>NW_022681472.1:69098414-79098414 GCF_009764315.1 Trachypithecus francoisi | reverse complement strand
CAGGGTCTCACTGTGTTGCCCAGGCTGGTCTTGAACTCCTGGGCTGAAGTGATCTTACTGCTTTGACCTCCCAAAGTGCTGGATTTAGAGGCAGGAGCCACTGAGCCTGGCCAGAACTGAACTTTTAAATTGCTGGATTGTGACTGTGTTTGCAACCTAAAGGCTGTCAACTGCCCAAGTCTGAGCAGAACAGGCTGGTGCATTTGTCATTCACAGACACTGGGACACTACCCCCTTCCCCACATGGTCTCTCCATCCTTATCTCCACCACAGGAATAAAGTTTCAAGGGACATAAACATAAAAACTAAAGCATGTTTGAGCACAATGCACCGTCATGCTTGTTTAATAACGAGTTACGTTAACAGCACCAGCAACTACATGGGGATTATTTTCCCCATTTTATAGATGGGAAAAAAAGGCTAGAGACATTAAATGGTGAGCTGGAAATCAGATTCAGGTTTGTCTTTTAAGTCTGCAGTATGCCACCCTACCTTTGGTTATTGCACCAAAAAGTAAAGGTTATGCTCAAGATTAGAAAAATTTTTTTAAGAAGGAAAAATAAGTTTTTCTAATAATTTATTTTAGATGTTGTCTATACTTTTAGACCACTTTGACAGTTTATTTAAAAGGTAGAAGTAACTTTTTTCCCAAAAATCCAGGAGTATTTTATTTGTGTGAAACTACACAAAAGTATATTTTTCCCTCTGTACCTGCACACCCCAGGACAGCATATAGCACTGGGCCCCCTTCCATCCCAAGGGTCTGTCATTCTACATGAAAATTTAAACTTATAAGTCAGAGAAATAGAGCTGAGTCTGCTTTAGAAAATAATTCACTGCAGGCTTTATTTATAAATAACAAGAGTACCAAGTGAATTTTGCATTTCATTTAATTTACACAACTTGGAAGGTAGAAGGACTTTTCAGGATTCCATCAATTTCCAGAACCTCAGGGTTTACCTGTAATCAATTACATTCAACTTTGTATGGATGACAATCTCCTGGCCAAAAGCGTGCCCAAATTAAATTGGAGGAGCTATACTAAGTTTTCCACCCTTTCCTACTTAACCATGATTTTGCTTTTCTATTTTCTGTTGCTTGGGTGAGAACTATCACTCGACACTTGCCCTAGTATCTGAAAAAGACATGCCTTGGTTTGCTGCTGTGTTGTTTTCAGTGGGGGTTCTGCAGCTAGCCCAACTTCCCAACCAAGCCTGCTCTCGCCCACCCACTGCCCCGCCATGCCACCCTAGCCCTGAAGTTCCTTCCCATCCCCAGCTTTGCCTGATGAAATCCTGCTCTTCCAGGCATGAACATTCTCGTCTCCATGAAGCTTTTACCTGCCCCCCATAAAAACAAATGGCATCTTCTACAGAGTCCCTGTGCACAGTCACCCAACACCTTCCCACCCCCTGCTTGTACTGGAGTTAGCTGTCTGCTCTCAGCCTTTCGTACTGAGAGTGAGCCTCTCAGGAAGAGGCTGTGCCCTATTCTATTTGTCTTTGAGGTTCCGTCTCCTCTACTGTGCCAGCACCTGGTATGAATGAAAGTCTGTTGAAGGAGTGAATAAATGGGTGGGTGGATGGATGGATGAATAAGAAGGATGGGAAGTGAGGCTGAGCCACACTAACAATAATAACCACCCTTCTTGAGAGTCTACCTGTGCCAGGTGCTTTATGTACACAATTACCTGGAATTCTTACAGGAACCATGGATCGTTCCCATTTCACAGAACAGGAGTCTCCAGACGCTATCTCCTCACTCTGTCCACTGGATTAGGCTGCCTCCTGTGACTCTTCATGGGAGCCAAATGAAAGGTTGGCTGCCCATGAAGGGGTGTGTGTCGGACGTGGGGGGTAGAATGGGGATATGGGATGGGGATGGGGAGGGATGTCATCTGCCTGAGTCTCATGTGACCCAAAGCATACCCTGTCATGCCCCTCAACAGCATTCGCAAGCACAGCTCTGTCCTGCAAATGCAAATGCTAAAATTAGTTTAGCTTCATTCTCCAAAGGGCATCTTCCCCTTTCCATGCAGTGAATGCATTTACATAATTTTATTTAGAGGAAATAATTACCCAGCTTTTTCAAAAATGAGCCTCTTTAAGTATGTCTTTTTGCCCTCTCCTCCCATCTTTTGCAAGCTGATTAGCAGTTCTGCTCTATGATCTGCATTCATTTTTCAGCATTGGTAGACATAACAGATCTCAACAACATGGGGAGGCAGGTAAAGCAGTGCTGGAAAGGTCAGGGGAGCCGGGCTGTGAGAGCAAAAGAAAAACAGGAGCCCGTTTGCTGATGGCCACACCCCTCTTTTTCTAATCCAGTTAGCACCCAAGATAGACCAGCTGACATCAAAGCTGGTTCAAAACAATCTTTTAAAGGAAGAAAACTATGCAGGCAGGACTCATACAGTGTTAGACACCCTGGGTCTATATGCAGATGGGGCAGGTCCCTTCGCTGATTCCTAACTGAACTTTTCCATCTGGAAAGTGGGGATAATAATACAGAACCTGCTCAAGTGACCTCAACGTGCCACTATTTGATTTGTCTGATTTTTGATAAGGAGATTGGTTGTTTTAGGATCCCACAAGGTTGGGGACATGGTTAAGACAAGATGAGGGTTCCCAATTGACCATGGAAAGGCTCTCTTATGTTGGCTTTGAAGGCTGGTTGACCTTCCCAGTGTGTTACTAGGTCAACGTGTTATCTCTTTTGTTGTACCTTAAACTTCATTGAGACAGGGGCTGGTTTTCTGTATAAACCAGATACTCTACACATTCAGGGACTTTGGATTCTGGTTTTTCTTCACTAGACTGCACTTATCCAGTTGCAGGAGTTGTGTGTTTCTCTGGCCAGGCTCCCAAGAGTGTAGCAGGTGCTCTTAGGATAATTGTCTGGGGGTAATCCCTCTTCTCCAGGAGCACGCTCAGTCCTTATGCATGGATCCCCATGCCCTGGTCAGTACTATATAAATGCCAAGGCTCCCTTTTCCCATTAGATAATATATTTTTTCCAGAGGTGTCTACCTGACCCATGCTGAGACAACTGAATTTCTTTTCTGGAATTTGGACTTTGGAAGAGAAAAGCAGAGACTGGGATACACACGTATAGCTGTGCTGACAATAAAGGCCGGCAAAACATTTTTGAGTTTACTCAACCACTCGACACATGCAAAATATTCGATACAGGTTTACTTTATTGTTATTTATATTATTCTTTATAATCCTTCCAACAATCCTGCCACGTAACTATTATTTTCTCATTCTAAGGATCAGGTGATGAGCTCAGAGATTCAAAATTCACCCCAAGGCAGAGTAATAGAGCTAGAACCCAAATCCTGCTCAGTCTGCTTGCAAAGTCCCTGCTCTTGCTATTGCACCTTGAGCCTTGTTTGATGGTAGCATCATGACCCGCCTTTACAGTGCAACTAAAAATAAGAAGCACGCTCACAGATTAGCTTTGAGCGATAGAATCCAGACACAAAAGAGCACATACTGTATGTTTTTAAGTTCAAAAACCAGCCAAACTTTACTATGATAATAGAAGTCCAGTTGTTACCTTCGTGAGGGGAAGGGGAGAAGGCACAAAGGGACGTTTCTGAGATGCTGGTGATATTCTGTACCTTGATTTGAATGCTGGCTACACAGGAATATTTACTTTGTAAAAATTTGTTGAGCTGTATACTTAAGATTTGTGCATGTTAATGCTCTTGTGTTTGTTATATATCAATAAAAAATAAGAAAGGAAGAAATGAGAAATAAACTGAATTTAGGGAGGAAAACCGCCCCCTTTCTCCCACCCTTCATATCAAGCAGACTGTTTTTACTCATTTTACTAAATTCAATAGAAAACATGATAGCTTTATTCATTTTCCTGTATCTTTTTCAGACTTAATTCTTAAACATCTCTCATATATATGTCAATATACATTATATATAAGTATAATTGCAGTCATCAGCTAGATGCCAAGTTTTATATTTCTGTACTTACTAATAATCTTAAGCTTTTTACAGCATAATTATCAACTAAATGGCAATTGAATTATTTCTTTTCCTGATATCCTGATATCCTGTCTTCATATTTTCAATGATCCAGCTTGTTTTCTTATCTCATGAGTAAGGCCAGCAAGCTGTAATGACTGTTAATACTCTAGAAATTAACAACCATTATTATTATTTTAGCCCACTTATTTATTATGTTTAATATATTGAATGAAATTTTTACTAAAGTATAATACACATAAAGAAAGTCACACAAATCCTAAGTGAGAACTTGATGAATTATCTCAAAGTGGGAAGTCCTAGCCAGAGGAATCAGGCAAGAGAAAAAAATAAAAGGCATCCAAATAGGAAAAGAAGTCAAATTATATATCTTCACTGATAATATAATTCTATACCTGAAAAACCCTAACAACTGGACAAAAAGGCCCCTAGAGGTGAGAAATGACCTCAGTAAAGTTTCAGGATACAACAATATATAAAAATCAGTAGCATTTCTATACACCAATAATATTCAAGCTGACAGCAAAATCAAGAATGTAACCCAATTTACAATAGTCACACACACACATAAAATATCTTGGAATACATCTGACCAAGGAGGTGAAAGATCTCTACAAGGAGAAGTACAAAACACTGCTGAAAGAAATCATGGATGACACAAACAAGTGGAAAAACATCCCACACTAATGGATTGGAAGAATAAATATCATTAAAATGGCCATACTTCCCAAAGCAATTTATAGATTCAGTGCTATTCCTGTTAGCTATTTCTATCAGAAAAATGCCCACCAACACCATTTTTCACAGAATTAGAAAAATCTATTCTAAAATGCATATGGGATCAAAAAAGAACCTGACTAACCAAGCAATTTTAAGCAAGAAGAACAATGCTGGAAGCATCACACTACCTGACTTCAAACTATACTACAAGACTACAAAAACCAAAACAGCATGGTACTGGTACAAAAGTAGGCACATTGACTAATGCAACAGAGTAAAGAACCCCAAATTTGCATACCTACAACCATCTGCTCTTCAACAAAGTTGACACTACCAAGCAATAAGGAAAGGACACCCTATTCCATAAATGGTTCTGGGATAGCTGGCTAGCCATATGCAGAAGAATGAAACTGAACCTCTACCTTTCACCATATTTAAAAATTAACTTAAGATGGATTAAAGACTTAAATGTAACACCTACAACTGTAAAAACTCTGCAAGATAACCTAGGAAATAAAATTCTGAACATATACCCCAGCACAGAGTTTATAACAAAGATACCAAAAGCAATAGCAACAAAAACAAAAATTGACAAATAGGACCTAATTAAACTACATAGCTTCTGCACAGCAAAAGAAACTATCGACAGAGTAAACAGACAACCTACAGAATAGGAGAAAATATTCAGAAACTATGCATCTGACCAAAGTCTATCCAGAATCTGTAAGGAACTTAAACAATTAAGCAAGA
Source organism: Trachypithecus francoisi (assembly GCF_009764315.1). NCBI lineage: Eukaryota > Metazoa > Chordata > Mammalia > Primates > Cercopithecidae > Trachypithecus > Trachypithecus francoisi. Next base: position 79,092,940 of record NW_022681472.1, on the reverse strand, counting down.
AACAATCCCTTTAAAGAGTGGGCAAAAGACATGAACAGATACTTCTTAAAAGAAGACATACATTTGGCCAACAAATACATGAAAAAATGCTCAACATCGTTAATCATTATAGCAATGCAAATCAAAACCACAGTGAGTTTACCATCTCACACCAGTCAGGATGGATATTATTTTTTTAAAAAGTAGATGGTGGCAAGATTGCAGAGAAAAGGGAGCACTTAGAAACTGGGTGGGAATGTAAATCAGTTCAGCCAATGTAGCAAGCAGTTTGGAGATTTCTCAAAGAACTTAAAACAGAAATACCATTCAATCCAGCAATCCCATTACTGGGAATAAACCCAAAGGAAAATAAATCATTCTGTCAAAAAGACACATGCACTCATCTGTTCATTGCAGCATTATTTACAATAGCAAAGACATGGAATCAACCTATGTCCCCATCAACAGTGGACTGGAGAAAGAAAATGTGCTACACATACACCATGGAATACTATGCAGCCGTAAAAATGAATGGAATCATGTCTTTTGCAGCAACATGGATGCAGCTAGACGCTGTTATCCTAAGCAAATTAATGCAGAAAGAAAAAACCAAATACCCCATTTTCTCCCTTATAAGTGGGAGCTGAATATTGCATATCATGGACATAAAGATGGGAACAATAGACACTGGGGACTACTAGAGGGAGGAGGGTAGGATGGGAGTGAGGGTTGAAAAACTACCTACTGAGTATATGCTCACTACCTGGGTGACAGGGTCATTTGCATACCAAACCTCAGTGACGTGCAATTTACTTACCCATGAAACAAACTTATACATGTATCCCATGAACCTAAAGAGTTGGGAAAAAAAATTATACCAAAGTGAGCACACTTAGGTAACCACTACTGAGGTCAAGAAAGGGAATGTGTCTAGCTCCTCAGAAGTCTTCCTTGTCCCCCTTCCCAAACACTACCCTCTACTTCTCCCCAGGGCAACCACACCAGAGATTAGTCCAATGTGTTAGAACGTTATACTGAGACTGAAGCCTCCTGCAATCGCAGTGCACTGTCTGCGTTAACATGATTTTATCATTCCAAAAAATTATTGCTCAGGAAAACAAAGTTATAGGTAATTTTACTGTTTGTTTCAGATGCTTCCCCTAGATTCATTTATCCAGCCAGTAAGCCACTCTTCCAGACATCATCAACCCCTTCTCAGGACAAAGACTAGGTTCATAAAAGGAAGAGCCTGTGTAAGATTGCTCTTTTCCCTTCCTTAAATGTTTGGTGGAATGTACCAGTGAAATCATCTGTTCTTTGTGGGAACATTTTTCTTTATGGATTCAATTTCTTAAATAACTAATAGTAGTATTTGAGTCATCCATTTCCTCTCTTGTTGCTTTCAGTCAGTTGTGTTTTCCAAATAATTTGTCCAGCTGCCGAAGTTACTGGTATAAAGTAGTTTATTATATTGCCTTATTCTTTTTTACTGTCTGTAGAATTGGAACTTATATCCCCTCTTTTATTTCTAACATTAACAATTTATTTCCTTCCTTGTAGATTGAGTTTTCTTTTCCTAATTTTTTAAGGTAGAAATTTAGATCATTGATTTTAAAAGCTTCCCTTTTTTCTCATATCAGTATTTAAAGCTGTAAATTTCCTTCTAGATACTTTTTAGCTGTATCCCACACATTTTGACATGTTTTTTTAAATTATTCAGCCAAAAACATCTTATAATTTTACTGTTAACAAATGGCTTGTTTGGAAGTATGTTTCCTATTGCCAAGTACTTGGAGGATTTTCTAGAAGACTGATTGTTATTAATTTCAATTTCAATTTGGCCAAGAGCATAGTCTGTAACATTTTAATATTTTAATATGTATTGAGACTTATTTTATGGAAAAGCATGTGGTATATCTTGGTGACTATTCCTCATATCTTGGAAAATAATCTGTATTCTACTGTTGTCAATTGGGTATAAATAATGCAAATGTCAATTAATTAAAATTGCTTGACAGTATTGATAGTAGTTGTTCATTCTTCCACTAACTACCAAAAGAGGAGGTTACAGTTTTCAAGTATTGTCATTTGTCTATTTTTTCTTTCAGTTTTGGTCAGTTTTTGCTTAATGAACCTTTGTGATTTGTGTACATATTTATTTTGGATTGTTATTTTTTTGATGAATTGACACTTTCAGTATTGAGGAATTAGAAAATTAGTTTTTAGGCCAGGCGCAGTGGCTCATGCCTGTAATCCCATCACTTGGATCACCTGAGGTCAGGAGTTCGAAACCAGCCTGGTCAACATGGTGAAATCCCGTCTCTACTAAAAACACAAAAAATTAGCTGACATGGTGGTACACGCCTGTAATCCCAGCTACTCAGGAGGCTGAGGCAGGAGAATCGCTTGAACCTTGGAGGTGGAGGTTTCAGTGAGCCGAGATTGTGCCACTGCACTCCAGCCTGGGCAACAGGGCAAGACTCTGTCTCAAAAAAAAATTAGTTTTTAAAAAGTTAGAAAATAAAGTCCCCCTTTATCTCTAGTAATTATTCTTTATCTTGATACCTACTTTGATCACTTTTTTTCAATAATTAAGGTTTCACTCTGTCACCCAGGCTGGGGTGCAGTGGCACACTCATAGCTCACTGAAGGTTTGGCCTCTCTGGCTCAAGCAAACCTCCCACCTCGGCCTTCCAAGTAGCCGGGACTATAGGCACATGCCCCTGCACCCAGCCAATTTGTTAATTTTTTGTAGAGCTAAGATCTCCCTGTGTTGCCCAGGCTGGCATTGAAATCCTAGGCTCAAGTAATCCACCTGCTTCTGCCTCCCAAAGTGCTGGGATTATAGGAGTGAGCCACCATGCCCAGGCAATTTTATTCTATAGCTATAATTACAGTGCTCGTTTGTCAAAATGAAAACAGAAGACAAATATACAAAACTGTTGATTACTAATCATATATTAAAAGCAGTAAGAGGTTCCATAACACCAAATAGACCAGTTCTAATGTTTTCCCTAAGATAAATTTAGCAGCTCCAGCTTCTTCAGTGTTTAATCAAAATACAAAAGAACCAAGTAGAGGTAGTCTTTATCGATGATAGATGAGACCCCTGCAGGCTAAGAGAGAGCTACATCACGCATGGAGAGATGGGTGCTCCTGAGAGGCTGTGGGTTTAGATGGGCAGCCTGCCCAGCTCTCACTTGCTACTGCCAGTGAGGCCCCAGACATCTCGCCCATGTGTCTGAGCAAGCGTGAATGCTGGGGACGAAGGGCCCATTTTGGCCCTCATGCTGCCTAAGGGACAGTGGGGCCCTGCATCCCCTGAGCTGGCCACGGCAGGTGGGCAGGTGGGCAGGTGGGGGCCTCGGCCTGGGGGAGAGTAAGATGGCCATGAGCTCCAAGCCTGGCCCCTAGTAACCTTGGGAACACAGGACAAGCACAAGGCTGTGTAACACAGGGTGACCCACGGACAAGCGAGTTGTGGGGATCTCTATTGTGACCATGCAGAACTGACTGTGGGCTGCCACTCTACTGCCTCACATTCCTGAGGGGAACGACTGAGCTGGCAACCCATATCCAGGCCACAGCTACAAACCTAGGCTAGGCAGGTCTCTCTCCTTTCCATGTGGTCAAGTTTTCTCGGCTTGGATTTTTAGCCGTTTTTTAAAATGCACTGAGTTCTGGTTAAAAACCAACCACCTGGCCAGGCGCGATGGCTCACACCTGTAATCCCAGCACTTTGAGAGGCCGAGGGTGGATCACGAGGTCAAGAGATTGAGACCATCCTGGCCAACATGGTAAAACCCCGTCTCTACTAAAAATACAAAAATTAGCCAGGCGTAGTGGCTCACACCTATAGTCCCAGCTACTCAGAAGGCTGAGGCAGGAGAATCACTTGAACCTGGGAGGCAGAGGTTGCAGTGAGCTGAGATTGCACCACTACACTCCAGCCTGGCAACAGACTAAGACTCCGTCTCCAAAAAAAAAAAAAAAAGAAAGAAAACAAAACAAAACAAAAATAAACAACCACCAAAATGGATCTCAACACATCTCAAAAGCCAGGGGTGCATCCTGCTCTCCCCCACACGGTGACTCCTGGAGGCCAGATGCCCATGGGCCTACATCCCTCCCCAGCTCTGAACAGTGAGTTGATTTTACCTTTTACAGTTAAAAAAAAGAAAAAAGCGGAGTAATATTGCCTAGGAGTACCAGAAGCTGCTGTATTGGAAATAAAAACTATTTACATTAAATAAAAAGACTGGCCAAAGTCTATGTCTTCCACATTTATAGCACAGTGAGATGCATATGGTGACTGAACCACGGAGGCAGCTTCTGGCACTCACACCATGAACTACACATTTGCTGCATGAGAGTAAAGTGGAAGGCAAGGGGAGGAGTGAGAGGATCGGGGTTTGTGTTCACTTCTGGTTTGGGAGCTGCTGGGACGGCAATCCAGTCCTTCACAGAGCCTGTCGTCACTGATGGTGCAGGTGGCCTGAATGTATACCCATTCCTGTGGTATAGGGAGTGAGCCCCAACATGTCTGTGGTCTCGGCTGCGTTCCTGGTGTTGGGGAGGCCCCGCTTGTTGGTGAACACCTGGAGGACTGCATCCCAAGACTGACCCCACTAGCATCCTCACGAGCCCCTCCTGGACCTCGTCCATGAGCTCTCTGTCATTACAGTCCACCACGAGGATCAGGCCTTGTGTGTGCTGGAAGTAGTGGTGGTGGCCTTGTCCTGGCCACCCACATCCCACGGGATAAAGCTGATGTTCTCGTACTCCACGTTCTCCCCACTAAAGTCTAAGGTGGGGGACAGTGGTCATAATCTCGCCCAACTTCAGCTTGTACAGGATTGATGTCTTCCTTGCAGCATCCAGGCCCACCATGATGATGGGCACTTCTTTTGTGCCAAAAAAGCCCTTTAAGAAGTTGGTGAAGATGTTCCCTGTGCTTGCAAGTGGGTGGAAGGGCGCTGGCCAGGGACACCTCAGTGGCGACTCCCCCAACCAGGCATTGGTTCTGCTTCCTACTTTGGTCTTAATAGAAACACAACAGTTCTCTTATGCTTATTTTTTCATAAAATCTTTTCTATCCTTTTGCTTTCAAATGATCTGTGCTCTTGGGTTTAAAATGCATGTCTTACAGACAGCATATAATTGGATCTTGCCTTTAAAATCTAGTTTGACAATCTCTGCCTTTTAATTACAGTGTTGTGTGGTCCATTTTTATTTAATATAATTATTCACATGGCTGAGTTTAAGTTTAATGTTTTGCCGTTCATTTTCTCTTTATCACACTTGTTTTTTGTTTCACTGTTGGACCTTTTTAAAACTAAGCAAAGAGTGGATCACCTTAATCAAATCAGGGATTAAATTATTAGAAGCCTCAGTCCTTGGGAGGGATGTTCTAGTTCCTAGTTGCTGTTACACCTAAGTATCAGCCCTTCATATTTTCCAGCTAACAGTCTTGAGTATTTTCCAAAGCTGCTCCTTTTGGGAGAGCTGTGAGCCTTATTTTATTTCTCTCTAGTCCTGTGAGAATCCCCAAAACTCTACCCAGCTTCCTGGAAGCTCAACTTTTGCTTTTGGAATCAGCAACCAAATTGAGCAGTAAAGGAGCTGCACTTTCTGGCTTTACTTCGGGCTTTGCTGGCTCTTGTCCTGTCAGCTCTTTGCCTCAGTAACTTTCTGATGCTTTCATGGGCATTCTTTATGTTTTGTTTAAGTTTTTTTTTTTTTTTTTTATCGTCTTCAGCAGGATGGTTGGTTCAAAGCAACCTAGTCAGTATTGTTGGAAGCAAAACTCATCATTATCATGTTATTATTTACAGAAAAAACAATTCACAGATGTCATGGCCTCATCTCATAGCCTGTATAACTTACTGCTATATAACTTGGAGAAGTCATTGCCCTGCCCTAAGACCTGAGTTCCAACACTGGCTAAATACTCAGAAATATTTGGTCTTTTATATGTTTTTTGGGATCTTGCAGGAGTGAACTCCAAAAATAATTTTGTTTTGGTAGTTGATTGTTTTTTAATTCAATGGAATTAACCCACATTATTGGTGATTATGTAATTAAAGTTCTGAGGCAGTTAACAATTTTTATTATTGGGAAGGGTCAATTCATTTGATGTAATCATAGCACGTTATCAATAGCAAACTTAATTTTGCTTTGTGCCCATATTTCTCCCTAAATATTATTTATTTGCATTTAATTTATTTTAGCTTAACAGAGATTTACCCAACCCTCTAGTGACATTTTCAGGACATGATTTTAAATGACACGTGTTATCCAGTCCCATTACTTTGTCTTATTTATGTTGTTGTTTTGTCAGGATTGGAATAAGTGACATGTCATGATTTATTTATTTATTTATTTGTAAAGAGTTTGATTTAGGGAGCATTGCATTGGATATATACAAGTAAATTTGGTTTCAAGCATCCTAATCTGTTTTTCACTTGATGAACTGAGATTTTGATTCCTTTTTAATAAAAAGGGGGGAATGTCATGTAAGAAAGCACCCAATGAAAGCAGAACCCAGAAGGAAGGGTGAGGTGGGAGAAACTGGCTGAGAGGGAGAAGATGTTGAAAGACTTTGGGAGATCAAGTTTGTCATGGAAAGGGCAACGGGCTGGGAACTAGAAGACCTGGGTTCTAGTCTCAGAGCTTCTGGCTGTCAGACTTTGGATAGGTCCCTTCTGCCAATGGGAAGCTCAGGAAGGTGAGGGTAGGGAGAGCAGTTCTGAGCAAAGTCAATGTCCAAGGGAGGTGGAGGGTCTCTTTATCCAGTTAATTCTGAGGGTTTCCAAAAAGTAGATATCCCTGGCCTTCCTTGCATGTACTCTAGGATCAATCTACCAGTAACTTCCTATCTCTAGCCCTCAGTTTCCACATGTATAAAATAAGGAAATTGAAATCAGTAATCTTTAAGACCTCTTATAAGCCCTAAAATTTCAAGACTTTGAAAGGAGATTTTAAGATCTTACCCAGCTTTAGAAGTTTGGAGGACCTTTGAAACTGATTGAAAATTTTGTGTGTCATGTGTATGTACAGATGTGCATTTTTCGGGGGACAGGGTTCTTAATGTCATCATTGGGTTCCAGGATGTTCCATGAATGCAAAGATATCAAGAAACAAATGGAAAATTAATCTTAGTAATTTAATCATGATAATCTAACAAGCATCTTACTGAATAGCTTCTACATGTTCCTATGAGCACATAGATGAATAAGATGCAGTTCATGCCTTTGAGGAATTGTTAGTCAACAAATCATCAGTGTAAGTTGTATTGGTTCTCCTGGGATGTGTTGAATTGGGTCAAGGGTCTGAAATTCTGGGTTCTAATCCTAGTTCCTGTAATATTTGACTGTGACTCTGACCCTCAGTTTGCTCAATCAAGAAATAGATTTAATAAAACATATTTTGCTCCCTTCTTAAGGTGGTTCATTTGATCTATAGGTTAGAGCCATGTTAGGTACAAGGGATACAGCTGTGAATGAAACTGAGCCTGCCCCATGGAACATAGATCAGTTGGTAATCTATGGATTTGATTTTCCTGAGATAAATGTTACAGTGTGGGTGAGAAGTGAGAAATAGATACTGTTATTCACCTCAAACAGGAGCCTGAATAAATGGCTTTATTTTCTCTCCTCTTCTTCCTTTTATATTAAATTGAACTCAGAGAATAAAAAAGCATCTATCTAGACCACCCATTTGCCCACTATGCTTCCTGAATACAGAGAGAGAACAGAGATGGGAAATGTGAGGTTTCTCTAAGGGACAGCCATATGTATTTTGCGAAGTAATCTCTGGGCTTTTGGAGATACTTTGGTTGGAGGATGCTGGAGGCAGCTACTGGGAACTGAAAAGGATTGAGAGTATATAATGACACTCCCAAAATGATTGGTTGAGCATAGAGATAAATGGCATTGTTTCAAAAGCACATAGAAATAACTATATTACTAAATACTTAACAGCCTTCTAAAATAATATAGGGGCATCTCTATAGGTCAGAAACAGAAAGAAAACAGTAAACCATCAGCAGTGTGTATATTAGGGACAGACACTTAAATGAATGTATTCAATAATCTATATGAGATAAAAGAATGAATAAAATTCATTGATTTTTGAACAAGGACAGTGATTATGAAGCAAGAACAAGCAGTTAATTTGTTATTTTAACAAGTGCAGCAATTCTGAAGATTATAGAAGAGTAAATCTGTAAACTCTAAGGTTAATTATAAAAAGATAAAGAGGTAGAAAAGATGAAAGTAAAGATAAGTAGAGGGTACGGAGCAAGAAGATACAACATACCTCCAATAGGGGTTAAAAAAAAGATAAAATAAGGTGCTGAAAAGATGACATGGGAAAATTTACTGCCTGAGAAATTCCCAGAACTGAAGAAAGACTTGAGCTCTCAAAACAAAAAAAAATCTACGAAATAGAATTAAAAAAAGAAAGAAAAATGAAACCTGGGCACAATGTAGTGCTGCTTCAGAATAAGCCCCGAAAGGGAAACCTAACAGCTACCATAAAGGAAAAGCAGATTACCTCCAAAGGGGTAGAATCAGTGCCATCAACTTCTCAGGAGCCACCTCAGATGCATGGGACAATGAAGAACCAGCCTCAAAGTGCTGAGGATATGTATCTTTGAACCTGAAACTCCATATCTAGCCAAGTCTGTGTTTTAACAAGCCTTCAGGAGATCCTGAGGCATGTAGAAGTTTGAGAACCACTAGGCTGCAGCATGCTCTCCACAGACATCTAACTCAATGACTCATTACTAACTCCTTTGCTCCTGCAAATGCCTGGAACTTAGCTTGCCAAATTCTGCTCACTTTTGCCAACACCTGGAGTGGGTGGTATAACAGGGATGTATCTTAACCTAAACCAGTGAAATCACAAGGGGGTTGAGTTACAGACATTCGTAAGGTAGGTTGGAGTGGGACAAGGAGGGGCTGAGATAAGAGGTGTCATTTGGGGATCCAGCTGGCTTTCCAGCAGCCACCCACATTATACGGGATGTTGCTTACTTGGGAAATGGACTTGGTCCATGGGGAAGTGAGTCATCCTTATCTTCCCTCAGCCTCAGTACTCTAGAAGTGGAGGCTCCTCTGGCTAAGCATGTGTCTATGTGTTTAAAGATTTCTTTGCATCAAGACAGTTTGAAAGAAAGTTTGCAATAAATGTATATGAAGGGCATGAGACCCACTTGCTTCATTTTCAAAAGATGTATTTTCAGTCTCTCTGGGAGATGCCCTGAAGAAACTCTTTAGAGATCTTTCCTCCCAGCTAGTTTGGGTATTTACTGTCTGTCTTTTCTAGCTCTGAGTCCAGTTTTCTGCCTGAAGGACTTTTGTCATTTTTAAAGTGTTTATTTTTCCCCTTGGATAAAAGGGAAGAAAAAATGTGACTTTCTATCAGTTAGCAGTGGAAAAGTGGTTTAAAGCTTTGCTTTTCAAACATGGTGGTGATCAGACTTGTCTCATAGGGACCCAGAGCCCGGAACTAAAAGGAGTGGGTGGAAGATAGATGGTCTGGAAGCCCGCAGTATCACTGTGTACTGTGCCTTGGGCTCAGCCCCAGGTTAGATCGTGTTATTCATCTGAGAAGGAAATGTGTTTTGGCTGGAGGGATGAATGAATAAGTGTTTTTATTTTCTGGTTGATTTGGTTTCTGTTTCCTGGCACCTAAGGCAAAATGATCAATCCCTTGATAAATACGTTGAAATCTTTGTATAGCATCTTATAGCATACAGAGTGCTTCTATGCTCACTGTTTTTGACTGAGCCTCCCAGGGGCACTCTGAAACTTGGAGAAGTGTCAGCCAGTTCTGCCTTTGGGACAAAGAAGCTGAGTCTTGGGAACACTTAACACTGTACATTCAGGAAGGTGCTGAATCCGGACCAAGAGTCTGTCTCTGTAGATTTTCTCCTTAGTTAGGCAGGTAATGGAGCAAATTCATCTACCTTCCATTCAGGGCAGGGGAAGGAGAGAGTTTACTAGAAAACTACAACCATGAGAGTGATAAGGTCCTTGCTGCTATGGAGAAAAGGAATTATCTGGTCCCTGCTTGGCCCCGTGTGTCATTACCAACTGGTAACAACCTGGAGGCAAGGGGAATAAAAAAAATTGTCATCTCAGTCTCCAACATTAATTCCTTGAAAGGGGTCTGAATACAATAGAGAAAATTGTATTTTCAGCCATGCTTGCTCAAAAAGTAATGCTATCTAAATCAAGGGCATAACATTAAATCACAATTACAATTCGATGAAAGAACCTGGAGAGGAAGAGGATAATGTAGTATGGGTTTGGGGAGAATCAAGATTAAACAGTCACTGTTGATTATGATAAAGAAGGAGAGAGTGGTGAAATAGACAGTTCCGGAAAATCGTGATGCTACCACTGGGTATCCAAAGGCTACACGGGGTAAATTTGGAATCCATTTTTCATTTTCCTTACTAGTTGTTCTGCACTGGTTAATAAATATAGCTTTGCCTCTCACCCTCATCTGGGTTACAGGAGAAAGTGATCAAACGATCACATTTTAAAAATGGGTTTTATTATTTAAATGTCTGGTCTTCTCTTTTTATTCCTATTGTTTGTAAATAGTTGAGTTCTTTTTTCTGATTACCATGCTACAGATGTTTATCGTAAAAAGTTTGGAAAAATCAGAAAAGCATAAAGAATGTAAAAATCACCTGTAGTTCTACCACACAGACAGCAGTAATATTAAGGTGGTATTGTATTTACATCTACAATTTCATCCCCACACCCACACACAATCCACTAATTACCCCAGTTCTCATCAGCCTGTGGTTGCTACTAAAACCACTTTAGGGAGAAGCCCTTCTTTTCTTCTCTTCATACCCTGTCCTCTCTTTGGAGGGATACATTGCCAAAGCTTAAGGAAGGTGGTGACCAGTGCATCCGGATTTGCTAGGGACTTTCTGGTTTTAGCATGAAAACCCCTACATCTTGAGAATACCTCAGTTCTAGGTAAACTGGGATGGCAGGTTTACCTCTATCTCTTCCTCCCAACCCATCAGCAGAAAGCAAGACTGATTCGGTCCTGGAGAGCTGGTAGGAGGCTGGCACTTGGTGGCCATGTTGCTCTGTTGAGCAAGGTTAATGTGCTAAGGTCACTGCTCATTCATCTCAGGGCTCTTGCTTCCTATTGGATCTGTGCCCAGGCACAGTGAGCCTCATGAGCACACGATTCCCTGTCTGCCTTAGCAGCACCTAAAGCAAAAAGACAAAGCAGTGGATTGGCTAATAAGTTAGTCCTGCTAAGCTCGTCCATCTACCTTCCATTCAGAGCAGGGGAGGGAGACAGTTTACTAGAAAACCATGACCTTGAGAGTGGTAGAATCCTTGCTAATATTGAGACAATAAATTCTGTGGTCCCCATTTGGCTCATTGTGCCCGTTGCCAACTGATTACAACCTGGAGGCAAGGGGAATGGGTATTTGTAGTCCCATCTCCAACACGCAAGTGCCTTGATGTGCAGATCCCTTTAAATCAATAAGAAAACTAAGGGTTTTTGATATGGATGCTAGGTTGGGTTCTAGTGTATTGTAGCTTATTGTAGTAGTATCAGACATGAACTGAGTGCTTTGTATATTGTGAATTGAAACATGAGAGAAATTTTTCTTTGCTGGGGAGACTGATGAGAAAATGAGTGAATTTGGGTAGTAATGGCTTGTGATTGTTGCAACAAGTTGGTAGATTTCCTAAGGGCAGGGTGTGACTTGAGTTGGTGGCTCTGGCTCAGTGAAGGCTGAATCAAGGTCAAAGATGAAGCCTGTCACTGGAGCCAGCTTTGGCAGTCATGGAGCAGGTGTGCTAGTGTACTATCTTCCCTCTGCTCGCTTTTGCCTCTGTAGCTCCACCATCCTCCCTTTTCCCACACTTGAACTAGACACCTGGCACCAGCCCTTGAGGAACTCTTGAAGCCCTAACCATGCTTCCCATCAAAACTGACTGTCCTGAGGTCCCTTAAAGGGGGTGGTACAAGCAGCAATGATGAATCGAGCCTGCCTATCTGGGTGAATTTAATGTCTTGGCAGCTACTTCTGCCTATGCCCAAGGTCCCCACCCTCCTCTAAGAGCCTGGCACTGATATTCTCTGAGTAGGAGTTTTGCTGCATTCTGACTCCCACCTTTACTTTGTCTCTTCTTCCTCTTTCTGATCTTCCCACGTTCCATCCTGTCCCCTTCTCTGCCTGGGAACTTCAGAGTCAAGGTCGAGTTTGATGGTCTTCCTGACTGATTTTGGTCTCTACCCAAATTTCTGAGTTTTTTTTTTTTTTTTTTTAAACTACCCCACATCTCTTGATTCCTCCCTAATCTTCAAGCATTCTAAACCACCAAGGCCAACAGCACCTGATAAACCAGCAGAAGCCCATCTCTGGCAGCCCTACCAGCCGGCCCATACTCAGAGCAGACAGCAAGGAATTTGCTTGGTTCCCAAGACAACCATCTCAGATCTAGAGGGGGAAGCTGTTCAGGGACAGAGCAATAGGTTTCTCAACTGATTCCTTTCACTGGGGTTCTTGTGGGTTAAGAGATGGGCCCCAAAGGGAGGGTAGATAGGAAGCCAGCATGTTAGATCACACAATAACTGGAATTTGTTCTGTTTCTGTACAACACAGAAAGCAGTTTCACAGCCACAATCTCTATGCTCACACCAAAGGCCTGTGGGAGGGACAACCATGGGCAGGAGGCTGATGCAGGCAAAAGAGCATCAGCTGTGAAGCCTAGCTGCTCAGGGTTCGAATTCTGACCTGGTAAGTCACTAGCAGAGTAACCTTAGCCAGCTACTGAACCTCTCATCTAAATTGGGGAAAATGCCTTTCTCACAGGGTTAGGAAGATTAAATTATATAGTGCATTAATACACTCATCAGGGAATGTGGCCTATTAAATAATAGCTGTTACTACTATGTCTTTTTTTTTTAAGTCTATCGTGGGATCAGAATATTGACAGAGCTGTATCAGTCAAGAGCAGTATTCCCCCTTGCTAAAACTAATAGGCAGCCCAAACCTGGCTCCATCCAACCACCTCTTCCAATACTTTTTAACTGGTGGTGCTTTATGACACCAAGCAATGGATGATGATTATTGTTTCCACTGAATAGAGTAAGTTCCTTGATTGGTTTAACATATATAGACAGCCTAAGAGAATAAAAACATCACCATACAATAAATTAATGGTAAATCAAGGTCATCGTAGTTGTGGCGGGACAAAAGGGTTGGCTGCTGGAAACAGTATGGTTCCCTGGAGGTTGCCTACGGGAAACAGTATGGTGCCCTGGAGGCTGCATATGTACACACTTAAGAATTCACATCACCTTTAGCAGAAGATTAGAGTTCGATGGATGTGAATGCTTATGCAGAATCTTCTTGCCCCCTGACATAAATTTCACAGGGAATCTCCTCCATTACTTGATCTTCTAGCGGCTGTTTAGGGCACTCGTGTCCTGTTCGAAAGTGTAACTACTTTTCTTGAAGGTGCTATTGAATGTTTTCATTGGCTGTGGTTGTGCAAAGTTATTTCGGAAAGGAAGTTCCACGGAACTGAGGTTGGTCCTGCTTTGTTTGATGCTGGAGGTCAGCGAACCCCAGTGGTGGTCGTGGATGCACTGGGAGGTGGTGGAGGAGTGCCACGTCTTCTGGTAGTTGTTCAGTTCTTCTGACAAGTCTGTCAGATTTGCAGAAATGTCTTTGTCCCTTAGCAAAAACAGTTCACAATGAAGAGGATCAAACATTTCTTGGAACCTGGTTTTATGAAAAGCAATTTCATAAGCCATGACGTTCTTTTGAGGCTGTTTCACTTGTACTAACACAGAAATAATGAGAAGGACCAAGACAATCTCTGAAGTAATGCCAATAATTGTCCCATGAGTTTCAGTGATTTGTTCAAATAGTCCTGCCTTTTCTCTTTTCTTTACAATGATTTTCATCCCAAGGATATACACAATTTTGGACATCATTACAGACTAAAGGATTATTGAGGCACATGTTGCTATGTCAAAAGACAGTGCTGCCTGTGCAGGGAGCTGATGATCCAGCAATTTTACTTTTAGCTCTATACTCCGCAGAATGGAAAGCAGGAACTCAGTTACTTGCACACGAAAGTTCACAGCAGTATTATGCACAATAGCCAGAAGGTGGAAACAGACAAAATGCCTATTGATGGGTGGGTATGTTATGCCCAGACCGTTTATTCCCCGAAGAAGACCACCAGAGTCCAGAGTCAAAGCCAAGCGGCAAGGATCTTTAATGCAAGTTTGAACTTGGTCCCTCCGTTCTACAACATACAAGAGGGCCCCGAACGATGCATGTGCCCGCTTTTTATAGCCCGATGTATACAGGATATGTAAGGTTACAGAGGAACAAAGGAATTCTTTAGGTTACAGCATCACAATTGGTTAATATTCTAAGTTATACATTTAACAGTTTTCTATTTGTTCCCGCGCATTTAGTAAAACTACAAACGGTTGTGACCTTATCGGGGGCTCTCTAGGTGGTGTTTCTGAGATACATGGGGGGATGTGTTTGTGTTGGGCTCAGGAAGTTGGGACAAATAGAGGAATGTGTTTGTACTGGGCCCAGGACTGAGATATATGGCAGACACCGGTAATTAGAACAGAACAGAGCAGGACAGGGACTTTCACAACGCTTGTCCTTACAATGTCTGGAATCTATAGATAACCTAATCGGTTAGGTCCGGGGTCGATCTTTAACTAGGCTCAGGGCGCCGCCTGGGCTGTCAGGGCGCCGCCCGGGCTGTTTGCCTGTGGACTTCAGTTCTGCCTTTTAGTCTTTTCATTTGATCTCTTTCAGGTAGATAAACAGTATGTGTTATGCTCAATGAAGGAAGCAAAGAGCATTTGAAACCTGCTAAGCCAGTAACCTTGATCTGCCCACACTTGTATCACTCCTATTCCTGTTTTAAGCATTCCATCACTGGCCACAGTGCTGCAAAACTTGGCCTTCAGGTTTTCAGTATAACTGGTTTCATCATAGACTGCAACAAAGTCTCTCTTGCATTTATTTGAGTGCTCCATTCGATAATCTAGGAACCTTAAATCCTAGCTTTTGGAGTGGCTTTCATGGTCCAGATGCAATCAATGACTTGGCCAGGTTTTATTTTCTCTTCTTGTTCTACCTGACTAGAGTGCACTATTCCATCTGCTCTCGAGAGCTCAAACCCACAATCTGCTAGGTAAGTAAAGTCTGGATCTGGAATAAATGAATATTAGTTCTTTTCATCAGAACTAAACTTAATCCACATGAATCTCCCTGTTGATCTGATTAATGGAGGGCTTTTCATGCTGCAATAATGATCTATAAGGGGAGAGAAACCAAATGGCCCATCTGGAACTTCCAAGTGATCAAACCAACACTCAAATGATGGCTCTATATAATATTAATGTTCATCAAAACTCAATTCTTTCACATGGAGCAGCTTCCAAAATGTAGATACACTCTTTGTTTGGATATGAGACAGGATAATTTGGTAAAGCAAAATGACCTCCATTGCTGGTTTTAACCGAAATGTCACACTGGATTGCAGGAATGTGCTTGATTCCAACATTTTGTCCATCTCTGAGGGCCGAGCAGAGCCCCTCCAAGGCTCTGTTCCCTAGGTGCCCAGCGCTTTGCCAGGGGCTGAGGCTGCGGCGGCGCTGTTCCGTTCCCATTGCTGGCTAGCAGCTGCCTCCCCGCGGGGCAGGGCTCAGGTCCTGCAGTCTGCCGTGCTCGAGGGGTGCCACCTCCCGCCCCTAAGCACCCCGCCATCCGCCCACGACAGGCACCACCTCCTGCTCCGCAGCGCCTGGTCCCATGTACGGCCCGGGGGGCCCAGGAGTGCGAACTTGCCGCATGGCTTCACTGAAGTGTTACTACTATATTGCAGATAAAGAAACTGAATCCTTAACACGTGAGTCATTTGTACAAGGTCATATGGCCAATTCGTAGCTAAGCTGGAACTCAAACCCTGCCTACTGATGTCTTACAGCCTTAAAAGAGGAAGGGAGAGAGGAAACAGTGTGTCTTAAGCTTGTGAAAATAGCTGTCAAATTCCAGAAGATTATCACGCAAGACCCAAGCCACAGGTCTAGGTTTTAATATCCTTTATTGAGCACTCACTGTATGCCAAGAATTTAACTTTATTATCACATTTATTCTTCATGATTCACCTATAAGTTTGGGGCTATGATCACCATCTTTCTATCTCAGAAGAAAGGTTAACTTGGATTTAAATCCAGTTCTGCCATGTTAATGGCTTGTTCTTAATCACTTTGCATGGCTTCTCCTCATGGGTTCACATGCTCTAGTCCTTGCAGGGTTTATGATACAAAGCAGGAAAATAATACTAAACTTGGAAAGAGGCAGAAAGCTGGTCTTACAGGTGGAGACAGGAGGCCTAGGGGAAGTGGAAAAAGCAGCTTTGGTAGGACTTGACCGTGGGCAGGACACACTCCTGACATTCCTCCTTTTCTTTTTTTTTTTTTTTTTTTAATAGCATCAGGGTCTCACTCAGTTGCCCAGGCCACAGTGCAGTGGTGCAATCACAGCTTACTGCATTCTCAAATTCATAGGCTCAAGCAATCCTCCTGCCTCAGCCTCCTGAATAGCTGGGACTACAGGTGCTCACACCACCACCCCTGGCTAATTTTTTTTTTTTTTTTTGGTGGAGATGTGGTCTTACAATGCTGCCCAGACTGCTCTCAAACTTCCTGGCCTCAAACGATCCTCCTGCCTAAGCCTCCCAAAGCTCTGGGATTACAGGTGTGAGTCACTGGGCCTGGCCCTTCCTCCTTCCTGTGTGCTTGTTCCTGATACATTCTTTTCTGCAGTCCCTGGTTTAAAAGATCCAGGCCTGAAGCAAGTGCCAAAATATGACTGGGAGTCTGTGAACCAGAACCCCAATCTGATGAGAGTGATTTGAGTTGAAGCTCGACCAGACGATTCCACAGAGCTATCTGTTCCTTGTCAGTTAGGCTGCTTGGATTTCAGTCTTGCCACTCTCCTTCATTTTTTCCAAAGCAGCAGTTCCCCATAAGGAATGACATAGACAACACCAGGGAATTGAAGAGTCCGTTGCCACTTGTTTTGCGTGTCTATTCATAGAAGAAAGAAGGTCAGGACAGTGACAAATCTTGGGCTTTGTCATCAGAACCAGGGGGTGGATTCTGACTCTGCCACCACTTATTAGCTGTGTGACTTTGTAAAATTTACCTAACCTCTCTGACCATCTGTAAAATGGGAATAATTAGGGAAGAGGGGCCTGTGCCAGGGAAGACTGCACCAGTGGTACCACCGCCATCCACCACATTCCAGGACCTGATTCTTGCCTCAGCCCAGAGATGCACAATTGTCAGTGCTCAGGTGATGAGACCTTCCAGACTATCTCAAGCTGAGTAAAGTGCACACCTGAGTGAGGCAAACACTAGAATCCCAATTGATTTACTTTACAGTGAAAAATAGTTGTCACATGGAGCAGAATGCTTGCATTAGCACGATGAGTCCATCCGCTCCTGCCAGCAAGTCATGGCAAGGTCTAACCTTCAATGGACAGTTGCTTTGATACATATAAAGCAGAGAAGGCAGACTTTGGATAATTTTGGGATAAGATCACTGCAGTCATTTAAAATTTGCTTTGAGGGCCTACTCTATGCCTGTTATGGGCTTGTACATACCTAAAAAAAGTTCATGCTTTGAAGCCCTAACCTCATGTACCTGAGGATGTGACTGTATTTGGAAATGGGGCTTTTAAAGAGGAAATTACGTTTAAGCGGGGTTGTTAGGGTGGGCCCTGTCCAGTCTGACTGCTGTCCTTATAAAAAGAGATTTGGCCACAGAGACGCATAGAGGGAAGATGGTGTAAAGACACAGAGAGAAGGCCGGGCGCGGTGGCTCAAGCCTGTAATCCCAGCACTTTGGGAGGCCGAGGCGGGCGGATCACGAGGTCAGGAGATCGAGATCCTCCTGGCTAACACGGTGAAACCTCGTCTCTACTAAAAATACGAAAAACTAGCCGGGCGCGGTGGCGGGCGCCTGTAGTCCCAGCTACTCGGAGGCTGAGGCGGGAGAATGGCGGGAACCCGGGAGGCGGAGCTTGCAGTGAGCCGAGATCGCGCCACTGCACTCCAGCCTGGGCGACACAGCGAGACTCCGTCTCAAAAAAAAAAAAAAAAAAAAAAAACACAGAGAGAAGATGGCCATCTACCAGCTAAGGAGAGAGGCCTCAGGAGAAACCAACCCTGATAATACCTTAATCTTGGACTCCACCCTCCAGAGCTTTGAGGAAATACATCTCTGTTGTTTAAGCCCCCAACTCGGTGGTATCTTCCTATGGCAGTGCTACTAAACTCATACACAAGGCGGCATGGTATAGGAGAATCTCTCAAAAATGGCCTTCCAAGGCCGGGCGTGGTGGCTCAAGCCTGTAATCCCAGCACTTTGGGAGGCCGAGACGGGTGGATCACGAGGTCAGGAGATCGAGACCATCCTGGCTAACATGGTGAAACCCCGTCTCTACTAAAAAATACAAAAAACTAGCCGGGCGAGGTGGCGGGTGCCTGTAGTCCCAGCTACTCGGGAGGCTGAGGCAGGAGAATGGCATAAACCCGGGAGGCAGAGCTTGCAGTGAGCTGAGATCCGTCCACTGCACTCCAGCCCGGGCAATCGAGCAAGACTCCGTCTCAAAAAAAAAAAACAAAAAAACAAAAAAAGGCCTTCCAATCAGCAGCAGTAGTCACACCTGGGGGATGTTTTGAAAGACAAGGAGGGGGCCAGGTGCGGTGGTTCATACCTGTAATCCCAGCAATTTGGGAGGCCGAGGTGGGTGGATTGCTTGAGGTCAGGGGTTGAGACCGGCCTGGCCAACATGGTGAAACCCCCGTCTCTACTAAAAATATAAAAAATTGGCCGAGTGTGGTGGCATGCACCTGTAATCTCAGCTACTTGGGAGGCTGAGGCAGGAGAATCGCTTGAACCCGGGAGGTGGAGGTTGCAGTGAGACGAGATCATGCCACTGCACTCCAGCCTGGGAGACAGAGAGACTCCATCTTAAAAAAATAAAAAGAAGGAAGGGTGGACAGCAAAAGCTTGACCAGTATCAAAGGGTCAGTCCTCAGCAGGGAAGGCCAGGTGTGAGTAAGGCCCAGGCATCCCCATGGGTTTGTCTCTGTGCCTAACCCCAGTGATTGATAATGCCTGAATCCTCCACGGAGCACGGGAATGTCAAAGAACTGTTCCACTTGAAATCTCTTCAGGACCATGGGATGGAGCAGGCCTCTCCCAGGGACCTCCTGGAGCGCACAGTGAGTGTGGAGAGAGGCATTGTCACCCTAGCTAGGCCCCAGCCTGCCTCTGGCACAGGGGAGTGCTTAGCTATTGTAGAAAGTGTGGCAGGCTTGGGAAATGGCAACGGTTCCAGCTGAAAACACAGGCTTTAAGTCACTTTGCTGAAAATCAATTTGCTGAAAGCTAATTTACTAAAAGCCCATTCACCAAATGACCTAGTTGCTGAACTATTTAGGAGTTTTTATGAGGCTTTTGTGTCATTCTTGTGCCTGCCTCTGCCCTGCCTCTGCATAAATCAGATTATATGTGAGTCGTGCTGATGTGCTGGGGGAGAGGGGAATGTTCTTAAATGTAGGCTACTGCAGTCTCTATTTTTGTAGACTTCTGTCCTGCCTCAGCTCCTGAATCTGGCCAGTCTCTGCCTCTTATCTACTATTTTGACTCAAGTGAGAATATTTTCCTTTAAAAGCAATTTAATCTCTTTATTTTTGTGGGTATGTGCTTTGGCATTCTGTAAAGTTAGGATTGCTGTTGGCTGCAAGCCACAGAAAACCTGACTAACAAGTTAGAAGTTCCCCCCCCCCACCACCTTGTAACTAGAAGTCTGAATGAAGCAGTGCAGAACTAAAGCTTTCTCATACTTCTTGATGTGCTATCATTGACCTTGGCTTCAGTCCTCATGTGGAAAGATGGCTGCTGCACCTCCACAATCACATCTATATTCCAGGCAGGAATCAAGGGACGGGACAAAGGGCAAGCAAGAGCTGGGCTACTCCTCATGTCAGAGAAACCAGAGCTTTTCAAAGCCCCAGGCAGCGTACTTCCTACTGTCTGTCACTGGCCAACTCTTGTCACCCCAGTCTGTGCTTCTGCCTACATACCTATTCCCACTGCTGTATCTGGAGGGGAAATGATGTTGGGTGAACTATCCTAGGCCTGGTTTAAGGTTTTATTTAAAAGCAACGTTTTACTCCCTAAGTGAGGGAATAGGACTTTTTAAGCAGCTGAAATCTATAGAACACACTGGGTCATAAGAGTCTATGAAATGGGGTTATTACTGTCACTGTAATCTCATTTCTACCCATCAGTTCATGAGGTCTGAGGAAACTCAGTATACAGAGGTGAATAAGACACAATAAGCATGAATTCTAGAGCCAGATAAAATGCGTTCTGGATTATAGGAGAGGTCAAGCAAGGTGTACTCGGGTTTGGAAGAAAGAAAGGAAGCCCCTCCTGGTGTGGAGGATTAACATGAGCAGAGTGTCATGTACCTCTAATGCTTATTTTTAAAATTTACGTCACTGAAAATTTATTTCTATTTAGTGGTCACCTTTGCTACCTCTACATGCCTGGATTCTAATTCCTAAGCCTCTAGCTGAGCTTCCTGAATGCCAAAGGAAGAAAAAAGCCCCTTGAGTATTTCCTGACAGCCTCAAGTGGGCTCTTAGGAGCAGTCAGTGACTCAGAAAATCCATAAGAAAGATTCACCACAATCTGATTTTTGTTATTTTACTGAAAATCAGTTGGCTTACAGTTAGCAAGCAGTATTGTTAAATCATCATAAACATCACAAAGACTAGCGCAGGCAGAAAATTGGATAGTTCTTTAGGGAGAAAATAGTCTACTTCCAGTTATAATGCAATAGCTACTGGGAACAAAGAGAGAAGATGGTTTTAAAACCAAATGGAACTTTCTTATAATTAGCTGTGGAGCCCTAATTTCTTGATCTGTAAATTGGGAATAATTATATCCACATGTGGAAAGCATTACTGTTATTCACCAACATCTGGTTCTCCTTTACGCTAAGCACAGGGGTCACTGCAGTTCCCTGCTCACTTGAAGTTGGGCATGTCCATCTAACTTGTTCTGGCCAATGAAATGTTTTTGTTTTTGTTTTTGTTTTTGAGACAGAGTCTCGCTCTGTCACCCAGGCTGGGGTGCAGTGGCCGGATCTCAGCTCACTGCAAGCTCCGCCTCCCGGGTTTACGCCATTCTCCTGCCTCAGCCTCCCGAGTAGCTGGGACTACAGGCGCCCGCCACCTCGCCCGGCTAGCTTTTTTTGTATTTTTTTTTAGTAGAGACGGGGTTTCACCGTGTTAGCCAGGATGGTCTCGATCTCCTGACCTCGTGATCAGCCCGTCTCGGCCTCCCACAGTGCTAGGATTACAGGCTTGAGCCACCGCGCCCGGCCCTGGCCAATGAAATGTAAGTGGAAGTGCCAAGTCTTCCAAGTAGAAGGATTTAAAAGTGTTGTAGTTTTATCACTCTTTTTTCCCTGACCCAGGAATTGTGGAATTAGTGTCGATAGGGAGGGTCCATATGATCAAAACAGCCTAGAATCCCAGCCAACATGTGGAATGTTGCTCAGACTCAGAGTCAAATCTCTGAGTAAGAAATCAACTGCTAAGATAAGGATAAACCTCTAAGATTTGGGGCGGGTTGGAGGGATGTTTATTACTATGGTATGGTTTGTTACTACAGTACATCCTAGCCTATTCTGACTACAGACATCACAGAGATTATAATTATAGAAGATCTCCCACAGGAAATTATATAGAAAAATAGTATACCTGCTGCAATAAAGATCTGACAATGTTAGTATTATGTATTAATGAAATACAGAAAAACACTTAGTAAGGATATTAACAAATGGTGCTGGGGGGAAAAATGGGTAGTCAAAAGCAAAGGAATGAAGTTGGGCTCTTATCAAACACTATATACAAAAATTAACTCGAAGACCTAAACATAACAGCTAAAACGATAAAACTCTTAGAAGAAAACTTAGCAGAAAAACTTCATGACATTAGATTTGGTAATGATTTTTTGGATATGACACCGAAGGCCCAAACAACAAAAGAAGAAACAGACAAATTGGAGTTCATGAAAATTTTAAATTGGTGTATGAAAGGACAATCAACAGAGTAAACAGGCAACCATGGAATGAGAGAAAATATCTGCAAATCACATGTCCAATGAGGGATTAACATCCAGAATATACAGGAAACTCCTAAACTCAACAGCAACAACAACAAAAATCTGATAAGAAAATAGACAAAAGACAAGCATTTATCTGAAGAAGATATACAAATGGTCAGTAAGCACATGAAAAGACACTCAAGGTCACTAACCATTAGGGAAGGCAAATTCAAAACCACAAGATAACACTTCACACCCACCACCCACTGAAAAAGCTGTATCAAAAATACTCAGAAAATAACAAGTGTTAGTGAGGATTGGAGAAACTGGAACACTTCTGGATTGGAGCACTGCTGGTTAGAATATAAAGTAGTGTAGCCACTATGGAAAAGTCTGATAGTTTCTCAAAAAGTTAAAAATCTAATTACCATATGGCTCAGCAAATCCACTTCTGGAAACGTACCCAAAAGAATTGAAAGCAAGGTGATAATAGATTGGATGTTGTCCCCTGTAAATCTCATGTTGAAATGTAATCCCCGATATTGGAGGTGGGGTCTGGTGGGAGGAGTTTGGGTCATGGGGGCGGATCCCTCATGGCTTAGTGCTGTCTTCAAGATAGTGAGCTCTCCTGAGATCTGGGTGGTTGAAAGTGTGTGACGTTGTCCCCTTCATTCTCTCTTGCTCCTGTTCTTGCCATGTGAGATGCCTGCTCTTGCTTCACCTTCTGCCATGATTGTGAGCAGCTCAAGGCCTCACAGAACCTAAGAACATGCTAGCGCCATACTTCAGGTATAGCCCACAGAACCATGAGCTAATTAAACCTCTTTACATTTTTTTTCTTTTTTGCTTGTTTCCAGTGGGGTTGGATTTTTAAAATTTTTTTTAGTTTCAGGGATACATGTACAGATCTGTTATACAGGTAAATTATGTGTCACAAGGGTTTGGTGTACAGATTACTTCATTACCCCAGTAATAAGCATAATATCTAATAGGTAGTTTTTAAAATTCTCTCCCTCCTCCCACCCTCCACCCTCAAGTAGGCCCCAGTGTCTGTTATTCCCTTCTTAGCGTCCATGTGTATTCAAAGTTCAGCTCCCACTTATGCGTGAGAACATGTGGTATTTAGTTTTCTGTTCCTGTGCTTGTTCACTTATGATAATGGATTCCAGCTCCACCCATGTTGCTGTAAATGACGTGATCACGTTTTTTTATGGCTGTATAGTATTCCGTGGTGTATGTGTACCACATTTTCTTTATCCAGTCTACAACTGATGGGCATTAATGTTGATTCCATGTTTTTGCTATTGTGAGTAGTGCTGCAACGAACATATGCATACATGTGTCTTTATGATAGAATGATTTATATTCCTTTGAGTATATACCCAATTACAGGATTGCTGGGTCATATGGCACTTCTGCTTTAAGTTCTTTGAGGAATCATCACACTACTTTCCATAATGGCTGAACTAATTTACATTTTCACCAGCAGTGTATAAGTATCCCTTTTCTTTACGACCATGCCAATGTCTGTCATTTTTTGCCTTTTTCATAATTGCCAGTCTGACTGGTGTGAGATAGTATCTCACTGTGGTTTTGATTTGCATTTCTGTAATGGTTAATGATGTTGAGCATTTTTGTTTCATGTGCTTGTTGGCCTTGTGTATGTCTTCTTTTGAAAAGTTTCTGTTCATGTCCTATGTCCACTTTTTAATGGGGTTTTCTCTTGTAAATTTAAGTTCCTAATAGATTCTGGGTATTAGCCCTTTGTCAGATGCATGGTTTGCAAATATTTTCTCTCATTCTGTAGGTTGTCTGTTTACTCTGTTGATAGTTTCCTTTCAACAGAGTAAAAGGAAACTAAGGTGCAGAAACTCTTTAGTTTGATTAGGTCCCATTTGTCAATTTTTGGTTTTGTTGCAATTCCTTTGGCATCTTTGTCATAAAATCTTTGCCAAGGCCTATGCCCAGAATGATATATCCTAGGTTACCTTGCAGGATTTTTATAGGTGTAGGTTTTACATTTAAGTCTTTAATTCATCTTGAGTTGATTTTTGTATATGTTGTAAGGAAGGAGTCCAACTTCAGTCTGCTGCATATGTCTAGACAGCTATCCCAGCACCATTTATTGAATAGAGAATCTTTTCCCTATTGCATATTATTGTCAACTTTGTTGAGGACCAAATGGTTGTAGGTGTGTGGCTTTATTTCTGGACTTGATATTCTGCTTTTTTTGTACCAGTACCATGCTGTTTGGTTACTGTAGGCTTGTAGTATAGTTTGAAGTCAGTAATGTGATGCCTCTAGCTATGTTCTTTTTGCTTAGGATTCCCTTGAATACAAGCTCTTTTTTGGTTCCATATGAATTTTAAGATGAATTTTCTAACTCTGTAAAGAATGTCACTGGTAGTTTGATAGGAATAGCATTGAATCTGCATATTGATGTGGGCCATATGGCCATTCTTACAATGTTGCTTCTTCCTGTCCATGAGCATGAAATCTTTTTCCATTTGTTTGTGTCATCTCTGATTTCTTTGAGCAGTATTTTGTAATTCTCAATGCAGATAACTTTCACCCTCCCTGGTTAGCTGTATTACAAGGTATTTTATTCTTTTGTGGCTACTGTGAATGAGATTGCATTTTTGATCTGGCTATTAGCTTGAATGTTTTTGGTATAGAGATATGTTACTAATTTTTGTATATTGACTTTGTATCCTAAAACTTAGCTGAACTTATTAAATCTAGGAGCTTTTGGGCAGAAACTATGGGGTATTCTAAGTATAGAATCATGTCATCTGCAAACAGATAGTTTGACTTCCTCTCTTCCTATTTGGATGACTTTTATTTCTTCCTCTTGTCTGATTGCTCTGGCTAGGACTTGCAGTACTATGTTGAATAGGACTTGTGAGAGTGGAAATCCTTGTCTTATTCTAGTTCTCAAAGGGAATGCTTCCAGTTTTTCCTCAGGGTATGATTTTGGCTGTGAATTTTTCATAAATGGCTCTTATTTGAGGTATGTTCCTTCAATGCCTAGTTTGAATGTTTTTAGCATACAGGGGTGTTGAATTTTATTTAAGCTTTTCCTGCATCTATTGATATGATATTTGGTTTTTGTTTTTAGATCTGTTTATGTGATGAATTAGATTTATTGATTTGCATGTATTAGACCAACCTTGCATTCCAGGGATAAAGATTATTTGATTGTGGTGGGTTAGCTTTTTGATATGCTGCTGGATTCAGTTTGCTAGTATTTTGTTGAGAATTTCTGCATCTATGTTCATTAGGGGTATGCACCTGATGTTTTCTTTTTTTGTTGCATCTCTGCCAGGTTTGGGTATCAAGATGACGCTGGCCTCATGAAATGTGTTAGGAAGGAGTCCCTTCTCAATTTTTTGGAATAGTTTTAGTAGAAATGGTACCAGGTCTTCTTTGTACCTCTGGTAAAATTTGTCCGTGAATCCATCTGGTCCTGGGCTTTTTCTGGTTGGTAGGCTTTTTTATTACTGATTCAATTTTGGAACTCATTATTGGTCTGTAAAATAATTCAATTTCTTCCTGCTTCAATCTTGGGAGATTATGTGTTTCTGGGAAATTATCCATTTTTTCTAGGTTTTTCTAGTTTGTATGCATAGAGATATTTGTAGTAGTCTCAGAGTTTTTTCGTATTTTTGTGGGATTGGTTGCAATGTCCCCTTTGTCATTTCTGATTATGTTTATTTAGATCTTTACTTTCTTTATTAGTCTAGCTAGTGGTCTATAAATCTTATTTATTCTTTCAAAAAACCAACTCCTGGATTTGTTGATCTTTTGTATGGTTTTTCATGTCTCAGTTTTCTACAGTTCAGCTCTAGTTTTGATTACTTATTGTCTTCTCACAGTTTCAGGGTTGTTTTGCTCTTGTTTTTCTAGTTCCTTTAGGTGAAATGTTGGTTGTTAATTTGAGATTTTTCTAACTTTTTGATGTGGGCATTTAACGTTATAAACATCCCTCTTAACATTGCCTTAGCTATGTCCTAGAGATTCTGGTATGTTGTATCTTTGTTCTCACTAGTTTCAAAGAATTTCTTGATTTCCACCTTAATTTCATTGTCTAACCAAAAGTCATTTGGGAGCAGGTTGTTTACTTTCCATGAAATTGTATGGTTCTGTGTGATTTTCTTAGTATTGATTTCTGTTTTTATTGTGCTGTGATCTGAGAGTGTTCGGTATGATTTGGGGTTTTTTGAATTTTCTGAGATTGTTTTATGGCTGCTGTGTGGTCAATTTTAGAGTATGTTCCATCTGCAGATGAGAAGAATGTATATTTTGTTGGTTTTGGGTAAAGAGTTCTGTAGATCTCTGTTAGGCCCATTTGGTCAAATGTTGAGTTCAGGTCCTGAATATCTTTGTTCGATGCCTCGACGATCTGTCAAATACTCTCAGTGAGGGGTTGAAGTCTCTCACTATTATTATATGGTTCTTTAGGTTTCTTCATACATCTCTAAGAATTTGCTTTATGAATATAGGAGCTCCTGTGTTGGGTGCATATATACTTAGCATAGTTAGGTGGTCTTGTTAAATTGAACCCTTCACCACTATGTAATGTCTTTGTCTCTTTTGATCATTGTTGGTTTAAAGTCTGTTTGGTCTGAAATTAGAATAGCAACTCCTGCCTTTTTCTTTTTTCTGTTTTCTGTTTGCTTGGTGCATTTTTCTCCATCCCTTTACCTTTAGCCTATGGGTTGTGTTACATGTCAGGTGAGTCTCTTGTATAGAGCATACAGTTGGGTCTGGCTTCTTTATCCAACTTGCTACTCTGTGCCTTTTAACTGGGGCATTTATTAATAGCTTGTTTACAGTCAAGGTTAATATTGATATGTATAAGTTTTATTCTGTCATGTTGTTAGCTGTTTATTATATCAACTTGCTTGTGTGGTTGCTTTATGGTGTCAGTGATCTATGTACTTAAGTGTGTTTTCTTGGTAGCCAGTAACAATCTTTCCTTTCCATATTTAGAACTCCCTTAAGGACCTCTTGTAAGACAAATCTGATGGTAACAAATTCTCTTAGTGTTTGCTTGTCTGAGAAGGATCTTATTTCTCCTTTTCTTATGAAGCTTAGTTTGGCCAGATATGAAATTTTTGGTTGGAATTTCTTTTCTTTAACAATGCTGAATATAGGCCCCAAATCTCATCTGGCTTATAGGATTTCTACTGAAAGGTCTGCTGTTAACTCAATGGGATTTCCTCTGTAGGTGACTTGCTCCTTCTCTCTAGCTTTCTTTAATATTTTTTCTTTCACTTCAACTTTGAATAATCTGATGATCATGTGTCTTGGGGATGGTCATCTTGTATAGTATCTCACAGGGGTTCTTTGCATTTCCTGAATGTTGGCCTCTCTAGCAACATTTTCATGGATGCTATCCTCAGATATGTTTTCCAAGTTGCTTGCTTTCTCACCCTCTTTTTCAGGGATACTAATGAATCATAGATTTAGTCTCTTTATGTAATCCCATATATCTAGGAGGATTTGCTTATTCTTCTTTATTGGTTTTCCCTTACTTTTGTCTGACTGAGTTATTTTGGAGAACTGATCTTTGAGTTCTGAGATTCTTTCTTCAGCTTGGTCAAGTCTGCTGTTAATACTTGCAACCGTATGGTGAAATTCTTGAACTGAGTTTTTCAGCTCTAGTAATTCAAGTTGTTCTTTCTTAAAATGGCCATTTTGTCTTTCATCTCCTGTACTGTTTTATTGTATTCCTTAGATTCCTTGGATTGGTGTTTGACTTTCTCCTGAATGTCGATTTTCCTTCCTATCCATCTTCTTCAATTTATGACATTTCAGCCATTTCAACCTGGTTAAGAACCATTGCTGGGGAACTAGTGCTGTTTGGAGGCAAGAAGACACTATGGCTTTTTGAGTTGCCAGAGTTCTTGTACTGATTCTTTCTCATCTGCATGGGCTGATGCTTCTGTCTTTGAAGTTGCTGTCCTTTGTATGGGTTTTTTTTTCTTTTTACTCTTCTTTGATGCCTTTGGGGGTTTGATTGTGGGATAAGGTGGGTTCAGTCAACTGGCTTTGAGTCTAGTCCACTGCTGAGTCTTGGAGCCCCCTCTAATTAGTGTCACGTTTCTGTTTTTGGGCGTTCTGGTCCATGGGGCTCCCTCAAGTAGAGGCTGCAATTGGCAGACAGGCTGTATGCCTGCTGGGTCATCCTTAATCTTCTGTCCTAGTGCTTCCCAGGGAAACACAGTGTCACGCCCACCTGCAGTGTTCAAACAGAAGTGGGACTGTGGGCTGCAAGCGGTAGTGGGTGTGGCCTGTCTGGCTACGATAGGTGGGAATAGCTGGAGTTGCCTGTCCTGTCATCGAGGTATTTCTGGGATGACAGGAGGCTGTTCCCCTCAGCGAATTCAGTCAGAAGTAGGACTCCTGGGCTGAGAGCACCAGCAGGTGTGGTTCACCTGGCTATGAGAGGTAGAGGTAGGTGGAGTCACTCAACCCACTGTTTGGCTGTCTCCCAGAACAACAGGAGACTGTATCTGCTGGCTACGTTCAGACAGAAGCAAGACCACTTGGTTGGAAGCTCTAGTAGCCCTTGCCCACCTGGCTACCAATGGCAGGGGTGGGTGGGGTTGCCCATCCTGCCATCCAGGTGCTTCTCAGGACAACAGGAGGCTGCACCTGCCAGCTGAGTTCACGCAGAAGTGGGACCACTGGGCTGGAAGTCCTAACAGCCATTGCCTGCCTGGCCAGCAGGGGTAGGTGAGGCCCCCCACTCTGCCATCCGGGCACTTACTGGGATGACAAGAGGCTGTGCCCGCAACTGAATTCAAGTGGAAGTGAGACCACTGGGCTGGAATCTCTAGCAGGCATTGCCCTCCTGGGCTACCAGTGGCAGGGGTGGGTAGGGTCACCCACTGGCTGAGTTCACACAGAAGTAGGCTGCTGGGCTGGAAGCTGGTGCTGAGCCTTGTCTGGTGAGAGTGGGCAGAACAATCCTACTGCTCCTATGCACTGTGACTGCAGCCTCTACTGGGGCCATGACACCAGTGCTGGTCTGCTGCAGAACTCAAGACTTGTAGAGGTCCCGTTAGACTCAAGAGTTTCTCCTGCAAAACATCCAAGTGGCTCTTTGTCTCAGTTTAGAAGCGTGGTTGGAGAGGGTATGCTAGGGTGCCAGGGGGATTTTCCTATTTCCAGTTTTGCATAGATCCCTGTGAAGAGTGTGAATCCCTCAGGAGACTCTCACTCACTCCCCCTTTCCCATGATGGAGAGGTTCTTCCAGTTCTGCACAGAGTCCAGACAGGCTGGTGCCCAGCTTCCCTCCTCTCTGCTCTCTGTGTTCCCCTGCTGTTTTGATGGATCCTGATGTGTTTCTTAGATGATCAGCCTGCAGAGTCAGCATTCACTAGCCCTTTCGTCTCCTCTCCATAACAGCAGTGCACATGAGCTGCCTCTAGTCTGCCATCTTGACCCAACTCCCTTAAACCTCTTTTTTTTATAAATTACCCAGTCTCAGGAATTTCTTTATAGTAATGCAAGAACAGACTATCACACAGTGTCTGGAGGAGATATTTGTGTACCTATGTTTTATAGCCACATTATTTACAATAGCAAAAAGGTGAAAGCAATTCAAGTGCCCATGAATGGATACACAAAATGTGGTGTGTATACATACACAATGAAATTTTATTTAGCTTTTAAAAGGGGAGAAATTCTGATACATGCTACAACATACATGAACCTTGAAGATGGTGTACTAAGTGAAATACACAAGTCACAAAAGAACAAATGCTGTATTAGTTGAATTCATACAGAAAGTAGAATGACTCTTTCCAGGGGCTAGGGGGAGGGAGAAATGGGGAGTTACAGGTACAAAGTTTCAGTCTTACAATGTGAAAAAAGTTCTAGAGATAGACAGCGATGATGGTTGCATGATAGTGTGAATATACTTAATGTCACAGAACTGTACATGGCCAAGTACAGTGGCTCACACCTGTAATCCCAGCACTTAGGGAGGCAGAGTCAGGAGGATAGCTTGAGCCGAGGAGTTCAAGACCTGCCGAGGCAATATAGTGAGACCCCATTCTCCATGGTAGGGGCGGGGGGGAGGTGGGGGAGGAAAAAAAGAAAAAACCTGTACTTGTAAAAAAAAAAAAAAAAAAAAGTTAAACTGGTAAATTTTGTGTTACATGTATTATACCCAAATTAAAAGTAAATTTTAAAAGTTAAAGATGAAGTTTAAGAGAAGCTCAGGAAATAAGAAAGAACTTTTACTTGAAGATTCTAACTGTTTGGCTTGGTCCACCGGTACAGAGGTGTTCCCTGACATAAAATTCTCCATGGACTTTAGCTCTAACTTGAAGAGAAATGTCATGACAAAGGGACCTAGTGTTACCTGGTCCTTTATTGATCTGAGGTGAAGCAACTCTGACAAGGTACTGGAAGAAAGTGACTCCGTTTCTGTAAGGTCAAAGAAAGCTTCTTTATGTCAGTTGGAATGTGATTCAGCTGTGTATGACACCAACGCCCCTAAATAACTTTGGCTTTAGAAAGACAGAGGTTTATTTGACTTTCACATAGAAAAATCCAGAGACACACCAACTAGAAATGGCTCGGTGACTGTACAATCAATGTGACCCCAGCTAGCACACCACAGTTCAGATGGGATGAAGGAGGAAGAAGAAATGCATGGAGAGCCTGCCACTGAGTGAACTCCCTTTAATGAGATTTCTTAAAAGCCCTCCCCAGTGACCTCTGCTTACATAGCCTTGGCTACCCCTAATAGCAAGAGATTGGAAATATGTGCTTTTAGTTCAGCACATTCTCCCCCAACTACAGCTGGAATTCTACCAGAGGAGGAGGGTGAAATGTATGTTTAGTATGCAGCTAGCAGTGTCTGGGGCGATCGATACCTCCTTCTTTGTCTGTTTCTTCACACAACTAATTTCCAAGTTGTATGCCTGGCTGTGGGGAGCTCAGTTAAGTGTCTGCACTCTGGAGTTTGTTTTCTGCACTGGGAATGGGGAGATTCTCACTAGAAGATGTGTCAAATTTGAAAAAAAAAAAGATTTAAAGGTCTAGGGTAGCATGAATGAGAGATGCCCATTACATTCTCTAACCATCAAATGATGTAGTTCAAGTAAAAAGAGAGGCTCAAAACATGCCCCATAGTGTTGTGTAAAACACATTCGAGATGTTTCACGGGTGCTAGATCAACCCCTAACGCATGAATGAACCTCAAAAAATCACTGAGTAATTTTCTGCTTGGAGGCAACCCTACCCACCTTAAATCAACCATCAGGCAGCCTTTTAGGAAGGAAAGAGCCAAGGAGCAGAAGGTGGGCTTGGGTCTTAGATCTGTTCCAAATGAACGGGTGATCTGGAGGTTCCTGTAGCTGTTTCCTCTCTACAAAATGGGGTTGTTGGGAGAATTCATGAGAAAATGTGTGTATTACTTTGTAATCTATAAGAACACTGAAGGAATATTAGTTGTCTGTTGCTTAGATAGTAAGCGATTATTAATTTAAATACCTATGATATAGAAGACAATACACTAGATACTTTATAATAATGTTCCTGTACTTCTGTCCCCAGTCATTACCACCACTGCACATGCCCAACCCACACAATCCTGTAAGATGGGTGTTATCTTCATTTTTTGTATCAGGAGCATGAGATTCAGAGCCACTGAATAACTTGCTCAAGGTCATGCAGCTAGTAAGTGGCTATGCCTAAGTTTCAATGGCATTCTCTCTGTTTCCAAAGCCCATTTTCTTTGCGCTAGTACAATGATGCAGAAACCACACAATGCTTCAGAAAAAATGTACTTTTCTCAAATTGCCCTTTATAAACTAGGGAGAGCAAAGGATGTAAAGAAACTACTGCTGCGTTAAAGGTAACGCTGAACTTGAGAGGTTTATATGGCTCTCCTGAGGCTGGGATGTGGGAAAAAGTGGCAGAGTCCTGTCACATCTGCTCAGAAAGCACCTTATCCACTGTGCTCTCCAGGATTTAATCAGGGAAGGACAGGAGGGATCCTTCCCTTTTTTTTTCTGAGATAATTGTCACTTGAGAAGTTGAACAGCAAGTGAAAACATCTTGTTCTGAGAGAAAAGTGTCTGTGGAGCCTTTCCTTTCACACACCACAATCATCCCACCAACTTTCAAAGCTCCACTGAAATGACTTCCAAATTGGACTGAATTACCATGTCTGGGAGATATTCAATGTGGTAGACGAATAACATCTCCCTCTGCCCCCCGCTGGAAAAAAAAAAAGCCCACGTCCTAAACCAGTGAATGTTCCTTTATATAATAAAGTGTCTCCACTGCAGATGTGATTAAGGACCTTGTAATGGGGAAGATTATCTTGGATTATAGAGCGCGGGAGTCAATATTATCACATGGGCCTTAAAATAAATAACAACTTAAGCTGGACATG
The DNA here is from genome assembly GCF_009764315.1 of Trachypithecus francoisi. Lineage (NCBI taxonomy): Eukaryota > Metazoa > Chordata > Mammalia > Primates > Cercopithecidae > Trachypithecus > Trachypithecus francoisi. The sequence goes on along the minus strand of NW_022681472.1, from coordinate 79,060,303 downwards.
GTGGCTCATGCCTGTAATCCCAGCACTGTGGGAGGCTGAGACGGGCAGATCACTTGAGGTCAGCAGTTCGAGACCAGACTGGCCAATACGGTGAAACAACATCTCTACTAAATATACAAAAATTAGCCGGGCATGGTGGTTGGTGCCTGTAATTCCAGCTACCCAGGAGTCTGAGACAGAATTGCTTGAGCCCGGGATGTGGAGGTTGCAGTGAGCCAAGATCGCACCACTGCACTCCAGCCTGGGCAACAAAGTGAGACTCTGTCTCAAAATAAAAAAATAAAATAACAGCTTAAAATATAAGAAGCATTAAAAAAAAAAAAAAAGTAAGAACTTTTTCAGGTGCAGTCAGACGAGATGTGACTACAGAAGAAAGGCACAGAGAGATGCTGGAATGTTGCTGGCTTTGAAAATGGAGAAAGGGGGCCCGGAACCTAGGAATGCAGGCCGTCTCTAGAAGCTGACAAAGGCCAGGATGCAGCCTCTCCCCTAGAACCTCCAGAGGGAAGGCAGCCCTGCCAGCATCTTGAGTTTAGCTCAGTGAGACCCATGGTGGACTTCTGACCCACAGAACTGTAAGACAGTAAATCTGTATTTTGTCGACTGAGTTTGTTGTAATCCATTACAGAAAGCAATAGAAAACTAATGCATTCAGGATAATTACTGGTTTCAAAGTTTCTTAGTCTGTGTAGCTGAACATTTCTGAAAGATCTGATCCTTTTTTCTCGCTGTCCATTTCCAATTAAGCCCCCTACCCTGTTGATTCTGCCTGTAGAAATAATACATGTGACATATGCTACTACCTTTGAGGACTGGCTTTGTGCCAGGCTCTTGCTATATACTTTCTCTACATTTTCTTCAATCTTTACACCAATGTTTGCCAAGCAGGTAATACCTCCTTTTTATCAGATGAGGAAATTGAGACTCTGGGAGGCTAAGTGACCTGACCAGGGAGAAATGATGGAGCCAGCATCCAAACTCCCTTGTCCTATCTGGCAGGCACCTCTGGGAGGAACGCCATCAACATTCTGGAATCTGGCTTTCCCTCTCCATCCTCACAGCCATGGTCCTGGCATAGGTTCTTATATCCTGCTGAAGTGGCGTCGATGTTGTCTGTCTGGGGTAATACCCGAGGTTTGTTGCCTCATATCAAGGAAATTAAGAATGCAGACACACACAAGGAGTGAGTTTAAGAACAGAAGTTTAATAGGCAAAAGAGAAAAGCTCCCTTGTGCAGAGGAAAGAGGTTTGGAATGGATCTCCTGGTTCCCAGTGCTACGTGGTTGGTTTTATAGATGAGCCTGAAGCAGTGTCTGATTTACATAGGGCACAGAGGATTGGTTGGACCAGGCATTTCATTTACATAGTGCACAAAGAACCTGGCAGCTCCACCCTAATCTTTTATTATGCAAATAGGTTCTCTACCTGGCTGGCGCCATGTTGCCTGCTTCTTTACTGCACACAGGATGACAAAGAAAAGGCGGGAGCCTCCATGTCGAACATACCTGGCTTCCAGGTACTCCTTTTCTATTGGCACAGCTGCTGGCATTTACCTATGGAAGCTTCCAGCTTGTTTATCTATGTTTGTAGCTTGATTTTTCAGGCTGCTTTCTGTTAGAAAAAAAATTATTCTGGGGGCTGATTTTTATTAAAAGCAACTTCCACTGAGAACTCTCTTACCCTCATTATCTGCTTAAATAATTTCTTTTTGGCTCCTCTGTCACTGCCAGGGTTATGTCTCGTGAGTCCTAAGATGTCTCCCACCTCAGTCGTCCCTGACGGTTTGTTACGCACAGAAGGCAGAACAACTTGTTGAAATCACAGACCTGTTCTTGCCACTTCTCTGCTTAAACCCTCCCAGGGTTCCCCACTTTATGTTGCATAAATCCAACCTTCTTAGCATGGCATTCAAAATCCTTCACAATCCGGCTCTGAGTTCAGTCCACCCCTTCAAACTCTCCATGCTACAGACCCATCAACATGGTAGCCTTGCACCAGAATATGCCATGGACGTTTCCTCACCATATATATGAACCTCTTCACATGCCAGACTAGGAAACTGTGGATCAGAGATGTGAAGGTACTGCCCTAGGTCACATAGTTTGTATGAAACAGTCAACACTAGATCCATGTTCCCCATTAGACCACCCTGGAGCCTTAGAGATAGAATCTCTGATCCCTCCACTTCCCTCCTCTACTGCCATTACTGAGTGAACCCGGCCACCCTCTTGTGGGGAGGGCTATTGATCTGTTTTCCATATGGAATTGAAATCCAACTTACCTCTCCACTGCTTAAAATTCTTCAATAGTTATCCATTGCCCTTAAAATAAAGACCCAAACCCTTCAGGATATGGCCCCTGCATGACTTTCCAGCTCCATCTCAGGACCCTCTGCATCTCACTAGGATGCCCACTGTCTTTCAGACTCCTCTATGTGCCTTGCACCCTCCCACCATGGGGCTTTTGCACATGCCATCTTCTGTCTCGGAGCTCTTCTTTCTCTCCATCTCTTCTTCTGTCATCTCCCTTCAGCCATCCCTTTCCCAGAATGCCTCTCTGATGCCAGACTGGGTGCAGGCCCCCTGTAAGGTGTTCTTTCTCTGCTCCCAGTATTTTGTTTGTTTAGTCCATCAGTCTGTAATGATCTATGCGTATGGTTGTTTTATGTCTTCTCTCCATCAAGCTCTGTGTTCCATGAGTTTGAGCAAGGACTTTATCTGTTCACTTTTCGTATCCCCAGTGCTGATTATAGCACCTGCAGTGGATGGAACTCAATAATTATCTGTTAAATGACTAAGCACCAAATGGCCCCAGCTGTGAAGTAGATCGTATAATTTCTGTGTATGTGTCTTATAAAGGAAAGAGCAAGAGAGGTACCAATGTTTCAACCTCTGGTGACACAGAACTGGATATCCCATCCTGTGGGGGGGGGGGGGGGGTGGTGGTGGTTGTTATTGCTGGTATTAATTTTGTTTTGCTTTGTTTGGGGGAAAAAGATTCAAATGTTGTAAAATACATAAATAAAACCTTTCTGAAACAGATTTAAACTGTAAGAAAACTCTAAGCTGTCAAATGAATAAATTTAAATTAATCTTATTTAAGAACACAAGTAGGAACTCATGACAACTTCTTGGGAAATGGGCTTAAAAAAAAAAAAAAAAAAAAACACTGTCATATCTTTAGCACCAGGGCTGTACAATTAGGCATGGAACATTATTTTATTTAATTTTTACATACAGGACAGGCATATGCAATATACTATGTATAGAATACCAGACATAGCTGATTCCAAAATTATCATTGCTTTCCACTTCTTCTCACACATTTCTTAAGATGCCATCTGATCCAAAAGTGTTTCAAATACCGCTCCAGGCTTTTAGCATTTGGATGTCTTTTGACATCAAAGGAGAGTTAATGAGCTCTGTTTAACTTACAAGGATTTTAAACTTTTAGCTTTTTATTATGAATTTGAAAAATGTACATTTTGTCAAGAGTTTACCTGTCATCTTTCTGTCCACAATCCAGCAGAAAGTAGAATACCTGACTTTCAAATTTATCCTAAAATAATGCTGTTCTCCTTGTCAACATCACCAGAGGTGTATTCATACTTTTTCCTAAACCTCATCCATGAAATACATTCCTTATCTGGTGCCTTTCTTGGATGGCCCATAATTTGAAGATAAAATATCGTGGGGAGCTACTGTTTGTCTTATCTCTGCTGTATCCCCACTGCCCAGCACATAGGAGACACTCGGTGAATATTTTTAAATGGACACATAAGTTTTTTAAACTTTTTACATGAAAAATAATAATGCCTTTTTATTTTAGAAGTTTTAGGAGAAATAGACAAAGTAAAAAAGATGATACTACTTAAAGATAATCGTTAACATTTTGGCATATTCTTCCCAACATTTTTTGCTATGCATGTATATATATTTTTTCTTTTTACAACATATGCTATACATACAGTTTTCTAACCTGTATATTTTCCTACTTACAATATATTCAATGTACATATTCCATGCCATCAAATATTTTTAACTACACCATTAATTATGGCTGTGCAATATTGCACAGTAAGAATGAATGACAGTTTGTGTAACCAATCCCACTAGAAAACATTGCCAATGCAGTAAATGTTCTATTTCAGCATTGGGGGAAAACAGGGCCTTATGGTTACTAGTGAGTATCTAGGGCTAGAATTCAGTGAAAAAGGCTTAAGTCCAAAATCACACAGAACATTCTTTTAGTCTTCCTTTGATGGACCAGGAACATTCTAAAAATGACTTTCTATATAGAAGTAAGTGTTACCCTTTAGAAGACATCTGTGCCAGACTATCAAACAAAACAGTAGCCCTGGTGTCAAGAGGGGAACTCCAGCCTAGCCTCCCAATACCAACAAATGGCTCTTGCTGATAGAAGAAAGAAATGGTTGTCATATTGATTTGCATACGAGGCCAAAAATTGTGCATGGGAATTGAGACTAAATATTCCAATTCTTCTGCTTCCTTATTATATCTGAGAAAACCTGCCCCTCATTTCAAGTCCCTGCCTTAGGTAGGGTGGCAGATTTCGACTGTGTTATGAAAAGCAGAGATTTACTTTCAAGAAACACTGACCCCATTTGACAAGTACGTAGGATATCATTTCTAAGACTGGTTTTGAAATTAGTTTGTGCTTAAGCAGCTGGGTGTAGTGGCTCCTACCTGTTTGGGAGGCCAAGATAGGCAGATCACTTGAGGCCAGGAGTTCAAGACTAGCCTGGCCAACCTGGTGGCCATCTCTACTAAAAATACAAAAAAAAAAAAAAAAAAAAAGCCAGGTGTGGTGGCAAGTGCCTGTAATCCCAGTTACTCAGGAGACTGAGGCATGAGACTTGCTTGAACTCAGGAAGTGGAGATTGCAGTGAGCCAAGATCATGCCACTGCACTCCAGCCTGGGTGAAGAATGTAAGACTGTCTCAAATAAAATAAAAATTTGTGCTTAAGATTCATGATGAAATCTGGCACATATGGTGGTCAGGCTAAGTGCTGAATAGTGCCAGGGATGGCCATTCATCTCATGGTCTATGGGAAGACCATACTTGGTGGAGCTTGTATATCTGACAAAAGAGAACTCCTGCTGGTGGCATGGAGCTGTCCCTGATCCATCCACACAATTATATTTCATATATCTTACAACATATTATAAGGTTCCCATCTGGAAACTGTCACAGAGCATAAATCAAAATAGGTTTCTCCAGAACCAACTACTATTATTGAACATGTTCCGCAAGTGGTGACTTTAATAGAAAATCCACTACATCTCGTCTCTAGATGGAAATTTCAATAATAAGGTATTTTAGATGATTTATGTGACATTGTCTGCAAGCCAGTTTCACAGCCTAAGTGAATGTGTTCTGTAAACTAGAAGGATTACACAAGGTTAAGATATAAGGAACTGGTTCAATGTCTAGTAATTTGTTATAATATTTTCAGTTTGTTTGCTCTAAAATTTTATTTTTATATTTTTCCAATACGGAGTCTTACTCTGTCACCAAGGCTGGAGTGCAGTGGCACAATCTCGGCTCACTGCAACCTCTGCCTCCCGAGTGGCTGGGATTACAGGTGCGTGCCACCATGCCTGATAATTTTTGTATTTTTAGCATAGAAGGGGTTTCACTATGTTGGCCAGTCTGGTCTTGAACTCCTGGCCTCAAGTGATCCACCTGCCTCAGCCTCCCAAAGTGCTGGGATTACAGGCATGAGCCACCACAACTGGCCTAAAATTTTATTTAAAATAAAGTACTTCTAATAAAATCTCTGACCCAGAACTAAACCTCTCAGGATATAAGCAATTACATAAAGATAACATTGATCTAAGTTAATTTGAGGTCACTGTTGATTACCATGAGGTGAAAGTGCCTTATTTCCTGCTGCCCAAGGGATAAAACATGCCTTATGTCTCATAAGTTTGAAACCTGGAGGCAGGGGTTGGAGCAGGGAGAAAATGTTTCTTTTCCATCTCTTCCAAGAAGGGTTGATCTGTCCCCTTAGCACTCAGCACAGTGCCATGCGTTTGACATGTTCTTAGAAGCTCCCAGATGAGGAAGAGAGGATTAGTATATGGGGAGGATCTGGGTCCTCCATGATCCTCTATGAGCCCACAACGATCCTTCGGCTGATGGCTCCTGGCAAGGTGTAGATGAAAAGCACCAGGAAGATGATGAGGATGATCAGAATGAAAGCAATGATGATGTACTTTTTGTAATTCTTCCAGATGAGGTGGTACAGGCACTTAAAGGGGCTCATGAACCAGGAAAAGGAGGTATCTGGGCGGCTGAGGGGGAAGGAAGAGAAAATCAAAAAGGGGGTCATCCTGTCAACACTCAGAGTGCTTAAGACACCCAGGAAATGTTTCTAACTCCCACTTTCTGAGGACCCATAGGGAGAGGCCTGAAAATGGGAGAAGAGCATGTGGCCTGAAGCAGGAGCAGCCTGACATTTGTATGATGAGGATTCCTGTACCATGGTTAAAGGCTGGTGTGGAGCAGAGAGCAAGAGTCCAGTTAGAATCCAGCCCAAGGCCCCATCACCCTCCATCTGTCCAACCTACCAGCTCAAATCCCACCTTTTCTATGCAGTCTTTCCTGACAGCCTCAGACCCCAATGATTCCCTTCACTTCAAGTTCCTAACTCTTTCATCGCTTGACTCACCCTCTTTTGAAACTATGGAGTCTTCTACACTCTGACAACTATTTTATGAATGCGTTATTTTTCCCAAATAGATCGAAAGCTCCTGGAAGGCATAGCTTATGTCTTATATTTCTTCTTATATTTAGCTTTTTCTTCAAAAAGCTACACAGGTTGGAAGGCACCGATTGACTGCCTCCTGGCTGCCTGGGTATCTCACAGGACTGCTCTAATGAAGTGCCCATATCAGACACCAGTGAGGACTGCAAAGGCCCCTTCCCGTTTCTGATGTTCCCACTCATAACTCCACTCACTTGGGCTTGGCCAGGGGCTCTGGCTCCTTTCGGGCTTTTCCAACAGGATTTTTCTCAGCTTCTTCTGCTGTAACTAGGTGGAACTCAGCTTCAACCTTGCCCTGCAAAAAGATGCAAAAGCTTTTGTTTCTAGTCACAAAGGCCCACTGGGCCAATGGCAACCTTCTAGAAGTGTTACCAAGTTGGAGAATTCCAGAAAGTATTTTGATTATCCTGCTGCTTTATTTTGATAAATATTGTTGCTTTTTTGGTCCTGGGAGAAGCCATTTTTATGATGGACACCAAAAGCCTAGGAATGATGTTTCAAGATTAGTGGAAGGAAAGCGTCCCATGTTTCCACACAGACACACGAGCCCAGTCACATGTACTACTCTTCTTGTAAACACGTGATATTTGAAGAAAAATTGCAGTAATTAGAAAGGGGACTAATTGAGTGGCAGACCCTTTTGAATCTGATACAGTCTGTCTTCTCTGTCAATTCTCAAGAGGAAATTGGTGACAGTGACCCCACATTTGCTGAATGGTGTTTCTTTTCTGTCATTCTTCATTCTTTTTGTTGTCCCCACTAGTGATTTTAGGGTTATCCTTTTATTATAGCACTCCCTCCCTCTTCCCCTATTCTCTCAATAAGAAATGGCCTATTTTATTTGAAAATTGTGAGTAATGTCTTTTTTTTTTTTTGAGACGGAGTCTGGGTCTGTTGCCCAGGCTGGAGTGCAGTGGCCAGATCTCAGCTCACTGCAAGCTCCGCCTCTCGGGTTTACGCCATTCTCTCGCCTCAGCCTCCCGAGTAGCTGGGACTACAGGCGCCCGCCATCTCGCCCGGCTAATTTTGTATTTTTTTAGTAGAGACGGGGTTTCACCGTGTTAGCCAGGATGGTCTCGATCTCCTGACCTCGTGATCCGCCCGTCTCGGCCTCCCAAAGTGCTGGGATTACAGGCTTGAGCCACCGCGCCCGGCCAGTAATGTGTTTCTTTAGAGCACTATGCCACAGTTCTTGGCAGGAACGTATGTCTTGATTTATCAAAGGATGAGATAGGACCCCCACAAAAGTTAGCCTTTCTCCTTTGTTCACTAATTCATTCAGCACTTTTGGGGATCCTTTCTATGCCATGCATTGCTCTACGCACTAGAGACTTAATGATTAAGAAAAACAGAACTTCTGATCTCCTGGAGCTCTTATTCTTGGTGACAGAGACTCTCATTTCTCCTGCCTCTTTTGGTTTTGTGCATTGAAATTCAAGATGATAGGAGGGAGGCAGAGCTGGTAGGAGTGAAGCATTTTATTACACACGATTGCTGATAAAGCTTCTTCCTCTGAATCACACATGAACTGGGCATTACTTGACTTCACAGACATTATTGATTTCTTACCCCAATACAAAAGTCTAAGATTCCGATGAGCCAGTGGTCTTGTGTTAACTTACCCATTCACCCTAAAAAGGCCAGGACTTCTTCACAAGTAGGTTTGGTTGCTGGCAGCCATTAAAATATAATCATGGGAGATATAAGAAAGATATAGAATACATATGGGTAAGGCTGCGGGGCAGGAAAAGAGAGGGAGTGGCATGGCTGCCTGAATTAATAAAGAAGTGCAGTGGACTTTTATTACCAGTGAAATCAGGAGTTAAAATCTAGATGGTCTCATTCATCCTTTGAATGGAACTCTGGCCCAACTCAGAGTAGCATTAAATGTCCTATGATCTAGAAATGTTTCATGAAAACATGTATATATGTAGTCGCTCATTCCTGGTGAGAAATCTTAGCCCCATAGGCAATGACTTGCACATATAGGCATTCAGAAAATATTTGAAAACTGTGGGGAAAAAATATAAAGCTTCTATTGATTTTAATTTCTCCTTTACACATTCATCAACAGTAGAGTAATAATATGTATAACTGTAATTGCAATGCTTTACTGATTGCTCACTTTGCCCCAGGTTTGTTTGTTCTATCATTTATCTGTCTATCAATCATAGCAATAAGCAAGGTAGGTCTCCCTTGTGTAGATACAGAAATGAAACCACAGAGATCAAATAACTTTTCTAAGGTCACACAGATGACAAGCCAACCAACTGGAATTTGAACCCAGGTCTGTATGATACCAAAGCTCATACCCTTTCCATTATAGCAGGCTGCCTTCCAACTTCTTCATCTAATTGCCAGAACACTGGACTAGAAGGTTTATAAGAGCCTGCCTAACTCTAACATGAGATGACCCCATAATTGTCTTCATGATCACCATGCAATGGCACTTGTCTTCTTGAGTCTCAGTTTTCTGATCTGTCAAATGGCCAGATGCTTTCTAGAGCTATCTGGTTCTAACTTCTAGGATTGATGAAAGGCAGAGTTAAGGACTTGATGGCTGGGAGAGACTCAAGAAATAAGTCCAAAACTCATGGAGAAATGGTGTCCAATATACAAAACAGACTTATTTCCAGAGATCATTCACAGGTAACTTAAGCTCTGCTGAGCAGTATGTTATACACTAGGAACTTCATCCACTTCCTCTAATTTGAAGTAGAGTCAGCTTAAGAGGGTCTAACCAATTGCTAGGATCCGGAATGCTTGGAAGAGAGAATAGAAATCAACAGAGTGAGTTAGGGCCACAGTAAGAGGATCGCAGTTGCCCCTTTGTTCTCTACTCTTAGTAACAATACACTCAACTCTGGCACTTTATAACTTGCATGGTGTTTTATGCATGCATTAGCTCATTTAACCTTTTGGGCAATCTGACAAACTATACGGCATTTTTATTACCATTTTACAACCAAGTAAACCAAGGCTTGGTGATGTTTGCTAACTGATGTTAAAAAACCCAGATTTGCACCAAGGTCCTTTGATGCCAAACTCCATTCCTTTGCCACTTTACGTGTCTAAATGGCACTTTGTTCTGGAAGAAAAAAGTAGGCTATTTATGTAACAATGAATAAACGTGCCATTTCTGAAATATTCAGGAGGAACCTCATAATTGCTGTCATTGCTCTGGCATTAGTATATGCTTTTGATCTCTATCTGTGGGCTGGCTTTAGATAGCTTAATATTATAGCATAGCATGGCATAGCGTGGCATAGGACAACACAAATAGTCAAGTGAATAGGACTTGTGAATAGACAGATCCGCATTTGAAACCAGGCTCTACAATTTACTAGCTGTGTGATCTTGGGTAAGTCACCTGCCCTCTTTAAGTCTCACTATACTGAGGCTATTAACAGCATGTACCCTATAAGGTTGCTTTGAAAAATAAATGAAATAACACATATGCAGTGCTTAGCCTAGGGCTTGTTAACTAGAAAGCCTTTAACTATGGTAGTTGTTAACTTCAATACTATTTCATCAACAGAAACATGCAGTTTAACAGAAAACATCTTCTGCCCATAGAGAAAATACCAGAAAAGTCCCACAGGCCCAGATTCCTATAGGAAAAGAAATGCAAAGAAAAAGGAGGCAGAGAATATTAAATTACTTCTGCCCTAGACATAGGAGTCATTTGTTATCATGAAGAGCCTTGTGCCAGCTCCACCACCCTGCTAGAAAGGTCACAATGCATCTATCAGGCATCGGGAAGGCTGCAGGGGAAAGGTGTTTACTGACAGCTTCGATAAATGTCGTGGCTCTGGGTATCGGTCCACACAGAGGTTTCCTGTCCGGTTTCAACCATCAGCATCCAGCTCAGCACCAAGGAGAGGTCATAAGCTAATAATACCCTCTAAATGTAATTTAAAATCAGAGTTAGTAAAAATAGACAGTCTGAGAGACGATCTACTAGCCTAATGATATCTGTGGATGGGAGACAATAAGAAAAGATACTTGAGAAGCCTGGATTTGTCATATCACATATACAATTGATGTGCCAAACTGCACTGTGCCTACAGAAGGGATGCCTTCGGAGGCTGAGAAGTGATTGCATTGGGAATGGACATGCCTTCAGCAGTGATTATTGCTTATGAAAACACACCCCTGACTGGAATTACATGAGGCATTCTCATATGTTAATGGAGGAAAGTATGCTGGCAAAATCTTTTAGGAAAAGGAATATATATATATGTATATATATACACACACACTGCATATACACATTATATATGTATACATGTATTTACGTGTATAGTTATGTCCACATACATGCATGTACATATATACATAAGACATATGACCACAAAAATACACACAGTTGTATACACATATACACATGTATACAACTACATATGTGTGTATATTATATGTAGTTGTATACACATATATACACACATACAACTATGTGTGTGTATTATATGGTCATACATAATCTTATATGCTGAATGTAGGAATTCCATTTCTGGGTAACTAAGTTAAGGAAATAATTCAAAACTCAGAAAAAGTGTTATGTACAAAGCACAGTCATTATTCTTTTGGATGTTCAAATTGCTCTATTTGCTCCACTGAGATGTCCCAGACACATTTTGGATTTTATCTGCCATAGACCTGGAGTCAGCCATTTCCCCAAAGATCCCTGTTTTTTGTTTCTTTGGTTGGTTGGTTTTTAGTAGGAGCTGATGTGTAGAAACCAGGATCTAGGTGCTAGGAGTCGTCTTTGCTACTGGGTGATTTTACTTCTAGATTCTTCAGTGGATAGAGCTTATAACATATTTATTAAAAATCCATTAATCCATAGTGATAACAGTAACAACAAAAGCAAGGGAAAATCATTAGAGATGACTCATACCAACTCTGAATTCTAAAATTTGGTTATTAAGCGATATAATTATGTATTTATCCTGTCTTTTTTGGGAGTAGGGGAGGAGGGTGACTGATTTATTTCCAATTGATGAGGGAAAGCTCTTTTTAACAGATATGCCAACCAATAAATACATTTTTTCAAATGATAGTAGATGGGTAAATAGATCGATAGATAGCTTAGACAGACAGACGTAAGGAAGGGTGAGAAAAATTATTTTATAAAACCAAAGAAATAATTAAGATTGTCAGTAGTTATTAAAGCCTTTGGGTAGAGCAGAACAGGAATTCCCCACAGCACCATGTTACCCATCAGTTGTCTGCTAACTGCAGAGGGGAAAATGTGCCTTTACAGCGAAGAGATCTTGTATTTACCAACAGAGCCAAGTGAGCAAACACAGCATCACTAATATGAGACCATCTGATAGCATGTGCCTCCTGGCATGATCCGCTATGGAGTAAACAACATCACCTATTAAACAACTTGATAAATGCTGTCATATCTGACTTACACTTCACAGGAAATACAGAGGATAGAGAATAAGATAAGCAATATGGTGAGAAAACAACCAGATAAAGCAAGCCTAGTCTCATTAAATAGTCAACATGAGGGGAAAATGTCAAAAGATTGTTTTAAAATAGACCAAAGAGATATAATAATGAAAAGCAATACATAAACCATGATTGAGTCTTGTTTTGAATATGATACAGCTATATAAGACATTTTGGGGGCAATAGGGTATTCTTTTTCTAGATGGAGACATGAATATGGTGTGGATATCAGATTACGTTAGGGAATCATTATTTACTTATATATGGTGTGGTTATGTAGGAGAGTGTCTATATTCCTGAGAGATGCATGCTGAAGTATTTAGGGGTAGAGTGTCAGAATGTCTGCAGCTTAAATTGTTCAGTCAAAAAATAGGCATATATACGTACACACAAATACTCAAACATACTTCATATATCGATGGAGTATACGCAAATATATTGACAAAATAAATATGGCAAAATATCAGCAAGTGTTGAATCTTGGTGGTAGATCTATGGCTGATCATTGTTCCATTTCAACTTTTCTGTGTGCTCACATTTTTTAAATGAATAAATGTTGAGGACAAACACAATGATTAAACTGGCATTTTTATTTTGAGAATATAGAGTTAATAATATTGCTAGTATAATGCAGAGGAATGCTCATAAGAAAACTGAGTGGAACAAAATGAAGAAGGCACTATTTTAAGTATGGAATGATTATGCATAGAGAAAATATTAGGAATAACCAAACCGTTAGCAAGAGTTTTCTTTAGATGGTATACATATATGTGCTATTTTTTCTACCTTTTGTGCTTTTCAGATTTCCTATACATGCACATTATACACCCTATCTTAAAAAGAATCTTTATATAAAAATATCTCCCTCCTCTGCTCCTATCTGATCTTGCTAAATATTATTTAAATGATCTATCTACCACCCTCCCCAGCTAAGTTGTGAACTTCAAGATGCTGGGAATTTATCTCACTCACTGTTGAATCTTTAGAACATAACGTCTAAGTATGTCGCCATCATAGATGCTGAGAGCTGTTTTTCACACCAAACTGGAAGCATAGAAATCTCCCTTTGAGTTTTAGTTGTTGATGTACCGGGGATGCGATTTACCTTGGCTGTCTGTTGATTTGTGGGATTAACTTGTAAAAGACATTTTTTGATCTTTATCTATTAAAAGACTGATTTCTTTAACGGTTGCTTTGAGTAGGATGACTTGGGATAAGGCATATAAAATGCATAGTGCCATGTGCTTCACGAAGAACATGGTCATAGATATTCCCTTTCTTTCTCCCAAGGGTCCCCATTCCTCAGCAATGCCGTGGAGCTGTTTTTCACTTACTCTGAGGACAGCCACATTCCACACTAGAAGCTGTGTGGTCTAAATGTCTAAATGATGCTGCTGGGGGCCACTGATAAGCAGCTTTAAAAATAAAGCTGGCAGGTGTCCATGGCCATAAACAAACCCTCTCTTGCTTGCCAGGAACTAAAACCAGACAATAATGTTCAGATACTGGCTTCAAAGAACGGGAGGAGAGGGCACACAGAGTTGGAATTAGAGAATGTCTAGGCTGGGCATGCATGTTGGAGGCACCCAGTCTAACTTGGTGATTTTACACACATGGAACAGAAGTGCCCCAGGAATGGCAGGAGTTTTCCATTACACCGTTTACTCTGAGCCACCTAACTTGCTACTCCATTAGGAGGAAGTTGTTTTCTTAATATGGTTATTGATTACTTAAGGGGGAAAGAGTATCAGAGGCATTTGCACCAAAGCAACTCCATCTTGAATAGGAGCTGGGTACGATGGAGCTGAGACCTACTAGGCTGCACTCCTGACGGTTAAGGCATTCTAAGTCACAGGGTGAGACTGAAGGTCAGCACAAGATACAGGTCATGAAGACCTTGCTGATAAAACAGGTTGCAGTAAAGAAGCCGGCCAAAACCCATCAAAACCAACGATCAGAGGACAAGAGTGACCTCTGGTCATCATCAGGGCTACACTCCCACCAGCGAGCACCATGATAGCTTACAAATGCCATGGTAATGTCAGGAGGTTACCCTATATGGTCTAAAAAGGGAAGGCATGAATCCACCCCTGTTTAGCATATCATCAAGAAATAACGGTAAAAATGGGCAACTAGCAGTCCTCAGGGCTGCTCTGTCTATGGAGTAGCCATTCTTTTATTCCTTTACTTTCTTAATCAACTTGCTTTCTCTTTACAGACGTGCCCTGAATTCCTTCTTGCCCAAGATCCAGGAGCCCTCTCTTGGGGTCTGGACTGGGACCCCTTTCCCGTAACAAGAAGACAGGGGTAGCTGGAATACATCCCTTCTGCAGGCCAAAACAGGGCTTTCAGGACCAGGTTCCATGCTGCTCCTAGCCTTGGCTAGGCTCTGACCGTGGGCCACTGGTATGCATGAAAATGAAGTCAATTCTTATTTTCCCTTTAGGAGGTGTAAGGGCAAATAAAAGTAAAAAATGAGAGGCTTCGTTCTCCCTGTTGAAAATCGGAAGAGATTTCCTTCCCCCTTTTCTCTTAAAGCATTTACTTCAGAGAAATTGTAAGTACTTTCTCTTTTCTTTGAAATGTATATAAATTGTTTTGAAAGCTGATAGGCCTTTTAACACCCAGGAACGTCTTTTTCAAGGATCTGAGAACCATCTCCTTGACATGTAAACATCAGGAGAAGAGCACCCTATACCCCAGTTTCTCTGGGAGGGTAGGCGGCTAACTTTGGTGAGCACTTTGCTCCAAGTTGCAAAACTACCTCCTGTCATAAAGATTTGAGAAGATTGATTAAATGACACTGCTGGGGGGGGGGGGGCACTGATAACAGATTTAAAAATAAATGTTTTTTAAAAATCTCTAGCAGGTGGCATAAAGATTTGAGAAGTTTGTTTTTCCTTTGGGTAAAACTAATCAAGTAACAGAAATGGTCACCCCAATGACCATGTGAATCTAGAACAATGTGTGACAAATGGGGCTGTGAAGTCCTCTTATTGGAGAACTAGTTATCATTTCTCCTGAAAATATGTATGTAATGGGTGATTGCTGCTCATAAAAGGATGAAATTTCTGTCTCTGCAATCTCTCAACAGGTTGCTTTTAATGACTACTCAATGATAAAACTTTATTAGCTTTTGAGTTGGGATACTTTGTTTTAAATTGTATTTCCCCCGAAAATATCACTTCAGACTTCACCTCTATGGTGAAGATTGCTGGTGAACCCAGGACAGGTTGGACGTCCCTTCTGTTTCTATGACCCTCTGCCAGAAAAGGAAGTATGGCACAGTGGTTAGGACTCAAGAGTGTAGGAGTGAACTGCTTCTGTTTGAATCTCATCCTCCCTGAGTAGCTGTGTGACATGAGGCAAGTTACTTAAGCTCTTTGTGCCTCAGCTTCCTTATCTATAAAATTGGGATTGATTATATAGGTTTTCAGGGGGTTTTAGCAGATAAATGAATTAATATACATTCAGTGTTTCGTGCTGTGGAAATCAACGAAGATCACCAAGATAAGAACAAACAGAGGCTATTTATTTAGAGCTACTGTCACTTAGGTTTGTCAGAGACACAAAAATAGGGAGAGAGGAAGATTTATCACAAGAAAAGGGAAGTCATCGGATGTGTTCTGACTGAAAGGTGCTCGTATGGGGAAACTGGAAGCAGGCTAAGCAGGGGGCTGTCATACGTGGTTAGTTAGGGGAACATATTTGGAAGGAGGGGCACCAATTAGGGAAGCTTGCAGTCATTGCCCAAGCTCTGACGGTTTGGGGCTCGTTGCTGCAGAGGTTGTAGCTTTATTGTCACGTGTGGTCTGACCACTGCTGTTTGGATGTTCAGTCTTTCAGAACAGGTTCTGGTAGTCAGTTCCTATTGGTAACACTTGTTACTACGACAGTCAGACAAGAGAAGCAACCGGCAACTGCTCTGTCTTTTCCTCAAGACAGCAGCTCCTTGGGGGCAAGAGCTGCATCCTATTCATCTCTGTATTCAGGATATCCTACCAAAGCCCTGCTCAGAGGAGGCTCTCTGTAACTGTTGAAAAATGAACTACTGAAGGAGCAACATGATCATCTAGACTCAGGGGAAAACTACATTGATAGAAATGAAGAGCATTTAATTAGAAGCCCCTATCCTTAGTATAGAAGGTGATACAGGAGTTAAGAAGAAATCACTTAGGCAGGTAGTAAGGGTATGGGAGTCCTTGGTAAGGCCTTTCTCTTTAACAAAGAGCAGCCTGTAAAGTCAAACTGCAGGCAGAGACAAGCGAGCTGGGAGCCTGCACAGTGAATGCTGGCGGGGACTAGGGACTAGACATGTTCAAGATGGTGGTCTCATCTTCCCTTCCCTCAGCCACGTGTACAGTAAAGAACAGAAAAGATGGTGCCAATCAACTGGAAAGCCTATTTGCATAATAAGATTAGGGTGGGGCAACCAGCCTTTCCTGGGCCCTATGTAAACGTCATACGTGATTGAACCAATGTGTGAGCCCTGTATAAATCAGACACCACCTTCTCCAGCCTGCCTATAAAATCTGCTGCAGTCGGCCACCTCCCCACCTTTTTGGACGGGTCTCTCTCTCTCAGAGCTCCTCTCCTTTCTTCTATTAAACTTTCCACTCCTTAACCCATCCACACGTGTCCATATCCTGAATTTTTTCTCAGCATGAGACAACGAACCCCCAGGCAATGTAGCCATTTCAAATCTTTAATTCATTATCATGGCCAATTCATCGGGAGAATCATTTATAAAGTAGTTAAGAGTATGTTGCTAGAGGTTCTATTCCTTCCTCCCCCCCCCCGCTTTCTTTTTCTTTTCTTTCCTTTTTTTTCTATAGAGACAGGGACTCCCTATGTTGCCCAGGCTGGAATGCAAAGTCATAGCTCACTGCAACCTTGAACTCCTGGGCTCAAGGGATCCTATTTCTTCAGCCTCCTAAGTAGCTGGGACTATAGGTAGGTACCACCATTCCTGGCAAATTTTAAAAATTTTTTGTAGAGATAGGGTCTCACTGTGTTACCCAGGCTGGTCTCAAACTCTCAGGCTCAAGATGTCCTCCTACTCCAAAGTGCTGGGATTACAGGTATGAGCTACCACACCCAGCCCCTTCTTTTTTCTTACATTTACCAAAAGTGTAACCCCTAAGGATTAGATGTTAACATTGACTAAGATATTTAGGTATTTTGAGTTTGAGACATTCCCTCATCTTGGGGCCCAGAAGGAAGTGGGAGCAGGGACTGGTCAAAACAGTTGACTGCTGAGTAAATTTTCGCTCAAGCGAAAATCTGATATTTATTGAATACTTAGTATGTTCCAGGCACACAGATTCTATTTCATTTCAGGGTTATGACAGCTCATGAGGTACATACTTTAATTTTCTCAATCTTTACAGCTAAGAAAGCTGAGGTTCATGGTAGAGTTCAGACAGCTGGTAAATAATGGAGCCAGGCTTTGGACCCAAGATGGTTTTTCTTATTTCTTAAAGGATGGAATCCAGGAGTCAGTATTTATTATTATTACAGACAAGGTCTCACTCTGTTGCCCAGGGTAGACTTGAGCTCCTGGGCTCCAGGGATCCTCCTGCCTCAGCATTCCAAGTAGCTGAGACTATAAGTGTGTGCCACTGTGCTTGGCCCCAGTTAGCCTTGAATCCATTGCTTATCTGCTGACCTGGCACCGTTCTAGGGTGGAATCCACCCCTTTCATTATTACTGATCGCAATCCCTAGGACAATCCAGAAAGCTTTTGAAACTTTTAACACAGACATGCATTTTTTGATGCACATAAGTCCTCTGTGGGATCTTAAATTATAAAATGTGCATGTCCTCATAAAAGAGGCTTCTCTTTTATGACAGGACTGTAAGAGGTGATCTGGCCTTAGTGGTTCTGTTAGGTTTTCCCTCACGAGACAAAGAGGAATCTTCAAATAGAGGGATCTTCAAATGGACCCTCTGAAGCACACAAGCAGAAAAACTCTGCATTGAGTCAATCAAACCAGACAGTAAATTTCCCACATAAATGCCTCACTTAAGTGAGAACATTACAGTCATCACAAAACTATTCAACAAATGAATTTAAATCACTATAATAACATGCTATACCTAGGCTCTGGAAAGGACAGCATGGACAGAAGGTGAAAAATCATGGAAATTGCCACTACTCTGATACCTAGCAGGTGGGGCTCAGATCATAAGCTCAAATGCTTCTACGGATCTTAATACAGTCTAGGAAAATAGACTGCCAAAGCCCAAAGGTTCATCCATTCGCCACTGTGTAATATTCTATCTAAATCTTTTGATCCCCTTGCCATTAAAATCTGCCTGTCTTCTGTCATTTCTTTATTTCTCTCTGGCTTCTAAACCGACACTCAGATAATCATATAAATCAATGTGTACTAATGTGTTCATTTTCAAAGAACATTTACTGAGCACTTCTTATGTGCTCAGTACACTAAACAGAAGAAAACCTTATAATCTCTTTATAGTAGGGTCAATTAATTATTCTTGAATTAATTGATTCATTCAATAAATATTTGAGTACTATGTGCTACGTACATTAGACACTGAAAATTAAGAAAGGGAACGGAAAGCAAAAACATACTTTTTGGACTCAAATTGCTGACAGTAGAAGAACCATAAAGTCCACGGACAAGTTTAAATAGTGTGTCAAGAGATACATGTAGGGAAGTAGAAGGCAAGCCCACCCAGGCTGAGGATACCCAGGAAGGCATCTCAGAGGGACAACTGCTAAAAAGAATCTCCAAATAGTTAAGGACTAGGAGTTTTCTCAGAGAAAGGAGCTAAGGCAATCCAGGCAGAAGAACCAGTCCACAGAGTGGACAAACAAGAGTCAGAGAAGGGTTTGAGATAGTTGAGAGGGGAGCAATGAGAGATGAAACTGGCGGGGGTTCTAGAGAGTCGACACTAACCTGCTTCTCATTCACTGGACAATCCACATTCATCTACTTCTGTCTTCACCATTCCACTAACATTGCTTTTAAAAAACTGAGATATAATTCACATATCATAATGTTCACTCTGGTTTTGTTTTGTTTTTTTTGAGACAGAGTCTCGCTCTGTTGCCCAGGCTGGAGTGCAGTGGTGCGATCTCAGCTCACTGAAAGCTCTGCTTCCCAGGTTCACACCATTCTCCTGCCTCAGCCTCCTGAGTAGCGCCCGCCACCATGCCCAGCTAATTTTTTGTATTTTTAGTAGAGACAGGGTTTCACCAAGTTCACTCTTTTAAATTATACAACAATTACATAGATTTTAATATGTTCACAAAATTGTACTGCCATCACCACTATTTGATTTCAGAACTCTTTTTTTTAATCACCCCAAAAAGAAACTCCATACCAGTTGCTCCCCATTACCCTTCTACCCCGCCCCAGCCCCTGGCAACTGCTCATCTATTTTCTATGGATTTGCCTATTCTGAGCATTTCACATAAATGAAATCAGACCAGTATGTAGTCTTTCAAGACAGGCTTCTTTCACTTAGTATAACATTTGCAAGGTTCATCCATGTTGGTGCACATATCAGTACTTCATTCCTTTTCATGACTGAATAATATTCCATTGTATGGCTATACCACATTTTAAACATTGACTCATCAGCTGATGGACATTTGAGTGTTTCTGCTTTGGGGCTATTATGAATAATGCTGTGGACATTCACAATGCTGCTTTTTTTAAAGGTCACCGGGAACCTCCATGCCATTAAGTCCAATGGGCACATCTTTGTGGCTTCTTATTTAAACTCTCAGGAGCATTTGAGACAGCAACCAAGTGCCCTTCTCCAAAGAGCCTCCTCTCTGAGTTCCTATTTCAGCATATTTTAAATCTTTCCTACATCTCTGCCTAGTCCTCTCTCTCCAAGTCTGACCCTCTTCTGACCGTTGTCCACACAGCATTAAGGGGATGTGTTTCCTAGGTGAGGCAGATCCCCTCCCTGCTGGAAACCATGCAGTGGCTTTCCTTTGAGAATGAAGTCCAAGCTTTTCACCATAGCCTCAAGGCCTATGTGATCAGGCTCTGGTGTCCTCTCCATTTTACCAGCACTGCCCTCATGCCTCACACGCCAGTTATGGGAGGTTTTTATTCACTGGGATTTTAGTTTGTCCAAAGCACTGAACTCATTCCCACCTCAGGCCGTTCACCTGTGGAATTTACTCTGTGGGAAATGCTCTTCCTCCTGTGGCTCACTACATTTCATTCATCAAGTTTCAACTTAGTTTCACAGGCACAGAAAGGCCTTCCCCTGCCACCATAGTGAATGGAAATCCCTGCATTGGATAAGCTTTGATTTGGTGCTTTGTCTCCTGCCCAGCCCTTGTTCTAAGTCATTCTTTCTTGGAGTATGTGTGAGTAGCTCTCTGTCGGTCTGTATGTCTGAACTTGACTTTAGACTGTACGCTCTGTGATAAGAGACCTTGTCTGTATTACTCATGTCTTATTCTCAGGGCCTATCATTTGATAGAAGCTCAGTAAATACTTGTTGGATGAAATGAAGAAATAAGTAAATGACATGGAAAATGAAGAGTAATTAGGATTAAATGAAATAACAGGAGTCTGTACAGATTTCTCAAAATCTAAAAGAATATAAAATATAATAGATGACTGCTATTATATGATCATGCATCTAAATTTACTGCTTATTAATGTAGAGAGATTAGAATAATGTCAAAGGATAACAGTTTGGACTTCTGGGCCTGGCAATCCCCATTTTCCAACCTTGTACTGTGTTCAGGAATTTTGATCAGAGGGTTGTTAGCCTTCTACCGGGAGCCCCTTCATGCCTCCATACTGTACTTATCATGGTTCTTTCACTTGGAGTAGACATCTGCTCTTTTTCATCTATAAAATGCCTTTTCACTGTCCTTTGTCCTGTTTGAACCCTCAACTCCATCAGGACAATTGCATCCCTCCCACCTCTCCATTCCTTCCCTGCATTTCACACCTCGGTTATTCCACGCATGATTGGATGTTGACCTGTTTGTCCCTCTCACTGGACTCTGAGCTGGCTGAGAGCAGAGGCCATGACTCATTCATTTCTGGTTTCATTCATGCATCCAACAAATATTGATTGCCCAGAATCAATCAAGCCCAGAGGCTGGCATGTAGTAACCGCTCATTAAGTACTTGAGAGTGAATGAAACTGGCTGGGCCTCTCCAGCAACCTCACCAATCAAGGGGATCCAATTAAGAATGTATAGAAGAGACAAAATCTCAGAAAATATAATAAAACTAGACACCATGAGGTCAGACCAGCAGCTGCCATTTACCCAGTGAGGTACAAGGGGAATCCCTGCCTCACACCCACTAGATCCTCAGAGCAGAGACAGAAAGAGAAATAGGTCTCTATCCAGATGTGCTACCAGAAAAATTCTGTCCTAGGTGTGCTTTTGCCACAAGGCACTAGAAGCAGGGGGCAGAATGCACTCATCCCAAGGGGAGGCTAGCAGAAAAAAGACCCTGCTATCAGTCTCAGTACCTTTTTCCAACCTCACTAAGTCATCCCTCCTGCCTTACAGAAGATCAGTGAGGGAGTTGAAAGAATAGGAAGAAGAAACTGTCTTCCCAATATTTGTGGAAGGTCAAAAATTCCTCCAAACACATGCCACACAGTCTGACATGCATTTGCAGGAAGTGGGCAATTCAGGAAAAGGGATACATGGCTCCTCCTGCCGTCACCTTCTTTGAAAAGGATGGATCACTTTTTAAATCATGTCTTACATTTGAGGATGAGGGCATAAGGTAATTGCATTGAAATTGTATGTTACTCAGGACTTCATGCATAATCTCAAGAAATGTTGAAAAAAAATTAATGCCAGGGGCATAAGTTCAAGCCAAAAGGATAGAAAATCACCTCAACATAGATCGCTAAGTCTTCATGCATTTATTTTTTTTTATTTTTTTTTATTTTTATTTTTTTTTTTTGAGGCGGAGTCTCGCTCTGTCGCCCGGGCTGGAGTGCAGTGACCGGATCTCAGCTCACTGCAAGCTCCGCCTCCCGGGTTCACGCCATTCTCCTGCCTCAGCCTCCCAAGTAGCTGGGACTACAGGCGCCCGCCATCTCGCCCGGCTAGTTTTTTGTATTTTTAGTAGAGACGGGATTTCACTGTGTTAGCCAGGATGGTCTCGATCTCCTGACCTCGTGATCCGCCCGTCTCGGCCTCCCAAAGTGCTGGGATTACAGGCTTGAGCCACCGCGCCCGGCCGTCTTCATGCATTTATAAAGCTTTAAAAATTCTTGCTTCTTAGCAGAACCTCTGCATGAAGGGTTAATGTCATTTCAAGGCATTTTACTTGAAGTTCACAAAATGACTCATTGAAACAGCATGATGCCCCCAACTTCCCCCATCTCCTCCACCTCCTATAGCTGTCACTTACTGTGAGTTCTTTGCTCTTAGAAAAAGGCCACCAGCCACGCACACGTTTTTGCTGGAATATAGAGATCTTGGTATCCTCACTTGCATTTTCAAACTTGGCAAGATCACAGGCTTTGGCAGACTTAGCTGCTCGAGGGAAACTGTTGAGGTTCATTTCCAGGGTGCCTGTGGAGAGGTGACCCTTACAGTTAGGGAAGCATTTTCTAAAAGTAACAGAAGAGCTTCTCAATCACCATCCTCATTCATTCATTCACCCTTCACTTCCTAGTCATTCAATCAGTACCACATTGGATCACAACTATGTGCTAGGTATTGGGAGTACAAATAGGATTGAGACACATTTGGTGTCATCAAAAGATTAATCACGTGGTAGCAGGTAGACGACAAGGGAAGAGCTTGTTTTAACTCTTAAGTTAACAATACTTAACTTGCAAGCCTCAGTTGCAGGTAGCATCACTGCTGAGCACCTCCTCTGCTCCCTGAGCCTGGATTATTGGCTTTAACCTTCCCCTGCTTTAGCACTGACAACCCCATGAGATCCTCCTCACCCCACTTCACCTCCCTCTTGGTGTCCACTAAACTCTTCCAGGTCAGAAACTAGTCTTATTTTCTTTGTATCTACTCTGCAGGACAGGAAGTGAACCTTAGTGGGTTCCCAACACTGTTTTTCCAATGAGTGAACACAAGGCAGAGTAAGAGATTGCCATGAGTTCTATATCTCTTTAACCATTTTTTCCTATTACAAATTAACATTTGTTAAATATGGAAAATTCAGAGCATATATACATGGGCAAAAACATGAGAATGGAAAAATTTTTCATAATTTCATCCCTAAAAAGTTGACCACTGCTCTGTGTATTGGTGCTTAGCCTTCTATGACTATCCCTTTCTCCTATACATATAAATGTAGTTTACAGAAATGAGATTTTTCTTTTTTCAGTTAATGCATCCTGTACAACTGTCCAATTCATTAGATATTCCCATATTTTTAACGTTTGCAGGACTATCACTTGAGTGTGTAAGCCAAAAATAAAATTTTAAGCTCCCCAACCATCTGAATGGACTCCTCCTCTCCGCCAAAGGCATTCTAAAATTAACCTGAAAAGCTAGTTCTAGGCCATTGATGGGAAGGGGAAGTCAGACATGCCTCATTACTGTTAACATCAACAAAGACCTTAAGACTCATAGAACAGACTCTTCAAGTCTGATAATCTATCTTCTCTAAAGCCTGCTACCTTGAGCCTTCATATGCATGAAAATACCTTGGTCTTCACAACTCCTTATCATAACCTAGACATTCCTTTCTCTTGATTCCAGGTTTTTAGACAATAACCGATTTCCAACTGGAAAACCTTTGAATCTGCCTACGATCTGGAAGCCCCCACTTCCACTTGCCCCGCCTTTCCAGACCAAACCAACATACATCTTATGTGTACTGATGTCTTATATCTCCCTAAAATGTATAAAACCAAGGTGAGGCCTGATACTTTGGACACATGTCATCAAGACCTCCTGAGGCTATATCACAGGCCTGTCCTTATTCTTGGCAAAATAAACTTCTAAATTGATTGAGACTTGTCTCAGGTACATTTTGGCTTACAAGTGCTTACTATATGTGAGGCACTACGGCATGCTCTTTAATTGTGTTATCACATTTACAGCTCTGCCCCTCTCTGAAATATGTAATGTTACTACCCTCATTTTACAACTGAGGCACAGAGCAGACCAGTAATTAGCTCAAAGTTCAATGACTTTTTAGTGGTAGAGCAAAGATCAACTTAAGTGTTTTGGAATATGTAGTGGTCCATCATGTGGATGCACCATCACTCATTTAACTAATCCCTATTAATGGCTATTTGGAATGTTTCCAAGTTTTTGCTATCGTAGATAGTGCTGAAATTATTAGCTTTGTAACTAAATCACACCAAGCTCTCCAAAAGCTGAGACTAATATGTGCTTGATGAAGTCACTGGCTTACCCAGGAAGTCATCTGAGGACAGCCTTTCAAAATCCCAAACCTGCAGCACCAACACAGCGGGAGTCTTACACTCCATCTTCTCTAGAGAGAAGATGTTCTCCCTCTTGGTAATGACCATTTGCTTCTCAGCCGGGAGATACTGAAACGGAAACAGGAAGCGCCAGTTGAAGTTGCCCTCTCCAGTCAGGGAGTTGTAATGCACGTCTGTCTCCTGCTTGTCATCCTCCAAACCCTTTAACCACCTGAGAAAAGATTACAAAGAATTCAAATACTTAGAGTACATTCTCCAGGCATCAGGATAATCGTAAGTGATTTAGCTCATTTCAGTGTGGTCACAGATCATAGTTTAAAAATCATTATGATTAGATTCAGTTGGAAGTTTGCATTTTAACTTGAAAGAGTAAAATAGGGGTCAGAGGGTCTGTCACAACAGAAAAATGGCTCATGCCAAGGCAGGCTAGGGAAGGGTCTTCAATTGCTTGTGTAGCTCTGAAGCCCCATGCAATCAAGATGGAAAATTCAAGAAATATGAAGTGAAAGTGTAATCTGAATCTCCGTCACCCTGGGAGCCCTCTTTGTAAGGGATGCCACCTCTATACTTGAGTGTTAAAACAAGATGACCCACTATACTGAGGACTCTGAAATTGGGCTGGTATAGACTTGTGTTGTCAGACCTGTGCCATCAGACTGTAATTGGTACCCCCCTCCCTGGTTCTAGGCCTAGAAAGCCCAACAGGCCTGGATTGGTGTGGCATGGAGGGTGGGAGGGCTGCCTGCACCCATCTGGATTCCAACTCTGACCGCACCACTTACTGTGCAGCCATAGGTAAGTTATCTAACCTCCCTGTGTCTTTGCTTCATCTGTACATGGAAGCAATTATAGCACCTAGTTTATAGGGTTGTTCTGAAAAATCACGAGATGATGCCTACATGTGCCTTGGACATTCCAAATTATCTATCATATTCTGTCTTCTTAGTATTATCTGGCCTTCCTCCTCCATCCCCAGCATAATATAAGTTACAATTAGTACATTTATCCCTACTACTTTGTCCATGATGAATTAATTGAGAAAATAAGTACTTTTTATTCAAACTCGTTGATAATTTCAAACTGTGTGCTTTCTGAAAGCAGACATCCTTCCTTCCCAGGGCAGGGAAGAGGGGAGTGAAGGCCTTTCTCTTCACGGAGGAGTGTCGCCACTCATGTATGGGCCCAGTTATTTAGCTGAAGATGGTGTTCACTCAACCAATACATTTGTGGTGTCTGTTCTGAGGCAATGAGAGAGCTTGACACCAGGGGAGTGTTAGGGAGCACACAGAGATGGTCCTTGCTTCATGGAGCTCTAGTCATAGGGGAAAGGGGAGAGAGGGATATGAATGAGTGGCAGAAGTCACTAGAGAGAGATGTGCAAAGGCCCCGTGGAAGAAGAAGTCAGGATGCAGCCTTAGGTCTTTCTTCTTAGTTCTTCTTGCAGAGAGCAAGGGGGAGTGTGCTATGAAATGAGGCTGGAGAGAGAGGCAGGGGCTAGCTATATGGGATATTTTAGGATGTATTAAGGATTTGAATCTCTGTTCAGAGAAAATGAGATGTCATTGAAGGGTTTTAAGTACAGGACTGACATGATCAGATTGTGTTTTGAAAAGATAGCTCATGTTTAAACATAGAGAACAAATTATTGGAGGGCAAGAATGAATATGGAGAGGCCAATTTGATGGTAGCATTGGTATTGCTGTGGTCCCACCTGGCAAGAGATGGTGGAGGAAAAGACAATGGTGGGATGAGGCTAAGATGGAGAGGATGAACAGTGCCGATGGCCACTTGGGAGGTGAAATGGACAGGCTCTGACAACACATTAGAAATGGGGAAGTCAGTGAGGAAAGGGTCTGTAGGTTTGGGGTTCTCAACCTAATGGATGATGGTGCCAGTCACTAAGATAAGGAACCACAGAGAAGAAGGTGTTGTAAGATCATTTTGGTTTTAGACTCGTTCAGTTTGAGGTGCTGCTTTTGAGGAATCTACATAGACACATTGGGAACAGGAGTTGTCAAGAATGGAAATTAAAAGGTGACAACTAAAGCCATTGGTTATTTGAACCACTTGATTTAAGTGAAGTGTTAGTTGAAAATGGCAGAGAGATAAAAGAGTGGGAGATGCGAAGTTGACCCAGGACAATGCTACGAGCTATTTAACTGCTAGACGGCAGAAAATGAGCTTTCGAAGGACACAGACAAGAAGTAATCAAGGGGATAAGAGAAAAAACAGACACGTGTTGCTACAGAAGTTAAGGCAAGAAGGTGTTTCAAAAAGAAGAGGTGCTTGGGTGTGACAAATGCTCCTCAGACAAAGGCAATAAGATAAGGACTAATTTTAAAAAACACAAGACAATTAGATTTCGCAAAATGGAGAGCACTGTCACTTTAGCGAGACCTGCTTTGGTGGAATATTGGGAAGAAAGCCAGACTGGAGTTGGCTGAGAAGTGAGTGGGAGGGAAGGAGACAGAGAGTGAACAGACATCTCCTTCACACATTTTCCAGAAGGCCAGCTTCTGGAAGTCTCAACCTGAACTCTCCCAGAATCCTTCCGTATTTCAAGCCATGGTAAAATAGCAATTTCAGAGGATCTTAAAATCTTATTTTGGGTCATGCTCCTTCTATTACTCCTGCTTTGTAAAAGTTTAACTCATTCTATATTTTTATTAAGAAAAAAATGGGAACTTTGAACCACTGATGTGGTATGACTGCAAATCATTGATAACGTACGTTCTGGAGGCAGAATACTTCCTGTTTGGGGAAGGCAAAGAGATAGATATTAGCATAAGGCAGAGGTAGGTTTTAGTTAAGGTACAGATTTAAATCACCTTTTTTCTGATGCCATACCACCTCATCCCCCCTTCCCTGACAAGTGGTCAAAAGGAAGCAGAGCCAAGATGTAAAAGAGATATAAAATGCTTCCCTGGGTCTTAGGCTGTATCTTTTTTTAATCAATACCACTAGCAAACAGGAAGGTCCAAATTTTAGCTTTCACATTCGCTTTACAATCTGCTCAACATATTAATCTTTCATTAACAGCACCACATCACTCTGCTTCCTTCTGTTTAAAGATAGATATATGACAAATGTTACTGAATAACTTTAGGTATCCAACGTTTAACTGAAGGATGTATATGTAATAAGTTTTCCTCATAAAATATTTTTTTTTCTGAATTGCAAGTATTTTATTCATAATTTTAAAAATAGTGCTTTTATTCACCTGGAATTTAGTTTTGAATAGAGCATAGGATAATGGAACAATTTTACGTTATTTTAGCATACAATTTTATAATTTTTTTTGGATTTCTTTATTTTTATTTTTATTTTTTATTTTTCTATTTTTTATTATACTTTAAGTTCTAAGGAACATGTGCACAACGTGCAGGTTTGTTACATATGTATACCTGTGTCATGTTGGTGTGCTGCACCCAATTTTATATATACATATATTTTTAATTATTATACCTTAAGTTCTAGGGTACATGTGCATAACGTGCAGGTTTGTTACATATGTATACTTGTGCCATGTTGGTGTGCTGCACCCATCAACTCATCAGCACCCATCAATTCGTCATTTATATCAGGTATAACTCCCAATGCAATCCCTCCCCCCGCCCCCCATGATAGGCCCTGGTGCATGATGTTCCCCTTCCCGAGTCCAAGTGATCTCATTGTTCAGTTCCCACCTATGAGTGAGAACATGCGGTGTTTCGTTTTCTGTTCTTGTGATAGTTTGCTAAGAATGATGGTTTCCAGCTGCATCCATGTCCCTACAAAGGATGTAAACTCATCCTTTTTTATGGCTGCATAGTATTCCATGGTGTATATGTGCCACATTTTCTTAATCCAGTCTGTCACAGATGGACATTGGGTTGATTCCAAGTCTTTGCTATTGTGAATAGTGCCGCAATAAACATACGTGTGCATGTGTCTTTATAGCAGCATGATTTATAATCCTTTGGGTATATACCCAGTAGTGGGATGGCTGGGTCATATGGTACATCTAGTTCTAGATCCTTGAGGAATTTGCCATACTGTTTTCCATAATGGTTGAACTAGTTTACAATCCCACCAACAGTGTAAAAGTGTTCCTATTTCTCCACATCCTCTCCAGTACCTGTTGTTTCCTGACTTTTGAATGATTGCCATTCTAACTGGTGTGAGATGGTATCTCATTGTGGTTTTGATTTGCATTTCTCTGATGGCCAGTGATGATGAGCATTTTTTCCTGTGTCTGTTGGCTGTATGAATGTCTTCTTTTGAGAAATGTCTGTTCATATCCTTTGCCCACTTTTTGATGGGGTTGTTTGTTTTTTTCTTGTAATTTGTTTGAGTTCTTTGTAGGTTCTGGATATTAGCCCTCTGTCAGATGAGTAGATTGCAAAAATTTTCTCCCATTCTGTAGGTTGCCTGTTCACTCTGATGGTAGTTTCTTTTGCTGTGCAGAAGCTCTTTAGTTAATTAGATCCCATTTGTCAATTTTGGCTTTTGCTGCCATTGCTTTTGGTGTTTTAGACATGAAGTCCTTGCCCATGCCTATGTCCTGAATGGCACTACCTAGGTTTTCTTCTAGGGTTTTTATGGTATTAGGTCTAACATTTAAGTCTCTAATCCATCTTGAATTAATTTTCGTATAAGGAGTAAGGAAAGGATCCAGTTTCAGCTTTCTACTTATGGCTAGCCAATTTTCCCAGCACCATTTATTAAATAGGGAATCCTTTCCCCATTTCTTGTTTCTCTCAGGTTTGTCAAAGATCAGATGGCTGTAGATGTGTGGTATTATTTCTGAGGACTCTGTTCTGTTCCATTGGTCTATATCTCTGTTTTGGTACCAGTACCATGCTGTTTTGGTTACTGTAGTCTTGTAGTATAGTTTGAAGTCAGGTAGTGTGATGCCTCCAGCTTTGTCCTTTTGACTTAGGATTGTCTTGGTGATGTGGGCTCTTTTTTGGTTCCATATGAACTTTAAAGCAGTTTTTTCCAATTCTGTGAAGAAACTCATTGGTAGCTTGATGGGGATGGCATTGAATCTATAAATAACCTTGGGCAGTATGGCCATTTTCACGATATTGATTCTTCCTATCCATGAGCATGATATGTTCTTCCATTTGTTAGTGTCCTCTTTGATTTCACTGAGCAGTGGTTTGTAGTTCTCCTGGAAGAGGTCCTTTACATCCCTTGTAAGTTGGATTCCTAGGTATTTGATTCTCTTTGAAGCAATTGTGGATGGAAGTTCATTCCTGATTTGGCTCTCTGTTTGTCTGTTACTGGTGTATAAGAATGCTTGTGATTTTTGCACATTAATTTTGTATCCTGAGACTTTGCTGAAGTTTCTTATCAGCTTAAGGAGATTTTGGGTTGAGACAATGGGGTTTTCTAAATATACAATCGTGTCATCTGCAAACAGGGACAATTTGACTTCTTCTTTTCCTAACTGAATACCCTTGATTTCTTTCTCTTGCCTGATTGCCCTAGCCAGAACTTCCAACACTATGTTGAATAGGAGTGGTGAGAGAGGCCATCCCTATCTTGTGCCAGTTTTCAAAGGGAATTTTTCCAGTTTTTGCCCATTCAGTATGATATTGGCTGTGGGTTTGTCATAAATAGCTCTTATTATTTTGAGGTACGTTCCATCAATACCGAATTTATTGAGCGTTTTTAGCATGAAGGGCTTTTGAATTTTGTCAAAAGCCTTTTCTGCATCTATTGAGATAATCATGTGGTTCTTGTCTTTGGTTCTGTTTATATGCTGGATTACATTTATTGATTTGCGAATGTTGAACCAGCCTTGCATCCCAGGGATGAAGCCCACTTGATCATGGTGGATAAGCTTTTTGATGTGCTGCTGAATCCAGTTTGCCAGTATTTTATTGAGGATTTTTGCATCGATGTTCATCAGGGATATTGGTCTAAAATTCTCTTTTTTTGTTGTGTCTCTGCCAGGCTTTGGTATCAGGATGATGTTGGCCTCATAAAAGGAGTTAGGAGGATTCCCTCTTTTTCTATTGATTGGAATAGTTTCAGAAGGAATGGTACCAGCTCCTCCTTGTACCTCTGGTAGAATTCAGCTGTGAATCCATCTGGTCCTGGACTTTTTTTCGTAGGTAGGCTATTAATTATTGCCTCAATTTCAGAGCCTGCTATTGGTCTATTTAGGGATTCAACTTCTTCCTGGTTTAGTCTTGGAAGAGTGTAAGTGTCCAGGAAATTATCCATTTCTTCTAGATTTTCTAGTTGATTTGCATAGAGGTGTTTATAGTATTCTCTGATGGTAGTTTGTATTTCTGTGGGGTCGGTGGTGATATCCCCTTTATCATTTTTTATTGCATCTATTTGATTCTTCTCTCTTTTCTTCTTTATTAGTCTTGCTAGTGGTCTGTCAATTTTGTTGGTCTTTTCAAAAAACCAACTCCTGGATTCATTGATTTTTTGGAGGGTTTTTTGTGTCTCTATCTCCTTCAGTTCTGCTCTGATCTTAGTTATTTCTTGCCTTCTGCTAGCTTTCGAATGTGTTTGCTCTTGCCTCTCTAGTTCTTTTAATTGTGATGTTAGAGTGTCAATTTTAGATCTTTCCAGCTTTCTCTTGTGGGCATTTAGTGCTATAAATTTCCCTCTACACACTGCTTTAAATGTGTCCCAGAGATTCTGGTATGTTGTATCTTTGTTCTCATTGGTTTCAAAGAACATCTTTATTTCTGCCTTCATTTTGTTATGTACCCAGTAGTCATTCAGGAGCAGGTTGTTCAGTTTCCATGTAGTTGAGCGGTTTTGATTGAGTTTCTTAGTCCTGAGTTCTAGTTTGATTGCACTGTGGTCTGAGAGACAGTTTGTTATAATTTCAGTTCTTGTACATTTGCTGAGGAGTGCTTTACTTCCAATTATGTGGTCAATTTTGGAATAAGTGCAATGTGGTGCTGAGAAGAATGTATATTCTGTTGATTTGGGGTGGAGAGTTCTATAGATGTCTATTAGGTCCGCTTGGTGCAGAGATGAGTTCAATTCCTGGATATCCTTGTTAACTTTCTGTCTCGTTGATCTGTCTAATGTTGACAGTGGAGTGTTGAAGTCTTCCATTATTATTGTATGGGAGTCTAAGTCTCTTTGTAAGTCTCTAAGGACTTGCTTTATGAATCTGGTTGCTCCTGTATTGGGTGCATATATATTTAGGAGAGTTAGCTCTTCCTGTTGAATTGATCCCTTTACCATTATGTAATGGCCTTCTTTGTCTCTTTTGATCTTTGATGGTTTAAAGTCTGTTTTATCAGAGACTAGGATTGCAACCCCTGCTTTTTTTGTTCTCCATTTGCTTGGTAGATCTTCCTCCATCCCTTTATTTTGAGCCTATGTATGTCTCTGCATGTGAGATGGGTCTCCTGAATACAGCAGACTGATGGGTCTTGACTCTTTATCCAGTTTGCCAGTCTGTGTCTTTTCATTGGAGCATTTAGTCCATTGACATTTAAGGTTAATATTGTTATGTGTGAACTTGATCCTGCCATTATGATATTAACTGGTTATTTTGCTCGTTAGTTGATGCAGTTTCTTCCTAGCCTCGATGGTCTTTACATTTTGGCATGTTTTTGCAATGGCTGGTACTGGTTGTTCCTTTCCATGTTTAGGGCTTCCTTCAGGGTCTCTTGTAAGGCAGGCCTGGTGGTGACAAAATCTCTAAGCATTTGCTTATCTGTAAAGGATTTTATTTCTCCTTCACTTATGAAACTTAGTTTGGCTGGATATGAAATTCTGGGTTTAAAATTCTTTTCTTTAAGAACGTTGAATATTGGCCCCCACTCTCTTCTGCTTGGAGAGTTTCTGCCGAGAGGTCTGCTGTTAGTCTGATGGGCTTCCCTTTGTGGGTAACCCGACCTTTCTCTCTGGCTGCCTTTAAGATTTTTTCCTTCATTTCAACTTTGGTGAATCTGGCAATTATGTGTCTTGGAGTTGCTCTTCTGGAGGAGTATCTTTGTGGCGTTCTCTGTATTTCCTGAATTTGAATGTTGGCCTGCCCTACTAGGTTGGGGAAGTTCTCCTGGATGATATCCTGAAGAGTGTTTTCCAACTTGGTTCCATTTTCCCCCTCACTTTCAGGCACCCTAATCAGACGTAGATTTGGTCTTTTTACATAATCCCATACTTCTTGCAGGCTTTGTTCATTTCTTTTTCTTTTGGTTTCTCTTCTCGCTTCATTTCATTCATTTGATCCTCAGTTGCTGATACTCTTTCTTCCAGTTGATCGAGTCGGTTACTGAAGCTTGTGCATTTGTCACGTATTTCTTGTGTCATGGTTTTCATCTCTGTCATTTCATTTATGACCTTCTATGCATTAATTAGTCTAGCTGTCAATTCTTCCACTCTTTTTTCAAGATTTTTAGTTTCTTTGCACTGGGTACGTAATTCCTCCTTTAGCTCTGAGAAGTTTGAGGGACTGAAGCCTTCTTCTGTCATCTTGTCAAAGTCATTCTCTGACCAGCTTTGATCCGTTGTTGGCAATGGGCTGCGCTCCTTTGCAGGGGGAGATGCGCTCTTATTTTTTGAATTTCCAGCTTTTCTGCCCTGCTTTTTCCCCATCTTTGTTGGTTTTATCTGTCTCTGGTCTTTGATGATGGTGATGTACTGATGGGGTTTTGGTATAGGTGTCCTTCCTGTTTGATAGTTTTCCTTCTGACAGTCAGGACCCTCAGCTGTAGGTCTGTTGGAGATTGCTTGAGGTCCACTCCAGACCCTGTTTCCCTGGGTATCAGCAGCAGAGGTTGCAGAAGATAGAATATTGCTGAACAGCAAGTATACCTGTCTGATTCTTACTTTGGAAGCTTCCTCTCAGGGGTGTACTCCACCCTGTGAGGTGTGGGGTGCCCCTAGGGGGGGATGTCTCCCAGTTAGGCTACTCAGAGGTCAGGGACTCACTTGAGCAGGCAGTCTGTCCCTTCTCAGATCTCAACCTCCATGTTGGGAGATCCACTGCTCTCTTCAAAGCTATCAGACAGAGTCGTTTGCGTCTGCAGAGGTTTCTGCTGCTTTTTTTGTTGTTGTTGTTTAGCTGTGCCCTGTCCCCAGAGGTGGAGTCTACAGAGAGAGGCAGGTTTCCTTGAGCTGCTGTGAGCTCAACCCAGTTCGAGCTTCCCAGCGGTTTTGTTTACTTACTTAAGCCTCAGCACTGGCGGGCGCCCCTCCCCCAGCCTCGCTGCTGCCTTGCAGTTAGATCGCAGACTGCTGTGCTAGCAATGAGGGAGGCTCCGTGGCCGTGGGACCCTCCCGGCCAGGGGTGGGATATAATCTCCGGGTGTGCCCGTTTGCTTAAAGCGCAGTATTGGGGTGGGAGTTACCCGATTTTCCAGGTGTTGTGTGTCTCAGTTCCCCTGGCTAGGAAAAGGGATTCCCTTCCCCCTTGCACTTCCCAGGTGAGGCGATGCCTTGCCCTGCTTCAGCTCTCGCTAGTCAGGCTGCAGCAGCTGACCAGCACCAATTGTCCGGCACTCCCTAGTGAGATGAACCCAGTACCTCAGTTGAAAATGCAGAAATCACTGGTCTTCTGTGTCACTCGCGCTGGGAGCTGGAGACTGGAGCTGTTCCTATTAGGCCATCTTGCTCCGAAACCCAAAATATTTTTATAAGGTAATAATTTTTAGCAAAATGACAATAAGACAAATATTAGACAAAGAAAGTGGCCTTATCTAACGAAGTAAGATGGCTCCTTTTGTGGGCTGTGGGTTTAGTATCCTCCATGAGGCATAGATTTGGTTAGAGTTTAAAAAGGTGAGGAAGGAAAAGGGAGGTTGGAGTTTGTTGATAACCTTACCCTTTCACATAAATATCACTCGATTTTTGGCCTGTGAAGAAATTCTCATCCTCTAAAATGACATCTTCAGTGTTCCAGATGGTCACTCTCAATTCATATCTGGGATGGGAGAAGGAAGAATTAAGTCAATGACCTTGAAAGCTGAGTCAGTTGCTGTCTGTGTGGTTCTAGCATTGCCTTTGGTCTGTAAGTTTCCTAAAGTTTACCAAGTTCAGAAATATCAACACTCAGGGGCTTGGTTCTGTCAGAACCAAGTATCCAAGCTGGAGACCTTAGAACCATCAAGGACATGTATTCCTCTGAGCAGGTCTTCCTTCTATTAACCAGCATTTTTCAGATGAGGAACTGGAAACTCAGAAGTCCCTCCCTTAAGACAGGGGCCACCACCAGCTCCTGTAAAACTGGCCAAGTGGATAGTGAGGTATGATGATCAGGTAACCTGTCAGACACCAGATAAAATGTCATGATTCTTTTATCTGCTATCCTGGTATCTTCCCCTAAAGCTGGGGCTACAGCTGACATACCCTTTGGGTCGCCTTGGAGAGATGTCAACAGGAGGTCCAGGTTGAGGCATATCCTTGGGAAACATGTCTACCCACATCTGCAGGCGGCCCTTGTTAAGAAAAAAAATCTTCTTTAGCTTTGGGAGGGGGCTGAGGGACATGAGTAATTGATAATTCATGGTTGTATAAGATCCTTTTAGTAAAAATAGGTATTACGTATAGCTTGGTAGTTTTATAGATGTCTATTTAGCATATCTGTTGACTTCTGTGTGTGTATATTTAGGAATTAGAGCATAAATTGAGTATCAACTTAGGGGGTAGACATAATGCTATCTATACACTTGACACACATTATCTTATGAACTCTTGCAACATCCCCACCAGGTAGGTGTTATTATTCCTTTTTGACAGAGGAAAAAATATTTTGCCCACGCTTAATACACAATACATAGCAGAGTCTGTATTCAACCCTTGTGTGTTGACTCCAGAGACCTTGCTCTTTCCGTAAATTCCTAAGGATTAAAAAGGTGATAATCCCATCTGTCACAAAGATCATGCTTCAGTGTAATTTTACATCCATTATCTCTGTTAATGTTTACCCCAGCCAGGATTCTGTTCTATACATAAAGAAACTAAAGCTCAGAGAAGTCAACAAAGTTTATCTGAAGTTCTGTGGCTAATTAGTGGCAGAACAGAGCCTCCCATCCATGTCCTTGAACCCCATACATCAGATTTTACCCTGGTACAAGAGATTTAAGAGCCCATGTGAGAAGCCCTGTGGAGTCCATGCCCAGCTCTGTTGTATACATTCTAAGAACGCTGTCAGCTCAGGCAAGAGGGGAGTAAGGGATGTGGGTTGGGATGATGGGGCAAGGGTGGATTTTATATGAATGAGGTGGGGCTCCACCGCAGCATGAAGATGATGTAGGATTTGCATGGGAAAGGGACTTTGGCTAGGAAACAGTGACTCTTCAGAGGAAGAGGAAATGTAAGCAAAGGTTTTGCATTCGGGAAGAAGACCAATTGAATAGAGAAAAGCAGGATGATTTATTTTCTAATAAATTATTAGAAAATTTTTAGAAAATTAGAAAAGGGTGAATTAATCAGAAAGCCACATCTGACCAGCCAAATGAAGGATCCTAGTAACCAGATGATTTCAAACACCTGGCAGTGAATTTCAGGAAACAACTATAAGCTTCTACATCTGATAATGGTTTACCCTCTCAACGTGCTCCTCCACACATGCAATCACTAGGTCTACATCCCAATACCTCTGGGATAGCAGGGTGAGTGTTCCTGACCCGTTATAATCAAACTCACATGATTTGCCCATCAGTGAGTGAGTCCAGAGCTGGGACAGAAGCTGGCTTGGGGTGTGAACCTGGCGTGGACCAGGGATGCAAATTGCCTGGGCTAAATTCCATCTCTACTGCTCTCCAACTGAGTAATTCAGAGCAAATTAATTGAGCTCTCTGAACCTCAATTTCCTCATTGTAAAAGTGAGGATCATAATAAGCCCATCACGAGGCTGCATTAAGGAATAAGAAGAAAGTGTCACACACTCCCCTGTTCAGGAAAATCCTGGTGTGTGTTCCTTGTACCAGCTTGATTATTAACAGTGCCCTTGTTCACTCCCAAATGGCCCCCGTTTGGATAAACAATTCTATGGTCATCCTAAATAGTTGAGATAATTTACGCAAAGGTCCTAGTACACGGAAGGCTCTTCACAAAGTTTATCTTGTCTTCCCTTCTGACTCCTAGCCCAGCTCTCTAGGTATTTTTTCCACACAGCTGCTTCTTACCAGTTCTTTAAGGTAACCTACCACCTACTGCTTCTCTGAGAAAAGTGTGTTATCATTAGACTGTGTGCTTACAGATAGATTTTGGACAAAGTCCTGGGCATACCCAATGGGTTAAGTTTTTCAAATCTCCAACATTCTTCCAAAAGTGTTTGGTAACTCAAATCATAAAAAGCAGTACTAAGTTGAACACCGACTCCAGGGCAGAGCTTCTCAAATTCAGTATTATTGATATTTTAGGCTAGATAATTCCTTGTTGGAGGGAAGCTATCTTGTGTTTTCTAGGATGTTTAATTCAGCAGCATCCTTGCCCTCTACCCACTATATGCCAGTAGCAACCCCACCTACCTGTGACAACACAAAATGATTCCAGACATTGCTAAATGTTCCTGAGGGAAGGTCAAAATTGTTCCTGGATGAAAACCATTACCCTGTGGTACACAAGATGAACTTTTAGGGCCAGAAAAGTCTCGCCCACTACCTGCTCCATTCCTGGCTTATCCTTGTGGTACAGCGGCCGAGTTTCTATGTGCTCGGGAACCAGTCTGCATCCGACTTCTGGGATATCTTCCCAAGAATGTAAAACCTTGAGGGCCAGGTGTTCATAAGACTCCACTGTCTCATCTGCAGGAAAGAAAGACAAACTTGTCAGGTGTGTGTTCCTGCAAGGAGACAGTGATGGGCTGCCATATGCATTTTTAAACACGTAGAGGCTTATTTAAATGTACCGAGGGGCTGGGTGCAGTGGTTCACACCTATAATCCCAGCACTTTGGGAGGCCAAGGTGGGTGGATCACTTGAGGTCAGGAGTTCAAGACCAGCCTGGCCCACATGGCAAAACCCTGTCTCTACTAAAAATACAAAATATTATCCAGGTGTAATGGTGGGTGCCTATAATCCCAGCTACTCAGGAGGCTGAGGCAGGAGAATCGCTTGAACCCGGGAGGCAGAGGTTGCAGTGAGCTGAGATCATGCCACTGCACTTCAGCCTGGGTGACAGAGCAGGGACTCTGTCTTAAAATAAATAAAGTGTACCAAGGAACAGGGAAAGAAAAAAAAAAAAAAAAACAGAAGAAGATGAAAAGAAGGATGGAAAGAGGTGGAGATAGAAGGGAAGGGGAAAGAGAAAGTTTAGAGAGAGGGAAATTAGACTAGTTCACAAGAGGACCCAGAGAGCAGTCTTGGTCCTGGAGTAGGGGCTCCACCCTCCCCCTAAAGATCTACAGATCACAAACATGGCTTCAAGGTACTGGAGAGGGTACATTTTTGGAGTTCGCTCCACAACTGTTTGTTTGCTAACATGCTGTGAGAGGGCCTGGAAAATCAGGGTGGCTCTAAGTGAGGCACAATGGGCACAGTGTCCATCCATGGGGACGTCTTTTGTCTTCTCACGGTTGCTTTAGATTTCTCTCCTACCTACACCCACCTGCAGGAAATGTCCTCTCATCTGCCATTCTACCAAAGAAGGTTATTCATAATAAAAACCACAGGTGGAAACGATACTCACAACACAATACAAACATTGTTGAATAACATATTGACAAAGTTTAGAATGGCCTAATCTGATATAGGAAAATTTAAAAATAGGGGACCACAATGCCCCGTTTTACATGATGTGATTGTGATTATTATATATTGCATGCTTGTGTAAATGTTTTATTTATCCCATAAATATAAATACCTATTATGTACCCACAAAAATGAATAATAAAAATAAAGGGGCCACAAAAAATCTCCCAATAGCAGTAATTACAATCAGTAAAAGTTGATAGAGACACACAAGAAATCAATGAATAAATCTTTGTTAAAGTTTAAGCAGCCAGGAACTCATCTTATGAACATAATTTCAGACTTACTAGAAGTCTGAAATTAATCATGTAGAATCATGTCTGAAATTAATCATGTAGAATACTGACCAAAGAACTAAATTGACTTAATAGAGTATATTGTGAATAAATATTTTTCTCAATATATCATTAATATCAATAATCTGCATGTAAGAACCTTCAATGAGTTTCTGGACTTGAAATAACAAGGTAAAAGGAAATCTTGGTATCAAAGTGGTAGGGGTCAACATAGTGTCAAAGCATCCTACGTATGGTTCAATACTTTTGATACAGTGACCTCAGGCCCTTAACTGGGCTCATTGTATCAAAAGTACTGAACCATATGTAGGACACTTTACAGCATCAAATGCATGAGCGAGTGATATGGTTTGGGTCTGTGTCCCTGCCTAAATCTCATGGCGAACTGTAATCCCCAGTGTTGGAGGTAGGGGCTGGTGGGAAGGTGACTGGATCATGGGGGCAGTTTCTCATGGATGATTTAGCACAATCCCCCTAGTGCTGTTCTCGTGATAGAGTTCTCACAAGATCTGATTGTTTAAAAATGTGTAGCACTGCCAGGCGTGGTAGCTCACATCTGTAACCCCAGCACTTTGGGAGGCCGAGGCGGGCAGATCACCTGAGGTCAGGAGTTCAAGACCAGCCTAGCCAACATGGTGAAACCCCAACTCTACTAAAAATACAAAAATTAGTCACGTGTGGTGGTGTACACCTGTAATCCCAGTTCCCCAGGAGGCTGAGGCAGGAGAATCGCTTGAACTCGGGAAGTGGAGGTTGCAGTGAGTCGAGATCATGCCACTGCACTCCAGCCTAGGTGACAGAATGAAACTCCATCTCAAAAAAAAAAAAAACCATGTGTAGCACTTCCCCACTTTCTTTGTCCTGCTCTGGCCATGTGTGTGCCATGCGGGCTCCCCGTTTGCCTTCCACCATGACTGCAAGTTTCCTGAGGCCTCCCCAGAAGCCAAGCAGATGCTACTATGCTTCCCATAGAGCCTGCAGAACCGTGAGCCAATGAAACCCCTTTTCTTTATAAATTACACAGTCTCAGGCATTTCCTCACAGCAATGCGAGAACAGACTAACACAGTGTGACAGTACGAGAATTCTTCTGTATCATTAAAGTGAATGTGATTTTTTTCCCTCACTCTAAATATATGGAAGCCTCTCTGGGAGTGTTATGTCCTAGGATGTTCACGTGGAAAATCTACTACTTGGTGTTAAAATAGGATAGTTACTGGTATAACATTTATGGGGGTAATTTGGGTTGTGTTCAATTATTTATGCTATATAATATTCACTTCAAGACTATTGCCCACCTTCTGACACAACAATTTTACTTCTGTGACCTATACTA
Organism: Trachypithecus francoisi; assembly: GCF_009764315.1. NCBI lineage: Eukaryota > Metazoa > Chordata > Mammalia > Primates > Cercopithecidae > Trachypithecus > Trachypithecus francoisi. The sequence continues at coordinate 79,020,355 of NW_022681472.1, read as the reverse complement.
TAGAAATATCAGAAACACACAAATATATGTATAAGGAAGTTCATTATAGCATTGTCACTACAAAAAAAAGAATACAATGTAAGTAAATGGCATAGCCATAAAAAGGCATATCATCACTAATCATTTCAAAGAACAAAGGAGAATCATTATTGGAAATTTTCAAAGCTGGACATAAAACTATATATTTATAATTCTGTAAAAATGTGATATATTCTCAAGTCACACACAAGTGCAAGAGAATATGCCAGTGAATAGCGTGGTTGAATCTGAACTTGGGGATTATGAGTGATATTCATTCTTCTCCTCACTTTCCACACTGTCTACCTATGAGCATGCATTTTTTTTTTTTTTTTTTGAAACTGAGTCTTGCTCTATTGTCCAGGCTGGAGTGCAGTGGCACAATCTCTGGTCACTGCAATCTCCACCTCCTGGGGTCAAGTGATTCTCGTACCTCAGCCTCCTCAGTAGCTGGGATTACAGGCACCCACCACCACGCATGGCTAATTTTTGTATTTTTAGTAGAGACAGGGTTTCACTATGTTGGCCAGGCTGGCCTTGAACTCCTGACCTCAAGTGATCCGCTTGCCTCAGCCTCTCATAGTGCTGGGATTACAGATGTGAGCCACCGTGCCCGGCCACCATAGCCAAAAATATCACTAGAATCAGGATTTTCAAAAGAAGAGCAACAGCAGCAGGTATTTTGCAGGGAGTTACCAGTGTCCTCTTCAGTGAAGGCAGTTTTTCCGGAAAAGACTTGGTTTCCTATCTGTATTTTCCCAGGGTGAAAGTAGGGTCCATCCAGCTTGTTGTCTTTGCAGAGCTTGGTGAGGATTTCAGTGGGTTTGGACGTGTCTCTCCAGGCATTGTATCCTTCTCTGAAAAGTGGAGGGAGGATACACTTTGAGGTCCCCACCAAAAGAACCACCCAGTATGATCTGTGCAGTTTCCTTCAGATTTAACTTGCTATTCTACGTACCCGGGGCTAGGGATTTTGTTTTCTCTCTTTTCTGGCCAAACACAGCTTGCCTGAAAGGCGAGACTTCTGAGTAGCTTAACAGAAAAATCCTTTGGAGGTAGCTTTTTTGTTGTTTTGTTTTTGTGGGGGCTTTTTTGTTGTTTTTTTTTAAGCAATGTACTTCTCATTTTTAAAAAATTGAAGTGAAATTCACACAACAAAATTAACCATTTAAAAGTTGACTAATTTAGTAGCATTTAGGATATTCCCAGTGAGGTACAACCATCACCCCTATCTAGTTCCAAAAAGTGTCATCATCCCAAAAGAAAACCCTGTACCCAGAAAGCAGTTACTCCTCTTTCCCACCCCCCAGAGGCTCTGGCAATCACCAGTCTTCTTTCTGTCTCTATGCATTTCTTTGCAGGTTATATTTGTTTAGTTTTATTAAGTCCCTAGCAGACTTAAAGTTTCACCATGTTGGCCAGGCTGGTCTTGAACTCCTGACCTCAAGTGATCTGCCGGCCTCAACCTCTCATAGTGCTGGGATTACAGACATGAGCCACCGTGCCCAGCCACCTTACTTTTATAATTAGATGTCCCATAGCCAAAAATATCACTAGAATCAGGATTTTCAAAAGAAGAGCAACAGTAGCAGGTATGTCTTTAGTCATACTTTCTGTCTCTATGCATTTCTTTGCAGGTAATATTTGTTTAGTTTTATTAAGTCCCTAGCAGAACAGCCACTCGGCTGCCGTTATTCCAAGAGAAAAGCCAGACTCATCCTTTCAAGGCCTCTGCTTCTTCCCTCCCTTCTCCCTACCCTACCACCTCGCCAAAATCATAGTATATATCCATGTCACAGATAAGGTCTTGATGTGCTGTTTCTCTAATCAGTGATAAGTTTTTAAATCTCGCCAACCTATTCTTTCCTTAAAAACTAGCTGTTTGGTTAAAATCACTAATTTGCAATGCAGCACTCCCTACAAGCCAGGACCAAGATAAGCTTGATGTCTCTGCTCATTGGGACACCGGGTTCAGCAGAATTTAAGTTGTCTAAGCATTTAAACAAATCAACGTGGCTTATAAAATGGAGCTATCAAGTACTTTCCCCACATGATGCCAGAGAATCCTGAAAAGATCACCCAAGCCAGTTCCAGAGCCACACACAGGCCTTCCCAGAAATAGGCATGCTTGTCTTGTTTTAAAAACTTTTCAGTGAATAAAGGTTGCAAGTCCCCAAACAACTAGACTGCTCCCTAACAGGTCAGTCAGGAAATTCTTCTGAACAAAAGATGTACCATTTTCCTGTGGTTTCCTTCCCCAATTTCAGAGTGAGAACAGCTCATCGCTGTCTGAATGGAATTCTCTCAGGCACTTGGAAAGCTATGTAAATGCCCCAAAAGGCATATGGTTCCACTAGGGACTGAAAACTAAATGGGCTCTCTAGGCTCAAGGCAGAACAGACCAGAAAGAGAGATTGTATGAAATCATGCCATGAAGGATATAGGTGCTCAGAGTCTGTTACAGTGTAAATTGGCACAACCCTCTGGAGGGCCATTAGGGCATATGTATTAAAAGTCCCAAAATGTGCATTCCTGTTAATGGAGCAGTCCACCTTGCTGCGTAAATATTAAGTGAATTATCAGAGAGGTGTGCGGTGGCTTTTGTATGAGAACATTCATAGCAACAATATTTGTAACAGAATAAAGAAAAATACAAATGCCCTAAAATTCAGGAAGGCAAATGGGTTTTACCATCTTATAATTCCTATGATTGAATACTATAGATATATTGAAATAATGACTACAAAGACTATCGAATGACATAAAATGCTTGGGATAGAAGGGTAAGTACAACAAGCAGGTTATAAAACTGCATGGATAGTAGAGTCCAGTTAGGGAGAAAATAGCATGGAACATACTGAAAATGAAATACTACACAAGAAGTTTTACATGAGTGGAATAATTTGTGTTTTCTAATTTCAATGAGTGTGTCTTAATATTTTTTAAATTATTTTTAAAATTATGCCATACTCTTAATTTTTTTAAGCTATCAGTACAACATGCTTTTAAAAAAAAGCTAGTAGTCTGTATTTTAAAACTAAGCAGCATTCAAAATATTTGTAAAAAGTGAGAGTTTGGGGGAGGGAGACAGAGGAACACCAAATTGAAACTATACACACAAGATCAGGTGAGCAATCACAGTACCTGGTTTTAACATGATATTAAGCAAAGAGGCACTAAAGAGGGTAAGAAAGACAGTTTTGAATTGCCTATGCCACTCCTCCCCCATTCCCTGGCAGCGGCCCTGTGGCATGGAGAGAGGATCTGTCAAGAGCACAATAATTTTGGGACTTCGGATCGGAACTCAGTGCTACCCTGTCACAGCAGAAACACACACCAGACAGAACTCAGAACTCAGCTGGTGCCCATGGAAGGAGCATTTAGACCAGCCCTAGCTACAGGCAAATTGTCCATCCCAGCTGTTGGAACCTGAGCTGAGTTTCAGCAAGCTCCGCCACCGCGGGCTAAAGTGCCCTGGGGTCCTAAATAAACATGAAAGACAGTCCTGGCCACAGGGCTGAGATTCCTGTGCAAATCCTACTGCTATGCTGAGCTCAGGGCAAGTGGACTTGGGGTGCACATGGTGTAGTGAGATACCAGCTGGGGCAGCCATGGGAATGCTCGCACCACCTCTCCCCTAATCCCAGGCAGCACAGCTCACAGGCCCGGGAGAGACTACTTCCTTCTGCTTGAGGAGAGGGAGAGTAAAGAGGATTTTTGTCTTGCACCTTGAACACCAGCTCAGTTGCAGTAAATACAGCACAACACAGAGTCTTGGGGCCTCCATTCCAAGCCCCAGCTCCCAGATATTTCTAGACATAATCTGGGCCAGAAGGGAACCTGATGCCTTGAGGGGAAGAACCCAGACCTAGCAGGATTTATTTCCCGCTGACTAAAGAGCCATTGGGCTTTGAATAATCAGCAGTGAGAGCCAGGTAGTACTTGCCATTGGCCTTGGGTGAAACTCAGAGCAGTGCTGGCTTCAGGTGTGACCCAGCACATTTTCAGCCACAGTAGTGATGGGGAGAGATTCCTTCTGCTTGAGGAAAGGACAGGGAAGAGCAAAGGGGACTTTGTCTTGCAGCTTGGGCACCAGCCCAGCCATCATGGGGTAGAGAACCAAGTGGGCTTCTGGGGACCCTGATGGCATTTTTGGACTTGCCCTAAGCCAGAGGGCAGCCCCCTCCCCTGAAGGGAGAGACATAGGCCAGGCAACATTCGCCACAAGTGAACATTGGCAGTAGCCAGGCAGTACTCACCATGGGCCTGGGGCAGTGGTGGCCATGGGGAGAGACCCCTCTGCTTGAGGAAAGGGGAGGACTTTATCTTGTGGTTTGGGTGCCAGTTCAGCCACAGTAGAATAGAGCACCAGGTAGATTCCTAAGGTTTCCAACTCCAGCCCTTGGCTCTCGGATGGCATCTCCAGACCCATCTGGGGCTGGGGGCCTGAGGGGAAGGACAGAAGCCTGGCTGGATGTGCCACCCATTGACTGAAGAGCCCCTGGGCTTTGAGTGAACATAGGTGGTAGCCAGGCAGCGGTCCACTGCACGCCTTGGGCAAGACTCAGTGCTGTGTTGGTGGCCACTTGGGTGTGTGTGTCACCCCTCCCCCAGCTCCAGGCAGCTGAGTGCAGAAAGATAAACCCCATTCATTTGGGGAAAAGAGAGGAGAACAAGAGTCTCTGCCTGTAATCCAGGGAATTCTCCTGGACCTTACCCAAGACCACCCAGGCAATATCTCTACAAGTCTGCAGGAGCCACAGTATTACTGTGCTTAGAGTATCCCCTAATGCAGATATGGCTGCAGTAACCAAATATTTAGATTATAATACCCAAGTCCCTTCAAATATTTGGAAAGCCTTCCCAGAAAGGATGGGTACAAACAAGCCTAGACTGCAAAGACTGCAATTAATACCTAACTCTTCAACGCCCAGACACTGACGAACATCCACAAGCATCAGGGCCATCCAGGAAAACATGATCTCACCAAAATAACTCAATAAGGCACCAGTGACCAATCCAGGAGAGACAGAGATATGTTTCCTTTCAGACAGAGAATTCAAAATAGTTGCATTAAGGAAGCTCAACAAAATTCAAGATAACACAAAGAAGGAATTCAGAATCCTATTGAATAACTTTAACAAAGAGATTAAAGTGATTAAAAGGAATCAAACAAACTCTAGAACTGAAAAATGAAACAGACATACTGAAGAATGCATCAGAGTCTCTTAACAGCAGAATTAATCAAGCAGAAGAATTAGTGAGCTTGAAGTTAGACTATTTGAAAATACACAGTCAGAAGAAACCATCGAAAAGAATGAAGCATGCCTACAAGATCTAGAAAATAGCCTCTAAGAGGCAAATCTAAGAGTTACTGGCCTTAAAGTGGGGGGAGGGGGGAGAGAAAGAGAGAGAGATCAGAGTAGAAAGTTTATTCAAAGGGATAATAACAAAACTTCTCAAACCAAGAGAAAGATATCAATATTCAAGTACAAGAAGGTTATAGAACACCAAGCAGATTTAATCCAAATAAGACTGCCTCAAGACATTTAATAATCAAACTCCCAAAGGTCAAGGATAAATGAAGGATCCCAAAAGCAGCAAGAGAAAAGAAACAAATAACATACAAAGGAGTTCCAATATGTCTGGCAGCCAACTTCATAATGGAAACCTTATAGGCCAGGAGAGAGTAGCGTGACACATTTAAAGTACTGAAGGAAAATAAACTTTTAGCTTAGAATAGTACATCTAGGACAAGTATTCTTTAAATATGAAGGAGAAATAAAGACTTTCCCAGGCAAACTCTGAGGGATTTCATCAACACCAGACCTGTCCTATAAGAAATGCTACAAGAAGTTTTTAAATCAGAGAGAAAAGGATGTCAATGAGCAATAAGAAATTATATGAAGGTGGGAAGCTCACTGGTAATAGTAAGTACACAGAAAAACACAGAATGTTATAACACTAACTGTGGTGTATTAGTTATTCATATCTTAAGTGGAAAGATGAACATATGAACCAACCAAAAATAACTACAACAACTTTAGAAGACATAGTATACTAAGATATAAGTAGAAACAACAAAAAGTTAAAAATCAGGGAGATAAAGTTAAAATATAGCGTTTTCATCAGTTTTATTTTTGCTTGTTATTTTGTTTGTTTATGCAGTTACTGTTACCAGTCTAAAATCATGGGTTATATTATTTTCAAGCCTCATGGTAACTTCAAATAAAAAAAACATACAACAGATACACAAAAAATAAAAAAGCAAGAAATTAAAACATACCACTAGAGAAAATCACCTTCGCTAAAAGGAAGACAAGAAGGGAGAGTAGACAGCAAAAACCATCAAAAAATTTTTTAAATCGAAGAAGTCCTTACTTAACAATGATAACATTGACTATAAATGGACTAACCTCTCCAATCAAAAGACACAGAGTGGCTCAATGGATAAAAGACACAAGACCCAATAATCTGTTGCCTACAAGAAACATACTTTACCAATAAAGATACACATAGACTAAAAATAAAGGATTAAAAAAAGATATGCAAATGGAATACAAAAAAACAGGAATAGGTATACTTATTATAAGACAACAGAGATTCCAAGACAAGAACTATAAAAAGAGGCAAAGAAGGTCATTATGTAATGATAAAGGGGTCAATTCAGCAACAGGATATAACAGTTGCATACACATACACCCAACCATGGACCACCCAGATATATAAAGCAAAGAGCTAAAGAGAGAGATACACCCCAATACGATAATAGCTGGAGATTTCAACACCCAACTTTCAGCACTGGGCAGGTCATCCAGAGAGGACACCAAATAAGAAACATTGGACATAATCAGCCCTGTAGACCAAATGGACCTGATAGATGTTTGTAGAACATTTCATCCAACAGCTACAGAATACCCATTCTTCTCCTCAGCACATAGAACATTCTCAAGGATAGACCACACTTTAGGCCACAAAACAAGTCTTAAATTTTTTTTTTTATTTGAAAGTATATCAAGTATCTTCTCTGACCACAATGGAATAAAACTCAAAATCAATAATAAGAGAATTTTGGAAACTATACAAACACATGGAAATTAAACAATATGCTCCTAAATGGCCAGTGGCACAATGAAGAAATTAAGAAATTTAAAAATTTCTTGAAACAAATGAAAATGGAAACATAACATACCAACACTTACAGGACACAATGAAAGCAGTACTAAGCAGAAAGTTTATAGCAATAAGCACCCACATCAAAAAAGTAGAAAAACTTCAAATAAGTAATGTAACAATACATCTGAATGAATTAGAAAATCAAGAGCAAACCAAACCCAAAATTAGTAGAAAAAGAGATAATAAAGACCAGAGCAGAAATAAATGAAATTGAAATGATAAAAATGATGAGAAGATTAACAAAATGAAAAGTTGGTTTTTCAAAAAGATAAACAAAATTGGCAACTCTTTAGCCAGGCTAAGAAAAATGGGAGAACTCCTAAATAAATAAAATTACAGATGAAAAAGGAGACATTACAACCAATACTGCAGAAATTCAAATGATTATTAGAGGCTACTAATGATATGTTAGAAATAAATTGGAAAATTTAGAAATATATTAGCAAATAAATTGGAAAACCTAGAAGAAATGAATGAATTCCTAGCAACATACAACCTACCAAGATTGAGCCATGAAGAAATTCAAAACCTGAATAGACCAAAAACAAGTAATGCAATTGAAGCTGTAATAAAAAGTCTCCTAGCAAAGAAAAGCCCAGGATCCGAGGCTTCACTGTTGATTTCTACCAAACATTTAAAGAAGAACTAATACCAATCTGAAAAACAGAGAAAAGGGAAATACTTCCAAAGTCATTTTACAAGGCCAGTATTACCCTGAAACCAAAACCAGTCAAAGACACATCACAAAACGAAAACTATAGGCCAATATCTCTGATGAACACTGACGCAAAAATGTGCAAGAAAAATTTTCAACAACATACTAGCAAACCAAATTCAACATCATTTTAAAATGATCATTCATCATGATCAAGTGGAATTTATTCCAGGGATGTAATGATCATTTGACATACACAATCAATCAGTGTGATACATCATTATCAACAGAATGAAGGACACAAACCATATGATCATTTCAATTGACACTTAAAAAGCATTTGATGAAATTCAACATTCCTTCATAATTTAAGAAACTCTCAAAAAACTGAGTATAGAAGGGACATAGCTCAACACAATAAAAAACCATCACAACAGACCAACAGCTAGGATTACACTGAATGGGGAAAACTGAAAGCCTTTCCTCTACAATCTGAAACAGAACAAGGATACCCACTGTCACCACTGTTATCCAACACAGAACTGGAAGTCCTAGCTAGAGCAATCAGATAAGACAAAGAAATAAAGGGCATCCAAATTGAAAAGGAGGAAGTTATGCTTGTGGGTAGATAATATAATCTTATATTTGAAATAAAAAACTAAAGATCCCACAAGAAAACTATTAGAACTGATAAATTCAGTAAAGTTGCAGGATACAAAATCAAGGTACAAAAATCAGTAGCATTTTTATATGCCAACAGTGAACAATGTGAAAAAAAAATCAAGAAAGTAATCCCATTTACAATAGCTACAAATAAAATACCTAGGAATAAACTTCAAGAGAGAAAAGATCTCTACAATGAAAACTATAAAACATTGGTGCAAGAAATTGAAGCGGATACAAAAAACCAGAGACATATTCCATGTTCATGGATTGGAAGAATCAGTATTGTTAAAATGTCCATACTACCCAAAGCAATCTACAGATTCAGTGAAATCTCTATCAAAGTACCAATGACATTCTTCATAGAAATAGAAAAAACAATACTAAAATTTACATGGGACCCCAAAAGACACAGAATAGCCAAAGCTATTGTAAGCAAAAAGAACAAAACTGGAGGAATCACTTTACCTTCAAATTATGCTACAGACTTCAAATTATGCTACAGAGCTATAGTAACCAGAAGAGCATGGTACTGGCATAACAACAGACACATAAATCAATGCAACAGAATAGAGAACCCAGAAATAAACCTATTCATCTACAGTGAACTCATTTTCAACAAAGATGCCAAAAAGATAGAGAAAGGACAGTCTTTTCAATAAATGATGCTGGGAAAACTGGATATCCATATGCAGAAGAATGAAAGTAGACCCCTATGTCTCACCATATGCAAAAATAAAATCAAAATGAATTAAAGACATTAGGTTAAATAAAATAAACCAGGCACAGAAAGACAAACTTTGCATGTTCTCACTTAAACACTTGAACTCACGGAGATAGAGAGTGGATGATGGTTAGTGAGTACAAAAATATATTTAGATAGAATAAGATATAGTATCCGATAGCACAACAGGGCAACTATAGTCAATAATTTATTGTCTATTTTAAAATAACTAAGAGTATAATTGGATGTTTATAATATAAAGGATAAATATTTGAGGTGATGGATATCCCATTTGCCCTGATGTGATTATTATGCATTGTATTCCTATATCAAATATGTCATATACCATACACACACACACACACACACACATATCTATGTACCCACAAAAATTAAAAATACATTTGAAAAAAGAAAGTTGGGTCAGTTCTTCCTTCATTTGTAAAATGTGGATAACACCTCAAAGGGTGGTTCAGAAAATTCAATGAGATACTCCATGTAAAGTGCTTTATCAAAAGTACATGAGTGTTATAATTAGCTTGGACACTGGCATTTGTATTATATTAATTCTTCTTCTTCTAGCATTATTCTCCACCAGGGGAACCTTATTTCAAGGCACATCTGACTCAGTGAACACATACATCTAGCTCTTGACTCTTGAACCTGCCCTTGGTTCTCAATCAGAGCTGCCTCCCCAATCACCACGACTCTCAAATGCACTGAACAGAGTCTCCCCAACAGCAGCCAGCTCTGCTGATGTGGAACCCATTTGAGACATTAAAGCTGAGCCTGGTCTGGCCTTCCTAGAGATCAACAACTGGGATGCAGAGTCTGGAGCCCTGAAAGCTACAACAGCTTCAGAATACCAAGTGTCTCCTGGGTAGAAAGAACTTACATCTCATACTGGCTCTGCAAGCCACAGATGGCTCGGTGTTTGCTGTAGAAGCGGTTCTCCAGGTCGATCTTGGTCTCACCAATAAGGTCATCTGTGCCAATCATGTCATGGTCATAGATCAGGATGGAGAGCAGGGACTCCTTTGGGAATGTGGCTTGGATCTCAAATGACCTGTGGTCCAAGCAGAGACTTCAAGAGTCAGTAACATTTGGTGACACAGGGAACCATTCCCAGCTAGCCCGCTATTCATGTGAACTCATGAAACACTCAGCAACTCAGTTAATACTTAGCAGATATTTGTTTGGTTTAATTTTTCATTGCAGTACAAACAATTTTCAATTCTGTTATCAATTTTAAATAGCCAATAATCTCCCCTTTTCATGGGCCACATCTTGTAGTCTTCAACTAGGGTGACGGAGAGGAAAAACTTTGGATTTTGGTTTCAAACAGGACTGATTTTTAATTTTGGTTTTGAATCTGCAACTTCCTGATTGTAAAACTTTGGGAAAGTTATTTAATTCATCTTAACCTCCATATTATAAATGAGTATATATGTCTCCTTTATAAATTTAGCATAGGGTTTAAAGGCAGTATTGTTTCTATAAAACATGTATTTTACTTTCAGGCATTCAACTGGTGCCCAATATGTTGCCATTCCCCTTCCCCTCCATTATTGCTTCATCAACAAATACTAGCTACATTTATTTTAAATGAAAACCTTATCAAGGATGAAAAATTATAAAAACATAGAATTGCAAGACCAAAGTGCTGTCTCTACAAGACTATGAGCCCCTTGAGAACAGGGACCTGCCTTTCTTTTTTTTGGTTTCTGCATTGCTGGAGCCTGCACTTGACCTGCAGAGAGTACACACAAAATAAATGTTTCTGTGATCCATACAAGATCTCAGAAATCACCATATCCAATCCCTTCATTTTACAGATAAGGACATTGAAATCTAGAGAACACTCGCGACTTGCCCAAGATCATCAATCAGGCCAATCTAAGTGCCAGGGTCCTAATTCCTACCTCAATGCTCCTTCCATGAAACCACACCAATGCAAGTTGTCTCAAGGAGCATTAATGCTGTTGGATTTCCTGTGATGATAAATTATCCATGCTACTGAGTTCCTGCATTGGGACTGGTACTTGAAAATTAAATGTTAAGCGAAACTCTACATTATAGGGAAATGGCTTCCTGAAAACAAAATCAAGGACACAGCAGTATTCTCCAGCTGTCTAAACCGTCTGCTCTGGTACAGGATGGGCTGGGCTGGGAGCAGTGGACAGAAAGGAGGGGGAGCAAGGAGAATGCGAGCCCATTATTTCCCTGCATGTCCACAGGGCTGTCTGGGCTGCTGCCCTCATGGTCAGATCCACTTAGCCCTGACACTCACTCCCCAGTGAAGCAGGCACAGCAACTGCAGCATGCCCAAGCCAATTAACCCTCCTCAGAGAAAAAAGCAGAGATGCTGGAGAGCTCCAGTGATTGTAACTGACAGAAGCGGCTCTAGCAGGCCAGGGATATGGTTGTGTGGGAAAGAAATCCGTATGTCTTCCATCTGAAGGCACAGTATTGCCTGCCTGAGCTCCAAGATTTACATTCTAAACTGTAATTGATACTCTGCAGGTGCATCACAAGGAAGCCTCCAGCCATGTGCCCCTGAGCCATCACCATTACTGTCACTGGAAGGACTTATTAAGGGTTTAACTCCTGCTGGCAACCATGGCAGAAGACTTAATCACCCTGGCCCATCTCCCCAAGCTGTGGGCCCACATATTAATCTCACCTAAGTTTCAAACGAAGCTGTCAATAAAAGTTACCAAAAACAGGGTCGGGCGCAGTGGCTCACACCTATAATCCCAGCACTTTGGGAGGCCGAGGCAGGTGGATCACTCGGGGCCAGGAGTTCAAGACAAGCCTGGCCAACATGGTGAAACCCTGTCTCTACTAAAAATACAAAAATTAGCCCAGCATGGTGGTGGGCGCCTATAGTCCCAGCTATTTGGGAGGCTGAGGCAGGAGAATAGCTTGAACCTGGCAGGCAGAGGTTGCAGTGAGTCGAGATCATGCTACTGCACTCCAGCCTGGGCGACAAGAGCAAAACTCCATCTCAAAAAAAAAAAAAAAAAAAAAAAAGTTACCAAAAACAGCCCACTATGGTTGAACTTCCAGTCACCCAGGGAAAAATTAGCCTTATACCAACTTGTCAATGAGGTACTATCCCTAGATGCAAGGGTAGTTTGGGAAAATAGAATGCATCATGAAATGGGCCAAAACTGAGACTTGGTGAAAGAACGAAGAGCCTCTGAGCTTCAGAGGAACGATGTTCCATTGTTCATTTGGTCATTCATTCTTTAATGTATTCATTTGTTCATTCAGTATTTATTGTGTGTCTACCACGTGCCAGGCACTGCAGTTTTTAAGAGATAAGTAAAACAATTTCTTTCCAGTGGGGAAGGCAAATAAGAATATGGCTAAATCAGGTGGCAGGAGCTCCAACAGAGTTATAGGCAGGGTGTCACTAGTACACCTGTCTAGGGAGGGGTGACTACGGAAGGTTTCACAGAGATGACTCTTTGACTGACCCTTGAGTGCAAATGGAAGTTCTCTGTGCTCCAGATCTGCAGAACTTCTAATCTTAGCCATTTTCCCAACCGGGTCAAGCTCCCTGATCGTACAGGCAATTTTATATCTGCCTGATTTTTTTTTTTTTATTCCCTGCCTCTTCCATAAGGGCATAGGTTCCATGGAAACAGGGTCATGCACCCTTTATACCTCTCCAGTAGCTGGCACATAGTCTGTCACCAAAATGACAACCTGACTGGAAAGAAAAAAACATTTGCAATCTACTCACAGGGTGATGGTGAGTTTCATGTGTCTACTTGACTCGACTATAGTCTCCAGTTATTCAATCAAACACTAATCCAGGTGTTGCTATGGTGGCATTTTGTAGATGTAATTAACATCCACAATTAGTTGACTTTAATTGAAGAAGATTCTCCTTGATAATCTAAGTAGGCCTTTTCTAACCAGTTGAAAACCCTTAAGAGCAAAAACAATAATCTCATAGTAAAGAGGAAAAGCAGCATGTATTGCTACGGGTCAAATTGTGTCTTCACCAAAAGATAAGTTGAAGCTCCAGATCTAGCACCTCAAAATCAGACCTTATTTGGAAGTGAGGTCTTAATAGAGGTAATCAAGCTATAATGAGGTCATTAGGATGGGTTCTAATGCAATATGACTGGTGTCCTTGTAAAGAGGAAAACTTGGCACAGAGACAGATGTGCACAGAGGGAGATGATATGGAGAGATGCAGGGAGCAGGCCACGTGGAGATGAAGGCTGATATTGGAGCAATGCATCTACCAGCCAGGGAGCACCAGGAATTGCCAGCAGATCACCAGAAGCTGGGAGGGAGGCAGGGAATAGAGGCTCCCTTGCAGCCCACAGGAGGAAGCAGCCCAGAACATCACACTTTCAGTATCCCAAACTGTGAGAATGAATTTCTGTTGTTTCAGCCACCCAGTTTATGGTACTTTGTTAAGGAAGCCCTGGGGGAATTCTCTCTCTCTCTCTCTCTCCTCTGCTAGCTCCCTTCCTGTGGTGGAACCCTGACTGATACCCACAGTTCCGGCCACATCACATCCTCCCTACACTCTGAACTTTGCAGGGCAAAGAATACCCATCCCTTCCCACCCCCTCAACACTCCCAAGATGGTCTTATGCCTTCCCAGGGTCTTCACAGGACTTGCAGCAGCCTATGGTAATCACACATTTATTTGATGTTCTCTCAATATTCGTGGGCACCTTGAAGGTACAGACTGTGGCTTGGTCCTCACTGTGTCCCAGCACTTAGCAGTGTGCCTGACACATGGTGGATTCCCAGTAACTGTGAGGAATAAATGAAGTTCTGCAGGTGGACAAGAAAAGGAAAGGCATGTCATGGTGAGGGCACAGCAAGGACAAAGTCCTGCAGATGTGAATGAGTAAGGGGAGGTAGAGCTGGTTTATTAACCCATTGTTCAATTCCTTAGGATCTCATTTTGCTTTATGGTTAATTATCAAGGTGGTGGAGACAATGGGAAACATTCTGGGAAACCATAAGAGCCATGAGGAAGAAACTGTCAAAGCCTACAGACATGCACCATATCAAGATGATGTGGAGATAGGGCCCCATTAAATCCCACGGACAACTGACTGGCATTTTGTCCATCTAGCCACCCACTGACCCACGCACCCATCCATCCATCCATCTCTCTGTTCATTCCACAAATACATGTTGAGCACCTGCTGTGTGCCAGGCCCTGTCCTAGGTGCTGGGGATATGGCATTAACCAGACTAGACTAAGTCCCTGTTCAAATACTTCTTACATTCTAGTGGGGAGATGGGAGATGGCCAATAAATCCATAAACATCTAATCCATGTCAGAGGCTACGAAGAAAGGTAAAGCAATGCAAGATACCAGGGCATCAGGGGTTGGAGGCTATGACACCCTCACACTGATACTGAGACGCTGAAGTTATGAGGAAGGATTCCGCAGACCCCAGGTCAGGCACAAGAATCCTCTACTCTCCCTGCTGGAACACTGTGGGATTGTGCTGGCAACTTCTGTTCCTAAGTAAAAATTAAATACATATCCAACAAAACATCCACATCTGGAGAGCTTTTGGATGAGGTGCTGCAATATCAGAGGCAGGAGGGAACATTTACTTCATCATCCTCTTCTCTTGTTTGCCATAACCATATAGCAGGTAGTAAAACAAGTCTAGTTCATGGCATTGTGGTGAAAGTAGCTCATAAAAAGCGTGCCAAGCGGTTGTCACACTGAAGCACTAGTTACATAAGCAGCAGGTGACAATAAAGGTCATCTCTAGATGAGGGACGCAAAGGTAAGTTCCTCCAGCACTGTCATTCTCATTAATCTGGACAGGCAAGATCATTTATTGCCCTCATTTCCTCAGGAGCAATAAAATGTAAGAGGCTAGTGCTGATTAAATGTCAGAGGCTGCAAAGTGATCACAGATGTGTAAATGAATTTAAATGGGGCCAATGGAGATTTTATCCTATGTTCCTGCTTACTCAAGAAACTCAAGAAAAAAGAAATTAAAAACACTAAAGATGTATCCGCTGCTACCACAATTACCAAGGTGGAGAGGAAGGGAGCTAATGTGTTCTGAGTGTCAATTGTGTGCTGGCATAGCCAACGTGATGTGCTAGATGCTTTACACATTTTATCTTCTAAAGGAATCTGAGATTTAGGTGTCACTGTTGCTGCTTTGCAGGTCAGGAAAACTAGGAACAGAGAGGTTAAGCCATCTGCACAAGGTGGTAGAGCTTGTATGTGGCAGAATGAAACCCAGGGCCACCTTGATTCCAGAGTGAACGACAGGTGCAAAAACTCAAACAGGGAACAGCAATGCATAGCACTGATCCTATTATAGGATCAGTGAGCGTGGCAGGGTTGCTGTGAGTGGGCAAATGCCTAATCCCCTTATGCAAATGCAATAGCTTTTCACACTTTACAGGAAAACAAAGCACAACTTGAGGACAGAGTTCAACTTTTTGACCTCAGGAGCCACCTCAAATGAACCTCAAAATGATATGATGGAAAAATCCCTTTAGTAGGAGACAAAAGACTAAACTTCTGGCCCATGATCCTCCAATTGTGTCATCTGAACTTGAATATGTTTCTTAACCTCCCTAGACCTTGGCTGCCTTGTTTATAAAAAGGAAATCTCTGCTCTGTTCAAAAGCACAAGGCTGAATCCAGTGACCCTGCAAGATGCCTATTAAATCTAAAATCCAGAACATGGTAATTAGAGAGCTGTGGGTATCTATTTCTCTACTTAAGTTCACAAAAAAAAGTAAGAGAAAATAATTATAGTAAAGAAAGCTATGGGTAAGGAGATCACTAAGTACCACCAAATTCCTCAGGGGACCATGGAAGAATTCAACCCTGCTCCATGGACATAGGTTTGGTTAGTTTTTACGAAGAACAGAAGCCAGCATTTAACCTCCTGGCACCATTTCACCCAGGAACACACACAGGCACACACCATCCCCACAGAAACACAGCAGGAGCAAGCGCAGAAAGGACAATAAAACACAGCCCAGATGGCCACTGACCTTCCAAATACTGGGTTCAGTTGTTTGGGGATGTATTTATCCCGGTCTTTGATTTCTGTCTTGCCAAGCTTGATCACAATGTAGGGATCTGATTTGCCATCTGGATCAGCTGGGCTAAGATTAAATGCCTGGAAAGGAAAAAGAGAATGTCTTTGGCTCAATAGCTCTCAACGTTGGTTGTACACTGGGATTACCTGGGTGCTTTCAAAAATGCTAATGCCTGACTTCTGTCTCTAGATAGTCTGATTTAATGGGCCAGGACTTTGGGCTTTTGAAAAACTCCCTAGATAATTCTAGTGTGAAGACAAGGTTAAGAGTCACTAGCATCTGCATGTTGCTGTTAAAAAGAAAAATTACTGGCTTTGCCCAAGTTCAACTTTCTCTGGAGTCATCTCCTCGATTGGAAAGAAGCTCTTGGCACAGAAAAACGAGAAAAATGCTGGACTGGGAGCCAGAAGGCATGAGTTTGAGTTCTAGTTCTACAGTCATGCACCTCTTTATGATGTCTTGGTCAAGGACTGACCACATGTACGATGGCAGTCCTGTAAAATTATAATGGAGCTGGAAAATTCCTATGATCCAGGGACATCATATCTGTTGCAGTGTTGTAGTACAACACATTACTCACATGTTTGTGGTGATGCTATAAGCAAACCTACTGTGCTAACAGTCATATAGGACTATACAATCACATATAGTACATAATACTTGACAATGACAATAAATAATGATGTTACTGGTTTATTTACTATACTATACTTGTTAAACTTTAGAGTGTACTTTTTCTATTTATTATAAAAAAGTTAACTGTAAAACATCCTCAGGCAGGTCCTTCAGAAGGCATTCAGAAAAAGGTGTTATTATAAGGGATAACAGCTCCATGCATGTGATTGCCGTTGAAGACCTTCCAGTGGGACAAAATGTGGAGGCAGAAGACAGTGATATTGATGATCCTGATCCTGCGTAGGCCTAGGCTAATGTGCGTGTATGTGTGTGTGTGTGTGTTTGTCTTACTTTTTAACAACAAAGTTTAAAAAGTAAAAATAAAACAATTTTAAAATAGGAAAAAGCTTATCAGCTAAGGATGTCAAGAACATATTTGTATACAGCTGAACAATGTGTTTGTGTTTTAAGCTAACTGCTGTTTTGACCAGAGTCAAGTTAAAAAACCTTAAAAGTCTATAAAGTAAAAAAGTTATAGTAAGCTAAAGTTAATTTATTATTGAATAAGGACAAATGTATTTTATAAATTTAGTGTAGCTTAAGTACACAGTGTTTCTAAACTTTACAGTAGCAGACAGTAACATCCTAGGCCTTCACATTCACTCACCACTCACTCACTGACTCACCCAGAGCAACTTCCAGTCCGGCAAGCTCCATTCAGGGCAAGTGCTCTAGACAGGTGTACCTTTTTTTCAAATCTTTCATACTGTATTTTTACTGTACCTTTTCTATGTTTAGATACACAAATACCATTGTGTTACGACTGCCTACAGTAGTCTACACAGTAACGTGCTGTACAGGTTTATAGTCTAGGAGTGCAATAGGCTATACCATCATGTAGGAGGCCATCTAGGTTTGTGTAAATACAGTCTGACACTTGCACAACACTGAAACAGCCTAACAACACATTTCTCAGAACGTATTCCCATTGTTAAGAAACGTACTACTATATTTCTTTTTTTTCTTTTTTCAGACAGTATCTTGCTCTGTCGCCCAGGCTGGAGTATAGTGGCGCAGTCTTGGCTCACTGCAACCTATGCCTCCCAGGCACAAGTGATCCTCCAACCTCAACCTCCCAAGTAGCTGGAACTACAGGCATGAGCCACCAAGCCCCACTAATTTTTGTATCAGAGGTGGGGTCCCACCGTGTTCCCCAGGCTGGTCTCAAACTCCTGAGCTCAAGCAATCTGTCCACCTTGGCCTCCCAAAGTGCTGGGATTACAGGCATGAGCCACAGCACCTGGCCTTACTACATTTCTAAGAAGTGTGTGATATTGGGCAAGTCATGTCGACTCTCTGAGATCTACCTGTAAAATCATGGGGTGGACCTGAAGGCCCTTCCCAGAACTAATGGTCTCTGAATCCATGACCCTGTGACTCTTGCATTTAGCACTGACCAGTTGAATGATGATCTGTTTCTGAGAGTAAAGTCTGATTCCAGACAACCTAGGCCTTAAACTGTCAAAGGCAAATACTTTCTTTTTTTTTTTTTTTGAGGCGGAGTCTTGTTCTGTCGCCCAGGCTGGAGTGCAGTGACCGGATCTTGGCTCACTGCAAGCCCCGCCTCCCGGGTTTACGCCATTCTCCTGCCTCAGCCTCCGGAGTAGCTGGGACTACAGGCGTCCGCCACCTCGCCCGGCTAGTTTTTTGCATTTTTTAGTAGAGACGGGGTTTCACCATGTTAGCCAGGATGGTCTCGATCTCCTGACCTCGTGATCCGCCCGTCTCGGCCTCCCAAAGTGCTGGGATTACAGGCTTGAGCCACCGCGCCCGGCCCAAAGGCAAATACTTTCTAAGGAAAGGCCAGAGTAGGAGGATGGTAAGAAATGGTATCAAAAAGATGGAAAAACTCTGCAGCAATGAAAGCTGAGAAACAATTCCATATTTAGGACTCTATCCTGTAGATAGAATAGTGTGAGCCTATAAAGCTGTACGTTCAAGGATGTTCACTAGAACACTGTTTAATAGCCAAAAATTATACGCAATCTATTTGTTGATTACTTGGGAATAAATACAATACAAAACAGTCCTTCCCATTTCTTCTTGTCACATCAGCCAATTTTCATTCTTTACAAAGCAGTTATCTCTGACACGAATGCTGTTCATTTATCTGTTCCTTTGTTTATTTTTATATCTTCCTAATTCTCACATCACCCTCAACTAGTATGTAATCTCCATAAGAGCAAGAGCACTGTTTATCTTGTTCATTACTTTACCTCTAGGACATAGAACAGGGTCTTCCTAATATTTATTGGATAAATAAATGAATACTACATTTATTCAAGAAAATGCTATACAGCTGCTAAAAGGAATGAGGACCTGTACATACTAATTTAGAAAAAAATGGCCCATCTATCTTGTTAAGTAAGGAAAAAAAGAGGTGGGGAAATTTGATTTCTTTCTTTATGCAAGTTTTAAGTAGCATTTTTTTTTTTACTTGTTAGTGTTCTTTTAATTAAAATATTTGAGAATTTAATTAATTAAATATTAGTGCGAGAGCAAACCACACATAATCAAACTACTAGAAATATCAATGAAAAGGATTGACTGTCCATAACTAGTGAATTTGCCTAGGACTGCCACCTTCTGACTCCCTGTTTGTTCAAGTCCCTCCTGTTCTCAAGTTCCAGCCCAAGGCCTCCCTCCCCCATGCTACCTCCTGGACAGAAACCTGATCTGTTTCTCTGGCCTTTGCCTAGAAGGTACTAAACACATAAAAGGTGTGCAGTAGATATTTTCTGAATGAATACATGAATAAGGAGACAGATCTTTCTCCAATGTCTGCAGTTCACAGAAATTCTTCCTTCTCCTTCCTACTGTTCATACTATTTCTGGATTCCCCAAACTGTATCTTAGAGAACTTTAGCTCTGTAAGATTTTCTGTAGTGGGGAAAAAGATAAGAGGCAAAAGTTTAGAAAATGCTGGTCAAGATTACAAATAGGGTTTATTTGCTTCTGAAAAGCTCAGAGCCTTGAATGTGCTAATGAGCTTTGTAAATCTCAAAGGCTGGAGAAGGAAATAAGCACTATTTCTCCAATGTATTTGAATATATGTTCTGTTTCCTAAGGAACGCCTATTTCTCCCAAAACACAAATGACCTCCTGAACAAAATTTTGAAAAGGTTAGTCTAAAGCATCCTGAGGGTGGTGTTTCATGTTGACTACCCAACACTGTCAGTGACTCTACCATTTCTTCTCATCTTTCCAACTACACTGTGACTTCTCTTTGAAGGCAGAGACTATGTTCTTTTCATCACAACATCCCTGGCACGTGGTGGTTGTGGTGGTGATACAGAGGATGATGAAGGAAACCTGAGAACTGCATGATGGAAAAACATTTATTTCTCCCTTAGCATTAAAGGATAATTCATTTTTATTTTGTGTTATATTTATGTTTCTTTGAAAGAATGTAGGCAATGGAAGCAAACGGTTGACATAAAATAAGAGCATTAAAATAAAATACAATTACAAAAACTACATCCAAGGCCAGGAGATCAAAGCAAATCCCTGAAGCACTGGGGTTCATATGGTTGCTTTGATCGAGCGTTAAATCTGGCCCTGAGCTTCTGCTAATGAGGCTGAGAAGTTTCATAATCAAAGTTTTGTGCTGTCATTATCAGAAAGAAGCTTAGAGGAGTTAACATCTTTCTTGGAAACACATTCAAAGCGAAATTTCCTACCGCAATAGTGCAGAGGCATGGCTGTGGGAGGAGAATTTCACAGTAACTGCTGCCCTGTTCTGCCTTGGTCCTTCCCCCTAACTGTCTTTCCTGTAGTTTCCTGCTTCTCTCCTATTTGGTTCCCTCTCCTGCCACGGGCAACCACAGGGAGCAGATAAAACTACACAGACAGAACAGTCCTGTATGCTCAGAAAAGCCATAACATGTCTGTTTTGCCAGCCTAACTTCATACCCCCATATGTTGAACCCCTAACTCCTAAGGTGACTGTAGTTGGAGACATGGCTTTAGGGAGGTAATTAAGGTTAAATGAGGTCATAGTGGTGCTGCTCTAATATGACAGGGCTAGTGTCTTTATAGGAAGAGGAGAATATATC
This sequence comes from Trachypithecus francoisi, assembly GCF_009764315.1. Taxonomy (NCBI): domain Eukaryota; kingdom Metazoa; phylum Chordata; class Mammalia; order Primates; family Cercopithecidae; genus Trachypithecus; species Trachypithecus francoisi. The sequence goes on along the minus strand of NW_022681472.1, from coordinate 78,999,318 downwards.
AGAGCTCGCTCTCTCCCTATGTACACTTGCACAGAGGAAAGGCCATGTGAGGACACAGCAAGAAGGCAGCCATCCACAAGCCAGCAAGAGAGGCCTCACAAGACACCAACCCTGGTAGCAACTTAATTATAGACTTATGGCATTCAGAACTGTGGGAAAGTAAATTTCTGTTGTTTAAGCCTCCCAGTCTGCCATATATTTTATTATGGCAGCCTGAGCAGATAAATACACCCCCTCAAAGCAAACAAGGATGGCTCACCGCGACAATGTATACTCTGATCAGCACTGTGACGGGGTAACTGGGTGGAATCCCTTGCTGGATTCTCAGCTGCCCGCTGTCCTCAGAGCTAGAATCCTCGGGGCTTTTGTAGATGCAGAAGGAGCCCTGGAACCACAAAATGCAACCCACTGAAATGAGATGGTCGTATGTCCCGCCAAAACCCACAGAGAACACAGTGCTGGGAAAATGAGCACAGCCTGGGAATCTGAAGGACCTGGGTTGGTGCTAAACTTGCCAGTTGGGTGTCCTTTGGCAATTTATGTAGCCTGCTTGTATCTGAGCTTCTTCATGGTACACCCATGAACTGGCATTGTACGTTAACACCCCCACACAGGACTGTTATATGAGGAACAGAACAGATGGGACACAAAGTGCCTTTTACATGTGGGGTACTGTGCTAGTGCTTCCCCCATTATCTCATTCAATCCTGACTGCAGTATTCCTATTTCCAGACATAGCAACTGAGGCTTAGGGAGGTGAAGCACTTTGTTCCAGATCATGCAGTTGGTTAGTACTATAACTAGGATTTGAATCCAGATGGGCAAACTGTAATGCCTGTGCTATTTCCAACATAGCATGCTGCATAGAAAGGGCCCAGCTTGTTGTATGTTTATAGCGAATGCTGGCTACTACTTTGTGATATTCACACTGTAAGTCTGCCAGATGAAGGGCTGGTGCTGCCTGATTAGTTTAATTGTCCAACTGGTAGGCTTGCATAAGTCACACATTTGGTATGCCAGGGGTAGAGAGAACAAAGTAAAGTTCAGTGTTCCTTTCAGGTAATGAGTCTGTCTCCTTATTTTTCACCAGACTGAGTTCCAATCCACTGGTCACAAACCAAAAATATCTTAAAAGACTGGGGTTAGATTTTGTGGAGCTCTAGAGACGGACTTGAGTACAAATTAAGGATTTTCCCTACACACATCCCACACCACAATTCCATTAACAGAATTGAGTCATACCTGACATTTATGGACAGGGAGAGCCAAATAAAAGGATTAACAATGGAACCTGCCTTAAATTTTCCTATGACTCGATCTCCATCAAGACCATGGTCATCTTCTGTAGACTTGCCTCTAAAGAGCTCAAAAGTTTTCACCCAGTCTTCAAAATTGTTGAATTCACTCTCGAGATCACCATCATATATCTTTAGGGCAAAGGAAGAAGATTGTGCTAAGAGGAAGGAAAGCCCAGGATTGATTTAACGAGAAATGCCAAGAGTCTCCAAAACCAGCCTTGATATGTGTCCCTTGGGAAAATCTGAGGCCATTGGTAATTTATCTTCAGCAAGATAAGGAACATGGATTGGCTCAGCACTCCTGAAACTGCTACTATGAATTTTATGAAATGTTTTGATGAACTTTTAAATTCTAAAAAGTATAGGTAAATTTTTAAAAATTGTAATATATAAGTATAGATACAACAAACCTTTTAGAGCTAATTGATGCCATTGGTTGTTGGATATAGACTATAGTACTTTGAGGAGATTCAAATCAATAATGTTCATTAAATATCTAATTATTAACATACATAAAGCGATGGAATACTTGTTTTTATTGTAATGCATATAGACATGAAGTTTCCAAGTGGAAAATTATATACATGCTTTGGAAATGCAAAATTGAGTTGAGTTTTATGTTTGGTAGTATAATTTACTTATTCAGCTTTCCTATATAAATTGTTTACCTAAATTGGTTATCTATATATATAATTTTCACACTTCAAATTTTCATAGCCATCAATATACCTCTAGCTAATACCCTCTGACTAATATTAAGATTGGCCTAATGGAGCTGACTTTAGTTGGAGTTAAATCTCCTGCTACTTTGAGTGTGTACACATTTGCATGATGATGACAAGCACCTAGAGATGAGCCAAGGGGAGCTCAAATGCTGTAGATTAATCTGCAAGGACCACACTAAACAATTTAAGTTGTGTCCCTTCTCCACATGAGGGTATAGAAAATGGAAAATGAACAAGCTTCCTGTCTTGGCTTAAATGCATATCAAAGTTTACTTCTCTACATCAATGATAATGAAGACAAAATAAATCAGTTAAACAAAGGCATGACTAGGGTTGACCCAAGCACTAACAGAACCACATTGCTGAGCATCCCTCCCCATCCATGGCACAGATGTCTGTGTCCCCACATACCTGCAAGATGGCCAGGTTGGGGATTCCATCATCTTTGAGTTTCTTCTTGAGCATTTTGTCTTTCTTCTTCTTTGGGCCATCTTCTATATCTACCACTACCTCATCTGGCTTTGCCTCTGTGGATATTCAGCAGAAATTAGATTTCTCATGGCGGTTGAGATGAGAAGGAACAAAGCCAAGCTCCTTCTTTCCCTTTGCTCTGACATGTCCTATGTTGTGACCCTTCAGAAGTAGTAACTTGTGACCTTTCTTTTTAAAAAGAAACAGTAACTTTTTGCTGTAGGATTGTTACATACAGCCGGTACAGTGCCTGATTGCAGGGCACCCCATGCATATATAAATCCAACGTCAGTGGATCCCCTAGGGCTGGGCAATAGGAATAGGGCAATGGCCCTATTCTATGGGCCACTGTGTTACAGTACATGTAAGAACTCATTAAACTAGGCACAGAGAGAATAATTTGCCCATTCACCCAACTAGCAAAGAACAGACTTGGAACTTGGACTGACTCCAAAGCTTTTTGGAGTCACTCTCTCTCAGATCCATTAAGGGACTTAAGATAGATCTAGTTCAATATGAGGCTTAAATATCCTAAGGGTCTTGTGTGCAATGTTGTTAGTGGGATTACTCAGTAATTTTTTAGCAGCAGGCTCTGCAGGGGAGAAACCGCCTGATATGGACTCTAGCTCTGTTATTTTCTAGCTGTGTAATGTTGGACAAATTACTTGACCTCTTTGTACCTCTGTTTCATCATTTGCAAGGTGAAGATACTATTTCCTGTGACAAGGGGTTGGTCTTAGAATTACATGTACTAATTAGCAGTGGTCTGAGGAAGTGAGCCTGGCTCTGGTTTTTCCACCTCTATCAGCATCAAATGAAAGAACATTGACTGCTTAGTGTTACAATTGTATTTAGGCTGAGACCTACTGCTGGCCTGAATTGAGTTTGTGGTCATTTGAAATCTGAGGCCTCTCATTTGACCTTCTGCCAAACAAGAGCTGTCCAATCCTGTAGACTGAGTTTTGGAACCCAAATCCAGGTCTTTATACTCACCTCTAATAAAGTTTATCATGTTGATCTTGACGGGTCATCCAGATTGCTTCTATTTTTATTCTACAGTTTCTACATTAAGACTGTCAACATAGGAACTTGAGCCAAAGGGTCCATTCCAGCACTGAACTGAATTCAGAAGAACTGAGGTCTGGTTCCAGTCCAGCACCAAGAGCTACATGACCACATTTTAGAGTGCTGTCATCTTCCTGAGATTGTTTCTAAACTCAGGAAAGGAGGGAGTTGAGCTCTAATACACCTCCCATGGCTTCCATTTTACAATTTTCTTGTAACAATGGCCCTATTCTATGGACAAATGTCCCCAGAATAGCTGCTTACCTGTATTGCCTTTTTTTCCCTTGGGATTGCTCTCCTTTGCCTTTGAAAAAGGAGGAGACAAGATTATTGACACGCAATACTTGATTTATTAATTCTGACTAACAATTCTAATTCAATTATCTCAGCCCTCTGCATTACCAGAGAACAATATTTTAAAAGAGTATTCAAACAGTCTCTAAGCAGTCCCCCAAAATGAAACCTCACTGTAAAGATCTGGGGGTTAAGCCCAATAGGATGCCCTATCCTAGAAAGGAGGTATCCGGGCCGGGCGCGGTGGCTCAAGCCTGTAATCCCAGCACTTTGGGAGGCCGAGGCGGGTGGATCACGAGGTCAGGAGATCGAGACCCTCCTGGCTAACACGGTGAAACCCCGTCTCTACTAAAAAATACAAAAAACTAGCCGGGCGCAGTGGCGGGCGCCTGTGGTCCCAGCTACTCGGAGGCTGAGACGGGAGAATGGCGGGAACCCGGGAGGCGGAGCTTGCAGTGAGCCGAGATCGTGCCACTGCACTCCAGCCTGGGCGACACAGCAAGACTCCGTCTCAAAAAAAAAAAAAAAAAAAAGAAAGGAGGTATCCGCACAGCCAAGAAAACTGTGATCAAGCTATAGACATCTTTGTGCCCTATATGCAGGACCCTCTCAGCCATGAGGCAAGCAAACTATCTCCCCAATATTTTTCCACCTCCCTAGAGCATCTCCCTGGTCTGCACCATGAGTTGTGTCTGTTGGCGTGTCTGGTCCTTGGGATGGTACCATAGATTGGGGAGGTTAACAGAGAAAGAGGAAAGGGCTGAGTTCTCACAGGAAGTGATAGTGTCCATTGCAGCAAAAGGAGGGAGGTTGGAGGCAGGGACTAACATTTGCTTTTTCAGTATATATCAATATTTGAGAAATAGTTCTAGATGCAACCATAGACTTTCCAAACTAAAGAATCAGAAGAGCATTCAATTAAATATAACATCGGAGTAATTTTTCTTCCCTTCCGTACTTAGGGGTGAGAAATCTTACCACACCCAGTTGCCGAGCTTTTGCCAGACTCTCCAGGCCTACTCCCCACTGGCTCTCCACCTTTATAACTAGATCTGTCTCATTCTATGGACAAGAGGCCCTGCTCTTGCTATGCAAACCTACTTATAGTACCATTTGCTAAGGCCATATGAACTTAGAATCCTGCTGGTGACTTGGGGTCCTTAGACTGGGGTATCTCCTGAGACCCCAATAATTGATGCCCACCTGTCCAGAGACCCCATTTCTCCCTGCTGCACCCCCCTGAGTCTGGCTGGGGGGCAGATCCTCCAGATGCCATGCTAGACTGAACATCCTTCCGGTATTTACAGCAGAGCTTGTGTCCTAGGGCCAGCTCCAGCCAAAAAGTGGGAATTTTGTAATTCAGGATCTCTGGTTCTTCCAGGCTTCTTACCTTTCTGCAGTTAACAGAACCACACCTGAGTAGGGCCTATGTACATTTAAAAGGAGGTTATCTAGGACTCAGGGTGGGAGAAGGTGCTGTTTTCTTATTGAGTCTCTTGACTGCCACAGGTAGGGGAGACTCTACCTTCCGGGCTTTCTTCAGGGAGGCATAATACTTAGACCACCAGTCAATCACGTTTTCAGCAGATTCATCCGCTATGGTCCTTTTTCTCCTCTTAGTGGACCTCCGGGAAGGTTTCCTGGGATCCTGGCAACAGATGGGGAAATGAGTTATTAGTTCAACATCATTTGGCTGCATCCTGGTGGTCAACTGGCTTGTGAGGAAGTAAACATTTAGGTGTCCACTGGAAAACACACAGAGGTATCCACTGGTTTTGTGCTAGCAGCTCTCTGTATCACTTCCACAAATCAAAGTTCAATAATCTATTCATCCATTCATTCATTGATTATTGAGCATATGTGAGATACTGTTTTTGACGTTAAGGATGTGTGGAGAATTAGACTCAATCCCACACTGGATAGCTTAGAGTACAGGAGCTAGGCATGCAACAAATGAGAACTAGACTATATGATGCAATGCAGTATAGCAGGGTTATAAATCTTTAAGCAATTAATATAAATGTTGTAATTCTCAGTTTCCTCAACTAGGGGCAGTAATACCCACCACTGTCCTGAGGATTAAGTGACATAATTTAGGCAGTTCTTTGGTGTCATTTCTGATTTGAATGGGTACAAGTAAATGACTTCTATCACATAAGTGATGGGGTAGCAGGAGAGGGAGTGATAGATGTGTGGTAGAAAGGAGGCATTTGTGGGAGAAGACAGGGGTCCTGCTGGAGCTACGGATGCAGGACTCACCAGGCATTCATCTTCCATTCACTCGCCAAGTCATCTCTTGAGTCCGTACCATGATCCAGGCACTCTATCGAGTGCAGGGGATATAGAGATGTTAAAAAATTATCTCTTATCCTGCTGAGGGTCACAATTTTATGATGAATCTGAGATGAACACTGAATGCTGAACACTGAATCTGAGAAGTCAACAGAAAGTCACAGGTGCAATGCTAGGAGAATGCAGCAAACCGTGTAAGGCGTCACAGAGGGTCGCTGACCAGGCAAGAGATGAGAGCAGCCTGTGCAAATATCCGTTCCATGCACCTATCTCACTTTTCCACTCTTTTTTTTTTTTTTTTTTTTATTTCATCCTTTACCATTTGCTGGGCAGGTCGTTCCTTAAGACCTTTTTGTTTTTTTTAGATGGAGTCTTGCTCTGTTGCCCAGGCTGGAGTACAGTGGCATGATTTTGGCTCACTGCAGCCTCCGCCTCCCAGGCTCAAGTGATTCTCCTGCCTTAGCCTCTGGAGTAGCTGGGATTACAGGTGAGTGCCACCACACCTGGCTTTTTTTTTTTTTTTTTTTTTTTTTAGTAGAGATGGAGTTTCACCATATTGGCCAGGCTGGTCTTGAACTCCTGGCCTTGAGTAATCTGCCCACCTCAGCCTCCCAAAGTGCTAAGATTACAGGCGTGAGCCACCATGCCTGGGCCCTTAAGACCTTAAAATGGCCTTCTCTTTTAATTCAATTGGTACACCAAGATTTTTCACTCAAATATATAATTTAAAAAGATTAACCATATCCTTGTTTTGTGGTTCTTTGTGTACTTGTCAATCTCTCCTTCCAGAATCTTTACTAACTATTTTACTCCTCTTTAGAATCCAAAAGATGCATCTTCTTGGTCCCATATGATCTCGTACAAAGTAGGACCTAAATATTTGCGGAACATGCTTGGATGAAGAAACCCATGGCCTTTCCAAGCTAATGAATTAAGAAGAGTTTCCGTTCAATTAAATATTACTGTCAATTAAATATTCAAGTGACTAGCACTTTAATTTCATGCACATTAACTTTCTGATCCTACAACAAAGCTGTGAAGTGGGTATCAATATCCTCATTTTACAAAGAATGAAATGATACTCAGAAATGTGAAGCTGCTTGCCCATGGTCACAGTACAAGCAACTTCATATTGTTTGAGGCCTCCAGTGCAAACTCCAATGAGCCTTGTAAATATGGAGAGGGATTTTAGTCTGACCTTAGGTTTTCCATCTTTTGGTGGCTCCTGGGCTACAGGTTTGTGTTCAGGCTCCAGCATCGGGGATGAGTCAGGGATGTCAACCAGGATGGCCGGCTGGGCCTGGGCAGAGTCGGGCACCACTGTGGGAGGTGGCTCCACATCCACATAAATGTGATCTGCTGGGGGATCCTGGGAGGAGCTGTGGGCTCCAGAGGACTCAGGGGCTGTTAGCGAATCTGAAGTCTCTGAAATGAAAGCACATCAGGTCAGGGAGCTGGGCTGCATCACAGGGTGGTCATTTCCGGAACCTAATACTAGGAATCAGTCAATCTGGATTCAAATATGTCAGGTTGCTAATATTTCTGAACCTCATTTTCTTATGTATAAAATGACAGTAAAAATACTCATCTCACTGGGAGGATGAAAGGAGACCATGATGTAAGGTGTCTGGCACATAATAGGTCATCAATAAATGGTTGTATTTGTTAATGATCATTCAAAGTAATTTTAATCAATTGTGGTCATTGGGATTATGAAAATAAAGGTTTCGGGTACAGATTCTGTGTCGGGGGGGTTGTCTCCCTGCTGTGTGTTAATCTAGGGAGGCTTTGGAGCTCCAGAGAGCCATGAAGCCCCCAACGGTAGGCAGAACCCTGGGCACGTAAGTACATGTGCCTGGCAGGGAGCAGGGGTATGCCCAGAGTTTCGTGAGATTCTTAACTGGGCTGCTGATGCCATAGAAAGGTTAAAACACTGTCCTTTACTGTCAAAGGTCCTCATCTCTCCGTTTTATGCTGTAGGAGTCAGTACTCGGGAACATTTCCCAGTTCGGCACCCCCATGGCTGCCAGAAACTCCAGAGTTTCTCTCCCCACATTTGCTGACTTTCCAACAGCAAATTCAACCCAACAAACTCTTATGGGTATCTGCTTCATACTGGGCATAGAGACAAACCAGTGAGACAGACTAGAAATCTTAGAAACGGACAGGGGATGTATGACAACTTGGTTTACGAGAAAGATGGCAGTATAAATCATTGGGAAAATGAATGATAGGTTAGCAGACCCTTTGGGGGAAAAATGGTGCTCTCTATGGAGAAAAATGCAGCTGAATCTCCACTTAAAATCATATATAAATGCAGATGATTAAAGATCTAAATGAGAAAGCTAAAACTATAAAGCTAGTAGAAGAAAATATAAAATAATACCTTTGTGACCAAGGGGTGAGAAAAGATTTCTTAAACAAGACTAAAAATATAAACTATAAAGTTTAAAACATGGAGGGGTCTGATTATATCTCAATCAAGGATTTCTGCTCATAGGTACGAATTATAGACAAGGTTAGTAGTTACCATACTAGGAAAAGATATAAACAATATCTACAATCTATAGGATTTTAACATCTAGAAAATACAAAGAATTTGTGAATCAAAAAAAATTAAAGCACATAAAATATGGGCAAAGGACATGAACTGGCATCACAGAAAGAAGATGAATATGGCAGCAAGGATATGAAGGGTGTGCAAACAGTAGCAAGCAGAGAAATTCAAGTTAAAATAAAAATTAGATACTAATCTATATCCACAGAGTAGCAAAAAGCTAAAACCAAACCAAAGCAAAACAAAAATCTAGAAAGTTGAATAATAGCAGGTGCTGCTGAGGAGGAGAAAAATAGGGTCCCAAATGCAGAAATGGTAGTATAGACTGATGTAGACTGGTGTAGATCAGTGCGGCTCTCTGGAGTGCCCCCTGGTGCTAATTAATGAAAATACATGTGCGTATTTCCTGGGACCTAGCGATCTCACCCCTGGGTGTACATTCCAGAGAAATTCCCACATAGCATCTTCCCTCAGGGAACACACACAGGAATATTCATTGCAGCACTGATTATGGAAAGGGGAGTTGAGGCAGCCAGTGGGTCTAAAATGAGAGGAAAGGAAAAGTAAAGTGTTGTAGATGCAGCAAGTAATAGTAACAGGCTAATGTACACACAGCAATATGGATAGAGCTTAAAACAGAGAATTCAGTGAAAAGAATAGGAAAACAAATGAAAATTATAGCATCATATTATTTAGGTAGATTAAATCGACTTAAATTGGACAAGGATGGCGGTGTAGGGCCTGCAGTGGGGAGGGAACTGGGATTAGAGATAAGGAATAAGGAGGACAGTGGATAGAATGAGAGCATCTTTGAATAGACCAATGATGATTGTACAGCATGAAACTGAGACGTGCAATGAACTCAACTTTGTGCACCTGAGATACAAAATAGAACAAACTAAAACAACGTCAAGCACACAGCCAAGTGAAATGTCAGCGTGGAGGCAGGCAGGAGCGTAAGTCATATTCAAGGAAGGCGTGTTAGAATTACTGACCCGATGTGAGTCAAAGTAAGAATGTGGCAGCCAAAGAAAGCAGAGACTCCTGCAGGAGCAAGCTCATCAGAAAGATCCACCCAGCCACTTGGCTGTGGGGCATCCTCTTTGAGCCAGTCCCATAACAGGCACTCTGCAGGCACCATGACTTTATAGTTACAGCTACAAAATCTAGGAGCAGCTTCTCACCATGCCCAAGTTGGGTTCCATCCACGCGTGAGATGGGGGCAAGGGGCTCTCTGGATTTACACAAAAACTGCTTCAAGTAGTTGATGGTATAGGTGCCCACAAGGGTACTCCTCCCAAAAGCTCTCCAGTCCACCACGCAGATGCTCAGTGGTGGGTGCAGAAGCTCATTCTCAGGCAGTTCCTGCAGAGAGAGGCTGAGATGAAGAGGGGCCTGGGCCTGGCTGCTTGAGCCCTGGTGACCCCTCCATGGGCAGACCCAAAGCCAGCTGGGCATCCAGCCTACCTTGTCTCTGCCTTGCCACTCTGTCCCTCCTGGCCAGTCCTGCAGCTTGCCAAAACTCTGGAGCAGTGTCTTACCAAGCCAGGGAGTAATTCACCCAAACAGGAAGTCTGCCTTAGTAACAATTTGTCCCAGGTTTAAATTACAAAAATCTCTCACTTCTGTACTGTCTCTGACAGTCATTTTCAGACCTCTTTATTTTGTCATTATCTGCCAGAAGAACTCTCATCTCCAATGAAAGCTTATCCAGGCCCATTATATAAAAGAGATGAAAGTCGAGCCATTTAATACAGAGCTGAGAGTGAAGGGACAGTGCCCCAGCCACCTGTTTTCCCTGGTGACCCCCAAAACTCAATGTAGCCTGATACAAAAGGTTTGCAAACACCATGCACATTCTTCCATTGTAGGCTTTGCCAACTGGGCATATATGTCCAGTGGAGCAAGCTGGGTTGCACAAAGCAATTTTTTTCTTTGCAATTAGTTTCAAATCAAAGCACAAAAAAGTATGTTGAAATATTGAAATAAATAAAAGCACAGATGTCAAAAAATCACTTTAGAAGCATAAATTCACATGTAAACTCCTGACATTCGAAGTACAAATACTTTTTAAAAAATATAGCCATTAAACCTGTAATCCCAGCACTTTGGGAGGCTGAGGCAGGTGGATCATGAGATCAGGAGATCGAGACCATCCTGACTAACACGGTGAAACCCCATCTCTACTAAAACTACAAAGAATTAGCCAGGCGTGGTGGCGGGCACCTGTAGTCCCAGCTACTCGGAAGGCTGAGAGGCTGAGGCAGAAGAATGGCATGAACCCAGGAGGCGGAGCTTGCAATGAGCTGAGATTGCGTCACTGCACCTCCAGCCTGGGCGACAGAGTGAAACTCCATCTCAAAAAAAAAAAAAACAAAAAACAAACAAACAAACAAAAAGTAGCCATTAAAATAAATTTTATTATTTTCTAGGCCAGTGGTTCTCAAATTTTAGTATACATCAGAATCACCTGGAAATCTTGTTAAACTAGACATCTGGCCCTCCCCACAAGTTTCTAACTCAGAACAGCTGGACCTGAGAAAGCATTTCTAACAAGTTCTCAGGTGATGCTGATGCTGATGAATTTGGGACTACACTTTGGGAACTGCTATTCTAGGAAAAAGTTTGTCAACCTGCTTTGATTGCTGTATGATCCACACTGGAAAAGTTTCAAAACAAAACAACAAAAGTCTATTATATCTCATTCTGAAATTCTGGCTTTTCACTAAATTAATTCTTTCTCGTAGGTAGTGGACATCTGAAACCCTAAAACATCTCATCTGTGGAAAAAAGAGGAATGAGCCAGGTCGGGAGAGTGAGAAGCTCGCACCACTTCGAAAGCGTCTGCCTGGACGCTGAAGTTCGGGTTGTTCTTGTAGCTCTGGATCACACAGGACTTCACACCTCGTCCTCCGCACTCGATGAGAACCTGAGGCCGATCCACGGAGAGGAGCTGCACCTTCTTCATTTCCCGAACTCCCCAGAAGAGAACCTGAGGAGACGACCAGCAGAGCCATCGCCACCCCTCCACGGAGGAGCCCCACACCTGCCCTGGCTCTGTGTGGAAAAGTCAGACCTGCTCCCCAAGAACCACGCTATGTTCCTCCAGGAAAGAACCGCACAGCTTTTTGAGGGCTCGTTCTTTTTCTCCAGGTCTCCCGCCCATCCCATACCACCTCTCCTACAATTCAGGCAGGGCCACTGCTCTTGAGTCCCAAAGAACAACTCAGCTCCTACCCTGACCCGTACCTCCACTCGGTATTTGCTCAGCACCGGCCGAATGTTGGCAGGAACCGGGTAGATCTGGGTGATGTCTGGTGGCTCAACGGGTGGGAGGCCTTGCAGCCCGGAGGAAGGGACCTACCACACAAGGCAAGTATAAGTTACACACTGGAGAGACACAGGGAAGGCAATGGTGCCACACAACCACGTCATCAGTAAGATGTTCACTGTTTTGCCAACAAAAGTAACGTTTCCAGCTTAAAATACAAGGAGCATGCATTTTACCATATTTAATTATGTATTAATTGATAAATGCATTCATTTACAAGGGTAACCAACATTTAGCGAGCACTTAAGATGTGCCACAAGGCTAATAACACAGAGCTCACAGTATAGAGGGGAGAGAGAAAAACAAATACGGAAGATAGGTCTTTACAACTTAATAAAAATTACACAAGAACCACAGCAGGGTAGTGGAGAAGGAGCTTCTATCAGATTCCAAACGTTTGAGCCTTAATGATCCCCACTCCCTTCGGACTTGTCAGGATCTCCAGAAAAGCCATTATGCACTACTACTACGACTACTACTACAAAAAAAATAAATAAATAAAGATTTACATTTAATCCAACAGATTAATCAGTGGAGCAGAAAATGAAATGTTTTGAAGGCAGATGAAAACTTGTCACTTCTTGTGCACTTGGGGTTAATGAAACTTCAGGACAATTTCAGCTTTGCTGAAATTTCACACAAAGGACTTACAGAGTTCTACTGAGAACAGGGTTTTTTTTCTCAGTGTAGGTTATCTCACACTGCCCTCAAAACCTGGTTCGACACATACCTCTTTCAATTTCTTCAAAGAAAACAAAAAATAAAAGAAGCTTTTTTTCTGACCCGATCCCAGCTGCTTCTACCATTTCAATGCTTGTTGGATGCAATATGTCCTCTATACAGATTTCGTGCAGAAATTAGGAGACTGAGTCCAGAAATAAGGCTCTGCTGTGTGACCCTGCACAAGTACATTTCCCTCTCTGAGCCTCAGATACTGGGCCAGATGACCCACCAAGCTCCTTGGGAATCAGATGTTTTATTAAACATTGCGTTGGAGCAGGTGGTTCTCCTTCCTGGGGCTGTTTGTCTGCCTGAACAAATTACAGGGACTTGGCCAAGAGGAAGTCTTTATTTACTTCATTCTCCAAGCCCCTCCATATACAGTGAGTTCTTGATAAATGCTTATTGGTTGACTGACGTATTAGTCCACATGCTCCGTATGCTAGAAAAAGCCTAATTGTGCATCACAATCTGCAAAATGCAAATATATCACCGTTCCTCTTTCACAGACATATTCTAGTTGGCAACAGCAGATGTGGTTAAGCTAATTACAAGAAAGCTCAGAAAAAGGAGAGCAGACACTGCAAATGTGAAACAGGCTTAAGGTAATGAAGCTGCAGGATGCACCAGCTCAGATCAAGAAGCTGGTAAATGACAAGGATGGCAATGCCCAATACTGCCTGGCAGTGAAGAGGTGAGCAATTTAGCGTGCAAGCATCACCTCACTGGGAAAGTCAGTAGCCCCTCTAGCTTTAAAGGGAAAGCCACAGAACAGCTGTGATGGTGGCATAGGAGGGGCTGCCTCTAGATGTGCTTCTAAAAAAGCATCATATGTTTTATCCTGGGGCTACTGAAGTATCAGCTTGGGAAATGGCCAAAGAAGTTTTGCTTCATAAGTGCTTGAAAAATGCTGTCAAGAGCTCAACACAGCCCTTAAAGAATCCGATAACATGGTGGGAATTAAATGACTTTGCTACCAGTCAAGATTAAGCTTTTTCCAGTGAAATGGGCCGGCTGCTGGCCTATAAAACCGTATGATATGCAATTAGTCAGCACATAGAGCCAGGGAAAAACAAGAGATTGTTATGAAGGCAAAATAGCAAGAATTGGGGGTTGGCAGGATGGGTAGTTGGTCTGAAAGCCAGACTGCTCTAATATCCCCATGGAAGTAAAATATCAGGACCTCAAAGTAGGTCCAGGACAAGGGTGAACCAGTGTGGCACACAGGGTACAAAAGTTAAGGAGGCACTCACTCTTAGGGCCATGCATGACCCTAGTCCCAGCTCTGCCCATCTGAAAAATCACTGATGCTCAGAAGCCTTTCTCTTTTCTGTCTCCCTCAGCCTATAATTTATATTTCTATTATAGCTCATCTTTAGTACAGTGGCTTCTTGGGCTCCATCACTTAATAGCTCACTACATATTTTTATGTAGAAATGTCTAGCATGCAATAAAATATGGCAGGCACAGAGATAAGACAATGTTATTAACAAGAGAAACTAACTGAAGAAACAGACGCATAGAGGATTCAGATAATGTGGTAATCTGACATGAACTTTAAAGTAACGATGCTTAATCTGTTCAATAAGAAACCAGATAAAAAGCTTCAATAGATAAATCTATAATAAAAAAAGAAATGGGAAATTCTATGGCTGAAAATTTAGTCACTGGAAAGAAGAACTTAGTGAATAGGTTTTAAAAAAGAGGCAGGAGAAATGAGCTGGAAGGTAGGCCATATTATGGATAAAATAAAGCTCAGAGAGACAAAATGATAGACAATGCATAAAAGAACATAAGAGGCACAGAGAATTAAAAGGTCTAATATACATGTAATTGGAGTCACAGAGGAGGCAAAAAGAGGTGAGTCAAGGAGAGGAGAAAGGGGAGAGAAGAGAAAAGAGGAGGAATAGAATAGGACAGAAGCAATCTTTGATAAAGGCTGACAATTTTCCAAAACTAATTTAAAACATCAAGCCAGGGTTTTAAAAGCTCTATAAAATCCAACAAGATAAAAACAAAACTGTACTTTAGTACAGCATAGTAAAACTGCTAAAAACCAAAAATAAAGAAAAATACCTTAAAAACAATCACATGAGGGAAAATAAATAAAGATCACTTTTTAAGGAGCAACAATAAGAATGATAACCAACCTCTCAAAAGAGAAAGCACAGCCCAAGCAATGGAATAATATCTTCAGCTTGCTGAAAGAAAATTGTTTCCAACCTAGGCAAACAAAACAAAACAAAACAAAACAAAACCTAAGAGGAAATTTAATGGGCCTAACATCAAATAGTGAGATTATGGCAAAGCTAGAACCACCAGAAGAGGTAAGTGTGAGCTCCAGAATAAAGTTGGTGAGTTGAGCAGATTGTCTGGTGGGCTTGAGCAGGGTCTCTACTGGAAGTTTGTTTGTTTTGTTTTGTTTTCGACAGTCTCACTCTGTCACCCAGGCTGGAGTGCAGTGGTGCGATCCCAGCTTACTGCAACCTCCGCCTCCCAGGTTCAAGCAATTCTCCTGCCTCAGCCTCTTGAGTAGCTGGGATTACAATTGCGTGCCAACATGCCCAGCTAATCTTGTATTTTTAGTAGAGACGGGGTATCACCATATTAGCCAGGCTGGTCTCGAACTCCCGACCTCAGGTGATCCACGCGTCTCTGCCTCCCAAAGCGCTGGGATTCCAGGTGTGAGCCACTGCACCCGGCCTGGAAGTTCTTAATAGTAAGTAAGGATCAGCGAGCTTTCCCTCCCTGACCCCTCACTAAGCCTATTTTAGGGTGGATGCCTTCTGCAAAGTCTTTATTAGCAGGTCAATAATCAGTTAATAACACTTTACCTTTAAAACAGGGAGAAAGCTCACACAGAGATGCTCTCTGAAGCTAATTAAATCATCTAACTCAGACCTCTAATGAGAAGACTTAATGAGTGCCAAGCATCAGAGAAGAATATCTCATTTTTTAAGCCAATAGAACTTAGGTTAAATCTATACCACATAGACAAAGAAGATTAAAAACAAATGAAAAAATTAGAGAACATTCACATGATGGTAAGAGAAAGAGTCCTAGAAAGTTGAATGAAAAGGAAGAATGGATTCTAAGCAGGCAGAGTTAACACATAAATCCACGGAGGCTGCACACTGCACAACTGTAGGGGGTGCCAGCCACATTGACCAAATAGCAGTGGCCCCTTCTGGGGGTGTGTAGTGCACTACCCCTCTAGGAAGGCTGAGCTATTTCTAGGAAGTGTGTTGGGCAGAATAATGACTCCCCAAAGATATTCATATCCTAATCCTCAGAACCTATAAATACGTTACCTTAGATGGCAAAAAGGAATGTGGCACATGTGATTAAATTAAGGATCTTGGGATGAGTAGTTTATCCTGGATTATCTGGGTGGGCCCTATGTATCCTTGAGGGTCCTTATGAGACAGCAGCAGGAGAGCCAGAGTAGGAAGAGATGTGGTAATGGAAGTAGCCGGGAGGTTCTAGGGATAAATAGACAATGAGAGAGAGAGACTTGAAGAAGCTATCTGGATGGCTTGAAGATAAAGGAAGGGCCACCAGTCAAGGAATGCAGGCCATCCCCAGAAACCAGAATAGACAAGGAAACAGATTTCCCCCTAGAGCCTCCAGAAGGAACACAGACCTGCTGATGCCCCGATAAGGGACCCTTTCAAACATCTGACCTGAAGAACTGTAAGATAATAAACTGGGTTGTCTTAAGCCACCACGTCTGTGGTCATTCGTTAGAGCAGCAACAGGAAACCAACACAGGAAGCAAAACATTCTAAGAAAGGGAGGTGGACTTTCCAGAAGGAGAACATTCAAGCAGCAGAGGAGAGGAAAACTGTAATAGGAGGGAGAGGAAAACTGTAATAGGAGAGAGAGGGCTCTGAAAACAAGAGAAACGTTATAAAAGTAGGGGAAACAAGTGTTCTAAGTATGGAGAATGGAAAAGAAGGCCAAAGTGTGAATAACAACAGACAGTTCTGAGACTGCAGAAGGGGACACTGCTGTGAGGGGACCGGGGAATGGCCCGACAGTTGAAATCTGGCTCACACACAGAATTCCATGAATGTTTCTTCATTGAATGAGTAAATAGATGCATTTTTGTTTTTTTTCGAGAGAGGGTCTTGCTTTGTCACCCAGGCTGGAGTGCAGTAGCATGATCATAGTTCCTGCAGCCTCCACCACCATGCCCAGCTAATTTTTTATTTTTTGTACAGGTGGGGTCTCGCTATATTGCCCAGACTGGTCTTAAACTTCTGGGCTCAAACAATCCTCCTGCCTCAGCTTCCTAAAGTGCTGGGATTACAGGCGTGAACCACCAGGCACAGACAAAATATTTTACTGTGAGTCTGATGTGTAAAATATTGTGGGCTTTTCTGTGTGATGTGGAGTAAACCTCACATGTCAAATCTCATCAACTGATCCAAAAGACTCTACCTTTAAAATATATACAGAGCCCACCTCTCTTCCTTTCCATGGCTACATTGATTCAAGGCGCCTTTATCTCCAATCTGAGTAACTTCAAGAGTCTCCCAATGGGCTTTTCTGCTTCTCTCCTTGCCACTTCAGAATACACTGGATCCAGCATCTTCGCGTTGCAACGTAAGTCACTGTGCCGAGAGTCCTCTCTGGGCTTCCCATCTCTCCCAGAATAAAAGCCAAAGTCCTTACCAGGCCCCATGTGATCTTTTCCCACTGGCCTCATCTCCTTCCCGCTTCCTGTCATTTGTCCACTGCAGCCACATTGACCTCCTTGAGCATGCCAGGCATAGTGAGGCTTCAGGGTCTGGAATTTGCTCTTCCCTCCGCATCTAAAGGCTCTATGCCCCGTTAGCTGCATGGTTGCCCAGTTAACCATGCAGCTAAAATGTGAGGCTACAAAAGTAGTCTGAAGACAAATTTCAGGACAGCTTAACAGCCAGGCTACAGAAATGTGACAGTCTCCTATGGGGCAGATTTCCTCTTCAGGGAATATTAACACTTATCATGAAAAAATGTTTTGTGGTCAAATACATTTGGGAAATACCAAGTTTTGAAAAAGAAGTTACAAAAAGTTCTTTGCTGCAGGACTTCTCGGTTTCTTTACCATGGTAACTGGCATTTCAGATCCCCAAGAGACAGGTGATATAAAGCATTTCTCAAGCTTGCTTGTCACTGTATTTGGAGGGAGTGATGTTCCAAAAAAAAAAAAAAAAACCAGACTTTGAGAAATGCTCCTGGTGGTAGGAAGTAAGAGCTGCTGAAGATTTCTGGAAAGAAGGGTGGTAACACCAGCTAGTGTTCGGGAAGGAATGTGGAGCATGGAGTAAACAGGAAAAGTAAAGGAGGCCAGTAGCCGAGCAAGGAGGCCAGTGTAACATTCACATGAAAACTAAAAGAACCCATGGGAACAGGGGATGGGAACCATTCAAGGAACAATCTACGGGGCGGCCCTGGCTATGGATAAAGATGTGATGTGAAGAATTAAGGCTTACTGAATTTTCAAGCTGGAGTGTCTGGGAGAACAATGGGGCTATGAGTCAGGATTGGGAGGACAGGGGGTGGCTAACTTGGATAGAGGAGGGAAATGAAAATAATGAAATCAGTCTGGTGCATAGGAGAACAAAGGTGTTACATCCTTCATGTGTTTTTGAGACGGGGTCTCTTGCTCTCCTGCCCAGGCTGGAATGCAGTGGTGTGATCATGATCTCACTGCAGCCTCGACCTCCCAGGCTCAAGTAATCCTCCCGCCTCCACCTCCTGAGTAGCTGGGACCACGAGCATGTGCCATCGCACCCAGCTGAATTTTTATGTTTTGTAGAGATGGGCATCCCACTATGTTGCTGAGGCTAGTCTTGAATTGCTAGGTTCAAGGGATCCTCCCCACCTCTAAATCCTTCTGAGCAAGGGCAGTTTCAGTAATGGAGATAGAGAAACTGATGCCAGACATCCACGAATGAAAACTGAGAACAGCTGGTAACAAATGAAGGCATTTTCCAGCCCCTGTCTTCTCAGCGTGTATGAGATCCACATGCTAAGACAGTCATGCTGGTGATTAAAATAGTTTTTGAACAAGCGATCAAATGAGAAGAAGTCCTAATGAAATCCTAATGAATTGTATCTCAGGCTACTTACCTCTGACAGTGCTTACTTCATTAAGTCGGCTGCCGGGAAGCAGCAGGGTCTCTCACCAGTGCACCCAGCTCAGGGCTGAGGGAGGGAGGATGAGAGATGGGGCTACAGAACCCAGACAGCTGAGCCCACAGACAGCATTTGGGGATCCACCAGTCCAGCCTTCATTGGTAGATGCAGGGTCTCAGACCCAGAGCACTTACTAGGACAGCATTGTGTAGTGAAAAGAGAGTTGACTGAATCCAATTCAGTTAGCATTGAGCCTCAGCTTTCTCACATGCAGAATGGGAGTGCTGGACTAGATCTCATTTTCCCAGGTCAGCCATTCCACGACCACCTTTATACCACTTGTACATCCCACAACCATTTTTTTATTAGACACTTTTAGTTTTAAAAGGGAAACTTCATCTTGCAAGGGAAAACAAGTACTACTTGACAGAAATGGAAGGTCACTTTAAAAAGAAAACCAATGAAACAAAATAATATTATTGGAATATGCAACGTGAAGCCTTTTTTTTTTTTTTTTTTTTTTGAGACAGAGTCTCACTCTGTGGCCAAGGTGGAGTGCAGTGGCATGATCTTGGCTCACAGCAACCTCTGCCTCCCGGGTTCAAGCAATTCTGGTGCTTCAGCCTCCGGAGTAGCTGGGACCACAGACATGCGCCACCATGCCTGGCTACTTTTTGTATTTTTAATAGAGATGGGGTTTCTCCATGTTGGTCAGGCTGTCTCCAACTCCCGACTTCAGGTGATCCGCCCTCCTTGGCCTCCCAAAGTGCTGGGATTACAGGTGTGAGCCACTGCGCCTGGCCAATGTGAAGCATTTCTTAAACTTTGTCTTTACTGTATTTGGAGGGACTGGTGTTCCAAGAGGCAGACTTTGGAAAATGTTCCCATAGGTGTCACCGATCTCTTTGTGCCTGGAACCTGTGCTATCTCTTATTAAAAAGGGAGGTTTCAAGTTGAGAGATATTCGAGACAGATGAACATCAAAAGTGGCTTTCTTCTAGAAGTACTTAGAAGGATAAAACATGGCAAAGCTCCCTTCATATCAATCCAACACTATTTAATGCTGATTTTAACCTAAAATCACTCATGACAGTTTAAGGTCACCAGGATTCTCACTTAAGACTGGACCAACAGTTTTGAAGATTACGTTCAGTTCTGATAGTCCATTTTACTGTGCAACACACATCTATTTGACTAGATCTGGTTCTATTAGAATCCCATTTGGTTTTAAGATTTGTAAGACAAAGATTTTTCTGGTCCTACCCTCCTAGGCTGTAGTCATTATGTAACTGGAGCCAATGCTTGAATTTGTGGTAATCCATTCCCCCAAGAACTCTCACCCAGCCTCAGCTCCCCTAACAGAGAGCTCACTCTTTCTCCAAGGCAGCCATTCCATCCTCAAAAAGTTCCCCCTTACATGGAGCAAAAACTAGACCACACTCAAAGTCTTTGATAAGATGAGCTTAAGAACTCATCACTGTAGCCATGTGCAACCCCCAAGGCTATAGACCTGGGGGGGGGTCTGGGTTTGAATAAAAGTGTGTCTAACCCCAAAGCTGCTCCCTTCCTCATTACACTCCCCAGAATCCCCAGCTCTGGTGGGACTCTCTGGATTCTAGACTCTCACCTGCCATATTGAGCAAGTAATTACCTTTCTATCCAGTTCAGTTCCTTTACCTGAAATACATGGTAGAATTAGACATCTTGCTTTAATATTCTAAGGCATCATTATCATCTTAAATAGCTGTTTGTGGAGTGTTTATTCCATGCCAGGCACTTTAGATAGATTGACTATAATCCCCATTTTGCAGGTGAAACCCAGATTAAGTAGCTCACGCAAGGCCACACACTAATAAGTGGTGAAACTGAGATTTCTACTTGGAATCTAGCTCTAGCACCTTCATTCTTAACTCATTCTCTTTGTGTTACGAACCCTTGCCTTCTGGTTTCTCAAATAACCGAGTTTTGACTTTATTTGATGTTTTTTGTTTTGTTTTTAAATTGGGATATCTGGAAACCAGGCTTACCTATATAGACACTGTTATGGACTGAATGTGACTCTCCAAATTTCATATGATAAATACCAATCCCAATGTGATGATATTTGGAAGTGGGGCCTTTGGGAAGTAATGAGGTCATGAGGGCAGGACGCTCATGAATGGGATTAATGCCCTGATAAGAAGAGACACAAGAGAGATAACTTCTCTCTCTCGGTCAGATAAAGATACTAGTCATGCCAGGCCTGCTGACACCTTGATCTTGGTCTTTCCAGTCCAAGCCTCCAGAACTGTGAGAAATAAACATTTATTGTTTAACCTACCCAGGCTATAGAATTCTATTATATAATAGCAGCCTAAGACAGAGGTGTTGATCTGACTAAAAGGTAAGGTACCACCAGGTACCTCCTGGTGCCTCAGTGAGTGGGAAGTCAAATGGGAGAAATCTCTGATCCAGGCCCCCCAACCTGCTCACTTCTTTTCCAGGTTCTCTCTACATCCTGTGTATTCCTCTCCTGGACTGCTGGACTTCAGGGACTCAGCTTCTCTTCCCAATATCCGCCTCTGCTTTCTGAAAAAGCCTCCCCAGACACACATTCATAAATCCCCCTAGGTCTTAGTGGGAAGGACTAAGAGTTCTTTGTCTTTGCAAAACCGTACAGTGTAAGGAGCAAAAGTCCTTAAAGGTCTAAGGTCAACTCTCAGTTCAACCACCAACCCAGCTGTGTGATAAGTCAGTCAATCACCTTAATTCTAAATTTACTATCTGTAAAATGGGAATCACAACACCTGCCTCAGCAGGACTGAGGGAGCTCTAGTGTGATGAAAGGTATATGAGCCAACAATCACCACACTGGACACATGGTAAGTGCCCACAGATGCTTGCTTCCTCTCTGTTTTGTGTCCTTTCATGGCCTGCATGGAGCTCAGGAACTTGCACAGAAGGTTGCTCAAGCAACGCTGGCCAAACTCACAAGAATCTTTCATCCTGAGATTGACTTACAAGCTCAGGGGATCTAGGAATAGTCCAAGTCACCTGAGTTCTTAAGTGCACCTCTCAGGTCCCCAGGACACACATTCAGATATGGGATCGCAGCGAGGGACCAGGCACAGCTTCACTCAAGTGGCACTTGTGGTGAGGCCACTTCTCTGTGCAGGTAGACCTGATAGATATTTGGTGCCACATCTGGTTCACTCACCTGCAGCAGTTCAAATACAGCAAGGAGATCCCCTCCAGAGAGGTTCCCACAAAAGATGGGGTGATAGCATAACGTGGGGGGCTCATAGTCCTGGTCAGCCAGCTTCACAACGGGAGCAGCCACTGTGGCACCCAAATATTCTGGCTTCCCCTAAAGAAGAAAAGAAATGAGTTTTTATTTCCTGATCATTAATTACCTGGTTCTGATTCCCATCAATACAGTTTTACAAATAACCTCCACAAAACCGTCAGCACCCGTGTCTCACTCTCTTCTCCTGCCAAGCTCCTCTTGCCCATTTCTATAGGCCTGGGGGACAGTGGGTTCCACTCACGTTCCTAAAAGTGTCATCCTTGCTGGGCGCAGTAGCTCACGCCTGTAATCGCGGCACTTTAGGAGGCCGAGGTGGGCATATCACAAGATCAAGAGATCAAGACCATCCTGGCCAACATGGTGAAATCCCATCTCTACTAAAAATACAAAAATTAACTGGGCGTGGTGGCACACACCTGTAGTCTCAGCTACTCAGGAGGCTGAGGCAAGAGAATCGCTTAAACCCAGGATGTGGAGGTTGCAGTGAGCCGAGATTGCACCACTGCACTCCAGTCTGGCAACAGAGACATCTCAAAAAAAAAAAAAAAGGTGATGGGGGGCAGTTATCCTAGGGGCTTTCTGGCCCAAAGCTATCTTACGGGCTATCTCTCTCCTCATATATTGAGCTCAGTAGGATATAGTTAAAATAATTATCCAGGGAAGACTGGAAGGGGAAAAGGAAAAATCAGGTAGCAGCAAACATTCCAAAGGATCTCTAGGGCAGGGCATCACTGTGGTTGGGAGCACAAGCTTTGGAGCCAAGCAGCCTTCAGTTTGAGTTCTCACATCTGCCACTTTCTAGCTCTATGCCCTT
Organism: Trachypithecus francoisi; assembly: GCF_009764315.1. NCBI lineage: Eukaryota > Metazoa > Chordata > Mammalia > Primates > Cercopithecidae > Trachypithecus > Trachypithecus francoisi. The sequence goes on along the minus strand of NW_022681472.1, from coordinate 78,976,339 downwards.
GGGCCAGCTGCTCAACCTCTGAGAGCCTCATGCCTAAAAAAGAGTTAAAAATAATACCTTTCCATAGGATCATGAGGACTAAAGGAAAGTTGTATAGGCTTTGCATGGTGACTGGCATACAAGTGCCGATACATAGTAATGATGAAGATGCTCGATATGTTTAAGTGATGGGGGAGTCCTGCTCTATTTTACTTGGTAGTAAAAAAGGATATTAAAATATGTTTGTATGTATGTATGTAGGCCATATGTTTCTGTAAGAACTATGCAATGCGATGGCTCTGCTTCCTGCCTCTTTTGCAAGCCTGTGTGCACATTCCCCTAGAGGCAGCATGGGGCTGGCGCAGTCATTCTGCTGTGCTATTTATCTCAAGAACTGCTAGAATATAAGCTCCCTGTGGGCAGAGTTGCCTGCACTATTCACTGCTGTGTCCCCTGGCACAAGGCAGATACTCAATGCATGTTGGTTGAGTGAAAGCTGTTGGATAAATGACCTCTGCCATCCAACACTAGTGCCCTTGCTCTTTTTGGCTGAGGCTGGGTTTTAGCAGTCACACTGCTTCATTGTCTCTGGACTCCTGAAGTAACAGGTGTAACCCCAGCTGTAGAAGGAAACTTGATTGAGGTGGAAACAAGGCTTTTTGTTCAACCACACTTGAAAACAAAGCTGCCTGCTGGTGTCGACTAGTGGAGACAGACCTGTTTTGGGGATGGGTAGAGTTAGGGCAGCTGGCTAGGAAATGAGTGATCTGCCTAACAATTTGTTCATTAACCCAGCTGGGATTGGTTAGTTCAAATTAGTCCTGAAAACAAAAGAGTAAACATATCCCAAGCAACCAATTTTCCAAATATAAACTCATTGATTCCAGAACCAGCAGACTCTTATGAGGACACAAGCCACTGGGAAATGAGGTAAGGTTCTAGACTGGAAGCATGGTTCCAGCAGATTCTGATTCCATTAATCTGAGCATCACCGTATTTTGGGCCCTGTTTAGCTGCAGCGCACAAGGGTGAACAAAAGGTTTTGCATGTCTACATGCATTTCTCTGGGAGCAAAGAGCATATTTTCATATCCCTTTCTCTCCCACATTTCTTTTTCCCTTTAGAGTCAATAATGTGGCTGAATTTCTCTGTAAAGGGCTTGGCTTAGGGTTCAGCCAGGAAAAGCCATTGCTGAGTGGAGATCTGGAAGGGAAATGGAAAGCAATGGGGCAGCCAAGGGAAACAGAGCCAGCCCCGCAGGTTAGTGTAACAGGACTGTGGCCTACATACATACATACATACAAAATATTTTAATATCCCTTTTTACTACCAAGAAAAATAGGGCAGGACTCCCCCATCTCTTACACATATCGATCATCTTCATCATTACTATGTATCGGCACTTGTATGCCAGTCACCATGCAAAGCCTATACAACTTTCCTTTAGTCCTCATGATTCTATGGAAAGGTATTATTTTTAACTCTTTTTTAGGCATGAGGCTGTCAGAGGTTGAGCAGCTGACCCAAGGGCATAGAGCTAGAAAGTAGCAGATGTGAGAACTCAAACTGAAGGCTGCCTGGCTCCAAAGTTTGTGCTCCCAACCACAACGGTGCCCTGCCCTGCAGATCCTTTGGAATGCTTGCTGTAATCTGATTTTTCCTAGTAGAGCGTTCAAAGACACTCTACTGCTGTTATTGTTTTCTGCATAGAAAATAAGCACTAACAATTGAAAGCATGTTGTTAGGAACAAAGTTGAAAAGGTAGTTATTTTGTGGTCTTCCCTACAGAACATCTATACCACATGCTAAATAGAAGTCCTCTTCCATAAATATACACATCTATCCCCAACTTATAGACAGGGGAATGAGGCCCAGAGGGAGGGAGTGGCTTGGAGGACTAGAATGTGGTTGTATAGGGGAGAGACTGCTACACTAGCCTCCATCACCTGTACAGGCAAAAGTGGGCACAGGGGACCTGGTTCAGCCTCCAAACAGCTGTGACTTTACATAAGGTATTTGAGCTTTCTTTGTCTGTTTCCTCCTGTAGGAAGCAAGATGGGAATGTCATGGTCTCTAAGGTCTCTGCTCCCCTTCTGTGATGCTCACTTCTTGATTCCCTGCTGACCTTGGCCTAAAGACAGGGGCTGTCAGGAGTACCGCAAGGAGGTGGGGAAGCTTTAGGAAGGCTTCCTGGAACTACTGTTTTACTTAATATATTTGTGCTCCTGCAACCTCATGAGGAGGTAAAGACATTAAATAAAGAAACAAATCCTTTCCTTTCATTTTAGACTTCCTAATTTAAGAAAAGAGTATTTGTGTAAGTTAAAAAAAAAATCCTTCAGTAAGCTTTTGACTCTATCCAAGGGTTCAGCACACAAACGTCTTGGGAGAACAAGAGGTTTGGTCCACATCATAAAAGAAAAGGGATAGAGATGGATGTGTTGTATAGGGCGTAGAAGCAACAAGCGAGAGAGAAAGAAACATAGTTAGAAAGGCTAAGAAAATACCCATCCATTTCTTTTCAGCCAGGTGAGATCAGTAAAAACCTCCTGTTTCCAAAAGGCATGAACATTTTTATTAAACAGCAATAGGACCTGGAATTAGCTGGAGGCTGGGTACAGTTGCAGGTTGCTTTATACAAGTATCACATTCCTGAAGAAGCATGTAGACTGACGTTCTGCAAACCAGATCCAATTTTAAATGCCATTTAAATGGAAATCAGTGAAAAACTCTTTTAGTAAAGCAAATGATCATCACCAATCTTTTTGGTTCTGTGAACTGTTTTCAGAGGTCAGGTTTTCCTCGAGGTACATCTAGTGTTCTCACCACTCACAGCGTCAGGACTTTGTTTACTTTAAAATAAAGTGAGTTAGTCCAACGTGGCATTTTATGAGGTGTGGTCAATGCTGGCCCAGAGGGACACTCACCACGGCATCGCTGTCATACAGCTCCACCACCACTAAGGGCGGGGAGTCTGCCAGCTCATTCACGTCTCCGTGCAGCACCAAATCATTGAACAGCAGCATCTGGTTCCAGGTGGGAGAGAGGGTCTGGGAGATTATCTGGAAGGAGGGAGCAAAGAAAAGCAAAAGTTCATTCAATTGAGTTGTAGGGGGTCTAAGATTCATTCATCAAACACTTATACAGGGGAAAGAGAACACATCATCACTGTGATTGCTCATTCATTCAATATTCAAGTGACTATGTAAACTGAGCAGCTACTATGCACTAAGCAATGCTGGGGAACACAAAGACTCCCAACTGCAGAGGAGCTTATATTCTTAAGTTTCATGAGCAGAGCCTCTACAATGTTTAACACCCTCTTTGAGTCCATATTTTCAGCTCAGTTCTCACAGTAGTGCCAGTGAAAACACTAGCTACTTTTTTGAGCATTTATAGTGTGCTGGGCACTGAATTTCACATGCGCTGTCTCATTCAACCCTCACAGTAATTCTGGGAGGTAAGTTCAGTTATTTACACACATTTTCCAGATCAGGAAACTGAGGCTCACTTGTCCAGAGCCAACAAGTGGCAGAACTGAGATTCTACCTGGACCGTCTGGCAGCAAAGCCCAGGCAGGCTGCTAACCTCATCCACTCTCACCACGTAGATGCTAATATTATCTCCATTTTATGAATGAGAACACTGAGGATTGGAGAGATTCAGTGATTCTTGACTTAGGAGCAAATAAAAGTTTGTCATCAAATATCTTAAAGTTGGGTATTTGACCTGATATTCCTTATGTGGTATTCTACTGTTTTGTGGTTATTGACTGAATTAAATAGATCAAGGTTTTCAAAACCACCCTCACCATTTTGCATGACATCTTTCTTTTTTTTTTTTTTTTTTTTTTTTTTTGAGACGGAGTCTCGCTCTGTCGCCCAGGCTGGAGTGCTGTGGCCGGATCTCGGCTCACTGCAAGCTCCGCCTCCCGGGTTCACGCCATTCTCCTGCCTCAGCCTCCCGAGCAGCTGGGACTACAGGCGCCCACCACCTCGCCCGGCTAGTTTTTTTTTTTTTTGTATTTTTTAGTAGAGACGGGGTTTCACCGTGTTAGCCAGGATGGTCTCGATCTCCTGACCTCGTGATCCACCCGACTCGGCCTCCCAAAGTGCTGGGATTACAGGCTTGAGCCACCGCGCCCGGCCACATGACATCTTTCTTACACTGATAGTAGACTGTACCCATTATACAGATGGAGAAGTCAAAGGATACAGAGGATAATAATCTGCATAATTGCCCTCAGACCATGAGCATCTTGCCTAGAAGTGGCTCACAGCCCCCTCCTAGGCCATTTAAGTGGTGCCCTCAGAATGGAGGGCATATTTGGTCTTGCATTTTCTTCTCTAATTGGATGTTTGGAAACCTGCCAATTTCACACAGCCGAAGACTGGAGTTGTTTGCAGGGCAAGTGAACTCTGCACCTGGGCAGAAGCTGTTCCATTAATGCAGGAGACTAGTCCTGGAAAGAGTTCAAAACCACATTTCTTTCTCTTCCAGGCAAATGAGTGATTTCATAGGTGAATGTATCACAGCAGCCACTGGGTCCAGGGGAAGTTTCTGAACTGTGCCTCTGTCTGTCACTGTTCAACCTAGGAGGAAAGTCTGGAGAGAGACCTGGCCTGGACTCGAAAACTCACAGCAAACTGTCATGTCAACATTTTACATCGAGTCATTTCTAGTCATTTACATCGAGCATTAAGTCATTTGCACTGGGGTCACAAAGGAATATTTTTATGGCTCTTGTTTATGTGGGTCATAAAAATATTGTGCATATTCACGATTTCTTTCTCTTCTTGCTTTTTCACTTTTATAGTATTTTATGTCTGAGACACAAGATTTTAAACATTTCAGAGAAAATCTAACTTTTCCAATAGGAAATAAATGGCTTCAATCAACTAATAACAGGAGTTAAGAAGCTGCAATGCAAAGTTACCCTGTGTCAGTGACATCACAAAGAACCATGTGTTTTTATGTGGCTTTTCAAAATAGAAATGTGATCTGTCTTGTAGCATGCACTTGACAGTGTGATACCAAAGCAATTTATGATCTTCACAGCATCTTTCCTATAGAAATATTTTGGTATCTTCTTTGGCACTGGGCTGTAAATACCACTTGATAAGATTCCAGAGGCCAGAATTTGTTCATTCACTCATTCGTCATATAAATATAGGATTCAGGACCTACAACGTGCTAGGCACAGCATTAGACACTAACACAGCACTCTGTGCATAGCAGATGCTCAATAGCTCTTTGCATGAATGAGTGTGTATTGACCTGTCCCTGGAGTTGCACCCATGAGTAAAAGGACAGCATGACCACCTTCAGGAGGTACTAAAAAGTTCACACGAACAAAAATACATTATCCTACTTCTCTGCCAAGGTGCCCTCATTTCTTAAGGGCTTTCTTAAAGAGTTATGCATTAGAACTGAATTAAATGACATTATCTGGAAGTTATGGTAGCACTTAGCTAACATTTTGATGAGGGAGCCAGCTATCATGGACAGAGCATAGCTTCAGAATCAGATAACTCTGGAGTGAAATTCTAGTTTCGTTACCTACCCAATGTTGGACTTGGGCACGTTGGAGATTAACCCTCGAAACCTTAGTTTTCCTCATGTAAATGGGGTTAGCACTCACCCTCCGGAGTTATGACCACTGTCCAAGAATAGTAAGTGCTTGGCACACATCAGGTGCTCAATAATTGCTTGTTATCCATCCTACATGATCCCAGCCCATATTCTTCTATAAATGAGTAAACATTTACTGAACGCCTGCCACATGGCAGCATTGGTGCACTGGGGTAAGAGACCATTCATGTCCTCAGGACTAAGCCCCAATCTGGTTGTTGGAAATAGCAGGTTCCATGCTCTACCCTCTAAGATTTCCTCCCCTTCTCCTCTAATGCTCCCTCTTAGCCACTTAGTGGGTTTCCCTCTTTCTCTTTCCCTTTGTATTTCAGTCGCAAGATTTCTATGTCCCATGTCCCCAGTGATGTTGGGAATGACTGGATTCCCCTCTTTGAAATATTTCATTCCATTAAGTCACTTTATAAAGCACTGGTTTTCAGGAGCAGCCTTCAGAGGCTTTTTCCCCCTGAGCCCCCTGTGGTCAGATGAGTGCTACCAGCTGAACAGTGGCACTTGGCTATGACTGCAGGGGCTCAGGTTCAGCTTTCCACATCATTAAAAATACATAAAGGGGGCATGTCACCTGCAGACAAGTCCCGCTGTGTTAGTGCAGAAGTGAAACAGGAGAGGGAAATTGGTACCCTTTCTTACCAAAATGGAAGTGGAGTGGTTAAGCAAAGTGACTTTGGTTAAGCAAAATGACCTGGGTTTCCATCTTGGCTCCACCATCTTCTAGCTATATCATTTCCAAGCCTTACCTTCCTCATCAGTAGAATGAAGACACTACTAACATCCAGCTTTGGGCTGCAGTGAGAAGTAGCAAACAATGCATATAAAATGCTTAGCACTGCGCCCAGCACATGGGGAGCTTTTAGTAAATAGCAGCTATTATTATTAACAAAAATGAGGTACTTGGCTTAAAATTATGGAAACAAAGTCCAGAACTCAACAGAACCTATTTTCCCTTTCAAATAATTATTTGATAAACAAAAGTCATCTGTTCCTTTGAGATATGGATCTAAATCAAATGAAGGTGCTGTATGGAGATACAAAATACAAGGATAATTACACAGCAGACGAAGGATTTCATCCAAATACTGTACTCCACTCAGGGCCCTGGAACTCCACAGGGTTGTGGCAGGTGGAGGAGGGCTCCGGGGGTCCATCCTGTGAGAACTCCCTTACTGTTGGAAGGAAACCTCAATGACAACAAGCAGTCACATAGAAGCCTTAGTTTTAAGCAAGGTACTGTCCTGGGTGTTTTATCCTCTGGAAGGAATGTACAAGGTTATCATCCCTATTTCACAGATAAAGAAATTGCGGCACAAGGAGAGGTTTGTTTAAAGTCACACAACTGATAAATGGAAGAGCATGGATTTTGACCCAGGCAGTGCAGCTCCAGAGTCTATACTCATCATCACCATGCTCCATACTAACTCTTAGGAAAGAGAAAGTAGTCTGTTATCATTTTTATGCTCAGTCACTGAATGAGGATGAAGTCATCTTCCTGCTGAGGTTTCTCCTGACTTCTCTCCCAGGTAGAACTAACCCTTTCTCTACTTGGCTCTTGTAGGACTCTGTACAGCCCTATACCCTGGGGCTTATCATAGTGCAGTGACTCATGTGTCATGAGGCCTGCATCCATGCCTGGATTGCATATTACACTGGAGCAGAGTCTGGCTCCTCTCATCCTCCAGAGCCCAACATGTGATCTGGCAAAAAAGCCAGCACCTGACAGGCAGTTCAATGAATGTGAGGCTGGTTCACATCACGCTGTCAGTGTGCGAGTCATAAATCAAAATGCAATCTACTCTATCATCCAGGTCATGGGCTTTGCCCTGGAGACCAATGTTAGCCCTCTCAACATCAGCCAATGTCATGGCCAGCATTTATCAATCATTTTATAAACTTAACTATCTGCTTCTTCATGACAGTCCCATTTTAAGATGACAAACCTGAGGTTTAGTGAGTTGCGTTACTTGCCTATGCAGGAAAGAAGCATGCAGGCAGAGAGGAGATGAGCTAGAAAGTAACCTTATGGCACTCTGTGTCTAACCCGTGGTGCTTAACTCCCTGAGATGGGCAATTCTTTACTGAGCTTCTCTCTCTTCAAACCACAAATCAGAGAACAGAATAAATTTTTAGAGAATAGAATCTAATGAGAAAAGCATCCTACTGGATTTTCGCTGATTAGAAATCCTTTTCTCATTTTAGTACTTGTTGTATAGGAAAGGGAGAAAGACAGAGGAAACAGGCACAGACTCATACTATTTGCATATTTGGTTTGCATATTTGTCTTTTCCAAAACTCATGCTGAAATTTAATCCCTAAGGTCATGGTATTGAGAGGTGAGGCCTTTAAGAGATGTTTGGGTCATGAAGGAGCTGCCTTCACAAATGGATTAATCTATGGATCAATAAGTTGTCATGGGAGGGGAACTGGTAGCTTCAGAAGAAGAGGAAGAGAGGCCTGAGCAAGCATATTAGCATGCTCCGCCCCCTCACCACGTGATGCCCTGCGCTGCCTTGGAACCTGCAGGGTCCCACCAGCAAGAAGGCCCTCACCAGACACAGCTCCTCAACCTTGGACCTCCAGCCTCCATAACTGTAAAAAAATAAATTCCTTTTCTTTAGAAATTACCCAGTTTCAGGTATTCTAAGCATGCTAAATGGATTAAGACAACCCGTCTCCCTTAATACTCTCAACATCCATTGTGCAGTAGTATTTTCCAGAAGAGGGGGACTGTGAAGCATTGAGATGTTAAAAGCATGCAAAGCTCCCCAGCCGGTGAGTGCAAAGTCTAGAGCATCTTGACCACAAAACTGGCAAATGTTTCTCCCCACTGAGACCCCTCCATGATTGGATCATAAACCTCATGCAGGTTGATCTGTGCTGTTTCCTCACTTGCTCCTTCCCCACTGCACTTGGCCTTGTGCCTGGCACTTCAGCCTTCTCCTCCTCACTCCTCTTTTTCTCCCAGCCTTCCTTCGCCTCAGGGACTTGCATTCTTTGCCCTAGGACAATGAATCACAGTGAAACAATAGACCTTCCCCATATAAGTCCCTGTGGGCACACATTCCCTTTTCAGTACGAAACACCTACACACCCAGAGATGCAGGTATTTGCAACATGTCCCCGTTGTTTCTTTCCTGGGCTCTTCTGTGGGTCAGTTGCAGGCTACAGGAAAGAAGCAGGCTGTCTTGGTTTCCCCGGTTACCTTTGTTGTCTGGCAGTGAGAAAGGAACGTGACTTTGGCAAAAGGGTCTGAAAGTCCATTGCTGTCAGCCGCGATGAGGCTCCGGGCCTGGTACATGTGAGCTCTCAGCTGAAAAACATGCTGTTCTGTGGACAAATCATGGAGGGGGCAGGTGTTAGTGGGCTTTTCAAGAACAGTGTGTACACATGTGTGTCTGTGTGTGATGTCCATCTACGTATCCACAGACAGACAAAAGGAGACCACCAAAAACATCCACCCTCCTCTGAGACAAGAATGGAAGCCCTGAAGAAAGGGAAGAAGTGATATTTACAGGGTACTTTGAACCCAGGCATCTTCACCAGGTTATGTGTCTTATTCTTCCCTAAAACCCTGCGAAATAGCACAATCTCCACTTTATAGATGAGGAAAAATGGCACACAACAAGGTTAAAAGACTTCAAAAGTTTGCACAATTAACCATGCCAGAGCCTAGATTTTATTTCTGATTCTAAAATCTTTCTCTCTTTCTAAAATACATTTTACTCTCTAGTAATTCTCCTGTTTATACAGGCATGAGTGTGTGCACGTGTGTGCATGTGGGCATGCCTCTGTGTGTGTGTGTGCGAGGGACTGCTCCATATAGTTTTCACTTCAACAAACACAAACATATGTCTCAAGTCATCCATTCACTCATTTTCCATTCATGAAGCCAGGGTCATTTTGAGCATCTACTGTGTACAGTCGTGATCTCTGAGGATTCTGTGGTAGCTAAGAGAGTCCCTGCCCTTGCGGAGCTCCTGAGAGAAGGCAGAAGATAAGACAAGCACCCACATCACAGTGGCAGGGGGCCAGGGATAAGTGTTCTGTGAGAATGCTGGCAAGGGACAGGGGGATAAAGGGAGGAGTGAGCACACCCTGTGCCGGGATAGGAGGCAGAGAAAAGGCCTCAGGTTGGGGCAGCTCAGGGTTCAGTGGGGAAACCTCAAGTAACAGTTGAGTTCGTCACAGTCCTTGGTCCATGGTACTTTCTGATCACTGCCCCTTGCAGGGTGCCTCTTGGTTTTTATATTCACTTATCCCTTTTTACTTCTCTACCCACTCCCATTTCCCACACTCTCCCAAAGCCACTGTGTTCAGTGTGTCTGTTTTTGTGCTGACTTGGGAAGTGGTATACAGAAACTCTTGTGCACTAATATGAATAACTCTACTTAGTTAAAGTAAGGGTACAAATACCCTGTGAATTCCCCCGCCCCCCACAATGCAATCCCTAGACTTACCTCGCACAGGTTCATATGGGGACTTGTACATGGCTACTAACGCTTTATTAGAGTGCCTTTCTTTTCTTATTCGTAAAATGGAGATATAATAGTTCCTCATAGGGTTATTGAAGGGAACCGAAAGGCCGAGAATGGTGCGTGGCCCATGGGAAGAACTCTAAAAGTGGGGTGAAGATGCTGGAGTGTTGTTACTCTTGCTCATTGCAATGTGACCTGTGGGGAGCACCTGGAAGAAACCTGCATGTCCATCACTGTGGTAGTGCACAGGAAAAATGTTAGAGAGTTTGGGAAAGCAGTTAGAGGCAATGGATTAGAGGTACACTTAGCAAAATGGACGGATCTCATGAACTTCAGTGCTTAATGAGAAAAAAAAAACAAAACAGCATGAGATAGGAGACACAGTACTATTCATGTAAAATAAGAATATGTACACGCAAAGGAATCATTCATATTTGCCAAAGCACACTCAAAGAAAAAGGGACAGACCATAGCGGAGGTGGTGCTGCCCTTTGAGCAGAGCCCCTAAAGGTTGGTAACATTTGAGAGGCAGGGATGGAGATGCCAAGACACTGGAGCAGGATGAATCAAGACAGGGTCAAAAACACCAGGCTACATGGGGCAAGAATGTAGTCCAGTTTGTCTAGAGTCTAGGGACACAGACATCTGTAATCATATCATAGAGGACCTATGAGGCTTGAACGAGGCAACAGGGAGCTCTTGAAAGTCTGTGCACAGGAGCTGGTGCTAGCAGAGCAAAGCTCCAGGACGATAAAACTGAGTCAAGCTAGCCATGAACAGAAGAGGTGTTGGGGAGGGAAACCAACAGGGAGACAACACTGCCCCCTCTAGGCCAGAAGTTTAAGGGCCAGAGCTTATGCACTGGTAGAGGGGATGGAAATGAGGGGGTGGGAGAGACATGGCAGCCCTGGATGCTATAGGCCTTGAGCCCTGATTGGCAGGGTGAGGAGGGACAGGAAGGGCAGGGGGTGCCAAAGACAACTCCTTACTTTATTGTCTTGAGGCTCACACATGTGTCCCTCCACCCTATGCCACTGTCTGGTTGCATGGGGACCAATACGGAACCTGAGAACATAGCAAACATATCAGACCCACTCTAATCCTGCAAAAGATTTGGAAACTTGAGCTCTGCACACCTCCAGTTAAGTCTGGTATTTGCAGTGAAAGTTCTCCACACTCTGTCAAGGCAGGGGGAGCCAGAGAAGTGATTCCTTTGGACTCAATTCTAAGTCCTCCCTCTGTCCCCACTGCCACATACACCAATAAACCCTCACATGACAGGCAGGGCCCTGCTGGCAAGGAAGCCCCTTAAAATGGCAACAGTAAACGATGGAAATGATGCCATCAGCAGATGGCAGAGGGATTTCCCGACAGGAGTGTTTCTAGAGATGGCCCACGTGTTCCTTAGCATGCTACATCGTTTGGCAAATTTCTCTGCTGAGAGTGAACTTGGAAATGGTTCACCCGATGAAAATGTTCACCAGCTGCCCCTGAAATGGCTAACCCTGTAATTTAGCAGACCACCCAATGGCAGCCACACAAGCTGTGCCCTGCACAACTCCAGGGAGCACCATTTACTCAGTGTAGGTTTTCATTTTTCTGAAACCTTGTGTCTTACTAGTTATGTTCCTGGGACTAATCTAGTCACCCTCCTCACACTTTATTGGTACACCTCTTGTGCTATGGCTTGCTTTTTACTTGTGGTTATGAGAGATGTGTCTGTTATCCTCACTTGAGGGCCGGAATCACCTCTCACTCATCTTCATGTCACCCACTAGTTTTTCCACCATGCCTTCCATATATGGGTGCAAACGAATTATTTGCTGAATGGGTATTTTCTGGAGCACAAAATTCTCCAGTAGGTGTGGAAGGCAGCCAAAGCCACCAATGCCAGTGCACAGCAGGAAAAGTTGATTAGGTCACTCTATGAAAACACACTGCAGAGGATCAGCAGCATTGGGAAAAGTCTTTCGTCTTCTCTGAATTGCTAGCAGCTGGGATAGTAATCACATCCAGGTCCTTGGGTCTCTAGAGATAATCTCTAGAAACAGGAAGCCAAGTTAGCTTCCTATTTTTTCCTATCAAGTTAATGTGGATTTTTTTACCCAAAGATGAAAACTCTCTCAAGGTATGGTGGAAGACAGTAGAAAGAGAGCAGGGTTTGGAGACATTTTTTCCCCCCATCATTTACTAGCTGCGTGATCTTGGGCAATTTCTAAGCATCTTTGATACATAACTTTCTTCATCTATAAGATGAAGAGTCTTCCCGGGGTTGATTTGAGAAATCAATGAGATCTGATGCCTCAAGTGTAAGGCACAATGCTTGGCATGTGGTATTATGCATTTTCCAAAAAGACAATGCTCTTATGTATTTATATCGGGCATGGAAACCATGAGCTCAACTATTAGATATGTATTTCCAGAACCTTGCATTCTCTGACTATTGAGCAACTTTGATTCCACTGGCAGTCTAGGTTCAGCCAACATCAGAGGAGCCTTGGGCCACAGAGGAGACTTGACTGTATAGACAGTTCTCCAGTGTTTCCAACATTGGCTCAACCCAAAACTCAACTTCAGCAGAAACGAAGGTAAAACTGCAGGCTGCTTTATCTGAACTCAGCAGCAAGAGATAACATAAATGGAAGTAAGTCAAAGGCAATTGTAATGAGTATTTATAATAAAATTCAAAAATGTATCAAAACATAAACATGATGGCACTTACAGAAAATAACTACATAGAAGAAAGGATTCCATAAAGCATGCTGAATTTTAAAAGCAGCCGAGCCAAGAACCAAGCTGGAGAAATATGAGTGAACCTACTGATACCAGTCTCCACTGGGTTACTACTAGGAAATGTGAATATCTGCTGTTGATAAGTCAAAATCCCCATGCCACATGAAAGTAAAATCTGCCTTAATTCCACAGATCATGTAAGCACAAGAACTTACTGACATTCTGATATTTTTTTGTTTAAAACGCAAACTCAACCTACATAATCTGCCTACAAAGAAACTCAAATTACTTCCTCTCTATTAACAGAGAAACATAAGTGTTTATTCCAGATGCGTTTAATGATTTTATTCTTTTTAGATGGGACATTGAAAGGTAAGGTAGAACACTTAGGAACTGTACTAAAGAAGGACAATAAGTTGGCCCTAAAATAATGTGCAAAAAACTCATGCATGCTGCCCTCCTTATTATCTTTTCAGAAGCCCACCTGAGACCTTGGATGACCCTCTTTGCCCAGTGGGGACCCTACCTTGGTAGAGCAGGTTGGATGGGGGGTGATTGGCACCAGCCCCTTTGGAGGATGTTTCTGCTTCATAGCCTACTGGCAAGTTGTCCAAGATGGCACTGGCATGCTTGATGGAGCCCAGCCACAGGTACACGTCGACTTTTGCTTGCACAGACCAACCAGCCGGTCGTTTTCCAGGAGGCTGGAGAAAGGTCACAAAAAAGACTGACTTGTTAGTAGGAGATAATTACAGGCCTCCCCTTTTGAGAAAAGAAGTCCTTCCTGGAGACACACCTGGAAGTATGTTCAGAGAGTAGTTCTCAAAAGCTCCCCTTAAATCCAAATAAAAGCAACGTCCCCAGTTGCCTTGATGCACAACTCCAGATCTCCAGAGGAAGATCCAGGTTTAGTGAGACCTAAAGCTTAAACCTGCACTGTGATAAGCTCTTCCAAGCTGTGGGTCATTTCAACTTAATAGGTAGTAGGTATGTTTATCGCCACCATTTGATAAATGTGGAAACACAGGCTCAGAGAGATAAAGTAAGTTGCCTGTGATGCTCAGGTTTTAAGTGACAGACACAAAAGTGAAAAATAAAAGAGTCCACATTTAGACTCTAGACTCTGAACCCTATAGCTTGACTGTCACTCTGAGCTGAAATCTTCTTCCTGGAACTTCCAACTGTCTGGAGTTCCAACCTGACTTTTTACCTCTTTGCTTCATTTAGAAGAACCCTAGTTACTTCTTCCATAAGTCAGGACTCTACGGCTTGGAAGAACCTACCTGGCCTGCCATGTGCTTTCTTCCTGGCTAAACAACTTCACCCCTCCCTCATGCAGTGTGGTCTCAGATTCCCTCACTGCTCTGCTCTCTCTCTTTTGAATGTGCTCAGATTTGTATTTTTATTTATGTTTGCTTTAATTTCTATATTTTTGTCTGTATTAGTGTGGGTAGTATGAGTATGCACAGGAAGTGTGTGCATGTCCACATGTATGTGTGTACATATGCCTGTGTGTGCACATATGCCTGTGTGTGCATGTACTTATGTGTATGTGTGTATATGCCTGCATGGGGGTGCATGTATTCTCAGAATCTGAAGACAAAACGTAGGCAGTGTGGCTCCTTTATTTTTCAGTCACCAGGATAAAGGTACTCCCTCACCCCTCCAAGTAGTCCCAGGCCCCAGTCTTGGCTGTTGCCAACAAGGCCATCATTCTAAGAGTAACCTATGGCACTTAACTGCTACCTCTCAAAATGTTGTCAACTCTTCTTCTAAGTTCCTCTTCCTGGTGTTTCTTAGAATTTTCTGTCAGTAATTTTCTTTTTTTTTTTTAACCTCCCTTCCTTTCCATTGAGGGTTACAAAATCCTATTATGAAAGGCCACAACTTGCTCTGTCAATTTCCAAGGACCCCATGGAGAGCCTCTGAATCTGAAATTGAACATGGCTGTTTGCCTTTCTATTGTGCTCTGCGGGTTCCACAAATGGATTTTGAGCAACTCAGCTTAGCAACTACTGCCAGTGCTGCTTGGCCCTTGCTGAGGGAGTAGGGCCAGAAAACTTGGTCCTGGCCCCTCCCTCCGGGGCTCACAAAGAGGCCACTCCACTTGGCCACTTAGCTTCACCTACTCAAATGCAAAGAGAGAAAGTGCTGAGGAAGCAGAGAAGTAGCAGCAGTGATTTTCATCCTTCAAGATTCAAATATTTAGCTGGGCTTTAATGGGCACTTTGGAGTTGGATCCTAGAAAGAGAGGAAAGTGTGTGAACAAAGCTTTGGGTAATATGAGCTAATACTTAGCAAGTGCTTACTCTGTGCTAGGAATGATGCTAGGAGCTTTCAGGAAAGAAGTCACAGCCAGTGAGCATGAGAGCTAGACAGAGAATGACACAGATGAAGCTGAAGAATCCTGCTCAGTACGTGGAGGAGCTGGGACTGTATTCTTTAAGCAGTAGGATGCCAGTATTTGTTGAGCTCAAAAAATAAATTTATTTTGTTGTTGGTAAAGGCAACCACTCTACAACCTGTAATTTACAAAATTATAGTAAGACAAATAATCCTCGACTCATCACTTCTCTAATAATAATACCCAAAATGTATTGAGGAATACATTTGTTCAATAAAATTAATATGTATTGAAAGCCTAAGATTATTTTCCTATAATAAAAGCAATCCCTCTGCCATCTGTAGACATCACTAAGACATCGATTCATAAAGAAAGGAATTTTTGTCTGTTGCTTCACTGCCATGTCCCCAGTGCCTAAAAGAGTTCTTGGCACCCAGGAAGCATGTGGTAAATATATGTTGAGTGAATATCCTTTATTTACTTTTCTAACAATAATAATATTTAACAGATGTTGAGCAATTATATTGTTTTAGGCCCTGGTCTAATGTTTCTCTCTTCACACAGAATGTTCTATTGCCTGCAAGCTATCACCAAATCATAGGTTATCAGTCAATGCTCCTCACACACTGCTATGAGCACATGGATTGCCAGGGCATCTGGTTAAAATGTACACTCAAATTCAGCTGGTCTCTGGGACAGTTTGACAATCTGATTTCTCCTCATGGACACTAATCCTGCTGGTCTACAGATCTCAGTTTTAAGTATTTGAGTGGCAATGCTCTTAACTTAGTGTGCTACATTGCCCTAAGCAAAGCAAACCTGAGATTCTGCAGGGTTTTCTTTTCTTTTTATCCCCTCCTGCTCTGCCCCCATAGAGTCTTGCTCTGTCACCCAAGCAGGAGTGATGTGGTGCAATCTCAGCTCACCACAAACTCTGCCTCCTAGGCTCAAGCCATCCTCCCACCTCAGCCTCCCAAGTAGCTTGGACCATGAGCAGGCACCCCCATACCTGGATAATTTTTGTATTTATTGATTTTTGGGGGGTTAGAGATGGGGTTTCCCCATGTTGCCTAGGGTCGTCTCAAACTCTTGGACTAAAGCAATCTACCCCCTTTGGCCTCCCCAAGTGCCAGGATTACAGGCAAGAGCCACTGAGCCTGGGCCTGTGTTTCTTTTCTTTTCTTTTTTTTTTTTTTGAGACAGAGTCTTGGTCTGTCACCCAGGCTAGAGTGCAGTGGTACAATCTCAGCTCACTGCAGCCTCTGCCTCCTGGGTTCAAGTGATTCTCATGCTTTAGCCTCCCAAGTACCTGAGACTGCAGATGCATGCCACCACACTTGGATAATTTTTGGATTTTTAGTAGAGATGGGGTTTCACCATGTTGGCCAGGCTGTTCTTGAACTCCTGACCTCAGGTGACCCACCCACCTCGGCCTCCCAAAGTGCTGGGATTACAGGCGTGAGCCACCATGCCAGGCTGGCCTTGTGTTTCTTAAAGTAAAACAAAACAATGACAAAAAACATCATTCATTTCCACTGCTGCTAAACAACATGCGTGTGTTTAAATTCATGGTTAAAACCAAAGACTCAGTTAACGTCTTGTGAAAGTGTTCCACAAAGACCATCACTGCACTCCCAAAGTTAGCAGCTTGTACATTTTTTAAAAAATATACGCAAGTTGGAATTGCTGGCAAGATGATGCAGAGTGTCTCACTTAAGTATCTAAGTTGGATTCATTCAACATTATTGAGCACCTTCCCAGGTGCTTTCAGGAACAGAATCCCATTTTTAATTTCACATGTACTTTCAGCCTGGTTACATGTCTGCCTTCCCTCAACTGGGGCTCAGAAAACAATACCCCCAGATGAAGGCCTCAGAAGCCAAAGTGTTTCTCTGACCTTCTCCTGCCCTCCTCTCTCTGAGTCCCATTCGCCCCCAGGTTAGCCATAGAAACTAGAATCTCTCCTCCCTAGTGCAGGTCACAGACGCCAGAACCCCATTTCCCAAAAGCCAGCTATAAAACCTAAAAATATGACTCGACTTTCCCTCTGACTTTCTATGTAAAAATTGACCATAAGGAAATTATCTGGCCTACCTTGTCTAACTGTAGCCCATTCCAGAGAGGGTTCTACCCCACACCCAGAAGGAAAGAATGCTACAGAGAGGCCAAGAAGTAGCTAGGCAGACAGGCCTTGCTGGGTTTCCCCGCTCAGTCCACTAGCATTAGTGCCATTTTTATTGAATCGTATTTCTGTATGTCCATCCACACTTTGTTAAACCTAACCATAAAAATGGACGATTTCCCCGTTTTTGGATCTTCCTTCTAAAGGCTCCCATATATTAATGTGTTTATTTAATATATACATTAAATACATTTGTAAGCCTTTTCTCCTATTAATCTACCGTTTGTGAATTGATTTTTCAGCAAAGCTTCAGAGTAACAAGGGAAAGCTCTCCCTTGGCTCCTACACCTGCTTCCCCACTCTCCTTCCTCTGTCATGTGCCCCTGACCAACCACAGCCAGGTATTTCCCTTTGAGAATAGCATGGAAAGGTAGGAAAAAAGAAAATACAGCAGAGAAAAACAATTAAGAATGCAAAAATATATCAAGAAGCTGTGATCATTCATATATAAATATTGCATGCGACAAAATGCTAAAGGCTCAGTCTCCCCTGTGCCTCCCCCACTTCCCATGGGGTCCTGGTGCAAGACAACCAGCTCAAAAGGAAGAGGAAGCTTGGCAAGTGAGAGAAAAGAGAGAGACAGGTAGTAACTCACATGAACTATGTTAGAGTTGGTCAGTATTAGCGAGAGTGAGGTTTGTTTATGTGGTAGAGGTTTTACTCTGTGGCAGGACAGAGAAAGGTGCTTTTTAGCCATCACTTCCTGCTGCATCCTAGGAAAAGCTAGATGGAAAGCTGGAACCTGGAGAACAGGAGATGGACTCCCTGTTGTGGAGAGAAGGTAGGATAGGGGACGGCAAAGGGAGTGAGAAGGAGTGGACTCAGCACAGAGCTAACTTAAGGAGAAGAGGAAGGTTGAGTGCCACCCTCTGGGCTCTGAGAGCATCTAGCTCCTTCCTTAGGAAAGGTTTCATTTTGGTGACAAATTTCCATTTCCACATTTCCAGCCCTCAGGAGCACGGTGGGGATAAGACTAAAAGGAGAGGATCCTAAACTTTTGAGTGGTGTGTGAGGCTGAGTTCTGCAAATTCTGGTCCATCATTTTTAGTAGCATTGCGAATATGTTTAAATTAGAGAAAAAGAAAGATCATGCAACCCAGGACCACAAAACCTTCATTGCTGTTACTGATCATTACTTGGCCACGTGACTACAGATGAGGCACTTTGTTTCCTCTGTATTAATAGTTCCCAAGACAGGAAGAGAAGTTTCCTAAAACTTACAAATAGCTATTTTGGATGCATAAGCTTGACAAATGTGGGCTTAAAAAGTTAAAGATGTTTCACTTGGTACTGGTACCAAAACAGACATATAGACCAATGGAACAGAATAGAGACCTCAGAAATAACACCACACATCTACAACCATCCGATCTTTGATAAACCTGATAAAAACAAGCAATGGGGAAAGAATTGCCTATTTAATATATGGTGCTGGGAAAACTGGCTAGCCATATGCAGAAAACTGAAACTGGACTCCTTCCTTAAACCTTATACAAAAATTAACTCAAGATGGATTAAAGACTTAAATGTAAAACCCAAACCATAAAAGCCCTAGAGGAAAATCTAGGCAATACCATTCAGGTCATAGGCATGAGCAAATATTTTATGATGAAATCGCCAAAAGCAACTGCAACCAATGCAGAAATTGATAAATGAGGTCTAATTAAACTAAAGAGCTTCTACAAAGCGAAAGAAACTATCAGAGCGAACGGGTAATCTACAGAATGGGATAAAATTTTTACATTCTACCCATCTGACAAAGGTCTAATATCCAGAACTTACAAATAACTTAAATTTACAAGAAAAAAACAACCCCATTAAGAAGTGGGCAAATGACATAAACAGACACTTCTCAAAATAAGACATTTATACAGTCAACAAACACGAAAAAACTTAACATCACTGAACTTTAAAATTCAAAACCACAATGAGATACCATCTCACACCAGCCAGAAAGGCAATTATAAAAAAGTCAAGAAACAACAGATGCTGGCAAGGCTGTGGAGAAATAGGAACACTGTTGGTGGAAGTGTAAATTAGTTCAACCATTGTGGAAGACAGTGTCGTGATTCCTCAAGGATCTAGAACCAGAAGTGCCATTTGACCCAGCAATCCCACTACTGGCTATATACCCAAAGGATTATAAATCATTCTACTATAAAGAGGTATGCACACGTATGTTTACTGCAGCACTGTTCACAATAGTAAAGACACGGAACCAACCCAAATGCCCATCAATGATAGACTGGATAAAGAAAATGTGGCACATATACACCATGGAATACTATGCAGCCATAAAAAAGAATGAGATCATGTCCTTTGCAGGGGCATGGATGAAGCTGGAAGCCATCATTCTCAGCAAGCTAACACAGGAACAGAAAACCAAACACTGCATGTTCTCATTCATAAGTGGGAGTTGAACAATGAGAACACATGGACACAGGGAGGAGAACATCACACACCAAGGCCTGTCAGGAAGTGGGGAACAAGGGGAGGGAGGCCATTAGAATACCTAACGCATGCAGGGCTTAAAACCTAGGTGACAGGTCGATAGGTGCAGCAAACCACCATGGCCCACGTTAATCTATGTAATGACTCTGTACATTGTGCACATGTATCCCGGAACTTAAAGTACAATAAAATATAAAAAAGTTAAAGATGTTTCCCAACTGCAGGACTTCTTGGAACCTTCCACTGGTTAATGGGCACTGTGAAACTGCAAGAGTTTCCAAGGTTACAACTGCAACTTCTTAAAAGCATTTGAACATGGAACATTTACAGAGCCACTCAAAGAACAGCAGCTCCACAGAATAAAGCTTGAGGAAACTTTAGCTTAGAGAGTTGAGAGATTTATATTCTGTTCCCCTGCAGCCCCCGCCCACCTTCACTTCCTATTTCCCAGCTAAAAACTTGGAGTGAGTGGCAGGTGAGGAAATACTCAGTGTCCCTGTTGCTGCCTTTGTTTTTTCTGGTCTTGCCCATTCAGTGAAGAGAAAGGGGCATAAAGAGAGATGGTGGGTGAGAAGGGACTTAAAGTCAGGAGTGAAAATCAAAACAGAAATGAAAATGGTCTTGCTGAATCATCTTATCAAGATATTTTATCAAGTTCATGTGATTGGATTCAACAAGATCCAGAAAGCTACCGCCCAGAGCAATTCCAATGGCAAAAGGAATTAACACAAATAAATAAGCTAAGGCCTACAGAAGAAGATAATATTCAGATGATGAATGCTCCAGGGCAAAAGTTCTGCCTTTTCATCTCTTCTAACCTCTGACTTTGACAGCTGTTCTTTGTTCTAATTTTAAATAGTGCCAGGATACATCAAAATATTTAGAAGTGAGTAACTTTATACCACCTTTCTAGTATTTTTAGCACAGGGCCTTCTGAAGTGATTTGCTATTTTTAAGATAAATATTTCTTGCCTCCTTAACATTCTTTGAATGGAGAAAGTTAAAGAAAATTCTTGATAATTGTGGTTAATGACTTGGGTGAAAAACTTTGTTTTTCAGTTATAGTTTTATTGGAGTGGGTTTAAAAGCCATTTTAGGCCAGGCACAATGGCTCATATCTGTAATCTCAGTGCTTTGGGAGGCCAAGGAAGGCAGAGGAATCACTTGAGGCCAGGAGTCTGAGATAAGCCTGGTTACTTAGTAAGATCCCATCTCTATGAGAAATAAAAATTAGCCAGATGTGGTGGCACATGCCTGTAGACCTAGCTATTCAGGAGGCTGAGGTGAGAGGATTGCTTGAGCCTAGAAGTTCAAGGCTGCAGTGAGCTGTGATTTTATTACTGCACCTCAGACTTGGCAACAGAGTAAGATGCTGTCTCTAAAACAAAATCATTTTACATACATGACAGAAAATAACACAGAGAGCTTCAAACAACTCGCTGGATATGAGGGGGACACAATTACAGCAATGTCCTCTGGGAATGTGGATGTCTAGTTGCTCGAATGCTAGCATTTATTGAGTGATTATTCTGTGAGGCACAACTCTGTGTTCTTTACTAGCATTTATTCACTTGTTCCTCACAATAATCTCCATTTAATGAACGAAAAATAGGATGAACATTTTTCATCCATTTGAAGGTTGAAGAATATTAAATTGCCCAAGGTCATACAACTAGTATATATTGGCCCTGGAATTCTGTTATGGGCTGAATTGTGGTACCACAAAATTTATATGTTGAAGTTCTAATCCCCAAAACCCAAAATATGACCTTATTTGGAAATAGGGTCAATGTAGATATAATTAGTTAAAATTACATTGTACTGCAGTAGGGTAGGTCCCTAATCCCATATGACTGGAGTCATAAAAAGATTGTCAGATGAAGGGACAGACACAGAGGAAGAATGTCATATGGAGATTGGCACCATTCTAGTAAAAGCCGTGCAACCAACCAGAAGCTAGAAGAGAGGCCTGGAACATGTTCTTCCCTAACACCTTCAAGGGAATATGGCCCTGCCAACACCTTGACCTAGGACTTCTAACCTTTAGAACCATGAGATAATACATTTCTGTTATTTAAGCCAGTTTATGCTACTTTGTTACAGTAGCCCTAGTGATCTCATACAAATTCTAGCCCAAATTCACCTTATTTCAAAACCCATGCTTTAAACCATTATCCCACACTGCCTCTCACGCTTAATAATAGGGCCCTTCTGTCTGCAACATTTAACAATCACATCTACAGTAAACTCTTGAGACTGGACAGCACTTAGAGGCTATTTAATTTAGCTGCCTGCTGCCATGTTTATATCAAATAGTTGCCTAGGGTATGCTAACACCTCTAAGGATGAGGAATGCATTATGGACTTCCATTTAGGAAACTATTTCCCTGTAATGTCTTTGTAGGGCCTGATTTTTACCTGCTGGGTCCCTCTCTCCCCTATACCTCCCCTCCATCTATGTACTAGCCCCCAAAATACTGAAACTACTTCCTCATGCTGTCAAATCTTCTCAGCTAAGAATTGCTATCTCTTTACCTGTTCCTCTATGGCATGCTTTTGAACCTTTTCTCCCTCCTTGAGTTAGTAAAGGAATGATTATTATATAGAAAGAAACCAGAACTGATAATGGGAGGACAGTCAGCTATGGGTTAGGAAAAGTTAATCAGTCAACTTGTACTCTTGTCAGTTGCTGGTGGGGGTAAAGACTGTGGATACATTTTCCTCTTATTCATTCATTTCTACTTACTGGGATAAAAATGTATTTGTAGTGGAGGTAAAATACCCAGGGCCTCCAAGCAAAGCTCAAATCTTGAGTTAGAAACAGTAGAATCTGTCCAGAGATACATGTCTTTAAGGGCCAACCCAGAAGGCATCAGGGGACTCTGTCCTGATGAAGGGTAAGGGACCCCCAAGCTGAAAATTTTATATTTTTACAACTTAAAGTCACAAGGAATCCTGAACTAGCTGTTCTGTCCTTCTTATAGTTTTCTTTGAAGCTATTTTAAAATACAGATTAACTCATGTGAGAAGATGCCATGGACAAATTACACAAGTGAGAAGGTAGTGAGGAAACTGATAGAAAAACGTTTATTCTAAGAAATCATAGATGACACAAACAAATGCAAATACCTCCGACACTCATGGATTGGAAGAATCAATATCATGAAAATAAACATACTGCCCCAAACAATCAACAGATTCAATGCCCTTGGTATCAAAATACCAACATCAGTTTTTACAGAATTAGAAAAAACTATCCTAAAATTCATATGGAGCCAAAAAAGAGCTCAAATTGCCAAAGCAATCCTAAGCGAAAAGAACAAATCTGGAGGCATCACATTACCTAACTTCAAATTATACAAGGCTATAGTTACCAAAACAACATGGTACTGGTATATAAGTAGATATATAGGCCAGTGGAATAGAATAGAGAACCTAGAAATTAAGTCAAATATTTATAACCAATAGATCTTCAGCAAAGCATACAACAACGCAAATTGGAGAAACGATGCCTTATCAATAAATGGTACTGGGGAAACGAGATAGCCACATGTAGAAGAATGAACCTGGATCTCTATTTCTCACCAGATACAAAAAATTAACTCAAGATGGATTAAAGCCTTAAATCTGAGACCTGAAACCATAAAACCTCTAGAAGAAAACCTAGAAAAAAACTCTTCTGGCAAAGAATTTATGACTTAAGACACCAAAAACAAATGCAACAAAAACAAGAATAAATGGTACCTAATTAAACTAAAAAGCTTCTGCACAGCCAAAGAACCATCAGAGTAAACAGAAACCTACAGAATGGGAGGAAAGATTTGCAAATTATGCATCCTGTAAAGGACTAATATCCAGAATCTACAAGGAACTCAAACAAATCAACATGAAAAAAATAAATAATTCCATTAAAAAGTGGGTAAAAGACATGAATAAATATCTCCTCAAAGAAGATATACAAATGGCCAAGAAACATATGAAAAAAAAATGCTCAACATCACTAATCATCAGGGAAATGCAAATTAAAACAATGATTGAGATACCACATTACCCCAGCCAGAATGGCCATTATTAAAAAGTCAATAAACAGTAGATGTTGGCATGGATGCAGCTAAAAAGGAACGCTTTTGTACTGCTGATGGGACTGTAAATTAGCACAATCTCTATGGAAAACAGTATAGAGATTTCTCAAAGAACTAAAAGTAGATCTACTATTCAAACCAGCAAGCCCACTACCCACTGCTGGGTATCTACCCAAAGAAAAAGTTCAAAAAGGCACCAGCACATATATGTTTATTGTAGCACAATTCAAAATTGCAGAGATATGGAATCAACAACCTAAGTGACTTAATCCATCACCTGATGACTGGATTGAGAAAATGTGATATATATATACACCATGGAATACTATTCAGCCATAAAAAAAAGAATGAGATAATGTCTTTTGCAGCAACTTGAATAGAGCTGGAGGCCATTATGTATTCTAAGTAACTCAAGAATGGAAAACCAAATACTGTATGTTCTCACTTACATGCAGGAACTACGCTATGGGTATGAAAAGTCATACAGAGTGGTATAATGGACACTGAAAACTCAGAAAGGGGGAGGGTAGGATGGGGATGAGGGACAAAAAACTACCTATTCATACACTGTACACTACTCAGGTGACAGTCACACTGAAATTCTGGATTTCACCACTATTCAACTTATCCATGTAATCACAAACCACTTGTACTCCTAAAGCTATTGAAATTAACAACAACAACAACAAAAAATTGGCCAGGAACAGTGGCTCGTGCTTGTAATCCCAGCACTTTGGGAGGCCGAGGCAGGCGGATCACGACGTCAGGAATTTGAGACCAGCCTGGCCAACATAGTGGAACCCCATCTCTACTAAAAATACAAAAAATTAGCTGGGCTTGGTGGCGGGAATCTGTAATCTCAGCTCCTTGGAAGGCTGAGGCAGGAGAACACTTGAATCCAGGAGGCAGAGGTTGCAGTGAGCCGAGGTCACACCACTGCACTCCAGTCCTGGTGACAGTGCAAGACACCATCATCTCGGAAAAAACAAAAACAAAACAAAACAAAAAACCTTAAGGTTAATTGTTATTAATACTAGCAATCAAAAAGGTAAAAATTAAAGTAACCCATGAGATTAAAAAAGAAACTTACGTGTGTCTGGTGATGTAACAGTTAAAAATTTTGACAAAATTCCATCTAAAAGTGGTCTACTGAATTGTAATTTGAACCAAGAAACACCAAGGTGTTCTAGTCATCCTCCTACCTTTGAAAGCACTGGGGAACGGTGAGAGCCATGGACACACACTAGAAAGTCTGAGCCACCCTAGAGAAACAGAAATCTCCCTTCTTTTAGTTAAAATACTGCACACTTACTTTGAGGAAGTGAGTTTTGATCTTGCCACAGTGTTTGCCCATCTGCCCCGTGACCGGGGAATAGAGGAGGTCTTTGGAGGCAATGCGGGCGTAGGCCACTCTCCTGTTGTTGCTGAGCATCCAGATGAAAACATCAGGGATAGTGTGCTGGGGCTGTAGGAGTGAGATTTGAAAGGTGGGAACTGAACATATGCACTTGCAGAGTTCTGCTATCCTGAAACAGTCCCGCTTCGACAAAACAAATGCTGTGACTGACACCATCTAGGCACTGAAACATCTATGCCATCAGGCAAATTAAGTGCAGTTTCCTAGAGAAGAGAAAGCCTGCCGGCCGGGCGCGGTGACTCAAGCCTGTAATCCCAGCACTTTGGGAGGCCGAGACGGGCGGATCACGAGGTCAGGAGATCGAGACCATCCTGGCTAACACAGTGAAACCTCGTCTCTACTAAAAAATACAAAAAACTAGCCGGGCACGGTGGCGGGCGCCTGTAGTCCCAGCTACTCGGGAGGCTGAGGCAGGAGAATGGCGTAAACCTGGGAGGCGGAGCTTGCAGTGAGCTGAGATCCGGCCACTGCACTCCAGCCTGGGCGACAGAGCGAGACTCCGCCTCAAAAAAAAAAAAAAAAAAAAAAGAAGAGAAAGCCTTATTTAGGTCATGAACTAAAAGTGCATACAGCCGGGCGTGCTGGCTCACGCCTGTAATCCCAGCACTTTGGGAGGCCAAGGCGTGTGGATCATGAGGTCAGGAGTTCAAGACCATCCTGGCCAATATGGTGAAACCACGTCTCTACTAAAAATACAAAAATTAGGCAGGGGTAGTGGCACTCGCCTATAGTTTCAGCTAGTCAGGAGGCTGAGGCAGAAGAATCGCTTGAACCCAGGAGGCGGAGGAGGTTGCAGTGAGCGAAGATCATGCCATTGTACTCCAGCCTGGGCAACACAGCGAGACTCCATCTCAAAAAATAAAAAATGTGCATACAAACCCACATGTCAAATTGCCCATATGAGAACATGCAAGTCGGACCTGTGATTTGGCGTCTTTGGTAGCCTACTTTTCTCCATCTGCAGGACAAACACTTTTGCACAACTTCCCATGGATTTTTTCCAATCTTGTAATAATGATTTAGTTTTAAGCACTCCTCAGAGCCAGATAACATTTTCAGAATATTCAAATGAAACAACAAAAACAAAAATCTATGCATGTCTTTGAATGACTTTACTTGCTCTTAGGCAAGTATTTCTACAAGGAACTGTGTACCTATAATATGATTGCAAAATATTTTATTTCCATTTTAAGTGGTTATTCAGCAGGAACTCAGCTAAATTGCATAGGAAATTAGACTTTAAAGTTGAATTAATGAAGATAGGAAGAGTAGAATTCCATGCCAAGTGGCCCATTATGTTGTAGGTGTTTGAAATGCACATTTCTGAACAAACAAAACTCTCAAAACAAAAAGAGGTATACTGTTATAAACAAGGCTTTGACATTCCTGGACTGGAAGCAGACGCTCTGTGTTTCCAGTCCCTAGTGATCAGGTGTAACTAATCCTCGAAGAGGGCATCCCTTCTCTCTTCTGAGTGCTTATTCAAATTCCTAGGTCTACTGACTGCTTGTCTCACCGAGTAACATGCCGCCAGGGAAAGACTGATTTGCAATAAGAACTGCAATTTTCAAGAAAAACAGAAGCAGTAAATCTCTCTCTCTGAAATCTTTCCACACACAAAAAAACCCTGTTTTAGAAGTTTCCACACATTTGCAGGCTTCAAGAACGAATGTCAGGATCTGACAGATGCAAATATGAGGGCTCTTTTTAAACAGGTCATTCTAGAAGTCACCAGAAGACACTGTTTACAACTAACTTTAAAATGAGAAGCTGCTGTGCCCTTTACTGGGCATGAATTTAAATCCTTTTATAGTTGAACACCTATCAAAGTTCCTGTGCGTATGTTGACTTCACCCGAGCCAATTAGCAAATGTGCCTTTTATTTTGCTGAATGCTCAGGTTTTGTTTAAAAAAAAAAAAAAAAATCAATAAAGCTGTACTTTTTTGGTTTAATTTAAAAATCTCTTCTCTAAACTAGGAGTACCTGCGCAGCCCACTAGGGCTGGGGAGAAAAACATTGATTCATATTTCACCCATACCAACTATTCAAACCTCCTTGGAAGACATTCAGTCTAACCTTCCAAATGAGGTTTGCCTTTAGAGTCAATTACCTCGTCAATAAGAAAGCGGATTTTTTCCACAAAGTTTTGGGCTTCATGAATCATTTCATCAAGAGGTAACTTTTTCTTCTGCTGCTGAATGATCCCCTTGGCCTCCTTGCACATTGCTTCCTAAAACAAGACAAGAGTCAGTGTAGGTCTTTCTAGAGATCTGGACAACAAGCAGCATCCTGTTGCTGAAAAGGCCTGAAGGTCCTAGTGAGCTCCACACTGAGCCACTCACGTGGACTGTTCCAGGGTCTGCCGCCACGCATGCTGCCCCCTTAGTGGAAACTTCACAGGATTATGGAGGCAGTAATATCATCTCACCTCCGCTTGACAGATGAGAAGCTGAGGTCCAGAAAGGCCACAGGCTTATCAAAGTCACATGGCTTATTAACCAGCACCTGAATCTAAGTTGATATGGTTTGGCTGTGTCCCACCCAAATTTCATCTTGAATTGTAATTCCCATAATCCCCACATATCATGGGAGGGACCTGGTGGGAGGTAATTTAATCATGGAGGCGTTTACCCTCATGCTGTTCTCGTGATAGTGAGTAAGGTTCTCACGATATCTGATGGTTTTATAAGAAGCTTTTCCCCCTTTTGCTTGGCACTTCTCTTGCCTGCCACCATGTAATATATGATTTGCTCCTTCTTGCCTTCCACCATGACTGGAGGCCACCATGGCCTCCTAGCCATGTGGAACTGTGCATCAATTAAACTTCTTTCCTTTATAATTACCCAGTCTTGGGTATGTCTTTATTAGCATGTGAGAACAGAGGCTTTCTGATATTTAACAACAACAACTATGATAATAGCAGCCTAAGGTGTACTGAGATGTTCCTCTGTGCCAGGCAATATTCTAACCACCGTATTCATCCTTTGTTACTCCTCATAACAACCTTATTAGGTAGGTTCTATTATTCCCATTTTACAGCTGAGGAAGCAGTAATGCAGCTACTGAATGGCAGAGCCAGAGCTGACTCCCAGCTGCATCCAGAGTCCAGTGCTTAACCACTGCACTCACCACCTCTTCCCGGAGGTATGGTAGCTGCTTTCAGACAAAGAAGACATCATATGAGAAATGCTGCCAGAAAGTTTAGTGTCAGTGGTTGGAAAACCCAAAAGTGTTTGATTCATTTGTTCAGCTCACATTTATGTGCTTAGGAAAAAAGCATTTACAGTGACTTCTAAGGCCCTGTGTGAGTTGGCCCTGCCACTGTCTGTTTCATCTTATAATATTCCTTCCTCGCTCACTGTGCCTCAGGCACACTGGTCCTCAGAAGCCCTAGAACATGACAAACTTTCTCCATCCTAAAGCTGGTCTATTAGTCTTTTCTCATGCTGCTAATAAAGACATACCTGAGACTGGGTAATTTATAAAGGAAAGAGGTTTAATGGAGAACTCACAGTTCTGCATGGCTGGGGAGGCCTCATGGGGAAAATCACGGTAGAAGGCAAGGAGGAGCAAGTCACGTCTTACGTGGATGGCGGCAGGCAAAGAAAGAGAGCTTGTGCAGGGAAACTACCCTTTATAAACCATCAGATCTCATGAGACTTATTCACTATCATGACAACAGCATGGGAAAGACCTGCCCCCATGATTCAATTACCTCCCAGCAGATCCCTCCCACAACATGTGAGAGTTCAAGATGAGATTTGGGTGGAGACACAGCCAAACCATATTAGCTGGTATGCTTGGTGTTTCCTCTTGCTCAAATGTTCTTCCTAGTCTCTACATGGCTGGTTTCTTCTCATCTTTAAGGCCTCAACTTAAATGTCACCACTGTATTATATGCCCCCATGTTTTCCTGATCCCTGTGGTTTTTTAGAATTTCCTTTTGAATCACAATCTATAATAATTTTTATGTATTTTCTGTTTACCTATCTTCTATCTTAACCATTAATGTGTAAACTTCAGTAGGACAAGGACCTCCTCTGTCTTGTCCTTATTGTATGCTCAGTGTCTAACAGAGTTTCTGGCACATAGGTGTTAAATAAATGTTTATGGGCTGGGCGCAGTGGCTCAAGCCTGTAATCCCAGCACTTTGGGAGGCCGAGAAGGGCAGATCACGAGGTCAGGAGATCGAGACCATCCTGGCTAACACGGTGAAACCCCATCTCTACTAAAAAAAAAAAAAAAAAAAAAACTAGCCAGGCAAGGTGGCGGGCACCTGTAGTCCCAGCTACTCGGGAGGCTGAGGCAGGAGAATGGTATAAACCCGGGAGGCGGAGCTTGCAGTGAGCTGAGATCTGGCCATTGCACTCCAGCCTGGGCAATGACAGAGCGAGACTCCATCTCAAAAAAAAATAAAATAAAATAAAAAATAAATGTTTATGGAATGAATGAACTACTCAATCTAGAAATTCCTCAAGGACAAGCACCAAGTTCTTCTAGCTTTGTTCCCAGCATCTAGAGGAGTGTGTGGCATGTAGGAAGCCTCTGCTAATGTTGACTAGAAGAAATGCATACCTGTTATCTACCAGGCACTATGCTTGGAGCCCAGGTCTGGGACAGAGAGAAGAAATAATGCTTCATTTCCCCGAGACATTGACAGTTTGGTGAGGTGAAAACAATACATGCACATAATTAAAATGCATGAAGCACTGTGGTACTAGACAGGGGCAAAGCTGGTTACCTGAAGAGTATGACATTTGAGCTGAATTTTAAAATGTGAATAGAATTCATCAGAGAGTAAGAAGAGAGAGGGAACAGTTACATGTGAATATACATAATCACTCGAGGATTCAAAATTGTCAGAGCATAGATACATGGGAACAAACTAAAGAGGGATAAGGCTGGGATGCTAGGTTGGGGCCAGACATTAAACAGCCCAATATATCATGCAAAAGGGATTTAGACTTTATCCTATGAATGATTGAGAGAATCCAATGATTTTTTTGAATAATGATCTAATCAGGCTTGTGTTTTAGAAAGATCATGCTGGTTGTGATATGGAAGATGGATTAGAGGAAGACTTTTGCAATACTATAGAACAGAGATGCTAAGAAACTCAGTTTAGGCAGTGACTCTGAAGATGAAGAAGTGGAGTTCGTTCCAGAGTCACTAAGAGGCAGAATCTACAGGACCTAGTATTCAAATGGCTACTTAAGGTGAGAGATAAAGAGCCAATGTTGAAGCTTAGCCTTCTTGTTTGAGCAGTCAGTCTAGCTGGTGGTGCCAATGCAGGATGTTGAACACGTTGAGATAAGGTGATGGGCTTAGTAGGATACACAGAGTTTGGGGTGATATAAGCATGGAGATGCCCACTAGGAAGCTGGGAATGCAGGTCTAGAGATGAGGAGGGAGACCTAGGCCACTAAAAAAGATATTGAAATAATCAGGCCAAGGGCTGTCAGACAATGTGAAGACAGAACTCTGCAGAAAACATGGAGCAGAGAGAAGCTGCAGAGATAGTACTTCAGCCAGAGGTGCTGAGAAAAGCCAGCATAGGAAGAAGGTCTTATTGATGGTGGGAATCTAACCTCCCTGAAATGTTCCAGAGGACAGAAAAGCAGCATTCTGGGAAGAAGGATGGATGAGGAGTTAGGAGACCTGGGTTTTAGTTTTTGGACTACAGTTAACTAGCTGTGATCTTTAGAAAAAATCATTTAATCTCTCTGAACCCCACTCATACTTTAAAATGTCCCTGAGAAGTCAAGCACTGAGTAATTTTTCTTTGCAGAATTATCCTGGCCTCACATGAAATATCCCCTGGTGCCCTTGGTGGAACTGACATTTCCAATTGAGATAATCCAGGGCCTGACTTGGCCTGGCAATTCTAGTCACCAGTCATTAAAGAAGAACTGGGCAACTATTAGGCACCTAGTACATACAGTTTCCCAGGACACAGAAGGGTATCAACACCTGACCTGTTCTCAAGAAGCGCTTACAAATTTTAACACAATTCTCAATAGGAAGAACCTGAAGTCAAGGAGCACAGTTATTTCTTTTGATCTCTTGGCTAGCGGGGCAGAGGGCCAAGCGAGTCTACTGCCTTTAACAAAATATGAAGGTCAAGAAAATGAGCTAGAGGGCACCTATTCTCCATCAGAATAGGAAGTAGGACCAGTGGGCTTCTAGTTCATCCTTATAAACCTTCAATAAATGTTCATTTCTTTCCAATTTAACAAATGTTCCCTTCTCACTCTTGTCTCTGCATCCCAAAAATGTATGACCTTTAAACCTTATCCTCATTTGGTCTGTGAACTATGCCTCATCCGTGAGGTTTATTTTTAACTCTGTCCACAAAGTATAAATAGATTTTCACATACCAGCTCCTGCCAACAGAGCGTAAGTCGCTTCTTATCTAAAGTGGTTTGGTTCAACATCTTGGGCTTTTTTTCTGCTTCAGAGATAAAGGCACTGTAAGAAAAGAATAACAATTTTGAAACCTACTTAGTGAAAATCCATTTATATAATTCCAGAGGTTTGCAAATATCATTTCTGCAATACATTGGAAAGCTTTTGAAGCCATAAAACCAATATTTTTAATTTAGGATTAAGCCACAATGTATTAACTTTTCCAAGAGACAAAATGAGAACTAGAAATGATGCCCAGACCCAACATTAGTTTTGGGGAACAGATTTTTTTCCACTTTCTTTCAGTACAATCCATTGTGATTACTATAAAAATTCATAAAAAACCCCACAAAATGCTGTTTTCCTTCATCTTACAAATTTAACACACACCAAAAGTTTTCTGAAAAGTTGTATATAAAACAAATATTTTAGATTCAATACTTAGATGTGTCCCTACCATTTAAAAACAATAGGAAAGACTGAGTAGTAATATTTTTTGGAGATGAAGTTAAAAATGTCTTCAAAAGGAAAACAGTAAAGATTGTGAATGCAATTCAAGAAGAAAAATGTAAATGGACTAAATGCTTGGGGAAATAAGATATTGTCCTTACTAGTGATAACTTAAATGCAAATTAAAATCAATACCATTTTACCTATACAAATGAATAATATTCAAGGTTGGTGAAGATGTTGGGAGATAGTTACTCTTCTACTTTATTGAAGGTGGGTGTAGATTCTTACAGTGTTTTAGAGGCTACTTGATAGCACCTATCAAAATTTTAAATTGATTCAAAATTAAAGTAAATTATGCTAGACTTCTTACCCTTCAAAAATAATTGAAAGATTTGACAAGATTATGTTATACAAGCATATGTATTATAGCACTGTTCATGGTAGCAAAATAAGTGGGAACAACTTAAATGTCATTAGGGACTAGTTAAATACATCATGGCACATAAAAGCAATTGAATATTCAGGATATCTATTATGTGCACCTGTAGAAAGATGCCTGTGATATTTTGCTGAATGAAAAGGCAACCTGCAGAGCAAATGTGTGATATCATTTGTGAAGAAATGTGGTATTTTATGAGCGTGTACATGAGGATGCATGTTTCCAAATGCACAGAAAAAAGTCCAGGAGGACAAATCAAACTCTTCTCACTGGAGAGTAGGATTGGAGAGAAAATTGAGAAGAACTTTCATACTTGATATATTTATTTTTTTTTTAAATGATGAGCATGATCATTTAAATGATGAGCACTTCTGATGAAAAAAATCAATTATAAAGGAAACAAAAAGGAAAATCTAAGATGCCCATACCAGACTCTACCCACTGGCAGTTGGAAGTCTCACCAGAAATCCTCCTTGGATACACTAGTAACACTACCTTTTCTTTAAATTTTCAAAAAGAATAAAAAGGATTATATTTTGAAGAGGGAATCTTGTTGCCCCAATTCCTGCCTTTTCTTGTGGCAGAAGGAATTCCATGTCACTCTCCAGAATGGATCAGTGCAGGTAGACATGATCACTTCTGATCCCTTTCCTTTCCCCACAGGGAGAAATAATTTGTTTCCTCGTTAAAATTGGGGTAAATGACCATTGGCACACGTTTCTGTTCATTCTTCATCTTTCAGACCCAACCTGCCTACTGGCTGTGAACACCCCCCCTTCCTTCACGTGTCACATGGCAAGTGCCCTGTCCCTGTGAGGGGCAAGGGCGAGATGGAGGGAGAAGCCCTGTTGAGCTGCTTGGCCATGAACAGGTTGGGGGAACAGGAAGCTTGACTTGACCTCAGGTCCAAGCTGCTTTCTCAAATCCAGCTTTTCCAATTATAAAACATTTTGATCTCTGTCTTATTCTCATATTTTTTGAGTTGGTTATAAACTTGAAAAAGGGGGAACAATTAACTGTCATCCCAAGTAATCCCCTAACATAGAGAAGTTATTGAGCTATTAATTTGCTCATAGACAGTTTCTAAAAGTATGCATTGTGAAGCTTTTTCAAACACTTAAAGGGAATTGCAGGTGGCACTAAATAGCTCACAACAGCAGTAGCACTAATGTGTGTGTGTGTGTGTGTATCTTTTATAATGAAAAACAAGAAATAAAAACTATTTATTTGCTTTCTTTTTTTTGTAAAGTAAAAATTATTGAGTAGTTGAGAAATTGGGGAAGCAGAACTTAAAAAGCTGAACACCAGAATTTAGCTACTCCCTGCCTTTTATCAGATGAATCTCCACTCCCTTTCCATTAGTCCCATTATGACAAGTTCTCATAGTTGCTCAAATCTTTTTTTTTATTGTTGAGTAGCATTATATAATATGTGTAAATTTTATTTTGTTTTTTTTATATATATTATACTTTAAGTTCTAGGGTACATGTGCACAACGTGCAGGTTTGTTACATATGTATACTTGTGCCATGTTGGTTTGCTGCACCCATCAACTCGTCAGCACCCATCAACTCGTCATTTACATCAGGTATAACTCCCAGTGCAATCCCTCCCCTCTCCCCCCGCCCTGTGATAGGCCCCAGTGTGTGATGTTCCCCTTCCCGAGTCCAAGTGATCTCATTGTTCAGTTCCCACCTATGAGTGAGAACATGCGGTGTTTGGTTTTCTCTTCTTGTGATAGTTTGCTGAGAATGATGGTTGCCAGCTGCCTCCGTGT
Organism: Trachypithecus francoisi; assembly: GCF_009764315.1. Taxonomy (NCBI): domain Eukaryota; kingdom Metazoa; phylum Chordata; class Mammalia; order Primates; family Cercopithecidae; genus Trachypithecus; species Trachypithecus francoisi. Next base: position 78,941,955 of record NW_022681472.1, on the reverse strand, counting down.
CCCTACAAAGGACACAAACTCATCCTATTTTATGGCTGCATAGTATTCCATGGTATATATGTGCCACATTTTCTTAATCCAGTCTGTCACTGATGGACATTTGTCACTGATGGAAATCTTAACCTAGTTAATTTCAAGGGTTAGTCCAAGTTGTTTCCTTAAAGTGTCAGCAGCCTCTAAGAAGGCTCCAGCGAGTCCCACCTCCTTCAATTCATGCTACTGTGTAATCCCCTCCCTTTGAAGGTGGGCTGGGCCTAGTGACTTGCTTCTAACAGAATAGTCAAGAGTGATGGGCTGTCACTTCCAAGACTAGGCATGAGAGACTCTGACTTCTGTCTTGCTGGAATATTCTCTCCGACTCTTTGTGCTTGCTGGCTCGAAGGAAGCCAGCTGCTCTGTCATGAGAGGCAGCTTAGAGAGGCTCACATGGCAAGGCAACAGCTAGTGAGAAATTGAAGTCCTCAGCCCAATGGCCCATGAAAAACTGAATTCTGCAAATGACCACATGAGTGATCTCAGAAGTTAATCCATCCCAGTGAAGCCTTAATATGACTGCAGCCAGGGAAGAAAAAGGACCCAGCTGAGCCACACCTGGCCCCCTGGCCCACAGAAACAGTGAGATCATAACTATGGTGTTAAGCCACTGAGTTTTGGGGAAATTTGTTTCTCAGTAAAAGATAATTAACTAGATAGCCTATTTTTTATCTTTTATTATATCGTCTGACCTCTAGAATAAGGGTTACTAATTGGTACTCAATATGTTGTATAAAATTTTCATTAAATTGTGTTGGAACACAGAAAACAATTCCCTAAAATATGCTGCTTCATCATACCGAGTGCTTTGAAAATTGGAAGGCCTCAGAAATAAGCCTCAGAACCAGGGTTTTTCTCTGACCTGTCTTTTCCATGTCTCCCTGTCTCTCTGATCCTCTTTTCCGAAGCACCAGGAGAGACTCTTTACATTTTCCTATCAGACTAAGAAAGCTTAAAAGTGATTGTCTTAAGACTCCCTCCCTAGAGATCTCATCAAATAACCAGGAAAGATCAACCAACAGAGAAGAGACTGGAATCATCACCTGCCCAGAAAGACTTTGCATCTATTCTTCTAAGGACAGCTCCAAGAGATTACCTGGGGGACTTTGTACAAAAACTAAGACAACCTGTGTTCCTGTGCAGCTTCATCCCTCACCTTCCCCTAAGGTTGGCCTCCCATCTCCCTGGTCCATTCATTCTTCCTAATGATTTACCGTCCCTCAAAATAAATATCTACATTCTCCATCTCCCCCATCTCATCTAAAAAAGGATATATAAGCTTCTGTACTGCACTGGGTAATTGAGTAATCACTCTGTGGTTCTCCCCTGTGCATGTTAATACATTTGCATACCTTTTCTCCTATTAATCTACTTTTTGTCAGTTGATTTTCAGTGAGCCTTCAGAGAGGGGAGGGAGGGTTTTCCCTCAGCCCCTACAATAGTATATTGAAATATACTATTCAGGCTCACTAAATAGTATCTTTCACTGAAAACAGTTGATTTTCAGAGAGCCTTTAGAGAAGAGATGTTTTCCCTCAGCCCAACAATAGTATTTTACATATTAATAGCTTATTCTTCTAGCCATCTAAGTGTCAAATAGTTGCTGAGTGCCTGCCACATGCACAGCACCATGCTGGTGCACTAACACTACTAGCATTTTTCTTGTTTCCTACAGAGTCTCTGTAGTAAGTCTTCCTTTGCTTTTCGCACCTTTGATTTATGTTTGAGTTGCTTAAGTGTCAAGAAGCAGTAGTTAGTCCACAAGTACCAGTGAAATTACTGAACAAAATTAAGATGGATACAGCACTCTAAAACACCTATTTGAATGCATAGGAAATCGACTACTCTCTCAAGGTAATGAAAAGCTGAGTCCACAGAAGCTCAGCTCTGCCTATGCCGGCTGTCTCTCCCAGTACCTGCTCTGACTGATGAAGTCACTGAGCACTGTTTTCATTTTCTCTTCAGGTGCCTCCTGTGAAATCTTGATCAAATCTCTCACTTCTTCTATACTTTCTTCCTGAAAACAAACCACAGGAGTGGAGAGATGAGGCGGTGGGAATGAGATTGGTAGTAGAGATACTAATTGTAATGTACTAGAAATAACAGTTAGCTAATTTTTTGTTTTGGAAATGAAGGAAGATTTATCTAGTTTTCTTGTACTTGAATTGGAAAATGCTACTGCATTCTAACTTTGAACCTTTCTTTTAATAAGTGGAATTGGTCCAGATACAAGTCTTCTCCCATACTGTTCAAACTCATTGTTTCTGTTATAGATCCATTCCCTAATGGGTACCATTTATTTAGAATCTACTCTCTGAGGAAACCTAATAATGTGGGAAATAGCTAACAATGTAGAGAAATTAGATATAATTACCCAAAACTTCAAAAGTAATGTTCAAGTCAATTTTTTACATAGGGATATAATCATATTGAATAATCCCTGAAATTAAATGGTTCCCTGTTCTTCTGATTACATGAGTTTTGGGCCAGGTAATGGGACAGATTGTACATGGCAATGGCCCTATGCTTGTATACTTAACAATCACACTTTTCCTTTGGGACTAAATTCTAGAATTCTATTTAGTGACCTGGAGGAAAATGGCACCTAAGGGGAAGTATATGTGTTACTACTCCTTTGCTAGAATTTATGAAACTGTATTCTCTACCATATCCCAACGTCTGGTGCCTGGGGACATATGTTCCCCCTCTTTACACCTTCACTATAAGAATAGGAAACATTGTGGCATAGTTAAGGACTTGGGCTCCGGAGTCAGGTTGCCTTGGTTCAAATCCAGGCTCTATCACTTACAAGTGAAGTAATCCATTTATGCCCAATGTCCTTATCTGTGGAATGGAATAATAACAGAACGCACCACAACACTATAGGGGGTGTGAATATCTTCAAACAGCGCTGGGAGTTAGTAAACATTCAGTCATGTCTCTCATGGTCGTTAGCCATGATATGCCAAGCACGGCAGGGATGCCAACATTGATAAAGGAATTAGAAATGAATGTCACTATGGCCTCTAGGAAAAAAATTCTGATTTGCTTTGTCAAGACTCTTGGAGATAAATGTCAAGACTCTTGGAGATAAACAATCTGTTCTGTCTGAAGGAGAAGTAAGACCATCCTAACCAAGACAGTCTGTGACTTCCATGTGCTGTGACCCCAGACTAGGTCTCCTGACCACTCTCAGAGTTTATCTCCATGATGCCTGGAATCCCCATGTTCAGAGACAATACTTTGTTTTACAAATTTGGAGACAAGGATTATAAAGCAAATGGGACAGAGAACTTTGTTCTTGACTTAACATAGGTTTTAGTGGAACAGGAGGGTCAAGACAAGGATGATCTGGTAAGGCATATGGGACAGAGTAGTGGGAGCACGGGAGTAGGAGAGAAGAATTTATAAAGGGGAGGAGCAAGATATCAGAGAAACAGAGGTCCCAGCTTTCTCTCCCTCCTGGGGCTTAGGGGGAAAAACCTAGCATTGATTGGATATTGATTGGCACTGTTTACAGCATAAAATACTTTCAAACATTCAATTCCATGAATAATTATTTAGCCCCTATCAGGTGCCAGGCATTAAGCTAAATGCCATAGAAACAGTAGCAAATAGTTATTGAACAAAGAAACACACAAATATATTGTAAAGTATGATAAGCGGTCCAAAGGAAAAGAACAGGGTGTTGGCCAGGCACAATGGCTCATGCCTAACACCCCAGCAATTTGGGAGGCCGAGGCAGGAGGATTGCTTAAGCCCAGGAATTCCAGACCAGCCTGGGTAACATAGTGAGATCCTGTCTCAAAACAAAAAAGAAAAAAAGAAAAAAAAAATCAGGCATGGTGGCATGCGTGCACCTGTAGTTCCAAGTACTTGGGATGCTGAGGTGGGAGGATTGCCTAGGAGTTCCAGGCCATCCTGGGCAACACAGTGAGACTCTATCTCTACAAAATATTTAAAAAATTAGCCAGGGGTGGTAGGACATGCCTGTGGTCCCAGCTACATGGGAGGCTGAGGTAGGAGGATTACTTGAGCCCAGAAGGGCAAGGCTGCAGTGAGCTGTGATTATGCCACTGCATTCCAGCCTGAGTGACAAAGCAAGACCGCCTTCTCAAAAACAAAACAAAACAAGACAAAACAGGGTGTTATGTAAGAAGATAAGGGGGTAGAAGGTGTCACACTCTTCCCTGAGGAAGTTTGAAATTAACCCTGGAATTTGGCTGGGTTACAAGAAGATTGGAGAAGGGAAAATTAACAGAGGAAAAGGCATGGTGGTGGCCGGGAGGCTTAAAGGAATTTGGCTTTTTCAACATATTCAAAGGAGACCAGTGTGGTTGGAACAAAGTAAGGGAGGAAGAACATAGGAAAGATGGGGCTGTAGAGGCAGGCAGGGTCTGATGTTGTAGGCAGTTGTCCACCGTGCCAGGGACTTGGGATTTTTTATTAATCGAAGCCAGGATCTATCAATTTTGTGAGAAAGTTGTCAATTCCTGCCCTTTGGAGATTAGAAAAACAGCCCATACCTAGATCCTATAACAGCCAGAAGCAGGGCAGGGATTTGAACTTAGGTATTTTGATTCAAGTTCAGGGATTTTACAAAATGTTATCTCATTCCCCCTAGATACGCATGGTGGGATCCACATGCCCTCCAAATGCACCATCCCCCATTTATTTGTATTTAAACCGAAGTCAACATCCTCTACTAGGTGGATTTTTAAAATCCCTTCCCCGACCAGCTTCCCAATCCTCTAATCCATCACCTGTCAGAGTCACCTACCAGGAAGTCTGCCATTTTCTCCAGCATGTTGGACCAGTGCAGCCTGAAGGTCTGGTCTCCCCAAGAGCTGACAAAGTAGACACAGGGCTTCTTAGCCTCAAATGGCAAATAGTTGTAATTCCTGTGAAAACAATTAGGTCTGGAAGTTAGCTGGTAATCTGTTTTCCAGGCAACCCCAGTCACATGTTAATGTTTTGTATGTTGTGGGCAGGACTCGGGAGGCATAGTAACAAAACTATCAAACTTTTAACACCATCCTTAGTCTATAATTAGGGACCTGTGAGCAATGAACAATGAACAGTTAGATGGCTGCAATGGAGAGGTATTAACAGCCACCATGAGAACTGGAAGAAAGCTTAGAAACGATCACTAGAGGACAGGATTTTTTTAGGCAGGACTTTTTCAAGAAGGATGGCTTTATTTTTATTTAATTAATTTAATTAAGTAATTAATTTTTAAAAGGCAAGGTCTTGCTCCATCACCCAGGCTGGAGTGCAGGAGGAGGATGATTTTAAATGAGAGAGGGAAAATGGGAAGAAAAGTAACTTTTCCTTTCTGGTCACTATGTGCCAGGCATGTGTGAAAGTCAAGGTAACAGATGTATTCCACAGTGGTTGTACTAGTTTACATTCCCAACAGCAGTGTGGAAGTGTTCCCTTTTCACTGCATCCATGCCAACATCTATTATTTTTTTATTTTTTTAATAATGACCATTCTTGCAGGAGTAAGGTAGTTTTGCGCATTTTGAGCATTTTTGCATTTTGTGTGTTTTGAGCATTGTGGTTTTGATTTGCATTTGTGCATTTAGAGCGCTTGTGCATTTTGAGCATTGTGGTTTTGATTTGCACTTCCCTGATCATTAGTGATGCTGAGCATTTTTTCATATGTCTGTTGGCCATTTGTGTATCTTTTTCTGAGAATTGTCTATTCATGTCCTTAGTCCACTTTTTGATGAGACTGGTTTTTTCTTGCTAATTTGAGTTCCTTGTAGATTCTAGATATTTGTCCTTTGTCACATGTATAGATTGCGAAGATTTTCTGCCACTCTGTGGGTTGTCTGTTTACTCTGCTGACTGTACCTTTTGCTGTGCAAAAGCTCCTTAGTTTAATTAAATCCCACCTATTTAACTTTGTTTTTGTTGCATTTGTTTTTGGGTTCTTGGTCATAATATCTTTGCCTAAGCCAACGTCTAGAAGGGTTTTTCTGATGTTATCTTCTAGAATTTTTATAGTTTCAGGTCTTAAAGAACTAAAAGCAAAACTACCATTTGATTCAGTAATACCACTACTGGGTATCTACCCAGAGGAAAATAAGTTATTATACAAAAAAGATACGTACATGCATGATTATAGCAGCACAATTCACAACTGCAAAAATGTGGAACCAGCCCAACTGTCCATTAATCAACAAGTGGATAAAGAAACTGTGGTGTGTATGCATATATATGACAGAATACTACTCAGCCATAAAAAAGGAATGAATTAATGGCATTTGCAGCAATCTGAATGTGATTGGAAACTATTATTCTAAGTGAAGTAACTCAGGAATGGAAAACCAAACATTGTATGCTCTCACTCATAAGTGGGAGCTAAGCTATGAGCTATGAGGACGCAAAGGCATAAGAAGGATACAGTGGACTTTGGGGACTTGGAGGGGAAAGGGTGGGAGGAGAGTGAGGGATAAAAGACTACAAATTGGATTCAGCGTATACTGCTCAGGTGATGGGTACACCAAAATCTCACAAACCACTACTAAAGAATTTACTCATGTAACCAAATACCACCTGTTCCCCCAAAACCTATGGAAAAAAAAAACAATTTTTTAAAAAAGAAAACAGATATAAATGCATTATGTAAGCTGAAATTGCTAGAGAAATGTAAAAAGGTAATCATACTATCAATGAGGGTAAAGGCTTGTGTCCCAAACTAAACTTTAGCATTTCATGGCTTGCCCGTCTAATCACCTGTCCCTCCATCCACTTTTCCTTCCATCCTTCTTTTCTTCCACCCATCCATCTGATATTTTGTGTTGCCAGGAACTAATACCAATAATGTAGGTTACTTGCTTGGCTAAAAGGGACAAGAGGGATAGCAAAGTAGCTAAAAGGGGAAGCTGTGCAGCCAGAAGGAATATTTGAAGACGGCAGCTGGAAATGTGAGCACGCCGATGAGAGGCAGTTAACAGCGTGAGAGAGATGACAGAAAAGCAGCAGCTAATTTATATGTTTTAATTCCAAGAAGGAAGGGGATGGGTGTGGAGGTAGCTAAGTGGGGAGAAATATGGCAAAAAGTTGAAGAAGCTCCCTGCCTAATGACAGCTATTTTTTTTTTTTTACCAGGTTTTCCCCCAAACCCAGTGTAATTTTTTCCCAAACACCTGGGACTGTGTGAAGAGAACTGTGGAAGGCTAAAGTCCATGGGATGGCTGTGACAGGATGATACATGGAGCAAGAAGCCTCTAGAAAGTAGGACGGGTGGCAGGGGGGAGACAGACAGGGAAAGAGAGAGAGAGAGAGAGAGAGAGAGAGACAGACAGAGAGAGAGAGAGAGAGAGAGAGACCGAGTGACCTTCGTTTCCATTCCAAAAAACTAAAGAGGACTTCAGCCTGAAAGAATGGATGATTGCTCTTTTTAGCTCTGCCACACAAATTTCATCTGAAGGAGACAATAAAAATTAGTGAAGGTGTCCCATGGTCTGTTCTGCAGAAAACAGACCAGCAGGTGTTTACTCAGAAGAGAAGCCACATAAGTTTTTGGAAGAAACTGTGTTTGTTATTACAGCAGGAGAACAAAAACACATTTAGAAACCAAACTGCTCTATTTTCTCTCTTTAAAAATCATTGCACTAAGAATCCTGCAGATAAATAAATTCCCACCCCAAATGTTACTTTGTCTCAAGGTTTCTTTGGTTTGGGTCATTTTGTGCTAATGATGTTCCACAAGGCCTTTGTCTCTTTGGTTCTCAGGACCTTCTAGTCTTAGTATGTCTACATGGACAAGGATGCTGTGGCTTCTTAGGCAAACTGCATGGCAGCTGGAGGGCAGCAGATGGGAAGGTGCTGTGCTGCTTGTGGAAAGAGGAGACTGCCAGTCTAAATGGCTGTGCTGATACAGGACCAGCCTTGTGACTTTGGGTCATCACATGATGACCTGCCATTGGATATCTTATTCTCCAGTCCCATTCCGGAGCTCCAGCCTAGTAAATAAGATGCATGTGAATGCATGTGCTTTGCAAAACTGGAAAGCCTAGAACAAATCCAAAGTGAGATTTTAACGAGGGCAGCAAATAAATTGTGTGTGTTCATATATATGTGCACATGCATGCATATATGTGTACACATGTATAGGAGTCTTTTATAGACATAGATTTTCCAACTCAGCTGCTGCCTCCCTGGCTTGCCACTGTATAGACAGAGCCTCAATATGGTGACTGAAGAGTGTACAGAAAGCCCAACTGTACCAAAAAAAATATCAGCATGACTTATTTTGGTTTCCTTGAGCCAGCAGGACAACACCAATATGAGGTGCATCCAAGGATGCTTTGAAACCTCTCATCTCCTCCTAAACCCTTCCCTTGCCATCCTCCCCTGAAATCCCCACCAATAGTCAACAATGGCTAATCCATTAAGGCAGAGAATGTCTTCACTGCCTGGCCTCAGTGCAAAGATGCAAAGTACCTCTGAGTAGTCTCAGAACAGTCCCCCAGAACTGCAGAACCAGCTGTTCACTCACTGATGGTCTCAGTTTTGAGAATAAAGTTAAAAGACAGAGGAATTTGGGATTCTCTGTGGTGTTGTAAAGAATGACAGATAAACAGGTATGGCTTTCAGGGACCCAAAAAAAATGCCCCAAAGAAGGTGCTTCATGGAAGGCCCATGGAAGGACAGGGTTTAGAAAATTCAGGAAATGCTCAAAAACAAGAGGACAAACAGCTAAGACTATTTCAATGGACTCCATTCTGCTTTGTCCTAAATGCTTTCCCTTAATCCCTTAAGCACATTCTCATCCTTTAGGATGTTACTCTTTCTGTGCCTTTTCCCAATTCCTTATCTCCTCCCCAGTGGGATTACTCACCTGACTCTGTTCCCATAGTACTCTGTACCCAATCCAGTTATAGTAATTCCTTAACTTATTCAAAAACACTTATGAGCACCTACTGCCATCCGCTGGTCACAGAGATGAACAGATATGCGTGTGAATAAGGCATAGTCCCTGGCCTCAACATGCTCCCAGTTTAACAGAGGAGAGAGACAGATAAAAACGTCTTCAATCAGTGCTTGGGGACGTGAGGACAGAAATCCAAATCAGACTGGGGATTCCGGGAAGGGAATTGGGCTTTGTCTCGAACCCAGCAGTTCTGAGGAGGGGGATTATTGCCAGGCATAAGGAAGAGTGTGTTCAAAGATCCAGAAGCAGCACACAGCAGGACATATTGGGAAACTGCCAGGGGCACTGCAGTTTGGAATGGAAGAAAGAGTTTGTGGAGTGGACAAAAATGAAGGTGGAGAAGTAGACTAGGATCAAATCCATAAGCTACGGCCTCTGGAATTAATCCTGAAAGCCACAGGTCATCAATGAGTGAGGTGAATCAGGGGAGTAAATGGTTCTCATAGTTTAGCGAAGGTCTTGAATAAGATCCAAGTCAGGTAGGAAGTGTTGTTGCTGTTGTTTTCTAATAATTCAGGCTGAAGGTGCCAATGGCCAGAATTTTTAAATGGCAATAGATTTGAGAAATACTTAAGAACAGTATTGACTGACTTCATCACTGAGCAGATGCAGGTAGGAATGAAAAGAGATCGGTTGACTTTTTTTTTTTTTTGAGATGGAGTCTTCCACTGTCACCCAGGTTGGAGTGCAGTGGTGCGATCTCCACTCACTGCAACCTCCACCTCCCGGGTTCAAGCGATTCGCCTGCCTCAGCCTCCTGAGTAGCTGGGATTACAGGTAACCGCCACCACGCCCTGCTAATTTTTTGTATTTTTAGTAGAGACGGGGTTTCACTATGTTGGCCAGGCTGGTCTTGAACTCCTGACCTCGCAATCCACCCACCTCGGCATGAGCCACCTCACCCAACCAACAGTTGACAATTTTCTTGCCTGTGACTTGGAGGACTCAGAAGGGTGAGCTCGGTCTATGAGACAGGAAAAATAGGGAAAGAAGAAAAGTTGTCTGCGAAGACAATGGGCCTGGTGAGTAATCTGGGACATCCAAGCGGAAGTGCTTAGATCTGCTGCTCAGGAAAGAAGGCTGTTTAGGAAAATAGATTTGGGAGTCCCTGTTATCCTCAGAGTGGTCATGGTTCAGTCCCCAGAAAGTGTCTAGATTGAAAAGAGCAGAGGGACTGAGGAGCATAGAGATGTAGCCTTGTTGGGGCCATGCAACATCTTCATTCTCTTTGCATGCAAAATGTGGGAAGAAACATGCTATTATGAGAATCCAATAAGATCATACATATTTCAAGATATGGCAATAAAAGACTCTTACTACACTATCCCTTCTCATTTGATCGGTGCTTGACACCACTTTCTTTTTAAAAATTCTCTAATTTTACTTCTATTTGCAGGTTGAAAATTTGCATGGATTAAAGGAGATCAGTGAGAGTACATGTAAGTGCCCCCAGCTGTTTTCTGAAATTATCTTTTCTGGTGCCTGACAACTGGTTTTTTTGAGTCTTTCAGTTTGCAAATGACTGTGTCAAAAATAAGATAAGAAATGATGTATTCAATAATCCCATCAAATTGCATTTACATAATAGCACAGAACTCAGATGAATATAATAAGAGGGTTTGGATTTAAATTGTAAGTTCTGACCTTCCTACCTTATTTTGCTTCGGTTACAGAATAAAGGGTGCTTCAGATATGATCATCATCATCATCATTGCTCTGCTCTTAAATGCATTACCTAGGTGTTAGTTATCTGAAGGGTCGTCACGTTGCTAAAGATTCAGTTGAGTTGTACTTACCATCTTGCTCCAATTTGCACCTTGTTCTCATAGCTGAGATTAAAAAATTATGTTTCTGGCCAGGCATAGTGGCTCATGCCTGTAATCCCAGCACTTCGGGAGGCGGAGACGGGGGGATCATGAGATCAGGAGATCGAGACCATCCTGGTCAACACGGTGAAACCTCATCTCTACTAAAAACACAAAAATTAGCAAGGCATGGTGGTGTGTGCCTGTAGTCCCAGGTATTCAGGAAGCTGAGGCAGGAGAATCACTTGGACCTGGGAGGCAAAGGTTGCAGTGAGCTGAGATGCGCCACTGCACTCCAGTCTGGTGACTGAGCAAGACTCCATCTCAAAAAAAAAAAAATTCTGATTTTAGTGAAGAACTGAAGAAAACAGTCCTAGAAATTGGACAAAATCCCACACTAAAATCCTTGGCTGTTCTCCCAGGCTATGTCTCCCACCTGTTCCCTTCCGTCACCAGTGGCTTCTCTGGGTGAGTGGTAGAGGCCGTAGGAATGGGAACATCATGGGCCACATCCCCTTGTCCTTCATGAAGCAGTGGAAGGAGGTCTTCTTCAGCTGATTCAGCTGACTTCTTACTCCCATGATGGGACCCTCCATCAATCAGGTTTCCAAAATTACCTGCAGAGGCAGTAGCAAGAGAAAAGGGGTCAGGTGTTGGTAACCAGAATCAGTCTGCTTGGCATAAAGGATCCAAGCTCATGTTCTCCCATGGCAATAAGGTAAGCTGTCATTATGAAGGTAGAAAGAGCAATGATCAGACCAACAAGACTGACAATGACGATGAGCTATCATCTCTATCCATCTTATTTTCTCTTTTGTAATAACTACACAAATGACAGATTAGAAAATACGATCAACTAAAAAGAGTCACTAGAAATCACAAAACTGTTATACCCATTTAAACATTATAGTGTATAACCTTGCAAAACTTGTAATAGAGATGTTGGTAAAGAATCATAGATATGTCATTTTGTAACCTGCCTTTTTCACTAAACAAAATATCATGAACACCTTTCCAAACCTGCTTCTTCTCTAAGAGAAGACTTCTCGTCTAAATCCCCAAAGACAAAACTATGTTTGGGAGGGAGGGAGGGAGAGAGGGAGGGAGAGAGGGAGGGAGAGAGGGAGAGAGAGGGAGAGAGAGGGAGAGAGAGAGAGAGAGAGAGAGAGAGAGAGAGAGAGTAGAGAGAGAGGAAGGAAAACATTTTTTCCCTACAAATAGGGCAGCTTTTGTGCTACAAATATCTTTGTATAGGAATAGCTATTCCCTGCAGGCATATTGGTGTCATTGATCTTTCCATTTTATAATCTAATGTCAAATGCTTTAAAAGATTTAGATGAACATTTCTCTTTTGGAAGGAGCTGCAAAATTAGCCATATTACAGAGTTGGTTGACTGTTCAAGAAAGGTTCAGGATCAAAAGTCCATAATCACGTGGACCCCTTAACTTGGGAAGCCTTCCTAACTTCTCCTTCTCTGACCCCTGCCTCTCCTCTCCAGGCAGGCCAGGTATCACTATTCTGTCTCCCTGCAGTAGTCACTGGTAGTGCCCCACCTAGATCCTCTTTACCAGGAAGGAGCCCTCAAACCCCAGATACTGAGATCGCTGCTAATAGCTTACAACAGCCACCTTCCATGGAGAATTGCCTTCTACTGATGGAGTCTGCCTCTCCACAGAAGATTATAAGGCCCCCTTCTTGTGCCTGAAGCCACTCACAGCTTGGTGTGGGGATGTAAAAGCCCAGCCCACTTGCCTCAAAATGGGGCCAAGTCTGTGATGCCACTCGCTTGAGAGCACCTCACAGGATCTGGCCGTGGCTGGTCTCCCTGCCCTCAGAGACCTGCCCTATGCTCCATCACCCGCTTCTCCCGAGAGCATGCCACCCAAACCTCACATGTATAAGAATCTTCCCAAGTTTCATTTCTGGGAACCTAACCTAAACAGGTCCCTAACGTCACATCATATTCCCTTCATTTCTCTACCATCTTGTTTTCAAATAATTTACTTAGATGTCTGCAAATGTCTTGAGAATGAAAATAGTATCTTGCTAATTTTTGTGTCTCCACTGGTCATGGAACAAACGCAGGGAGGGTCTTGATTCGTATTTAGTGAATCAGTGATCTCAATGTGTTTCTATGTCCATAGGAGTCTTTCTCCCAGTTCATTCCAATACATTCTTTTCTTCCCTTCTCCATTATTCTTACCTTAGGAATAATACTAAAATACCTGAGAGAGGCATAATAATATCCTAGAAAGAGAAGGAGACTTAGAGTTAGCAGGCCTTGTTTGAGTCCTCTTTTTAAAATTCACCAGCTATATAAGCTGAGGTGGTTATTCGACCTCTCTCGATATCCCATTATGGCTAAAACCATTGAAATTGTTATAAATCAATCATGAAGGCAGAGCACGAGACCAGAGAAATAGGATAATTAGATGGGGTTTTTAATAGCACAACAGGGAAGAGAATTGAGACAACTGGGAAGAGTGTGGCTAAAGGGATGAACCATGTAGTCTGAGATGGACAGAGATGAAAGTGAAACAGAAGAAAGGATTGGGTATCTTCATGAGTCAAAGGGAAGATATTATAGTAAGAGACAATGAGAAGAATGGAGGGCAGGGCAGAGAATAGGCTACTGGAGAGAAGGCCAGAGCGGGGGACACTCCCATATGCAGCTCACTACCTCCCTGTGGAACCCAGTCAACTAAGAGAATTTACTGCCTACTGACAAGTTCTTCCTTGGATAGACCCCAAGTCACCCCATTTTTCACATATGTCCATGTGTTCTTAGACCCATCCTAGAGACCCACATCATAAGCCTCCTTCCTCTTCTCTGGTCCTTTGATGCTTAAAGCCAGCTTCCAGGTCTCTCTCAGTCCCCACCCAAACCTGTCTTCTCAGAGCTAACCCTCCTGGGTCCCTCTGCCCTCTACAAAGATACATGTTCCCAAAATGTATCTCCACTTTCTGATCATGCAGACAGGAGATTCTTTGTTAGGTTTCCAGCTGTATGGCTTAAAAGGGCTGTATTTCATCTCTATTTTTTTCTGCTCTGTTCAAAGAGAGCTTCCTGAATATAAATCATGACCTTCTATGATGGAATGCTCTTTCTGGGAATGGCTTTCCCAGTTGCACAATAGCCCAAGATTTGGGGAGTTACATCATAACATCTACTGTATGCATGGCACTTTGTATGCCTTACCTCCTTAAACTTTTGCAACAACTCTATGAGGAATTCATTTCACAGATGAAGAAACTGAGACTCAGAGACATTAAGTGAACTCTGGGTAATGGAACCAGGATTAGGAATCCAAGTATGTCTGAATCTAAACCTACAGTCTTAATCACTTTTGTGAAGTATGAAAATAAATGCAGAGAGAAGGTGGAGCAAGATGGCCAAATAGAACCCTGAAGTGATCACCCCCACAGAAAGACCAAATTAAACAACTATTCATACAAAATAAGCACCTTCATAAGAAACAAAAATCAGGTGAGTGATTACAGTACCTGGTTTTAACATCATATTAAGGAAAGAAGCACTGAAGAAGGTAGGAAAAACAGTCTTGAATTGCCTGTAGGTGATTCATTCCTCCCCATCCCCCAGCAGTGTGGAGAGAAATTTTCTCTCCAAATGGTGTGGAGAGAAATTTTCTCTCCAAATGGTGTGGAGAGAAATTTTCTCTCCAAATGGTGTGGAGAGAAATTTTCTCTCCAAATGGTGTGGGGAGAAAATCTGAGCACTTGGGGATGAAAAAAACGCAGTGATTGTGGGATTTTGTATTGGAACTCAGTGCTGCCTTGTCACAGTGGAAAGCAACACCAGGCAGAACTCAGCCATTGCCCAAGGAGGGAGCATCTAGGCCAGACTTAGCCAGAAGCAAATCGTCCCTCCTAAGTTCCAGCAAGCTTTGCCACTACAGGCTGAGGTGCTCTGCAGTCCTAAATAAACTTGAAAGGTAGTCTAGGCCACAACGACTGCCATTTCTGGAAAAGTCCTGGTGCTATGCTGGGCTCAGAGACAGTGGACTTGGAGTGCACATGCCCTAGGTGAGACATAAGCTAGGGCAGCCAAGGAATTTTCACTCTTCCCCCAACACTTAGCAGCCCTGGGATGGACTCCTTCCCTCTGCTTGAGGAGGAGAGAGAGGAGAATAAAGATGACCTTGTCTTGCAACTCGTATACCAGGTCAGCCACAGAATTAGCACCAGGCAGAGATGTAAGATCCACATTTCAGACCCTAGCCCACATATGACATTCTTTTTTTTTTTTTTGAGATAGAGTCTCACTCTGTGGTCCAGGCTAGAGTGTAGTGGGTTGATCTCAGCTTCGTCTCGGGGGTGTACCCTGCCGTGTGAGGTGTAGGGTATCGGTCTGCACCTACTGGGGGATGTCTCCCAGTTAGGCTACTCAGGGGTCAGGGACCCACTTGAGCAGGCAGTCTGTCCGTTCTCAGATCTCAACCTTTGTGTTGGGAGATCCACTGCTCTCTTCAAAGCTGTCAGACAGGGTCGTTTGCATCTGCAGAGGTTTCTGCTGCTTTTTGTTCAGCTATGCCCTGTCCGCAGAGGTGGAGTCTACAGGGGCAGGCTGGACTCCTTGAGCTGCTGTGGGCTCCACCCAGTTCGAGCTTCCCAGCAGCTTTGTTTACTTACTTAAGCCTCAGCAATGGCAGGTGCCCCTCCCCCAGCCTCGCTGCTGCCTTGTGGTTAGATCGCAGACTGCTGTGCTAGCAATGACAGAGGCTCTGTGGGCGTGGGACCCTCCTGGCCAGGTGTGGGGTATAATCTCCTGGTGTGCCGTTTGCTAAGACCCTTGGTAAATGCAGTATTGGGGTGGGAGTTATCCGATTTTCCAGGTGTTGTGTGTCTCAGTTCCCCTGGCTAGGAAAAGGGATTCCCTTCCCCCTTGCACTTCCCAGGTGAGGCGATGCCTCGCCCTGCTTCAGTTCTCGCTGGTCGGGCTGCAGCAGCTGACCAGCACCGATTGTCCGGCATTCCCTAGTGAGATGAACCCAGTACCTCAGTTGAAAATGCAGAAATTGCCCGTCTTCTGTGTCGCTCATGCTGGGAGCTGGCGACTGGAGCTGTTCCTATTCAGCCATCTTGCCGCCTGTGTATTTTCAATTGTTATATCCTCCTGCTGAATTGACTCCTATGTCTCTTTTCATAATTTTTATCTTGAAATCTACTTTATGTGATATAATTATAGCTACTCCTGTTTTTTGTTGGTTTCCATTTGCATGGAATATCCTTTTTCATTTTTTTTTTCAGTCTCTGTGTATAAGTGAAGTGTGTTTCTTGTAGGCAACAGATTATTGGACTTTGTGTTTTTATTTATTCAGCCACTGTATATTTTTTGATTAGAGACTTTATCCACTTACATTCAATTTTATTATTGATACATAAGGACTTACTCCTGCTATTTTGTTATTTGTTTTCTGGTTGTTTCGTGGTCTTCCTTTTCTTCCTTCCTTTTTTTTAGTGAAGGCAATTTTCTCTGGCATGTTTTAATTTTTTGTTTTTAATTTTTTGTGCATCTGTTGTATGTTTTTTGATTTGAGGTTATCATGAGGCTTGAAATACGATCTTATAAACCCATATTTTAAATTGATGATAACACTGATTGTATAAAGAAGCAAAAAAAAAAAAAAAGCAAAGAGAAAATGAATAAAAACTCTACACTTTAATTTCATCCACTCACTTTAAAATATTTGTTGTATACTGTCCATGTCTTAAAGTTGTTGTAGTTATTTGTTTTTGATAGGTTCATCTTTTAGTTTTCTACTAAAGATACAAGTAATTTAGACACCACAATTACAGTATTATAGTATTCTATGTTTCTTTGTGTATTTACTACTACCAGTGAGTTTTGTACCTTCAGATGATTTCTTATTGCTCATTAACATCTTCTTCTTTCAATTTGAAAAACTCCTTTTAGCATGTCTTTGGGATAGGTCTAGTGTTGATGAAATCTCAGTTTTTGTCTGTGAAAGTCTTCATTTCTCCACGTTTAAAGGATATTTTTGCTAAATATACTATTCTAGGATAAAAGGGTTTTTGTTGTTATTGTTTAGTACTTTACATATGGCATGCCACTCTCTCCTGTCCTGTAAGGTTTCCACTGAGAAGTCTCCTGACAGATATATTGGAGCTTCTTTGTATGTTGTTTGTTTCTTTTCTCTTGCTGCTTTTAGATTCTTTATCCTTGAGCTTTGGGACTTTCATTATTAAATGTCTTGAGGTAGTCTTCTTTGGATTAAATCTGCTTGGTGTTCTCTAACCTTGTTCTTGAATATTGAAATCCTTCTCTAGGGTTGGGAAGCTCTCTGTTGTTATTATCCCTTTGAATAAACGTTCTACCCTGAACTCTGTCTCTGTACCTCCTCATTGAGGCCAATAATTCTTAGATTTGCCTTTAGAGGTGATTTTCTAGATCTTCTAGGCATGTTTTATTCTTTTCTATTCTTTTTTTGTTTCCTCTGTGTATTTTCAAATAGGCTGTCTTTAAGCTTACTAATTCTTCCTTCTGCTTAACTCTGCTGTTAAGAGAGACTGATGTATTCTTCAGTATGTTGGTTGCATTTTTTAGCTCCAGAATTTCTGCTTGACTCTTTCTAATTATTCAATCTCTTTGTTAAATTTGTCTGGTAGTATCCTGAATTGCTTCTCTGTGTTCTCCTGAATTTTACCGAGTTTCCTCTATACAGCTATTTTGATTTCTCTGAAAGCTCAAATATCCCTGCTGCTCTAGGATTGGTCACTAGTGCCTTATTTAGTTTGCATGGTGAGCTTATGTTTTTCTGGATGGTCTTGAAGCTTGTGGATGTTATTTGGTGTCTGGGCATTGAAGAGTTAGGTATTTATTGTAGTCTTTGTAGTCTGGGCTTGTTTGCACCCATCCTTCTTAGGAGGGCTTTCTAGATATTTGAAAGGACTTGGGAGTTGTGATTTAATTATTTGGTTACTGCAGTTGCATCTGAATTAGGGGAAACTCCAAGCCTAGTAACACTGTGGCTCTTGCAGAGTTGTAGAGGTACTGCCTTGGTGATCTTGGGTAAGAGAAGGCCATAAACGAACTGACAGAGATAAAAACCATGGCACAAAAAATATGTGACAAATGCACAAGCTTCAGTAACCGATTCAATCAACTGGAAGAAAGAGTATCAGCGATTGAGGATCAAATGAATGAAATGAAGTGAGAAGATAAGTCTAAAGAAAAAAGAGGAAAAAGAAATGAACAAAGCCTTCAAGAAGTATGGGATTATGTGAAAAGACCAAATCTACATCTGATTGGGGTGCCTGAAAGTGAGGGGGAAAATGGAACCAAGTTGGAAAACACTCTTCAGGATATCATCCAGGAGAACTTCCCCAACCTAGTAGGGCAGGCCAACATTCAAATTCAGGAAATACAGAGAACGCCACAAAGATACTTCTCAAGAAGAGCAACTCCAAGACACATAATTGTCAGATTCACCAAAGTTGAAATGAAGGAAAAAATCTTAAGGGCAGCCAGAGAGAAAGGTCTGGTTACCCACAAAGGGAAGCCCATCAGACTAACAGCAGATATCTCGGCAGAAACTCTACAAGCCAGAAGAGAGTGGGGGCCAATATTCAACATTCTTAAAGAAAAGAATTTTAAACCCAGAATTTCATATCCAGCCAAACTAAGTTTCATAAAGTGAAGGAGAAATAAAATTCTTTACAGACAAGCAAATGCTTAGAGATTTTGTCACCACCAGGCCTGCCCTACAAGAGACCCTGAAGGCAGCACTAAACATGGAAAGGAACAACCGGTACCAGCCATTGCAAAAACATGCCAAAATGTAAAGACCATCGAGGCTAGGAAGAAACTGCATCAACTAACGAGCAAAATAACCAGTTAATATCATAATGACAGGATCAAGTTCACACATAACAATATTAACCTTAAATGTAAATGGACTAAATGGTCCAATTAAAAGATACAGATGAACAAACTGGATAAAGAGTCAAGACCCATCAGTGTGCTGAATTCAGGAGACCCATCTCACATGCAGAGACACACATAGGCTCAAAATAAAGGGATGGAGGAAGATCTACCAAGCAAATGGAGAACAAAAAAAAGCAGGGTTTGCAATCCTAGTCTCTGATAAAACAGACTTTAAACCATCAAAGATCAAAAGAGACGAAGAAGGCCATTACATAATGGTAAAGGGATCAATTCAACAAGAAGAGCTAACTATCCTAAATATACTGATAAAACAGACTTTAAACCATCAAAGATCAAAAGAGACGAAGAAGGCCATTACATAATGGTAAAGGGATCAATTCAACAAGAAGAGCTAACTATCCTAAATATATATGCACCCAATACAGCCAGGTCATAAAGCAAGTCCTTAGAGACCTACAAAGAGACTTAGACTCCCACACAATAATAATGGGAGACTTCAACACCCTACTGTCAACATTAGACAGATCAACGAGACAGAAAGTTAACAGGATATCCAGGAATTGAACTCAACTCTGCACCAAGTGGACCTAATAGACATCTATAGAACTCTCCACCCCAAATCAACAGTGTATACATTCTTCTCAGCACCACATCACACTTATTCCAAAACTGACCACATAATTGGAAGTAAAGCACTCCTCAGCAAATGTGCAAGAACAGAAATTATAACAAACTGTCTCTCAGACCACAGTGCAATCAAACTAGAACTCAGGACCAAGAAACTCAATCAAAACCGCTCAACTACATGGAAACTGAACAACCTGCTCCTGAATGACTACTGGGTACATAACGAAATGAAGGCAGAAATAAAGATGTTCTTTGAAACCAATGAGAACAAAGATACAACATACCAGAATCTCTGGGACACATTGAAAGCAGTGTGTAGAGGGAAATTTATAGCACTAAATGCCCACAAGAGAAAGCAAGAAACATCTAAAATTGCCACCCTAACATCACAATTAAAAGAACTAGAGAAGCAAGAGCAAACACATTCAAAAGCTAGCAGAAGGCAAGAAATAACTAAGATCAGAGCAGAACTGAAGGAGATTGAGACACAAAAAGCCCTCCAAAAAATCAGTGAATCCAGGAGCTGGTTTTTTGAAAAGATCAACAAAATTGATAGACTGCTAGCAAGACTAATAAAGAAGAAAAGAGAGAAGAATCAAATAGATGCAATAAAAAATGATAAAGGGGATATCACCACCGGCTCCACAGAAATACAAACTACCATCAGAGAATACTATAAACACCTCTATGCAAATAAACTAGAAAACCTAGAAGAAATGAATAATTTCTTGGACACTTACACTCTCCCAAGACTAAACCAGGAAGAAGTTGAATCCCTAAAGAGACCAATAGCAGGCTCTGAAATTGAGGCAATAATTAATAGCCTACCAACCAAAAAAAGTCCAGGACCAGACGGATTTACAGCTGAATTCTACCAGAGGTACAAGGAGG
This sequence comes from Trachypithecus francoisi, assembly GCF_009764315.1. Lineage (NCBI taxonomy): Eukaryota > Metazoa > Chordata > Mammalia > Primates > Cercopithecidae > Trachypithecus > Trachypithecus francoisi. The sequence goes on along the minus strand of NW_022681472.1, from coordinate 78,921,724 downwards.
AGCTGGTACCATTCCTTCTGAAACTATTCCAATCAACAGAAAAAGAGGAAATCCTCCCTAACTCATTTTATGAGGCCAACATCATCCTAATACCAAAGCCTGGCAGAGACCCAACAAAAAAAGAGAATTTTAGACCAATATCCCTGATGAACGTTGATGCAAAAATCCTCAATAAAATACTGGCAAACCGAATCCAGCAGCACATCAAAAAGCTTATCCACCATGATCAAGTGGGCTTCATCCCTGGGATGCAAGGCTGGTTCAACATACGCAGATGCAGAAAAGGCCTTTAACAAAATTCAACAGCCCTTCATGCTAAAAACTGTCAATAAATTCGGTATTGATGGAATGTACCTCAAAATAATAAGAGCTATGTATGACAAACCCACAGCCAATATCATACTGAATGGGCAAAAACTGGAAGCATTCCCTTTGAAAACTGGCACAAGACTGGGATGCCCTCTCTCACCACTCCTATTCAACACAGTGTTGGAAGTTCTGGCTAGGGCAATCAGGCAAGAGAAAGAAATAAAGTGTATTCAGTTAAGAAAAGAAGAAGTCAAATTGTCCCTGTTTGCAGATGACATGATTGTACATTCAGAAAACCCCATCATCTCAGCCCAAAATCTCCTTAAGCTGATAAGCAACTTCAGCAAAGTCTCAGGATACAAAATTAATGTGCAAAAATCACAAGCATTCTTATACACCAGTAACAGACAAACAGAGAGCCAAATCAGGAATGAACTTCCATTCACAATTGCTTCAAAGAGAATAAAATACCTAGGAATCCAACTTACAAGGGATGTAAAGGACCTCTTCAAGGAGAACTACAAACCACTGCTCAGTGAAATAAAAGAGGACACAAACAAATGGAAGAACACACCATGCTCATGGATAGGAAGAATCAATATCGTGAAAATGGCCATACTGCCCAAGGTAATTTATAGATTCAATGTCATCCCCATCAAGCTACCAGTGACTTTCTTCACAGAATTGGAAAAAACTGCTTTAAAGTTCATATGGAACCAAAAAAGAGCCTGCATTGCCAATACAATCCTAAGTCAAAAGAACAAAGCTGGAGGCATCACGCTACCTGACTTCAAACTATACTACAAGGCTACAGTAACCAAAACAGCATGGTACTGGTACCAAAACAGAGATATAGGCCAATGGAATAGAATAGAGTCCTCAGAAATAATACCACACATCTACAGCCATCTGATCTTTGACAAACCTGAGAGAAACAAGAAATGGGGAAAGGATTCCCTATTTAATAAATGGTGCTGGGAAAATTGGCTAGCCATAAGTAGAAAGCTGAAACTGGGTCCTTTCCTTACTCATTATATGAAAATTAATTCAAGATGGATTAGAGACTTAAATGTTAGACCTAATACCATAAAAACCCTAGAAGAAAACCTAGGTAATACCATTCAGGACATAGGCATGGGCGAGGACTCCATGTCTAAAACACCAAAAGCAACAGCAACAAAAGCCAAAATTGACAAATGGGATCTAATTAAACTAAAGAGCTTCTGCGCAGCAAAAGAAACTACCATCGGAGTGAACAGGCAACCTACAGAATGGGAGAACATTTTTGCAATCTACTCATCTAACAAATGGCTAATATCCAGAACCTACAAAGAACTCAAACAAATTTACAAGAAAAAAACAAACAACCTCATCAAAAAGTGGGCAAAGGATATGAAAAGACATTTCTCAAAAGAAGACATTCATACAGCCAACAGACACATGAAAAATGCTCATCATCACTCACCATCAGAGAAATGCAAATCAAAACCACAATGAGATACCATCTCACACCAGTTAGAATGGCAATCATTAAAAAGTCAGGAAACAACAGGTGTTGGAGAGGATGTGGAGAAATAGGAACACTTTTACACTGTTGTTGGGATTGTAAACTAGTTCAGCCATTGTGGAAAACAGTATGGTGATTCCTCAAGGATCTAGAACCAGAAATACTATATGACCCAGCCATCCCATTACTGGGTATATACACAAAGGATTATAAATCATGCTGCTATAAAGACACATGCACACGTGTGTTTATTGCGGCACTATTCACAATAGCAAAGACTTGGAATCAACCCAAATGTCCAGCAGTGACAGACTGGATTAAGAAAATGTGGTACATATACACCATGGAATACTATGCAGCCATAAAAAAGGATGAGTTTGTGTCCTTTGTAGGGACATCGATGGAGCTGGAAACCATCATTCTCAGCAAACTATCACAAGAACAGAAAACCAAACACCACATGTTCTCACTCATAGGTGGAAATTGAACAATGAGATCACTTGGACTCTGGAAGGGGAACATCACACACCAGGGCCTATTATGGGGAGCGGGGAGGGGGCAGGGGGGAAGGATGGCATCGGGAGTTATACCTGATGTAAATGACGAGTTGATGGGTGCAGCACACCAACATGGCACAAGTATACACATGTAACAAACCTGCGCATTGTACACATGTACCCTAGAACTTAAAGTATAATAATAAAAATAAAAAATAAATAAATAAAAAGAAAATACACAGGCAACCAATGCTGAAGCACCCAGATTTATAAAGGAATTATTTTTAGAGCTAAAGAGAAAGATAGACCCCAACACAATAATAGTTGGAGACTTCAACACCCTACTTTCAGCATTGGAAAAATCATCCAGACAGAAAGTCAACAGAAAAACATTGGACTTAATCTGCTCCATGGAACAAATGGACATAATAGATATTTATAGGACATTTCTTCTAATGGCTACAGAATACACATTCTTCTCAGCACATGGATCATTCTCAAGGACAGACCATATGTTAGGCCACAAAACAAGCCTTTAAAAATTCAAACCAATTAAAATTATATCAAGTATATTCTCTGATTACAATGGAATAAGACTAGAAATAAATAACGAGAGAAATATTGGAAATTATATGAGCACATATAAACAATATATTCCTGAATGGCCAGAGGGTCAATAAAGAAATTAAGAAGGAAACTTAAAAAATTCTTGAAACAAGTAACGAATATACAACATACCAAAACCTATAAGATACAGCAAAAGCAGTACTAAAAGGAATGTTTATAGCAATAAGCACCTACATCAAAAAACTAGAAAAACATCAAATAAACAACCTAATGATGCATATTAAAGAATTGAAAAAGCAAGAGCAAACAAACTCAAAGTTAGTAGAAGGAAAGAAATACAGAGCAGAGCAGAAATCTATGAAATCGAAACAACAACATAAAAATAATAAAAAAGATCAACAAAATGAAAAATTGGTTTTTTGAAAAGATAAACAAAATTGACAATCCTGTAGCCAGACTGAAAAAAAAAGAGAAGACCCAAATAAATAAAATCAGAGATAAAAAAGGAGACATTACAATACATACCACAAACATTCAAAGGATCATTAGAGATTGCTATGAACAGCTATGTGCCAACGTATTGGAAACCCTAGAAGAAATGGATAAATTCTTAGACATCAACAACCTACCAAGATTGAATCATAAAGAAATGCAAAACCTGAACTGACCAGTAATAAGTAGTGTGATCCAAATCATAATAAAAAGTCTCCCCACAAAGAAATGTCCAGGACTCCATGGCTTCAGTGCTGAAATTCACCAAACATTTACAGAAGAACTAACACAAGCTTTTTCAAGATGGTGGGCTGAAGGCATGGTTACCATGACTCTCCCACTTGGAAAGACAAAATAGTGTATAGAGATTCACACTGTGAGCTTTTTTTTCAAGAAACAATGCAGGAACTTAACAGGAAAACTGAAAAGAAACTACAGACCCTTTGAAAGAAACAGTGGGCTGCAGCGTAAACTGTGAGCCAGGCAGAATATTTTAAGTCCCCAGACTGTGAGGAGGGGATAAATTGCCTCTGGGATATACACTCCCACCAGAGAATCTCACAATCCAGGCCATAGAGGAAGACCTTAACCCTACCAAGTGCTGGAATTTATTCAGGGAGCAAAAAGAAATATAAAAGTAGACGCAGCCACAGGAATAGTTGTGCATACATTTCCGATCTCCAGTACAGATGGAGGGAAGCGATTCCTGATCCTACCTTACAGGGGACCTTTTAGAAGCCTGCCAGCTAACTCAGGTGATGGTTGCAGGTTTACAGAAGCCCCCAACTGAGAAGTACAAAATAATCTCAAGTGGGGACAAACTCCCTTGGCCAGAACTGGGGGACAAGTGGGAAATGTGTTGCAGCCACAAGTGCTAGAGCTGGGAGCCTGGGTTTTGTGGGTGAACTGGGAGGTGTGTGGCCTGCAAGCTGTACTTGCTGTCTCTGCCAGGGAAGGCTTATGACCTGGGGCAGTTATAAGTTCTGAGCGCAGACTGCCTGGAACTTAGCTAGCTGCTGCTGGTGGAACACCATGGGTGAAAGATCTATCTTGCCAATGTGTGGGAGCTGGGTGGGGCTTACTGCTGCACGCTACCCCCGATTCCTTCTTTGGACTTTTCTGTACAGAAAAGGCAGCTGTGCTCTTCCTTGAAACATTGCCCCAGTGGTCAGAGAACTGTTTCCCTAACTTCCCATTGGAGCTGCTGCTTGCCCTGCATGTGAAGAGCCAGAGTATGGACTTGCCAGACCCAGACCCAGATCCCACCTGTCTTTGAGCCTCCACCCACACTGGTAACATAACACAAAGGACAAAATTTGGAAGCTCTGTGGTCCCACCCATTGCCTGAGACACCAGACTACTCCTCTGGGCAACATAAGGCAAGCACAAATCCCACCGCCACCACTGCAGCTGATACTTTCTTGCAAGCACCACCTACTGGCTGGAGGCCAACCAACACAGTCTATTACAGCACCTTCAGGTAGAATAAAACTTGCTTTTGATTCTTCAGGAAGGAGAAAACTTGTGCGTGGCCTTAACTAACAGCATTGCTGGGTACCCTGGATAAACAGGAGGTCCTAAGTCTGCCTACATGATCAGTTCATTACTACTACAACCAGAATTTGAGAAAGCCAACACATTAAGGCTATTTATAACCAGAGAATCTCACAGAGTCTACATCACTCCCCTGGCCACCCTCATTAGAACTGGTGCTGGTAGCCACTGCTAGGAGACTTGAGGACAGACCATATCACTGGATCATTTGCAGGCATTTTCACAAACAAGCCTGGATTGTTACAACCCCACTGGGTGGCTAGATCCAGAGGAACAGCAGCATTCACAATAGTTTGGCTCTCAGGGACTCCTACTCTGAGGGAAAGGGGCAGTGCATCATATTAAGGGAGCACCCTGTGGGGCAAAAGAATCCACACAGCAGGCCTTGAGTCCCAGAACTTTCTGCTAGTGGGAAGTTTCTTTTAACAGAGGCACAGCTGCAGCGCTGGGCTCAGCAGGGAAAGTCTGTAACTCTACCCCAAAACAGTCAGGCAGCCCTGGTGCTCATTCATGGTCTTGGAGAAGGGGATTTCTTTTCCTCCTTGTCCACCACTGCAGGCATAGCTGCAACTTCTCTCACAGAAGCTCTGTATGGGTGTACCTATTGACAGACTTTCTGGATGTCTGCTTCCTCACAGAAGAACTGCCCTCAAGGTTCAGGCTTGCACGAGGGGTAGATGCATAATCTCTAACTACTTGGAATATCAACATTCCTGCAGATGAAAATAGGTGCCTATCTGATCTGAATAGCTGGAACACTGGTTTAGGAGTGTGACTGGGAGGTGGATTGTTTTTGTGCTTGCCTGGCATGGAAGCTGAGGTGGCTTCCACTTTTTCCCCCAATAAGTCCTGAGTTCATTACACTGAGAGCTCCCCTAGCCACCTCTGTCAAGGTTGGGACCTCTGCCGATCACTGGGTATTGCATTTACCCACCTGCTTTAGCCAAAACCGGTTACTATTCATGGACACCTCTCCTACTGGCCTGAACCTGAACTCTTCAAACCAGTACATAAAATACTGGGGAAAAAAGTTAATTTAAAAATGCACACCACAGGGGAATGAGATAGGCTTCAAGAGACCTCTGCCATTTCAGCCCCATAGGAGACAGTGAACTTGCTTACACACCGAGCACATGGCTACTACAACGAGCCTCTGAGGAAACCGTAATACAAACTGTCTACAACCAAGGAACTCATACAGACTATTCACCGTTAAAGCCACCAGAGCTGACTTAGGCTACAAGAAACAATAATTATTAAAGTCTAATTCTTAGAGGATAAAAAAAATTTGAAGAAACACAGTCAAATCAAAATGAAATCCAAGAATAATTAGAGGAAATGGTCTACCCAAATGAGAAGGAACCAGAAAAATAATTCTGGCAATATGACAAAAGAAGGTTCTACAACACTCCCAAAAGATCGTACTAGGTCTCCAGCAATGGATCCAAACCAAGATGAAACTTTGAAATACTAAAGAATTCAAAAGATTGATCAAGCTACTCAAGGAGATATAAAAGAAACATAGAAGAACAACATAAATAAGTTTTAAAAACAATTCAGAATATGAATGAAAAATGTTCTAAGGAGATGGATATTTTAAAGAAAAACCAATCAACTTCTGGAAATGAAGGACACATTAAGGGAATTACAAAATACAGTGGAAAGTTTCAACAGTAGACTAGACCAAGCACAAGAAAGAATTTCAGAGCTCAAAGACAAGGCTTTCAAATTAACTCAATCAGACAAAAACAAAAAGGAATTGAAGGAAATGAACAAAGTCTCAAAGAAATATAGGATTGTGGTGAAAACTAAAAATAATTGGTGTTCCTGAGGGAGAAGAGAAAGCAAAAGCTTTGAAAAACTTATTTGAAAAATAATTGAGGAAATTTTCACTGGCCTTCTTAGAGATTTAGATACCCAAACACGAGAAGCTCAAAGAACTCCTGGGAGATTCATTGCAAAAAGGACATCATCAAGGGATATAACCATCAAGCAGAATATACATTCTTTTCATCAGCATGGAATATTCTCCAAGATAGACCATATGATAGGACACAAGTCTCAAACTTTTTAAAATTGAAATCATATCAAGTATCTTCTCAGACCACAGAACAAAACCAGATATCAATTCCAAAAGGAATCTTCAGAACTACAAATACATGGAAATTAGTCTGCTCCTGAATGATTTTTGGTTTAACAATGAAATCAAGATGGAAATTTAAAAATTCTTTGAAATAAATGATAATAGTGACACAACTTACCAAAACTTCTGGGCTACAGCAGAAGCAGTGCTAGAAGGAAAGTTTTTAGCACCAAATGCCTACATCAAAAAGTCTGATAGATCACAAATTGACAACCCAATGTCACCTCAAGGAACTAGAGAAACAGCAAAAAAACAAAACTCAAAGAGCTAGCAGAAGAAAAGAAATAACAAAGATCAAAGCGGAACCAAATGAAATTAAAACAAAAAAAATATGAGATCAATGAAAGAAAAAATGGTTCTTTAAAAAGATAAACAAAATCAACAGACCATTATCTATATTAACCAAGAAAATAAGAAGATGGAAGATGTAATCTCAACTAGAAATTAAAATGGAGACATTACCACTGACACAACAAAAATACAAAAGATCATTCAAGACTACTATGAACACTTCTATGCAAACAAACTAGAAAATCTAGAGGAGATGGATAAATTTCTGGAAACATACAACATTCCTAGATTAAGAAAGAAAGAAATAGAAACCCTGAAGAGACCAATAACAAGCAGTGAGATTGAGTCAGCAATAAAAAAAACAAATGCCAACAACAAAAAAATCCTAGGGCCAGATGGATTCACAGCTGAATTCTACCAGACATTCATAAAAGAGCTAGTACCAATTCTACTGAAACTGTTCCAAAAGATTGAGAAAGAGGGAATTCTTTCTAACTCATTCTGTGAAGCCAATATCACCCTGATTCCAAAACCAGGAAAGGACATCACGAAAAAAGAAAACTACAGACGAATATCCCTGATAAACACAGATGCAAAAATCTTCAACAAAATACTAGCAAACCAAATCTAACAGCACATCAAAAAGAAAATACACCATGATCAAGTGCATTACATTCCAGGGATGCAGGGATGGTTTAACATATGAAAGTCAATATAAGTGATACATCACATAAACAGAATTAAAAACCATATGATCATCTCAAGAGATGCAGAAAAAGTATTCATTAAAATACAGCATCATTTTATGATTAAAAAAACATCAAAAAAGTAGGCATGGAAGGGACATACCTCAAAATAATAAAAGCCCTATATGAAAAACCCTCAGCCAACATTATATTGAACAGGGAAAATTTGAAAGCATTTCCCCTAAGAACTGGAACAAGAAAAGGATGCCCACTCTCACAACTTCTGTGCAACTTAATACTGAAAGTCCTAACCAGAGCAATCAAGCAAGAGAAAGAAATAAAGGGCATTCAAATTGAAAAAGAGGAAGTCAAACTATTGCAGTTTGCTAATCATATAATGTACCTAGAAAACCCTGAAGACTCCTAGACTTGATAAACAAATTCATCAAAGTCTCAGGTTACAAAATCAATGTACACACATCCATAGCACTGCTATATACCAACAACTTCCAAGTTGAGAATCAAATAAAAAACTCAATCCCTTTTACAATAGCTGCAAAAAAAGAAAAAAAAAAAAAAAACTAGGAATATACTTAACCAAGGAGGTAAAATATCTCTGCAACGAGAACTACAAAACACTGCTGAAAGAAATCATAGATGACACAAATGGAAGCACATCTCATGCTCATGGATTAGAAAAATTAGCATTGTGAAAAAGACCATGCTACTCAAAGCAATCTAGAAATTCAACGCAGTTCCTATCAAAATATCAAATCATTTTTCGCAGAATTAGAAACAATCCTAAAATTCATATAAAACCAAAAAAGAGCACAAATAGACAAAGCAATCCTAAACAAAAAGAACAAATCTGGAAGCATCACATTACCTGACTTCAAGTTATACTGCGAGAATATAGTTACTAAAACAGCATGTTATTGGTATAAAAACAGATACATAGACCAGTGGAACAGAATAGAGAACCCAGAAATAAAGCCAATACTTACAACCAACTGAATTTTGACAAAGCATACAAAATCGTCATTTGGAGAAAGAACACCCTATTTCATAAATGGTGCTAGGAAAACTGGATAGCCACACATAGAAGAATAAGACTGGATCTGTATCATATACAAAAATCAACTCAAGATGGATCAAGGACTTAAATCTAAGACCAGAAACCACAAAAATCCTAGAAGAAAACATAGGAACTAAAAGTAGATCTACCATTCAATTCAGCAATCCTACTACTGGTTATCTACCCAAAGGAAAAAAGGTCATTATATCAAAAAGACCCCTGCATGTTTATGCTTGTTTCAGCACAATTCACAATTGCAAAGATATGGAACTAACCTTAATGCCGATTGACTAATGAGTAGCTAAAGAAAATGTGTTATATATACACCATGGAATACTAGTTAGCCATAAAAAAGAATAAAATAGTGTCTTTTGCAGCAGCTTGGATAGAGCTGGAGGTCATTATTCTAAGTGAAGTAACTCAGGAATGGAAAACCAAATACCCTATGTTCTTACTTATAAGCAGGAGCTAAGCTATAGATATGAAAATCATACAGAATGGTATAATGGACTTTGGAGACTCAGAAGGAAGAGGGTAGAAGAGGACGAAGGATAAAAAACTACACACTGGGTACAATGTACACTACTTAGGTGACGGGTGCAGTAAAATCCTAGACTTCACCATGGATGAATACAATTCATCCATGTTACCAAAAACTACTTGTATTACAAAGGCTACTGATATTTTTAAAATATTTTTAAAAAGAATTCCAATACAGAAAATGGAAGAGGACAGAATACTTCCAAACTCATTCTCCAAGGCCAGTGTTACCCTGAGACCAAAACCATACAAAAACACACCAAAAAAGAAAATGACAGGCCAATATCCCTGATCAACATTGATGCAAAAATCCTCAACAAAATACTAGCAAATCAAATTTGACAACACATTAAAAATGTGACCAAGTGGGATTTATACCAAGGATGCAAGGACAGTTCAATGTACACAAATCAATATGATACATCATGTCAACAGAATGGACAAAAACCATACGATCATTCCAATTTATGTTGAAAAAGCATTTGATAAAATTTAACATCTCCGTGATTGAAAAACTCTCAAAACACTGAATACAGAAGGAACATACCTCAATCCAATAAAAGCGATATATGACAGACCCACAGCTAGTTTCACACTGAATGAAAAAAAACTGAAAGCCTTTCCTCTAATAGCTGGAACAAGAAAAAGATGGCCACTTTCATTTCTGTTACTCAACATGATACTGGGAGTCCTAGAGAGAGAAATCAGACAAGAGAAGGAACTAAAGGGCATCCAAACAGGAAATGAAGTAGTCAAATAATCCTTGTTTGCCAATGATATGATCTTATATTTGGAAAAACCTAAATACTCCACCAAAAAACTGTTAGAACTGATCAACAAATTCAGTAAAGTTTCAGGATGCAAAATCAACATTTAAAAATCAGTAGCATTTCTATATGCCAACAGTGAACAATGTGAAAAGGAAATCCAGAAAGTAATCCCATTTACAATAGCTGTAAATAAAATAAAATACTTAGGAATAAACTTAATCAAAGAAGTGAAAGATCTCCACAATGAAAACTATAAAACACTGGTGAAATACATTGAAGAGGACACAAAAAAATAGAGACATATTCCATGTTCATGGATTGGAAGAATCAGTATTGTTAAAACATCCGGCCGGGCGCGGTGGCTCAAGCCTGTAATCCCAGCACTTTGGGAGGCCGAGACGGGCGGATCACGAGGTCAGGAGATCGAGACCATCCTGGTTAACACGGTGAAACCCCGTGTCTACTAAAAATACAAAAACTAGCCGGGCGAGGTGGCGGGTGCCTGTAGTCCCAGCTACTCGGGAGGCTGAGGCAGGAGAATGGCGTAAACCCGGGAGGCGGAGCTTGCAGTGAGCTGAGATCTGGCCACTGCACTCCAGTCTGGGCGACAGAGCGAGACTCCGCCTCAAAAAAAAAAAAAAAAAAAAAAAAAAAAAAAATCCACACTACCCAAAGCAATCTACAGATTCAATTCAATCTCTATGAAAACCAATGACATTCTTCATAGAAATAGAAAAAAATCCTAAAATTTACATGGAACTACAAAAGACACAGAATAGCCAAAGATATTCTAAGCAAAAAGAACAAAACTGAAGGAATCATACTACCTGATTTCAAATTATGCTACAGAGCTGTAGTAACCACAACAGTATGGTACTGGCATAACAACAGACACATGGACCAATGGAACAGAATAGAGAACCCAGAAAAACTATTCATCTATAGTGAGCTTTTTTTTTTTTTTTTTTTGAGACAGAGTCGCTTTCTGTCACCCAAGCTGGAATGCAGTGGTACTCTTGGTTCACTGCAACCTCAGCCTCCCAAGTTCAAGCGATTCTCCTGCCTCAGCCTCCCGAGTAGCTGGGATTACAGACATACACCACCATGCCAGGCTAATTTTTGTATTTTTAGTAGAGACGGGGTTTCACCATGGTCTCTAACTCCTGACCTCATGATTCACTCACCTCAACCTCCCAAAGTGCTGGGATTACAGGCGTGAGCCACCACGCCTAGCCAGTGAACTCATTTTTGACAAGTCTCAAGAATATATGTCGGGAAAAGGACAGTCTCTTCAATAAATGGTGCTGGGTAGACTGGATAGCCATATGCAGAAGAATGAAACTAGACCCCTATGTCCCACCAGATACAAAAACCCAATCAAAATGGATTAAAGACTTAAATCTAAGGCCTCAAACTATGAAGCTACTACAAGAAAACACTGGGAAAACTCTCCAGGGCATTGGTCTGGGCAAAGATTTCTTGAGTAATATACCACAAGCATATGCAACCAAAACAAAAATGGACAAATGGGATCACATCGAGTTAAAAAGCTGATGTACAGCAAAGAAAACAATTCATAAAGTGAAGAGACAACCCACAGAACAGAAGAAAATATCTGCATCCTCTCTGACAAGGGATTAATAACCAGAAGATATAAGGAGCTCTAACAACTCTATAGGAAAAAAAAAAAACCAATAATCTGATTTTAAAATAGGTAAAAGAGCTGAATAGACATTTCGGCAAACAAGCATATGAAAAGGTGCTCAGCATCATTAACCATCAGAGAAATGTAAATCAAACTTCAATTATATATCATTTCACCAGTTAAAATGGCGTGTCTCCAAATAACAGGTTAATAACAATGCTGGTGAGGATATGGAGAAAAGCGAACCCTCATACACTGTTGATGGGAATGCTAATTAGTACAACCACTATGGAGAACAGTTTGGAGGTTCCTCAGAAAACTAAAAATAGAACTACCATATGAGCCAGCAATCCCACCGTTGGATGTATATCCAAAAGAAAGGAAGTTAGTATATCAAAGAGATGTCTGCACTCCTATGTCTGTTATAGCACTGTTTACAATAGCTCAGATTTGGAAGCAAACCTAAATGTCCATCAACAGATGAATGGAGAAAGAAAATGTGATACATATACACAATGGAGTACTATTCAGCCATGAAAAAGAATGAGATCCTGTCATTTGCAGCAACATGGATGGAACTGGAGGTCATCATGTTAAGTGAAACAAGCCAGGCACCAAAAGACAAACTTCACATGTTCTCACTCATTTGGAGAAGCTAAAAATTCAAACAATTAAACTCACTGAGATTGAGAGTGGAATGATGGTTACCAAAGGCTGGGAAGGGTAGTGGGAGGCAGGGGAGAAGTGCAGATGGTTAATGCGTACAAAAAAATCGTTCAGGCCGGGCGTGGTGGCTCATGCCTGTAATCTCAGCACGCTGGGAGGCCGAGGTGGGCGGATCATGAGGTCAGGAGATCAAGACCATCCTGGCTAACAGAGTGAAACCTCGTCTCTACTAAAAATACAAAAAATTAGCCGGGCGTGGTGGCAGGCGCCTGTAGTCCTAGCTACTGGGGAAGCTGAGGCAGGAGAATGGCGTGAACCTGAGAGGCGGAGGTTGCAGTGAGCCGAGATTGCGCCACTGCACTCCAGCCTGGGCGACAGAGCAAGACTCCGTCTCAAAAAAAAAAAAAAAAAAAAATCATTCAATAGAATGAATAAGATCTAGTATTTGATAGTACAACAGGGTGAGTACAGTCAACAACTTATTGTACATTTTAAAATAACTAAAAGAGTGTAATTGGATTGTTAGTAACCAAAGAAAGGATAAATGCTTGAGGTGATAGATACCCTATATACACTAGTGGGATTATTACATATTGTATACCTATATCAAAACCTCATGTATCCCATAAATATATACCCCTACTATATACCCAAAAAACTTCAAAATTAAATTTAAAAGAAAATAAATCTATCCCCTATATATTGACAATAGGGTAGACAAGGAATTGTTCATCTCAATCTGAGATGCACACCTCCACCAGAGTGCTATTACCTTCATGTAAGGCACTAACTCACTTATTCAAGAAATAGGTACTAAATCCATGCTATGTGCCTGGCACTGCGCTTATCTGTACTTACCAATAGAAACTTCAAAGCTGATGGGTTTATCTCCAATCTTCCGGTCAATCATGGTAGCTTCAAAAATGCTCCAAAGAGTAAAAATTCCTCATTTTTTTCTGGTACAATCTACAGAAAGAAAACAAAATTATTAGGCAGAACTGGCTTTTTCTCTCATTAGGAAGCTGATTTTGTGATGCTGGCCTCATCCAGCATAATTTATAAACATTTGGGTCTGTTTCAGCCTGAAATGGCACAGCATTTCCCCCCAAATCAAATGGATGAATCAGGATCTGCAAACTGCAGATCCAAATTTAGTCATTCATCTACAATGATGCCGTCTCAACCTTCTGAGCTTCTACCTTAAAACAAAACTCTTCTTATGTTAACAAATAAACTTGGTGTGCACATGTTTCTAGGATGCCGCTGGTGAAACACGGGTTTGGAATGACCTTCTGGAGATTGGGGTTTCAGAAAACAGAAAATCAAAGACAAGAAACAGAATTACAGTATAAAATCCTCACATTTGAGCCTCACTTTATGGCTTACACAGGGTAGTCAGATACAGTATGTTATTTGTTCCACCTTTCAACCTTAAGAGGCCAAAATTTGGATCATTCCCATTTAACAGATAAGAAAACTGAGGGAACTAAAGCTTGAGGTTGTCAAGTAATTTTCCCAAGTACACTCATCACAGACCCAGTGCTTTTTAAACTCAAACATGTATTAACCCAATGCATTAACACTGACCAGAATCAAACCTTACTTCCCCAAATAAGCAAGCCCAGATAAAAAGAAACAGCAGATTGGTCACACCTATAAGCACTGGCCAATCATGTGTATCCAGGGTGGGTTACATGCACTGTGGGTGCTGCTGTGAAGGGTACATAGGTCCCAGAATCACAGGTGCCTTCATATTCAAAAGGACCTTAGAGTTCATCTACTCCAACCTCTACCTTTTACCCGAATAAACTCATGCTCAGAGATACTAAGCAGCTTCTCAAGGTCACACACAGCAAAGTAAAGTCAGCCAAGACTCAAGGCCTGGTTTCCAACAAGGCTGCCTTCTCAAGAAGCCCACAGTCTGGAAGACTAGACTATAACAAGTCATAAGACAATAGTCATCACAAGGGAATACACAATTATTTGCAAATGACTCTTATTGACAAGGAAAAAGGCTGATGCTTCAGGGAGTGGATGTTGCTGGATCCACTGACACAGCATTACATTTCTGAGCTAAGAGGCCAAGTCAACTGGAGCCATACATTCTGTGCTTCCTGGTTTTGCAACTGGATTTGTTGAACTCTGCAGAAATGGCCATAAGGACAATCTAAGGAAATAAAGCAATTGTGGCCCCAGGGATCAAGAGCTCCATTGAGTCGAGAGCCCTAGACAGGTGCCTCAGAGAGCCAAAGGGTTTCCATACCATTAGGTGAATGATACCCCCTTCTTTTATACAGAAGCTACTGTGATGCCAGTCTTCCTAGGAAATGTTCCTTGTGACCAGAAAATGTCGAACAGGGTGAGGCTCAGTGCTGGATCTTAGTCATCTAGCATACCCTCCTCCTACCACTCTATCCACTGACTGTTAACTAGCCTCCTATCTCACCTTCCTGAGGCTGAGTTTACTCTCTAGGAGGAAGTTAAATACCATGGAGAGAACCTGGGTGTGGTGGCACACACCTGTAGTGTCAGCTACTCGGAAAGCTGTGGCAGGAAGATCATTTGAGCCCAGGAGTTTGAGGCCAGCCTGGACAACATAGCAAGACCCTGTCACTAAAAATAAAAACCACAAAACAAGGAACTACTAAGAGACCTGGAGGGAATGTAGGCCATGTAGCCGAGAGAAGAATTTCAGGATCCAGAGCCAGACAAACAAATCCTTCTTCAAATCTCAACCCTTCCACTCCCAGGCTGATTGACTTTAAGCAAATCATGTCTATTCTCTGGGTGTCATGTTCCTCACCTGTGAAATAACCACCATCATTGGGCTTTCAGGGAGGAGAGGGGGCAGAAATGATATCATTCATGTCAAGCACCTAGTAAAAAGCCTATACTTATCACCATAAATGGCAGTCAAAATAAGTATTTCAGCAGGGTAGAATTGATGTCTTAATTCCACTCATCCTACAAGGTTTAACTCAAATGTCTTTCCATTCTGGAAGCACATCTCAGCTCCTCAAGCTGGTAAAATGATGATAGGTAATGTTTACCGACCTCTTACTATGTGTGAGATATGGTATTAAGAATTTTTCCCACATTATATCCTGCGATTTCACAACTACACCAGGAAAGAGGCATTTGTACTTTACTCACTCACAGACGATGGCACTGCAGTCTAGTGAGATATTAAATCTGCACCCAAAATTATTAAGCATATCTAAAATTTATTGAGCACTATGTATGAGGCTCTGTTCTGAGCATTTTTGCATCTATTCATTTATCAAATCCTTAATAAGAGGCTGAGAAGCAAGAGGTTATTCTTGGAAACAAGCATAAGGAGGTTAAGTCACTTACTCAGATTCAAATGCAGGTAATGTTTCTTCAGGGGCCAAGCAGTAACCACTGCACCATACTGTCACAATTTACATCCAGCTATCTTACTTGGGGGCTTGACGTTTTAATAATTATACTTCACTCACTCCAGGAAACAAGAGCACTTTATCTGTACCTCCTTAAAGCTCTTACCACTTTCTACTTCCTGTTACATTTGTATTTTATACCTCTCCTTCTATATCATAAACTCCATGGAGTTAGGCTCTATTTTTATTCTTACCAATATCGAGGATGACATTTAAGTAAGAAGCTAGTCAGTGTGTTCACAGAATTTTAAAAATGAACTCATTTTTAGATTGGCTACGATCTGTGAAAATTTGGCACAGGGGAGATAAGCTTTGACGGGTAATGAGGGTGAGTTGACAAAGTCAGCATCATGGGATCTCTCAGCTGTCCAGATGGGTAATGAAGGTACAGCTGCAGCTGGGGAGATTGGAGCTTGAGAACCAGTTGAAAAAGAGGATGCCGCAGGAAAGGGCATCATCATGTTGATGAGGGTGAGCCATGAGCTGTTCAGGTGTGAGGAAGGTTGAAGCCCAGTGTGGTGGCTTTAAAATATATCCACAAATGCTTTGCTAATCTTCCCTTCAAAAAGTGAAGCCTAATTCTCCTCCCTTTGAGAATGGGCTGGACTAAATGATTTATTTCTAACAAACAGAACATAGCAGATATGTCAATGTGTGACTTCTGTGGCCAGGTCATGAAAGACAGTTTCAGCCTTGCTCCCTCTTGGATCACCTGCTCTGGGGAAGGCCAGCTGCCATGTCACAGGATCCTCAAACAGTCTGTAGGAGGAGCCACAGAATGAGGATGAGGCCTCCTGCCAAGAGCCAACAAAGAATCACAGTTTCCTGCCATGTGAGGGAGCCATCTTTAAAGTGGGTTTTCCAGCCACAGTCAAACCTTCAGATCACGACAGCCCCTGCCAACGCCTTGATGGAAACTTCATGAGATTCGGAGGCAGAACCACAGAGCTACGCTATTGCCAAATTCCTCATCTACAGAGAAAATAAATGTTTGTTGTTTTAAGCTGCCAAGTTTTGAGATATGTTGTCATGTAGCCATAGATAACTAATAAACCCAACAAGATACTGGCCACAAACAAGAAGTCAAGATGAAGAGAGGAGGGAGGGGAAATAAGGGTTTAAACAGTGTCTGAATTTTACCTCTCTCCTATTACCTATTGCACAATAGCCAAGATACACCCCCACAGCCTGTAGAGAAATGTACTTTCTACCCCAAATAAGTTCACAACTTCCCTTTCTTTCTGATAGAATCTACTTCAAGTGTCTTCAGCAAAATATCTTAAAGATATTTCTACTTGGATTAAGAAAATATTTTCCTAGCCTCTTTCTACTTGGCAATCCTTGTCTAGAAAAGAATAGACAGCTCCAACCCACAGCAGGAAAAACGACTACAGGGATAGATGGAGATATCAGCTTAGGTAGCTACTAAGCCACCCACAACTTCTGGTGAAGTTCAAAGTTAAGTCTCCAAAGTTGGCATGTATTCTCAAGAAACACCCCGAAACACAATCCCATATAGATAATGTAAGTTCTAACCATAAGAAACTGGCACACACGTTTTCAGACAATATTTTCCAATACAGTATTTGAGCTCAGAGGAGAGAACTGGGGAGGTCCACTAAATTTCCAAAGTCACAAACAGATTGGAAAGCTCTGAATAGCTGCTCCCTGGTGGTGGGAGAAAACCATAGCGACACTGACGACAACAACAACAAATGCATTGCCTGCTTCCTATGTATGTGCTAAGAACTCTGTGAACCATTTTACATGCATTTCCTCATTTAACCCCCGAAGAGGCCTATGGCAGGGTAACTATTAACTATCTCATTTTATTGATGGGTAAACTAAAACATAGAGAGGTGTAGGTATCAGAGACATAACTACAACCCACCCCAAGATTTCTAGCCCTGTGCTCCAACCGCTCACCTACATGGTTTCTTAAAATGTATTAGTGCCACAATAAACATACGTGTGCACAATAGCCAAGACTTGGAACCAACCCAAGTGTCCAACAATGATAGACTGGATTAAGAAAATGTGGCACATATACACCATGGAATACTATGCACCCATAAAAAAGAATGAGTTCATGTCCTTTGTAGGGACATGGATGAAGCTGGAAACCATCATTCTCAGCAAACTATCGCAAGGACAAAAAACCAAACACCGCATGTTCTCACGCATAGTTGGAATTGAACAATGAGAACACTTGGACACAGGAAGGGGAACATCATACTCCGGGGCCTGTTGTGGGATTGGGGAAGCAGGGAGGGGTAGCATTAGGAGATATACCTAATGTAAATGACAAGTTAATGGGTGTAGCACACCAACATGGCACATGTATACATATGTAACAAACGTGCACGTTGCACACATGTACCCTAGAACTTAAAGTATAATAAAGAAAAATTTATTAGATCCCAGCAATAAAAACAAATGCCTCTTCCAAGGCTAAGGTGACCTGCTGCTATACTCCTTTGGACTCTCCAGTCTCTCCTAGAAATGAACAGCTCTGGGATTTCAGGCATCACCTCCCTTCCCCACCCAAAATTATTGCCTAGTCGACCAAGAAGCACACTTCCAGAGGCAGAATTAGCCAAGCTGGGAGCTGGAATCTACCTACCACCGCTACTGACAAAACATGAAGCTCTTTCATTTGCTTAACTGCAAGTTACCATTGATAAACTAAACAGTAGAGAGAATATTCACCATTTGTATTCCTCTTAGAGTCTCAGATCTCTTTCCCATAAGACAGAACTGGGCTGGGAAAGTGCTAACATGCTTCATGGTGAATAATAAGCATTCCCTAAAGTTGTGATTTCCCCCACAGGTTTGGGGTAGGGGAATAGGTTTCTCAATTTCTTATATCCCAGCTTGTCACCTACTCTTCCTCCTCTTCATTCCTCATCCAAAATTATCTCCCATCCGGAGCTTACTCTAAGCTAACACAACTGAACAAAATTAGGCCACAGATAGAGTTTAATCAATCCCGTACCACCCACTCCCACCAACTCCTCCGGAGCACTTTTACTTCTCTTTACTTGGGTTTCCATGGGAATTGTATTTGGGGGAGTGGGGGATTCAAAGGAATTTATCATAGGCAGATGGCTGTGAAGTGTACAAGAGGGGGCAGCGGATCAGCCTCAGAACACAGTGCTGGACCAACACAAATTTTTCAGGGGGAATAAGACATATTCTGACAACACCTTCAGGAACCTGTGGCAGGGGCAGTCACTGCTCTGGTTCACCTCACAGGTAAATTACCATAAAGCAGTGCCCAGACCTACCTCTGGAGGGACATCAAATGGTTCCACCTCCACCTCGGTTGAGTTAGTTTTGTTTGAAGCCTGTTGGGATTTTCCGTCATCAATTTTGTCAGCCTTGTCTTTACCTTTGGAAGATTTGGAGTCTTTGTCCTTGGAAGGTAACTTGAGCTCCTTCAGGGCCTTGGAAAATTTAGATTCCTGTGCCCCTCCTGAGAGGATCTCCACAGCAATTTCTACCAAGATTCTGCCCCTGAATGACACGCCTTCCCCAAAGCCTTCGTTCATTTCCTGGTAGTCATCCATCAGACTGTGGTTCCTGGGTGAGCCATACAGGTTAATCCAGGCAGGCCCAAAGGTGGGCAGAAAGCCTAGAGAGACCCCAGGTTTTAGTTATCTCATTATGCTTTTGCTTTATAAAAGCTGCATACATTCATTTCAAAATGTAGAATATCCAAGAAAGAAAAAGAAAATATTGACAGGATATCCCATCACCAAAAGACAACTATGATTGCCATCTTGCTGTATTTCCTTCTAGTCCTTTTTGCATTCATGTTTACACTTGTTCACAGTTGTACTAATACCATAAATGCCAATCTGCATTCTGTTCTGTTCACTTATTTATCAAATGTTTACTGATTCCCCCATGTTCTCCAGTAGGCTCTATGTTTAGTGCCAGGTACCATGCTAGATACTAAACAGAGCCTGCTGGAGAACAAAGCAGGTGTAAACATTAAACAAATAAATATTTACAGTGCAAACACTATGGAGGAAACACACGTTGTGTTGCAAGAAAAAGTAACAGGCTGATGTAACATAGAGGGGAGTTAGGCAGGCAGAGAACAGAGAGCATGTGTATTCTGGCTAGAGGGAGTAGCATGTGCCAGTTAGAAAGAGTTTGGAGCTAGAGATGAACTCTGGGAGAGTTTGGAGAGGTAGGTGGGTCTTGGGGCCTTGATAAAAGTTTTGTCCTTTATCCTAATAACTACAGAAATGTTTCAAAGGAATTTAAGCAAAGATGTGACATAAACATATATCTTAAGATCACTCTGACTGTTCCATGAAGGGTTGCATGTGGGCTAACTGGTTCGAGGACCACTTCATCATCAAAACTGAAGATCAGTGTCTTGAACTAGGGTGAAGGTAGTGGAGACTGAGATAGGTAAATGTTTCAAGATACGTTCTGAACGTAGAATTAAAAAGACCTGATGATTTGAACTTACTGCTGATATTTTCCCTTCTTAATACATAGTATCTGAGAAAATACAGTGTCTATGGGAACATCTCTATGGCAACATCTCGATGACAGGCAGTTCAGCCTGGTGGCTCTGAAGCCTGAGTTCAAATCTCAGCTTTGTCACATTTAAACTGTGTGACCTTGGGCAGTTTTTAAACTTTCCCGTGTTGCAGTTTCCTCACCTCTAAAAGGGGATGCTAATAGTACCTGTCTTATCTATCAAAATTAACAGAAACCATCAATTGAGTGTTTCACACAGGCCCTTCGGAAGTGCTAAGAATATAGGCTATTCTTATGAAAAAGCAAATACATCATGATCTGCTTAACAGTCCCCCAGTGTTGATAATGAGATGTTTCCATGTATGTTACTATTATGAATAGTTTTATGCCTGCACATTTCCCATCCCCTATTCCCATAAACTGGATTCCAGCCCTCCCTTGAGTCGACTTAAATATAAGAATATTGTATTAAAAAGGATAGAAAGATTTTATGATCCTGATATCTATATTTTAAACCACTGACGTTTATCTTCCTGAATGCCATCAAGATGTTCCTAAAAGGTTGTAAATAAAACATGTTTACATCTAGCTGAGAAATTGTATAGATGAGCCAAGTATGCTTTCTGCATACAGCAATGTTTCCACAATGTAAAGATTTAGACAAAGGTATTTATTTACTGAGGCCTCTCTATGGTATCTGTTAGGGACACAAAAATGTGTAAATCTTGTTCTCTGCTCTTGACACACCTTTAGTCTAATCAAGGAAAAAATTAATTACATTAACTTCATATACAGATGATAGGTGATATATTTATAAGTGTATATATTTGTACATATATGTATGTGTGATTGTAT
Source organism: Trachypithecus francoisi (assembly GCF_009764315.1). Taxonomy (NCBI): domain Eukaryota; kingdom Metazoa; phylum Chordata; class Mammalia; order Primates; family Cercopithecidae; genus Trachypithecus; species Trachypithecus francoisi. Next base: position 78,900,208 of record NW_022681472.1, on the reverse strand, counting down.
GTATGTAGATATACATGCATGTGCATGTATGTATGCAAAAAAAAAAAGTCAATTAGTATAAATTCGTAGCACAGAAAGATTGCCGGGGAATTTAAAGAAGGGAGGGTTTGTTGGGCTTTTTAGAGAATTATCTGCTAATTTGGGTTTTGCAAATAAAGAGCCATATACTGAGCGGAAATTCTTCTACCTGACCTCCTCCTGGCTGGTTCAGTGGATTAGCTGGGGCTCTCAGCTCCCGCACTGGCTCACCGTGTCAGCATACCTCGCTGCTATTCCTGCGCTCTCATGTTCCCATCACTGGGTTGAACACACAATTTTTGTTGGTACCATTTATTTTGTGGGCCATACTAATATATGTAGTAGGCCATATTTGGCCCATAGACCTTAGTTTACTAATCTCTGATTTACTCTAAACGTCTCATTTTTCAATTATGGGAAGACTGACTTCCTCAAGGACACATAGCAGTGTTTGTGGAAGACCTGGGACCAGGAGCAAACCTCCTGGCTCCCAGAGCCTGGTTTCATCCATTGCCCTGAACCAACTCAAACCACAGACCCTACAGTAGCATGGAAAGTGCCTAATACATGGAAGGTGCTCTAACCCAGGGGCCCCTAACCCTACAGAGCCACGGGCCAGTATCCATCCTGTTAGGAACTGGACCACAAGAGATGACCAGCAGGCAAGTGAGTATTAACACCTGAGCTCCACCTGTCAGATTAGCGGTGGCAATAGATTCTCATAGGAGTACAAAGCATACTGTGAACTGCACATACGAGGGACCTAGGTTGCATGCTCCTTATGAGGAGGCTCCTAATGCCTGATGATCTAAAGTGGAACAATTTCATACTAAAACCATCCCCCTACCCAACCATGGAAAATTAGTCTTCCATAAAACTGGTCCCTGGTGCCAAAAAGGCTGGGGACCACTGCTCTAGCCCACCCCTTTTAAAGATGAGGGCTCTAAAGCAAGTATTTTGAGACATTTTCAAGTCAGATGGGTGGGACTTTACCTTTGTCTCCATCCTGTTCATTGGAGATTTTCTTCAGGTCAATGAAATGGGTTGCCAGTGCTACGTCATTCATGCTGCCTTCATCCCACACCTGGATTTTCACCCTCCGACACAAGGGAGGGAACATTTCCTTGAAGATCACCTGTTCATGCCACACAGGATCAGCACAATTCTTTTGCACTGTGGTTCGCCCCTAAAAACACAGCCAGGAGGACATGAGTCATGGAAGGGAGTGACTGACTACAGAGAACTCTTCAAGCCAGTTGGAAATACAAAGTAAGTTTTCAAAGATAATGAACCTGCTTGTGACACCCACGAAAATCAGTTACACTCAGCGAACATGACTGATGACTTACTGTGTGCTGGATACCATGCCAGGTGTCTGGGACAAAGGCAAGTCACAGCCCTCGGGGGTTTGGATCAGCATATTGGGGTTGGGGTGAAACTAACATCCGTATTACAAATGGGAGTTCTGTGCATCTCCAGGAATGCAGTGCATGTAGTTAGACCATGAGCTCATATTTTGTAGAAGTATGACCTTGTGTGAATCACTTTTTCAGTCTGGACCTCAGTTTCTTGTCATAAAATGGAGGTAATGTCTTATATGATCTCCAAGTTCAGCCCAAGTCAAAAATATTTCAGCAGTCACCCCTGCCAAGGGGAGACAATCAGGGTAGGTCTGTATTTTAATGGCAGAGACAACGTGTGTGTCAGTTGAAGTTTCAAAATCCAGCCAACCATAGTTAATCTCTGACCACGTACCCAGACCCTGACACTTCCAATGGCTTCTGAGCAGGGAAACGCGATGTCCAGGCTTACATGGGACAAGGACTACCTGGGGAGATTGTGGAACAGGTCAGGAGGTGGGTGGAAATTCTACAGGACCTGGGGACTGAATAGCTCAGAGAAGTAGCCGGGAGTGAGGAAGGATGCCTGTCTGTCTGGTTCCTAAACCGCTCCTTTCCATTTTCTCCAGTGAAGAGTGAGTGGGTAACGACCCCCTATATTTCCCTGCCACATCCCGTTTCCTCTTTTTTTTTTTTTTTTTTTTTTTTTTTTTAAAAAGATAAAGACTTGCTCTGTCGCCCAGGCTGGAGTGCAGTGGTACAATGTCTGCCTACTGCAACCTCCGCCTCTCAAGTTCAAGCAATTTTTATGCCTTAGCCACCCAGTAGCTGGGATTACAGGCATGCACCACCACGCCCAGATAATTTTTTCTGTGTTTTTAGTTGAGACAGGATTTCACCATGTTGGTCTTGGGCTCCCAGCCTCAAGTGATTCACCTGCCTCAGCCTCCCAAAGTGCTGGGATTACAGGTGTGAGCCACTGCGCCTGGCCCCATTGCCTTTTAGTGACAAGTTTTTGCTTTCAAGGCACTTCCTAATTTTTATTTAATTTGATTTGATTAAACATAACTTGGACAGAGAGCAGGGCCCTGGCCCAGGCCAGGCAGTATTAGTGACAATGGTTCCTCACCATCTGCCCAGCAAAGGAAACCTCCACAAAGGGATCCACCAGGTCCTTACTGTCACCCACAAATGCCTTGGTGACGTTCGCCATGATGCTTGAATTCATTTTGGGCAACCCTTCTGCTTTGTAGAGTCTCACATAGAATCTGGCCCAGGGTCTCTCTGATGGAAACCCATTGGGGATCAAAAGGTTCCTTAGAGGGAGACAAAAACAAATGTCAATTGAAGAAACAGAGAGAAAAGACAGCAGCAATTTGGAGGCAGAAAGATAGATCCCAATATAAGAAAAATCTGAAAAGAGTTAAGATTCATTGCTGACATTTTCTTTCTAGTGTAAATGACAGAGAACGGAATGAATAGAGCAAATGCAAACTCCTTCAGGTCCTAGGATGATAGGATAAACACTGTCTCCCACTCTGAACCTGAAAAGAGGTGCATTTAAGTCTTCCCACATCACAAACCAGGGATTGAAATTATAATTCCTTCAAAGAACATTCAGTTACATTCAGAAAAATTGGATAAGCTTAGGAATAGCTTATCTATTATGGGTTATTATAGGCAGACAGACAGTTCCTGTCCTAGAACCTGACCTCCCCAAGGAGAGTCATACCTTAATAAGACACATCTTGGTGCCCAGGTGTCTGGGCAGAATCCCAGGTGGCCAAGCTGAGGACAAGCACGATTCTCATGTACCCATAAGAAAAGGGGTGAGGGAGGGGAAAGAGATTAAAACTGGACATATCATTTCTACGCACAGCCCTGGATGGACCTGTCTTACTTTTCTATTTGCTCCTCGGTGTCAGAAGTTTTAGGGCTGGTCTTCAAGACGTCGCCTTTCCCCATCACGCTGATGTCACATTTCACGTATCCCTTGGTGCCAGTCCTGATGTCACCAGGGTCTGTGAGCAAGGCCCACTTGTCGCAGAACTGATGACCTGTGAAAGCACCCTGACAGCTCATATCCTTCACAGGTGGGCCCAGCAGCCCCACCCCTTTCTCTCGCATGTGCCAAGGACCCCCAGGCTCTCCTCCTTCTGTTGCTCTGGGTGGTAAATCATCTCAGTTATTTCCAAACCTCATGCTGCTTCCCTCTTCCTTTCCCTCCTCTCCCTTTGCTTCCCACCAGTTCTCCATCTTTTCCCCCAATTTACCATAGATTCTTGGGAAGCCATTGACCTAGTGGAAATCACTGAGACAAGGTTCCATCTTTGATGGGATGGGGGACATTAATGAAGTGTAGAAGTCACATACATATTATTTACCCACAGGACATAAATGTGGCTCCTAGGTCTTTTTGTTTGGCCTCACTGTGAGTCAAAACTTCCAAGATGGCTTACATAATCTAGACTTCTGGGTTTTCTTTAAAAATGGTAAGTTCTTAGATGTACCATATGACCCAGCCATCCCACTACTGGGTATATACCCAAAGGATTATAAATTATTCTACTACAAAGACACATGCACACGTATGTTTATTGCGGCACTATTCACAATAGCAAAGACTTGGAATCAACCCAAATGTCCATCTGTGACAGACTGGATTAAGAAAATGTGGCACATATACACCATGGAATACTATGCAGCCATAAAAAAGATGAGTTTGCATCCTTTGTAGGGACATGGATGCAGCTGGAAACCATCATTCTTAGCAAACTATCACAGGAAGAGAAAACCAAACACCGCATGTTCTCACTCATAGGTGGGAACTGAACAATGAGATCACTTGGACTCGGGAAAGGGAACATCACACACTGGGGCCTATCATGGGGAGGGGGGAGGAGGGAGGGATTGCACTGGGGAGTTATACATGATATAAATGATGAATTGATGGGTGCTGACGAGTTGATGGGTGCAGCACACCAACATGGCATAAGTATACATATGTAACAAACCTGCACGTTATGCACATGTACCCTAGAACTTAAAGTATAATAAAAAATAAAATAAAATAAAATAAAATAAAAATGGTAAGTTCTGGCCATACTGGCTTCCCATTTCTTTCTTTCTTTCTTTCTTTCTTTTTTTTTTTTTTTTTTTTTTTTTGAGACACAGTCTCGCTGCAATGCCGAGGCTGGAGAGCAATGGCATGATCTTGGCTCACTGCAACCTCTGCCTCCCTTGTTCAAGCCATTCTCCTGCCTCAGCCTTCCAAGTAGCTGGGACTACAGGTGTGCACCACCATGCCCAGCTAATTTTTGTATCTTTAGTGGAGATGGGGTTTCACCATATTGGCCAGGCTGGTCTCAAACTCCTGACCTCAAGTGATCCACCCGCCTCGACCTCCCAAAGTGCTGGGATTACAGGTGTGAGCCACTGCACCCGGCCACTGGCATCACATTTGTACATGACAGTAAATACCAAAGGCGCTGAGTAGCCACTGCATAGCCACTATGCAGCACAAGCCCTCCTGTCTCCTTTCCCAGACTCCATTGTTCCTTTATGCCTCACATTCAGGCTGTTGCACGCAGCTATGCTCCCCGTCTGGCCGCCGCAGTCACGGGAGTTGGAATCCCTGTTGAAGATAGGGGGCCTTTCATAAAAAGATCTGTGCTGGCTCTGTTACTTATTTGCTCTTGACCTTGAACAAATTACGTTGCTTCTCTGAGTTTCTCCTTCCTACAAATCAGGGATAATAACAATTACAGCAAATCCTTTGTATAAGGATACAAAATGCTGTAGTCATTATTATGTGTGAGACTCTTTATTAAGCATTTTGTGTATATTAACTTACTCAATCCTCCAACAAACCTAGGAAGGAAGGAAGCTATCCTCATTTCTACAGATGAGGACACTGAGGTCCAGAGAAGTTAAGTCATTTGCCCAAGGTTGCACAGCTAGGAAATAGAGTGGGATTTGAACCCAGGCAATCTGACTCCAGAGTCTGCATTCTTAGCTCCTATATTCCATATTCTCCTGTCCATATCTCAATTGCACAGAATTTGTGTGAAAAAAAAAAACTCCCCAGAAGTAGACATATAAAATAATTTTATCATTAGACTAAAACATTTGAGGGCAAGAGACATGTCTCATTCAACTTTGTATAACTGGTGCTCAGTGTTATTGAAGGAATGGTCACACAGGTGAGTGAATGAATGGGATGATCTCCAGGTGCTGTAAAACAAAGACAAGTAAGAAAGAGATGGGGAGGTGATGCTTTCTTACCAGGTTGGTTGTACACGGTCCCCAGGTCTACTTTGAAAGAGCCAATCAGTACACTTCCTATCAGCTTGTGGTGAAAGACCTGAGGAGAGATGGAGTAGGGAGTATGGTAGATTTACCTTGAGGGTAAGAGGCTTGACCCTTGTCTAGCTTTGATCCTGTCTGGAGCACAGTGGACTTTGGCCATCAAACCACAAGGCTGTAAAGGACCTCCAGAAACCTCTCACCCTCACCTCTTGCTCTTAGCAGGATTTTAGCTGATCTTCCATAGAAGAACGCCTGACAACTCTCAGTGCCTGCAAGCTTCCTTTAACCAAAATGAACCTGAGTACAGCTCACCCTTCAATATCCATCTCTTCCTGTTGAAACTTTCCCTATCTTTCAATACCTAGAACATATGTCACCTCCGCCATGCAGTACCCCCAAACCAAAAGTGTCCCTTTTCTCCCTTAAACTCCTTCAACTTTGCTCACAACTTTCTCAGAGAACTCATCACATATCGCCTTGAATCATTTTGGGCATGTACAACAGTGAGAACAAACGAGGTGATCACCCTCAATATTCCATCTGATCAGGGCCAGCAGAGGGCCTGGCTTGATTACAGTCACCCATTTTCATGCTAATGCTCTCAAGATGAGGAAGTTCTAAAGGAAGGTTCAGAGCTGGTGCCAGATTGAGAAGCCACAACATATGAGAAACTGCTGAAGAACCAGGAGAAAAGTTCAATCTTTCACCCATAAAAGAGAAAACTGGCAGGTGTGGAAAAAGGGCAATGACAACTGAAGTGTCTTTAAATCATGTAAATGCTGTCATGCAGAAGAGAAAGTTCCCCTCTACGGTTCCCAAATAACAGGATGAGAGATTTCCGCTCAATGTAAGAACAATGTTTATAACTGTCAGAACTTCCCAGCAATGGAATGAGCTTTCCTAGAGGTATTGACCTCTCTAACACTGGAAATAGTCAAGTTAGGCCCCAAGAACTCCATGTAGTAAAGGAAAGGAAGGATTCTTGCACCAGTTGGAAGTTATATAAGATGTCCTCTGAGCTTCCTTCTAACTATAAAATCCTATAAGTTCCTCAAGTCAAGGACAGTTTCCTCCTGTCATTCACCCATCACATGGCCTTGTTCACAACAGATATTCAATAAACATTCAGCGAATTAGTGAATTATTGACTAATTGAATGACAGGTGAACGGTTGGCTTTTGCAGCTCCTAACAGCTCCTTTTTGCTGAAGCAAAAGAAATTTAGTTGACCTCAAGAAATGACAGCCCTCCTCATTTCTCTTTCCACTCTCTCTCCCTAACCTAAACTTTCCACAGGTGTCAGAGAACGAAGGTGAAACACAGGCAGCCTGGCTCAAGTAGAGGAGCTACTGAAGGACGTTCACATAATGCTCACTCCAAAACCAACCATGCCTCCAGTTGCTCACGTGTTTTCCCAAAGGCCTGAGAAAGAACACAAGGCAGTTTCAAGTTCTGTTCTCAGGTTGAGAGTCCCTGTGGCAAGGTGAAATGCAAGAGCCCCAAACAAATCTTTAAATAGCACAGGACGCCTCTTAAAGTCATCCATCCAGTAGTTGAGTACCAGGCAATCCTGGTGTGGTCAAGTGTTAAATCACCAGGACTCTGGGGACGTCTCACATGCAGAGTACTGGGAGCCCTGCATGCCTTGGCCACTGAGAAGGGAAGACTGCCTTTGGCAACACCAGGGGTGTGTTACAGGCTGGCTGTCCCAGTAGCATCTGCTTAGAGCACTCCCCCACTACTTTTCCCGTGTCGTATATATTCTGGGCATACTGATTTTCAGTTCATGGACTAACAGAAAAGTTATGTTAAACATTTCCCTCTCAAGGGATGATTTTATTTTATAATCTTTTGTCTCTAAGAGTCTTTTAGGGACACTAAAGTCTTCTCTTCTTCTAAGTTAGAGAAACAGAGATAGGCAATAGTAGCTTTGACCATTCTGGACTTCTCTAGAAGTCCACATGTCCCACAAACAGTCCTGACCCTAGTCTATGGCACAATATAAAAATCTAGTGATTAACTGTTCATCAGACAGTCCTTAGAAGCCTCCTATGGAGCTGATTCCACAAACAGGTGTTGCCTGAGCAATGGAACAGAGTCCTGGGCATTGTCCCAGGTCCTGAAATATCACCTACACCACTTGTCATCATGCCTGAAATTCAAACCTTAAGATTGTTTGGCTCTGGGTGATTTCTCATTCTTCAAGAGTCATGTTCTTCAAGTCTCCTGGGAAGGGTAATGTCATAATTCCACTATTATACTGACACACGAAGTAGGAATTGCGTCCTTTTATAACTGTTTGGAAGAGAGAAACTTATTCTCCAGCCATCCTTCCCCACCTTGGGAGAAGCTGTGGTGATCTCTCAGGCTGGTAAGATAGATGCAGTCTGTCATTCACTGGTCTCTGTGTCTTTGCTGAATGGTACAAAGTCTGTAACAATTCCATTTGGCCTGACTTCTCTCTCATTTGGATCAGTCTGGCTTCAACATGGGCACTTCCCCTTCCCATTCCTGTCCTCCGTGTGGTGGGCAAAGTTGGATTGGGCCCTTAAAGCAGAAAGCTCTGCCTCTGCACTTCCCCTGGCAGGGCTGAGGAAGAGTCTATGCAGCAGACTCAATTTTCCAAGGGCAGGTCCTGAGGTCTACACTCAGAGGCAACTTTTGAAAATCCCAATGGTCACCATTTAGTCCAAATCACATCCTCCGATCCAGCATTACCATTGATGAGACTGATACTTTTTCCTGATTCTTGTTCCTATTTCTTTATTCATTACCCAACTAGGAGGAGGAGGAGATGTGATTAATGATCATTACTGTAGATACCAACCCAAGAGAGAAACACCAACATTTGTTTGATTTAAAAAAAAAAAAACAACCAAAACTGGCAATGCCTTAAGATGTCACTTGAAGCACGTGTCTCACATTCCCACACTAGTAAGCTACACGATTCAGTCAGTAATAGCTTTACAGTAGCTTACCACTTGCTTCCAAGAAGCATAGATCTTCCTGAGGTGGTTTTTCTTCCCAGACTCCTCCATGCTGGTGATTTCAAGTTCTGCCTGTTGGTTACAAACTCGCCAACTGACACTTGCCTTCCTGAATCTATTCCCCTCTAAGTATGCTGAGTTGTCCCAGAGAGTCCCCAATGCCCACAATCTCTCCCACCTCTCCGCAACTATCACCACCAATGCTATACTTACTGAGATTTTGATGATCTTGTCAAAAAGATGCACTTGGGGCCCAATGAAGTCGAAGACAAAGTACTGCAAAACAAAGAGTTCATTCTGTCCATCAACCCCAGGCTTGCACCTAAGAATCCTGTTCTTGGAGTGGATTTAGATCTTTGTCATTCTAACTAACTGCTGCATGAATATACATCATCCATTGATTGTCATTTTTTTTTTTTTTTTGAGACAGGGTTTTGTTCTGTCAGCTAGGCTGGAGTGCAGTGGTGCAATATGGCTCACTGCAGCCTCAACCTCCCAGGGCTCAAGTAATCCTCCTGCCTCAGCCTCCCTCCAGTCGTCAGCTGGGACTGCAGGCCTATACCACCACACCTGGCTAATTTTTTTATTTTTTTGAAATTTTTGTAGACACAGGGTCTCACTATGATGCCCAGGCTGGTCTTGAATGAAGCGAATGCCATCAATCACATTCTTGGACAGGATATGTGTGAGTAATCCTCTAAAATGAACATGAGAAATGGAATTGTTGGATCATAGGCGAAGTGCATGTAACTTTTGAATAGATAATATAAATTTGTTTCCCAAATGGGAATTTTATATTCCCACTGGCAGCATATGAAAATAGCCATCTCTCTATAATCTTACCAACCCTTGATAGTGTCCACTCATTTTTTGGTTATAATTATGAGTGAAAATGGTATTTCAGTATGGTTTTAAATTGGAGTGGACTACCTTTCCCAGGATTTTTCAGTTTCAAACATCCCTGTGAAATTACCAGGATTTACCAGGGAGAGAATACAAAAAAACTATGGACATGAGGATTTTTAATATTAATAACATGATTGAATTTTGGAGTTGGAGAAATTATCTAGACCAGCCCCATGTTTTACAGATAAGAAGACTGAAGACTAAAGAATTTGAAAGATGCTACCCAGGTTCCTATTGCTAGTTATTTTTGGGTCTGGGACCAAATCTTACTTCTCTTGACATTATCACACAAGGGGATCAAGTACTAGATACTTCACCATCTGACTCTTGAGTCAAGATCCTCCCAAACTCGAGATTGTATGATTAAAAGATGCAGAAAACTGAAGTGGTGTTTTGTCCCAGTTTGTGTGTTCTGGAAAATGAGGGGGACCAGGAAGGCAGGACTGGTAAGCTGTTTCCTGGATTTTCTTTTTTGAGCTGTAGAGTGGGGGAATGGCCCCTTAGAGATGGACACAGCCACAGAAGGAAAGGAGGAACTGACCAAGTGCTGATGGCCTGCTTTCAAAGGGCAAAACAGAAAAAGCAAAATGTAGAAACCGAAAAATGTCATCATACATTATAAGAGATCCACAAAATGGTGGTCCTTAGAGATCAACCAAAGATTCCATTCTGTTCAGTGTCTTCTGTGTAAGAAGACAAGATAATATATACAACATTTCAGGAAATTTCTCATATACATGCTTAAATTTTTCAGAGTTCTGGTGTTCAAATTTTATGTGGAAAATTCACTTACACAACATTCTTCATTCTCTGAATACACCAGATGCTGTGGGTTCCTTTGGATGGACAAATGAGTTGCGATATTTATTACCTTCTGGTGGGTTTCATATGTTTCAGCCTCAACTACCTCACATAGGCTTCCGAGACCTTCAGGCCAACACATATTCCTCTAGCTGGGAAATATTCCCCAGCTCCAACTAATGGGTTCCTTCAGCATCTGATCAACTTTTGGCTTGAATATTTACGTCAAGAGTTGTAACAAGGGATTTTAGATCCACTTTTGTGTTTCTACATGATTTTCTACTGGTTAAACTTGGGCCCAGTTTAATGTCATTTAGATCCAGGACTTGTATGCATAATTATTATAATTAATAAATCTGTAGAACTTTGCAGTTTTAAAGTATTTTCATATATTATCTCATATTACATCCATGCCAAAAGCTCTTCTAGGGGTAGAGAGTGGAACATAAGGGGAAAATCTACTGACATTTCACTTACAGTCAAAGGCTTAGAGGCAGAAATGATGAAGAGGAAAGGAGTCATTAGCTCCAATGGGATTTGGGTATTTTCTGTTGATTTCATTACCCACGCTCTCCCTGCCTTCCTTTCAAATGACCACTCCCGTTAAGATTTTTTTTTTTTTTTTTTGAGACAGCGTCTTGCTCTGTTGCCCAGGCTGGAGTTCAGTGGCACAATCTCGGCTCACTGCAACCTCTGCATCCCAGGTTCAAGCAATTCTCCTGCCTCAGCCTCCTGAGTAGATGGCATTACAAGTGTGTACCACCACGCCCAGCTAATTTTTGTATTTTTAGTAGAGACGGGGTTTCACCATGTTGATCAGGCTGGTCTTGAACTCCTGACCTCGTGATCCGACTGCCTCGGCCTCCCAAAGTGCTGGGATTACAGGTGTGAGCCACTGTGTCCGTCCAAGATAACAAGAATTAAGAATGTACTGCATTTTTTGAAATAATTCATTGTGTCAAAGTGCTTACAGGTAAGCAAATGCTCCTGTCCTGTGCACTGTTCATTTGAGTATAAATTGTTACCTCTTTGGAAGGCAATTGGCGACATGGACATTTTAAATGCATATACCTTGTGACCCAGTTATATACTATTATAAGTAGTAGCAAAAGATTAAAAGCATTTCATATTCATTCATGAGAGACTGACTGGTTTAGTATATTATGGTATATCAAGGCAATGAAAAACTCTTCAGCGAGGAAGGCAAAATGGGGATGAGCTGTACCTCCCCACAGGGTTTTATTTTCAAGATACTTTGTTTTGTGAAGGTCCAGAACAGTGTGTATAGAATGCTACCATTTGGGTACAATATTTCCTTTTATTCTGGTACCTGCTTGAAGTATCTCTGGAAGGATACACAAATTCCTAGTGAGAATGAATGCTTCCAGGGAGAGGACTAGGGGATTGAGGATCAAAGATCAGAGGGAAACACATTACTCTATATCATGTTATACTTTTTGTCTCTTTTACCATATTTTTTTCACCACGTAATATTTTTATTTTAAAAGGAGAATTTAGCATGTATGATATTTAGAAACCTGAGATTTTCCTTTACAATTTCTACACAGCTTAGAAAAATGTAACTTTTACTTTCCAAAGCAGTATGCCTGTTTCAAAAACAATAATTAAGTTTCCAATGTATCTGCCAGGAAAAAGAATGTGTATCTTCTCCCTAACTCATATTCAATCAATTTATTGGCTATAAACCCAGGGCTTATAATGGATGAAAATGAGCTGATAAGAAAACGTGTGTTGAAAACATAGCAATGAATTTAAAATCAGGAGGAATTCCTTGCCTCTCCTTTCCATGACCTTTTCATGAAAAGCTTTAGGGCGCTGTGTTTGTAAGGAGAATCAGTGAGTTTGCCATGGGCTTAACTGGGGGCCTGGGAAGGAGGCAGGAGGGGCACAGCTCTTCTGTTTGACTGAAGGATCCTGCAGAATGGTGGTGAAGAGAATCTTAGTGCAAAGGCTATGGGGACCTCCATGACTTACTTCATTATAAAATGGGCTGTTGGTTCCTTCCTTCACTGTGCTTTGCTTCTTCTCATCCCCAATCTCAATGGTCACAACTGGGTCAATGTTCTCACCCACCAGCTGGCGAGCCTCGGTGATGGTTATGGCAATCTACAACACAAAGCAGTGTGGACACCATTCCAGACATTGCCATCCATGCACACAGGAAGCACTGGGGGAGGCTGGGCAGGAAGAGCCAGTCACTTACTTGATAATTTTGGGATCTGACCTCTCCATCATGGATCTTAGTCAACAGTTTTGATCTATTAAAAGAAAGTTTAATATATTTTTTTCATCAAGGAAGAATATCCATATGTCATGATAATATTCTCCCAAGTATTTCTAAGTCCTTTCATTTAATATTATTACATATTCTCTCTACAGCTCTGTGGGAGATAAGCGGACAAATGACTTGACCTCTGAGTTTTTTCATCCTAAAAATGGGGCTTATAATAGCATTTCTGAGATGATTGCTAGAATTAAATAACATAATGCATATAAAGGTTTAACCCAGTACCTGGCAAGAATAAATGTCAGTCCTTTTTATATGATTATCAGTATTTTTAAAAAATTTTAAATGAGAAACTGAGATGCCTCAGCAAATCAGTGGCAGAGCTGGGTCTAAATAAGGAACTTCCAGTCTCCTGCTTGATTCCATACACAGACCACTCTGCCATGTCTAATAGATATAATCATAATTGCTTTTGAAAGAATTGGTAAAGGAAAAAATTGAAAGGAATAACTAAAGATACCATCTCCATGAGCTTTCACATTCCAGGGGATTTCATTTATCTGGACTGTCACAAGTAATTGAAAACAGATATGCAACACCTGGGCATTTAGAGATGGATAACAACAGAAAGAGATGAAGAATTCCTGTTGTCATAGAAGCTGAAATCAGTGGGGAATGAACTGAGCTTGAGTTCCTGTTGCATTTTATCCCCTTGGTTACTAACAATACCGTGTTGCATTTGATTTCATCCCATTTCTGCTGATTATAATTGAGTTCAATAGAGAACAGATTAAGTTAGTAAAAATCTCAGGGCATTGGAGTCAGACTGATCTGAGTTAGAATATTTGTTCTCCCCAATTTTGAACTTTAGTTTTAATTTCTGCAACTGAAAGTAAAAATAAGAATTCTTACCACACAGGGTTACTCTGAGGACTCAAGGAGACAATGCATGTAAGAAAGGGTAAATATCATTTAAATTGGTTCATCAATAAGGTGGCAAATTTGTACTGATTATTTATTATGTGAAAGTCCAGTGCTAGAGTCAGGGGAAAAACGAAAATGAATAAGCCATCTTCCTGGTCCTTGAGAAGTAACAATCTATCATCCACGGGAGAGAAGACAGAAGTATATTAAAAAAGAACTAGTAGGCAAGTGTAAAATGTGTCATAGGGTAAAGAAAATATGACAGAAGAGCTGTTGAGAAAAAATTCTTGAGGACCAGGGTACACAACAAAGATTTCACTGCAGAGGCTGGATTTGAATTGAGCATTGGTGGGTGGATAGAATTTCAATTGCTGGAGAATGTTCTGACCAAGGAAAAAGAAAAAGGCTGTTATTCCTTATTTCTCTTTCTCCTGCCTTCCTCCACTCAATACTATCACCCTGGTGAACTGAATGGGAAGAAATGTCTTGAGTATTAAAAAATGATTGAAATCCCTATTCACAGACTATGGTAGAAGGGTGGTGGCTGTCAGGGTGCAGCAAAGGAAGGAAGGAGATTGCAGTGAGTAGGTGTGTACACATTTCATGTCTTCTTTTGGGTGTCAACTTCTGAGTTATCACCTTCTCTAATTCCCACTGCCCTCTAACCCATACATATGCACTGTGCCATCCTGTCACAACCCAGAAACAACAACTCAGGATCAGCCACATGGGGAAGCACTAATTTGCTTTATTGATAGTAACAACTTTGAGTGGTAAAGAAAGGGAAGGGCATGAGGAATTATCACAAGTAAGATACTGACATAAACAAATATGGCAGACTGAAAGCATTGTTAGCCCCAGTCACTGGCTTCTCTGTATCCAAACTTGTTGCCCTGTAACTTTTAGTCTCTTCCTACTCTTATGTGGGCTGGGCTAGTAAGTTGTGTTGGTCAACAGAAGGCAGCAGAAATGACTTTTGCCAGTTCCAAGCCTATACCTCAAGAGACCTTCTGTATTTCCACTCTCTTAGAACCCTGCCATTGCTAGCATTGGAACAAGTTCAGACCAGCCTGATGGAGGATCTGGTATCATGCAGAGGACAGCCGGTCTCAGCTGAAGCAGTACTAGGCCAGGCTACCATCAGCCAACTCCTAAACTAGTCAGCAGAGCTGCCAAATGACTGCATAAACATGAGTGATGCATCTGTAACTATCTGGGATCAGCAAAACTATCTAACTAATTCATTAGCAATAATAAATGCTTATTATATTAAGCCATAGATCTAGGGGCTATTTGTTACACATCATTGCTAACTGATACAGCAAAATGCATGCAGAAGGCCAGCTTGTTTTGACTTTTTGTTGGATAGCATAAAAACCACCTTCCGATTTGAGACAGACAAGAAGCTAAGATAATGAGCACCTTGATGAATCAGAGAGCAGGTAAGATACAGCTCCTGGCGTCATTCCTGAACTGTGAGCGACACGAGCAACTTCACTCAGGAGATTTAAGACCAGAAGCTTGTAGAACCATGATCCTGGCCTGATGAAGGCTGAACAGTATCAGCCTTCTATGGCCAGCCCCTCTATGGCCAGCACTGCCATAGAGAAAACTGAGCTGACACAGTCTTCCTGCCTTAGACTTTGCCTGCCTGTAGACAGTGACTATGTCTTACTCTCCTCTCTTCTCCTAGCACCTGCAGAGGTGCTTGGCACATAGGAGATGTTCAGCAAATATGTGTTGATCACCTGCATCCATACCGTACCTTCTCTTTGGAAGAGCTGAGGGGACAGGAAAGATAGAAGCATCATCATGGACCAAATCTCTTGGTCCTTCCTGGTGAGAAGGCTCCTCCTGTGGTGCTTCAGTGTCACCTTGACTATCTGGAAAAGAAAACAAAGGAAGAAAATCCTGTGAAATTGACACATGGTGGCAATCGAGCCTCTACCATAAGTAGTACAAGGAGACTAGCAGGCAGACTCTACCAGCATAAAACTTAACATCTTTTTGGCAGAAATGCCAGATACATCCTTCATTTTTCTAAAACTTATGCATCTTCTGTTTCCAAAAAAGAACAGATTTATGTGGCTGGGATTGTGAAAAGAAAAATCAGATCATGAATCTAAAGTGTAAACTAAAAATAAAATCCTAAGAAACCACCCCCCCACCCACCCAAGGGGACCCCAGAAAAAACTCAAAAACTGAGTTTCTGGCCGGGTGTGATGGCTCACTCTTGTAATCCCAGCACTTTGGGAAGCTGAGGCAAGTAGATCACCTGAGGACAAGAGTTCAAGACCAGCCTGGCCAACATGGTGAAACCCCATCTCTACTAAAAATACAAAAATTAGCCAGGCATGGTGGCGGATGCCTGTAATTCTAGCTACTTGGGAGGCTAAGGGAGGAGAATCGCTTAAACCCAGAGGGGTGAATGTTGTAGTGAGCTGAGATCACACCACTTCACTCTAGCCTGGGTAAAAGAGCGAAACTCCATCTCAAAAAAAAAAAAAAAAGAAAGAAAAAGAAAAAAAACGCAAAACAAAAACCCTGAGTTTTTGGCAATGATGAGACAGGAGGTCAGGCATACCTCATTATACTTCCTTTTTGTGGTTTAGACACAACTGACCAGCATTAATGTTGAAATAGAGATCATAAGACTGACAAAATGGACTCTTTGTGGCAATAAGATACCAAATTACAAACAGGACCTAAAGTCATGACAGGCAAAGGTTAAGTCATGCACTCCTACACTTAAAAAAAAAAAAAAGAAAAAAACTATGCTCTAACTGCCACAGGTTTTTCTTTTTCTCTAGCAGCTGCACAAGCACCAGCCTCAAGATAAGCAATAAACAACTTACTGCTTGCCCACCACTGACAGACACTGAATAACTGACTCCCAGCCCCTGTTCTACAAGCTATAACTACAGCTTTAATCCGTCAAGAGACTGACTTCAGTGACTTTCTCCTGATAAAAAGATCACAGACAGGCCGGGCACAGTGGCTCACGCCTGTAATCCCAGCACTTTGGGAGGCCGAGGCAGGCAGATCATGAGGTCAAGAGATCAAGACCATCCTGGCCGACATGGTGAAACCCCATCTCTACTAAAAATACAAAAATTAGCTGGGTGTGGTGGTGTGTGCCTGTAGTCCCAGCTACTCAGGAGGCTGAGGCAAAAGAATCGCTTGAACCTGGTAGGTGGAGGTTGCAGTGAGCCCACATTGCACCACTGCCCTCCAGCCTAGGGAGACAGAGGGAGACTCCGAGACTCTGTCTCGAAGAACAAAACAAAACAAAAACCCACAGACCATAGACTGGTTCTGGCTGTTTAAAGAGTCTGCACACTTGAGTGCTTTTGTTTCTTAAAAAGATCTTTTTACATATAGGGCCTAATTCAAATACATTTAAATATTAAGTCTCCACCCCAAGGTAAATATTGGTCATATATAACATGCACGTGTGTTTAGTACACATGCACGAAGACCACCTTCATGAATATTCATAGCTCCTCCTGTAACCTGTAAATATTTATATCTGACCAACCCTTTCAGTTTGAATTCCTGTCTTACTCTTCCGTTTTTTGAAGTGTCTGTCTCTGCGCTCTGTGGGAGGCTATACTTCCCAGACCATCAACATGGGCACCTGGCAGGTTGTACCCCTTCATAAAAAATATAAAGTCTACTTTCTAAATTTATAAATTGTATGGTTTAAGGTAACAAAAGACATGTTTCAAGTCATGACCTTGCCGCAGTGGAACTTTAGATGCATCATTTATTCTCTGAGCCTCATTAGCAAAATCTGATGTGCATGAGCATCATCTAGGAAGCTGCTAAAATGCAGATTCTGATTCAGTAGGTGTGGGTGTGGCCCAAGATTCTACGTTTCTTTTAATTTTTTTTTTTTTTTTTGAGATGGAGTCTCGCTCTGTGGCCCAGGCTGGAGTGCAGTGGCGCGATCTCCACTCACTGCAAGCTCCGCCTCCTGGGTTCACGCCATTCTCCTGCCTCAGCCTCCCGAGTAGCTGGGACTACAGGCGCCCGCCACCATGCCCAGCTAGTGTTTTATATTTTTAGTAGAGATAGGGTTTCACTGTGTTAGCCAGGATGGTCTCGATCTCCTGACCTCGTGATCCGCCCACCTCGGCCTCCCAAAGTGCTGGGATTACAGGCGTGAGCCACCGTGCCTAGCCCTATTTTAATTTTTTTGGAGACAGAGTCTTACTCTGTCTCCCAGGCTGGAGCTGGAATGCAGTGGCAAGATCTCAGCTCACTGCAGTTTTGAATTCTTAGGCTCAAGGACCCTCCCACCTCAGCCTCCTGAGTAGCTGGGACTACAGGCACACTCCATCACACCCGGTAAATTTTTTCTTGTTAACATTTTTTTGTAGAGACGAGCGGGTCTCTCTATGTTGCACAGGCTGGCTCAAACTCCTGGGTGCAAGCAAATCTCCCACCTTAGCCTCCCAAAGTGCTGGGATCACAGGCATGAGCTAACATGCTCAGATAAATTCTGCATTTCTAACAGCTAGATACCAGACGAGGTTACTCCTGCCATCTGCAGGTCAATTTTGAGTAGCAATGTGTGATATTCTGAAAAGATAGCCAGCCCTAATCTCTGAAGCCTGTAAATGTTACCTTATTTAGAAAAAAGGTCTTTGCTGATGTGATTACATTAAGAGTTTTGAGATGAAGTGATCCAGGTGAACCCTAATTGCAGTCACATGTATCCTTAAGGGAGATTTTTGCATAGACAGAAAAAAAAAAAAAAAGGTGGCAATGTGACCATGGAGGCAGAGATTAGACAGATGCTGCCACAATGAGGAGCTAGAATTGGCAACCAACAGATTCTCTGGAAGGAGTGAGGCCTAGGATTTTGGCCCAGTGATACTGATTTCCAGCATCTGGCCTCCATAACTGAGAGGACACATCTGTCTTCTTCTAAGTTACTGAGTTGGTGGTAGCTTGTGACACACTAGTCTAGGAAGGATCAGTTTCCTAGGAAGCCTTATGAAACAGTACACACGCATTAGGAAACTTAAATGAACAGATAATAAACATATTCCTTAGAATCTTTTCCTCTCCACCCTAGATTCTAATTTAATTCATCTGGAATGTTGCTGGATGTCGAGATTGTTGAAATTCCCCAGGTGATCCTAGATGTACAGCAAAGCCTGAGAACCGCTTCTCAACCACACTTTCAGCAAAAACGAGAGTGGCTGAGCCTTCCTAATAAACCGAGAGACTCTGCATGATGTGGTTCAAAGACGTGAATCCAAAAGATTTGGGTTCAAATTCCAGTCCTTCCACTTTCTAGTTCTATGATTTGAAGGAGTTACTTCTCTCAGCCCTGTTTTCCTCATTTGTAAAACAAGGCAAGGTTATCATTTACCCCCACAGGTTTGTTAGGAAAATTAAACTATATAAAAGCCCCTAGCTTTATACAGGGTCCATGGTAGACATTCAAGTCTATGGATTCCCAGTTGTATGACTTGAACAAGTCATCCAGAATTTCTTGGCATTTTTTTTTCCTTGCCCATAAAACAAAAGAATTGGGCAAGAAAAGTGGTTTTAAAATTTGTTAAAGCAACAGAATCCTTTTATAAATGTAACTTGATATGGAACTTCAGTATATAACACAAGCCTGTTTATATCACACTGTTTTATGTTCCATGGAGTGGAATGCGGACAGAGGCTTCCTGCAGACTCCCATAGCCACCACCTTCAGACACTCCTGAAGCCATGGTTCAGAATCCCAGGGATCCAGGGGACTCACCTTTCAAACCCATCCATTTAATACTTTCTAAGGTACCTTCTAGCTTTGATGCATGTTGGTTCTCTGATTTTAAACAGCAAACCACACACAACAGTACTGCATCTGAAGAAACACAGCCATGTCCAGGGAGCTCATGCACATAGACCAGGCCTTGTAGGTGCTCAGTAGCTACAGAGAGGATCTCTGCATGAATGGAAGTCTGCTTTTATTACCCTTTCACTCAGGAAATAAAGACAAGCCCAACACTCCAGAGCTGCCAGAAGGAAGGCCAGTGCCTGGCTGTGCTCCTTGAAGCAGCAAGATAAAATACCTGCTCCCCTCCTTGACTGTAAGGGCCTTCAGGCTGGGCCTTGCTGTCAAGTTTCAAGTTTCCAGTGAACATTCAAAGACACCTTATATATGCAAGAAAAGGTGCTAGGTTAGATGCTGAGGATGCAGGAATTAGCAAATCACGTACACCTCCCTCTGGGGGCATACATTCTGTACATTCTGGAGGGTGAGACAGACCTCGAGGTAGAAAGGCAGTCAGCTAAAGCTTCTTCTACAGCATTTATTCACTAATTTACTGAGTTACTACTTTGTTCTCTTCAGTCTCTCACCATGGAGCATCCAGGGTGACCTTATAAAAACCAGACCATGTCACTTTTCTTAAAACCCCTTAATGGCTTTCCACTGCACTTAGAATAAATCTGAAGTCCATGCACACTCTGCAGTTAGAGACCTGCTCCATCTGGTTCTGCCCACGCTTCTGCCCACCTGGCCCTCTCACCCACTTCATGCGCTCTATCCACAAGGGCCCCTGTTCAGTTCCATCTAACCTCACAAGCTCTCTGCTGCTTGGAATTTTTCACAGGCATCCCTCCCCCTGCACTGCTCTCCTCCCTGCCCATCGCCCAGTGGGCTCCCTCTCATCCTTGAAGTTGTAGCTTAAATGTTACCTCCCCGGAGAATTCTTCTCTGACTGCACTGAGAGACTCCCCAGCAGCCCACTGTCTGTTTTGGGTTTTTTTTTTTTTTTTAATAGGATTTTTCTCAACTTGCGAAGCCATTAGTTACCTCAGCCATAGTCCCAATAGGTAACAGATGGTATAATCAGAGTAAGATGATTTGAGGACATTTTACAAAGATGTTTGTGTAGGAATACCACAAAGGGTCTTGTCATCATCTGGGGTTCACAACAGCCAAGCTGTTGCCACTCTTAGGCACCCCACAAAATTAGCAGAGAGAGAGCAGTTACTGGAACCCCGAAGGAAAGGAAGTCTGGTGGGGTCAGCCTCCCTGTGAGGAGCAGTGACCCTCCTGTAGGTGAGGGACAGGGTCACCTGGAGCCTGACCCATGCTCCTCCCTCCCACACCTCCTGCTGGGGCACCCCATTGGCCAGAGCCAGCCTGAAGGCAGAGGGTAAGAGATCTGGTCCATGACCCCATAGAGGACACAGAGCAGCTGGCTAAGGGTGGAGAATAGATCCAGAGGGGCAAATAGAAAAGTCCTGCACAGAGCTGTCCTCGGACCATCCAGTCTTTGCCATTAGATCCCCAGAATTTAGCCCAGGGCTGACACTTAGACATTCCACTAATACATTTTGAATAAATGAGCAAATGGATGATTGTGAGAGGTACCCAATAACTATTTGTTGTGTAACTAATGGCTAGGTTAGGGTAGGGTAAAGATAATTTTAAGAATTTAAGATGTAACTACGACGCCTCAAAATACACAGACAAAAAAGCAAGAGACTTAGAAAGTTTCCAAACATTTCACCCCAAAGAGCCATAACTTTCCAGGCCAGGTCAAGAAGGCAAGACCAAAGTCTCTGTTCTGTGGGCTTTGTTCCTTCAGTCTCCCACAGGGCTGGCCTCTGGACAGCAGGATGGATGCTGTTTACTTTCTAGGAGGGGCCGGATTCCTCCCTGCCCTGTTTGCTTTGTGGGCTGCAGACTCTAGAATGAGCCACAGGAGCAAACTCTTCTGAAATGCCTGTGGTCAACTGCCCTAGGTATCAGCCAGCTTCTCAGGGAGGGCTCTTAACTGGTGGCCGCCCATGGGGTAGGAAACCCAGGCTCTGAGGTAAGACTCACCTGGGATCAGGAGCCAGCTTCTCCACTTACTAGCTGTGTGACTTGGGGCAAACCACTCGCCTTCTCTGAACCTCTGTTATAAAATGGGGGCAACAGAATCTACTTTTCAGGGTCATGAATGATGTATGTTAAGAAAAAGCAGCAGAGACCTATTAACTATGTCATAAATACTAGTTTTCATAAGGTCCTAGAGGGAAAGGACTATGCCTTATTCAACCTTGTGTCACAGGGCCTACCACAGTGTTATAGTTTCAAAGACACCAGGAATAACCCCAAAGTCTTTTCCACCCACTCCCTGGTACAGTTTCATTGAATCAACAGGGACTTCTAAGCTTTAAGCCTTGTCCCCACTGAAAATACAATGTCCCTCATTTTCTATCCAAGGCTCTTAATCAGTATCAATACCTGTGTGTAAATGAGTTTCCATACTTTTCTACCATAAGGATAGGTTCTACCTGAGGGCAAGGAGTGAAGTTGTTACAACATGTGGCTACAGGACATCTGCAGTAGATGGCAGTGCAGCAGGCCCCCCAGGAGACAAGAGGGGTGAAGATGAACGAGACCCACGGTACAATTTTGATTTAGGAATGGTCTAGAAAACTAGCCTTGAGTTGGTTTTTAATCAAGGCTATGTAGCAGAAGTCTCCAGAGGACCACCCCATCTGTCCACTTGGAAACCATTGATCCAATTTGATTCAATAGACACTGAAGATCTACCCAATGCTGGGCCTGGCCTCTACTGATGCAGTTCACGCTATAACTCAAGACTTTGCCCTTTTGGAGAAGGAAGTAGCCCATTCTAAGAGCAGAAAGTGAGATAACCTGGATTTACATCCCAACGCTGTTGCTTCCTGGCTGTGTACCTCCCATGCTCAGGGCCGGCCGGCTTCATGGATATGCGGTCTGTGCAGCCATACGGGACCCCAAGCTCAGAAGAACCTCATTGCACTTGGCTTAAGCTCTGCTGTCACCATCTTGACACTTTTAATAACTTCTTGACAACCACTGTGCATTTTTATTTTTCACTGGGCCTTGCAAATTCTGCAGCGTCTCTTCCACACATTATTTACTCTCTCTGCATCTCTGTAAACTCATTTGTAAAACCAAGGTGACAATACCTACTGGGAAGATGGTGGAAGGATTCAATGAGATGATGTGTGTGAAGCCTCCCCCACGGTAGCTGCGATCCTCTTATTTTCAAAATCCTGCTTGATCCTCCCCTACAGCTGTGTGAGATCAGCCCAGCAACCCACATCATGACATTAGACAAAGGAGAAGCTGAGACTCAGAGCCACCCGTCCTAGGTCACAGGACAAATAAGAACAGAAACAGAGTTTGAACCCTGCTGCTGCTTTCTCACGGGGACCCCTTCCATCCCCACTCACCTGTTTGGCCCAGATGACCAAGGGCCTTGGGGGTTATCTTAGGCCCACACCTGGGACTGGCAAGACCTAAAGGGTCAGGGGGCAGCATACTCACACTCCCCCTCACTCCCATTGAGAGGGAAATGCATTTTCAGCCAAGCAGGGGTCCACTCTGTGACACTCTCAGGCCCCAGTGGTCAGTGCCCCACCCCCAGCCTCACCTTTCGCAGCCTTGTTGGCTAGGATTAACCCCTTCTCTGCCTTATTTCTCTTCTTCTTCAGCTTTAGCCCAAACATCCCCTTTCTGAAAGAAGAAAAAGAGAAACAATAATAAAAAGTTTGAGTCATTCAGGCGTGTTAGGAGAAGGTAGACACATAAACACACCGAGCTTCATGAAGCCCATCAGCCTCCTCATCCTCCCAGGATGGAGGCAAAAGACAAGTGTCAGGGGCACCCAACAAGCTCTCCAGGGAGCTCTCCTTTTGCAGAAACCACAAAAATCCCCCCAGAATTGGAATCATGAGGTCCATCTCGAATTGCATGTAGGGGAGGCAAACTGAATACTAATAGCACTAGTTGACACTTCTGTTTCTCCTGGCTCACCAGGCACTCTGCTAAGCATTAAAAAGCAGTCACATTGTTTAATCACCACAGCAAACCTCTCCTGCCCATCTTGCAGATGAGGAGCCAAGGCCCAGAGAGGCCAGGCAATGTTTCTAAGGTCACACACTTCTGAACATCAGAGCTACCACTGGATCCCAGGCCTGCCTGATTTTAAAGTCCAGGGTCTAACCACTGGGCAGCCGCAGCCTGTCTGTTCGCTTCAGCAGAGTGAACACTGTCACCAGACCTGGGCTCTCGAGACCAAGGTCAAGAAGGCCTGGAACTTGCTGAGGTCCCACCACAAGCGCACAGCTCGGCTGGCACATGACACATGCCCAAAATGTCCCCTGCTATTATTATCATTAGCCATGAGCAGGAAGCCATTTCTAAGCCTCCTTCTCCCCACCCTCCACCTGCCCCCAGATGGAGTCTTGCTCTGTTGCCCAGGCTGGAGCACAGTGGTGCGATCTCAGCTCACTGCAACCTCTACCTCCTGGGTCCAAGCAATCCTCTTTCCTCAGCCTCCCAAGTAGCTGGGATTACAGGGGCCCACCACCATGCCTATAAGCCTCCTTCTCATCACAGGAAGCTCCCCAGTCCATGGTCTCTGACAGCTAAGAGCATTCCTAATGCTCTGCCAGCCTCCCACAGAAGCCCTTTCTAAGCTAGGGAACTGCTGAGAACAGGGCTCTGGGACACAGATGGATGAAACTGGGCTGGAGGAAAGTCCTGGCCTTGACGCAGGCAGACTGGCCAGCCTTGGAGAGAGGAGGGGAAGGAACAAGGAAGTGAACATTTGGAGGCAAAGGGAGGAGATGGCAGCAAAGGCTCAAACCCCATTCAGTGAACATCTGTGGGCCTGGAACGTGAAAGGCAGTGGAAAAATCACAGTCTCCCATTTTGCTTATATGTTTAGGACTTAGGATGTGTGAAGTGCAGTGGTTAAGATCAGCCTCCACAGTTGGACTGCCTAGATTCTAATCCCAGCACTATCTCTGCAACTTTCAACAAGTCACTTAGTCTCTCTAACCTTCAGAGTCCTCAGGTGTGAAATGAGATAATAAATGGAAAGCATTTAGCACAGTACCTGGAACATACTATCTGCTCAATAAACCTTAATTATTCTTATTATCCTAAGGGTAGGATTAAGACCAGTGAGTGGAAGGCACTAGGAGATATATGTTCACTCAACTCTTTCACTTATTCTATTCACTTATTTGCTCACTTATTCTGTGTATGTCCTGCTTTAATTCAGATAAGCAATTAAGGAGCCCCCACATCAGTGCTGTCTGAACAGTGGAGTGAACTACTTTGGGAGGAAATGAGGTTCCCATTACTGGAGGTGTGCAAGCAGAGGTCTGAACACCACTGTTAAATGATGTTGTAGAGAAGACACGCATCAGAAGAGGGGACTGGCCTAGGGGAATTCAGGGGTCCTTTGAGACCATGAGATACATTAGGACGGAAAGAATGGACTCTGAAAGCACCCAGATGTGGACAGGACCCCAAACTCCTTGGGCAAGACCAGTACCTGCCTGAGCCTCAGTTTCCTCCTGTGTATAATGGAAATAACTGCTCTACAGGATTGTTGTGAGAATAAAATGAGGTAACGTAGCAAAGCACCTAAGACAGCATCTGGGATACAGAAAGTGCTAAATAAGTGCCCTTGTTGGAGGGAGCATTTTCCCCTTTGATCTGCCATCATCCTCTGATGAGAACATCATCCTACGTCTCCCAGCAATCTCTGGAGAACATACAGAAGGACGACTTCCAATAACAGTTTTCACTATTCTGTTTTCAAGGGATGCTTCCCAAGCCAGGGACCTAAAGCCAGTACCTTCCCAACTCTGAATCGGCATTTGTGGTCCCCAGGTGCCCCCTGCCATGAGCAGTTCAAAGACGCAGAATCTCACGTTCCTGGGAACCTGGCCAATGGGCTCTGGAGGCTGCTTGAAGCAGCTAAATGACTTCCATCCATAAATAGGGAGTTGCTAATAATAAAAGTATCTGCCAAGGGAGACATAAGGTTCCTTTTAGGAGCTGACATCCTCGTCATGGGTGGCCTCAGCCTTCTGAGCTCTCCTGTAGGGAAGCCAGTGCCTGAGGCATTGGGGCATGGCTGAAGATGCTGTCATGGGCCAGGGAAAAGGAAGAGATGTCCCACCTCATAGAGACAGGCACCCCTGCCCTTCTGAAGCCAAGAGCTCTGGACCCTGCTGCCCACTGGAGTCACCTAAGGTAGTTTACAAAAGTACTGATGTCTCAAACCACCTTCAGAGATTTTTAATTACTCTAGGGCAGACCCAGTGTTGAGAAGCAGTGGTCTAGGCATAGCTCAGGCCTCCTGAAGAGTAAGTCAAATAAACTTCCAGGAATGCCCAAAGGATTTACAACAGCGTGGCCCTCTTGGGTGGGCTGATGTTAGTATCATAAACACACAAGGTTGTTTGCCTGAAACTGTGAGTCAGTCATCAAGGGCACACCCAGCATGACTCCCAGCGTGAAAAGGTTTCTTGATGAAAATTGATTTCTTCTCCACAGCCTTGTGTCGTCAAGCAGTAAGAGGAGGCATGGCTCACCAGCCCAGAACGATCGGGCGGTAGAAAATGAACCCGTTACACAGGGCTCAGTTCGGGCACCTGCCTGAATTCATTGTTAGCTCTAGAATTTGGGGTTGGATACTTAACTCAGATGCATATTTCTTCCCATGTGACACAAGGACATTTCTTACCCAATTCACAGGGTGATATTAAAATAGAAAACAATGTTTGTCAAGTGTAAAGCATGCTATGAAGTGTCACAATATTGATAACAAGGAAATGTGCGTTTAAACTTTTTTTTTGTTTTGTTTCTGTTTTTTGAGACACAGTCTCGCTCTGTCGCCCAGGCTGGAGTGCAGTGGCGTGACCTCAGCTCACTGCAAGCTCCATCTCCCAGGTTCACACCATCCTCCTGCCTCAGTCTCCTGAGTAGCTGGGACTACAGGCACACACCGCCACGCCCGGCTGATTTTTTGTATTTTTAGTAGAGACGGGGTTTCACTGTGTTAGCCAGGATGGTCTCAATCTCCTGACCTTGTGATCTGCCCACCTAGGCCTCCGAGTTTAAAATATTTTTACACCTGTATAAAGCACTCGCTATGTGCCAGGAACATCATTTTACACACATTGTCTCCTAGGATCTCCACAGCATTCCACGAGGAAGATGATATTATTATGCTTTCTGACAAATGAGGGGCTTTCAGGGGTTTCCAGACAATGTATTGGGATCAATCAATACATCAAATCAGGAAGACTTACCTGGTAAGTCACTAAGGCAGCTGCCACCACATCCCTGACCTCCTGTACTCTGTAGAGAATTCCAGCATGAGAACCCTCCCACTTCACAAAAAGTATGGGGCTTTCTGGTTTAGGAACATAGTATCTTCCCAGGGTCATCCCCAAGAAAAGGCAAGAGGTACACAGGAACCCCCATACCAACCTGGTCTCCTCAGGGTGAAAGCTACTGCGACTCCGATATCTGTATCCAAACAATAAGAGCATTAAATGAGGTATGTGTTAGATTTGCTCAGCACGTTCAGGTGGCATCACTCAGTGTTCAACCATAGGGCCTGCAGGGAGGCTGCCAGCCTGGCACAAGAAAGGGGGATTGGACTGCTTGAGTGTGGGTCTCATGCAGGCCATTTTCTAACTATGTCACTGGAGCTGGCCCTGGGACTTCTCTGAGCTCCAGGCTCCTGTTCGTTCCTCTTGTTCAGGAAGTGGCCATAAGGTTAGTTCTGCTTTTTCTCACTGGGATGTTACACACATGACCTTATTGATCCCTCATGCTGAACTATTAAAAACTCTACACGTAGCTAATTTAATGTCATGTCCATGGCTCAGCAGAGCCAGGATTAGAAAATTGCTTTGCAGCCAGAGTTGCCATGTGTTCTCCCACTTGTGTCACCAGATTCCCCTTCTGCAATCACCTTCTCCACCTTCACTGCAGAATGGAGGCAGCTCAGGCCAAATGGCCAAACACTAAGTTACTTGTGTCAACAGCATGCCCAGTACTGGCCCATGCTGCTCTCTTCTCTACCTAAGAGGACTCAGGATGCAGGTTACCCGTGCACCTCACCTTCCAAACCCAAAACCATAATACCCAGTATGGGGTGGGGGGTGGGGGGGACTTTAGCTGAGAATTTATTTATGTGAAATCATTACAAACTTTAAAAACTATATTTATATATTTGATGAATTCTTTTCATCCAAAGAATAAATTTGTATATAATGAGGTCTATCTTAAAAACAAAACAAAATCACAAAATTTTTCCACCATTCAAAGGTTATCTAAAGAGCCTTTAGGTAAAGTCCCAGTAGCCTGCTGGGAAATACCTTCTTGAGGATGCTCTATCTGGGTCCTCATATTTCTAAGACTGGGATATATTCATTAACGGCAAACCACTACACATAGAAGCGGTTGTGTTGCAGAATTCAATAGAAATTGTCAAAATATAAACCCATGTGACACCCTGCCTTACCATGCCTCTGTAAGTTCTGTCTCTCCATGATCTTCTTATCAAAACTTACTTATTCAATGTTCTATTTCATTAAGGCAATGATACCCCAACTTTGGCTACACATCTAATCCATATGTGGGTAGCTTTCTAAAACTGCCCCACACTTGACCAGATCCCATCCCCAAGAGTATGATTTCACTGGTCAGTGATGGGACCAAGGCTCAGTGGTTTTTAAGCTCCCCTGGTGATTCTAATGTGCAACAGGTTTACAAACCCTTGTGGTTAAGTAGACAGTACCGATGAGCTATCCTCTCAAAGAGAACCCTAAAGGAAATTTAAAAGAATTTCTTAACCAAAAGGAATGATTAAATGTATTAAATTCAGAACCTTTAGCAGATACATTTGGCTACACTGCACTTTATAATCCACCTCCACTTCCTTTCCACTCAACCTCAATCCCTACAATTAGCCCACAAAATTAGCTACCTTCTCTACTTACACACAGGATTAGCTCAGCCTTGGAGGAACAGAATGCTCAGGTTCAGGAGAAAAAGAACAATCCTCTTCTGGATCAAAATGTCTCAAGCAAGGCTAATGGCTGAATGGATGGGCCCTGGCTCCCAGTCTCACGGGAAGCAGTTCATTCTTGCCTAATGTGTTTTGAAATCCTTTATCTTGTGATAGTAGGTGGATGTTTCTGTGTTAGCCCCTCATTTTGTACATTATAGTCTCCTCAACCATTATAATGAGCTTCAAATATCACAACTCAACAGTGATTGAGAATCTTAATATTTCATCTGCAAGAGTCAGCTGAGTCTAAGAAATACACCTCCAAGGATGCTAATTCATTCCTCTTCCTGTGGCTTCTCTGAACCAAGAATGACTCAGGAATAATTCAGAGCCACACTGTGTAAAGCCCATCCCCGTAAAGCCAGCCTCTCGTAGCCCTTCAGAGAAATTTGCAAAGTGTTCAAGGGCAAAATGGCAAGAGAGGAAGGCTGTAGGACTGCCCCAGGAAAATGGAGGCCTTCTTGCATGCTTCCTGCCCATGCTGGGGCATGCCAACAATGTCCACGATAGAAAGAATCCTCCAAGGGTTGGGGGATGTTTTTCAGCCTGGGGTCACTGGCCTCCATCTTCTGCTCCTTGCCCTCTACAGCTAAGCATCAGCACATCACACGTGATGGGGCTGTTTAAAGTGCGAGGAAAATAGAAAAACAAATACTGGCAAGTCAACAATGCAGTACAGATAGGACCACTAGATGCCCCTACTGCAGCCTAAAACTTCCTCTTGCCTGGGCCCCTAACAAAATGGTTCATCTTTCCTATTCCATCTTCTTTATATCCAGACGAATTAAAGCCCTGCTCTCCACTCTCCTAAACATCAAGATATCAACCTTAAAGCCAAAAATAGACTACAGACCACTTCTCAGCACTTGGAATAAGCAGATCTTTCTCTCTTTGTCCCAGCATAAATGAATCTTCAAGCTCCCATCTTTTTTAGGCTTTCTGCTTTTTCTTCACTCCCTAAACCCTCTTCCTCCAATATATTGCTTGATAATCTTTTGGTGGAATTATTAGAGTTCAGCATTAGGTTTACATTCCTCACTTGGGAAGGGCTAAGGTCCAAAGAAAGCTCTTATTCCCATGTAGTCTTTCTTCCTTTGGGTCTACCTGCCCACAGAACATTTGTATTCTACTTTCTGCTCTGCTGTGCAAGTGGAAGTAACTACTGAGCAGGGCTTCTCCTCCCTGCAGCTGAGTGGGCAAGTCCATCTGATTCAGAGGGAAACATTTGAAAATTAATCTGGACTCTAGTCCAAGCAGCTTCCTCAAATTGAGCTTCACCAGCAATTGAGGTAATATTTTTGTCCCTATTGGATGTCTGGGTTTCTTTCTCAATTGGTTTTGAATGTCTAGGGTAAAGAGAAGGGTATGGTTATAACCTCAGGAACACCAATACACTGACTCATAACAGATTTTATTACAAATGGGAATCATTAAACTTCCTAAACTTACTAAGAGAGGATCTATGAAATTCCTCTGAACCTCTTTTTTTTATTTTTTATTTTTTGATGCTGTGGACATTAGAAATAGGAGAATGGGTACTATGTTAAACTAAATTAAACTACTACCTTTGCTGCAGGATTGTCAGAGCCTTGTGCACTGTGACTCTCCAAGAGGGTGCTGTTGTATTCAGACTTTTCCAAATGGATTTGAGCACCACAACTTTATCATTAAATATCTATTAATATCTTCAAGAACACTACTTGGGAGTGCAGAGAAGGAGAGTCCTGACAACTTTCAGTGTTCTTTTATCTTTTGAAGCTTTCCTGAGATGAGCAATGATCAAGTAAGAATGACTGGGTAATGGAGGAACTCAGGACATCTCTCCCATGCGTTCCCTCCTCTGTGTCCACAAGGCTCCTGGTGCTAGTTCAGATTTCAGTGGACTTTCTGCTTCTGTTCTCTCCCTCCTGAAACCTACTCTCTATTCCATGGCCATCTTTGCAAATCAGAGGAACAGAGAATTTTCTGAATCTCACAAATAATATTTACAAAAGTCCTTGAGTCAGTATCATACCAACAGCTATAATATCATATCATATCATATCAGTACACAATGTAAGTTGTCCTCTGATATTAAAAAAAAGGAGACAGGATGCCTGCTACTTCCCTTCTATTTAACATTGCACTGGAGGCCCTGACCAACTCAATAGTGTCTGTCTAGTTGAATTAGTAACTGAATTTAGCAGGATACCTGGAAACAAAGTCAATATTATCCTGCAGAACTTCCCAACCTAGCAAGGCAGGCCAACACTGGAATTCAGGAAATACAGAGAACACCACAAAGATACTCCTCGAGAAGAGCAACTCCAAGACACATAATTGTCAGATTCACCAAAGTTGAAATGAAGGAAAAAATCTTAAGGGCAGCCAGAGAGAAAGGTCGGGTTACCCACAAAGGGAAGCCCATCAGACTAACAGCAGATCTCTCAGAAGAAACTCTACAAGCCAGAAGAGAGTGGGGGCCAATATTCAACATTCTTAAAGAAAAGAATTTTCAACCCAGAATTTCATATCCAGCCAAACTAAGTTTCATAAGTGAAGGAGAAATAAAATCCTTTACAGACAAGCAAATGCTTTGAGATTTTGTCACCACCAGGCCTGTTCTACAAGAGATCCTGAAGGAAGCCCTAAACATGGAAAGGAACAACCACTACCAGCCACTGCAAAAACATGCCAAATTGTAAAGGCCACCAATGCTAGGAAGAAACTGCATCAACTAACGAGCAAAATAACCAACTACCATCATAATGACAGGATCAAATTCACATATAACAATATTAACCTTAAGTGTAAATAGGCTAAATGCTCAAATTAAAAGACACAGACTGGCAAACTGGATAAAGAGTCAAGACCCATCAGTCTGCTGTATTCAGGAGACCCATCTCACATGCAGAGACACACATAGGCTCAAAATAAAGGGATGGAGGAAGATCTACCAAGCAAATGGAAAACAAAAAAAAGGCAGGGGTTGCAATCCTAGTCTCTGATAAAACAGGCTTTAAACCATCAAAGATCAAAAGAGACAAAGAAGGCCATTACATAATAGTAAAGGGATCAATTCAACAAGAAGAGCTAACTATCCTAAATATATATGCACCCAATACAGGAGCACCCAGATTCATAAAGCAAGTCCTTAGAGACCTACAAAGAGACTTAGACTCCCATACAATAATAATGGGACACTTTAACACCCCACTGTCAACATTAGACAGATCAATGAGACAGAAAGTTAACAAGGATATCCAGGAATTGAACTCATCTCTGCACCAAGCGGACCTAATAGACATCTACAGAACTCTCCACCCCAAATCAACAGAATATACATTCTTCTCAGCACCACATCACACTTATTCCAAAACTGACTACATAGTTGGAAGTAAAGCACTCCTCAGCAAATGTACAAGAACTGAAATTATAACAAACTGTCTCTCAGACCACAGTGCAATCAAACTAGAACTCAGGACCAAGAAACTCAATCAAAACCGCTCAACTACATGGAAACTGAACAACCTGCTCCTGAATGACTACTGGGTACATAATGAAATGAAGGCAGAAATAAAGATGTTCTTTGAAACCAATGAGAACAAAGATACAACATACCAGAATCTCTGGGACACATTGAAAGCAGTGTGTAGAGGGAAATTTATAGCACTAAATGCCCACAAGAGAAAGCTGGAAAGATCTAAAATTGACACCCTAACATCACAATTAAAAGAACTAGAGAAGCAAGAGCAAACACATTCAAAAGCTAGCAGAAGGCAAGAAATAACTAAGATCAGAGCAGAACTGAAGGAGATAGAGACACAAAAAACCCTCCAAAAAAATCAGTGAATCCAGGAGCTGGTTTTTTGAAAAGATCAACAAAATTGATAGACTGCTAGCAAGACTAATAAAGAAGAAAAGAGAGAAGGATCAAATAGACACAATAAAATATGATAAAGGGGATATCACCACCGATCCCACAGAAATACAAACTACCATGAGAGAATACTATAAACACCTCTACGCAAAGAAACTAGAAAACCTAGAAGAAATGGATAAATTCCTGGACACATACACCCTCCCAAGACTAAACCAGGAAGAAGTTGAATCCCTGAATAGACCAATCATGAGGCAATAATTACTAGCCTACTAACCAAAAAAATTCCAGGACCAGGCAGATTCACAGCTGAATTCTACCAGAGGTACAAGGAGGAGCTGGTACCATTCCTTCTGAAACTATTCCAATGGATAGAAAAAGCAGGAATCCTCCCTAACTCATTTTATGAGGCCAGCATCATCCTGATATCAAAGCCTGGCAGAGACACAACAAAAAAAGAGAATTTTAGACCAATATCCCTGATGAACATTGATGCAAAAATCCTCAATAAAATACTGGCAAACCGAATCCAGCAGCACATCAAAAAGCTTATCCACCATGATCAAGCGGGCTTCATCCCTGGGATGCAAGGCTAGTTCAACATACACAAATCAATAAACGTAATCCAGCATATGAACAGAACCAAAGACAAAAACCACATGATTATCTCAATATATGCAGAAAAGGCCTTCGACAAAATTCAACAGCCTTTCATGCTAAAGACTCTCAATAAATTAGGTATTAATGGGACATATCTCAAAATAATAAGAGCTATTTAGGGCAAACTCACAGCCAATATCATACTGAATGGGCAAAAACTGGAAGCATTCCCTTTGAAAACTGGCACAAGATTGGGATGCCCTCTCTCACCACTCCTATTCAACATAGTGTTGGAAGTTCTGGCCAGGGCAATCAGGCAGGAGAAAGAAATAAAGGGTATTCAATTCAGAAAAGAGGAAGTCAAATTGTCCCTGTTTGCAGATGACATGATTGTATATTTAGAAAACCCCATTGTCTCAGTACAAAATCTCCTTAAGCTGATAAGCAACTTCAGCAAAGTCTCAGGATACAAAATTAATGTGCAAAAATCACAAGCATTCTTATACACCAGTAACAGACAAACAGAGAGCCAAATCATGAATGAACTTCCATTCATAATTGCTTCAAACAGAATAAAATACCTAGGAATCCAACTTAAAAGGGATGTGAAGGACCTCTTCAAGGAGAACTACAAACCACTGCTCAACGAAATAAAAGAGGACACAAAACAAATGGAAGAACATTCCGTGTCCATGGATAGGAAGAATCAATATTGTGAAAATGGCCATACTGCCCAAGGTAATGTATAGATTCAATGCCATCCCCATCAAGCTACCAATGATTTTTTTCACAGAATTGGAAAAAACTGCTTTAAAGTTCATATGGAACCAAAAAAGACCCCGCATGGCCAAGACAATCCTGAGTCAAAAGGACAAAGCTGGAGGCATCATGCTACCTGACTTCAAACCATACTACGGTAACCAAAACAGCATGGTACTGGTACCAAAACAGAGATACAGACCAATGGAACAGAACAGAGCCCTCAGAAATAATACCACACATCTACAACCATCTGATCTTTGACAAACCTGACAAAAACAAGAAATGGGGAAAGGATTCCTTATTTAATACATGGTGCTGGGAAAACTGGCTAGCCATAGGTAGAAAGCTGAAACTGGATCCCTTCCTTACACCCTATACCAAAATTAATTCAAGATGGATTAAAGACTTACATGTTAGACCTAAAACCATAAAAAACCTAGAAGAAAACCTAGGCAATGCCATTCAGGACATAGGCATGGGCAAGGACTTCGTATCTAAAACACCAAAAGCAATGGCAACAAAAGCCAAAATTGACAAATGGGATCTAATTAAACTAAAGAGCTTCTGCACAGCAAAAGAAGGAAACTACCATCAGAGTGAACAGGCAACCTACAGAATGGGAGAAAAATTTTGCAATCTACTCATCTGACAAAGGGCTAATATCCAGAATCTACAAAGAACTCAAACAAATTTACAAGAAAAAAACAACCCCATCAAAAAGTGGGTGAAGGATATGAACAGACACTCTCAAAAGAAGACATTTATGCAGCCAACAGACACATGAAAAAAGGCTCATCATCACTAGTCATCAGAGAAAAGAAATCAAAACCACAATGAGATACCATCTCACACCAGTTAGAGTGGCAATCATTAAAAAGTCAGGAAACAACAGGTGCTGGAGAGGATGTGGAGAAATAGGAACACTTTTACACTGTTGGTGGGACTGTAAACTAGTTCAACCATTGTGGAAGACAGTGTGGTGATTCCTCAAGGATCTAGAACTACAAACACCATTTGATCCAGCCATTCCATTACTAGGTATATACCCAAAGGATTATAAATCATGCTGCTATAAAGACACATGCACACATATGTTTATTGTGGCAAATTCACAATAACAAAGACTTGGGACCAACCCAAATGTCCATCAATGATAGACTGGATTAAGAAAATGTGGCACATATACACCATAGAATACTATGCAGCCATAAAAAAAGATGAGTTAATGTCCTTTGTAGGGACATGGATGAAGCTGGAAACCATCATTCTCAGCAAACTATCACAAGGACAAAAAAACCAAACACCGCATGTTCTCACTCATGGGTGGGAATTGAACAATGAGATCACTTGGACACAGGAAGGGGAACATCACACACCGGGGCCTGTCATGGAGTGGGGGGTGGGGGGAGGGATAGCATTAGGAGATATAACTAATGTAAATGATGAGTTAGTGGGTGCAGCACACCAACATGGCACATGTATACATATGCAACAAACCTGCACGTTGTGCACATGTACCGTAGAACTTAAAGTATAATAATAAAAAAAGTCAATTGTACCTCTTCATACCAAAAACAAAGAATCGTAAATCAAAATTGGAAATAAAAGATTTTATAATAGCATCAAAAATTCAAAAACTCAGGAATAAGTCTAAGAAATACAAATAAGACCTATACTCTGGAAATTACAAAATAAGATGAATGAATGAATATTCTATGCTTGTAGATTGGAAACTGCAATGTTAGAAAGAGGTCAAACTTCCCCAGTTTGATTTGGAGATTATTTACTATATTTGCTTTGTAAAAATTTTCAATTCATACACTTAGGATTTGTGAGTATGGCTTTTTATGTTTATATGTTATGCTTCAAGATTTAATTTTTAAAAAGAATAGATTTTCAGACTGAAAGCCCTGACTTTGAGAATCAGTTCAGCCACATGCTAATTATGCAACCTTGAGTAAATCCTTAACCTCGCTGTTGCTCAGTTTCTTCATCTGTAAAATGGAGGATGAGTTATGTCTCTCTTATAGGACAATCAAGGATATCAAATGAGATAATAGAGACAACATACTGTTTGTAAACACCAAAGTGTTACATCCTACACATGTTAATTAAATTTAAAAACCAACTCAACCTACCGTGAATGTCTCTTAGGGTTCTCCACACTATAGCCTCAGTTCACCAACGCAGCACTTGACCTTCAAACCCTGTACTCTAGTCTGATGGACAGCTCCTCCTAAACTCATCACACTCTCTTGTCCACGAACCATTGCTCACCGTAGGCCTTCCATTGAAGGCGACTTCTCCGATCTCTACCTAGCAACACCCAAATCTTTCTCCTAGGCCCAGCTCATCTGCCTCCTTTGATGTGATATGTTCTCCAGTTTTGCAGTGGAGCAACAAGTCACTCATTCCTCTGGACTCCACTAGCACTCTGTTCTTATCTCTATTATATACTTATCACGTGGATCATTACAGTTACTTGAAAAAACATCATTCTTCTTTATTAGATGCTGAGCTTTTGAAGGCAACAATCATGCCTAGTTTACATATGTACCCTCAGTATCTAGCACCATGCCTGGCACATAGCAAGGCTCAATGAATATTGGATTATGGATAGATGAATGGACAGATGGAGTCTACAGATAGAAAGCTCCACAAGAATTCAATGGAAGTTCTTTGGTCCTATTTAAAAATGTATCATATAACAAGAAAAGAGTTAAAATCATTCCAAGTCTGAGAACACAGGCAGAAGATAATAATCCTAATATTAATCTTGGAGCTGGGGAGAAAAAGGAAATTGTTCACTCTAGGGCCTGAAAAACAATTTGTACTCTGTTAATAGAGCAGCAACTCTGGCTGTCACACAGCCTCAATCTCCACCCATTTTTTAAAATCATTTCCTTTTCTAATGCATCCTCCTTTTTCTTTCTCTTCATCATACCTACCCCCCACCCCCGTTTTTTTTTTTTTTTTTTTTTGAGACTGAGTCTTGCTCTGTCGCCCATGCCGAAGTGCAGTGGTGGGATCTTGGCTCACTGCAACCTCCACTTCCAAGGTTCAAGCAATTCTCCTGCCTCAGCCTCCCAAGTAGCTAGGACTACAGGCGCATGCCACCACACCCGGCTAATTTTTTGTATTTTTAGTAGAGATGGGGTTTCAACACATTAACCAGGATGGTCTCTATCTCCTGACCTGGTGATCCGCCCACCTTAGCCTCCCAAAGTGCTGGGATTACAGGCGTAAGTCACTGCACCCAGCCCCTAAATACCTTTTATTGGTTGGCTATTTCTCTACAATCAGTCCCTTATGGTCATTCAAAAGCAAGTACACAGAGCCTTGTTGCATTCCAAGCACTGCACTAGGCCCTGCCATTTTGGTCAAGAAGAGATGAAAGAATAAAGTCATTTCCATGTCTGTCTTTGTGCAGAATGACTACAGAAAAAAGGTTGAGTTCCAGTAGGAGTTGGAAAACATTCAGTTGTTTGAATTGGGAAGGATTATAATAATGAAGTCCAGGTGCCTCCACCAAGGGTTCAGATGTGGGAGGAAGAGAGGGAAGACTGAGTATGTAACCAGGTGGCCCCATGTGGCTACCACCACTCCTCTCATACCTGAGGGGCTCCATTTTTATGTTTTACGTATTAAGGAGTTTGAATAATATGTGAATAAACTTAAGTTTGAAAGTTTGAAAACCACCAATCAAAACCAACCTGTTCCGCCCGGGCACCATGGCTCACACCTGTAATCCCAGCACATTGGGAGGCCAAGGCGGGAAGATGACTTGAGGTCAGGAGTTCCAGACCAGCCTGGCCAACATGGCGAAACCCTGTCTCTACTAAAAATACAAAAAAATTTAGCTGAGTCTGGTGGTGTATGCCTACAATCCCAGCTAATGAGGAGGCTGAGGCAGGAGAATCACTTGAACCCAGGAGACAGAGGTTGCAGTGAGCCAAGATCGCCCCACTGCATTCCAGCTTGTGCGACAAAGTGAGACTCCATCTCAAAAACAAACAAACAAAACAAACAAACTAACTAACCTATTCATTAAACAGCAAAATTGAGGTCCAGTCCAGAGAAAAGAAAGAACCAGTTCAAGGTCATAAAATCTGTTTATTGGAAAAGCTAGTACTTCTGGACGTTCACTTATCCTGTTCACTTATCTTAGGAATGCTAAGACCTTAGCAAGCATCAACCCCCCTACAATGCTTCCTCTCTAAACCTAGGCCAGGTGACCTGTGATAACAGATACACTGAATCCCATTCAGTCAAAAATTGACTTTTTTTTTCCAACAGAGTTTTACTTCAGAACTCCTATATATTACATAAAATGTTCCAAGGGGTTAAAAGTGATAGACTAATTATTTTTCTGTATATACTAAAGATGTATGAAAGGAAGTTCATATCTGTTAAAAGCAAAAGCAGTTCAATGTTGAAAATGAATGACTATGTTATTTCAAATATGACCTGCAAAGGATCTGACTTTCTTTGCATATTTGAGTTCTTTAATAACTTCTATAACCAAGAGGAGGAAAAATTTACTTCACTCAAGGTGATTAGTTCCAAGAATAAAAACTTTAATTAGCACAGTCAAATGAAGCTCTCTAAATCAGTTAAAACTTGCAATATAATGAGGCAACTCAATGCAATTGCTCACAAACAGCTTCCAAGCATCCATACCTCAGACATGACTTTTAAAAAGTCTCCACCAGAAATTTATTGCTTCAGTTTTCGTTGATGTCCTGCATAGAAAAAAATAAACCTGAAGGCTCATCTGTCAACCCATGCAATCAAACATAACTTTGAAGGCATTTTGGAGAGGCTTTATAAAACAACTTATCTTCAGTGAGCCTTTTGTGTGAGATTTACAGGGCCCCCACAACAACAGAATCCCATCAAATCTTCTCTCCCTCTCTGCACCAAGGCTCTGCTCAGGTTCTTTATTAATTACTTTTGCAGAAGCTGAAGTTGGAGCCTCTTGAACAGGGGGAGGAGCTCAGTCCTGTCAACTTCTCCAGGAGTCACTATCCTTGGAATTTCCACCTCAGCTCAGGGTCAAGGTGTATTGATTCCCAAACACACAGGAGCTTCCCAGTCCAGTCCTCTCAGTCTCAACTTGGAAACAGGAAAGGAGGTCTAAAGTCATGCCTGGTCTCAGGCCTTGAACTCAGGGAACACAATAAAAATTTGCTACTGAAGATGATAAACTCACCAACTGCACAAACAATGAGGAAAGCTTCATTGATCCCCAATCTATGATGGGAGCAAAATCAGAAATGGAGAAATCCATATATTGAACTTACACATAAACGTGATGCAACACTTTCCGTACCTGCTTAAAAGCTCAGCTTACAGAGACATTTGTCACACATGTAAAACAAGGAGAAGGATGGAGCCAAGACCCTGAGTAGATAAATTGTGCCTACAGGTCCTATTCATACAACGCTTTACACTCCTCCAAGCACTTTGCCATATATGGAACTCTAGCACTATTTTCACAGCATACTGGGTAAGACACAGGCCCAGGTCTGGTTACCCTCTACCTCATATAGTGTGTGTGACCCAGAGCAAAATGCATAATTTCTCTATGCTTGTACTTCCTCATCTGTAAGATGGGTATCAAATAGTACCTACCTCATAGAGTGCTAAGGATCGAGAGTGTGTGTGTGTGTGTGTGTGTGTGTGTGTGTTTGTGTGTATCACTTAGCTCCTGGCATATGAAAGAAAATAGTTACTATTCTTATTTGAAGACAAGAAAACAGGCTCTGAGAGGTTAGACAACTTGCTCAAAGTTACCCAGTTATGAATTGGCCAAGCTGAGGGCAGAGCTGGGTCTTCTTGTTATTGACTGAATGCTTCTCCTTCTACACCACACTGGGATTGAGCCAATATACAGTTGTTCATTATATATTTGATAATAGAATGGATGACTATGTGTGTTAAATATATATTAAATATATAATATATATAAGATGAATATATTTGTTAAATATATCTAACTAATATATTCATTCATTTTATTATCATTATTCAAGTTGCTCTGGGACAGTCATCATAGCTACCATTCACTGAACATGTAGAATGAGCCATGCATTGGGCTAAAGGCTCTATATACCTTTTTTTCCACTTAATCCTTCCATCAGCCATCTGAATGGAGCGTTTAATCTCTTTTTCAGATAAGGAAATTGTAGTCTAAAAGGTTAAGTAAACTGCCTAAGGTCTCAAGGCTTCAGTGAAACCATGACCTGTCAGATCTCTCTTCTGTGTTACCTCCCAGATATCAATCACAGCCACCATTTTTCAAGCACCTAGTCAGAGTAGGGTACCACCCAATCCCCACTTACCAAATGCAGAACATCTCACCTCGGGGAGGTTAGGGAACTTGCCTAGAGCCACACAGCAGTCTGACACCCAAGCCCAGCCTCTTTGCCCTCTGTCTGCACCCTCACCCATGATGGCCCAGGTTTCTAAGGACAAGCAGAAGAGTGGCATCTCCGAGGGCTTCCAGAAGCCCAGGCTGCAGCAAAGGGTGTGGACAGAGTTCAGTAATGAGAAACAGAGCAACAGACCTCACCTCGACCAGCAAGGCTCCTGACTGTGCCCAGAAGCACTCATACTCACCAGCTTCCTGGACCCCAGGAGGTGGGCCCAGCAGGAAGGGCAGCAGCCAGCACTGTCCTGGAAGGAAAGCTCCCCTTGGGAATTCAGTGGTTCAGTGGAGCACAGCAGGTTACCTCCCAGGAAACACCCTTTCTGTGTGTGTGCTCCTGCAGCTCCCTATCTCTGTTTGAAATTGAGTGCCCTCTGTTCGGGTTGGCTGCCAGAACCCGACTCTGATCAGCAAACACAGAAGCTCAGAGCAGATCTTGAGAGGAGGGGCCGCTAATAGGTTTTATTTCAAGTCAGGTGCAGGTAATTATAGGTCGATTAAGACTCAAAAAAGCCCTAGCTCCAGACAGTGTCAATGCCCTGGGTCTAGCCACCATCCAGACATACTTGGATTTTCAATCATGCTCACAACCCCCTGCTCATGATTTTATGGTTCATTTCACTACCATGGTTAACATTTATCGAACGCTTTACTTCTGGCAAGTTCCAGCTACCTTTACAAGTGTTATCCTATTCAAGCTCCACAATAGCCTTCAAAGGCAGTATTGTTATTGTACCCAATGTACAGATGGCAAAACTGAGCCACAGAGAGATTGGCAAGTGCTGGGATTTGAACTGAGGCCACCTGGCCCAGAAGCCTGTGCTCTCCAGCCCTCTAGCCTGCTGCCTCCACTCTATGGCACATCTTTGGGACCTCTATTCTGAGGCTATTTCAAAAAGGTAAAGCTTACCAGCGAGACAAATGAATAAAATAAGTCATTTGGATGGGTCAAATACCTCTGAAATCACCACCTGTAGTGAACTGAATGGTGGTTCCCCTAAAGATATATCCACATGCTGAAACCTGTGAATGTGTCCATCTTTGCAAAAAGAATCTTTGCAGACATAATTAAGGATCTTGAGAAGAGACTCTCCTGGATTACCCGGTGAACCCTACATCCAATGACAAGCATCCTTTTAAGATACATAAAAGGAGAAATCACACAGAGAGGAAGACACTGTGAAGATGGAGGCAGAGATTAGAGTGATGCAGCCACAAGACAAGGAACAAAGGAGCCACCAGAAGCTGGAAGAGCCAAGGAAGGATTCTCCCCCATGGTCTTCATGATCCTGCCAACACTTTTGACTTCAGACTTCTGACCTCCAGAACTGTGAGTGGATGATGCTGTTTGAAGCAGCTATGTTTGTGGCACATGGCCAAGGCAGTCCCAGGAAAGGAATACGCTGCCCCCTGTCCATTCCTCTAGCAATTCTTTATGGTGTCATGGAAAAGGAAATGCGGGCGCTCTCCATTGTGCACCTTTGTGTTTTAGGTATAGTGTTGGTACAAGAAGAGGACCTAGCGGTGAGGGCTGAGAGGCCACCCCTGTGGGTTGGCAATTGTGTGGGAGCCTCTAAAGTGCAGAGCACTGAGGTAGGAGGCAGCATGCATTGTGGGGAGGGGTTGGGGAGAAGGTTCTGCAGGTGCAGACTAAGCAGTTAAATAGTGGCTCCCGAGGCAGCCTCATCAACATCCCCCACTGAACTGCCATTCTCCACTCCATAGGTATCATAAAGAGACACACAAAGGGCTGGGCGCGGTGGCTCACGCCTGTAATCCCAGCACCTTGGGAAGCCGAGACGGGCGGATCACGAGGTCAGGAGATTGAGACCATCCTGGCTAACACGGTGAAACCCCGTATCTACTAAAAAATACAAAAACCTAGCCAGGCGAGGTGGCGGGCGCCTGTAGTCCCAGCTACTCGGGAGGCTGAGGCAGGAGAATGGTGTAAACCCAGGAGGCGGAGCTTGCAGTGAACTGAGATCTGGCCACTGCACTCCAGCCTGGGCGACAGAGCGAGACTCCATCTCAAAAAAAAAAAAAAAAAGACACACAAAGGAAGGGGCCTGGGCTCAGGGGTTCACAGACAGAGTGGGTTCCTTAGTGCATCCCTTCCTGCATTTTCCATCATGATATAGTTGATTCCACTCAGAATCAAAGATGGTCAGAGTCGTTGAATTCCAACCTCATATGGTACCACTTGGGGAAGTGATTATTTAAAAGATGAGGCGGTCCAAGGGTACACAGCTGATCATGGCACTGCAAGAGCTGGAACCCCTAATCCAGTATCCATTCAAGGTAGCCAAGCCTCCTTCCCTTGTCTGCTGTTCTTTAAATTCTTCACAAAAACAAGATCCCATGGCAACTTTTATCAGAGCTCAATAACCCCACGGGGTCCAAAAGCTTTCCAAAGTTCAAATCACTCTTCCCAGAATTTAAGTTTATTTCTCCCTTTATTTTTGTGCAGAATTATATCCTTACCATGATGCTACTGTGTGTGATCCAGATACAGTACACATATCAACAGAAATCATCTGGCTACACAGTAGACATTTAATAAAAAGGATCATTGATGGCACAGCACAGGGAAATACCAAATGGACAACCTTGTAGCCTAATCTCTCTGCTACATCTCCTACTGCGTCCCTGTGGTTTGCTCTGTTCTGGCCACACCACCTTCCTTCAGTGACTTGACTGGAACATGCTCCCTCCCTCCAGATCTCTGCACATGCTCCTCTCTGCTAGAATCCAAATGCCCCTCACATACCTCTTTCTCTGGTTAACACTGTCCCATGCTTCATGGACCACTTAACATCACATTCTCAGAAAAGTCTTCCCTGATCTCCATGCTTTCCCCATCAGACTAAGCAGGTCCCCTGGCTCGATCTAAGCTCCCCATGTTCCCAGAGCTTTTTCCTTTTATCACTCATCATAGTTTGTAATTTTATTTATGTGATTTTTTTTCCATTACTGTTCACTTTCATTATCAGACAAAAGGTTTCATTAGGGCTTAAGTTGGTTTGCCCTTATCACCCCAGCAGCCAGCATGTAGTAGACATATGTAATTCATTCCTAGGTTCACTCTGCAAACGTTTATTGAACAAAACACCAAGCTGGTACAAATAAACGTACAAAAAGAAACAGACAAAACTACCACCCATCAGGAGATTAGAGCCAAACAGAAGAGCTACAGTCAACACTTTGAGAATTACCCCATTACAAATCCCCTCCATGTCTTTCCTTTCCCTCTTTCCCAGTGCTTGTGCCTTAAACATTTAAGGCACCTGACTAGGACATTCCCAAAACTGAGAAAGGATGAGTTGGTATAACTCAAAGCAATCAATGCAAACAGCTCTGGAAAATAAACTTCGGAGGTAGCGGGTGATGCCCTACAAGTATCTAGGATAAAGTTTGGGAATTTTCTTTACAATTCAATTAACATCAGAATTATTTTAGACATGCAAAAGAGAGATCATATTACAAAGCAAAAAGATGTGAAACTCTGACCGGGCGCAGTGTCTTTTGCCTGTAATCCCAGCACTTTGGGAGGCCGAGGTAGGTGGTTCGCTTGAGGCCAGGAGTTCAAGACCAGCCTGGCCAACATGGCAAAACTCGTCTCTACTGAAAATACAAAAATTAGCCAGGCATGGTGGCACGTGCCTGTAGTCCCAGCTACTCAGAAGGCTGAGGCAGGAAAACTATTTGAACCTGGGAGGCAGAGGTTGCAGTAAGCTGAGATCACGCTGCCGGACTCCAACCTGGGAGACAGAGCGAGACTCTGTCTCCAAAAAAACAAAAATGTTGTGAAACTCTTTCCCTAGCCCTCTTCCCTCTGCCAGGAATAATACGCTTACCATGAACTGCTACACAGGATCCAGATACAAGGGCAGATGATATCAACAGAAATCCCCCGCCACCCTCCCCCATGCTCTGCCTCCTGCCAGAAGGAATGCATTTCAGTGTCTACAATTGTTATCCCACGTACAGCCTTAGTCACAGAGTGTTTCCTTGCAGAACTCACAACAGTTGTTATTGTAATTTAACAAACATTTGATGAGTGCCTATTAGATGCCTAGCACTGTGGTTGGCCTGTGGGAAATCCAGGGCAATGATGAATAAGACAATGCCTTTGGGTCAAGAGCACAATGCCATGCTAGCAGCTGATACACTTGAAAAGTCTTCAGCCACCCCATAATAGTCCTCTGTGTTTCTGGAATGCTTTATAAGGTGCAAAGAGCTTTCATTTGTAGCTATGTGAGGAAGAAAGGACAGGTCCCCCATTTGACACAGTAACTGTTTAGGTTCCAGAAGCCTTGAGTGACATATTCTAACAAGGGGTACAACTGGAAATAGGGGTGGTCATGAAAATACGCTGCTCAATCTCCAACTACAAGGAGCACACACTGACTGACAGCTCCAGCTGCTGAGTCTTCCTGCCGGTCACTGCATTACACTGAGTTCGTGCATCCTATGGGCTAAGCACAGCAAGCAAACTAACTCAAGCCCCTTCCTGCAAGACATGGGACTCCTCTAATGGGTGAATTGGGACACAAGACTCTCCAATGACCTGGAGGAAACTTTCTTAGAAGATTCTTCCTATGCAATTTTCCTTCCTTCCTCCTCTGTCACAGGTGTCAGACCCACAAAGCCTAAAGGCCCTGCTTGCTTCTCCTTTTCCTTCCCCTTTATGCTCCCCAAATAAATCTCCAGCACTCCA
Organism: Trachypithecus francoisi; assembly: GCF_009764315.1. Lineage (NCBI taxonomy): Eukaryota > Metazoa > Chordata > Mammalia > Primates > Cercopithecidae > Trachypithecus > Trachypithecus francoisi. The sequence goes on along the minus strand of NW_022681472.1, from coordinate 78,855,427 downwards.
GCAATGTCATCTTGGAACCTGCTTTTTGGAGGACCTAACAGCACTCTAATTCAGATCTTGGGATTCACAAATAGACCTTTCACTAATAAGGAGGCTCCATTTTGAATTGCATTTTGAAAACACTGGGGTAAACCTGGTTTCCTAGGACTTCTTAGACTCAACAATATGTAATAAAATTCATCAAAAATATAAAAGTACCACAGAATGTCATGGCTCCCAAACTGAATGGACGAGATGTTTTATTTAGCTCACCCCAATGGAGACTGGAACATTGGTTTTTCAGAGACCACAATTTGAGAAATGCTAAGCCCCACCTTCCAGCAAGTACAAACCTATGCTTCTCTTGGCATCGCTAAAAAGCCTCAAAACTAAGGGTTTGATATCTTCTTTCCGTGCTATGCTCAGATGAATGTGCAATGCAATGGCTGAAAAGCAGGCACAAAAATGCAAGTGACTCAGGCAACCCTCGAACAATGTACTCTTCCCTTGAAGAATAGAAAAGTAATTATCCTCTACATTAAAGCTTTGTTCCTATTTTTAGAAAATGTGATACTTTTGGATATTTGAAATAGGTGTCATCTCAAGAGTCAGGTAAAGGCCGGGCACCATGGCTCACACCTGTAATCCCAGCATTTTGGGAGGTCAAGGCAGGTGGATAGCTTGAGCTCAGGTGTTTGAGGCCAGCCTGGGCAAGAGGGTGACACCCCATCTCTACTAAAAACACAGAAAATTAGCTGGGTGTGGTGGTGGACACCTGCAGTCCCAGCTACTCAGGAGGCTGAGGCACAAGAATTGTGTAAACCCAGGAGGCGGCGGTTGCAGTGAGCCAAGATCGCACCACTGCACTCGTGCCTGGGCAAAAGAGAGAAGCTCTATCAGAAAAAAAAAAAAAAGTTCTTTAATAGTTAAGACCCTTGTATCAGGATCACCATTTTAACCGACAATGGTCAGGTAAAAGGAGGAGTGAGAGAATAGATTGGGTCTGATCTCTGACCTAGGTATCTAATAAATACAAGCTTTTATCAATTGTCAGTGGCTCCCTGGAGAACTGGTTCAGAAAGTTTTGAAGCTGGGATAGATTATTAGTGCCTGCTATGGGCAAGATAAAAAAGAACAGTGGTGTGTATATTTGCTGACTCAACTGAATATCCCCTGGAGTGTGACTTTTGACAGCTTGAATGCTACATATCCACTTGTTGTATTAATAGTCACCCTCTGAACAACTGGAGGACCAGAAAACGCCAGGTGGTTGTGTCCAAGTAAATGAAATGCTGCAGTACCCTTAATTTGCCTTAGAAAATTCAGCACTGTTTACAAAAAAAAAAAAAAAAAAAAAAAAAAAAAAAAAAACAGGCTGCAATTATCTTTTATCTAAAAATGTCAATGTACTTTCTAAACTCTGAGAGCAACGTCTTAATTAACTCAGCAGATAATATCAAGGACCTTGAAAATCGGGTAAAAAAGTAGGACACCACACCGTCGGGGAGGAATCAGCTGCTCTGCATACCATCCCCAGGATTTAGCCTTCTCGTTGAACTTGTCCCCTGAGCAATGTGGTCTATCTTCTGGTTCTATGCTTGAAACAATGGGTTGGGGGATTCAGAGCAATTTCAAAGTGTATGGACCATTCACTTAGGCTGTTGGCATTCCTCCTACAGTAATAGCAGATCCCATCGGACTGAGAGGTTATTTTTCTTCCCATCCTAATACGCAGGCTTATTCACTCCTTTCCACACCCTCAGCTAACATTGCACAGCTATTTGAGAAACCCTTGCCAAGTGAAATGCAAACCATCTAGAAGTTCCCAAACCTAGGAAATGCTTTGGAAAAACATTTTCCGATTTGATTTGGGTTTTTTTTTTTTTTTTGCATTAGCCAGTTCACAGGATTTTAAACTCATCACTTTCTCTACTTTCCTTCTATTGGCCCCTTTCCTGTGCATTCCCATCTCTACAGACATGACAGCACCAAAAATCAAAATTAGTGCAAGGCAAACATAATCTTATAGTTGGTCTGTTGCTCTCATCATATTGCTCATGAAGCAGAGTAAAAATCACCGGATAAAATCATTTAACTTGTGGTTTTAAATACTATATGCTTTCTGTCTTCCATCACCATGGATACTGCCAGGAGGTGTGCTGAGCAGGTGTTCAGGAGCCTGCACTTCTCTGAACCCATGAGTCTCCCGATCACCAGCAGGGTCAGCACCCAGAAGCCTCTCACAGACAGCAGTGACTATCCTACGATACATTTTAGGCACTTCAGTGATGGATAAGGCCCGTCAACAACCTGCTGTTTTTGCCAAAGTTCAGAGAGGTATTTGCCAGTGTTGAATTTGCACTTTGATTCCCACATTCCTAGTTTTGTAAACATTTTAATCAGCAGAGGTTAGACACTTTAGTTCAATTCCTCTCTTAAAATGAACGTGGAATATGTTATTCTCCCAGAAACTAAGGAAGTGCTCAAAAACTCTTAGAGAAATATCAAAAGAACATAGCCAAACTGAAGGGGCTCCCTCTGGCAAAATGAGGCAATTTGAATATCAAGATAAATAATAAGAGTGGATAACACGTTAAATAGATAATCCATAAGCTCGTACTGATAATAAAAAGGGAAAGGGGTTGGAAAGGAGAGGAGAGGAGGAATATCTTTTTTACATGGAGGAAATAGTAGAAAAAAAACTGAAGCCACCATTTTATAGTCCTTATAGTGATCATTAATTAGCTAAGAATCACCAACGAAGGCTGTGTTAGTCCTTTCTATAAGGAACTACCCGAGACTGCATAATCTATAAAGAAAAGAGATTTAATTGAGTCACAGTTCTACAGGCTTAACAGGAAGCATGACTGAAAGACCTCAGGAAACTTACAATCATGGTAGAAGCAAGCACGTCTTACCACAGCAGAGCAGGAGAGAGAGCGTTCAAGGGGTTAAGTGTCACACACTTGTAAACCATCAGATCTCATGAGAACTCAGTATCATAGAACATCAAGGGGGAAATCCACCTCCATATCCAATCACCTCCCACCAGGCCCCTCCCCCAACACGTGGGGATTATAATTCGAGATGAAATTTGGGTGGCGATACAGAGCCAAACCATATCAGAGGCTAAAATCATTGGATGAAAGGCTGTTGGGAGCAATCTGGTGGTACCACTTAATCAAATGATCACACTGATCCACGATAATGAGCCAATTGATATCACATGCCTCCTCCAGCCATCCATTGAGAACATACCATCCAACTGCTTCTCTACGAAAAAAAAAAGTTCAACCTGAATCTACTTATAAAGAAATAATCAAGCAAAGATAAATTGAGGAAAAAAATCTGCTAAACTCTCTAAAATGTCAATGCTGACTCTCTAAAAATGTCAATTTAATGAAGACAAAAGCAAAAACCTGGGATAACTGCCCTGTATTAAAGGAGACTAGAAACATTGTGACTAAGTGCAACACATGATCCTTGTTTGGATCCTGGACCAAAGATGTAAATTCCCTTACCTATAAAAGACACTGTTAGAACAAATGGAGAAATCAGAACGTGTACCATATTAGATAATGGCACTACGTCAAGAGTATCAATGGTTAACCCCAGAGGCAGAGGTTGCAGTGAACTGGGATCGAGATCGCGCCACTGGACTCCAGCCTGGGTTACAGAGTGAGACTTTGTCTCAAAAAGAAAGTATCAATAGTATAGTATTATACTAATTTCCTGAGTGGAGTGTAGTGAGTATTGTGGCCAAGAGAATGCCCTTGTTCTTAGGAAATGATGAATAATGAATTGTTTGGTGATTATGCATTATGATGTCTATGACTAAATGGTTCCGAATAAAAGCAAGGATATGGAGAAAAGAGAAAACAGATGGGGAAATGTTAACTACCGTGTCAAGGTAAGATGCCTATGGGTGTTTATTACTCTATCTTGAAATGCTTCTGCAGATTCTCAAAATAAATATCAATTTTTAAAAATAAAACTTCCTGAGAAAAAGCTGGAAAACAAAGCGAGGAAAGTGGTGAGACTGGATAAGATTGGGAGAAACGGAGGCTGGAAATGGCCACGGTGCCTTGGTTCGAGATCTCAGTGATAGTTACATGACTTCACTTTGATCGTTTATTGAGCTGTTCATTTTTGTTTCATATTCAATAAGAAACTGATTTTCTAAAATCTTGCCTTGTTCAATTATTTTCCACATTTTTTTATCAACACACTCAGACCTGTGCATGTGTGTACATGCACTCACATGTGTGTGCACACATATGCATAGGAGCTGGGTGCCAGACACTGAGTTATGCACTAAAACCTGATCCCTGTGACTGGCAGCTCATAGACCAGTGTGAGGCTACAACACACACACACACACACACTCACAGAGAGAGAGAGAGAGATGCTATGATAGAAAGATCAGAATATAGGGGGAAGTGGGTGGGGAGCAGACTTCTCTCCAAGGGCATGTCAATTAACCATAGCTTTGAAAGATGAGGAGGATCTGAGCAACAGGACATGTTACTTTCTGCTCTGGTTTGGAACACTGTATTTACAGGATCCATTAATGACTTCGGTGACATCCTTTAGTGATGAATTTTAGAGTTGTCCAGAGCCCTCCAGTCAAGGGATGGCAACAGCCAGTCCTACACCCTTTCCTGAAAGATGCTCCTCTTCCTCAGAAAAAGTAACCCTCGGACACACCAGGTGCGGGTCAGGGGAAGGACTGATTTAATCAAGAAAAACCTGGGGCTCAGAGAGGTTGAATGGCTGGTATAAAATCAGGTCATTAATGGCAGAACCAGGCCCAGAACCCAGCCACATTCTGTGCTTTGATAGTTGACCCTTTACCTGTCTGTCTCCTCTACTAGCACAGCAATAGCTTATCTGGTTGGCCTTATTTTGTTTTTGTCTGTAAACTTCTCAAGGGTAGAATTCATACCATTTTCATCACAGTAGCCTCATATGCATAAGCACAATATTTTGCAAATACAGGTGCTCAATGAATGTGTTTACTACTCCAACCCTCTAATTACAGATAAAGGAAAAGAAGCCCAGAGAAGCTGTAAGTTGCCCAGGGTCCTACCGTACTTGCTGAAGGATCTAATTCTAGAAACTAGTTCTCCTTTTGCCCAGTCTTCCCCACCCACCCCCCCCATTACACCAATGCTTTCCTGCTTTGGCTAATTTGAATGCCACCTTCAGGAAACTGCCAGATCCAAATCCCTCCTTCACCATTAACTTAATTTTTAAAATTAGCTCATCATTTATTTTTCAAATGAATTTACATTAAAACTTATGTTGTATTTTAAACAGAAAATGAGTAACACATGCCTTAAAAGAAAGTAACTTTAAAAATAAATATGGGGCCTGGCACAGTGGCTCACAGCTGTAATCCCAGCACTTTGGGAGACTGAGGCAGGTGGATCACCTGAGGTCAGGAGTTTGAGACCAGCCTGGCCAACATAATGAAACCCTGTCTCTACTAAGAACACAAAAATTAACTGGGTGTGGTGGTGTGCACAAGACCCTGCCCTGGTTAATGGGCAGATTTACAACTTCCCATTACCATATCATCTTCCCCATGAGATAAAATAAGAGATACCATGGAAAATGCAGGCAGGGCCTCCAAAGCCTCAAAGGATGTAGGTTTGCTGTTCTCACCCTTATGGCTTTGGGGTCTCTCGATAACTTTAAAGCCTATCACCAAAGGATGTTTCCAAAGTCGTTAATGGATCCTGTAAACACCATATTCAAAACAATAGCAGAAAGGACACGTCAAGAACAGCAGAACCGCATAGGGTGCGGGTGGGAGTCAGCCATGGGAGTCTCCAGGAAGATACTCAACCCATGCCTCCTCACAAAGGCAGGTGTAGATGTGACCTGCATCCCAAGTCATCAGAGGCTCTCCTCAAACTACAAAGACCAAGAGCATGAACAGCAACATCTACTTATTAAGTCCTACCACGTGCCAGGTACTCTGCCCAGTGTTGTACATGCACCGGCCCCTTCCACCCCACAGCACTCCCTGAAGCAGGTACTCTGGTGCATGTACAACACTGGGCAGAGTACCTGCTTCAGGGAGTGCTGTGGGGTGGAAGGGGCCGGTGCATGTACAACACTGGGCAGAGTACCTGCTTCAGGGAGTGCTGTGGGGTGGAAGGGGCTGGTGCATTCAATGAATGAATCAAAGAATCACATCATGGGCCTCAAAGTAAGACCGTATTCTTTGTTTCAACCATCCCCTTAACACCTCTCAAGTCAAGAACCTGGAACATTCCACAGGCCCTCTAGTCAGGACTTCTTTATAGCTCATCTTTTAATCCTCAGGAGACCTCATTCCCAATGCCATTGGTGAATTCCAAACTCACTGATTCACACTGATGAGTTCCAAGCTCATAATAATACCTATTTCACTGGTAATTAAGTCAACCCCATTTTCCTTAAAAACACCTTGCCTGGGTGTGCCTCACTTTCTCTAGAAGGCTATTCTCAACAGTGAATCAGTTTAAGTAAATGATGACTCCTATAAGAAATACCTGGCAAATAACCCTATTCTACTGATAACTTTCAACAGTGAAGGGAGATATGTATGAAAGAATCCTATTTCCTTGTCATTATCCTCAGATTCCAGTTGTATCCATTGGATTTCTTAATTGCAAACCACAGAAGCCCTCTCTGGCTTGATTAAATAGAAAAAGAATGTGTTAAAGGCTATGAAACCGTTTTCAGATTTTCAAGGAGGTGCAGAGAACCAGGCTCGAAGATTATAAAGCCAGGAACAGTGCTCACCTCACCACAGATAGCCCTGGGGAGACCCTACCTCTGGACACAGACACTGCTTATCCACCCCACTGGGAACTGGAGGATGCTGCAGAACCTCTGCTACTCCCCTCTCTAAGAAAACAAGCCTATTTGCCCTTCCCCACACCAGAATGGTTCACTTTATACCTGTTTATTTGTGCCACTAGCTTTACATTCAAAATATCAAATGCAAGCCATCTGGTTGGTGAAGCCTGTGTTACATGCCTGCATTCTAGCTGCAAGGGAAGCTAGGAGCAAGTTTATGGTTTTTACCTTGGGAAGAATCTACAAACTGGAAAGGAAATTTAAAGGTGTAGAGCAGCCAAAAAGTAAAAGGTCCATTCTACCAATAAAAGACTTCAGTAATTCACCATCAGGCCACAGTAATATTAGTTCATCTAAGTACCATTTTTGCTCCAAAAAAAGTTGAACATATTAGAATATTCATCTATGTTACTTTTGTATGCAAAGGTAAGCATTTATTAAGATTTTGTAAGGAAAATATGAGAAGATTTTTTTTTCAAATGCCAAAGATAATTTACAAATCAATGAAACCTTATATTTCTGCTGATAAATTAACATTCCTGTCTAACTCTTACAATCATTTATAACAATTATATAAATAAAATCATCCATTATTCATGATATGCACATTGCATCCATTTCTGCAAAGAAAAAAAAACATGAAAAGAAATGGCCAGACAATAAACTCTGTGATACATAGAGTTGTAAGAAGAGATTCAGTAAAGCTTCATAAAGAACAAATCTTGTCAGACTAAACCAATTCAGCTCTCTAATGAGTTTAGAACATTGAGAAGAAGTAATAAAAGTGGTCTATTTTTATTTAGTCAGGGTTTGGCATTCTTCTTACATAACGTGAACATCAATAAAATAAGATAATACCAGCCTGCCCACCCAGCTATTAACTAGAAGTACAACTTCTAAGAAAAACATTAAAGTAAGATTTCTACTAAAACAAATGGTGCTGCTACAAAAAACCAGTGAAAAGGTTTTCAAAACTTAGAATAATTATTACAAAATTTGACAAGCCAAAAATCCAATTTAACAAACAAAAACTGAACTGCTCCTTGGGTATTCAAACACAAAACTGAATTCTATCAATGTACCTGGCCACTCAAATGTCCCATGGTTTTTCCAAAGGGTCAGCACAGATTTTACTATTGCTGAGCAGCCTCATTAGAAACCTGGATAGCAGAAAGAAAATGTCTTTCATGAAGGCTCTTGCCTTACCTAGCAACTGCATTTGCTATTATTACTGACTTGCTGATTTGCTTCAGCCAAGTCATGAGTCTGAATAATTTTTTTCCCAAAATGAGATTGGTCATTGATTCTTGTTGAGCTATCTGACTCACTTCTAGGCCATAAAACTAGGCTCCCAAGAGACTTGCTTTTTTTTTTTTTTTTTTTTTTTTTGAGATGGAGTCTTACTCTGTCACCCAGGCTGGAGTGCAGTGGCACAATCTCAGCTCACTGCAAGCTCCGCCTCTCGGGTTCACACCATTCTCCTGCCTCAGCCTCCCGAGTAGCTGGGACTACCGGTGCCCACCACCATGCCCGGCTAATTTTTTGTATTTTTAGTAGAAACGGGGTTTCACTGTGTTAGCCAGGATAGTCTTGATCTCCTGACCTCATGATCCACCTGCCTCAGCCTCCCAATGCTTTTTTTTTTTTTTTTTTTTTTTTACTGCCTGCTGACCATCTATGACCCTGGGCAAATTACAGAAGTTCTCTGGGCTCCAGTGTTTTTACTAGGGCCAATGTTGGGCCAGCTCTCTCTCATAGAGTATCATGAGTATTAACTAAATTGATACATGTGAAGTGCTTAGAATAGTGCCTGGCACATAATAAATGTGCAATAAATCATATATATTACAAGCCCACCTCTTTTACCCCAAATCTTTGGAGTCCAATATGTTATGAAATTTACAATCTTTCTGATTTTAGGAGACAGAGTATTAAGTAATCTTCCATTAGAGTCTATGACAATATTTCATAATAAAATATATTAATATTTATATAGCAAATATATATATTACTTAGACAATAAATAGCCTCACATCAAGTAGTACAACAAAAGAGTTTGTGCCACAATGAGAGAAAACTTTCAGTTTTCAGAACTGTATGGATTTGGGAATTGTGAATAAGACATTGTGGGCCTGAGTTGTGCCTATTCATAGTTTATCTTCTGTGCCATTGCCTTCTTATATATTCTACCCCCTGAAGTCTTTCAGGTCTCCCAAATTTCTGATCAATCCGTGTATTCCTTATAGACAACCTTGGCCTAATGTTAGACAAGGTTTGCCTCTACCACCATAACCTGAACTTACATCCTGCCCACTCTAGCCTTCCCGGTGGTGAACTCCCAGAGGTGGCCCCAGGCCACCCTTTCCCCTGTGCACACTCGGGTCCTTGTGCACAGGAGCCAGACAATCTGGCCCAGGGAAACTCCATCAGCCACCTATTTCCAGGCCACGTGGACATAGTCTTTATCCCAGAATCCAGAGGACAGTAAGCCACCGGGATTCTTAAACATAATACTAACCTACCCTCAGAAGGTGGTCATGCAAAGAACACTCAAAATGACATCACGACACAGATTCTCTTGAACTTCCAGGAATATATGCCCAGCATCCCAAGTCTGAGAAGCACTCCTAAAGCATGCACTAGGGGACTGCTGCCACCACGTCACCAAATTCGAACATCTAGTCCCATTCTGAGTGTTAATTTACTCTGCATTGTTTTAAAAATGTTGACTGCCATAATTTACATAGCCATTATAAGAAGTCAGTGAGAACTTTTAACGCCTTTTCTGTCATCTCCCAATAAGAAGTGAGCAGGGCCGGTTTCACATACATGCCTCTTGTGTACTGGGCTCCATGCATAGACAAGCCCCATGCTTGCTTTATTGCTCTGCGGTTACCATCTTGAAATTCGAAATCATTGTCAAACAAGGAGTCCCCTGTTTTCTTTTGCACTGGGCCCTGCAAATAATGTAGCAGTACAGGGAGCTGATGTTTGTAAGCAAAGCATTCTGTTATTTTCAGAAGGACCACTCAAATGTGTCTGGGAAAGACCACACAACCCCAGATGGCAATGGTCTCCAAGGAAGGGGACGCACACTCTGGGATCTGGGCAAGACCATCCCATGGCAGTGCAGGAAGGAAATACTGAAACTTCTATTTATGAACACTTTCTCTCATTGTTTATCTCTGTTTTTGAATGTTGCCTCCTGCTATGCTTTCTTCCTTCCATTTCATGGTAATGCCAATTTCACAGAATTGCCAATTTTTGGCTGGGCACACAGCCACCAAAATTCCAAAATTGCCTTTCCTAGCATCCATTGCAGCCTGGTGCCTGATAGCCGCTGTGGCCGTGTGATCATTTTTAGCTGATAGGATATTGGTCAATATGATGCTGTAACTTCCAGCTCTGTCCTGAAAGACAGGTGTCATGTTGCATCCTGCCAAAATTTTCTTCTATCCTGCTACTTGGAATGTGGATAATTCAGCAAACCATCCTGGGCCTCACAGATGGACACTGTCAGGATTTCAGCGCAACAGGGAGACAGAGGCTGGGTCCCTGGGTTCCCTCATGGAGCAGAGCTGCCACTTTGACCCTAGACTGTCTCCCTCCTCACTATTCCATGAGAGAGAAGTCTATTTCCATCTACTGAAGCCACTGTTTTCAGTGTCCATTACATATCGATAAATCAACATTCTGATTTGTCAGTACCTTAATACAAGAATTTATTAATAACAAATAATTATAATCAGATGGACAATAAAAAAATTTAGAGATTTCGCTTCTAGGAAATTGAATTTTAGATAGCCCATTGAATTTGAGATACACCTGGATCAAGATCACAAGTTTATCTTAGATAAACAAGTAAGTGAGCAAACACGAACAACCGGGGAGGCATTCTATTAACATTATACTGTCCACTTGGTTTTGACAGTGACCATGAGAGAACAGGGAGGTGAACAGGACGCAACTAAGAGGAAAGTGTAGCTGCTTGCACCATCTAGCAGCCTTCCTTGTTCAGTGCACCTCATTAAAACCACAGAAAATGATTTGTGCGATTTTTTTTCTCAGTTCTCCCGGGAATAGTACATAACTAGTAGCATTCTAAATGCATAGCAGAGAAAATGTATTACATACAATGGATGACTCTGAGTGCCAGGGCTTAATCCTCTCATGGAAGCCTGGCTGAGACAGACAGAGTGTGCCCTGATTAACCAAATATTCCAATTCACTATTTTCACCTTTTTTTTTTTTTTTTTTTTTTGAGACGGAGTTTCAGTCTCATTACCCAGGCTGGAGTATGATCTCGGCTCACTGCAGCCTCTGCTTCCCTGGTTCAAGCGATTCTCCTGCCTCAGCCTCCCAAGTAGCTGGGATTACAGGCATCTGCCACCATGCCTGGCTAATCTTTTCTATTTTTAGTAGAGACTGGGTTTTACCATGTTGGCCAAGCTGGTCTTGAACTCCTGACCTCAGACAATCCACCCACCTCAGCCTCTCAAAGTGGTGGGATTACAGGTGTGAGCTACCATACCCAGTCATATACTTTTTTTTTTTCTTTCTTTTGAGACAGAGTCTCCTCTGTCACCCAGGCTGGAGTGCAGTGACTCAATCACAGCTCACTGCAACCTCTGCCTCCCAGGTTCAAGCAATTCTCCTGCCTCAGCCTCTGGAGTAACTGGGACTACAGGCTCCCACCTATATTTTTAGTAGAGACGGGGTTCTCCATGTTGGTCAGGCTGGTCTTGAACTTCTGACCTCGAGTGAGCCACCTGCCTTGGCCTCCCAAAGTGCTGGGATTACAAGCGTGAGCCACCATGCCGGGCCAGATTTTCACTGTTTTTTGTTTGCTTGTTTGTTTTTGAGATGGAGTCTCGATCTGTAGCCCAGGCTGGAGTGCAGGGGCGTGATCTCAGGTCCTCCGGAGTGCAGCCACCTCCCCCATCCCAGTTCAAGCAATTCTCCTGACTCAGCCTCCCATGTAGCTGGGATTACAGCCACATGCCACCATGCCCAGCTAATTTTTAGTAGAGATGGGGTTAGGTTCCTCATCTGTAAAAATGAGGTGAGAATAGAATCTACCTTATAGGGCAGCGGGGATGATTAAATGAAATAATGCATGGGCTTAGCATAGGGCCAGGCATATGTTAACGGTTCCTTCAGAGTTAGCTGCTATTATTGATATTGTCATCATCATCATCGCCATCATCATCACTATGCTTAAGTTACTGATTTTTAAAATAACCTGAAATAGATTAGGCTACTCTCGTGCATAACTTTGAGAACTCAGGAGTACTTGCAGAATTTTGCAGTGCCCTGGGAAGCAGCATGACATTGAGTTGAACCATGTGAAGTTGCTTACAGTCAACTGTTTTTGACCCATTCAGATGGCAATTTCATATGGTTCAACAGAAGATGTGGAAAAAAGCAAGGGCATCAAAGCCAATGGCCGTGCATTGTATCTCATTCTGTAGGTGACATTGACAAAGTTGCTTCATTCACCTCTCTGTGCCTCTGTCCCACCACCTAGAAAACGGAGTTTGTTTCCTTTCCCTCCAGGATCACAGCTGTAAATATGCATCAGCATCTTGCTGTCTGATTCAGACATTTTCTCTCCACCTTTGGAACCCTTGGAGGGGGTTGGTACAAAACACCTGCTTGGGCCTCCGGCTCAGATAAGTTTTCCTCTGTCGTTATCACCACGCGGCATAGCAGCTCATTCGGCAGAAACGCGGCGAGCAACAGCCTCTCCATAGTACAGGGAAAGATGTGGCTGGACTGAGAGCAGACAAGGCAAGACAGAATGGGGATGTGGGGGCTGTATAAATCTCAGCTACTGAGTTCTCCGAAGACAGGGCCTGGCAATGAGATTTAGTGGGAGGGAGGAAAGTGGGGCTTTGGATTACACACTTTGAGTCCAAATCCTGGCTCCACCGCTTATTAGCTATGGAGTCTTCACCAAGTTCCATTAAAATCTGTCTCACTGGGCTGCTGTGACAGTCAATGAGATCAAGGAGAAAAAAGTAAGGTGTGCCATCGATTTATAAACCACACCACATTAATTATACACATCCGTTATAAGCTAAAAACCAAGCGCAACCCATAGACCAAAATGTGAACCTTACAGTCCAGAAACATGTCAGTTTCTCTTGGCAAAGGGGCGTGGAGGATGGAGAGATGCAGGATTTCCATGCTGGTGGTGCCTATGGAAGCCCACGGCTCTGCTGTATTTATCACCAGCAGGGGGCGCTGCCCTCGCTCGCTAATGGTCTGTGGTCCGTGGCGCACGCATCTTAGCTCCCCCTCACGATGCGCGGCTGGGGCCGTGTACAAAGTTCAGGCCCAGGCAATATTCAGAGAGCCTCAGGCTGCTTCTGACCAGGTTTAGGCCAGTAGAATGGCACACCAGCTGCTCTTGCTGCAACCTGAGGATTCTCTCCTCAGTCGGAGGTTTTCCTTTTTCCCATTTCCTCCAGTGACTCAGACAGAAACTCTCCTTATCTCTCCAGCCACAGATGTTACCTTCTGTCACGCAGAATAAATGCCCCTGCCCCCAGCAGGCAGTCAGCTGCACAGCCAAGATCCCAAAGCCTCCCACAGCTACAGCTGAGGTCATGTGAGCCACCAGCCAAAGCACCCAGATGGCAACTGCTGGGAGCAGGGCGCTGGGTACGTGTTGGCTTGTTTCCGGTTGACCATGAAAAAGGCTCCGTGCAAGGGGCCTGGAGGCACCAGCTCTGAGGGAGTTACACTGGAAACCACCTGGGGCAAAGGTTGAAATCATGGTACCTGGGGCGAAGGGAGATAAACTGGCCAGACTGTTTCACAATTCCATACTTCCCTCATGCTGCTGCCTGACCCAGCCCATCCTCTCAGGAATGGAGAAACAGTGGCTCAAATAGATGAATCAATTTGCCCAAGGTCTCACAGTACATCAATGGCACGTTACAAGGGGCTTGACAAACACCTTTCAAGTCTCTCAATCCTAGGGCCGCCTCCACACTAACGCATTTCCTGATGCCATCATCATAAGATCCAACCTCCCCACAGCTGCCCTGTGGTGCCCTGACTTGACATTTATCCAGCCCCAGATACCCCACTGCTTGCATCTGTTGACGTGCCTGGCCCTCTGCAAGAGTACAATCCTCACACCCATCAGGATGGCTACTACCCCCCACCCTCGCACACATGCACAAAAAGCTAAGGTGGGAGAATCACTTGTGACCAGAAGTTTGAGACCATCCTGGGCAACACAGCAAGACCCAGTCTCTACAAAAAAAAAAAAAAATTCCAAAAATTAGCCAGGCATGGTGGTGTACACCTATAGTCCCAGCTACACAGGAAGCTGAGGCAGGAAGATCACGTGAACCCAGAGGTTCAAGGCCGCAGGGAGGCAAGATGGCACCACTGCATGCCAGCCTAGATGACAGAGTAAAATCCTGTCTCTGAAAACTTAAAAAATAAAAATACAGAAAATAACAAGTGGCGACAAAGATATAAAGAAGTTGGAATCCTTACACAATGTTGGCAGGAATGTAACATGGTACAGACACTTTAGGAAACAGAATGGCGGTTACTCAAAAAATTAAAAATAGAACTACCATGTGGCCCAGCAACAGCACTTCCGGGTATATATCCAAAAGAATAGAAAACAGAATCTTGAAGAGAGATTTGCACACCCGTATTTGTAACAGCACTATTGATAATAGCCAAGAGATAAATGCAACCCATTATCCATCAATGGATGAAAGGGTAAGCAAAACCATGATGCAGACATATAATGTATTATTCTTCAGCCCTAACAATGAGGGAAATCTTGTCACATGCTACAGCATGGATGAACCTGGAGGACATTATGTTAAGTGAATAAGCTAGGCATGAAAAGACAAATAGTATATGATTCCACTTACACGAGGTATGAGTAGTACAGGTAGTCACACTCATAGAAATACAAAGTAGAAATCGTAGTTGCCAGGGGCTGAGAGGAAGGGAAATGGGGAATTATTTTTCAATGGGTATAGTTTCAGTTTTACAAGATGAAAAAGTTTCACAGATCTGTTTTACAACAGTGTAAATATATTTAACACAACTAAACTGTACACTTAAAATAGTTACAGTGGTAAATTTTATGGTTTTTTACAGTTAAAAATTCCTCAGCAGCAGACACAGCCTTCTCTGCCTTTTGCCCCCAGCATCTGGAAGAGTGGTATTTGAGTGTGTTGAATGAGTACATGAATGAATACTAGTTTTCCTAAAACTTTATTACAAAAATCACAAAATCTCGGAGTAGGGAGAGGCCCCAAAGGTCACTAAGTATATCCTCCTATACTAAGCTGGAATGTTTTCTACACAACCGTAGCCCTGCTAAGTGGTCACTCAGGCTAGACATGGGTCCCAGACAGCTCCTAGCCCAGCTCTGGCTCCCAGATACAGCCGCTGTGCCATAATCTCCCTTTCCAACTCTTGGGACCACAGAACCAGTGTAATCGCGGTTCTTCATCACAGCCCAGCATAGAACACTGGATTTCTCATTTGACCTGGACTACGACCCTCAGAGGCTAAATGATAGGGCCATCCAGGGTCAAAGAAGGATCCATGGATTTGCTAGAGGTCAGACACAAGTCACAACTGGCACCAGCCTCTCAGGAGCCTCGTTTCCCATCCACTTGATCCATCAGGAGTCCTGATGACCTCATCATGGTCCTGACGACCAACTCCACTTGCTCCAGTGGAGTTAGGGTGAGCCACTGGGTGGGGAGTGAGTGCACATGAAGTCTATCAACCTCAAGAACAAAACCTGCAACCAATGTAATCACAGAGTGTCCCAGGCTCAGAAAGGGACTTGAACTTGGGGTGTAATGCTCTGCAGTCACCGCCTTGCAATTCTTCATAAGAATCTGAAATTGTGTTTCATAAGAGAAGTCTGATGGGCCAGTGTACATGTGCCATGGGCTTAGGGCCTTCACTCTTGTGTGTTCCTCCTCCTCGCACTGCCTCCCTGCCTCTCCAGGACAGGTTCTTGGCCACCTGCTCCCCCTCCCTGGCCCAGCCATCTCTGCTGCCTTTCGCAGGTGCAGAAGAGTCCATGTCAGGCACAGGGACCTTAGGTGATTCCTGTGGAGGGGAGCTCCGGGTACCTGTGAGGGTCTGCACTTGCCCCACAAGCATCCCTGTGCTTTAGAGAACATGACATTATTAATAAACCCAAATAAAAACACCATGACAGATCATGAGAAAGACTGTGGAAAATAGAAAAGACATTTTTCCTGCCTTTTAAACTTCAGGGACTCTACGTTTTCATTTTGCACTGAGCTATGCAAATTATATGGTCAACTCTGCCCAAGGACATGGCTTACTGTTCCCCAAGGTACTGGACCACAAGCAGAGGTGGCTCCTCCAGCTATTGCAGTACTGTGCTGTGGCAGGCCCCCAGGGCAAGCATTGAGGGGCAGCTGTATTGCCTACACTTGCAGGACACTTTGCAAGTAGAGGGTCTGCTGTTGAACCAGAATCCTTCCAAAATTGACTTTTATCATCTGCCTCCTAGACATCTTTACTTTACATAAAGAGTAACTGCAAAGCAAGTCCTCCCTACAAGGAAGCCCAGCCTGGACCAGTTAAGGAAATAAGAAAGCCTAAGGCATGAGAAGAGGGGGCTGGCCTAGATGTGGGAAACAGTCTCAAAGGACCAACCCTCCCGTTCCTTGCTTTATGCTCTGGCAAGCCTGGACCGCAGCGCCCCACTCTCTCTCTCCTGGCCTCCAGCCTCTCCACTGCTGAGACTTGGAGGGGGGGCCCTCCCCTCCTGCCTGAGGAGTTCTCACTCATCCTTCAAGTCCTCACTCTCCTATGAAGTGTTCTCTTTGCCTGCCAGCACGCCGCCCACCTAGAGTCATTGTACTGTCTCCCCTGGGGCAGGATCCCACTGGAGGCATTCACTCTGAATTGTAGTTCCTGTTGACCACTGTATGTCCCCTGCTGGACTGAGAGCACTTGGACGCCAGGGGCCGGTGTGTTTTCCTCCATACCCCACGCCTGACCCTGAGGGGCACTCTCTAAATGTTTGTTGAACTGAAAGGAATCCAGCCCCAAACTTTGCCTTTACACTGGAATCTCCCAGAAATCCCCTATCTGATGCCATCCAGACTATTCTTAAGAACTCCAAAGCAAGGTCAGTTCAATCACTGCTGACACTGATTCCAACATTCGAAGACTGCCCCCTCCTCAACCTGCCCCTGCCACCACCAGCTAACAGCATTCACTCTCAGCTCCCTGCTAAACACTTTCTGCCATGTTCTTTGACTGTGCCATGAGATTGAAGTTTCAAGACTTCAGCTAAATCTCAACCTCCCACAGCCTACACTTCTCTTGTCCCTTAATAGCCCCTGACACAAATACAAATTCAAGTTTAAAAACCTTTGACCTCTGCCTTCCCATTCCTAGGAATTTGTCTTGAGGATGCAATTGCACATAGACAAAGCTGAATACAGAAGGGTGATAATTATAGAATTATTACATGGGAAATGTCTCAAATACTTATCAACTGGGGACTAATTTTGTCCACACAATGGAATATCATGCAGTGCAAGTATGTATTCGTTGAATTTTTTTGTTTGTTTTTTGAGAAAGGTTGCCTCTCTGTCACCCAGGCTGGAGTGCAGTGGCACAATCTCAGTTCCCTGCAACCTCCGCCTCCCGTGCTCAAGCAATTCTTCCACCTTGGTTTCCCAAGTAGCTGGGACTATGGATGTACACCACTATGCCTGGCTAATTTTTGTATTTTTATAGAGACGGGGTTTTACCATGTTGCCCAGGCTGGTCTTGAACTCCTGGGCTCAAGCTATCCACTCGCCTTGGCCTCCCAAAGGGCTAGGATTACAGGTGTGAGCCACTGTGCCTGGCCTGTATTGGTTGAATTGAAAAGATGCCCACTTCACAAGACCTAAGCGCAAACTTCGTTAGTTCAAGGGGAAAATGCAAGAAAACGATTCGACACAATTCTAGAATGCTATGATGAATGAAAAAAGAGAATATAGTTCATTTTAATGTTAAACATTTCTCTTCAGTCATTTTCCCAGTAATAAAACTTTCAGTGTATGTTGATAATGTTCAGAGGAAAAGTAGGTTATAGAACAGCATGAATAATATGGCACAATTTGTGTATAAAAATGTATATGTGCATAGAAAGATGCCTGAAGAGAATTTTACATCAAAAATAAATATTTCTCTCTGGGAGGTAGGATTTGGGATTAATTTTACTTTTTGTCTTTTTACTTTTTCCTGCATTGTTTCACATTTTTATAAAGATTGTGCATTGTTTTTACATTCAGCAAAGATTGTAGAGCGTTTTATGTTTTTTCTTTGGCGGGAAGGAGATAACATCTGGAACACAGAGGCTTTCAACAAATAGTTAAATGAAAACTGACTCATAGTCCTTTTGGCCCTATGTGAGATTTAGACAAATGTCATGAATACCTGAAGTGCGGGAGGGCCTTACTGAATGTTAGAGTGCACAGCAATGCCCCAGCCTGTTCTTTGAGTGGATATTATTGACGTACTGGACACCTCAACATCAGTCAAGTCCTTTGCACTTTCAAAAGGCTTTCCCTCTTGATGTCTCATTTGACCTTAAAAACTAGATTTATGGTAAGTTCCCCAAACTGAATCCCCTAACTGTGTGTCTGGTCACCATCAGTCAACATTTCCAGGTTGGCACAGTTATTTATTGGATGGATAAATGGGTGAGTGGGTGAATGGACGGATGAATGGATGGATAAAGGAATGAATTTATATCCCTCTCTTACAGACAAGAAAACTGAGTAAAGGTGAAGCATCGTGCCTAAGGTGATGCAGTTAGTAAATGATAAAAATCGGTGGGTTGGAATCGCTACTCTCTGCAGTCTCCTGATCAGCTCTCTTTTATCCAAAATGCCCCCAAATCCTGTTTTCTTTAGCAGGAAATACCTCAGTATCACTGACAGACACACTTGGCAAGCAGAGGTGGTCGTCAGAATACCAATGGCATGGGTATCAACCCATCACAAAGTGCCCCAGCCGTGGTGCTACTGCAGGGCCCTGGACCTCCTGCTAAACCAGACACTGATGCATTAATTGCTGGATGCAAGTCGGTCTTGGCTGTCCGAAGGGCACTCAGTGGGCCCAAGACAGGAGCTACTCACTTACTGCTATGGAAGTATTTCATTATTTTATCAACTAATATACCCATCCAAATGCATCATGGTTGGATATAAGCCTTGCTAAAAACCTCCACAACACTAAAAGGGTTGCTACCTACACGAGAAATTTTGTTCTGTCTTCACTCAAAGCAGAGCCCTTACTCCAAGAACTATTTATAATGCCACTTAAAACTTGTGATCCACAAGGTCAGGAGATCGAGACCATCCTGGCTAACACGGTGAAACCCCGTCTCTACTACAGAATACAAAAAACTAGCCGGACGACGAGGCGGGCGCCTGTAGTCCCAGCTACTTGGGAGGCGGAGGCAGGAGAATGACGTAAACCTGGGAGGCGGAGCTTGCAGTGAGCTGAGATCCGGCCACCGCACTCCAGCCTGGGCGACATAGCCAGACTCCGTCTAAAAAAAAAAAAAAAAACTTGTGATCCAGTGAACTCAGTGTGCATGACTAGATGGAACTAATCGCCATTATCCTCTTCTAAAAATTATCCTGAGTCTGACTGTGGCAAGAGGCAGGGCAAACATATGGAGAGAAAAGGATAATTTGCAATGAAGGAGGCAATACCATGAAAGCTCAAAAAATCCATGAGACAGTAGCACAGATCAGTGCTAGTCATGAGCCAGCATCCTGAATACATGTTTGTGTTGAAGGGCATCTTTGTTCCAGGCACCATCCAAGATTCTGGAAGACAGTAAGACTGTCCCTGATCTCAATTTGTTTATAGTCCAGGAGGGCAGAGGGAGAGATATCCATTAGCAACTGTTATATAAAGTGGAAAGTTCCAAGAAGACAGGAGCACTTTGAGATTTCAGAAGAGGGAGAGTTTAATTCTACCAGAGGAAATCTAGGAGGGCTCCCTGAAGAAAGCAGCTTTGACCCTGGGTCTTCTTTCAGAACAGGCAGCATTTACACTTGGGGATGAAAGAAATGCACCCTCAGAGATCAACACAGGCTTACCTTGAAGCAAACATTATTGTCCAAGCATTTACCAGCAAAATATGCAAAATGGACATAGGGTATACTTTACTGAACTTGTCATTCTCAAATACATCCTGCCTCTCACCTGGCTGCCTTTACTCATGCTGTCTATACCTTCTACCTGGAACATTCTTCTCCCTCACCCCCACTCTCACCTCCACAATCAAGAATGTTATTTCCTATTCATTCTTCACTTTTCAGTTTAGGTGCATAACCTCTAAGAAGACTTCCTTGATCTCCCCAAAATGGATTAAGTGCCTCACCCTGCCTAAGCTCCAACAGTATCCTGAACTTACCGCTATCGTAATACTTGCAACACTCAAATTGTGATTGTCTATTTCATTATAGATCAAGACTACTAATTTGTAAATGTTCTAAGAGAGGGATTTGGTCTGCTCCATTTTTGTAGACCTAGTGCCTAGTAAAAAACCATATTTTTTTACCAACAAAAATTTAATTAATGATGAATTGAATGTTAACAGTCAATCAGCAGCCCAGTTCTATACTAAATCCCGATTCTGTCTCCTGTTTGAACTCACGACGTACCCAGGTAATTCTACCAAATTACTTTGCAGATGAAAAGAGACAAGTGGAGTCTTGTTTCACTTTAAAAATTGTCCAGACCCTTTGTATCCTGCCACAAACCAATGATAAGCCAAGGCTGCCCCGAACCACATGACAAACTGCCCCTGACCCCCCCCTCCCCGGCTATCGTGGCCATGAAGGCAAAGTTTTAGCCAGCAGAGCTTCCTAAACAAGTCTGAGTGAGGCCAATGGACATCATTTCTGCAAAAGAACTGCAAGACCTCAACCCTCATTTACAAACTGAGAGAAGAGACTTTGAAGCAGAAATAAACGACCAGAGGAAGGAAAGAAACCACAAGCTTCGGTTGGCTTTCCAGTTTCGTGCAATTAAATAAGGAAAGGCCCTGGTTGGGAGAAAGAAAAAAAGAAAAAGAAAAGAAAAAAAAAAGCATGTAATATCTTTACAGTATTACATGTTACAGTTCAGGGAATGAATTTTTTTTTAACATTCAAAACATTAGCAACAATTACCTCCAGTGACAATATGAGTTACGATTAAATTCCTCTTAGCTTCCACATTTTCCAAATATTCTAGAGTGAAGATTATTTATTTACTCATCAGAAGAGGAATCGTTTCTTTTAGATTCATGATCAGGCCCAGTTGTCCCTCCTGGCCCACTTTTTCCTACTAAGACTTAAGTCTAATAACCCATGAAATTTTTGAAGGGAGACCCTTGCCTCTATCTCCCAGTCCCTTGACTCTGGCCACACCCATAAGCTTTCCTATTAAGAGAAGGAAATATGTTACTTGGCTTTGGATGGCTTCTCCATTCTTCCTCTTTTTAGTGGCTCCTCTGGGCTAGGAACACAGCAAAATCCTGATGTCTGCCTTTATCCAGATCCTGGTCACAGGCTTCTGAGTTTCTGAATAATTGAGTGGGTGAGGCTATTTGTGGGAGTTGGGGGTTGGGGGTGTGGCTGAATCAACACTCATTGCTCTGCATGGCTGTTTGCAAGCATCATGTTACTAAGTGCAATCAAAAGTGCAAAGCAAACTGTCCCACAAAGAGTGGATCAATCTTCCAGGCTTCTTAACCATCCCCACCCACTGATGTATATCTTCTTCCCCATCAACGACAGAGCCAAAAGCTAAATGCCTTCAGGCTCAAACTCGTATTCTTCTGAAAACCATTAGAAGAGACCGTAAGACCATCTCATGTCAAGGAAAACATACTAATAAGGTCATTCAGTTCTCCTAGAACAGGGATGTCTGATAGAACTTTCTGCAATGATGAAAATATTCTATTATCTACACTGTCCGGTATGGTAACCACCAATCTATGTGACTATTGAACATTTGAAATGTGGCTAGTACAACTGATTAAATTTTTTAAAGCTAATTTAGATTTAAATAGCCACACATAGCTAGTGGCTACCATTTTAGAACACTGCAATTTAGAATCCCAAAATGTTAACCCTAAAAAGGATCCCATAAATCATTCAGACCTTTGCAATTCCAAGACCCATTCTAATACAGAAGATGTATTCAGACCTTTCTCATGTTAACAGAATGTTTAGTGTGTGTTCATGAAGAATGTCATAATGACCAAAATTAGGAAAAATTCAATTGTATTTTAATGTTTTAATTAAGAAAATGAAGATTACAGTTAGGAATAATTTCATAACACTTTTAATTGCATTTTGTTAGCCACAACAGTATCCCCCATGCACATATATGATAGACATGTATGAGGTATTATTTTGCCCAGCCCTCAAACTCGTCCAACACATGGGTATCCAGATCCTGTCCAATAACTCCACAGTCCCCACCCACCATTCCCAGAATGCAATAGTGCAATGTGGAAACCAATGGCTTAGTCCAGACCCCGCTTTGAGAGAGAGAAAAACAAAAACAAAAACATAGAGCCCAGCAAGGGAGGACACCTGCCCAAATCACATGGCTAATAAACAGTAGAGGCAACCTGGCGGCCAGACCAAGCCTCCTTTCACTCTGCCACAAAGCCCAAAGAAAAGAAACACAGCTGGAAACCTGTAAGGGAGAGGTAGCTGGCTGTGTTGAAAATGTCTCTCTTTTCTTTCTCTTAGGAATTGTGGAAAATAAAAGGAATAGATTTTTGTAAATATCAAATATATATATGTGTGTGTGTGTGAATAAATTATTTAACATGAACAAATAATTACATAAGTTTGTCTGTGAAGGGACTATGGAAAAAATGGAACTAACCCCCTTTGTATTTATTAAATACAAATACTTTCTGTAGTTAGTAGGTATTAAGTAAAATGTGATAACTTTCAACATTTTTTCTGAAGCTTTTGTAACTTCCCCAGTCTCTGTAGGTTTTGTTAGCACCTGTGAGTATCCTCCCAGAAATAAGCAATAAAATATAAATTATCTCTTAAAAATAAACCAGGTTTATGGGCTCCTTTCAGCAATAGTAATCAAGACGCAGAAGAGCGAGCCAAGATGTCCTCCTCAGTTACCACATTCACCTGGCAAAGAGATGGGTCTGCTCTTCTCTTCCTAGATCGCGCTGACCACGCTGCCTGCAACACCGTACACTGTATTGCTCTTAGTTGGCAGGAAAGTTTTTACTAGAGTCAGTGTTGAGGATTTAGGGCAACAGGCTTTCCATTTTAAATGTCTCTGCCTTTGGATTCCCATAGCATTTGATTTTCTTTTATTTTTAACCTGGATCACAGTGACTATGACCCTGGACTCTGGAGTTAAACTGCTGTGGCTTGAATCAAGACTCTAATACCTACTAATTACAGGAAGTTTGGTGATTTGCTTTACCTCTCTCAGTCTCAGTTTTCTCATTTGTAAAATGAAGATAAAAATTTGTTGACATATGGGATCTCATTAAACTAAAGAGCTTTTGCACAGCAAAAGAAACTACCATCAGAGTGAACAGGCAACCTACAGAATGGGAGAAAATTTTTGCAACCTACTCATCTGACAAAGGGCTAATATCCAGAATCTACAAAGAACTCAAACAAATATACAAGAAAAAAACAAACAACCCCATCAAAAAGTGGGGAAAGGATATGAACAGACATTTCTCAAAAGAAGACATCCATACAGCCAACAGACACATGAAAAAATGCTCGTCATCACTCGCCATCAGAGAAATGCAAATCAAAACCACAATGAGATACCATCTCACACCAGTTAGATTGGCAATCATTAAGAAGTCAGGAAACAATAGATGTTGGAGAGGATGTGGAGAAATAGGAACACTTTTACACTGTTGGTGGGATTGTAAACTAGTTCAACCATTATGGAAAACAGTATGGCGATTCCTCAAGGATCTAGAACTAGATGTACCATATGACCCAGCTATCCCACTACTGGGTATATACCCAAAGGATTATAAATTACTCTACTACAAAGACACATGCACACGTATGTTTATTGCGGCACTATTCACAATAGCAAAGACTTGGAATCAACCCAAATGTCCATCTGTGACAGACTGCGGCCGGGCGCGGTGGCTCAAGCCTGTAATCCCAGCACTTTGGGAGGCCGAGACGGGCGGATCACGAGGTCAGGAGATCGAGACCATCCTGGCTAACACGGTGAAACCCCGTCTCTACTAAAAAATACAAAAAAAAACCTAGCCGGGCGAGGTGGCGGGCGCCTGTAGTCCCAGCTACTCGGGAGGCTGAGGCAGGAGAATGGCGTAAACCCGGGAGGCGGAGCTTGCAGTGAGCTGAGATCCGGCCACTGTACTCCAGCCTGGGCGACAGAGCAAGACTCCGTCTAAAAAAAAAAAAAAAAAAAAAAAAAAAAAAAAAAAAAAAGAAAATGTGGCACATATACACCATGGAATACTATGCAGCCATCAAAAAGGATGAGTTTGCGTCCTTTGTAGGGACATGGATGCAGCTGGAAACCATCATTCTTAGCAAACTATCACAAGAAGAGAAAACCAAACACCGCATGTTCTCACTCATAGGTGGGAACTGAACAATGAGATCACTTGGACTTGGGAAGGGGAACATCACACACTGGGGCCTATCATGGGGAGGGGGGAGGAGGGAGGGATTGCATTGGGGAGTTATACATGATATAGACGTTATGCACATGTACCCTAGAACTTAAAGTATAATAAAAAATAAAAATAAATAAAAAAATAAAAATAAATAAAAAAAATAAAAATTTACTGCATAGCCATGTTGAAAAAATAAGACTGATTCTTATAAATCTCATAGAATGGTGACTGCCAAAAAAAAAAAAAAAAAACTCAGTGCTCTCTCAGAGATACTGTTATAATGAATTATACCTGTCAATGTGTGTATTTCCCATGTTAGGCTATAAAATTCCTGAGGGCAAAGACTGTTTTGATTTTCTAACCACCCCAAACCCCTACAGGTGCAAAACTTTATAGGTGCTGTGCAGGTGTTTGTGGTGGTTACAAATGTCGGCTTTGATATCATCAAACATACCAGAGAATGAAGGCTATGATCTTCTTACCGTATTTAGTAGACTCTCTTTTTTTTTTTTAAACATTGACAAGTTTATTAATGTCCCTGGGTCTCAGTTTCCTCATCTTTTAAATGGGCTATTCCATTAGCTAACTTGCAGTTTCATTGTGAAAATTAAAGAATCCTAGGATGTGCTGAGCATTCCATGAAGGCTGGTTGCTGTGAGCATATTAATATGCCATCCCAGCTCCCACTTTCATGAGTACCATGTTATGCTCATGCTAGAAGCTGCTACTAAACAAGAATCTAGGGCTTGGTTTTCAGTGCACTCCCTTATTTGCTCACTCTATGCCAAACAGATTCCCTATTGCTAATAGAAGCCACAGGCTAGTCTACCATAAAACCAGGGTGTGCTACGATAACAGACTTCACAGTGCACATGCCAGCTGTTCCTCCAGGAAGGGTAAATGTGTCCTGTAATTCTCTGGAACAAAACCAACAGCCTGTTTGCTCAAGAGCACAGAAATTCAAAACCAGAGATGCAGGCTAGTTTAGATGACAGGTTACGGCTCTGAGTCGGGGACCTTGAGTCTGAGGACTTGATCTCACTAGTAACTAGCTGCATGCTCTCAGACAATCCATTTCACAACGCCAGGGCTGTTTCCTTTCCCCTAAAAAGAAGGGCCTAGATTAGGCAATCTCCAAGGATCATTGCAGCTCCTGTGTTTCAGCATCCTAGGATGAGCTCGCTAAGCGAACAGGAAGTTGGACACAGAATGCAGAGCCAGAAAGACCTGGGTTGAAACCCCTACCTGTTTACCTTTGATCAAGCTTCTTAATCTCTCTGAAGATTAACAGAGGGTTTCTTGGGTTTTTCATGAGTAAAGTGGGGGTAATAAACATGACTATTGGAGAATTTGAGACAGTGAATGTGAAGCCTGACACTGCCTGGGCCCTTGTAGATGCTAAGTGGTAGCTGCAGTTATTAGCATTATTATCATTGTCACTATTATTAATACTATTACCTTTCCTTTAAAATGTTAAGGCCCAAAAACATTTTATTGCATAACTATCATGTGGAATCAAATGGGAATATCAACTCTTCACAAGTAATTTTTTTAATGTGTTAACTTTCTTCTGTGTATAATTACTATTCCTTTTCCATTTTGTCTTGAATCTTTTCATTTCCAACTCTAGAACTTTACTTCCTTAATAACAAACAATATAGTTAAGTATATGAGGAATTCCATGGACTCCTGGCCGATGATCATCATCTCTGTCATCATGATCGTCACTGTCATGATAACCATCACCTTTACAGCTCCATTTTTCAGTACCTGGGGTTCAGCAGAATGAGTGACTCACCCTAGACTTCACTGCCCATCCAACCAGGAAGTCATAGGACCTGGACTTCAGGTTAAACTTCTGACTCTGACTATTCCACCTGACCATCAATTTCATGCATTAACTCAAGTTTTTCCTCATTGTCATTGCCTTGACTAGTCTTAAAATATATTTCTTTTAAAGTAACTGCCCTTTTATATATATGGAATTTGAAATATAGCATTTCTTAAAGTTTAACCCTAACTCCTTGGTCTATCCAATTGCATGCCATCTAACTTAATCACTTTTCTCCCCCACTAGAAGATACTTAAGCAAGTTTTGGAAGACCTCTGTTTTTCACTTCAAACATATCAGGAAGGTTTATTTTGGGTGAATAGAAGCAATGTTTCAGTTAGGTTTTTTGGTCGCAAAAAAAGAGCTAACCAAGTGAAGGATGAAGATTATTTTAAGGATTTCCACTGAATGAAATTATGGTGAACAAAAAGAATGTTAAGTTATCATGAGATGTGGTCACACAGAGGATGGGACTGAAAGATGGTTCTTGACCTAAAGCAACTCCAGCAGTGCTGAACGCAAAAGGTCTTAGGTCCTCTCCCTCATGTTCTACCAACTCACCATCTGCCATCTTCTCTAGTGTCCTACCACGTTGCTCCTCTACCCCATTGTCTTCATGCCATTGACTGGATGTCTTACTCTTTCCCCACTCAAATTCTCTACAGAAGTATATCTCCAGCTCAGCTGATTACCATTATCACCGTTTGAATAGTCTTTTCAACATGACGGCATATCCTAGACCACTGATCAGCAGATGAATCTGCTGCTGCCAGGTCAGACACGGCGTGAGGTATCAAACGTGGCTACCTAGGATCCAGCTAGGACAGTGGATGGGCCCACTTTACTTAGAAAGGGCTGTAAGCCACAGCAGGTGCCATGATTATCACTGCTCACAACAACAGAGTAAATTTTTTCTCTCCAGATGCTGCTACTTATTTCACATCAACCTAAACATGGTTTGTCATTTTTATAATGTTTTATGTCTCCATATGTTTGCAAAGTCCTGACTGATGAGGAATTTCACAGTTAACTACAATAACGACAATCAAAATCACTTTCATAGATACAGTCCTTTATGATGATGACTTCCTTTTCATGTCCTCTGTTTCATTTGATTGTTACATCATCCACTAATTGACAAGGCCAGTTATCATTGTCACCATTTGACAGAAGAAAAAGCTAACGTTTAAGAGAGATAATTGGCCCTAGGTTACAAAACTGGTTACAGATCCATTTGGGTTTTAGATCTGTTTCCTAAGTTAATTTCTGAAGGCACAGAAAGCAACCTTTTTCCCCTCAACCTTTATGTTTAGCCAATCATGAATATGTTTTGAGTCTTCATACACCACACCAGTCTCCTTCAGTCTAGGCTCAGATCCTCATTAGTTCTCACCCTGGATTGTGCAGCATCCTCCTAACTCACCTCTGCCTCCACTCAACAACCTTTTTCATCCCTTCCTCCATAGGCAACCAGAGAGGTCTTTTAGAAACTGTTTTCAACAAGTCATCTCCATGATCCCAGGCCCTCATTGCCCACAGAATAAGGTCCGAACTCCTTGGGAGTATATTCAATGTCTTGGAAGATTTCACTCTATCCACTTCTTTGTCTTATCACTCGCTCCCCACCCCCCACACCCCAGTCACTCATGTCCCCATGTATTCCAGCAGTGCTGGCTTCCGAGCCTGGCTTGCATCTTTCTCCCTCTTCATCTTTCTGTAACTCACTGTCTGCAGACTAGAATTAGCCTGTAGATGGACTTGGATCACATTGTTATAGGGTGGTTGCTTTATCAAATCCGTTGACAATGTTTATGAAGATCTCCAGCTTCTCTTGAAAAATTAGTGGATCATGTTAACAGTCAACCTGAGCCTGAGAAGTGGTTAATCCATTTACATGGGCCATGCCCCACCAGTTGACTACAATCCCCCCAGTCCCTATTGTCTTACGTTCAGCTAGCTTCACTCATAATAGTGATATGCTCGACCCCTTAGACATTTGAATTTGCAACCTTTGCCTTATGTTCTTGCCATCCAAAATATGTCTCCTCATATACTTCTATTGAAATCATAGTCACTTCTCCAACAATCACTCATCCATAAAGTCTATATTGATTCCCTGAGCTGAAATTAATCTCTTCCCCCTCTGTCCTCCTAAACTTGTTCATTGATTCCTGTACCTATAGCATCTAAAAGACTTCACCAAGTCTATCTCCTCCAGTAGGTTATGAGCAATCTTATTCATCTGTGTGTTCCCACACTGCCTAAGATATGGTTACCTTACTCTTAGTAAATATCATTAAAAAAACCTGTTGAATTAAACTTAATTCAATCAACAGCTAAGCTTTCCAATAGAAGCCAACTCATCTGTGATAATATTTGCCCATTTCACATCTAGATTTGAGCTTCTGTTAATACTGATGGCATCTACCTCTTACTAAAAGTCTTATCTACTGAGGAAACAAACTGTTTTCTAAAATTCTATTGACCTAAAAATGCAAGCTCTTAAATAAATTATTTTCCAAGGAGAAGCAAGAGCAATACATTTGCTATGGCCCTGAATCAATACCACTCCCAACTGCAGAGTATCTTGTAAGAACCTCACAAGAGAAGGGACAGAAATGCCCAGTCTTCACCCCTAAGTGAGCATTAAATCACTACATCATGGTTTATTCACAAACTTCCGTTTCCTCAACTAATACGTGTTTCTTACACACATTATTTGCCCAAGAGAACCTATTGTTCTGTCTTTCATGCAAGTTATATTTTTTATGAGTTACTTCCCTGTATTTTTGGATTTTGATATCTCTTGTAACCTTTTAATGTTTTTTTAACATCCATTTTTCAAGCATCTAACAGTGTATCAGGCATGGTGCTTCGTTCTGGGATGACAAAAAGGAAATACATTTGTTCTCGACTCTGGGAGGTTCACAGACTAGGGTAGAAACAAATACATCACTTAGATACTGTTTACCAAATGCTGTATGTAAACAGAGCAAATTTTTGTTACCATATTTGTTGTGAATGTCCCATGTGTGCTGTGGTGGTGCAATATTTGTAAGTTTACTGTCCCTCGGACATCCAGTTTAGGTAGTAGACACTGGTGACTTATTTCTCTGCCCATTGTTTGAACCTCCTTCCTATGCTCAGTATTGAGGAGAAACTGGGATTACTACTCCCCAGAATGAGAAGAATGTGGTTAAAGCCCAGAGAGCTTCCCTGAAGGCCTTTCATACAATCATGTCCAGTGAGAGGACCTCAGGGAAGACTCCTGAGTTTTAATTATGTTCTTCTCATACTAGGGAGTGGTAATCCCAATTTCTCCTCAATACTGAGCATAGGAAGGACGTTTAGATAATGGGCAGAGAAATATGTCACCAATGCCAACTAAAGGTTGTCCAACAAAGGTCATTATTGGACAACCTTTCCAGCCCTATACAGGCAAAATTACCGAAAGCTTAGACACAGTGAAAGTCGGGGTCGTCTCATCAGAGACTGGACCACAACTAGGTGAGTTACTGTCAGTAAGGAAGCATGGCATGAGCCATAATGGAGGGTGGTGATAGCAGCAGTTATGACTATGTGATCTGTTGATGGAATGAAGTCATAGCCCCTCCCTGTACCTGTGTCTCCTTCCTTTCTGTATTCTGGATGATGTGTGTGTGAGTGTGTGTACACAATTATAATAGGGTGTGCTGGTGGTAGCAAAGTGTATAAACTAGCCAAGAAGTTAGCAAACTACAGTCTGTAGTCCTAGTACAGCCATCTAGGGACTTCGGTAAATAAAGTTTTATTGGAACACAGCCACAGCCATTCATTTACACATTGTCTATGGCTGCTGTCATGCAACAATGATAGACATGAGTAGTCTAGACAACCACTGTGTGGACCACAAGCTTAAAATAATCACACGGTCCCTTACAGAAAAGTTTGCCAGGCCCTGACCTTCCACGGGTTACAGAGTATCAATTAGGATCCCTAAATGCTAAGGGAAGAACTAGTATCCAAGACTTGAAATTGGACATCAATGCAGTTGGTCTTTCTTTAAAGAAGGGGTTAAAGGGTCTTCAGATGTGTGAACAATCTTTTTTTTTTTTTTTTTCCGGAGATTAAGTCTTGCTCTATTACCCAGCAGGTTGGAGTGCAGTGGTGTGATCTCGGTTCACTGCAACTTCCACCTCCCAGGTCCAAGCAATTCTCATGCCTCAGCCTCCTGAGTAGCTGGGACTACAGGCACACACCACTACGCCAAGCTAATTTTTGTATTTTTAGTAGAGATGAGGTTTCTCCATGTTGGCCAGGCTGGTCTCGAACTCCTGACCACAAGTAATCTGCCTGCCTCAGCCTCCCAAAGTGCTGGGATTATAGACATGAGCCACCACACCTAGCCACAATCATTTCATTATACTAAATGGGAGCATCTTTTTATATGTGTTGTTGTTGTCAAACACTAAACATGGGAGAAAGGATGTAGGGTATCTAAAGGAATAAGCCATACTGGATATGTGTCACTCACCCAGATTTTTCCTATGTTTGGAAATTATCCACAGTGTGGGTTGGGTGGGAGGTAGAGCCCAGCTTCTCAGCTTCTAGAACAGAGCCTAAAAACACTAGATACTTCTTATTACACCATTCCCCTAGAGGTTATGGTGCTGGCATCTAACTGAGGATTGGCCAACTGAAGGTATCTGCCCAAGGCTTTGAACCCGAAGTTTGTTACGCAAAGAAATGAGCAGAGAATTCATTCCTATGGTTGGGCCAAGGGACAGCAGAAATACCCAGTATTGGGAGCCACAGGGCTAGTGGCAAAGCCAGTTACCCAGGACTGACGGGAGGGGTGGTGTCACTGATGACAGCAATGGATAACCTTACCTGCCTGTCTCCATGACTCTGCCTGAATTCTGGCCCCTTGGCTTCTCTTGGTTCCTGATTTCTGATCCTGTTCTTCAATGCAATATCCCCTCAAAAAACCCCATATTGCTTTATGTAAGTAGGAATTTTGTTGTTGTTTAAACCTAAGAGTCTGCTGCTTTTACAGCAGATAACCAATATACAACTTAGAAAAAATTTTAAGTTGTACAGCAATAATTTAAAATTATACAACAATGTACAACTCAGAAAAAACAATAGCTACATTTGTTAAGAGATTATCATGTCCCAGGAACCATGGTAATCTTTGTATATGTATTATCACATGTAACAGATATAAATAAGGAAACCAAGGCTTAGAGAGGTGAAGTACTTGGTTCAGGGCAACACACTTGGTTAGCACCAGGTTTGTGCACAAAACCAGGGAGTTTAACCACACTAGCAGCAGTCCTTTAGGTCCTGTATTCTTCTACTACAAAAAGTGGGACTGAGACTATTCACAATAGCAAAAACATGAAATCAACCCAAATGCTCATCAATGATAGACTGGATAAAGAAAATGTGGTACTTATATACCATGGAGCACTATGCAGCCATAGAAAGGAATGAGATCATGTCCTTTGCAGGGACGTGGGTGAAGCTGGAAGCCATCATCTTCAGCAAACTAACACAGGAACAGAAAACCAACACTGCACGTTCTCACTTATAATTGGGAGCTGAACAATGAGAACATATTTACACAGAAAGGGGAACAACACACACTGGGGCCTGCCGGGGGTGGCTGGGGAGAGAGACAGTATCAGGATAAATAGATAATATATGTGGGACTTAATACCTAGGTGATGGGTTGATAGATGCAGCCAACCAACATAGCACATGTTTACCTAAGTAACAAACCTGCACGTCTTGCACATGTTTCCCAGAACTTAAAATTAACAAAAAAATTTAAGTGGGGTTGAATTAGTTTT
The DNA here is from genome assembly GCF_009764315.1 of Trachypithecus francoisi. NCBI lineage: Eukaryota > Metazoa > Chordata > Mammalia > Primates > Cercopithecidae > Trachypithecus > Trachypithecus francoisi. The sequence goes on along the minus strand of NW_022681472.1, from coordinate 78,823,221 downwards.
CTAGATCCTAGCTAAAATGAAACTCAATGGCTGGACCAACCGTGTCTTCAGGGGTGTGCTGGTAAACCAGCTCTCTAGAGAAAAAGTCCTGAGTTGTACTGTTTGCCAATTTCCATGGTGTAAATATTCCCACCATGACTGATTTTGAACTACCAAACATTTAACCACTTCTTCACAAATATCCTGAGTGTTTAACAACGGACTCTTGAATGCTAGTGTGAACTGGCACCAACATACTACTGTACCTATGCCCTGTTTGCTTCTTGTTTGTTTGTGGTTTGCCACTTCAAACACTTTATTTTATGCTCTTGGAATCTCAGAGTGGGGAGAGATCTCAGAGGCCATTCAGACTCACTGTGTAACAGTGGAAGACACCCCCTCAGGTCAACCCTAACTTGGCATCTACCCTCTGCTCAACACTTCCAGTGGCTGGGAGCTCACCACCTTCTAAGTATCTTGTATAGGTTGAAATACTCATTAGTGTCCCAAATAACTAAATTAGCTTTATGAAATAGTTGCTTTTACTCTATGTTTTAGAGGTAGGCTTTGAGTTCCCTCCTGTCCTAGAAGTTCTCTGTCCACATATCTCTGCTGAATATGGCTCTCATAAGTAGTTGCTTGGCCAGGGCTCCACTTTTCCCCCTCACATCAGAAGGGGATTTAGGAGTAGGGACTGGAGGGTGTGCAGTGTGATTATTTGCTGTGAGATTATTATATACAGAGCTAGTGCTAGATGCCTTCCAACCTTTGCTATAGCCTCAAGCAAGGAGGGACCTGCCTGGGAGTGGTGCTTAGCCCCACATATCTCACACACACACACCACACACACACACACACACACACACACACACACACACACACACAGAGTTTATTCTAAAATATGCAAATGCTTCTATCACTCAGGATCCAGCACCCAGTGTTGTCATAAGACTTACACACCTACATATGCCCCCTAAACCAATCACACCCTTTCAGGCCTCAGGACAACAATTCTACACATCTATTGCCCTCCGTTCTTGAAATCAAAGACATACATGTGCGATGCCTCAAAGTCTTCTGTGTTATCACTGCCAGCTTCAGAGGAGGCCTCTGCTTTGAAGTGTGGGGAGGATTTGATTGGCAGAAGTGCTTAGGTAGGAGAAAAGATAAGTTAATTAAATTGTCAAATCCTTCTTCTCCGAGAACATGAGATTCTTGCATAACTCTCATTTCCCAGCAGTGCCCGGCATCCCTTGTCTTGCTTCCTTTTGTGCTATAACTTGCCTTCCTCAGGGTACTCGGGAGTTAGGGCGGTATTCCCAGCAGTAGCACGTGGCTCCTAAGAAACATTCTGCAGTATGAAATGGTCCATATTGCCCTTAAATGTGTACATATGTAAGTGTAGACGTCATATGCCTGACATTGTGCTGATTCTTTACATTGGCAATTAGATGATCATTTCTCATTTAGGAAAAAAAGTGCAGGTCTCTGCCAGCCCTCATTTAATTTTACATGAACATGCTCTTTGAGGCTGAAGCAAATCTGACTGATTTTCAGTGTGGAGATAAAATATAAAAACTGTTCTTGGAGTTATTTCTAAACAGAACTACATCAGAATTGTCTGAATCATCAGAATCATCTATTTCAGAAAAATCAGATTCATCAAGTGAACCTTCAGCCAACAACTGTTTGAGAACGATGTTACGATCATGCATAGGAATGCTATGTTTTCTAGGATTTGACATTTTCAGCGATCGAGAATTACTATATTTTGTAAATGGAAATACCACTACTAAAAACAGAATGTTGTAAATAGAATGATGTCTTTTGTTTCCAAAGTCGATATACTAGAATGACGCAAACATAATAATAAAAGCAAGATATGTTGTAGCAAAGTTATCTCAGGGTAAATGCTGCAGCCGCATGCACCACCTGCAAGTATTCTCAGGGCAAAGGACAAATGGGTTAAACATTAAAATTGGCAACAGTTTCCTTTTACTAAGATATAAGTACATTAAAAAGAAACAAATTACTAAGCATTATATATGAAGGAAAGATAGTCTTTCTCAGACAAACAAACGCTGAGAGAATTTGCCATTACCAAACCACCACAAGAAGTGCTAAAAGAGCTCTCAAGCTTGAAATAAATTCTGGAAACACAACAAAACAGAACCTCTTTAAAGCATAAATCACACCAGACCTGTAAAACAAAAGTAGAAGTTAAAAAGCAAAACCAAAAAACAAACCAAAGTACACAGGCAAAACAAAGAGCACTATGAAAGCAACAGTAGCTCACATTTCAATACTAACATTGAATGTAAACGGCCTAAATGTTCCACTTAAAAGATACAGAACTGCAGAATGGATAAGAACTCACCAACCATCTGCTGGCATCAGGAGGCTCACCTAACACAGAAGGACTCACATAAACTTAAGGTAAAGGGGTGAAAATGGACACCAAAAGCGAGCAGGGGTAGCTAGCAACAACAGTTAAAAGAGACAAAGAGGGACAGTATAGAATGGTAAAAGGCCTTGTGCAACAGGAAAATATCACAATCCTAAACATATATGCACCTAACACTGGAGCTACCAAATTTATAACACAGTTACTACAGATCTAAGAAATGAGATAGACAGCAACACGATAATAGTGGGGGACTTCAATACTCCAGGTCATCAAGACAAAAAGTCAACAAAGAAACAATGAATTTAAACTATACCTTGGAACAAATGGACTTAACAGATATATACAGAACATTTCATCCCACAACCACAGAATATATACTCTATTCAACAGCACATGGAACTTTCTCCAAGATAGACCATGTGATAGGCCATAAAATGAGCTTCAATAAATTTAAGAAAATTGAAAGTATATCAAGCACTCTCTGAGACCACAGTGGAATAAAACTGGAAATCATCTCCAAAAGTAATCTTCAAAATTATCCAAATATACGGAAATTAAATAACTCGCCCCTGAATGAGCACTGGGTCAAAAACTAAATCAAGATGGAAATTTAAAAATTCTTTGAACTGGGCCGGGCACGGTGGCTCACACCTGTAATCCCAGCACTTTGGGAGGTTGAGGCGGGCAGATCACGAGGTTGGGAGATTGAGACCATCCTGGCTAACACGGTGAAACCCAATCTCTACGAAAAAAATACAAAAAAAATTAGCCAGGCGTGGTGGCAGGTGCCGGTAGTCCCAGCTACTCAGGAGGCTGAGGCAGAAGAATGGCTTGAAACCAGGAGGTGGAGATTGCAATGAGCTGAGATCACACCACTGCACTCCAGCCTGGGTGACAGAGCGAGATTCCATCTCAAAAAAAAAAAAAAAAAAATTATTCGAACTGAATGACAATAATACAACCTACCCAAACCTCTGGGATACAGCAAAGGTGATGCTAAGAGGGAAGTTCATAGCTCTATACACCTAAATCAAAAAGACTGAAAGTGCACTAACTGACATTCTAAGGTCATACCTCAAGGAACTAGAGAAACAAGAACAAACCAAACCCAAACCCAGCAGAAGAAAGGAAATAACCAAGATCAGAGCACAACTAAATGAAGTTGAAACAAAACAAAACAAAAAAGATAAGTGAAACAAAAAGCTGGTTCTTTGAAAAGATAAATAAAACTAACAGACCATTAGCAAGATTAACCAAGAAAAGAAGAGAGAAAATCCAAATAACCTCACTAAGAAACGAAACAGAAAATATTACAGTTGACATCACTGAAATATAAAAGATCATTCAAGGCTACTATGAACACCTTTACACACATAAACTAGAAAGCCTGGAAGAGATGAATAAATTCCTGGAAAAATACAACCCTCCTAGCTCAAATCGGGAAGAATTAGATAACCTGAACAGACCAATAACAAGCAGTGAGATTGAAACGGTAATTTAAAAATTACCAACAACAAAAAAAGTCCAGGACCAGATGGATTCACAGAATTATACCAGACATTCAAAGAAGAATTGGTTCTAACCCTTTTGACACTATTCCACAAGATAGAGAAAGAAGGAACCCTCCCCTCCCTAATTCATTCTATGAAGTCAGCATCACCCTAATACCAAAACCAGGGAAGGACATAACCAAAAGAGAATACTACAAACCAATATCCTTGATGAGCATAGATGCTAAAATCTTTAACAAAATACTAGCTAACCGAATACAACAACATATCAAAAAGATAATCTACCATAATCAAGTGAGTTTCATACCAGGGATGCAGGGATGGTTTAACATACACAAGTCAATAAATGTAACACACCACATAAACAGAATTAAAAATAAAAATCACATGATCATCTCGATAGATTCAGAAAAAGCATTCAACAAAATCCAGCAACACTCTATGATTAAAACTCTCAGCAAAATTAGCATACAAGGGACATACTTTAATGTAATTAAAGCCATCTATGACAAACCCACATATTATGACACATATTATTGACAAGTCAACATAATACTGAATGGAGAAAAGTTGAAAGCATTCCCTCTGAAAACTGGGACAAGACAAGGATGCCTGCTCTCACCACTCCTCTTCAACATAGTACTGAAAGTCCTAGGCAGAGTAATCAAACAAGAGAAAGAAACAAAACGCATCCAAACCAGTAAAGAAGTCAAATTGCCACTGTTTGCTGATATGATCATTTACCTTGAAAACCTTGAAGACCCCTCCAGAAACCTCCTAGGACTGATAAAAGAATTCAGCAAAGTTTCCAGATACAAGTTTAATGTACAAAATCAGTAGTTCTTCTATACACCAACAGCGACCAAGCAGAGAAACAAATCTGCCTGTGATTAATCAAATCAGTATCTCAACCCCTTTTACAACAGCTGCAAAAAATATATATACTGAGGAAAATATCTAACAAAGGAGTCGAAAGACCTCTACAAGGAAAACTGCAAACTAATGCTGAAATAAATCATAGACAGCACAAACAAATGGAAACACATCTCATGCTCATGGATGGGTAAATCAGTATTGTGAAAATGACCATACTGCCAAAAGCAATCTACAAATTCAATGCAATCTCTAGATCATCAGAGGTAAAAAAAAAAAAAAAAAAAAAATCAAATTTTAAATGGCTAGTGTGCTCTATCAATTTTTGCAGGCTTGACAAAGGTAGCTTAGGAATTCTAAATAAACAGAAAAATGATGACATGCTAGAAATGCATAGGAAACAAAATGATTATTCATAGAGCCAAATAAAAGCCTTCCAATAAAAACTTTAAAACATCAATTATTTTATATATATGTATATATAAGTTAATCCCAAAGGAGAACAGCAAATGAATGAAAATTAAAAGCAAAAACAAAGAGGAAATCAACACCCAATTTTTCTCCTACTCAGTCAACTTTTGAGGCTAAAGTGTTACCCAGAGCCTCTAAGAAAACACGATAGATATTTTGCTCCCAGTATACAAATTAATGTCTTTAAGTCCACCAATACCACTATACATTTTTGTGCCATTAAGAAATTTGCTATAGGCACATGACCAGTAAGTACTTTAGTGCTAGTATTATCCATGCAGAAGAGTAAATGGAGTATGGAACAAAGCAATGCAAACATTTATGAACAATGACTCCATGTTAAATCTGGCCTCATGCTTAACTATATTAAAAAAGAATCTTTCTCAATTTACCTTCAGCAAGACTAAGAGCTTTAACTATGAGCAATGTTAATTAGCCAAATTTCTCTAATTTTCTTTCTGGTTTTAAAGAATATTTTACTATCTAAACTTTTGTAACTTTGTTTTCTCTGGATGTTCACAAAGATAGACATACAGAGAAACAAGAAAAAAACTACATGTGACTTACACAGACCATCTATAACATGCTTGGACTTTGTCTTGTCCTAAATTTTCTTTTCTTTATACCTTCCTTTCCAAAAACATATCTTCATATTCATAACTTTCATCACATCTCTCTCCCCTCTGCTTCCTGGTTCCTTTCTTCTGTCATAAATAACCTTCTCAAGTCTGTAATTTAAATTAACTTTTAGATAACTTCTGAATTAGACACAATTATTTTTCTTACTACAAACACATCTCCTTTGGCACATTTTATATACAGAATTATGTATTAACTATAAATTTTTTGGTGTATGTATCTAACAATGTTTCCATTGTTTTTCTTTTTTGTATTAAGTATAATTCTTATCCTCAGTAACCTTAAATTGTTATGAAACCCTAGGAAGCAAGAAATCCTGAACTATCAGATATTAGCATTTTATGGATGCAAATAATTCCACAACTTTTAGAAACATATTTCCCCATACCATAACCCTTTCGTAATTGGAAATGACTCAGGCATCTAATGATCAGCAACAATAATTTTAAGTTACACAAAAAGTTCACCTAGAGCACTTACTCATTTATATTTTAGGTATTTTATCAGTTTATCTAGATTATTTATATATCATTTCCTTGTTATCTGTTTTATAACCTGTGCATATCAGGTATCTATCTAGTTAAGAACCTTAAAGTTAACTACATGGGCATTCTCACCAATAATTCAGAAGATTTAGCTGTTTTCATTAAACCAACAACATTAAATTAGTCTTACTTATCAAAAAATTTGCACAAAGATCATTTTATTTTGGCTGGGTTTATGGTTTTATAACCTTCTGTGCCAAACCCTGATATCTCACAATTTCTAGCAAAGAAAAATGTAAAACCCATACATAAACGTATGTGACAATTCTGAAGACATTTCTATGTTTATGTTGTCAATAATTTTAAAACCAGCTTGTTTAGTAAAGATTTACTTAGGTCATGTGAATTTGACAATGGCTTGGACTTAATTTATGAGACTCTTTTATTTGTAAGCCAATTCGGTAGACAAGACATAGGACATAATAAATGTACTTACACATAAATGCATCTAGACATATATACACACACACACACAAAGATTCAATAGCTTTTGCCTTGGAATTCTAGCCATGAGATAGCAGTACAAACTCACCAGTGTATGAACATGTTCACATGGCTGAACTTTGCTAGCCCAAATAAGTAATCCAGTGAAGGCTGTGAATCAAACTTTTGGGTGAAGCAGTTTCCAAGGCAGTTTGATTTTTAAAGGCCAAACCTCCCCAATCTCCAAAGAACACTGGGGCCAAACAGTACCAGAGAAGAACATCACTTGCAACCTACTAACCAGACCCAATCCTACTTAGAACAGCAGCATAAATGCCTGAATACATGGAACTCCATCCCACTTTCCCATTCAACAGCAAGCTTCTGATTCTAAAGAATATTGGGGACAAAGAGTATTACAAAAGAGTATCAGGCCAGGCAAGGTGGCTCACACCTGTAGTCCCAGCACTTTGGGAGGCAGAGGCAGGTGGATCGCAACAGGCCAGTTCAAGACTAGCCTGGCCAACACAGTGAAATCCCATCTGTACTAAAACTACAAAAATCAGCCAGGTGTGATGGTATGCACCTGTAGTCCCAGCTACTTGGGAGACTAAGACATGAGAATTGCTTGAACCCAGGAGGTGGAGGTTGCAGTGAGCCAAGATCATGTCACTGCACTCCAGCATGGGAGAGAGAGTGAGACTCTGTCTCAAAAAAAAAAAAAAAAAAACCAGATTATCAGTTTACTGAATTTGAATTTCCCAAGACTGTATCAAACATACACACACGATCACCAAAACACAATCCAACTGCTGCAGTAACAAACAAGTCCCAAGAATGTCTAACCTGAAACAGCCTGGGTACTTATTTCATCAAGACTAAGTTTTAACTATGAGCAATGTTAATTAGCCAGATTTCTTCAATTTTCTATTTGGTTTTAAAGAATACTATCTAAACTTTTTCAACTTTCTATTTTATCTGGATGTGCACAAAGACAGAGAAGTGGGAAACAATACATATGACTTACACAGACCATCTATAACATGCTTGCAAACAAAAATTCTTTCAGAATTTCTCAAATTAAGAAGAGCTGATCCCACTCTCTGGGACTCACAAAAGACATTCACTTGCCCAGACACACACACAACAATTTCAAACAAGCCCCCAGAAGTATCTATACCAAAATAGTCAGGGTGCTTCCCTCTCTTCGTTGGACTTATTCAACCTGCAAATGGAAATTCCTTTAAAAAATTTCCCAAGTTGAGAGGAGCAGACCCCACTGCCTGGGCCCACACAAGACACTCACCTATCTGGATGCAGATGTCAAATTTCAAAGGCAGTTCTTCCAAGCCAATCATGAACACAGTTGGGGCCAGCCGTGGTGGGGCCAGAGCGAGATGGAAACTGACCTCCAGCCAAGATTAAATGGGCAGCATTTTACAGGGCTTCTGAGACACCCAGCCTATGACAACTGATCCATGAGGGAACCAAAATCTGTTACCGAAACACCGGGGTTTGGTCTAGGTCCTGCTGCTCGCCACACAGAAAGGCAATTACTGAGACAACAATTATTGCCAAGAAAGAAGGCTTTATTGGGTGCTGCAGCCAAGGAGGTGGGAGATCAGTCTCAAATCCATCTCACTAACCAACTAAAATTAGGAGTTTATGTAGCAGGAAAGAAATGTAACTATGTATGTGAAAACAGGAACTCAGGAAGTGTAAGGAAGCAATCTGATGAATCCCAGGCCTGGTGTCTCATTGTATGGATGTGATGATCTGGTGAGTTTCAGTTCTTTGGTATCTTTTGAGAGGCCTGGCATCTCATTGTCTGAATCTGGTGAGTTTCAAGCTTTACGACCAGAACGGTCCATTTCTATGTTTATTTTTAAAAAACTGTCTACGGGACTATACTAAACTGCCTATGAAACTATAGCTTCAATATTTGCATAAATACCTGACACTGGTAGGATAACCATTATTGTCCTTACAGACGTGAAGGCTAAGGCCCATTTATTCAACACATTTACATTAAGTGCCTCTCTAGGACACTTAACATACCAATGCCTGGCTCTAAGCATACAATGATGAAGTGGAGTGACCATACAATTTATCATCCAAATCAGGACACATTAGAGCGTGAAAGAGGGGCTGAGACGTTTGGAAATTAAGACTGTCTTAAAGAAACTACAATGTATGATCTACAAAGTTTCTTAAAGAAACTACAATGTATGTTTTGTGTTGCTATAGCAGAATACCTGAGACTAGGTAATTTAAGAGATTTATGCGGCTCACAGTTCCACAAGCTGGCAAGTACAAGGGGCATAAGGCTGGCATCTACTTAGCTTCTGGTGAGGGCTTTTGTGCTGGGTCAAGACAAGTCAGTAGGTCAATGGGGAACCTGACACATGTGAGGGGCCAAAGATGAAGAGCTTCCCTCCTTTATAACAACTCACTCTCTCAGTATAATCCATTCTTGTGAGAGCAAGAATTCCCTCAACTCTGGAGAGAATGGCACCAAAGGCTCATAAAGGATCTACTCCCATAACCCAAACACCCTCCACTAGGCCACACCTCCCAACACCACAACACCGGGGAGCAAATTTCAACATGAGTGTAGGTGGGGACAAACCATATTCAAACCATAGCACCCTAAGAGTAAGACATAATTCTTGGTCTCAAAGACTTCAGGATTAGTGGAGAAGACATACAAGGAATTGGGCAATTATAATCTAAGTTGATATTGTCCTGATAGGGAAGTACAGAGTGTTAGGTGCACAAAGGAAGTACTCTGAACCCAGTCTCAAGGCAAATGTCAAAGGGAAGACACATTTTACTCATGTGAAGAAGTACATAAGAGCATCTGAGGCAGAGGAACAAAATGCACAGAGTCCCAGAAGTGAGAGAACATCACAATGTTTAGGAGCAAGTGTGTATGAGGCCCAGAATGGAAGTGGGAGAGGAAGGTGATGAAAGATGGGACTGGAGAAGTAGCCAGAATGTGGCCATGGAGCCATGCTAAGACCTCATCCTGGGAAATTACTTGCCCCTGGGCTCAAGAATGAACATGGGCCACTGCCAGAACCCAGGTCTACTGCCCATGGCCCAGTCTTTCCCCATTGCTGTGCATCAAGAAAGTCAGAGCCACATACTGACTACAACCACAGCTGTCCGGTTCCAAAGCCCACTCTGCCTCTTACTCACTGTGTGAACCTGAGCAGCTTCCTTAACCACTTTGTGGTTCAGTTTCCTCATCTATAAAATAGTAATAATACCTACATCATAAGGTTGTTATGAGAACAAAATGAGTTAATATATATGAATAATAATTATATCAGTGTCTGTCACTAGATGAAAACTAAATAAATGTTGGCTATTACTATTAGTAGAGGAGAAACAGATGCAATATTACCTGTCATTAACCCCTTTATCAGTGCATGGTGGTCAAATGCATTTCTGAAGCAACAACTTGCTGAGAGAGAATGAGACACAAGACAGCAGCAGAAGCTTTGACAAAGGACAGATGACCAGAAATGTCCCAGGAGGGTGAGGCAAGAAGACAGGTAGACCATTCCTTGGCATGGAAAGAGGAAAAAAGAGAAAATCCACACTGCCATAGCAAGGTATCACAAACAGCATGGGCTAAACCAATAGAAATTGATTCCTTCACAGTTCTGGAGGCTGGAAGTCCAAAACTAAGGTGCTGGGAGGGCTGTGTTTCCTCTGAAGGCTCAAGGATGGAATCTCCCCTCTCCTCTTTCTCACTTCTGATGGCTCCATCAGTCCTTGGTGTCCTGTGGCTTGTAGCTGCGTCACTCCAGTCTCTGCCTCCATCTGTACATGGCCTTCTCTGGATCTCTCTGTTGGTTCTTTTCTCTTTTTTTGAGGGTACTCTAGTTGGATTTAGGGCCAACCTTAATGCAGGTTGGTGTCATCTTAACTAATTGCATCTGCAAAGACTCTATTTTCAAATAGAGTTCCATTCTAAGGCTCTGGGTGGACACAATTCCACCCACTGCAATGCCCAACCTCTGGGGCTCAGGTGAAAATGTATGCAGCAGATAGAACAGCAGAGAGGAAATGAGGAAGAGATGGCAACACCAGCCAGGGCAGGGATTTCCAAGCTGCCTCACTGCAGGGTCGGCCATTCCCAACACCAACCCTGGGGGTTCCCTACATTCTGCTTGTATCCTTGTAAATAGTACCTCTTCTAAACTTCTCTTCCCATTTGAGCCTGCCATCTTTTTCCTCCTGGGACCCTGGCTAATACACACATCATTATAGCAGCATCTGGGATTCTCTGGCCCAGAAAAGCTGAAGCAAACTACCATGAAAGAATTCTAGAACCCTCCACAAGGCCAAAACAGCCTGCACTGTGGATGACAGCAATTCTGCCTCTGCCTTTCACTTCCCTCTGTCCTTCCCCAGGCACCTCTCCAGCCAAGCTGTGTGACACTGGAGAGGGACTGTGGCTTTGGGGCAGAGGACCTGTGTGGATCCCAGAGCTGCCCCTTAGCAGCTTCATGGCTGGGAGCAAGTCACTTACTGCCTCACTTTCCTAATCTGCCCCATGGGGATAATCGTAACTCCATTCTAAGATTGGAGGACCATTTAGAGGGATAATATGTCCCACCTTCCCTGACACACCCACCCAGGAGAACACCATTACTCAACTCTGCAGCAGCACACACATGGTGTTCTTTGTGAATGGCACCCAGGGCACCCAGGCAGAAGTGGCAACACGGCACGAAAGCACAGTGGTGTGATTTGTAGTGCACACAACCCTCCTTTTCCACTTCTCCAAGAGCTCCAAAGGGCATGCACTGGTCTTTCCCAGCGTTGTATGTCATAGGAGCTCACTTAAAAATATATTTAAAAAACCATGTGGATGCCATGCTCTGAATGTATCCCCCCAAAATTCACAAGTTGAAACTTAATTACCAACATGATTGTATTAAGTATTGTAATATGAAGTATTAAGAGGTGAGGTCTTTAAAAGGCGATGAAGTCACGAGAACAGAGCCGTCATGAATGGGATTGATGACTTTATAAAAGAGTTGCAAGAGAGCTGCTTGTCCTTTTTATCCTTCAATCCCTGACACCATGTTCATCCCCTCTGGAGGATGCAGCAAGAAGAAATCATCCTGGAAGCAGAGACTGAACCCTCACCAAACACTGAATCTACTGATGCCTTGTTCTTGGACTTCCCAGCCCCCAGAACTGTGAGAAATAAACTTCTATCGTTTGTAAATTGCCCAGTCTGCAGCATTTTGTTATAGCAGCAGGAATAGCATAAAAGGACCCAAACAGACATCAACCTGAATCTACCATTATTTTGTCCTCAAATGTCCCTGTCTCACAATTCTTATTCAACAAACACGAGTGAATAAGAATGTTTACTGTGTGTTTACTGTGCACACAAGGCCTTGTGTAAAGTTTCAGAGACTACTTAAAAACCAAGACTTGCTCTCAGCTGATTCCCTGGCCACTAACTAATGCCTGGATTCCTCCAGGCTGTGATATGCCTGCATGACAATGCTTGTTTGCCCCCACTTCCTTCTTTTGAGGTAGCCTGTAAAGCTGAATTCAGTTGAACATCCATGGAGCATCTCCTGGAGTCAGCCCTAGGCAAGACACAGGGAATGCAAATGTCACAGCACGGCCCCACCTCTGTGCTCCTGCACTTGCCCATCCTTTTGACCAGAAGTCTCTTTCCTGGCTTCTTACCATTGCTCATGCCTTCTCATTATTCATATCTTAGCTCAAATTTACCTCTGGCTTTTAAGGGTTTTTTTTGTTGTGGTAGTGGTGGTGGTGGTGAATTCTTTAATCAACTTTATTTTTTAGAACAGTTTTAGGTTCACAGCAAACCTGAGAAAAGGTAGAGCGTTCCTACACACCCCCAACCCCCACACATGGTACAGCCTTCCCCATCATCAATATCCCTGCACCAGAATGGCTCACTTGTTAAAAATCAATGAACCTACAATGACAAGTCATTATCACCCAGAGTCCATAGTTTTTATTATGATCCACTCTTGGTGTTGTACATTCTATGGGTATGGATTGATGTATAATGACATCTGTCCACCACAATAGTATCACGCGGAGTTGATTCACTGCCCTAGAAATCTTCTGTGCTCTGACTATTCATAAACATTATTTTAGAAAGGCCTTCGATCACCCTATCTAAAAGGGCCCTCTTCTCATTTCCCTGTCATTTGTTTCATATCTATTTTATTTCCTTTAGAATACTTGGCACTATCTCAATGTTTCTTATTTTTGTATTGTGCTTATTATATGATACTCCCACACTCTATCAGCTCTGTGAAGACATCTTGTCTATCCTGATCAACAGCTGTGTTCTCAATGCCTAGCATATGGTCAGTGCTCAGTAAATATATATGAATGAATAAACCAGATAGATGTGGGCCCTGTTCCCAAAGAGAAATCGAAACCTCTGCACCCAACCAAGTAAGCACATCTCCATCTAGTTCTAACCCTAACTCTACTCTTCACTAATCACTCCAATTTCATTCATTCAGGGGCCTCTAAGACAGATGGACATCAGGGAGCCAGGCAGCTGAGGGGCTTCATGTAGGTTTGCTCTTTTGGCTCGCTCCTTTGCTCTAAATGAAAATAAACAAACCTACGAGATAGTGAATCTATCTCAAAATATCTTTGGGCACCAGGGACTTTATTTAAAAAAAAAAAGTATGTGGTTTTGTGGGTCAGAGTTCCAGGGCAATCCCTTTGGGTTCCAATGTTCTTTAGGCAAATATCACATTCACATCAGATTTTCTTTCTTTGGTTCCCTCAAAGAATCCCCTAAATTAGTTGAAATCTGTAAGCCTTAAATTAAAAGAAGGATGATGCCATTTGATTATAATGGGATAGTTCAAATGGAGGTACAAAAGTGATGATAGAAAGGCTGTGAAACAGTGATTAGCTTTTAGCACCAGGATGTGAAAGAAATGGTGGATTACAAGCAGCTTAGTCCCTAAATTCTTAGCAGCTTTAGATGAGCTCCATGAATATGTTCAATCACACACACGTGAAGGCTAAGGCCCCACCAAGAAGGGGACCTGTGACTCCCTTTGCTCTGACACAACTGGAGAAAACAGAACCTGTTGGGACCTGAGGAAGAAATTGTCTCTTCTCCCCAATAAGATGAGGCAGACTCAGCTCCTCAGGGACCTTCAGGCTGCCAGGTCAAGGCCTTTATTAAAATGGGCCACACAGGGTTTGGAGTGTTGAAGCTTTACCCTTTCACTTTCCTTCCTATGGCTGGGAGGTGGCACTAAAGTTTGCTTTTTAAAAACTCATCCTTGGAAAGTCTACATTCTCTGGGCAAAAAGCCCACTTATTTAAAGAAAAAAGAATATTCTCTCAGTTTCACTTTTGGAAATAGGAATTCACTCTTCATTTGAACTAAATATCATGTAAGTTAATACTCAAGAGTCTTAAAGGAAAGTCAAACTTAGAACATCAAAACAGAGAGAACATGTGCCCATTATTTGCCATAGGTGAATTGGGTACATTCTGCCTTCTTGCCTTTCATCCCAACTCCCTAGCATCCCGCCATTCCACCCTACCCTCATGAAGATTCATCAGGAAGACAACTACATAGAGAAAAAACAATTTTTCTCCACAGAGGGAGAGGACTTTTTTTAGTTCCTTCTTTCATTCACTTTTTTGAAATGTCAGTGTATTTTATGAAAAAACATTAATATCCCTAAGTGGGGAAAAGATATTATTTACATCTCTTAGCATTGAAGTCTAACAAAACAATCTAATTAAATAAATAAGCAAAAGATAACTCTCAAATTACTCCCACGGTAAACAGTCACCATTGCACATGACTTGTCATTGCAACAGACATGATTACTTATAAGAGATCTTTCACCAAGGGGAAGGGTTTGGGGTTAAGCTGCAGGTGACATGCAATGAAGCTCAGCTTGCACAGCATCAAGTAACAGGCCAGGGGAGGTTCTAGACCTCAACTGGATCCAGTTATGTATGTTAGGCAAAGCTCCCAGAATTGCATCATAATTAATTGATCATCAGATGTCAGGCAGGAAATCCAGGGTCTCTATTTACATGATAGGAGCACAGCCATCATCTTGCTTTTAAACAAACCAGTGCAAGGAATCAGAGACAATGCTGTGTATTCACCATTCCATTTCCTTTCCCTGGGTACCCAAGAGGGCGGCTTTCCCAGACTCCCTTGTGGTTGAGTTGGGCCTTTGCGGCTGAGTGCCGCAAAACTGGGGACATGGGCTGAAGTGATAGAAACCACTTTAAGGCTGTCTGGCCATAAAATATCCTGGGTCAGCTTCCTTGATTTTTTTCCTGCCCCAAAGCTCAGTGGGTACTGGGTAGTGGGACCACTCAGTGGGAACTGGAGCCAATAAGTTCTCTTTTCTGCAAAACTGGGAGATCAACTTCCATCACTGCTTGTCCCACTAAAGTCCCTCAAGATATTAACCTCAACTGAATAAACTGAACTTGAAGAAATGGCTGCTGTAGACAGAGGACATAAACAAGGTGCTGAGATGAAGCCAATTCCTGTGGATTGCCAGTTAAATGTCATGAAAAGGAGGGCAGTTAAATACGGTGGGAGTTAGAAGAAGGTTCAGTTGGTCTGTCAGTTGGTCGATCAGCTCGTCAACCAGTTGATCAGTTGGTTGGTTGATTTGATGAAGGAGAGCATCTGGGAAGAGTGGAGGGAAGTTGGGAACTGGGAGTGGGTCAGGGAAGAGGGGATGTCCATGAGAAATTTACCAAGAAAATTAATTTGGGGGACACTTTCTCTGAGCACCTTAGGGATAATTATAATTTTCAAATAGCTTTAAAGTGACGTGATCTAAAGCTGTGTTGTAACTCTCTTAATTTACCTCCAATCCTTCAGTAGAGTTTGAATCTTGGAAGCAATGTGATGGTGAACAGGGGACAGCATGATCAGAAGTGCTGCCTGCCCCCCAGCAACCTTAACCCATGGCAGTAAGGCAGCACCCAATGGACAAACAGCTTCTGAGATCCAAGAGATGCCCAGCAACATGTGCTCCCTGGCAGAGCTGGGAGTGGAGGGAGAGCACACGACCCTGAGAGATGTGAGGTTAAACCTCCATTTTCCCAACGTATACTTCAGTGAGTGAATGTGTGTGTGTGTGTGTGTGTGTGTGTGTGTGTGTGTGTGTGTGCATGCCCAGGTGAGTGTTTCCCATAGTAGCGGACAAATACACATAAGATATTAGTGGCACTGGGATTATTTTTAAGTGACGTCAAATAATATTGACTCTGGCCAGGCACGGTGGTTCATGCCTGTAATCCCAGCACTTTGGGAGGCCAAGACGGGTGGATCACGAGGTCAGGAGATCGAGACCATCCTGACTAACACAGTGAAATTCCATCTCTACTAAAAATATAAAAAATTAGCCAAGCGTGGTGGTGGCCTCCTGTAGTCCCAGCTACTCGGGAGGCTGAGGCAGGAGAATCGCTTGAATCTGGGAGGCAGAGCTTGCAGTGAGCTGAGATCGTGCCACTGCAGTCCAGCCTGAGCAACAGAGTGAGACTCCATCTCAAAGTAAATAAATAAAGAATATTGAATCTTTTTTTAAGAAAGGGTTTTACTTTGCTGCCCAGGCTGGAGGGCAGTGGCACAATTAGAGCTCACTGCAGCTTTAAACCACTGGCCTCAACTGATCTTCCCACTTCAGCCTCTGGATAGCTAGGACTACGGGAGCAAGCCATCACACCCAGCTAATTTATTATTTTTAAATTTGTGTAGAAATGGGGTCTTGCTGTGTTGCCCTGCCTGGTTTGGCCTATTGAATCTTATGATAAGAAAATTATTAAGCACTCTCTTTCTCCCTTGATCCTTGTGGTTACATCAAAGGGAAAGTTTCATTTTGGTGCTATTGTATCCTTAGTGTTTAAACATTTGCTAGTCTCACCTTTTTTTTTTTTTTTTTTAGACAGTCTCGCTCTGTCGCCCAGGCTGGAGTGCAGTGGCCAGATCTCAGCTCACTGCAAGCTCCGCCTCCCGGGTTTACGCCATTCTCCTGCCTCAGCCTCCCGAGTAGCTGGGACTACAGGCGCCCACCACCTCACCCGGCTAGTTTTTTGTATTTTTTAGCAGAGACGGGTTTTCACCATGTTAGCCAGGATGGTCTCGATCTCCTGACCTCGTGATCCGCCCGTCTCGGCCTCCCAAAGTGCTGGGATTACAGGCTTGAGCCACCGTGCCCGGCTAATCTCACCTTTTAACAGAGAGAAAGCAGCCTCAGGCAAAGAGCCTAGCCCAGGCCATGGAATAGAGCTGGAATCTATTAACATTGTTTGTTCTCAATGTTTTCACTTTTAGTTTTGTAACTAAAATATTGGTTTTCTATTTTTAGCAGTGACAACGTTTTCTTTTAAAATAAATACAGTTAAATATAAATGTTTATAAAAAGAAATAGGAAAAATAGTATTTGGACAAGGCAAAAAAAAAAAAAGTATTTTATTAACGTACACACAGTTCTTGTTATGTGCCAAGCACGATTCCACATGCGTCGTAGATAGTAACTCGTTTATGCTCAGGATAAGGCTCAAGGATAAGGAAACTTACTCAAGGTGACACAGCTAGTGCAGCGCAGGGCCTGGAGGGAGCACTAACGGTCGTCCTTCTCCTGAGATACGACTTCTACCCCCAGCCTCTCACAGTAGAAGCGACAGAAGTCAGAAATTATTGAAGTAGGGACAGTGGTGGCTCTCTGAGAGGTGACGGGTACATCAGAGGCTTGGGCCACAATGATGAATGGGTGTTAATCAATTGCCCAATATTTAACTTACTCCTACCCAGAGATGGCTCCAGCCTCTCATGACTCTGACTCAGTGAACTCCTGCTTACACTTGGCCATGAAAGAATTAAAAAGCATATTTGGGAGCAAAAAAATGTCTCAAATGAGTCCCCCAATTTTCCCTCCCCTAATTCTCAGTAGTCAGCCAGCATAGCACGCGTCTTCCTGCCTCTCCTCCGGCCTGCGTCCATTCTGGGAGGCTTTGGAACTGGGACATATCACATTACTGTACGGCCCTTCCCTTCTTCCAGCTGTTTTTAATTGTAAGACTTGCCCTCTCCGGGAGAGTGACACGGTGACTTAACAATTTTAAGCCTGACTTCTTAAAGGAGACCCTCCATTTTATTAGAATAAAACATTAAAGCAATCAGAGCATGCGATTGTTCACAATGCCAAAAAGATTTCTATAGAGCTCTCTCCCCCATCCCCCTTTTTTCATTGTATTTAGAACGATAAATCGACTTAAGTAAAGAACCACAACAATTTATCAGCTTCTACTATGACTAGTGATTCTTTTTCATAGTGATAAAAGCTTTTCTAGGGAAGGAAAAAAAATCAATCTCACTGGAGTTAATAATTTCTTTTGTTTTTTGTTTTTTGGAGGGACTGGTGGAGAAGCTGAAGTTAAAGGAAGCTTATTTCACCTGCATATTCCAATGGATTTTTTGAACGATATGTTATGGAGGAATCTTGTAAAAATGCTAATCTGAGTCTGAAAGACGTAGAGTCAAGCAAGATGAGACCACCAGTGAGAGTTCTCACAGAACAGTTCCCCAGACTGCCTCTCACAGCAGCAGAGGGGATGACGGCTTTCTCATGCCCACCGCTGGAAGGTGTTTGCCATGCCCCCCCACCTCATCTCATTCGATGCCAGTGTTGCCAGCTGCAAGCTCCCAAAGCCCCCACAGTTCCTTCTGAGCCCCACCTGGGCCCAGAGAACCCAGGCATAAGAGTCCAGGACCTTTACTATTTTATACGGAAAAATACCATCAACCAGAGAAAATTATTTTGCTATTTTGGAAGCACAGAGGAAATAGGACATAGAAAAATATGATTAACAGAGGAGGGTTGGATAACACTGTGGTGGTGAACAAAAAGAAGCTCACACTTCCAGACAAATCTGGTGAATCAGCAATAATTGAAAAATAAATGAAAGGATGACTCTTGAGTGACGTTTGCCAAATGCTTTCATGTGAATTTCATCATTTTGACCCATGAGTAAACATTTGTATGGTGTTGTGGTGGGCACCAGAGATACCAGGAGGAGGAGGAAGACCCAGTCCATACCTAGGGAAGTTGCAGACCAGTGTGGGTGAGGAGGGAACTGGACAGCAAATAGGCAGTTACGAAGCTCTGAGTGCAGGATGCAGGGGAGCAGGGAGGAGGGAATGGCCAAGCCAGCCTGGGGGCCTCGGGGGCATGGGGTTAGGTAAGGTTCCCTTACGAAGTAACATGTATTCTGAGTTTTAAAGAATATGCACATCTTTCACCCACACAAATGTTGACAGGGACCATTCTCAGTTCTAAGGCTATATCAGTGAACGAGTCCCTGCCCTCATGCAGCACATATTCTAGATGAGAGAGAGAAAGAGAGATCATAAACATACACTTATGATATCTCAGCCCCATAAGCACTATGGGAAAAATAATCAGAGTAAAGGGAAGAGAGAATGATGGGGTGAAAGTGTAGAAGGAATTGCTTTTTTCTATAAGGTGGTTAAGGAAGGACTATTTGAAAAAGTAAGCTGGGCACAGTGGTTCATGCCTATAATCCCAGCACTTTGGGAGGCCGAAGTGAGAGGATTGCTTGAAGCCAGAAATTTGAGACCAACCTGAGCAATGTAGTGAGACCCCATCTCTACAAAACAAAAAAACAAACAAACAAACAATGTAGCCAAGTGTGGTGGCACATGCCTATAGTCCCAGCTACTTGGGAGGCTGTGGTAGGAGGATCCCTTAAGCCCAGATCGAGGCTGCGGTGAGCCATGATCATGCCACTGCACTCCAGTCTGAGTCACAGAGCAAGAGTCATCTTAAAAAAAAAAAAAAAAAAAAAAACGTAACATTTAAATAGATCTGAGTGAGGGAAAAAGCAAGCCACAAAGAGTATCCAGGAAAGGATGAAAATATCCATATCCCAGAAAAAGGAATGAGCCAGTGCAAGGCCCTGAGAAAGGAGCCTGCTGGGTGTGTCCAAGAAAGAGCAGACAGGTAAGTGGGACTGAGATGTACAGAGAGAGGGAAGGGTAGCATGACATGAGGTCAGAGAATAGACAAGGGCCAGACTGCGGAGGGCCTTGCAGAGTGTGAACAGATCTCGAGTTGTACGCTGAGTGAAATAAGGAGGAACTGGGGGTCTTTGAGAAATAGAGTGACATGATTTGATTGAAGTTTTTCAAAGATCACTCTGAATTCTGACAGAAGAATACTGTAGAGCAGAAGGTATGAAACAGGAGTGAGTTAGGCAGGGCGCGGTGGCTCAAGCCTGTAATCCCAGCACTTTGGGAGGCCGAGACGGGTGGATCACGAGGTCAGGAGATCGAGACCATCCTGGCTAACATGGTGAAACCCCGTCTCTACTAAAAGATAAAAAAAGCTAGCCGGGCGAGGTGGCGGGCGCCTGTAGTCCCAGCTACTCGGGAGGCTGAGGCAGGAGAATGGCGTGAACCCGGGAGGCGGAGCTTGCAGTGAGCTGAGATCCGGCCACTGCACTCCAGCCTGGGCGACAGAGCGAGACTCCATCTCAAAAAAAAAAAAAAAAAAGAAACAGGAGTGAGTTAACAGACCAGAGCCAACAGTGGCTTGGGGCAGAATGGTAGTGACAGATGGTGGACGTGGTTAACTTCTGGACAGATTCGGAAGGGAGAACCTGCAGGATTTGCTCCTAAGTTGGAAATGGTATGCATGAAAGAGTGGAGTCAAGGATGACTTCAAAGCTTTTTGCCTGAGAAACTTGAGAAATGGAGTGGTCATTTATTAATACGGGGAAGACATTTAGGAGAGCATATACGGGTGGCACAGGTGGGAAGCCAGAGCCTGCTATGAAGATCTTGATGTTTGAGATGCCTATTAGAGATGTACAAGGAGATCTGGTATAGGCAGTTGTATATACACATATGGAATTCAGGTGAGAGGCCCAGGCTGCAGATATAAAATTGGAAGATAGTATTTAAAATCATGAAATCAGATAAGCCCCCTTAAAGGATAAATACTGATTTAGAAGAAGGCAGACAGGGGGAGGAGCAAGGCTCAAGAATGTCCCAACTTTTTAAAGTTGAAAAGGAGACTGAGAAAAAGTAGTGCTGAGATCAAAGGAGAATAGATTCCATGACGTCCCAGAAAAACTGACGAGTGAAATAAGAATTGTTAGGATTCAGCAGCATGGAAGTCACTGGTGACCTCTTTCAGCAGAGTTGATTCAAGAGAGAATTGGAAAATAGAAAGTGATGACAGTGAGTACAGAAGATATTTGAGGTTTATGGGGTGTTTGTTTTTTAGACGGAGTCTCGTTCTGTCACCAGGCTAGAGTGCAGTAGTGTGATCTCGGCTCACTGCAACCTCCACCTCCTGGGTTCAAGCGATTCTCCTGCCTCAGCCTCCCAAGTAGCTGTGACTACAGGTGCGCACCACCATGCCCAGCTAATTTTTGTATTTTTAGTAGAGATGGGATTTTACCATGTTGGCCAGGATGGTCTCGATCTCTTGCCCTCATGATCCGCCCCCCTCGGCCTCCCAAAGTCCCAGGATTATAGGTGTGAGCCGCCACAACACGCCTGAGGTTTGCTTTTGAGGAAAGCAGTGAAATGGGATGGTAGCTGGAAGAACGTATAGTATCAAAAAAAAAAAAAAAGAATCTTCCAAGGTGGAAAATATTATGGCAGGTTTATATGTTCAATCCACTAGGGAGGAGAGAGAAGGTAAACCTGACAGAGAAATGGCCTTGAGATGCTGATGGAGAAAAACAACTGGAATACAGAGGAGGGGATTAACTTAGATAATAAGATGTACCAGTCATTTAATTCATTTACAGACAAAGTACAGAAAGAAGAAGTATGATACATTACAGATGCATTGGTATTGGTAGTTGTGTCAGTAGATGTATTGGTAGTGGAGTTGAAGCATGTGAAAGTTCTTTTCTGAGTATTACTATTTTCTATGTACAATAGGAAGCCAGCTACCATTTCTTTAGCACTTACTATGAGCAGGGACCTATCTTAGTAGGGCACACGCATCATTCATTTACTCATAATTCTATGAGGTAGTTAATATTATTACTCCCACTTTACAGAGGATGAGTCTAAGGCATGAAGACTGAGGGATAGGTAACATGATGCAACTAGTATGTGGCAAAGCCTGGATGCCATCCTAGGTAATCTGACCCTATATTCTAAGACTTGAGAAAAGAAAGTATGAAATCGTCATCTGGGAAAGAAGAGAGAATGGATTAGGGAAATATATCAGTAAGAGCTCACTTGAGATGAGTGGTCATGGAAGTAAAACCAGTCAACGTGGTGGCATGTTTTTCTGTGGCCTCATTTAGCTATCTGGGAATAGGCAAAGAACAGTTAGAAAGTTGTAATTAACTATGGTTGGAATTTGGCCAGGTGAATACACTACAGGGAGATAAGAGCAAAAGAGGCAAGGTGGTAATTATAACATGTTCTACAGAATCTAAACTGATAAGAAGGAAAGTAACAATATGATTGGCATGAGGGGGTAGTGAGAAGATGATCAGACCGAGGTATTATAGGTCTCAGTGTGGTAAGTAATTGTTGGATTCAGAGCATTAGAAGACAGAAGCAGAAAGGTCAGAGACTGTGATCAGAAAGGAATGTGATACAGACAGGATACAATTATTGATAATGACAAGATCAGGGTGTGATTGTGGGAATGGAATGCTGTGGTAGAGCAGAAGATGACATGATCATCTATGTAGACAGGGAAGCCACCAGGCATTGCTGGAGAGGATAATGGTGATCCAGGACCCACATCTTCAAAGAGTGAAGAAGGGTCCTGGGGTTGGGGGGTGTCACCTGTAAAGGGTTGCACCAAAGAGGGCTAGCAGATGCTTTAATCTGATGACATGTACTTCAGAGGTAGGAGAGAGAAAGAATGGCTTGAAGCCATCAGTGAGAAGAAAGTAAAACCTTTCCACTTCAAATTTCAATAACACAAGAGATGTTAAGGGGAATAAAAGGCTATCACTGATGAGGCTACAGGAGAAACAGTCTCCTCCATGGTGAAACAGACTTTCATTAGAGCAAGGAGGGAAAGGCAACATTCAGAAAAGAGGATGAAGGTACAGGGAACTGGGATGAGTTCCAGGGAGCACAGTGGATGGATTTGAGGGGTGGGGGAGGAGTGAGAGGTGATGTGAAATTAGTGGAAGCGTGGAGCCACATGGAGATGAGAGTCCAGGCAAGAAGGAATGATCTGGGTGTCCTAGTCTGCCTGAGGTGACTGACATCAACAGGGGTCAGGTACATGGTGGATCTTGATAATCCCCAAAATGGAACATGGTTCTAAAATTGTGAGTGTTAGAGGGAGGGAAGAAAGGCAATGTCATGCTTCCCAGGATCACATAAAGCTCTGAAGTCCTGTCTTCACTCCTGCTGAATACGGCTTGGAAGCCAGGCAAGAAGAACTCTTAGCAGGATTTTGTGACTCTCTGGGAGACAATGGGGGGAAATGAATTCACAGAGGGAGCATCATGTCCAACATACAGCAGCATTAATGAGACCAACATTTATAGTGAACCTTGCATATGTTGATGTAGTTGGAGGACAGAAGTTACATGAAGAGCACTGGATGACAAAGTTTAGGAGGTTTTGAGTGGTCAGATTACAGATGACCTCATATACATGTCAAGGAGTTGGCAATACCCAGTAGATGTAGGGAAACATGAGAAAATACTAAATGGGAATTCTCTATCAGGTATGCTTTTTTAAAATATGAGCTTTTTTTCTTAGAATGCTCTTAGACTTACAGAAAAATTGCAAAGATAGTACAGAGTTTCTATATTCCCCATGCCCAGAATCCTATCATCTTACATTATTAGTATGTTACATTTGTCATAATTAATGAACCAATATTGGTATATTATAAAATTGGATTATAAAATTTATTCAGCTTGTCTTCGTTTTTCATAATGTATTACTTCTGCTCCAGCATCCCATCTAGGATACTCCATTAAACTACCATGTCTCCTTTGGGCCGTTTCTCAGACTTCGTTTTTGATGACTTTCGTAGCTTTTTTTTTTTTTTTTTTTTTTTTTTGAGACGGAGTCTCACTCTGTTGCCCAGGCTGCTGGAGTGCAGTGGCCGGATCTCAGCTCACTGCAAGTTCCGCTTCCTGGGTTTACACCATTCTCCTGCCTCAGCCTCCCGAGTAACTGGGACTACAGGCGCCCGCCACCTCACTCGACTAGTTTTTTTGTATTTTTTAGTAGAGACGGGGTTTCACCGTGTTAGCCAGGATGATCTCGATCTCCTGACCTCGTGATCCACCCGTCTTGGCCTCCCAAAGTGCTGGGATTACAGGCTTGAGCCACCGCGCCGGGCCCTGACCTTCGTAGTTTTAAGTAGGACTGATCAAGTATATTGTAGAAGGTCCCTCAATTGTGACTTGTCTGATATTTTTCTCACGATGAAACTAGAATGATGGTGATAAAGTTTGGATACTTGTCCTCACCCAAATCTCATGTTGAAATGTAATTCTCAATGGTGGAGGTGGGGCCTGGTGGGAGGTGATTGGATTATGGGGCGGATCTCTCACGAATGATTTAGCACCATCCCCTTGGTACTGTCCTCATGATAGTGAGTAAATTCTCACAAGATCTGGTTGTTTAAAAGTATGTGGCACCTATCTCTCTCTCTCTCTCTCCCTCTCTCTCTCTCCTGCCATGTGAGATGCCTACTCCCACTTCACCTTCCGCCATGTTTGGAAGCTTCCTGAGCCTCCCCAGAAGCAAATACCTGCGTTATGCTTCCCGTACAGCCAATTAAACCTCTTTTCTTTATAAGTTACCCAGTCTCAGGTATTTCTTTATAGCAATGCCAGGACAGCCTAATACGAATGGGTTTTAGGGGGTAGATCACAGAGGTAAAGTCCCATTCTTATCACATCATAGCAAAGATATACTATCAACATGACTTATCTCTGCTGATATTAACAGTGATCGCCTGAATGAGGTACGGTTTATAAGGGTTCTCCACTGTAAAGTGACTCTTTTAGCTCCCCTTACCATACTGTACTCATTAAATGAAAGTCACTATGCACACTTCACCCTTAAGGGGTGGGAAGCTATGCTTTACCTCCTTGAGGTATCTACACAAATAATTTGGAATTTTTTGCATGGGAGATTTATCCATTCTATTTATTTATACATCAGGATAGACTCTTGGATATTTATTTTATACTTTGGATTATAATAAAATACTACTTTATCCCAACCTTGGTCATGCAAACCTCTTTCAACTGGATCTTTCATCCTGTTTACAAACTCTCCAACATTATGTGTGGGGGAGGGGAGTGGGCAGGGGGTTGATGTTTAGCACTTCCTTTTTGGCAATACAAAGTACTCCGGGTTCCTCTTATATAGTTTCTGCACCGGTCCTGGAATCAACCATTTTTTCCTGAAGAGCTCTGGTTTCTTTTATTGAAAAATGGTGTTAGAAACCAAGATCTGAGTGCCAGGTGTGTTTGTTACTACTGGGATGTTATTGTTTCAGGGCCCTGTCAGCTGGCAGCACAAGGAAATATATTTATGCATACTAACCTATGAATACATAAATATTTCTGTATGTAACCATCTGTATAACACGAGTTCATACTGATGTCACCAACTCTAATCCATTACCAAATGGATTATCATAGACTTCTCCTTTTGCTTGTCTATAACCAACCATTGCAAAAGTGAGAAAATGGCTCCTACCATCTGCCATTCATTTACTGAAGTATTCAATTCCTGTATACATATATAGTGGCTTTATAATTAACACATATCCCCATGGGAAACAACTTTACCAGCCAAAGTACACTGTTTATGTACTTTTGCCTTTAGTCAACATTTTCTTCCCAACACTTTCAGTGAGGTTGTTTCATACATTTTTAATATAGGCAGATTATTTTGTCATGTTCTGTGTCCCATCTTGGGATCCTTCAACCTCTTACATGATTATTTAAATTGGTGTATATCAAGGTCCACTGTTACTGCTGTAAGGTTCTATGGGTTTTGACAATTATGTGGTGTCATGTATTCACATTACAGAACCAAATAGGATAGTTTCATCACCCTAAAACATCTCCTTTGTTTCACCTATTTAACCATACTGCCTCCCAAACCCTTGGCAACTGTGACCTATTATATCTCATATATCTCACAGCTTAATAGCTCATTCTTTCTTTACTGCTGAATAATATTCCACTGCATGAATGTACTACAACTTTTTATCCACTCACCTATTGAAAGATATATTGGTTATTTACTGTTTGAGGTAACAATGAATAAAGCTGCTATAAACATTCACGTGCTGGGTTTTCTGTGGACCCCAGTTTTCAAATCAGTTGTGAAAATACCTAGAAGCATGATTGCTGAAATATATGTTAGGACTATACTTAGCTTTGTGAGAAATTGTCAGATTGTCTTCCAAAGTAGCTATACCAATTACACTCACCAGCAGTGTTTGAGTTTCTGCTGCTTCACATCTCTATCAGCAATTGGCTTTGTTAGTTTTTTAGATTTAACTATTCTAATAGATGTGTACCAGAATCTCATTTTTGTTATACTTTAAAATTCACTAATGACAAATGACTTTGAGCACCTTTTCATATGCTTACTTGCCACCCAAGTATTTTCTTCTGTATAATGTCTGTGTAGATGTTTTGCCCAGCATTGTGTCAGTATTTTTTGTTGAAAAGTCTTCTTTCTCTATCCAATTGCCTTTGCACCTTTGTAAAAGAGCAATTGACTCTTTCTGTATACTTGTGTAGGTGTATTTCCGGGTTCTGCATGCTATTCTATTGATCCACACGTCTATTCTTTCACCAGTACCATACTATCTTCATTACTATCACTCTATATTAAGTCTCGAAATCAGGTAGAATGAGCTTTCTAACTTTGTTTCTCTTCAGTATTGTTTTCATTAGTCTAATTATTTTGCCTTTCTATATCAACTTTAGAATCACTTGTCAATATCTACAAAGTGACTTGCTGACATTTAAACTGAGATTTCATTAAATATAAATATAAATTAAATATAAATTACCTTGGGAAGAACTGACATCTTAATGTTGAGTTGTCCAGTTCATAAAATAACTCTTCCTTTATTTAAATTTCAGATTCTTTCATATCTTTAGCTTGAGCTTTAGCGAGTGGATAGCACCACTCATCCAGTCAGATAATACAGGATGAAATGTATTTAACAGCAAAAAAAGTAGAAATTATGAGCTCAGCTTTGGATGTATTTCCTATGTATGAGGAAATGGAAGGATCTCCAGATGAAGAAGCCCAGCCAGCACTTGGATATACAGATACAGAGCACAGGGGAAGAGATGTGCTGGGGATACAGATTTGGAAGTCACCTATACGAGGTAATGGTTGAAGCCATGGGTGTGTCCAGGAAAACAAGGGAGATCATGTCTGGGCAATAATAAGAATACTGATAATGTCCAACTCTACAATGAGATATAACACTAAAATATTAACTCCTGCAAAGGTAAAAAAGAAACCAGTCTAATCCTTTGCTTTTTCTACTTTTAGACCTGGCCCAGAAGCAATTTATTTCATTATGTCTTTAGGAAAAATATCCCTTCCTATTACTTTATCTTAGTCACCTTAAACAAGCACATAGTCTCATCTAGTAGCAATTCTAAATTCAGCCCCAAATTAGATCCAGATGCATAACTCAGACTAACCTGATAGATGACAGCTCACAACTCTCCCTACCTGTCTGAACTACTGATTAAATCATTTGTGAATCTCTTTGCAGCGCTGTGCGCTTTACTTCTCTATGCGATACCTCTCTTAAAATGTCTGGCAACTCTTTGGTGACTTCCTGCCTGGTGAAACCATTAGGTCAGAATTTGTTTTGCCTCTGTAGTGAAAGAAAGAATGAACTACCTTGATGTCCTGAAGTTAAGCAGACAACGGCTCCCACTGGAGTATAAAAATGAAGATGAATATCAGTTCAAGTCAACAGCCTTTTATTTACTTTTTGCACAAACGTACCAACAGGTCTGCAGGGAGGGCTGCTTGGGGAAGGAAGCAGTGGGGTCACTTGAGGGCACCTTGCAAAGTGTGAGCAGGCAGCAGAAAATCATTTTTCTGGGAATCATTTTTCATGGAAAACAACTTGTACTTTAGAATGCATTTTCGTTATATAAAGAAATGAGTCTTAGTTATCATAAATAAAATGATCAGGGAAAATGCTAGTGGGAAATGAAAGAGCTCTCTTGAACTGACTCCATCTAGCAAGAGGCCTGCTTTGAGTCATTGCCCTAGAAATGATGCTGCTTTTAGGCTTTCACTTACCATCACTCTTTCTTCGACTCCTTCCTCAAGGTCCAAATCACTAATTCCAAACTTCTTACCATCCTTGGATTTTTAAGTGTCATGATTTTAATAAGCCAGCAAGCCTTTACCAAGTTCCTTTCATTAATCTAAGTAGCCTATTTGCCTGTTTGAAAACTCTGATGAAGTCACCCACCCAGATATGTTCCCTCTGTACCGGCAATTTATTCCCTTCCAATCAAGGAGGGGAGAGGGAGTGGGGAAGGAAGAAAGGAATAAGGAGAAATCTCACAAATACAATGTTGAGGGCAAAAAGCCAGAGACACAAAAAAGTACATGTTCTATGATTCCATGGAGGCAAAGTATAAAAATGGGCAAAGAATAATCTATGCTTCTGCAATTTAGAATAATGGTTTACTCTCTGAGGGAAACGGACTGGTAGAGAGCAGAACAGGACTTTCTGGGTGATGGTGATGTTCTGCATCTTGATCTGGATGCTGGTAATGTGGGTGGACCCCACTGGTGGGCATTTATTAAGTTGCACATTTATGACGTGTTGAACTTTTCTAGAAGTTCATTATGCTTCAATAAAACCACTTGAATAAGAAAAAAATGCCATCCATCTTCATGAAAACAGCTACACACAAATATTAAGGGCAATAGTAACATCCAACATTTAAGGAGAGTTCCCCATATACCAGCCACTATTCTGAGCATTTTGCAGATAAATCAACTCATTTTTATTCTCAAAACAACGATAGGAGGTAGGTACTAAGAGATTGTTCTCATTTTGTAAATAAAGAAACTGAATCTTAGATAAGTAATTTGCCCAGCATCACACAGATATAATGTATTGGGTCAGAATTTCAACCCCCCAGAGCCGGCATTCTTACTCAGTACTACATCTTGTATCAGAAAAGTGAGAACACTGGGGTCAGGGTCAGGCACTGGAATTACCGTCCCAGGTTACACTGTGTGGCCATAGAAAAACATCTTTCCCACCATGGACTTTGACATCCCTATAAAACCAACAGGTTGAGCTAGTTATTTTTTGTGTGGAACTGCACTGTCCCTAACCAGGGAAGGCCAGTGATAACCCAGAAATTGTCCTAAATGAAAAGGTCACACCATATACAAAGATCAATTCAAAATGAAGAAAAGGCTTAAACATAAGACCTGACATTGCAAAGCTACTATAAGAAAACAGAGGAGATGATCTCCACAACACCAGTCTTGACAACAGGTTCTCAGACAGTCCCAAGAGCTCTTGTGCTCAGTCCCAAGAGCACAGGCAACAAAAGCAAAAATAGACAAATGAGATTGCATCAAAATAAACAGCCTCTGCACTGCAAAAGAAACAATAAAGAGACAACTCACAAATCTGAAGAAAATATTTGCAAACTATACATCTGATCAGGGGGTAATATTCAAAATATATGACGAACTCAATTCAACAGCATAAAAACAAATAACCTGGTCAGGCATGGTGGCTCATGCCTGTAATACCAGCACTTTGGGAGGCTGAAGCTGGAGGATTGCTCGAGGCCAGGAGTTGGAGATCAGCCTGGGGAATATAGAGAGACCCCATATCTACAGAAAAATTCAAAAATTAGCCAGGTGTGGTGGCATGCACCTGTGGTCCTCGCTACTCGGGAGGCTGAGGCAGGAGGATTTCATGAGCTTAAGAGTTTGAGGCTGCAGTGAGCTAGATGGCACCACTGCACTCCAGCCTAATGATGACCAGTGTTGGCAAGGATGTGGAAACAAGGAAATCTTGCTATGTTGTTGGTGAGAACATAAATTAGCACAGACATTTCAGAAAGTAGCATGATGTTTACTTAAAACACTAAAAATAGAATTACTGTATGATTCAGCAATCCCATTTCTAGGTATATATCCAAAGAAATTAAAATCGGCATGCCAAGGATATATCTGCACTCCCATGTTTATTTCATCATTACTCACAATAGCTAAGTTATAAAAGCAACCTCAATGCCCATCAAAGGATGAATGGGTAAAGAAAATGTAGTGTGTATATATATATATACATTTTTATATATGCAGTATAATTTATATATATATGTACACACAATGGAATACTATACAATCTTAAAAAAATAAGGAAATCCTGACATTTGTGCCAACATGGATGGAGAGGAAGGACACCGTGCTAAGTAAAATAAGCCAGGAACAGAGACAAACACCGTATAATCTCACCTATATGTGGAATCTAAAAAAGTCGACCTCATAGAAACAGAGTAGAAAGGTGGTTACCAGAGGCTGAGATTTGTAGGAGGATGATGGATGGGGAAAAGGAAGATGTGATCATAGTGTAGAAAGTTTCGGCCGGGCGCGGTGGCTCAAGCCTGTAATCCCAGCACTTTGGGAGGCCGAGACGGGCGGATCACGAGGTCAGGAGATCGAGACCCTCCTGGCTAATACAGTGAAACCCCGTCTCTACTAAAAATACAAAAAAAAAAAAACTAGCCGGGCGAGGTGGCGGGCGCCTGTAGTCCCAGCTACTAGGGAGGCTGAGGCAGGAGAATGGCGTAAACCTGGGAGGCGGAGCTTGCAGTGAGCTGAGATCCGGCCACTGCACTCCAGCCTGGGCGACAGAGCGAGACTCCGCCTCAAAAAAAAAAAAAAAAAAAAAAAAAAAAAAAAAAAAAAAAAAAAAAAAAAAAGAAAGTTTCAATTAGACTGGAATTGGAATTCAAAGTTGCTAAGATAGATTTTTAACATTCTCACCACACACAAAAAAGCGATAAATTGGTGAGGTGATGGATATGTTAATTAGCTTGATTCTTTCCATAATGCACATATAGATCAAAACATCACATTGAAAATAAATAAATGGGCCGGGCATGGTGGCTCATGCCTGTAATCCCAGCACTTTGGGAAGCCAAGACAGGCCGACTGCTTAAGCTCAGGAGTTTGAGACCAGTCTGTACAATGTGGGAAAACTCCATCTCTACCAAAAATAGGAAACTTAGCTGGGCGTGGAGGTGCACACCTGTGGTCCCAGCTACTCAGGAGGCTGAGAAGGGAGGATTGCTTGAGCCCAGGAGGCAGAGGTTGCAGTGAGCCTGGGTGACAGAATGAGACCCCCCATCTCAAAAAAAAGAAAAAAAAATGAAAAAAAAAGAAAAAGGAATAAATAAATAAATAACATCACATTGTCCTCTACATTTATGCACACAATTATTATTTGTCAATTAAAGTTTTTTAAAAACATTTTTTAAAACAGCACCACCTACTTCCAAATGAGTGGTACCTACAGGGGCAATACTGCCCTGGCGGAAAACCTCTGGGCTAAATGACCTCTACCATCCCTTCCATAGCTGGCTTTCCACTATTCTAACTCTGAAGGTTGATCATTGAAAGCTTTGGTGCCAGAGACTGATCCACTTCTCAAGCCATCTCACCACCTTCCAGGACGTCTAGTGAGTCGTGTTTCCCAGTCTCCCTTGCAGTTAGCTGTGATTGGGTCACTGAGTTGTGGCCAAAGTATACGAAAAGAAATGACAAATGCCATGCCCATGTCTGCACTGCTAAACCCTCACATCTGATCTTCCACTTCCTTTCTTTCCTCATCTGCCAGCAGGTGTTAAAGATGGCACAGTCCCCATCAATCCAGGACCCAGTCTCGTTCCACTGCTGACTAGACCGCCAAATAAGCATCTGGCACTTTAAGCCAGTGGGATTTCAGGTACATCTGTTACAGCAGCTAGCACTGCCCTAACTAATACATCTTCCAAACACTCACAGCCTCTTAGCATATTGACTTTTTTTGTGTCTAAAAATTTTAGCTAAGGCCCCAAAGCTTAAGAGGATAGATAATACATACTCCCATATTCTAAAATGAGCACCAAGAACCTGACAGACGCCATCTCCAGAACTGTCTAGTAGGTGCCAAACTGGCCTTGAGACCCTCACCTCACCATCCTTATCAGCCTATGTAACTTTTTGTCAAAAGTGTCGTTTAAAGGAACCTGGTTAAAGCAGGAGAATCCATCAGAGGAGGGAATCGCCAGAAAAGAGTGGGGAGCATTTCCTCTCCTGTTTCCCACGAAGGAGGGGAAGAGATGACTCCCAGTCCCTGGCCAAGTGAGGACGGCTTCAAAAAATGTGGGGATGCCTGCAGGAAGGGGAAGCTGACACCTCATTCACAGGTGAGATGTTAAGTGTCAGGGCCTCTCTGGAGTGAAATGTGGTCAGCTTTTGGAGAGTTTATCAGGCCCCAGGAGCTTGAGAACAGACGTGAACACAGAAATCAGTTTCTGCTTTTTGTCCAGAAAATTTTGGCAGTAGGAGATTAGAACCTCAGGAAGAGGAGAGAGGGCAGTGGGAGGGCAGTGGCCTCCAAGAACCTGCCGTCTGAGGGGCCTCATGGAGGACAGCCATTGTGCCACTGCTGCTGGTACCCACACTTCAGAGGCCAGCCGCTAGGACGAGACCATCCATCTGATACCCTGGATAGCCAGGAATAGGAGGGGTGTGGGGAGGGAGAAATAGTAGAGCATTCTTAACAGGTTAGTCCTGAACTGGGAGAGAAGGGAAAAGCTGTAACTGCATACGTTAAAATTTTTATTTACACTAGCCTGGACTTTTTTTCTGAGACAGTGTCTCACTCTGTTGCCCAGGCTGGAGTGCAGTGCTGTGATCATATCTCACTGTAACTTTGAACACTCCTGGGCTCTGGTGATCCCTCTACCTCAGCCTCCTGAGTAGCTAGGATGACAGGTGCATGCCACCATGTCTGGCTAATTTTTAAAAAATTTTTGTAGATATGGAGTCTCTGTCACACAGGCTGGTCTTGAATTCCTGGCCTCAAGTGATCCTCCTGCCTTGGCCTCCCAAAGTGCTGAGATTACAAGCATGAGCCATCGTGCCAAGGCCTGGACTACTTTTTAATAATTAAATATAAATCATGATCACCAAAACGAACCATATTCTTATAACTAAAACCACAGAGAGCAATGAGATTTTTCTGATTTCTCACAGGGCTGGGAAGAAAAATCCATAAGAGAAGGCAGTGGTTGGAAAAAAGTAAACACATTCCCTACTTGTACCCTCTGTGGAGTTCAGACTTTCCTGAAGTGTGAAAGTCTGGCGCTGTGTCAATGAGGATCAGGCGCTGTGTCAATGAGGATACCCAGGAGATGAATGGAACCTACTGTCTTTCCCAGGCTTGTCAAGGCATCTCATCTGAGCAGTTACCAACATCAGCACAGTGGGGCTGGTCTGCCCATTTCCATTGGACACACCCAGCCTGCTCAGTGATGCATCACACTGCAATAGCGGGACCCTGGTTTCTAACAATGGTTCTACTCCCCTGGCGTAAAAGCAAATAAACGGGAATGGGGTATAACTTAACACGAAACTCTGTGAAAATAATCGATTGGCACTGCACATCGTTAATGTGTGGTGCTAACTTGCTACTCTTTATCCAAGCAGACGGAAGCAGATGTAGATGTGCCCTCTTATACAGAGGTGCCGGACAGTCGGGGACACAGTGAGAAAATGTTTCTGAAATCTCTTCTCAAAAGCATTCAACAGGAATGCTGAGAATAGTGACAATAAAACACCACCACACCAAGTAAACAATGTCATTAACTTCATTTTGTAGATGAGGAAATCGAAGCTCAGTGTGACTAAATAACTTACGCAAGGACACGGCTGCTAAGACGTGGAAGAGCTTGGAATTGGACCCAAGTTCTCCCTTCTCTCACAGAAAGATATGCTTGCTGAAAGCGCTGCAGATTTGAAGATTGCACACGGACACACACACACACGTTACGTATTAGTAATATACATTAGTCATATACTAATATACAGTAGTAATAATATATATTAGTTATATATATTACAGTAATACATATTATATTAGGGTCATATGGGGCTGGCCCATATGACCAGCCCCACCGTGCTGATGTATATACACATGTGCCAATATATATACATATATATATATGTACATGGTTTTCACTTTAAAAGCCTCCTTCACATCGTTGTCTTGCTCCATTGTTTACAGCTTTGTGGGGTCCAGAGGGAAGACAGCCGGCCCAAGATCATGTTTTTGGTCCATGGCAGAGTCAGGACATAAACCCACACATCTAACTATTACCCACTTCCTTTTTCCCATTCCATGCTAATGCCCTGGATGAGAACTCAGTGGGCTCTAACCACCCTCTGCTCCACGCCTGCCCTCCATGGCACCAACCTCTACTTACTGTTTAAGTTAGAACCAGAACTTACCAAGGCTACTCAAGGCCCAGAGCAGAAGACACAGCAAAAAAATCAAACCAACTCCCTGACCGCCAGGAGCTCGCAGTTTTAAATGAAATGCCCATTTGTGGTTTTGTGGCCAATGGTTATCCATTCCAGTCAGGCTCCCCAAACACAAAAATAAGAGAAAGCACGCATCACAGCATCCCTCTTCCATGATGCCTGGAACTGTCCTGGATCCTGAACTGTTTGAGCTAAATTCCAGCCTTTGCATCTGTCCCATGGGCAACCTTTGATTCCATTTATATGAAATCTCCAAAACAGGTAAATCCATAAGGACAGAAGGCAGATTCATAGTGACCTGGGGCTGACTGAAGAGGGAAAGCTGGGGCTGATTGAAGAAGAAAAGCTGGGAGTAACAGGGATTTCTTTGGAGCTAATCCAGATAGAGGTGATAATTGTAAGCCATCATGAATATACTGAATGCTGTGGAACTGCATTTGAAATAGTTAATTTTATGTTACATGAGTTTCACTTCAAATAATTTTATTTTAACAAACTAGGATACAAGGCAGATTATGGTAAGTGTATAGCAAAAGAATAAATGCAGTGCCAGGAAGCCTGGAGAGACTGACTTTCACTCCCAGTCTCCCACTATGCCCCACCATGTCTGGCAGTCCCACAGCCACCTCTGTTCAAGCTGCTTCCTCCTCCCAGAATGGGCTTCTTTCTTTGTTCTGCTGAGAGCCCATCCCCAAGGCTTAGACAAAATGAGAAGGGCCTGTGAAGGCACCCTTGGTAATAAAGTGACAGAAGATACCTTCAGCCCCCTGTTCTATTCACATTCCTGAAATGGAAATACCTCCTCCATTGGTCCTCTGTCCCAATCCCCATCATAGACCAACACACTCAGAAACACTGTGTGAGTAGACTCTTTTGTGGCAATGAATCGAAGTTTCACATTTGAGTTGACATGCTACAGAGCAGAGATCCGAGATGAAGCTGTGACAGCCCAGAAAGAAAGTGACTGCGACTGTAACCACAAAATCTCCCAGAACACGCAGACATCTGGGTGGGCGCTGTGGGAGGAGCCTTGGATTTCCCCAGAGCTTGGAATGATCTAGAGGGTATCAACACCCTACTGGGAAAGGAGTAATAAAATGCAGGTAATAGTTTTTTCTCCTCCTCTCAGTGTTGTCATAAGGATAAAATGCAATAACTTCCTCAAAACAGCTCAGAAAAGCCTAGAGCATTTTACAAACGTAAGGCATTGCTCATGTTATAATTGCTGCGGTATCATGTAGGAGCCATAACTGTCCTGAGAAACCATCTCACCAGATGTCTTTTCATTTTATAGATGAGGAGACACAGGACTGACAGGAGCCTGCTGGAAGTCACACAGGCCTTTAGTGAAGGGTCAGCACTCAGATGCAAACTTCCTAATCCAGGTCCCTGATGCTTCCATGAGAGCCACGCCCACAGAAGCCCCACATCCTTTGCTCATCAGAGGTGTACCTTCTGCTGCCCTGTCCGGGCTCTGTGGAGTTGCAGGAGACTGGCAGCTCCGCAGAGTCCCCAGGTAGCATCACTGTGGCTTCATCAAGGCCACGATGTCGTTCCTTCCTATACCTTTCTCAGTGAATGATCCAAACCAGCCTCTGGGCTTGACGCTGCTGGGCTGTCTGCAGCTTTCCGGCCTTTTCCTCCTCCAGGTCTTCATAATAGCCACGAACCTGTCACCTGTATACGTGTAACTTAGATAGGTTCTCTCGCAATACGTTACCCCACACTTGCCCGTGGTGAAGCGTATCTGCCCCTTTTTCTCTACTCATCCACCCTTGTAAAATCTTCCCTGATTAATAAAATGCCCCACGAAAAAAGTAACAATTATTCAACTGCCTCGTGTCCAAATCGTCATCTGTATCATTTCCTCATTAAGACCTTTCTAAGAACTGTTGAATAAAAATGATTTATTCTATTTTAGGCCAGGTGTGGTGGCTCACACCTGTAATCTCGACACCTTGGGAGGCTGAGGTGGGTGGATCATTTGAGGTCAGGAGTTCGAGAACATCCTGGCCATATGGTGAAACCCCATCTTCTCTAAAAATACAGAAATTAGCTGGATGTGATGACAAGCACCTGTAACCCCAGCTATTCTGGAGCCTGAGCACAAGACTTGCTTGAACCTGGGAGGTGGAGGTCGCAGTGAGCCAAGATTGTGCCAGTGTACTCTAGCCTGGGCTATAGAGTGAGACTGTCACAAAAAAAAAAAAAAAAAAAGATTTCTTATATTTTAAAGTCTGAGGGTGGGCACAGTGGCTCGCACATGTAATCTCAGCACTTTGGAAGGCTGAGGCAGGAGGATCACTTGAGCTCAGGAGTTTGAGACCAACCTGAGCAACATAGTGAGGCCCCGTCTCTACAAAACTAAAAATAAAATCAATCTGATAGGTAGCTAAATAGACACATACAATACATTTATATCTAATACATATTTCATATATGATATGTAACCTTAGGGATGATTACTTTTGCCTCAAAATCCAGTTCCAAAAAATACAACGTGGGATTCCATACTGGCTCCTAGAACAGAAAACGACATTAATGGAAAAACTTGTGAAACCCAAATAAAGCATGGAGCTTAGTTAATAGTCATGCTCCATTTTCAGTTTCTTCAGTTTGATAAATGTACCGTGGTAATGTAAGATGTTACCATTAGGGAAAACTGGGTGAGAAATTCAAGAGAACTCAATTATCTTTGTAACTTTTCTGTAAAGTAAAATTTGTGTTTTAAAAGTCTAACAATCTTTTGAGAGGCCCCACATTTTCTATGAGTTCCTGAGGCAACTTCCTCATGCTTTTTGCCTCCATAACCCCCCAAAATTTTACCAGTCTCTCTTCTCTCTCCTCCGTCTGTCTCACACACACGCACACACACACATGCACGCTCACAACATGGAGTTCAAGCACCAAGGCCAACCTGTCTACGGCGACCACTGAGTACCCAATCTGCCAACAGCAGAGACCAATGCTGAGTCCCCAGTATATGGCACTGTTCCCTGGGGTGACCAGCCAGCTACCTGGAGGCAGGTTGATTGCACTGGACTGCTTCCATTGTGGAAGGGGCAGCATTTTGTCCTTACTGGAATACACAGTTGCTCTGGCTGTGAACTTGCCTTCCCTACACACAATGCTTCTGTAAAATCTGTTATCTGTGGACTTACAAAATGCCTTGTCCACCTTCACGGTGGTCCACACAGCTCTGATCAAGGGACTCACTTCACAGCAAATGAAGCACAGCAGTAGGTTCGTGCTCAAGGAATTCACTGGTCTCACTGTGTTCCCAGTTGTTCTAAAGCAGCTGGCTTGATGGAATGGTAGAATGACCTTTTGAAGTCAGAGTTACAGGCAGCCTCACCAACTAAGTGACAGTACTTTACAGAAGTGGGGCAAGGTTCTACAGAAAGCTGTGTATTCTTTGAATCAGCATCCAGTGTATGGTGCTAGCCAGGACTCACAGGTCCAGGGATCAAGGGGTAAAAGTGGGATGGCACCACTTGCTATTACCCCTAATGACTCACTAGCCATTTGTTTGTCTCTTGTTCCTTTATTATCCTGTTAGCCTAGAGATCTGAGTTCCAATAAAGAATGCTTCCACTAGCAGATACAACAGTGATTCCACGGAACTGAAAGTTAAGGCCACAGCCAGCCACTTTGGTCTCCTCATACCTCTGAATCATCAGGCAAAGAAGAGAGCTTCCATGTTGGCTGGGGCGATTGGTCCTGCCTACCAAGGAGGAAATGTGCTACTATTCCACAATGGAGGCAAGAAAGAATATGTTTGAAATATTCTTTCCAGATCCCTTAGGGCATCTCTTAGTAGTACCATACCCTGTGATTAAAAAATTCATGGAAAACTACAACAATCCAATTCACACAGGACCACTAATGGCCCAGACCCTTCAGGAATGATGCTTTGGGTCATCCCACCAGGTAAAGAACCTCAACCAGCCAAAAGGCTTGCCGAATACAAAAGAAATTGAGAATGGGTAGCAGAAGGTAGTTCTAAATATCAGGTACAACCATGTGCCCAGTTACAGAAATGAGGACTGTAAATGTCATAAGTTTCTTATTTATTTTGTCATGAACATTTTGTGATTCTAGAAATTCCCTGGAGATTTGGTGGAGGTTCCACTGCCCAGCAGACCTACAGCACATCACCATTCCCTCTCCCCTCCTGCTCCCTGGGGGAAATGACTCCACATTTCTTGCACTTTCTTATTAAGAATTGTTATGCAAAAAACAAGTTCCCCAAGTCTTTTCTTCTAGCACACACTTCCTGGGGTACTTTAGCAAACAGAGATGAATTCCAGGGCCAGCAGATAGCACAAGTTTGTTCACAGCAGCTATATTCATAACACACAAAAGTTGAAAACAACCTAAATATCCGTCAGCCATAAAAAGGATAACTAAATTTCAGTATATTTACACAATGGAATATTGCATAGAAATGAAAACAAACTATGACCACGAGCAACATGAATCAGTCTCACAAACTGACGAAGGAAGCCAGACACGAGAGTACAAACTGTGTCATTCCACGTATATGAAGCTCAAAGATACACAAAAGGTGATAAAAGTCAAAATAATGGTTACCTCAGCTGGGTGTGCTGGCTCACCCCTGTAATCCCAGCACTTTGGGAGGCCCAGGCGGATGGATCACAAGGTCAGGAGTTCAAGACCAGCCTGGCCAAGATGGTAAAACCCTGTCTCTACTAAAAATACAAAAATTAGCCAGGCATGGTGGCAGGCGCCTGTAATCCCAGCTACTCTGGAGGCTGAGACAGAGAGTTGCTTGAATCTGGGAGGCAGAGGTTGCAGTGAGCCGAGATCGTGCCACTGCACTCTAGCCCGGGTGACAGAGCAAGACTCTGTCTCAAAAAAAAAAAAAAAAAAAAGAAGAAAAAGAAGAATGGTTACCTCTGGAGAGGGACATTAATTAGGAAGAAGCCCAAGGGAATTTCCTGGGGCTACTGGAAATGTTCATTTCAGATATGTGTAAACACACACATACACACACCCCCATTGAGAGATTCTTTCAATTCATGGGGATATCTGAGAAAGGGAAGGGTTGAGGGGCTATTTCATAAATACAGCCCAGCGGGAGCAATGATTTTGCGGGGAGGGGGAATATAGACTCTAACTAGCCAGGATCGTTTTAGACTATTCTCTCTGTAATTTCTCATTAAAAACACATTTTATCTCAGAATAAATTTCAGTTTACTTCATCATTTTTCTTAGTGTTTGAAATAGATTGAGAAATCTCAAGAGGCACAAGTTAATTTAGAGGGCTGTATCAGATGGAACATAATTAACTTCTCAGATTTCAAGTTACTCAAATCCCTCAGATCTGAAGTTACTCAGATCCCACACATGGGCCTCTTAGGGTCCCACCAGTCTTCTCATTCATATTCAGAGATGCTGGAGAGGTGGCAGCAAGAATGGAGAATCTGAGCTGTGACCAATTCATGTCCCCTGCAGGACACAACAAGTCTGGACATTTGACTACAGCTCAGTCTTTAGAGAGAAATGATATGTGACTGAAAGGTTAAAACTCTTCTTCACGGATTTTTTTTTTATATAAGGGAACATTTTGGTAGATGACACTGCACCTGCAGAGGTGATAATAACAGGATGCTGAGCAGTGCATATGTGGCAGGACTTCCTGAAGGTGATGCTGTTCTGTTGACTTTCTCTGCACTGGATGCTCTCACTTTACCTTATTCAATCCTTGTGTCAGTCTGCGAGGGACTTCTTACTATCCCCATTTTCCTGATAAGGAAAGTGAAGCTCAGAATTCTTAGGCAACCTGTCCAAGGTCACTCAGCCAGTATCCTCAAAACTGATGTTGCTCCCCCCATGATTAAAAAGCATGGCTCTGGGAACTGTTATGCCTAGGCTGCTGATAGGGTCTGCTGCCCTGCTGTGATTGACATTCACAGCATGAAAACTAGAGATGGATAATTTGGGCTGAACTGAGGAACCCTAAAAGGATTAAAGGAAAAGCTCCAGCATGTAGATATAATTGTGGGTGATCCCCATAGTCTAAAGAACGCACTGAATTGATGGACCGTGTTCTTAGATGAATACTGAGGCATTCAAGGGTCTAAGTAGCTCCAAGAAACTGGAAACTTAGCTCTTATAAGATAAATTCTTAAACTATGCCAGCCTGTTTTAAAATGAGAGAAGGATTCATTACTTCCGACAATAAGGAGTAAGTGAAGATTCCTAAGAATAAAAGCACAGAGGCAAAAAGGAAATTTACTAAGCAGTTTTATGCTAAAGGAAGCTTACTAGGCATTCTTATGCTGCTCTTTTTAGTAGCACTGTATCTTTAAATCTTTAATACATTATGGTGAGGGAATAGTTACAGCGCCTCTTTGCAGCTGAGGAAGTCAAAGTTCAGAGAAGTGATATAATTTGCCCAAAGCCACACTATGTGGAAATGCTTGAATTAGTATAATGGAGAGAGCATTGAAGCAGATGGGCCTGAGTTTAAATTCAACTCCAATAATTCCTTTTTTACTAACATAGAATAACTTGCCTATTTCAGCTTCAGTTTTCTGGTCTAATAATACTTTATCATTTAGGATGCTTTTGGTTACTTGTAATTGAAAACTCAAATGAAAATGGCTTAAATAAGGAAATGTTACTATCTCACAAAGTAAGAAGTTCCAAGGTCAGGTATCTTCAAAGCTGAACTGAGTGAATCTGTGATATCACCAGAGATCCAGGTTATTCCCAATTCTCTGCTGTGCCATCCTCCGGCAGCCTGCCTGCCCACACAGTTGCAAGATGGCTGCCACAGTTCCAGGTATTACATTCAGACAGGATAATATCCAAAGGAATGAGAGAGGCCAACTTCTCACATGTCTCTTTCAATCAACAAGGAAAAGCCTTTCCCAGAAGCTCAGTGTCCGTAGTTTGGTTCTCAAATCCCATTGTCAAGAATTGAGTCACACACTCATGTCCAGACCCATCATGGACAAAGAGAATGGGAAACTCCGGTTAATTTAGACTAATAAGAATTACTTCTGAAATAAATCCACACAGGGAGGGGTAGATTCCCAAACAAAATCAGGTTTTTTAGTCCCAGCAAGGAAGAAGCCTACTGGGTAGACAAACATGAGGGTCTTCTAGACAAGTTGCCTGGTAAAATACAAGACATTCAATTACATTTGAGTTTCAGACCAATTTCAGAGAAGTAGAACATACTTATAGTAAAAAAATTGGTTATTTAGGCCAGATGCGGTGGCTCACACCTGTAATTCTAGCACTTTGGGAAGCCGAGGCAAGCAGATCACCTGAGGTCAGAAGTTTGAGACCAGCCTGGCCAACATGGTAAAATCCCATCTCTGTTAAAAATACACAAAAAGTAGCTGGGCATGGTGGTATGTGCCTGTAATCACAGCACTTGGGAGACTGAGGCAGGAGAGTCACTTGAACCCAGGAGGCAGAGGTTACAGTGAGCCGAGATCATGCCACTGCACTCCACAGCAAGACTCCATCTCAAAAAAAAACACATAAATAACAAATTTAAAAATTTATTGTTATTTACCAGAAATTCAAATTTAGCTGCACACCTTGTATTTTTATTTGCTAAATCTAGCAAGTCTACTTCTGGAGATACCAAGGTAACTGAAGAGGAAAGAAATGTATGGAAAGTAAAATTTTATGTTCTGAAAACAGAAGCCCTCATTCTTATTTAAATTTAGGAAAAAGGATGGCAGGGTTTTTTTACAAAAACACAAAGCAAACGTGTGATGGTGTGGGGCAGTAAGAATGATGCACAACTGGTGTTTTGTAATAGACTGTTATCTCCGTTCTTTATTCACTTCTGATCTCAGTCAGAAGAAAAGCTTCTTTATTTTTGCCAACTACGGTAGCTCTGCTTTGGAATACATTTAGATATTGCACTTGAAACAAGTCATTTTGAAGAACAATATCCAAGCTTGCAATTTTTTCAAAGTATGTATAAAAGAAAATCTGTTATTTTTCATATTCCTAATTGATCAAAAGATAACTATTTAAAGAAGTAATAGATGTAATTTATTGGGTGATTATGGCATAAACATAAGTAAAATAAATAACAGTAAAGTCATAAAAAATGAGAGGTAGGAATTGGGAATATACTATTATAAGCTACTTGAATTATACTTGAAGTGGGGTATAATTTATTTGAAAATACATTTAGATTAGTTAAAAATGCAAATGGTAAACTCTAGCACAGTCACTAAAAAACTTTTTTTTTTTTTTTTTTTTTTAAAGACAGAGTCTCACTCTGCTGCCCAGGCTGGAGTGAAGTGGCACAATCTTGGCTCACTGCAACCTCCGCCTCCCAGGTTCAAGCCAAGTCTTGTGCCTCAGCCTCCAAAATAGCTGGGATTACAGGTACCTGTCTATCACATCTGGTTAATTTCTGTATTTTTAGAGAAGATGGGGTTTCACCATGATGGCCAAGCTGGTCTCGAACTGCTGGCCTCAAGTGATCCACCTGTGCCTCAGTCTCCCAAAGTACTGGGATTACAGGCATGAGGCACTGTGCCCAGCTAAAAAACTTTGAGGCATCATAATTGATATGCTAAGAGAGGAGGCATAAATAAAATCATATAAAATACTCCAGAAAATGCCAAATAAAATGGGAGGAGGAGATACAAAAAACAAATGCAATGAACAGAAAACAGTTTGAAACATGGCAGATATTAATCCAACTATAACAATAATTACTCTAAATGTGAAAGTTCTAAATATATCAATTAAAAGACAGAGATTATCAAAGTGGATAAAAAAGCAAGACCTAACCTGTATATTGTCTACAAGCAACTCACTAAATGTAAAGACTTGAATAGGTTACAAGTAAAGAGATGGAGAAAAATTATAGCATGCTAATACTAATTTTAAAAAGCTGGAGTAAATATATTAATTTCAGACAAAGTAAATATCAGAATAATTAAAATTATCAGGAAAAGAAAAGTGACATTACATAATGATAAAAAGATCAATTCTCCTTCAACATGTATGCACATAAAAAAACATCAAAATTCATGAAGCAAAAACTGATAGAGCTAAAAAAATAAATCTACAAATCTACCACATAATAGTAGTGAAGGTTTCAACACTACTCTGTTAATAATTGATAGATCAAACAGGCAGAAAATCAGTAAGGATATAAATGACCTGAACAGTGCTAGCAGTAAGATAGACCACATTCTGGGTCATAAAACACACTTACAAATTTAAGAAATAGGCCAGGCATGATGGCTCACACCTACAATCCAAACACTTTGGGAGGCTGAGGCGGGCAGATCACTTGAGGTCAGGAGTTCGAAACCAGCTTGGTCAACATGGTGAAACCCCATCTCTACTAAAAATACAAAAAAATTACCCAGATATGTTGGCAGATGCCTGTAATCCCAGCTACTTAGGAGGCTGAGGCAGGAGAATCGCTTGAACCCAGGGGGCAGAGGTTGCAGTGAGCCGAGATCACACCACATCACTCCAGTCTGAGAGACAGAGTGAGACTCCATCTCAGAAAAAAAAATTAAAAAATAAAATAGAAATTATACAAAATATGTTCTCAGATCACAGTGGACTTAAGCTAGAAATCAATAATAGAAAGATAACTAGAAAATCCCCAAAATCTGAAAATTAACATACTTCTAAATAACCCAGGGGTGAAAGAATAAGTCTCAATTTTTAAACTACTTTTGGACTAAATGAAAATGAACATACAACTTATCAAAATTTGGCTACAGAAAAATAAGAATGTATAGCACTGAATGCTGTATTAGAAAAGAAAAAAGAAATACAATTGATAATTCAAGCTTCCACCTTAGCAAACTAGAGAAAGAACAAATTAAGCCTGAAGAAGACAGAAGAAATAAAAATATGTGTTATAATTCTTAAAAGGTAGTCAAAGGAACAATTTTCTGAAACAAAAGTTATGTCTGAGGGGCATCTTTCATATGTTCTTGAACTAGTCTGTCAGTTATATTCACCTCTCAATGTCCACTACCTTTTTCCTTCTCCTTTCCAGCACCCCTCAGCAATGAACTCAAACCAAGAATCTCACACATCACCATTTCCCTTGCACCTATTCTGAGAATGCCCAGGCCATAGGCATTATTCTACCAAAACACCCAAGCTCATAGTCTCCACTTCACATCTCTACCTGCCAGTGAAAACTCAAAAACCTGCTTCTTCCTCTTTCCACTAAAGAGCTCATCCCCACCACGCACATCAACTCACCTGTACTTGCTCTTCCACCTCAGCAAACATGTCCTGACATGTTTGAATACAAGTTTAGGCTCAAAGAGATAACTTCTACCCTGAAATGTTCTGGTGTGGGAGTCATGTATTCTCACTTACCTCCAAGTTTAATGTCATTTTCAAAAACCAATTAATACTAGATAATATTTTTTAGCATTTTCTATATGCCTTGTACAAAGTGGAGGACTTATTATTGTCTAATATTTGAAATACCTATATGAGGTATATATTATC
Organism: Trachypithecus francoisi; assembly: GCF_009764315.1. NCBI lineage: Eukaryota > Metazoa > Chordata > Mammalia > Primates > Cercopithecidae > Trachypithecus > Trachypithecus francoisi. The sequence goes on along the minus strand of NW_022681472.1, from coordinate 78,778,230 downwards.
TCCATTACACACACACACACACACACACACTCACCACTGAGGCTCATTAAGGTAAAGTTACATACTCAAGGCATCATGAACATCAATGATGGAGCTGGGACCAGAAACCAGACTTTTCTGACACCAAATTTTATTGCTTCAGAGAATGTTGAGTGCTTGGATTATGTGTCTGTGAAGCAGTTCTTATGCTGCTATATGTTTTAGACTTGAAAACGTTGTCAAGATTATTCACCATGACAACCAGAGTCAGTACTGGTATTCCTTGTGTTCTCTACGAGAAAAACTGACTGTCAGGAAAACACTGAATGCCTGACTTTCCTTTTCATGGGCTTCTTTATGTCATTTTTGTCAGTTCCTTCTATGGTTGATCTACAAACATTAGGTTATTTTCTTTCTCACAGATGTGATAGACTCTACACCAAAAAAACAACAAGAATTATTTGAGTACTACAGATAAATAACATTTGGCAATACGTTTAAACATTGAAATTGTCTGAAACACTTTTATATAATTTCAACTGACTGAAAACCTCTGCAGCAAGAAACAGCAATTTTAAATATCTCCACAAGCTGTATTAAGCATAGAAAATAAGACTTAACTCCAAACAGAAAAACAAGTTTAAAATCAGTTTATTAAATACAGCTGAAATGATTGTATAGAATGTATAATTATCTCTTATACTAGCCATGTTTTGTGACTTTTAACATCCAAATCACTTGCCGCAAACCTTGACATCCATCAAGCATAGAACTTTACATTTCAAGAAATAGGACATGATCTCTGAAGGAAAACAATCTGACGTCAAGAAAGTTCTTATCTCTTTATATAAAGTGTCAGGAAACATAAAAGAAAAGCTGATGAAAAACAGATTGCTTGAATTTAATTACAAGACCTTTGTTCCAATCTAGTTAATTATCAAGTAGATTCTTTAACTTTGTATGCCCTTTCGGCTATGTTAAAGGCCAGAAAAGAATATACAACATAGAACCTCAGGAAACAAAGTACTTTTAGAACCAAGTTATTTGCTTCATTTCCCTATAATTAAAGGTGAATCCTTTCTACAAGATATTCATATTTCTGATTTAATATTTTCCCTTTTTGAGAAAGGAGAAGATTAGCAAGAACATCAGCACAATGATGGAAAAGGAAGTCCCAGCACGTGATCCCCCACAGAAATACTGATTTAACAATGATCTACAGAACAAAATAACTTTACGAGAAGTTCAGAATCCAGTTGCGAAGTTGCAGCACCCAAGGAAAGAACAAAATCAAGAACAGTCACACTGAAATGAATAAGAAGAGCAATTTTACTTTATCCACATCAGCCCCTGCCCCAAGAAGATGCAGCTCAGCACTAAGAGCTGTTGCCCTGGTCCACAACTTCTCCCTGTGCTAGGGGCAGTGGGGCTGGGGGTGAAAAATAGGGCGTACATCCAATGCCCTGTACTTTCAAATAATGAGGGGCTGGTTCCTATCTTGTCTCACCCAGAGCATTGACAGAACTGGTGTAGTTTTATGGAGGCGATTAAGAACAAAGGAAAGGAGGAGGGCAGCTTTCTGTACTCAGCACAGCTCTACAAGATTAGGAGAAGGTACACAACTAAAGGTTTCTACACAGGGAAACAGGGAGGATAGTGGAGCATGCCTTCAATGTCCTGGCCCACAGTACAGCAATTAGATACCAGAGGGAGCAAGAGATTATGAGATCACCCACCAAATAAACAACCAGTAAGTCCCTCTAATGAAGAATTTACACACACAAGACCAAAGAATACACAACCATAAAAAAGGTTTGAGAAACTCCCAGAATCTCCAGCCGGGCTGACTGACAAAAGCCTTTTCCTATTGAAGTCAGTCAACAAGACTGGGAGAAGTGGCTGTTAATTCAAATATATGGATACCAACACAAATCCATGAGGAACACAAAGAATCAGAAACATGACACAATCAAATGACCAAAATAAATTTCTAGTAATTAATCCTAAAGAAATGGAGATCTATAAACTGCCTGACAAATATTTCAAGATAATTGTCTTAAGCAAGCTCAGTGAGTTATAAGTAAACATGGATAGACAACTAAATAACATCAGGAAAATGATACGGAAAAAATGAGAATATCAACAAAGAGAAACTATTTTCAAAAAGAAATTTTGGATCTGAAGACTATAATAACTGAACTGAAAAACTTCACTAGAGGACTTCAACAACCAACCTTATCAAGCAGAAGAAATAATCTGTAAACACAAAGACAGATCATTTCATTTAAAATTATCTAGTCAGAAGAGCAAAAAGAAAAACGAATAAAAAAAGAGTGAAGAATGCCTATGGGACTTATGAACATTATCAAGCAAACCAATATAGGCATTGTGGGAGCTCCAGAAGGAGAAAAATGGAGGCAGAAGTTGTATTCAAAGAAATAGAAACTTTATGAATATGAGGATACATACATATATGTATATAACAAATATATTTTCCTAAAATGTAGCCTGTATTTTTACTCTTAATGGTGTCTTTTATATTAGCAGAAATGTTTAAGAAAATCATATTTATAATTCATACAAAAATTCCCCTTTAGTGTTTTTATACCTGTTTTAAAATATTTGCCTACTTCACGAGGAGTCTATTCTGTTTTATTCTAAAGGCTTTATTGTTTTATCTTTCATATCTGTATCTACAATCTATCCAGAATTAATTTTCAGGTATAGCCTGAGAAAAGGATCAAGATTTTTTCAGCATGGATATCTAATTGACCCAGTACCATTTACTGAAAAAAAATTGTACTTCCCCCCCGTTGCACCATTGTGTATTTTTTGTCATAAATCATGCTGTTGTATATGTGTGGATTTTTTGGCACTCTATTCTGTTCCTTTTTTTGTCTAACCTTGCAACACTATCTAAACTATCATAATGACTAGTTCTGCAGGTCTTATTCTATGGTAAGTTAAGTCCTTTGACTTTTTGTGCAAGATCACCTCTTTTGTTCATGGTTCTTTACTTTTCCATATAAATTTTTAGAATCAACTGGGAAGTTACCACTATCACCCACTAAAAACAACAAACAATACTGAGACTGTGATTAGAATTTCTCTTACAGAACAATTTTAGAGCACTTAACTTACAATATTAAATCTTCTAATCTTTTCATTTATTAATTCTTTAATTTTACCCAATAATAAATATTGTGTAGTTTTCAAACTATGTATTTTATTATATTTATTCCCAGGTAAACTATTTTTTTCTGTCAGAGTCTGAGTTCACTTTTTGTGTTTTGTTTGCTTTGTTGTGTGTAGATGATCTTGTAGTAAATATAAATTCAGCCAATATTTGAATGAATGATACTAAGTTACTGGATGACTTTTGCTAATAGATTCCCCTTTCTGGGCCCTGATTGCCTATCTTTAAGTCAGTTGACCCACATTATGAGTTCACATCACAGAATATATCTCTTCTCCATAGTTCTTCACATAGTTTGAATTTTACCCTTGTGTAATCATTGGATGACATATGTTTTCCCCCATTAGACCACATGCCCATTGAGGGAAGCGACATACCTTTCTCACTACTACATCCCCCAGTACCTGACACAATTCCTATAGCAGAGTAGGTACACAACATGTATTTACAAAAAAAGAATGACTGTAAAATAAGAGTTTTTTTTTTTTTTTTGAGACGGAGTTTCGCTCTGTCGCCCAGGCTGGAGTGCAGTGGCCGGATCTCAGCTCACTGCAAGCTCCGCCTCCCGGGTTCCCGCCATTCTCCTGCCTCAGCCTCCCAAGTAGCTGGGACTACAGGCGCCTGCCACCTCGCCCGGCTAGTTTTTTGTATTTTTTTAGTAGAGACGGGGTTTCACCGTGTTAGCCAGGATGGTCTCGATTTCCTGACCTCGTGATCCGCCCGTCTCAGCCTCCCAAAGTGCTGGGATTACAGGCTTGAGCCACTGCGCCCGGCCAAATAAGAGCTTTTTTTAACTCCCAAGATCACATAAGTGGACCAGTGAAGAAAAGATCTAAAAAAAAAGGGTGTTCTGCTATTGAAAAATGCCTTACAGATCATTCTAGTGTCCACCTGTTTAGAAATAATCCCAGTTTAGATGATGTAGCAATCATTGTTCTCAGCAAAGACAGACCAGAAAGCTCTATTTCTGTGGAAATATTAAGTGCCTCATTCTAACATGGAACTTAGCAAACACATTCATGTCTGTTAAAGCAAAATTTCCAAGTAAATCTTGTTCCTTAATCCTTCTATTTGTTGAGGAGTCAAACCAAGCTTATAACGTTTTTATGACTTTGAAGTCTGCCCCTCGTCCTATCTCTTGCAAAATATATAAAATTCAGTACCTTGCCCCAAGGTAATGACTTAACTCTCACCCTTACAACAGTTGTCAAACCATTTTTGAGATGAAAAAAACTGAAGCTCGGAGAAGTTAGGTAACTTAGTTCACATATCCAGAAAATAATAGTGCCAGAATTCGATTGTAGTTCTGTTAGAATCCAATGTCTAAGCTTTTTATTCTGCCCACTATACCAGGGTTTCCCAACTGCTTGTTTGTAGATTCTCCAAAATGTATAAAGTTTCTCTAAGAGGTTGTTAAAGGTAATAATACCATGTTTTTTGTTTCTAACTTTAATCAATACAATAATTATCAAAAACCTTTCCCTTTAATACAGAATATATTGGAGTGCTTATGTAAGTGAATCAAATGAGCAAGCAACACAATAAGTAGAGATTAGATGAATGTGCCCATGACTCAGTGTATTATTCAACTGAACACTGCTAGCCACCATATGGCTTTGATCATAATACAGCTTTAGATTGTTTTTATTCTTAGCCACATATTGCTTCATTTATGCCTCAGTGGATTATTACAAGAATGAGAAACACAAATGTTGAAATACAGGAAGTTAATGAGAAGCATAAAAGGATTATAATTCTGCACATTACACTCAAAACGATCTGCAGAGAGGCTGTAATTCACAATCATCTCATCAGAATTTGTATGTGGTACATTTAACCATCTCAGGGACTTCAAGAAGTGATGTTTTAAAAATGGAAGGCACAATGATCATCACAATTAACTTGGCTTTTCATTTATTGAGAAGAAGTTCTCTCCATAGTCCATATGTTAACATGCAGAGAAGTGTAATGATTTAAATATTCATAACCTAGTTTTTGATATATGTAATTGTGGAATCAGTTTGTGTGCCACAAAGAGTGAGGAAGTACCACAAAATACTAGAAGATATCACTACATGAATTTTCCATTTTTCCCTTTGCCTTGGACAAATGAAACCCAAGGAAAATTATTTGACTAGACCTAGCCAAAAACGTAACTCAGTGGTTTTCAATCCTGACTGTTCATTAGAATCACCTGAGGAGCTTTTCAAGGCCCAGATGACTGGGCCTTAAGATCAGAGCTTCTAATTCAATTCTCCTGGGGTGAGCTCTGACCATAGATATTTTTATCTTATTCCAGGTGATTCTACTGAATGTGCCTTTACTAAACAAACCCTCTTTAAGTAGACAGCAGCATTCCTTACTAGCAAAAGTTTATTTTGTATCCAGTTTATTCTGAATGTCGTTTAGGAGAAAGGAACACAGGCTGAAAGGCCAGGGGTCCTGGGTTGAAGTCCTGACTTGGCCACTGTGTGATCTTGAGCAAGTCACCTCATTTATTTGGTTGTCCTTGCTCCTTGACATCAGCACTTTGAGCCACTTGGTCTGTAAGATCCCTACTGCCTCTAACATTCAGTTAATTATTAAATGTTATAATAACTTTTATATTAATAACAATATAGCAATCAGCAAAGCAGCAGAATATTATGGAAATAGTTTAAACTTCGAAGTCACATCATGTGGGGTTCAAATTCCAGCCCTGCCAACTTTGTAACAGTGTGACTTTAGCCAAGTCACCTAACCTCTCTGAATGTATTGAAATGGAGAAAGAATTGTGATAAAGATTCAGTGAAATACAGAACTTTGCACATTATATATCTCAACAAATTGTAGCTGTTTTTATTGCTGTTTTTAATGTTCTGGTTATTGACATTTCTGCTGTTATCTTATTATTTATATTTATTTACATATATTTAGGCTATTTAATATATTTAAATACTATATATTATTTTACATAGTCAATATATTTGTTAACATTATAGATAATATACATAAAATATCTAATGTGGTATACTATATATTTAGCGTATTTATGTTATTCTATTTCCTTGCCTCAAGAAGTGAAAGAAGATTCATTTGGAAAAGAGAAAAATGTCAAAGGGGTGATTGACTTGACTGTCCCTGATTCCTTGGGTTTCCCATCTAGGCCAGCAGCAGGCTGGCATCACTCACGTGGAGAATGTTTCAGTAAGACAGCTTTTCTCTCCTATGACCTTCATGAACTTAGCTGCCATCAGATCTTGCAGTGGAACTGACGGTTTCAAAGAGAAGCAACTATAATAACCCTGCTACCGAAAATGAGAAAATGGCTTTCTGCCCCCAAGTTTGCAACAAACATGTCCAGACCTCACCCATCCTACCTTTTACACCATCTCCAAGCCCCTCTCTCCCAAACACCATACCTGGGCAAGTATATCAGAGCATGGGTTCAGTAGTTACAACAGAAACCCAAAGTAATAGTGGCTTAAACTAGATAAAAGTATTTTCTTTCTCTGATTTGTAGAACTATCCAGATGAGACTAATCCTGGACTAGTAGACGGATATCAGAGATCCTCATTCCTACCCCTTCTTGCCCCATTACCCGCCAGCCACATGCTCCACCCAGGACAGTTCACTCTGACATTCTTATTCCAGCTAACAGGAAATGGGAATGAATGGAACACAGGCCTCCTTTTGAGGACATAACCCACAAGATACATAGGTAAATTCTGCTTGCTTCCATTGGCCAGAATATAGTCACCTGGCCACATCTGGCTACAGAGGAGGCTGGAGAAAATGTAGTCTTTATTCTGGGAAGCAATATACCCAGCTAAAAACTAAATAAGTACAGAAGCCAGGAAGAGTGGCAATTGATGGAGCAATAGCAGTCTCGGCCACATGAGTAGAGTTCAGGGATGGAGAAGACTCCAGATCCATGCAGATTGAAACAGAGTGGTTTTCAAAGGACATTTGTCCCAGTATACATAACTCTAAGGCATCACTAACTGCTGGGGCGCCATTTTTTCTCTAGAAATTTGGAACATGTCCCAACACAAACACATGGTCTTTTTTTTTTTTTTGAGATGGAGTCTCGCTCTGTCACCCAGGCTGGAGTGCAGTGGCACGATCTCGGCTCACTGCAAGCTCCACCTTCCAGGTTCATGCCATTCTCCTGCCTCAGTCTCCCGAGTAGCTGGGACTACAGGCACCTGCCACCATGCCTGGCTAATTTTTTGTATTTTTAGTAGAGACAGGGTTTCACCATGTTAGCTAGGATGGTCTCGATCTCCTAACTTCATGATCCGCCTGACTCAGCCTCCCAAAGTGCTGAGATTACAGGCGTGAGCCACTGCGCCCAGCCAACATGGTCCTTCTTATGTCAGAAATACAGAGTGACAGATTCCATTATGCATTAGTCATGTTTATAAACAGGTTTATTTTGTTTTTCAGGCCACGTCAAAATATCTCTTGCTCAAAACAGTTCTAAAACGTCCCGTTATCTCAGGCCTTTCCTTTGACGCATGACAGTTCCATGAACACTTGGAGACAGACAGAATAGCTCTGGAGTCTCGGACTCAAGTCAGGAATTGCACGACTTTCATGGGAACCAGAAAAGCTTGGCAGGGCTGGATCTCATGTCATTTACTTCAGCTCTGGTGGGGCGTGAACTAGTTTGGGATTCTCTGGAGTGCTTTGAACCCAACATTTCCCCCACACTGCTGAGCTACCTACCAGTCACGGCAGCTGTATAAGGTCTCTGAACCCCTGCAGAGGCCACATCAGCTACAACAGAGGCTGCTGGTGCTGTGTCCCCCAACTCCTGCTCTCAAAAATCAGTCAAGCTTAAAACAGTGCCAGGTGCATGGTGAGCATCGTATAAACTATAGCTATGGTTTTTATTATTACCACTGCTTCCTGAAGAATCTTTAGAGTTTGCCTGTGAGTTGCATAAGGGCATAAATTATCTTTTCTCATTCCTGCCTCCTCAGCATCTAATATGGTTCAAGTCTCATATCCAACTCTATTCAACCTATATATATTAAGCCTCTACTATGTGCTAAGTACCAACCTGGGTAATGGGACATAGTGATGAATAAAAGCCTTGATTTGTGTTGTTACAGAACTTAGAGTTCAGCAGGAAATATTTGTGGAAGGAAAAAAAAAACAAGAGAAGGAAGCAGGGAAGGATGAAATGAAAGAATAAAGGAAAACTTGATTTTTGACTATGAGGGCAGAGAATATCACAGGTATTGAGCAAAGGCATGAAATTTAAGAGTGGAGAAATTAAAATGCACCTTGAAAGCTCTTCTGAGACAGCCCAGCTCTGGCCCACCTTCCATCAATGCAGCTTAAGAAAAGTACATCGAGCTACTACTACTCCTTGCCCCGAGAGCCCACATGGTTTGGGGTGAAAAGCAGCCCAGCATAAGTACCTGGATGAGGATTAGACCTAAAGCAATCAGAGCCCTGCAGAATAGGAGCAGCAAAAGGCCAATATTTTACCATAAGAAACAGAGGTCCAAATATATCCACAGTTCCCTTGTGTCCCCAAAGTCAAGTGAATATAGATACGCATATTCCTCCAGCAGTAAATAATATATCAATAAACAAAGGTGAGAGTGGCTCAAAGCAGATCATTTTTGGGAAGGGACACAGGATCATCACATGGGAGGATATATTTGGTTAGAAGTGAGTAAATGCTGTGATAAGCAATCCCAAAACTTCAGTAGCACAGTCACAGCCCAGTGTACATAATCAAAAGACTCTGCTCGATACAATCATTTGGTGCCTCAGGCTCCTTCACCTAGTGGCTTGACTATCCCTTAGAGTCTCAGAGGCCTTGCTGGACCTGGTTGGTAGTCAGGAAAAGGAGCAAGGTGGCTTTCTTGCCCTTAACTGCCTTGGCTAGATCTGCTCACTCATCTCTTCTTAACATTTCATAGGTAACATGGCCTCATCCAGATGCACAGAGGCTGGGAAATCTAGTGATTTTCCCGGCAAGAAGTGGGTTTGAGGGAGCATTTAGCAAGCTTCTACCAAAGAGGGTTTGAGGAGCTTTTTATGTAACCACATAAGACAGTGAACTCATGGGCAAGAGTGATGACACTTCATGTAGGGATACCTCCAGGTTCTCTGGATAAAACTATAAATGAGAAGAGTCCCAGTTAGTGGGACTCATTCAGTCATTACAGAAACATTTGAGTGCCTACAACATACTGGGCACTGGGTAAGCATTGATAAACACAACAGTGCCTATCTTCATGGAGCTCACCGTTTAGCTAGAACTACAAGCAAATGAGCATTCGCAATTCATTGTGATAAGTGCTCTCATAGTATATATACAGAATGCTCTGAGCTTGCAGAGAAGGGCTCCCAACTCAGATCGGAGTGATTAAGGAAGGTGTCCTGAGCATCATTTGCCCTGTCAACCTCGTCCCACCCATCATAAGGTGATTTTCTTCATCTCTCACTTCCATGTTTATTACAGGAGCAGCCAATTTTTCTAGCATGGGCAGCCACAATTGGTGGCATAACCATAATCTCCTTCCCTAGGAATATGGGAATTAGGATAGACACAAATCAGACTCTCTGGGTAGATGAGCCTGTAACATGTAAGCCTTGGGAGTGGTTCGGGAAGCAGAGGAAACAGGTTTGGAGGGAGAATGGAACAGGCATACAGAGAGGAGGAAGATTGGAGAATCCTGATCCTAGTTGTCTCTGAGGCTTAATTCAATCTCCGTTCTCCAGTTCCCTCAGAACCCCAGGGTCCTCACAATAAATGCCCTCTCTTTTTAAAGAGCGAAATCAAGCCGGTTCCTCTTACAACCAACCAAGAATTCTAATGAATACAAATGCTGAGGACTCTCATCTTAGCAAAGACCTGATGGGGCAGGAGTGGAGAGCCCAGTGACGAGAGGCAGATGGTAGCATGAGGCTGAACCACGTGTACCGCATAGGAAGATGTTCATAATGTGATTTTAAGTGAAAAAAAAAAAAAGCCAAATGCATATAGCATAATAGTATTTATAAAGTAAACCAACCAAAGGAAAAAACAACTTTATGTGCTCAAACAAAATTTTGGGAGACACATAATATTGTTTACAATGTAATTCTGGGGAGTGGGGATGGGTATTTAAGTGGCTTTCACCTCTTTCTAGTTTCCTGTTTTGTTTGAAATTTTAGTGATACGCATATTATTTTTGTACACTGAGACAGACACGTGGAGAAGGGTGGAAGAGAATTCCAGCAGAAGAAACAGCACATGCAACTTGTATTAGTTACACGGCTATGAAGAAACACCTGAAACTGGGTAATTTATAAAGGAAAGGGGTTTAACTGACTCACAGTTCCACACTGCTGGGGAGCCATCGGGAAACCTACACTCATGGCAGAAGACAAAGAAGCAGGCACCTTCTTCACGGGGCAGCAAGACGAAATAGGTTCGAGCAGGGAAAAAAATGCCAGACGCTTATAACACTATCAGGTCTCGTGAGATTCACTCATTATCACGAGAACACCATGGGGAAACTACCCCGGGATTCAATTGCCTCCACCTGGTCCTGCCCTTGACAAGTGGGGATTATATGGATTACAACTAAAGGTGATTTGGGTGGAGACACAGAGCCAAACCATATCAGCTACCACAGACCACTTTTATTACTAATTTAGCTTCGGGACTCAAAGTGTAAGAGGTTTCTGAAGTTATGTAGTCACCATTCCCTCCTGAGACCACAGGCAGAGCATCCTTAGCAATGCAGAGTAGAGGAGATGGGAAGCTCCAAGGAGTCCAGGATCAGGTGAGTGAGAGGAGAGCGGATGGCAGGCTTGTGGTTGAGGCGTCTCCTCATGAAGCAATACTCAAGGAGAACAGCAAGGACAGATGGGGTTGACTAGGAGACAGGAGGCCCCTTGCAAGGCAGGACAGGGGTGATAGGGTGAGATGCTACATTAGGGTCGGGGCACATGGCCAATTCACCTTTCTCTCATCCTGAGCACCCAAGAAATATTACCCACCAACTCCTCTCCAGCCACATCCTCCTCTTCGTTCCCATGGCCACTACTCTAGTTCAAACCTTCACCACTCACCCTACCCTTTTACAACCTCCATCTCCCTCTATCCTTCTTCCCCCTTGTAACCCCTTAAAACCACTAATCTGTTCTCCATTTTTAAAATTTTGTCACCTCGAGAATATTATATATAAACGGAACAGTGTAGTATTCCACGATATGGATGTGGCAGTTTAACCATTGACCCACTAAAGGACATTTGAGTTGTTTCCAGAATGGGGCATTCTGGATGAATAAAGAATAAAGCTACTACAAACAATAATGTACAAGGTTTTATGTGGCCATAAATGACATTCATTTCTCTGGGACAAATGCTCAAGATTGCAATTGCTGGATCATGTGGTAAGTGTGTCTTTAGTGTTGGAAGACACTGCCATACTCTTTTCCAGAGCAGCTGTACCACTTTAAATTCCCACCAGCGGCCGGACATGGTAGCTCATGCCTGTAATCCCAGAATTTTGGGAGGCCAAGGCGGGCAGATCACATGAGGCTAGGAGTTTGAGACCAGCCTAGCCAACATGGCGAAACCCTGTCTCAACTAAAAATACAAAAATGAGCCATCTGTAATCCCAGCTACTCGGGAGGCTGAGGGACAAGAATCACTTGAACCCGGGAAGCAGAGGTTGCTATAAGCCGAGATCATGCCACTTCACTCCAGCCTGGGCAACAGAGTGAGACTCTGTCTCAAAACTAAAATATAAAATAAAATAAAATAAAAATAAATTCCCATCAGTAATGTATGCATGATCATTTTCTTGCACCCTTGCCAGCATTTGGTGTTGTCACTATTTTTTATTCTTGTCATTCTAATAGGTGTGGAGTGCTATCTCATTGTGGACTTCACTATCTTAGTAATGGCTAATAATGTTGAACATCTTTTCACACATGTGCTTACTAAATGTGTAATGGAAAATGGATAGCCCTGCTACTTGGTTGGACCTGGGATAAATGTGCCTTCTTGAAGCTCTGCCAAATTTCTTGACCCTTGGATTAATGATGGGAAGTGGAAGCAGGTGAAGAAACGAGGGGAGGCTGCCAAAAAGTAGAGACCTAATGATTCCTTACCCATCATCACTAACCCTTCTTTTACACACAGACACAAAATGTCTTCTGTTCAAGAGAACCTAAATGATTGGCAACATGATTGACTGGTTGATTGATTGAAGTTGTTCATTCAAGCTGGAGAATAGCTGTAATTGTAGGTTTCAGAACATTCTGATTTGCATATCAAAAAATCTCCTTTTTCTTGTTTTCTTAAAGTCTTATTTTTATAAGCAGGAGAAAGATGCTATATTATCAAGTGAAAAACTACCATTTAAGTAAGAACTCCCAAGAAAGTGAGAAAGAATCCTGTTGCCCAGGGTTATTTGATGCATTCCAGCACTGTGAAGCTTGAACGTGGCTCCTTCCCACTGCTCTGGTGTTCACGGCAGTTTTAGAAGTAAAGATGAAGACATTTTTAAAAGGCTGCAAAGTATGAACTGCCTTTGGCTTAGACTTCAAAGCATCTATCCGTCTAGTTGCTGTTAGTCGCTCTCGTAAAGTTCTACACAACCAGCTGACTCATAGAGTAGCCAAAATGCTTTCTTCAAAAGGGGAAAATTGCTGGCCTCAGCAGACTGTCCGTGTCTGGAATCTGTAGCATGGATAGGGGTTCAGAGGCAGACCCCCAGGATCTGCTACCGATAGCAGATTCACATCCTCATTAGCACATAGCATTCATTCCTGTGTTGTGGGCTTCTGTGTGATTTCTCTTATCTTCTTTATGTTTCTCTGTATATTCCAAGTTACCCGCAATTATTTTCACAGTCCTACAGATATTTGGGTTAAATTTGTATCCATACTCACTTTGCTCCGTTTACTAGGATACAACATAGGACTAGTACATTTTACTGAGGTTTCTAATTACCAGAGGTGGAGGCATAAGCACCCAGTTAATGAAAGCTGGAAGCTAATATTCCTGGTATCTGAAAATAGAAAACATGGAGTGACTCTTTCCAAAACGAGAAAGAAATCTGCTTTCCTCATAAAACATCATTGCCTCTCTACCCAAAGCAATGAACAACAAGCATTTACTAAGAACAAGATTGTTTATTGCTACGTTTTCTATTTTCTTTATGGTAAAGCCTGGGCAATTCAGAATGGTAAAGGAATGTTGGCTTTTAGCAAATTGGATTTTCTTTGGGGGATGCGAGCAGGGAAGGGGGTCGGCCTGACTTAACAGAACAAGCCCCTGCCTGGAGACGTGGTGCCAGTTCTACGGTGAGGAAATGATGAGAATGCTTAGTCAGGGATAAACCGTACTGCCCAAGGATCCCCTAAAGTAAATTCACTCAAGTAGAAAACCAAATGTCCACTACCCAGTGGCAGCAACGTTTAAACTGGAATTTGCCTTGAAGAGAGAAAGCTAAAAATTATGACAGTATTTACAATAACGAAATGGCAGAAACAATCCATGCGTCTATCAACAGATGAATAGATAATCAACATGTGCTATATCCATATAATAGAATATAATTTCACAAAAAAGCAGTGAAGTATTCAAACATGCTGCAACATGGATCAGCCTTGAAAACAATACATTAACTGAAACAAGTCAGACACAAAAGGCCACATATTATATTACTCCATTTATACAAAATATCCAAAATGGGAAAACCCATACAGACAGAAAGTAGTGGTGGCCACAGGTTAGGGGAGGGAAGAGAAGGTGTGACAGTTTAATGGGAATGGCGTCTTTTGGAGTGGTGATTAAAATGTTTTGGAACTAGACAAAAGTGATCGTTGTACAACATTGTGAATGTACAAAATGCCACTGAAAATGGTTAGTTTTATGTTATGTGAATATCACCTCAATACCTCGATAATAAAACCAGGTTTAGTTTATCTTATAGTTAACAAAATGTGAATTATACAGGCAGCTATTCACTAACTCTTGGAATGAAAAAGAAATGAACTAAGTGTTGGTTGTTGCTTGGGTATAGGTATAGCTTTCCTGAAAAAAATAAATTGGGTGATGGCAAATGCACCCAGTAATGAGAATATCTTTATTTAGTGTCTGACTTTCACATAATGGATCTGGCTTTTCCCCCCCATTTTGCAGAAATATTTGTTAAAGCAAGTTATAGGCTCTGGGTACCCCAAAATTTATATGTTGAAGTCCTAAACCCCAGTGCAACTGTATTTGGAAAAAGGATTCTTAGGGAGGTGTATTAGTCAGAGTTCTCTAGAGGGACAGAACTAATAGGCTAAATGTATATAGAACGCAGAGTTTATTAAGGAGTGTTGACTCACGTGATCACAAGGTGAGGTCCCACAATAGGCTGTCTGCAAGTCAAGGAGCAAGGAGGCTGGTCCAAGTTCCAAAACTGAAGAACTTAGAGTCTGATGTTTGAGGGCAGGAAACACCCCAGCACAGGAGAAAGATGTAGGCTGGGAGGCTAGGCCAGTCTTGTCTCTTCACATTCATCTGTCTGCTTTTATTCTGGCTGCACTGGCAGCTGTTTAGACTGTGCCCATCTATTGGCAACACCCTCACAGATACACCCAGGAACAATACTTGTCATCTTTCAATCCAATCAAGTTGACACTCAATATTAACCATCACAAGTGGTAATTAAGGATAAATGATGTGATAAGGGTAGGGCATTAATTCGACAGGATTAGTGTCCTTGTAAGAAAAGGAGGGGACACTAGAGACATCTCCCTCACCCCCACCACTGCAAAAGGAAATGTCAAGTGAAGACACAGCAAGAAGGTAGCCGTCTTCAAGCCAGGAAGAGAGCCCTCATCCGAAACCGAATTTGCCACCACCTTGACCGTAGACTTCTAGCCCACTGAGCTGTGAGAGAATCAGTTTCTGTTGTTTTTAGTCACCAGTTTGTGCTACTTTGGTACAGCAGCCCCACAAAACTAATATTGCCAAGAGGCAATGTGAGCTAAAATAATAGTTTCTAGGAAGACTTTTGATTGTGACAAGAGTCATCACGCACCAAACCCAGTGATGAAAGAAAAGCTCTGAGGTGCGAAGGTGGCCCAGACTTGTGATAGGGACATCAGGGGGACAAATGAGGCTTCTCTCTCCAAACTATCCCATTGTGCTCCTGCCAGAAGCAGTCAAGCAGGCAGATGGCTTTTCCCAGGAGCATGAAATAAAGAGGAAGCCTGCACTCTTTTGATTTCCTCAACATTGTTCATTTATTCCTCAACTATTTCTTGAGTCTTAGCCTGCACCAGGCACTGTGGTAGGACTTGGGGCACAAAGGGGAACAAAACACATAGCCTGCCTTGAAGGAACTCGTTCTGGTAAGAATAGACAAGGAAAAAGGCAAATGCATTACAGTATGATAAGTATTATGAGACCACAGAGGTAGAGCTCCTGCCTCGGACTTGCACAATCTGGAAGACTGCCTGGAGGAGTAAGCCAGGTGACAAACACACTGCATCTGTGTGACAACAGATGCAGAAACTGAAGGAAGGGTGAGAGTTCAAACAATATGTGAAAAGAGACAGAAACAAGGGATCATGATGCACTCAGGAAACCACAGTGCATTCAGAATGTCTGCAGGACACATTTGAAGGAATTTGCAGGTGGTAGAATCCCAAGGGCTAGATCTGGCCCCCAGCAAGGTAAGGACCTTGTAAATTTGGTTAAGGAATTTGAAAGGAAAGGAGATAACTCACTACTATCTGAGGCAGAGTCCCTCTCTCTATAGGAACTGGTAACAGGAAAAAGCAGAGACCACATGTACTCCATTTGGTAAGGGTAGTGACAGGCAGGAGCTGCACTAAGTTCCAGAAGCAACCATGGCAGAGGTTCTACCAGCAGCATTCATGGCATTTGTGGGTCAATCTGAAGTGTCCATGCCTAGAACTGATGAGTTCTCCAGGCCAGGTCTAAAGCATGATTTAGGATGGAGACCTTGACCGTGTAGCCTTCAAGCCTGGCTCTGCCCTTCTGGGGTCTCAGTGAGTTTTGCAATGTTTGGATTTTTCTTTTGTTTTGCTTTTTCTAAGTCCTCTTACTGTTTAATTTAGCCAAACTTATTTCTGTTTTTTGGAGATTAAAAATCCAAATGGATACATAGCATCAACTTCAATACATTTCCATGGCAACAGATGCAGACAGCCCCAGTAAGTGGAAGGTGAGGGTGGGAAAATCTGTCCACTTAAAAGCATGAGTGGTGTGGGGCCAGGGGCTTATAAGTTGGGCACTGACTGTGCCATCCTCTATTCTGTGCCACACTGTTGACACATCTACCCTCAACAAGTAGCTACCTCAAAAAAGCAAGCGAGCGACGAAGAGGTCTTCCCCCACCCCCAACATCCTTTTCCGCTTCCATCATGACTCAGGCTAAAGACAGATATTAATGCATCAACACAAATACCTACACAATTATATGAAAGGAGGCTTTTAATACATAGAGAAGTATTCTTTCTACATATCCACATATAAAATAGTAACAGCTAATGTTTATTGAGCACTTGCTGTATGCGAGGCACACTTTTTCCATGTATTTTTCCATTTAATTCTAAAAATAATTTAGAGGAGTCAGGATCTCCATTTGCCAAAAGAAGAAACAGAGAAATGAGAGGTTGAGCACTTTGCCCAAGGTCACAGGGAGGGTTGCTCAGGGTAGCCTAGAGTATGCACTGGTAACAAACACTTCCAGAATCTCAATGTATTAGTCTGTTTCACACTGCAGATAAAGACATACCCAAGACTTGGAAGAAAAAGTGGTTTAATGGACTTACAGTTCCACATGGCTGGAAAGGCCTCACGATCATGGTGGAAGACAAGGAGGAGCAAGTCACATCTTACATGGATAGTGGCAGGCAAAGAAAAACGAGAGATGGTGCAGGGAAATTCCACTTTACTAAGCCATCAGATCTTGTGAGACTTAATCACTATCATGAGAACAGCAAGGGAAAGACCTGTCAATATGATTCAATTACCTCCCCCCAGATCCCTCCCACATGTGAGAATTCAAGATGAGATTTGGGAAGGGACACAGCCAAACCATATCACTCAGTGATTAAAACAACAAAGTTTTCTCACTCATGCTACCCTCCATTCATCACAAGTTGCCAGGGGGTTCTGCTCCACAGCATCCTCATCAGGGACCCAAGTTGATAGATCCTCTGCTATTGCAGCCTCATCTGTGGGAGTGACAGACGAAGGGAATGAGCAAATTGTGCACTGGCTTTTAAGAGACTTCTCCCTGGAAATGACATCATCACTTTCACTAACATCTCATTGGCCAAAGCAAGTCACATGACCAGGTCTAACTGCAAGGAGATGGGAAGTAGAGTCCACCATGTGCCAGAAGAGGAGAACTCTTAGTGGGCAGCCCTAATGACTACCACTTGGTGGAGCCACAATTTGAACGGAAACACAATTTGAACCCAGCCACAATTTTACTCCACTGCCCATGACTCCACTCTCCCTTTCTCTCCTTCTCTCCCCAGCTCTCTCCTTTTCATTGCCAATTAACCCTCTAGAGACAAAAGAAATAGAGAATAAATAAGATTCTATTATTTGGGTCCTTCATGCCACACCACATGTAAATTGGCATAACTAAATGACTCGCACATTTGTTCTTAGACTGATGTGACAATCATTAATATATTGCCGCAAATGTCTAACCATCACTCAAACTCTGATTTTAATGCATCTTATTTTCTAAAAGCAGCCCATTAGGGATATGTTGCATAAGTCTTTATAAAAAATTGACTCCTCCCGCGTCCACTAAACCATACAAAGTCATATAAAGTCATTTTAGGTCATTTATACTTCGTAGCTATTCATTTGATTGAATTTTCACTACTATTTTAAAAAGCAACATTGGCTGCTCAGAATACATTTATTTGACATGCTTGCATTTTCCAAGCAAAATTCAATCATCTGTTTAAATCTTACAAGGTAGTTCTGTTTCAAGGCAATATGAAAAAGAACACCGTAACTTTAACAATAAAAGTAACCAAATGTAGTTAAAGATATATGAGATAAATAATGCCAGGGATATACACACCTCACAGGTATCTCACCATGTACCTCTAGGGAATTGAGAATTCTTTAGTAACCTTCTTTCTACAAAGATATTGCAAACAGGCAGATTGCATTTGTGGCCAAGGTTTCTACGACAGATATACCCCCTGTACAGCTTTTTGTGGACCATTCTCAGATTGTCTTTCTCAACCATCATCAGACTGGGATTTTGTAACAGTTGGATTGTAGAGATAATTTCTTCAGAATAACCACGTTCACTGAGGCGGAAGTAGAGTTCCACTCTGGTTGTGGCTCTGAAGCCCTGGCTCCGGGCTGCTCCACATGACTTCATGGGGCGTAGTGGCAACAGCTTGGGTTTAGTGATCACATGGACTAGTTTTAAGCATGTACCAGCTAAGCCACTGACCCAGTTTGGCAACAGTTTTCTCTTTATTGGAATGAGGGCGTCACCTTCATAGGGTTGTTTCAAGGATTAATTTGGTAACCTAGGTATGGACTCTACCTCGGGGATGACAAACATGTTTCAGTTATTGCCGATTCCAACGTCTGGAGCACTGTATTAAGAAGGATTCTGATGAAACGCATCTGGGTTCCAAGGAACGTCTGCTGAACTAGGGTGGTGCTAGGGGTAGGATGCTGGTAGCCTAGGAGAGTGTGTTTTCTCTTTTCCTTTTCTCTCCACACTGCTAGAGTATTCACCAGGACCCTCTCAGTGCCCAGAGATTTCCACTCAATTCAAAAGCTTGAGTCAAAATGAGGCTTCATCAGAAGGATGCTGGATTATCTCAGAGAATTGGAGAAGAGCTGCAGGAACAAGGAGGGCAAGTCCAGTGACCTCAGGGACAAGAACTGGTAACAAAAATCATGGCCAGGATGTCAGGATGCACTCTCTCCTCCTCTTCCTTCTCCCCTCTCCCCTCCTCTTCCTTCTCCCCTCTCCCCTCCTCTTCCTTCTCCCCTCTCCCCTCCTCTTCTCTCCCTTTCCTGACCCTGCTCTGCTTGGCTTCACATTCACTCTCTGGGCCTCCAGCTCCTCACCTGCAAGTTTTGAGGGACGGTCCCCAACCAGTGATCCTAAGACACTCGACGTGTCCTGTGTCAGCCCGAGTTCTCTCGCAGTCCCCTTTCTACCTGTCACACGCAGCCTTCATGGCGGCCCTACTGGACATAGCTGGTCTTTGGAGTAGGTCGCTGCCATTTGTTAATGAGACTGTCCTCATTACTGCTGGCGGTGACCTGGTTTTTCTCATTGGTGGCTGGCACAGGCCTCCCTCCTCTGGTACCAGCCTTCCCTATTGGGCTTGTTTGAGATGCCAGTTATTGTTTCAATGCCGAGCCCTTATGGCTCCCTGAAGCCCAGACCATAGCTGCAATGACTGCCCTTTTCTAGATTGTTGGCATTTGGCAAAGCAATTGTGTATCGTGTGCTTCTCCAAATAATAAGTGACTAGGGCCATTTTTAGTGACTGCCATCCAGTTCTGCAGAAGTCACAAGAAAGAGCAACTTAAATAAAGAAGCTGGCAGGACCCAAAGGGTCAGGATCTATGGGTTGACCGCCAAACAACCAGCCTAAGTTTTCTTTCCTGGCTGCATTTTGCAGACTGAGACCATCAAACACTGTGCAGCGGTGGCAAGAAGGGATAAAAGCTTGGCAGTCAGCCAGCGTCACTGGAAGCAAAGGGAGATCTCTACTGGTGCACATTATATCCCTGGTTTAACAAGTGCCTTTTTTAGTTTAAATCACTACTGTTTGAGTGACAGAGTGCTAAGATGGTTTCTGCGGATTCCAATAATCCCATAAAAAGGGACTCCATGTATTCTCAAGGAAAGGGAATAAATCAGCAACTGAAATCATTCATTCATCCACTTCCACATACTGTTCTAGATGGTGAAGATGCAGCAGAGAGAAAAGCGATGAAAACTGCTGGCCTTATGGAGCTTACATTCTACGCGGGGAGGCTAACAATCAGCAAGACACAGAAGTGAAACACATGCCATACCAGGCGGGGACAAGTGCTAAGCAGGAGTGGCAGGGCAGTTGCAAGAGGAGGCTTCAGTCAGCGGCTAGCTGTCTAGTTTCCTAGGGCTGCTGGAACCAAGCGCCACAAACAGAAATTGGTCCTCTAAGAGTTCAGAAGGCCGAAAGACTAAAATCAAGGTGTCAACAGGGTCGGTTCCTTCTGGAGGCTCTGGGGAGAGTCCCTTTGCTTTATGCCTCTGTGTTAGTCCATTTTCATACTGCTAAAAAGAACTGCCCAAGACTTGGTAATTTATAAACAAAAGAGATTTAACCGACTCACAGTTCTGCATGGCTGAGGAGGCCTCAGGAAACTTAAGCACATGGCATAGGAAGCAAGACACCTTCTTCACAAGGCAGCAGGAAGGAGAAGTGCTGAATGAAGGGAGAAGAGCCCCTTATGAGACCATCAGATCTCATGAGAACTCACTATCACGAGAGCAGCATGGGGGAAACTGCCTCCATGATTCAATTACCTCCACCTGGTCTCTCCCTTGACACGTAGGGATAATGGGGATTATAATTCAAGATGACATTTGGCTGGGGATGCAACACCTAACCATATCAGCCTCTCTCGCAGCTTCTGAGGTTCCCATAAATCCCTGGCGTTCCTTTGCTATTGGCAGCACAACTCTATTCTCTGCCTCTGTCATACACAGCCTTCTTCCCTGTGTCCCTGCGAGTCCTCTCCTTTTCCTTCAAGAACACAGTCATTGGATGTAGAGCTCACTCTACTCCAGTCTTAACTAATGACATCTGCAAAAACCCTATTTCCAAATAAGGTCACATTCCGAGGTTCCAGATGGACATGAATTGGAAGTGGAGGCAGGCTGGGGGTGGGGTGAGGTTACATGACTCTACCCCAATACTGCAACATTTTATTTTGTAAAGACCCAAAGTGAGGAAACAATCATGGTATCAGCCGGGAGAGAGTATTCCAGACAGGGAAAAGAGGGAATGCCAAGACTCTGAGTGAGTGGGTGCCTGGCAATCCCTTTGGAAAGGAAGTGAATAAAATAGAGACTCCTCTGGGTTACGCTGTGCAGAGTTGTGGGGATTCGAGGGAGAAGGAAGATGCTACACCTTCCCCATCATCGCCACCTCTCCATCTGAAATTAGAAGTAATTTTCAGAATAAATCAGGTAGAAAGAAGAGGCAGAGGATG
Source organism: Trachypithecus francoisi (assembly GCF_009764315.1). Lineage (NCBI taxonomy): Eukaryota > Metazoa > Chordata > Mammalia > Primates > Cercopithecidae > Trachypithecus > Trachypithecus francoisi. The sequence continues at coordinate 78,756,816 of NW_022681472.1, read as the reverse complement.
CTGAGTAGACCAACAAAATGGCCCACCTTAATCATGCCACCCAAATTCATTCAAGTCACTTTCCGAGAACGTTCCCATGGTATCCTACATGCAGACACTCCCGGGATAGGGCACTTTCCCCTGGAAGTGTGTTCACCATCAACCTGTCCTGTTAAGTCCTGATGTTCTCCAAGTTTCCGGGTGAACTCACCAATGGGTTAACAAGACGGGGGAAGGAGTGGTGGGGAGGTGAAGGGAGTGGGAATATAAATGAATTCTGCTTAAGAAAAATCTATGCTAGGCTCATGCAAATTGAGAAGTCCCTGATAGAAACGACGGTTAAAAAGTGAAATACTGGCTGGGCGCGGTGGCTCATACCTGTAAATCCCAGCACTTTGGGAGGCCGAGGCAGGCAGATCACAAGGTCAGGAGATCGAGACCATCCTGGCTAACATGGTGAAACCCCATCTCTATTAAAAATATAAAAAATTAGCCAGGCATGGTGGCAGGCACCTGTAGTCCTAGCTACTCAGGAGGCTGAGGCAGGAGAATCGCTTGAATCCGGGAAGCGGAGGTTGCAGTGAGCTGAGATCACGCCACTGCACTTCAGCCTGGAAACAGAGTGAGACTGTCGCAAAAAAAAAAAAAAGAAAGAAAGAAAGAAAAGAAAAAGTGAAATACTGCCACCCACCGGAAGAGAAAAGGCTGCAAACGGAAGGAAGGACAGAGATGAGGGCTTTCCAAGCTGCTATAATCCCCAGATCCTAAGCTGGCAACAGAAACATTGGCACCTTGCCAGAGTCCTCACCCCCAACAGGCCAGGGAGTTGGACGGTGACATTTTTTAAACCAGCGATAAGAGATAGAATTTTTAAAAAAAGTTTAATTGGGTAATTGTGCCCTCTTGGTACTTCTCTTAGTTGATTAACAACACCGTTGTAAATCAATGGTGTTGCTCGAAGAACAGAGAGCAGCAATAATGTAAAGATACATTGCTATTTCAAACTTCTGCCTAGAATTAAGTGGATGCCAGCTTGGAAAACTAAAACTATGAATTGGTTTCTCTCTTAGGTAAAACAGACAAAAACAACAAAACACTTTAAAGAGACTTAGAATTTACAGAGCTTTGTCCCTTTTCTCAGACACTAAGAAAAATCACACATTTGATGATTTAAGCCTAAACAATGAGCCTCGTAAGATTTATTCAGACCAAAGTTCATTATACTTTAATCTGGAGAATTTTGTATTAAGAAAATGAGCGAATCATTCATAGACTTTATTTTAAAATAGAACAACTTTTATTTTATTCTGTTGGGATTAGGATGCCACTAATCTTCAAGATCTTTGAAGACAATTTACTTGGCTGGAGCTCACAGAATACAAGGTATATTAATAAAGAAAAATTTTGCCAACATTTAAAGTACAAAATACTTGATATATTTTTAAAAACTAACTTAATTTTCCTGACTAAATTCTAACTTTATTTCTGTAAAGTGGAAAAAGCCAGAGATCAAGCTTCACATAGAGTATTCTAAATTGTTTCAGGTGTTGACGTGTGCCTGTGCATTTCTGTTTTTGTGTGTGGGTAGGGATCACTGGGGGAAAAGTGCTGCATGGAAATGCACCAAAATGTTTATCTCTGAGTAGCAAAGTTATGGTTGATATTTTCTTCCTTTTTTTTTTTCATTTTGCAATTTGTCTATATCGAATGCTAATTATTTCACAGTCAAAAGAACTCTGTAACTTAAGCTTTCTAAAAATAAAAAACTTAAAGTAATTGTATAGGCCATGGCTGATGGCAATTTTTAAATATTTGCACATTCCTAATTGCTGAAACAGCCAGAATTGAAGGTGAACAGTTCTCAAACATTTTGGTCTCAGGATTCCTTTACCAGCTTACGAATTATTGATTATCCCAAAGAGTGAGTTATAACCATTGTTATTTACTGCAATAGAAATTAAAACTGAGAAAATGTGTTAAAATATTTAATTTAGTTAAAAATTACAATAAGCCCATTACATCACGTTACCTAAACAACATATTTTATGAAAAATAACCATATTTTCCAAAGCAAAAGTAACTTCATGAGAAGAACAGCGTTGTTCTACATCTTTGCAAATTTCTTTAATGTTTGGTTGACTAGAAGACGGGGATTCTTATCCACTTCTGCATTTCATCTGTTGGGATACGTGATTTTGATTGACATATGTGAAGAATATCTGACCTCATAACAAATACGTATTTGGAAAAGGGAGGAATAATTTAGTAACCCTTTCAGATAACTCTGGATCTTTCTTTTCTTTCTTTCTTTCTTCCTTTCTTTCTCTTTTTCCTTCCTTCCTTCCTTCCTTCCTTCTTTCTTTCTTTCTTTTTCTCTTTCTTTCTTTCCTTTCTTTCTCTCTCTCTCTTTTTCTTTTTCTTTCTTTCCTTTCTGTCTCTCTCTCTCTCTCTTTTTTTTTTTTCTTCAGAGTTTTGCTCCTATTGCCCAGGCTGCAGTGCAATGGTGCAATCCTGGCTCACTGCAACCTCTGCCTCCTGGGTTAAAGCGATTCCCCTGCCTCAGCCTCCCAAGTAGCTGGGATTACGGGCATGCACCACCACGTCCAGCTAATTTTGGAATTTTTTAAAATTATACTTTAAGTTCTGGGGTACATGTGCAGAAAATGCAGTTTTGTTACATAGGTATACACATGCCACGGTGGTTTGCTGCACCCATCAACCTGTCACCTACATTAGGTATTTCTCCTAATGCTCTCCTTCCCCAAGTCACCCACCCTCCAACAGGTCCTGGTGTGTGATGTTCCCCTCCCTGTGTCCACGTGTCCTCATTGTTCAACTCCCGCTTATGAGTTGAAGATGTGGTGTTTGGTTTTCTGTTCTTGTGTTAGTTTGCTGGATAAAGAAAATGTGGCATGTATACAACATGGTATACTATACAGTGATGAAAAAGGATGAGTTCATGTCCTTTGCAGGGACATGGATGAAGCTGGAAACCATCATTCTCAGTAATTTTGTATTTTTAGTAGAGACAGGGTTTCACCACGTTGGCCAGGGTGGTCTCGAACTCATGGCCTCAGGTGATCCACCCATCTTGGCCTCCCAAAGTGTTGAGATTACAGGCGTGAGCCACCACGCCCAGCCGGATATTCTTTTTTTACTACACCACTGTAGGTGCACTACACATTCATGTCTGTCCCAGGCCAAAGGTGGGGTGGAAGGGAAGTCTAATCACTGCAGTCACAGGGCACCCAGGCTGATGAGGCACCCATCATCTTAAATGTTGCCAGTCACCTCCCTAGAGGGAAAGGAGAGTTCTAGAGGATCTCATATTGGTAATTAAATCTTTTGTCCAGAAATGACACCATTACTTCTACTCACCAATGACCATAGGAGTCACTTGGCCACATCTAACTACACAAGACTGGACCTCCTACCATGGCTCAGGAAGGGCAACAACTGGAAATAGTTGGTAACTAGTCCTAATGGCCATCACAACTGTATTTCAAACGAATTTTCATAATTATATATGTGTATATATATATATATATAACAATTAATTGTTGGAAAAGGTACCCAAACCGAAGCGATCTGATAAAATTAAAGCCACATCCTTTGCCCTCCCAACTGAATCGAACACCCTCCCCAGAGATAACAACGCTAGTGTCCATACTGAGTCCATGAACTCTCTCAGTACTTACTCTATTCAAGACCAGATTCACCATCCAGCAGCAAGGGTGGTTATCTGGCAACCTCTTCCCAGGGTAGTTCCCAGCCAATGACTGAGCCAGAGGAAAGAGGATCCAAAGAGAGTAGGAATGAGATGGGCACTCTATGTCCAAGCAGAAAGCAGAGATGGCCAAGTGGAAGGTAGAGACAGCTGACAGGCATGCCATCCCACAGGCATGCCAACCCTCTGATCCCCGAGGCTCCATCCAGCACATCCACCACCCCAGTGCCAGTGGCTTCCTCTGAGAGTGGAACTGCTGTCCCCCGAGGAAAGAGGAGGGAAGGAAGGTGGCGAGCCTGTGCTTTCCTTAGGGAGCCCTGAGTGTCCAGGACAGGACTGCCCTCACAGGCCGTCCTAGTAGGAAGTTTATTGGTGTGGGAGGTCCACATCCTGGTCCCACGGCTCTCCATGCAGACTCTGCTCCTTCCCTCTTCCTTCCCAGGCACTACTCCCCAGCAAACCTCCCGCGCTCTTAACTCTGTCCCAACATCTGCTTCCTGGAGAACTCGACCTGTGACAGGAAGAAAATTAGTCCATGTCGTATCCAGAAAATATTTTATCTCAGGTTGAAGATTTTCTTCTGACTCAACTTACAGAGTTCTGGCAGGAGGTTTCATTTTTATTTAGTAGTCATTACCAGTTTTCTTTTTAAATCTTCTGGGGTTGGTGTCATCCTTTAAAAAGTCTTTTTGTATGCCAAACGTATGAAAAAAAACCACCTGTTTCCACTTTTATGTTAACATTTTAAAATATTTAAACCTTGATCCCTCTTAAGTTTTTGGTGTAAGGATTGAGGCAGAATTCCCCCTATATTTTCTCCAAATATCTGCCAGTTATCCCCAAACCAGTTACTAAATGATCCACAGACATTCCTGGATACCAATCTGAAATGCCACATTTGGATTCTCGTGTATTTAGTTCTGGTTTTTAGTTTTCTGCCTGTATCTGAATAATCTGTCTGTATCTGAATTAGTACCATACCGTTTAATCACTTTAGGCTTATAATACATTTAATTACACCTGCTGGGATATTTTTAGATTTTTCTTTTACCTTTAAGTCTCCACTGTTTCTTCTTCCAGGTTGAGCTTTAGAATCATTTTGCCAAGTTCCAAAGTTGAAAGACGAAAACAAACAAACAAAAAACCACCCACTGGTATTCGGAAGGAAATTGTGCTTAATTCATAATATATTTAGGGGGCATTGATAACTTGACAATATTGAGGCTGCCTCTCCAAGAACAGTTCTGCTTTTCTACACATTCAGGTTTTCTTTTTTGTCCTTCAGGAGTGCTTGAAAGTGTTCCTCAAGGATATCTTGCAAATTTCTCACTAAGCTTCGTCAGGTGCTGTGATCTGAATGTGTCCCCCCAAAATTCATACATTGAAATCATAACCCGGCCGGGCGCGGTGGCTCAAGCCTGTAATCCCAGCACTTTGGGAGGCCGAGACGGGCGGATCACGAGGTCAGGAGATCGAGACCACCCTGGCTAACACAGTGAAACCCCCGTCTCTACTAAAAAATACAAAAAACTAGCCGGGCGAGGTGGCGGGCGCCTGTAGTCCCAGCTACTCGGGAGGCTGAGGCAGGAGAATGGCATAAACCCGGGAAGCAGAGCTTGCAGTGAGCTGAGATCCGGCCACTGCACTCCAGCCCGGGCGACAGAGCGAGACTCTGTCTCAAAAAAAAAAAAAAAAAAAAAAAAAAAAAAAAATCATAACCCTCAACTTGATGGTATTACGAGGTGGGGCCTTCGGAAGGTGATTAGGTCATGAGGGCAGAGATCTAATGAGTGAGATTGGTGCTCTTATGAAAGAGGCTTGAGGGAGCTCATTTGACCTTTCCACCGCATGAGGACACATTGAGGAGATGGCCATCTATGAACTGGGAAACAGGACCCTCATCAGACCCTGACTCTGCCAGAGCCTTGACCATGGACTTCATAGCCTCCAGAACTGTGAGAGAAAAATGTTTGTTGCTTCTAAGCAACTGTGGACTTTTGTCTACCTGAACTAAACTGAACAAACTAAGACATCCAGTATTTCACTTTATTTTATATTTATGCATGGGTACATATTTATTGAGATTTTTGTTCTATTAAGATGTCTTTCTTTCATTATATATATAATTTTTGCTATTAAGGTAGCTCTTTTCTTTCATATCAACAATATAACTGGCTACTTAAGTGTCTGTTTCTAATGTTTCAGATAACTTTTGCATCTTCCTAGTATACAAGTATCTGAAAAATTGTAGTTTTTCCCCAACCTTTTAAATGTGACTACCTCTTATTTTATTCTTTTGCCTAATTTCATCAGCTACTAATGACAATGTTACATGCCTAGTAATGGTTTGGTGGGGATACTTGTGCTTTTATGTCCTGGGAGACTACTGATTCCAGAAATTCAGAGTTAAAAATGATTCTGAATTGTTTATAGAATAAACTATGTGGTATCCAAATTCTGCCTTAAAATAATCTAGTGGTTGGGGAAATAGTATTGTGTGTATGTTTATACACAAACATAGATACACATATAAGTAGTCTGTTTTGTATATATGAAATGAGGGGCTAAACATGAATCACTGTGGAAACTGGGTGGTGGATGCATGAAGCTTCACTATACTATTCTCCCTTCTTTTGTAGATGTTCCTTAATAAAAAGAAATAAAAACATGAGGCTGGGAGGATTTCTGCTTTGAAAATGTTTAAGAACTTTCTGCTCTTCTCCTCTTGGCAACCACCCACTAAAACCACAAGGAGAATGATAAACAGAAACAATCACTGATAAAACTACGAGGGGTTTGTAATCCAAACCACAGGACATGAAGACGGAAAGCAGATACCTGCAACTGGAAGATGGCTTTGCAGAGCACAGGAAGAGGAATTTAGCAGAAAATAAGAGTCCATTATTAAGAGAATTTAATTCCCTAAATCCCACCTCTTCCCCATCCAGCTAGGATACTAAGGGAAAGCTGAACCAGAGAGGCTGAAATGGAGTGAGGCACAGGACTGGAAAGTGAAAACACTGAAGCTGTACCTGTGTTCTTTTTAAATTATAACATGTTTTATATATATATGTGTATATATATAGAGAATGTTTAAAATATATATATAAAATATAACGTTAAATTTAAATTATAACATCCATTTAATGGATGGTTACAGTATTTTCTAGTTTTTGGTGCTCCCAGCTGTGCTGGGAGTGCTCCTTACTGACATGTAGGCTTGGGTACAGACTGCGGAGACTTCATTTCCCTCCCCAGATCCCAGAATTTTGTAGCTATACTTAGAATGCCTGGAAAAGGAAGCCAAAGGCTCCCTCCTTGATGTCTCCCTTAGCCTAGGAAGAGCACAAATATCCCACATTATACCGTTATTACGGACATTGCCTGGACCCATGTAACACCTGCAGATCATAACAGCTGGGAGCACCAGAAACTAGAAAATATTGTAACCATCCATTAAATGGATGTTTTAATTTAAAAAGAACACAGGTATAGCTTCAATGTTTTCACTTCTGAAGTGTATCTAAATATCTACATATAAATGTAACACAATCATTTGTTCATTCTTCTAAATTTTTAATTGATTTTTTAGAGCTGAGGTCTTGCTATATTGCCCAGGGTAGCCTCAAACTCCTGGGCACAAACGAGTTCTATCTTCAGCCTCCTGAGTAGCTGGGACTGCAGGTGCACGCCATCATACCTGGTCTCCTTTCTATTGACTTTTGGATTGTTTCCAACGTTTTGCTACAATTACACATGATGCTGCTACTTGCCTCTTAAGACTTTCTTAGGATTAGAACTGCTGGACCTCAGGATATGCAAATGCTCAACTTTACAAGATTGTGCCAAACTGTTTTCTACAGAGCTTGAACCAACTTATAACTCACCAGCAATAACAATTTATAGCTCTCTCAGCTCCGAGAGTCTCACACATGTGTATATCTGGGGATCTATCTTAGAGCTATTATATGGTATATGCTTTGCATCAGTGACCAGCAAATGGTGCTGCCTCTCCAGGTATTCTCCATAGCCGGAATACACAGGCTCAGCAATAGAAATGGGAGGATCTTACAGTGGAAAAACCTAGCAAATACCATCTTACCCAATAAAGAAACATCACCAGTGATATTGACATCATGTATCCTATGATATGTTGTACTGGTGGGAACGGCACATCACCTTTGTAGTATCCTTTCTGATAAAACATAGCCTCAATCTGATCACACAGAAACATCAGACAAACCTACACTGAAGGACGTCTTACAAAAAAACTGACCGGTACCCTTTCTAATGTCAAGGTCATGAAAGACTGAGAAACTGTTACATATATTGGAGGAGATTAATGAGGCACTGATGACTAAATTCATGCGATGTGGTATCCTGGACTGGGTCTTGACAACAAAAAGACATCAGCGGGAAAACTAGTAAAAGCCAAATCAAGTATACAGTTTAGAAAATACTAGTACCAGTGTTAATTTCTGAGTTTTCACAGACCTGCCACAGTTTACAGGTGTCCACATTAGGGGAAGCTCAGTGACGGGTACAGGGAACATCTATCTTTGCCACTTTCTATAAATCTGAAATTACTACAAAATAATTAAGTTTTTTGTGGGTTTTTGTTTGTTTTGTTTTTTTTAAGTATAGGAAAGCCACAGCACCAAACCATGGTTGTATTTAAAATTAAGACAGGAACTTTCAGAAAATTAAACACATTTTCATAGTAACTTGATCAACACCACAGTTTATTTGTAAACATGTTATATGTGTCAATAATCAAATTGACAACACTTTATAGATTTCATTGTATAATATTAACATCCTAACAGAAAACGATCCACTGTACTCAAGTTACAGTTTGGTATTTTAAAATCCTTAAATACAAATTGTATTTGAAACACTGAACACAAAAAAGAAACATGAATGGCAGAGAAAACTGAAAACATCAAGTAAAAGAAACCAAGATTCCGTCCCCCCACAAGAAATATAAAATCATCTGATTACACAATTTAAAAAAGAAATAAAAGGAAATCAGATATTTTTTAATGATATAAAGTTGCATTTCTTCAAACCCATTTTAGACGTGAAATTGTACCATATTAAATTCTATGTCTTTTTTGATATTTGTTCTTTTTTTTCTCTTGGTTTCTAAAGAATGTTTGCCAGGGTTTAAATTACATTAAAGAAGTGGGGAAAGAAAGGAAGGAACGTGGTAAAAAGTCAAATGAAATTAACTATTTGCAAAATAATTGGATATAAATTTTTCATGAAATTTCTTTGGCAAGTAACAAAATCTGCATTTTCAATTTACCTTTTTGTTGAAATGGATCAATACTTGTAGGAGTTAAGAGATTACATGAGTTAATGTATAAGTAAAACAAAGCCAAATTCACAAAGCAAAGCGCAAATATCAGTTTTTCACATTTTGCTAAAAGCTCTAAAAATGCACTCTCCCTCCTTAAGAGTACGAGAGGTCTTCAGCTCGGAATCAGATGACTGCTCTTGCCTCATTCAACACAAGAAACCAGAGGGGACCCCATGGTTTTTCAGTACTTTCCCTAAAATTCATGATCACTATTAGGTTCTATTTCTTCTTCCTTTATCTCTCAAAGGAAATATAGCAGCAAAACACTCCCATATTTTAGGCTTTAAATTCATAAACAACTGGGTTCACTGCCAACAACTACAAATGTTCAATTGTTTATTAGTGTACATGTCATTACAGTTGGTTTAGATGGTTAATATAGTAATAAATAAAATAACTACATTCAAACAAAGGAAATTAAAATGAGATTAAAGAGCCCTGATCAAAAAAAAAAAATACTTACAACTTTCAGCTGAAAAACTGTGAAAGTTACATACATACATACCTAATGGCACTAGGAATGTACAATATCAATTATTGAAAAAATAAGTGAGTGACTCAGAGTCATAAGAAATTATTTAATATTAGTATTTTTTCTTTTATAGACAAACATAACATACACATGGTTTCTACCTTCTATAAGACAAAGTAGAAAAAACGTTACTGCATTTACCTCAAACACAGCACTGACTGTGCCACAGATAACATGGTCCAAAATATTCAATTCTATAGATAGGCCATGGTATTGAATGCATGGTTAAGTTTTAGGAAAGGCATATATTTCCAGAAGTAAGTATGTTAAATACACAAATATCTATAAATAACAAAAAGTTATCAGCAAAAACGTTTAGGTTATAACATTCCCAAACTTCCTAACATTTTAAGTGTTTTAGATATATGTTGTCTGACCAGTTCGTGTGGTTACAGTTTTAAACTAGCAAACCATTACCCTATAAGAGGAGCTAAACTAAACTATAACACTGCACAAACTTCCCAAGGAAGGTAACTTGAAAAGTCTAAAAAGTGATTCCAATTATTCTAATTAACATTTGAGATGCTGAAAGAATCAATGACTCAAGAAACACTTTGAAATAATTCCATTTTTCTTTATCATTTTCTAAAAAAGTACTCACACAAATTTAAGATCCAGATTGTTTAAGAGTATGTTTTCAAAGTAGGTTTATCACTAAAGCATTCTGATCCAAAGACATAGTCTTAATGCTTCCAATATGTAATTCTAACCTAAAATCACAATCCTTGGTTTGAAAACATCAAAGCTAAGAAACAAAACAATAAATCAGGGTGAAAATGTGCAGCAGCTATAGCTACAAGAGTGGAAAATAAACTCTATTTTTTCCATAAAGACTCTATGAAAATATAAAGCCCAAAGTCAGTGACAACAGAAGCCCACATATAAATGGTGTTTAAAAATAGAAAGTTTTCTAAAGCGTCTCATGAGATGTCAATGAATAGTCATAATCTGAGTTAAGACCTTAAAAATCAAGGTTAAGTTATACATAACTATGCTGATTTACATACCTTCTACAATGTCCAACTGACATACATAATTTACAGACACCCACAGGAATTCATAATGCCCTATCATATCATCTCTCAATACTGGATGTTTATTGTTTTATAGTTTTACTACTTTAAGTACCAAGAAGCCTTTTCAGAGGAAGAGTTCCATCTCTTCCCTTGATCCCCCAAAGTATAGGTAACAAAATATAAAATTAAACAAGATTTATGTTTGATAAACTAACATATAAAATTACCATTGCAATTTTCATAGTGACTGCTTATAAACATAACAGTCATCATAAAGCCTATAAAGTATATACTTAGTTTTATAAAAGAAATGCAGATTGTCTCAAGGTAAAAAACATAGTGCTGGCTGCTAAAAGCACTTTGTTGCAATAAGATGTGCAATAATGAGCAAAACTTCAGAAAACATGAATATGTTCCCCAAACTTTTTAATATTAGTTAAGCAAGAATTGCACTGCAGCAGCAGGATGCTTTTTAGTGGCTGACACTATAAAGCTAACGTTAAGAAAGAAAAAAGGCAGAAAGTGTGAGCAACAAATGGTGTAACCAAATTATTGCAAATGGAGATTAGCAATAAGAAGTGAGGAAGGTGATCGTCCACTCCATTCTGATAAGACACCATCTTTAAATATTAAGTTTTTCGCAGGAAGTGGAACACCCATGTCAGCATACGATGACTGTGAAAGCAAACTTGAAAAACCAGGCTCTGTGTGAATATCCAATGTTGAAGCACCTTCCTAAAAGATCAAGAAACAAGAGAAATGATATTTAATACTTTACCAAAACCACTTAACTCATGAGAAAGAGAGACCTTGATTACCTGAGAAGTGTTAATGGATTGCAAAGCAGTCCAGGAGATGCACAGATAGACACTGTGAGCCCAAAGCAATCAATGACAGGTATGAATATGTGCAAAAATGACTAGCAAAGTAAAACTGTAGTAAGTCCTTTTAAATAGAAATAAGAGGCTATGAGACTGTGGAAAAAGCGAAAGTTCATTTTTAGAAGACCTGACCTACCCCAAAGTGTTACCTAACAGGAGAAAAATCTCTTTAAAAAAAAAAAAAAAAACTTAACAAAGGCCAGGTGCAGTGGCTTGTGCGCCTGTAATCCCAGCACTTTGGGAGGCTGAGGCGGGTGAATCACTTGAGGTCAGGAGTTCAAGACCAGCCTGGCCAACACGGTGAAACCCCTTCCTACTAAAAATACAAAAAAAATAGCTGGGCATGGTGGCAGATGCCTGTGATACCAGTTACTCGAGAGGCTGAGGCAGGAGAATGGCTTGAACCCAGGAAGCAAAGGTTGCAGTGAGCTGAGATCGTGCCACTGCACTCCAGCCTGGGCGACACTGTCAGACTCCATCTCGGGGAAAAAATAAAACAAACAAACAAAAAAACCTTACAAAACACTAAGCACCAGAATAATCCATCTACTCCACGCTTCTCAGATTCATATACTCTGCACAGATCTCTCCCCAGGACTCCAGGCTCAAACATCCACCTATCTGACACTTCGTTTCAGATGCTTCCCCATGCACTCTATACTTAGCATGCCCATCATTGAACTCTCAAATTTTTCCTTCACCTCTTCCTCCACAGTCTTCTCTGTTCACATATCCAGCTAATCAAGAAACACAAGAATCATTCATGATCCCTCCCCTTCCTTCCCTTCACAGCCCTAATCTTTTCCTCACATTTAATCACCATCAAGTTTTATCAACCTATCTCCAAAATATATCCAAATTAGTTTACTTTATTAATTCACTATGGCCAAGGCCTTCACTGCCACAACAGACAGCCCAGTATTGACAGAATTTTGAAATTTTTCAATTTATTGCATCCTTATAAAATTTCCATTTTTGCCTATTTTTATAAAATAGTCCATCAGAAATAACATCTCTCCCCCGTTTAAAAGTCTTCAATCACTTCTCTTTGCACTCAGTGTAAAATGCAAGTTCTCTAACATATGCCAGAAGGCCCTGCACACCGTGCCCTGGCCCTCTTCTTCAGCCTCACCTCTTGCTTCTACCTCTCTTTCATGAGGTTTCTGCCACACTGGCCTTCATTTGTTTCTTTGTTCACTGGACATTTCCCAGACACAGGACGTACAGATCTAAGTTCTGCCAGAATATTCTTTTCCAACTTTTTGGATTCAGCTTATATGTTATCCTGTACCTACTGAAATTAGTTCTACCTGCAGATTTCATCTTAGTTGGCTCCTTCAAAGTACTCATTAAAATATTTTAGAACTTATGTATCTTAATATTTATCTGATTACCGTCTCCCACAACACTCTAAGGTCCATTAGTATTTTACACATCACTGTTTCCACAGCACTCAGCAAAGAGTCTGGCATAGGTCAGGGTCAAGCATTTACCAACTGAATGAATGAAGTAAAACTCCAAAATATTGATTTCATAATGTTGAATCAGATATTCTGAATAGAAACATTCTATTCTAAAAGTTTACCTATAAATCAAATCTAGAATATTCTTTCTTTCCTTGGGGACGGGGGGAAGACAAAAAGTCCAGAGCACTGGCCTTTGCTGCCACAACAGACAGCCCATCCTGGCAGCGGAGAATCGCTTTAGTTATTGGGAAGTGCACTATAACCAAAAACTGGCACCTAGCATGGTACACAGCCCATAACAGACACTTAACACATTTCTGTTGAATAAAGCAAAATCACAGAACAAAGATATCAAGCTTTGGTCTCCAAAGACCTGGCCAGTGAAATGTGCAAGTAAATTAACTTCTTGAATCTCAATGTCTTCATTTGTACAATAAAATTAATGTTTATTTCATATCTTGCTGCTGTGGTGATCAAAAACAGAAGTGTTGTGCATACTTAAAGCTCTGTACAAGTACCATTTGGACTTTTTGGTTTTTGTTACCTGGAATGAGTGAACAAAGTTAAGGACTTGCAGAGAGAGTTTTCTACTGGAATGTAAGAGGTTTTGAAGGCTGGAAAAAAAAAGGCAAGAAAAAGTTTAAACATAAAGGCAAGAATGAGTTTCTCATAAGAGTTTAATTTTTAGCAATTTAAATGCATCTATACATCCTGACCATTCACAAAACATTTTTAAAAATGTTTCTTATCAATGAAATTTTTGCTAGTTTTAACAATAGGGAGTAGTCATACATCAAAAGTCCATTTTGAGCCGGGCACGGTGGCTCACGCCCTTAATCCCAGCACTCTGGGAGGTCGAGGTGGGAGAATCACGAGGTCAGGAGTTCGAGACCAACCTGATCAACATGGTGAAACCCCGTCTCTACTAAAAAAAATACAAAAATTAGCCAGGTGTGGTGGTGCACGCCTGTAATCCCGGCTACTCAGGAGGCTGAGGCAGCAGAATCACTTGAACCTGGGAGGCAGAGGTTGCAGTGAGCTGAGATTGCGCCACTGCACTCCAGCCTGGGTGACAAGACTCCGATTCAAAAAAAAAAAGGTCCATTTTGAAATAAAACATATAATGTAACTAAAATCAAAGTTATCGTTTTAAAAAAATTCAACTATTAGTAAACATAAATGTGAAATGAAAGAAAACTTTTCAAATGAAGATATAGGCACTCTGAGGAATGACAACTACGACATAACCTTCAAACAACCAAAGTAATTGCAAAAGACAGCCTGATAACAGATTAAACACACACCAACCCACCTAAATATTTTTCAAATATGTAAGTCAGTAAAAATTATAGTGGTAATCTTTAAAGTTCTATAGTATTTCCATTTTTTATTTATGTATATTATTTTGTTTTCAGAGAAGAGACGCTGAAATTGTCAACTGAGTACTCTTCATTTTCTGATAAAAGCCACATTACGCCACTTAAATGAATTATTGTCCAACTTCATTTTCTGAAATAAGTCAAGAAGATCTTGACTTGTGGATTTCACCTCTCCAAGCCACCTATCGTGACAATTAGATTCCATTATATTCTTTCCTGCTAACCCACTTTGCCTCAGAACCTTTACAACATTGCCTCTTAGCAGCTACTCACAATGGATCTGTGCTGGCATGTAAGATAAAACCTACATGTCATCTTTAAGGAAGAATACATACTCATTTTAGAAAATGTAGAAAGTGAAGCAAATTTTGTAAAGTCACCATAATTCCACCTCAAAAACCAATCACTATTAACAGAATATAACATGAGTGTGTGTATGTTAGGAGTGAGACAAATGCAGAGACATTTTCTGCAGACATACATTTTTTAAAACTTAGGTTCATACTCCACATCGGCATGCCCATTCCACCACACCCTCACCTCACGTAGATTACTAAATAAATATAATCAAAACATGTGCCCAAAATGTTTGCCTGTGACTAATTTCTGATCTAGTGAAATTTAATTTTGAAAAATACAGCAAAACCCTTAAACTAGTGATCTCTATTCAATCAACAAATATATACAGAACAATTACTGCGTTCATGTGTGGAATAAAAGAAAGTAAAGATATAGTAACTATTCGCTGACAACTTAAAAACTGATATGAAAATATGACAGTGAATATAAGCAAGCCCTCACCTCTCTTTTCTGCAAAGGCCATGTGTAGCAATTTTCCTACAAACTTTCCGGTTTAATTCAGAACTGAACAGTGGAATTCCAAAGCACAGCTCAAGAGGAACCCAATCTGCTTCTGTTGTGGCACCTAAGAAAGGATACATAAATTTACTTTTTTATCATATATATTATATATAACTGACAAGGGTTTCTTAACCTGAGGTTCATAGATTACTCCTGCCCCACTGATATCTACCAGTGGGCTTGGCAGGGGAGGAAGAAATTGGAGGGGGCCAGTTAATCTCTAAACAGGACAGGCATATTTTGGGTATAAACGTGTCTGAGAAGGTACACAGCTTTCATCCAATGTTCAAAGTAGTCATTTGCCCAAAAAAGAGTATTGTAAGACATCTGTAAGATGAGAGAATGAATCAAAACATTTACCACAGGAATAAGGTTATTAATAAGTTATTTTCAAGTCATAATTTTATAATACTTGAATTATTTTTCTAAGTATGTAAAAAGGCTTCCTAGAAAACTCTTATTTAAAAGTCTATTATGAATAATAAGAACAGACAAATGGCATGCAAATATCTTAACATAAAAGTTAAACCTCAGAAATTAGTCTAATAAAATTGCAAAAAGTTTTAGCACCATACCAGAGGTTTGCTTTGTTGCTGACTCTATAGCTGCTTCCTCAATGACCATTTCAAATGACTCTGTACTCCCATTTACATCTGAGCCAGAAGCCAAATCAGGTTCTCCTTACAATTAAAGTACACACACAATATTAGGATTCTAGCAGTTAGCAGAAGCTGCCAATAAATCAGTCTTAACATGGAAAAGACTTCAGACAATAATGATGATGATAGAAAGAAAATGCATAATCCTTGGCTTAAAGAAGTGGTTTTAAACAGGGGAGCAATTTTGATCCCCAAGGGACATGAATGAAGACACGGATGCTATTCAACGAATGCTAAACATCTGACCATACACAGGACAATCCTCCACAAAAAAGAATGATCCAGCTCAAACTGCACATAGTGCTGAGGTTGAGAAACCCCAGCCTAAAGAAACCAAAATTCAAAAAGAAGGACACAGGTTACTGAAGCCATTTGCACCCCTGTGGAAATACATAGCCTGCTTATGTTATTACTCTTCAAAGTTCTTTTCTGACTCATATCTTTAGCACAGAAGATCCTCCAAGACCCCTCAGACCTTACCTACTTCTCTACTCTGATCTTCTACTACTATATAACAAATTCTTTCTTTTGGCCACAGTGAACTACCGTTTCCTAATTCCCTCTGCCTGAAAGGCTGCCATCCTCCAAAAACACATTATCTTTTGTCTACCTAACTCTTCAATTTTCAAAACTCAAACTTCACCTTCTCTAGGAGGCCTTCTCTGTGCTGTGTTAGCGGTTTATGCAGACCCCATCATAGTCAATAACACCACACTGTATACTGACTCATGCATCTCCTCTCTAGGGTTTTAATCCTTGGAACAACATTGTCTTTTTTATTTCTTTTTTGTGTGTGTTTGTAGAGACAGGGTCTTGCTATATTGCCTGGGCTGGTCTCAAACTCCTAGACTCAAGCAATACTCCTGCTTTGGCTCTCCCAGAGGACTGGGATTACAGGCGTGAGCCTGTACCTGGCCTGGCCTTATTAAATTGCTCCAGCACTTAAGCAAGTATTCCATAAATGTTTGTGGAATGAATGACATAAAAAAGGACAGCTGTAATAGACATACTTTGAAATGACTGCTTAATTAATAGCCCTCTTCTCTAGAAAATGCCCTTACAATATTTGGCAGTCAACTATTTGGCCAAAGACAAATGAGATAGGGGTAAGTACCTACCTCGACGGGAGCCAATCCAATCTACTGGATGGCAAGTGATCAATCACATTTTCTCAGAATTTCAAACTAAGAGGCTCATGAAATACTGTCAATCAATGGGAGATAATGAAAGATCTCCCAAAGTCAATGGACGAGAACTGGCACCATGGCAACCCAAACCACATATATGCCAATATTATGCCAGAGCAGAAACAACTAGTAAGCATGAGAAGGTGATTTGGAAATGGATTTTCAAATTCAAAAAAAAAAAAAAGTAAGTGGTATCTAAGAAAAATTAGCTATTGTCAATACGTAGGACAGATTGGAGATAGAAAGGAGAGGCCAGAAAGGCTAAGCAGGGAACGGTTGCAACAGCAAATGTTAAAGGTTTAAACTTCAAGACCCAGACAAGAAGAGCAGTCATAGAGAATTTAAAATGAAGAGAAAGGGGATGAAATGGACATGAGAGACTTATCTAAAGCCTAATCCACAGAACTTGGAAACTAACTGAACATAGTGGAAAAAAGGAAAGAATGAGACAAAGGTAAGATTTTAGACCTAGATAATTAAGACAATGGTGCCTTTTGACAGAAAAAGTTGCAAGGGAAAACTATTAAGTCAATTTTGGAAACATTTGTATAAAGAGACTAGAGTTTTGAAACCATCACCCTATAAAGCTAACTTAATGCAAAGCCTTATAAACACAGATATGACAGTAAAGCGCCCAAAAACCCCAAACCATTCTGTACCCCAATCCTATTTTCTTCATTTGAACAACTGATATTTGTCCAAATGATGTTCTAAAATATTTCCTCATGCTTCAGTGAAAGAATATTGAGTATTCAATAACTCAACATCCCCACAAAGGTCTGCAGCTTTTCATATAACACTGGGTTAAACTCAAAACCAATTATCTTAATTCAAAGAATCCAACTATTGGCTAACCTCTCTCATCAGAAGCATCACTGAGTTTTCTATTTGCAAGTTGGCTGGAAGCATTCAACATGGTGACATATCCACAGAGATGCTGTAAGTCCACTCTGTTCCTTAGTATCTGCAATGCTTTATGAACACCCATATTGACATGAGTGAACTCTACGAACAGAATGGACATCACATTAGTGAACAGTTTCTAATAACACGCAAACAGCTTAAACATACTTTATTAAACAACTCTTAGAACTACTTTTATACTTTAATACATCATAATTGATTCCAATAAAGAAGTATATAAAGTTATTCTTACTGAAACTAAAGCTAACAATGTACTTGAAATCACATGCCTAAATTAATTGTATCTTAACTCAAGTTCTCATAAATATGTGAACTTATAAAAAAGAAAAATGCTCTATATTCAAATATAAAGAAATCTCTTTTTTATAATTCACACAATAATCCCCCATGGCAAAGGATCTACTAAGCAGTTTTTGAGATTTTGTAAATTTTCAGATCCTGTTGTCACTATCTGCATCTCCAGGTAAACAATTATCTTTTTTCCTTAGACTTTATGAAGTATTAAGAACAGTTGTGTGAATGATAAAAAAGGAGAAATAGAGAAAAATCTTCCGTCTAGGCAGATACCTACTTATTCTCTTTATTCCCAAGACAGACTAGTAGTCTTTCAAAAATCCTAAATGGGTCTTATTCTAACAGTTCTTTGTGGATGGCAAAGCACACGACAAAAAACTACCTTTTGCCAACACTCTTTAATAGCAAAGAACCTAGAACCTAAAAATTTTAAGATTTCCTGCCATGTTTTCCACCAAACTGTTGACATGAGTAATAATTAAAAAAAAAAAAAAAAAAAAGTCAATAGATACAATTCAAAAGGTACCTCCTTGTAGTTCTGTTTCATCAAATGGAAATGGGACATGGACAGTTTCTCCTATCCCATGCAAACCATGCCCCTAAACATAAACAAAAGTTAAAAGGTATACAAGAAACCTTCACTTCCAATCACTGATACTCAAAAGTAAATAAGATTGTGTCACATAATAGTATATTCCATATTAATACCTCATCAAAATTCTTTCAACAATTTTCTATTTTTCTACAGCAAGCAGTGATAATCTTACATGTGTAATAACCTATAAGGCAATGTTTCTCAAATTGAATGTATAGGCCAATGCAGAAAAAGGAGGCTAATTTAACAGGTAAATCAGGTGTTAGCCAAGTGAAGAGTGAATGAGACCAAGTTTATTCACACAAAGGTTAGCTAGAGTTCTGAGAAGGAAAAGTGGCAGAAGAATCCCCATAATCACATAGCGTACCACAGGTTAAGAGTGCAAAACTCAAAAACCTGCCCTGAAATAAAATATATTCAGAATTACTTGCTACAATATTATAATTACATATAATTGGAAACAACCAAAATGTCCACCAACAGGGGACTGGTTTATTAAATTAGGAGACATAACTTCAGTGGAGGTGCATAAATGAAAGAAAGCTATGACCTGCAATGGAAAGATCTCCAGCTGCTAAATGGAAAAGGTAAGGAGCATATCTGTGTGCAGATACTTGCATATGCATAAAGACACTCTGGAAGGATACAGGAGAAATGAACAGATGAAATTATCTGATTTGGAAGAGAGATGGGGAGTGGAAACTTGGTAGACAGGGTTAGCAGGGGAGTAATACTTTGTTTGTTTGTTTTTTTAAAACAGAGTCTTGCTCTGCTACCCAGGCTGGAGTGCAATGGCACAATTTTGGCTCACTGCAACCTCCACCTCCCAGCTTCAAGCAATTATCCTGCCTCAGCCTCCTGAGTAGCTAAGATTACAGGCACCCGCCACCACACCCGGCTAACTTTTTTTTTGTATTTTTAGTAGAGACTGGGTTTGTCCATGTTGACCAGGCTGATCTCAAACTCCTGACTTCAGGTGATCCACCTGCCTCAGCCTCCCAAAGTACTGGGATTACAGGTGTGAGCCACTGCACCTGGGCTCTATACCTTTTAATAATATTTTATTTTTGAATCGTGAATGTACTATTAGTTCAAAAATTAAATTTAAAAAATCTGAGTCTACCCACTTCACTCTTATGTTGCAAATGGTAATTCAGTTTCATGTATCACACTTAATTAATATTGTTCATTTGAGTTTTGTTTTAAAGCTTTGCTTATATTTAATTCCAAAATTTGACTTGAATTTGTAGTTGTGTAATAACAACAAGCATGAAGAATTTAACTTAACATCTACATCTATTTAGAACTGTTATAATAGAAATTTAATACTGAGGATCTGTAAATTTTTCCCTTTAAGAGAGACCCATACATTATTCAAGTTCAAGAAACCCTGATATATCCGAAGGAAAGCATACTCTTTCCGTTGTTTCATATAACAATTTAAATATATTTCTCAGAGCTCTCTTTGATTCCCTAA
Source organism: Trachypithecus francoisi (assembly GCF_009764315.1). NCBI lineage: Eukaryota > Metazoa > Chordata > Mammalia > Primates > Cercopithecidae > Trachypithecus > Trachypithecus francoisi. The sequence goes on along the minus strand of NW_022681472.1, from coordinate 78,736,477 downwards.
ACCAGATGGCTGCAATAAATTATGGTTTTAACTAAAAATCTTAAATTTGTAACATGTTTAAAATTCCAATAAGGTAAATTTATTTCCATCAAATTTAATTAAAAAGGCATTTTTCTTTAGCAAAAGCAAAACTCCTTAATAAACACTTTAAAAACAGTACTGTCAGCCTGGTGTGGTGGCTCACACCTATAAGCTCAGCACTTTTGGAGGTCAAGGCAGGTGGATCACTTGAGCCCAGGAGCTTGAGACCAGCCTGGGCAACATGGTGAAACCCTGTCTCTATAAAAAATTAGCCAGGCATGGTGGCGTGAGATTGCAGTCCCAGCTACCACGGAGGCTAAGGCAAGAGGATCTCTTGAGTCTGGGGAAGTCAAGGCTGCAGTGAGCTGTGATCATGCCACTGACTTCAGCCTAGGTGACAAAGTGAGACCCTGTCTCAAAAAAATAAATAAAAACAGGTACTGTCTGCTGATTTGGTTGTTTTTCTATCCATATTTTGCATTAGCCCCCACCCAAAAAAAAAAAAAAACACCTAATTTAGCTTGACCTACAGAGTACCACCTACAGAAATGACCTTGGCAACCACCACTCTCATTTTACTTTATTCAAAAAAAGATTTGTTACTATAAATTAAGACAGGGTTTCACTAATGTTAACCATGTTGGTCTCCAACTTTTGGACTCAAGCAATTCACCTCAGCCTTCCAAAGTGCTGAAATTACAGGTGTGAGCCACTACACCCAGCCACCCTTCATTTTAAAGGTAAGGACAACTGAAGCTCATAGAATCACCCATTGTTCCTTCACTCTACTTCTACTGCCACTACCAACACAGTAACATTTTCTGAGATCTTCCCACGTGCTAAACACAGTGCTCAAGTCATTCTTTTCAAAAACCTTAACAAGATAGGAACTTTATCTCCAGTTTATAGGTAAAGACACAAAAGGTATTTAACTTGCCCAAGATTACTAGTAAATGATGGAACCAAGATCTGAGTTTAGGCAGTCTGACTTAAGTCCATGTCTAGCCCATTCTATGATGCTATCTCCCATGACTACCCCATACTACATATTTTCCCTGGCTAATTTCATCCTCTCATGGTTTCAACTACCATCTACCAGCTGATGCTGACACACTTAATCGCTCTTGTCTAATCTCTCATTTGAATTTCAGAATATTTCCAATTACCACAGGCACCACATAAACACAATGCATCAACTGCCCCATAAATGTGCTCCTCCTCCTGTGTTCCCCACAGTAGTGGTATCACCACCTCCTGTGATATCACTACCTCCCATGTTCCCTAGAGTACTGGTATCGTGGTATCACCACCTCCCGTGATATCACCTCCTCCCGTGTTCCCTAGAGTAGTGGTATCACCACCTCCCGTGTTCGCTAGAGTAGTGGTATCACCACCTCCCGTGTTCGCTAGAGTAGTGGTATCACCACCTCCCGTGTTCGCTAGACTAATGGTATCACCACCTCCCGTGATATCACCTCCTCCCGTGTTCCCTAGAGTAATGGTATCACCACCTCCCGTGTTCGCTAGAGTAATGGTATCACCACCTTCCGTGATATCACCTCCTCCCGTGTTCCCTAGAGTAGTGGTATCACCACCTCCCGTGTTCGCTAGAGTAGTGGTATCACCACCTCCCGTGTTCGCTAGACTAATGGTATCACCACCTCCCGTGATATCACCTCCTCCCGTGTTCCCTAGAGTAATGGTATCACCACCTCCCGTGTTCGCTAGACTAATGGTATCACCACCTCCCGTGATATCACCTCCTCCCGTGTTCCCTAGAGTAATGGTATCACCACCTCCCGTGTTCGCTAGAGTAATGGTATCACCACCTCCCGTGATATCACCTCCTCCCGTGTTCCCTAGAGTAGTGGTATCACCACTCCCGTGTTCGCTAGAGTAATGGTATCACCACCTCCCGTGATATCACCTCCTCCCGTGTTCCCTAGAGTAGTGGTATCACCACCTCCCGTGTTCGCTAGAGTAATGGTATCACCACCTCCCGTGATATCACCTCCTCCCGTGTTCCCTAGAGTAGTGGTATCACCACCTCCCGTGTTCGCTAGAGTAATGGTATCACCACCTCCCGTGATATCACCTCCTCCCGTGTTCCCTAGAGTAGTGGTATCACCACCTCCCGTGTTCGCTAGACTAATGGTATCACCACCTCCCGTGATATCACCTCCTCCCGTGTTCCCTAGAGTAGTGGTATCACCACCCTTCTACCGTCACAAGCCAAATACCTCAGAATCTTTCTTCCCTCTTCCCATCTCTTTCTCAGATACCTGATCAATTCTACTAATTCTATATTTGTAGTAGTTCTTAAATCCATTTTTCCTTTCAATTCTTATTACCATGTCCTTGATCCAGGCTATCTTTATCTCTTATCTAAACTACTACACACAGTTCTAACTGGTCTTCTTGTTTCAGGTGTCTCCCCACTCCCTTCCATTCTCAATATCATCCCAAGGTTGATTCCTAGAACACATTTGACCATGTTAATCCCAGTTACCCCCCTGTAATTGCTACCATCAATCTACAGGTCAACGTCTCAGCTCCACAGCAGAACACTCAAGGCACGTGGCACTGCAGGGCCCGCCTACTTCTTCAGACTCATCTCTGACCACAACTCCCTCACACTCCAACTCACCCCTCAAAAACAATGAACAGCTATTGGCCCTGGCATGCTATGTCACTTCATATTCTTATTTACTTATTCCACAAACACTAACTGGACAACTACTATGACCTGAGCACTGTGCTGGGCACTAGGAAAATAGCAGCAAATTAAAAAAAAAAAAATTCTTGCCCAGAGATTTAATCATCCTGACCCCTCCTTTTGTATTCAGCCTGGGTCTCACTTTCTCCAAGGAACCTCCCCTAAGCCCTTCTCCTTGCCCCAAGGCTGGACTGGATACTTCTTTTTAAGTCTTCCACTATATGTAATTCTATTCGATAAACTGAAACTGAGTGCTTATGCGCCTTTTCCCACCATCCTTAAATTCCTTGAAGATGGTAGGCCCTGTCTTATTTGCATATTCACATTAATTAGCACAAAATAAGCACATTCAATTGTTAAGATGAATGAACTGACGAAATCTTTACAGAGAACCTATTACGGCCGGGCGCGGTGGCTCAAGCCTGTAATCCCAGCACTTTGGGAGGCCGAGACGGGCGGATCACGAGGTCAGAAGATCAAGACCATCCTGGCTAACATGGTGAAACCCCGTCTCTACTAAAAATACAAAAAAACTAGCCGGGCGACGTGGCGGGCGCCTGTAGTCCCAGCTACTCGGGAGGCTGAGGCAGGAGAATGGCGTGAACCCGGGAGGCGGAGCTTGCAGTGAGCTGAGATCCGGCCACTGCACTCCAGCCTGGGCGGCAGAGCGAGACTCCGTCTCAAAAAAAAAAAAAAAAAAGAGAACCTATTACGTGCCAGAAAGTGTGCTACACATTTGATACGTACATTTTCATTTCATTCTCTCAATTCTATGAGCATAAACTGCCTACCCGACCATTAGTGGCTATTATTGTAAGTGTTTGTTATTATACAATAGATATTGGTATCTCCACGTTATAGGTGGGAAATAAAGTGTAAGGTTTATCACAAAAATGCCACACAGCCCAATAAGCACACGCAAAGAGGCTCAACATCATTAGCCATAGGGAAAATGTAAATCAAAACTATAATGAGATACCACTCCACACCCCCCAGGGTGGTTATCATCAAAAAGCCACATAATATCAAGTGTCTGTGGGAATGTAAAATGACACAGCCACTTTGCAAGACAGTCTGGCAGTTCCTTAAATGCTTAAACATAGAATTAGCATATGACCCAGTAAGTAATTCCACCCCTATATATATATAGCCAAGAGAAATGAAAACATATGTCCACAGAAAAACTTGCACACAAATGTTTATGACAGCATTCTTCATAACAGCCAAAAGGTGAAAACAACCCACACGTCCACCAACTGATGGAGGAATAAACAAAACGTGGCATATCCATACAATGGAACATTATTTGGCCATAAAAAGGAATGAAGTATTGATACAACAACACGATGAACCTTGAAAACATTATGTTAAATGAAGGAAGCCAGTCACAAAAGACCACATGTTATATATGATTCCATGCATATAAATGCCCAGATTAGGAAAATCTGTAGAGACAAGCAGATTAGTGTTGTTTAAGACTGGGGGGAAGGAGGGGAGTAGCAGGGAGAAAATAGAAGAGTGATCACGAAAGGATGCAGGGTTTCTTTCTAAGGTAATGAAATGTGCTAAAATTGAGTGTGGTGATGGCTGTACGTATCTGTGAACACACTAAAACCCACTGAACTGCACAATTTAAACTGGTGAGTTGTACAGTATGTGAATTATATACTCAATACAGTAGTCCCCTTTTATCTGAGGTTTTGCTTCCCATGGTTTTAGTTATTATCTGTGGTCAACCAAGGTCTGAAAATAGCTGAGTATAGTATAATAAGATATTTTGAGAGAGACCACATTCATATAACTTGTATTACAGTATGCTATTTTCTTATTAGTAATTGTTCATCTCTTACTGTGTCTGATTCATAAATGAAACTTTACCATAGGTATGTATGTATAGGAAAACACATACTATATATAGGGTTACTATTGGTGGTTTCAGGCATCCCCTGGGGGTCCTGGAACATATACCCCACAGATGGGGAAACTACTGTAAAGCTATTATTAAAAAAAAAAAAAAATCGTTGTCACGCAGCTAGCAGAAGTTAGGCTGCAATGCAAACCTGGGTCTAACCTCAAAGTATTTCTGCCACTCCCACACTGCCAAAGGGCCAGGACTAAAATTCACATCTCTGATTTTTTACATTCAACTTTATAAATTTCAAATGACTGATATTTTATTACACCTCAATATAGAAAGCTAGAAAAATTATCTTTATAATAAAAAGTCAAAACTGATTATTTCAAATAAGATAAATGTACCTGAATTAAAACTGCAGAATGTGTTAAAGCATCATTCAACATCGTGAGCACATTTGAGGTAGGAACTACTCCAGGATCATGACCCCAAGATGTTATTAGCAATCGATCATAACTCTATTGAAAAGAAATTAACAGGTAAAATGGCATTCAGGAATAAGGAAAATATTAAGAAGTTATCTAGGGTACTGCTCACACACACAAAAAAACCATCCAAACCTCACACACATACCTGAAATATATCTGGCAGTTTTCGAAGTCTTGTACCTTTGGACAATAAAAGGGATGGTGGTCCTTGTCCAGTGATATGATAAATGTACAGTTTAAACCAGACAGAGCTGACTTCCGGGATAGCTGGTCCAATATGCTACAATCATAGAACAGTTAAGATAAAGTTATAATAAAGTGTTACATAAGTGACCAAGAACAGTCTTACAAACAGCAAATCCCTTCACATAAAGGTTAACTGTAATCATCCTCATGAAAATAAATTTTAAATGTTTCATTAAAATAGTTTCAATTTTATACTGGAATTAAGAAATTACGTCTTGTCACTTCAATTAAGAGAATGGACTCTGGAGAAGACTGCCTAGTTTGGAATCTTGGTTTTATCCATCCAGCCATATCACCTTAAGAAGATTACTTAAGCTCTCTGTGCCTCATTTTGCTCAATCTATAAAATAGCAATAAAGAATCTACCTCAAGACGATGTTGTAAGGTTGTTGAAAAAGCTTAAAATAGTACCTGGAATATAATAAACTTGATATTAAAGTGTTAGCTATATTATCATTAATCACATACAATTTTCACAAAAGGAATCACCTACCCTTCCATCCATTTTACCATTTATTCGGCAGTTCATGGATTCCTACCATGTCTGGAGGTTGTGTTAAAGAACAGGAGGAGGTTGGGGGGTGTGCACAAAGAATTATTTTAAAAAGGTTAGTTAGATGCAAATCTCTTGTTGAATATTAAAGACAAAATTGGTGTGAAGACAGGATCCTCACTGAGGCAGCTAGAACATAGGCAAATTAATTGTGTACAAGAATCCCTTCCTTTCTGCTACACCATTAAACCCTGCATTATCTAGGAAACCAGGTAAGATGTAGCACTGAAGAACAGCAACATAATCTCCACTCTGAAAATGGCACAGGCCACAACTTCCTTGTTAAGTATACAAATGAATGCAACTGATATATATATATTTTTTTCTTAAGTAAAAGTCCAGAAGGAATTTTCACATATAAATTATACAGTCAGCCAGAGTTCTAGCTTTCAAGTACCATCTTTTCTTTTCAGCTTATTCAGAATCATAGCCCCACTTCGAAGACATTTAACTTTTCCTAATTAAATTTATCTGATCCCTCAAAATGATGCCAGCTTCCTTTTTGGAGCATCCTAAAACCTTCTCTTTAAAATATTCTGTAAATGAATAAATTTTAATCTAATGTGTCACAAGTCACTAGGTGATACATATATAAAATACACCAATTACACTCCACAAATTGAACATATCTTACAAAGGCATAAAATACAAAATTGCTTTCTATGATTCAGTGATTTTAATAGTTGGTATCTGCAGATAGAGAAGAAAACAAAACTGACGGGACTCATGACACTACCAAGTGGATCCTCCAAGTAGGTCTTTACCTGAGGGGTGCAGCTGCTGACAGGCCGGATTTCATTGGTGAGGGGAGCCATGGAAACAAGTAGTGTGTAATTTTTGTTTAGAACTCTGCTGCAAGTTGCAGGGTCCAGACCAAGAAGGCTTTCACAGCGTAAGAGATCCAGAGGAAAACCTGAGTTATGATCAAGCACACACAGAGAATAAAAGACTGACAGTGTGAAACAAAAATGTTGAAGATGCAATATTGATAACCGACTTAAGATTTTAAATTTTCTTTTTAAGGTAGAGTAACTCTATTAAGAAGTACCAAATTTCCTAGGAGACCACCAAGATACTTTAAGATGCAAAGCTAAAATGTTTTATTCTTTGGTCTAGACAGACAATCATCTACTTCAGGTTACTTTTTACTGCAACAAGATGTACTTGTTTTACCGTACTTCCTCTCTCCATCCAGAGCCACTCTACAACAGTGGCATACCACTGACCCTCGAACAGAGGAGTTACAGATGCTGACCCCTAGCACAGTCAAAAATCTGTATATAACTTCACACTTCCCAATGACTTAACTACTAATAGCCTACTGCTGACTGGAAGCCTTACCAATAACATGAACAGTTGATTAATACATATTTTATATGTTATATGTACTATATGCTATATTCTTACAATAAAGCTAGAAAAAAATCATAAGGAAGAAAACATACATATATTACTATTAAGTGGAAGTGGATCATCATAAAGGTCTTTATCCTCGTCTTCACAGCAAATAGGCTGAAGAGGAGGAAGAAGAGGAAGGGCTGGGCTTGTTGTCTCCCAGGTGACAGAGGCAGAAGAGGTGGAAGGGGAGGCAGGAGAGGCAGGCATGCTCGCCGTAACTTTACGGAAACACACTGAAAGTTCCCTCTAACTTTCTTGTTTCTTAATGTATCTAAAAATGTCTCTATACAGGACCAATTCTTTTTCTGCCATCTGCTTTAGTTTCAGTGTCTGTATCATAGAAGAGTGCACAGAAGTCAAAAGCAGTCTTGAATAATCAGAACCCTGCCAGATGCTCTAATGTCGATTTGTTTTCTGGCACTGCTTTTTCTATGTCTTCCTCATTGTCTGGCACTCATTTGGAAGCACCCATCTCCAACAAGGTGTCTATCTATTAGCTCTTGAATTTCAAGACCCATATCTTTTTTTTTTTTTTTTGAGACAGAGTCTCTCCGTCGCCACACTGGAGTGCAGTGGCACCATTTCAGCTCACTGCAACCTCTGCCTCCCAGGTTCAAGTGATTCTCCTGCCTCAGTCTCCCGAGTAGCTGGGACTACAGGCGCCACCACCACGCCCAGGTAATTTTTGTATTTTTAGGAAAGACAGGGTTTTACTATGTTGGCCAGGATGGTCTCTATCTCCTGACCTCAGTATCTGCCCGCCTCGGCCTCCCAAAGTGTTGGGATTACAGGCATGAGCCACCGCGCCCGGCCAAGACCGGTATCTTAAAACGCTTCAGGCTGGGCGCAGTGACTCATGCCTGTAATCCCAGCACTCTGGGAGGCCGAGGTGGGCACATCATGAGGTCAGGAGATCCAGACCATCCTGGTCTACATGGTGAAACCCCGTCTCTACTAAAATACAAAAAATTAGCCAGGTGTGGTAGCACATACCCGTCGTCCCAGCTACTCGGGAGGCTGAGGCAGGGGAATCGGTTGACCTGGGAGGCAGAGGTCACAGTGAGCCGAGGTTGTGCCACTGCACTCCAACCTGGATAACAGAGCGAGACTCCATCTCCAAAAAAAAGCGCTTCACTCCCCAACTTTTAGCCATATCCAAAATCTCTTTCATTATTTCCTAGATTAGCTCTGTTGTAAACCCTGTGAAGTCAGGTACAACATCTAGACAGTTTTCTCCAGCAGAAATTTATTATTTTAGGCTTGATGGCTTTCACAGCTTTTTCTAAAACAATGATGGCATCTTCAGTGGTGTAATTCTTCCAGACTTTCGTGAGGTTCTGTTAGAGTTCTCTTCCATAGCGCAGACAATCCTTTCTATACAGTACTGTGTGTGAATAGCCTTAAAGGTCACTATGACCCCCTGATTTAGAGGCTGAATCAGAGACACTGTGTTTGGGACAAGTAGATCACTTCAATGCCTTTAGTGTTGAACTCATGCGGGTTCTGCGTGGGTTAACCAGGACCACTGTCCAGTACCAAAAGAACTTTAAAAGGCAGTCCCTTACTGGCAAGGTACTTCCTGACTTCAGGGACAAAACATCAAAGGAACTAGTCCAGAAAAAGGGTTCTTATTGCCCAGGCCCTTTTGCTGTATAGCCAAAAGACTGGCAGCTGGCATTTATCTTTTCCCTTCAAGGCTCAGCAGCTTTATAGATAAGGGCAGTCCTGACCAGAAACCTGACTACATTTGCACAAAACAGTAGCAAGCCTGTCCCTTCCTGCCTTAAATCCTGGTGCTCATTTCTCTTCCTTACTAATAAATGTCCTTTATGCCATTTTTTTCCAGAATAGGACACTTTTGCATGCATTAAAGACCTCTTCAGGCAGATATCCCTTCTCCTCAATGATTTTCTTAATGGTATCTGTATTACTCCGTTCTTGCATTGCTATAAAGAAATACCTCAGACTAGGTAATTTATGAAGAAAATAGGTTTAATTGGTTCATGGTTTTGCAGGCTGTACAGGAAGCAGAATGGCCTCTGCTTCTGAGGAGGCCTTAGGAAGCTGACAATCATGGCAGAAGGTGAAAGGGAAGCAGGCACATCTTAACATGGCCGGAGCAGGAGGAAGAGAGAGATGGGGAAGGTGCATACACTTTTGAACAATCAGATCTTGTGAGAACTCACTATCGTGATGACAGCTTTGGTGGGTGAGGGGAGGCAGGGTAGTAAACCATGAGAAACTGCCCCCATGATCCAACAACCTCCCACCAAGCCCCACCTCCAACACTGGGGATTACAATTAGACATGAGATTTGGGTGGGGACACAGATCAAAACATACTAGCATCTGGGAACTCATCTGTTGCCTCTCGGTCAACAGAAACTGCTTCTCCTGCTATCTTAACATTTTTTAAGACAAACCTCTTAAAATTATTAAACCATCCTCTGCTAGCATTAAATTCTCCAGCTTAAGAGAATACTAATTATCTTTCATTTGCTTTGTCATAATGACTTTGCTTTTTCTCAAATCATATTAGAGTCTATAGGTATGCCTTTCTTACAGCAATCCTGCACTGACATAAAAGCTGCATTTTCAATATGAGAAAAAGTATTTTGCAAAAAGTGCAATGTTTTCATGCCTGTTGGCACAGATGTGCAAACAGCTTCATAAATTTCCTTCTCTTACTTAACAATCGTCTTTTACACTGATTTACCTATCCTGAAATGACTGCAGAGCTCAATCTGCAGTACATACCATGCAATTCAACTTTTTCTTGTAATGTTACGACTTGACTTTTCTCTGCTTCTTGGGAGAATTTCCAGCATCACTAGTGGCTCTCTGTATGGCTCCCCTAGTGTTATTTGAGGTTTATGGTACTGCACTAAATCAATGAAAAATATGAGAGAACCACGAGAGATCACTTTTAACTGTAATGGGCAATTTAACGTAAAGACACATTGCTCACCCAGAGATGATCAGTGTCAGAGTATTTTAAGCAGGCACTCAAGTAGATACAACACTTGAGCTCACCACAAGAGCAACAAGAGATACCTACAAAATTATTACAGTAGTATAATATTTACTACAGTTAATTTTATGCAGTTATGGCTTAATACTATATGTTTCCATTTATTTACATTTCTCTCAACTGCAATGTTGCTGTGCAATCTGTAAATGTGTGCATTAAGTTCTGATATGTTTGAATGTCTTATAATGGATCTGTATATATTTTATGGTAATAAATGACAAAACAGACTAGTATCTACATGTATTTTATACATACATGACACATCTAACTTTTCTTTAACTTCTTCGACATCTGGTTTGCCCGCAAGTTTTTTCAAATTATCATAAATTTCCAAAAAATGTTCTAATACATTTACTCATAAAAATCAGCCCATAAGTGGATGTGTGCAATTCATAGCCATGTTGTTCACTTGTCAACTGTATTACGAAAGCCTAAGTCCCAGGAGAAGCTATGTGCTTCTCTCCTCCAGTTTCCGATCTGTACAAAGAGAATCATGGCCAAGTCCTCATTTTAGTATAGGGGAAAGAGCTCCTCATTTGGAAATGTGTACCCTAGATTTCCGGTCCATAAAGCATGAACTCACTCAACATACAACAGATTTTAAGCATTCTTATTCTTAATCCTTTTGAAAAATACCAAATCCTATTGCTCTCTAAAAAGAGATATTTAACGTTAAAAGAAACTTCCAAAGATCAAGGTAGCTATCTCCTCCTTCAAGCAAGAATACATCTAAAAATACAGATACACATACATATATAACGGCCTCCTGAAAATGCCTAGAAGCAATAAGCACAACTAACACCAGTATCTTGGTCTCTAATAGCAATCCCCCAGTAAAAGAAATTAGGCTCCTAGGACAAATGGCTGATTCCAGGACTGAGGCAGAATAAACACACAATAAGATCTTATTGCTTGGCTAGAAAGTAAAGAATTGCTTAGGGGAGAAAACTGGAGGCATGTCATAAGGAGAAAGGAGACAGGAACAAGCTTAAAGGAAATTCTCACGGCAAAATCTGAGAAAACTGGGGCACAAAAATAATTGAGAGGCAATAATGACTAATCACAGACTACTGAAAAAATAAGAATTCCTAAATTCATACAGAGAATACGAGAGAATGCCTGTTCACAACTGTTAAATACGGCAGAAGTGCTAAAGTGGGGGAAAAATTACCAATCTCCAACCATCGAAGTACAGAATGGTTCAGGCAAGAACCACCAATGGATTCTAAATCTAGGAGGAAACACTGATGAGGAGTGGGATATCTGCATGGCCTCAAAGTATCTCCCCACAGATTGCTTATCAGTTGTGAGGGAAAAAAACAGTTGACTATACAGTGGAAAAATCAGATAATCCATTAACTGGGTGATCAAAATTAACATTACCAATGAAGGGTAGATGGAAAGCATTGGGTGTGAGGAAGGGGGATGACAGGGTGAGGTACAGGATAGCAGATCACAGAATGTTTAACCACAAGGTCAGCATATTTTCTGGCAGGGGCCTAAAGCAAGGGATACACCTTGCTCAGGTTGAGGGTGAGACAAAGTTCACGGGGCTAGAAGAAGGACAGAAGCTTAAACAAGCTTTGGCTAACAAGCATTTTGTTCTGACTGATAATTCAGAACAGGCAGTTGAGCCCACTGCTTATGAGGCAAAGCAAGGGAATCTGGAGGATCTGTTTCTGACCTTGTCACAGGTGAACAGAAAGGAGCGGGGAATTCACCTGTGAATCTCATCTAAGTCATATGGGGGAAAAGTGTGTCCTTGCACTAAGCCCCTTCCCAAAACACAGAAGGGTGAGGGGATGTCTTAACCTTCAGGCAAAATTCAACATTATCAATGTCAAGTATAGATAATACTTAATGTATACTAAAACAGGGAAAGTAAGAAGTCTAAAGATTTCATGGTGGTTAGAACACATTTCTGATAGCTTTACAACTGTGATTGCTTTCCTACAAATGTGGTTTAATTCCTAAACATTTCCACAGTAGTAGCCTGCCAAATTATAAACAGTGGTTTTTATGTCTGACTTACACTAATCACAGTTAAACAATGTATTTTTAAAGACAAAGATACCTGGGGGGAAAATCATGCTTATAAAATGAGAAAAAAATAGACCAAACATCACTTCTATTTATAACTAGTGCCCCATGCTATTTGAAATCAAGGGATTAAGGACTCTTAGGACTAAGAGACTAGTTTCATGTATAACAGAGTTTGCTTGTATAATATCACAATGCTTTTGTTTTATAGTGGATAACAAGTACTACATGATATACTCAAAGTATAAATTATTAGTAACATAAAAAGAAAATTCCTTTTACTCAAACAAGATGCTTAAAACACCAACACTAGAGGATTTCTTTTTTTTCTTCTGAGACGGAGTCTCAGTCTGTTGCCCAGGCTGGAGTGCAGTGGCACCATCTCAGCTCACTGCAACCTCAGCATCCCAGGTTCAAGCAATTCTCCTGCCTCAGCCTCCCGAATAGCTGGGATTACAGGTGCCTGCCACCACACTTGGCTAATTTTTATATCTTTAGTAAAGAGGAGTTTCACCATGTTGGTCAGTCTGGTCTCAAACTCCTGACCTCAAGTGATCTGCCCACCTCGAGCTCCCAAAGTGCTGGTATTACAGGCATGAGCCACCACGCCCGGCAGAGAATTTCTTTTCTAAAAAAGAGTAAGGTTCAGTTACCAAGCCCAGTATCTGCAGAAAGCAACATTTCTCAACAGGGTGAGCATGAAGCCTTAATGCCCTAAGATAACCTCTATATGGAACGAGTGACCTTTTTCATGCCTTGAGAATGGTACTAATGTGCACCATCATGAGAAAAACTGAGAAATAATTCATGGCAATCAGTTTCCATGTTCTGCAATTCAGATGAGGAGCTCAGCTAAGAAGTGCTGGTAGCAAAAGTGAAATTTCGTAAATAATTGCAGGTTTGGTCTTAAGGGAAGGCATTCATCAGATTTAACTTTGGAGACCCAGCAATTATTCTAAGCAATTAAATCTCCAGCTAGTGTCAGGAACAGTCTAACATTAAACCCACCTTAAAGGTTAGGATTGCACGGGACTATTTTCATAGAGAATAGGTTTAGATTTACCATTTAACTTACTTCATGGTACACTGACTATTCATGAGGAAAAAGTTTAGCCCAGATTACTAAGCAATAAATGTTTATGAGTAAATCAATACAAAGCTTAGCGTTCAAGAGAAGGTAATACAAGGGACAGGGCAATGGAAAAAAATTCAGCAGACACGGATTCAAGTCTTCCATTCCTGGCTCTTCCACTTACTAATAATATGGGCTTTGATGACTAAAAACAAGCAGAAGATTTAGCTAATATAAACTCCAATTTCTTTATCTATAATAGGATTTACACTTCACGGCTCACCAGTACTCTCTAACATTCTCAGATTCTGTGATAGGCAGGAAAGGACAATGTATTTCAAGACAGCTTTAACAGAATATTTCAAATCATCTAATGCATTACCTCCATAAAGCACTAAAAAGTCCCAGAAATTTCAGGAATTTTATATCCAAAGACATCTTCAAGACTGTGCCACTCACCACTGCTTCATCACATGATTTAGTATTTATTAACCAAAAATGGTTATCCACCAACAAATGTCTACCCGTAAGTGCTTCAGACTCTTGGCATTTGGTGATTTAATATTCTCAGTTTAAACAATTTATGAATGATCTCAAAAAGAGCCCCAGTATGCAACAATTTGCAATTCTTCAGATAAGGCATATTAAGGCTGCAGAAGTGTATCACTTGATACCAAGTGAGTCTAGCCTCACTCAAGTAAACTACCCAGCATGTGCTTCTCCTTCACCAGTGCTCTGAACCTAAACCAAGAGAAAACAGACTTTGCAACAAAACTACCACTTTTATGCCATTCACTCTAATAATCATATAATAGAGATATAAGACATTATTCAAAAGTAGTAAATCAAAAACTGTGTGTCAGCTTGTGAAGTAACAGCTGAATCCTCCCTCAATATTAAAAACTGAGCTGAAAAGATAGCCAGATGCTAGTGAGAGAATAAATGAAAATGGAGATGATTAAGAAACTGATGTTCTTGGCTAGAAAAATAGTCTTTAGGTAAATGAAACTAAGCAAAATTAAATGTTACAGTGGTATTGAGGACCCATGAAGCCCCAAGACACAACAACTCTTGTGAATGTCTAAGAACTTGGGCCAAGTGCTCATGCGGTGGTGCCCAAGCCTAGCTGAGCACTAGAATCATCTTTCAAAAACACAAATTCCTGGGGGCCACGCCACACCTCAAAACCGACTGAATCCAAATCCCCATCTGGGTAGAAATTCTGACAACATCAATTCAAGTAAAGTTTGGCAACCCACAACTATCACAAAACCGAGAGTGCCCAGTAGGGCAACAGCTCCATTAAAGTTCATCAATACCTTAAAATTGCCAATACTTCTTCTACTCTTTAAAAAGAATTATCAATTTCCTTTTTAAAAGTAAAATCTTTTGGTATTATAGTAGCATTTGAACAGAAGGCTCCTCTTTATTCTTTTCATTATGATGGAATCTTTCATTCTTGAAATTTTATGCTTCCTACATTAACTGTGTGCCCTTGTTCACCCCTCAGAGCTGATGCCTGTTCTAAATTCCATCCAGCTACTTACATAAATTAACATTCTAACACTTTTGTAGGTATTGAACAGATTTAAATACTACAAATGTTAGTGGCACATGAGAAGAGAAAAACTAAAATAAGGTTAAGAAATAGTTAACAAGCAAGAAATTCACAAAACAGGTCTCTAGTTTTAATCAGTATGTTATCTATACAAGATATATAAGTGATGATTATATATGTGAGCATGATCTGTTTAATTTCTTAGAAAAAGGTTTATGATCATGCCTTCAAAATTAAATATATTTATCATACCATAATTGGGTTGGTCTGGCTGTGCAGTTTGCGCAACTAGGTCTTTGTTATGACGCAGAAACAGTATTGTGTTTCTCAGAGTAAGTGCATGATCAAAATATCTCTGTGCTTCTCCTTCACCAGTGCTCTGAACCTAAACCAAGAGAAAACAGATTCTGCAACAAAAATACCACTTTTATGCCATTCACTCTAATAATCATATAATAGAGATACAAGACATCATTCAAAAGTAGTATATCAAAAATTTGCCCAGGCAATACTGAAACAAGTTATTAACCTCAGTTTTGGTTGAGTTCTCAATTTTACTGCATCTATGAAGATAGAAATTACTTCAATTAAGACTAACAATTTTAGCAATTGAATAATGCTAAGTTATAGCATTATATGTTACGTGTTCCATATAGGATTCAAACAGAGTGCTTGAACAACTCTAAAACCCATATTCTGCTCCATCTAGGAAAGTACCCCAATCCAAGGTCACCAGTTTTACCTATAATTCTCATCACTTTGTTCACAATTCTGCATTACCAGTTACTAGGGACACTGGAGTCTGTGATTCAACAAAGCTGTTTACCATTGCTGAACACACAGCTTAAATTCACTCAACAAAGATTTACTTAGTGCCTCCTATGGACGATGACCTCCCTAGGAGTAAGGATAGAGTAATGGACAAAACCCCTGCCTTCGTTGGCCTTATAGTTCAATGCATGCTCTTCTGAGTAAGTCACCTCTTAATATGTAGAGACACATATATCCCAGAAACAACACAGAAAATGGAATGATAGGTCTACCAACAGGAAAATAACTAAATTAGATTTGCAGAAATTTTAAAAAATCAATCTTAATCAAGATCAGACTACTTAAAAAATAGCTAAGAATCCACTTTAAAAACTAAGCCTCACACTGAAAGGCTTTCCGAAGAATGACTTTGTGATGAAAAAGAACATAGATTTATGAGTGAGTACAAGAGCAGAAGTGATCTTACAATTTGCTACATTTGATAAAAGACTAGCTAAGGTGAAAAAAAGATAAAAATCAGGAAACCAGGACTTGAAATGTGCAGTAACATAGTAAGAAATTTATTAGTAAAAGATAATATACAATAAGAAATGGGATTAACAAATAAAGAAGCATGAAGAAATAAATGGCAGTATAAAGGTAAAAGTAAAAGAGACCAATTAATAGGAAAGGATTATCTCACACATATTTCTGCACTTATAAAAGTAAAAATCCTACAGAGGAGGAGCAGTGAAAAATGTTACGGTCTTTTTTTTTTTTTAAGATATAAAGGAGTTACAGAATCATCACAAATTCTCTAAACAGCACATTTAATATACAAAGTTCATCACTAAAGCACAAAAGGCACCAAAATTATTAGTCAAGGAACAGATTAGGCACACAAACTATTTGAATACAAAGAGGACAGAATAAAATATCCAAAGAATGAAAAACACCAATAAAGGGCAATCAGATTTATTTAGAGCTAAGGAAAACTAGGGCTGTACTCACGGGGAAAAAGGTGGTTAAGAGCAAATATGGCTGAAGTCTTCAAGATGCTAAAAGGGATAGTGAGAGCGGACATAAATATGATACCCAGGGACATTGTTCCAGATTCAAGGTAAATGGAACAAAAACTTCAAATCAAACTGCTTAAGAGGTGATCTTAGAGAGTCATACCAGAAAAAAAATTGAAAAGCTATTTTAGAAAAAAGTCAACTTAAAAAATTACAGACTAAAATTTCCATACCCCATTTCTTTATTATATCAAATTATGTTAAGAATTAGATGAGGTAGACATATCACTTTAAAAATCACAAAATCAATTCACCCACTCAATATATTTAAGTCTAAATGACTGTCAGAGTACTAAGTTGGGGATGAGGTAGGAACGAGCAAGAATACACCAAAAGCCCATCCAAATCAACAGACTGCATAACTGGCATTCTGTCAAGCAAGGAAAGATTTCAAATGCCCTAACATCCCCTAATATGCAATCGAGATTTACCTTTTCCAGTTCTATGAGAAAGCTGTCCAGAGACTCATCTGAGAGTTTGCCTACTTCAAACATTGTGACTGCATGACTTTTCAAGTTCTGAAAAAAAGAAACAAAATATTAAAGTTTTACCTCTCCCTTTTTATGCTAAGCATAATATCTAATATTTATATTATCCTTTCAAATACATTTAAACTTAACGATCGGGGTGGGGGGTGAGGGGCTAATTCTTCCAATTACAAAAGGACCCTCCCGAAAGTTATCATACTCCTTTAAGCCAGTTGTGCTTAGGAATAAATGTAGTACTTTAAAAAAGATATAAAAGCATTAAATTATTTTATATCTAATATCTACTTTAAACACCTTCATATTTAAACAAGAATTGGGCTTACTGGTGAAAGATTTCCCATCATTAAGAAGGCAGTAAGAGTGGAGTCAAACAGGAATGCGATGCGCTTTGTGTGTCCTGTAGACAGACTCAGGCTGCTTACACTGGCTGTGTCAGCTGAAAAACACCGTAATTTAAAGTCAAGTAAAAGGAAATTACTCTTTGCTTACCATCTGGAGTGAAAGTATTTAATTTCAGCTTTATTTGATAACCAGAAAGTACATAATTTTAAAAAAGCACTAGTATAGTCATAAGAGGTTCCAGCCATACCTATTTTGAAGTGCAAAGAATATTAAAAAGCATTCAACCCTAGGCCTTGTCCACTATGCTGTGTTTCC
This sequence comes from Trachypithecus francoisi, assembly GCF_009764315.1. NCBI lineage: Eukaryota > Metazoa > Chordata > Mammalia > Primates > Cercopithecidae > Trachypithecus > Trachypithecus francoisi. The sequence goes on along the minus strand of NW_022681472.1, from coordinate 78,718,529 downwards.
CTTTGGGCTTAGCCTCACTATTCCCTCGGGCTGAAATGGCTTTCCTTCCCTGACCAGCTGGCAGGCTCTTCTTCATTCTTAGCTCAAATAATATCTTCTCTGTGAAGGCTTCCCAAACCTCTCTAGCCAATTAAGGGTCTCTTCCTCTTTGCACCCTACAAGCATCTTAATTGGTGCCCGTATTGTTGTAATTTGTTTGTTCATACTCTATTCTCTCTCCTTAGACTTAATGCTTAGAAGAAAGGTACCATATTCTTGTCAATTGTAGACACCTAGGACTTAGCACAGTGCCCAAAACACAGTGAAATACTCGAAGACTGCGTATTGAATAAAATCTAAAACAAAACTAGAAGACAACTATAAGAGTATATGTCCGGACATGTGCTGTACCTACAGACAGGCTCTATGTTACACTGAGTTACTACTAACCTGGATCTTCTTGACTATTTGTATCGGTGTCAGTTGCCGATGAAGCTTCTTGTACAGGACTCCTACTTTCCCCTCCATCCCATGACAAGAGCATCTTCTGTGGATCTAAGGTACTCCTATTAATGGAGAATGCATTTGCTTTTTAAAAATCATATAAATGACCTTACATTAAAATATCTACTGAAGTTAAGACTTAAATTATGAACAATCCATTGAAATCCAGTCTTATATTCAAGCCCAAAACTAAGACGCAGCCCAAAAATGCTCTGCCTACATACAACAAGTGTTCCTAACTAAGATCCATGGATAGGCTTCAAAAAATTCAAGAACCCTTCAAGATTTTATGTAAAATATGTATTTGTTTTTTCTCTGGGAAAAGGCTTCTTAGTTTTCATAAGATTCCAAAAAAGATCCGTAACACACACAAGATCAAAAATCACTAATATATAGGGCTCACCTCAACTGACAGGTTGAATAAATAAAATTTCTGGGCCAGGAGCAGTGGCTCACACCTGTAATCCCAACACTTTGGGAGGCCAAGGCAGGTGGATCTGTTGGGGCCAGGAGTTCGAGACCAGCCTGGCCAACATGGTGAAACCCCACCTCTACCAGAAATACAAAAATCAGATGGGCATGGTGGTGCACGCCTATAGTCCCAACTACTCAGGAGGCTGAGGCATGAAAATCGCTTGAGGCCGGGCGCGGTGGCTCAAGTCTGTAATCCCAGCCCTTTGGGAGGTCGAGATGGGCGGAATACGAGGTCAGGAGATGGAGACCATCCTGGCTAACATGGTGAAACCCCGTCTCTACTAAAAAATACAAAAAACTAGCCGGGCGAGGTGGCGGGCGCCTGTAGTCCCAGCTACTCGGGAGGCTGAGGCAGGAGAATGGCGTAAACCTGGGAGATGGAGCTTGCAGCGAGCTGAGATCCGGCCACTGCACTCCAGCCTGGGTGACGGAGCGAGACTCCGTCTCAAAAAAATAAAAAAAATAAAAAATAAAAAAAAATTGCTTGAAACGGGAAGGTGTAAGTTGCAGTAAGCCAAGATCGCGCCACCGCACTCCAGCGTGGGTGACAGAGCGAGACTCTCTCAATAAATAAATAAACAAATAAATAAATTTCTATATGTAAAATTAAATGTCTTTTCAAAAGGAAACTCTAATATCTCATACTGAACAAATAAGTTACTTTAATCTGTTTACGGATGGAACATTCTTCCATGATGAATGAAGTTGATCCAAATTTATTACTTGTCCCTTCTTATGGGCAAAGCCCAATCGGCAATACATTGAAACAGCATTCTGAAAGGAATATAAAGGTAACTAATTAGCATTTAAGATAAACTAGACATCAGAATATTTGTAGAGAAAAAAACAGTGTAATAGACTAATAGTGATTCTCAAACATTTTCAGCCCATAACTGGAAACTATTTTCAGTAGACCTGCTCCTCCCTTAAGGTCTTCATAAACGTATAGGAGGAAATGTTTCCAACTCTCTGGCCTTGCCCTCCCTACATCTACCCCTAATGAAGCAGGAGTTGTTGCTTTAATGGACCTCACTACAAGATACCGTTTGGGCTGCTTCTTGCATGAGTGCTCTCTTTTCAGTCCATGTGTCTGAATCCCAATTCAGGGCCCCTTATCCTGCTCTTTACAAGTGCCCCTTTACTGTGCACACTCTCTCAGACAGCTAACAACAATCTCAATGCCTTCGTTTCTCAGTAGCTTATCAAGATAAAAATATACTAGTAAAATCCACTCAGTTATCACATTACAAATAAATCAGCACAAAAACAACATACCTTAACCAGGGATAAATCAATCTCAAGGACATTTGCAAGCTGGAAAATAAAATTAAAATTTATTTTTACATTATTAGAATCAACAGCACATTACACAGTTGTAATAGACCAATATAATCATAATTAGCAAAATTTTTAAATTATGAATAATTAGAAGACTGAATAAATTTTGAATTCAGAACTTTCTTCTTTCCCTATCTCTAAGATCCTTATAGTACAAATCCAGGCAGTGACCACAACAATTTAAGATTCCTTACACTTTAATTTTGTCTCATTTAAAATAAAATTCCTGGATAGATCAATATAGTCTACAATACTTAAGTATAAAAAGTCATATAGAAAGTTAACCAAATTATAAATTATTAACTTAAATTTTAATATACATTTATAAGAATTAACATAAGAATAATGACATTTAAGTGTAATAATGGTATAATCTCCCCACCTGGATATTTTAAAAACATATTACCATATTAAATAATTTTATTACTTGCTTTATACAAATTTACAATCTTGAGATTATATTTTCATGAGACGTTGTCAAACTTACCTCTGCAACATTTGTGTGCTCATCTATTGAAACAAATATCTTATAGAGTAGAGTTTCAAAATAATCACCTTGCACTCGATTCATTACAAAACCTTCAAGAGGTGGAACTAAAAGAGAAGAGATTTTTCTCAGTGATACAATTTTATAAAACAAGAAAGTATAATTTACATATCTAATTAAAAAAAGAAACCTCTAACTTAGGGACTAAATGCAGCTTTTGATTTATTTATCCACTCCACAGCAAGTTTTCTGAAACTCTACAACAATACCTACACAGAGAAGACTCTGAAGGTAGACACAAAATCCACAGAGTTCATTTAATTCACCACGAAACTCTGAGAGTTACTGAGACAGGTAACTCAGAAATGCTGGATGACATGGACTTGGTAGAAGGGCGAGGGAACAGGGGCTGCTTCAGAAAGGGGGAGCCTGCAAAGGGTTTCTGATACGTTGTTTTTGATGCAGCACGGGTGCGTAGGCAGCAGGGGTGAGTGGGCCAAAGCTGAAAAGCAAATGATTGCAAGAAAGAGTTGCTATGCTATAGGAAAACCAGATGGATACAAAGTATTGGCTCTGTCTGCCCATCATCCCTCCTCCATCCTAAAAAGGGAAATTCATTTGCATGACCGTCACATTTACCAGGAGTCACTGGGCTAACTTGTTCTTTGGGGCTTTCTATTCTGGTATCCTCCCCAGTGGGCCTCAGTGGCAACAGGGTCAAGATCCCCTCGAGCACAGTGGGCAACCCAACCATCACTCTCCACCCGAATGTTCATTCATACTCACTTCTATCTCTTTGGTCCAAATGTTCTAATCTGATTTACCAAAGTGCTCTGCCCAGCCAATAAAAAACAAGCTCTATGCTTTCCTTTGCCATTCTCCCCCGTGTGTACATTTACCCTGAAAATATCCTGAGGAGGAGGAATGTCTTGGCCATAGTAGCATTTGGATATCCTTATGTCCCCTGGCCCTAATATCATCTAATTGTACCCGAAAACTTAAAAAAAAAGACAAAATTCAAATGGTCAAAATTAAGACACTGAAAAACTACAATGTACATACATTTGAGGATAGGTTATTCACTTGACAGATCTGGCTCATGTAATTTTCTAATTTAGTACTACCTATATTTCTAGTCATCTAGGTACTTTTAATGATCAATGGTTTCTTTTTAGAAATATTTTAGAAATTCCATATTTGACAACATTAATTATTTCCCTACACTATCAGCTATGTAAGTAATAATGGCATTTATTGAATGTTTACTAAGTGCTAGGCTATTACCAAGTACTTTATATACACATTTTCATTTAATCCTCCTAACTCCATGAGTTATACGGTAGTATAATTACCCCTATTTTTAAATGTATTTATTCATTCATTCATTGGCTTATTTATTTACTTATTTATCGAGACAGGGTCTCACTCTGTCACCCAGGCTGGAGTGCAGTGGGGGATCATGGCTTACTGCAGCTTTAACCTCCCAGGCTCAACTTTTGCCCCAATCCCCCAAGTAGCTGGGACTACAGTCACAAGCCAACACGCATGACTAATGATTTTTATTTTTATTTTTGTAGAGCAGGAGTCCCTTTATATTGCCCAGGCTGGTCTCCAACTCTGGGGCTCAAGCGATCCCATGCCTTGGCTTCCCAAAGTACTGGGGTTACAGGTGTGAGCCACTGTGCTTGGCCAGTTACCCCATTTTGAGAGATAAAGAAACCAAGGCACTACGCGATTAGAAATTTTCCTAGGTCAAAATTTATATCTAAGCAAAAAGAGTAAGGTGACTCTACATGAAGAAATTTGAAATAGTCTCTAATTCATCTTAAATTTCTTTTAAAAGTCTAGAGTACACGATCTGTGTAAAAATACAACCACACACAAAAAAGAATATATACATATATGATACTTCTAGAAGGAAACAGAAGAAATGTAACAGTGGCTGCTGAAAGAGAATTGGGTGGCTAACCACAGAAGTGGAAGGCAGACTTTTTTATACCCCTTTGTAAATTTAGAATTTTGTATGTATCATAATTATTGCCTACTGAAAAATATATTAATAAATTTTTCTTTAATTATAAAAAAATGGTTTGAAGGTTCCTAAAAAAACTAAAAATAGAACTATCGTATGACCCAGTAATCCCACTTCTGGGTATATATCCAAAGGAACTGAAATCAGTGTCTCAAAGGGATATCTGCATTTCCACATTCACTGCAGCATAAGTCACAACAGCCAAGACATGGAAACAACCTAAGTGACCATCAACAGACAAACAGATTAAAATGTGGTATATATACACAATGGAATACTATTCAGCCATAAAAAAGGAGAAATCCTGTCATTTGCAACGACACGAATAATACTGGAGGAAATTATGCTAAGTGAAATAAGCCAGGCACAGAAAGGCAAATACTGCATGATCTCACTTATATGTGGAATCTGATAAAGCTGAACTCACAGAAGCAGAGAGTAGGAAGATGGCTACCAGAGGCTGGGGGAGTAGAGAAGGAGGGAATGAGGAGTTGTTGATAAAAGGGTACAGTTTCAGACAGAGGAATGGGCAACTGTTAAGCATATTAAGTTTCAGACAGATGGAATCAGTTTTGAGATTTATTGCACACCACAGTGACTACAGTCAATAAAAATGTATTATTTCAGAATAAGAGTAAATTTCAGTTGTCTCACCACTAAAAAAATGACAGGTGAGGTGATGAATATGTCAATTAGTTTGATTTAATCATGTCACATTATATACATACATCAAAACATCACATTGTACCCCATAAATGCACACCACTATTATATATATATATAAATAATATATATATGTATATACACACACACACACACACACACACACACACACATATAAATGCCTTGGAATAGCCAAGAAAGTTACTAAAAAAAGACTTACAAGGAAAGTTTAGCCATAACTAATATTAAAAGTTACTCCAAGTTACAATAATCAAAACAATATTGTAGGCTGGGCACAGTGGCTCACACCTGTTAATCCCAGCACTTTGGGAGGCCAAGGTGGGCAGATCACCTGAGGTCAGGAGTCCGACACCAACCTAACCAACATGGAGAAAGCCTGTCTCTACAAAAAATACAAAAATTAGCCTGGCGCAGTGGCAGGCACCTGTAGTCCCAGCTACTCGGGAGGGTGAGGCTGGAGAATCGCTTGAACCCGGGAGGCGGAGGTTGCAGTGAGCCGAGATCGCACCACTGCACTCCAGCCTGGGTGACAAAGCAGGACACAGTCTCAGAGGAAAAAACAAACAAACAAAAAACAATATTGTATCAGCAGAAGAAAAAGGGGTATCAAAATTAGATCCAATATACAGTGGAATTTAGTGTACAACAAAAGTTATGCCTCCATTCAGCAGTAAAGAGTTATCGAAAAAACAGTGCTAGCGTTTGTCCAAATGCTATTGGTTATTCAAAGAGAAGAAAAATAAGTTGAACCCCTACTCCACATCAAATATGAAAATAAGTTCCAAACAAACTACAAATTTAAATATATACAACGAAAGTTCTCAAGATTTTCAGACTATTTCTATATTCTACAGGTATTCCATTCAAGCATAACAGAAATCAGGAAGCTATAAAAGACACATAAAATAGTTAGAAAATTTGATGAATAATGGAATAAATTTATTTAATAAAAGAGCCTTTCATGATTACTCCCTTAAAAGTATTTCTAACCTCCATTTATATTTGTATCACCAACCATAGTGCTTGTTTCTTTTGTCGTTGAAACGTATGTGAAATGCCTCTTTTGAAATCACCTTGAGGTATTATTTGTACTGAATTTGATGCCTTCCACATTGTCAAACTGCTTTTATGTGTTTATTCTAAAGTGCGGAACAGCCAAAGAGGTAACATGGTGACAAGGGTAAGTTCAGCAATTAGCATCCCATGGGTCTGTGTGTACCACCAAATGCCAGCAGCTACTAAGTGAAGTACGGCAGAACACATCAACGTAATGGGGCACCATCCATCTGGCCCTTCTCTGACTGCTTTCTTCAAATGAATTTAGTTTATCTGTAAGTAATATTAAAAGTTACTCTAATGTGAGTCAGTTCAAACTGACAGTCAAACTGGACTGAAACGAACTAGTCAAAGACTAATCTTTTTATTAAAAGGTGGATCTCAAATGAATCAACGTCAGCTTATCTGATCAGAGTAGGCAATAGAGTAATACTTTCATATTGTCCAACTGTGACAGGAAACCACGACCACCTCTGTCTTCAGAAATCATTTCCTTGTCAAAATCTTTCTCATTTTAAAACTAGTATTTTGTTATAGCATCAACTATACAAACCCAAATTAGTATTTCCTTTACTTTTTAAGGAGTCTTTCCAAGCTTAAAATAGGACGCAGGCCGGGCATGGTGGGTCACACCTGTAATCCCAGCACTTTGGGAGGCCGAGGTGGGCAGATCGCTGGAGGTCAGGAGTTCAAGACTGGCCTGGCCAAAATGGTGAAACCCTGTCTCTATGGGTTTTACCTGTAGAGTAAATTAGCCAGGTGCGGTGGTAGGTGCCTATAATCCCAGCGACTCAGGAGACTGAGGCAGGAGAATCGCTTGAACCCAGGAGGCAGAGGTTGCAGTGAGCCAAAATCATACCACTGCACTCCAGCCTGGGTGATAGAGCTATACTCCATCTCAAAAAAAAAAAAAAAAAGAAAAAGAAAAAAGAATTCACATATGCACAAGGTTTAAAATGTGTTATTAAAGAATCACAAACATATGCCAACCCAAAGGTCTGGACATGCTAGAGCATGATATCTTGTCAAGATTCAACACTGATATAAAGAAGTATTTCTGCAATAAACCCTATCACCACTACTTTGTTAATATTAGGGTCATTCTCTGAAATTTTTTGACACTATATTTGATTACACAAATATTCAATATCTAAGTATGATAAAACACAAGAAAAATAGTTAAAAGATATGCCACAAGACATACTTGTAACATATAACTTGAACACAGTAAGTGCTTCTATAAATTGGTAAGAAATCTAACCTATAGAAAAAAAAGCACCACTCTGTGTTCAAGGATATTGAACATATCAGTATTGTAGTGGCAAAAAACTGGAAATAATCTAAATTACCAGAAATACAAAATGGTTTAATAAACGGATACATCCATAAAGTGTATGACAAATATACAAGGCTCTTAATATTGGTTTAACTCGGAGAAGCAAGTAAAGGAAGAAGGGAAAAGGAAATAGACAAAAAGACTACAGTAACATGAAAAAATAATGCACTAGTACATTAAGGGAAAATGAGAACATACAATTCTATGAGATTACCGAACACATGTAAAAACAGCTACACAATGAACAAGGATTAAAAGGCAACACAAATTTATAAAAATATTGATTTGATTGGGGATTGTTAGAAATTTACCTTGGGTTTCTATTATGTTAGTACAGTGTGTACACCAAATACAAAAATGAGAATAAGGAATTTAAGTAAAACCATCGTACTGTGTTAAAATGCAATAAAGAAGACATATTTTTCTTGAAATATCCTAACATCTAAGATCCTAGAATGGATGATATGCAGTGCTTAGTACCTGATATCCATTCAAAACACAGTGAAAAATGTTAGCACAGACTTACCTGCTATACAACTGTCATCAGATATTGGTACATCCAGATAAATAAATCCTTTGTTATACAAACCTAAAGAAACAAAAGCACCTTGTTTTAGATGGAACACTACACAACAGTGATTTTTTTTTTTTTAAAACTAATTCCTGGCTTTCTGTAAAGATTCTAACAAATGAATGCTATGTGACGAAGAAAGAAGTAAAATAGAAGAGAAAAAGAATTAAAGTTTTTAAATCTCGGTTTCCTGCATATGCTCAGAAGTACAAAATTTTTCTTAACATTCAGTTGCATAAATTTCTAGTGTATGTGACTAATTATAGCCACACTGGAAAACAAAAGACTAAGGTCACATTTCAAACAGTAACATGCCTTAGAAAATAGCACTATTTGTACCTACTTGATAAGTAATTGCTAGTAATTATTGATGGTTTAAAACAAGTTTCTATGTTGACAAAAGACCATTTCTACTAACCACTTACTATGTACTACATTGTAATCTAGTGATCCAGAGAGTTGAGGGCCTGAATCGATGATCTTATCAATAGCGCATTTCTCAGGCAAAGTGCATATCTAAGAAAAGCAAAATATTTTTAATTAAGTTCTGTCCAAATTAACTAATTTACAAGTCTCCTGAAATGTATTTATGTTGAAACCAGTGATTACATGTCATTAGCTCAATGAACTACATATTTATCACTCTATAATTCAAACAAAAAACTATGCACATAGCCATCAATTAAGGTGCCAAAATATGCAACATACCAACAGAATGTAGAGGACAAACTTACTGTAAGTACCAACATTTGCGGGTGAGTAATATTTGTTCCTTGTCATTGAACTGGAATTAGATCCATCTGCCAATTCAGAATCTCTCTAATCAGAAGTTTAAACTGCACATGAATATTGTCAGTAAAAGGAAAGTTCACTAGCTTATTTGAGAGCTCCATTAGGAGGTACTTTAGACTGAAGTAAAATTTCTAAGCCTTTCGCTCATTGGATTTAGTACGTACTCTGGAGAAAATTAAATGCAGACTAAAAAGAAGCCTACATACTCATTTACATTGCTTCAGCTACACATAAATACAACCTAGTCTCTAGATGCCCTCATTACTCCACCCCTTTCCTCTAAATCAATATCCCTTCCAAGATGTGGTCTGACCACTAGGAATATCAACTCTCTTGATCTTGACACTATCGCCCCATAAAAGCACCTATTGCCTCAGTACAACAGTTGTTCACAGTGATTAAGAGTACAAGTTTCATGGCAAACTGCCAAAAAATCCTGGACCTTTACTACTGCTAAGATTTGAGGTGTTACTTAATTGTTCTGGGCTCACTTTCCTCATCTGTGAAATGGGGGCGCAAATAATACATATTAAGTAAGACAATATAAAAAGCACTTGCAATAGAGCCTGGCACATCTAGCACACAGCAGGTGTTCAAAAGTGTTAGCCAATAGTGGTAGCAGTGGCATCATATGTTACTTTACATGAAGCTTCTACCTAATTAACATCCCCAGATAACTGTACTTGAACCAAATCAGGTCTCCCTCACCATTAAAGAGTATCTCTGAAACTCACCAATATTCTAGTCTACTAAGATCATTTTAAATTTTAAATGTAAGTTTCACTTTCTTCAGGACAACAAAATAATGTTACTTTTTTAAAAAGTATACGCTATAATTAAAAATTGTGAAATAAACTAAAAATTAAAAATTCTTTAACTTTTAAAGATTTCTACCTTGATGTCATCTTCTGTGATATATCCAGCCTGCACCACCCACCACGCCTCTATGGCAATTTCCACCGGCTTTATTGGTAGAAGATCACGGGCTGTTTTCCTTCTGAAGAATTTCTGCAATGGTACAAACACTTGAGAATTTGCAATCTGAAAGTATCACTTTCTTCTTTCATCAATCATATCATAAGATTGTTTGTAATGGACTAAATAAATACCTTCTTAAACCTTCATGTTTTAAAATCTTAATAATTCTAGATATTAACATATTGTATGAAGAAAGTCATTCTTAAATTGTTTCAAAATAATTTCAAAACACTAATTGTTAAATCGATTTACTTCCAGAAACTCAAGCGAAACTCAAGCAGTGAAAACTGCATTTGAAAATGCGAACACTTATTTCACCCATTAAGTGAACTCTACAAGTAGAATGAGCAAATAAAAAGACTAAGAGAATAAAAATAATTTTTAAAAATAAATGTTTTATGCATTAAAAATTTTAAATAATCATTTAAGCTATAACCTGGAGAATACTGAGGAGTTCTTTTTGTATTGTTTCTGTGTTAAGTACATTTTATTTGGTCAAAGACAAACAATTCATTATTTCTACCGCTTACAAAAACTAATCAAACTGTGTGATGAGGCCAAAACAATGAAAAAGAAAGGGAAAGTACTAACTTACTTTTGATGATCTACATTGATTCATAAGATCAATATACTGGTTTCTTCCTATGCCAAGAAGCCTTAGACCTGAAAAAAAGTCTTTCCTTTAAAAACATTTAATATATCTTGAAATCTCAACACGCTCACAAGTGACTGTAGGAAAAACCTGAGCTTATGTTCATCTTTCAATTACTAATCAAATATCAATATCAAATTAAAAGGAAGACTTCAAACAAAACATAAAAGCTAAACTTTGGGAGAGATGAAATCAAGCTGACACTTCTAACAAATAAAAACATTTTTAAAAAGCAGAAGTCCTGCCAATTTTAGGAAGTCAAAATGTAATTCTCAGCGAAAGCTTCTTAAACAACAGAATTATGACACATTCAAAATACACACTTTGCCAATGTAAGCATAATAAAACAGCAGCAAGTTACTAAAAACTGACTTGCAAAAATACTGTGTACAAGTTTTCCTCCCACATTTAATACACACACAGCCCAAGTATCAGAAAGAACTTCATTCTCTGGAAATATATAGATTAGTCCTATTTTTCTGATTCTACCACTCTCAAATATTCCTCTCTTAGACATTTAGAGTAAATCTTACACATGCGTCTGGTATCATCTGATAAAATTCCCACTAATTATGTTGCTTACTGTTTTCATTTTTCACATATTTCAGGTTACAAACACACATTACAATATTAACAGATGACAGGATGCACAAAGACACAACCTAAACATTACCTTCTTCAGCACAATTAAATACTTACAGTCAGCAGCAGTAAAATTGGGCAATGAATCATAACTTTTCTCACTGTTCATAATATCCTTTTAAAAAGAAAAAAAATTTAAATTTGAAATCTAAAATGTCCTTAAATAAAAATGTGTATAACTACAATATTATTATAGCCAATAACAATGATTATTACAGGAAGCAGTGAGATCATAGTTTGGCTACCTAGAGCATACATGCCACCCTGTGGCACTTTCCACACGTTCCCAACCTGGTAATTAAAGGGCAGATTTTCAGGTCTGGGTTTCTTACGAGGCTCTCTACGAATCCCAGACAGCTGCCCCATAATCTCTGCCCTGTGGAAGCTATGTAAGTAATGCCTCTATTAGAGCTCAGGGTTCCAGCCTCTCCACATTTCATACCTGATCCTAGATCCACACCATGAGAGAGAGCCAAATAATGTGCCACAGCTCCATCAACATGCACTACCAATAAAGACCGTAACCACTTAGTGGCCTTTGATCCTGTAAGTCCCAATTCGTAGAAGACTTAAACTTTGTATCCAGCTTTTTCTACTCCAATCTGTTTCTCCAATAACAAATCCCTGCTTCCTGTGGGGACAAGGCCCATTTTCAACCCAGGAACTAGACCCAATGATATAAGAACAGAAACCAGAATGCAGCAACCATGTGGATGTAACTGAAATGAAAGCTGGTAAATGAAACAAAAACTCCACCTATTTTAGCTCCCAAATGTGTGGACTACACTAGAAAAATACAGAGACAGCAGTAACTATTCTAATTCCTGATTAGCTGCCACCTTCATTGTGCTACCCTGGTTCTTCACTAAGGTACCTGGGCTATCGGGCCTCTCGCTTTCCTCTAGTATTTCCTCCCAAAGAGGAACAAGGGATGCATGGAACTGCAGAAGCAGCCCGCAAAGGAGGGGCTTGTGTAGATGAGCGAATGGAGCGGACGGCAAAGGACGCATCCTAAGCGGGGCTAACCTCCTGTTACCACAGGCTCCCAACTCCTTTAGTTCTAGGCTCCTCTCTGCTCTTCAAGTGGCTAGTGAGCCCCAAACAGGAGCACTCAAACATAAATAAAGAGCAAATGAATACTAAATAAATACTGCCAATCTTTCATAAAGCTCACTTGAAAACAGTATACAACTCGTATTCAAGTTAGCCAATACAAGCCTAAAAGCTGTCTTTGGAAAAAGGCTAAAAACTAAAAGTTAGTAATTATAGAAAGAGATTAACAACCAAGACTACTAACATATTTCTCTTTTCTGGTACCTGTATTATATAATATTGGGTCTATGTCATCATTCATTTGTTAGACAGTTAGTGAATATGTAAATATATTAATTTTCTTTTTTTTTTTTTTTGAGACAGAGTCTCGCACTGTCGCCTGGGATGGAGTGCAGTGGCACTATCTCGGCTCACTGCAACCTCTATCTCCCAGGTTCAAGCGATTCTCCCACCTCAGCCTCCCAAGTAGCTGGGATTACAGGTGCACACCACCACGGCTGGCTAATTTTTGTACTTTTAGTAGAGATGAGGTTTCACTATGTTGGCCAGGTAGTCTTGATCTTCTGACCTTGTGATCCACCCACCTTGGCCTCCCAAAGTGCTCGGATTACAGGCTTGAGCCACTGCGCCTGGCCTAAGTACATTAATTTTCTCAGAGCCTAATGTTCAATTCTGTCACCCACATTTTCAGCCTTAATCATGTTTTAAAAAGCAATACATTTTACACAGATTCTGCTAATATAAATGACTGATCAGTGCTACAACAGCACAAAGGGTCAACAGCACCTTCAAGAACCAGAAGAGACACAGACAGCTTCCCAATGTAAAAATATCAATAAGAATAAGTACTTGTACAGTGTGGCTCACACAGTTAACTTGCCACCAATAGTACTTTTTACACTTACAGTTCAGAAACAGTGTCCACCGTAGATGACAGCTGAAGAGTTGGTGCACAGCTGAAAAAGTCTCAGACATGTAGTCCCATCCCGTTCCCAATGGTTCACCCACACTATAAACTCACCTCCATAATCCCAGTATAATATGAAAATGGTGTTATCCTCAAGCCCTTCACCATAATATCCGATAGATGGTAAGGGTACAGCATGAGATGATCTCGGCTGTACTTTAGCAGTTCCTCATAGTATCTGCGTTCATCTTTCTTGACATGTTTAACTGCAGAAAAGAGGGAAATTGTCCAGTTTTTTTTTCAGGTTTCTTACAGTTATATATTAACTATAAATACTTTACAAACCAACAGTAATTTAAAAGAAAAGTATGTAAGTTACAAGAGAACAAACAAAATATTCTAAGTTGGAACAAAGAAACAATTATATCACATGAAATAGATTTTAGAGTATAGAAGTAAAATGTATAATAGGACAGATTAGTAGAGAATAATTCTTGCCAAATGAGAAAACAAGCAGGGAACTACCAGCATGCTCCCCCAAAAGGTACAAAACAGAGGTTTACTGAATTGTATTCTATTACTTTACAAGAGAGCCAAACTGAATGCTAGTTTTCAATGAAGTCAAATCTATTTTTTAAAATTATGTGCTGTTTTTTTCATTTTTAAATGTAAAAAGCCCTCTGACTTTCATGGAAAATGTTCAGGAAAAAAAACAATATCAGAAATATTATGCTTAAAATAAGAGTAACAAACAGGAGTGAAAGACTACCAGGGCAACAGAACAGACTAACCCAAATAATCTGATAAACAATTTTTTTTTAGAAAGAAGAAAAAAAAAACCATGGAACGAACTATGTTTAAAATGTGTCCCAATTATTATGGAAAGAGTTTTTCACATTATTTGGAAAATTTCTGAAGACAACTCAAAGTCAAAAATTACTAAGAACTAGTATACTTTTTCTTTTATGGCATATTTTCTTGCCTCAGGCAAAAAGAGGACATTTGAATTAGGATTACTTTATAGATAAAATGAGTCTTTAAACAGTACTCTAAAAATAATTTTTATCAGAAGTAGAATGAAAAATCTACTTGCTAATATAAATTGTTGTTAGGTGGAATGGATCAGTGTAGAGTTTCTTAAAGTCCGTACATGGAATAATTTCAGTATTACAAAATATGTATTGAAAAGAAAGATTCACGAATGTGATAAAGCAATGGTCAGTTCCACCCCAATATAAACATGCCTCTACTTACCTAAGTTATTTCTATATCGTAACTGATTGCGGATACTGTACAGGACAACCTGCTTTTCATATTCTCTCTGTGAATTTCCAAGACTCTAGAAGAAATTTCAGAAAGATTTTAAACAACTTCCAAACTGAACAATAGTACTATTTTTCCCATAGCATTTTAAAACCACGACCCCCAGTTTTATCCTGGCATCTCTAATTTCCAGAATTAAATAAAAAATATTTTCTTAAATATTATTATACTACCTTTCCTGCTACAGTATTCAGAGCAAAAATGTAATGTATTTTCAGTCTGCCTTCAAGAGTTTACTAAAATTATCCTAAGTATTTAATATCAAATAAAACCAGTAGGTGAGTATAACTTCACTTTAGTTAATACAGAGCTAAGTTCTGCTTATAAAGATTTCCTTCCTGACTGCTATGTTAAGTGGACAGATAGATGGTTTCCTGCCCCTACATTTATTTAAATTTAAGAATGGCAACTAAGGACAGATACATCCCTCTTTACTAATTGTTTGTAACTGAGGGTTATAATTATTAAAGATTAGGATTTCTGGAGAATTTACATTTAAATGTACATAAGATTGTTTCTTAAAAATGCAATGTCCTCTGGCCTCATTAGAAAGCATTCAGACAATTTTAGAATTCTGATCTATTTTTAATAAGCTAAAGTCTTTCTAGTTATGCACTTAGTGTTTTCTTGCAGTGTTCATGAAAGCAAACAAGTTTGCCTGATTATAGTTAACATTATTATTCACTGTGTATTATTCACCGTGTATACGTACTATTCATTGTGAGACCATAAACTTAATTTAATATATGACTGCTATCCCCCTTCTAATTTCTAGGTATGGTCTTTCCAACATGCTATAAAATGAAATTAGACATCTTAGGAAAGCAATGACAGAAAGATCAGAGGATTTAGTTCATCATATTTCTTACTCATAGGCAAGCCAAAACCAAAGAAGGTCCCTACATCTTTCACTTAAGGCAATCTTCACAATAAGACAGATGAAACTCACATCTAAGTAAACTGACCCATAACTGGACCCATTTGTAGGTAAATTTTAAGGAAAATGGAACATGATGTGTCACATTTTAACTGTACAATTATGTGCGGGTGGCCCTTGGACAACATGGGTTTGAACTGCATAGGTCCACTTACACTGGGATTTTCTTCCTCCTCTGCCACCCTGAACAGCAAGACCAATACTTCCTGTATTTCCTCCTCCTCAGCCTACTTGATGTGAAGACAAGGATGAAGACCTCCATGATTAGCCATCTCCTCTTAATGACTAGAAAATATTATGATTTTCATAACAGCCTTTTCTTTTCTCTAGCTTATTTTATTACATTAGAGCATATATTAACAATATATACAACATACAAAATATGTGTTCATCAACTGTGTTATGGCTGAGGCTTCCAGTCAACAGTATAGGCTATTAGTAGTTAAGTTTTGGGAAAGTCAAAAGTTATACATGGATTTTCAACTGCACAGGGGTGCAGCACCCCTAACCCCATGTTGTTCAAGGGTGAGCTTTCTTCCTGCATCTAGCTTAGTTTATCACAGGCTAAGCCAGAACTCACAGTAGAACCAGAATGTATGTGCTTATCTTATTTTCATCTGTCTTAACATTATAAGGGGTTAAGAGTAGATCTCATTGTAGAGAAACCACTCTACCATCCTCTTTGTAGCATCAATGCCAGGATAGTTGCACTGACAATATTTAGAGGATTCAAAATAGCACACTTTTAAAGGTTTTCTCTGTCTCTACTACTAAATGAAAGTCTCTTTCTCAGGGAACACAAATACACATGCATACTCACACAAGCACACAATTTTGCTAAAATCTAACCTGAGGTTTTGCTCTTCTGTTTCAAAATAAGTCTCTTAATACACTACCTATCAAATTTGTAAGCTTTGGCTTTCAGCATTAAGCAATGACTGATCCTGAACATATCAATTAATACACGAGTGAACACAAATTTCTAAAACCCACATTAAAGGTGGCTTTATTCTTCACTAGCCAAGTATGTAATATAAATTGCTTTATTCTGAGATTCTTGGGCTCCCCTCCTACTCCTACCCCACATCTCCCACCATTCAAATTTTAAAACACTGTTGCCACTAGAGAAGGTAACTTTTTAAAAGGAAGAAAAAAAAAGGCATTTTACCCTGAGACAACTCTAGCCCTGCAGAAATACTGACCAGGTCTGACAAACGAAGCTGGGCTGCATATAAAAGGAACTACATCAGATGAAACTGCGATGTAAGAATAAGACACTAGCTCTAAAGCACCCATCACAGATTATGCTAAAAGCACAAAGATTTTCTGAAAACTTTGCTCCTACAGACTCCAATCCCAGCATATACAGCCCCAAGTACACCCCCGAGCCCCATCAAAAAATTTTTAAAACTGACCCTTCTTGGATGATACAGAATCTTATTACAAGATTTCCCTTAAAATAAAAGGACTATTAATTATTTTGAATAAAGAATACATGACATTGGTAAACTACAGAAAAATCCTGATATAATGGCCCCATCCACAATTTTTAATATATTTTTTAAAAGTCTATCATGACCCATACCACGTTTTTTAAAATGTCCTCTCATCCACATAAAAATGAATTAGCTTAAAATACATTTTTTAAAAATCTAAATCACCTGTCCCCAGGTTACAGAACTGGAAAATGAGTCATTTCCAAAGTAAACCCATCAAAACTTACTGGAAATGACATCAAAGTATCTAAAAATCTATAATGCCAAAAGACAAATTCTTTCCATACAAGGAATATTGCCCAAGTTTAAACTGACTGAGCTTTAGGTGCTCAGCCACAAATACTAAAAGCCAAGTATGTGAGAGGTGCTCAAGGTACAAAAGCAAAGCCAGCATTGTAACCAGAAAATGCACCACAGTGGGGTAAGCTCTAATGGGTGAGGACTACAATGCAATGGTAAGATAGCCTAGGGGCAACCACCACAGATTTAGGTCAGGGAAACCTCCCAGGAGCAGTATCTGAGTGAGAATCAAAATAAGCTATTAATATAAGCAATATAAAGGAGACAGGCAGTAATAAGGTTGGGTTTGCATTTCAGAAGCCTCAACCATAGAATAGCATGAAGAATGCAGGCGAAAGTCCTATTCTAAGAGCAAGAGACCAGAGAGAAGGCTGATATAGTAATCTCAGATGGAGCTCAGCCTAGGGAAACAGTGATTAGACTACAAAAGGTCCT
This sequence comes from Trachypithecus francoisi, assembly GCF_009764315.1. Lineage (NCBI taxonomy): Eukaryota > Metazoa > Chordata > Mammalia > Primates > Cercopithecidae > Trachypithecus > Trachypithecus francoisi. The sequence continues at coordinate 78,700,553 of NW_022681472.1, read as the reverse complement.
TGGAAGTAAACTTGTACAGACGGGTTTTGCAACATCTACAAAATGGCCAACCTTATCCTAAGCTAAAATAGCCACTGTTTCAAGTGACCTTAAAAACAAAAACATACTTAATTTCACATTTAGACCTAATTTAACTGTCCTGTGATTATTTTTAAATAGTCATGACTACGTTTTAGAAACTCTTTTGCCAATACTAATTAAAGTCAAATATTCATGTTGGATACAACCTCATCACTCACCTTTCTTCCAGTATGCTACATTTATTCTGATGAACAGTACAGAAAAAAACAGAAACAAAGAAAAGAAGAATTGTTTGTTCTTCTTGTGTCTTTGGATTTGCCACAAAACCCTAAAGTACAAAAGTGTCCTTTAAAGCCTTTATTCAAGATTAACAAAAGATATTTATTCCTTCAGGTTTAGAGCTTTGTTCTCTCAGTTAAAGATAAAAGCCACACGGGCAGCCACTGACACCCAAGAATTCCAGTTCTTTAAATTTATCTTTCTTGCTTTTTGCTATATTAAAGTGAAAGCATTTTCTTGGCCACATGATGCATGACCAGAACCTTAATATTCACTTCCTGGCACTAAACCCCCAAGAGAGGAAGCGAGCAAACTAAACTAAACTATAATAATCCTTACACCAGCTTGGCACTGTGGCTCACGCCTGTAATCCCATCACTTTCGAAGGCCGAGGCGCGTGGATCACGAGGTCAAGATATTGAGACCAGCCTGGCCAACATGGTGAAACCCCGTCTCCACTAAAAATACAAAAATTAGCTGGGCGTGGTGGCGCGCACCTGTAGTACCAGCTACTCAGGAGGCTGAGGCAGGAGAATCGCTTGAACCGGAGATGCAGGGTTTGCAGTGAGCGGAGATCACACCACTGCACTCCAGCCTGGGCAACAGAAGGAGACTCTGTCTCAAAATAATAATAATAATAATAAATATAAATAAATAAATAATCCTTATATACTATCACCACCACCATTCCAAACTTCCCAAAAATGCCACTGCCGAGCGCCAACAGAAAACTGAATTTCACTCTCGACCACGTATAATGTGAAGGTCAATCTACGACCAGAGCAGCAGTGCCTTATCTGTAGCCCATATCACTACTTTTGTAAGACTTAAAACCACTTGCTGTGTTACGTATTTATTCATTTATTTGTTTACGTCTATCTTTCTTTAGTAAAATGTAAGCTCCATGAAGGCAGTCTTTGTCTTGTTGACTGTTGCAAATTGCCTGCACCTAGAGCAACACACAGCACCTAGTAGGTGCTCAATAAATATCTATTAAACAACTGAGTAAAACAGACTAAAAAAATCGAGCATTAACTTTCAAAAACCTCATGTCATTCTTGTTGAAACACCTCTGATAAACCTATCTTGTCTGGAGGATAAAGTCCAACAAAACAAAGCACACGAGCCCCTTCAAAATCTGGCCCTGACCACTTTCCCAAGCTCATCTGCTACCAGCCCCGCGCACTCAAAAAACTTCAACTCCAAACATAACAATCCAAACTCTGGTGATACAGTCACTTGCTACTCATGAGACATGTTCTTTCACTCATACAAACTTTGTAAAATGACTTTCCCTCCCCACTGGAAAAATCTTTATTCCCTCTTATTTAACTCGTATTCGTCCTCCAAGGCCCAATTTAAGTGCCTGCCTTACAAATTCTTCCAACTCTCCCAGGATAATTTCTCCCTCCCTTTGCTCTCACATACACTACAACGGAGGTGTGTATGAGCTGCTATCACCCTGTATCGTATTCGTTTGTTTCCCATCACTTTTCCACCATCCTGAAATTTTGGAGGTCAAGGACCGTGTTTAAAATCTCTATCGCAGGTGCCCGGCTGAATGGAGGCTGCTGGCAAAGGCGCCAGTCGAGTCCTGTGGACACCATGCTATCCCATTTAGCAACGGCCCCGTCCTGGCCCTGTGGTCCCACAGCCGTCCCCTCCACGCCCTGAGCTGAGGGTCTGTCTCCCCAAGACTACGGAGGGGTAAAGGAAGGGAGTCAGCCGGGAGCAGCCCGCTCGGGCCCCACGAGCAAGGCAAGCAGGTGACCGCTGGGCGGGCCGAACCCGTCAGGGTCCCAGTCCCAGGCTCCGGCCGTACCTGTCTCACGTTGGCCGGCAACTTGTTCCAGGGGTAGTTGTGCCGGATGTGGAACTCCACGTCTATGTTCATGATGCCGTGGCCGCGGCGGGGGCCGCGACCGCGACCCACACTACGCCTCCCGCCTGCCCGCCCGCAGCCTGTCAGCGGAGCGCCGCGGGAGGCCCCGTGCCTCACACTGCAGAAGGCCCAGGCTGCCCCATGGCCTAGGCTCCCCACCGTTCTGTGCGGCCCGGGCCAACAGAACACAACAGCAGCAGCGATGGGGAGGCTGGGTCGCCTGAACAGCTCCAAGTTTCTTCCTAGTTTCGGTCCGCCGGAAATGGCTCTGGACATACGTCACTTCCGCCCGCTGGCGCGCGGCCGGAGGGGCGGGTCGCGGACTGGCCTCTAGTCACGCCCTCTAGCCACGCCCTCTACTGGCTGCGGGGCGGGGCGGGGCGACGATGAGGTATCCGGAGGTGCGCGGGTGAGCGCCTCGCCTCGCGCCGGCGCGCTTCGTCTCCCGGTTTCAGTCTCAGAGTGAACGGCGATAGTCGCTTGGGTTTGCGTTGCCGTTGCTGATGACCCAGTTTCCTCAAATTGTGAAGCCGGAGGCACTGGGGTCGGTTTTCAGAGAAAAGCGACCTGGGAAGCGGGCCGGCAATGGCTGGCTTTACATTGGAGTGCGGTGAACTCGCGGGGGTTCTCCACAGGCCAGCCCCGAACCCGAGCCAGTGAGACGGGGCGTGGAGGTGCGGGGGACCGGTCCAGGGCCCTGGGGGAAAGAAAGAATCTCTAAGTCAGATCTTGCACCGGGTTGAGCTAGAAGCATGGGCAGTGGGAGAGCAAAGGTCTGGTAAGCCCTCTTCCCTTCCAGGGTGTGCTGCACGTCACTGGGCTTCACTTCCCAAGAAGATACAAATTCTTACAATGCAGAGATTCAGGGAGCTGAAACTTTAAACAGTGGTGCTGACAGGTGGAGGCAGCCCACAGGCAACCAAGGAGACAGAGACCCTTGCCAACCTTTGTCATGCAGCCTGTCGGTGTCTGCTTTCTTCTGCTCCACACAAATGCCTCCAGAGTCACTTTTTAAAAGCAGAAATCCAGCATGTCTTCATTTCAGATGTAGTGATAAGGTCTTTGGGAGTAATTTCTTCCAGAAGTTGTTACACTGCCTTAGCAAACCCATGAACATTATTCCTGGTAGCAACCAGAGACAAGTTCAGTGTTTCTGCAACTGTTTTTCAGTTTTTAACAATGGTTTTAAATAATGTTTTGTTATGCACTAGGAGATGTATACTTAGAACTTTTTGTAAGATACTTAGCTCAACACCTCAACAGCTACCAAGTCTGATGCTTAGCAGAAACCCCATTATGTCTGATGAAACAAAGGTAACAAGTACACACTGCCCTTGTTTAGATGTTTTGGTCTCCTGTTATCCAACTATAATAGCCCGAAGATAAGTGCTTTGAATCTTATGTTTACAGACCCTCATCAGCATAGCTAAAGTTAACTGAACTCTAACCGCGAGACATTTATTCAACAAATACTGATTAGCTGCCCGCCATGTATTAAGCCCTTGACTTGGCAATGGATTGTTATTCCTCACAACCCTGATATTCCTACAACAGTAACCACTGTTACTATCCCAGTTTGATAGAGGAGGAGACTGAGGCTTGGCAGGGCTTTGTGACTTGCTTGCAAGATCACACAGGTAGTACTGACAGAGCCAAACTGGAGCCAAACTGGAGCCCAAGGCTATCCTTACTCCAGAGCCATCCTTTCAGTTCCCCAACTCAGGCTCTCACTCCCTGAACTCTTCTACCTCCTATTCCAATTTAGACAATGTTCATTCAAAGTCAACAACATAAACGTCCTCTAAAATAATGCTTTACAGTTCTAAGTGTGGAAGAACCCATATTCTTCCGAAGTCTAACTTAGATCTAATGCAATATAAGTAACAATGAAAATTAAAGTCAACTTAATTTTAAAAATCCCTGTAAACTATTATTTTAGCTAATGATAGCAGTTCAGCAGATGAATGCCTGATAAACTCACTATATTGAGTTTAATGGATGCATTAAAAACTATAAAAGTGGACATGGGATAAGTAGAGGTGAACCTACACCCATTAAATTAATAAGGCAAACATGCCTTTGAAAATGCCACCCTGTAACTAGAAAAAGTTTCTCACTTAGCAAGTAGCTGAGAAAAGCAGACACATGAAGGAGGAAATGGGAATGAGTCAAAACTATGTGGATGGGAAGAATTCAAATAACAAGCCTTTATGAGTAGGAACCAGTAATGGACTTTGGCTTACTACACAGTCTTGTTAAAATACTGATCTGCCTCATTTCCCACCAAGGAACAGTCTTTGAGAGGATAGCAGTTCGAAGACAGTAAGTTAATCCACAGGGCTCCATGACCCCCTCTGCTGGGAAGTTCAAAAACAAGACTGCTTCCCCAAGCACCAGAAAGCTGAAAACAGGAGCTCACTGGACTGACTCCACGTGTAACACTCATTACAGCACCTCATCTTTTCATTTAGCAATAATGTCCTTCCCTTACGTCCCTGGCTGAGGCTCCTACTAATGTTTACTTTACTAGACCTTTGGCTTTTCAAATTCCACAGAGTTCAGAAACTGCAGAGTGTTAGAAGCTCCATCCCGGAAGCTGCCATTCGAATTAACACTGTGGGTTAAAGGAAAAAAAAAGTGTTCAAAAGCACAAACAAGTACAATGAAATTCAGTGTTATCTGACTTTACCAGATCAGATTGAGGAAAACTGTCCAACTAACTTAGGCAATTGGCCCTTTAGAAAGACTACGAAACTATTTCATTCCCAAAATTCCAACAGAAATAATGAGCAGAAACTACCTGAAAATAGAGAGCCATCTAGTGACCCCACTCGTAGACTCAAGAGTGCCATGCCCTGTGGTAGGAATAATAATAGCCCCCAAAGATGTTCACATCCTAATTCCTAGAACTTGTGAATTTGCCCCTTATATGGTAAAAAGGACTTTGCAGATGCAATTAAGGATCGTGACATGGGAAGATAATCCTGAATTATCCAAATGGGTTCAAAGTAATCACAAGGTCCTTATTAGGGGGAGGTAGGGGGTCAGAGTTAGAGAAGGTGATGTGACAGCAGAAGCAGAAATCAGAGTGATGCAGGGCCACAGGCCAAGGAATGTGAACAGCTTCTAGGAGCTGGAAGAAGAATTGGGTTCTCCAAAAGGAACACAGCCCTGCTGAGCCATTTTGAGCTTCTGATCTCCTGAAATGTAAGATTATAACTGTGTATGATTTTAAGGCACTAAATTTGTAGTAATTTGTTACATCAGCAATAGGAAATTCATATACTCCCCAACAGTAAAATATTCCAACACCCAAATAGCTGGTGCATCAAATGTTATAATTAAAGTCATTGTGATTCAAATGTAAATGCCCTTAGGAGGAATAATTCCTTTTAAGCCTTACTATTTTTTAAGTATACAAGAGCTGTCACATCCTTTTCTGAAAGCAAGTTTGAAAGAGATAGAAGAACTTAAAGTATAATTAAAAAAAAAAAAGAAAGATAGAGCTCAGGGATGAAATGAGGCTGGGGAAGCACCTGTAGGGGAGGAAATGGTGTCCAGAAAAAAGAGAGGAAAGGGAGTCACTGTAACATTTTTCTGTTTCACAATTTTGCCTGAGTCCGACCTTAGTCGTGGGTTTCCATACCATATATGCTTTGCTCTGTTCCATGAACCATTTTATCTCCATGCCAGACGCCTTAGCCTCACTTGTTCCCACCTCCCAGTTTTTACCCTTCTAATCCCCTCCACCTTGAATGCCTTTCCCCAGACCTTTGCACAGCAGGTTCCTTTCAGTCCACCCGCTGTCACTTAGAGTGGCCTTCTCCAACTACCTTGTCCACCCTAGCCACTTCTCCCCCCAACCTCCCTCCAACCTCTTTACCGCTGTCATTACCTTGTTAATGTCCTTCATTGCAAGGAATTACTGTACAACATTATCCTGTTTGGTTCCTTGCCTGTTGTCTGTCTCTGCATGAAAGGAAGGACTTTGTCTTTCTTGTTCATCAGTATATCTCTAGGACCTAGAATCATGCATCGTATATAATAAGTGCTCAATAAATACCATTGATTGTATTGAATGAATGAACTAGTTATGTGATATCTGAGCTCTGAAGTGCTACTTCTCAGTTAAGCCTTTCCTGACCACCTTATTCAAAATCGTAACATATCTCCAACCCTCTGCATCCTCCTCCCCTGCATTATTTTTCTCCATAAAATGGAGATGGCACTTATTACCATCTAATAAAGTCAGTAAATGACTTAATCTTTAAAATTGTCTCTCCCATCAGACAGGAAGCTTCCAAACAATAGGGGCTTTTGCCTGTTTTGTTCTCTGCTGTCTCCTCAGGCTTAGGTCAGCATATAGTAGGCACTCAGTAATATCGAATGAACAATAAATGTTGCATAGGAGCAGAATTTTCATAAAAGTCCAAATTTGGGAATTCTCTTGAAACTTTAGAAAGTCCTGCAACATCGCCCTCCTTCATACCAGACAGTGAAGCTGAGAAGAGGCTGCCTCGCTTAGGACCCAGGCTTTCCCAGGGGCCGTATTCCCCACTACTCCCTACTGCCTCCTTTTCATGGAAGCTGTCAGTTATGCTTGCTTTATTTTGGAGTGAAAAATAATTTTGTAGCCTTGTCTTCGTGGAAAGTAAAGAAAGCTTTTTAGCTAGGCTGGAAAGTTCAGGTGTCCATTGTCTCTTGACTCACACACTTAAGAAAGACTAAGACATTTGCAGTCCCCCTAAACATGCCCTACGGTTTAATCCCTTTGAATCTCTGCATATAGAATACCAGTTTCTGGAATGCTTATGCCTCCTTCTTTACCTGGAAAACTTTTCATCTGGACACTGAGTGGAATTCTGAAGAATGGAGATGTGAGGACGCAGAGATTGGAAGGGGCAAGAAAATGCAGGGACATTTTTCTTTACACTAAAGAGTTTCTAGGACTTTATTTCGCAATTGATGGAAAACAACTGAAAAACTACAAGCTTGTTTTAGAGAGTCAGAGAGATGCCCTGCCACAGAGCCTTTTGAAAGATTAACATTCTGTATCCATGTATACTACAGAGAACATTATATTTCTGCCATTTGAAATCAGTTTGTGTTTAGGACATTTGTGCTCTGAGTTGGTGGAAATGAACATTCCAATATCAAGCCCCACCACCTCTACACAAATGCCGAACAATTGTAATAGTTAAGGTGACCACCAGGGGCTGATCTCACACAACAATTCTATATTTAAAACCTGCAAATTCCACTTTCCCGTATCTAACTGTTGACTTTAACCCAAGCCATTGCCTCAGGCTTTAAAGTCCGTGAAATTCATTTTCTAATTTGTCTACAGTATCTAATAATCCTTGTTGTACATAGGCCCACCCACTGTGAAGTGATCCAATTGAGGTTTGTACAATCCCAAGGTCACCATTTGTGCCCCTTCATAGCTCAGGTAGACAGGATAAGTTGGTCAACTACAAAGCATGATTTATCCTTAATTGAAAATATTGTCACGGTATCCATGACAAGGAGTAAAATCACATTTTTAGTGAATAGGGAGGTATTCCACATCGGTACTCAGTTTTATTTTATTTTTATTATCCAGTTATTTATTTTTGAAACGGAGTCTCACCCTGTAGCCCACGCTGGAGTGCAATGGCGTGATCTTGGCTCACTGCAACCTCAGCCTCCCAGGTTCAAGCGAGTCTCCTGCCTCAGCCTGCCACAGGCGCCTGCCACCATGCACCTAATATTTTGTATTTTTAGTAGAGACAGGGTTTCACCATGTTGGCCAGGCTGGTTTCAAACTGCTGACCTGGTGATCTGCCCATGTCAGCCTCCCAAAGTGCTGGAATTACAGGCATGAGCCCCCACACCTGGCCGTCAATTTTATTTTTTAGAAAAGGTTGGACTAGCTGGAAAAACAGAGGCAAAAGGCATGATGAAGCCCAGTGGAAGTGAATACCTTCTGGAGAGTTCTCATATTTTTTTACATTTCTTCCTCAAATTAGTTAACGTAAGTATATGGGTAATCTTGAAGGGATAAGATGCAGAATGAATAACTTGAATACCAGTTTTTTTAAAGAGTGGAGGTAGTACTAGGAGCATAAGAATTGCCTGAAAAGTTGTTTAAACTACAAATGTCTAAGTCTCAGAGAAGATCAACTGTGTCAGAGTTTCTGGGGTTAAAGTCTAGGTGCTGCATTTTTTTGGGGGGTGGATTGCAGAAATTTATTAAAATTGGAAGACGTTGTTTAATTAATCTTCTCTGCCATGAAACTCCATCAGGCTGTCTACAAAGACCACTGGGAGGCTGAGGTTCACTTGCGCTCAGGAGTTTGAGACTGTAATGAGCCTCAAAGGGCCACTGCACTCCAGCTCGGGTGACAGAGCGAAACCTTTCCAAGGGATGAGCTGGGTGCTGCATTTTTTTAAAAATCCCCAGGTAATTCCAATGTACAACAAAAGTTGACCACCATTTATCAGGCCTCTTTGGGTCTCAGGTACTCAGTAAGCATTTGCTAAAATGAATTTGTAAAGTGAGGAGACTGAACAAGGATAACTTCTAATGTCCAGTGCTAACTCTACAACTCAGTAATTCCATGATCGCATATAATAAGTTTTGCATATGCAAAACAATTACCCAGTCTAAGCTTTTAGTGTAAGAAATAAGCAGCCATCTATTCAATATTTATGTAGACCAAGGACATAATTTCTCTGCCCCTTGATAACAATCAGGAAAAGTGGGAGATAAAGAAAGAATTACACACTATTGGACCAATATGGAAATCATCTGAGTATGTGTTACACAGATGGCACTGGGCCACCTTGGATCTTTTTAGCTTGTTTGGGTATATTGTTACAATGCCTTGGAACTTGGCTAAAATGAAATTGTTTTTGTTTCCTTCTACGTTACACCATTCAAACTTTATACCTTTAGCAACACGTAATCTCTTAACTGTCTAACAAGAAATACAAATTTCTCTACTAGCTTAAACTGTGATTAGGGATTAAGTTCAAGTAGAGTAGGATTGTTTCATGGCCTCTATAAACAAGATGTGAGTGAGAGATAGGACACTTTCTTGGCTACAACTACAACTAATCCTGGAAAAATATAAATTGGCTATTTCTTGGCCAGGTCTACGTAAGCATTTGTTCTCTCTGAAGAACAGAAATGTTGACTTCTCTTTCTTTTAGATTTAACAAAGTTATTAATTACCACGTGTTTTTAGAAATGATATAGCCTTAATGGACAATATTTTCTCTTTTCTTTTTTTTTTAGGGATATAGAAAGCTAGCTGAATTGTGTACCTGGTAAAAGTAGGCCTAGGAAAACAAAAGTCAGAAAAAGATTAATCAAGAAGCCAGAGACATCTATCTGCCTTTGAGAAAATAAGGGTTATTACAAAGAAAGCCCAAGAGAAAGTCAAAGTTCAGCTTTTGAAATACAACCTAGGATTTTTGAGTCTGAGCAAGACAGTAGTCTTAAAAACCAGGCTTTGTTGAGAAAGGGTTTTCTGAATTCTTTTAGCTCCCATTGGCATATCTTGGGGAGAAACAGGGTAGGAAGTTGAAATCTTCGAGACAGCATCTCCCAGTAGAAACCATAGTCCCAGTGAGATGACTATATTTAAACAGAAAGAGGCCAAATAAGAGTCTTTCAATTGATAGATTTAAGCTTCCCCCGACTCCCACCACTAGCCAGTGTAGTGAGAGTATAAGAATGATTAGGTCCACCTCAGGAAATAAAGCAGGTGCATGTTCTTTGTGTATACGATTAGTCACATACAAAGATTTTCAACCCAAAACAACTACCAGCTTTAGTCTGAAGCAAGACCTATTTTCTGCACATGGGAGATAAGGAGCAAGACTGAACTGGAGTGATAATCCCTCGCTCTCTGCCTGCTAAGATAGCATCAGTATCCACACATTAGCATCCCTGGCTGTCACACAGCAGAGCCTGTCATGAGGTGAAGGAAAGCAGGATTTCACGGATCACTCAGAAAGATAAATAACCAAGAGGACCAAAACTGTGACTTACTGAAGAGCCTGTCTCTGATGGGAACTGTGAATCTTTTAAAGGATCAAAGTTTTGGTGGGATTATTTGAGGCAGATAATTCTGACCCAGGCTAAAAAGAGTATAGGGATAAAGATTGCTTCCTGGACTCCAGCACTGAAATGAATACCAAAGATTGTGATTAATTCTCAAGTGTGAAGGAGACAGAAAGCAGTTAAATAAATATTTAGGGCTAAAGAAAAATCCCAGAGGAAAATCTCTTACTCTATAAATAAGGGAAGAGGATGGAGAGGTTGACACTGAAATTCCCCCATAACCCTGATTCTCAGAGTCCAACAACAGAAATAGTGTTTGCAGCTGATTATGCCTTGCTGCCAAATATTGATTTCTGATTCTAGAAATCTGAAATCAATCTGAGAAGGATTAATTTAACAAAATGATACCTTATTTCAGGACTGAATGGTTTCTATGTTCAAGGTGCTACATTAAGCATTTGGGAACACAGAGATGAACAAGGCATGATCTTTACCCTTAAATAATGTACAGTATAGTAGGGTTGAAAATCCAGGTATATAACCCAATGGAATATAAAGTAGAAAGTAATGATTGGTACAAGATGCTAGTAGAAGGAAAGGGAGCTTCTCATTAAGGATTTTGGAAGCAACTATGAAAGAGGTGACTTTTATGCTGGGTTTTTAACACGGGATAGATCTGAAGGGACTCGAGGAAAAGGTGTTTTGGGTGCCAGAGACTATATGGGCAGTGTAAGGGAACAAAAATGTACACTAAAATAAAAAGAATAAAGTGACGTTCTTGCTAGACTCTGGTGTTAATGACCAGAAAGCTCCACCTATGTGATAATTTATCCTTTTATTTTTTAGCTCTTCAGTGTTTTATGATATATTATTATAACATGACCATTGTTTTAATTTTTGTCTTTAAAATCCTGATGAACATATTTAAATATGGAGAGTGTACCAAGTTTATAATCTGTCCTATGTTTACATAGAACCAAAAAAAAAATTCCAAATATGACAAAACACCAAGTCAGGGAAAGAAATGTGGACTGGCTTAAATATTTAAAGAGATTGAGGACTTTCAGAGTTTCCTGCTCTGTGTGTGGCCACTGTATTCAAGGGAAGTAAGAAGCTTATTGTTCCATTGATAAGCAAGCCATAAAGTTAAAGATTCACCACACATTGCATGGAAAACCAATAGCTGGTACAAGCTAGTACCATATATTTATTTCTGATATGAGAAGCTAAGCACACCTGCTGTTAACAGATAATGACATGATACTGTGAGAGAATACACAAGGACACACACCAGAGCAACTTAGTCACACCATTGCATCATACTGACGATTGTTAGTGGACTCTTCACTAAGACACTTCCGAACTCCCTAAACCAGTAGTTCTCAACTTGGGGCAGTTTTGTCCCCAGGGGACATTTGGCTCTGTCCAGAGACATTTTTGGTTGTTACAACTGGAGAAGGTGCTACTGGCATCTGATGGATAGGGGTCAGGGATGCTCTGCTACAGTGCATAGGACAGTCCCCCACAATCAAGAGCATCTGGCCCAAAATGTCAATAGAGCTAAGGATGAGAGCCCTACTCTAGATGACAAACCACTTGGCATGAAAATGTACCGTAAAAGCATTCACTTTATGCTTCTGCCCCCTAATCCCAATTGGTGCTGAAGATATTAGGTGCAATAATTGTGCAGGAACCCATGTCCAATCTATTCATGTCGTCGTCAGGTAGAAAGTAGTGGCCTGAATTCACCTCCCCATTTGACTGTGTACTGAGCAACTTCTGGTTAATTGTTTTGTGCCTCAGGTTCCTTATTTGTAAAATGGGGATAATAATAGTAACTATCTCATAAGGTTGGTGTGATGTTAAAAAAAAAAAAAAAAGTCATGTAAACTGCTTAGAAGAAAATCTGGCCCACAACACTAAAAAGTATAAAGTTTTGTTATCACTGTTATCATCATCAGTATTACTATTACTTGGCACAAAAAGGAATTTAGAGATTCACGTTTACCTAGACCAGTTTCCAAAACCTCAGTCATTTGAAGAATAATACGATTTTTTTAGTATCATCTGAACTGTCATTTACCTAAGACTCTTTAAATTGTCACACTTTGTACAAATCTTTTGTGTCATTCACAAGTTTGATATCTTAATTGTATTTTCCTAAAATACATGAAATAATGCAGTGCTATCAAAGTAAAGTTTTTTGTATGTTCCAACTAAAATCATCTCACATGTGATCCATTGGCAGACATGCAGCAATTATTGAAAGTCAGTGGCATGCACAGCCTCAGATTTAGAAAGGAACCTAGATATCCAACCCCTTTCTATTGGATTTTTGCCATTCATTTGGCTGAGCCCACTGCCCTATAAATGTCAAATATTCTCACTCCCAGCTACCTTTGCACCTAACACCTAAGCATGTGACCTCAGCTGCATTGATCAGACATGCTCGTGCTGGAGTCTGAATCTGAAGCTGGTGCTGAAAAGAAGCAGGGACTGTGTGAATCTTCTCAGTCCCAATAAGATGTGCTTCTGGGGCTGCAGGGACATCCAGCCCTGAGCAGCTGAGGTGGCAGTGATTTTCTCACTTATTCAATGGTTTTTGGTGGTGTTCCTGACTCTGAAGTTCCAGACCTAGTTCTATAGCCTTCTCAGAAGTTTGTTGAGAGATCTCAGATGTTTGTTGAGAGATCCTTAATAAATCTTTTTTCAAAAATCCTTAATTCAGCCAGCACCAGTTCCTATTGTTTGCAAATAAAACCCTGGCAGATACACTCTTACTTTATAGATGAGGAAACTGAGATCCACAAAAGTTGTGTTCTGCACAACACAGCCATGGCTAGGTCAGGATTAGAACCCAGGCCAGTGCCTTTTTGACTTTAGCATACTGTATTTCTAGCTCGTTTATGCTGGGTCAAATCTTGACAAAATTGAGTCTGAAAAAAAAAAGTTGGCTCTTCAAAAAATTTTTTTCAATTAACACATAATAATTGTACATATTTATAGGGTACAATGTGATGTTTCAATACATGTATATATTGTGTAATGATCAAATCAGGGTAATTAGCATATCCATCACCTCAAACATTTGTCATTTCTTTGTGTTAATATTCAAAATCCTCTTCTAGCTATTTTGAAATATGCATCATTGTTTGCTATAATCACCATAGTGTGCAATAGAACAGCAGAACTTATTCCTTCTATCTACCTGGACCAACCTCTCCCATCTCCCTCTCCTCTCTGCAGCCTCAGATAACCACTGTTCTACTCTTTACCTCTGCAGGATGAACTTCTTTAGATTCATATGTGGATATGTCTGAGGTCATCCAGTATTTGTCCTTCTGTTCATAGCTTATTTCACTTAACATAATGTCCTCTAGGTCCATTCATGTTATTGCAAATGACAGGATCTCATTCTTTTTTTATGGCTGAATAGGGTTCCATTGTATATATTTTTAAAATTTATTTTTCCATTGATATGGTTTGGCCATGTCCCCACCCAAATCTCAAATTGTAGCTCCCATAATTCCCATGTGTTATGGGAGAGACCTGGTAGGAAGTCATTGAATCCTGAGGGCAGGTCTTTCCCATGCTGTTCTTGTGATAGTGAATAAGTCTCACAAGATCAGATGGTTTTATAGAGAGGAGCTCCCCTGCACAGGCTCTCTCTTGCCTGCCACCGTGTAAGATGTGCCTTTCACCTTCTGCCATGATTGTGAGTCCTCCCCAGCCACGTGGAACTATGAGTCCATTAAACCTCTTTTTCTTTATAAATTACCCAGTCCTGGGTATGTCTTTATTAGCAGTGTGAGAACAGACTAATACATCCATTGATGGACACTTAGGTTGATTTTACATCTTGGCTATTATGAATAGTGCTGTAATAAGCATGGGAGTGCAGTTATCTCTTTGTCAAACTGATTTTATTTCCTTTCGATATGTATCCACTAGTGGGATTGTTGGATTATATGGTACTTCTGTTTTTAACTTTTTGATGAACCTCCATGCTGTTTTCCATAGTAGCTGTACTAATTGACATTCCCACCAACAGTGTATAAGACTTCTCCTTTCTCCACATCCTTGCCAGCATTTATTTTTTGTCTTTTGGTAATAGGTATTCTGACTGGGGTGAGGTTATATCTCATTGTGATTTTGACTTGCATTTCCCCGATGGCAAATTATGTTGAGCAATTTTTCATATACCTGTTGGCCATTTGTGTATCTTCCTTTGAGATATGTCTAGTCAGATCTTTAGTCCATTTTTTAATCTGATTGTTTTTGTTTTTTGTTTTGCTATTGAGTTAAGCTTGTTATGTATTCTAGATATTAACCATTCTGTAAGTTGTCTCTTTACTATGTTGATTATTTCCTTGCTGTGCAGAAGCTTCTTAGCTTGATGTAATCTAATACATCTATTTTCGCTTTTGTTCCCTGTGCTTTTGAGGTCTTACCCAAAAAAATTCTTCCCCAGACCAATGTCATAAAGCATTTCCCCTGTTTTCTTCTAATAGTTTATTAGTTTCTGGTCTTACATTTAGGTCTTTAATCCATTTGAAGTTGATTTTTCAGCAGTGAGAGATAGCAATCTAGTTTCATTCTCCTGCATATGGCTAATTCAGTTTTCCCAGCACTGTTTATTTCCCCATGTGTGCACTTGGCAGTGTGTGTGTTGGCTATAAAAATGTGGATTTATTTCTGTTTAATTTTAATTTTAAATTTTTATTGATAATAACTGAACCTCTTTATAAGGTACATGTGATATTTTGATATGTACATTTATTGTGTCATGATTAAATCAGAGTAATAAGGGATATCCATTGCCTCAAACATTTATTGCTTCTTTGTGTTGGAAACATTTCAAATCTTCTCTTCCAGCTATTTGAAGTATACAATGAATTATTGTTAACTATTGTCACCCTAACGTGAACTTATTCCCATTATCTGACTGTATTTTTGTACCCATTAGCCAACCTCTCTTGTGTGAATTTACTTCTGGGTTATCTATTCTGTCCTATTGGTCCATGTGACTGATTTTATGCCAGTGATGGTGGCAGTGGCCTGTGTGGAGCAGCAGCTGTGAGGATGCTAGCTGCAGCAGGGGAAGCATGGCAGGGGCTGTACACAGAGCTCTGTGGAGCCAGTAAGGGCAAAACAGGTGGGAGCCCACCCCCTAATGGTTAAAGGGATGGAAATCCCATGTTCCCTGTTACAACTGAAGCCATCCAGCTGCAGCTTCGGACCTTGGCATCCCTGCTCTCTCAGGGGCCTGGTAAGCCCCACTTCCCCCACAGGCTTAGAAGTGCCGGCTTCCTTTCCCTGGCCTCTCGTGGCTTCCTGCACCTACTCTGATTTCAGAGCAAAGTTGTGGCCCAGCCTGGGCACTGTCACAACCTGGCCAAGTGTGCATGCACTCAGGGTGGTGCTGACACGCCAGCCTCTTGCCGCCTCAGCCCCCTCTGGACTTTGGGCACTGACCAGCACAGGACAGAGACTGAGGGGGGCTGAGGGCAGCTTGGCATGGGGCTACAGGCGCCCCTATGCACGAACAGGCTGGGTACCATGGACAACCTGTCAATGGCAGCAGGAGGGAGACAGGCTCCTAGGTGGAAAGGAGTGGGTCCCTGGTGAAGCTCCACTTTCAAGCCAGGGCCAGCATGCAGCCTGGGTGCCAGGCTGTCAGTTCCAGGTGGAGTCCATGGCCTGGAGTGAGAACTTATGGTGCTTTTTCCAGGCCTGCCCATGTCCACCCAAGGCCCAATAAGCATGCACTTCCTCCCTTCTGAGCCCATAAAAACCCCAGAACCAGTCAGACTCACACCGACATTGGAATAACCTGCCTGCAGAAAGGAGCTACCCACTGCAGGTCTCCTCTCCACTGATAGCTGGACACTCGTGGGGACAACCTGCCTGCAGAAAGGAGCTACCAACGTTGGGTCTCCTGAGAGCTGTTCTGTCACTCAATGAAGCTCCTCTCTGCCTTGCTCACCCTCTAGTTGTTTGCATACCTCATTCTTCCTGGACATGGGACAATAATTCGGGATGCCCTGAATGGTGGGACTGAAAGAGCTATAACACAAATAGGGCTGAAACAGATCCCTGGTTTGCCACGTTGTGGGCAACAAGAAGGAGAGAAGAGCTGCAGCCCTTTGGGGAGCCCAGGCCTAGAGGCTTCCAAGCCAGGGCTGTGAAACCCTCTTGGGGCTCTACAGTTCCTGGCATTTCCAAACTTCCCTTCTGGGCACCACCACATTTCCTGGTGCCCACAGTGGAACTCTTTTGCTGTACACCTGGTCCAGCCACAGCCTAGCACAAAGCCAGTGCTTGTGCCAGAACCTGGAGCTGCCTGCTCTGCCGCAGACAACACACCTGGCTGTACGCAGTGGCCAGACCCTGCACTCACTCAGACACCCCTTACCACTCCATACCTGGCCCACTCTTTCCAAGCATGGGATCTGGCCCAGTAGCACTCCTGAGTGTAGCCTGCCTGGCCTAGTGGGTGAAATGAGCCCAGTGGGCCCAAGCAAAACTCAGGCAAAGGTTCCACCAGTCACAGAGGTTTCCAGGTGGAAAAGTGGCACCCTACGGATCCTGTAATACCACTGCCATGCTATTTTGGTTACTATTGCTTTGTAGTATATTTTAAAGCCAGATAGTTTGAGGCCTCCCAACTTTATTCTTTTTGTTTAAGATTGCTTTGGCTATTCAGGATATTTTGTGGTTCCTTATGAATTTCAGGATTGTTTTTTCTATTTCTGTGAAAAATGTCACTTGGTAGTTTGATAGGATTTGCATTGAATCTGTAGGTCACTTTGGGTAGTATAGACATTTTAACATATTAACATAATTAATTTACATATTAATTCATGAACACAGGATATCTTTCCATTTATTAGTGTCCTCTTCAATTTCTTTCATCAATGTTTTATAAGTTTTCATTGTAGAGAACAAATTGTCTTATTGGCCAAGTAAACTGAATGCAGTATTGTATTGTTTATCTTTGGGATGTCATTGTATCCACCCTCATCTTTGTATTGTATGTCTTTGGGATATGTAGACATGTTTTCTGTAGCTCTTCAAAAGTACCCAATATTGAGTGAATTCCCAGAATTGCAAACTCTGATGCTTGAGAGGCCAGGCAGGTCATGTAATGTGAATGAGTAACAGGAGCCAGATCAGGGAGTGGTGGGGACTGCATGGAATTGAGTACTCATGCTTCATCCAAGTGGGCATGTGCTGCTCAGCCCTTATTGTTTGTTTTTGTATAGAAGGTCAGATTTTTCAAGACAAACAAAGTTTCTCATTTTTACATAAGTGATGGGCAATAAATTAAAGCAAACAAAAAGCCCCCATTGTATGAGCCAACATTAAGGGGTTTATGCCTGTGAGCCAGTTTCCATGCTCAGTCCACTGGGGTACAAACTCCAGAGTATTCCTAAATCTTCTCACTTCTCATCTCCTCCTTAGTGGAAGGCTTAATGGAGAGAGAGGTTAAAGCAGCCTTTTCTCTGCCCCAGCAATAATGTAAGTAAGACTTCAAGACATCACCTCTTCTACTAGCTTTCCAAGTAGAAATCTTATTCCCATAGCTCCATGTCCCTGTATTTTTGCTCATGTTTCATCTTCTCTTATCAACCCCACTTTGCACAACTGTGTCTTACTTTTCCTTATAAACCCTATTCCAGGGTCATCTCCTTCTGGAATCCTTTCCTAATTTCATCTCCCTCCCCAACCCTCCTCAACTCATTCACGTTAGGTTATGTACCCCATAGCACCCAGTGATAATGTTCCCAACATTTAAAAAACAGTGTCTTAGCCCCAGTTCTCTAGAAAAAAAGATAAAGTATATGCAAACACATTAACAGGGGGTACAATCCCAGGACAGCAAAACAGAGAGTAAACAATATGAGGCAGGAAAGGACAAACAGCAAATACAGCTCAAGCAAATATTATGTTACCGAGTAGGCCACAGCCTCTCCAGAAAAGTCAGCTGCTCAGTCCTGTGTGATTCATCTCAAGAGGTAATATGAAATCCCTGCACCTCAGAAGAGCTACTTAAAAGAAGGAGGAGTGAGGCATTGATTTATTGCATCCTTCTTGTTTTCAACCTCCCATTGGCCAAAATTTGAACTATGGTATGGTAACTCCCCCATACCAGAACAAGTGTCCTGGTGCACACAGGCCTAAGAGCAGGTTCGCCTACACCACAACACCTTCCACATTGTAGGAAATGATGCTTGTATGTCTTTTTCACCAATGACACAATCAGTGATACCAATAATGACTTTATCACATACGTTGTTAGAATCTGCATAGTGCCCAGAACATAGTAGGCAGGTAGGCAGGTGACTTTGGTTTAAACAGACATTTATAGAACACCTAGAGGTTATCAACTGGAATGAAAGGCAGAGGAGGGTTATAATTACCTTGAAATACCAAACCCTTCTTTCAACTCAATAGTGCAGCTATAGGGAACCTTGCCAACCCAAGGTGTACCAACTTCTGGCCTTCACCTCTACTCCAACCACCCTCAGGCACCTTAATTATGGACCACAGGACACCCTCACCTTGGGTGATTGCCCTAGACACAATTTCACCAAATTAAAAATCCAGCAGTATATATGCTATCTATAACTAGGCCCCTGGGGTTTTAATATTGTTAGTGTTGAGCAGTGTTCACATGCCTATACAATGCAGTTGAATTTTGTACAAGAAGGCTTTTGCATATCTTTTCAACCAAATAAAAATGTTCCTTTTAACTTAATGGTCTTTATTATATTAATTAGTTTTAAACAAACCTTGCCTTAATAGAACTCCCTCCAGCCCCAGGATTCCCCTAATGACATTGAATCAACAATAGATTTTTTTTCTTTTTTATTATACTTTAAGTTCTAGGGTACATGTGCACAAGGTGCAGGTTTGTTACATATGTATACATGTGCCATGTTGGTGTGCTGCACCTATTAACTCGTCATTTACATTAGGTATATCTCCTAATGCTATCCCTCTCCCCTCCCTCCACCCCACAACAGGCCCCGGTATGTGATGTTCCCCTTACTGTGTCCAAGTGTTCTCATTGTTCAGTTCCCACCTATGAGTGAGAACATGCGGTGTTTGGTTTTCTGTTCTTGCGATAGTTTGCTGAGAATGATGGTTTCCAGCTTCATCCACGTCCCTACAAAGGACATGAACTCATCCTTTTTTATGGCTGCATAGTATTCCATGGTGTGTATGTGCCACATTTTCTTAATCCAGTCTATCATTGATGGACATTTGGGTTGGTTCCAAGTCTTTGCTATTGTGAATAGTGCCACAACAAACATACGTGTGCATGTGTCTTTATAGCAGCATGATTTGTAATCCTTTGAGTATATCCCCAGTAATGGGATGGCTGGGTCAAATGGTATTTGTAGTTCTAGATCCTTGAGGAATCACCACACTGTCATCCACAATGGTTGAACTAGTTTACAGTCCCACCAACAGTGTAAAAGTGTTCCTGTTTCTCCACATCCTCTCCAGCACCTGTTGTTTCCTGACTTTTTAATGATTGCCATTCTAACTGGTGTAAGATGGTATCTCATTGTGGTTTTGATTTGCATTTCTCTGATGGCCAGTGATGATGAGCATTTTTCCATGTGTCTGTTGGCTGCATAAATGTCTTCTTTTGAGAAGTGTCTGTTCATATCCTTTGCCCACTTTTTGATGGGGTTTTTCTTGTAAATTTGTTTGAGTTTTTGTACCAACAATAAATTAATATCATGAATGTATTTATGTAGAAAAGGAGTCCCCGAGGTTTATCTACATTGTCACAAATAGCAGGATCTCCTTCTTTTTTAAGACTAAATAATGTCCTATTTTTTATATATGTATATGTATGCCAGGATTTCTTTATCCACACATCCATCAATGGGCGCTTCAGTTGTTTCCATACCCTGGCTATTGGGCATAATGCTGCAGTGAACATGGGAGTGCGGATATCACAAAGGGAAATAAGCCAGACAGAGAAAAATACTGTATGATCTCACTTATGTGTAGAATCTTTTTAAAAGTCAAATACATAGAAACAGAGATTAGAGCGTGGTCACCACAGAGGTCAAATTGTACAAAGTTGCAGCTATGTAGGATGAATAAGTCTGGAGATCTAATGTACAACAGAAAGGCCACAATTAATAATATTATTTTATGTACTGGAAATTTGCTAAGAAAGTAGATTTTAGGTGTTCTTACCACACACACACACACACACACACACACGCACACACACACACAGGTAACTGTGTGAGATGAGATGATTATCACTGTAGTAATCATTTTGCCGGTATATGCAATTCAAAACATAATGTTGTGTACCTTACATATATACAATTTTTAAAAACTTTAAAAAAAAGAAAAGGAGGCCAGGCATGGTGGCTCACGACTGTAATCCCAGCATTTTGGTAGGCAGAGGTGGGTGGATCACTTGAGGTCAGGAGTTCGGAACCAGCTTGGCTAACATGGTGAAACTCTGTCTCTACAAAAATACAAAAATTAGCCAGATGTGGGGGTGCATGCCTGTAATCCCAGCTACTTGGGAGGCTGAGGCAGGAGAATCACTTGAACTTGGGAGGCAGAGGTTGCCGTGAGCCAAGATCATGCGACTGTACTCCACCTAGGCAACAGAGAAGACTTCATGCCCTTCCGCCCCCCACAAATAAAAGAAAAAGAAAAGGAGTCCTCATTTATATGGGGATTTTTATATTTGCTATGAGGAAAACGGTACCTTTTCAATTTTTTTTTTATTAACCCAGTTGTAGACACCATGCCTTTTCAATTTTTATCCCTGTTCATTTTTTACATCCACTGAGCACATGATTCCTCTTTGTGTGTGCATTTGTTTCCTACTCAACACTTACTGGGACACGGCAACCAGTTAGGTATCTTCACTCACTGATGGTTTAAGAGGCTTCGTGTTTTCTAACTACTTAACACACGCCTCAAAGGTAAGCTGGAAAATCTTTAACTTTCTTTTCTCAGGGGGCTGACAAGCCTATGACTGGAATGAAAAAAAGGAGAATTTCAAAAAATAAATTCAGGGAAAGAAAATAAGTCACTGGATCTAAATTACTTGGTTTGTGCGAAAGTAATTGCAGTCTTTGCCATTATTTTCAAAGACAAAAATCACAATTACTTTTCCACCGACCTAATAATTCCATTTTATAGTAATGCTTGATTCCATTTGTTACTTTAAGAATTCCATCCCTAAAATAGTCTTGACTACCAGGAAAGGTTAGGAAGTCTTAGTTATCTGTTAAATAGTGATGGTGACCTTTATCGCTTCAGCCTTCAGCAACTACATTTCCCCAGGGCATAGTCAGCTGGTCGTTCATTAGCTTCCTGTACTATTAATCGTTTCTCTCTTCTGACTACACACGACTTAAGCTATTAATACAGTTTTCTACAATTTTTACTATCTATTTAAAAGATAGTGTGGAAGTATTCATGAGGGCTGAAGCAGACTGAAAAAAAGATTTTTCTAGAACTGCATTTCGCTGTCTTTACCTTTGCCATGTGTAGATCATCAAAGTTTGGTCAGACTTCTGAGTGTGGCCCACATGGCCTGGTGACAAATCACTTCTTGATAGAAAGTTCAGATCTTGGAGTTCACCAGTACCGTAGAGCCAAAATATGGGGAAGTTCAAAAGACAAGGAAGTCTTATCTTAGGCGTCTTGGTCACAATGTACCCTCATAAAGTAAAACTTAATTTATAACATAGAACAGGCTTTAAGATGCCATGGAAAAATAGCAGTCTGAAAATAGGGATCTTGCATCTTGCTACTGACACTGCTTTGCCTGGAATCATGAAAAGTCAGAAATGAAATTGTTTTCTTTTTTTGCACATTAAGGCAGGGAACACTGATCTTAAGCAAAGTATTGGAACCAAAACCAAGTTTTTTAAAATTAATGTTAATAAATTTTAATAAGAAAAGACTGGATAAACGCTTCTAGCTGGGATCATAGAATCAGAGTAGCCTTAAGATGGAAGGGAATTTACAAGCTGTCTGGTCTACCCCTCCGCTTTAGAGTCATAAAAATGGAAGCCTGTATAAAGGAAGGGGCTTGCCCACAGTCATCCAGCTAATTACAGAGAAGCAGAGTCATGTGGTGAGGTGGCCACGGAGGCCTAGAGGTCCCTGAGTGATAGCCATCTGCTCTTCCTCATCCCAATTAGGCCGACTGTTATTCTAATAGAATGTCTTTGCACACATTTTTTTTTCTTTTGAGACAGAGTCTCACTCTGTCACCCAGTCTGGAGTGCAGTGGCACGATCTCGACTCACTGCAACCTCTGCCTCCCGGGTTCAAGTGATTCTCATGCCTGAGCCTCCCGAGTAACTGGGATTACAGGCGCGTGCCAGTCACCATGCCCGGCTAATTTTTTGTATTTTTAGTAGAGACGGGGTTTCGCCATGTTGGCCAGGCTGGTCTTGAATTCCTGACCTCAGGTGATCCACCCACCTCCACCTCCCAAAGTGCTGGGATTACAGGCGTGAGCCATGGCGCCCAGCCCTTTGCACATATTTAATTAAAGTTTAAGTTAATTAAATTGGTATTTATATTAATTATAAATAAAATTATCTGAGAAAAGATTGTACTGTTCATGTAATACATATGTTCCTGAAAACCTGTGAGGTTAATTTTTTAAAATAAAATATATTTTGGACACTTTGCTGTCTTCCTATTACTGTTGGGACTATTCAAGAGAGCTAACGACTTTCCTTCTCGAAAAACTCTCATCTTGCCTTTCTAGAAACCACATTCTTCTTATTTTCCTCTGCTGTTACTCACCACTCCTTCTCTGCCTCCTTTGCTGCCTTCTTCACATCCTCTATGCAACAAGTAAGTGTGACACACCTGAGGCTCACTCCAGGACCCCTTTCTCTCCCCTCCACTCCTCTCCCCTCTCTTCCCCTCCTATTCCCTCCCCTCTCCTTCCCCCCCTTCCCTCCCCTCTCCTTCCCTCCCCTCCTGTCTCCTCCCACCTTCCAGCAGGAATGTCCACCTGGCTTATGACTTGCACACACTCTAATAACTCCCAAATATGTCTCTAACGCACACATCATTCATCCCAAACTGTCAGCTTGACATCTCCACCTGGGTGTCTAATAAGTCTCAAACTTAACATGATCAAAGCTCTGCTCCACCATTTTTTCCCTCCACCAAGTCTTCCTTGCCTCCATTAGTAGCCCCACCCACCCAAGTGCTTGGGCCCAAAATCTGGAAGAAATGTTCTTGACTTCCCTTTCCACTCCATCCCTATGTCCAACCCATCAGCAAGTCTTCTTGGTCCGACTTCCAAACCTGTCCCCATCTCTAAACCTCACCTCAGCAGTCCAAGCCCCCTGCACCTCTCACCTCGTCTGCAGTGAACGCCTCTTGACCTGTCTCTTCTGCTATGCCCCACTGACATCCTCACCTATTTATAGCTGGGGCAACCTTTCAAACACTAACTCAGATCATGTCACTCTCTTATCTAAAACACCTGGATGAGTTCTTCTTTCTATACAAATAAACTCCAGCCCTCTCGCCATAACCTACACATGAGGCCTGGTTTGGTCTTTTTCCTGTCACTCTCCTTCACCTTCTGACCACATTGACATCTTTTCTGTTCATCACATGTTCCAAAGGCTTTCAGCCTCAGGACCTATTTCTCCCTGCCTGAAATCATTCCCCTAGTTCTTCAAATAACTGTGCCATTCTTGTTCTTCAGGTCTGGCTCCACACACACACACACACACACACACACACACAGGCCTTTCTTTTCTGCCTTGGCTATTGGCCTCCCCAATTGCTTGCTGCCATGTCACCCTGTTTATATCTGTCACAGCATTGCATGTCCCACAACCTATAATTGTGCTGTTTGTACCTTCGTGTACTCCTTTATATTTCCCCTTACAGAATATAAGCTCCACCAGGGCCTAGACGTTGACACCACCAAATCCCCAATGCCTAGCAGAGCTCCTGACACATAGTAGCCCTCAAGATATTACTGTTTTATTAATGAAGTAGTGGATTTGAATGTGTTTATGAATCTCCTTTAAAAGAATGCTAATGGGAAACAATTGAAGAATAACGGAATCACTCTCATACATACTCATTCATCTTTGAGGGTGTGTGTGACAATTTCAGTCTTCCTGCTCTGCATTGATGAGAAAAACGCATGTGCCTTCCAGCCATACTATCCATTCATTTATGGAATATTTGCATGAATCAAATTCCTGCCCGAGAAACTTGTATATCCCTTGGAGTTTGTCATAACAAAATCTGGCCTACAACAGACAGATTTTTAAAGAATTTGTTCCTGCCAGTCCCTCATTCAACAAAGACATATTGCACATCTGGGGCCATTATTTCCATGTGACAAGTGCTATACAAGTCTCCAGAGAGAGAAAGGTGAGGAGGATATAGTCACTGCCCTTGGGGAATCCACTCCGTGTGGACATGTGTAAACTGGCGAACAAGAAAGACAATACAGAGAGGTCAGGGCTGATGCGAGGGAGCCGGCTTGTATCCCACGAGGCTAGTATTTGGTGGTGATTTTGTTTCGTCTTGTGTTTATTTCATCACTTTCTCTGATGAACTTTCTGACTTCTTTGAAGGCCTCCTTCTCCTTATCACCTCCAAATGTGCGTTCCTACGCCCCACTCCCAGCCTTCTGTTCTTTTTCAACATGTTCCATGCCACCACATCCACTCCTTTAAGACTCTGACACCCACCATGTGATGACCCCGATCAGGCTCTTGTCCCAAACTTCTCAGCCAAGGCTCATCCCTCTTCCTCCACCTGCCTCTCAACTCTTCCTTTGGGGCTCTCTGGGCACCTCAGCTTCCATGTATCCCACCTAGAGCAGCTCCTTCTCTGATTTTCCTGTCCCTGAAGATGCCTACACAAAAATCCCAGTCACTCTTTGACAGCTCCCCCTTGGCCACCATCCTATTCCAGGCGTTCTCATCAATATTAACCTCTCAACCTCATTTCCAAGTCTCTTCGACTCCCCTTGTCCCCTAAACACTCCACACTCCTGATCACCTCCTCATCATTCCCCTAGGGCATTCACCACTTCCTGTGCTGTCTCCGTGATGCCTTCCCTGCCTCCCTTTCCAATTCTTGCCACTCCATACATCCTAGGGTAAAGTCCACGCCCCTATGAAGCCTTCCTTATTCCTTTTGGCCACCATTTCTTCTTTTTCAACTTCTATGAATTACCTTGTTTATAACAGTCATTTGGTACTCAACTATATCTTGGCTTCCAATTGCACTTTTTAATATCTTACTCCTCACACATAAACTTGAAGTTCTTGGAGGGCAAGCTTTCTGTTTTTTACCTGTCTGTCTTCTGCCTCATGGTGTCTAGCACAGTGCTATAACACCCCATGTGGCAGGACGTCAGGGATCCTGAACGAGGGACTGGCTGAAGCTGCGGCAGAAGAACATAAATTGTAAAGATTTCATGGACATTTATTAGTCCCCCAAATGAATACTTTTATAATTTCTTACACCTGTATTTACTGCAATCTCTGAACATAAATTGTGAAGATTTCATGGACACTTATCACTTCCCCAATCAATATCCTTGTGATTTCCTATGCCTGTCTTTAATCTCTTAATCTCTTAATCCCATCATCTTCAGCTGAGGAGGATGAATGTTGCCTCAGGACCCTGTGATGAATGTGTCAACTGCACAAATTGTTTGTGGAGCGTGTGTGTTTGAACAATATGAAATCTGGGCATCTTAAAAAAAGAACAGGATAACAGCAATGTTCAGGGAACAAGAGAGGTAACTTTGAACTGGCTGCCGGTGAGCTATATTTCTCCTCTTTCAAAAGCAAATAGGAGAAATATCGCTGAATTCTTTTTCTCAGCAAGGAACATCCCTGAGAAAGAGAATGCGCCCTGAGGGTAGTCCTATGAACCGCCCCCTCATGGCCTGCCGTCTTTTATGGTCGAAGCCGAAGGGATGAAATAAGCCCCGGTCTCCTGTAGCGCTTCCCAGGCTTATTAGGACGAGGAAATTCCCGCCTAATAAATTTTGGTGAGACAGGTTGTCTGCTCTCAAACCCTGTTTCCCGATAAGATGTTATCAATGACAATGCCTGCCGAAACTTCATTAGTAATTTTAATTTCACCCCATCCTGTGATCTCGCCCTGCCTCCATTTGCTTTATGATATTTTATTACCTTGTGAAGTATGTGATCTCTGTGACCCACACCCTATTTGTGCACTTCCTCCCCTTTTGAAAATTGCTAATAAAAACTTGCTGGTTTTATGGCTTGGGGAACATCACGGATCCTGCCGACCTGTGATGTCTCCCCTGGACACCCAGCTTTAAATTTCTCTCTCTTGTACTCTTTCCCTTTATTTCTCAAACAAGCCGAGACACCTAGGAAATAGAAAAGAACTCACGTAACCATCGGGAGCGGGTTCTCCAGATAATCCCACACTTAGCGACCAATACCTGTGCATTAATGAATGAGTGCTGGGTTCTTAAATTCTGCAGTGTGGGCCCTAAGCAGTGGTTCATCTCCCCAGAGGCATTGACAATGGAGCCCACCCGCTCCACAAACCAGCAAAGCTCACAATGACAAAGTCCACAGGTGGAGCAAGTCAGAAGTGGACATTGCATGAGTGTGTGAGCAGATGTTGAATGTTGGGTACTGGCAGGTCAGCCCAAGAAGATTCACAGAAGGCTGCCCTGGACGTGGAAGCTCCGAAGGGAAGGACACTTTACTCACCTTTTAGTGTCTCTAATGTCAGGTCCTAGCCTCTGGGGTACCATTTCCACCTTCTCCCATCCTCATGAACTCTCTTTCTCTCTCTCTTTTCTTTCTCTTTTGCCCTTCTGTAGTAGACATCTCTTTTTTGGCCAGCCTATAATTACATTCACCCTTCTTTTATTAAAAGCACCCCAATTTTCTCTGGTGACAATCCTTCCCCTACTCTCAGTCCACATAATTTGGGTATGATTGACTTCTCACACAGTTCTAGAGGAGGACATGAAATCTGGTCCTCACAACCTGCCCCCACCCCAGCTGTGGTGACAAGTTCAGAGATGGGAATGAATCCCAACGTGAGCCAGAGAATCACACCAGGTTATGTATTCAAACTTATGGGGAAAAGAAGCTCTCATTCCTTTTCACTAGTTTTGGAATTTTTAAGGATGAATACATTGATCTGCTGGCCAACATCTTGCCTTTGAAATGTGGAATCTCTTTGAGAGGGGAGAAACAGCACTGAGAGATGGAGAGAGATAGTGGGTCTCTAGGATATATTTTGAGTAGCTGGATCCAGTTATGCCTGAAGCTAGCACATTTTCCAGTTATGTTAGCCAGAAATTCAATTGTTTGCTTAAGTTGTTGTGAGTCAAGATTTCAGTCACTTGCAACCTACCTTCCTAAACCCAAAGTGTTCATAGTAAATGTAGAGATGAAGCCCAGCTGCTCTGTTTACATAGTAGAAAGCCAAGAACTGGACAGAGCGAGTGACTCTGATGTGATCACACACGTAAGTTGTAGCAGAGACCACCCTAAACCCAGGGGGCTTTGCTCTCCCAGGGCTGTGGTTTTTCTGCCACAAAACCAACATTAAATTAAGATGTGGTTTTGCTTATATGAATGTTTCATTTCCCCAACTAGAGTGTAGCATCTAAGAGGGTGGGGTGGGAGCTGTGTCCTGTATTTTTTCCTATTCGCTGTAACTCCGCATAGTATCTTGTACATGGGAAATATACAATCAGTATTTGCTAACACATCCATGAGTTTCAGGTGGCATTTTGTTCTATGTTATTTTTATTTTTATACATGCAAGATGAAATGTGTGACTTTCAGCGTTTTTACTACTGGAAAAATATAGGAGCATACTTTCAGCAACTCTAATCATTTCCTGCAGATTTCAATCTTTTCATCTTAGTCAAGCAACAACTTTTATAAAGCAGGCATTATATGAAGACACTGTGGGAATTTGTTAAGCAATAGTCGTGTTTCTGCTCTTAGAAATGTATTAACTAATGGGGTGGGGGGAGACTATGCACAAACATGACAGAAATCCTAACATTTTTGCTTTTTCTATGTGGAAGAAAGTATCTGTCCAAAAATCAACTGTAATTTTGGGGTTGTAGCTAAATTACACTACATAAATAAAATACTATGAATTCTGCCTGCAAAAAGAAAGATCAGGCAAGTGTTCAGCATTTAGAAAATAAACATTTGTGTGCTTTTGTTATTTTAATTAATATTGTGTGACTATAAGGGAATCTGAAATACTTGTAGTCTTAATATCATATACTATTTTCCCCAAAGTATTTCTAAATGGAAATTTTATTAAATGCAAGTTATGCAGCATAATGCAGTTGCTGTGATTCTCACAGCAATCAATGAGCTTTTTGCTTTCTGTTTAAAGTGTTTTGGTTTCCTAGGGCTGTCATAACAAAGTGTCACAAACTGGTTGCTTAAGACAACAGAAATTTATTGTCTTACATTTCTGGAGGAGAGAAGTTGAAAATCAAGGACCAGTCTGAGCAACATAGCAAGACCCCAGTCTTGAACTCCTGACTTCCAACGATCTGCCCGCCTCAGCCTCCCAAAGTGCTGGGATTACAGGTGTGAGCCACCATGCCCAGCCAAGAGTTCAGTCTCTACAAAAAAATGGTTTGGAAAATTCGCCAGGTATGGTAATGCATGCCTATAGTCCCAGCTACTTGTGTGGCGGAGGGTGGAGGATCACCTGAGCCCAGGAGTTCAAGGCTGCAGTGAGCTATGACTATACCACTGCACTCCAGCCTGGATGACCGTGAGACTCTGCCTCAAAAAAAAAAAAAGAGTCCAAAATCAAAGTGTTGGCAGGACTGTGCTCCCTCTGAAACCTGCAGGGGAAAATTCTTTCTCTCCTCTTCCTGGCTTCTTGTGGTTGCTGGCAGTCCTTGGCATTCCCTGGCTTGCAGCTGTAGCATGCCCATCTCTGCCTCCATTGCCACATGGCCTTCTCCCTGTGTGTCTGTGTCTTCATAACACATTTCCCCCTTCTTCTAAGAACATCCATGCAACCATTCTGTTTTTCACTTTCAGTACAGTATTCAATAAATTGCATGAGATATTCAACACTTCATTATAAAATAAGCTTTGTGTTAGATGATTTTGCCCATCTATACACTAATATAAGTGTTCTGAGCACGTTTAAGGTAGGCTAGGCTAAGTGATGATGTTCAGTAAATTAGGTGTGTTCAATGCATTTCCAAGTTAATGATATTTTCAATTTGTGATGAGTTTATCAGATGTAACCCCATCATATTGTAAGTTGAGGAACATCCTGCAGTATAGAATCTTATCCCACCATTCTTTCTACTAACTAGCAGGCTGATGTTGGTTGAGGTATGGTCACTTTTCAGGACCAGAATTTTCTAATCTATAGAATGAAGGAGTTAGTCCAAGTGATTTGTCTCTTCGGTCCCACTTGTCCATTTACACATTCTCCATCTTTCATACTTTTCCTGTTGCTGCAATTAAGCTCGTAGCATTGTAACTTCAGATTTTACAGACTTTAAGAGCTGGGAGCACCACAAAAGTTCGTAAACTCTTGGTCTGCCGATAGAGCCCATCAAAGAAGGAAGGAGGGAGAGGCAGAAGGTCTCCCGCCTTTCAAGGGGAGTGGGGCACCATTGGCTTGAGGACTGGACAATTCTTTGTTGTGTGGGACTGTCTCATGCAGTGAAGGATTTTTATTATCCCTGGACTGGGCTCCAATCCCCACTCCACCACTCATTATGGCCACCCAAATACTCCCACACACATTGCCAACTGCCCTGTCAGTGGGCAACATCGTGACTTTGAGAACCAAAATCCAAGAGATGTAAAAAGTAGATGTAGCCCAGCTGACTAGAGGAACCTATTACACAGCACCTGTTATAATTTATAATCACTGAATATTTACAACAATACAAAAAGCCCTGCCACCTGTCTTGTGCCTTCTCTTCACCCAGATCGTGTCTTCTCACTCTTCCTTCCCAGATAGCTTCCTTCCTTCTCCCCTCTGGGCCTCCAAGCATCGCATCCTTCCAGAAATGGCCTGAGGTCATAGGAATGTTCCTTCCTTTCCCACTGCTGCTGTTGCTGGTAATTATCCCAGCCAGTAATTATCCCAGCTGGTAATTATCCCATTCCTCAGGCCGGATAGTACCCATCCGCCTGAGGAAGGAGAAAAGGAGGGACACTAGGGATAGCGCCATCTATGTCAAATCAAAACCTGACTATGGCCAAATCTAAATAATCAATAGGTGTCTACGCTGGTAGTGATGTCGAAAAGTAAAAAGACACTTCTGCCTCTCAGCTGTCTATCTTTCACCTGGAGCCATAAACTGCATCGCTTCCTTAACTAGGCATTTCCTGTGCTCAGTAACTCAGCACCCTTGAACAGCACTTATCTCTACAAACGAGCATTGCACATCAAATTTCCCTGCCCCTCGTGTCCTCTGAGACATCACTAATCAGAGGTCGGACGTGGTTAGAGACACAGAGGTGGGGCAGAGAGGAAGTAGCCCTGAGAAGTCTGGGCTGGCAAAAGGAGACAGTGGACAATAAAACAAAAACCCAACACTAAAGAAAAAATAGTGAGTGTTCGAAGCAGTGGTCATTAACCTATGTCTTCTTGTCTTCTCCCTCATTCTGCTGTCAATTCCTGGAGGAGAGTTTGTTTTGCCCACCACTGTATTTCCATACCTGTCACCCTGTGTGGTACCCAGTAGTCTCCAGTCTCATTGACATCTTTTATTTTCTCCAATTCACAAAGCTCTTTCCTATTTTGAGCCTTAGCACAAGTTAAGAACATCCCATTTGGAGCACTTTCTCTTTTTAAATGATGAACTCCTTCTTTTAATTCACAGCTTCAATGTGAGCTCCTTGAAGAGCCCTATCTCCATTTAAAGCAAAGTACACACATACACACACACGTGTGCACACACACATGGGTTAGTCTTTATTCTAGCATCCTGCTTATCTTCTCCATAGCCCATATGACAATTTATAATTATTTATTTGTTTGTTTTTTGTACAGAAACTTGACTGCAAGTTCTAGAAAGGGAAAAACCATATCCATCCTGTCTTTCTTTCCAACAATTAGTGCTTCCACGGCACTCAACAGATAATAGTTAAAAGAACAAAATAATAAATATATAAAATCAGAATTTAATAAACCTATACAAAATTTTAATTTCTTTTTTTTTTTTTTTTTTTTTGAGACGGAGTTTCGCTCTGTCGCCCAGGCTGGACTGCAGTGGCCGGATCTCAGCTCACTGCAAGCTCCGCCTCCCGGGTTTATGCCATTCTCCTGCCTCAGCCTCCCGAGTAGCTGGGACTACAGGCGCCCGCCACCTCGCCCGGCTAGTTTTCTGTATTTTTTAGTAGAGACGGGGTTTCACCGTGTTAGCCAGGACGGTCTCCATCTCCTGACCTCGTGATCCGCCTGTCTCGGCCTCCCAAAGTGCTGGGATTACAGGCTTGAGCCACCGCGCCCGGCCCAAAATTTTAATTCTATGTTACATGGGAATTTAGCTTTAAATAAAAGTAGCATCTTAGACCAACAGTGGAAAAGTGCATTATCCAATAACTGTCTAGGATTGACTGAATAACAAAAACTAAGCTGACTCCCTTTGATATAGTTTGGATGTTTGCCCCTCCCTATTTCCTGTTGAAATGTAATTCTCAATACTGGATGTTGGGCCTGGCAGGAGGTGTTGAATCATGGGGGTGGATCCCTCATAAATGGCTTGGTGCCATCCCTTTGGTGATAAGAGAGCTTTTGCTCTGCCTTCCCACATTATCTGGTTGTTGAGAAATGTGTGGCACCTCCGCACTTCCTCTCTTGCTCCTGCTCTTGCCATGTGACATACTGGTTCTCCATTACTTTCCACCATAATTGTAAGCTCCCTGAGGCCCTCCAGAAGGAGATGCCAGCACCATGCTTCCTGTACAGCCTGCAGAACCATATGACAAAATAAAATCCCTTTTCCTTATAAATTACCCAGCCTCAGGTTCTTTCTTTATAGCCATGAAAGAACAGCCTAACACACGCTTCCTTCCTTAATCTATATCAAAATCAATTCCAAATGAATCAAAGATATAAGCATTAAAAAAGCCATTAAAAGAACTTGGAGGAACACGTATACAAGAAGATTTAAGCAACTTATGCAGAAATGGTTTTTCTAAGCAAGTCAAAAAATAAAAGATTGATATATTTGAATACATCAGAGCTAATACTTTCTTCACATATATACCCTCAAAACAAACAAAGACAAAAGATAACACACTGGGGAAAAATAATTGTTGCACTTCACAGAGGCCTAGATTTTATTATAAATAAAGTGTTTTACAAAGAAATAATGAAGATACTAATAATTCAAAATAAAAATAGAGACCACAAACAAGCAAACCACAGAAAAAAATTATGCAAATGGCTTTAAATAAATGGGATATACAATTGCAAGGATATCAAATGAAAGAAATGTAAATGTAATAAAACACCATATTTTTATCTTTGAAGTTGGCAGAAATGAAACAGTTTGACAATATTTAGCGTTAGCCAATATGTCGGAAAAATCACACTGGTATATTCATATAGTTGGAGTGAAAATTTTATTTTTGAAAGTAAGCCTCATGGATCAGCTGGTCTTTGAGAGTGGTCCAGCATTTTATGTCAGTGTGGAGGACCACTTGGCAACAGCTATTGGACTCTTCAGTGCGCATAATCTTTAGCCAGCAATTCTATTCTAAGATTTTATTCTACAGATAAGAAAGCATAGCAAAGATGTGTATGAAATATTCATGCAAAAGACCAAAAACAATCTAAATGACCTTCAATGGTGGACTGATGAAATAAGGTTTGGTTCATATCCATAACAGGTTACTATATAGCCACTTAAAAAGAAATGTGCCAATGTCATGTATCTCTTTAGTATATGAAATATACAACCCATGAGACCACTCTATTAAGTGAAATAAGCCAGGCATAGAGAGATCAATATCACATGTTCTCCCTTGTATGTGGGAGCTAAAAAATTTGATCGCATGAAGGTACAGAGTGGATAGATGGAGAACAGAGACTGGGAAGGGTGAGTTGTGGGGGTGTGGAGAAAGAGGAGAAGTGGGTTAAAGGGTACAAACACACACTAAGATGGAAGGAATAAATTCAATGTTGGATAGTAGAGTATGGTGCCTGTACTCAACAGAAATCTATGGTACTCAGGCGAACACCCTCAATACCCTGACTTGATCACTACTCATTATATACATGTAACAAAATGTCTTATGTACCCCATAAATTTGTACACATAATAAAAGAAACATGTTGGCCGGGCGCGGTGGCTCATGCCTATAATCCTAGCACTTTGGGAGACCGAGGCAGGTAGATCATGAGGTCAGGAGATTGAGACCATCCTGGCTAACATGGTGAAACCCCGCCTCTACTAAAAATACAAAAAATTAGCCGGGCGTGGTCGTGGGCGCCTGTAGTCCCAGCTACTCGGGAGGCTGAGGCAGGAGAATGGCGTGAACCCGGGAGGCGGAGTTTGCAGTGAGCTGAGATCGCGCCACTGCACTCCAGCCCGGGCAACACAGCAAGACTCCATCTCAAAAAAACAAAAAAGAAAAGAAAAGAAAAAAGAAACATGGTGTAATAACCTTCTCAGAAAAAAAGGGAAAGAAAAGAAACATGCAAGGCATGGAACAGAATACATTGTACAAACTTATTTGGCGAGGGAGAAAAGACAAGTTGGATAAAGATAAACAGAGAAGTAGGTAACTAGACAGACCGACAGATGGACATAGCTGAATATACATGGACCACTTCTGGAAGGACTCACAGAAAACCTCTGGGGGAAGGAATAAGGTCAGTAGGCTGACTTTTCACGGGATGTTTTTGTACTATTAAAAACAAATTTACCATCTGTACATATTGCTTTTTAAATTCAAAGCTAAGTAAAATTTTAAAAATGATCTAGTGTAATGCAGTATAGCCTTCAAAAAATTCTCTGTAATAATAATAACAATGTTAGTAAAAATAGTAAGATTTTTCTATTTGGTTAATGCCTTCATCATTAAAAGGCATGCTATTTAAAATGAACACCCAGAATATGAAAGAATAACTCAACAATTCAGAAGTGAGGTAGGTTTAGTCTTTTAGGTGGGAAGAAGCTATTCAACTTTAAAAGCCTAAACTTTATTTATTAAGAAGTACATTATTTTAAAAACATGGGTACCAAGGAAACTTGGGCAGTCTAAGTTCATCTGTAGCTAGAGCCACTCCCTGCCCATCCCCAACAATGTATTCAAATTCAGTGCCAAAAGTTACTTATTAAACACAAGAGATATGCCTGGAGGAAACCCGTTGTAAACTTTGTCTGTAGGAGGACTGATCTCTTAATGAAATACAGAAAAACCATCCCGGAAAAAGGAAAATGGGCAATCACCATGTAAGTACTCATTGCCTTTGGGAATTGATTTTAATTTTGGTTAGCATGTGGAAGAATTTAAAGTACAAAATCATGACTGATACTTGTATACTTTATCACTATGATTACCCTTTAATATTAGTGGTTTTAGCAACAGCATACCATGCTTTTAAAATGTATTGAGGCGGTGGCTCACGCCTGTACTCCCAGCACTTTGGGAGGCCAAGGCTGGCGGATCACTTGAGGTCAGGAGTTTGAGACCAGCCTGGCCAACATGATGAAACACTATCTCTACTGAAAAAAATTTTTAAAAATAAAAAAATTAGCTAGGCGTGGTGGCATGTGCCTGTAGTCCCAGTTACTCAGGAGGCTGAAGCAGAAGAATCATTTGAACCTGGGAGGTGGAGGTTGCAATAAGCCGAGATTGTGCGCTGGCACTCCAGCCTGGACTACAAGAGCAAAACTCCGTCTCAAAAAAAAAGCTTTGGGAATATATTTTTCCCTCATTGGCCAAAAATCTCTTAAGAGGATCTAAAGAGAAGGAAGTATGTAAAATAAGGTGGTAAATAGTGCCTTGCAGAGAGCAAATGGTTAATATGTATCTGTAGAATGTATAACTAAAGCTGCTAGTTTGTAGCAAATTTGTATAAAACTTCATAAACTAAGCCCATTCAGAGTTATGTGGGAAACATAGGTTCATGTTGCAAATACTAATAGACCAAGGTAAACACTCCTGTAAGTCCATACAACTTGGATTGAAAGGTGAAAATATTCCAGTATTATTTCTAAACATGCAGATATATGGAAAGGACTTAATACTTTAAATTTCTTTTGAAATGTTTAGGCTCCTGAATAGTGTGTCTATAAATTGTTAATGACTAAAAACTGACTAAAACACTACCTTTTGGAACCAACTACACACAAGACAGATCAGAGTTGAATCTTGAATATTTTTTACACTGAAGTATATCTAAAGCTATTCCGATACAAATCTTATTAAGGTTTTATGTACCTGCTATAACTTCCCACAGCAAGAATGATCTATTTCATGCACACTGCGAGCAGAGAATAAAACTCCAAACCTTTCTGAAACCTGTTACTTTGTCTATAAGGTTTTTCCTTCACTATATATTAAACCTGCACTCAGATGTTTACAAACTTACAAATATATTCTTAGGAAAGGCATTGTTTTTTATATCATCTACAAATAGCATTTTCATACCAGCAGAGATTATGAACCATCCATTCATTCAGTGTATCTTTCAGAGAAACTGAAGCCTACTTTTCAAATACTTCTGATAGATGCAGAGGACCCCAGGAATAATCACTGGACTCTGCATTCACAGCTTAGGAGGAGAATTTTGTCTTTTGAAAGTCAACCCAGGGGGCAGCTGGCCTTTAGGAGTGGACCAGCATTTTTATGTATTTTTTTTAAATCCTCAGAGCCAGTCATACACCCTCTCAGAAGGCAGTCAACAGTTGTCCAAAGGGGACACCCAGCCCTCGATTGTCGTGCAGCCTCTCAGCCACCCATCAGGGAATGGAAAGCCAGAGGTCCCACAGCCTGTAAGCACTTTTATTTTCCCTCCAAATCATAGGCATGACCCCTGCTGTCTCTTGGGGCCAATATGAGCCCCCAGTGACCTGTCATGTTGGACCCTCCACCAGCCACCAGCAATCATCAGGCATGACTTCCAAGCAGGGACATTTTTCCCTGCAAAAAGTTTGTTACTGTATTTACAAGTAATGTAAAAACGAACTTTTGTGGGGGCTTAGTTTCTGTTCCCAACAGTGTCTCATTAACAACCCCTTAAAATCAAGCGCATGAGACTACACCAGGACCACTATGACATTTCAGAAAATAGTAAAGGAACTTAACATGTGCACAAGGAAAGAATATATGTAAAAAGGTAAATACAAAATCCTTTTAAAGAGCAAAACATTATCGCAGTAATGGCTTAACTTATTTGCATTAGAAAGTTACTTGAATATGTACAAACGTAAAACTAGAATGCTGGTGGCTTTGAAACAACTACATAACCAAAACAAATACATAAATTAAATGATAATAAGTCAATGCTGTTTACATGTATGTTATCAACATAGTGTAATAGACAATGTTATTTTGTTGAGATTAAATGGCTATGCTCAACATGAAATGGTCCCAATGGCTATAATGCTGGCATTTTTTGAGTTATACTTGGTTTTTGTTTTGGTTTGGTTTGGTTTCTGAGCATCAGCAAATCTAAAATATGGTGTGGTATGTGACTTCTGAGTTCTTTTATCATATTTCTCTATTGAACCTACTGAGACACTTTCATTTGTAAGGCTCCTTGTAATGCCATGGGACCTTCTCTCAGCTCACATACATGGTGTTTCTATTAAATCTCCCTCTGTTCACTCTTCTTTATTCATTAGCCTGCAATAATTGAAGTATGACTATTTGGCATATAAACAATCATAAATACAAATACAAATGCAGACATTGAAATCATGAGCCAGAACTTGGTCACCTTGATGATCTAGTGTGCTTTATGTTAATTTTTAAGTTATTATCAGCATGAAATATGAAAGACTCCTAGAAAAGTTTTTAGTCCCCCAAGAATATGTCCACAGACCAGGGCCCATAGATAATTGACATCTATTATTGCAGAGCCAGGAAATTGCATTTTTCAAGGTGCTATCATCTGAAATCCTAACCAATCCTGAAATGAAAATTACTTGTGTGCTATCCTCAATTCTTTTGCCACTATTACTGATTTTTTTGAACTGAAGACCTAGTGTTGCTAACTAACCTATTTGGAGCAGCAGCAACCAAGACACCGGGTCATTATCATTCGCCAAATCACACAATGTTCAAAGAATTTCCTTATCCTGGAGGACATGTCCTTGAGTCCAGTGAGCTTTGCAGATAGAGTGTACACAGAGAGAAAGATCAGATCAGTGGGAAAATCTGCTTAGGTTTAGCTAGATGACTTTTATATTGTCTGGGTTGTTTTCACAAGAATCACTATCTAGAGAAAAATACAGAAGTGAGATCGATATTAAGATTACTTTACCATGGGAGTGTGGCTAGAGGATATGGGCAGAACGACAGAGGGAGGGAGACCTAGTAGAGCCATTGATAAATGTGGAAATAATCACAAACTCAAATGGACTCATGATTTCTGGGAAATTACTTGCAAGGCTAATGAACAGGCACTAGAAAGGACTACAGCCCTGCTACTCAAAGTATGGTCCCTGGATTTGTGGCAGCATCCACATTGCCTGGGCACTTGTTAGAAATGCAGACGCTCAGCCCACTCAGATCTACTCATTTTAACAGACTCGTCAAGTGATTTTCAGGCACATTAAAATCTTAGAGGCAATGGACTATGGAACGCGTTCTCAAACTTGCCTGCATTGAGATCACCTGAGGAGTTCTAAATGCCACCGATGCGTGGGTCCCAGCCCTAGAGTCTGAATTAATTGGTCTGGTGGTTGTCCTGGGCATCAGGGTTTGTAAGTGCTTCCCAGGTGGCTCTAATGTGCAGCAGAGTTTGAGAAACACTGAAGTGTAGAATATGACTAATCTTACAAGAAGAGCTCTGCACACTGGGGACAAAGGCAGATGGTCATTGCACATGCTCATAACTGAAAACCGATTTGTAAATGTTAGAACATCTGTTCAGCGGTCTGCCACGTTGTTTGTGAACATGCCAAGTTTATGACTTGCTTGTGCCAATGTTTAGCCAACATAAATATTGTCTCCAGTGGGGAACAGTTTGGGACTTGTGGCAGGTGAACACCAGGCGAGCTCAGATGAAGGTGGACCAAGAACACCCAAAAGCTGCATGACAAGTGGGGAAATAGGTCCAGATTCCCGAGAAAAGAAGAGAGGCTCTGGAGACAGGTAAAATATGGCTGGGAATTTGAAATTAAAATAAGTGTGGTCTTAACCAAGGGTTTGCATGAAACTATGATCCCAAATCCAGAAGACCCATAGTCAAACTCTAGCAGAAAGCAGTCTAAATCATTTCAAAAGATCTTTCTTCAAAATAAATAAAATCCTTATTTATTTATTTAAGATCCTCTTAAATAAATAAGATCAGGAAATATTACTTTTTTTTTTTTAAACAGGGTCTTGCTCTGTTGCCCAGGCTGGAGTGCAGTGGCACAATCATGGCTCACTGCAGCCTCGACCTCCCTGGCTCGAGCAATCCTTTCACCTCAGACCTCCAAGTAGGTGGGACTACAGGTGTGTGCCACCATGCCCAGCTAATTTTTTTGTAAAGATAGGTCATCCTATGTTGCCCAGGCTGGTCCCAAACTCCTGGGCTCAAGTGATCCTCCCACCTCAGCCTCCCAAAGTTCTGGGATTACAGGTGTGAGCCACTGCACCTGACCTCAGGAAATCTTTTATCCCAGAAAGTTAGTCCTTCAGAACATCACTGCAAAAGTGTAGGAGGAAGTGAAAGGGCCTCTGATGTCAAAACATGCCATGCACCAAAGCATACCTTCTTCATTTAAAGGTATGCTACATTTAAAGGTATGTACTCCGAAGGGTAGCTACATTTTAGGTATGATTATGCAATCTTAGCCTTTTGGATATTTTGTCTATGGTAGATTAAAAAAAAAAAAAAAGCAGCCATTGTAAGGAGGTGGTAAGAAGTCGGCAGAGGACAGATACACTGATAGAAGGAAGAACATGCAAAATGAAACCTCAACACAAGAATTCTAGAGCCGCGGGAGTCTGGGGCCACTTGGTGCAGGGGAGAGAATCCTGCAGGTCCCAACAGCGCAAGCCCACCTCCCAGTGCTACAGCCACAGCAACAAGAACCAAAACTAAAACTCTCAGTGGTGATGGTTGTAACTGGAGGTTTAAATGAGACCTTCTGAAATGTTAATGATAATAACTGACATAAGGTGCTTAGTAGACTGTGAGCTATTTTGAGGGTGTGAACAGTGACCCTGGAAGTTGGAGTTCTTCACGCCACCAAGCACTTCACATGTGTTACGTCATTTGGTCTTCCTAACAATCCTATTAGGGAGATACTATCATTAGTCCCCCTTTTAAATATGAGGAAAGTAAGGCAAAGAGAGTTTAGGTAAATTGTCCCTAGTTGGACTACGAGTAAGAAGTCAAGCATGGATTTGGATTTAGGCACAAATTTTTAACACTATGCCTTGGGTTCAATAAAGCTTCTTTTTATGCCAAATAGAAGTTTAACCTACTGGGATTTCTGAAACTGTTGAACTGAATCATCACCTTGTCATCTCTTTACCCCTTTCCCTGAGCTTTCTCCATCCCCTACCCCTCAAGCTGGATTGAATGCTCTTCCTTAAGGCTTTCATGGTTCTCTTTGCATAACTATTACTCCACTCCCATGTGGTTTTTTGTCTTGTTTTGTGTTTTGAGACAAGGTCTCACTCTGTTGCACAGTCTGGAATGCAGTGGCACAATCACTGCTCACTGCAGCCTCAGCCTCTCGGGGTTCTCCTACCTCAGCACCTCCATATCCCCAAGTAGCTGGGACCACAGGCGAGCATGACAACGCCTAGTTACTTTTTAATTTTTTGTAGAGATGTGGGGAGAGTCTTCTTATGTTGCTCAGGCTGGTCTAGAACTCCTAGGCTCAAGCAGTCCTCCAACCTCAACCTCCCAAAGTGCTGGGATTACAGGTGCGAGCCACTGTGCCCAACAGAGCCACCTGTTTTGTATACCTGCCTCACACTGGACTGATGGTTTCCTGAAGGTAGAACTGTATTTTGTTCACTTTTATATCCCCATCACCAACACAATGCCTGCAGCATGGTAGATG
This sequence comes from Trachypithecus francoisi, assembly GCF_009764315.1. Taxonomy (NCBI): domain Eukaryota; kingdom Metazoa; phylum Chordata; class Mammalia; order Primates; family Cercopithecidae; genus Trachypithecus; species Trachypithecus francoisi. The sequence continues at coordinate 78,660,053 of NW_022681472.1, read as the reverse complement.
TTTAACAAAATTTAGATAAATTCATCGATGCATTCATTACATTTTCTAAATAAATCTTTTTTTTTTTTTTTTTTTTTTTTTGAGACGGAGTCTCGCGCTGTCACCCAGGCTGGAGTGCTGTGGCCGGATCTCAGCTCACTGCAAGCTCCGCCTCCCGGGTTCACGCCATTCTCCTGCCTCAGCCTCCCGAGTAGCTGGGACTACAGGCGCCGCCACCTCGCCCAGCTAGTTTTTTGTAGTTTTTAGTAGAGACGGGGTTTCACCGTGTTAGTCAGGATGGTCTCGATCTCCTGACCTCGTGATCCGCCCGTCTCGGCCTCCCAAAGTGCTAGGATTACAGGCTTGAGCCACCGCGCCCGGTCTTCTAAATAAATCTTAAACAAATGAGTGTTTCACCCAGTTGGAGTTCAAATTCCTATATCTATTTGCATTCCCAGACCAATTCATGTGCAAGGCCCTGGCATCTGTATATTTTTAAACTCCCCAAATGATTCTAATGTATCCGAAGTTGAGAGCCTTGAGTCTAACGTAAGGTATTCTAGTGCAGTAGTTTTCAAATGAGGTCTCCCAGGCCTGCATCATTGGAATAATCTAGGATCTTGTTAGGAATGCAAATTCTGGAGCCTCATCCAAGATCTACAGAATCAGAAACTCTGGAGGTGGGATCCAGCAATCTGCATCTGAACAAGCCTTCCACATGAAACTGATGCATGCTCAAGTTTGAGAATGACAGTTGAAGCATAAGTCTTTCCCATGCCCAGGATGGGGCTATGCCTTGGCATTGACTATGGGGAACTCCCACCATTCAACCTGTAGAGATGCCCAGATGATGGCATTGAAACCCGGGTTAGCACCATGCCTTCTTCCCCAGGCTTCTCACCCTGAATGTAGCCTGGAGAACTCTCCCATTCTGCTCCTTTCCCCACCCCACCCAGGCTTCCCTCTTACCCTGCTGCCATGTAAGATGTGACTTTGCTCCCCCTTCACCTTCTGCCATGACTGTGAAGCCTCCCCAACCATGTGGAACTGTGAGTCCATTAAACCTCTTTCCTTTATAAATTACCCACTCTGGGGTATGTCTTTATTAGCAGCTTGAAAACGAGCTAATACAGCAATCATTGGATTCAGGAAATACTCTACATCCAGGATGATTTCATTTTGAGATCCTTAACTAATTACATCTACAAAGACTCTCTTTCCAAATAAGGTGAATTCTGCAGCTGTGAGTAGACATGAGTTGGGTTGAGGAGGTATAGGCATAGGGAAGCCCAAGTCAGAACCAGGCAAGGGAGTAACAACTTGAGTGCTGCTTTTAGCTAGACCATGCTGGAAGCTAGTGGAGAAGGGCTTGGAGAGAAACATGGCCAGAGGCAAGTCAAGCACTTGGGAAGCAGTGGCCCTGGAGAGAAATGAAGACCCTCTGCCACGCTCCGCCCTCATCAGCTAAAACAGCAACAATGGAATTGAGGAGAAGAAGGCAGATCAGAGTCAAATGAACATAACTTGCTAAGCGGATGCAGGAGGTGAGGGAAAGGAAGATGACAGTGACTCCAGGTGTCTTGTCTAGTTTGTATGTGTGCACAGGTGGATGGTGGCACATCCCAGGGATGTAAGGCAGTGACAGATTGAATTTGGTTTGGGGATCTACAGAGTTTGAGATATCTTTGGGAAATATGAGTTCACAGTTGTTTTTGTTTGTTTGTTGGACAACTAGTATGTGTTTGATCAAAAGTAGCACAGCACAGGACTCACTCTGACTTAAATAACAAAGGCATTTAATTGTCAATTCTAACAGGAGCTCTGAATTAAGCTGATTCCAGTGTTGGTTCAGCAGTTCAGTACATCATTAGGGACCCAAGCTATGTCTGCCTTTCTGTCCTGCCACTCTGGATGTATTAGCAATGTCTCCCCGCCTAGGTGCAAGATAACGGTCATGTGTTCAAGTCAATGATCTCTCAAGATAGTCACAAGCAAGAAGGAAGCAGATAGAGGGAAAAAATACCTTCTTCCTTATGTACCACTCCACTATCAGGGAGGAGAATCTTTCTGCAAAGCTCCAAGCAGCAGACATCCCCTTCTATCTCATGGGCCAGAACTGGTCAAAAGCCCAACCCGAGACTGGCAGAGAAGAGGAGACCCTTGAATCATAATTCATCCCTGAGGCTGAGCAAATCATCTTCTCAGTTCTCTCTCTCTTCTCTCTATGCATTGGCTTCTTTCTCTCCTATTGAAAATAAGCTTTTTCTTTTCCTGGTGTGGGAAGCAAAAGGGGTTGGTAAGAGGGAGGCATGGCCATAGATAGTTCAGGCACCAAGAGAGCTCCATGGCCTCACATAGCTCCAGATTAGCAGCCTCAAGGAAAATCTCTTCTTCCTCGAAGTATCTATAAGATGTCAGGGAAGAATTCTTGTTGACTTGGGTCATGTACCTACCCCATGAATAACCATAGTTAGTAAGGTTGGCTCTATCCTTGGGGATGGGGTATATTGCTTTATCATCACCTCTTTCTTATAACTATTATATTTATTAATATTACTACTGCTATTACTACTACCACTACTAATACTAATACTACTAGATGGACTGAAATAGAAAGAGGATGCAAACTTGAAGATCAGAAAGAAAGGGAGAAAAATAATTCTCTTTCCAAACAATGGGGACTTGGATGGTAGTGGTAGGAATGAAAAGGAAGATAAAAATGTTTAAGAGAATTTTAAAGAAAGAATTAATAGATTAAAAAATTAATTAATTAACTAAAAGAATTAATTTTTTTGGATCCAATGTATGAACTCTTCTACCAGGGGAAAGAATAACACTCATTGTTTTGATACTGACTGAGAGAGAAATTTGCTCAAAGCAAATTTAGCTATTTCCCCTTGTTTCCTTTTCAGCAAATCAGAACTTGTCCACATACTGTTGATTGAATCCTGCCAGACAGCACATTTGATGCCATGAAGGCCCCGCTCAGCCCCCAATATTCTCACTTTTCAATTCCAATCTGCCCACTTATCATTAACTCTTGAGGATTCCAGAGTATACCTGCTACCTTTTTTCCTGCAAGTAATGAATCCCAAGTTCATACTCTTACTGAATTGGCAAAAGACAAACTTTGGCAATATAAGAAGGAAATGGATCATTCTTTTCTAATGAGAAACGTGCTTCATTTTTCATAACTCCTGAAGGCATGGTTCCTTTCACGGTTGAGAAATAGCCATCATCTCCCCACAACCACTTTATCCTCCAAGTTCTCTTTTGTTGATGCAATACAGCAGTAATTGGATATCTGGAAGTTTAGCACTCTTCAGAGGTCTCCAACTCCCCAAACAATCTGTGGACAACCTCAAAGCAGACAGTCATTTTCCCCAGGACATAAAATCTTGTTTCCAGATAATGAATGTTATTCCGCTTCTACTAGAAACTCCAAGTTCTCCAGCCCAACACAGCACTCAAGGGCCCCTAAGAATGAGTCAACAGAGAGATGTCACTTGGCCACATCACCCTGCCAGTGTAGGCTGGGATGTTCACAACAATCTTGATACAGACAAAGAAGCAGGAGGTGACAACAGGTTTCTCACTTTGAACTGATCTCAGCTCACACTCTTCCTCCTAGTTCCCTTATCCCAGCACTCATCTTTCAGATTTGTCACCTGGGTTACTTTGCAAAAAAATTAAAGAAAGTAAGACATCATGGTCCATTTCTATTCTTCCCTTTTAAGTTACCACAGCAATTTGCCCTTGGTGACTGGAGTCCTTGCTTTAGTCAGTACCTGAGTGCCATTTACCACCAGAGGCTTGGCCTTCTCCACACTTTTTAAAGAGATCCGTTGACGGAATTGTTACAACTATTTGGCCAGGATTGTAGACCCTTGGCACATTAGTCCTTGGCACTGCTGACATTTGGGGCCAGGTAATTATTTGTGTGTGTGTGGCGGGGTGGTGGGGGAGATGGTGCTGTCTGTTCTATGCATTATTGTAGGATGTTTAGCAGAATCCTGGCCTCTATCACTAGATATTCCAGTAATACTCCCCTACTCGTGCCAACTGAAAATGTCTCCAGACATTGCCAATTGTCTCCTGGGAGACAAAAATCGCTCCTGAATGATTGAGAACCACCACTTAAATAGGAAAACAAGGCTCCAGGGCAAATGTCCTCAGAGTGTCTTTATGTCTCTGGTTCGCCACCAGAAATCACCATTCCTGCCCTTCTGGCCCAGGCACGTCCCTACACTGATTTCTTCTCTTATAACAGGGAAAAGTCAGCTTCTCTTGAAGACTGACCCTTGTCCTCCTGTTTATGACAGCAGCAGCCAAGAGGCAGCAGTTTTTCTCAAAACTGTTAGCCCATGAGTAACTTCTTCTTCTTTTTTTTTTTAAATTCTTTATTTCCGTGGGTTTTGGGGGAACAGGTGGTATTTGGTTACATGAGTAAGTTTTGGGGGAGCAGGTGGTATTTGGTTACATGAGTAAGTTCTTCAGTGGTCATTTGTGAGATTTCAGTGCACCCATCACCCGAGCAGTATACACTGAACCCTATTTGTAGTTTTTTATTCCTCACCCTCTCCCACCCTTTCCTCCAAGTCTCAAAAATCCACTGTACCATTCTCATGCCTTTGCATCTTCATAGCTTAGCTCCCACTTAAGAGTGAGAACATATGATATTTGGTTTTCCATTCCTGAGTTACTTCACTTAGAATAGTATTCTCCAATCCCATCCAGGTTGCTGCAAATGCCATTAATTCATTCCTTTTTATGGCTAAGTAGTATTCTATTGTGTATATATATACCACAGCTTCTTTATCCACTCATTGATTGATGGGCATTTGGGTTGGTTCTGCATTTTTGCAATTGCAAATTGTGCTGCTATTAATATGCATGTGCAAGTATCTTTTTCGTATAATGACTCCTTTTCCTCTAGGTAGATACCCAGTAGTGAGATTGCTGGATCAAATAGTAGTTCTTATACCAGAGTGAGAAGGGTTTCACTGCAGAAACCGTCAGTAACAAGGCTGCTGGGCTGCCGGATTTCCTGCCTAGATGAGCAGTGCTCCCGTGGAAAGACGTGGGCTGGAACCATCAGGAGCTGATTGGCTCACCTCTCCTCTGGTTGGGTGTAGTACCCCACTTGGACTCCCTATACCAGAGCTCAGTGCATGGCAGGATGACCACATTGTTTACACTCCTGAGTATACCATCAGTACCTTGGGGTACAATGGTGCCTACCACTTTAAGGCACAACATATTGAAGGGCCTTCAAGTCAGGTCTCCTAGCTCCTACCCAGCCCTGCACTCACCTTTGATGGGTAAATAAATATCACATCAACACGTGTAACCCAGATGGCATAGCCTAAGGAAGCTTGTCTTTCTGTAAAATGACCTAACTATACCAATTTTCGTTAAAAGGCATTGAAATGCCAACATGGAAGCAATCCCAAATGTAAGAGAAAGGTCATGTTTTTTTTTTTTTTTTTTTTTTTTTTTTTTTTTTTTTTTTTTTTTTTTTTTTTTACTAAAAGTAATTTTATTATTTAATTTTATTGTTTATGTCACTACTAGAAAATTTAAAGTTACATACTTGGCTCACATACATGGCTTACATTACATTTCTGTTGGATACTGCTTGTCTAGAATGAGACGTTGGCCTGGCACAGAAGAGGTAATAAATACTTGTTGAGTGAATGAAATATTGGTAGTTTTAATAATGGATAATATGTATACAGGGTTACTATGCGTCAGACACTGTTCTAAACACTTTCCATTTATTCATTTAATCCTCATAACAACAACGATAATAACAACTAACATTTATATAGCACTTACCCTGTGCCAGGGAATGTTCTGATGCTTTTCATGTATTCATTCATTTATTTTTTTTTTTTTTTTTTTTTTTTTTTTTTTTTTTTTTTTTTTTTTATTATACTTTAAGTTCTAGGGTACATGTGCATGACGTTTATATCATGTATAACTCCCCAATGCAATCCCTCCCTCCTCCCCCCTCCCCATGATAGGCCCCAGTGTGTGATGTTCCCCTTCCCGAGTCCAAGTGATCTCATTGTTCAGTTCCCACCTATGAGTGAGAACATGCGGTGTTTGGTTTTCTCTTCTTGTGATAGTTTGCTAAGAATGATGGTTTCCAGCTGCATCCATGTCCCTACAAAGGACGCAAACTCATCCTTTTTGATGGCTGCATAGTATTCCATGGTGTATATGTGCCACATTTTCTTAATCCAGTCTGTCACAGATGGACATTTGGGTTGATTCCAAGTCTTTGCTATTGTGAATAGTGCCGCAATAAACAAACGTGTGCATGTGTCTTTGTAGTAGAGTATTTATAATCCTTTGGGTATATACCCAGTAGTGGGATGGCTGGGTCATATGGTACATCTAGTTCTAGATCCTTGAGGAATCGCCATACTGTTTTCCATAATGGTTGAACTAGTTTACAATCCCACCACAGTGTAAAAGTGTTCCTATTTCTCCACATCCTCTCCAACACCTGTTGTTTCCTGACTTCTTAATGATTGCCATTCTAACTGGTGTGAGATGGTATCTCATTGTGGTTTTGATTTGCATTTCTCTGATGGCCAGTGATGATGAGCATTTTTTCATGTGTCTGTTGGCTGTATGGATGTCTTCTTTTGAGAAATGTCTGTTCATATCCTTTCCCCACTTTTTGATGGGGTTGTTTGCTTTTTTCTTGTATATTTGTTTGAGTTCTTGGTAGATTCTGGATATTAGCCCTTTGTCAGATGAGTAGGTTGCAAAAATTTTTTCCCATTCTGTAGGTTGCCTGTTCACTCTGATGGTAGTTTCTTTGGCTGTGCAAAAGCTCTTTAGTTTAATTAGATCCCATGTGTCAATTTTTGCTTTTGCTGCCGTTGCTTTTGGTGTTTTAGACATGAAGTCCTTGCCCATGCCTATGTCCTGAATGGTACTACCTAGATTTTCTTCTAGGGTTTTTATGGTATTAGGTCTAACATTTAAGTCTCTAATCCATCTTGAATTAATTTTCGTATAAGGGGTAAGGAAAGGATCCAGTTTCAGCTTTCTACTTATGGCTAGCCAATTTTCCCAGCACCATTTATTAAATAGGGAATCCTTTCCCCATTTCTTGTTTCTCTCAGGTTTGTCAAAGATCAGATGGCTGTAGATGTGTGGTATTATTTCTGAGGACTCTGTTCTGTTCCATTGGTCTATATCTCTGTTTTGGTACCAGTACCATGCTGTTTTGGTTACTGTAGCCTTGTAGTATAGTTTGAAGTCAGGTAGCGTGACGCCTCCAGCTTTGTCCTTTTGACTTAGGATTGTCTTGGCAATGCGGGCTCTTTTTTGGTTCCATATGAACTTTAAAGCCGTTTTTTCCAATTCTGTGAAGAAAGTCATTGGTAGCTTGATGGGGATGGCATTGAATCTATAAATCACCTTGGGCAGTATGGCCATTTTCACGATATTGATTCTTCCTATCCATGAGCATGGTATGTTCTTCCATTTGTTTGTGTCCTCTTTGATTTCACTGAGCAGTGGTTTGTAGTTCTCCTTGAAGAGGTCCTTTACATCCCTTGTAAGCTGGATTCCTAGGTATTTGATTCTCTTTGAAGCAATTGTGAATGGAAGTTCATTCCTGATTTGGCTCTCTGCTTGTCTGTTACTGGTGTATAAGAATGCTTGTGATTTTTGCACATTAATTTTGTATCCTGAGACTTTGCTGAAGTTGCTTATCAGCTTAAGGAGATTTTGGGCTGAGACAATGGGGTTTTCTAAATATACAATCATGTCATCTGCAAACAGGGACAATTTGACTTCTTCTTTTCCTAACTGGATACCCTTGATTTCTTTCTCTTGCCTGATTGCCCTAGCCAGAACTTCCAACACTATGTTGAATAGGAGTGGTGAGAGAGGGCATCCCTGTCTTGTGCCAGTTTTCAAAGGGAATTTTTCCAGTTTTTGCCCATTCAGTATGATATTAGCTGTGGGTTTGTCATAAATAGCTCTTATTATTTTGAGGTACGTTCCATCAATACCAAATTTATTGAGCGTTTTTAGCATAAAGGGCTGTTGAATTTTGTCAAAAGCCTTTTCTGCATCTATTGAGATAATCATGTGGTTCTTGTCTTTGGTTCTGTTTATATGCTGGATTACGTTTATTGATTTGCGAATGTTGAACCAGCCTTGCATCCCAGGGATGAAGCCCACTTGATCATGGTGGATAAGCTTTTTGATGTGCTGCTGAATCCGGTTTGCCAGTATTTTATTGAGGATTTTTGCATCGATGTTCATCAGGGATATTGGTCTAAAATTCTCTTTTTTGTTGTGTCTCTGCCAGGCTTTGGTATCAGGATGATGTTGGCCTCATAAAAAGAGTTAGGGAGGATTCCCTCTTTTTCTATTGATTGGAATAGTTTCAGAAGGAATGGTACCAGCTCCTCCTTGTACCTCTGGTAGAATTCAGCTGTGAATCCATCTGGTCCTGGACTTTTTTGGTGGGTAGGCTATTAATTGTTGCCTCAATTTCAGAGCCTGCTATTGGTCTATTCAGGGATTCAACTTCTTCCTGGTTTAGTCTTGGGAGAGTGTAAGTGTCCAGGAAATTATCCATTTCTTCTAGATTTTCTAGTTGATTTGCGTAGAGGTGTTTATAGTATTCTCTGATGGTAGTTTGTATTTCTGTGGGGTCGGTGGTGATATCCCCTTTATCATTTTTTATTGCGTCTATTTGATTCCTCTCTCTTTTCTTCTTTATTAGTCTAGCTAGCGGTCTGTCAATTTTGTTGATCTTTTCAAAAAACCAACTCCTGGATTCATTGATTTTTTGGAGGGTTTTTTGTGTCTCTATCTCCTTCAGTTCTGCTCTGATCTTAGTTATTTCTTGCCTTCTGCTAGCTTTTGAATGTGTTTGCTCTTGCCTCTCTAGTTCTTTTAATTGTGATGTTAGAGTGTCAATTTTAGATCTCTCCTGCTTTCTCTTGTGGGCATTTAGTGCTATAAATTTCCCTCTACACACTGCTTTAAATGTGTCCCAGAGATTCTGGTATGTTGTATCTTTGTTCTCATTGGTTTCAAAGAACATCTTTATTTCTGCTTTCATTTCGTTATGTACCCAGTAGTCATTCAGGAGCAGGTTGTTCAGTTTCCATGTAGTTGAGCGGTTTGATTGAGTTTCTTAGTCCTGAGTTCTAGTTTGATTGCACTGTGGTCTGAGAGACAGTTTGTTATAATTTCTGTTCTTGTACATTTGCTGAGGAGTGCTTTACTTCCAATTATGTGGTCAATTTTGGAATAAGTGCGATGTGGTGCTGAGAAGAATGTATATTCTGTTGATTTGGGGTGGAGAGTTCTATAGATGTCTATTAGGTCCGCTTGGTGCAGAGATGAGTTCAATTCCTGGATATCCTTGTTAACTTTCTGTCTCGTTGATCTGTCTAATGTTGACAGTGGAGTGTTGAAGTCTCCCATTATTATTGTATGGGAGTCTAAGTCTCTTTGTAGGTCTCTAAGGACTTGCTTTATGAATCTGGGTGCTCCTGTATTGGGTGCATAGATATTTAGGAGAGTTAGCTCTTCCTGTTGAATTGATCCCTTTACCATGATGTAATGGCCTTCTTTGTCTCTTTTGATCTTTGATGGTTTAAAGTCTGTTTTATCAGAGACTAGGATTGCAACCCCTGCTTTTTTTTGTTCTCCATTTGCTTGGTAGATCTTCCTCCATCCCTTTATTTTGAGCCTATGTATGTCTCTGCATGTGAGATGGGTCTCCTGAATACAGCAGACTGATGGGTCTTGACTCTTGATCCAGTTTGCCAGTCTGTGTCTTTTAATTGGAGCATTTAGTCCATTGACATTTAAGGTTAATATTGTTATGTGTGAACTTGATCCTGTCATTATGATATTAACTGGTTATTTTGCTCGTTAGTTGATGCAGTTTCTTCCTAGCCTCGATGGTCTTTACATTTTGGCATGTTTTTGCAATGGCTGGTACCGCTTGTTCCTTTCCATGTTTAGGGCTTCCTTCAGGGTCTCTTGTAAGGCAGGCCTGGTGGTGACAAAATCTCTAAGCATTTGCTTATCTGTAAAGGATTTTATTTCTCCTTCACTGATGAAGCTTAGTTTGGCTGGATATGAAATTCTGGGTTTAAAATTCTTTTCTTTAAGAACGTTGAATATTGGCCCCCACTCTCTTCTGGCTTGTAGAGTTTCTGCCGAGAGGTCTGCTGTTATTCTGATGGGCTTCCCTTTGTGGGTAACCCGACCTTTCTCTCTGGCTGCCCTTAAGATTTTTTCCTTCATTTCAACTTTGGTGAATCTGGCAATTATGTGTCTTGGAGTTGCTCTTCTGGAGGAGTATCTTTGTGGCGTTCTCTGTATTTCCTGAATTTGAATGTTGGCCTGCCCTACTAGGTTGGGGAAGTTCTCCTGGATGATATCCTGAAGAGTGTTTTCCAACTTGGTTCCATTTTCCCCCTCACTTTCAGGCACCCCAATCAGACGTAGATTTGGTCTTTTTACATAATCCCATACTTCTTGCAGGCTTTGTTCATTTCTTTTTCTTTTTTTCTTTTGGTTTCTCTTCTCGCTTCATTTCATTCATTTGATCCTCAATCGCTGATACTCTTTCTTCCAGTTGATCGAGTCGGTTACTGAAGCTTGTGCATTTGTCACGTATTTCTCGTGTCATGGTTTTCATCTCTGTCATTTCGTTTATGATCTTCTCTGCATTAATTAATCTAGCTGTCAATTCTTCCACTTTTTTTCAAGATTTTTAGTTTCTTTGCGCTGGGTACGTAATTCCTCCTTTAGCTCTGAGAGGTTTGATGGAGTGAAGCCTTCTTCTCTCATCTCGTCAAAGTCATTCTCTGACCAGCTTTGATCCGTTGCTGGCGATGGGCTGCGCTCCTTTGCAGGGGGAGATGCGCTCTTATTTTTTGAATTTCCAGCTTTTCTGCCCTGCTTCTTCCCCATCTTTGTGGTTTTATCTGTCTCTGGACTTTGATGATGGTGACGTACGGATGGGGTTTTGGTATAGGTGTCCTTCCTGTTTGATAGTTTTCCGTCTGACAGTCAGAAGGACTGTCTGTTGGTCTGTTGGAGATTGCTTGAGGTCCACTCCAGACCCTGTTTGCCTGGGTATCAGCAGCAGAGGTTGCCGAAGATAGAATATTGCTGAACAGCGAGTGTACCTGTCTGATTCTTTCTTTGGAAGTTTCCTCTCAGGGGTGACGCCACCCTGTGAGGTGTGGGGTGTCAGACTGCCCCTAGTGGGGGATGTCTCCCAGCTAGGCTACTCAGGGGTCAGGGACCCACCTGAGCAGGCAGTCTGTCCGTTCTCGGATCTCAACCTCCGCGTTAGGAGATCCACGGCTCTCCCCAAAGCTGTCAGACAGAGTCGTTCGCGTCTGCACCGCCCCCGCTCTTTCCCCTAATGGGCTGCAGCTGTGCGCTGTCCGCAGAGGTAGTCTACAGAGACAGGCAGGCTTCCTTGAGCTGCTGTGAGCTCCACCCAGTTCGAGCTTCCCAGCGGCTTTGTTTACCTACTTAAGCCTCAGCAATGGCGGGCGCCCCTCCCCCAGCCTCGCTGCTGCCTTGCGGATAGATCGCCGCAGACGGCTGTGTTAGCAGTGAGGGAGGCTCCGTGGGCGTGGGACCCTCCCGGCCAGGTGTGGGATATATTCTCCTGGTGTGCCTGTTTCCTTAAAGCGCAGTATTGGGGTGGGAGTTACCCGATTTTCCAGGTGTTGTGTGTCTCAGTTCCCCTGGCTAGGAAAACGGATTTCCTTCCCCCTTGCGCTTCCAGGTGAGGCGATGCCTCGCCCTGCTTCAGCTCACGCTGGTCAGGCTGCAGCAGCTGACCAGCACCGATTGTCCGGCACTCCCTAGCGAGATGACCCCAGTACCTCAGTTGAAAACGCAGAAATCACCGGTCTTCTGTGTCGCTCGCGCTGGGAGTTGGAGACTGGAGCTGCTCCTATTCGGCCATCTTGCTCCGCCCCGGTCATGTTTTAATCTAAAGAATTACACTCATTTTTCAGAACATACAGTCAGCATATGTAAGCAAATCATGTTGAGCTATGATCCAAATGGATGTTTTTCTAGTTTGAGTTTTATTTGTCAAATGATACAAATATTTCTGCCCCTTTAGAGTGATAGCCAAACACTTAGTCATCATGCATGTCACTGTAACACTGCATCTTGGAAAGGAGGTATCAACAGCAATGAACAATTCTGTAACATTCTAGCACTCTACTAAGGTGGGCAGAGCTCAAGTTCCCTAACACACTTTCCCAACAGCTCTCTGATCAACCCCCACAGATGAATAAACCTCTAAGGTGGGAAGAGGTTCCAGGCATGAAGGAATTAGCTTGCTTTTAGTTGGTGTGAGATCATGGAGAATCCTAATGAAAACAGCAATAACTACGTGATGAAATACCAAATATTCTTATTCAAACTGTGCTTCAATATACCCAACAGGTTACACTGCCAAATATATATTTTTCTGTTGGGTAGTTTTACTTTTTGCTCTGGCAAGCAACTAAGTGGATTTTAATTAAAAAAAAAAAAAAAAGTAAGGCTTTTTAAAAATCAAATTTATTGTTCCAAGGAAATCATGCCCAAGAAGCCATCACCTTAATGAAACCCATATGTCACTGATCACCCAAGATTCATGCTTCAGATGTGAATGGCCCCTCTATTTTGTTTCAAATTGCCCATCAATCTCTACTTACCATGTCTGTGGAAATGTTACCAGGATATTTTCTGGCTCTGAATTTATGAACGTTAAAAACACAATAATTTGCATTAGTACTAATTGGCTTCAAAGTGCAAATGAATAACCAGTTAGAGGTAAAAGAACATTGTTCTGAGAGAGAGAGGAGATGGGTGTTTCCATAAGGTGACCCTGGGAAGGTGACTTAACAACCAGGCTTCAGTTTCTTTATTTGTAAATGAGGGGATTGGATACATTAAATGTCTCCCAAACTTCAGATTTAAGTACAAACTTCATGATTGTTGCCAAATACGTGGGTCACCTCTTCTACTAATTACTCTGTTAATTATTTTAAATACTCATTTTTTAATATAAATTAATTGATCTTAAAAGGAAATTTTATACTGATACCATAAATGGAAAATTAATATCAATTGACATAAATGTAGATAACTAAATGAAAGCAAAAAGAATGTATTAAATGCTAACTAAATTTGATATTGCCAGTTGAAGGGTAAGGTCCTATTCTCTGACTAAAAAAAGACCTGTCTACATGGTCTACATGGGATACAGTGGGAGTCCACAAAGTAAATAATGAGGCTTTGTGGGCCACAGAACCTCTGGTGCAGGTAGGTAACTCTGCCATTGTAATGCAAAGAAGCCATAGACCAAATGTAAATGAATGGGCTGGTTGTGTTCCAATAAAACTTTATTTACAAAAATAAGTAATGGGCCAGATATGGCCCTCAGTCTGCAGTTTGCCAACCCCTGGATTAGATGAGTGTGAAAGACCCACTATCACCAAGCAAAGACTTAATCAGAAGAGTTGGGAGAGAATTTTAAAAGGAGTTCCTTTCCTAGTTGGAGGTCCAATGGCTTTAACGTTCCATGTCACCCATTTGGAAAAACCTGGGTTGAATTTTCACTTTAAGATTTCATCCTAAACCTCTTCCCTTTATCTTTAGCATCTTGGATAAGGTCAAGGATTTCTTACTTGTGTAAACCCTCAGCACATTTCTAAGTTGTCTTCCTCCTTTACTGGGATGTCAATGGGGAAAGTTTCTAATTTTTCTCAGACTAATAGTTCTCAACCCTGGCTGTTTGTTAGAATTGTCTGGGGAGTTTTAGAAATACTTATACCTGATATACCACTATACCTCAGATTCTGATTTCGTAGGATTAGACTGGGAGCCCAAATGATTTTGAGTGCAACCAGGGTTGAAAGGCTACTAATCCATATCTCGGCCAGGTCACCTTCCTCAGAGTCCATTATTTCCTCCATTTGGTATTAAATTCTAAGAGTCCCAAACTCTATTCAGCTCAAACTGTTTTCACACCCGAAGGTCTTAGGACTTCACTTTCATTTGTGATTCCTGTTATTTCTCCAGCTGAGGTATGATTGAGCCCTCCCAGACACCTTGGTTAAATCTACTATTCCTCTTTTTATTCTCTCTGCTTCATCACCCTAGAAGGCTTGACACTATTCTCAGCTCAAGATTTCCAGCCAAATAAGTTTCCTGTTCCATTCTTCTGTCCCTACTACTGCCACTGACTCTGACATTAATACAAACTGGGTACAAGACCAGGATGCAAAGGGAAAGGCATTCAGTGTATTCTGTAACATACAAAGGAAGAAGATTCCTCCTCCCATGTAAAGGAAGAGACCATTTACCAAGTACAATGTGTCAGGCATTGTGCTAGGTGCTGGGGATATGAGAATGAACATGACATAGACCTAGCCTCCAAAAGGCTTACAGTCTAGGGAAGGAAATAGACTAATAAAAAAGCATGATAATGTACCTGTAAAAGGATCTGATTGAAGACTCTAGAATGGAGTGTAGCACAAAAGAGAAAGTCAGTGGTATGCTAGAAAATGTCTCACCTCCAGCTCTCTAGGAGAAAACAAAAACCTAATTTGTGGTGCTTGCCAATTTCTATGATGTAAATACTTTCACCGTGACTGATTTCAAGTTACTGGCATGATCTCGCTGAGCAGAATTGGGAAGAGATCACACAATTGGCTCTTGCCAGCTTGTAAAGTCAGCTCCAGCTAGCACAGCCAACCATCCTGGTTTACCTGGAACTGTCCCAGTTTTAGCACTTAAAGACCCACATTCCAGGGAACCCCTCTGTCCTGGGCAATCAAACAGTTTAGCTTCAGCACACCACTGGAAGAATTCGATTCTTCCCGAGAGGATCAGGAATAGTTTCAGAAAGGGGAGGCTCCAGCTTATTTGCTTAAGTAGAAACATTCTCCACTGTTGCCAATGGAATCAATGGAAACCAAGTGTTTAAAAAAAAAGGAGGGTCACGAGGCTCTGTGCTGTCAATCTCAAGTTTCTTTGGTCCTCCGAAGACTCAGGAAGTTACAGGGAGGAATCCACTTGCAGCATCCCCCCTTTTTCCTCCCCTGCCTCACACTGATGGACCTGTTGGGAATCAAACAACTCAGCAATCCATTTGCATAGATTCTGTCAAGCAAGGAGAAGTGATATTTTACCTATAAATATATTTGGCAATTTATCCAGCCAGAAAGCAGGCACCCATAAGAAGTAAGCATATTGGAAACCTTGGCTGTCCCACTGGCTTCATGTCTTTTCAGTCTCCAAAATGTGTCTGCTAAAATTCAGCCCCCTGGCACACTATAGTCCTTTAGCTATGATCCCTCCTCTACTTGAAGGGAAAGATACTTTAGGAAAGGGGGAACTGGAAGACTGGGTGTGGAATGAGGGGGAGAGGAGAAGGAAGAAGCTTTCTAAGGGCAGAAGGGCCACTTCCTCCCCTGCAAGTCCTGACTCATCATAATGAAACCTCCCTGTCCAGCACTCTGACATTGTCTTATTTAATCCTCCTGAGATTCTTCAGGGTGGGCAGGTATTAGTCCCAGTTTACAAATGAGAGGCAGAAAACATGATTCCATTAGCATAGGAAGGAATATTGGGAGCAGAATTTGACAATAGTGCCTCTCCTGCATACACACTTTGCTCACTGGGAGATGGCTGTTTTGCCTTGCAAATAGTTGTGACTTCGTTTTCATTTTACTTTCTATTTTCTCATCATCAAGAATATTTATTGATCCGACAGTCATGCAAGAGGTTCTTGGCTTCCCTGGTCTCAGGTCTCAACTAGTGTTTCTGTAAAAGACTATCATTCTAAGAGTTGAACTGAGCTCTTCTTTCTTTCTCTTTCTTCCTTTCTTCCTTCCTTCCTCCCTCCCTTCCTCCCTTCCTCCATTCCCCCTTCCCTTCCCTTCTTCCCTTTCTTTCTTTCTCTCTCTCTTTCTTCCTCTCTCTCTTCCTTCCTTCCCTCCCTCCCTCCCTCCTTCCTTCCCTCCCTCCCTTCCTTCCTTCCTTCCTTCCCTCCCTCCCTCCCTTCCTTCCTTCCTCTCTCTCTCTCTCTCTCTTTCTGAGACAGGGTCTCACTCTGTCACCCAGGCTGGAGTACAGTAGCGCAACCATGGCTCACTGCAACCTCCACTTCCTGGCCTCAATTATTCTCCTGCTTCAGCCTCAGCCTCCCAAGTAGCTGGGACTACAGGCACATACCACCATACCAAGTTAAATTTTTAAAATTTTTGTAGAGACAGGGTCTCATTATGTTGCCCAGGCTGGTCTTAAACTCCTGGTCTTAAGCAATCCTCCTACCTCGGCTTCCCAAAGTGCTGGAATTACGGGCATGAGCCACCCTACCTGGCCGAGCTTTTCTATTATTTAATTTTTTAAAAAATAATTATTTAGACAATAACCCCCAAAATCGATTAATGAGAAGTCAATAGTAGAGTTTCTGAATTCAGACTGCATGGGTTTGAATCCTTATCTCATCATACTTGTGTGCCTTGGTTTTTCTCATCTGCAAAATAGGAGGTAATAATACCTACCCCATAGGGTTGCTGGGAGAATTAAATGCGTTGTTATTCGTAAACTGTCTGGACCCACGCCTGGCACATATTAAGTGCTCTATATTTTGCTGTCATTCTCAATTTGGAGTTTTCCTCCCATACATCTCTCCTCGACCTTTAGCCCCTGCTACTTTTTATCTATGAGTACAAAGTGATTTCTAATTTAGGACAAGCTTATGTAAACAGACATTTTGAGCTTCCTATAGTAAACTTCCAATTTTAAAGGCACTACACAAAGCACCATGCAAAGGACTCACTCAACACTCAACAGGAATCAGGTCAAGATGGAAGAAAGGAATAAAAATAACACTCAGCACTCGCCACGTGTTGAATATCCTGCCAAACGCTCTTGATCCATATTCTCCTAACAACCCATACGAGGTGGGTACTATTATTACCATCTTTCAGATGGGAAAACAGCCTTGGAAAAGATATGGAGGGAAAAATAGCCCCATGCCTGGTTCAAAGGTAGATGTCTGTGAGAAAGGAGGTAGAACTTGTGTGACCTCAAAGAAGACCCTTCCCCAAACTGGACTCAGTTTCCCTAACTCTGTAGTGTTCTTAAGATCTATACAAGGCAAGTTTACAACGAAATATTATTCAGCCTCAAAAAGGAAGGAAATTCTGCCATTTGTGACAACTTGAACAAACCTGGAGAACATTATGCTACGTGAAATAAGCCAGAAAAATAAATACTGCATGATTCTACTTACATGAGGTACCTAAAACAGTCAAACTCATAGAAGTAAAGAATAGAACTGTACTTACTGGGGGCCAGAGGGAGGGGAAATGAATACTCTTCAACTGGTACAAAGTTTTGGTTATGCAAGATGAATTCGCTCTAGAGATCTGGGGTACAGCAAATTGTACCCTATACTTTATTATGCACTTAAAAAATTGTTAAGGTCAAGTGCAGTGGCTCATGCCTGTAATCCTAACACTTACGGAGGCCAAGACTGAAGGATTGCATGAGGCAGGAGGATTGCTTGAGGTCAGGAGTTCAAGACCAGACTGGGCAACATAGTGAGTCCCTCTTGCTACAAAACTTTTTAGATACAAATTATTATTTGTTTAATGGGTTGATGTCAAGTTAAATGTTCTTAACACACACACACACAAGGGGACACAAGGAGATTTTCATAGCTGATGAAATATTTATTACCTTGATGGTGGTGATGGTGTTGTGAGAGTATGCCTATGTCCAAATTCACCAAATTGTATAATTAAATATACAATATATTTTACAGCAATTATACCTCAGTAAAGATGTTTAAAATATTTTTCAGGGATTTTGAAAAACAAAACTATACAAGGCAAGCTTAATCAGAATCACCAATATTGGTGCAAGGTGGCATTAACCAACAGTGGCAATGGTAACAGCTTAAACTGAGGAGTCAGGTGTGCTCTCTCCAGCGCCCCCTTCACTTGCCTCCATTTTGCTCCTGCTTAACAAGCCCAGGCCACTACCTGGTTCTAATCTTGGCCCTGGTATTTAATCTCATTTCATGCCAGCTCAAACAGCAGCTCTCTGTAGATCAGTGTACAGCGAGCCCTCTGCCCTCTGCTCCCTGGCTCTTCCCAGGGGCCCTCCTGGCTCACAGCCCAGATAATCAAGTAACCATTGTCAAATATTTACTGAGCAGAGTGCAGCCAGCCAAAGCTTCTGAGGAACTGCACAGGAAATATTAAACAGTACAAATGCCACTCCCATTGCATTTTGATAGTACTTTCAGAGTTTACAGATGACCCTTACATCCTATGTCACCCAGCATCCCACCTCCTACGTGCCACCACCTGAGTGCTTACTGTAATCCAGTACTGTGCTACTACATCCCAAACACGAATACATCTACACCTCATACCACCCCATGGGCAGGCGCATCTCCACTTTAAAGATGAGACAACTAAGGCTCAGAGATGTGAATCAGCTTACCCAAGGTGGTACAACCAGCAAAGGGCAAAACAGCAATTGAACAGAGTAGGTCTGACTCCCAAGTCCACACTATGTGGACTATTATGTCATGATTAGATGCAATCATGTTAGCACACTGATAGGTCATAGTAAGCACACAAGTACACAGACTCCCAAAGCATCAGGCTGTCGTCTCTCCCTGGCATGTCTTCCTTCCACCTCCACCTCTGTCTTTATTTCATTGCTTGCCTAATTCCTACTGCCCTTTGAGAACCAGCACTAATGTCAACTCCTCCATAAAAACTCCTTTCTCCTCTCAGCTATTTGCACCCGGAAGTGCTTACTGTATCATAATGCAATTGTCATGTGTCATTTACACGTTTATTTCCCTCGAACAGGGACTATGCTTCATAGATCATGGAGTCCACCTCAACTGGGGTAGTGCTTAGCATACAATAGATTTTAATACTTGCTTGTTCAAGGAAGATAAGGGAGGAAAGAAGAGGAGAAGAAAGAAGAAGAAAGAGAGAGAAAAATAATTCAGAGTCTAATTTGCCTGCAACATATTTCTTCTTAATTAATTCACATGCCTTTCATGAGACAATCTATTCTTATTGTCCAGCCTTGAAGCTATTGAAGTAGAAAATCAGGACACAAGGACTGACAAGTATGAATGTACTTAAATGAGTGTATTTCTGGCTGTGTTCTGGAAGTTGCTGGTTACTATATAATACACAGAGCAACCAATTTGCAAATCATATCCCTCAGCAAACTCCTTCACACATTCCATCCCCAGAGTTTGCTGCGACCTGGAAGATGTTCCTAGAGTGTTCCATTTCTATTATAAGAGTTAAGACTTCCTTGAATTGGACTGGGACAGAAGGCATTTGATGAGGCGTCTGTTTTTCCATTCTGGTTCTTCTGGCTGGGGGTATCAGAATCTGGATTCAGAAGAGCTGACCTCCCTCCTGGGCAATCTGGTCTGTTGCAGCAGGAACATCCCTGAGTCATTTCTCAGCGTGGGTGTTTCCTGCATTCTTTCTGCCAAGGTGACACCGCTTCCTAGGATCAGAGCATCTCAGTTTATTTTCTATGCTTCCTCCTTTGAGAAAAATGGATCATTCATGTCCTTGTTTTAGAGGAGGGAACACAGGAACGTAGATACACAGAGAAGGACATGTAGACCTACTAGAAGGAAGAAAAAACCAAAGAGGAAGTCCGCCCAGCACCAGGGCTGCCTTACTCACGCACCAGGCAGTGCCTTTCATAGAGCTGACAGCACTTGCTTCCATTTCGGACCCGAGGTCCAGGCACGATGGCCAGCACCTCACCAGAGTGGTATCCCACGGAGAGTCTCACACCCAATGAGGTGTGAATTATCACACTCGTCAAAGGAGACGGCTAACAAGGTGTGACGCTGGGACATCATGCCAGGCCACCTGGACTCCACAGCGTGACTGCCTGGTGTAAAATATATGTCTGGAGCTTCAGATCCAAGCTGCAGGTGACCAATGAGAAATTGATCTTTAGAGTGCCATTTACAAGGTGAAAACTCCTCAAGCAGGAAAGGGGTTTGAAATATTCTGGAAAGTTTATTGCTGATTTGCCTTCAACAAATATCAGTTGTTTGCATTTACTAAGACCGTGCTGTCAGCTGGGCTTGTTTTAGATGCTTGGCATGAATAACTT
The DNA here is from genome assembly GCF_009764315.1 of Trachypithecus francoisi. NCBI lineage: Eukaryota > Metazoa > Chordata > Mammalia > Primates > Cercopithecidae > Trachypithecus > Trachypithecus francoisi. The sequence goes on along the minus strand of NW_022681472.1, from coordinate 78,639,860 downwards.
GAATTCCTCCAGGAACCTTACATGGCAGGCACTATTATTATCCCCATTTACCATTGTTAGGTTCTAACTGAGATCCGAAAAAAGTCAGTGGGGTGGCAGTTAGCTGGAAAAACACTCGAGGAATCGCAGGGAGTTTCAACACGGTTTCACTCTTTCTCTGGGTGCAAGCGAGCCTGGGTGTGAGCCTGGGCGTGAGCCCCAAGCCATAGGTACAGCGTTAGCAGCGTAATTGTACCTTTTACAGACAGTAATGGCTCCGAGCCAAGCACGAGCGCATGTGAGTGGTTACTTAATGCGCCTCACGTGGCGTGGTTACATAACGTGTGGAGTTGTGCGTCTGCACTCCAAACCCAGGGAGACACGCTGCCTCGGAAAGTCGCCTTGGTCTACTGCCGACTAGAGCGCAGCCATCTCCCTTACAACCATGAAGAAAGTACAGCACAGAGAGGTTCTGTAACTTGCCCAAAGTCACACAGCTAATAAGCAGTTGGGCTGGGACTCAAATTTACTTGACAATAAAGCCACATTCTTCAACTTTACTATTATTATATTTTCAGTGGCCACCTATTATAAATATGATGTTGCTGGGGCATTATAAGATAAATATTTGACAAGTTTGGGAGATAGCTATCCATCTGAGATCAAACATATATGAATTAGAAAACTATATATCTACATATGGTACGTGTGTGTGCATCTATCTTCACATACATACCTTCCAAACCTGTTAAATCTAAATATGTAGAATTCAAATCTGCGTGAATATCACTTTTATGAAATCTTATAAATACCACAAGGGAAAAAGCCAAGAAATGACCCAAAGAGGCAGGAAAAGGGTTAACATTTCTCTAGCTCCCTGTTTTCCGGCATTTCAAAAGTTATTTCACGTAAGCCTCAAGGCTTGCAACGCAGAGACTGCTCCCATTTTACAGATGAGGAGATGGTGGCTTAGAGGTTAATGGCCCAAGTTCACACAGCTGCTAAGAGGCAGATCTGCATTCAAACCAGGCTCCCCGTGGGCTCAAAGCCCAGACCTCTAAAATCATTTTTATTGACGTTTAGTATCTTTTGCTGTTTTTATCTGTCTCCTGAGTGTCACTGCAAGCACTGTCAAAATATGAACATATTGAAAGAAAACAAAATAAGGAATGTTGCCCTGGCTCTACAATGTCTCATAGTTGAAAACAAGTGGAATATCCGTGTGGTCTCCTAAAGCCTCACAAGCATGTCTGACCCCATCCTGGAGTCCCCTGCAGCCCATTGTGGATCTGACTTGCATTCTCACTGTATGCAGAAGTTCTGCTTAGTTGCTTCAGGTTTCAAAAACTAAATCTCCGGATAGGCAAACAGGCCTGAGGCCCCATCATCAGCTGTCTATCCCATTAACAATGAACAATGGACGTGGAATGTCCATTCCATATACATTCCCGAGAAGAAGTTCGGTACCCGGCTCCTGGGAACAAGCCATAGGACACCCGTTCCATCAGCACTGAGCATCACTGATGAATACAGCCATTGTGGAGGCAGCCCCCACCACAATGGGGGGACAACGCCAAACAGACTGTTTGCTTTTTCTCTTTCTTTTAAAACCACATCACATGATTCTTTCACTTTGACATCAAATATCCTGCTGTTACAAGGAACAAGCCTGAATTATCTTCTCAAGCAGATTAGGAAAGATAACCAACACGGCTAACAGTGGTTCCTGCAGGGATTCAGGGCACTGGGACCTCAACCTGCCCTGCTGATGGTAGTGCCTCTGACAGAGAGTCCTACCCCACATTATTTGTTAAGGAAAAAAAAGAAGGCCTGTTGCAGGGGCTCACGCCTGTAATCCTAGCACGTTGGGAGGCCGAGGTGGGTGGATGGCTTGAGCTCAGGAGTTTGAGACCAGCCTGGGCAACATGGTGAAACCCCATCTCTACCAAAAATACAAAAATTAGCCAGGTGTGATGGCACATGCCTGTAATCCCAGCTGCTTGGGTGGCTGAGGCAGGAGAATCGCTTGAACCTGGGAGGCAGAAGCTGCAGGGAACAGAAATTGCGACACTACACTCCAGCTTGGGCAACAGAGTGAGACCCTGTCTCAAAAAATTTTTAAAAAAAGGAAAAATTAAGTCCCAATGTTATCGTCAGTCATAGCACATGACTCAACACTCTCCTGCTGCACCTCCCAGATATCAGAGTTATTTGGGTTTTTTGGTCTTGGGCATATTGAGAACATTCTTTTGTCTTACCCCTCAGCTCCTACAACTCTATGATATTTGTATCATGGAATGGCCTCCCTAAAACAGGAAGGGGATCAGGGGCAGGCACGTCATTTAGATCTGCCAGAATCAGAAAATCTGGTTCTAGCCTTGGCTCCCACTCAACCACTGCCTGGCCAGGTGATCTTAGACAAGTCTCCACACGGTCTCTGCAAGCCCTCACAGCTTCTTTGTGCAAATGAGAAAAAGGTGACCGTTGAGGGGAAGCAGTCCTGCCAGCACCAGGCTTGGCAAGCGTGCCCCCAACTCAGTCCTGCCCCAGCCCCTCAGCCAGGGCCTCAGGCAGGGCATAACACGCATAGCCATTTGCAGAGCCCTGCATCTCTGTTTCAGCGCATTAGTTGTGTAGTGGGACAGATCATGTGTCCCACAAAATTCTCTGCACTGATGAGGCTAACAGGACATAGAGAACAGCTTATGAATTAGCCAAGTGATAAGAGATTTCTGTTGCCCTGATTCAATTCTACCTCACTTCCTGGGCACTCCATAATACTTTGGATGAAAAGCAAAGAAGCCATTACTATATTGAAGTTGCTACTTCCACACTCAGAGGACCAGCTCCTTCAGAACTTGATCAAAAGTAGGGTGGTCCTTATAAGTGTACAGCCTCTGCAACTGCACAGGGCCTCATGCTCAGAAGGGCCCTGTGCTTGGCTTAATACTCTGATGTTACCGTATTGAAATTCTCGGTAATTTTTGAGCAAGGAACCCTGCACGTTCATTTTGTACTAAGCTCAGCAAATTATGGAACTGGTCCTGCCAACAAGCCTTCAAAAGCACCAAATAGCTTTCTTATATCTCACAAAATATTTGAATAAGGAAAACAGGAGGTATCATTCTGCAACTCCAGCGTCATCCGACCCCTCTGTTGGATCATGGAAGCTCTAGTCATAGAATGTGAGGCAGTATTGTGCGCTGCACAGAGCACAGGCTTTAGGAGGCAAATTGAGCTGGGTTCAGTCCTGCATCCTGCCAGACCTCAAACAAATTATCTAACCTGGCTGAACCCAGGTTTCCTTACCTGGAAGGCAGACTAGTAATGCCCACTCTTCCCTATGCATAATAAAGAAAGGTCTATAAACTGCCTGGCACACAGCAGGTATACAACAATATCAGTCCCCTTCCTGGCTTGCTTCAGGAACAGATGCTGCAAGATGGGGCATGCCTTCACGTTCCAAAATGCAGGGAAGTGATAGGTGGCTCCGATGATCCTTTCAGCTCTAGGAGTCTATTATTCTCCATTAACCAAAGCCTCAAGGCAGCTCGCCTTCAGTCCACAGATATTAGCCAGGACGCTTTGGTCACAAGGATGGAAACCCAACTCATATTAACTTAGACCAAGGAAGTTTGCTAGTTAATGAAACTGGGAAACCCAAGGACACAGGCGCTGCTGTGTCTAAGGATTTGTACAATGTGTTTCTTTCTCTCTCTCCCTTTATGTAGTGGACAAAATGGCCACTAACAGCCCTAGACTCACACACTTTCACTCTAGCAGACCCAGTAGGAGGCAGACGTGTATCTCTCTCAGTATCTATGTATCAACCAAGGGAAAGACTCCAATTGACTCTAATCCTGCTTGGATTACATCTTCACTCCTGAACCAATCCTGATTGCCAGAGTCACAGGGCATGTGCCCACATTGGTGACCAAGAGCAGGACAAAGGGGCTCAAGCATCATGACAAACAGCCCCAATGAGGCCACACAATGGGGAAAGGGGAAATAAGGAAAACAAGGATACCATGCAGAGAAAGGCAACATACCCAGTGAGTTGCATGTGGTTTACTGTTCACTTCCACTGGGTGCCAAAGGAAATGAAAGCGGGGAAAACTGAACCATGGTGGTACTGCCAGTAGCACTTAAACCAGCCTTCACTGAAGAATGGAAATTGTATGGACATGCCAGGCGTGGTGGCTCACGCCTGTAATCCCAGCACTTTGGGAGGCCGAGGCAGGCAGATTGCCTGAGCTCAGGAGTTCGAGACCAGCCTAGGAAACATGGCAAAACCCCGTCTCTACTAAAAATACAAAAAAAATTAGCCAGGTGTGGTAGCGTGCACCTATAATCCCAGCTACTGGGGAAGCTAAGGCTTGAGAATCACTTGAACCCAGGAGGTGGAGGTTGCAGTGAGCTGAGATTGCACCACTTCACTCCAGGCTGGGTGACACAGTGAGACTCTGTCTAGAAAAAAAAGAAAGAAAAAAAAGAAAATATATGGACACATATCACTTAGGAGAAGCTCCGTTAGAAAAGGCAAAGACAGGAAACTCAGCGCGTTCCTAGCTACCAGCTGCATAACTACAATGAACCTCACAGGTTAATTGCAGTTTTTAATAGTTATGTGTTTATATTTGTGGTTACCTTCCATTTATGCAAGCAATACTGGGTTTCCATTTTTGTGCTAACAAAGATTTCCTTTTTAAGATAACTTTAAGTAAAAACAAATGTCAATTGAAAGGAAAATAAGCAAATAATAATTATAAGCAAATAGTAATTTGCTTATTATTTAGACATAGGTAACTGTGGACGCAATACTGCATGTATTGTGCCAATGACTGAAGTATGGGAAACAGCTCAGTACAATATATAAATAGGACTTTACCTTTCCAAGGAGCACTACAACCAGAACTGTGCTTTTACTGGTTCCTATAGTATCTCCAACAAACCAAAGACATGTCTCTCATTGTATGGATGGCAAAGATCCAAGTCACCAAATGAACCTGTAATAAGGTCCTAGAACCCTCAGCTTCTGACCTATTCCTTAGACATAACTGTGTCTCATGGCAAAGGGGGAGAACCAGCGCTCCAGTACACTGGCCCAGAGTATTATTCTTTGTTTCAGAGACAGACACACAAAGGTGGGGTTGATATGAAAATCACTCATTGCAGAGCTGGCCAGGATGACTGTCCTTGAGGACAGAGGGGCCCATTCTCCTGGTCATCCAAGGCCAGCTGGCCCCAAGGAGTACCAGCCACCTCTCTGGGGCCAGAGTCTCCCCAGCTGATGTCCGCATGTACCAGTGTGGGAAGTGACAGCTGGTCCCTGGTGAGGATGACTGTTTGGTCCTCCAGTTTGCTACTGATTTTAGCCAGAGATCATTTAGGAATGTCTATATTGTCATCTCACCTTCTCAATTATTTTCTCCAGGCTAAAGCGAGCAGTCCTCAGGGTTTTGATGTGGATCGAGATGCCAAAAAGCTGAACAAAGCCTGCAAAGGAATGGGTATGAGAGACATTTTGTTGCTAATTTACTTCTGAAGTTGATTAAACTTGGTCTCATGTCCAACTTTCCCATGATGTTAGGAAGCTGACATCTCACTATCTTGTGTATTCCAAGCTAAGGCAAGTCAATCACTTCCACTGACCTCTTTATTAAGGTTCGCAAAATTATAGTAGGATCCTATGACTTTTCAGGATTCTATATAACAGCTAGGAGTTGGATATTGTGACATTTAATTTGACCTTGAGGTGAGAGAAACTTCATGAGAAGCGCAGTTCATGCAATCCTGGTGTATTAGTCTGTTCTCATGCTGCTAATAAAGACTTACCTGAGACAGGGTAATTTATAAAGAAAAAGAGTTTAACGGACTCCCAGTTCCACATGGCTGAGAAGGCCTCACAAGCATGGCAGAAAACGAAGGAAGAGCGAGGGACTTCTTCTTTTTTTTTTTTTTTTTTTTTTGAGACGGAGTCTCGCTCTGTCACCCGGGCTGGAGTGCAGTGAACGGACCTCAGCTCACTGCAAGCTCCACCTCCCGGGTTTATGCCATTCTCCTGCCTCAGCCTCCGGAGTAGCTGGGATTACAGGCGCCCGCCACCGGCTAGTTTTTTGTATTTTTAGTAGATACGGGGTTTCACAGTGTTAGCCAGGATGGTCTATGATCTCCTGACCTCGGGATCCGCCCGTCTCGGCCTCCCAAAGTGCTGGGATTACAGGCTTGAGCCACCGCGCCCAGCCGAGCGAGGGACTTCTCACAGGGCAGCAGGAAAGAGCGGATTAGACCCAAGTGAAAGGAGTTTCCCCTTATAAAACCATCTGATCTCGTGAGACTTACTACTGTGAGAACAGCATGAGGGAAACCGCCCCCATGATTCAATTATCTCCCACCAGGTCCCTCTCACAACATGTGGGAATTATAGGAGCTACGATTCAAGATGAGATTTGGGTGAGGACACAGCCAAACCATATCACCTGGTATGATCTAAACCCCTCTGATCCCTTCCCTAGGAGATGGTGGGGAATTGAGTCTGATGAGAGCTGGATTAGGGACCTGGAAGCAACAAGTAAAAGTAGATCAGTCCGGTGCGGTGGCTCACACCTGTAATCCCAGTACTTTGGGAGGCCGAGGCAGGCGGATCATGAGGTGAGGAGATCGAGACTGTCCTGGCCAACATGGTGACACCCCATCTCTACTAAAAATACAAAAATTAGCTGGGGTTGGTGGCAGGTGCCGGTAATCCCCAGCTACTCATGGAGGCTGAGGCAGGAGAATCACTTGAACCAGGGAGTCGGAGGTTGCAGTGAGCCGAGATTGCGCCACTGCACTCCAGCCTGGGAGACAGAGAGCCTCCACCTCAAAAAAAAAGAAAGAAAGAAAAGAAAAAGAAAAAAGAACTAGATCAAGTGAGTAACTGGCCAAGATCAACCATCAAGGGTTGAAAATGGAGAAGCTGTTTACATCCTAAGGGTCAGAGTTGAGGACTCCACAAGAAGTCGAAACTAAGGTAGACCAGGGACCAGGGTGGGATGAGGGAGAGAGCATCTAGGTCTAGGGCCATGAAGAGAGGCCCTGAGATCCAAGAAAGCCACTCACGACACAAGGTCTAGTCCCAGAAGCCTGGAAGAGGGTGAGATCCAAAGCACAGATGGAAGGATTTCCCTTAAACAGGACACGGAGGGAAGGTGCTGAGACTGACAACTGGAGTAGATGCCTTCATAGGTGTTGTCGGGGCAGAAATTGAAGGCACCCATGCCTGGTAACCTGACATTGCTCAGTGAGTGGGAGGTGAGTCTGCTGAAGAGAAGGGTTTGACAATGGAATATGGGGCTTGAGTGGTGGCTTGGAATAGCCCTTGAGTAGTAGAGAAGTGGGAGACAACCAAGAGAAGACTGCTGATACGCACTGAGGGCACTGAGTAGGGAGATCATGGTTTCTCATGGCTCCAGCCCAAATGGTTGTGTGATTTTTCCCTGTATCCTTGAAGGTAGGACTGGAGAAATTGATTGACCCCAGGTTTGCTGATCAGGAGTTCCAGAACAACAAGCAAGTGAAATCATTGAAGGGGACCGAGGGGTCAAGGGGCAAAGTGGATTAATTTTCCAGATTTTCTTTTTTACATTTATTGAGAAACTGTTAAGCTTCCAGGCATTGGGCTAATCACTTTATATACAAAATCTCATCAAATTCTTACAAAAATCCATTCTCCAGCTGAGGAAACTGAAGACCTGACATTTTAAGTAAGACAGACAAAGTCACCAAGCCATTAAATGGGGAACACGGGGATTGAACCTATCCTTGTTACTCACTCCAAATGCCAGCAATTTAGAGACATCCTAGCTAGGGCACCTCAGCTACATGGCTGCAGTCCTGGAGGGGGTGGGGACAGACTGAGAAGACATTGCTCAGTGTCATTAACAACAGGTAGGAACCATCTCAGTCCACAGAATGTTTTATTGAATTAATTTTTTGCTTATTGAGATATAATTTGAATACCATAAAATGCACTCTTTTGCAGCATGCAATTCAGAGTTTTAGTATATTCACAGGATTTTGTGACCATCCCCACTAATTCCAGAACATTTCATCCCTGAGAAAGAAACCTCACACCTATTAGCAGCCCCTCCCTCTCTTCAGCTCCGGGCAATCACTAATCGGTTTCCTGTCTCCACTGATTTGCCTATTCTAGACATTTCACATAAATAGAATCATACACTATGTGGCTTCTTTTACTTGGCATAATGTTTTACAAAAACAAGTGATAGATTTTTTACATAAAAGTAGATTAGTAGAGATTTACTTTCCTAGAATGGGTGTCATGGTAGAATAAATATGGGCACAAATTTGTTGTATGGCTCCAGAGGAATAAAACTTGGATCTATGGTAGAAGTTCCAAGGAGACATATTTTGCTTTAATATAAGAAACTTGGTTGGGCGCAGTGGCTCACACCTGTAATTACACACCTGTAATCTCAGTACTTTGGGAGGCCAAGGCAGGCGGATCACCTGAGATCAGGAGTTTGAGACCAGTCTGGCCAACATGGTGAAACCCTGTCTCTACTAAAAATATAAAAATTGGCCAGGTATGGTGGTGCACACCTGTAGTCCCAGCTACTTGGGAGGCTGAAGCAGGAGACTCGCTTGAACCTGGGAGGCAGAGATTGCAGTGAGCTGAGATGGCACCACTGTACTCTAGCCTGGGTGACAAGGTGAGACACAATCTCAAATATATATATATACACACACACATATATATGTATATACACACACACATACATATATGAAACTTATCTAGCCATAGAATAGTTGCCTTGCCCAAGAAATGTTGAGAAGTCCGCAGGAGTTGGGATTGGGAAGATCTGGTAGGAAAGGAGTACAAGGGATGGCTACATATTAAAACCCTACATATTATGTCTAGTGTTCCATTATTGGAACACTAAGCATATGGGAATTATTTATATCCTACTGCTCAAGGTCATTGCCGAGGTCTGATTGCAAAAATTCAAAAAACTGCAACCTCAGGCATAAATAGGTTAAGAATTCTTGAATAAATCAGAGCTAGAGAATGGGGGGAGGAAGAGAAAGGAGGAGGGAGAAAAAGAAAGAAGATAGGGAGAGAGAAGAGAGAGAGAGAAGACAGAGGGAGGGAGAGAGTGAAGGAGAGAAAGAAGAGAAGGAGGAAGAGAGAGAAAGAAGAAAGAAGAGAGAGGAAGAGAGGGAAGGAGGGAGAGTGAATGTGCAACCTGTGTTCTCATCTACAAAATGAGGCTAACAATGTCTCCTCACATGGAGACGGATAAAAGAGGCATCTCAGAGCCCAGCACCTCATTGGCCCTCGTATGTGGATAGCCTCCTTTGGAACAATATGCTGGGATTCAAAATCTGCACAAAGCCAGCAAGATCAGTATGAGCGTTGAGTAGTCACGTCCTTGTTCTCCATCACCGAGGGTGAACTGGGTTGAATGCAGGCTCCCCAAAAATATATGCCCCCAGAACCTGTAAACATGACTGTTTGGAAAAAGGGTCTTTGCAGATATAATTAAGTTAAGGATCCTGAGATGAGATTATCCTGAATTACCTGGGTGAGCCCTAAATCTAATGACAAGTGTCCTTAGGAGAGACAGAGGAGGAGACACACAGAGAAGGCCATGGGCAGATGGAGACAGAGACTGGAGATATACGGCCACAAACCTGAGAATGCTAAGGGTTCCCGGCAGAAGCCAGGAGGGGTAAAAACAGACTCCGCCCCAGGGCTGCTGGAGGGACTGTGGGCCTGCCGACGCCAGAATTTCAGACTTCCACCCTCCAGAGCTGTGCGGGAATAGGCTGCTGTTGTTTTAAGCCACCAAGTTTGTGGCCGTTGAATCAGCAGCCTCCCCTCTGGACACTGAGACAGTGGACAAGTGGGAAGCAGTGACTTGCTCAGGCAGGCAGGACTGTGCTCATTCGTTACTTCATCTGTCTTCCCTGCACTCCCATTTCCAAAGGAGAAATGAGAGACAGCGCGGCCCAGCAGAGCTAGCAGAAGAGGGTGACCCTCCAGCATCAGAGTGGGGGGCTGCAGCCTCCTGGGCCCAGCGAGGCAGGCTGGGCTGGCACTGGAGCCCAAGGGAAAGCTGAGCCTCCACCACAGCCCTGATCACTGTTCTGCCACACAGCCCGGGGCCTTCCCACCCTGTCTGGAGCCCCCTTCTTGCTGAAATGTGACTCGGTATCTTCCCAGAAAATTTCTGGGAAAAGCAAAACCAAGGAGGCCCAGAGGCACTTCCTGAGGCTGATTATTGCCCCGGCTTTGACCTCTACTGTGAAATTACAGTGTCCAGTGTGTGGGTCCTTCTTTTCTCGTTTTTAAAAAAGCCTTTCCCAGAACCACTGGGGACTGGCCCTGGTGCCTCAAACCATTGTAAGTATTTACAGGAAATCATTCAGCAGCACTGCTTATATGATACACATATTGTGAAATGTAAAGTGAGGTCATTGTTCAGTGACTGGGTAGTAGAAACACTGCCCGGATCAACCTGAGACTGGACTCAAAGGACTTGGGGGAAATCCAGTGTTGTTTTCATGGCCTTCCCCAACCTCCAGGTTGTTGTTGGGCCGTCTCAGGACTGTTTTGCAATCTGGTTTCTTGCCTTTTTTTTTTTTTAACTTTAAAATTTCATAGACTTTTATTAGTTTTTTATTATTATTATTATACTTTAAGTTCTGGGATCCATGTGCAGAACGTTTAGGTTTGTTATGTAGGTAAACATGTGCCATAGTGGTTTGCTGCGCCCGTCAACCCGTCATCTATATTAGGTATTTCTCCTAATGTTCTCCCTCCCCTAGACCCCGACCCCCTGACAGGCCCTGGTGTGTGATGTTCCCCTCCCAGTGTCCATGTGTTCATTGTTCAACTCCCACTTATGAGTGAGAACATGTGGTGTTTGGTTTTCTGTTCCTGTGTTAGTTTTCTGAGAATGATGGTTTCTGGCTTCATCTATGTCCCTGCAAAGGACATGAACTCATTCTTTTTTAAGGCTGCATAGCTGCACAGTATTCCATGGTGTATATGTGCCACATTTTCTTTATCCAGTCTATCATTGATGGGCATTTGGGTTGGTCTCTCTCTTTTTTTAAACCTTTCCCAGAAAGAATGTCTAAAAAACACTATTATTATTATTATTATTATTTTTTTCCAAGACAGAGTCTCACTCTGTCGCCCAGGCTGCAGTGCAGTGGCGCGGTCTTGGCTCACTGCAAGCTCCACCTCCCGGGTTTATGCCATTCTCCTGTCTCAGCCTCCCAAGTAGCTGGGACTACAGGCGCCTGCCACCAAGCCTGGCTAATTTTTTGTATATTTAGTAGAGACGGGGTTTCACTGTGTTAGCCAGGATGGTCTCAATCTCCTGACCCTGTGATCCACCCACCTCAGCCTCCCAAAGTGCTGGGATTACAGGCATGAGCCACCGCACCCTGCACTATTATTTTTAATATTAATTTCATTTTCCTGATTATCCAGATGTGGGCTGCATGTGGCATCAGAGTATGGAGGATTTCTATTGGTCCCCACTACGCAGACCCATCTGAGTATCACATACAACTTACACCACTTCAGAGACAAGGTTCTGTCGTGATGACATGCAAACCTCCTCATTCATCCATTCATTCATTCGCATGTGCACATGTTTAAGCATCCGTTCATTCAGCAAGTCATCTGATAAATACTGACAGCCTTCTGTGGGAATACCGTGGTGAACAGAACACTCTGCTCCCGTGGAACTTGCAGTGTGTCCTGGCAGAGACAGGAAGAGCAGGCAGCATGAGAGACACAGAGGGCGAGATGCCTCCTCTGTCCAGGAGTGTGCAGGGAGCTGAGACCTGAAGGCGAAGTGGGAGCGGAGGTGAGGATCAGCGTGCTCCGGTTGAGGGGAAGAGCCCATGCAAAGACCCAGAGTCGAGAAAGAAAGTGTTGTTTGTTCCAGGAGCTGCAAATCATCTACGAGGTGGGTGGAAAGTAGCCTGGGGGAGGACAGGTAGGAGGACAAGACTTTGAGCAGCCAAAAGGGCCCATAGGCCCCACTGCAGAGTTGAAGCCTCATTCTGCATTTGAGAGGCCCTATACTGAAGGGTTTGAAGCAGAGGGGTGAGCAGGCCAATGTACACTTCAGAACGGTTGTTCTGGGGGCAGTGAATGCCAACTGGAAAAAGTGAGAGCAACAGAGGAACCTGCATGTGGGCGGTATCCACAGTTGTGCTGAGCGATGGGGTGGAGATGAGGATGAAGAGAAACGGGTGCATCTGAGAGGCACTAAGGAGGTGGAATGGAGAGACCTTAGTCTGATTGAATGTGGGGTGAGGGAAAAGGGAGAGCCAGGCATGAGCCCCAGCTTCCTCGTGGGCCCAGTACAGTAACTGGGGCTCCTGTGGGCAGAAAGGCTCCTTCCGGGCTTGGCACCTGCCAGGATCCAGGCCTGAGAGGCAGAGGCCCTCATCTGGGACAGGAGTGGCCTGAATGGAAAGAAAGAGGTAGGTTCAAGAGATATTTCCAAGAAAAGAAAATCCCTTTTGAAGTGAGATTTCTGACACTCAAAAGTTTTTTTTTAAAAAAGTCATAATAGTGTCATAGAATGAGCAATTGGATACCCATGATGGAGGCAAAGCTCTGGGAGGAAATGAAGGAGGACAACGTGAATCCCAGTGTTGAAACCAAGCCAGCACCAGGCAGGCAACTCACTCCTGCTATTTTTGCAAGTGAGCTCCTCCTAGAATTCTGTTTCTCCAATAGGAACCAAACAGCTAAATGTTCCCGGAGCTGTGGAGGTGAAAATACTCTTTGAGGTTAAGTGAATGGTCCGAGGACCCAAAGGTTTGGAACACAGTTGTCACATCAGACCCCTGCTCAGGCCTGTCTTTCTGAGTCCCCTCTCTGTCTTTCCAAAGCTGACTCTGAGGGCTGGTGCTCACGCAGAGGGAGGGTTAAACAGCTCACATTTTTTGTTGTTGTTGTTGCCAGGGCTCCCTTTTTTTCTCTTCCCCATCTCCAGCTACGTTCCCTCCATTCATTTCCCATCCCCATGGCCTAGATTTTTTCTGCTCTCAAACCTTCTATCAAAATGCATCAAAATGCATTTGCACGATCTGGTTCCTTCAGGATCCTGATAGCTCAGCTGGGTGGCAGCCATCATCTAGGTCCACCCACCAATCAGAGCAAGACAGCAGTGAGTGGCACCATAACAGCACACACTGCCATTTAGTGGTCACTCCCTAGAGCCCAGGTGTTGGGCTCAGAATGTCAGTACTGCAGTCTTAGATAATCACTGCAATGATCCTAGAAATATACATGTAAATAGTGTGCTGTGCCAAAACAGAGGAAGCAGAAACTTAACAAGTGTAGCTGAGATTAGGTGAGTAAGCCTTGGGCTGCTGTGTGCAGAGACGGATCTAGAAGAGAAGCATGACACCAAACTGCAGGAAGTCTCAATGCCACCATAAGGGATGCTGATGTAATTCTAGGAGTCAAGATGAATCATTAAAGGTATTTAAAGTATGGCGTGAAATGAACACGTGAGAGCTTCCCAGGGTGGACTGCAAAGATCAGAGCCTGTATCGGGGTGGGGGCTAAAAACACTTAGGGCCTGTTAGGCAGTGACAGTAGGAATGAAGAAAAGGAACAGGTGAAAGAGTTGTCTTATAGGTGAGACAGGCAGGACTTCGTAATATTTGAGAGTAAAAAAGACAGGTGGGCCCTCAAAGGTGACTTTGGATTTTTTCTAATCCAGGTGATGCCATGCGCTGAGACAAAGGAACAGGATGGGGAATGGATTTAAGGATAGACAAAATGAGTTCGGTTTAAGCTACAGTGGAAGTTGAAATGCCTTGGGAGATCTGTAGGAAGCTGGCTACAAGCAGCTGGAAATAAGATCTGAACTCAGACGAGAGATTAGGGCCAGAGGCGCTGATCTTGGAGTCATCAGTAAAAGGGCAAGAGTCGCCTGGGAAAGGAGTGACTCCATTAGAGAGGAGAACTGAAAACCGAGTTTAAAAAGCCAGCAGAAGAATAAAGGCCAATCAAGAATGCTGAGAGGGAGGTGATGGAGAGGAGAAAGGAAGGACTGGGAAAGGAGGTACAAAGCCATCTAGGAAAGTGTTTCACGCAAAGAATTGTCAACCGCAGGCTGGGTGCGGCAGCTCATGCCTGTGCTCCTAGCACTTTGAGAGGCTGAGGCAGGTGGATCACCAGAGGCCAGGAGTTTGAGACCAGCCTGACCAACTTGGTGAAACCTCATCTCTACTAAAAATACAAAAATTAGCCAGGCGTAGTGGTGGGTGCCTGTAATCCCAGTTACTCGGGAGACTGAGGCAGGAGAATTATTTGAACCCAGGAGGTGCAGGTTGCAGTGATCATGCCACTGCACTCTAGCCTAGGTGACATAGACAGACCCTGTCTCAAAAAAAAAAAAAAAAAAAAAAAGAACTTCCAACTGCAGAATTCAAATGCTGCAGAACAATCAGGTACACGCAGGAACCGAGAAGAGGCACTGTGTTGTGCCTCAGCTTCCTCATCTGTAAGTAAGAGCTTGGACTAGGTAGTCTCTGACGTTTCCTCCAGCTCCCATGATTGCTGACTGCTGTGCCTTGATCCCAGTGAGCTTGATCACTGGGGTGAGCAGTTCACGGAGGCTGGTCCCTGGTGCACACCCTGCATGGATGTGAGGCAGTGCCAGGCGCGTGGTCATTTAATCCCCTGGTGTCCTGGGTTTCCCACATGCACTCTCTGGACCACCACGGACTAGACCCACACTTGGATTCTCGCATTTCATTCTGATGTATATTCTATTTCTATTCTATTGTATACTATTACCCCCATCTTACAGGTGGGAAAACTGACACTTAGCAAGACAAATCACTTGCCCAATGTCATGCAGTCAGTACAGGGTGGAGCCATGATTTGAATCCAGCCTGAATAAATCTAATGTGGGGCTTGATGGTAAAACAGTCTTTCTCATTCCCACACTGGAAATACCTGGGTCATCTTTCTGATCCTGGTTTCTGGTTCAAACGAGGATATTCTCCCCTTCTTTCTCATTCACTATAGTTTTCAGTACTGATCAAATTGCTGCCATGAGCTTGTATTACTTTGAGCATCAGGGGAAAAAAAGCTTTTAAAAAATAGCATAAAGGTAATAGGAGTTAAAAGGGGCAACCTCCCTTCATGGTTTCAATCAAGACTCCTCTCCTGAGATTAACAAATGTATGGGTGGGGTTAATATTGTAACAGTTTGAGCCTATATCTTAATCTTGTTCGTGCAATTGTAAGCACCCAGAGGCCAAGGAACAGGCCATCTTTTTCCTTGTTGTTTTTAAAAACATTTTTATTGAGATATAATTCATGCACCATATGATTCATCCACTTAAAGTGTTTAATTCAATAGTTTTTATTATACTCACAGATACGTGCAACAGCCACCATAGTCGATTTTAGAACATTTTCATCACTTCAAAAAGTAGCCCTAGACTCCAGCTACCATCCCCCTAGGCAGCCCACCCACCCCAGCCACTAGTATACTTCCAGCCTCTGTATATTCTACTATTCTGGACTTTCATATGAATGGAATTATATAACATGTGATCTGCTATGATTGACTTCTTTCACTTAGCATAACGTTCTTAAGGTTCATCCATGTTATAACATCTATCCGTAATTTATTCCTTTTTCTGACCAAATAGCATTCCATTGTATGGATATTCCACATTTTCTTTATTCATATTCAGGTGATGAACATTGGGGCTGTTCCATGTTTGAGCTATTATGAGTAATGCTGCTATGAACATTCACATACAAGTGTTGGGGTGGATAAATGTTTTCATTTCCCTAGGAATACAATTAAGGAACTGGCCATACTCGTTCCTCTTTCCACCACAGTGCCTAGCACTGTGTGCCATGCACTGTGAGGCCTCAATGGCTATTTGACTAAGTGAGTGAAAAGAATACAGTTTTCAGCACAAGGCATCAAAGCTAAGGGTCCATTGGGTTCATAGTTGCCTCCGACCACCTTTAAACTGTGAGTCCTGGCTTCCTCACCCTGGACTAAAATAAACTTCCATCTTGTTTCTTGCTCACTGTGGCTTTGTTTGTTTCTCCTGCATTTTAGGAACCAATGAAGCAGCCATCATTGAAATCTTATCGGGCAGGACATCAGATGAGAGGCAACAAATCAAGCAAAAGTACAAGGCAACGTACGGCAAGGTGATTCCAGGGGTAGTCAGCAAGCACGCACCCAGCCGTGGCCTCAGCCGTCTTGGCTTCCTCATGTCCCCACGGCCATTCAGAATATCTTTATAGCTTTATTGAGTCAGCCCAGGAGGAAAACTGAAATCACCACTTAAAAGCATTAATGGAGTTCAGAAAAACTGAAATTGCTTTGTTAACTCAATAGCCTGTAAAATCAGTACTCTTAAACTCATTATTTCTTAAATTGACTTCATTTTTCTGTTAAGACCCTAGTGTTTTTTTCACTTAATTTGGACTAACTGTACATATGTAGATAGATCAGTAATTTGAATATCAGTTTCCACAAGTGAGTCTTTATACAGGAATTTTTCATAAGTGATTGTTACAGAAAACTACAAAAAAAACCCCTCCATTTCATTAAGCTATCAACATCTTTTTTTCTTTACATTTTCTTTCTTTTCTTTCATTCTTTTTATTGTTGAAAATAATGTTATATACAGAAGTCTTCAAGTATGCATTAGGCTTTCTTATTTCTTTATTAATATATAATGAACACAACCTTAATGTCATTAGAATTATCATGCAAAATGAATATCAATTATTATGCTGTATTCTCATTTGTATTTATCAAACTTTTACCGTTTCAATCACTGTAGGTATAAATAGATATATAGAAAGATGAAGCTGGGTTTTCCTATTTATTTGATATTGAGCAGGTAACAATTGCTTCAGGCCTTGGTCTTTTCATGGATAGAAAGAAGATGACAACTTAGCTCCCTTCTCATGTTGCTGGGAGAACCAGTCAGGATAATGCCAGTATGTACCAATACAGGAAAGCTATGATGACTATGATTGTTTCCATTTTACAACACACATCTAAAAAAAAAGACAGAGAACCAGGACTCACATCCAAGTCTCACATCCAAGTCTTCTGACTTCAAGAACAGTATCCATTCCTGGAGGACCCAGTGTCATAAGTAGAGCTATTTGCTCATACACTAAATGGCCCAAATGGCTGTGCTTTTGTGCTTTTTCTGCTTCTCTCCTTACTCTTAGGCTCATCAATGTAATTTTTGATGAAAATAAGTGCATCTTCAGTTCAATTGCATTTAATTGAATGCATGAAGCTGAATTTGTTTTGTTTTGTTTTGTTTTGTTTTTTTGAGATGGAGTCTCACTCTGTTGCCCAGGCTGGAATGTAGTGGCGTAATCTTGGCTCACTGCAACCTCTGCCTCCCAGGTTCAAGCGATTCTCCTGCCTCAGCCTCCTGAGTAGCTGGGATTACAGGCACATGCCACCACACCTGGCTAAGTTTTGTGTTTTTAGTAAAATTTTTCTATTTTAATTTTGGTTAGGCTAGTCTCAAATTCCTGAGACCTCGTGATCTGCCCACATCAGTCTCCCAAAGTGCTAGGATTACAGGCATGAGCCACCGTGCCTGGTCTGAAGCTGCATTTTTATCCCTGTCAACACCCCTAATTCTAGTACCCTCCCAAGACACATTCACCCTACCAGTATGAAAAGTCAGGCCAGGCAGGGTGGCTCACACCTGTAAACCCAACACTTTGGGAGGCCAAGGCAGGAGGATCGCTTGAGCCCAGGAGTTTGAGACCAGTTGAGACCTTCATCTCTACCAAAAATAAAAAATTAGCTGGGTATGGTGGTACGTGCCTGTAGTCCCTGCTACTCAGGAGGCTGAGGCTGGAGGGTTGCATAAGCCCAAGAAGTTGAGGCCTCAGTGAGCTGTGATTGCACCACTGCACTCCAGCCTGGGTGATAGAGTGAGACCCTGTGGAAAGGAAAGAAAGAAAAGAAAAGAAAAAAAGAGAAAGGGAGGAGGGGAGGAAGGGAAAGAAGGGAAGAAAAGAAAAGAAAAAGAAAGAGAGAGAGAAAGAAAGAAAGGAAGAAGGAAAGAAAGAGAGGAAGAGAGGAAGAAGGAAAGAAAGAAAACTCGGATACAATGCTTCTTAATCTTTAGTCTAAAGAAGAGTAAATGGGTTCAAAGTGAAAGCCTAGGGATCCTGTTAAAACTTAAATGGGCATGTTCTAGCACAAAACTTTGTGATACTTCATTTGCCAATCATTTGCTTACTTTCTGGTTCTCAGCTGTGTTTCAGAGAGCTGAGACTGCCAAAGAGATGATCTAGAATCCCAACATCGCAAAGCTAGAAGATGTTAGATATGATGCAATCTCAGCCCCATGTCAGTTGACCTCCAAAGAGAATAAACATCCCATGGTAACACAGAGTTAGCAGGAAAACCAGTAGTAGAGCTGAGCTATCCCGAGCCTGCTACTCTGTCCAGACAGAATGTAAACACACAAGGATTTGTTGTAACGCCTGCGGCTTGTAAGAGTGGGAAGCTGGGATTTTTCTTCTCTGCAGCTGTATATCATGCCTACCTGGCCTGAAAATATATTTCCAATTTTTAGGTGACTCCACACCATAGAGTACTGACCACAGACCTGCCTTCACAAGATGCAGTGTTGGCTGGAGCAGCCACTGTGGGGCAGAAGCATAATATTACAGGCCCCTTGTAGGACTGCAGATCCCAGGGCTTTGGACAAAAATATTCCGGGCTTTTCTCCCAGGCCAAAAGCTCAGAGCTTCATTTGAGAAATAGTCTATTTCCCTCCTCTTAGAAAATTTTTTCAGCATGGGAGATTAATGATAATAAGCATTTGTTGACCATTTAAAATATGTCAAGCACTATGCTCAGTATCGACAAGGATTGTCACATTTAATTCTCCAAATAACCCTGCGAGGTCAGTCCTGTACTGTCTCCATTTTCTGGAGCTGAAAACTGACAGCTGGTGGAATTAAGTACATTTCCAAGGTCACAGAGCTGCCGTGGCTGTGTTCCTTGCCATCATACCCCATTGCTGGGGAGCTGCCAACCCTATGCTATAGTTCGTGTCCTTGAAATGCCAGCTGGCCTATGGGCCTCCAATCTGAGCTATCCTAGGCTGTCGCTCCATGTGAAGGTCTTTGGTTTGAGTTGGGGCATTGACTACTCTAGGTAGGCTGATGCCCATCCTTGACCATTTGTCCTGTTAAACCACACTGTCAGAGGGAGGCAGGGAGAAGATAGTTAGTTCTCTCGTGAAAAGTGGGTGCTCAAAGAAAAAAGGAAGACAAGTGCTTGTCAGAATAGATGCCAGGCTGGGGGTCATGGTGGCTCACGCCTATAATTCCAGCACTTTGGAAGGCTGAGATGGGAGGATCATCTGAGCCCGGGAGGTCGAGGCTGCAGTGAGCCATGATTGCACCACTGCACTCCAGCCTGGGTGACAGAGTGAGACCCTGTCTCAAAAAAAGAAAAAACAGATGCCAGTAAGAATTCCATGTACTTCGCCTTCTACACACCTGCGTTCTTCCTCACGTGTGTCCTTTCCAGGATTTAGTGAGATAACTGAAGTGACGATATAGGCCGTCAGTCTTCCCATGACAATCCTCTTTATTGCTGTTGTCCTCTGCAATTGCTAATAGTGCCCCCTTCCACACTGAAAAGCATCCCGATTCAGATGACAAATTCTCCGGTCCTAGAGATAACAGCCCTGTATTTCAGTCCTTCCTAGCTGAATATTTGGGGAAAATGCTTCATCTTCTCAGGTTCAACAGATCTTGAGGGTTTTTCAGCGATCTTGAGGACTGGCTGAAAAAGCTCTCTGAGCCCTCAAATGTTCTGCAGATACTGTTGTTATTGTGATTCATCAGCGAGGTCTCCAGCCCTGAGCAGGGAGCTCCTCTCTGCCCGCCCTGGGGGAAGGTGGTTGGACAGCTGAGAGCAGGTTGCATGTTCTCAGCAGGGTGCATGTTCTCAGCAGGTTACATGTTCTCAGCAGGTTGCATGTTCTCAGCAGGTTGCATGTTCTCAGCAGGTTGCGGGTTCTCAGCAAGTTACATGTTCTCAGCAGGTTGCATGTTCTCAGCAGGTTGCGGGTTCTCAGCAGGTTGCATGTTCTCAGCAGGTTGCGGGTTCTCAGCAGGTTGCATGTTCTCAGCAGGTTGCGGGTTCTCAGCAGGTTGCATGTTCTCAGCAGGTTGCGGGTTCTCAGCAGGGTGCATGTTCTCAGCAGGTTGCGGGTTCTCAGCAGGGTGCATGTTCTCAGCAGGTTGCGGGTTCTCAGCAGGGTGCATGTTCTCAGCAGGTTGCGGGTTCTCAGCAGGGTGCATGTTCTCAGCAGGTTGCGGGTTCTCAGCAGGTTGCATGTTCTCAGCAGGTTGCGGGTTCTCAGCAGGGTGCATGTTCTCAGCAGGTTGTAGGTTGGCAGAATTCATGTCCACAGCACCTTTCTTGTCAACCATGAGCACTTGCAATAGTGCAAGTAGACACCTGCCCCTCTCCTCCTGGGCCATTCCCAGCAGGTCTCTCACTGTCTTCTGCCAGGAGCTGGAGGAAGTACTCAAGAGTGAGCTGAGTGGAAACTTCAAGAAGACAGCGTTGGCCCTTCTGGACCGCCCAAGCGAGTACGCCGCCCGGCAGCTGCAGAAGGCTATGAAGGGTCTGGGTACAGATGAGTCCGTGCTCATTGAGGTCCTGTGCACGAGGACCAATAAGGTCAGTCCCAGCTGAGCCCACAGGGGAGCATCACACACCCGGTAGAGACGGTTGCAGACCCCAGAAGGGACCCTACGTCCCAGCAAGCTATCCATGGAGTGAGCAGGTGTTTGGGGAGACATAATGTGTGCTTGGTCCATGTGGGAGGACATCTCTTCCAGTCTTCCAGAGGTCAGTCTTGGTGTTGCTGCCCCTTGACAGAATAGATCTTTCCAGAAGAGCTGTGTCCAGCAAGTTTCTTCTTTTCTAAACGGGTGCTTTTATATGCAGGAGGCACAATTCTACTTTCCCCCACCCAGCCTGACTTTGTGGCTCTTCCGACATGAAAAATCAACAAGCAGCACAAGCATGTCTGTGCCGCTGCCTGGGCCATGGCGGTCAGCTAGCATAGGGTACAAAAGAGACTATAATGAGGAAGAGAGGTGAGTGGTGCTGGGGGATGCCAGTGAACACCTCAGTGGCTGCCAGCACTACCCTGAAGGATTGTGTGTCCTTCTGTCATCAGACAGAGGGATATCCCTCAGGCACATGCCACCTTTGCAGGGGTGAAGAGAGCATTTGTTGAGGCACAGGGGAGAACTATTTGTCTCTGGCTCCAGAAGCCAGGAGAACCAAGGGACACATTAAGAGTCAAGAGGGTTCACAAATAATTCATAGGAGAGACCCCTCCCTCTTCAGTAACCATACATGACAGCAGAATGCGGCAGCCTAGCAAGGAAAGTGCCAGAGAAGCCCAACATTCTTGAGGCCTCTCAGCAGGAAATAGAAGCAGAGGTTGGAGCAGACAGCAGGCAAAATGCGAACAGTGCCCTGACACAAAATGGCTGGAGAAGGCCTGGGTGCTGGGCCCCGTTCACGCTGCTCAGCTGCTTTTCCCAAAGTGCCGCCAGGGTCCCGGCTA
This sequence comes from Trachypithecus francoisi, assembly GCF_009764315.1. Classification (NCBI taxonomy): domain Eukaryota; kingdom Metazoa; phylum Chordata; class Mammalia; order Primates; family Cercopithecidae; genus Trachypithecus; species Trachypithecus francoisi. The sequence goes on along the minus strand of NW_022681472.1, from coordinate 78,618,200 downwards.
CCGCTGCAAACCTTTTCCGGAGCATCCCTGGATTTCTTTTCTCCCCACAAGATAATAAAAATCCTCCATTTCAAAGAGTCTCAGGTTGGGATGGTGCTTTTGAGGAGGATTAGCACAGGCCCCCCCAGGAGTGGGAGCTGAGGCCAAGAGGCACACAACTTCCCCCACTCAGCATCTACCCTTCCCAGCAGCACCAAGGTCCCAGCAGGGAGGCAGCCAACACTAGGGCGGTCAGCACCTGCCTTTGTGAAAAGGTTAATTTTCATAGTATTTTTCAGGCTAGGTACAGTGGCTCATGCCTGTAATCTCAGCACTTTGGGAGGCCGAGGCAGGCGGATCACTTGAGGTCAGGCGGAGTTTGAGACCAGCCTGGCCAGCATGATGAAATCTCATCTCTACTGAAAATACAAAAATTAGCCAGATGTGGTGCCGTGCATCTGTAGTCCCAGCTACTTGAGAGGCTGAGGCAGGAGGATCACTTGAACCCGGGAGGCAGAGGTTGCAGTGAGCCGAGATTGTGCCACTGCACTCCAGCCTGAGCGACAGAGGGAGACTTCGTCTCAAAAATACATTCATATATATTTTTCTAATCTTATGTGACCATAGCTTTTCCTAAGGTCCTGGCTTCAACCAATAAGTAAGACCTATCGATCAGTCAAATAGATCTGATGGGATGAGAAGAAAAACCTGCAGAGAGCAGGTGCCAGGTTCAGGCAGCTCCTGGTCGTGGATTGGAAGGAGAAAAGGGAGGGAGCTACACAAGCACAAGTGATCAGCCTCCCCCAGCACCTGGCCTGCCCCTCCCTCCCGCCCAGGAGTGCAGCAGCGAGGCTCCCCACCACTTTCTCCCCATCACCACCTTCTCCCAATCACCACCCACTGCTTTCATTTTAACCAGCTTGGTCGGGGCTGGGGGTGGGGGCGGGGACGGGGCAGGAAGCCTGCTCTTACATGCTGCTGGTTCAAGTGTAAACTGAGGCAGCTCCTGAGGTGCACCCCTTGGCACTAGACATTGAAATATAAAGCAGTTCCTCCAAGAACACACCCTTGAGAGAAACTAGCACTCCTGCACGCAGCCAGTTTGTTACTGAATGAAGCCTTGTTTGAAGAAGAGAAAACTTGGAAATGACCTAAGCGTCGGTCAATATGAGGTTGGCTGAGTAAACCATAGGTTATTGTAGCATGGACTATTGTGTGTCCCTTTAAAAAATTCTAGGTGACTATCCATGTACAAGCATAGCTGGATCTCCAGGATATTGTTATTGAGAGAAAAACTAAGTCAAAGAATCATAGGTACAGTATTCCACCTGCTAAATACACGACACCTATACAATTCTGTTTTCAGTAGCGCATATATATACAAATGCAAAAAAAAAAAACTCTGTGTATCTTTCTGATACACACTGAGCTTCTAACATGGGTTACCTGAGCGGGGAAGAGAGAGAGAGACCAGGTGAGGAGGTGGTGAAAGACAGTGTTAGCCTGGCTGTAAACTTCTCACTTTGAAAGAAGGAGAATGTGTGTTTGAGATGTTTGCAGAGGGTGTTGAGGGGGGCGGCTCACATCCCCAGGGACTCGCTCCAGGCGTACACCCTGGGCCTATAGGGATGACCATCTTAAGAGGAAGTCTTGAAGGCACCCTGTGTCCAGACATGGTCTCACGCCTCTTCTCTCTGTATCTCTGTGTCTTTTATTGATTAATCCCTCCTTGGAGTATTTTTTTTTTTAATTACCTTTCCTAGGAAATCATCGCCATCAAAGAGGCCTACCAAAGGCGTAAGTGACATTTCATCCTGGCTTTGAATAAAGTATGTTTCTTTCAAAATACCTCTGGGAAACTAAATCATCTGCTTTCTTCCCACCTTTTTTACTTCCGTCGAAGTATTTGACAGGAGCCTTGAATCCGATGTCAAAGGTGATACAAGTGGAAACCTAAAAAAAATCCTGGTGTCCCTGCTACAGGTGAGAGTAAAGAGGTAACACCTGTTTTACCATCTTAGGAAAGAATCCTTGGCAACATGGCACCATGACGAAAAAGGGTAACGTAGATAAACATTTCTTTCTTATATTAAAAATGTTATCGAGGGATCATCAACACATGCTCCATCAGCCCAGCTCTGGTGAAATTATATTCAATTGGGATTACTTCCATATAAACAATCTGCCTAGTCATTGGCAGTTTACAATCCCTCTTTGTAAATGAATCAGCTCATTAAGCATCACTTTGTCATTTTGCCAATGAGGAAATGTAGGCCATGAGAGGGTGGGTAACCTGCCCAGGTTCGTGCAGCCAGTAAGAGACAGCCCAGAAGCAAGAACCAGACCATCTGACCCCAAGCAGGGCCACTTCCACAACACAACTCTGCAACGACTTCCAGCATTCACTGGATCCTGGGCCTGTAAGAACTACCACAAGAAACTCAGCCAGGACATCAGGGCTTTCAGAATTGGCCCTGCTGGGACACAGTCCCCCCAGGACCTCTACACAGACACATCTGTATTCTCATGGACACACCCATCTTTACGAGCTCTGTGCATTTTCTCTGTTTTGTTTCTCCCAATGAGATACACTGACAGCAGAGAACAGGAGAGGCTTCCACTGCAGCAGGAGGGTGCTTACGTTTTCTCTGGCTGCAGAACAAATCGCCACAAACTTAGCACCTCAAAACAACATAGATCTATCATCTCACAGTTTCCATGCGTTAGGAGTCCAAGTAGTACCTTGGAGATCCAGCTGAGGAATATTTGGGTTCGCTTTGGTCACGTTCTCAACAGGCTGAAATCAAGGTGTCGCCCACGGCTGCCGTCTCGTCTGAGGCTCAGAGTCTTCTTCCAACCTCATTAATTGTTGGCAGAATTCATTTCCTTATGGCTGTGTTCGATGTCCCCATTTTCTTGCTGTTGAGCAGAAGCTACTATCAGCTCCTAGAGACCGCCAGCAGCTCCCTTCCACACCGTCCCCCAGGGCAGTGTACCACATGGCTGTTTGGTTTCTTTCAGTCCAGCAGCAGCTCATCTCTCTGACTTCTTCCATCTCTGACCTTTTAAAAAGAGCTCACTTGATTGGGTCAGACTGACCAAGGATAATCTCCCTTTTGGTAAACTCAGCTGATTGGAGACCTGAATTATATCTGCAAAATTCCCCTTTGCCATTGAATATAACACAATCACAGGAGTGACATCTCCTCACATTCACAGCTCTCACCCACACTCAAGGGAAGGGGATTATACAAGGATGTGGAGCACTGGGTCATCTTAGAATTCTGCCCACCACAAAGGGCTTGGGTTAGACTTCCATGACCAACTCTCAGGGTTCTTTAGCACTGGTACCTTGAGTGGTGAAATCTGATATTTTGAAATGAAGAGGACTTGCTTCCAATGGACTCACTCTAGGGAAAATCAGAGATCGCTCTCAGTCTGCTCAGAGGTCAATGGGGTTTGTGGGTGAGTCTGGTTTCTATTTAAAAAAAAAAAAAAAAAGATAAAACCAAGTGTTACCACAGAAGCTACTCTGTTTATCCATTGTGCCCAAAAGATGGCAGCAAAGAGCGGTGTTGCCTCCTTGCCAGGCTGACCTGAGCTGAGCTGAGAAAGAACTCACCTCTTCCTCCAGGACTTTGTCCTTTTGTTTTCTGTGGTCAAGCAGGAATGCAAGTTAATAACAATGTGTCAATTTTTCTAGGCTAATCGCAATGAAGGAGATGACGTGGACAAAGATCTAGCTGGTCAGGATGCCAAAGATCTGTATGATGTATGTGTGCAGACATGCCAGTCTCTGCAAATTCTTTTTCTTTAATTTATTAGCATTATTTTCAACAAATGTTTATTTCATGCAAAGAGGAGTTACTTGGGAAATAAGTATGACCTTTAAGAAACAAAGATATGCTTATCTCTTTATAGATCACATATATAGTCTCCATGAATCTAAATGAATGCTTCCTATTCTTATACTCTGGGGTTGACCACATCAGATCCATTTTGGAACAAAGAATGGTATAAACAATATAAATAAGTATGTGAAATACATTTGTGGGTTGGAAGCTGAAAGTGCTTAGTCCATTTGACTTCTATTGAATGCATAGTTTATAATTTCCTGTAAGTGAGGCCTGGTCAGGGCACTGTATAATCAGTCTTTTCACAAAAGCCTTTTTCAAAGTGTTTGTATTTGACCCTTGAGGCAGGGGAAGGCCGCTGGGGCACTGATGAGCTTGCCTTCAATGAAGTCTTGGCCAAGAGGAGCTACAAGCAGTTACAAGCCACCTTTCAAGCCTATCAAATTGTAAGTCATAAAGTATTAGGGCAAAAGAGTTCACTCTGAAAGTGTCTTAAATTATTTCCAAAAGAAGCCAAGATCTGCAATAAGGAATTGTAAAGAACCTTTACAACAGTGGTTCTCAATTGGAGGTGATTTTCCTACTCAGAGAATATTTGGTAATGTCTAGAATTATTTGGAGTTGTCATAGTTGGGGGTGGTGGTCCTGGCATCGAGTGAACAGAGGCTTGGGATGCTGCTCAACAGCTTGCAGTGCACAAGACAGCCCACCACAAAGAATCGTCCAGACCCAGATGTAGTACCCAGGCTGGAAACTGGCTGCACAGCAGAGCCCAGGGAAGCAAGTGTCCCATTCAGCGGCAAAGCTTTAGAGTCCAAGAGCCCAGGTGCAAATCCTGGGTCTACCACTGGCAAGTGACCAAATCTCTCCATCCTCTTTTGTAGAACAGGGACCATGAACATCATCTTCACACCCCCAGAGTGATTTTAAGGTTAAATAAGATAAAGATTCAGAATAGTAGCTGGCATGTGGCAAGCATACTAACGTTTGCTATTATTACTCCAGTTTACAGTTGGCTAACAGTGCCTACCATTCTCAAGACAGATATGATGTACCTCAAAGATAGGCTCCTGAAAAGATGCACATACATTGTATTTTCATCCCAGGATAAACTTAAGCTCACAAGGTGAGTTAGTTATTTCAAGGCCCTTAGCAGTAAGTCCTTCCTTGAAAAGCAGTCTTTACTTGCAAAACGCCTGGAGTGGAATATCAGAATTTTTTTTTTTTTTGGCATCCTATTTTATATGTGTAGAGGGCTTTTACCTGTTCAAAGCACTTCTATGTTCAGTGTCTCATTCAATTTCACAACAACACCATAACTGTAATGTAGGCTGAACAGCTATTGTGACCCACAACTGCTGGACAAGGAAAGTCTGTTGAGTGAGGAAGCATCTGTAACTTATCAGGACCACACAGCAAGTCGGTAGCAGAGAGTGGATGAGAACTCCAAGAATCCCCGACCTGAGCTCCTACCTCAGCTGAAGCTGGCTGCTCCTCATTCCAAATAGCATTTCCTATGTGTTGCCAGCAGATAAAAAGACAATAAAGCTTTGGAATTTTATCATGACTGTATATAAACCTTTAGGGCCCACTCCTTTCCAAACATGCCCAGAGTCATGATCAAAGACAGCCGACCCTGCACTCCCCTGGTCTCTGTTCCTGGAGCTGTGTAGCCTCTGAGCTGGAGGACTTCTCTGTGACCGAGATCCTCTTCCCACACTACAGGGCCCACAGATGGAGTTTCTGGGTACGTGTGTGTGTGTGTGTGTGTGTGTGTGTGTATGACTGTCTACCTGAAAGTACAGTCTCCAGGCTAATATCTCAAAGTAGATCCTGAAACAGCAGCATCAGCATCACTTGAGAATTTGTTTTAATTGAGAATTCTCAGTCCCCACCAGACCTACTGAATCAGCTTCCCCGGGGCTGGGGTCTGACCATCTGTGTTACAGCACTGACCACCTGTGTTCCAGGTGATTTGTTTGACTGTATACAGTTTAAGAAGTCAGCTTTAGGCTACAGCCGTATGTCCTTGTGCAAGTTATTAAGGGTTCTGTGCCTCGGTTTCCCAAACTGTAAAATAGGGATAATAGTACCTACTTCTTCGAGTTCATAAGGATTAAATGAGTTAACGGAAATAGGCACTTAGTACCTGGCACGCAGTAGGCGTTCAATGAACATTAGCAATTGTCAGAAGTCTCCCTGGGTGAACAAACGGTGCCAAAAATCAGAGCTAAAGCTTACATGTACAATAAGGTAATCTATGGATTTGATGATTATTTACATGAAACCAGCTCTAAAATGCTATCTATTCATCCATTTCAAAAGCCCTGCTCAAGCGTCATTCTTGATGTTTATTGCTGATGCTTTTAGAGTTCAGCCTGCTCTTAGACCCTGGTTCTATGAGTTTTCTGATGGCTTCTGACCAAAAGCACAGAGATGCTAGTCTGAGATCACTGTAGTTTCTTATGTAGCATGAGTCATCCTGGCTTAGGGTTGAATTTTAATTTTTAGCACAAAAACTCAAGGTTTTGCCATTTATTTATGCTGTAAGCCTGAGTCTTAACTTCTGACACTCCCAGCAATCCCAGGCCAAGCAATAGAGTTTCCCAAACTGCTGCATCATGCAGGATTACATTACAGTCTCCAATGTTACCAAATATGAAAGACTTATATAGCTATAAAGCCAAAGTAAAGTCCCCAAACAGGGCTCAGCATAAATGGTAGGTACGCATACCCATATCCCACTTTGCTGCCTCCCCACTGCGTGCCTCACGCTTTGCCCCTCCCCTGTACATGTTCCCCATTCCACGCCAGAGGCTTCAGCCCTCTAACTCTATCGTCAGTGCCAGAGCGCAGAGGGCTCTGCTGTCAGCTGCTGTCCATTTGGGGAAACCGATTTTCAAAGAAAGAAATGTCTCCACTGCTCCTCTAATAACCTCCCTGCAGGCATTGCTGCCTGTTTAACTAGAGTCTTAGAGACTTGTTTGGAATCTACCCTCATAATGTATTTTTCTATTGAGATCAGAAAACCTGCTTCTGTACAAAGAGCCCCTAAGAATCATGTTGCAGTAGCTGAAATGAGAAGTATCCAAAGTACAGTCCCAACAGCTTGGGCCAGACCATTGTTTCAGATTGTGTCCCACAGAGATGCCTCAGCAGCTACCAGGAGTGGGGTGGGGCAGGAAGGAGACAGGGCAGTACCTTCTTGTTGTAGTGTGTGAATAGCACCTCCTGGAGTTGTGCAAGGAAAAAACCTGAGAGGGCAAAAACGTGGTATTGATGCCAATGGCTAGGGAAAGAAGCCCCCCTCCTGCCTCCCAGCACAGCTCTGCTTTCTGCTTTCATCTGTTTTGTAGGTTGAGATTCTACAGAAAATTTAAAATCCCTGTTCTAGCCTGGTATTAACAATAGAAATGGAAAATGGTTTAATATGAGGATTTTTTAAAGTAAACAAGACCTGTGTGAACAAAATGTTCTCTTGAAGTATGATCTCAGTCTACAGAACAAGAACCTTGTTTCTGGGAAAGGGATACCAGTCCCTTCCAAAATAATGACTCCCACATCAAACCCAAGAAAGACTGGGGGCAGCTAAGGAAGGGACAGTTCCCCCACTCTTCTAATCTGGTTTCTATTGCCACACACCAAGGCCTCCAGATACGCAAACAATGACTAGGAGATCAAGCAACAGGGCTTCATTCGATCTGGACACAGTTCCTCCCCCGATATATACTGTGCTTACATCACAAAGAACATTTTGTTTACCTGTGTTTTCAAAATAAACCACATAAACTCCACTGGTGCATACTCAAAGTCCCCAATTATTTATAGAATCAATTGTGTCATATCCTCAAAAGATAATTTCTAAGAAAGAAGTTTCAGTATTTGTAATGCGCAATTGCATTTCCCCAAACCCAGCAAAGCATTCTCCTTTCTCTTTATGTGCCTGCCCTGACCTTGGCCCGGGCAGTATTTGTGTTAAGGATAGTCACAATTTACTCTGAACTTCAGCTTCTGTAAATATTTAGAAAGAAACCTAATGTGTAATGCTGTGCAGAGCGATATGTGAGCCAGTGGTGAATATAGGATTATTTGGAATCACCCCAGAGTGAAGACAAGTGGCATTTTGATGTGGTCAGCCGCCCCTCCTCCCTGTCCCCCCACCGTCGGCTTCCAGCTCTTGCAGACCCACCCTCTTGGAACTTTAGATCAAGTTGTTATCATGAACTTCACCATCCCTACTTATTTCACTCAAACTGTGACTAAGTCCCTGGTCCCAAGACAAGGGAGAGGATGGAGGTGCGTGTCAGATGATCATAACCACAGCCTCCTGGGAAATTGAAACTGGAAAGGGTAAAAAACACATGGGAACTAAACTACACATCAATGTTAAAAAAAAAAAAAACTATGATTATAGTATACATTAATTGTGTCTCCACTCCCAAATTTTACAGATGAGGACACTGAGGTTGAGGGAGTGGCACTAACTAAGGTCAAATCCATTAGGGGTCAAATCCATTAGGAGTCAAATCTAGACTGACTCCTCAGCAATGAGAGCCCCCTCTCCATAGGATGGCAAACACCCCGATCCTACAAGGCAAGAGTCAGGATAGGCGTTCCCTGAAACCACAGGAATAAATCTGGAAAAATTTAGTGCTTTTTGTGGAGGAACAACCCCAAGAGTACCAAGGTCAAAGGCAAACCTGGAATAACAGCTGATTTTGGTTTTCTCTGCAGCTCATTGGCAAAGACATAGAAGAAGCCATTGAAGAAGAAACATCAGGCGATTTGCAGAAGGCCTATTTAACTCTCGGTAAAGTAAAGTTCGGAGAGTTCTTGTCTTAGGTTGGGCTGCCTGGAACCAGACTCAGACAGACGTTTGTGTGTAGGAAGATTTGAGGGAATAGCTTTTGGGGGTCAACACATCTAAGCAGCACTGAGCAAGAGAGAGAGTGACTGTGATGTAGTTGCAACAAGGGCATTGCTGATCCCACAGGAAGCTCGGAAGCTGGGATGTCCAAAGTGGAGCAAAGGGGCCAGGCTTTTGCACCCCACATCAACCAGTCATGTAACACTGGCTGTACCAGGGGAGCATGCGCAACTTGGGGCAAGCCAGCTCTCTCCCTTGGAGGGAGATTCCTGGGGAGGGACTCAGCTGTGAATGACTGTCTTGATCCTGAATAGGCATCTGAGTGGCACACCACAGCATCCATTGCAGTCCTGCTGTATTAGTCCGTTTTCATGCTGCTGATAAAGACATACCCAAGACGGGGTAATTTATAAAGAAAAAGAAGTTTAATGGACTCACAGTTCCACGTGCCTGGGGAGGCCTCACAATCATGGTGGAAGATGGAAGGCACATCTTACAAGGTGGCAGACTAGGCAGAATAAGACCCAAGCGAAAGGGGAAACTCCTTATAAAATCATCAAATCTCGTGAAACTTATTCACTAACGTGAGAACAGTATGAGGGGAAACCACCCGCATGATTGAATTATCTCCCACTGGGTCCCTCCCACAACAGGCAGGAATTGTGGGAGCTATAATTCAAGATGAGATTTGGGTGGGGACACAGCCACACCATATCACCCACTAACACCGGGGGTCCCTGAGCACACCTGTCAACAACCTAGGACCGTTATCCAGTTTCAGGCAGCCTGATGGCTCACAGGTTTCCTTTTCCATTTGGTTCCTTTCAGTGTTTTCAAAGAATGAAGTTTGTTTGGAAAAAGAGGGGAGGGAGATCAGATCTTGATCGTGCCAACCAAACCCCAGGACCTCCTCTCCAGGTGTTGCCCAAAGGCAGGAAATAGCAGAGAGATGGGCATGAAGCTGTGTCTGGCAGGCTCCTTCTTTCTTTCTGCAAGCCCTGGAATGAAGGCATTGTCCATTGTCCACACTCCTGTGGTGAGGAATCCAGGGCACCAACCCAAATGGCAGGGGCAATGGAGAGACCTGTCCTCCGAAGAGGAAGAACCAAATAAGCAGCCCTGGAAGTTAAAAAATGTGCTCCAGTTGCCAAACTCTTTTGTTTGGTTTCTTTGGGGTTTTTTTGAACAATGTCAGCAATTGATTTTTTTTAATCCATCCTTATTTTGCATTCAATGAGCAAGACCTCTGCTGTGATATCCGGAGGCCTAAAAATCTTTGGTGTTACTCATGACCCATTCAGGGTATATACACGAGCCCTGGTACAAGTGACTGTGCTTAGGGCCTTAAGCCATTTATGCCGGAGGTTGCAATTTTTTGAATTGCAGACATGTGTGAAAAATTCAGACCTTGGCGATGACCTTGAGCAGTAGGATATAAATAACTCCCACATGCTTAGTATTCCAATGATGGAACACTAGGCATAATTAAGAAGAGTCTTGAGTAGATAATGGGATCTACTCATGGCCCAGTTCTGAGGCTCTGCGTCCTTGCTTGTTGTACTTGCAGTGTGAAAATCGAGAAAACAACGGAGTGTAGTCAGAAGATGGTATTACAACTATTCAATGATTTAACATTTACTCAACACCGGCCTGGGCCCAGGGTTTGCACTGGGTGTGGGGATAAGAGGTAAATAAGGCCAGTTCTTGCTCTTAAGAAGAACTCATGGTGGATTTTAAGCTGGTGGGTACAAATCCACAGATTAAGCTAAAGATAAAGATAAAAACAAAGAGCAAAGAGGGTATGGATGAAGGAAAAGCCAAGTCCCTGGGGTTGGGGGACACGCTCTAAGAATGGGCTGTACTCCAGTGGTAGCAAAGGCCAATGTGATTAGAAGAGACCTTGAGAATAAGCACACAAATAACAGAATACGGCTTCATGACTATTTTCTAGACACTTCCCACCCCACTCCCACCTAACTGATAGCGATGCCAATTTATGACTAACATCTAGGAGCAGGGAGCTGAGGTCAAATGGCTCCCACCACATGCAGCCTCTGGAGCAGCATTTCTCAAAGTGAGGTCCATGGACCCCCTGCCACATTCACCTGTTACAATGCAGGTTCCTGGGCCCCACTCCAGATTCCCTTTGAGAACCTCCAGGAAGGGAGCCTGGGAAGCCACACTTTTACAAACTGTCCAAGTGACTGTGTTATACTCACTGAAGTTCAGGAACTTGCTGTGAAGGCAAAGGAGAGCAAGATACAGAGCACCGGACTGGCTGCCCTTGCTGCCACTTGCTGTGAAGAGTCTTTCTTTCTTTCTTTCTTTCTTTCTTTCTTTCTTTCTTTTCTTTCCTTTCTTTCTTCCTTCCTTCCTTCCTTCCCTCCCTCCTTTCTTCCTTCCTCCCTCCCTCCCTCCCTTCCTCTCTCTTTCTTTCTTTCTTTCTTTCTTTCTTTTTTCTTTCTTTCTTTCTTCTCTCAAGACATAGTTTCACTCTGTCACCCAGGCTAGAGTGCAGTGGCACAATCTTAGCTTACTGCAACCTCTGTCTCCTGGGTTCAAGCGATTCTCATGCCTCAGCCTCCCAAGTAGCTGGGATTACCACGCCTGGCTAATTTTTATGTTATTAGTAGAGACGGAGTTCTACCATGTTGGCCAGGCTGGTCTCGAACTCCTGACCTCAAGTGATCCACCGGCCTTGGCCTCCCAAAGTGCTGGGATTACAGGTGTGAGCCACCATGCCTGGCTGCAGTGAAGAATTTTATCCACATCTTCTCTGGCTATCCCTGCCCAGCCTTTTGAGGGATTCCTGCTGCTGCTAACAACAGAGGTTGTTCCCCAAGCATAGATTATAGACAGGAGAAATGTTGAGAGTTTTCTTCCCAAAAAGCAGGTAGAAGGAATGTCAAGGGAGAAGACCCCTGTGCACGAGCGGAACACAGTGACTTCAGGCAGACAATGATCCCCGCATCAAATCGCACTGTACAGAAGAGGATTTTCAGGAAAGCTTTGTGGTGCTCGCTAGCTCAAATTGTCTGGGGACCACAGTGAGTCTCGAATATGCTACTCCCCAAAGTAGTGTGCAAGTTTCCCCTGAACCACCAATCCAGCAGCTTTTGGGTTGTTCTCAGGGGAAAGAGGCCAGACATTGTTTCTTTTTCAGTGTGATTTTCTTTTCCATTGAAACTGTGGCAGCTGCCACATGGCCTGTAAAAGGAGACTGGTTCCCAACCCAGACTCTGCTTCCCGAACTCTGCTCCTCTCCCCTGCTTATAAGCATCAATCACACTGACGGTCCCCTAGACAACAACAGCCCCATTACAGGACACAGTAAGGTTGCACATTCCACATTTATGCCAATCACTTACTGTTAATCACTAACATCATCATGTGTTCTAGAGAAATGTTAACAGCCTAAAGGGCAATTTTTTTTTCCTCTAACGTGTTAGTCATGATGGATCCATGTGAGCCTGGGAGGAGGGGAAGGAATGATTTATTCCCAGGAGAAGAGATGCACCCTATCACCTGCTTGATGAATAGAGACCATGCTTCATTAAGCTGTGGACAGATCAAAGCTGGAAGGCAAGGGGAGGCCAGGAAAGAGCAAATAGCAGCATCGTAGGAAAGTGATCTTTAAAAAGGATCAAACATTTCATCAAGTCCACATCCCAGATTGCAAACCAAAAGTTCGTGGGGAACCTGGAAAAGGTTCAGAGATGAGGCTTACAAAACAAACCCAGTGAGGAAAAACAAAGGGTAGGGAGGTTGTTGAGCATAGGAGAGCGGGCGGCTGTCCAACTGGATACTTTGTCAAGATGATGAAGTTTTATTCCAGAAGGTTGCTGGCCAATCTGTTTCCCTTCAGAACCCTATGACAGCATCAGAGATTTCACTTCGATAGGAAGTTATTTCTGCTGGGAAATAATGAGAATAATGGACGTGGCCAGGAGGGCCTGAGGATGCCACAGCTTTCCTCTAGAGGGTCTTCAGGGGACAGGGAAGGAGCTCTGCCTGAAGTTTCCAGGTGCTCTGACCAGGGAATCTTCTGAATCTCATTTCACAACAGTGTCAAGTCAGCTCCTTTCAAACCTCTGCCTCACCATCCAGTCAGTTCAAAGGGCAGCCAGGTGACACTTAGGGGGGTCCCCAGGTCATTCCACAAAATGTGAAAGCCTCACATTCTCTTTTCCTTCGTCCTTCCCAGTGAGATGTGCCCGGGACTGCGAGGGCTATTTTGCTGAACGTCTGTACAAGTCAATGAAGGGTGCGGGGACGGATGAGGAGACGTTGATTCGCATAATCGTGACCAGAGCCGAGGTAAGACACACTCCGACTCCAAAGAGGCGGCTGCAACTTCTCTTTTTTCCACCACTGATGTCATCAACAAATAGTTTCTATTAAGGGCCTATTTACAGAAAAAGTAAAACAGAGACAGCCCCAGAATTTGCAGAAGACATTGTGCTCTGCTTCAATCTGTTTCTTTTTATAAAAATACAATAATGGTCTTTGCTTCTTTTTTGGTCCTCTGTGGCTCCGGAGAGCTCACGGAGGAGTGCAGAGGCAACCCTGTCGAGCGGTTCTCAGGGGCTGCAGCTATGCACGGCTCCATGTTAAGGAAGACAAAACAAAGACACTTGAAAGAGGTCAGCCAGCAGCAGGGACAAAAAGAGAATGATTTCCGAATTCCTGAGCGAGGCCTTTCCTTAACTGAACACACTGCAGAAGCAAGCACATCAGCGTAAGGCAATGGTTCTCCATCTTTTTAAAAACTATTGCTCCTGTAAGGAGCCTTTTTAGACACATGTGTTTCTTCATTGCCATCCCTTCTCCCCAAGGAATGTTAACACCAGAGATAACACTACAAATCTGTTTATATACCACGTGGATATCAGTGCTTCATACATAAAAAGATTAAGGGTTTTTTCACCCCTAAAAGTCAATTTGTGCTTGCTCTCGGGAAATGTGTGTGTATAAGGAAGAGAAGGGAGAGGAGGAGCCAACCGCTTGGGAGCAGCCGTCAAGACCACAGCTGGTCAGGTGCAGTGGCTCACGCCTGTAATCCCAGCACTTTGGGAGGCCGAGGTGGGTGGATCACCTGAGGTCAGGAGTTCGAGACCAGCCTGGCCAACATGGTGAAACCCCGTCACTACTAAAAATACAAAAATTAGCTGGGCATGGTGGCACACACTTGTAGTCCCAGCTACTCAAGAGGCTGAGGCACGAGAATTGCTTGAACCCAGAAGGTGGAGGTTGCAGTGAGCCGAGACGGCGCCACACTGCACTCTAGTCTGAGTCACAGAGCGAGACTTGGTCTCAAAAAAAAAAAAAAGAAAAGAAAAAAAAGTCACCGCTAACACTTTGGGATATGGGGCCACAGACAGAAGGAGGTACAAAATAAAGGGGAAGTGGCATTTCATCGGCAGCAGGAGAAGCCTTGGGGAATGAGGTGGAACTAAGCACTTGAAAACCACAGACATCTGCCCTCAAAAAAAAAAAAAAGTTTTTAAATGAAGGGGGAGGTGAAGGGGGAGGGACACCAAACCAAATTCTGATCCATGGCTTCTTAACACATAATACTTAACATCTGACTCTGTTTTTAAATATAACTTCGCAATAAGACAGTTCTTGCGTTTTTATTTCTATTCCTGGAATTTCTTCTCCCCTCCTTTCCCCTCCTCCACAACTCGTCTTTTTCTATTGAAGGCCACGTCTCTCTCTCTCTCCCCTCTTCCCCTTTGCCAGTCTCTCTGCTCTGCTCCTGCCATGCCTCTGCCTCTCTCCTCCATGGCTCCAAACCCCTCTCCCTCCTTTCTCTCCAGGTCTTCTGCCTTGTCTGTACCTCTGTCTCTTAGCAACTCAACCTCCCGCCAAAGTCACTGAGAGATGAGAGATCTTGAGGGACTCAAAGGGGGCAGGTTGAACACAACGAAGACCCAGGATTCCAAAAGGCCCCCAGAGAGACTGGATCCATCCAAAGGGCTTGTGAGGGTTCCATGATCACTCCGGCGTGGCCCACAGAGTGTTTTATTCCAAGAAGCTCTATCTCATCTCAGAATCAGCCACACGTCCTGGGCCACCTCAACATGTGGGCAGTTCCCTCAGAAGGCTTCAGGCCTAGCTAGATATAGTAGTTTGACCAGATTTCCTAATCTCCCAAAGCCACATGGCACTAGAACAGAGCCCTGTACACCCCATCCCCACCCACCCTCCACCTTCCTGCCCCTGCCCCTGCCCCTGCCCCAGCACGGGGCAAGAAACCAAGCAGTGGAGCAGGGGGACACACAGACTGGGGGAGAGACAGACGCCACCTGTCTCCTGTAGCATCGGCCGCCTGCTCAACATCCACTGCAAACGCTCCCTCACTCCCCTACGTACTCCCATCCTGATCATTTCTTTCATTCTCTCAGCTCAGCCCACTCACTGGGGCAGGAGAAGAAAGAATCAGATCCCTGAGCCACACTTTTTGGGCCTGGAGTACAAGGAAGGGTCTAAGCCAAAAAAGAAAAGAAAAAAGACTCCTGGTTAAAAAGAGTTCTCTGCTTCTTTTATGAGGTCCATTATGTTCTACCTGGAATTACATCTTTTCTGATACACGTATCACCTCCTTTGCTAGGGCTGTAAACATCTATTGGCAGAGCAATGTTTGAATTTATTTTTATCCTGAGTCCTACCATCACTTCCAGCACCTAGGTTGTTCAAGCTTCCAGTGAATTACACTCACAATAAATCCTACAAGTTGATAGTGTTTTGGATTGTGTTGACTGGTACTAATATCCTTGCTAATCAGGGTATAAGGGAAAAACTGCTTAATTGCTTAATTCCACATCTCTGTGTTGACAATTTTCTTAGCTTTATACCAGGTGTCAAGCAACTACAGCCTGCAGGCCAAGTCAGGCTCACTGCCAGGTTGTGTACAGTCCTGCTAGCTTAGGGCGATTCATTTTCAAATAACTCTTAAAACTCAAAAGAAAAACAATACTTTGTAATGTGTAAAAACTGTATGAATTTCAAGAGTTTTAGGGCCAGGCACGGTGGCTCATGCCTGTAATCCCAGTACTCTGGGAGCTGAGGCAGGTGGATCACCTGAGGTCATGAGTTCGAGACCAGTCTGGCCAACATAATGAAACCACATCTCTACTAAAAATAAAAATAAAAAAAAAAAAATTAGCCAGGCAGTGGTTGACTGTAATCCCAGCTACTCAGGAGGCTGAGGCAGGAGAATCGCTTGAACCCAGGAGGCGGAGGTTGCAGTGAGCTGAGACCACACCATTGCACTCCAGCCTGGGCAACAAGAATGAAACTCCATCTCAAAAAAACAAAAAGAAAGAAAGAAAAGAAATTCGAGAGTTTTAGTGAAACACACACACACACGTGGACACCTCTGCAACCTTTGGGGAATTGACCTCTGCCTTCCCTTTCCTGATCACAAAATTGAAATCATGTGATAAAGGAAATAATGATAGGAAATAAAGCCCTATCTCAAAGGGCTGTTTTAAGGCATGAATGAGCAAATGAATATAACGTATGTAGAAGAGTGCCCACTGTTTGTGAACACACAACAAACGTTCTTGTCTCCACCGCTATTATTTTTTCTACAGGTGGACCTTCAGGGGATCAAAGCAAAGTTCCAGGAGAAGTATCAGAAGTCTCTCTCTGACATGGTTCACTCAGACACTTCCGGGGACTTCCGGAAACTGCTAGTAGCCCTCTTGCACTGAGCCAAGCCAGGGCAATAGGAACACAGGATGTAACCGCCTTTGTCAAGAGCACATTCCAAATCAAACTTGCAAATGATACTTCTGCACAAAAACCCTCAAGAGTCCCGGATTACTTTCTTGGCAGCTTAAGTGGTGCAGCCAGGCCAAGCTGTTTAAGTTAAGGGCAGCAACGTTAAGATGCGTGGGCAGGGCACCTTGAACTCTGGCTTACCAAGCATCTGGGCTGCCTCTTCACTTTCTTTTAGCATGGTAACTGG
Organism: Trachypithecus francoisi; assembly: GCF_009764315.1. Lineage (NCBI taxonomy): Eukaryota > Metazoa > Chordata > Mammalia > Primates > Cercopithecidae > Trachypithecus > Trachypithecus francoisi. The sequence goes on along the minus strand of NW_022681472.1, from coordinate 78,601,525 downwards.
ATGCTTTCTAAACACTAATGAAATCAGCAGTTGATGAAAAAGCCATGCATTTGTAATGGCACGTTTAGAAGAATACAAGTAAGGTACAGGAAAGACAAAATTAAACAATTCATTAATTTTCCTTCTATGTGTTCAATTTGAAAGCCTCATTGTTAATTAAAGTTGTGGATTATGCCTCCATTAACTGCTTTTCCAAAGATTGTCTTGATAAGTTTGGGCTCTTGTCTTGAAAATATATGACTTGTGAAATTCAAACATACATTTTTTAGTGGTCACTAATCAAGGCTAGTCATAAGGAAACAATTCACTTGCTTTTGTAAAATGTAACTAAGGGTAAAATCCCCTAATCTGCTACCTTGTTTAACTGGATTTTATTCTCTAGACATTTGACCCACTTGAGTCTTTCGTCTGATCTTCAAATACAATTAAGCTGAGCAAAGTGCCAACAAGATCAAGATCGATGGTCTACCTCTGAAGTGAACTGGTTCCACACCAATAGATTCTGTGTTCCAAAACTTTAGTCTTGTAGCCACTGTTGCTAGACATAGAGGGACCTGTCAAGAGAAACTGGACACCTTGGCCCAATAATCATAGTTGTCATTCATTGGCTGATCATTTGTGCCTGACACTGAGTAGCCCAATTTCATTCTTCATCCTCCCCACAGCTCTATGAGGTTAATATTACTCCCAATTATCAGTTGAGGAAACTGACACATTAAGTAACCTATCTAAATTCATTTACAAGTGCCGTTTTCACACTGCTATAAAGACATACCCAAGACTGGGTAATTTATAAAGAAAAGAGGTTTAAGTGACTCACAGTTCCACAGGACTGGTGAGGCCTCAGCAAACTCATAATCATGGTGGAAAGGGAAGAGGCACACCTTACGTGGCAGCAGGAAAGAAAGAGTGGTGAGCCAAGCAGGAAGAGCCCCTTATAAAACCAGCAGATCTCATGAGAACTCCCTCACTATGACGACAACAGCATGGGGGACACCAACCCCATGATCCAATCACCTCCCACCAGGTCTTTCCTGGGGATTACAGTTGACACATAAGGATTACAATTCGTGATGAGATTTGGGTGGTGACACAGAGCCAAACCATATCAACTAGCATTTCAATCCAGGGCTGGCTGACACCAGGAATCATGCTACTAACTGCCTTTATTGGAAAAATCACTTGAAGTACATGAGAACAGGTCTGTAATCATTCATCTGCTTAATTCCTTACTATCTGCCAATCACTGCGCTGTGCTCTGAGGATACAAAGATAAGTCGAACACTGATTGCCCTTGGGGCAGTTCATTCCCAGGTCAATAATGTCTGTTTTATTCAATAGAATGCTGTAAGTGCATTAAAAAGAGCAGTATATTTGTTCATTTTCACGCTGCTATAAAGAACTACCTGAGACTGGGTAATTTATAAAGGAAATGGGTTTAATTGACTCACAGTTCCACCTGGCTGGGGAGGTCTCAGGAAACTTATAATCATGGCAGAAGGTAAAGGGGAAGCAGAGCACGTGTTACATGATGGCAGGAGAGATGGGGGAGGGGAAGTGCCACACTTTTAAACCATCAGATCTTGTGAGAACTCACTCAGTATCATAAGAACAGCATGGGAGAAACTCTTCCCACGATCTAATCACCTCCCAGCAGGTCCTTCCCTCGACACATGGAGATTACAATTCAAGATGAGATTTGGATGGGGACACAGAGCCAAACCATATCAAACAGGTAAAGGGCTCTACCCATGAGTAAGAAGAGAGAACACACGGCTCTGCATGGGGAACTGGGGAACATTTCCCAGAGGTGCATTTGTGCTGGTTTTAAAGAACGCGCAGAAGCTCTCCGGAAAAATTAAGGAAGAAGGGCACAAGTAGAGACTGGAGAAGCATGAGTGGGCAGGGTGTGTTCAGGAAGAGGTGAAATCCATTCTCCTGGGGCACAGATGTGTGGAAAGGAAGGAATGGCCCTGTCAGGCAGGCAGGCAAAGCAGCTGTGAAAATAGGTTTGAACCACATCAGCCATGGTTCTGCCTGCCAAGCATGAGTTTGGTCCTTTGGGCCACAGCAGTCACTGGAGATGTTTAAGCGAAGCACATGGTCACATTTGGGCTTTGGGAAATCACTTTAGTGGCTGCTAGACATAGAGGGATCTGTCAAGAGAACCTGGACACCTTGGTTCAATAATCATAGTTATCATTCATTGGCTGATTATTTGTGCCTGACACTACTAAGTAGCACAGTCTCATTCACACCATTTGGGGTGTGATCAACATATAACAAACAGCCCAATAAGTTAGGGATAGATGTCATAACTGTCTTTTTAGTGGCTGCAAAACAGTGATGGACATATTAAGAAGTTATGTTAACATCAGTGCCTTCAACATCCTGGTTTATCTACTTAATAGTCATTGCCGCCATTATAAGCTTTAATACATAAAAAAATTATTTCCTAGAACCACGCTCAGTGACAAAACATATTTGTATTTACCTATTTGTTGCCAAAGCTGGTCTTTGCTTTTATAACCAGAAACAAAACAACCAGTTCTTGGGATCTGAGCTCATGGTAAGGACAGAAAAACAAATCAATGGACTGAAAAGAGATCTGTTAAAAACAGACACAGTTTGAGATTGTTGATGGCCATAATTCACACAGAGACAAACAAGAAGATATTTTACAGGTGGAGAAACTGAGGCTGATAAGATGGAGAAGCCAGGTAATTTACTCAAGATCACCCACATAAAGCACCAGGGCCAGAATTCAACCCAAGTCCTTCTGCCTCTAAGGCCTGTGCTCTTCGCCGGAACTAGCTCATGGTCCATGAGTGCTTTTGTCTAAAATTTCACTGAGCGAGACATCAAGGCTCCTTTCTGTGGCTGCTCAATATTGCTCATCACTTGCAAGCTGGAGCCAGTTTCTAGGTACTCGCCTGGGGTCTGGTCCATCCCAGGTATGCCCCACCCTTCCTCTCCCATGGAGGCAGCTCAGGAATGTCTTCTTTTTTCCCTTCCACACACCCATGCCCTGCCCAGGTCCCTCTGACTTCTCCGAGGTGCCCCCAGCCCGCCTGCCTGTGGAGAGAGGGAATGGGGAGGATTAAAATAGAGAGAAGGGAGAGAGGAGAGCAACACTATCTCGGCATCTCCCCACTGCACATCCCTGTTCCTCATACTAGCCCCTTCCTCTAGGGCCACTAAAGGAATGCCAGCTTCTGCCACCCAGATGCTTAGATAGGTAGGGGGCTCCAAACCCCACCTCCAGGGCTGCACAGAGGAGAGCATATCCTGCCAAGGCATGCCGTTCCCCGTGGAATTCTGTGCCAGGCCCTGACTGGGCTCCACACTATTGCTCACTCACAGTGAGTCACCTGGGTTTTGTAGGTGAATAGATTCTGGGGAGCTGGTCTGGGTGAACCACAGAAGAAGCTGAAAGTCCTCCCACCCGACCCCAGGAGCCAATGGCGTCCCATGACTTTCTGTGGGCACTTCATCCCTCCAAAGATCCCGCTTAGCAGTGCCGGGACTTCCACGTGGCTCCCCCATGCAGGCCCACCCCTCAAATGTGTGGGTCCAGCCCATCTCTTCAGCTTCTGCCTCTGTCCTGAACTGGGAGGGACTATGAGGACAACTTGGCCCACCTGGCCAACTTCTTTCCACAACCTGCTATGGACCCTGGGAAGAGACCAGCAGCCACCCTGGAAGCCAGCTCAGGGCTCGGCTCAGGGCTCAGGGCTCAGGGCTCAGCTCAGGGCTCAGGGCAGGGCATTTTGAAGTCTCAGGTGCTAGGTCAAGAAAAGGGTGTCCAAGCCACAAGTGGGTGTGTCTCCTGGACCCCAAGGGCTTCCCAGCCCATGGGGAGGGGCACAGCAGAGGAAGGCAGGAAGGCATCCTCCAGAGTGGGCCAGGGCGGGATGCCAGGGTCCAGGGTGGGACATTGCTCCCATGAGCCCTTGGAGTGGCACTGGCCACTCATGTTCTTAGTCTTCTCTGGCCTCTAACTCTCCTATGTCTTCTACTCAGGTGCTAGGACCCTACATGGGCCTCAATCACATCGAAGAGGCAAAATGCACTCCTACGTGCATGCACACACACACACACACCCCACTGCCTTCTGCTGCACAGGTGGCACTGCCTAACCTGGACTTCTGGGGCCTGATGGAGACTGGAGGCAATAGTCCTTTGTCATTTCTTTTCAGCCCCGCCCCTCGCCGGGACTCAGGCTCTCAAGTCCAAAGCGCTGGAGGGCAACTGGCCGGTCCCTATTCCAATCATGTAATGAGGCTGAACCACAAGCCATGCCCTGGGCACTGTGCTGGGTGCTGAGGGTTCCTGGGGGAGCCCCTCACACCTCATTCTGCCCTTATCGTGCTTCTTCTGGTTTGCAGGGAGACACACTATTGTCAAGTAAACAAACCCAATCAGAAATTGAGCATGGCTTATAAAGCCAGCCATGAAAGAAAGAAACTGGAGCCTGTGGTGGGTGGTGATGGGGCCTGGGCTGGAAGAGAGGGAGCAGGGAACTTCTTTACATGGGCAGCCAAGAAGCCCCTCTGAGGAGAGACTGAGGGGTGGGAAGAGCCACCCAGACATTAGGCAGGGGGAGTTTGGGGCACAGAGCACATGGGGATGACATACGAAAGAACAAGGGTGGCCGAGGGATCCCTGGACAGCCAGTGGTTGATGCTGTGTGAGGGAGGACAGAGCGAGGGGTGGTCAAGGCCCAGATGGAGCAGCACCCCGCAGGCCACAGTAAGGTGTCTGGGTTTTACTCTAAACGTACTTTTGAGGTCCCACCCCTATCCTTGGGGGTGTCCCACACTCAGGCCCCAAGGTTCCACCCCTTTTGGTTCAAGTTCCACATTCCCTGTGGTTCCCAGTGTGACTGGGCCCAGGGACCATGTGGTATCGCCCAGCCTTCCCTGAAGCCCTAAACCTTGCGCTGAGCCTGGGTTCCCATTCCAGTGTTTTCCTCCCTCTCCTCATGGTGAATTCTTCTTTGAGGATTTTGGTGTCATTTCCCACAAGATGACCTCAGTCAGGACCATGTGTCAGAGAGTTTCTGGAAACACTGGGTCCCACTGGGTCACAGTCAGGGGCTGTGGGGTGTTGGTTGATGTTTAACAATCAGCGGTGGGTGGTGGGAAAGATGGATGCATAGCGTCTGTCCATTTCCATGGTGTAAATACTCTCACCATGCCAATTTCAAGAAAGTGCCACGATGACACAGAGCACTGGCTTAGAAAAGCAGAGCAGTAGCACACGGACATACAGTGTTCCCACCAAACACACGCAAGAGACTTCAATGACTTGAAAAGCATAGTCAATAGTAAAATGAAGTCAATAATGAGGAATGAATTTTGAGTATTTATTACATCTGTTATCAATATATATTTCATTGTATGTTTATATAACTTAATTTTTTAAAATGTTTAGCAACCAGCTTCTACAAGTGTTGAAAAAGTAGCAGTTGGCTCTTATGAACCAATAGGAACTCATGCCAGCATTACCCTTGATCTAGGTCTTAATCTCATTTCTCCCAGGGGACTCCAAAGACAATCTTCACCCTGTCCTCAGGTACCAGCATGAGAAGAAATAATTATCCTGAACGCTCTTTTCCTGGAGAAATCAGCTGCTACCCAGTGTACATTTTAGGGTCACAGTGAATCATTGTCTAGGCTGTCTACTGTGCAAAGCTGCCTGGCTGAGGGGATATCTGAGGTCTGAAATTGAGCCCTCGTTCTCCCCACACCAAGACTTTGCTGCAGGTCTGCAGCTGCCTAGAGAGTGTGCTTTCTGGTAATTTGCACAGAGGGAGCATCTGGGCTGGTTCTGGCATTGCACACAATCTATTTTACCTAAGAGGGGCTGAGCCATTCAAGAGACTCCTCCCTGGACAAAACTCCTTGTTGCCAGTTTCTTATTTTAAAAATTTTAAGTTCTGATGTTCGAGGCATCCCGTATAACCACATCATTAATCCTTGTAAATCTCTCCTTAGGAGAGTGTTGAAAAGGGAAGATTAAGAAGAAAAGGGAGATGAAAATAATGGTCTAAATGAGACAGGTTTTACCACATAAAGGAGCGAGGTAGAGAAGAAGCAAAGCAAGCAGACCGTGACAAGGGACACATAGCTGCTTTTCAGTGGATGTCGGCCCACTGGGAGTCAGATGTGACAGCCCCCGGAAGACCCCACCATCCTCAGCCACAGGCAGTGTGTTCCTGGCCAAAGGTGTGCAGCCTGACCCCTTCAGCAGCAAGAGACAAATGCACAGAACTCCTCCAGATTCCAAACAATGTCTCAAGCCATGTTAGAACCAATCAAAATGCCTCACATAAGCCCCCAGAAACTAGATAAGCAGAGAAATAAGAGTGCCAGAAAACCAGAAATGGTATTCAGCTCCTTGTGCCAATGAGTAAGAGTCCCTAGAAGAGAGATCAAGTCAGCCTGTCTGTATTGAGGCGATTTCTCTCATGATCAGGGTATAGGGTGCAGACCAGTACATTGGGAGACACAGGATCAGGAGAAAGAAAAGAAAGGGCCAGGGGTGTGGGAAGATTATTCAAAATAAACTCTTCATTTTATTTTATTTCTGTAAATTTTAGATTTACAGAGAAGGTGTAATAACATTAGCAAGAGTTCCTATATACCCACTGCCAATTTCCCATATCACTGACACTAATACGGTGCATTTGTCATAACTTATAAATGAGGATTGATACATCATAGCTGAGTAAAGCCCGGACTTCCTTTGCTTCTCCTTAGTTTCTACCTAATGTTGCTTTTCTGTTCCGGGTTCCATCCAGGACGCCACGTTACATTTGTTCATCGTGTCTCTTTAGGCGCCATCTGACTGTGACAGTTCCGTAGATATTCCTTGTTTTTCATGACCTTGACGGCTTTGAGGAGTATCAGTCAGGAATTTTGTAGAATATCCTTCAGTTTGGGTTTATCTGACGTTTTTCCCACGGCTAGACTGGGGTTATGGGCTTGAGGAATATCATAGAGGTAAAGTACATTCTTATCACATCAGATCAAGGGTATGTGCTATTAACATGCTACCGATACAACATACCACTGTTGAGGTTGACTTTGAACACCTGGCTCAGGTAGTGTTGGTCAGGTCTCTCCACTAAAAAGTTACTCTTCTTGTTCCCCCTTTCTGTACTGTACTCATTAAAAGGAGGTCCCCAGGTGCAGCCCATGCTCAAAGGATGTGGAGTTAGGCCCCACCTCCTTGAGGGGGAGTATCTACATAAATTACTTAATATTCTTCTAAACAGGATATTTGTCTGTTCTTCCCCATTTATTGACTTTTTAAAATCAGTATAGACTTATGATAATTTATTGTATACTTTGGGTTATAACCCAACAGTACATTATTTATTTTGTTGCTCAAATAGTTCCAGCTTTTTCTGTTGGGAACTCTTGCAGTTGGCTTCTGTGTCCCTTTGATGTACCCTCTCATTTTGCTTTTTCAGTATTTCTTTAGTTTCTGGAATGGAAAACCAAATACCGTATGTTCTCACTTATAAGCAGAAGTTAAGCTATGGATAGGCAAAGGCACACAGGGTGGTATACTTTGGTTTTCCATTCCTGAGTTACTTCATATAGAGCCCTATGAGATGCTCCAGGCTCATCTTGCATATTCCCTTTCCCAGCCCTAGAATCAGTCATTTCTTCAAGGAGTCCTGACTCTTTTTATTGGAAATGGGGTTGGATACTAAGATGTGGACCCTGGTTCTGCTCCTGCGGTGTCATTGCTACTGGGGTGTCATCACTTCTGAGCCAACTCAGCGGTCAGAAGTGGGAAATGTAAGTATGCATACTAACCCATGTGATATGGTTTGGCTGTGTCCCCACCCAAATCTCATCTTGAATTCCCAAGGGTTGTGGGAGGGGCCCGGTGGGAGGTAATTGAATCATGGGGGCAGGTCTTTCTTATGCTGTTCTCGTAATCGTGAATACGTCTTACAAGATCTGATGATTCTGTAAGGGGGAGTTTCCCTACACAAGCTCTCTTTTTCCACCTGCTGCCATCCATGTGAGATGTGACTTGCTCCTCCTTGCCTTCCACCAAGATTGTGAGGGCTCTCCAGCCATGTGGAACTGTAAGTGCATTAAATTCTTTTTCCTGTATAAATTACCCAGCCTCAGGTATGTCTTTATCAACAACATGAAAACGGACGAATACACCATGTATACACACATATCTTTTTTTAGTTTCAATAGCTTTTGGGGTACAAGTAGTTTTTGGTTACATGGATGAATTGTATAGTGGTGGAGTTTGAGATTTTAGTGCAACTATTACCCAAATAGTGTACACTATAAGAAATATGTAGTTTTTGTCCCTCACCCCCTTGCCTCTCCCCACCTTTTAGTCTCCAAAGTTCATTATACCACCCTGTATGTCTTTGCCTACCCATAGCTTAGCTCCTGCTTATAAGTGAGAACATAGGGTATTTGGTTTTCCATTCCTGAGTTACTTCATTCAGAATAATGGCCTCCAATTTATCTATAATTATTTATACATATATGTAGGTAGATGATATAGACATAGACATAAATAGAGATATAGATATAGATATAGATCCATCTGGATCTATATTAAACTAAATATGAGTTCATACAATGTCTTCAACATTCACCCAATACCATATGGTTCATGCTACAAGTGTATCTTGAAAACAGCACAGCTAAGCAAGATAGAAGGAAGGAAGCTCCTATAAAAAGGGGCCATGAGCCAGGCAGAGGGGCTCATGTCTGTAATTCCAACACTTTGGGAGTCCAAGGCAGGAGGATCACTTGAGTCTAGGAGTTTGAGACCAGCCTGGGCAACATAGCAAGACACTGTCTCTACAAAAAACAAACAAACCAAAAAATGACAATTAGCTGGGCATGGTGATATGAACCTGTAGTCCCAGCTACTTGGGAGGCTGAGGCAGGAGAATTGCTTGAGCCCAGGAGTTTAAGGCTGCAGTGAACCATGATTGTGCTAGTGCACTCCAGCCTGGGCAACAGAGCAAGACTCTGTCTCTAAAAAAAGTGGGAAGGCAGGGAGGCCATGAGAAGAATCAAAGCAAATCACATAGTGTCCTACATGTGGACTGATTGTACTTCCATTTTGGATGGCAGAATTTGTGCCCAAGGCAGGCTGTCACTGAGTGCTCCTTGGATCTCTGCTGCCTGGTACCCAAGGAATTGTCCCAAGGTTCTGAAGAGAATGTCCCATGACTTCTTTGTAACTAAACCAGAAATACTGATGTCTTTTGATCATAATGTAAACAACATTAAACAAGCTCAAAATGTGTACAGCCAATGTTAATAGCACGCAAGGGAAGGGAAAAGAAAGAACATCCGAGAAATATGAGTAAAAATTGGGGAAACTAAGGAAGCTAGCTTTTGACCAGTCCCTGGGGAGTCTGCAGGGCTTTCACGATGGGATTGGGCCTCTTCCTGGAAAACAGGCCTGCAGCTGGGAGGGCCAGTGTGCTCAGGGAGCATTTGAGTGAGGGGAGTTAGTGGTTTCCACGGAGGCTGCCTACTCCATAGTGTGATGACCGTCTTCAGCATCAGAACAAGTGGGGTTTCATATCAGTCTCCTTCTGTTCATGATTTTTGGTCTCCAGTAAGTGTCATTTTAGGATTGCTTAGAACAGGAACAGCTCAGAACAAAAGAGACCTAAGGCATTTTTAGACTCTGAGCCAGAAGGAAAAGGCACTGGTTTTGAATCATTCCTTGCTATGAGTAATGTGGACCAGGAGAATATGACTCATAAACCAAAATGGACTGCACTAATTGTCTGAACTCTGAACCCAACCCAAGCAATTTTTTTTTTACTGCACCGAAAACAAAATCAGCTGTTTTTAAAATCCTACTGAACCAGTTCAAATTAGAACCAGTCTTTAGAAAAGATTGAGCCAGAAGAGAAAAAGAACCAGAAAAGCAAAATCATTTCCACACAAGTATTTCATTTATTCATTCATTTTGAGTGTCTGGCATACACAAATACATATTGTGTGTGTATTTCTATCCGTAGGGGCTCTTTTTTTTTTTTTGAGATAGAGTCTTGCTCTGTCACCTAGACTGGAGTACAGTGGCATGATCTTGGCTCACTGCAACCTCCGCCTCCTGAGTCCAAGCGATTCTCCTGCCTTAGCCTCCCATGTAGCTGGGACTACAGGCACGTGCCACCATGCCCGGCTAATTTTTTTATTTTTAGTAGAGACAGGGTTTTGCCATGTTGGCCAGGCTGGTCTCGAACTCCTGACCTTAGATGATCCATTCACCTCAGCCTCCCAAAGTGCTTGGATTACAGGCATGAGCCACCACACCCCACCAATAGGGGCTTTTAAATATAAATCTCACTTAACTTATATGCCAGATTAACCAGCACTCTCCATTGACTCTGCAAAGTCTATTGGGGCATGCCCTGGGGCTCTGCAGGCTGTTAGCTGCTGGGGACTGGGTAGGAGCCCTTCTTTCTTCTGGTGGATCCTTCACTTTGCAATAGTAAGTTGGATTTATTCCCAAACCTGTTCTATCTGTTGTACTTACTATTGCAATTACCCAATTTAATTAAATATTAAATACCCCGATCAACTGTAAGTAAAAGAAAGACTTCCTGTTTCTGTGAAAGCTAAATTGGACGCTTTGGAAAGACTAGCTAAAGCTGTGTTGCAAAGGAGGAGGAGGAGGAGAAGGGGGAGAAGGAGGAGGAGGGGGAAGAGGAGGAGGAGGAGAAGGGGGAGAAGGAGGAGGAGGGGGAAGAGGAGGAGGAGGAGGAGGAGAAGGGGGAGAAGGAGGAGGAGGGGGAAGAGGAGGAGGAGGGGGAGGAGGAGAAGGGGGAGAAGGAGGAGGGGGAAGAGGAGGAGGAGGAGGGGGAGGAGGAGGAGGAGGAAGAAGAGGAGGAGGAGGAGGAAATGACACTGAACGCTCATCAGTGGCTTACTCTTAAAGAAAAGTTCACAGTAAACCAGTATACATTGAATGTTTCCTAGAAAAAGTTAAATAATATATGTTGTCTTTTAATGATTCCCAGCTTTAGGCTTAAGTATAAATGGCCAATTGTTTTTCTCAAGTGTGTTATATCCGAGGGTTTTTACTGTATACACAACTTTTCTTCCTTCTGAAATGTTAGTCTCTCTATTACTATTAATTACACTGGCTTTTCTTCTGGTCAAAGACCTGCATGGTCCTGCCGCCGCCCTTGTCTGCCTACACCGAACCCTCCATGCAGGGAGCAACACCAGGGATTCCACTCACAGGCTGTCACTTTGGGAAGCCACCTTGCCCATCTGAAACTCAGTTTCCTCATCTGTAAAATGGGGGTGATGATAATTCCGAGGCTCCCCTACTTAAGGATCAAAAACAAAAGAACATTTATAGAGAGATGAGAACAAAACTACTTCCAGGACCAACATGGCAACACTGCCTGCTAAGGAGAAATATCTTTAGAGGCCACTTATTTAGTGTTATTTTCAGCTTACCAAAAACAACAGCAAGAACAATTGCATCTATGCCTTAGCGGAGGAGTGATGCCTGCCTTGTAGGATCGTTGTGTGGATGAAATGAGATAAAGTATCAGAAGCCCTTAGCACAGGGATGGACCCTTGCCAAGAGCTCCCTCTATGTGGGCTGTATTGTTGTCTAAGCAAGTCACTCCATGCTCTGTGCTGGGTGGCTGACCCTGAAATGAAATCATGAAGCAGTCTATTGAGCATGGAGGCCATTCTGAGGTGCAGGTGCCTGATGGATTCAGGTCATCATCCTTTCCCATCTAGACTAACACAGCAGACCAGGGTGGTCCCCCCAGCTCCAGGCACCTCCCTCCTCCAGCCTATTCCCACCCCATGTCCAGTCCTGCCTTTCCCAACTGCAGCTCTCTCCTGAGCTGTCCTCAGGCATCCTGCCTCCACAGAAGGATTTGGCAGTCATATCTCAAGCCCCTGTGAGAGCTGCTTCCTCTCCACCGGGATGCTCAATTAGCATCTCATACTAAACACATTCAAAGCAAAAATCTTGATTCCCTCACAAAACCAGTTCCATTCCCAATCTTCCCCCTCTCAGTAACCACCCCCATCTATCCAGCCAAATGCTTAGGACTCATCTTGGATTCCTCCCATCCCTCAATCCTCAGGGATCAGGCATCAGAAGTCCTATCAGTTCTATTTCTCCAAATATCTTCGAGTTTCTGTGTTTTACCACCTCCATAGCTACCACCCTAAGCCAAGCCTCTGACCTTTCTAGCCTGGATCCCTGCAATGCCTTCATCCCTGAGCTCCCTGTGTCCCCAGCTGCTTTGTCTCTGACTCCTTCTGGAACACCCACTTTCCCCCTCACTCTTCAGGCACCAGCCACCTTGGGCTTTTTTGCTGTTGTTCCTCACGTTTGTCATGCTTATTCCTGCCTCGGGACTTCTGAGCTTGTAGTTACTTTTACTTAAAACTCCCCTTCTCCCAAACAGCCTCATGAGCTAATATCAGCACACATGTCACCTCTCCAGAGGCTCACCCTGGCCACCCTGTCAGTTCTCATCCCCATCACTGCCCTCAGAACACACCCAAATTCTCTCCATAACATTATCCTGCATTGATTTCACAGAGGTTGTCAACAGCCAATACTATCTTATTTACTTCCTGACTCATTGTCTACCCTGCTCCACTGTTAGAAAGTTCACCACTGACACTACAGCACCTAGAACAATGCCTGGCACATAATAGATGCTCAGTAAAAGATGACTGAAAAGATGAATGCCTAACGCAAGGTCCTTCCTCCCTTTCTCCAGCCAAATTTATCCCTTGACTTCCACATTTCCTTTCAGTGGTAGCTCAAGCCTCACCATCTCTTAGAAGGCAAGACTTGCCTGCCCCCTCTCCCATGCAGTTAGTCACCCCTCTGTGTGCTCCTTTCACACAATCCCATCACAGCACTTACCGCATCTTTCTTTGTCATTCTCTATAGCCATATCCCTAAAGAGGCCAGGAGCTCTGTGAGGCTAAGAACCACATCTTATGCATGGTTCCAGTTACAACACACTCAGCAATTTGAAACCAGCCCAGTTGTCCCCTAGAACTGATGTTTATGGTTTCTTTTGAATACACATAAAAATTGACTCCCAACATCTTAAAATTTGAGAAAGTTACAGTTGTCTTATCTGAGTTCTTTTCTCAGGAACCCAGTCATCACCTCCTCTCCCAAGATAGTATAGAGGAGCTGAAACTTACAAGACCACCACATCTGGGCAGTGAGACACCAGACCTCTCACCTATCATGATTCCCTATCTGACCACCTGCTTCCTGTTGACCAACTCCTCTTCCTCATTCCTTCCTAATTTCTGTTTTCCCATACATGGTTACATTTCTGCCCTGCTATACAAACCCCTAATTTTAGTTGCCTGAGTAGATGGATTTGAGACTTTATCTCCCACCTCCTCAACTGCAGCATCTGATCAAAGCCTTCTTCCCTGGCAACAGCCGTCTTCTCAGTGATTGGCTTTCTGCGTGTCAGGCAACAGGACTCAGGCAAAATTCTTGGTGTTTTGGTAACAAATTCTCTATGTCTCTGACCTCCTTGCCCACTAGCTATAAACTGGTCATTTCCTCCCACCCCTTCTCCATCATAGGCTGTTTTTTCATCTCTTATCATCATCTCAAATCACATCATCTCCATTGATTTGTTCTGCTTATCTATTGTCTGCCTCTCCCACTGTCAGTGCCTAGAACAGTGGCTGAGGCACAGCATGTACTTAGTCAAGATGTGTTTACAAATGGCTCATTCAACATGTTTGTTAAATGAAGGAATCATAAATTAATTAGCAACCACAGCACTATAAATCTCAGGGTCCCCAAAGAGCAGGGAGATCCAATGCTATGTTTACAATAGTCACTCGTGTGTGCCAAAGACAAACAAGACACAGGGACATGCTTCGTGAAAATCACATCTGAAACAAATGTTAGGGGAGGGTGAGGGCAGGAAGAGGTTTGGCTAATGAACAAAATGCATCTTGAATGGCTCCAAGGCATCCACCACCTGAATTACTGACACGTTGCTTCTTTTGTTTGGCACTAAGAGCCCAGCTAGGAGCAGCAGGTCTCTCTGCAGTTCTACTAATCCTATTCCAATTATTTCATTAGAAACAGGTCCACAGATAACTACCCAGATGTTCAATTTCATCCGAGGTCACATTGCATATGCAGCCCAAGATTAACATCAATATTGGCTGCAAGGGGTGACATGCAACAAAACATGTTTCAAATGGAAATTTTAAGAAGAGTAAAGGAGGTTTGACAGCCCCTTTCCAAGAGGGGGCCTTAGGGTCACCTGCCTTCTTTAGGGCCCTCAAACCAGGCCAGCTGGAGAGTGGAGACATGAGATCTGCTGGCGATGCTGGCATCTTCTGTGTGACATGTAATAGCAACATTAAATCACTCTAGGCCCACAGCGCTGCTGAAGACACAATAAATCAAAGCTGGGCAATATGGCAGCCACAAGGGTAGCAAAAGGTGAGCCTGGGACTGAGCCAGCCTATGGGGCCAGCAGAACAGAAGCCAGTTCAGGGCTGTCAGCCCCTAAAATAATGTTTCATTAGGATGGCATGTGAGGCCTGGCTAAAGCAGGTCAACCCCATTTCCCAGTGGATGGAAATGTATGGCTGATTCCAAACAGGTTCTCAAACCCAGAAATGCACCCAAGAACTTAGCTGACTGCACTTCACCTTTGGGCAGAGTCTCTGTGAAGAAGATAAGAAGAAAAATTACTCTGTTTTACTTTCTCTCTTACAGTCAGTAAGAGAAGCCAGTGAATTGTGCCTCCAGTCCCTAGGAGATGGGCACAGTGCCTGGCACAGCAGTTCCCAGCCTTGGCTGCACAGTGAAATCTCCTGGGAAGCTCATAGAATGCTGATGTCTGGGCACCGCCCCCAGAGATTTGCCTTTTACTGGACTTGGATTGTGGTGTAGCCTGGAAATCGGGAATTTTCAAATCTCTCCAGGGACCTTCATGTGAAGACAGAATGAGAACCACGGCCCTAACACAGCCTCACGTTGAGGAGGCCCCAAAACCCAGGTTCCATCTTCATCCATAGATACCCCTAGTCATTTCAACCCTCCAGACTAATTTTAAAGCAAAGAGAAAAGAACCACTCACCAATTCCTATCTCCAGAAAGTCCTTCTGAAACATACAATATTCTTCTACATGGGTTTTATTGAAACCCTTAGAATTTTCTATAAAACCTTAACTCCTTTGAGTAGCCTTCTGAGGCCTCCATCTACCTGTTCATGTACTCATCCAACAAATATTAATTGGGCACTGACTGTGGCCCAATGCTCTTGTTCTCATGGAGCTTTTATTCTAAAACAAACAATGAAATGTTATAAAGAGAATCATTTCAATATCTGAAAAATACAATGAAACAAAACAAGGTGATACAACAGAGACAGACAAATGGCAGGGGTGGAAAGGGGCTATGTGCTACTTTAGGTGCTCAGGGAAGGGTCTATTTGATGAAACAATAGCGGAGCTGAGTCCTGAACATTCGGGAGCCAGCCACGTGAATCCCTGAGGGAAAAGCACTCCAGCAGAGGGAAGAGGCCATGGGAAGGTCTCAATGCCAGTCTCCTTGTAGCCCCACTTCAGCCCCTCCACTACCATGCTGGGTGTTACCAGCTCCCCACCTTGGCACTTTGGATTTGCACCATCAGAGGTGCCACCTTCCAACCCAAATCTATTATCTCTTCAAGAAACCCCTCCTCCAAGAAACTTCCAATGAGCAGCTCCTCCTCATTCTGACCACTCCTTGCTTCACCTCTAATGTCTGTGCATGACCTTGGTAAGCTGCATGGGTATAAAAGCATGAGACATGATTGCCATTATTCATGCCTCTTTAGCATCATGCCTGAGTTTACACTGAATCATCACGCTCTTGATTTTATTGTCTTGTTGTTCACCTGGGTACAATTAGTCTCCTCCTATGGGATCATTGGTCCATCAGGGCATAGATCAGATTTTCTGCTCCCTTGGTATACCCAGTTTCTCCTAGAACAGAGCTAGGCATTCATTCACAGCCCCTGAACATTTGTAGGAGGGGTTGATCAGGTTTTCAATAAGCGCTTATTCAAGTGAAAGAATTAATTAGTAAGCCTTGCCTCAACACCACGCAGCCTTCATTCTATTTCGCACTATCATTATCTCTATTTTATAGGTGAGGAAACCAAGGCACAGAGAGATTAGGCATCTTGCCCGAGGTCACACAGCTGGTAAGTGGTAGAGCTGGGATTGAAACCCAGGTCTGTCTGGTATCAAATGTTGCACCAAGGTGCATAACATGGCCCCAGTGAAGAATGGAGGTCAGTATTCCCATCCTTGATTTTCCATAAAGAAGAAAAAACTCATAAAAGAATTAATAGAGGTGACCCGGTTCATGGATTGAGTTGATACCAGAGCCAGAGCCAGCATTCACGGCTCTGAGAGCCAAGGCCTTTGGCTCTCCACTTTGCCATGTCCCTTTCAGAAAGGTCAAAATTCTGGTTGGGATTCAACCAAAGGATCTGATCACCACTGTGCCCTCTACTGATTTTAAGTGTCGCCAGGACACTCCTGACAATAGGTGAAAATGTCTAATGAAATGGCAAACGGGCTGAAGGGCAAAACTTGTGCGTTCACTTTAAAGAATGCTGTCTTTCTCTCCCTCTTTCTCTCTTTTGACCGTCTGAATGGTGGAGACAGGGAAGAACGGGAGCAAGAAGCTAACATTTATCAAAGCACCCTAAGCAAGTCACTTAACCTCATTTGTAGTATGGTCTTCATGGAAGGCTGCCAGGTTTTGCAAACAAAGACACAGGATATGCACTTAAACTGGAATTTGAGATGATGAGACAATTTTAACATAAGTGTGTCCAGTGCAATATTTGAGACATACTTACACTAAAAACCTGAATATAACCTACCCCATACTAATCATAAGGGAGAAAAAAATATTATTACCCATAAAAACCATAAGAATAATCATGAAGACTGTGAGTTCACAGAAGACTGTGAAGAACAGAGAGAATGTAAAGTGCTCACAGGTACCTATGAGTAAGTGGCAACACTTTGTTCAACCTAGGTTTGTTCAAAGATCACTTTTCTTCCTTTACACAGACGAGAACATTGGCTATCATGGATTATTGACTTACAGTTTAATAAGGAAATTCACTTGAAAAACACCTGGCTCCCTCAGCATGTGGGGCTCTCTGCTGTCGCCTTGCCCCTAGAGAACTGGTTCTGTCCGTAGAGTGTCCATTGGTTCTCCGGTGAGATGTCTCACCTTGGCCAGAGGTAGCTTCTATGCAGGAACTGTACCTAGAGAAATGGCCCTTTTCATAAAGCCATCCCCACTTGCGAGCAGTTGGATGTGCCCACAGAAAGAAGGGGAAAGGAGTGGAATCGGGAGGCCAGGCCATTAAGTCCAGAAAAGTCGATTCCTCATGAGGAGGGATAATAGAAGGGATAACAGGACAGTGGTTTTGCAAACAATAATACCTTGGCTGAGCAAGAGGAGAAAATGAGATGGGGAGGTAGTGGGAGGTGGAGGTTAGGAAGGGGAAAGGGCCTAAGAAGAGAATATAAGAAGACTATCTGGGGGAAATGTGAAGTGGGAAAGACCTAATCAGAATATCTAGCACCTTACGCGATGCACTGGGGAGGAGAAAAATGTTTTTCAAAGGTCCTTGGACAAGCTTGGGATAGCTGTGAAGCAACAGAGTTTGTCTCTGATGCCCTCTCCTCCTCCCCATCCAGAGGTAACACCAAGTCAGACCACCCTCCCTGCCCAGCACTTCCTCAATACCTCAGAGGCATTGTGCTAAGAGAAACACCACCTTAACACCCCAGGCCTGGCCCAGATTCAGTACAGCTCCATTTACCTCTCCAACGTGCCCCTTTGCAGACCCCAACCAGCTCATCTGACACGCTAATCACAGCACCAGAACCTTCTTTCTAGAGAAAATTCATGTTCTAATAACACCACTTGGAACAATCTCTTCCCCTCCTTAACCTGCACTTTCCTTTCCATTGTTGTCTAACTCATTATCTGCTCTAATTGGGAGAGAGGGATTTTCAGTTAGAAGAGAGGGCTAGTGTATAGCATGGTAAAAATGGGATCTTTGTGTGTCTGTCCGAACACACTCTGTGGGCAGGGAATATAACAGGTGTGTAGGAGGGGTTCAACCATTTTGTGTTGGAATGAAATAATCCATTGATATGACCTGGTGGATCTCCCAGTTTCAGAAAAGGTTATCCTATGATTGCATAGTGTTCTTATACAATCATTTCTGAAGGAACATCCACTGACATCTGGGACACTCAGTCACGTCATCAGCTTACTCCAACCCTACACCCCATTGTATAACGCTCTACTTTAGGAGCCACAAATAAAGAAAGTCCCCCTGCAGGCACTTGTGTTGAAGAAAATTCTGAAGATGACAAGTGGAATAATGTGCATGTCTCCCAGGCGGAATGGTAGATTCCTGGTTCTATTATTACTATCAATATTGTGCAATGCCTTTGGGCAACTGGCAAAGCACTGGGTGGAATGAAAAGTTTAAATAGCAGACTCCCCGACCTCCAGCTCATGTCTGAAACTCCATGGCCTGCACTGGCCTGCCCACTGGAATGGAAAACACAAGGAGATACTCCCTACTTCCTTACCCAAAGCCCTGGGGACTCTGGCAAGCTTTCCTAGGAATGGAGGTTACCAAATCAACCATGTTTACCTTTGCCCACTCTTTCTTCTACCTTTTGATTATTCAGGTGTCAGCAAAAGTAAAAAGATGACAAGGGAAGCCTTTATCCATCCAAGGGCCTCCTGAATCCTGGTAGGTTCTGAGGATCTAACCTCAAGAACAAGGTATAAAGCTGGTGTTCTAATACAAAATGGTGTCTCTCTAGTAGCACCTATTTGCCACCAAACATTATTTACAAGAAATGTGAACACCCACCACCCCCTGGAAAAGTAAGACTGATTAAAAAAAAAAAACAAAAACCTTATCAGAATCTGGGAGTCATTGGAATAGTGGGAAAGCAGATGTAGTTGGTCCAGGAGCCATAGTGAATGACTTATTCATGCTTTGCCTCATGAAGGAGAAGAGCTCCATCCTTGGAAAGTCAGGAAGGAGAGAGTTCATTTCTTCCACACTCCTGCTCCTTGATTCAGAGACCCAGAGTATAGACCAACCTTAAAAACAATCTTAAAACTGACCAGCTATTCTCTACTACACAGGTGACATCTTTTGAGGCAGCCAGAGTACACAGTTTTACACACACACACACACACACACACCCCATGCCATATTTTTCAGAGACTGCAATTCTCAAGCACAGAACAGGGCAAGATGTGGAAGACAGTGAAGAGTGCTCATGTCAAGGGATCGTCTCTCTCCTCAAAGTCAGAGTGGAGTCAGCATAAAAATGAACAATCAAAAAAGGCTATAAATCATTCAATTCGCAGACTTCTATTCTGCAGCACTTCGCTTTTCCAGAATAAGAGCAGTTCTAGAAATATTGGAAGAAAAAATTTGACCCCTAAGTATTACACCAAGCCAAGCTATTGTTCATAGGTGATAGGAGATGGAGACTCTTAAGGATTCAGAAAATCCACCTCTCCTATATTATTCCTTTAAAAAATTGCAATTTCAGCAGAGGTGGGCAGATCACTTGAGGCCAGGAGTTTGAGAATAGCCTGGGCAACATGGTGAAACCCTGTCTCTACTAAAAATACAAAAATTAGCCAGGCGTGGTGGTACGCACTTATAGTCCCAGTTACTCAGGAGGCTGAGGCAGGAGGATTGCTTGAGCCTGGGAGGCGGAGGTTGTAGTGAGCCAAGAGTATGCTACTGCACTCCAGCCTGGGCAATGGGAGTGAAACCCTGTCTCAAAAAAAATTTGCAAAATTTTCATTGAAAGATGAATCAGAATTAAGCATTTAAGAAGGAGAAACTTGTGGCATAAAAAAACTGGCAGCTTGGGTGTAAATCAGCCTAACACAGAGCTAAGTGTGAATAATTGTCATAAATAAAAGCAAATAGCAAAGTAATTCTTAAAAGATACACTACATAAAATTTGATGACAGTAATCCAAGCCTTAAACCTCAGATTATTTTTATAAAAGCCTGGAAATGGGAAGAAATAAAAGTGTTCTATATTTGTTTTCTTACTAGCAGGGAGTCAAAAAATATGTCTTTACTCTTGTTTTTGATCATTAGAAAAACATAGGTTAAAAAATGTTTTTGGAAAAACTTAAAAGACTGACACTTACAAAAATACAAAGAAGTAAGCAAACAGTCTCCAGGAACAGACTCTGTCACCAAATTCTATTTCATCTCTGCCTTTACTAATAAGGGTCAGAGGGCTAAGGTTTATTTCTTCCCTCAAAGAGCTAAAACCTAAAGTAGGAGAGAGAGATGGAAACACATGACAAAAATTCAGGTGGTATGAGAGCTTTTCAAAGATATGTGTATAAAGTTTTCCCTCTATGTTTACCAAGAATTCATGGTGGGAGGGCGATGAGATTGCAAGGAGGGAGGTTGGGGAAGGCTCTCCTTCAGAACAATTTGGACACTTAAATTATTTATTTGCATGTCTTTCCTACAAGAGTGTAAGTTCCGTGTGGACCGAGACCTTATCTGATTCTCTAGAGTCTGTAGGTATGGATGAATGGATGATGGATGGATGGAGGATGAATGTATGGATGATGATGGATCACTGGAAAAATGGATGGATGAATAGATGATGGATGGATGAAGGATGAATGTATGGATAGATGATGAATGGCTGGATGAATGGATGGATGGATGGATGGATGATGAATAGATAATGGATGAATGGAGGATGGATGGATAAATGAATGCTGGATGGGTGAAGGATAGATGGATGGATGGATGGATGGATGGATGATGAATAGATAATGGATGGATGGAGGATGGATGAATAAATGAATGCTGGATGGGTGAAGGATGGATGGATGGATGAATGGATAGATGATGGATGGATGAATGGGTGAAGGATGGATGGATGGATGAATGGATAGATGATGGATGGATGAATGGATGATGGATGGATAGATAGATGAATGAACAGATGGATGAATGATGGATGGATGGATGGATGGATAAATGATGGATGGATAGATGAATAGGTGCTGGATGAATGGAGGATGGATGGAGGGAGTATAGATGAATGGATAAATGATGGATGGATGGGTAGGTGGATCAATGGATAGATATATAGATGGATAGATGATGGATGGATGGATGAATGGATGGATATATAGATGGATAGATGATGGATGGATGGATAGGTGGATAGATGGATGGATGGATGGATACATAGATGGATAGATGATGGATGAGTGGATGGACAGATGATGGATGGATGGAGGATGGATAATGAATTGATGGAGGATGGATGGATAGATGGATGGAGGGAGAATGGATGGATGGATGGAAGATGGGTGAATGGATGGATGGATGAATGGATGATGGATGGACAATGGATGGATGTATAGATGGATGGATAGATGATGGATGGATGGATGAATAGATGGTTGGATTGGTGGAGGATGGATGATGAATTGATGGAGGATGGATGGATGATGGATAGATGGATGGATGGATGGATGATGAATTGATGGAGGATGGATGGATGGATGATGGATGGATGGATGGATGGATGGATGATGGATGGATAGATGAATGAACAGATGAATAAATGATGGATGGATGAATGAATGGATAAATGATGGAGGGATAGATGAATAGATGCTGGATGAATGGAGGATGAATGGATGGAGGATAGATGAATGGACAGATGATGGATGGATGGATGGATGGATGGGTGGACAGATGGATGAATGGGTAGATAGATGGATGGATGGATATATGGATGGATAGATGATGAATGAGTGGATGGATAGATGATGGATGGGTGGGTGGGTGGAGGATGGATAATAAATTGATGGAGGATGGATGGATAGATGGAGGGAGGATGGATGGATGGATGGAAGATAGGTGGATGGATGGATGAATGGGTGATGGATGGACAATGGATGGATGTATAGATGGATGGACAGATGATGGATGGATGGATGAATAGATGGTTGGATTGGTGGAGGATGGATGATGAATTGATGGAGGATGGATGGATGGATGATGATAGATGGATGGATGGATGAATGGATGATGGATGGAGGATGGATGAATGGATGATGGATGGACGATGGATGGGTGGATGGATGGATGGATGGATGAATGGAGGATGGATGGATGGAGGATGGATGATGAATTGATGGAGGATGGAGTTAGATGATGGATGAATGGATAGATGGATAAATGACCCTTCCTTGCTCGATTCCCATTTCCCATAGAGATCCTAACTAATCCCACTTTAAGGTAATAAACTTTACCCTCCCAGGCAGTCCTTCCCCTGTAAGCCTCTGACCTTCTATCCCACAGCTTGGTAGCAAACTGCCAAACCATTCCTGAGTGGTCAGGGGAAGGTGATGCTTTTGCCTAAATGCCTATCTCACCAAGAGGGAACGCCTGGTCCTGGGGGGCAGAGAGGCCAAGACAGTGTATTATTCTTTGTGACTCACAGTGCTAAAACAGGAGAGTAAGAAAGCATCCTTGGTCCTGTTCTTTCTTTCTTCCCAGTTTGAGAGCCCAGAAAGCTGATCTGTGGCATAAATGATGGATGAGGTCAGACTTGAGTTTGCAGGAAGAAAGAGTGGGGCAGACAGCCGGGTTATACCAACATTCTGCTAGCCGTCCTGACGTCATCTCTGTTGTCCTTTTTTTTCCCTTATTCTCCCCAGGGGAAAAAATTATGAAGATATTTTCTGGTGATGGAGCAGGGTGGAGGAAGAGTCGGGAATGCAGTCGTTTGCACTACTGGCCTAGTCAGAGTAGCCTTAAAATTTTCACTTCTGGAGGATGGTCGTCATGGCAACCCCTGGACTCATGGAGCAGGCCCCCTTTCTGCCTTTGTCTGGAGTACAAAGTCCTTGTTCAGCTTTCCACAGGCTGCTGAAAAAACACACCCAGCCAGATAGATACAGATACAGATAGGCAGGCTCTCACATATACTTAAAAACATTTAAAATCTTATATCAAGACACAGGTTTCTTCCTACGGCTTATAATGATTCAGTTAATTGCAACCTTACTTGTCTGCTCCTCATGTTTCTCCTCCACCTGCGGGAACAGGAGATTCTCTGATGCTGGCAGGGGACAGCCTTCCAGAGAGTCCGCAGCACTACAAGGGCCTTTATGTGCATGTTTGTCCATCCTTGAAACACAGCACTCACCACAGCTATGTTTCCTAATTAGAGTGAGGGGACTTCTCCCGGAAGGGGCAGGTGGGGAGCACGGCCCCGAGTGGGTTGAGAGGACTGAGGGTGGGGTTGTGGCAGAGAGTGTTTTGTGGCTTCCCAGTTGTTGTCAAACCTGCTGCTGACAGGAGCCAGCCTGCCCTTTCCTTGGGGACCCAGAACCCGCACACCCAGACAGGAAAGAAACCAAGGCCTCCTGAATCAAAGTGCCCACCACGGCAATCCAAAACTCCAGGAGGAAAATATGAAGATTGACTTACAAACTCATCAAGGGCACCCATTGGGAGCTCGACTTGGGTTTCTTCTCTGCACCTGGTTTCAGGCCAGAGCCATGAGGAAGCTCTGAAGAGCCCTCATCCCTCAGTCTCAGCTTCTCCCAGTCCCTGTTCTAGGCCACAGATTGCAGAGAACACCTCAGGGTACAAACCACAGGAAGGTGAAATGGAAGGGCCAGGTGAGAAAATAAGTGCAGAGAGGTTAAGTGATTCATCCAAAGATGCACAGCTGGTCCATAGCAGAGCCCAGACTGAATCCCAGGACTCCTGGAGGCTAAGGAGATCATGAGGAACATAGCAATTGCTCAAGGAAAAGGAAAATGCTAGCATGCACAGGGGACCAACTGAGACACTGAAAACCAGGCACCAAGACCTACTGGAATCTAATGAGATTAATTTTAGAGTAATAATATAATACTAACCATACTTTACTGTGAATATACACTGTGCCCGGCACTTTACTGCATACTGCACATACATTATTTCGCTGTGACAAGGATGGTTATCCCCATTTAACAGATGGAGAAACGAGGCTGGAAGAATATAAATAACTTACCCAAGACCACATGAATACTGAGTGGAAATGCCAAGATTATGCCCAGCCCTTCTGCTCCCAAAGTTCAGGCCTTGACTTGTTATGATACTGACTTTCATCAAAAGGAGGGCTGTGATTCATGCCTATAATCCCAGCACTTTGGGAGGCCAAGGTGGGTGAATCTCTTGAGCCTAGCAGCTCAAGACCAGCCTGGGCAACACAGCAAAACCCTGTCTCTACAAAAAATAGATGGATGTGGTGGCTCATGCCTGTAGTCCCAGCTTCTCAGGAGGCTGAGGTGGGAGGATCACTTGAGCCTTGGAGTTGGAGGCTACAGTGAGCCGTGATCATGCCACTGCACTCCAGCCTGGGCCACAGAGTGAGACCCTGTCTTAGAAGAAAAACAAAAGAAAAGGAGGAACAATGAGCTGAATGTCCTCATTGATCTCATTTCTTTTAGGTTGCCATATGTTCAGGCCCTAGACTAAGACATCTTCTAGATGAAAGTTAAGACCAAAAGTATAAACCTCCCTGAGAGAAATCAACTCATGAATGGGCTGGTTGGGTTACATGTGGGTGGTAGAGATGCTTTCTGGGTCAGACTTGGGCTTATATGTGTGTGTTTGCCGTGTTGAACACCAAGACTCTATGTCTTGACATTTGACATTTGACGCAGAACCAGGATCCTCCTGACAGGCCAGGCCAACAAAACAGGGCCTATTTTTTCTAAACATTAGAAACCAAAAGATTTAGCAAAGTTGGTCAGACATTGATGCTGCACACCAAGATCTATCTGAACAATTGACAGGGCTGGATTCCAGAAGGTTTGATTAGTAAGGGAATGTAGGGGAAGATCCAAGATCCTTCCCAGGGAACGGTGCTGTGTTAATTCACTCCTAGGAGCCCCTACCTATTACCCTCAGAACAAACCCTTGGCTTGCTCGCTGCCTGGAAGAGAAATCATGCAGGCATTTCAGAGTATTAAGGAAGTTATTTCTTCCTCATGTTCAGTCCAAGGTCAAGGACAAGAATGCTAGCTTTGGCATTGGGAGGACCTCAGTTCAGTTCCCAGCCTGAACTTAAGTCTTGCACTGCAGTATAAAACAAGTGTTTTACTTTTCACTTCATCACATTATTGGATTTGATTATGTGGATAATCAGGGCTGCTCCAGAGCACATTTGCAGGGCAGTCTACACAGTAAGCCGTACATGGCAGCTCTGCTAAACCGGCACAGCAGACGGTGGTGTGAAGTCCACCCAGCAAAGCTCCCTCTCTTTCCTCATTCTCCATTCTGTTCCAGCTCAGTGCAGGAACTGTATGAAATTCACTCCCTATAAGCCAGGCCCTGTGCTGGGTGCTAGGAATAGAGCTACAATGAAGTCCAGATTCCTGCTGCCCAGAGACGTCCACTCTAATAAGAGAGACACAGGCAAGTAAACATAATCGCAGTGAGGTATGAGGCACGCCATTAGAGGTATGTAGAAGAAAGGAAACTGCACAGAGGAGTGTGAAATTAATTGTCTCAGAGAGGGTTAAAAAGACGTGCAGAAAGGGCCGGGCACGGTGGCTCACACCTGTAATCCCAGCACTTTGGGAGGCCGAGACGGGTGGATCACGAGGTCAGGACATCGATACCATCCTGGCTAACACGGTGAAACCCCCGTCTCTACTAAAAATACAAAAAATTAGCTGGGTGCAGTGGCGGGCTCCTGTAGTTCCAGCTACACGTGAGGCTGAGACAGGAGAATGGCGTGAACCTGGGAGGCGGAGCTTGCAGTGAGCCGAGATCGCGCCACTACACTCCAGCCTGGGGGACAGAGCGAGACTCCGTCTCAAAAAAAAAAAAAACGTGCAGAGAAGTGTTACACAAACCACGTTTTGGAGGATGAACAGAAACAGTGAAAATGATAGAGCGAGCAGAGGGGAAGAGCTCATGGAAAGGGATAGAGTACGAACCAGAGGATCCCTGGGCTCTTTCAGGAAAGTGGCTACTCACTTATTATGTCACCAGCACAGCTCACCAACTCAGACATCTGCAGGAACAGCTCCTCTGGCCTGCTCCCTGCTTGTGCCTCCATGGGTCTCTGACCCCCTTAGCTTAGGCCTCCTGCTTCTAATTCTGGCCTCCAGGCCCGTGACCCCAGTAACATGTTTTGGATCCATTTCCTTGGCCTTGACCTTCTGGACTCTTTTGGGCATAATCCACTCTACGATCTGCAACTTTGAATGAGAGACCCTCTTCCTTCCACCATGCCCTGTGGTGTCCCAAAGGCCAGGCCAGCCCAGCTTCCCCAACAGCGACCAGATGCATACAAGGATCTGTAAGTGTCTCATGGAGCTAGACTACCACACATGAGTGGCAGTAGACGTGGTTCCAGAGGCAGACAGGACACCAATCCGACTCCAGCTAAGGAGTCCTGCAGACATGGGGAGCCACTGAAGGGCCTGATGCTGGGGACTGGCAAATTCTGAGTTGCCTTCCCAGGGGCTGCTCCAGAGGGGACAGGGTGGATGTATTGGAGAGAGAAGCACTAGGAGCAAAGAAAAAAAAATGCATGGGAAGCCATTGCACTAGTCTGAGCAAGATTTTGAGTAGGAGACAAAGTCAGGCTTGCCTGCCTTTCATGGCTAGGACAATCACGAATCTCCCTGAAGGCAGGGGCAGGACAGACCTGAAGTTCCCCTCACTCTTTCTCGTGATTCTGATTGTTATTGAAAGCTGCCTCCTACCACATCACTATCATCATTCCTCCCCCAGTTCTCTTCCTCCTCCTCCTCTTCCTCCTCTATTCTCTCTCCCTCGCTCTGTCCCTGCTTCTTCTTCCTCCTCATCCCGCTTTGTCTTCTTTCTCTCTCTCCCTAAAGCAATATGGCTTGCCTCCTGCCTCTAGCTCAAGCTGCCAGACAAGACAAAATGGAAAAGTAAGACAGAAAAGGAAGTCTGAACTATAAAAAGCCAGCTGAAGAGCAACCAGCACGTGTCTGGGAGAGGCAGACGTGACAGGAGGAGCTCGGCCTTGCAACTGTCAATCAGAGGCTCCTGAGTAAGGAGACCCGACAAAGGTCTGGGCCTTCATCAGTCTGGAAACCCTGGGGTGCTCAACAAAAAAAAACAACTTTTGTCATGGATTTCATCACCTAGGATCCTGGAGGAGGAAATCACATCTCTCCCCAGCGATCCTGCAGGGCAGATGGGGGGAAACAGAGATCCATTGAATAGCACCCACAGGCTCATGTTCCAGCTTCCCTTGTGACCACCTGCCACCTTCACTGTGGCCCAGAACCATCTTCAGTGACTCTCCACAGGTCACAGCAACCTGTTTACAGACAGCTAGAATTCCCAGGCACTTTTAGGACAGGGGACTCGGGATGGTTCCAAGCAGACAGCAAAGTCTTCTCGAAGAGAAGCCACTCCTCCCAATCTATTTTTGCCGATGTAAACACTTGCCAAGGAAACAAGGCATGTGGGCATGCGCGGGCCCTGCAGGCCCTCGGGTTGCTGCAAAAGGCAACTGGAAAGTCACATGTCATAACAGTGGAAAGTACATATGCAACTATTCTTAGCCCTGGAATGTATACGCTGTCTCCTTGGCCAGCAGTCCTTGCACAAAGCTCTAGAAAACTATGAAAGTGCCTTCAGCATAAACAAATCCAGAAATCTCCCAGGACAAATCATTTGCCAGCTCAAAGAAAGGCCTGGAGTTTATGGTTTCCCTCAGAGCTAGAGGTAGAAACTCTCCGGGGGGACAAGCCAGACCAGGCACCAGTGGATGTCACCGCAGCAAAACAAAGTAAGTATCCCTCATGCTTATTTCTTCTACAGGTAGACAGCCAGGTGTCATCCAATAAACCAGGGGATTGTTTGGTCTTTCCTTCTATTTATTCCATCTTTAAAACAAGACTCAATGAAGTTATATTTAAATATATGTATCAAAGGTCCATTTTCTTCCCTCATTTCTGTCCAGTGACCAGAGGGCCACACCTCCAGAGTATCATCTTTGGGGAATGATTGACACCCAGAAAGAGAGGTTTAGACAAGTTTACTCAATAACAGATATGCCATCGATCTGGAAAAAGGCTCAGGAGCTTCTGCTGGCCAAATGCATGGACTGTTATCTTGCTTCAGACTAACATTTCAGCTTCTGATAATAGAGTAACTTCCAACAACTTTAGTTTGTTTGGTTGGTTGTTTCTCTCAGATTAGCTAAAGATACTATATGCCTATTACTTTTGTAAATAACCATAACCCAAAAGAGCTCAGATCTGAGATGTATGTGGCCTTCCTTTCCAATCTTCCCTACACAATATCCGTGGTGACATCCACAAACATCATGGGGAATGGAATAGGAGCACTGGTCTTAGAATCCCTGCAGCTGAACCCTCCAGCATCTGCAGCTGAGAAAGACTTGACTCTTGCTGACTCTGGGGGCTTCCTTCCCTCTTTGTAGGATGGACGAGGAGTCTCCAGATGGGCTGCTCTTCAAAGATCATGACTTCTCTTCTGACTTGTTGAGGCAGCTCAACGGCTTAAGGCAAAGCAGCATCCTGACTGACGTGAGCATCTGTGCCGGTGCCTGGGAGATCCCCTGCCACCGCAACGTGCTGGCCTCCAGCAGCCCCTACTTCAGGGCTATGTTCTGCAGCAGCTTCCGGGAGAAGAGTGAAGCCAAAGTGCAGCTGAAAGGCATTGACCCCCCAACCCTGGACCAGATCGTCTCCTACGTGTACACGGGGGAGGCACGCATCGATGCTGACAATGTCCTCCCCGTAATGGAGGCCGCCTCCATGCTACAGTTCCCCAAGCTGTTTGAGGCCTGCTCCTCATACTTGCAGAGCCAGCTGGCCCCCAGCAACTGCCTGGGCATGATCAGACTCTCAGAAATCTTAAGCTGCGAGACCCTCAAGAAGAAAGCCAGGGAGGTGGCACTGACGTCCTTCCCAGAGGTGGCCGCATCAGCCGACCTGAAGGAGCTCTGTGCCTTGGAGTTGAGAGACTATCTGGGAGATGATGGGCTCTGTGGGGAGGAAGAAAAGGTGTTTGAGGCCCTCATGGTTTGGATCAAGCATGACCTCCAGGCCCGGAAGCGATACATGCAGGAACTGTTCAAGCAGGTCAGGCTGCAGTACATCCACCCAGCCTTCTTCCAACACTTCATCGCCAACGATGCCCTCCTGCAGTCCTCACCTGCATGCCAGATCATCTTGGAGACCGCCAAAAGACAGATGTTCTCTCTGTGTGGCACCAGCGCCCCAGACTGCAAACTCCTATTGCATGTCCCTCCAAGAAACTCTTACCAAGATTTCCTCATCCTCTTGGGTGGAAGGAAGGACAGCCAGCAGACCACCAGGGACGTCCTACTGTATAGCAAACAGACTGGCCAATGGCAGAGCCTTGCCAAACTCCCGACACGGCTGTATAAGGCCTCTGCCGTCACCTTGCACCGCAGCGTCTACGTGCTGGGGGGCATGGCTGTCAGCTCAGGGAGGAGTCTGGTCAGTCATAACGTCTACATCTTCTCCCTGAAACTCAACCAGTGGAGGCTGGGGGAGCCCATGCTGGTGGCCCGCTACTCCCACAGAAGCACTGCCCATAAGAACTTCATCTTCTCCATTGGGGGTATTGGAGAAGGGCAGGAGCTCATGGGCTCCATGGAAAGGTATGACAGCATCTGCAATGTCTGGGAGAGTATGGCCAGCATGCCCGTGGGGGTGCTCCACCCCGCAGTCGCTGTGAAAGACCAAAGACTCTATCTCTTTGGAGGAGAGGACATCATGCAGAACCCTGTGCGCCTTATCCAGGTAAATGACTGGTTCTTCCCATCACATAACTGCACGAGTATGTGTGCATGGACACACCCACACCTGCACACACATGCACATGCATACATATACACCAACATACACACATATGCACATACATACGTATACGCACACATATACACAAATACACATATGCATACATGCACGCACATATATATGCACAAATGTATACTCATGCATACATGCATACACATATGCACACATGTAGGCACATACCAACATGCATACATGTGCACATGCATACACATATACAATTCATGCACACACACACACATATATCTGCACATACACACACACATTTATACTATGCATGAACACAAATACATACATGCACACACGTGCACCCATGTACACACAAACAGTTGTCATTTGCAAGGAAAGAGAGGAAGGGAGGGAGGCAAGAAGGATTTTCAGCAAGAGTTTAAGGATCTCAAATACCATCTCTATGCACAGAGTTTATCTTCATTTGAGGAGAAAAATATATATCTAAAAATTCAAGCTATTATAGAGAATATTGAATGCCAGATAGTGAAGTCCTACAGGAATTTGGCAGACGCTTCTAACTCAAGTCAGTAAGTCCTTAAAAGAAGATTCCCAAGCCTTGGTCCACACCTCTGTGATCAAATCCCCTGGAACCTGACCTCACATCACTGAATCAAAATATCTTTGTGTGAGATCCTAAAATATATGGTTTACAAAAGTACCCAGGAGATTCTAAGGGGCAGCCAGGTTGGGAAACCCCTACTTTTAATGATTGGCAGACATTGATTTCACTAATAAGCTCTCTGAGAAGTTGATCAACAAAGGCCACATTTCAGAATATTAAGTGTTTTCCAACTTTATGCAAGTTCCTGGTAATCTCCGCAGTTCATGTCATGATATGGGGAACGTGAATATTGAGCCTGCCTTCACAGATAATCAAGAAGCACCCACGAGATGTACTTTGCTCATTTATAAGAGTCATCTTGAACACCAACATGTGAAGGGCCT
This sequence comes from Trachypithecus francoisi, assembly GCF_009764315.1. NCBI lineage: Eukaryota > Metazoa > Chordata > Mammalia > Primates > Cercopithecidae > Trachypithecus > Trachypithecus francoisi. The sequence continues at coordinate 78,570,542 of NW_022681472.1, read as the reverse complement.
GGAGACCCAGCAATTTACACATAGCCCTCAGTTGCAATTCAGATGCTGAAGAGAGGGGTGTTCTAAGAGCACAGGCAGGATGCCCTAAACTAGTATAGAGCAAGCTTACCCAACATGCATGCAGCCCAAGACAGCTTTGAAGGTGGCCCAACACAAATTCATAAACTTTAAAACATGAAGAGATTGTTTTAGCCCATCAGCTCTCATTAGTGTTGGTGTGTGCTTTATGTGTGACCCAAGACAGCTCTTCTTCCAAAGTGGCCCAGGGAAGCCAAAAGATTGGACACCGCTGGTCTAGAGAGAATCTGAGAGAGTGCCAGGGTTAAGGGAATGTTGGAGCAATCCCTGTGAAGTTGGCTGAAGCTGACTGAGCAGAGGGGCAGGAGAGGAGAGAGGAAGGTGAGGATGGAGAATAAAAGAGGAGGGAGAGGGGTGGGATGGGTGCTAAGAAAGCACATAAGGAAAGATCCGACTTAGAGAGAGATGCAGGAAGCTCCTGCACCACCTGAAGCCGGAGTCAGAGTTCTCTCTTGAGGGAGGGGGAGTGGTCCTGGGTAAGGGAGCAGCTCATATGAAGGCCCTGAAGCACAAACAGGTGCAGCCCATGGCCTTGGGCAGCGGAAAGCAGGACAATGAAGTTGCAAGACATAGCAAAGAGGAGACCGGCAGTGTGCTGAGGGGTCGCTAGGGGCGGGTGTTAGTCCTCGTGTGATTTCCATCAGCCCCCTTCTCAGGTTACCAGGAGCAACCTCCTCCACCCACATCACAGCCCCTCAGCCCCTCCTAGAAACATCCTGAAACCTTCTTGAGGGATGGATATTTGTGGAGATGAGGCTGGCCTGGCTGGGCTTTCTAGGCCTTGTCAAGGAATTGGGATTAGCCTGAGAGGAACAGAACTTCATTGAAGGCTTTCAAGAAAGGTGGACAAGGTAACACAATTCATATTTTTAGAAGTTCCGTCTGGATGCCTTGTAGAGAAGGGATTGGAGGGGGCCTGCGTGGACAAAGGGGGAGAACTGGGAGACTCTTCTAGACTTCCAGGCAAGGGTGGTAATGGCTTGGACTCGGTCAGTTCCAGTGAAGATTTTTTTCTTGCCTTCACTTCTCCAGCCTATATTTTCAGCTCCTCCCTGACCATCTAGGCAGATTCTGAGTCTTTCTAGAATCACTGTTCCAAATCCCACTCCTCTACTTGAATTGGGAGAGACATTTTGCTCCCCTCCAGGCTCTGACCACACCATACAGATAACAAACTGCTTCCATGTCAAGCGGAAGCCCCTCCTTCTTTTCTATTTTTCAAAATAGAGTCAACAAATACGCTCATTATTTCACATTGCAAAACTGCCATCGGCCTTCTGAAAATAAAATGCAAAGTTTAAGCTTTAAGCTAGCATATCAAGAAATGTATAGTGTCATCAAACAAGATATTGCAAAGCCAAGAAAATATTAAACCTCTGAGGGATCCTTTTGTATTTCAGGATTAAGAAGAGAGAGAAGGGGAAAAGTATTCATTTGGATGCTTTTCTTATCTACTTCGCAGTAGCTTTGAAATAGACATTCTATTCGTTCGAATATAGTTTAAAATGAATGCCTGGAGTCGCTTGATGGAGCAGGTTGGATTTTCAGGCACAGGTTGAGAGTTTTCTTCATAGGCTCGTTCATCTGTGTGTATGCGTTCTTTTCAGAACTACACTGCCCGAGGTTACGATGGAAATAGCGTTGTACGTGTACCTTTCTACCTGGCCTTCTCTCTACCTGTTTCTGGATGGCATTAAGCAAATCCTTTACCATAACAAAGTATCGCTTCCTTCACTGGTCAAAGTTCATCCTTTGTTATCCTTGCCCCAGTCTCTTTAAGGTATTATGAGCATGGTGAGCAAATGTTTAATCTATTTTTAAAGCCATACCCAAAGCTGAAGGAGAACAGAAGGGCCAGGAGGCAATTATTCATTCAAGTAAAATGCAACCAGTGTTTGCTTTTCTTCCAAGGATCCCACTTTCCAGAGAGTTTGTCACTTATGTATTTTCCAATGAAACAGCCATTGTGACCGTCCCTTCCTCTAGCACTTGGCCTCCTCCAGGCTTCACTGACTTGTTGAAGGACAGACAGAGACCTTAAGAGGTTTCCAGTCTCAAAAGCCTCCATCAGGGAAGGCCACAGTTTCATGGCTCCAGGCAGAGCCATGAATGTGGTGGTGAAGAGCATGGACTCTGGGCTTGGTCAGACCAGCTCTCCCACTCACTGTAGTTGTATGACCCTGGGCATGTCATTTGATCTCTCAGAGCCTCAGTGGTCTAATCTGAAAGATGGAAGAAATAATAATACCTACCTCATAGGATGGTTATGAAGCTCAAATTTAGTAACTGATTATTTAGACATCTTTAATAATGCTGGTAATCTTACTTTATTTTATTTTATTTTTTGAGAAGGAGTTTCACTTTGTCACCCAGGCTGGAGTGCAGTGGTGCAATCTCAACTCACTGCAACCTCCACCTCCAGGGCTCTAGTGATCCTCCCACCTCAGTTTCCTGAGTAGCTGTAACTACGGGCGTGCACCACCACACGCAGCTAATTTTTTTTGTATTTTTAGTAGAGATGGGGTTTCACCATGTTGGCCAGACTGGTCTCAAACTCCTGACCTCCATGATCCACCCACCTTGGCCTCCCAAACTGTTGAGATTACAGGCATGAGCCACCCCACCTGGCCTGGTAATTTTATTTTATAGGAAAAGATTTTCTAGCAAAGAATACTATGCCATTTTCCTCTGTAGATAAATGTTCTTGTTCCTTCTTTGCTTATGTGAAACTCATCCTATATCTCTTGGCTAAATTTTTTCCATAATGAACTAATTTACATTTGATATTTAGATTTAAAACTGAGGACACTCACAGGAGAACATGTTTCCGGAGTGTTGATTTGATACGCTGTTTCAAAGCATGGCAAAAGAGCCTGCTCCCTTCTCTTCGGTCTTTCTCCCCTTTCTCATGCTGCATTTTTCTAGGACTGTAATGACTTTCAGGCATGAACTGTTCAAAAGACTTCCTCACTTAGCCTCAGGTTTATTCTTGGCTCTGTGACCTTCTTGGATAAACCAGAATGTTTAGAAATTTAAACATGAGCTAGAAATAAAAAATGATTGGAAAACCATTGGTTTTCTGAATACCCAAGTTTCTTCATTTCTCATTAAAAGAAAAACATGTTCCATGCAAGGTAAGTAAAACACATATTACAATGCAAAACTATTGGTCTATTCTATAGAAATACAGCCACTGAGTTCCTGGAATCACAATAATATCAATTTTTAATAATACGCTTCTTCCTGTTTTTCAATACTGTTTTATTAGCAGTAGCTACATTTTTAAAACTGGAGAAAAGTAGAAAGAAAAATCTCACTCCTAGTTCACCCTCTTAATTACTACTCCTGTCTTTTTTTAAGAATATTTCACTTTAAAATGCAGTGTCATGATTCTGTTTCTCCCTCAGGTGTATCACATTTCCAGAAATTCGTGGTTCAAAATGGAGACAAGAATGATCAAGAATGTGTGTGCCCCTGCAGTGGTGCTCGGGGAGCGGATTGTCATTGTGGGAGGTGAGTCTGAACAGAGGATCACTGGGCGTGACACAAACTTGGCATGTTCTATGGAAAAAAGGTCACTCATAGACAGATGTTATTCTACAAGATCGTCTTTTTAAAAGCACATCCAACCAACCAGAGGAGTGTGGAGAATCTGACAAAACTCTTTCCTCACCCAGAAGTTTCTCCCTGTCTTTTTCTGTAAACAAGGGATGAAATAATAACCAGCTCCCAGAGCTGTTGTGATAATTAATGTGCTCGTGTATCTAAAGCACTTCACACTCTCCCACATACACAGTCAATAAAAAATGTTTGCTTCTGCTAATAATATTAGCTACTAATAGTTTGTTTCTCTGTAATCAAAGTATAGTGTCATGGTTAAGAGGACTGGTATTGGGGTCAGATAGACCTTGATTCAAATCCTGGCTCTGTCACTAACTGGCTATATACTTTTTACCAAGTTAAACATCTTTCTGTGCCTCAGTTTGCCCATCCATAAAATGAGGATCCTAAAAGTAACTACCAAGAAAGGGCTGTTGTGAGGAACCCACTTCTGAGTTTCCAAAGGATTGTCATAGCTCTTGAGTGGGCATTTGAGAGAGGAAGAGGCCAATGAGGCTGAGAAAGTTACAGGAATCAGGAGGCTGCTCTCAATCTAAGAATGGCTTATATGCTGCCTTAACTTGGGGTGAAGGTCAGAGTCAGACAGATCTGCGATCAGCCCCCACTCTGCCACAAAGCAGGCCTTGGCAGGTGAGCTCAACAACCCACGCTCTAGTTCAGGGTCCCAGCCTCAGTCTTAAGAGTGGCAGGAGTCAGACAGGACTGCTGACCTCCAGTACCAGATGAGCAACGCTGAGCTTGCCCACGTGTCATTTGGTTTTCAGGTTACACAAGGAGGATTCTTGCTTATGACCCTCAATCCAACAAATTTGTCAAATGTGCAGACATGAAAGACCGGAGGATGCACCACGGGGCCACAGTGATGGGAAACAGGCTCTACGTGACGGGCGGGCGGCGGCTGACCACGGACTGCAACATTGAGGACTCTGCCTCCTTCGATTGCTACGACCCCGAGACGGACACCTGGACATCCCAGGGACAGTTGCCACACAAGCTCTTTGACCACGCCTGCCTCACTCTCCAGTGCATACCCCACACATTCGCCCTCCCATGAGGTCGACAAGAAACCTTCTGTCCTAGTCAAAATGCCTTCTGTTGCAAGGGACACAAACCCAGTTCCAAAGGGCTGAACCCTTAAAGGCTGCAGGGAGAGCTCACAAGACTGAGGTACCAGAGTCAGGAGGCCTGGAACTAGGCATTGCATTGCCAGAACTCTCTCTCTCCTTCTCTCCCTCTCTTTCTATCTCTCTCCCCCACCTCCATCTGTCTCTGTCTCTCCCCCTTTTTTCTTTCTGTCTCTCCCCTATCTCTGTCTGTTTCTGTCTCAATCTCTCTCTCTTTTTTTTTTTTTTTGAGATGGAGTTCCGCTCTGTAGCCCAGGCTGGAGTGCAGTGGCGCGATCTCGGCTCACTGAAATCCCCACCTCTCAGGTTCAAGCAATTATCATGCCTCAGCCTCCTGAGTAGCTGGGATTATAGGCATGTGCCACCAAGTCCAGCTAATTTTTGCATTTTAGTAAATACGGGGTTTCACTATGTTGGCCAGGTTGGTCACGAACTCCTGGTCTCAAGGATCCGCCAGCCTTAGCCTCCCAAATGCTGGGATTACAGTCATGAGCTACCACACCTGGCCTGTCTCCTTTCTGTCTCAGTTTCTCTGTCTCTCTTCTCTGAGTCTGTCTGTCTCCCGTCTCTGCTTCTCTCTCTCCTTTGTCTCTCTGCCTCTCTCTACTCTGCCCCCCCCACTCTCTCTCTCTCTCTCTCTGTCTCTCTCTCTCTCTCTCTGTCTCCCCTCTCTCTTCCTCTCTCCTCCCTCTCCTCCCTAGGTTTTCCTCTCTCTCTACCTCATCTCTATTAGGCTTCCTTCTCTAGCAAGCTTCTTCATTTACCCATACAGTGTGTGGACAATAACAAATGATAAACCCAGACTCATTTTCCAACTTTGTATCTTCAGGAGAGAACTTTGCTGTTATCCATATATTAAACCTAAAAAACAATGCTTTTGGACCTTTTTTGAATTGCATGACTACCTCTTGAGCCAATCACTGTTGCCAGGACTGGCTAATCCTGGACCACATCCCCACAGACAGAGGTGGGGTTACCTGTTGTGACTGACAGCCCACCCAACTGCATGTAATGGGTTAGAAGCATTTCCCCAAAGGGAGAAATCCAGACAAAAACCACATCTGCCCAGGACACCACTGAAATCTGGAACAAGAGTGCTGAGAGACTCCAGAAGATTCCTGGAACTGCTTGGTCCAGGTGGCAGCGTGAGAAATTGGCCCTGACCTTGTTTTTCTGCATTCTATGGATGTAGTACATTGAAATTCCAGAGGCGTATGCAACATTCAGTATCTAACATTTGTAAAATTATCCTGCACTTGCCAGAATAAAGTTTGTTTCTGGTGCCAAATGATGTTTTTCTGCAGCCTCTGGGGAGCTATAAACCTGCATAATTAATCAGGATGTTCATTTTGGTCAGTGTTACGAGGATTGCTCTTCTGGGGAATGTCAAAAAATTCCTTCAGTGCTTACAGCAGTCATTGCCCTCAGATGCCAGGCCTGACTATCTCTATAGCCCCCGTTATCTTGAGGTGCCTCCCGCACTGGCTCAGTCCCAAACACAGGAATAAGCTGAAGTGGAGAACAGCAGTTCTCGGCGCTGCCTGCACAACACAGACATCTGGGAAGATGTTTGAAAATGGGGCCAGCCCCATTTGAGAAAAATGAATAGGGATGCTTTTGGGAGGGGGGCAGAACGCTGTAGTTTTTGAAAAGCTTCCCAGATGATTGAAATCTACAGTCAGGGTCGAGAATCACTGCCCTGCTCAGCTGTGGGCACAAAAGACCTGCATGGCTGGTTTCATTCCCCTCCTGTCCTGGTCAGCCCCTCCGAGCCCACCGATATAGGCTAAGTCCTCTCCCCACCAACAGAAGCATCTGCCATCAGTCTTGCTACCCTGAGCCTGGCACCAGAGTTCACTCCAAGCTGTAGCCTTCCTCCCCATCTGGCTCTCCAGGTTCATGTTCTAGAGTTTTCCTTCTTTCTAAGTTGTCTTTTTTGTACTTTGGATTCTCCTGCTGGGGTCTGAAGCTCTGCTCTGCTCCCCAGATCTCTTGGCTGTGGTTCAGAGACCCTGCTTGGATCGTCAGCCCTGCTCCTCAGCCTGGACACTGTCCCCTTAGCTGCTGGCTGGCATCTTGTTCTTGAGCAACAGTCAGAGTGATCTTTTTAAAACACAGACTTGATCATATTATGCCCCTGCTTAAAATGATTCCATGGCTTCCCAGAGACCTTTGCATAAAGCCCCCAATCATTTATGTAGCTTCTAGTGCATTCCCTAATCCAGCACCCACCTATCTCTCTGGCCTCATCTTTTGCCACCCTCACTCCTTGGAGTTGTCTGAGCTCCAGCCATCCTTCTTTCCTTTACACCCTTCTCTCTTGCCTCAGGGCATTTGCACATGCAGTCATCACTACCTGACACACACCTCTCTTGCCTCTTCAGCCTACATAATTTTGAATTACACCTGACACACCAGATTAAAAGTCACAGCATCAAGGTGTGTTCCATGCTCACCCCACTCCAGTTTGGATCAGCTCTCCTATTATATACCCCTATCATTCCCCCTTTTGTTTTTTGTTTTCGTTTTTGTTTTGGAGACGGAGTTTCACTCTTGTTGCTCAGGCTGGAGTACAATGGTGCGACCTCGACTCACTGCAACCTCCGCCTCCTGGGTTCAAGCAATTCTCCTGCCTCAGCCTCCCGAGTAGCTGAGATTACAGACATGCACCACCACACTCGGCTAATTTTGTATTTTTAGTAGAGACGGGGTTTTACCATGTTGGTCAGGCTGGTCTCAAACTCTTGATCTCAGGTGATCCACCCACCTTGGCCTCCCAAAGTGCTTGGATTACAGGCATGAGCCACCGCGCCCGGCCCCCTATTCTTCTACTTTGAGACTCTCATCCTATTCGTAATTATTTGATCACTGTCTTCCCCTCTAGACTTCTTATTCTGTCCTGTTCACCTCTGCATTCCCAGGGCTGACCTCAGTGTCTGCCACATACATGATAGATCTTCCATAAACACATGATAAATGAATTAGTGAGTGAATGAAGAGGCTGGATCTACACCGTCTCTGAGATCTCCATCACAAATTCAGAGGTCAATGTGTTGAGGCCCCAGATCCTCTGCTCAGAGTCATTCTGTCCTTCCCTCTTTCTTTCCACCTGACCCACCCTGAACTGAGACTGGCAAGTCTGAGTGGGGTATGAAGTCACATGGCTCACCTGGATCAAGCCTGGTGGGCGAAAGGCTTTATCCAGGTCACCCCATCTGCCTGGAATTAGAAGTGGGAGTCTTGTCTATAAATGCCTTCTGTGGCCTCCAAAAATCCTTCTGTTGGAGGCTTGCTAATCCCTCGACTGTCTTTTCCTTTCCTCTCGGTCCAATATTTCATAAGCTGTCAGAGTCTGTGGCTACTCACAGCTTGTCCAAGTCACCCTGGGGTACAAAAGAACTACATAAATTGCCTCCTGGGATTTATAAAGAAAGATGGCACTAGGGCCAGACACATCGCAGGCCAGCTTTGTGTGCCAAAGAAGACGCCTTCATGGCCGGCGAATCCACCCACCTGGGCATCCCAGCAGCCAAACCCATTATCTGAATTAGGTTGCAAAATAATCTGCAGAATATGAGGGCTCGTCTCCAACCTGCTGAAGACAATCTCAGCCCAGAAAGAAAGAGAGACGGTTTTGGCACAAGGCTTCATTGGCCTCACCGGCTGGGTAGAGAGTCACAGTCCATGGCTGAGGTCAAAATATATTTAGCCAGCCGCCGTTAAACTGAAACGCTCTAAGTGAAGAATGTCAAACAGCCTGGCTAATCATCTCAACAGGCAATGAGGGAAGAGAGAAATTGAAGGAGATTTCTTTCTTTCAGCAAGAAAACACAAAGATCAAACACCCCATGCCAATGCAAAGCAGTGCAAAGCAGTGAGCAAAGGCGGAGCCAGCAGAGAAAATAGGAACTGAAGCAGGGAGAGGGCAGTGGGGAGCAGGACCTGGGAAGACTGTGGCATTCAGTACCGCACAATTCACCCGACTCCTAGCCAGCATCTTAAAAGAAGGCCTGGCTGTCCTGAGGTCTCCATCAGACCACTCACCGGCCAGGGCATGAACAGCTAGTTACTGCATCAGGCCATCCCCCGGCAGAGGGACATGGCCCCAGCAGCACAGAGTCACTGGAATCCTGGCTCCTCCCTTTAAGACACTTTCTGATACTCTGCCCTTTGAGACCCTCCTGATACTCTGTCCGTAAGCAGTGGTGGCTCTGAGGGCAAACCCTTCCACCCTGGAACCTTCACTCCCCCTCCAGGTGGCCCCTTCCTATGATCCTGCCTCAACCTCTTCAGCATCCACTCTTTCTGGTAACAACACAAAGGATCAAGTATCTACTTCTTAAAACCAAAGTCCCAGCATAGGCTGAATTTACCATTGCCACCTATACCAAAAGCCTGTCATGTCCCAGAGGACAAGGACTGTGACTGGTTTTACTCAAACACATCATCCTGCCCGGGATGTCTGGGTCCTCCCCTAACCCCAACAAGCCATGCACATCATGCCTCTGTGCCTTTGCACATGTTAGTCCCTCTGCTATGACGCCTTTCCCTACCCTTCCTAGTCAACTCTTACTTGACCCACACTTCCTCTGTGGAACCTTCTCCAACCTTTCTACCCAGGATCCCTTCCTTGATTCTAGCCTCTGTCACATTAACGCACAATAGGGACTTACTGAATCAGTCTGGAGTGGGAGCTCTTAAAGGGGGCAAGGACAGAGTCTTGGTGCCCTTTGAACTCCCAGGCCAAGCTCAGTCAGTGTTTGGCAGATGATGTTCACATGCTTGTGGGATGAATGAATGGATGCATGAGTGAATGGGCCCCAAACGTCATCAGGGTGTCCAGGCTGCTAAGGGGTAAAAACAAGGGCTAAATTATCAGACAAAGTGGGGGTTCAAATCAGAGAGAAACCTAGATGGTGTCTAACCTTTAAAAATGATTGCAAGGCCAGACGCAGTGGCTCACGCCTGTAATCCTAGCACTTTGGGAGGTCGAGGTGGGTGGATCACTTGAGCCCAGGAGTTCAAGACCAGCCTGGGGAACGTGATGAAACCCCGACTCTATAAAAAGGATACAAAAATTAGCCAGGTGTGGTGGTGGGACCTGTAGTCCCAGTTACTCTGGAGGCTGAGATGGGAGGATCAGCTGAGCCCAGGAGGTCAAGGGCACTGTGATTGCACCTCTGCACTCCAGCCTGGGCAACAGAGAGAGACCCTGTCAAAAAAAAAAAAAAAAAAAATATTGCAGTTCTATCTGAGAACAGTGAAAAACACAGCCTAGAGTAGTAAAATATGACAGGAAGAAAATAATAAGGATTTTTACCCAGAGAACCTTATTCAAGACCAGCTGAAAGTGTAGAGCAGATGACCTTTGGATGATCGGCATCCCCAGAACTCCATCAAGGTGCTGTCTTCTTAGATCATTTTCCAGAGAATTCCTCCTCCAGTACCCTGGACTTGGGAGACATTAAAACCTTTTTCCGCTGAGGTTCCCCAGCTTCCTTTCCCAACAATCACTCATTGGCAGAAGCAGCATGTTGTACTGCAGAGAACACGCACTTGGGAGCAAAAGAGAGCTGGGCTCGATTTGAGATTGGCAGTTCTACCACTCACTGGCAGTATTACTTTTGACAGCTTTCACCTCTCTGCACCTCAGCTTCCACATCTGTAAAGTGAAGGAATTTTTACCTCCCTGATGAACTGTTTCAAGGACAGAGAGAAAGATCATAGACAATAACGGACCCAGTACAGTGTCTACCATACAGTAGGCAATGGACACCGCTCAGTTCTCTTCTCCTCCTTTCTATTCTGGCCCTTCTCTTTGTCCTGAATGCTGCCTAGTCTGCACATCCCCATTGCAAAATATTCCTAAATACCCACTTTTACCAAGGATCAGCCATTGGAGCAGACAACCCCAGAACAGCCCCTCCACGGCAGCGGCCACGGCTTTTCACACCGGAGGATCCACTTCGTGTGGCTTGATCCACCTTACAGCCCCTTTCAGAAGGTTTTGATTTTGCAGTTATCCTGACTCTAAAGGTGGCCCTTTTATCTCCACCAGCTAACTGGTCCACCCTTGTTAGTACTACTCTTCTGCTTATTCATTCATTCACACACTCGGTTATTTGTGCATTCAACAAATATTGGCCATAGACTCCTACGTGGCAGACATCACATTAAATGTGGGAGTGGTGGAGTAGGTGAGGCTCCTACTACCCCGGAGCTCACAGAGCAGTGGAGGTCTCCCAGCCTGATGTGCTAGAACAAGGAAAGGGGCAGGAAAGCAATGGCAAGACTCCAGTGGCTCATCTCAGATGCTTCCATACCGTATTTGTTTCCTGGGGCTGCTGTTGCAAAGTTCCACAAACTGGGTGGCTTGAAAGAACAGCAACCGATTCTTTTACAGTTCTGGAGGCTAGAAGTTCAAAATCAAAGTGTCAGCAGGGTTGAGCTCCCTCTGAAGGCTCTAGGAAGAAATCTTTCCTTGCCTCTTCCTGGCTTCTCCTGGTTCTAGCAATCTTTCACTTTCCTTGGCTTACCGCTGCTTCACTCCCATCTGCCTGAGTCCTCCCACGGCCTTCTCTTTCTGTGCCATTTTTTTTACGAGGACATTTTCACTGGATTTAGGGCCCCCCTTCCCAGCATGGTCTCATCTTGATTCTTACCTTAATTATATCTGCAAAGACTTGATTTCCAAGTAAGGTCACATTCTAAGGTTCTGAGTGGACATGAATTTGGCGGCAGATACCAGTTGATCCACTGCAGATGCTATCTGCCCCCAAGAAGCCATTCTTGGGGAGCCCTCAGCCCACTCTGCCCCAGGCTGGGCCACCATGACACTGACTCACCCCCCACGTCCCACATTTCATCAAGGGCATCTCATGAGTGGGGACTGTGTCTTTCATCCCTCTATCCCTCACTTCTTGCATGGGACCTGCCACTGAGAAGATGCTAAGCAAATATGCATTGAACCAAACCAAACCATTTCATAGGGACTAGCAATTTTTTAATGGATTCCAAGGACTACAGTCCAATATATACAAAACATAGCTTCCAAGTACCTTCCCAAAAGTCCAAGGTGAGCAACATTCACCAGATATCACTGGAGAAGGAATTAGGGTCCACGAAGAGAAGCCCAGGGCCAGGCATAAGAAATTATATAAGAAGATTAATCTGTTGGCACAATGTCACCCACAAGGTCCTGTTCTCAATCTTGCCAACATAAGCCTTTGGGGTGACGTCATGGGAGGCTGTATGTTAAAGCAGAAGCCGATGTGGAGGGTGCTGGGATGTGGGTGGGGTCTGGTTCTGAAATGTCAGCTCTCACGCAGTCTTATAGGAATTCTAGGCTCCCGTTCAAATACCACGTCATTCTCTTCATGTGGGGAATTTGGGTTTTGTTTTTCCTAAAGATATCCATGAGTCTCTTTTCCTCTTCATTTCACTTGTTTGATTTAATTAGAATGCCAGGGCCTGCGATCCAGAATTCCCCAGTAACCCTCCCATAACAAGTCAGTGGTCCAGAAAATGGTGCTTTGAGGACACAGACTGGGATTCAAGAATCTGAGGTGTTTGTAAGTGAGGAAGACGCGGGCACAGAGATCTGTCCTATTCAAAATCAGCAGCTGTCTGTGCCATTTCCCCAAAAGACCTGTCAGCCCTGTCCACAGTCACAGGCAAGAGGGCCACCTCAGGGCAACAGCAAAATCAAAACCTTCTGAAAGAGCCTTTAAGAGAAGCAATGTGGCGACATCTATGCTGAAGATAAGACCAAGGAGAAAAGCAGTGGAATTCGTTAGCAGGGCCTCTGAGACACTCATCTTTCATGGAGTGTTGGAGAAGAAAACAATTAATTCCCACTTTGCCTATGGATTTATTCAGCTTACTTATCTGAAAAGCAAAACTAAGAGTGCTAACGGGGTTGAGGGAGCCGAGATCATTCTCCACCTGGGACTGAGATCACTGGCATTTAGGCACATGAGTGTAACAACTAGCCCTCAAAAGATTTTTGTTGAACGAATGAATCTGTGAGTGACAATGGCTGACGTTTACTGCCTACTTACTCTGCATCAGACAGAATGCTAAGGGCTTCCCTACATGACCTCATTCAATCATTGCAAGACCCTTCCAGCACCTCCTCAGCACCCTTTCTGACCACCCTATCAAAAGTAGCCCCCACTCCACCTACCGCATTATTCTCTCTCATCCCTTGTTTCTTCCCTTCATCCATTTTATCATAACTATTTATTGTTTATTTACTTTCTGAGTTTACTTAGTTGATGTCCCAAACCAAATAGAAGATCCATGCAGAGAGAGAACATGTCTACTTTGTTCATCACTCACGTCTGTTTCCCTGGTACCTGACACAAAGCAGGCAATCAATAATACATGCTGAATGCATGAATGAATGATGGCAGTCCAGACATTTAGGATGTAGCACAAATGAGAGAGAAGATGTGTTTGTAGGATGGCATGGGGGATGCATATGGGGAAGGGGTGGAATGGTCATGGGGACAGTCTTTGCCCTGGTAAGTGCTGTAGGCAGCTGGAGGAAGGACGGAGAAGACGAGAGAGTGTAGATCCCAGCCATTTCCATCCCTGGGAGAGATGAGCTTTTCCCTGGGTATGACAAGCTTTGGCCACTTACGGTAACAATGGGAAGCAAAGGCAGGAGAGGGGACCTGAAACAAGGAGGCAGGATTCACAGAGAATGGACCACAAAGTGGATCCAATTGACCGATTGGACATCACTGAAGCGGATTGGACATCACTGAAGGGGTGAAGCAAGGAAGTGAGAGGACAGCTCCTAGCTTGGCTGACCCCGGGATGCCCGCACCATCTGCATGAGGAAGGGGAAGTTTGCCCCAGGGCCACCAGCCAGGAGGTGAAAGAACCTAGAGAGCCACTGAAGAGTGAGTCATAGAAAAGTGTCTCCTGAGTTACAGAAAAGTGTCCCTTCCTACAAGTGTTTCCCAAATCTCTCCCATCTTGCCTCCAATCTGCCTTCCCCCATTGGATCATAGGGACCCGTCTTCCAGAACCCTTTTTAAAACTCAGCAGCCACCACTGAAAACAATTCTGACAATGGTTTGTGTGGTGACCTTTGATGTCAGATTCGGAGCCAATGCGCCTGGGGTTCAACCCTGGCTCTGCTCTTCACTGCTGTGTGACCATGGGAAAATTAATCAACCTCTCGTTTCCTCATCTCTGAAGTGAGGACTATGATAATACTTCCCTTCTCATGGCATTTTCGAGGGGATTAACTGAATTAATATATGTGAGTGCGGTCAGGGTTAGCCATTATTACCATTACTGTTATCAAATACAGTGTACTGCAAAGAGCAATGGCCATGGAGCCCATCTCTGCCATCTGCTGACTGTGGCCTTGGGAGGGACCCTTCACCTCTCTGAGCTTCAATGTCCTTTTTAATAAAATGGAGATGATGACGACATCACTCTGCACTGAGCTGAATGATGCTCCCTCCAAAACGATCTCACCTTATTTGAAAAAAAAAAAAGGTCTTTGCAAGTGTAACTAAGTAAAAGATCTCAAGGTGAGATCATCCTGGATTACTAGGTGGGCCCTAAATCCAATGACAAGTGTCTTTAGGAAAGTAGAGGGAGATCTGAGACATAGATGTATGTGAGCAGACCAAGGCAGAGGTTGAAGTTACGCAGCCCACAGGCCAAGGAATGCCTGAAGCCACTCAAAGCTGAAAGCGGCTCCCCTAGAGCCTCTGGAGGGAATGTGGCCCACCAGTACCTCGATTTTGGACTTCTGGCTTCCAGAGCTTTGAGAGAATCAATTGTTGTTTGTTTTTAGCAATCAATTGCTTTAAGCCACCAAGTTTGAGATAATTTGTTACAGTAGCCACAGAAAATTAATACGCTCCCTCACAGGGCAAGGATTGAAAGAGGCAGTTGGCACAAAGTAGCCAGCACTCAGCAACTTGTAATGATGGCGATTATAATTCACTTCCTTTCTCTGGCCCTTCACTTCTCCACCTGTAAAAGAAGATATGAGATGGGATGAAGATATCTAAGCTTTTGCTACCTTGTGCCAGCTCCTTCACCACTCAACTCCTTCACAAGGTAGGCTAGGATGACGTAATTCTCCATCCCCCTTCCTCTCCGTCCTCTTCCTCACTCCAGGGATCCTTGGAAAAGAATGTACCAAGGTCTCATATCTCTGTGTCCACCACAGAGGGTGTGGGCACTTGTCCATGTACCCAGCTCCTCACTAGAGGTGATGATGAGACCACACAATACTCAACTCTTTTGTAAGGTAGGCTGCGACCTCACCCAACCTAAAGCAGTTGCCCTTCAAATCTTCTAATCTGAATAAAGACTCGAGGCAAGTCATCCAATGCCAGAGACATGGTTGCCCAAATGACACTTCTGAAATTATTGTATTCTCCTCCTTCTCAAGGCTGGAGGAGGAGGAAACACCTAAGATGATCATATGAATGTTAAGAGAAATAATAAAGAGATGAATGGCAAAAGGAATAACATATAGAAGTAAAATGTATAACAAGGATAGCAGAAAGGATGGGAAGGAGGAAATGGCACTGCCTCGTGGATGCATTGGTTGGGGATGCAATGATCTCTCACCTAGACTATCAAAAGAAGCCCTCTCACTGCTCTCCCTGGCTCCATCTGCTCCTCTTCCAGCTCACTCTCCCCACTGCCACCACTAGGAGTATAGATTGAAGGGGCAATCCTAGTAAGGGTGGGGAGGAATAAACCCACTTATTTTTCTAAAAGGTAGACCTAGCCAGATGACTTCTTTCTTTAATTCCCTTCAGTGGTTTCCCACCTCAAAGAATTCTGACTTCACTTCCAGATCCCTGAGTTCCCTTATGTGTGGGGTTATAAACAGCCTCCACTTGATCAGACAACAAATAAAATGGAGGCAGAGGGTGCACCCAGTAGGCACTTAGTGGGACTGTGATTTTCCTTGTTGCCCCCACACCCCCCGTTCTCTTCAAAGAACAAAAAGACCTCTCTTATGGCCTGTTAACAATGCCTAGCTACTAACCATGGCTGTAGATATATAGAACCAGAGACTAAATAAACCTTGGACAGTTGGTCACAAGCTTCTTATCCCATGGGAACAGAGTGACTTGCTCTTCCATGCCTAAGGCTCTGGGCACTCATCCCCTGAGGGCTCAGTCCCCGTGAATGTGGCCAAGTGCTTTGTTTCTCAATATGTTTTCAAGGAAATACTTTTGCCGTCAAAACTGTCCCCTTCTTTTTGTCTGCAGTGATGATTTATTTCATTATTCAGTGACTGAAAATTCATGAAATTTTGTGGTTAAAGCAAAAATGTGTCACACAGAATGCCATATGCCCATGCAGTAGAACTGAGAAAATCTAACGACGAACACCATTGTTTCTCCTCCAGAGTTTAATGGGACTCCAACCTGTGGGGGTTTTCTTTCAACTTATAATATTTTTATCTCCTCAATTAGAAGCATTGCTTTTTTAAAAAAGTAGTTCAAGATAAGGCTATATCAACAAAGATAATGGTCAAAATGCTGGAGTTTCTTGGATTTGTTTCAAGACTCATAGGCAAATGTAGCATTTCCTAGTCTTGAAGCTAGATGGAGGTCAGGAGACCAGTTGGTCCAGTCTGGAGAGTCTGTGTGGAGAAATCAAAACACCAGCAGGCCTCGTGAAGAGCATCCAAGGACCTGGGCTTGCAGTCTGACTCTCACTGTATGAGACAACGGCCCCTTGGGCAGGTCACTAAGCTATGATGTCTGTGCCTATAAAATGGGTAAATTTCATTTGCCCAACACTCTTGAGAAAACGGTGACAGTCAATGTTAAAGCAGATCGCGGTCTACAGTGGCCAAGGAGAAATATTCTCCCACATTCTTCACTTCATCTTTCTAGGCTCAAGGCCCATTTGGCTTGGGGAAGCAGGGGTAGAGGCAGGATTAGAGAAAGCACCAAACACGTGTAACCAGCATCCAGGTCAAGACATAGGACATTAAAGGATCCCAGATGGCCCCTTCATACCCGCTTCGTGTCACTAGACTCTCCAAAGGTAACCACTATCCTGACTTCCAACACCTTAGATGAGTTATGCCTATTTTTGAACTCCATATAAATGGAATTAGATTGTTTGAACTTTTCAGACTGGCTTCCCTTACGCAAAGTTAAGTTTGTGAAATTCACCCATGATGTTGTGTGTACTTTTAGCTTGTTCATTGTTGTTGCATATAGTATTCCACTATATGACCATCCCACAATTCATGTACCTGTTTGACTCTTAATGAGAGTTTATGTAGTTTCCCATTTAGGGCTATTATGAACATTCTTAGATATATCTTTTAGTCAACATACATACATGTATCTGTTGAAAATATAACTAGGAATGAAACTGCTGAGTGGTAGGATGTACCTATGTTCAGCTTTACCGATACAGCTAATCAGTTTCCCAAACTTGTCATACCCATCTCTACCTTCACCAGCGGTGTCAGAGAGTTTTGGTTGCTCCACATCCTCAGTCACACTTGGTATTGTCTATCTTTTTAAATTTGGCCCTTCTAGTGGGTAGGAAGTGGTATCACATTGCATAATGATATTTTTAAGGGTAAATCAGATTATATTACTCTGCCATTGGTTTCCCTTCAGCCTCAAAATAAAACCCAAACTCCTTAACGTGATCTATAAAGCCTCAGTTCAGGTATGCCTGATTGTCTCTCCGAGCACTCTGTCTCCACACTGTTCTTCAGCTCCACTGCCCTCTTTCTAGTGTTCAAATATGCCAAAGCCGTTCCCACCTCAGAATCTTTACATTTCTGTTGCCCCTGCCTAGAACATTCTTCCTCCACATATTTCCATGGCTGACTCCTTCTTGTTCATCAATTCATTCAAGAAATATTTCTGAGCCATTATCAGGTTTCTTCTCAAATGTCACCTCCCTCCAAGGATTCTTTCCTGACCACCATCTAATGTTGTCATGGTAGCACACTGCAGCACCTACCACTATCTCCCGTTTCCTCTCTTAAGAATGTTTTCTGCCTTATCACACTGCAATACAAGCTAAGAGCAGAGACTGTGTGATGGATGAGTGAAAGGGAAGTAGTTGGCAGATAGCATTCTCTAAAATAATTGTAGAATATTGAAGCTAATGGAGCCTCCTCTTCTCCCCAACTCAGTTGATAAAAATGAAGCTCAAAAGATAAAGTGGCATGGCCAAGTTCATGGTCAGCAGCAGAAATGAAGCTTGAACCCAAGCTCATGACTTTTAGTCCTGGTACACTGCATTGCCTACAAGAACAAAGGACAAAGTCTTATTCCATGTAAATTCATTTCTTATTACTGGATGTTGGACATTAGGAACTGATTCATCCTGGAGAAGTCCCCCCTCATGCCATGAAGTCTGACAACACATCAAGAGGACATGAGATGGGAATCATTTCTGGGTCCCCCAATCATCCCTGACCTTGGTCCAGAAGAAGAGAAGGATGCTGAAAGGGTAAATATGAACAGAAGTGATGCTTAGTCCATATTCCATTCTCCAAAGAGAAGAAAGAGAACCATCGTGGCAGGAACCATTTCCCTGGGCTCAAGGGCCTGAGGTCTACCAAGAGATCATGCTGTACCAGGCTCAGGTCCCGTCTCACATATTTAGTCTGAGTGAGAATCAGGTTGTACCACAATGTGGGCCTCGGGGCCAGTTGCATAATTGGATGTGTAATCAGTACCTTACAGAACTTCAGCCAAAAGCACTCCTGACACCACTTCGAACTTGCTGAATCATCTCCAAACCTCATGACTGGATGATTCACTGGTCTCCTCTGGGGTCATGACTATCAGGTGCCAACCCAGAAATGAGAACTAAATTCTAAGAGGAGAGATCCTCTAATTGGAACTCTGACTTTTCCAGCACTTCAACCTACCATTCTCTGGGTTTCCAAAGAGTGAAGGAAGCCATATTGGTCTCTTCCTCCTCAATCTGAATAAATGAAAAAAGATAATCAGCGACCAACTAGAAAAGATAGAGAGCTAATCTTTGGGATGAAGCCAACCTGGAATTATAAAAATCATATATGTCTACAATCTCTTGTTCCAAAAAGTCCAAAAAGCTCCAAAAGCCAAGTTTTTGGCTTATTTGTTTCTTTTTGTATACTTGCAGCAAATCCACTTGGCAGCAAAGCCTGACAGCAAAAACTGGCATAGAACAATTTGTAGTTTTAATTTATCCCACTCCAGATACATACTAATGAATCTGATGCAGAAATACTATTGTTTGACTATGAGGTGATGAATCAGATCCCAATGGGGTGTTGCATAATATACATTGTATTGTGTATCTCATCACCTTTTTAAAAGCTGAAAAATTCTTAATACACAAACACTTCTTGTTTCTAAGATTTCAGGTAAGGACAGTGAACCCGTAATTTTTCACTTATTATTACTTAATCTTTGCAAAAACCCAGGACAGGCAGTTTAACATATGAGTTTAACATATGAGTTTATGAGTTTTACATACTCCATTTAACATATGAGTAAACTGAGGCTTACAGAAGTTAAATTACCTAAGTCCACACAGGGAATTAGTATCAAAAATGGAATTAGAACCCAGGCATAGTACACATCCATCATTTTCCCTGCTGGCCTTCCATGCCCCTGTCTTCTTGTAACAACACCTCCATTTTGCTTTAGAAAACTACCTGCATCTCCCCTACTGCTTGCAGACTTGGTGGACCCCACTTTCCCCTGGGCAAGGGAAGGACACATGCTCTAAGCCAAGTCAACCAGACTCTCACTCTCCCTTGAGACTGGATCCAGAGACGAGTTACTCAAGGACCAACAAGAGTTAGAGCTGAATGGTCCCACCAGTGGTCCCTGAAGAAGTTCTAAGTGTTGATTACTGCCTGGACTTTCTGAGGCCTGACTCTATAGCTTGCACTTAGAGTCTAGGACTTAGCCCAAATCCTTCCAATAGACTCCTTTCTTGTATACATTGGACAGAGGTGGTTTCTTTTGCTTTCAGACAAAGAATCCTAATGAGATACCATATTATACACACAGCATGTATGCATTAGACTAAGTAGACAAATAGATATTAAATATATACATATACATACATAGAAAGTGCTTAAAATGGAACATGGAACCTAAAAAAATTTATATTTCAGAGTTTCTGTGAACATTAAAGATAAATAATGCAAAGTACCTAGCACCCAGTAGTTCATATTCCCAAGTGATACTCCTCTACCTTCCTGTCTTCCTCTTTCTATACCATCTTCCCACCATACTTCCATACATCATATTTTTTTCTTTTTTTCCCAATTGCACTTTTACATACATGTAGACCTTCCACTTAGCTTACTCTCACGTCTGTATGTAGGTATGCATGAGCGCTTCTTAACCCTACGAATAATATTAAGGCTTAAAGATGAATCCATGGCTGGCCATGGATTTGAACACCCGAGCTGACATGTACGCTGGCTTTTGGGACCTATGTTCTTGGGACCTCCAAAGTTTTTGCTCACACCTAAGGTTATTTTGCAGACTCTCAGCCCACAAAAACCAGTCAAAATATAAACAGTGCTTGGAGTAGTTGTAATGTTTTTGAAAACATTTTCAGAGTATATAGAATCATAAATATATAAAGTAGAAAAGTAATTGTAGAGAATGTGGAAAATATAAAATAGTTCAGTAAAGAAAATTTACATAATCTCACTCCAGAGATAACTACTCTTAACATTTTAGTATATTTCTTTTCTTTTTTTTTTTTTTTTTTTGAGACCGAGTCTTGCTCTGTCACCCAGGCTGCAGTGCAGTGCAGTGGCACAATCTCGGCTCACTGCAACTTCCGCCTCTTGGGTTCAAGCCATTCTCCTGCCTCAGCCCCCCAGGCAGCTGGAACTACAGGCATGCTTCACCACGCCCAGCTAATTTTCTTGTATTTTTAGTAAAGATGGGGTTTCACCATGCTGGCCAGGCTGGTCTTGAACTTCTGACTTGAAATGATCTGCCTGCCTCGGCCTCCCAAAGTGCTGGGATTACAGTCATGAGCCACCAGTTTATTTCTTTATACTTTATTGTCTCTAGCATATTTCGTCATATGGATATATGAAATAATATTCATAATAACTAATATATAAAGTGCCTATTATATATTAGTTATATAATATATTAAGTACCAACATATAAAGTATCTATTAATTAAGAGATTATATGCAAAGTATTTTGGAAGCATTGTATTATTTAATCTTTATAACAACCCTATCAGGTGATGTATTGGTTATCTATTGGTGCATAGAAGATTACTTCAAAATTTAGTGGCTTAAAACAATGAACATTTATTATTTTGCATAGTTTCTTCAGATCAGGGATTTAAGAGTGGCTTAGTTGAACTGTTCTCATTCAGGGTTTCTCATGAGGTTGCAGTTAAGATGCTGGCCCATTATCCAGCATGTTTTATCTGAAGGCTTGAATGAGGCTGGAGGATCCACTTCCAAGACAGCTCACTCTTAACAGCAGGAGGCCTCAGTTCCTTACTACATGAACTTTTCCATAGGGCTACTTGAGTGCCCTTCCAACACTGCAGCTGGATTTCCCCAGAATGAATAATTTAAAAGAGCATAATGGAAGCCCCAATGTCTAACTCAGAAGTCAGATTCCATCATTTTCGTAATATCCTACTGGTTACACGGGTCAACCTCTCCAATATGAGAGAGAACTACACAAGGACATGAACACCAGGACGTGTATATCAGTGGGGGACATCTATGAAGGCTAGCTACCACAACTGGCTAATACAGTTTGTTCACATTTCACAGATAAAACTTGGAGCAGTTGGTCCAAAGTTGTACAGTTGGTGAATTGCAGAAGAGGATTTGAAGCCAGGCTGATCAACTCCAGAGCTCATACTTTTAACTATGACATAATACCACCTCCTCAATTTACCTGACCATCCTGCTAATGTTGGATATTTAAGTAAATTCCAATTTTGTATTACTATACATAACACCACAGTGAATACTTTCTACATAAATCTATCTTCATCTCCTGTTACTGCCTTAGGAAAAATGTCTAGAGACAGAATTCCTAGATCAAAAGATAAAACTTTCTTTTTAAATTTTTTGTAGAGATGGGGTCTATGTTGCTCAGGCTGATCTTGAACTCCTGGCCTCAAGTGATCCTCCCACCTCAACCTTCTAATCATTGGGATTACAGGTGTGAGCCACCACACCTACGATCAAAAAATAGAAACTTTTTTTAATGCTCTTGACACATCCTGCAAAAAATAATAATGATTTCCAGAAAGTAAACACCAGCTCACAACCTCAGTGAAAGTTCATGTGGATACCTGTTTCGCTGCATCTTTAAAACGACTGAATACTATTATCGTTTACATCTCTGTTGATTTTACAGGCTAAAATTTGATGTGTATTTCTTGGAACATTTCTTTATTTGCTTATTATTATTATGTATTTGCATCATTTAGGGCTGTTGATTGTAAGGAATAGAATCTAGTTGATTAATTTTAAATGAAAAGGGAAATATTTAAAGAATGCCAGGGAGCTCTTGGAATTAAAGGGAAGGTTGGAAAACCTGAGGCCAGGGCTCTAGGCAACAGGAAGGGATGAATGATGGTCTTGCAAGTCACTATCACTGGGATAAATCGATTTAACTTTCTATCCATCTTTGTGTCAGAGCCCTATCTTGGGTCATATGACTAACCTCGGTTGGGCAGGACAGGGCAAGGTGCCTCGATTCAACCAAGACAGCACTTAGTAGAGGAGAAGTAAATAAATTGCTATTAGCAAAAGAAAGGAGTACTGGATCCTAGAAAGCTAAAGAACAATAAATGTCTACTACAAGGTTTAATTCTGATGGCTCCCAAACCCATGTTCTTTTCATTCAGTTAAAAGTTCTCTATTCCCGTTAGTTGGTCAAGTAAAAGACTTACTTTGGGCCGGGTGCAGTGGCTCACACCAGTAATTCCAGCACTTCAGGAGGCCAAGGCACGTGGATCACCTGAGGTCAGGAGTTCAAGACCAGCCTGGCCAACATGGTGAAACCCCCGTCTGTCCGAAAATATAAAAATTAGTTGGGCGTGGTGGCACACGCCTGTAGTCCCAGCTACTCGGGAGGCTGAAGCAGGAGAATTGCTTGAACCCAGGAGACAGAGGTTGCCGAGATCATGCCACCACACTCCAGCCTGGGTGACAGAGTGAGACTCTGTCTCAGAAAAAGAAAAAAAAAAAAAGAATTTTACCTTGTTTTTACCTAAGAATTTCAGCATCATTAGAGTCTGCCATGGACAAGCTGAGGAAAAGTCTTCTTCATTTGGGTGAAAAGTCTGGAAATGCAGAAACATGGAGATAAGGCCCGTTCAACTTTGCCAAGTAAAATAACCAAGAACAAAGGGATCAAGGAGAGCCCTTTACTAGCAGTTGGCTAACTTTTTCTATAAAGAGCCAGATAGTAAATATTTTAGGCTATTCAGGGAGACACAGTCTCTGCCTCAACTACCCAACTTTGCTGCTATAACACAAAAGTAGCCACAGACAATAAGGAAACAGATGGGCATGGCCATGTTCCAGCAAAACTTTACTTACAAAATCAGGTGACCAGCAGGATTTGACTTGGAGGTTAGAGTTTGCTGACCCCTGCTTTAAACCAAACAATAGCAAAACATAATACTACTGTTTATGGCTATTTCAATCCTGGCTCCAAAATGATAAAATTTCTCCTGTGATTTTGAAGAATTTGCCCTCAGTTACCAACATTTAGGACAGTGTTCACTTGATTTAGCACCTGCATTTTAACCATAAATGATGTCAGGTGATTTTGGCTTAGAGAAAATATAATGACAACGCTGAACTATTTATTTTGATAGGAACTCAATATCCACATCAATGTCAAATTTACCATCCAATTAGATGGAGAAAAGTAAGTGTGCTTATTCCTTCAAGAACAGTCAGCATGCGTTTGCTTAGCACCTGTTATGTGCCAGGGACTGAGGCTTGATACACAAAATACACAGGCCCAGGCCTCAAAGAGTCTAAACCTGGTGGAGAAGCTTAGAATCTAGAAAAACATTCGTAGTTGAGTGCTATTCTAGTTGGTGATAGGTGGGTGTTACAGAGAACCAGAATAGGTTTGAATGGCAGTAACTGTCTCAAAATGGAACAGGCTGCCTCATGGAAAGGTCAGAAGAGTTCCAGCAAAGGATGGAAAACCAATGCCCAAAGGTAGTTCCTAATTAGAGTAAGAGCTCAGACTAGATGATCTGTAAGATTGTGTAATCATGAGCCATCTCTTGGAGTGCCTTCAGGATTTATAAAAACTCCCCCTTCAATATGAGTGCCCTCCTCAATATGCCAGCAGGAGCCCTCAGTGGCTAAATCTGTACCATGTTTCTATTCAGATGGATCGATTGGACGTGGACTGAGGGATCCAGGGGTCAACAGCTGACCCAACCAGGGCACAGCAGAAAGTCTTCAAAGATGGCCACCATCAATTCCTTTGCTCCTTCTATGCACATGTTACTTCTCGTATCAAAAGGTGAAGACGATTTTGCCTATGCTTGAGTATTAGTTGATCTTTTTCTGGACCAATGGAATATGGCAGAAGTGATGCTGTCTGACTTCTGACTTCAGGAGAAGTCTGGCAGCTTCTGTCTTAGTCTCTCAGAACATTCACTCTTGGAACCCAGCTACTGTGCCATGAGGAAGCCCAAGCATCCCCAAAGAGAGGCAATGAAATCTCTCTACTGATGAGTCAGTTGAGACCCCAGCTGACCACCGGCACCAGCCTGTTGGTCATGTGACTATGCTATCCAGGAAGTGAATCCTTCAGCTCTAGTTCAGCAGCCCCAGTTCAGAAGCCCCAGCTGATGCTGCATGGAGCAGAGATGAGCTACCCAGTCAAGTCCCACCCAAACTTCTGACCCACCAATCATGAAATCAAATACAATTTTTTTAAGCCACCAAGTTCTGGGGTAATTTGTTATTCAGCAAGAGATAATAGGAACACAAAGTCAATCAGTCTTTCTCTCTTAAGAATTTGAAATCTGGGGTTAAATGCAGAGGCTCAGGCTTGTAATCCCAGGACTTTGGGAAACTGAGACGGGAGGATTGCTTGAGGCTAGGAGTTCAAGACCAGCCTGGGCAACATGGCAAAACCCTATCTCCACAAAAAAATATTTTAAAATTAGCCAAGCATGGTGGCCCGCACCTGTAGTCCTAGCTACATGGGAATCTGAGATCAGAGAATCCCTTGGGCCTGGCAGGTCAAGACTGCAGTAAACCATGATCACACCACCTACACTGTAGCCTAGGTGACACAGAGAGACTCTGTCTCAGAAAAAAAAAAAAAAAAGAATTTGAAATTTTGGTTAGAGACAAATATTGGACATTTTGGGATCTCAGTCTCATTAAAAGCAAGCTTTGTTGTGTATTAAAATCACATAAACTTAAAAAAATGTAAATAAATGTCTAGATCACCTCCCTACCCACCCAAACCTCTGATCCAGTAGGATTGAGGTGGAGCCCAGGAATATTTTATGCAAGGATTTTAAACATGCATTCCATACGATTCTGATATCATGTACTAAAACTATAATGCAGATGCCCAACTTAGAGAACCGGCACACATACACGTTTAGACTTTCCCTCACCCTGTGTCACTTGAGGCCCTGACAGTCCAGTCTTGGCTATTTGTAGCCTCAAATCTGGTTGAGCCTCAGGGTTAAGAAAAGCCCCTGTCAATAAAAAAGCTCAGCGGAAGAGATGGTGGTGCCTGGATCTTCATTAACCATATAGTTAAGTCTAAACTGAACTTGAAGACTTAATCATCTTCTTAATTTTAGAATCCTAAAATATCTAGCAGTGCACGATTAAAGATCTGTGTTTCAAATACAATGTGAAATGTGTTATAATCCTTGTTATATTTTTCCTCCAAAAGGCAAATCTCAGCTGACACCTTGGGGATTTTTCTGGATTATATCACAGACAACAGCATTCTTTCAGTAAGACAGGCCCCATGACTCCGCCATTATCTGCAGACAGAATTTCAAAGGGCAGGTCAGCCTGCGTGAACTCTGGCTACGGCCAGTCACCTTGAGGGAAGAGTTTATTTGAGGCCCTCAGATAGGAAACCTGATTTCCAGGCACTGGACTCCCACAGTCCTGCTTTAGATAAACGTGAATCCTGTCTAGGTCTGTGTGTTCTTTCATGCTTAAAGGTTTATTTGGGAACAAGACAAAGAAAAAAAAAAAAGTTTCTGGGAGTTTATTGGTGGACTATTCACCTCTTCCCACAGCCAGTCCAAAAAGGCAAATACTACTTAAGTGGCCATTTGCTAGGTCTTCCAGTGACAGGTCTGGAATTTTCAAATGCAGAGTCAACGCTGGCAAACTTTAAAGGAGCTGAATTGAAATTGACTTCAACCGTCTCCAAACTCTAATTTTAGTTCCACTTCTCTCCTCCTTTTGCTCTCTAGCATCATGTTGCCCTTCTTTCCCTTCAGTATTCCCCAAACTATGGCTCCCCATCTAGAGGGGGATTGTTCAGGAAGAAACTTAGGCTCTGGAGTGTTTGCTCCTTTCTTTGAACTTTCTTTAACCAACCCACCCCTTGCATCAAAACATACCCTGCTTCTTCCCATTCCCTCTGGCCCTTCCCAAGCCTCACCAACCTCATAACTCATTCTTTCCATAGAGTTAATAGGTGGTAATTTTATTATTATCCTTCGGGCTCCAATTTTGCTATTTAACGGGGACCTCATAGAGGTAATCTCTCAGCGTAACTAGTGGAAGCTTCATTCACCTGGCAGTGAGATGAAAGGGTTAAAGAAATACATGTGCTCTCTTTCTACCGGGCAGGCTGAGAGACCCAGAGCAGCTCTAGGTACTACCACCTACAGGTACTGAGAACGCAGGTACTGAGGAAAAAATAATTAATTCTTAATGTAGATGTAATTAATATGTCTGGAGTTTGGAATAAAAGTAGCCTTTCTGTAACTCAATGTATATTTATTCTTTAAATCTGGAAAATAGAACCACCCCAAAAATTAAACTGAAAAAATGGAAACCTGAGACTCATCCTCCCAAGACATTTCTAGCACATTTGGGACGGTGGTTTACATTCAAGGAACATCATAGCCTTTGGCTCTGGCTTGTGGTGGAGGAGAAGGAAGCACTAAATCAGTCCCTCTGACTAAAGCCACTTTCCAAATCACCTACCTTCACATCTGAGACTAGAAGAATTCTTGACTGGAAATCAGAAGACCCAATTTTTAACCCAGGTCCTACTGCTAACTGTGGGGTCTTGACTGTCACAGGAAAAGGAAGAGAACAAACCTTGAAAAATTCTCTTCACCCTAAAATACCTAGGATTCCAACACTAAATGCCTCTACTTAAGATATAAACACATTCCCTGAAAGCAGTGACACATTAGTCAACTATTACCCATTACCCCTTGGGTCACAGCTTAACCTGCACATCTTCCCACAGGTCCTAAAGGATGCCACAAAAGACCAGTCATTTAAACAGGGTGGTAAAGAGGGAAGGATTTAGAAGATGGGGTCTGTCTTAAGAGAGGCAAGGAATCCGACCAAAGACCACACTGGCCCATGGGGAGCATCAGGCTCTGAACCCCCAGTTTGGAGGCACCAAAAAGAAAGTGAGGAATGAATGAGGCACAAAAAATCTCATTTTTCCCATGTTATACTTTTTCCTTGGCTGGGCCTAAATAAAAATTACAAAAAGTCTGTCCTAATGAGAGCTTTTAAGACCTTTGCGGATGCTTATTAAATGGTAAATAGAGTAATAATGATCCTAAGGACTTCTAATTTCATCACTGCCCTGATATGTGTCAAAATAGCCATTCCCTTTACTGCTCCAGAAATGAGATTCACTTTGTGAGGCCAAAAGGGATCAAGAGGGAGAGAAATGAAGAAAATAACTAAACGGTGCCTTTATTCAGCATGCACTCTGCACTCTGTGCTGATGCAGGACGGAGTCATGGGTTCTCTTGTTGTGGTCTCATGACACATTTGCAAAGGCAATAGTACCATTCCCATTCTACAGATAGGAAACACTGAGGCTCAGAAAAGGTTCTCTTGCCCCACATCACCCAGTCAGTGATGGGCACAGCTGGGATTTAAATCCACATCAGGGTAACACAAAACCCATACTCCTTCCACAATGATCACCAAAAGTGAGTGTTAGCAAATGAGTTTTAGCTTTCCACTTCAGTGATAAGCAAAGTAATAGTAATGGTTAGCATTCAATGAGTGCCTATCATTTGCCAGTCACTCTGCTAAATGTCATCAGTTATCATGACATTTAATCCTCACTCTAACCCTACAAAACAGCTACTAGTGTCCTCATTTCACTGCTAAGGAACCTGAGATTAAGCAATTTACCCAGGGACACATGGTTTGATAGCAAAGACTTAGCCAGACAATCTGACACCAAACACCATAATGGTAACTGCTGCACACGGCAAACTTATTTTCGTTCAATCCCCCATAAATAAAAACTTGTTATTGCTCAGAGTATTAAGAGGGATGAAGATAAAGGAGATTTTAGCTATGATCCAGGCTGCTGACAGACCCAGAAATCGCTCTTTGACAGCAGCTTGGAGCGACTAAGAGGTGGATGTTTTCAGAGTGTCAGGCCTGCCTTCAAAGTCATTCAGGCTCAAAACAAAACTTTCTGTGAGTCCTGATGTTCTTAAAAAACACAGGTCCATTTCCATCGTACAGGGACACCGTACCCCATCCTGCACAAACAATACCCTGGCCCTCTCCCCTCAGGGCCTGGAAAATGTTTCTGGCATCTTTGCAGAAATGGGAAACTGGAGCAGGGAGGAGGTAAGGAGGAAAGGAAAGAAGGGGAAAAACCCAGTGTCTATGTATGTGAAACGCAGCAGAGGGCTGAGCTAATGAAAGAACATATTTCCAAAATTGGAACCAAAACATATTTTACAAACTCTCTTGGCCTTGCAGGGGATTAGCTGCTAACGGACATGACCGTGGGTACCACTCTCTGTTTACAAGCTTCCTGTCTGCGCTGCATGTAGACGTGACTTTCTGTGTCCTCCATGAAGGGCTGATTATCCAGTTACCTGGGCTGCGTAAACTCAAACAATTCCCAGAGTCTCTTGGACAAGACTCGAGGAGCAAGGTCCAGAGGGTCACTGGCTGTGGACATTATTTTCACCGTCAGCTCACAAATGTGTATCTTCAACAGTGTCCCCACCAGAAACAACAGGACTGAACACTTCAAAAATGCCAGTGTCATGAAAGACAAACAAAGGCTAAGGAACTGTTCCAGATTAAAGGAGATTAAAGGGATGTGACAAACAAATACAGTGCACGATCCTTGATTGCATTTGGAGGAGGGGAGTGGAAGTTTCTGTAAAGGATATGATTGGGGCAACTGGCAAAATTCAACTATGGAGTGTTAGATCACAGCGTTATGCCCAAGTTAAATCTGAACATGATCCTTGTACTGATTCAGGATACGAATGGACAATGGCCAGACCATATGTAAAAATAGAACTTTGACCCACAAGCTGCAGAAGCCTGTCCAGGAAACCAACCCCTTATCTACAATAACCAGCCCAGAAAACCAGCCTGCTGTAATTCAGACTTGCAGGAAGCCAGGTTTCTATCTCTAGTGACAATCCAGGAGGCTAAACAATAACTTCTGTAACAGTCTACTCAAAATGGCCAGGACTTGGTTAGGAACAGACAACTTCCCTGATTTTTGTTCCCACTTCCAGTTTAGGACCAACCAGAGAAAGCCAGAAAGGCACCCCTAAAACCAATCATAGAGGACACCCTGCTTCTAGTTCGCTGCCTTCAGCTTCCCCAGGCCAACCCTTTTGTCCACCTGAAACCTTCCTGTTTTCCTCTTTATGAGCATTCCCACTCCTCTACATGCTTTTGAGTCTCTGCCAAAAGGCACATGATGGTGCTGACTCCCATGCCGCAGCAAGCTCTGAATAAACAGCCTTTGCTTTTCTCATTTGATTGGTCTTCATTTATTTCCGCAACACCGTGGTTATATGAGACAAAGCACTTGTTCATGGGAAACCCACACTGAAGTGTTTAGGGGTAAAGAGTGCACCCTTAATCCTCAAATGGTTCAGAAATATATATACACACACACATCCAGAGAGGGAGGGAGCAAGGAAGCAAATGTGGTAACCACATAACATAACACATACATAACACATTACAATGGAATGCAATGGTTAAGTCCAACCAGTTCCAAGAACTCAGCTTAGCCTTAAGAAGATGGCCGATCTCCAGACATCCTTGCAATCCTGTGTGAGCCATTAGCATCGTGCGGCCCAGGGTATGTGTGAGAACTGATGATAAGAGCAGCCCCCTGATTCTTCTGTTCACATAACAATTAGTGAACCTGGGTGAATGGCATGGGAGTTCTTTATACCAGCAGTCCCCAGGGACTGGTTTCGTGGAAGACAATTTGTCCAAGGACCAGGGGCAGGGGATGGTTTCAGGATGATTCAAGCCCATTACATTTATTGTGCACTTTATTTCTATTATTATTACATTGTAATATAGAATGAAGTAATTATACAGTTGACCATAATGTAGAAGCAGTGGGAGCCCTGTGCTTGTTTTCCTGCAACTAGATGATTCCATCTACAGGTGATGGGAGACAGTGACAGATCATCAGGCATTAGATTCTCCTAAGAAGCATGCAACCTAGATGCCTAAGTTCACAGTAGGGTGTGAGCTCCTATGAGACTCTAATGCTGCCACTGATCTTACAGGAGGCAGAGCTCGGAGGTAATGCAAGCCACTGGGAGCAGCTGTAAATACAAATGAAGCTTCACTCACTCGCCTGCTCCCCACCTCCTGCTGTGCTGCCCAGTTCCTAGCAGGCCACAAACTGGTAGCAGTTCGTGGCGCCGGGGTTGGGGACCCCTGCTTTATACTATTTTTCCAACTCTTTTGTTAAGTTTGAAAGTATTTTAATATAAAACTTTTTTTTTAAGTGTTTCCAGCTGATGGCTCACATCCCGACCAAACATCTCACACCTGCTTGCCTAAGATGCTGGACAATGGATTTGAGTCTTATCCATGCTGCTTTGTTTCCTTTTGCAGAACCATGAATGCAGAAGCCCAGGCTCTCTCAGCTTATCCCCTGAAAAATGATCATGTCCTCCCCACCCCCAGCACTCTCCTAACCCTCGTTGGCAGTTCTCTGTTTGGATCGCTGACAAGCATAGAGACAGCATAGAGAATCAGGGTGATCTTGAAGTCCCTTCTCCTTTCTTTCTGGGCCAAGAAGAACAGGAGAATCGGGGGGCTGCTCTCATTATCAGTTCTCACATGTACCCTGGGCCGCGTGATGCCAATGGCTCATGAACTAGGATTGCAAGGATGTTTGGAGATTGGCCATCTTCTTAAGGCTAAGCTGAGTTCTTGGAACCGGCTGGACTTAACCATTACATTCCAAAGCTGTTGTATATGACAATTCCCCAACCTGGGCTCCTAATTCCCCTTTCTTCCTTGCAACATATTGAGGTGTCCTCTTAATTTTTAAGCCTCTGTTATCCCTTAACATAGAGTTTCTTAACTGTGGCTGCACATTGGAATCATCTAGAAGCTTTAAAACAACACTGTGTCCCATGCCCCAGCCACTCTTATTCAACCATTCCAAGGTGCAGACTGGGACTGGATTTTTTTTTTTGCTTTTGGTTTTGGTTTGAAGCTCCTCAGAAGATTCTTATGTGGAATGAGAGTCTAATGTGTGCAACCAAGATTGAGAACTGCTGCCCTAACATGTTGTTTGCAGGAAATGCACTTTACAACATTTAGAGGTAGAAGACTATGATGTCTGCATGTAATCTCAAATGGTTCAGAAATATATATATATATTTGGAGACGGGGAGGGAGGAAGTGATAAAGTGTATATCTATGAAGCTCTTCCCTTCCAGATTTTCCATCATTCTGATAACTTTAGAGAGATTCCTGATCGTTTCCTCCAGGTTTGGCCTCCCTGAAGCCCTCACTTAGGGGCCATTTCCCTGAAGTGGTTAGGATTCATTCAACCTTTACAAAGGTGATTTATTTGAAAGTCTTTCTCAACAACAAATTAAGGAAAGATGAGCCAAGTGAAAGCTTGCTCTGGTCTATCACAATCAAAGGTAATCATCGCAACAAGCAAACTCACTCTGTCTGTATTTACAAGGTAAAAACCCCAGAAGCACTACAGCACACGTCCCCTCATGACCCTATGAGTTGTTACAAAGCAAAAAACAACACATCATTCAGACGCAGTTATAAGATACTGAAAATACACGGGGCAAAGAGATGATGAAATTGCACCAGATTTACAGCAACAGGTGGCGGCCTCTCCTCTTAGGCATATATGTGGTCATCTGGCCTCTCGGTCACACGAAAGAGAGAACAAGGAGAGCCAGCACCAGGAAGTCTGTTGAAAGATCTGTGGCTAGGATTCAGAACGGGGGGGCCATGAGACACTGGAAAAGCATGCATTTGCCCAGTTCTCAGTCCAAGTATTCGTTAGAGTCATACAGGGGCCTCTGAAAATGTCTATCTCCAATCCCCAGCCTCATTCAATTAAATCAGTATCTTTAGGTAGGGCCCAGGCACTGGTATGTTTTAAAGCTCCCCAGATAGTCTGAACGTGCTTCCCGCTTGACTTTAAATATCACCTCCACATGGAATTCTCTTATCTCGCCAGTCAGGCAGAACGCTGAGTTCTTCATGCCTTCTGATCCAAGTTCTGTAGCCACATCACTTTTCTTCCCCCACCCCCATTCCCTTCTTCTTCCCCTACCCCCATCCCCTTCACTCTGCCTCTTCTCACATCACCCTTTCCCCATTACACACACGTACACACACACTCTTATACACACACTCACACAACCATACACACAGGCCAACAGAGCAAAAATCCCAGCAAGCCCATTTCAGTCGTTACAGTTCCTTGCATAAGAGCGATTTTCTCAATTACACTATGAGTTTCAAGGAGCAGGTATCTCCCCTTACCCTGTGGGGCCCCTGGCAGCATCTAGCAAAGTCTCTAGCTCAGGTAGGAAGATGGCTTGAGCCCAAGAAGCCAAGGCTGCAATAAGCCATGATCATACTACTGCACTCCAGCCTGAATGACAGAGAGAGATCCTGTCAAAAAAAAAAGGCGGGCGGATCATGATGTCAGGAGATCGAGACCATCCTGGCTAACACGGCGAAACCCCGTCTCTACTAAAAATGCAAAAAATTAGCCGGGCATGGTGGCGGGCACCTGTAGTCCCAGCTGCTTGGGAGGCTGAGGCAGAATGGCGGGAACCCGGGAGGCGGAGCTTGCAGTGAGCCGAGATCGCGCCACTGCACTCCAGACTGGGGAACTGAGCAAGACTCTGTCTCAAAAAAAAAAAAAAAAAAAAAACAGAAAGAAAGAAAAGAAAAGCACCAATTGGTTAAAGGGTTGGTTGATCTATTCCACCAAAACTATCCAAAAACAGACTCACTGAGCCCAAGACTTGATATCCTAGGGTAGAGTCAGACAGCCACTGAATATTAAGTGCCATGGACTGGATTTGAATTCTGGCTCCAACACTTATGAGCTATGAGAGTTTACGTAAATGACTCAAGGCGTTTTCTCTAAGCCTCAGTTTCTATACCAACCAAATGCAAATAATGTTAATATCCAACTTATAAGGCTGTTAGACAATATTAATACATGCAAAGCACTTTGCAATTTCAAAGCATCTGACAGATAATAAACATTCAATACACAGCAGAAATTTTCAGTAGTCACATCTGTGGACCGAAGTCCACAGAAATGACCCCCAAAATCCAACTCAATCATGTGTAACATCTTTTCTAAACAGTGACAATGGTTCCCAAAAACAGTCTCCAGATGGTATACGGCCCACTGCTCTGTGGTTTGCTGCCAAGATTCCAGTGTCCTGTCCGAGTGACCCTGCAGCTCAATTCTGACTATTCTCACTTTCAAGAAACCACCCATAAAGTGTCAATCCATGACTCATCTGTTTCATTCTTCCCTTACAACAAGATACGGAGCAGGTGCGAAGACTACTGAGTTCAATTCTAGAAATCAGGCCAAGTCTCCAGATTCTTAGGGATGCCCATCGGTCACACAGAAGGTCTTATGCATGAACGAATCGCCTGTAGGACTTGCCACAAAGGCAGGGTGTGGGTTCGACTCCCAGAGACTCTGTTTCCATGGATCTGGACTCGATCCTTGACTCTTTTTAACGTACGGGCCAGGTGATTCTGAGGCAGGCAGTGGTGGTGCCATTCCTAAATAAACACTGATTTTTTTTTTTTTTTTTTTTTTTGAAATCGAGTCTCCTTCTGTCACCCAGACTGGAGTGTAGTGGCGCAATCTCAGGTCACTGCAATCTCTGCCTCCCAGGTTCAAGCGATTCTCCTGCCTCAGCCTCCTGAGTAACTGGGATTACAGGCATGTACCACCACACCCAGCTAATGTTTTGTATTTTTAGTAGAGACATAGTTTCACCATGTTGGCCAGGCTGGTCTCAACCTCCTGACTTCAAGTGATCCACCCATATCAGCCTCCCAAAGCACTGGGATTACAGGCATGAGCCACCATGTGTGGCCAGAAATGTTGATCTTGTAGGTATGACAAAACACAGAGAACTCTAAGAAGCAGCATGAGGTTATGAAAAGAATGTGGCCGTTGGCATCAGGCATATTAGCTTAAGTTTCAGTTCGTTACTACATCTCAGTTAGCATAAGTTTCATCATTTGTAAAATAAGAGCAATGAAACACATCTCATGAGATTATTATGAGGATTAAATGCAAAAAAAAAAAAAAACTATAAAACACTCAATACAGTGCACAGCCCATTGACCCTCAGTACAAACTTGTTCATTATGGACTGAAGGACACACCACAAAAACGACATGGCTTTCTAGCCTGGGACACCAAGAGACAGTGGTGTCCTTGACCAAGATGGCAGAAATCACTGGAATGAATAGGCTGGGAGCAGATGTAGGGATTCCAACCCTCACTGACTTGCTACAGACCACACAGCCCTTCTCCTACCAAGAAAGAGAAGCCCAAGGTCACTACTTTGCCTAAGTGGGTGTTTTCCCTCCCAGGCCCAGGGACTTCCTTTCTTTCATGCTGCTGCCCCATGGCTAGCCTTCCAGGCTTTCCTTCTTCTGAGAATGACTTTGTGTCCCAACCCTTTGTTGCCCTCAAAGACAAGCCCACAGATCCCACTAAGCAACAGACAATAACATAGAGAACACAGAATGCCACAAAGTTCTTAGGCTCCTGACACTGGCTCCTCCCTGGGATGGTCTCTGGAAGCCCCTTCAAGCTCTTCAGTTCTGCTTTCATTCCTGAGGGTGATACTCACCGAACCACGCCACTTCTCAAGATCATTCCTTGGATGAGACACAGCATCATCTTCCTGTTTGGAAGCCCCTCTTCTCAGCCCAAGAGTCTTGGAATCAGAGCACTGTTGTCTGCTAATATCTCTCAGGTGCCAAGCTGTCTCAGTGGGTGACTTGCATATTTGAGGAGCCCAGGCCAAAGTCAAACTCATCTCTTTGGATCCTGGGCTCTGGGGACTTTCTTTCACATGAGAGGGTGATGAGCAGTTAGTCAACAATATTCACTACGTGTCCAGACGTAAGTGTCACTCATATTTTCCCAGCCATATCTGCCATGGGGGTACAACAGGGTCCCAAGGAAAGCACCAACACAGAATTTGAGAGGCAACTTGTGACTCCTGTTGGGGCTCAGAACATAATATCCCAAAATATGGTGCCTTGGCGCACTGAGTACTTTGAACTAAAGGAGATTGGAAGGGCCTCAGCAGAAAGGTCTTTCTGATCTTCTTTAGTTATTTTGTCTCCCTCCCCATCTTTCTCCTGCAAAGTGAGTCATTTAGAAACCAGAATCCTCTCCCCCAAGGCAGGTCATAGAAACTAGAGCCCCTTTCCCCCAAAGCAAGCTGTAAAACTGCTAAGGTCACTCCCTTCTCCCTTGAAGATCCTCATTCCAGAGGGGTCCAGCCCCATACCCAGAAGGAAAGAATACTCCACAGAGACTCCTAGCTTAAGGAAGAATATGGACAGGCCTTGTGGGCTTCCCTGCTCAGTTCATTACCATTAGATCACACCCCTCTGTGCAACCACACTTCCACATGACTGTCCATTCATCACCAACCTAAACATAAAAACAGGCAATTTCCCTGGGTCCCTGGGTCTTCGTTTCTGAAGGTTCCCACATCACCTAAAACTTTGATTAAGTAATTCATTATGCTTTTCTCTTGTTAATCTGTCTTTTGTTATAGGGGAGTTGGCTGTGACCTTTATGATGATGGGTGAGGAAAGGTATCCCACCTTTTGCCACTATACCCCCTAACACAACCACCTCTACCTAGCTCTTTCCCAGGAAGTCCCCAAAAAGATGCTCACTCATGCTAAATAAAGTCATGTTCTGGGCTCTTGTTTGGAGTCTGTCTCCTGCCACAGCCATGTCCCCAGAGCTCCGGCTCCATCCAGAAACAAGGTGGTCTGGCCCCACCTCAGGCCGCGGTGTCCTGGCTCATTGTGTCTCAAAGGCACAACATCCCTTCACCCACACCTCAGCCCATGCTCCACCGAGTGTGCTTCACAGAGTACTGCAGCCTTTTTGCTCTGTCCTTCACAGAGCTTGAGTCCAGCCCCATCCTGTAACCACCAGAGAGGGCGTGTGCTCCCGAAAGACATTCCCTGCTGGGCTCAAAACCTCCTTCTTTCCAACACCAACCCTGCCCTTCATACCAACTATTTAGGCACCTCCACCTCCACTCTCTCTCACTCTCCTAAGGGACTTGTCAGTCCCTCCTGCTCACACTCCCTAGAAGTCTGGCCTCATTGGCCTCTAGACAAGCCCAGACATGTCTACAACCAACAGAAAACATAGCTCTTAAGTCTTCAAGCCAGGACCACCACCACCCATAGTTCCCTGAGGAATACCAGGGAAGTTTGGGGCCAAGAAGGGTGTAGTCCTCAAGGGATTGAATACCTAAAACCTAAAGGAGTACCACAGAAATGTAAAATGATAACATTAGGGGAAACTGAAACTGAATGAGAGATGTATGGGAACTTCTGTACTATCTTTGCAACTTTGCTGTAAATTGAAAATTATTCCAAAATAAACAGAAAAAGAAGGGAAGGAAGGAAAGAGGAGGGAAGGAAGGAAAGAGGAGGGAAGGAAGGAAGGAAAGAAGGAAGGAAGGAAGGAAAGAAGGAAGGAAGGAAGGAAGGGAGGGAGGGAGGGAGGGAGGGAGGTAGGGAGGGAGGGAGGGAGGAGAAGGAAGGAAGAATGGAAGGGAGGCAGGGAGGGAGGGGAGGGGGAGGAAAGGGAAGGGAAGGAAAGGGCAGAGGAAGTGAGGAAAGAAGGAAAAACACATTATCTTTCTGCAGGGATTCAGATGAGAAAAGACAATATCTAATCAGGCATATCAGCGACTGCTACAAAAAATGTTGCATAACGAACTCTAACATCTTTAAAAACAAAAGAAGGGAGGCAGGCCCTTCTTCCCGGCACATACATTGCACCCTACTTCCCTGTGCACACACACACACACATACACACACACACACACACAAACCTACCACCACCACCACCCACCATCAAAAAATGAACTGCAGGCCCTTGGTTCTATCCTCTCAAGAGGGCTCAATCTTGCAGTCGCCATTTACAGTAACCATGAATGCTGCTCACCAGGTATTTCTGGCCCTTCACCTGTGTGGTAAGAAAGCACTTCCTGGAAATAGGAATGCTTCTGCACTCACGGTGGGAGTGTAAATTGGTTCAACCATTGTGGAAGACAGTGTGGCGATTCCTCAAGGATCTAGAACCAGAAATACCATTTGACCCAGTAATCCCATTACCAAGTATATACTCAAAGGGTTATAAATCATGCTACTATAAAGACACATGCACACATATACTTATTGCAGCACTATTCACAATAGGAAAGACTTGGAACCAGCCCAAATGCCCATCAATGATAGACTGGATAAAGAAAATGTGGCACATATACACCATGAAATACTATGCAGTCATAAAAAAGGATGAGTTCATGTCTTTGCAGGGACATGGATGAAGCTGGAAGCCATCATTCTCAGCAAACTAACACAGGAACAGAAAACCAAACACTCATAAGTTTGGAGTTGCATGTTCTCACTCATAAGCAGGAGTTGAACAATGAGAACATATGGACACAGGGCAGGAAACATCACATGCCGGGCCTTTTAGGGAGTGGGGGGCTAGGGGAGGGAAAGCATTAGGAGAAATATCTAATGTAGATGATGGGTTGATGGGTGCAGCAAACCACCATGGCATATGTATACCTATGTAAGAAACCTGCACGTTCTGTACATGTATCCCAGAACTTAAAGTATAATTAAAAAAAAAAAAAAAGAAAGCACTTCCTAGCCCCTTTGTGGGAGGTAGAGTCATGTGACCAGTTCCAGCCAACCAGGTATAGCCAGAAGTGATGTGTGCCAGCGAAGCATTTGATTATGAGATGAGTCTCTCCAGAGTTCACTTTCCTTCTGTCTCCGTGATTACCCACATCCTGAGTTTGTGAGGAGACAGGGAGGCTAGCCTCCAGGTGACTCACAATAGGCATGTGATTTCAGTGAAAAATCAACCTTTGTTCTTATAAGCCACTAAGATATTGGGACTGCTTGTTACCACAGCATAACTTAGCCTATCTTGACTGATACACCCTCTTTTCTTGACAGATATTCTAGTCTTTCTCCCAGCTTAGCGAGCCAGTTATATTAGTGAGCCAGGCATAGCATTCTGCCACCTGCTTTTTCATTCTTCCTAGATACTCTGAATAATGTCTTCATGCCTTTATTTATTTCTTCAGCCTGAAATGTCCTTCCTCACCAAATGCTAAAATTAGTTTCATCCTTTAAAGCCCTGCTCAAAAAAACCCTGAAGCCTTCTGTAAGTCCTGTGTTGGAAAGAACAGCTCCTGCTGCTCCATGATTCTTAATTTGAGTCATTATTATATATCTTATCACACCTCAGTAGAGAGGTGTGTCTTTCTGCTCCATGGACTATAAGCTCCTCCAGAACAAGACTAGAGCTGGTTCATCTCTGTATTCGCCACACATGCACCCTGGACACAGCTGGTATGTTCCATCATTATCATCCCCAGCCTTCAAATACACTGACTTTGAATCTGAAAAAAAATCAAACTACCTACTCATTAATTTATCTTAGGCCTATCCTATGAACATTTATTGAGGGCCTATTAAGGGGCAGGCACTACATTGGGTGCTGGAGGTTTAGAGATGTGAGTAGCATGACTCCTGCCTCCAAATCCCTCAATCTAGTGGAAGAAAAAGAGACATAAGCAGATAATTATAATGTACATTTATATTCAGTATAACTTGCTTCATTGACTTAGGGTCAAATGCACTCATTTGATTTTATTTTTCCAATTAATAACTCATACCAGTATTGGCAGAAGGGCTGGTATACTTGTCTTTAGGGCTTCCATGCTTCCCTTCAGACATAACCCTGATGGCTTTAGTCCAGTGGGGTGGGACTGGGAGCAGGGCCTTGCCATACAGGAGCAGAGAAGAGCAGAGTCATCCCCCGACACTCCCACTTCTGATGTTGCTGTGGACTACAAGGTCTGCAGAGCCAAAAAGATGGTGCTCGTCTGCTGCTGCAGCTGGCACCCACAGGTCCCCATCCCACTCACCCTGTGGAGCTGCCATCTGAGTGGGTGTCCCTTTCTGGTTTCCACTCCTCCACTAAGTCATGGTTCTCCAAAGCCTAAGCTCTGGGCCCAGGTTCCTTGTTCTGGAGAAACTTCCAGCATCAACCACATTCAGAGCTGGTGTAGCCTCCTCCTCCAACTCTCAGACCCTTGTGTGGAGCCCAAGGCCCGGCCTAGCCTCCCATTTCCTTGAAACAATTTTATCTCATGGGACCTGTTGCCTGTTTCCAGCCATGAGCCTCAGTCAGAACCATCCTGGTCCACCCTGAAAGAGCTTCCTATCTTCCACTCTTAAGACTGCAGAAGCTGGGGCATGCACCCCTTCCCTCCCTAAGGACCCTGCTCATTATTCAAGTAGGGTGAGGCCTGGGCCCTGCCAACAAGGCCCTGTCCCTATGCCCACCACTTCTCCTAGAGCTTTGTGTGCCGAGGATAAAGAGAGTTGTTGCTAAAGTTTCCTGTGGCACTCTGATCTCCGGATCACTGGTGTCCACTCACCTTTCATTCACATAAGTGAAAGGATGACTTAAGTGACCCCTCTGGACAAAAAGGTCAGTGGTTCATTATGATACTATAATAGGACAAGCACCCAGTGCTATGGAGCCCAGAAAAACATCTGATCCAGACTGGGGAATGGGAGCAGGACGTCAGGGAAGGCTGCGTGTATCATTTACCTGTGCTCTGATTCCCCAGCTTATGCCCATCTTACATGTCTGTGCCTTAGGCCAGGGAGCTGGTCTGAATGAACTCAGGTCCTCAGGTGTTTTTCAGTTTCAAAACAGGTGGAGTCTCCATGGAACTGGAGCAAACCACAGAGCTGGGGAGGAGGTGAGGACTCACGATGAAGTAGAGGTGGGAATGACAAGACAGAAGTTCGAGGAGTCAGCACTTGAGCCCTAGTGCCAGCAGTTAGCAATCTGTGGCCAATTGCTTTCAGACACTGAACAGACACCGAAGTTCAGGAGCTGGTGGGCTGGGCTGAGCAAGGCAGACCCAGGGGCACAGGGCAGGTTTGCCGCTCTGCAAGGGCTCCCATTGAGGAAAGAGCAAGTGCACAGAGGCATGGAAGCGAAGGCCCACCTCTTCTCAGAAAGGCTCTGTGGAGCAGACAACGTTAGAGGTGGGCCTACAGGGCCTCGGTTAGTCTAGAAGATGACTTTGGACAAATTTAGAAAAGCCTTCTGCTTTAGGGAGACAGAGGAAAAATACACCTACTCAGGGCCAGACACATAGTCAATACTTGCTGAGAGGAACACAGGCTGGGTTCCAGGCTCCACACTCTGCCCTGGACAGGTGCCTTGGCAGAGCGTGCAAAATGCAAACACAGTTAAATTGACCCTGCCCAACAATCCCATTCCTGGGAATACAGCCGAAGGAAAAGAAATTGTTATACCAAAAAGACACATGTAC
The DNA here is from genome assembly GCF_009764315.1 of Trachypithecus francoisi. Lineage (NCBI taxonomy): Eukaryota > Metazoa > Chordata > Mammalia > Primates > Cercopithecidae > Trachypithecus > Trachypithecus francoisi. Next base: position 78,529,530 of record NW_022681472.1, on the reverse strand, counting down.
TTGTATGTTCATAGCAGCACTATTCACAATAGCAAAGACATGGAATCTACCTAGGTGCCCATCAACTAGATGAACAAAATGTGGTACCTGTGCACTATAAAATACTATGTACCCATAAAAAAGGGCAAAATCATGTACTTTGCAGCAATATGGATGCAGCTGGAGGCCATTATCCTAAGTGAATTAACACAGGAACAGAAAACCAAACACTGACAGGCCGGGCACGGTGGCTTACACCTGTAATCTCAGCACTTTGGTAGGCCAAGTGGGGTGGATCACTTGAGCCTGGGAGTTCAAACCCAGCCCAGGCAATATGGTGACATCCAGTCTCTGCAAAAAATACAAAAATTGGCCCGGTGTGGTGTCACGGGCTGTAGTTCCAGCTACTTGGGAGGCTGAGATGGGAAGATTGCTTGAGCTTAGGAGTTCGAGACTGCAGTGAATTGTGATTGTGCCACCGCACTCCAGCCTGGGTGTCAGAGTGAGACCCTGAATCAAATTAAAAAAGAAAAAAAGAACTTGCTCAGTGTTGGGAAGGTGTATGTGTCCAGGAATTTATCTATTTCTTCTAGATTTTCTAGTTTACTTGCATAGAGATGTTTACAGTATTCTCTGATGGTTGTTTGTATATCTGTGGGGTCAGTGGTGATATCTCCTTTATCCTTTTTTATGGAGTCTATTTCATTCTTCTCTCTTCTTTATTAGTCTAGCTAACCGTCTATTTATTCATTTTTTCAAAAAAACAGCTCTTGGATTCATTGATTTTTTGAAGGGTTTTTGTGTCTCTATCTCCTTCAGTTCTGCTCTGATCTTGGTTATTTCTTGTTTTCTGCTAGCTTTGAGGTTTGTTTACTCTTGGTTCTCTAGTTCTTTTAGTTGTGACATTAGGGTGTCGATTTGAGATCTTTCTAGCTTTTTGATGTGGGCATTCAGAAAAGGAAAGAAAACCAAATACCGTATATTCTCACTTATAAGTGGGAGCTAAATCTTGGGTACTCATAAACATAGATGGGAATGATAGACAATAAGGACTGCTAGAGCTGGGAGGGAGTGCGGGAGACAAGGGTTCAAAAACTCCAGTTGGGTACTATGCTTAGTACCTGGGTGATGGAATCATTCATACTCCAAACCTCAGCGTCACGCAACATAGCCATGTCACAAACCTGCACATAGACTCCTGAATCTAAAGTAAACGTTGAAATTATTTAAAAAATAATAATAAAAATAAAGTGACCCTGGCTTCGAAGAAGGAGTGAGAGAGTGCCCTGAACAGAATGGAAAAGGCAATCCAGGCAGATGAACAACGTGGACAAAGTCCAAGGGCTAAGGCAGAACTTGATCCCTAGATGCCTTTAAACTTCCTGCCTCTGCGGGAAGTGGGCCCAGAGTGCAGGTGATCCGGGGTTTACAGGGATGAATTGTAAAACAATTGCCACCATTAGAGAACAATAAAAAGGCACCACTGTTAGAGATCAGTTCTCAATCTATGGAGGTATAGGGATGAGAGCTGAAATGACAAGGTGGCTGTCAGTGGCAGAGAAATTATTCAGCAAGCTTCAAATGTGTGGAAAACACCTGGGACTGATCCATCCCTTCATTAAAAAAAAAGAAAAAGAAGAAAAAAAAACCTTTCTCTTCTAAACTAGGATTCAGAGACTGAATCTCCAAAAATAACTATTCTTAGCTCTTCATTTTCCTTTGTGAGTTTGGAAAAGAACAAACACATTTTACTTGGCTGGTTTTGACCTTCTCTGCAGTAGACATACCTTCCCCCCCGGCCCCCGCACCAGGGATGAGTCACTAGGAAGAGCATTTTAATCAGACCACCACCATCCACAGACAATACAAGGAGATAAAACACCTGTGAGCACGGACCATTAAAGCCAGTTCTTTATGAAATAAACAAGGCCATTTGCTTACTCTAGGTCTCCCAGAATTAGCCAAGTGAAAAGGTGGAGGAGGCCACCCCACTGCAACCAACGGTGTGATTTGAGACAGGCAAAAGGTTTGCTAACTCTACCTCAAAACAGTCAAAACAGCCCCCTGCCGAAGCTTTGCAAGTGCTACAAAAATCGCTGTCAGAAAATGGCAGTCTTCGGAAGGTCCTATTGAATCATCTCAAAGGGACCTGTCTACACAGCAGCCATGCCTCCCTTTTCTTGCAATAGTACCCTGATTCCCAAGTACTCTCCCCAAGGTGCTGCAGGGGAGGCAGGCGCAAACCCCAGCTCTGGAAGGTGAGTCAGGGTTGGTCCAAGCAGGTCATGACGGACCCGTTCCCCTTGCCAGCTTTGGTTTAGCCATGGGCACATGCCACAATTCCAGCCAATGAGCTATAAGGGGAAGTCTGTGGGAGACAGGGAGTGGCTTAGAGAAAAGATCTCTTAGCTCTTACAAAGAAACACAAGGAAGGGATAGCCTGTGTTTCTGCCTGGGACCACGGGTGTGTATGGATGTGTTTTCTGAAATTCAATGTCAGTTAGACTGAGTGACACACACAAACAGTGGTGAAGTCAAAAGATACCAAAAACCTGGGTGCATGATGAATCATGAAGCCATAGAACTAACCAACAAAGAAATGGCCCTTTTTAGAACTCTCGTTATGTGAGTTAGTAAGTATTCTTATTTTTTTTAGAGATTTTTAATTGAGTGCATTTTGCAGTTCTTGCATTGCTGTAAAGAAATACCTGAGACTGGGTAATTTATAAAGGAAAGAGGTTTAATTGGCTCATGGTTCTGCAAGCTGCACAGGAAACATAGCATCTGCTTCTAGGAAGGCTTCAGGAAACTTACAGTTATGGCAGAAGGTGAAGGGGGGAGCAGGTATAAGACAAAGAAAGACAGCAAGACTGAATCTTGTGTTTTTAGCCTGAATGATGGTGCCATTACCAAGACAGGAAACACCGGCTGGAACAGTTTTGGGGAGTGGGAGGGTAGCAAGAGTTCCATTTTGGATTAAGTAGGGACTTTTAGACTTCCTAGTAAGGCCAATCATCAGGCAACTGGGTTTGTGAGTTTGGAGTTTAGAGGAGTAGGTGAGGCTAGAGATACAAATTTGATAGTCATTCAGAAAATAGGAGGTGTCTAAAGTCAGGGGACCAGAAGAGAGGATCAAGAGAATGTGTACAGATAGGAAAGAAGATGGAGCTGGGGCTCTTCAACACGTTACAATGGAAATAGGAGGCCAGTGCAGCAAATAGACAGAAGAATCCTCCAGAATCCAGGTGAGGGACATGTTCTGAAGCAGGAAGGATCAATTGTGTCGAAAGCTGTCAATAGGTCATGACAAAGACTCAGAATTGACCACTGGATTTGGCAACATGGAGGTAGCTGGTGACCTTGAAGAAAGCATTTCGAGCTCAAAAATACTCTTAAAACATTGGAGCCGTTTCGAGACAGAAAGAGTGGAAGACGGTTTGCATTACAGGCAAAGCTGTGCATTCACATAACTCACAATCCAGCGATTCTATTTCTAATATCTACCACAGGGGAACCCTAGCACACATGTACCGCAAAACATATCCAAGAGTGTTCAGAATGACCCTGTTCAAAATGACCCCAAACTCAAAATAACGCAAATGTCTATCAATCCTAGAATAGTAGAACACACATGTAAATTTGAGTATCGTGATACAATAAATACAATGTCATACAACACAGCCAAGAAAATGAATAAATCTTCAGAAACAACAACATGGATAAATACTAAAAATAAAATGCTGAGCTTTTAAAAGAAATGAGTCACAAAAGGACACATATAATATTATTCAACTCATATGAAATCCAAAAACAGGTGAAACCAAACTACAGTTGATCCTTGAACAACAGAGATTTGAACCACTCAGGTCCACTGGTACACAGATTTTCTTCCTCCTCTGCTGCCCCTGAGACAGTAAGACCAATGCTTCCTCTTCCTCCTCCTCCTCAGTCTACTCAGCATGAAGATGATGAGGACAAAGATATTCATGATGATCCACTTCCATTCAATGAATCATATATATTTTTATCTCTTCCTCATGATTTTCTTAATAACATTTTCTTTTTTCTAGCTTACTTTAAGAATATAGAATATAATATATATGACATACAAAATATGTGTTAATCAACTGTCTTTGTTATCAGTAAGGCTTCCAGTCAATAGTAGGCTATTAGTGGTTAAGTTTTGGGGAAGTCAAAAGTTATACATGGATTTTCAGCTGCACAGGGGGTCAGTGCCCCAGCTCCCGTGTTGTTCGAGGATGAATTATATATTGTTTAAGGATGCATTCATAAGTAATAAAACTCAGAAAAAAGGCAAAAAATATATTTTTTTAACTTTTATTTTAGATTTGGGGGTACATGTGAAGATTTCTTACATAGGGAAACTTGTGTCTTGGGGGTTTGTTATACAGATTATTTCATCACCCAGATAACCCAATAGTTATCTTTTCTGCTCTTCTCCCTCCTCCCACCCTCTACCCTCAAGTAGATCCCAGTGTCTGCTGTTTCCTTCTTTGTGTTCATAAGTCCTCATCATTGAGTTTCCATTTGTAAGTAAGAATATGCGGTACATGGTTTTCTGTTCCTCATTAGTTTGCTAAGGATAATAGCCTCCAGCTCCATCCATGGTCCCAGAAAAGACATGATCCCATTCTTTTTTATGGCTGCATAATACTCCATGGTGTATATGCATCACATTTTTTTAAATCCAACCTGTTATTGATGGGCATTTAGGTTGATTTTATGTCTTTGCTATCATGAATAGTGATACAATGAACATTTGCAAGCATGTGTCTTTGTGATAGAATAATTTCTATTCCTCTGGGCATATACCCAGTAATGGCATTGCTGAGTCAAGTGGTAGTTTTGCTTTTAGCTCTTTGAGGAATCATCATACTGCTTTCCACAATGGTTGAACTAATTTGCACTCCCACCAATAGTACATATTTAAAGTAAGGTTAGCCAAAATCATTGAGTATTTTCTCCATCTGTGTCCAGCTACTTGATGAAGATAAAGAACAGGAGGAGAGTTGGAATTTTGTCAGTTGAATATAAGGGAGAGAGAGAGTGCAAGGGTGTGGCTGACATAGAAGGGCATGAACTCTAAGCAGGTCAAGAAGAGAGGTACAGACAGTAGCAAACTTCGTATTCACTACTGATAACACCATCTTCAACTACCAATATAAGTATTACTGCCATTTGTGTTTTAAAGATATAGCAAGGGAATTTGTTCCAACAGGACTTGGTATTTTATCTGCTTTAAAAAAATTTTAATGTCTATAAAGATATGAAAGTCTTTGGGAAAACTGGGCTTTTAAAATTTGCCCTGATAGGCTCCTGGTTTTATCAGAAAACTGATAAGACACAGGAAAGCCTGGGAACCACTATCTCATGCAATCTTCACCCAAGTAAGGGTACATGTCATAGGAACAACATGCTCTGCTGATTATCATCGTAGGACAGGGCAAGAGACAGATCTGACCTCTAAGCCCATCTCTAGCCCCAGCTGAGTTTGGCCAGGTTTCTTAGCCTCTTTCAACTTCAGTCTTTTCATCTACACAGTAGGGATAGCAATAATATCTTCCTCCTACAATTGTCATAAGGATTAAATGAGAAAATTCACATAAAGTGCTTAGCAAGGTGCCAAGTACATGATAAATATTCACAAAAAAATAATTACAGTGAGTTAGAGTAAGTAGTCAAAAAATGTTAGCTGTTTTGTTAGTTGGTGGTGGTTCTGTTGCTGTTGAGTGATTTAACCCCTAATAAGGAGTTAAATGTTTGAGAACCTCCAGGATAAGGAAGTCTCAATCTTACTGATATTCTTATTCTACAGTTGACCCACCTTAATTTGATTTGAGACATCCTGGAAGCACTTACGTTCTTCGCACTGTTTAAAGCACCTTATGTGTATATTTCACTTAATTTGCACAACAGGATTCAAAACCAGATCTTTCTGCTGCTAGAATCTATACTTTTCTCCCAATGAGACACTCTTCTTCCTGACAAATTCGATCATTTTTTTCTAGTTCTGCTCTCAGGAAGGACTTAGAGGAAGTCAACTTCTCTCCTACATGGTGGTTTCCTCCAAATTGAATGGCAAACTCTCCAGAGCTGTTGATCAGACTGGGAGGTTATCCCCTCACCTGGGCTACTGGGAAAGTCAGAGGCTGGCAATGACAGAATGGCCTGAGGGTTCACTGGCTCCTCTACTTACAGCCAGAAACCTCTTCCCAGAGAGATCTTTCATCCAAGGTTATTTCCTTAATGTCCGGGGAAGCAACTTCTCTGCCCAGTAAAACAAGGATCTGCTGATCCCATAGTCCCAGGATAGAATCCTAATACACGACTTTCTGCCTCAAATGGATGTGCTGTGCTTTTCATCATTCAACCAGAAAGCTGTTAGTATTTGCCAAGTACACAGGCACCCAGGGGAGTGCCAAGGAAATATGATGTCTGGTGCCTAAGAACATAAGGACACCCTATAAGGACACTCCAAGAGCCTATGTGGCCTCAGATAAATCACTTCACCATCCTAACCCTCAGCTTCCTCTGTGTGAAAAGGGGATGGGAACAATTCCCAATGCAAGGATTGCTGTGAGGATTGAATGAGATGATGCTAGTGATTATTATGGAAGATACTCACATAGATACCCTTCTTCCTTGCCATAAGAACCCCAGTTTTGTTCAGGAAAGTACCTGCTCCCAGACTATGAATTAAAATGTATCTGATATGGTTAAGACCATCCTCTTCCTCTCCACCAAGATGCTCACTTTCCCAGCTTCCCTGATGCCTAGGGATCCCCAGTTGATCTTGTTCTGACTAATGAAAGGTAAACAGAAGTCATCTGGAAGTCTTCTGGGAAACTTTTTGGTTTCCTGTAAAAGGAACAGGCATGAGGTCATACATAGAAGTGCTCTCACCTCATCCCACCCCACCTACAAATACACACACTCTTTCTTCTTTGAATTCAGATGCAATGCCTGGAGCTGGGGTAGCCACCTTGTGACTGAGAAGCAGCAAGTTTGAAGGCAACAGTCAAAAGCTAAGTAGAGAGAGGCAGAAATGAAGAATGACCCTGGATACTTGATGAGACATTAGAGCTGATAAACCAACCTCAAAATACCTACCTCAGAGTTCTTAAGTGAGATTAGAAATGCTTGAGTACTTAAACCACTAGTATCAGTTTTGCTGAATAATTGATTTGATGCTGTCATCGATTGTTACCATTCACTCCAAGCTCCCATCACTGATCCTTCTATGACTTTGAGGGGTGGATCATGTCTCTGAGTACCAAAGGGTCTTTTGAGGGACATTGCTTTAACCACAGCATACACAGTAAAGTCAGGCCCCTCTATTGTTTTCCATAAAGTCCTCCTGTACAAAGAACCCCAGCAGAGTCTGCAAATGAGGGACCTTTAGTCCTACATGGTTTATACAATGCTTCGCAGGGAGTCTTCCAGTGTGACACCATATATGCAGGCTTATGGGCCAACTCCATTCTCCATATGTCTCAGATGTTGTGCTGACACCATTCTGGTTGTGTCCTGGGCATTCTGCTCTGTTTCAATGGGAAAACTCCTCCTGACTCTGAGAATCAGGTTTCACAATTGCCCATTGTATTAGTCCATTTTCACACTGCTGATAAAGACATACCCCAAACTGGGCAATTTGTAAAGAAAAAGAAGTTTATTGGACTCACAGTTCCATGTGGTTGGGGAGGCCTCACAATCATGGCAGAAGGCAAAAGGCACATCTTACATGGCAGCAGGCAAGAGAGAATGACAACCAAACGAAAGGGGTTTCCCCTTATAAAACCATGAGATCTTGTGAGACTTACTCACTACCATGAGAACAGTGTGAGGGAAACTGCCCCCACGATTCAATTGTCTTCCACTGGGTCCTTCCCAAAACACATGCGAATCACGGGAGCTACAATTCAAGATGAGATGTGGGTGGGGACAGAGCCAAGGCATATCACACACGAAGACAGAGGAGGGATCTGAACATGGGAGCAAGTGCATAGAAATGCTCAGCACAGTGGCTGGTACCTGGCAGTTTCTCAGTAAAAGGCAGCTATTATTCTCATGATGGTCAGGACCATTCTCATTATAGAACACGATTGCTGTCACTTCTAAATTCAGCTACTCTGCAAAGGGATCAACAGGCCCTGCACTTCCAAGTCCACCCACCCTCTGTGACTTGGATATTAGGATTATTTCTCACATGGCATGTTCCCAGAGAAGGAGGGGCCTGGCAGGTTATGGTAGGTGAGCAGATGCCTGAATAGGCTACACAGAGAAGGAGGCAGCATTTAGCCTGACCATTCAGAAGATGAGTCAAGGCCATGGTTTAAGAGATCATACACTGTCTTCCAAACCTAAGTTGAATGTCAAGATGAATTATCACACCACAAGTATTCACTGAGGCACAAGGCAGGTGCTCAAAACTGTACTGAAAAGAAAAACCCTAAAAAACAAGACAGAGAGTGGGATGTATACTGCAGAGAGTATTTGTGGCTTGATTGAAAGAATTATGCCGGGAAAACATCCTCAGGTTTTAGCTGCTCGCTTTCCTGGAATTCTAACTGAGTTACTAAGCTAGAAGATCCTGGAAGACATACACCAAGCTTGCCAACAGAGCGCTCCTCTAAAATACACCCTGCAGCTCTGCAAACAAGCCAGCCCCATACATCCAAATGACCATGTGCTGAGACCATGTCTACGTGGTGCTTTCTGTCCATGGGGAGCCACCCTCTTGAGTGGTAGTGCAGGTGCACAGAGCGAAGGACTGCAACCAGGAGACCTTTGTCTCCACCAGCCCCCACCCCCCCCACACTGAATTGCTGCCTGTCTCCCAGTGGATCACTGAGCCCCCCAGACCCCCATTTCCCCACCTGTCAAGTGAAGGGGCTGGATTCCATGGCTCCTGTGATGATTCACTTTATGTGTCCACTTGGCTGGGACACAATGCCAGAAAAGTAGTTAAACAGTATTCTGTATGTTTCTGTGAAGGTGTTTTGTGATGAGATTTACATTAAAATCTGTGGGCCTTGAGGAAAGCAGATGACCCTCCATCAGGCAGGCAGGCCTCACCCAATCAGTGGAAGGCCTGAATAGAACAGGCTGGCCTCCCTACACAAGAAGGCGTCCTGCCAGCAGACAGCCTTCAGTTGGACTCGGACTGCAATTCTTCCCTGAGCCTCCATCCTGCCGGCCCACTCTACTGCAGATTTTAGACTCCCCAAGCCGCTATAATCATGTGAGCCAATTTCTTAAAGTGTCTGTGTGTGTGTATGTGTGTTTGTGTGTACCCTCACACATTCTGTTGCTTCTGTTTCTCTGGAGAACCCTGACAAATACAAGCCCCAAACTCCTTTCCAGTTCTAAGTTGCTGGAAGACTGATGGCAGAATGGAAGTTTAGGTCCATCTCTCAGCCTGAAGCTCCCCCGGGCAGAGAAGTTAAAGTGATCGAGACAATGGCCTCTTTTAGGAGGACTTGTGCAATGGGCCTCCTCGGCACAGCAATAAATACCAGTAGTTCCAGAACTGGTACACCAAGTACTGTGGGGTGTGGGGTGAGATAAATTGATGTGAACACAGCCAAGAGGAAATCCAAAATAGGAGGTTATGAAGACAGCCTCACATTCCACAGGTTTTGCCGTCCTCTGTTGGGAGCTCCCCATTCACTTGTCACTTGACAGCACCATTATCCCAGAGGCAAGAAGCAAGTTTGTTTTTCACCGGTGACTGATGAGGTCTTGTTGCAGAACTGCAGAGCAGCAAGACACAATTTGGTAAAGATCTGGGAAGGAGGTAGAGCAGAGAACATCCTGCTATTCAAATCCATTCGAAGGTCACAGCCACTTGGAAGAGCCTGCTCCATGCCAGCTGTTCCTGGGTGCCCTTGGACCTTTGCATGCCTGTCCTTCAACCACACTCCCGGCAGATCCCAGCCACAGCTTGGAGAACTAGAGAGAGCACAGGCGGGAGATGGCGACTTATTCTCAGCCTCCTTTGCTGGCTTTTCTTCTTCCTTGAGTCCTGTGAGCCCCAGGTTCCCTCAAAGACCCTCTGCTCTTCCCTTTCCTCCTACATGCTTCTAGGTTGTCCCACCCAGATCCAAGCCTTCCATTCTCACCATCCTGTGGGTGAACCCCAAATCTAGATATCCATCTCCAGCTGCTCTCCTGTGCTCCTGACCTGAGCTCCCCAGAACATAAGCTTCATGAGGACGAGGATGGATGTCTGTTTTCTCTGATGTGTCTCCAGCTCCTGGAATACATTTGGTGATGAATAAATATCTATTGAATCAATTAATGAATGTGCATTCAGCCACCTTGAAACATCTCCACTTAGCCTCTCTGGGACTAAGCGTATATAAAACCAAACCCTTATTCTTCTCAGCCGCCAAACCCAGGCCTCCTGTTGTGCCCCTCGCTTTGCACTATCCATTCTTTGCACTATCCATTTCCTAGCTCCATTCTGGAATCTGGGTGTCCCCTCTGTCTCCTTTGCTTGCCACCACCTCCCACTTCCAGTGAATCTCCAGATTCTATCCTCTTAGGCCTCTTGCCTGCTCAGTCTTCTCTTTCCCCACCTGGAGTGAGGAGTGAGCCACCTGGCCCTCTTATGGTATCATAGACATCTGTTTACTTTTCTGCTTCTGCAACTAAACAATGAGTCATGTAATCACAAAGACCTGAGGTACGGATATTTACCTGTGTGTATGGGGAGCAAGGAATCCCAGGATCTGAATTCCCCTTCTTATTTTGGGAAAATCCCTCCTCTGTGGTCATAAGCATGTGATCTGGCCTCACCCACAGAAGCTTCCACCCAGGACTTAGAAACTGGAGGGAGGAAGGCCAAGAGGCAAGTTCCTCCAGAGCTTATTCATGCTCCGGCCATCAGGGTGGCTGTACCAGCAGGGTGGTGCCGGCTCTGAGTCCTCACCAGCAGGCTGCTCTCGGGCGGGCCCTGGGGCTGTGCTCTCGGTGGACAGGCTCCCTTTGTGTTTCTACCTCTTGCCCAAGCCCAGTTCCCCAGCTTCCCACCAACTCTGAGAAGTCACCACTATCCTTATATCATGGCCCTTTTATGAATATGTTTAGTTAGGGTCAGTTTCTGGGCCTTGGAACCAAGGACTTTGACCGACATACCTGGTCTCACCCCTCTCTTAACCTCAGCATCTAGCAGGGTACTTGTTATCTAATAGGTAATTAGTGTATGAATAAATAAATACATGAAAAGGGGAAGGAAATAAAGAAAAGGAGGAAAGGAAGAAGGGGGAAAAACCATCAATGTTATTATTTTTTCCCTTTGACTATTCCCCAGGTAAGGTTGGAAGGAGGGAGAGAAGGACTGGGAAATGATAGACCACTGAATGTGATGAGCCTTGGGTCGTTTTTAGCATTAGGACCTTCCTCCTTCTTCATGGGTTGCATCTTAGAGTCCTGGAAGAATATGAGAAAATGTGTCATTCCCCGACTTTGAGAAATCACCAGTACTTAGCACCCTCCAGGCAGTAAGCTGACAACCGTGCTTTACTTTCTAGAATGACGTGGCTCCAACATGATGCCTGGTCTGACTTGGCAGAGCAAGGAAAAAAAAAGGAATAGGGTCTGAGTGGTTATGGAAGGAAAGATGAAACAGGAAGCTGGGAATTTGGGAAAGCACACAAAGCAAGCCTATAAAATTCCCATGCTTTATAAAAACCAGCTGATAATAGAAATTGGTATAAGTTTTCTGCAAATCACTCTGGCATTCCCTTTAACCCAATAATTCCACTCCAAAGCATCTATCTTAAGGAAGTAATCAGAAATATGGACCATTATTTATGTATAAAAATAGTCATGTCAAAAAAATTGGAAGCAACTGAAATGTCTCACAGTACGAAAATGACTGAGTAAAACATGTCTCGTCGATACAATGGAATATTAGCAGTTAAAAATAGTGTTTGCAAAAGAACTATGAGGAAATGTGGTGACGTAATGTATGCAGAAAAGACAAGAGACATGCAAAACCACGTATATAGGAAAATGTCTATATTTGAACACAGCCTAGAAAGAGACAAAGTTTTCACAGGGCTGTCTCTTCCTGGAGGAGGAAAAAAAAAACCATAGAATGGTTTTCTCTTTAGTAACTTTTCTATAGTTTTCTACAATGAGTCAATATTACAAAAAGAAAATATAAGATTAAAATGCAAGAGTAAAAATTACAACCAAATATAGAGTTGCTCTTTACTCAATAAAGAATGTAACCTTTTTATTAACCTCAGTTTCTTCTTGCAACAATACAATAAATGTTAGAACAAATCTCATATGAGTAATTTAAATACACTGTCACTAAGCAGTTATCCAGCCAAGTTCAACTAATCCTCAGTTCTGCTCCAGCTGGTTCTAGTTGTATATCAAAGAGACTGTTGGTGTTAACTGCCTTGATAAGAAGATGAAGAGGATTTATAATAATAACGGTTCATTATGTGCCAAGCACTGCACTAAGCTATTTCCTTTAATATTCATGAGAACCCACAGATACTGAATTACAGGGAGGCTGAATAACCTGCCCAAGATCACACAGCTAACAATGGTAGTACTGGCGTTGAACCCAGGACGTCTGCCTCAGAGACACCTGCACACTCCCATTGCTGTACATGGTGCTCCACCTCATAGCTTCAGCTGGGTCTTCAAAGGAATGATGGCTGTTACTGTCCCCCAACAAATACCACTCTTAACTTTCTACTCTCACCATCTTTCTGTTTTGTGACTCACAAAATTAATGGCTCTAAAACCTCATGCCTTCATGTCTCCCAGCCACAGCGCTTTTTATTTTTTCATCTTAAGTATCTGTCTCACTGTCTGTGATCCTTGATCATTATTTTTAGCTTTTTTAAAGGAACCTTTTAAAGTGCCAAATGCCCTTCCCTTAAAATGTTTTTTAATTTTAAAAAGTCTACCAAGAAAAAGCAGGATGGAATTATTACTAGGAGCTGGGTAAATGGTCAAGTAAACTATATTATTTTAATGAAGGGAAATTATTTTTATCAAGCCAAAAGCAGGAATGCCTAGTGGTGGAATTTTGTTTGTTGGCAACAGTCTGACAAAGAAAATATTTTGGATTAGATTGTGTTCTGGGGCAAAGCAAAACAAATCAAAACCAAAAAAATAGTCCTCTTGTCACTTTTCCAGGGTTGGAAAATGGGAACCCAGTGAAATTTCTATCTAACGACTTGGCCTACGAGGAATTTGGCCAGTCTGCTTTCAAAAGATTGCTGTCCTGAGTCTTGTCATGGTGAAGGTGAAGACCATCAAGAAGTGGCTCTGAGACCTTCTAGTCAAAGATCTTTCCACTGTAGGTGAAGAGAAACACCCCTTTCGCCAACATTTATTGAACAGCTACAAGAGAAGACACAGTGCTAAGCCTTGAGGTGCAGAAATGAGTAACTTCAAGAGCTTCAGATTAAGATTAGGGACAAAAATGGAAATGATTAACTCTATTACAACACAAATGCAGTCAGTGGCAAAATTCAAGTAAAGGACAATTTACTCAAGGCTATGCAGAAAGAAGCACGAATTACAGGTGTGATCTCTTCCACTGGGGTGGAGGGTGGTGGTGTCTGTGTTCTGAAAGGCACAGAATTTGAAATTACTTCCACCTGTCTAAAGGTGCAGGACCCGAAGTTCTCTCCCCGCTCATCACCCTGCTCCAGTCAGGGTAGGTCAAATTAGAGCCCAGGAGTTCAAACACAAAGAGAAATCCTTTGCCTTCCTCTGCTTCAGTGGAGCTGGGTTTACCTTAGGGGCCAGAGGATTAGAGGACATTTTTAGTCTCCTAGAGCCTAGATACCTGGAAGTCTGGGCTGACAAGTAATTTGAGTCTCCTGGAACCTAGATCCTCACTGAGTGCCTCGCTGCTTTTGCTCCAGCTAACTCCAGCAGCATCAACAAGAGAATGACGTGCTAGGCCTTAGCTGTCCTATTCTTCTTTCTCATGAAATGAGGGCTTTTGAAAACAAGAGGAATACAAATGGCCTTATGGATATAAAAAGTCGTGGAAACTTCCCTAGTAACCAGTAAAACATCGATCTGCTGCTTCCATTTTTTACTCATCAGATAGGCAAAATCTTTAGACTGGGAAAATCTGGTGTTGTTGAGGATCTGAGAAAATGGACACTCATTCCCTGCCAGTTGGAGGATAAACTGACATTATCACTTGGTAGGGCAATTGGAAGCCTCTATTAAAAATTTGAATGCTGGCCGGGGGCGGGGACTCACGCCTGTAATCCCAGCACTTTGGGAGGCCGAGGCAGGTGGATCACGAGGTCAGGAGATCGAGGCCATCCTGGCTAACACAGTGAAACCCCGTCTCTACTAAAAATACAAAAAATTAGCTGGGCATGGTGGTGGGCACCTGTAGTCCCAGCTACTCGGGAGGCTGAGGAAGGAGAATGGTGAGAACCCAGGAGGCGGAGCTTGCAGTGAGCTGAGATCATGCCACTGCACTCCAGCCTGGGCGACAGAGCCAGACTCCGTCTCAAAAAAAAAAAAAAAAAAAAAATTGAATGCTAATTCTTTAACCCACAGCTTCACCTTACAGACACATTTATACATACGCATAAGGATATATGGACTAAGACGCTCGCATAGATGTTCACAATAGCAGAAAATTATGAATAACCTAAATGCCCATCAACAAATTATTAAATCAACTATAATGTATCTATACTAGTGAATATCATGGGCAACAGTTTTTAAAAATGAGGCAGATCTCTTTGTCTTGTCATGGACATCTGATCATTGAAGAATGCAAGTATGATAAAAATACAGAGTATAGTCTTATTTATGTTTTTCTTTACATGTGTTTGTGCGAATGCAAATATACAAGAGTGATTGCCTATCCTTTGTTATCTAAAATTCTACAATGTGTATTTATGTTTTACTTATTGAATTTTTTTAAAGTGAGAGAAAGATATAACATTTTAAACTACGACAATAGAAAGTTGAAAGAATTTTCAATTCGAGGGAGGCACGCTAGCTGTCATGAGCTGTAATCAGGGAATTTGGCAGAGTCCAGATACTGCTCGTCAGCCCAACAGGCCGAGACTTGATTGCATCATTCTCCAAGAGTGGTTTGGTCTCTCGGCAGTAAATGCAAACTAAACTCGAAAGAGACTGATGGACAAACCAGGATATCCATTTGTCATTTACAGCAGGGTTTCTCAACCTCAGCGCTACTGACATTTTGGGCTCGAGAATTCATTGTTGGGGTGGGGAAGGGGCACCTTGTGCATTGTAAGATGTTTAGCAGCATCCCTGGCCTCTACCCACCAGATGCCAGTGTCACATCCCTCCTCCAGTTTGACAACCAAAAGGTCTCCAGACATTGCCGGATGGCAAGGATGTTGCCAACATGGCCCCCAATTAAGAACCACTGATTTACAGTAAGCAATATAACTGCCAAGAAGACCAAATGCTATCACTGCTGGAAAACTACGTGGATGATCAAATCACAACACAAGGTTGCCAAGAGAAAAGGAAGTCAGAACAAAGGCAGTCTTTATTAAAAATATGATTTAAGTATTTGATGGTTTTGGGCCATGATAGCCTAAAGCACCTCCCTCATTCCAGAGAAATCCCTGCCTTTGGAAGAAACCTTGGTTAGGCACAACCAGCTTTCTCCTCTCTGGCCCACACTAATTCTTCCCCTTCTGTTTGTCACTTTTTTCCAAAGACACCAATGTTGTTGATTGTCTCAATGCTTCTCAAACATACCAATGGCCTTCAATGGCAGAGGAGCATCCATGTGACATCCGGTGAGGCAGAGCCCCAAATGCCCCTCCACAAGCACATCATTTCCTTAAAGTTGTGTTTTACCTTAAAAATCCACCTGATTTTGCTTTCTGTTCTGTATTATACCTATATATTTATCTTAACAAAAAACAAGTTTCCTAAGTTTTAAGTCATACACTTTGGGAAGGCACACAAGTTTATCCTGTGGCTTCATGTACTCCCAAGTACATTCCAGATGTAAAGAACAGACAAGTTCCCACACTTCTTTCATCTCATCTGAGGAGATTATTTCCATGAGATTGAAAAAGGTTGAAAGAAATTTGGGGGGACCAGGTGCGGTGACTCACACCTGTAATCCTAGCACTTTGGGAGGCCAAGGCGGGTGGATCACTTGAGGCCAGGAGTTAAGAGACCAGTCTGGCCATCATGGCAAAACCCCATCTCTACTAAAAACACAAAAATTAGCCAGGCATGGTGGCCTGCACCTGTAATCTCAGCTACTCAGGAGGCTCAGGCAGGAGAATTGCTTGAACCTGGGAGGCGGAGGTTGCAGTGAGCCGAGATCGTGCCACTGGCAACAGAGCCAAACTCTGTCTCAAAAAAAAGAAAGTTACTTGGGGAACCATCTATCTCTGTGATGCCTCCTGCATGTATCTGATCTCATCGAGTGTATTATACACACTCCCAGGACAAAGAAGAGCCCTTTTACAGTCTCTTGTACTGAATGACTTGCTGCTTTTGCTCCAGCTAACTCCAGCAGCATCAACAAGGGAATGACGTGCTAGACCTTAGCTGTCTCCTCGGCAGAATTCCAGTGAGGACGACTGAGCTGCTTGTTTTGGTTTCAGGCAATATAGCCTCCTGAGATTATTTTTTAAAGAAATTTCTCTTAGCAGGAAAGACATAAGGACAGAAAAAAGCGTGGGAGCCTCTATTTCTGAATCAGACTTCCTTGGGATTTTATCTTCTCTTATTTAAGGGATTTCATGTTTCAATGTGGGAGAAAATTTTAAATATAAAAGTATATTTCAGTAATGACTCACTTAAAGCATATATCAAGACTGACTTTTGCAGGGGACAAAGGACTTATGGATGTATAAGATAAAGAAAAAAACATGGGGTTTGGGGGAGATCAAGACATTTTGATTGACCTGCATTTGTCTTTTGAAGTTACAGCATAGGATCCTGCCATGCTGGGATTAGCTTAGGATTTTCTGAGACACAAGCACTGTGAGGGTGAAGTCGGAGCTTCATACACCTCTTTTCAGTGTCTTTTGGAAGCCTATATTTTTTCCTCATTCCCTTCTCCCCTCTTTCAATCCATTCATTACTTAAATGCCAAAGCTACAAAATCTGAGAAAGGACAGAACTAGACACATCCCTTTCCCTCTGATTCTTCCCCAAACTGGGATGGAATTTTGTGTTTTGCTCTTGCTTTCCTTATCCAATTCTATATGTAATTCTGTTGTATTTTCATCCATAGAGTTTCTTAGCAGAACAAGCCTTTTTATGTTTACACTTCTCTTTAAAAATGACCAAGAAAATGGGCTCTGGAATTTTACTTCTTCCCTCCAGAGTCTTTTTCAAGGAATCAAATCTCAATCCTGGTATTCATCCTCAGTGCCACGATATAGAAGACCCAAAGTGATGATAAATTTGCAGCCCTCTTGAAAGTCAGGCTTGTGGAGAGAGAAATAGGGTGTTGGTTTCTGTAGTTTCCAGGCCCATGAGAAAAAAGCACTCAGGCTCACCAGGGACTATTTACACAGAGGGGAGGCAGGGAGAAGTAAGAGGCACAGTTCCCAGAAATCATGTTCCATGTCAAGAAAAGCGAGGCTCAGCACCAGTTAGGTGGCATTGCCAGAGCAGAAAAATAATCCAGACTACTTCAGCCTCGTAAGAGAAATCAGGCAAGCAAAGTTTGCACCACTACAAGGCCAGCATAGTATCAGCGTTCAAGGTGTTTATTTTGGAGACGTGCAACTTGGGTTTGAACCCCAGCTCTGCCATTATATTAACTGCAAGTTACTTAGCCTCTCCCTGCTTCAGTTTTCTCATATCTGACATAGTGATAACAGCGTTACTTTATTCCACACGTGTTTATGAACACCTAGCATATGCCAGACGCTCTTCTGGGTGCTAGAGGAAGGGTAGGGCAGTGGTGAGAAAAACAGAAAATGTCCCTGCTCTTGAAGAGTTTACATTCTGGAGAAAGTGACAAAAAATAAGTAGGATCATTTCCTTAACAGATGTTATTTAGAGATAGAAAGTGATGGGGGACGGGGGGGTGGGGGGGTGGCGGTGAAACGTTAGAAGAAATAATTGAGCTGATGCATGAACGATGGGAACAAGCCAGCCACATGAAGATGAGGAGAAGCACGTTCCAGGCAGAACCTACTTCAGACGGTATTTCATAAGGGTTTCCTGAGATAAAGTGTGGAAAATATGAGTATAGGACCAGACACCACAAATGTAAACTACTCAACAGATGTAGGCAACCATGATGACTCAGAGATGGTGGAAGAGGTCCCTAAGTCAGGTCATGGGTAAGTTGGGAGAAGGAATGTCAAGGGTATCAGGGAGGGAATTAAGGCTGGAGAGTTCATTGTATGCCCTTGATCATAGGAGCCAATGGAACAAAGGAGCCATGGGAGGACTGTGGAGGTGACTGTGGAAGCTGGAGAGCTCAGGTCCCACTAGAAGGGGCAGCCAGTTCCCTCAATTAGCTGGGTCCTTATGACTTGAATTTTCCACCCTGGCCTGCCCATGACCTCCCCGTCAGCTCATTTACCCATATACCCCCTCCTAACGCCCATGCCGCTGCCTCTGCCAGGACTCTGAGGCAACACATGGGCAAACAAGTCAAAGAGATCTGTCTAATCTCCACGTGTTATGAATAAAGAAACTGGGTCCCAGGCAGGTTATGAGATTCTTGCAAGGAACCCAACTACTCAGGCAGCCTCCACTGAAGACTACAACTCATCTAGTTGAGAAGGTTGTCTTCTTCCACCTTGGCTCCTTCTATACTTCTCCTGTAGCTTAAGAGGTGGCATGAACAGAACAGTATGACAGAGAGGGGACACCTGCCCAGCAATCCACCCTGGTCATCCATGGGGCCACAGATGTCACAATGGGAACATTCCTCCTAGGCCCAGAGAAAGCCTGCTCCAGTGTGCCTAGGCTTTCAGAAGTGTCAGAAGTATTTTTTGGCAGGGAGTGGGGATGGACAGGAGGCCATGGAATTATCACCGTCGGGGCACTGGTGGGGCAGGCCATCTGCACACAAGGCAGGACATTGGAGTGCAGCCCTAGAGAGCAACTCTGGTCAAATCAACAATTCAATAATCCAAAGAGTGTCGATGGTACAGCCTCAAACACAGAACTACAGCAGAACCCAAGAGAATTATGACACCCTCTTCTACCTGCAAATTGCTTTCACATTCCTTGTCCCAGCTGCTTTACAGAGGAGACAACCAAGCCTGAAGAGGCTAACAGAGATGTTGTGACTCCTTCATGCCCTGTTCTCATAGATGTCAAAGCCCATGATATTCAGGGATGCCTTCCACTCATGGGAAACAGGTCCCCATCCAGAAACCAATGAGAGAATAGCACAACAGGCACAACACAACCACCAAGTCCCGACAGTCAATGCTCCAGACTTTTGAACAACTTGTAATTTCTGGACAACACACCACACCCTTTTCATCTGTAGGCTTTTGTAAATACCATTCCCTCTGCCTGAAATCCTATTCCCCACAGTTCTCCCTACCATGACCTTCATCCACTTGGCTAAATCCTATTCCTTTTGTCCCAACTTAAGTATCACCTCCTCCAGGAAGCCTTCTCTGGCATCCATGGGGTGGTACCCCATTCACGTGCCTCCTTGGCACCAATGCCTCCCTTAGAGCATCCACCAACCACATTGTCCTGTAATGGCAGGATTGTGTTCTGTCTCCCCCACTAGACTCTGTTCCATGATGGCAGAGGCTAGGTCTTATTCACTGTTACATCCTCTGACCTCAATAGGCACTTGATAAGTTGTTATTTATAAAATCATGAACAGGACCAGATCCCTGCCCTCTCAGAGCTTCAGAGCTCACACCGTGGAAGGGAGTTCACTGCCCAGGATGGTTACTCTACAGCTAACTCTGCCCTTGAGAGCTTCAGGCCTCATATCGTTCTCTGTCTCTGTCTCTGTCTCTCTCTCTCTCTTTCTACCCTCCCCCACTGTTGACAGTTTCATGTTAGTCGGGTGAGGTCTGAACAACGCCAGCCCGTTCCGGAGCCAGCCAGCTCCTCTCTGCAGAATGGCACCAGTCCATTGATTTTCTCCCCTCCGCTGGCATGAGAAGCTTAGAGGCAGCCAGGAAATCGGTCTTGGGAATATTTGGCCTTTCCAGGCCCTTGGGATTAGAGCCTAAAAATCAGATCCAGGGAGCCAAGCTACCAACCTATTCCCCTGTTGACTAGCGGGGGCTCCTTGCTTTCACTCAGCTCCCTGGGCCCACCTGTCTCTTCTTATTCTCCCCGTTCTTTATCACCACTCATAGGACAATTTCCATTTTTGACGGTGGTTCTGTATAGGCTACAGTGAAAATCTTTTGGGGAATTTACTCATTTACTATGACTCCTTAGTTGTATCCCTTACTCACAAGGGCTCTTGGCATCTATATTTTTGCCTCGTATCCTGTTCTCTCCACAGTACTGATTGGACCAAATTTGGATACCTGAGCCAATCTGAGCCCATCATATTCTCTTACCTAGGAACTGGTGCAACAAGGGTCTGGTTTGGCCTGAACTGGTCTCTTAAATGAAAGTGATGTAAACTAAAGAGCTCTGTGGTGGCTTCTCTCACCTATGAAGTAGAATGGGAAGCATAGAAGGCTGGTCTACAGAAAGCGAAAAAAGAACCAGAAACATATGTATAAGATGTCAGGGTCAGTTGTTTCATTCCTGCTTGCAGCTTCGTTCTAAGGCCCAGCCTCATCCCTTCCCACAGATACCTCCTCGGTGTTCAGCAATTATCGACCGAGCACCTAATGTGTGCCAAGCATGAATTTTTAAAGCACTTAGTCTAAGTGGTGAGAAAAAATAGATACAATCCACGTCCGCATGGAGCATACAACCTAATTAACCAAATACTCACAAAACTAAATACATAATCACAAATGGGTTGAACTGCTCTGAAAGAAAAGTACAGGGTGACTTAAAAATACATCTAACAGGAAGACCTGGTCTAGTCTGGAGAATTAAGGAAGGCTTTCCTGAGGGAGTAACATCTGGATGGATTTAGGAAACAGAGGAGCATCCACGGGCTGATAAGATGATTCCTAAACCAAACCAATGCAGCAGAGGCAGGATTTCAGGGTCAGAGGTGACCACAAAATGCAAAGTGAATCATCCACTGGGAGAATACTGGACCTTCCACAAACTGAGGAACAGGAATCCAAGTCAATCTTATCTAGACCTTAAGAGGCAAGATGATACCTGGGCCTCATCTGATTGAATTGGTTGGGATGTAGCTTGAGCACCAGGAGTTTTTGAACTCCTCAGGTGACTTAACTGTGCAGCCATGGTGGAGAATCACTGACTACCAAACTGCAATGAAAGCCTAGCTGGTGGCAGAAACCCTGACTTTATAGCAATACTGATCCTTGTAGTCACACAACTTCCCCAGCACCATCGAGCAACAAATTCCTGTGATTGAATCTTACACAGTCTGTATCATAACTGATAAGACCCCTGCCACATAGCATGCTGGGACCTTGGGCAAAAAAAAACAAGAGAGAAAGTGACCCTGAAACAGCCTGAGGTATGATCTAGGCTCATCAACTAGGAAAGAGCTCAGATTCCAAGGAAAACAAATGGTGGTAAGGCCAAGGAAGAGAAAGTGAAAGACTGCTGGGCTGGCATAGAGCTTAAAGAACTGAGAACAATTCTCCTAGCCTAGCCACCTACTCTCAATGCTTGCCACAGAATGCCAAGAATTTGGGGGGCAGAAAGCCGTGCAATTGTACTTTTGGGGTCTTGCTGGACAGTGAAAGATACAGTGTTAGTGGCCACAGCAACAGTGTGCTGATAAATGTCTAACAACCTACTCTCTAGGGAGGGGAAAGCCCTGGTTTGCAGCTTTTGCCAATTACAGGAATGTAAATACTCCCATCATGGCAGATTTCAAGCTACTAACATGACATCACTGAAAGCAGAGCTGGGAAGAGATGCACATGATTGGCTCTCGTGAGCTCACATGAATCATCTCTAGCACACCCCTGGCACCAGCAGATAACCTGAATGAGTTTTGCAGACTGGGGTCATCCAGGAATTCTGAGTATCTGGCATTCACATTTAATTTTTGACATATATAATAAATAGCACTTTCTGTTAATTAACATTCTAAATGTGAGAGGGGAAAGATTATTTGTACTCTCTTCTCCCTATCTTCCAAGGAGAGTGAATCCCAGAGAAGATATGTCTGGATTTCTGGAGAAGCTACCAAAAGGGATGGGAGAATATTTGGGGAGGGAGGAGTGATGACGTTGCTAATGTTGACAGAGGAACTTTGGGGAAAGAACAGAGATGCCTTAAAAGGAATTTTTTGGGGTAAGTTTTGCTGTGTGGTACACAATGTTAAATCTGGTACTCCAGATTTCCTTAAGAAATCTTCAGTAAAGTGTGCATTTCTCACAAAAACATTTGGCATTCAATTTGATTTAAGGAGGAATACAGTAAAGTGCTGAATTTGGTCCTGTGGTGGGTATACAGCAAGAGAAGAGGCTGCCTAAAGGGATAGAGTCGTATTCAGATTAGATGGATAAGAGCAATAATAACCTGACAATAACAACCATCCTTGCTGAGCACTGACCACATGCCCAGCATGGCTCCACGCATTTCATGAATATTCATCCATTTAATCAGGCAGCAAATCAGTTCAAATCAGAATGCAGACAAACTGATCCAAGAACCCAAGCTTAATTAGCTACTACATCATATGACCAATTACAGGGATGTAGATTTTCAGATGGTGTATGGAATATGGAACACAATGTGTATTTTTAGGTAAATAGCATCTATTTCAACATAGAACATTTTGGATTTTTGTAATTAGGATGTTTGACCTAGAATTCAGACATTCCCAGGAGACTGGAACCTTATAGTACTTCTAGCAAGCATTGCCTTTGAAATGAATGAAAACCTTAGATGGACTATAAGGGGGGTTTCAGGCATCAGTTGAGGAGGTGGGTATTTTCTTTCTGAGGCATCTGAAGTGGCTACAGAAATCCATTATGCACCCACTACATACAACTTAATTAAACAGATATTATTAAGCACCAATTGGGGTCTGCAATGATGAGGAAGAGAGTTTCTCTTGCATCTCACTCATCTGGGAGGAGAGTGGGGGAGTGGAGCAAAAAAGCAAGCATGGCAGCTCATACCTGTAATCCCAGCACTTTGGGAGGCAAAGGCAGGCAGATCACCTGAGGTCAGGAGTTCAAGACCAGCCTGGCCAACATGGTGAAACCCCATCTCTATTAAAAATACAAAAATTAGCAGGGTATGGTGGTGCACGCCTATAATTCCAGCTACTCAGGAGGTTGAGGCAGCAGAATCACTTGAACCTGGGAGACAGAAGTTGCAGTGAGAGACTATGCCACTGCACTCCAGCCTGGGCAACAAAGACAGATTCCATCTCAAAAAATTAATAATAATAATAAAATAAAGGCAAGTTTACCCTTAACTCTGTGCCAGGGGGCAGACATGAGGGTGCATGAGAAAGCAAATGAGTAAGTGCTACTCAGGACCTCAGGACGTGGCACAGAAATCATGAGAATTTTCCCAGGCTGATAAATTGTGGGCTCAGCTCTGAAGGATTCCAACAGGTACAGTTGGAGAGTGAAAGCAGTCCAGGGAGAGGAAAAGCCCAAGCAGAGAACAGGGCAGGGGCAGGACTGCAGGCATGGGGAGGGAGCATGAGGAAGAGGCCGGAGGCTATTTATCTAGGAGCTCACAGTCTCCTCTGGATTGTCTTATAATAATGAAAGTAGATAAAATTATAATGATATTATTATGAGAAGCTGACAAATCAACAGGACTATTTTGTTTTGAAAAAATAAAGAGTACCTTAAATAAAAGTTACTATACTTCCACTAATGCTAATTAATAACAATTAATTAATAATGAACCAGTTCACTTAGGCTTAAAATTGAAAAGGCAGACCAGAGTCACTCTGGGCAGATCTGGGATACAGTCAGTTTATAAGTACCTCCTCTCCTCTCTCCCACTCCCCTAGCTCTATGTTTCTATCCTCTCCCTTGGCTCAGTTCTTGAGGTCCATTATACCCTCAGCTACCCTGGATCTCCTTCCATGATGTCCTTTTTTTTTAAATTTTACTTTAAGCTCTGGGATACATGTGCAGAATGTGCAGGTTTGTTACATAAGTATACATGTGTCATGGTGGTTTGCTGCACCCATCAACCCGTCATCTAGGTTTTAAGCCCCAAATGCATTAGGTATTTGTCCTAATGCTCTCCCTCCCCTTGCCCCTCATGCCCCCGACAGGCCCTGGTGTGTGATGTTTCCCCTCCCTGTGTCCATGTGTTCTCACTGTTCAACTCCCACTTATGAGTGAGAACATGCAGTGTTTGGTTTTCTGTTCCTGTGTTAGTTTGCTGAGAATGATGGCTTCCAGCTTCATTCATGTCCCTGCAAAGGACATGAACTCATTCTTTTTTATGGCTGCATAGTATTCCATGGTGTATATGTGCCACATTTTCAAGTCTTTGCTATTGTAAATGGTGCTGCAATAAGCATATATGTGCATGTGTCTTTATAGTAGAACGATTTATAATCCTTTGGGCATATACCCAGTAATGGGATTGCTGGGTCAAAGCGTATTTCTGGTTCTAGGTCCTTGAGGAATTGCCACACTATCTTCCACAATGGTTGAACTAATTTACACTCCCACCAACAGTGTAAAAGTTTTCCTATTTCTCCACAGCCTCGCCAGCATCTGTTGTTTCCTGACGTTTTAATAATCACCATTCTAACTGGCCTTGAGATGGTGTCTCATTGTGGTTTTGATTTGCATTTCTCTAATGACCAACAGTGATGATGAGCTTGTTTTCATATGTTGGTTGGCTGCATAAATGTCTTCTTTTGAGAAGTGTTTGTTCATATCCCTCGCCCACTTTTTGATGGGTTTTTTCTCTTGTAAATTTGTTTAAGTTCCTTGTAGATTCTGGACATTAGACCTGTGTCAGATGCGTAGCTTACAAAAGTTTTCTCCCATTCTGTAGGTTGCCTGGTCACTCTGATGGTAGTTTCTTTTGTTGTGCAGAAGCTCTTCAGTTTGATTAGATCCCATTTGTCAATTTTTGCTTTTGTTGCCATTGTTTTTGCTATTTTAGTCATGAAGTCTTTGCCTATGCCTATGTCCTGAGTGGTATTGCCTAGGTTTCTTCTAGAGATTTTATGGTTTGGGTTTTACATTTAAGTCTTTAATCCATCTTGAGTTAATTTTTATATAAGGTGTAAGGAAGGGGTCCAGTTTCTGTCAGTGCTATACATGTTCAGAAAAACTTTTCTAGTAACGAACTATAGAAATGATCCCTGAAAGTATAGTCTTCATGATCAGTACTTTCTTGATGCTGTCTTTTCTTTTCTTTTTTATTGTTTTATTTTTTTCTGTTTTTTTAGATAGATTCTCACTTTGTCCCCCAGGCTGGAGTGCACTAGCATGATCTCGGCTCACTGCAACCTCTGCCTCTGGGGTTCAAGCTATTCTTGTGCCTCGGTCTCCTGAGTAGCTGGGATTCTGGGATTACAGGCAAATGCCACCATGCCTGGCTAGTTTTTTGTATTTTTAGTAGAGTTGGGGTTTTGCCATGTTGGCCAGGCTGGTCTCAAACTCCTAGCCTCCCACAGTGCTGGGATTTCAGGCATGAGCCACCACGCCCAGCTTGATACTGTCTTTTCTATCAAAAGATATCACTTTTGTGTGTCAGGTCCAGGGAGTTCAAGATAACCTGAATTAAAACTCAGGTGATAATGGCTAATTATAACCTTCAGTGGAAACATATTGGCTGCAAAACCAAAAGTTCAGGTACTCTGAGAATTTCAGGCCAATAGGAGAGATTAGGGCAGGGTCGTCCAACTCCCCTCAGATCATACCCAATAGGAGACTCCTGATTCCATCTACAGGGCTGGCAACGGTTGGGGGAAATTCTTTAGGAAACCATAGGCCAAATTGAACAAAGGAAAAGGTAGAATGTGGCTAGAGGGTACTCTATGACCTCTTGTGCCCTGGTCCCTGTTTTCCTTCCTCCCCTGAGGAAACGCAGAGATGTTTTTGGAATGTAATTCTAGATAACTCAGACTATTGAGTTGCATTTCATCTGGCAATTCAGACAGGCCTGATGAGCCAGCATAAAGGGAGACTGGAGGTGGGGGAGGGAGGGGACAAAGGAAGGTGGTGACAAGAGCAGCTTATGGAGGAAAAGATCTGCAAATCTGGACCCAGCAGGTTCAGCATCTGAGTCCAATGTCCATCTGAAGGCCAAGAACATCACCAACCACCCGATGGGAATCCCCAGCCTTTCCTGATTGCTTCGGCCAAAGTCCATGACTCTCATTTCTAGACATTTCACTGTTTACAGAGTGCTTCCCAGAAAGAGTGTCTTGCAGTGGCCCTGGGACAAGGTCTTCTGCTGTTGATATGCCAATTATACAGATGAATACACTGAGGTTGAGAATTCCAGCAATTTGCCAACATTGTTCTGTGAGTGAGAACTGGGACTTCACTCTAGGTCTGCCCATTTTAAAACCAATCCTCTCCCACCTGCTCTTCCTTCTCCATTGCTGTGGTCAAATGACGATCCAGAATTCTCTTTGATTTCCTTGGTTGATGTCCTCTCAGCATTTACTATGAATAAGCATCTGCTGCCAAACAATTTCAGGAAATAAAAAGATGGGGAGAAAAATGTCCCCTGCCCTCAAGTTATAAGCATGAGAGATTTTGAAATAGCAGGTCAGAGGCTTCTGGTCTATGTGCTCTCAAAAGCAACCATAAACTCCACTCTCCTTCAGACCTTCACCCTAGAGTCAGTCATTCATTCAACAAATGTGTATTGAGTACCTGCATGTCAATGGATCATACTGTGTGCAAATTCTTGGAGATACTACAATAAATACTGGATTGATACTGAGGGGCCCAGAGAGGACATGGAGGAGGCCGCTCAATATCCAGTGTAGCAATGATGGAGGTGGTGGGACTGCTGGGAAGAGAAGTGGACAGATTCGAGAGTTATTTAGGAGCACAGCACGACTCAATGCTGGATTCAAAATAGAGGGCAAAGAGGAGAAAGACAAAAGGGTACTCCTGCGTTTCTGTCTTGCCCTGTCCTAGGTGCTGAGGTTACAATGGGGACATGGCAGTTAAGGTCCTTGCTTTCATGAAGCTTACATTCTAGAGAAGGGAGACAAATTAGAAACCAATAAAAAAAAATAAACAAGTATATGTTGAAACTAAAACCAATGCAAACAGAGCTTCTCTTGGGAAAAAAGAAGCTCAGATCATATGAATGTCAGGCTGAGCTTCACAAATCAGCCTACAACCTTCTAAATTAATACCAAGAGTTGGTTCTCTACCAGATCATATAAAAACAAATCCCTTTATTACAAAACCACAAAAAAAAAAAAAAAACATATGAAAGCTCAGTCAAGAGTCAGACTTGGAGGGACTTTTGCAAGACCTAAGGAAAGATGTTATTGCTGATAAGCCACCGTCCCATCTTCAAGGCTTGGTGGATGCAGAGCCTGATAAAACAGCAGATTTCATTCACGTGGGAATGAGCTGGGAAGATAACATTATCATGATGACTTCAGGGTCAAATTAGAGCCTCTTGTAAATCAAAATTAAATTATGCTTTCAGTATTACAAGCAAGAAGTTCAGATTCCAGGACATCAATATGTGTTTGTTCACATGTGGCTTTTATATTTCAAAGGGTAATACTGTCTGAAATCAGCCCAGCCCACCCCACAGTGTTCTCTCTTTGAACCTAATGCATTTGACATCCACGGTGCCTGTTTGGCAATTAACCACATACCGTCCGTGAACTTGAATTGTTGTCTTATATTGTTCTTTATCTCTTCCAGTATTGAACTTATGCAATGATGATTCATCCACCAACTGGTTCACAGGGATTACATCTGACCTTTACACTTTTTTAACCTTGAATGATGACAAGCCTTCATTTAATCCACAGTTTGTTGAATGCCTACTATGTGCTGGCCACATCATTAGACACTGGGGATAGGTAGAAAAGGTGATGTGTAGCATCTTGGAGATTACAGACTAGAGGAAGGAAGAGACATTAGCCGTCACTAAAATCAATCTACTGTGACAGACTGAGACACATGCAATGAAGGAAAAGAATTCAGCTCCATAAGAATGGCTCACATTCAGGAAACCAGATCTGGACTAGAGGGAATCAAAGGATTCCCTAAGGAAGTGAAACTGTCATTGAGAAGGAAAGCAGAGGAGGAAGAATGTGCAAAGACCCTGGGCAGGAGGAAACGTGGGCCAATATGTGCACTGTGCACGAGTTTGCCCTGCAAACTGCCATTGGGGCCAGAGCAAAGAAAGCAAGGTGTGGAGTGAGGCAAGAGACTTAGGTGAGTCCCTGCAAACTTTCTTAAACGCAATGGGAAGCCATTGAGGGATATGCAAGACAGAACAACGTGATCAAATTTGCATATTGGAAAGGTCTCCTGACGGCAGCATGGAGCAGACTTCTTTAACCATTTGACTACATACCCTTACAAGTGATAAAGTTTTGAGTACACACCTTTGGTTTATGTAAATGTGTGTGTGTATATATATATATATATACACACACACACTGTATCATTTATGTACATTATAAAACATACAAATACAGAACATTTTTAAAAGCTAACAAAAAATAGTTTTTGAAGTCTTGACAATGTGTTGATAATTGTTGAAGTTGAGTGATAGGCACATGGGGGTCATAATTATATCTCGTTTTTTTAATTAACTAATTTTTTTGAGACAGGATCTTGTTCTTTCACCCACGCTGGAGTGCAGTGGTTTCACCCAGGCTGGACTGTATAACTCACTGCGTTGATCTCCTGGGCTCAAGTGATCCTCCTACCTCAGTCTCCTGAGCAGCTGGGACTACAGGCACAGGCCATCACACCCAGCTAATTGTATTTATTTATTATTTATTTATTTTTGTAGAGAAAGAGTCTTGCTATGTTTCCTAGGCTGGTCTTGTACACTTGGCCCCAAGCAATCCTCCCACTTCAGTCTCTTAAAGTGTTAGGATTACAGGCATGAGCCACCATGCCCAGCCTGGTGATTATATTTTCTATTTTATGTGTGTTTGAACGTTTCCCTAGTGAAATGATTTTAAGTCTTGAAAATTATGACTGCATGTTATCATTAGTTAATATCGCCAAGGACAATATATACTTAGGGTAAGAGTTGTTACTAATAAGCAATAGTAGATATTTGTCCATATTTCATCCCGTATTTTTGATTAGCTTATTGTTGCCCTTTCCTTGCCTGTAGTATTACAGTCACGCTTAACGTTCTGAGAAATGTGTCGTTTGGCCATTTTGTTGTCGAGCATCATAGAGTATCCTCGTGTACACCTAGATATTCTAGCCTACTGCACACCCAAGCTGTATGGTAGAGCCTATTACTCCTAGGCTGCAAACCTGTACAGCAGGCTGTTGTACTGAACGCTATAAGCAATTGCAACAGTATTTGTTGTATTAGTATTTGTGTATCTAAACACAGGAAAGGTAGTATGTTGCACTACTACATTACAACAGCAATGACTTCACTAGGTGACAGGAATTTTTGAGCTCCATTATAGTTGCTGTTTTTTGGGGTTTTTTGGCTTTTTTTTTTTTCTGAGACAGAGTCCCACTATGTTGCCCAGACTGGACTTCAGTGGCACAATCTCAGCTCACTGCAACCCCTGCTTCCCGGGTTCAAGCAATTCTCGTACCTCAGTCTCCCGAGTAGCTGGGGCTACAGGCACATGCCACCACACCCTGCTAACTTTTATATTTTTGGTAGAGACAGGGTTTCACCATTTTGGCCAGGCTAGTCTCGAACTCCTGACCTCAGGTGATCTGCCCACCTCAGCCTCCCAAAGTGCTGGGATTACAGATGTGAGCCACCACGCCCGGCCCATTATAGTTTTATGGAACACTGTCACTGTCACAGTCATATATGCGGTCCATCATTGACTAAAGCATTATTATGCAGTGTATAATTGTATCTTTAATCTTCAAAAAGGATTCAGGAATCCTTTTAGGTTGCTTGTCTATTGTTTGGAAGTTCGTTTAATTGGAACTACTTAATGTAATCCAGGAACAGCATTCTCCTGGAGAAGATACAAACGGCAGTTCATTGCAACACAACGAGAGCAAACAAAACCACGCAGGCTCCCTGAGAACGCCGTCATGTTCTGGAGTCCCCAGATACCTCTTGAACCAAACATTGACTTTAGACTGGCTGACAGAAGAATTGGGCAAGGAGCCACAACCAAGCCAGTCACCAAATGTCAGGAAGGCTTGCTTTCTTAATTTTAACATAAATAAAAATCAAAATACTAATGGCTTCTGCCTGCAGGACAATGGATCATATTGTGTGCAAATTCTTGGAGATACTGCAATAAATACTGGATTGATACTGAGGGGCCCAGAGAGGACATGGAGGAGGCCGCTCAATATCCAGTGTAGCAATGATGGAGGTGGTGGGACTGCTGGGAAGAGAAGTGGACAGATTCGAGAGTTATTTAGGAGCACAGCACGACTCAATGCTGGATTCAAAATAGAGGGCAAAGAGGAGAAAGACAAAAGGGTACTCCTGCATTTCTGTCTTGCACAGATAATTGTGTCTTATACAAAAAAAAATTATTTCAATGTTGAATTGTCAGCACATTGACATAAAATTAAAACCAATTTGTGCTATTTAAATGGACTATCTTGCTAATTGTGCTTATGGTGATATTTTCTCTGCATTGGTTTTTTGTTTTGTTTTGTTTTGTCTGTTTTTGAGATGGAGTCTCTCTCTGTCACCCAGGCTGGAGTGCACTGGTGTGATCTCAGCTCATTGCAACCTCCGCCTCCCAGGTTCAAGCAATTCTCCTGCCTCAGCCTCCCAAGTAGCTGGGATTACAGGTGCCCACCACCACACCCAGGTAATTTTTGTATTTTTAGTAAAGAAGGCGTTTCGCCATGTTGGCCAGGCTGGTCTCCAACTTCTGACCTTAGATGATCCGCTCGCCTTGGCCTCCCAAAGTGCTGGGATTACAGCCTTGAGCCACCATGCCCTTTGCTTTGGTTTTTAAGCCATTCTACTATAGAGAAAGTGCAGTGGGTTTTCACTTAGCTAATCTTACCTGTGGGAAGCTTTTGATTTTGAACCCTGAGCCCAGGTAGAGTCTCAGAAACAATAAAGCTTCACAGTATTCGACCTGCCCGTCCAAACCTGTATAGTGCAGCCCACAGCCCAGGGGCTTTGATTCCTCCTTCCCACCACCAAGAAGCAGCTCCTTCAGGCCTGGATTCCCCAGCAGGAAGTCCTCCCTGTGAGAGCACATCACATCCCCAGCGGCGGGCAAGGGGAGCCCTGGGCCTGGGCCAAGCAGATCATCATCTTCTGTAGGTTTACTGTTGGGGCACCAGGAAGACCGAGCCCCAAGATCCAAATTCCCTCTCCCATCCCGCAGGCATTGTTACCTGACACCCCTCCCCGCTGCCCTTGGAAATGAATTACTTTGCATTAAATATCGTCTCCCAGGCATTACTCTCAGGAGTAATGTTTCACTCCCGAGAGGAAGTAAAACATGATCACTGTCACCTTAATGTGAGTGGATTTAGCCGAATACCTTTTCTTAGAGTCAGAAAAAGCCCCGTGTCTTAGTTCATTTTCTGGTGCTGTAACAAAATGCCACAGACCGGGTAATTTCTAAAGAATAGAAGTTTATATGGCTCACAGTGCCGGAGGCTGGGAAGACCCAGAAATGGTGCCAGCATCAGGCAAGGGTCATGCTATGGCAGAAGGCACCACATGGCAAGCAAGTGCACGAGACAAAGAGAAAAATGGGGCTGAACTCATCCTTTTTATCAGGGGTCCATTCCAGAGATAACTAACCCACTCCGATTATAATGGCATTAATCCATTTATAAAGGCAAAGTCCCCACGGCCTAATTACCTCTTACTACTGTTATAATGACACTTGGGTTGTCTTTCTTTTTTTGAGGGGGGAGTACATAATTTTTTTTTATTTTTCCATAGGTTATTGGGGTACACGTCGTGTGTGGTTACATGAGTAAGTTCTTTAGCGGTAATTTGTGAGATTTTGGTGCACCCATCACCCAAGCAGTATACACTGCACCATATTTGTAGTCTTTTACCCCTCGCTCCCCTCCCACTCTTCCTCCCAAGTCCCCAAAATTCACTGTATCATTCTTATGCCTGGCCGTTAAGTTTTCAACACATAAACTTTCAGGAAACATATTCAAGGTCTCACAGAACACTATGTGTCCTGCAGACATGGAAACTAGCAGGCAGGGAAACTCCTGCTACAAACACCACTAACGTGCTCTTCCGCAATCTCCAGGTTGAAAGGGGCAGACAAACAGAGAGGGCCCCCCACCCAGAGCTCATTCCCCCAACTAGGGAGATTATGCAGTTGTAGAGGGGTTCGGGGGGAAGGGAGAATGACAATATCGGTAAGGATTTTAAAATGCTAATTTACTGAGCAATTTTGTGTGTCTGGCACTTGGAAATGCACTTTACAGGCAAAATCTCGTGTACTCCTTACTCCAACTCCATGAGGTAGGTAACGCTTACCGCCTGCATTTGACAGATGACTAAAGAACAGAGAGGTAAGTACTTGCTTAAAGTAACACAGTAGGAGTGATGAAGCCAAGGTTATATTTCAGATAGCAGGGTTTTTATAAAACTGCCCTAAGAATGAAGAGCATGACCTTGGGTGGCCTCAGAGCCTGTTTTCTATTCTTAAAATGAGAGGCAGGTTGATCTCAGGGCTCCTCCCAGCTCAAACATCCTACAAATACATTGAAACATAATCTTCCCATCCAGCCAGACATTCTCTCTTAAACAAAGTGTAATTAACAGCGCTTTGTGCTGGCTCAGAGGAATAGACACTGTTTCCAGGAGGTAACCAGGTGTTAGAATGGCTCTTTTTTTAATTCTTAAAAATGAAAAAGTTACTCTAGCACTAATAAGAGCAATACCTGGGCATTCAACGCGTTGGGTGGAAAAAGAACTATCAACCTACTGAGTGGATGGGGAAATTTGAAGTCACGCTCTTGTGTTATGGCATTGTGTTGCTGTAACCAAGGCTTGGGGAGGCTTAGTGCCTCAGCTGTTCCATCAGCTGGGAACTATTCATGTTTCTCAATTCTCAGAGTTATTGTGCTTTAAGCAGAATAATTTTCCACAAAGACATTTAACAGGTGGCCTAGAGTCCCTATTTGGTGCCCAGGACAGTCATAATAACCAGTACTTGCTGCAGACAACTTTTCAGAAGAGGAAGTGCCTTTCTTTATAACCTGGAGGAGACTTCATCTGGGACCTGCCTCTTGTTGATTTGTCTTAAGTCTACTTTTATCATTCCAGGGAAGCTCCATAAATAAGCTACTCCTGGCTGTGGCTACGGGTTCATGAACCTCACTTCAACACTTAAGAACACCACCTTGGTTAAGTCACCTAACACCTCCAAACCTCAGCCTCCTCACCTGGAAAACTGAGATTATGTTAGGCTGATGCAAAAGTAATTGTCGTTTTTGCCATTGTACATTACAGGGTCACTGACAATATTAATTAAGGGATTTTTTATATGAGAATATGCCCAGCATAGTGTTTCCATACATTAAGTATTGCATAAGCATTTGTTACATCGAAATAGTAAGTTGCAAATCTCACAGCCTGGAAGAGGAAAGTTAAAGATTTTATGCATGCAGAGGAAAGTTATTTTGGAACTCTATATAGCCTCCAAAAGTAACTGGAAATTTCATTCCATTTATTCAGCAAGTCTTTATTGAGTATCTATTGCGTACCAGTCACTGTCCAAGACATTGAGGATACAGAGATGAACACAACAGGCAAGAAAGTGCTCACATGGCACTTACTTAATGTAAGCTACTTGGAATTTTCAAAAGTTTAAATCCACTTGGAAACACAGTATCATTTAAAGCTATTAGGCCATTAAGAAAACCCTGTCTCAGGCCGGGCACAGTGGCTCATGCCTACAATCTCTGCCTTTTGGGAGGCTGAGGCGGTCAGATCACCTGAGGTCAGGAGTTTGAGACCACCCTGGCCAACATGGCAAAACCCCATCTCCACTAAAAATACAAAAATTAGCCAGGCATGGTGGCACACACCTCTAATCCCAGCTCTCGGGAGGCTGAGGCAGGAGAATCGCTTGAACCCAGGAGGCAGAGGTTGCAGTGATCCAAGATCACACCACTGCACTCCAGCCTGAGTGACAGAGTGAGACTGCCTCTCAAACAAAAACAAAAAACAAAAACCATCTCTGGCCTCTAAGCTTGGCATCAGCAAAGGACAGCCACATGCTATTACAACACTTTTCTTGATGGCCCTATCAGAGAGCAAATTCCTGGGCTGGAAGGATGGTACTCTCACCCAGTGTGACATTTCCTGTGTCCTCAGGTATCCTTTCTGGCCTCAGTGGACAGGCAGTGTGGCGTAACACAGCCTCTCTTTCCCAACATATGTTCCTCAAGGCATAACTAGATGAGCAATGGAAACTTCCCACATAAGTTCAAGCAACAACGGATTGAACCAAGTTAAACAGGTTTCTTTGCTTCAGGCCTTCTCTGAGACTTTAGTAAGCTAAGTTGCTTATGAACCTCCAAGAAAGGATTTGCAATTTGCAGCCTTCCCACATTGCTTTGACCATCGAATGTTCTTTATTCCAGAGCACGCGGTTCTTTACTCCAGAGCAATGTGGAATGTGGTTCTTGATTCCAGCATGTTCTTCACTGGAGAGCAAGAGACTCCAAAGGACTCTTTCAGGAGGAAGACTGGTCTTCAACAGCACACATTTCCAGGCTTGGAAAGAAGGCAGGAGCCCCGAGTTCTGGTCCCAGTATGACACTGACTCACTGTATGACCTCAAGTGGGTCAACTTACCTCCCTAAGGCATAGTTTCCTCAGCTAGAAAATGTGTTTGTGCTGTTAAGTTGGGCTAGGAAGGTAATGAAGAGGAGGGAGGAGGCTGAACTACAACCCCCGAAGGTCTCTTTTAGGAGGAAGACTTCATCATCAGGGAGGCCACCAACCTCCCTGGTGTACAAGCAGGCTCAAGACTTTCCACTGGCCTGTAGGATTCAGTGAGCCCCTCACCACCAGGACCCTGTGTTGGACTGGGCTGCATTCTCCATCCCATGGATCATTCCTGCTTCTCCCTTTCAAACCTACTAGAGCCTCTCCATCCTATGGCCTACTAGTTCCCTAAACCCCCTCCATAGCCTGTGCCAGCAGCCAAGTAGAGCCTTTAAGAGGTTCCGGGACAAGCAAAAGTGAGCACAGTCCCATCTGAACTGTTTCTAGAGGGCTAGGTGAAAATTGTACAAATAGTATTCCTATTTCTAGCAGGATCAACCATGTACAAATAATATATTGATCTCTCCCCCTTGAGAGAGCTCTCACTCTATGTATAGATATCTATGGAAATATATATAGAAAGAGAAAAAAACCCTAGAGAAGATGCAGCCAATACAATAAAATATTAACAGTGGTTTTCTTTGGGTTATAGGACAAACCACTGCTAATATTTTATTATTTAAAATATTAAACTCTTTAAATGTTTCTACATTTCCTAAATGGCCTTTAATAAGCATGTATTATTTTTATGATGCAAAAACAAAACTAGCCCCTCCCCTCCCCCTTTGTAAAAGTCACCTAGTGTAGGTCTGAGTGTGGAAGAAACCACCCAGCACTTTGTCAAGTTGCCCCAGCAAGAGTCCCCTGTGTTCCTGTCTCCCATTACCTTGGCTTACTTCCCTGATTCCTAATTTTCAACACCAACACCCAAGAAGTTTTTAATAGCTCCTCAGCTGAGTTCTTGGCATTTCCCTGTGACCTCCTGATATCAGCTGGTGCAGGCCCCAAGGCCTCAGAGTAGCCATATGTAGTTGTGTGGATTGTCCTCTGCACAACTCAAGGAGTTACAATTGAAATATGACAATGTGAATGGCACCTCCTGAGTTGTGCAGTGCACAGTCCACCCAACTATACATAGCAGCCCTGCCTGGTGCTCTGAGCCATTATCATGATTGTCTAAATATTTTATTACATGAGGTGCTACTCAGAAGATGAAAGTCACTGGGCTTGGGAGGTAGCACACTGATCTATCACAGCATGGGCTCCAGAATCAGATTGCCTGGTTTATACATTGCCTCTGCCACTTAACAGATGAGTGATCTCAGATAAATTATTTAATTTCTCTACTAGCACAGCTTCAGTTTTCTTACCTATAAAGGGAGATAACACTAGTACTTACCTCCTACTGTTGCTCTGATAATAAAATAAAGTTAAAAAACGGCTCACTTAATTTTCTGTCCCATGGTAAGCATTCAGTATACGTTAGCTATTATAACTGATTCATTTCCTATGAAGTCACACACAGAGACCTAAGACAAGGTCTTCTATGCTAATTACATCTTATATTTTTATTTAGCTTTCTCTGAGTGGGGTGTGGTGGCAGGCACGCTAGGGTGGGAGTACGTTCCATAGGACCAGAGCTGACTCACGGGTACTCACCAAAGTCGCACAGAGTCCAGAGAGCCAGGCTGATTCAGGGATGGTGAGGGTTGCCTAAGAAGAGACACCAGCAGCAACGACAAGAGGCAAGACAGAGACGAGGGCAGAGATCCCAAGACTGCAGCATTCAATGGGAAAGACACTGGGGGGAGCCAAGGACGGAGTCGACAGCTCCTGAACCACCGCTGGGAGACCCTTGGGATGCTCTCAGCTTGTGTGTGGAGACACTGGGTCTGTTGGGCCTCCTTAAATGTCAGAGTTAAGGCTGTTTCTTTCTACAGGAGTTAGGGTTGGCTCCAGCTGTGAGTTTTGAAAACACCTAAAGTAACAGTGGCATGGCCGACGCAGTGGCTCGCACCTGTAATCCCAGGACTTTGGGAGGCCGGGGTGGGTGGATCACCTGAGGTCAGGAGTTCAAGACCAGCCTGGCCAACATGGTGAAACCCCATCTCTACTAAAAATACAAAAATTAGCCAGGTTTGGTGGTGTACGGCTGTAAGCCCAGCTACTCGGGAGGCTGAGGCAGGAAAATGGCTTGAACCGGGGAGGCGGAGGTTGCAGTGAGCCAAGATTGTGCCACTGCACTCCAGCCTGGATGCGAGTGAAACTCCATCCTAAAAAAAAAAAAAAAAAAA
Organism: Trachypithecus francoisi; assembly: GCF_009764315.1. Taxonomy (NCBI): domain Eukaryota; kingdom Metazoa; phylum Chordata; class Mammalia; order Primates; family Cercopithecidae; genus Trachypithecus; species Trachypithecus francoisi. The sequence goes on along the minus strand of NW_022681472.1, from coordinate 78,492,274 downwards.
AAAAAAAAAGGTGGCTTGAACAAGATAGAAGTTTATTTCTTGCCCAAGTGAAGGTGTGGAGATGAGAATCCCAACACTGGTCTTATGGCTCTGCTCCTTCCAGCTCACGCCTCCATTCTCTTCAGGGTGTAGCCTCATCCTTGTGGTCCAATTAGCATCCATGTCTAGGCGGCAGTGGGAAAGAGAGATGAAGAGAGGGAGGTGGTCTAACATTGCCAGAAGCTGCCACACAACTGTTCCACCTATGCCCAGAACTTAGTCGTGGCCACACCTGGATGCAGGAAAACTGAGCAGAGTCTTTATTCGGGGCAGTATATTAGTTTCCTGTTGCTTCATAGCAAATCACCACAAACTTAGCAGCTTGAAACAACACAGATCTATTATCTTACAGTTCCAGAGGCCTGAAGTCTAAAGTGGGTCTCCCTGGGCTAAAATCAAGGGGTCAGTAGGGCTGGTTCCTTCTGGAGGCTGTAGGGGAGAACCTGTTGTCATGCCCCTTCCAGCTTCTAGTTGTCTGCCCTTCAGTCCTGGTCACCTTCCATCTTCAAAGCCAGCAATGGCTGGGCGAGTCTTTTTCCCGAGGCTCTCTCTCTGTTTCTGCCTCCCTCTTTCCCATTTAAGGGCCTGTGATTACACTAGTCACACCTGCATAATCCAGGTTACTCTCATTAAGAACAGTTTATTAGCATCCTTAATTCAACCTGCAACCTCAATTCTCCCTCCCCACCCCTTCCATGAAACGTAACAGATGCTTAGGTTCTGGGGATTGGGTTGTGAACATTTTTGGGTGGAGTGGCAGGGGATGATTCTACCTACCACAGGCAACTGTGGCAAAATTTCTTTCACTGTCAAGAAAGCAAGGACATCCCAGATTCTCCAACCAAGCTATAATTTCTGAGATGGGGCCAATCAGAATTCTGGATGAAGCAATTGTTTCAAGAAATGGGCCTGTGGCCCAAGCCAGGTCAGTCATGTCATTCCTCGTAGTTGGGCTGGAATTTTGATATTCTTTTTTCCTAGGATCACCAGTTCTGAGAATAGTGAAAACAGAGACATAGCAGTGGCCATCTTTGTCACCATTTGAAAAGCCCCCTGGTGTCGAACCCAGTGCAGAAGTGAGCAAGGATCTAAAATGGAAAGAAAGAGACTGAGGCTCAGGGCGTCCAGCCGTGGCCACAGCCCAAGATCCACCCCTGGGCTTTTCGAGCACATAGGCCAGTACCTCTCTTCCTCTCTTGGGCTTTTCCTTAAACTAATTTGAGTTTCTTTCACTTGCACCCAAGTGCCCTCACTAATACACTCAAGAAATGTATGTTGGGACATGGCACAACTTCCCAGAACCCTGAAGTGTCTCCTAAATTCCAGATATAAAATGCTATCATTCTAAATCCATGATTAGGACTGTGAGTCCCTTCCAGCTTTTATATGCCCTAATTAATATTCAAATGTCCTTGAGGTCACTTGGCCTAGCTCAGCCCAAAAGCATACACAATTTCTCCAAGTCCATTATTCCACATGGGAAATGCCTCATGTATCCAGAGGCCCCACCTGACAAACTTGCCTTCTCTCCTCTTTATGCATCTGCTGGGAACACTAACAAATACTCACGGGTAACTAACTGCAGGTCTCCATGGCTCTCGTAGGACATCCATATGGAAACCTGTGGCAGCAGGAAGAAGAGGACCCCAGATAGAAAGAAGAAACAGCTTGCTTTCTTTGAGTGGCAGCTGCAAAGGAATGGAGGTATTTCCTCTCTTCCCAAGCCTCTTCCCTAGCACAGCACTTCATGGCCCAAGTCCCTCCCTAAAGTCCAGTTCTTGGCTCTGTTCCAAGTTGTTCCAAGTGAAAGTCACATCTTGAAATGCAGCCTGAAGCAGGAATACTACCTTCTGGGAATTCAGCCATTAAGAAAGATATTTAGGAGTAGTAAACGTTACCTAGCGATCTACTATGCAGGGTAATGTCAAAATCAGAGCCCCCTGGAGCTGCCAGAAGGGGCTGTGGAACTGAAGAATTTTCCAAAGCACTGAGAAGCCATGTTCCTAATGTCAGTATCCCATTCCAGAATCCCCTGTGGGTAGGGTCCCTGGCTCATAAGAGCAGGTGTGCACATCCCTCCACAGACTTAAACATGTCCTGGTACCCTTCACATTCTCCCAGGTGGATGGGACCTTCTCTATCATGCAGGGCTAGAGAGCCCTGAAGTTTCATCTGGATTCTGGTGGCTTTAAGGACACCAACATCCTTTTAAGTCACTAATTAAATGAGAAATTAATCCTCATGATCTTAGTATTTTGACTAAAATGAAGTGTGAAATCATAGTAATAACCACCATTTATGCAGTGCCTCCCAGGTACCAGGCACTTGACGCCATTACCTTCTCTAAACCTAACTAGGACCTACCAAGGAGGCCTTATTATCCCCGTCTTACAAACCCAGAGCAGGTAAGTTAGTTGCCCAGGGTCTCACTTACAACAAGAAGGTATGTGCTCAAACATAACTCAATTCTATGGAATTAATTAATAAATTTTAAATGAATTTAAATGAATGAATTAATAAATTTTTAAAATGTAAATTAATTTAAATGAATTAGTTAATACATATTAAATATTTTAAATAATTTAAATTAATTTAAATGATTAATAATACATATAAATTAATTTGAATGAATTTATTTATTAATAAATTAATTTAAATTAATTGATAAATCAATGAATTTTATCTAACAGATAACTCAAAATGAATGCCTCGTTGTAACATATGATAAGGTTGTTGTAAATAAAAGCTCCACATTTATTTCCCTTCTATATGACTTTATTCTGAGAAAACTCCCTTGATGACATGGAGTTGAAGACTACTGAGGTTGTGCAAAGACCCCAGATCTTGGAGAGCGGATTTTGGATGTAATTCTGGCTCCGCCACTAACTAGCTGCGCAAGTTTGGACAAATCAGGTGCTACGGTTTGAATGCTTGTGTCTCTTTCAAATTTTATATTGAAATTTAATTCCCAATGCAACAGTCTCAAGAGGTGAGGCCTTTCAGAGTGATTAGGCCAGGAGGGCTCCACCTTTATGAATGATGAGTGCCTTTATGAAAGAACTTGAGGGAGCAAGTTCCTTCCATCCCTTCCACCACTTGAGGATGCAACACCATGGCGCCATCTTGGAAGCAGAGAGTGAGCCCTTGCCAGACATCAAATCTGATGGCACCTTGATCTTGGACGTACCAAACTCCAGAACTGTGAGAATTAAATTTCTGTTCTTTATAAAGTACTCAGTCTAAGGTATTTTGTTATAGCGCCATGAAGAGAGTAAGCATCAAGTAAGCAAGCTGAGCTTCAATCTTATGTTAAAAATTGGTGCTACAAATACCCACTTCTCTGGGTTTTTGTAAGGATAATTTCTGTGAAGTACCTAGCAATGAGCACATAGTGAGTACTCAATTGCACGTTATTATGAGAACTGAGATAATGATAATTGATTGACATGGGACAAAGTAATGGGTTCCATGTATGGGCAGATGGTAAAAGCAGAAAACCCACTGAAAGAAAGCCTGGGAGAGATACAGTTAGGGTACTGGATAGCCAGCCCAGAGCAGAGGTCACCAGACAGTAAGATTCAAGGGCAGGGAAGTGCAGAGAGGATCAGAGGCTGTAGGGGGAGAGCTGAGAGTTATGAAAGAAGTGGTTCCATTACCAACGTGCCAAGGACTCCATGGCCTGGAACTCAAGAGCTGGCATCAGGTAAAACCCCCTCTAAGACCTCTCCTCCAGAAGGCACACTTGCCCAGATGCTGACCTAACATCAAGGCTCTTGAGTTAACTTCCTATGCAAAGGGGCTGAGGCTCACGCAAGTTCACTTGCTCACTTGCTCTTCCATCATAAGATCAACAGCCCCTCTGCCTCCCCATCCCCTTCCCCTATAATCCTCCAGGAGGCTGAGTTGAAACATTCTCTAGAGACACCTTTTCTTTGCAAAGGTGGTTGGGAAGCCCTTAAAAAGCAAATATTCAGCCTCATAAACATGTCATAAATCCATAACCAAGTTCTCCATGTTCTCTGTGTTTTTCTGTGATATATCTAATATCTTTCTACCCATGACTTTGAACCCACATCTTCTAGGTTCAGGTTACTAAGAAGTGGCTGTTCACAGGAGATTTTATTACTATTTATTACTCTTGTGTGGATGGAGCAGTTGCTTCTTTTTTATTCATCTCCAAGAAAATATATTCCCTGATGATCTCAGATAAAACCTATGAGATAGATTTTCTTTTCTTTCTTTCTTTCTTTCTTTTTTTTTTTGGAAGAAGTTCCTCCTACTTCTGGTAGGTTATTGTCTGACCTGGATTTTCCAGAAGCTGGATTGCCTTAATGGTTTGAAAGTGGTGGTCACTATGTGGGAAACTATTAATACATCTACTTCCTTCCCTCAGAATGAATGTGCTCAAGACAAGTGCCATCTGATGCCCACTAGGCCCCTTGCAAATTCTGTCCATAAACATCCACAAATGACAAAATGCAGGAGAGCCAACTCTTGGTTAACCAGCATTCCACACACTCAAACTCTCAATTACTCAAAGCTTTGTACTTGACTTGAGAGAAGACTAAGAACATGGAAGAAGCTGATATTAGAAGGTTTGCTCTGGAAACCAAAATCTTCCAGTGGCTGTTTTGATAATGCCAATAACTGCTAGGAGCTTATGGGATGCCAGACACACTGTTAAGTAGCTTTTTATTTATTTATTTATTTATTTATTTATTTATTTATTTTTTGAGACAGAGTCTCCCTCTGTCACCCAGGCCAGAGTACACAGGCGCAATCACGGCTCACGGCAACTTCTCACTCAACCTCCTCGCTCAAGTGCTCAACCCACCTCAGCCTTCCAAGTGGCTGGGACTACAGGCACACGCCACTACACCCAGCTAATTTTTGTATGTTTCATATATATGGGCTTTTGTCATGTTGCCCAGGCTGGTCTCGAACTCCTGGGCTCAATTCAAGCCATCTGCCTTGGCCTTCCAAAGTGCTGGGATTACAGACATTAGCCACCAGGCCCAGCCCACACACGATATAATTAAATCCTCACAACCCTTGAAGAAAGTAGTGTTATTGTCCCCATTTTGCAAATAAGAAAACTGAGTCTTACAGTGGTTGAATAACTTGCATCACACAAGTCTGCCCTTGAACTCAGGACACTGACTTCTGAGTCCACAGGCTTAACTTATACTCGATTGTTCTAGGAAATCAATAAATCCATGTCCAATACCTACAACTTCTGCAGAGACCTTTAGAGCTGGTTGAAAAAAGCCTATTCACCTGTCTTTATATAGCCGAGGAGACAGATGCCCAAATAGAGAAAGGAGTCTATCTGAACTCAGCCAGCAAGCACTAGCACCAGGATTCGAAACAAGTTCATACCCGCAGGGCATTGCCTAGAGGCTGCATGTTTAGAAAGATGACAGTCTCCTGTCTCCCACAACAGCCTCCCCTACGGTTGCTAGGGCTCCCTAAAAATAGCACAGTGAGATCATACCTTTTGGACCTATTTCCAATAAGAAAATTGGGAGGGGAGTAAGTTAATCACTTAATTAAATTTTGTAATCAATTAAGTAGCAGGGCCAAATTGAAGATTCCTTTGGATGTTAGATTCAACAAGCCAACGTGATAGACAACAGCCATTGGCCAGGCGCGGTGGCTCACGCTTGTAATCCCAGCACTTTGGGATGTCGAGGCAGGTGAATCACTTGAGGTCAGGAGTTTGAGACCATTCTGGTGAACACGGTGAAACCCCTCCTCTACTAAAAATACAAAAATTGGCCAGGCATGGTGGCACATGCCTGTAGTCCCAGCTACTCAGGAGGCTGAGGCAGGAGAATCACTTGAACCCGGGAGGTGGAGGTTGAAGTGAGCCGAGATCATGCCACTGCACTCCAGCCTGGGCAACAGATCGAGACCCCACCTCAAAAAGAAAAAAAAAAAAAAAACAGCCATGAAGTACACACAATGGTCCAAGTTCCATCCCAATCATTTTACACATTTTAACTTAGTTCTTCCTCACAGAGCTAATGAGGGGGGACGAATATTACCCCCACTTCACAGGTGATGAAACTGAGGCACAGAGAGATTAAGTACTTGCTCGAGTTCTGTTAACTTTACCTAATATCCATATTATAATGCTTCCACACATATTTTCTTATTTAATATCATAAGCTTGAGATTTACAGATAAATATTTTATTATTTTTATCACCTCCATTTGTGGGAAACCGAAGTTTTTGCCTTAGTCCTGTCACTACTGAGCTAAGGAACCCTGAGCTTTTCCTCTCCAGGCACCAATGTCCTCCTCTGCAAAGTGAGAGGCTTGGAACTGGATTGTTTCTGAGGTCTCTCCAGTGTAAATACTCAAGAAAATAAAGAAACAACCTTGTTCTCTGGAATGTCCTTCCCTTATGGTCTGACAAATGTGAGGTTTCTTGGCTTAAGTACAGGTAGGTTGGCATCCCCTCCGTGGCTGTAAATAAGTATGTGATTTAATTATCCATGTGCCCAAGGGCAGAGGAGAGTGGATGCATTTTTACATTGATCTTATCAAAGCCTGTGTAACCCAGGATGAGGCCTCTCATCTGGCGCAACATCTCTGTTTCCACAAGCACTAGATGTATGGTCTGGGCAGGCTTCTCTTGAGATGGTGATGAAGATACAGGAGTTTACTCATGAAAAGTCCTGGGGGCACTAGCCAAGAAACAATCCACATGTTTCTCAATAGATTTTCCTTTAGGACAGAGGGTAGAAGAATTTTTGCCATCAGGCTACAACTCTCAAGGGTTAAGGCAGCAGGGAAACTCCCCACTCTCACATGCATGGCAAGATCAGAGTCCTCATGTTTGTTCTGAGTATTTTTGTTTTGATTTGGTTCTTGCTTTTTAAGGCGATTAATTCTGCTTATATTTAAAAGGGCACTGTGTTCTGGCAGGGTTTACTTTTAAAACAAAAGGTGAAGGATAGATAAGAAATTAATAGGCCGGGCACGGTGGCTCAAGCCTGTAATCCCAGCACTTTGGGAGGCCGAGACGGGCGGATCACGAGGTCAGGAGATCGAGACCATCCTGGCTAACACGGTGAAACCCCGTCTCTACTAAAATATACAAAAAATTAGCCGGGCGAGATGGCGGGCGCCTGTAGTCCCAGCTACTCGGGAGGCTGAGGCAAGAGAATGGCGTAAACCCGGGAGGCGGAGCTTGCAGTGAGCTGAGATCCGGCCACGGCACTCCAGCCTGGGCGACAGAGCGAGACTCCGTCTCAAAAAAAAAAAAAAAAAAAGAAATTAATAGATCCCTTGAGTACATGATGACCTATCATAGCTTTGACACCTGACATTTTGATAGTGGGGAGCACATGGGAAATAATATGGTAAGTCTTTCAATTAATCAAAAGGTTCAGAGAACTGGAAATTTTGTCAGAAACTGTCAAACAACTATAATGTGTTCAAACTTGGCTTTTCACCTATTACTACAGTGAAGATTGTTTTTTTCTACCCAACACAGAACTTTCCTGCTCTACAGAACTCTCCCACAGTATGTCATAGGGTAAGGCAAGCCAACTTCTACTATAGAAGCCAAAAAGACCAAATATTCACTTTCCTGGCTTCCCTTGCAGCTAAGTCACAGACAATTAAATAGACCTATGGACTTTCAATCAGAAGCTGATGATGCACAGAAGAAGGGCCAATGGAAAAGGCATTCTGGTGAGGCCAGCAGCAGTAGCAACCATGTCTGATATCCAGGGACCATGATGGCAGCAGTGGTATACTTGGTAGTGTCCTCTGTTCAGCGGGGATGCCAGCAGCATCCTCACTAGACTCTTCTCAGGTACGATTTTGGGCATAGTCTGGGCTGCCATCTTGTTTTCCTTGTTCCAACTCATGTTCCAAGCCTGGGTCTTCCTGGTGATTATGTGAGCTCCCCAGTAGCCTGTCAATAAATTCCTTTTCTTAAATCAGCCAGAGTTGGCTCCTGTTGTTTATAATCAGGAATTCTAACGGATGTACTAGTCATATGACTTGGATAAGTTATTTAATCTCCCTGACTCAGCTTCCCTGTCTGTAAAACGAGAATCATACTCCTCTGTCTTTACAACAGAATATCGTTCAGTCATAAAAAGAAATGAAGTACTGCAGTATACATGATACAATATGGATGAACTTTGAAAACATCATGCTAAGTGAAAGAAGACAGGCACAAAAGGTCACATATTTCCTGACTCCATTTCTATGAAGTGTCCAGAATAGGGAAATCCACAGAAACAGAAAAGGGATTAGTGGTTTCCAGTGGCTAAAGAGAGAGAGAGAATAGGGACTTCTAAAGGTTATAGAGTTTTCTTCTGGAATTTCCTTCTGGAAATAGTATGAGAGGCTCATTTGGGCTACTGGGGAGCTCACAAAATCACCAGGAAGATCCAGGTTTGGAACATGAGTTGGAATAAGGAAAGCAAGATGGCAGCCCAGACCATGGCCAAAATCACACCCGAGAAAAGCCTGGTGAGGACACTGCTGGCATCCCTGCTGAACAGAGGACATTACCAAGTGGACCACTGCTGCCATCATAGTCTCTGGGTATCACACATTATTGCTACTGCTGCTGGCCTCACCAGGATGCCCTTTCCATTGGCCCTATTCTCTGCATCATCAGCTTCTGATTGAAAGTCCATAGGTCAATTTAATTGGCTTCTAATTTCCTTCTGGAATTAGATAGTGGTGATGGTTGCCCAAGCCCATGAATATACTAAAAACCATTGAATTTTACACGTTTAAAGGGTACATTTTAAGGTATGTGGATTATATCTCAAAAGAGGGCTTTCACATTTATTCAGTTCTTCATCACTGTTTCCCTTTATGCCCCACTTACTTTCTCTCCTAACACTGATAGTTGTCCTCAGCACTACTAAGAAAGCCTCTGGCAACCTTCCATGCATAGCAGCCCCATCAGACAGAGACCCTCCCTCTCTGGGGGTCTCCCCAGATCAATTCCACAGAAGACTCTGATTGGCCCTACTTGGGTCACATGCCCATCGATGGCCCAATCACTGTTCCAAGGGTAGGAACTGTAACTGACTCAGCTTTGTTACTTGGCAACCCCTGTTGGTATTGTGGGAGGAGAGAGTACTGTGATGAGCAGCCCTACACGAACCACGTGGAAAAGGGAAAATTTTACCCCAAAGGAAAGGAGGTATGATTAGCAAAAAAAGGGAGGATGAGATGGTGTACATGGCCACCAACCTCTATCCTGATTCACCATGATCACTACAGAAACCAAGCCTGTTCTAGGGGTGCCAGCAAGACTCTCCTCGAGGACATTAAAGCTGAGACCTAGAGAATAAGTAGAAATAATGAAGTACCTGAGCAAGATTGCTATAGGTAGCAGGAATGCCTCACAGTAGGTAATATATGTTAAAATGCATCATCGACACTAAACCACTGAGTATGTTATTGTTATTATTTTAAGGCCCAGGAATCCTGACTCCCAGATGAGGTCCCTTTCTACTCTAGAGAGCTGGGACTTAGACAGCACCCTGCCTCAGGTTCCCCTGCAGAAGCCCAATGCTGAGAGCCATCCCTGTCAGTGGAGTAACTGCCTCATTCTTGAAGACTCTGCAGCTGTTTAGTATCATAAGCACAGTAAATACCATTTCATGCCTAGTGTTCCAGCCCTCTTCTCACATAAAAGCTATAATCAGATATTTTAATCGTCCTTGCTTTCATCTAGGTAAAACTGCTCTAAGGATGATAACATCAGCTCAAGTACATTGCTTGGATCTTGGAATGCTCTGCAGAGCGGGCTTTTTTTCTTTTTCTTTTCTGTTTTTTTTTTTCTTCTTTTAACTGCAGAAAGGGAGAGGGGAAGATTGCAAGACTGGCCTGATACAGATTCACAGACTTTCTGGGGCTGGAAGAGAACATTAAAGTCAATCGCCTGCTCATCGTAAAGATCAGAAAATCAAGGAGAACTGACTGGAAGGCTTTAGTTGACTTAATCAAATCCACACAGATGCTCCTGTCCCTTGAACTGCCCATTTCTGAGTTAGTCAAGACCCATTTGGTTGCAAAGAACAGAAAACATAAGAAGCCCACAGGTGGGGTTGAATCCGGGGGCTCAAACAGTGTCATCGGGACACATGTTCACCCTCTCCTTGGGGTTACCAACTGTCCTGGTCTGCCTGGGGTTCCTACAATTTTAAAACTTTTAATTTTAAAATCAGGACAGTCTCAGGCAAACCGTGATGCATTGGTCACCCTAGTCTATGTCTTTGGTTATGCTGTCCTCTGTTAACTCCATTCTCTGGCAGGTTCTCCTCTCACAGAGGCAAAACGGCAGCCAACAGCTACAGGATTACACCCCACCCTCTCAGCAATGCCTGTGGAAAGGGGCCTTCCCAGTCTCACTGGCAGAAGTCCTGCAATTGGCTCTGATTGGCCTGATTTGGGTCACCTGCCCTGAATGCCCCACTGTATCCAGGAGGATGACTGACCAGGCCTGTGCTCACCCTCCTAGACCTTCTAGAAAAAGACACACAAGCCAACCTACTGATCACCATTCCATCACTATAATTTTATGCCCATGTGTGATGCCTCTCCAGGATAGCAACCCAGAGAGAGAGACAGAGACCCTCCCTCTCTGGGGACCTCCCTAGATCAATTCCAGAGAATACTCTGATTGGCCCTGCTTGGGTCACATGCCCATCTATGGCCCAATCACTGTCCCGGGAGTAGGAACTGTAATTGGCTCAGCTTTGTTACCTGGCAACGCCTATTGGTATTGTGGGAGGAGAGAGTGCTGTGATGAACAGTCCCACCAAACCACACAGAAAAGGGAAAATTTTCCCCCAAAGGAAAGGAGGGGAAGTTAGCAGAAAAAAGGAGGATGTATGAAACCATACACATATATGGTTACTCACCGTTTATTTAGGAATAAATATTTGGATATCCCTAATCCAAAAATCCAAAATCTGAAATGCTCCAAAATCCAATATTTTTTGAGTGCTGACATGACATTCAAAGGAAATTCTGATTACATTTTGGATTTCAGATTTTCAGATTAGGGATGCTGAACCAGTATATCTATAACCATATAAGAAGATATATAACCCAGGAACCCTATAGCAAGATGGCACTGATGATCCAGTGACAAATTGTTCCTAGAACCTAGACGTCAGATCCAGGTGACACCGCTTACAGAAGCACTTTTTGCAAACACGTAACACTGCAGTGATTTCAACAGGACTTCCTCAGTCTGTACAGGCAGAATCCCATCACCATAAACCCAAATGTGTCTCCTACAAGAAAAAGGGGTGACCTAAAGAAGTAGTTCCCCCAAAACATCTTCCAGCCTGAAACCCTCTGGGGCACTTTGCTAAGAGTGAGCCTCTGTGCTTCCCACATCAGTAAGATTGTGACATCTGTAAGACTCAGTGCATGTTAAAGCTGCTGCATACAGAGCAGACAAGGCAAGGGACCTGAACCAGGAATCTCCTCTTTATCCCTGAGTGGTTGCACTGGGTATTTTCCATTTTCCTTCCCAGACCCAACACTTTGCCCTTCTCTGCCTCGGTCTGTGCCCTGGGAGGCTGACCCATATGGGCTGCATCAATGGGCTCCTTTGACTTCTAGCTTCTGGTTGGGCTTTGCCAGTGAAGGCACTGGCAAGAAATCGACGGGCAGAAGGAGAGTGAGTTCAGAATACTGATATCCCTTTTGGCTGCATCCTTCTACCAAAGGCCACAGCTCCCATCTGGAGGCCCTCCTCTATATCATAGCCCTTCTCTCCAGGGCCCTGTAATTGCTCCCTCTGTCTCCCCCTTTAGGCCTAGGAATAGCAGTGTCCCTCCCCACGGCTATCCCCAGGGTGCCCCCAATCCTTTGTTCATTTCCCTTGCCCTGCGCATTCCACTGCAAACTGTCTTTTCATCAAACTATCCTCAATCCCCGCCATCTGCGAGTGCCATGTATTTCCTAGAAGGACCCCGATTTGATATCCCAGCTAGGTGACCTAAAGCAAATTACTCACCTTCTGGGAACCTTAGTCTTACAACTGAGAATGAGGATAACTATACTTATGTCTCAAGGTCATTATGGGATGACATCTATGGAATCCAGCACGTTGCGTGACACACAGCAGACACTGCCTGTAGCCATATCTCCTGCACTAGACTGGTCTGATCTCTCAGACCACAGATGTCATTTTATTCATCTGTGAATCAGTAGCACCTAACACTGAGTGTGGTATACTCCATGTGCTCAATACATGTGATTTTATATATTGTCCTTCTCTTTTTGGCCCTTCTTCCTTCCCTTTGGTCCTGGAAAATAGGTAAGAAAAATAAAGCAGCACTTGACATTGATCCCTAATGTCTACCAATGCCAGAAGCTGATTCTTCATGTTGTATCTTATATTTTTGTTATGTTGTAAAAGGAAACTGATTTGGTCACATAGAGTCCATGTGCTTTCTCTAGAAGAAACCCAGCCAGGAAGGGATGCTATTTAAACATGACAGTCCTGTCCCAATATTTGGAGACTTTGTACTTCAAGACAACACTCTGGATCCATTGGTTTCCCCTTGCTTAGGGACTTCTAATACAGCTTCAGTCATTTCAACTGTTTAAAGCACAAGAAAGTGGAGTGTCCCTCCCACAGGGATGAGCACACACTGGTTTCAACATGCCTCCAGTGCTCTAGGGTTGAACACCACGGGAGATGCTCACCTCACTCGCATAGGGCTCTCTGCTTCTATTCTAGCTGAAGACTTCATATGGCAGAGGAAGATCTTCACAGCACGTCCTAACTTGTCTTCCACTCATTCTCCGTATCTCCTTCCATGCAGCCTCTGCCCCAGCCAAACTGAGTTCACCACCTTTTCCAAAACACCGCAGATACGCTCACTCTTACATGGCTTTGCCCTCTCCCTGGAGTGTCATCCTCCTTGTCATTTGTCCAGTGAAACTGTGCTCCTCTTTAATTTTTATTTTTTTCAATTTTTTTTCCTCGAGACAGAGTCTCACTCTCTCACCCAGGCTGGAGTACAGTGGCACAAGCTAGGCTCACTGCAACCTCCACCTTCCAGGCTCTAGCAATCCTCCCACCTCAGCCTCCCAGCCAGCTGAGATTACAGGCATGTACCAACACGCCCAGCTAATTTTTGTATTTTTTGTAAAGACGGAGTTTCACAGGTTGCCCAGGCTGGTCTTGAACTCGTCAGCTCAAGTAATCCATCCATCTTGGCCTCTCAAAGTGCTGGGATTATAGGCATGAGCCACCATGCCAGCCCCAGGCTCTTCTTTTAAATGTCACCTCTTCTATGGGACCCTCCATGATTTCCCCATAACAGAATAAGTTCTTCCCTTCTCTGCACTCCCTTATTTGCACACGTATACCATGCATTACATTTTATTGGAATGGGTCTGTCTCCCCAATAGAGAATCATAATCTCTAGCATTTATTAATCATCTACTATGTGCCTACTGCTTCATTTAATTCTCATCTCATTTAATTCTCACAACTCTGTAAAGGAGATCCCTAGACCACAAATGCCATGACTGCAGAGACAATCTGGTAAGTGGGATTTATATTTGTTTGGGGTAGGTTTTGTGTTGTTTTCTCGCTTTTTTCTTTTCTTTTCTTCTTGTTTTGGAGGCTTTTTTGTTTTGTTTGTTTTGTTTTGTTTTGGGGGATTTTTTCCCTCAGTCTTCTACCTCCACTGCATGCATTGGCACATAGCAAGAATGCAGTAACTGTTGAATGAATGAAAGTCAGTATTTATTTTTACACATGGAAACACTCTAGGCCGGGCATTGTGGCTCACACCTGTAATCCCAGCACTTTGGGAGATTGAGATGGGTAGATCACTTTGAGCTCAGGAGTTGGAGACCAGCCTAGGCAATACGGTGAAACCCCGTCTCTACTGAAAATACAAAAATTAGCTTGGTGTGGTGGCACACACCTGTAGTCCCAGCTACTCAGGAGGCTGAGGCTGGAGAATCACTTGAACCCCAGAGGCAAAAGTTGCAGTGAGCCTAGATCAAACCATTGTACACCAGCCTGGGTGACAGAGTGAGATCCTGTCTCAAAAAAAAAAAAAAAAGGTTGGGCACGGTGGCTCACGCCTGTAATCCCAGCACTTTGGGAGGCCGAGGCAGGCGAATCACTTGAGGTCAGGAGTTTGAGACCAGCCTGGCCAACATGATGAAACCCCATTTCTACTAAAAATACAAAAAATTAGCTGGACTTGGTGGCGGGCACCTGTAATCCCGGCTACTCGGGAGGCTGAGGCAGGAGAATCGCTTGAACCCCGGAGATGGAGGTTGCAGTGAGCCAAGATAGCGCCATTGCACTCCAGCCTGGGTGACAGAGCGAGACTCCATCTCAAAAAACATAACAAAACAAATACAAAAACAAAAAAAGCAAAAAAAAGACACTTTAAAGCACAGACTTGAATGAATTTGCCCATGGCCTCTCACACTATGCCCAACTTATTCCCGGTGGGCAAAGGCCACAGCTCACTTATCTTTATTTCACCAGTGGCAGGGCCTTGGCGTGGCACTCAGAAACTACCAAAAAAAGGCATGGAGAAGGAATAAATGAATGTCTGGTTTCTGCAAATCCCAAAGGATTTTCATTTGATGATAGCCAATAGAAAAGGTGAAGTAATAGCCAAGTTCTACCACATGTCTGTAGAAGTCAATTTTCTCATTTATGACATAGACATTTTTGTGATAAGTCTGCGAGGAGGAAAGTACATTTGCCTAAGTTCATAGATAAAATCAACTTTTAAAGTAGCCTCCTCCCCTTATTTTATATGACTTCTGGCATGACGTCTTGGAAGTCTGCATATAAATCAGATGTTTGTAGAGCCAATTGACTTAAATATCACAGAGATTCGCATTTTCAAAAAACACCATACATATCTTCCGGGAAAATGAAGACTGCTTCATTAAAATGAAATCCGCTCCCAATTTGCATCACCCAGGGGCCCAGCGGGTTACAAAACTCTGTTCAAATGCTTTGACTTACGAGATTTTTAATAAAGGGACCAGTTACAGAGGTGCAGATGATAGGGTTCATGGAAACTACGAGACTAGCATCTGTGGGAAGCTGTTGCTACCTCTGGGTCTTAAGGGACAAGGGGAAAGTGCTTTCACAGAATCCAGTGACAGCTGAAATCAGGGCAGAGGGGTGGCCTGGCAGGAACTGAGGTCACAGAAGAACTAAGGCTTAGGTGCTGAAGCCTAAGTTCTTCTCATCTTCTGCTAAGGACCTTCAGCGACCAACAGCAACTGGAAACCAGACGGCAAGAGAACCCAGGTGAGGTGGTTTGGAGGGCTCAGCCTCCTTAGGCCTAAAGAAGAATAGAGAATGGATTGGAGAGAAGTGAAGGGGAGAGATGCAGAGAATAACCTGCATGGTCCACCCCTTTTGTATCCACTCAGCATCTATCTTGCCCCTCACTCGGGTGAAGAAACTCTCATCCTCAACATTTTCGAGACGGAGTTTTATACACTGTCACGTCATGGTAAGAGATGTCAATACAGTCATACTCTCACCTGGAACCTAAATTGTAGTGTGCCTTTCACACAACGGAGCAGAAAGGTGAGAGGGAAAAGAAAATTATAATCCATTAGATAAGACGAGCATAACAGTTACATTCCACACCTCAGTAACTGGTCATGTAATGGAAATCAACAGCCATAGCTTCCTCCTTCCCACCTCTCCTTACCCTCAGCATCTCAGATGGGTGGAGTTTTTACCTGATAGAATGACTCAACCCTTTATTTCCCAGGATCCAAGCCCTAGTGATCCTGTATTACTGAATTGTCACAGTTTGCCATCAACCATCATGATTGCACATAGGAGTGCTAAGAAGTGACCCACTGAGTCTGCTAGGCTCCTAGACATGGTTTTTCTTGCCATCGTTAGATAGCAGTGGCCTAATTTCCCTTGATTAAGATCAGTCACTCCAGTCACTACAGTAACCTTCCTGTCTGTCCGTTGATTCAGTAGCATGAGGATCTTAAAATGCCTAGGGGACAGTTTTAGCTTCAGATTTAACAGAAGCATGTCTGTTTCCTCAGTGGAAATCAGAATCTGCAAATGCACCAACCCAGGGTTTCAGGGATGAAAACCCAAAAGGCTACATCTAAGTTACTATGTGTAATAGTCTCAAACGAGATTGGGCTACACCCATTCCTTCCACCCTTGGTTCCAAGACCACGTATTCTGGACATAGGGGAAACAACACCATATCGACCTCCTTCTATAGGGCAGTATCCCTACATTTTAACAATGTTATTTCTTAGCTGGTCTTTAGAAGGTCATTCTGCAGTTCTACAAAGCCTCTGGGTGATGAGTTACACATAAGATCAGTTCATTTCACCAATAAGAGCGCAGGCCTGTACTTCTTTTGCTGTAATGTGACTTTCTTGGTTATTTAGAGGTGATATTGTATGAGTTATCAAGACAGTCAAAACTCCTCAGACTACACAATGGCAGCTATGAAAAACCAGTCAGCTATGTCTTCAGTCCCGATTCTCATTTACATGGAAGAAGAATGTTCTTCTAAATTCTAAAGTCTCTCTCTCTGTGCTTTTCTCTCCTGTTGACCTCATGAAATCTTTGAGAGGCAGATGGTAGGACAGGAAGAACACAAACTTTGGAGTCAAAAGTCCTGGATTCAAATCCCAGTTCTACCACTTTGTGAACTGTATGATTCTGAGCAAGTCACCTACTTAGTTTCCTCGTGAATACAACAGAAATGTTATATCTCCTTTGTAGGGTTTTGAGATAAATTAAATAAACCAATGTAAGGCCAGCCATGATGGCTCACACCTGTAATCCCAGCACTTTGGGAGGCCAAGGAGGGGAGGATCATTTGAGTCCAGGAGTTCAAGATCAGCCTGAGGAACATAACAAGACTCTGTCCCTACAAAAAATATGAAAAGTTAGCCGGGTGTGGTGGCACATGCCTGTAGTCCTGGCTACTCAGGAGGCTGAAGCAGGCAGATCCTTTGAGCCGAGGAATTCAAGGCAGGAGTGAGCTATGATTGCACCACTGTGCTCCAACCTGGACGGCGGAGCGAGACCTCGTCTCAAAAATAAAATAAATACACAAACCAATGCAGATGAAAGTCATTCACACGATAGGCACTCAATAAATGTTACTCTCTTCCTCCTGCCTTCAAACTAAATTTCATGTCTGAAGCATGAATTTTAGAAATCGTTTGCAACAAAACACGTGCCTTGGGTACATTTATAAAATCTCACCAAATGCGCTTTCTCTGGGCTCGCCCTTGCTGCGGTGATGATACTCTTGCCGTGGTTTTTTTATAAGCAAAATCTACAGCTCTAAGCTTTTCAATGCCTCATCTTTGACTGTCACAGAGGGATAATTCAACATTCTTTTCTGTCTCAATATTTCTAAATCTGCCAGTTTTGTGCAACACAAAATCCTTTCTCTGGGCTTGAGTCCAGTTTTCTCAGCAGATGATTTCTTTTGGTAAGTCCTAATACAAATCATTCTTTCTGGTCTAATTCAACCCTTGGCCCCAGTACACACATAAGCACGTAAGATTGGAGGGGCTCTGGGGAGTAACGGGTGAAGGAGAGGGTGAGTGTGTGTGACCCTGTCTCTGGATACCTCTCCTGCATGGAAGGTCTACACTGACAGGACCAGTTTGCAAGCAACAGAAATCAACCCTGGCTCAGGCAAAGATTTTATTAAAAGACTATTTGGGTGCATAGTATCAGCAAGAGGCTGAAGACACAGACTTGAGAAATGCAGGAACTGAGAAAGCTCCGGAGGACCAGGCAGCAAGAACCATAGCAACCTGACCACAGGAACCATTTGTGGTCAGCACCCCTCACCGATGCTGGCAGGAATGCCCTCCCAACAGAGAACCACCAACCCCCTTCCTTCACTCCCCCAGAAGAATGTGTCATTCGCCAAACCTTTTAGTCACATCCTGACCCTGGCTGGACCACAGCAGAGAGTGAAAAGATCAGATCTTTTTAGGTCCTGTTTTTGGAAGTGAGTGTGACCTCCCACCAACACTGCACGCAGTGAAGCACCCTCTAAAAATCAGGGGGCTAGCAGAAAATGGGTCCTAACCAGATGGCAAAAAAAAATAAAAATAAGATAATTTTTACCATGAGTTCATCGACTTATTGATTTCAGGTCATTTCATTATTTGTTTGTTTGGTTAAAATAAAGTTTATTATAACCACTTTATAAAGAGAACTAGCATGATATATATATATATATATATATATATATATATATATATTCATAACATTTTTAAAGCATTTGAAAATGGAACATGTACAGGAATGCCGTAACCACTGGCAGAGAAAGACCATCTTATTCAAGATGGATCAGATAGGTGAAGGTAACAAGAACAGATCCCTTCTGAATGTTGTTCCAAATACAGTTCCTGCCTCTTCCTCTGGGCAGGCCTGGGCAATTAGGAAGAAGTCCTTCCAGCAACACAGGCAGTCTCCCCAGGGGCACAGGAAGCACAGAATTTGTTCTGTTCTTGGCCCGAAAGCCAGAGAAAGTGAAGCCTCTCTCAGAACAATGAGACTGCAGTCCTCAGGCTTCCACTCAACCATTTATTTCTTCTTTTACGTAAACCAGAATCTTGAAAGGCCCTGCTTGGCGCTTCCCTTTCCTCCTCCCTTGCAAGGAGGCAGTCAGGGTGTCCTACAGTGTTTGCATCTTAGGTATGGCGTGAGTCTGTCCCGGCTCTCTGTGGCACTCCCAGTTCTGCTGCTCATCAACTGCTGCTTGGAAATAGCCACATCCTCCTAACTGGTCTCTTGCCCTCTGTCATGTACTTCTTCTATCCATCTCTCTACTCCGCAAGAGAATCTCCCACAGCGCTATCTGCCCATTGGTGGTCTCCTGCTTACAGCTCTTCCATGGCTCCCATCATTTCAGATAAAGCCTGGGCTTTCCAGTGAGACACACGGAGGCCTCTGCAAATCTCACCCTTGCCTATTTCCCCATCACCAGCTATCCTCATGCCCTGCTCCACATGCTATTCTTCACCATGTCCTGTGCTGCTCCTCTCCTCTCTGTCATTGTTCCTACTGTTTCCTCTCCCCGGAATGCCCACCCACTCCCATCCTTGCCTCCATTTGCTTAATTAGTTCCTACCCGTCTTTTAAGACCTAGTTCAAGACCAACTCCATGAAGCTTCCTCTGACTATTCCAGGCTGATTAGGTGCTTTATTCTCCTAAGTGTTCTAATAGTACCCTGTATCTATCTCTCTGTCTCTTTCTCTCTCTCTCCCCGCCCCCCCATCCCTCCCTACCTCCCTCTCTTCTCCACCCCACTCACTGCACATAGGCTCGGCTTTAGATATACATATTAATGTCTCTCTCTCTCTCTCCTTACAGCCTGTACACTCGCTAAGGGTAAGTGTTCGTCTTTGTGTTCTCAAAGCTGCTTTAGAAGAGCACCAGGATCATAGCAAGGGCATGATGCATCCCTGTTGAGACAATGAATGACTAATAATTTGTAATAAATTTTACCACCCCAAAAATGCTCTAAAACAGAACTAAAGATAAGCATTCCTATTGCTTAGCTGATACAGCAGGGGGAAAAAAATCTAAGACATGCACCATCTCTTCAAAATATACACAGTTTCAAGACATTTAGCAAAGGTTTTATGGCATACCATTTTTAGCAAAGCAGATGCTTAAAAGACTAAATTATTTCTTAAATTACTATCAACCGTGGTTGAAAATATTATGTCCCTTAAGGGACTGAACTTCTCAGGCTGTAGTTGGAATGAAAGAGAAGATGAACATTCTGTACTTCTTTTTAAATCACTTTCTTCTTCCTGAAATGAATGCACTATTTAAAAGAAATCAAGGATCCATTTGCTTTTTATTCTTATTGAATCGCCTGAGAGAAGCAGTAAGACGGCTTGCAGTTGATGGGCCACGGTTGACACACACTGAGATCGCCTATGTGCCAGGAATCAGGTTTTTTTTTTTTTTCATAAAATAACTTCTATGCAGGATTAGTAGATCTGTTTACATACAAAAAACAGAAAGGACCTCATTACAGTCAGATTTCACATAAATTACACATTGACTTTTAAAAACTACTATTCAATTTCATTTAAAGTCCCCTTTAAGGACAGCATTAGGAGAAATACCTAACGTAGATGACAAGATGATGGGTGCAGCAAACTACCATGGTACGTATATACCTATGTAACAAATCTGCATGTTCTGCACATGTATCCCAGAACTTAAAAGTATAATAATAAAATAATAATAAAGTCTCTTTTAAAAATTTCATTTTTGCTGGGTACCGTGGTTCATGTCTGTAGTCCCAGCACTTTGGGAGGCCTAGGTGGGCAGATCACAAGGTCAGGAGTTCGAGACCAGCCTGGCCAACATGGTGAAACCCTGT
Source organism: Trachypithecus francoisi (assembly GCF_009764315.1). Classification (NCBI taxonomy): domain Eukaryota; kingdom Metazoa; phylum Chordata; class Mammalia; order Primates; family Cercopithecidae; genus Trachypithecus; species Trachypithecus francoisi. Next base: position 78,471,808 of record NW_022681472.1, on the reverse strand, counting down.
CTCTATGAAAGATACAAAAAGTTGGCTGGGCATGGTAGCTTACACCTGTAATCCCAGCACTTTAGGAGGCTGAGGGGGGCAGATCATGAGGTCAGGAGATCGAGACCATCCTGGCTAACATGGTGAAACCCTGTCTCTATTAAAAATACAAAAACTTAGCCAGGCGTGGTGGCAGACTCCTGTAGTCCCAGCTATTCGGGAGGCTGAGGCAGGAGAATGGCATGAACCCGGGAGGCGGAGCTTGCAGTGAGCCGAGTTCGTGCCACTGCACTCCAGCCTGGGAGACGGAGCGAGACTCCGTCTCAAAAAAAAAGCAGATACAAAAAATTAGCCTGGCGTGGTGGCACACACCTGTAATCCCAGCTACTTGGGAGGCTGAGGCAGGGGAATCCCCTGAACCTGGGAGGCAGAGGTTGCAGTGAGCCGAGATCATGCCATTGCACTCCAGCCTGGGCAACAGGGCAAGACTCGGTCCCAAAAAAAAAAAAAAAAAAAGTCATTTTGAGGCCAGGCACAGTGGCTCATGCCTGTAATCCCAGCACTTTGGAAGGCTGAGGCAGGCGGATCACTTGGGGTCAGGAGTTCAAAACCAGTCTGGCCAACATGGTGAAACCCCATCTCTACTAAAAATAACAAAAATTTGCTGGGCATGGTGATGTACACCTATAATCCCAGCTACTCAGGAGGCTGAGGCAGGAGAATCACTTGGACCCAGGAGGTGGAGGTTGCAGTGAGCCAAGATCACATCACTGCACTGCAGCGTGGGCAACAGAGACTCTGTCTCAAAAAAAAAAAAAAAAAATCATTTTCAAGGCACAGTGCATGAAATAAACCAAAGACTGAAGCACTTGAGATGAGTGGGTGTTGAGCACCTCATATAAACAGTTATAGGTTGCTCTAGAACTGGGAGTATCACTTGGGAAAAACTGGAGAGGTGAAAAGTTTGCAGACTACAATTGCAGACTTTTGCTTTCTGTGAAAAAATGACAGACACAACAGACAAAAATAGACAAACCACCCCAGGAACAGGACAGGAGGAATTGTGTTTTTCTATTTCCTAATGAAAAATTGTCATCGCTGTTAATGATCATCCTTCAGTCAATAATGTCAAAGATCATACAACATGGCTGCATGGTGGCTCACACCTGTAATCCCAGCACTTTGGGAGGCACAGGTGGGCAGATCACTTGAGCTGAAGAGTTTGAGACCAGCCTGGGCAACATGGCAAAACCCTGTCTCTATGAAAAAAAAACAGAAAAAATTAGCCAGACATGGTGGTGCACACCTGTAGTCACAGCTACTTGGGAAACTGAGGTGGGAAGATCACTTGAGCCTGGGAGGCAGAGGTCGCAGTGAGCCAAGATCACACCACTGCACTCTAGCATGGGCGACAGGGCAAGACTCTGTCTCAAAAAAAAAAAAAAAAGAACCATACAACCACAACCATCTTTATAATGTGTGTGTGTATAAACGTGAAAACAGAACACCAAACAGGTTACATGACTTCTCCAGAATCCAACAGATCAAGAGCTGACTCACACAAGGAAACACACTTAAATGACTCAGAAAACGCTTCTCCAATCACTAGAGTCGACCAGTCAAAACATGCAGTGGTGACAAAAATGTGTCCAAGAATAACCAGCAGCAGATCTGCATTTATTCTGGTGGTCAGGGAAGGGCTTCCAGGGTGCCTGATTTTCAAATCTGTTGTTTCTCTAGGATTCTGGTTGACTTTGAAGAGTAATCGCTTTCGGGGCTTAAGTACCTGTTATTGTTTTTCTTGTATTCTTTGGACAAAACTCATTAGATGAGAAGTCCTGAAAAAATTCAGTTACTGGGATGTGTAAATCAGATGATTTGAATTTTACTTCAAAATTACATTTCTCAGGGACATTGGTCAGAATAGTAGGTGTAATGGAATATTCTGTCCCTGTTGGTTTGGTCTCATGGTGTCCAATTCTGCTACTACCAGCTAGCTCTGTATACTTCAGTGAGTCTCTCTTCTGTGAGCCTTAGCTTTCTCATGGGTAAAGGAGGACTGGACTAGGTCACCTCTAACATCTATTCTGGGTTTTTTTATTTTGTTTTTGTTTTTGAGACAGAGTCTCGCTTATGTGACCCAGGTTGGTCCCAAACTCCTGGTTGGTCAAGCAGTCTTCCTGCCTCAGCCTCTCAAGTCGCTGAGATTATAGGCATGAGCCACCACACCCAGCTCCTGTTATGATTTTTAAGCAGACCTATGAGTAAGTTAACACAGCTGAGCCTCAGTCTCTTCATCTGTAAAATGAGAATAAAAAGGTCTACCTTGCAAAGTTATATGAATACTGTTGACATAAGTAAACCACCAGACACATATCTAGACAAATTTCAGTCCAAGCTATTTTTGCATATGAGAAATCTCAGAACTAAAATTTGACACTCACTCATCCAAGATACCATTTGAAGGATTATTGATAGGCTGGTTTTAACCAATTTCAGGCACTAATATTGTATTGAAAGCTCTGCATCCATAACAAATTTAACGTACAAAATTGACGGTCACAAATTTAACATCCTCACTTTAAAATCTTTTTTTAAAAGATACACTAGAAATTTGACCTATTGATGTAAATGTTGTGGTTTCATTCACTTCCTTATATTACACAAAATTTAGCAGGCTTGTCTTCAAATCCTTTTTGCTACTTATTAAGAGAAAAAGAAAAGAATTTTCATTAAAACTGAGCAATTGGCCTACAAAAAGGGGAGGAGGATTACAAAATCCCCTTGACTCTCTCTCAGAAACAGAACCAGGCCCACATTTGAGGAATGCCAAATGATTCTCATTAAAGTAATGAGCATACTTTCAGTGACATGTGTCTGACCGCCTTTAATTTAGTTGGCAGGACTTGTGGCAGCCAGAAACCCAAAAATAACACTCAGCTGGCAATTCCTGCCCACACACCTAACAGACGTATTTCACACTGTTTCAGAGATGCCCCACCCTAGACAGATGGGGCGTAAGGTCATATGCAAATTGTTGTGACATTAAGCATACATTCCTTGTGACCATACTAACAGGTTGAATTTAATACATTGAATTCCCCTAGTTCCTCCTTTATAAAATTCCCTCTAACTTGAACAGATTTAGTTGCTTTCTGCTCCTGCCCTACCCAACAAGCTAAAGTTATTTTTAACTTACAACTACTACTGATAAGTACTTTTCACCAAAAAAAAAAAAAAAACCCTTTCAGAAAGAGAAACTATGAAAAAACAAAGCATCATTGCACTTCAGTGAGAAGTAGTCAGTCCCTCAGCCAAAGCTATAAACCAATGTCATTTTGGTTTAGAAGCAATAAAATACTTTATGTTTATGATTTTTTTCAGTCCTTTCTATAATTTCTGTAAACAGTCTTACGAGGAAGTGGACAGGTAAATTTGTGTTGTGTGTACCTTTGAAAATATAGTCTTCCAGCCGGGTATGGTGGCTCACTCCTGTAATCCCAGCACTTTGGGAGGCCGAGGCGGGTGGATCATGAGGTCAGGCATTCAAGACCAGCCTGGCCAAGATGGTGAAACCCCATCTCTACTAAAAATACAAAAAAAGGCCAAGCACGGTGGCTCACGCCTGTAATCTCAGCACTTTGGAAGGCCAAGGCGGGCGGATCACCTGAGGTCAGAAGTTCGAGACCAGCCTGGCCAACATGGTGAAACCCTGTCTCCACTAAAAAATTACAAAAATTAGCCGGGTGTGGTGGCAGGCGCCTATAATTCCAGTTACTCAGGAGGCTGCGGCAGGAGAATCTCTTGAACCCGGGAGGCGGATGTTGCAGTGAGCCGAGATCACGCCATCGAACTCCAGCCTAGGGGACAAGAACGAGACTTCGTCTCAAAAAAAAAAAAAAAATTAGATGGATGTGGTGGTGGGCACCTGTAATCCCAGCTGCTCAGGAGGCTGAGGCAGAGAATTGCTTGAACCTGGGAGGCGGAGGTTGCAGTGAGCCGAGATCGTGCCACTACACTCCAGCCTGGGTGACAGAGCGAGACTCCATCTCAAAAAAAAAGAAAGAAAAGAAAAGAAAAAGAAAATATAGTCTTCCACATTTTCTACCAAATAAGGCCCATTTCCATAGTTCAAGTGTAATAAATAGTAACTAATAAGATTCAAGGAATTATTTCATTATACTTGTACTCCATTAGACACATTTGTCCCACATCTGGAAATTTGCTGAGTGAGCTATGCTCCATGCCCTTAAAAACTTACAGTTTGATGGGGAAGGTGGACATGACTTAATTGAGTAAAAGATGGAGGTACAAACTTTGCATAAAGATAATGACAATAAAGAGCCATTAGCGTTGGCACTGTTAGAAGTTCTTCATACATATTACCTCAATAAATCCCCAAAACACCCTTTGAGGTAGGTACTATCATTATTCCCATTTTACATATGAAGGAAGTATGGTACAGAGATGTTAAGTAACTTGCTCAAGATCACACAGCTTTTTAAATGGGGACTATGATTTGGACCCAGTGAGTCTGGCTCTAGTCAGGGTTAGAGGTAAGCCTGGGTACCCGCTGGAGTCCCACCACATGTGCTAGGTGATCTCATGCAGGCTATTTAACTTTTCTGAGCTGAAGCTTCCTCATCTATAAAACTGGACTAGCAATTTCTAGCTCACAGGTTTACGAGGAGTATGAAACAGGATTGTGTTTGCAAAGTGACTGGCACACTGTCCTCAGCATGGCAGGCATCTATCATCAGTGGAATAGAACATTAATTTTTTTTTTCTAAGATGCCACCTTTTGACTACCTTCCCCATCTGCCTCACTAACCCGTAAAGCATCACTATTGGAGAATGCAGCTATACGAGTCAGGACTGGGGACTGCCAACCCTCCCTTTGCCCCACCCTGCTATGTCCCTAGAAGTAATAAAATATCAATAGGTAAAGACATGGGAGTAACAGCCTTCCAGGTCAGCTCAACAACATTTGTTGATTTTTTTTTTTTTGAGAAGGAGTCTCACTTTTGTCACCCAGGCTTTGCAATGGTGCAATCCTGGCTCACTGCAACCTCCACCTCCTGGGTTCAAGCAATTCTCCTGCCTCAGCCTCCTGAGTAGCTGGGATTACAGGCACCCACCAACACACCTGGCTAATTTTTATATTTTTAGTAGAGATGGGGTTTCACCACATTGGCCAGGCTGGTCTCGAACTCCTGATTGAGGTGATGCGCCCTCCTTGGCCTCCCAAAGTGCTGGAGTTACAGGTGAGAGCCACTACGTCAGGCCCATTTGTTGATTTATTGATGTAAATGTACCATGTACCAAGAACCTTGTTAGACACTGTGGCACTAAACTCCTAAGACACAGTCCTGCCATCAAGGAGCTCACACTCCTAGAGGGGAGAAGAAAACACAAAAAATGAAATACCCAGCATGTCATCTGGGTAACATGTTGTACAAAACTATGCAGGAGAGGCAGTAGCTAAGTGTCTAAGCAATGAAGCACACAGCCATGGTACACACGTTGTGCACACTGCCAAACCATTATGCTGCATGGGGTCCTAACCAGTCTGTGCCGTGCCTTGTGAAATTCTCTGAGTATCCACCTGTCTCTATGTCTTCAACCTGAAGCTATAACACTGATATTTTGCCTTTGGTGATTCTCAAACACTCAGCTATGATAGGGCTTACAATCACAGAGCCTTCACAAAGTCAAGCCAGCATCTGATGTGAAGGTAACTGTTCTGGACATAGCCTAGCAAGGTCTTTATCTTGAGGGGTCCAGCATTACAAAACTTCCCAGTAGAAACCATGTGTTTAAGTAAGTGTCAGCTGCCTGTACTCCTAATGCTTTGGGAGGCCAAGGCAGGAGGATCACTTGAGGCCAGAAGTTTGAGATGAGCTTGAGCAACATAGCAAGACCACATCTCTCAAAAAAAAATTTTCTTAATCAACCAGGCATGGTGTTGCACGCCTCTTGTCCTAGCTGCTCAGGAGGCTGATGCAGGAGAATCACTTTAGCTTAGGAGTTCAAGGCTGCAGTGAGCCATGAATTGCACCAGTACACTCCAGCCTGGGTGATAGAGCAAGATCCTGGTTCAAAAATAAAAAAGAAAAGAAAAGAAGAAAAAAAAAGACGTGTCAAGTTAGGTTTTTTATGGTGGGAAAAATCTAAAACAGTCAATCATACTTCAGAGGAAGCCTGCATTAAGATATGACAGTAACACTTCTGGGTTTTTTGTTTTTTGTTTTTTGTTGAGGAATAGAAAGCTGAAGGACTAGAGACAAACACTGAGGCTTCCTAAGATTAGTTATTAGACAAAAAGACAGGACAAAAATAATTGTAATTTCCTATTTGTGCTTGAATTTTAGAAGTTAAACAAACTTTCGCCAACTTTGAGCCACTCAACCCTTTATAGTAGTCAGCCATCGACACAATAATTCTGTATAACAATAAATCACCAAAATCTCAGTGGCATTCAACAAGACACATTTATTTCTTGCTAACACATCTGTGGGGTCAACTGGAGTGTCTGCTCCATGTGTCACATCCTGGACACATGAACATCACGCAAGCCACTCCAGGAGCAGCGGCTACTCAGGGTATGCTCTTTTCACGGAGCAGGTGAACACACAAAACATCAAGACCAACCAGGCAAGTACATACATCAGATCCTCTGCTCACATCACATCCATCAGCATCCCATTGGCTAAAGCCAGTCACATGGCCAAGCCCATTGTCAAGAATTAGAAAAATACACATCACCAAAAAGTGCAGGCTCATGACGCTATTGGAAAGCAGGGAAGAATGGATACTAATAATTCAATCTACCACAGCTTTTAAACCATCCTGAAAGGTAGGCATTATTGGCTCCATTTTTTCATGACAGTTGAGTAAATGGGGCCTTAAGAGTTTAAGTCATTCATCCAACGGAGGACAGGTAGTAAGTATGCTGCTCCAGCAGAATTAGAATTCAAATCTTCTACCTTCTGGCCCTTTGTGGTTTCTATAGGTATGTAGCTAGCTTACTAACACATAACTAACACACATCTTTAATAATCACATCCCAGCCGGGCATGGTGGTCAACGTCTGTAATCCCAACACTTTGGGAGGCCAAGGAAGGAGGATCAGTTGAGCCCAGGAGTTCAAGACTAGCCTGGGCAAGATGGCAAAACCCCATCTCTACAAAAAATATAAAAAATTAGCCTGGTGCAGTGGTGAGTGCCTGTAGTCCCAGCTACTGGGGCTGAGGTGGGAGGATCGCTTGAGCTGGGGAGGCTGAGGCTACAGTGAGCCATGATCACTCACTCTAGCCTGGGTGACAGTATGAGACCCTGTCTCAAAAATAATCATAATCACATCCCTTAATTATGCAGATACCAATTCTCTCCAACAGAGACCAGACACAACATTGCCTCATTGGTTAGCACCATCACAGTGTTTAACATTTGTTTGGGACTTCTGTAATGTTTTTACAAGCTTTTTTTTTTACTATTATTACACTAATAAATTATTTACGGTGGGAAATCTAAATTAGAAAGCTCTGGCTACTTGAAAACAAGTTTTATTTAAAACATCTTCCCAGTCCAACATGTAGCCTCATAGGGCACACACAGTTTCTTTGCCTGAGCCTTAAAAATTACACCGAGTCATTGGACGAGATGATATTGATGGCAGCAGAGAAAGGAGTATGGAAGAATCAAGTTTGAAGCTAACGCTTGAGCGTGGGATTTTTACTCTGCTGCTGCTGTCCTGTGCAAACTAATTGCCAAATAGACCAGGCTGTAAAGCATCATAACTAGAGGTGATGAAGGGCAAGAAGCCACCCTCATGCCAGCAGCCTCCCATATCCATTCACTTATTCACACAGTTGTTGAAGGCCTGCACCGGGCCTGGCAGGGTGCAGGGGCTGAAATGCCTCCAGAACAAGACAGACCAGCTCTCATGGAGTTCCCACTGCTGACAGGGGTAGATTGTTACAACAACAACATCAAGTAAACGCAAACAGGGTAGTTTCAAATTGTACTGTAGCATTGGCCCTGGGTACATCATTTAACCCCTGTCTTAGAGTGTTCGGGTAGGGTGGGGGCGCTGTTCTTTTTCTCCACTCCCACCCTGCGGGAACCAGATACCTCCCGGGGCTTCCTCTCCTTCCCCTCCTTTGCTACCCTAGGGGCAGGCCTCATGGAGGACTGGTTAGTGACAGCTAAGAGGTCCGGAGGGCTGGGAGGCTGTCCCTCCTCCCCGCTCCAACCCCCGCGCGCTAGGGCGGGGTTGGAGCTGTGAGCGAGGTCAGTAGGCTGCGCCCCCTACTCTCCGCCGGGCTGCGCGGTGCCGGCCACAGCTCTGCGGACGGCCTCGGAGGCTGATCTGGCTGCGGAGGTCGATCCTGACAGTTCCGGGGCAGGAGGGGGGCTGGCCCTGCTCCCCACGCCCACCACGCAGGGACCCAGACGCCGCTCCGGCCGCTTCCCTGCACCTCGTTCAGCCCAGGAGCTGCAGGAGACCCGGGGACAAGCTTTCCGAGCACCGGGCCTCGCTCTGGAACGACGGTGTCCTGGGGGAGGGGAGGGCGCGCGGAGGTGCCAGGGGCGGCGGGGGACCCGGCCTGGCAGCACCGCTTCAAGTTTCCACCGGCGCGGTTGTGCAACCCGGAGAGGAGCGTGAGCCGCAGGCGCCTCGGAAAACAAGCCGAGCCCATAAACAAAGCCACGTGGCCTCCCGGCCGGGGGGCCGGGCTAAGAGCAGGCGGCTCTTCCGGCAACAAAGAGCAGCGGCCGGCAGCGGGCATAAATACTGCGGCAGCGACTGCCGCGCAGCACTCCCGGAGCCTGCAGCGCCTGAGACCCTCCCCGAGCCCGCCGCCCCGCAGGGTGCCCGCGCCGTTCCCGCCGCCCCCACGCCTGTTCCCGGCCGTCGTCCCCGTCGCGGGCCCCTGCACCCCGAGCATCCGCCCCGGGTGGCGCGTCCCCGAGGCCACCAGGCCTGCCCCTTCTCCCCATCCGTCCCGTCCGCTCGCGGTGCCATGCCATTCCTCGGGCAGGACTGGCGGTCCCCCGGGCAGAGCTGGGTGAAGACGGCCGACGGCTGGAAGCGCTTCCTGGATGAGAAGAGCGGCAGCTTCGTGAGCGACCTCAGCAGGTGAGGGGACCCGCCACCAACTTCCAGCCCCCACGAAACTGACCCGGGCTGGTCTAGGGGGCGCAGGGACAGCGAATGAGGGGTAGGCAGGGCTGGAGCGGGCTGAGGAGGAAGACCCTGGCCCGGAGGGTGGGACTGCAGTGCCTGATTTCTGTAGAGGTCTCCGGACCATCGGAGACGGGAAATTCAGTTTCTCTTATTGTTCAAGGTCAGTGTCTCCAAGTGGACACGACTCCTTACAGAACACCTGGTCCCTCTGAGAGTCTGATGACATTCGCAGATCGTGTCACCAAACGCTCGCTCAAACTTAATGACACAGCTTTAGTGGTCCGTGCTTTAAGGACACTGGAGTCGCGCACTTTGCCCTTGTGGGGGCGCGGGCTGGTGGGCTGAGCCCCTTCACCGCGGGGTGGCCCGGCTCCCAGCGCCCAAGCACTGTGGACGCGACGGGTGACGGGATCCGACGCAGGTCCCGCCTGGAGCGCCTCCAGGCCCTGCCCAGGCACGGTCAACCACAAGTGGCCGGGAGGATGAGCAACTAGGAAGGGACAGCCAGATGGTCCCTGGAGCAGCCGCTTACTGGGCGGACTTGGGAGCGGTGGAGGCTCGGGGCTGCAGAGGTGCCGAGGAGGGAAGTGGGCAGGGGATGAAACCCACAAGAGCTCTGCTTCTGGGAGGACAGGGCTCTTGCACCTGTTTCCTCGGTGGCCCTCTCGGTCGATCGGCTTTATATAGAGAGTGCACTCCGTTTCCAGGTGTGCCTGTCAGCTGCGAAAAGCCTGCCTGGCCCCCGGTGAACCTCTGGATTCGAGGTCTCACCCGAGTCCTGTGGTCTGTTGGGAAACCTGAGGGCCGCTGCGCTCCCCGCTCAGCTTGGCGAACGACGCTAGCGCCCGGCTAGTAAGTCAGGTAGCCTGGAATTTCTCAGCCCCTGACCTCAACAGTTGACTTTCAGAGACTCTTAGCATTTAGCCTGGTGAGGGGTTGGCGATGAAAGTGGTTCCAGAAGGGACTGGTGCAGCCAGAGTCACCCTTGGGAGCCTTTTCCTGCCACCTTTGGTTAAAACCATGGGCCCCTGCACCCTTAAATTGGCTTCAATGGAGAATTCTGTTTCTGGGCCAGGTTCCCGCTTACTGAGATTTACCAGTGGTTGCTTGGATAAAGCATTGGCAATAAATTTTGAGAAGACTATCAAGAAAATGTGGTTATTTTGTCAGCTTGACCTCCTGTGCCTCCCATTTGTTTGCGATTTGTAATGCATCAAATTCCCATTGTCTCACAATGTAAAGAAAGACATTATTTAATCCTGGGGGTCTGTCTGGAGAGACTTAAGCATATTAACTGCCAGCATATAACCATTTATGTTGGAGTTACTTGGAGGCAGTCCCAGGGGAATGTAGGGACCACCATAAGGAAATCTTATGTACATAAAATCAGGTAATTTGCTTACAGTAAAGTAAGACCAACTGCTATTGACAGACTGTGTCATTTATCTACTGGAGTTACCAATTATGCCTAAATTATTCTCCCTCAACAAAATGGGAAACTTCCTTCCTTCCTCCTTGTTCCTAAGGACAGTGATCTAATATTTGGTACTTTATTTCTGTCTACAAGTTCAGGTTCTTTCTAGAAAAGTGCAGAAAGGGTCTGAAGAGTCATATTAGAGCCGCTCACCCAAATATAATTTCAGGATGCTTCTCAGTGGATAGCAGATGATTGCGTTCAGCAGGAGAAGATTTAAAATGTAGGGTTGTATTAATACTCACCCTACTTGGGAGGCTGAGGTAGGAGGATCGCTTGTGCCCAGAAGTTCAAGGTGGCAGCAAGTCATGACTGTGCCACTGCGCTCCAGTCTGGGCCACAAACCAAGACCCTGTCTCCAAAAATAAATAAAAAATTAAAATTTGCTTTAAAATACCCTGTACCAGCATCAGGAGAGAAACTGGTGTCATTCTCCTTTAGAAATAAATAGTGGTATCTCTGTCTTCACAGTATGGAAGACCTGAAGATGGTCTTAACTTACCATAAAAGTTTAGACTGGGCTGGGATCAGGTGGCTTCCTGCACAGCCCCCCTCCCCTCCCCGAGTCCCTGTCCCCTTCATAAGCCGCTTTTCTTTCTTCCCATTTCACACCTGAGCTGGAGCTGTCACATCCATCATCATTACCGCAAATAGTCATTGATATACTGACCACCTGTGGTCTTTGAGTCAGCGTTTAGGAATCATTTGGTAGCCTCCTAGCAAAGCAGCTGGCTGTTTGTTTGCAGGGTATTTTTTTTTTTCCAGCAACTGTAAACAATCCCTTCCCTACTTAGAAGCCTGCCAACTTCTTAAAAGCAGTTGGCCTTGTGTGGTCTGGGTTTGTCATCTCAAATATCCTCAGTTTTTGGTCTTGGTGACGTTTCCCCGTGATGTCAGGTTTGGGCTGCGTGTCTGCCTACACAGGTGAAGCTGAATGCCTCTCCTGTTTTGAGAAAACAAAAGGCAGGCCCTTAAGCGGGGAAGGATCATGAAACAGAACTACAGAGACATGGTAGACTAACTTCTCTAATTCCACAGACCATTCTGCAAGTGGCCCAAACAAGAGCCCAGGATAAAGGATGCATTTGTTGGTTTTCAGCCTGGGATTATTATTTTGTGTTGACCAAGGCTTGTCCACACAGCACACCTATTCTAGACTCAGCTGGCCATCTTCTCTGTGGTCCAGGACTCCAACCTTCTCCAGTGTAAAATATTACAAATCCAGTCTAAGCCTTGTGTCCAGGAGTGAAATCATGGGAGGATTTAAGATAAGCTTAAAGCAGGACCCCTTCTCTAAAATGTTGAAATTATATAAAATAGAAGGGGAATGGCAAGTGTTAAATATGGTGGGGCAGATTTAAAATGCAAGGAAAGAGCTTGGCGTGAATTGGGATGATCCAAGAATGCTTCAAGGAAGTGGTGGTTCAGGCGCCTGCACAGCCCTCCTCAGCAACCACCTCCTCACCGCCCACCCCCAGGATGAGTAACCTAAGCTGTCTGAGCCTCTGCCACTCTTTTCTAAGCCTACACTTCTGTCTTTGAAAACTGACTCAAATGTTGCTTTACTGTATAGCTAAGGCTGGACCCGGAAGCAGGAAGTTTACCTTGGTGCCTGGATAAAAATAATAGTTAAGATTTTATGAGTGCTTACTGTGTGCAAGACACTGTTCTATGAGCGTTATACACTAGGCTGTTTGTTTCACCAGAGCATTCTGGGTACTAGTCTTGTGAGTGTGGCGATCTAGAGATGGGTCAGTAAATTGGCGTAGAAATCTCACTGGCTTTAATCAAGGCTATATAACTACAATTAAGCCTCTGGGGGCACGTCACAGCTTTCTTAAATGGTTTTTATTGCAAATGAAATGAGAAATAGGGCTTTATTTTTTTTTTCATTCCCTTCTTTATCTGCTGCCAAAACAGTCTTATTTATGGTCTTATTTTGAATTTTTTCTACATTTTTAAAAAGTTGCCTTAAAGGATCTTGGTATATGGTAATGTGGGGCTGGGGAGTGGGTCTTTTTCTTATTCTAGGCCTGTGCCTATAAAAATCAAGATTAGTAAATAGTGACTACAAAATAGCAACTTGCTGGCTATTATTGAATTTAGTGAAGAAAGCAGCCTCGTTGAGATGGTTTTGCTTATTAAAAAAAAAAAATCCAGTGCTCCAATTCCTAAATGGTGGTGGTTTTTCTTGTTAAAAATTTCAGTTGTAATTTTCCATTGGCTTTGCATTTTCTTGAAAAGGACACAATTGAACTCTCAAAACAGCCTCTAACTGAATATATTATTGCTTAAAAGAAAATATATAAGTAGGCAACACAAATAAACCCCATAGGCCTTCTTTCCAGGCCCTACCTCCGGAATCTAAAACCTAATACCAAGTGAAAATATAGGGTTTCTCTTTGGTTAAAACTTTTCTACATTCGACAGTGAGAGAACATCATCAATTATGTAAAATTCTTTCTAAACTAGCTTTTGAAATGAGTCACTCAGGCTTAAAGCAGGTTATTGTAGTTTCTGAGGAAAGTGAGTGCTCCAGTTCCTTTAAAGAATGTTTTCAATTGTAAAAGAATAAGATGAAATAGAAATATTTGACCTTGCTAAGTAATGATCACAGTCTATGGCCCAGGCTCGGAAAATCTGCTGCTGAACCTTAAATGTTGAGAATAAGACAACCTCATTTTATGATTCTCTATATGTGGAATTTATACTGTAGGTTTTTGTTGTTTGTGGGGGGTGTGTGTGTTCTTTCTAAGTAAGCCTTCGTGTGGTATTTTTGCACACAAAATGTTCTAGCTTTGCTGTCTAAAGCTGATCTCAGCTGTGGTACATCACGGACCACTCAAATGACCTTCCATCTTTTGCTGTTTTTCTCAACGTTGATTGAAATGTCTTAAGTTAGCCTCAGGAATTCAGTTCTGTTCTTTGTTCTGTCCCTCTTTTCCTTCTGACCTTGGAGCAGATAATCAACTGGTCAGTGATTCTATACCCCTATAGTCATGCAAATAGACAGAAACACACTCCTGTGTTATACAAAGACTGGCCCAAAACACTCATCTTTGGCTTGTTCTTGAAAGTGCCTCTGAGAGGACATTTCTGCAGGACTCTATCTGAAACCTAAAAATATCCTGTTTCCCTGAATGAAAAGGAGAAGGCTATCGAGTTTAGTAGGAAACTCAGTAAATGGTATTAAGCATGGCCTTATGAAGGAAGATTAATAAATGATTATTTATCATGTTAGCCCTTAAGGGTCCAGAAAAGCAACACTGAGTGTATTGTTGGAGATGTCAAATGTGAGCATATTAGCAAGATACTTGTACTAACCGAAGTGCTACTTAAGACAGTATTGTATTAATAACAAAAAGATACTGGAAGTTGCTTCAAATCTTTTTTTCTCTTCTACCATTTACACAATGCCAAGGAAATAGAGAAGTGCAGATGTACATAATGGTACCCAACAGATGTATATCCAAAAAAGATATAAATCAAATTGCATTTTAAATTCAGCAGAAAAACTCAGAACATTAAAGGAGTATAAAATATCGGTGGTATAGCAAAAAAAAAAACACCTAATTTATGTTTTACCAGTTGGCATTATGTTTTACCAGTTGGTTTTATATACTTCGTGAGGGTTGAGGGAGTTAGGGAACCTATCTTATCATAATTCAACATTTCTCCTGCATTCCTTCTGTGGAAATTATTCAGATTTACTTTGAAGTTACATTGTATAGTAGAATAGCTCATTACCCCTCAAATGATTGCTCAGCCCACCGAGGGAAATAATCGCCAGGCCCGAGGTGAGCCTGCCCATCCTTCAGTGACCTGTGAATTAGGCAGGTACATTAGGCAGGCGAAGACTTTGGGTCTTGACTGTACAAAGTAAACTTATAATTGATAAGTTTATAAGTTTACCTTGTACAGTCAAGACCCAAAGTCTTCGCCTCGCAGCATGATGCCTAGTGTGTGTTAGTCAAGGCACTACATAAAACCTAAGCAACTAGCACTATACACAAAGCATCTCCTAGAAATGGAGTTATAAGTCAGATTTTTGTAAATGTGATTGTGTTTTAAAGACATGTTAGAAGGATGCTACTTAAAAGCAGCTTAAGTATACTTTAAATGGATGAATTGTATGGTATGTGAAGTTTATCTCAACGAAGCTGTGTTTTTTTTTTTTTAAAGAAGCAGCAGCAGCTTGGGTAGATGCTTTTGCAAAATGAAGGTATTGTGTAGTACAGCGATACCAGTAATCACCCCTCCCCTCCATTCATCGTTTTTGTTTAAAGTAATATTGTAGTACTCTGCATTGCTCTTAGTTGAAGAGCAGAGTGCTGTGTGTCACATTACAATGCAAGGCACTGTTAGGGAATTCAAAAGAAGTAGAAGCTCCCATCTCTGCCTTCCACGCAGATGTGAACTTGCTCCATCCTAAAGGAGAAGTTTGTGCCTGTATAGACTTTTTTTTTTTTTGAGTGATCATTTTATTGTTTTATTTTGTTTGAGAAGCCTGTATGTTTGTTTGTCTTATAACTCAGTGAGTTATTTATAGAAACAGCTCAGGTTCATGTATAGCTGTTACATCTCATCCTCTTTGTCTTCTGTTACTCATAGTTACTGCAACAAGGAGGTATACAATAAGGAGAATCTTTTCAACAGCCTGAACTATGATGTTGCAGCCAAGAAGAGAAAGAAGGACATGCTGAATAGCAAAACCAAAACTCAGTGTAAGCCATTTGTTTTGAACTTCAGAAAAAATCTGTTTGAAGATAGTTATGATTGGTTCTTGGAGGAAAAAAAAAAAAAAATAACACCTCCCATGTCACACATCTGCCTCAGTGTTTTACTGTGTGTCCCTGACAGAGGTTACTGAGATCTTAGCACTCAGAAACCTGGCTGTACATTTTACAAGCGAGATTAGCATATTCTTTATAGTCTTGTTTATAAGTCAGTTGCTAGTTGAGGGCCTTTTTTCCTGCCAGTCATTTGTATTTGGTTATTTTACAGTGATGTGGTCGGCTGAATCAGTTCCAGTATGTATTTTTATTTTGAACTGTTTTGAGGCTTTGTAAACAGATTTTTCTCCCTCTTTCCTCCTATAAATCCTATTAACATTTCTAGATACTATATGTAAGTATCAGCAGAGAATATAAAGTTTTATTAATAGCAGGAATTACGGGTTACTTTATCTGTAATGCATGTTTTCCTCATGTTATCTGTTTGATTTCTACTTTTCATGGGCTTATATAAGTTTCAGGTTTGGCATTGGAAATAAACTTGTACTTGAGTATTAGGTTTGTGTGGGTTTTTTTATTTTTTTATTTTTTATTTTTTGGTGTTTTTTTGTTTGTTTGTTTTTGTTTTTTGAGACGGTCTCTCTCTGTCACCCGGGCTGGAGTCAGTGGCATGATCTTAGCTCACTGCAACCTCCACCTCCCGGGTTTAAGTGATTCTCATGCCTCAGCCTCCTGAGTAGCTGGGATTACAAGCACCTGCCATCACACCTGGCTAATTTTTGTGTTTTTAGTAGAGACGGGGTCTTGCCATATTGCCATGTTGCCCAGGCTGGTCTCAAACTCCAGGGCTCAAGCCATCCATGCCCCTCTGTTCACAGCATGTGACTCAGTCTGTCAAAGCCTAATTTCATTTTTTGGTGGGGATGGAGTCTCGCTCTGTCACCCAGGCTAGAGTGCAGGGGCACAATCTTGGCTCACTGCAACCTCCACCTCCCGGTTTCAAGTGATTCTCCTGCCTCAACCTCCCAAGTAACTGGGATTACAGGCACCTGCCACCACGCCTGGCTAATTTTTATATTTTTAGAAGAGATGGGATTTCACCATGTTGGCCAGGCTGGTCTTGAACTCCTGACCTCTAGTGATCTGCCTGCCTCAACCTCCCACAGTGCTGGGATTTCAGGCGTGAGCCATTGCATCCGGACTGTAATCTCTTATGGCATAATGTTTTAGAAAAAAAATAATAATAATTCGGAGCTTTGGTATACGAAATCTGGCTATCAAAGATTTAGAGTGCTTCAGACAAAGCAACTTATAGCCCCAATATTTCTACACTGCAGAAATTAAGCACTTGAAACTCCTTAGGTTGTCAGTAGAGTCCTTATCTTTTTTGTCAAAACTTTTAAAACTATGGAATACATGAAATGAAATGTTTTCAATCTTGAGCATGTTGCAGATGTTAAAGCTGTGTATTCTTTTTGTCTCTATAGATTTCCACCAAGAAAAATGGATCTATGTTCACAAAGGAAGTACTAAAGAGGTGAGCATCCATTCATTTACTAAGTTATGCTAAACCTTATCCCTTCCTGATAGCGTAGGGAGGGATATGGTAGGGAGGGAAACTACTTCAAATCATGAGTGTCTTCTTGGATGTGGGAGACGGCAGCTATTAGTCTATTATCTAGCCAACCATCAGAGTTTGGAACAACAGAGAGAGAAAGAAGCAAAAGTCACTAGGTGAACCCTCTAGTCGTTCAATGAAATTATGTATGTAAAAGTGCTTTAGAAAGATGGACATGCCCATCTCAACCATATTATTATATCGTCCTGGGTTTTGCCTCAGGGCAATGTCTCCCTTTTGTTCTAAGATCTCTTTGGACTTCAACTCAGTGAAATTTCAGTCCTGGAAGGAATAATCACTAAATATAGTAGAAGTTTTCAGTGCCTGCTCCGTGTGATGTGGGAGGAGACAATACATTATAATAACTACATTTGTATAGCACTTTATAAAGCCCATTTATGTATATTTTCTCTCTGCACAGACATTTGCTAAAATAACTAGGATACAAGCATATGAAAGAATTTCTCTGACTGTCAGGGACCTCAGTGAACATCTAGTTCCCTCCATGATTTGAGGTCCAGAGGGGGTCACTGATAGTCCCAAGACCACCCAGATACCGAGACTATGAGCCAGGACTTTACACTCCCAATTCCCTCTGTGTTCATAGGTTAAAAGAGCAAAACTTCTTTTGCTTTCTCGCAAAACCTTAAAAACACTTTTGATGATCACAGTGAGAAAAGCACTATTGGTATAAGGCAAGCTGGTGACACAGTTGGCGCAGGTAGGTCTAATTCTCCTCCTAGGAGTGCGTTACAGTCACCAACCATCATGACCTCCCATATCCCATACCCTGCTCCCAGTCTTCCCTTAATACGCAATTACTTATGATTTTTCTAGACTAATATGTGGAAAAATCATAAGCAAGGTCTCAAATGGTACAAGTCAAGAAAAGGGCGTGTTTAACATGTGAGGAGCTGACTGAGGCAGCTGCTGGCTGTGTTACCCACCTTGGTGCCCCTCAAGGGCTTGTGGGTACAGGAAAGAAGCCAGTGCCCCAGGTCACCTAAGACAGGCATCAAGCTCATTTGTCAAAATCCAGCTGGGTTGTTGTAACTGGCTCATTCTGACGTGGACGACCTCTGCATGGCAGGAGTAACTTCTGTGCCTTTGTTTTCGCGTTCAGCGCCATGGATATTGCACTCTGGGGGAAGCTTTCAACAGACTGGACTTCTCAACTGCCATTTTGGATTCCAGAAGATTTAACTACGTGGTCCGGGTGAGTCTCAAATGCCTAAAGACTCATCCAGGGCCTTTCCCAAGTTGAATCATCTCTTTGGGTTGTCTTGAAGTGGTTTCCCCAAAAAATAACTTTTTAGGACCTTAAGAATTTTGAGGCAAGCAGAAAACAGACCCCTCGATCTCCTTCTTCCCCAGCATCCTTCAGGTTCTTAAGTGGGTCGCACTAGGATGTCGCTGAGATTGGCCGGGATGGGCAGGGGCCGCCGTATGACCCCAGTGAGTGGGTTAAAGAGCCAGCCTCTTCAAGTGAAATTTCACACCAAGCCCCTTCCAAGCCCGCCCTGTGGATACGCAGGAACATGTCACAGGCAGCACTGGCCCTGGCAACAGCCTTAGCAAGAGAGAATTCAGCAGGAAGCAAACCCTAGAGTGCTTTGGCCTGTTTCAAAACCCCACACCTCTGACTGTTCTCACTGTCTCCCACTTGTCCTACTTCAGCTGATTCTGGGGGACCCCAAGGCATTCTCAGATGAGGCCACAAAACTGGATGAGTTAAAGCACCTCCGTGTTTTGTGCCTGTGGTTCCCTTCCACCCCGGTGTGATAACAGTATTCAATCCCATGTCCACCGAAAGCTTAAAACTGCCTGTTTTGGCCAAGCGCAGTGACTCACACCTGTAATCCCAGCACTTTGGGAGGCCGAGGTGGGTGAATCACGAGGTCAGGAGTTCGAGACCAGCCTGGCCAACATAGTGAAACCCTGTCTCTACTAAAAATACAAAAAAAAATTATCCGGGTGTGGTGGCAGGTGCCTGTAATCCCAGCTACTCAGGAGGCTGAGGCTGGAGAATCACTTGAACCTGGGAGACAGAGGTTGCAGTAAGCTGAGATGGCGCCATTGCACTCCATCCTGGGCAACAGTGCAACACTCCATCTCAAAAAAGAAAAAGTTAATGAGCAAAATATTAATGATGAATATGGTAAAGCAGATCAGCTTAACCATGACTGTCATGTTATTATTTTTCATTGGTTTATTATTATTTTGTTATCCCTGCCCACCCTCCAAAGCCCCCTTGTGTATTTTTGTCAGCAGTCAACCTGGGAGGTAACAGCTGTTTGGGTTTTAGGCTCAGAAGTAGGAGGGAATTTTCCCCCGTGGGTGTGGTTGGTTTGGTTTTATTTGCTTTTTCCTGGGTTGTTGTGCTGCTCGGTGCTGTGCCACTGAGTCAGATGATTGCAGAGGCTCAGCCAGGGTGATGACATTCAAGGACCCTTGAGACCTGGATCCTTCACCTGTCATCTGGGCAGATGCAGGCTTGGCTGTCCAAAGTGACCTGATAAAAACCCAGGCCTGCAAGAAGCAGGTTAGGAGCTGTGAGCTGAGCCTGTGACCACATGAGCAGATATATTCGCTCTTCAGCTAAGCTCTTCTTCCAATCCAAAAGGGATAAAAATAAGAGACCTTCTTGGGTGAAATGTTCATGCCATTCAGTGTGACTCTGCAAGTTCACGGAGGTCACCTAGTCCTCCTAGGTCCCACAGACTAGTCTAGGCTGGTTGGAAATGGGCCCAGGATGATCTGGAAGCTTCCACTGCTAAGACTACGAATAGTTTCCATCTTCTGGGTATTAGAGGAAGACACTTAGATCTGATGTCTTATTACAAACTGATCTTCAAAATGGTCAGTTTTTAGATGGCCTTCCTTTCTACCTGCTTTTCCTTTTACAAGAAATAAAGCAAAGGAACAAGCATCATGATAGTGAAAATCTATTTCATCCAATATGTTCATTTTTACCTTTTATCTTTTCAGTAACCCTATAAAATACGGGTGCTTTGATTATCTCTCTTTAAACAAATGCTAGTACAGTAAGATAAAATGACTTGTCCACGATCACAAAGGGATGAAATCAAGATCTGAAATCTGGGCAGTCTTAGAGTCTACACTTTTAACTGGTACCATGAGTTCTCTGTGAGCAGCGGATCCGAAGTAAAATAGCCTGAGGGCAGGTCCCAGCTCCACTGATTTCAAACTGTCTCAGCCTCCCTAAGACGTGGTTTCCTCCTCTGTAACAATGACTTACCTCAACTTTCCAAGGTAACTGGGGAAACTTAGTGATATAAACAGAAGCACTTTGCACAGTAGAATCTATCTACTGTGCAAAGTCAGCCGCTAATGTTTACTATTACCCACTTACCAAAATTATTGATTTCCCCCTAAAATGCCTTTTCAGTTGAGTTGATTAAAATGTTTTCTACTTTTAAAAAAATAATTGGTGAATCTGGCACTTGCGTAAGACGCAGCACAGAGAACACGTATCCAAGAGTATCTAATTGTAAAATACATCATAAGCATTTTGCTTTAAATAATCTTAGAGAAACTGCTGAATGCTTTCAAAGTTGTTAGGCTCAGAAATAGTGGAAAAATATGTCTGTTTTGCAAAGAACAATTTTTCCCCATCACTATTAGAGGCCTCTGTAATTTGAGGAATAATATGTTATTTTTATAAAGAACTTAAAACTTTTTAATGATAGCTACCGTGTTTTGAGGTTTTCCTTCTTAGGAACTCAGTATACTTCTCATACATTCTTATCCTTAAACCAACTCTGCAAGGTAGCTTGCCAGTATGTTATCCCCATCATACTATTTTGACCTAATGGTGTTTAAATGCTACAATGATTACTGGTTTCGCTAAGGAGCTAAACTGATTTTAAGGGCCATTTGGGGAAAAAAAAAAAAAAGGTTCAAAGCCTTGAGAGCCAAATACATTTTCTGAAAATCTGTTATGTTCATGCCGGTTGTCATCTTCCAAAAAAGAGCTATGCAGAGGTAATAAAAGAGACGGCTAACGCTGCTATCTCAAAATGTTATCACTCAGCATGAAAATTTCATGGAATGTTTAGAGTTGGAAAATTTTTTACTATAACTTAGAAAGATGTTTATATAACATTTCTACATCAATTTCACTGGCTACAAGCTACATGCATTGGCCCTGCTCCCTCCCCTACACAGCCCCAATGACATAAAGACAGTTCTAGCTATGTCTTTTAAAGATTTCACATCTCTAGAAGCAGCAGCTTACCTACTCGTGGAAGGACATTTAAAACATAGTTTACCCTATACCTCAAGACCAACACATTTTGGAAATTCCCTTGGGGAGCTGGAGAGGATTCCAGAGGCTGAGCCAGTCAGACTGGAAGTTTGTAAACATAAGTAGGTGAGTGCTGACTAACCAGGTCACAGAGAGGTCAGAGGATTGAGTGAGTCTTGAGCATCAAGTCAACCAGGAGAAGGTTTCAGAGACCATCACCCATGTAATGGCTCTGCAGTGAGCCTGCTGTGATCCCAGTGGTTCTTAGCCCTGGCTGCACATTTCAATCACCTTCGAAGCTTGTTAGACTACAGAAGCCCACCTCTGGAGCTTCCAATTTAATTAGTTGAAGGTGGTACCCAGGCATTGCTACTTTTAAAACATCTGCCTGGTGATCCCAATGAGTTTTCAAGTTTACAGACCAGCTCAGAAACTACTTTGGAGGCCAGATATTACATTTTGCATATTAATGAGAATTTTTAAACAAAGTGCATGGAGACATTAAACTCTAGATATGACTTCTGGGGCGTGTACTCTGGTCCTTCAGGAATTTAGTGATGGAAAGAGGACAGCCCCTCCTATATTCCAGCTCAAAGTTCGAAGCTTCTTTTTTTGTGGTACCTTCTGCACATCAATCACTTTACTTCTCTGAACTATAAAACTGGGATAACCATACCTATATTGAAGCATTTTTATGAGAATGAAAAAATAAAATGTAAAAATAAAGGCAATGGGTGTGAAAGTGTTATACAAATTTCAAAATGCAATGTAACTTACTTTTCAGAAAGTTAAGTAGGATTTTAGCATATGCAACCATCTTCCCAGGGTGATTAAACCTGAAGACTCAATTCATAGGCCAGATACAGTTGGGGACAGAGATTTGCCTATTTGCAGTGGGACTTCTGAGGTCCTTAGAATGGTTGTACATTTTTAAAATCTTTATATTCTCCCCAGTGAGGCTCAATGACAGAAAACACCAACATTTATCCAAACAACTGCCCCTGTTCCATTGGTCCCTAGTGAGTCCCTTGAGAAACTGCATTATTGGGATAAGATGGAATTAAGACAAAAACTGAGCAGTACCAATAAAAAATATGACTTTAAAAGGGCATGAAAGCAACTGTTATTTGGTGTCTGTTATTGCTGAGTACAATGTAATATAGAGCTTAAACTTGAATTCAAACTTATACTCCTCTAAAACCTATATTATTTTCTCCAGGCCCTGCCACTAGCCAGTGAGGGAAATAGATGAAATAGATCTGACTCTACCTTAAAGGTCTGCAGCAGGGGTCAGCAAACTTCTAGCCCTCAGGTCAATAGCCTACCGCCTGTTTTTATATGGCCCATGAGCTAAGAATGATTTGTACATTTTTCAATGTTTTAAAAAATTAAAAGTATAATATTTCATAACACATGGAAATTACATGCAGCTCAAATTTCATTATCCATAAATAAAGTTTTATTGGAACAGCTTTGCTCATTCATTAGATATTGTCTGTGGCTGTTTTTGTGCAAAATGGCAGAGTTGGGTTCAGAGTTGAGCAACAGAGAGCTTATAGCCTGTAAGCCTAAAATATTTACTATCTGGATTTCTACAGAAAGAAAAAAAAATTATTGCCCCCTGCCATACAGTGTAACTGATAGCCTGAGAAGTGTGCATTAGAAGAAGTTACCTACCCTGACACCATGAGAATGAATCTGAAAAGAACCAAGATGTGGTAGAGGCAGATAGGCTATGAAGTTTCAGAAGGGTAGCATCACTGTGGGCAGGATATTCAAGAAAGACTTCAAGGAGAAAGTGGGGTTTAAACTGGTCTTGAGTAAGGGTAGAACTCAGGGAACTGGTTTGAGGCAGGCAGGCAGGTATACGGTCTGTTGAGAGATCAGTGAGCAGAACATTCAAGTATGGACAGAAGTAGCACAGTGTGCTTTAGAATATAGGATCATGGGCTGGGTGCAGTGGCTCATGCCTGTAATCCCAGCACTTTGGGAGGCTGAGGCAGGAGGATCACTTGAGGTCAGGAGTTCAAGACCAGCCTGGCAAACATGGTGAAACCCTGTCTCTACTAAAAATACAAAAATTAGCCAGGTGTGGTGGCGCACACCTGTTAATCCCAGCTACTCGGGAGGCTGAGGCAGGAGAATCACTTGAACCCGGGAGGCAGAGGTTACAGTGAGCCAAGATCACGCCACTGCACTCTAGCCTGGGTGACAGAGGCTGTTGTTTTAGAAACTCTGTCTCAAAAAAAAAGAATATAAGATCATCGAAGGGTGTTGCCACGAGCTGGTTATTATGATCTTGGGCAGGCCTTTGTGGCCCATCTGTAAGATGGGAATGACGACAATAGCAGCCTGCTTCTAGATATGATGAGGACTAAGTGAGATAAGCAGTTTATGAGTGTTAGTCATGTAGAGTAAGAAGTTTATAAACACTAGTGATGATTGTTCATTTAAATATGGCTAGAAAAGGAGATTGGACAGACTTGAGAAGAGGCTTCGAGTGTGAGGCTACATTGTCTAGTACACAGGAGGAAGCCACTGGAAAAAAACAAGAAACAGCACCTTGGCCAAGCAGTGTTTCAGAAGATCATGACTTCTAACAGGCTCTGGCATCCCCAGATGCCATCAACCAGCAAATTATAAATCTGTTACTTTTTGGTTTATGAAGTCCATCTTTGTATATCTACGTCTTTGATAAGCACAGTCAGGCTGTACAGTAGGCAGATGTTGTTAACCCATTTTAGAAGTGAGGAAGCAGAGGCCAGGGAACTGGGTGATTTGCACAAGGTTGCCTGCCCAGGAAGGGACGTGGAATAGAGGCAGGACCTAAGCCTGGTTCTCCAACTCCTGCTCCAGTGCTCTCTCCTTTCAACCGCATTGCTTAGAAGGCAAAATGCAAAATGGAGCCTGCCTTTTATCACCACTAAAATATTTGCACACATGCACACACGCTATCACAGGAGAGGGTCTTAATGCCAGAATGACCTTTGATCTGATTACTCCTAGCTCTCTCTATGGGATGAGAATGAGCCCAACTCTACAGTAACTGTAGCTGCCATTAACAGCCCAGGAAGGTCAGGGAGAACCTGAGTACCAATTTTCTCACTGGAGTAAACTGACCCATACATGCTAGTGGATCAAGAAGGACAAATAAAAGCTTGCAACCCCAGTTTCTTTGTCCCTCTGCAGCAGAGCATCACAACCTAAACCGATGCACATTCCTATTTTTTTCTGCGTTACCACCCTAAGTGCAGTTGAATGTTTCCAGCAAGTTACTGCATTCCTACCACCCCTGAAAGCATTTTCCAAAAACATGTTTTAGTTTAAGTTGACTGGCGGTTTGGCAAACAAAAGGCTGGAATATGGCACAATGACTCAAATTTAAACCCAATGCCTTAAATTAAGGGCATGCTGTTGCCAAGCCCCTGGTGGGCCTTGATGTGCATCAGCATCCTGGCCCCTTCACACAGGTTCCTCTGCCACAGTGACCTTGGATTCACTTGAGGCTGTACATGCAGAGGCCTTCCTCTGATGGAGGGTGGCCTCGGCCACCTGGGCTTTAAACTGGTGCTATCTGGGATGAAGGAAACGCCAACAACTGCAGCAGCAATAAAGGCAAAAGAGCAGAATCACGGGCCCATTTGAAAATGATGCACAGAGCCGGGCATGGTGGCTCACACCTGTCATCCCAGCACTCTGGGAGGCCACGGCAGGCAGATCACCTGAGGTCAGGAGTTCGAGACCAGCCTGGCCAACATGGTGAAACTCCATCTCTACTAAAAATACAAAAATTAGCTGGGCTGATGGCACACTGCTGTAATCCCAGCTACTCTGAAGGCTGAGGCATGAGAATCACTTGAACCCGGGAGCCAAGATCTTGCCACCGCACTCCAGCCTGGGTAACAGAGGGAGACTCTGTCTCAAAACAAGAAAAAAGAAAAGAAATGATGCACAGAAATGATTGTGATCCCACCCTTCTGAAACTTCCAAGCCTATCTGCCTCTACCACATCTTGGTACTGGGGGCGTTCACTTAGTCCCAGCTACTCAGAAGGCTGAGGCAGGAGAATCATTTGAACCTGAAAGGTAGAGGTTGAGGGTACAGGGTGGGTCCTTCAGTGACTGCTGGTTAAACTGCTAGGGATTTCACGGGAGGAAATCTGTATCTCCTGGAATTTCTGGCCTTGTTAGTCATTTTTATTAGCATTCAGGCAGGCAGATCCTGCGGTGTCTAGGTGCCCAAGGAAGTGGAGGCTGCTCACAGACACGGGGACATGGCCACAGCATTAGAGGGGGCTGTGCAGAAAAAGGAGGCCACCTGAAGAAGTAGGAGATGCCCACACCACCCTAGGTGTAGTAGGGTATTTGCAGAAGTAGGAGGGTACCCACAGAAATGAGGGCTCCGGTGGAAATGGGGGAAGATTAAGAGACTAGAGCATAGACTCCTAATAGTATAAAATAATTTAAGCATGCACTCTCAATTTATGCATATTCATAAATTCACTTAGAACTCATATACCTCTAAAAGATGCCAGTAATGATGTCTACCCTGCAGTGTTGCTGTGAGAATGAAATTGAATTTCAACCTGGTAAATGCTGTAGAACCACGCCTGGGATGTGGTAACATTCAGGGAGTGTAGTAGTTGTTGCTGCTACTGTCATCATCAACTTTAGGGACCTTATTGTGGGCATTAGAAAATACACAAAATCAGAGATTAAGGATCATATAAAATACTGAGATTTCTGTTTTATTAGTTTTCTACCTGATTTTCTTTCCAGTACTACTTCAGAGACTGCTGGATTGAAAGTGTGCCCATTTTGTATAATTTTTTTTTTCTTGATGACTCAGGATCTAAACCTATAGCACTAGCATCCCAGCAGTGTTTTCTTTTTCTTTTTTTTTTGTTTGTTTTTTTGTTTGTTTGTTTTCTCTTTGTTTGTTTTTGTTTTGTTTTGTTTTGAGACAGAGTCTCGCTCTCTCACCAGGCTGGCGTGCAGTGGCGCGATCTCGGCTCACTGCCACCTCTGCCTCCCGGGTTCAAGCGATTCTCACGCCTCAGCCTCCTGAGTAGCTGGGATTACAGATGCCTGCCAGCACACCGGGCTAATTTTTGTATTTTTAGTAGAGACAGGGTTTCACCATGTTGGCCAGGATGGTCTCTATCTCTTGACCTTGCGATCCACCTGTCTCAGCCTCCAAAAGTGCTGGGATTACAGGCGTGAGCCACCGTACCCGGCCAATGTTTTCTATTAAAATTCTACCTAAGCATCTTGGCCCTGTCGGGGGCTTATCATACCTTGGGATGTGCCAAATTGTGCAGGTGAGCTGGATTTTCAGTGCCAGTCCCACAGTCCTTTTCTCATCCAAGGAGGGATGCTCTTGAGAGCATTTACACTGTGCTCTAAGTATCTGGGACTCAGAATCTGAAGGCCTCATGAGTCCAGTCAAGGAAGAAGTCTCCGATGGCAGGAAGTGGGAATTGACAGCATCCTCCTGCTAGGTCTCCATATGCAGCAAATTGCTTCAAATGAATGCTTTTGAATCCATTGGGCCCAAACACCTAGTGTTGCCATAGCCACTTGAGAATCATGTCAGACCTGGCCCCTGCTTGTCAGGTGCTTCTGGGCTACTCTGGGGGGGGACAAAGTTAACTATTCAAATGGCAAATTGAATTAACACAGTCTGGGAGCCTTGGAGATGGCTTCTTGAAAGAGGTAGAACCTGAAATTCTCCTTCCTTGAGGGATGGCCAGGATTTGGCCAGATGGAAAGGCAAGTGGAAGGCTTTGCAGAGACAAGCGATGTAAGCAGAACCTAGAAATGGGAAGGAACGAACGTGAAGGGGAATGATTTTGGGTCGGGGCCAATAGCAATGTGACATTCAGCCTATAGAACTATAGGGCAGAGGTGAGGGTTGCTGGAATACATGGGAGCTCAGTTTAAGGAAGATCACCTAGCCAAATGTCACTGTTCAGATGGATGCAATGGGGAATCAACTGCCATTGTCAATTCAAAAGTAACCAGGGCCAGGTGTGGTGGCTCACACCTGTAATCCCGACACTTTGGGAGACTGAGGCGGGTGGATCACTTGAGGTGAGGAGTTTGAGACCAGCCTAGCCAACATGGTGAAACGCCATCTCTATTAAAAATACAAAAATCAGCCGGACATAGTGGCAAGTACCTGTAGTCCCAGCTACTCAGAAGGCTGAGGCAGGAGAATTATTTGAACCTGAAAGGGGGAGGTTGCAGTGAGCCAGTTCACACCACTGCACTCCAGCCTGGGCAGCAGAGTGAGACTCCGTCTCAAAAGAAAGAAAAGTAACCGGGATGGGTGAAAGATGAAGAGGCAAGTCTCTCTCTGCTGAGAATACAATTAATGCATGTAAACTTGGCTCTCCTTATTATTTTAACTCCCTCTGTTAAAAGAGACCTGTTTCACTTGCAAATAATATTTATCCAATCTTGACATGCCTGCAGATTATTAATGTCACTGAAATTTTTTTCTCTTTCAACCTGTCAGTGTTCAAGCTCAAAGTCAGAACAAAACTTTCCAGGTTTTTTATCTGTGTTATTCACTGAGTAAATAAGGGTCTTGGAAGTACCCAGCACTCAGAGCAGGGAGAGGCACTGCCTAGTCTAACTGAAGGTTTATTATAGAAGACGCCACCTTCCTATAGATGGGCACCCAACTTGGGTATTGAGCATGTGAGGCATGGCAAGGCTGCTTGAGGCTGGGCCTCGTTTCTGCCTTTGATAACTCTGGCAGATTTTCCAATCAGACATATACTTCATACTGTAGCACCCCACTTGTATACAAGATAAGGAATTTGGGGATAAATTGTGTTCTTATTCTTAACAATTCTGTATGAGAATGATAGAGTAGGCCGGGCGCGGTGGCTGAAGCCTGTAATCCCAGCACTTTGGGAGGCCGAGACGGGCGGATCATGAGGTCAGGAGATCAAAACCATCCTGGCTAACACGGTGAAACCCTGTCTCTACTTAAAAAAAAAAATACAAAAAACTAGCCGGGCGAGGTGGCAGGCGCCTGTAGTCCCAGCTACTCCAGAGGCTGAGGCAGGAGAATGGCGTGAACCCGGGAGGCGGAGCTTGCAGTGAGCTGAGATCCAGCCACTGCACTCCAGCCCTGGCGACAGAACGAGACTCCATCTCAAAAAAAAAAAAAAAAGAGAATGATAGAGTGTACTTAGGCAAGAGCCTTGTGGTTTTGTCCTTTTAAACTAACAGGTAGAAGAAGCTGCTATTTTTGTTGATGCTTCTGAAAGCCCAAGTGTTTACTGTCCCTCCAGATCTCAGGCTGCTTGCCCTTCTGGAAAGCGTTTGAGATACGTTTGCATTATAAGTAATTTACTCCTAGGCCCATGCCACTCCTGGGGCATCAGTCTGAACCAGTCCCCATACAGATATCAGCCTGACCAGCCAGATGATCCGCCATTGACCTTGATATGTCATTTGGCCATCATGAGCCGCCTCACCTGTAGTATGAGGAAATTTGGGTAAACTGTTTCCTAGGTCCCTTCCAGCTACAACACTCTTTGATTCAAAAAGACAAATGTATGTTTAAAAAAAACACTATTTGTTGAGAGCTTACCATGTACCAGGCTGGGGGTAGAGTGGGAAACAGGACAACACTTGCTGTCTTTAAGGTTCCATCCTAATTAGCCCATCAGCAAGTAAGTGAGCAAGACCAATTCAGATGTACATAAATGGAACAATGAAACCATAGTAAGGTGAAGATGGCAACAGGGAGGCTTTCACATAAGATGGCCAGGAAGGGGTCCTCTGAGCCCGGGGCAGGCCACATTTGGAGTGAGACCTGAGGGATGGGATGGAGCCGAGCATGTAAAGATGTGGCAGAGGCAAAGGCCCAGAGGTGAGAATAAGCTTGACCTATTCAAGAGACAAATAACCTGTGTAGCCAGAGCAGAATGAAATTGTGCAAAACTAGGCTGGAAAAGGAGTAGAAACCAGATCAGGGAGAACCTTGCCAGTCATGGTAAGGAGCTTGAGTTTTTTCCTAAGTGCGAGGAGAAGCCATTTGAGGATTTTAAGCAAAGAAGTAATGTGAACTGATGGATTTTTAAAACTATGAATGCTATGCTAAAATAAACTGTAGGGAAGAAGACGTAAGAAGCCTGCTCTTGACACGAGTGTAGTGAGATAAGAGGGAAATCTCTCTTCTGCCCATTCATCTTGCACACACCACTTCAAACTCTGGTTCATATCCTCTCTGAGATTTGCTAGACGATATTGCTTGCAACTAGATTTGTCTCCTGTTCATTGCCTCCAGAACTAGCATGAGCCAAAGCTGAAGGGCAGGATGTGGTTTCAGCATGCGGTGACCACCATCCCTCCCTCCAGTAGCTCAGAGCCATTCCTGGTACTGCACAGCTCGTCACTGCAGATCATGCCGGATGCTCAGAGTGCCCACACGATAATGACACCATGGAATTCCAGAGGAGCCGAGAAGCCTCCTCCTCCTTCCCCTTCCCTCCCCCTGCCTCTTTTTAAACATAGCCACAAATTACTGGCACCTGGGCTAAAATTTGCCCAGTCAAAAACAAGCAGCCACTTCCAAACAAGACATTTTCCTCTGTTCTCTTTTTCTCTTGTGGCTAGGGCCAAAGAATCCATTGGCTAAGTCATCTTGGTACACAGATTGCTAGATACAAACCTACTTTCCTAGGCACACAGCTCTCTTAACACAAATAAAATCGATAAATTTGGGCTGTGCGCGATGGCTCACGCATGTAGTCCCAACACTGTGGGAGGCCAAAGTAGGTGGATTACCTGAGGTCAGGAGTTCAGGACCAGCCTGGCCAACATGGCGAAACTCAATCTCTACTAAAAATATAAAAAGTATCCAGGTGTGGTGGCGAGCACCTGTAATCCCAGCTACTCAGAAGGCTGAGGCAGGAGAATCATTTGAACCCGGGAGGTGGAGGTTGCAGTGAGCTGAGATTGCACCATTACACTCCAGCCTGGGCAACAGAGCGAGACTCTGTCTCAAAAATAAAAAAATAATTTAAAAGTCGGTAAATTCTGCTCTCTTCACTACTAGTTCCATACATCACTACCTAGTAGCTCTGGGCCTATAGAGTGATGCTGATGCAGAAAGTAGACCCTGTGGTTTACCTAAAGCAGTTGCCTCATCCTAAATGTGCTGTTAGCACTTTCTGGGCATTATAGCGCCCTTAATATTAAAAGTTGATTACCAGTCACAGCATAATATTATATAAAATTTCTAGACTCTGTTTCCCCAAAACACAACAATAAATGGTATTGCTCCCATTTTTGAAGTAAAATTTGGCCATCCATGCAAATTGATTGGCCTTGACAAACTGAAGTCCTAAAACTGTCAGAATATATGTTCTGCCAGGCACAGTGGCTCATGCCTGCAATCCCAGCACTTTGCGAGGCTGAAACAGGAGGATCACTTGATCCCACAAGTTCAAGGCCAGCCTGGGTAACATAGGAAGACCCTGTCTCTACAAATAGAAATAAAAAACTTAGCCAGGCATAGTGATGTGCCCCTGTGGTCCCAGCTACTTGGGAGGCTGAGGTGGGAAGATAACTTGAGCCTCAGAGGTCAAGGCTGCAGTGAGCCATGACTGTGCCACTGCACTCCAGCCTAGGTGACAGAGTGAGGCTGTCTCAATTAAAAAAAAAGAAAATGTGTCCTCTGTTAGACATATCTGGGCTCAAGTCCTGGCTCCACCATTTCCTACTGCTAGTATGGCTTTAGGTGAGTGCTTCTCTGAGCCTCAATATCCTCATTGGTTAAATGGAGAACCTACCTCATTGGGTTGTTGTTAAAGATAAACAAGATTACACATGTGTAGTGCTTAGCGCAGTTGCTGACACATAGTAAGCACCCTATTGTTACTGTTATTGTTAGCAAAATAAGACTCCATGGTAGAAAAACCATGCAAGTCATAAAATGTATCAGCATTAACTTTTATCAACAGATAGGGTGCTATTAAATGTATCACCAACATAGTAAAATGATAGAAAGGAATATTACACTGTGAAAGCATTTATGCATTTGTTTGACAACAGGTACAACTGAAATACAAATATGCATTTGTTTGACAACAGGTACAATTGAAGCAATTCCGAAGGTCTTTAAATGGGTTGTATTTGCCCTATTAACTCAGTATTTCCTGACTGGCAATAATTTTACTTGGTAATGCTCTGTATTATGGTAAAAGCTAATGATAATAATTTATCGAGTATATTCTTTGTACCAAGCACAGTTATGAATGCTATGTGAACACATTTAATCTTCACTGCAACTTTGAAGTAGGTACTATTACTGTGCATATTTTGCAGGTGGGAAAACTGAGGCAGACAGTTTGCCTCTGGAGCCCTCACTCTTAAACTCTATGATATATACCAGAAACTATGATACAGCCCAGGTGCCAAATCTGGCCCTCCACCTGATTTGTAAATAAAGCTTTATTGGAACACACCCATGCCCACTCATTGACACATTGTCTATAGCCATTTCTGTGCTATAGCTTCAGGGTGGAGTAGTTGCTCTGGAGACCACGTGGCCCACAAACCTTAAAACACCTACTGTTTAGCACTTTACGGAAAAAGTTTTCCAACCCCTGATGTCAACTTTAAACTTCACAAAAAGACTGGAGTTTAAAAAGGAAAGAAAGAATACCTTATAATAAAAATGCCTTAGGTTTGGTATTTACTGTGGATTTGTACATATTTATCTCACTTAATTCTCATAGCAATCCTGTGAAGTAAGTAGTCTTTTTATTTCCATTTTAGAAATGAAGAATCAGGAGTTCAGAGGGATTAAATGACTTACACTGTAGGCTGGAGAGCAAACTCCATGAGTCTAGGGATCATGTGTCTTCGTCGTCATGTCCCTGTCACCTACCACGATGCTAGCACAGGGTGGACACTCAGAAAATACTTGCTAAATGAATGACAGTTACAAAGGTCACCCAGCTAGAGAATCCAGGTCTTCTCCTATTCCAGTGTTCTTTCTCCTGACTCCACAACTTTCTGACAGTTAAAAAAAGGTTGGGAGGGACTTTCCCTTGAGATAGGATGAAGCCCAGAATGGTTAACATGTCATTATGCTGTCAGTTGACAAGTTTTTGCTGCTATATTCCTCCTTCTCCTTAGTCAGAGAAGATAATCAGACCAAAAGGCAGTTCGTTTCTCCTCCAATGCACAGTCATGGTGTTGAGAGTTTACTTGTCCTTGTGATTGGTGCATATTTTGACAAGATTAAAACTGACACCCTCATGAGATGGTAGTCACATGGAATCTGGGTTTTGGATGGATTTCAGGCAGTGCTCTGGCTGCCTTCCTCCCAACCCCTTGCCCCACCTCCTACCCAGTGATGAGTCACAGTGCACAGCCGATTGCCCTTCAAGAGCTGACCCAAGGCTTTTGTTTTCTTTCATCTGCTTCATGCTGGTCATGTGAGGATCAGGGTATTATTAGACCATCATCTTGGGCTTCTAAATCTTGCTGTTGGTCAGGGAGATACATGAAAGGTTTAGTCAGTCTGTTTGTGCCATTTTCACTCCTCTCTTGACTGTCACATGCTGGTTGGTGGCAAAGCTAAACCACAGAATTCAGTGTGGTCACCGCCCATGGCCATGGTTTCTACTGGTGTTTTGATTTCCTGCCTCTTTTAGCAGACACTCAGTGAGCTCCTGACTTCAGACTAGATCACCAGTACTGATTGTAACAAACTACCTCCTCCTCCAGTCAGCTGGCCTCATCTCTCCCTGCGTGTGGAAAAGATACAGAAGCAGGGAGAAAAAGGAGTTTGGATTGGGGTGGGTTTTTTTATATGTGAAGTAAAATTACATTCAGGAAATTAAAAATCTGTGTGTGGTTTAACAGGCTCCTAAAGGACTCCAGAGGGACAAAAATTTTACACAAATGCTGTGGAAGCAGAGGTGCTCTGAATTGCCTAGGCTGTTGATCCAAAAGTTTCCATTCTCCTCTGCAACCCAATCTTTCAAATTTCGTTTTGCTTCTTCCCTTGGCCTTGATTCCAGCACCCACCAGAGTGTCATACTCAGTGTTTATTGACCTGAAATGAAGTCGGGCTGAAACCTAGCCAGGAGGTGAAATTCTCTTCAAGAGTTTCCTAACAGCGAAGATTCTAGCTTCAATGTAAAGGAGGGGTCTCGGTTCTCTATGTCTAGTCTACTGAGTCTCAGGCTACTTATTACCCCAATTACTTTTGCACCAGCCTAATAGTTTTCACTGGGGGCCTGGTGGGTTCTCATGAAGTTAATTACTTTCACTTTATATCAACCTCTTTTGTTTGTTAACCCTTTGAATGCATGTGTTCTTTTATTTTCCTGTGTTGAGAAGGACTCTGCTGAGTCCTCACTGGTTGTGGAGTGGCTCATAAGGTGGGTCTCTTGGGCCTCACTTTGCTCATCTGTTAAGTGGATTGAACTAGATGGTCTCTTAAAATTCCTTCCGGTCTAAAGTTTCATTTTTCAACAATAGGATCTTTATTTTTTATTTTTTATTTTTTTGTTTTTTAAGATGGAGCCTTGCTCTGTTCCCCAGGTGGGAGTGCAATGGCACAATCTCGGCTCACTGCAACCTCTGCCTCCTGGCTTCAAGCAATTCTCCTGCCTCAGCCTCCTGAGTAGCTGGGAGTACAGGCATGTGCCAGCATGCCCAGCTAATTTTTTGTATTTTTAGTAGAGATGGGGTTTCACCATGTTAGCCAGGCTGGTCCTGAACTCCTGACCTCAAGTGATTCACCTGCTTTAGCCTCCCAAAGTACTGGGATTACAGGCATGAGCCACTGCACCCTGTCTGTATTTGTTTTTTAATCTTGCCACATCGGTAAAGAATTTTGCTATAGAAGGAAAAAAAGATTGGACTAAGTATGCACTAACCTCAGTTATTATCTTCATTTATTTTTGTCTGGCAATTATGGGGTGGTAGGAATGGGACATACTTTTTCATACATACACTGGCTGGGCTTGGTGGCTCATGCCCGTAATCCCAGCATTTGGGGAGGCCAAGGCGGTTGGATCACCTGAGGTCAGGAGTTTGAGAGCAGCCTGTCCAACATAGCAAAACCCTGTCTCCACTAAAAATACAAAAAAAAAGAAAGAAAAGAAAGAAAATTAGCCAGGCATGGTGGCGGGCATCTGTAATCCCAGCCACTCCGGAGGCTGGGGCAAGAGAATCACTTGAACCCGGGAGGTAGAGGTTGCAGTAAGCTGAGATTGCACCATTTCACTCCAGTCTGGGCAACAAAGCAAGACTCCATCTCAAAAAAAAAAAAAAAAAACGCTCTGTTTAGCACTGAATTAGTGCCAGGCACTTGCTGAGGGCTTTATGTGCATTCTCCTATTATCACTCACAACAACCTTGTATTATTGACTCTACCTTGTATTAAAGGTATTAAATACTCAAAACCTTGTATTAAAGACTCTAAGTATTTCTAGTATAGGTGAACAGACTGGGTGGGGCACCAAGAAATATAGTAACTTGCCCATCATCACGGAGCTAATACATGGTCAAATCAAGACTTGAATCTAAGGCCAAGAGCTACAAGGATCCAAGTTTTTAGCCACAGTGACATCATATAAAATACATCCCTGCATTTCTCTCTCTTCCTGTGATTGGCATCTTTCTACAGAAATTTAAGTGCGATGAAAGAGTCTCGTTAATAGACATGTTTACTGAACACTGCAGAAGCAGGAGGTATCAGGATAAGACTCTCCACTTCCATGGAAAGTGCACGTGGCTGCTGAACATGGGCTTTAGGTGCCTTGTGAGCAGTCAGTGCCAATAAGGAAGAAGTTCAAGCGGGGGCAGGAGAATTCCCCTGGGGAGGTGATTCTGCAGAACTCAGCCATTCACAGGTCATGGGAGCTTTTGTTCCCTTCAGGATACGTCAGCTTCACTTGCTGAAGTAGGACAAGTAGAATGAATTAGCCCTGGCGGAAGCCAAAATTCTTTATATTTAAAAGAAGAAAAGCAATTAAATACTCAGCCCAATCCTGGGTTTTGAATTACCCCATTTATCTTTCACTCTGAGCATCTGCTTTTTATTGCATTGTGGCCCTGCCTGCCATTTATCTCTCCCTGTCAGTCTGTATCCACGTGTCATGGGACTCAAAAGTGAAGATTAGAGGAGAAAAATATCTCTGTATTCTAAGCCTAGCAACTTCTATTTTTATCCTCAGCTGTTGGAGCTGATAGCAAAGTCACAGCTCACATCCCTGAGTGGCATCGCCCAAAAGAACTTCATGAATATTTTGGAAAAAGTGGTACTGAAAGGTGAGCCTTCTGTCACTCTCTCGCCCCTTTTAATAGGCATGGAAGTGAGCAGATGGATTTTCCAATAGAGTGGACATGTCATTAGATTTAAAGATGTGTGAATGGATGAAATGAACAACTCCAGCTACATTTCAGAGGCACTAAATTCCAGTTCAGAAGGGGGTGCAGCGCATCCTCATGGCAAAGGGTGAGACTGTCGCCCTCCTGTCCTTTATTTGGGACCATCTACTTGCCCGACTAAAAGCCTCGTAGGCTTCTCAGTGTAGACACAGGTCCCAACACTGGCTCCCGAGCCTCCGGGTCCCAAATTCCTAGAAAATCGACACGTATACAAAGTCAGAATAGATTCATAGACTATTCGAGCTAGAAGGAACCTTAGGTCTCTGGTTCACCTGACTCATTATACACATGGAGAAACTGAGGCCCATGAGGAGAAGTGATTTGTCTATAATCACACAGAATCAGCCAGACAGGATTAGAACCCAGGCTCCAAACCCCTGAAACCATGCTCCTTCCACTGACTGTCCTAAAGGGGGGTCACTTCTGGGCAAAAGGAGTGGCTCTCTGATCAGCTGAGCCATGGCTGCTGGGAGAACAATGAAGAGAAAGAGGCTTTATAGAAAATGAGAGGGAAGAGAACAGAGGGACCTAGATAATGGAAACTCTACCTTTTGACCTCAAGTACAAAAGCTTGGCCAACCGTACAGTAAACACCCGTGAGGAAGAAAACCATATCCCCAGAGGCAGTGCCTGGGTAACATGACTGGAATAGAGACAGAGAAAAGCTCATGTATAAAATACAGGATGTTCCAGTATCATAACTTTGATTATTTTTTTCTTCCCTACTCAAGTCCTTGAAGATCAGCAAAACATCAGACTCATAAGGGAACTACTCCAGACCCTCTACACGTCCTTATGTACACTGGTCCAAAGAGTCGGCAAGTCCGTGCTGGTCGGGAACATTAACATGTGGGTGTATCGGATGGAGACGATTCTCCACTGGCAGCAGCAGCTGAACAACATTCAGATCACCAGGGTAAGCGGGAGGCCCAGCCTCCTCCCAGCAGTGGGTCCCTCCACGGAGACACTGAACAGCCTCGCCAAGACTTTGAATTCACTCCCGGGACAGAAGAGTCTGGTCTTTTCTGATCTGCTGCTTTGTCCTGGTACTGAGGGCGGGCTGGGGGACCTCCTGATAAAGGGAGGTGGGAAGAAAAACTTGGCGAAACGGGATCAAAGTACATGAAAGATGGCAGCCTGGTGAACGACCGTGGGAACGCTGGAAACTGGGCTTTTGGGGAGAAGCAGCCCCGCTGCTGAAATCTTGAGCGGGGTTCAGAGATATCTCTTTGCTCATATCCTCATAAAGGATGAGTTGTTTGCCGCTTTAGGTTGCTGTCTTGAATATAACAGAGCTGGGAAGGCTTAGAGAACTGGTACCAGCCTTTTAAAATCCTACTTGTGATGACTGGTAGTTATGACAAAGGAAGCCTTTGATTAAAGTCTGTGAGCTTACATGTGGGAAAATGATGAGCAATTTTCAAAGCAAAAAGGAAAAGCCTTCTGTTACCAATGAGGTTTGGCGATCTATAGCAGTTGTTCCTTTTGGCTTTCACAACCTAGCTTGGCCCTCAGCTCTTGTCTCCCTAATAGTGAGCAGGAGGACCAAGGCACAAAAAAAAAAAAAAAGGAGGAAGATGCTGGTGCAATCTCTTAGGACTCACTAATGGACAGACACACTCAGGCGGCTCATGTAGCACTTTGCTTACTTATCTCATCACAGACTGTAACTGGCTTAAGTGGTTTCCGGGACCCACACTGATAAAGTTTGAGGTTGCCTCATATCAGGAGAAGGTAGCAGGAAGAAATCCTTTGACTGCTTTTAAATAACTCTTTTACTAGATGAAGTTTTTAGAATGCATGTTCATGACTTTACTGGTAATTACCTCTCTGTCCCTTCGCTTTTTAAGCTGTGAAACAGAATCATTCGAAGGCTCAGAGTTACGTGACTTCCTTAGAGTCACGTAGGTTACAACACCTACACGCTGCTCCCACAGACACACACACAGAGCAGAGCACAGATGCGAGTCATCTTTCAGAAATCATCTCACGTATTTGATTTGTTTAAGAGAATGTACATATTTATTATGAACATTTACCTGATTGATTCCAATAATTTACCCCATTCCTACATCTCAAGTGTAGGCACATAGTCTGACCATGTGAACGTGAGACCCAAGTTCCCAGCTTCTCTCTCACAGAAAACCCACATACACGTTCTCCCTGGTTTCTGGCATTCTCTATGGCCTGGACTGACTGACTAGGATTTTTCTAAGACCAAGAGAGAACTGCCAAGCCAGTGATATAAACAAGCGGGTCCCATGTGTCCCAAGGGCACTTCCCTTCAGCAACTTCAGAACACCCATTTAGATAGTCACAGTTGGCCAGGTGTGGTGGCTCATGTCTGTAATCCTATCACTTTGGGAGACTGAGGCAGGCAGATCACTTGAGGTCAGGAGATCGAGACCACCCCAGTCAACATGGTGAAACCCCATCTCTACTAAACATACAAAAATTAGCCAGGTGTGGTGGTGCACACCTGTAGTCCCAGCTACTCGGGAGACTGAGGCAGGAGAATCACTTGAACCCGGGAGTTGAAGGTTGCAGTAAGCCGAGATCATGCCACTACTTACCTGGTGACAGCCTGGGTGACACACTGAGACTGCATCTCAAGGAAAAAAAAAAAAAGAAAAACTCTATAGATGGTCACACTTGCCTGGAGCTTGCCTCTGTTCCCTCTGTCCACCTCCAAGGACCCCTCCTGGCCACATCTGCCTGCATACCCTGCACTGCCATAGGCTTACATGCTCAGAAGCCTTCTTAGCTGATCCACCAACACTCTTCGGAGCTAGCTATCGTAACTGTTGTTACCCCTCTTGGAGGGGAGGTGGAGTGGGGACCAGAGATGCCCAGTGACTTTCCAAGCGATTTACAGCAGTTAGGGCCAGAGCTGAGGCCAGAACCCTGGATTCCATATTCCTAAAATGTCAAAGCTTGCTTGACTTTCCAAACGTTTTCAATCCAGCTTTCTTCCAACTATTTATCCAATGATCCAGCTGTTTAAAAAACTCTCTTTGATCCAATGAGATCCCACGAAGAAGAGATCAAACACTGAAGTTCACTCACTATCTCTTCTGCATGTGGAGCTCCAGCCAAGCCAAGTCATTCTCTGTACTCTCCAAGCTTGGCCCTGCCTCAGGGCTTTGAAGCTTGCTGCCTTCTTTGACCATCCAATCTATGGACATCACCATCATATCCCCTTCCTCTGAGCAGTTATGATCTGAAATTGTCTATAATGTGTGTGTACTTTTCTGTCTCTGTTCACTGGCTTATAAACTCCACAAAGAAAGGACATTACCCATCTATTCCCTGTTCCTGACACAGAGCAGGAGACAGCCAGTAAATCTGAGTTGAATGAATGAATGGTTGAAAGGGAGTCTCCTCCCATTGCCTGCCTGAGTACTCGTTCAGTGTTCAAAAGAACACAGTTGGAAAACATGGCCCTGTATTATGAATGATGATGATAATTTACCAGCTGCAGGATTTCTTATTTTGAGACAGGGTCTCTGTCGCCCAGGCTGGAGTACAGTGGCGCGATCTCTGCTGCTCACTACAGCCTCCACCTCCTGGGTTCAGGCGATTCTCCCACCTTAGACTTTCCAGTAGCTAGGATTACAGGCATGCACCACCATGCCCGGCTAATTTTTGTATTTTTTGGTAGAGACAGGGTTTCACCATGTTGGCCAGGCTGGTCTCGAACTCCTGACCTCAAGTGATCTGCCTACCTCAGCCTCCCAAAGTGCTGGGATTACAGGCATGAACCACCACGCCCGGCCCCAACTGCAGGATTTGAGGCACGTTATTCAGTCTCTCCATGCCTCACTTTCCTCGTTTGGAAAATAGTTGCAGTAGTGTCAACTCATAGCCATGGTGTGAGATTTAATAAGTTAATATATAGAAAGCAAATGGCACAGTGCCTAATGCACAGTAAATATTGTAAACATGCCAGCTGTTATTATTAAGGGCTGGCTCTGTGCAGGCCCTCTTCTAAGTCCTTTACATGTATTGATTAACTCACCTAGTGAAGAATTGTAAGTAGGAGTCCTCACAGTGGCTAGCATTTTTTGGGCACTACACTGAGTGCTTCTATGCATTATCTCATCCGCCCCACCCAACAACATTGGAGGATAAGCTTTTTCTCGTGTTATAAATGAGAACAATTAGAACAAGTAGTTAAGAATAATTTGGCTGAGGCCTCATGCTCAGTAGGATGTAGCACAAGAACTGAACCCAGGCCTGTCCACAGAGGCTGTGCTTTCAACCACTGTACCTTCCTCCCGCTGTCCTCTGTCCCAACCCTCCTTGGCTTCCTTATGTTGAGAGCTGTACTGGAACCCACAGAGCCTTAAAGGGCTTTTCCTTTTTTGTTTTTGTTTGTTTTGGGTTTTTTTGTTGTTGTTGTTTTTGTTTTTGAGGTGGGTCTTATTCCCATTGCCCAGGCTAGAATGCAGTGGCATGGTCCTAGTCACTTCAGCCTTGGTCTCCCAGGTTCACGTGATTCTCCCACCTCAGCCTCCCAAGTGGCTGGGACTACAGGCACTCACCACCACACCCTGCTAATTTTTGTATTTTTAGTAGGGATAGCGTTTCACCATCTTGCCCAGGCTGGTCTCGAACTTTTGGGCTCAAGCAATCCTCCCGCTTCAGCTTCCCAAAGTACTAGGATGACAGGCGCAAGCCACTGTGCCCAGCCTCCACACAGAAGCTCAGCTCTCTAGGGGAAGGAGAAATTGAGAGAAAGAGAAAAGACTTAATTACTTCAGTCTGGACTGTATTTTAAAACTTACTTTTTTTTAACAGTTTGACCCAGAGAGAAGTACATTATTAGATGCAAATATGAAGTTGACTTTCAGAGTAAATGCTTTCTATTTTGCCAAAATTCTATCATTCTCCTCCCAGCATAAAATCTTGTTTTCCTGTGAAATTTTCATATCTCATTCTATGGAGCCAATTTTTATTGGCAAAATAATATAATAAAGAATGAAGGAAAGAAATTAAGAGAACTGGGTCTTAGGGGGAAAAAATCAAATACAGTGACAGTATGTGGTGGGCAGGGCACTGTTTTGAAGCATGTGAGGAGTGACATAGACCCGAATGGACGTTAGCCAAATGCTTGACTAGAGGAGCGAGAGTGACTAATTTTTCTTTCATACGTTCGAAAGGAGGAGGCATGTAAGCAGTTAACCACTTACCAGGAGGAAGGGCTCAGCGTGGGGTCTGGGCAAGGATTTTGGAAAAGTTCAGGTTTGAAAATTTGACAGAGTGAACTCTGCCAAGTGGACTTTCCTTTAGTAGGAGTTAATGTAATAATTGGCCTGGGAGTTTTAACCAAAAAAGTAGAGGCTTTGAAGTGTTGGAAACGAAAAGAAAATCTCATGGCAGTTTTATGAGCTCATATGATCAGCAGCAGATGAAAAATGATAAATAGGTCTAGGGCCTTCTGCAGTTGGCAGACCTGAAGTTTGCAAACAATTGAGAATTCTGCCCAGCAGCCTGGGGTAGAACCGAGCGGTATAAATGGTCAAGTCATAGATACTTTGAATGAAACAGGAGGCTGAAGTCCTTATACATCTGAGATTGTTGGAGCTGGGAGGGATCCTCAGAGTCTTCTAAGCCATTCATTTTGGACATGGGGAGACTTCCCAGGGGAGCTGGGATCCAGATGTGCTGCCTGTCCATTGGTGTTCCTTCCCTGCACCTCCCATTCTTCTCCGTAGCTCAGCCTTCCCAAGGCCCCTTGCCACTGCTCCCTCCCCACCTCGTGCCTACCCAGCCTTGCTGGGACACAGAGAGAACTGCCCAGACCTAGTGTCTCCTGGAATCCTCCATGTGTTTGGGCTTTGATGTGCTTCATACAGAGTTTGGCTCCTGTAAAAATTTGGGCAGGGAAATTGATACCCATTCTCAGGATATTTTCCCCTGAGCTAAGGGAGGGTTTCTTCATCCTGTATTGTTTTTCCCCTGTGACCTCTCAGAGGTCACAGAACATTG
Source organism: Trachypithecus francoisi (assembly GCF_009764315.1). NCBI lineage: Eukaryota > Metazoa > Chordata > Mammalia > Primates > Cercopithecidae > Trachypithecus > Trachypithecus francoisi. The sequence continues at coordinate 78,430,121 of NW_022681472.1, read as the reverse complement.
ATCTAAAAATGTGAGTAGTCCAAAATCAAGAGCTCACCCAGAACCAGCAGGGGTAGGACAAGGAGCCACAGTCCCAGGTGGTCTATTGACCTATCTGGATGGCAGCATCCTGTTGCTGTTCAAGACACATCAGCAAATACATGTGCAGATTCCCAGGTGCAGATCCTTCCCACAGAGCTTTGTGCTTCCCTCCATGACAGCATTTACTGTCTTATTTTATATTATTTTATGATTATTTGTTTCTGCCTCTGGGTCTCTCACCAGCCTAAAGAGCTTATTGCAGCAACTTCAGCACCAGGCCATAGTAGACACTCAGGAGAGGTGGCTTGTGCTGGGCTGGTCTACAAGGAACATAAAATGAGACCCTGCCTTCAAGGATGTAGATCTGGGCAGGGTATCATAAGCTCATCAAAATTTAAAACAATAAAGGCTTAAATATATTAGTAAGTTCAGTGATGTACCAAAAGCTCTTGAAGAAGCTCACAATTAATTGCCAAGGTATTATCCACAGACCAGCAGTTTTCACAATGTTCCACTGAGGCCTCGGTTAGAATAGAGATGTCTCAAGGGATGGTGGAGCTTGGGCCAAGGGCTTCTGGACCTGCCATTCCCAATGTGCGTGCGTGCACGCGCACACACACACACACACACACACACACACACACCCCAGCACAGAGTCTTTGTGTTGTTTTCTACCTATTTAATTATTTGGGCTTCATTCATTCCACAGGTATTTGTTGAGTGCCTTCTATGTGCTGGGCACTCCTGTAGACACCCAGGACACAGTAGTGAAAAAAGATTAAAATTCCTGCCTTCATAGAGCTTAAGTTCCAGCAAGAATGTTCCTTTCAAAGTTTCTTTTAGAAAAAAAGCTCATGTTGCATGACAAAAAGAAGGATATTGCAAAAAGTGTCTCAAAGAGATCCTAGGAATTCTAGGAAGGTGCAGTGGGTGAGGGAGTCACAAAAACAGAAAAGGCCTTTCAGAGGAAGTAGGTTTGAACTGGATCTGAGCAGGATGACCACGTGGCTGAGCAGAGAGGACTGGGGAGGCGAGGGCATTGAGGTCAGGCTGAGTCAGGTGTGTTTAGGTGCCAGTGAGTAAACCTACTTGGAGGGACCTGAGGTCTGGAGGGCGGCCAGAGAGATGGGACTTGGGGTGGCAGTCTGGGCCACTCCATCCAGGGCAGTGAGGCCTTCAGGAAAGCAGCAAATCTTGTAACTGTGTGAACTGAGTAAAGCACATGCACCATTTGGAAAGTCTTTAAGAGTGAAAGTTTCAAGCTTTGGAAATGTAGGGAGATCCCTCTGGCACCACTCAGCTCAGCCCACTCCACACAGTTCTTTGTGGCTCATGGCCATGGCCTCGTGTCTGCATTTAGGATGGGCAGATTTACTCTGCTTTCGACCTCTTATCAATAAACTGCCTCGAGGGTGGAGGACGGGGACAGCTGCATGCCTAGAAGGTGTGGCCTGGTGAATCGCTGCTCTCTGGCACCCCACCTGTTGTCACCCTTCTCTCTGCAGCCTGCCTTCAAAGGCCTCACCTTCACTGACCTGCCTTTGTGCCTACAACTGAACATCATGCAGAGGCTGAGCGACGGGCGGGACCTGGTCAGCCTGGGCCAGGCGGCCCCGGACCTGCACGTGCTCAGCGAAGACCGGCTGCTGTGGAAGAAACTCTGCCAGTACCACTTCTCCGAGCGGCAGGTCGGCAAGGCCCAGCGGGCTTTCCTCCCACCCTCCTTCTCTGGCCCTCACCCCAAGCTTCCTTGGTGCCCTGCTCAAGCCTGAGGTCTGGATTCGCCCTACTCCAGGTTCCCTGGTTTGACTGAAAAATGACAGTTGAAGGAGTTTTGTGATTTTGTTTTTTGTTTTTTGAGACAGGGTCTTGCTCTATGGCCCAGGCTGGAGTGCAGTGATGCAATCATAGCTCACTGCAACCTCAGCCACTTGGGCTCAAGCGACCCTCCCACCTCAGCCTCCTGAGTAGCTGGGACTACAGGCTCATGCCACAACAACCGGATAATTTTTTTATTATTGTTTTTGTAGAAATAGGGTCTCTCTATGTTGCTCAGGCTGGCCTCAAACTCCTGGCCTCAAGCGGTCCTCCTGCCTCGGCCTCCCCAAAGCACTGGGATTACAGGCATGAGCCCCCATGCCCACCCAGTCTTGAGTTTTTGAATAGAGATGTTGTGTGTGTGTGTTTTTCAGGTAGTTTTTATGAAAAAAATTAAACTTACATTCTTAACCTATTCTCATTTTACAACTCACTCAAAAAATCATAAATTGGCACCCATCCTTTTTTTCTGTAACCCCATAACTTATATTTTCTGAGTGCTTTAAAGTACTTTTTTTGTTGTTTCTTTTTTTTTTTTTTTTTTTGAGACGGACTCTCACTCTGTCTCCCAGGCTGGAGTAAAATGGTGCAGGCTCGGCTCACTGCAACCTCTGCCTCCCTGGTTCAAATGATTCTCCTGCCTCAGTCTCCCAAGCAGTTGGGATTACAGGTGTGTGCTACCATGCCTGGCTAATTTTTGTATTTTTAGTAGACACAGGGTTTCACCATGTTGGCCAGGCTGGTCTCGAACTCCTGACCTCAGGTGATCCACTTGCCTCGGCCTCCCAAAGTACTGGGATTACAGGTGTGAGCCACCACGCCCGGCCTTAAAGTACTTTCATAGATATTATTTCATTTTATTCTAATGGCCCAGGGAAGGATAGGTATTGTTGTACCTACTTTAAACAGATGAAGGGACTAAAGCTACAAGTGGCTCAGTGACATATCCAAATTAATGAAGTAGCTCTTTGGGTGAGGAAACTGGCCCTGACCTTGAATTTGGACCTTCAGACACCAACTCCAAGCCTGTTTCCCTTCATCATGCTGCCTCAAGTTTGTTGGTCTTTTTCCAGTTTCTTTATAAGGATGTGTGAGTTCAACAAGTTCTGTTCATGAATCCACTAATATTTAGATATAAACTAGAGCCCTGGTGCCAAGCAGTTACTGCATCTCCCTGGAAATGATCACTCAAGTCTATACCAAAGAACAGATTGAAGTTGTTTATTGAGATCCCTTAAAATTTAAAGGACCATCCAGCCGCAGTTTAGTAAAGGTCACTAGCAACATGTCACCAGCCACCTGTTTTTTTGTTTTGTTTTGTTTTGTTTTGTTTTAAGCTTGGTGAAAAGCTACTGTTTAACTGAGGAGGGCTAAGAAGGTATTTGTTTATCTAGTGACAGTTCTCCCCTCGCTATTGTAGAGCTGAAAAGAGGGGGAAAGGGTGAGAGTCAACCTCTTCAGAACCAGAAAACCACAAGCCATCTTCTTGACAGACTCTCTTGCAATTTCTTTTATTCATCTGATATTTTAGATCCGCAAACGATTAATTCTGTCAGACAAAGGGCAGCTGGATTGGAAGAAGATGTATTTCAAACTTGTCCGATGTTACCCAAGGAAAGAGCAGTATGGAGATACCCTTCAGCTCTGCAAACACTGTCACATCCTTTCCTGGAAGGTATGTGTCTCAGAGGTGGCTGCCACAGACCCCCAGCCCAGTCCCTAAAAGCCAAGAGTGCCAGCCAGCATGGTGAGGCCAGCGCCTTTCCGCCTCTTCCCCATCATAGCCCCCAGCTGAAAGTGAGGGTAAACTGATTCAGTGCCTGGGAGGGTGGGGGTTCCCTTTGTCTGAAAGACTTTCATAGACCTCCATTTTCTTCACTTTTCTTATGTTTACATTTTTCTGCATTCCACCCACTTCACCCTTAAATCCTCCTCTCTTTGTGTGTACCAGCACACACACTTACACATGGAAACACATAGCTTTTAGTTTTTCCAGACTTGTAAAATTTTTTCATTGATGGATAATACATAGTTTCAGGGTCCATGTGATAATGTAATTCATGTAATTTGTAAAAATTAAATCAATGTACTTGACACATTCATAACCTTAAATATTTGTCACTTATTTATGCTAGAACATTCCAGTTCTTCTCTTCTGGCTATTTTGAAATATTCAATAGATTTTTTTTTTTTTTTTTGAGACGGAGTCTCACTCACTCTGTCACCCATATTGGAGTGCAGTGGTGGGATCTTGGCTCATTGCAACCTCCACCTCCCAGGTTCAAGCGATTCTCTTGCATCAGCCTCCCTGAGTATCTGGGACTACAGGCACATGCCACCACACCCAGGCTAAATTTTGTAATTTTTAGTAGAGTGGGGTTTCGCCATGTTGGCCAGGCTGGTCTTGAACTTTTGACCTCAAGTGATCCACCTGCCTAGGCCTCCCAAACTGCTGGGATTACAGGCATGAGCCATCGTGCCCAGCCTGAAATAATCAATAGATTATTGTAAACTATGTTCACCTACTGATCTAACAGCAGGTCTTACTCCTTCTGCCATACCATGTATTTGTACCCATTGATCCATTTCTCTGCATCCCCTTCCTTTTCCCTTTCTCTGCTCTGGTAACCACCAGTCTACTCTCTGTTTTCATGAAATCTACTTTTATAGCTCCCACATACAAGTGAGAACATGCAGCATTTAGGCCTGGGGCAGCATTATTGACAGAGAATCGTTGCTTTGAAGTTGGAAAATGCCTTTTGGTGCCAAAAGCCAATGAGAGGCCTCGAGAACTTGAAGCTAACCGTGTGTTCCTTTCCAGGGCACTGACCATCCGTGCACTGCCAATAACCCAGAGAGCTGCTCCGTTTCACTTTCACCCCAGGACTTTATCAACTTGTTCAAGTTCTGAATCCCAGCACATGACAACACTTCAGAAGCGTCCCCCTGCTGGCTGGAGAGCTGGGAATATGGCATTTGGACACTTCATTTGTAAATAGTGTACATTTTAAACATTGGCCTGGAACTTCAGAGATAAGTCACGGAGAGGACTTGGAGGGGAGAAATGCAGTTGCTGACTGGGAATTTAAGAATGTGAACTTCTCACTAGAATTGGTATGGAAAAGCAAAATACTGTAAATAAACTTTTTTTCTAACAATTTGCCAGCAAGACTATAAGGGCAATAATTCTGTTTCAGCGGTGAAAATGGAATCCTCTTAATGGTCACAGAAACTCCCTTATAGTTCCCTAGGAAGAAAAAGGCAAAACTCAAATACAAAATAGGACACTTTGTTTACAATGTGAAAATTTGTTTAGAAAAGAAAAAAGAAGAAGGAAAACTACATAGGAGAAATCCCTGGGCTTTGGGGTTTGATCTGGTGTTTGTTTTGAGAAGGCGAAGGAAGCGCCGCCCATCCTAAACCTGCATGGGCACAGAGCCTTACCCTACAGAGATACCACACAATGGTCTACCTCTCAAAGTATAGAGTGCCCTCTCTGACAACGCATGTGATCCAGTAGGCAGTGTCTGTTTTTCTTGTAAGTGTTTTCATCACTATAAAAAGTGATTTAAAATGGAAAGGGATATTGGAGGCAACCCTCATCTGGTTTTACACTTCCTTTTCAGGCAAACAGGGCCCTCCTTGGAGTTATCTGTTTACCAGAACAACCCAAAAGCACACGTTCCTTTTTTCCTGTCATGTTGTAGCTCATTTGGGGGAAGAGAAGGCCAACTTAAAACAGTCCCAGGGGAGGATTGCTTGAGCCCAGGAGTTCGAGGTTTGCAGTGAGCTATGATCGTGCCACTGTACTCCAGCCTGTCTCCAAAACAAAACAAAACAAAAGCCGTCCCAGAGGAAGTCCTGCTGCAGAAAAGATGATAGAATTAGTCACCCAATCGATAGCTGTGAAGACTTTCTTATTCCTGCTTAACTTTCTTCCTTGGATATCTTCATGGATAAGCCTGTGTCTGTGGACAGAGTGGGGCCCAAGTGCTGAGGCTCGAAAGACAGGTTTTACAATCAGCCAGTTAAACATCTTACCAGTTGCTGTTCCCCTTGCCAGGGGGATGAGCTGAGGAGCTTCTTTTCTTTAGGTCCAACATCAAAATGAGTCCATCTGAGCTAAGGCTTTTTGCAAAGGTGATTAAAAATCAAGGCTGGAGTTCCAGCCAAATAGGGAGGAGAGTTACCACAAGTTCATCTTAAACTTGCTTCCAGGCTGGATAGTTAAAACAGGAAGATCCCAAGGGGATTTTGTGAGACAAATATCAGCAGGTAACTGTGGAAGAAAGGAAATCTCAGGACCTAATGAGTTCATTGTAAAATACTGCTGAGAGTAGATGAGGGATCTACTCCCAGTTTTTTACTTTCTGCAGAATGTTATTGCTTTTCCTACAACAATGGACATATATTTGCAGTTGTATATGCTTTTTTTTCCCCCCCAAATAAAGTTGTCACCCTGCATGCCCTTGGCAAATAAGTGAAGCAGAAATAGGAACATGATCCACATGCAAGTTGAGGAACAGTGTATCTTTAAGAACTGACCTTTGGGGTGACCTGGAAAGGGGGAAAGATGGCTAAGCACGGAGAGAAATGAGGCAAGAGACAAGCTATGATACAACACCTCTTCAGCCCCTGCCCTCAATAGCACACAATCCACGTATCAGCTTTCTGAAGAGAAGGAACCTACTATTCAGTGCTCCTCACTTTGCAATGTTTCTGCTACGCCAGGATTTCTCCGATTGTTTTTCATTATCATCTCCCTAAGGAGAAAAAAATTACATTGAATATAAATTTTCCCTAATAAGGAAAATTAAATATGAAAGAGTAGGATTTTGTTGGGTAAGATTGAGCTTTGGAAGGTCACGAACCATTATACTAAGGTGTGTTTTTTCTTTTTTTTTTTTTTTGTAGTCCCTCTCCCCCTGAATCAATTTCACATTGGGAATGCGGAACCTAGACTGTTGAATAAAAAGCTACTTCTTCCGTAATTGTCAGGTTCTCTCCAATTTCTCAGCCTCCTCAAAGACATGGGGTGGAGTTGGGTGTGCCATCACTGAGAGAGCTCTGGAACCTTTGACTCTCAGTGACATTTTTAGATTTCGGGGTCCGTGGCCTTCCACATGTTGCCACCAGCTGCTATCTCTGCCCCTTCATGCTGATCAAGAAAGTAGAAACTCCTCGTTGCCTTCAGGTTTGCAGTCCCAGAAACATTGCCTGCTGTGGACTGGCAGCACAAAACTGGGACACTGGTCTCATTTAGACTCTCAGCAGTGCACGTGATTGTATGATAAACCCCAGGCAACCATGTGCATCTGGCAAGATAACCCCTGCCCCAAGAGAAGGGTTACGGTCTTCTTAAATGTTTACCAAGATGGTGCTGGTGGGCTCTCCCCATGTCCTTTGCTGTTATTGGAGTTGGTATATGACAGAGTCAAGGAAATTTTTTAAGGAAAATGAAGAATAAATGAACCTTTATGGTTCTCTTTCACTGGAAGAGGAGAATAAGGAAGGAAATGGCAGGTAGAGAGGGAGGGGGAAAGGAATAGAAATGGCATGTCTTTGATGCTGTGGCTTGTGTGGGGATGATGGGAAGAGCACAGCAGGCACAGCTTATCTGTGTTAGTGCCACGTGGTATCTGTTAAGTATGGCCAGAGCCTCATATATAAGTGAAGAGAGTTAAGACAATTCTTGCTCTTTGAACAATAATAGTTTATAGAATTTCTATTGGCAAACCGTCCCAGACAATCTGACCTATCAAACAAAAGCAAATAATCCCTGTCTCAGAACTGCTGGTCTAAAAGTCAGAAGGGGCACGACAATGGAAATTGCTGGAAAAGAGATAATGCTCTACTCTCTTTCCTGTGCCTACGTACCCCCATCCTAAACCCTGTAAAACAGAATTTCAAAATAGATGTCAAATATGAAGTAATTCAGACTTCCAAAGAAGGAAAGAGTTCTGCCCAGGGCAGTATGAGCAAATCCACAGGGATGTTAAGATTTGGTCCAACTCAAAGGTTTATGGGCAGTGAGCCTAGAGTCTCTTGAGAGTAAGCCCTTGCATTTGGGACAAGGAGAATATGTGAAGCTCAGGAGTGCTCACACTAGAGCAAGATCCGGAAAAAATAAAAAATCCAATGGCATTTTAAACTAGATTGCATTATCACTCAATGCTGTTATTTTGAGCAGACAAATCAGTTGAACGGGAAGGCAAATGGCAGAAATGAACAAAAGCTATTAGGTGAAAGCATCCCCCGTGTATCCGTTGTGAGATGATTTTTGTTTAATGATGACCAGGTTTACATTGGAGTGGCTTGGAAGACGTATTTCAGAGGGACTGGGTTTGCACTGCAAAACTGAACACTAGAGCAGGTTCTACTAGCACTCGGCCAGCAAGGTCGTGGGTGTGTATTGTGCTGTTGCCACAGTTCTCATCTTTGTGGATTCACATACCCTTTCCCATGAAGAGCTTGCTACTAACAGAGGCTCCTTGTTTCTGTTGTTTTTATACGGGAGAAGAGAAAGAGCTTGGAATTTCAATTGTCTAAACAAGTGGTATGATTTACAAGGAGGCAAACCATTCAAGAGATGTTCAACAGTATATCATTCTTAGCATTCAATACAATGTTTATTATAAAATATACACCTGAGTTTATGTTTTTCTGCCAGGCTGAAAGGCAATAATGTCTTGCTATGCAAACACTATTTTATGTGTGAATGTTTTAACTGCAATTTTATGTGTGAATTTTTTTAACTAAACTCTATCATCATTTTCTATGTTGACATCTTTTTTTTTTTTTTTTTTTTTTTAAATCTGTTTCCAACTCTGAGTCTGTGAACTGTCTCTTCTGACTGGATGCTGGCCTAAAATCCTATTAGTGCTTAAACAGACTTCAAAACACTCTGATCCTCTAGGCCAATACAGAGATGTTGTTATTTGATATATCTTGGGTCCTTGATGGCTTCAACAAACAAGGTCATCATTTGTTTAAATTCAGTGTTTTCTGTAGATACTTTCTTCTCAGTTTCATTTAGGAGAGTAACCATCTTTGGTTTTCCAAAGAATGGAAACTCCTACCCCACACTTTAGACTTAGAGCTTCTGCCTTTCACCATGAGGAAGAGATCCAGAATGCTTAGGGGACGTGCGTCAGCCCACCTGGTACTCAGTGGCAGAGCTGAATGCCAACTTGAGGCCTCCTGAGGCCTGACCTTGTGTGCCCCCAGCCCTCCACCCCAAGCACCTTTTGGTGTGGCTGGAGACACATGACATTGGATGTGATTTTTCTCAAGCCCTTCACCATGGAAGGCATGGGAGACTGTCCAGCCTTGGGCATCTGGCTGTTAACGTTTCCATTTCAAGTCCCTGATTCTTACTGGAGAAGTTAAGGAGCCACTTAATGTTTTTACAGACCTCTGATTCTGTTGTGAATGTGGCATTCCAGTGAGTACAACCTGCTTGCTATAAAGAAAGCAGCATATTTTGACAACTTTATTTTTTCCTTGGGTACTTACATTTTTATTACAAAAATGGCCCTTATAAAAAAAGACAGAAGGGCTGGGCAGTGACTTACTTCCTAGAAACTGAGATTCCAAAGCAGGTGTTTCCTCTCCGCTAGACTCAGAGGTACATTTAATCCGTCTTCTCCATTTCCTCCTTCAGGACCAGCTATGAGATTCAGTGCATTTCTATCCCAGCGGATATTCATTCTCCGCTAAACTTCATCTTTTACTAAGCAAAGGGGGATTATTCCATGAGGCAGCCAGGAGCAAGGGGCCATGATATTCATGACTTTGTCTGCTGGGCATTTTTCAAAGTGTCCTTGAATTCACTCAGCAAACAAAGCTTTCTGGAGAATCTCTCAAAACAGGCCCCGCTCCATTTGGCCAAAAACGATGGCTGCTCCAAAACTCCGAACTTCTTGAAACTCCATCTGCTACATTATTTCTGGAGTTTAAACACGACTTTTTCTGTCTTTGAGTATAGATGTGTTTGTTTAATTAACGAAGCACAAGTCTGTTAAGCAGAAGGCTCCAAGCTGTATTCTATACTTGGGAACCCTTGGTGCCATCTTTATTTTACTAAGTGCCAATCACCATGGCTAAAGTGGGTGTATATTACAGCCTGTGTCCTAAGCTTAGATGCTTTAATGTACTTTTTTAAATGAAAAATATTAGAGGGGGTTGAACATTGTAACTAAAGCATAAAGCTAGACCAATTACATGCAGAGATGTTTATTTAATATTGTGTGAGCTGACCCCTTCTGTATAAATTATTTGCACACTTTTCTTGCATGATGAACTGATTTTTTATAGTTGTTTGTACCAGACGGTGGCATATTTTTGTAAAAAACTTTTGACACTGAATTGCAATAAATGTTTTTCCAACAACACACACTGGTGCATTTTTAGTATGTCCCAATTCAAGTTGGCATTTTATCATACTAAATATGTTTATCTTTTGCCTATTGAGACTTATATTCCTTCTCCCAGAAACTTGTTACCATTTTTGTAAAATTTCTAGGAATCCATAGAAAAACAAGCTTGTTGCTGAATACCAACCTGAGTCCATAATACAGCATTATGCTTAAACTGAAGGTTTTCATACACTATTTGCATAGCAGAATGATTAGGGAATAATGAATTTTGAAGTCAACATCAGTTGATTCATCAACAGGCATTTATGGAACAGATACTATATGCTAGACCTGTGCAAGGCACTGGGAATAGGATGGTGAACAAGACAGAAATTGTCTTTGCCTTTTGTGTGTGGTTTTGTTTTGTTTTGTTTTGTTTTTTGGTGACAAGGATGGGATCGTCCTTACCTTAATGAAATTTAGATTTTAGTAGGAAAGGGGGCCCAGGTGCAGTGGCTCACGCCTGTAATCCCAACATATTGGGAGGCCAAGGCGGGTGGCTCGCTTGAGGTCAGGAGCTCAAGACAAGCCTGGTCAACATGGTGAAGCCCTGTCTCTACTGAAAATACAAAAATTACCTGGGCATGGTGGCACATGCCTGTAGGCTCAGCTAATCAGGAGGCTGAGGCAGGAGAATCTCTTGAACCTGGGAGGCGGAGGTTGCAATGAGCCGAGATAGCGCCATGCATTCCAGCCTGGGTGACAGAGGAAGACTCTGTCTCAAAAAAAAAAAGTGGGGGTGGGGAGGGAGTGGAGGAGAAAGCAAGTAAAAAATATTATTTGTAATAACCAATATGAAGGGAATAAACAAAGGGTTGAGATACAGAATGACAAGTGGGACCCAGTTAAGACAGTGAGAACCGAAGCAGCGGGGGCCTCTCTGAAGAAGTGATGTTGAAGGAGCCAGCCCCAGAGGAATGAGGGCAAGAGCATTCCGGAAAGAGAAACAGCTTGTACAAGGTTCAAATCATGGTCCTGCCACTTACCTGCAGAGTGGCCTTTGTCACCTCACTTCACCCCTCTGTGTCTCAATTTCCTCGACGCTAACAATACCTATCTCTTATGGCTCAGAGGGTTAAGTGAACTAACACATATGAAGTGCTTGGAGACAGGCACAAAATACGAGTGCGGTCAGTGTTAATGATTATTGTTATTCCCTGAGCAACAAGAGTCTAAGAATCGGGTTCAGAATTGCACTATGTTTCCAGGAGGGTATGATTTATTCAGATGACTGACTTGTGGGAGACTGGCTTACTTGATACTTTCACTCTGGGACACCCTCCGCTCTGACCACGAACTGTCAATCAGAAAATGACAAAAGGTACATGAGAGTAATTAGAGATCATTTTTTTAAACCTCCACCAGGATCACAAAATCTCGCCATTCCCTAAATATGACAAGTCTTCTTTGCTCAGGTAGTGTGCCTCCTTAGTATGTTCTACCATCTGTCTGATTAGCACCTTTGGGCCACTTCCTCACTAAAGTCTCCCCCAGCTGAGTAAATCTCATTTCCCATCACACTTCTTTGCCTAGGGACTTTGTTACATTGTAGTCTTACTTGTGGCAATTGCATGGTACCTCGCACTGCGCCAGGACTGAATGAATTAATAGGACCATATATACCAGGGGTCCCCAACCCCCAGACCGTGGACCAGCGCTGGCCCATGGCCTGTTAGGAACTGGGCCATGCAGCAGGAGGAGCAGCAGGCAAGTGGGCGTCACCACCTGAGCTCCACCTCCTGTCAATCAGCGGTGGCATTAGAGTCTCATAGGAACATGAACCCTGGTGTGAATTGCACATGCAAGGCATCTAGGTTGTGTGCTCCATATGAAAATCTAATGCCTGATGATCTGATGTAGAACAGTTTCATTCCAGAACCATCCCCCCACACTCCCTGGTCCAGAGAAACCAGTCTCTGGTACCAAAAAGGTTGGGGACCACTGATACATACACTCAAAAAATGCTTTTGAAAGTCTTAGGACCATATGCTTACCCTTAACTAGAACAAAAATTGGCATGAGTTTATGTGCATAGATAGAATTACTTACAGCTTTTTGGCTTAAAATTACTGTTTGTTGATAAAGTAAAGAGACCCAGTTTTCATTAAAGTTTCCTTTAAATTCCACTAACAAATCTTGATGTTTACAAGCCTAGTAAATTTTAATACAAAATAGTAGGACCTTTTATTCCTCTTAATAAACTCAAATTTAATAGATCACATTCCCTCTAAAAAGTAATTCTCTTTTACAAACTTAATAAAAAAATCCTTTAAACATTTTAAAGCTGCAATTATAAATCTGATACATTTGATTTTTAAGCACTTCAATTATAAATTGAATGCATTTGCTTTTTTAGAAAACACTGCAGGCTGGGCGCGGTGGCTCACGCTTACAATCCCAGCACTTTGGGAGGCCGAGGCGGGTGGATCACGAGGTCAAGAGATCGAGCCCCAACCTGGCCAACATGATGAAACCCTGTCTCTACTAAAAATACAAAAATTAGCTGGGTGTGGTGGTACAAGCCTGTAGTCAGGAAGCTGAGGCAGGAGAATCACTTGAACCTGGGAGGCGGAGGTTGCAGTGAGCTGAGATCGCACCACTGCACTCCAACCTGGGGACAGAGTGAGACTTTGTCTCAAATAAACAAAGAAACAAACAAAACACTGCAAATACCTGCTCAGATAAGCTTACAGCCTTAATAAGCAAAACATTCTCAAGTAAGTAAGTTACAAATTTAACAAATTAAGCATAAATATATTTTATCTCAAACTCTCTTAGAAACTCTAACATTGTTAAGTAAAACTATCATACCTTTCCATCTAAAATCTTATCTTACACTAATTACTTATTTTAAATGGAAATCATAAGGCCACCACGGTAGGCAAAATAATAGCTCCCTAAGGATGTCCACATCCTAATTCCTGGAACCTATGAATATAGGTTCCTATGTGGAATATAGGTTGCTATGTGGTAAAGGGAAAAATGCAAATGTGATTAAATTAAGCACCTTTAGATGTCGGGGTTATCCTGGACTACCTGGGTGGGTCCAATGTAACTTCTTTTTTTCTTCTTTTTTTTTTTGAGACCAAGTCTCACTCTGGACTACAAGCACATGCCACCACGCCCAGCTAATTTTTGTATTTTTAGTGGAGACGGGGTTTCACCATGTTGGCCAAGATGGTCTTGATCGCCTGACCTCATGATCCCTCCTAGGCCTTCTAAAGTGTTGGGATTACAGGCGTGAGCCATCACGCCCAGCCTTTTGTTTTTTTTTGAGATGGAGTTTTACTCTTGTCGCCCAGGCTGGAGTGCAGTGGTGTGATCTCAGCTCACTACAATCTCCACCTCCCAGGTTCAAGCAATTCCCATGCCTCAGCCTCCCGAGTAGCTGGGATTACAGATGCCCGCCACCACACCTGGCTAATTTTTGTATTTTTAGTAGAGATGGGGTTTTGTCATGTTGGCCAGGCTGGTGTCAAACTCCTGACCTCAGGTGATCTGCCCACCTTGCCCTCCCAAAGTGCTGGGATTACAGGCATGAGCCAGCGCCCCCAGTCCCAATGTAACAGTTACGGCAGGGTCTTTAAAAGTACAAAAGGAATGCAGCAGAGGTCAGACTGATGCAACACAAGGACTCCACCGGCCCTTGCTGACTTTGAAGGTGGAGGGGGAGGCCACCAGCCAAGGAATGAGAGCAGCACCTATAATCGGGAAAAGGCAAGGAAAGGGATTCTCCCCTAGAGCTCCCAGAAGGGAACAGAGCCCTGCCAACGTCTTGACATCAGTCTACCAAACCCTATGTCAGATCTGACCTGCTGAACTATAAAAATAACAAATTTGTGTTGTTTTAAGCCATTGAAAGTGTGATTTGTTGCAGTAGTAATAGGAAACGAATACAGTTAAGCTGGCAGCTTCTCTAGTATGTCTAGCAGCCTACCCCTACAACAGCTTTTCCCTGCCAGTTCTGCCCCCACCCCAGACAAACTCCCACTGTCCCTACTGCTGCATAGCCCTCAACCCAAGCTGGGCAAGGATCTGTCTGAAAATAAAAGGCACAACCATCTTCACTGCCTAATTCAGCAGCAAGACTTATTTTGATCACCAGATATGTGGAAGTGCAAAAGCTAGACAGGGGGTGTCAGCCTCTGTCCATGATAGGTGTGAAGTTTTCTCCTTCCTGTTTCACAAAGGCTTAAATTGAGGATGACACCAATCACTTTTCTGCCCAAGAAACATCACAGAGAATCGGCATTGCAAATTGTCTCCACTGAGCAATGTTTATGAAGCAGCAGTGTCGTGGGCACTGGAGCAGCCAGGCAGAAGTGTGAGCTTAGCCCTTGCCCTCAGGGAACTTACCCCACTGGTGGAGGAGTGGGAGGGGCTGGAAAATGTGTATCAATTACAATACAGGAGCCAAAGTTGTAAGTGCCTAGAGTCAGTTACGATGCACTAGAGGAGTTCAGATAGGAAGAAGAACTGAGTTCACGTTTTTGAGAAGGAGAACAATGTGGGATGAAACATGAGCTCCTTCATTGGAAGCCAGAAATGGGACTAGGGATCAAAGGCCAGAGACCAATACTTAACACTTACCAACCAAAGTCCATTCTGTGCATTGATAGATTTCTTGGGAGGGGAAAAAAAAGTACTCTAAGGTTTGGACAGAGTTCCCTTTTAGAGAGAATTAAAGCTGTGTCCCTGGGATCTCAGTACCAGAGCTTTCCCAATGTTCTAGAAAGCTAACAGAAGCTCAAATGAGCTGAGGTTCATTTGGTTCTGAACCAAATGAATCAAATGAACCTTCAAATGGTTCTGTGATGGCTAATTTTATGTGCCAACTTGGCTAGGCCATGGTACCCCATTGTTTGGTCAAGCATCAGTCTAGTTGTTGCTGTGAAGGTATTTTTTAGGTGTGATTAACATTTACCTCAGCAGACCATGGGTAAGGCCTTCCGTAATGTGGGTACACCTCATCCAATCAGCGAAAGGCCTTGAGAGAACAGAGTGACATCTCCTGAAAAAGGAATTCTGCCTTTAGACTGCCTTTGAACTCAAGATGGCAACATCAACTCTTCCTTGGCTCTCCAGGCTGCCAGCCTACCCTGGAGATTTTGGACCTGCTACTCTCACAATTGCATAAGCCAATTTTTTTTTTTTTTTTTTTTTTGACATGGAGTCTCACTCTGTCACTCAGACTGGAGTGCAGAGTCACAATCTCGGCTCACTGCAACCTCCGCCTCCCAGATTCAAGCAATTCTCCTGCCTCAGCCTCCCGAGTGGCTGGGACTACAGGTGCCTGCAACCATGCCCTGCTAATTTTTTGTATTTTTTAGTAGAGACAAGGTTTCACGGTGTTAGTCAGGATGGTCTCCATCTCCTGACCTCGTGATCCACCTGCCTCGGCCTCCCAAAGTGCTGGGATTACAGGCATGAGCCACGGCACCCAGCAAGCCAATTTCTTTTTTTTTTTTTTTTTTTTTTGAGACGGAGTCTCGCTCTGTTGCCCGGGCTGGAGTGCAGTGGCCGGATCTCAGCTCACTGCAAGCTCCGCCTCCCGGGTTTACGCCATTCTCCCGCCTCAGCCTCCCGAGTAGCTGGGACTACAGGCGCCTGCCACCTCGCCCGGCTAGGTTTTTTTTTTTTTGTATTTTTTAGTAGAGACGAGGTTTCACCGTGTTCGCCAGGATGGTCTCGATCTCCTGACCTCGTGATCCGCCCATCTCGGCCTCCCAAAGTGCTGGGATTACAGGCTTGAGCCACCGCGCCCGGCCGCCAATTTCTTAAAATAAATCTACATACATGCTGTATTAGTCTGTTTTCATGCTGCTGATAAAGACATACTCGAGACTGGGAAGACCATGCTGCTGATAAAGACATACCCAAGACTGGGAGAAAAACAGGTTTAATTGGACTTACGGTTCCACATGGCTGGGGAGGCCTCAGAATCACAGCAGGAGGTGAAAGGCACTTCTTACATCCCAGCAGCAACAGAAAAATGAGGAAGAAGCAAAAGCATAAACCCCTGATAAAGACATCAGATCTCTTAAGACTTACTACACAAGGATAGCACAGGAAAGACTAGCCCCCATTGTTCAATTACCTCTCCCTAGGTCCCTTCCATAACACATGGGAATTCTGGGAGATACAATGCAAGTTGAGATTTGGGTGGGGACACAGCCAAACCATATCACATACATGCATAGATGATAGAGATAAATAGAGATAAAGGTATAGAGAGAGATTTTAAAAATTTTTTTCTTGAGACAGGGTCTCACTCGGTTGTCCAGGCTGCAGTACAGTAGTGCAATCATAGCTCACTGCAACTTTGAACTCCTGGCCTCAAGTGATCTTCCTGCCTCAGCCTCCTGTGTATCTGGGACTACAGGCACACACCACACACTGGGCTATTCTTATTTTTTGTAGAGATGGGGTCTTGCTATGTTGCCCAGGCTGGTCTCAAACTACTAGCCTCAAGCAATTCTCCTACCTTGGCCTCCCAAAGTGCTAGGATTACAGGCATGAGCCATTGTGCCTAGCCAAATATAGGCCAATTTTAAGGAATAAAATATTTCACTTTACCTAATAAAGTAGTTAAAAGAATAAAATATATCAGCCAGGCGCAGTGGCTGACACCTGTAATTGCTTTGGGAGGCCAAGGCGGGCAGATCCCTTGAGGCCAGGAAGTTGAGACCAGCCTGGCCAACATAGTGAAACCTGCCTCTACAAAAAATACAAAAATTAGCCTGGGGTTGTGGCACACACCCAAAACCCCAGCTACTCAGAAGGCTGAGGCACAAGAATCACTTGAACCTGGGAGGCAGAGGTTATAGTGAGCCGAGATCATGCCGCTGCACACCAGCCTGGGTGATGGAGCAAAACTCTGTCAAAAACAAACAAACAAACAAACAAAACTACCTATATAAGCATATATGGAGATGATAGATGATAGATAGATATAGATAGATAGATGATAGACAGATAGAGATACTAGAGAGAAAGAGATTTAGAGACAGAGAGATCATATATATATATATATATACACACACATATATATATACACATACACACACATTTATAAATAGAGAGAAAGACACGCACCTCCTACTGGTTCCGTTTCTCTGAAGACTAATACAAGCTCCTAGAAAGAGAAAAAGGGCAAGGAAAGTCTAGAGGAAGGTTTCAGAAGGCAGGGGGAAAGGGAGAAAAACCAGAGAGAGAACGGAATCCAGTGGCCGCAAGGGCAGTCGGCCAACCACCACATCCTGAGAAATCATGCTTGGCAGATGCCAAAGAGTGCAACAAAACAGTCACTCCTGACCCACATAAAAGTGCCTGTGTGGCTCCCTCTTTTTTGTACTTTTTAAATGCCTATTCAAACGTTTTCATTACATTGTACGATTTAATCCTTTCTTAATGTCAAAAGTGTCCCAAAGAGCCCCTACTTCCTTCAGAGAGGCAGAGCACAGCACAGTGGTGAGGGGCCCAGGATCTGAAGCCAGCCCACCACTTCCCAGCTGTGTTGGACAGTGTGTTAAACCTTGACCAGCCTGGCCAACAAAGTGAAACTTGCCTCTACAAAAAATACAAAAACGCCTCAGTCCCTCCATCTGTAAAATAGGCACGATGACAGCATCTGCATCATAGATTTGCCATGAGGAGTCATTGAGTTGGTGCATTTTGCATGATTTGATGCGTTATGTGGTTAGAGCAGTGCTTGACACACAGTAAGCTTTACATAAACATTTATTATTCATATTCACTAAGTCCACTTTCCATTTTTTGTCTCTGTCTTATATGCTCAAATCTGCCTAGCCTTATACCCAGTGTTGGGTTTTTTTGTTATTGTTGGTTTTTCAGAGACGGAGTCTTGCTCTTTCGCCCAGGCTGGAATGCAGTGACATGATCTCAGCTCACTGCAACCTCTGCCTCCCAGGTTCAAGTGATTCTCCTGCCTCAGCTTCCAAAGTAGCTGGGACTACAGGTATGAGCCACCATGCCCAGCTAATTTCTCTATTTTTTAGTAGAGATGGGGTTTCACTATATGTTGGCCAGGCTGATCTCGAACTCCTGACCTCAGGTGATCCGGCCACCTCGGCCTCCCAAAGTGCTGCGATTATAGGCATGAGCCACCACGCCTGGCCTACCCAGTGTTCTTTTATGACACCACTGTTGTCTCTCCCACACAGCACCTATTGTAAAACTTTGGGAAGAGTCTGTGAAATATGTTTCCTGCACCAGATACCCAAGGTCTCTAGGATAAACCTTCATTAGCCTTGCCAACCAAATGAGCTTTCTATTGGAGGAAGACTTGCTGACAAATAACTGAAATAACTCGACTTGTGCTAATAGCCCTGCCTCTAATAACTGGGAATACACTAGACACAGAGCACTATTCGGCTTCCATTTCCCTCACGTGGATGAACACAATGCTCTCTCCCTCCCCAGCTAGGATTTGTCCCTCTTTCTATGTCTGGCACTTCACAACTATGAAGTGCTTTGATATGAATGTAGTTTTTGCAACAAAGATGAGAAGAGAAAAACCTTGAAACCAAGCAAACCTAAAACCATGAACGCTATAGACTCAAAGTGATACCTGACAGAGATCTGAAGAGGTGACGTGGTCCAGTTTCTGCCACCTTCCTACAGGCATACCCACCACCCCCATTTCACAGATGAGACAACCAAGACCTAGAAATGTTAATGATCTGCCCCCAAAAAACTGTAATAGGGCATCATACTCTGTAATTAACTAATTACTGTAATAGATGTTGAATGGAGTTTACCTTATTTTCCCAGAACTTTCGATAAAATCTAATGCTGGCCGGCCATGGTGGCTCATGCCTATAATCCCAGCAATTTGGGAGGCTGAGGCAGGAGGATCACTTGAGGCCAAAAGTTCCTGGCCAACATAGTGAAACCCCCATCTCTACAAAATGTAAAAAAAAAAAAAGTCTGGGATGGTGATGTGCACCTGTGGATGGTGATGTGCACCTGTGGATGGTGATGTGCACCTGTGGTCCTAGCTACTCAGCATGCAGAAGGACCATTTGAACCCAAGAGTTCAAGGCTGTAGTAAACTATGATCACACCACTGCACTCCAGCCTGGGTGACAGAGGAAGACCCTGTGTCTAAAATAAATAAATGAATTTCTTTTAAAACCCAGTTCAGAGGACAGATGGCATTGAGTATCCTCCTGATATTCTAGTTTCCAATTTCAATAGTTGGAGCCAGCCACCTCCCTACAAGGTTTATCACGAAGCCAGAATTGATCCTACTCATTCCCAGCATCAATATAAAAGAAGGGGTGAGGAGAAAGGACACCTTGGAAAGGAGAATAGTATTCATGGAAAGAGCCTATCTTATCCTGTAAGTCATAGTGGGGACTCCAGGAGAATCATTCACAAAACCCCAAAGTGGAACAGCATCGTTCATCTGGGGTGATACCTGAGATTCGTTGTCTCATGGCCACAGAAAACTAGGACACAGACACACAAAGAGTGAGTTTAAGAGCAGAAGTTTAATAGGCAAAAGCAAGAGAATAGCTCTCTCTGCTGCAGAGAGAGGGGTACCCAATGGGTTTCGGTTCCGTGGTGAAATGCAGGGGTTTTTTTCAGATGAGCTTGGGGCGGTGTCTGATTTACATAGGGAAAAAAGATTGGTCAGATCAGGTGTGCCATTTCCATAGGGTGTGAATTTCTGGACACTCCACCTTAATCTTTTATTATGCAGATGTTCTCCACCTGGCTGGCACCAGGTTGCTTCTTTCTGTATTGTACATGTGGTAACAAATAAAAGGGAAGATGGAGCCTCCATGTTGAACATACCTGGCCCAAGGTAGCCCTTTCTATTGGCACAGCGGCCGGCATTCATCTATTCAAGCTTCCAGCTTGCTTATCTGTTTGCAGCTTGATTTTTTCAGTCTGCTCTTTATTAGAAAAAAGAATTTCTTAGGCTGATTTTTGTTAAAAGGGAAGCCCTGTAGAGGACTCTTTTACCCTCAATGTCTGCCTAAATAAGTCTTTTTCTTTTTTTTTTTTGAGACAGAGTCTCACTCTGTCACCCAGGCTGGAGTTCAGTAGTGGCACGATCTCGGCTTACTGCAACCTCAGCCTTCCGGGTTCAAGCGATTCTCCTGCCTCAGCCTCCTGAGTAGCTGGGATTACAGGCACCCATCACCACGCCTGGCTGATTTTTGTATTTTTAGTAGAGACAAGGTTTCACCATGTTGGCCAGACTGAACTCCTGATCTCAAGTGATCTGCCTTTCTCGGCCTTCCAGAGTGCTGGGATTACAGGTGTGAGCCACCGTACCCGGCATGCCTTAATAATTTCTTTCTGTCTCCTGTACCAGAAGCTCCAGTTGGGAAAGTGTGTGGGGAAATAGTCCCAGAGGACTTGCTCCCATGCCCCACAGGATAGCGAGCTTGGAATGCCTACCCCAGGGAGACCCGGCAGCAACAACCCACAGGGAGAGGAGAGAAACCTCTTCTTGAACGGCCAAGTCAAGAGGCAACTCTGCCTACTCCTAACCACCACTCCACCACACTCTTATCGCCAACACCCATGTAAGCTCCAGAAACAGAGACAGCTACAAGGGTCCCAGTGGCCATTGTAGCCACAGCTTCGCCCTGCACTGTCAGGGAGAAAAGGAGAACTGCAGATGGATCTGAGATAGACATTACGAAATAATGTCCTGTATCAGAAGTGCCAGCAACATGCAAACCGGTCAGTCATTCTCCTATGCATGGCTGCTGGGGCAACAGACTTGCAAATATTGCTTGGGGCTGGGGAAGAGAGACTTGGACAGGACAGAGGCCTGGGAGCTGGAGGGGTGGTGAGGTAGCTTTCATTGCTCCCAGCAGCATACAAGCGTATGAGAGCTTTCCATAAATTGAGTGGATACCAAGAAGGTAGCTGGGTTTGTGCCATCTTTGCTGCTTCTCATGAAGGGATGTCCCCCAGTTCAGTGGCCTCAGCAGCCAGTAAAGGAGGTGGGGACTGAAGTGATGTTTGTGGAACCATCCCAGCTCTCAAACAAGGGCTGCTAGTCACTGTAATTACAGGCTTGCAGCTTGTCACTGGGGAGGGAAAAAAACACGGATAATAGCTCCATCTGCCTGTGGAATCCAAGCTCTCTCTGGAGGTCATTCAAAACATCTATTTTTATTCAATAAATAGCATATAGCTGCCCCCTACCTGAAGAGGACCGTGGCCTCATAAATGACATCATTGCATCTGGGTAGCATTTTGTGAAACTGAGAGGCTCCTCTGAGGTTCCCAACCATACAAATCCCCCAAAACATGTTCTTTAATCAAGAATAGTGAGTTCCACTTCATAAGCATAAGACATGTTCATTAATCCATACTGTGGAGCAGGATTCCAGATGCCCAAATCCTGCATAGCATCTTAGATCCAGTGAAACAGACTCGTGACTGAGATACACAGAGCCCGTCAATTCTAAACACCTTTCCCGGATCAGCCGCCTCCTCTCCTCCACCGCCTGCCCTCTGACACAAGCCCTCAGCATTGCTTGCCTGGAATTTTGCAAGAAGTGCTTAACCTATCTCCCCTCCTCTAGGCTGAAGCCCTCCAATCCACCCACTTAGCTTTCCCACAGGTCTTTCTAGAACACATTCCTAATCGTATCACTCCCCTGTTTATAATTACTCAATAGATCACTGTTGAATCTGGGTAATGGGCAAATAATTCCTTTGACTGTTTTCTCTATATTTGGTAGATTTGAAATGTTACATCACAAAACACGTAATTTGTCAATGAAGATGGCACCAGACCATTAACAATGTCCGTAGCAGGAAAAGTCGCAGACAAAACCCCTCAGACACCAAGTTAAAGAAGGAAGGGCTTCATTCCTCCAGGAGCGCCGGCAAGACGCATGTCTCAAAACCCAAGCTCCCCGAGTGAGTAATTTCTTTCCCTCTTAAGGGCTTACAACTCTAAGGAGGTCCGCGTGAGAGGGTCGTGATCGATTGAGCCAGCAGAGGGTACGTGACTGGGGGCTGCATACACCGGTAATTAGAACGGAACAGAACAGGATAGGGATTTTCACAGTGTTGTTCCATACAATGTCTGTCATCTATAGATAACATAACTCATTAGGTCAGGGGTTGATCTTCAACAACCAGGCCCAGGGTGCAGCGCCGGGCTGTCTGCCTGTGGATTTCATTTCCGCCATTCAGTTTTTACTTCTTTCTTTGGAGGCAGAAATTGGGCATAAGACAATATGAGGGGTGGTCTCCTCCCTTGTATCTATCTACCTCATTTTGGATGGGAGGAGGGATTCGGATGGACACACAGAGGGCATCCAAAACAACAAACAAAAAATAACTGCGTAATTTGGAAGTTTGCTAAGAGTTACTTTTTTCATTTTTGTAATACATGTTAGAATCATTTTGAATCTTCCCATTAACTCTGGTCTAACACCCCAGCTCACTGCCACGGCAACAGGCCAGTACTCCCAAAGCCTCATCGAGAGCCACATGCATCCTCTGTTCCAGCCACACCAAATCGGTGCAGCTCCCTGAACGGGTCGCCTACTTCATGCCTCTGTTGCATGTGTTGGTCTCATTGTCTAGAATGCCCTTCCCTGACTTGTCTGCCTGGTAAACTCTCTCCCTCCAAAGCCTAGCTCAATTAAAGGCTTCTCTAAGCATCACCCCCTCCAAGTCAACCCTTTCTCCACTTCGAATTCATTTTCCACCCTTGTTTGTCTTCTGTGTGGCCTGGGAGGTGGACCTGCTGAACTGCATCTGTGGGTTCCTTGGCTGTAGCTTCTGGCTAGGCCTGGTCTATAGAAGGAAGACAGGAAGATTGGAGCATGAGGCAGGGTGAGGGTAGAGTGTTTATTCCAACTGACGCCTCCTTGCCAGCCCACAAGAGAGCTGGGTGTCAACTGACTGTCCACGCAGCCTCCCTGGGATCTGGTCACACCCACCTCCCCTTGCTGCTGCTTTATGCGTAAGGGTGTGGAGCCCCTGCATCCACTTCCTATTGCTGCTATGAAAGATGACCTCACATCTGTAGCCTTAAAACAAGACAAATGTGTTGTTTTGTAGTTCTATAGGTCAGAAGTTTAAAATGGGGCTGGGCGCGGTGGCTCACACCTGTAATCCCTTTGGGAGGCCGAGGCGGGTGGATCACCTGAGGTCAGGAGTTCGAGACCAGCCTGGCCAACATGGTGAAACCCCATCTCTACTAAAAATACAAAAATTAGACAGGCTTGGTGGTGCCCACCGGGAGGTGGAGGTTGCAGTGAGCCAATATCTCACCACTGCACTCCAGCCTGGGAGACAGAGAGAGACTCTGTCTCCAAAAACAAAACAAAAAAAAGTCTAAAATGGGTTGGCAAGACTCCATTGCTTCTGGAGGTTCTAGGGAAGAATTCATTTTTTGTCTTTTTCAGTTTCTAGAAGCTGTTTTCATTCCTTGGTTTGCGTACCCGCATCACTCTGGCCTCAGCTTCTATGGTCACATCCCTTTTCCATCTCTGACCTTACAGCCTCCCAGTTACAAGGACCTGTGATTGCATTGAGCTACCTGGATAATCCAGGATAATCTCCCTCCATGAAGATCCCTAACTTAACCACATCTGCAAAGTCTCTTTTATCATGTAAATTAGCATATTCACAAGAACAGGTGATTTGAACCTGGGGACTCTGGGAGCCCATTGCACTGCCTGCCACAGCTCTCTATCATTATTTTTGTTTTATCTTATGTGAGACAGAGTCTCCCTTTGTTGCCCAGGCTGGACTGCAGTGGTGCGATCACAGCTCACTGCAGCCTCAACCTCCTGGACTCCAGTGATCCTCCCACCTCAGCCTCCCAAGTAGCTGGGACTACAGGCACACGCCATCATGCATAGCTAATTTTATTTATTTTTTATAAAGATGAGGTCGAGCTCTCACTATGTTGCACAGGCTGGTCCCAAACTCCTGGGCTCACACAATCCTCTCCTGCCTCAACCTTCCAACATGCTGTGATTACAAGCATGAGCCACCAGGGCCAGCCCACAGCTCCCTATTATTCATGACCTTGGCCACCGCATCGTCCTTGGTTGCTTCTCCTAACCCTGCCCATGGTTTTGTAAACACTCCATTTATATGTTAAGGGAGATGTTATACTCCAAATGATCCAGATGAAGTATTACATCTGTCTCTTTTTTTTTTTTTTTTTTTTTTTTTTTTGTTGAGACGGAGTCTCGCTCTGTCACCCAGGCTGTAGTGCAGTGGCCGGATCTCAGCTCACTGCAAGCTCCGCCTCCCGGGTTTACGCCATTCTCCTGCCTCAGCCTCCCAAGTAGCTGGGACTACAGGCGCCTGCCACCTCGCCCGGCTAGTTTTTTGTACTTTTTTTTTAGTAGAGACGGGGTTTCATTGTGTTAGCCAGGATGGTCTCGATCTCCTGACCTCGTGATCCGCCCGTCTCGGCCTCCCAAAGTGCTGGGATTACAGGCTTGAGCCACCGCGCCCAGCCTACATCTGTTTCTTGCCAGGACTCTGACAACGGAACCATCCAAGATAGGACTCTATTCTGCATTTCCAGCCTCAACTGTCCCTTGGTCCCACACAAACCCTCTGAGGTTATAATTCTCCTCTGAACAACCACAGGCCTTTCTCATGGGTTTCATATCCAGATTACCAGGGAGGAGGAGGGACACAGAGACCAAGACAGGAAGCCCCAGAATCACAGGAACTATGGGAGGGCTCAAGGCTATCACGTAACTGGGGATTCAGGTCAAGCGCAGTGAGATCTCTACAGAGAAGGGAAGCCTCAGGTCATATCCAGGTGACGCTATTGTATGTGCAGTTGTGATGCAGGGTGCAAGAGTTGTGTTAGAGGACAGTATGAGACTCCCTGAACAGAGTGTACATGATATGTACACTTGGGACCAGGGTATGGTGGAAATGCCTCCTTCCTCACTTAGGGAAAGTTCTTTGGCCCCCACCATCTCTAATAGTTGGTCATCCAGGCTCCACTTTGATTCCAGCAACACTGATTTCCAGTGGCAAGGAGGTGACTACTACAACACTACAACAGCTCTGGAAGGAAGCTCTTCTCTGGGCTGTGCACAAACCTCCCTGTCATTTGCTCATTGGTCCACTTCTGACCCCAGAAGCCACAAATGTAAGTCTAATTCATGTCCGCACTTCAGCCCTTCAAATATGGAAGACAGCCCTTGTGCCACCTGCCCTCTCTTTTCACACAAACCACAGTCAGGGTGGAACTCTGAGACTTCTGCAATTATTTCTAAGCTTTCACCATCCTGTTCCCTGCCTCTGAAAGCATTCCAGAACTTCAAGACACAGGACCCAGAAGTGACCCAAACAGTGCAACTCATCCCTCCCCACTCTGTAGACCCCATGTATATTAGTATACCATATTTTAATGTATATATTAAGATGGAATTAATTGTGGGAAGCAACAATGACCTACTGTTAACCCACATTATGTTTTCTGTCAACTAAAAGTCCTGGGACTTCTGGCTCTCTATCACGTTGAACCTTTCTTTTTCAACCTACCTATAGGACTTCTCATTTTCATTACTATTATGTGATATCCTGATTTCCATCTCTTCTTCAAGTCTACGAAGATTTTTAGAGGTCACACTTCTGTCATCTGTCTTTTATCTTATACTTTCTGTATCTTTATTCAAGTTGGCAACAGAATATATTGAAGAGGATGAGACAAAGCGACAAACCCCACCAGCAAGTTTCTCAACCTGTGACTCGGCCCATCAGTGTGCCATGGCTCCACCAGCCTTCAAACCCTCTGGCTGGGAGTTTAGCGGCTATGTTTCTCCATTGTGCCCACATCTAATCATGACGGCCTGTGCCAGCTGCTATAATGAAATCAAGACACACTTCATTCAGGGCATTCTCCTTTCTACACTTGATCTTAGCCAAAAGGCCGAGAAGCGATGGGCACTCTCCTATCTAAGTAGTCTTACACAGTAACACAATAAATTTAAAAAGCAATGAGGTTCCTTTGGTATGAATTTATTCTTGAATTTATGGCGGCCTTTCATGATCATAGCTTCTCTAAGTATGTACGTTAATTTTCCTTCCTGGAAATACTTGACCACCTGTACCACTCCTTCTTCCCCAAGATGCCCTCTTCCACCAGCTTCCAAAGTCCCACACACCTTGTGTTGCATACAGGAGGGTTACTGGTTGATGGGCACAGAAGTAGGAAGGAGTCACTGTATACCCTTTTGCAATTTTATTTTATTTTATTTATTTATTTATTTTACTTTATTTTATTTTATTTTATTTTTGAGATGGAGCCTCGCTCTGTCA
The DNA here is from genome assembly GCF_009764315.1 of Trachypithecus francoisi. Taxonomy (NCBI): domain Eukaryota; kingdom Metazoa; phylum Chordata; class Mammalia; order Primates; family Cercopithecidae; genus Trachypithecus; species Trachypithecus francoisi. Next base: position 78,403,554 of record NW_022681472.1, on the reverse strand, counting down.
CCCAGGCTGCAGTGCAATGGCATGATGTCACCTCACTGCAACCTCTGCCTTTCGAGTTCAAGCAATTCTCCTGCTTCAGCCTCCTGAGTAGCTGGGATTACAGGCACCCACCACCATGCCCAGCTAATTTTTGCATTTTTAGTAGAGATGGGGTTTCACCATGTTGGTTAGGCTGGTCTCAAACTCCTGACCTCAGGTGATCCACCCACCTCAGTCTCCCAAAGTGCTGGGATTACAGGTGTGAGCCACTGCACCCGGCCCCTTTTGTAATTTTAGATCTTGATATCTTATAAATGGATGATATATTAAAAAATAATTGTTGGGGCCGGGCGTGGTGGCTCAAGCCTGTAATCCCAGCACTTTGGGAGGCCGAGACGGGCGGATCACGAGGTCAGGAGATCGAGACCATCCTGGCTAATACGGTGAAACCCTGTCTCTACTTTAAAATACAAAAAACTAGCCGGGCGACGAGGCGGGCGCCTGTAGTCCCAGCTACTCGGGAGGCTGAGGCAGGAGAATGGCGTAAACCTGGGAGGCGGAGCTTGCAATGAGCTGAGATCCGGCCACTGCACTCCAGCCTGGGTGGCAGAGCAAGACTCCGTCTCAAAAATAAATAAATAAATAAATAAATAAATAAATAAATAAAATAATAATTGTTCAAAAACAAAAAAAAACGATGGCTCATGCCTGTTTGGGAGGCTGAGGCGGGCAGATCATGAGATCAAGAGATCAAGACCATCCTGGCCAACATGGTGAAATCCCATCTCTACTAAAAATACAAAAATTAGCTGGGCATGGTAGTGCATGCCTGTAGTCCCAGATACTTGGGAGGCTAAGGCAGGAGAATTGCCTGAACCCAGGAGGCGGAGGCTGCAGTGAGCCAAGACCACACCAATGCACTCTAGCCTGGGTGACAGAGCAAGGCTGTGTCATAAATAAATAAATAAGTTATTTTCTTCTATTTGAGAAAATTCACAAAATATTCACTTCCAAATTCTGCATATCACCTTTCTTTCCTTAGGTAAGGCATATAAAAATCCCTGACATGTAGCACCCCTTCCTTAGTTTCTAACCTAACAAGCCATGTCCTGAGGATGAGTCCCATAACAGTATTTGAAATTGGGGTATTTTATGTTATGGTTCCAAATGATTATCCTTTTGTGTAAAAGAATAATTCTTCCCGCCGGGCGCGGTGGCTCAAGCCTGTAATCCCAGCACTTTGGGAGGCCGAGACGGGCGGATCACGAGGTCAGGAGATCGAGACCATCCTGGCTAACATGGTGAAACGCTGTCTCTACTAAAAATACAAAAAACTAGCCAGGCGAAGTGGCGGGCACCTGTAGTCCCAGCTACTCCAGAGGCTGAGGCAGGAGAATGGTGTAAACCCGGGAGGCGGAACTTGCAGTGAGCTGAGATCCGGCCACTGCACTCCAGCCCGGGCGACAGAGCAAGACTCCGTCTCAAAAAAAAAAAAAAAAGAATAATTCTTCCTTGCCCCACTGACATCTCTGACATGTAACTTACTTCTGCCAATGTAATGCAAGCAGAAATGACCTGTGTCATGTGGAGTAGATGTTTTAAGAGCTATTGCATGGTTCCACCACAACTCTTCTCATGTGCCATAGATTGGTGTGGCCCAGATAGGGGCTATTTCTTCAGCCTGAATCCCAATTGAAAAACCACAGTGGACTCACAGCGGACCTATATATAACATAAATGGAAAATAAGATTTTGCTGTATAAATCACAGAGAATTGAGGGTTATGTGTTACTGGAGCAAAACCTAACAAAAACTGACTAAGATAGTAATAAGTGTACATATTTGTTTACTTTAATACCCATGAGATGGTATTTCCCCAAATTAAAATCTATGAGTCACCTTAATTTCTCCCCTTTCCCTTATCCTCCACATCCAATCCTCATGGATCAAGTCTTGTCAATTCCCAAATCTGTCAATCTGTCAGCTTCTTTCTCTCCACAGCTGCTGCTTCATCCAAGCCACTACCATTTTTTGCACAACGAGGTCCAACAACCTTCTTATTCCATCTAGTCCTTTCTCCACAAGGAAGCAAATCAGATCACGGCACTCACCTATTCAGGACCCTTTGGAGAGTTTCTATTAAACTTGGAATAAAACCCAATTTCTCATCAAGAACCACGAAGACCCTGCATGATCTGGTTCCGGTCTCCTCTCACTCTGTTAGGCTCCAGCCACACGCATCCTGTAACCCAGGGTCCCTGGTCTTTGGGTGCACGCTATGATAGGGTAACCACTTGTAACTGTTGTGCCTTGAGTTTCCATTATTCTAGGAAGCCCAGCTATAGCAAAACCAAAACCAGCTGGAAGTAGAGATGCCTCAGTTAAAGATGAACTTTGGTGAACTCTCAGCATCACCACACTAAAAAGCCTGCCCAAGGAGGAGCCTATTCCCCATTTTCTTTTTCTTTTTCTTTTAAGGAGCAGAGCGTTTAATAGGCAAGAAAGGCAAGAAGGAAGGGAGAAGGAAGAAGCTCCCCTGTACAGAGACAGAGGGAGGGAGGCTCCAAAGCCGGGAGAGGAAACCCCACCTACCAGATATCAGCTAGGTATATATACAGAGGCTGGCGGAGGTAGTGTGTGATTTGCACAGGGATCAGGGGATGGGTTTGACGGTGTCATTCACATAGCCCTCAGAACAGCTGGTCCTCCCACCCTAGCCTTTTGATATGCAAATGCAGGGCACCATGATGTCCTGCACACGTGGGGATAGTGGGGGCGTCCATGTTGCCAGGAACATGTGGGGAAAGGGCAAGAAGGCCAGCGGGAATCGCCATGTTTGGGTGGACCCAGTTTCTAATGGCTGGCATTCGCATATCAAAGGTTGCTGACCTGGCTCTAAGAGCTGCGGCTTTACAAGAAACTTTTCTGGGGATGCTTTAAAAAATGAAAATTTCCCAAGGACGTTTTTTCCTCTCTGCCTAAAATAATTTCTTAGTAACTCCTAGGACATTCCCCCCTGTGGAGATACCACACTAACTGCTGTTAGGGGGTTTGGGGCGATGACTGCTTCTGGCTACTTCCTGCTGGAAAAGGGCATCGAATGGGGAACAGCAGCTAGGGCTCCTCCTGCGGCCAATCTAAGGGTCCTCAGAAGAATGGCGTGTCCATGTGTGGTTCAGTTTACAGCACCATTTGGAATTTGATTGCTTCTAGACGAGAAGAAGCAATTCGAGTTACAGTATTGTGTATACAGGGTTCAAATATCAATACAAGACATACAAGCAAGAGAGGGCTTAATAAACGGATTAACCAATCCATAAAGAAGACTGGAATTTGTTAAAGAGGCATTGTAGCCACTTGGGACTGAAGCCAGCATTTTCCCTGAGCCTGTCAATCATTTTCTCTTCGCCATTTTCAGTACTTGCCATGTGTGAAGAAACAGGATCTGCGACCGCACCTGCACTACCTTTACCCCCACTCCCCGCACTATCTTTACCCCACCTTTACATGCAGTGACTCAGCCAGCAGCACAGTAAAATCCCTGCTTTCACCTTCATTCCAGGAGACACTGCTTTGGGAACTATCCCCAGTGTTCTTCTTACTTGTTGCAAGTACTAAAACCCCATTGTTACATTCTCCTTGATTGTGGTCACTGGGTTCACAATAGCTCTACAAGGGTATAGCATGCCAACTAAGAACATATGTTATATGGAATCATATTGATTTAGGTTCAAATATCAGCTGCTACTCTTGCAAATTCCTTAACTTGTCTGTACTTTCATGTCCTCATCTGTGAAGATGTTCACCCACCAAGCAACCGAACCCACCCATTATATGGGTAACAATTCTCCAGCTCCTCCAACTCGTCAAGCTCTTTCCCGCCTCAGAGCTTTTGTGTGCGTTGTTCCCTCTTCCTAGGCTCTTTCCCATCATCTGGTCTTAAATGTCACCTACTACAGGAAGCCTTCCTTTACTACCCCATACAAAGTAGGATCCAGACCCTCCTCCCCATGTCCCAACTCCACTAACTCTTTGATTATTTTCTTGGTGGCACTTATCACAATTTGCAAAGATTTCTTTTTATTTTTCATTCTCTACTAGACTGTAAATTCCACGAACAAAAGGATTAAGTCTTTTTTTTTTTTTTTTTTTTGAGACGGTGTCTTGCTCTGTCGCCCAGGCTGGAGTGCAGTGGCCGGATCTCAGCTCACTGCAAGCTCCGCCTCCCGGGTTCACGCCATTCTCCTGCCTCAGCCTCCTGAGTAGCTGGGACTACAGATGCCTGCCACCATGCCCGGCTAGTTTTTTTTTTTTTGTATTTTTTAGTAGAGATGGGGTTTCACTGTGTTAGCCAGGATGGTCTCGATCTCCTGACCTCATGATTCGCCCGTCTCGGCCTCCCAAAGTGCTGGGATTACAGGCTTGAGCCACCGCGCCCGGCCTCAAAAGGATTAAGTCTTATCTAACATTGTGTCCCTACAGGCTTTGAGTCTGAGAAAGCAAGCACTTGGTGCAATATTTGTTACATATGTTATATGGTCATTTTATAGACTCTAAGAAGCAATGGTTAATACAGTCAACATTGTAAACTTTATCTCAGTGTAGACCAGTTTCCTTTACTTGTTTACAAACTCTCTAACCCGATCAACTGTCATCATTATTGTATCTTTGGCCTCACTGCAGTGCTGCGTAATATAAATACATTTAGCACCAATCATCACTACTGCTATTCAATTCTTTTCAAATCAATAGATACTTAAGAGCATTAAGTGCTGCGTGTCTTATTAATACATCAAGAGGATGAGTAGCATCACCTTATATGAAAAAACAGCATTATTTTGCTTATACATGTAAATAATACCTGGAATTAATTGTGATGCTTATCATGGACCAGGGACTATGGTAAGTTTGTTACATACATCGTCTCCTGTCGTCTTCACAACAGCCCTACAAGGGTATAGCATACCAAGTAAGAACATAGGTTATAAAATCATATTGATTTGGGTTCATATGACAGTTATGCTACTGTTGCAAATTCCTTACCTTCTCCGTGCTTTCATTTCTTCATTTGTAAAATGGGGGCAATAGGCTGGGCACAGTGGCTCACACCTATAATCACCGTATTTTGGGAGGCCAAGGTGGGCAGATCACTTGAGCTCATGAGTTTAAGAACAGTCTGGCCAACATGATGAAACCCTATCTCTACTAAAAATACAGAAAAAAAAAAAATAACTAGGCGTGGTGGTACACGCCTGTAATCCCAGCTACTCAGGAGACTGAGACACGAGAATCGTTTGAACCTGGGAGGAACAGGTTGCAGTGAGACAAAATCACGCCATTGCACGCCAGCCTGGGTGACAGAGAGAGACCTTGTCTCAAGAAAAAAAAAAAAAAATGAGGGAAACAGTAGTAACCACACCTTAGGAATGAGTGCATTGAGGATTAAATAAGATGATGCATGAAATGTGCTTAGTTCAGCGCGTGACACACAGAAAAGTGTTCCATAAATGTCAGCTGTCTCTTCTTAACTTGCTCTTCTGGGGGTATTTTACGTCCTAAAGCATCAATGTGTCCTGGCACGGAGGGAGACTGAGTTCCTGCCTCTTAGGAGCACGCAGTCAGAGATAGCGTGGAGCACGTTTGCAATCAGAAGAGGACAGCAAACATGTTTTTAGAATGGTTACATTCATGTTTATGGTCCAAGCATAGTAAACTCGTGTTCTCATTTCCTTTTCCACCAAAACAGCTATCTCTGCTCCCCGAAGAGGCCTTGGATTATTATAGTTCCTTAAATTCCCTGAAATTCTCAGGAGAGAAGGAATATTTTTTTAAAGCAAGCACAGCTTGGAGCTAGAAAACAAAAGGTTACTAGGACAATGTAACTCATTTCCTGTTTTTCTCAACTGTCTAGACACAGATCTCATAAGCATTAGCCATGAATCCCACCGTCAGGTTAAAAATAGAAGGTTTAAATATGAAATGCTGTGGTGGAGGAAAGATTATAGGTTTCCACCTTTGTCCACAAAATGACTGCTTTGAAATAGGATTTTTTGCCTTTTTTGTTAGTTTTACCATAAGTTTTGTGAAGCAGTATTTCAATGGCAGGAATAGAGAACACCTTTTTTCTAAAGAATATATTTGCCCCTTGTAAAGCTAATGCAATTTAGGTTTTAAAAACCACTTGAAGACAAGCTTATGGTAGCCTATCCTAACAAAAAATCTGATCACAATTATAGTACTTGAAACATTTCAGGTTATTGCACATACCAACATTTAACCTCAAATAAATTTGTGCAATAGAAAATGCATACAGATTTGACATATCTACTTTTTCTTTTTTTCTATCTTCTGCCTCCATAAAATTATTAGACAAGTATTTTGTTTTGAACACAGAATTACTCTGCAAAACAAAAAAAAATTTTTTGAGACAGGGTCTCACTCTGTTGCCCAGGCTGGAGTGCAGTGGTGTGATCTCAGCTCGCTACAACCTCTGCCTCCAGGACTCAAGCGACCTTCCCACCTCAGCCTTCCAAGTAGCTAAGACTACAGGAGTGCACACAGCTAATGTTTTTTGTATTTTTTTTAGAGACAGGTCTTCACCATGTTGCCTAGGCTGGTCTTGAACTCCTGGACTCAAATGATCCACCTGCCTCAGCCTCCCAAAGTGCTGAGATTACCAGTGTGAGCCACTGCACCCAGCCTGGAAAACAAATTTTTAAAAACTCCTTTAATAATCCATAGGCATGCTGGGCATGCTGTCTCACACCTGTAATCTCACAACTCAGGAGACTGAAGTGGGAGGAGTGCTTGGGCCCAGGAGTTTGAGACCAGCCTGGGCAACATGGCAAGACCCCATCCCTAAAAGTAAACAAACATAGAAATAAAATAATCCATGGGCAGTGTCACACAAGTGTGGAGGATCTACAATGCTGTTTCCCAAACTTACTGAACCACAAAACCCTTTGATCAGGATAATGCTATTAACACCTCCTAAAATAGTACTCCATGGAATACCAGTTTAGGAAACAGGAATTGGATAGTTCCATGATTTCTTTTTCTGGTTCTAGAATTATATAAGGCTAGGTCTCTTCTCTGACAACCTCAGCTATCTGAATTACAACATAAAACTTGAAAGTAAACAAGTACTAATGACTCTGCAACATTGTAATGGACCTACTCTATTATTGGGAGATAAGTAGAAGGATGCCTTAGAGATACTCATGCATTTACTTTTGAATGTATTCATTGCGGTCCTTAATAGTTATATAGATATATGTTGAGAAAAGCATAGATTTATAACATATTTATAATTTTATAACATAAACATTTAAAATTATACAATTTTATAATTTATAAATATAAACATATGCATGTTTGCTAGCATACCTACATATATTTCCAAACTCTGTCCACTAAGAGCATCTAGAAGCAATAAAACCCCAGTAGCAATGAGAATACTCAGTGCCAAGATCTTGGTTCCTAAGTCCATTTTCCAATAAAAGGAATTAGAGATCTTTGGAGAAAAGATCAATTCCATGGTTGGGGCAAAGAAAGTACAAGATGAGCCTAGATTAAAAAGTAAGCATCAAAAGGCAAGAAAACACTAAAAATAATAAGGCATTTGAAAGGATACAGGAGCCAACCTGGTTAAGCTCCTAATGTCCAGAGCTGGAACCACTGGAGCAACAAAATAAATAACGACAGTGTTTGATTATAACCCATAAAATAAAATAAATATTCATCAGCCCATATTGATATAAAAATGAGGGAGAAGTAATAACTCTTTCTTATAGAAGACTTCCTATTAATAGAGAAGAAAGAAAGGAAACAGAAAATCACTAATAGGCAAATGATGTAGTAATAATTGTGACAGGCAAGAATCATCCATAGGTGCTGAAACTAGTGGGTGAAGGTACAAGAAACAGGATATTTGAATAGTTTTGTTTTTCTCTTTGTTTTGAGACAGTTTCGCTCTTGTCCCCCAGGCTAGAGTGCAATGGCCCGATCTCGGCTCACTGCAACCTCTGCCTCCTGGGTTCAAGCTATTCTCCTGCCTCAGCCTCCCGAGTAGCTGGGATTATAGGCATGCACCACCACTTTTTGGTAGAGATGGGGTTTCACCATGTTGGCCACGCTGGTCTCGAACTCCTGACCTCAAGTGATCCGCCCGCCTTGGCCTCCCAAGGTGCTAGGATTACAGGCGTATGCCACCACATCCAGCAATATTTGCGTAATTTTAAATTATTTCCCCAAGATATTTGTTAGTCACCAAGGGAAAAATGGTAATTTAGCAGAGAAACCTGGAAGACACCACTTTAACCCAGAGATCAACGTTAATTTCACCAGTAATAATGTATACTGGCATTGTGTACTTCTTGATACGGTGTATGAGAAAGGACATAACATTACTTCTGAGATATTCTTGCAAAAACTGTATTATCTCAATTTAATCAGAGAAAATACAGACAAAGCCAAACTGGAGGGCATTCTACAAAGTTACTGACCAGCTTTCTTCAGAAGTGTCAAAATCATGAAAGACAAAGAAAAACTAACTTATAAAAGACGAAGTTTGTCTCCTTCTCCTAACTAAGTTCAATTGGAGATCAATGTTTGGATCCCGGATCAGTAAAAACCATTAATGGGAAAATCTGCAAATTCAAGTCAAATCTATAGTTTACTTAATAGTATTGTAGCAATGTTAATTTCCCAGTTTTGATCATCACACTCTGCTTACATAAGATATTAAACAGTAGGGGAAGTTGGGTGACGAAATATACGGGAATTGTCTGTATTATTTTTGTAACTTTTTTAAGACAAAAATTATTTCCATTTTTAAAATAACAAATAAGTTCACAAGTCAAATATGTATAACTCAGTGTCTTGCATATCAATGATATTAATAACAACAGTAATAATAACGCGATTAAAAAAAAACTTTTACTTCCTGACGACCCATAATGTACCAGAAGCTTTTATATGTGTTCTTTCCTTTAACATCCACTATTAGAGGTCATAAAGTTAAGTAACATAAACAAGATGATATTTCTAGTAAGTGGCAAAGTTATAATGTCAACTTTTGTTATAACCTAGCAGGGAAGATCAAAGTAAATTACTTACTGCTTGAAAGAGACCAAATAGAAACCTAAAATTATGTGGCAATGTTGAATATATGTGCTACATGATTTCTTTTTTTTTTTTTTTTTTTTTTTGAGACGGAGTTTCGCTCTGTCACCCAGGCTGGAGTGCAGTAGCCGGATCTCAGCTCACTGCAAGCTCCGCCTCCCGGGTTTACGCCATTCTCCTGCCTCAGCCTCCCGAGTAGCTGGGACTACAGGCGCCCGCCACCTCGCCCGGCTAGTTTTCTGTATTTTTTAGTAGAGACGGGGTTTCACCGTGTTAGCCAGGATGGTCTCAATCTCCTGACCTCGTGATCCGCCCGTCTCGGCCTCCCAAAGTGCTGGGATTACAGGCTTGAGCCACCGCGCCCGGCCGTGCTACATGATTTCTGTTTCTTGCTCATTGTCTAAGACTTCAAGGCAGGTCAACAATGTAGAAATTCAAGAACACAGGCCGGGCATGGTGGCTCATGCCTATAATCCCAGCACTTTGGGAGGCCAAGGCCAGCAGATCAGTTGAGGTCAGGAGTTCGAGACCACCCTACCAACATGGTGAAACCGTCTCTACTAAAAATACAAAAATTAGCCGGGCGTGGTGCCATGCACCTGTAGTCTCAGTTACTTGGGAGACTGAGGCAGGAGAATTGCTTGAGCCCAGGGCATGAAGGTTGTAGTGAGCTGAGATCATACCACTGCACTCCAGCCTGGGCAACAGAGCAAGACTCCATCTCAAAAAAAAAAAAAAAAAAAAAAGAATTTCAAGAATACAAATTAATTAATACCCTAGGTGAGTAATGGATGACTTACTTTCTGAATAATTTTCTACAAAAGTCCCTCAGGGCTGTATGTCTTGGAAGATTTTCCCAGACACTTTCTTACACATTGATTTTGTGATTGGTTGTATGTGATTTAATAATACATGCAACCACCAAATAAGACAAGTTACATTTTCTCCATTTTTGCAAAAAAAAGAAAACTAACTCTCAAGAGGATTGAGAGACCTCCCACTGAACACCTTCCCATCCCCTCATCCCAACAGTTAACAGTTAACAATGGGCATTTGTGTCCATTCAAATGAAGGTAAACTAATATCCAGGACATCCTTGGATAAGAAAATAGGTGATGAAAGGAAAGAGGGAAGAGGGAAGAGGGCAAGAAGGAAGACACTTTGGCCAATGAGTACACATGAAAGCTCAGCTCAGCCACTTAACTGTGACCTGGGCAAGTTACTCTCCCTGCCTTTTTCTCTTCCACAGAAAAAAGAGTTTTAGTAAGTATAGGGGGTTGAATAGACAAATGGAATTATATCAAACTTAAAAACTTTTATGCACCAAAAGATACAATCAATATTGTGAGGCAACTTATAGAATGGAAGAAAATATACTCATATAATACATCTGAGAAGGGACTAATATCTAGAATATATAAAGAATTCCTTCAACTCAACAACAAAAATCAAATAACCCAATTAAAAAATGGGCAAAGTACTTGAACAGATGTGTCTCCAAAAGTGATATACAAATGGCCAACAAGCACATGAAAAGATGTTCGCATTACTAATCATCAGAAAAATGCAACTGAAACCCACAATGAGATATCACCTCACTCCCATTAGGATGGCCACTGTGAAAAGAAAGAAGGGAGATTGTATAACAACTGCTTGCTGGTAAAGATGTAAAGAAATTCAAACACTTGTGCACTGTTTGTGGAATGTAAAATGGTACAGCCCATGGAAAACAGAATGCAGGTTCCTCAAAAAATTAAAAATAGAATTACCAGTAACTATATGACCAACAATCCCATCCTTGATACATATTCAAAAAAACTGAAAAAAGATCTCATGGAGATATTTGCACATCTATGTCACTTGCAGCATTATTCACAATAGCCAAGACATGGATGCAACCTAAATGTTCAGTGATGGAAAACTGATAAAGCAAATGTGATATATACATACAATGGAATTTTATTCAGTCCTTCAAAATAAGAAAATCCTATCATACACTATAACATGAACGAAACTGGAGGACATTAAAGCTAAGTAAAATAATGCAGATAAATGCTTTCTGATTTCACATATATGAGGTATCTAAAGTAGTTAAACTCACAGAAACAGAAAGTGGAATGGTGGTTACTGGGGGGGATATGGGGAGAGGAAAATGGGGAGTTGTTTGATAATTACAGAGCTTCCATTTGTAAGATGAAAACTTCTGGAGATCTGTGGCATGATGATGCAAATATACTTTACTGTACACTTAAAGATGGTTAAGATGGTAAGTTTTATGTTATATTTTTACCATAAATAGATAAACACATAAATAAAGTTTTGAATGTATTGGTATTTGGGGTAGGAGGAAGCATATTCCCTATCCCACTACCCTCTTTGGGGGCCATGCAAGAATCCCTGTCTCCTGAGGCCCTTTCCCAACTCATCTCCTGACATGGTGGGCATCCCCTTGCTCTGGCCACCTGCTTCAGTTTGTTTACCTCTCATTTAGACACCTTGAACCTCCAGCACGTTGGGAGGCCCAGGCAGGTGGATCACCTGAGGTCAGGAGTTCAAGACCAGCCTCATCAACATGGCAAACCGTGTCTCTACTAAAAATACAAAATTAGCAGGGAGTGGTGGCCGGTGCCTGTGATCCTAGCTACTCGGGAGACTGAGGCAGGAGACTCGCTTGAACAAAGGGAAGCAGAGGTTGTAGTGCGAGACCATGCCATTGCACTCCAGCCTGGGCAACAAGAGTAAAATTCCATCTCTAAATAAGTAAATAAATAAAATAAAATAAAAATAGACACCTTGAACCTGTCTCTTATATTCACTGCTTCTCTGGCCCTTGCCTCTCCCTTTCTTCCTTGCCCACAATTCTACAGGATTTGGTCTGGTTCTAACTACTCCAAGGAACCCTCTGGAACCTGGATATGAATGGCCAGTAATTAATTTATGAAATCAGACTCTCAACCACATTCTATACTCAAGATATTAAAGCCAAGCTTAAAGACATTGATAAAACACTTAATACAAAAATTATCATATTATGAAAACACTTTAAAAATTATTTCATACATCAAAATGGCACTTAAACCCCATCACATTAACAATCTTATGACACTATCTCATGCCGTTGAATACGTGATAAAACCTTCGTACAATATCTGGTGGGAATGTAAGTTGGCACAAACATTTAGAAAAGCAATTTGGCAGCCAGGCGCAATGGCTCACTCCTGTAAATCCCAGCACTTTAGGAGTCCAAGGCAGTTCGATCACTTGAGGCCAGGAGTTTAAGACCAGCTTCACCAACATGGCGAAACCCCATCTCACTAAAAATAAAAAAATTAGCCAGGAATGGTGGTGCATGCCTGTAGTTTCAGCTACTCAGGAGGCTGAGAATCACTCGAACCCAGGGGGCGGAGCTTGCAGTGAGCCGGGATCACGCAACTGCATTCCAGCCTGGGCAACAGAGTGAGACTCTGTCAAGGGAAGGGAAAGGGAGGGGAGGGGAGGGGAGGGAAAAAGAAAGAGAGAGAGAAAGAAAAACAATTTGGAATATGTTTCAAGAACCACAAACATTTCTCGGCCCTTTGACCTATTAATCACATTCTCAGGAATTTGCTCTAAGGAAAATTATACTATTAAAAAAAGAACTTATATATAGAAGATGTTTATTTCCAAGTTATTTACGTAACTGATATGGTAACATAATCAAAATGCCACTTAACTGTTTTTCTTCCATCATCCCTTTAATGTAAAATGGTATCACCCATGAAAAACAGAATGGAGGTTCCTCAAAAAATTAAAAATAGAATTACCAGCAATTATACGACCAGCAATCCCATTGCTTGATATATATCCAAAAGAACTCAAAACAAGATCTCAAAGAGATATTTGCACATCCATGCATACAGTTTGCCGGGGGGAATAGGGAGGAGGGGCAGCAGGAGGAAAGTTCCTCACTCCAGATGAAAACAATTGCAGGATCCTGCCTGCTGTGTCACTTTCAGGTAATGACAGTCTGATGGTTACATCAAGTCACAACCATGGTCTTACTAGAGTAATTCAATGAATCAGTTCATTCTATTAAACAACAATTCCATTTTCACTCAAAAGATTTCTTCCCCTTCTTTGTGAGAGCTGGCAGTTCCCAGGGAGGTGAGGGGAAACTAGTCATTTTCTTCCGTCTTGCACCATGCGCCATAATCCTCCTCCGCTCACTGGCTGCTGGTTTGGATCCCATGCCCAGATGGACAGAAGGCAAAGAGGTTGTGTCTGGAACTACTTTAATTGGCTTCTGAGTGGCACAGTTGTAAGCTGACTTCCTGCTCACTGGGCTTTGCAGCTATATAAAGCTGCCTCTCACTTGGGGCACTTTTCTTGGGATCTTTGGTGATTCCCATCTCTGGGAACCTCTCCAGTTGTAATTCTCAGAACAAGGGAGAAGCATTCCATTCCAGCTGCCATCGCTCTCAGCCCTGGGTTCTCTGGCAACCCCCTCCACTCAGACTTCACTCTTTGGCTTCCTCTCACCCTCCCAGAGGGTCCTCTTGGACGGGATTTAAAATGACTTTCATGCAGAATGACAAACTGCAAATGGGTATACAACAGAATACGACTCTAAGTTATAGGGAAAGAATGAACTACTGACACATGCAACAACATGGATGGGATTCAAAGATGTCATGCCGGCTGGGTGCAGTGGCTCATGCCTGTAATTCCAACGCTTTGGGAGGCCGAGGTGGGTGGATCGCTTGAGCCCTGGAGTTCTGAGCAACATGATGAAACCCCATCTCTACTGAAAACACAAAACTTAGCCTGGCTTGGTGGCAGGCGCCTGTAATCCCAGCTACTCAGGAGGCTGAGGCACAAGAATTGCTTGAATCCAGGAGGCGAAGTTTGCAGTGAGCCGAGATCGTGCCACTGCACTCCAGCCTGAGTGAAAGAGTAAGACTGCCTCAAAAAAAAAAAAAAAAAGATGTCATGCTGAGTGAAAAAAGCCAATCTCAAAAGAGAACATACTGTACAATTCCATTTACAGAACACTCTTAAAATGACAAAATTCTGGTGATAGAGAACAGATGAGTGGTTGCCAGGGGTTAGGGTTGGCAGGAGGGTCTGACTACAAAGCTATAGTATGATATAGTATGACATAGAGCTTCTCTGCAGTGACGGAAGCTGGTGATGGTGTCCTTGTGGTGGTGGTGGTTACAGATACCTATATGTGTGACAAGATTTCATAGTACTGTGTATACACATGCACACACAAGAGCATGTCAAAACTCATGAAAATCAAGTAAGGTCTATAGTTTAGTTCACAGTATTGTGTCAATGTCAATGTCAATTTCCTAGTTCTACGTTATCATTGGTGAAAGCCAGATGAAGGGCACATGGAACTCCCTTTTATTTTTGCAATTTCTTCTGAGTCTTAAATTCATTCAAAATAATAAGGCTCTGGCCCAGTATCATCTCTCCCATGGGGCCCACACATTTTTTTTTTTTTTTGCCTGAGACGGAGTCTGGCTCTGTTGCCCAGGCAGGAGTGCAGTGGTGTGATCTGGGCTCACTGCAACCTCCACCTCCCAGGTTTAAGTGATTCTCGTGCCTCAGTCTTCCAAGTAGCTAGGATTACAGGCGCATGACACCACACCCAGCTAATTTTTATATTTTTAGTAGAGACGGGGTTTCACTATGTTGGCCAGGCTGGTCTCAAACTCCTGACCTCAAGTGATCTGCCTCCCAAAGTGCTGAGATTATAGATGTGAGCCACGGGGCCTGACCAAGGGCCCACATTTAAGCCCCAGGAAACACTCTCTCATCTCTTGCCCCAACAAACCCTGGGAACACAGTACCAAACCCAGCCCTCTGTGTCCTGCTGCCACAAGCCACTCTAGCCAGTTACATATTTCCCAACCATAGGAAATATATAAGTTAAATATGTGGTCCTATGGGAGTCCCCCTCGTACCCTTGAGGTGAAGGTGGTAGCACTCCTGGCAGGGGGAGGGAGAGTGGAGGTGCAGCCTGGCAATGCTCTCTCCAGTGGCGTCTCTTTGCCCTTCCTCCTCCTCATGTCACTGCCACCCTGACCTCTTATGTATTCAGTCTGAGGGGATCCAAGGTTAGGCAACATGTTCATGAGCATTTCCCTGCTGTTATGGATGCTGTGGTCCCTGCCCAGATCTCGCCTTCCTGACTGAGGCCTTCATTTCTATTCCAAGTCTCTCTGAAAATTGCTCTAAGCTGAAGGGAGTTACCATGATCACATCTTTGTCCCAGGGGCAACCTGCATCCATTGACTGGTCCCTTTAGGGGTATAAAGACCCAGCCTTCTTGCCCCAGAAGGCAACAACTCTGCAAGACCATCTGTATTAGTCTGCTCTCACATCGCTAATCAAGACACACCTGAGACACGGTAATTTATAAAGGAAAGAGGTTTAATGGATTCACAGTGCCACATGGCTAGGGAGGCCTCACAATCATGGTGGAAGGTGAAGGAAAAGCAAAGTCACGTCTTAACATGGCGGCAGGCAAGACAGCATGTGCAGGGGAACTCCCCTTTATAAAGCCATCAGATCTTGTGAGATGTATTCACTATCATAAGAACAGCACAGGAAAGACTGCCCCATGATTCAATTACCTCCCACCAGGTCCCTCCCACGACACGTGGGAATTATGGGAGCTACGATTCAACATGAGATTTGGGTGGGGACACAGCCAAATATCACCATCCCAGCTCTAGAGGTCCCTGGGGATTGGCTGAGTAGAGATTGCATCACAGTTCAACACCTCCCTGTGTCTCATCCTCCTTCCTTTCTTCCACCTTAGCTGTTGAGCTCCAAACACTCCCCCAATAAACTGCTTCCATACAAACATCCATCAAGAGCCTTTTTACAAGGAACCTAACCTGTGACACTTGATGAATTCCGTATACCACGTCAATCTCACACTCACTTTGGATTCTGATATCTATTTAATTGGTGCCTGAGTCAAAACTGAGAAAGGGGAAGTCCCAGTTAACATCATGGTATACTTATAACAGGAATAAACAATAGCAGTCAAAGAGAAACTTAATAAAGCATGGCAAATCAACGTTATGGGTTATTCAATAAAAGTAAAAATTATAAGCATTTTGCGGCAAAATATTCCAGAAGAATAACTGTGATCTAATATTAAGAGAATATAAAATGTATTCTGGATTGAAACCAAAAAAAGCACTAAAGAACATCTTGGGGATATTTGGAGAAGTTTGAATACAGACCACATATTAGACATCATTGTTGCATCAATGTTAAGTTTCTTGGACGTGATAATAATATCATCATAAGGCAGAAGAATGTCTTTCTTAGGAAATCCTTCTGAAGTATTTATAGGTGAAGTCTCATGATATCTGCAACTTGCTTTCAAATTCTTCAGAAAGAAAAATGTGTTTTTCAGTGAGAAAGAGAGAAAGAAAAAATGTGGTTCCCTACAAAGAGCAGGAATACTCATTTCCTGGAGCCACCTTATTCCCATTCCTGTACTAGATGCTCCCCCTGGTGTACCAAGAGAGCAGAATGCATTCATCAAAATGTATTTCAAAATGCCCTTCACCGTGGGAAAGTAATGTCCCAAGACTTTTATAGAACGTGATCAAAGTGTCACACTTTTTAATATATCTTCTCCCAAGTCCTAACCAACAATATAGTTCCTGTTCCCCAGTTTGCTCTCTGTGGTGTCAAAATCTCGAGTGTCAATTCTGGTGAATTGGGGGCATGCTTGGGGAAGGAGTGAAGAGGTTACCTGTAGCCATGCCTGTGAATGCATGAGCTCTGGAGTCAGTCAAATGAATCCCACTTTGGCCACTTATTGGCTAGGGAACTTCTTTTAGTGTCAGCTTTGTAATTTGTGAAGTGGGAATGATAACAAGATTCATATCAAAGAGGATTAAATGAGACAACACAGACCAAGACTTAGCATGGGGCTTGGCACATAGTCTAATTGGAATTCAATAAGTCGTAATCAATTATTATCATCTTCTCCTTTTTGAGGCGGCTCCTAAGACTGCCTTAGAAGTCCTAGTGCCTTGTGTAGTTCAAAAACTACTGCTCTAGAGTATCTGAGTTGTATACTTAACTCTGCTGAGAAAATCCATCCAATGTTCTTTCTACAAAGTTATAATAACTAATCTCATATTAAAAACAAAACACAGGCCCAGCATGGTGGCTCACACCTGTAATTCCAACACTTTGGGAAGCTGAGGCAGACAGATCACATGAGGTCAGGAGTTCAAGACCAGCCTGGCCAGCATGATGAAACCCCTCCTATACTAAAAATACAAAAAAAAAAAAAAAAAAGCCAGACGTGGTGGCACACGCCTGTAGTCCCAGCTACTCGGGAGGTTGAGGCATGAAAATCGCTTGAACCTGGGAGGAGGGGGTTGCACTAAGCTGAGATCACGCCACTGCACTCCAGCCTGGGTGACACAGCAAGACTGTCTTTAAAAAAAAAAAAAAATTAAAAAGAAAACCTCCCATTTAGGGATACATGCACTGAAAAATATTTTTTCACTAGATTTCCCCCTCTCACACATTATTTCTAAGAAAAATGATTTTTTAAGTTCTCTAATTTTCTGCTCACCCGTGGGCCTCCTGGGCTTCTGCCTGTGACACTGTAGCCATAGCCTCCTCCAAAGCAAATCACTCTTGTGCCTCATGTCAAGAAGAAGCACAAGAGTCTCTCTCCTCTGCCCCAACTTCATGCTCCCAACTGTCTTCTCTTCCCCTCACATACTTCTTCTTGCTCTATCTCCCTTCCTTTCAATAAATCCTTATTAAGTATCTACTTGCTGAAAGACGCAGTTCCTGTTGTTCTTGAGTATACAAAGTTATCAAGGTCATAGTTCCGCTTTTTATGAGTTTATGGTCTAATAGGCCAGACTCTTGCAGGAAAGCCCAACATGTAAAAGGACCTAGGGTGTCATTATAGCAGATACTAAGCATGGGAGAGCAGAAGACAACACCAGGGGGCGCTAAGGAGAGGTGGGTTAAAGTCCTAGATGTGTTACATATTGGATATGCGAGCTTGAGCAAGCGAAATAACCTCTTGGGGAGTAGATATTATCATCTGGAAACTACCGTGGGTTGGGTTTCCCCGATGCATGTCTTGAGACAGGAACTTGGGTAGTTGGTTTTTTTGTTTGTTTGTTTGTTTGTTTTTTGAGGTGGAGTCTTGCTCTGTCACCCAGGCTAGAGTGCAGTGGGGCGATCTCGGCTCACCGCAAGTTCCGCCTCCCAGGTTCACGCCATTCTCCTGCCTCAGCCTCCTGAGTAGCTGGGACTACAGGCGCCTGCCACCGCGCCCAGCTAATTTTTTTTTTTTTGTATTTTTAGTAGAGACGGGGTTTCACCATGGTCTCGATCTCCTGACCTTGTGATCCACCCGCCTCGACCTCCCAAAGTGCTGGGATTACAGGCGTGAGCCACTGCGCCCGGCTGGGTAGTTGTTTATTTGAAAGGTGATCCTAGGAAACACCAGTAAGGAGTGGGGACATGAGTCAAGGAACAAGGAAGCCAGCCAGGTCACTGAGCAGGTGACAAGAAGATAGGCTGTTGTGGGCAGCTGGGGACCAAGGCTGCTGGGGACCTGGGAGATAATGCAGCATCTAGCCCAGAGTTGTACCTTCTAAGGATCAAGAAAGCTAAGCCACTTATCCATCCACTCCCACCCATCAGGGCTGAAGGTTGTTCCAGGATGTATTAATTCCATGCTTCCCACCTGCCCAAGCCAGGACCAAGTGTGTTAGGTCACTTAGGCGAGGAATAGTAAGGACGGTGCCTATGGAAAGGGGGGATTGACAGCATCCACACACCACCTGCAAACAGTGTTTGGAGGAATGAATGAGAGAAGAATTTCAAAAATCCTGAGCAGAGTACCTGACAGAAGTGTGAAATGTGTCTGAATGTAAAAGTCAGATGGTGCACCTCCTCAACCCATCCCTGGATGCTGGCGCATGTTACTCTCTCCTTGCTTCCTTTGTAACCTTCAGCCAATACATACTCCACTACGTCGTCAAAACCAAACCTCCCAGGTCCATCCTTCCCTCATCCCACTTCCGACTCCCTGCCGTTGCATGCAGAGGTCTTCCCCAGCTGGTCTCCACTGTCCCTTCTGCCAGCCCAAACCTGCCCACCACAGCCAAAGGACACCCTGCAAAACACTGATCTTCTCACATCTCATGTTGAAGAGCTTACCCTGACCACTTTTTTCCTACAAGATTGATTCAGCCCTACATCACATCTTGTGGTTCAGAGGCTATCTAGTAGTAGACATCCCATGTGCCACAGACAGCCCACCCCTTCTTGTCCCCTTGGCTCTCACCTCTGCAATATGCTCCTCCTCAGACCCAAGACCAGCACAAGAAGCAATGCCTTCATTTTGCCTTTAGATTTATTCCAATGTGACTGGATCTCCACTTTATGGTGTAGTGATTCTGGAGTCAGGCTCAGGTTCAAATCACATTCCTTTACATATTAACTGTGCTACTTTGGGCAGTTGCCCATGCCCATTTCTTCATCTAAAAACAAGGATAATACTAATTCCCACTTTATAAGGTTATTGTAAGGACTAATAATTTCATGCCCAACAAGTAGTTTTGAGCAGTGCCTGGCACAAAATGAGTACTCAATACATATTATATGTCATTAGGGGTTCTCTCAAAGTGCTATTTTAAGATTTTTTTAAAGAAATCAAGAGCTATCTGTTGTGAAATAAGAATGATGTATATTGGGCTGGGTGCGGTGGCTCACGCCTGTTATCCCAGCACTTTGGGAGGCCAAGGTGGGCAGATCACCTGAGGTCGGGAGTTCGAGACCAGCCTGATCAACATGGAGAAACCCTGTCTCTACCAAAAATACAAAATTACCCAGGCGTGGTGGTGCATGCCTATAATCCCAGCTACTTGGGAGGCCGAGGCAGGAGAATCGCTTGAACCGGGAGGCGGAGGTAGAGGTGAGCTGAGATCGTGCTATTGCACTCCAGCCTGGGCAATAAGAGCGAAACTCCGTCTCAAAAAAAAAAAAGAAGAAGAAGAATGATGTATATTGGTCTCTACCCAGGTTCCTGGCACCGAGCTTTGAAAACCCTTGTGATTTCCTGAACAATAGGGGTTCTAGGAGAAACTTGTGTTGAAATTATTGGGTCTCTGCCCCAGGTACCTGAGACAGAGCTCTTAAACCTTGTAATTTCCTGAGTGATAGGAACATCTGACTTAGAGTTCCTGAATCCCTTGGAATTTTTCTGAGGAGTGTCTTTTTTTCTAATGAGGGGACTCTTGGTGAGCTCCTGGACAGGGGCTGCTCACTGGAAAGACTGAGCCATGATTAGAAGCTTGGAACTTTCTGCCCCATCCTCCATTCTTTAGAGATGGGTAAGGGCTAGAGACTGAATTAATCATCCATCATGGCTACCTGAGGAAGCCGAAGTCCTGAACTATGGGGTTCAGAGAGCTTCCAGGTAGCAGAACACATCCAGGTGCTGGGAGGGTGGTGCACCCCAACTCCATGGGGACAGAAGTTCCTGCACTCAGGATCCTTCCACACCTGATCTCTTCATCTGGCTGTTCATCGTATCTGTTTTTGTTTTTGTTTTTTGTTTTTTTTGAGACAGGATCTCACTCCATTACCCAGGCTGGAGTGCAGTGGTGTAATCACAGCTCACCGCAGCCTCAACCTGCCAGGCTCAAACGGATCCTCCCACCTCAGCATCCTGAGTAGCTGGGACTACAGGCACACACCATCACATCTGGCTAATTTTTGCATTTTATTTTATTTTATTTATTTATTTGAGACGGAGTCTTGCTCTGTTGCCAGGCTGGAATGCAGCGGCACGATCTCGGCTCACTGCAACCTCTGCCTCCCCGGTCCAAGCAATTCTCCTGCCTCAGCCTCCCGAGTAGCTGGGACTACAGGCACGCACCACCACACCCAGTTAATTTTTTTGTATTTTTAATAGAGACAGGATTTCACCATGTTGGCCAGGATGGTCTCGATCTCTTGACCTTGTGATCTGCCTGCCTCAGCATCCCAAAAGTGCTGGGATTACAGGCGTGAGCCATCGCGCCTGGCAGATTTTTGTATTTTCTATAGAGATGGAGTTTTGCTGTGCTGCCCAGGCTGGTCTCGAACTCCTGGGCTCAAGTGATCTTCCGAACTCAGCCTCCCAAAGTGCTGGGATTACAGGCATGAGCCACCATGCTCAGTCTCTATCTTCTAACATAGCCTTTGTTAATATAACAAAAGAGTAAATGTTACATGTTTCCCTGAGTTCTATGAGCTGTCCTAGCAAGTTAATCGAACCTGAAGAGGGGGTCGTAGGAACTCCGATTTATAGCAAAATATAGGTGACCACCTACTACTTGCAACTGACATATCAAGTAGGGGACAGTCTTGTGGGACTGAGCCCCTTAACCTGGGATCTGACTCTGACTCCAGGTGTCAGAATTGCATTGAATTCTAGAACAGCCAGCTAGTGTCACTGGAGAAATGACTGAGATGTAGGAAAACCCCACACACATCTGATGTCAGAGGCGAAGTATTATGTTGAGTGTTGAGTGTGAAAATACCAACTGTGTCCGGGCGCGGTGGCTCACGCCTGTAATCCCAACACTTTGGGAGGCCGAGGCAGGTGGATCACGAGTTCAGGAGATTGAGGCCATCCTGGCTAACATGGTGAAACGCCGTCTTTACTAAAAACACAAAAAATTAGCCAGGCGTGGTGGCAGGCACCTGTCGTCCCAGCTACTTGGGAAGCTGAGGCAGGAGAACGGCGTGAACACAGGAGGCAGAGCTTGCAGTGAGCCAAGATCGCGCCATTGCACTGCAGCCTGGGGGACAGAGCGAGACTCCGTCTCAAAAAAAAAAAAAAAAAAAGAAAAAAGAAAGGACCAACTGTTTTCCCTGTGTCATACATCTGCTAAAAAGGTTTTCTCTCTTCACATGAGCTCATGGGCTTTCTGAGCATTTCTGTACCCAAATTGCAGCTTAATGCCAAAGATGCCACAGAAACACACCCCTGACCAGCACACAGACAGCGACATAGCTGTTCAATGGTTTCATCTAGACTCATAGTCTCAAGGTCTCACTTTCACTCACAGTAGCCCAATCAAAGGGTTAGGATTGGTGAACAGACAGGCTCAGTATCACCAAAAAATAATTTCTTTTGGCTTTTCTTGCTCTTGGTCAATGAAACGTTGATCAGATAGAACATCTGAGGCTATACTTGTTTCAAGTTGTGTTTGTTTCAAAAAAAAAAAAGCCAGACACAGTGGCTCACGCCCGTAGTCCCAGCACTTTGGGAGGCCAAGGAGGGAGGATTGCTTGAGTCCAGGAGTTCCAGACCAGCCTGGGCAACATAGCAAGACCTCATCGCTACAAAAAAAAAAAAAAAAAAAAGTTGTTAATACATATGTTAGGGAAAGTATGATTTATTTTTTTATTTTTATTTTTATTTATTTTTTTTTTTTGAGACGGAGTCTCGCTCTGTCGCCCAGGCTGGAGTGCAGTGGCGCGATCTCGGCTCACTGCAAGCTCCGCCTCCCGGGTTCCCGCCATTCTCTCGCCTCAGCCTCCGAGTAGCTGGGACTACAGGCGCCCGCCACCGCGCCCGGCTAGTTTTTTGTATTTTTAGTAGAGACGGGGTTTCACCGTGTTAGCCAGGAGGGTCTCGATCTCCTGACCTCGTGATCCACCCGCCTCGGCCTCCCAAAGTGCTGGGATTACAGGCTTGAGCCACCGCGCCCGGCCGATTTATTTTTTTAAATTTTAATTCTACTTTTTTTTTTTTTGAGACAGAGTCTTCCTCTATAGCCCAGGTTGGAGTTCAGTGGCATGATCTTGGCTCACTGCAACCTCTGCCTCCCGGGTTCAAGTGATTCTCCTGTCTCAGCCTCCTGAGTAGCTGTGACTACAGGCACATGCCACCACGCCTGGCTAAATTTTGTGTTTTTAGTAGAGATGCAGTTTCACCATATTGGTCAGGCTGGTCTCGAACTCCAGACCTCAGATGATCGACCCACCTCAGCCTCCCAAAGTGCTGGGATTACAGGCGTGAGCCACTGCGCTCAGTCAATTCTACTCTTAGTAAGTAATATATTCAGAGGGCTCACAACCCTTAAAAACACAAAAGGGTACACAGTGAAGTTTCCCTCCCTCCCATGACCCTAGCCACCCAGTTCTCTTCTCAGAAGCAAGCAATATTACCAGTTTGGTATTGGATACTGGATATTCCTATAGATAATCTGTACACATATAAGCAAATGCACACATATGTGTTTGTCTTTCAGTACAGATTTCTACTTGCTCTTTAATTGTATTACATATATAATATAGGTTCACTACCTATTTAATATAGGTTTAATTTGAAAGGCAAAAACAGCAATTACTTTTGCACCAACTAATACACGCAAAATAATATTTATATCATGTTTAAGATTTTTTTTTTTTTTAATTTTGGCTGTGTGCAGTGGCTCACGCCTGTAATCCTAGCACTTTGGGAGGCCTAGGTGGGCGGATCACTTGAAGTCAGGAGTTTCAGACCAGCCTGGCCAACATGGGGAAACCCCGTCTCTACTGAAAATACAAAAATTAGCCGGGCATGGTGGTTCACACCTGTCATCCCAGCTACTCGGTAGGCTGAGGCAGGAGAATTGCTTGAACCAGGGAGGCAGAGATTGCAGTGGGCCGAGATCACACCACTGTACTCCAACCTGGGCGACAGAGGGAGACTGTCTCGAAAAAATATGTATCTATATATAGAGAGATATTTATAGATATATAGATTTTTTTTAAATGTTAAGCCACCACTCAGCTTAAAAAACATAAATATTTCATCGGCCCCCTATTAATAAGCCTACAGGTGGTTTCCAACTTCCTGTTGCTATGCCCACAGCTACAATGAGTATCCTTGTGTATCCACCATTTTATATGTGTGCAGTATATATCTGTAAGATAAATTCCTAGATAAGGATTTTCTAAGTCAAAAGGGATGGTCACAGGTCATTTCTATAGATAAATATCTGGATTGCCCTCCACAGAAGTTGAAAACAATTGATTCATTTGTTTTTGAAAGTTTGCAAGATGCCTAGAAATTTAACAGGTGGCAAAATCATTTAAGTGACAGAAGACAGGAAAGCAAAAGAATCTTATTTAAGTGACATTTCTTGTTAAAAACATATAAAGCATTAACCATCTCTTGTTTCCCCTGAGGCAATCATGTAAAGCAACACCTGAGGGTGCCTTCAGTACTTGGGGAAGGGCCCACATACTTCATTCTGGTGTAATTCCTACAAGGATTAATATTGCTCAGAACTGACAGGAATGATTACTTCCTGCAATGAGGTAATTATGGAATCAAGTTCAGCCACACTTTTTGTGACTTTGTTTACTTTAAAATGCCTGCTGCCTTAGATATTTAAGATGTGCATCTTGGGTTCCAAGTTTTGAAACAAAAATCCTTGCAGAGGCAGAGGCTGCAGTAAGCCAAGATCGTGCCACTGCATACCAGCCTGAGCGACAGAGCAAGACTGTCTCAAAACAACAGCAACAACAAAAATCCCCATAATATATAAGTTCTCTCAATATTCAAAAGCATAAGGAACAAGCAGGATGATTATTAACAAAGGATTTATCCAGAAATACAACAACTGTCAGATTATAGGAACCTCTGCAATGCAACGTCATGGCCACTGAGGTTTGGCATTGGAGATGCAAGCAACTAAATATCACCTTCCTTGGGGAGGGCCACTAACTTGAGCCCTGCCATAAGGATCAGACCGGAAAAGATGTTCTTAAAATCCAGAGATTGGAGAAAGTCAATATTTTCCCACCTGACCGGATGCCTAACAGAGTATCAGCACATTTTAGAACCAAACATGAATGGGCTGAGATACAGTTTCTCGCCTCTCTTGCCACTTTTGTAATTAGCCACAGCAGCCACCACTTTGGAAAGGTACTAAAGTTTACCCGCTTACTAAAAACAGCCTAATTACACTTAAAATTAGCAATATACCTAAATCCATATTTCATGACACAGAACACCTGCAGAACACCTGCATTCCCAGAACACCTGCAGTAGACTTCTGGGTGGGGAAGTGGGAGTGAGTCTGGCTATTAAAATGCTGATTTCGGCACTGGCTCACACCTGTAATCTCGGCACTTTGGGAGGCCGAGGAGGGTGGATTGCCTGAGCTCAGGGGTTTGAGACCAGCCTGGGAAATATGGTGAAACCCCGTTTCTACTAAAATTACAAAAATTAGCCAGGCGTGGTGGCACACGCCTGTAGTCTCAGCTACTCAGGAGGCTGAAGCAGAGAATCGCTTGAACCCGGGAGGCAACGGTTGTAGTGAGCCAAGATCGCGCCACTGCACTCCAGCCCAGGCGACAGTGCGAGACTCCATCTCAAAAAAAAAAAAAAAAAAAAAAAAAAGTTGATTTCTGGACATGGAGTTTGAGAATATTGGTAACACAAACGGTTGCTCACTACAAATCCTCACTGGAAACAGCACTAAAGAACCACGGTGTGGACTGACTCCTCTGTGCAAGTCACTGACAGTGTCCCTGTATTAATACTGTGGGCCCATGAACCAAGCAGCCACGGCAGCAGGAACAGAGGTGTGCATGGACTCAGCCACTGTCTTTCACTCACCAGAGCTGACTCGGCTGCCTTCTCGCTGAAGCCATAAGTGGAGACCAAGGCTGAGCTATGGCATCTTAATTATGAGAGATCCCTTCCAAAAGGGAAGACAGAGCTTTGCGCAGTGGCAGTATCATAGCCAATGAGGTTTGTCCGAGGTGCTATAATTGCTAATTGAAAACAGAAGACAGGTGACTGCCCCTCCCTTGAGTAAGCACTTCTTCCACAGATGAATTTCCTTTTCCTAATTCCCATGCTTCTGCCAGCAACTTACCAGCTCATTGAATGCCTCGTCCACTGCCACAATGCCAGACACCCACATTGCTTCTGATCACAAATCCATTCACAGCAAAAGAAATGGGTCCATATGCTGGTGCCCCCCAGATGCTCTGACCTTACCGTGGTCCCCAGGGGTAGGTGATCTTCTGGATGGTAGAATGAATAGCCCATTGGAGACTGAGCTACAGCATCTGCTGGCAGACACCACCTGGTGATGCTGGGGTTCTGTCCCTTAGGATGCAGTGGATGCTCTGAACCAGTGACAGGACTGCCAGAGTTCACAGGTCTGGGCACCAGAGGTAGACATGAGTGCATCTCCGACTGCTACACCTATGACTGTTTCTCTAGATGTTTGTTTCCCGTTTCCATCACTTTGAATCAAATGCCTTTTGGATTCACGTAGCAAGCGATTTCTGTTCTCTGCCGCTGAGGCCTGACTGGTATGCTTACTAAACCAGAACCAGCCAGGGAGGTTCTGGGCATTGGCCTTTTTAACAAGTTTGACATTTACTGATAAAGGTTCTTTGAGGTAACTACAGGGTAAGTTACTTCAGGTGGACGGTTGTGAAGGACACTTCATCACGACCGTGGGGAAGCTCAGTGACCCACTCCTGCCCTACAACAGACAGCACCTTGCTAGTGACCCATTATCTGATTACAGAATGTGAGCATGAACTGGGTGAACTGGGAACTGGGTAAAATGGATGGCAGCCAGGCCCTGGAGCAGGAATGCCTAGATCCAAATCCTGTCTCCACCACTCACTAGCTATGTGGCTTTCCATAAGTCACTTTACTTCACTGCGCCTACACAGTGTAACATGAGGAGAATAATGGTATCTACCTTATATTGTTGTTTTGAGGATTGAGGACTGAGGATTGAGTTCATACACATGAAGAGCTTAGATGTGCTAATCTGGGGCCAGGCACGATGACTCATACCTGTAATCTCAGCACTTTGGGAGGCCAAAGCAGTTGGATCACCTGAGGTCAAGGGTTCGTGACCAGCCTGGCCAACATGGTGAAACCCTGTCTCTACTAAAAATACAAAATTAACCAGGCGTGATGGCAGGTGCCTGTAGTCCCAGCTACTCCGGAGGCTGAGGCGGGAAAATAACTTGAACCCGACAGGCAGAGGTTGCAGTGAGCTGAGATCGCGCCAATGCACTCCAGCCTGGCGACAAGAGCAAAACTCCGTTCAAAAACAAAACAAAACAACAAAACACTTCACCTTTCGATGTATGAAATATTATCTTCCCCACCAACACACACACAATCTCTTTAAGCCTCAAAATAATTCTTAGGTGAGGCAACGGAGGCCCAGAGAGGTTAAGTGACTTACCCAAGGTCACACAGTATGTCACTCACAAATGTAAAACTGTAACGGGGGCCAAGGACTTAAACTTATTTTTCCTGTATTCCAGGTGCAGGGACAAGATCTTCTCAGCATCTGGCCCCAAGGAGGTCAAACATAGCCCTGCATCCTGTGGGCCTTGAGTGGGAACTGATTGAACTGTCACCTATCGCTGCAGAAACAGCGTGTGCCATAACAGAGTGACTGTATTAACATCTTGCCCCACAATTTCCTTCCAATGTTCTTCCCAGAAATTGCTCTACTCCAAGTCCCCATGGAAACCTCAGGAGGGATTGCCTATTGACTCTAAGTGAAATTCTGCTACAACTGCTCCCTAAATAATTAATGGATGCTTTTTTTTTTTTTTTTTTTTGAGATGGAGTTTCGCTCTGGTTGCCCAGGCTGGAGTGTAATGGCGCGATCTCGGCTCACCGCAACCTCTGCCTCCAGGGTTCAAGCAATTCTCCTGCCTCAGCCTCCTAAGTAGCAGGCATTTGCACCATGCCTGGCTAATTTTTTGTATTTTTAGTAGAGACGGGGTTTCTCTACGTCAGTCGGGCTGGTCTTGAACTCCTAATCTCAGGTGATCTGCCTGCCTTGGCCTCCCAGTGTTGGGATTACAAGCATGAGCCACTGCAAGCAGCCTTTTTAAATTTTATTTATTTTTGTGTGTGTGTGGAGACCGAGTCTTGCTCTGTCACCTAGGCTGGAGTGCAATGGCTCGATCTCAGCTCACTGCAACCTCCGCCTCCCAGGTTCAAGAGATCCTCCTGCCTCAGCCTCCCCAGTAGCTGGGATTACAGGCATCTGCCATCACACCCAGCTAATTTTTGTATTTTTAGTAGAGATAGGGTTTCACCATGTTGGCCAGGCTGGCTTGAATTCCTGTTCGAGTGATCCACCCGCCTTGGCCTCCCAAAGTGCTGGGATTATAGGCGTGAGTCACTGCGCCTGACCAATAAATGGACGTTATTAAAAGCCTGGCCTGAACAGATACCTGCTGTAAAGCTCAGGGCCAAAGCCACATTCTCTCTGGACTGCCAGGGTAAAAGACATAGTTCATTCTCTGGTGCTAGGCTGCATGGTCAGCTTGGAGGAAAGGGGAAAAGTGTACTGTGAGCTCCTGCTCTCAATATCAAACACGAGACATGGTGCTTTCCACATCTGCATTTGTGACAAGGGGCTGGAATGAGGTGCCTGCCAAGCATGTGAGAGAACTAATTAAATAAATCCATGGTGTTCTTTGCTCTCTGCAGAAGTCATTCATAATGTGCTTTTCAGACCACAAGGTGGAAGACTAGGGCTTGGAGTTAAGGCTGAAGGGACTGCAGATGAAACCTGTTTGAAAAAGGACAAGATAATCTAAAAAAGCAACAGAATCTAGTCAAAGGGAAGAATTCAAATAACAAGACTTTAGCAGCAGTTTTCCAGCATTATCCTGAGACATAGGGGAGTGGTGGACTTGATGTCCTAGACCCCTTTGGTGACAAGAGTTGTTCCTTTATTGAATACTTGAGGAATATTTGTTGAGTGCTTACTATAAGGTGTCAGATACTGTACTAGACACTATATTACAGTGGAGAATAAGGCAGGGAGGACTCACAGTCCAATGGAGGGAGATAGAAAACAGACTTTTAGACCAGGTGTGGTGGCTCATGCCTGTAATCCCAGCACTTTGGGAGGCTGAGGTGGGCAGACTACTTGAAGTCAAGAGTTCGAGACCAGACTGGTCAACATGATGAAACTCCATCTCTAATAAAAATACAAAAATTAGCCAGGTGTGGTGGCACATGCCTATAATCCCAGCTACTTGAGAGGCTGAGGCAGGAGAATCTCTTGAACCCAGGAGGCGGAGGCTGCAGTTAGTCGAGATCATGCCACTGCATTCCAGCCTGGGTGACAGAGCAAGACTCCATTTTAATTAAAAAAAAAAAAAAAACGAAAACAGACTTTTAAACAAAAAAGTGTACAAGATCATTTCAGTTAGTGATAATTGCTATGAAGAAAAAAAGGGACTGTCATGTTGACTGGGGCAGTCAGCTTTAGATGCGTCAACAGGGAAGAATTACCAGACTCGAAGCTCAGATCTCAACGTCAGGGAGTGTCAGCCAACAGAAGATAAGGGGGAAAAAAAGGGTCAGATCAGAGTAAACAGAATGTGAGGTCCCTGAGGAAGGAATGAGCTTGTCCTGCTCACCAAGAGAAACGTAATGGGGGAAGCAGGACAGGGAATGGGCCAGCAGTGGCAGAGCTGAAATCACAGAGACAGCTGCAATTCAGACCACACAGGGCCCGAGAGCCAGGGCAGAACAGTGGATTTAGCTTAAGGACATGCTGAGGCCATTGCAAAGTAGTGGTGATTTGTTGTTGTTTGAAAACAGGGGAATGAGATGGTCTGGTTTTTAACAGATCACTCTGTATGAAGGAGAAATGAAGCAGAAAGAAAAAAAGAAAAAAAGATCACTTTGGCTGCTTTGTGGAGAAAACATTGCAAAGTGGGAAGAGGTCAAGGAAAAAAGCAAAGAGTTATTGGGGTGGTGCCTGAGGTTTCCCCATGACCTGAATGAAATATCCCTGAAAGTTATCCAGCTTTCTTTCATCTCTGTCAATGCTGAAGAAGGGCTGCATGAACCAAGGGATGGATTGAGTCAAAGGGAGTGTCCTACGGAGTGAGAACTGAGGAGTATTTGCCCTGCTTGAGACAGTGGCCCTGGAGGACAGAGGTTTGGATGTCATGGGAGGTCTCCTTGGAGGGGCAGAAATGGATAATTCATTCTTCATAATGGAAGAACTGGCTGAGGGCCAGGCAAACAGCAGTCTCCCCTGCTGACCCACATCCCCCTGCAGTACCACCCCCTTTCTCTGCCCCCTTCCCAAACCACTCTACTTCCTTCCTCCCATTCCCTCCTGAACCCACTGAAATTAGGCTGTCATCCCCATCACTCCACTGAAATTGCCCAAAGACCTCCACACTGCCAAAACCAATGGTCATCTGTCCTCAACTTACTCAACTGATCAGCAACATCTGACAGAGCTGACCCCTCTCCCCTTCTAATACCACTTTCTCCTTTGGGCATCCTTGTTTTCTCCTTCCTCCATGACCATTCCATCTGCCTCCCCATCTCCTAAGCCCTAAATAAAAGGCTAGGTCCCTGAACCTTTCCTCTATCCACACACATCCTTTCAATGATATTATAGAGTCCTGTACCTTTAAATATCATCTATTAACGGATGTCTCCCAATTTGATATTCCCATCCTACACCTCTCCACTGACTCTGGGACCCCTTTATCCAACTCATACATATATATATATATAATTAATAAATATATATTTAATAAATTAATTATGAGTTGGATAAAGGGGTACATATATTTAATTAATTATATGTATGTGTGTGTGTGTACATATATATATAGAGAGAGAGAGAGTCTCACTCTGTCGCCCAGGCTGGAGTGCAGTGGCGTGATCTCAGGCTCACTACAACCTCCGCCTACCACACCTGGCTACCAACTCCTATTTGACGGCTCCTCTTAGACACCCAACTGGCACCTCAAATTTAACATACCCCCAGTAAAACTCCTGATCTTCCTCCCCAAAATTACTCCACCCACAACCTTCTCCAATTCAGTAAATAGCAACCAATCTTCCACTCAATGAAGAAGTTCACTGTCTGTCTTCTCCACAAGAATGTAATCTCCATGAGCGCAGGATTCACTGCTGAATCACCAGGGCAGTGATACAGCAGCAGTAGAGGTCTTCAACTCCTGGCCTCAAGTGATCTGCCTGCCTCAGCCTCCCAAAGTGCTAGGATTATAGGCATGAGCCACCACACCCAGCCCTCCAGCTCTTTTAAATAAGCATCCTCGCCGGGCGCGGTGGCTCAAGCCTGTAATCCCAGCACTTTGGGAGGCCGAGACGGGCGGATTACGAGGTCAGATCGAGACCATCCTGGCTAACACGGTGAAACCCCGTCTCTACTAAAAAATACAAAAAACTAGCCGGGCGAGGTGGCGGGCGCCTGTAGTCCCAGCTACTTGGGAGGCTGAGGCAGGAGAATGGCGTAAACCCGGGAGGCGGAGCTTGCAGTGAGCTGAGATCCGGCCACTACACTCCAGCCTGGGCGGCAGAGCGAGACTCTGTCTCAAAAAATAAATAAATAAATAAATAAGCATCCTCCATGAAGAATTTTTGCAAATCATCAAGGTGTTAATTGCTATATGCGGAAGGTACACAAGCCCCTACCAGTCTGAGAGTCCTGTGTCTAAGTCATTTTCTCTTGCAAAGTCCTGATGAAAAGGGGACTCACAGAGAATCCAAACCACAGCCTGCAGGCTTCCTCACGCTTCTGCTTCACTGCTGAGCCAGCCACTGGTCATGGCCTGTACTGCTGTCAACCACCAAAATACCACTCAGTCAGAACATTGCTGTCCACTGTTCTCCTACGGAAAATCAGCAGTTACTTCCAAGGTTCCCACAGAGCCACATGGGGCCCCTCGTGACACAGTTCTTTCTTTCCTTCCCAAGAGACAGGGCTTTCCAGAGAGTAAGAGAAAAGGGGTAAGGGTGCACCGTGGCACATCTCTCATCGCACCTGCCATCAAGGAACCTCTAATGTATAATCATCTAGTCTGGTCCTCTCAGTCACATGTCATCTTCCCTTGCATTGATTTTCTCTCAGGGACCTGTTCATATTTTTCTCTCCTCTAGCAAAGACATCTTTGAGGACCTCTAGCCCACGGGACAAGCCTATACGTGTCTGAACCCTAAATGAGAACACAGACCTTTTGGCTTCTTTCCCACAAGGCTCTTGAACCTCATGCAAAACAACAGGAGACCAGATAGACATCTGTGTTCAGGCTTTGTGAACATTCTGGGAGGGGCGATAATTCCACAAAAACTGTGAGACACGAAGGGGGCAGTCTGCACAAGGACCCAGAGGCTCACACCACAAATTCTTTTTTCTTTTCTTTTTTTTTTTTGAGATGGAGTCTCACTCTTGTCGCCCAGGCTGGAATGCAGTGGTGCAATCTTGGCTCACTGCAACCTCCACCTCCCAGGTTCAAGCGATTCTCGTGCCTCAGCCTCCCGAGTAAGTGGGATTACAGGCATGTGCCACCATTCCTGGCTACTTTTTGTATTTTGGGGAGAGATGGGGTTTCACCATGTTGGCCAGACTGGTCTCGAACTCCTAACCTCAAGTGATCTGCCCGTCCTTGGCCTTCCAAAGTGCTGGGATTACAGGTGTGAGCCACCATACCCGGCCTGGAACACCACAAATTCTTATTTCTGACCCAGCTAAAAATATCCTGTTACATACTTGAATGTGCACTGAATTATTCAGGGAGGACTAAACAGCCAATCAAAACTCACCAAGAATTCTATGACTTAAAAAACGCACAAGTTTGTCTCCTATGAAAGAGTTCCACAATATAGTATTTAGGCAGGTATGCAACTCCACCGTCACCAGGAATCCAGGCTGAAGGTGGCTATCAACTGCCTTTGGTAAGCAGCTTCTGAGGTCACTCCAGTCACACCATTTCATCTGGTAAGAAAGTGGGCAAAGGTGTGAAGGAGTGGGCAGGAGTTTCACAGGTCATGTAAGTGGCACACACACTTCCTTTTATATCATCCAGCTGGTCACATGGCCACACCTGACTGCAAAGGAGACTGGGAAATATAGTCCATGGCAGAGCAGTCACACACCAGTCACAAGGGACAGCAAGCTGTGGCCCAAGGGCCAACTCTACCAGCTCTTGGTTTTGCAAAGTTTTTTTTTGTTTTGTTTTGTTTGCCATATACATATTTTTATATGAAATTATATAAAATACAGAAAGAGGCATAATGAATGTATGCAGTTAGAAAGCAGGATGGATGGTGGTTACCCTGAGAGAATAAGGGGGTAATCAGAAAGCAGCATGAAGCTTCTCAGGTGCTTTTTTTCCTCAATTTGAATCCTGGCTCTACTACTTACTAGCTAGTAACTTGGTGAGCTATATGAAAACCTCTCCCTGCATCAGTTTCCTTATCTGTAAAATAGGGATAAAAATAGTACTGACCCATCATGCTGTCAGAAAATTGCCTGGCATACAATGACTGCCAGATAATATACAATGAGCTCTATTAGTTATTTTCTCTAGACAGTTATATTCTTAAAACCAGGGTGATTATCAAAAAGGACATTAGATTTATCCATCACATTGTATACTTTTTAAAAAGAACATGTTTATATATTAATTATAAAAATTAATCTCGTAATATGAATATTAAGCAAAAGACAAGCACTACTCTTTAGTGGTATGTGCATCTGAGCCTAAGATTAGGTTTTATTATAAAAATGTAAGTCTAATTTTTTTAATAGTAAGCAACTCAAGCCTAGCAAAAATACTGCTCTGTCGCTACTCAGTGAGAAAACATATTTATATATTTAAAAAGCTAAGCGATTTGTACAAGGACACCTAGACAGAAAAGTAAACTTAGAATGAGGTTTCTGATAATGAAGGTTATTGTTTTTCCCTGCTATAGGCAGACTGGCAGAATATTCAAGCAGACAATGAACAGGGCACAGATGATAACAGAACCCTGACCCTCAGCTCAGTGGTGATCAGTATGGAGAAATCAGGACGTGGTCAAAAATTGCAGCTTCCCCATGTTGTTGTTGTTCCTACTTTCAGCTTGGAACCAGACAGAGAAAACCAAACATACTCCTCCAATCACTTAGGATGTCCAGCTCCTAGCTGGAAAAAGAAAGCCACGTTTTTCCTTAACCTTCTAAGTTCATAGTTGGAGCAGAGTGTTGTGGAGGCTGTAAGTCCAAGATTAGGGCTGAGCAGATTATGTTGTCTGGTGAGGACTTGGTCTCTGCTTTGAAGATGGCACTGATAGGCTCCAATGAGTGGAGGAGCACCAGGGCTCTTGTCTTACGCAAACTGGATAAAATGACACAGACACAGTTGGAGTGGTTTTAAGGAGCAGAGCGTTTAATAGGCAAGAAAGAAAAGAAGAAAGAAGGAAAAAGTTCCCCTGTACAAAGACAGAGGGAGGAGGGCTCCAAAGCCAAGAGAGGAGACCCAGGTTTTGCAAAGTTTTATTGGAGCTCAGCCACACCTATTCATTTACATATTGCCTGTGGCTGCTCTTTTCGGCTACAAAAGCAGAGTTGAGTAGTTGTGGCAGAGGCCTTAAGGCCTGCAAAGTCTAACATTTACTGTTTGGCCATTTACAGAAAACATTTGCCAACCCCTGCTCTAGAAAAAGAAGAGAAGGGCCAGATGCAGTGGCTCATGACTGTAATCCCAGCACTTTGGGAGGCTGAGGTGGTGGGGGGATCACTTGAGGCCAGGAGTTTGAGACCAGCCTGGCAAACAGGGTGAACCTCTGTCTCTACTATAATAAAAACACACACAAAAAATTAGCCAGGTGTGGTAGCGAACACCTGTAATCCCAGCTACTCAAGAGGCTGAGGCCCGAGAATCGCTTGAACCTGGGAGGTGGGGGTTGCAGTGAGCTTAGATCGCGCCATTGCACTCCAGTCTGGGTGACAGAGTGAGACTCTGTCTCAAAAAAAAAAAAGAAAAGAAAAGAAAAAGAAAAAGATAACAAAACAAAACAAAACAATGGATTTGGTGGGACAACTAGCAGTCTACGGTTTCAAAATTCATCTTGGGGCCAGGCACAGTGGCTCACGCCTGTAATCCCAGTACTCTGGGAGGCTGAGGCAGGCAGATCACCTGAGGCCAGGAGTTCAAGACCAGCCTGGCCAACATGGTGAAACCTGTCTCTATTAAAAATATAAAAATTAGCCAAGTGTGTTGGCGCACGCCTGTAATCCCAGCCACTGGGGAGACTGAGGCAGAAGAATTGCTTCAACCCGGGAGGCCGAGGTTACAATGAGCTGAGATCACAACACTGCACTCCAACCTGGGCAACAGAGTGAGACTCTGTCTCAAAAAATAAAAAACTTTAAAAAACTTTCCAAATTCATCTTGGAAATTCTTATGAAACAAAAACATCTATTGTAGCATTTTTTTTGGTCATACCAAGAAGCAAAAAACAACTTATAAAGGACTGTTAAATTATGGACCATATGTATCGCAGAATACAATGTAGCCTTTAAAAAGAATGTAGATATTTTCTCATTCTTGTTGATTTTCCAATCAATATGTACTGATTAGAAAACACTCAAATATATTAACTTTAAAAAGTAAAATGTATTTTTATTTGTTTAGTGAAGGGAAAAAAAGTACAATACAGTATAATATGTTTAGGATGCTACCATTTGTTGGGGGGAAACAGAATTTAATGTATAATACATACCTCTATGTTTACACAGGCATAGAAAATTCCTGGAAAGAAGGATATAAAATAAACTGAAAAAGAGGCTGTTTCTGGGTGGGAACATCAGAAAATCGGAGGACAAAGCAGGAGGGAAGTTTACTTTTCACCAAATACTCTTCTATACATTTTGAATTGGTACAATGTACATTGTACCATCTATTTTTTAATTAATTAAAAATTAAACCAAGGAAAACACACAAAAAGGTTTGCATTTATTACCATTGCTAACCAACTCCTCTTCTGAAAGGCATACTTTTCTTAAAACCTCCAATAATATCTTCAATCAGGGATAGCCAGTTCTACTGAGCTGGGAACCATTTTATACTTTCATATTTGCTTCCCACCTCCTTGGTGTGTCAAGTTCTCAGAGATACCCTGTTTCTGTTGCTTTCATAGTCAACTGACAAATTCTGCTTTAGGCAGGGCGCGGTGGCTCACACCTGTAATCCCAGCACTTTGGAAGGCCGAGGCAGGCGGATCACCAGGTCAGGAGATAGAGACCATCCTGGCTAACACAGTGAAACCCCATCTCCACTAAAAAGACAAAAAAAAAAAAAAAAAAAAAAAATTAGCTGGGCGTGGTCCCAGCTACTCAGGAGGCTGAGGCAGGAGAACGGCGTGAACCCGGGAGGCGGAGCTTGCAGTGAGCCAAGATCACGCCACTGCACTCCAGCCTGGGCAATAGAGCAAGCTCCGTCTCAAAAAAAATTTTTTTTTGCTTTAGTCAGCCAGGCGCTATGGTCCACACTTGTAATCTCAGCATTCTGGGAGGCCTAAGTGGGAGGATCACTTGAGGTCACGAGTTCGAGACCAGCCTGGCCAACATGGTAAAATCCCCTCTCTACTAAAAATACAAAAATTAGCCAGGTGTGGTGGGACATGCCTGTAATCCCAGACACTCAGGAAGCAGAGGCAGGAGAGTCACTTAAATCTCGGAGGTGGAAGTTGCAGCGAGTCAAGACTGTGCCACTGCACTCTAGCCTGGGCAACAGAGCAGGACTGCATCTCCAACAAAAACAAGCAAACAAACAAAATTCTACTTTAGTCTCCTGCTTTTCTTGAAATTTCCTCTTTCCAAACAGAAAATCATCTCACACATGTTGAATACGAAGAGAAAGAAACACAACCTCAAAGAAAACTTGTCTTAGTTTGGGTTCAAAAACAAAAAGAAAAAAAGTTTAAACAGAAAAATTAAGCACAGACAGACACAAATAACAGTTCCTAAGCCTGATAAACAACTCTGAAGAAAAACCTTGTAAGAAAACCTATCTTTCAGTTAAAAATAACGGAAATACAACTCACACAAGCTGAAGAGAAAAAGGAATCCACTGGCTCAGAGAACCAGGAAGTGCAGGCCGGACACAGTGGCTCACACCTGTAATCTCAGCACTTTCGGAGGCCAAGGTGGGTGGATTGCTTGAGTCCCGGAGTTCAACACCAGCCTCAGCAACGTGGCAAAACCTCATCTCTACTAAAAATATAAAAATTAGCCGGGCACTGTGGCACGCCTATAGTCCCAGCTACTCAGAAGGCTGAGGTGGGAGGATTGCTTGAGCCTCAGAGGTGGAAGTTGCAGGAAGCAGAGATCACACCAGGGCTCTCCAGCCTTGGTGACAGAGCAAGACAGTCTCAAAAACAAAAAAGGGGTCTTGGTTGCAAGCACAGATCAATCTGAAACAGAGCAGGCAAGTCCCAAAGTAGGGCTGAGCCCATGAGACTTCTTGGCTTTGCCCAGGAAAGAATTCAAGGGCAAGCTGAAGGTGAAAGAAAACAGCTTAGGCCAGGTGCGGTGGCTCACGCCTATAATTCCAGCACTTTGGGAGGACGAGGCGGGCGGATCACGAGGTCAGGAGATCGAGACCATCCTGGCTAACACGGTGAAACCCCGTCTCTACTAAAAATACAAAAAAATTAGCCGGACATTGTGGCGGGCATCTGTAGTCCCAGCTACTTGGGAGGCTGAGGCAGAAGAATGGCGTGAACCCGGGAGGCGGAGCTTGCAGTGAGCTGAGATTGCGCCACTGCACTCCAGCCTGGGCGACACAGCGAGACTCCATCTCAGAAAAAAAAAAAAGAAAAAAAAGAAAACAGCTTTATTGAAGCTGTAGTGTTACAACTCTGTGACCGCTCCTGCAGAGCAGGTTTACCCTGTAGGCAGAGAGGAGCAGCTAAGGGCAGTTTGGCAGTCACATTTATACCTACTTTTAATAACATGCAAATTTGGCCAGGTGCGGTGGCTCATGCCTGTAATTCCAGCAATGTGGGAGACCGAGGCGGGCAGATCACCTGAGGTCAAGAGTTTGATACCAGACTAGCTAGCATGGCAAAATCCTGTCTCTATTAAAAATACAAAAATTAGGTGGGCACGGTGGCACACGCCTGTAATTCCAGCTACTCGGGAGGCTGAGGCCTGAGAATCGCTTGAACCTGGGAGACAGAGGTTGCAGTGAGCCGAGATCATGCTACTGCACTCCAGCCTGGGCAATAGAGTAAGACTTTGTCTCAGAATAAACAAGTAAATAAAAATAATATGCAGATTAAAGGGCAGTTTATGCAGAGATTTCTAGGGAAGGGGGCCAGGCGCGGTGGCTCATGCCTGTAATCCCAGTACTTTGGGAGGCGAAGGCGGGCAGATCACCTGAGGTCAGGAGTTCAAGACCAGCCTGGCCAACATGGTGAAACCCCGTCTCTACTAAAATACAAAAATTAGCCGGGCGTGGTGGTGCACACCTGTAATCCCAGCTGCTCAGGAGGCTGAGGCACGAGAATCACTTGAAACTGGGAGGCGGAGGTTACAGTGAGCCAAGATCGTGCCACTGTACTCCAGCCTGGGTGACAGAGCAAGACTCTGTCTCTAAATAAATAAATGGTTACAGTTGTACCCTCCATAGCATAAGGCAGAGGATTCGCATTAAATCTCAGTTTCTCTTTTTTTTTTTCTGAGACGGAGTCTTGCTCTGTCACCTAGGCTGGAGTGCAGTAACATGATCTTAGCTCACTGCAACTTCCACCTCCTAGGTTCAAGCAATTCTGCCTCAGTCTCCCAAGTAGCTGGGATTATAGGTGCCCGCCACCACACCCAGCTAATTTTTGTATTTTTAGTACAGTCAAGGTTTCACCATATTGACCAAGCTGGTCTCAAACTCCTAACCTCATGAGCCGCCTGCCTCGGTCTCCCAAAGTACTGAGATTACACGCATGAGCCACCATGCCCAGCTGACAGTTTCTTAATAAGGAGAAAGCTCATCTAAGAACAAAAGGTCAGACATCCTTGCTATCAGAAGTTGTTCCTTTTAAAGCAGAATCATGAAAACATGAGAGCTGATACTATATGCCAGTGTAATGCCAAATATCTTTCATTTGGAATGATATGATTAAAGCCAAATGATCAAGATGTCTCCCAAAAGGCACATGTAATAAATATATTTTAAAGCCCTGGTTCTCATCTACAATCGAGGCATATTTAGGTATTTCGGATCATCAAGGGTGACACAAAAATCTTCAAAACAAAACAAATGTTAAATCAATTTTATTTAAAGTCATAAATAAATAAACCAAGTAACACTCAAATCTGAGAGGGCTGCAATCTTTTTAACAATACCATAGTCCAAAAATACTAATATTTATTGCTGATTCAGCTCACAATATTACCCCTTTCCAAACAACAGCACATTGAAATGTTCAAGAAAACATTTTATGGGCACCTTTTATGGGCATTTGAGATTCACAGAGCAATGGGCCATGGCCCTGCCCTCAAGGAGCTTACAATGTAGCTGGAGAGACACAAAACATCCAGAACAGACATGAGGGGCTGGCTCTACCTCCACACCTCTACCTGAACAAAAACGATTACTGGCTTAAGTCCTCATGTTTTAACAAATGAGCCACAGGAATATCTTAGCAAGTACACACTATATCAAGTTTCAATTTGACATATCAAAACAAAAGTTTTTATGTTGTTATTTATATTTGTATTCAGTCAGATTTCCACTCAATCAAATTAAAAGAGAAAGACATAATTCCAAGCCAACTGTACCATAATGTTTGCTGTCCTCGATGAAGGGATAGCTTGTTCATGTCCTAGAATTTCTCCACAGTTCCACATCTTGAGGCCAAGTTTAGCAGTTTTTACTGCCAAACCGATGTGTAAATTCGGATAGTGTGTAGACAGCGCCCCATCCTACCTCGGGATCCATACTGATGAAATCGTTCAGGTTCATTTTGGAATCTAAAAAAAATATGAAAAAAAAATGTCCACTGAAAACACAATTTTGGTTTAACAGCAATAAAACAATGCAGAAGACCAAAAGTAGGTAAAATGAGTCAAATAGATAAGGGCTCAGTGTCACCTCTGTGGTTTTCTTGCCTTGAATGTATAACTTCAATCCAATCATGACAAAACAAACACACCCAAACTGAGGGAAACAGAATGTCAGTGAAGAGGGGACTACACAGAGAGTCAGAGCTCCAGAGATCAGCAGAGGGGACCCCCTGGGTCTTTGGCTAAGTACTGATCTTCTCTTCTATGGAACGAAACCTCATGAGACCAGGGAAAGCAGCACCAGGAAGGAGTGGGTCTAATAATCCCCAGAACTTCCACAGGGCTAGAAATAATTCATGTCACCACCAGCCAGAGTGGAGAGAACTCTTAAGATGCAGCATTCAGTGGAGTCCTCAAAAGGGTCATGTCGGAGTAGAGGGGCTAAATTAGCCCTCGAGGAAAGGCTGCTCTGAGCCGAGCACGGTGGATCACACCTGTAATCCCAGCACTTCGGGAGGCTGAGGTGGGCAGATCGCTCGAGGTGAGAAGTTAGAGAACAGCCTGGTCAACATGGTGAAATCCCATCTCTACTAAAAATACAAAAATTAGCTGGGTATGGTGGCACGCCTCTCTATTCCCAGCTACTTGGGAGGCTGAGACAGGAGAATTGCTTGAACCTGGGACCTGGAGGGTATAATGAGCCAAGATCATGCCACTTCACTCCAGCCTGGACAACAAAGCAAGGCTTTGTCTCAAAAAAAAAAAAAAAAGAAAGCCTACTGTGAAACTTTACTCAAAAAGATTAAAAGCAGCCAGGCTTGGTGGCTCACACTTATAATCTCAGCACTATGGGAAGCTGAGAAAGGTGGATCACTTGAGGTCACGAGTTCGAGACCAGCCTGGCCAACGTGGTGAAATCCCATCTCTACTAACAGTACAAAATTTAGCCGGGTATGGTAGTGGGTGCCTATAAATCTGAGTTACTTGGGAGGCTGAGGCAGGAGAATCGCTTGAACCCAGGAGGGAGAGGTTGTAGTGAGCCAAGATTGCGCCACTGCACTCCAGCCTGGGCAACAGAGCAAGACTCTGTCTGGAAAAAAAAAAAAAAGGAGTTAATCCTGGCCAGCGTGGTGGCTCATGCCTGCAATCTCAGTATTTTGGGAGGCCAAGGTAGGAGCAATACACTGAGAACCTATCTTAATTAAAAAAAAAAAAAGAGTCAATTCCATAACTAAATCCAACATACCTAATAATGTATCTAAAACATGCATTAATTTCATGTCAGTTTTCTTTTTTTTTTTGAGACAGGGTCTCCCTCTGTCACCCAGGCTAGAGTGCAGTGGTACCATCTTGGCTCATTGCAACCTCCACCTCCCAGATTCAAGCGATTATCCTGCCTCAGCCTCCTGAGTAGCTGGAATTACAGGTGTGCACCACCATGCCTGGCTAATTTTTAGTTAGTTAATATGGGCTGGACACAGTGGCTCACCCCTATAATCCCAGCACTTTGGGAGGCCAAGGCGGAAGGATCACCTGAGGCCAGGAGTTCAAGACCAGCCTGGCCCATATGGCAAAACCTCATGTCTACTAAAAACATAAAAACTAGCCAGATGAGGCTGGGCGGGGTGGCTCATGCCTATAATCCCAACAGTTTGAGAGGCCGAGGTGGGCGGATCACAAGGTC
The DNA here is from genome assembly GCF_009764315.1 of Trachypithecus francoisi. Lineage (NCBI taxonomy): Eukaryota > Metazoa > Chordata > Mammalia > Primates > Cercopithecidae > Trachypithecus > Trachypithecus francoisi. The sequence continues at coordinate 78,361,890 of NW_022681472.1, read as the reverse complement.
AGGAGATGGAGACCATCCTGGCTAACATGGTGAAACCACGTCTCTACTAAAAATGCAACCAAAAAAAATTAGCTGGGCCTGGTGGCGGGCGCCTGTAGTCCCAGCTACTCAGGAGCCTGAGGCAGGAGAATGGCATGAACCCGTGAGGTGGAGCTTGCAGTGAGCAGAGATCACAGCACTACACTCTGTCGCCTGGGCGACAGAGTGAGACTCCGTCTCAAAAAAATAAAGAGGTATGAAAATTGCTTGAGCTCAGGAGGTGGAGGTTGCAGTGAGCTGGGATCGTGCCACTGCACTCCAGCCTGGGTGACAGAGTCAAAAAAAAAGAAAGAAAGAAAGAGAGAGAGAGAGAGAGAAAGAAAGAGAGAAAGAAAAGAAAGGAAGGAAGGAAGGAGGGAGGGAGGGAGGGAGGGAGGGAGGGAGGGAGGGAAGGAAGGAAGGAAGGAAGGAAGGAAGGAAGGAAGGAAGGAAATTGGGCTGGCAGTGCTCACCTCGGCAGCCCATATAGTAATTGGGCTGGCAAAAGCCCAGTACAAAGTAGCATCCAATGAGTAGTAGTCATGAAAACCAAAGGAATCGCCCCAGTCGGAACAGGGCTGACAAGGGGTTCACTAAATGCCTGCTATGCACTAGGCTCTGTCTTAGGTGCGCACATATCGAAGGGAAACAGGTAGCTGCTAAAGGCACACTGTGCCGAGACCAGGCCCTGTAGAGCAGGTTGCCGGAGATGCTAAGGTAGACCCCTCAAGCCCTCTCCTTACCAGGGCGCTTCCCCAGTTCTCACACTGAGGCCAGGAAGCAGCTCTGTATACCAATAAGCAATTCCAATATAAATTTTTTAAATTATGAGACCTTTTCATAGGGAGCCTCAAAAATCAGAGTTTGAACCCTCTCTTAGTCCCCTCAAATATGCCGAATGTATTTTTTACTTTCTTCCTTGTTAAAGTATTTTTTTCTTCTTCTTTTCTTTTTTTTAGATGGAATCTCACTCTTGTCACTCAGGCTGGAGTGCAGCGGTACAATCTCGGTTCACAGAAACTTCCGCCTCCTGGTTCAAGTGATTCTGTCTCAGTCTCCCAAGGAGCTGGGACTACAGGCACAAACCACTACGCCTGGCTAATTTTGGTATTTTTAGTGGAGACGGGGTTTCACCACATTGGTCAGGCTGGTCTCGAACGCCTGACCTCAGGTGATCCACCCACCTCAGCCTCCCAAAGTGCTGGGATTACAAGCATGAGCCAACGCACTCAGACCCTTGTTGAAGTAGTAACACTACTGCCCTATTTTTCTGACATGCTGCAGAGCTCACAGAGCACTTTCACACAGACTGTATTTTCTAGGTGTTGGGATGATCTCACCCCTAAGTGGGAATGTTGAGAATTACTTACAAACATAAATAATGCTTCAAACTCATATGAATGCCAAACAATAGTAATAGGGTGAAGGAATCTTTATCTTCTTAAATGTCAGGAAATTATCAACTGGACTGATACCTAAAAGCACATAAATGAGACAAGTGGTACAATAAAACCTGCTAGCGCTCATCTCCCTCTAATGCAGATTTTATTATATAGCCAAAGTGACATTTCACACATCATAAGGATGCAATGGGGATCTCTTTCACGATAGGACAAAACCCTACCATGGCAAGGTGCTACTAGTCCCACTGTTAAATGACACAAGCATGTGAGTCTCCTGATGTTCAGCGTCCCCGCAGTAGCTACATTCAATAATCCAGCAGGTTGCAGGGGCCATGCTCCTGATCCTTAATACCCTTTGTCTCCCACAAGTTCTTATGCCTTCCAGTCCTATTCCCTGTGCCTTGATTTCTGAATCTAACACGCACACAGAAGTAGTATTTCCTGTGACCTCCTTATTTATGGAGTTTTTTTTTTTTCTTTTCTTTTTTTTTTTGAGATGGAGTCTCACTCTGTTGCCCACGCTGGAATGCAGTGGCCCAATCTTGGCTTACTGCAAGCTCCGCCTCCCGGGTTCATGCCATTCTCCTGCCTCAGCCTCCTGAGTAGCTGGGACTACAGGCACCCACCACCACACCCGGCTAATTTTTTGTATTTTCAGTAAAGACAGGGTTTCACCGTGTTAGCCAGGATGGTCTCGATCTCCTGACCTCGTATCCGCCTGCCTCGGCCTCCCAAAGTGCTGGGATTCATTCATGGAGTTTTATTCAAAGAATGACCTGACTTCTGTCCTCCATTAAGGAAAAATGCTGATGTGTACATGATCAATCAGAATCCCCTTTGAGAAGGCATCCTGGCTCACCTCCAGTCTCAATGCAGGGATATGGCGGCGGAGGCTCTCTCCAATTCCCACTGGAGTCTTTCATGTGAGATCGGTCAGAAGCAAAGTTCTTCAAATATGAATCTGCACGGATCACTCTAAATTTCCTGCAGACAAATCAATATACACTCACATTAGGGAGGTGTCACATTTGAAATTCTAACTGAATTTTTATATGGACTCATTTCCTATGACATGCACAAAACTACTCAAGCATTTCTGTATGGTTAGTAACACAGGCAACTTTACTACCTATTGGAGAAGCATAGGAAATGATCAACTAAAACCCGAAACAGAAAGACAAAGGCACAAAAACATGTCTGGTTGCCTTGATTTACTCAATTTGTGTATCAAGGGCAACAGGCATGATTTTCTGATGCTGCCTTCACAGCCCTCTCAATGGTGACACCAGGTATCCCCACAAACCCCCAAACAAAAAGAGTATAAGAAAAATCCCCAACCTGCTTGAAATTAAATGTGTGGGATCTCAACACACAAAATTTTACAAGAATGCCAACCTTTTATATGATAGATAACTTTTAAAGTTTTAAAACATTTTGAATCTCCTGTGTTGCAAATACATCCTTAAACATCAACTCAATGCTGATGCCAGACGAGATCTTTACAAAACAACTGTCAAAAAAAAAAAGAACCTCTGTGGAATCGTCAAAGTCTTACTTCAGAAAATAAGTAAATCCATCCTGAATGTCCTCACCTCCTAAACTGTGGGTGAATGTCATCATCAGACTTAAAGGCATCTTCTACATAAGTGTCAAAGGGGCAGGGAAATGGCAAGACAGTATCGAGATCATAAATGAAGCTCTGTCCTCCACTTGAAACATGAAGCAAAACGACATGGTAATCCTAGAAGTAAAAGTTGCTAAAGTTAACCAAGTTACTTCATAATGATGAAATCCCAGTATTCAGGCACATACATTATCACTAAAAAGGATATAAGACTGCTACAGCCCTCCTTATAATAGTAAAATAAAATAAAGCAAACACAACACCCTGAAAACATTAAATGTCCACAGATAGGGAAAGTTAAATAAATAATGGAAATGTTCATAGTCATTAAATGCACATCCTCTGAACCTGCAATTTTACCTTTAGGAAACTTTTTTTTTTTGAGATGGAGTCTTACTGTCACCCAGGCTGGAGTGCAATGGCACGATCTCAGCTCACTGCAACCTCCACCTGCCGGGTTCAAGCGATTCTCCAGCCTCAGCCTCCTGAGTAGCTGGGATTATAAGTGAGCAACACCATACTCAGCTAATTTTTTGTATTTTTAGTAGAGATGGGGTTTCATCATGCTGGCCAGGCTGGTCTTGAACCCCTGACCTCAGGTGATCTACCCGCCTCAGCATCCAAAAGTGCTGGGATTACAGGCATGAGCCACTGCACCCAGCTCCACCTATTTTTTTTTTTTACTGAGACAGAGTCTTGCTCTATCACCCAGGCTGGAGTGCAGTGGCATGATCTCAGCTCACTGCAACCTCCACCTCCTGGGTTCAAGCGATTCTCCTGCCTCAGCCACCTGAGTAGCTGGGACTACAGATGCCCGCCACCACGCCCATCTAATTTTTGTATTTTTAGTAGAGATGGTGTTTCACCACGTTGGCCAGGCTGGTCTCCAACTTCTGGCCTCAAGTGATCCCCCGCCTCAGCCTCCCAAAGTGCTGGAATTACAGGTGTGAGCCACCGTGCCGGGCCCACCTGCTATCTGTTAAAAGTTACCTGTATATAAAGACATACGCGCGCATTCAGAAGTACATTTGCATGCACGTGAATGCAGAGGAAAACGTCTGCAAGGATGTCCTCCAAACTAATAACAAAGCAGGCTTCTGGGGGTCAGCCTGGAGAGGAGGAGGACTTTAATTTCTAGTTTGGAACCACTTTTGCAATTAAAAGAAAGGAAAAACTATTTTTTTAAAAAAGAAGTTAGCCAAGCCTTCATCTGTAGCCACTAAAGGAGAAAGAAAAAGACAGCTTTTCCCACACAGCTCTGTCACGGCGTGGATGTTAATTCTCACCCTCACTCTCAGACTCAAGGTACTGCCCAACACCGGCAATGAGCTGAAAGGGATTTCAGGGAGGTGATCAAGGGACATGAGCAATGTGTTGCTGAGTTCTTCCAAAGAAAAATGCTCTCACAGAGAACAGCACTGTGAAATCAACGCAACCTAGCAACATTAGTAATACCATCTTATATTTCCACAACATTTCAGAGTTTAAAAGGCACTTTCTTTCTCAAATATCATTCTACTTGAGCCTTGTATAAATCCTATGAGGTAGGAACAATACTTAAGACTAGGGATGTTGTGCCTTTAAAAGCCTGAGTGCTGCCTTTGGCTCTAAGTCTATCTTAGCAAAACAGAAAGAGATTAAAAAATGAATGCCTATTCTCTGGACGTCCCCAGATGCATCCTACCCTCCAAGCCCCCAAACAGTCCACCATTGCCTCCCACTGGGCCTGCTCATGTCATTCCCCTCCATCTGCAACAACCTTCTCTACCTCTTCCCACCACACAAGCTCCAGCTAAAGGTTTTCTTCCCATGAATCAATGTTTCATCTTCTTCCACCCCCTGCCAGAATCTCTGCCTTACTCAAATTCTGTTTCTCTCTTAACACCTTCTAACTCATATTACAGGTATGTTTTGGTGGTGGTGTTGTTTTGAGACAGTCTCTCTCTGTCACCCAGGCTGGAGTACAGTGGCACGATCCTGGCTCACTGCAACCTCCGCCTCCGGGGTTCGAGCGATTTTTCCACTTCAGCCTCCCAATAGCTGGGATTATAGGCACGTCACCAAGCCCAGCTAATTTTTGTATTTTTAGTAGAGATGGGGTTTCACCATGTTGACCAGGCTGGTCTCGAACTCCTGGCCTCAAGTGATCTGCCTGTCTCTGCCTCCCAAAGTGCTGGGATTATGGGTGTGAGCCACTGTGCCCAGCCCCATATCAGTTTTTTTGAACCGCACACTCTCTATTCTATGTGAAAGACTATGCTGCTGAACTGCAGATGCAAAGATGAAAAAGATAAGTTCTCACCCTCAAGAAGTTCCCAGAGAAGTGAGTGGGAACCAGAAACTGCTGCAGGACATTGTAGAGAATAGAGAACATCAGAGGCGGAAAGCAACGCAGGCAGGAGCAGGTAAGCACCTGGTTCCAATCTCAGCCCCTCCCCTCAGCAGCCTCAGTCTCCTCTTTTATAAAATGGAGATAACCGGAGTGACTAACTCAAGGGTGTCCAATCTTTTGGCTTCCCTGGGCCACATTGGAAGAATTGTCTTGGGCCACACATAAAATACGCTAATGACAGCTGATAAGCTTAAAAAAAAAAATAAAATCACAAAAAAATTTCATACTGTTTTAAGAAAGTTTACAAATTTGTATTGGGCTGCATTTAAAGCTGTCTTGGGCCACATGCAGCCCACAGGCTGCAGGTTAGACAAGCTTGGTCTACTTCACAGTGCTGCTAGAAGCCTTAGTGTGTAAATGGTCAACCCTTTTAAAAGACAACCAAAGGCTGAGCATGGTGGCTCACGCCTATAATCCCATCACTTTGGGAGGCCAAGGCAGGTGGATCACATGAGGTCAGGAGTTCGAGACCAGCCTGGCCAACATGGTGAAACCCCGTCTCTACTAAAAATACAAAAATGAACCGGGCGTGGTGGTGTGCACCTGTAGCCCCAGCTACTCGGGAGGCTGAGGCACAAGAATCGCTTGAACCCAGGAGACGGAGGTTGCACTGAGCTGAGATCATGCCACTGCACTCCACCCTGGGCAACAGAGCAAGACTCTGTCTCAAAAACAAATAAAATAAAAATAAAAAATTAAAGCCAACCAAGAAAGGAAGAGGACAGGAGCCCAATGGCCAAGGAGAGTTTCACAGAGGAAAGGACCCCATTGCGGAATCTTGCCTGATGGGGACGGGACAGCTTTCCAGAAAGAAGGTACAACTTGTGAAAAGGCATAAACAGTGACTATTTACAACTTTCTGGTAAGTTCAGGTCCACATTCCTATACACTAGGCAGCTGAGGGACTGCAAAGGAAAAGCGTTGGCCCAAAATTGCCTTCACGGCACAGATGAGGAGCCAAGGAATGCAGGCTTGAGCAGCAGCCTCACTCTCTGAGCTGGTTCAGTGTCTGCCCAGCTGCCAGGAAAAGACTGACTGTGCTAGAAGCAGGGATGTCACCTACAGATGCCACCATCTGCTCCATGTTATCTGGTCTAAGAAGCACTATACGCATATTTTCTTTTAACTTTTTGTTTTGAAATTGTTATAGGAGGACGGGCGCAGTGGCTCATGCCTGTAATCCCAGCACTTTGGGAGGCCAAGGTGGGCAGATCACTTGAGGTCAGGAGTTCAAGACCAGCCTGGTCAACATGGTGAAACTCCATCTCTACTAAAAATAAAAAAATTAGCCAGGTATGGTGGCACACGCCTGTAATTCCAGTGACTCGGGAGGCTGAGGCAGGGGAATTGCTTAAATCTTGGGGGGCAGAGGTTGCAGTGAGCTGAGATCATACCACTGCATTCCAGCTGAGAGACTCCACCTCAAAAAAATAAATACATAAATAAAATTTTAAAAAAGAAAGTATTATAGGAATGATTTTTTTTGAGATGAAGTCTCACTGTATCACCCAGGATGGAGTCCAGTGGTGCAATCTCAGCCCACTGTAACCTCTGCCTTCCAGGTTCAAGCAATTCTCCTGCCTCGGGCACCCAAGTAGCTGGGACTACAAGCACCCGCCACCACACCTGGCTGATTTTTGTATTTTTAATAGAGACGGGGTTTCACCATGTTGATCAGGTTGGTCTCGAACTTCTGACCTCAGTTGATCTGACTGCCTCTGCCTCCCAAAGTGCTGGGATTACAAGTGTAAGCCACCACGCCTGACCTGAAATTATTATAGGAATGATTTTAAATGGCTAAGGTGGTAGATATATTTGTGATGTCACAGACTTTTATCTGTTTAGCATAGGAAGGGACTTTGGCAATATTTAGTCTGGGTACACATTAGAATTATCCAGAGACTGTGTTAACAATGTAGTTTTCTGATTTAGTAAATCTAGAACGGGGTTCACGATTTAGTGTTCTTGAACGGTACTCACTACTAGTCACTGGTGTCTCTACTCACTCAGTGAGGCCTACCCATGCCCTACAACAGGACAGCAGCGAGGCAAAGAAAAACTTGCCAGAGGGTGTGGGGAGACTTCTTACATCACTGGTGTCTCTCCTCACTCAGCGAGGCCTACCCATGCCCTACAACAGGACAGCAGCGAAACAAAGAAAAACCTGCCAGAGGGTGTGGGGAGACTTCTTGCAACAGGTTCCCTACCTTGAGCTGCTATGAGATGTGTAAGAGGGACATGGCTACAAGTCCTTCCCCTCCAAGTTTCCCTAGGATGGGGAGTGAGACCACCACTCAAAATCAGCTAAGCTGTTCAGCAACAGGGATGACTTCTCGTGCACACAGACCGTCTGTAACAGGGGTTTGGTACCACTGCTAACAGTAACTGCCAACACTTCCTGAATACCAGTAGCAGACACCAGGAAGATGCTTCCTGTGCATTATCTCATTTAAGCCTCATGACCCCACTGACCAGGGGGAAGACAGTGAAGAGAGAGGGTAAATAACCTATCCGGATCCCACAGCTGACCAATGAGAGGCCTGGGACTTAAAACCAGTATGCCTGACTCCAGAGCCCGCACTCCTAACCTCAGAGCTGAGGGGCTTGGGCTTTCATGCAAGAGCAGCTTTCATGCAAGATCACCTGCTGGCAACGGAACTGAGAACGTCAGCTCTGTGAGGCCAGGGGTTTTCATCTGTTTTTAGCCTGGCATATAAAACACACTCAATATATACATGTGAAATAAATGAGTGAAGCCAATCAAATGTTTTAAATAAATACCCAGAAACTAGGAGTTCGTTACATCTCATCAGTGTTGTTTTACTTTCACTTTGTTTTCATGTTTATTAGCATAAAAACTCCATTTTTTTTTTCTTTTTTTAGAGATGGAGTTTCATTCTTTTTGCCTAGGCTAGAGAGCAATGGCATGACCTCGGTTCATTGCAACCTCTGACTCCCAGGTTCAAGTGATTCTCCTGCCTCAGCCTCCTGAGTAGCTGGAATTACAGGCACACGCCATCACACCCAGCTAATTTTTGTATTTTTAGTAGAGACGGGGTTTTACCATGTTAACCAGGCTGGTCTCGAACTCCCGACCTCAGGTGATCCACTCAACTCGGCCTCCCAAAGTTCTGGGATCAAAGGCATGAGCCACCATGCCCAACCCTGGCCTCCATTCTTTAGGGGAACGGGTTAAGGTGACATGTAGATATGTACTAAAAAGGACCCAGGTCTGAGACCCAGTTCTGCCACTGACCATGCGACTCTGAGCTACTCACTTTGCTCTTCTGTGTTTATTTCTTCCCTGAAAAATAAAGGGGTGGGAGTAGATCTGTATTTTTCAAATGCCAGTCATGTTCACCTGGGAGTTCATCAAGAACACGAACTCCTGAACTCCTCTCTAGATTTACTAAACCAGAAAACTACACTATTTATTTATTTATTGAGACAGGGTCTCTCTCTGTCACCCAAGCTGGAGTGCAGTGGCGCAATCTCAGCTCACTGCAGCCTCCACCTCCCGGGTTCAAGCAATTCTCCTGCCTCAACCTGCCAAGTAGCTGGGACTACAGGTGCGTGCCACCACGCTCAGCTAATCTTCGTATTTTTTTTAGTAGAGATGGAGTTTTGCCATGTTGGCCAGACTGGTCTCAAACTCCTGGCCTCAAGTGATCCACCTGCCTCAGCCTCTCAAAGTGCTGGGATTACAGGCGTGAACCACTGCGCCTGGCCTAATATTTGTATTTTTATTAGAGATGGGGTTTTGCCATGTTGGCCAGGCTGGTCTTGAACTCCTGGCCTCAAGTGGTCCGTCTGCCTTGGCCTCCCAAACTGCTGAGATTACAGGCATGAGCCACCGTGCCCAGCCAAAAACTACATTTTTAACAGTCTCCAGATAATTCTAATGTGTAGCCAAAGTTCCTTCCTGTGCTAAATGGTAAGAGTCTAGGAGATCACAAATATATCCACCATTTAAAATCATTCCTATAACAATTTCAAAACAAAAAGTTAAAAGAATATATGCCGGCCGGGCGCGGTGGCTCAAGCCTATAATCCCAGCACTTTGGGAGGCTGAGACGGGCAGATCACGAGGTCAGGAGATCGAGACCATCCTGGCTAACACAGTGAAACCCTGTCTCTACTAAAAAATACAAAAAACTAGCTGGGCGTGGTGGCGGGCGCCTGTAGTCCCAGCTACTTGGGAGCCTGAGGCAGGAGAATGGCGTGAACGTGGGAGGCGGAGCTTGCAGTGAGCTGAGATCCGGCCACTGCACTCCAGCCCGGGCGACAGAGCAAGACTCCGCCTCAAAAAAAAAAAAAAAAAAAAAATATGCCTACAGTGTTTCTACCTTAGACCAAATAACATCTATTCTCAAAAGGTCAATTTATTAATAATTATCACAGCCTTTATCTACTGCTTAGGTCACTTATGCTTTACCAAAACATACAGAACACTAAGGGGTTTCAAGTCACGATGCAGCAATACTCTCTGTATTAACTGTCTTACCCAGATCACAGGTCCATCTCCAGGTCTCGCCTGTTGTTTCCAGATAGGTATCTACAAAATACAATACATTTCATAAGCCATACCTTCAGTTAAACCACTACTAAATTATTTTCCCCTTTTTTGTTTTTGAGACGGGAGTTTTTTTTTTTTTTTTTGGAGATAGAGTCTTGCTCTGTTGCCCAGGCTGGAGTACAGTGACACAATCTGGGCTCACTGCAACCTCTGCCTCCCGGGTTCAAGCAATTCTCCTGCCTCAGTTTCCCAAGTAGCTGGGATTACAGATGTGTACCACCACAGCCGGCTAATTTTTTACATATTTTTTTTGATAGACACAGGGTTTCACTACGTTGGCCAGGCTGGTCTCGAACTCCTGATCTCAAGTGATCTGCCCGCCTCAGCCTCCCAAAGTGCTGGGATTACAGGCGTGAGCCACCGCACCCGGCCAAGACGGGATCTTGCGATGCTGCCCTGGCTGGAGTGCAATGGCTACTCACAGGTGCCATCATAGTATACCGCAGCCTTGAACTCTTGGCTTCAAGTGATCTGCCCACCTCAGCTGCCTCACAAGTAGCTGGGACTACAGACACATGTCACTGTACCTGGCTACTACTAAATTCTTTAAAGCAATACATACATGAGAAATAAAATATTTTTAAGCATGCAAAAATCAAGGTGAAGGAATGAGTGACGAGGAAGAAATCTAAATCCTTCTAAGTATCCCCAAGAATGAAAGCTCTCAAGAACACAAATTATTGTATGATGGTCTTCGGAGAGTGAAAAGGGATCTGAACTAGGACTCAGAAGTCCTTGCAGGTATCAAGTCTTGCTTTCCCATTTAATTATTCATAGGGCCACCCTAAGTCTTAATTTCCTCATCTATAAAATGAAGAAAGTTGTCCAAACCTTGCCTGCCTTCACAGTGCTTCCACTGGGATCAAATGAGATGATGCCTGCAAACGTGTTTTACAAAATACGAAGGGCTTCCTTTTTCTAATTCTTTATATAAGTTGACTGTAGTTCTATTTAAACTCCAGAGACAAATCCTTACTTAAACTGAGAGTATGCATATCTAAGCAATTTTTTAAAAGTCTACATCTTCCATCTTGAATTTAAAAAAAGCAAAAAAAAAATGGCCAGGCACAATGGCTCACGCCTGTAATCCCAGCACTTTGGGAGGCCAAGGCAGGCAGGTCACCTGAGGTCAGGAGTCGGAGACCAGACTGGCCAACATGGAGAAAGCCTGTCTCTACTGAAAATACAAAATTAGCCGGGCATGGTGGTGGGCACCCGTAGTCCCAGCTACTCGGGAGCCTGAGGCACAAGAATCCCTTGAACCTGGGAGACAGAGGTTGCAGTGAGCCGAGATCGTGCCATTGTGGTGCAGCCTGGGCGATAGAGCGAGACTCCGTATCAAAAAAGAAAATAAAAGACAAACAACAACAACAACAAAAAACCAGGTCTACATTAATGCCTAAAGAAAAGGGACTTAATTTGTGTAGACCATCACAAATTTCCTTACCTAAAATAAGGGACTAAGCTGGGCATGGTGGCTCACGCCTGTACTCCCAGCACTTTGGGGGACCAAGGCGAGAGGATCACTTGAGGCCAGGAGTTCGAGACCAGCCTGGCCAACATAGCAAAACCCCAGCTCTACTAAAAAATACAAAAATTAGCCAGGTGTGGTGGCACATGCCTGTAGTCCCGGCTACTCGGGAGGCTGAGGCAGGAGATGAACCCGGGAAGTGGAGGTTGCAGTGAGCCAAGAATTGCACCACCGCACTCCAGCCTGGGCAACAGAAGGGACTCAACTCTTCTAACTCAATCATGCCTTGTGAGGAAAAAAATCTCATTCAAAAGAAAACTTTTAAATGTTGCTGTATTTTATAAAGCACACTTCAGAAGAGTACTACACCCATGCTATATTTTGCTTCTTTTTTTTAATTTAATTTAGCTTCTAACATCATGCTAAATCTTGTTTTCTTCCTGCACTCACTCACCAACTTACCATCTTCCTCTCATTAGATATGAAGACAGCATAACATTCTTCTAAAGGATACTGGTCATGGTTTTTGATGTATTCACAGAGCTTCCAAATATTTTCTTCACTGAAATAAAATAATTGTTTAATCAAGATTAGAGAACATCTATGTGTCTTTTAAATTTGAACAAAATACTGATGATGACATCAAAAAGTTGGAAAAGACCTTAAACACCATGCCATCCAACAACTAGCTAACGTTTGAATCTCCTCTAAAACATCCCAACAAGCTGGTATTCAACCTATACTGTGTGTAAACCCCTCTCCACATAGAGGTGATTACCTTCCCCAGCAGTGCTTGTACATGGAGGCATTTTATAACTGATAAAATGTCAATATTCTATGAGTTTTGGGTCCAGCAACTTGAGATACAGCTGAAATTCTAACTCAGTCACTTACAAGGTAAGAACCTTTGACAGAGGCCGGGCATGGTGGCTCCGGCCGGTAATCCCAGCACTTTGGGAGGCCAAGGCAGGTGGATCACGAGACCAGGAGTTCAAGACCAGCCTGGCCAAGAGATCAGCCTGACCAATATGGTGAAACCCCGTCTCTACTAAAAATACTAAAATTAGCCAGGCGTGGTGGTGGGTGCCTATAATCCCAGCTACTTGGGAGGCTATGGCAGAAGAATTGCTTGAACCTGGGAGGCAGAAGTTGCAGTGAGCCAAGATTGCCTCAGCCTCCTGAGTAACTGGGATTATAGGTGCATGCTCCTACACCTGGCTAATTTTGTGATTTTATTTTTATGCGTTTTTTTTTTTAGATGAAGTCTCACTGTGTCACCCAGGCTGGATTGCAGTGGTACGATCTCAGCTCACTGCAACCTCTGCCTCCCCGGCTCAAGCGATTCTCATGCCTCAACCTCCCAAGTAGCTGGGATTACAGCCTTGTGCCACCATGCCTAACTAATTTTTGTATTTTTAATAAAGACAGGGGTTCATCATGTTGGCCAGGCTGGTCTTGAACTCCCGACCTCAGGTGACCAGAGGTCTTAAACTCCTGACGTCAGGTGATCTGCCTGCCTCGGCCTCCCAAAGTGCCCGGATTACAGGCGAGAACCATCTCGCCTGGCCCCTTTGTATTAACTCTAAGCACACCCTTAGAGCGGAATGAACAAAGAGAAACTACAACCTATACCTCTTCCCATATCCCTCCAAATTAATGACTCCCTCTTCTTTTCTGCATGCATCTTTTATGGCCTTCTATGATGCTTGCCATTTATGGATTTGTATGTCTCTGCTCATGGTCTGTAAGCTCTAATTTATCATCACATCCTCCAAGCACTTAGCACAGTATTTTGTACATTATAGGCTCTTGAAGATATTTGGGGTAAACTCCCCAAAAACTTCTATAAGCTCGACAGATAATTGTCTTCTTCAAACCTGGCCTTAGAACGTTTAGAATAAGAAAATTTTATCTACTATATATATGCCATATGTGATGTTAAAACAGTCCGTAATTTTTTTTTTTTTTTAAAGGTAGTCTCGCTCTGTCACCCAGGCTGGAGTGCAGTGACACAATCTCAGCTCACTGCAACCTCCACCTCCTGGGTTCAAGTGATTCTCCTGCCTCAGCCTCCCGAGCAGCTGGGATTACAGGCGTCCGCCACCACGCCTGGCTAATTTTTGTATTTTTAATAGAGACAGCATTTCACCATGTTGGCCAGACTGGTCTCAAACTCCTGACCTCAGGTGATCCACACGCCTCAGCCTCCCAAAGTGCTGGGATTATAGGGGTGAGCCACCATGCCTGGCCCAGTCAGTAAATTTTTATTAATCTATAGTACATATCATATGAAGTAGTCAGTATCAGTAGCAATCTCCCCGTTCCCAACTTTTCTTTTTTTTTTTAACAACAACCATCACTTTTCCCTTGTGGTTTCCTAGTTATTTTAGAGAAAAAGAAAACCATGGGAGAAAAATATGTCCAACTGCCATATTTTAAGCCTAGTTTTATGGAGCATTGAGACAGGTAAGGCAAAGACTGATGAACTGAAAGAGTGTCTACTTCCATAAGATGGTGACCATCCTCAGGGCTGTTTATGCCTTGCTTCATTTTTAGGTAGCATGGCATGGATGAAATTAGGCTTTGGGCCAGGCGTGAGGGCTCACACCTGTAATCCCAGTATTTTGGGAGGCCAAGGCAGGTGGATCACCTGAGGTCAAGAGTTCAAGACCAGCCATGGCCAATATGTGAAACCCCATCTCTACTACAAATACAAAATTTAGCCAGAAGTGGTGGCGTGCATCTGTAGTCCCAGCTACTTGGGAGGATGAGGCAGGAGAATCATTTGAACCCAGGAGATGGAGGTTGCAGTGAGCCGAGATTATGTCACTGTACTGCACTCCAGCCTGGGAGACAGAGCAAGACTCCATCCGCCACCCCACCCCCCACCCTCAATTAAAAAAAAAAAGAAATTAGGCTTTGACAGACTGAGCCACATTCTGTGAACACTAGAAGGCTATAGTAACCAAAACAGCATGATACTGGTACAAAAACAGACACATAGACCAATGGAACAGGTTAGAGAACCCAGAAATAAAGCTGCATATTTACATTTACAGCCATCTGATCTTCAACGAAGTCCAATAACAAGCAATGGGGAAAGGATTTCCTATTTAATAAGTGATGCTGGGATAGCTGGCTAACCATACGCAGAAGATCGAAACGTGACCCCTTCCTTTCACCATATACAAAAATCAACTCAAGATGGACTAAAGACTCAAATGTAATACCTACAACTATAAAACCCTAGAAGAAAACCTAGGAAATACAACTCCAGACATAGGCCCTGACAAAGATTTCATGATGAAGACTCCAAAAGCAATTGCAACAAAAACAAAAATTGACAAGTGAGACCTAATTAAACTAAAGAGCTTTGCACAGGAAAAAAAACCTATCAATGGAGTAAGCACCTCATAGCCAGGTGCTATGAGGCTTGCACTTGTAATCCCAGCACCTTGGGAAGCCCAGGCAGGAAGACCACTTGAGCCCAAGAGTTCAAGATGAGCCTGGGCAACACAGCGAGACCCTGTCTCCACAAAAAGGAAAAAAAATTAACCAGGCATGGTGGCACACATCTCTTGTTTCAGTTACTTGGGAGGCTGATGTGAGAGGATTACTTGAGCCTGGGAGGTCAAGTCTGCAGTGAGCTGTAATTGTGCCACTGTGCTCCAGCCTGGGTGACAGAGTGAGACCATGTCTCAAAAAAAACAAAAACAAAAAACAGACTACCTACAGAATGCAAGAAAATATTTGCAAACTATGCTCTGATAAAGTCTAATATCCAGAATCTATAAGGAACTTAAATAAACAAGAAAAAAAAATCCCATTAAAAAATAGGCCAAGGACATGAACAGAAACTTCTCAAAAGCAGACAGACAGGCACAGTGGCTCACGCCTATAATCTCAGTACTTTGGAAGGCCAAGGCGCACGGATCACTTGAGGTCAGGAGTTCAAGACCAGCCTGGCCAACATGGTGATGCGACACCATCTCTATTAAAAATACAAAACTTGGCCGGGTGCGGTGGCTCAAGCCTGTAATCCCAGCACTTTGGGAAGCCGAGACGGGTGGATCACGAGGTCAGGAGATCGAGACCATCCTGGCTAACACGGTGAAACCCCGTCTCTACTAAAAAAATACAAAAAACTAGCCGGGCGAGGTGGCAGGCGCCTGTAGTCCCAGCCACTCGGGAGGCTGAGGCAGGAGAATGGCGTAAACCCGGGAGGCGGAGCTTGCAGTGAGCTGAGGTCCGGCCACTGCACTCCAGCCTGGGCAACAGAGCGAGACTCCATCTCAAAAAAAATAATAACAAAAAATAAAAAAATAAAAATAAAAAACTTAGCTGGGAATGGTGGTGCACGCCTGTAATCCCAGCTACTCTGGAGGCTCAGCTGGGAGAATCACTTGAACCCGGGAGGCAGAGGTTGCAGTGAGCCGAGATCGAGCCACCGCACCCCAGGCTGGGCAACAGAGTGAGACTCCATCTCAAAAAAAAAAAAAAAAAAAAAAGGAAAAAGAGACATGCACACAGCCAACAAGCATATGAAGAAATGCTCAACAGCACTAGTCATTAGAGAAATGCAAATCAAAACCACAATGAAATACCATCTCACTCCAGTCAGAATGGCTATTATTAAAGTCAGGCCAGGTGCAGTAGCTCACATCTGTAATCCCAACAGTTCGGGAGGCCAAAGCAGGAAGATTGCTTGAGACCAAGAGTTCAAGACCAGCCTGGGCAACATGGCACAACCCCACTCTGCAAAAAACATAAAAATTAGCTGGGCATGATGGTGCACACCTGTAGCCCCAGTCACTCGGGAGACTGAAGTGGGAGGATTGATTGACACCAGGTCGAGGTTGCAGTGGGCCATGATCGCACCTCTGCAGTCCAGTCTGGGAGACAGAGTGAGATTCTGTGTCAAAAAAAAAAAAAAGAATAAATAGGCCAGGCACGGTGGCTCACGCCTGTAATCCCAGCACTTCGGGAGGCCGAGGCAGGCAGACCACGAGGTCAAGAGACCGAGATCATCTTGGCCAACGTGGTGAAACCCCGTCTCTACTAAAAATACAAAAATTCGCTGGGTGTGGTGGTGCGTGCCTGTGGTCCCAGCTACTCAGGAGGCTGAGGCAGAACCGCTTGAACCCTGGAGGCGGAGGTTGCAATGAGCTGAGATTGCACCACTGTACTCCAGCCTGACGACAGAGTGAGAATCTGTCTCAAAAAAAAAAAAGAATAAATAAAAATAAACAAATAAAAATAATTTAAGAAGTCAAAAAAGCGGTGGCGCATACCTATACTCCCAGCTACTCAGGAGGCTGAGGTGAGAGGATCACTTAAGCCCAGGAAGGTGAGGCTGCAGTGAGCCATGATCATGCCACTGCACTGCAAGCCTAGGTGACAAAGTGAGATCCTGTCTTTAAAAAAAAAAAAAAAAGGGCAAAAAATAACAGATTCTGGCAAGGTGGTGCAGGAAAGGGGATGCTTATACACTTCTGGTGGGAATGTAAATTAGTTCAGCCACTGTGGAAAGCAGTTTGGAAATTTATCAAAGAACTCGAAACAGAACAACCACGAGACCTAGCAATCCCATCACTGGGTATATACCCAAAGGAATATAAATCCTTCTACCATAAAGACACATGCACACATATGTTCATCACAGCACTATTCATGATAGCAAAGATATAGAATCAACCTAGGTACCTATCAATGGTGAACTGGATCAAGAAAAATGTGGTATATATCATCCACCATGGAATACTACACAGCAATGACAAATATTCATGATAGCAAAGATATAGAACCAACCTAGGTACCTATCAATGGTGAACTGGATCAAGAAAAATGTAGTATATATATTCCACCATGGAATACTACACAGCAATGACAAAGAACCAAACTCATGTCATTTGCAGCAACATGGATGGAGCTGGAGACCAATATCCCAAGTGAATTAACACAGGGACAGAAAAGCAAACACCGAATGTTCTTGCTTATAAGTGGGAGCTAACCCTTGAGTACACGTGGACACAAAGAAGGAAACAGTAGACACGGGGCCTACTTGAGGGTACAGGGTGACAGAAGGGTAATGATCAGAAACTATCTATCTGGTAGTATGCTCACTATCTGGGTGACAAAACAATTTGTACACGAAACCCCCAAGACATGCACTTTACCCATGTAACAAACCTGCACATGTAACCCCAAATCTGAAATAAAAGTTGGAAGGGAAAAAAAGATTTTTATTACATCAAAACTCAAACAAAATATGTGATTGGATAATATCTGAAATGTTCTTTAGACTCTAAACAAAAGCCTAAATGACTCAAAAAAAAAAAAGAAAAAAGAGCTGTGGATCGTTACATCAAAATCCAAACAAAATATGTGACTGGATAATATCTGAAATGTTCTTTAGACTCTAAACAAAGCATAAGTGACTCAAAAAAGGGAGGGAGGGAGGGAGGGAGGAGGGAGGGAGGAAGGAAGGAAGGGTGGGTGGCG
This sequence comes from Trachypithecus francoisi, assembly GCF_009764315.1. NCBI lineage: Eukaryota > Metazoa > Chordata > Mammalia > Primates > Cercopithecidae > Trachypithecus > Trachypithecus francoisi. The sequence continues at coordinate 78,343,905 of NW_022681472.1, read as the reverse complement.
GGCGGGCTGCGGATTTGCTCCAAGCTGTTAGCTGATCATCTTGGTAGCAGAAAGGTTGGGATGCTGCAGGGGTTCCCAGAGATGAGCTGAGGTCACAGATGTATGCAGATGGTGGGGATCCCTGGCACAAAGCAGGCACTCCACAATTGTTTGAAAAACACAAAACAAGTCAGAATCAGAAATGCTCTGCCGACGACACAGTCCCAAACAAATACCGACTGCCACTATTATCATTAAGCAGGGTCTGGAAGCATAAGTAACATCTGGAAGCTAACATGACGGAAGCTAACAGAAGTAGACAGGAGGCACTCATTTCAAGTTTAAAAACCTGCAGGATGGCCGGGTATGGTGACTCACGCCTGTAATCCCAGAACTCTGGGGGGCCGAGGCGGGTGGATCACCTGAGGTCGGGAGTTCGAGACCAGCCCGGCCAATGTAGTGAAACCTCATCTCTACTAAAAATACAAAAATGAGCCGGGCATGGTGGTGGGTGCCTGTAGTCCCAGCTACTCGGGAGGTTGAGGCAGGAGAATGGCTTGAGCCTGGGAGGCAGAGGTTGCAGTGAGCCAAGATGGCACCACTGCACTCCAGCCTGGGTGGTAGACTGACACTCCATCTCAAAAAAAAAAAAAAACAACCCACAAAGCTGCAGGAGCCAAAGTAGTGCAGTGTCCCCACCTGAAGTGTTCAGACAGGGTAGAGCACTGTTTCTCAGCAAGAGGCGATTTTGCCCCCCAACCCCTACAGGACACTTAGCAATGTCTGGAGACATTTTTGGCTGTCACAACTAGAGCTAGGGTGCTAACAGCATCTAGTGGGTAGAGGCCAGGGATGCTGCTACATGTCCTGCAATACACAGGACAGCCCCCATAGCAAAGAATTATCATGCTCAAAATGTCACTCGAACCTAGGCGGAGAAATCCTGTGGTAGAGTGGTCAGCTCTTACCATTCTTCTACAAGACTGCTCTAACTCCAGTACTCCACTTGTACCAGTCTCCTCACTGTTCCTATCATACTCACAGCATGATTCCTTCTCAGAGCCTTTGTACCTGCTGTTCTCCCTGCTTAAATCACCATCCTCCAATAGTTGCAAAGCTCTCACCCTCTTTTTTCAGATCTCTGTTCAAATATCACCTTATCAACAATGTCTTCTCAAAATATCCTAATAGTAAATAAGCCACCATCCTTTATCTTATTTTTCTCACAGCACTTACCACCACCCAAACATGGTTTACTTGTTTTTGTCTGCCTTTTTTTTTTTTTTTGAGATGCAGTCTTGCTCTGTTTCCCAGGCTGGAGTGCAGTGGCATTGGCTCACTGGAACCTCCTCTTCCCAGGTTCAAGCGATTCTCCTGCCTCAGCTTCCCGAATAGCTGGGATTACAGGCGTGTGCCACCACACCTGGCTAATTTTTGTATTTTTAGTAGAGGCAGGCTTTCTGCATGTTGGCCAGGCTGGTCTCAAACTTCTGGCCTCAAGTGATCCGCCCACCTCAGCCTCCCAATGTGCTGGAATTACAGGCGTGAGCCATCGCACCGGGCCTTATCTGCTTTTCTCTCATCAAAATACAAGAACCAAGGGATCCATGAGGGAATTTGTCAATCCTGTTCACTGCCGTATCTCCAGTGCCCAGAAGTGTGCCACATACTCCAAGTGCCTAATACACATTTATTGAATGAATGAATAAAACAATGGACATTAGGGAGGAGAACTAATGGGATTTAGAAGAGAGGCAGGACAGAAAAAGAGGGCAGTAGTTAAGATGCATGAACTTCAGAATCACGAAGATGTTCCAGTTTCAGCACCACCACTTGTTAGATGTGTGATCTGGGGGCACACAACAGCCTCTCTGTGGCTCACTCTTTTTATGAGTAAAATGAGGATAACGATAGTAAAAGAAGCTACCTCATGGACATCGATGGACGCACCTGCTACTGAGCCTGACATGCAATCAGGGCCGAACAAATGTTCGGTGGCATTGGTTTAGTGACAAGCAGAAGGGGGAGGGGTAGTTTTAGATAGCACTGAGGTTTCCTGTGCAAGGACTAGAAGCTGGGGAAGAAACCATTACTCAGGAAAGAGTAGGCGTGGGAATGAGAAAGGACCAAGGCAGGGGCGGTGCTTCAGCTGCAGAGGTGGCCTAGGACAGGGGTGCAGAGCATGGATTCCGGGGCCAGACTCTGCCTGTAAATCCCCACTCCTCCATTCACAAGCGACGTGGCCCTGCGCAAATTACTTGCAGCCCTCTGTGCTTCAGTGCTCTCATCTTTAAACTGGGGATAACAATACCTACCTCTTAGGGTTATTGTGATACTCAGTGATTTAGTTTACCTAAATCACCCAGAACAACGCGTGGCATATAGCAAGTGCTGTGTGAATGTAACCATTATTAAAATGACAACATGGTTAAGATCATGGTTTCTGGTGCCAGAGAGCCTGAACTGGATTCCTGGCTGCTATTAGCTGGGTAACCTTGGGAAGCTATCCTAAATCTCTGTGATTCCATTCTCTTCCAAAATTAAAATGACCTTCGCCTCAGTCTGAAACCCCACATGCTTCAGCAGAGTAACTTCCAAAGGTTTTCAGAGCTCCACCCTTCCTAGCCCCGAAGCAGAGATCTGCTGAGCAAATCCAACCGACAAGCGCCAGGCACAGGTAATGCACTATCCACCCTAGGATTCCGGACGAATTCCCAACCCCATCCAATAGCCCACGCTCTACTCAAGAGACAAGAGCTGCCATTCCCGCTCCCTACTCCCGCAGAACTGTAGAACCCGCCGGTAGAGGCCGGGAGCGCCCCCAAGGAGGGGCCGGGAAGAGGCGGGGCCTGGTTGCGACTCGCGGCCCGGGAGCCTGGGAGACCCAGAGGCTGCGCCCGCGCCCCCTCACCAGTAGCAGCTGCTGTAGACACAGGCGTCCCGCGGGGGGCTGGCCGGTTGGTAGTGAACGGCAGTGGGGCCATTACCCTCCATGGCCAGCTAGCTCGGCGAGGGCCGGCGCCGCAGGAAGACCGACTGGACCAGATGTAGGAAAGAGAGGGCGTGTAGCGGCCCGCGCGGGCTCTCAGGGCGGGGTGGGAGGAGCCCGGGGCGGCCGGGACAGTTTCCGGGTGGTGGGGCCAGGAGCGCGGTGGGCGGGGCTAGCAGCACGAGTTCACGGCGCGGGAAGCTCGGGACGAAATGGGCGGAGCTCGGGCAAGCGGCGCCAGTTCCTGGGAAGGTGGAGCCCAAGAGAAGTGGGCGGGTCCGGGGTGGGATGAGCGGCGAGAGCTCCCGGTGGGCGGAGCCCGGGACGAGGAGGACTGCGTGCTTCCGGGTAGGCGGAGCCCGGCTGGTGGGTGGAGCCCGGGGTGGGGCAGGACTGGAGGCTCGGGCTCTGGTGGGCGGAGTCAGGGGCGGGGCCCCGGTGAGGTTTGGGAGAAGAGGGGTCTTTGGCGGCGGCTTAGGGTGGAGCTAGGTTTGGGCTTGGAGTTGGGCCCTGAATAGCGCTTCGCTGTGCAACTGGAGGCTCTTCCAACCTGGGGCTGAGCTTCTGCGCTATGGAGAAGCCAGGTGAGACACTGAAATAACAGAGGTTTGGGTGTGAAAATCCACACTTCAGCACTCAGCCTGGAGTCCGCGGGAGCCCAGAGAAGAGGAGGGGAGTGGAGGTTAATTCCAATATGACCGCATCGAGGACGCTTTCCGAAAGGGATAGCACCCCAAATCTCACTCTATTGTAACTTAATCTTTTAAATTGGAAGACCTGTATCTATTGGCTTGAAAAGATATAATTCCTTGATATAGTAAATTTGAAAAAAAAAGTTTAAAGAGTCTATATGGTATATGGTATCCTTTTTGTGTTAATCATGTGTTTGTTCATTTACTGGCAGTCTGGAAGAAAAGACACCATATTGTTAAAATAGTATTTAGGGCCGGGAGCAGTGGCTCACGCCTGTAACCCCAGCACTTGGGAAGGCCGAGGCAGGTGGATCACGAGGTCAGTAGTTCGAGACCAGCCTGGCCAAAATGGTGAAACTCCGTCTCTACCAAAAATACAAAAATTAGCTGGGCGTGGAGGCGCGAGCCTGTAGTCCCAGACACTCGGGAGGCTGAGGCAGGAGAATTGCTTGAACCCGGGAGGCGGAGGTTGCCGTGAGCCAAGATAGTGCCATTGCACTCCAGCCTGGGCGACAGGATGAGACTCCATCTCAAAAAAAAAAAAAAATAGTATTTATCTCTGGTGAATGAATAGTATTAATATCAGGGACTTTCAGTTTCAAGGACTTTACACTTTACAGTCTTCTGAATTGTTTATATTTGCAATGAGTATAACTAGCTAATCAGGGTACTTCCCATTATGAAAACTGAGATGTTTACATTGATTTTAGCCATCCACAGTCTGATTTTCCAATCTCTTGAGTCCCAAAGCCGATAAATCCTAAAGACTTTGAGCCCAGTTCCTGTGTCAATTACCAATTTTATTGCCTCTCAGCTCCTAATACAAACTTCCACATAGCCTCTATGCTATATAGCAACTCTGGTAAACATTTCTCCTTTAGAGTGGGAAGCCCTATAAGCTAGAAGGAATTGGGGCTGTATCTTTAACCTCCTCAAACAAAACAATTACCAGCCAAGAATTTTGTATCCAGCAAAACTAAGCATCATATAGGAAGGAAAGATACAGTCTTTTTCAGACAAATGGTGAGAGAATTCCCCACTACTAAGCCACCACTACAAGAACTGCTAAAAGGAGCTCTAAATCTTGAGACAAATCCTGGAAACACATCAAAACAGAACCTCTTTAAAGCATAAATCACACAGGACCTATAAAACAAAAATACAATTTAAAAAGCAAAAACAAAAAAAAAGGCACACAGGCAACAAAGCATGATGAATGGAATGGTACCTCACAACTCAATACTAACATTGAATGTAAATAGTCTAAATGCTCCGTTTAAAGTGAGTGGGACGAGTGTGGTGGTGAGAACATCCTTGTGGTGTCTGCCCCAGCCCCAGACTCAGAACATGGTCCCTCCCTAACCTTGCAGTTTTAGCCTGGCAATAACCTTTATTCAGCCTCTTGACACAAAAACCAGGGTTCTCCCTAACTACCCTCTATACAGTAAGGTACTGAATAGATTTTCCTTATGTGTTGTAGTTATGCCTTTATCACAGTTAATAATTTTTTTGGGGGGTGGACAGGGTCTCCCTCTGTCACCCAGGCTGGAGTGCAGTGGCACAATCATAGCTCACTGCAGCCTCAAACTCCTGGGCTCAAGTGGTCCTCCCGTCTGAGCCTCCTGAGTAGCTGAGACTGCAGGCACGCGCCGCCGTGTGCAGCTAACATAATTAATAGTTCTTTACATTTAACTTCCCTTGCTTGACCTACTGTGTAGTTTCTTATCCTGACTGGGCACAGACTACTTACTACAGGACTTTGAAGCCAGGCTGGGTAGGTTCTACTGTTGTAACCAAGCGAGTTATAGAGAAACAGCCACACTTTGAGACAAATTATGGAGTCTTTTATTAGCTGGCAACTCAGAGACAGCTAACGCTCAAGAGACAGCTAATGCTCAAAATTCTCTCAGCCCCGAAGAAAGGGCTAGATTCTCTTTTATACTGTGGTCTCAGTAGGGGAGTGGGGGTTAACTGAAACAATTTTACAGAAGCAGAATTGGCAAAAAGTTAAAAAAAAATTAATTGGTTATAGAAGCAGTTACAAAAAAGTAAACAGTTCCAGGTGCAGGGGCTTAAACTATCACTAAGAGATAAATGCAGGGGCTTTTAAGTACCTTCCATGGAGCACATTCCCAGGAGCTGCTGGTACAGCCTGACCCAATATCTTATCAGCAGGTGCATTCCTGGAAGTGCTTGGAGTCAGCTTGCACTAGTTATTTCCTTAAGGGGGATAAAGGGGACTGCAAGTGAAGAAACTAAAATGGAGTCTGTCCGGCTCTCTCTGCTAGGAGAGAATCACTCAGGTTAAAACAAGGTAGGGTTATCACACTACAGCTTGCCAGTTGGGTGACCTTGGACAAAGTTACTTCACTCTTCTGTCACAGTTTCCTCATCTGTAAAATGAAGTTAATGATAATGCTGCTATCTCATAGGGTCATTATGAGGATTAGTTGAGCACTTAGAATAGTTGGTGGCATAGAATATAAATGTTAGCAACTATTTTTGGTTAAAAAAAAATCTGATTTCATTATTTCCCACATACCCTATAATTTTTTTTTTTTTTTTTTTTTTTTGAGATAGAGTCTCATTCTGTTGCCCAGGCTGGAGTGCAGTGGTGCAATCTCGATTCACTGCAACCTCCGCCCGACCACCTCAGCTAATTTTTTGTATTTTTTTGTAGAGGCGGGGTTTCACCATGTTGGCCAGGCTGATCTCAAATTCCTGACCTCAAGTGATCTGCCCGCCTCGGCCCCCACCGCCATACTCTTGTCTCTGAGTGTCTTATTCTTACTTTGATACACCAAGCCTTTAAACAAGATATATGCACACTCTGTCTGATGCACTCTTTCGCATGCCTTATTTGCAGCTTTTCCCAGGATGAGTTTATTGTTGGCTTCCATCTTCCTGCAGCTTTTTTTTTTTTCCTGTTTTATCACAACTTTTTATTCATATGTCTTGAACAGCAGTAGCATGCTCAGCAACTCAATCTGTCTCTGCCTCTGCCATGAGCTCTTCCAGGGCATGGGTCCTGAGAGGTAAAATAATATAAATAGTGCTAGAGTCAGAAACACACTCGAATCTTATCTTGGCTACTTACTACCCTGAGTGACCTTGGATAAGTAACACTAGGATTTCTGAGTGTCAGTTTTTTTGCAAAATGAGGATAATAATAGTAGAGTGCTTATCTAATGGGTGCTGCAGTGAAAATTAAATAATCTCTGCAAAACACTTAGCATAGTGTCTGGCACAACATAGGTACTGTCAAAAATAAACACAGCCGTTGAACATCAGTCAAAGCGATAAAAACAGATTTTATTCAGCAACTATTGACAGTAGGGGAAAGAGCTGAGCTCCATTCCAATTGTGCAGAGGTGATTTGGGCATTTCAAAAGGAGAATGAGGCAGCAGGGAGGAGCTGGGGGTGGGGGGCGGCACTCAGTAGAGCCAGGGAAGTGAAAATTACAAAGGGTTGGTCAGTGTAAATACCATTAGGCCAGCCGTGTCTGCTAGCTGGCAGTTATCTAAGTTAGGATGGTATCCTCCCACAGAGACTGGGAGTCAGAGGCCCTATCCTTCCTGATGATTACATTTCAAAGGAATGGCTCTCTAAGTCCTTGAGAAGGACTTCTGAGTTGTAAGTAATACATATTTACAATTCTAAGCCCTTTAAGTAAATGCTCTAAGAAAAGGAGGTCAGGGGCCTATCATCAGGTACTGGCAACAACAAATAGTAAATTTTCCTGGCAGCTTTGAGCTTTCTTAGGCAGGCATTTTAATGGGGGGTTTGGGGGAGAAGGCTGACATAGCCTTATACTGCTAGAAGCCATGCTAGAGTTTGGTCAAGTCGGGTAGTGCAGGGATTTGGAACCAAGTTGTGCTGAGAGTTCTGCAGTTCTCAGTACCCTGTGTAATAAACAACTACATAGGCCGGGTGTTGTGGCTCACCCCTGTAATCCTAGAACTTTGGGTGACCATGGCGGGAGGATCGCTTGAGGTCAGTTTGAGACCAACATAGGCAACACAGCAAGACCCTGTCTCTACAAAAAGAAAATTTTTTTTAATTAGCCAGGCATGGTGATGCCTGTAGTCCTAGGTACCCAGGAGGCTGAAGCAAAAGAATTGCTTGAGCCCAGGAGTTTGAGGCTGCAGTGAACTATGATTGCGCCACTGCAGTCCAGCCTGGGCAGCAGAGTGAGACCCGCATCTCTTAAAAAAATAAATAAGTAATTAAAAAAAAAACTGCATAAATTTGCAGTGATGATTATTATCCTCACATAGCTCTGAGCAGGGTATAAGCATTGTAGCTGGCATAAATCCTTGTTGAATTGATATTTTTATTCAAATACAGGTGACGTTGCTGTAACAAAGAAACCCAAAAATATTAGTGACTTAAATGAGATATTGCATCTCTCATGCCACAGCCTGAGCATATACATTCCAGAGCTGATACAGTGTCTCTGCAATATCTGTTACCCAGGCTCCTGATGTCTTATTGGGGGCCATAACTAGAGTGATGCCCTAGTCCACATGGCTGAAGATGGCTTGCCACCCTACCTGCTGATTGCATTCTGACTGGTAAGACCAGAGAAAAGGAGTAGTGGGAGGTTCAAGGACAAAATCGGCAAGTTGTACACATCACTCTGCTCACATTCCACTGACCAAAAGATGCTCACGTGATCACATCCAGGTGTAAAGGAGATCAGGAAGCATACAGTTTATTCTGAGCAGTGCAGGTATTATTTGAGCGTCTCAAGGAAGAAGGGGAGAATGCATACTGAGAGAGAGCCAGCAGTTTCTAAACTGCCATATTGTGCTTTTTTTTTTTTTTTTCCTGTTTCTTTTTTTTTTTTTTTTTTTTTGAGGTGGAGTCTTGCTCTGTCGCCTGGACTGGAGTGCAGTGGCCAGATCTCAGCTCACTGCAAGCTCCGCCTCCCGGGTTTACGCCATTCTCCTGCCTCAGCCTCCCGAGTAGCTGGGACTACAGGCGCCCGCCACCTCGCCCGGCTAGTTTTTGTATTTTTAGTAGAGACGGGGTTTCACCGTGTAGACCAGGATGGTCTCGATCTCCTGACCTCGTGATCCACCCGTCTCGGCCTCCCAAAGTGCTGGGATTACAGGCTTGAGCCACCGCGCCCGGCCCTTTTTTTCCTGTTTCTAAACTTTCTCTTATAAGCAGGAATTACTTTTTAGATGGAAAAAAATAGATCATAAAAAACATACAGGCCGGGCGCAGTGGCTCACGCCTGTAATCCCAGCACTTTGGGAGGCCAAGGCGAGTGGATCACTTGAGGTCAGGAGTTCGAGACCAGCCTGACCAACATGGAGAAACCCCTGTCTCTACTAAAAATACGAAATTAGCCAGGCATGGTGGTGCATGCACATAATCCCAGCTACTTGAGAGGCTGAGGCAGGAGAATCGCTTGAACCTGGGAGGTGGAGGTTGCGGTGAGCTGAGAGGGCACCATTGCACTCCAGCCTGGGCAACAAGAGCAAAATTCTGCTAAAAATATAAATAAATAAATTAATTAATTAATTAATTAAATGATCCTATAATAGAAACTATAAAAAGGGATATGGTTTCAGAAGAGTAGGAGGTGGTTAGAACCAGATTCTGACCTACAAACTCCAATGATCTGGTTAAGGAAGAAATACGAGATGCTGCTCAAAGAAGCCTGTATCCAGTGAAATTAAGATATTAAAGGGCAAGTATTTAGAAGAGAGATAAATAACAAAGGAAATTATAAGAAAGGCCACAGACATGTAAAAGGAGATCCAGGGAATCTACAGCACACAGTACACTGAGCTTTAAGGATTTTTTTAAACTTTTTTTTTTGGAAGGATGTGCTTTTAATGCTTTTTTTTTTTTTTTTTTTTGAGACAGAGTCTTACTCTGTCACACCCAGGCTGGAGTCTGCTGGTGTAATCTCGGCTCACTGCAACCTCCACCTTCCAGCTTCAAGCAGTTCTCCTGCCTTAGCCTCCCTAGTAGCTGGGACTACAGGTGTGTGTTATGACACCCAGCTAATTTTTGTATTTTTAGTACAAAACTAAACCAACCCCAGGTGATCCACCCGCCTCAGCCTCCCAAAGTGCTGGGATTACAGACGTGAGCCCCCGTGCCCAGTCAAGGATTATTATTAAAAAACAAAAACTAGCATGGGTGTAGTAGCTCAAGCTTGTAATCCCAGCACTTTGGGAGACTGAGGCAGAAGGATCACCTGAGCCCAGGCGATCAAGGCTGCAGTGAGGTATGAGTCAGCCACCGCATTCCAGCCTGTGTGACAGAGCGAGACCCTGTCTCAAAAACAATTTGGCAAAACAAAACAACCAAAACCCTGACATTCCCACTTATTTTAATTTGCATTTATCTGATTTGCATTATACTATTTTCCCAAGTTAAAGCGATCATTTCAATACAAAGCAGTTTGTGCTATGGCAGCAAGGTACTATGTGAACTCAGAGGGTAGAGTCCTTATCGCTGGGGGTGGGAAGTTAGCTGGGTTGAAACACAGTATAAGACCCATCCGAATTAGATTGGGGTGGAAAGCAGGTCCATACTTGTGGTATTAGACTCACTGCTGTGTACCATACCTTACATGGGAAAACTGAGAAATTGAACTATATATGTTCAGGAGAGGTCAATAGAGAAGTAAGGCTTGAAAACCACATTGTAAGAATATATCAGCAGGGCGCCGTGGCTCACACCTGTAACCCCAGCACTTTGGGAGGCAGAGGCGAGTGGATCACCTGAGATCAGGAGTTAGAGATGAGCCTGGCCAACACAGCAAAACCCCATCTCTAATAAAAATACAAAAATTAGCCAGGCGTGGTGGCACATGCCTGTAGTCCCAGCTACTGGGGAGGCTGAGCCATGAGAATCGCTTGAACTTGGGAGGCAGAGGTTGCAGTGAGCTGAGATGGTGCCACGGCACTACAGCCTGGGTGACAGAGAGGGACTCTGTCTCAAAAAATATATATATTTTCCAGGCCGGGCGCAGTGGCTCACGTCTGTAATCCCAGCACTTTGGGAGGCCGAAGCTGGTGGATCACCTGAGGTCAGGAGATTAAGACCAGACTGACCTGCCGGGCGCGGTGGCTCAAGCCTGTAATCCCAGCACTTTGGGAGGCCGAGACGGGCGGATCATGAGGTCAGGAGATTGAGACCATCTTGGCTAACACAGTGAAACCCCGTCTCTACTAAAAAATACAAAAAAACTAGCCGGGCGAGGTGGCGGGCGCCTGTAGTCCCAGCTACTCTACTCGAGAGGGTGAGGCAGGAGAATGGCATAAACCCGGGAGGTGGAGCTTGCAGTGAGCTGAGATCCGGCCACTGCACTTCAGCCTGGGCGACAGAGCGAGACTCAGTCTCAAAAAAAAAAAAAGACCAGATTAACCAACATGGTGAAACCCCATCGCTACTAAAAATACAAAAAATTAGCCACGTGTGGTTGTGGGTGCCTGTAATCCCAGCTACTCGGGAGCCTGAGGCAGGAGAATTGCTTGAACCCAGGAGGCAGAAGTTGTAATGAGCCGAGATTGCGCCATTGCACTCTAGACTGGGCGACGAGCAAAACTCTGTCTCGAAAAAACAAAAAACAAAGAATATATCTTCCCTTCTCACTTCCTGTTCCCTTCCTCTCTCTCCTGATCCTCCAACCCCCAAATCTGAAAAGGGTATCTGCCTCACGTGGCCTTCCACCATTAGTTTTGTGGGTGTCTTTTCTAGAAAATACTGATAAAATTCCTCTTGCAGCCTGAGGTCTCACACTAGTGTTCCTTTTTTTTTTTTTTGAGACGGAGTCTTGTTCTGTTGCCCAGGCTGGACTGCAGTGAGGTGATTTCAGCCCACTGCAACCTCTGCCTCCCGGGTTCAAGTAACTCTCCTGCCTCAGCCTCCCAAGTAGCTGGAATTACAGGTGCCCGCCACCATGCCCAGCTAATTTTTTTTTTTTTGTATCTTTATTAAAGATGGGGTTTCACCATGTTGGTCAAGCTGGTCTTGAACTCCTAACTTTAGGTGATCCACCTGCTTCGGTCTCCCAAATGTTGGGATTACAGGTGTGAGCCACCATGCCCAGCCACCAGTCACTGTTCTTGGTTGCAAACAACAGAAAGCATTTCTGGCTAACTTAAGCAGAAAAAAAAGTTTACTGGAAGGTTGAGGAGGGGAGAATTTGGGTGTGACTTAGAGGAGAGGAAGCACAGCTCAGGTTACACTGAGATAATGCTCCAAACATCTAAGAAACAGTTGGTTAAGATGCCACCATTTGGCATGTGCCTGTAGTCCTAACTACTCAGGAAGCTGAGGCAGGACGATCTCTTGAGCCCAGGAGTTTGAGGTTACAGTGAGTTATGATTGCACCAGTGGGCTCCAGTGTGGGCAACAGAGAAACACTTTGTCTTTTTTTAAAAAAGAAGGAGGCCGGGTGTGGTGGCTCACGCCTGTAATCCCAGCACTTTGGGAGGCCAAGGCAGGTGGATCGTCTGAGGTCAGGAGTTTGAGATCAGCCTGGCCAACATGGTGAAACCCTGTCTCTACTAAAAATACAAAAGGTAGCCAGGCGTGGTGGCATGCACCTGTAATCCCAGCTACTTGGGAGGCTGAGGCAGGAGAATTGCTTGAACTCTGGAGGCGGATGTTTCAGTGAGCTGAGAACATGCCATTGCACTCCAGCCTGGGCGACAAGACTGAAACTCCATCTCAAAAAGAAAAGAGAAACCACCATTAATGCCATGCCTCTGTATCCTTTGATCTGCCACCAGAAATAATCTCTGTCCCCGCATCTTTGGGTCATTCCTCCTAGAGGCAATAAATGCCTCAGATAGGAGCAGCCCATTGGCTGGTCCAAGGTCACATGCCTGAGTCCTCATTGCCAGGATTCCAGGGAAATGAAGTGTATTTCCCTGTAGGATTTCCACAGAAGGAGACTGGGCCCTGCCTAAACCAAACCCACCCAAAGAGAAAAATCTTCCAGATAGAAGGGGAATCTGGGATATAGCTAAACATGGAATAGAATAGCTAATATATGGCACATGTCAATAATGTCTCCCCACCTCCATTCAATTAATGTTTTTTCCTCTCTTGTGGGAAATCAGTAAGATTCGGTATACAATTTAAGTAAGCTCACATCTGCAATATTCCTGAAAGAAATCCCCGTTCCAAACTAATGTGTACTTTCTAATTTTGCTACCAAAGAACAGAGAGGGACCCACCTATGACCTCATCCCAAATGAGGTAGTGGAATCATGATTAGCTCTTACCTGAGCCTCTTTTCTGTGGCACGTGAAGTAAGAACACTTGAGTCTTTCTGAAGCAGTCAGGGCTTGTCAATAAGAACCTCCGTTTTTGTTTTGTTTGTTTTTTGTTTGTTTGTTTGTTTTTTTTTTTTTTTTTTTGAGACGGAGTCTTGCTCTGTCGCCCAGGCTGGAGTGCAGTGGCCGGATCTCAGCTCACTGCAAGCTCCGCCTCCCGGGTTTACGCCATTCTCCTGCCTCAGCCTCCCGAGTAGCTGGGACCACAGGCGCCCGCCACCTCGCCCGGCTAGTTTTTTGTATTTTTTAGTAGAGACGGGGTTTCACCGTGTTAGCCAGGATAGTCTCGATCTCCTGACCTCTTGATCCGCCCGTCTCGGCCTCCCAAAGTGCTGGGATTACAGGCTTGAGCCACCGCGCCCGGCCTGTTTGTTTGTTTTTTGTTTGAGATGGAGTCTCCCTCCGTTGCCCAAGCTGTAGTGCAGTGGCGCAATCTCGGCTCATGGCAACCTCTGCCTCCTGGGTTCAAGCAATTCTCCTGCCTCAGCCTCCCGAGTAGCTGAGATTATAGTTGTGTGCCACCACACCCAGCTATTTTTTGTATTTTTAGTAGAGACAGGGTTTTGCCATGTTGGCCAGGTCAAACTCTTGATCTCAAGTGATCCACCTGCCTCGGCCTCCCAAAGTGCTGGGACTACAGGCGCCCACCACCACACCCGGCTTATTCTTGTATTTTTAGTAGAGATGGGGTTTTACCATGTTGGCTCAGCTGGTCTTGAACTCCGACTTCAGATGATCCACCCGCCTCAGCCTCCCAAAGTGCTGGGATTGCAGGTGTGAGCCACCACACCCGGCCTCTACTACCTTTTTTTTTTCCCCCTAAATCAAGTCACTCCTAACTAGAATAGTTAAGATTAGAAAAGATAAAATTGGTCACCAACAGAAGACTAATCCCAGACCAATTGTACTGTATACATTTCCCAGGGCTGCTATATGTAACACATTACCACAAACTTGGTAACCTTTAAAAACCAGGAATGTATTCTCTCACAGTTCAAGAGTCCAGAAGTCTGAAATCAAAGCATCAGCCAGGTTGATTCTTTCTGGAGATTTGGAGGAAGAATCTGTTTCATGCTTCTCTCCTGGCTTCTGGTGGTTGCTGGCAAACCTTGGCATTTCTTGGCTTATAAACACATCACTGCAATATCTGCCTGTCTTCACATCACTGCCTTCTCTGTGTCTGTATGCACCAATCTCTCTATCCTTTCCCTTATAAGAACACTAGTCATTGGATTTAGGGTTCACCATAAACCAGAATAATCTCATGTTGAGATTTTAATTACATCTGCAAAGATCCTATTTCCAAATCAGATCACATTCACAAGGTGAGGTTTATATCCTTTATGAGGGTACAGTTCAACTCTCTAATCCAACCAAAAGCTGAAGCCAGTGTGGTAATTTTATTTTTTACTTTTTATTTTTGAGACAGGGTCTCACTCTGTCACCCAGGCTAAAGTGCAGTGGCGAGATCTTGGCTCACTGCAGCCTCCACCTCCCAGGCTCAAGTGATCCTCCTGACTCAGTCTCCCAAGCAGCCGAGAGTACTGGCGTGCACCACCACACTCAGCTAATTTTTGTATTTTTAGTAGAGATGGGGCTTCGCCATGTTGCCCAGGCTGGTCTTGAACATCTGGCCTCAAAGAATCCTCCTACCTTGGCCTCCCAAAATGTTGGGAGGGCTAAAGCCACCACACCTGGCCCCAGTGTGGTAATTCCTTAATGTTTAATATTATACAGAGAGAATAAAGGAATAGAAAAAAGCTTTTGGCTGACCATCTGTTAGTGTTCTGGAATTTTGATTTGTTTGCTTAGTTGTGTTTTTGTTTTTTTGGGTTTTTTTTTTTTGAGACAGAATCTCGCTCTGTCCCCCAGGCTGGAGTGCAGTGGTGCAATCTTCTCAGCTCACTGCAACCTCTGCCTCCCAGTTTCAAGCAATTCTCTTGCTTCAGGCTCCCAGGTAGCTGGGATTATAGGCGTGTACCACCACACCCAACTAATTTTTGTATTTGTAGTAGAGACAGTTTCACTATGTTGACCAGGCTGGTCTCGAACTCCTAGTGTCAAGTGATTCACCCACCTCGGCCTTCCAAAGTGCTGGGATTACAGGCATGAGCCACTGAGCCCCGCCTGCCTTCATGTTTGACAACTCCAAGAATAATCAACATTCTCACTTGTAACAGCAAAAGTTAGTTTTATCTGTGTTTCTGCTTAATATAAAAGGAATTATACATTTTATTTTATTTTTATTTTTATTTATTTATTTATTTTTGAGACGGAGTCTCGCTGTGTCGCCCAGGCTGGAGTGCAGTGGCGCGATCTCGGCTCACTGCAAGCTCCGCCTCCCGGGTTCCCGCCATTCTCCTGCCTCAGCCTCCGAGTAGCTGGGACTACAGGCGCCCGCCACTGCACCCGGCTAGTTTTCTGTATTTTTTAGTAGAGACGGGGTTTCACCGTGTTAGCCAGGAGGGTCTCGATCTCCTGACCTCGTGATCCGCCCGCCTCAGCCTCCCAAAGTGCTGGGATTACAGGCTTGAGCCACCGCGCCCGGCCGGAATTATACATTTTAAAAATCAGGCTCCTTTTGCTTAATATTCTGTTTGCAAGATTTCTTCATATTATTGCATCTAGTTGTTGTACATAGTTTTTGACCTAGCCATTGCACTTCTAGAAATTTATTCTACAGATACAATGTAGAAGTGATATTTGAACCTATTTATTCATAGCAGTTATGCAATAGCAAGAGAACAGAAACAAATGTTCAGCAAGAAAGGTCTACTTGAATAAAATACAGTGTGTCCACAAAGTGGGCTGTGATGTTGCTGAACAAAGGGAGGAAGTTCTTTATGTACTCACAGGGAAAGATCACTAAGACTTAGATAAAGCAGCACAGTACAGAACAGAGTGTACAGTATGCTACATTTGTGTAAACAAGGTGGAAATGAATACCCATGCAAACACATGCTCATACTTACTTGTATAAGTCAGAGGTTAGAAAACTAGCCGGATGTGGTGGTTCATGTCTGTAATCCCACACTTTGGGAGGCCGAGGCGGGCAGATCATCTGAGCTCAGGAGTTGGAGACTAGTTTGGCCAATATGGTGAAACCCCGTCTCTACTAAAAAGACAAAGAAAAAAAAAATAAGCCAGATGTGATGATGCTTGCCTGTAATCCCCGCTACTCAGGAGGCTGAGGCAGAAGAATCACTTGAGCCTGGGAGGCGGAGGTTGCAGTGAGCTGAGGTCGCACCATTGCACTCCAGCCTGGGCAACAAGAGAGAAACTGTGTTTCAAAAAAAAAAAAAAGGAAAGAAAGAAAAAGAAAACTATGACCTCTTCGGGCCAAATACAGCCTGAGACCTGTTTTTGTAAATAAAGTGTTATTGAAACACAATCATGCCCATTTGTGTCTATATTGTATGTGGCCACTTTTTCACTACTATGGGATTGAGTAATTGCTACAAATATCATACATCCACAAAACCTAGAATATTTACTCTCTGGCTATTTACAGAAAAAGTATGCCAGCCCCTAGAGTAGTGGGTTAAATAGTGGCTCCAAAAAGATATATTCAAGTCCTAACCCTCCTCTTATCTGTCAATGTGATCTGATTTGGAAACCAGGGTCTTTGCAGATATAACTAAGATCTCAAAATGAGATCATCCTGGATTTAGGGTGTGATCTAAATAGTTCAATGACTGATGTCCTTATAAGAGAAAGGGGGGGCTGGGTGCAGTGGCTCACGCCTGTAATTCAGCACTTTGGGAGGCCAAGGCAGGAGTTCGAGACCAGCCTGGCCAAGATGGTGAAACCCTGTCTCTACTAAAAATATAAAAATTAGCTGGGCCTGGTGGCAGGTGCCTATAATCCCAGCTACTCTGGAGGCTGAGGCAGGAGAATCGCTTGAACCCAGGAAGCAGAGGTTGCAGTGAGCTGAGATTGCGCCACTGCACCCCAGCCTGGGCGACAGAGTGAGACTCCATCTCAAAAAAAAAAAAAAAAAAGTGGGGAGAGATTTGAGTACAAGCACAAAAAGACAGGAGAGAAGGACATATGACGGTGAAAGCAGAGTGTGGACTTACACTCCTACAAGCCAAGAAACTCCAAAGGCTGTCAACAGATACCAGCAGCTGGGAGACAGGCATAGAATAGATTCTCACTCAGAGCCCCCAGAAGGAAGCAACATGGCCAACACCTTGATTTTGGATTTCTTGCCTCCTGAACCATCAGAGAACAAATTTCTGTTGTTTTAAGCCACCAAGTTTTTGGTAAGTTGTTGCAGCAGCCTCAGGAAATGAACATGCCTGGTATAGATGATCTCTGGAAGGATACCCAAGAAATGAATAATAACTTTGGTTGTTGATGGGAAGGGTGACAAGATGGCTAGCAAACGGGTGTATGAAGGAGACTTTTAATCCGTATGCTCCTTTGTAACTTAAAACACAACCATATGAATATACTACATCTTGAAAAATAAATACAATGTAAGTAGAAAAGTTAATAACTCCTAATTGGTCTAGCCTAGGGAAGAGAGTTACCTCTGATTATAGCAGGTGTCTAAAATAATCACTGTAAAGCATGTTGCCTTTTTAGTCTGCTCAGCTCTGACCAGCTAAAATAGCCTCCTGCTGGTGTGGCTTCCTGTGGATGGCCTTACAAGGTCACTTTATGTCAACAGCACACCTAGACAAAGTCCTTCTGCTGAAGGCAGACAGGATCTTCTGTAGGCTGTGATCTGAAATAGATCCCCCCATCTGGGTCCGTTTCGCTTCTGCTCACTGCTACTAGTCCAGGCCACCATCTTCTCTCACCGGGACAGTGCAGTAACCTCCTAGTTTTTCATTCTACATCTGTTCTTGCTGCTTCCAATCACTCTCACCAAAGAGCGAATCATGTGACTTCTTGCCTTTGCTGTCCTTTCACAGTTGCTCTTTGCAAATGGATCAAAACCACACTCCCATCCTGGCGTGGTGGCGCTTGCCTGTAGTCCCAGCTACTCAGGAGGCTGAGGTGGGAGGATCGGTTGAATCCAGGAGTTCGAGGTTGTAGCAAGCTGTGATTGCGCCTGTGAAGAGCCACTGCACTGCAGCCTGGGCAATGCAGGGAGACCCTGTCTCTAAAATAAATCAGTGAATGTTTAAAAAAAAAAAGAAAACCCTCCTGGCTGGGCGCAGTGGCTCACGCCTGTAATTCCACCACTTTGGGAGGCCTAAATGGGCAGATCACCTGAGCTCAGGAGTTTGAGACCAGCCTGGGCAACATGGCAAAACCCCGTCTCCACGAAAAATACAAAAAATTAGCTGGGAGCAGAGGTGTGCCCCTGTAGTCCCAGCTACTCCCAGCTACTTGGAGGCTGAGGTGGGAGAATCTCTAGAGCCTGGGAGGTGGAGGTTGCAGTCAGCCAAAATCCTGCCACTGCACTCCAGCCTCGGTGACAGAGTGAGACCCTTTCTCAAAACAACAACAAAACCCCTCTCTATTGTGCTCTTGAAGCACACCATCTGGCCTGTGCATACCCTTGTATTGCTACTTCTCTAGCAATCAACTCTTTCCTCACCATATTCCAGAAGAGCACGACACAAATCACTCTGTGGATAAGAATCACCAGGAGACTTCCTGAAAGCAAGTTTCCAGGCCTTATCTCAGACCCATGAAATCAGGCTCTTTAGAGAAGGCACCTGAAGCTGTGTGTAGTCTGTTGATTTTTATTATTATTGTTATTATTATTGGCATTGAGACCTGCTTGATTTATTCTGATTATTTAATACACAATGATGCAACTGTGATCCCAAAGTGTGCAAAGTTAAAGCCTTCAACTGCTGCTGAGGAGAGGGCAGGAATGGTACACCTGGGGACGGTGGTGAGTCAGGAATGAGGGGCAGGCGGCTATGACCAGGGCAGCCTTCTCCCCAGGGCCAGAGACAGGGAAGTGACCTGAGGAGCAGGACCCAAGGGTAGCGCAGGGTGGAGGAAGGGAACAGAGACCTCCCCTTGGCCTAGGTCAGGAACTCAGAAGTGCCACATGGCTGAGGGAGCAGCAGGCCAGAGCAGGGCCAGGAGAGCACCATTTTTCTGGGGAACTGGAGGCAGGGAGGTGCCCTACAGGAGAAGCCAGTAGGGGCTGCCTGTCCCTGGGGTGGAGACCAGGCTGGAGCAGGCTGGAGCAAGACCTGAAGCAGGCGCAGGGCCTGAGAGCCCGGCTGGCTGGGCTCTGGGGGGCTCCCAGGGCAGCCTGGCCCAGGAAACAGTCCTGACTCTGGCTAATTTTTGTATTTGTAGTAGAGACAAGGTTTTGCCATGTTGGCCAGGCTAGTCTCGAACTCGTGACCTCAAGCAATCTGCCTGCCTCGCTCTCCCAAAGTGCTGGGATTACAGGTGTGACACATGCCTGACTTCAGACCCTTCCTTCCTTCTTTCCTTCCTTCTTTCCTTCCTTCCTTCCCTCCCGCCCTCCCTCCCTCCCTCCTTCCTTCCTTCCCTCCTGCCCTCCCTCCCTCCCTCCTTCCTTCCTCCTGCCCTCCCTCCCTCCCTCCTTCCTTCCCTCCTGCCCTCCTCCCTCCCTCCTTCCTTCCTCCTGCCCTCCCTCCCTCCCCCCTCCTTCCTTCCTTCCCTCCTGCCCTCCCTCCCTCCCCCTTCCTTCCCTCCTGCCTCCCTCCCTCCCCCTTCCTTCCCTCCTGCCCTCCCTCCCTCCCTCCTTCCTTCCCTCCTGCCCTCCCTCCCTCCCTCCCTCCTTCCTTCCCTCCTGCCCTCCCTCCCTCCTTCCTTCCTCCCACCCTCCCTCCCTGCCTCCCTCCCGCCCTCCCTCCTTCCTTCCCTCCCGCCCTCCCGCCCTCCCTCCTTCCTCCCTCCCACCCTCCCTCCTTCCTTCCTTCCCTCCCGCCCTCCCTCCTTCCTTCCCTCACTCCCTCCCTCCTTCCTTCCCTCACTCCCTCCCTCCCTGCTTCCTTCCTTCTTTTTGAGATGGAGTTTCGTTCTTGTTGCCCAAACTGGAGTGCAGTGACGTGATCTCAGCTCACCACAACCTCTGCCTCCCAGATTCAAGAGATTCTTATGTCTCAGCCTCCTGAGCAGCTGAGATTACAGGCGCCCGCCATCACACCTGGCTAATTTTGTATTTTTGGTAGAGATGGGGTTTCTCCAGGTTGGCCAGGCTGGTCTAGAAATCCCAATCTCAGGTGATACCGCCTCGGCTTCCCAAAGTGCTGGGATTACAGGCGTGAGCCACCCTGCCTGGCCTCAGATTGACCTTTCAAGTCCACTATATGTTTCTCTCCTCTTCCTTCAACCACTCTCTGTCACATGACCCTGTTTCATTTTCTTTGTACCACTTGCTATAATGAAGTTACCTTGTTTATTTACTTGTTTATTCACTGAGTACCTCTTAGAATATAAGCTCCATGAACCTAGGGTTTCTGTTTGTGTTGTTCACTGCTTTACTCCTTGCACCTCTAACTATGCTTAGAATAAGATGGGGGCTCAATTAGAATTTCCTGAATAAACAAATCAAATGAGATGGTATATACAGTATATAGTCTTGTGTTTTTTGTTGTTGTTGTTGTTGTTGCTGTTGTTGTTTTGATAGAGTCTCGCTCTGTCGCCAGGCTGGAGTGCAGTGGCGCCACCTCGGCTCACTGCAACCTCCGCCTCCCAGGTTCAAGCAATCTTCCTTCCTGCCTCAGCCTCCCAAGTAACTGGGGCTACAGGTGTGTGCCACCACGCCCAGCTAATTTTTTGTATTTTTAGTAGAGACGGGGTTTCACCATGTTGACCCAGATGGTCTCAATCTCTTGACCTTGTGATCTGCCTGCCTCGGCCTCCCAAGGTGCTGGGATTACAGGCGTGAGCCACCATGCCCAGCCGTATATAGTATTTTAAAACCAAGTAATAGTAAACTCTGCTACTTTTTAATTTTTTAAACTGTGCTACTTTAAATGTTTTTCCTTCCTTTTTCACTTATGTTGGTTAAACAATTATTTTAAAGTTTTTTCTATTGTAAAAGTGAAACATATTCATACAAGAAAAATCAGAAACATTTTGTTTGGGCATAGTGGCTCACACCTGTAATCCCAGGCTTTCGGAGGCCGTGGTGGGAGGATTGCTTGAGACCAGGAGTTTGAGACCAGCCTGGGCAACAGAGTGAGACCCTGTCTCTAAAAACAAATTAGCCAGGTGTGATGGCACACACCTGTGGTCCCAGCTACTAGGGAGGCTGAGGTGGCAGGATTGCTTGAGCCCTGGAGGTCAAGGCTGCAGTGAACCGTGGCTGCGCCACTGCACTCCAGCTTGAGTGACAGAACAATAATCTATCTTCCTGGGGACAGGCTCGCACCTGTAATCCTAGCACTTTGGGAGGCCAAGACAGGTGGATCACCTGAGGTCAGTAGTTCAAGACCAGCCTGGCCAACATGGCAAGATCCCGTCTCTACTAAAACTACAAAAATTGGCTGGGCATGGTGGTGCACGCCTGTAATACCAGCTACTTTGGAGGCTGAGGCAGGAGAATCACTTGAACCCGGGAGGCAGAGGTTGCAGCGAACTGAGATCATGCCACTGCACTCCAGCCTGGGCAACAGAGCAAGACTCTGTCTGAAAAAAAAAAAAAGAAAAAAAGAAAAAAGAACAAGAACCTGTCTCAAAAAAAAGCAGGACTCCCAGTTAAATGCGAAGTTCAGATAAACAACGAATACTTTTTATATGTCCCCAGACATTGCATTCTTCATTAAGCAGCCACACAGATTATTTTTAAAGTTGGAATAAGTCAAACCACTGTTCAAAACCCTGAGATGTCTTTTCATCTCAGGGTTTTGAATGGGAATTTGGGGGCTATAATAAAGGCCCTCAAAAGTTTCAAACTAAGACCCAGAGTCCCGTAGGCTCTGCTCCCAGTGGCTCTGTTCTCATTGGCCTTGCCGCTCTCCCCTTCCTGCTTCCCGCTTCTCTCTTCTCCCAGAACCATCTAACCTTTAGGCCTTTGTCAGACTTCTCAGCTAGACCTTCTCTAATCACCCTATTTTCAATTGCACTCTTCCCTCCCCCTTCTCTACTTTATATTTCTCTGTAATGCTTGCCACTTTAAAACTTTTACATTTAGTTTATTGTCTTTCTCCTTCCACTAGAGTTTAAGTTCCATTAGGTCATTTTTGTTCTTTTTATTCACTGCTGCATCCCCACTGCTTAGAATAATGCCTGGTACATAATAGAGTCTCAATATGTATTTAACAAATATTAAATTAATGAACTGCAGTTATCCAAATCAATAAACAGCTTTCATGTATTTCACTAGGATCCCTTGGACATTCTGATCATTCAGCGCGTTATCTATTTCAAAGTAGTCAAGTAACTGCCATCTTAGAGGAGCCATCTTCTGTATTCTATGATAATAGCAAACGCTTATTGAGCACTTATGATGTGCAAGCATGGCTCCAAGGTATAACAATAGTATTTTAGGGCCTTAGGTATTATAAATGGAGTTACTTTCCGAGTATATATACATTCCGAAATACATCTAAAAAGTATTTGTTGTGTATCAGAACTTCACATTTAACTGGGATTCCTGCTCTCTTTTATGAGGCAGTTTCTTGCTGTTTTTTTTTTTTTTTTTTTTTTTTGAGACAGAGTCTTGCTCTGTTGCCCAGGCTGGAGTGCAGTGGCACGATCTCGGCTGGCTGCAACCTGTGCCTCCTGGCTTCACGCAATTCTCCTGCCTCAGCCTGTGAGGAAATTAGAACCTGGAGAGGTGAATAATTTGTTCGAGATCTTCTACGTGGGATGTTCAATGGCAAAGATGAGTGCAGAACCCGTGTCCTTAACTAAACGATGGCACTCTGCTGACTTGCTTTTAGCTCCTTGTGTTTTCTTTCTTTTTGGTAGTTAACTTGTTTTCGTTAAGCCCTCAATTAAAAAAAAAAAAAAAACTCTTTTTTTTGTGTGTGTGTGACGGAGTCTCACTCTGTCCACCAGGCTGGAGTGCAGTGGCGCGATCTCGGCTCACTGCAAGCTCCACCTCCTGGGTTCACGCCATTCTCCTGCCTCAGCCTCCCTAGTAGCTGGGACTACAGGCGCCCGCCACCGCGCCCGGCTAATTTTTTGTATTTTTAGTAGAGACGGGGTTTCACCGTGGTCTCGATCTCCTGACCTTGTGATCCGCCCGCCTCGGCCTCCCAAAGTGCTGGGATTACAGGCGTGAGCCACCGCGCCCGGCCAAAAAAAAAAAAAACTCTTAAGTCTCAAAGTCAAAACCTGTCAAAGGCCAAGTGCTTTATTTACCTCCTTTCAAGGAGTGGGCATTTTGCATTTGAATCCTAGATGGCGGGAAGCAGCAAGCAGGTGTCAACAGGGGTGGGGAGGAGACGCCGGGCCCCGCCAGCCAATCAGAGCGCGCGGAGGCCTCCCTTCCCCCGCCGTCGTCCCCGCGCCAAAATTCCAAACGGGCTGCGCACCGCTCCCGCCGTCTCCTTCCGCCGGGCTCAGCGAGCCGGAACTATGTGAAGAAAAAGAAGTCAGCGTTGTCCGCCGACTGTCTGGTCAGGTCCTCTATACTGTCGGCCTGTGTTCCTCTCCACGTTGGCCTGGCCTCCTTCGCTCTACAAATGGGAGGAGAGTTTCGAGCCTGCTGTTCTATGGTGGCGGCGTGGGCGGGACAGGCGGCGGAGGGATCCTGGGCGCGCGCGCTGCGGTCGCTGGCGCGGAGCTTGTGGCGCCAGAATTCGGAGCGCGGAAGAGCCAGAGCTGCGGCCGCCTGGAGCTGGAGCCCTCTGCAGTCGCGCACGCCGAGGCCTTTAGGGAGAGAAGATGGTGGTTCTCCGCAGCAGCTTGGAGCTGCACAACCACTCCGCCGCCTCGGCCACGGACTCCTTGGACCTGTCCAATGAGTTCCTCAGTCTGGAGCAGATCGGCCGGAGGCGGCTCCGCTCGGCTGGCGCGGCGCAGAAGCAGCCCGTGGCGACCACAGCCAAAGCGGGCGTGAGTACCGGCCTGAGGCAGGCTCCCTGGGCGGTTCCCGTGGGGACTGCCCGCAGCCCGGCGCCCGGAGGGGCCTGGGGGTGGGCGGCGCTGGTCGAGGTGACAGTTGTCGGGGGAGAAGTGTGATCGAGGACGAGTAAAATGGAAGCCCTGGGGATCGGAGGTGCGGGTCGGGTCGCAGAGCTGAGGCTGGCCGGGAGAGGACTAAGCATTTGGTCACCACCTACTTTTACGCAAGAGGAAATCGAAGCCTGCCACAGCGGAGTGCAGTCTGGGGCCAAGCAGCAGCTGTTCGGCCGCCCCCAAGATCCCCCTCCCTGGCCGATCGATCGCCCAGGCTCCTGCCCTAGGTTTGCATCAACCTGGAGGCAACACGCATCCTCTGACTGCTTTCTGTCTGCGCCATAAACGTTGGGGGGTGGGAGGGAGCACAGGGACGGACAGGTTGTAATTCAGGTTCTCTGACCTCCATTAACGATCCAGAGGGGTTCCGTAATAAGAGCGCAGTGAATAATACCAGGTTGCATAATGTGGAGGGATGAGGACCAACATTTCCTGTACCCCCCCCTTCCAAGCCTCATCATAACCCTTTGAGAATGCATGGTTGTGATATCTCTTTGACAGATGAAGAAACGGACTCAAAAAGGTAAACAGTAAGGGGTAGATCTAAAATTGGAACTCAGATTGCCTGCCTCCCAAATCGTTCCCTTTCTCTTCCGTCATGCTGCAGTTACAAACAGTGTCTATAGGGGAAGTTTGGAAGGGAGGAGGGTCCTCTTGAAAGAAGTGCTGCTTCTAGGTCTGAAGTACCGTGAAGGTTTTTGCAGGCCAGAGTTAAAGCTGAGCAGAGTTACTCTCCTCCCATCCACCTCCCCACCCCAGCTGCTGAAAGAGGCCTAGGTGGAAGGGTTTCAGCATTCACAGAAGGTTGAAGAAGTCGAGGAAGCTCGCTAGTAAATTTAGTTAAAGCAGCAAGTAATATAGTTGGATTCAAGGTGTTGAAGTGAGTGAGGGTAGGCATGGAGTAGGAAAAATAGGACCTGAGAGAGGGTTGGGAACTTGGGAGTGAGAATGAGAGGCTCAGGGGAAGTGACAATGTAATCCTTTTCAGTTCAGCAGACGATTTCAGGGTCTTGTATTAAGTCTCCTATTAAGATCTTGTGTTTAGATAACTATATAAAATTAGTTGCCGGTATCTTTTCTGGGCATCCCATTCTGGTTGCTACTCTGCTGAGGGGAGTGGGTTAAAAACTATAGTCCCTTCAATCTCTGAAATTGTGATTCTGAATTGAAAAGACAAGTAATTTCCTGACTCAGGATTTGTTTCTCAATCATGTGCCAGGAATTGGCAGAGACCTGAAGAGGCCAAACACTTCTGCACTGAAATTGGTTACTGGACTTATTAACCTGTGTACAGAAAAGCTATTTCAATACTGGTTGATTATTTATGTCCAGGATAACGCTAGATCCTATGAACATAATGATACATACTGATGTATGAACACTGGTTAAATACATAGACTTTTTTTTTTTTTTTTTTCTTGGAGATAGGGTCTCGCTCTCTCATCCAGGCTGGAGTTCACTAGTGCGATCTCAGCTCACTGCAACCTCTACCCTCCTGGGTTCAAGCAGTTCTCCTGCCTCAGCCTCCCAAGTAGCTGGGATTACAGACTTATTCCTCCACGCCGGGCTAATTTTTATATTTTTAGTAGAGATAGGGTTTCTCTATGTTGGCCAAGCTGGTCTCAAACTCCTGACCTCAGGTAATCCACTCGCCTCAGCCTCCCCAAATGCTGGGATTACAGATGTGAGCCACCCTGCCTGGCCAGATATACAGCTTCTTAAGAAAACTGTTGGCCAGGCGTGGTGGCTCATGCCTGTAGTCCCAGCACTTTTGGACGCTGAGGTGGGCAGATCGCGAGGTCAGGAGGTTGAGACCATACTGGCTAACACGGTGAAACCCCGTCTCTACTAAAAATACAAAAATTAGCCGGGCGTGGTGGCGGGCCCCCTAGCCCCAGCTACTGGGGAGGCTGAAGCAGGAGAATGGGGTGAACCCAGGAGGAGGAGGTTGCAGTGAGCCGAGATCGCGCCACTGCACTCCAGCCTGGGGGACAGAGCAAGACTCCATCTCAAAAAAAAAAGAAAAAGAAAACTGTTAATTATGAATTTCAGTTTCTGCTTCTCAGGTTTACTGATAATCAGCAGGTTTCTACACTTGTTAATTGGGGTGATACCCACCACATTGGTAGTGAGGATTAAATGTGATCATGCATGTAAGGAGATTAATTGAACAGTTAGCATATAGTTAGGACTCAGTCGTTGTCAGTTATTAAGACCATCGTCAGTTTTAGTTAATGGCCACTCCCGTTTTTTTCAGTTCCTCGGGAAAAAAACTTTAGGTCATTGTTGACTCCTCACATCCAGTGCATTAGCAAATTCTGTTGGCTCTACTTTCAAAATATATTCCAAGTCTGACCACTTTATATGTCCTCCAGTGTTGCCATGCTGGTTCAAGCCATAATCTCTTTCCTGGATTATTTACTTATTTATTATTATTATTTTGAGACAGAATCTTGCTCTGTCACCCAGGCTGGAGTGCAGTGGCATGATCTCAGCTTGCGGCAATTTCCGCCTCCCGGGTTCAAGTGATTCTCCTGCCTCAGCCTCCCAAATAGCTGGGATTACAGCGCACACCACCACGCCCAGCTAATTTTTGTGTTTTTAGTAGAGATGGTGTTTCACCATATTGGCCAGTCTGGTCTCAAACTCCAGGTCTTAGGTGATCAGCCCACCTCAACCTCCTGAAAGTGCTGGGATTACAGGTGTGAGCCACCACACCTGGCTGTCTTTCCTGGATTATTGTAATTCTTGATTGGCCTCCTTCCTGTTTTCTACTGTTTGATGTATATATTATGCCCCCGCCTTCCCTCAACAATCAGTTCTCTTTATGTATTTATTTGTTTTTGAGACAGAGTCTTGCTGTGTCACCCAGGTTAGAGTGCAGTGGCACCATCACGGCTCACTGCAGCCTCAACCTCCCAGGATCAAGTGATCCTCCCACCTCAGCCTCCTAAGTAGCTGGAACTACAGGTGCACGCCACCACACCCAGCTCATTTTTAAGTTTTTTTGTAGCGATGGAGTCTCACTGTATTGCTCAGGCTGGTCTTGAACTCCCGGGCTCAAGCAATCCTCCAGTTTCAGCTTCCCAAATTGCTGGGATTAAAGATATGAACCACCATGCCCCACCAATAGTCAGTTCGTAATGCAGTGGATCTTTTTTATTTTTTATTTTTTTTGAGACAGAGTCTCACTGTGTCTCCCAGGCTGGAGTGCAGTGGCGCGATCTCGGCTCCCGAGGTGGAGGTAAGCTCCACCTCCCGGGTTCACGCCATTCTCCTGCTTTGGCCTCCAGAGTAGCTGGGACTACAGGGGCCCGCCAACACACCCAGCTAATTTTTTGTATTTTTAGTAGAGACGGGATTTCACCGTGTTGGCCAAGGTAGTCTCAATCTCCTGACCTAATGATCCGCCCACCTTGGCCTCCCAAAGTGCTGGGATTACAGG
Organism: Trachypithecus francoisi; assembly: GCF_009764315.1. Taxonomy (NCBI): domain Eukaryota; kingdom Metazoa; phylum Chordata; class Mammalia; order Primates; family Cercopithecidae; genus Trachypithecus; species Trachypithecus francoisi. The sequence goes on along the minus strand of NW_022681472.1, from coordinate 78,316,406 downwards.
CGTGAGCCACTGCGCCCAGCAAATGCAGTGAATCTTTTAAATTAAAAGTCAAAACAGTTGATCACTCAAAACCCTCTTGAGACTCCCTATTTAAGTGAAAGTCTGTAAGTTTGGGAGCAGCCCTAAGCATCCCTGCCTCCTTTATAATGACATCTTTTTCTACCCCTTTACAAAACCCACTCTTTTCCAGCCACACAGGCATACCTATTCCTTTAATACCAGGGCCTTTCCATTTGGTATACCTCTCCTGGAAGTACTCTTCCCTTGGATATCTGCATGACCAATTCTTTTAACCTTTTTTTTTTAACGTTATTTTAAACCAAAAAACAAAACCTCAGGAGTTACAGTATTTTAATGTGGTCCAGAAATTGTACAAATAAATAACTCAGTCCTTATAACCTTGCGTGGTAGATAAGATTTTTTTTTATATGAGAAAACCGATGCACAGAGACTTAAATAACTTGCCCAAATTCACCTTATAGTAAGCTGTGTGACTGTGATTCAAATTTAGGAGTCTGTCTACCTCAAGTCTTTGCTAAAATTTCACCTTTGCAATGATGCTTACCATAAGCACCATATTTAAAATGACAAACCACTCACCTGACATGCGTCTTTATTCTGCTTTATATTCTCCTAGCACTTATTACCTTTCAACATAATCTATACTTTTGTATTTTTAAGTATTTTTCTTTCGGAATCAGAATGTAACTGCACAGGGACTTGGATTTTGACTTTTTGTTTGGCAATATTAACCCAGCACCTAGAACAGAACCTAGCAGGAAGTAAGTGTATATTAAATATTTGTTGTTGATTGTGCTTACTCTAAAGAGACGGAAGTCTAGCAGAGGAGACCTAACAGCAATATACAGAGACTTTTTGCCATAAATCCCATATTTGTTGTATATGGTGGTTGAGCAATTAGAATGCACTCTGCTGGATGTTGTAGGGTAGAAAGGATTCCCTCCAACCCCCACCACAGTTCCCAGGAGGCATTATACCTTTTTGAGACAAAGTACTCCTTCCTTTTATACATCAAGGTGTCTGTGTACACCAAATTATAATCTCAGTGTTACTTAGCATGGGATTGGATTAAAATAAATCAGTGGTCTTTAGGGGTAATACATTCATACTGACAAGCCCATCAGTACCAAAAATGAAACATGTCTCTGTAATTGGAATATTTTCTGATTTGGGGACTTTACATTCAATACATTTGGTTGGATTTCACCTTGCTGTTTTACATCAACCATGCATTTCAGAGACTTCATTCCCTGATCACCCTGATTATATTTGGATATTTCTTAGTTTCCTCAGCCATATATTTATTGACAGAGCATTTCTTAGACTAGGTTACTTTTATGGGTGGTTACATTTATTCATATTAATTCATTAACTTGAATTTTTCCTAATCTCAGGCTGACTTTTCTTTTCAAAACTTCTCCTTTCATTACCTCTGATCAGGCTGACATTATTTTCAAGTTCTGAAGTTACCTATAGTCACCTATTTATTAACTACATTCTGTTTTTACATTTTGAGTATAATCTCATTCAGCTGGGCTTATGGATTTGTGTTTTTGTTTTTTCCTGACTTGTATAGGTTCCCTGAATATTGTGGTGGTGGTGTTCTAAGTTTGTTTTTTGTTGTTTTTTTTTAACTTTTATTTTCATCCTACCAGCTTTATGACTTTGGATATCTTTTCTGTAGTTTCTTTTTCTTCCAGAATCAGATTAGCCATTGTCTATTTCTGTACTTTCTTTGTTTTCTAAGGTCTAAGGTTTTTTGGTTTCTGTAAATTTAGGGTGGTTTCTCATGTTGAAGAGTCACTGAAGGATAGATAGTAGGGTGTTTTTTGTTAATAGATGATGATCATACTTTACTTTTGGTTTTTTTTTTCTTTTGAGACTGTGTTTTGCTTTTGTCGCCCAGGCTGGAATGCAATGGCGCAATCTCGGCTCACTGCAACCTCTGCCTCGTGGATTCAGGCAATTCTCCTGCCTCAGCCTCCAGAGTAGCTGTAAGCACCTCCCAATTACAGGCGCCTGCCGCCACACACAGCTAATTTTTGTATTTTTAATAGAGACAGGGTTTCGCCATGTTGGCCAGGCTGGTGTCAAACTCCTGACCTCAGGTGATCCACCTGCCTCGGCTTCCCAAAGTGCTGGGATTACAGGCATGAGCCCCTGCACCCGGCCTACTTTTGGGTTGTTTACCTACATTTTTATTTTTCCATGTGTTAGGTAAAATAAAACATTCTTCAGTATGTAGAAGGTACTGTTTTAAACATTGTATGTTTATTTGAAAGTCTGGAAAGATACTCAAAACAACATGAATATATGTAACATACAGGAGATTTTGAAAACGTAAAGCATAACACAATACAGAAAAATGAAAAGTATACAGCTTAATGAAGTATCACAAGGCATAGATAGTGAGCTTTTGGGTGTGGCAGTGAGTGGTGCTCCCTGGAGTTGGGTGACATGTCAGTTCTGTATTGAGTCATAAGCAAGACAGGGCCCTTGATTTTAGGTTTAGAAGTTACAGCTTTGTTTGGGAGACAGTGAAGAGCCAGAAGAGGGTTCTGATGAGACAGTGTTTAGGATGGATTATAGTTAACAAATCTAGAGTTAAGGAAGACCAGTTAAAAGATCATAATGTTAGGCTGGGCGTGGTGGGTCATACCTGTAATCCTAGCACTTTGTTTGGGAGGCCAAGGTGGGCAGATCACCTGAGATCAGGAGTTCAAGACCAGCCTGGCCAACATGGTGAAATCCTGTCTCTACTAAAAATACAAAAATTAGCCGGGCATGGCGTTGCACACCTGTAATCCAAGCTACGTGGGAGGATGAGGCAGGAGAATTGCTTGAACCCTGGAGGCGGAGGTTACAGTGAGCCGAGGTTGCACCATTGCCCTCCAGCCTGGCCTAGAGAGTGAGACTCTGTCTTTAAAAAAAAAGGATTATAATGATAATAGCTACCACTTATATAGCAGTTGCTATGTGCCAGGCATAGTACTTGATAGACACATATATTTCTCCTGTTTATAAACTATTGTTATCCTCATTACAAGATTCTTAGTATCTAGTATCCATATACTAAGTATTCTAGATTACTAGATTCTTAGTAAATAGAGATTAGATACTAAGGATACTTAGTATATTGATATCCTTAGTATATGGATACTAAGACACCTTATGTAACTTGCACAAGATTACACATCTCTAAGTGATGTGCCAAGAATCAAATCCTAGGCACTCTATCTCTAGAGTTTGGGTTCTTAATTAATGCATTGTTACCACATATACCAAAATAGAGAAAACTAGAGTTTAAATGAAGGTGATATTAGTAGGAATGGAGAAAAATGTCAAGAAATACAGCGCAGGATCTCTGAGAGTTGAACACAGGGAGGGAAGACAGTGTTGTTTCCAGCTAAAGAAGTGAGCAGTAGAGCAGTAGACCATTGGGAGGTTTTTTTCTGTTTGTTTTGTTTGTTTGTTTGTTTTTTGGTGATGGAGTCTAGCTGTGTTGCCCAGGCTGGACTGCAGTAATACAATCTCGGCTCACTGCAAGCTCCGTCTCCCAGGTTCATGCCATTCTCCCACCTCAGCCTCCCGAGTAGCTGGGACTACAGACGCCTGCCACCATGCTTGGCTAATTTTTTGTATTTTTAGTAGAGACTGAGTTTTCACCATGTTAGCCAGGATGGTCTCAATCTCCTGACCTCATGATCTGCCTGCCTCGGCGTCCCAAAGTGCTGGGATTACAGGCATGAGCCACTGCGCCCAGCCGACCATTGGGAGTTTTATGCCAGAATTGCTAAGAGGTTGGAACTGGTTATCTTTGAGGATGAACAGAAAACAGCAAAGCACAGGCCGGGCGTGGTGTAATCCCAGCTATTGTGGTGGCGGGCACCTGTAATCCCAGCTGTTTGGGAGGCTGAGGCAGGAGAATGGCATGAACCCGGGAGGCAGAGCTTGCAGTGAGCTGAGATCGTTCCACTGCACTTCAGCCTGGGCAACAGGACGAGACTCCGTCTCAACAAAAAAGAAAACAGCAAAGCACAAAAAGAATTAAGGAGGTCTGAAGCAGTGCCTATATTTTAAAGGTGAGAAGTTGAATCATGGAACCAAGAGTATTATGTAAACCAAGGGATCGAAGCATTTTTAAAAAGTAGAGGCCAGGCACAGTGGCTCACATTTCTAATCCCAGCACTTTGGGAGGCCAAGGTGGGAGGATCACCTGAAGCCAGAAGTTCGAGACCAGCCTGAGCAACATAGTGAGACCCCTCCCCCACCTCTAAAATAAAAAATAAAAATTGACTGAGCACAGTGGCTCAAACCTGTAATCCCAGCAGTTTAGGAGGCCGAGGCAGGTGGATAACTTGAACCCAGGAGTTCAAGACCACCCTGGGTAATGTGGCGAAACCCTGTCTCTACAAAAACTAGCTGGGTGTGGTTGCGCCTGCCTGTAGTCCCAGCTACTCAGGAGGTTGAGGGAGAGAATCGCTTGAACCCAGGAGGCAGAGGTTGCAGTGAGCTGAGATCGTGCCGTTGCACTCACTGCACCCCAGCCTGGGCGACAGAGCAAGACTCATCTCAAAATAATAAAATACATAATCATTAGCCAGGCGTGGTGGCATATGCCTGTAGCCCCAGCTGCTACTGAGGAGGCGGAGGCAGGAGGATCTCTTGAGCTCAGGAAGTTGAGGCTGCGGTGAGCCATGATTGTGCCACTGTACTCCAACCTGGGTGACGAAGCAAGAGTGTATCTCTGAAAATAAATAAAGAAGTGATCAGTTCTGTAGAAGTCAGTGAGGTCGAGAAGAGGCTATTGGATTTAGCTATTGGGAGATAGTTGTGAATGTACTAAAGAGCTGTAGAGGCAGAAACTAAATTGGAGTTTACAGAGTAGATGGTGAGGTGATTTAAACTCATGTTTAAAGACAAAGCTAAGGAAGGGTATCACAACTATAGTGTTATAACATGTATATCATTGGGTATTAGAATAGACTGCTGTTTAAGTTTTCAAGGAGCCCTAAATTTGTGTTGAGTACATCCTATTTAAACCTCATTTGTTGATATTTGAGTTGACTCAGACAACTGACCCCCTGCACCCCCAAACATACTTTTAAAAAAATGAATTTAAAGCTTGAATAAGCTTGGCCTTCTGTGAAAAATAACGTGGAATATTTTTATTTTGCAACTGTGTCTACTTTATGAAAACTTTTTTTTTGTCGTTCTATTGCTGCTTTTTCTCTATGCTAACTTACTGATTCTACAAGGTCGTGAGAGACTTAAAATTTAACAAAATACTAACATTTCCTCTCTTAAAACTTCACTTTTAAAGAACTATCAGTGCTCTCAATATTTAAGTAGATTTTAGCCAAAGAATAGATGAGAATACTACATCTCTAGGTTAAAATTTCAGATTAAGTTTGTCTTCTCTGTTTTTTACTTTTTAGGAATTTTTTTCTGGTAGTACATGTGAAAATGTGAAAAATAGAAAGTGAAAGTCCCCATCTCTGTCATCCAGTGTTAATTACTGTTAACAGTGTTGAACTTACTTCTTGGAGATTAGATAACTTTGATTTAATACCTGTGCTAGTCTTCCTTAGGAAATAAGATATATGCAAGATAATTCATCTAGAGATGTTTATAACATGAGAAAAAATTGCAGGCAACCTAAGTATAATACATTCAGCAATTTGTTAAATAGATTCATGTAATGGCTGAAATACTATTCATTAAATTTTTAGAGTAATATTTAATGACATGAAAAAATGTTGATATTACCAGAAAAAACTTATAAAACATATATAGTATTATCTCAGCTTTTAAATCATGTAAATATGTTTGCACAGGAAAAAAAATGGTTTTTGCACCAAGAGATTAAAAGAGGTTGTCTGTGGATGGCTGAAATTAAGGGTGACATTTTCATTTTTCCAGGTATAATGGGCATGTATTGCTTTTATTTTTATATTGCTTTTGTTAGAACTGTTTTTGAAAGATACATTTAAAATTTTTTTAATGTATACTCTATATAGGGGACTCCCCCAAAACATTTTTTTTCTCCCACATTGTTGAGTGTTTCTTGCTGCCTAGTGCTTATTTGGAGAGAATGACAAGGCATTCACTATGCAAATCAAAGATTCTCTTATATCACTTTTAAGATTGTCTTCCAGGTTTCTTAGGAAATGTTTTTTCCTAGTATTATCCCCGCCCACCCCTTTTCTTGTTTTGTAAGGAAACAAAATCTTTTTTTATCCTCAGGAATGTGGTAGCATTTATTTTCTTTTTTAATGTACCAAAATATACATAACATAAAATTGACCATTTTAACCATTTTTTTTCTTTTTTTTTTTATTATACTTTAAGTTCTAGGGTACATGTGCATGACGTTTATATCATGTATAACTCCCCAATGCAATCCCTCCCTCCTCCCCCCTCCCCATGATAGGCCCCAGTGTGTGATGTTCCCCTTCCCGAGTCCAAGTGATCTCATTGTTCAGTTCCCACCTATGAGTGAGAACATGCGGTGTTTGGTTTTCTCTTCTTGTGATAGTTTGCTAAGAATGATGGATTCCAGCTGCATCCATGTCCCTACAAAGGACGCAAACTCACCCTTTTTTATGGCTGCATATTATTCCATGGTGTATATGTGCCACATTTTCTTCATCCAGTCTGTCACAGATGGACATTTGGGTTGATTCCAAGTCTTTGCTATTGTGAATAGTGCCGCAATAAACATACGTGTGCATGTGTCTTTGTAGTAGAGTAATTTATAATCCTTTGGGTATATACCCAGTAGTGGGATGGCTGGGTCATATGGTACATCTAGTTCTAGATCCTTGAGGAATCGCCATACTGTTTTCCATAATGCATTTTAACCATTTTTAAGCATATAGTTCGTTAAGTACATTCACATTGTTCTGCAACCGTCAGCACCATCCAGCTCCAGAACTTTTTCATCTTCCAGAACTGAAACTCTGTACTCCCAGTTCCTGTCTCCTTCTAGTCCCTGATAACCACTATTCTTTCTGTCTCTGAATGTGACTGTTCTGTGAATCTCATATTCCTAGACTAATCATATTTGTCTTTTTTGACGGAGTCTCGCTCTGTCACCCAGGCTGGAGTGCAGTGGTGCTATCTCTGCTCACTGCAACCTCCGCCTCTCGGGTTCATGCCATTCTCCTGCCTCAGCCTCCCGCGTAGCTGGGACCACAGGCGCCCGCCACCTCGCCCGGCTAATTTTTTGTGTTTTTAGTAGAGATGGGGTTTCACTGTGTCAGCAAGGATGGTCTCGATCTCCTGACCTCGTGAACCGCCCACCTTGGTCTCCCAAAGTACTGGGATTACAGGCGTGAGCCACCGCACCCGGCCTTGTCTTTTATGACCTGCTTATTTCACTTAATGTATCTTCAGAGTTCATCCATATTGTAGCATGTGTTAAAATTTCCTTTTTTTTAAAAAAAAGAATGATATTCCATTGTATGGACCACGTTTCGTTGGTCTGTTCATCTGTCAGTGGACACTTGGGCTGCTTCCCATTTTGGGAATTGTAAATAATGCTGCTATGATTAGGAACATGAATGTACAAATATTTGTGCAAGTCCCTGCATTTGCTTCTTTGGCTATATACCCAAAAGTGGAATTGCTGGGTCATATAGAAATTCTGTGTTTAACTTTTTGAGGAATTGCCTTACTATTTTACATTATCACCAGCAACACACAAGGATTGCAGTTTCTCTGCATCCTCACCAGCAATTGTTACTTTCTCCTTTTGTGTGTGTGTGTGTGAATAGCCATCCTAATGTGTGTGAAGTGTTATCTCAATGTGGTTTTGATTTGCGTTTATCTAATGACTAGTGATGTTGAGCATCTTTTCATGTGTTTATTTTTGTTTATCTTTGGAGAAATCTCTAGTCACATCTTTTGCTTATTTTTTGTTTGCTTGTTTTGCAAAGGAGTTCTTTAAATATTCTGGAGACATATATATATATATATGTATGTGTGTGTGTATATATAAAACCCTATATACCTTATCAGTATATGATTTGCAAATTTTTTTCCTATTCTGTAGGTTGCCTTTTCACTCCATTGATAGTGTTCTCTGTGCATAAAGGGTGCTCATTTTGATGAGGTCTAACTTAACATACTTTTATTTTGTTGTCTGTGCTTTTGGTGTCATCTAAGAAATCATTGCCAAATCCAATGCTGTTTTCTCCTAAGAGTTCCTAAATTGGTTTTTAGTTCTTTATTCTCTCATACAGTTTTAAGTTATCATCTCAACTTCCCCCTCTTTTATTTCTTTCAAAGGATGTAATTTCTGTCATCTTTTGATGTTGACATTAAAAAGAATAAGACTATTATGTCAGACTTTACGTGTATCCACTGCATTCTAAAAACCAACTAGTTGATATGTTGTGGAACATTTAAAAATAAGAACATGAACAAACTCTTAGCAGACAAAGTTTACCTTCATTCTTTTTTTCTCTCTTTTAATTTGCATTTTCAGTCGACTTAACCCGCTGCATTTTTTTTTTTTTTTTGAGGCGGAGTCTTGCTCTGTCGCCCGGACTGGAGTGCAGTGGCCGGATCTCAGCTCACTGCAAGCTCCGCCTCCCGGGTTTACGCCATTCTCCTGCCTCAGCCTCCCGAGTAGCTGGGACTACAGGCGCCCGCCATCTCGCCCTAGTTTTTGTATTTTTTTTTTAGTAGAGACGGGGTTTCACCGTGTTAGCCAGGATGGTCTCGATCTCCTGACCTCGTGATCCGCCCGTCTCGGCCTCCCAAAGTGCTGGGATTACAGGCTTGAGCCACCGCGCCCGGCCAGGACATGAAATCAGTTTAAGAAAAATTTCTGAGCCTTAAAGGGCTACTGAGTGCCAAGAAATAAAACATTTGTGGATGGAGTTGTTAGAATTAATGCTCTGTCAATCAAAACAACAAGAACATATTATCTACTTGGATTTGAAATGATAAAACGTAGAAAGTAAGATTTTTAAAATTTTTTTTTTTTTTTTTTTTTTTTTGAGACGGAGTCTCGCTCTGTCGCCCAGGCTGGAGTGCTGTGGCCGGATCTCGGCTCACTGCAAGCTCCGCCTCCGGGTTCACGCCATTCTCCTGCCTCAGCCTCCCGAGCAGCTGGGACTACAGGCGCCCACCACCTCGCCCGGCTAGTTTTTTGTATTTTTTAGTAGAGACGGGGTTTCACCGTGTTAGCCAGGATGGTCTCGATCTCCTGACCTCGTGATCCACCCGACTCGGCCTCCCAAAGTGCTGGGATTACAGGCTTGAGCCACCGCGCCCGGCCGATTTTTAAAATTATTTCACTAATCTCTATCATTCCAATTTTGTGAGCAAGAAAAGTAAGATTTTATTAGCTCTCACATGGTTGAAGTTCCCTTACCCACCCAATTAGTTCATGCATCTGTGGATGTATCGTAGTTATTGCTAAAGACAGTGCTCTCTTGAAAATGCCTGGCATGGGCCTGGCACATGGGTGCTCATTACATACTCTTCTTGCTTTCTTGCCTCTGGGTTGGGGAGGCACTGCACTGCAAAGGTAGCCCCTCCATTCTGAAGACATTGCTAGGAGAGAGTCTGGACTTCTACCTGTGACCAGGGTGAAGGGAAAATTCTTGCCGTGTCAGAGATGGATCGATGACTACGAAAAACCTACCCTGTGATCTTTTTCAGTCTAAGCATTAAAAGCTCCTAAAGCAAAACAAACAAACAAAAAATCAAGACTGTGTTTTTGTGTATCAGTTCCATTGTTTTTATAAATGTAAGTATTGTTCATATAAATAAGTAGACAGTAATGAAAGGAGTTATGCTTAGCAGTGCCACTCAGTTTTTTGTTTGTTTGTTATGCATCAAAAATCACTTGCCAAAAATGATTTGTAATGTTCTTTTAGCTTTCTCCTTTCAATTTTATTGAAAGCAGAGAATTGAAAACCACCTAATAAGGGAAGGTATTTGTTGCCTTTCTTTAGTCATTCAATTTTTTTTTTTTTTTTTTTTTTTTTGAGATGGAGTCTCGCTCTATCACGAGGCTGCAGTGCAGTGGCGTGATCTCAGCTCACTGCAACCTCTGCCTCCCAGGTTCAAGCAATTCTCCTGCCTCAGCCTCCCAAGTAGCTGGTACTACAGGCGCGCGCTGCCACACCCAGCTAATTTTTGTATTTTTTGTACAGATGGGGTTTCACCATGTTAGCCAAAATGGTCTCTCTTGACCTCGTGATCTGCCCGCCTCAACCTCCCAAAGTGCTGGGATTACAGGAATGAGCCACTATGCCCAGCCTACTCATTCAGTTTCTTGACACCTGCACCAGTGTTTTTCTTTGGCTTTGTGAAAGTTGTTAATACCTTGAAGTGTCTACAATAGTGACATTCAGAATGGGTGAGAGATAAAACTTTCTTTTTTTATTTTATTTATTTATTTAGATTTAATTTTATTTATTTTTAAAATTATAAGTTAAATTTAAGTTCTAGGATACATGTGCAGAACGTGCAGTTTTGTTACATAGGTATATATGTGCCATGGTGGTTTGCTGCACCCATCAACCCATCATTTACATTAGGTATTTCACCTAATGCTGTCCCTCCTCATGCCCCCCAGTCCCCAAAAGGCCCCAGTGTGTGGTGTTCCTCTCCCTGTGTCCATGTGTTCTCATTGTTCAACTCACACTTATGAGTGAGAACATGCAGTGTTTGGTTTTCTGTTCCTGTGTTAGTTTGATGAGAATAATGACTTCCAGCTTCATCCATGTCCTGCACAGGGCATGAACTCATCCTTTTTATGGCGGCATAGCATTTCCATGATATATATGTGCCACATTGTCTTTATCCAGTCTATCATTGATGTGCATTTGGGTTGGTTCCAAGTCTTTGTTATTGTGAATAGTGCTGCAGTAAACATGCGAGTGCATGTGTTTTTATAGTAGAATTACTTATAATCCTTTGGGTATATACCCAGTAATGGGATTGCTGGGTCAAATGGTATTTCTGGTTTTGGATCCTTAAGAAATCGCCACACTGTCTTCCACAATGGTTGAACTAATTTATACTCCCACCAACAGTGTAAAAGTGTGCCTATTTCTCCACATCCTCTCCAGTATCTGTTGTTTCCTGACTTAATGATCACTATTCTAACTGGTGTGAGCTGGTATCTCATTGTGGTTTTAGAACTCTCTTTTTTAAAATGGAGAAAGGCAAATGAATGGGATGCCTTGTGCCTTTTCAGACTGATCAGTTTTAAGAAAAAGGACGTGAAAGTTGATAATTTGGAAGTAGATTCCCTTTAAATATTCCTTGGAAATTTTCCTTGGAAAATGGAAAAAAAAGTTGTACATTACACTACACTGATCTAAGATGTAAATATTTGTCTTAAAATTAATACACCACCCAAGGTGTAAGTATTCTTTTTTCAAACGTCCTCAAATATAGGTACACTGATAAAGATGGTGACAAATCATATACATCATTTACTATTTTTGAAGTACCTATCTAATTTTTACACAGATTATTGTGGTGTAAATATCCTTTTTATTGTGAACCAACCAAATATTTTGCTCAAATCAAAAATAAATGCCCAGATAAAACAACATTCAACAATAGAGTAAAGCCAGTCTGGGATGTGATCCAGGGACTCAAATGTTTGGTGTTTTTTTCCGAAAGCACTGCCTGTTTTTCTAAACTGATCAGTTTTCAGAGTAGTAGGGCATAGAATTATAGAGTTGTTAGGAACCTTTGACTTTGACTTCTGTCTTTGATTTGTTTGTGACAGAGTCTTGCTCTGTCACCCAGGCTGGAGTGCAGTGGCACGATCTCTACTTACTGCAACCTCCGTCTCCTGGGTTCAAGCGATTTTCTTGCCTCAGCCTCCCAAGTAGCTGGGACTACATGCACACGCCACCACGCCCAGCTGTTTTTGTATTTTAGTAGAGACTTGGTTTCACAATGTTGGCCATGGCCAGGCTAGTCTCTTATCCTGACCTCAAGTGATCTGCCCACCTCGACCTCCCAAAGTACTGGGATTACAGGCATGAGCAACCGCACCTGGCCCTATGTTTTTTTGTTTGCTTTGTTTGTTGTTTGTATTTTAGATACCTTTGACTTACAATGTGAAAATACTGTATATGATTTCAGAGTGGTGTGTGAGCTTTGCAATACTTTATGACAGAACCTCTAGCTCATAAAGCAGCCCATTAGCCTCTATTTATTGTACTAAAATGAAGTTACATAGAGCAGTATGGTTTTTACAACAGATTAACATACTTAAACAGTTTTGTTTTGTTTTGAGGCAGGGTTGTTGCCCAGGCTGGAGTGCAATGGCTCGATCACAGGTCACTGCAGCCTCCACCTCCCAGGCTCAAATCATCCTCCCACTTCAGTCTACCAAGTAACTGGGACCACAGCTGTGCACCACCATGCCCGGCTTATTTTTTTGCAATTTTAGTAGAGATGGAGTTTTGCTACGTTGCCCATGTTGTTCTGTTACTTGTGAGCTCAAAGCAATCCACCCGCCTAGGTCACCCAAAATGCTGGGATTACAGGCATGAGCCACCGTGCCCAGCCCCTAAACAGTTTTTTAATTCAGCTGTTGCATTATCTGGGTTAAACTGGGCAAAATATATAGTAATAACTCTTTTTCATTGTTCAAGCCAAAATTATAAATCTGATGGACCAGTTATTTTGAGGTTGCTGCTGGTGATTAGGTGGCAGTATTTTGGTGAGTCTGTGTCTTTCTTAGGTCTTTCTAACTTCTATAGCCTTAAAATAAATGAGTACCTACTATAATAAATTATTACAACTTTTTGTCAGTGGTGGAAAACTTTACTGTCAAGACTACTTTTTATAAAGTGGTTATGAACTATAAACCAGTAAATCTTATATTAGCTGCTTCATAGACATTGCTGATACTTGTTTATCATGAAATAGTTATTCTAGATACTAACTTGTAGTTTCTTGGGCAGATGCAAAATCATTCTGCACAAAAAGCAGCTGTTACTAACTTGTAATCAAAGAATACTCTTTGGAGGAATTTAAATTGGGAGTTTTGTAAAGAAAAACTTAGATGGCTTTCTTAATTTTTCTTAAAGGATGGGTCGTCAGTTAAGGAAGTTGGAACCTACCACCGGACACGTGCTTTAAGATCTTTGAGAAAAGATGCGCAGAATTCTTCAGATTCTAGTTTTGAGAAGAATGTGGAAGTAACGGAGCAACTTGCTAATGGCAGGCATTTTACAAGGTAATACAAGATGGTTGAACACTAATTCAAAATAGTTTTAAAGCAGTAATTTAGGATTTGCATTTAATTTTTGAACTGTATTTTTGACTGGTCATCAAGGTTCCAGGGCTATAACATGTAGTTTATTTGAAAATAAATGATCACAAGTGAGTATTACTAAATAGAAAATTAATATGTGACCGGGTGTGGTGGCTCACGCCTGTAATCCCAGCACTTTGGGAGGCCGAGGCGGGCAAATCACCTGAGGTCAGGAGTTCGAGACCAGCCTGACCAACATTGAGAAACCCCATCTCTCCTAAAAATACAAAATTAGCTGGTGGCGCATGCCTGTAATCCCAGCTACTCGAGAGGCTGAGGCAGGAGAATCACTTGAACCCGGGAGGCGGACGTTGCAAGAGCCGATATCATGCCATTGCATTCCAGCCTGGGCAACAAGAGCGAAACTCAGTCTCAAAAAAAAAAAAAAAATTAATACGTGGCCAGGCACAGTGGTTCACACCTCTAATCCCAGCACTTTGGGAGACCAAGACAAGCGGATCACAAAGTCAGGAGTTTGAGACCAGCCAGGCCAATATGGTGAAACCCCATTTCTACTTAAAAAAAATTAACAGCATGGTGGCACGCACCTGAGGTCCCAGCTACTCGGGAGGCTGAGGCAGAAGAATCGCTTGAACCCAGGAGGCAGAGGTTGCAGTGAGCTGAGATCGTGCCACTGTACTTTAGCCTGGGCAACAAAGCGAGACTCCATCTCAAAAAAAAATAAAATTTAGTATGTACACATTCGTACTTTTATTATTCGAATATGATAGCTGTGATATGTATGAGTACAGCTAACAAGGTTGGCTGATGTATAATCAATTCTCACGTATTTGAGTATCTAAAGAGACCTTTTGTGACTATAACTTAGCTCGTGATTTATGGCTCCACTTAATGGTCTATACCAAGCCTTCATTCATAATCGTAGTTCTGTTTCTGATTGCTTGCTATAAAGTTTTTTTTTTTTTTTAATCAATTCTGAGTCATTTATGAATTTCTATGTGTTGGTGTAATTTCTAAAGCAGTCTGTACATACGGTGTTTTGGTTTTGTTTTTAGTCTAATGAGGTGGCATGAAATCCATTTTAAACTCAAGAAATCAATTTTAATGGATCAGGTAGTTTGGCTAAATTCATGGAACTGGAATATCTTTGGTTCAGGGCAAAAAGCCCCAGTTAGAGCAAAATTTGTTTGATGAAATAATTGTTTTGGCTGGGCACCATGGCTCACGCCTGTAATCCTAGCACTTTGGGAGGCCAAGGCAGAAGGATCACTTCAGTTGGGGAGTTTGATACCAGCCTGGGCAACATAACGAGACCCTATCTCTACAAAAAATAAAACAGTTATCTGGGCATGGTGGCACACACCTATAGTCCCAGCTACTATGGAGGCTGAGGCAGGAGGATCACTTGAGCTGGGGAGTTCAAGGCTGCAGTGAGCTATAATCACACCACTGAGAGTGAGACCCTGTTTCCAAAAACAAAGAATCGTTCTTAGATTACTTCTTATAAATAATTTGTAATGACTTAGAAGACTGAAATCCTCCTGCTCTTAAATGGAATTTTGATTTTTTTTTGTTTGTTTGTTTTGAGACAGAGTCTCGCTCTGTTGCCCATGTTGGAATGCAGTGGCATGATCTCAGCTTACTGCAACCTCCGCCTCCCAGGTTCAAGCGATCCTCCTGCCTCAGCCCACCTAGTAACTGGGATTACAGGCACACACCACCATGCCCAGCTAATTTTTGTATTTTTAGTAGAGATGGGGTTTCGCCATGTTGGCCAGGCTGGTCTCGAACTCCTGACCTCAGGTGATCCACCCACCTCAGCCTCCCAAAGTGCTGGGATTACAGGCGTGAGCCACCATGCCGGCCTGGAATTTTGATTCTTTTATTTTGTATGCCATATTTTCTAGATAAGCGAGGTTATGCCCTTTTGAGTTTTTGATTTTTTTCTCAGCTATTTCATCATTCTTTTAATACATATTTTTAAATTTACATCTTATTTCATCCATTGTTTAGGGAGTGTTTTATACTGTATTTTATGAAATCAGCAGTTAAAGGCATATGACAATGTTTATGGGACACTAAAAAAGAAAAAACACAGTTGCCATCAATATAGACGCATTCCAATTTCAGAGATGTTAAAATGGGGGAAATGTACAACGATGAAGTACAATATAAACTAGCCCGATATTTCTGAAATTTGAAATCTTAAGGTTTATTCTTCTGGGGTAAGGTAGTGGTCCATTAACTGCCTCTGAGAACTTAAAATTGTTTTTCACGATCTGAAGAAAAAAATAAACATTTTAGGCCCCCTAAATTGTTACCTTATAGAGAATTGCCATAAAATTTGATGCCATACATTTGTGTTTACAGTTGAATTGGCATCAAGTAGTACTACTTTAGTTATCTTAGATTAATGAGATAAGAACAGAATCAGACTTGAATACATAAATGATGCATCTGCTTCTGTATAAAAGGCAATGTGATGTGATAGCATGACATACTATTTAAATAAATGTTTGGCACACTTCCAATAAAGAGAAGTGGATGAGTTGCCTCATCATGGTACCAGCAGTATATAGCAACTATGATACACAACATGCCAAACTCAAGAGAAACTGATAGCAGTCAATACCACATTCATACACCAAATGGTTATTTCATTTTAGCAAAACCCCTTATTACGTTGATTTTTTTATGGTTTTATAGTTTTATTTGTATAAAACTTATAGATGAACTTCTATTTAGTTTGGTTTACATAGTCATACAAAAAAATTAATGTTGGAAGTCCTGTTTTTACCTTTGAAAGGATCTGTACATTATTCAAGTTTATAAAACATTGTGCTTGGCTTTATGTTAGGAAGGTTTTAAGGGAGTATAATAAAATAAATGCTTTCGATCTGGATTTAAAGAGGAATGACTTGGTATTTTTAATTAGATTACTTCTAAAATATAGAATTTCTATCTTTTTTATTAATTATTTTTTTCTTTGTGAGACTATTACCTTGCTCTGTCACCCAGGCTGGAGTGTAGTGGCATGATCATGGCTCACTGTAGCCTCAACCCCCCAGGCTCAAGTGAACCAGTGGTCCTCCCACTTCAGCCTCCCAAGTAGCTGGGACTACAAGTTTGCACCACCACACCTGGCTCTTTTTTTTTGGAGACAGTCTCACTCTTTTTGCCCAGGCTAGAGTGCAGTGGCACAATCTTGGCTCACTGCAACCTCAGCCCCCTGGCTTCAAGTGATTCTCCTGCCTCAGCCTCTGAGTAGCTGAGATTACAGGCATGCCCTACCATACCCAGCTAATTTTTGTATTTTTAGGAGAGATAGGATTTCACCATGTTGGCCAGGCTGGTTTAGAACTCCTGACCTCAAGTGATCTGCCTGCCTTGGCCTCCCAAAGTGCTGGGATTACATGCGTGAGCCACCACACCCTGCCTCATTTTTAAATTTTTTGTAGAGATGGAGTCTCACCATGTTACCCAGGCTTGTCTTGAACTTTTTTGGACTCAAGCAATCCACCCTGCCTCAGCCTCCCAAAGTGCTGGGATTACAGGCACTAGCCACTGTGCCTGGCCATATTAATTTCTTAATAACAGCTTTATTGAGATATAATTTATATACCATACAATTCACAATTCTAAAGTGTACAATTCCATGGTGTGTGTGTGTATTTTTTTTTGAGATGGAGTCTTGGCTCACTGCAACCTCTACCTCCCAGGTTTAAGCAATTTTCCTAACTCAGCCTCCTGAGTAGCTGGGATTACAGTCATGTGCCACCATGCCCAGCTTTTTTTTTTTTTAGACAGAGTTTTGCTCTTGTCGCCCAGGCTGGAGTGCAATGGCATGATCTCGGCTCACTGCAACCTCCGCCTCCCGGGTCCAAGCGATTCTCCTGCCCCAGCCAACCAAGTAGCTGGGACGTGCCACCACGTCCACGGTACAGATTTCCTGTACAAAAATCCTCTCCCTACATTCAGGTCGTTATTACAAATAGTGATGATTATTTTGCATAATGGTAACATCAGTATCTGTTTGCATAAGGCTTATTTAAAAGAGCCTACAGTATTTTTGAGTCCTTTTTCATATACTTTCCCTGTTTCTTTTTCACTGTTGTCAGCATGCCTGACTATAGAAATCTCTTTATTTCCTTCCTTTTCATTCTTTTTTTTTAACTCTTTGTTTTCAGTCTACTTGAGGCTCAAAGACCAGAGGATCAAGATTCTTAGAGAAAGACAGAAGGATATGAGTAACTGTGTCATGAGGGCAGAATCTACATACGCACTTGATCCTGGGGCTCAACTAGGGTACAGTGATTATGTATAGTCTTCACAGAGGGTACACAAAACCTCTGAAGTGATGTTTAAACTTATGTATACCGTAGCTTTCATCAGATTTGCAGAGGTTGACAAAGTCCAGCTGCATAGTTTTGTAAATAGTTTCCTTGGAACACTGCCATGCCCATTCATTTTGTGTGTGGCTCCTTTCACCCTGTAATGTTAGGTAGCTGTGACAGAGGAGACTGTATGGCTCACAAGCTTAAAATATTTACTGCGTAGCAATTGAAGGAGAAGTTTACCAACCCTTGGAAGGTTGCTTTCCTCCTGCAGGCAAAAAGAAGGCAGTGGGGTGGGTGGTTCAGAAAAATAGTGCTTTAGTCATTCTATTTCTAGCGTCTGAAAGGGGCCTGATTTATAAAATGTATAGACCTACATGGTATAAAGGGAGGAGCTCCTTTATGAGAAAAGTCTGTGAGCCTTTGAAGAAACTAAGCCTTTACCTACTCAAAAGTTTGTTTGTTTGTTTGTTTGTTTTTTGAGATGGAACCCGTGCTCTGTCGCCCAGGCTGGAATGTAGTGGTGCAATCTTGGCTCACTGCAGCCACTGCCTCCCAGGTTCAAGTGATTCTCCTGCCTCAGCCTCTTGAGTAGGTGGGACTACAGGTACCTGGCTGACCCTTTTTTTTTTTTTTAAAGTAGCAATGGGGTTTCACCGTGTTGGCCAGGCTGGTCTTGAACTCCTGATCTCAAGTGATCCACCCACCTCAGCCTCCCAAAGTGCTGGGATAACAGGCATGAGCCAATGTGCCCAGTCAGAAGTTTTTATTTTCTTCTTAATTCTTACCTGTCTTCCAAGACAGATGAGGAATCAATGAAGACTTACTTTGTTAACGAGAATATATAAGTTAACTCATCTGGGAAAGATGGTTTTATTTTACTTTAAGTTGTAATATTTGAAATTCCACATATAAACCAGCTCACTTGCAAATAGCTTGATACATAGGTCGATTAACAGGTGCAGCCTAAATATGGAAAATTGAGTCACTAAAAACAAATTAATGGCACACACTGTTTTGCTTAGTTTTTTTTGTTTTTTCTTTTTTTGTGTGTGGTGGGGTCTCACTATGTCGCCCAGGCTGGAGCGCAGTGGCACAATCTCAGCTCACTGCAAGCTCTGCCTCACAGGTTCACGCCATTCTCCTGCCTCAGCCTTCCCAGTAGCTGGGACTACGGGCGCCCAGCACCACGCCCGGCTAATTTTTTTGTATTTTTAGTAGAGACGCGGTTTCACCTTGTTGGCCAGGATGGTCTCGATCTGCTGACCTTATGATCCGCCCATCTCGGCCTCCCAAAGTGCTGGGATTACAGGCATGAGCCACCGTGCCTGGCCCCCTCATCTTTTTTCTAAAACTCTACTAAGCAGCCGGGTGCGGTGGCTCAGGCCTGTTATCCCAGCACTTTGGGAGGCCGAGGCGGGTGCATCACGAGGTCAAGAGATCGAGACCATCCTCGCTAACACGGTGAAACCCCATCTCTACTAAAAATACAGAAAAAAATTAGCCGGGCATGGTGGCGGGCGCCTGTAGTCCCAGCTACTCAGGGAGGCTGAGGCAGAAGAATGGCGTGAACCCGGGAGGCGGAGCTTGCAGTGAGCCGAGATCACGCCACTGCACTCCAGCCTGGATGACAGAGCGAGACTCTGTCTCAAAAAAAAAGATGAAGGGGATATTTTTTATAGGGCTTGGAAGATGTTTCCAGTTCACAGATTGTGTTTGCCAGTTTGTAGATGGAATAGATCATTTACAAATGGGACTATTTCTACATGTGAGTGAAAATCATGCATATAAAGATTGTAGCCAACACGTGTTTTTAAAAGACAATTAACATATCACTAAGAGGCATTAGTTGTGTTTATAGTAATAAATTTCTCAAGGATATGGGACCACTATACCCTTGTGTCATAAAACAGGTCTTGATTTTGCTCGGTTTAGTTCAATGTTTAGTTCAGCTCTACTTAAATACTTAAGGATTTCATTTCATATTTCAACATACTTTTTATATATTCTGTTTAGCTAAGAGTTATTACATATATCATTGAACTTCAAATCAGAGTTCTTAGGCTTTGTTTAACTGTATTTAACCATAACTTATATAAGCATACAGATTGTCAAGCTTTTTTTTTTGAAACAGTCTCGTTCCATCGCCCAGACCAGAGTGCAATGGCGCGATCTCGGCTCACTGCAACCTCCACCTCCTAGGTTCAAGCCATTCTCCTGCCTCAGCCTCCTGAGTAGCTGGGATTACAGGCACCAGCCACCACGCCCAGCGAATTTTTGTATTTTTAGTACAGACAGGTTTTCACCATGTTGGTTAGGCTGATCTGGAGCTCCTGACCTCAAGTGATTCACCCACCTCAGCCTCCTAAAGTGCTGGGATTACAGGCATAAACTACCATGCCTGGCCTGTTTTTTTCAGTATATTTTAAGTTTTTAGGTGTCTTAGTATTTGTTCTCCAGGCTGATTTAACTTTTTGTCTTGTTTGTAGTATTATGGAATATAAGAAATACAGTTATGTCAGTTATAGCCAGGTGTGGTGGCTCATGCCTATAATCCTAGCACTTTGGGAGGCTAGGGTGGGAGAATTGCTTGAGGCAAGGAGTTCAAGACCAACCTGGACAAAAAAGCAAGACCTCCCTATCTCTACAAAAAATGTTAAAAGTTAGCTGGGTGTAGTGAGGCATGCCTGTAGTTCTACCTACTGGGGAGGCTGAGGTGGGAGGATTGCTTGAGCCCAGCAGTTTGGGGCTGTAGTAAGTCATGATTGTGCCACTGCACTCCTGTTGGACAATGGAGTGAGATCCCATCTAAATAAATAAATAAAAATAAAGTTATGTCAATTGTTTTGAATTAATCTCATTTTTTAAAATACAGGCAGTTGGCCAGACAGCAGGCTGATAAAAAAAAAGAAGAGCGCAGAGAAGGTAAGTACTGTTAAAGGCATTTCAGATCTTAAAATGTGTAATTAATATTCTGTTTACCAGTTTCTTGAGGTACATACAATAAATGTTACATGTTTAAAGTGTATAATTTGTTAGGTTTTAACATAAGTGTATGCCATGAAGCCATCACCACAATAAGATAGTGAAGGTAATTATTACCCCCAAAAACTTCCCCAGGCCCTTTTATAATTCCTCCTGGCTCTTCTAGCTTCTTTCCTCAGTCTTTGACACTACCCCCCACCAGATTCCTGAGCAAGTAATTTCATTGGAACATAGCTGTGACCATTCATTTTAGAATCTGTTCTCCGTTATTATAGCTTAGTTTATATTATCTAGAGTTTTACATAAATGGAATCATACAGTATTCTTTGTCTGGCTTCTTGCACTGATTGTAATTACTTTGAGAATCCGTGTGGTCGCTTTTTTGTTGCTGAGTAGTATTCCATTATATGGATATACCACAATTTATCTCTTCACCTTTTGAAGGACTTGGGTTGTTTCTGGTTTGGGGCTATCACAAAGCTGTTTTGAACATTCATGTACGAGTCTTTGTAATACATATCTTTCCTCTTCTCCTGGGAGTAGATAGGCTCGATCTTATGGTAGGTGAGTGTTTTAACTTTATTTTTGTCTTCTAATGTTTTTAAGAAAGCTAAGTTTAAGATACTGTAATTTTGTTACATGAAAGTATAGCTTTTCAATTGTTCATTTCAGAATTGTTTTATAAATACTATTACTTCAAATGTTTCTATTTATTTTTATGTATGCATTTGTGAAGACAAAGTGATTCCAGTTACTCGGTCATTGAGGACTAGAAACATCGTTCAAAGTACAGAACACTTACATGAAGATAATGGTGATGTTGAAGTGCGTCGAAGTTGTAGGATTAGAAGTCGTTATAGTGGTGTAAACCAGTCCATGCTGTTTGACAAACTTATAACTAAGTAAGTAAAAATTCCTTAGATCAAGATGATTTATCTGTCAGAGACTTTTTGTTCGGGAAGAATCATGGATTTCAACCAGCTCAAACATTTAATGCATTCTACTACGTAAAGCATAGAGGAGAATGATTATTTGTGGCTTTTTGTTTGTTTGTTTGTTTGTTTTTGAGACGGAGTCTAGCTCTGTCGCCCAGGCTGGAGTGCAGTGGCATGATCTCGGCTCACTGCAAGCTCTGCCTCCCGGGTTCAAGCCATTCTCCTGCCTCAGCCTTCCGAGTAGCTGGGACTACAGGCACCCACCACTACGCCTGCTATTTTTTTTTGTATTTTTAGTAGAGACAGGGTTTCACTGTGTTTGCCAGTATGGTCTCGATCTCCTGACCTCCTGATCCACCCGCCTTGGCCTCCCAAAGTGTTGGGATTACAGGCGTGAGCCACCGCATCCAGCCCAAGAATGATTATTTGAGGTCTTTTTGACAATTCTATATATGTCTATTCTTGGAAAGAAATTTAAAAATATTTTTATACAAGTAAATCAATGCTTTTTATAAAAATATTTAAAACCTTAGTGCCAAAAGATTGCAGTGGAAGAAAATAAAGGTTTTTAAATTCTGCTACTCTTTTACAATTTTCACTTATATTTGTATCTTTTTTTTAAAGCACTGCTGAAGCTGTACTTCAAAAAATGGATGACATGAAGAAGATGCGTAGACAGCGAATGAGAGAACTTGAAGACTTGGGAGTGTTTAATGAAACAGAAGAAGTAAATATATTCTTCCATTAAGGGAATGATTTAATAATATCCAGTTAAATTTTTTTTATAGTACCTAATCCATTTTTGCTTAAACATCACTTTTTCCAGCATTTATTTGATCAGTCAACAGTTACTGCTAGAAATTTAAGAGTTTATGGCTGTAAATACCTTCATTTTGAACAAGATTGGAGGATCCAACTTAATTTTTTTAATAAATAGATTCCAAATGTTAATGGCTTTTATTTAAACATTTTAGAGCAATCTTAATATGTACACAAGAGGAAAACAGAAAGATATTCAAAGAACTGATGAAGAAACAACTGATAATCAAGAAGGCAGTGTGGGTTAGTCTCTTCTCTTATTCTGTCTTCTGGGATTGAATTTAAGAACTTTTTATTTAGTAGAAAATAGCCTTTTTATTTAGAAAGTGTGACATTTATGGTAGTTTGTGAGAGATCAGAGGATTGGTAACTTAAAAGTGGGGACGGGGAGAGCTTAAAAGAATAGTATATTTTGTTTGGGAAAGTAACTGAAATCAGCAATCTAAAGCAAATAATATTGGTTTGCTTGTGTAATACATCTGCTATGGACAACACGCTGTATATCTCTTTTTTAGTTTAAAGGTGATGAAAATTATGTTTTGCTATTCCATTTAGAACTTATTACCATAGTCTGTTAGAACTTATCTTGAGTGAAAATCAGTTTTCTGAAATGCATTTTAAATGTTTGGTGAGCTTGTTTTACCATAATCATAAGTAGATTGAGTTATGCAGCATGTAACTCTATGACAGCCAGATGGGCTGGGTGAAATGTCAAACTTAAGTTTAGAAAGCAAAAGCTTAATGAGGAAATTCGAAAACTTGTCAAAAAGTTATATTAACTTGGACGCTTAAGTTTAGTCACCTATATTAATGAAATTCATAGAAAGACTATAACTTTTAGTTTGGTACTTGCTTAACAGTAGTCTTCAAACTTCTTTCTCTGCTTCATTTTTTCCTTCCTCTCATTTTTCTACAGTTTTTTAATGTTGGAAAAGAATTATAAGTTCTTCCCATGAACAATCTAGGAGTAGATAAGCTTTAAAAGGGTGGATCTTTCTCTCCCAACTCACCTATGTTAAAAATTGTTAACATTTTGCTGAGTGTCTTTCTGGAAGTAAGTATCTCTTAATCGTAGAATCATCTGAAGAGGGTGAAGACCAGGAACATGAAGATGATGGTGAAGATGAAGATGATGAAGATGATGATGATGAAGATGATGAAGATGAAGAAGATGGAGAAGATAATCAGAAACGATATTATCTTAGACAGAGAAAAGCTACTGTTTACTACCAGGCTCCACTGGAAAGTAAGTGCTATACATACTCCTTCCAGGAGATGTGATTATATTAGCTTTATATTTGCTGTTTCTCCTCTGTTATTCTTGTCTTTTTGGTATTTTTCATATTTTCATTTTGTTGAATACTCATTACTGTTGTCTTTACCTATCCTAAGTTTGTAACAAATAATTTCTCTGAAGAAAGTTAAATGTTAAGCCTTGACAAAAGCAAATAATTGGGCTGTTTTTGAATTTTATATCTGTCTTTATTTTAAATTGCACAGCTTTCCACCTTTTGATTTATGTTAATACTATACCACAGTACTTGTGAGCGTGAACATGCAAGGCTGATAATCACCTGTTACACATCTCTGCAGTCACAATGGTTGTTTATGGCCAGTGTGTGTTTTTGGTTGGTTGGTGTCTGTGCTATACATGTTATCAGCTGCAACCCTCTGGACATAAATGACTTAAAATATGAACAGCAAAATATTTTCTTTTTTTTAGAACCTCGTCACCAGAGAAAGCCCAACATATTTTATAGTGGCCCAGCTTCTCCTGCAAGACCAAGATACCGATTATCTTCTGCAGGACCAAGAAGTCCTTACTGTAAACGAATGAACAGGTTTGGTTCTGAAATAGTGATTGATTTATGACAACATAATTGTGGTTATGTTAGGGCTGGACTCTAGACTTTCAGGATTGGGTGTATTAGGATAAAATTCTAGAATTGTGTATTTGGGAGAGCTTAGTTTCTATGCCTTTAGTAGTCTAATCCCCAGTACCACTGACTAGTTTTTGCTTTTGCTTCCATTAATAGGAAGTGTTAGTAACTATGTTAGTAAGGTAGTTTATTCCATTTTTCAACACTTTAATAATAGAGCAACCATAGACTCAGGGTTTACTATAGTCCTGTCTCTGTGTTAAGCATTTTACATAGATTGTTTCATTTAATCTTCATATTAAGTTAGAATATAGGTTTAGTCTTTTCTTTGCATACTATCACAGATGCATTTTCCTACCATATCAGATGTTGTAAGCTACGTGGCCTCTAGACCTTTCATGACTCTGGTTATCTTTTTCTGGATCTATTTTATAATTTGTTCCTCTTCTGTTGTAGGAAACATTTATTTTCTTTGACTGTTCAATATTTGTGGATTTCTTTTCCTTCTACATCCCAACAGTTGTTGCTTGTTGGTCAAATTTAAGTCCAAAGAGATAAATCTTCTATTTTTATTTTACTTATTTATTTTGGGGGAGGTGGGGCAGGTTGGAATCTTGCTCTGTTCGCCGGGCCGGAGTGCAGTGGCGCGATCTCGGCTTACTGCAACCTCTGCCTCCTGGGTTCAAGCGATTTTCCTGCCTTGGCCTCCCAAGTGGCTGGGACTACAGGTACCCGCCACTACGCCCAGCTAATTTTTGTGTTTTTAGGAGAGATGCGGTTTCACCATGTTGGCCAGGCTGGTCTCAAACTCTTGACCTCAAGTGATCCACCCGCCTCAGCTTCCCAAAGTGCTGGGATTACAGGTGTGAGCCACCACACCAGGTCAAAGAGATAATTCTTTTTTTTTTTTTTTTTTTTTGAGGCGGAGTCTCGCTCTGTTGCCCGGACTGGAGTGCAGTGGCCGGATCTCAGCTCACTGCAAGCTCCGCCTCCCGGGTTTACGCCATTCTCCTGCCTCAGCCTCCCGAGTAGCTGGGACTACAGGCGCCCGCCACCTCGCCCGGCTAGTTTTTGTATTTTTAGTAGAGACGGGGTTTCACCGTGTTAGCCAGGATGGTCTCGATCTCCTGACCTCGTGATCCGCCCGTCTCGGCCTCCCAAAGTGCTGGGATTACAGGCTTGAGCCACCGCGCCCGGCCGAGATAATTCTTGATACTTCCTCATCAATACATTGGAATAATCATGGTAATAGTAGCATGTTGGTAGTTCATCAGTGAGAGAGAAGACTAAGAAACCAGAAAAAAAATTTTATTTGTATGGGAAATGGTACTTTTTTCCCTTAATATTATAATTTTCTCAGAAGTAAGACTGAAGCCTTAGGATATTTCAGTTATTTGAACAGTTCTTGGAAGTTTTCTCCTAGAGACAGACCTTCTGATCATGTTTTGGTCATGGAAGGCAACACCTTTATAAGTGCTGAAGGGTGATTTCTTTTAGGAAAATTAAATGCTCTTTGTGTCCCTAGGTCTTTTCATTTCATTGTAATTCATTGTAAGAATCACAGGTATACATCTAGATTTCTTATTTCATCATCCTATTTCACATGACCAGGGTCCAAAAGACTGGAGGATCAGGAAGACAAACTCAGTCTCTCAGGGCTTCTGAAGATTAATTGCACTTGAAAGGAGACTGCACGTCAGTATTCTCACAGGCCCCTTAGAATGTAAAGACCTCTATTTTGGTGGTGAACTGTAATGATCTTCAGAAAAGGAAAGGAAGGTTTAGTGTTCCCTAGAATCCCCACCACCACCAGGCACAGGACCAAGGCACTGTTATGGTTACCTAACTCAAGGGGTGGATCTCTGTTTGATCCAGCAGTACTAAGTGTGGCGGCTACTTTGGAATTTTATTTCTTCTTTTATTTTTTTAAGAGGAAATCCCGCTCTCTTGCCTGGGCTGGAGTGCAGTGATGCGATCTTGGCTCACTGCAACCTCTGCCTCCTAGGTTCAAGCAATTCTCCTGCCTCAGCCTCCGGAGTAGCTGGGACTACAGGCGCCTGCCACCACGCCCGGCTAATTTTTTTGTATTTTTAGTAGAGACAGGGTTTCACCATGTTGGCCAGACTGGTCTCAAATTCCTGACCTCAGGTGATCCACCCGCCTGGGCCTCCCAAGTGCTGGGATTGCAGGCGTGAGCTACCGCGTCTGGCTTCTTCTCCCATCTTTAATGAACGTATGTTTCTGGAAGTAACATACTTGTTGGTTGACTAACTCTACAGTTACCACCATTGGTATGTGGGTTTTTTTTGTTGTTGTTTTTATCCCTTTGATGTTCATGAGTTTCCATATTTGGTTCACAGTGTCTACTCTTCCCCTGTGGAAAAAGCCTCACAGCATTGAGTAGCTCCTTGTTACAGATTTTTTTTTTCTCCCCTAATTATTTGGGTGTTTTTTTTTTTTTTTCCGACTTTTTTGTTTTTTTGAGACGGAGTCTCGCCTGTTTCCAGGCTGGAGTGCAGTGGCGCAATCTCGGCTCACTGCAACTGCTGTCTCCTGTTTTCTTTTTTTTTTTTTTGAGACAGAGTCTCGCTCTGCCCCCAGGCTGGAGTGCAGTGGCCCGATCTCAGCTCACTGCAAGCTCCGCCTCCCAGGTTCACGCCGTTCTCCTGCCTCAGCCTCCCGAGTGGCTGGGACTACAGGCGCCTGCCACCTCACCCGGCTAGTTTTTTGTATTTTTTAGTAGAGACGGGGTTTCACCGTGTTCGCCAGGATGATCTCGATCTCCTGACCTCGTGATCCGCCCTTCTCGGCCTCCCAAAGTGCTGGGATTACAGGCTTGAGCCACCGCGCCCGGCCTATCGCCTGTTTTCAAGTGATTATCCTGCCGCAGCCTCCCGAGTAGCTGGGATTACAGGCCTGTGCCATCACGCCTGGCTAATTATTTTTAAAGGTAATGTTACCTTTGAATAAGGTAACGTAATAGCACAATTGCATCACTAGTATTTCAGTATATTCTTCATCTTTTGTCGAAGAATTAGAACTGGCAAGAAGTTGAAGTTCTTGGTTAGATTCAAAGTGCTGGTCCAGTGTCTGTGGGTGTAGTAAAATGGAGATTGGGGGATGAGCACATGTGGGCCGATATGTGTGTTTAAAACGTTTTTTATTTTTTATTTATTTTATTTTTGGTTTTTGTTTTTCAGATTTAGGACACATTTTCCTATGAAAATAGATTATACTGACTTGTCTCAGCCCCTTTTCCTTTTTTTTTTTTTTTTTTTAATTTTTTATTTCCGTGGGTTTTTGGGGAACAGGTGGTATTTGCTTACATGAGTAAGTTCTTCAGTAGTGATTTGTGAGATTTTGGTGTACCCATCACCGAAGCAGTATACATTGAATCCAATTTGTTGTCTTTTATCCCTCACTCCCTTCCCACTCTTTCCCCGTGAGTCCCCACAGTTCATTGTGTCATTCTTATGCCTTTGCATCTTCATAGCTTAGCTCCCACTTATTAGTGAGAACACATGGAACATATGTTCGATTTTCCATTCCTGAGTTACTTCACTTAGAGTAATAGTCTCCAATCCCATCCTAGTAGCTGCGAATGCCATTAATTCATTCCTTTTTATGGCTGAGTAGTATTCTATTGTGTATATATACCACAACTTCTTTATCCACTTGTTGATTGATGGGGATTTGGGTTGGTTCCACATTTTTGCAATTGTGAGTTGTACGCTATAAACATGCGTGTGGAAGTATCTTTTTCGAATAATGACTTCTTTTCCTCTGGGTAGGTACCCAGTAGTGGGATTGCTGGATCAAATGGTAGTTCTACTTTTAATTCTTTAAGGAATCTCCACACTGTTTTCCATAGTGGTTGTACTAGTTTACTTTCCTACCAGCAGTGTAGAAGTGGTCACTGTATACACACCAACATCTATTATTTTTTGATTTTTTGATTATAGCCATTTTTGCGGGGGTAAGGTGGTATCGCATTGTGGTTTTGATTTGCATTTCCCTGATCATTAGTGATGCTGAGCATTTTTTCATATGTTTGTTGGCCATTTATGTATCTTCTTTTAAGAATTTTCTGTTCATGTCCATAGCCCACTTTTTGATGGAATTGTTTTTTTCTTGCTAATTTGTTTGAGTTTGTTGTAGATTCTAGATATTAGTCTTTTGCCAGCTGTATAGATTATGAAGATTTTCTCCCATACTGTGCGTTGCCATTTTACTCTGCTGATTCTTCCTTTTGCTGTTCAAAAGCTCTTTAGTTTAATTAAGTCCCACCTGTTTATCTTTGCTTTAATTGTTTTTGCTTTTGGGTTCTTGGTCATGAAACCCTTGCCTAAGCCAATACCTAGATGGGTTTTCTTGATGTTATCTTCTAGAATTTTTATATAGTTTCAGGTCTCAGATTTAAGTCCTTGATCCATCTTGAGTTGATTTTTGTATAAGGTGAGAGATGAGGAACCAGTTTCATTATCCTACATGTGGCTTGCCAATTATCCCAGCACTATCTGATGAATAGGGTGTCCTTTCCCCACTTTATGTTTCTGTTTGCTTTGTTGAAGATCAGTTGACTGTAAGTATTTGATTTTATTTGTGAGTTCTCTATTCTGTTCCATTTGTCTATGTGCCTATTTTTATACCAGTACTGTGCTGTTTTGGTGATTATGGCCTTATAGCGTAGTTTGAAATCAGGTAATGTAAGGCTTCCAGATTTGTTCTTTTTGCTTAGACTTGCTTTGGCTATGCGGACTCTTTTTTGCTTCCATATGAATTTTAGGATTGTTTTTTCTAGTTCTGTGAAGAATGATAGCTGGTATTTTGATGGGAGTTATGTTGAATTTGTTGCTTTTGGCAGTATGGTCGTTTTCACAATATTGATTCTACCCGTCCATGAGCATGGGATGTGCTTCCATTTGTTTGTGTCATCTGTGATTTCTTTCAGCAGTGTTTTGTAGTTTTCCTTGTAGAGGTCTTTTGCCTCTTTGGTTAGGTATATTCCTAAGTATTTTATTTTATTTTCAGCTATTGTAAAAAGGGTTGAGTTCTTATTTCACTCTTAGCTTGGCCGCTGCTGGTATATAGTAGAGCTACTACTGATTTGTGTACATTAATTTTGTATCCTGAAACTCTGCTGGATTCTTTTGTCAGTTCTAGGAGTTTTTTGCAGGAGTCTTTAGGGTTTTCTAGGTGTACAATCATATAATCAGCAAACAGACAGTTTGACTAACTTTTTACTGACTTGGATGCCCTTTTATTTTTTTCTATTGTCTGATTGCTGTGGCTAGGACTTCCAGTACTGTGTTGAATAGAAGTGGTGAGAGTGGGCATCCTTGTCTAGTTCCAGTTCTCAGAGGGAATGCTTTTAACCTTTCCCCATTCAGTATTATGTTTCCTGTGGATTTGTCATAGATGACTTTTATTACATCGAAGTATGTTCTTTGTATGCTGACTTTGCAGAGAGCTTTAATCATAAAGGGATGCTGGATTTTGTTGAATGCTTTTTCTGCATCTATTGAGATCATGTGATTTTTGTTTTTAATTCTGTTTAAGTGGTGTATCACATTTATTGACTTGAGTATGTTAAACCATCCCTGCATCCCTGGTATGAAACCCCCTTGATCATAGAAGATTATCTTTTTGATATGTTGTTGGATTTGATTAGCTAGTATTTTGTTAAGGATTTTAGCATCTATGTTCACAGGGATGTTGGTCTGTAGTTTTCTTTTTTGGTTATGTCCTTTCCTAGTTTTGGTATTAGGGTGATACTGGCTTCATAGAATGATTTGGGGAGGATTCCCTCTTTCTCTACCTTGTGGAATAGTGTTGACAGTGTTTTTAAACTGAAGTAATGACCTTTCTACAGTATAGACTAATTAATTGCTAAGAACCTGGACCCATGACTAGGACTGTCTAGGCTTGGAGCTCAGCTCTACTAGTTATTAGTGGCCTTTGGCAAGTTACTTAACTCTGTTTCAGTTTTTTGTTGTTGTTGATTTTTGTTTGGTTGGTTGGTTTTTTTTTTTTTTTTTTTTTTTGAGATGGAGTTTCACTCTTTTTGCCCAGGCTGGAATGCAATGGCGCGATCTCAGCTCACCGCAACCTCCGCCTCCCGGGTTTAAGTGATTCTCCTGCCTCAGCCTCTCGAGTAGGTGGGATTGCAAGCATGCACCACCATGCCTGGCTAATTGTTTGTATTTTTAGTAGAGACGGGGTTTCTCCATGTTGGTCAAGCTGGTCTTGAACTCCCGACCTCATGTGATCCACCCGCCTCGGCCTCCCAAAGTGCTGGGATTACAGGTGTGAGCCACTGCGCCTAGCCTGTTTCAGTTTTTTTTAATCTGTAAAGTGAGGATAGTAGAACCTGTTTCAGTATTGTGAGAATTAGATGAGTTAATACATGTAAAGCATTTAAAGTAGTGTCTACCATACATTAAGTGCTGTATGTATTTGCTGTTATAACTGTACTTTGATGTTTAAAAATAATCTCCATTTTGCAAATCAAACGTCAGAAATTTCACGTTGGTCCACAGGTTGTGTTATTGTTTGCTTTTAACTTTATTGGTTGTGAAATAAAAAACTGGAAATATCAGTATAGTAATGTATAGAATGCAGATATTTTAAATAAACATATAGGTTTGAATTCTGACAACATCAATGACTAATTCTGATATTTTGAGTAAATTATTTAACCTGGAAGCCACACTGGCCCTAACTGTAACTTGAGCCTACTAATAATCCACTTTTCCACAATTTTAATTAAGATTAAATACTACATCAAGCACACAGTACAGAAAGCAGTCAGTTAATGTTAGTCTTTTTTATTAATCGGGAGGTTAGTCTGAATTCTGTGACTACACATAAAATTATGTGACTACATTAAAGTCTAATATTCATGGTAATAAATTAGTTTTTCATATAAAATTGCAGACTTGTACTGGATATAATAATTTTAGTTTCAGGCTAATCACAAAGATGGTCCTGGGTGTATGTGGGTAGATGGATGGATGAAAGATTATTTTCTCATTTATTTCTGTGTTTCCATAACCCCTTATCCAAAACGCTTGGAAAACCATTTGTGTTTCAGAATTCAGACTTTTTGGCTGGATTTACAGATAACACACAACATATATAGTATGGCAACATTAACATCTCTAGGGTCTCCAAGCCAGCACTGTGTAGTCAAATATATTAATAATTCTGTAGTAAAACATATGAATAATCATAGTAAGTGGGACAAAATATAAACTAAAAATTGCCTTGTACTATGTATGTCCAGTTATGATTTGCTGCAAGGGAATAATGGAATAACTTCAGAGTTTTTTGGATATACGTTTCTGGAACTACTATGCTTTTATATTTTTGGAAATAACTACTTACTATCATTGCACTCTGACTCAGAAAAGTTCTAGACCCTGAGCAAGTTCATTAAAGTTCTTCCTAGCCAGACTCTTTTGTTTTTTCTGTGAGTCTTTGGCAACCATTCAAAGGTAGAAGTGATTAAAAATTTTCTTGTATATTTGTAATACCCGGCTTCTTATTTAGTATTACCAACCAGCCTAAGTATTTGATAGTATGTCTTTCTTTTTTGTGAGAAAACTTATGGGTTGAGTAACTCATCCGCATTTACGCAGCTGTTAAGTGACAGTTGTGAATTTACAGTGGATGGTATACTGTTGATAAAAGGCCATGTTATTCTTCACTGTTTCCTAGCATTTAAAACGTCTTTCTTGATACCCTTTTGTTTACATAAAATCTCTTGTCCTTCTTTTAAAATTGTTTGATATTTTAGGCCGGGCATGATGGCTCACACCTGTAATCTCAACACTTTGGGAGGCTGAGGTGGGCGGATCACAAGGTCAGGAGTTCAAAACTAGCCTGGCCAACATGGTGAAACCCCATCTCTACCAAAAATAAATAAATAAATAAGATACAAAAGTTAGCTGGGCATGGTGGCACGTGCTTGTGGTCCCAGCTGCTTGGGAGGCTAAGGCAGGAGAATTGCTCAACTGGGACCCAGGAGGCAGAGGTTCAGTGAGCTGAGATCACGCCACTGCACTCCAGCCTGGGCTACAGAGTGAGACTTTGTCTCAAAAAAGTTATTTGATATTTTAAAGTAGGTAATTTCCTCCCAAATGTGAATATTATGTATAGTGTAATATTGAAAATAGTTTCAAATTACAGTCCCAAATGCTTTTTTTTTTTTTTTTTTTTAAATAGAGGCAGGGGCTTACTTTATCACCCAGCAGGCTGCAGTACAGTGGTGCAATCATGGCTCACTACAGCCTCATCCTCCCAGGCTCAAGCAAATCACCCACCTCAGCCTCCTTAGTATCTAGGACAACATATGTGCACAACCATACCTGTCTAAATTTTTTGATTTTTAGTAGAGACCAAATCTTGCCAAGTTGCTCAAATGATTTTTAGTTGAGACGAAGTCCCGCTGCGTTGTTCTCAAACTCCTGTCAAGTGATCCTTCCTACTCGGTCTCCAAAAGTGTTGGGATTACAGGTGTGAGCCAACATGCCTAGCCCCAAATATTCTAATACCCTCTTTATACCACCTTTCACTTCAAGAATAACTGGTTTGTGTCAAGACTAAGAAGTCACCTTGCCTTCTGTCTTCATGAACATTTGATACTCAGCTCTGCCACAGTCCTCAGTCTTTTTTCCTTTCCTCTCAGTTGTTTGTCTTTATTCCCTTTGAAAGATTCAGCCAACAAAGTTTATGTCAGTGGGTCAGCAGATATAATAATTTTATGATAAACCTTTTTAGAGCATTAGATATTTCTGATGCTTTTCTTATCCCTTTTCTTTTTCCTGCCCTCCCTTATCATGATTTCAATTTTCTTTTTTACTTTAGGCGAAGGCATGCAATCCACAGTAGTGACTCGACTTCATCTTCCTCCTCTGAGGATGAACAGCACTTTGAGAGGCGGAGGAAAAGGAGTCGTAATAGGGCTATCAATAGGTAAGTGCCATATCAATGCCTTTTTAAACTAGCAGATACATTTTTTAAAAATTGATAAGAAAACAATAATTTGGGTATAAGTATAGACTAGCTGATTAAAAAGTTGCACAACAGGTTAATGTATAAACTAGAATGCTGTCTTGTTAGAATTACCTACAATTGAAACAGAATAACAGGTTAGAACATATGACTGATTTCTTGCCAAAATTTTTTTTTTGAGACAGGGCCTGGTTCTGTTGCCCAGGCTGGAGTACAGTGGCACGATCTTGGCTCACTGCAACCACCACCTCCCGGGTTCATACGACTCTCCTGCCTCAGCCTCCTGAGTAGCTGGGACTACAGGTGTGCATCACCACACTCGGCTCATTTTTGTAATTTTAGTAGAGGTGGGGTTTCGCCATGTTGGCCAGGCTGGTCTCGAACTACTGGCCTCAAGTTATCCACCTGCCTCAGCCTCCCAAAGCTTTGGAATTACAGCTGTGAGCCACCATGCCTGGCCTGCTTGCCAAATCATTATATATGGCCCACAGTCATTCTGGTCAAACAGTGACTTACGGAAATAACTTTTTCTTTTTCATTTCATGTATATTTTTTCTTAGAATAATGATAAGTTCTGAGGAACTCTTAAGGAAAATGGAAGGCTTTACTCATTTCATAACTCCTTGTAGTATAAGTTCACATATACTAACCAACTTATTTGATTTTCCCAATAATTGCTTAAGGGAGATAGAGGAAGGATTATTTACATTTTAAAGATGTGGTTGAGTAAATGAAAATGCAGTGCTTAGGTGCTTGGATTTTTTTTTTTTTTTTGTAATAGAGACAGGTTCTCACTCTGTCACTCAGACTAGAGTAGAAGTGAGGCTGGTCTTGAACTCCTGACCTCAAGTGACTCGGCTGGGATTACAGGCGTGAGCCACCACACCTGGTCATAACTATCTTTGAATATTTTTGAAAGTAGTTAGGGAACTTCCAGCCTGTCCAACATGGTGAAACCCCATCTCTACTAAAAATACAAAAATTAGCCGGATGTTGGTGGTACGCACCTGTAATCCCAGCTCCTCAGGATGCTGAAGCAGGAGAATTGCTTGAACCCAGGAGGCAGAGATTGCAGTGAGCCGAGATCACGCCATTGCACTGCAGCCTGGGTGACAGAGTGAGACTCCGTCTCAGAAAAAACGCAAAAGACAAAACAATATAACAAAAAAGGAAGTAGTTAGGGAACTTGCTTGAGAGGATTGGTGTTGGATCCAAATGCTGATAGACTGTGAATATTTTTTCTGAGAGGTATTATAGCAGAGTTGTTATAGGTCTAGAGACAGACCACTTGTGTTTGATTCCTGGCCCTGCCATTTACTAGTTGGGTGATCTTGGACAAATCAGTTAATCTTTCTATGCCTTGGTTTTGTTTTAAAATGGGAAAAATAATAATACCTTTCTCATAAGACTGTTGTGAGGATTTATTGACTTAATCCATGTAAAGCACCTAAAACTAAAACTGTCTGGCAAATGGTAAATACCCTGTCTATGTTAGACACCTCCATTACAATGTAAGTTGGTACAATCTGATTTCACCACCGTGAATCACTTTACAGTGCCTGTGTCATCTTGATATTTTTATTTGATTATATATCTTTAATTTCATAATAAAGCTTTAGATATAAATATTTCTAACACTTAAGTTCTGGACCTATTACAGAAAATTAGAAAATTAAAATACATATCTTAAGATTGCTCCAGTTGAAATTTAGATTTTTTTTTAACTTAAATGTTTATATTCAAACATGGAATTTGGGAAGGAGGATGAGTTGATGGGTTTGTGTGGTTTTAAATAGGTGCCTCCCACTAAATTTTCGGAAAGATGAATTAAAAGGCATGTATAAAGATCGAATGAAAATTGGAGCAAGCCTTGCTGATGTTGATCCAATGCAACTAGATTCTTCAGTGAGTATTCTGTTTTGAAACATATGCTTGAACTATAATGTGCTTTGTTTTAGTTTTAAAGTTAAAAAAAGGAACTGATGATTTTTCTTTTCAGTCAAAACTCTAACCTTTAAAGACGTTTTTTGTTAATCTTAAGGTCACAATTAAGGTATTATTAATTCATTGTGTATGGGTTAGGTATAGTTAAGGTGTGGGGTGACATTTTAATCTGGACTCCAAATCTAAGAATGTAAATGTTCGCTTCCATTACCAGGTACGATTTGATAGTGTTGGTGGCCTGTCTAATCATATAGCAGCTCTAAAAGAGATGGTGGTGTTTCCATTACTTTATCCAGAAGTCTTTGAAAAATTTAAAATTCAACCCCCAAGGTAATTTAATTATATTTTTAATTTTAGCTGAAAATCTGTGCTACTGTTGCCTCTTGTAGTTCTTATACCTTATTAACCCATTTTTAAGCGATAGTCCCCTTTTCCTTTTCCATTATACAACTTTTCTCTCTGAATCACCTTTATAGAAGCAATAATTTAATAAACTTTTGAAAGTTAATAAACTTCCCCCATCATAAAAGTAATATACCGGGCCGGGCACGGTGACTCATGCCTTTATCCTAGCACTTTGGGAGGCCAAGGCAGGTGGATTGCCTGAGCTCAGGAGTTGGAGACCAGCCTGGGCAACATGGTGAAACCCCGTCTCTACTAAAATACAAAAAATTAGCCGGGCCTGGCGCCGTGTGCCTGTAGTCCCAGCTACTTGGGAGGCTGAGGCAGAATTGCTTGAACATGGGAGGCGGAAGTTGCAGTGAGCTGAGATTACGCCACTACACTCCAGCCTGGGTGACAGAGTGAGACACCATCTCCAAAAAAAAAAGTAAATAAATAAATAAGTAATGTACCATATGTCAATCACAGGTAAACATTGGTAGGTTTTAAATTAAATTTTGTAATTTAAAAAATTAGAAAGTGGCCAGGCACAGTGGCTTACGCCTGTAATTCCAGCACTTTGGGAGGCCGAGGTGGGTGGATTACGAGTTCGGGAGTTCAAGACCAGCCTGGCCAACATGTGGAAACCTCGTCTTTACTAAAAATACCCAAAAAATTAGCTGGGCATGGTGGCGGGCGCCTGTTGTCCCAGCTATTTGGGAGACTGAGGCAGGAGAATTGCTTGAACCCGGGATGCAGAGGTTGCAGTGCGCCGAGGTGGCACCACTGCACTCCAGCCTGGGCAATGCAGCAAGACTGTCTCCAAAAAAAAAAAAAAAATTAGAAAGTACTAGGCATGGTGGCTCACACCTGTGATTCCAGTGACTTGGGACACTAAAACAGGAAGATTGCTTTAGCTCAGGAGTTTGAGGTTGCAGTGAGCTAGGATTATGCCACTGCACTCCAGCCTAGCTGACAGTGAGACCCCATCTCTAAAAATAACACGGAAAGTTATTAATATTAAATAACATTTACTTCTTACAGGAAATGTTGTACGTGCCTAGTTAAAGTAATTTAGTAAATTAAAAGAAATTTCTTGAATTTTCTTTCACATTTCTTCCTTGCAACCCCCATACAAATTGAATTACATGATTGTGATATGTGATTCCATATGCAAGGTGAGATAATATGATGAACATGATGAATGAATTGTTAAAATGTTTCAAATAGAGTTTTATTTACAGTTTCAATATTAATTTTACAGTATCAGTATTAACTCCCAGGTTTTAAGTTGTGCTTTGTGGCATGAAACTGTACAATAATTCAGTTGTCTTCACATTTTAATTTTCTAATTAAATGAAT
This sequence comes from Trachypithecus francoisi, assembly GCF_009764315.1. Lineage (NCBI taxonomy): Eukaryota > Metazoa > Chordata > Mammalia > Primates > Cercopithecidae > Trachypithecus > Trachypithecus francoisi. The sequence continues at coordinate 78,279,463 of NW_022681472.1, read as the reverse complement.
CATGAAATTGGTTTCTAATTTTTGTTTTAAAAGTCTGCTTTTTAAATGTAATACTAAAATGTTAACGTATTGTTTTACAGAGGTTGTTTGTTTTATGGGCCACCTGGAACTGGAAAGACTCTGGTTGCCAGAGCACTTGCCAATGAGTGCAGTCAAGGGGATAAAAGAGTAGCGTTTTTCATGAGGAAAGGTGCTGATTGTCTAAGTAAATGGGTAGGAGAATCTGAAAGACAGCTACGATTGCTATTTGATCAGGTATGATATTAAAATTTTATATATATGGATAGTTCGGTAATCTAGGCAGATATGTGTGAGGATTAGATAACTCTTACATTTAATCAGTGTTCTAAATAAACCCAGAAGAATTAGACTAAGTATGTAATCTTTCTAGATTATTTTCTTGTATATGTCGAGATGACACTGACCTACAGTGAACAGTTTTATAGTAAGAAGGGAAAGAAATAATTGGATCTTAGTTCTTTGGAGTCTTAGGTCTCATGCCTAGGAAGAGAGTGGTAATCTCATATTTAGAGATAGTAGTAGTGAATTATGGCTCAGTATGGGAATTGGAGACTAGTTCTGCCCTGGGGCGGCTTTCATTTTCATATCCCGGATTGTATTGACAGCACATTGTGAGATAATACATTCTGATCTACTGAGGCATATTGCTGCAAATGCTTTTAAATCTCTTTTTGGAACTCTCCTGAGGTTCTTTTTTAATTTTATGTTTATGGAAATGGATAAAAACTGTGGCATCTTGCTAAAAAATGTTTTCCCATCCTGACATGGAGGAAGACTATGTCAGTCTTCTATTCTTTGTCTTATTTCCATAGGTAGTCTTCAATAGATATTTTTGTGTGTCCAGGAATGATAGCTATATGAAATCTAAGGTATATAACCAGTGGAGTATGTCTTTTGAAGACTTCTAGTCGAAAATGCAATTGAAAATTAAACCATATGTCATTATAATTTAGTTTGAATTCTTAAAACCTAGTTATTGGAACTTACATTTAAATTTATAAATTATAAATAGTTATAAATTATAAATAAATTGAGGCTGAGGCAAGAGAATCACTTGAACCCAGGAGGCAAAGGTTGCAGTGAGCTAGGATCACGCCACTGCACTCCAGCCTGGGTGACAGTGTGAGACTCCATCTATTAAAAAAAGAAAAATTATAAATAAATTCTGGTAAGCAAGTTTGAAGAAAAGCTGATTGAAATAATGTATATTCAGCTTTATAAATTCTGGTAAGCATGTTTGAATGAAAATTGATTAAAATGGTTTATATTAAGTCTACGTGTTTGAGGCTGTTTATGCTAACAAATGACCACTCAGTCTGCTTTCTAGGCCTATCAGATGCGCCCATCAATTATTTTTTTTGATGAAATCGATGGTCTGGCTCCAGTACGGTCAAGCAGGCAAGATCAGATTCACAGGTAAAACTTGCTTGATGGCACTTCAACATTTCTTCCTGTTTCCTGAGTGGTATTGATGTGTGAGAGATAGAATGTTAAATGGTAAAAGAAACTTTATAAGCTAATAGTTCCTTTCTTTGGTAGTAGAACCCTAGTATATAGTACAAAAATAAAAAATGTGGACAGGTGCAGTGGCTCATACCTGTAATCCTGGCACTTTGGGAGGCCAAGGTAGGCGGATCACTTGAGGTCAAGAGTTTGAGACCAGCCTGGCCAACATGGTGAAACCCTGTCTCTACTGGGAAAAAAAAAAAAAAAATTAGCCAGGTGTGGTGGTGCACACCTCTAATCCCAGCTCCTTGGAAGGCTGAGGCGGGAAAATTAGGAGAATCACTTGAACATGGGAGGTGGAGGTTGTAGTGAGCTGAGATTACACCACTGCACTCCAGCCTGGGTGACAGAGTGAGACTACCTCTCAAAAAAATAAAATAAACCTGCTCCGAGTGTCAGCGCATTGTAAAGCATGGTTTAAAAATCTTGGTTATAGAAGATTTTTTTTTTTTTTTTTTGAGATGGAGTCTCGCTCTGTCACCAGGCTGGAGTGCAGTGGCCGGATCTCAGCTCACTGCAAGCTCCGCCTCCCGGGTTTACGCCATTCTCCTGCCTCAGCCTCCCGAGTAGCTGGGACTACAGGCGCCCTACCACCTCGTCCGGCTAGTTTTTTGTATTTTTTAGTAGAGACGGGGTTTCACCTTGTTAGCCAGGATGGTCTCGATCTCCTGACCTCGTGATCCGCCGATCTCGGCCTCCCAAAGTGCTGGGATTACAGGCTTGAGCCACCGCGCCCGGCCTGGTTATAGAAGATTTAACTCATGATAGAAACAAATGTCTGCAGGTCAGTGATGTTAAGCCAGTAGTAAGAGTAGGGCTATGGTGGGGAATGTGACTGAATGTCCTATCACAGGAGCATATCCAGTTGCTTTTATGTCTGACCTGTTACTGATGTGCAGAAGCTTACCCAGGCTTGAAAAATCGATTTTGTTCTCTCAGATTTTATGTTCAAATTAAGTATCTTAAATTTTGCCAGCTAATTTGGATGCTTTTAAGACATTGCCTGCGCTAAACAAAATCTAACTTAGGGCATTACTACTAGTTTAGGATTCTAATACTAGACCAATCTCCTCATTTTAAAGATGGCTAAATTGAACCCTCAACCCCGATGATTAGTTGCTTATCCAAGGGAACACTTTTACTAGTGCTACTGTCCCAACCTGAATCTAAATTGCTTTTAGTCCCAATTCATTTCAGTTTTTTAGAACTTCTTTTTAAATGGTTTCATGAACGACGTGTAATTGCTTAATTAATTTGGAATATCCAAAAGGAAATGTTTGCTTGTCTTTATATATGCTAGTAGTATTGTTTTATATTGTAGATAATGTAGAAGATGAATAAGATATAGTGTGTGATTGATAGGTAGGTTTTGGCTTTTCTAACATCTAACAAGATTTGCTATATTCTAAGGGCCTTTTGAACTTGATGATAAACAATTTTGTTTGTTGCTGTGACTAAATTAAAATATATGTTAAGTACCATGGTAAAGTAGTTTTGTCTCTGCATGTCCTATTAGTAATCAGATAAATTTTTTATATGTGACATATTTCATTATCAGTCACACTGTATTCATTGTGCTAACAGGAAGAAACATATTTAACAATACTTCCATCACTTCATAATCAAGTAAGTTGAGTACTTACTGTGTTTTGGGATAGTTCTAAAGGTATTGGAAGACTTTTGGCAAAAAAATTACAGAGTAATTGTAGCAAAACTATGCTGCAATTTTTCTTTTCTTTTTTTTTTGAGACAGAGTCTCGCTCTATTGCCCAGGCTGGAATGCAGTAGTATGATCTCAGCTCACTGCAACCCCCACCTCCCAGGTTCCAGCAATTCTGCCTCAGTCTCCCAAGTAGTTGGGGCTACAGGTGTGCCCCAGCATGCCCGGCTAAATTTTTGTATTTTAGTAGAGATGAGGTTTCACCATGTTCGCCAGGTCTCAAACTCCTGACCTCAGGTGATCAGCCCGCCTGCACCTCCCAGAGTGCTGGGATCACATATGTGAGCCACCCCACCCGGCCTGTTCTTTGTATTTTTAGCAGAGACTGGGTTTCGCCATATTAGCCAGGCTGGTCCTGAACTCCTGACCTTGGGTGATCCACCCACCTCTGCCTCCCAAAGTGCTGGGATTACAGGCGTGAGCCACCGTGCCTGACCAAATATAGCTGCATTTTTAAGAGAAATTTAGTATTCAAGTTATTTTAACTAAAAACTTAAAAGTTCTGACAGTAAAAATGTATGTTAAATTAAGCTTTTTTAGAATTTAGCACATTGCATGTTGAAGATGATTAAACTGTATTCTGTACCTTAATTTTAGTACTAATACTGTAGAATAATGCAAATAAGTAATTATGTGAGTGTCATTAGGTAATAATATTTCAACCTAAGAGAAAGAAGATACAAATGTGAAATGAAGAAGTCAAATTACCCTAAATTGTTTTTTTTTGTTTGTTGTTTTGAGATGAAGTCTCTCTCTGTCGCCCAGGCTGGAGTGCAGTAGCACAGTCTCGGCTCACTGCAACCTGTGCCTCCCGAGTTAAAGTGATTCTCCTGCCTCAGCCTCCCTAGTAGCTGGGATTACAGGCATGCACCAGCATACTTGGCTGATTTTTCATATTTTTAGTAGACAGGGTTTCACCATGTTGGCCAGGCTGGTCTTGAACTGGGCCTCGAGCTCCTGATCTCAGGTGATCCACCCGCCTCAGCCTTCCAAAGTACTGGGATTATAGGCGTGAGCCACCCACTCTACCTAAAACCCTTATAGTCTTTACTTTGAATTGCAAATATCAATAGAAACTTGTGACAAAGTTTTTTTGTTTTTTAAAGAAAAAAAAAACCCTAACTCTGGACACTTTAAAAAGGCCTAGAAGCAATCACAATCCAGTAGCAATTAATGTCCATCCCTGAGTGTGTTCTCTAAATATTAGGACTCAGGAGAGATGGCGGATTGTAACACTGAAGCAGAAATGATCAAGACAAGTCTGAAAGACTTTGTAATGCCTGAAAGCAATAAAAAAAGAATTACTGGAATCGTACCAGAATGACATAGGAGCCAGTTTTGAGGGATCTCTCATTGGCCGAAGATTAAACAATTTGAGCATCAAAAATAATGACTGCAGTAGATAGAAATATATCAAATATCTAAAAAACATCGGTTTTTTGTGTGTTGTTAGTTTTTTGTTGTTGGTTTTGGTTTGGTTTGTTGTTGTTGTCTTTTTGTGACAACAACACTCTGTCACCCAGGCTGGAGTGCAGTGACATGATCTTGGCTCACTGCAACCTCCACCTCCCAGGTTCAAGCGATTCTCGTGTCTCAGCCTCCCCAGTAGCTGGGATTACAGGCATGTGCCACCACTCCTGGCTAATTTTTGTACTTTTAGTAGAGACAGGGTTTTGCCATGTTGGCCAAGCTGGTCTTGAACTCCTGGGCTCAAGAGATCTACCTGCCTTGGCCTCCCAAAGTGCTGGGATTACAGGCGTGACCCACCGCACAAGGCCTTGTTTTTGTTTTTTGAGACAGGATCTTACTCTTACCCAGGCTGGAATGCAGTAGCACGATCACAACTCACTGCAGCTTTGATCTCCTGGGCTCAAGCAATCTTCCCACCTCAACTTCTCAGTAGCTGGAACTACAGGCACGCACTACCCCACCCAGCTTGGTTTCTTGGGGGTTTTTTTAAGTAAAGATGAAGTCTTACTCTGTTGCCCAGGCTGGTCTCAAACTCCTGAGCTCAAGTGATCCTTCCACCTCGGGCTCCCAAAGTGCTGGGATTACAGGCATGAGGCACCATGCCCAGCCACCATCAGTTTTTTGTTGTTGTTGTTGTTGTTGTTTTTAAAAAAAAAAAAAAAAAAAAACACGAAAACATCTTATTTGTAAGAAAAAGGTATTTCTTAATTTCTGTTCTTAGCATAAATTTTCTTTCCAGTGCAACCAAAACTTCCTGAACCCTTTTCAGCATTGTTGTTCAAAACTTGGAGTTCTATTGCTGGATAAAAAATGCATTCATAAACAAGCTGTGCAATTCGATCACCTTGAAATTTTGACTTCAAACTTTTCTTTGATAATGTTTCTTCTATAACCTTCATCTAAGACACCCAGCTCCTAAGTGTTATGCACCCCAGCCAAAATGTAGAGCTACTCTTCCATAACACCCAGAAGGAGGAGCTATCTGAATGTCTGATAGCTTCCTCCATGGGCAGTATTGTATATTCATATGCACTGTATAGGTCATAGCCCTTGGCCTGTGTGGACTCCCAGCTCCCAGGTTGAGTCTGGAACCAGGCAGGGTGGAGCTGCATGCCCCACCCCACCCTCCTCCGCAGGCCAGACCCACTTGTGGGGGGAAATGACAGGTGTCTCTTTGGAGCAGGGCATGACAGGGCAAGGAGGTGAGGGGAGGAGATAGCCACGAGAACCAGAAAATACAGAATGAGCCTTCTCCCCATCACCACCACCCTCGCCACTGCTGGCAGGGAACACACCAAGATCTTAAAAATCATCAATTTGTAATAAGTTTTTTAAATTCAACTGGTCACCTAAAGTTGCTGAGTTATTATTTATTACTCTGAAAATTGAAAAGAAGGAAAGAATCAGACATTTCTTCCTGTCCTATACAGGCCATGATTGAGGGCAGTTCAGCAGTTGATGAAGTAGTGTAGTTCTTTATATAGGAAAATCACAGGTAATAAATGCAAAAGAAATGATTGAATTAGAAAATCACCATTTTGTAGCCTCTTATGAAATAGTGGATCTAGACCTGTTGTTTTTTGACCAGGGATGCTGCCATCCCCCTCCCCTCAGGGACAGGTATCTAGAGACAGTTTTGGTTGTCACAACTGGTGAGGACAGCTACTTAGCATATGGTAGATGAAGGCCAGACATGCTGTTAAACATCCTTCACTAACGGGACAGTTCTCCACAACAAATAATTATCTGGCCCAAAATGTCAGTAGTGCTAATTTGGGAAACCTTTATCTAAACAATAATTATCAATGGCCACTCAAGCAGTAAGATAAAAAAAGAAGGTTGATGGGGATATTTATAATGGGTGGAACAAGCTGATAACACCTGACCGAAACTCAACCCACTGATTGACCTTAAATGGGAAGCTGGTATTAGGTGCCTCCTGTGGGGATATAATAGGAATTACATGGTATCTTCCTGTGAAATACGTCATCCCAAATGGTTTAGCCAGCATCCATTAAGCTTCTAGATCTAGGCCAGGTGCGGTGGCTCACGCCTGTAATCCCAGCACTTTGGGAGGCCTAGGCAGGCGGATCACAAGGTCAGAAGATTGAGACCATCCTGGCTAACACGGTGAAACCTCGTCTCTACTAAAAAAAAAAAAAATACAAAAAAATTATCCAGGTGTGGTGGCAGGCACCTGTAGTCCCAGCTACTCGGGAGGCTGAGGCAGGAGAATGGCGTGAACCCAGGGGGCGGAGCTTGCAGTGAGCTGAGATCATGCCACTGCACTCCAGCCTGGGTGACAAAGCGAGACTCTGTCTCAAAAAAAACAAAAAGCTTCTAGATCTAGCTACCAGTTTCCAGGAATTATGAAAGATAGAGGGACAACTTAAATGACCCTATCAGGAAGCAGTCAGCCCAGTCCGGAATGTGGGAAGGAAATTCTACAAGCCAAATGACCCAGTTTCTTCAACAAATAAATGGCATGGAAGGAAAAAAATGTAAGAGGCACAGTAGGAACTGTCAAGGAATTGAGTGACAAATAATCAAGTGTAGTGTGTGGTTACATTTTGATTAACTAAATCAAATGTAAACAGGTATTTTGAGACAATCGGGAAAAATTGGGTATTAGATATTAAGGAATTAGTCATTGACTTAGGATGATGACATTGTTGGGTTTGTTGTAAGTCCTTATCTCTTAGAAATACATACGTGAAGTACTTACATGAAATATTTATGAATTGAACTGTGTGTCTGAGGTTTTATTTTTCTTTTTAAAAGTGGTCAGGTGAAGACAAAAAAGGCATACTGATAATTGTTGAAGCTTAATGATGGAAATTACTATTCTGTCTTTATAATAAAAAGTTTAAAATTAATGAAAATTCTGTTATGCTTTATGTATATTCTATTTTATTTTGGTGTTCTTTGATCATGTATATACAATGGAAATTTTATTATTTTTAGATACTGTGTGTCCTGCCTGGTGCTACCAGCACTTTTTTTCTTTTTCTTTTCTTTTTTATTTTTTTGAGACAAGGTCTTGCTCTGTCTGTCGCCTAGGCTGGAGTGCAGTGGTGCAATCTTGGCTCACTACGTACAACCTCAGCTTCCCCAGTAGTAGGACTACAGGCCCCGGTCATGTCACCATGCTGGCTTTATTTTTTTTATTTTTATTTTTTTAATAGAGACGGGGTTTCCCTATGTTGCCGAGGCTGGTCTCAAACTCCTGGCCTCAAGCACTCTTTCCACCTCAGCCCCCAAGTTCTGGGGTTACAGGCGTGAGCCACCATGCCTTGCCTTTTTTTTCTTTTCTTTTCTTTTTTATTTTTTTGAGACAAGGTCTTGCTCTGTCTGTCGCCTAGGCTGGAGTGCAGTGGTGCAATCTTGGCTCACTACGTACAACCTCAGCTTCCCCAGTAGTAGGACTACAGGCCCCGGTCATGTCACCATGCTGGCTTTATTTTTTTTATTTTTATTTTTTTAATAGAGACGGGGTTTCCCTATGTTGCCGAGGCTGGTCTCAAACTCCTGGCCTCAAGCACTCTTTCCACCTCAGCCCCCAAGTTCTGGGGTTACAGGCGTGAGCCACCATGCCTTGCCTTTTTTTTCTTTTTGATGTTGTATATTGTTTGGGAACTCTTAAGTTCCTTTGTGAAATTATGCTTTATGAAATATCTTCTAGGATTCATTTGTGGGGGTCTAACGACCATCTTTTTCCATTGATTTCAATTTCTATGTGCCATTTGGTATGTTATTTTATAGATTTTTTTAATCCATTGGAAATAGTGAAGTGCCCTGAGAAAATTTATTCACATGTAATACATTAAATCTGACCAAAAGAAGAAATATTACTGAATGATATAGACTGTGTTCATAGTATTAATCTCTTCTCTCTTATTTTTAAAATTTAGTTCTATTGTTTCCACCCTGCTAGCTCTTATGGATGGATTGGACAGCAGAGGGGAAATTGTGGTCATTGGTGCTACCAACAGACTAGATTCTATAGACCCTGCTTTACGAAGGCCTGGTCGCTTTGACAGAGAATTCCTTTTTAGCCTACCTGATAAAGAGGTAAGAATTTAATGTCACTCAAATTTTGACAAAATATATTGCTGTTTATTAATAATAAGTCTTGGTGTAGTAAAAATTTGGAGATTCTTGAGTTTTGTATCATGGTCTTGTCAAGTGATGGTTGTTAGTGAACAACTCAAATGAGGACAAATTTTTATTCTTTTCTTTAAATATAATAATGCCTTCCCAAAATTACTCTTAAAATTCTTTCAATTTGAGTGCAGCCTTTGGATGTTCTAAGTGTTGCTTCAGAACATGTGGCTTAATGAGTAATTAATCCTTAGCCAGTTTGTTAGCCTTGGCTTTTTCATGAATATCATATAATCCTACCAAGTTTTTTTAAGTCTACTTAATCTTCTGGGAACCAAAGGGGAAAATATATGAAGAGCTGTCTGTACTCTTAAAAACAGCTCTTAACATTTACCAGAATGTATAGCTACTTTAGTAGTTACTTATTTTCTCTTACTTATATTTATGACCAGTATAACTTTAGTGCTATAAATGCAAATATGTTTAATAATGAGACTTAAGTTCATTAAACTCTAAAAAGTACATCTTTTTTCTTATTTTCACTTTCATATTTTGCTTATATTGAGTTTTTTGTTTGTTTGTTTGAGATGAAGTCTTGCTGTCACTCAGGCTGGGGTGCAGTGGTACAATCTCAGCTCACTGCAACTTCCGCCCCCAGGATTCAAGCAGTTCTCATGCCTCAGACTCCCAAGTAGCTGGGATTACAGGCACATGCTACCACGCCCAGTTAATCTTTGTATTTTTAGCAGAGAGTAGTTTTCACCATGTTGGCCAGACTGGTCTCGAACTTCTGACCTCAAGTGATCCACCTGCCTCGGCCTCCCAAAGTTATAGGTGTGAGCCACTGCACCCGGCCAATATTAAGTACTGATCACTTTAAAATTTTAGGTAATCAAAAGTATTTTTAATTGAAATTAATGTAATCTGAATAGCATTTATTATTATAGTTGTAAAAAATTAAATTGTTTTTATTCATAGGCTCGAAAAGAGATTCTAAAGATTCACACCAGGGATTGGAATCCCAAACCACTGGACACATTTTTAGAAGAGCTAGCAGAAAACTGTGTTGGTAAACATTGTTTTAAGCAATTAAAATAAATACTACATTTATTTCAAATATGAAACAAGTTGTATTAGGTTGGTGCAAAAGTAATTGTGGTTTTTGCCTATAAAAGTAATGGCAAAAATCACAATTTCTTTTGCACCAAACTAATAAAGAAATACAAGGTTATATTTGTTTCTTATCTCTTATTTGTGGCGTTTTCTTCTCACGAAGTCTTGGTATTAAATAGAGATATTTGACAAATTGGCCATCGGGGCAGAGTAGATAATAATATAATTGTATAAAATACAATATATTATATCATAATAATATAATAGCTATTCTTTACTGACCATGTTTTAGTCATCATTTTAAACATTCTACATACATTATTTCATGTAATTTTCACATCATTCCTGTGATGTAGGTAGCAGTATCTCTACTTTACAGATAAAGAAATGGCTGGAGAGCATTATGTGAATTTTCTAAGGTCATACAGCTAGTAAATTACAAACTGGAGTTTGAATCTAGTCTGTGTGATTTTAAAACTCTTGCTTTTGACCTCTGTGCTATACTTAGTGCTTATGTATTGCACTCGTAAAAGTTGATTGATTGTTGGCTATTACTACCTGATAAGTTTACTGGGTAAAAGAGATTTTGGTTTTACTACTTTTAAATATTTGCTAACTATATTGCGAGGCTGATTTTTAATTTTCTTTTAACCATGGTCATGCTAATAGAGTTTTGTGTTTCTTTCTTTGGTCGGCTGGTTCTTTTCTTCCCCTGGTTGCTTTGGATAGGATACTGTGGAGCAGATATTAAATCAATATGTGCTGAAGCTGCTTTATGTGCTCTACGACGACGCTACCCACAGATCTATACCACTAGTGAGAAACTACAGTTGGATCTCTCTTCAATTAATATCTCAGCTAAGGATTTCGAGGTAGCTATGCAAAAGATGATACCAGCCTCCCAAAGAGCTGTGACGTCACCTGGGCAGGCACTGTCCACCATTGTGAAACCACTCCTGCAAAGCACTGTTGACAAGATCTTAGAAGCCCTGCAGAGAGTATTTCCACATGCAGAATTCAGAACAAATAAAACATTAGACTCAGGTATAGAACTTGATTAACCATTTAAAGTTAGTTTTTATAATCAGTAAAGTGAAATGTTTCATACATACCAGAAATATTTATTTGTAAAAGAATCTCTTGAAAAAAATTTGGTAAGGCTTTACCTGGGATATTTGAAGGAAATTTACCCATGGATTGCCCTTAACTTAATTTGCTGTAAGGTTGGGGTGCCTTTTTACATTTACTTATTAATTCATATCTACAGAAATACTTTTGATTCTTTGAAAAAATTTAATTGAAGTATGCTAACTTGGTAACTGAAGCATTAAAGATTTGCTTTGCAATCCAAAAGTTACTAATGTGCAGTTTTTTGGTTTTATAGATATTTCTTGTCCTCTGCTAGAAAGTGACTTGGCTTACAGTGATGATGATGTTCCATCAGTTTATGAAAATGGACTTTCTCAGAAATCTTCTCATAAGACAAAAGACAATTTTAATTTTCTTCATTTGAATAGGTATATTTTTCTTACAAATCAATGTTTTGCATGTGTAAATTTTCTAAAAATAAATGAGATGTGGTTGAAAAAGTAAAAAATGCTAACCAATCTGCTTTTTATTTAAATTAAACTACCAGAAATTTTTTGTTGTTATAGTTGTCACAATAGTAGAAATTACAGTCTATAAAAATATTCCTAAAAAGCTTTGGGTATCGGTTGTTTCCAGAAACTATGTGAACCATGTTATGATTGGTTGGCCTTATTGGCAAGACATTTTACTTATGAAAGTTTATAATTGACAATTCAGGGGGAAATTTTAAACTGTTTTTTCTAAAATATAGCTTATTAATGATTTCTCTTTCAGAAATGCTTGTTACCAACCTATGTCTTTTCGACCAAGAATATTGATAGTCGGAGAACCAGGATTTGGGCAAGGTTCTCACTTGGCACCAGCTGTCATTCATGCTTTGGAAAAATTTACTGTATATACATTAGACATTCCTGTTCTTTTTGGAGTTAGTGCTACATCCCCTGAAGAAACATGTGCCCAGGTAATTTGTTGGTGCTCAACTATAAGACAAAACAGCCTTTTGGAGATAAAAGCTAAAATTGCCTCATTTTTTTGCATTGTGTTTTTTTTTTTGTCTTTCTGATTTGTAACTTCAGGTTTACAAAACAGAATTATGCATGATTGCTTAGTCATTAAAGAGAATGACTTTAAATCCCACATTCACCCTTAATATCTTTGTGACCTTAGTAAAGTTGTTAGATCTCTCTCATTTTCCCCATTTGGAAAATGGAGATAATAATACTTACCTCATATGGCTGTTGTGAGAATTAAATGAGTAGAGTACTTAAAATGGTGACTGCTCCTTAGTAAGTACTCAGATATTCTGCAGTTTCTGTTTTTGGTATTTGTATATTGGCTTTTGTTTGTTTGTTTTTGGTTTTGGTTTTTTTGAGACGGAGTCTCTCTCTGTCACCAGGCTGGAGTGTAGTGGCACAATCTCAGCTCCCTGAAACCTCCGCCTCCAGGGTTCAAGCAATTCTCCCGCCTTAGCCTCCCAAGTAGCTGGGACTACAGGCACATGCCGCCACATCCAGCAAATTTATTTTTAATTTATTTTCTTTATTTGTTTGTTTGTATTTTAATAGAGATGGGGTTTCACCATGTTGCCCAGGATGGTCTCGAACTCCTAGGCTCAGGCAGTCCACCCTTCTCGGCCTCCCAAAGTGCGTGGATTATAGGCATGAGCCACCGCACCTGGCTATATTAACATTTTTAAAATATAAAAATGTTTTATATTTGTAGTTTCGTTTACTTTTGATTACAACAGAAAAATATAGATTTCTCCAACTGTTTTCTAGTTGCTTGAATAAATTATCTTTTCAAAAAAATGAAACTTTTAAACAACATTTAAAAATAAGGTTGCGGGATTTTGGAGGAGCATTTTAAAAACTTGAGGACTTTATATGTTACTTCTGGGAGGTTAAACATTGTTTCAGACTAATAGAACTAGCATTATTAACATGTTGACTCTAACTGAATTTGTTTTGTTCTCACTCTACTAGGTGATTCGCGAAGCTAAGAGAACAGCACCAAGTATAGTGTATGTTCCTCATATCCACTTGTGGTGGGAAATAGTTGGACCAACACTTAAAGCCACATTTACCACATTGTTACAGAATATTCCTTCATTTGCTCCAGTTTTACTACTTGCAACTTCTGACAAACCCCATTCTGCTTTGCCAGAAGAGGTAATTTATGTGGGGGGGAGTCATTATACTTTTAAAAAGAGAGTTGTTTGTACCAAAATAATCATAACTTACTGAAAAAATTCAAATGCTATAGAAGTGAATAAAAGGATAAGTTTTCTTATTAAAGATACCATTGTTAACTATTTGGTATATGTGCTCATTGGGTAAGATGGTGTATGTATATGTGTATGTATATATTAAGGATATATAAATTTTTTCTCTTAAAAAATGGGATTATATGTCAGGCACGGTGGCTCACACCTGTAACCCCAGCACTTTGGGATGCTGAGGCGGGTGGATCATGAGGTCAGGAGATCGAGACCATCCTGGCTAACACGGTGAAACCCTGTCTCTACTAAAAATACAAAAAAATTAGCCAGGCGTGGTGGCGGGCGCCTGTAGTCCCAGCTACTCGGGAGGCTGAGGCAGGAGAATGGCGTGAACCCGGGAGGTGGAGCTTGCAGTGAGCTGAGTGAGCTACTGCACTCCAGCCTGGGCGACAGAGCGAGACTCCATCTCAAAAAAAAAAAAAAAAAGTTTTTAAAAAATGGGATTATATGATACATACTATTCTGCAATTTGCTTTATTCACTTATCAATAAATGTGTCTCATATATTTGTTAGTGCTAAAGTCTCTTTAAGAGCTGCATGGCTGGGCCGGGCGCGGTGGCTCAAGCCTGTAATCCCAGCACTTTGGGAGGCCGAGATGGGCGGATCACGAGGTCAGGAGATCGAGACCATCCTGGCTAACACGGTGAAACCCCGTCTCTACTAAAAATACAAAAAAAATTAGCCGGGCGAGGTGGCGGGCGCCTGTAGTCCCAGCTATTCGGGAGGCTGAGGCAGGAGAATGGCGTGAACCCGGGAGGCAGAGGTTGCAGTGAGCTGAGATCCGGCCACTGCACTCCAGCCTGGGCGACAGAGCAAGACTCCGTCTCAAAAAAAAAAAAAAAAAAAAAAAGAGCTGCATGGCTTTTCCACTTTTGATGTAGTATAATTTATTTATCCAAAGCCCTGTTGATAGGTTTTTTGGTTGTTTTCCAGATTTTTTTCTACTGAACTGTTATAGTGAGCATCCTTGTATTTTAGTTCATATGAACACTAGTATGTGGATTTTTCTAGTATTGATTCCTAGAAGTGGAATAGCTGTAGCTGAGTATTTTACATTTACAAGTTTTAACAATACTAAATTACTCATTCAAGTTTGTGCCCATTTAGACAACTGCCAACAGTGAACAAAAGGCCATGCTGCTTCTGACTGGAATACTCTTTTATATATTTGCCTGGCATCATTTTTTATTTTTCTCAAATCTCTGCTCAGATATCATCTCAGGGAGGCCTTCTTTGATCAGAATTTCTCAATAATAGCAATAGCTCTTCTACCCATCACACTCTTTTCCCTTTTCCTACTTTATTTGTATTGCCTCCTGCCATTAAATATTAATTTGCTTGACTCTGTTTCCCCATCAGAAAGTAAAGTACATGAAATTATGGACTATTTTTTGTCACCTTTGTATCCATAGAGCACATAACAAGCATATTGTAGGCTTCTGTGTATTTTAATGAATTAGTTAAATTTTTTTTTCCATACCTTTGACAAAATTGGTTTATACTTTTTAGTACACTGGTAGGAAGATAAGCTCAAATACTTATTAAAGAAATATTTATTGAGTGCTTATTTTCTCCCAGGCGTGGTTCCAGGCACTGGAGATATAACAGTGACTAAGATAGACAAAAATGTATATCCTTACACATATAGGGCTAACATTTTAGTTGAGTGGGGGAGAGAAGTTTTAAAAAATGTATAATGCTAACTATTGTTGTGAAGAAAGATTTAGCTAAGGAGTACCAAAAGAGTATGGGTAGGTTGCAGTGTTAAATAGGCTAGATAAGGCCTCAGCAAGAAGTTGATATTTGGCCGGGTGTGGTGGTTCACGCCTGCAATCCTAGCACTTCCGGAGGCCAAGGTGGGCGGATCACCTGAGGTCAGGAATTCAAGACCAGCCTGGCCAACATGGTGAAACCCTGTCTCTACAAAATATTAGCGGGACATGGTGATGTGTGTCCGTAATCCCAGCTCCTCGGGAGGCTGAGGTGGGAGAATTGCCTGAACCCAGGAGGTGGAGTTTGCAGTGAACCAAGATCCCACCATTGCACTCCAGCCGGGGCGACAAACCAAAACTCCATCTCAAAAAAAAAAATGATGATATTTGAGGAAAGACGTGGAAAAGGTAAGGTTGTGAACTATTGGAATAGCTGAGGGACAAAAGGTCCTAGTGGAGGAAAGAGCAAATGCAGAGGCTCTGAGGCAGATCTGTGTCTGGTAGCTTGGCAGAATAGCAAGAAGGGCAGTGTGGGAGGAAAGGAGGCCAAGCTTATCAAGGGACCAGATTAGGTCCCCAGTGACTCTGTATCATCATCATTGATGACAAAACCTGCAAGTTAAATAAGCTAGGAAATGAATATTAAGTATATATTATAAACTCTTTGAGTGGGGGAGGTCCTTAAAGGTTTCCAGTTTAGTTAATTATCTAGTTTCATACTCTGTCGCCTTTATGTGGATATCTCACCTATGTTGAAACATTTTCTACACAGTTCTTTTTGTTACCTCTGACTCCTAAAAGTCCAGCTTATTGAGGGAAGCTTTCATTTCTTTTTCTTTTTTTTTAAACCATAAAGGGGTCGTGCTAACCTTCTGTATTGTTCTAATTTTAGTATATGTGCTGCTGAAACAAGCACAAATCGTCCACTTCTTAATCTCCATTCATTTCCCAGATTGCATATAAAACTTGACTAATACATCTTCTTCATGACAAGTCTTTGTATATTTGAATACTCTTTTATGTCTTGCTAACCCAGGCCTTTTTCACATTAAACAGGATATGGTATATTCATTAGGGCTATTAATAAAGTAGAAGTTTATTTCTTACTCACTTTAACAATACTAGGCAGGTTGATTACATTGGCAAGTTTGTCTTCGGCTGTGCAGTCATTCAAACACTCAGGCTGAACTCCTGACCTCAGGTGATCCACTTGCCTTGTCCTCCCAAAGTGCTGGGATTACAGGCATGAGCCACCTCGCCTGGCCTGTTTTCTTATTTTCATCATGTAGCCTTCCAGGTCGCTTTCAGTCCAGTCAACTGAAAGGACAGACTCTTGCTTGTGCCTGACTTAGAAGTGGTGTAAATCACTTCCTCTCATATTCCACTGGCTAAAGCTCAGTCACATAGCCATACTTCATTGCAAGCACAGCTAGGAAATCTGACCTAGCTGTGTGCCCAAAGAACAAGAATATAGATTGTGGTAATAGTAGTAGACTTTGTTACACAGCACACCAGGTTGTAGTTTCTTCAAAATTCTAGTCACTCTCCTGAATGTCTTTCTTTTTTCTAGTTCTTTTGGAAGGCCAGAGCCAGAATGAATGAAGTACTCTAGCAGTGTTCTGATTAACACAGTGGAAAGAAAGATTGTTAGCCATAGTATTACTGGCTTCTTATTCTGTCAACTGAAACTATTGATCATTTTGAGATTTGAAATAAAGATAATGGCTTTATGCTCTGGGTAACAAGTAAGACAGACTAGGTGAACTTTGTATGGATGTGGGGAGGTTGAAAAAAAGTAATCAATTTAATCTGGGGAAACTTTATCGAGAATGTGGAAATTCTATACCAAAATTATTTTCTTTTTTTTTTTTTTTTTTTGAGGCAGAGTCTTGCTCTGTCGCCCAGGCTGGAGTGCAGTGGCCGAATCTCAGCTCACTGCAAGCTCTGCCTCCCGGGTTCCTGCCATTCTCCTGCCTCAGCCTCCCAAGTAGCTGGGACTACAGGCGCCCGCCACCTCGCCCGGCTAGTTTTTTGTATTTTTAGTAGAGACGGGGTTTCACTGTGTTCGCCAGGATGGTCTCGATCTCCTGACCTTGTGATCCACCCGTCTCGGCCTCCCAAAGTGCTGGGATTACAGGCTTGAGCCACCGCGCCCGGCCAAAATTATTTTCTTAAAGGATAGCTTCTCTTACTTTTTTTCTTAGGATAATGTTTTCTAAGCCTATAACTGCAAATTGGGTAAAATATTTTAATACCACATTCTATCAGTAGGGGAGAATGGGCCTGGGACTAGGAATTGCCTATTTTTAGAAAATGAATAGTCCATAGGCATGCAAATAAGCAAGTTTTCAGTGATTTAGTGATACCATTGATATAACATTAGACTATACTATATGAGAAATACTGTGTAGTCCATTATTAGCCACATTAAAATTTGTCCATCTCAAAACTGCAGTCCGCGAACAACTGTCTATATGCATGAGCACAAGTGGACCCACTCAGGCCAGTATGGAAAGATGAGAAAGAATGCTGTTAGTGGATTCGGAGTTTTCATGAATCCATGAAACGCAAAGTAGTGAGGATTAGATTGATGAAGATGACCACAATTCATAGCATATGCATGAAAGGACTGCTTTGAAAGGCAAGAGTGATTTCTAGCTGAGGATCAGTTCTGCGAAGGAGTTGAAAGAACCTTTGAGCCGGGCGTGGTGGCTCACACCTCTAATCCCAGCACTTCGGGAAGCCGAGGCGGGCAGATCACTTGAGGTCAGGAGTTTGAGAGCAGCCTGGCCAACATGGAGAAACCCCATCTCTACTAAAAATATGAAAATTAGCCAGGCATAGTGGTGCACACCTGTAGTCCCAGGTAGTTGGGAAGCTGAGGTATGAGGATCACTTGAACCTGGGAGGCAGAAGTTGCAGTGAGCCAAGATCGTACCACTGCACTCCAGCCTGGGCGACAGAGCAAGACCCTGTCTCACAACAAAACAGAACAAAAACAGCCTTTGGACAACTCTGGGGTAATTGACTTTCTTCACTTCTAGTCCCTATACCAAGCAGCAGTCAGCAGTGTGGCTTGTCCTCAACTAGGGCAGTGTGGTTGTGCCCCAGGACTAATGTAACAGAGTCTTATATATGGCTGCTGATATCAGGAGAAATGGGGAGCCCCTGTGCCCACAAGACAAATTGTAGGCACATTTCTGCTTCCAGTATAGACTAGCTTTCATAGTCACTGGAGGGAGAAGCTAGAATAAACAGAAATAGCACCTATGGGCAAACAGATTTAAAAGGCAAACACGCAGTTATAAATAAACATTTGAGGAAGGACAACCTCATGAATAATATCCATGTATCAGCAACACACACTGGCAAAGAACCAATTGGAGACATTATAAATGAAACAACCCCTGTTAAAAGGAAATAAAATTTTTTATAGGCTGAGAAGGGAGCAGGTCCAGATGAAGGGCAAATTAGCGAAGTGGAAGATCATGAGACCAGTAATTCTTAAGTATGTGATACAAAAGTACAAAGACTTGAAAAGTATGAGGAAAAAATTAAAACAAATAGAGGAGATAGATTAAGGTCTCATGGGATTTATGGGAGATTAAAAACAAGAAGTGTAGGGAGAAAATATTCACACAGTAGAACATTTTGTACAGTTAAAGAATACTATGAGTCTTAAGATTTAAAAGCCCCATGTGTTCCAAGTATGATAAGTAACATCACTTAAATAATGCCAAAGGTACAGAGAAAAATCCAAAAATGTTCCAAAAGAAAAAGCATACTAGAAAAGAAGGAAAGTCAAATTGCTTCTACTTTCTCATTGGCAACAATGACTGCTAAGGAGACAGTGGAGCAATATTTTCAATGTTCTGAAGTAAAATAATTTTGACCTATAATTTTCTGTCCACCCAAGTTAGCATTTGCATGAGAGAACAAATAGATATTTTTGAACATGTGATGTCTACAAAACTATGCTTATAAACCCCTGACTGGAATAATTTTTATTTTATTTTTTGAGACAGAGTCTCGCTCTGTCACCCAGGCTGGAGTGCAGCAGCATGATCTCAGCCCACTGCAACCTCCACCTCCCAGTTTCGAGTGATTCTCCTGCCTCAGCCTCCTGAGTAGCTGGAATTACAGGCACACATCACCATGCCTGGTTTATTTTTGTATTTTTAGTAGAGAAGGGTTTTCTCCATGTTGCTCAGGCTGATCTCGAACTCCCCACCTCAGATCCGCCTGACTTGGCCTCCCAAAATCTTGAGATTACAGGCATGAGCTACCACACCCGTCCTAGAACTGTGTAATCTTGTTAACTATAGTCATCTTACAGTGCTCACACTTGTAATCCGAGCACTTTCGGAGACCAAAGCAGGCGGATCACCTGAGGTCAGGAATTTGAGACCAACCTGGCCAACATTGTGAAACCCCGTCTCTACTAAAAATACAAAAAAAAAAAAAAAAAAATTGCCGGGCGTGATGGCAAGCATCTGTAATCCCAGCTACTCGGGAGGCTGAGGCAGGAGAATTGCTTGAACCCAGGAGGCAGAGGCTGCAGTGAGCCGCCAGGATTGCGCCACTGCACTCCAGCCTGGGTGACAGAGCAAGACTCTGTCTCCAAAAAAAAAAAAAAGAACTTACTCCTCCTGACTGTAATTTTGTATCCTTTAACAAATCTTTCCCTATTTCCTTCTTTTCCCCACCTTTCCCAGCCTCTAGTATCTTCTAGTCTACTTTTTAGCTTACACATGTAAAATATACATGACAAAACTGGGAGCCCGAGGTGGGCCGGTCACTTGAGATCAGGAGTTCAAGACCAGCCTGGCCAACCTGGTGAAACCCAATCTCGACCAAAAAATACAAAAATTAGATGTGCTTGGTGGTGTGCGCCTATAGTCCCAGCTACTCGGGAGGCTGAAGTGGGAGAACCGCTTGAATCTGGGAGGTGGAGTCTGCAGTGAGTCGAGATTGCACCACTGCACTCCAGCCTAGGTAACAGAGTGAGACCCTATCTCAAAAAAAAAAAAAAGGACTAATCATTTTAACAATTTTTTTAAGCATGTAGTATAGTCACATTAAGTACATTTACAATGTTGGGCAACCATCACCACTATCCAGATCTTTCTTGTTATCCCAAGCAGAAACTCTGTACCTATTAATGGTAATTCCCCATTTCTGTCTCCCCACGGCCCTTGGTAACTTCTGTTATAATTTGTCTCTGTGAATTATTTATTCTAGGTACCTCATAATTTGAATATGTATTTGTCTTTTGTATCTTGTTTAGTGTAATGTTTTCAAGGTTCATCCATGTTGTATCTTGTGTCCAAATTTTATTCCTTTTTAGGGTGAATACTTTTCCATCATATGTATATACCACATTTTGTATCCATTCATCTGGTGACAGACATTTGGGTCATCTTCACCTCCTGACTTTTGTGAATAAAGCTGCTATGATTACTGGAGTACAAATACTCGTTTGAGTTTTTGTTTTCAGTTTTCTTTGGTATACCTAGAAGGGGAATTGCCACATCGTATACTAATTCTGTGTTTAAACTTTGAGAAACCACCAAATTGTTTTCCACAGCAGCTATACTATTTTACATTCTTACCAGCAGTCCACTGAGTTTCTAATATCTCTCTTGTAGCCCACACTTAACTTCTGGCCTTTATATTTTGGTTTCTGTTTGTTTGCTTGCTTTTTCTTTTTGAACAACTGCTCTTTCTTATATCTCATCTCATTTGGGGTTGGAAAAATGAATTAATTGATCTCAGCAGACCTTTTAAGTATCAGGGCCAGGCACAGTGGCATATGCGTGTAATCCTAGCACTTTGGGAGGCCAGGGCAGGAGGATCACTTAACGCCCAGGAATTTGGGATCAGCCTGGGCAACACAAGGAGACCCTATCTCTACAAAAAGTTTAAAAATTAGCTGAGTGTGGCAGTGCGTGCTTATAGTCTCAGCTACTCAGGAGGCTGTGACAAGAGGACTGCTTGAGCCCAGTTTGAGGTTGCAGTGAGCTACGATTGTACCACTGCAATCAGCCTGAGTGACAGAGCAAGACCTTGTCTCTTAAAAAAAAAAGAATGAAAAAAGTAAAATATCAAGTTAGTTCCTTTATTAATTGTAGTTTGGATTCTTGAGTTCTCATGATTTTTAGTTCCTTAATCTCTTGTAAACATGGTTTATACATAAATCTAACATTCTTTAAAGACTTGTTTAAAAAATATACAATTTAGCTTGTCATTAAAAATATGTGTATAATAACCTGCTATTGTATTAAATGACTGACACATGCATTTCTTTTTTTTTTTTTTTTTGAGACGGAGTCTCGCTCAGTGGCCCAGGCTGGAGTGCAGTGGCCGGATCTCCGCTCACTGCAAGCTCCGCCTCCCGGGTTTACGCCATTCTCCTGCCTCAGCCTACCGAGTAGCTGGGACTACAGGCGCCTGCCACCTCGCCCAGCTGGGTTTTTTGTATTTTTTAGTAGAGACGGGGTTTCACCATGTTAGCCAGGATGGTCTTGATCTCCTGACCTGGTGATCTGCCCGTCTCGGCCTCCCAAAGTGCTGGGATTACAGGCTTGAGCCAACGCGCCCGGCCTTTTTTTTTTTTTTTTTAAGATGGAGTCTTGCTATGTCACCCAGGCTGGAGTGCAGTGGCCAGATCTCAGCTCACTGCAAGCTCTGCCTCCCGGGTTTACGCCATTCTCCTGCCTCAGCCTCCCAAGTAGCTGGGACTACAGGCGCCCGCCACCTCGCCTGGCTAGTTTTTTGTATTTTTAAGTAGAGAGGGTTTCACCGTGTTAGCCAAG
Organism: Trachypithecus francoisi; assembly: GCF_009764315.1. Lineage (NCBI taxonomy): Eukaryota > Metazoa > Chordata > Mammalia > Primates > Cercopithecidae > Trachypithecus > Trachypithecus francoisi. The sequence continues at coordinate 78,257,637 of NW_022681472.1, read as the reverse complement.
ATGGTCTCGATCTCCTGACCTCGTGATCCACCCGTCTCGGCCTCCCAAAGTGCTGGGATTACAGGCTTGAGCCACCGCGCCCGGCCAACACATGCATTTCATATGCATGTATGTATATATACTGCATACATCTGTGTATATACTGTACAGATACTCCTTGACATATGATGGGTTTTTTGGACATAACCCAATTGTAAGTGGAGGGACATACTGAATACATATCACTTTCATGCTGTTGAAAAGTCTAAAAATCATAAATTGAACCATTGTAAATTGGGGATCATCTGTATATATGATATATATTGCATTTGTTTTCTTTTTTAAGGTGCAAGAATTGTTTATCCGTGATTATGGAGAGATTTTTAATGTCCAGTTACCGGGTAAAGAAGAACGGACAAAATTTTTTGAAGATTTAATTCTAAAACAAGCTGCTAAGCCTCCTATATCAAAAAAGAAAGCAGGTTAGTTTCTATATCAAAGTTAATATTTAATAATTTTGAGAAAATGGGAATGAAATAGTTAATGGCATTGACATGTGTGATAACACAAACTCAAACCCTCAGTCATGAGTTTGATGCATCTGCTGCTTAAAACTCTCTATGCTTCCCATTAAAATAGACTGAAGTTCTTAAGGTACACAAGGTATTTCATAGTATAGCCCCAGTCTTTCTTTTTTTTTTTTTTTTTTTGAGATGGAGTCTTGCTCTGTTGCCCAGGCTGGAGTGCAGTGGCGCCATCTCGGCTCACTGCAAGCTCCGCCTCCTGAGTTCATGCCATTCTCCTGCCTCAGCCACCTGAGTAGCTGGGACTACAGGCGCCCACCACCATGCCCGGCTAAATTTTTGTATTTTTAGTAGAGACAGGGTTTCACTGTGGTCTCGATTTCCTGACCTCATGATCCACCCGCCTCAGCCTCCCAAAGTGCTGGGATTACAGGCGTGAGCCACCACACCCGGCCCCCCGAATCTGTCTTTCTAAGCTCATTTTGAGCACTTGTGTTCTGCTCAGCCTTTCACCCCCACCTTTTTTCTTATAAAACACTATCTTTAAACCATATGTAACATGATTTTACCTTTTCACTATTTATTAATTCTTGCTCTCTTGTTAGTAAAGCTGCTATCTCTATCCCTCATCTCTATCTAAAGAACTACTTATTCTTGTGTTTTTATTTTTTGAGACAGGGTGTGTGTCACCCACTGGAGTGAAGTGGCATGATCGAGGCTCACTGCAGCCTCAACCTCCTGGGCTCAAGCATCCTCCCACATCAGCCTCCCAAGTAGCTAGGACTACAGGCTCATGCCACCATGCCTGGCTAAATACTTGTCCTTTTAGTATACCTCATTTATTCTTTATTATGAAGCCTTTCCTAACTTACATGGACAAAATGAATTGCTTCTGCCTTTATGACCCATCATACTTTTAAAATACTACTAATATGGCATTACGATTATATAATTATGCCTCTTACTCCCTTAGTAGTTTGTCAGCTCATTGTGGCAGGACTCTAATAATCCTTTTTTTATCCTGAATACTCATTGGATATCTATTTAAACAAAATAACTTTTTGTTATATTTGAAGCATATTACACATTTTCATTAGTTCCAAACTAGTAAAGAAGGCTTTTTTATAGTTGGAATATTTTTGTCCTGGAAATAATGCAATTTCGAAGTTTAATAACCTCTTAAATTATCTGGGTTTTTGTTTGTTTGTTTGTTTTTGAGACAGAATCCCTCTCTGTCACCCAGGCTGGTGTGCAGTGGCACGATCTTGGCTCACTGCAAGCTCTGCCTCCCGGGTTCATGCCATTCTCTTGCCTCAACCTCCTGAGTAGCTAGGACTACAGGTGCATGCCACGGCGCCCAGCTAATTTTTTGTATTTTTAATAGAGACAGGGTTTCACCGTGTTAGCCAGGATGGCCTCGATCTCCTGACCTCGTGATCCTCCCACCTCGGGCTCCCAAAGTGATGGGATTACAGGTGTGAGCCACTGTGCCTGGCCGCCTCTTAAATTATCTTAAAATGGAACAGAGGTAATGACTTGTAGGAATTAGCATTCCAAATTATAAGTTGGCTAATGATTTCTAGAGGGGATGTAGGGTTAGAGATTATGGTAGTACTTTTGTATTCCAAATCTTTGGATTCCTTGCATATGTAAGGAAGATAATCCCTCAAATCCTGACTCTGTTTTCACTAAATCACTTGTTAACCCTCAGTGTTATGGAGGAGCAATAACAAAACTCTTCCATTCATGTGAAGTTTTGCAGGCTTTGGAGGTACTCCCAGTAGCACCACCACCTGAACCAAGATCGCTGACAGCAGAAGAAGTGAAACGACTAGAAGAACAAGAAGAAGATACATTTAGAGAACTGAGGATTTTCTTAAGAAATGTTACACATAGGCTTGCTATTGACAAACGATTCCGAGTGTTTACTAAGCCTGTTGACCCTGATGAGGTATTAATTTAATCTTTGGATCAAGTGTATTCTAGGCTATAATGCTTCACAATCAAAGGATATTTGAAGAGTTTATGTGGTTCTGCCTACACTGTGAACTAGTTTTATCTATTTGGAAACATGTACCAGATTAGTGTCCTAAGCACATGGAGACTTTAAGAGCAGGGTAACACATTTTCCTTTCCTACAGACAATTAACTTTGTCTCCCCAACCTAAACATTCCAAAAGTAATTGAGAATGTCTTATTTTATTTTTATTTTTTTGAGACACAGTTTTGCTCCTGTTGCCCAGGCTAGAGTGCAATGGCGCGATCTCGGCTCATTGCAGCTTCCACCTACCAGGTTCAAGCAATTCTCCTGCCTCAGCCTCCCAAGTAGCTGGGACTACAGGCGTGTGCCACCACGCCCAGCTAATTCTTTTATTTTTAGTAGAGACAGGGTTTCTCCATGTTGGCGAGGCTGGTCTCAAACTCCTGACCTCAGGTGATCCGCCTGCCTCGGCTTCTGAAAGTGCTGGGATGACAGGGATGAGCCACCATTCCCGGCCCTTTTTTTGTTGTGTGGTTTTTTTCTGTGTTTTTGTTTGTTTGTTTGTTTTGGTTTTTTGTTTTGTTTTGTTTTGTTTTTGTAGTAAGGATTGGGGCCTCACTCTGTTGCCCGGGCTGGAGTGCAGTGACACAATCATCTTTCACTGCAACCTTGTAGAGATAGGGTCTTGCTATGTTGCCCAGCCTAGTCTCAAACTCTTGGCCTCAAGCAATCTTCCTGTCTGAGCCTCCCAAAGTGCTGGGGATAACAGGCATGATATTATTATGACCTGCACAGTTGGAAGAGACCTGGAGAGCCAGGTCTTAAGTTGCCCTGAAAAATGGGTGGCAATTGGATGAGGAAAGAATATAGGCTGTTACTGGAGAATACAGCTGCCCAAGGATAAGAAACAATTACTGGAGAATACAGCTGCCCAAGGATAAGAAACAAATACAAAACAAAAACAGCCTTAGATCAAGTCAAAGGTTTTATGTTAAATATATTATCATAATCTCTTACATCTTTATTCTCTATCTCCTATATTGCCTGGCAGAGAAACTTGACTCACATGTTATGTTTAGAGTTAATTTTGTGATTTGATCATTTGCTTGAATTTTAGGTTCCTGATTATGTCACTGTAATAAAGCAACCAATGGACCTTTCATCTGTAATCAGTAAAATTGATCTACACAAGTATCTGACTGTGAAAGACTATTTGAGAGATATTGATCTAATCTGTAGTAATGCCTTAGAATACAATCCAGATAGAGATCCTGGAGGTGAGCATTAGTGAATTTTTTTTCAGGGGGTGGAGTTGGGGGGCAGCTAACACTTAGGGTTGATTTTTGTGTCAGGTGCTATATTATAAACATAATCAAAATACTGTTTAATCCTCACAACAACCTTATCCCCATTTTACAAATGGTAAAAATGAAGTTTAGAAAGGTTAAAAACATTGCTCAAGGTCACAATTCCAGGAAGGGGCAGAGTGAGAATTTGAATGCAGTTTTCTTTCATTCCCAAATCCCTGTTTATTAACAATTACATGATAGATCCTCTAATGAGACACAAAATGGCTTGTATATTTTGTGTATCAGTGCTTTTCCTCAAAGTGGAAAAGTAGGCACTCTGTAATGAAATGGTTTTTAAAATATTCTACTAGTTAAGACCATTATACTTTTTATTACAAAAGCAATATAATATAGGACTTAGTAATTTAAAAAATCTAGTCCCCCATTTCCGTTCTCCAAAGGCAGACACTGTTTGAGGATATCTTTCCAGACCTTTCTCTATGCATATACCCCTTCTGCTCTCACCTATCCCCTCTATTAATATAAATTTTAATGGGTGCAATGTATGTTATTTGGGTGGTGGATACCCCCAAAGCCCTGACTTCATGTGCAGTCTGTGCCTGTGACAGAATTACACTTGCACCCCTTAAATTTTTACAAATTTTTAAAAAGAAAATGTATAAGGGATTTTTAATGACGTATTTGTTCTGCAGCTTGTCCATTTCCAAGAAATGTTCTTTCTTGGTGCTTATTTAATTTTTTGATAGCTTCCTGTTCTTACGGATGCAGAGTTCTTTAACTCTCACCAGTGGATAAAAAGATACATTTTAAAAATAGTTGTTTTCTGTATTAATTTCCCCTCCAGTACATTGGCTTTCTGTTGTTGTTGTTTTTTTTTTTTTTTTTTTTTTTTTTTTTTTTTTTTTTTTTTTGAGACAGAGTCTCGCTCTGTCGCCCAGGCTGGAGTGCAGTGGCCGGATGTCAGCTCACTGCAAGCTCCGCCTCCCGGGTTTACGCCATTCTCCTGCCTCAGCCTCCCAAGTAGCTGGGACTACAGGCGCCGCCACCTCGCCCAGCTAGTTTTTGTATTTTTTAGTAGAGACGGGGTTTCACCGTGTTCACCAGGATGGTCTCGAACTCCTGACCTCGTGATCCGCCCGTCTCGGCCTCCCAAAGTGCTGGGATTGGCTTTCTGTTTTTAAATTGGTGCTTCTTGTTAGATAGATTGATTAGTATAGGAAACTACTGAAAATGTTTTCAACAATTGAAAAGCTTACTATTCTTTCCCTCGCAGTCCTCTAGCTTACCTTCCCTAGGCATATCCCTGTAGTTCAGAGTTCTGGAGTTAACCAGTGGGAAACAGACTAACAAGATGAGGAACACTCCATTGTACCTAGGAAGAAGGAACGAGGTACCCTGGAGGCAGAGGGCTTTCAGTCATGCTGCTGCTGCTGCTCCCTTTCTGTCTATTGTGGCAGTCTAAAATTACTTCAGGCTAGTGGTGTCAAATGTTAGTGGACAACACAGTCTCCTAAAGGACTTCATAAAATATGGATCACTGGACCCCATCTCTAGGGTTTCTGATTCTGTAGGTGTGGACCCTGAGAATTTGCATTTCCAATGAGTTTCCCTGTGACACTGATGCTGCTGGGTTCAGGAATCACTACTTAGACCTTGCCCTGACTTTCTTCAGGCCCAAATGCCATTTTAGAAAGCCCACTTCAACATTCTGCATGTAATATACTGTATAACCTGGGAGTGAATTTTGCAGGCTCTTGTCCTTTGAGTATTGATGTGGCTCAAGCAATCCTGCATTCACTTATTCCTTCTTCTGCCTCAAATCATATTCCAGTTTGTAGTAGTCATACTCTGAGCTTAGGATTTTCCCAGTGTTTCCTGTGGAGGGTTGCTTTTTCATTGTCTTTGTCTAGTTTCTTTGTCAATGCAATAACAGCCTCTATATACCTCTTGCAAAATTCTTTCACATTCCTTGTTCACTAATGACACTGATAGCCTTCTCTTTTAATTTTTGTTATTGTTTGATTTCTTGCTATTGATTGATTTTTTTTTTTTTTTTCTGATATTTCAAAGGGATCTAAACAGGACAGAGAGTAAAATTGTTTGGGTTTAGTCTGCTGTATTGAATCCGATGTCCAGAACATTAGATTAGCACCAGAAACAGAATAGGACAAAAAGGAATTGTAAGAGCTACTACTATCTTAGCCCAATATGCTGAGTTTATTTTTGTTATATTATTGAAAGGGGGAAATTCAAACTTAAAATTTTTATTCACTTCATAGATCGTCTTATTAGGCATAGAGCCTGTGCTTTAAGAGATACTGCCTATGCCATAATTAAAGAAGAACTTGATGAAGACTTTGAGCAGCTCTGTGAAGAAATTCAGGAATCTAGAAAGAAAAGAGGTAGGAAAGTGATTTGGTTGATTTGTACCAACCTAATATTATGAATGAATTTCAGAATATATGAATTTCAGAAGCATATGAAAAGGATGCTTCAGGTGTATTTTGTACTTTTAGTTAATCCTTCATGTAATTTTGAAATCTGGAAATCCTTTTGACATCCCACATATCTATTTATAAGGTTGTAGCTCCTCCAAATATGCCCCATCTTACTACCATGTGATGCCAAAGCAAAGTTCCACTCTTGCTGGTGACAAAAGATCAGACCCAGAGCAGAATGAAAAGCTAAAGACACCAAGTACTCCCATGGCTTGCAGCACTCCTGGTAAGTACTCCAGTAGTTTTCATTTATGAAATTATAACTTTATTCTTTACTAATGCCATTCACTTTCTCCCTTATTTTCCTTTATTTGTGTTAAAGCAATGAATTACATTGATTTTCTTACTATTAAGACAACTTTGCATTCTTGAAATAAATCCAAGTTTATAATGTACCACTTGCAACCCAAAAGCCACCATCTAATTGTGGACTGACTGGGTTTGAAACTGATGTCTGTAAATTCTGGTCTATTTCCTACTCTCCCTTATTCTTAAGAGGTAACTCCAGAGATTACCAATTCAAAGCCTGTAGGGTTTTCTGAGGCCTGCCTTCCTTGGCAGACTTTTAATTCCAATTTTTGTTCTTTAAGCCCCATTGTCAGACTCTGCTCAGCTTCTTAGCCTCTGTTATTCATTTGTTTTCCCAGATTTTGGCACTGTAATTCCTCACTACTTTTTTTTTTTTTTATTTTTTGTGAGACAGAGTCTCGCTCTGTCACTCAGGCTGGAGTGCGGTTGGCGCAATCTCGGCTCACTGCAACTGCTGCGTCCCGGTTTCCTGCCTCAGCCTCCCAAGTAGCTGCGACTATAGGTGCCTCCCACCAAGCCTGGCTAATTTTTTTTTTTTTTTAGATGGGTTTTCACCATGTTAGCCAGGATGGTCTCGATCTCCTGATCTCATGATCTGCCTGCCTCAGTCTCCCAAAGTGCTTGGATTACAGGCGTGAGCCACCGCGCCCGGCCATTCCTCACTACCTTTTTAGATCTCTGTGTGCATGTTAAGGTTAGGGTTAGCGGTGTTTGCTGGGGTTAGAACCTTCTATTGCAAGTTTGTCCATCCTCGGGTAACTGATTTGAGATAGAGAAAGAGTAAACCCTTCTTTTGAAGCAATGGGAGGAGGCAGCTAGGAAAGGAAAGATAAGAGAAGAAAATTAGCAAGAGGCCTTCAGTACCAGAATGCTGACAGTCAAATCAACTTTAAGTAAGAATATATATGTGTGGAAATTAATGACATGGAAATTGGCTCCCTTAAAACAATCGTTTGATAGATTACCCAACAGGATTACATATTTTGTATCCACCAAAAAACATGTACAAGAATATTCAAAGAAACAGTATTCATAATATTAGGTTGGTACAAAAGTGGTTGCCGTTTTGCTATTAAAAGTCATGGTTCAACACTGGAAGTAGCTCAAATGCCCATTACCAGTAGAATGGAAAGATATGAATTATTATACAATGAGAATCCTTAAACGTTAACTACATACAACAGCACAGATGAACCTCCCAATGTTGAGTGAATCCTAGGTACATTCACATGTGACATAAAATTTATGTATGAAGTCAAAAATGGGCAAAACTAATCCATGCTGTTATAAATCAGGATACTGTTTACCTTTTAGGATATTATGACTAGAATTAGAATAAGGGTGATTTGGAATGTTAGTATATATTCTGTTTCTCAATCTGGGTGCTGATTATGTGAGTTAACTTCTGTTTGTGGACATTCATGTCATGTTTATGTTCTGAGTACAATTGACCCTTGAATAATACGAGTTTGAGGTGCACAGGTCCACATATGTGTGGATTTTTTTCAATAAATATCTTGGAAATGTTTTTGGACTTTGCAACAGTTTGAAAAAATTTGCAGATTGAATTGCATAGTCTAGAAATAGTGAAAAAATTAGGTATGTCACAGATGCATATAATATGTATAGACAGTAGTCTATTTTATCACTTACCACTATAAAATATACACAAGTCTATTTTTAAAAGTTAAGATTTATCAAAACTTAACACACAAACACAGATCGTACATAGCACCATTTGCGGTCAAGAGAAATGTAAACAAATGTAAAGATTCAGTATTAAATGACAACTAGGTCGGGGGCAGTGGCTCACGCCTGTAATCCCAGCGCTTTGGGAGGCCAAGGCAGGCAGATCACGAGGTCAGGAGATCAAGATCACCCTGGCTAATACAGTGAAACCCCATCTCTACTAAAAATCCAAAAAATTAGCTGGGCATGGTGGCAGGCGCCTGTAGTCCCAGCTACTTGGGAGGCTGAGGCAGGAGAATGGCGTGAACCCGGGAGGCGGAGCTTGCAGTGAGCTGAGATCGCACCACTGCACTCCTGCCTGAGCAACAGAGCGAGACTCCCTCTCAAAAAAATAAGAGATAAATAAATCACAACTGCATAAAATTAACTGTAGTAAATAACTGTACTACCATAATTTCGGAGCTACCTCCTGTTGCTGTGTGGTGAGCTCAAGTTTCGTGAATATCTACTTAAAACGATGTGTGATGTGAGCAGTTGGCCTCTCCAGTAAATTGCTTATTGCAGTAGAAAGTGATTTGCAGTTCTCAAGTATTTTTTATTGTGTTTAGCATAGTACAAAAAAACCTTGAGTAACACCATAGGACACATAGGAGGTGCCACTAGTAATGCTGGAAGTGCTCCCAAGAAGCAGAGAAAGTCATAACTTTCTAAGATAAAGTTGAATTGCTTGATACATGCCATAGATTGAGGTCTGCAGCTCTAGTATCCTGCCCTTTCAAGACAAATGAATCCAGTGTAAGGACCATTGAAAACAACAGTAATAATAATAAAGAGCCAGGCGTGGTGGCTCACGCCTGTAAACCCAGCACTTTGGGAGGCTGAGGCGGGTGGATCACTTGAGGTCAAGAATTTGAGACAAGCCTGGTCAACATGATGAAACCCCATCTCTACTACAAATTAAAAAAATTAGCCAGGTGTGGTAGAGAGTGCCTGTAATCCCAGCCACTAGGGAGGCTGAGGCACAAGAATCACTTGAACCCGGGAGGTGGAGTTTGCAGTGAGCCAGATTGCATCACTGCACTGCAACCTGGCTAACGAAGCGAGACCCTTGTCTCAAAAGAAAGAAAAGAATACTGCGTGCAGTGGCTCACACATGTAATCCCAGCACTTTGGGAGGTCAAGGTGGGCAGATCGCCTGAGGTCAGGAGCTCAAGAGCAGCCTGACCAACATGGTGAAACCCCGTCTCTACTAAAAATACAATAACTAACTGGGCATGGTGGTGCGCACCTGTTGTAATCCCAGCTCCTCCCGTAATCTCAACTCCTCGGGGGACTGAGGCAAGAGAATTGCTTGAACCCGGCAGGGCGGAGGTTGCAGTGAGCCGAGATCACGCCACTGCCTTCCAGCCTGGGCAATAGAGCAAGACTGTCTCAAAAAATAAAGAAAAGAAGGAAATTTGTGAAGCTGTTGTTGCAGCTACACTAGCAGATGCAAAAACTTTGTACTTTTTGTGAAATACCTTTTGTCTGATATTGAAAATGCAGCTTTTATCTGGATGCAAGATTGCTATAAGAAAGGAAGGCATACCTGTAGATTCTAATACAATTCTAGAAAAAATGAAGTCATTATATGACAAAGCAGAAGGAATTTAATGCCAGCAAAAGATGGTTTGATAATTTTAGAAAGGTTTGGCTTTAAAAATATCAAGATAGGGCCAGTCGCAGTGGCTCACGCCTGTAATCCCAGCGGTTTGGGAGGCCAAGGTGGGCAAATCACGAGGTCAGGTGATCGAGACCATCCTGGCTAACACGGTGAAACCCCATCACTACTAAAAATACAAAAAATTAGCCAGGCATGGTGGTGGGCACCTATAGTACAGCTACTTGGGAGGCTGAGGCAGAAGAATGGCGTGAACCTGGGAGCTGAAGCTTGCAGTGAGCCAAGATTGCGCCACAGCACTCCAGCCTGGGGGACGGAGTGAGACTCCATCTCAAAAAAAAAAAAAAAGAAATCAAGATAACAAGAGAAGCAGCTTCTGACAACCAAGAGGCAGCAGACAAGCTCCCAGACACCATTAAGAAAATCACTGGACAGAGGCCAGGCACTGTGGCTCATGTCTGCAATCCCAGCACTTTGGGAGGCCAAGGTGGTAGGATTGCTTGAGGCAAGGAGTTTAAGACCAGCCTGGGCAACAGAGCAAGACCCCATCTCTAAAAAGCCAAACAAACAAAACACTAGCCAGGCATGGTGGCACACATTTGTAGCCCTACCTTCTTGGGAGACTGAGGCAGGATGATTGCTTAAGCCCAGGAGTTCAAGGCTGCAGTGAGCTATTGATTATGCCACAGCACTCCAGCCTGGGTGACAGAGCAAGACCCCGTCTCAAAAAAAGAAAGAAAGAAGTAAAGGAAAAAAACGACTGGGGAGAAAGATAATCTTTCATTGTCCTTTGTCACTTCTACTACCTAAAAGTTTTACCACTTCTTTCCAGGACTTCTGCTGTGTGGTTATACTGCATCTAGTCTAGACAGAATATTTAACCTCTCTGTACCTTAGTTTCTTCATCTATAAACTGACGATGATAATGGTAGCAAACTTCATTGGGTTAAAGTTAAATTTGTGTTTTTGTTTTTGAGACAGAGTCTCGCTCTGTTGCCCAGGCTGGAGTGCAGTGACATGATCTCGACTCGCTGCAAGCTCCGCCTCCCGGGTTCACACCATTCTCCTGCGAGTAGCTGGGACTACAGGCGCCCGCTACCATGCCCAGCAAATTTTTTTGTATTTTTAGTAGCGATGGGGTTTCACTGTGTTAGCCAAGATGGTCTCGATCTGACCTCGTGATCCGCCCGCCTCAGCCTCCCAAAGTGCTGGGATTCCTGGCCCGGTTAAAGTGAAATTTTAATGAGCAAGCATACATAAGGGACTTAGAAGAATTCCTAGTATATGCTTGATGCAGTGGGTTACGCCTATAGTTGTAGCTACTCAGGTGGCTGAGGTAGGAGGATCGCTAGAGCCCAGGAGTTTGGGGTTGTAGTGCGCCATGACTGTGCTTGTGTATAGCCATTGCACTCCAGTCTAGGCAATGTAGTAAGATAGTTTCTAGTATATGATAAATGCTCACTCAATAAGTGTAGCCTATTTCAAGTTTGGCCCTTCTTCCAGTCCATTTCTCATACTGCTGCCAAAGTAATGTTTGCAAAATATGCATCAGACAGATCATGTCAGTACCCTCCTTAAAATTATTCAAGATTAAAAGTATTCAAGATAAAATAATTTTTACCATTTTATGATCTGGGCCTTACCCACTTCCTCCACCTTCTCACAGTATGCTCTATTCTTGTTTCTGTATTTTAACCATACAAAACTACTGTGGTTTCTCACTATTTATCCTTTCATATATCAGGGTTTTTCACTCTTTGAATTTTAGAAAATGGTTGAATGTTCTTTCATCATTTTTCTTTAAATTTCTTGAAGCTCAGTTGAAGAGGAAAATTCGCAAAAAGTCAAAATGGTACTTAGGCACCATAAGAAAGCGAAGGAGGATTTCACAGGCAAAGGATGATAGCCAGAATGCCATGGATCACAAAATTGAGAGTGATACAGAGGAAACTCAAGACACAAGTGTAGATCATAATGAGACCGGAAACACAGGAGAGTCTTCAGTGGAAGAAAACGAAAAGCAGCAAAATGCCTCTGAAAGCAAACTGGAATTGAGAAATAATTCAAATACTTGTAATATCGAGAATGAGCTTGAAGACTCTAGGAAGACTACAGTATGTACAGAATTAAGGAGAGAGAAGACTGCTTGCAATGGAGATGCTTCTAGCTCTCAGATAATACATATTTCTGATGAAAATGAAGGAAAAGGTACATCTTTTTCAATTAAAATAATTTACTAATTTTAAAAGATATTTCAAAGTTTCTAAACAATGAATTGCATCTTAGTTTGTTGCTTTTTGCTTGCCTTTTAGAGCACAGATGTTAGTTAATTAGAAAACAATAGCAGTATGTTTACTATTGAGCTAGTAAGGATAGTTACAAGCTGTGGCATCAAACAGACCTAGATTTGAGCCTCCAATTCACTACTTAGTAGCTTGTGACCTTTGGCAAGATACTTAACTTGTTAGTCTGTTTGCTCATCTGCAAAATTGGGGCAGATAGACAGTTGCTTGGTAATGAGATATTTTGAAGATTAAATGTAACAAACTAAAGCATATGATACCCTTTCATTTTTAAGCAAAATAAGAGTCTGCTATGATTCTTGCTGAGTGGCATGAACAACTCTTACCCACCCTGATCATTTTTCTATAACCCTTATTGTAGGTTAAGTTCAATATTTTTTATATTTATTCCACGGATCCTGCTCCGCAAATTTTCTATTTAGAATTGTCCTCATTTGAATCTTCTGGAACCCTTGACAGTAGGTTTGTTTGGATTTTAGAAAAGCCAAACATTATTTAATCATACAAAGAAGCCGGGCACGGTGGCTCAAGCCTGTAATCCCAGCACTTTGGGAGGCCGAGACGGGTGGATCACGAGGTCAGGAGATCGAGAGCATCCTGGGTAACACGGTAAAACCCCGTCTGTATTAAAAAATACAAAAAAACTAGCCAGGCGAGGTGGCGGGCGCCTGTAGTCCCAGTTACTCCAGAGGCGTAAACCCGGGAGGCAGAGCTTGCAGTGAGCTGAGATCCGGCCACCGTACTCCAGCCTGGGCCACAGAGCGAGACTCCGTCTCAAAAAAAAAAAAAAATCATACAAAGCAAAATAGTGGATAGTGGGGCCAAAAATTTATTTTGGTCAAAAATAAGCATTGACTAAGTTAATGGACTTTTTTTTTTTTTTTTTTCCAGTGACTGATACACTGAATGCAAGCCTTTTGCAAGGGCTTCTTTGACATGAGTTCTAAGTGTATTTGAGTAATTAGCAATAGTAGTCTAGGATATACTTTCTAGTGTGAATATTTTAAATGTTAATCTTCTGGCTGTATAATATGTTTTGGTTTGAATCAGATTTGCTTTATTTTTCTTGTATCGTTTTCTTTTTAACAAGAATACTATTTAGCGGTACAGGTACTTGCTTAGATATCAAGAAATCTGGGTTCTTATCCTGGCTTTCACAACAATTAGACGTATATCCTTAGAAAGGTATCTTCACAGCCGGGCACGGTAGCTCACGCCTGTAATCCCAGTCCTTTGGGAGGCTGAGGTGGATGGATCACGAGGTCAGGAGTTCGAGACCAGCCTGGCCAATATGGTGAAACCCCGTCTCTACTAAAAATACAAAAATTAGCTGGGCATGGTAGTACACGCCTGTAGTTCCAGCTGCACCGGAGGCTGAGGCAGGAGAATCACTTGAACCCGGGAGGCGGAGGCAGAGGTTGCAGTGAGCCGAGATCATGCCACTGCACTCCAACCTGGGTGACAAAAAGACTCCATCTCAAAAAAAAAAAAAAGAAAGAAAGAAAAGTCTCTTTACCTCTCCTAGCCTTATTTTTCTCATTTCTCGTTGAGTGTATTCTTCTAAGTCATGGATCAGCAGACTTCTTATTTAAAGAACCAAATGCCAGATAGTTAAATACTTTAGCCTACACAGGGGCCCATACAATCTTGGTCTCTGTGACAACCACTCAACCCTGCTGGGAAAACTACATTGACAGTAGATCAAATTGATGTGGCTGGGTTGGTTGGTTTGTTTTGAGACAGAGTCTTCCTCTGTCATCCAGGCTGGATTTCAGTGGCATGATCTCTGCTCACTGCAACTTCTGCCTCTTGGGCTCAAACAATCCTCCAACCTCAGCCTCCCAAGCAGCTGGGACTATAGGCATGTACCACCATGCGCAGCTAATTTTTTTTTTTTTTTTTAAAGAGACGAGGTTTTTCCATGTTGCCCAGGCTGGTCTTGAACTCCTGGACTCAAGGGATTCACCTGCCTCGGCCTCCCAAAGTGCTGGAATTACAGGCAGGCTGTGTTCTAATAAAACTTAATTTACAGTGATAGGCCAGATTTTGACCATGGATGGTATTTTACAACCCCTGTTCTAGATTATTGAGGTCCCTTCTAGCTTTTCAGTTCTATGTGTCTTGTGCCCAAGTAGAAGACATTCTAACCTGTTGAGACTCCCCTTCAAATACTCAGTATGAAACACACGTCTCAAACTGTCCTTAATTTTTGAGTGTATGAGTGGCGGTATCTCAATCTTACAACAGAACGAGTTAATAAGCCAGAATTGCTGTTTATGTCCTTAGTAAACATGCTCTGTTTAATCTGCCTATTATTATTATTTATTTTAGGCATCATATGTATGGACCAAATAATAATTATTTGATTTTTCATTCTAGAAATGTGTGTTCTGCGAATGACTCGAGCTAGACGTTCCCAGGTAGAACAGCAGCAGCTCATCAGTGTTGAAAAGGCTTTGGCAATTCTTTCTCAGCCGACACCCTCACTTGTTGTGGATCATGAGCGATTAAAAGTATGTAAATTGAAATCATAATGCTTTTACTCTGCAGATTAGTAATCCCCAAACACCGGCTTGTGACTAGTAGCATTCTGGCTACATGGGATTTACATGAAAAAGTAAAACGTTTTTTCCTCCAAGCTTCCCTTTACTGTTCTTCTCCTTCCCCTGTTCCAAATTAAGAATAGGTCAGGCGCGGTGGCTCACGCCTGTAACCCCAGCATTTTGGGAGGCCGAGGTGGGCGGATCACCTGAGGTCAGGAGTTCAAGACCAGCCTGGCCAACAGTGCGGAAACCCTGTTTTTACTAAAAATAAAAAATTAGGCTGGGCGTAGTGACTCATGCCTGCAGTCCCACCCATCTCTACTAAAAGTACAAAAACAAAATTAGCCGGGCATGGTAGCAGGCACCTGTAGTCCCAGCTACTCAGGAGGCTGAGGCAGGAGAACGGCGTGAACCCAGGAGGTGGAGCTTACAGTAAGCCGAGATTGCACCACTGCACTCCAGCCTGGGTGACAGAGTGAGACTCTGTCTCAAAATGAACAAATAAATAATAGATAAAATAAAATAAAAAATTAGTTGGGTGTGGTGGTGGGTACCTGTATTCCCAGCTACTGGGGAGGCTGAGGCAGGAGAATCACTTGAAACCGGAGGCGGAGGTTGCAGTGAGCCAAGATCGTGCCACTGCACTCCAGCCGGGTGACAAGAGCAAAACTCTGTCTAAAAAAGTAAAGAATTATTACTATTATTTTTAAATATAAAAGATTTTTATTTCTTTAAAAAAAAAAAAAATAGACAAAGTCTCACTATGTTGCCCAGTTTGGTCTTGAACTCCTGAGCTCAAGTAATCCTCCCGCCTCAGCCTCCCAAAGTGCTAGGATTATAGGCGTGAGCCACCATGCCTGGCCCAAAATTAAGAATTACATCCAAGGATCCGTGGTAGGAATCAAAGGGAAAATAAAATAGCTAAGTGATTCTTATAGCTGCCATGTTACCTGTTGCCCATTCTTTTCCCCTGCCTATTCCCCTAAATTCAATTTTCAACCTAAGCACTGTAATAAAATGACATCCTAATAGCTAATAATACTTGCCTTTGTTTTTTTGTTGGTTTTTTTGGGGGGGGGTTGTTTTTGTTTTTGTTTTTGTTTTTTTCGGAGTCTCACTGTGTCGCCCAGGCTGGAGTGCAGTGGCCGGATCTCAGCTTACTGCAAGCTCTGCCTCCCGGGTTCACGCCATTCTCCTGCCTCAGCCTCCCGAGTAGCTGGGACTATAGGCGCCCGCCACCTCGCCCAGCTAGTTTTTTTTTTTTGCATTTTTCAGTAGAGACGGGGTTTCACTGTGTTAGCCAGGATAGTCTCGATCTCCTGACCTTGTGATCCGCCCATCTTGGCCTCCCAAAGTGCTGGGATTACAGGCTTGAACCACTGCGCCCAGCCAATACTTGCCTTTGTTAAACTGAACTCTTCTTGCCATATCTGTAACAGTTGACACTATAGATAAGTCTTCTTCCTAAACTATTGTGTCCTTAAATCATCCTTGCCTTCAACTACTTTTGTAAGCGTCTCACGGTTTTTCTGATCATTTGCTCTGTTATTCTTTTTTTTTTTTTTTTTTGAGACGGAGTCTCGCTCTGTCGCCCAGGCTGGAGTGCAGTGGCCGGATCTCAGCTCACTGCAAGCTCCGCCTCCCGGTTTACGCCATTCTCTCGCCTCAGCCTCCCGAGTAGCTGGGACTACAGGCGCCCGCCATCTCGCCCGGCTAATTTTTTGTATTTTTTTAGTAGAGACGGGGTTTCA
Organism: Trachypithecus francoisi; assembly: GCF_009764315.1. Classification (NCBI taxonomy): domain Eukaryota; kingdom Metazoa; phylum Chordata; class Mammalia; order Primates; family Cercopithecidae; genus Trachypithecus; species Trachypithecus francoisi. The sequence continues at coordinate 78,241,090 of NW_022681472.1, read as the reverse complement.
CCGTGTTAGCCAGGATGGTCTCGATCTCCTGACCTCGTGATCCGCCCGTCTCGGCCTCCCAAAGTGCTGGGATTACAGGCTTGAGCCACCGCGCCCGGCCTGCTCTGTTATTCTTTACTTTTGGAATAGCCATCACCTCTGTAAGGGTGATCCTACATCTGGAACTCCACACCCTGACACACCTAAACAACAGTCTTACCTCCTCAGCCAACAACTTGGATGTGTTACAGTTGCCTTAACATATTTGAAATAAGATTGATTTCTTGCCCTTTTCCTTCAAAAGTAAAAACATTTTGCATCTCAATTCCAATTTACCTGTTTTATTTTTGGCCACATTTCAAGTCTGAGAACATTATACATTTATCAAAGATACATTATTTGTAATACAGATAAGAGTTTTGGCATTTTAGAGGGAAATCTGCCCTGTTTAAGTACAAAGTGAACCTGTTAGTACTAATGAACTTAGGAAAGCCTTTCTCTTGAATGTAGCAGAGCTAATAAGAACTCAATGTCTACACTTCTTAGAGAAGGAAGCAGCAATATTCCTGGAGTAGTTTCTCTCAAAAAACTGTAGTCTTTCTGAAAAACTCTGTTAAAAAGTATGTGTGGAACTGAAAGTCCATATAAATCTCATGACAGTAAAATGGTATTCCTAGTGCTGAAACAGGAACTTGTGTGTAAGTTCACCGTGTTATGTTGTTTGGGGTTAAGAGTAGCAATTACTATTCTACTTAATTGTTATAAATTTTACAGCTTTGTTCTGCTCAGTATACATGTATGTCATTCAGAGTCAATTCATTACTGAGACTATTTCAATTTTTACTTCTTCTGATAATATAACCCATCAAAATGGACTATGTAATAGTACAGTATATCCATTAGGCATGCAATAAATAATGGCCTTTTATCAGAGGATATACTTGCTATAGAATAATTTGCATAAAAGATGTAGTTGGAGGTGACTATTTAATGTATTAAATTGCAGTTTTTAACATGCAGTTTTTAACAATGTATTGGTCCCATACATTGTTTTTATGACCATTACCTGTAGCCATTTTAGTTGGTTGTTACTTAACTATAATGGTCTGTTTTTGTTAGTTATGAGGTAATGGCAGCATATTCTGGTAGGGCCAGACTTGAAGAATTACAGAAATCCAGTAAGTCCACCATTTTAGTCATGAGAAAAAAACACTTAGCAGATGGAAATCCTTTTTATATAAGAACCCTGAAGTGGTGAGGTAGTTCACCATTTATGTAGTATCTTTTTTAGTTTCACATAATAAAATTAGTTAAAATGTACTTATACTATCATAAAATCTCCTGCAAAAAAGCTTTGCTTTTCTCCTGTTAATCTAAATTGAGGTTAGTTTTTAATTTGTAGATGCTTATGGCTAGACTTAGAATTGGCAATCCCCTCAGCTCTAGTTTTTAGAATAGGAGTTACTCAAGGTCAAAGCCAGGATTATAGACAGATTTAAGTATATTTAAATGTCAGAGCCACTGCCAGAGGCTGCCCTGTGTCATCAGATGACTTGGTCTGCCCTCTGTCAGGCTTTTAATAATTCCCCAAACCTTCTAAATTAAGTATCTTGTTTGAGGAAGTTTCTCTCTCACACATATTGACACTCATATTTTCTTTTAGAATCTTTTGAAGACTGTTGTTAAAAAAAGTCGAAACTACAACATATTTCAGTTGGAAAATTTATATGCAGTAATCAGCCAGTGTATTTATCGGCATCGCAAAGACTATGATAAAACATCACTTATTGAGGTAAACTCTTGAGTGGAAACTTTTTACAAATGCTCTTATGGTCACATTAATATATCACTTATGTAGGATTGTTGAGGCTTTATTTAATGTGTAAGAAACTGATTGTAAGAACTTAAAGACCATCTTTCTATTTCCAAAATTGATGTCCCATTCCATAAAGATCATTTTTAATATGTGGATTATGAATTGTTTCTAAATGCAAGTGAGTTTAGTATTTTTCCAATCTAGGACTTAGTTTGTGTATTTGTTTATTTATTTAGAGACAGGGTCTCTGTCTCCCAGGCTGGAGTGCAGTGGTGTGATCTCAACTCACTGCAACCTCCACCTCCTGGGTTCAAGCGATCCTCCTGCCTCAGCCTCCTAAGTAGCTGGGACCACAGGCGCCTGCCATCATGCCCAGCGAATTTTTGTGTTTTTTGTAGAGATAAGGTTTTGCTGTGTCACCCACTCTGATCTTGAGCTCCTGAGCTCAAGCCATCCACCCGCCTCAGCCTCCCAAAGTACTGGAATTACAAACATCAGCCACTACACCCAGCCAATAGTTTGTGTCTTTAATAAATAGTGGAACATAAATTATGAATACCCTTTTTGTGTGTGTGTATTAATGAAGAATAATAGCTTCTTTTAAGACTTGTCAGCCAGGCACAGTGGCTCATGCCTGTAATCCTAGCACTTTGGGAAGCCAAGGCGAATGTATTGCTTGAGCCCAGGAGTTCAAGACTAGCCTGGCCAACATGGTGAAACCCCATCTACTAAAACAACAAAAATTAGCCAGATGTGGTGGCGTGCACCCATAGTCCTAGCTACTTGGGTGGCTGAGGCATGAGAATCACTCGAACCTGGGAGGCAAGAGGTTGCAGTGAGCCGAGATCAAGCCACTGCACTCCAGCCTGGACAACAGAGTAAGACTCTGTCTTTAAAAAAAAAGACTTGTGTACTTAATCTTCCTTTATAGTAGGTATTAGAGTGTTAATTATAGTATTATTTATTTTTGAGACAGGATCTTTCTCTGTCACCCAGGCTGGAGTTCAGTGGCAAGAACATAGCTCACTATAACCTGGAACACCTGAGCTCAGGCAATCCTGCCTCAGCTTTCCAAGTAGCTGAGATTATAGGCAAGCGCCACCACACTGGGCTAATTTTTAAATTTCTTATAGAGATGGAGGTTTTGCTATATTGCCTAGGATGGTCCCAAATTCCTAGCTTCAAGCAGTCCTCCCGCCTCAGCCTCTCAAAGTGCTGGCATTAACAGGCAGGAGCCACCATGCCTGGCCTTATTATTTTTAATAACAGATCATTTCACCAGATAGAGTGCTAAATTAAAAAAAAAAAAAAAGATATTACTTACCTATGCATATTATTGGTAACTACAGAATATAAAAATGATACCCATTAGTATATATATAGTATTTAGTATACCTACTAAACTATACTATGTAGTATAATATATATAATATTGATATCTACAAAGTGTAAAATACTAAACTCTTTAACTACATCAGTACCTTGATGAATACTATTTGAATTTAACATAAGATGAATGCACCCCAGACTCATTTCAAAGTTATTTAAATAATGAAGTCCTACAGGTAAAATCAGTTTATGTGGCAGTCTTAAATATTGAACTGAATGTTTATTTTCACTATCAAATATATACATGACTATTAATATTCTTAAGGTTGTTTACTGAAAAAAAACAGTAATGCAATGTTTCTTTAGCTTATTTCATATTGAAACTTAATATTTGCTCTTCCCCCCTTTTATCTAGAAAATGGAGCAAGAGGTAGAAAACTTCAGTTGTTCCAGATGATGATGTCATGGTATTGAGTATTCTTTATATTCAGTTCCTATTTAAGTCATTTTTGTCATGTCCGCCTAATTGATGTAGTATGAAACCCTGCATCTTTAAGGAAAAGATTAAAATAGTAAAATAAAAGTATTTAAACTTTCTTATTTATGTACATATTAAGATAAATGTCATGTGTAAGATAACTGATAAATATTGGAACTTTGCTAGGACAAGATCCTGTAGTAATAGTAATAATAGTTAAAGTTTATCCAATTCTTAATAAAGTTATTTTGTTAACTAATATTTTATGGCACTTGAGTAATTAGCAGCGTTAAATTTTGTTGGTATTAAGCACTTTTAATTTTATCCTTCCTAAAAATAGTTTATTGTATCAGACAAGAAACTTACTTAACCATTGTGTCCTTCCCATCTTTTTTGTCATCTTTGTTTTCTTTAATGCCCTCCTGCCATCTGCCTTGAGATTCCCTTGTCTTTACTGAAAAGCCACAGTGCAAGTCATGATTTGCGGGAGGGCTCTTGAACAACTTCTGGCTGCACCACAATTCTGTACTTGAGTATCACAGTTATTGTTTTTGAGACAAACATTTTTATAATTCTAATTTGGGTTAATAAAGATTTTAAATATTTCTTGGTTTACTTTTGTAATTATATACACAATAAATGTATTAATAACTACCTTGTTAAACACCTTTTAATAGCACAAAGTTTTTATATTTGCAAGCTGTTGATATCTTTCTAAAATTGTGTTTAGGTTATATTCTATTGATACTTTTTATATGCAATTTTATAAATATAAATATTATAATTTTATATTAATGATACCAAAAATACATTTCTTAAGGTTAAAAGCATGCACTTCCATGCATACTTGCTTTTGGGGAGAGTGAGAAGAAGACATTCTAATAATTAGTTTGTAAAATAGCTTCTGTTGGAAACCTTTTGAGGGGAATAAGGAATGGTCATCTAAAATGAGAGATTCTGGATTTTAATGCAGTTCAAAGTTGAGCTGTATTTTTGTTGTTGATTTATCTGGATATTGTTTTTAAAGCCTTCTAAAACCTTCTAAAATTTATCTAAGGTAAATTTGATACCTTAATTAGTAGATACTGTCTTATGTAATGCATAAAGCAGTGCCAGTCACTGAGGACATTTAAATATGTCTATATTTCTGGAGATATACATTCTCATTTTTGTTGGTTTATTATAAATTATTCTTCTAGATGCATCTTTTATAACTAGGATTTCATTTTGTGTGTATAGCTTATGTAATAAATTCTAAAGGTGAAAACTGTCTCTAAAATTTGTTTCTATTTCTTAAGTATTTTAAAACATACCAAAGATAATTCAGAGCACAAGAAGTGTAAAATCTGTTCTTTCATGTATTGCTGTGCAAATTTAAAGTGCTGTTGACATTGGAATGTTTATATGGTGCATGTATTTTAGGTACAAAGACTAAAGTGCTTCCTGAAATGTCTTCTACAGATTTTAGAAGTGTTATGGCTACATTCCTATGTAGAGTTTGAAAACCATGCTGAAATTGCCGTGTTGAATGTTATCTCTCATTTGTTGCTCAAAAGTGCAGTTTAGGCAAGAAAAACAAAAGGAACTCAGAATAGAAAGGGAAAAGTGAAACTCTCTTTATTTACAAATGACATGATTTTATATGTAGGAAATCCTTTTTTGAGACATAGTCTCACTCTGTCACCTAGGCTGGAGTGCAGTGGCATGATCTCGGCTCAGTGCAACCTCTTCTTTCCGGGTTCAAACACTTCTCCCACCTCAGCCTCTTGAGTAGTTGGGACCACAGGCGCATACCACCACGCCCGGCTAATTTTTTATGTAGGAAATCCTAAAGAATCCACAAAAAATCTGTTAGAGGTAATAAAAGAATTCAGCAGGTTGGGTGTGGTGGCACATGCCTGTAATCCCAGAACTTTGGGAGGCCAACATGGGTGGATCACTTGAGCTCAGGAGTTCAAGGCCAGCCTGGACAACATGGTGAAACCCCGTCTCTACAAAAAAAATGCATTCATTAGCTGGGCATGGTGACACACACTTGTAGTCCCAGCTATTCCCTGGTAGGCTGAGGCAGCAGGTCAGAGCTTGAGCCCAGGAGGTCAAAGCTGCAGTGAGCCAAGATTGCATTACTGTACTTCAGCCTGGGTGTCAGAGTGAGACTCTGTCTTTAAAAAAAAAAAAAAAAAAAAAATCAGCAGCGTTACAAGATAGAAAACATACTAAAATCAGTTGTATTTCTATATACTAGCAATGAACAGTCCAAAAGGGAAATTATGAAAGCAATTTTATTTACAATATCTAAAACAGTAAACACTTAGGAATAAATTTAAGCAAGGATATGTAAGAACTTACATACTGATAATTACAAACTGTTGCCAAAAGAAATTAGTAAGACCTAAATAAACAGAAAGACAGTCTGTATTCATGGTTTGGAAGACAATACTGGTAAGATGGCAGTAATCCCCAAAGCAGTCTACAGATTCAATGCAATTTCTATCAAAATCCCAATGGCCTTTTTTTGAAAAATAGGAAAGTAAATCCTAAAAATTATATGGTATTACAAGGTACCCTGAATAGCCCAAAAAATCTTGAAAAAGGAGAGAACTCACTTCCTCCTGACTTTGAAACTTACTACAAAGCTACATATATCAAAGCAGTGTAATACAGGCGTAAGGTTAGACATATGGGTCAATGGAATAGAAAGTCCAGAAATAAACCATTATGTCTATGGTCATTTGATTTTCAACAAGAGTGTCCACATCTATTCAATAGGAAAGAACCATTTCTTCAACAGATGGTGCTGGGACAACTGGATATCCACATGTAAAAGAATGAAGTTAGATCCCTACCTGAGAATAGCTAATGCGTGCTGGGCCTAATACCTAGGTAATGGGTTGATCTGTGCAGCAAACCACCATGGGACACATTTACCTGTGTAACAAACCTGCACATCTTGCACATTTACCCTGGAACTTAAAAGTTGATTTTAAAAAAAAAAAAAAGGATTAAAGACCTAAGTTGAATAGCTAAAAGTAAAATTCTTAGAAGAACACAAGGATATTTTCATGACCTTGAGTTTGGCAATTAGATAAATTGGACTTCATCAAAATTTTAAAATTTTATGCTTCAATAAATAATATAATTAACTCCTAAAACTCAACAACAAAAAGACAACCCAATGGATGTGGATGTTTTTGATGACATTACCAATATTTAGGATACCAGGCAAATATTTTGGAAGATACCTGTTTTGGAATAGTCTAATGTGTTTCTCATGACCAGACCAGGATTGTGGGTTTGGGGAAGGAAGATCACAGAGGCAAAGTGGTCATATCAAGGTTGCATACTAGTGATGTGATTTTTGCATGTTGGTTGACTTTGATCACCAAGTGAAGTAGTATTTCTCAGGTTTCTCCATGGAAAAATTAATCTTTTCTGAACTATACTTCTCTCTTGTGAACTGTACTCTGAAAAGAAGTCACACAATGGACAGCCCACTCTTAAGGAGTGAGGAGTTACACTCTGCCATTTATTTTTAGGCCAGTTCTATCAGTGATCCCTAAAATGTACGCATTGTACAGTTAATTGAGCTGATTTTAGACTTGTGTCTTCTCCCTACTACTCCCACCTTATACACAGAGTATTTTATTGTTCAAAGTAATGTAATTAAGAGAGTGCTCCCTGACATTGAGGAAAAGATTGCCAGCTTGCCTCCTAATACCCATTCTTCCATTCTTTGTAACGAAGTCCCATTTGGAAAATTATGTTTCATGCATTGCAGCAAAATATGGCCACGTGACTAAATTCTAGCCAATGAGATAGGGAAGTTGCACAGTTTCTAGGAAAGCTCTCTGGAAGGGCAAGGATGAGAATACTTTCTGCCTTCTGAGCTTCCTATACACACAGACACATATATATATACATATATACAGTTAAGAAGCATCTCTGTGTGTGTTCATGATAATTTTAGGGATTCTTGAGTGGATCTCTATTACTGATACTGGAATGTAATTCTTAACCAGTAAAAGCATATAAAATAAACTTTTTTTTTTTTTCAACTTTGATTTCCTATAAGCAGCAGATCCTGAGCAAGGTCTTCAGAGACCCTTAAGCATAAAACATACTGTCTCCAATTCTTACATGTACTTATTTCTTTATTGTTAACAGCTTTATTGAGGTATAATTATATATCATAAAATTCACTGATCTTAACAGTACAATTTAGTGATTGTTAGTAAATTTACAGTTGTGCAACTATCAGCATGAATCAGTTTTAGAACATTTCTGTCTCCCCAAAAGAGAGATTTCCAGTCTCTTCCTCGTGCCCATTTGCAGTCAGTCCTCCTACCCCCAACCCCAGGCATTCCCTAACCTACTTTCTGTCTCTGTAGATTTGCATTTTCTGGACATTTCATGTAAATGAAATTATAGTCTTTTACATCTGGATTCTTTCACTTAACATGTTTTGAAATTCATCAGTGTTGTAGCATGTATCAGTAATTTGTTGTATTGTGGAACAGTATTTCATTGTATGGATATGCCCTTTTGCCTACTCATCCACAGTTAATGGACATTTGGATTGCCTCACATTTTGGCTAATATGAATAGTACTGCTGTGAACATTTACATGCATGTGTGACTCATGTTTTCATTTCTCTTGGATAGATACCTGGGACTAGAATTGCAGAATTATATGGTAAATTTGTGATTATCTTAAACTGCTCTCCAAAGAGGCTGCTCCATTTTACATTTCCATTGGCACTATATGAGGGTTCCAGCTTGTCCACATTCTTACCACCTTTGTTATCATCTGTCCTGTTTTTGTTGTTTGCCTTTTTGTGTGTGTGTGTGTGTGAGACAGAGTCTTGCTCTAACACCCAGGCTGGAGTGCAGTGGTGCAATCTTAGCTCATTGCAACCTCCGCCTCCTGGGTTCAAGCATTTCTCCTGCTTCGGCCTCCTGAGTAGCTGATACCACAGGCTCTCACCACCATGCCCAGCTAATTTGTGTATTTTTACTAGAGACAGGGTTTCGCCATGTTTGTCAGGCTGGTCTCGAACTCCTTGCCTCAAGTGATCCTCCTGCCTCAGCCTCCCAAAGTGCTGGGGTTACAAGGCATGAGCCACCAGGCCTGGCCTTGTTGTCTGCTTTTAATAACCATGCAGGTGGGTACAAAGTGGTACTCTTTGTGGTACCCATTAGAGTACTCATTGCTCTAATGATTAATGATGTTGAGAACATTTTTCATGTACTTATTAGCCATTCGTATATCATCTTTGTTGAAATGGCCTTTTGAATATTTTAACCATTTTTTAATTGTTTCCTTATTATTGAGTTATGAGAGTTCTTTATATATTCACTTATTTTCAAGAGAGTTGCCACGGCAGTTGGGAAAGAATAGTTATTTTTTAACAAATGGTGCTGGATTAATTGGATATTCACATGCAAAAAGGGGAAAAAAAAGGTGAAGGTGAAATTAGATCCTTACCTCACACTGCATAAAACATTAACTCAAAATAGATCAGAGACCTGTCTATAAAAGCTAAAAGTATAAAACTTTTAGAAGAGAAGGTAAGAGAAAATCATCATGATCTTTCTTTTTCTTTTCTTTTTTTTTTTTTTTTTTGAGACAGAGTTTTGCTCTTGTCGCCCAGTCTGGAGTGCAATGGTGCGATCTCAGCTCACTGCAACCCCCATCTCCCAGGTTCAAGTGAGTCTCCTGCCTCAGCCTCCCAAGTAGCTGGGATTACAGACATGTGCCACCATGCCCAGCTAATTTTTTTGTATTTTTAGTAGAGACAGGATTTCTCCATGTTGGTCAGGCTGGTCTCGAACTCTTGACCTCAGGTGATCCGCCCACCTCGGCCTCCCCAGAGTGCTGGGATTACAGGCATGAGCCACTGCACCCAGCCGATTTTTCTTTTTTCTATAGCTTCATATTTGAAGTAACACATCATGATCTTAAGTTAGGCAGAAAGTTCTTAGATATACTAAAATCACAATCCATTAAAAAAAATGATCAATTGGACTTCATCAAAATTAAAACCATTTGCACTCTATCGGTATTTTCTGTATATATATAGATGGTCCTCGGCAATGACATTAAAAGAGAAAAGTTGCCAGTTTCAGCTATTACTTGATTACAGTTGGAAATACCTGGATTTTCAGGTAATGTAGGGATGCTGTCGAGGCAGAAGAGAATAGTTTTTTGAGACGGAGTCTCGCTCTGTCACCCAGGCTGAAGTGCAGTGGCACAATCTCAGCTCACTGCAAACTTCACCTCCCTGTTCAAGCTATTTTCCTGCCTCAGCTTCTCAAGTAGCTGGGATTACAGGTGTGTGCCACCACACCTGGCTAATTTTTGTATTTTTAGTAGAGATAGGGTTTAACCATGTTGGCCAGGCTGGTCTCAAACTCCTGACCTCAGGTGATCCCCCCACCTCGGCCTCTTAAAAGTGCTGGGATTACAGGCGTGAGCCACCGCACCCAGCTCAGAAGAGTGTTTTTACAGTCCGTATTTTGCACATAACCTTTCTAGAAAGCTGAGAAATGACCCTCTCCCCTACTCCCAAAGATATCTTTGTCCTAATCCCTGAAAACTGTGAGTGTTACATTATATGGCAAAACAAAAAAGAAGGGTTTCTTTTAGATTTTGAGATCTTGAAATGGGAGATTATCCTGGATTATTCTTTGGGCCCCAGATCAATCACATGTATCCTTATAAAAGAGTAGAGGGCGATTTTACACAGAAGGGAGAAGGCTGTGAAACCAGAGACTGCAGCCACAAGCCAAGGTAATGTCAGCAACCAGCCACCAGAAGCTGAAGAAGCACACAACATTCTTTGCTAGATCCTCCAGAGTTGTGCAGCCCTGTGAATCCCTAGATTTTGGCCTAATGATACTGATTTCAGATTTCTGCCTCCAGAACTGTGAAAGAATTTTTTAAACCACCAAGATTGTGGTAACTTGTTAATAACATTTACAGAAAACTAATACAACCTTATACCAACACAAAATTGCCATTTTATAAACAATGCCTTTTCTTGCACATGTATCCCAGAACTTAAAGTATAATTTTAAAAAATAATAATAAAAGAAAATGCCTTTTCTCTCCTCAGGGCTTTTGTTCAGGCTATATCCTCTGCCAGCAATAATTTTTCTCACCCACCCTCAATTCTCCTTTCACTTGACTACTTTAGGCATCAGAGATGGTCCAGGAAGATCTTAATTCCCCAGGCTAAGTTAGGACCTTCTTCTAATTTCGCATAGCTTCCTGTATAAGTCCCCTCCACTTTTAAATTTAACTTCAAGTATACAGAATTAATCAGCTTGCATCATGACACACTCATCATTGATTCATGCATGCCCCACCTTTTGAAAGTTTATTTTTTAAAATAATAAGTGCCCATAAAACCTGTTTCTCAAAAGAACCTAACCAAATCACCTATTGGACACATTAACCCGTTACCACCCACTGTAATTATAATCCTCAATCACTCATCATTCTTTGCTTTCTATTGTGTGTATTTTATTGCATCTGTGTGTTCCTACAAATCACGTTTTAAGTATCAGATTTTTACCATAGTGGTATTATGCTACTGCATGTATGATATCTTCTGGAGCTTCCTTTTTTCACATAATGTTATTGCTAAAATTTTTTATAGGATTACATATTGTACATCATTTGACTGCTATATAATCCATTTTGTGAGTAAACCACAGTTTGTTTATCAATCCACTTTACCGTGGGGCATTTAGAGTTTTTCCAGGTTTTGATGATTATAAACTGTTCTAAGGACATTCTTGCACCTTCTGTCTGTTGTACGTGTTGTGCTAGAGATCCACTTAGGCATTAGGAAACACCATACTGAAGATAAAATAAGGAAAGATTATGGGTGTAGGGGAATGTCAAGTAGTAACTTGGCCCTAGTTACCTTTCCTAGGCTGTAATGGATGAGGAGTGGCTGTTGAAACCCAAAGGAAGTTGTGTGTAGTCTGCCACCTTGAGAAAAGCAGTGATCTGCAGTTACAGCGTGGAGTCAGCCCCAGGCAACATTACGTCACAGAGGGAACCAGGAAAACAAGTGCTCTGACTTCACAGCTTACACACAATTTGTTGGAGTCAGAGTGGGGAGAAAGGACCCTGTCCTCCAAATATCAGGGATCTGTGCTCTGATTGCTGCTCCTGATTACACAGGTGCAGATGAAGGTGGACGGCCTTTGTTTCACTTCCCTCCAATGTTGCAAGTCTTTTTCCTGTGACTCTCGGGATATTTAATTACCCTGGTCAGTACAGTAATTGCTGTCTTTGCCAGTTGGTTCGGTGGCATGGGGACCTAAAAGAGGCCAATCAGTTGGAACCATGATCATGTTCTCTGGTGAGAGTTTCTTCCTTGAGCACTAAGATAAGATTCTAAAGTCTCTGATCTCAAGGTCTCAGGAATGGGAAGCAAAAATTCCAGTGGGTTATTAAATGCAGTGGTGAGAGGGGACACAAGTTATCTCTACCCTTACCTTTCTATTGCATTTTGGAATGTGAGGGAGATGGCATAAAATACTGCTGGTTAACATATATACTGCAAAGTTTCTGGAAAGATAGTGGAGTGGGAAACACCAGGAATTTGTCTTCCCACCTAGAAGACAAATGTACTGGCAAAATCAGTCTGATGTTACTATTTTGGAATTCTAGGGTCTGTTGAAGGCTTGCAACTTCCAGGGGAAGGCTTGGACACTAAATTGTGGTTAATTCAGTCAATTTCAGTTTTTTTTTTTTTTTTTTTTTGGGACGGAGTCTCACTCTGTCGCCAGGGCAGGAGTGCAGTGGCCGGATCTCAGCTCACTGCAAGCTCCGCCTCCCGGGTTCCCGCCATTCTCCTGCCTCAGCCTCCCGAGTAGCTGGGACTACAGGCGCCCGCCACGTCGCCCGGCTAGTTTTTTGTATTTTTTAGTAGAGACGGGGTTTCACAGTGTTAGCCAGGATGGTGTCGATCTCCTGACCTCGTGATCCGCCCGTCTCGGCCTCCCAAAGTGCTGGGATTACAGGCTTGAGCCACCGCGCCCGGCCTAATTTCAGCTTTTAGCACAGTAGTAGTTACCCACACTCAGCCCTGTGACAGGCAGCTGTGCGCGTGTTCCTGCAGCAGCTTACACACAATTTGTTGGAGTCAGAGTGGGGAGAAAGGACCCTGTCCTCCAAATATCAGGGATCTGTGCTCTGATTGCTGCTCCTGATTACACAGGTGCAGATGAAGGTGGACGGCCTTTGTTTCACTTCCCTCCAATGTTGCAAGTCTTTTTCTTGTGGCTCTGGGGGTATTTAAAAGGCTGGCACCCTTTTTCCCTTTTGGGAGCCAGACATTAAGACTAGACCATTCAAAAACAACTGTATATATTGTCAGATGTGGTGGCTCATGCCTATAATCCCAGATCCTTGAGAGACCAAGGAGGGAGGATCACTTGAGCCCAGGAGTTTGAGACTGCAGTAAGACATGATTGTGCCACTGCACTCCAACCTGGGTAACACAGACCTTGTCTAAAAAAAAAGTGAAGAGGAAAGCCTCAACAACTGCATATGCAGGGAAAATTAGAAAGTGACTGCATGCTCAAAGAGAGGCTCAGAAAAGCTGAAAAGATCTTAAGTTTACAGCTCAGACTGATTCTTGGCACAGAGACAAAAATTAAAAAAAAAAAAAGCAAAAACAATAACAAAAACAGCAAGCCCTGGGGAAAGGGAAGAATCTGATTTCCAGAGTTAATACAGTAATGTATTTAAATGTTCACTTTCCAACAACAACAAAAAAATCACAAGGCTTACAAAGAAACAGGAAAGTACGGTCCATTTAAAGTAAAAAATAATAATAATAATCAGCAAAAACTTTCTGAAAAAGACCTGATGGCAGATAAACCAGGCGAAGACTCTTTTAAAAACTTTTATACTAAGAGACATGTAGTATGAAGAAAAAAAACTGTCTTAAAGAGCTCAAAGAACTAAAGGAAAATGTGGAGAAAGTAAAGAAAACTGTGCTATTTATTTTATTGCTTTTACTATTATTAATAAAAAGACTACAAAGAAATCAGAAATTCTGGAGCTGAAAAGTGTAATAACTAAAATGACAAATTTAGTAAAGAGATTTAAAAGCATAGTTGAACAGAAATCTGCAGAAGAAGAGTCAGCAAATTTGAAGATAGGATACTGGGAAGTACCGAGTCCGAGGAACAGAAAAAAAAAATTGAAAAAAAAAGTGAACGGAGCTTAAAGAACCTGTGGAACACAATAAAGTAGACTAACATACACACTGTGGGAGTTCCATAAGGGGAAGAAAGAAAGCAGCAGAGATAGTTGGAGAAATAATGGCTGAAAACCTCCCAAATTTGATGAAAGACATGAATATAAACATCCAAGAAATTCAGTCTCCAAGTAAGATTATCTGAAGGAGATCCACACCAAGACACATAATCAAACTTTTGAAAGGCAAAAGAATCTTGAAAGCAGCAAGAGAGAGGCAACTCATCACATAAGAAGGATACCTCATGGGATTATCAACAAATTTCTCATCAGAAACATTGGAATATCAAAGGCAGTTAGCTAAAATGCTAAAAAACAAAAATCAAATAAAAAACTGTCAACCAAAGATCTTATATCTGGCAAAAGCTGTCCTACAAAAATGAGGGAGAAATTAAGACATTTTAAGATAAACAGAAGTTGAAGGAGTATGTTACCACTAGGCTTGCCTTGCAAGAACTGTCAAGGGACTCCTGCAGAGTGAAATGTCAAAAAATACTAGACAGTAACTTGAACTTGTATGAAGAAATAGATATCTGAATAATGGTAAATACATAGGTGAATATAAAAGCTAGTAGTATTATTACAGTAATGGCTTGTAACTGCACTTTTTGTTTTCTACATTATTTGAGAGACTAATATATATTTAAAAACAATTAGTACTGGGCTGGGCACCATGGCTCATGCCTGTAATCCCAGCACTTTGGGAGGCCAAAGCAGGCGAATCACCTGAAGTCTGGAGTTCAAGACCAGCCTGATCAACATGGAGAAACCCCATCTCTACTAAAAATACAAAATTAGCTGGGCATGGTGGTGCATGCCTGTAATCCTAGCTACTTGGGAGGCTGAGGAAGGAGAATCGCTTGAACCCAGGAGGTGGAGGTTGCAGTGAGACAATATCGCGCCACTGCACTCCAGCCTGGGTGACAGTGCGAGACTCCATCTCAAAAAAAAAAAAAAAGAGGAAAACACATGTTTGCTGTTTAAGCCATTATGTCTTGGGTGGTTTGTTAAGCAGCACTAGCACAAAATAATTATTAGTATTTAACAGTAGTGTTGCTATAACTTTGGTTTGTAACTCCGCTTAATTTTATTTATTTATTTTTTGAGACAAGAGTCTCACTGCATCACCCACTCACCCAGGCTCAAAGTGCAGTGGTGCAATCTTAGTTCACTGCAACCTCCACCTCCCAGGTTGAAAAAAAAAAAAAAAGGAAAGTAATTCATTTAAAATAATTATTTGTTTATGTTTTTGGAGAAATGATTTATATGGATGTAGTTTTGTGACATTAACAACTTAAAGGATTGGGGATGGAGCTGTAAAAGAGGGTTTTGGTATATTACTGAAATTAAGGTGGTATGAATTCCAATTTGAGCATTATAAACTTGGTAATACCATGGTAAACACAAAGAAAATCGTTATAGAATAGGCACAAAAAGAAATAGGAAAGGAATGTAAACATTTCACAGCAAAATCAACTAAACACAAAAACAGTAATGCAGGAAAATAAAGGCAAAAGATGATAAGGCATACAACAGGGATGAAGCAAAATGACAGTATAAAGTAATTTATAATGACTTTAAATGTAAATGAGTTAAACTCTCCAGTCAAAATATAGAGATTGACGAAATGGATAAAAACTCATGATTCAACTATATGCTGTCTACAGGAGACTCACTTTAGGTCCAGACACAAATAGGTTGAAAGTGAAAGGGTAGCAAAAAATGTTTCATGCAAATGGTAACCAAAAGAAAAGCAGGGTGACTATAAGACAAACTAGATTTTAGTTTTAAAAAGTTTACGAGAAATAAACTCACAGAATGCATTCAATAAATGTTTCTCCTTACATCCATCTGTTCTCCTCCAACCCTGCTTTTGTCTGTCCTCTCCTTTTGTCTGTTAGTCTCTCACTTAATTTTTCTCTTTAATGAAAACTATACCTAACTTTTGGTTATCTATGCTGATGGAAAGCAGGTGAACAGGAAGATCTTAAATGTGTAAATTATTCAAAAGACTCTTTAAGGAACAAGAAAAGTTTACAGACCAAAGAAATGACTTTTATTAATAAAGGTTCAATACAGCAGGAAGATAGAAACATTATAACCATCACACACACATAATGACAGTCCATCAGAATATATCAAGCAAAAATTGACAGAATTGAAGAAAGAAAATAGATGATTCTACAATGACATTTGGAGACTTCAATACCCCACTCTCAATAATGGATACAACAACCACACAGAAGATAAGCAAATAAATAGAAACCAACTAATGTAAGAGTCATATACAGAATGTTCTACCCAACAACAGCATACACATTCTTCTCAAGTGCAACATGGGACATCTTCCAGGATACACCATATTTCACAATTTAAGTCTGAATACATGTAAAAAGATACAAAGTATCTTCTCCGATCACATTAGGATGAAATTAGAAATTACTAATAGAAGTAAAACTGGAAAATTCACAACTTGTGAAATTAAACAACACACTCTTAACCAATGGATCAGAGAAAACATCATAAGGGGAATTAGAAAATAGAGACAAGTGAAGATGCAAACAACATATCAAAGCTTATGTGACACAGTGAAGCAGTGCTAAGGGGGTACTTTATGACTATAAACAATATCTATTGAAAAACAAGAAAGATCTCATATCAATAAACTAGCTTTACAACTTAAAGAACTAGAAGAAAAAGAGCAAACAACCAAAAGCTAACAGAAAGAAAGAAATATTAAAGATTAGAGCAGAGAAAAACAACATAAGGAATAGAAAAACAACAGAGAAAATTAATGAAACTAACCATCGGTTCTTTGAAACAATTCAATCAACAAAGTTTTAGCTGGATGGACTAGGAAAAGATGAGAGAAGACACATTACTAAAGTCAGAAATCAGGCCAGGCATGGTAGCTCACGCCTCTAATACCACTTTGGGAGGCCAAGACAGGTGGATCACTTGAGGTCAGGAGTTCGAGACCAGCCTGACCAACATGGTGAAACCCTGTCTCTACTAAAAATACAAAAATTAGCCAGGTGTGGTGGTGGGTACCTGTAATCCCAACTACTCAGGAGGCTGAGGCAGGAGAATTGCTTGAACCTGGGAGGTGGAGGTTACATTGAGATGAGATTGGACCGCTGCACTCCAGCCTGGAAGACAAAATGAAACTCCATCTCAAAAATAAATAAATAAATACATAAATAAATGAAATAAAGTCAGAAATGAAAATGGGGACATTACTACTGATGTTACAGAAATATAAAGGATTATAATAGTACTGTGAGCAATTATATGCCAACAAGTTGGATACTCTAGATGAAAAGGACATATTTATAGAAACACAAAACCTACCAACACTAAATCACAGAGAAATAGAAAATCTGAATAGATCAATAACAGAGATTGAATTTGTAATCAAAAATTTCCTGACAAAGAAAAACCCTGGACATGATGGCTTCACCAGCGAATTCTAGCAAACATTTAAAGAACTATACTAATCCTCAAATTTTCTAAAAAAAATTTTTAAAGAAGGAACACTTTCTAACTCATTCTGTAGCCAGAATTGTCCTGATACCAAATCCAAAGACAGTACAAAGAAACTACAGACAAATATTTGTAGTTTTCTTTAGTATCCTTTACAAACACTGATGTAAAAATCCTCCACGAAATATTAGCAAACTGAATTCAGCAGCATATTAAAAGGATTGTAGGCCAGGCGTGTGGCTCACTCCCATAATCCCAGCACTTTGGGAGGCCAAGGTGGGTGGATCACTTGTGATCAGGAGTTTGAGACCAGCCTGGCCAACATGGTGAAACCCCATCTCCATTAAAAATACAAAAAATTAGCTGGGCGTGGTGGCTCACACCTGTAATCCCAGCTACTTGGGAGGCTGAGGCAGGAGATTCATTTGAACTCGGGAGGTGGAGGTTGCAGTAAGCCAAGATCATGCCACTGCACTCCAGTCGGGGCGACAGAGTGAGACTCCATATCAATTTTTTAAGAAAAAGGATTTTACACCATGACCAAGTAAGATGTATTCCTGGAATGCAAGGATGATTCAACATATAAAAATTGATCAATGTATATGCTAAATGAGCAGAATGAAGGGGAAAAAACACATGATCATCTCAGTTGATTCAGAAAAAAAGCATTTGACAAAATTCAGCACACTTTTATTATAAAAACACTCAACAAACTTGAATAGAAGGAAACTACCTCAACATAAAGCTATATATGAAAAACCCACAGTAAATATCATACCCAATGGTGAAAGACTGAAAGCTTTTCCTCAAAGATCAGGGAGAAGACAAGGAAGCCCACTTTTGCAACTTCTATTCAATGTAGTACTAGAGGTTCTAGTCAGAGCTTTTAGGAAAAAACACAAAAAGCATTTATGTTGGAAAGGAAGAAGTAAAACTATCTGTTTGCAGATAGACCTTATAAGTAGAAAAAAACAAAGATTACATGCACATACACATGCCAAAGAAAAAACTGTTAAGAGCTAGTAAGTGAATTCAGCAAAGTAGCAGGTTACAAAGTGAACACACAAAATCAGCTGCATTTCTAAACACAATGATCAATCTGAAAATGAAATTGCAAGAACAATTCCATTTACAATAGCAACAAAAAGAATAAAATATTTAATAATTAACTGAACCAAGGAGGTGAAAGACTTGTACGATGAAAACTACAAACCATTGGTGAAAGCAGTTAGTGAAGACATATATAAATTGAGGCCGGGCGCGGTGGCTCAAGCCTGTAATCCCAGCACTTTGGGAGGCTGAGACGGGCGGATCACGAGGTCAGGAGATCGAGACCATCCTGGCTAACATGGTGAAACCCCGTCTCTACTAAAAATACAAAAACTAGCTGGGCGAGGTGGCGGGCGCCTGTAGTCCCAGCTACTCGGGAGGCTGAGGCAGGAGAATGGCGTAAACCCGGGAGGCGGAGCTTGCAGTGAGCTGAGATCTGGCCACTGCACTCCAGTCCAGGCGAGACTCCGCCTCAAAATAAATAAATAAATAAATAAATAAATAAATAAATAAATAAATAGAAACACATCCCATGTTCATGGATTAGAAGACTTAATATTGTTCATGAGGTCAACATAACCCAAAGTGATCTACAAATTCAATGCAATCCCCATTAAAACCCCAGTGACTTTTGGGGATTTTTTTTTTGCAAAGATAGGAAAACCCAATTCTAAATTTCATATGGAATCTCACAACACTTTGAATAGCCAAAACCATATTGAAAAAGAGGATTCACACTTCCTGATTTCAAAACTTACTGCAAAGCTACAGTAACCAAAACAGTGTGGTACTGGCATAAAGACAGACATAAGGACAAATGGAATCGAACAGCAAGCCCAGAAATCACCCTCACTTATATGGTCAAGAGATTTTTGATAAGGGTGCCAAGACCATTCAATGGAGAAAGGACAATATTTTCAACAAATGGTGCTGGGAAAACTGGATATCCACATGCAAAAGAATGAAGTTGGACCCTTACCTAGCACCATATACAAAAATTAACTTAAAATGGATCAATGACCTAAATGTAAGACCTAAAACTATGAAACTCTTAGAAGAAAATATATGGCAAAATTTCCATGACATTGGAATTGGCAATGACTTCTTGGATATGACACCAAAGCACAGATAATTTAAATAAATAGAAAAATTAGACTTCATGAAATTTTTTAAAATTTTGTGCATCAAAAGACACTACCAACAGAGAAGAAAGACAACCCACTGAATGGGGGAAAATATTTGCAAATCATATACCTGGAATTAATATCCAGAACATAAAGAAAACTTCTAAAACTTAACAACAACAAACTCAATTCAAAATTGGGCAAAGGACTTGAATAGACATTTCTCCAAAGAAGATATGCAAATGGTCACGCACATGAAAAGATGTACAATATCACTGATCATTAGAGAAATGCAAATCAAAACTATGAGATACCATCTCACACCCAGGAGGAAGACTAACATTAAAACCAGAAAATTGGCCAGGCATGGTGGCTCCTGCCTGTAATCCTGGCACTTTGGGAGGCCAAGGTAAGTGGATCACCTGAGGTCAGGAGTTTGAGACCAGCCTGGCCAATGTGGCAAAACCTTGTCTCTACTAAAAATACAAAAATTAGCCAGGCATAGTGGTGGGCGCCTATAATCCCAGCTACTCAGGAGGCTGAGGCAGGAGAATTGCTTGAACTCGGTGGGTGGAGGTTGCAGTGGGCTGAGATTATACTACTTTACTCCAGTCTGGGTGAAAGAGAGAAACTCCATCTCAAAAAAAAAAAAAAAAAAAAAAAGCCCAGAAAATTACAAGTGTTGGTGCAGGTATGGAGAAATTGGAAATCTTGTGCACTGTTGGTGGGATTTTAAATGGTACAGTCACTGAAAAACAGTACGGCGGTTCCTCATATGATTCAGCAATTCCACTTCTAGATATATGTTGAAAAGAATTGAAAGCAGGACCTTGAAGAGATGTTTGTATATCTACGTTCACAGCAGCATTAGTCACAATAGCTAAAATGTAGAAGCAACCCAAGTGTTCATCCATAGATGAACAGATCAGCAAAATGTGGTGTGTGTGTGTGCATAAATACATATATATGTGTATATATATTTATGAATATTAAAAAGAAGGAAATCCTGACATATGCTACAATATGGATGAACTTTGGGGCCATTTTGCTAAGTTAAATGAGCCAGTCACAAAAAGACAAATCCTATATGATTTCACTTATAGGAGGGTATCTAGAGCATAGAGACAGAAAGTAGAATGGTGGTGGCCAAGGGCTAGAGAAAGGGGAGAATGAAGAGTTGTTGTTTAATGAGTGTAGAGTTTTAGTTTTACAAGATGAAGAGAGTTATGAAGATGGATGCTGGTGATGTTTGCACAACATTATGAATGTATTTAATACCACTGAGCTGTACACTTAAATGTAGCTAAGATCACAAGTTTTTGGTTATTTGTATTTTACCACAGTAAAAAATAAGTGGAAAAAAAACAATATATGCTGTATCCTGTAGGACACCACCCCAAATTCAATGTTGTCTCCCTCTGATGCCGTAACAGTCTTCACAGGCCAGTCCACTATTTTATTAAGCCAGCTGCTTCTAGGTGGTATGATACATGGTAAGACAAATGAGTTCTGGGAGGTAAGCTTATTGCCTACATTATTTGCCATAAAAACATCTCCTGATCAGAGATGAAGTTGTATGGAATACCCCAAAGATGGTTAAGGCAATCTATATGTTCACGGATGGTGGTACTGGTGGAAACACTATGGTAAAGAATCATAAATCAATATTCAGATATGTTCTGATACTTTATTTTCTGGTGTTTCCATTGCTGTGAGAACAAAGTGCTTCCTCTTCCACTTCCCACCAGGTAGCCAGCCATTCTCCCTGGGTAATAGTGCCGTATTGGGGCCTCAGTATTGATCTTGCTCTTAGCTGTTTTGGTACTACTCAGCAGATGTAGGTGGGTCAGCCTTGATGAGGACAAGACCCTTTTGTTGAGCACTTGCATAGCCTTCATTCCTAGTGCCGTAATCACTTTGCAAAAACCTTCGAGTGAGCACTGGGATGACTAGGGAAAGAAACTAACATCTACAGGATGAGGTCCTCTTGTCAAATGATCAATGAGAGGCTTTCTGGTTTGAATACTCTTTGATAGACATTTAATAATTCACATACTCTACATACCTATTTACTTTTCCCAAAAACTTCACGTCACCAATTTTCCAATTTCATTCCTTTCAAGTCCTTGACCTGTCAGCCAACTCATTGTCCACTTCTCATAGCCCAGTGTAGATCAATACCTCAGGCTCTTTCTCCTTTTACACGATGTGGATTACCAGATATACCACTCAAAGTTCTTGCCTGATGGGATAATTTCCCTTAACCATTGTCTTTCAAGGTTACCTCTAAGTGGGATTTGTAGCACAGTAGTCATCCACTTTTGGGGTTGGTGCCTGCATACTGTATAGACCCATCTGTGAATCAAACACTTTTTTCTTCATTAATATACATATATGTATGTGTATGTGTGTATATGTATATGTCTTGTATACATATATACAAGAACTTATATATATATATGTTCTTCATTAACTGATATATGTATATATATGGTATATGGTATTTTGTACATGGTATGAAGTATGTTTTAAAGAATATATATATAATTGACATAATTATATAATTGGCATATAATAAACTGCATTTATTTAAGTACACAATTGATAAAATTACAAATAAAGTTGCTACAAACATTTATGTACAAGTCTTAGAGGTGGCTGGATAGTAGGTATATGTTTAACTTTTAAGAAACTGGTAAACTGTTTTCCAAAATGGTACCATTTTACATTCCCACAATAATTCTATTTCCTCCATATCCCGGCCAATACTTGGAATGGTCAGATATTTTTTGTTTCTTTTAGTCATTTTTCTAGGTATTTAGTAGTATCTCATGATTTTAATTTGTGTTTCCCTACTGATTAATGATATTGAGCATCTTTTCACATGCTTATTTGCCATCCATATATCTTCTTTGGTGACATGTCCAAATCTTTTGCCCATCTTAAATTTGATTGTTTATTTTCTTATTACTAAGAATTATAAGGCCAGGCACAGTGGCTCATGCTTGTAATCCCAGCACTTTGGGAAGCCGAGGCGAGCAGATCACTGGAGGTCAGGAGTTCAAGACCAGCCTGGCCAACATGGTGAAACCCCATCTCTACTAAAAATAAAAAAATTAGCCCTGCGTGGTGGCACATGCTTGTAATCCCAGCTACTCAGGAGACTGAGGCAGGAGAATCGCTTGAACCTGGGAGGCAGAGGTTGCAGTGAACTGAGATGTTGCCACTGTACTCCAGCCTGGGCGACAGAGCAAGACTCTGTCTCAAATAAATAAATAAATAATCATGTTCATATTTCCTAAGAGTTTTGATAAACCTTAAATTCATCTGATTAGTTTTAAAAAAAAGAGTTCTTTATACACTCTAGATACAAGTCCTTTATATGCTTTGCAAATATTTTCTCCCACTCTGTGGCTTGACTTCGCAAACTCTTAATAAGTATTTCAAAAGCAGAAATGTTAAATTTTGATAAAGTTTAAATATATCACTTTTTTGTTTTATAAATTATAGTTTTGACATTTTATCTAATAATATTTATTTCCCTCAATATCCCAACAATTTTCTTTTTTTTTTTTTTTTTTTTTTTTTTTTTTTTTTTTTTGAGACGGAGTCTCGCTCTGCCCCGCCCAGGCTGGAGTGCAGTGGCCGGGTCTCAGCTCACTGCAAGCTCCGCCTCCTGGGTTTACGCCATTCTCCTGCCTCAGCCTCCCAAGCAGCTGGGACTACAGGCGCCCGCCACGTCGCCCGGCTAGTTTTTTGTATTTTTTAGTAGAGACGGGGTTTCACCATGTTAGCCAGGATGGTCTCGATCTCCTGACCTCGTGATCCGCCCGTCTCGGCCTCCCAAAGTGCTGGGATTACAGGCTTGAGCCACCGCGCCCGGCCTATCCCAACAATTTTCTCCTGTATTTTCTTCCAGAAGTTTTTTTTCTTCCAGAAGTTTTATAATTTAAAGTTTTACATTTAGAGCTGTGATCCATTTTGAGTTAATTTTTGTTTACAGTATGAAGTATGTTTTGAAGAATATCCATATGCAGCATTTTGGGAGGCCGAGGTGGGTCGACTTGAGGCCAGAAGTTCGAGACCAGCCTGGCCAACATGGCAAAACCCTGTCTCTACTAAAAATACAAAAAATTTGTTGGGCGTGGTGGCGCACGCCTGTAATCCCAGCTACTTGGGACGCTGAGGCAGGAGCATCGCTTGAACCCAGAAGGCAGAGGTTGCAGTGAGCTGAGATTGCACCACTGCATTCCAGCCTGTGTGATAGAGCGTGACTCTGTCTCAAAAAAAAAAATAATAATTCATATGCAAAGAAGAACTATCCTTTTCCCACTGAATTGCCATTGTGCCTTTGTCAAAAATTAGTTGTCTCTATATGTATGGTTTCATATCTGGGCTCTATTCTGTTCCATTGATCTACTTGATTACTATACTCCATACTCTACTATACTCCATACTCGATTGCTATAACTTTATAATAAGTCTTAAAATCAGATAGTTTTAATTCTCCCTCTGTGTTCTTCGTTTTCAAAGTTGTTTTGGCTACTCTAGGTCTTTTAAATTGCTATGTGAATTACAGAATCAACTTGTCAATTTCTTCCCCGCCCCCGCAAAAAAAGGCCTACTAAAATTTTAACTGAAATTGTATTGACTCTAGATTGAATTTAGGGGAAACCTGACATTTTAACAAGTTTGAATCTTCCAATCCATAAATACAGTATATCTTTCCATTTACATAGATCTTCTTTGATTTCTCTCAGCAATGTTTTATAGTTTTCCTTATGCAGATTTTGCACATTTTTTGTCAGATTTATTCCTAAGTATTTTATATTTTTGAATCCTATTGTAAGTGGTACAGTATTGTAATTTTATTTTATTATTATTATATTTTTTGAGACGAAGTCTCGCTCTGTCACCCAGGTTGGAGTGCAGTGGTGCCATCTCAGCTCACTGCAACCTCTGTCTCCCAGGTTCAAGAGATTCTCCTGTCTCAGCCTCCTGAGTAGCTTGGATTACAGGAACATGCCATCATGGCCGACTAATTTTTGTATTTTTAGTAGAGATTGAGTTTCACCATGTTGGTCAGCCTGGTCTCGAACTCCCAACCTTGTGATCCACCCACCTCGGCCTCCAAAAGTGCTGGGGTTACAAGCATGAGCCACTGCACCCAGCCTCTGCATTGTAATTTTAATTTCCAATAGTTTGTTGCTAATATGTAGAAAGACAATTTTTTTTTTCCTGTTCTTAAAACTTATTTTATGTTCAGGGTTTCATGTGCAGGTTCTTTATATATGTAAACGTGTGTCATGAAGGTTTGTTGTACAGATTACTTCATCACCCAGGTACTAAGCCTAGTACTCAATACTAGGTACTGGGATCAGAAAAAATACAATCATTTTCTGATCTTAAAGGATTAGAAAAAATACATTCCTTTCTCCCAACCTCCACCCTCGAGTAGACCCCAGTGTCTACTGTCGCCCACTTTGTGTCCATGAGTTCTCATTATTTAGCTCCCACTTGGAAGTGAAAACATGTGATATTTGGTTTTTTGTTTCTGTGTTAGTTTGCTAAGGACAATGACCTCCAGCTCCATCCATGTTCCCACAGAAGACATGATCTCTTTCTTGTTTATGGCTGCATAGTATTCCATGGTGTATACATATCACATTTTCTTTACCCAGTCTGTCGTTGATGGGTATTTAAGTTGACTCCATGTTTTTGCTATTGTGAATAGTGCTACAATGAATATTTGCCTACATGTATCTTTATGATAGAATGATTTATATTCCTTTGGACATATACCCAGTAACGGGATTGCTGAGTCAAATGGTAGTTCCATTTTTAGTTCTTTGAGGAATCACTACCTGCTTTCCACAGTGATTGAACTAATTTAAACACCCACCAATAATGTAGAAGCATTCCCTTTCCTCCGCAACCTTGCCAGCATCTGTTATTTTTTTACTCTCTTTAATAATTGCCATTTTCACTGGTGTGAGATGGTAGCTCATTGTGGTTTTGATTTGTATTTCTCTAATGATCAGTGATATTGAACTTTTTTTCATACACTTGTTGGCCAAATGTATGTCTTCTTTTGAAAAGTGTCTGTTCATGTCCTTTGCCCACTTTTTAATGGGGTTGTTTGGTTTTTGCTTATAAATTTGTTCAAGTTCCTTATAGATGCTGGATATTAGACCTTTGTTAGATGCATAGTTTGCAAATATTTTCTTCCATTCTGTAGGCTGTCTGTTTACTCTTTTGATAGTTTCTTTTGCTGTGCAGAAGCTCTTTTTCCTTAGATCCCATTTGTCAATTTTTGCTTTTGTTGCAATTGCTTTTGAAGTTTTCGTTATGAAATCTTTGCCCATTCCAATGTCCAGAATGCTATTGTCTAGGTTGTCTTCCACTAGCCACTGTGCCTGGCCGAAAGCAGGATCTTGAAGAGATATTTGTACACCCATGTTCATAGCAGCATTATTCACAATAGCTAAAATGTGGAAGCAACCCAGGTGTCCATCCATGGATGAATGAATAAGCAAAATATGGTATATACATACAAAGGAATATTATTCAGCATTAAAAATAAGGAAATTCTGACATATGCTACAATATGGATGAACCTTGAGGCCATTTTGCTAAGTTCAATGCACCAATCACAAAAAGACAAATCCTATATGATTTCACCTATAGGAGGTATCTAGAGTAGTCAGTCATAGAGACAGAAAGTAGAATGGTGGTTGCCAGGGGCTGGGAGCTGGGGAGTTGTTTAATGATACAGAGTTTCAGTTTTGCCAGATGCCAAAGTTTTGGAGATTGGTTGCACAACTCTGTGAATATACTTAACATTACTGAACTGAACACTTAAAAATGGCTAAGATGGCAAATTTTATGTTATGTGTATTTTACCATAATTAAAAAACAGAAATAAAAGACATACAGATTGGAAAGGAAAAGTAAAACTGTCTTTATTCACACATAGCATGATCATCTGTGTAGAAAATAGAATCTACAAAAAAAAAGAAAAGCCTCTAGTACTAATAGTTGAGTTTAACAAGGTTGTAAGATACAAGTTTAACATAAGAAAATTGCCTTTCTGACTTAAACGTAAAATCTAAAACTATAAAAACCCTGGAAGGGCTGGGCGCAGTGGCTCACGCCTGTAATCCCAGCACTTTGGGAGGCTGAGGCGGTTGGATCACCTGAGGTCAGGAGTTCAAGACCAGCCTGGCCAACATAGTGAAACCCCGTCTCTACTAAAAATAAAATACAAAAAAAAATTAGCTGGGTGTGGTGGTGCACGGCTGTAGTCTCAGCTACTTTGGAGGCTGAGGGAAGAGAATTGCTTGAACCCAGGAAGTGGAGGTTGCAGTGAGCTGAGATTGCGCCACTGAACTCCAGCCTGGGTCACAGAGCAAGACTCCATCGCAAAAAAAAAAAAAAAAAAGATCCTGCTTCCAGGCCAGGCATAGTGGCTCATGTCTGTAATCCCAGCACTTTGGGAGGGCAAGGCGGGCAGATCATTGGAATTCAGAAGTTTGAGACCAGCATGGCCAACATAGTGAACCCTCGTCTCTACTAAAAAATACAAAAATTAACCAGGCATGGTGGCACACACCTGTAATCTCAGCTACTCAGGAGGCTGAGGCAGGGAGAATTTCCTGAAGGTTGCGGTGAGCCGAAATCACGCCACTGCACTCCAGCCTGGGTGACAGAGCAAGACACCATCTGAAAAATAAAAAAATAAAATATCCTGCTTTCAATTTATTTTATTTTACTTTATTTATTATTATTAATTTTTGAGACAGGGTCTTACTCCATCACCCAGGCTGGAGTACAGTGGTGTGACTATGGCTCACTGCAACCTTGACCTCCCCAGGCTCAGGTGATCCTCCCACCTCAGCCTCCAGAGTAGGTGAGACCACAGGTGCATGCTACCACACCTAATTTTGTATTTTTTTTTTTTTTTTTTTGAGGCGGAGTCTCGCTCTGTCGCCCAGACTGGAGTGCAGTGGCCGGATCTCAGCTCACTGCAAGCTCCGTCTCCCAGGTTTACGCCATTCTCCTGCCTCAGCCTCCCGAGTAGCTGGGACTACAGGCGCCCGCCACCTCGCCCGGCTAGTTTTTGTATTTTTTAGTAGAGACGGGGTTTCACCGTGTTAGCCAGGATGGTCTCGATCTCCTGACCTCGTGATCCGCCCGTCTCGGCCTCCCAAAGTGCTGGGATTACAGGCTTGAGCCACCGCGCCCGGCCAATTTTGTATTTTTTTTGTAGAGACGGTGTTTTGCCATGTTGCCCAGGCTGGTCTGGAACTCCTGGGCTCAAGCAATCCACCCTCCTGAACCTCCCAAAGTGCTGGACTAACAGGCATGATGATTCACTGTGTCCAGCCCTGCTTTCAATTCTTTTGAGTATATACCTAGAAGTGAAATGGATGGATCAAATAATAATGCTATTTTTAATTTTTTGAAGAACTGCCATACTGTTTTTCATAGCAGCTATATCATTTTACATTCACAACAGAGCACAAGCGTTTGAATATATGACTAACCCAGTTCCAGAATCCTATTTTGAGAAGTTTCTTTGTTTTTTGTTTTGCTTTAACCTAGGTCTGGTGTCAATTACTGTATCAATCAGTGTCTTAGCATGCAATAGTACCTGCGAAGAGCATTTATTTACAAATGTGTAGGTGCATGGTGCTAGTTACTACGCCTAAGCCCAAAGGAACAAGGGTGGGGAATAGTAACTGAAACCTGGAAAGAGAAAGAGTCATGTAGATTCTGCTACCTTAAGGGAAGCAGTAATCATCAGATGAGGGATATGGGCACCCCACAGCAACCTCACAGAGGGAACTGGAATAAATGCCCTAACCTCACTCTCACTCTTTTCCTGCTGTTGCTCCCCAGTAGCTAACCCAACCAGAAGCAATGGCGTATAGGATCCCGTTGATGCAGTCCATATAAGTCAGACACCTTAGTGGAGAGCAGGATGAAGAAGGGCCGAAAGCAGATCTGGAGGGACAAACAGAAAGTATCTAACACTGCTGTATATACCTAGAGTCATAAGGCATGTGCATGTCCACCTTTAGGAGGTGACGTCAAACGGTTTTCAAAATGGCCACAGAACTTCCACTCCACTTGTAGTGTACAAGAGACTTTGTGAATGCATGTCTCCGCCTCCAAAATTTGAAAATGTCAAACTTTGTAACATTTATCTATTAAATGGTGTAAAATGGCATCTTACTGTGGCTTTGTTTCCACTGGCCCAGTCATCAATGATTTTATACATGTTTACAGTCCGTAAGTAATTCCTCTCAGTAAAATACTTGTTTATATCTATATCATACCACTATCTCTGTTTATTCTAGGAATCTATAAGCTCCTTAAGAATAAATACTGTGTCTTTGTATGTCTAGTGATAAAAGTACACAATAAATACTTGTTAAATAATTGAATTAATGCTAGAGGCAAATGCTAGAACCAACGTTTCACTCAACAGAAAACTGGTGGAGTTGTGAATGCCTGGAAGTAATGATGGAAAGAAAGAACAGGCATTTTAAGTTCCTCCCCTTGAAGTGGATCTTCCTCAGAAGATGGGGAGGTTTTCATGTGAGAATAAGGTCAGGAAGGAAATGAAAGAGGTTTTGAATTGATTTTATATGAAGGAGAATTTCTCACCTTGGAGTAGGAGTGCTACAAATTTCAAAGTAAAATGTAGGAGAATGGTTTTTGCTTTTTAAAATTTTTGGTCAGGAAGAAGAGCATGATTGGAATAGGGCATAGCAAGTTGCAAGAACACTTCTTCAAATTAGTCTAAGGGGATCAGTGACAGCCATGTGGCTGGATCAATGTGCACTTTTTTAGTCTTTTTTTATATTCTGCCATTTAGCATCATTCCATGAAATTTAGCATCATTCCACGAAATACAGCATACAGCTTTCTTGAAATAAATTTTTTCTTCTGCCTGCTTTCTTATGCCTACTGTACACTCATGTGGTTTTTCCTCCAGATTCTATGGCTGTTCTTTTGTTCTTAAACATTTTGTCTTTTTTTTTTTGATTGAGGTGGAGTCTCCCTCTGTGACCCAGGCTGGAGTGCAGTGGCACGATCTTGGCTCACTGCAACCTCCGCCTCCCGGATTCAAGCAATTCTCCTGCCTCAGCCTCTCGAATAGCTGGGATTACAGGTGCCTGCCACCACACTCGGCTAATTTTTGTATTTTTAGTAGAGACGGGGTTTCACCATGTTGACCAGGCTGGTCTTGAACTCCTGGCCTCAGGGAATCTGCCCGCCTCAGCCTCTCAAAGTGCTGGGATTACAGGCATAAGCCACCACGCCCAGCCTTTCTGCCTTTTGGATGGCATCGTCCTCTCCCTTTAGCTTCATGCTGTTCTGTACATTTGGTGTGGGGTTCTGTTCTCTTACCAGTCAACACTGTTTTCCAAGGTGGTGTTTTCTACTCGCAAGGCTTTAAATACCATCTGTATACAACTGCTCCCAAATTTCTATCTCTAGGTCATATCATTTTTCTGAACTACAAGCCCATGTATCTTGATCTTCCCCTGAAACTTGCTGCTCCTCCAAAGTTCCTTGTATCAATAAATTCCACTACCATCCATCTAAATACTGAAACCAGAAACAGCTTCCCTCTTCTTTTTTTCTTTTTTTCTTTTTGTTTTTTTTTGGAGATGGAGTTTCACTCTTGTTGCCCAAGCTGGAGTGCAATGGCACAATCTCAGCTCACTGCAACCTCCGCCTCCCAGTTTCAAGCAATTCTCCCGCCTCAGCCTTCAGAGTAGCTAGGATTACAGGTGCCTGCCACCATGCCCGACTAATTTTTTTGTATTTTTAATAGAAACGGGGTTTCACTATGTTAGCCAGGCTGGTCTCGAACTCCTGACCTCAGGTGATCCACCCACCTCGGCCTCCCAAAGTGCGCGGATTACACGCGTGAGCCACCGCATCCGGCCTACATTTGGCCTTTTTAGTTATTTTTCTTACCTCTGGGCTCTTTGATACACTGTTCCTTTTGTCTAGAATGCTCTTTCCTTCTCCTATACCTATTTAACCTCTATTCCTTATCCTTCATTCATCAGCATAGAAGTCACTGTCTTAGAGAAGTTTTTCTTACCTCTGGAATCTAAACAAGACTTCATATTTTAACCGCTCATTTAATGTACAATATTCCTGCATTACATATTTCATGATTTCCAACTAGGTATTTTTTATTTTTTAAAGGTATCAAAGTGGCCTTTATTCATTTAATTTTCCTTTTAACTTTTATAAATGCTATCACAAATTCTAAAGAATCTAGATGAGTGAAAATTTTTTATTATGAAGATGCAGATCTAAGAACAGAAGGATAACTATATGCTAGCTTATATATAGTTCCTTGCAAAAATAATGATACATTAAAAAAATAGTAGAAAATAAAAATCTGGGCTGGGCACAGTGGCTGACGCCTGTAATCCCAACACTTTGGAAGGCCAAGGCAGGTGGATCACCCTGAGGTTGGGAGTTCAAGACCAGCCTGATCAACATGGAGAAACCACATCTCTACTAAAAATATGAAAATTAGCTGGGTGTGGTGGTGCATGCCTATAATCCCTGCTACTCAGGAGGCTGAGGCAGGAGAATCGCTTGAACCCAGGAGGTGGAGGTTGTAGTGAGCCCAGATTGTGCCATTGCACTCTAGCCTAGGCAACAAGAGCGAAATTCTGTCTCAAAAAAAAAAAAAAAAAAAAAAAAAAAAAATCTGAAAAGTTATCGACATCTGAAAATGGTAAGTAACTTCCTCTGCATCTTAGTTCTGATCACTTCTGCAGAAGAATCAAGCATATTTGGGTGAAGAGAGTAATTATTCTATTTTTATTAATAATATAGTGTGCCCTTCAGAACTTGGTGTAGTCTTTTTTTTTTCTTTTTTTGAGACTGAGTCTCACTCTGTCACCCAGAGTGGAGTGCAGTGGTGCAATCTCAGCTCACCGCAACCTCCGCCTCCCGGGTTCAAGCAATTCTCCTGCCTCAGCCTCCTGAGTAGCTGGGATTACAGGCATCCGCCCCCATGTCCAGCTAATGTTTGTATTTTTAGTGGAGACGGGGTTTCACCATGTTGGTCAGGCTGGTCTCGAACTCCTGACCTCGTGATCCACCTACCTCGACCTCCCAAAGTGCTGGGATTACAGGCATGAGCCACCCGCACCCAGCCAGAACCTGGTATAGTCTTTAAGAATCATCTGAAGTTTCTGGCTCAGCACAATGTTCCCTCTGGCCTTCAGTCTGCCAGTAACA
Organism: Trachypithecus francoisi; assembly: GCF_009764315.1. NCBI lineage: Eukaryota > Metazoa > Chordata > Mammalia > Primates > Cercopithecidae > Trachypithecus > Trachypithecus francoisi. The sequence goes on along the minus strand of NW_022681472.1, from coordinate 78,209,264 downwards.
GATGCCTTCTGAGGTTCAAGCTTGCCTAGAACTACCTCCATGAAATCTCCATCTGAAAGTATGATGATTGCATCAGCAAAACCTTTTCCAGGTTCTTGATACACTTTTCCAGAACCACTTTTCAGGTCACTTAGCTGCAATATTTCCACTTTTATTAATATGTCACTCAAATACAGCATTTTACTTTCTTTGCCATCTCACACCCAACATCCTTAAGGCCGTGAACTTTTTCCTCAAATACAAGAGTATTCTGAAGTTCCTCGCCTTCAGAGGGTGTCTTAGCTGAAATATCAGATGTTGGCATAAGAGTCACATATGCATTTGAAATGACAGTGTCTCTAGTTCCTTGGACCTTGGTTTGTAAGTTAATTCTGTTTCCTTCCTTCCACATCTCAGTTTGTAGAGTTTGCCCTGGATATACTGGTTTTGCAAAACAAGTCTTAATCATCTTGAATCTTTGACACATTATAAAACATGCCTGGCAAAAAGTCTAAATGTATATAATCCATGTACACATGTCAAAACATGCTAGGCTAGCAAAGTTAGGATCAACGTGTAACAGATTCCAGTCTCTGCTGAGGCAGTACAAAGCAGCCTGATTAAGAGTGGTGGTATCTGTAAGTACAGCGTCAGGTGGTCTATTAGGTATGGCCACAGTTACCTTGACTTTCAGGTCCAATTTCCACCAAAGCCTCCAGAGCCAACGAGAAAGAGAGAGAACTGATCATAGTACATAAATTCCTTCTCAGAATAAGAATAGACATCCATAAGAATTACTACACCAGATCCTTTATCTAGGACATCAGCAACAACTGTTTCACATTTTCATTTTCCTGCTCTAGGAAGTGGTTTCTATAACTGCATGTATTGCTCCCCATAAAGAACCTTTGCAAAGTTCCTTGAAAGTCCAGGAACTTCTGCTAATTCTCCACCCATTATAGATTTCTGACTTATGATAACTCCAAAGGCAGGCAAACAGAAGAACTCAGAGCTTCCTCCATGAACAAATTTAAAATCTTTTGGATCCTTGATTGATGCTCCCACTCCCAGGGCATACATAATAGCTTCCAGTTCTGTATAAGCAGAAGAAAATGGAGGGAGTGTATGGCCAATAGCTCCAGCAAATCCTGATGTTCCTGTAGATGTTGCATGGCAGATATGATTTGTTGAAACTCCTCCTTCTGAATCTATTTTACTTAGAACTACAATGACACTGCCAGTTGATTTTTGGATACTCCAAGGCTTGCTGGCATTCTCGAAGTCACATGTCTTCTTCCAGTTAGCCTTCACTGCTTCAGGAGTCACTGGCTGATTTTGTCTTACAACCACTACAAGGGTCTGGTCCCAGAATAGGACCAGCGATGCTACATAATCTGGCTTTGGGGCTTCCACAAAATCTTCAGGCATAATTGAGTCCACCCTGATTCAGCATTAGGAGAAGTAGTTTTACAGTGAATGTTGCTTTTCCTGCCTTCAACTGCAATAGAATTTGCAAGGACCAGAAGACCCAACTTTGCAGCACTATAATTTGCCTGGCCAAAGCTGCCATATATTCCTGAAGCTGATGAAGTGATAATGATCCTTCCATATTTCTGCGTCTTCATGTGATCCCACACTTCCCAGGGTCACTTGGAATGAGCCCCACAATTGAACTCTGTGGATGATATCTCAGTCTTCATCACTTATCCTAGCAAAAGAATGGTCCCTCAGAATTCCAGCACTGTTGACCACAACATCTACTCTAAAAGCATCCAGTGCTGTCTTTACAATCTTCTCTCCTGTTTTCACTGAATCATAGTTGGCCACCACTTTTCCACCTTTGTTTATTATTTCTTCAACAACCTTATCAGCAACTAAGGAGCCTTTACAAACTCCCTCTTAAATAATTCACAACAGCTAGTGCTCCTTTTTCTACAAAAGCCAGGGCAGGAGGCTGCACTCATGGTCTCACCACTGAGTTTCAACAGCTGGTGATACTGATCACTGGTGTAGGGGAGGACTGCGCCCATGCCTATGCAGTGACACATACCTTGACTAGGGTTTTTTGTTTTTGTTTTTGTTTTTTTTTTGAGACGAAGTCTCATTCTTGTTTCCCAGGCTGGAGTGCAATGGCATGCTGTCAGCTCACTGCAACCTCTGCCTCCTGGGTTCAAGTGATTCTTCTGCCTCAGCCTCCCAAGTAGCTGGGATTACAGGTGCCTACCACCACGCCTGGCTAATTTTTGTATTTTTAGTAGAGACAGTGTTTCACATGTTGGCCAGGCTGGTCTCGAACACCTGACCTCAGGTGATCCACCTGCCTCAGCCTCCCAACGTGCTGGGATTACAGGCGTGAGCCACTGTGCCCGGCGACTAGGTATTTTTTAATGCTTATTTATTTAATATTGGTCTCACTAAGAGATCATAGGCTCTTTAAGGTTAGGAACGATGTTTTGTTTTGTTTTCTTTTGTTTTATGATTATAGATCTAGCACCTACCACAATCAGTTCACAGTTGTCACTAAATAAGTATCAGTTGACTTAATTGCTGGATAAATAGATAAGAAGAAGATCAAGAAAGTAGAATAGAAAGACATGAGTGTAACAAGAGATGGAGGCACATATGGCTACAGTGACGGGAAGCCCAGGCTTCAGAAAAAAGAGAAGGATCTTGCTCATAATGGCTTATTCTTAAAAAGATACAAGATCATCTTGATTATATTTTTAGAAGCTGCTTCTGTTAGATTTATCTCATTCCAAGGCCATGAAAGAACAAATTTTCAGTTTGATTTTCTCAGTTAATTGTTTACATATTGGGCACCTTCATGAGATTGAAATCCATTTAGTTATGACTATATATTCTAAGCTTTGCATAGTCAGTCAGCAAAATAACTGCAGAAAGGACTGAAAGGTTGTGGGAGTTTTGTTTTGTTTTCTACTAGCTCTGGGAACAAGTATAAAATACCAAGAAATATTATATTTATATATAAATATTGATAAAAGAAGAGAGCATTCAGCAGTTAATTAATTAGGTTAAAAACAGATGGGGCCAGGTGCAGTGACTCACACCTGTAATCCCAGCATGTTGGGAGGCTGAAGCAGGCAGATCACCTGAGGTCAGGAGTTCAAGACCAGCCTGGCCAACATGATGAAACCCCATCTCCACTAAAAATACAAAAATTAGCTAGACATGGTGGCACATGCCTGTAATTCCAGCTACTCAGGAGTTTGCACCTGGGAGGTGGAAGTTTCGGTGAGCCGAGATCGCACCACTGCACTCCAGCCTGGGCAACAGGGTGAGACTCTGTCTCAAATAAATAGATAAAATAAAATAAAAACAGATGGATTTTTGCTGGACACAGTGGCTCATGCCTGTAATCCTAGCTTTTTGGGAGGCTGAGGTGGTAGGATCGCTTGAGGCCATGATTTTGAGACCAGCTTGGGCAACATAGCAAGACCCCATCTCTATAAAAATAATAATAATAATACTAATAATTCGCCAGGTGTAGCGGCGCATGCCTGTAGTCCCAGCTACTCGGGAGGCTGAGGCAGGGGGATCACTTGAGCCCAGGAGTTTGAGGCTACAGTGAGTCATGATTGCCCTACCACGCTTCAGCCTAAAATACAGCTCTGAAAAATAACACAAATAAAAAACAGATGGGTTTTATTGGTTAAGATTCTTTGGTTGTAAGTAACAGAAATCCTCTTTCTAACTTCAGCAAAAAGGCACATTTTTGAAAGGATGTAAATTACCTCATGGATGTTTAGAACAACCAAACGTCAATGAGAGGGAACTAGTCCTGCTCCAAGCCCTTGGCTGAAGTTCCTAAAATAGTTGCCATTAATGTGATTCGACAAAGACAAAGCCACCAAGCCTCAGTGATTCTCTGTTCTAGACTTCATAGTACCCTCTCGGCTCCAAAGAATTGGATTGGTCCTGATGTCCACCCTAGTTCCTTCCAGAGACCGACAGCACATAATTTAGACATTATTAGGGGAAACCTATATTATAAGAAAGTGTGACCCTCGCAGGCAACCCGGGAGTTGTCTGCCACAAAAGTTTAACAGACAAAATTTGCTGACTTACTCTCTCATGTCCATTTGAGCCAATTATTTGATACATATGGTGAACACTCACCTTGTGTGCAGATTATAGACAGTATCTCACTTATACTTACAATGCCATAAAAGGCCTAGTAGGTAGGTTCTAATATTATTTTTATTTTACAAATAAAGAAATGGACGCTGAGACTAATTAAGTCATTTACTCACTATCACACATAAGTGGCAGAAGCAGGACTTAAATGAGGTCTCTGTGACTCGAAACCCATGTTCTTAACCACCTTCCTTGAACAAACACTGTATGGCTTTGGCACTCAGCATTCCAGTACGTGCCAATGGCAATTTCCTGCGAATGTTTGTAACCCTCCACCTGAGGGTTTTCTCATGACTCACGCTGGAGGTGGTCTGGAAGTGACAAATAGTTAACACCCCTGTGAATAGTTTCTGGCTAGACATAGATGGGAGTTGGTGAATAATACCCCTGTTCCCTCGGCCCTTTGGTGGGATACCTCTGAGGTGTGTTCTATACCTTATCTCTAGGTTCTCCATTAGAGTTGAGCACTAGGTCCCACAGCAGCAACCTGCTTGAAACTGTACCGTTGCTAGCTTCCTTCCCTTCCCTTTCTTATATCCCCACTCCCCTACTCATTCTTCTTGGCTTCACCTCCCAAATGAACCACCTGCCCTCATATCCTTTACTCAGGGTCTGTTTTAGGGGCAGCCCAACCTAAGACATCCATTCTCTTTAAAAAATAAAAATAGAAAAAAATGAAATACTCCAACAACAACTTTTTAACAGTTTCTCAGCGACCAAACCTCACAAACCAGCATTAATATCCCCAATATTTTATTGTGACAGCATTGCAATTTTATTTTCAAATTTCTTCCCATTTTAAAGATTGTTTTATTTGTGGCCATGTTAAGTTGTGCTTCTAAGAGGAAAAATCTGGAACTTTTGTGTTTAGGCTATGTACTTTTAGTGTGCAAAGGTTGGAAATGAAATCACTACATTTGAGCCATCAACCCTGCCAGCATCCAAGCTCTGGCTGGGAGTCAGAGAACAGCACTTAACATGCAGCGAGAGGGCTCCTGAAATACTTCTACCTTCAGAGCACATGCTGAATCAAAATGATTTAAATGCCCAAAAGATATGGAACTAAAACATTTAATAGATCAAAGGGAGCCAGACATGCGTACCCGGGACATACAGACATTGTGAGCTACAAGTATTGATTTAAAGGACCATTGTGAAACCTCAACTGGCTCGAAGATTGACTTGTGAGGAAAAAAGGGGAGCTCAATGCAAGAGATAATGTATTCATGAAATAATTTGGAAACTGATTACGTGTGATGAATCCTAATTATAGCTATTTACTGTGGTGAATATTTAGGAAAATCAGGATCTTAAAAAAAGACGCAAGCTTTTGCTTTAATTATTTAGGAATAAAAATAAGTTACCTCCAATTTTATGTTCTGTAATTTTTTTTTTCATTGAGTTTACATGTTTTATATTTAGGACCACTACATATGTCTCTTTTCTGTTTCTTCCTTAAATTTTTCTTAAGTCTTTTTTCCCATCCCACTAGGGAGAAAATGTAAATTACCATCAACCAAACGAATTCCCTGGTTTCTTCTGAACCTTCACCTCACAGCTGTTGCATGAAATATAATCACTAAAATACTAGCTAAATGAAAATGTCTATCCAAAAAGACATTTAAAAAATACTCTTAGACCAAATAACCTTGCAGGAGAATAGTCAGAGACAACTACACATTTTCTTTCATCTAAAAATAGCCAGTTTGGAAATACACTAAAATGCTAATAGTGGCTAGGAAGGGAGAAACATAGATGGATTCTCATCTCTATTTTTTAATGTTTCTATAGTGAAGATATTCCTTCGTTCATACAAATGTTTTATAAAAATTTAAAAATTGCTTTTAAGCAAAAATTCTTTGTTATAAAACCTGAAATATCTTAAAGGTGGGCCGAAAAAGATCAGAAAAAAAATCCTTGTGTTTGTAAACTGAAAAATTTAAAAATATAAAATAAATGTAAATATAAAAAGTATAAATAATAAAATTTAAATATAAAATATAAAAAATTATTATATTTTTAAGTTGTTCCTCAAGTGTCTTTGGGCGAGTATTTTTCAAGAAAGTTGTTAAAAGTCTGCAAATCTATCTGTATGATCAGAAAGGTGTTTAACCTTTGGGTATATGTGTAACATAAGCACAGCAATATATTATCTTTATCTTGTTGGCTGTAAATTGCATACTTGCAGTTTCATAGCTGGATGCATAAGCTATGAAACAGGAGGGAAATAAATGTGTGAGTAGACTACAAATTAAGAAATTAACTTAGTGAGAAGTCCAAGCTAATCAGTCTATATTTTAAAAAAATTTTTTTTAATATTCCAAAAGCGTATGTAGTAACACCTAGGTCTATATTTTCAATTTTTAACATTCATAACTAAAATTAGATCAAGGTAGCTAAAACATATTACAATTTTTTTTTTTTTTGAGACAGGGTCTTGGTCTGTCACCCAGGCTGGAATGCAATGGCGTGATCACTGCTCACTGCAGCCTTGACATCACCACGCCCGGCTAATTTTTGTATTTTTTGTAGAGATGGGGTTTTGCCATGTTGGCCAGGCTGGTCTCGAACTCCTGACCTCAGGTGATCTGCCTGCTTCGGCCTCCCAAAGTGCTAGGATTACAGGTGTCTGCCACCACGCCCGACCTGCCTTGACTTTTTTAATAATCCAAGGCACAGAAGGATGGACCGTAAGCTTTACCGTGTGGTGGAAAAGGAGGGCCTGTGGAGTCAAACGTGCATTCCAATCTTCTTGAATAGGTTCTCCAAAAAAGATGCCTTTTGGTAAGGTAACATGGAAGAAACATTTACTGCTCACCAAAATACCTATTTACTCTACCACATTTCCTGTACCTAGCCACATTTCTTGTATATGGCCAAAAAGAGGAAGCATCCTGGGTCCCTGAGTCACCACTTAGAGGCGAATTGCCCTAGAGAATCACTGAGGGCCCAAAGAAGCCTCAATGGCTGACAAGTTATGTTAAGACTGGGTATTGGGGGTTTGTTACAGCAGCATAGCCTAGTCTGTTCAGACAAAGAGAGATAATGTATTCACATGATGGTTGTCGACCTTCTGATGGAAAAATCTCCAGCCCTACCAGGGTCCTGCAACCCATTATTTGAACTTCTGCCTCCACAACTTGTGAAACTTGAGCAAATAAATCTTACGCCCCAATTTTCTTATCTACAAAATGGGGGATGTAGTATTAATACTCATAGGATTGCTCTGAAAATTACATTAGATTATATAGAAAAGTATTGACCTCAGGACCTGGCAGGTAGAGGTTCTTCATAAGAGTTGGTTACCTCCTTTCCCCCTTGCCTGAGGCCAGTGGTTCTCAAAACTGACTGCATTTTGGAATCATTTGGGAAGCTTTTTAAAAACAGAACAGTGCCTGTAGCTCACCATAAACTGAATAAATCAGAATCTTCGGGGGTAGAGCTGGGGGCATAGATTTTTTTTCTTTCTTTGAACAGACCAATAAAAACTAGATGTTTTTAGAAAACACGAGGTGATTCTATTGTCTAGCTGAAAACCATGGCCTTCGGCAATGTGTAAACAAAATGCTATTTGATTAAACATAAGATAAACTCGCCACAATATAAAAAGCTTTCAAAAAGTATCCAGGATGACCACCCTTTTCATAGACTTGGAACTTTAAAAAATTACAGACCACAGAGAGTCAGTTAAGTAGTTACTGAATATTCTTAGGGACTGAAAGACATTCCGAAATGCAGAACTATGGATAAGCCCAGGAAAGAACAGGTTGAGATACTACTTGCATTTTGTAGTTTATAGTGATGACTGTTTTCCTCCTGCTACGGGCTGAATTGTGACTCCCTCAGAATTCATATGTTAAAGCCCTAACCCCCAGTGCCTTAGAACGTGACCAAGGTTGGACATAGGGTCTTTGCAGAGGTCATTTAAAGTGAGGTCAGGAGGGTAGATCCTAATTGTATGTACTGGTGTTCTTATAAGAAAAGCAAATTTGAACACCAGCATATACAGAGGGAAGATGATGTGGAGACGCAGGGAGAAGATGGCCATCTGTAAGTCAAGAAGATAGGCATGGAAAAGATCCTTCCCTGACAGCCCTCAGAAAAAACCCCAGCCCTGGCTAGACGCAGTGGCTCACGCATGTATTCCCAGAATTTTGGGAGGCCAAGCGGGAGGATTCCTTGAGGCCAGGAGTTGGAGACCAACCTGGGTAACGGAGTGAGACCTCTGTGTCTACAAAAACTTAAAAAATAAAAATAAAAAAAATAAAAAAAGGAACCAACTCTGCCAACACCTTGATTTCAGATACTTAGTTTCCAGAACTGCGAGAAAAATAAATTTCTGTTGTTTAAGCCACCCAGTCTGTGGCACTTTTTTTGACAGCAGTCCTAGCATAATATGCCTATGTTAGAGCTAAGGCATGAAAATGACAGACCGGCCGGGCGCGGTGGCTCAAGCCTGTAATCCCAGCACTTTGGGAGGCCGAGACGGGCGGATCACGAGGTCAGGAGATCGAGACCATCCTGGCTAACATGGTGAAACCCCGTCTCTACTAAAAATACAAAAAAAAACTAGCCGGGCGAGGTGGCAGGCGCCTGTAGTCCCAGCTACTAGGGAGGCTGAGGCAGGAGAATGGCGTAAACCCAGGAGGCGGAGCTTGCAGTGAGCTGAGATCCGGCCACTGCACTCCAGTCCGGGCGACAGAGCGAGACTCCTCCTCCTCAAAAAAAAAAAAAAAAAAAAAAAAAAAAAAAAAAAAAAAAAGAAAATGACAGACCATAATATGCAGTCCTAGCATAATATGCCTATGTTACAGCTAAAGCATGAGGTAGCTATTTGGTGAGTGGGTGGGAGAAATAGCCCCCTGCATCCACTTTATTAAGAAATGTAGAGAGAGGAGATGGATTTTATAAGGTCCTTGAAGTTGAGTCCTTTCACTATTTGATGGAAAGGTAAATTCCAATCGTAGAGAAGGCGACATATGTCCAGGAGATGTAAAGCATTGTCTTTGCTGGCTCACAGCCATCTTCTGAAGGAACTGTCCTTGCTTGCAGCCTCTCCTGTCCAAGTAAAGCTGCTCTTTCCCCACAAGACTGGCTTCCCTCCTAACCTGGCAGATTGCACTAAGCTGACCTTTTAAGAAGAAACGTGCTGGACCAATCAGGTTCTCTCTTTAGATTTGGGAATTGGTGCATTAGCTCTAATGAACAGAGCTCAACAGTCATATTGGACTCCTTGGTTGAGGCTACTTGGCCAGGCCATGTTCTCGAGGAAACTTAAAAGGAGTCAAAAGGCCAGGCGCGGCAGCTCATGCCTGTAATCCCAGCACTTTGGGAGGCCGAGGCGGGCAGATCACATGAGGTCGGGAGATCGAAACCAGCCTGACCAACATGGAGAAACCCCAGCTCTACTAAAATTACAAAATTAGCAGGGCGTGCTGGCCAATGCCTGTAATCCCAGCTACTCAGGAGGCTGAGGCAGGAGAATCACTTGAACCTGGGAGGCAGAGGTTGCGGTGAGCCGAGATTGCGCCATTGCACTCCAGCCTGGGCAACAGGAGCGAAACTCTGTCTCAAAAAAAAAATCTGTTTAAAAGGGAGTCAAGAGGGGAGAGGATGGAGTAGATCTGCAGGGTCAAAGAGTAGCTTTCGTTCCTGGATTGAGCTAGCTTACGAGAGTTTCTGTACCTCACAACCAGAACTGTGTTGACTGGAACAGTATGAAATCAAGAGTGAGAAAATCAGGGCCAACGTCCTTCCCTGAGGAGCCACATAAATCAGTCTGGTCTCTCTTCCATGCAAATTCATAAGACTTTCAGGCTGGAAAGACCGTAGAGAGCATCACCAGGCTGATATTTTCTGGGCAGTTAAGGTAAGCCAGGTGCTTTTTGTGAACTATTAACCCTTTGAGCTAGGACACAACAATTGTAATGTTATCTTCATTTTACAGATGAGTGAAAACATAGACAGGTTAAGAAACCTGCCTTCAGTCACATAGTGTGGTAACTCAATGACAGAAATAGCCACAATTGTTTGCCGTTCCTGTAACCTCATCCTTTGCGATGTGACTTTGCAGCTGCTTTCAAGAGGTGGGATCAAGCCAAAAATGGCAGTAGTCCTAGCTACTCGGGAGGATGAGGCGGTAGGATGCCTTGAACCTAGGAGTTCAAGGCTGCAGTGAGCTGTGATTGCGCCACTGCACTTCAGCCTGGGCGACAGCAAGACCCTGTGTCTCTCTTAAAAAAAAAAAAAGGAGGTGGAATCAGGGCTTGCTCTGTGATTAGCCTTGGTCAGCAAAATGTGGCAGAAACGAGTTATGTCAGCTCTGAGCCTAGGCTTCAAGAGACCTTAAAGGCTGCTTCTGGCTTTCTTGGAATCCTGTGGTTGCTTATGAATGAGTCCAGGCTATTCTACTGGAAGATGAGACATGTGGCCCAGTTCCCGCTGTGATCAACAGCCAGCCATCCACTGAAGGTGTGGCTGAAGCCGTCCTGCATAAGCCAGCCCCTGGACATACGAATGCAGCTGTCCTAGACCAGGCAGCCCCCAGACAGCCCACCTGCTAACCACAGATGCCTGAGCAAGTCCAGCTGAGGTCAGCCAAACCCGCTCCAGTTCAGAACCATCCAGATTAGCAGACTCACTCAGATGACCCACAGATATCTGAGGTAAATAATTGCTTCATTTTTTAAGTCACTAAATTTTGGTGGGTTTGTACTTCCTGATACAGTTAGCAAGTGGCAGAGAACCTGGGATTTGACAGTGACCATCTGACTTCAATGACAGTGAAAGGTCTCAAATCCAGTGCACACTGTAGCTTGGCTAATGCAATGCCTTCTTTCTTAGAAGCAGTGTATGTAACATCTTTATGAGGATTTAGGACTGGTCAGGATGGATTCAAAATCCAGCTTACTTATCCTGGGTAGCTTAATGTCTCCAAACTTTAGCTTCCTCATATGTTAACTGCAAACAATACCCACTATCTCACAGAGATACCAGGAGGATATAATGGGATAACATATCTAAAGTGCTCTGAGTTTGATGACCTTTCCTAGAATATGGAAAGTCTGCAATGGGTCCGAAAGTTCTTAATGACTGAAGGCATTTCCTTCCCAGTGTTGATGTCTACGCAACTGACAATTTTAGGAACAGTATCTCTTCTCAGAGTTTTTGTAGTTTGTAACCCTTAGTTATTTCTACAAGAAATTTTTCCTTAATTATAAGCATTTGTTTAGACGAGTATTTCTCAAAGTCTGCAGCTTCATGTCAAATGTAGATTCATGACCTCATCCAAGACCCACTGAATTAGACTCTCCCAGGAGTGGGGTCTGAGAATCTATTTTTAAAGAAAGTTCTCCATAATTTTCATGAACGTTAAAATTTAAAGACTGCTACTTAGACTTCTCTGCAAAGACTGAAACACAGTGAATTATTGCATTTTCTCACTCTAGTGTTGTTTTCTGGTAGGGTGTTCCCTAGGGTTATTCGTATGCTAAGTTTTTAGGTTAAAAAATATATACTGCCACTTTTTCCTTAGAAGTCATGCTGATATAGCCACCAAGGTTTTTTGGATTATTTGTTTTGAGATGGAGTCTCACTCTCTCACCCGGGCTGGAGTGCAGTGGTGCAATCTTCTTGGCTCACTGCAATCTCCGCCTCCTGGGTTCAAGCGATTCTCCTGCCTCAGCCTCCTGAGTAGCTGGGACTATAGGCGCACGCCACCACGCTCAGCTAATTTTTGTATTTTTAGTAGAGACAGGGTTTCACCATGTTGGCCAGGATGGTCTCGATCTCCTAATCTTGTGATCCACCTGCCTCAGCCTCCCAAAATGCTGGGATTAAGGCATGAGGCACCCTGCCTGGGCCAAGACACTAAGTTTTGGTGGATATAGAGTTACACGCCAATGAATGAATCAACCCAGATGACACTATGATTAAAATATAAAGTGTATCAATGTGTTACTCTTTGAATGAATACTGGAAAATCAGTTTTCCTCTCTGTTTTCCTTGTTTTGCATCTATAGTCCTGTAGTCCTATATATGGTCCTATGCTAGAAGTAAAGGGAAAGAGTGGAGGGAAGGAATTTCACAAGTACCAAGAATATTGACTTGTTTTTACTGTTGTTATTACCAGTAACATTATTATTTTCACAGAGCAAGCACTAAGAGAAACAGGAAATGGCTTGACCCCCAAACTGACTTAGAAAGTTTGTTCAGCCTGAATTAGTTTTAGTAGGAACATTTTTGTTCACCTTCTAATGTAGCCATTAGAGAAAATGGTGGGAGCACTTCACTAGGGCTAAATTCTTAAGTCCGCCTAACTATAGTCAAAAGTTTAAAGTGTCTTAGTTTGATGTCTTTTTTGACTGTTCTATTTCATGGTATCATGTTTTTAAAAAGACTTTTTCACAAAAAGTAGAAAAAGGAAAAATAATAACAGAAGGGAGCTACTACAAAAAGTGCTGTTGGAAGCCGATTCCTCTTGAGATGACACCAGAGCTTAGAACTTTTTATCCAAAGCTCTTCATTTCCTACCAATATTTTTTTTCACTGTTCCAAAGGTGGAAGAGGCTCTGAATAGCAAAAGTACTGTGCTTTTTAAAACCTGCTGAACAACTTCTATCTCTAAGAGTACTGAAGTTTTGCCATACCAGTTTGAGTATGACAAACTGCAAAACATATGCATAAAAAAATCTAGACTATTCTAATTGTGCCAATCCATGGTTAAAAAAAAAAAAAAAAAACTTCTGGAGCCACGCAGCTGTTAAAATCCATCATATTTACAATTTTTATAAATGAATTTATTTTAATAAAAACAAGTTACTCTGTGAGGCTGATCTCTAAGCAGATTTATGTGGGCTGGCACAATCTGCTATGCTAAACATATATTCATATTGCTTAAGTCTGCAACCAGTTTTTTTTTTTTGAGTGGTGATGATAACAGTCTTGCTTTGTAGAAGGATACCAAGTAATTGGCAGCAATTCAGCTAAGGATATTGTTCTCAGCACTGTGTTTTCTTGGACAGAATTGCCCTGTGGGCATGACCCTAAACTGGGAGAATTCTGGGCTGCTGGCATTGGGCAGTGAACCAGGGAGACAGCTTATAGGGAGGAGGAGTGACTCTATAAACTAGTGCTAAAGAAGAGGAGGAGGAAGAAGAAAGCAAGGGAGGAAGTGGGGGTAAAATGTGAAGCTGCAGTCAAGAGCTCCACATCCCTAAAGGGGTCTCTTCTTACCTTTCACTTGAGACATCTTTATGCTCCTGTTTTTGCTTGGCTACTAGGCTGTACATTCCTGGAAGACAGGAATGTTGCCTAACTCAGCCGTACATCTCCCACAGTGCCTGGCATACACTGGCACACACAAAAACGAGTCACCGGCCGGGTGCAGTGGCTCACGCCTATAATCCCAGCACTTTGGGAGGCTGAGGGCAGATCACGAGGTCAGGAGTTCGAGACCAGCCTGACCAACATGGTGAAACCCCGTTTGTACTAAAAATACAAAAATTAGCCGGGCGTGGTGGCGCGTGCCTGTAATCCCAGCTACTCAAGAGGCTGAGGCAGAAGAATGGCTTGAACCCCGGAGGCAGAGGTTGCAGTGAGCCGAAATCGAGCCATTGCACTCCAGCCTGAGAGACAGAGCAAGACTCCGTCTCAAACAAACCAACCAACAAAAACAAACGAACAAAAGAAAACCTGTCATTAAATGTGTAGACAAAAGAATGAATTTCTCTATTTGAAGCATTTCCAGACCCTTCCTTGGTCTAAAGAGGTTCCCAGTGAGGGCAGTACTGCCCCTTGGGGGCGTACTGAAATTTTGCGGGGGCAGTTTTTGTTTTGCATTGTATTGGTGGCAGAGTATTCGCATTGTGAAAACTCTGTTATTTTAAAATTTTTCTTGATATTAGTACATATTTTATTATAAACTACTTTCTATTTTTTCATCTTTATTAGAACATTACATTGGTTTCTCGAAATCATTTGTAGAGATAGTATGCATTAGGAATTTAATTCCAGAGGAGTAAAGCAGTGTTATATTTTTTGTTGTAAATACAGGGCGTGGAATGTGGCAGGGTTGAATACCTTTGCTTATAAGATTAAGCCTCATCCTACACAAGTTTTAGGATTCTAAGATGAAACCTATAAATAAAAAGAACATTGTAGAACACTGATTTCAACAGATTCCACGGGCAGGCGCGGTGTCTCACTCCTGTAATCCCAACACTTTGGGAGGCCGAGGCAGGAGGATCACTTGAGGTTAGGAGTTCGAGACCAGCCTGGCCAACATGGTGAAACCGTCTCTACTAAAAATACAAAAATTAGCCCGGCATCAGGTGATGGGCGCCTGTAATCCCAGCTACTCGGGAGGCTGAGGCAGAAGAAACGCTTGAACCTGGGAGGCGGAGGTTGCAGTGAGCCGAGATCGCGCCATTGCACTCCAGCCTGAGCGACAGCGCGAGACTCCGTCTCAAAAAAAAAAAAAAAAATCATATTTCCACTTGAAACAACTGCATCTTTTAGGATTAATGTGGCTCAGCGGAGCTCTACTGTGCTTTTAGGATTAATGTGGCTCAGCGGAGCTCTGCACAAAGAGTCCGCGACTGGGATGGGGGTGGGGAGTGAACGTCAAGGGGCCCAGGAGCGCTCGAGCGTCCAGGGCCCGGCGTGTGGAGCGGCTGGAGGGTGAGTTGCCGCTCTCCGCTTTGGTTCTGTTCCTCCTCGTTCTGACGGCGGTGCAGGGGAAAGGGAAAGTGAGTGGAGAGGGGCGGCGACGCTGGGCGGTGTTCCCGAAAGCCCAGGCACTCGCTGACCCCGCTGCAGGGCTGGTTCCCTGGAAGCCGTCGGGATGTGAAGCCCTCGACTCGAAAGAAGTCTCGGGAAGAGAGAGTGGCTGTTCGAGGGGAGGAGGGCGGCTGAGGGACAGAGGGCGGCTCCGCCTTGCCCGGCGGTTCCAAGTACGGCTGAACTGAACTTTCGGTGTCAGCGGGTGGAGCTGCGGCCCGCCGAGGAGCGACGAGAGGTGGAGCTACCGCTGACAAGGGGCGCGGCGACATCTGTCAGGGCACAGGGCTCCCAGCTGGACTCGCAGCGGTCTCCGAGGGGCGGGGCTTCCGCCCAAAGGGGCGGAGCCTGGGTCGTGTCTCCCCTGAGGATGGGCGTGTGATGACAAGGGGCGTTTCAATAGAAGCCAGCATGCTTACCTCTCACGATCCAGCAGTGACATTAGGAAGGCGGAGCGCAAGGAAGGCAGGTCTGCCTTCTGTGCTGACCCGAGAGAAGACTAGGCTTCCGTCGACAGTGGGCGGAGCGGTCGCCGGCAAAGGGCGGGGCCATTTCGAGCCCTAGGAAGGCCGGGCTTCTCCTGACAGGGGGCGGAGCTTCCGCAGCCTGGGGCGGGGCTTCTGTTGACAGGGGGGCGGGGCGGCTCCCTACCTCCCGCGGTGCGCCAATCCCCGGACTAGGGGAAGGGGTAGGACCCCAGTGGAGTAGCAGGGTCTGGGCGTGGAGAGCCCGGCGCCGCACGGGGTGGGGGCGCGCGGAGGACGCGCGCGCGGGAGCGCCCCTCCTTGACCGGCTCTCTCCCCTCCCCCTCCGCCCCCGACGGCCGCTGGGGCGCGCGCCTCTCCTCGCACCCCCACCCTGGGTCCCTAAGCTCTGCGGGGCCACCGAGCTGCTGAGGCCCCTTTGCGGGCCCGCCGAGCGGTTCCGGGTTTAGGGTTCACAGGTCAGAGTTGACTCCCTGAAAAGTGCAGCCGGTTTGAAATGCAAGATGGCGGCGGCGTGGCGCTGAGAGGCGCGGCGGCCCCTGCAGGTAGTGGCGTGAGCCGGCCCCGCGACCAGCGGGCCTGGAGACTCTGGGCTGCGGGTGGGAACCGGAGCGCAGAGTCCGCGGCCGGCACGGGAAAGGCGAGTGGCGCAGGGCCCGGCGGGAGGAGGGTGGCCTCACAGCAGAGACCCCTGGGGCTGAGCCCGCTCGCGGCGGCGGGTGGCGTGGTGGACCCGGCGCGGGGCGTCCGAGGGGGACGGACGGGGCCTGCCTCGCGGCTGGGCAGTCGCCGCAGAGGGACAGACAGACCCACAGCCTCCCTCGCTCTTTTTGGGTGTCTCCGCCACCGAAGGAGCTTGGGGGCGGGGGGCTCTCTGGAGGGAAAATCTCAGCTCCCTGTCTTGGTGAGGACTGAGCAACTTAGGATTGTTGAGGGGAGTGAAGACTGCGTATTCCCAGCGGAGGGCGCCGCCGGAGGGAGCACCCCAGTGATGTTGGGAGTCCTAGAGGAGGTCGGGAGCGCTGTCCTCCGGGGGCGTGTGGCTACTTCATGGGGACTTAGTCTCCCTGAGGGTAAGGAGAGATTCTCTTGCTGGAGCTGAGCGCACTGACTAAGGTTGGAGCCCAAGCAAACCGTTCGGGAGAAGTCCTTACCTCCAGTTCAAGGAAGGCTGTGCGCACCCGTTTCGGGGCCAGGCCATGTCTCAACTTTGAGAAAGACTGGGAGTTGAGTCCTTAAGCACCGTATTACGATTGTGAGGAAGCCCTGGGATTTAGGGAGAAGTTAATTAAAGAGGATGGTAGGGGCGTGGGGGTGTGGGGGCTGACCCATGGGAATCCTCCAAGCCTTAGGGCCCACAGGGAGCAATCTACTAATTCCTCAAGGGAAATAAAAGGCTGGGAAGGGGAGGTTTAAGAGGAACAAGGTCTAAGGGCAGGAAAGAAGAGCCCTGGCAGATGCCCTTTCCTTATATATTTACACCAAAGTTGGAGGTAAAAGGACTTGGCAATTCTTTGTTTTAGTACCTTTCCTGTCCTCTTTCCTCCGTGGGTAACTGTAAGGAAAGAGCATAGCCCCTGAGAAGGAAAAGATTCCATTTGATATCCTTAGCTTAGGTTAGTGAAGGATCCAGCAGCTGGGAAGGCGTCAATGAGAAACAGCAGGCAGGGGAATTAGAACAGGGACTAGGGATGAGAAAAGAGAAATACAGGGAAGATATCGGACAGCAGAAATTCCACAGCCCTTTCTGTCAACTCAACCCAGCTATTAGAAGAAAAAAAAAAACATGCGAAGAGATAATCTTTGAGAGAAAAATGTAAGAAAAGGCTGAGAGAGAAGTTGTGATGTGATTAGGCTGGGATTCCATGTAACTTAAGCAATTCTCTTGGAGGTTAATGTGACAGCAGAAAAAGGAAAATAACAAAATTGGAAAATATACAGCGGTTCACGGTTAGGGAGGAAGAAGCAGTTTTCCCCCAGGAACAGTTAATATTTGGTTTGGGAGGTGTGTGTGTGTTGTGTGTATACATATATGAGAGCACTTTAGAGTTGTTGGTATTGGTCATTGTTTCTCAGTCTTTGTCTGAAAGCTTTAAATTGTGTTATATGGTGCTACATTAATTATCTTTGTTTATGAAAAATTATTCTGAAAAAGTCATTCTTTTTTTGTTGGGAGTGAAGGTGAGCAGGAGTTGGTTTTAACAGGGAAATTGGCCCTAGTATACCCATCGATTATTTTAATTTCTGAAGTAGCAATTCTGACTCCTGATTTTAAGCAAAAGAAATGTGAGTGCTGCCATTGACAATAATGCGGTAACAGGACGTAAAAGAAAAAGGGCTTTCATGAATATTTTTTTTCCTTTTAGTTTTTCTCTCCTTTCTCAAAGCATTTGAGGGCTAAGCAGACTAATTTTATACAAAGTAAAATGTATAATCGTACGAGGACCTTTTCGATACAAAATGATAGCATTTCAGTTACCAGTGAATCTTTTTTGTTGAAGTACCTCTTCAGATTCCTTATTTAACAATCAGGATTAAAATGAGAAATAAAGAATAATACTTGGGTAACTGATGATAGTGATGATTCATAGAGATTTCTTGAACCATTCTTATAATTTCAAAAGAGCTTTAACATCTTCAGTGGAAATGTTTTAAAGATAGAGTTCAAGTATAAACTAGTTTAGAACTTCACATTTGGAACATTGTATGCATGTGTGCTGTTCTTTGGTTTCCTCAGTGTGCATGTAGCTCTAGTTTTATATTCAATTCTGAACAGATTAGGCTGGGTGAACCAGAGAGGCATTAATGCCAGATGGTTTGAAAATATGCTAAAGCCGAAAACATAAATGTGTCTGTGCTAGTGAGCACTCATTAGTACATTTCTTTCCTTTATAGCTAAGCTTATTATTTCACTGGATTTGGGAGGTAGTTCATGCATGATGTAGCAATTATTTCACCTTTAATGATAATTGTAAGTTCTTTTTTTTTTTTCAATAAATGGGGACAAAGTTTTACAGTTATTAGCGAAATTAATAGCATAGGAGAGGTGGTTAATTTTGAGGATTTTTCTTCCTTTTCTATTATTTTATATTAAGATGGAAAGGTTATATTATGATGTGTTATATTTCTTATGCTAATTAAGCATAAAATGTGATATTTGAGACTTAGTTTGCTGTAAATTATAACAATACTTAAATGAAAATGCTTTTAAAATTATTAAAATGATCACAAACATAGCTGAGGAAATAACCCTTTTAGTTGTGTTTGCAGTTTGTGAATTTGGGCCCAAAAGACTTAAATTAACAGTGTTGAAAGTTCAGCACCTAGTTTTTAATCTAATATCATAGCCAATGCAATTATTCAGAGAGATTTTTAGAATTATCTATTGTACTGTTTATGGTGCTAGCCAGTAATACACATTTTTTAAACCATTGTAAGTATTTATTTATGTTGTGATAAGCACATTTACTGTTAAGACTAAATTTTTTGAACTTAAAATCCTTTTAAATAATCATACGTATTTTCAAAAGTAAGTTATATTTCTTTTTGAAACTGCTACTGTCTTTAGAATAAGAGTCAATGTTTCTTTACTACTGCTGATGAATTTTATTGTATCCTTGTTGCTCTGATATATTTGTAGTCATGAATAACCAGATTTGCATGACTGAAGTTGCTGACTTAGATTATTAATCAGAATATACATTGAGTTTACATTCTGGAGATCTGCATTTTATACAGGATATTCTTAAAGTAAATAGTAATATGTAAATTTTTTTTTTTTTTTTTTTTTGAGGCGGAGTCTCGCTCTGTCGCCGGGACTGGAGTGCAGTGGCCAGATCTCAGCTCACTGCAAGCTCCGCCTCCCGGGTTTACGCCATTCTCCTGCCTCAGCCTCCCGAGTAGCTGGGACTACAGGCGCCTGCCACCTCGCCCGGCTAGTTTTTGTATTTTTAGTAGAGACGGGGTTTCACCGTGTTAGCCAGGATGGTGTCCATCTCCTGACCTCGTGATCCGCCCGTCTCGGCCTCCCAAAGTGCTGGGATTACAGCCACCGCGCCCGACCATATGTAAATTTTTATGTAGTTGCCAGGTTTTGATCTTAAAAGATACTTAATCTTGGCATTTTATACAATTGGTTTCCAATTTAAGAGGTAAGACTGTATACCTTTGGTCTAAACAAATATGATGATATACTTTGGAAAATAAGTATACATGAGCAGTGGCCGGGCGCCGTGGCTCACGCCTGTAATCCCAGCATTTTGGGAGGCCGAGGCGGGCGGATCACAAGGTCAGGAGATCGAGACCACGGTGAAACCCCGTCTCTACTAAAAATACAAAAAATTAGCCCGGCGCGGTGGTGGGCGCCTGTAGTCCCAGCTACTTGGGAGGCTGAGGCAGGAGAATGGTGTGAACCCGGGAGGCGGAGCTTGCAGTGAGCCAAGATCGCGCCACTGCGCTCCAGCCAGGGAGACAGAGCGAGACTCCGTCTCAGAAAAAAAATAAAATAAAAAAAATAAAAGTAAAGTATACATGAGCAGTTTAAGAATGATGTTTAGTCAAGGGAGCCAATTGAGTCCTTTTTTTTTTTTTTTTTTTTTTGAGACAGGGTCTCATTCTGTGGCCCGGGCTGGAAGGCAGTGGCATAATCATGGCTCACTGCACCCTCAATGTCCTGTGCTCAAGCAATCCTCTTTCCTCAGCCTCTCGAGTAGCTAGGATTACAGTCATGTGTCACCCATTCCCGGCTAATTTTTAATTTTTTTTTTTGTAGAGATAAGGTCTTGCTGTGTTGCCCCAGCTGGTCTCAAACTCCTGGCCTCAAGCAGTCCTCTGCCTTGGCCTCCCAAAATACTGGGATTACAGGCGTGAGCCACTGCACTCAGCTAAATAAATAATTTTTAATGCAAGATTTTAATTTTCAGTTCTTAGTTTTAGATTTTAAAAAATAATGTCAGAATTTATCTTAACAAAATTAAAATATTGAAGTCATAGCCATATATATTATTGTAAATAAAATAACTCTTTCATTAAATTTCGGCGATTTCCTATTTCTCAAGATTTCTAATCCTTTTTCCCCTTCTTAAAAGTCTTTCTTTTCCTTTTTTGTTTTTTAGTGAGAAATGAAAGAAGATAGGAGGTTCTGATATTTCTAAGCACTTAACTCATAATTATGTTTTTCTTCTATCCTAAGTTTATTCTCTTTTACAATCCAATATTCTTAAAAATAAGTGTGTTAAAACTTTGCTAGACATGGGCTGTACTTGGGAGTGGGGAGGATCATGAGAACAATTTCTGCTCGTTACTATGATAAAATTACTTATATCAGATGTTTGCTAGTTCTATGAAATACCCCTTAAATGTGTCATACAGTAATGATTCATTTTGAAGCTAAGGTCAGAAAATGTTTGTGGGGGAGAGGTTAAATTTGATTGATTAATACCTGCCTATTGAAGCCAACTTGTTCCAGCATGATTTAATATGCTCAAAGGTACGAAATGGCAAATACATTTTGCTGGTTGGTTGTTACCCAGATTCTTAAAGTATTTTATCACTTGTCAACAGTGAGCAAATTTTAAACAAAGATTTCTTTGCTAACATTCATTGTGTTCTAAGTACGAAGAAGTATTCCAGAAACTTTACATGTGTTACCTATTTCAATCCTCACAACAACCCTATTTTTTTTTTTTTTTTTTGAGACGGAGTCTCGCTGTGTCGCCCAGGCTGGAGTGCAGTGGCCGGATCTCAGCTCACTGCAAGCTCCGCCTCCCGGGTTTACGCCATTCTCCTGCCTCAGCCTCCCGAGTAGCTGGGACTATAGGCGCCCGCCACCACGCCCGGCTAGTTTTTTGTATTTTTTAGTAGAGACGGGGTTTCACCGTGTTAGCCAGGATGGTCTGGATCTCCTGACCTCGTGATCCGCCCGTCTCGGCCTCCCAAAGTGCTGGGATTACAGGCTTGAGCCACCGCGCCCGGCCAACAACCCTATTAAGTAAGTAGTATCCTATTAATATTACTAGCCCCATTTGTAGATGACAGGGCTGAGGCACAAAAAGGCTAAGCCATTTGTCTAAAGTCACACAGCTAGTAAGTGGCAGTGCTGGATTTGAACCCAGTCTGTTCCAAATTTTTCAAGCTCTTGGTCTTTTTTTGTAATCCATCTACTACCAGAACAGCTTGTTCTGTTTTATTATATAATGTATATAGCTGAGATGAGCTCTTTAATTTATGGAATTCACTCATACTAAATTAAGAAAAATACTTTGAATTAGATAGAAATGTTCTGAAGTAATCCCAGTATCAGGAACTTAACATCAAGCAACTAGGATTTTCATTCAAAAGCACTGATGAGCTCATTTTTGCTCCTCTGGTAACCTTGTGCCTTTACATGTCTTGGCAGCTCTTCTTAAGAGACTCATTCGGTAAAATATCTTGCAATTACTGTGTGATTTTAAGAATGGATTGAAATAGGTTACCAGTTTCCTACGGTATTAATAATTCATTTTGGAAAATAACCTTCCCTCTTTGGCAGCTGTTTCCTATCTTCTCTTCTAGTCCACATCCTGTAGATTGATAGCTAACGAGTGGCAGAACAAGGAGATACCAGGAAATGAAATTGTAGAGTCCCAGGCTACAGAGATAACAAGATGCTTCACTGGGCCTACCAGGAAGATGCTCTTTTGCTTTTCATGAAAATAGTGTACTTATTCAACCTAAGTTTTAACTTAATCTAGAGGTATTTTACTAGGGGACTGGTGTATTTACATTATTTCTTGATGTGAGAAGTTTCTTCATAAACCTGTAGTAGTAGAAGGAATCAAAAAATAAGGTTAATTGGGAAAATAATCATCCTTAATATTTATTCATTATAGTTTACAGAGAATAGTGCTTAAAGAACACAACAAAAGGCCAGTTAGGGATCACGCCTGTAATCCTAGCACTTTGGGAGGCCAAGGCGGGTAGATCACTTGAGCTCAGGAGATCGAGACCATCCTCGCCAACATGGTGAAACCCTGTCTCTACTAAAAATACAAAAATTAGTTGGGCGTGGTGGTGCGTGCCTGTAAACCCAGCTACTCAGGAGGCTGAGGCAGGAGAATCGCTTGAACCAGGGAGTCGGAGGTTGCAGTGAGCCGAGATTATGCCACTGCACTCCAGCCTGGCGACACAACGAGACTCCGTCTCAAAAAAAAAAAAAAAGAATACAACCAAAATGCTTTAACCCTTCAAAAGTGTTATTTATGACTGTTCTGGTAAGATAAGCAATTGTAGCTTTATTAAACTTTTCTGATTGGTTTAACTGCTCTAGGTTATATACTACAACATATTTGTACAGTAATTGAATTTTCAGAGAATTATTTTCTATTTATTTGATTGCGTGATATTAATGCTTCACAGTGCACTGATTGTAAAGCCATTTAGTAGTAGCTTTCAGGCAAAAACGACATGGCTAAACCCCAGTCATTCTGTTAGATAACTCCTTGTTTAGAGATCAAGTACTACTAGTTTGTTTAACTTATTTTGGCTTGTGTTGTCAGCATTAATAATCCTCTCCATTCTGATTAACGTAATAAATTAGGATACAAATGTCACTAGGTTTATGTACAAACACATAAACGTATACAACTACTTCCATTTCTTAGTTTAACTAAATTGTCTTCATAACCTTTGTATACTTATTTATTTATTTTGAGTCAGAGTTTCACTCTTGTTGCCCAGACCGGGGTGCAATGGTGCGATCTCGGCTCACTGCAACCTCTGCCTCCCCAGTTCAAGCGATTCTCCTGCCTCAGCCTCCTGAGTAGCTGGGATTACAGGCATGCGCTACCATGCCTGGCCAATTTTGTATTTTTAGTAGAGACGGGGTTTCTCCTTGTTGGTCAAGCTGGTCTCGAACTCCCAACCTCAGGTGATCTGCCTGCCTTGGCCTCCCAGAGTGCTGGGATTACAGGCATGAGCCACTGCGCCGGCCTATATACTCATTTTAAAGAATTCCCAGTTTCTACATCTCAATTTTCACTTTACAGATGGCATATATTCACATTTTGAAATTTTATTGAAAATGGTGTAGTGGTTATTTGGTTGTTCTGTATAATACAAATAGAATTTTTTAATATGTAGTTTTTGTGTTTCCTACCAATATTAGGATTGGTATTTAAATTGTTCTTTTAAAGTTTTGATGAGGGAATAAACTTTTTTTTTTCAAAATTACACTTATTTATTAAAAACTAAGCCATAAATTGTAGAAATTTCCTGACTAAGGCTAAATTATATCTAGAATAATAAAATATGAATTTTTTGTAGGAGAAGACAGACAGCTACTTTTGACCTGTTGGTGATGATGGCCTGAGCTAAACATCTAACTAGAAGGGATACCCTTCCATTTCAAGAACAGAATGCTAAGGAAGCTGTGGCAAGTATGTGTTTCAGTATTTTGGTATGGTAAAACTCAGATACTGAATGTACTCACTTTAGATTCCGTGATACTATATTTGGCTAAAGTTTTTAAAAGCTTTCCTTAAAAAGCAGCAGGCATATGTTAACACTTTTTTTAATATACTTTCAAATTTTAAGAGCTATAACTATAGGACTGCTTTAATTTCAAAAGAGACAGCATCACACTTCATAATAAAGCTTATATGATATAATTGATTTTAAAATTAGTATTTGATGAAATCTGCTGTGTCAAGCACTATACCAAGTGCTGTGATAACAGAGGTAAACAAGACAAAATGTACCTTTGGTGTGGGGAAATTGATCTAGAAATTTTGCTATGCTTTTACCTATATCCAGAAAAATGCTTCAGGATGTTCAAGAACAAATCCTGAAACTATATTTTCAAAACGTAGGCTACTAATAATAGTTAATTATAAGAGTTAGAATATTAAATACTCTTACTTATATTAACCATACCAAAACTTAAATATTTGAATATTGATCCTTTTGTAGTTCATAAGTGTGATGATTGGGTTTCATGCTCATGTGTGAAATGTGCCTTTCTCAAACCTTGTTACGACACTGGCACATTACTTGTGTGACGTTAAAAGTATATATATATATATATTCGAATATATTTGTATGTAATTGCTTTTATATTTTATCTGATTAATTAATTGGCTTTTATAAGAAGCATTTATCCAATTGTTATTTTAGATGATTCCAGAAAATACGAGGAAAGATTTGATAAACATTAATGTGGTAGTTTTCATTTTTAAAAAATTGATAACAGAGTTCTTTTAAGTTGATATTACCAATACTGATTACTATTATCTTTCAAAGTATTTTGAAAAATCTAGGCCGGGCGCGGTGGCTCAAGCCTGTAATCCCAGCACTTTGGGAGGCCGAGACGGGCGGATCACAAGGTCAGGAGATCGAGACCACCCTGGCTAATACGGTGAAACCCCGTCTCTACTAAAGAATACAAAAAACTAGCCGGGCGACGAGGCGGGCGCCTGTAGTCCCAGCTACTTGGGAGGCGGAGGCAGGAGAATGGCGTAAACCCGGGAGGCGGAGCTTGCAGTGAGCTGAGATCCGGCCACCGCACTCCAGCCTGGGCGATAGAGCCAGACTCCGTCTCAAAAAAAAAAAAAAAAAAAAAAAAAAGAAAAATCTAATTATTATGTCCTCAGTGAAGTGGGTAACAGTTACCTTACCTTTATAAATAGAGAAGATAATGACCAGATGAATGGTTTTTCAGTCTTCAGAGATAATCTCACTTGGAACTGAGAATAGCATTCTTGTGTTAGACTGACTGTAAAAGACTTAACACACCTTCTTGAGAGAAGTAGGGAAAAATTGTTTTCGGCAGAAAATTACTTTTTGATCACATTCACAAACTCTTCACAAGATAAGATATTTCATGATACTGTTAGTTTATATATCACTTTCAATGTATTACATACCTACCTACCTACCTGCCAGCTGTGCAGAGAAAACTAGGATGTTAGTGTCCTAGGGAGAGACCTTTCAGAAAGACATTTCACTCCTCCAATCTGTGGTTGGAGTTTGCCAGAAAAAATCTGTCCAGTTTGGATTCTTCTTTTAATCTTTAGTGTCATTAAGGTCTGCTTTCTCAGATGGAAAAAAACAGGTAGAGAGGATAGGGTTTCCTACCTTTCAGCCTTGATTAGCATTAGCAGAGGTATCCTCTGACATTTGGTTATCTTTGACCACAATTTCTTAGATGCTTTCACTTTTATTATTTTTATTCCTGTTTATATATTCACTTTAATACTTGATTTTCTGTTGTCTTGAGACTATTTTTTGGCAGTTTTCTTGAGATTTATCTCTCAGGTAGTGATTCTAGGTTACCAGCAATCGTTAAGAACATCTGCTGTGGATATAAATTTGTGTTGTCAAATTCCTAATTTAATTTTTTAAGAACTTGATGTTTCTAAATATTTTAACATTTTATTTTTATTTTTACATTTTAACTTTGAAAATACCTTAATTGTGTAAAAGTAACCTTTATTTTTTTTAACACAGTGGGTACCTTTTGTTTTAATCTGACTCATTCTTTGTTCATACTGTTTAGGCATTCTGTGATTTTTGTGTATTTGTAACTTTTAGTTTAAAACAAATGTGTTAAAGTATTTTCAACTGGCTAAACAGAACTTTTGATTCAGAGAGAGAGAAGTGACACTAAATAGAATACAGAGTCCTAAACATTCTCAGTATATATACAAATGCAGATTCCGAGGGATTCTCCATGTGCATATTTTTGCTACCTAAGAACAGTTTTAGTTTTGATGCTACATCAAAATTAACATGATCCCTAAAAACTATAGTATCTTCTAAATGCTCTTTTTTTTTTTTTGAGACAGAGTTTTGCTCTTGTCACCCAGGATGGAGTGCAATGGCATGATCTCGGCTCACTGCAACCTTCTTCTCCCAGGTTCAAGTGATTCTCCTGCCTCAACCTCCCGAGTAGCTGGGATTACAAGTGCATGCCACGATGCCTGGCTGATTTTTGTATTTTTAGTAGAGACAGGGTTTCACCATGTTGGCCAGGCTGGTCTTGAACTCCTGACCTCAGGTGATCCACCCGCCTCGGCCTCCCAAAGTGCTGGGATTACATACGTGAGCCACCTCGCCCAGCTCTGAATGCTCTTATTTGACCCAGAATTGGTATAAAAAACAAAGTTAGTGGCCAGGCACAGTGGCTCATGCCTGCAATTCCAGCACTTTGGAAGGCCGAGGCCGGCGGATTACGATGTCAGGAGTTCAAGACCAGCGTGGCCAAGATGGTGAAACCCCGTCTCTACTAAAAAAATACAAAAATTAGCCAGGCGTGGTGGCAGTCACCTGTAATCCCAACTACTTGGGAGTCTGAGGCAGAGAATTGCTTGAACCTGGGAGGCAGAGGTTGCAGTGAGCCAAGATTGCAACACTGCACTCCAGCCTGGGCAACAGAGTGAGACTCCGTCTCAAGAAAAAAAAAAAAAAGTTTGTTTTTATTCGCATAAAATCTTACCAAATAACATGCTTTTGTGGCTAACTAGGCCAACATACTGTTATCTGTTAATCATTTAATTTGAAGTCCAAGACAGCCAGAAAAACCAGAAGCTTGCAAATTCAGTGCAGTTGTGGCTCTGCTTAATTATAAAATATTTTAGACTTTTTTTAATAGTAGTAAGCATAGAATTTGAAACAGTCCACTAACTTCTTAGTGTATTACATTGAGGACTTTTTAAGTTTTTTAAAAATGTAGTAGAAGACTATTAAAGTATAGTTTTCTCATAAAACAGAGAAGTAATGATTCTAAGTACAAATTTGCATTTGCTGTCTTTATAGTAACTATACCCTTTTCTCCTGAATTTCACTGCCAAAATCATTCTTTGAATATTTGCTCTCCCTTGTTTTACTCTTAAGTAATCCACAAATTTAAATATACTCAATTCGTATATAAAACTGATGTATTACAATAACATTTTAGATGTTAGTAAATGTTTATTAAATGTTCATTGCTGTACTTTAATAGAATGTTTTAGATTCAAGGATGTTTTAATATTCTTGACTAAGGTAATTTTTATTAAGAATTTTACCATCGGAAGTAATCTATGGTAAATCAAACACAATTGTTTTTATAGCTCTTCTATAAATGAGTGTTTAATGAAGTAAAATGTATGTAATAATACATAGTATAGCTATATTTAAATTTTTTTTTTTTTTTTTGAGATGGAGTCTCACTCTGTCACCCAGACTGGAGTGCAGTGGAGCGATCTCGGCTCACTGTAACCTCTGCCTCCTGGGTTCAAGTGATTCTCCTGCCTCAGCCTCCCAAGTAGCTGGGACTACAGGCACCCATCACCACACTCTGCTAATTTTTGTATTTTTTTTTAGTAGAGACGGGGTTTCACCATGTTGACCAAGTTGGTCTCGAACTCCTGACCTCAATTGATCTGCCCACTTTGGCCTCCCCAAGTGCTGGGATTACAGAGGTGAGCCACCACGCCCGGCCTAAATATATTTTTTTAGCAAACATTATTGGGGTCCTAGTAAGTATTTTGTTGGGCCCTGGAAATATAGTGGGTAGCTAAATAGATATTCTTTCTGATCTAAAAGAAGAACTTGGATAAGAACTCTCAAACTTTTTAGATTGTGATGAAACACATTTTGCTTTACTAAAATGCTTTTCTGTAGAGAAATATTAATTGTAAAATTGTAAAAATTTTAATTGTTTTGATGAGTTCAGAATCATAAGTTGATTGAAGGGTATCCTACCCTCAGGAGAAGATCCAGTATACAGATAGATATATGGTAATTGGCTAGTCTAGATCTACACCCTGGAGATTGTGTTTGGGTGGTCTTGAGGGCTCTTAGAGCCAGTCTGACTTCTCAGAGCTCCAAAAACTATACCTGAATGCTACATACTGAGGGATTCCTGCTTCCCTGGAAAATCTTTTTTTTTTTTTTCTTTTTTTTTTTTTTTGGTTGTTGTTTCCTTCCTTCCTCCCCTCCCTTCCCCTCTCTTCCCCTCCCTTCCCCTCCCTTCCCTTCCCCTCCTCTCACCTCCCCTCCCCTGTCCTTCCCTTCTCTTCCTTGTCTTTCTTTCTTCCTTTCTTCCTTCCTCCCTTCTTGCCTCTCTTCCTCCCTCCCTCCCTCCCTTTTCTTTTTTTTTTTTTTTTTAAACAAATTTTCTGTCATCCTTGCCCAAGGGCCATGCTAATCTCTGCATGGTTCCAATTTTAGTATTTGTGCTGTGGAAGCCAGCACTGGAAAATCCTTTATGTAGCCATGTTTTTTGCCTTAATAATAGAAAAGAAACTTTCTTTCCAGCTTGACTATAGAAATATTGGTCATACATTGGCCATAGAAATCTTTTAGTCTATTTGCAGTTTTAGGGTCTTGAAAGTATTGTTTGTGGTACTTTATAATAAAGCAATGTGATAACAATATTAAAGAAAATCTGTAGGCTAGGCAGGGTAGCTCATGCCTGTAATCCCAACACAGGGAGGCAGAGGTGGGAGGATTACTTGAACCCAAGAGTTCAAGACCAGCCTGGGCAACATAACAGGAGTCTGTTCTCCACAAAAAGGAAAAAAACACAAAAGAAAAAGAAAGCATGTGAATATCACACATAAAATTGTCACCCATAATCTCATGTGAAATTTTCATTTTTTAAATATTCTCATCTCATCTTTGTTCACCTGCATACATATTTCCTCACAGTTATTATAATTAATATGCAAATTTTCTGAGTTTTAAAAAATTTAATAGTAAATGGGTAATTTTTTCCATATTCCTTACTCTTAAGATTATCGATTATAGTGGCAGTATAGCAATTAATTAATTTGATCAATTTTCTAAAAACACTTCCCCTACTAAAAAGTTAACTGAAAGCAGTTTTGTAAAGTAATTACATTCACAGTGCTGGATGCATTTACAGCATACTTTTTTTTATTGGCAGACTTAATTTTAATTGTGTTTTAATTGCAGAGTCACCTAGCTACTGAGTTGTGCAACTGACCTGTAACCTCTTTTTATAGGTAAATAGTGCAAGCTTCCCCAGATTGATTTTGAGCCCTGTTTTTAGTTGACCTTCAAATAGAGAATGTGATGCCTTCAGCTAATAGTGATTTCTATACAGCAATTTTCCTGTCCCAGTTCCATTGCACTTTAATGATAAAGGGAGATGAATAGGAACAACATCCTAGAAATTCTTATTCTGTATTTTTACTCCTACTTTTTCATCCAATTTTTGTGCATTTTCAGCTGATTAGGTTGCTTTAAAAAAAGGTGAGAGAACTTGTAACATTAAATAAATGGTGTTTCTTTTTTTTCCGGAAATAATTTTTCAGGGACTGAAAATAGCAACAATTAGGCACCTACTTTGTGTCAAAGTAAGTGAAGGAAGCATTTTTACTTCCTCTGATGTGGATACTACTATTTCTGTTTCCCCCAGGAAGGCCTTCTCTGCTTCTTTTCTAGAAGCCTCCTGCAGTGTGCTCATATAGTTCCCGATACTTCCTGTCTTACTGCACTAATCATAGTTATTCTAAGTAATTGTTTACTGCTTGCTTTCCTTGCTTCACTGCTAGTACCTGAAAAACCAGAGACTGCCTGTCTTGGTCACCATTGCATCATTACTGCCTAACACAGTACCTTTCACATGGTTGACATTCAACAAATAGTTGTTGAATAGAATTTGTTGAATTGAAGAATCTTGGTTTTATACGTGAGAAAATTGAGGTTGAATTGAATAGTTTTTCCAGGCACCTAACTGCTAATTGACAAATGTGACTGCAAAACCTGTGGTTTTACCCTATCCACAATGCCTTTATGGATTAATTACTCTGGGCTTGGGATTCTTCTTCCATAAAAATGGGGCAGTTGTACTAAGATCCTTGTTTCCTCCAAACTTATGACTTTATAATAAGAATTCCAAGGATACCTTTGTTTGCCCTTTGGTCTATTTTTAGACTATAACACATTATGCAGAACTGAGCTTTTGGACCAAATCTTGAAACTCTTTTGGGACTTCTCAGTCTCTTTTTAGAAATACGTTAAATAATACATTGACCTTACTTTTGTTAGCAAAATCATGGGGGTTCTGACAGTAGATTATAGCAAGGAAATAGTCTTTTTTTTCTTTTTTTTGTTTTGAGATAGAGTCTCTCTCTGACGCCCAGGCTGGAATGCAGTGGTGCGATCTTGGCTCACTGCATCCTCCACCTGGCAGATTCAAGTGATTCTTGTGCCTCAGCCTCCCAAGTAGCTGGGATTACAGGCGCCCACTACCACGCCCAGCTAATTTTTGTATTTTTAGTAGAGATGGGGTTTCACCATGTTGGCCAGGCTAGTCTGGAACCCCTGACCTCAAGTGACCCAGCCCCCCTCCCCCGCCCCCAGCCTCCCTAAGTGCTGGGGTTACAGGCATGAGCCACTGCACCTGGCCTCTTTAGATGAGTTTTTGAATTTCATGACTGAGCAATGGCTCAACGAGAGGAGGATTTTTGATGAAACTGATATATTGTCTTGATATATATATATGTATACATACATACACACACACACACACATATATATATATATATATATATATTTTTTTTTTTTTGAGATGGAGTGTGGCTCTATCGCCCAGGCTGGAGTGCAATGTCTGGATCTTGGCTCACTGCAACCTCCACCTCCTGAGTTCAAGTGATTCTCCTGCCTCAGCCTCCCAAGTAGCAGGATTACAGGTGTACACCACCACACCCAGCTAACTTTTATATTTTCAGTAGAGATGGGGTTTCACCATGTTGGCCAGGCTGGTCTAGAACTCCTGACCTCAAGTGATCCGTCCTCCTCAGCCTCCCAAAGTGCTGGGATTACAGGCGCACCCAGCCAGTATGTTTTAAGTTTTAAGCCAAAGGCTTTTATTTATTTTAATTAATTAATTAATTAATTTATTTATTTTTTGAGACGGAGTCTTGCTCTGTTGCCCAGGCTGGAGTGCAGTTGTGTGATCTCAGCTCACTGCAAGCTCCGCCTCCCAAGTTCACGCAATTCTCCTGCCTCAGCCTCCCAAGTAGCTGGGACTACAGGCGCCTGCCACCACGCCCGGCTAGTTTTTTGTATTTTTAGTAGAGACAGGGTTTCACCATGTTAGCCAGGATGGTCTCGATCTCCTGCCCTCGAGTTCCACCCGCGTCGGCCTTCCAAAGTGCTGGGACTATGGAAGTGAGACACCGTTCCCGGCCAAGCCAAAGGCTTTTAAACACATCTCAGGATCCCTGAAAGGTGGAAGTGGGGATTGTAAGATTCATGGAATTTGGTCAGAGAGTAGTTTAACCTCTGCCTCCTCCAACCAGATAGCTCCTCTTTTTTCTTTTCTTTTTTTTGAGACAGAGTCTCGCTCTGTCACCCAGGCTGGAGTGCAGTGGCGCAATCTCGGCTTACTGCAACCTCCACCTCCCGAGTTCAAGTGATTCTCCTGCCTCAGCCTCCTGAGTAGCTGGGATATTACAGGTGCACGCCACCACGCCTGGCTAATTTCTGTATTTTTAGTAGAGACAGGGTTTCAGTGTTGGCTAGGATGATTGATCTTCTGACCCTGTGATCCGCAGGCCTCAGCCTCCCAAAGTGCTGGGATTGCAGAAGTGAGCCACCGCACCTGGCTGGTGGCTCCTCTTTTATCTGTTTTGACCTGGGATTTCTCATAGCATTTTGTTTGAAGAAAGGGCTCCCTTGCTTAAAACAAAAAGTTTGAAAACCACCACTTTGAGGAAAAAGTTTCAGAAAGAAACCCTCTTGCCTTCCAACTATTATTATATCCCAATTAAATATAGTCTCTCTCAGATTCCAGGAAAGTAACAGTCACAAAATAGCTTACTCCTCTGCCTTTCAACAATTCTCTTTACTGTTCAAAATACGAGTGCTGCTCATTTATTACTCTTCCACTTACAATTTTTGTAGAAACAGTATCTTCCCATGTTGCCCAGTCTTGAACTCGTAGACTCAAGGATATCTTCCTGCCTTGGCTTCTTGAATAGCTGGATTACAGATGTGTACCACCATGTCTGGACCACTTATTTAGAGCCATTTAAGGAATTCCCTGTTTCTAATGAGAAAAAGTGATCAAACATCTGTGTTGGTACTTGAAAAATAATAATGGCAACCCCTATTTGATTAAAAGATAACATTGGCTTAGTTTATAACATTTGGTTAAGAAATAGTTGTAAATATTAGTGATTTCTTTATAATATCTTAGAAATCAAGAATGTTTTAAAGAAGAAAAGAATGACACCTTTGAGAGTAGGGATCTGGATTATTAATACCACTATTATTTTTAAACTGATGCTCTTTATTTGGTAATATGGGAAATTAGGGAACAAAGGACATTTAGTCCAACTTTCCTTCTGCTGCTTGGACGTGTAGTCTGTATTTGAATAATTCCAATGAGGAGGATTTTTACCATCCTTCAAAATCAGGGTATTCTCTCTTGGGACTGCTCTCTTTCCTAAAAATGTCTCTCCATTTACTGACTAGATGTATTGTTTCATGGGGACCTGGTTTTGCTTTATAATTTTTGAAGCACTCTCTTCTCTTCCATTTAGCTAGTGTGCCAGTAAATTAAAAATAGCTCTAATTTGTGGTGGAGAATAAATGAAATTACTTACCCATTTTATTCATTTTCATTTGGATTAGACTTCAGAAACACAAACTTTAGCATTAAACTTTTTATTTTAGAAATTTTAGGTATAAAATTTATTTAAATATATTTGTATGATCCTAATTCATGTTTTCTTGATGATTTAGTTGTTGTGAATTTCAGATACTGTTCTCTATGGTGATGCCTCCTGCAGGTCTTGTTGAGTTTTGTAGGACTATTTTCCTGTTCATTCTAGTGAATTTAATAAACATTGAGTGATTACCTCCCTGAATTCAGGCTTCTTGTATGCACTTGGGAATGCAACATTAATGAGAGGTCAGCCAAAATAGCTCAGCTGGAGCATTAGGTTGAAGATACAAAGTTTCTTGGCTCAATCCAGAGTTTTGGGAACTGTGTTTTATCTCAAAAAAGTTGTGTCTCAGTCTCTTCGTGTTCCTATAAAAGAATACCCAGAGCTAGGTACTTTAGAAAGATGAAGGGTTTATTTGTTTCACAGTTCTGCAGACTGTACAAGAAACATGGCTCCAGCATCTGCTTCTGGTGATGGCCTCAGGCAGCTTCCACTCATGACAGAAGATGATGGGGAATCCATGTGTGCAGAGATCACATGGCAAGAAAGGAAGCAAGAGAGACAGGGGAGAGGTGCTAGGCTTTTCCTAACAATCAGCTCTTGTAGGAACTGATAAAGTGAGAACCACATGGACAGCACCAAACTGTTCACGAGGGATCTGACCCCATGACCCAGACACCTTCTGTTAGGCTCTACCTCCAATATCGGGGATCGAATTTCAACATGAGATTTGGAGGGATCAAACATCCAAATTATAGCAAGCTGTTATTAAAAAAAAGAGAGAGACTCAATATCGATAGTAAGGAGACCACAGATAGGGATGGGGGTGCAGGGACAGAAATGTAATATTACTCTGCCATGTACAGTATGGTAAGTACTAGACTAGAAAGTAAACAGGGGAGGAAATGAGACCAAGTGAAAGGGAGAAGGTGGTCTCTAGTAGGGCTCCCCAACCCCTGTACCACGAACCAGTACCAATCCATGACCTGTTAGGAACTGGGCCGCACAGCAGAAAGTGAGAGGTAGGCAAGCAAGCATTACTGCCTGAACTCTGCCTTCTGTTAGATGAGTGGCGGCATTAGATTCTCATAGAAGCACAACCCTATTGTGACTGCACATGCGAGGGCTCTAGGTTGCACACTCCCTGTGAGAATCTAATGCCTGATCTGAGGTGGAACAGTTTCATCCCAAAACCATCTCATCCCCCGGCAGTGCGGTATGTGGAAAAATGGTCTTCCATGAAACCGGTCCCTGGTGCCAAAAAGGTTGGGGACTGCTGTCCTGGAGGGCACAGAGAGAGATCAGTGCATCCAGTGTCCTAACCTAAGGAAGCACCTGAGCAAGGGTCTGAAAGTGCATTGAATGTCTGTGAATTGTCAGTCATTTCTAGTGTACCTAAAGCATAAGGAAATAGGAGGAAGGAAAGCGAGGTTAGACTAGGTTGTGAAAGGGATTATATGTCCCATAAGGAGTTTGAACTTTATTCTTTCAACATTGGGGACCTGTATCAGGAGACTGATGTGATTGGATATGCTTTATAACTTTTGGTAGCATGGTGGCAAGTGCTAAGAATAATGTTTCTGGTAGACCAGGCACGGTGGCTCATGCCTGTAATCCTAGCACTTTTGGAGGCCAAAGTGGACAGATTACCTGAGGTCAGGAGTTCGAGTCCAGCCTGGCCAACGTGGTGAAACCCTGTCTCTACTCAAACTACAAAAATTAGCCAGGTGTGGTGGCAAGCACCTGTAATCCCAGCTACTCGGGAGGCTGAGGTAAGAGAATCGTTTGAACCCAGGAGGTAGAGGTTGCAGTGAGCCGAGATTGCGCCACTGCACTCCAGCCTGGGTGGCAGAGTGAGACTCTGTCTTAAAAAAAAAAAAAAGAAAAAGAATAATGTTTCTGAAACTTTGATTATTCATCCTCCATCTTTGCTATTTTTGCCATACTTGAAGCATGCTTTTGGCTGATGAGTTAGACCAGTAGGAAGAAGAGGACATAACTAATGAACTAATGGATTAAATTTCTTGTCTTTTTTTTTTTTGAGACGGAGTC
This sequence comes from Trachypithecus francoisi, assembly GCF_009764315.1. Classification (NCBI taxonomy): domain Eukaryota; kingdom Metazoa; phylum Chordata; class Mammalia; order Primates; family Cercopithecidae; genus Trachypithecus; species Trachypithecus francoisi. The sequence continues at coordinate 78,174,154 of NW_022681472.1, read as the reverse complement.
TCACTCTGTTGCCCAGGCTGGAATGTAGTGGCGTGATCTTGGCTTACAGCAATCTCTGCCTCCTGGGTTCAAGTGATTCTCCTATCTCAGCCTCCGGACAAGCTGGGACTACAGGCACCTGCCACTGCAACTGGCTAATTTTTGTATTTTTAGTAGAGATGGAGTTTCACTATGTTGGCCAGGCTGAATTTCTTACACACTTAATGGCCATAATATTTTAGTAGCTGTGAATGTTTTTTATAGTGTTAAAGTTCCTCCCTTGTTAACATTGCCATTTCACATTAATAATAGTGTGCTTGCCAAAGCAGGCCCTTTCCCCCTTGTCTTCTAATATATAGCTGGCTAAAAAATTCAAATGAATAAGCTTGTGTCTGACCCAAGGTAAAGTACTTAACGTTCAGTAAGTTAGTTGGCTTGGAGACATTTATTTTGATCTTCAGAGGACATTTTTTCTGATTCTTATCTTATTCTAGATCTTTATAACTGAGCTATCCAGCCACTTCATATAAGTGAACTATAACTATAATTTGTTTAAAAGATCATAGTTACTTGTTTTAAAACATGTTTAAATTTATTTTAATGTAGGTGATTGGAGTTGTGCTTCAAAAATTTCAGAAATTCAACAGTATTTTATCTGCCAACAATAAGCTCTTTACTTGATTGCACCATGAGAAAGCTGCTAATGAGACTTGTTGAGCGCAAAAATGGACTTGAAGAACGAAAAGCCATTGTTTTCAAATGAAGAACACTGAACAGTTTTAAGCCTCGATGCTTTTTAATCACCACTGAGCTTTTCCTCATAACATCAGAATGGCAAGCAGGCGAAAATCAACAACACCTTGCATGGTCCTTGCCAGTGAACAAGATCCAGACCTTGAGTTGATATCAGATTTGGATGAAGGTCCTCCTGTACTTACACCTGTAGAAAACACCAGAGCAGAGAGTATCTCAAGTGATGAAGAAGTTAATGAATCTGTGGATTCAGACAATCAGCAAAATAAAAAAGTTGAAGGTGGATATGAATGTAAATATTGTACTTTTCAAACTCCAGATCTAAATATGTTTACTTTTCATGTGGATTCAGAACATCCCAATGTAGTGCTAAATTCATCCTATGTTTGTGTTGAATGCAATTTTCTTACCAAAAGGTATGATGCACTTTCTGAGCATAATCTGAAATATCACCCAGGAGAAGAGAATTTTAAGTTGACTATGGTGAAACGTAATAACCAGACAATCTTTGAACAAACAATAAATGATCTGACTTTTGATGGTAGTTTTGTTAAAGAGGAGAATTTAGAGCAAGCAGAACCTACAGAAGTTTCTTCCTCAGGAATATCTATCAGTAAAACTCCTATCATGAAAATGATGAAAAATAAAGTGGAAAACAAACGGATTGCAGTTCATCATAACTCAGTTGAGGACGTTCCTGAAGAGAAAGAGAATGAAATCAAACCAGACCGTGAAGAAATTGTAGAAAACCCAAGTTCTTCAGCTTCTGAATCTAATACAAGTACTTCCATTGTAAACAGAATACATCCAAGTACTGCCAGCACAGTAGTGACACCGGCAGCAGTTCTTCCTGGATTGGCACAGGTGATAACTGCTGTGTCTGCTCAGCAGAATTCTAATTTGATTCCCAAAGTCTTAATCCCTGTTAATAGCATTCCCACCTACAATGCTGCATTGGATAACAATCCTCTTTTACTGAACACCTACAACAAATTCCCTTATCCAACAATGTCAGAAATTACAGTTCTTTCTGCTCAAGCAAAATATACAGAGGAACAGATCAAGATATGGTTTTCAGCCCAACGTTTAAAACATGGTGTTAGTTGGACTCCTGAGGAAGTAGAGGAGGCAAGAAGGAAACAATTCAATGGAACAGTGCATACTGTACCTCAGACCATAACTGTTATTCCTACACACATTTCCACAGGGAGTAATGGTTTACCATCTATTTTACAGACATGCCAAATCGTTGGTCAGCCTGGTCTGGTCCTTACTCAAGTGGCTGGAACAAACAGCTTGCCAGTTACAGCACCTATAGCCTTGACAGTGGCAGGCGTTCCAAGTCAAAATAATGTACAGAAAAGTCAGGTACCTGCTGCTCAGCCTACTGCAGAAACAAAGCCAGCAACAGCAGCAGTTCCAACTTCTCAAAGTGTCAAACATGAAACTGCATTGGTAAACCCTGATTCATTTGGCATTCGGGCGAAAAAGACAAAAGAGCAACTGGCAGAATTAAAAGTTAGCTACCTTAAAAATCAGTTTCCCCATGATTCAGAAATTATCAGACTTATGAAAATAACAGGCCTGACAAAAGGAGAGATTAAAAAATGGTTTAGTGACACAAGGTACAACCAGAGAAATTCAAAGAGTAATCAGTGCTTACATCTCAACAATGATTCCTCTACCACCATTATTATAGACTCCAGTGATGAAACCACGGAATCCCCATCTGTTGGTACTGCACAGCCTAAGCAATCCTGGAATCCTTTTCCTGACTTTACGCCCCAAAAATTTAAAGAGAAAACTGCAGAGCAGCTTCGTGTCCTTCAGGCAAGTTTTCTCAACAGCTCTGTACTTACAGATGAAGAATTAAATAGGTTAAGGGCACAAACCAAACTTACCAGAAGAGAAATTGATGCTTGGTTTACAGAGAAGAAGAAATCAAAAGCTTTAAAGGAAGAGAAAATGGAGATAGATGAAAGTAATGCAGGTAGTTCCAAAGAAGAAGCTGGAGAAACTTCTCCTGGAGATGAATCTGGTGCACCTAAGTCAGGGAGTACAGGCAAGATATGTAAAAAAACACCTGAGCAGCTGCACATGCTTAAGAGTGCATTTGTCCGGACACAGTGGCCATCACCAGAAGAATATGACAAGTTGGCCAAAGAAAGCGGGCTTGCTAGAACAGACATAGTTAGTTGGTTTGGGGACACCCGTTATGCTTGGAAGAATGGAAACTTGAAATGGTACTACTACTATCAGAGCGCCAATTCAAGTAGTATGAATGGTCTGTCTTCCCTTAGGAAAAGAGGGAGAGGGAGACCCAAAGGACGGGGAAGAGGAAGACCGCGTGGGCGGCCTAGAGGAAGCAAAAGAATTAACAACTGGGACAGGGGACCATCACTCATAAAATTTAAAACTGGAACTGCAATACTTAAGGATTATTACCTGAAGCACAAGTTTCTTAATGAGCAAGACCTTGATGAACTTGTTAACAAATCACATATGGGCTATGAGCAGGTCAGAGAGTGGTTTGCAGAAAGACAGAGAAGATCAGAATTAGGTATAGAATTATTTGAGGAAAATGAGGAGGAAGATGAAGTTATTGATGACCAGGAAGAGGATGAAGAAGAAACAGATGATAGTGACACTTGGGAACCTCCACGACATGTGAAACGGAAGCTTTCTAAATCAGATGAATGAAATGTAAGTTATGTAAATTTTTAATCTGTGTATATGTTCATCAGCCACATACATTTTGAACAGTCACCTTGTTGTATCAGTCATCTTCATTTTTGATAGTTTTTTCTGAAGTAGTTTTTCTTTTCCCTAATAAGTCTAGGTACCACTAGTATAGCCAAGAGATAAATGATTATCATGTGTAGTTTTATTATTATGTAGAGTTTAATGTCTTAATTATTAGTTTTCATATGAATTGGGGTTTTTTAACTTTATTTTGAAGGAAAGTTACCCAGTCTCTATGAAGGGAGACTGGCGGGCGGGTTGAGGGGATTCACAAACAAATACTAAAGATAACTAAAATGTATTTATTGCAACGCCCCCTTCACTAAAGCTTCATTTTTTGCCTATTTAAGGAAAGAATTCAAAAATGAAAACTAAAAGGAAGGGGAAAAGTACACCAAAGGAAAGACTTACCACAGGGTTGAGGATTGCACAGTTTTAGGAAACTAGGTGAAAATGGGTATCTTTTTTTCTTCATTGCATTGCTCTCAAAACTTTATTAGATTTTTAACTAGAGTTTAAAATGTTTTATGTATTTATGAAATTACTCGGCATCTTTTTAGTAATTTATAAAATTACTCAATATCTTTTTCTGTTAAAAGTCAAAGGTCTGTTTTAGGCCATATATAAATTCATGTTTGCTTAGGTAGCATCTGTCTTTGAAAACTGTGGTATAAATTATTTCTGTTTTAGAAATCAAAAGGCAAATAACAGATTTGATATTAACCCAGTTGCTTAAAATATCTTTTCATTCTTTGGTATAAAACAAACCTGCTACCAGCACTAACATTGTATTTGATTTAAAGTATATCTCTGTAGTCTTAAAAATGCAAATAAATATGGCTTAAATTTGAAAGGTTTTGGCATGTTCCTTAAATCTTAGTTATTTTATAAATTGGATTAATTAAAGTTGTACTGTAGTTGCAAATCAGATACCTGCTTTGGAGTTAGGAATTGAATTCTTAATACTTCTGGAATTTAATAACATAGTTTTATTATTTGCTATTCTTTGTTTTGGAGTGTTCCAGGGTAAAAGTACACTGTTTTGAAAACAATGCAGTTGTCATGAAATGTTTGTGTATGTCTGTCAGTAGTCCAAATAGCATCTTGCTATCAGAAATGACTGCAGTGTTCTCAAACAGTAAGAAAGGAAATGAGACGTTGACCCTCATTATTATTTTACACGTGAGCATGCTTGCTTATTTCATTGGCTTTTTGCATCGGTATCCCATCCCCTACTTCTATGCTCTCTTATTCTGTGCAGTTTTTCCTTAATTCCCTTATATCTTCTCTCTGGTTTTATTTATTTTAACAATTATTTATAGAGAGCTTAATGTGTGCCAGGCACTATTCTTACTGTCTGGCAATCCTTTCTCAGGTTTTCTCCTTGTTAATATTTTTTAAGAGATAACAGATGAAACTAAAAATATACCTATTTTAATAAGCAGTATAAATATCATTCCAGGTTATAGGGGTATAATGTAATCATTTTAAGTTATAAGAATCTAAACAGTTTCGTACAGCTTTATCCTGAAGTGCAGCCCTCCATTTCCTAATGTCAGAAATCTTCAGAGCAGGCTTTCTTCTGACCTAGATACATAAAATATTTTTAACGGCCTTTTTTTTTTTATTGCTAAACACAAGAATGTGCACTCAGCCAAGATTAAATCAACAAATTTGTTGCTGCAGTAAATGTTGTTGTTGTAACCTCTGCAATGATTTTTTTGGGGACTTGCAGTCTTTCAAAAATAATGCAAATTTTTTAGTACAATTTAGTTTGACTTTAAGTTTGTATAGATAATTCTTACGTTATATATTAACACTGTAATGGATACTAATTCTGGTCAGAAAATTCACCTAAAGCTACAGTTTTCAAAAAAATTATATGATGTATGCTATACATGCACTGTATTAGTCCATTTTCACACTGCTATAAAGAACTACCTGAGACTGGGTAATTTATGAAGAAAAGAGGTTTAGTTGACTCACAGTTCTGCCGGCTTAACAAGAAGCGTGACTGGGAGGCCCCAGGAAACTTACAGTCATGGCAGAAGGCGAAGGGGAAGAAGGGTAAGCAAGCACATCTCACCATGACCGAACAGGAGAGAGAGCAAAAGGGGATGTTCCATACAACTTTCAAACAGCCAGATCTCATGAGAACTCACTCACTATCATGAGAACAGCCAGAGGGGAAGTCCGCCCCCAGGATTCAGTCACCTCCCACCAGGCTCCCTCCCCCGACACTCCCTGATTAAAAGTTATGTATGGGCTTATACAATTTCAAATGTAAAAACAGCCTGTTTACATATGTTGAAACAATAAGATTTTGTGGTATCACTGTCCCTTAATAATTACAATTCAAGGTAAGATTTGGGTGGGGACCCCGAGCCAAACTATATTATATACGTTTGTGGTGGCATAGAAGCATGCCTTGCTTTTTAAATAACGCAAAAGTCTAAATTTATAAAACATCAAGTTATCATTGGCTTAGTAAAATAATTTTTCAGTTATAAGAGGATTCACCATAGCCTTCTCGAAACAGTTATTTCTTCATTTAAATATTCTTCAATTTACCAAAAAAGTTACTAAAACCTTCCCATAATAGGTATTACAGGAAGTGAGGTACATATATATCTTTTGTACCTTATATAGAAATAGAAAAAAGTACAAGTCTTTAGATTTCATAGTCTGCTTATTACAGATACTGACAATGAAATATATACTCCCTGCTAATACAATTTTAAATTAATTATTACATAAAGGTGATAAATGTTTATAAGCAAATCTAGCATATGAAGAACATATACATAGATGAGTTGCACACAAAGTCTAGTGCATTGTGTGAGACGTGGCAGGTGATTTCAAGAGAATACAAAAGATGTATTTTCATGAATAATTGATACTTTTATTTCTAAAAGTAGTAAAAATTAAAATACGGTTTTCTTTAAATTTTCAGTTTTTTATGATGTTTTTCTTTTATAGCTGCCTAAAACGTTGAAGGAGAATCAATTCTTCAACTCAAGATGTCTGATTTACTGTGAATTGGCCCAATCTTTGATGACATTGAAAACGTTTTGGGTCATACACACTCAAAACACAGGATCCAATACCCAAAAGAAATGGAACTTAATGTTGTGCCAAAGTTAAACTACTGCAGTTGGTGGAAGTTCTGCTATGTAAATAGAACACTAATTAAAAAACAACTTGTAAACATTCAATTTAAATTTTAATACAGTACATTTTTATTCTAATATGATGGAGACATTCTGAATCTTAGACTTTCTGAGGGGATTTAATGACCACTAGAGCTTGTCCTCATATTCAGTCCAGCTTAATACTGTGTGTCTGGTAAGATGGGCTATGTTGCCTCTATTCTTTGAGATGTGATTAAGCGTAGAACTTTGACCAAAAATTTTACAGTAAAAATTGTTAGGAATGGGTAAAAAAACCAAACCCTGATTTATTACTATGTCTTATTTATCAGACCCTGCACTAAGATTAAAAGTTGTGCATGGGCTTATACAATTTCAAATGTAAAAACAGCCTATTTATATATGTTGAAACAATAAGATTTTATGGCTTCACTGGCCCTTAATAATTGGATCCTTCATTAAACACATTCATGGATACCACTGTTTCTACTGTTACTTGTTCCATTAGAAACTGATTTGCTTTTCTTAAACTGAAGGTAATTAATTCTGAAGAAGGAAAAGAAACTGGCATGATAATTTGGATAGGGAGAAACTTTGAAATAAATACTGCACCAAAAAATGTGAAAAATAATCATGTAGTAAATATATACTTAGTGTTTTCTTACAATCGTGGAAATCAGAAATGTTTATACAGGTGTCAGATCAGAATTTTTAAGAGTTATCTTTCAGTGAAATTCTACTTTTATAACAATTTCAGTGAATAGAGAAAAAATTCTGAACTGATCATAATGAGTTAAAAGTTAGCTTTTCACTTACGAATCATGGGAGTGTTAACTGTTAACTCTTGCTGTATCAGGAGACTGAAAGTTCATACTAACTTACAAACTTTGTAAAGACTGGTGCTGTTCATTCATGTTGGGAAGAACCCTTTCTTTTGTGACCATAGGACCATTTTTCAAAACGCGCTTTCTTCGTAGAAGAAATGTTCAGTTTAAATTAGCTTTGGATTTTAACATGTTTTTCTGAATGACCAGATGTAGGCTTGGCCAGTTTATTTTCTCTAATTTAATGAATAATAAATATTAAGCTCTTGGTTAAATGTTTTTCAGCCATTGAAAATGTTATGAAAAAGCCTTGAATATGCATGCTGCTTTCATTTTTATAAACTTTTTATTTTTTAACTATAGCTTTATTAGTAATTCCAAAATGCTGCAATGTAGCTGATTTCCTCACTCAGACAGCTGGCTTTGTGGGTGGCTTTTTTCATACTATTGTTAACTTTTTTAAAAAAGAAGCAATGTAAAGACTGTAATGCACTAAGCTTTTTTTTCTTTTACACGTTTAAGACTTCTTAAAGCACTCTGTAATATAATGATTAAATTGCTCCCTTTTATAAACCATTGCTAATGTGGTCTGAGTTTTGTTTGACAATAATTTTAATGTTCTCAAAATTTGAAATGTCAAGTATTAGAAATGAAGCCTTTGAATATATTTGTTTCCCTTGCAATATGTTAACTCCGTGTAGCTGTAAATAACTATTAATAAATTTCCCTCATCTCTTTTATAGGCCTGATAAAAGTCTTCTCTGACATTTGCTAGCTTTTAAATATATTTATTTGACAGAGCAAAAGAACCCTCTTCTGGTTGATTGTGACCTTGAATACAAAATAAAAGTTAGTAGTGATTAGTAGTTTACAGTGACCTTTTTTTCATTTTATTAACGAAGTCAATTTTTAAAACATTGTGGTAAAGCATATATCACATACTATTTGCCATTATACCAGTTTTTAAGTATAAATTCAATGGCATTAATTATATTCACAATGCTGTACCACCTTCACCACTATTTCCAAAAGCTTTTCATCACTCCAAACAGAAACTCGGAACCATTAAGCAATAACTCGCCATTCCTCCCAGCCCCTGGTAACCTCTAATCTACTTTTTGTCTCTCTGAATTTGTGTACTCTTGATATTTCAAAGAAGTAGAATCCTACAATATTTGCCCTTTTGTGTCTGGCTTATTTCACTTACAGTGTTTTCAAGGTTCATCCATGTTGTAGCATATATCAAGACTTTGTTTCTTTTCATGGCTGAATTATGTTTTATTGTGTGTGTGTGTGTGTGTGTGTGTGTGTGTCTATACACATGTGCACTTCCCCCCACACACATTTTGTTTGTGAATAATGCTGCAGTGAACATTGGCATACAAGGATCTGAGTACCCGTTTTCAGTTCTTTTGAGTGTATCAAGGAGTAGTATTCCTGAATCATGTGGTATTCTGTGTTTAATTTGTTGAGGAACCACCAAACTCTTCCACAGTGCCAGAATGTTCTCTGAAGCGTCTGTACCATTTTACATTCCACTAGCAATATACAAGCATTCCAGTTTCTCCACATTTTTGCCAACACCTTTCATTTTCAGTTTTAAAAAGTCATTATAAGCCCAGTGTGACGGTCTGTGTCTGTAGTCCCAGCTACCAGGGAGGCTGAGGTGGGAGGATCACTTGAGCCTAGGTGTTTGAGGCCAGTGAGAGCTAGTGAGACCCCATTTCTAAAAATAAAAAAATAAAAATTATAGCCATCCTAGTAAGTATGAAGTAGTGTCTCATTGTGGTTTTGATTTGCATTTCCCTAATGATGAGTGATAATGTCATTAGGAAAATGCAAATCAAAACCACATCTTTTCACATAATTATTTATATATCTTCCTTTGAATATATTGAAAGTCTGTTCAATCCTTTGCCCAGTTTTTAATTGGGTTGCCTTTTTGTCGTTCAGTTTTAGCTCTTTATATGTTGTGGATATTACAGCTTTATCAGATACAGATGCTTCTTGACTTAGAATGGAGTTCGTCCTGATAAACCCATTGTAAGTTAAAATTTTTGTAAGTTGAAAATGCATTTAATACCCTGATGAACTCACCATAAACTTGAACTGTCATAAATTATTATTTTTTGAGACGGAGTCTCACTGTGTCACCCAGGCTGGAGTGCAACCTCTGCCTCCTGGTTTCAAGCGATTCTCATGCCTCAGCCTCCCAAGTATCTGGGATTACAGGTGCCTGCCACCATGCCCAGCTAATTTTTATATTTTCAGTAGTGACGGGGTTTCACCATGTTGGCCAGACTGATCTCAAACTCCTGACCTCAGGTAATCCACGCACCTTGGCCTCCCAAAGTGCTGGGATTACAGGCATGAGCCACTGCACCCAGTCATAATCATAAATTATAAATTCACGTGTTCCTCAGTTTACCATGGGGTTAGGTTACCATGGGATTATGTGTTAGTAAATCCATCTTAAGTTCATCATCATTTGGGGACTGTCTGTATTATGATTTGCAAATAAGTTGATCCGCATTATGGATTCTGTATATGCAAATTTGCCTACACATTAAAATGTATTTGTAACCCCCAAATCAGTACTCATAGTACTTTCTTGGTCATTCCTGCACATATACAGAATGGAAAAAAAAAATTGTGTTGCTCAGTGCACATGTTCCCAGCAAAGGTCAACCAAAGAGATGCTTTGCCTCGTTTCAGGTCTCATACTGTAGAGACCTCAGTGTGTGTGTGTGTGTACAGAGGAATGAAAAAGCATCCTTTTTGTAGTCTATTTATTGCTGTGTTTTCCATATTTTTCTGCTTTCTGCAGTTTAAAATGGTCCCAAGTGTAGTGCTGAAGTGCTGTCAGTGTTTCTAAATATTAGAAGGCTGTCATGTGCCCTATGGAGAAAATATGTGTTAGATAAGCTTCATTCAGACATGAGTTACAGTGCTGTTGGTCATGAGTTCAGTGTTAATGAATCAACAGTATTAAATAAGGTGTCTTTAGGCTGGGCGTGGTGGCTTATGCCTGTAATCCCAGCACTTTGGGAGGCTGAGGCAGGTGGATCACAAGGTCAGGAGATCGAGACCATCCTGGCTAACACGGTGAAACCCCGTCTCTACTAAAAAGTTACAAAAAAATTAGCTGGGCGTGGTGGTGGGCACCTGTAGTCCCAGCTACTGGGGAGGCTGAGGCAGGAGAGTGGCAAGAAACCGGGAGACAGAGCTGTCAGTGAGCCAAGATCGAGCGACTGCACTCCAGCTTGGGCAACAGAGCGAGACTCTGTCTCAAAAAAAATAAAAGATGTCTTTAAACAGAAAAATACAAAACATGGTGATGTTTTGATTGTTTGATAAATATATTGTGACCAGAGGCTTGCAGGACCCTAACCCTTGGAGCATGTATTCAGGATTTGCTAATTCAGTGTGACTTTATAGAATGTAATAACTGAATAATGAGAATTAACTGTATTTTTCCCATTCTGTAGGCTGCATTTTCATTTTCTTGATAATGTCCTTTGATACACAAAAAGTTTTAAGTTTTCTGGAGCCCATTTATCTATTTTTGTTGTAGTTGCTTGTGCTTTTGGTGTCCTATCTAAGAATCTATTACCAGGCTGGGCGCGGTGGCTCACACTTATAGTCCCAACGCTTTGGGAGGCCAAGGTAGGTGGATCACCTGAGGTCAGGAGTTCAAGACCAGCCTGGCCAACATGGCAAAACCCCATCTCTACAAATATAAAAAAATTAGCTGGGTGTGATGGCACACTCCTGTAATCCCAGCTACTCAGTAGGCTAAGGCAGGAGAATCACTTGAACCCAGGAGGTGGAGGTTGCAGTGAGCTGAGATCACCACTGCACTCCAGCCTGGGTGATAAACCGAGACTCTGTCTCAGAAAAAAATAAAAAAATTAAAAAAAGTCTATTACCAAATTCAAGGTCATGAATAATTTTCTTCTAAGGGTTTTATGATTTTAGCTCTTATATTTAGGTCATTAATCCATTTTGAGTTAATTTCTTAATACGGTGTGAGGCAGGGGTCCAACTTCATTCTTCCGCATGTGGTAATCCAGTCGTCCCAGCATCATCTGTTGAAGCAATTATTCTTTCCCCCATTGAATGGACTTGGGACCCTTGTCAAAAACCAATTGGCTATAAATGTGTGAAGGTTTACCTCTGAACTCTTAGTTCTGTTCCATTGGTTGATATTTCTATCCTTATGCCAGTACCACATTGTTTTAATTAATGTAGCTCTGTGGTAAGCCCAAGCTGAAGAGGCCGTGTTTGGGACATGTACAAACAAGGCAGAGAAAGTCACTCTGCCTAGACACACAGAAGAAATGAGAGTACCTAAGGCGCTAGAATATGGGGCAGGCAGAACCAGCCAGTGACAGACATGGTTTTCCACGTCTTCATGAAGCTCTGCCATTTTGTTTTCAGGGGATATTTAACAACATGTCAAATAAAGTTGACTTTGAACTGATCTACTCACTACCTGGGACTTTGGACAAGTTACTGCTCAGATCCTATTAATATTTCCTTATCTGTAAAAATGGGAATAATAACATCTAAACTCAGAGAGATTATGAGAATAAATAAAAATAATAGGGTGCCCATAGCATGACCTCATTATAGATGCTCAATAAATGTTGGTTCTTTCCCTCCCCTACTTGTAGATAGGACATGAACAGCTGACTTAGAACTGAGAAGTGCTCCTCTGCTCCTTTTGCCATTTCCTGGTTCTCACTCTCTCTTTTTTTGAGACATAATTTCGCTCTTGTTGCCTAGGCTGGAGTGCAATGGTGCGATCTCAGCTCACCACAACCTCCACCTCCCGGGTTCAAGCGATTATCTGCCTAAGCCTCCCAAGAAGCTGGGATTACAGGCATGCGCCACCACACCTGGCTAATTTTGTATTTTTAGTAGAGACAAGGTTTCTCCATGTTGGTCACACTGGTCTTGAACTCCCTATCTCAGGTGATTCGCCCGCCTCAGCCTCCCAAAAAGTGCTGGCATTACAGGCATGAGCCACCTTTCCCAGCTCCTTTTATTTACCCATTCACCCATCCATTCAACAGGATTTGGATCTCCATAAATCAAACACATTTATTGCAGTGGTCTGAGCTAATCCCTGACTGGGGGCTGAGTTGACAAGATTGAAAAAGATACCACCTCTAACCTCCAACAGTCCACAGAGTGCTAAATGCCACCGTGGATAGATAGAAGCATGGAAGAATTACAGGAAAGAAGGATGGCTGCCTGGAGGAGGTGGTGGTTACCTTGTGATAGGGAACTCAGTCACCTCAATAAAAAATCAGATTTTTATAGATAAAAGTCTACAGAAACAGGTTTTAATCACAACCACACAATTTTAGATACTTGCAGAATTCTAGTTTCCTAACACTGCCTAACACTTGGCATTTCCTTAGTGTATAAGGTGGATTTAACAGTTACAGAGCATATAATGCCCTTCTATTTTATTGGTTTACTTTTTTAAAATGACATTACCCTAGTGCCTCTCTATCAAATGAGGCAGTGTTGTGTAACTTGGGGTCCCAGACCCCGGGTCCTCAGTAGTGATAGGAGTCTTTGAAGTGTTTTCATTATTGCCAGAGGTCCGATGCTAATCATATTTTACCTTTCTTGAGGCTTACCAGGGCCCCAACAGCTGCTGCTTTGCTTTCAAGTGGAATTCTAATGTACAATGAGGCAATGCTGGTAGACTTAGGCCGGATAGAAGTTTGGATTGGCTGTTATATAGGATCTGGATTCTATTTTTTAAAGGAAAAATAAAACAATTATTAGTTAATAAATGCAGTTTTATACAGAAGTCCTCCACAACTTTCAGGGAGAAACTGAAAAGGGTCATTAGTGGTAAAAAGGCTGGAAACACCCGAGCCCAGGAATCCTGAGTCTGAAGGACAAAGAACTACCTTTTATCCGTAAGCACCCTAACACTTCCTGTTTCAGCAGAAATATGTTTTGTTTTGTTTTGTTTTTTCTTTTTATTTGAGACAGAGTTTCGCTCTGGTTGCCCAGGCTGGAGTGCAATGGTGTGATCTTGGCTCACCGCAATCTCCACCCCCCGAGTTCAAGGGATTCTCCTGCCTCAGCCTTCCAAGTAGCTGGGATTACAGGCATGCGCCACCACACCCTGCTAATTTTGTATTTTTAGTAGAGAAGGGGTTTCTCCATGTTGGCCAGGCTGGTCTCGAACTCCCGACCTCAGGTGATCTGCAAGCCTCAGCCTCCCAAAGTGCTGGGATTACAGGCGTGAGCCATCACTCCCGGCCAGAAAAAATTTTTAAATGGATCTTGATGAATTAATTCATCAGTAGCTAATGCCTGGAGGCTGTTCAGGTGGAGCCTCCCACCCCAGGCTGCTGGATAAATGAGCTGGTTTTAGGTTTTGGCAATAATTAGCAGAGAGATGGATTCTGACACCTGGGGGAGTGGATTAGGTGAGTTTGTGGAGGAAAAAGTTGGGTTGAAGAAAGAAGGATGAACCTGGTCAACATGAAAGAACCTCTCTCTACTGAAAATACAAAAAAGTAGCCGGGTGTGGTGGCCCGTGGGAGGCTGAGGTGGGAGGATGGCTTGAGCCCAGGAGGTTGAGGATGTAGTGAGCCGAAATTGCGCTTCTGCACTCCAGCGTGGGCGACAGAACGAGGCCCTACCTCAGAAATAAATAAACAAAATAAAATAAAATTTTAAAAAAGAACCCTGAAAGACAGATAAATGGTGGAAGAGAAACTGGTGAGAGTGAAAAGGAATAGGAAAAAAATAGGGGAAAACCTGTGTGTTTATTACCTACCGTGTAATATGGTACAATATTGTGCTGTACGATACTGGCCAGTATTTTGTCAACAATCTCTGCTTTCTAGAGTCAAAAGTATAAGAATTGTAGTAAATTGTCGTAAATGTTAGTCTTAGAATTTTGAGATTTGGTGTTCTCCAGGGTCGAATGAATGCTCCCTGATCTAGCCTCCCACGGTATATTTCTGTGTTTCTTTCATAAATGCATGAATGACTCCGGTCTTTGTTATTGGTGGTAGTGTCGCTTGTCCGGAAGCACGGAGAGTACGAACTCATTTCTGTATTTCCCAACTTTCAGCCACGTAATGACTGAAACTTAACAAGTTACTTAACCTCTCCAAACTCCAATATCTTCAAAATAGGATTTGCAAAATGGGAATCACTGCGGCTTTCGTAAGGTGGTCGTTAGCCGAAAAGAGAAAATGTGCTTAACACAGTGCCAGGAATGCACAGTAGTTAAAAATTGGTACTTGCACCCGGCGCAGTGGCTCTCTCCTGTAATCCCAGCACTTTGGGAGGACGAGGTGGGCGGATCGCTTTAGATCAGGAGTTCAAGACCAGCCTGAGCAATGTAATGAAACCCAGTCTCCACAAAAAATACAAAAGTTAGCCAGGCGTGGTGGCACGCGCCTGTAGCCCCAGCTACTTAGGGTACTGAGGCTGGATGATCGGTTGAGCCCGGGAGTTCGAGGCTGCAGTGAGCCATGATCTCGCCATTGCACTCCAACCTGGGTGACAGAGTGAGACCCTGTCTCAAAATTGTTTTATTTTATTTTATTTTTTATTTTGAGACAGAGTTTCACTCTTGTTGCCCAGGCTGGAGTGCAATGATGCAATCTCGGCCCACCGCAATCTCCGCCTCCCGGGTTCAAGCGATTCTCTTGCCTCAGCCTCCCAAGTAGCTGGGATTACAGGCACGCGCCACCATGCCCGGCTACTTTTTGTATTTTCAGTAGAGACTGGGTTACTCCATGTTGGTCAGGCTGGTCTCGAACTCCCGACGTCAGGTGATCCGCCCACCTTGGCCTCCCAAAGTGCTGGGATTACAGGCGTGAGCCACTGCGCCCGGCCTTTTATTTTAATTTTTAAAAAGGTACCTGCGAGTTTTAAACAGCTACTCTGGGGCCAGCGTGCTTTTTGAGGCGTGCCGGTAAGGATCGTTCTGTCCATCTCCTGACAAGAAGTCAAAACCTCCGTCCTGGGGTTCGGTCAGTTAGTGGGTCAGATAATCATCTCAGCTCAACCACTACTCCCAGCCAGCAGCGGCCACGTCCCCGCGTCGCCCTCAAAGACTACAAGTCCCAGCCTGCCGCGCTCTGGGCCATGGAAGCCCCGCCTTTTCCGGCGGGCCCCGCATCCTCGTTGCCCCGGCCCCGGCCGCGGGAGCGCGATGGATGCCGGGTGCTGGTTGTTCGGCGGCCAGTTCGAGGACTCGGTGTTCGAGGAGAGGCGGGAGCGGCGGTCAGGACCGCCCGCGTCCTACTGCGCCAAGCTCTGCGAGCCGCAGGTGAGAAGCTGGGGCCTCTTTGACTCATCCCGCACCCCAGGCCTCGCCCTCCGGGGGGCCCCGGCCCCTCCGCCCGCGCGAACGCAAACCCTGGCCGGCTCCAGCGCCCGCCGCCTCCCCCGCCGTCCCTCACCCTCCACGGGGAAGCGGACTTCCCAGGCCCCATTCCGGGTCCATGGGCGAGAATCCCCGCGTTGTCAGCAGCTTGACTCCCACCTGGCATTTGGCCGGCCTGGCTGCTGCCGGCTGGACTCACGCCCCTGCCCTGAAATCTCCTGTACCTTCCATTTGCCATCACTACTCCTACAGCCGGGCGGTCAGGCTCCCCAAAACGGTGACGTCCGGCAGACCCACTCGCCCCTCCCTCTTCAGCGAGCTCCCCCTGCCCATACCAACCCCGCGCTGTTACATTCGTTTTTCAAGGCACATCTTAAATGTCACCTCCTCCAGAAACTCTTTTCCGATTTCGTCTTGCAGCCAAATATTTTTGTCTTTGGCTCCCTTCCCTCTATTTAGCTTCTACTTAAAGCACTTGTCAGTATTCTCATACAGTCCTGAGACCCGGAGTGCTAAATGATCGCACCAGCATGGGTTCTTGATGCCCTTGGCAGTGCCTAACAGTTTTTATTCATAATAGGGACTCCGCGAATATTTTTGAATTAGTAGAGTATTACTTCCTATTATTTCATGAGTGTAAATAGCTCATCAGTCAAAACTAATGTTTATGGAAAATACGGAAGTGTTCCGGGCACAGTGGTGGGTTCCTTCGCATATATTGTCTCATTCGTTCCTCACAGTTGTACTGACAAGATGCCAGGCCCTCGATAATTACCGAATTATCTTTTTGGTTATTTCAGTTACATTTTCTCCTTATCACATACGTTCTTTCAAAGTTACCTTCAGCCCTGGATCATGTAGACTCAAAACAGGGAATGGGCTTGGAAATCACGTGGCAGAACATTAAAAAACTGGTTATGAGATAGGACTCTTGAATTCCAGTATTGGCCTTATCACTTGCCTTGAAGGTGTCAGCTCCTTATTTGTCCCTTCAGAAAAATAATACATGCTGCCTCACAGAGTTATTGTGAGAGTGAAATGAGACGATGTATATGAAAATACTTTTGTCAGGTCTGATGTGCTGTACAGGTGCATAGAATTTAACACAAATTCTAAAGTCAAGTGATTTTTTTTTTTTTTTGAGGCGGAATTTGTCGCCCAGGCTGGAGTGCAATGGCGCGATCTCGGCTCACCGCAATCTCTGCCTCCCGGGTTCAAGCGATTCTCCTGCCTCAGCCTCAGAACTAGCTGGGATTACAGATGTGTGCCACCATGCTGGCCTAATTTTGTATTTTTAGTAGAGACAGGGTTTCTCTACTGTTGTTAGCCAGGCTGGTCTTGAACTCCTAACCTCAAGTGATCTGCCCGCCTCGGCCTCCCAGAGTGCTGGGATTATAGGTGTAAGCCACTGCCTTTACGTATATTATTTATTCAGTAGTCAATCTCAGTCTCACTTTCCTTTTTATCCATTGATTTAAATCCATACTGATTTAAATCAATCAGTAGAAAAGCAAATAAAGGCCGGGCACGGTGGCTCAAGCCTGTAATCCCAGCACTTTGGGAGGCCGAGATGGGCGGATCACGAGGTCAGGAGATCGAGACCATCCTGGCTAACACGGTGAAACCCCGTCTCTACTAAAAAATACAAAAAACTAGCCGGGCGAGGTGGCGGGTGCCTGTAGTCCCAGCTACTTGGGAGGCTGAGGCAGGAGAATGCCGTAAACCCGGGAGCTTGCAGTGAGCTGAGATCGAGCCACTGCACTCCAACCTGGGCGACAGAGCGAGACTCTGTCTCAAAAAGAAAAAAAAAAAAAGAAAAGCAAATAAAGTATCCCAGATGGGCATTTCCTCAGACTTCTCTCCTACAGGTTTTTGGTATTTCGTTGCATTGGAGCCTCCGTCTAGCCTTAATTTCTGTCTCCTTTGCTGACATTCTAGTTTTTGGCCATTATGACGTTTTCATAATTGCACCATATCTATAATTCTTCTTTCCTATGTCCTTTCAGTAAAGAATTGTCAATCCCTATTCCAGTCACACTAAAATTTCTCTACAAGAAAGCATGTCTCATTTTAAAGAACCAATGTGGCCTGGATGCGGTGGCTCACACACTTTGGAAGGCCAAGGTGGGCTGAGGCAGGAGGATCACTTGTGCTTACGAGTTCGAGACCAACCTGGCCAACATGGTGAAACCCTATCTCTACAAAAAAAAAAATACAAAAATTAACTGGGTGTGGTGGCACGCACCTGTAATACCAGCTACTTGGGAGGCCCAGGCATGAGAATTGCTTGAACCCAGGAAGTAGAAGTTGAGCTGAGATCGTACCACTGCACTCCAGCCTGGGCAACAGGGTGAGACTCTCTCAAAAAAATAAATACATAAATAAAGTAAAGAACTAGTGTGAACTATGCTAGATAAATGTAGGTTCCCAGGCACCACAGCCCTATGTATTGAAAATGCTGTAGATAAAACCATACAGTTGTGTGCTGCTTTTCTAGAGAGGTATCATATTACTGTTGCGCTTATTACCTGTGATATTTTTTTTTTTTTTTACTTATTAAATATATTTTTAATTGAGACAGGGTCTCATTCTGTTGCCCTGGCTGGAGTGCTGTGACCTGAACACAGCTTACCGTAGTCTCCGAGTCCCAGACTCCCAAGCAGTTCTCCCACCTCAGCCTCCTAAGCAACCACATCCCACATCCGGCTGCTTCTTTTTTTTTTTTTTTTTTTTGTAGAAATGAGGTCTCCCTCTATTGCCCAGGCTGGTCTTAGACTCCTGGACTCAAGCAGTCCTCCCACCTCAGCTTCCTGAGCAGCTGGGACTACAGGTGCATGCCACCATGCCCAGCTAATTTTTTTTTTTTTTTTTTTTTTTGAGACAGTCTTGCTCTGTCGCCTAAGCTGGGGTGCAGTGGGATGATCTCTGCTCACCGCAACCTCCACCTCCCGGGTTCAAGCAATTCTCCTGCCTCAGCCTCCCAAGTAGCTGGGATTACAGGTGCATGCCACCACACCTAGCTAATTTTTGTATTTGCAGTAGAGACAGGGTTTTGCCACGTCCATGCTGGTCTTGAACTCCTGGGCTTAAGCTATCCACCAGCCTCGCCCTCCAAAAGCACTAGGATTATAGGTGTGAGCCACTGTGCCTGGCCTACCCAGCTAATTTTTAAATATTTTGTAGAGATAGGGTCTTTCTCTTGCTATGTTGCCCAGACTGGTGTCAGACTCCTGGCATCAAGCAGCCTACCCACCTGGGCCTCCCAAAGTGCTAGGATTGCAGGTGTAAGCCACTGCACCTGAGCAGCTTGTGATCGTTTTAATAAAAATGGAGCCCTAATTAAAATGTTCATTCTTTGTCAGTGTGTTTCTCCTGAGTCTCATCTTGAAGAAGTCTTTGAGGTTTAATCAATTATATTATGGGAAATTGCTTCTGATATGAGGTGGAAAAGCATAGCTTCACTCTCTAATAGACTGTTTTCATGATTTCAAGTGGTTTTATGAAGAAACAGAAAGTAGTGATGATGTTGAAGTGCTGACTCTCAAGAAATTCAAAGGAGACCTGGCCTACAGACGACAAGAGTATCAGGTAGAATTCAACATATAGAAGATGGCGGTGCTTGAAGTGGGCTCTTGTTTTATCGATTATGGCATATGCAAATAACAGTGTGCCAAGTTAGTGTGGTGTTTATGAAGATGAATTTAACCTTTTGTGATGTGTGTTTGTAATCTGAGGTGCCCAAGTTTCTGTCCTTTTCTGCTTGGCTCTGTATGATTTGTTTCCTGTAACTCCAACAAAAGGATCTATTTGGGGTCCTTGTAGGTTTATTCCCCAAGGTTTTGTATCTCCTCATTACTTAGGACCCTCTAGCACAGATATTTGCTCTCACAGTGCTACAGGAGCAAATCACCCCAAGATGTGTAGGAAAAAGGAAGAACTAACAACTAGATGTTAGATTGCATTACACATGTATCTCATTTCATCTTCATGAGAATCCTGTTTTTATTTTGCTCATGAAAAGGTTATAAAGTAAGTTAGTGGCAAAACCAGAATTCAAAGCCTGGTATATTTGGTCTCAGAATGTTCTTTCCACGATGTCATGATTCTTTCCATAGTAGTAGTGATTATTTTCTCTAGCCATTCCTTCTCTACCTTTTAGGAAAATAGGATTGACTAGATGTATTAGTCCATTTTCTTTTTTTTTTTTTTTTTGAGACAGAGTCTCGCTCTGTCGCCCAGGCTGGAGTGCAGTGGCTGGATCTCAGCTCACTGCAAGCTCCGCCTCCTGGGTTTATGCCATTCTCCTGCCTCAGCCTCCCGAGTAGCTCGGATTACAGGCGCCCGCCACCTCGCCCGGCTAGTTTTTTGTATTTTTTAGTAGAGACGGGGTTTCACTGCGTTAGCCAGGATGGTCTCGATCTCCTGACCTCGTGATCCGCCCATCTCGGCCTCCCAAAGTGCTGGGATTACAGGCTTGAGCCACTGCCCCTGGCCTAGTCCATTTTCATTCTGCTGTGAAGAAATACCCAAGACTAGATAATTTATTTTAAAAAAAAAAAAAAAGAGGTTTAATGCACTCACAGTTCCACATGGCTGAGGAGGCCTCACAATCATGGCAGAAGGTGAAGGAGGAGCAAAGGCATGTCTTACATGGCCGCAGGCAAAGAGAGCATGTGCAGGGGAACTGCCTTGCAGAAAACCATCAGATCTCTTGAGACTTACTAACTACCATGAGAACAGCATGGGAAAAACCCACCCCATGATTCAGTTACCTCCTACCAGGTCCCTCCCATGACATGTGGGGGTTATGGGAGCTGCAATTTAAGATGAGATTTGGGTGGGGACACAGCCAAACCATATCACTAGAATGCTGAAATCTTCTTTCATTCATTGAAATATTCATTTAATTCATTGGTCAGTTATAACATTACTTTCCACCTACGAAAAAAAAATCACTCCTATTCTGAATCCTTTTTTCTGTTGTGTTTTCCTCCTTTCATTCCTTTATTTAACAAATAATTTCCAGAAAGCACTGCAGGAGTATTCCAGTATCTCTGAAAAATTGTCACCAACCAATTTTGCCATGAAAAGGGATGTCCAGGAAGGTCAGGCTCGGTGTCTGGCTCACCTGGGTAGGCATATGGAAGCGCTGGAGATTGCTGCAAACTTGGTGAGTGATTTTATTGCTGATTTTCACACGTATTTCTATAAGGGTGGTCGAATGGTGTATTTTTTGAAAACAAAACAAACTTCTTGCTAGTAGCAAAATCTATGGGTTTGGATAAGCAGAAGAAAATTGTCTGGGGTGTGAGAGTTTTATTATGATGACCAGCTTGGAACCTAGGCATAATCATTTTCTTGTAATACTTTTCTTGTGTCATTCTCAAAATTCTTTATTGCCTGAAAATCTCCTTTGCAGAGGTTTTTCTCTTGTTAGGAGTAACATTCAGTGTGGAAGGACTATGAGTGATCTGTTTTCTTCATTAGATTGTTTTTAGACTTTGTTCTCCAAAATTTCTACAATTAACATATATTTTTCTAAGCACAAAAAAGGTCCCCCCTACAAAAATGACTAAATACTCATACCAAGCCACACTTAATAGTCCTTTTTATTTTTAAGTGGAATTTGCAGAATTTTTTTTTTCTTTTTTCTTTTCCCCAATCAACAAAAGGGACACTTTATTGAGGCCCCAGGGCCATGGGGCCTGGGCAGGAGGCTGCTGTTTGGGGGAAAGAAGAGCCTTCTTTGGCCTTCTTATTGGGGCACAGGTTGTTGGTTTGGCCGCCCTTCTTGTGGCAGTTGACAGTGTTATGCCCAGACCGTTTATTGCCCGAAGAAGACCACCAGAGTCCAGAGTCAAAGCCAAGCGGCAAGGATCTTTAATGCAAGTTCGAACTTGGTGCCTCCGTTCTACAACATACAAGAGGGCCCCAAATGATGCATATGCCCTGCTTTTTATAGTCCGATGTATACAGGACATGTAGGGTTACAGAGGTACAAAGGAATTCTTTTGGTTGCAGCATCACAACTGGTAATTGGTTAATATTTTAAGTTATACAATTAACAGTTTTCTATTTGTTCCCGCGCATTTAGTAAAACTACAAACGGTTGTGACCTTATCAGGGGCTCTCTAGGTGGTGTTTCTGAGATGTGTTGGGGGGGGAATGTGTTTGTACTGGGCCCAGGACTAAGATATGTGGCAGACACCGGTAATTAGAACAGAACAGAGCAGGACAGAGACTTTCACAACGTTTGTCCTTACAATGTCTGGAGTCTATAGATAACCTAATCGGTTAGGTCCGGGGTGGATCTTTAACTAGGCTCAGGGCGCCGCCTGGGCTGTCAGGGCGCCGCCCGGGCTGTTTGCCTGTGGACTTCAGTTCTGCCTTTTAGTCTCTTCATTTGATCTCTTTCAACAGCACAGCGGGGTGCAGGCGGGCACAGCACTTGCGGCAGATCATGTTGTTGCGGTTGTATTTCTGGGCGAACTGGCGGAGGGAAGGCTCAGTAATGCCACCTTGCAGGCGCAGCACCAGGTGCAGAGTGGACTCTTTCTGGATGTTGTAGTCTGAGAGAGTGCAGCCATCCTCCAGCTGTTTGCCTGCAAGTATCAGATGCTGCTGGTCAGGTGGGATGCCCTCCTTGTCTTGAATTTTAGCGTTGACATTCTCAGTGGTGTCACTGGGCTCGACCTCAAAGGTCTTGCCTGTGAGGGTCTTCACAAAGGTCTGCATCTCTGCGTCTGGAGCTTGGCAGCTTTGTTGAAGAAAAAGAGCGAATTCTCTTTCTTTCTTTTTTATTGATTTTTTTGAGGCAGAGCCTCACTCTGTTGCCCAGGCTGGAGTGCAGTGGCGCGATCTTGGCTCACCACAACCTCCGCCTCCTGATTAAGGCAATTCTCCTGCCTCAGCCTTCTGAGTAGCTAGGATTACAGGCACCCGCCACCACGCCTAGCTAATTTTTGTATTTTTAGTAGAGAAGGGGTTTCATCATGTTAGGCTGGTCTCGAACTCCTGATCTTGTGATCCGCCCGCCTCGGCCTCCCAAAGTGCTGGGATTATAGGTGTGAGCCACTGCACTCGGCATTTTTTTTTCTTTAAAAAAAGTTTTATTGCCTTTTTCCACACGTTCTGAAGTGGAATTTTCTTTTTAAGGGATAAAGGCAGTTCTTTCCAATTCTATTGCTTTTGTTTCTAGGTTAAGGCATTATTTGTATTGATTTTTGTGTAAATTTTATATGGGAATTAGTCTAAATGGACTAGTTTTCTTCCTCGGAGGGAATTAAGGAGACACTGTGGCACTGATTTTGAGCTCTGTGGATGTACCACCCAGCGATCAACCTAACATATGCACACAATTGAGCTGACATCTGCCGTCTCATTAACTAAGAGAAATCCCTAACCTTTGCTTGCTTAGGGCTGCACAGCATAGGACCTCAGCCTCTTGCAAGGAAACTTTGGCAGTAATTGTTCTAAGAACAAAGGAAACAGCTGTGTTTTGTTCTTTCTTTTCTGTTCTCTACTAATTGGGGGTTAATGCTTAAGCTGAAAGATACATCACTTGTTAAGGAAGTATTTGCATGAGCAGTTAACTTGATGGGATTTAATTGTGTTCATTTCTAGTCTCCCCAGTCTGCAAATTAACAGTGCTCTTGGCCTTCCCGGTGCCTTTCTCTAGCCTTCATTACTGTCCTGCTCTCTCCGCTTTCTTGCATGTCACTGTTGTGCTTCCTTCTCTTTGCCTTGATCGTTGAAGGTAGTGGCAGCTGGATTCCTGGCAGGGGTTGAGTCATCTCTGGTTCCTTCTAGCTTAGGGAATCTGTTTTGGTGGCTCAGAGAAGGATCTGTTGCCAATCAGCCGATGCCAGGTCTCCGGTGCTGGGGATGGTTACTAGACAGGAGAAACACCAGTCAGAGAATCCTGGACTTTCAGAACTGTGCATCAGGCGTCCTAGCAATCTAGTTGGCAGGACTGTCAGGTGGAAAGTGGGCTCCTGGGGTTCGCCCCTTTCTGTGGGCTTTGCACATGATCTCAGTGGACCCTGCCTGTCTGCATGGCATTCTCATTTCCTGGTAAGCTGTGTTTTGTTTTGTTTTTTTAAATTTCTTCTCTACGTGAGGACCCTTGCCTTTTGTTATTAGCTCTGACCCATATCTGTTCTTTGTGACAGTAGTTACTGTCTTTTCCCATTCTGTAGGGGACCTGTCACAGTATGTAACATTGAACAAAATAGTCCCAAGGTGCCCATCAAGATACAAACATTTTCTGTTCACAATTTCTGCTGAAATTCATTCACCTCTTTTCTTTTTTTTTTTTTTGAGACGGAGTCTCGCTCTGTCGCCCAGGCTGGAGTGCAGTGGCCGGATCTCAGCTCACTGCAAGCTCCGCCTCCCGGGTTTACGCCATTCTCCTGCCTCAGCCTCCCAAGTAGCTGGGACTACAAGCGCCCGCCACCTCGCCTGGCTAGTTTTTTGTATTTTTTAGTAGAGACGGGGTTTCACCGTGTTAGCCAGGATGGTCTCGATCTCCTGACCTCGTGATCCGCCCGTCTCGGCCTCCCAAAGTGCTGGGATTACAGGCTTGAGCCACTGCGCCCGGCCCATTCACCTCTTTTCATGATTTTTGGATAAAATTTATAATAGGACTTATTTCTTAAATACTTAGAACATTTTCTTATAGTGGTTGGTATGCTTACATGGTAACTGTGGTAAGAAAACGGCTTTCTGGTAGTAAATAACTCCTTTTCATTTATCCGCTCAGCACTCAACAGACATTTCAGTCCTGTTTTCCTGGTTCTGGGTTCAATGCTAAGGAGACAAATAATACATTGTGTACATGCAGTGCTCATGTAGTGTCTGTTGGGTTTACCAGCGCACGTATATATATCAGCTCTTTTTTTTCTTTCTGAGATGGAGTCTTGCTCTGTTGCCCAGGCTGGAGCGCAGTGGTACGATCTTGGCTCACTGCAGCCTCCGCCTCCTGGGTTCAAGCAATTCTCCTGTCTCAGCCTCCCAAGTAGCTGGGATTACAGGCACGTGTCACCACACCCAGCTAATTTTTGTTGTTGTTTTTTTAGATGGAGTCTCCCACTGTCAGCCAGGCTGGAGTGCAATGACGTGATCTCGGCTCACTGCAACCTCCGCCTTCTGGATTCAAGCGATTCTCCTGTCTCAGCCTCCCAAGTAGCTGGGATTACAGGTGCCCGCTACCATGCCTGGCTAATTTTTTTTATTTTAGTAGAGACGGGGTTTCACCATATTGCCCAGGCTGGTCTCGAACTCCTGAACTCAGGCAGTCCACCCGCCTCAGCCTCCCAAAGTACTAGGATTATAGGCATGAGCCACTGTGCCCGGCCTTTTTTGTATTTTTAATAGAGACGGGGTTTCACTATGTTCGCCAGGCTGGTCTCAAACTCCTGACCTCAAGTGATCTGCCCACCTCAGCTTCCCAAAGTGCTAGGATTACAGGCGTGAGCCACCTTGCCCAGTCATATCACCTCTTCTTCAGTACCTTTTGTTCCTTGACTTTTAGTATAACTGACTGTAGCTCTCCTGCTTACCAGCCATATTATGCCAGGCAAGTTATCTAACCTCTCTGTGACCCAGTTGCCTTATCTATAACATCAGGAAAATTATTGAATCTATTTTAAAGAATTGTCAGGAGGATTAAATGAGGGAAACACTTAGAATAGTGCCTGGCACTGGGTAAGCACTCAGTAAATGTTAATTGTCATCATCATATTATTATTACAGAAGGAGTTGCAGTATTCTGGAAAATCACTCAAACTCATTTAAATATATGTATGTATGTATGTATGTGTGTGTGTGTGTGTGTGTATATATATATATATATTTTTTTTGAGATGGAGTCTCGCTCTGTCACCAAGGCTGGAATGCAGTGGCACGATCGCAGCTCACTGCAGGCTCCGCTTCCTGGGTTCATGCCATTCTCCTGCCTCAGCTTCCCAAGTAGCTGGGACTACAGGTGCCCGCTACCTCACCTGGCTAATTTTTTGTATTTTTAGTAGAGATGGGGTTTCACCATGTTAGCCAGGATGGTCTTGATCTCCTGACCTCGTGATCTGCCCGCCTCGTCCTCCCAAAGTGCTGGGATTACAGGCGTGAGCCACCATGCCCAGCCTAAATATAATTTAATTTCCAGAAAGGAGTTTACTAATCCAGCTCTCAAAACCATACCATTGACAGGGCATGGTGGCTCACGCCTGTATTCCCAGCACTTTGGGAGGCTGAGGTGGGCAGAGGTCTAGAGTTCGAGACCAGCCTGGCCAACATGGTAAAACCCCATCCCTAATGACAATTTTAAGAAACTCGCTGGGCCTGGTGGTGGGCGCCTGTAGTCCCAGCTACTTGGGAGGCTGACGTGGGAGGAGCGCTTGAACCTGGGAGGCGGAGGTTGCAGTGAGTCGAGATCATGCCACTGCACTCTAGCCTGGGCAAAAGAACAAGACTCCATCTCAAACAGACAGACAAACAAACAAACAAAACCCTGTCATCAGAGTCATAGTTTGTGAGTAACAGCCTCCACCTTAACATATGCTTGCTTTCTCAATATCAAAATGTGTTTGAGGCTGGGCACAGTGGTTCATGCCTGTAACCCCAGCACTTTCAGAGACCGAGGCGGATGGATCACTTGAGGTTAGGCGTTCGAGACCAGCCTGGCCAACATGGCAAAACTCTATCTCTACTTTATGCAAAAATTAGCCGGTGTGGTGGCAGCTGCCCGTCATCCCAGCTACTCCAGAGACTGAGGCAGGAGGATTGCTTGAACCAGGGAGGCAGAGGTTGCAGTGAGCCGAGATCGCACCATTGCACTGCAGCCTGGGCGATGAGAGCGAAACTCTGTCTCAAAAAAAAAAAAAAATGTTTCTGAACAATATAAAGCCCTATAGACTGATTACAGAAGAAGGGTAGCATTTGTTACAGCTGTAGTCTATACACGTTGTTTTCCTTATAAATAAAAGACATGATTTGACTTTAGAAAAGCCATTACTCAAACGTGATTTAACATCTGTGATGGCCGAGGAGCTGTGCTCTGTACTAGGAATTTACATTGAACAAAAGCTCTTATGGAGCTAAATGGTCTGTTGGGAAGGACAGATGCTAAACAGTAGTAACAATAAAACGAGATGTGTTCTGTGTTTGGGAAGGTACAGTGTCACCACATCAGTTGTATGGGGCTTTATCTCCTATCTCTTCACTCAGTGTGGGAATATTTAGAGCCGCCCACAGGCCTTCACTTGCTGGTGTATAGTTTCCAGGGCCGTACACCAGGTAGTTTTGCTCCTGTTTCATGCTCAGTGTGATTCTGTGAGGGAGCCTGATCTGGACGCTCGCAGGCCAGGCTTTCCTTAGACCTCACATCAACTTGAAGGTAATTTGAGTCTGCCATCTGCTCTCCGCAAACTTTAACTTACAAAAAAGCAGACCTGGTTTTACTAACCCAGAGGACATTTGCCATATGGCAGGTTAGGCAAGAGATGGTGGTGCTGGTTAAGGAGATTTGAAAAGGATTTTCTGATCAGAAGGAAACCAAGCAACCCCTTTTGGCCAAAAATAATTGACCTTGGTAATGGTTACCAGGGAAGGCATTTGGATTCAATTAGAATGCGTCATGAAGCAGGGAGAGCTTGAGGGCTATCCTGTTTTAAAATGTCTAAGCCAAATAAAATTTGGAAGTGGAATTTGTTCAAATCCTCAAGGAAATTACCATTTGAATTTTTAGAAAGCCTTGAATATTACAATGGAATCATTAGGCCAGGATCTAAGAAAATTGGCTGGGTCTTTCAGATATCTGGCTGAAGACAGTAAAGATTATAATAAAAATAGGACATAAATGGATATTTATGTTTTTGATGCCGAACTTTTGGCAGGCCACCATCATATGAATTGTTAAGTTATTATGACATTAGGATGTTTGAGAATGGCTGGCGACTATTTCTCTAGATAGCATGTATCTCTCTAGGTTTGTGGTTTCAAACATGAGGTGTATTGGAATATATTTAGGTCACTCGTATAGCTACTGAAAGATACTTCTGATTTATAACATATACAACTTGGGTTTTTAGGCATTCTCATTTTATATGGAAAATGCTTTGAAGTTTAAACTTCTTAACCTTTTTTTTTCTCCTTAGGAAAATAAAGCAACCAACACAGACCATTTAACCACGGTACTCTGCCTCCAGCTTGCTATTTTTTCAAGTTTGCAGAACTTGGAGAAAACAATTTTCTGCCTGCAGAAACTGATTTCTTTGCATCCTTTTAATCCTTGGAACTGGGGCAAATTGGCCGAGGCTTACCTGAATCTGGAGCCAGCTCTTTCTGCAGCATTTGCGTCATCTCAGAAACAGCACAGTTTCACCTCAAGTGACAAAACTATCAAATCCTCCTTTCCACACGCAGGAAAAGACTGTCTTTTGAGTTTTCCTGAAACCTTGCCTGAGAGCTCTTTATTTCCTGTGGAAGCAAATAGCAGTAATAGCCAGAAAAATGAGAAAGCTATTACAAATATCCAAAACTGTATGGCAGAAAAGAGAGAAACAGTGTTGATAGAGACTCAGCTGAAAGCATGTGCCTCTTTTATAAGAACCAGGTAAGCTGAGAGTCACTTAAGCAACATTTGGCAGTGAGCTCAGAGTAAAGGCTTTATTTTCTAATTTTAAGCTTCAAAAAGTTCTAGGCTAGATATTTGGTATATATTTTTGAATTTTTCCTATGGTTGTGTTGAACGTTTGTCATTCTAGTATGTAATACTTGGAAACAAAACTACATTTGTTTAAGAATACAACCTATGGTGGCTAGGTGTGGTAGCACATGCCTGTAATCCCAGCATTTTGGGAGGCTGAGGCAGGTGGATCATTTGAGCTCAGGAATTTGAGACCAGCCTGAGCAACATGGTGAAATCCCATTTCTACAAAAAAATTTTTTTAAAAAGTTAACTGCGGGCTAGGCGCAGTGGCTTACGACTGTAATCCCAGCACTTTGGGAGGGCGAGGTGGGCAGATCACAAGGTCAGGAGACCAAGACCAGCCTGGCCAACATGGTGAAACCCTGTCTCTACTAAAATATAAAAAATTAGCTGGGCGTGGTGGCGCTTGCCTGTAATCCCAGCTACTCAGGAGGCTGAGGCAGGGGAATCGCTGAACCCAGGAGGCGGAGGTTGCAGTGAACTGAGATTGCACCATTGCATTCCAGCCTGGCGAAAGGGCAAGACTCCGTCGAGCCTGGGAGGCCAAGGCTGCAGTGAGCTGAGATCACACCACAGCACTCCAGCCTGGGCAACAGAGTGAGACTCTGTCTCAGAAACAAAAAGCAGTATAACCTGTGTCATTGCCCAAGATGAAATGTTAAGATTAGAAAACATTAAAAATTAGGAAAATAAAAATGTATAAAACACTGAAAAAGGGAGAGGAGATATTTTAAAGAAGGAATTTTCTGTTTATATGTTCCACAGAAATCTAAAGAAGAAAATCAGCTCTTGTGTTTGCATTGCTGATAATGGGAGTAGATGATGCTTAATTCATTCTCTAGAGAATTCCCATGGTTTGTGCCTAGGGATACCAAGTACTTTTCATCCTTAAAGTATAAGAGTTTGAGGGAAGGGTGGGGAGAATACACTTGACCAGTTCTATAAATGATGAGAGAAGAAGCAGATTCTCTCATGTTTCAAATGGTACCAAAGAATGTACACCAAAGAATGTACAGATTTTTTAACTCAGGAGGATTCAAGAAGTATTAACAGGCTTACTGGGAAGTGGTATCTATTTGGCAAATTTTATTTTATTATTTTTTTTTGAGATGGAGTTTTGTTCTTATTGCCCAGGCTGGAGTGCAGTGGCGCGATCTCAGCTCACTGCAACCTCTGTCTCCAGGTTCAAGCAGCTCTCCTGCCTCAGCCTCCTGAGTAGCTGGGATTACAGCTATGCACCACCACACCTGGCTAATTTTTGTATTTTTAGTAGAGACGGGGTTTTACCATGTTGGCCAGGCTGGTCTCGAACTCCTGACCTTAGGTGATCCACCTGCCTCGGCTTCCCAAAGTGCTGGGATTACAGGAGTGAGCCACCGTTTCCATCCCTATTTGGCAAATTTTAAAATGTATTCAGTGGATGCTTGTTTAGCATTGACCGTGTCACTAATTCAGAGGCACATTGAATGACAACTGTGTAGCAGACATATGCTTGGTGCTAGGATCACAAAGATCATTTAAAAAGCAGTCCCTTTCCTTATGCCACTCACTGACTTAGGGAAATGGTATGTCTAGCCAGTAACTGCCAGCACAGGTGCTAAATAGTGTATCAGTGCTGTGAGCAGAATTCTGGGGGGACCAACGTCAGGGAGCTCTTGGCGTGGCCAAGAGAAGGAAGCCTTTACAGAGGGGATGATGCCTCTGCTGCATGAGCCCGGTAGGAACCCTTGTCAGTTGACCACTGAGTGCTAGATGCTGTATATACATTATTTCATTTTAATCCTCATGACTCTGGAGTACCTATTGGGATCCCACTTGATGGACCAGAAAACTATTAAAATCATTCCCAAAGTAGTGCAGCTGTGAAGTGCAGGGCCAGGATTTGGAGCTGGTCTCCGATTCCCCACCCTGTATTCTTCCAGCTTGTCTTGCTCACTCCACGTTAATATTCCCCATGTGGAAAGAGGCATGCTAGGTAAAAAGAAAGAAAGCACCACCCGGAGGGCAGAGGATCCGTTCTAGAACAGGTTTGTCACATTGTCCGGTGGTAAGAGCAGTACTAGTGGTAAGGGCTTGAGGTAGGCTGTGGCCACAGTGCCAGGGTGGCAGAGGAAGTAGGAAGTAGGACTTTGGCGTCAGAACTGGTTTTGAAGAACTTAGTAAATTGCTGATGCTAAGTGGATGAGCCTGGACTCTTGCCAGCGGTCTGACCTTGCACACATTCCTTAAACTCTGCTCTCTAGTTGCTTAATCTTGACAGATGGAGAAATGGGGAAAATGCCTGCTTCCTGGGGTTGTAGAATTAAAGTCTTTAAAGTACTTATTGTCCTGCATTGTATGTAGTAGGTGCTCGGTAAACGTTAGATTAGTACTTTTATTTTTGTTGTTTTTATTGTTAGCACAAGATGTTCGATGTCACAAGGGTTTGGTCCTTGTGCTGAAGGCCTGAAGAGTATTTGCACTTTTAAAATATGGGAGCATGTGATAAGACCTGTGTGTGTGTATGTGTGTGTGTGTTTGGTTTTTTTTTTTTTTTGAGATGGAGTTTCACTCGTTGCCCAGGCTGGAGTACAGTGGCGCGATCTCGGCTCACCGCAACCTCTGCCTCTTGGGTTCAGGTGATTCTCCTGCCTCAGCCTCCCGAGTAGCTGGGATTACAGGCATGCACCACCACGCCCGGCTAATTTTGTGTTTTTAGTGGAGATGGGATTTCTCCATGTTGGTCAGGCTGGTCTCAAACTCCTGACCTCAGGTGATCCACCGGCCTCGGCCTCCCAAAGTGCTGGGATTACATGTGTGAGCCACCACGCCTGGCCAAAACCTGTGATTTAGAGAGCTCTGGTGACTGCGATGCTGGATTAGAAGGAGGAGCTAAGGACTAGAGGTTGTAGACTAATTAGTGGAAGATGATGAGGGCCTGACCTAGGCTGGTGCAGTGGTAATAAAAAAAAGAAATGGATATCACTGCATGAGAGAATAGACAGGACTTGGTGACCAGTGGAGTGTGTGGGAAGGATGAGGGTGGGAGAATGGAAGAGTCTCGGCAGAGTCTCTCGGGGACGCACAGGTGGATGGCGGTGACTTTCACCGACATAGGACACCTGGGAAGATGAGCAGAGCCGAATTGGGATGGAAGGCAATGATTTTAGGCTTGAAGTACCGAGACTTAGGTGCTTGGAGGATATCCAGAGGGCGGAAAGCAAGTTACATCAAAGGGATCACAAAGGTGAATGCTTCCCGAGGCCGGGTAGGTGATGTCAACGGGTCAGACTGAAGCAGACAGATGATCATTTTACCTGGGAGTCAGGTCAGGCTCCTTTCTGAAACGCCCCGGTGGCTTCCCATTGCACTTACATCAGTTCCACATTGCTTGCCACAGCCTGCAAGATCTGATTTGAATTGGCCCTGCCTTTTTTTCCCCACCTCATTTACTACACATTTTTCTCTCTGACTGTGTTCCAGCCACAGTGATCTTAATGATTTTCAAGCATGTCAAGTTTGTTCCTGTGTCAGAGCCCCCTTCTCCCTGGCCAAGCCCTCGCCCCCAGATGTTCTCCCACTAGGTTCCTCGTCAGGTAGCTCGTAGCTTGCCTGGTATCTCAGGAAAGCCTTCCTGCGTACACCACCGCATCTGAAGAGGACACGGTGTCCACCCTGCCTTGGGTTTTTTGCATAGCACTTGTCACTACCTGAAATGCTTATGTGCTGTCTCCCTCCTTCCATTCCATGAGGCCTCATATCTGTTTTGCTCATCAAGATCTCTCAATGCCTAGCATAGTGTCGGGCACGTTCCACAGTATGGAGAGCCGAGTGCTTCTGGGCACTGCAGTAGATACCAGTGAGAAAATGGGGAAGATCTGCATATTGAGTATTTATTCAAAAAACAAAAAACAAAAAAACAGAAGGAGCCAAGTGAGGAAGACAGGAGGAAGTTAAATGAGAGAGGAGACCAGCTATGGTCATGACGGGGAAGTCAGTGGTAAGGTATCACAGAGTGGTTGTCAGAGGGTCATCAAAGATTTGGCCCTGCTTGGGGTAATTGAAGCGTGCTAGCGAATCTAATTAGTCCTTGCGGTCAAGTTGCTGTGGGGTCAGCGAGATGGAAGGGTCACAGAACACTGACTTCAAAGGAGCAAATCCGGAGGGCCTGTGTGAGAGGAGTCTGATTGGGAGGCTCGTTCCTTTCACTCCAAATTACTCATCCTTTCAATCCCTTGACTTCCACAGGAGGCTCTTTTGAGGCCAGAAGCTCTTTTCACGTGTTGCTCTCTAAAGATTTCTTTGAGCAGTTTTAGTCTTTATCTTTTAGAAAAGATGAATCTCCAATGTAAAGTTGGACAATTGATTCCGAGTCGGAAGCTTTAGGGATTGAAATGATAGTTCTAGTGAGGGTGGGTACCTGCTTTTTAACCTGGTGGGACTCGCAGCTGACTCAATACCTGGGCTCTCTGAACGTTTCCTCGCGGCTTTCCTTTATCTGGAAGCGTTGGGACTTTTCGCCACGCATTGGGACTTTTCGGTTTTTCAGGCTTCTGCTTCAGTTTACCCAACCTCAGCAAACATCATTTGCTTTGGAGAGGAACTTAAGGACTCAGCAGGAAATTGAAGATAAAATGAAAGGGTTCAGCTTCAAAGAAGACACTTTGCTGTTGATAGCTGAGGTGAGTGTATCCCTCGGGTTTGTGTGAAACGAGGCATCATAGATATTTTCCCTGGTTCTGATAGCATTTTTTAAAAAGCAGGGCCAAATCTCATCTACTGAAGGACTTGTCTCCCTCCTTTGTGTGCCTTTTGATCACTCAGCAATCACCAAGGCGGCCTCTTGATCGGCATTCCCCTGCAGCATGTGGGACGGCAGGGGCTGCGTTTCATGTACTTGTCAGCGCTTGTTAGCACCTGCCTGTCTGAACATCGTCAGTGCCTAATAATTGTTTCAGTGCTGAATAAACGAATGAATGAATGCTTGCATTTGTGCAGCAGTTCTATTTTTTTTCCTCCATTCATCATAACAGCTTGTGAAGATGAGTAGAGCTAGAATTGAGGCTCAGAGAGCTTGTGACTTTCCTTCTGGTCAGATTTTCAGTGGCAGAGCAGATCTGGAGCTTGTGTTTGCCAGCTGCAAGTCCATTTTATCTCTGCCCCACCCTGTTACTACTTTGATGGTTGCATAGAAATTCAAAGGTCAGTTTTTTAAACTAACATTTAAACCTTCCTTGGCTTTTTTTTTTTTTTTTTGAGTCAAGAGTCTTGCTCTGTCACCCAGGCTGGAATGCAGTGGCACGATCTCAGCTCACTGCAACCTCTACCTCTTGGGTTCAAGTGATTCTCATGTCTCAGCCTCCCAAGTAGCTGGGGTCACAGGCGTGCGCCACCACGCCCTGCTAATTTTTGTATTTTTAGTAGAGACAGGGTTCACCATGTTGGCCAGTCTGTCTTGAACTCCCGGCCTCAAGCAATCTACCCACCTCAGCCTCCCAAAGTGCTGGGATTACAGGCCTGGGCCACCATGCCCCATCTCTTCCTTTTACTTCTGAGAGGCTACACTAGTCTGTTTTTCTCCTGTGTTTCTTAACGTTCCTCTGCCTCTTGGGACTCAGCTGGTTTCTTCTGTAGCATAAGTAATGGCATACTAAGGATTCCCTGGGCCTCTCTGTTTTCTACTTTCTCTCACAGAAATCATCACCACACCCCTAGGTTCCATTGTCACCTCTGGGTTGATTACTCTCCAGTCTTTATCTCTAGTCTCATCTCTGGGACATGTGTCTCATGTCAGATTAATTGCCTATAGGTGGTTAACCTGGGATAATTATTGATTACTCTTCTGTCACTTCAAGTGCAAAATGTCTAAAATGGAACTACTCATGAAAACACTTCCTGTAATCCCATCACTTTGGGAGGCCAAGGTGGGTGGAACACTTGAGGTCAGGCGCCCAAGACTAGCCTGGTCAACGTGGTGAAACCTCATCTCTACTAAAAATACAAAAAACTAGCTGGGCGTGGTGGCAGGCACCTGTAATCCCAGCTACTCGGGAGGCTGAGGCGGAAGAATTGCTTGAACCCGGGAGGTGGAAGTTGCAGTGAGCTGAGATTGTGCCACTGCACTCCAGCCTGGGCAACAGAAGGAGACTCCGTCTCAAAAAACAAAACACAAAAATAACACTTCTGGTCAGTCTTTTACTTCCCCCAAGTTCTACATCCTCCAGGAAGCTTTTCTGGAATACTCTGTTCTGTTGTAATTTCTCCTTCCTCTGAGCTCAGAGAGTGATTGCTTGAATAGATAGCTCTTTGGGCCCTAAAAAGACATGAGAATGTGTCTTATGTTTTCATCTAGATGTTAGGTTCCTTATAAGTAATAGTATGTTTTGAGCATCTTTGTATTCTTCACCATGCTCAACAAATCTGTTGGTTGGGTGGAAGAGTAGTTTCCTATATGGACAATGCATGTGATATACCAGTGGAGCTTTTTAAAAAGATGGAAAATGTCTGGGCCCTCGTTAGGATTGTAATTAGGATTATAATGCACATTTTGTTTTGTGCTTGTTTTTATTTTTTAAAAGATAAGGTCTCATTCTGTCACTCAGGCTGGGCTGCAGTGCATAATCTTAGCTCACTACAGCCTGAAATTCCTGGGCTCAAGTGGTCCTTTCACCTCAGCCTCCCAAGTTCATAGGATTACAAGCACCCACCACCATGTCCAGCTAGTTTTAAAATTTTTTGTAGAGGCAGGGTCTCACTATGTTGCCCAGTCTGGTCCCAAACTCCTGGCCTCAAATGATCGTCCCACCTTGGCCTCCCTAAGTGCTAGAATTACAGGCATGAGCCTTTATTTTGTGCTTTTAATTTTAGTTGACTTGTGATAACATAACATAACCCCATATCCTTAAATATTCTTTGATCATATGCTTATTTTTTTTCCTGTTTATAATTCTTGTATTTGAATTAGGATCCAAATAAGGTCTAAATACTATATGTGGTCCTTTTGTCTCATACGTGTTTTTTATTCTATAACAACTGCTCTTCTCCCTCTTTTTTACTCTGATAAAATACTTAACTTAAATTTGCCATCTTAATCATTTTTAAATGTACAATTCAATGGTATTAAGTACATATACAGTGTTGTGCCACTTTGACCACTATTTCCAAAAATTTTCATCACCCCAAACAGAAACTCTACCCATTAGGCAATAACTCCCTATTCCCTTCTCTCTCTACCTGCTAGATCCTCTAATCTACTATTTTGCTCTATGAATTTATCTATTCTAGATATTTCAAATAAGTGGAATCATACCATGTGTGTCCTTTTGTATCTGCTTTATTTCACTTAGCATAATGTTTTCAAGGTTTATCCATATTATAGCATTTATCAAAACTTCATACCTTCTTATGGCTAAAGAATACTCATATTTATGTACATATCTCATTTTATTTATCGACTCATCTGTTGATGGATACTTGAGTTGTTTCTACCTTTTGGATATTGTGAATAATGCTGCTGTGAACATTAGCATATAAGGATGTTTGAGTCTCTGTTTTTTGTTTGTTGGTTTGTTTGTTTTGTTTGAGACGGAGTCTTGCTCTGTCACCCAGGCAGGAGTGCAGTGGCACTATCTCGGCTCACTGCAGCCTCCGCTTCCCAGGTTCAAGCAATTCTCCTATCTCAACCTTCCAAGTAACTGGGGCTACAGACGTGTGCCACCATGCCCAGCTAATTTTTATATTTTTAGTAGAGACAGGCTTTCACCATATTGGCCAGGCTGGTCTCGAACTCCTGATCTCAAGTGGTCTGCCTGCCTCGGCCTCCCAAAGTGCTGGGATTACAGGCGTGAGCCACTGCACCCGGCTAAGTCTCTGTTTTTAATTATTTTGGGTATATACCTAGGAAGGTAATTACTGGGTCATATATTAGCTTTGTTTAACTTTTTTAGGAACTGCCAAACTGTACATTTTATTTTCTGTTTTGTGATATTTACCTAACATTATGACATGGGCATGACCCTATATCCTAAATACTATATTATACTATATTTGAGTACATAATTTTTAATGACTGGATAGTAGTCAGTTTTTGGACAAACTATAATTTACTTAGTTCCCTGTGTTGAACATTTAACAAATACTCAGTACTTATTTTAATAAATCCTTGCAAGAAAATTAATGTGTGCATTTGTACCTTTTAGAACAGATTATTAGAAATAGAATCACTGGATTTAAATATATGAGCATTTTAAAGACTTAAAGCACATTTCCAAATTGTCATTTCCAAAAAGCACCTTTCCAAATTCTCATTTAGAAAGGTTAGTTCAATTTATATATCCTGCAGCAATATGTGAAAGCATTGTTTTTTCTACCCTGATCCTGACTATTAGATTGAACCATGTGAAATCAATCATTTTGGCTTCTTAAATCAGCTATTTTATATAATTTAACTTAATATTACTTTAAAAATTGGTAGCTTGGTAGGTAAAAATGTAATATTTTTAGCATTAATGTTTATTTATTTACTATTAAATTGAACAATTCTTTCCTATGCTTATTGACCATTTGTATCATGTCAGATGCCTAGTCTTGCTTTTGCTTCATTATTCTTTCTGTTTTTCGTAGCAATTTTAAGAGTTCTGTCTATATTACACTTAAGTATCTTTCTATATGTTACTATATTTTCTGAAGTTTATGATTCTTTTTTGGCATATGGAAGTTTAAAATGTTTATGTGGCTGACTGTTTTGGCAGATTTTTGGACACCTGTAAATATTGTGCTTGCCTATCCCTCTTTGGGAAGTAGTGTGTTTGGGTCTTACTGTTATTCATTTATCTTTTTTTATTTTTAAGAAAGGCATTTTTGGTGTTTTATCCCAGATTTTAAAATACTGCATTTCATTGAATCTAGGAAACCATCAGTTTAAGACATATCATTTGATGTGTCACTAAAAGAAAAATAAGATGTCGGCTGGGCGCGGTGGCTCACACCTGTAATCCCAACACTTTGGGAGGCCGAAGCCGGTGGATCACGAGGTCAGGAGATCAAGACCATCTTGGCTAACACGGTGAAACCCTGTCTCTACTAAAAATATAAAAATTGACTAGGCCTGATGGCACATGCCTGTAATCCCAGCTACTCGGGAGGCTGAGGCAGAACAGTTTGAACCCAGGAGGCAGAGGTTGCAGTGAGCCAAGATCGCGCCACTGCACTCCAGCCTGGGCGACAGAGCGAGACTGTCTCAAAAAAAAAAAAAGAAAAGAAAAAGAAGATGCCATTTACAGTATCACATAAAGCCTCACTCCAGTGGTTATCAAATATGTTTTTTTTTTTTTGGAGGTGGGGTCTTACTCTATCTCCCAGGCTGAAGTACAATGGCACAGTCATAGTTCATTGTAGCCTCCAACTCCTGGACTCATGGCATCTTCCCACCCTCAACCTCCCAAGTAGCTGCTGGGACCATACCCGGCTAATTTTTAAAAAATTTTTTGGCCGAGCACAGTGGTTCATTCACATCTATAATCCCAGCACTTTGGGAGGCTAAGGTGGGTGGATCACTTGAGATCAGGAGCTCAAGACCAGCCTGGCCAACATGATGAAACCCGGTCTCTACAAAAAATACAAAAATTAGCTGGGTGTGGTGGCACTTGCCTGTAGTCCCAGCTACTTTGGAGGCTGAGGTGGGAGAATTGCTTGAACCCAGAAGACAGAGGTCGCAGCGAACCAAGATTGTGCCACTGCACTCTACCCTGGGCGACAGAGCGAGCCTCCGACTCAAAAAAATGATAGTAATAATTTTTTTTTTGTAGGGACAGGATCTTGCTCTGTTGCCCTGGCCGCCCTCTCTAACTCCTGGCCTTTAGCGACCATCCTGCCCTCGGCCTTCCAAAGTGTTAGGTTACGAACCACCACACCTGGCTCAGCTACATCTTGATTTTAGAGATGTTAAAATACAAAAACAAAAAGGTATCTTAGAACTGGTGACATACCAGGCTTTAGTAAATACTGACTGTTGCCTAGTGAAACTTGGCTCTCATTGGCAATTTCCTCAAACAATATGTAATCTTTGAAGATTTAAACCCAGTCCTCAAAACCATTCTTTGAGCTTGCTTCTTAATTCATTGTAGTTTGAGTTTTCATGAACACATTCCATATCCGAGTTTGCAGGAACCTTGGAGATTATCTAATGCAAATCTATGTGGAACTTAAATTCCCTCCACAACATCCCTGCTCCATGGCTACCTACATAAGCTTTCATGCCAGATAGTATGAAATGTTTTGGAACTTAATTTTAGTTCATTGTCATTACCCAAGGTCAGACTGCTTACTTAGTGGGTTCAGGTACAAGCTTTCTACCACCTAACTTTGTGATGTCTTCTCAAAGAAACTAACCCAGAATCTTGGGACATGACCCTGTGTTCATCTGGGCCTGATTCTGACCAGTAGGGGGCAGTATTGTACCTTCATTGGTAACGGGCTCCTTAAATCCGTAAGATTGCTTTGGTTATAGAGGGATTAGAGTCCTTTTGGGTCAGGAAAAGGTGGGCCCAGCTACATGCCACAGTTGCATTCTCACCAACAGAATATGCTCTTTGAAACAAAAAGGATAACTCAGTACTCCTGGTAAGCCAAATAATACTGCTGCCACAGCAGTACCAAAGTGATTCTTTCACTTGGGGAGAATGAGAGTAGAAATATGGGATATTTTACTTGTCCTTGGATAACTACTTCTGAGATCAGATGAGATCGGGCACGTCAGGGTGGTGTGGTGGTAGACGGATAACTGCTTCCGAACAAACATCTTTTCAATGGGATGGGAATGTCCCCTGGCTGCTATTTTCTGCCTTTGAGTGAAAGCCTTTACAGTTGATAACTAGCAGTCCATGTCTGCTGCCTCTTATTGGAACAGTTTTTTTCCCCCCTTCTTGTTACAGGTTATGGGAGAAGATATCCCAGAAAAAATAAAAGATGAAGTTCACCCAGAGGTGAAGTGTGTTGGCTCCGTAGCCCTGACTGCCTTGGTGACTACATCCGCAGAAGAATTTGAAGACAAGTGGTTCAGAAAGATCAAAGACCATTTCTGTCCATTTGAAAATCAGTTCCATACAGAGATACAAATCTTGGCTTAGTGGGTCATAAAAAACAAAACCACAAACATCTTGTACTGTATTAGTTGTCCTTGTTTACTTCAGACAGGATCCATTGCTAATCATGGAGTATAAATGATTATTTATGTTTTATAAAACTGGCTTCTGTCTCAAATAATTTCTCCTGCATTCAGTTTATGTTTTGTTTTCTTTTTGGATTTTTCCTATCCCGTTATAAGTACTGTATCTTAGGCCTACTACCCCTTTAGAAGGTATTCTGTTGGGGAAGTGTATCAAGGAGGCTTTTAGATTTGTGGTCTTTTAAAAACAGTTACGATATTATAGCCAGCACCGTAAGAATCCACGTTGTTTAGGTAAAGTCATTGGGAATGACCAAGAATGTTGAGATATGAAACTAAGCTATTCCTAAGAAGGGTGGGCCAAGCACTGTGAAGGGTTGGAGATCTTACCCTGTGAAGGGTCTGAGATCTTACCCTACTTGTAAGCTAACAGGTTAGCCTCTCCCACTTTTCATGGATGCTGGCAGAAAGGAGACTCCTGGATCAGAGACAAAGGATTTTATGACCCATGGCCCAGCAGGCAGTATAAACTTCAGTGTATTTGCATCAGTTTCTCTTGCCTCCAAGTCCCAAGGGCACATAATGGGCACAGAAGGAATGCCTACGTTCACATACGATGAATGTGCATTACCATGTCTTGTGATGCACACAGGAGAGGAGTGCTGAGTTTGGGAAACTCTAATCTTTGATAATGGGCAGTGAGCATGCTTGCCCTTTGCTCCAGAGGTAGACACTGTCTCCTTTTTAAGGCTGTTCGCCCTGCAAACATCTTGGAGAAGATAGACTGGAACAAACAGCACTGAGTGCCTCTTTCACAAGTCACACAGAAACACGAGAGAGCTGTGGAGCTTTGTCTGCTAGGTTGATCATCCTGTCCTCTTTCAGCCACATGAATTTTAATCACAGCCTATAACATCATCTTCAATACAAAGGGCCATTACCTTACTCAGTGAATTAGCTGGGATGGAAGATGAGGAATTTAATAATAAATCAAAAACTTCAGCAAATGTTGTCCTGCACAGCTTTTTCTTTTGTTTTGTTTTTGAGACAGAGTCTCACTCTGTCGCCAGGCTGGAGTGCAGTGGTGTGAGCTCGGCTCACTGCAACCTCTGCCTCCTGGGTTCAAGCGATCCTCCTACCTCAGCCTCCTGAGTAGCTAGGATTAGAGGCATGCACCAACATGCCTGGCTCATTTGTGTCTTCTTGTCCTGCACAGCTTTTATTTGATCTTTCTCAGCAAAGAAAGAGAATTCCAGCCGTGGGCTAAAAGGTGTAGTTATCAGGGTTTCCCTTCCACACTCCTCCCTCTCGCTCGCCCTTTCTAGTACCCTCCTTGAAACAGGCAAGGAACTGCTCTTACATTTTGAACAACTCCTTTTCTTTGTTTTCCTTTTGAGATGGAGTCTCCCTCTGTTGCCCAGGCTGGAGTACAGTGGCACGATCTCGGCTCACTGCTGCAGCCTCTGCCTCCCAGATTCAAGCAATTCTCCAGCCTCAGCCTCCTGAGTAGCTGGGATTACAGGCGTGCACCGCCATGCCTGGCTAATTTATGTATTTTTAGTAGAGATGGGGTTTCACCATGTTGGCCAGGCTGGTCTCGAACTCCTGACCTCGTGATCCGCCTGCCTTGGTTTCCCAAAGTGCTGGGATTACGGGCGTGAGCCACTGCATCCGGCCGAGCAATTCTTTTAGTGACTTTGATAGCATGACCAGCAATTGCACGTTTAGTCTTTAATCTCTAATGTGAAGCCAAAGACTGTGTAATTAGTAGATATTTCAATTTTAGGAATTAAAAATTGTGCAGATCCTTCCACAGCACCTCATTGCTGTCCCTCTATGCATTTGGTCTTTACCTATCACGTATTGAGCTGTGATGTGTCAAGCATTGTGTGGTTGCTGGGGAGACACTGGTTATCGTGGAGTTTGTGGTCTAGTTGTGGATTGCCCTTGGGATGGGGCATTAACTCTAGCATGGCTTGCCAAGCCCTTCATGGTATATAGCTCTGGCTACCTGGAGCCCCATCCTTCACTGCTCCTCACCTTTAAATGGACTGTGACCTTCACCTCAACCCATCCCCCCACCATCCAATGGCTAATTCACATTCATTTTTCAGGGCTGGTTTACGTGCAGCTTCCTGGAAGTCTTCCTGACCTGCCAGTGGTGGCAGGTTTCCCGCTTCTGTGCTCCCTTACTGCTCATTCACTCCTATACTGACCCTTATTCTTGTGTTTTGTATTCCATGTTTGCCTGATGGTTCGCCACGATAGACTAAATTTTTTAAAGTCAGGGACAATGACTGTTTTGTTTATATTTGTGTCCCCAAGGCAGAATAATCTGGCATCTCACTAAATATTTGTTGGAAGAATTGCTGAATGAATTGGCCAGCATCTTAATTTGTGCAAAAGGTTAATACCCTGCAGATGTGA
The DNA here is from genome assembly GCF_009764315.1 of Trachypithecus francoisi. Classification (NCBI taxonomy): domain Eukaryota; kingdom Metazoa; phylum Chordata; class Mammalia; order Primates; family Cercopithecidae; genus Trachypithecus; species Trachypithecus francoisi. Next base: position 78,132,051 of record NW_022681472.1, on the reverse strand, counting down.
TACGGTGCTGAGGCAGTCCTAGCACCCTGTCTGTTTGTGTCTGTAGCTAAACCTCTTCCTTCTGTCCATCTGACCTCCCTAGAAAGGCCCCATTTTTTCCCCTAACCCCTCTCGGCTTCTGGTCTCTATCCTAGCCCACTTGCCAACCTGGCCCGTGCTTTGAGCGTTTCATCTTCTGGCTTTCCTCCCAGACCTGCTCTCTGCGCCATCCTGAATGCCCAAGTGGTCTTCACAGATCCTGCTCACACCTCACTTCCGCCCCACCTCGCCTTCCTGGCAGCAATGTGTTGACACTGTTGATGCAAGTGAGAACTTGGCCTCCTGAACGCTGATGCCTCTGCTGTAATAAAGGGTGAGAAAGGACACCCAGGAATACTGGGCATCTCGGGGTGTCATCACACAAAGTCATCACAATCATTTCCAGCACAGATGGTGAAGGTAATTGAGCAATGATTACACTAAAGAAAAACCTTCAGGCCTGCCAATTCCAACATCACTACCTTCGACAGTGAGTGAGTCACTTAGAAGGTGAGCAAATGTGTGCCACAGATGTGACTGCACTCCAGGTGCATGGGGTGGGACCTAAGGGAAATGTCTTGCCTCTTCCACTCTCAAAAGGCCTGTCTTCAACATTTGCTCCTCAAGAGGAATCTATGCTGGGTGTCTGAGCTGAGCTGATAAGAGTCTTCTTTTTTTTTTTTTTTGGAGGTAGAGTCTTGCTCTGTCAGCCAGGCTGGAGTGCAATAGCACGATCTTGGCCTACAACCTGCCCCTCCCGGGTTCAAGGGATTCTCGTGCCTCAGCCTCCCAAGTAGCTGGGATTACAGGCTTGCGCCACCCCACCCAGCTAATTTTTGAGTTTTAGTAGAGATGGAGTTTTACCATGTTGGCCAGGCTGGTCTTGAACTCCTGGACTCAGGTGATCTGCCCGCCCCAGTCTCCCAAAGTGCTGGGATTACAGGTGTGAGCCACTGCGCCCAGCCATCTTTTGTCCTTTATATTCTCACACTCCTACCATCTTCACACTGGAGCCAGAGAGATCTTAGAAAGATCATTCTCACAGTCCTGGCTGGGCACAGTGGCTCATGCCTGTAATCCCAGCACTTTGGGAGGCCGAGGCGGGTGGATCACGAGGTCAGGAGTTCAAGACCAGCCTAGCCAAGATGGTGAAACCCCGTCTCTACTAAAAACACAAAAGGCCGGGCGCGGTGGCTCAAGCCTGTAATCCCAGCACTTTGGGAGGCCGAGACGGGCGGATCACGAGGTCAGGAGATCGAGACCATCCTGGCTAACATGGTGAAACCCCGTCTCTACTAAAAATACAAAAAACTAGCCGGGCGAGGTGGCGGGCGCCTGTAGTCCCAGCTACTTGGGAGGCTGAGGCAGGAGAATGGCGTGAACCCGGGAGGCGGAGCTTGCAGTGAGCCGAGATTGCGCCACTGCACTCCAGCCTGGGCGACAGAGTGAGACTCCGCCTCAAAAAAAAAAAAAAAAAAAAACACAAAAATTAGCTGGGCATGGTGGCAGGCGCCTGTAATCCCAGTTACTCGGGAGGCTGAGGCAGAGAATTGCTTGAACCTGGGAGGCGGAGGTTGCAGTGAGCCAAGATCACACCACTGCACTCCAGCCTGAGTGACAGAGTGAGACTCCATCTCATAAAAACAAACAGCACATCATTCTCATAGTCCTTCATGAGGCCTGTGAGGCCCCACATGGCCTGGCCCTGACCCACTCCAGCCCAGCTCGCTCTGCTCCCCTTGGTACTGTACTCACCCTGGTTTCCTCTCTTGTTCTTGGACTCCTCAAGCTTGCCCTTGCTCAAGCCTTTGCCCATCCAGTCACCTCCACTTTGAACATTCTCCCCTGCAATCCCCCAGCCCAGCCTTAAATGTCCCTTTCCTATGGATCTCCACCCAAAGGTCACTCTCAGACAAGATGTTCCCGATCCCCAGACTGGCTCACGTTCCCCTTCAAATGTCATCAGATGCCCTGTGCTTTCTTTTTTTTTTTTTTTTTTTTTTAACAAAGGGCTTATTGGAATTGTAATTAATTTATTGTATAATTCCTCCTGGCCAGATCACAAGCTCTAGGGTGCTGTCTCCGGTTTGCCTTCTGTGGTGGAGCTCAGCTCTGTGGACATGTGGTGGCTTCTGCCATTGCTGCCTTCCTGGAGCTCAGGCCCTTGCAGAGGCAGTCTGAGGCATGGCAAGCCACAAGCACACAGCCCGTCCCACCGAGCCCCACTACCAGTGCCAGAGGTGGCCCTGTCCCCTGCACAGTACCATGTTTCCAAAAAATGTGCTTCCTTTTAGGAAAACCTTGGGTAAAAAATCTTGGTCACCCAGGCTGGAGTGCAGCGGCGCAATCTCGGCTCACTGCAAGCTCCGCCTCCCCGGTTCACGCCATTCTCCTGCCTCAGCTTCCCGAGTAGCTGGGACTACAGGCACTCGCCACCACGCCCGGCTAATTTTTTTGTATTTTTAGTAGAGATGGGGTTTCACCATGTTAGCCAGGATGGTCTCGATCTCCTGACCTCGTGATCCACCCACCTCAGCCTCCCAAAGTGCTGGGATTAGAGGCGTGAGCCACCGCACCCAGCCTGAAAGATGGTTTTAAAGGGCAGCTTTATAGTGCTTTTGAACTTGAATCTAGGTAGTCTGTCTACACCCTGCTTTCCAGGGGCTTAATCAAAACAACAAAACAATGAGCAAGCAAACAGAGAGGGATGTGCAGAAGAGCACAGAACTCTGCCAGTGTGGCTGCACACACAGTGAAGTCGGACTCAGTCATCCACGCACGCTCGCTTTCTCCGTGCCTGGCCCTGTGCTGTAGGGTCAGAAGCTGAGGAGAATGCCCCCCGCCCCCCAACCTGCAGAAGAACAGTCTGAAGAGTGACAGCTCCAGTTCCATGTTCCCAGTCAAAATGTGTCCATCGGGAGACTTTGCTAAAGAAGTTGAGAGAGGAAAGGCATTTGTCCTCCTTGTCCTTTTCTCCCCCCTTTGCACAGAGTGGCTTCATCGCCTCGCGCTTTGGTGTTGCATCTGCCCACTTTCTGAGCTAACCACCACCCCTGCCCCTCCCTGGGAACTGCCCCTCCTTCACTGGGCGAGTACCTAGCAATCGTGTTTGCACTTAACGACCTTAACTGATGGGGGAGTCGGGGGGTGTACCTGACCCAAGCTCTACCTGGCCATTCAGATTCTCTCCCAGAGGTTCAGAAATGATTCTTCTCATGGGTCTGACCCTAACAAGCTCCAAAGCAGGGGGTGGCTGTGCTCTGCCAATGTGACTGAGGAATAGGCAGGGCAGGTCTGCAGAGAAGCGAAACGAAGGAGATGCCCCAAAGGGCCAGAGGGACAGTTCTCTGCTTTGCTACTTTCTTTTTTCTTTTTCTTTTTTGAGACAGAGTTTCACTCCTATTGCCCAGGCTGGAGTGCAATGGCGTGATCTCGGCTCACCACAACCTCAGCCTCCCGGGATCAAGTGATTCTCCTGTCTCAGCCTCCCAAGTAGCACGTACCACCATGCCTGGCTAATAGTGTATTTTTAGTAGAGACAGAGTTTCTCCACATTGGTCAGGCTGGTCTTGAACTCCCGACCTCAGGTGATATGCCTGCCTTGGCGTCCCAAAGTGCTGGGATTACAGGTATGAGCCACCACCCCTGCCTGCTTTACTACTTCCGATTCCAGGCCCTTCCTGGTCTCTAGGGCCTGAGGCCTTCCATGAGAACCCTGGAGTGTGGTCGGCAGAAGAAGGTCCTCTTCCCAAAGGTGCCCACATCCTAATCCCCAGAACCTATGAATACATTAGGTTACATGGCAAAGGGGAATTGAGGTTGCTAATCAGCTGACTGAAATAGGGAGATTATCCTGCGTTATCCAAGTGGGCCCAATGTCATCGCTGAGATCCTTAAAAATGGAAGGTCGAGGCGGAGAGAATCAGAGTCGGAAAGATGCTATGGCACTAACTTAAAGATGGAGGAAGGAGCTATGAGCCAAGAAATTTCGGTAGAAAAGGCAAGGAAACATTCTCTCCTATAGTGTGTCCAGGAAAGAGCACAGCCCTGTAGAAACCTTGATTTGAGCCCAGTGAGACCCATCTGGGAGTCAGAATGAGAGAGCTGTAGATGAAAACGTTGTGTTACTCTAAGCCACTGTGCGTGTGGTCATTTCTTACAGCAGCAATAGGAAACCAACACACCAGGTAACCCAATCCTTGCAACTCAGGAATCCTAATGTGGGCCACTTGAATCCTTTTAACCTTGGCTTCAGAATAACACTGTGTCTCAGAAGGCTCTTTATAAATGACACACTTTTACTCATCGCCTTAATGGTAAACCTTGATTTAGCATTATCGTAGGCAATATCAAAGATCAGAGGCCACACCAGCTTTTAGGCAGCTCCCATCTACTAGAGGTTCAGGACATCCACAGAAGTGGAACTGTTTTTTTGTTTTGTTTTGTTTTTGAGATGGAGTTTTGCTCTTGTTGCCCAGGCTGGAGTTCAATGGTGTGGTCTCGGCTCACTGCAACCTCTGTCTCCCAGGTTCAAGCAATTCTCCTGCCTCAGACTCCCAAGTACCTGGGATTACAGGCACCTACCACCACGCCGGGCTAATTTTTGTATTTTTCGTAGAGATGGGGTTTCACCATGTTGGCCAGGCTGGTCTCGAACTCCTGACCTCAGGTGATCCGCCTGCCTCGGCCTCCCAAAAATGCTGGGATTATAGGTGTGAGCCACCACGCCCCGCCAGAAGTGGAACTTAAAAGGGGGTAGGAGGGAGGGAGGCCTGGATAGTGCAGCATGCAGACAAGGGCTAGGGCTCTCAAAGAAGCTTCAGGAAGGAGGTAACACCTGAGTTGGACCTCAGTTGGAGAGGGGAAGGTTTGCAGCAGGCTCAGTGGAGAATGAGAGGTACCGTGTCGGAGTCCTCAGCTGAGGGATGAGGAGAGCAAAGGCAGAGAGGAAGTGGAGGTTGGTGGGCCAGGTGAGTGGCAGGAAGGGAGGTGGCAGGGAATGGGGCTGGCAGGTGAGCCAGCGCTGAGTCACGAGGCCCCATTGATGCCCTGGTGAGCAGCTTGGCTGTAGTCAGGTGGAAAACTTGTGAACAGGGGAATGGCTGGTATTGGGCTATGCTTTAAATGGCAAATCTGATTTTACTTTCTAAATGTTAAACTACCTTTAAGCTTCAAGCAATATGTGTTTTCTGGGAGAGCCCCAGGTATAAGTGCTCACCTGGAAGGTGGAGGTGAACTCAAGACACCCTAGAAGAGGCCCTTGGGGATCCATACTGGTGGAAAGGGCGTCACTCTCGGCAGCTCCCTTTCCATGTTGAACAGAGCCAAGCTCTTCCCCAAGGCTCTGCCCTCTGGTTGGCATGCCTTGCCTGCCTTTTGTGTGGCTGGCTCCTTCTCCCTTCCAGGTCTCAGCACGGATGTCTCCCCTCATACAGACCTTCCCTGGCCCCTGTCGCTGCTCCATATCATTCTCTCTCAGTCCAACAAATCACAGATCAGGGCAGTGCAAACCCCAGAGGCAGTGAGGCTCCAGATACCTTCATGTGAGCTGAGTGCCAGCACTATTCTCTTTCCCCTGGCACGTTGTAAGCCACAACTGTGATGAAATACATGACTGCAGGTCCCTTTGAAGTGGAACTCAAGGCTGGCCTCCCCAAGCCCAGACTTCCAGGACTCTATACCCCTTTTTTAATTGCAAATCCAGGATTTGGAATAGGATATTCAGCAGGGAAACCACTGCATGAGTCCCGTCCAGATTAGGAAGGATAATCTGTTTTACTCCATCTACAAAGTCAGGTGTTAGTATCATCCAGAAACACCCTCACAGAAACATCTAGAAGAATGTTTGTCCAAATATCTGGATGCTCCATAACCAAGTCGAAACATGAAATTAACCATCGTAGGTCCACCTGGCATCTGTGCACAGCTCCTTAAACTCTTAATCCAATTGACTGGTGTCCTTATAAGAAGAGGAATCGGAGACACAGGGAGACCCCAGGGGCACAGGCACACAGAGTGATGGCCACGTGAAGGGGCAGCAAAAGAAAGGAGAAAGACTGTGAGCCAAGGAGAGCGACCACAGAGGAATCTAGCTCTATGGACACCTTGGTCTTGGACTTCCAGCCTCCAGAACTGTGAGAGAATACATTTCTGTTGTTGAAGCTGCCCATTGTGTGGTGTTTATGTTCCAGCAGCCCTAGGAACCCACTGCCCTTCCAAACACAAACAGGGAAGGCCCTGTTGGAATTTTCTTACTCCTCAGAGGAATTTTTTACTCTTCCCTTTTCTCTGGGCTGCTTTGCGTGCTTTGTCGGTGGCATCTTCCTTACCTCCAGGGTTTGCATTTCTTATTCCTCCACGTTCCTGAAAATCAAGGGAAAGTCCTGCTTGTATTTTTCCAGGGAGACTGGTAAGATAGGGCTCAACGAGCTTGGCGATTCTTCACTCACCACCATGTCAGTGGGAGAATCTGGAAATCTCTGTTCTCAAGTCAAGGCCACTAGCCTAGAAAGTGTCTTCGTGTGAATTTGTGAAGGGCATCCTTGCCTGACTCAGGGAGTGGACAGTAGGGGAAGGGGGCCTTGGCAAGCATAGCTATGGTGGACTTCAGCCTCCCCTGCGTGCCGCCGCCGCCGTCTGCCGGGGCCTCTCCATCCGCTCCGTGTGCTGCATCATGGTTTCATGTTCTCCTTCACCACACACTACAGAGGAAAGAAGGATGGAGCGCCCTAGGAAGCAATGCCTGGGTCAACGAAATATAGTGAATAGCAGCAAGAGGAGGTTGTGTTTCTGTTTGCATGTGTGTCTGCGATATTTACGTCCTCTGATAGCAGTTGTTCCAACACACAGACAGTCTTCAGGAGGAAGCTAGGAAAGTGAGTGACGGTTTCTCTGTGTCCACCGGCTTCTTGGATCAGGTTCAGAAAGTGAAGTATTTGGGCCGGACGCGGTGGCTCATGCCTGTAACCCCAGCACCTTGGGAGGCTGAGGTGGGTGGATCACCTGAGGTCGGGAGTTTGAGACCAGCCTGGCCAACACGGCAAAACCCTGTCTCTACAAAAAATACAAAAATTAGCCCATGTGGTGGTGGGTGCCTGTAATCCCAGCTACTTGGGAGGCTCAGGCAGGAGAATCGCTTGAACCTGGAAGGCAGTGGTTGCAGTGAGCTGAGATCGTGCCACTCCAGCCTAGGTGACAGAGCAACACTGTCTCGGAAAAAAAAAGAAAGAAAGAAAGAAAAGGAAAATAAAGAGAGAAAGGAGAAAGAAAGAAAGAAAAAGAAAGAAAGAAAGAAAGAAAGAAAGAAGAAGGAAGGAAGGAAGGAAGGAAGGAAGGAAGGAAGGAAGGAAGGAAGGAAGGAAAGAAAGAGAAAGAAGGAAAGAAATAAGTGAAATATTTGGAAGGTGCTTTGGCATCTCATGACAGGCCAGCAGGGCCAGCAGGAAGACTAAATGAATGGGGGCAGCCCTTCCTCCCCTGCATTCTGGAGGGGCAGAGAGTGAAGGTGGTCTCGGGGTATCTGAGTATTCATCTCCCCTGTGGGAGCAAAGCTCCTCACCAGTGTTCAACCAGGGAGGACTGTGCCCTTGGACTGTGGCACCGTTGTGGCATCCTGTGGGTCCAGAGAGATACCTTTGGTCTCTGGGCTCCTATGATGTAGATGGAGAGACAGGAGAGCAGGATCTGATGAGGACCAAGTGCAGGTAACAGATCTTTCCTAGGAGAGAGGGGCTCTGAGGAGCAGGGTTGATCATTAGCAGCTCACACCTCAGTCCGTGCTGGCTGACAGTCCTGTAGACAGGTCCTGTGATTCTAAGTCCCTGGTTTGGGGGATGCGTTTGACCCTAGGTGAGGTACCCCAGGACATGAAGATCATAGTGTTTCTTTCATTCTCTCATGTTCTTCATGGTGGCTGTTCACATGCAGGTCCCTCCCAGTCCTCTCTGTGCCCTGGGAGTTCTTTGAGGCTGATAGATGCGCGTCCCGGAGCTGACACGGTGCCTGGCACATGGGAGATGCTAAGCTGCGGCTGCTGAAATTCACACTGTAGTTGAAATTCACAGTGTAGTAGAGACTCCATATGTTTAAAGACACAGAGTGACACTCTAGCAAGCAGGCCCCAGCGAGGGAGGTACAGGTGTGATTATAAGCCAGAGCAGAATTAAAGATGGAACGTGACCCGGTTTTGTAGGATTTGAAAGTTGGGTAAAGACTTGTTCTGGCTTTCAGATGTACAATTGCCAGGTGTGTAAAACCACCCCAATCCTCTGTTGGAAACAGCGTGTGTGGTGGGGGGTCTCGGGAATCCAGAGCAATGGCCCAGCCTGGAGTTGGGGGATCTCAGAGGCTGTATCACTCGGGCAAAGCTAGATCATGGTGCAGGAAGAAACAACCCCCGAATCTCAGCGGCTTAAACAACAAAGGTTTATTTCTTGCTCACTACATATCCATTGCGGGTTAGTGGGTGGGAGTGGGGATTCTGCTCATCGCTTAGGACCCCAGGCTGGCAGAGGAGGGCTTCAACTGGAGAGCTGCTTCTATGTGGCAACCTGTACCCAGGCTCTCAAAGCTTCTGCCTGGAAGTGACCCTCAGCCGTTCTGCTCATGCTCCACTCGCCAGGGCAGCCCCGACCTAACCTCCCAGCAGGCAGCGCATCACACGTTACAGGTGCCCAGGAGAGGAGAAACTGCATCTTTGTCAACAAAGACAACCACGGAGGGGAGACTGCTGATGGAGGGTGGTCAGGAGTAGGGGGGTTGTTCCTGCCTGCAGGTTCTCCCCTATCTCCCAGGACTGAGCTCCACACAGGCACAGGCTGAGGCCTTTGGAAAGCTGGGCTTGGGAGCTTCTATGACCTGGCAAGCTTTGCCTTCCTGAAACTTTCTCAGCAGATGGTGAAATCCAATTTGGAATGCTCAGCTGGGCCCGGCCATTCTAACGTCATCTCAGCCGTCAGCTGTGAAACCACAGGGTCAGAGCTGGAGTTCAGAAAGCCACCAGGAACCAAAGCGCTGTTGCTTTGTTTTTGTTTTGTTTTGTTTACTTTCAGGAACTAAGGAGAAGAAAAGTGAAGGACAGGAATACAATAATTAATAATAATAATAATAATAAAAGAAACTGGAAGCCAAGATGCCCCTGACCGTGCTGGGAGCAGTGGAGAATTGGAACAGAGGGATGGATGGGCAGAGGGGACTGGGGAGGATGCCACAAGCCATCAGGGGTCAGAGGCCACCAGGGGGAAGAGTGCTGCGCTCTCGGCCCTCCACAGCAAAGGCCGAGCTTCCCAGCCGAAAACTAACAAAGGAGAGGGCCTAGAAACAGGAGAAGTATGTGGAGTTGGCACCTGCTTCCCTCTGGCTGCCCAGCCTGGATCACATACCACTGACCCCACTATCACACCTAAGGTGCAGGGTTAACTGTTACTTTCTCTGGGAAGTGTCCCTGATGTCCCACCCACCACAGGGCTGGCCACCCCTCCTCTATGCTCTCTCTTTTTTTTTTCCCCCTGTGATGGAGTCGTGCTTTGTTGCCCAGGCTGGAGTGCAGTGGCACAATCTCAGCTCATTGCAACCTCCACTTCCTGGGTTCAAGCAATTCTTCTGTCTCAGCCTCCTGAGTAGGGGGGACTACAGGCGCATGCCACTATGCCCAGCTAATTTTTGTATTTTTAGTAGAGATGGGGTATCACTATATTGGTTCAGGCTGGTCTCGAGACCAGGTAATCCACCTGACCTCAGGTAATCCATCCATCTTGGTCTCCCAAAGTTCTGGGATTACAGGCATGAGCCACCAGGCCTGGCCCCTCCTTTATGCTTTCTAAGCATCCTATATTTATTTGCACTCAGCTAGGCTGTGCCCTTAGGACCTAGTACCACCACAGGAACAAAGATGGGCACTGTGAATTGAGAAGGAATGGATGATGGGGTTTGTGAGGTTCAGCATTTATTCCTCAGGAGGTGACCAGGCTGGTCAGAGGCACCTGGATCTGGGGACAGCTGAGCCCTCCCCGCTGCTCAAGACTGGCCTGGGCACTGCGGTGGGGCCAGTCCTGGCCCCTGACAACTCAAGCTCCTAGGTCCAGCCTAGACTCCAGGGACCTCCAAGCCAGCCCAAGGCTCTTTGAAGCAAGAATCTGAGTCTACTAAACTGTCTTGTCCCACTGGACCCCCCAGACTCCTCAACTAGCTCCATCCCTGGTGGCTACAGCTTCACATGGTCCCCCATACAGCTCACAGACAGGGGTTCCGGGGCCTCACTCCTAACTCATCAGGCCCAGGGATACCCTAGTATTAGCCTTTCCTAGGAGGAGGAGTTCGCCTAACTTTCCCAAAACATCCAGAACGTTCCCACACCTTCTCCTCAGTCTTTCTTTCCTGAATCTCTTGGGAGTGGACCATTCCTAGGCACTGGGAACCAGAAGTACCAACCTACCATCTACCTCTCAGTGCCTCCGATTACCCATGTGTAAAACTTGGGCTGCATTTCACGCTTCTTACAGAGTTTAGAGGGCCATTAATATTAAAGCCCTGGATGATCTCTGAAAGACAGGGGCTCCGTTTTCATGATTTTGTCCTCTAGCTGCCCCACAACCTCCCTGGAACCTTCTGGAATGTGCTGCACAGGTCAAACTAAAGCAGGGAACTCAAGGACTGGTGGGGGCCAGCAAGTGGATGGCCTGGGGCCTGGGAACACTGAACCATGGCAATGACTGTGAGTGTCTTTTCAAAGGGAAGTGGCTCAACGCCACTCGCCTTGTGGTGTGTCTTTGGGCCCCAGGGAGTGCCCAGCCCTGGGCCTGCGGAGGGCAGCAGGGGAAGGGACCTTCAGAAGTGAGGGGAGGCCTGCAGGAAGGGCCTCCAGGTGGGAGTCAGCCTCGGCACCAGGCCCAGCTGCTCCAGCTGCAGCCGAGTGGGCCTGTAGGCCCCCAGGTTGCTGTAGACGGCGGCGGGCAGGCCGTCGTGGGGCCGCGGGGAGAAGTGGGCCTGGGGACTCGGGGCTCCCCAAGGGCCGTGGTGGGGCTGGAACCGGGGCGGTGGAGGCGGGTGTGGGGCCGCGGGGCTGCCGGGCCCCGAAGACGCTGACACACTTCGGGTGCGGGGGTGGCTGCCAGCCGAGAGGCCGCTGAAGGGGTTGGAGGACGTGCGGTCACTGGCGGAGCCGCTGCTGCTGCTGAGGCGACCATTGGCGGGGGCTGCTGCGGTTGGGACGGGGGCGACCAGCCGCGGGGACTTCAGGCCCATCACGGGCTTGGAGGAGGCGTAGAGGTGGCGGAACTCCTCGTCAAACGGCTCCACCGCCTGGCCTGTGAACTTGGAGAGGATGTTCCGGTGCACGTGTCCGCAGAGCCAGGTGAAGCTGGAGGGGAAGAGGAGACAGTGAGGGAGGAGGAGGGGGAGGAGGGGAGGGGAAACGGAGGAGGAGGGGAAGGGAGGGAGGAGGTGGAGGAAAGAGAAGGAGGGAGAGGGATGTGGGAGGGGAAGAGGAGGAGGAGGAGGGGAGGGGGAAGGGGAAGGGGTGAAGAGAGAAGAGGAGGAAGAGGAGGAGAGGAGGGGAGGAAGAGGAGGACAGATAGGAGGCTTCGCAGGCCCAGGCCCCAAGACCCTCCTGGGTGACCAGTCTGGGAGTTTAGTAGACCCCCGGGGCAGGGACGGAAGGGGACCAACCCCCATGCCCACCCTCCCCTCCTGGCAGGCTTGTTTCATCCAGGCAGAAACCCTGGGAGGGAGACATTGCAACGCTTACAGACGACAAACTGAGGCTCAGGGGCCAGAATGTGTTTGCAGGTGAATAATTAAGATGCCAGAGCGAATCCCTGGCCTCAAGGCTCCCTCCTGGTGCTCACATTGCAGCCCCTTAGAGGCTTCCTGAGGAGGCAGAAGGGGGCTGAGTCCCAGGCTCCCGGACTCTGCGCTCAGGGGAGTCACCCAGCAGCCGGGGCCTTCTCGTCTCCACCTGTGGAATGTGGAGCGCCAGCTCCTTTAACCACACAGGGGTCGGGAAAGCCCCTGCAAAGGGCAGCTGTTCTTGGGAAGCCGGGCTGTGTTTTCATGAAAATCTAAAGCATTCCTGAAAGAGGATTCGGCTCCATTTTCCGGCACAGGGACCCAGCTGGGATGAGCAGAGGAGGAGCGCGTGCGTCCCCCGGAGACACGGGGTGGAGGGGATGGGGGGGGTGGGGAGACACCCTCAAGGAGAGGCCTGGGGCCACCACTTACAGGTTTTAGGGAAAAACCAAATGCCTAAGGCAGTTATTACTCTGTATATACTTTGTATACCAGATTTGTTTTTTTTTTTTTTTTTTTTTTGAGATAGTCTCGCTCTGTCACCCAGGCTGGAGTGCAATGGCACGATCTCGTCCCACCGCAACCTCCGCGTCCCGGGTTCAAACGATTATCCCGCCTAAACCACCCGAATAGCTGGGATTACAGGTGCCCGCCACCACGCCCAGCTAATTTTTGTATTTTTGGTAGAAGCAGGGGTTCACCATGTTGCCTAGGTTGGTCTCGAACTCCTGACCTCGTGATCCGCCCGCCTCGGCCTCCCGAAGTGCTGAAATTACAGACGTGAGCCACCGCGCCCAGCCTGATTCCCAGATTTAACCCAAAATCTTTTCTGTTTCCGATGGAAAACTCCTTTCGTCCCCCCCCACCCCCACCCCACGCAATGCTTGAAACTCTGGTAACAGCATAGATCTCCCAAGAGCACCAGGCTAGAGGATCCTGGGCTCCTGCACAGGTGAACTTGAAGCAAGGGGAGAGGCATGGTCGGGGGAATGGTCGATGGTCGCCGAGCCAGGACAGCGCCAGAGCTGAGCAGAAACGGGCCCACCAAGGATGGGGTCGCAGCCCCCAGCCCCTAGCCCACCTGTCTTGCCACCCAAAGGCCTGGCCTCAGCCTGGGGTTGGGAGTTGCCTGCTCTGTGAGGCAGGGCGGGGCCGCACAAGGCTCGGATAATCCTGGGAACAGCAATGAGGCTTTGTTTAAATCTCACCTCACGCAGGGAACCACCCACACCCCCAGAGAGGTGAGCGGCTGATGCCGAGCCAAGGGCCAGCGCCGCCACAGGACAGAAGGCAAGCGCAGGGACAAAGGGCAGCGCTACACTCAGAAGCCAGTCGCCTTGTGTTGTCTAAATCAGGCTACATGGGGCAACATAGCTGCTGCTTTGCTCAACAGAACAAGTCCAAAGAACAAGTCCAAAGACGTCCTGGCAACTCCTCAGGTCTCCAGCACCTGTGTCCCCGATTGCACTGTGTCCGGTGCCAGAGCCCCCTCACACCTACACACCCGGGCATCTCGTACTTTAGCTTTTTTTTTTTGCTTTTTTTTTGTTTTTGAGACAGAATCTCCCTCTGTCGCCCAGGCTGGAGTGCAGTGGCATGATCTCAGCTCACTGTAACCTCTGCCTCCCGGGTTCAAGCAATTCTCTGCCTCAACCTCTAGAGTAGCTGGGATTACAGATGCCCACCACCATGCCTGGCTAATTTTTGTATTTTTAGTAGAGACAGGGTTTCACCATCTTGGCCAGCCTGGCCTTGAACTCCTGACCTCATGATCCACTTGCCTCAGCCTGCCAAAGTGCTGGGATTACAGGTGTGAGCCACTGTGCCTGGCCATGCTTTAGCTTTTATACTTTTGATCACAGCCCATGAGCAGAAATACATTTTATTTCTATTGTTATTTGGCCCATAAGTACATAGCATTCATTTAATCATCTTTGGCTCATGACCAAACTCTACTCATTGGTCTATTCATCACCCATTTTCACTTATTTAGCTATTTAATTGGTGATTTTAAGTAATATAGTAAGCACTTATGAACCCACTACCTAAAAGAAAAGGTCACATCTTTTTAAAAACTTTTTTTCTCTTAAAAATTTTTTTTTGGCAGAGATGGGGGTCTTGCTATGTTGCCCAGACTGGTCTTGAACTCCCGGCTTCAAGTGATCCTCCCTGCTTGGCCTCCCAAAGTGCTGGGATTACAGGCATGAGCCACCACACCTGGCCAAGGTAGCATCTTGAGGATAGTCCACATCTAGCCATAGCGTCCGTCCTTGCATCCCTTTCCCAGGACCCCTGAACTAGAACTCAGCATGTCATGAATCCTGTGATTATAGCACCCTTGCTTTCATTTTTCCATAATTAAAGAATTTTTTTTGTCTTTTGGTTTTTTAAATTTTTTTTTTTTTGAGATGGAGTTTCACTCTTGTTGCCCAGGCTGGAGTGCAGTGGCACGATCTTGGCTCACTGCAACTTCTGCCTCCTGGGTTCAAGCGCTTCTTATGCCTCAGCCTCCCAAGTAACTGGGATTACAGGCACCTGCCACCATGGCTAATTTTTGTATTTTTAGTAGAGACGGGGTTTCGCCATGTTGGCCAGGCTGGTCTCGAACTCCTGACCTCAAGTGATCCACCCACCTTGGCCTCCCAAAACGCTGGGATTACAGGTGTGAGCCACTGTGCCTGGCCTGCAGTACTTCATTTTTGATCGTTGTGTAATATGGCACTGATGGCTGTCTTGTGGTGCATTCATCACCTCCCCCTGCTAAGCATTTGGGTTCTGTTGTGAACAGCGCTGCCATGAACATTCTTATATGTCTTCTACCATACATGTGGACCAGCTTCTTGTGGAAATATACCTAGGAATACAGTTGGTGGGTTTTAAACTAGGTGAGTATTCAGCTTTTGGAGAAAAGGCCAAGATCTTTCCACAGTCATTGTCCCAGTTTGCAATCCCATCAACAGTGTGTGAAAGATCCCTGAAATCCACCATTTGGTATGGTCAGTCTTTTTCATTTCTGTGCTGGTTGGAGAGGTGTGAAATGAGGACTCATTCTAGCTTCGACTCACATTTTCCGGATCTCTCATGATGCTGCACATCTTTCCACACGTTTTTGTTTTGTTTTGTTTTGTTTTTGTTTTTATTTTTGTTTTTTAACCATGTGTTGTCTCCTTGGTGAAATGCCTGCTTACGTCTCCCACCCACTTTTCTGCTGTGCTCTTGTGCCCTTGTGAGTCTCAGCACTAATCTCTGTCAGGCGTGTGCGTCTTCAATAGCTGCTTCCAGTTCGTAACTGACTTTTCACTTTCTTTAAGATGTCCGTCCTTCCTTCCTTCCTTCCTTCCTTCCTTCCTTCCTTCCTTCCCTCCCTCCTCTCCTCCCTCCCTCCCTCCTTCTTTCCTTCCCTCCCTCCTCTCCTCCCTCCCTCCCTCCTTCCTTCCTTCCTTTTCTCGTTCTGTCCCCCAGGCTGGAGTGCAGTGGCTCAATCTCGGCTCACTGCATCCTCTGCCTCCCGGGTTCAAGTGATTCTCCTGCCTTGGCCTCCTGAGTAGCTGGGACTACAGGCGCCTGCCCCCACACCCGGCTAATTTTCGTGTTTTTAGTAGAGACGGAGTTTCAGCATGTTGGCTAGGCTGGTCTTGAACTCTTGACCTCAGGTGATCCGCCTGCCTCAGCCTCCCAAAGTGCTGGGATTACAGAGGTGAACCACTGCGCCCAGCCAAGATGTCAATGAACCAACATTCTTAATTGTAATATAGTCAGATTAAACAAACTTTTGTGGTCAATGCTTTTTTTTTTTTTAATGTGTCTATGTTTTTTTTTTAAGAAATCTACTAAGAGTTTTAAAGTTTATTTTCAACATTCAAATTCTTTTCATCAATTGCAAGTTGATTTGCAAACAAATGCATGCGAGGTAGGTAGTAATCCCGTTTTACATATGGGGGGGGTTATTTTTTCCACTTCCTCCTTTCCCCACTGCTCTGACATGCTCTGTCATGTGTGAGTCTGTGCCTGAGCTTTCTGTTCTGTGTGTCAATTTGTCCCTCTTCCAATGCCACATTGTCTTGATTACCACAGTTTCATGACAAGTCCTGAACTCTGGTAGGGCAAGTTCTCCCTGCTTGTTTTTCTTCTTTGGATTTATCTTGGCTATTCTTGGAAAAGCACATTTTACATCATGACCTACAAGTACATAACCACACAATAATTTCCAGAACATCCTTTACCTCAGTGTGCTCTGATTATTTTTATTCTATTCTGTGTCATTTAAAAAAAATGCTAGACATCATCTACTAAATTGATTTCACACCCCACTAATGGATGGTGAGGCACAATTTGAAAACCTGTATTCTTTCAGGACACTGAATGCTCAGAACCCAAGGTGCTTTTATTCATTCATTCAACAAATATTTGTGGCCATGTATAATGCATCAGATGCCGTATTTACTATACTTCATGCCAGGAAAGCAACAGAGAAGAAAACATACCCAGTCCAGTCCCTGACCTCATGTTGTTTATAATCTTGGCTAATCAAGTTCACAAATAAATAATTCCAAATAATGAGGGGAGTGAAGCCATGGAGGATAAGAGGGCTCGGGAGGGGGTGATCAGAGGTCTCTGAGGCAATGATCTGGAAGCTGCCACCTGCAAGATGAGGAGTTAGTAAGATAGAGACAGCAGGAATGAGCTCTCCGACGGAGGGCATGAACAGCAAGTGCAAAGGCCCTGAGACTTGAAAGAGCACGAAAGACCCAGGAGGCGGCCAGTGTGGCTCCAACCCCATGGGGGGTGGGGGCATCCTACTGAGATAGAGGCCCTGGTAAGGATGTAGTTTTTTTTTTGTTTTCTTCTTCCTAGGAGGAGTGGCGAGTATTGAAGGATTTTAAAGTGGTTTCAT
Source organism: Trachypithecus francoisi (assembly GCF_009764315.1). Taxonomy (NCBI): domain Eukaryota; kingdom Metazoa; phylum Chordata; class Mammalia; order Primates; family Cercopithecidae; genus Trachypithecus; species Trachypithecus francoisi. The sequence goes on along the minus strand of NW_022681472.1, from coordinate 78,115,355 downwards.
CTGGTTTGTGTTTCTGTTCCTGGGAGAGAGAACCCATGGGTGGCAGTGGGGGCAGGGCAGGAGGCCAGATAGAAGCCAGGATGATGCCCTGCTGTTGTTGTTCTCTGTGCCGTTCCCAATGCCCAGTTTTGCCTGCCTCCTCCCCACCTCCTGAAATCATTCTCATCCTTCAAGACCCAACTGCAGCCAATGGCACCGACCTCCTGGACCTGCCAGGCAGAAGTGGTGGCTCCCTCTCAGCTGACCCCAGAGCACTTCCTTAGCTCCTGCTGATCTCAGAGCACACACACAAATCCCCTCTGGCCACTCGGCAATTTTTCTTGATGGCACTGGCATGGCACCTATGCTGGGGTCAGACCCTCAACCAGCCCTTCAGTGTTGAAATGCACAACGTCAGCCCTCTAGCCTCAGCGGAGGAAGCAGGGCTCTTCAGTTTGGGAGAACCATATACAACCAGAAGGAGGGGCCAAAATATCTGAAGCCCCAGGTAGCTGGGCTAAAAGAAAGGGATAAAGGGCCTGCCTCTTCCGTTTTTTGTTTGTTTGTTTGTTTTTACTGGAAACAACTCTAAGGGGAGACAGGTCCTGGGGAAGATGATCCCCTGAAAGGCTAGTAAGCAGATCACCTTTGAATGTCAAGGGCAAAATCACTGTTGGTGTCCTGTGCTCCCTCCAGGAGCTGGCTCCTCCACAACCCTCAGGAATGACAGTAAACACAAATGGCCCTGCAATGTATTCAGGCTACAGCCACCTTCCTCCTGGGCTGCACATCTGGCTAACCAGCCCAGCCCCCAGCTTCACAGGGATTGGAGAGCCAGTGACCTTAGTCAAGGAAGCTGGTGACCCTGGGTCAATTGCCTCCCCTTTCTGTGCCTAAATCCCCCGCCCCACCTCTGTCAATGAGTAGGAGGATGGGATGATGCCTTCTTCAAAGTGTTGTCATAAGGATTAAATCCTTATTAAAGTCCGTTTTTGTTTTGTTTTGTTTTGTTGAGACAGTCTTGCTCTGTCGCCCAGGCTGGAGTGTATCTCAGCTGACTGCAACCTGCACCTCCCAGGTTCAAGTAATTCTCCTGCCTCAGCCTCCCTAGTAGCTGAGATTACAGGCGTGTGTCACCACACCAGCTAATTGTGTGTGTGTGTGTATATATATATATATATTTTTTTTTTGAGACAGAGTTTCACTCTGTCGCCTAGGCTGGAGTGGATCTCGGATCATTGCAACCTCTGCCTCCCAGGTTCAAGCAATTCTCCTGCCTCAGCCTCCCAAGTAGCTGGAATTACAGGCACCTGCTGACATGCCTGGCTAATTTTTTGTAGTTTTAGTAAAGACAAGTTTCGCCTTGTTGGCCAGTCTGGCCTTGAACTCCTGACCTCAGGTGATCCACCCGCCTCAGCCTCCCAAAGTGCTGGGGTTACAGGCGTGAGCCACAGCGCCCGGCCTAATTTTTTGTATTTTTAGTAGAGATAGGGTTTCACCATGTTGGCTTGGCTGGTCTCAAACTCCTGACCTCAAGTGACCCACCCCGCTCAGCCTCCCAAAGTGTTGGGATTACAGGCGTGAGCCACCGCACCCCGGCCCTTATTAAAGTTCTGATCACACCTGGCCCACGCCCTGACATCCTTCAGCAATGTTCTGCTTCCTCCTGCCCCTGACTAGGGCAAGGGTCCCTCGGCTGTGTGATGGACTCTGGAAGGGCAAGTATAAATTAAAAATGAGATGCTTAGTTCTTCCCACTGAAAATAAGGGAAGAGACCTTCCCCTTCTTCATTTTCTACTTCAAAAATTTTAGCTGTGTGCAAATCACACTGCATCCTCCAGTGTTCCGGAAGAAGATGGGCCTGACTGCAGCTGTCCTCCGACTCCACAAGCAGAACCTCCGTACTGTCATGGGTTGGATCCACTTCGCGAAATAAAAGAGTGACGTTTCTTTCTGCCTGCTGTCTCTGTAGTGAGTTGCCCATCATGTGCACATATTCTGGTCTAATGCTTACTTGATAACACAATTGTTTTCCTTTACTTCTACTTTCGTAGGGAAGTTTTCTGAAAGGAGATTTTGTTTTTCATTTTAATTTCTTGGTAGCTCCCATAAGACAGGGAGAGGTGAACTCCACTCCCGTCTGCCTTCTGTGGAAATGGTTTCAGACTTCTCTGCTGGCTTCTTTACTGGGAGAGTGGGCTGGGCAGCAGGGCGGAGAGGGGTTAGGGGTTGGGGGCTGGGGGAAGGCACGTTTCTCCAACACTTTCCCTCTAACAAACCCTGCAGAAGGATTACCCCTTACCTTCATAAATAAAAAAATGAGTATACTTTCATAATAATAGTCCTTTTCTTTCTTTCTTTCTTTTTTTTTTTTTTGAGAGAGAATTTTGCTCTTCTTGCCCAGGCTGGCATGCAATAGTGTCATCTCAGCTCACCGCAACCTCTGCCTCCCGGGTTCAAGCTGGTCTCCTGCCGCAATCTCCTGAGTAGCTGGGGTTACAGGCGCCCGCCACCACACCTGGCTAATTTTGTATTTTTAGTAGAGATGGGGTTTCTCCATGTTGGTCTGGCTGATCTCGAACTCCCGACCTCAGGTGATCCGCCTTGGCCTCCCAAAGTGCTAGGATTACAGGCATGAGCCACCGCACCAGGCCAATGACAGCTCTTTTCTAATTCACAGAAACCCACTGGAAAGTGAAATCAAACCACTATATACAACAGACCAATGTTAGTTAAGCATAAAAATGCTGGTAACAGTAATAATCACGGCCTGCCTGGTAAAACGCAGTAATCCTCTTCAAACAGACCCTGCTTGGAACTATAATTATTAATATCAAAATAAATTTGAAAGTATTAAGTGATACCAATGTTTTAAACAACAATACACTCTTAAGTGACCTTTTTTTTAGTGTATCTCAGATGTCCAGCAGCTAAGTATTTACACTTGCGGTTTTACTTAATTCTACAACAATTCTAATACAAAGAGAATGTGTTATTATTTTCCATTTTGTTCTGATGAGGAAACAGGCCCAGAGAGATGACAGGTACATAGCTATTAAGACTTGGGTATAGAAGCTGGGAGCAGTGGTTCACGCCTGTAATCCCAGCAATTTGGGAGGCCGAGGAGGGCGAATCACTTGAGGTCAGGAGTTCGAGACCAGCCTGGCCAACATGTGAAACATGTCTCTATTTAGTAGAGACATGGTGAAACCCCCGTCTCTACTAAATATACAAGACAATTAGCCAGGTGTGGGAGCGCACACCTGTAATTCCAGCTACTGGGAGGCTGAGGTGGGAGTATCGCTTGAACCAGGAGGCTGAGGCTGCAGTGAGCTGAGATCACGCCACCACCACGCTAGGCAACAGAGCATCTTGAAACAAAAGAGTGGGGTACGACCTAACACCTTCAAATTCTTGTTCTTCTAGGGAAAAGCATAATATATGAGATATTGTTTGGTTTAAAAGTGAAATGATATGGATTGGAGGATTTGAGGGTGGAACAATTCATATTTTGAGAAGCTGAAGATAGACACTCTGTTTTCCTGAAGGTGTTACAGGGAAATTTATCTTGGGAATGTGTCTCAGCTTAATCTGCCCGGCATTTGACACCATTTGGTAGAGGGAGGAAGCCCCCACTCCTAGCACAGTTCTGATCTCCCTGAAATGTTCGAAATCCCTCCCAGTCGTTTAAGCTCCTTCATCAGTTTTCGTCATACACACAGATAATAAGAACTTGTTTCTCAGCCTTTTATCTTTACATCTCTGTTTCCAAATGACTGTGTTCCCAGGCCTTCTCCTTTTTTCCACAGAGATAACCGCCCCATGCTTGTGTGCAATGCAGCTAGTGGGTCCTGGGAGGGTGCAACATTTCTCAAAAATAATTGTCTAATCTTGAACTTTGGGGCAGATGTTATAGATAACAGCTTCTGGGTAAGAAGATTTTTTTTTTTTTTTTTTAAACATCCAAACTTTGATCTATTGAAGTTCAGATCACTTTATTTATTTATTTATTTTTATTTTTTTTGAAGGCGAGTCTCACTCTGTCACCCAGGCTGGAGTGCAGTGGTGCGATCTCTGCTCACTGCAGCCTCTGCCTCCCGGGTTCAAAGTGATTCTCGTGCCTCAGCCTCCCCAGCAGCTGGGATTACAGGTGTGTGTCACCGCGCCCAACTAATTTGTGTACTTTGAGTAGAGACGGGGTTTCACCATGTTGGCCAGGCTGGTCTCAAACTACTGACCTCAGGTGATCCACCCGCCTTGGCCTCTCAAAATGCTGGCATTACAGGTGTGAGCCACCACGCCCGGCCCAGATCACTTTAAAGTGTATCATATTTTGGGGCTACTGAGGAGACAGCTCAACTGCACCTGTTCTTTGATTTCAAACTGCACCTGTTCTTTGATTTCTTCCCCATGTTCAGGGAATCCTCAGCTATTCTAGCCCTCAGCTCAAATTCCTTCTTCCCTTTAGTGATACAAAATTTGAATTCCCCAGGGGAGAATGTGTGCCTTGAAATAGAGTGTCAAGAGCGCTGCAAGAATTCCTCAGCTCATATTCACAATCGTCGAAAGGGGGAAACCACCCAATGTCTATGGATTGATGACCAGATAAACCAACTGTGGTCCGTCTGGTCCATGAAATATTGCTCAGCCACGAAAAGGGAGGCAGCACTGACACACGCTACAGCTCGGATGAGCCTGGAAAATGTTAAGTGAAAGAAGCCAGCCACAAAATGCCGCATATTGAATGATTATTCCATTTACATGGAACACCCAGAACAGGCACTTACATGGGGACCCTCAGTGCTAGGAAGGACATTCCAGACCTCAAGGCAAGCTGGGCAGGAAGGTGTGAACTGCACTTGAAGTGCCTCCTAAGCCACATTCTCTTTTTTTCCATAGCCTTGTTCTCCTACCTTCAAGTTCTAAAAAGTTTGAGGACAGAATGACATATTTTAGAGATTCTTCTCTGAAAACTTGCCCCACCATAGGCCTGGGTGAAGGGCAGCCATGTTTTCACCACGTGCCAAGTTCCCTTCTGCCACCCCTGCCCCAACCACAGGTTACTGGCTCAGGGGTGGACACCAGCCTCAGAGACAGCTCATCCACTGGTTGGTGATCTGGGCTGACAGAATGGCTGGACCAGGGGTGATGGTGGTGGGGGCTGGGCTGGGAGGCCCCAAAGCTTAGGGATGAGGAGGTCAGATTTAACTTATACAATCCATGAGGCAGGAGAGAGAACCAGAAAAAGAAGCTAAACAACAGGCCTGTGGACCCATGAAAGCCAGAGTGAGCAGCTTTTACCCTAGCTTTTCCCAGACTCAGGGAGGCCTGGCAGCCCCTGGTCCTGCCCTTGGCTGTGCCTGAGATTAACTGCCACAGCCTTACAACACCCCTGCATTCCACCTTTACTTAGCCAGTTTAAGTAGATTTTCTGTGCCTTACAGTGAAACAGCCTTGACGAACTTAATAGGAACCAAAATGTCGAAAAACAGTGCACGAAGGTCCTTGTTGTATTTGGGAGGAGAGGAGAATTACTACACAATTTTGGACTTTGTTTGGAAAACGTGTAAATATTTTAAAAACTGAAGGAGTCCCATTACGAGAAAAGAGTAAATATAAATTTTTAAGCTTCGTAGCAAGCAGAGAAAAAAAAGGAGCTATCTAAAAGAGAAGTAATATGAAAACCTGTCCATTCAACTGCAAACACAAAAGGGGAAAAGCAAAGCGAAGTCAAAATAGAAATATTAGAAATTAATCCAAATAGATGAGCAATCACAGTAACTAAGTGGATTATACCTATTATAAGACAGATGATAAAATTATACTTTTAAAAACTTTACTGAGGCTGGAAGCAGTGGCTCACGCCTGCACTTTGGGAGGCTGGCTGAGGTGGGTGGATCATCTGAGGTCAGGAGTTCGTGACCAGCTTGGCCATCATAGCGAAACCCCATCTCTACTAAAAATACAAAAATTAGCCAAGTGTGGTGGCACGCACCTGTAATCCCAGCTACTCGGGAGGCTGAGGCAGGAGAATCACTTGAACCCAGGAGGTGGAGGTTGCAGTGAGCTGGGATCGCACCACTGCACTCCAGCCTGGGTGACAGAGGAAGACTCCGTTTCAGAAAAACAAAAATTAATGATATGTTGTTCACAAAAGACACACTTAAAATCTATCAGCAAGTTTGAAAATAATGGGATGGAGAGAAAGTTACGCTCTGTGCTCTAGACTGAATGTCTGTGTCTCCTCCAGATTCATATTTGAAATCCTAATCCCCAATGTGGCGATTAGTCATGATTAGGTCATGAAGGTAGAACCTTCAGGAATGGGGTTAGTGCCCTTGCAGAAGAGGCCCCAGTGAGCTCCCTCACCTTTTTACCATGAAGGGATAAAGATACACTTCCGCTTTGTGACACAGTGAAAAGACAGCAGTCTATGAGACCGAAGGTGGGCCTTCCCCAGACACTGAATCTGCCAACACCTCGACCTAGGACTTCCCAGCCTTCAGGACTGTGAGTAATGGGTTTCCGTTGTTTATAAGCTATCCAGTCTATGGGATGTTATTATAGCAGCCCAAATGGACTAAGACACTGTACAAGTATAAGCCCAAGGAAGACTGGAGGTAGCAATGTTAATATCATTAAAAGTGGAATTTCAGCTAAACGGCACTAATAAGGCTAAAGAAAGATAGCACATTTTAAATGTGCTTTATTTCAAGCACATTTAAGGTTTATTTATTTATTTCTTTTCCCTTTCTCTCTTTCCCTTTATGCTTATTTGTCTCTGGTTAGAGATTTGGCAGTTGGCTTCACCTGGCTTTGGAACAGCATTGCGGGCTCCTGCTCCCTGGGGAAAGACGGCATCCTTAACGCCCCGGGAAGCCTGCCTTCCACTCGCAGCTTTTCCCAATGTTCGTGCTCATATTTCTTTGGTCACTGCTATGTGTTTGCAGCAGAGGAAGTAAGATAAGATGCAACCAGTTGCCCCCTCTGCACTCTCTGTCACACTCATCACCTTCCTAAACAAAATGTTCCCAAATGACCTTCAGCTATTCCTTCCTTCCTCAATTGCCCTCTCATTTCGTCCCTCCCACAAAACCCACCATCAAATCCACTTCCCTAGTGCCGCCACTAAGAACATTTCAAAGAATATATTTTAAGCTCTGAAATCAAGTTTCAAAGACAGATCCAGGCAAGGTAGCATTGTTAGAATAAATGGGTGGTCAGTCATTTGGATGTAGGAGTCTTATGTGTGAGGGTCTAAACACAAACTGAGGCCGGGCGCAGGGGCTCATGTCTATAATCCCAACACTTTGGGAGGCTGAGGCTGGTGGATTGCTTGAGCAAATAATAAAAATTTAAAAAATAAAATGGGGCGGGGTGCAGTGGCTCATGCCTGTAATCTCAGCACTTTGGGAGGCCACATGGGTGGATCACCTGAGGTCAGGAGTTTGATACCAGCCTGGCCAACATGATGAAACCCCATCTCTACTAAATATACAAAAATTCGCCGGGTGTGGTAGCGGGTGCCTGCAATCCCAGCTACGTGGGGGGCTGAGGGAGGAGAATCGCTTGAATCCTGGAAGTGGAGGTTGCAGTGAGCTGTGATTGCACCATTGCACTCCAGCCTAGGTGACAGGGCGAGACTCCATCTCAAAAAAAAAGAAAAAAGTAATGGTGTGTGCACACACACAACTAAACAAATTGCATCACTTCATAATCACATCTAAGATATCCGAGGAGGAAAAAGAAGAGGATTCTATGTCCTATTGCAATATCAAGGGAAACTGAGGCACCTGGAAGTGCCTCTCTACCTGGAATTCTTGCCAGAAAGGGCCCACATTTCCTGCCTCTCCCCCCGCATCTAGGTGATGCAGCTCCAGCTCCAGGCAGAGGGATACCTTCTGGGAGCTGCTGGGGGTGTGTGTGTCTGAGCGATGGGAGCTGGGCTCTACCTCGCCCAGCCCTTGTCTTCCACGGACCCTTGACAGGAGACAAATCCAGGGCTCACCTGTAAGATCCAGAGAGGACGAATCTCCAGTCTGAGATGATGAACTTCTCCCGGATTTGGCCAGCGAATTTCTTGCCTGACTTGGCACAATACACCTCTCCTTCTACACTCCGGATGGAAATGTTCTGTTGGAGGGAATGCCAAGGTGTCACTTCCTAATTCTGTTTCTAGAGATATATTTGGGCTTTAGGCTGGATGTTTGTGTTCCCCTTACCCCCATTCTATGTTGAAACCTAATCCCCAGGGTGATGGTACTAGAAGGTGGGGCCTTTGGGAGGAGATTAGATCCTGAAGGTGGAGCTCTCATGAATGGGATGAGTGCCTTATAAAGGAAGCCTAGAGAGCTCCCTCACTCCTTCTGCCACGTGAGGACACAGCAAGAAGACAGCCATGTATAGGCCAGGAAGTGGCCTTCACCAGATGCCGAATCTGCCAGAACATTGATCTTGGAGTTCCCAGCCTCTAGAACCATAGGAATACATTTCTGTTGTTATAAGCCACCAGTCTATGGAATTCTGTTATAGCAGCTGTGATGGACTAAGACAATTTGTGTAGGAAAATGTCTGGTAGAATGTTCATCAAGATGAAAATGTGTTATCTCTGGTTGGTGGGATTCTGGACCATGTTAGTATTTTCCTTGGGCTGAATTGTCTAAATTGTCTTCATTGTCCTGGCATTAGCTGGCAAAAACAAAACAAAACAAAAACAAAAACAAAAAAAAAGGAAGGGGGTAGAATTCAAATAAGGCAGCAAATAAAAGAAAAGCAACGGCCTGATGCCTATGGAGCCCTGAGTCTAGGGCCCCATGAGCCACAGGTGGCCTGGCAGTTACTTGGAGGCAAGCCTACCCCTGCCTTGTAACTGGCTTGACCTGAGTCCCTGACTGCAAGCTGTTCAGAGGGAAGGCTGGGTGCAGCCAGAGGAGGTGGTTTTGTGGAGGTAGCAATAGACCCTGTATTGTCTTAAGCAAAGGTGAGTCTGCAATCCTACCATGGCTCTGTTTATCCCTTGTCTTCCCTGTAGCACCTGCTGCTCCCGGCCTAGGGCTGGAAGGCTGGAGAAATGGAAGGCAGGTAAAGTGTGGGAGTCTCAAGGTTAAGCCTAAGGGAGGTGGAGTACTGTCTGCATTCCTCAAAAGACTGCTGGTAGCTCGCCAGGCTCTGGGAAGGGCAGTCCTGCCTCTAGCCACTTCCCCGGGCTTCTCCACAGCTCTGTGAGATCTTGAGAGGAGTGACACCATTGTCCTATGGTGAGCAGAGTACTGTCAGGTGTGGCCAGCATAGGCCATGAAAGCAAGGCTAGTTCTGACGCTCCTGACCTGTTTCAATGGCCTGGTGCCAAGGAGATGTGATCCACGTCAAGCCAAACAGACCCCAAGTCAGAGGTCCCAAGGCCTATGGCAGCAGGAGGCAGCACTGAACTCAGCTGCATCCATGTATAGGAGAAGGGAGGGAGGGAGGAGGCTTCATTCTTATCTGGGAGGTTCTCCCAGAGGACAGAACCTCTCTTGCCTGAGTTAGAGGAGACTGATCAAAGGAACTCTGAGGGCCACCCATCAGCTACTCAGCCGGGCCTACTCATGAAAGCTATGGGTGGTGTTCACATTTGAATTAGTTGTCCTCAAATTTGTGTGATGAATTGAACCCTTATCTCTAGGTTTCTTTTCTCTTTGCCAGGAGAGGGAAGTACAGGGTTCAGTTAAGTCCAAGAGGATCAATGTCTTGTTGGGGCCAGGGAGTTCTGAACATATCCCACAGACCCTGGAGGTTGCCTGCCCTGTGAGATGCAGCCCCTGGGCTTCCCCAGCTGAGAGGAGAACAGGAGTACATGGCAGAGATGCTGCTCACTAGATACCCATGACCCTTTACATTTCCTAGCATCCGTGCATCTGGGTAAGGTCAATGGGTTATAAGAGAAAGCGATGAAAATCTCTTCCAGGTCAGGTCCTGGAAACATCCTGCAGAGTCCTCCAGCCTTTCCCTGTCATGGCTCTTTCCCTGTTATGGCTATCTTACAGGCTATGTATTTCTCAGGATGTAGCTACAAGATGGAGGAGGGCCATCTGACCTACATAGGAGTCTGTTTGAGCAAGAAATGAACCTTTATTAAGCTGTTAGCACAAGATGGGGACATTTGTTACTACTGCATAGACTATCCTGTCTGGACTAATATGAGTACCCTTAGGACTCTCATTGGGGCCCCTACCTTGAGGTGACTGTCAGAGATCTGGACTTTGTCACACATCTCCTGGAAGAGCATCACACCTCCCTGGTCCAGGAGCACACAAACGAACACCCCACGCTTGTTGGCTGCCTCTAGAATGTCACAGAAGATCTCCACATCCGTGAACACATCCATCAGGATGACCAGGACCTGGGCCAGAGCAGAGGGCTCAGTTACCAGAAAAGTCAGGGCCAGGTGCTAACTGGTTTCACCCAAACTGCCTGAGTCCCAGTGGGCCTGGGAGAGCTGTTCCCATTGGGCCAGAGGGGAGAGGATAGGGGTAGAGTGGGTCTGACAGGGCAGATTTAATGGAAGGAAAAGGAAGAGCTGGAGTGGAGGCCCCTGCCCCTGTACTGATACCACCTCTCCAGCCCCACCACCTATCTGTGGGCCCCTATGCCCGCTGTGGGAGTGGGGAGTGCTGAGGAGGAAGGGAAAAGGCTAGACGGAGAAGGAGTGCAGAGAAGAACAAGAAGCAGCATCTCAGCGGGTTTCAGGAGAGGAATAAAGTTAAGGTCATGGATTCTCAGCCACTTGGAGCTGGAGGGCACACTATGGCCACTGATTTTCAAATGCTATAAAGCGGTGGAATCCTCACCTCAAATAAAATCCCATGTAGAGGCGTCGTATATAAACGCCTAGAGCAAGCTGCTCCCCGGGAGATGGAGAAGGGAGTGACGCTCTACCCACAGCTACTGTATCATCTGTCACAGTAGAAACTGGGGAGGGGAGTCCTAGACATCCAGCGAGCAGGAGAAACATCTGGGTTCCTCCTGCCAAGCATTCATTCCCCCTTCTTCTGCCAACAGCATCCCAGCCTGATTTAAGGAATTGCCTCTCCTCCACAATCAATGTGGTTTGGATGGGTCTATTGCCATCCCTTGACTGGATATGGGGAGACCACATGACCAGGGCTAGACCAATGGGAGAATTGCATCTCCTGTTGGCCACGGAGATTGGTCCAGAGGTGGTCACACGAATAGGTCACATGGTCTAAGTTATTCTAATGAGAGTCAGCCCAGGACTTTAGCTGGGACTCCTAGGAAAGGGGGTGTTCTTTCTACAAGGTTGCTTTGCTGGCGCTTTATAAGCAATGACTGCTAGCAACCATTTTGCTACCTCTTGGAGAGAGCCTGCCTGACAATGAAGCCAGCCCTGGAGAAAGCATCCAGGAGGTAGAAACAGAGTACCAGCAGTGTCATTTGGACACCTGGTTCCAGCCATGCCTGAGACCAGTGCCACCCTTGTCTTTTCCACTGTGGATGTCAATGAATGTTTCTCTTCTTCCTAAGCTTGTTTGGGTTTACTCTCTGTCACCCAATCATGAGTCCTTTCTAATACCTTGTGATATATTGACAAGCAGCTTATTAGGCAGTCATTAAAAATGTTAATTACTGCCGGGCACTGTGGCTCACGTCTGTAATCCCAACACTTTGGGAGGCCGAGGCGGGCGGATCATTTGAGGTCTGGAGTTCGAGACCAGCCTGACCAACATGGTGAAGCCCCGTCTCTACTAAAAATACAAAAAAAAAAAAATTTTTTTTTTGAGCTGGTAGCCCACGCCTATAGTCCCAGCTACTGGGGAGGCTGAGGCAGGAGAATCGCTTGAACCCAGGAGGTGGAGGTTGCAGTGAGCGGAGATCACACCACTGCATTCCAGCCTGGGTGACAGAAAGAGACTCTGTCTCAAAATAAGTAAATAATAAATAAAAATTAAAAATGTTAATTACAATAGTTATGCAGAAGCTATAAGACAAGGTGAAATGTTTATAGCCTGAAGTTAAACCTGCTGTATAATCTCAACAAATGTGTGTTAACAATGAATTAAGTGAAGAAAGAAAACAACATAAAGTAGAAGTGTGTCCATGATGACTGCCAGTGAGTGAATGCAGATACAGTCAATGGCACTCAATGGCATGGACACAGAGTAATCCGTCATTAGGTGACTTCTTCATTGTGTGAACATCATAGAGCATATTCACACAAACCTCGATGGTATATATGTTCATATATATATATTTTTTCACATGGAAAACCAAATGTCCCAGCACCATTACTGAATATTAATCATTTCTCCTATTTCATCTGCAATGTCAATGTCAAGTGCATATCCGGTTTCTGTGTATACTTCATTATAATCTTTTCCTTCTTTCCTTCCTTTCTTTTCTTTTCTTTTCTTTCTTCTCTTTCTTTCTTTCTTCTCTTTTCTTTTTCTTTCTTCTTTCTTTCTTTTTCTTTCTTTCTTTCTTCTCTTTTCTTTTCTTTCTCTCTTTCTTCTTTCATTCTTTTCTTTCTTCTCTTTTTTCCTCTTTTTTTTTTTTTTTTTTTTGAGACAGAGTCTCGCTCTGTCACCCAGGCTGGAGTGCAGTGGCCAAATCTCAGCTCACTGCAAGCTCCACCTCCCAGGTTCACGCCATTCTCCTGCCTCAGCCTCCCTAGTAGCTGGGACTACAGGCGCCGCCACCTCGCCCGTCTAGTTTTTTGTATTTTTAGTAGAGATGGGGTTTCACCGTGTTAGCCAGGATGGTCTCGATCTCCTGACCTCGTGATCCGCCCGTCTCGGCCTCCCAAAGTGCTGGGATTACAGGCTTGAGCCACCGCGCCCGGCCACCTCTCTTTTTTTTTTTTATTTTTTCTGTAGACATGAGGTTTCACTATGTTACCCAGGCTGGTCTCAAACTCTTGGGCTTAAGTAATCCTTAAACCTCAGCCTCCCAAAGTGCTGGGATTACAGGAGTGAGCCACTCCACCTGGTCCATTATAATCTTATGGGAGCACTGTCATAGATGTGGTCTGTTACTGACCAAAATGTCATTATTCCGTGCATGATTGTAGATAAGCCCAAAGCAAAAACTAGCAGTCAGTTTAGGATGGGGGATGTGAACCCAGAAAATGAGACAGGTCTCAGTTCATTTAAAAAGTTTACTTTGCCAAGGTTGAGGACATGCCCGAGGAAGTCCTGATGACATGTGCCCATGGTGGTTGGGGCACAGCTTGATTTTATACATTTTAGGGAGACCTGAGACATTGATCAATATATGTGAGAAGTACTTCGGTTCGGTCTGGAAAGGCGGGACAACTTGAAGCAAAGGCAGGAAGACTCAAGCCGGGAGGGAGCTTCCAGGTCACCGATAGGTGAGACACAAACTGTTGCATCCTTTTGAGTTTCTGATTAGCCTTTCCAAAGGAGGCATCAGATATGCATCTATCTCAGTGAGCAGAGGGGTGACTTTGAATAGAATGGAAGGCAGGTTTGCCCTAAGCAGTTTCCAGCTTGAGTTTCCCTTAGTGATTTTGGGGGCCCAAGATAATTTCCTTTCACAGGGAATATGGCCATTCACTTTTTTCAAGATTACCTACAATAATAATGTCCCACTCTCTTTGTAATAATTGCAATATATTTTTTAAACCACTGCCATCTGGGAAGTGGCAAAGGAAGGAGAGGTGTCTCGCTGGCAGGCCAAACTGATAGCTGGTATCCACTTCGAATCAACCTTCTGTGATGTGGACGGATAGCCAGACAGGGGAGGGAACTCCTCAGAAATTGCTCACCCTGGGCAGGAAATCGGAAAAGATGTTCTAATAATGAGGCTGTGATCATTAGAACCATGGCCCTGTAATCACACAATGAATTGTCTTGCACACATTTAGTCTTATGGCACCGAAAGCAGCTTAGGCTTTCCCTGTTTGCTGAAAGATAAATGCCTCCTCTTCCAAGGTATTGACGAAAGAGACCATTGCCTCCCTCCCTGATAGGTAGGTAAGTACTTCCAGTTCTGTGCCAATGAATCACCATTTTCCTGAGACAGGGCTGGGTGAGCTGGTGATTGAACAGAGACGGGGGCAGGTTTGGAAATAACCCAGCATCTTGAATTAAAGGATGCTTGGAAATACAGGCTCACCCTGTCTAGGGTTATCTTGTTTGCTTCCTGTTGGGATTGTCTTCCAGCTGGATTAATTTGAAGCCAGTAACTGGTTTGGACCACTGTTCTTCCTTAGAAGGTATAGTGGGTTGAAGGCTAGGCACGGTGGCTTATGCCTGCAATCCTAGCATATTGGGAGGCTGAGGCTGGTGCATTGCTTGAGGCCAGGAGTTTGAAATCAACCTGGGCAACATGGCGAAACCCCATCTCTACTAAAAATACAAAATCAACTCAGCGTGGTGGCGCACGCCTGTAATCCCGGCTATTCGGGAGGCTGGGGCAGGAGAATCACTTGAACCTGGGAGGCAGAGGTTGCAGTGAGCCAACATCACACCACTGCACTCCAGTCTGTGTGACAGAAAGAGACCCTATTTCAAAAAAAAAAAAAAGAAACAAAGAAAGGAAAAGAAGGTGTAGTGCGTTGAACGGTGTCTCCTCAAAAGATACATCCAACCCTCATCATTAGAAATGTACATATGCCCTCATTTGGGAAAAGCTTCTTTGCAGATGTAATTGAGTAAAGGATCTCAAGATGATTATCCTGGGTTATCTGGTGGACTCTAAATCCGATGATACGTGTCCTTATGAGAGATATCAGAAGAGAAGCACCGGGAGAAGAGGAGAAAGCCGTGTGAAGCCCAAAGCAGAGACTGGAGCGACGCGGCCATGAACCAGGAGTGCCTGGAGCTACAAGAAGCTGGGACAGGCAAAGAAGAATGCTCTCCTCAGGCCTTCGTAGTGGGCTCAGCCCAGTGACGCCTGGATTTCTGACTTTTGGCCACCAGAACTGTGAGGGAATAAATTTCTGTAGTTTTAAGCCACAAAATGTGTGGCAATTTGTTATGGCAGCCCTAGAAAGCTAACACAAAGGGTAAAACATAACCCAGAGGAAAAGCGATCTGTCTGGAGTTAGGGAACTCTGATACTCATCCTGATGCTGCTGGGAACTAGCCTTCAAATAAGTCAACACCTCTCCAGAACTCAGCTTCTTTACCTCTAAAATATGACACAGTAATAGCACGTTAGCTATGAGAAAAGATGGGTCTAACCGTAAACCCAGATAATGTGAATTACAGCACTATAAAATAAAGGTGATTACGTTAGTATATCACGTTTAGTTAGTATATATATAGATTTAGTACGTTAGTATATATATAGAGTTTAAAATATGACTCTCAGTTTTATGTGCGTTGTTCATGAGAAAGTGTGGGTAATGTTAGAATAACAGACTACAAGGGTGTTGTTCTAAGCCAGGTTATGGAAGAGGGTTAAAATTAGTGCCCAGGCTGGGTGTGGTGGCACGTGTCTGTAGTCTCAAGAGGCTGAGGCAGGAGAATTGCTTGAGCCCAGGAGTTCGAGTGTAGTCTGGGCAACATAGTGAGACCCAGCATCTAAAAAAAAAAACAAAAAACCTAGTGCCACTCCTCTATGGGTATAAGCCAAAGAAACAGGATATAGAAGGCTGTGTCTTGTAAGGCCACTCAGAGAGACCAGCACAGCAGGGAGGGGTTGCCGAGAGGCAGAGGATACACTTTCCATGACACCTGGCTGAAGAAAGAGAGTCTAGAAGTAGAACCCGGCACGCCCAGGAGTCCCGAGCTCCAGTGAGAGGGAGGTGCCCAGCCAGACAATGCTGTCTGCTGGAACACAGCACTCTTAGGGCCATCTGTGGGGACTTCGCATCCTGGCTGAGAACTCCTTGCTCCTTGCCAGGCGGATGTGAGTTTCTCAGGGGCTGGAAATCCTCAGGAGAAATGAGATTTGGGTCCTGTTGGGGCCGCCATCCATGTTGGGCACAGTTGTTGGGGCACTCAGCACCCCACTTCCATTCTATTTTCCTCTTTCTTTTTCTCTCCTATGTTTTGGTGATTTTTCTGAGCCTGCTTTTGAGGGATGAGTAATAACAACAACAACTTTCTGTTGAGCACCTTCTATTAGCCCTGTGTCCCCCTCAGATGCCTTTCACGACACCATGGTGTGGTTTCCAGATGAGGCGCAGAGGTGCAGATCACTTTCCGACACCCCTGGGCTAGAATGCAGAGGTGGCCCGGACCCCCACCAGAGTCCACGCCTCGGACCTTCTGCTTCAGGACTAAGAGAAGGACTGATGTCCATCTGTCTGCCTATTTGTCTGTTTTCATCAGATACAGCCTGAGGGAGGGAGGGAGAAAGGAGGACATTCTAGAAAAAGAGCAATAGGCCTAGTGCAGTGGCTCACGCCTGTAATCCCAGGACTTTGGGAGGCCAAGGTGGGCGGATCACTTGAGGTCAGGAGTTCGAGACCAGCCTGGCCAACATGGTGAAACTCCATCTCTACTTAAAAAAAAAAAAAAAGTTAGCTGGGCATGGTGGCACGTGCCTGTAATTCCAGCTGCTTTGGTGGCTGAGGCACAAGAATTGCTTGAACCTGGGAGGCGGAGGTTGCAGTGAGCTGAGATGGTGCCATTGCACTCCAGCCTGGGCAACAGAGTGCGACTCAGTCTCAGAAAAAAATATATAAATAAATAAAAAATAACAATAAAATAAAAAAGCAATAATTCCAGCCCCCAGAGTTTCCCTGCCAGGAACATCATCCCACTTTGTCCCCACTTCACTTTCTCCACTGGCCCCGGCTTGCCTGAAAAACTCCCTGTCCATTTGGTGTCAGGACCCCCTTCCACTCTGAAAAATTATTGCTGATCTCAAAGAGCTTTTGTTCATGTGGGTTATAGCTATTGGTGTTTGCCATATTAGAAACTAAAACTGAATAGTTTTTGAAATAGTTCTTAATTATTAATAGTGATTTTAAAATATCAATAATAAACCCATTGTATGTTAACATAAAATGACAATTTTAATGAAAAAGAAATGTATTTTCCAAAACAATAACAAAAACGTGGTGAGCAGAGCGGCACTGTTTTGCATTTTTGCAAACCTCTGATGTCTGCACCTTCACCTCATCAGAGCCGCTTCTGCGTGAATCTGCTGCGAAGGGCTGTCTGGGAGGAAGTGGGTGGGAACAATCCAGCTCTACATGGGATAAGTGGTTCAAAAGGGCAGGGTCTTACAGCCGCTGAAAGGGCCCCAGGGACCTCAGGGATCCCCCACACCATGCTTTGGGAACCACTGCTCTCAGTCTTTGGCTCTGACCCTGACAGCCTCTATTCCTGTCCTCCCCCTTTATCACATCCCCAAGCTCTGGTCCCATCACCTCCAAGACACATGGGCCCTCTCACACCTCCTGGCTTTCACCTGTGGCCCTCCTTAGGTCTGGAATTCCTTTCCCTTCCTTCTCTGCGCAGCAAACGCTTACGCATCCTTTGAGACTCAACTCTGAAACCAACTCTTTCGTGAAGCCTGCCCTAATTCCTCTGTCCACTTCCAGGCACCAAGGGTTGCCCGAGCCTGGGACTGCCATCGTCTAATTCTTTCTCCTCTCTCCTAAGGAGCAGGTGGTTGGCAGGGAGCTCCCCAGAGGGAGGGATCCCTCTTGGTCCGCTCTGCCATCCTGGGTGCCGGGGCACGTTAGGCTTTGTGGAATAAAGGAAGTGTTTTTTTGAGACAGCGTAGTCTTGCTCTGTTACCCAGGCTGGAGTGCAGTGGCACCATCTTGGCTCACTGCAGCCTCCGCCTCCCATGTTCAAGCGATTCTCCTGATTCAGTCTCCCGAGTAGCTGGGATTACAGACATCCGCCACCACACTGAGCTAATTTTTGTGTTTTTAGTAGGGATGGGGTTTCACCTTCTTGGCCAGGCTGGTCTTGAACTCCTGACCTCAGACGATCCGCCTGCCTCGGCCTCCCAAAGTGTTGAGATTACAGATGAGAGCCACCGCGCCCAGCCTGGAATAAAGGAATTTGGGGATGAAGGGAAGGAAGGAGAATTCCTCCTTCTTCTAGGGTGGAAACTGCTGCAGGAAACACCTCTCAGGCTGGGTCTCTCAGTTTGTTCCCTTCCGGCTCCACTCAGGGGCTGAGACTTAGGAGAGGGAGAATTCAAATCTATTTCCTCACTCTCTCCTATTCTTCTCACCACCTACTTCCAAGGACAGCGTAGGCTGAGGCTCCAGCTCCCCAGCTGTGTCTGTGGGAACTGGCTGTCCCTGAGTCCCTGCACATGGGGGTGTGTGTATGTGCATTTGTGTGCATTCGTGTGTATGTGTGTGCATATGTGCCTGTGTGTGTGACAGGGACATCACAAACTCTGCCTTCCACTTTTAAAAATGATTGATCTCAAAGAGCTTTTGTTCATGTGGATTATAGCTACTGATGTTTGCCATATTAGAAACTATAACTGGCCGGGGACGGTGGCTCACGCCTGTAATCCCAGCACTTGGGAGGCCGAGGTGGGTGGATCATGAGGTCAGGAGTTCAAGACTAGCCTGGCTAGCATGGCGAAACCCCGTGTCTACTAAAAATACAAAAATTAGCCTGACGCAGTGGCAGCTGCCTGTAATCCCAGCTACTCAGGAGGCTGAGGCAGGAGAATTGTTTGAACCCAGGGGGTGGAGGTTGCAGTGAGCCAAGATTGAGCCACTGTACTCCAGCCTGGGGGACAGAAAAAAAAAAAAAAAAGAAAAGAAAAGAAAAAGAAAAGAAACTAAAACTGTGAATTGTTTGAAATAGTTCATTATTATTAATAGAGTGCCTGTTAACCAACAATTATAACCAATTAATTATTATTGGGTGCCTGGCAGACATCCAAACGGGTGAACCCCTGAGGGTCCCAGGACAACAGGGAATGGTAGGGACTGTGGCAAAGAGGACCCACCCAACGAAGCAGCCACAACCCCATGCCAGCAGAGCCCACCTGCTAAGAGGAGCTGCAAGTTCTTACTTTCAGGTAAAACCTTCAGATTTTTAAGTGTTGTCCTAAGTTCGTAACACACTGTGCTGGTCCAAAGGACATCAGTGGTCTCAGGGTCCTAGAGGTGGATGCAGAAGCCTCACTGGGTGTGGAGAGGGGAGGAGAGGGACTCAGCCAGGGGACTGTGTTTCACAAGCCCTAACCAGGCTTCCTTCCAGGGATCCTCCCTCGCCCTTCGAGCAGCTGCGATTGACAATTTCCCCCAACAGTGTTGATCCCCACCCCTCGGGAGAGCACTGTACTTCATGCAGAAAGACCAGAACTGGCACACTCAGGAACAGGCCTTTGGAGCCTGGAGGGACCTTAGTCCAGCATAGAAGCTGAACCCTGAGGAGTCCAGGGACTTGCCTGAGGGGGTGCAGCCAGCGCCGGGCCACAAGGCAGCGTGGGCACTCCTGGCCGCCTGCCTGGACGCATCCTCAAATGCCGCCCTGCCACGGAAACATCAAGCACTGCTCCAAGCAGCCCAGCCGCACTGAAAGCCAACGCCCCACCTGTTACTACCTTCCACGAAATTTTCCAGAACTCCGCTCCCTCCCTCCTCCTCCACGCACGGCCTCTTCATCCTAGGTGGCTTTTTCTGGAACCTTAAGATTTCACACGATATTGAACTTGGGAGGGAATTCAGTTATAAGACTGGGACCTAGCAAAAAACCAACCTAAACATCAGCACGGTCTTTTATGAGTTCTTCTAAGGGTAACAAAATAAATAATTTTAATGAGAGAGAGGCAGAGAGTGAGACAGAGAGGATTTTACAGACGATGAATGTTTTTCCTTGGGGGTCATTCTCCCCTACTCCTCTGCAGCATCAGGAGCGAGGGGTGGGCACCCACAGCCTGGTGCTGGAGTCATTTTGTGCACCTGGGGTAGAACAGGACCCCAGGGCTCGAGTCCCTCCACTCATTGCCAGCTGCCAGCAGGATGTCACTTGAGGCTGGAGATTCCAGGGCATTGGGAGAACTCCTGATCCAGCTCTGACAGTGCCTGAAATCCTACCAGCCCAGCTCTGGGCTTGAAGGGCTTTTTCTCTTCTAAAGACACTTATCAAGGTGTGAATATTCTGGGGAGAGAGAAACCCCCTCTGCTGCCTACCCCATCTTCTGCCTGGCCACTGGCTGGATTCAAGAGCCACAAGGTCATTTGTGGGCAGAGAGGTCTTAGCAGAGTCTGAGAGGAGAAGGGGCAAAGGTGAGCCCAGCGGAGTGGTCCCCTTACGTTTGGAAGCCCAGAGGTGGGTACCCCAACGCAGCCTGGGGAATTCAGGAAAGGCTTACTGGGGAAGAGGCTTTCATGCTGGGTCCTGAAGCAGAAATAGGTGTGCATCAAAGGAAAAGCAGGGAAGGCAAGCAGGGCCAGGCAGAGGGAACAGCACACAAAGGCCCAAAGACAAGCTCTACAGGGCACTTGGTATGGAGCAGGAGGAGGTGGGAGCCATGCTAAGGACTTTGCTCTTCCCATTGCGGGCAACTGGGAGCTACTGAAAGCTCTAAGCAGGGAAAAGACCAAATTGGATTTGTAGTATAGAAAAGCTCGCTCTAGCGGGGCACCGTGGCTCACGCCTATTATCCCAACACTTTCAGAGGCCGAGGTGGACAGATCACCTGAGGTCAGGAGTTCCAAATCAGCCTGGCCAACCTGGTGAAACCTCATCTCTACTAAAAATACAAAAACCAGCCGGGCGTGGTGGCATGCGCCTGTAATCCCAGCAACTCGGGAGGCTGAGGCAGGAGAATCACTTGAATTTGGGAGGTGGAGGTTGCAGTGACCCAGGACAGTGCCACTGCACTCCAGCTTGGGCGACAGAGCAAGATCTGTCTCAAAAAAAAGGAAAAAAACAGAGGAAAAGCCACTCTACTGCAGTATGGAGACTGCAAGGATGGGGATCAAAATGGAAGAGGGGGCCAGGCAGGAAGTGATTGCAGAAGTTCCGGTGGTAAGTGGTGGTGGCCTAGACCCGGGTTGTGACAGGTGGGATCAGGAGGTCAGTGGTCCAGGGCAAGGCGGACAGCAATGCCCCTCCATCTGAAGCCCCAATCATCTGGACTCTGACCCTGGGAGCAAAATGCATGCCCCTCCCTGCTCCATCAGCCCCCCATCCTCCCTGCTACTTAGCCACGGAGACAGGGTTTTGCCATTGGTACCTGGCTGGTCCGGGTGATGCAGCGGCGGACAAGGTCTCTGATGTTGTTGTGCTTGTCGGTCTGGAAGTACACGGTGGCGCTGGATTTTTCCTTCAGGTAGGGCTTCTCAGCTGAGGCCCAGCTGTGCAGTAGGGCCGGCTCGCTGCCCTCTGAGGCCACGGGGAAGTAGGTGCCGGACTGTAGGGAGCTGGAGTCTAGTCCCTTAGGGCCTGTCTCTGCCCCTCCCAGGGTGTCAGGGGGACAGGGGCGCTCCCAGGCCTGGGCCTGGATGTACTGGGCCTCCACCGAGGACAGGAAGTCCACCTCGCCTTCCCGGCTGAGCACCCGCCAGTAGGCTTCAGGACCCCCATCCAAGAGGGCGTCTGTGGCCAGCCGGGCACTCTCGTTGTCACTAAAGTCAGCCCTAGCTGGCCGGACCCACTGGCTCTTGACATCTTCCAGACGCTTCCGGATTTTGCCCAGGTGCCTTGACCGGCTCATGCCGCCTGTCCCTGGGTGGTGCTGGGAGAGGCTGGCACGTCAGCTCCTCCAGATGTGGGAAGCAAATGGAACACACCACGGAGGAGTGGGGCTCCCACACCCCCGGGAGGCAGCCTGATCCCAGTACCGGCGTGCAGAGCACCTCCAAGAAGTGATTTACCGCTGTCCTGAGCAATGCTTCTCAGAACTCCTCACCTGCAGCCGAGGGATTGTTTTATCTCTCAGGGCCACCTGCCCTGCCCTCGGGCCGGGAGGGCTGGCTCAGACACCACCTTGGCACAGTCAGTCATGGGATATTTCCTCTCCTCCCAGCCGCAGGGGGAGGTGAAGGTGAGCCGGCTTTCCTGCTGGGTTTCACAACTCTCCCTCAGGCCTTTGTTACCAAGCAGGGAGCCTCCCCAGCACCACCAGCCCAGCTGGAGGATGGGCCTGAAGGAGGCCTGCCTGCCTCTGCTCCCCTCCTGGGTGCCGCGATTCCCACGCTGTTTCAAAGATGAGAATTTCCCTGTGGGGGGAAAGGTGCCATCCCTGAGATGCCTCCCCCCGCCCTGTGTGAGGAGGGAGCTGGACACGGGCCAGGGAGAGCTGTAGACCAGGTGTGTCTCCTCTCCTTGGTCACACCCAAGTGCCCACCCCTCCCTGCCCTATGAAGGAGCTCCTCTCTCCCATGCCTTCTCAAGTGTCATTGTCATTGTCATTGTCCTGTTTGCAGAGCCCGCAAAGAGTTTCCAGTTCTCAGGCCAACGCTGCCTTGCTGGAAGAGGCTGCTTGGAACACTGTCTGGAGAACGAGCCGAGGCTGCCCGCAGCCCACGAGCCCAAAGGACCAGTCAGTCTTGGTGCTGGAGCAGGAGGAGCAGCACGTGGGTTTGAAATCTATGAACTCTGAGGGGAGTGACCACGTGTTCTTTCTAGATCAGGTCGTGGCCTGACAATGGGATGAACTGCCTAAAACCCTGACTCTCTTTGATTGGGCTTTGCTGGAAACAGGCCTGAGACTAGGATTTGAGTACAGGTGGTTAATCAGAAGGTCATTCCGAGAAGCACACAGAGGAGTGGGGAAGAGAGAAGGGAAGGAAGCCAAGCCATGTGAAGGTGATGAGCAGGCCACTGTTGTGGACATCTGGGTTCATGGACATCTGTGGGGACATCAGGGCTTTCCAGCCTGTGGGAACCTCTGGGTGATGGTGGCAAATACACCTTAAGGTTTTCCTGCCCAAAGGGTGAGAAAGCAGCAGAGTTTATCTAAGGAGTCCTAGTTATCACTGGCTGAGGGCTGCTCCCGGAGTCAGTTCACCAAGCACAGCCCTGAACCCAGAGAAAGTCTTCAGGCAGTGTCAGGTGCTACAGGCAGAGAGTGCTGTGGGAGTGGTGAGGAGTGAAGAAATTAAAGCAAGGCCCTGACGCTATCTGCTCAGGGACGACACCAAGAAATCAGGATTGTGTGGTCTTCAGAGAGCCGGGATATGGTAAGAACTTGATGTCTCTCAGTGGCATAGCCATTCTTTGGAGAAAAACAGCCGTGAGCACCTGTAACCCTACTGTAGCTGTGGTCCTTGTGCCTCAGCCCAGCAGTACCACAGTGTTTTTTAAAGTGCGGTGCGGCCGGGCACAGTGGCTCATGCCTGTAATCCCAGCACTTTGGGAGGCCGAGGCAGGTGGATCACTTGAGGTCAGGAGTTTGAGACCAGCCTGGCCAACGTGGTGAAACACTGTCTCTACTAAAAATACAAAAATTAGCGGGCCTGGTGGCTTGGGCCTGTAGTCCCAGCTACTCGGGAGGATTAGGCAGGAGAATCGCTTCAACCCGGGAGGCAGAGGCTGCAATGAGCCAAGATCACACCATTGCACTCCAGCCTGGGCAACAGAGCAAAACTCTGTCTCAAAAAATAAAATAAAATAAAAGGAATCTCTTCTCTCTCTCTCTTTTTGGAACATCGAAGGAATCCAATTCACAATCTTGAGCAATCCTCTCTTTATTCTATTTTATCTACTCCCTACAATCTCTGGCGGTCACAGAGGACAAACACAATAAACACTGTCTCCCATTGCCTTTTGAATCTATGCCCTTTCTCTTCCGCCTTTTGCTAACTCTTGCTTCTGTAGATTGATGCAAGCCCTTTTCCCACATCCTCTTCCCATCTTCCCTCCTCTCTGGTCTGGTCTGTGTCCTCCTCAGGCCATTCTCTGTTCCTGCATCACCCAAGTCCTGTCCCCAGTCTAGCGAGATAGACCCCAGGGCAGGGCAGCGGTCCATGGATTTGCTCAGCTTCACTCCATGGCTCCGAAGCTGTCCATAGACTATACTCTCAGTGACCAGCTCCCGAATTCATTACTAGAGAAGTTTCTCTGAACGTGTAGAGCTGGGGGAACCAGGAGGGGGAGGTGAGCGTTTTCTCCTGAGCATGAGGTGGGTATTGCTTAGGTATTGCTTCATGGCAATTTGGCAACTGCCATGTGCCATTGAAGATGGTTCTTACCTTCCTCTGAAAGAGGAAGAGGACACAGTCTGAGTGGTTCCCATTTATGTTAATTTTTTTTAAAGTTGTCAATTGCTCCCTGTTGCCTATTAAACTAAGTGCCAAGTCTTTTTTTTTTTTTTTTTTTTTTTTTTTTTTTTTTTTGATACGGAGTCTCGCTCTGTCGCCCAGGCTGGAGTGCAGTGGCCGGATCTCAGCTCACTGCAAGCTCCGCCTCCCGGGTTCACGCCATTCTCCTGCCTCAGCCTCCCGAGTAGCTGGGACTACAGGCGCCCGCCACCTCGCCCGGCTAGTTTTCTGTATTTTTTAGTAGAGACGGGGTTTCACCGTGTTAGCCAGGATGGTCTCGATCTCCTGACCTCGTGATCCGCCCGTCTCGGCCTCCCAAAGTGCTGGGATTACAGACTTGAGCCCCCGCGCCCGGCCTAAGTGCCAAGTCTTGAGCCTACCTGAGACCCTGCACAAAATGAATGTATGTTCATTTGAGCCTGGCTTCTCCCGTACTTGCCCATTGCTGAGTGCTCACTGCTTGCTGGCTCTCTGTGCTGAGGGAGAAATGGATTATTAGTCCTCATTTCACCAAAGAGGAAACCAAAGCTCAGAAAGGTTGAGTACTTGCCCAAGATCACACAGCTGGTAAATGGCAGAGCCCATGTACTTTCCACCATTCCAAGCTTCACTTTTTTCTTTCCCATTCCCCTTCCCTTTCTGTTCACAGCACATTACAAATCCTCTTATTGGTTCCTGAATATGCATGGGGAGAACTTTAAAAGTAGGTGGGTATTCTGGGGTTCTCCTTTCACCTGGACCTAATTCTCTTTCTTGGTTGAATAAATGCTTGAGTATCTCCCTGAGACAGAGGTATCTGTGACCTATAGGGACCATTTTCTCCTCGTCCTCTCAAAGAGCAGCTCTTTAAAACAAAACAAAAACCCGAATCTGAATGAAACTTCCCCTCTAGAGTCCTGTTTCTGTCCCCAGCTCTTGGTCCTCACACAGACCCAGAGATTCCAGTTGAATCAAGATGAATACATGTTGGTATCACTCATCCTCCATCCCTGGCAGACATTACTAGTTGATCATAGGATTCTGCCAGTGAGCTGGGAACTGTTCTTTTGCCACTCTTTGTAGGGATTATCTTAGTCCATTTTATGCTGCTATAACAGGATGCCACAGACTAGGTGATTTATAATGAACAGAAATTTATTTGGCTCATGGTTCTGGAGGCTGAGAAGTCCAAAAGCATGGTGCCAGCATGTGGTGAGACCTTCTGCACTGTACATCCCATAGTGCAGGGCAAAAGAGAGAGAAAGAAGGGGCCGATCTCATTTTAACAAACCCACTCCTAAGATAATGACATTAATATATTCATGAGGGCAGAATACTCACGGTCTAATTACTTCTCATTAGGCCCCACCTCCCAACACTTTTGCACTGGGGATTAAGCCTCCAACACATGAACTTTAGAGGCACATTCAAACCATAGCAGGAACCACAGAGAAGTCCTTACCTGAAGGAATGCTGAAGGCACTGCAAGCTCTTCAGTTACTGATGAGAAAACTGTAGCCCAGAAAGAGGAAGTGACTGTTCTCAAAGTCATCAAACTGGTTGGTGATTCTCATCAGCTTAGTCTCTCATCTCTCCTCTGCAGCCCAGCCCTGTGAAGTGTCCTCATTCTTGCCCGCTGTAATAACAAACTTCCCCACCTAGGATTGCACTTCCGAACCAGGAAGTCTGGCCAGCTGTTGAACTGCACGTTCATACCTTGAAAAATCCTTATCAAGGAGCCCTCAGTGACAGGCACTGTGGATTATGGAGGACTCCACTTCCCTTCTTCCTTCCTGTGGCCATCTGAAGTGTGGTTGTCTCCTTTTCATGAGGTCATCCAACAATAAGAGAAAGGATGAGAAGCCACACTCTTGTTAATAAATGAGTGGCATATTGGGTCTTCCTGAAAGTTCC
This sequence comes from Trachypithecus francoisi, assembly GCF_009764315.1. Taxonomy (NCBI): domain Eukaryota; kingdom Metazoa; phylum Chordata; class Mammalia; order Primates; family Cercopithecidae; genus Trachypithecus; species Trachypithecus francoisi. The sequence goes on along the minus strand of NW_022681472.1, from coordinate 78,089,313 downwards.
ATTTATCTAGGACAGTGGCACTCAGCTGGAGGCGATTTTGGACCCCCCATCCAGGGGACATCAGGTAACGTCGGTAGCCATTTTCGGTTGTCATTCTGGGGGCGTGGGTTGCTAACTGGCATTAGTGAGAATAAGCCAGGGGGTCTGCTACATCCAACAACACACTGGAAAGTCCCCCACAGTACAGAGCTGCCTGACCCAGAACACCTGCAGTGCTGAGGAACACCCTTACAGGTGACCGATGTGGGGATCCCAGTCTCCTGCCATTGTTCAGTCTGTTCCCCCAGTCCTTCCCTCCACCATCATAACTTATTCAAATCTTTCCCAGCATTCAAGGTCTATCCTGAATCTGACCTATGCTAAGAAGCCCCACTGGTGAATTACGAAGCAGCTGTAACTGCTCCTCCTCTGGTCCACAAGGCGTTTGTAGGATATGTCTCAGGCAGTCTAAATGGTCATGGGTGTATTGCCCCATCTCTCACTGCTTCTAATTCCTTGAGCAGTGCAATGGCAAAAGGCTTACATGAACTCTGAGTTGGGCACAACTGTGTCCAGACTGTGCCTATGATAGGGGACCTCAGGAAGGTATCATAGAGGACCTCACTGAACTTCACTCTTCTCATCCCTATAGTGACAGCTAACATTTGTGGGGCACGTCCTGTGTGTGTGAGGTGGTGTCCTATGTCCTTTTCATGTGCTAACTCACTTCAGCCTCATGACAACCCTGTGAGTAAATGCTATTACCATTCCGTTTCATGCATGAAGGAAATAAGGCACAGCAGTAACCTTAAAGGGTGTGAGATCTAAGGGCGCTGCACTGGGTGGTCAGTGAACAAACCTTGTCCAGTTTCTGCTTGGCTCTTTAGCCGGAGAGAGTGCCAATGTTTCTTTCTGAGTTTTCTACATCATTGATATTATACTCTCCATACAATTTTATATATCTTGCCTCCTTTTTTGCTTAGCATTACTCAGAAGTGTCTTTTCCATGTCATTAAAAGTGTGCACACTTCCCTGCTCCACACTTCCCTTCTCTTTTCTTCTGGAAGAAGTCAGTCCTAAAGCCATTGGGTGGGTCAAAGCAAGGTGGGTGTCAGCGGTGGGAATGGGCTTGGTGGCTCAGAGCATGTGTTGGAGCCCAGGCCAAGTGAGGAGGTGCAGGGGACTGAGGGGTGAGGGAATGTCTGCATAGGGTGTGAGGGTGTGTCCTCACAGGGGCCAGTTGGAGCCCAAACAGGTCAAAGAGGGTGTCCATGTGGGCAGGGGAGCTGCCTAAAAGGGGTGTCAGAGCTCTAGCTGGAGGAGGTGGGGGAAGATGGGAGATTGGTTACATACAGGAGCATTGATCAAATAAACAAATAGATTAAAGGTAAGAGAAACCAGGTTTCTTACCGTCAGAGCAGGGAGCACACACAGAGAAAAGGGGGAAACTGAAACGGACTTGTTAGATACGAATTGGAGGCACCGATTTGAACTCCCAGCTTTCAATAGAGATAGATAAACTTAGATAGATTAAAAAATATATAAAATATTTCTAGAATTTGTTTTCTGTATTTATATTCTATTCATTTATAATATGTATTATATATTCTCCTGTTCTGTCTGCTGACAGTGACGTTCAGACTGCAATGTGTGCCCAGGGCTTCTTGGAGAAATGGCCGATTTCAAGTCCAGAGCAGACGAAATACAAAGTGATCATGGAGCATCTCACGCCAGAAAGCAGGAAGGAGCTCAAAGAGTGATAAGGCCATGTCAAAAAGACGTGGAAGTCAACTTGGAGGGGTTCCCACTGGCTTACCTGGGACAATCTGAGCATGAAAATCATGGCCATAAAGGATATAGCATGAAATAACGTAGGAAACCACAAGACCAGACTAATACAAATAAACACATATTTTGAAAGTTTGAGAAGGAATGAGATAAAATTTCAAATAAACTCCCGACAGGGCGTGGTGGCTCATACCTGTAATCCCAGAATTTGGGGAGGCCAAGGTGCGTGGATTGCTTGAGCTCAGGAGTTTGAGACCAGCCTGAGCAACAGGGCAAGACCTCGACTCTACCAAAAAAAAATTAGTGTGGTGGTGCATGCCTGTAGTCCCAGCTACTTGGGCAGCTGGGGCAGAAGGATCTCTTGAGCCCAGGAGGTCCAGGTTGCAGTGAGCCATGTTCGTGCAAGGCACTCCAGCCTGGGCGACAGAATGAGCACCTGTCTCAAAACAATAAAATAAAAATAAACTCCCCATAAAATACTTGATAATTACAAAGGGGAACAAGAAACTTTACAACACAGACACTTATCATACACCACCCTAATCAAGGGATCAAAGTGACCCTCATCAATAAAGGGACAAACTGAAATCTTGAGCCGCCTGAGAGGATGCGATAAGATGACAGAATCACTTCTGTGATGTTCCTGGCAAAGATACATGATCAGAATCGAATTAGGAGGAAATATCAGACAAAGCCAAATGCGAGGACATCCTACAAAGTAACCGCCCTCTCATCTCAGAACTATCAAAGGCAGTATCTTAGGGAGGTCTGGGGAACTGCTCCATATTGAAGGAGACTAAAGAGTTCCGATAACTAAATGCAACACATGATTCTGCACTGGATTCTTCTGCTGTGAAAGACATATTGGGACAGTTGGCAGAACTTGCAGGGGACCTGAGGATTAAATGGCAGCAATTTATCACTGTTGATTTCCCAATTTTGATGGTTCAATTGTAGTTTGTAGGAGAGAATCCTAGCTTGTAGGAAACACACAAAAAATAATAGGGATGATGGCGCATTCTGTCGGCAATTCTCTCAATAGTTCAAAAGAAAGGAAATGGCTGAGCGCAGTGGCTCATACGTGTAATCCCAACACTTTGGGAGGCTTGAGCCAGGAGTTCAAGACCAGCCCAGTAATACAGTGAGACCCCAATATCTACAATTTTTTTTTTTTTAATTAACCAGGTGTGGTGGTGCATGCACCTGTAGTCCCAGCAACTTGGGAGGCTAAAGTGGGAGGATTGCTTGGGTTGTGGAGGGTGAGGCTGCAGAGAGCCATGATCACACCACCACCCTCCAGCCTGGGTTGCAGAGTGAGACCCTATCTCAAAAAAAAAAAAAAAAGAAGCAAGACCCTGTCTCAAAAAGAAGAAGAAGAAGAAAAAGAAGTAACGGGAGGAGGAGGAGGAGGAGGAGGAGGAGGAGGAGGAGGAGGAGGAGAAAGGAAATACTTTGTACTGGTTTTGCACTGCTTCAATAAGCTTTTGATTTAAAAAAGTTTTTTAGGCCGGGTGCGGTGGCTCACGCCTGTAATCCCAGCACTTTAGGAGGCTGAGATGGGCAGATCACGAGGTCAGGAGATCGAGACCATCCTGGCTAACATGGCGAAACCCCGTCTCTACTAAAAATACAAAAAATTAGCCAGGCATGGTGGCGGGCGCCTGTAGTCCCAGCTACTCAGGAGGCTGGGGCAGGAGAATGGCGTGAACCTGGAGGCAGAGCTTGAAGTGAGCCGTGATGGCGCCGCCGCACTCCAGCCTGGGAGACAGAGCGAGACTCCGTCTCAAAAAAAAAAGTTTTTTAGGTCCTCCCACGAAAAGGAAACAATCAGAAAAATCCAGAACATGGGACAATCTACAAGACGACAGACAACAGGCAGGGTGGGTAGAGAGGGCAGCAGCAGGGACGGATAGTCCTGTTGCATACACTCTGCATTCTGGTGCAGACCAGTAATGTTTCTCCAGATGAGGAAACTGAGGCACAGGGAGGTTAAGTAAATTCCTTAAGGGCCCCATGACAGAGCCTGGATTGGGCTTGGCTGTAACTGCTGATTTAAGCGGGAATCTCCTCCTTTAGGCTGTGAATAATTTGGGGTGGGGGTGGGGCCAGACATGACTTAGCTTCTTGGAACTCCAAGTGCCTATCCCAGTTTGGAGCTGGCACGTCCAAGGCACCGAATGAGCACCTGTTAGATGAACAGACGGCGAAGAGCTCCTGAATCACAGGCCAGCTCACGCGGATAGAATGCACACAAATAGGACTCCAGCGCTTGTTCACGGGGCAGGAGTCAGGCCAGGGCACAGTGACCTGGAGGAACAGGGTGCCTGTTTGACCTCCAGGGGCAGCTGCCACCCTCTCCTGCCACTTCCTCATCAGGGCCTGCAGCAGCATGAAAATCATACAGTCTCCTTACCCAATGACCCGAGAAGTGCAATTAAGTTGAAATTAGTTGGCATAATTAATTAGACGGGTAAATAGCTCCCTGTCAACATCAATCAATCCATTCTGCCTAAAATCAGCTCAGCGAAGGCAGGCCAAGGAGCCCCTGCAGCGCTGGCCTCTGCTGGCGGGCAAGGTCAGAGAGTGGCAGCTGGAACAGGCCAGGGTGTCCTGCCGGTCACCCTAGACCCCACTCCCCCATCCACAGGTCCTTTACAGTTTTTTTTTTTTTTTTTTTTTTTTGAGACAGAGTCTCACTTTGTTGTCCAGGCTGGAGTGCAGTGGCACGATCTAGGCTCACTAAAGCCTCCGCCTCCTGGGTTCAAGCGATTCTCCTGCCTCAGCCTCCTGAGTAGCTGGGATTACAGACACATGCCACCATGCCTGGCTAATTTTTGTATTTTTAGTTGAGACAGGGTTTCACCATGTTGGCCAGGCTGGTCTTGAACTCCTGACCTCAAGTGATCCGCCCACAGCAGCCTCCCAAAGTGCTGGGATTACAGGCGTGAGCCCCCACACAGGGCCTTACAGTTGCTTTCCATGGGAGCGGCATCTCTGCAGGGTCTTCCTCAGTGATTCCATCTGCAGCATCCGGCAAAAACACTGCTCCATTCCCAGAGAGCCACAGCTGCAAATGCCTTTGCCCCCTCGAGTTTCCTACTTCAGAATCGCCATTCCATTGCTCAGGATTTCCGACATGCATAAAAACCATGGGACCTCTGATGGTTTGGTTAGGATATTGCAGAAACTTAAAAAATCAAAGTATAACTTATTGACAATAAAATGTACCCTTGTTAGGCCGGGTGCGGTGGTTCACGCCTGTAATCCCAGCACTTTGGGAGGCCGAGGAGGGCAGATCACGAGGTCAGGAGATTAAGACCATCCTGGCTAACATGGTGAAACCCTGTCTCCACTAAAATCACAAAAAATTAGCGGGGTGTGGTGGTGGGCACCTGTAGTCCCAGCTACTCGGGAGGCTGAGGCAGGAGAATGGTGTGAACCTGGGAGGTGGAGCTTGCAGTGAGCCGAGATGGCGCCACTGCATTCCAGCCTGGGTGAAGAGTGACTCAAAAAAAAAAAAAAAAAAAAAAAAAAAAAAAAAAAAAAGAAAAGAAAAAAAATACCTTCATTACTGTATAACTCTCTGAATTTTGAGAAACACGTATAGTCATGGAACCACCATCATGATCGAGATACAGAATATGGCAGGACATGGTGGCCCATGCTTGGAATCCCAGCACTTTAGGAGGCTGAGGTAGGCAGATCACCTAAGGTCAGAAGCTCGATACCAGTCTGGCCAACATGGCGAAACCCCGTCTCTACTAAAAATACAAAAATTAGCTGGGCATGGTGGCACGTGCTTGTAATTCCAGCTACTCGGGAGGCTGAGGCTGGAGAATTTCTTGAACCTGGGAGGCAGAGATTGCAGTGAGCTTAGATCACGCCACTGCACTCCAGCCTGGGCAAGAGAGCAAGACGTCATCTCATTAAAGAAAAAAAAAAAGATACTGAGTATTTCCATCACTGCAAAAAATTCCCCCTGCTCTTCGTAGTCACTGCTTCCCCTACCCCAACCCCTGGCAAGAACTGATGCGTTATCTGTCCCTAAATTTCTGCCTGTCCGAGAATGTCATATAAATGGAACCATAGAGTATAAGTCTTTTGCGTTCTGCTTCTTTCTCTTGGCATAACACACTTGGGGTTCATCCACATTGTGGTGTGTCTTGGTAGCTAGCTGCTTTTTATTGCTGAGTAGCATTTTATTGCATGGATGTACCACAGTTCGTTTATCTACTTCCCAGCTGAAGGATGTTGGGCTGTTTCTAATTTGGGGAGTTTATGACTAAAGCCACTATAAATATTTATATACTGGTTTTTGTACGAATGTGCTTTCATTTCACTTAGGTCAACACCTGGACATGAGATTGCTGGGTCTTATGATAGGTGTCTGTATAACTTGATAAAAAACTGCCACAGCACTTGCTGAGGTGCCTGTACTATTTTGTATCCCCAGCAGCAATTTCACTTGCTCCACATCTTTGCCAATGCATAACTTTAAGAAATGATAACATGCACTGCTGGTCATAGCAGGGCTGGCTGCATAATTTTCAAGGCCCAATGCAAAATGAAAATGTGGGATCCTTTGCTCAAAACAAAAGGGAAAAAAATGCCATGAAATGTACTAAAACAGAAAGGGTTTCCCTTCTGCAGTCTTTCTCTTGACTTCTTGTAGTGTTTTTCTTATTTGCTTGATGTTTTAAGTAAAGAAAACTTAAAATTTAAGATTATCAGCAGGCCGGGTGTTGTGGCTCATGCCTGTAATCTCAACACTTTGGGAGGCTGAGGTAGGTGGATCACTTGAGGTCAGGAGTTCGGGACCAACCTGACCAACATGGTGAAGCACCGTCTCTACTAAAAATACAAAAAATTAGCTGGGTGTAGTGGTGCGCACCTGTAATTCCAGCTACTCTCGAGGCTGAGGCAGGAGAATCACTTGAACCCGGGAGGTGGAGGTTGCAGTGAGCAGAGATCACGCCACTGTACTCCAGCCTGGGCGACAGAGCAACACTCTGTCTCAGAAAAAAAAAAAAGATTGTTAGCATTCATGTTTACATTGTGCAATGACATTTTAAATGCAAATATGAGAGCTTTTAACTTGTACATGGAATTACTGAAATTACACAACCCATATTTTGTTTGTACATGCATATGTATTTCATTCTTACCAGAAAGTAGAAAGGCTGCACAAAACGAACACAACTAGTTTTATTTCACTTCTTGATATGCACACATTCTACCAACACTCTCTACCTTTGGCTTACTAATGAATAAGAAGGGCAGAGCAGAAAAGAAACTGTGGGCTGCCTTATCTTTTTTATTTTTTATTTTTTGATATGGAGTCTCACTCTGTCACCCAGGCTGGAGTGCAGTGGCATGACCTCGGCTCACTGCAACCTCTGCCTCCTGGGTTCAAGTGATTCTCCTCCCTCAGCCTCCCGAGTGGCTGGGATTACAGGCGTGTGCCACCATGCCTGGCTAATTTTTGTATTTTCAGTAGAGGTGGGATTTCACCATGTTGGCCAGGGCTGGTCTCGAACTCCTGACCAGGTGATCTGCCTTGGTCTCCCAAAGTGCTGGGTTACAGGCATGAGCCACCGGGCCCGGCCGCCTTATCTTTCTTGGCCTTTCTGTGTCATCATTTTGAGTGTAACCTGGTTGGTCAGTGTGAGGAAACAAAACAAGTAAGAAAGCGTATGGTAGAATTCCTTGGTCATTTATGTTTCTTAGAACACCACTGCCTTTTTCCTGCATTTCAGCAAGTTGTGGTTTGAACAGAAAGTGTGGCTTCTCAGCTCCGTCACCCCCACTGAGTCACAGAGGTGGGACACTTACCTTGCGCTCACTTTGAGTCTCACTGACCTCCCACGCATTGTGGGTCTCCTGGAATCAAGTGATCACAGGACAATGCGAATGTTCTATGGGGATAGGTCAGCAAGGCACTCTAGACGCCCAAGTTCACTTATCCTTCTGTTCACACCAGCATCAGACCTACTTATGAAATCCACGTTCAATGATCAAATCATCGAGAATTTCCAGACATTTGCAACAGAGCATTAAACCAAGTGTGGGGTGCTTCTGAATGTGGGGCCTGTGGGACTGCACACCCGTGAAGCCAGCCTGGCCGTCACAGCATAAGGAAATTAGTTTTCTCACATTCCATTATTTGTGAAACCAAATTAAAATATTTTTTGTAATATAAAAAAAATTCTATCCCTGAAGTCCCATCTAGTTGCATCATTTGGGGAGTTTCTTGTATTTATCTAACTTGTGTCTTGTCTCTCTAGTGAAATTGGCTCTTTTTCTAGAACGAAGATCATAACTTCTGCTCTTTCATATCCAGCACAGCACCTGGCTGAGGCCAGGGGACCCAGTTCAGAAGCTCAGGAGTTCAGAAGGGACTGATTGCTTATTGGGGAAGTCCACTAAAGGAAGACCATTTCTCCACCCACAGCACACTTCTGACACCAAAATGTTGGTTTTTCCACACCAAGCAATTATCCAGTTCTCGGCAGACACCAGCTGGGTGTCCTGTAATTTATTTTTATTTTTATTTTTGGGACAGAGTCTCACTCTGTCACCCAGGCTGGAGTGCAATGGTGCAATCTTGGCTCACTGCAGCCTCCGCCTCCTGGCTTCAAGCGATTCTTCTGCCTCAGTCTCCAGAGTAGCTGGGACTACAGGTGCCCACCACCAAGCCTGGCTAAGTTTTTGTATTTTTAGTAGAGACGGGTTTCGTTATGTTGGCCAGGCTGGTCTTGAACTCCTGACCTCAGGTGATCCACCCACCTCAGCCTCCTAAAGTGCTGGGATTACAGGCATGAGCCGCCGCACCCAGACGTGTCCTGCGATTTAATTAAACTCTGACACTAAGTACCTGGACTTAGCGCAGACCCCACAGGTTAAGGGCTCAGTCCCACAAGACCACTCCGACTTTGGATGCCAGCTGCAAGCAGTGGGGCCTCAGGTTTCCCACACTTCTATCTGGCTTGGCTGCAGATCAGGAGTTCCCACAACCCTCTCTTCTCATTTGGCCATGTGCTATAATGGCTCAAAGAACTCAAGGAAACACTTTGCTTATGTTTACTAGATTATCATAAGGGATACAAATGAACTGTTAGATGAAAAGGTACCAAGGGTGAGGTACTGAAGGGTCCCACGCATAGGAGCTTCTGCCCCTGTGCAACTGGGGTTCACCCTACTCCTCGAATATGGGTGTGTTTACCAACTGGGTTTATGGTTTTTGTGGAGCCTCTGTGCTCCCAGAGGGTAGGGGTAGGAACGGAAAGTTCCAGCTATCTAATCATGTCTTGATCTTTCTCATGACCAGCTCCCATTCTGAAGTTATCTAGGGGTCCCCAGCAACCAGTCATCTTGCTGTCATCAAAAAGGTACCCCTGTTACTCTGGACATTCCTAGGGTCTTAGAAGCTCTTGTATCAGGAACAGAGGACTAAGACCAAATATTACAACAAAAGGGACTCCTATCATCCCCGTCACGCAGGAAATTCCAGGGTTTCAGGAGCTCTGTGCTGGGAAGTGGAAATAAAGACCAAATATGTCTTTCTTGTTGTATCACAATGTCACACACAATGTACTGAAATAAGCTCCCAGAGCCACCCCAGATTTGGCGGGCTGCTGGGTGGGGAGCAAGAGCACTGAAGCCCCCTGCACCACACACACACAGCTATGAGTGGGTGGGGAGGGAAGGTTGAAGATCTCAGACGGCACAGGAAGGAATGTATAAGAAGCTCATCCCAATGCCATCTCTTTTTTTTTTTTTTGAGACGGAGTCTTGCTCTGTCGCCCAGGCTGGAGTGCAGTGGCCGGATCTCAGCTCACGGCAAGCTCCGCCTCCCGGGTTCATGCCATTCTCCTGCCTCAGCCTCCCGAGTAGCTGGGACGACAGGCGCCCGCCACCTCGCCCGGCTAGCTTTTTGTAGTTTCTTAGTAGAGACGGGGTTTCACCGTGTTAGCCAGGATGGTCTCGATCTCCTGACCTCGTGATCCGCCCGTCTCGGCCTCCCAAAGTGCTGGGATTACAGGCTTGAGCCACCGCGCCCCACCCCAATGCCATCTCTTTAACAACTTACAGATGATTCTCATGAATAGTGAATAGTTCAGGTCATCAAACAGTCAGAACCTGCCCAAAGTGGCCCTCAGGTTGACAGGGGCAATCAGAAGGATTACCGCACTTGGAACTTTTTTGTGCTCTCATTTCATGTTTTGGTACATCATGCATCAAATATCTTGAAAAGTTTGTAACGGTTTAGAAACTGAGTCCCTCCAAGCTGGGCTGGGAAACCCTTCTTCCACTGCACTCCACTGTGTCTCCTTTCCTTGAAAATAACACTACTGGCATTTGCACTTCGTCTTGTAAATATTACATGTGCATTGTAAAAATGTGGGAAAAAGAGACAAGCAAAAGAAATAAAATAAAAATTAAAAAAAGCAACAGAACATCTTTCATAGCCACACCACTGGACATCAAAATAGTGAGGCCGGGCGCGGTGGCTCACACCTGTAATCCCAGCACTTTGGGAGGCCGAGGCGGATGGATCACCTGAGGTCGGGAGTTCGAGACCAGCCTGGCCAACATGGAGAAACCCTGTCTCTACTAAGAAATACAAAATTAGCCAGGTGTGGTGGCACATGTCTGTAATCCCAGCTACTCCAGCTACTCGGGAGGCTGAGGTAGGAGAATTGCTTGAACCTGGGGGGCAGAGGTTGCGGTGAGCCGAGATCGCGCCATTGCACTCCAGCCTGGGCAACAAGAGCAAAACTTCATCTCAAAACCAAAACCAAAACCAAAAAAAAACTGTTACCATTTTGTTGTGTGTTGCAGCAACCGCGTAGATATTAGATACTTTGGGTCTCCCTGCAACCTCCCTGGAGTGTTCTCTTCCAAGGCATCTGAGAAGCTCAAAATGTCTTTTCTCTGGCTGGGTGCCATGGCTGATGCCTGTAATCCCAGCACTTTGGGAGGCTGAGACAGGTGGATCACCTGAGATCAGGAGTTCAAGACTAGCCTGGCTAACATGGTGAAACCCTGTCTCTATTAAATATACAAAAATTAGCTAGGCGTGGTGGCGCATGCTTGTCATCCTGGCTACTTGGGAGACTGAGGCAGGAGAATCGCTTGGACCTGGGAGGCAGAGGTTGCAGTGAGCCAAGATTGTACCACTGCACTCCAGCCTGGGCCACAGAGCAAGACTCCATCAAAAAGAAAAAGAAAAAGAAAAAGAAAAAGACTTTTCCCGGCCCTACCCAAAGCCAGAGCTGTTCTAGGGACCTGGGTCTGACAAGTGGGAGCATCCCTGCATGACTTGGAAGGCATACATGAGCCATCTGAGCAGACCACTTGCAGGAATTGGTTCTTCTTCAGCAGCTTAGACAGGAGCAAGTGCTGGTGCCAGGCTGTGTGTCAGAGGGGGAGGTGAGGGCAGCAGCAGGGAGGTCCTGTGGTGTGGTTGGGCCTCCTCCTGGCTGGGTTGTCCTTGTTTTGTGGCATCCAAGCCTGGTTTCCTGATCCTCCTGGAAATTCCGTAATGAATTAACTCTCTGTAACAAATCCCTTTCTGCTTAGTTAGCTAGAGTGGATTCTGTTGTCTGCAACAAATAACTTACTCATTAGGCTTCAGCTTAACTCTCATCACCTCCTTCACAGCACTTCCCATAATGTGGAATTAGCTCATTTATGCATTTGTTTACCTACTTAATGTCTCTTAATAAGGGAGGAACCATGTCTGTCTTGTTCACCAGTTTTAATCCCAGTGGCTGTCTCATAAGCGCACTTCATCAATGCCTGTTGAGTGAAACATTTGGTCGCCTTCCAGCAGCCTCTGTCCCAAGCGAGAACAGAATACCAGCTTTAGTCCCTTCTGTGGACCAAGTGGGTTGCATTCTTTTTATGTGTACTGTACAACCTCCCGCCACCCCCATTGCTAACTCTTGCTGACTGCCTCTTTTTGCAGAGAAAGGCAATGTTCTCGAAAAGGGCTGTCCAATCTTTTGGCTGCCCTGGGCCATATTGGAAGAAGGAGAACTGTCTTTGGACACACATAAAATACACTGACACTAACAATAGCTGATGAGCTAAAAAACAAACAAAAAAAGGGTCCGTGCATAAATCTCATAATGTTTTAACAAAGTTTATGAATTTGCGTTGGGCCGCATTCAAAGCTGTCCTGGGCTGCATGCAGTCCTCAGGCCATGGGTTGGACAAGCTTGCTCTAGAAGATTCTGGTTTACACCTCTCTTTGGCTCTAGTGACTTACAAATTGTAAGGCTGAATCAACTCACTGTGACCAATTCCCTGCTTCCCTTCAATAAGCAAAGACCTGTGCACGTTCTCTCTCTCTCTCTCTCTCCTCTTTCTCCCTCTCTCTCTTTCTGTGTGTGTGTGTGTGTGTGTGTGTGTGTGTGTGTGTGAAGTGAGGGCAGATGTTTGAATATTAAAAGGCAGACAGACTTACATCATGTATTCACTTATAAACTTACATCATGCATTCATTCCACACCACAGGGAGTGCCTACTGTGTATGTATGTGGGGGTTGCTGGAGTCTCTGTTCTGAGATCCCCAGATCAATCCTTTTTGAGGGCCTGGACCGCCCAGTAAATGCCACTTTGTAATCAGACTTTCTCCCTTGGGCCATCGAACTGTCATCTAAAGTAGTGAAACCTCTAAGCCTTAAACTATGAGCCAGATGATGCAACTGCCACAACTTAATTGTGCAATTTCAGGGACAAAAGCTATGTTTGAGATATAGGCTCAGGGGTAGATTTTCGTGATATGACTTGAAAACCTTGGTGCTCAGACAGCCCAGTCCCTGTGTGCCTGGCTCCTGCAGATAAGAACCATGAGACCCAGTAGCCCTGTGAAGGAGGAGGCCCCATGGCTCTGTGTCCTCATGACTCTGGCTTGGGGTGATGGGGGGGTGATGGGGACATGCACTGTTACCCCATTGCTGTTATACCTGTTGGAAATGTGGGCAGAACCACTGTGTTGTTCCAAGCCTGAACTTGGAAGGAGCAGGCCCACAGTTCCTTGGGGCCCCAGGGCTGCTGGGACCACACCCACTCCGACTTATCTCATCAGTCAGTAGGAGCAGAGTGGGAGGGCCCTGTGAGGTGAGTCCTGTAACTCTTTCCTCTCCTCTGGCTAGGGGCCTCGCTGTCTCCCCACCAAGTATACTGAGAGAGGGCAATGGCCTCAGAGCGCACTCTGGGTCAGTCCATGGAAAGGTTTACTGAGTTACAGAAATCAGAGCCTGCACGCCTTTGGAACTAGAAAACAAGTCTTTGATCAGACTAAAACCGGGGATGCAGAAATAAGTCAACAACAGTCCCTGCCCTCAAAAAAAGTCAAGCCATTACAGTGCAGGCTGGGAAATGTTGCATGCAGTCATCAAACACACAAATGCTCCAGGGCCCACCATGAGCTCTGCACAGTGGGTGCAGCACGGCCCCTGTTGCGTGCCTGCCTGTGATCTGGTGGGAACAACAGTAACTGAGAAATCACGGCACCGCACGGCGATGAACCTAAGGTCCGGGGAGTACAGGGATGGGAGGGTGAGCAGCAGGGAGCCAGCTCAAGAGGCCTTTCTATGGCCACAGGGGAGAGCAGCAGGACAGTCATCAGCCGTGTGGGCGGGCTGGAGGGAATGGGGTGTCCGTGGGGTATGGGGTGGGGGTGGAGTGGGAAGAGATGGGCTGGGAGGTCAGCCTGCAGGGGCACGTGGGCACCCTGGCTTCTATGTCATGGGCAGTGGGAGCTTCCGAGGCTGTTCAGCAGGATGCGTTAGACACGTTAGCATTTATGACAGCTCCCTCTGACCACAATGTGGGGACAATGGAGGCTCTCTGGGAACATCTGGGTCTGCAGGGGTGAGGCAGACCTTCTTCTTCTGGGTGCTTTGTCAGCACCACGCAGAGCAATGGCTCTCAGTTCAACAACAACAGGCTGACTCACAACTCGTTGGCCACTTGTTGAGTAGGAAATTGAGCTGGGACGACCATGGCCTTCCGCTCCCCCGCACAGATGACGAAAGAACTGCTGGCTGCTTCCCGCAGGGCACATCTGGAGAACACCCTGCTCCCTGCTCCCTGCTCCCTACATCCGGGCTCCCTGGGCCTCCCTCGGCTTGCCCAGCTGGCTTGTCACAGCCAGGATGAGGAGCTGAGACACTTGGGCTTACCACCAAGTCCTACCACATCACCAAGGCCTGTGGGGAAAAGGCCAGACCTGGGGAACCTTTGCTGCTTCCCAAAGCGCCACGGGAGAACTGAGACCCACCATAGGCCCTTCCTCCCCAGCCTCCTCCCGGCCCTGATAACCCTTTCCCTCACTGAGCCCCCGACTCCCTCTTTATCTTTATTATTTTTATTATTTTATTTCATTATTATTATTATTATTATTTTTGGAGATGGAGTCTTGCTGTGTTACCCAGGCTGGAATGCAGCGTCGCGATCTCAGCTCACTGCATTCTCCGCCTCCCGAGTTCAAGCAATTCTCCTGCCTCAGCCTCCTGAATAGCTGGGACCACAGGCGTACGCTGCCACACCCGGCTAATTTTTTGTATTTTTAGTAGAGAAGGGGTTTCACCGTGTTGCCTAGGCTGGTTTCGAACTCTTGAGCTCAGGCTATCCGCCCACCTTGGCCTTCCAAAGTGCTAGGATGACAGGTGTGAGCCACCGCGTCCTGTTATTATTTTTATTTTAAGTAGAACTGCAAAGGAGAGGGGAGTCGCGGTGTGCATAGACTCTGGAGCCAACTCACCCTGACGTCCCTCCAGCTGGAGCAGCCCCTGCAGAGAACTGTTTCAAGAAGCCAGGCTGTGGCTGTGGCCAGGCCAGATGCAGCCCATAGTCCAGCTGTGACCCCTACCAAGTGTCAGTGACCTGTGGACAGGTGGGATGGAAGTGCAGGAAGAGGCCAGGAGTGAAAAGAAAAGCCCCGGCTCCTGACGCCTGTGAATGCCCTGGCTCAGCTCAGGCCATTCTTGGGGCTCCTGGTCCTTACCCTCAGGGAGATGGAAAATTCTTCTGGGCTCCCTGGCGTGAAACAGCAAACCTGCCGAATCTAGGACAGCACAGATTTTTTGGCTGTCCACAGGCTCCTCAGACATTTGCTATCAAATACATGCGTAAGACGGTCACTGTAGTATTTGTTACTAATTGGTAAGAATGAGATGTTCTAGAATTAGAAGACCTAGAGCTGCTAGGGCTAATGTAACAAAAATATTACAGCCCAGGTGGCTTAAACAACAGAAATTTATTCCCATACAATGCCAGAGGCCAGGATGAAGGTGCTGACAGGGTTGGTTTCTTCTGTGTTCTCTCTCCTTGGCTTGTAGATGGCCGTCTTCCTCCTGGGTCTCCTTATGGTCTTCTCTCTGTATGTATCTGTGTCCAGATCTCCTCTCCTCAGAGACACTACTGCAGTTACTAAGAACAGGGAAGATATCTATGTATTGGCAAGGAAAGAGGTCCAGCTTACTAAGTGGAAAATGTCACAGAGCAATAAGTACCATATGATCTTTTGTAGATACCTAAAATCCAAGTGTTTATTTTTTATGTTTGTGTGTAGGAAGACCACTCACAGGGCTTCCCTCTGGAGGGGGAACAGGATTAGGAGTGACTTGAGAGGACTTGACTTGTGTACGTCTATATGTGTGGCACATTGGATTATTCTTTTTTTTTTTTTTTTAGATGGAGTCTTGCTCTTTTGCCCAGGCTGGAGTACACTGGTGCTATCTCAGCTCACTGCAACCTCCACCTCCTGGGTTCAAGCAACTCTCCCGTCTCAGCCTCTTGAGGGAGCTAGGATTACAGGCACATGCCACCATGTCCAGCTACTAATTCATCCATTTTAAGTGTACAATTAAATGACTTTGGTTATACTATATATTTTTTAAATTGTGGTAAATATATGTAACACAAAATTTATCACTTTAACCTTTTTTTTTTTTTAAGACAGACTGTTGCTCTGTCACCCAGGCTGGAGTGCAGTGGTGTGATGACAACTCACTGCAACCTCCACCTCCCCAGCTTTAGCGATCCTCCCACCTCAGCCTCCCAAGTAGCTGAGACCACATGTGCATGCCACCACAGTCGGTTAATTTTTGTATTTTTTGCAGAGACATATTTTTTTGCCATGTTGCTTAGGCTGATCTTGAACTCCTAAGCTCAAGCCATTTGCCCGCCTCAGCCTCCCAAAGTGCTGGGATTATAGGTGTGAGCTACCACACCCAGCCCATTTTAACCATTTTAAAAAATGTTTTACTTCAATACCTTTGGGAGGTACAGGTGGTTTTTGGTTACATGGATAAGTTCTTAAGTGGTGATTTCTGAGATTTCTGGTGCATCTGTCACCCGAAGGAGTGTACCCAAAGTATAGTCTTTTATCCCTCACCATTTTAACCATTTTTAAAGTTTACAATTCAGTGACACTAAGTACATTCACAGCGTTGTGAAACTATTGCTGTTTTCTAGCTCCAAAACTTTTTCATCATCCCAGACAGAAACTCAGTGCTCATTAAGCAATAACTCCTCATTCCTCCTCCCTCAGTTCCTGGTAACCTCTAATCTATTTTCCATCTCTATGTATATATTCTAGATATTTTGTATAAGTAGGAGCTTGCCATATTTGTCCTTTTGTGTCTGACTTATTTCACTCAGCTTCAGGTAAGCATGTCTTTTTCTTGCTCATGGATCTGTGTATCAGCTGGGTTCAGCTCCAGGCTGAGGTTGGGTTCAGTCTGCTCTTCAAGTCTTCACATTGTCCTTGGACCAGCCATTCACTAAGGCATATTCTTCTGAAAGAGTCACAACAGCCCAAGGGACCAAGCCATGCCAAAGAGGCACATTTAAGGCTTCTGCTCTGGTTACATACATCAAAACTCCCTTGGCCCAAGCAAGTCACATGGCCAAGTTCAACATCAGTGGGGCAGGGAAAAACACTCAGCTTACTGTGGCAGAGGGTGCAGAGTCTCAGGCCAAAGGGAAGGAAAAAGAATGAAGGATAATCCAGGCCAGGCACAGTGGTTCACGTCTGTAATCCCACTACTTCAGGAGGCTGAAGTGGGCAGATAGTTTGAGGTCAGGAGTTCGAGATCAGCCTGGCCAACATGGTGAAACCCCACCTCTACTAAAAATACAAAAACTAGCTGAGTGTGGTGGTGCATGCCTGTAATCTCAGGTACTCAGGAGGCTGAGGCAGGAGAACTGCTTGAACCCGGGAGGTGGAGGTTGCAGTGAGCCGAGATTGCACCACTGCGCTCTAACCTGGGCGACAGAGTGAGACTCCATCTCAAAAAAAAAAAAGAAAAGAAAAGAGAAAGGAAAACACATGCTTGCTGTTTAAGCCATTACGTTTTAGGTTGTTTGTTAAGCAGCACTAGCACAGTGATAGCTGACTTATACAGCATAGCTATATGCATATATTTTAGAATTAGTACATACTATTCGTGCAATTGAAAATAAGCAAAACCAGAATTTATTGCATTCCTCCGAACAGGTCCCTCTTTCCCGCTTTCCTCCCCGGCAGTGGCACTGGAATGTTTCTGGACATTGCTCATCCCAATTTGGAGTGACCTGGCTTTTCTTGACAGCCAGGCCCAAGTCCTGTGTTTGTGGAACGTGCCTCCATGTGGCTCCCTCCTTTGGCTCTCTGTAACCACCTGCAAGGATATGTTTTCATCACCTGGGCCTGGATAGTTGCCTGGGTGTCCCAGGGGGTCTCCCTGCCTGGGTCCATCTGGCACCAGGGAAGAGGAATCACTCTCAACAGGTTTCCATTAAGCTACCCTGCTCAGTCAGCCCAGGGTCCGCCTCCCAGAACACACACACATGCACACACAGAGATACACTTTCCATTCTGTAAAACGGGCTCCCAATAAACTCTATTTTTTGTTGCTTAGAGGCATGCTAGATGATCAATGAACGCATTCAAACATAAAATATGTACTGTAAGGGGATAGTGTTCTGTGGGGGGAATTAGAATGGAAATGAGTTCAAGGAGGCAATTAAATGTAAACTTTCCAAATGTTGGAAGACATATTTGTATATATTTCAAAATAGATTTTGGTTTGTATGGAATACACAGGATATACAGATGTCATTGGGTACTTTTTGTCTTTTTGTGTGTGTGTGTCGGACTCTCACTCTGTCATTCAGGTTGGAGTGCAGTGGCACGATCTCGGCTCACTGCAACCTCTGCCTCCCGGGTTCAAGCCATTCTCCTGCCTCAGCCTCCCGAGTAGCTGGGATTACAGGCACGTGCCACCATGCCTGACTAATTTTTTTTAGTAGAGACGGGGTTTCACCATATTGGCCAAGCTGGTCTCAAACTTCTGACCTCAGGTGATCTGCCCGCCTCGGCCTCCCAAAGCGTTGGGATTACAGGTGTGAGCCACTGCGCCCGGCCCATTGGGTATATTTTTAAATGTCATATTTACATACACTGGTAATTATGTCTTTTGCAATTGTTTATAATTAAACTGTTTTGATATTAACTTAATATTATGAGAGGAGATGCACAGAAGTTTTTCAACATTATTTTAGGGAATGCACGTGAGGAAAAGGATTTGGAAACTGCTGAGAAGGGGGGCGGTGATCGTTTGAACTTGGTCAGGTCGCCTGACCTTGAGTTTGAGTTTCGCTTGCCTAAGTGAAGGGCAATTGAAGCACTGAGCCCTTCAGGTTGCTCTAGGAGTGGAAGTAAATGAGCCACCGCAGGAAAGGCGCTTAGCTGGGAGGAAGGAGCGCGTTCAGCCTGGGGAGGAGAATGGGAGAAGGAGGCAGATGAAGGCAATAGGGATCAGGTTTTCGCTGGGGAGGTGACCTCCGACCTGGCTGACGGAGGGCAAGGAAGAGATCTCCGTCTCTATAGAGGGGCCTGAGGGCAGGACACATCAGGCCAAGAACTGCCGGTGCAAAGGCCTGGGGGCCGGAAGGTCTTGGTCCGGGAGCCCCGGCGCAGGCGCAGGCGCAGGCTGAGGCCCTCGGGTCCCCAGTGGGTCCTCGGCATCAGTCACTCTCTGTGAGTCAGAGCTGGGGGTCACCGCCTGCAGGAGCCTCTGTGCGCGGCCCCACACCCTCACCTGCGACCCCGTGGGGAGGCGACCCTGACCGCCCTCGTTCTGGACTCCAGCAGGGCTCCGGCAGCCAGTGGTCCCCTCCCGAGTCTCTGCTCCTGCCGGGACTCTGCAGGAGCGGGACCCCATCGCCACGGCTGGGATGCTGTGAGTTTCATTCCACTCAAAGGCTCTTGGAAAATTCACTCAAAAGGTCTTGGAAAATTGGGGACATACACCTTTAAAAGCTGGAGACACTTTATGGAGCGGAATATCTACACCGCCCCTGCCCCCAACTCCTGTTCTTCCTCCCCTCCCTGAGCAGGTCTGGGTGATGGCGTGGAGATCCGCCATGGCGTGGGGATCCGGCCTGGTATCCTGCACCGGGCAGTGGCGCGGTGTGTCCCGAGGCTAATTTGGAAAAAGCCGAAACCTGAGGGGCGGCGGCGGCGACCCCTCGGCACAGCGTCCCCTGGCGGCCACCAGGCTCAGCCAGGTCTGAGAGCGGGGAGTCGCCGGGAAAGCCCGGCCCAAGGCAGAATCAGCCCAGCCCCTCCAGGTAGCCTCCTCCTCCTTCTGCTCCTCCTCCTCCCCTGCCCCCTTCCTTTCCCTCTTTCTTCTCCTCCTCCCCTCCTTCCCTTCTTCCACTCCCTCCTCCCTCTCCCTCCCCTCCTCTCCTCCTTTTTCTTCTAATTCCTACAGTTCGTCTTTTAAATTAATGTACGTCAACATTTAAATAGATTATAGATTAACATAGTTCAAGTATGTTTTTAAAAATCTGTTCAAAGGTATACAGTGAAAAGTCTTCATCCCAGAAAAGCTGTCAGTCAAATGTTAAAATTGAGGCACATTGTACAAAATACCCGACTAGTATCCTCAGAACTGTTAAAGTCATCAAAACCCAGGAAGAGTCTGAGAAATTGTCACAGCCGAGAAGAGCCTAAGGAGACAGGACCATCAAATGTAATGTTGTGTCATGGATGAGGTCCTGGAGCAGAAAAATGGACATCTGGTGAAAACTAAGGAAATCCGAGTCAAGATGGACTTTAGTTAATGCATCAACACCGGTTCATTACTTGTAACAAACAACACATACCAACGACCGATGCTAATAATAGGGAACCCTGGGTGAAAGTTTTATGGAGACTCTTATTATCTTTAGAATATTTCCGTGACTGTAAAACTGTTTAGAAAATAAAGTTTATTTTTTTAAAGAGTCTTCATGTCACCCCTGCCTCCAACCATACAGTTTCCACTCCTCAGAGTATTAATTATTGATCTCAGCTTTTTTTTTTTTTTTTTTTTTGAGACTGAGTTTCGCTCTTGTTGCCCAGGCTGGAGTGCAGTGGCGGCATCTCGGCTCACTGCCACCTGCACCTCCCGGAATCAAGCGGTTCTCCTGCCTCAGCCTCCCGAGTAGCTGGGATTACAGGTATGCACGGCCATGGCCGGCTAATTTTGTATTTTTAGTAGAGATGGGGTTTCTTCCATATTGGTCAGGCTGGTCTTGAACTCTCGACCCCAGGTGATCCTCCCGCCTAGGCCTCCCAAAATGCTGGGATTACAGACGTGAGCCACTGCGTCCAGCGATCTTAGCTTTTTGTGTGCAAATACTAGCAGATATAAACATCTACCCTTTTCTACAGAAATAGTCTCACACTCTGTTAGTTCTGCAATTGTGTTCTTCGCTCATTTCATATCACAACATAGAGCATCCCTTTTTCTTGTTTACAGCCTGGACAGACCATTATGCCTGTGACCAGTTAGTTCCCTGTTGTACACTTGGGCTGTTTCCTTTTCCTTTTTTCTGTTTCTTCCTGTTCAAATACGACTTCAGGGAATAACTGTGGAAGTGGTGAGTTAATATGTTGGGTAGCTTGCCAGTCGTGGGACTGCTATACCCGAAAGTGGGGCTGTTTGTAATTGTGGTAGGCAGGACCATTGGGATTTAATCCGCAGGTCAATCAGCACCTCCTCGGGCCTGCAGATCTGGAAGAAACAGCTGGATCTAGGTGACACTGCCAGTCCGCAGTCCGCAGAGGATGCCCCAGCAACCTTACCAGGGAGCAAGCCCCCTGGGTCGGATTCCCGCAGGGACGCGTGGATGCGCGCTTCCCCAAGGCTGGTAGAAGTCCTGGGCTTCCCCCCATAGACCGTGGGATCCAGGAGCTTCCCGAGGACTGGGTGTCAGTCTCCGAGTCTGGGGTCCCGGCAACCTGCCCCACCTCCAACTCCTCCTTCCTCGCCCCACGGCCACCGGCCGGCAGCTCCCAGTCCTTCTCCCACCGGGAGGTCGAGCAGGCCACACCCCCATCCACTCTGAGATTCCCCTTCCTCTACCCTCAGCAATTGTGGTGTCTGCTGTCAAGATGATATGTCCCCACCTGATTGTACTCATACTGCCCTTTGCCCCCTTAACAACCCACCATATCTCTCAAATTTTAGGTGATTAAAAAAATTCCTCCCCCAATATTTTCTAAGGAAAAACTTCAGACAAACGGAAAAGTTGATAGAGTTGTGCCGTGAATATCCGCACACCCACCTAGGTCCACACGAACTTCTCCCGACTCCCTGTCCTTCCGTCGGCCTGTCCATCACTCGTCCTTTCCCCGGGAGGCATCCAGACCCGCGGGCGTCCGCACACTCCCCCCAGGGGTTCCCACGCCCGGCCTTGCCCAGAGTTCTGTCTTAATTTCCTTTTTATAAGGTGAAATTTACATACAGCGAAACTTATAAATCCTCAGTGTGCCACAGTCTGGCTGATTTTAGACAGTACGTGGAAGAGTCTTTTTAAAAATTATAATAGTTATGTATTTATCTGAACATGTGTTAGGGAAAAACCCTTACCTGTTTTCCATGTATGATAGGGGCACGAAGTTTCCTTTAGCAATAATGTAGGCAAATGAGCTTATATAAAGGGCTGGGAGGAAGGGGAGAGGAGTGAAAGGGAAAGGAGAGCGTGCCTCCTAGTTAACATATTATTAACTCCCCGCTTCCACGGTTATTCCCTGAAGTCCTGTTTGAATAGCAAAAAGAAAAAAAGGAAGAAAAATCAGAACCAGCTCAAGTGTGCCACAGGGCACTGGCCACAGGAAGGGTGTGTGTGTGTGTGTGTGTGTGTGTGTGTGTGTGTTTTCCAATCATTATGCATCTTCGCCCGACTCCTTGAGCACCTAGCACAGGGCCGGGAACACAGTAGGTGCCTAATAAGTGTTTCATGCGTTCACGAGTGTGCAAACGGTTTGTACGCACTATACAAAAATAACAGTTCACAATAGGAGGAAAAATTCCCCTTCTCCGTGTCGCCGCTACCCAGCGAGGCACTGACAAGCCAACCACAGTGTTAATCGACAAACGGGACAGCAGCGGAACTAGAATTCCGAGTGCTCTGTACGGGATTTACAGCAGTGGTAAGAGTGAAACTGAGCATGCGCAGTACACCAGCCATATGGACTCATAATTCTCCGTCCGAAAACGTTCAGTAGGTGCCTCGTTAGCGCAGTAGGTAGCGCGTCAGTCTCATAATCTGAAGGTCGTGAGTTCGATCCTCACACGGGGCACAATACTTTTGTTTGCTGTCCTTAAAACCCCACCCCCAAAAAACGTTTTGTTGGCTGGTCGAAGTCCCCGGGCTGAAAATAAGGAGAAAAGACTTATCTGCGACGAGTATCCGGCGACCTGGTGAACCTGTTAAGAAGAACCCCCGCCAAGACCACCCTCGCGCTGCGGCCCGAGTGCCCAGGAAAGAGCACTTGTGAGGGCCTGGAGCAGCCCCCGACTCCCCGACCTGCCCTCGCCCTTGCCCTTGCCCTTGGGTACTGGCCGTCGCCGGGGGGTCGCGCACAGCTCTGGGTTAGGGCGGGAGTCCGGGTGGTCACAGTCCAGGACGGCGCTGCGAGCGCGGCGGGGTTCAAGGCCGTCTAATGGAGGAGTGACTGGGAACACTATGTGGGGCGGCGAGGGGGCTGCGGGATGGGTAAGCAGCACTGATGAGAGGCCAGCGGTGGGCACCAAACCTATCTGGAAATGGCAGGTCATGATAAGGTCTGGAGAGAGGGGTCTCAGGGAGGTCATGCAGGTGCTGGGATATACCATATGCAGGGAGCTGTGTCAAGACTGCATCTGAAACAGATGCTGCAACTGCGGTCCTCACCTCCTACGTTCTTGCTAACCCAGCCATTCTCAAAGATCCGTCTCCCTTCTGCCCAGGTCAAATAGCGAATTAAATTACGATGGAATAGCTGTAACTAGCCCTTCATCTTTCAACTCTTTGCTGGTGGCATGATTCTCTTCAGTTTCCTTGGGGATTTTTTTTTTTTTTTTTTTGAGACAGGGTCTGGCTCTGTTGCCCAGGTTGGACTGCAGTGTCATGGTCTTGGCTCACTGCAACCTCTGCCTCCCAGGTTCAGTCAATTGTCCTGCCTCAGCCTCCCTAGTAGCTGGGACTACAGGCAGGTGCCACCACACTCAGTTAATTTTTGTATTTTTAGTAGAGACGGAGTTTCGCCACTTTGGCCAGGCTGGTCTCGAACTCCTGACCTCAGGTGATCCGCCCACCTTGGCCTCCCAAAGTGCTGGGATTACAGGTGTGAGTCACCGCGCCCAGCCCCTGGGGATAATTGTGATAACTTTTTACTAGCCAGGTTTACTATCCTGGTAAGGAGGACATTCCAGGGGCTTTCACTTGAATCTTTCCAGGATAATAGCTCTTACTCAATGGATCTTAGTGCCAACGGGGAGATTCTGCCATTTTTCATGTATGTTTATTTCAGTGATATATTCAGGTACTCAGAAAATAACCACAGGTTGGTTTCATGGCCCTATTCACCCTCTGTAATTCAAACTTTGCTCAAGATTCCTTTGATCAACTGACCACCGTTAGTCCTGACTTTCACTGGTAGGCCACAGTAATTAGTGTCAATTCGGAACCCATGTTCAGTAATCCCTGGGAGGTATGGCTGTTTTCTTTTCCCTGGTACACAACCCTTCAAGTAAATGGCAAGAGGTTTCTCTGGGAAAGGGTCAAAGAATACTCATAAGCACGTATATGTGGCACTGCTTCAGGGTCCTTCCTCAGGGAGACCTGGCCTCCCCTTCAATCAAGAGGCTTTGGATCTGGGAATCATTTTCATACTGGAAACTGGGTGACAGGTATAACGCTCCATAGTGATGACTCGAGTCAGTTTTTTGGCTACCAGGTCTGGAGTTTTTCCTGTTACGTATCTCAAGCAACATTTTAGTAGGCTACCTATCTATTTCATTCTTAGGGACAGTGTAGTCAATTATCAGTAGCCAAAAATCCTTTAATACTACTACCGCCCTGCTGCCCTTTACTATAAATGGTTGTCTGGTAATTAAATGCTGCTACCTGGCCTCTACTGCCTCCATTATCCCCACTGAAACCAGGGAGCACATCCACGGTGGTGGGATCTCTCATCGGCATGTCTTGTTGCATGAGCCACCACAGAGCTTTTCAGATTTGTAGGTGCTCCCTTGCTCAGTGCCTTCATAAAGGAAGTTGCTTTTGGACCCAGAGCATGGCACTGGGAGGTGAGTGAGGAGGCCAGATGTGATCAATCCACCCCTACATTCCTACTTCCCTGAGCCTTCGGATACCTGCATCCACATCATGCCAGGGAAATTCTGGCATCTGTCTCATTAGATAGAGGCCAACATTGAGTCCACATTCCTGTTAACCAACCAAGTAAACTGTGGAGCCACTTTCAATGGCATGAGCATGGCAGTTATCAATCATTTCAGGTCTGCAGCGATGGGCTGGGCTCTTGAGGCATTTCTCCTTACAATGCGCATGATGCTGAGCTGTCAATAGAGGGTGCTGAGGGACACTGCAGGAGAAACAGGGCTTCTCTTCCTTGCTCCAATGTTCTGTTGGGCTTACTCTTGCTTCATGGCCCACCAGCGGTGCGTGTGCATGGGGGACATCTAGTCGTGCTCTGCCCCATGTGCCTAGTGTGCACAATTGCTTTATGATTTCACAGTCCTGGCCCAATGACCATGTCACTGTAGTCTTCCCAGTCTGGACACTGGAATGTTCCAGGCCTCACACCAGCAGTGCCACCCTGATGCACTCTGAGTACCTGCCTGCTGGCCTGTTTGCCTGTGCCTGAGGGTGGTTTCTTGTGGCCCTCTGGATACGGCCAGCCTGCACACCACCCTGACAAGCGGGGTCCTTATGCCCTGCCTCCCTGTGCATTTTTACCAGCCTCGGATTGTCTGTGCCTGGGAGAGTTGTTTCCTGCTGCCTGGGGACTTGGACTACCCCTGGCCTGGCTAAGTCTGAGACCCTCCCCAATATCTAGTGGTCTGCAACCACACCTTCTTTGACCAGGTCTGAACCTAAGCCTGGGGGAGGGAGGAGTCTCCCTTCCAAGTCTGTCCTTACTTGAGTGCTCTCCTCAGTCCTACGTACCCTGCAGAGTTCTCTTTACATCTTCATAGTTGCTCCCCATCATAGTTTAATAAGTCTTTACATTAAACTTACCTCATCCAAACAACTGTGTGGTTTGCTTCCTGACTGAACCTAGACTGATACAATGAGATTAAACATTAAATCCAGACTCTTGGATAAGCACACCCATATTAATAAATTAAGCCTTATGCAGTCCTTGTAGTCAACTGCTATAACGACCCACATGCAATGGCTGTGGAAAAACCTTTAGCAAATGCTGAAATCTTGCTCAACCTGGAAGAATTCATACTAGAGAAAAACTCTATGAATGTAAATAAATTCAAAAAGGCCCCTAACCAACTTAATAACTTATTTAGCACCACTGAATTCATATTGGAAAAAAACTTTCCAAAAGTAGCCAAATGTGGAGAGGGATTTAGCTGAAGTCCAACATTTAGCCAACATTGCAGAATTCACACCAGAGAGAAACTTTATGGATGTAATAAATATGAAAAGGCCTATAGGGACCGCTCTTCTTTAACAAACTCAATGGAGTAATGGAGAGAAACTTTTTGAATGTAGCCAAGAATTTTAGCCAAGTTCAGTCCTTATTCAATTCCAGAGAATTCACATTATAAAGAAATTGAAGATTGAAGATACAATGTCAAGAAGCAGGAAGAAATAATCAGAAATGTATTTTATATATTTCATTAAATGTGATAACCTTTGCAATACCAACCAAGCACATACGACTGAGGCGCTTCAACCAAGTATCTGAAATCTGCTAAGGCAGTGATTTTATCAAGATTATCGGAGAAATGTAGGCTCAGAGAAAACTGGAAGCATGTGATAAAAAGAACTTCATTTGGGTGACAGCATTCATAGTGCACTTTCACTGGATGAACAGGAACTTTTTTCAAAAATTAACTACTGCAGTTCTAGATATAAAAAAGAGGGTTTTGTATGTGTATGTGGTATGTGTAGCTTCAAAACAGACCTGACTGGGTATAAATCCTAGTAAAAGAGGACCTGACATAGAGGTAAAAAACTGCAATAGACAGCTGTTTCTGGGTGGCAGAATCACAGAATTTTAGAATTTCAATGCTTTCTGGTGAGCAAGCAATTCTAGTCTACCAAAGTTTCCATCACACTCTACGTATTCTATATCCTGGGATTCCTGTTGTCAAAAAACACACACCAGCTTGGTCCATGCAGGCATATGTTTGCAGCCACCTAAAAATGTACGGAAAATAGGCTGAGGAAGATACTCTTGGGAAACCAACGCTGTGTGTAACGCCAGGATATCATTTTAGAACTTTGCTTATTGGGCAAAAGAAAGCACTTTGCTGAAAATATTTGATTAACCATAAGATTATGCTTCGTGGTACCAGAGAAAATAATTACTACCACATATTGTATACTTACTATGTGTCAAGCACTGGGCCAGGAACTTTTTAGGCCTGATCTCTTTTTTTTTTTTTTTTTTTTCAGATGGAGTCTCACTCTGTCGCCCAGACTGGAGTGCGGTGGTATGATCTTGGCTCACTGCAACCTCTGCCTCCTGGGTTCAAGCGATTCTCCTGCCTCAGCCTTCCGAGTAGCTGGGATTACAGGTGTGTGCCACCACACTTGGCTAATTTTTGTAATTTTAGTAGAGAAAGAGTTTTGCCATGTTGGCCAGGCTGGTCTTGGACTCCTGACCTCAAGTGATCCACCTGCCTCAGCCTCCCAAAGCACTGGGATTACAGTTGTGAGCCACCACGTTCCGCCTGCCTGATCTTACTTAATCCTCATATCAAGTATTTCTACCCTCCTTTCAGGGAGTAAGGTTCGGGAGGTCACAAGCATCCCCATTGTGGAGCTAGGAAGCGGAGGGATGGAGGAAGAGCAGTCGGTGCTGCCAGAAGAAGTAGGCAGAGGGCAGAAGGAGCTGGGCCAGAGATGAGATGCTGCGAGTCCGGTGGGGTCCCTGACAAAGAGGAGGTCCCGCTGGCAGAGGCAGGGGTGGGCAGGAAGGTGCTGATAGAGACCACTCCATGCTGCTGGTGCTCTCCACCTGCTGCTGAGTTCTCTCTCAGTCCAGGCTATAGAGCTGTTGAGATCATTTCCTGTTCTTTATTTCTCCATTCATCTTTAAGATAAACCTTTATCAACTAAAGTTACTGATGTTTATGCCGGTCCCTGCAACCTGAAAGCTTAACACAGCTTTAACCATTTCTAAAACATTTTTATTGTAAAAAGTACAATAAGCCATTTACAAGCCGAAAAGTATCAGAATTAAATAACACATAATTTTTATAGACACATTTTTCTGTACAAAGGGCTGATCTTTATAGGAATTTTAAATAAATAATCTAAAAATCAGTGTCACTGATTGCAAAATAGGTCTCTCTCTCGACTGTCTCAAGCTGACGTGCCTTCTATGCAGCCAAAAGATGAGGGGTTTGACATCTGTGACGAGCCTGGGCAGTAAGTCTCTGACGAAGATTTCTCACTTTCTGGATAAGATTCTGTTCCGTGGTGTCCCATTCTACTGCTCTTCTATTTAAAGAAACTTGAAAATGAAATTTAAAATGTAGAAAAGCTGAGTTTTCTGATGTTAGCAATGATACAGCATTTATTTTAAAGATAAACGTGCTGTAAAAATAAATAATGAAATGCAATTCTAAAACCTAAATTTTACATATTACCTGGCCCTAGGTGGTTCCATTTACAAGCCAAATAATTATTTGTCAGACTGAATGAATGCTAACAGAGAACTTCTCTGCTTTGAAATACTTGGGATATAAACAATCTTAAGTTAGAAACAAAGCTGGTCTAAGAGAGAATTTGAGTTTTTGCAATGGTAAGCTTCCTCACAATGATGCTTAATGGTACTGAGAAAAGGTACTCCAAGTCATAATACTGTGAAATATATACCATGACTGTCTTTCCAATAAGTTAATACAAATAAATAAATCTAATGATTTTTAATATTGGCTAATACCAGGAAGGTTCAGAATCAAGATTAAAATACTACAATATGTCCAAGTATGAGTGTTACTGATTTAGAGGGGCTAGTGAACACTGGATTTTTTTTTTTCAAAAAAGCCCTTAAAAATATACTTCTCTGAAATTTAGTTACACATTCAGTCAGTCAGCTTCAATTTCTGAAAAACAGTTTTTCCTCCCAAAGAAATCCAGCTTTTATGCTTTTGTATTTTGCTGCCAAATAACATAAGGTTACCAAATAACCATTTTAAAATTTAGAATTATCTAGTTAAAAATTTAAGTTTTGATATGTCAGAATAGAGAATAGCTGAGAATCTCTCATACTTCATCTGACTCTTGAATGATTTTTGGTTTAATTCATATTCTGGTACAGAATTTATAGATGCATATAACAATATGAGTTAGCAAAAATATTTTACACAATACTGGAATCTCCTGACTTGGTATGAGGTATATTTCTTATAAAGCTCTTCTTTATACATTGTATAAAAGTTTGTTCTTCCAAAAGAACTCAGAAGATCTTGTTAAATTCTGCTTCATCTATATGGCAGTTTTATTGAAAAAAATTAGTTGAAAGAAAGTCTAACAGAGTGTCTTGTCTCCTCCTCCCTTTTAAGAATAAATTAATACACTTTACTGGGAAGATTATTAGCTTTTTTATGGATGGCCTAATGCTGTGACTACATTTCTGTAAGATGTTTCTACCCTGTCCCTTCTAAAAAACCCAAAACCGCCGGGCGCGGTGGCTCAAGCCTGTAATCCCAGCACTTTGGGAGGCTGAGACGGGCGGATCACGAGGTCAGGAGATCGAGACCATCCTGGCTAACACGGTGAAACCCCGTCTCTACTAAAAATACAAAAACTAGCCGGGCGAGGTGGCTGGCGCCTGTAGTCCCAGCTACTCGGGAGGCTGAGGCAGGAGAATGGCGTAAACCCAGGAGGCAGAGCTTGCAGTGAGCTGAGATCTGGCCACTGCACTCCAGTCCGGGCGACAGAGCGAGACTCCGTCTCAAAAAAAAAAAAAAAAAAAAAAAAAACCCAAAACCTTCCAATGAACCACATCCAGGGGTCAAAAGTCAGCAAGAAGCCATTTGCCTTTGGCAGCTCTACTGCTGGTAGGGCCCAGAATTCCATCGGAGTGCCCAGGGCAGACGCATGTTTTCAATGGTTGCTGGAGGGAGCTCAGCCCAGATGAACAGAGTCAAGAAAATTCAACTATGCAATAGCTTTGAAAAACAACGCTGAGATTTTCTTCACAAGGATGTCAAATTAGTTATGGATCTCATATTATCAATCTAGTTAGAGACTTCTGTTAGAACCTCCAATTACGTTTTTGGGCAGCAGTGCTGGTGCTCAAGAAATGGAGTGGCTGTAGTGGATTCAGCACATTTTCTTTACTTGGAATTTAGTCTGCACCCAGTTTTCCCACTGGGAAATATGAGAGAATCTTGCTGCCTCCCTTTTAGGATTTTCATTATCAGTGCCCTGGGAAAATGGCATCCACATGCTATAAACATAATTTACACTACAATTTTGCTTAAATATTGTTAAATTTAAAATGGCAGAATAATTTTCTTATCAACTTACTCTGTGTTGAGGGATGCATTTCAGAAGAGGCATTTAAATGTGAGGTTCTAGGCAAACAGCTTGAGTCCTCCTGTTCGTTTTGGAACCTGGGTTCTTCTGTTATAAAAGTGAGGAGATCAAGATGATGTTTGGGAGTGAGTAGAAAGGCTTACTAATTCCAAATGGTCCCTAGTAAGTTAAAATCACCAAGGATGGCTAAAAACTCCTTTCTTTTCTATTTTAAGAAGAATGCTGTCAACATTCAAAAGGCAAGGAAGTGTCATTAGTGAGAATTAAGAGCTGAGCTGATTTTTGTAAAACGTACTTCAAAAACACTTCCAGCTAAAACAAAAAGCCAACAAACTCAAACATATGGATATTAAGATAGAGATTATGAAATGTGATTAGCAAAGCTTCCCTGGAAACAGTTATGAGCTGATCACTACTGGTTTTAGCCAGGCAGGGCCTCATGAAAACATTCAGCCAATCAGAGCCAGCCACAGGCAAGTTTTACCTGAAACCTTCTTAGAGGAGCAGGCAGAGCAGTGCCCTAGCAACCACTGGTGCCTCCCCATACTTTTATCAACTACTCTCCTCATCTCAAAACTTACACCACCCTCAGCTGTGTTTTTACTGTTTCCTAACTCCTACAGCAGCACATCCAATATGACACCAAGGTGGTTTTAAAAACATTTGCATCCTGACATTGCTTATAACGGTCCCTTCCTTTCTACTCCCACCACTACCGTCTAAGCCTCCATGTGGGAGTCTCATTGAATCGGTAAGATGTCTGCCTTTTACCTTTCTAAAAAGCTTTAGATAATGGTTTTAACTCACAGTTTTAGCTCAATGAGTCATTAAGGTAATGTGACTAATCACCAAATGACTAATTTGAACTGGTGGGGGACTGGAATCTAGGAGTCATCTTCAAACATCTGAAGGGCTGGACATGGTGGAGGTAGTAAACATAGCCTGCAATCTGCACTGTTCAGAGAACAGAGAAAAGAAAAAGCAGATTGAACTATTTTACTAAAAAATAACACTTCTTTTTTTTTTAGACGGAATCTCGCTGTCACCCCAGGCTGGAGTGCAGTGGCGTGATCTCGGCTCACTGCAACCTCCACCTGCTGGGTTCAAGCCTCAGTCTCCAGAGTAGCTGGGATGACAGGCACGCGCCACCACGCCCGGCTATTTTTAGTAGAGATGAGGTTTCACCATGTTGGCCAGGTTGGTCATGTTGGCCATGTCAGCCAGGTCGAGCTACTGACCTCAGGCAATCCACCTGCCTGCCTCCCAAAGTGCTGGGATTACAGGCGTGAGCCACTGCGCCTGGCCAGAAATAACTTTGAAATAAAATACTTGTAGCAAATGGACTAAGGTCATGAGCTTCCCAGTCTACCAGCATTTTGGCCCAAGCAGCCTGGCCACTGCTACACCTGCTGCACAGATAAGACGGGAATCAGGTGTGGTTCCTCAGATCTTTTTGTTTCTTTATTTTTCAGAGACAGAGTCTCACTATGTTGCCCAGGCTGGTCTTGAACTCCTGGGTTCAAGCCATCCTTCTGCCTCAGCCTCCCAAATTGCTAGGATTACAGGCGCCACCGTGCCCAGCCAGAGCTGAGATCTCACAGCTCCCTCTCATCTGTCCTCCAAAATTCAACCTGCCCACTCCTGTTCAGTTCATCTTCCCAAAGGGCTATGTTGTAAATATTATCTCTGGTCAAACAACGAATGATTTCCTTTTGTCTCCAGCAATGTTTCAAACACTGGCTGGGGAGATTCACCCGTGAAACTTTAAAACAAAAATCTAGCTCCCTAGTTTCTACCCTAGAGCTACCGACGGAATTATTACTATTATTAGACCTACTGAACGAAATCACTATTGGTGAGGTCTTGAACATATGTATTTTTTGAACATGGATAGGGTTTTGTTTTTTTTTTTGAGACAGAGTCTCACTCTGTCGCCCAGGCTGTAGTGCAATGGTGAGATCTTGGCTCACTGCAACCTCCGCCTCCTGGGTTCAAGCGATTCTCCTGCCTCAGCCTCTTGAGTAGCTGGGATTACAGGTGTGTACCACTACTCCCGGCTAATTTTTGTATTTTTACTAGAGACAGGTTTTCACTATATTGGCCAGGCTGGTCTCAAACTCCCGACCTTGTGATCCGCCCATCTTGGCCTGCCAAAGTGGTGGGATTTACAGGAGTGAGCCACCATGCCTGGCCCAAAAATGTCATTTTCTTAATGGTAGGTGATTGCCTCCTGGTTTTAGGATTAAGTGAATCTGATTAAATCTATATACCCTGATTAAGAAAATGACTGACAGATCATTCAGTCATAAACTTAAGACTTTTGAAAACTGGATGTTTATTAATCAAATTCTCTCCAGTGGTGAAATGTAGCAAGGTTCAAAAATATACATGGCTGGCCGGGCGCGGTGGCTCAAGCCTGTAATCCCAGCACTTTGGGAGGCCGAGACGGGCGGATCACGAGGTCAGGAGATCGAGACCATCCTGGCTAACACGGTGAAACCCCGTCTCTACTAAAAAAATACAAAAAAATTAGCCGGGCGAGGTGGCGGGCGCCTGTAGTCCCAGCTGCTCGGGAGGCTGAGACAGGAGAATGGCGTAAACCCGGGAGGCGGAGCTTGCAGTGAGCTGAGATCTGGCCACAGCACTCCAGCCTGGGCGGCAGAGCGAGACTCCGTCTCAAAAAAAAAAAAAAAAAAAAAAAAAAAAATATATATATTATATATATATATATATATATATATATATACATGGTTGACTGGTCTGACAAAAAGATTTAGTTAGCATGGAAGGAAGACATCATGGAGGCAGAGGGGCAAACATGTAGGAAAACCACTGATGAGAAAAGCTTTTTTTTTTTTTTTTTTGAGGCGGAGTCTCGCTCTGTCGCCCAGGCTGGAGTGCAGTGGCCGGATCTCAGCTCACTGCAAGCTCCGCCTCCCGGGTTCACGCCATTCTCCTGCCTCAGCCTCCCGAGTAGCTGGGACTACAGGCGCCCGCCACCTCGCCCGGCTAATTTTTTGTATTTTTTAGTAGAGATGGGGTTTCACCGTGTTAGCCAGGATGGTCTCGATCTCCTAACCTCTCGTGATCCGCCCGTCTCGGCCTCCCAAGGTGCTGGGATTACAGGCTTGAGCCACCGCGCCCGGCCGCTTTTTTTTTTTTTTTTTCTTTTTTTACAGTTTCTTACCTTTCTCTATTTCTACATAGATAGCTCTCTAAATATTTTCTATTTTTATTTCTAAAACAAGGGTAAGGCTGGGCATGGGGCTCATGCCTGTAATCCCAGCACTTTGGGAGAGCCAGGCAGGTGGATCACGAGGTCAAGAGATCGAGACCATCCTGGCCAACATGGTGAAACTCTGTCTCTACTAAAAACACAAAAATTAGCCGGGAGTGGTGGTGGGCGCCTGTTATCCCAGCTACTCGGGAGGCTGAGGCAGGAGAATTGCTTGAACCTGGGAGGCGAAGGTTGCAGTGAGCCGAGATCGCGCCATTGCACTCCAGCCTGGCGACAGAGTGAGACTCCGTCTCAAAAAAACAGACACACACACACACACAAAATCAAGGGTAAGTGTGAAAGGGTGAGGGAGAAGTGACAGCTCCCATGGTTGTTATCTTTTGTAAGCCGGTTTTAAATATTTAATTTGTGCAGGGTCACATTCTACTCTTCTCCACCTCCCCGAAGTACTCTTGGTGCTATCTGGGATCATTAAATCTCAAATATGAGCAGTAATGAGGGGTTTTAAAAGCAGGCATGATTTGGCCGGGTGCGGTATAATTCCAGCACTTTGGGAGGCCAAAGTAGCCAGATCACTTGAAGCCAGGAGGTTGAGACAAGCCCGGGTAACATGACAAAACCCCATTTCTACTAAAGATTAGCTGGGTGTGGTAGCATGCGCCTGTAGTCCCAGCTACTCAGGAGGCTGAGGCAGGAGAATCACCTGAATGCAGGAGGCAGAGGTTGCAGTGAGCCAGGATCATGCAACTGCACTCCAACCTGGGCAACGGAGTGAAGTTCTGTCTTAAAAAAAAAAAAAAAAGTAGGCATAATTAAATGACCTAACCTATATTTTCACTTTTCAAATTTGTGAAATGGAAAAGTAATGCACACAGCATATTCATGAAGCCAAAAACTGGAAAGAATCCAAATGTTCCATCAACTGATGAATAGATTAAAAAAAATGTAATATCCACACAATGGAATATTATTCAGCAACAAAAAGGAATGAAGTGCTGATATACGCTACAACATGGTTGAATCTCAAGACATTATGCCAAGTACAAGAAACCAGACACAGAAGACCATATATTACATGCATTTGCATGAAATTTCCTGAATAGGTGAATGGACACGAGGCAGTGAGTGGCTGCCGAGGGCTTGGGGGAGTGAGTGGAAATGGAGAGTGACTGCTAACGGGTACTGGGTTTATTTTGGAGTGCTGAAAAATGCTCTAAATTTTCTTGTGGTGATGGCTGCACGACTCTGTAAGTGTATTTTTTAGTACATGATAATATAATGCCATTGAATAATACACTTTAAGTAGGTGAATTAGGCCGTGTGCGGTGCTGGGCACTCCTGTAATCCCAGCACTTTGGGAGGCTGAGGCAGGTGGATCACCTGAGGTCAAGAGTTTGAGACCAGCATGGCCAACACGGCGAAACCCCATCCCTACTAAAAATACAAAAATTAGCCAGGCACGGTGGTATGGGACTGTAATCCCAGTTACTCAGGAGGCCGAGGCAGGAGAATCACTTGAATCTGGGAGGTGGAGGTTGCAGTGAGCCGAGATTGCGCCACTGCACTCCAGCCTGGGACACAAGAGCAAAACTCTGTCTCACACACACACACAAAAAAAAAAAAAAGAAAGAAAAAAGGTGAATTATAGGGCATGTGAATTATGTATCAACAAAGCTATTATTTTAAAAAGCAACGTATTCACATTATAAAAGGCAACAGAGTAAAATAAAAGTGCCTTGTTAACTCTAGATTTTATGGAAAACTTTTTTTTTTTTTTTTTTTTTTTAAAGAGACAGGATCTTGTCTGTTGCCAGGCTAGAGTTCAGTGGCATGATAATAGCTCACTGCAGCCTCAAACTCCTGGGCTCAAAGAGATCCTCCTGCCTCAGCCTCCAGAGTATTTTAGAGTTTTAAATTATAATTTTGATTTTTCAGTTGATGCCACTATAAGCCTTGTACTGAAACCTAATGTTGGATCAGATCCTATGAGAAGTTTCCCTGTGGTACTTGAATATACTGTTGTTCTGAGGACCAGCTTTTGGCAAAGCACATATTTTACCTTGGAGCAACAGAATCAAACAGAACTCCACAGGACAGTCTGCACAAACTTTTTCCTCCATTGGGACTCTGTTTTTGTAACAGTCCCACCTCAGCCCACCCTTTCCCACCAAAAATACAGTAACCAGTGATTACCTTTTACTTGAGCAGTAGATTGACTAGAAGTGTCAAAATACATCCCAATAATTCATTCATTGGCCAGGTGCAGTGGCTCACGCCTATAATCCCAGCACTTTGGGAGGCCAAGGCGGGAGGATGGTTTAAACCCAGCAGGTTGAGACCAACTTGGGCAACATAGTGACATCTCATCTCTACAGATAATTTAACAGATTAGCTGGGTGTGGGGATGCACGCCTGTGGTCCCAGCTACTTGAGAGGCTGAGATGGGAGAACTGCTTGAGCTTGGGAGGTTGAGGCTGCACTGAGCCATGATTGCATCACTACACTCCAGCCTGGGTGACAGAACAAGACCCTGTCTCAAAAAAAAAAAAAAATCATAATAATAGACCCTACTAAAAGAATAAATCTGTAACATCATGGAGAGAAAGGCCTCTCAGACACTCACCTTTATGACATGGATTTTCAGCATGTTCTACAGCCGCATTTATCTCTTGCTTTAAAAACCACTTTCTAGATGCATCTGAAAGAGCAGACGCTTTCTTTGCTGATCTCAAACAGAACTCTTTTCCTTCAGCTTCCTTCCACTAAATTCAAATAAATGGGAAAAAAATTACATAAAAAGTATAGTAATACACATCTCACAGTGGAATGAGCCCCTTCTGTCTTCTCTATCCACTTTCCTTTATATTCCCATGGCAAGTAGGATCTGTTTGGTGTTATGGTAATCAGGGTGCCTGTGTTGGCCCAAGGCTATTAGAAGCCTTGAAAGCAGAGGCAGGTTTTATCCAACCCGCAGTACTACAGAGTGCCACAAAGCATACAACTATATCCCAATAGTTGCTGAAATAATAATGCATTTCAGTAAGTTTCAAATCTCAAATCTTATGAGACTAAGCTAGGTTTGTATTCGTGGCAATTGCATTTTATTTAATTTGAATGCTACATCTTAATAATAAAATCTACAAAATTCAGAGAATGAACTCTTTGCCCAGCTCTCATCCACATGATGACTACAGGGAAGTCAAGTGATCTCTATTCACCCCTATTTTCTTCTCCATAAAATGGGGAAATAATAATCTTAAAATTAGCTCAGAAGGTAACTAAAATAAATTTAAAATTCAACTCCTAAAGTTTGCCAAAATTCTGGAAAAGCTACAGCTTTTACATGGAAACACATTATTTTTATGTTATAGAAATAATGCATTAAATAACAAAAACTTTTAAAAAATCACAAAATAGGAGGGCAAGGAAGGATCACAGATGTCCATCCCTTTCTTGTTACTGATGAAGAGGCTGATTCTGAGCAGCTTCCCAAGGCCACGCAGTAGTCAAGTCAGCTTTACAACACAGGACACTAGACATAAGGAAGGATTTCTGCAGGACATGAAAGGCCCTTACAATGATTCTCAGTCAACTCTCAAAAATACCATTTTACCCAAAGTCCAGCAGCAGTGAATTTCACACAGTCTAGCTCTAGTGTCAGCAATGTTTATGTTGAGAATGTGAGTTTCCACCCCAGTTTTCCTGAGAACAGCCGCAGGGTTCTGGGTATTACTCCCACCCTCTCCAAGCCCTTCTTTCCTGTCCTAGAATGAAACGGCTATAAGATGAGGCTCCATGCCACTGGGGATGGGGTAGGAGGAAAATGAATCTGGAATAGTGACTTGAAGGAAATACACTGTAAGAAGCCAGCTTTCAGAATAGACACTGTGATACAGCAACAGAGAGAAGCAATTAAGCCAGGTATCTAGATCTTGATCTTTCCCCAGCTCCTCAGTGTCCTTACAAAAGTCCATGGTACCTGCAAAAATATCTCCAGAGCACAGATCCCAGAGTCTTTGGAAGGATCAACCAAAAGATACACAGGTGTGACATATACTATTAATTACCTCCTCGGACTCCATTCTTTGATTCTTCTTCAGGAATAGAATCTTTTGTTTTTATTTTTAGCTATCTTATTAACTGATAGGAATAGAATCTTAATTTTATTTGGGATGATAATGCTCCCTGTGAAGAATATTATTTTTCTCAGCATCCTTTGCTGACAAATGTGGCTCAAAATATGATGTGGGACTCCTGGAAAGAAGTTAGAAGGGAGTGTGACTCAGGTGGGAGGCAGAACATTCGCGCTTGTGCACTCCCTTCTCCCTGCTGTCTGCAATGTGTATGTGATGGCTGGAACTCCAGGAGTCATCTTGGATGGTAAGGTAACCTTGAAAATGAAAGTCATACACTAAGAAGAGGTGCAGAAAGGCTGAAAGAGGACATTGCCCTGATAATGTTGGAGCCCCAGTACTAACCCTGGACTCCCTACCTCCAGACTATGTATCTATCCTGTTCACAGTCACTGTAGTGTGGGGTTTTGTTACTAGCAGCTACATACCATTTCTACGTATTCAGCATCTTTTACATTGAAAGTATAAAGAATGAGCTAAATTAAAGTACTAGTATTATTCAAGCAGCCAGAATAAAAATCCAGGAAGTTGAGAAATTGAAGCACACTAATGTAAATGAGAAAGACGCTTCATCATTTTTTGGTAGATGTATTAGATGACTTCTCTGACAAACACCTATTAAAATCAGATTATCTTTTCCAGCAAAAACGACTTGGTTTGATGCTTCTGTCATTTGACTCTGTACTACTTCAAAATTTCAGTGCTTAGGCTGGGTAAAGGGGCTGACATCTGTAATCCCAGCACTTTGGGAGGCTGATGCAGGGGGATCGCTTAAGGCCCGGAGTTCGAATTTTGAGGCTGCGCAACAAAGTGAGACTCTGTCTCTTTAAAAAAAAAAAAAAAAAAAACCAATGCTTGATATAATAAAAAGCTGATAACACGATTTTTACCTTCTTGGCTTCCTGCTCCACCATTGCATTTAATCTCTCTATTTCTTTCCTTCTGTTTTCCCTAAGGAGTTTGGCTACTTGCTGGTAACATCTGTTTCGTTGTAGATCATCACGTTTTTGTTTATGTAAAGACTGAATCTGCCAGTCAGTATTTAGGCAGGCTTGTTCAGCCTTTGCCAAATTTTCTTTAATCACCTAGGAAAAAGTTATACATTTCAGAAACAAGGTCAGACTGCTAACATACAAAATGAAGGTATAACCATTCAACGTATCCACATGTCTAGGGCGGTTGTTCACAACGCTGGCTGCATATTAGCATCACCTGGGAGTGTTTAAAATCAGCTGCTGTCTGGGCCTCACCACAAGCCAATTAAACCATCACCGGACAGCTGGGTACTGGCACCTTTAAAAAACTCTTCAAGTAGAAATTAGCTGGGTGTGGTGGCAGGCGCCTATAGTCACAGCTACTCGGGAGGCTGAGGCAGGAGAATTGCTTGAACCCAGGAGGCGGAGGTTGCAGTGAGCTGAGAGCGTGCCACTGCACTCCAGCCTGGGTGACAGAATAGGACTCAGTCTCTATACTTAAAAAAAAAAAAAAAAAAAAAAGCTCTTCAAGTGATTCTAATTTACAGCCAAGATTAAGAACTTATCAGCTAGGGGATGGTTGAGATTCAACAATTTCCATGTTTTCAGCACTCTGAAGAAGAGCCCATTTTAACAGACTGGACAAAAGCCTATTAAAAAAAAAAAGGAATATCTTGAGGAAATCACCTAAGAGACTGTTGTAGAACAGAAGGTATCTACTGTACACTATTCCTGGTTTTCGGAACAGGAGCAGACCGGTACACATGCCCATTTAACATTTTGTTAAAGAGGTAATAGAGAAAGCTCTTCTTTGAAAGTCTCAAGTTCTATTTCAATTCACTTAAGTCAGCATTTCTGAAAGGGTACTCCATAAGAAATTCTCTGACATACGTCTGGGAAATTTTCTTAAATATTCACAAATGTACAGTATCCTCAAATTTGGCATGAAAAATACCTCACTTTAAGACAGCATTTCCAATACTTATTTGACCATCCCCCATCTTATTGAATAATAGTTAATAGTCCACACAATACACTTGGAAGTGCTGGCTTACATACCAGGCACGGACCTGATGCTTTGAACCTAATCAACTCAGGGACAATTTCAGAGGCAGAACACAGAAGGACAGTATAGGCCGGGCGCGGTGGCTCAAGCCTGTAATCCCAGCACTTTGGGAGGCCGAGACGGGCGGATCACGAGGTCAGGAGATCGAGACCATCCTGGCTAACACGGTGAAACCCCGTCTCTACTAAAATATACAAAAAATTAGCCGGGCGAGATGGCGGGCGCCTGTAGTCCCAGCTACTCGGGAGGCTGAGGCGAGAGAATGGCGTAAACCCGGGAGGCGGAGCTTGCAGTGAGCTGAGATCCGGCCACTGCACTCCAGCCTGGGCGACAGAGCGAGACTCCGTCTCAAAAAAAAAAAAAAAAAAAAAAAAAGAAGGACAGTATAATTTGTAAAGTTACTATTCCTTTGTATTTTCTTCTAAGTCACTATTCCTTTGTATTTTCTTCTAAGTCACTACTCCTTCGTATTTTCTTGTAAGTCACTATTTCTTTGTATTTTCTTTGAGGAAATTCCTTTGTATTTCCTCAAACTGTAGGAAAAAGACATGCATATGATTGTCAGTGAAGTAAACATCCTATGTATAAAAGGAAGCAATGTGAGATTCTAGGAACTGTGACAACTGAAGCAAAGAAACAAACTAATTCAACTTTACAGAGTTTAATTTCGATTTTGTTCTCTTAAGAGGGTGACGTGAACATTTCTCTTCTGCATATACACGAAATGGATCGTATTTTTACCTTCTGAGTTTCCTGATTCTGTGTTTCACCTGCTTCTATCAGCTTATGAAACATGTGTTCTTCAACATCCACTTTTCGTCTATAGGCATCTGCATCTGCTCGCATTTCTTTTGCAACAGCTGCTTGATTTTCAGTAAGATTCTGTTAAAATCATTTGTAAAAAAAAAATCACTGATTGATATAATGGTAGAATAGAAAAACAACTTTTTTCAGAATAGTAATATGCACACAAATAAAAGCTGCAATCATCTAATTTTCAAAGTAAAATGCGAAGACTGGAGATATCAGCAAAAATGGCAGAGTAAGGACCCCTGGAAATCCTCTCATCCATAAAAGCATTGAGAACATGGATTTAAAAAAAAGTCAAAATGAACTTTTTCAGCATTCTGGAAATTAACCAAAGACTTGGAGCTATCTGGGGAGCATTTACTTATAAAAATGGCTGAATCTCAGTAAAAACAGCTAGCTCTCTGATATTTCATCTTGCATTTTTCCTGTTCCCACCCCACTCCCAAGCTATGCATTAGTCTTTTTTTTTGTTTGTTTTGAGACAGAGTCTCACTCTGTTGCCCAGGCTGGAGTGTAGTGGCATGATCTCAGTTCACTGCAACCTCCCCCTCCTGGGTTTTCAAGTGATTCTCCTGCCTCAGCCTCCTGAGTAGCTGGGATTACAGGTGCCCACCACCAGGCCTGGTTAACTTTTTTTGTATTTTTAGTAGAGATGGGGTTTCACCATGTTGGCCAGGATGGTCTCGAACTCCTGACCTCAAGTGATCAGCCTGCCTTGGCCTCCCAAAATGCTGGGATTACAGGTATAAGCCACGGTGTCCGGCCTATGCATTAGTCTTGAAAACCAGCAGCCTGGAAGCCAAGCAAAATGGGGTTGGACAGAGCTCCTTCAAACCACCATTGCTGGAGAACTGTCATTGTTTGAGTTGTCTGGTGGTTCCCTGAAAGATCACTCCTAAGGCCATCTTTTAAAAATCTCACTCAGAGCTCACCTAGTGCAGAATAGTCTTATCCCTGGGGAAGTTGTTGAAAACAATTAGAGCAAACTGTTGAATATCTCAGCTGCTTGGGGCAGTGGATCTTGGGAGAGCAACCAATAGGCTAAGCAAAAAGCTTAACGGGAAAAACTGGAGAATCAGATGTCCACAGGAAGCTTAAAAAATCTCGGATAGATTCCTGGAAGGTCATGTGCATGTGTAAGGCTGTGCATATGCTAAGGGCTGTGTTCTCAGACCTGAGAAAGACCTAAGATCTCACACTTCTGGTTAACTCTGAGGTTTTGCATAACCAGGAAGTGGAATCTAAGAAGTAGAAACTGCCTAGCTGAGTGATAAAGGCGTGCCCTAACATGCACACAGAGCTCCTCAACAACTACTAGAAGCTTCCTGGTTGAAAGAATCTATTAAAATCTCTGTCCAATCATTTGCTGACCCCCAAACTACCTGAGTAGAGACATCAGTGGCTATATACAACAAAAGATAGGGACTTTCAAAATTAGTTCAGAAAAGTCACTAAGCAAAGAAACAAGAAGAAACCCTGGGGTGGGGAGACAATCTTATTTCCAAAATTGCCACATTATATGCCAGACGGTCCCATAGTTGACGTAATGATTTTCTTATTTTATGATGGGTCTATCAGGGTGTTACATGAATTTTCAACTTACAATATTTCTAACTTATGATGAGCTTATCCGGATATAACCCCATCATAAGTTGGGGAGCATTGTATTCAAAATGTCTAGTTTTCAACAAACAATCACATGATTGTTTGAAAAAAAACAAGAAATATAGGACAGGCATAGTGGCTTATGTGTATAATCCCAGCACTTTGGGA
Organism: Trachypithecus francoisi; assembly: GCF_009764315.1. Lineage (NCBI taxonomy): Eukaryota > Metazoa > Chordata > Mammalia > Primates > Cercopithecidae > Trachypithecus > Trachypithecus francoisi. The sequence goes on along the minus strand of NW_022681472.1, from coordinate 78,047,484 downwards.
GGCCAAGGTGGGAGGACTGCTTGAGCCCAGGAGTTTGAAACCAGCATGGGCAACATAGCAAAACCCTGTCTCTATAAAAACTACAAAAATTAGCAGGGCGTGATGGTATGCACCTGTAGTCCCAGCTACTTGGGAGGCTGAGGCAGGAGGATTGCTGAAGCCTGGGAGGCAGAAGTTGCAGTGAGTTGAGATCATGCCACTGCACTCCAGCCTGGGCAACAGAGCGAGACTCCATCTCAAAACATAACTTCTGTTGTAGGAATGCCGCAGATTAAAGTTATGCACTCTTATGGATAACTTAAATCTTCTCATGAAGAAACAACAGCCAAACGCTAATTAAGGGACATTCTACAAATTATCTGGCTTACATGTTTCAAAAAATATCAATGTCATAAAATACAAAGAGTTAGGAACATCTCTCATTTCAAAGGAGACTAAAATGATGACAACAAAACAATGGATGAGAGCTCAGATTTTATTTTGCTCTGAAGGACATTTTGGATACAATGGATCAAATCTGAATAAGGTTTATATATCAGATCACCTTATGTTAATTTCTGATTTTGAGAACTGTACTGTGGTTATATAAGAGGACTCCTTGGTCTTAGAAAATATACACTGAAGTATTTAGGGGTAAAGGAGCATCGGGACTGTACCAGTTCAGAAAAACAAGTGTATGTTTGTGTGTACATATGTGTATAGGTAGAGAAAAAGAGGAAGAGAAAGCAAATTTAGTAGAATGTTAGTGTTTAAAAATCTGAGAGACAAATATCTGGAAATTCTTAGTATTTTTCTTGCAAATTCTCTGTTAGTTCTAAAATTATACTCTTCAATTGCCACTATCCTCCACCCCTAAAGAAAAGATAGTAAAAAGTAAAGTTTAGCTTAGTCCACATGAATTACATCTAATTCCAAATCATGTGAGACTCAGCCAAACTGTAAATCCCTTGCTCAGTTCTAGAAGAAATTCGGCCGGGCGCGGTGGCTCAAGCCTGTAATCCCAGCACTTTGGGAGGCCGAGACGGGTGGATCACGAGGTCAGGAGATCGAGACCATCCTGGCTAACACGGTGAAACCCCGTCTCTACTAAAAAATACAAAAAACTAGCCGGGCGAGGTGGTGGGCGCCTGTAGTCCCAGCTACTCGGGAGGCTGAGGCAGGAGAATGGCGTAAACCCAGGAGGCGGAGCTTGCAGTGAGCTGAGATCCGGCCACTGCACTCTAGCCTGGGCGGCAGAGCGAGACTCCGTCTCAAAAAAAAAAAAAAAAAAAAAAAAAAGAAATTCAGTGTGGAGACTTTAAAAGTGTTATAGGTGTAAATGGATGCTATATGGTTTAAATCTCACCTAATATGGCTATCAAACATATATGTTACATATTATGAATTCACAGTTATCACTAATTTAAAACTAAAAGTATGACTTTTTTTTTGAGACAGGGTCTCACTCTGTCACCCAGGTTGGAGTGCACAATCTTGGCTCACTGCACCCTCCGCCCCCCAGGCTCAAGTGATCCTCCCACCTCGGCTTCCTGAATAGCTGGCACCACCGGTGCACACCACCGCATTTGGCTATTTCTTTGTATTTCTAGTAGAGATGGGGTCTTGCTGTGTTGCCCAGGCTAAAAAATCTGACTTTTTATGTGGGCTGAAAGAAGTGAAAACTTACAGTTTCAACACTAAATGAGTAACAAAACATTTTTCCTAAATAATAAAAATTTATATTAACAAAGCTCCTTTTTTCCAGTGTCTTGAAAACTGAACAGTAAGTACTAAGCAGATATTTGCTGATTTAACTCCAGAAGATTCCAATTTAAAGTAATTTACAGGCCAGGCGTGGTGGCTCATGCCTGTAATCCTAGCACTTCGGGAGGCCGAGGTGTGCAGATTGCTTGAGCCCAGAAGTTTGGGACCAGCCTGGGCAACAAGGTGAAACCCTATCTCTACAAAAAACACAAAAATTAGATAGGCATGGTGGCACATGTCTGTAGTCCCAGCTACTGGGGAGGCTGACGTGGGAGAATCACTGGAGCAGGGGAGGTGAAGGTTGTAGTGAGCCGAGATGATGCCACTGCACTGTAGCCTAGGTGACTGAGTAAGACTGTCTCAAAAATAAATAAATAAAAATACAAATAAAGAAAGAAAGTACTTTATAGCTCCTGACTGATTTACCTTTCAGGATCCTCGTGAGGTATTGAGATAATTTTGTAGTCACTATTACATAATTACAGGAAAATTTAGTAAGCTGGTAAAAAATCCTGAGGCAAAATCTGGGGCCTACATCTGGTGCTTCAGACACTAGACTAAGCTGCTAACAGAAACATGAATTAAATAATTACAACAAACTGTACATTCAGACATTTTGGCTACCTTACAATCCTGCATGGCACTATATTCTGCTTAAAAAGTGAATAAAACGAACGCTAGAAAACCATGAATAAATACAGTCTAAAACGGGTTTATACAAACCCTGCTTTTCTTTTTCTTTCTTTTTTTTTTGGAGATAGGGTCTCGCTCTGCTTGCCCAGGCTGGAGTACAGTGGTGTGATTATGGTTCACCATGGCCTCGAACTCCAGGGCTCAAGTGATCTTCCTGCCTTTGCCTCCTGAGTAGTTGGGACTACAGGTAAGCATACCCAGCTAAATTTTTTAAATTTTTGATAGAGATGGGGTCTCACTATATTGCCCATGTCTGGTCTGGAATTCCTTAGCTCAAGTGATCCTCCTCCCACCTCAGCCTCCCAAAATGCTGGTATTACAGGTTTGAGCCACTGAGCTTGGCCAAAACCTGCTTTTCTTATGTTGGAAATAACTGAATTATACCTTCTCATAAAGTCTCTTTTGTGATTCGAGTTCCAGCTGTCTCATTTCTAGGTCTCTGGCTGTGGCAGCAATTTCTCGATCTCTCATATATACCTATGGCCAAACAACAAACTGTGAATACCAAAAAGAATTTACAAAATAAATTTTAATATATTTAGTAATCCTGTAATCTGAACGACCTACTAACAGTATTTAAAATAACAGCAATCGGGTTTTTGAAACCAGAGTAGCTGACAAAGAGTAATACTCACTGCAGAATCTAGGAATAATCTCTCAAAGTGAAGTTTAATTTAAAAATAAAAAGCACAATACCATATGCCCATCTACTCAGACTGGAAGAACAGATAGCAGTTCTTACAGTATTACAGTAACCAATATCATGAGTTAGAAAAACTTAAGCAATTTAAATCTGGGGTAGATAAAAATACAACATTTATTTAATGCTCTTTTTGACTAAACTTCTCTACTTTTGTAAGTTTGGTTTGACAATTACCAATTCTAGGTTTAAATTTCTTGCAGACGGTTCGACCTGTGTGTGTTCTGCTCCAAGTGAATTAATTTAGAGTTCGCCTATTTCCAAAATTTGATTAGTTGGAAGCTTTTTATTCCTATATACTAGAGGGTTTGCGTATGGGATATGGCACTCTCTAGAGACTCTTAGAAATGATCTTAGATATAAGGTGAAATGTTAGATATTGTCATTATGGTAAAAGACATGCTATCAAATACCTATTTTAGTAAATGAGAACATAGTTGGATGTGCAAACGTATATATCCAAAGGCTAAAAGAGAAACATGGACCAGGACCAGCTCAATTTAAAGAGGTTATTAGGAAAGGAGCTAGCTCAAAGGTGGGGGGAAGCTTGAGTGTATGAAGTAAGAACAGTAATAATGACAGAAAGTGGAGGAGAGGTGTGGCATAGCAAATCACACTTTTTAGGAATTTCAATTACTGAGCTCTTTTGCTTATGAATTTTCAGAGATACAAACAGCTATGTACCACAGCAAAAACCGATCGGCTTTGTTTGCTGCTAACAGATGTTCACAGTCACATGCACTTGTCATTTCAGATTCAAGCAGCCTTTCCTGCTAGAGCCTGAACCATGAGACGAACTTTTGTGGTTTGGCAGGGTTAGAGCACAACATCAGAACAGGCAGCTGGGAGGACAGGAGGCTGGAAGGGTAGGCAGAGGCCAGATCATGTTGCTGAAAGGAGTTTATAGAATTTTTGGACCAAAAAGTGCCGCCTCCTTTTTCCAAGGGGTTTGGAATAAAGACATCAGAGTTCTGAGCTTACTTTGTGGGAAGAACATATACTTTTCTACAGTAATGAAATATCAATCTCATTCACTAGACGAGAAAATTAAAAGAAATCTTGGATTTTGAAAACCAATTTAAAATTAACAAGCTTTAAACAAAACAAGTATGATGCTATAAAGAGATAATAGATTTCTAATACATATGAATTAAAAATACTTTGAAAGACTTAAGCCAGGCGCCTGTAATCCTAGCACTTTGGGAGGCTGAGGTGGGCAGATCACTTGAAGTCTGGAGTTCGAGATCAGCCTGACCAACATGGTGAAACTCCGTATCTACTAAAAATACAAAAATTAGCTGGGTGTTGTGGCAGGCACCTGTAATCCCATCTTCTCAGGAGGCTGAGGCATGAGAATTGCTTGAACCCGGGAGGTGGAGGTTGCAGTGAGCTGGGATTGCACCACTGTACACCAGCCCAGGTGACAGAATGAGACCCTGTCTCAAAAAAAAAAAAAAAAAAAAAAAGGCTTAAAAAATACTTAGTATTTTATCAAAACTAGGCTTGAAACTCTAAATTAGTGCATAAATTCAGTGCAATCCTAATAAAAATTCCAATGGGATTGGGAGAGGTGAGAATTCCAAAAGTGGAAACAATTCTTAAAGTCTATTTGGAATGATAAACATTTGAGAATACTGACAAAAACTCTGAAAAGGAAGACTAATGAGTGAGAATTAGGACTAGTTAGTAAAACACTTCAAAGCTACTGTCATTCAAACAGTGTGGTACTGGCTTAGGAATAGAAAAAGCAAGGAAGGAGATCAAGTATGTAAGAGAATTTAATATGTAAAAACCATCGGTTGGCAAATGACTTGGCTAATAGTCAGCAAACGGTGTTGGGACAATTGACTTGCTTTTTGGAAATAAGTAAGCTAACCTGACAGAAAGTTAAGTCTAACTTCACAGAAAGATGGACAAATGATACAAATATGTAATGTGTAATTCTACAAATGGAAGATAAGTAACAGAAAAGATACTTAACCTCACTAACAATAAAAAAAGGCAAATTAAAATAGACTATTTGTCATCTATCTGCTTGGCAAATATTAAGACTGATGCAGTACAATTGACTATACTAGGGGATGGGTACTCTTACGGTCTTAAAATAGCTTAAGCCATTTCATTTTTAGAGAACAATTTGGCATAATTTAGAAGTTACTCAACAAAAGTATGTGTGCAAGTAAAAAGACTTTTATGATGTAGCATGGTTGTTATTTGCAAAACACTGCAAAAAACTAAATGTCCAATAACAAAGGATTAAATAAGCTATTCATTCAATGGAATATTATACAACCACAAAAAAGAAATAGATACACATAACAAATATGAAAAGATATTCAACATATGTAATTTTAAAAAGCAGGTCACAAAAACAATGTATAATGAGAATAATCCCATTTTTGTATAAATATAGGAAAGCATGACTATAATTACTCCTCTATCTATAGAACATACCTGAAAGGCTATATAATTAACCTTTTTTTTTTTTTTCTGAGACTGAGTCTCGCTCTGTCACTCAGGCTGGAGTGCAGTGGCGTGATCTCAGATCTCGGCACACTGCAGCATATGCCTCCGGGGCCAAGCAATTCTCTGGCCTCAACCTCTCGAGTAGCTGGGATTACAAGCACCTGCCACCAAGCCCAGCTAATTTTTGTATTTTTAGTAGAGATGGGGTTTCACCATGTCGGCCAGGCTGGTCCCGGACTCCTGACCTCAGGTGAACCGCCCGCCTCGGCCTCCCAAAGTGCTAGGATTACGGGCATGAGCCACCGCACCCGGCCAATTAACCATTTTTTAAAAGTGTTTCTCTGGGGATGATATGAGGACTGATGGAGAAGATCCATTTTTAATTCTATATATTTTGTACTGGAAATTATTTTTACACTGGCCACAGATAATTTTTACATGAAAAAAGAATATGTCCCCTAATTAAAAATTAACTGCCAGGCATGGTGGCTCACGCCTGTAACCCCAGCACTTTGGGAGGCCAACATGGGCAGATCACCTGAGGTCACAAGTTCGAGATCAGCCTAGCCAAAATGGTGAAATCCCATCTCACGAAAAATACAAAAATTAGCTGGGTGTGGTGGTGCGCACCTGTAATCCCAGCTACTTGGGAGGCTGAGGCAGGAGAATCGCTTGAACCCGGGAGGTGGAGGTTGCAATGAGCTGAGATCACACCACTGCACTCCAGCCTGAGCAACAGAGTGAGACTCCATCTCAAAAAAAAAAATTAACTTAATGGCTAACGGATACTGATATTTCTATTTTTAGAGAAACAGTCACTAAGGACACTTGACTAATTTTCCTGGCATTTCTTAAATATTTAGCCATTCATGAAATACAAAAGAGAATGAGAAAAGCCAAGGGGAAAATAAAATTAAAGGGGCTATTTAGTATTCATGGTGGACTGTAAGAATATTATTTAATTTGAAGGTGTTCATTACATTTAAGTGAGAGTAAATGGAGATGACGTATGAGAACTAAGGTAAGAATAATAAACCTTTCTCCCAATTTCATCATCCAGTCTTCTTAGTTCCATTTCCTGTTGATCTTGCTGAAGCTTCAGAAAACGCCTTCTTGCAGCATCTTGTAAGTGCATTTCCTTTACTTTCAGCTCTCTTTTCACAGCAGCTAGCCTTAAATACAAAATACATCAAGTGGAACAAATAAAGCAATTCCTAATATGACTTAGTTTTTTCATAACAAGTCTACCATGCCCATCATTTCAATACAATTGATATCCTTTATCTGAAAGAATGCCAGAACTGCTCCACCGTTACCAAAGATGATATATACTTATGCTTTGAGAATTTTAGCAGAAAGCTCACCGGCTCAGTTCAGTAGTTCCTTTTAACCCACACTCTAAATCTGTTACATAAAGTTCCATCTAAGAATATGAATCAATAAACACAGAAGTGAGTTTCCCAACAATTGGGCTTAGTCTCAATGTTTATCCCATAACTTTACTTAATTTACACATTTTACCTTATTAACATACTTTTATGTATTTATTTTTAAGTTTTTTCTTTTTCTTTTTTAAGAGACAGGGTCTCACTATGTTGCCCAGGCTGGCCTTGACCTCCTGGGCTCAAGTGGTCCTACCTAGTAGCTGGGACTATAGGTATGTGGCACCACACCCAGCTACCACACTTTTGAATATGCATTTAATACTAATTCCCCTGTCCTCCAAAGTGTTAAATGAGTAATGACATAATCATTTTATGTTACAATTGTCAGGTCACACAGGTATGTTTAAAACACAATTAAAAAAATTATACTCCACTACAGGTGATGTACCCAGCACTCTATGACAAAGCATTTCTGCCCACTATAGAATAATGTTTCTAAATAATGTCCTTCCAGGAACATTAATCCGTGCAAATCTAGATTATATTCAGTATAGCTTTAGAATTACATTTTACTACATAGCAATTTTTTGAAAAGTGGTATATAAAGATTCTTTTTATTAACTTAATAGTTGCTTAGTAGAAATGCTACAGCTGGGTAATCCTATATATAATGTTGTTCCTAAAATGAAAAAAGAAAGAGCATAAAAATTATTCAACCAATTTATATGTCCAGATTTGTTTTTTAAAGGGATAACACATACCTCTGTCTTTGTTGTATGATTTTCTCCTCCTCTTGTAAGAGCATTTCTCTTCTTGTTTCTTCAGCTTTACGAAGCAGCTCCTGCTTCTGGTACCAAGCTTCATCTTCAGCTCTTTGCTGGTCAGCTTCAGCTTGCATATCTTCAACTGTCTGCCTGAAGTAGGTAATATTATTATGAAAACACAAAGAAGAAAGCTAAGTAATTTAAATCCAAGAATCATCAAAACACAAAATGTATACTGATTAATGTATAGTCCATTTTGTTTCCATATGCAAGAATTAACTATCTTTAATATTTCCAGCCTTCAAACCCTGATTTTACACAAATACTCATAATGTGAATGTATTTTTCTTTTTTTTATTGAGATGAAGTCTCACTCTGTTGCCCAGGCTGGAGTGCAACGGCGTGATCTCTGCTTACTGTAACCTCTTCCTCCTGGTTTCAAGTGATTCTCCTGCCTCAGCCTCCTGAGTAGCTGGGACTTCAGGTGCACGCCACCACACCCGGCAATTTTTTGTATTTTTAGTAGAGACGGGGTTTCACCATGTTGGCCAGGCTGGGCTCGAACTCCTGACCTTGTGATCTGCCTGCCTTGGCCTCCCAAAGTGCTGGGACTATAGGTGTGAGCCACCGCGCCCGGCCAAATGTATTTTTTCATTAAAACTTTCTTATTATGTTTAAAACACATTTTGTTGTATCAGAAAAAGAAAAACTATTCCATAATTACCTCTCTCTTAAGTAATCCAATTCATCATTCCTTATTCTTTCTCGTTCTTGTGTCTGATAGTCCACAATAAACTTTGGATATTGATTAAATACTGGATACTGCCCTTTTGTTAGTGCAACAAACACATTAAGCATGCTGTCTGGATGAATGTCAGTAGGCGTGGTCTCCATGAGATGATAAACTTGTTTAATCACAACATTTATATCCAGGTTATTCCGATGGTGAAAAAAAAACTGTAAGAAAACTTGGTGTTTAAATCGAGATTTACCAGACAAATCAATTATGAGGTAAGTAGAACTAAAACAAGAATTTTTTAAAAAAGTGAATCTATATTTAAGAATATACATTTTTTTTGTAAATTCATTAAAGCTTTTCTTTACTCAAGTTTTACAATGAAGACAATTTATTTAAAAAATGTAACAGAGTTTCACAATCATAAGAAATTCTGACATAAAATTAAAAAATGAAGGCTTTTAATACAATAGAAAAAGAATGCTTCAACAATGGAACATATTCTGCTTGGATTTTTTTTTCTTCAAAATCCAAAATAAATTATAAACTAGCCTTTGAAAATAAATTAGCTTGATTCTTTAAAAATATCTGAAATGTTTCCACATTATCTTGTTTTGCCGGAAGATCCAAATTAACGTATCATGGGATCATGAAGTAAAAATAAAGTTTAATCGGACAGTAACCACTAAATAAGTAACACACACACACACAAGAACCCAACTAATTCATCTTGTCTACCAAAAGAGCATCTACTTTTTATAATGATCTTAATGCTTGCTTTCAGACACTTTCCTGCCAATTCTCAAAATTCTCAGTTACTTTTTGCATGTGTATAATAAGCATTCAGACTATCTAAGACCAGATAGGTCATGATAAGATTATGTACAGAATTAACAACACTCTACCTGTTAAACATCCTTTATAAAAGCAAAAGGCAGCCGGGTGTGGAGGATCACGCCTCTAATTCCAGCACTTTGGGAGGCCGAGGCGGGTGGATCACCTGAGGTCAGGAGTTCAAGACCAGCCTGCGTAACCTGGTGAAACCCTGTCTCTATTAAAAATACAAAAAACTTAGCTGGGTGTGGTGATGGGCACCTGTAATCCCAGCTACTCGGGAGGTTGAGGCAGGAGAATCACTTGAACCTGGGAGGCGGAGGTTGTGGTGAGCCGGGATTGCACCATTGCACTCCAGCCTGGTCGACCTGGTCGACAGAGGGAGATTCTGTCTCAAAAAAAAAAAAAGCAAAAAGCACAAACCCCAATATTACCATGATTCTTTTCTTAAGCTATGATTATAAGACTACTAGCCTGCTATAATTGCCTGCTTTATTGTCTATAAACTGTACACGGGTAGGGATGTGGTCTAACTTGTTATCCTTTATATTCCTACCACCTAGCACCAGTGTCTGACATATAACAGGGACTCAGTAAATAAATGGATCTTTCAATTGAAATAACTGATATGGCCTGGCGCAGTAGCTCACTCCTGTAATCCCAGCACTTTGGGAGGCAGAGGTGGGTGGATCACGAGGTCAGGAGTTTGAGACCAGCCTGACCAACATGGTGAAACCCCATCTCTACTAAAAATACAAAAATTAGCTGGGTGTGGTGGTGCGCACCTATAATCCAGCTACTTGGAGGCTGAGGCAGGAGAATCGCTTGAACTCGGCAGGCACAGGTTGCAGTGAGCTGAGATCGCGCCATTGCACTCCAGCCTGGGCAACAGAGCAAGACTCCGTTCTCAAAAAAAAAAAAAAAAAAAGAGAGAGAGAGAAATAACTGATATTTGAGAGCCTTCTGTTAAGAACAAGGATCATTACCTCAAAATCATCTTTAAGATTACAGTTGAGCAGAGGCACTCTAGAACATACGTTGTAGGCTACAACAGTCATCAGAAGGAAGGAAGGATGGTTGGAAAAGATATTATCAAACAGTTTCAGCCACTCCTCTCTTGTCAGCACTTCCGAGAACACAGTTTCAAGAAGAGGCCATGCATATAGCTAAAACAGATAAGGAAAAATGTATCATTTTTCTAGGGAAAAGTAAAAACAGAGTCATTGATAATATTACCTTACATTCGATTTAAGCTATGAAAATCATATTAAATACATAATTATGAAAATAACTACCTTAATTTGGACCCTTCTTTACAGACTTTCAGGAAGGCAGTTTAATGAAGAAAAAGAATGGAATACTGTTAAAAACACAACATGTAGTATGCTTTTTATTATACTCCTTCAAGAAAACACTGTTTATATCAGAACCAACATTAGCTTACAAAATAAGGCATGTTATTCTGAAAATCTTATGCTTCTTACCTGGGAAGTTATATCATGATCTATGAAGTGTTGCAGCAGTTCCTTGTCATGAAATGCCAAAACATTTTCTATCATACTAAGAATATTGATAGGAGGATTAGGAAAATATTCAAACCAGTGTTGACACCAATTGACTATGAAGGAAAAAAAAGAAATGTATCTTTAAATATCTTTCTATGTTATCAAAAATCCTTGCAATCCTTAAATGTATCCAATCTTTATGTTCCCAATATGCCCATGAATAATAAAAAATATAACTCTTTATATTATATGACATCGATTTTAAAATTCTATCATGCTAACATAGTATGTTTATAGAAATTTTGCAAATTTCCTTACAGTAGTCAATGAAAAAGTGTTAATTAAAACAAACAAACACAACTTCCCAAAATACTCCTGATGGCATTCTGGCTTCTGACTCCTGCTTTGTTCATCACCTAATTAACAAAATGATCTTTTTAAAAAGGGCCCCTATTAACCCTTCATTAAATGTAATCAACGTTAGCATGCCAAGCTCCTCAAATTTACTAAAATTCATATGTAACCAAAATTACAACCATATGTAACTAAAATGGTATATACTGTATCCCTTAATCCCTTAAACGTTATAATGACAATAAAAATGTCCTCATTTCGAGGAAATGACTGATTGTTCTATAACCATGGTAACAAGGAATAACCAGTAAATAGTCACCAGGACTGGTTTTATATCTAATTGATCATTGACAATTTGTTTCAGTAAACTTGACTTGAAAACCAACCAATCTGGCTGGGTGTGGTGGCTCACGCCTGTAATCCCAGCACTTTGGGAAGCCGAGGCAGGCAGATCATGAGGTCAGGAGATCGACACTATCCTGGCTAACACAGCGAAACCCCGTCTCCACTAAAAAGTACAAAAAATTATCCAGGCATGGTGGTAGGTGCCCGTAGTCCCAGCTACTTGGGAGGCTGAGACAGGAGAATGGCGTGAACCCAGGAGGCGGAGCTTGCAGTGAGCCGAGATCGCGCCACTGCACTCCAGCCTGGGTAACAGTGCAAGACTCCGTCTCAAAAAAAAAAAAAAAAAAAAAGAAAACCAACAAATCAGTAACAGTGGCATTCTTTGAAAGTCAGCTAATCCAAAGTAGAATAAATTCAACTAACCCTAAGGCTGACTTTGACTCACTTGCGCTCTGTAATCACTAGAACCACCCACATATTGTTCTTAAAACCGTATACAAGACCATCAGTTTGTTTTGTTCCATAAGACTATGTTTAATCTCTCCTTTACTTAAGTTTTGAATTTTTTAAATTTTAAATATTGAGTTGTAGATTCATCCTTTGATAATAAGATCTCCTATCTCAAAATAGCAAAAGAAGGCTTTATCAACAGAATACTAGATTACAGTGGTTTATAAGAACTTTCCAATTCTGGAGTTCCATTATTTCACTTATTATTGATCATTTAAATTTGGGTTAATAATGAAGTCATAAATAAAACCTTGCAAAGACTGAGCTTTAAAAAATATTTCAAATTCTCTGTAGCTCTCTTAATTTTTTTTTTTTTTTTTTTTTTTTTGAGACGGAGTCTCACTCTGTGGCCCAGGCTGGAGTGCAGTGGCGTGATCTCGGCTCACTGCAACCTCTGACTCCTGGGTTCAAGCGATTCTCCTGTCTCAGCCTCACAAGCAGCTGGGATTACAGGCACCTACCACCATGCCCAGCTCATTTTTTTTGTTGTTGTATTTTTAGTAGAGACAGGGTTTCACTATGTTGGCCAGTTTGGTCTCGAACCCCTGACCTCAGGTGATCTGCCTGCCTTGGCCTTCCCAAGTGCTCGGATTACAGGTGTGAGCCACTGCGTCCAGCCTAGCTCTTAATTTTAAGAGGAAAATATGGTTCAGCAACTGAGTACCTATTATGTCTCAGACACCGGCAGTTCTGAGAATTTAAACCACCACACATGCACCCAAAGCCCTGATCCTTACAGTCTTCATTAAGAGAGCACTGTTTTTCATTAGCAAAAGGATATCCTACTACATACAGTAACCATCTGCCTGCTCTTAAGTATTTTTATTCTGCTTTGATGCACCACAAAGGCATGGGTAGAGGACCTAGAGAGAGAACTGACAGATAGCAAAATACAGAGAAATGATAATTGTGTGGAGATTCTTTGCTAAACCAAAAGACTTTATGTCTTGTCATAAAACAGACTCCAGTGTCTAAAAAATACTTTTACAAATACATTCCAAATTATACATAGATTTGACTTTTCCTTCAAAATATCTTCTAAGTCCCAACTAGGCTAAAAACCTAAAAGCCAAAACAATGGCATATCCCAGCAGTGCTAGTATTTAGCTGAAGTTCAGCACATTTTTTTATTGTTTTTTTTGAGACAGAGTCTTGCTCTGTCGCCCGGGCTGGTGTGAAGTGGCCCGATCTCTGCTCACTGCAAGCTCCACCCCTCTGGGTCCACGCCATTCTCCTGCCTCAGCCTCCCGAGTAGCTGGGACTACGGGTGCCCGCCACCACGCCCGGCTAATCTTTTTGTATTTTTAGTAGAGATGGGGTTCACAGTGGCCACCAGGTTGGTCTCCATCTCCTGGCCTCGTGATCCGCCCGCCTCGGCCTCCCAAAGTGCTGGGATTATAGGTGTGAGCCACCACACCTGGTCAGTAAATTTTTTAAAATTGTGCTTAAACTTAGAAGCATTCAGGATGTCAACAAAACAGTTGCAACTTTTTTGTTGTTGCTGTTATTGCAATTATAGAGTGGTACTCAGTTAACAAAACATTTATTTTGTATAAGCTACATTAGAGAAAATTGAAGATGAAAAACTACTATCCCCATACAAAATAATTTGTGCTGTGGATTAACAAAAACTCGCTTTTAAATTTCTATGCCAATTTATAATCCCTATAGTGTACCAAGCAAAGTTAATCTTATTGAAAATATCACCAGGACAAGGCTATCTAAAGACATTCAATAGGGTGTTAGCTATATAAAAAAAAGACACTGTACAGTTTAAACAAATGTTACACAGCCTGACATTTCAATTTTTCTCTTTAGAAGAAATGAGTGTGTACAGGAGTGTTAAATGCTTTATAGACAAGAAGAGAAACCTGTGCTAGAACCAATTTATTCATTATCTTCTTCATCTTCCTCATCTTCCTTTTTCTTGCTTTTTTCAGCCTTGACGGTTCCCATTTTTGCTGCATTAGGCTTTCCTTTAGCTTGGTATGTAGCAATATCCTTTTTGCATTTTTCCTTCGGCTTTGCAGCCCTCTTGTCAAAAGGCTGCTTGTCATCTGCGGTGGTGTAGCTCCACGTCTCTCCCGGTTTCTTTGCAGCATCACCAATGGATAGGCTAGATGTTCTCCTTTGATTTCAAGGAAATATTAAGAACAGAACAAGAAAAAGGCCAAAGGAGGCCTCTTGTGAGATGCATTGGGATCCTTTAACTTCTTTGTTTCCCCTTTAGGAGGGATGTAGGTTTTGATTTCTTTCATGATGAAACTTGTCTGCCTTTGCCATGTCTTCAACTTTTCCCTTCTCTTTAGCAGACATGGTCTTCCATTTCTCTGAAGCCCTTCTGAGAAAACTCTGAGGTGACTGGAGTATCTGGGTGCTTCTTGTGCTTTTCCTGGCAAATCTGCACAAAGATCGCAGGTGATGACATTCTGCCTCTCAGCTTCTTGGAATTGCCTTGCTAATGTTTCATTCTTTTTCCTCAGTGAGGCAGAGTCACCCAGTATCCATCAGACTCGCACCTGTGCCAGTGGAGAGCACAGGGCAGGTCGTACCACACTCTTTTAAACCACTGGATCTCGTGTGAACTAACTGAGCGAGAACTCGCTTACAACCAAGAGAATGGTGCTAAGCCATTTATGAATGATTCACCCTCATGATCCAATACCTCCTACTAGGCCCCACCTCCAACATCAGGGATCACATTTCAACATGACATTTGGAGAGGACACACATCCAAACCACATGACAACCCTTTTGGGGAATCAATTATTCACATTTTATGACCTGTTAACACCAATTCTGGGAATCTACCCAAAGGAAACTATTATGTTTGTATGCAAAGATAGTTATAACAGTGTTACTTTTAATAGATAAAATGCCGGGTGCAGGGGGTGGCTCACGTCTGTAATCCCAGCACTTTGGGAGGCCGAGGTGGGCAGATCACTTGGGGTCAGCAGTTCGACACCAGCTTGGCCAATGTGGTGAAACTCTGTCTCTACTAAAAAAATACAAAAATTAGCTAGGCGTGTGTGGCAGGTGCCTGTAATCCCAGCTACTCAGGAGGCTGAGGCAGGAGAATTACATGAACCCAGGAGGTGGAGGTTGCAGTGAGCCGAGATAGCACTACTGCACTCCAGCCTAGGTGACAGAGTGAGACTCCCGTCTTAGAAAAAAAGAGGTTAAAATTAGAAACAATCTAAATATCCAAGAAGATTAAACTAGTACATGCACATTATGTAATAATAGCCAATAAAACTGTTTCTGAAATTTATAAAAATAAGGGAAATATATATAACATGAAGTAAAAGTAGTACAACAACAAGAAACTGCTTTGAAAGTATATGGAAAAATTAGAAAAATAAAATTCTTGCAGTTGTGGAATACATAAATGATATATCTGTAAGAGGAAATACTATATTATGCAGATTATGCAGACAATAAATTATTATTATTATTATTTTTTGAGATGGGATCTCACTCTGTCTTGTCCAGGCTGGAGTGCAGTAGAGCAATCTCAGCTCACTGCAGCCTCTGCCTCCCGGGTCCAAGTGATTCTCCTGCCTCAGCCTCCTGAGTGGCAATGCTTTATAATTATAACAGTTCTATGAAGAGTAACTGTCTTTCAGTAAGTGAAGGATCTGCTTCATTCTTACTATCTAAATCCAGTCTGTAATATCTTTTAAAACTTAACTATCCAAATTTTCTTCTAAATAAAAAGGTTTACATATAAATGCTTCAATTGTCTATTTTATGTTTGATACCTTAGTGTTTCACACTTTCGTGACCTAAAAGTAGAGACATCTAGAATTGTTAAATGTTGC
Organism: Trachypithecus francoisi; assembly: GCF_009764315.1. NCBI lineage: Eukaryota > Metazoa > Chordata > Mammalia > Primates > Cercopithecidae > Trachypithecus > Trachypithecus francoisi. The sequence goes on along the minus strand of NW_022681472.1, from coordinate 78,031,628 downwards.
AAAGGTGCAAAGACATCAGGAAAATGTATAAGAATCCATTCTTGATCTCATACTTATTTACTTACTTATGAGAGTAGCAATAACTTCAAAACAGATGAGTTGGTTGTTCTGGAATAATTTTACGAATGGAAATGCCAAGAGTGGAAGATACGGTGTGTCACTAAAAATGACAGACCAGTGAGCTAATGCAGATAAGGTTCTGTGAATAAAATAACTTAGTATTAAAATTTATTTGAATAAATAACATATTCACATGATAAAAATTTGATACAAAAAGTATATTTGGTGAAAATTCTTCCGTGTACCCCTATCATCTAGTTCACCTCTCCAAAAGTAATCACTGTTACAAACAGAAATCCTTTCTTAAAAAACCATAAATGGTAGTATACTATAAAAATTGTTCTGTACTTTGCATTTTTCGATTAATGGTATCTTGGAAATAGTTTATATCAGTATATGCAGAACTTCCTTACAACATTTTACAGATGGATACGATAGCTTTGTACCCATACACCTTCATTTCTTCTTTTTCTTTTGTGTTCCTGACACAGGGCCTCGCTCTGTCACCCAGGCTGGAATGCAGTGGCATAATCATGGCTCACTGCAGCCTCAAACTCCTAGGCCCAAGTGGTCCTCCTGCCTCCATCTCCTGAGTAGGTGGGCCTACAGGTGTATGTATGCCACTATGTCTGGCTAATCTTTTTTGTGGATAGAGACAGGGTCTCACTATATTACCCACGCTGGTCTCAAACTCCTGGGCTCAAGCAATCTTCCCGCCTCAGCTTCCCAAAGTGCTTGGATTAGAGGCGTGAGCCACTGTGCCCAGCCACCTTCATTTCTTTAACATGATCTCTATTGTAGGGCATTTGCTTTCAGTCTTTTATAAGCAGTGCTGTGCTTAATGCCACTGTATGTACCATACAGTGTGTGTCATTCTTCGCATGAGAATACAGACTTGGAAATTCCTAAAGTGGAACTGCTGAGTCAAGAATACGTGCCGGCCGGGCGCGGTGGCTCAAGCCTGTAATCCCAGCACTTTGGGAGGCCGAGACGGGCGGATCACGAGGTCAGGAGATCGAGACCATCCTGGCTAACATGGTGAAACCCCGTCTCTACTAAAAATACAAAAAAAAAACTAGCCGGGCGAGATGGCGGGCGCCTGTAGTCCCAGCTACTGGGGAGGCTGAGGCAGGAGAATGGCGTGAACCCGGGAGGCGGAGCTTGCAGTGAGCCGAGATTGCGCCACTGCACTCCAGCCTGGGCGACAGAGCGAGACTCCGCCTCAAAAAAAAAAAAAAAGAATACGTGCCTTTGTAATTTCGAAAGTCAGTGCCAAATCAGCCCCCACAAAAAGTGTCTACTTACATTCCTATGACTCGCCTAAAGGGATGCCTGTTTTTCATACTCTTGCCAGCATATTATCAACCATTTTTTAAAAAACCTTTAATCTAGGTGAGAAATGGTACTTCAGTGTAGTTGCAATTGGCATTACTCTTTCTATGAGAAAGATTAAGCATCTTTTCATGTTTAAGAACCACTTCTAGGCTGGGCACAGTGACTCATGCATGTAATCCCAACATTTTGGGGGGTTGAGGCAGGAGGAATGCTTAAGCCCAGGAGTTTGAGACCAACCTGGACAACAGAGCGAGACCTCATCTCTACAAAAAATTTTTAAAAATTAGCCAGGTTTGGTGGCACACGCCTACTACTCAGGAGACTGAGGCAAGGGGATTGCCTGAGTCCAGGATTTTGTGGCTGCGTGAACTATGGTCACATCACTGCACTCCAACCTGGGTGACAGAGCAAGATCCTGTCTCTAAAAAACACACAAAAAACCAAAAATAAATAAAAAGAACCATTTTACCACTGTGAACTGTACGTGAAATTGTTTATCCATTTTTACTGGCTGGTCCTTTACATGTTTATTTATATAGGTGCTTTACACATTAAAGAAACCAGCCTTTCATTTGTCATGTTTTGCATATGTTTTTTTCAGTTTTACACGAGTCTTTGTTTTGGGAATTATTTTCACATGTAGAGATTTTTATTCTTATCAACCTCTTCTAGATACGTCATACTTGGAAAGGCCTTTATTACTCTGGGATTATAATTCTCTCACATGTACTTCTAATACCTTTACTGTTAATTTCCTTTTTTAAATTTTTTGTTTTGAAATCATTTTAGATTTACAAAAAAAATCCTGCAAAAATAGTAGAGTTCTTGTATACCTTTGACCTAAATTCCCCTAATGTTAACATCTTGCACATAGTACCATTATCAGTACTAAGAAATTGACACTGGCACGATGCTATTCACTAAATTATGGACTTTACTCAGATTTTACCATTTTTTACACTGATATCATTTTTCTGTTATTTCTTTCATTTCACCAACCCCAGATTCAACATTACATTTGTTTTGTCTCTGTAGTTTCTTCCAATGTGAGAGTTCCTTAGTCTTTCCTTATTTTTCATGACAATGCCATTTTTGAGGAATATCAGTTATTTTCTAGATTGTTCCTCAATTTGGGTTTGTCTGATACTTATATGAGGTTACATATTTTTGGCAAGAATTTCACAAAAGTGGTGCGCATCATATTGACGTCTTATTACTGGTAATTTTATTTATTTAATTTTTGAGACAGGTTCTCACTCTGTTGCCCAGGCTGGAGTGTAGTGGTGCTATCATGGCTCACTGAAGCCTTGAATCTCCAAGTTCAAGGAATCCTTCCATTTCAGTCACAAGTAGCTAGGACTACAGGTGTGTGCCACCATGCTCAATTAATTTGTTAAAATTTTTTGTAGAGATGGGTTTCTGCCATGTTTCCCAGGCTGGTCTCGAACTCCTGGGCAAGTGATAGGCCCACCTCGGCCACTCAAAGTGCTGGGATTACATGCATGAGCCACTACACCTGGTGTACTAGTGATTTTAAATGTGCTTACTTGCTTAAGCTGGTGTCTGCTGAGTTTATTATAAAATTACTATTTTTCCATTTGCCATTAATAACCATCTTGGAGGAGATATTTTAAGACTATGCAAATATCCTGTTAATCCTAGAATTTTTTTTTTTTTTTGAGACAGACTCTCACTCTTTAACCCAGGTCGAGTGCAGTGGCGTGATCTTGGCTCACTGCAACCTCCACCTCCCAGGTTCAAGCGATTCTCCTGCCTCAGCCTCCCGAGTAGCTGGGATTACAGGTGCACGCCACCATGCCCAGCTAAGTTTTGCATTTTTAATAGAGACAGGGTTTCATCATGTTGGCCAGGCTGGTCTCTAACTTCTGACCTCAGGTGATCCACCCATCTTGACCTCCCAAAGTGCTGGGATTGCTGGTGTGAGCCACCGTGCCCGGGCACTCCTAGAACTTTTGTCCAGTAATTTTAGCATCAATTGTTGGATCTTGCCTCCAACAATGATCACTGCGGTGTCCCAATGGTGATTTTCTATTTCTCTAATTCCTTCTATATTTGTTAGAACTGTCCCTTCTCCCTCATTTATATCTTTATTTATTCAATTATTTATGTCAGGATGAACTCATGGATATTTATTTTATTCTACAAGTTATAATTGATTGTTATTTATTCTGTTCCTCAAATTGTTCCAGCTTTGGTCACTGGAAACTTTTAGGTTGAGTCATGTGCCCTTTTGACATGCCCATCCTTTCTGAGCACTTCCTTACTTTATGGCACTAAAAGATGCTTCAGGTTCATCTTGTATTTTCCCCACACTAGTAGGTGCACTTACTGTTACCAGGGTGTCATTGCTAGGCCTTCTCGGTGGACAGAGCTCGGAAATATATGCATGTATACTAACTCCTGCACACATACATATCTATATTTCTTTCTGTGTCTATTCATCTGCATATATGTTAAGAACTAACACTATCAATTCCAATCAACTACTGCAAGATTCATTCTAGTCCTTGTGCTTATTTATCTTCTTTCTCTGAGAGTAAGAAACCTGGCTCTCATCTCTGTTTAGCTATTTGTATACAAAAAGTGGCTTCTACACATAAAGTAGTTTCAGACTTGCTAACTCCACATTTATTTCTAATACTTTGATGGTTCTGTTTTTTTAAAAAGTAACTGAATCTTTAGTTCAAACAGAATTTATATGGTGTAAGATATGAGGTATGCTTTCAACTTTTTCTAGACAGCTAGCTAGTTATTCCATGTCATTTACTAAATAACCCCCCTTTTCTTCATTACTTTGAAATGACACCTTTAAAAATAAGTCAATTTTTGAATGTAGCTGGGTCTATTGTTAGACTCTGCATATCTATTTATATGTCAGCAACAATTTCAATGCTTTATAATAGCTTTTAATATTTAAGGCTAATTCCCTCTCATTACTGTTTAAATATAAATTATTTTTCTGAGAAGTATACTTTATAGTTAATGTGGCAAGCAGAATAATGCAAATTGCCCCCCTCCCCAAAAGATGTCCATGCTCTAATCCCTGTAATCCATGAAGATATTATTTTACATGGGATTTTGCAGATATGATTAAGTTAAGCACCTTGGGGTGAGGGCATTTATTCTGGACTACCTGGGTAGGTCCAATCTAATCACATAGGTCCTTAATATCAAAGAACCCCTTCCTGGCTGTGGTCAGAGGGAGATATGACTACAGAGGAATGGTCAGAGAGGCGCTTTGAAGACAGAGAAGGTGGGCCTGAGTCATGAAATATGGGAAACTTGCAGAAGCTGGATAAGGCAAGGCAAAGGATTCTCCTCAGAGCCTCTAGAAAGGAATGTGGACCTGCTGACACTCTGATTTTAGCCCAGTGAGATCCAACCCATGGTGAATTTCTGCCTACCAAACTCTAAGGATAAATTTGTGTTGTTTTTAAGCCACTACATATGTGGTAATTTGTTATAGCGGCAATAGAGAACTAATATAGTTAATGGAATTAATAAGCTATTTCAGACATCTTTTATTATTCGAGACAATACTCAGAACAACCCCAGGAGGGAGGGATTAGCATCATTACCGAGCCTAGGAAATGGAATTCCAGAGAATGTAAGTAAATCCATTATTGGAAGGGCTAGAAAATCAACCTAAATACAAGAACATGTTTTCCAAAGGATAGTACTTTCATAATTACAGAAGTTACATATTCGACAGTGAGTTGCCATCTTTTGACTGACTCTCAGACTGGCAACAAATAAAGACTGATAAAATCCAGTGTCGGTGAAAACAGTAACACTGGCATTTCTCAAGGTTGGCAGAATTTTCTGAGAGAGAGAGAATAAATGAATGATTTGACCTAGTAGTTTAAATTCTAGAAGTCTATACAAAAATATTCACACAGGATATTGATGAGGGTATTTATTATAATATTGTCTGAAAAGCAAATAAACGTAAAATAACCTAAATGTCAATGAACAAGATGAAGACTTAAATCCTGAAACGTCCATCCATGTGCATTTTTTAGAAGGACGTAAACCTACATATACTGAGAGAAGGAGGGCCATGATAGACTTGAAAGTAAAAAGGAAGATAAGCAGCAAAATAGTATGTATAGTATGATTCCATTTTTGTTAAATGTATGTGAATACTTTTGCATTATATACACACAAAAATATCTTACCAAAGTAAACCAAACAATTAGCTCTAGCAAGTCAAATTGGGGCTGGAAGAGGTGCTGATTTTTTCTTTATAACCTTCTGTACTGTTTGAATTATTTTACGAAGAAGGTATATTCTTTTTGCCATTTAAAATGAATACTTTAAAGTTACTTTTAAAAATACTGTATCACAGGCCGGGCGCAATGACTCACACCTGTAATCCCAGCACTTTGGGAGGCCGAGGTGAGCAGATCACCTGCGGTCAGGAATTCGAGACCAGCCTGGTAAACTTGGTGAAACCCTGTCTCTATTGAAAACACAAAAAATTAGCCAGGTGTGGTGGGGGATGCCTGTAGTCCTAGCTACTCTGGAGGCTGAAGCAGGAGAATCACTTGAACCTGGGAGGCAGAGGTTACAGTGAGCCAAGATGGCACCGCTGCACTTCAGTCTGGGCAGCAGAGTGCAAACTCCGTCTCAAAAACAAACGAACAGAAAACAACAACAAAAAACTACCACAAAAAATTCCAAACATATATAAAACTAGAAAGCACAATCAAGCCCCATAAGCCTGGCTCCAACAATAAATCCATGTTTTATTATACTTCTTTCATTGACTACAACCCCTCAATTTTTGGCTAGATTATTGTTTTTTTTTTTTTTTTTTTTTGAGACAGTCTCGCTCAGTCGCCCAGGCTGGAGTGCAGTGGTGTGATCTCGGCTCACTTCAAGCTCCGCCTTCTGGGTTCACGCCATTCTCCTGCCTCAGCTTCCCAAGTAGCTGCGACTACAGGCGTCCGCCACCACACCTGGCTCATTTTTTGCATTTTTAGTAGAGACGGGGTTTCACCGTGTTAGCCAGGATGGTCTCGATTTCCTGACCTCGTGATCCGCCCGTCTCAGCCTCCCAAAGTGCTGGGATTACAAGCATGAGCCACCGCACCCGGCCTGGGGAGATTATTGAAAAGAAGATCCCCGACATCATGCCACTTTCCTCTTTAATACAGAAGTCTACAATTACAACTCTTTAAAAAAGTGGGGGAGGGATGATTTTCTTATATAGTCACTGTTTGGACGAACGGAGGCAAGATGGCGCACTTCCGGGTTCTTCATCCCCCCCAACTGTTCCCGCGCACGCAAAAATGCAGCCGACGCCCGGGAAGGTGCAGACCAACTGGGCATGCGCCAGGTGACGTCAATCTGAAGAGACCAAGATTTACCTGGTCGCACCTGCGGAACGCGCCCGGACACGCCCGTGCCCCGCCTATCGCCCTCCCACTCCCAGAAAAGCCGCTCCAGACCAGTGCCACGCGCGGACTTCCCAGCTTCCCCACTGCGGTCGGGACTGTCGGAACTCCGTCCGAGGGCAGCATGGAGAACTCTGTGGGCCTCATTTGCCGGAGGCCAACAGACCTCTCCTTACCCACCTTCTTCCCCTGAAGCTAGGTGACCAAAATAAACTTGCAGTTTTGCTCCTACCCTTGCCTAGTCGCTGGTTCCTTTGCGCCCGCTCTGGTGGTCTTAGAAAAAACAAAACAGTCACACCACCACTGTAATGTAAATAAAATTAACAATTGTTTTGTAGTATTGTTTCATAATCACGCAAGACTCAAATTTCCCCAGTTGTCTGAGCAAGACTCACTCATTGATCCATTTTTGTAGCAGAAAAAAAAGGGTCACTCATTGAATTTGGTTATCTCCCTTAAATCTCTGTCTCTTTTAATGTGGAATAATCCCTCCCTTTTGCTAAGTCACAATTTTGAATTTTAGTAGAAACAGAAATGTAAAATTTAAATTTAAAAATTTAGAAAAACAAATTTAAGAAACAACAAAAAAATTGCTGTGAAGCCTTAACTAAATTAGGATTATAATTTGAAGTACACATACATAGAATTAGAGTTACAATGGTAACTTTAATTGTAAATGTACTAGTAGGCATATAAGTATATAAAGCATAACATCTTATTACATTTTATGAGGAACCTCAAATGATATGAGCAACCTCTTGTCACTGTAGGAAGATCTTTTGGAAAATACATCTCAAGAAGGTCCCCATGTATACACTGTATTAGGTAGAAATCAAAATTATTTCTCTGATAATTTGAATTTTTAATGAAATTTATAGCTTACACTATGATATTAAAAGTGTTACCTCACTCTTTCCCAAAAAGCAGAGCAGTATAATAATTAAATTCATTCGTTATTAATGTGACTGTGAACAGAACTTAATGAAAGAGTGAAAAACTCCTAAAATATTCTGTTTTTGAGTTGTGCTACTGGGGATAAGGAAGAAGCGTCAACAAGTACTGAAGAAAAACATTCATAATTTAGAAAGTCTAAAATCCTAGAATCTGCAAAAATTATAAGAAATTTTAGATACCTTAAACAGTTACTTGAGTAACTTTTACTTATTGATAAAATCAGTACTTCATTTCCTACAGTGAGGGGGTCAACAGGAGAAAATGTTTTCTACCTTGTCCTCTGAACTCAGGAAATTGATTATTTCAGAAGAATGCACAAAATCATCATTTTTGAAGTAATGTACTCTCCTCTTTTAATTTCTTCAGCATCTGATGAGAGACTTCACTTTCTAACCAAAATATTTACTGTTCTCAACCTAGAATATGAACCTAAAAAGCAAAGGCAAGGCACTGATGGTCTACACTGGTATTTTGACAAACGTCTGAGCACTGATGTTATCTTATACACTGACAGGAAGTATAGTAAGTGTGAAGACCAAATAGAAAAATTAAGCAAATTTCCATCTCTAAGTTATCTCTTAACAAAGTTATCTGATGTTTTCTCCAATTAAAAAGGACAGCATATTATGTATTTACCCTTTGTCTTAGCATCTAAAATTTTGAATCTATTCCAAAGATACACTTAATAGAAAAAGACTTATGGGCCAAACTAATTAATGCAGCATGCTTGTGACAGCAGAAGATTGAAAACAATCTACATGATCATTAATAAGGGACAGGCCAAATAAATAATGGTGCATTTGCACCATGGTGCACAATGCAGCTATAAAAAAAAGATGAATATTTCTCTACATTGCTTTAAGATGATATCTAGAATATGTTGTCAAATTTAAAAATCAGAGTACAGAAAAGTGTAATAGTATACAACCATTTACCTAAGACAGTAAATACAAACATATTTGTAAATACAAATAAGATGTTCACTAAAAGGATGACTTATTGGGAGGAGAAGTAACAGGACAAAGGAAACGGAAGTCAGCCTGTTCTGAATGTACCTTATTTTGTAGATTTGATTTAGAAACATGTAAATGTTTTATAAAAGTATAAAACAAATTAAATTAAATACAAAAATTTTTCAAAAAACTGAAAACAAATGAAACAAATTAACCTGTGTAGTGAGTTAGTGGCATTATCATATGAAGAGGAGTTATTTCAAGTCATTTTAAAACAATAATTTGGGCTGGGTGTGGTGGCTGACACCTGCAATACCAATCCATTAATACGAATACATTGGTGGTAGAGGCAGAAGGATCACTTGAGCCCAGGAGTTCCAGGTGAGCCTGGGCCACATAGTAAGACTTCATTTCTACTTAAAAAAAGATAAACTCGCCAGGCATGGTGGTGCACACCTGTAGCAGCTACTTGGGAGGCTAAGGTGGGAGGATCGTTTGAGCCCAGGAGTTCGAGGTTACAGTTAGCTATGATTATGCCATTGCACTTCAGCCTGGGTGACAGAACGAGGCCCTGTCTCAAAACACAAAAACAAAAATGAAAACAATAATTTGATTATATATGCCTAGTGGGATAGAACCTAAGGACAAAAAGAACTATAAAAGATATTTTGGACTGCTTTCAATAATCATAATATTCACATTGTTATTATTTATAGTTACATAGTTTTTATTATATAGCATACATTACGGAGTTTAAAAACCATTGTGTGACTGTGTGTGTGTGCATGTGTGTTAAAGAAAATAAGGAATTATGTCAATGCTGTTAGAAATCAAGATTTTTAGCATAAGAAAAAAGATACAAATATAAAATCAAAGAAGTTATGCAAATTTGTAATCTTAAATCTGAATTGAAAATATTAGTATGAACTCCTGGTTCTATGCACTGAAAAGGCCTCTATGTTCCATCTGAGTTCATAATCAATACACTGATCATTCTGGGGAGCTCCAAGGTAATCAGTCCACTATTCTGAAAACTGTTACAAAAAAAAAGATTACCAAGCATTTAACGTGCCTTTCCTACATGGGTTGTCTCTTCCAGTAACCAAATAGCTGATCCTAAGAACTTTTTCTTTGGAGAAATTTCCCGGTTTATAAAATGAGAAGGAGTAGAATTATATTATCACTGTTTAGATAATCTCTGGTGAAATAATGGATCTAGGCAATAATCATCAATGGACAAAACCATCGCCAAAGGAGAGACAGCCAGGTATGAATTATAATCCGCCTAACAGAAGCACATAAAACCACCTAGGAAGTTTTCTTTCAAGCCAAAGAAACAAATACCAAAGGGTGGAAATAAAAACCTTCACTCAGATCAAGCCCCAGCTCTAACTGTCAGTTTATAGTAAATTCAGGAGAAAGAGACACATGTTAAACAACACTATGAAAGAAAATCAGCAAAATCCAGAACTTAGAGGGCCATACAGGTTAAATGACCTAGTTTTTTCCAACAAATACATTGTAAGAAAAAAAACAGGTATCAGAGTCTATAGATTAATCTCCGTGGCATATCAACCAAATGTAATGTGTCCATGTTGTTTGAACCCTGATTTGAACAAGTTTACATAAGAAAAATTTTTAAGACAATCAGAGGAGTGCTGATTGAATATCTGAACATAATGAAGAATTATTAATTCTTCTTTTGTGTGTGAGTATGGTAGTGTACTTATGTTAAAGAAAAAGAGTCCTTATCCCTTAGGGATACATATGTATGTATTCAGCAGGGGGAGTGTGCGTATGTTGGGATGTGGGGTGTAGAGTGAGCGGGAATATTCACCCAACATGATTGGCTATGAGTTGGCAATTGCTGAAGCTGGATGATGGGCATGGGGATATTTGTTACATTATTTTTTATTCATGCTTGAAATTTTTCATAATAAAAATTATTTTTGAAAAACGTCTTCAACTCTGGAACCTGGGCTTAATCTTAGCTCTCTCACTGCTGTGATTTGATCATATTTCCTAGTCTCTCTATGCCTGAGTTTCTTTACCTACAAAATAAGTTAAATGTGCCTAACACATGAAAAGCATGTTAAAGGATGAGCTACTGTTATTATTAACATTTACTGGATGCTTCCTAGGAATGGACTCTAGCATGTGCATTCTCAAAGAGATTCTTATCTCATTTTCCCAATAGTCTTATGATGTTGGTGTTATTACTCCAACTTTTCGATAAAAAAATTAAGGCTAAGAAGTAAAATAACACATCCTACATCACAATAATTAAGTGGTAGAATAAGAATTCAAAACTAGGTCTTTTGCCTTCAAATTCAAAGCTCTTTCCACTATGCCTCTTTGTTCTTTTTTTGAGACGGAGTCTTGCCCTGTCGCCCAGGCTAGAGTACAGTGGCGCAATCTCAGCTCAGTGCAACCTCTGCCTCCCGGGTTCAAGCGATTCTCCCTGCCTCAGCCTCCCAAGTAGCTGAGATTATAGGTGCCCACCACCATACCCAGCTAATTTTTGTATTTTTAGTAGACATAGATTTCACATGATGGCCAGGCTGGTCTCCAACTCCTGAGCTCAGCTGATCTGCCTGCCTTGGCCTCCCAAAGTGCTGGGATGTTCTTTTAGATTAATCTGAAAGAGTCCTATTTTCTAGAACATGACGCAAACTAATATTCACATGTAATATATGTGTATGTACATTTTTAAAACTAAACCAACATATCACATAAGGATAATCAAACCGACAAAACAATATCTTATAAACAGAAGATTTTAAAACATTGCAGTTATTAGTTACAGGTCTCATACACGTTGCTGCAATATACAGAACATACCTCTGTAATACTCTGAGTAGTTTCCTACTTTTGATGGGGTATTTCTTCTGAAGGTTGAGGAATGTCACATGAGTCCCCTTATCTATGAGGCTACTAAATGCCGTATGATTTTCAGGCAGTTGCAGCAGAGAGCGCCAAATGAACATTCTGAAATAAAAATATATTTTAACCCCCCAAATTGTTTTTGAGTAAAATGGATGTATCATACAGAATTTACATGGTACCTGTATTTTGTTGGATATTCACCGTAGCCTTTTAATAAGATTTGTAAACGCTTTTTGTTTAATCCATCTGGTAACTCGTTCTATAAAGAAAAAGATAGTATTAATAAATGACGTGATCATTAAAACTGAAAAGGTGACAAATGGTAATCTAGTCCACAGTACTTTCCAACTTTAGAAAACAACACATAGTAAGACATATTTGTGTATTAGAGGTCTTTTCCCCACTCCCCTCTCTCCCTCTCTTGAGCATGCATACACATAGCCAATAAAGTTCACGATATAGTACCTTCCCTAAACGAGCTTGACAAACTTTTTCTGTAAAGGGCCATGATGTGGTTTGGCTCTGTGTCCCCACCCAAATCTCAAATCTCATCTTGAATTATAATCCCCACAATCCCCACTGTTGAAGGAGGGACCTGGAGGGAGGTGACTGGATCGTGGGGGTAGTTCCCCCATGCTGTTCTCATGATAGTGAGTTCTCACGAGATCTGATGGTTCCGTAAGTGTTTGACAGTCCCTCCTCCACATATTCCTCTCTCTCCTCCCGCTGCCTTGGGAAGAGGGTGTTCACTTCCCCTTCAGCTTCTGCCATGGTTGTCAGTTTCCAGAGGCCTCCACAGCCATGTGGAACTGTGAGTCAATTAATCCTCCTTTCTTTAGAAATTGCCCAGTCTCAGGTAGTATTCTTTATAGCAGTGTGAAAAAGGACTAATAAAGGCCAGTTAGTAAATATTTTAGGTTTTGTGGGCCAAGAAGAAAAATCAAGATCATATATTTATATATAACCACTTAAAAATGCACAAAGCATTCTTAGCTTGAATAGCTGAATTAGGCCCATGGGCTGTCATCTGCTGACCCTTGCATCAAGAGCAATCCATTCTGACAGCTCCTCCCCCATCTCTCTTTCCTCAAAATTCTAGGCAATTGCTAACATTGAAGCATCAAGGAAAGGTCTGGCAGAAAAACATGCGGGAGTACATCATTTTATCCCAACAGACATCAGCTCCTGCTGATAATCCCTTATATCTAAGACATTTAAGCCAATTTTTATCTTAATAAAAAATATTGTATAGAATTTAGGATTATAAAGCTGTTTTCACATATTATCTCAACTGGATCTAACAACTCTATCAAACAGATGAAATGTCTTCCTTTACTTGAGAAAATGAGAAGTTTGGTAAATTGCTTATGGTCACAAATCTGCTAAATCTTGGCTCAAGACTCGAAGCCAGACTTTCTGATTGAGTTTAGTGCTCTTTTTACCACAAGAAACAGGTAGTCCGATATAAGAGAAGGGTGAAGGGAAAACCCAAGATGATGGTGAATGAAGATACTTGAGAGCCATGTTAAAGGTCTAGAGGGCAACCAGAGCAAATGAGAGCAGTATGATCCAGGAAGACTGCCTTCGTCAGCAAGATACCTGCTGCCACTGAAGCCTCTTTTTAAACAAAGGAAATGTGCCCTGGAGAGTTTGGCCTCAATTTGATCTGTTCTTGACCATGAGCTGATAAAGTTCCTTCTTTCCTTTCCACGTGCTAATGCAAAGATGAGTTGAGGACTTGCACTTCACCCCATTGAAGTGTTCTTTTTTTTTTTTTTTTTTTGAGACGGAGTCTCGCTCTGTCGCCTGGGCTGGAGTGCAGTGGCCGGATCTCAGCTAACTGCAAGCTCCGCCTCCCGGGTTTATGCCATTCTCCTGCCTCAGCCTCCCGAGTAGCTGGGACTACAGGCGCCAGCCACCTCGCCCGGCTAGCTTTTTGTATTTTTTAGTAGAGACGGGGTTTCACCGTGTTAGCCAGGATGGTCTCGAACTCCTGACCTCGTGATCCGCCTGTCTCAGCCTCCCAAAGTGCTGGGATTACAGGCTTGAGCCACCGCGCCCGGCGAAGTGTTCTACTTTGACCTACTTCTTAGAGCTGGCAATGGTTTCCTCAGAAGCAGCTCCATTCCTCAACATATTTCTGCAGGATATCCAGATTTGATCCACACTACAATGCTGCCAGATACCCTGACATGATGAGCCTTTTAATTCCCAAAGTTACTCATGACCATTCCTACCAGTTTTCCCAGAAAAGGTCCTGTAAACTCTGAAGCCAGAATATCTCAGAGATACCATTCAGCTTATCTTTGCAATAAAGATTCATTAAATAGGAGCAATATTGCCCAAATCTTTACACAACTAGACTTGGCTTGTGTCTGCTATTCAGTTTTTTTCTTTAAAGAAATAATCTTTTGTTTAAAGTTACATGAAGAGGTTATAAAACTATAAAGAAAATCAAGGGCATAATTAACACAAAAGTGAGGACAATGGTTATATATATGGGGTAGGGAGAAAAATGTGATGGGGGATAAGCAGACAGGGGGCTCCAAAGCTACTGGTAATGCTCTTATTTCTTCATGTGGAAACGGGTATGTGCAGAAAAAAGTGAACACAAGCTGGTCTGAGCCTGCTACCCTTAGAAGACTTACTTGCAAGGTCGGCCTTTGGCTGGTGCCTAGAAGTTGAATTTCAGGAGAGTTCTCATTACCCCCAGAACCAAAAAAGAGTAGCTCATTGTGTTTAAACTGTTTGTACAATGTGGTTTATGCTGAATGCCCTTCCTTCTAGGAGTCTGAAATTTGAAACCTGTTAAAACAGGGTACCTACAGAACCAGCCTCTAGTAAAAGTCCTGGGCACCAGGTCTCTAATAGATTTCCCTGATAGACAATACTTCACACGCATTGCCACACTTCATTGACGGAGGAATCAAGGATGTCCTGTGATTCCAGTGGGAGAAGATTTCTGGAAGCTTGTGCCCGGTTTCTTCTGGACTTCACCTCATGTGTCTTTTCCCTTTGCTGATTTTGCTTTGCATCCTTTCACTTTCATATATTATAGCTATGAATATGACTACACGCTGAGTCCTAATAAACCACCAAACCTAAGGATGGTCTTGCAGCCACCCGACACAGGATACATATGTAATCTTTTTTTACTTTTCATTAAGTTGTAATCTGTTTTAGACACTCTTCTGTGCTGCAAGTTTTACAATTAAAAAATGCTTAAAGAAAAAAGAAGTTACAGCAGTCCCTACTTATTTGAGGAGGAAATGTTCCAAGATCCCTAGTGGATGCCTGAAACCTCAGATAACACTGAACCCTAAATATATCATGTTTTCCCCTATATATACATACCTGTAATAAAGTTTAATTTATAAATTAGGCACAACAATAGATTAACAATCATAACTAATAATAAAATAGCACAATTCTGACAATATGTCAGTATCAGTACTTTTGTGCTCTACAGAAGTTTTTTAAGTAAAATAAGGGTTACTGGAACACAAGCACTGTGATACTGTGACAGTAGATCTGATAACCAAGAGGCTACTGAGTGACTATGCTAGACAAAATGATGATTCATGTGCCAGGTGGAACAGAACAAGATGGCAGGAGATTTTGTCATGCTACTCAGAACGATGTGCAATTTAAAACTTATGAATTGTTTATTTCTGAAATCTTCCTTTTAATATATTTGGATCACAGTTGACTACATGTAAACAAAACCATGGAAAGTAAAAAACTATGGATAAGGAAGGACACTGTATTAAAATCAATGTGAAAAAATATCAGGTATTATTAGTGAGAATATGGAGCAACTAGAACTCTCAAATACTGCTGGTAGGAATGTAAATCAACTACTTTTCAATCAACCACTTAGGAAAACTGACAGTATTTACTAAATTAATCTACAGTGTATCAGTTGAGTAGTTATTCTGGGGTGGGGAGCGGGGGTAAGGGAGAGAAAGCATAGAATGGAGCAAGAAGCTGATGGTAGTGTTCCAGTTTTTGATCCGGGTGCTGGTAACATGGTGTGTGCATTTTGTGAAAGTTCACTGAGCTGTATACTTAATGTGTACTTTGTATATGTGTGTGTATATATTTGTCATTAAAAAGTTTTAAAATCCCTTGAAAATAATGTAACATCTCTATTAATAGCTATATTTTCTTTATTTCTCAAAGTAATATGGCTGGGTGTGGCAGCTCATGCCTGTAATCACAGCACTTTGAGAGGCCAAGGTGGGAGGATCACTTGAGGCCAGGATTGAGACCAGCCTGTGCATAATTTCAGTTACAACTGTATTCTCTTCATTTATTCTCTTTCTTTAATTCCCAAGAAGGAAGAGTGGTGATGGCTTAGAAATCACAAGACTTGTCTACAGCAGAGTCATGACAAACAAAGTTTAATTACCAAATATTCTTACCTTTTTACTTTCAAAATCACTAGTCAGGTCTTGTTTTAATATTCTAGTCTGTATTTTGCTTCCCCTGGATTTTGCTGGCTGCTGAACTCTTCCTGATGTTACTTTCATCTTAAGATCACTGGAACTCAGTTTATTCTTGGGCAAATCTTCAATAACTTTCACTAAAGGCAGAGGTGGCTAAATGGAAAGATAAATATATGTATTCTAGTGGATATCCTTGGAAGATAGGCCTGTTAATATATGATTTTCAAAGTTTGCTTTAATAACATGCCTTAATATGTAGAATTATTCTTCAGGCAAAAAACCTAAGTAAAATGTCTAGGAACATTTGCTTTGACTAATAAAGCAAATTTCTACTGAATCTTTTTGAAGAACATAATAAAGATATATGATTAACAATAGCAATAAATATAATTATTCCTTGAAAGCTGGCCTTAAATCATTTAATACCAAATCATGTTTACACATACATGGTGAAGTTAGTATGGTGATTATTACCTACAGCAAAAAAGGTACAGTTAGAGGTATGGCCCTCTAGAATTCTGATAGAAGTACCCTAATATTCGTTGGGGTCAAGTGAAATTTCTAAGAGGAAACTGCCAAATGATTTTCTTCTAGAAGCATGGAACCTCTGCCTCTCTATCCCTTGGTTAAATGTTTTAATCTGCTTAGCAATCACTATTAGTTCCTTATTGTATCAACAGCTTAAGCAGTTCAGACAATGTGACTTTGAACCTATACCTTCATTTTTATGGGGCCCATCAGATAGGGAAAAAAAACCTGAACAACTTCAATTTACTTAAAGTAACATTACTCACTAGAACATTTTCTCCATAAATAATATTCTCTTTGAAATAAAAGATCTTCCTTCTTCAAAGGAAGTGAGCAAATCAGGTAACTCAGGCTTTCTAAGTTCTAAATACAATTCAAATACAATGACCATTTACAGTTTATGATTCAATTCTTCAATTCATCTATAGGATGGGATTAATAGTGGTCTGACTTATGATATACCCATCTTTAATATCCTTAAACTATTTTTTGACTTCAATCCATTCTTCTACATTTTTATTAAAATTTCCATTGTAATGTCACAATTTCCCCTGTTTGAGCCTTATCTTCTACCATGAAGTATAACCTCCCAAAAAGAACCTGAGATATGACCTGACTTGACATGCCTTTGTAGTGTTAAACCTTCAACACTTAAGAATTCATTTACTCGCCGGGCGCGGTGGCTCAAGCCTGTAATCCCAGCACTTTGGGAGGCCGAGACGGGCGGATCACGAGGTCAGGAGATCGAGACCATCCTGGCTAACACGGTGAAACCCCGTCTCTACTAAAAATACAAAAAAACTAGCCGGGCGAGGTGGCGGGCGCCTGTAGTCCCAGCTACTCCGGAGGCTGAGGCAGGAGAATGGCGTAAACCCGGGAGGCGGAGCTTGCAGTTAGCTGAGATCCGGCCACTGCACTCTAGCCGGGCAACAGAGCAAGACTCTGTCTCAAAAAAAAATAAATAAATAAATAAAAAATTCATTTACTCTATTACCACAATACCACAGAAATTTTCCAATGACAAGAAAATAAAACTGGCAAAAATGGGACAAATGTGAGTTATGATTTACAGAGAATATAGAGCTGAACATTAATGTAGCCTGGAACAGCCATAAGACACTGATGGTACTGGGAATGTGTCCAAAAAATAAAAAAGATAATTCTACTTCTAAGCTAGCTTTTCTATTCATGTGATCTCAATTTGCTCAACAGATAACAAGCAGAAAGGAACTCAATGACTCACTCTTACTATAGTTTTTCTCAGATCTCTGCCTGCCTCTATTAAGAAGGTTTGGCAAGGCCAGATGCAGTGGCTCACGCCTGTAATCCCAGCACTTTGGGAGCCCAAGGCGGGTGGATCACCGAGGTTAGGAGTTCAAGACCAGTCTGGACAACATGGTGAAACCCCATCTCTACTAAAAATACAAAAATTAGCCAGGTGTGGTGGCACGTGCCTATAATCCCAGCTACTAGGGAAGCTGAGGCAGGAGAATTGTTTGAACCTGGGAGGCGGAGGCTGCGGTGAGCCGAGATCATACCACTGCACTCCAGCCTGGGTGACAGAGTGAGACTGCATCTCGAAAAAAAAAAAAAGAAGAAAGTTTAGCTAGTACTGTAAAACTGACTATTCAGAGGCTGAAAACTCTCAGTAAGAGCAGATATTAATACATTTTTAAAAATGTATTAATATATAGCACATATAATGTAAAAATATATTTATATAGTATATATAATGATATAAAGGGCAAAAGAGCAGCAGAGTATAATCCCATATGTTTAGAGACAAGTATGCATACACACACGTGCGTGCACACACACACAAACATATACGTATAGTTAATTCTCACTATTTGCAGTGGTTCTATAAAGTCACCATGAACACTCAATTAGTGAATACTGAAATACTGCTCCTAGGGGAAACACAGAATCAGGTTCCTGAGAGCCTCATTAATCAATCCATACATACATGTGTGTTTCTGTTTAAAGACATCTTATTTAATACATATTGCTGATTCCTTATCATTGAACTCACAGTTAATAGCACTATAACTCATTTCTGAATGAGTTTAATCTAACACACGTATTTTCTCTATAAGGGAAGCCACAGCCTGTGTTTAGAAACAATAAATAGCACTTCAATAAATTCAATAAATAGCAATTCAATAAAACAATAAATAGCTACGCTTAGGGACCACTTTAAACAGTAAAATCTTAACAAAAAGCTTCAAAATGCTAAAAAAAAAAATGGTATTAAGCAGACCACAAAAAGGATACTTGTTTACACTATGAGGGCTGAAATAAGACAGAGTGTTGCCTCGTTTGACTTCAGCTGGGAACAAGGGTATCTAGTGACTCAAAATTTCACTGCTCTGTGCATGTCCCTGAATGACCATGAAAGCACTGCAAGTATTAATTTTGAAGTTACAAATCAATTTTAGTGAGTAGGTGAATTCTCATGTATAGAATGCACAAATAATGAGGAGTGACTGTATATCTTTATACACATAGAAAAGAAATTGGGAATGTGTAAATCAGAATCATCTGAGAATGGTGAGACGTTCAGTGATTTGTATTTGTCTATTTGCTCTTCTGTGTATTCTTATTTTTTTCTGCAACAAGACACTGCTTGCATAATTTTTTAAAAGATAAAGAAAACAAAAAGGAGGAGGCACAAACTTTTTTCTAGAATAAAAAAAGGTGGCAAATGCTACTCCAAATGCACCCAATCTCATGTGATCTTGGAAGAATTGGAACACCCAGAACTGCTAGTTATTCGCTGTGTGATTAAGTTTGAGCATGAACTTCTTCCTGTGTAAAATGAAAGGGTTAGACCAGGTGATCATCAAAGTCTCTGTTAGAGCTACCAAGGTGCAATTCCAGACTGGAAGACACACGGACAACATGACTGATTAGCTGGGGGAGTTTTAGATAACCAGAGAAGAGAAGAGAGGCGTGCATTGTAGTGAAATGGATGCTGTGGATAATAGATTCAGAAATAAGGATGGTGTCTATGGAGATAATGAGGGAAGTTATAAGTTTGAGGAAATAAGTTAGACAGGTAGACAAGATTAGAGAGAGCACTGACAGCCAGGCAGAAGAGTCTGGACTTAATTCAACAGGTGAAGGAAGGAAGCCACTAAAGTAGCATTAGTTAAGAAATGATGATGAATTATTTTAGAATATGGTAGGACGGGCAGGGCAGGCACTGAGGGCTCTGAGTTTAAGATATTTATTTAAATTACTGTTAGTCTAGAGTAGTTAATGAAGACCAATACAAGGACAGCAATTACAGAGGTGGAGAACAGACAACACATTTATAGATATTTCAAATTTAAGAAGTTAGGCCAGGTGCGGAGGCTCACGCCTGTAATCCCAGTACTTTGGGAGGCCAACGTGGGCAGATCATGAGGTCAGGAGTTCGAGATCAGCCTGACCAACATGGTGAAACCCCATACCTACTAAAAATACAAAAATTAGCTGGGCATGGTGGCGCATGCCTGTAATTCCAGCTACACAGGAGGCTGAGGCAGGAGAATCGCTTGAACCCGGGAGGTGGAGGTTGCAGTGAGCTGAGATCGCACCATTGCACTCCAGCCTGGGTAACAAGAACAAAACTCCGTCTCAAAAAAAAAAAACAAGTTATATGACTTAGTATTGACTGGATTTAGAAAATAAAGGCGTAGGAAGTCATAGAGCTTCAAGGTCTCTAGCTTATGAGATGGGAAGAAAACATGAGACAGAACTGAAGAAACTAGGATTGAAGAACTCTTTTGGGAAGGAGAGAATGAGTAACACCTAAATGAGAGACATCAAACGGAGATGTCCCTCAGGAAGGCAACAATTTAAGAATAGAGCATATGTGAGAAATCAAGGTCAGAGATGTGGCTTTAGGAGTAAGAGCAACAACATATATCCAGAAAAATGGATAAGTTCCAGGTAAGTGAGAAACAGTAGCATAAAGATTTTACTCTTGATGATATAATAGGTAAGTGTTTATAAAAAGCTGATGTTGATTACTTGATCATACATACCTTATTTATTTCTTGTGTTAAAGCCTGAACTGAATATATGTTTAGACTTCCATTTTCCATAATAGATGCAATGTACCGTCCATGTGGGCTAATTACTGATGAGCTAATTCCTTCATCAAGGCTCCCAATCTCAAAGAGAAGTTTACAAGTCTGTATATTGATAAATCTCATAATACCATCTTGACTTAGTACTCCAAGAACCTAAGAGTAGAGAGAAAAAATATAAACTCCTAAAAACATGTGACAGTGAATGTCTGAAAGTCATACTATATACATGTCTTTACATGTATGCAATGTTTGTGTATGTACGTGTGTGTGTATATATATATGTGTGTGTGTATATAAATACATATATTTTGAGAGGGCCACCTAGAGGAAATTCTATTCTCAGTGAGATATGTTTTATTTTATTATTATTATTGTTTTGAGACAGAGTTTCACTCTTGTTGCTCAGGCTGGAGTGCAGTGGCACGATCTCCACTCACTGCAACCTCCGCCTCTCGGGTTCCAGCAATTCTCCAGCCTCAGCCTCCCGAGTAGCTGGGATTACAGGCATGCACCACCATGCCTGGCTGATTTTTGTATTTTTGGTAGGTATGGGGTTTCACCATGTTGGCCAGGCTGCTCTCAAACTCCTGATGTCAGGTGATCTGCCTGCCTTGGCCTCCCAAAGTACTGGGATTATAGGCATGAGCCACTGCGCCAGGCCTGATATTATATATTTTAAAATCACAACTTATGGCTCATGTTGATTATGCCCTGGATCTAATCAGAATCAGCAAGGAACCTATCATCATGGACTATGGAAAGGTGCCCTAAGAATCTTCCCTTCCCACAGGCAGATCATGCAGAGGACAGAGAGGATTAGACAATGATATAATTTGAATGTGTCTCTCCAACAGCAAGTATTGGAAACTTGCTCAATGCAACAGTGTTGGCAGATAGGGCCTAATGAGAGGTGACTAGGGCATGAGGGCTCTGCCCTCATGAAGAGATTAATGCTGTTATTATGGGAGTGGGTTTGGTATAAAAGGATGAGTTCGCCTCCCTCTTGTCCCCTCCCATTCCTCCCTCCCTTTCTCACCCATATGAGGCCTTCTACTATATTATGACAGAGAACAAAGGCCTTCAAAAGATGCCAACCTCTAGACCTTGAACTTCCCAGCCTCCAGAACTGTGAGAAATAAACTTATGTTATTTATAAATTACCCAGTCTGTGGTATTCCAATACAGCAGCACAAAACAGACTAAGAGAGACAGTTCCTAACTTTTGCCTCCACACTGGCTATCAGGAACAAGGAAGGTGGAGGGTTTGCCTTCCTGTACCCTTTCCATAGCTAATCGAAGCTAACATCAGCCCTGCTGCCCCCACACAAACCTGTCACTGCCACTGAGGCTCCCCATTGTCTACCTGTTTTCAGCAAATATTTTAAGTAACATCTGGAGAATGGAGAGTTTGTGAGTTGCAAGGGTAGTGGAGGGGTAGGAGGGAAGCTAGTCTTTTAAGGGGGGGGAAAAGTTTAAATTTTAACTCAAAATTTCAAAAATTAAAAACATGTAATAAAGGCCGGGTGTGGTAGCTCACGCCTGTAATTCCAGCACTTTGGGAGTCTGAGGAGGGAGGATCATGAGGTCAGGAGATCGAGACCATCCTGGCTAACATGGTGAAACCCCGTCTCTACTAAAAAATACAAAAACTTAGCCAGGCATGGTGGCGGGCGCCTGTAGTCACAGCTACTCAGGAGGCTGAGGCAGGAGAATGGCGTGAACCCGGGAGGCGGAGCTTGCAGTGAGCTGAGATCCGGCCACTGCACTCCAGCCTGAGCAACAGAGTGAAACTCCATCTCAAAAAAAAAAAAAAACAAAAAACAAAACAAAACAAAAAAAACATGTAATAAAAAAGTTGAAGCAAATAAACCCCTATGCTGCCATGCCTAAGCACAGGTTCTCTTCCCAGTGGCAGTGGCTGGTAAGTGATGCCACCATGTGATTGCTTGAAATGCTGATGTCATTAATCATACAAAAGACTGTAAAAGGCAGTTTGGAGGTGATAGTCTATAAAGCCCTCCTGTTGGCTGGCTTGCAGGAAACAAAGCCCCTCACCTGCAGTTGATGCAACTCCTCTGGAAGTCGATTGGGCAAGATCTACCCAAATGACAGATGCACATAACCTTTATGCCACTATTTCAACTCTGGGATTTTATCCTACAAAGAGGATGTGTGAAATGACACTTGTAAAAAGTTATTCAGTGAGCATGATTTGTAACAGAAAATGACTAAAAATAGGTTAAGTGCCAATAGAAGACTGGTTTAAAAAATAAACTGCATAGTGTTGCAGTTGTAAAAAAGAAAGAAGTTCTGCACTGATATAGAACAAGTTCCAACTTAAGAATAAAGCGTAGACTGGGCGCAGTGGCTCACACCTATAATCCCAGCACTTTGGGAGGCTGAGGCAGGTAGATCACTTGAGGTCAGGGGTTTGAGACCAGCCTGGCCAATATGGGAAACCCCGTCTCTACTAAACATACAAAAATTAGCTGGGCATGGTGGTTCATGCCTGTAGTCCCAGCTACTTGGGAGGCTGAGGCAGGAGAACCACTTGAGCCTGGGAGGCGGAGGTTGCAGTGAGCTGAGATTGCACCACTGCACTCCAGCCTGGGAGACAGAGCTAGATTCCATCTCAAAACAACAACAAAAAAACCCAAAGAATAAAAGGTGCAAGGTTGTATAAAATAATGGGAAAAACATAACACTATACAGAACAATAGTGGATATGGGGGGAGGTGAACAACTAGACAAATGGTAGAAAGGCATGACAGACTTCCTACTGTGTGCTGTTTTATGTTTTCAACCATATGAATATATTACCTAATCAAAAACGTAAGTAAAATGGACGTGATATATACATACACGCATATGTATACATACATATGGAAAACATATATCTAATCTGTTAAAATACAAGATCCATGACAGTCTATTTGAAATAAGAAAGTTAAGGTTTGACAGAACTCAACTCTTAAAAAGGAATAAGTGAAGGAGGATGGGGGAAGAAGCACTTTGTAAACTAAAGAAAGATACCTATAAAAACATGTTTCACAGGAGTGAGCAACCAGTTAGGGTAAATAAAATAACAACACAATGAAAAAATTTTAGTTCTAGTCCAATCTTTAATCCTTACAATTAACAGGAATGTTGACAAGTCAATGTTTCTAGTTGTTAGTGTTATAATCTGTAAAATGGGGAGAATATCTTTCCTGCCTATGCCAAATAATTAAGGATCAAATGAAAACTAGCATGCTAAAGCACACTGCAAACCATAGAGTACAATATAAATTTACAGTATGCTGATTTTATAAGAGCAAATTGTCAATAGTATAAAGAATACAAGATTTTGAAATTTTTTTCAATTCTAGACTCTTCACAAAAGTCACATATTTGTAATTTCAAATTCTTGTAACAAGGTGTAAGTTAAATAAATAAGAGCTAATATAGTTCAGAGATGGATGCGTTCTTTTGCAAAAAGTACAGTGTCCTACGTTTATGTTACTAACCTGATTAGAACCAGCATCAAAACTATCAGGAAGAAATTCTAGATGACGAATGGCTCGAACTTTAGTGGGCATCTGGATAATTCTAAAGAGCTGCCTAGCTTCCAAGCACCACAAATGAAGATGATTTGACTTGCCTCCAGCAGCCAGGATTCGGCCATCTCTATATAACAAAAAAGCGAGAAAGTAAGGCGGGTTCAATTGTTTGTAGCAGTGCTGTCTAACAGAACTTTCTGTGATGACAGAAAGGTGCTGTACCTATGCTACCCAATATGGTCACACTAGTCACATGTGATTCCCGAGCACTTGAAATGTGGCCAATGTTAATGAGGACCTTATTTTTAAATTGCATTTAATTTGTATTCATTTAAATACTTGTATGGACAGCTCAGGTTTATAGTATATATATTTTTACCTACTGTGCTAAGGCACCAGTTTACCAAACATTTGTTCAATGACCTGATTGTGGGTTTTTTACATAACACTTATATTTTATAGCATAATCTCAAGGTCACTTATCACTATCCAACTTTCTGTGTTTCACATACAGCTATACAGAATTGGTGGTACTGGCTATATGAAGAAACGTAACAGCCCAAACTTTTTTCCTGCTCAAAGAAAGCTACCTTAATAAGGTACAAGAAGAGTAAGTTGTTTTGACTTGCAAGGCCATTGCTCATTCATTCAACAAGAACTTGTAAAGGACTTATTAATTTGTAAAAAGTGTGATAATACTATGGTTATGTTTCAAGTGTCTGCTATAAGCCAGGTATGGTCCCAGAAGCCAGGGACACAGTCAGTTAAGGCTGCACAAGTCAAGTAATCCTGCTCTTACAGGATTTTTGATCTAGAGGAAGGCAAACAAACAAATAAATGAACTTGTTTTCAGCGGGTAATAAGTTCTATAAAGAATTACAAAATAAGGTGATGAAAGCTGGGAAAGGAGGAAGATCTGCTACCTGAATGACACAAATAGGCCAGTCATGGGATGATTTGGAGGAAGAATTCTATCCCGATCAGTATTCCAGACTGGCTGGTACAAAAGTGCTGAAAAAGCAGTAAAGTTAGTATATAGGGAAAAGTAAGTAAGAGGTCATACTCAAGTGCATTGCCATATGAAAGTACACTGCTATACTCAGGTGTGGCTAGAGGAGACTAAGGAAGGAAATGAGACGAAGCGAGGGAGGCCTAGGCCAGATGACAGAAGGCCTCGGGGGAAATGAGGGGTGGGGAGTTGGATTTTATTCTAAATGATGAAGGAGGTTAAATAGGAAAGTGACATGATCTGACTTACTGATTTATAAAAACCACTTTATCTGCTGCACAGAGAATGACTATAGGAAATGAGATTGAAAACAGGAAGAACAAATAAGAAGGCTATTATAGTACTCTAAAAGAGGCTAGGGTAGCTTGGATTAGGGTACCACCCACAGCAATGAATAAAAACAAATTGACCAATTTGAGATATAGTTTGGTTGAGTTGATGGGATTTACTGATGACTTAGAAGAACAGGGTGAGAAAAGAGAGGAATTAACATATATTTTGTAACTCTTTCCCCTGAGTAGAAACAAGGATCAGCCCAGTCAAAATGAGAACCCCTAGCATCCAGATTAGGTTCTTGAAATACCATTTCCCAAAAAAGAACCCAGACTCTTTAGAGAAAAGGCTAATTCCAGGGTTAAGGCAGGAATTGTACCAGATAAGCTTGGAACATCTTGTCACATCAGAAAGCATGAAAGCTATCATAGGCAACTGGAGTTGTAGTAAAAGGATGCCAAAGCCAGCGAAAAGAGGTTCCTATTAGTCAAAGATGAGAGAACTGGAACATCTAAGAATGACGGCTGCAATGTATTAAAACATGCTAACTACTCTAAGCCTATGAATTTACAAAGATTAAAGACAAAAAAACTTCATTAGCTACTTTTGAAAGATGCCAACAAACCAGTTCATTACTTTTAAAACTAGTTTAAGAAAAAAGAGGAGAAAATTAAGCATTCATCCTGCCTTTCCTTTACAACTGTACATCAAAATAACCAAAGGGTAGATGAGCAGAAGTTTCTTTCTATAGAAGGTTATTAACTAATAAGTGAAGAATAAATGAGAGAATTAGAACAGCAGCATTTTGCTAACTTCTAAGGCCATACTGGATCTAGGGAATGATCACCAGTGGCTACTGATATCACAAAAGAAAACTGTTCTATGTTGTTACTGATGAAAGTACACAACCCACCTTCTTGTGTAATGTCTTCTTGTGCTTAAATCAGATCAAGCCTCCAGTTTTTAGAAAATACAGGTATAACCAGTATACAGGAAAAATACAGATAACAGAGGATCATATTAAACAATACCACATGAAGACAAAGAGCAAAATCCAGAATATAGAAAACTCAAGAGGAGAAATAACCAGTTATTTAATGAATAAACTATAAGGGAAAAAGAAAGGATGAATACATCAACAAAACACAATGTGTGAACCTTGTTTTGCTTCTTGTTCAAACAAATCAATCATAAAAACCAATTATTAGACAAATCAAGGACATTTGAATATGACTAGACATATGACAATATTAAGACATTCTTATTCATTTTTAAAAAGTGTGATAATAGGCCGGGCGCAGTGGCTCATGCCTGTAATCCCAGCACTTTGGGAGGCCAAGGCAGGTGGATCACCTGAGGTCAGAAGTTCGAGACCAGCCTGGCCAACATGGTGAAATCCCGTCTCTACTAAAAATGTAAAAATTAACTGGGTGTGGTGGCAGGCACCTGTGATTCCAGCTACTTGGGAGGCTGAGGCAGGAGAATTGCTTGAAGCTGGGAGGTGGAGGCTGCAGTGAGCTGAGATTGTGCCATTGCACTCCAGCCTGGGGGACAACAATGAGACTTCATCTCAAAAAATAAATAAAGTGTGATAATACTATGGTTATATTTCCAAAAGGGCCCTTATCTTTCAGAGATAAACTGAAATATTTATGGATAAAATGATATACTTAGGTTTTACTTCAAACAATGCATTGGGGAAGTAGGTGAAATGACTGATAAAAATAGAAATGGCCGGGCACGAAATGGCCAGGTGCGGTGGCTCATGCCTGTAATCCCAGCACTTTGGGAGGCCGAGGTGGGTGGATCATGAGGTCAGGAGTTCAAGACCAGTCTGACCAACAAGGCAAAACCCCATGTCTACTAAAAACACAAAAATTAGCCGGTGTGGTGGCGCATGCCTATAATCCCAGCTACTCAGGAGGCTGAGGCAGGAGAATCACTTGAACTCAGGAGGCGGAGGTTGCAGTGAGCTGAGATTGCACCACCATACTCCAGCCTGGGCGACAGAGCGAGACTCCACTTCAAAAAAAAAAAAAAAGAAAAGAAATGGCCATTCATTGATGATTATTGTAGCTTATGGAAATATTTAGTGGTTCTGATGGAAGAAATGCTGGTATAAATAAAACAACACACACACACACACACACACACACACACACACAAAACAAAAAACCAAAAAAAAAAAAGAAGAAATTCTTAGGGGTTCATGTATTTTTCTATTTTTGTGTATATTTGATATTTCGCAAAATAAAAAAAAGTCAGCAGATCATATCTAAATTTGAAGGTAACTTTTTCTAATATGACAAAAAGATACTGAATAAAAACTAAATGAAAATTTGTAATTTTTTTTTTTTTTTTTTTGAGGTGGAGTCTTGCTCTGTCGCCCGGACTGGAGTGCAGTGGCCAGATCTCAGCTCACTGCAAGCTCCGCCTCCCGGGTTTACGCCATTCTCCTGCCTCAGCCTCCCGGAAAATTTGTAATTTTTTACCAGAAATTAAATTTCTTAAATATTCCTAGTGTCTTAAAATGCACATTACCTGGTCACAGCAAACACTTTGTATAATATACTAGAGCTTTCAGGTGGAGCTGGCAATTGATATTTGCAAAAAAGTGTGTCACATTCCCAGGCAAAAATGGAATTATCCTTAAAACAGCTGAGGATGGTATTACTTAATGGTAGAAAGAAAACCTAAGGAGGAATAGAGAAAGTTAGTTTTCACACAAGGTTCACATAGTACTCTTTAAATTTAAAATTATACAAGTAGCCTATTTTTCTTTATTAAAATATTTTAAAATATTCTTTTTTTAAGTTGGAGAAAAATACATTTCTAATATATCACAAGGAGTAATACTGATTATTTCATAAATTATTATTAACCAAAAAAAAAAAAAAAACCCCTTCAAACGAAAACTAGGTATACTATAATGACTAGGCAAGTCACAAAATTCTAAATGGCAGTTTACAAAATTTCACCTAATATTATTAAAGAGTTAAATGAAAACAAGATATAATTTTGAGTATCAATTTTACTTCAATAAAGCACATTGGTCAGGTGTGGTGGCTCACACCTGTAATCCCAGCACTTTGGGAGGCCAAAGCAGGTGGATCACTTGAGGACATGAGTTTGAGACCAGCCTGGCCAACATGGTGAAACCCTATTTCTAACAAAAAAATACAAAAATTAGGTCGGGCGTGGTGACTCATACCTGTAATCCCAGCACTTTGGGAGGCGAGGCGGGGGATCACCTGAAGTCAGGAGTTCGAGACTAGCCTGACCAACAAGGGCTCTACTAAAAATACAAAAACTAGTCAGGCATGGTGGCAGGCATCTGTAGTCCCCACTACTTGGGAGGCTGAGACAGAATTGTTTGAACCCGGAAGGTGGAGGTTACAGTGAGCCAAGAACCTGCCACTGCACGTTAGCCTGGGCGAGGGAGTGAGCCTCCATCTCAAAAAAAAAACAAAAACAAACAAACAAAAAAAACAATTAGCCAGGCACATGCCTGTAGTCCCAGCTACTCAGGAGGCTGAGGCAAAAGAATCCCTTGAACCCGGGAGGCGGAGGTTGCAATAAGTCAAGATTGCACCACTGCATTCCAGCCTGGATGACGGAACAAGACTCTGTCTTCAAAAAGAAAGCACATATATGCATACACAAAATGTGGTGTGTTTATATATACATATTACTCCCACAAAATGAGCTGTATGTATATATTATTCCAGCGGCAGTGTATGACAGTGCCTTTTCCCTATACTTCCACCAACATTTGATATTTTTTAAACATCTATCAGTAGTTAGTATTTAATATAGTATTTATATTAGTATATAGTGTTTATATTAGTATATAGCTCTATATATACTATATATATACACACACACACACACATATATATTTAAAAAAGCCACTGTCATACACTGCCACCGGGGGTAAAAATTAGTTAAATATACCATACTATATGTGTCAACAGCCTTAAAATATGTATCTTCCCAAATTAGTCAGTTTGCTTTTAAAAGTTAGTCCTGGCTGGGCACTGTGGCTCACACCTGCAATCCTAGCACTTTGGGAGGCTGAGGTGGACGGATCACCTGAGGTCAAGAGTTTGAGACCAGCCTGGCCAACATAGTGAAACCCTGTCTCTACTAAAAATACAAAAATTAGCCGGGTGTGGTGACAGGCACCTGTAATCCCAGCTACTCGAGAGGCTGAGGCATGAGAATCACTTGAACCAGAGGGTGGAGGTTGCAATGAGCTGAGATTGTGCCACTGCACTCCAGCCTGGGTGACAAGAGTGAAACTCCATCTCAAGAAAAAAAGTTACTCCTTTGGGAATATTGGGCAAAGTGTTCAAGATAAGTAAGTGTTAAGCATTTTTTTTTTTATAAGAGTAAAAAGGTGCAAATGCATATGTAATCCTATCTTATTAGAGATTCAGTTTATTTAATGGACAACTGAGAGTGAAAATGATAGTGAAGTTGAAAATGTCATCACATTATTCTCCTAGTTTCCATTTTTCTATCACAAGCGTAAACAATGCTTCCTTTTGTTAATACAAAATTATTAACAGAAATTAACCAGTATTTTCTCAGAAAAGTTTCAGTGGCCTCAAATATGATTTTGTGTGTCATCGACACAACACACACACGTATATAATGCACTAGAGAACATACTGGTTAGCAAAAATAATCTACTTAGGATTAATGCCAATAAGACGATAAAAAATACTAACTCAACTACATCAGATACTGACAGATCAGGCAAGGGCCTCATCAAGCTCCTCACTTCTTCCATGGCTCACTTTGCTAAAGACAATCTGTGGTAGATCTTTCGCTATCAGATTCACTGTTAGGAAGATTTATAATATGAAGGCCTTACAGATCTCTATGATCTACAATGAATGCATTAAAACACTCTTTCAAAACTGATGTCAAAAAGTGACTTAAGAAAATTATTATTATAATTAGCAGTCACTTTTCTGGAAAAGTAATAAAGTTTATTCCTACTGGGAAAAGCAGAAGCTTAAAAGTTAATGAGCATCAACTGCTATTTTAGCGGAATAACTGTGATAGATTATTGCCTACATGATTATTCATTACTAGATTTGTGATTTTAATTGCCATATTTTAATGATTATAAAATTGTTCCTAATGAAGCATGTCATTATTATTTAGATAGTGTCATCTCCTGAGAAACATAAAAACCTTAGGAAAGACTTCAAAACATTAACAAAGTATACTTTTTGGGGGGTTAGGTTCAAGGACGGAGCTGCAGTTTTTCCTTGTAGAACACAAAAATCCTAAGCTTTCCAATTCAGTTTGAGGAGGTAGATGAACTCTTTTCAAGGTTTATTTTATCTGTCTGTCTGTCTATCTATCTATCTATCTATCTATCTATCTATCTATCTATCTAGAGACAGAGTCTTCCCTCTGTCACCAGGCTGGAGCGCAGTGGCACGATCTTGGCTCACTGCAACCTCCAATTCTTACGCCTCAGTCTCCCAAGCAGCTGGGACTAGGGCCGTGCCAACATCCCCAGCTAATTTTTTGTATATTTTAGTGGAGATGGGGTTTCACTATGTTGGCCAGGCTGGTCTAGAACTCCTGGCCTCAAGTGATCTGCCTGCCTTGGCCTCCCAAAGTGCTGGGATTACAGATGTGAGCCACTGTGCCTGGCCCCTTTTCAAGGTTTAAAGAGTTTAGGATACTAATATTAGCAAGTTAAGGTCAAGTGTATTATTTGGCAGTAATTTATTGAGTGTCCTGGGTACACAGGCTGAATTAAGTTCAGCAAAACATTCTTTATTAGATGTTTTCTGATATCCATCACAAAGCCTTTCTGATACCACAGTAATCACAAATCCCGGGGATTCCAAAATCTAACTAATGAGCCGAATATCTTACCTCCAAGCATCAACAAAAGAATAAAAACGTACTAATCTGAAAAGGTATAACTGGTTTACCTGAGAAGCAGTAAGGCTTTAGATAAAGACAGGTTTGAATTCAAACTGCAACTCTCTTCTAAACTATGTGATACTGAACAAATTACTTAATATTTCTGGACAAAGTACTTAATATTTCTGAACTTCGGTTTCCCTTCTTGCAAAATGGGGATAATGGTATCTACCCTTTCAGATTAAAGCTTGAAAATAACTATTTAAAATGTAGGTTCATGGAACATACTGAACAACAGGTATCTATTACTATTACTAATAATTACTACTATTACTGCTTACAAAAATCAGCGGAAAGAGGTTACAGTGGTAGGTTCTTTACAAACACTCTGAAATCAAAGTTCCGTAGTTCCTTTTCTGAAACCCTTGGGGCTTCAGAATGCAGATTTCCAATTTTAGATAGGTAGTGTGATGTATATTATATAACATTATGTAGAACTTTAGGTGACCTGGGGCAATGACCCATACTCAAATATATTAATATTTCAGCCTCATGTCAATTCAGTTCAGATTTTGCTGCCAAATGAATTGAGGTCAGATCACATTTTGCTGCTGAGTTATTTAAACACTTTTGGGTTTCTGAATTGTTAATATAATGTAGCTAAAAAATAAATAAATAACAGTTACCCCCAGTTTTGTTTTTTTGAGACAGGAGCTCGCTCTGTCGTCCAGGCTGCAGCACAGTGGTGTGATCTTGGCTCACTGCAACCTCTGCCTCCTGGGTTCAAGCCATTCTTGTGCCTCAGCCTCTTGAGTAACTGGGACTACAGGCACACGCCAGCACACCAGCTAGTTTTTGTATTTTTTGTAGAGACAAGGTTTTGCCTTGTTGCCCAGGCTGGTCTCAAACCCCTGGGCTCAAGCAATCAGCCTGCCTCTTAAAGTGTTGGGATTACAGGCGTGAGCCCATGTGCCTGGCACCCTACAGCTTAGGCAAATTATCTAATTGCACTGAGATAATCCTATCACAGGCTTGATGGTTACAACAGCAACAGATGCAATTTTACTAAGCACTTACTATACAACCAGCATTGTCCTAACTTTGCATAGATTATCACACTCAGTGCTGAAACCAAACCTGAGGGAGGGACTACCGCTGAGTATTCCTTATGCAAAATGCTTGGAACCAGAAATGTTTTGGATTTTTTTTGACTTTGGAATATTTGCATTATACTTACCAATTGAGTATCCTTACTCCAAAAATCTGAAATCTTAAATGCTCCAATGGACATTTCCTTTGAGCCTGATATTTGAGTATCATGTTGGCACTCAAAAAGTTTCAAATTTTGGAGCATTTGGGATTTCAGATTTTTGAACTGGGAATCCTCAACCTGTATTGTTTACTATTTTTTCCTACACATAAGGTAAATAGCTTGTCAAACATGTCTAACATGAATCTACTCAAACCTTTAGACTTAATATCTAGTTTACAGAAAATGCAGGTGAAAGACATACAAGTTAAACAATAATGATGAAACAGAAAAAACAGCTCCAGAATGTGGGGCATTCTCTAAGATAACTGGTCTGATCTCTCCAGAAAATTAATGTCATGAGAAAAAAAGTAGAAGACTGTGTTAGATTAAAAGAGCCCTCGAAATTGGAATCTGTAACAGAAGACCCAAAGCAAGTTACTGAAGGGTCGCATGTGTCATCAAAACAAATACATAAATAAAAGTTCTATTTAAAATATAGAATCAGAATCTGTAATAAAAATGAGTTTAGTAAGAATTTGATAAGAATTAACGTTTTTAGGGGCACATGTTCTCAGGCTCTCCTGAGGGCTGTGTCATGGGAAAAAAACTTTTTAAAAAACGAACATTTTACTTTAATATTCAGGTTACAGTTATTTCTTGTTTTCAACAGAAGTGGTCATCATCTGGCCCTTCTCTAGTCTTTGTACAGCCCAGGAGCTAAGAATGGTCACTGTTTTTTTGAGATGGCTCTCACTGTGTCACTGTGTTGCCCAGCTGGGTCTTGAATTCCTGGGCTCCGGGGATTCTCCCACCTTAGCTGGGTACCTGGCTTTAAACGGTTACATTCTGAATGGTTATATAATTTTGCTCTTGAACTGCAAAGTCAAAAATATTTACTGGCCCTTTAAGAAAAATTTGCTGATAACTTGGACTATGGTGTTATTTTATTTTATTTTATTGAGACAGAGTCTCACTATTGCCCAGGCTGGAGTGCAGTGGTATAATCTCGGCTCACTGCAACCTGTTTCCCAGGTTCAAGTGATTCTCCTGCCCCAGCCTCCCCAGTAGCTGGGATTACAGGCATGTGCCACCACGCCCAGCTAATTTTTGTATTTTTAGTAGAGATGAGGTTTCACCATGTTGGCCAGGCTGTTCTCGAACTCCTGACCTCAGGTGATCCACCTGCCTCGGACTCCCAAAGTGCTGGGATTACAGGCGTGAGCCACCGTACCCTGTCCTGTTTTATTATTTTAGAGCAATTTACTGTATGCACACATCACACTATACATACATTTTCACATTTAATTTTATTCTAATAGCACTAACATTAATATACTTAGGCACACATGACAGTATACATACATTTTCCACAGTCCTAATTTTTAAACTAAAATATCTTAATGTCCAAGCAAGGTTTGCATTGGCAACTATTTAGCATATACTCATTTTAATTTCATAGTAAAAAGAACAGATGGTTTCTGTGTCACGTGTCATTGTTTCATAACTCTGTTTCCACGTGGGTTCAACTCCCAACATTCTCTTCTTTGGAACTTAAAATTCAAAATGTAAGTACTAAAGCAATTAAAGAAGAAAAGAGCTACTAAGACATTTGGCCTAAATCCCTAATGAATAAGTTGGCACAACTTTTATCTCTTTTTAATTATTAAAAGCACATTAAAGGACTCTGGGATTTCCATGGAGACTACAAAGTAAATTTTTGGTTGACATGCACTGCTAGCTGTTCATGTTAATAACCTAGAAATTAAAAGCAGTACTGCATGTATCATATAACCTGAAGCAAAATAATTAATCACACAAAAGACTCAGATACTCCTGAAAATAATATTTAGCTAACGAAATAGAAAGGAAAAAACCTGAAAAGCAAAAGATGGTGGGCATTAAGGAGACAGGGCCTTCCTTGGACTAAAACCTAGCAATGCCACATTTGAAGTGGGTTTGAGGAATAGGGCCTGCGTGCTCATTTGAATAAAATCAGCCAAACAGAAAGTTTTGAAGAGGAAAGACCTATAATTCCATCTTCCTCTGACTTCTCCACTTCTAACATTTTGAACACCAAAGCCTGGCCTAGGACAGGTGCCCAGGCTGGGCATGGTGGCTCACACCTGTAATCCCAGCACTTTGGGAGACCAGTTGAGTGGATCACTTGAGGCCAGGAGTTTGAGACCAGCCTGGCCAACATGGCAAAACTCCATCTCTACGAAGAATACAAAAATTAGCTGGCTGCCATGGCGCACGACTGTAATCCCGGGTACTCAGGAGGCTGAGGCACGAGAATCGTTTGAATCTGGGAGGCAGAGGCTGTAGTGAGCTGAGATTGTGCCACTGCATTCCAGCCTGGGTGCCAGAGCCAGACTCCGTTTCAAAGAAAAAAAAAAGAACAGGGAGGAAGAAGGAAGGGGAGAGAGGGAGGGAGAATTGGTGATGTGGACAATGTAGTGTGACACAAAGTGCCAGCTCCCTTAGGGTGGAAGTCACAGACAGACCCCTGGAGCTGAAGAGATATGACAGGCTTGGCTATGGGGGCCTGGAGGAGGAAGAGTCACTGGGGCGCTGAAAAAGGGTGGGACAGCCAAAGGCTCCTTGACTCCATCCCAGGATTTGGGAGGCCTGACTCTGCAGAAAGGCTCCAATCTGGCTTCACACCCTGCCAGCTCTGGTACTTGCAGCTGCCAGTGCTTCCAGTCTCCAGATCCCAGTGTCTTTGTGTTTGGGGAACAATAAACACTGCCTATTTCATTGAGGCCCTGTCAGGACTGAGTTGAGATAAGGTGTGGAAAGTTCTTAATACAATGCCTGAAACATAGTAAACGATTCAGTAGCTATTATCACAGTTGAAGAAAGGGTGAGATCTGAGTAGGTGGAGAGAATGGGAGGGTTACTGGGTGTGGTGAGGAGGAGGAGGGGCAGCAGCGTGGAAACCCTATGAAAGAGCCCAGTTTGGATGTCATATAGGAAATCACAGGAGAGGACCACCAGGGGACATAAGGACAAAAGAACAATAGGAGCTACTAATAAGGGCCTGGCACTCTGCCAAGCCCTTGACATGAATTATTTATTTTATCTCATTTTCTCACTAGCCCCGGTAAGGTAGTTACCACAGACCCATTTTCCTGCTCAGGAAACGGAAGCCCAGAGAGGTTGGTGATGTGGCTTGTCTGTAAAAAGAAATGATAGAACCAAACTGGGGCACTTGTGGGGCTCAGAACAAGAGTACATCTGGAGGCCCATATACCATATGTTTCTACATAGTTGGAAAAAAACAAAAGAAATGGATTTTTAAAAGGTGGTATATTTATACAATGGAATTCTAAACAGCAATAAGAAAGAACAACTTATTAATAATAATGGATGGATCTCAAAAACATTATGCTGAGTGAAAAAAGCCTTACATAAACTATTATTGTATAGTTCTATTTATACAAAATTTTAGAATAGGCAACACTAATCCACGGTAGGAAAAAGAAGAGTGGTGGTCAACCAGGGAGGGAGACGGTGGAATTTTCTGGGATAATGGTAATGCTACAGCTACACAGGTTACCTAGGTGTGTGTATTCGTCAAATTTAACAAATGAATACTTAAGACTTACATAGTTCATTATATATAAATTTTACATCAACAAATATTGACCCCTAGTCAATTAAGTAAAGGCTTAAGTATTTACAGGGAAGTACGCTGATGTCTGAAGTTTACTTTAAAACACACACATAGCTGGGCACAGTGGCTCATGCCTGTAATCCCAGCACTTTGGGAGGCCAAGGCAAGAGGACTGCTTGAGCCCAAGAGTTTGAGACCAGCCTGGACAACATAGAAAGACCTTGTCTCTATAAAAAATTTAAAAATTAGCTGGGCATGGTGGCACACGCCTGTGGTCCCAGCTACATGGGAGGCAGAGGCAGGAGGATTGCTTGAACCCAAGCTGTAGTGAGTTATCATTACACCACTACACTGCAGCCTGGGTGACAGAGAAATACCCGTCTCAGAACAAAACACACACACACACACACACACACACACACACACACACACACTTATTAGGATAATTAATGAACAGAGGGACAGAAAGCTGGACAGAGTGGCTGGGTGTGCGGTGGCTCACACCTGTAATCCCAGCACTTTTGGAGGCTGAGGTGGGCGGATTACTTGAGATCAGGAGTTTGAGACCAGCCTGGCCAACATGGTGAAATCCGGTCTCCACTAAAAATACAAAAATTAGCTGGGCATGGTGGTGCCTACCTGTAGTCCCAGCTACTTGGGAGGCTGAGGCAGGAGAATCACTTGAACCTGGGAGGCAGAGGTTACAGTAAGCTGAGGTCATGTCACTGCACTCCAGCCTGGGTGACAGAGCAAGACTCTGTCTCAAAACAAAGAAAAAGAAAGAAAGATGGATAGACCCATAAGAGAGTATAATGTAAAGTATAGTAGAGGATAGTACAGTAACGTGTTAATGGTAGAATCTAGATGCTGAATGTACATGTGTTCAAAAATTCTCACAAATCTACTGCGTGTTTCAAATTTTTCATAATAAAATGTCAGAGGGTTAAAAATGAAAACAAAACCAATCAACTAAGTGACTTTCGCCTTAGGAGAGTTGAAGTTACACAGCTATAATTTTAGAAAAGAGCTCGCTAAGTCATAAATTGTAGCTATAGGCAACATCTTTGTGTTGGCCACTTTGCTTTGCTTGTTGCTGAGTTACAGAGCTACAAGGACAAAGTAAATCATTACTCATATACATCTATACACCATGTTGACCAAGAAATTAGCCCGAGAAGCACAACAGGCCAAGATGTCCCCTGTCACTGACCTTCTGTATACCCACAGACTGGCGAATATTCAGCTTTCTTTTTCTTTGAAAGGTATCCAAGTCCCATAATTGTGCTGTATCAGAAGAAGTGGTGATGGCGTATTTCCCTGATGCATGCACAGAGATTGAAAATACTGATGACTCATGTCCTCTCATCCAGCTAACTAGCTCCTTGGTGACTGTGGTAAAAAGTAAAATTGTTACCCAGGTAAAACACTGTACGTTTAGAAATAACACTACATATAAACACCATAGATGAACTGATCCAATAGGTGGTTAGGTATTATATGAGGCACCTCCATCAATATCCACAAAAATGGAAGCCTGTGGCTAGTTGACAAAGTATGATGGGACATGTTAGCAACATCTCATTCATGTAGGAGACAAGGCTGACAAAGGCTTTGATGCAGAATAACCTCAAAATTTATGCTAGTGAGTTTGGGCTTTCTCTTGTGGGTAATTTTATGTAAAAGAGTACCATATTTAGTCTGTGTTTTAGAAAGAGCACTTTGAGGATATCTGGTGGAGGGGAAGAGATTGAACAAGAAAGACTAATTTATATGTTGCTGTAATAATCCAGGCAGGCGATACGGAGGGCCTCAACTAAGAAAGTGGCAATGGAGAAAAGAACAAATCCAAGAGCTAGTAAGGAGAAAAACAAAAAGATATTAGTGATCAAGTTGATGTCCTGAGATATAAGAGAAGTGAAGGCTCCAGTGGTTCCAGCTTAGTTATTTAAGCAGATGGTGATATTGTTAGTGGATGTAAGAAATACATGAGGAGAGGCCAGGCGGTGGCTCACGCCTGTAATCCCAGCACTTTGGGAGGCTGAGGCAGGTGAATCACTTCAGCCTAGGAGTTTGAGACCAGCCTGGGCAACATGACAAAATCGTATCTCTAAAAAAATAAAAAATTAAAAAATAATACTAAATACATGAGGAAGAACAGGTTTATCAGTGTGAGATAATGATAATACATTTGGTTTTTAAACTTGAGTCTGAGGTACTTGCGTGTATTTGTGTAAGCAGAGAAAACAGTTTGGTAGGGAAAGTACCAAAAACTATTCATGATAATTATCACTGGGTAGTAAAAGCGTAGGTGATTTTTCTTTTCCTTTCCACTTTTTTGTATGTTTGCAAGTTTTCTACAGTAGGCATGTTTTATTTTTATGATCAGAATTTTCCCCCCAGGAAGATGGAACTTGAGAATAGTCAGAAAGCAAGATATAAATCTGGGAAACATCATGATACAAAGTAGGTCAAAACTGAAGACAGAGAAATAGACAAATCCCTTAGGGAAACAGCAGTGGTTTCCAAACACCATTCGGAGGTCTGGCATTAGTTAATGATAAATTTTCCATTGGTCTTCAGGGAAAGAGAAAAATACAGATAATGCAGTGAGTTTTTCATAAAGTCAAATTTAAAGTACTACTCTTTCATTTGTATTATGTCACTCCCTGTTTATGTAGAAAGAAACTCCCTTGTTTTACGGAATTGTATTTTTTTCCAATGTCAATTCGCAATATTAAAAGTTGACAAGCTATGTGAGTTCTTCCACTTTTTTAATTGGGTCAAAAATCCAAAGTCTAGGAACCACTGAAATAATTCAGGAGACATGATTGAGAAGCAGTTAGAAAGACAGGAGGAGAACCAAGGTAATAGAATGAAAACTAAAACAAAACAAAACAAAATAAAAAACTGTCAAAGTAATCCCAATTGTTAAATGCTATAGAGAAGTAGGATGAAAACTGTAAAGATGACTTAAACGATCAGGGGTTAGGGTTACTAAGGACCTTGGAGACAGAAGTCTCAGTAGCATGGGGTAGGGGAAGCCAGGGTCAGAATTCATCAATGGATACTGCAAAGAAGCAGAATTTGGCAGAGAGGGGAAAGAAAGAAGGAAGGAGACAGTGTCTAAGGAAGGGGCTTCATGGTGGGGGTTCAGTGAAGTAGAAGAAACTATAAGAACATGGAACAAGGAAGAAAAAGAGGAGAAGAGTAGAATCTAAGGAAAGGTGAGTTATAAAGACTTGATTTTTCTGATATTTTGTCACAGCAATGTTTGTAATGCCAAAAATTGAAAACAGTTTGAAAGTTCAGCAATAGGTAATAGGTTAAAAAATTATGGTAAACATCTATACAGTGGAATGTTAGGTATTGATTTTAGATATGCGATATGAATTTTAATGAGGTAAAATTATCCCATGACACAATACAGACAGAATAATTATGTATTTGTTAGAAGATAAAAAAAGTATATACATAGAAAACAGACTGGAAAGAGAGCGCCCCATTATGAAAACACTACGTCTCTGGGCAGTACTGCAGAATCACTGTGTTTTTTCTTCTTTGTATGTAGGATGAGAGTGTACTACAGTGAGTAAGAGCAGTGACTCCGCAGCCAGACCACCTAGGCTGGAATTCTGGCTCCACTGCTTATGAACTGTGGGACTCTGATTAAGTTACCCATGTGCCTCAGTTTCCTCATCTGCAAAACAGGGATAATAACAGTATTCATCTCTGTGGGTTATGATGATGATTAAAATTAATTAATGTCTATAAGGCCGGGCGCGGTGGCTCAAGCCTGTAATCCCAGCACTTTGGGAGGCCGAGACGGGTGGATCACGAGGTCAGGAGATCGAGACCATCCTGGCTAACATGGTGAAACCCCGTCTCTACTAAAAAAAATACAAAAAATTAGCCGGGCGATGTGGCGGGCGCCTGTAGTCCCAGCTACTCGGGAGGCTGAGGCGAGAGAATGGCATAAACCCGGGAGGCGGAGCTTGCAGTGAGCTGAGATCCGGCCACTGCACTCCAGCCTGGGCGACAGAGTGAGACTCCGTCTCAAAAAAAAAAAAAAAAAAAAAAATGTCTATAAAGTCACAGAAAGTCCCTGGCAGGGAGTAAACACTATGTGTTAGCTATCACTATCTTTAATATTATTATTTATACATCTGCTGAACATTATAACACATTGACTATTTTAATAAGAAAAAAATACAGTTGAAATATCTCTTTTTTAAGAGTAATAGGTTTAGTCTACAGAACTCTATGTTCTCAATTTAAAAACATAATATGGTATAAAACACACAGGCTATATTAAAAAAAGATACTGTACCTGTGTAGTAAGGAATTTGACCTTTGCAGAGCGGTCTGGCTTCTGTTTAGGCTCCTGGAAGGTAACCTCTAAACCCGTGACTTCAGGGGTGTCTTTGTTATTCCTGGCGGGCCCCTCACACTATACCAGATAGTTTATGCTAAGAAGACTCAGAGTGGGAGATGGCCACACAAGAAAGGTCAACCACGTGATTAGAAGTTTGGGGCTTTTGGGGCGAGTGACATCAGACTAACTTCTTAGGAGGAGAGGAGGGCTGGAAATGGAGTCCAGCCATGTGGGGAATGATCCAATCAATCATGCCTATGTCATGGCACCTCAGTAAAAACTCTCGACACCAAAGCTTGGGTTGACTCCCTGTGTCAACAGTGCTTGGCGCAGATGGCCAGCCACACACCAATGCTGGGAGGGTTGTCTGGGAGGGCAATGCATCCCTGAAGACAATAGAGACTTTCCTTTTGGAAGCCTCCCAGATTCCACTCCATGCTTCTCTTCCTTTGGCTAGTTATACTTTGTATCCTTTTACTATATTAAAACTATCGTCATTAAGTGTAGTGCTTTCCTGAGTCCTGTGAGTTGTTCTAGTGAATTATGAAACCTGACAGCAGTCAGGAAACCCTGACTTTGTAGTCAACCGATCTAAAGTGATGCTGTTCCTAGGACTCCCAGCTTGCACCTAGTGTCTGAAGCGAGGGCAGTCATGGGGACTGCGCCCTCAAGCTGTACAGAGTGATCAACTTCTTGCACTTCTTCACTCTATATTTTTTACTCTGCTTCAACAGAAAAACAGAAGTTCTTACCTGTATCAAAACATTTAATAGAATAATCAGCTAATGCCACAAGGAATTCAGATTTCCTACGAAGATTAAAGGCCAGAGCTGTGCAAGCTTGCGCTGTTCGCTGAACAAGATTGAACCTATTAAGAAATCATTGCATTAGTATCACAAATACTTCCAATAATTATAAATTCCACGTGGAAGGAGTCCGTAGAGACGAAGAAAATGAAACCCAGAAAAATGAGCTACCATTTTAGGCCAAAAATAGATTATGAAGGGTGCTATGTGCCATATTAAGGAGTTTGGATGTTATTAGAATAGGAAGCCACTGTAAGTGTTTAGCACAACAGAATCACAATCAGGTATGTGTTTTAGGAAGATGATCCTGGCAGCAATGGCAAATGGGAAGAGGGACAAGGAATAGAGGAGATCACTAAGAAAGTTACTACGGAAAATCTCAGCCAGAGATATGGGAGCACAAATAGGAGAGGTTTCAGAAGCCAAGCAGAGGCTCGGTACAGATTCAACATGGAGCGAAGAAGGGGGAATCAGGACCTGCGCTTATGTAAAATGAAGATAAGGCTAGATACAAGGCTGTTGTGATGACTAAATGAAATAATACATGTTGAGTGCTCAGTAGAGTACTGGGCACCTAGCTAGAGTTTAATTTACAGAAAATTAAGCTTTTGAACTTAGGCAAAAGAGGAATAAGTTTGGGGGTAGGCAATGGTAAATCAGTTTTTAAACATGTGGTTGAAGGCCCTGTGAAACTGATCTAGAGCCACGCTGTCTGAAAGAAGTACAACGTGAGCTACATACGTAATTTCCATTTTTCTAGGAGCCATATTAGAAAAGTGAGAAGAAATAGGTTAAATTAGTCTGAATAATATATGATATGCTTTGGCTCTGTCCCCACTCAAATCTCTTCTTGAATTGTGGCTCCCATAATTCCCACATGTTGTGGCAGGGACCCAGTGGGAGATAATTGAATCATGGGGGCAGTTTCCCTAACACTGTTCTCATGGTAGTGAATAAGTCTCACGAGATCAGACGGTTTTATATAGGGAAACCCCTTTCCCTTGGTCTTCATTTCTCTCTTGCCACCACTACGTAAGAAGTGCCTTTGCCTTCTGCCATGATTGTGAGGCCTCCTCAGCTACATGGAACTGGGAGTCCATTAAACCTCTTTTTCTTTATAAATTACCCAGTCTCAGGTATGTCTTTATTAGCATGAGAACAGACTAATATACTTTAAGAACTCAATATGTATCTAAAACATTAGTATTTCAATATTTAATCA
Organism: Trachypithecus francoisi; assembly: GCF_009764315.1. Classification (NCBI taxonomy): domain Eukaryota; kingdom Metazoa; phylum Chordata; class Mammalia; order Primates; family Cercopithecidae; genus Trachypithecus; species Trachypithecus francoisi. Next base: position 77,988,981 of record NW_022681472.1, on the reverse strand, counting down.
ATTCAAAATTATTGAGATATTTTATACTTTTTATCATATTAAGTCATCAAAATCCAGTGTATATTTTAATTTTACACATGCTTCATATCTCAATTTGGACCAATCACTTTTCAAGGGCTCAAGAGTTACATACAAGTTAGTGGTCCCTGGAGAGCCCAATCTAGAAGAGTTCTAGTAGGTAGTAGTAGCAGAAGTAGGTCTAAGTCAACAGTGTTTACATGGCAGATGAAGCCTGAGGCTTGGTGGTGATGTGATTATGGAAAAGAGTGCCTGAAATATGGAAGGAAGCAAGCCAAAGACAGATGTCTGGGGAGCACAACATGAAAGGGGCAGGCGCTGGAAGAAGAGTCAGTAAAACAAGGGGGAAAAATGATCAGAGAGGTAGAAAATTCAGCAACTGCTGTACCATGAAGCCAAAGAAAAGAATTTCAGGCAGGATGGGAAGACAAGAGTGCTTAGTGTTTTAGTAAAACGAGAACTGAAAAGTGACCAATGGATTGAACAATTAGGAAGATTTTGAGGGAGCCCAGTATACTGGGCTTTATGATCAAGCCTGATTTTAAGTCCGAGCTCAAGTCTGATTTTAAGTCCAAGCTCTGCCGCTAACGGCTCAGCTCAGCCACAAATGTTTTTAGTGAAGGGTGGCAGAATATGCCATATCAGAACACGCCACTTTGGCATAAGGATTACTTTGAGCTGAAGGTAACTGAGAAAAAGCAGATATAAGAAAAGCTCTCAGCCAGGCGCGGTGGCTCACGCCTGCAATCCCAACACTTTGGGAGGCCAAGGCAGGCAGATCATGAGGTCAGGAGATTGAGACCATCCAGGCCAATGTGGTGAAACCCTGTCTCTACTAAAATATAAAAAATTAGCCTGGCGTGGTGGCGCACACCTGTCATCCCAGCTACCTGGGAGGCTGAGGCAGGAGATTTGCTTAAACTCAGGAGGTGGAGGCTGCAGTGCGCTTGATTGTGCCACTGCATCCTGGCCTGGGTGACAGAGCGAGACTCCACCTCAAAAAAAAAAAAAAAAAAAAAGAAGAAGAAAAGCTCTCTGCCCTTGTCTAAAAGTTTACATGAATTTGCATACATTTATAAAGGTGACCCTCTTCCCTTCTCTACCAGGAAGGATAACAGTTGATCACAGGAGTTGACTTTAGATCTTCATCATCCTGGAAATAGCACCAGAGAAATATATATGACTACCATTAGTTTCCCATATATTTGCCTTCCCACAATTTGCTGCCCTGAGAGACTCAAGGTCCTCTTCTTTTGTCTTGTCACTTCTCTAAAAATATACTGTTCTTTGACAAAGATGCTATATAAGTCAGAGTATAAGCCACTTTTTGAGTTAGTAATACCTGGACAGTCATGTGTTACACGCATGATACAAGTTGATAATGTCTCACACTAATACCTGGATACTCTGGGTATTCTCATGTGTTACATGCATGATACAAATTAATAACTTGTTCATTCTGCTCTTGTTAATCTATCTTTTGTTACAAGGGGCCCAGTTGAGAATTTAGAAGGGTAGAGGAAAAATAATTTTTTCTCCCCAACAACCAATAGTGAAAAGGGGACAATGGACAAAATAGTAACACTCATGGTGCAATGTCTCAGGGAAGGCTATAGAAGATAGGGATTAGCACTAGAAAAAATTAAGATCACCTGTTTTTATGAATAAGGTAATGAGGGCTGAACTTTATGAATAAGGTAATGAGAGCTGAACTTTATGAATAAAGTAATGGGGGCTGAACTTACAATATACTTGAGGCTGCAATTCGGAAGGAGAAAGGAAAGCTTGAAGGTGTCTGTTTTCCCATGAATCAGGAGGCCTGGCAGTCAGAATAAGAGTGGAGTACAACGAAAGGAGACAAGGAAATTGGTAAAGGTTTGCGACACTTGGTGGAGAATAGGCAAAGTAAGTAACGGTAGATAAGCAAATGAAGTGCAAAGAATCCTCAATATTGAAGTTCATTATTCTGTCATGAAATCAATCAACAATTACTTTTATTTTTTTCAGGAGTATTAGCAAATAGACAGTGGTACTGATTTAAGATTGGGAATTGGTGAGGTAACAAGAATAAAGGGTAGAAAAGTTGGCCCCATTACTTTTTTAGTAAAGGGCAGAAACAATGATTTATAGATTTTTACCTAATGAATCACAGATAAGTAAATTATATGTCACGTCTTTTCTTGAACTATTTGAGAATAAGTTACCAAGATCAAGTTTCCTATAAATAAGAAAACTCTCCCACATAATCACAATATACATCAGCACCAAGACATTACATTGATACATTACCACCATTTAATCCTAAAACTCCAGTCAAATTTTGCCAATTTTCCTAATAATGTTCTTTATAGCAAAAGGATCAGCCCAGATTCATGCCTTTGTCATGTCCCTTTCATCTCCCTCAGATTAGGAGTTCTTTAGTCTTTACCCAACTTGCATGATATTGACCCCTGTGAAGATCACAGGACAGTTTTGTTATTAGATGTCCTTAATTTTGCTTTGTGTGATGATCCCACTGATTAGACTCAGGTTATATATCTTGGCAGGAATATCACAGAAATGATGCTGTGTTCTTCTCACTGCATCCTATCAGGTGGCACACAAATTTTGATTCATTCCACTACTGGTTGTATTAACTTTAGTCATTTGATTAAGGCAGCGTTTGCTAGGCTTCTTCATTGTATAATTACTCTTTTTTCCCTCTATAATTAATAAGTATTTTGTGGGGAGGTACTTTGTGACTATTCAATATCCATTCCTTATTAAACTGTTTGTTGATTTCAGCATGAACTCATAGATTTCAATTTTATTCAATGGACGACTCATCTCCAACATGACCAGAGGGAGCTCCTTCAAGCTGGCAACTGTGTCTTTTTGACACATCCCGAACATTCTTTGAACAATTCCTTCTTTCTGGCTACAAAATGTTACAGGCTCTTCCTGTACTTTCCCTGTCTGCATCCTGAAATTGGCCATTTCTGCAAATATCCTTGATTCCTTTTTGTAGAAAGTGGTACTTTTGAAAATAAGAACTCAACACAGGGTATATTCATTGCTACCGGCATGCTGTTGCTCCCAGGCCCACTGAGTGTACAAAGCTAAGGAATATGTGTATATATATTTGTACATACCTCTATTTAGTTCTATATCTATCTCTATATATTCAAAACCAGGGGTTCAAACTGATATGTCTAATTCCAATACAATGCCAAGGGGTTTATTCTAGTTTTCTGCCTTCCATAATTTTTAAGTCTCTTTTCTAAGAGTGAGAAACCTGGCCCTCATTATCCCTAATATATTTATTTGATAAAAGCCCTCTGTATTAAACTAGCTTCCCATCACTGCCCCATTCCCCATGCAGACACCCTCTGCCTCTCTTTCTGGGCTGCTGCAGCTCTCCTTCCCACCTAGCCCCACTGCATGAATATCTACCTCCATCAATCTCACCTCATTGCTTTCAGACTAAATTGTTTCACAAGGGAAGAGAAGAGGAAGAAGAGTGGAAATCAACTTTTTTTTTTTTTTTGAGACAGAGTCTCGCTCTGTCGCCCAGGCTAAAGTGCAGCGGCAGTGGCGCGATCTCGGCTGACTGCAACCTCTACCTCCTGGATTCAAGTGATTCTCCTGTCTCAGCCTCCCGACTAGCTGGGAAAACAGGCGTACACCACCACGCCCAGCTAATTTTTGTATTTTAGTAGAGACAGGGTTTCACCAAGTTGGCCAAGCTGGTCTCGAACTCCTAACCTCAAGTGATCTGCCCGCCTCGGCCTCCCAAAGTGCTGGGATTACAGGCCTGAGCCACCACACCCAGCTGAAAATCAATTCTTTAAAATTCTTAGATCTGGCACGCCATAACAACAATGTGCAAAGAAAATTGCGCTCTTTCTACATTGCCTGATGATGTACCAGAAATTGATAACTCAGCAATAATGGGCTGGGCACAGTAGCTGGAACCCGGGAGGCGGAGTTTGCAGTGAGCCGAGATCGTCCCGCTGCATTCCAATCTGGGCGGCAGAACAAGGCTCCGTCTGAAGAAGAAAAAAAAAAAATAGCAATAATAAATTTTTAAATTTAAGGAAAAAAAAAAACTACTAGAGAGAGACTATTAAAACCAGCAGTTTAATTCTCTAAAATGTGAACCGTATTATCATTCTGTCCTTTCCCACTTTCTTCCTTCAGCACCTATGACAGTGCTTTGCAAGGTACCTGAAATATAATAGAACTTAATAAATCTTTCTGAATGAATAATGAATAGCAGGTATGAAAACAGTCAGTGAATTAACTTGTTAAATAACGTAGATATCAACAGTATCTGCTTACCTGTTTCCATACAAGTCAAAAACATAAATATTTCCTTGGTGGTCCCCAGCAATTAAGCAGTCGCCTGTGCCATCAAAAGCCACATTCAAAAATCGCAAAACTTTTGGATGGTAATCAGAAGTGTTGTGAATGATGTTCACTATAATTCTGTCAAAGAAAAAAACCCAAACATTGAAATTCTATATCATGTATTACTTGATATTATGAAAACCATGGCAAGTAAAGCATTTTGTCTGTTTATTCTTCCCTCTCCTACTGCTACCGCTATACCGCCTCTTCTCTAGAATCAATCTGACCAGGATTTCAGAAAAACAGTTCAGAAGCTACGCACTGTCAAAGCAGCTACTGTTCATTTATTCATCAAATACTTGAAAACTCATTGTGTCAGACGCAGAACAAGCCAGGTGCTAAGAATAATTGATATGCTCCCTGCTTCCATGGCACTTACAGTTTAGTAGTAAGGACAGACATTAAAAAAATAAACACACATATAAACAGATTTATAAACGGTGATTAAGTGATATACAACAACAGGGTATGAGATTTTGTTTTTGTGTATGGAATGTTTCACAGTGAATTCAGTGTGCATGAGTTTTACTTTCATTTCTAATGTATCTACCATGAATACCCTGGCAGGTGAGTTCTGTAAGGACAGGACCACTGCTTGCTCATTACTGTACCCCAGCACCTGGTCTACAATACACAAAAGACACTCAAAATATGCCTACTGAATGAACAAATGCTTTAATAAATCATTCTTTAAAACCCACATTAATCATACTTCTATATAAAAAAGTAAGGGAGTTTATATTCTAGAGACACATATGTAATGATTAAACTGTTAAATGAAAATGAAAATATTCTAACCTGAAGTTTTAAACACTGACACACACACACACACAATGAGAAGAAAAAATAAATGAGAAAAAATCAAAACCAAACACGTCTCTAGAAAAATCACAAAAAATTAGCCAGATATGGTGCATGTGCCTGTGATCCCAGCTACTCAAGAGGCTGACGTGGCATTATCACCACAGCCTGGAGAGGTCAAGGCTGCAGTGAGCCGTGATCACGCCACTGCACTCCCACCTGGGTGACATGTAAGATCCTGTCTCCAAAGGAAAAGAAAAATCTACATATAGGGAAAAAAGATGAACACAGTCAAATATTAACAGCAGCTGTCTGCAGGTAATAGCAATATGGTTAATTTTTTCCCCTTTCTACTTTTCTATATTTTAGACATGTTCTTTAATGATTACATACTATTTTCATAACAGGAAAGACAAGAATACACAGCTATATTTGTTTAAATTTACCCTTTTTTGAGAGAAGGATCATATACCCTGTTGTTGAAAGAAAACTTCATAAAATTAACTTACAGCACAAAATAACTCCTTAAAATCATATGTGTGTATATTCTGGTCACAAAGGCCAGAATAATCCCATTCTTTATTGCAACAATAGTTTTTAATCATGAAAATTTTATCTTAATTGATTTTTCATAAATTTCTGGATTTTGTTTTTTTTTTTTTTTTTTGAGACGGAGTCTCGCTGTGTCGCCCAGGCTGGAGTGCAGTGGCGCGATCTCGGCTCACTGCAAGCTCCGCCTCCCAGGTTCCCGCCATTCTCCCGCCTCAGCCTCCGAGTAGCTGGGACTACAGGCGCCCGCCACCGCGCCCGGCTAGTTTTTTGTATTTTTAGTAGAGACGGGGTTTCACCGTGTTAGCCAGGAGGGTCTCTATCTCCTGACCTCGTGATCCGCTCGCCTCGGCCTCCCAAAGTGCTGGGATTACAGGCTTGAGCCACCGCGCCCGGCCTTTTTTTTTTTTTTTTTTTGAGATGGAGTCTCACTCTGTCACAGAGGCTGGTGTGCAGTGGTGCAATCTCAGCTCACTGCAACCTCCACCTCCTGGGTTCAAGTGATTCTCCTGCCTCAGCCTCCTGAGTAGCTGGGATTACAGGTGCCTGCTACCATGCCCAGCTAATTTTTTGTATTTTTCGTAGAGACGGGGGTTTCACCATGTTGGCCAGGCTGGTCTCGAACTCCTGACTTTGTGATCCACCCGCTTTGGCTTCCCAAAGTGCCAGAATAACAGGCATAAGCCATCGCACCTTGCCTAGTTTTTGGATTTTATATTAGAAACATCTATCTTCATTAAAACTTGATTAAAGCATGCTATATTGAATTAAGTGGAATAAACATTTTCTTCATGTTTATCTAAACATAAGGCTTTTTAGATTCGTTAAAGGAAACAGTAAAATTCTTAACAATGCTTATTTTTATCTAGTCCCCAAGGAATTAAAAACACAACAATAAATGTACAGAAATGACAAACAATATCAAAATGTTTCATGGCAACTAAACTCAGAGCAAACAACTTTTTCCTCCAGTCTTATTTTCTATAACACTTATTACATGTTCTGGCTACAAAATTACCTAATCATTGTTCAAAATATGAAAAATATAGAAATACACTAAGAAACAAATACTTAATTATAATCCTACCAAGTAGATGTAATCACAATAGTGACAATCAGCCCCTCCGATTTTCCATATAAATCCCACGTAAAAAATTTATTTTAGAGTAACTTACTTTCAGATTCCCACAGACTGCCTGACAGAGTTCCTCAGTTATCAAATATAAGAAGAATACCAAATATTTACTGAGCACCAAATGTGTAAGACAACCTGTCTGCTAAATCCGATTATCCCCACTGACAGGCCTTAGTGATTAACATGCCCAAGGTCACAGAGTTGGTAAACGGACATTTACTTCAACGAAATACATCTGACTCCAAGTCAGTGCTCTCTGCCTGTCTAAACAGCATGAACAATGAGTTTTAACGAACACAAAAATAAGCTATGTTTTAGTGGAAAAAGCAAACAAGACATTTGGGTAATCAACCCATTTATTTCATTTTTTGAATCTTGCACATATGTCTAGATATTCTGTACCAGCAAGAAAGAGAAAGGTGAGTTGGCTATAACTTTTAGAATGTTTAGAGAATACCAGAGGTGGGAGTGGTATTTACACAAACTCAAAATTTGAAAATGAAAAACCTAAGGAATCCCCACTTTAGACAAAATTTTTTATTCAATGTAGTTGAGATAGCGGCATTGATAAAGTGGCCTGACAGTAACCAGGAACCAAACAAGCTGCTGGTAAAACGTTGCACTTTGGATATACATAGTAGGCACTTAAAACTGATTTGTCGGCCGGGCGCCGTGGTTCACGCCTGTAATCCCAGCACTTCGGGAGGCCGAGGCGAGTGGATCACGATGTCAGGAGATCGAGACCATCCTGGCTAACACGTCTCTACTACAAATACAAAAAATTAGCCGGGAGCGGTGCCCCTGTAATCCCAGCTACTCGGGAGGCTGAGGCAGGAGAATCGCTTGAACCCGGGAGGCCGAGGTTGCAGTGAGCGGAGATCGCGCCACTGCACCCGAGCCTGGGCGACAGAGCAAGAATCTGTCTCAAGAAAAAAAAGAAAAAAAAAAAAAAAGTCTGATTTGTCAAGAAGCAACCAAAGGATCAACAGAAAAATCACTAGAGGCCAGGCGCAGTGGCTAACGACTGTAATCCCTACACTTCGGGAGACCGAGAGAGGCGGATCACCTGAGGCCAGGAGTTGGAGAACAGCCTGGCCAACATGGTGAAATCCCGTCTCTACTAAAAATACAACAATTAGCCGGGCGTAGTGGCGCGCGCCGGTAATCCCCGCTACTTGGGAGGCTGAGGCAAGAGAATCGCTTTAACTTGGGAGGTGGAGGTTGCAGTGAGCCCAGATCGCGCCACTGCACTCCAGCCTGGGCGACAGAGCAAGGCTCCATCTCAAAGAAGAGAAAAATCACTGCTAGAACAAGAAACACACTGAAACAGGAACTCCAGCGATTTCCGTGAAATCCTAGGGAATTAGAAGCAATAAGACCACTCTGCGTGCAGAAATCGAAATCCAAATGGCACTGCTTTGTAGTAAAGGCTTCCACGGAAATCACACAAGACAGGCTGAGCCTCAAACAGGACAGGTAACTGGAAACAGAATGAAAAGTAGCGCTGGCCGTACTAGAAGCCCCCCAGCAATGCATAATGAACGCCCCAGCCCCTACACACACGCCAATACGTAAACTCCAGAGAACTCCAGAGAACCGGAAGTGTGTTTTGTTCCTTCGCCGTCCCCAGCACTTAGAGGCGTCCTTGGCACACAGTAGGCGCTCAACAAATAGTTGATGAATGCTTGTACGTCTAAACACATCCAAGGATTTAAGGATGGATAAACTGCAGACTTTGGAAGAGGCAGAATTGTCCTGCTCTTCCACCCAGCATCTCCCCCAGGAGTTCTGCTCCAGCTGCAACTGTTAAATACTCACTGAGCACCTACTACGTGCCAGGGACACTAGCGGGATACCGTGATCATTAAACCAGGAAGAGTCCCGGCACACACCAAAAGCCGCAAGTTCCCAGGTCTGAGAACCACCTGCCTCCTCCTGTCCCGGACCAGACCCCCGCTCCCAGAACTCAGAAGGGGATCCTGCGGACCCTGGCGTCCGGAGCCACCTGTTCCACCGCAGGACATCCAATCCAAGGATGTGGGGCACGGTCAGAGCCAGAACTCGGACCGCTACCTGACGCCCGGCGTACCCTCCTCGTCGGTCTCCATCCCCTCCACAGCCCGCGCCCTCCCGCCACGGCCTTTACCCGTCCCGCGTGGCCGGGGACGGCTTGCGGTGCCATATCTTGCCGCTCTCCTTGTTGCCTAGGTCAGTGCTCTGCATGGCGAAGGTCGCCCACGACCGCCGGCGGCCCGCTGGGTAACCGTTCCGGTGCCTTCCCGGCAGGCCCAGCGCTCCCGGCCCGGGAAATTTGAGCGCAGGCCACTGCGGCCTGGATACTGCACCCGCCGGCCTTACCAACCCCCTTTCTAATAACAACCAATCGGAAGGCGGATCCCTCCCACCAAACTCCGCCCAAGCGGCCTCTCCCTCTTTGGACAATGGAATCGACCAAAGACCTTCTCTTAGACTCCGCCTCTTTCTGAGCTCAGTCTTCCCGCCCCCGGACCTAAAGCCTTCTGGGAATCGTAGTTTTCTGCAGGTGGATCATAGACGCGAGGAATTGGCTTGGGAATTCTGCCCTTTGGGACCCTCGTGGGGTTTTAGGCTCCCATCACAGGCAATAAAAGTGATTTTCTCCTGTGGTCTCTGTATTCCGTTCTAAATTGCTTTTAGGGATTAAGGAATTGTATAGAAATAACTAAGAGAAGCAAGGAGACAAATACATTGAGAACTGATGGGTTCCTTTCATAGAACGTTCGGCCTCAAAAGAAACTTACAGATGAAATAGTCCATTCTTCTTGACCTTTTCACCATGCTCATGGTTTTGTTTTGTTTCTTCAGTTCCATAATCTGACAGGACCTTCCGGCATTATGATGTCCAGTCCACCAATCACGGTCCGGAAAAGCAATAATAACAACTGGCTACCTTGACTTTAGTGTTCCTTTGATAAAAATTCACCTAGTGCCTCCGGAGTGTTTACTAGGTATGGGGCACTTTTCTACTTGCTTTCCGAATGTATCAACTCAATTAATCCTTGTAGCTAATGTACAAGTTAGGTAGTACTAATTATCTCCATTTTTAGTGCTCTATGAAGTTGTGCATTAATTTCCTGGGGCTGCCCTCACAAATTACCACAAACTTGGTGACATAAAAAACAGAAACGTATTCTTCGGAAGTTCTTGAGGCCATACATCGGAAATCAAAGTATCTGCAGCCTCCTTTCAGGCTCTAAGCAAGATTCCCTGGCTTGTCTATTCCAGTTTCTGGGGGTTGCTGGCTTTCTTGACTTGTAATTGCATGGTTCCATTCTCTGCTTCCATCTTCACACGTCTTTCTCTTCCAGGATGTATCTTTTTCTCTTCTGTCTGTTTAGAATCTCCCTCTGCTTTTCTCTTATAAGGAAACTTGCCATTGGGTCCATGTGAATAATACAGGATGATCTCTTCATCTCAAAATCCTTACCTTGATTACGTCTGCAAAGACCCTTTTTCCAAATAAGGTAACAGTCACAGATTTTGGGATTAGTATGTGGACATATATTTTGGGGGGCCACCAATCAACCTATTACAGGTAAGTACTAATATTATCCACTTTTGCAGACAAGGAAACCTTAAGTCTTTCCATTCCTAGTCTCTGTGTTATTCCACAACAGAAAAATGACGTTAAAAAAATTGTATGCTCGTGGTATTGGAAAAGTTCAAACTCTTGATCAGAAAAGCAAATTTTCAAAAAAAAATACTAATGCAGATTTTTAAGCTTTATATTGGTATCAATGGGTATATATGGATATATACATACACATGTATACATTTACAACACTAATTGGTAGTTTCTTATGTTCTAGTTCCTTTCTGAATCATTAGTCCCTCAGTAACAGGTACATACTGTTTATATGTATATATACACACATATATGTATATATGTTATATAATACATATATAAAGGTATATATATGTATAAAGGTATATAGTATAAGTATACCTATATACCTATAATATATATAAGGTATACTATATACCTTTATATATTAAGGTATACTATATACCTATTTACATATACATATACCTTTAGTATACAGTATATTTTTGTATAGTATAAAGGTATACTATTTATATGGACTTTTATATGTATTTATAAAGGTACATAGTTTGGACCTTTATATGTTTTCTTTTTTTCTTTTTATTTGAGGTGGAGTCTTGCTCTGTTGCCCAGGGTGGAGTGCAATGGCGCAATCTCAGCTCACTGCAACCTCCGCCTCCTGGGTTCAAGCGATTCTCCTGCTTCAGTCTCCCAAGTAGCAGGGATTACAGGCTTGTGCCACCATGCCTAGCTAATTTTTGTATTTTTTTTTCCTTAATAGAGATGGGGTTTCACCATGTTGGCCAGGCTGGTCTTGAAATCCTGACCTCAAGTGATCCAACCACCTCGGCCTCCCAAAGTGCCGGGATTACAAGTGTGAGCCACTACACCTAGCCTATATGTATTTGTGTGTGTGTGTGTATATGCCTGATGCCCGGCGTCCCCTCCTCGCTGGTCTCCATCCCCTCCACAGCCTGTGCCTTCCTGCCACGGCCTCTACCTGTCCCACGTGGCCGGGGACAGCTTGTGGCGCCATATCTTGCCGCTCTCCTTGTTGCCTAGGTCAGTGCTCTGCATGGCGAAGCTCGCTTACTACCGCCACGACTTCATATATATATACACACACACACACACACATAAATATGTACCTTTATATGTATTTACGTACATATAAATAGTATGTACTATATAAATAGTATATACATATATAAACAGAATGTACATATATACATATATGTATATATATTACATAGACACATATGTACCTGTTATTGAATGACTAACAATTCAGAAAGGAACTAGAGCAGAAGGGACTACCAATTAGTGTTCCAAGTGTACATATAAACAGTTTTACTGAGAAATAATTGACATTCAATAAACTTTACATATTTAAAGTGTACAGTTTTATAAGTTTTTAGATAGCTAAACCCCCCATGAAACCATCACCATAATCAAGATAATGAAAACATCCATCATCCCTAAAAGTTTCCTCATTTCTCTTTGTAATCTTTCTACTCCCACCCCACTGTGCCTGTAAGCAACCACCGATCTGTTTTCCTTTCTTTAGTTAACATTTTCTAGAAATTTATATAAATGGATTCATAGACTATGTGTATGTATTGTACCTTGGTGTCTTTCCTTTTTTTGTTGGTCTGGGTTCTTTCATTCATCATAAATTTGAGATTTTTATATTCAATTGTGTTTTTGTATGTACAGTAGTTCATTCTTTTTTATGGCATCAATTGATATGGTTTGGGCTTTTGTCCCCACCCAAATCTCATCATGAATTGTAATCCCCACGTGTCAAGGGTGGGACCAGGCAGGAGGTGATTGGATGGATCAGAGGGGCAGTTTCCTCCATGCTGTTCTCATGATAGTGTGTGAGTTCTCATAAGATCTGATGGTTTTACAAGGGGCTCTATCCCCTTTACTTGACACTCTCTCGCCTACTGCCATGTAAGATGTGCCTCTTCCCCTTCCACCATGATTATAAGTTTCCTGAGGCCTCTCCAGCCCTGTGGAACTGTGAGTCAAATAAACCTCTTTTTTTTATAAATCACCAACTCTCAGGTATGTCTTTAAAGCGTGTGAAAATGGACTAATACATCAATATACCACAATTTTTTTTTTGAGACAGGATCTCATTCTGTTGCTCAGACAGGAGTGCAGTGGCATGACCATGACTCACTGCAGCCTTGACCTTCCAGGCTCAAGGGATCCTCCCACCTCAGCCTCCTGAGTAGCTGGGACTACAGGTGTCATGACTGGCTAATCTTTTGTATTTTTTGTAAAGACAGGGTCTCACTGTGTTGCCCAGGCTGGTCTTAAACTCCCGAGCTCAAGTGATCCACCAGCCTCAGCCTCCCAAAGTGCTGGGATTACAGGTGTGTGCCACCATGCCTGGCCCAATATACAACAATTTGTTTATCCATCCACCTGATCTACCTGGTGATGAACACTGGAGTTGTTTCCAGTTTTTGGCTATTCCGAATAACAGTTCTGTGAACGTTCTTATACTAGTCTTAGTATGAGCATGTGCTTTCATTTGTCTTGGGTAAACCCTAGAAGTGGAATAGTTGGGTCATATAGTAGGAGTAGGTTTAACTTTTAAGAAACTGTCAAGCGTTTACACAGTAGTTGTGCCATTTTACATTCCCACCAAAGTATGAAAGAGTTCCAGATGTCCACCAATAGTATGAGAGAGTTCCAGGTGCTCCACATCTATGATGAATCTGTAATTTTAGCCATTCCACGTTGTAGTGGTATCTCATGATTTCCATTTCTGAAATGACAAATGACATTCGACATCTTTTCACGGGATTATCTGCCTTCTGCATACAACCTTGGTGAAGTATTTGTTCATATCTTTTGCCTTGTTTTTAATTGTTTTGTTTTTATTAAACTTATTAAAGAAAACTTATTATTCAATTTTTGTAATTCTTTATATATTTTTGGATACAAACTTTTTATTCTGTATATGTTTCACAAATATTTTCTCTCAGTCTATGGCCTTTTTTTCCATTCTCTTAACAGTATCCATCAAAAAGCAGAAGTTATTAATGTCTATGAAGATGAATCCATCTTTTATTTTATAGATTGTACTTTTGGTGTCATATCTAAGAAATATTTTCCCAAACCAAGGTCATAAAGATTTCTTCCTTTGTTTTTTTCTTTGTATTTCAAATATATTCTTAAAAGAATGGAAAGTCTTGTGTGTCTAAGGGTATTTTAGATTTTGCTTTGCAAAGCCCTTTCTCCTTGTGCTGTCACACATCACACTTTCACAGTTGAAGGATGTCTTTCTTTTTGCTACGATAATATACAATTTGGACAGAAAAAGAGTACTTCTAATTTCTTTGCTAGAGGGAGCTTGGTAGACATATAGATTGCCCAACATCTGAATACCCTTTTGGTTTGGGAAAAGTGTCAAGATATTTGGAAGTAAAGAAGTGAAGCTATTCTCTTTCCCAGTTCTTCGGTAACTATACTGATAACTCTCAAAAAACCTAGGCCAGTCAAAAGGTTAGCAAGCAAATTAAAGTAGTACAGTAACAAAAATAATTATCCCAACACTTTGTGAGGTCAAGGCAGGCAGATCACTTGAGTCAGGAGTTTGAGACCAGCCTGGTCAACATGGTGAAACCCCGTCTCTACTAAAAATACAAAAATTAGCCAGGTGTGGTGGCGGGCACTTGTAGTCCCAGCTACTTGGGAGGCTGAGGCAGGAGAATCGCTTAAACCTTGGAGATGGAGGTTGCAGTGAGCCGAGATTGCACCACTGCACTCCAGCCTGGGTGACACAGTGAGACTCCATCTCAGAAAAAAAAGTTAACAAAAATAATTGAAAATACAATTAAAATATTGTCTATAAGAATATAATACAATTCAAATAAATATAGTTTTATTCACATAAATCCAATTCATATAATCTCTCTAAGAGCATCAAAGAGAAAGCAGTTAATAACCTTTAGCAAACTTCTTAAAATATTCCCTTCCCACCTTATTCAGTGAGGCTAGACTAAGTTATGCCACAGTAACGAACAATTTCAAAATCTTCATTAGATTAATCGCTTAAAACAGCTTTTTTTTTTTTTTTTGGCTGGGTTTTCAGCTTATCTCATTCTCTCAGGGATCCAGACAGAGGGAGAAGCTAGTATTTCAAAAGCTTTTGGTTGATGTATTAGTAGGAAAAGAGTTCTAGAGGTTCTCACACCAGCAATTAAATGTTCCAGCCCAGAAACGTCATTATTGCTTTTGCTCCCAACTCATGACCAGGACTGATATAGGAGTTAAGAATAAATTATTTAGGCAGATAATGAGGGTAGGGAAGTTCTTGGTAAGGTTTTCCTTTTAATGAAAAGCAGCCCCCAAATCATTTTCTTTTCTAACAAGGCGCAGCCTGTAAAATTGAGCTGCAGACATAGACAAGCAAGCCAGAAGCTTGCATGGGTAAATACCAGCAGTTGTGCCAATAGGAAAAGGCTACCTGGGACTAGGCATGTTCAAAATGGCATCTCCATCTTCCCTTCTCTTTGCCAAACCACATGTATAGCAAGGAGCAGACAGCATGGTGCTGGCCAAGGAGAAAGCTCATTTGCATAATAAGATTAGGGTGGTGTGGCCAGCATTCCCCAGGCATTACGTAAACATCACACCTGGTCCAACCAATCTGTGGGCCCTATGTAAAGCAGACACCACCTCCTCAAGCCTTTCTATAAAATCTGGTGCGCTCTGCCACAGGCTGGAAGTCCCATTCGGGCTCCCCACTCTATTGCAAGAGAGAGAGCTGTTCTCCTTTCTCCTTCTTGGGCCTAGTAAACCTCTGCTCCTAATACCCACTTCTTGTGTCTGCATACTTGATTTCCTTTGCGTAAGACGATGAACTTACTGTGGCATAACTTAGTCTCACTTCACTGAATAAGGTGGGAAGGGGATATTTTAAGAAGTTTGCTAAAGGTTATTAACTGCTTTCTCTTTGATGCTCTTAGATTATTTGAATTGTATTTATGTGAATAAAAAATGCCTCAGAACTATGGCTATACCCTTAACACAGAGCTAGGGAGTGCAATACTGCTAAATCAGTTATATATAGTTGCAATAAAGCTGTGAAAAAAACAACCACCAAACCTCTTTAGCATTTAACCATAAGCATTTATTGCTCATGCATCTGGAGTCAGCAGGTGGCTCCACTGATCTGGGCTGGGCTCACACACATATCTAGGGGCCAGCTGGTTTTCAGCTTTGTAGGCTGACCTCATCTGGGGCAACTGCAGTAACTCTATTCCAAGTGTCTCTCATCCTCCCACAAGCTAACCAAGCATGCTCTCAAGGCAGTGGCAGTGGTGCAGGTGAGCAAGCAGACACGCAATTCTTCTAGTCTTGGAGCTGGCACACCATCACTTTCACCTCTTCCTAATGGCCAAAGCCAGTATGTGGCTGAGCCCAAGGGCTGAGTATTATATTGCATTCATGGCAGGAGAACACTGAAAAGTTTCATGGATCCAGGGAGGAGTGCAGAATGGGGACCAGTTATGCAATCTACAACACCTACTGTGTGTTTGGAACGGGGCAGAACCTAAAATATTTGGTGAAAAGCATTAAAAACTCCCACACCATCCCTATTTCTCAGTATCTAAAATCTCTACAACCCTCAGGGCTTCCTCCTTTTCTCTTCTAAAACTTTCCTCAGCGCCCATAAACACCAGGGTTTCTAACTCTAAACTCTTTGTTAGAAGCTCAGCTTTATCTTTCTGCTTATTTAGCTCTTTTTCTCATTAACAGGAGTTAAAAAGAGCCTAGAAGCTGACCCAGAAACTAGAATCCTGCCTTGTGAGAATGCTGAGGGCCAGGCACGGTGGCTCAAGCCCGTAATCCAAGCACTTTTGGAGGCCGAGGTGGGCAGATCACTTGAGCCCAGGGATTCGAGACCAGCCTGGGCAGCAAAGACCCTGTCTCTATTTAAAAGAAAAAAAAGAAAAAATTTAAAAAAGAAAAGGAAAAATATTGGGAAGATTACACACTTATGGAACTCTCTTCCCTCCATGTAAGATACTCATTAATTGTGTGATTCTTTGATTAATGTTGCCTGCCCCACAGGACTGTTAACTTCACGAAGACAGAGCTCCCCAGAGCCTAGCAGAGTGTGGCATGGAAAAAATTGACAAAAGACCAGTGCTGTGGCTCACGCCTGTAATCCCAGTACTCTGGGAGATGGAAGTGGGAAAATCCTTTGGGGTTAGGATTTCAAAACTAACTGGTCAACATAGCAAGACCCTATCTCTACAAGATAGAAAGAAAAAAAAAAGTGGACAAAATGTATGTGTTGAGTGGGGGACTTGACTTGTTTTGTGCTTCCTAGCATCTGGCACAGTGTTAGGCACGTAGTAAGCCCTTAAGACATGTTTATTGAACAACTGAGCTATTATTTAAACCTAAACTACTTCAGGCTATATATATATATAATTTATCAAACTATAGTGGGGAAGAAGAAAAAAAAAAAAAAAAACAAGGCTGAGTTTCTAATCCAGCTCAGTCACTACATTGTTGCATGATCTGATCTTGGGTAAGTCACAACTTCTCTGAGTCTCATCTTCCTCACCTGCAAATGGCAGGAATGGAAAAATGCTTCCTTAACAGCCTTGCATTTCCCACATCCCATGCTGCTAAATATACAACATGGAAGCTCATTTATGCATCCCTTGACATTTTTCTTCTGCGTAATTGTAAAGAAAATGTTATTTCATATTTTTAGGTATGCATTCAGAAGGCCACAAGCAGACATGATTCATGTTTATACACAAGTTTTCTTCCTGACATACATAAAAACATGCTGCATTTTATGAAAATACCCCTTGAAGTTATCAATGTCAAGTCTGGACCTTCCGAAAGAGGTTTCTTTTTTGTGGGAAATACGATTCCCTCCTCACTTATTTCCCTGTTTCTTCTGGGATTTCTCATGACACACATGTGATACATCACTTCATTTTGACTTTTGTCACAAAGAAACCCTAGCACCTATTTTCCACAACTCTATTCTTTTTTGTTACCCAAGTAGAGTCAACTTTTGGTGCCCCAAATTGGAGACAGCAGCTCAACCCAATGATTCTCAAAAAAACTGGCTTAGTAACTACTCTTGAAAAACTTAAGGCTTATAAATGACATATTCAATGTGTCTGCATAATCCTTTCTATCAAAATTGGAAAAGGGCCTGGATTAGCTCTTCTCCTCTCTATAGGTAGGCCATATCTTGCTCTTGTCACTCACTGATTTAATCATCAGTGGATCATTCACTCAATATTTGGAATGCCAACTAGGCTCAGGCCCTGTACAAGTATCTGGAGTTGCAGAGGCAAAATAAGACGAGTTTCATGTTCTTGGAAAGCTCACAGCTTAGGGTGGAATGGGAAGTTCTAGGGAGAAATACATGTGTGACTGTAATACCATGTGATCAGCGTTATACTGATGTGCCTCAACTTATGATTAAGTTGTGTCCTGGTAAATTCAATGTAGTTTAAAAATACCGTAAGTTGGCCAGGCACGGTGGCTCATGCCTGTAATCCTAGCACTTTAGGAGGCGGAGGTGAGTGGATCATTTGAAGTCAGGAGTTCAACCAGCCTGGCCAACATGGTGAAACCTCACTTCTACTAAAAATGCAAAAATTAGCCGGCGTGGTGGTGAGTGCCTGTAATCCCAGCTACTCGGGAGGCTGAGGCAGGAGAATCGCTTGAACCTGGGAGGTGGAGGCTGCAGTGAGAAGAGATCACGCCACTGCACTCTGGCCTGGGCGACAGAGTGAGACTCTGTCTCAAAAAAAAAAAAAAAATCATAAGTAAACGCTTTTTTTTTTTTTTTTTTTTTGAGATGAGGTCTTGCTCTGTTACCCAGGCCAGAGTGCAGTGGCACAATCATGGCTCACTGCAGCCTCAATCACCTGGGCTCAAGCGATTCTCCCACCTCAGCCTCCCGAGTAGTTGGGACCACAGGTATATGCCACCATGCCTGGCTAATGTTTTTATTATTTGTATAGACGAGGTCTCACTATGTTGCTCAGGCTGGTCTTGAACCCCTGTGCTCAAGTGATTCTCCTGCCTTGGCCACCCAACGTGCTAGGATTATAGGTGTGAGCCATCGCACCCCGCCAAAAAATGAATTTAATACCTCTGACCTACTGAATGTCAATCATAGCTCAGCCTAGCCTACCTTAAACATGCTCAGAATACTTACATTAGCCTGTACTTGAGCTAAATCATCCAATACAAAGCCTATTTTATAACAATAATATTTACAATAAATTTATAATAATATTCCGTAAATAGCTCATGAAATTTATTGAGTAATGTACTGAAAGTGAAAAACAGAATGCTTATATGGGTTGAAGTATGGTTCCTACTGAATGCCTATTGTTTTTGAATATTCATAAAGTCAAAAAAGCATAAATTGACGTGTCATAAGTTGGGACCATCTATAACTGAGGTATTGGTAAACTTCAGAGAAGGGAGTGATTAATTATCTGGGAAAGAGAGAGAGATTTTAAAAGAAGAGTGACAGGCCGGGCGCAGAGGATCATACCTGTAGTCCCAGCACTTTGGGAGGCTGAGGCGGGTGGATCACGAGGTCAGGAGTTCAAGACCAGCCTCACCAACATGGTGAAACCCTGTCTCTACCAAAAACTACAAAAATTAGCCTGGCGCATTGGCAGGTGCCTGTCATCCCAGCTATTCGGGAGGCTGAGGCCGGATAATCATTTGAGCCCGGGTGGCAGAGGTTGCGGTGAGCCAAGATCATGCCACTGTACTCCAGCCTGGGTGACACAGCCAGATTCCATCTCGAAAAAAAAAAAAAAAAAAAAAAAACAGAGTGACACTTGAGCTAGGCCTGGAAGGATGAGGTGGAAAAGGCTTTCTACACAGAAGGAAGAGTTTTGGTGGTTTCTTGTTATTGCCTGTATTAGTCAGGGTTCTCTACAGGGACAGAACTAATAGGATAGATGTATATATAAAGAGGAGTTTATTGGCCAGGCACAGTGGCTCACGCCTGTAATCCCAGCACTTTGGGAGGCCCAGGCGGGCGGATCACAAGGTCAGGAGATCGAGACTATCCTGGCTAACATGGTGAAACCCTGCCTCTACTAAATATGCCAAAAATTAGCCGGGCGTGGTGGTGGGTGCCTGTAGTCCCAGCTACTCGGGAGGCTGAGGCAGGAGAATGGTGTGAACCCGGGAGGCGGAACTTGCAGTGAACTGAGATCACGCCACTGCACTCCAGCCTGGGCGACTGAGCGAGACTCCGTCTCAAAAAAAAAAAAGAGGAGTTTATTAAGGAGTATTAACTCACATGATCACAAGGTCCCACAATAGGCCATCTGCATACTGAAGAACTTGGAGTCCAGTGTTCGAGGGCAGGAAGCATCCAGCAAGGGAGAAAGATGCAGGCTGGGAGGCTCAGCCAGTCTTGTCTTTTCACATTCTTCTGCCTGCTTTTTATTCTGGCCTTGCTGGCAGCTGATTAGATTGTGCCCACTCAGATTAAGGGTAAGTCTGCCTTTCCCAGCCCACTGACTCAAATGTTAATCTCCTTTGGTAAGTCCCTCACAGACACCCCCAGAATCAATACTTTGCATCCTTCAATCCAATCAAGTTGACACTCAGTATTAACCATCACACTGCCCATCCCACCTAATGCAGTAATTTTGTCCCCATTTGACTAATGAGGAAACTGAGGCTTGGAGTGGTTATGTAACTTGCCCATGGTCATACAGCCATTAAGCCAAGGTTGAAATGTAGACCGAGCTGGCTCCATTGTCTCACTCTGCGTTTCCTATGCTTCTCTGCCTTTGTAGATGGGTCTGCTGGTCTGCTAGACTGATGTAGTTCTGTAATTCTTCCAAAAGACCCATTGCTTAGACCACAAAAGAATTTATTGCTAACCTGGGTTAAAAATCTCTGGGAACCTTTATAACAAAATTCTGTTCTAATCTACTGAGCGTCAATCATAGCTTAGTCTAGCCTACCTTGCTTAAAAAAAAAAAAAAGGAAAAGGAAAGAAAGAAAATAAAGTTTCAACCAAGCAAGGATTAAATTTTTAAAAAAATTTTTTTGAAAAGAAAAGAAAGGAAAGGCGAAAGAGTTTCTTTGCGTATGAAAGAAGTGTTGGTACATAAAGAGGCTGTCAATGCTGAGAGCATTTTTAAAACATAATAAAGCACAGAGGAAGTGGGGCTGGGGAGGGATTGTAAACATGGATAGTTCCGCCTGCCCAGCACTCTTACTTCCACCCGCAAACCTACTGCCCTCTCCCAAACCCTTCCTGGACCGGCTCCTTAGCCCACCCTCATTGGTCGTATGATTGGCATGGGGGTGGGACCTGACTCAACTGAGCCAATCAGAACCCAGTGCTGGGATTTTTTTTTTTTTTTTTTTTTTTTTTTTTTTAAGTGTGAGAACTCCCTGGTAGCAAAGAAAGGGAGTAGCCATAAGCAATAGCTTTGTGGTGATGAGTCTGAGAGGGGATAGCTAAAGCTCAAGACAAAGCTGGAAAAAGCGGTGGGAAAAGAGCATCGTGGCAGCATTTATGTCCCTTGTTTGTTTATTTATTTATTTATTTATTTATTTGAAACACAATCTCGCTCTGTCGTCACTGAGGCTGGAGTGCAGTGGCACGATCTCAGCACACTGCAACCTCCACCTCCCGGGTTCAAGCGATTCTTCTGCCTCAGCCTCCCGAGTAGCTGGGATTACAGGCATGTGGCACCCCACCCGGCTAATTTTTGTATTTTTAGCAGAGACGGAGTTGTGCCGTGTTGGCCAGGCTGGTCTCGAACTCCTGAGCTCAGGTGATCCACCCGCCTTGGCCTCCCAAAGTGCTGGGATTATAGGCGTGAGCCACTGCCCCCGGCCACATCCCTTGTTCTAATTGCCCCAGAAGTTAATCTGGGCTCCTGACTTTCCCGTACTAGAGCTAAAACATTGCCTCTTATTTGGAGAGTAGATGGAATTGGAAGAAAAAAAGGGCGAGGGAAGGCTTCAGGAGGCGATGATGCAAGAGCTCAGTCGGGAAGGATGGGTGGAGCTTACCAAGGCAGAGGAGACATTAGGGGAGGAAATAGCATCTGTAAAAATCCAGGAGGTTGTGAAGCGACAGGATATCTTCCACAAACTAAAAGAGTTCTGTTCAATTTGAGTGCAGATGCACAAGGAGTCATTGGGCATATACAATGCTTAGCACTTTGAAAGCCCTCAATAATAACAATAACAGTTACTATTATTTCTATATGGAGAATGGCAGAGGAATGAGAGTTATGCTGAAGTTAGAATATAAAAGACACAGCCAAGCACAGTGGCTGATGCCTGTAATCCCAGCACTTTGGGAGGCCGAGATGGGCAGATCACTTGAGGCCAAGAGTTCAAGACCAGCCTGGCCAACATGACGAAACCCTGTCTCTACTGAAAGTACAAAAATCAGTCGATCATGGTGACGCACACCTGTAGTCCCAGCTCCTCAGGAGGCTGAGGCAGGAGAAACGCTTGAACCCTGGAGGTAGAGGTTGCAGTGAGCCAAGATCGTGCCACTGCACTATAATCTGGGCAACAGAATGAGACCCTGTCTTAAAAAAAAAAAAAAAAAAAAAAAATCACTAGAACAAGAAACACACTGAAACAATGTGTTTAAAAAATACATATATATGTATATATATGTGTGTGTGTGTATATATATTTTAGGGGCCAGGCCCAGTGGCTCACACCTGTAATCCCAGCACTTTGCGAGGCCAAGATGGGCAGATCACTTGAGGCCAGGAGTTCAAGACCAGCCTGGCCGGCCGGGCGTGGTGGCTCATGCCTGTAATCCCAGCACTTTGGGAGGCCCAAGCAGGTGGATCACCTGAGGTCAGAAGTTCAAGACCAGTCTAGTCAACATGGTGAAACCCCATCTCTACTACATATATAAAAATTAGCTGGCCGGCTGCGGTGGCTCAAGCCTGTAATCCCAGCACTTTGGGAGGCCGAGACGGGCGGATCACGAGGTCAGAGATCGAGACCATCCTGGCTAACACGGTGAAACCCCGTCTCTACTAAAAAAAATACAAAAAATTAGCTGGGCGAGATGGCGGGCGCCTGTAGTCCCAGCTACTCGGGAGGCTGAGGCGAGAGAATGGCGTAAACCCAGGAGGCGGAGCTTGCAGTGAGCTGAGATCCGGCCACTGCACTCCAGCCTGGGCGACAGAGCGAGACTCCGTCTCAAAAAAAAAAAAAAAAAAAAAAAAATTAGCTGGGCATGGTGGTGGGCGCCTGTAATCGCAGCTACTCGGGAGGCTGAGGCAGGAGAATCGCTTGAACCCAGGGGGGCGGAGGTTGCAATGAGCTGAGATCGTGCCATTGGGCTCCACCCTGGGTAATAAGAGCAAAACTTCCTCATATATATACACATACATATATACATATACCGAATCCGCCATTCTAAGGAGTTTGGATCTTATCCTGAAAGGTTCTAGGAAAACTCCTTTTTTTCTAAATACATCCCTTTGACTGTAGTGGGAAGATCACTCAGAGGAGTTTGAGGCTTCAGGCAAAAGTTGAATATTTATTTAAGTAGCTTAGAACACATCTCTTTGATTTTTTTCTGTTCTGACTCATTAAAACTGGGAGAGGGAAGGTACACTGTGTCATAGTTCACAGTAGCGTTTTCTTTTTCTTTTTTTTGCTTTTTTTGCTTCACAAAAAGTGAAGAAGCATTGACCCAGTCAGGCAACAGTTAGGTGACAAATTTATGGACCTATTGTGTAGAAAGCTGGCATTGCAAAAGAAACAGTTCTGTTTCATCAGTAAAACAAAAATATGTGTCATGCTGCTAACTGATGCAAACCTAGGCAATGCTTTCCGTTGCCTAAATGGCTCAACTATTTGGCCTTGTGAGGGGGAGGAAGAAGGCAGAAACCATTGCAGGTGAGCTATGACATAGTATACCTCCCTCTCTCCCCACTTTAATATGAGTCAGAGCAGAAAAAAATCAAAGAGATGTGTTCCAAGCTGCTTTAATAAATATTCATGCTTAGGTGTTCTCATAAAACATACATGAAAGCAACCAAGGGCAGTGTTTCATGTATAATCAAAAGGATTTGGCACCTACCGCTGAAACAGTACAATATCAGAGGAGAGGAGGAAATGTGATGTTGATGTTGACAGGCAGCAAGACCATGCCCACATACAATGAGAAAACTGCTGACATAGATTAGGTTTCTAAAAGGCTTTCTCCTCTCTAAAGGAAGGAGGAGCCCAAAGGGTGAAGCTCCCAGTCCCACGACAGAATGAGCCCTGCTTGCAAGTTTCCAGTCTTTAGAGCCCTTCCACGTGGCCAGGAAAGGAGGCAGGGGTGGAATTATCAGCCTTTATGACATCTAAAGCTGTCCTAAGCAGTAAAGACAGTTTGGAGCCACTTGGGCTATAGCCAGAACTACATAATACTCCATCACATAGGATGTGGCATAATTTTATAATCTCCCAGTTGTTGGCAGTTGGGTTTAAAAAAATATTTGCAGGCTGGGCATTGGCTCACACCTGCAATCTCAGCACTTTGGGAGGCCGAGGCACACAGATCACCTGAGGTCAGGAGTTTGGGATCAGCCTGGCCAACATGGTGAAACCCTGTCTCCATTTAAAATACAAAACTTAGCTGAGTGTGGTGGCAAGCACCTGTAATCCCAGCTACTCAGGAGGCTAAAGCAGGAGAATCACAAGCTCACTGCGGAGGCTTCAGTGAGCCGAGATTGTGTCACTGCACTCCAACCTATGCGACAGAGTGAGACTCCCCCTCAAAAAAAAAAAAATTTGCAATCTGTGTGCCAGAAAAATTAATATCTAATTGTGCTCTTGCAGGAACTAGTATAAACCAGCTTGGGAAGATTCTATCAGTTAGGCTGCAAAATTATAATCTGCAGGTAGTGACCTATTCCAAAGATCTCCCTGGGCAGAAGGCTGTGGGCGTCGAGAGATGTTAGGACAATGTCCCACAGAACTGAATAATTAGCCTTGATTTGCAAGCGCCTAATAACATTTGTGAGCTCAGAGGACAGGCTCTCAATCAAGCATGAGAAAATGCCAGTAAACTATGAGTAAAATGCCTCTAATTGCGGCAAGGATGGAAGACAAAGTGATTGAACTAAGCGTTTACTGTCCAGTAAAGTATTCTAGGGCAGCATCCCTCCTCGGGCACCGTCCCTGAGGCGTAAGGATGACCAGCAAGAAATTGGCATCTAACAGACCCCTCCTCAGCCAAACATCACATCAACTGGCTCTTCGGTTTGTTTCCTTCTCTATGTGGCCTTAGTAGTAAAAACCATTTTTTTCCAAGTGTTTTTGTTTTTATTATATTGATGGGTTTGAGAAATACTGCAAGCAACTTTCCATGTGAGGAAAGAAAAAGATAAGAGGATAAGCACAGTGGATCATTGATTTACTCTATAGACTTTGGAAGAGTACTGTCTGTTAGTGACATCAAGCCCTAGAAGTTGGGCCCAGCGACTTAACCCTGCAGAGAATTTCTTTGTAAGGAAGTAGTTGTGAACATCTAGGGCATGGAGAGGGTAATGGAACCAACATGGACTAGACATCTGTGCCAGGTATGTGTTAGCTGCTTTTCACTTTATTATAGTTTGTTCTTTGGTCTTGCTTCCTTATTTATTTATTTGTTTATTTATCTATTTATTTATTTATTTTTGACAGAGTCTCGCTCTGTCTCCCAGGCTGGAGTGCAGTGGCACAATCTCGGCTCACTGCAACCTCCGCCTCCTGGATTCAAGCAATTCTCCTGCCTCAGCCTCCTGAGTAGCTGGGATTACGGGTGCCCGCCACTGCACCCGGCTAATTTTTGTATTTTTAGTAGAGACGGGGTTTCACCATGTTGGCCAGGCTGGTTTCAAACTCGTGATCTCAGGTGACTGACCCGCCTTGGCCCCCCAAACTGCTGGGATTACAGGCCTGAGCGACTGCACCTGGCCTCCTTTTTGGTTTTTAAATCCCATAGGATGTCCTATTTGAATTTTGCATTATATTAAAACCTCTAACTCATTGGTACTGTAAACCTAGAGCTCCAATTTCACATTTTCTGTTCTGTTCTCCCCACTAAATACATTTGCATTTATTAGATCTTGTACCCTGAGTAATGGTTGGGAAAATATGCATAGTGTACTTAAAGGCATGAAACCCAGACGCCTGAGTTCCACTCCATTGCTTACTCTAATAGTACTATAACCTTGGACAAAGTATTTAACTTCTCTGTTCCTTGATTTCTTCATCTGTAAGATCAGTATCATAATAGGACTGACTTCATAGAGCTGGGAAAAGTTTAGAACAGCACCAGGCTGTTTTCAACGGGTGTTAGCTATTATTAAAGCCCTGCCAGGTGGGTACCAGTGATGTGCTGTAAATGTTTAATGATTGCCTCTCTGGACAAAAAGAGTTCTGGTGTATAACATTTGGCAATTTCTGTGGTGGAAATGCTCCTGTGATGGCCAGTTTCAGGCTGTCAATGTAATATCACTGAATGCAGAGTTGGACAAAGGTGAGCAACAGTACACTATTTTTTTTTTTTTTTTTTTTTTTGAGACGGAGTCTCGCTCTGTCACCCAAGCTGGAGTGCACTGGCCAGATCTCAGCTCACTGCAAGCTCCGCCTCCCGGGTTCACGCCATTCTCCTGCCTCAGCCTCCCGAGTAGCTGGGACTACAGGCGCCCGCCACCTCGCCCAGCTAGTTTTTTGTATTTTTTAGTAGAGACGGGGTTTCACCGTGTTAGCCAGGATGGTCTCGATCTCCTGACCTTGTGATCCGCCCGCCTCGGCCTCCCAAAGTGCTGGGATTACAGGCTTGAGCCACCGCGCCCGGCCAACAGTACACTATTATATAGTATGTTCACTGTTCAGACACAGTAGACATAAATAACTTCAAGAGCATAGATAACAGTAAAATACATTATTATAATTAGAAAGGCTGGGTGTGGCAGCTTATGCCTGTAATCCCAGTACTTTGGAAGGCCGAGGCAGGTGGATCACCTGAGGTCATGAGTTTGAGACCAGCCTGGCCAACATGGTGAAACCCCATCTCTACTAAAAATACAAAATTAGCTGGACATGCTGGCACATGCCTGTAATCCCAGCTACTTGGGAGGCTGAGGCAGGAGAATTGCTTGAACTGGGAGGCCGAGGTTGCAGTGAGCTGATACCGCACCACTGCACTCTAGCCTGGGCAACAAGAGTGATACTCCATCTGAAAAATAAATAAATAAATAGAAAGTTGGTACTTATTATCTTTTGAAATACAATGTGTTTTAATGTAAGTTTATATAATTTAATTTAAATTTGTTTTTACAGGCAGGGTCTACCTTCGTTGTCCAGCTGGAGAGCAGCTGTGCAATCATAGCTCACTGCAGCCTCAAACTCTTAGCTCAAGTGTTTCTCCTGCCTCAGCCTCCCAAAATGCTGGAATTACAGGCATGAGCCATTGCACCCAGCCTGATTTAATTAGAAAAATATATTTTTAAATTTTTTGTTTCCATAGGTTTTTGTGGCACAGGTGGTTTTGGTTATGAGTAAGTTCTTTATCAGTGATTTGTGAGATTTTGGTGCACCCATCACCCGAGCAGTGTACACTGCACCCAATTTGTAGTCTTTTATCCCTCACCTCTTCCTACCCTTTCCCCCTGAGTCCCCAAAGTCCTTTGTATCCTTCTTATGCCTTGGCATCCTCATAGTTTAGCTCCTGCTTATGAGTGAGAACATACAATGTTTGGTTTTCCATTTCTGAGTTACTTCACTTAGAATAATGGTCTCCAATTCCATCCAGGTTGTTGTGAATGCCATTAATTAATTCCTTTTTTATGGTTGAGTCATATTCCATCATATATATATATGCCACAGTTTCTTTATCTACCTATTGATTGATGGACATTTAGGCTAGTTCTACATTTTTGCAACTGTGAATTGTGCTCTAATTTAATTTTTAATAACAGCTGTGTTTAATAATTGACCCAGAAAATTCAGCATTTGGCTCCTGTAGCTGGTGTGAGCTGGCTGCAATGGTGCATTCACCTTTACCAACTTAGACATTTGATAATACTTTAGTTGTTTATTGCTGTGCAACAAACCAGCTCAAAACTTACTGGCTTAAAACAACTGTGATTTCTATTTTTTTTTTTTTTTTTTTAACAATTCTGTGAGTTGACTGGGCTCAGCTGAACAGTTCTTCTGCCCTGCATGGTATAGCCAAGGCCTCATGGTTGCATTCAGCTGAAGCTCAGCTGGGGTAGAACATCCAAGATGGCTTCTCATCCATCAGGACCTCTCTCCACACGGCCTCTTATCATTCAGTAGTCTAGCTTGAGCTTCTTCACATGATGCTGGCATCTAAGAAAGAAATGTTCCACTGGGTGTGGTGGCTCACACCTGTAATCCCAGCACTTTGGGAGGCCAAGGTGAGCTGATCACTTGAGGTCAGGAGTTCGAGACCAGCCTGGCCAACATGATGAAACCAGATTCTACTAAAAATACAAAAACTTGGCCTGGCATGGTGGCATGTGCCTGTAGTCCCAGCTACTTGGGAGGCTGAGGCAGGAGAATCGCTTGAACCTGGGAGGCGGAGGTTGCAGTGAGCTGAGATTGTTCCACTGCACTCCAGCTTGAGGGACACAGCGAGACTCCATTTCCAAAAAAAAAAAAAAAACCCAAACAAACTCAGTGGTTGTCAAACGGTGTGATTTTGCCATCTCCCCCACACACTCCACAGAGGATATCTGGCAATGTCTGCAGACATTTTTGGTTGTCATAACTGGGCAAAAGGTTCTGTCATGGGGTGGCCATGGATGCTGCAAATTATTCTACAATGCACAGGACAGCCCCTCACAAGCAAAGAACTATCAACCCAAAATGTCAACAGTGCCCAGGATGAGAAACCCTGCACGTAACTTGCCACATGCACCATTTTGGCTATTTAGTATGTACACTTTCTCATTTCAACACATTTTCCCCTGCTGCTTTTGACAGCAAGTACAAAGTATAAAATTCTCTTAGCACTCTCTAAATGTGTGTTCAGCCTATTTGGCTTGGCTTCAAACAAACATGACAGATGTAGCACTTTTGGCTCAAATGCCTTGCCAATCAAGCATATGCATGTTTGCACATCATGTCTGCAGTGACAGCAATAATATTCTGTGACTAAAAGAGTTTGCACATTCAACTTTCACTAAAACATCTCAAATTATTTTATTTTTCCTCTGAATCTTTTGGCTTTCAGGTGTTCTTGGAGGTCTCTCTGCTCTCTTCTTTGGGTAAATGGTTTTCTCCTGTTCCTCGTGATACCAAGGTTACATTTGCTCTTTTAAGCAAATGTAAAAGACGGAGTCTCACCCTGTCATCCAGGCTGGAATGCAGCGGTGCGATCTCGGCTCACCGCAACCTCCGCTTCCCAGGTTCATGTGATTCTCCTGCTTCAGCCTCCAGAGTAGCTAGGACTAGAGGTGCGTGCCACCACTCCCAGCTAATTTTTGTATTTTTAGTAGAGATGGGGTTTCACCATGTTGGCCAGGCTGGTCTCAAACTCCTGACCTCATGATCCGCCTGCCTCAGCCTCCCAATGTACTAGGATTACAAACGTGAGCCACCATACCCATCCACATTTGCGCTCTTTTTATAAAGGGATGCCCATTTATTAGCTCAGTTCTTTTCTCTTTTTTTCTTTTTTTTGAGACAGAGTTTCGCTCTTGTTGTCCAGGCTGGAGTGCAATGGCGCAATCTCCACTCACTGCAACCTCTGCCTCCTGGGTTCAAGCAATTCTCCTGCCTCAGCTTCCCAAGCAGCTGGGATTACAGGCATGCACCACCATGCCTGGCTAATTTTTTGTATTTAGTAGAGAAGAGGTTTTACCATGTTAGTAAGGCTGGTCTCAAACTCATGACCTCAGGTGCTCCACCCACCTTGGCCTCCCAACATGCTGAGATCACAGGCATGAGCCACCGTGCCTGACCAATAACTGTTAATTGAGTTCCTACTGTGTGCAAGAGATGCTCTGGGTCAGTGGGGGCTACAGCAGTGAACAAAACCAAGTTGTGCTTGCATTCTAGTTGGGGAGACAGACAATGAACAAATAAGAAAATAAATAAATGATATGTTGGGTAATGAAAAGTAAGGAAACATTTAAGCAGAATAAAAGGATGAGACTGATGGTGTGGGATGGTATTTTGATTAAAGTGTTCAGGGAAGGTACCACTGAAGGGTGTTGTCTAAGCTATACAGAAGGAAGACCCAAAAATTCCCCTCCTCTCCCTTCCCCTCCCCTCCCCTCCCCTCCCTTTCTCTTCTGTTTTAGAGAGGAAGTCTCATCTCACCATGTTGCCCAGGCTGATCTCAAACTTCTAGCCTCGAGCAGTCCTCCTGCCTCAGCCTCCCAAAATGCTGGGATTGCAGGTGTGAGCCACCATGCCTGGCCCAAGATCGGTTTTCAGTAGTGCACTGTACTGTGTGGAGGTTTGGTTTAAAAGAACAGAAATTTATTCTTTCACATATCTGCAGGCCAGAAGTCCTAAGTCAAGACCGGGTGTGATTGTAGAGGACCACGTGCTCACAAACGAGATGTTCCCGATAGTTATGCTCTTGCAAACAAAGCATGAGGTTTCTTCTCTGCAAACAGGAAGAACAAAGGAGTTGGCTGTAAACAGCAGACTCTGGGAACTGGTTAATGTTTAAGCATCTTAAGAAATTGGAAAGTTAGGGAAAGGTCAGAAAAACAACTCATGACATAAAAACAACTTGTGACATAAAAACAACTCGTTTCTTGTGACGTGATAAAATTCCACAAGCATGTATAAAATAAAGGAGAGCATGCTGCTCGTGGCGGCCGCCATGTTTGTCTTGTCTTGTGTTGTCTTGTGTGTTCATTCCCTTGTTTAGGAAACACGCGGACCCCAACATGTGATGGTTGGGATCACACCTGTAGTCCCAGCACTTTGGGAGGTCAAGTCAGGCGCATTACTTGAGGTCAGGAGTTCAAGACCAACTTGGTCAACATGGCAAAACTCTGTCTCTACTAAAAAAATACAAAACTTAGACAGGCGTGGTGAGGTTCACCTGTAATCCCAGCTACTCAGGAGGCTGAGGCAGAACTGCTTAAACCCAGGAGGCAGAGGTTGCAGTGAGCAGAGATCATGCCACTGCACTCCAGCCTGGGCAACAGAGCGAGATTCTGTCACACACACACACACACACACACACACACACACACACACAAAAGAAATCATGTCAAGGTATTGGCAGGGCTGGTTCCTATTGGAGGCACTGAAGGGGAGTCTGTTCCACGCCCTCCTCCTAGTTTCTAGAGGTTGCTGGCGATCTTGGCATTCCTTGGTTTGTAGATGTGTTACTCTAATGTCCGCCTCTGTATCCACATGGCGCTCTCTCTCTTTCTCTCTCTCTCTCTCTCTCTCTTTGTGTATCCACATTTTTTCTTTTTTATTAAGGCACCAGTCAGGCCGGGTGCAGTGGCTCACGCCTGTAATCCCAGCACTTTGGGAGGCCAAGGCGGGCAGATCATCCGAGGTTAGGAATTCAAAACCAGCCTGGCCAACATGGTGAAATCCTGTCTCTACTAAAATACAAAAAAAAAAAAAAAAAAAATTAGCTGGGTGTGGTAGCCGGCACCGCAATCCCAGCTACTTGGGAGGCTGAGGCAGGAGAATTGCTTGAACCCGGGAGGCGGAGGTTGCAGTGAGCCAAGATTGTGCCATTGCACTCCAGCCTGGGCAACAAGAGTGAGACTCTATCTTAAAAAAAAAAAAAAAAAGACACCAGTCGGTCGGGTGTGGTGGCTCACACCTGCAATCCTAGCACTTTGGGAGGCTGAGGCAGGTGGATTGCCTGAGCTCAGGAGTTCTAGACCAGCCTGGCCAATATAGTGAAACCTCATCTCTACTAAAATACAAAAAATGAGCTGGGCATGGTGGTGGGCACCTGTAATCCCAGCTACTCAGGAGGCTGAGGCAGGAGAATAACTTGAACATGGGAGGCGGAGGTTGTAGTGAGCCAGGATCATGCCACTGAACTCCAGTCTGGACTCTGTCTCAAAAAAGACACCAGTCATTGGATTTGGCCTCACCCTGATTCGGTATGATTCAGCTTAACCTGATTACATCTGCGAAGACTCTATTTCCAAATATGACATTCACAGGTACTAGGGGCTAGGACTTCCACATATCTTTTGGAGGAACACAATCCAACTTGCAACAGTGTTGTTTTGAGTTATCACAATAACCAGGGGACATGCTGCCATGTAGGGCAGGGGCCGGGGTGCTAGGAAGACATTCCACAATTTGTCAGTTTCTCAGATACTGCTGTGAGTGAAAACCCTGTTTGTAATATCTGGACCTAGAACTAACTCTGTTTTACATGTAACATAAAGAATATTTATAGGGATTCAGTATACACTAAATTTTCCTGAAATGCAACCACTCTTCTACTGTTTTCTTTCTTTCTTTGTTTTTAATTGTTCTGCTGTTTTCATTGAGAAAGATTGTACTATTTTTCCCTTTCACTTTTTTCCTTTTAGAGATGGGGACTTACTCTGTTGCCCATGCTAGAGTGCAGTGGTACAATAACAGCTCACTGCAGCCTCCACTTCATGGCTCAAGTGATCCTCCCACTTCAGCCTCCCGAGTAGCTGGGACTAGAGGTGGGTGCCGCCAAACCTGGCTAATTTTTTAATTTTTATGTTCGTAGAGATGGGGTCTTGCTATGTTACCCAGGCTGGTCCCAAACTTCTGGCCTCAAGTTATGCCTCTGCCTTAGCCTCCCAAAGTGCTAGGATTAAAGGCATGAGCCACCACAGCCAGCTTTTTAATTCTTTTTTGCTTGTGTGTGTATTCTTGTTTCCTCTTCTTTCTTACATGAAAAGTAACACATTATATACTACTTTACACTTTGCTTTTTTCACTTATTAGGGTAGCTGACTTTTTTTGTATATTATTTTATACTGTTACAAGTTTATCTTCAAGGTAAACTACTAAAATTGACATTGCGAGTTAAAGTGTAAAAGTATGTATTGTTTCTACGATTATACATTTCCTATTGTACTATTTTTTGCCAATCTGATACATGAGAAATGGTATCTCAGTATGATTTTAATTTGCATTTCTCATATTACGAGAAAAGTTGAGCATCTTTTAATGTTTTAAGTAATTTAGCTTTTTTTGTGAATTATCTGTTCATGTGTTTTATCTGTTTTTCTATCAGGTTTGTAGTCTTTCTCCCCCTCATTTTTTACAAGTTCTTATATACTTGGTTATTTTAGCCTTTTATCTGTGATATATCTTGGAAATATTTTCTCCCACTTTGTCATGTACCTCTATGTGATTTTTTGTCATGCAAACACATTTTATTTTTACATCATTGAATCTGTCTTTTATTTTATCACATTTGAATTTTTATGCACTCTATTATATTCAGAATTTCTCCAAGGGCTGTCCACCGTTGTGGACACTCATGTAACCCATGCCAATTGATTCAGCTGGTGGTGTCTGAGCCACAAATACAACACATGGATATCTGTCTGCATTTATAGCTCTCAACTCACCATAACTCTATAACTGCAAGCGCCAGACTTTTTCATGAAGTTTGCTAATATAGTTGTGCCTGAGCACTAACATTAAAATCTATGTTATAGTAGAAGTTGGTTTCCTTTCTTTCTCATTATATCACAATTAGGGCATCATATTTATTTTATTGGAGTTATAATTTATAACCTATGGTTTTCATTGTGGGATTGGGACAGCAAATATTTTAAAAGAGAGCATTTGATGTGATAGGGTTGAGCACCACTCCTCTGAGGGAAGTGTGCTTCAGGCTAAAGATGTAGCAATCACATTAATTGCCTTGGCCTGTCCAATGCAGGGAAGGTATTGAGGCTGGAGCAGAGTGACAAGGGAAAAGTGAGAGGTCATGGAAATTGCCAGGGTTCACATCACATAGGGCCTGGAAGGTCATGGTAAGGACCTCCCACCATGCTTTCCACTCTAGCTAGAATAAAATGCAATGTGGCTTTGAGCAAGAGAGTGACAGGGTCTCATTTAGGCTCCTGCGGGATTGCAGACTGCAGTGGGGTGCAATGGAAGCAGGGAGATCAATTGGAAGTCCACTGCAGAAGTCCAGGCACGGAGTCTGGGTCCGGTGGCTCATTCCTGTAATCCCAGCACTTTGGGAGGCCGAAGCAGGTGGATCACCTGAGGTTGGGAGTTTGAGACCAGCCTGACCAATAAGGTGAAACCCCGTCTCTACTAAAAATGCAAAAATTAGGTGGGCTGTGATGGCATGCACCTGTAATCCCAGCTACTTAGGAGGCTGAGGCAGGAGGATTGCTTGAACCCGGGAGGCAGAGGTTGCAGTGAGCCAAGATCGCACCACTGGACTCCAGCCTGGGTGACAGAGAGAGATCCTGTCTCAAAAAAAAAAAAAAAAGTCCAGGCATAGCTCAGTGGAAAAAGTTGGGAAGTGGTTTGATTTGGGATATATTTTGAAGGTGGAGAGGTCAGGATTTGCTCATGCAATTTATTTAGTCTTGTGTGAGGAGCCACAAAATCCAGGTTCTACCTGTGGGGAACTTATACTCTAGAGGAGGAGACAGCTACCACACACACAGTTATCAAACCATGTTCTAAGTGCAATGATGGTGATTTGTGCAGGGTACTCCAGGAGTACAGAGGAAGTTGGTGGTGGGTATTTAAGCTAGCCTGGGTGGTGGTGATCGGGATAAGGGTAGGGAAAAGTTCTAGGATTAATCACAATTCATTGCAGCCAACAAGCCTTTATTAAGCACCTACTCTGTACCAGGCACAGTTCTGGGCACTGGGGACGCAAAAGTAATCAAAACAAGTCCCTGTCCTCATGGAGCTCACATTCTAGAGGGCACGATCTGAGACCCTCTTCCTGTTTTATTTGGTTTTTCTCTAGAGACAGAGTCTTGCTCTATTGCTGAGGCTGGAGTGCAGTGTTGTGATCACGGCTCACTGCAGCCTTGACCTCCTGGGTTCAGGTGATCCTCCTACTTCAGCCTCCCAAGTAGCTGGGACTATAGGCACATACCATAATGCTTGGCTAATTTTAAAAAAAATTATTTTTTTTGTAGAGATGGGGTCTTGCTATATTGCCCAGGTTGGCTCTTCCTGTTTTTGGTGAAAGCAATTAACACTTGTTAGTATATATGCAACATAATTCATTGGTGTTGTAAAGCTATAGTCGTAGGATTCTGGAATGCCATTCTCTTGGGGCATCTGACTGTTTTCAGAGAGAAAGAAAGAGAAAGGGGAGGGAAGGGATTTGACTTGAGTGGGAGGAAGGGCAGGCAGGACTGGAATGAGAGTTTTGTTTTTATTTTTATTTGTTTATTTATTTTGAGATGGAGTCTTGCTCTGTCACCCAGACTGGAGTGCAGTGGTGTGATCTCAGCTCACTGTAACCTCTGCCTCCCAGGTTCAAGCACTTATCCTGCCTCAGCCTCTGAGTAGCTGGGATTACAGGTGTGCACCACCATGCCCAGCTAATTTTTGTTTTTAGTTGAGATGGGGTTTCACCATGTTGGCCAAGCTGGTCTCGAACTTCCGACCTCAGGTGATCCACCCACCTTGGCCTCCCAAAGTACTGGGATTACAGGTGTGAGCCACTGCACGTGGCCCAGAGTCACCTTTCCAAGGCGAAAAGCAAAATGGCAATATGAAGTATGTGGGCAGATCTGGATTTTTTTGGACCTAGAGTTTATACAGTTTGGAGGACCTACTTCAAGAAACATCATATAAAATTATGAATATGGGGCTGGGCATGGTGGCTCATGTCTGTAACCCCAGCACTTAGGAAGGCCAAGGTGGGGAGGTCACTTGAGGCCAGGAGTTCAAGTCCAGCCTGGTCAACATGGTGAAACCCATCTCTACTGAAAATATAAAAATTAGCTGGGCATGGTGGCAGGTGCCTATAATCCCAGCTTCTTGGGAAACTGAAGCACGAGCATCGCTTGAACCCAGAAGGAGGAAGTTGCAGTGAGCCAAGATCGCACCACTGCACGCCAGCCTGGGCAACCTGGGCAACAGACTGAATACTCTGTCTCAAAAAAAAACAAAAAACAAAAAACAAAGTTTTGCACAGAGCCTTGGAAAGGCCTGTGCAAGTGAGGGGCCCTGTAGCCTAAGTTTGATTAGGTTCACAATCATACCATCTCTGGGAGGAAGAGTCATTGAGCTGTTAATATTTTTTTATTTTAAATCCCACTCCTGGAAATCAGTTCAAACAAAAATGATCGAGAGGCAGTGTGGTCTGGTGGGTAAGAACGGCAAAATACAAGGTCCTTTCAATAAGCTACAGTGTCCTCCACAGTTACAGTGACTCTCTCCTTCCTTTGTCTCTTGACCCTCCATCCCCACTCTCACTCCACTCAGCCACATGCGTCTTCGTGTTTAAGGTCTCCATGCCAGCCACATTCCCACCTCAAGGTCTTTGCCATTTCCCCTGTCTGAACTGCTCTTCCCCTGGATCTCCACACTGCTTGCTCTTTCACCACCCTGAGGTGTGTACTCAATATCTTCTGAGTTTGCAGTGAGGCCTTCTCTCACCAGCCCAAATCTCCTTTTCTTCTTTTTTCTTTTCCTATTCCTATTGCCAGTTTACCCACTGTACATATTACTCTTTTTTTGAGAGGAGTTTCGCTCTTGTTGCCCAGGCTGGAGTGCAATGGTGCGATCTCAGCTCACTACAATCTTTGCCTCCTGAGTTCAAGTGATTCTCCTGCCTCAGCCTCCTGAGTAGCTGGGATTACAGGTGCCTGCCACCATGCCCAGCTAATTTTTGTATTTACAGTAGAGACGGGGTTTCCCCATGTTGGTCAGGCTGGTCTCGAACTCCTGACATCAGGTGATCCGCCCACCTTGGCCTCCCAAAATCCCACCCTAGGATTACAGGGTGAGCCACCGTGCCCGGTCTATACATCTTACTTTTATCTCTTTCTATTGTCTTTCTGCCTCCTCTAGAATGTAAGTTCCAAGAGGGTGGAGATAATTGTCAGTTTCGTTCACTGTTTAGAACTTTCATTGGTATATAACAAGCACTGGACAAAAGCATTGCTGAATGAATGAATGAATGAAAGAATGAAAGAGCACCACCTTTGGGCTGGGCGTGGTGGCTCATGCCTGTAGTCCCAGCGCTTTGGGAGGCCAAGGTGGGCGGATCACTTGAGGCTAGGGGTTCAAAACCAGCCTGGCCAACATAGTGAAACCCTGTCTCTACTAAAAATACCAAAAAGTAGCCAGACGTTGTGGTAGACACCTGTAATTCTGACTACTCGGCAGGCTGAGGCAGGAGAATTGTTTGAACCCAGGAGGTGGAGTTTGCAGTGAGCCGAGATTGTGCCACTGCCACTCCAGCCTGGGTGACAGAAGCGAGAGAGAGACGCTGTCAAAAAAAAAAAAAAAAAAAAAAAAAGCACCACCTTTGGCTTTAGGCTGAAGTTTTATATATGCATCTGCTGGCAAATGCCAAGTTACTTAACTTCTCTGAGGCTGTTTCTTCATTTGTAAATGAAAATAAAAGTACTTCACAGGGTTGAAGCATTGTTGTAAAGACTAATTAAAACCATGCCCGTAAAGGGCATAGCTGAGTGCCAAACTGTAGACACTCAACAAATGTTAGATATTAGTAAATAAAAAAAGTTAGCTATTAGTATAAAAAATGTATATGCATAAAGATATTCATTATAGAACTATATATAATATTTAAAAACAGGTATCAGAAATAGGAAAATGGTCAAAAGATTCTGCCACAAAACTAGTAGAATATTAGTCATTAAAATGATCATTAAGACTTTATAGAGGCTGGGCGCAGTGGCTCACGCCTCTAATCCTACCACTTTGGGAGGCTGAGGCGGGCAGATCACGAGGTCAGGAGATCGACACCATCCTGGCTAACATGGTGAAACCCTGACTCTACTAAAAAAATACAAAATATTAGCTGGGCATGGTGGCGGGCGCTTGTAGTCCCAGCTACTCGGGAGGCTGAGGCAGGAGAATGGCGTGAACCCGGAAGGCAGAGCTTGCTGTGAGCTGAGATCACGCCACTGCACTCCAGCCTGGGCGACAGAGCAAGACTCCATCTGAAAAAAAAAAAAAAAAAAAGACTTTGTAGAAAGAGAAAGCCCTTTTAAAATAACAATAATTATTTTAATAACAATTATTTAACATCAATAAATTTATTAAATTAATAATAAAATTAATAAATTTAATAAATGTCCAATATTATTTTAAAAAATAATTAGCATTTTTTCGGCCGGGCGTGGTGGCTCAAGCCTGTAATCCCAGCAGTTTGGGAGGCCGAGACGGGCGGATCACAAGGTCAGGAGATCGAGACCATCCTGGCGAACACAGTGAAACCCCGTCTCTACTAAAAATACAAAAAACTAGCGGGCGAGGTGGCGGGCGCCTGTAGTCCCAGCTACTCGGGAGGCTGAGGCAGGAGAATGGCGGGAACCCGGGAGGCGGAGCTTGCCGTGAGCTGAGATCTGGCCACTGCACTCCAGCCTGGGCGACAGAGCAAGACTCAGCCTCAAAAAAAAAAAAAAAAAAATTAAAAAAAAAAAAATTAGCATTTTTTAAAGCCAGTCAAATTTAGCAGTGGAGGTTGCATACCAACTTTAGTGACACTAATGTTAATAAGTTCTGATAAACCACTACCATCGGACCAGCCAGAAAGCCTTTTTTTATGTAAAGTTAACAAGACCAGACAACATTATGTGTATCGACAAAGACTAGGAGACAGCAACATTTTATTTTATTTTATTTTATTTATTTTGAGACAGAGTCTCGCTCTGTCACCCAGGCTGGAGTGCAGTGGTGCGATCTTGGCTCACTGCAACCTCCACCTCTCAGGTTCAAGCGATTCTCCCTACCTCAGCCTCCTGAGTAGCTGGGATTGCAGTGTGCATCACCACGCCTGGCTAATTTTTGTACTTTTAGTAGAGATGGGGTTTCACCATGTTGGT
This sequence comes from Trachypithecus francoisi, assembly GCF_009764315.1. Classification (NCBI taxonomy): domain Eukaryota; kingdom Metazoa; phylum Chordata; class Mammalia; order Primates; family Cercopithecidae; genus Trachypithecus; species Trachypithecus francoisi. The sequence goes on along the minus strand of NW_022681472.1, from coordinate 77,950,463 downwards.
CAGGCTGGTCTCCAACTCCTTCAAGTGATCCACCTGCCTCAGCCTCCCGAAGTGCTGGGATTATAGGCGTGAGCCACCGCGCCCGGTCAAGACAGTAACACTTTAATATCCATCTCTTCTTTCACTAAGAATTTTCACTAAGAATCCTCCCTCCTTGAAGTCCTTTTCTAATTATCCTGTTCCTTTCCAAGAACCAACATGCTCCTAAAGTTTTTAACAACAACATTCATAGTCTTACTAACGTTTTGGTTACCAGCTGTTTCCTGAACATTGCCTCATGTCTTTGCAATGGCTCAGGGCCCTGGTTAACATGCCTTTCTCCAGCTGTGTCACCAGTTGAAGGCCTTTTTGAGAATTGTGCCTATATTTCAATTCTAGGGAATGTCCACATCACAAGTGATGATATGGGTCTTAGGCCAACTGATAAGAGTCCTGAATTTAAATACACCTCACATTCTAACACAGACATTAGCTTGAACAATTTTTGATTCTGAAAGAAGGCATTTTAGATTCTCACAGGCCTCCTTCAAGGCATAGCTTGAATGAATACCATTACCTACTGTTCTGATTATGAGTATAAACTATGAGTCGATAAAATATCAATTACTATTGCTTGGATTATTGCTATTCTAATTATTTTGATTTGTAGATTTGTTAGTTCAGAGGAATTGGATATTAAAGGATTTGTTTTCTTCCAAATGTTTCCTACATAAAACTCTTTGGTCTAGCCAGCCTGGTTGACTCATCTATGAGACACATTGAGTGACTCCCATGCACTAGTCTCTTGTTTTGTTTTGTTGAGACAGAATCTCCCTCTGTTGCCTAGGCTGGAGTATAGTAGTGCAATCTTGGCTCACTGCAAACTCTGCCTCCTGGGTTAAAGCATTCTTGTGCCTCAGCCCTTTCATGTAGTTGGAATTACAGGTGTGCAACACCATGCCCAGCCAATTTTTGTATTTTTAGTAGAGATGGGGTTTTGCTATGTTGGCCAGGCTGGTCTCGAACTCCTGACCTCAAGTGATCCACCCACCTCAGCCTCCCAAAGTGCTGGGATTACAGGTGTAAGCCACGACGTCCGGCCACCATAGCATCTTCATCTACAAGGTGGAACTAACAAATTTGCTTACTAGTCAACATCAAGATTAATTACATACTTGCATTGTGCTTTGAACTTCTGGAAGACAGATGCCACTGACCTGGCAGGCATCCCACGAGGGTGGTACTCCTGTGGCTGTGGGGACAGAGTGGTATTTGCGTCCCTAGCCCTCTGTCAGCAGCGCTCAGCAGCATAGGGCCAAGCTCCAGTGCTAGGCAATACTGGGCATTGAAATGTTGGTTTCCCTCCAATTTTGTAAGGTTCTGATTTTTATATAAACAGTAGGAAATATATTTCAATTATAGCAGGAAAGGCATGGCTAAGGCCATCTTTATTACCTCGATCTTTCTGAAGTTTCTGACATTAAACACATTCCTTTCTGAACACATCTCCCTATATCTTTAAAATTAACTTTTAAATACATAGCACATATACATGGAACAAATTTAAAAGGTCGAAAAGGATATGCAATAAAACATTATCTTCCCATCCCTGTCTCCCTGCTTCCAAGCTCCTCTTCCCAGAGGTAACCGCTATTTTAGCAAACACTGTATGTATATCTGGGTGTGTGCTTTCTGTACAATGCAATGGTAGAGTGGCTATTACACTGTGTTATAATACAATATTATGCACATTGTACTATAACTTATTTTCTTTCTTTCTTTTTTTTTTTTTTTTTTGAGACGGAATCTTGCTCTGTTGCTCAGGCTGGAGTGCAGTGGCAAGATCTCGGCTCACTGCAGCTTCTGCCTGCCAGGTTCCAGCGATTCTCCTGCTTCAGCCTCCTGGGTAGCTGGGATTACAGGTGCACGTCACCACGCCTGGCTAAGTTTTGTATTTTTAGTAGAGACGAGGTTTTTACCACGTTGACCAGTCTGGTCTCGAACTCCTGACCTCAGGTGATCTGCCAGCCTCAGCCTCCCAAAGTGCTGGGATTACAGGTGTGAGCCGCCACACTTGGCCTTTTTTTTTTTTTTTTTTTGTGAGACGGAGTCTTGCACTGTCTCCTGGGTTGAAGTGCAATGGCACGATCTTGGCTCACTGCAACCTCCGCCTCCTGGGTTCATAGGATTCTCCTGCCTCAGCCTCCTGAGTAGCTGGGATTACAGGTGCACACCACCACACCCAGGTAATTTTTTGTATTTTTAGTAGAGACATGGTTTCGCTATGTTGGCCAGACTGGTCTTGAACTCCTGACTTCGTGATCTGCCCGCCTCGGCCTCCCAAAGTGTTGGGATTACAGGCATGAGCCACCGTGCCCAGCCCTTTGTTCTTAATACTATATGTTAGAGATTATTCCACTTTGGGGTATACAAAGTTGTTTTATTTTAATAAAGATTATCTAGCATTGGATTATATGGATAAACAAGTTTAATCAATTTCTCGTTGGCAGATATTCAGGTGCTTCCAAACTTTTGCTATTTCTTTTTTTTTTTTTTTTTTTTTTTGAGATGGAGTCTCGCTCTGTCGCCCAGGCTGGAGTGCAGTGACCGGATCTCAGCTCACTGCAAGCTCCGCCTCCCGGGTTCACGCCATTCTCCTGCCTCAGCCTCCCGAGTAGCTGGGACTACAGGCGCCCGCCACCTCGCCCGGCTATTTTTTTGTATTTTTAGTAGAGACGGGGTTTCACCATGTTAGCCAGGATGGTGTTGATCTCCTGACCTCGTGATCCGCCCGTCTCGGCTTCCCAAAGTGCTGGGATTACAGGCTTGAGCCACCGCGACCGGCCTATCTTTTGCTATTTCAAAAAATGCAGCACCTCCTCAGGCAATGCAGAGTTAAAAATATTTAAAAATGCAGCAATGACTATCCTTTTACATTAAAAAAATATGTTGGAGTCTATCGAAAGCTTAAATTCCTAGAAGTGCATTTAAATATTGCCAAATTGCTTGCTGTAGAGGCTGTACCAATCAATGTACATTGTCATCAATAATTCATGGAATGCCTACATCTCCACATTTTTTTTTCCACCTTACCTCTCCATATTCTTTCGTAGCATTTAGCCCAGTATCATTTACCTGTAAGTTTTTAAAAGATGGCTTGTATTGATGGCAGCAACCCAAGAACTTCCTTACAAGTTAAGTGATAAATTCTAAAGCAAACTATCTGGGAAGATAGATGCTGGGATTACAAGCCTGAGCCACTGCGCCCGGCCAGTATCTTTTCTTAAAGATTCTTTTTTATACAAGATGAATTAGACAAGATGGATCGTTTTGGCTTTTAGTTTTTCCAACTAAGTTAGAGCGGCTGTTTTCTGTGCATGGAAAATTCTTTCCCCAGATCTTTGCCTGGCTGGCCCAGTTCATACCTAAAGTAGCCATCTGTCCTCACACTGCCGCACCCCAACCCCGTCACTCTACCTCATCATCTCATTTCATTTTCCTATTTTTCCAATCACTCTCTGAGATTATCTTACTTCATTATCTATTTGTTTATAAATTATCCCAATGAAGATGCAGGATCAGGAGAGAGGGTACCACGACAGCGCTGACAGCCGCAGCTGCCCGGTGTCTAGAACTGTGCCCGACGAACACTTGTGGAATGAGTGAGTAGACGAGGAACTAGACACTTCGTTTGCCTTCGTCCCCTTTAAATACCCTCCAAGTGGATCCAGCCGTATTAAAACTGAGAAATAAGTGAATGGCATTTGGCCTCGCCATTGGCTGGAACGTTTGCCATTGCTGCTGGCAACCACTGTTTTCCCACCAGTCGTGTCGTCGCCCTACCTGGCTCCGCCCCTCAGAACGCCGAGCCTCGGCCGGGCGGTAAAAATCGGCCCTTGCCCTTTAAGCGGCGGGACTTCTGGTCACGTCGTCCACGGCCGCCGGAAGGGGAAGTTTCGCCTCAGAAGGCTGTCTCGCTGGTCCGAATTCGGTGGCGCCACGTCCTCCCATCTCCGCTTTCTGCATCGCGGCTTCGGCGGCTTCCACCTCGATACCTAACAGTCGCGGAGCCGGCCGCGTCGTGAGGGGGTCGGCACGGGGAGTCGGGTGGTCGTGTGCATCTTGGCTACCTGTGGGTCGAAGATGTCGGACCTCGGAGACTGGTTCAGGAGCATCCCGGCGATCACGCGCTATTGGTTCGCCGCCACCGTCGCGGTGCCCTTGGTCGGCAAGCTCGGCCTCGTCAGCCCGGCATACCTCTTCCTCTGGCCCGAAGCCTTCCTGTATAGGTTTCAGGTACTTACCAGAGACGGGGGGCGTGGAGACTACAGACCCCAGGAGGATCCGCGGCGGCGGAGCGTAGGCAGGCATGTTGCGGACGCGCGGTGCCTGCTGGGATTTGTAGTGCGTGCAGGGCCGGCGGTTTAGGGCGGGGTCCTTTGGGCCGGGGGAGGCTTTGGGAGCCGGGTCCTGGATAGCTGCAGTTGTGGGCTTGGCCTGGTGGGGAGGGGTTGACTTAACTAGTTTAATGAGATTGTGCTTCCCGCTCTTCGCACTCATGAAGGAAGCAGTGAGATTAGTCAGTGGTAGTTGTTAATCTGTTGGACGCTGGCAATTAGGTCCGCCTGGAGCACTGCCCTCTGACCTCCCTCTGGTCACCCACGTGGGTGGCCTGTAGGTGTCAACTTCACCAATTTCTAGCTGAGTTCCTTTCACGTTAATGGAGTTTTTTTGTTTTGTTTTGTTTTTCCTATAGGAGTGATTTAAAGTCAGAGATACAAAGAACGAGTGTATTTTTCTGCATTTCTCTCTAGCCGTAATTCAGTATCCCCCACGTAGTAATAGAATGTACGAAGGAATGGGCAAAGAGTAAATTTGTCCAGAAATGGAAGGCCTTGTTATTTTCTTAAGCATGAAGGAAACGGTCCAGAGTAACATTTATGTCAAGAGAGTGCTAGTTTTCAGAAGGTTATCTGTATTCACCAATTTCTGATTTAAAACTTTAATCAGCGGCAGGTCAGATAGCAAGATCTGGCATTAATTTCAGCCCTTTGCTTGGCCTGTGGATAACGTTTTCTTGTCTTTCTCTCTTTTCACTGGGTATTATTTCTTGGTTTCCTTTGCTGATTCCTTATCTTCCTGACTTTTAAATGTTAGGATGTGCCTTAGGAATCAGTTATAGGACCTTCTCTATAGACTCTCCCTAGCTTTAGATGGTCTCATTCACTCAGCCTCAGGGCTTTATGTTCTTTCTGTAAACTGGAGATTCTGAAATGTCAATATAAATATCTTCAGTCCAGATCTGTCTCCCGATTTCCAGATTTGTGCATCCAACAGTTACTTGGAATCACGACTTGGATGACTAAGAGTCATCTTCATCCTAACGTGTCCAAAACTGAATCCCCTTTCCCCCTTTGCCTTAGAAGACAATAGCAACTCCATTATTAGAGGAGCTGAAGTTAATTGTCAGAGTCATCTTTTATTTTTCTTGTTTTTCTCACACCCGGCAATCTGTCAGTAAATCCTGTTGACTCTATTTGAGACATATATCCAGAACACAATCCCTTCTCATTCTCCATTGCAAACCATTATCACTGCAATCTGGTTCCTTTCTTTTCTCTAGACAGCTAGAGTGATCCTTTTAAAACCTAAATCAAGTGCTGTCATTCCTCTGTCCAGAATCCTACCATATCTTCTTAATGAGTAAAATCCAAGTTCTTTCAGCGGCCTGCAAGGCCCCTGCTGCCTCTCTGACCTCATCTCCTACTGCTCTCCAAAGTGTACCTTAGGCTCCACAATGAGATCCTTGCTGTTACTTCAGTGCTTATCTGGATCTCTCCTTAGGGCCTTTGCACATGTTGTTTCTCTGCCTGAGGAAGATAACCGTGGCTCACTTGTTTACCTTTTATCATTCTTCAGGTCTCTGCCCAAATGCCCTCTTATTGACAAGGCCTTCTCTGGTGGCCCTATATAAAATAGTCCCTCCTTCACTCCACTCCCTTATCCTTCATTTTTCTTTTCTTTTTTTTTTTGGAGACGGAGTCTTGCTCTGTTGCCCAGGCTGGAGTGTAGGAGTGTATATGGTGCAATCTTGGTTCACTGCAACCTCTGCCTCCTGGGTTCAAGCACTTCTCCTGTCTCAGCCTCCCAAGTAGCGGGAATTACAGGCGCACACCACCATGCCCAGCTTTTTTTTTGTATTTTAGTAGAGACAGGGTTTCGCCATGTTGGCCAGGCTGGTCTTGAACTCCTGACCTCAGGTGATCCACCCGCCTCAGCCTCCCAAAATGCTGGGATTAGAGGTGTGAGCCACCGCGCCCGGCCTTATCCTTCATTTTTCTTGCTGCATATTACCCTTTGGTGTTTGTCTGCTTCCCCTCAGAGAATAAGACTCCATGAGAGCCGGATCTTTGCCTTGTTCACCACTGTCCTTGTTACCTAGAATAGTGCCTGGCACATAGTAGGTGCTTGTATATTAACTGAGTTGTTGGAAGTAATTGTTCACTTCCTGTGTGTGGGCACTGGGGTACAATAGTAAATAGGACTGAAAAGGTTTCAGATCCTGTGAAGACATAGAAGCACGTGATTTAAGGGGTGTAATATTTGATAGGGTGTTCTACCCCGAAAGGCTTCAGAGAAGACATTTGAAGAAATTGGAATACTGAGGAACCAGCCGGCTTTGAGTGGATCTGGCTCTGGAGACAACCAACCAATTCTGTGACTCAGCCTGGTGCTTATATTTGCCAAGCTTTTGCTTACATAACACATTTAACCTGATGACAGCAACCTTAGGAGACTGACTGAAGAGTGTATTGGGGAAGAGAGACATTTCAACATAGCAGGGAGGAGAATGAACTTGGACCATAGGCTGAGCGTAGAAGTTCTGTATCCATCACTAGTAATTCTAGATCCTTTCACTATAAGTGAAAGACTTACTTACTAGGAGCTGGGAACAGGAAGAAGACTGGGTTGCCAGCTGGCACAGGGTCAGCTGTAGGATGAGGATTGGTAGATGAAGGCAGGGAGATAGCCAGAGCTGGGTGCAGTAAAGCTAAGATGGAAAGGTGGATGAAAGCTAGATCATAGTTGAGCCTTGTATGCCACGTTAAGAGGTTTGAACTTTATTTTGAGGGCACTACGAAGTCTTTGGAGCCTTGTGAACAAAGGACTGACAGATTGCCCCGACTACTCTGGAGTGGACTTTGTGTATGTATGGAGGGGGTTGAAGGAGGAAGGGCTAGGTGATGAGATCAGATCAGAGAGATGAATCCAGTTAGGAGGCCAGAGAGATGGTGGTTTGAAACAGTGTGGCTGTGAAGATAGAGAAAAGGGCATAGACTTGGCAGAGGGGACAAGATGACAGCTGAACGGATATGAAGAGTGAATGGCTGAAGCAAGCAGGACTGAAAGATACTTGTGTTTTCACAGGAGCAGCTGAGTGGATGGCAGAGCCCTTGACTGAGATGGGGAATGGTCAGGGATGCCTAGGTTGGGAATGGGGGCTGGTATGGATGAAGAGTTGGGTTTTGGCCATGCTAAGTCTTGAGATGCTTTTTAGGCATCCATGTGGAGAGTTCCAGGGAGCAGTTGGAAATAAAAATATGATTCTGGAGTGCAGCTGGAATTGCATACTGTTCTGGGTTTATTACTTCAGTAAATATTTGTTGGCTGAGTTAATGTTGTGCACTTTGTTCCTTGTGGCTTGTTGGGTAATGTGTGGTCATGGGGAGCAATGGTGGCATATTAATGTGTGAGAAGGACCTGGTCAAAACTGGCTCGTTGTCCCTGTCTGCAAAATCCTCACTTGTGTGGTGATAGTGACTACATGACGTAAATAAGCATGTTGTAAAGAAGTAATGTAAATAAGCCTCTCAAACAGGCTGCGGATGTATAATGTTAAAAGTGGTGAACTGATTAGAAAAAGTCATTGTTCTTGTCACATCTTCCACGATTTTATCATGTATTATTTCTTCTCAGCTTGTTATCCCCAGGCTGGGAGAAGCTACCAGCAGGAGGCAGGACAGTGGACTGCCCAGGTGTGGAAAGACCAACAGCTGTACCTTGTCTTTTCTTCCTGTTACTCTGATTCTTGCCTATTTTGGACACATGTAACTTTCAGACCCACCTGGAGGAACTCATTTGCAAATGAAGCAGTCAAGGAAAAACTGCATTTGAGAGGCTGCTGTGCACGGACAGAGTGAGGTGTGTTTTAGCAGAATTCTGCTAGAAAGCTCCTCTTTTCCTTAGAAGCTGAATCTTGCACAGCTTACAAAAATAGGGGAGTGATTGATTTAGAATTGTGTGCTCATGTTGGAAGTGACAAGTTATTTTTCCTCCTAAGCTCTCGATTCCTGTGTGTAGCTTGTTGGTTTGAAACTCTGAGGTTTATAACGTTATTTCTTTAGATTGGCTGGGTTGAAACAGGTGTGTGTCAAGACTCATTATACTGTTGTCTACGATTTCTCCCTCTTCTGAGTCCCTCAGATTTACGTTCATCAATCAAATAGTTCACAATAATGAAATGTCTTCATATTAATCCTTGATTAACTACACAAGAGGTGGCAATTCCAGCTGCCTTTGTGTTTTCTAAGGTTATGTCTCCCAGGGCTGCCTGCATGGCGATATTTCTTCATTTCTTTGGCCAAAATAACATCACCCTGTTACAACTTCTCTGAGGTTATGTCATTGAACTCCGACCATCATCCTGAGATAAGTGTTACCCCCATTTTGTAGACAGCTTCAGTTTCAGTTTCTATTTCGTTGAGTCAGAGATAGTTCTAAGCTGTCTTGTTTAACTCCTTTGCATAATATCTACAAAAAAAAAAATATGTAGCAAAACATTTTTGAAGGTGATTTCTTCCAAATCAATCATAGCAAATTATTTTTCCTTTTCTATTAGAGTAGAAAGACTGTTAGATTTCAAGTAGTTGAATCATGGTCTCAAGGCCTGGCTCAGCCGCCTGCTAGTTGTGTGTCCTTAGGCAAGTTATTTATCCTGTCTGAGCCTCAATTTCTTTAGGATCTGAGGATAATATAATAGCATATTAACTTTGTTCTAAGACTCCATTGATTATACGATGCACCATCAATTTAATGCAACTTTTTTGGGGGACAGGGGAGTAGAAATTACATTAAACCAGTGTATTGATTGTAAGACACTCTAGTTTCAGAAACACAAGAAAGAATACCTTCAAACTGAGGAAATATGTTATCTACTTCTTGCCTGTAGTATGTAGAACACATAGAAAAATGTTTGTAATACCCAGTAAATAGCCTGATACATCGGCTATTCAAAAATAGTTGCCTCCTTTGTAGTTAATATGGGGGAAAAAAAGTTGCCGATTTTTATTTATCAGCCAATACTTTGTGCCTTATTTCCTTCTCTCCTGGACAGTAAGATTCTAATTTTAATTAGTAATTGAAATGTAACTGCTAGATGATTATTCTGCTTTGTCTCCTTAAAAGCATCCTGACTTGAAATGGGAAGATGTGAACTCTTGATTTCTCTAATTTGTTTCCAGGGATAAGAAATGGTACCAACCAATTCTGTGACTCAGCCTGGTGCTTATATTTGCCAGGCTTTTACTTACATGTCACATTTAACCTGATGACAGCAACCTTAGGAGACTGATTTAAGAGTGGACTGGGGAAGAGAGACATTTCAACTTAGCAGGGAGGAGAATGAACTTGGACTATAGGCTGAGCATAGAAGTTCTATATCCATCAGGGTTTGGCTATAGAACTCTAGTGGCAAGTGTTTTGGCATGTATAGTTGAAAATCTTTCCTTAGTAGTCCTGTCCACGTTGAACAGTTCAGCTGTGGTCTATAATAACGTTGCCCAGGCCGGGCGCGGTGGCTCAAGCCTGTAATCCCAGCACTTTGGGAGGCCGAGACAGGTGGATCACAAGGTCAGGAGATCGAGACCATCCTGGCTAACACGGTGAAACCCCGTCTCTACTAAAAAAATACAAAAAACTAGCCGGGTGAGGTGGCAGGCACCTGTAGTCCCAGCTACTCGGGAGGCTGAGGCAGGAGAATGGTGGGAACCCGGGAGGCGGAGCTTGCAGTGAGCCGAGATCGCGCCACTGCACTCCAGCCTGGGTGACAGAGCGAAACTCCGTCTCAAAAAAAAAAAAAAAAAAATTACGTTGCCCATTAGATGTGGCTTTTCAAAATACTTTTTATTGAGTTATAACATATAAGCAGGAGAGTGTATGTATAACAAGTTTATAGCTTGAGTTTTTAAAAATTCAAAACATGTGCATAGCCAGCATTCAGATCAAGAAACAGAATCCCTAAAACCTTCCTCCTGCTTCCTTCTGGTCACTGTCCTCTCTAAGGGTAACTGTGCTCTTGATTTTTAATACCATGTATTGTTTTTGCCAGTCTTTATGCTTTCTATAGATGGAATTATGAAGTATGTTCTCTTTTGTGTCTAGCTGCTTTGATCAACATTATGTTTGAGAGTCACCCATGTTGTTGCATGTGGTTATAGATTGCTCTTTATGGGACCATACCACAATCTATTTACTCATTCAGCTATTAATGGACCTTTTGGGCAGTTTCCAGTTTGGCTATTATGAATGGTGCTGCTGTGAACATACTAATACATGTCTTGGTGAACATATGTATTTCTGGGTGAGCGTAAATAGTCATTTCTGTTGCCTATATATCTAGGAGTAGATTTGATGGCTTCTAATTGCTCTTTTTAAAGATTAAGTGCGTTTCATTTGTTTAAATGAGTGGAAGGGGCCTTTTCATGCCTACTCGTCGTGTCCCCCCACCCAGCAAAAAAGGCTACATACAGTTTGCTAAACCAGCATTTGTCACACAGGTGCTCATCATCTTTCTTGCTTGGTGGCTGATACATACGTAAGTCCAAATCAAGTGATCCTTATTATTTCAGACAAATCTTCACTTTTCATACTTAAAAAAAAAAAAAACAACGAAACACTCTAGACTCTGGATGGCAAATTATTTCAGTAGCAGATTGTTTAGAAGATTTTAGTTAAAGGATGCTGCAACCTACACTCTCAAGTTGTTGGACTAATAACTGAGGAACAATGTCTTACATCTTCTTGAAGAGTGTATATAGCAGTGAGCACATGGGCTACATGTCCTTCTTAAGTGAGAAACTCTGGGTGGATTACCGGAACTCTAATTAGGGCCCAGCTTTCCTCCTGAAAAAAACTGGGATCATTATGGGCCTAGTCTTGGGGTTGCTGTGGACTTAAAATGAGATACTCCCCAATGAGTCCTCTCAATAAGTGTGAGGCAGGCAGTCCTCTGTCTGCAAGTTATGGCTCTTTGTGCTGCAGCTGGCTGCCTCTTAGGCTCTCCAGGGTTGAAAATGGGCCTCTTTACTCCTGGCGCTGAACATAAAGCCAATTCCTTCTCCTTACTGTTTACATATCTGGTAGAGGAAAAAATGGGATTTAGTTGGATACTTACAATGGGGATTTCCGAAATATGTTGCACTGTATCCTTCTAAAGAGATAAGCTGTCTTCTGGTATTTTCAGATTATAATTTTAAAGTAAAACAAAAATAATATTAAGTCTTTTAGATCAATGAAAGCAAGTATAACTCAAGGGTAGGCTTAATGAACAGGGAAAAGAAGTGAGATATTTTGACAGACACTGATTTCCAAAGAACAGGTGCACACAGTGACTAAAAATAGTCTTGTGTCATCAGCATTAGAGAAAATGTAGTCAGACAAAAACGAGGTTTCTTTTCCACAACCAGGCCTTGAGTAACTTATAGGAATATGGGGGTAGTTGAAATATGAATTTATAAAAACCGGTTAGCAGGTGTTTCCGAAAAGATTGTGATAATACAATTAATACACCCACACATATTAATTCTTTTTACAAAGCATCTTTTTAATTCACTGTCTTAATTCCAACCTTTTACAAACCCTGTAAGATAAGGAAGGCAGAAGTCATAGGATAATGTCACTGGGTAGATGATGAAGCCAATTTGACGTCCATACGTTTCCAAGGTTCCAGGGCCACTTAGGAGGTTTCGCTTCTGGTCTTTACTCCCAGTGCTTTTCTTAAGCACAGAGAATGAATTAGTAGGTTTATTCTGAGTCTCTTTCAGGATTATGTAAGTGTCTTAGTAGTGAACACTTACACTAATTATAATTGTACCTCATAATACTGATGCCATTTGTGAGAGGGATTGTAAAAATAGGGGCTTAGTATCACAAACTCTGGAATCAGACTGTCTGGGATACAATTCTAGCTTCACCACTTACTGGCTGATACTTAACCTTTTCTCATCCTGTTTCCTCATCCATGAAATCCATCTCCTGAATCAGTGCATGTAAATAAGCAGAGTAGCGTACTAATTTAATGACTTATTTAAAAAAACCATTAACTATGGAAATTGAGGCTCAGAAGTGGTGACTTATAAGCAAAAACAAAACCCAGGCCTTCTCAAATCATCTCCAGTTCTCTTTCCACCACACTATCCTGTTTCTGTGATAAAGTTGTGAATAAATCAAAACAAATGTTAACCTATTTTCTTTTTCTGGTTTAATACAAGTTTCTTGGAAAGTCACTTTTTCGTTATGCACATCGTGCTTCTCTCTGCAAGGTATTAAGCTCTGAGGGTTACATTCCCATACTTGGAGAATGGAACTGGCCAGTCTGTATGTGGCCAGTCCCTGTGACTGATGTCCTCCATTCCAGCCACACTCGAATTGTTAGCAGTACCCATTCAGTTATTGTGCTCTTGCAATTCTTGGGGCTTTTGTAACAAGTCCACATGTCCCCTCCCTTCTGCCAACTCTTTCTTCTTTTCACAGCCTTCCCTAATTCAGGGGGCATGTCTTTTGTGCTTGGTATATGCTAGTGTGCAATGAGATAGACATATAGCTCTCACACCAAAAGCCAGCATTTCACTGCCATTTCCAAAAGTTTAGGAAGGCCATCTACTTCAATCACTATTTAACATTGTTCTGGTGGGGGTGCCAGCCAGTGAATTAAACAAGAATGAAATAAGATACAAAAGTTTATTTACAGCTAGGGTTGTATGCTTAGAAAGCCCAAGAAGCTCAATTTTCTTTTTTGTTGAGACAGCCTCCCGAGTAGCTGGGATTACAGGCATGTGCCACCACGCCCGGCTAATTTTGTATTTTTAGGAGAGACGAGGTTTCTCCATGTTGGTCAGGCTGGTCTTGAACTCCTAACCGCAGGTGATCTGCCCGCCTCGGCCTCCCAAAGTGCTGGGATTACAGGCATGAGCCACTGCACCCGGCCAAAGCTCAGTTTTCAATATTGTAGGCACTAAGATACTCAACTTTTGTGGTTAGGTATAAAAAGATAGAAAGAGATAGCTCTATAGACAACTCTAAAAGCTATGAAAAACTTTTTGGCTGGGAATTATATCCATATCACATGGATATAATGAAATAATGGTTCTAATTCATTTAGAAAAATACAATATTGAGACTAACCAAGAAAATTGTGACAATTGTTGAAGAAAAAACAGACGAGGGGGATATCATTTAGCTATTTAACTTTACCAGGTATTAAAATATATTATAAAAGTAATAGAAATTAGGCTAGGCACAGTGGCTCATGCCTATAATCCCAGCACTTTGGGAGGCTGAGGTGGGAGGATCATTTGAGGCTGGCAGTTTGAGACCAGCTTGGACAACATAGGGAGAGCCCGTCTCCAAAAAAAAAAAAAAAATTAAGCAGGTGTGATGGTACATGCCTGTAGTCCTAGCCACTTGAGAGGCTGAGTGGAGAGTTGCTTGAACCCAGAAATTTGAGGTTACAGTGAGCTGTGGTCACCACACTGCACTCCAGCCTGAGCAACAGACTGAGACCTTGTCTCAAAAAAAAAAAAAGAAATAAAAGAAATTAAAATAACTTGATATTGGCATAGGAATCAATTCCAAACAGAATGGTGTTAAAATAGACCTTAATATAAAAGAGGCTCGAGTATAAATGTTCAATGAAAGTAGTTTTTCAAATAATTGGAAAAAATGTGAGTTACTCTGTAAATGGGATTGGGAAAATGGGGCGACCATTTAGAAAAACAGTTGGATCTCTTCCTCATTCCTTGCATGCACCTTGAAAGTGCTAAAATAAAACTGTGAACACTTACATTCTTGGAGCGAAAAGACTTTCTAAACATGACATATCATGGACACATTTGCCTACATTTAATTAAACCTTTGTATGCCAAAATATGGCAAAAATACCATGAAAGTCGAATGACTGATCAGAAAATGCCTGCAATGATGAGAAAGAGAAATTTCATAATGTCTGAAGAAATGCAGCCAGGTGCGATGGCTCATGCCTGTAATCCCAGCACTTTGGGAGGCCAGGGCAGGTGGATCGCTTGAGCTCAGGAGTTTGAGATGAGCCTGGGTGACATCATGAGACCCTGTATCTACAAAAAATACAAAAATTAGCCAGGTGTGGTGGTGCGTGCTAGTAGTCCCAGCTACTCGGGAGGCTGAAGTGGGAGAATCACCTGAGTCCGGGAGGTGGAGGTTGTGGTGAGCTAAGATCATGCCACTGCATGCCAGCCTGGGCATCAGAGCAAGATCCTATCTCGAGAAAAAAAAAAAAAAAAAAGAAATGTAAATCCAGAAGAACAGATGAATAAAGGAAATGTTCAGGTTTTTAAAACATGAAAAGGCGCTTGACTTCTCGTAATGCAAATAAAAATTAGTTTTCAGATTGGTGAATATATAATACATGAAATGGTGAGAGTATGGAGAGAAGACAGGCAGTCATCTACTTTTTAGGAGGAAGTATAAATCGAGCAGACATTTTTGTAGGCATTTGGCAGTATCTACCAAAATAAATGCTTATGTCTGTTGCTCTAGCAGATTTATTGACAGGAACTTATTCTGTATATGCACATATAAAGAGGATTTACAGGAATATTCATTGTGGCATTGTAACAGTTTAAACAAAACTTTAGACATTCACATACAAGGAATATTGTGAAGCCAATTAAAATATTTTGTTGGGAATGAACCAAGGTATAAAACAGTGCCATATAGAGTAGAATAAAGAAGAAGGAGTAATAGTAGCATGTGTTTCTTAGAGGAAATACAAGACACTGATCAGCTGTTGTTGGAACTGGGAGACTGGAAGTTGATAATGAGGCTTACTTGTTACTTTATTATTTAATTTAATTTAATTTAATTTATTTTTTTTGAGATGGAGCGATTCTCCTGCCTCAGCCTCCCAAGTAACTGAGATTACAGGCGCCTGCCACCACACCTGGCTAATTTTTATATTTTTAGTAGGGACGTAGTTTCACCATGTTGGCCAGGCTGGTCTTGAACTTTTGATCTCAGGTGATCTGCCCGCCTCGTCTTTCTAAAATGCTGGGATTACAGGGCATGAGCCACTGAACTTGGCCTACTTATTACTTTAGACCCTTCTTATGTTTTGTTTTTTCAGGAAAATGTTTTTAGAGAAAAAGTGCCCCTATTGCCTATTTAGTGCATTGGTTTGAATAAAAAATTGTTGTTTTACTTCTGCCTTTGAATATGGCATTTTTGGACAAGGTTTGTCATTCTAGAATATTCTTTCCCTAAATAGAGGCATTACTGTACTGTTGGAAATTAAGCCTTTGTAATTCATTTTTTGATGTAGGCTTACTTGTATGCCTGATCTCAGTAAAGACTGACCATGTACTCATGTAGTATTGATTTTGTTTTAACTTGTTTAGAAATATTTGTTGCTTATTTTATGATGTCGTTTTATTCCGTTGATTTGCAAATTGATGTGATCGTAACTGGTGTGAACACTTTTCTTCAGCTGTTTTCTTGAATTGTGTTGGTAGTATCACTTTCATACCTCTCATTGAGGAGGATGCTTTGCAGGGGTTAATTTTGTTTAGTTAAAAGGGAAAAAAATAACCAGGCTTACAGAAACTAACAGCTGTGTTTATTTTGATCTGGACAGATTTGGAGGCCAATCACTGCCACCTTTTATTTCCCTGTGGGTCCAGGAACTGGATTTCTTTATTTGGTCAATTTGTATTTCTTATATCAGTATTCTACACGACTTGAAACAGGTATGTTACCCATAGTTGTTTTAAGTATTGTTTCTTTCTCATTTACTAATCCATGTGTTTTCTTTGGAGGAATTTGGAGGGCAGTTAGCATTACAAAAAGAAACTGCGTATGGATAGTAAATGCTCAGTGACTGTGCTGGGACTGCACCAGCCACTTAGCTTATTCAATTTTTAATCCTCACAACATCCTGAGGTATAAGTAGCAGTGTTACCATTTTATAGATGCAAAAAGTAGCAGATCAGAGGCATGTCCATCTCCTTAGTGGCTAAGCTGTATGCCTCTCATTTATTTTGACAGTCACACTCATTTCTTTTGCAGCAGTCCTTGTCCTTCAGTGCAGAATTGGGCTGGAGTATATATGTCTTCTAGATTGGGGTTGAAAAACACTAATTTATGTAATTAAAAGCCTAGATTTATTCTCCAGTTGAAAAACTCAACTCTAAAGTGCAGTGTATAGCCAAGATTTAATGATATGTGATAGTTTATCAGGTATGACTACCAATGTAATATTTTATTTTATTTATTTATTTATTTTTTGAGGCAGTCTTGCTCTGTTGCCTAGGCTGGAGTGCAGTGGTGCCATCTCAGTTCACTGTAGCCTCTGCCTCTCGGGATCAAGCAATTCTCGTGCCTCAGCCTCCTGAGTAGCTGAGATTATAGGCACTTGCCACCATACCTGGCTAATTTTTGTAATTTTAGTAGAGATGGGGTTTCACCCTGTTGGCCAGGCTGATCTCAAACTCCTGACCTCAAGTAATCCGCCTGCCTCGGCCTCCCAAAGTGCTGGGATTACAGGTGTGAGCCAACGCGCCCAGCCAACCTACGTAATATTATGGATAAGTTCAAAAAATCTTACTGAATTGTCATTTATTTCCTATGATACCTTATATGCTTTTCTGAGTTGCTTACACTAAAGAAACAATGCATCAATATGCTGTGTTACAATATGGATATAATTTTGTTAAATTTAAATGATTTTGAAATGGCTGACTGACTTCAGAGACTTTTTAAACTTGCTTGCTGTTACCTCAGGGTAGAGAACTCTGAACCACCCTTAAATGTAAGTCAGTGTTCATATGGTTGAGAATTGTGAATCAGCCTCGTCACTGCAGGGAAATAGTAGGATGGGTATTTGATGTCAAGTAACATTTTTCCTTAAATTGGCATTTGCTACTAGGTTCTTTTTCAAAATAAAGAAATTGTATTAATACAAAGTATAAGGTCATAGACTATTATATTACTATTGGGAGGAACCTAGTTTATTTCCTGAGTTTTACCAAAAGATGAATAGGAGATTCAAGGAAGTGAAGTAACTTGGCAGAAGTGAAACTGACAACCAGTCCTCTCACCACCGTATCAGGGGTTTGATCTTTAAATTTACCAGAATATGTGATTTTTATTCTCCTTTGTTCCGATTGGAGCCATTATGATACTGAGTGCTTAGCAGTCTACCTTTCTGGTATAACTGAATTGATGATTAATTTGTTAGAGTAATTTTTTTTTGTTTGTTTGTTTTGAGACAGGGTCTTATTCTGTCACCCAGGCTGGAGTCTAGTGGCACGGTCATGGCTCCCTGCAGCCTTGAGTGCCTGGGTTCAAGTGATCCTCCCACCTTAGCCTCCCTAGTAGCTACAAGTATGGGTGTTAAACTGCCACACCTGGCTGACTTTTGTATTTTTGTAGAGATGGGGTTTCACTATATTGCCCAGCCTGGTCTTGAACTCCTGGGCCCGAGAGATCTGCCCATCTTGGCCTCCCAAAGTGCTAGGATTACAGGTGTGAGCCACTGTGTCCAGCTGGAGTAATTTTTTTATATTGATAGTAAATGTTATCTCAGTAGTAAAATAGATTAAGTGTGGATGATCTATGATCAGTTATTTAAAATTTTATTCTGGAAAATTTTCAAACATATGAAAAAGTGGAGGGAAAGTCAATGAACCTTTTTTCTTTTTGTTGAGACCAAATTCGCATAACATAAAATTCATCATTTTAACCATTTTAAGGTGTACAATTCAGTGATCTTTAGTATATTCACAATGTTATGCAGCTGTCACCACAATCTAATTCCAGAACATTTTCATCACTTCCTAAAAAAGCCAAAGCAGTCACAGTTTACCCTCCTCTTCCCCTCCTCCCAGCCTCTGGCAATCACTAAACTACTTTCTGTGTCTATGGATTCACCTTTTCAGGACATTTCATATGTCCTCTGGTGACTGACTTCTTTCACTTATCACAATGTTTTTAAGGCTCATCTCTGTTGTAGTGTGTGTCAGTATGAACCCTGCTTAACCATCTAATGGTTATCACCTCTAATAGTTACTTCATAGCCAATCTTGTTTTATTTATATCTATGACTGTCCTCCACCCCTGATTTTTTGAAGCAATTTTGCCAGACATTTCATTGGTAAATATTTCAGAATTTAACTATGAACTATAAGGACTTAAAAAATAATTCTAATGCTATTTTTAAACCCAAATTGCAATAATTCCATGGCCACTCTTTTTTTTTGGTTTTTGTTTATTTTTTTTGAGATACAGTTTTACTCTGTCACCCAGGCTGGAGTGCAGTGGCATGATCTCAGCTGACTGCAACCTCTGCCTCCTGGGTTCAAGCAATTCTCGTGCCTCAGGCTCCTGAGTAGTTGGGACTCCAGGTACGTGCCACCATGCCCGGCTAATTTTTGTATTTTTAGTAGACAGGGTTTCACCATGTTGGCCAGGCTGGTCTCAAACTCTTGACCTCAAGTGATTCGCCCACCTCAGCCTCCCAAAGTGCTGGGATTATAGGTGTGAGCCACTGTACCCGACCAAAACCACTGGTCTTATTGACTCTTTAGATTTGTCTGTTCTGGGCATTTCTTAAAATCATACAGTATTTTGTTGCCTTTTGTGACTTACGTCTTTTCCACAGCATAATGTTTTCAAGATTCTTCCATATAGCATGTCAGTACTTCATTTCATTATATCGCCAGTTAAGATTCCATCGTATGGATATACCTCATTTGGTTTATTCAGGCATCAGTTGATAGACATTTGACTTGGTTTCATTTTTTGGTCATTGTGAATAATAGCTGCTATGAACGTGTAGAGAGGAACTTTTTTTTTTTTTTTGAGACGGAGTCTCGCTCTGTCGCCCGGGCTGGAGTGCAGTGGCCGGATCTCAGCTCACTGCAAGCTCCGCCTCCCGGGTTTACGCTATTCTCCTGCCTCAGCCTCCCGAGTAGCTGGGACTACAGGCGCCAGCCACCTCGCCCGGCTAGCTTTTTTTGTATTTTTTAGTAGAGACGGGGTTTCACCATGTTAGCCAGGATGGTCTCGAACTCCTGACCTCGTGATCCGCCCGTCTCGGCCTCCCAAAGTGCTGGGATTACAGGCTTGAGCCACCGCGCCCGGCCGAGGGGAACTTTTGAGATCATTCTATTTAACGCTCTTACTTCATAGATAAGAAAACAGTGATCTGGAGTGGTGGTGACATGTCCCAAAAGTCACAAAGCTCTTTGAGTTAATGCAGTTAGGACTGGAACCCAGGTTCACTGATCCCCAGTTTTCTCTCAGCCACACAGCTTGAAGTTAACATCTTGACAAAATGTTTGCCACCTGCATATTTTCCTGCCTCACTAAATTGTTAGGTATATAGCAGAGTTGGCTTATTTATGAGGTTTCTGATTTGAACTGGAAGACTGTAATTTGAAACCAGTTAATTTGTAAATTCTGAGTTGCAAGCGTGTCAGATAATATAGTACTGTAATTTATATGATTACAATATTTTAAGTACTCAGTCTAAAGACTCCTTAGGAATCAGACAGCCAAAGCCACATCAAAAGAAGCACAGCTATTATTAAAATTCAGAAATTGTGTTAGAATTTCAGCTCTGATTCATCATTGTGATCCTCTAGCATTAGGCCTGCTTAACACTGTGGCTGAAGTGTGCTTTGAGGTATCAAGGGAGAAATAAAGGAGAGTAGATGACACTTTTGCTGGAAACCTATTTTGTTTTAGATATATCTTTCTGCCTTACTGACACTTGTTGGGTTTCTTTTTTTAAATTGTCTAGCTATATCATGTAGCTGTGAGGGGGTGTGGAGTGGGGAGGGAAAGTAACTTTCAAGCTAGAGTGATCTTACAGTCATTTCTGTTTTTTTTTTTTTTTTTTTTTTTGCTTCTCTTAAAGTCTTCTAACTGAAGGCATTAGGAATCATGCTTATAAGAGAGGCCGTTGTTGATTATTCTGCCCAGTAAGGCATATGGCGCAGTGACAGCAGCACTGTGCTAGTAGTTTGATGTCACTCTGCTTCTAACAAACGCTGTGGCTTTGGTCATGTGACTTTAACTCCGCATCTGTCATCTGTAAGAAGCAGGTCATAGGTCTTTCCATTCTCCGTTCCAGATGCAGTATGAGAACTGAGTCAGAGGCTATGGAAAGGTTTGGGGATGCTTTATTCCCTCTTTCCCCCACATTGTATTCCCCTGGTAGAATGTAAGTCTCTGGAAGACAGAGACTTTCTTTTTCAGTATCTAAGGCCAGTGTGGTACAGGTGGTTGTGTGTGTGTGTTTGTGTTTCTAATAATAATGGTAAGTACCTCCCAGTATAGCCATGCTGGAGGATACATAACAGGAGACAGAACAGCCATGGTTCCTCCTCCGACAGAGCTTACAGTCTAGTGGAGGAGGACAGGATCAAGCATGTCATCCTGAATGCGGCCTTCAGGTCACGGTGAGAGCCAAGAAGGAAAGGCTGACAGGCTGGGAAGGAGCTTGGGGGGCCTCACTGGTCTTTGGGATGCAGGGCTCAGTAGCTGTGGAATTGACTGTACTTTCTCTGCATCTGTTTTAGCCTGTGGTAGTCAGAGCATGTCACTTATTGGAATTCAGTTAGGAGAGCATAGATTAACCTTACTCAGATAACTTTGATTCAGGGCTTTATTGGGGACATTGTTTAGATATTTTAAAAAATTCACTTTTCTAGAGACGAGTGGTTTTTAAAATGTTCTCATTTTGGCTTTTTCTATAACTTTTTGAAGTGTTTCTCTATGTAGATGTTACTTTGTTCTGAAATTCTGAACCATGACATTTGGCTTGTTTTTGTTTCCAGGAGCTTTTGATGGGAGGCCAGCAGACTATTTATTCATGCTCCTCTTTAACTGGATTTGCATCGTGGTATCCTTCAGTCTGTGATTTTGGGCCAGAAATAAAACCAGTTTTTTCCAGGTTTGGGGAAATAGACCGTATTATATAAACATTTCAAATTACAATATTTGCATCTTAGTTGACTACAGTTAATAAGAATAATTAAAGTTTTTTTTAAAAAAGCTGTAGTAAATCATATAGCCCTTGAGTTATGCGTTGTCTTACCATTTGTGGGATTATTTTCCCACCTTTGGTTGAGTAGTTTTATGACTGTTCCCTCTTCTTGTTCCCAGTTCTTTGTGTTCTCATGTGTGACAGCTTGTTGACTGAGGCACAAAGAGAGTCCGTGCCATGAAACAGCTTTTGAAATCTGTGGTCCTTATCAGAAAATTAATTTACAACCAGCATCCTTTTCTGACTTCATTGTTGTCCTTCTCTGGGGTCCTACATAGTAATTCAGTCCCTCTATAAAGTACCCAGCTCTGGGAAGGGACACAGTACGTTTCTCTGCTTTGTATCAATAGCAGTTGTCAGCCGCCCTCCAACTGCAGGACTCTTACAGATGGTGAGAGCAGCAGCAGCTCTTGATGTCTCAGGTCCTGTGCAAAATTGGTGAGCTCAAAATTGCCTTTGGGCTTAGCTTCCATTTAAACTTGGCCAAGGGCCAGAAAATGTGGTACTGTGGATGCCCTTTCCCCTCCTTTAAGGGAAGGAAAAAAATATTTTGGACTTTAACCATGCTATAGAGCCCTGAGAATGTAAGTAGAATGATTATTTCCTTCAAAGGCTACAGGCATCTTTATCCTTTATTTGAAGGAGAGACGTTAAAATGCAATAGCAGAGAAAAAGAATGCTGGGTGACCAGACTAAGTCATAGGCTGAAGCTGTTGATTTCTACTGTGTTCTTGTCATGGTATCGTCGAATGAAATATGCGTAATGAAGATGAGATACCTTTGTGTTGTGGACCGTTTTAAGCAACCTGAACTATAGAAAAGTATTTTCCTTCAGAACACTGGAATTAACTTAAAATTTTTTTTAATAAAAAAAATGTATATAAATTAGAGATGGGGTCTTGCTGTATTGCCCCGGCTGGTTTGGAACTGCTGGCCTCAAGCAATCCTCCCATCTTGGCTTTCCAAAGTACAGAGATTATAGGCATGAGCCACATTACACCTGGCCAAGTGAACTTTTAAGTGGGGGGAAAATACACATATCAGTCTTGACTAGGTACAGAATGCTGCTTTTATATCTGATCTTTAACTTTACAAACCAAGATTACTGGCTTAACAATGGATATGCAGGTAAGTGTCCCTTTAAACTATCTATTTGCCCTTTTATATGTTTCAAATCATCACTCGCCATCAGAGAAATGCAAATCAAAACCACAATGAGATACCATCTCACACCAGTTAGAATGGCAATCATTAAAAAAATCAGGAAACAACAGGTGCTAGAGAGGATGTGGAGAAATAAGAACACTTTTACACTGTTGGTGGGACTGTAAACTAGTTCAACCATTGTGGAAAACAGTGTGGCGATTCCTCAAGGATCTAGAACTAGAAATACCATTTGACCCAGCCACCCCACTACTGGGGACATACCCAAAGGATTATAAGTCATGCTGCTATAAAGACACATGCACATGTATGTTTATTGCGTCACTATTCTCAATAGCAAAGACTTGGAATCAACCCAATTGTCCATCAGTGACAGACTGGATTAAGAAAATGTGGCACATATACACCATGGAATACTCTGCAGCCATAAAAAAGGATGAGTTCATGTCCTTTGTAGGGACATGGATGCAGCTGGAAACCATTCTCAGCAAACTATCGCAAGAACAGAAAACCAAATTCCGCATGTTCTCACTCATAGGTGGGAACTGAACAGTGAGATCACTTGGACACAGGAAGGGGATCATCACACACCAGGTCCTATTGTGGGGAGGGATGGGGGAGGGAGAGCATTAGGAGATATACCTAATGTAAATGACGAGTTAATGGGTACAGCACACCAACATGGCACATGTATACATGTGTAACAAACCTGCACGTTGTGCACATGTACCCTAGGAAAAAAAAAAAAAAAAAAAAAATATATATATATATATATATATATATATACTGTTAGTGGCCTTTGTCAGAAGTTGAAATTGCATTAACTATGGGGTTAATTATGTGTATTTTGAAATTATAGAATTACAACTGTTTTATTTATTTGTTTATTTTTGAGACAGAGTCTTGCTCTGTTGCCCAGGCTGGAGTACAGTGGCTCGACCTCTGCTCACTGCAGC
Organism: Trachypithecus francoisi; assembly: GCF_009764315.1. Taxonomy (NCBI): domain Eukaryota; kingdom Metazoa; phylum Chordata; class Mammalia; order Primates; family Cercopithecidae; genus Trachypithecus; species Trachypithecus francoisi. Next base: position 77,927,006 of record NW_022681472.1, on the reverse strand, counting down.
CTCCGCCTCCCGGATTCAAGTGATTCTCCTGCCTCAGCTTCCCAAGTAGCTGGGATTACAGATGCATGCCACCACGCCTGGCTAATTTTTTGTATTTTTAGTAGAGATGGGATTTCACCATGTTGGTCAGGCTGGTCTTGAACTCCTGACCTCATGATCTGCCTGCCTTGGCCTCCCAAAGTGTTAGGATTACAGGCGTGAGCCACTGTGCCTGGCCTACAGCTGTTTTATTTTGAAGATCTTAAGTCAGCTAAATCTTTGAAGCTCTTACATGAGTTATCTAAATCATTGCTTTCCTTGCTCATTTCTGGCCTCTTTTTGGTGTTTGAACATTGACAATAATGGTTGTCTAGTATTTTCTAGGCATGTGATGGTAATGGTTGTCTAGTATTTTCTAGGCATGTATATGGATGTTTTTTAAAAATTGAGATTATATGGTAATGCTTTGTTGCTTTTTGTAAATAACAGAGCTTGACTCTTACATTTCTGAATCCATCTAAAATGATGTAGTTGTGTTGTATTTTATTATAGGATTTTGTAGTATTCATTTTATGATAAATAATAGGATCAATTTATAATTCTGATCGGATGAGTTTCGCTTTACCCAGGTGAGGATTGTTGTGAAGAGGAGGGGTAAAAAGCACAGTAGATGTACACAGTTTTTATGTGCCTCTGGAGCTTGGTTTTTACATGTCGACTTCTTTTGCAGTTGCTGATGATTCCTCTGATCATGTCAGTACTTTATGTCTGGGCCCAGCTGAACAGAGACATGATTGTATCATTTTGGTTTGGAACACGATTTAAGGTACTTTACCTTGGTTGGGAAAGTATCCTTTTCATTTGTCTTTGCAGAAATCCCTCTTCGGTCCAGAGATGTACTTTCTGACTCATCCAGAAGAGGTCACTGCAGAGCAGTGTACCACAGGCAAGCCCCTTTATGCCCTCCTCAATCTCAGCTCTATTTAATTAGCCAACCTGGAGTCTGTTGCTAGCCTTTGTTTCTTCACTCCCTCTCTACCTCAGGCCCCTCAGGGATATGTCCCTGAGTGATCTTATGTGTCTGTGTTAGAGAGAAGGAGAGATAACTCATGTGAAACCCTACCTTTACAAATCAGTTCTTATCACTCCCTCATTCCCTGTTATTTGCTTTATACTGTAGCTGAAACAGACTGTTTTTGCCCCCAAACACTTCTCTTTGTACATTCTTTCACAATTTTCCGCCTGTAACATCTTGATTCTCTTTTTCGTATCAATCCTCCCCATTCTTAATTTGAATTGGAACTGAACATATTTCCTGAGTCTCCTGCCTAGAATTCGTCTTACCTTTGGGCTTTTTCAATACTTTGTGTGTCTCTTTAGTACTTACCACATGTAGCTGTAAAGTTGTTTAAGTAAAACCCTCTCTTTCCTAGTTTGTGAAGTTTCTTGCAACTCCTTTAGCTCTTGGTATGATGTCTTGGATTTGGTAAGAGGCTCAAATGTTCATCTGAAGAGCTTTCTTATTTGGGAGAGTATTAGTTTAAGATGTCAATGTGTGATGAGATAAAAATTCAGAATAATTTTGCAAGATATGTAAAAGAAGAACCTAAAAAGATGGGGTATGTTTATTTTATTTGTAACAATTTGTTGGCTGGAATCTTAGTGTGATTCTCTCATGGGCCTTGCTTTTAGTAGCATCTGTAGGACACTCACCTGCTTTTTGAAGCTGTTTGTTAATAGCAATTCAGCAGGGCCTGTATTGCAGCAGACCTGTGGGCAAAGTACTGTGTCCTTCCAGTTACAAATACACAAGTAAGTCTAGTTTTAGATAGGAAGGTTTAAGTATAGTGGGAATAATGCTAGATTGATCTGAGAAATTTTGCAGTAACCTTCCAGAGGATTTATATGAAGTGCTTGTCAGTGTATCCTTACCCATTTTAGTCCCTGTAGTAGCTGTGTCCTCGTCAGGTGTGGCTACTCACATTTGCATATATTCATTCCATCCTAGGCCTGCTATTTACCCTGGGTTATCCTTGGATTCAACTATATCATCGGAGGCTCGTAAGTGATATTAGATTTATTTAATTGGAAACTAATCCTTGGGAGATTTCCATTAGTTTTTATCTTTCTCTAACCTTTATACAACTTTAAAGACTCTCAACATTGATGCATTAGAACCTTGTACTTACGGGATAATTTCACCTCAATGGAATTGATTAGATTGTGGGGCTTTAAGCACATTTAACATTGAATGGTTGTGATTTTGTTAACTTACTGTTACACACAGTATGTCCCTATGTGTGTACAGGAATAAATATGTATTTCTGGATTCACTATTCAGATTGAGCAGAGACCTAATTTTTGTCTGAGTTGACTCCTCTAAGAGCTATGTATAAAATTACTATGTCTTATATTCTTAAGGCATTTCCAGAATGCCTTGGAGACTGCTGATCAGTCATAGAAATCCATATTCTTAGATAGGATATAATTTTGCAAGTGGTTTGATAATACAGAACTTTTTTTTTTTTTTTTTTTTTTTTTGAGATGCAGTTTCACTTTTGTTGCCCAGGCTGGAGTGCAATGGTGCGATCTTGGCTCATTGTAACCTTTGCCTCATGGTTCAAGCAATTCTCCTGCCTCAGCCTTCTGAGTGGCTGGGATTGCAGGCACCCGCCTCCACGCCTGGCTATTTTTTTTTTTTTTTTTTTTTTTTGACATTTTTAGTAGAGACAGGCTTTCACTGTGTTTGCCAGACTGTTCTCAAACTCCTAACCTCAAATGATCTGCCTGCCTTGGCCTCCCAAAGTGCTGGAATTACAGGTGTGAGCCACCGTGCCTAGCTGATAATACAGAACTTTTGGCCAACCAGGGTCAAATATCTAGTCTATTGGTCAGGAATTAGAACTAGACATAGGAATACCTTTAACTTATCCAGTCAGAATTTTAAAGGGAGGATACCAAGATGCAGCTTCTCTAAGAACTCCCATTTCTTCATATTTTCTGTTTATTTATTTACTTATTTTTTTTTTTGAGATGGGGTCTCGCTCTGTCACTGAGGTTGAAGTTCAGTGGCACGATCTTGGCTCACTGCAACCTCTGCTTCCCAGGTTCAAGCAATTCTCATACCTCAGCCTCCCGAGTAGCTGGGATTACAGGTGTGCACCACCACACCCAGCTAATTTTTATATTTGTTGTAGAGATGAGGTTTCACCATATTGCCCAGGCTGGTCTCAAATTCCTGACCTCAAATGATCCTCCCGCCTTGGCCTCCCAAAGTGCTGGGATTGCAGGCATGAGCCACTGTACCCCGCCAGAACTCCCATTTCTTATACTACAAACTACTTTTTAATATTTCAATCGATTTTTATAGTGCTGGTTCTTCATGTATCTGACTTATTTGCTCTGTGTGATCCTGACTTCTTCTGCATATTGTTGGGGAGAAGTGAATGAATGGAGCGGACTGTTTAGAGCAAAGCATGTTCTGAACTTGGTAAAGCTGCCCTTCCACCCAGGAAGGCGAAGTCTAAAGTAGTTGCAGGTGTTGATTTGTCCCTGACAGGAATCATGTTGCAGGTGAAGACAAACAGGATACGTAATAGTAACAGTAGATCTATACATTCTTGAGGTGACCTGTGTGTAAGCCATGGGAAAACTGAAGAAGGTCAGTGTTGATTTCAGGGTGCAAGTCAGCTTTCCTAAGTGATCTCTGTGGTGTCTTACACTCAAGGGTACAAGAGGCAAGAGAGAAGTGCTTTTAATAGTTCCAGGAAAGGGGGAACAGGCATTTATTGTTCCTCTTTTCCTTACTCCCACGCTTCTCTCTTGGTAGCCTTCATGTTTGCCCACATTTTATCAATACAGTATTCATGACTGAAAGCGTTCAGAAGCGTGCTTTACAACTTCCCCAACTCTTGAGGCAGGAAGTAGCAAAAACAATATTTTGAGGATGGGCTGGTGCTTGAAAGAGATGTCGGAGGGGCTGCTGGCCTTGAAGAGTGGCGGGCCTCATTGGTTCAGCAGGACTGATCTCCCATCTCCCTCAGAATGCATTTGCCACTCGGACTACAAAAGGGCTCATTGTCAGCTCTCACAGACTCCCAGGGACTAAATGGTCTGCCTTGAAGGCTCTCTTCTTTATGCTGTTAGTTAAAACTTGGTTCGTTTCACTGTATTGCTTGAATGTCTTTAAACTCATTTGGCTCTCTTTGCAGGGTAATCAATGAGCTTATTGGAAATCTGGTTGGACATCTTTATTTTTTCCTAATGTTCAGATACCCAATGGACTTGGGAGGAAGAAATTTTCTATCCACACCTCAGTTTTTGTAAGTCTTTTTGTCCTGTCTCATCTAACATTTTAGTGCCTATGTTCTTAATGGATCCTAATAAGAGCTCCATGAGGAGTATGATTTACCCCCATGCCCCATCTGATGGAGTAACCTAAGGCAACAAATGACTTACCCTCGTCACATAGTCACAGGAAGTCAGGGATTAAAGCCTCAGCTCCGTTGCCTTCTTGTTACTCTTTTAGCCAGGGACCACTGACAGCTAGGTTCCAGCATTATAGGAGGCCTCTCAGCCCACCGAGCCTGCCGAGGGACCTGATGCAGCTCCAGAGTGCGAAGCAGTGGGCTGGGGAATCGGCAGAGTCACAGGATAGTGGGGTGTCTTTTCTTGGCCCATCAGTTTTTTACCCATGATTTTGCCCAAGGAAGGGTAAGTTAGCTTGTTAGTCAGCAATTTTAAGCATTTTTATATTAAATGCTATGGAGTAGCCATTTTACAGGACTGTTCAGAGTTAAAATGAGAGACTTGAGGTTTGTATGGTCCCAACCCCCTGGGAGTTTGTGCTCTTTGTCTGCTTTTAGGGTTTATTGAAGTAGGATGCTAAGGCAACAGCTTTGGTTTTTGAGACAAACTTGGGTTTGAATCTCAGTCCCCTCAGATAGCAGTTTTTATACTGGGAAAGTTACTTAATCAAGCCTCCAAGTTTCAGTCTGCAAGTCTGTAAATTGTGGGGGAAACCACTGTCTCACAAGACTGCATGAAGTAAGATACACCGTTGGGAAGCACATAGTGGGTTCTCCATAAGTAAAGCTAGCTGCCGTATTCCTGAAGGTGGGGGTAGGAGAGCAGGGTTTTGATGAGCTGAGAGGAGATGCGCACACACACACAAGCATGTAATAGGCGTGTGACCATTCTGTCAGTGAGGCAAAAAGGCTGTCAAAGAAGGGACCAGTTAAATCACCATCTGGGTGTCACAGCCTGCCTGACAATCACGCCTAATCTCATATCAGGGATATGCAGTAATAGCTTGCATTTAAAAGCTTTAAAAAAACAAACAAACCAAACCCTTTCACATCTTGCTAATTTTAATGTTTTGCAGTTCTGTCATTCTTCTAAGGGATCAATGAGGGCAGTAAAGCTTGAGCAGGCCTCCTCTTTCTCCTCTCCTTTTATAGGGTAGGGGTATGTTTTTCAAAGACTTTTCAAATTGTGAACTGTAATTTACAGAGCTATGCCATATTGGTGGTTGTGGTGTGTGTGTTTTTCTTTAAGAGAATAAAAGGAAACTTGTTTCTCTTCTGAGCCTTGAATTGCCTTCAGGCTAAAAAAACAAATGACCAATCTGGTTTCTAATTATCAAAGGACATAATAACAGCAGGTTTGGCTTTCTGATCTAGGTTTATCAAGTAGGATGGCAGATGCATCAATTAAAAAAAGCTTGGTGCTTTTGGGGGGCAGCCAACAGTTACTTTACTTTAAATGGACATATTCTAACTTAACGGCTTGTAGTTACTTCTCAGTTGTGGGCAACACAGGATACAAGATTCTAGTGGCAAAATCAGCAGAGCCCTGGAGCCTGCCTACCACTTGAACTTTCTCTGTTGGTGGAAGTCCTTCTGCTAAATTTTGCATAAAGATCAGATGACAAAATATAGCTCCTTGCAAAAGCAGTAACTGCTTTGAAATTACCATAAATTTTTGTTGATTATGTATAATGGGTATCTTTTTATACTAATTATTTGCATTTAATTTCACTATCTACTTAAGCAGTGGAGATGGCTTCCATATTGTCTTAGAGTGAGTAGCAAAGCAAGACAGCCCTAGCATTGCCTTCTGTAAGTGTTCTATTTTATTATGTACTTTGGAGGAATATTATTGTACCAGAAGGCATGGATGTTGAGAAACCAGCACTTGGAAAATACATTTTGATTTAATGGTAAAGCTGTATTTGTTTAAAATGGAGGAGGTGAGTTTAAGAAGGTATAACTATTTTTCTAAATGGAATGCTGATACATTTGTATCACCATTTTCCATTCCATTTAGAGTACTTGTATCTTCTCTGTACACATTAAATTTTGTGTTTAAAAGGGGTTGTTGGCCGGGCTCGGTTGCTCACGCCAGTAATCCCAGCATTTTGGGAGGCCAATGGGCGGATCACGAGATCAGGAGATCAAGACCATCCTGGCCAACATGGTGAAACGCTGGCTCTACTAAAAATACAAAACTTAGCTGGGCATGGTGGTGGGCGCCCGTAATCCCAGCTACTCGGGAGGCTGAGGCAGGAGAATCGCTGGGCAGGGACGTGGAGGTTGCAGTGAGCTGAGACCGTGCTACTGACTCCAGCCTGGCAACAGAGTGAGACTCCGTCTCAAAATAAATAAATAAATAAAATAAAAAAGTGGGTTGTTGTCTGTTTTGGGAAGAGGCATGAAGGTATTGAGTATTATGTAAACAGACTCCAGTCACTGACTGCTGTCCCTTCCCAGGCAGGAGGCATGTAGTATAACAAGTAGTGCAGGGTGCAGGCTCTGGAGCCAGGCTCACTGGGTTGGAATCCTGTCACTTTTGAAGTGCTTCACTCAGTGTTGGCTCAATTTTCTTGTTTATAAAACAGGAGTAATAGTAATGCCTACCTCATGGGGTTGTTGTGAAGATCAAATGAATTTATAAGCAGGCAGCACCTGGTGTAAGGTAATGCTCGCTGAGTAAGTTCACAGAGTAGCTGCTCTTGTATAAGGTCAAGTATAAAGCCTGTCCTCTTCACGGTTTCTGCTGTGGACAAGTCACTTGTCATGACTTACTCTTGCTGCCAAGAAGGGTTTAAGCAGAGGTGTCAGATCATCCTCTCTGCCTTCAAGCAAAATTTTAAACATTAGGATCTGCTAAGTGGAATAGGTTTAAACACATTCTCAGTTCACTAATAAAAGAATCAAGGATGGGAAATAGTTGGAAAATACTATTGAGAGTGTAGGCTTGGGTTTAAATTCTCTTAGCTGTTCTGTGAACTCTTAGTTTATTAATTTTAAGGTGGGAAATCATGTAACCTTCTGGGGCCCCAGCTCTCCCACCATCTGTGAGAAGGGAAGAATGTACCTGGAAGGCAGACTCTGAATAAATTTTAAAACATGCCCATACTTCCAACATAGAAAGCCTTCTTCCCCCGTCTCCTTTGATGGACTCAGCTGAGAGCCTTTTAGAAATGCTGTGCAAGGCTCAAACACGCAGGCTGTGGATTTGGCCTTTGAAAGTGAATGTATTTTGTATCCTTTGATCCAGTTTGAGCCATATTTGGATATACCAAGATGCTATCAGTCATTCTTTGGTTGCTGGGCTTGTGGGTGTAATATTTTTGTTTCCATACTGTTCTGCATGGATTACTTTTATAAGCGGAGAAAAAAACATTCAGAGTGTGAATTTAGCTGAAATCTGAATACATTTAAGAAACATGAAAAACGAATGCCTTCTGTGGTCAGGTCATGGAGCTGAGTACTGAAAACACAAAGTTAAATAAGACATTGTCCCTCACCGCCTTCAACATGACAAGTGCCATGGGAACAGCAGGAGAGGGAGGTGTTCTCGGAAGTCAGATAACTATGTGAAAGTGACTTTGTTCTCTTCTCTCCCTTTGTGTCCCGTCTTTCTGCACCAGGTACCGCTGGCTGCCCAGTAGGAGAGGAGGAGTATCAGGATTTGGTGTGCCCCCTGCTAGCATGAGGCGAGCTGCTGATCAGAATGGCGGAGGCGGGAGACACAACTGGGGCCAGGGCTTTCGACTTGGAGACCAGTGAAGGGGCGGCCTCGGGCAGCCGCTCCTCTCAGGCCACATTTTCTCCCAGTGCTGGGTGCGCGTAACAACTGCGTTCTAGCTAACACTGTTGGACCTGACCCACACTGAATGTAGTCTTTCAGTACAAGACAAAGTTTTTTAAATCCTGAAGACAAATACAAGTGTTCCACAAGTTCCCCGATTCTCATTCAAGTCCTTACTGCTGTGAAGAACAAATACCAACTGTGCAAATTGCAAAACTGACTACATTTTTTGGTGTCTTCTCTTCTCCCCTTTCCGTCTGAATAATGGGTTTTAGCGGGTCCTAGTCTGCTGGCATTGAGCTGGGGAGCTGGGGCTGGGTCACCAAACGCTTCTCAAAAGGACCCTTATCTCTTTCTGGCACACATGCCTCCCTCCCACTTTTCCCAGCCCCAACATTTGCAACTAGAAGAGGTTGCCCATAAAATTGTTCTGCCCTTGACAGGCTCTCTTATTTATTGACTTTTGCCAAGGCTTGATCACAACAATCCTATTCACGCAATCTTCCCCTTTTGGTGGCCGAACTGTAGCAATAGGGGGAGAAGACTGAAGCAGCGGATGAAGTGCTTTCTCAGCTTTTGGAATTGCTTCGACCTGACGTCCGTTGTAACCATTTGCCACCTCTTCAGATGTTTCTATGAAAAAGTACCACTGAGTCAGTGAGGGCCACAGATGATATTAATGATATATGAGGGTTGTTGCTGGGTGTTTTTTTCCGAGTTAAGTGATCAAGACTGTAGTGGAGTTGCGTCCAACGCAGGGGTTAGGTTTCAACCATGGGGGATGCAACCCCTTTGCGTTTCATATGTAGGGCATACTGGCTTTGTGTATCCCGAGTAGTTGGGTTGCTTTGTGTTAGGAGGATCCAGATCCTGTCGGCTACAGGGAGATGCTCTCTTTGAGAGGCTCCTGGGCATTGATTCCATTTCATTCTCATTCTGGATATGTGTTCATTGAGTAAAGGAGGAGACCCTCATACGCTCTTTAAATGTCATTTTTTTTTGCCTATGCCCCATTTTTTGATCATGTTTCAGTTAATTGTGAGGAAGGCGCAGCTCCTCTCTGCACGGAGATAATTTTTTAAAGTGAATATAAGCACATCTAAGGGAATAACATGATTTAAGGTTGAAATGACTTTAGAATCATTTGGGTTTGAGGGTCTGTTATTTTGAGTCATGAATGTACAAGCTCTGTAAATCAGACCAGCTTAAATACCCACAACTTTTTCTTCGTAGGTGGGCTTTTCCTATCAGAGCTTGGCTCATAACCAAATAAAGTTTTTTGAAGGCCGTGGCTTTTCACACAGTTATTTTATTTTATGACGTTATCTGAAAGCAGACTGTTAGGAGCAGTATTGAGTGGCCGTCATACTTTGAGGCAACTAAAAAGGCTTCAAACGTTTTGATCAGTTTCTTTTCAGGAAACATTGTGCTCTAACAGTATGCCTATTCTTTCCCCTGCTCTTAAACAGTGTGATGTGTGTTATCCTAGGAAATGAGAGTTGGCAAACAGCTTCTCATTTTGAATAGAGTTTGTGTGTACCTCTCCATATTTAATTTATATGATAAAATAGGTGGGGAGAGTTTGAACCTTAACCGTCATATGTTTTGTTGTTGATCTGTGGCCACAATAAAGTTTACTTGTAAAATTTTAGAGGCCATTATTCCAATTATGTTGCATGTACACTCATTGTACAGGCGTGGAGACTCATTGTATGTATAAGAATATTCTGACGGTGGGTGACCCGGAGTGTCCGGTGTACCATTTTACCAGTCAGCTGCCTGCCAGCAGTCAGTTTTTTCCTAAAGGTTTACAAGTATTTAGAACTCTTCAGTTCAGGGCAAAATGTTCATGAAGTTATTCCTCTTCAACATGGTCAGGAAGCTGATGACGTTATTGATTTTGTCTGGATTATCTTTCTGGAATAATTTTACCGAAACAAGCTATTTGAGTTTTGACTTGGCAAGGCAAAACATGACAGTGGATTCTCTTTACAAATGGGAAAAAAAAAAAAATCCTTATTTTGTATAAAGGACTTCCCTTTTTGTAAACTAATTCTTTTTATTGGTAAAAATTGTAAATTAAAATGTGCAACTTGAAGGTTGTCTGTGTTAAGTTTCCATGTCCGTGCTCTGCTGTCTGTTAGATACCACATAATTTGTGTAACCAGTCATCTCTTGAAGAGCATTTAGGAAGTACCCAGTATTTTTTGCTGGATTAATTTCTGGATGCAGAATTCCTGGGTTTTCATTTTAATGGAGGAGGATGCTTCCTAACTTTGAGTGAGGAGTCATATCTGCTTGTAGCATGCTTTATGGCATTTTTATAGCTTCTACTTATGGACCTGAGCCCTGGGACTTTATAAAATTAGATTAATCCCATTTCCTCATAAGGCACACACAGACTAGACAGCAGGTACCATGACACTCCTGACCCTTTTTTTTTTTTCTCTCGAAGGTGAACTCCCAGTCTGTATCTTGGGCCTTCGGCAGGCCAACTTCACTCATCACAAGGTGAGGTGACAGGAATCAGGCTGTATGTATGTCCCTCTTCTACTACTGGGCAAATACTGAAGCAATAGAAAAAGATCCTGCTTATTTAGAAGGACACATTGCCAGTGTCACTGTGTTCTAAGCTACCTTTTGAATGACACTGATCTAATAATAGGCAATGTTGCAGTTGCCAACATCTTCGTTTATTGCCAACTCTGTTTCTGAGGTCCCTGCCCCTCTTACACTTTCAGCAGTAACTTAACACTCTGAATAACTAACCTTTGGAAGAAGTTACTCCTTTCTGGACTTTATACTGTTTGTATCTTAGAAGGCTGGGCTGAGCAAATGGGTTTATTGGCAGTTCACTTGTTCGCCTTCCAGAGTGACTGGTGATCAAAATTGGCCAGGAATACCATGTCCTGTGTTTACTTCTTTCTTCAGTCCTTCCTACCCTTCCCTCCCTCCCTACTTTCTCTCCCTGTCCCTCCCTCCCCCTCCTTCCCTGCCTCTCTCTCTCTCTCTCTCTCTCTCTCTCCTCTCTCTCTCCTCTCTCTCTCTCTCTCTCTCTCTCTCATTTCTTTCTTTTTTGAGATGGGATCTCACTCTGTCACCCAGCTTGGAGTGCAGGGCATGATCTCAGCTCGCTGCAACCTCCGCCTCCCCGGTTCAAATGATCCTCCCACCTCAGCCTGCTGAGTAGCTGGGACCACAGCTGTGTGCCACCACACTCGGCTCATTTTTTGTATTTTTGGTTGAGATGGAGTTTCACCGTGTTGCTCAGGCTGGTCTCAAACTCCTGAGCTCAGGCAAGCCACCTGCCTCGGCCTCCCAAAGTGCTGGGATTATAGGCCTGAGCCATGGTGCCCAGCCTTTCCCATGATTTATATGTGTGGTTTAAGCCTAGGCTCCTTCCTGTATGATCCCCTTACATCAACTCTGCTTGTTCCAGTGGGAACCCCGTGTTCAGGGGCACACCTGGGCACTGAGCATTAATGTGCCAGGTACTTTGTGAAAAAGCCTCCAATTTATGGTTTTTAAAATCTGGCTATACACAAGCATTAAACTTGAGATTTTTTTAAAAAATGCAGTTATCTTGGCTCATTCCCATTCTACGTATTTTTGAAGTTCCTGGTGATTCTGATGTTCACTTGGATTTGGGAACTTGTGTTTCGACAAACTTGTGAAATAGTATTCCCGTTTTCCAGATAAGGAAACGTAAGCTTCAAATCTCTTGATTAAAATCAGGCAGCAGCCAGGTGTGGTGGCTCACGTCTGTAATCCCAGCTGTTTGGGAGGCTGAGGTGGGTGGACCTCCTGAGGTTGGGAGTTCGAGACCAGCCTGACCAACATGGAGAAACCCCGTCTCTACTAAAAATACAAAAATTAGCTGTGCGTGGTGGCATTTACCTGTAATCCCAGCTACTCGGGAGGCTGAGGCAGGAGAATGACTTGAACCCGAGAGGTGGAGGTTGTGGTGAGCTGAGACTGTGCCATTGCACTCCAGTCTGGGCAACAAGAGCAAAACTCCGTATCAAAAAAAAAAAAAAAAAAAAAGAAAAGAACAACAACAAAACAAATAAGCTAGAAGGTGCCAAAGACAGGATATGAACCCAACTCTGAGTAGAGAGACCTCTGTTGCAGCTTTTCAGTGAAGGAAGCCAAAGCAGATGCAAATAGACAATGTCTCTGTCTTCATCATGTGTCGTTTTTACTGAGGTAGTCAGCTTGGCCCATTGTAGGGACTCGTGTTTGTTGAATAAGCAAACAAGTCATTATAATACAATTCACCAAACTACCAGAATAAAAGGAAGTAAATTTCTTGGATGAGAGGCTAGGTCTTGAAAGATTGATGGAGAGTTCTGGTCAAACTGGGGGAAGTCACTCATTCTAGCTGGATTTAGAAACAGTAGCAGCAACAGCAGGAACTTTGGGGAAGACAGAACTGTGTGCCTGGACCTGTAGAATACAGGTAGGGAGTGGCAGGGAAAGGGGCTAGAAAGATAGATTGGGGCTTGTATCAGGAAAACTGTTTTGTGTGATTGCTTGAACTTCAGTCTGTGGGCAGTGGGGAACATTGAAAGGCCTTCATGTTTGGTCTTTAAAAAGTAGCTGGCAGGCCAGGTGCGGTGGCTCATGCCTGTAATCCCAGCACGTTGGGAGGCTGAGGCGGGCAGATCATGAGGTCAGGAGATCGAGACCAACCTGGCTAACATGGTGAAACCCATCTCTACTAAAAATACAAAAAAAAAAAAAAAAATTAGCTGGGCGTGGTGGTGGGCACCTGTAGTCCCAGCTACTTGGGAGGCTGAGGCAGGAGGATGGTGTGAACCCAGGAGGCGGAGCTTGCAGTGAGCCGAGATAGCGCCACTGCACTCCAGCCGGGGCGACAGAGTGAGACTCTGTCTCAAAAAAAAAAAAAAAAAAAAAGTAGCTGGCAGCCAGGTGTGGTGGCTCACACCTGTAATTCCAGCACTTTGGGAGGCCGAGGCGGGTGGATCACCTGAGGTTAGGAGTTCGAGACCAGCCTGGCCAACATGGCTAAACCCTGTCTCTACTAAAAACACAAAAATTTAGCCGGGTCTGATGGCGGATGCCTGTAATCCCAGCTACTCGGGAGGCTGAGGCAGGAAAATTGCTTGAACCTGGAAGATGGAGGTTGCAGTGAGCCGAGATCGCACCACTGCACTCTATCCTGGGTGACAAGAGTGAAACTTCCTCTCAAAACAAAAAACAAAAAAAGTAGCTGGCTGCCTCTGGGGAGTAGAAGGAGAAGGCTGGGAAGAGGAGAAACGAGGTAAGATGACCACATTTTGTATTGGTTGCTGTGATGCAGGTTTAAGGGAAGAGTTGGTTTAAACCAAGGCAGTGGGACTGGGGACTGGATCGGAGGGACCTCCATGACAGAGAATTACTGGCACTCAGTGAGGAAGAGGAGGGTTTTCTTGAAGGGGTTTCCATTGGCGACCAGGGCTTGGATCTGTGTTTCACACACAAGCTGGGTAAAATGCTATTTCTGGCTGTTGGTGCTGCAGCCATTGTAGATAATTAGGTGCTGGCATCCTAACCTGGAAACCTAGCCACTATTCGCAAGTATATTTCTGTGGAAAAAACATGAGCTCCAAATCCATCAACTTGAATGAAAATGAACTTTTAAAATATGATGTCTTCCTGAAATGGGAACAGCTTTGCAGAAGGCCCCAGTGAAGAAGAAGCAATTCTCTTGATTGTATCACCAGCCTTTAGGGCCCAGTTTAAATGTCATTTCATCAAGGAGAGGGCTATTAGACCTGCAGGCAAGGTGAAATGTCTCCTCACATAGCCACTGGCCACCCTGATCTCTGCCTTTGACACTTGTCCCACCTGTCATCATTTGCTTAATATCCCTCCCATGGTTTGTAACCATCCTCAGGACAGGGACTGCATCTTATGTACAGCTGTTTCCCAGTGCATAGCACAGGCCTGCCACATACAGGTGCTTAAGTGTTTCTTGCACTGAACTGAAGTTTAGCCTGCGTAGGAATTTGTCCTGCTTAGGGAGAGAGCTAATAATGGCCAAGTCTCCCAGGAGCATTGAATGATTTTTTTGTTGTTCATCTAAGGGAATCATAATCCCCTGAAACAGGATATTAGAACAGGTTAGAGACAATGGGAAGAACGGACTCAAAATTAAAATACTTAAAAAAAATGAGCAGCAAAGCAGCTCTTATCAGCAGTGTGTAATCTGCTAGTGGGTATGAGTACTGGGGTGATTTGGGCAAAAGGAGACTTGGTACAGAGTGAAGGCAGGCAAGAACACTTGGGAAGAGTAATTGAAGATGTAAATTTAGCTTTCTCTCCCCCGAGGAATTCCCCAGTGGCTTGCACAAATTCACATGTATTTAGAGAGAAGGAGAAACCCCTGCCATGTCATCACGGCCAGAGAGACCCACAGGGAGTGCAGAATTAAATCTAGGTGCTAGGCGTCAGGATTGCTTAGGAAATGAGCTCAGTGTGTCATTTAAAGCCTTAACCTGACCCAGATGAATCTGATCTCTCTTTTCTCTCTGTCAGTGTGTTGGCCTTTTCCTGAGGGCTGGCACTGATCTTCTAAGTGTCCTTGTTGGTTAAGGGCAGTCACTGTTAGCTTAAGGGAGCCTTTGGATTTTGATCATTACTGTCTTAATGTAGAAGTAGGCTCTAAGGATGTAATAAGATGCCTCTGTCTCTACAGCTAGGCCCTCATCAGCTCTAAGCCAGTTTTCTCTTGGAGGTGCCCAGACCCCTTACTGGGGAGGAGGGATTGGAACTTTTCAGGATCACAGGCATCAGGTAGGGTTTTCTGACTGCAGGTACCCAAAAAGGACCCTCGCTAAGTTAAGCCAAAGATAATTTATTGGAAGGATATAAAATAGCGCACAGATTCTAAGGGCCTGCTGAGAACCCTCACATGGATGGGGGACCAGGGAGCCAGGCAATAGGCATTGATCTCATCACATCTCTTGCTGGGCTAAACCAGCTTCATCTTTGATTCTATTCTTGTATCTCTCCCTTTTAGGATTTGACTCCCAAGGCTCACTGACCCAGCTTGGACCTGGTGCCTCTCCTGTGGCTAGGAATTCAGGGAAAAACATTTGACTGACAATCCCATTATGGCTACCCTCAACGGGAGAGAGGAAATTTTCCAAAAGCAAATCAAAGTTCTCTTGCCATAAGAAGGAGGACATGGATGTTGGCTGCCTAAGGAGCCCTACCTGGCCCACTAGAGCATGCAAGCCACATGTTGGGCCTTCTGTTAGGAGCCTCTGGCTTTGCTTCCTTCCAACCCAGGACAAGACAGTATTTCCTTGTGTCTCCTCACTCTAGCTCGTCTACCGAGCATTTGCAAGCAATGTGTGCTTTGCTGAAGATTTTGGGGGAGAGGGTGGAGAGCGTTGACATTGGACATCACAGGGAAAGGGACTTCCCACGCTTGAGGGCAGGTGCTGTGTCTGTCCCATTCATCATCACAGCCTCAACACCTAGCAGAAAGTTTGGCATGAGAGAGCTTTTTGAGATAAATATTTGTTGAAGACGTGAATACATTTTACAACCTAAATTCCTTTTAGCTATCAACTGGCTCCCTCCCTTTCTTCTCCAAATCCTTCCCTCATGTGGCCTCTCCATCTAATGTCTTGGTCAGTTTAGTTCTCTGGCCCCAAACCTCTATACTCAGTGAAACGAAAGCCTTGCAGTGAGTCGGACCTACCCACCATAGAAAGGCTCATCAGAGTTCTTCACCAGATACAAAGCAAGACTCTAGTTCAGGGAAGCAGGTGGATTTTGTTTTAAAAAAATTAAGGGCCGGGAGCGGTGGCTCACGCCTGTAATCCCAGCACTTTGGGAAGCCAAGGCGGGAGGACTATGGAGTCAGGAGTTTGAGACAAGCCCAGCCAACATAGTGAAACACCGTCTCTACTAAAAATACAAATATTAGCTGGGCGTGGTGGCAGGTGCCTATAATCCTAGCTACTTGGGAGGCTGAGGCAGGAGAATTGTTTGAATCTGGGAGGCAGAGGTTGGGTGAGCTGAGATCCTGTCACTGCACACCAGCCTGGGTGACACTGCGAGACTCCATTTCCAAAAAAAAAAAGACTATTTCCTATGTACCTACTACTCAGATTCTGATAAACCCTCTCTAGTGTGTTGAATGGAGGACCAAAATGATATACAGGCTGGGCACAGTGGCTCATGCCTGTAATCCCATCACTTTAAAGAAGAGGGCAGATCACTTGAGCTCAGGAGTTCAAGAGCAGCCTGAGCAACA
This sequence comes from Trachypithecus francoisi, assembly GCF_009764315.1. Taxonomy (NCBI): domain Eukaryota; kingdom Metazoa; phylum Chordata; class Mammalia; order Primates; family Cercopithecidae; genus Trachypithecus; species Trachypithecus francoisi. The sequence continues at coordinate 77,910,661 of NW_022681472.1, read as the reverse complement.
TGGCGAAACCTCAGCGCTATAAAAAATACAAAAAATTAGCCAGGCTTAGTGGTGCACATCTGTGGTCCCAGCTGCTCAGGAGGCTGAGCTGGGAGATTGCTTCAGCCCAGGAGGTCAAGACTGCAGTGAGCTGTGGTCGTGCCACTGCTCTCCAGCCTGGGTGAAAGAGTGAGGTTCTGTCAAAAAAAAAAAAAAAAAAAGACATATACATGTCCTAATTCCCAGAACCTATGAATGTGACCTTATTTGGAAAACAAAAGGTCTTTGCAGATGTCATTCAGGTAAGGATTTTGAGATGAACAGGTCATCGTGTATTATCCAGGAGGGCCCTGAGTCCAATGACAAGTTTCCTACAAGAGATTTGACAGAAGAGGAGAAAACACAGGCATGTAGAGAGGAGAAGGTGATGTGGCCAAGGAGGCAGAGATTGGAGTGATGTGGCCACAAGCCAAGCAAGCCAAACAACACCCGGGGCCACTAGAAGTTGGAAGAGGCAAGGCACAGACTCTTCCCTCGAGCCTTTGGAGGACGTGCGGTCTTGCTGACACCTTGAGCTCAGACTTCTGGCCTCCAGAACTGGAGAACTCCACAACTGTAGAACAATTTCTATTGTTTTACATCATCAAGTTTGTGGTAATTTGCTACAGCAGCCTAGGAAACTAATACACCCCTTAAAGTAGTGTACTAACCTCCTCACCATCTTCTCTCAGCTCCTTCAATGCAACGTGCCCCTTTCTGCCTTTCAGACATGGCACACTCTCAACTCTATCTCTGGCAAGGGACATTGGTAGTCACATTTCATCACTTCAGGTGAGCCATTCACGCTCTGCCCAGCACAGAAACATGCATGGCCGGGCGCAGTGGCTCACGCCTGTAATCCCAGCACTGAGAGGCCGAGGTGGGTGGATCACTTGAGGCCAGGAGTTTGAGACCAGCCTGGCCAACATGGTGAAACCCTGTCTCTACTAAAAATACAAAAATGAGCAAGTCTTATAACCCCGTCTCAAAATAAATAAAGAGATTAAAAATAAAATTTAAAGAATTAAAAAAAAGAGTTGAGCACCATCACTCTACCACCAAAGATAGCCTGGATGCATCTCTTCTTTGCTCCCTGAAGAAGCTTTGACTAATTTAGAAGCTGACCATTAGGCTTCTCTGTACATCCCAATATTGGTCTACTTTTGTTATAGACCACTGTCATTGGCAAAACTTTGCAAAAATAAAAATTTGGATTTCTTATATAAGTGCAAAGATCCTTTAGGCCAGAGGGTACCAAAAAGATGATCTAAATCAGAGATTTTCAAACTATTTTTAGACACAGTACTCTGTGCTTGAATGAAATTTTAAATCCTAACAGGTAAAAGACAAGTGAAGCTGATCTAAATTGGGAAGGAAGAGAGGGGTCATGGCTAGTGCTGTTTCAACTCCATCCCAACCCTCATTTCAGTCGCTTTATGCCCCTGTTCTTTAACAAATCCTGTGAAACACTCCTGACTTCTCTTGTTAAAAAGGGTTCTTTCAAGCTGGGTGTGGTGTTGCGCACCCATTGTCCAAGCTTCTCAGGAAGCTGAAGCGGGAGGATTGTGTGAGCCCAGAGGAGATTGAAGCTGCAGTGGCCTATGACTGCACCTGTGAATAGCCACTGAACTTTAGCCTGGGCAACATAGCAAGACCCTCTCTCTCTCAAAAAAAAAAAAAAAAAGGGATTCTTTCTAATTTGTCCTAGTTTCTGGGCCTCTGCTGCAGGGAACAGCGTCTTTCCTAGTCTTTGTTGGTTTTTTAGGAGCCAATAATCCCCCTTTTTTCTGAGTTTGGAATCAACTGAGAGATAAGCACAATTATTAGACAGATAAAAAATGTTAGTGCTATTTCTGATAAAGTCTGGATTGGAAGATAATAACTTAGGGGTGTAGCCATGTGGACTTTCTAAGACTGAACCCCAGAATTTGAAAGACTCTCCTGGCCACTGGCACAGCTAGGCAAGGACAGTGTCTACTGCAGCAGGCTCACCATGGGGAAAAGTAGAGAAGGCAGCTTCTGGAGGCCCAGCTGGCTTTATACAGTCTGAGCTCAGTTCTTTCATCTACTCACCCATTACACAGGCCTCCCCTTGGGACAAAAATTAAGAACTTTTTATTACTTTTTCTTTTCAGGAAATTGCCTCTCTTTGGAAACCCAAGGAGTAAGGAATACGTATTTCTCTCTAAGAATGTTCACTTCTATTCCCATTTACGAGACAGAGAAGGTTCCACTTGGAGACCCAGGACCCAAGTCAGGCATATTAGGTCAGATAGTCAAGTTAGGCTAATAACCATAACAAACAATCCCCTCTCCATTGCATATTACAACAGAGATCTATTTCTTGTTTAAATCAGAGTCCAAAGCCTGTCATGGTGGCTCACACCTGTAATCCCAGCCTTTGGGAGGCCAAGGCAGGCAGATCACTTGAGGCCAGGAGTTTGAGCTCAGCCTCACCAACATGACGAAATCCCCTCTCTACTAAAAATACAAAACTTAGTGGGGCATGGCAGCTCGTGGCTGTAATGCCAGCTACTCAAGAGGCTGAGGTGGGAGGATCGCTTAAACCTGGGAGCTGGAGGTTGCAGTGAGCTGAGATTGTGCCACTGCACTCCAGCCTGGGTGACAGATTGAGACTCTGTTTCAAAACCAATCAATCACAATCAATCAATCAATCACAGTCCAAGGTGGATAGGCAGGTGGGGTGGTGCAATAAGGAGGAGGCTCTCTCTGCTCCATGCAGTTATTCAGGGACTCAGGCTGCTTTCATTTTTCTTTTTATTTTTTTGAGACAGGGTCTTGCTCTTTTGCCCAGGCTGGAATGGTGGCATGATCATGGCTCATTGTAGTCTTGACCTCCCGGGCTCAGTTAATCCTCCTGCATCAGCCTCCCAAATAGCTGGGACTACAGGCACCCGCCACCATGCCTGGCTAATTATTTGAATTTTCGTAGATACGGGATTTCACAATATTGGCCAGGCTGGTCTTGAACTCATGGGCTCAAGTGATCCACGTGCCTCAGCCTCCCAAAATGCTGGGATTACAGGTGTAAGCCACCACGCCCAGCTCTCCTTTCATTTATTGCAGAGAATTTTTTTTTAAAACTCTTGTGTGCCATAATAAGAACTATCAATTGCTCCATCATCTCCCAGGACCTCAGAGTCTCCACTGACTTTTTTGCAGGTGGTGAACAGAATGAGAAAGATTAAGTGGAGAATTGTGCAGGAAACTGAAGGGGCCAGGCTGAAAGTAGCATACATCATTTCTGCCCACATGCTATTGACCAGCACTCATCACATGGTTCCACGAACCACAGGGAAGCCCGGAAACGTGTCTTTCTGCATGCATAGGAGGAAAATTAAGTTTGGAAAACACAAAGTATTGTCCTAGTACAGTATCACATTCACATAAATACAGCCCAGTCAACAAAACCAATTATACAGCAATTCGCATCTTTACTCGGAGAAGTCTAAAGAACAGATCAACAGCTTGATTAATTTTTACAGAGAGAAAACACCTGTACAACTAGCACCCTGATCAGAATAGGTGACATTGGCCAGGTGTAGTGGCTCACACCTGTAATCCTAGCACTTTGGGAGGCCGAGGCAGGTGGATCCCTTGAGGTCAGGAGTTCAAGACCAGCCTGGCCAACACGATGAAACCCCGTCTCTACTAAAAATACAAAAATTAGCTGGGCGTGGTGGTGAGCACCTGTAATCCCAGCTACCCAGGAGGCTGTGCAGGAGAATCGCTTGAACCTGGGAGGCCAGAGGTTGCAGTGACCTGAGATCGTGTCATTGCATTCCAGACTGGGCGACAGAGTGAGACTCCATCTCAGGAAAAAGAATAGGTGACATTATCAGCCCTGAAGAAGCCTCTTGAACCCCTTTCCAATCATCAACCCCCCAAGTGAGCATCTATCCTGACTTGTACTCATATAGATTAGTTTTTAAATATTCTACAAATAGACTCGTACCATATGTATTCTTTTGTGTTTGGCTTCTTTTGTTCATATTGAACATCATGTTTGTGGGAGTCACCCACGTTGTTGTATGTAATTGCAGTGCTTTCATTCTTGTTGCTGTATTGTCTTTTATGGTATGAATATGACATTATTTATCCATTCTAATGTTGATGTGCATTTGGGTAGTTTGTTGTGTTTTTGTTGTTGTTGTTTTTTTTTTCATATAGAGTCTTGCTCTGTAGCCCAGGCTGGAGTGCAACGGCACGATCTCCACTCACTGCAACCTCCACCTCCCGGGTTCAAGCAATTCTCCTGCCTCAGCCACCTGAATAGCTGGGATTACAGGTGCCCCTCACCACACCCGCTCTTTTTTTTTTTTTTTTTTTTTTGTATTTTTAGTAGAGATGGGGTTTTACCATGTTGGCCAGACTGGTCTTGAACTCGTGACCTCAGGTGATCCGCCCTCCTTGACCTCCCAAACTGCTGGGATTACAGGCATGAGCCACCGTGCCTGGCTGGGTAGTTTTAAGATACAATGGATAGTGCTGCTATGAACATTCTAGCATACATCTTTAGTGAGAATATGGATGCATATCTGGTGGGGATATATGAATTGTACCTAATTCCTAGAAGTGGGGATTTCTGGGTCACAGAGTATCAACATGTTCAGCCGTAGTAGAAGCTATCAGCTTTCCAAAGTGGTGGTATGATCTGAGGATGCAAGTATTACGTGGCAAAAACCGCAATGACTTTCGCACCAATGTAATACTTTGTGGTCCTGTTTTCCTAAAATCTTAATTCTGCTTTGTTTCATTTTTCCCTCACACCTGAGGCTGTGCTAGAGCTCCTTACATCTCACTGCCAAGAAAACTCCCTCACACCCAATTTTTTAAATTTGAGCTTTTCTCTCCCTTTACCTGCTACTTCCTCACCTCTAGGTTGGTTACTTTCAGTCCCATTGTCTGGATTCTTCATCCCTCAAACTTGAAATAGGCCTGGCCAGAAGGGAGCTCTTGTCAGAAGGAAGTGGAGGCTGTGGGGGACACAGAATATGCAAAGATCAAATTTCCTGTAGAGACAGTGTGTGTGGGAGAAGCTGGGAACATTCACTCATTAATAATTTTTGTATCTGCCACACAGAGAAAGGGAATTAAGGAAAAACCCTTAAAAATCATTAAGATGAACTATCTGGAGGAGTGCGGGATCTTATTAATATTCAAGTTGTCGTGGGGAGAGGCAGGCAGTAGGAGGGGGAGGAAGCTCCCTCAGTCCCTACCCGGGCCCTTTGTGGGAGTCCGGGACTGGGGCCACTGCAGAGGCGACCCGGGGTGCTCCCATGCTGGGGACTCCGCGTGCTCTTGCCAAAAGGTTAATGGTCACGGCTCTAACTCCACCCGCGGCCGATCCTGATTAATGGTGCACCTTGGGAGGGTGCTGAGGCGAGAGACGAGTTGAGTTCCCAACTCTCATGAGAAATACGTAATCATTAATCAACATTACTGGGCCCCACTCAGACTAAGTGGCCTCTTGTGATTAAGAACGGGCCCTTGAAAAATAAAAACGCAGTCTTTTAGCATTTCGAGTATTTGACAATGGCTTTCTTGATAGCAGGTGGTGGGGAGTTGGTAGGGGAGCTTGCTGTGCAGAGTGCATGTGTGTGTATGTGTGTATATGTGTGCGCGCATGCCTGTGTGTGCATGCGTGTGTGTGCCTGTGTGCGTCTGTGTGTTTGTGCGCCTGCATGTGCCTGTGCGCCTGTGTGTGTGCATGAGTGTTTTTGTGTGCCTATGTGTGCATGCATGTGTGTTTGTGTTTGTGTGCCTATGTGTACATGCATGTGTGTTTGTGTGCCTGTGTGTGCATTCATGTGTGTTTGTGTGCTTGTGTGCATGTGTGCGTCCATGCCTGTGTGCGCCTGTGTTTGTGCACCTGCGTGTGCCTGTGCGCCTGTGTGTGTGTGCATGCGCGCCTATGTGTGCATGCATGTGTGTTTGTGTACCTGTGTGTGAATGCATGTGTGTTTGTGTGCTTGTGTGCACGTGTGTGTGCATGCATGTGTGTTTGTATGAATGCATGTGTGTACCTGTGTGCCTGTCTGTGTGCGTGTGCATGCGTTTGCCTGTGTGCCTGTGTGTGTGTGTGCCTTTGTGGGTGCCTGTGCACCTTTGTGTGTGCATGTGTGTATGTGCCTGTGTGCCTGTGTGTGCATGTGTGTGTGTGCCAGTGTGTCTGTGTGTGTGTATGTGGCTGTGTGCCTGTGTGTGTACGTGTGTGTGTGTCTGTGTGTATGAACAAAGACAATGTGATGAGTTGAGAGCTGGCCTGAAGGCAGGCCGACCAGGCCTCCTCATCCACTTTGCAGGGTGATTCTGACGGGGCTGCCTTTCTCTGGCCAGGAACTGGAAACTCCAGGAGGGGTGAGGGCAGCTGGGGGCTGGATTCCCTCTGAGTCTTCTGTGTTACAGATTCATAACACACCCAGAAAGCCAGAATTAGAAGGAAACAATCCAGCCCTCACTTCCAAATGGGAAGCGCAGCTCCCACCTACAAGGCTACTGTGAGAATTAAATCAGGTCATACCTGTAAATCACTGGACTCTCCCCAGAAATGTGAGTTCTCCTTCCCTTCACAACCAGGAACTCATTCAGTCCTCACAGTCACCCTGTGAGGGTTCTGTTTTCCCCATGTTATTGAAGACTTTGAGCTCAGGGGCGGCCAGGGGCTCCCTAACCAAGTAGTTCCAGAACCTAAACCCTGACCTTCTCTCTTCAGCGTGGCTGAGGGAGTCCAATAGACCTGGGTGACATGAACACCGCCCTTTGCCAGCTCTGTAACTTCCAGCAGGCTATTAAACCTTGGTCAGCCTCAGCTTCCTCAACTCTAGAAGGAGGGGAACCACCTCGTAAGATTCTCAGGAGAACGTAAGATTCTCATGAGAACTCAGCGAGCTAGTGCTGGGAAGCATTTGGCACAGACCATCCCCAGCACATTAGTTTCTTTGCCTCCTTCCCCTTTCCACAGACCAGTCATCAGCTTGATTCCCGCAGCAGCCTATGAGGTTGGTGTGGTTGTTGCAGATGAGGGAACTGAGACTGAGGGAGGCAGTGACTCTGCTCACTCTGCCTTGTCCCAGGGCAATGAAGGACCAGTGGCCTCACTCACCACCAGCCTGAACTGCATGTGGCGTTCATTATAGGGGATGCTATGGGCCCAGGGAAGCAGCCTCCAAGGCCACTGTGAGAAATGATTCTTTCTCTTCCCTTCCCTCCCCTCCCCTCCCCTCTCCTCCCCTCTCCTCCCTTCCTCTCCCTTCCCATTCCCTCCCCTCCTCTCCTTTCTTTTTTGATGGAGTCTGACTTTGTAGCCCAGGCTGGAGTGCAGTGGCATGATCTCGGATCACTGCAACCTCCATCTCCTGGGTTCAAGCTACTCTCCTGCCTCAGCCTCCGGAGTAGATGGGATTACAGGCACGCACCACCATGCCTGGCTTATTTTTGTAGTTATGGAGTTTCACCATGTTGGCCAGGCTGGTCTCAAACTCCTGACCTCAAGTGATCCACCTGCCTTGGCCTCCCAAAGTGCTAGGATTACAGGCATGAGCCACTGTGCCTGGTCCTTCCCTCCCTTTTCTTTCCTTTCCTTTTCCCTTCCCTTCCCTTCCCTTCCCTTCCCTTCCCTTCCCTTCCTTCCTTCCTTCCTTCTTCTTTTCTTTTCTTTTCTTTTCTTTTCTTTTCTTTTCTTTTCTTTTCTTTTCTTTTCTTTTCTTTCTGCTAGGGTCCCACTCTGTTCCCCAGGCTGCAGTGCAGTGGCATGATCATGGTTCACTGCAGACTTGACCTCCTGGACCCAGGTGATTCTCCCACCTCAGCCTCCTGGACTACAAGCATGTGCCACCACTCCTGGGTAACTTTTTGTATTTTTTTTAGAGATAGGGTTTCCCCATGCTGTCCAGGCTAGTCGCAAACTCTTAGGCTCAAGTGATTGGTCTCCCAAAGCACTGGAATTACAGGCGCGAGCCACTGCATTCAGCTTCTACTTGCTTTAAAGCCAGTTTGAGGAAACATTTGTCCCCAAATCACCTTTTTTATTCCCTAAAATATCCTAAGTTTCTTTGCAGAATTAGAAAAAACTACTTTAAATTTCACATGGAACCAAAAAAGAGCCCATGTAGCCAAGACAATCCTAAGCAAAAAGAATAAAGCTGGAGGCATGATGTTACCTGACTTCAAACTATACTACAAGGCTATAGTAACCAAAGCAGCATGGTACTGGTACCAAAACAGATATATAGACCAATGGAACAGAACAGAGACCTCAGAAATAATACCACACATCTACAGCCATCTGATCTTTGACAAACCTGACAAAAACAAGCAATGGGTAAAGGATCCCCTATTTAATAAATGGTGCTGGGAAAACTGGCTAGCCACATGCAGAAAACTGATACTGGACCCCTTCCTTACATATTATACAAAAATTAACTCAAGATGGATTAACGACTTAAATGTAAAACCCAGAACCATAAAAACCCTAGAAGAAAACCTAGACAATACCATTCAGGACATAGGCATGGGCAAAGACTTCATGACTAAAACACCAAAAACAATCACAACAAAGCCAAAATAGACAAATGGGATCTAATTAAACTAAAAAGCTTCTGCACAGCAAAAGAAACTAGCATCAGAGTGAACAGACAACCTACAGAATGGGAGAAAATTTTTGCAATCGACCCATTGACAAAGGTCTAATATCCAAAATCTGCAAGGAATTTAAACCAATTTACAAAAAAAAAAAAACAAAACAAAAAAAACAAAAATAACAATCCCATCAAAACATGGGTGAAGGATATAAACAGACACTTCTCAAAAGAAGACATTTATGCAGCCAACAAACATATGGAAAAAAACTCATCATCACTGATCATTAGAGAAATGTAAATCAAAACCACAATGAGATGCCATCTCACGTCAGTCAGATGGCAATTATTAAAAAGCTAGGAAACAATAGATGCTAGTGAGGCTATGGAGAAATAGGAATGCTTTTACACTGTTGGTGGGCATGTAAATTAGTTCTACCATTGTGGAAGACAGTGTGGTGATTCCTCAAGGATCAAGAACCAGAAATGCCATTTAATCCAGCAATCCCATTACTGGTTATATACCCAAGGGATTATAAATCATTCTACTATAAAGACACATGCATACGTATGTTTATTGCAGCATTAATTACAATAACAAAGACTTGCAACCAACCCAAATGCCCATCAGCGATAGACTGGATAAAGAAAATGTGGCACAAATACACCATGGAATACTATGCAGCCATAAAAAGAATGAGATCATGTCCTTTGCAAGGACATGGATGCAGCTGGAAGTCATAATTCTCAGCAAACTAACACAGGAACAGAAAACCAAACACTGCATGTTCTCACTCATAAATGGGAGTTGAACAATGAGAACACATGGACACAGGGCGGGGAACATCCCACACTGGGGTCTTTTGGTGCATTGAGGGCAAGGGGAGGGAGAGCATTAAGACAAATTCCTAATGTATGTGGAGCTTAAAACCTATATGATGGGTTGATAGATGCAGTAAACCACCATGGCACATGTATACCTATGTAACAAACGTGCACGTTCTGCACATGTATCCTAGAACTTAAAGTAAAAAAATAAAAAAATCTGAATTAGCCCCAGTTTTACCTCCCCTCACATGACTGTCCAACAATCTAATGTTCAAAAAGGACATGTGTAAGAATGCAAATAGCAGCAGCATTTGTAATAAGCCTAAATAGAAACAATCCAATGTCTGACAATAATAGGATGGGTAAATTGCAGCTTACTCATACAGTGGAATACTATACAGTTATGAATATGAACAAAGTACTGCCACTGATAGCAACACTGGCAAGTAGCAGAAACATAATGATGAGTGAAATAAGCCATCTGTAAAAGAGTATACCATATACTGCATGATTCCATTTATATAAAATTCAAGAATAGGCAAAATAAGTCTAAGGCATTAGAAGTTATATTAGCAATTACATTTAGAGAGTTACTGGAAGAGGTCAATGTGGATGCATATCTGGAGTACTGGTTCTGCTTATTGACACGTGTGATGATTGTATGAAAATGTATTGAGTTGTATGCTCATGATGTGCCTACTTTTCTGTAAGGACATTATACTTTAGGTCGTGCCACTGTACGTGCCTAGGCAACAGAGCCAGACCTCATCTAAAATAAAATAAAATAAAATAAAATAAAACAAAACAAAATAAGACACCTGTGTGCAATGATATCAGAAGTGGGGAAGATTGTAGAAGTCATAGTCATTCTTCTAGCAGCAGCGTCAGTGGCGCTCATGGTCTCTGGCCAATGCCACTTTTCTCCACTTGCTCCTTCAGCCCTCCTGACACTTGCAAGGAATTCTGTCATCATCCCCATCCCGTTTTCCTGATGGACATGGACTGATACCCACAGGCATCCCGAGAGCCATGGGGTGTGAGTTTAGATATATGTGTGTGTGGAGGGCTATGGGAGAATTGAGCATCTCACGCCATGCTAAGAAGGCAGATCAGACAGCCCCTAAGGGGTCATCAGGGAGTGGTTAACCTGTCACTGGAGGGCTCTGAGCAGCAACTGCGTGTTCAAATCTCTGGCTAGCGGGCTCCACTCAGTGATCCCAGAAGTCTGAGCCCTGTGATGGAAGAGCAAAGGAGCCAGGAAGAATAGTGCTGAGCTTGGAAGCAGGCAGCCCCAGGGGCCAGCGTTCTCTCTGCCATCTCCCAGTGTGCGTGCTCGGGCAGTGCACCTGGCCTCTCTGGGCCTCAGGTTCCCCATCTGTAAAGTGGACAGACTGATACCTACCTTGGGGGTGGTGGGAAAGTGGAATAGACAGGTTTGTGAAAGCCCTTTGCGAATATAAGGGCATAGTTTTCTGTATAGAGGAAGTACTCTTGGCCCCCAAACAAAGACCGAGGTGCAGCCGTGGTTCCTTTCTGTCCTGATCAGTTGATCTCTCAATGGCTTCCGTAAGAGGGAGAACATTCATTTGCTCCTTTAGCCTGGCACATTCACACGGGCCTGTCACTGCACTAGGTGCTGGGGATGGAAGGATGAAAAAGACATGGCTTCTGCCCAGAGGGAGCCCCAGTGCAGGACAGGGGCATGTATTGAGACAATTAACATTCAATGTGAGGGGCATTGAAGAGGAGGCAGAGGATGCGATAGGAGCTTGAAGGAGAGGCAGCTCATTTGGACCTGCAGGTGGAATCATGGGCACTTCTGGAAGCAGAGAGTTCTAAGCTGAGAACTAGAAGAGGAGCAGGGGTCAGCCACATAAAGGAGCAGGGCTGGGGGAATGTCTGAGGTGGAGGGGACAGCCATGCAGAGGTCTGGAGGAAGAGAAATGGGGTGTTTGGGGAACTGGAGGCGAGTGTAGATGAAGGCTGAGGAGCGGGGAAAGATGGAGCTGGAGGGTAGGTGGAGGCCACTCATGTTATACTGAGGGGTTTGGATTTGTCCTGAGCAGTGAGGAGCACATGCTCTGCTCCAGGAGAGATGCAGCTGGCCCTGAGCCCAGCTCCAGGCTGATTTACAGGCGCCAGGTGCCAAGAGTGGCAGCGTCACCTGCTCTGAAATCCGAGGCACGTAAGGCTTGCTGCCTTTGTCCAATGTTAACCTGAACCCAGAGGAGAGGCTGTCTCTGGGACTCTGTGGACTCTGCCCCTGGCCCTGTACTTCTCACAGAGTGCATGCAGGAACGGGAGCTGCTTCTGCCCGCAGTCTCTCCACCTTCTCTTGCTCTCTGTCCTTGCTCCTTGTCGGCATCTGATGCCCTCTTTCTTCTCGGCTTGTCAAGCCTGCAGGGAGGCCCACCGTCATTTCCCACCTGCCTTCCATGCAGGAGACCAGAGCAGGCTTCACAGTGATGTTTCTGTGGCATTCAGTGAAGCTTGTTTTCCCATTGGAGAACAAAACCCTCATCCATTGTGCAGGGAGAGGCAGGTGGAAGTTAAGTAGAAGAGAAAGCCAGAAGAGAGGAAAAGCTAAGTTTGCATTAAATGGCTTTCTGCCAACTTCTGTCCCCTCTACCTCATTTTTCTTGTGGTTTATCCTTGTTTGTCTCAGAACTCAGCTTACTTGCCACCTCCCCTAGGGAGTTGATCTGAGCTCTGTTTTGCAGTAGGTGCCCTCTCCCTCTGTTTTCCGAATTTTCTCTCAAGTTGTTGATAATTTGTCTTCTTCCCCCATGAGACTAACATCCATCAGTTCAACAGAAGTGAACTGAGCACCTCCCATGTGCTGACGTTGTGCTGGGCCCTGGGTGACTGGATGAAGTCCTGGAGTGCCTACAACCTCCTGAGGGCAAAGACCAACGGGGTCAATTGAGGGTAGGAGCCAGTATCATTCAATTTTGTTTCCCCAGCAATGACAGTGCTTGACACAAAGTAAGCATTCATTAAGTAAGTATTGAATGACTGTTTTGGCACTGCGGATGTGTTTCTCAGACATCTAAGACAATAAATACAAGAGTACTTCAGAAAGTAACTCATCAGTGAAGCCTTTTCCTCCCACACTGCTCTGATGTACCCTCCCCGAGTCATCTCCCTGCTTTTCTTCGTAAGAGTAGGCTCAGGTCCCACAGGCACAGCTGCTGCAGACAATGACCGAATCCTGGGAAGGAGAAAGATGAAGTGCTTGCAGTAGATGGGACCGCCTCTAGTCTAGGGAACTGGGAATGCTGACACTGGAGGATTTGGGTCTAGAATGGCAAAGCTCAATGGGAAAGACACTATATTTCTACCTTATGGACACTGGCCAGATGACAACCACCTATATTAACCATCATTGTCACCATTCTCATCACCATAATTGCTTGCTGTGACAAAGCACTATCACATCTATTAGTACATTATCTCATTTAATTATCACAATAACCACCAGGTTTTTTAGGGTAGTGTCTACTGTATCACCCTCATTTTAGAACTGAACAGAGGGTAGCCCACAGAGGTTAAGAATTTGTTCAAGTTAGACAAAAGTAAGAAATGGGGAAAGGATTCTCTATTTAATAATTGGTGCTGGGAAAACCGGTTAACCATATGTAGAAAGCTGAAACTGGATCCCTTCCTTACACCTTATACCAAAATTAATTCAAGATGGATTAAAGACTTAAATGTTAGACCTAAAACCGTAAAAACCCTAGAAGAAAACCTAGGCAAAACCATACAGGACATAGGCATGGGCAAGGACTTCGTGACTAAAACACCAAAAGCAATGGCAACAAAAGCCAAAATAGACAAATGGGATCTAATTGAACTAAAGAGCTCTACACAGCAAAAGAAACTACTATCAGAGTGAACAGTCCACCTACAGAATGGGAGAAATTTTTTGCAATCTACCCATCTGACAAAGGGCTAATATCCAGAATCTACAAAGAACTTAAACAAATTTACAAGAAAAAAAAATAAACAACCCCATCAAAAAGTGGGCAAAGGGTATGAACAGACACTTTTCAAAAGAAGACATTTATGCAGCCAACAGACACATGGGAAAATGCTTGTCATCACTCGCCATCAGAGAAATGCAAATCAAAACCACAATGAGATACCATCTCACACCAGTTAGAATGGTGGTCATTAAAAAGTCAGGAAACAACAGGTGCTGGAGAGGATGTGGAGAAATAGGAACACTTCTACACTGTTGGTGGGACTGTAAACTAGTTCAACCATTGTGGAAGACAGTGTGGTGATTCCTCAAGGATCTAGAACTAGAAATACTATTTGATCCAGCAATCCCATTACTGGTTATATACCCAAGGGATTATAAATCATTCTACTATAAAGACACATGCACACGTATGTTTATTGTAGCACTAATTACAATAGCAAAGACTTGCAACCAACCCAAATGTCCATCAGTGACAGACTGGATAAAGAAAATGTGGCACATATACACCATGGAATACTATGCAGCCATAAAAAAGGATGAGTTCATATCCTTTGCAGGGACATGGATGAAGCTGAAAACCATCATTCTGAGTGAACTATCACAAGCACAGAAAACCAAACACCGCATGTTCTAACTCATAGGTGGGAATTGAACAATGAGAACACTTGGACAAAGGGTGGGGAACATCACACACTGGGGCCTGTTGTGGGTTGGCAGGGTGGGGGGAAGGATAGCATTAGGAGAAATAGCTAATGTAGATGATGAGTTAATGGGTGCAGCACACCAACATGGCACATGTATACATATGTAACAAACCTGCACATTGTGCACATGTACCCTAGAACTTAGGGCATAATAATAATAAAAAGAATTTGTTCGAGTTATTATATACACAGCTACTAAGAGACAAAATTGGTAGGGAAATTTTGGCCAAGGTAGGACTCAGGGCTTTTGATCCTAAAACTTTTTTCTCACCACACTATGCAGTTATTATAACCTCTTATTTAGTATGACATTATTTTAGGAGGTAGGCAGGGTAGATATCATTCTAAGTTGCCCAGGCTGGAGTGCAGTGGCGCAATCTTGGCTCTCTGCAACCTCTGCCTCCTGGGTTCAAGCGATTCTCGTGCCTCAGCTGGGATTGCAGGCATGTGCCACCATGCCCAGCTAATTTTTGTATTTTTAGTAGAGACAGGGTTTCAACCATGTTGGTCAGGCTGGTTTCACACTCCTGACCTTGGTTGATTCACTCACCTCGGCCTCCTAAAGTGCTGGAATTACAGGCTTGAGCCATTGCACCTGGCCAGATAAATATCTTTAAACTCCTGACCTTGGTTGATTCACCCACCTCGGCCTCCTAAAGTGCTGGAATTACAGGCTTGAGCCATCGCACCTGGCCAGATAAATATCTTAAACTCCTGACCTTGGTTGATCAACCCACCTCGGCCTCCTAAAGTGCTGGGATTACAGGCTTGAGCCATCGCACCTGGCCAGAGAAATACCTTTAAAATCATTTATCCGTCTATGCATTCACCAACAACTCACCTATCTACCCGTTCATTTACTTCTCCATCCAAACATCCATCTATCTACCCATTCATTTATCCATCCATCCATGCACCCAATGTCCAACTATCCATCCACTCAAATATTTTCCCTACATTGACTCACCTAAACATCTATGTATCCACTCATCTACCTACTCATCTTATCATTCGCTCATCCATCCATGTTTTCATGATCTATTCATTCAACAATCATCCATTCATCAGTTAATCAATAAACATGTATTGAGCACCTACTATGTGCCAAGCAGTGCACTAGGGTACTGGGATAACCAGGATGTGACTTCTGCCCTTGGGGACTCTGGTGGAGGAGACGGGGTGTTAAATGCGATAACATAGGTCTATAAAAAGCGCTAAGGGAAATGAGAGGAAGGAGTGCTAATCTCCGTGCCCTGCAGGGTGAAGACACACAGGCTCATCTCTGTAGGTAATCATTGTAAAAATAATTGGGTGTGATGCAAACTCATACCAGTGATCATCCTTGGGTGCTGAGGACTGCTTTTGTCATCAGTAGAAAGATGTGAGTGCTTATTGGGGCTGACTTTGTGTGTGTGTGCATGTACGTGTGTTGAGAGGGAGAGAATAAAGAAATAGGCAGACAAATGTTTCAAGGAC
This sequence comes from Trachypithecus francoisi, assembly GCF_009764315.1. NCBI lineage: Eukaryota > Metazoa > Chordata > Mammalia > Primates > Cercopithecidae > Trachypithecus > Trachypithecus francoisi. The sequence continues at coordinate 77,895,050 of NW_022681472.1, read as the reverse complement.
ATGAATCCTATTTATCTTGGTATCCCCAGCATATAGCACAGAGCTGAATATATAGTAGGTGCTCAATAAATGTCAAGAAACTTGGCTGCAATTTGCAGTGACAGAGAAATGAAATGAGCAGACCAGCAATGACACCAACAAGCAAACACCAACACCTTTTTAAAAAAATTAATTTATTTTTGTTATACTTTAAGTTCTAGGGTACATGTGCACAACATGCAGGTTTGTTTTTTTGTTTGTTTGTTTTGTTTTTTTTTTGAGGCGGTGTCTCGCTCTGTCACCCGGACTGGAGTGCAGGTTTGTTACATAGGTATACATGTGTCATGTTGGTGTGCTGCACCCATTAACTCGTCATTTACGTTAGGTATATCGCCTAATGCTATCCCTCCCCCTTCCCCCCATCCCATGACAGGCCCCAGTGTGTGATGTTCTCCTTCCTGTGTCCAAGTGTTCTCATTGCTCAATTCCCACCTATGAGTGAGAACATGCAGTGTTTGGTTTTCTGTTCTTGTGATGGTTTGCTGAGAATGATGGTTTCCAGCTGCATCCATGTCCTTATGAAGGACATGAACTCATCCTTTTCTATGGCTGCATAGTATTCCATGATGTATATGTGCCACATTTTCTTAATCCAGTCTGTCATTGATTGACATTTGGGTTGATTCCAAGTCTTTGCTATTGTGAATAGTGCCGCAATAAACATACATGTGCATGCGTCTTTATAGCAGCATGATTTATACTCCTTTGGGTATACACCCAGTAATGGGATGGCTGGGTCAAATCCACCACCACCTTTAAGGATACTCAGCTTCATTTCTCCTCACCAAGTTTCACTTTGAGCTTGGGCTGTTAATTTTAACTTGAAATTGGAGGCGGATTTGTCCTTCGTTATTCCCTGAGATCTGAATTCTGTTTGTGCCTCTTACTTTCTTGAGCCAACAAAAGACAAGTCCACTCTGGTTTCCTATAGCTTGTGTCAGGCAAAATTTACAAGGGACAATTAACCCTTTTTGGCTCAGCAGCTTTAGGAACAAGTGCACTGATGGCTCTAGCAAAAACCAACTCACTCTGATGTATGGTTGCATTACTAAGGATTATAGGGAAAAAAGCTGGCTGTGGAATCAAAATATTTCAGTTCTGGTCCTGGATTTGTAACTAAGCAGAAGATGACCTTAGGTAAATTGGTTACCCATGCTGAATTGCTCTTCTCTCATCTCTAAAACAAGGTTGGCTGAGTTAGATGAATTTAGACAAATTTTAACGCCTTTTGGTGTCCCTGAATTGATGGCTTGTTTACCTGTGTTTCTGGCTGGAATCTACTTGAGATCATTAAGTTTTTGCCTTTCTCATGCTATATCTTCTCTGGGGACCCTGTTCTACCATGGCCTTGGAGGATGACTGGCTTCTGCTGTGTGTGCTGCTGAAGGCAGTCAGTGTCCCTGATGCCATGCCAGTTGAAGCAGGAACCTGAATCTGGATGGGTCTGCATCACCCTGCTTTCCTTGTCAACTGGTTTCTAGATGAACTTGGCTTTGGGAGGCCCTCCAAAGGGATTGGAGGTCAGGAGGAGAGAGAGCACTGGGCATTTCTTCATTTTCTTTCTGCTTTGATGCTGTTTCACCAGCAGCAGCTACAACTGCAATTTGAGCTAAGTGGCCCTCTTTCTATGGCTCTCGCTCTTTCTGAGTTCTGGTGACATCTTCCTTCTGCTTGTTCCTTCAGCCCTAGAGGTGACAATGGCTTCCTACTGTCGCTAGTCTCTGGGTGCCTCTGTACCCGTTGCTTGATCTCTTAACTCTACCACCCATCTAAGATGTCCCTGTAATGGAGTCTCTTCAGTCAAGTCATCTGTGGTGAATAACATTTCCTCTTGGGACTCTTAACTGCCCAGCACTATATCAGTGCATTATATATATATGTATAGGCACCATCTTGGCTTACTACAACCTCCACCTCCCGGTTTCAAGGGATTCTCCTGCCTCAGCCTCCCGAGTAGCTGGGAATAAAGGCACCAGCCACCATGCCTGGCTGATTTTTGTATTTTTAGTAGAGATGGGGTTTCACCATGTTGGCCAGGCTGATCTCGAACTCCTGACCTCAGGTGATCCACTCACCTTGGCTTCCCAAAGTGTTGGGATTATAGGCATAAGCCACCACACCTGGTCACATTATATTTGTTATCCAATTTGAAACTCCATGATGTAGGCATTATCTTCCCATTTTACACTCGAGAAAACCAAGGCTCAAAGAGGTTAAGTCACTTGCCCCAAATGACAGGATTTGAATCACCTGACTTCAAAGTTTGTGTTTGTATTACCCCATTGTACTGTCTAACCTTGTGCAACATTTCCGGGCCATCTCCTTCCCTATCCCTAGGCGGAGTGGCTTCTAAATCCTTCCATTCTTCATATTTTTTTCTTTCTGGCTTCTTGGAGACAGGATATTAGTCTGTGTGGGCTCTAAATTTATGTCTAGAAAATGTCAATGTACCTACCTGGAGTCTTACATCATTTTGGTTGGCAGTCATTGGTGTGAGTCATTAGTTGAAACCTGGCTTTCACACTTGGTACCCAGTAAGCTCAGTGAGGCAGGGAGGCAGTCTCCTAACAAGTCTTATTCCGGCTGCAGGAGTAAGGCACGGATACGGAAAAACAACAGGCTGTCCAACACTGCAGCCTATGACTCAGGCAGGCCTTGAATCCTTCTGGTTTGGCTTTGATCTTGGAAGCCAAAGGCTCTCTCCAATTCATCCTAAGGAAACAATCAGATAAATGGGAAAAGAAGAATAAATAAAGATTATAGGAGCATGAAAATTGAAAATGACCCGTGTGTCTGTCTGTACGGGATTGGTTAAACAAATCATGACCTGTTTATACAATGGAAAGATCTCATTAAATGAAAAGAGCTATAAAGAGTTATAAAACAGGGAGCATGGTAGGATGCTTTTTTTATACAAAATAATCTTTATATCTATTGATGTAGAAGGAAAGATCAAGCTAGAAAATCACCGTTCTGCAGCCATCGGAGTACTAATGATTCAGGCAAGCATCATCAGTGGGTGCCAAAACCATTGGGTGAAATGTTGGGGAACAGGATGTTTATACAACCTTAAAGCTTCTCCCATAGATGACTGATCATTTACAGAGGAGAAAAAGAGGTGTCTTTACATTGGAGAAATATGGCAGAAACCACTTCCACCAAACAGCCAAGATCAACATCACCAATAATAGCACAAACTGACATGTGGTACCTCCTGACGTGTTGCACTGAGAAGGTCACAGCAGGCTGGGCGCAGTGGCTCACGCCTGTAATCCCAGCACTTTGGAAGGCTGAGGTGGGAGGATCATCTGAGGTCAGGAGTTCGAAACCAGCCTGGCCAACATGATGAAACCCCGTCTCTATGAAAAATATAAAAATTAGCCAACATGGTGGCAGGTGCCTGTTATCCCAGCTACTTGGGAGGATGAGGTAGGACAATGGCTTGAACCCAGGAGGTGGAGGTTGCAGTGAGCTGAGATCATGCCACTGCACTCCAGCCTGGGAAACAAGAGTGAAATTGTCTCAAAAAAAAAAAAAATAAAATAAATAGAGAGAAAAATAAAAAAGAGAGAGAGAGAAGGTCACTACATGTAGTACTCCTGCAAAAGTCCTGTAGTATTTGGAAATGAAATCCGGAGGATACAACCAGATAAATGCAAATTAAGGGACATTCTACAAAACAGTGAGCCTTATTCTTTAAAAATGTCAGGGCCATGAAAAACAAAGATAGGCCAACCGACTGTTTCGGACTGGAAGAGAGCAGAGAAACATGACAAGAAAATGCAAAACGTGACTCAGAATTGGATCCTGGAAATAAAAAGTTGGCATAAAGGCAGTACTAGACAATTGGCAAAATTGGAATATAGGCTGTACATAAGATAATTGCAGCAACGATAATTTCCTGAATTTGATAATTGTACCATGTTTATGTTAGAAAACTGCTTTATTGGAATTTTGTATTATGAAAATTTTCAGGTGTACAAAATAGCAAAGAGAATACTGTAAGAAACACCTGTATACTCATTACCTAGATTTAACCATTACTAATCTTCCATCATTTTTTCTGAAATGTTTTAAATATTTAAAGGTAAATTGTATATTATATTTCTCATGACATTTCATCCTTCATTATGGATCAATGAGGACACTTTCCTACACAACTCCAGTGCCATCAACATATCTAATAGTTAATAATTTCCGATTAATAATAATTTCCTATTATTATCCTGAATTATCTAAGATTCATCTATATTCAGATTTCTCCACTGACCTCCAAATGTACAACTGTCTTTTTTTTTTTTTTTGAGATGCAGTCTCTCTCTGTTGCCCAACCTGGAGTGCACTGGTGCGATCTTGGCTCACTGTGACCTCCACTTACCAGGTTCAAGACATGCTCCTGCCTCAGCCTTCTGAATAGCTGGGACTACAGGTGCACGCAACCACGCCCAGCAAAATTTTTGTATTTTTAGTAGAGATGGGGATTCACCATGTTGGCCAGGCTGGTCTTGAACTCCTGACCTCAGGTTATCTGTCCGCCTTGGCCTCTCAAAGTGCTGGGATTACAGGCGTGAGCCACTGTACCCGGCTTCTAAGTGTTTTTTACAATTACAGTTGATCTGTTCAAACCAGGATCCAGTCAAGACCACACATCACTCTTGGTTCTTATATAAGAAAAATCTTAAATTTATGTACTACTCTTGGTTGCTAATTTTATGCGAGTTATATAAATCCTTGTTTTATTTATCTCCTTCCAGTCAATAATTTCCTTCCTTCCCACCCCTAATATTTATCAAGAAGACATAAAGATGACATAAAGATGAAGACATAAAGATGAATAAGTTACCTTATAGTCATTATAAAAAAAAACTTCAAATCTATTGATGTAGAAGGAAAGATCAAGCTAGAAAATCTTTACCTTATAGTCACGTGGATGAATAATTATAAAACAGTGTGTGAGGATTCTGGCAGAGACAGAGACTGGGTATTCCATCACCTTTTTCAACTTTCTTCAAGTGATGAGAAGAAGAAATAGAAAGAAAAATTGGTTTAGGGAGGCAATTGGATTAAGCAGTCACATAAAGCAAAGTTTTACAGGTCGTGATGTGGATTTCAAATTCCCTTAGTCTCCTGGTCCTTCATTCTTAGGAGTAACCTGGAGTTGATCTTTAAAGTCATTTGATACCCGCGTTGTTTCAAGTCTGCTTTTATTCCTCTTCAAGGCTCCTTGAAAGGCTGTCTCCAGCCCATGCCTCCCATTCCCACTCAGCCTTCCATGACGGCAAACATGAAAGAAAGACTCCTGCAAAGGAAGACTATTCACTCTCCTGGCCTGGAAGTGTTTGAAGAAGTCCTCAGGGGATATAACACCTGGGGCACATATGCCCATATGTCGGCCCATTTTGAACGTATGTGTTACCCTGTGCTGTTACCAGTGTTGTAATTAGCTCTGAGCCATGACAACCACTTGATGAGTGGCTAGAGTATTGTGGTTAAATGTATGGGCTTTGGTTTCAGAGAAATTTGTGTTTCAATCCTGGCTCTGACACTTACTAGATATGTGTCTTTGGGCAAATTCCTGAATCCAGTCTTGAAGTGTGCTGAAATCCAAACTTTGTTCGTCTGATGTGGAAAATTATGCAATTTCCCAAGGCAGGGGATCAAGGTTTTAATGTTCCACGGGAGTGTGTCCTTCCTGGAGCCCTAGCCATTCTTACACAATATGCTGATGATCTGGCACACAACGAGGGCAGAAGCACCATGTAAAACTTCCTCTGGAACACACACAGATTTAAAAATCCCTTGGAGAGAAATTTATCCTGCTAAGGCCAACCCAACTCTCAGCCTGGTTCTCGTGCTGGCCCTGGAAGTTTCACCCACCTCTTCTGGGTGGAGATGGCGTCCTGGGAGGCTAGAAGATTGTCCAGGTACAGAGCAAGGGCAGCTGTCTTTCCAGAGCAGGTGGTTAAATGACTCCAAACAAAGAGTGTGTGTGTGTGTGTGTGTGTGTTGAAACAAATGCCATTGTGGATGCAGCTTGTCTGAGGAGAGATGCAGAATGATATGTTCTGCATCTCTGATATATTCCTCCACAGCCTGCTTTCCAGTTTTCTATTCTGTTGTACACTGCTTTTTAATTAAACACTGTTTATGGACACAAATGCTTCTTCAAAGTTCCCCAGGGGGGCTTGCTGACAATCTTTGCTCAAAGCTTTAGTGCTATTGCCCAGAAGCTTACTTAACTCCCTGCTGTCCTAAAAACTCCCCCAAAGGCTTTGGTTGAAGATAAAGGGAGGAAACTGAAGCCTGGATACTTTGCAGAGGTGTGTTGGCCCAGGCTCCTACACCAGAGAGTCTCAGAGTCATAATGAACTGTTCATGGTCATCTGGTCTAAACTCTCTCATTTTTCAAATGAGGAAACTGAGGCTCGATGAGGGGAAGTGATTGACTTGTCCATTCATGGAACCCATGAGTGGTAAAACAGAAGCCAGAATTCAGAGCCCATGAATCCTGGGGTGGCCTTGCCGTGGATAGTTCATGGGATGATGGAAAGTCTCCTGTCCTCTGCTGTTTAACTGTATTTCTGGCTACTCCAGGGCTCAGAATAATTTCTACCAGACAGAGGATAGTATGGGCAAAAGTGGAGATGAGTATGGGCTGTGCAAATGGGTAATGGGGTGTATCCTATTGATAGCAGGATATGTTTTCAGTTGGTTTTCCAGTTTCATTTCACATTTACTGCAATGACTTGCTCGTGTAGCTCTGTTGCAGCTCTGACCCACGTGATCCAGTCCTAGAAGCAGTTATAGAGGCACAATCCAAATAAGCCAAAACATGATTAAAAGAGAATTTTTTCCCCCTCATCTTTCTGAAAGGACATTCAACAGGTTTCCATGTTTAATCCACGGTATCTCTTCATACTCTGGATTCTTGCTGGGTTTTCTCACATCCCACACTCTGAAGTTCTTTATTAACCAAAACTTTGAAGAATTGTTTCTTTTGCCAGCAGCCCCAGTGGCTTCTACTTCCTGAACATCCTCTCTTTTCTCTGTCCATTTTTTTATTAGGTAGATTGGTTAATCTTTTTCTTGGTGTCCTTCTACTTCTCATCCCACCTCTCTGGTGCTGTCCTTCTTTACTTACTCTGACTCTGCACTCCAAAAATCTAGGCAGTGCTGTGTTGGTGCGGTGGGGGAGAAAGTGGTATTGGGCTGTCAATGAGAGGTTCTCTTGGGCAGGTGAGGTGAAGGGAGGAAGTTTATGAACATTAATCTATTTTATCCTCTCATGGGCATTTTCCCACGAGTTATATTTTTCAAATACCTTACTATCATTCCCTAGTCTAATTCAACTTCTCATATTGCTGGTACAGATGTATGTATACAACAGATGATTGAATCTATGCTTGCTTTAAATGTTAGCATATGATGATAAAGACCTGGTCCTTGGTTCATATGGTGGACAGACACAGACAATCGTAACTGCCACACCAACAGTGTTTAGTTGGAATAGGGAAAGAACAGGGCCTTAGAAGACCTCTCCAATGGGGAGCGGTATGTGTATTGCTACTAAAAGACAGAGGGAAGTGATGCTGGATAGATGAAAACTGATGTTCAGCACACCTTCTGACCAGGAGGAGCCTCACACAGAGAGATTAAACAACTAAACCCATATGTGATTAGAGCTAAACAAATCTTATTGGTGGTAATTGCTCCAGGAGTTCAGAGGAACAGAGTTCCCTGAGAGCCAGTTGGAATATGTATGTCTTTCTTAAATCAGTTTCTCTGTCACCCCATGTTTACCTTTATTTGGTCTGGTGGAACTTCAACTGGGACTGGAAGAATTAGGTAAAATTTAGGCAAGAAAAGGAGAAGGCGTGAACATTCTAAGAAGCAAAACTGCATCAACCCAAGGGATGTTTGTTGATAAATGAGCAGACCAATAAGAAGAGGTTGAGTAAGGAGGAGCTGGAGAATAAATTTGGAGAGAGGAATCCGATCCCAAGGTTTGTGACACAAACTCAGCTATGGGAAGCAAAGTCCAAGTTATAGAACCTCAAATATATATTTTTTCACTTTACATCTTTTGTTTTGTTTTGTTTTGTTTTGTTTTTAAATGATATTTTACTTGTTTTGAGAAATCTCAAGCTGGGTGTGATGGCTCACGCCTGTAATCCCAGCACTTTGGGAGGTTGAGGAGGGCGGATCTCTTGAGGTCAGGAGTTTGAGACCAGCCTGGCCAACATGGTTAAACCCTGTCTCTACTGAAAAAACAAAAAAATTAGCCAGGCATGGTGGCATGTGCCTGTAGTCCTAGCTACACAGGAGTCTGAGACAGGAGAATAGCTTGAACCTGGGAGGCGGAGGTTGCAGTGAGCCGAGATCATGCCACTGGGTGACAGAGCGAGACTCCATCTCAAAAAAAAAAAAAAAAAAAAAAGAGAAATCTCAAACCACTTTCTGATTTCCCATCACAAAAACTCATAGCATAATTCTTTGGCTAGTTTTCAGTTTCTTTCCAGGTAGATAAACACTTCTGGTTTTTTCTTACCAGATTTGAATCAGGGTGACTTGATTATTTTTCAAAACTAGTTGTTCAAAATTGATGGTTTCTTCTTTTGTTACACATTATAGACTGCTTGTTGGATGCCTATTACTTAAAATTCTGAAATTGTATATACCCTTGTTTATACTTCTTGTGTCTTCCTCTGATTTATCTACTTGTCAAACTCATTCCTCAAACATAGATCAAATTTCCTTGTGTAGGGAACATATTATGACTAACTGATCTTACCATGGCAGTTAGTATAGGGATAAATGAATGCATGTATAAGTGAAAGGCTTTATATCTATCTAACCCAACATTAGGGATGGCACATAGATTTGTGTTAATTATGAATGCATTTGATTGCATGTATTAAACAAATTCATTGAGCAGTGGGTTAAACAAATAGGGGTTTACTTTTCTCACATATCAAGAAGCTTGGAAACAGGCAGCTGCAGCACTTGTTCATGGACTCCGAATTCAAGAAGGACTCAGTCTCAAGATCACCAAATGCATACAAAACAGGAAAAGGTAAAGGAGAGTAGCACCAACTATTCAGTGGCCTTCTGGTAATGTCTCATTAACTGCACCTAGCCGCAAGGGAAGCTGGGAAATTGAGTTTCTCACCTGGGGATGAGTATGTTACTGCCTGCTACAGTTTGTTTTGTTTGACCCCTCCAAATCTCATGTTTAAATGTGATCCCTAATGTTGGAGGTGGGGCCTAATGGGAGATGTTTTTGTCATGGAGGTGGATTCACCGTTAATGGCTTGGTGCTGTCCTTGTGGTGAGTTCTTGCTCTATTAGTTCCTTTGAGAGCTGGTTAAAGAGCCTGACATCCCTCCCCACTTTATTTCCTCTCTTCATGTGATTTCTGCACAGTCAGCTCCCCTTCACTTTTTACCATGTGTGGAAGCAACCTGAGATCCCCACCAGAAGCCAAGCAAATGCTAGCACCATGTTTCTTGTACAGTCTACAGAACCATGAGCCAAATAAACCTCTTTTCTTTATAAATTACCCAGGCTCAACTATTCCTTTATAGCAGCACAAGTAGATGAAGACACTGCCTGAGGAATATCTTGGTTCTGTTAGCAAGGAAGGATGGGGGATGGATATTAGTTGGGCAACCAATGGCATCCATCACATATTTCATCTCATGTTCCAAGGTTAATAGATTTGAGGTGGAGCATTGTGTTAAGTATCATGAAGACCTGACCAAGTCCAGCAGGTGAAGGTGCTTTGATTGATCATTAATATCTGCTATGGTTGTGGAGTGGGGTATGACAGAAAGTTCAGTGTGTATTTGCCATCTTTTGTCCATCCCTTGCCCCTTCAAGCCAGTCTTTCTGTATCTTCCCTTGTTAGTTTTTCCAAACCCTGTTCACACATTTATAAAAATCATTTTTAATAAACCACTCCCAGTGTACTCATTGTAAGTGTTCAATTTCTTTCCTGCAAGGATCCGGATTAGGGCTGTCTGTAGTGCTTTGGGGGCTTGTTATGGATGAAGGTTTCAGAATTACTGGTGAACATTTTGGTCTCCCCCTTTGATTTTAAGTTCCTCAAAGTCAAGATCAGGATGCCTCTTACACGCTACAGGATACTCAACATGCAGCATGTCTTGGGATGTGCTCATGAAGTATTTTTTATTCATTTTTATTGATCAACCTCCTTCCCCTGCCCAGGGCAATGGTAATTTTTCTGCTGTGCTTTATATGTTTGTCCAGCTGTGAGATGTTGGAGACAGGAGCTTTCAGGCATTAGTAGGAGGGAGATGACATCATTCCTGGTTCTCTCTAGGTTGTATTGTGACAGGCCAGTGAGAGCTATCATTTCCAAGCACTGTTGGTTGGAAGTGGCTGTGCACCAGGTGGCCTAGAAGGACAAGTGTGTCATCAGCTGGGGGACCATGCACTCTCTGCCCTGTTCTTCCTCTGCCTCCCTGTTCCCGGGCCCTAGGGTCTACCCTCTGCAGACAGGCCAGTGATGTGTTATTAGACTTGCCACCCATCCCTTTACTTTTGGCCACTGGAACCACCAGGGATATCATGTGATATCACATGAATCCCTGGAGCCTGCCATTCTTAAGGTCAACTCCTTGTCTTTCCAGTTTCATAAAAACCAACATATTTTCATTTTTAGCTTAAGCTTCAAATATTTCAAGTTGGATTTCTGTCACTAGAAACTCAAAGAGTTCTAGTGTGCTGGAGGAGGTTGGGGAGGAGCCATTTAGTGTCTTCAGAGCTGAGTTTCTTCAAGTTTACTGAACATACGAATCATCTGGGGATCCTGTCAAATACAGAATCTGATTTAACAGGTCTGGAGTAGCGGCCAGAGATACTGCATTTCTAACAAGCTCCCAGTGATACCTATGCTGCTGATCCAGGAGCACATTTGAATGGCAAGGACTGAGAACCGCACCATCCAATACTGAAGCCACAAGTCAACACGACTATTTACAATTGCCGTCTTTCCTTCCATTTTTATCTCATAATCTCATTAACCCACCAGAACTCTTTGAGTTTCTGGTGACAGAAAGCCAACTCAAAAGATTTGAAGCTTAAGCTAAAAAGGAAAATATGTTAGTTTTTATGAAACTGGAAAGACAAGGAGTTGGCCTTAGGAATGGCAGGCTCCAGGGATTCACATGATATCAACATTGTCATCATCACTGCTGTCATCACCACCACCATGATCATCCCTTGCTCCATCCTTTATTACTCCCTGGTCTCTTTTCTTGATTTTTTGGGCCTCGTTCCCTCTACTTAAGGACTGGCTTCCTCTCCCTGGCAGGGGCTTTTGCCACTGGTGGTTCCAAGCTAACATGATCACACTTACCATCTAAATGGGAAAGGAAGCTCTTCCCCCCAGTGTCTGACTTGGTCCTGTTTGGGTCTTATGCATGGTACTGTACCTGTCCCTGAACAAGGTACTAGAGTGTTGTGGGTCACTGCTGTAGAAGGGAGAGTGGATTACCATGATGGGAAGCTCTCAGAATGAGATGAGCAGAGGGAGATAGGAGTACATCCTCAAGGAAGAGAAGGAGTGCAAGAGGTACAGGGCAGACAGAAGCAGCGGATGATCACTCCATCCCACCACTCTCTTCCACCTCACCACGAATCCTGCCCATCTATTCCTCCTAAGAACCTCCTTCCTAGTTTCTGCCACTCTTTAATCATTTCCAGTGGAGGAAGATAGCTTGACATATTTTGCTGGGTGTTTAAAAGAACACATGCATCTTCCCTGTGTATTTTCATCCCCACCAATTATCAAGGCTTTCTCTTTGGGTCTTTCAAGCATTTGGTAGCATCGCATACCATCGTGTGTGAAAAATTTATTTAAGTTGCCTTGCAGTGGCAAGCTTAAGTGCAAGGGTGGTAAATGGCAGGAGGGGAAGGCAGCCACCTGTCAAGGGAGAGAGTGTTGGAAATGTTCATTAATGGGAGGGAGGACAAGACAGTATGCGGGTGACGAGGTCTGGGGAAGGTCCAGGTGCTCGGGGCACAGGCAGGGAAGGCAGTGCAGGCAGGAACTGGGAGATAAGTTAGCCACAGCCACTTTTAACTTTTTTTAAAGAAAAGAAGATGTAGGCCAGGCTGGGTGCGGTGGCTCACGCCTGTAATTCCAGCACTCTGGGAGGTTGAAACGGGTGGATCACGAGGTCAGGAGATCGAGGCCATCTTGGCTAACACAGTGAAACCCCATCTCTACTAAAAAAAAAAAAATAATAATAAAATTAGCCGGGCGTGGTAGTGGGAGCCTGTAGTCCCAACTACTTGGGAGGCTGAGGCAGGAGAATGGCGTGAACCTGGGAGGCGGAGCTTGTAGTGAGCCGAGATCGTGCCACTGCACTCCAGCCTGGGTGACAAAGCTAGACTCTGTCTCAAAAAAAAAAAAAAAAAAAAGATAGCTATTATTTTTACTTTTGTTTTATTTGTTTATTTTTTTTGAGATGGAGTCTTGCTCTATTGCCTAGGCTGAAGTGCTGTGGAGTGATCTTGGCTCATTGCAACCTACGCCTCCTGGGTTCAAGCGCTCAGCCTGAGTAGCTGGGATTACAGGCACACACCACCACACCCAACTAATTTTTGTATTTTTAGTAGAGATGGGGTTCACCATGTTGGCCAGGCTGGTCTCAAACTCCTGACCTCAAGTGATCCACCTTCCTCGGTCTCCCAAAGTGCTGTGATTACAGGTGTGAGCCACTGTACCTGGCCTATTTTTATTTTTGAATAGCTGTCTACATGCAACTTTGCTGAGTGGTAAAGAGAACTACGGGAATTTTGGAGATGATGTAAAGTTATGGAGAATCTATGGCCCCTGCTCTCAGCTTGGGGGAATTGACAAGCTGACCAAATGAATCCTAGAGCTGTGTGGTCAGGGCTATGTGCAGAGATAGGGATGGTGTCACTGGAGCCCACAGGATGGGAGACTGAGGGCATCCCCCAGAGAAGGCCAGGCCCTTTTGATTCTTGAATTTTTCAGTGTTTCCTGTATTTTGGGAAGTGGGTCTTTCCCCTTATCTGTAGAATAAACACATGCTAAGTTTAGATAAACTGGCCAAAAGTCTGTAAGTTCCCGTAAAAATGAAGCATCTAGACCAGAAGTTCCCAAGGTGAGGAACTGGTTAGCAATGCACATTCTCAGTTCCCACCCCAGACATGCCCATCAGACACTCTACCCAACCTTCCAGGTGATACTGGTTCCCACTCATGTTTGAGAACCACTGGTCTAGATGAGTGTCAAGTGCGAAGAGTGAGGGACTCTTTAAACCTCACCAGAGCAGAGATACTTAAAAGCCACCTTCTCAGAGAAATGGCAGTGCCCCAGCTACCACTCGCCAGCAGCCCAGGGAGGGGGAGTGACTGAGCTAAGGTCATCCAAGGGCGAGCCTGCACACAGAGGGCTTTTCACGCCCACTCTGAAGCTCTTCTCTTGACTATTTTATGAATCTATTTGAGAGACCCTGGAGAAGGGAGGGCCTATAACTTCCTTCTCTGTGTCAAAGAGATCTGCTGAAGATTCCTACAACAACACTTATATCTGGTTATTTTCATGGGGGAGGGGAGGGGCCAAAGTTTCGCTCTTGTTGCCCAGGCTGGAGTGCAGTGGTGCCATCTCGGCTCACTGCAACCTCCGCCTCCTGGGTTCAAGCGATTCTCCAGCCTCCTGAGTAGCTGGGACTACAGGTGCACACCACCACACCCAGCTAATCTTTGTATTTTTAGTAGAAATGGGGTTTCATACATTGGCCAGGCTCGTCTCGAACTCCTGACCTCAGGTGATCCACCCGCGTTGGCCTCCCAAAGTGCTGGGATTACAGTGTGAGCCACTGTGCCAAGCCTATATCCCACTTTTAAAGTCCAGTTTGTGATGTCAGATCCCTCCAAGATGGAAAATGAGAAATGTGACCCTATGAATTTGAAACCGGAGGTATCCAAGTCAGAACCCTTACACCAAGCCCTCAGGAGCCAGACAACAATAAAGAAGGCGAAGTAGAGGAAAAGGTTATAAAAATGTTTAGTCTTTGCTTTATTGAGTTACAACAAATGAGCGACAAGTTAGAAAAATTGGTTTTATTCAAACTTCCTAGCATTTGACTTGTGCGGTGTACCCAAATGGGGGGCAGTGTGGGACGGGGGAGGGATTGCAACCAGAATTCATATTGCAACATGTACACCAGATATGTCTCTTGGTTTTCCTTCTTTTAAAAGTTAGGACTAACTGAAAAAAAGTGCACTCAGGTATCTAAAATTTTCCCAAAACAAACACACACACAAACAAAAAAAAAAATCAATTCATGGTGAGGCTTTGAGCTGAAATCTTGTCAAATACCACACCGAGAAAAGGCAGTGAAGAAGAGAAATGAAAACCAAAGCCATTCACCTTTGTACCCTCCAGATAGGAAGATCTTATCGTTGTTGTTTTAATGTCACAATAGTACTGATCACGCTAACAGAGCAGCAGCCTCTTCTGCTGGTATTTAGAAAGGTGCTTAAAGAAGTTAACCACCTGCTACTCAGTTCTCCCAGGGCTGGCTGGACACAGCCTGGCCCAAGAGGCCAAGAATTTGAGAAGCCAGATCCCCTCTTGGCAGTTCATAAAGCCTTCTGTGGGACTAAGGCAGGGAACCCCCAAAAAGGCAGCCAGGGGAAGAACTGGAAAGGAATTTGATTTGGAGGATCTGTCGTCTGTCACCTCTCTCCAGGTTGAGACAGAGGCCTGGATTTCAGCCCTTCCTGCCGAGAAATCTCCCAAATTTCAACCTACCTTTAAAAATAAAGTCTCCCTACTTAAAATCCAGTAGATATCATGGCACTAATACTAACACCCCTTTCCCCAAATTAATAAAACAAAAATAAAAAAAGAAAAGGAGAAAAGAGAAAAGCAAGGTGGTTAGCCCTCCCTCCTGAAAAAATCCTTACAATGGTAGTGCTGGAAAAGGAAGTTGCCCTTGATTAAAAAGGTAACAAAATTCCCATATTGTACAAATCAGTTCCAGTATAGCAAGAGGTGAGGGCTAGGGCAGAGGAGCAAACTATGTACAAGGACCCACTGAAAACGCAGTAGTAGGACTTTGGCACTATGAACAATTCCCACCGGTCCTCTGGGAGGTGCGTCTGAGAGTCGCTGGGCTTCTGCACCCTCCAGACACACACGAGCTAAGCAGTTCCACTTGGAGTCACTGGCGAGGGTGGCCCACGGCTGGGGAGGGACCATTTCTTCTTTCTTCAAAGACAGAGCATCCCCTTGATCAGCACAGCAGTTCTAACTGACTTCCCTAGAAGACACAAAACCACAGAGTCAAGATGTCAGGCAAATGACCATTGTTCCCTGAAGGGAAGACATCATGGTTTGCTTCTTCCTGGCTCTCCTGGGTTGGGGTGGGGGCCTTCCAAAGCCATCCTGGGGCCTGGAAGAGAGACACATGCCCTTCACGTACGGGGCCTGTTGTAAGGAAACGAGTGTGTTTTCTGAGCACAGATCACTATTATAGGAAAAGCCTCCAGAATCAGGCCTTTGAAAACAGAATGACTTTTGGGGCAAGCGAAGGTGGTGGCCTGTGATTCTTTTCATCCTAACAAGACCCTTTTATTATTCCTAGACAGTCAACCAGTCCCAGTGGCTCCTAAAAGGCCCTGGAGTCAGACAAATCTGGATTTGGGTCCTAACTTCTCCCCTTAGTGGCTGCAGGGCTGTACCTATGTGACTTCATCTCTCTAGGGCTTAGTTTTTGCTTCTGTATAACAGGGATGACACCAGCACTGACCTTAGAAAGTTGCTGCAATGGTGCCATGAGTTGATGTACACAACAGTATTTGGACTAGCACCTGGCACATGGTAAATACTGTAGATATTTCTACTGTTTTTATTAGATGGAGCCTTTTCCAAATGTGGTAGGATATAGAAGATGGATAACATGAGGCATTGTAAATGTGTTTTTATTTAATGTTTATATGAATTCTAAAAGGTGTAAATATTACTATTATTCCTATTTTACAGTTGAGGAAACTGAACACATAGGGGCCTAATAGGTTTCCCAAGATCACACAGCTAGTAAGAGGCAGAGCCAAGATTCAAACCCAGGTAATCTCTAGAGTCTGTGCACTTAATAAACAGAATTATTAAGAATCAGTAGGAAGAAATGTTTAATTCTTATACCCTTGGAAGTAATGAAAATAGTCCAAGGACCTTGTGATAGGTGGAATGGTGTCCCCCCAAAAGTATATATTGAAGTCCTAAGTCTCAGTACTTCAGAATGTTACCCTGTTAGAAATGCCTTTAGAGGGGTAATAGTTAAATCAAGTGAGAATGAGGCCATTATGGTGGACTCTCATTCAACACGACTAGTGTCCTTACAGAAGGGGGAAATTTGGACACAGAGACAGATGCACATAGGGGAGATGTGACGATTCACACACAAGAAGGTCACGCGATGATTGAGGCAGATATTGGGCTGACACATCCACAAGCTAAGGAATGCAAAGGACGGCTGGCAGACACCAGAAGCTGGGAGATGGGCACAGAGCAGATTCCTGCACAGCTCTCAGAAGGAAGCAGCCATCACAGACTCCCTGATTTTTGTCTTCTAGCCTGCAAAACTGTGAAGCAATAAACTTCTATTGTTTTGAGCCATTCAGTTTGCAATACTTCGTGGTAGGTTGAGGAAATGAGGACAGGTCTCCATCATTACTTTTGCCTCCTCCCAAGATCTAGAGATCCTGGGAAAGGGATCCAAGGCTCAGGTCTGTAGAGGACACAGCCAGTATCCCATGATGGGCTGGAAGTTTTTCAGATCTGTAGATTTCCGGAGCCACTGGCCATTTTTTTTTGCCTCCCTCCTGGGAAGGCCGTTTGGCCACTTCTCTGGCTGAGAAGGCCCTGAGAAGTGTTTTTTTTTTTTTTTTTGTACAGGGGCCAACAGCAAGCAGAGTGGACTTCTCAGCTAGAGGCATCAGCTGATCATTGATAATGCCATTGACGCCTAACGTCTGGATGTTAAACGTACCCACATTCCCTAGATGCTCCTGGGAGTAAGACTGAATATTGGAGTTAAGAAACCAACTTATAAAAGAAAAGTCTGCAGACAAAACCAGATTCCAGGGGTGTCCTTAGGATCTCGACTACCTAAAAGTGATCCAACCAAAGTCACCAAGTCATAAACACTGCAGGGATCCTTATAGGTGACGTTGTCAAGATCACTCATTTCACCAGGGAAAAAAAAAAGGAAGCTTGGGAGGAAAAGTGTTTTCTCCCAGGCCATGGCCTGCTCAGTGGCATGGTCAAAAACAAGAATGATCATGACTTTCCCTCCAACAGTGAGAGTAGCTAGTTTCTGGCACCAGGCCCCATGCTAAGTGGTAATATGGCTCATCTCATATACTCCTTACAGTGACTGGCAGGTGATTGGTAGACCCACTTCACAGTGAAGAAATGGAGAATAAATGTTGTGCTTAACATTAGTAACCAGTGAGTGGTGGAGCCAGATTCCACCTTGGCCAGTCCAACTTCAGAGCCTCCTGATTCTTAATTGCTCCTCCATGTACCTATTGTGCGTCCAGGTCATGCACAGCCTCTCCATGCACAGAGCTAGGTGGCAACTGAAGACAGCATGATGGCTTCAAAGGTAGGAGGCTGGGGCACCCAGTGAGGACTATGAGCCTTATTGCTGATCCCAGGCAGAGCCACATGTACTCCCTGGGTGGGCACAGTAGCCCATGGCCAGCCTCTGCTGGTGCTTTCCAAGAAACAGGGTTTTCCCCAGCAAATGGGGACTTCTGCAACCTTTGGGAGGGAGGCTGCCACTGGTTGGATGTCCACCTGAACGCTTACAGATCCTAGGAGACAAGGCCCAAGGTGGGGAGACAGCTACTGATATTCTTTCTTCCAACCCGGCTAAAGTATGTTGGATCAGCACAGGACTGAGGGATGGGGTGGAAAGAGCTGTGGAGTTGGAGAAAGCTGGGATCCAGGATCTGCCACTTCCTGGCTATATGCTGCTGAGGTTGGTTACTTAACCTCCCAGAGTCTCACTTCCACAGCACAGAACCCATGGGCTACTGGCAGGGTTACAGACAGAGTCCTCTAATCAGGTCAAAGCAATCAGGTCCTGGTACTTGACAGGGGCTCAAGATAGATGGCTTCACTTTTCCTGAGGATGGCCAGGCATTCAGCTGGGGCCTCAGATGTAAGTGAGCTCACCTGTGTGCATGTGAGTCTAACCATCTTCTCTCTCTCACATTACAAATGACACTGAGCACTTCTCTTCAAGTGACTGGCAAAAACTCCAGCTTTTTAGATAAACCTCATCATTAAGGTGGTTCTCCATCCGGCAGTGTGTTTCTATGATTCCTGGTGTAACTTCTTATGCACAAACATGTACAACCCTCCAATCATATATATTCCTTAACAAATGATGAGCAAAACTCTTAAAATAAACACACACACGGACTGCAAGGCCAAAAGGATGGCCTGAGAAAAGGCAAAGTCAAATTGACTTTGTGTGGTTTTCGCAGAGGTCTCAGATGTGTATGGACGGCTATGGGCCCTGGGAACCCCCTCAGAACCACTTGGACTTTCTCCGTTGACCTTTTCCGGGGTATTGAGCAGTGGACAGGATTTGGGTTATGGGAGCTGGAATCACCCTCAAAAGGAGACTGGGAAGATGCTGGCAACAGAAGACAGGGGCCTGCCTCCTCTTCAGGGGTGTCTTCCTTGGACGTCCTTCCCCAAGGCCCTTGGTAGAGGTGCGGTAGAGTGGGTGGAGGCTGTCCTCCTAGGGTGGTGACAAAGTCCACATTTCAAGATTGCTGTTCTATAGAGCATTGCAGTGCTTTGGGTGTGAGGCTCTTGCTAACTCCCCTGGGCTTCTCTCAGAGTCCCATTACCTGGTCAGAGACAGTCACCCTGCAAAAGACCAATGCCTCATCCGAGAGTACGTCTCAGAGCCCTGGAGGACGCTGCAAGGCCATTGGGCAGGCATTTCCTTATGGCCCCCTGGGACATTTCTACCACGTGATGGCCAGTCTGTTGGTGAGCACATCCCAGAATGGGAACCCACCGCCTCCTACCCTCCCTTTCTGTCTTGGGGAAAACTTGGAATGTTAAGAAGTACTAATTCTTTTTTTTTTTTTTTTTTTGAGGCGGAGTCTCGCTCTGTCGCCCAGACTGGAGTGCAGTGGCGCAATCTCGGCTCACTGCAAGCTCCGCCTCCCAGGTTCACGCCATTCTCCTGCCTCAGCCTCCCAAGTAGCTGGGACTACAGGCGCCCGCCACCTCGCCCGGCTAGTTTTTTTTTTGTATTTTTAGTAGAGACGGGGTTTCACCATGTTAGCCAGGATGGTCTCGATCTCCTGACCTCGTGATCCGCTCGTCTCGGCCTCCCAAAGTGCTGGGATTACAGGCTTGAGCCACCGTGCCCGGCCAGAAGTACTAATTCTTTAGCAAAATCTGCTTCTCTGTTACTTTTCTCATTGAAGAAACAAAAACAGAATTGTTTTCCCATGTGACAGCTTTCTGTTTCTGTTTCTCTTTAATTTTCCCAGGAGAACTTTCCCTAGGGCCCTAGGGACTTGGGAGTGAATAACACTGCACTCCATGAGAAAGGAAAACAAACACTGAGAGAGTCATTTTTATTATTTCTCCATAATATTTTCTTTGAGAGGTGTAGCAAGGTTTATTACTCATTTGCCGAGTGCCTGTTATCTGCTAAACATTTTTTTCCATTGTCATCTGGCTTCATTTTTGTTATGGACAAACTTGGCAGTTTAAATGTAGTTTCTCCATAGGTAACGTCTTTTCTTTCTGGTTGCATTTTTTTCCCTCTTTGCCCTAGCTTTGTTGAAGTATAACTGGTTTGTAGAAAACCGCACACAATGGATGTAATTTGGTGAGTTTAGGCATATGCATACACTCATGTTATTGTCACTACAATCCAGTAACAAACATAAAGCACCTCCCAAAGTTTACTTGTGTCTATTTTTTGGGGGGGATGGGGAGGTAAGGGCACAACATGAGATCTGCCCTCTGAACACATATTGAAGTAAATATCTTACTGTTAACTACAGGCACTATGTTGTACAGCATATCTCCAGAAGTTACTCATCTGTATAACTGCAACTTTACACCTATTGTATGAAAATTCCCCACATCCTCCTGCCCCATCCCTGGTCAACATTACTTCATTGTCTACTTCTATACTGCTCTGTAATCTTTCCTCCCCTCCCCTACCCTCCCCTCCTCCGCCTTTCCTTCCCTTCTACTTCTATACCACTGAGTAATCTTCCCTTCCCCTTCCCTTCCCTTCCCCTCCCTTCCCCCTCCCTCACCTTCTCCCCTCCCCTCCCCCTACCTCCCCTTCCCTTCCCCTCCCCTTCTCTCCCCTTCTCCCCTCCCCTTCCACTTCTATACCACTCCGTAATCTTCCCTTCCCATTCCCTTCCCCTTCCCCTTCCCTTCCCCTTCCCTTTCTCTTCCCCTCCCCTTCCCTTCCCCTCCGTTTCCCTCTCCCCTCCCCTCCCCTCCCCTTCTCTCCTCCCCTTCTCCCTTCCCCTCCCCCTCCACTTCTATACTGCTCCGTAATCTTCCCTCCTCTTCCCCTTCCCTTCCCTTCCCCTCCCCTTCTCCCACACTTCCCTCCTGTCTCCTCCCCTCCCCTCCCTTCTCCTCTCCTTGCCTTTCTTTTTGAGACAGAGTCTTGCTCTGTCGCCAAGGCTGGAGTGCAGTGGCATGATCTTGGCTCACTACAACCTCTACCTCCTGGGCTCAAGCGATTCTCATTCCTCAGTCTCCCGAATGGCTGGAACTACAGGCATGTGCCACCACACCCGGCTCTAATTTTTGTATTTTTAGTAGAGATGGGATTTTACCATATTGGCCAGGCTGATCTCGAACTCCTGGCCTCAAGTGATCCACCTGGCTTGGCCTCCCAAAGTGCTGGGATTACAGGCATGAGCCACTGCATCTAGTCTGCTCCATAATATTTCTTTTTTTTTTCCCGAGACAGAGTCTCGCTCTTGCCGCCCAGGCTAGAGTGCACTGGTGCTATCTTGGCTCACTGCAAACTCTGCCTCCCAGGTTCAAGTGATTCTCCTGCCTCAGCCTCCCAAGTAGCTGGGATTACAGGCACTCACCACCATGCCTGGCTAATTTTTGTATTTTTAGAAGAGATGAGGTTTCACCATGTTGGCCAGGCTGGTCTTGAACTTGTGACCTCATGTGATCCACCCGCCTTGGCTTCCCAAAGTGCTGCGATTACAGGCATGAGCCACCGTGCCTGGCCTGCTTCATAATATTTGAGTTCAAACTTTAATTTCTTTTATTGAGGGTGGGGGCACAGTCTGATTTTTAACTAGAACTGAAAAAGGGAAAATGTGTTGGCATGGAGGAAGATTAAGCAACTTCCCAGTGGATGACAGAAACTCTGTGTCATCCCAAATTGTCCGTACACTAGACTTGGGTCAGTTTTGGCCACATCCCGCCAAAGCTCTCCTTCCCTGCAGTGGTTTGAAGGGCCTCTAGGGTTGGGGAACTTGTTGAGACCCACAGGCCAGGTATATATTCCCCAAGCTGCTTGCAGGGAGGCTCAAAGGCAGTAGGAATGCCTTTCCTGCTCCTGACCTATCAGTGCACCTTGGCCATGGGAATTTAATAGAATCAGAGCAAATGGAATTGTATTTTAAATTCACTGGGCAGATTCCCCAAAGTGCTTACATGTGTCAGTGGGTTTGAATTCCAGCTAACCCACTTTTTACCTCAAAGACTTGCATGAGCTACCTTTCTGCACTGCCTTCTCATCAGCCCTAAATAAAGAAACTAACGTGAAGCCCTGCCCAAGGAGAGTCTGAGCTCAGACTCGCCTAACCCTGCCTCCACCTGATGGTTTGTCTCTACCTGCCCTGGGAGCTGAAGACAAAAGACATAATCTTTTGGAAACACTATGGCCCTGCCCATCGCCTAAGAAACCCAAGTACTCATCCTGGTCAATGTAGGGCAGGATTATATCCCCTTCTACTACTGCAGCTGGCACTCTCCTGAAAGCACCACCTCCTGGCTGGAGACCAACCAACTCAAGCCATTACAGCAACTCATAACAGAACAACCCTGCTTCAAAGGAGCAAACAACAGCTAATGCCACTGCCTGCAACACCCTGGCTAACCAGAGGTCCTGAGTCTGTCCATGTGGCAATTTCATTGCTAGTGTAACCAGCATTCAAGAAAACCAGTGCACTAAACAAAGCTACAAACAAGGACTCCCACAGAGTCCACTTCATTCCCATGCCACCTCTACTGGAGCAGGTGCTGGCATCCAAGGCTGGGAGACCTGAAGATGGATCACATCACAGGACTCTTTATAGACATTCCCCAGCACGAGCCTGGAGCTCAGTAGCCCCACTGGGTGGCAAGACCCAGATGGGCAATAACAACTACTACAGTCTGGTGCTCAGGAAGCCAGAAAGAAAGGGGGAGAGCACCACATCAAGGGATCACCCTATGGGACAAAAGAACCTGAACAGCAGCCCTTGAGTTCCAGATGTTTCCATTGAAACAGTCTATCCAAATGAGAAGGAACCAGAAAAGTAATTCTGGCAATATGATAAAACAAGTTCTAAAACACTCCCATAAGATCACACTAGCTCTCTAGCAATGGACTCAAACCAAGATGAAATCTGAATTGCCAGAAAAAGAATTCAGAAGGCTCATTATTAAGCCACTCAAGGAGGCACCAGGAAAAGGTAAAAACCAATTTAAAGACATTAAAACAACAATACAGGATATGGATGAAAAGTCTCTAGAGAAATAGATATCATAAAGAAAAGACAATCACAACTTCTGGAAATGAAAGACACATTTAGAGAAATGCAAAATACACTAGGAAGTTTTAACAACAGAATCAAACAAGTAGAAAAAATAGCTTCAGAGCTTGAAGACAAGGCTTTTGAATTAACCCAACCTGACAAAGACAAAAACTAATTTTAAAAAATGAACAAAGCCTCCAATAAATTTGGGATTATGTGAAATGACCAAACATAAGAATATTGGTGTTTCTGAGGAAGAAGAGAAATCTTAAAGTCTAGAAAATTTATTTGAGGGAATAATCAAGGAAAACTTCCCTGGTCTTGCTAGAGATGTAGATATCCAAATACAAAAAGCTCAAAGAACACGCAGGAAATTGATTGCAAAAAGATCATCACCTAGGCACATGGTCATCAGGTTATCTAAAGTCAAGATGAAGGAAAGAATCTTAAGAGTTATGAGGCAAAAGCATCAGGTAACCTATAAAGGAAAACCTATCAGATTAACAGCAGATTTATCAGCAGAAATCCTGCAAGCCAGAAGTGATTGGGATCCTATCTTTAGCCTCCTTAAACAAAATAATTACCAGTCAAGAACTTTGTATCCAGTGAAACTAAGTTTCATAAATGAAGGAGATATAAAGTCTTTTTCAGACAAATAAATGCTGAGAGAATTCGCCACTACCAAACCAGCACTATAAGAAATGCTAAAAGGGGTCCTAAATCTTAAAACCTCAAAATACACTAAAATAGAACCTTCTTAAAGCATAAATCTCATTCTCATAGGACCTATGAAACAGTAACACAGTGAAAAAAAAAACCAAGGTATTCAGGCAACAATTAGAACGTGAATAGAACAGTACCTCATATCTCAATACTAACATTGAATGTAAATGGCCTAAAGGCTCCATTTAAAATATACTGAATGGCAGAACGTATAAAAAGCTACCAACCAAGTATCTGCTGTCTTCAAGAGACTCACTTAACACATAAGGACTCACATAAATTTAAGGTAAGGAGCGGAAAAAGATATTCCATTCAAATGGAAACCAAAAGTGAGCAGGACTAGCTATTCTTGTAGCAGACAAAACAGACTTTAAAGCAACAACAGTTAAAAAAGACAAAGAGGGACATTATATGATAAAAGAATTAGTTCAATACGAAAATATTATAATCCTAAATGTATATGCACCTAGTACTAGAGCTCCCAAATTTATAAAACAATTACTACTAGATCTAAGAAATGAGATAGACAGCAACACAATAATAGTGGGGACTTCAACACTACACTGACAGCACTAGACAGGTCATCAAGACAGAAAGTCAACAAAGAAACAACAGACGCAAACTATACCCTAGAACAAATGGACTTAACAGATATTTTCCAAACGTTGTATATTTCCAGGATTATTTATCTCCTCTAGGTTTTCTAGTTTGTGCTCATAAAGGTGTTCATGAATGAACACCTTGAATGAACTTTTATATTTCTATGGTATTGGTTGTAATATCTCCCATTTTGTTTCTAATTGAGCTTCATTTGGATCTTCTCTCTTCTCTTTTTTTTTTGGTTAATCTCAAAAGTGGTTTATTGATTCTGTGTATCTTTTCAAAGAAACAGTTTTTTGTTTCATTTATCTTTTGTGTGTTTTTTTAAATTTCATTTGGTTCTGCTCTGATCTTTGTTATTTCTTTTCTTCTGCTGGGTTTGGGTTTGGTTTGCTCTTGTTTCTCTAGTTTCTTGAGGTGTGAACCCAGGTAAGTCACGCCCACCGTGGCCACCTTTCAGTTCCCCTTGAGTATGTCAGTTCTTCTGTCTGGAATGTTCTTCCCGTCCCCTCTGCCCAGCACGCTCCTGCATGTTGGTCTAAAGCTTTGGTTTTTCAATTCATCCATTATTTCTTCTTATTTCTTTATGAATTTATTTATTTATTTTTGAGACAGAGTCTTGCTCTGTGGCTCAAGTTGGAGTGCTGTGGTGTGACCTTGGCTCATTGTAACCTCCACCTCCTGGGTTCAAGTGATTCTCCTGCCTTAGCCCCACAAGTGGCAGGGACTATAGACATGTACCATTATACCCAGCTAATTTTTGTATTTTTAGCAGAGATGGGGTTTCATGATGTTGGCCAGGTTTGTTTGAACCCTTGACCTCAGGTGATCTGCCTGACTTGGCCACCTAAAGTGCTGGGATTACAGGCATGAGCCACTGTGCCTGGCCCCATTACCTCTTTAGGAAGTGTTCCCTAAACCTTCAATCCGCTATTTAAATCCTCAAATTCCTGTATTCTATACTCCAATGGCATCAAAGAACATGTCGGTGTAGCAATTTTCCTTTGTGTTTGATTAAAGATTGGTGAAAACTTCATTTCCCATTAGACCAAGGGCTCCATGAGGGCAGGGACATGCTGGGCACACTGCCTTCCAGAGCCTGGCACACAGCAGACATTCCACACATATTTGATCGATGAATGAACCAAGTCACTTACTAGGAATGTCTCTGGGTTAGTGACTTCACCTCCTCGGGGCCTACATCCTTCCTCTGAAAATGAGGGGGCTGGATTTCATGGTGGCTAAGCCTCCACAAGCTGCCCAAAGCACAGTGAGAATTCCTAGGATGAGAAGCTCCAGAATTAAGTACATGGAAGGGGTATCAGTTAACTCCCCATTAGGCATGAGGGAAGCCAGACTAACAGGCAGTCCCTGAGAAGCATCACCATTAAGTATCCGGTGACAGATTCTCCAACAACCTTTCCCCACGCACAGGAAGCAAACTGCACCCAACTCCTCTCGCTGCTGTCAACCACTGGGGTTAATGAGTGATGGGAAAAAACGAGGACAAGCAAAAGGACTGAAACACCAGATCCCAACTATCTTTTAAAATTCTCTGGTTGGTTCAATAAACCGTTATTCAGCATCTGCTCAGAATCTAAACTAGGGATTCAGAGATTAATGGAATATGGTCCCTGCCTGTAAGGGTCTGGTACAGGAGAGTGGGAAACAGATGACAACAATATTTTCATTCATTCACTAATTAATTAATTAATTAATTCAAACATCTGCATTTGGACAGCTAATCTGAACAGAGTGTGAGGGCATACCTCTTCTGGATCTTAAATCATAACCAGAATGCAACGCTTAACAGCCTTAAAAATTGTAAACAAGCTGAACCATGGAAAATATCTTTCTGGCATTGCACAATTTTTTTTTCTCTTCTCCAAAGCCATCCCTAATCATCAGGAGTTGGAAATTGTTGACAGAAATTGGGAGGCAGCGAAGGTGGTGGCTGGAGCTTTGGAGTCAATTTTAGACACTGGCTGAGTGAACTCTGGCAGGTTCCTGAGCCTCAGAATTCTTTATTTAAAATAAATGGGAAGGCAGCTTGCACATGTGGGTTGCTGGGAAGGTTCTGAATCAGACAACATGTTGGAAAAGCCACCTCTCCTCCTAGTTCCTCCGGTTTCTGTGTGCACTGCTCTCATGAAACTGGTGTTTCTATGTCCATTTCTCACCTTTATTAACTGAGATTAGGTAGGGGCTGTGTCTTGGTCATTCTGGCAAATCTACACAGACTAGCACAGTGCCTGGCACAAAGAGGGCTCTCTAAAGTTCTTGCTGAAAGAATACATTGTGGATTAGTTTCCACTCCCACACAAAATCAAGAAATGACCACATTCTGTTTGTTCTGGGCTGTGGTGGTGGGTGCCACTGTTGGAGAGGGCAGGGCCAAAGTGGCTGGGGTCAGGCACTGGCCTGACAGTTGAGAGGTGGCTTCCAAGGTCTTCCAGCTGTTGGCTGAGGAACACAGGGCAAGTCACTCATTTTCTCTGACCCTCAGTTTTGCCCTCTGTAAAATGGGGAAAAGCCTGTACCTACCTCACAGGGTGGGCATGAAGTTGAAATGACTTAGTAGACGTGCTTAGAAGGCAACTGAACACACAGTGGGTGTCAGTCAATGGGTACCCTCACTAGCAATAGTAACAGAATATTCCGTTTGACCAAACATCAAGGCTGATGTCTGACAATGTCTTGCTCAACTACGTTGACTCATTTTTCCGAAAAAACAAACCTAATTTTCAGCCTTTTCCTAGGACAGGTCCCTCAATGGAATGACTCAGAGATTCTTCAGACACAGGGACTGAATCAAGACAACACAATTTAAAGGCTGGGAAGTACTCCTTATCTTTGTGCCTAACCTCAGGGCCGAGGTGAGTCTGGACCGAGTCAAATGCTGTCCTAAGCCTTGCAGTTTAGAGAGATTTGGTTGCAGGAAATGCTTGACGCCTACAGAGGAAATCTAGTCCTAGAGCCAGCTCTCAGCTGCTTGCTCAAGTTCCTCCCCCTTCACCCTCTTGCGCATCACATAACACCTTTTATAAAGTCAAAACCATGAATTATTTCAGGATTATTATGTGTCATAACTGAACTGAACTGCAGGTTCCTAAATAAATAAGTACTTAAATAGGGACATCACTGAATATTTATGAATTCAAGAGACTCATGTGTTTGGTTCATGAAAACTGTGAAGTAATTTGGAGAGATATCTTTTCCCTTTAAATTGAAAGAATCCTTTAAGGAGTGCCTTTGTCCAGGATGTGGGAGAACCTTCAATGCTACCCCTAGTGCGGACGGCAGCCCCTTTCTCAATACAATGGACCTCCAATGGTGGGGCATGGTGGGCCTGTCGTCCCAGCTCTTTGGGAGGCTGAGGCTGGTGGATCACCTGAGGTCAGGAGTTTGAGACCAGCCTGGCCAACAGTGAAACCCCATCTCTACTAAAAAAAAAAATACAAAAATTAGCTGGGTATGGTGGCAAGTGCCTGTAGTTCCAGCTACTTGGAAGGCTGAGGCCAGGAGAATGGCTTGAACTTGGGAGGCGGAGGTTGCAGTGAGCCCAGATGGCACCACTGCACTCCAGCTTGGGCCATAGAGGAAGACTTTGTCTCAAAACAAAACAAAACAAAACAAAACAATGGACCTCCAAAATATCAGGGAGCCATCAGGGATATCTGATGTTGCCACGTGTGGAACAGATCTTAGCATCCTGTTTAGGGATGTTTTCTAGCTTACGGTTGGGGCATTTACCATAATGAAACATAGAGTGGGATTCCTGTATGCTCCTTTTTTTTTTTTCCAGACACAGCTAGTCCCTGTCCTGAGAAGGGAGGTATCAACTAGAAATGGAGAATTTCTGTCAGAAATAACGAGGTAAAGACGGCAGGAGGAAGAGTGAGGACTCTGGAGACAAACTCATGTGTTGGCTGGGTGAATGTGGGTAAGTTCTTTGGTTTCTGAGTCTGTTTCTGGGTTTATAAAACTATAGAGAAGCTACCTCCCAAGGAGAATTAAATAAGAGCAGAGCACCTACCTCGACCTCTGCTATTCAGGCAACCTTCGTTCATCACTCCATCCTTCTTCCCCAAAGGTTTTCTGTATGATTTTAACATTCCCTCCCTCATTACTGTCTTCTTTGGGCCACTGGGGCATCAGGGAGGGTAACATCCCACCCCCATGAGCATTTTCTACTGGTGGTGGTGGAATAGCTTGGGAGAGAAGAGATGGGGACGGGGGCCTCAGGGGCCTCTGGAGAACTGCTGCCCCTAGACAACCTCCCGTTCAGCCATGGGGCCCTGGAAATGCCATCTGAGCTTACCTTGGAATACAGAGACACTGAGCATCTTTCTATTCAAATTCAGGAAACACAACTTGTTCAGAATAGCTTTTGCCTGTTACGGGAAACCGTTGAGTTTGCTTTCAGTTTGCCTCCTCTTATCCTTTACTGAACCCAAACTCTACCTTTTGGCTATGCCCAACCTCTTTTGGTTTCTCACCAGTGCCATTCCTTTTCTCATCTCTGGACCTTGGCCTGTGCTGCTTCTTCCATTTGGACCCTTCTTTCCTTTGTCTGTGCACCTGGCTAACTCCTTCTCATCCCATGGGTTGGATGTCCCTTTCTCCAAGAAGCTCCCTAACCCCCGACCTGGGTGTTCCTCCTCTGAGCCCCCACAAAGAGCTGTGCCCTTCCCCATTGTAACACATATCACAGTGATGAGTAAAGGAAAGTGCGATTTCCTCTCTTCTTGGCCTGCCCAGGCTCCAGTGAATGGATACTGTGTTGTCTGTCTCTCTCATGGCACTGTTTGTAGCACCTGGAGTAGCAGCAGGCACACAATAGGCGTTCAGAAGGCACTGTTGAATGGAACTGAATCCTATTGTCCTCTCTGGGGTGGGAGGAAAAAGCAATCATGTAGACAAGTGTCATGAACGGGAAAAGATCAAGGATAGAAGATGGGAGGCCCGGCGCGGGGGCTCATGACTGTAATCCCAGCACTTTGGGCGGCCAAGGCGGGTGGATCATCTGAAGTCAGGAGTTTGAGACTAGCCTGACCAACATGGCGAAACCCTGTCTCTACCAAAAATACAAAAATTAGCTGGGTGGGGTGGCACATGCCTGTAATCCCTGCTACTCGGGAGGTTGACACAGGAGAATCTCTTGAACCTAAGAGGTGGAGGTTGCAGTGAACTGAGATAGTGCCATTGCACTCCAGCCTGGGCAACACAGTGAGACTCTGTCTCAAACAAACAAACAAAAAAGATGGGGCAAGCAAGGAGCTTTCATGTGGACCAAAAACAAACAAAAAATCACTCCCTCATTTTAATGAGGGAGGTATGGGCTAGACCGGTAGGTTCTTACAAGGTGGGAAAATGGCCAGAGGTGGCTAGGTAGAGGTCGGAGGTTGCTGTCATTGTGGCCTCAATGCACTTCTATCCCCCTCCTTTCACTCGTGCCCTCCCCTTTGGGCTGTGCCCGCACCCGTGACACACAGGCATTTCCTCCTCCAAGTGGGAGCAAAAAGGAGAATGGAGAATGATGGCATTCTGGGACTGGCTGCTCATTAAAGTGCTCTTTTAATAGCGGATGGAACTGGCTAAAACAAGGTTTCCAGAGAATTTCATTTATTTGTCAGCTGCCTCATTTTGTTACTGAATCAATGAGTTAATGAGCAACGTGGTTGGCCAAAGTTGTCCAAGTACAGGAAGACAGAGGTGTGGTAATTTCCAGGGCTGCCTTTGGGACCTTATCAGTCATTCAGGAGGTTCTTACATTTATCTTATCCTTTGTAAAGATAACTGGGGAGGCCCATTCTGTGGTCTTTTGAGTGACCTCTGGAGAAGCCTACCTGGGCAAACCATGTATCTTCCTCCTTGTAATATTTCCTTTCCCTCCCGCAGCCCTCCCCCTGCCACCGCCCCCATTTCTCAACTCACCACCGAGCTGCTGTGCTTCAGGCCTGGATTTGCACTGACCTCTTAGGAAGCAGAACACCAAGGGCTTCAGTGGCATGTCCCATTATGGGGATGACACGGCCATTAGTAACCATGGAAACTGCCCTTCCCCATGGCTTGTGTGGCTCTACAGGCCTAATTTACAGCCGGCTCTTCCAGATTTGAAGGGGTTATGGGGACCCAAGCACAGTGGCACCTTCCTTTAGCCCTGACAAGGCAAATATCAAGCACTTTCAAAGTCTTTTCCGATTAGAATAACCTCAAGTCTTTGATTCAGTAAACATGGATACGTATTTTTAAAAAATCCAAAGAGAAAAGGAAAAAAAAAAAAGAGAGAGAGAAAAAGAAACAAGCACTTCATGTTTGGTGTTTTTACAGCAACAAACATAAAACACAGAGGGAGGATGTGCTTTCTAACAGTCACAACTAAACTTCAGAATGGACAGGCCTGAAGGCTGGCACCCAAACAGGCCACAGCCAGCGGTGCTGTCCCCTGGGCACAGCCTTACAAATGAGGGCATAGGTTCCATCAGCCCCCATTTTTCTTCCTTTTTCAAAGAACCTTTACAAATAACTCATCAGCTGGGCTCAGTGGCTCATGCCTGTAATCCCAGCATTTTGGGAGGCAGAGGCAAAGGGATTGCTTGAGTCCAGGAGTTTGAGACCAGCCTGGGCAACAAAGTGAGACCTTGCCTCTTCCGAAAATTTAAAATATTAGTTGGGTGTGGTAGCAGGTGCCTGAAGTCCCAGCTACCTAAGAAGCTGAGGTAGGAGGATCGCTTGGGCCCAGGAGTTTGAGGCTGCAATGACCTATGATGGCGCCACTGCACTGCAGCCTGGGTGGCAGAGCAAGACTCTGTCACTAAAAACAAAACAAAACACCAAAACCAAAACCAGACCCTTCCACTACAAGAATAAGTATATGAGGTAATGCATACCTGAATCAGCTTGATTGAGCCATCCCACTAGGTAAACATATTTCAAAACATCATGTTGTACGTGATCAATATACACCATTCTTATTTGTTAATTACAAGAAAAAGAAGCCACCATCTACATCAACATCTCTGTACCCTACAATCTATACTAACCCTGGCAACGAAAAGAAAGCAAGCTGCGTTCTCCGCTGCTGCCTGGGTGAGCAAGTGGAATTACCTGTCTAGGCCTGGCCAGCCTCTGCAGGGACGCAGTCGGAGTCCGATTCGGCCAGTTCCACTGCGCCTTCTGCTGCAGCCTGACTCCAGCTATCTGATCTATCTGAGATGGCATCCTCCTCCCCGACCGTCACCTCCACGTAATCCACAACGCTTGACTCCTCGTTCTCGTCGCTGCCCTGGCCGTCCCGGCTGCTGCCCTCTGAGCGGTCTGAGGTGGCCTCTGAGGGCTTTGCTGGCAAACAGTCTTTTGCTGGTTCGCTGCCTACTTTTACCCTGGGTACCAACTTCTCCAAGTCCTCCTCGCAGAGTTTTTTGGGGTCCTTGTAATATTGTGGAACCACGTCACCCCCGTTCTTTGGGCTCTCGGCGATGGGTTTTGTTGCTTTCCTTGCTACGGCATCGTAGCCGTGATCATCTGCCACGGGCTGGTGCTGGTACTGCTCCATCCACTTCACGGTTCCTGTTTTCAGCAAGCATCTGTTCTCCTTGAACCAACGCACTATCTCAGTTCGGACCAGGCCCGTCTTGGCCGCTAACTGGTCGTACTCCTGGGGGGTAGGCCACTGGGTTCTTGCAAACGTGCTCCTCAGGAGATGAACCTGTTCTTGATTTTTTGCAATTGCTGGCGAAGGGCTGGGCAGAGAACTGGTTAACTGGGCACCAGAGAGCTGGTCGAGTCGAGACAGAGCACCGTTGGGGGCTCCCACATCTTGGCCCTTTTTGCCAGACCCCATGGAATCCAAGACAGCTTGTTCCATGCTGTCTCGAAGCTTCCGCCTCTCCGAGAACCAGGAGTCGATCTCTCTCCTGCTCAGCTTGGTCTCCACCCTTAGCCGATCCAGTTCTGCTTGGGTAGGAAAAGAACTTTTCAAAAAGCTGTCTTCCAAGATTTTCACCTGACCCTGTGTTTTCTCTTTGAACTTCTGGGGGGCAAAGTCTGGGTATGCATGGTAGGTGCGACCGTGTCGGGAGGCCGCGATGGCCAACTGGTCTTTGGCAAGGGATTCGCTGGTGATGTGGACGATGCCCCTTTGACACCGATACCGGTGGTCACTGAACCATTTCTTGATCTCGCTCCTGGCAAGGCCAGTCACCTCGATAAGCCGGTAAACCTCAGCATCATCAGGGAACTGGCTCTGGAGAAAGCTGGCCTTGAGATGTGCTATCTGCTCCTTTGTCTTCTTGCGGTCACTGGCTGGCGTGGGCGGGGGGTTGGCCGCCTTGGCTGGGGGCTCTGGCACCTGAGCGATGTGTGGACGCTTGGGCTCGGGGGCAGCTTGGGGAGTCACCAAGGGTCTCTTCTGGCCGTGGTTGGTGACTCCTGCCACGGCAAGCGTGATGGGGGAGCAAGAGACGGTTGTTGACCCGCTGGTCACCTGAGTCAGCACCAGGCTAGTCTGGCCCAGGATCTGGCATGGTAGAGCCGTCTGTAGGATGGGCTGCGTCACCTTTGTGGGGGCCAACTGGGCAGGCAGCACAGTGATGGTCGGGGGTACTGACTGGATGGTACCATTGAACATCTTCTTCCGGGCCTCCTCCACTTCTTCTGGGGACCAGCTGATGCCGTGCTTTAAGCGCTGGGTGGCAAACCAGATTCTGATGTGCTCCTCTGGGTGTTTGGAGGCAGCCGTCAGCCAGGACAACTCAGCCTGGGTCGGGTAAGGAAACTTGTTGAAAGAGTTGATCATCGTGGCATTTGTATCCAGGGCAGAGTTGTATTTGGTAGTATTTAGTGGGACGGGGACCTTGGGCACAAGGTTGATATTTGGTGGCAGCTGTACAGAAGGCATGACGTGTCCTAATGTGTCTTGGAGGAGCTCCACACCTCCGAGTCTCGAGAGGATCTCAGCTGTGTCTGTCACCAGGCGGGCGGTCCCTTCCACGTGGTTCTCGGGGGTGATCTCCTCGGGCTTCTTGAGCACCTTCTTGGCATCCGCTTTTGGTTTTCCGGGCTTCATGATGGGGGTTTTACTCACCGAGATCCCAGAATCACTGTCACCAGTTCCAGGGCCGCTGGTGGTGATGGACACAACATGGTTGGCGGCTTCGATGGACTGTTCCAAGACAGTTTGATTATTGCGCTTAATTAACTTCAGCTTGAAGTTGGCCTCCCCGGGATGGAACTTGGAGTTGTGGTCGGACAGGGAGTCGTACTTTTTGGTTGTGAAGTTACATTCTGCACACACGTAGAGGGGGTTGAGAATCACGTTGGGATGCTGCATGTCGACGTGCTCCGTGAACTCGTTCAGGTTTTGCGTGGAGTAGGGGCAGTATTTGCACTCATAACCACCTTGGAGTTTTTTGGACTGGCTTTCTCCCGTAGATTTCACCTCTATCACTTCATTTTCTTTGGAAGAGTTTTCAAGTTCTGCTGCCCAACTGTCCTTGGCCATGTCAGGCTGTGGTGTGCTGATTCCCTTCTCTTTGGCCCCGTCTACCTCCTCGGGCACATCTTGTTCTACTACTTGTGATGTCCGAACCATGCACGGAGTTGTAGATTTTCGTTTGCTAGCCATGTTGCCTGTCTGTGTGCAATGGCTTAGTTTTGGATGGGGGTAGGGAGGGGATAGTGATATTCTTGGAACGAATAAGGTGAAGGGCTTTTGGCTTTATTCTCCCTCAAATGGCTTTGGCTTTCCTTGTATGCTGAAGTCTACTGTTTGAGTTTTCAGAATGGTTTCAGCACAGAAAATTGCAATGGCACCAACCACTAAACACACCAGGAAGCATCATATCTGTGGGCAAGAACAAAGACAGGGTCAGTGTCTCTTCACAAGGCAAAAGAAACTGGCACTTCTTTATGAGTTTTCCCATGACCCATCCCAACTGGCACCCAAATCAAACACCTATGTATGCCCAGATGGCGTGAAAGTGCTTATAAACAAGAAAGATCGCATTATTTTTCTCTTCCTTTTTTTGGGAAGGAGGTGAAAACAGGTCCAAACCAAGCAAAGGTGGATGAGGGTCACCATTTCATGTTTAGAGACAAAGGAATACAGGAAAGGTAGACAGGTACTAAAATCTTCTGAAGTGGTGAGAGGGAATGTCGCAGATGGTGTGCTTGCAAGCCACTTTTAGATACGGTACCTCGGAAGCCAGATGTGTCCCCAGGGCTAGCAAGTGAAATTTATCCAGGCGTTAGAAAACAGATAAGAACATTTTGCTTATCATAAAGGCAAAATCACAATAGAAAATCCA
Organism: Trachypithecus francoisi; assembly: GCF_009764315.1. Taxonomy (NCBI): domain Eukaryota; kingdom Metazoa; phylum Chordata; class Mammalia; order Primates; family Cercopithecidae; genus Trachypithecus; species Trachypithecus francoisi. The sequence goes on along the minus strand of NW_022681472.1, from coordinate 77,860,539 downwards.
GAAAACGCAGAAAAGTATAAAAGAAAAAAAAAAGCAATCACCCCCCAATATTGTAGTTTTATTGTTCGTCTCACTTAAACAGTTTCCCATTTGCAAAAATAGTGAGCAAAATGATGATTTTAAAAATCATTATTTCATCACATGGTGAAATCGTCAGGCATGGTCTATCCCTACAATGTAATAACATGCATTATAGGGATATACCACACATGATGTGTTCAGCCATGGGACTTCTTTTGTAAAATTTTATTTTAAGTTCCGGGATACATGTGCAGAATGTGCATGTTTGTTACATAGGTATACATGTGCCACGGTGGTTTGCTGCACGTATCAATCCGTCATCTAGGTTTTAAGCCTCGCATGTATTAGGTATTTGTCCTAATGCTCTCCCTCCCCTTGTCCCCACCCCCTGACAGGCCCCAGTGTGTGATGTTCCCCTCCCTGTGTCCATGTGTTCTCATTGTTCAGCTCCTACTTATGAGTGAGAACATGTGGTGTTTGGTTTTCTGTTCCTGTGTTAGTTTGCTGAGAATGATGGTTTCCAGCTTCATTCATGTCCCTGTGCAGGACATAAAGTCATTCTTTTTTATAGCAATTGGACTTTTGTTGAACATTTATTTCCAGTTTTTGACTCTTATCAACAAAACTGCAGCGAATACCCTTAATCCTTATTCCTGATAACTACCTTTGGATGGATGCCTAGAAGTGGTTCTCTTGACCCATATATATGGTGGAGTGTTGGCCTCAGTTGGTCTTTTCTTTGGTAGTGTATGAGAGGGCTTGATTCACAATCCAGCCTAGGTAAAATACCACTGTTAAAAAGTCTTGCTGATTAGAGAGGGAAAAACAGTTTTTTGGATTTTTGTTTGTTTCTGAGATAGAGTCTGGCTCATTCACCCAGGCTGGAGTGCAGTGGCACAATTCTAGCTCACTGCAACCTCTATCTCCTGGGCTCAAGCAATCCTCCTGCCTCAGCCTCCTGAGCAGCTGGAACTATAGGCACACACCACCATGCCCAGCTAATCATTTTATTTTTATTTTTTGTAGAGACAGGGTTTTGCCATGTTGTCCAGGCTGGTCTCCGACACCTGGGCTCAAGTTGTCTACCTGCTTCTGTCTCCCAAAGTGCTGGGATCATGGGCATAAGCCTTGCCTGGCCAAGAAAACTCTTTAAATATGCTTATATGCTTTTCTTGATTGACAATAAGGTTTAATTGTTTTCAAAGATTTGCTCACTATTTATATTCTTTTGTAAATTGTCTGCTTATGTCATTTTTATATTTTGATGTTCTGTGGTTTTTATTATGAATTTGCAAGAGTTCTCTTTACATAAATAATACTAATGCTTTTCTTAGTTTGTTGCAAAACTTTCTTCAGTCTATCATTTACCTTTTTTTTTTTTTGGTGAGACAAAATTTTGCTCTTGTGGCCCGGGCTGGAGTATAATGGTGTGATCTTGGCTTACCACATCTGCCTCCCAGGTTCAAATGATTCTCCTGCCTCAGTCTCCCGAGTAGCAGGATTACAGGCATGCACCATCACGCCAGGCTAATTTTGTATTTTTAGTAGAGATGGGGTTTCTTCATGTTGGACAGGCTGGTCTCGAACTTCTGACCTCAGGTGATCCACCCGCCTCGGCCTCCCAAAGTGCTGGGATTACAGGCGTGAACCACCATGCCTGGCCCTATCATTTGTCTTTCAGTTGTGCATATTATATACATTTGTAATGTTTAACATGTAGAAATTTTAATTTTTAGCTAATAAATTTACCAATTTTTTTCTCTTATAGCCTCCTCCATTGTGATTTTATATTTAGGAAGTGATTCCCTGTCTTGATAGCTGAAATTCATTAATCTACATTTTCTTAAGAATGTTTTAACTTTATTTTTGCATTGAACTCATCTGGTATTGAATTTATCTTGGGTTAAGCTGTAAGACAAGTCTAACCATTTTTCTTGAGAGTTACCAACCATCTCAGCAGCGTGCATGATTATTTCCTTTCTAACTAATTTTTGAGCCACCTCTTTTATCATACACAAATTTTGTATCTACTAGGGTTGGTTCTGGGTTATCTAATCTGTGTATTCATCTAGCTATTGAGTACTGCACTTAGGCCTTGCTTCTAAAACAACTTCCCACGGGCCTGGGTTTGAGTCCCACTGAAGAGAAGGCATAAAGGCCGAAATGAAGAACTTATTTTCACAAACAACTCTGAGAGTCTAGGCCCACGTTCACCTGCTTAGGGGCTCAGGTGACACAGTTGAGCAGGGCTTGGGAGAGGGCCATTCCCCCACTGGTGAACCCAGAACCTGGCCCCTCTGAGATGAAAGCACCGGCATGTGTAGACTGGTCAAATTCATCAGCAGTGGGGTGCAGGCTCCTCGGACAGCAGTGAGGAGAGGACAGGGGCAAACCAGAGAAGAGGGCAGCTGCTTCTTTTTACTGACCATGCTTAAACTGCCACCTCCAGCCTCCACCTGCCGTGATCTTCAGGTCTTGATCTCACCTCTCAAATACTTTCCACACCTCCAGAGTTCATCTCCAGCAATGGCCCCACCAAGACCAGGCAAGCTCCGGCCCCGGCTCCTCTCTCCCACCGCCCTTCACACTCCAGTGGCTCTGTCAGGACCTCACTCCCCTCACAGCGCCTCTGCCAGAACATCCCACCCTGAGAGAGTGGCTTGGTTTTCAGGTCTCCATTGAAAAGTCACCCTCCCACAGGGAGGCTTTTGCTGACAGCCGCCCCTCTGCAAAATAATGCCTCCCCAGCACTCTCCATTTCCTCACCCTGCGTGGCTTTCTTCACGGCACTCTTCAATAGCTGACATCACACTTTGATGTTTTGTGGTTAAAAGAGGAACAAGTTTCCATCCACTTGTTCATCATTTGCATCTCCCTCCAGAACCATTCTGCCCAATATGGTAGCCACTAGCCACATGTGGCCTTTGAGTTTAATTAAAATGAAATAGGATTAAAAATTCAGTACCACAGTCATGCTAGTCACATTCCCAGGGCTCAAGGAGCAAATGTGGCTGGTGGCTATTGTCTAATACAGCAAAGGACATTTCTATCATGGTGGGAAGTCATATTGGACAGCACCATTCAAGAACAGAAACTCCGTCAAGGCAGAAAGGTTTTTTTTTTTTGAGATGGAGTCTTGCTCTGTTGCCCAGGCTGGAGTGCAATGGCACAATCTTGTCTCACTGCAACCTCTGCTTCCCAGTTCAAGCGATTTTCCTGACTTAGCCTCTCAAGAAGTTGGGACCACATGCATAAGCCACCATGCCTGAACTGATTGTTTTTTTTTTTTTTTTTTTTTGTTTTTTCAAAGATAGGATTTCACCCTGTTGCTCAGGCTGGTCTCGAACTCCTGGGCTCAAGTCATCCACTTGCCTCCATCTCCCAAAGTGCTAGGATTATAGGTGTGAGCCACCACACCCAGCATCACAAATTAAATTAACAAATTAAATTAACAGACATGTGAACATGTGTGTTGGGGTTACATGAGTGGAGGAACTCTGTAAGGGAAGGGAGATTCTACAGTTCTGTGGGGAGTACTATTTAACACAGCAGAATGTGGCTAAATTTGCACCCACTGGCCAAAGGGCTTGGGACATTTGAGTTAAATTTTTCAAAACAGAGGGGGAAAGACACTTTCCTCCTGCAGAAAAAAGGCATCAGGCAGGAGCAGACTCAGGGGAGGGAATATCTTTTTTACCAAAACTTCCCATATCCCGCATTATTTAAATCTGTTGACAAGTGAGTCCCTGAAATGAGGTGAATGGCGGTAAAATGGCCTGGAAGGTTCTCAGTGTTTCAAAAACTGTGGTTGAAAATAAAAGCATCTTTTAAAACTCATTCAGCAACCAGGAGTCCAAACCAAAGAAGATGAAAAAGAAGAAAAGAGGAAGGAAGAAAAGAGAGAAGGAGGAGAGCTCAGAAAACACAGAGCCTTTTGAGAATCTATTTCTTAGGGTTCTCTTGGTGGATCTGCAAGAAACACGGCCTTTAGAAGGATGACCCTGGCACCAGGGATTGGGTGTCTGAAGGGCAGTAGCATGTTGGCATCTGTCATTTTGAAAGCCTGTGAGCCACCAGCAAGGTGAGGACCAGCACCATGAAGCCAGGTACTTGCTGGAATGAAGGCTAAATTGTTTTGAGCAAAGTCTTCGGGTCCGATATGCCCAGGTCAAAGTTGGCAAAAATAAAAAATAAGTGAATGAATGAATACATAAAATGCATATTAAGAATAAACTCTAACACAGTCCCTTCCATAGTGAGTGCCACGTGTCCCAGCAGACCTGCTGCAAGTCGTGGTTCTTGCCCTGGGCCAGTGTCTCAGCACGTCTGAACTGGGCACAGTCACATCCTGTGCCAACCTGAAAACACTTAAAGGGAGCAGGGAGTTCTCTCTTGGGCTACACCAACCAGGGCCCAGCAGAGGGGAGACTCCAGCCAGTCATCATAGCATCCCCTGTCTGACGATTTCAGGCGCGTTCAGGGTAGTATGGCTGTAGACAGACCATCCCTTATCTGGAGCAAGAAACATCCCTGCCCTCGGGAGGTTGCCTGAACAAGTCAGAACTAAGCACACTTGTTTAAGATTCTGGTTCCCAAGAGAAGGGAGGGGAGGTAAGACAGCTGTTCTCTGCGTTGCCCCTCTCTGTCTGAAGTCCTGGTCCTCATGGGATACCCGAGAGTATGACAAGCACTGTCACATGGAAAGGAACCCGGAGCTCCAAATACACCCTTGCTGCCTTTACATGTTTTTGATCTTGACTCAGTTTTCCTCTTATCCACTGCAGCATTTGCTATGCACCTCAAAGAAACCCTAACCATAATGAGACCATAACAACGCCTCGGAATAAATTGCCTTGGAATACATGCCTTTTTTTGTTTGTTTGTTTGTTTTGCAGAGACAAGGTTTATATAAAAGAGAAATGACCAGTCTACATAGACAATGACAAAGAGGCCAGTTCTGGTGTCTGTGCAAGGCTCTCCCCTTCGCCACGAGGTGCTTCTTCCATCATTACCTTCCCTGTTGCAAGTGGAATGCAATTCAATTAGACCCTTGCTTACTGAGTATGAGTATGAGCCAGTACCCTGGGAACAGCTAGGGGCGCAAAGATGAAGACGCCATAGCTCTGTCCTCAAGGAGTTCGTAGCTGGTATATTAGTTTGCTAGGGCTGCCATGACAAAATACCACAGACTGGGTGGCTTTAGACAACAGAATTTATTCTCTCACAGTTTTGGAGGCTGGAAGTCTGAGATCAAGGTGCCAGCAGGGTTGGGTTCCTCGGATGCCTCTCTCCTTGGCTTGGAGATGACCGTCTTCCTCCTGTGTGTTTCTGAGGTCTTCCCTCTGTGGGAGTCTGTTTCCTAAACTCCTCTTGTTATAATGACACCAGTAATACTGAATTAGGGCCCACCCTAATGACCTCATGTAACCTTGAAGTTAGAGTAATTAATTACCTTAATTATCCTATCTCCAAATACAGTCACATTCGGAGGCATGGGGGATTAGGACCTCAACATATGGATTTTAGGGGAGCATAGTTCATCCTACAACAGTTGGGCAGGGCACCGCCATCTAAACACCCTTTGATGGCACACAAAGTGACTGGTTCAGACAGTCAACAAACACTGATAGGGCATCTAGTGGTGCCAGATGCTGTTCTAGTTGCAGAGGATACAGTGGTGGATGGACAGAAATTGTGGCTCGTGGAGAACTCACCATGGGGAAGAGTAAGGCAGGGAACACATTAAAAGTGTAGAGCGGGGCCACCTGTGGTTTTAAGCAGGGTGGTCAGGGACTTCCTCCTTGAGAAGGTGACAGTGGAACATGTGGATGTTGCAAATACAAGAAGGAGAAAGAGTTTGTGAAACAGAGAGGAGGCTGTACTTAATTTTATAGGGCAGGGTTGGGGGAGGATAGATAAAGGCTTTCCAGGGGAGGTAACTTTCCTTTTCTTAGAAATAAAACGGTAAAGCTACTATTAACGAAAATTCTCCATGCTTTCTTGGTGAGTCTTCACAACTCTGCAGAGCAGGTGTGACTACCCTCAATCTGCAGATGAAAGAACCAAGACCAGAGAGAGTAAGTGTCTTACGTAAGGTCACACAGCTAGTTCATGGCAGAGCTGGGATTTGACCAAAGTCTGTCCAAACCCTGTGCTCTTGGCACACTACCACAGAGCCTCTCCTGGATAAGCAGGGCTTCAAGGGGGGAGTAGAGTTCTGGGAGGTAGAGGAAAGTGAGAGTGACTCCTATCAAAGGAACCTAGTCTTCCCAGGCGGAGCAGACAGCATGAGCAAGTTAGAAGGCAGGAAAACATCTGAGGAATGACAAGGACTGAAGGTAAGGGGCAGGGGTGTGAGGGCAGAGGCAGGGAGGAGGCTGAACAACTTAGGTTGGGGCTAGATGGCGAAGAGTCTGGAATGCTGAGCCAGGGAGCTGGGATTTTGGTCTGCAGGCAAGGTAGGGTGAAAGCCTTTTGGGCAGGGTCTGGGAAACAGAGGGGTCTTGGATTCAAGGTGTGGGGTGGGGCTGGCAGGAAAAGAGGTACATCAATGAAGAACAAACCCTCAAACCAGGCAGCTGAACAATAATCGCAGCTAACCCCCAATGAAATGGTCAAGGCCCAGGCTGCTGAGATATCCTTCCCTTCCACTTCCAAGTTTCTCCTTTAAGCAGATGCTGGGAGCTATTCACTTTTCATCTGGAACTTTCTCCCATTTGGTTTGGCCTCTCTTCCCCACCACGGAATGGCTGAACAGTTGGGGTTTGTATGTCACAGCTCTGATTCTCCCTTAATCAATTCCCCAACAATAATGACAGCCAACATTCACCAATATCCTAAGTGCTAAGTTTCACTTCTCAGAAACCCTACGTGGACACTAAGGCTCAGAGAGGTTAAGGAGCTTGATCAAGGTCACACAGCCTGGAGCAGTAAAACTGGGATATGAACTTTATGTGTAGACCTGGGATTGTGCTAAAATACAGATGCTGATTCAGTGTGTCTGGCATAGGGCCTATGACTGTGCTTTTTTTTTGAAATGGAATTTCGCTCTTTTGCCTAGGCTGGAGTACAGTGGCGCAATCTCAGCTCACTGCAACCTTCACACTCTGGGCTCAAGCGATTCTCCTGCCTCAGCCTCCCGAGTAGCTGGGATTATAGGCATGTGCCACCATGCCTGGCTAATTTTTGTATTTTTAGTAGAGACGGGGTTTTGCCATGTTGGCCAGGCTGGTCTCGAACTCCTGACCTCAGGTGATCCACCCATCTCGGCCTCCCAAAGTGCTGGGATTACAGGTGTGAGCCACTGCGCCTGGCCATGACTGTGCCTTTCTAACAGGCTCCCAGGTAAGGATGCTACTACGCAGGTGTGGCAAGCTTTAAGGTACAGGGCTCTGTAAGGCTCCCCAAGAAGCACCCTCCTCTGCATCCTTTGTTCTTTCTCCTTCCCATCATCAGTTCCAGAGACAGGTGGTGGCATTTCCTGACCTTTCCCTGCAAGTGGCCTGCGGCCCCTGGGAGAAGGAAAAAATGGATCAAACTGCCACAGCAGCCCCTGGAAACTTCTCAAGGTGGCTGGCTCACAGTCTGGCTGTCAGGATGGTACATGGCTCTGCTCTTGACCTCCTTAGGGAGGCATCTGGGGGAGGTGAGGAGTCAGACTGTAGAGGCCTCCTGCAGCGGTGGATCTGTAGCGCTTGAGGGTTCAGAAGCCAGAGGGAGCTGCAGAACCTGGATCCCAGGGGTCTATCCAGAGGGCGGCAGTGCTCTGAGCCCAGGGAATGCTCAAGAGCTGCTCGCTCTCAGGGAATCACACCTCCGGGCTTTGACAGGGATGCCATGTCTCATGGCAGAGCTTTTCACTGGGGCTGTCAGAAGAAATAACAGGGCTGTCTGGGAGCTTTCAAAGGAAGCATCTTGTCAAGACATCAAAACCAAAAAGGATGCTTTTAGCTTTGTGGGGTCTTCTGACAGGGCTGTTAACAGATTCTGCCTCAGTTCATCAAGGGTAGATCTTTTTCGAGGGGGTGGGGGCAGGAATTGTTCCTTTGTGTTTTAAAATCACAACATGACACCCCCGCAGAAGGCATTTTGCTGGGTAGATATGTCATGGCAATGGTGGCGGGTGGGGGCAGGGCAGGAGGAATTAGATGCTACAAAGCGGAGGGCCAGGGCTTTGCTCTGAGCTCCAGCAACCCAGCTCTCTTCTCATCTGTTTCCATTCTTGTCTCCATTTTTCTCATCTGTTAAACAAAATTGCCTCTGAGAGGCCACTGGTGACCAAGAGTGAATTCCTGAGTTTTCTGATTTTTCCCCATTTTATCTTAAATCCAAATTTGAATTTTGGGGTTGGGCCTATAATGTGGCTTCCAAACCATCACACATCACCTGGAGGGCTTTTTGTAAAAATACCATTCACAAACCTCAGTCCAGAGTTACTACACCCAAGCCTCCAGGTGCAGAGCCTGGGGATGTATATTTTTAATCAGAAGTCACGCAACTGCTGTGTAGCCTTGTTTGCTACCTTTGGAATCAAGATGTCACTTGGCTTCTTCTAATTCAGAACTGGTTGGGCTGAAACACATTGTCCCGTGAAGACACAGAAATGTTCATAACTGCTGCTTTTTTTTTTTTTTTTTTTTTTCTGCAGCTAAAACTACAAACAACCAAAGCTCTCTGCCGTACCAAAGAGTACAATACTGTATTAATACTCCCAAAGGGAATGACAGACAATTTGGAGGATGAGGTAGAAACGGGGGAAGAATTGTACAAAAGTACAATCCTGGAAAAGAAAACAGAATGCTGGCTGCTTGATAACATTAAAACATCTTTATAAACAAGATCCACAGAAAGAGGGTTGGTGATTTGGGAAAGCTGAGATGTAAGAAGCGATTTCCTGTTATCTGCGTTTGTGTTTTAACTTTTTGTATTGCTTAGTTGCTCAAACAGACACATTTTTAAAAAGAAAAGATGGGGTTTGTTGATCAAGGAAACCTGATAGTACTAAAATGTTGTTTACACGCATAATCTTTTAAAACTGTATTCTATTTAGAGACAGGTTCTTACTCTGTCACCCAGGTTGGAGTGGAGTGGCATGATCATGGCTCACTATAACCTCAAACTTCTGGGTTCAAGTGATCCTCCCACTTCAGCCTCCTGAGTAGCTGGGACTACAGGCACATGCCACCATGCCCAGCTTATTAAAACAATTTTTTAAAATTGTAGAGATAGGGGTCTCATTATATTACCCAGCCTGGTTTTAAACTCCTGGGGTCAAGTGATCCCCCTGCCTCAGCCTCCCAAGGTGCTGGGATTACAGGTGGGAGCCACAATACCTGGCTTACATGCATAATCTCTACTATTCCCAGAACACCAACCGATGGCTGTGATCTCCATTTTACAGATGAGGAAACTGAGGCTCAGAGAGGTTCAATGGCTTGCTGAAGAGGGTAGAATCCAGATAATCCTGGCTCCACGCCTGCTGCTTGATCCCTATGATACACAATTGTTCATTGTTAACAATTCTATTTCCTGATACCGTGTCTATAAATTAGATTTCTCACAAATTCCAAGTGGCCTTGCCCCTCTGGGAGTGTTCAAAGGAGGAAGATTTTAATTGAATTGCGATGTCTTTTTCAATGAGCTGTTCTGAAAAGCTCTTGTTAGGAAGAAAGCTGACATAATCCTTTCTAACCAAAAAAGCTACATCAGTGGCCCATGGAAGTTTGAAGTGAGGTCTGCAGCTACTTCACGGCGCCTGCCGTGTGAGCATCGCCACACATTTGGGTGACACAGGGCCCTGAGAGGAGGCTGGGTGTCCTGCCAGAGGTGGGATGGGGTGGTGGCTTCAGACAGGGTAGTCAGCACTCAGGGGCAGAGGAAGCCACTGATGCCTGAGAAGGAAGACCGGGTCTCGACCCATGTGAACCTGGAGCCCCAAATTTACTCATTTACTCTGAACCAATGAATTCCAAAGCTCTTCAACAGGAAAAGCCTTGGCCTCCAGGGGTCTTGTTCTCCATCAGTGCTCAGCATTAGTGCCCACCAGGTCAGTGGAAGTGGGACACAGGCTGAAGCCAGCACCCCCAGTTTGAATCCTGGCTTCATCACTTACTAGGAGTCTACTCTTCTCTGGCCACAGCCTTGTTGCCCACCTCACAACCCCCAAACCCACATGCAAGCCAGAGAATACCAAATGCTGCATGTTAATTCACCATGGCCAATCTCAGTTCCTGCAGCTGTAAAATGGGGTGATCCTTCACCTGCAGAACTGGCCCGAATGGAGACCTCTGACACTGGTATGTTCTGGGACTAATCACAGGGTGACTTTGATTAGTAAGCTAGTGGGAGTGGTGAGGGGATTGGCAAACTGATGTTCAGAAGGACTGCTCCACCCCTTCTCCCATCAGACCCTGTTTTCCTCCACAGCGCCTCTCAGCGGCCAGCCGCTATATCAGGTGCTGCGCACTTTCGCTAGCTCATCTCACCTGGTCACGCCACTCTGAGATTTTTTCTCACTCATCTTTTGTTCCTACCTCTCGAATTTCCTATGTAACTGTTACAATATGAATTTCCCAACTTTGCCTCTCTGTTTTAGTAGATTTTGCCTTGTTTCTTGCTGAGATCCAGCTCATCTTTTCCATCTCCAAGCATCTCTTTGCTTTCCAGTTGGTTAGGAGGAGGTAGTTGGTCTCCCTGTTAAAAGGCTAATCCTTCTACCAGGCCTCTAGCTCAGCACTCATGGGTTCTGTCAACTCCTGTCTCCCTCCACTGGGTCCCCTTCCCTTTGGGTTACAAACATCTCAGGTTGCCGTTTCCATAAAAAGGCAAACAAAGCAAAGCAAAGCAAACATGAAAAGCAAGGCTAAATCTCTCATGACAGCTCGATTCCACTACCATCTACACATCATTATATCAGCTCCTTCATCCCATGGCAGAGGTGAAGAGCTCAGGCTCCTGAGTGAGAGACGTGCCTTCGAGGTCTGGTTCCACGCCACGGGTGAGAGATCCTGGACAAGTTCCACCAATCCTTTGAAGCCTCAGCCTTTCTGTTTGTACCATGGGGATGAAAATGGTAGCCACATCAAAGGGTGGCCGAGAATATCCAGTGAGCTAATTTGAGTATATTTGATTCTGTGCCTGATCCTTGATGAGCTTGGAGCTCACAACAGAGGGTACCTGTTGTTAAAATGATTTTACCGTCAAAATTCTCAAAGGAAGTTTATGATTACACCTGCTCACCGCTTCTCTTACTGCATGCTTTGCCCCTCACCTCTGTGGATTCTGCCCTCCCAGCTCTGTTGACAATTTTATCTTAAACTGCCAAATATATCCCCCATCACTGACTCTGCAGGGCAAACTGTCATCCTCAAAACACCCCTACTGGCTGCTCCTTCTTGATCTCGATCCTTCTCCTTCTCCTTCTCCTTCTTCTTCTTTTTTGACAGAGTCTTGCTCTGTTGCCCAGGCTGGAGTGCAGTGGTGTGATTTCAGCTCACCATAGCCTTGGCCTCCCGGGCTCAAGCAATTTTCATGCCTCAGCCTCCTGAGTAGCTTGGACTACAGGTGCATGCCCCCATACCTAGCTACTTTTTTTGTATTTTAGTAGAGACAGTGTTTCACCATGTTGCCCAGGCTGGTGTCAAATTCCCGAACTCCAGCAATCCACCTGCCTCAGCCTCCCAAAGTGCTAGGATTACAGGTGTGAGCCACCATGCCTGGCCCCTCGGCTTCCTCTTCTGTTTTTCTGTTCTCAGTGGGTGCATTGCCATGCACTTGGCTCTTCTCATCCCTCTCCTCTCCATCCTTCTTGGTGAACTCATCCATCCCAAAGATCTGCTCATCCTTGCAGATATCTACCAAACCAACCTTCCTAGCCCTGGCCGCTCCTCTCCAGAGCCCCAGACTTTCCTTCCCAGCTGCAGGCAGCTGGCAAGAAGACAGGAGGGACTAGATGATTCGTAACTGGACAAAGGCTGGAGTGGCCATTCTCCACTGAAAGCTTAACAAAGTCAGAATAATTTATGAAAACCAGGAAACATAAGCTAGGCATGGTGGCTCACGCCTGTAATCTCAGCATTTGGGAGGCTGAGGCGAGCGGATCACAAGGTCAGGAGATCGAGACCAGCCAGGCCAACATGGTGAAATGCAAAAATTAGCATGGTGGCACATGCCTATTGTCCCAGCTACTCAGGAGGCCGAGGCAGGAGAATCTCTTGAACCTAGGAGGCGGAGGTTGCAGTGAGCCAGGATCTTGCCACTGCACTCCAGCCTGGTGACAGAGCCAGACTCCATCTCAAAAAAAAAAAAAAAAAAAAGAAAAGAAAACCAGGAAAAATAATACATGAATAAAAAAATAGATGATCCGGCCAGGCACGGTTGCTCATGCCTATAATCCCAGCATTTTGGAAGGCCGAGGCAGGTGGATTGCTTGAGTTCAGGAGGAGCTCGAGACCGGCCTGGTCAACATGGTGAAACCCTGTCTCTACTAAAAATACAAAAATTAGGCAGGTGTGGTAGTGGGCACCATAATCCCAGCTACTCAGGAGGCTGAGGTGGGAGAATCGCCTGAGCCCGGGAGGCAGATGTTGCAGTGAACCGAGATAGTGCCACATCACTCCAGCCTGGGTGACAGAGTGAGACTGAGTCTAAAAAAAAAAATAGATGATAGATGATCCAATTCCACTTGGAGAACAAGGTCTACTCATTTATCCCCACCAGGAGAAGGGGAAACGTGGCAGCAGCTGAGCTGGGTGGCTTTAAGAGTCTCTTTCAAGTGCATGCCATGTGCATCTATGATCACCACTGGGGGAAGGAGTAGGGGTTCTCACATAGACTTCAGATTTAACACATCTAGAATCGAGTTCATCACCTGCTTCCAAACCCTATCTTTCTGTAATGCTCCTTATTCCAAACAAATGCTCCAGTGTCGACTTAGTCATTCGGGCTGGAAACTGGGATTGCACTGGCTCTTCCATGTCCTCCCCATCCTGGAGTCTGCTATGCCCCAGGCCTTCCTGACTCTGCTTCCATGAGGTCTCCTAATTCTTCATTCCTCTGCCCCAGGCCCTGCTCAGGGGCTTTCCTCCACAGCTGCAGTGAGTGCCGCACCTGGCCTGAGCCCTGGGCCTCCCCGGCTGGATGCCGGCATTGCCGATCTAGTGCCCTTTCCCTCCTCCTCTGGCAATGACCATCCAGTTTTTCTAGAGAAAGACCCCTACACATGCCTGGCCCATTTCAAATCCCCAGCACTGCACATGTGACTTGGTCCTGCCCAGTGAGAACATCATTGCCTCCAGGAACAGTGAGTGATTAAGGAACAGCCCGATCCAAGTAGAGCAGTCAGAATCAGGGGGATTCCATTCTGGAGTGTTTACTGGAACCCTTGGGAGAATGAATGTGCTCCTTTCTGGTGGAGTTGCTAAGGGCATTGGATAGAAGCCAAGAGGCACCAGAGGCTATCTCGCCACGATGGAGGAGAGCATGCCTGGGTGCTGAGCTGAAGGCTGAGTTGAGAGATGCAGAGAACCAGTCCTGATGATGTCCCACTGAATCCCACTGAGCCCCAGTCCAACAGACTCACAGATTTTTCCATGGTGTCAATTTGTTTAAACCAGTTTGATGGGGTTTTCTGTCACTTGTAACTGAAAACATCCTGACAGACACAGTTTCAGGCCAGCCTCCTTGCTGCCACCATTCCTTTCTAAAACAGCAGTTCTCAGCCTTTTCCTGCCATGACAGCATGGTTGCTGGGATGCCTATTTGTAACATTCTCTCAGGGTCACCTGTCATCCTTGTTGGGTTGGTTCTAACCTCACACCATTCCCTCTTCCTTAAGAAAGATTCTCAGGACATGAGTGGGATGACATTTTAATAGGAATAACCTTGTCTATCCAGTCCTTGCCAATCAAGAAAAGTAAGCCACTCACAAACTTCAAGCCTTTATTTTTAGCAATAGATTGCTTACTGCCCCATACCTCACAACCGATGCCATGACTGAACATCATGTTTCTAAACATGAATCTGATCACGTCATCCCTGTCTTCAACACCTCCCTGCACATTCTGGGAGTGAGCTGTGAGAGGCACTCATCGCCAGTAATCTGCATCTTACCACCCTGTTGCCTTCCTCAAACATTCCTGGTGTTTTAAAAGGGATCTACAGCAGAAGATCTGTTTTTTTTTTTTTTTTTTTTTTTTTTTTTTGAGACAGTCTCGCTCTGTTGTCCAGGCTGGAGTGCAGTGGCTGGATCTCAGCTCACTGCAAGCTCCGCTTCCTGGGTTTATGCCATTCTCCTGCCTCAGCCTCCCGAGTAGCTGAGACTATAGGCGCTCGCCACCTCACCCAGCTAGTTTTTTGTATTTTTTTAGTAGAGACGGGGTTTCACCATGTTAGCCAGGATGGTCTCGATCTCCTGACCTCGTGATCCGCCCGTCTCAGCCTCCCAAAGTGCTGGGATTACAGGCTTGAGCCACTGTGCCCAGCCTTTTTTTTTTTTTAGAAATAGAAATATAGGCCGGGCGCGGTGGCTCAAGCCTGTAATCCCAGCACTTTGGGAGGCCGAGACGGGCAGATCACGAGGTCAGGAGATCGAGACCACCCTGGCTAACATGGTGAAACCCCGTCTCTACTAAAAAATACAGAAAACTAGCTGGGCGAGGTGGCGGGCGCCTGTAGTCCCAGCTACTCGGGAGGCTGAGGCAGGAGAATGGCGTGAACCCGGGAGGCGGAGCTTGCAGTGAGCTGAGATCCGGCCACTGCACTCCAGCCTGGGCGACAGAGCGAAACTCCGTCTCAACAACAACAACAACAACAACAACAACAAAAAAGAAATAGAAATATAAACATAGCATAGCTCAGGCATTCATTTGTTCGTTCGTTCGTTCATTCGTTCATTCATTCATTCATTCTCGAGTGCCTGCTATGTGCCAGGCGCTGCCTTAGATACCCAGGGAGTAAGGTATAAGAATCTTGCCTTCAAGGAGTCCACCATCCAGGAGGGGAGACAGAAAGTAACCAGGAAACAAAGAACTTATAGTGGTAATTGCTATGCAGAGAGGTTTTAAAAATGATGTGATGGTGACAAAAAAGTTACTTTTGGCCAGGCACGATGGGTCAGCCTGTAATCCCAGCACTTTGGGAGGCTGAGATGGGCAAATCATGAGGTCAGGAGATCGAGACCATCCTGGCTAACACGGTGAAACCCTGTCTCTACTAAAAATGCAAAAAATTAGCCGGGCGAGGTGGCGGGCGCCTGTAGTCCCAGCTACTCAGGAGGCTGAAGCAGGAGAATGGCGTGAACCTGGGAGGCGGAGCTTGCGGTGAGCCGAGATCGCACCACTGCACTCCAGCCTGGGCGACAGAGCAAGACTCCATCTCAAAAAAACAAAAGTTACTCTCAATGGTATAATCAGGGAAAGCCGCTTTGAGGAGAGGGTATCTCAGCTGAGATCTACATGTGAGGAACAGTCTTGAGACACTCGTGAGTGGCAGTGAAAACAGAGGAGGAGGCTCACTGGCGACCTGTGACAATTTTATGTTCACTGCAAATACTTTTCAAATTATTCAGTTATTATTTAAAATTCACATTCTCCCCAAAGATACTTTTTTGAAAAGTCTTAAAAAGCTTCACTGAAATGTACTTTTCCCTTTTCAACATGAAAACAAAGCTCCTCAATGGTTTTATAATGGAAATAAGCTTTTCTTTCTCCTACTTAAGACAATTCAGGAAGAGATAAATATGAGATAAGAGCTTCAAACAGATTAAAAAAAAAAAGAGAGAGACAGGAAAAAGTCATCTGTGAGCCCAGATCAAATATTAGAAGAAATTTTAATCCCAAATAATAGTTGTTATAAAGTGGATAAAAAACTATAGCACACGGCTTTTTGAAGTAGTCAAAATGATGCACTGTCTTGACAGCTTATAAAAAGAACTTTGAGGCTGGGTGCGGTGGCTCACGCCTATAATCCCAGCACTTTGGGAGGCCAAGGAGGGTGGATTACCTGAGGTCAGGAGTTCAAGACCAGCCTGGCCAATGTGGTGAAACCCCATCTCTACTAAAAATACAAAATTAGCCGGGCATGGTGGTACACGCCTGTAATCCCAGCTACTTGGGAGGCTGAGGCAGAAGAATTGCTTGAACTTGGGAGGCAGAGATTGCAGTGAGCTGAGATCGTGCCATTGCACTTTAGCCTGGGCAACAAGAGTGAAACTTCATCTCAATAAATAAATAAATAAATAAATAAAAAACAGAACTTTGCACCCAAATGTCATGCTCCATCTTTGATGGGAGAAGCTGATGGAGAAAAGCCAGAATCAATAAGGTCCATAGGGCACTGGAGTGGGAAGACTCTTAGAGGTGACCTGCGCTATTCATTAGTCAAGGTCAACCACAAGATTTGGGAAGGAACAGAATATAAGTACGGTGAGAGGACCTTCACCACCATTACAAGGTGTTTGTGGCCTGTCTGGGCAGGTGAGTGAAGTGTCTTCCAGAGGTGGCTGTCTGTTCTCAATGTCAAGGTCAGGGTGTTTTAGACTGCACTGATTCTTGAGACGTCAGTTGAGTGGGTAAGTCCATTAGTTTTAGAATCAGTACAGAATGGTTTGAATTGCAGCTCTATCTGACACTTCCAGTTGTAGGAGGTTGGCAAGCTACATGGCTTCTAGATTTGGTTTATTTATTTATAATAAATAAACGTATCTGTAGCTAATGACCACCTCATAGGGGTATGAGGATTAAATGGTATAATGCTTGTAAAGACTCCATTATAGTGTCAGGTACCTGCAAATGTGCAATAAATGGCAGCAATGTTTATGATGACTCAAGGGCAACCCCAATAGATTGATTGATTAATTAATTAATTAATTAATGTAGCCAAAGTCTCACTATGTTGCCCAGGCTGGTCTTGAACTCCTGAGCTCAAGTGATCCTCCCGCCTTGGCTTCCCAAAGTGCTGGGATTACAGGCGTGGGCCATTGTGCCCAGACCTAGATGTATTGTAAACCTGAAATTAGTGTGTGAGAAAGAGTATGATAATGAGGCTAATTCGATCCATTTGAGGAGATGGAGGTAACTCATGACGCTACATCCTGAGCCAGGAAAGTCAGGAAATTGTCTTTGTATGTGCATCTACCTGTTTCAAATCATAAATCGATCACATTGTAACACCATTACTCTCCCTCTTTCTCTGAACAATAATCTTGTTTTTTTTTTTTTTTTAAGCAGTAAGATTAAGACATATTTTGAAGCAAAGTAGCTTTATTATTTTTTCAGTTAATTCCTGATGCTATAGTCTTCTCCCAGGCAAAGTATTCTTTCTCTGTGTGGAAAGAATCATAATAGCTGCCACCATGTATAAGCACACGCACCTACACGCCCACAAACACGGAAAACCAGGGCTAAGAGAAAAGTGATGCGTTTCTGAAAGCAGAAAAAAATATCTTGGTAAGACAGAAAGAAGAAAGAATCAATTCTGGTTTTATGTGTCACATACGTAAATAAATAAGGCACTATCAAATGTTTAAGACAAGCCTGCTCTGATTTACAATCCATCAAATTCTGCTATCAAAACATTTAGAGAGGCTGTGAGACTACAGGGATTTATAATATCGACAATTCCTGGCGTCACCTTTTCATTTCCTTCCTCGTGGGTGATTCGTGCACACTCCATCTTCCTGGAGCCAGGAGAGGAATGAGATTTCTCTGCTCCCCAGGCACGGATCAGGGCGAGACACGGCTTTTCAGCAGTTCTGAGGTTCTGTCTGTCAGATCTTTCTCCATTCTACCCTCCATCCCCGCCTCCAGGACACCCTTTGCAGCTTTCCCTTGAACCCCTTTCATCTCTACCTCGAAGAGACTTCCCTTTATCTCAAAGCCTTGGATAAAGGGTGAAGGTTTACTCTTATTCTGTGATAGAATGTCCTCCACAAAGCCATTCACTGAAGCCAGTTAAATCCCAGACAAAAACCACTCAGATGCAAACCACATCGAGAGGCTGTGTTTCGGCATCTCTTTGCACAGGACCCAGGGTGTGGTAGGCTGAAAAATGGTCCTCAAAGATATCCAAGTCCTAATTCCTGGAATCTGAGAATCTTACTTTGTACGGCAAAAGGGATTTGGATGGTGTGAAAAGGGACTTTGACGGTGTGATTAAGGATCTTGAGATGGAGAGATTATCCTGGATTCCCCATGTGGGCCCTAAATGTAACCACAAGTGTCCTTATGAGAGGGAGACAGGAGGTTTCTTTTTGAGATGGAGTTTCACTCTTGTCACCCAGGCTGGAGTGCAATGGCATGATGTCAGCTCACTGCAACCTCCGCCTCCTGGGTTCAAGCGATTCTGGAGGCAGGAGTTTTGACTACAAAGGAGAAGGCAATGTGATTATGGAAGCAGACGTTGGTGTGATGCGCTTTGAAGATGGAGAAGGAACACAGGTGAACACCAGAGGCTGTAGAAGGCAAGGAAACAGATTCTCCCCAAAGACTCTAGAAGGAGTCAGCCTGCCAATACCTTGACTTTAGCTCAGTGCATCTGATGTTTGACATCTGATCTCCAGAAATTTAAGAGAATAAATGTGTGGTGCTTTAAGCCACTAAGGTTGTGGTAATTTCTAACAGTGGCCATTGGAAACTAATACAGTGGTCAAGCTGAGCTCGATTTGCAGCCTGTGTCGTTCCTCTTGCTCCACGTCTTAGGAAGCTCCTCCAGCAGCCCTGGAGAAGCTGAGCTGCTGTTTCCTGGGAATGGGCAGTGAGCTAGAACTCCCAGCCTGAACCCATAAGATTCAGAAGGCCAAGATCTGCTGTTGTTCTCAGTTTCCACAAAATTGCCACAGTTAGGATGATGACTGCCTCTGCTCCACATTTGAAAATGCTAGTCTTTAGAGAGACACGCACCAGCTCATACCGTCCATGCCACCTCCAAATTAGGTCCACATTTCATCTAGTGCTCTCATTTCCCACTGTGACTACCCCGATCCAAGGCACCATCATCTCTCATCTAGGCCTCCTGCCTGGTTTCTCTTGGGCCCCTGCTCATTTCCTTCTCCCATTCATTAATCCTCCAGAAAGATATTTTAAAATCAGAAATCACATCTGCTTAAATATTCTGGTGCTCAAGCCACATCCTAGACCAATTACATCAGAATCTTGGGGTAGGGCAAGGTATCGGTAGGTTTTGAAGTTCCCTGGGTGATCCCGATGGGCAGCTGGAGTGAGAACCTCCTGAAGACTCTGACACCGCAGCGTGTAATGACGGGGTACATACAAGACTTACACCCTCGGCTACACACCCCTGTGTAGAACCTCTGCTTTGGGAGGTGAAGGATCTTACTTTGAAGCTGCTGGAGCTAAATCTGTCTTTAAGCTGAACTAATAGATATTTTTCTTTTTATTTCCTAGGGCTGTAATGAGGATCAGATGACATAAGGAGTGCACCATTATCTACCTGCTCTCTCCCCTCTCTCTCTCTCTTTCTCCTTTCTGTCCTGTCTTCAGTCTTATATGAGATGAGTGTCCTGTAGTAGGTTCTTCTGCAGGCCTAAGGCTAATGGGAAGAAACATGAGGCCTATTGCACAAACTCTGGCCCTTCCCACGCAGGCAACAGTGTACGAGCCCTGCATAATACTCGTGACTCCTGGAGGCTGCAGGCAGGGAGCCTCATGCACGACTGTGTCCTAACACAACAAAACAGCTTCGGTCAGGCAGGGTGAAGGCCAGGCGAATTATGGCTGCAAGTCTGGACCTGATGTTGTTGAGCCTCACTCATTTTATAAAGATCAGAGAGGTATCATGGCCCATGCAAAGGTACATAGGCTAGGGGGTTACTGGCAGGTGACCTCCGACAGCCTAGTGGAAGACGTGCCCTATCTGGACCTGGAACAGCCCTCAGGCCAGGGAGGCCTCCTATGATAACACCAGGACCAACTTTGGGTCGAAAAAGGGATGGTTCTGGTTGACCTTCCTGGTGTGATGTCGTGGTGGATGGACCAACAAGTGGTGGGTGCCAGTGTGCCAGCCAGTCCCCCTACTTCCCAGGGGTCTGACAATATTCCCAGCACCCCCATCCTCCCATCCTCCATCTTTTAGATGGTCTCTCAGGCTGGACACAGTGGCTCACACCTGTATTCCCAGCACTTTGGGAGACCGAGGCAGTCAGATCACCTGAGGTAAGGATTTGAGGCCATCCTGGCCAACATGGTGAAACCCTATCTCTACTGAAAAAAAAAAAATTAATATTAGCCAGGCGTGGTGGCAGGTGCCTGTAATCCCAGCTATTTGGGTGACAGAGCAAGACTCCATCTCAAAAAAAAAAAAAGTCACTCAGGACACGTGTGGGATGTACCAAAAGGTGGGAAGGGAAGGTCCTTCGTAGGATCACCTTCACCATGGAGATAATAGAAACTAACACGAGATTGCTGTGGAATCAAACAATATTGATTGAAGAAAAGTGCACAATGCCACTTGGTATATAGGAAATATTCAATAATGTTAACCAACAAGATAATAATGATAGTAATTGTAACAACCACAATAAAAATAATAGGATGTCCTATCTTTATGTAAAACCCACCTTGTCCCAAGTCAAGATGATCACCTGGCTTCCTCATTTCCTTTCCCAAACCTGTAGGGGCACCAAGCTCTGTCACTCAGGTTGGCAAACACAAGAGTCACCTCAGATACCCCCTGCTGGCCCAGGGTGTGAGGCCTTAGCTCATGAGTTGGTTTATCTCCTATAATCTGAATCTAAGCTCTGTCGTCATTTGTTCGTAACATTCCAGATGACTCCACACTAGTCCCAGCCATCCTGACACCTTGCCTAGATTATGGGAATCAAATGACTTTCCTTCCTTCCCAAGTCTCTCCATCCCAATTTGCCCTGTGCCTGCTGCCAGGCAAATCTCCCCTAAATCTCTGATCATACCCATCTCTTCTTTCAGTAATGATCTGTGCTGGCTCCCCATTCTCATTGAATTCTATCCCAACTCATCTCCCAAGACATAATTCCAAGGCTCTTCCCAAACCTCACACACTCTTCTCCCTGAACACTCTGCCCCAAGACCCACAGGCTCTTTGAATGTCCCCTACTTCTCTCTGCCAAATATTTTTTGATGATTTGTCAGCCAGACCCCTGGTGTAGGCACTGGGGACACAGTCGTGAACAAAACAATCCAGTTTCCCTCGATAAGCCAGTATTCTCAAAAGCAAGGTTGTTGGGTTCTTATCCACTCATGAGTGGTTCCTCTATTCATCTAACAGATATTTGAGCACCCATTAAGTGCCAGCTTCTGTCCTGGTGGGAATGGGGGAGATACATGAGATGGAGCCTGGCTTGGAGCTGTCCTCTTGAAGCTGAAGTCTAGTGGAGAAAAAGAAAACAGAAGTACTGATAATGCAAGTGTGCTAGGGCCAATTTTAGGGGCAGTATGGAACTTTATGAAAGTGGTGAGAGGAGAGGGGAAGCAGGAACTCAGTAGTGTTTACCCTGAGGGCAATGGAGAGTGGCACAAATTGATAAGCATTTCAGAAGCCACCAAGTTAAATCCCCCTGTGCCTGGTGTTCCCTAGCTTGCCTCCAGTGCTCTTTCTGGATTCCTATGAGTTTGATTTCTAATGCAATGGGATCTTTATCTGCCAATATGGTTTGGCTCTGTCTCCACCCAAATCTCATCTTGAATTGTAGCTCCCATAATTCCCACGTGTGTGTCATGGGAGGGACCCGGTGGGAGGTAACTGAATCATGGGGGTGGGTCTTTCCCGTTCTATTCTTGTGATAGTGAATGAGTCTCATGAGATCTGATGGTTTTATAGAGGGGAGTTCCCCTGCACAAGCTCTCCTGCCTGCTGCCATGTAAGATGTCCCTTGCTCTTTCACCATGATTGTGAGGCCTCCCCAGTCATGTGGAACTGTGAGTCAACTAAACCTCTTTCCTTTATAAATTACCCAGTTTTGGGTTTTTTTTTTTTTTTTTTTTTTAAGATGTAGTCTCACTCTGTCGCCCAGTAGAGTGCAGTGGCACAATCTTAGCTCACTGCAACCTCTGCCTCCCCGGTTCAAGCGATTCTCTTGCCTCAGCCTCCCAAGTATCTGGGATTACAGACATATGCCACTACATCCGGCTAATTTTTGTAAAATACAAAATGTTGGCTAGGCTGGTCTCGAACGCCTGACCTCAAGTGATCCGCCTGTCTCAACCTCCCAAAGTGCTGGGATTACAGGCATGAGTCACTGTACCCTGCCTGGGGTATGTCTTTATTAGCAGCCTGAGAACAGACTAATACAACACTATTTATCGATTCATTCTCTATGTCACCAGCTAACCCAGTCCCAGGTGCTGTACTAGCTTGTGAGGCTACAAAGAAAACACATAATCCCTGTGATGGGCTGCATCGTGGTCCTCCAAAAGACACCAGGTCCTAACCCCTGGAACCTGTGAATGCTATCTTATATGCCAAAAAAAGATGTTATCTTATACTGCAGCTGTGATGAAGTTAAGGATCTTGAGGTGGGGAGATCATTCTGGATGATCTGGGTGGGCCCTAAATGCCATCCTCAATGTCTTTCTAAGAGAGAGGCAGAGGGAGATTCCAGACAGAAGAGCAGAAGGCCACGTGACAGCAGCAGGGGGAAGAGGAGTCAGAGAGAAGATGCTACACACTAGCACTGAAGACAGAGGAAGGGGCTGTGAGCCAAGGAATGCAGGGAATGTAGCCCTAGACGCTGGAAAGGCAAGGAAACAGATGTTCCCCCAGAGCTTCTCAGTGAGTGTGGCCCTGCTGATGCCTGTGCCTCGTAAGGAGTTCCCTAGGACCAGCTGAATGAGGAAGAAAACACACTGGGGCCTGGCTTCCAGATGGTTCATAGCTGCACTCACCACCTGACAGTGAACAACTGCAACTACAGTGCAGCGACGGGCCGTGGAACTCTCTGGTCTTCCCACATTCCCCATTGTCCTGAAGCAGCTGGCTTGACAGAACGACAAAATGGCCTTTTAGAGGCTCAGTTACAGCAGTCACAGGAAGGTATTACAATTCCTATACTCAGGGAGTTTACTATCTAGTGTGGGACATAGCCTTTAATTAAGGAACCACAGAAATTAATATCTAATGGCAAACTGACAGCAGCCAGACAGCTTGCCTTTAACAGGAAGACATTTCTCCAGGCAAAGCCCTCAACACTTGTTCCACACTGGCATCAGCAGAGGAGCTTTTAAATACCCCAGTGCTCAGGCCTCACCCCATACCAATTAAGACAGTTTCTCTGTAGGTAGGGCCCAGGCATTTATACATCTTTTTAAAGCTCCTGGACAGTTCCAGGGAGCAGCCCAGCTTAAGAAGCACTGGTCTCAGGCCAGTCACTTCCCAGGAGATCCGAGCTGGGGCGCATGTGTGTGGCTTCTGTGAAGGACACCGATAGGAGAGGTTATTCCCATTGGTTCTTCTGTTAGGTGGGTTTGTAAATCTGGGCTGTCATCTCACTTAAGCCATCACCAGAAAGTCCATTTCTGGTGTGTGTCCCCACCTCTGTCCCATGTCCTCTTCTCTACCTGCAGTCACAATGGCCTCCCAATCAACCTTCCACTCTGTCCCTGCGATCTATTGGAACACACCACTCCCTTCTCTTAACCCTTCCCTAGGGAGCCAGGGAAAACAGTTCCCTGGCTCACTAGCGCTCCCCAAATATTGTCCAAGTTCCTCCGTTTCGTCTTCAAAGCCCTGCTTAGAGAACCTGGACTTCTGATTCACCCAGTGTGTGCTGGCTATTTTGGAACCCGCTCTGCCCTCCTCCACCTCTAGGCTTTGCTTGAGCTGTTCTCTGCCTGAACCAGCCCTCTCTCCAAAATCTTCCTATCAAAGGCCAGCCTCTAGGGTATCTTCAAACCCTCACTCATATCCCTTCTCCGGCAACAGTGTGTCTGGATTCCCTCTGTCAGATTGTTTACTCCCTCCCCTACTAGCAGAGAACACAGTTTGAACTTGTTACTCTGTAACATCTATTAGAGTTACACCGTGGGGGTGTTTCTCTCCCCTAGTGGGTCAAGAGCTCATTTTGGGGAAGAACCTGGTGCTGTTCATCACTGTGTTTTCCATAGCACTAAGCACTGGGGCCTGCTCAGCAGGTGGTCAGTCAGCAGTTACGGAAGATCAATCACACACCATCGCGTGTCCTCCTCTATGCTGCATATCTCTTGGTATCTAGTGCAATTTGCACAAGACACTACCAAGAACCTCACTTGGCAATTGTTTGATTTCAAGGGGAACAGTTAACTAGTCATTCATGCCACAACTGTTTAACCAGTTCCATCCAAATCAGTTTAACATACTCTAAAGTTATCTTGGGGTGAAGACACAAATCTCAAACGCTGAGAAGTCAGGCTGATGCTGGGACTGCTTTTGTAGAGCCAACTAGTAAGCTTTTCAGTGGGGTCCTCCTTTTCCTCTCTAGGAGTTCTTCTAACAGCTGACAGCAGAGTAAGTTATGTAGTTGCTCCTGTATTTTTCTTAATAGCAAGATGTCACTGACTCAACTTCAAAGGACGGGGAGAGACCTGTGAATTCTCCCATATTATTAGCAGCAGAAGTAACTACAGCAATAACTGCAAGACCCCAACACAACTGAGACCACAACTCAGAGACCCTCAAATACCTGGCCACTTAAAGATCAGAAGCTACAATATATGGGGTATGGTGGACCTTTTGTTCTCTGTCTGGTCACCAGATGTTCACTGACTGGCCAATCGGTTCATTCAATCATTCATTCAGTAAAGTATGTCCTGAGGGCCTAATATCACACCAGCCTTATTCTGGGCACTGAGACTATTGCCCTCTGGATCTTCTATTCTAGAAGGTCCCTTACTCTGACCCAGGCCTGCGTTATGACCTGTGGCAATCAGGAGAGACTGGAAGTGAGGTTGCGCGAGGCCAGGCTTTGGCTCCAGTCCATCTCTGCTCAACAGCTTTAATGGATTGAACTTTGTCCCCCTAAAAAGATATGTCAAAGTCCTAGCCCCTAGTACCTTAGATTTTGAGTCTATTTGGAAATAGAGTCTTTTTAGAGGTAATCAAGTTAACATGAGGTCACTGGCATAAGCCCAAATACAATATGACTAGTGTCTTCATGAAAAGGGGAAACTTGGGTGCAGAGGCAGACAGGCACAGAGCAAAGATGATGCGAAGAGCCGCTGGGAGAAGATGGCCGTCTGCAAGCCAAGGAAGCCTGAGGTGCCCAGCAGCTAGGAGATGGGTCTGGAACAGATCCTCCCCTAGAGCCTTCAGAGGGAGCATGGCCCTGTTGACCTCAGCGTTGGACTTCTGGCCTCCAGAACTAGAAGACAATGAATCTCTCCCAAGCTACCCAGTTTGTGGTGCTTTGTTACAGCAGTCCTAGGAAACTGATATACCATGCAAAGCAGGAATCTTTCTTTCCAGGTAATCATGGCCTGGATAACCTGCTGGGGAAGACCTACCTGGCTGATTCTGCCAATTTTGACAATCTGGACCCACCTTTCATCAGGACAGAGCACAATGACTTGGAATGGAAATGCCTTATATTTTAGCAAATGTGATGTATAAACGCTTAGCATTTAAACTTGAGAAGTTGAGGGGTGGTGGTTATTGACAAGAATCTGTCAGGGAGCACACCCACGGAGCATTCATAATTAGGGGCCATCCCAGAATTCTGGTTTGCATACAACTCTTTAAAAAGCCAGCTACCCAGAAAGGTGCACTGAGCTCTGCCTTTGCCTGTGATGAGTGATGCTGGTTCTGCCTCAGTCTGCTCTCAGTTTCCACCATCAGTTTCTCAGATTTTCCTTCCAGGACCAGCAGGCAGGTGGGTGTGGTGACTTTGTGACAGACACTGTGACAGATTAAAGGTGTTTGCAAATTGTGTGACACTTTTTTCATTGAGAGATGGGGTCCATGTTCCCATCCCTACCTCCCTTGAATCTGTGCTGACCGGTGACTGCTTTGAGCAGTATGATATGTTGGAAGTGAATCATGACAGTTCTGGACATGTTTAAGAACCTATGACAGTTTAAGAGGACATGCAGTTTCTGATTCTTTCCTTTTGGAGGAGTCAGAAGCTTGACTACTTTGAGGCTACCATGATGTGAGGAAGCTCAGCCTACCCAAGCAGGGAGACAGATGCTCAGCCAGTCTCCAGCTGCTCTAGGCCCATCTCACTTGAGGCCCTTAGGCCTCCTGGAGTAGACAAGTCATAAACGCTACAGTCTGTCTAAACTTCTTACTCACAGAACTGTGAGATATAATAATCGTAAACTTCTGTCTTCAACTCCTAGTTTTGCTGTGGTTTGCTATGCAGCAATAGTTCACCAGAACAGAGGCTGACCCAATGTATCAACTAGGAATGTGAGAAGATGCTCTCTATCCAGACTTTGACACTGACAGGTAATTTTAGGAAGACATGAAGGATGCTGAGGAAGGTCTGAGGCTGAGGTGGAGTCCACACTTGATGGGGTCACCTGGTTGGCTCTGTCAGCTGGATGACAGAGGCTGAAATGCCCCCTTTGCAGTCCCCAGCAGCCCACTGGGCAGATGGAAAATATGACTAGAAGGGAAGAGAATCTCTATTGCACAGTATTACTAACAGCTCTATGCTGGCCACTCTGCTAGGTGGTTCACGTGTTACTGTTAAACTTTACAACCCCTTGACAGTAAGTGTTTCATGCATATGGAAACTGGAAGCTCAGAGATGTTGAGCAGTACACCAAGTACCACAGCCAATGCAAGGCAAAGCTGGGATTCAAACCCAGGCTCTAAAGCTGTGCTTTTTGAAGGAACCCAGAAAGGTCAAAGTTGGGGTGATCTGACACAGGGAATGGAGGAGAAGGAACAGAAGGAAGGTCCTAAAACGAAGTGGAGCCTAGTTATTCAAAGGTCCCCCAGGTCATGACTGCCACATGATCCATTTGGCAAACATGGAAGGTTCCAGCCACCAGCCCGGAGACCTAACAGCTTCTCAGAGTCTCACAGGAGCAATGGCTGTGAAAATGCTCTGCTAAGAGTTTTCTGCAGGGCAGAGGGACTGACTCTGTCCGAGCCCTTCCCTAACATCTGCTGATTTTGTAAGTGGATATATTTAGTGGTGGAACAGTTTTTCTTCCAGTTTCATAACACTTAAAAAAAAATCCCGCTTGTCCTATTTTTTTCTTTTTTCTTTTTTTTTTTTTTTTTCATGAACTCACAAGTGATGTTGCCATTCTTTCCATAGCAACACACTAGGATACGGACTCTTCTTTGCTGGGAGAAGTCTAAGAAAGACCCGGGAGGAGGGAGAAGAAGGTGTTGGTGGGGGTGGGGAAAACAGTTCTAAAACTTCAGCACCTAAAATGAATGCAGAAGCTGCCTGAGCCATTTTAGCACAAAGAGCTACAAGTGTCATCCCAGCTCTGTGCTCCTCTCCTGTCCTCGGGGGGTTCCTTCTTCACCAGCAGGCACAGGTTCTAGAGGTCCCTGTGTATTTGTTTCCAGCCTATCATTTGTTCTTCCTGCAGTGCTCTTTTTCTTCAATTCTCTTTTAATCCCTTTGATGACATAGGGAAACAGCTTCAACTAGGTGACATCTGTTTTTAACACTTTGGGTTAACATCAACTCATCTCTCTTTCTTTCCCCCGAGCTTTACTGAGGTATACTTGACAAGAAAAATTGTCTATATTTTAGGTGTACAACTTGTTTTGACATAGGTATACATTGTGAAAAGGTCATCACAATTGAGTTGACACATCTATCACTTCATATAGTTGCCATTTTCTCTTTCCTCCCTCCCTCCCTCCCTCCCTTCCTCCCTTTCTCTCTCTCTCTTTCTCTCTTTCTTGATGGGGTCTCCCTGTGTTGCTCAGCCTGTTCTCAAAGTCCTGGGCTCCAGAGATCCTCCCACCTTGGCCTCCCAAAGTGTTGGGATTACAGGCATGAATCACCAAGCCCACGCTTCTTTTTCTTCTTTTTTTTTGTGGTGAGAGCACTTAAGATCTGCAGATTCAAACCCCCAGGGGAGGGGCAGCAGTGGTGGGGGGGACGGGAAAGAAGAAAAACCAGCCTGAGTGCTCATCACTCTGGTCAGCACTTGGGCACTTGATTTAGAGACTGAGAGAAAGGAACGATCATGCAAGAGTTTAAAATGAATGGGAGAAGGCCGGGCATGGTGGCTCATGCCTGTAATCTCAACACTTTGGGAGGCTGAGCGGGTGGATCACCTGAGGTCAGGAGTTCAAGACCAGCCTGGCCAACATGGTGAAACCCCGTCTCTACTAAAAATACAAAAAAAAATTAGCCAGGAGTGGTGGCAGGCGCCTATAATCCCAGCTACTTGGGAGGCTGAGGCAGGAGAATTGCTTGAACTTGGGAGGTGGAGGTTGCAGTGAGCAGAGATCATGCCAGTGCATTCCAGCCTGGGCGACAGAGTGAGACTCCTCCATCTCAAAAAAAAACAAAAAAAACAAAAAAAAAACACCTTCCATCCTCACAATGGCTCTATACGGTGAACATTCTTATCTCCACTTCCTTGAGGAAACTCATTCTGAAACCAAGAATCCAGAAGGTGCCACATATGAGCAAGGGATCGAAAAGCACAAAGCAGGATGCAAACCTCGATGCTGTGCACGGGTACTGTCCAGCCCGCCCATATGGAGCTCAGCCCCCTCGGCCTGAAGGCAGAAGAGCCAGCACCTCCTCTCCGGGTGACCTGTGCTCGTCACATCAATCCTGCTCTTGTGCTTCCCAATACGGCTCTCTACTTCTCATGTCTATTCTCAGAGAGGCTGTGGCTGTGAACTGGAGAGCACGTGGCCTGCGGGGTGGCAGGCAGTCATTAAAAAACAATGCTTCTGAAGAGTATATAACCTCATGTGGACACATGCCTACAATGCTAAGTGAAAAATCCATTTATGTGACATCTGGAGAAGGCAAATCATACAGACAAATCCATTGTTTTCCAGGGTCTGAAGGTGGGCGTTGAGATTTTGAGGTGATAGAACAGTTCTATATCTTGATGTTGGTAGTGGTTATTCAACAGCACGGGCGTATCAAAACACATAGAATTGTACACTAAAAGTATAATTTCATTATATGTAAATTATATCTTAATTTAAAAAGGAGTTGGTACCAAAGTTATCAAAAGAAAAAAAAAAAAAGCAAAAAAATGCAGCTACACACCAGTATATACAACAGGATTCAATTTGAATTTTTTGTTTGTTTGTTTTGTTTCTGAGATGGAGTTTCGCTGTTGTTGCCCAGGCTGGAGTACAATGGCACGATCTTGGCTCACTGCAACCTCCGCCTCCTGGGTTCAAACGATTCTCCTGCCTCAGCCTCCAGAGTAGCTGGGATTATAGGCATGTGCTACCACACCTGGCTAATTTTTGTAGTTTTAGTAGAGATGGAGTTTTGCCATGTTGACCAGGCTGGTCTTGAACTCCTGACCTCAGGTGATCTGCCCACCTCAGCCTCCCAAAGTGCTGGGATTACAGGCGTGAGCCACTGCGCCCAGACTCAATTCAAATTTCTGTAAAAACATGCAAATTGTAAGAATATGCAGATGCTGTTAACGTCAGCTATCTATGGGTGTAGGAATTACCCATAAATTTTTATTTTCTGCTTGATATATTTTCAACAATTTCTATGATAACCTGGATCATTCCCTATAGAATCAGAAAAGTGGTTTTATTTTGTTTTAGGAGAGCAAGCGTGGTGGCACAGTTTTGAAGTGAAGCTCCATTTCTCAGAAGCTGCGTGACCTCAGGCAGGCCACATACTTTTGTGCCCTGTATCTTCATCTGCAAAATGGGATGCTCCCATTCACCTCTGACGGTTGTCATGATTCAATAAGACAATAGATACAGAAGTACTTTATAAATTTGAAGATACAGCTTGACTAGTAATTACCACCACCCTCTCATCTTTGAAAATTTCCTTTATATCTTAATCCATTGGTTTGCAAGCGTGGTACCATCACACATTTGTGCTGGTAACAGCTTGAAGCTAGCACATGATTTATTAAAAAACAAGCAAACAAAAGGAGTACTTAGTATGTGGTGAGTACGCAATAAATACATGAGGAATGAATGACGGTCACACTCCCCACCATGTGTTGGAGCAGAAAAAATAGACCGAGAACCACTGCCTTCCCCAGACATTGCAATCAAACAAATCTTCAAAACTGTCTGTCATCTACTGTGCACCGATTCTGAATCCAGCACATAGCTACAGCTAATGTACATAAGAAAAAACTTAAGCTGCACACCTCAAGGAGCTAACCATTGAAGTAGGAAGAGATGACTAACAGATGCAAAATGAAAGTGAAAGAGGAACTGGATGAAGGGAGAGATTAGCAAGTGCTGTGCTGATGGTAGGGCTGGGGAGGAAGGCTTGCCTGGCTAGGTGAGACTACCGCTGAGCCTCAAAGGCCAGGAAGCAAAGATGTTACAAAATGAGAGTGGAGGAAGGATATTCCCGGTGGGAGAACAGTTTGGAACAGGGGTTGGCAAACTATGGCCTGTCTCCTGTTTTTGTAAATAAAGTTTTTTTCTTCTTTTTCTTTCTTTTTTTTTTTTTTGAGGTGGAGTTTTGCTCGGTCACCAGGCTGGAGTGCAGTGGCGTGATCTCGGCTCACTGCACCCTCTACCTCCCAGGTTCAAGCAATTCTCCTGCCTCAGCCTCTCGAGTAGCTGGGACTACAGGCACACGCCGCCACCATGCCCAGCTAATTTTTGTAATTTTGGTAGAGACGGGGTTTCACCATGTTGGCCAGGATGGTCTCTATCTCCAGACTTTGTGATCCACCTGCCTCAGCCTCCCAAAGTGCTGAGATTACAGTTGTGAGCCGCCGCACCCGGCCGTAAATAAAGTTTTATTGAGACACAGCCATGCCCATGAATGCCTTCATGCTTCAACAGCAGAACTGAATAGCTGCCACAGAGACCTGGCCTGCCCATCCTAAAATATGTCTCGGCCAAGAAGTCTGAACCAACCACGGTCTCCTCCAAGGATGAGGTGAGAAGTGCAACAGAAGTGGGATGAGGGGCAAGGCAAAGGCAAGATGCGTAAGGCACTGAGGGGGTGGCTGTGGCAAGGAGGCAGACACCCTGAGACTTGGAAGCCAGGATTAAAGTTCTTGTTTTCTGAGAAGCAAAACAGCTTTGCCCAATTTGCTGGGGAGGCAGAGGTTCTGTGAATCTGGATCAGCCTACGGTCAATCCTGGTGAGGGCTGAGGGTGATGGTTCTATCGCTAAGGGTACAAGACAGAGTCACCTGCAGTGGCTCTGACATCCCGTGCAAGGCTGGGAGAAGCTGCCTCTGTCAGAACAGTGAGGCTGAGGGGGATGTGATGGTGAAGACCCTCCTCTAATACTCCCCAACCCTAGGGGGCACTGGCTCTTTCTAAAAATTCCGATGCCAACAGCTGGGTATGGGAGTGTTGGTGGGTAGGAGGTAGGAGCGAGGTTCAACAAGGAGTAAAAGACTGTCAGAGAGAGTAAAAGTCACTAGTCAGACTCCAGCTTTATTGTCTCCTCTCCTGTTCATTTTATTTATTTGTTTAGAGATGGAGTCTCATTCTGTCACCCAGGCTGGGGTGCAATGGCACCATCTCGGCTCACTGCAACCTCCACCTCCTGGATTCAAGTGAATCTCCTGCCTCACCCTCTCAAGTAGCTAAGATTACAGGTGCCTGCCAATAGGGCCAGCTAATTTTTGTATTTTTAGTAGAGACGAGGTTTCACCACGTTGGCAAGGCTGGTCTCAAACTCCTGACCTCAGGTGATCCACCCACCTTGGCCTCCCAAAGTGCTGGGATTACAGGCATGAGCCACTGCGCCCCGCCTTCTTCCATTCATTTTAAACTCCTGCATGAGTGTTCCTCTCTCTCAGTCTCTAATTAAACTCTCCCATTCTTGAATTAAGTTCCCCATGAAAGCAACTCTCAAAAGAAATGATTTTTTAAGGGCTGTATCCCAGTACTATGCTAGGTTCAACTTTCATCCTCAGGGCCTATTGTAGTGGCTGGCACACATGGGTGCCTAATAAAATTGTTGGTTGAATGACTGAAATGACAAAGGTGGTCAGGACACAGCCTCTGACTTGGAACAGTGTAATTCCTGTGTCTCAGTTTCTTCATCTGTCACATGGGATTGGTACTTGGTTCACATGACTGTGAGGATTAAATGAGTTTAATAAGAGGCACTTAGAATGGTGCCTGGTTCAAAGTGAGAGCTCAGTAAAGATTAGCCATTAGTCTTATTACTACAATCTAGATGAGTCCAGACAAGAGTAGCAGAGTCTTGAGGGCTATGGAAAGTAAGAAAAGAGTGGAATCATTTCTATCAAGAGGATGCAGAAAGCCTTCAGAGTAGAGGTGAGGTCTGCAGTGTGTTGAGAAGAATCCTGATGGCCTTACTAGGCAGAACCTGTGCTGTGATTGACTAGTGATGTCTGCTGTGGGTGAGGAATGCGCAGTGGTGGTTTGTGTGCCTCTGTAGCCTATATTCTGTTTGTTTGAGGATCCAGACATGTCATGGCACATTTGGAATTTTGGCAACACAGGCTTGATAGTGATTGTTTAAATTCCAAGGCCCAAGGGGTTTTGGGTGAAGTAACTCATCCTTAGGAAGGCACATACCCTGACTTAAGAAGACCATGTTAGTCATCAGACAGAAATGCAGTTCTGACTGCGGCCTGGTGCCTGATCTTCATCAGGTCATCCTTTGGCCTAGGTTTCAAAGATCTATGTCTGATTTCAAGAGGATGGGACAAGTATAATTGGATAGAGTTGTCTCAGTAAAAATCACCGTGCAAGGCAGCACTGCTAGGGCTCCGTGGTAGAAAGTAACATGGGGTGGGGAGAGCTGAGGAGTTGGGGGAGAGGGATTCTCATGGTAGCAGAATCCATTGTGGGCTTGGGTGTGGTGGGGATGGAGGACATTGTGGTGAGTCAGGGGCTCTGGCAGGTCATGGTATAGATGCTGTGTGGTCTCATGGGGACAGGGACAGGACTCCCAACTCCAGCAGGGGCAGGAAATGGTTTCTCAGTGCCTTTTTAGAGTGAAGAACACCTGCAATGCTCCCTGAGGACTCCCAGAAATAGTTAGGGGACTGGCTGTGATCCGCTTGGAGGCCGCGCCACAGTGGGTGGAGACAAAGCCTCCTGCACAGTGACCCAACTTGGAGCCCAAGGCTAGGAGCCCTGAGAAACGCAGGTCATAATTATAACACCGCGTGGGATGAATGCTCTGGATGACAGGGAGGACATCACTGGCTGTCTGGAGGGGGGACTGGGGACAGAGGTGCTGGAGGGTTTCACAGAGATACAAGTTGAGCCAGGCACAGTTGTGAATGTGGATCTCGAAAATCAGGAGAAATGCATGAGCAAAAGAACAGAGGCATGAAAAGGAAGGCTGGGTCAGGGAAGGGTGCGGATTTGGGTGGATGGAGGTCAGGAGACAGTGGCAGGAGACGAAGCCAGAAGGGGAGGGGAGTGCAGAGACAGATCTGGAAGGGATGTGGATGTTAGGAGCAGACACAAAGTCCTGGCTCCAGAAGAAAAGCTTAAACGATAGGATGGATGGAAGGAAGGAATTAGGATTTAGGAGAGAAGAGACGTTCCTTTTCCTTTCACTGAGAACAATATGGGAAGGAAACTACTTGGGCTTTTAAAGAAAGGGAAACCTGAAAAGCAAGATTACGAGCAAATACAGCAAAGAACTGAGAGTGTGTGTGTACACATACACATAAAGCAAAAGTGCAAGAGATGTGGTATGTTCTCAGTCTTGAGCCTCATAAAAGTACCTCTAGGGAGAAAAAAAGAAAAAGAAAAAGAAAAAGAAAGGCACCGAAGCCCCTCTCCACTGGATTGAAGTGGAAGGCACAAAGCAGAGGGGATGATCAGAGCGTTCCCAGGATGCAATGCAACTTCCTCCAGGCACCAAGGGGAAGGGCCCCTCTTAACCTGGTCCTCTGTGCTCCCTTCTCAGCCTCGATGGCTCAAAAGGATGCGGCTGGAAGATGTGCAGGCCGGGTCGCCCTGCCCAGCAGGGACGCGGCCAGGAATGAGCCTCCTCTTCTTGTTCTCGCCTCGTTGCCAGTCTTTGGAGCCTTGCTGGGAAGGAGGAAATCCGGGCCAAAGCTGAGATGAAAGTGTCTGTAATCTCATAAAAGAGCCAGGCGGATGCTCTGAAAGGGATGGAGGAGCCAACACCTGCCGTTTGCACTTCAAGGCAGGCCGTTGAAACCCACTGAGGCAAGAGGCCCATCTGCCCTTCCCCCAGGTGCCTGGACTTGGGTGAGAGACGGCCCGGGAACCAGAGTCTGCTGGCTGTGTGTTCCCTGGGCTACAGGAAGGGAGAGGAAGACAGCCACCAGAGCCCTGGGCCTGGGATGTGCCTGTAGGAAGAGCTGGAGAGCTAAAGCTCCATCACCCTCTTTCCTTGCCTGCAAAACATTATTTATCACTTTCTTTGGTCTTCAGACCACTGTGCGGTAGGGAAGAGTTCCCAGCACCACAAACAAATCCTTTCCCATTGCCATCACAAAATAACACTCCACTAGAATTGAGCAAATAACAAGTCTGTTGCAAATGAGACCCACAACATGGAGCCTTTTCTGCTTTTTCTTGCTCTCCTGAGAAATTTCGCAATGCTGCTAGAACCCAAAGCCTGGATGTGGTCCTATTAATCACCCATAACTGAAGGAGGAAATGTTTTCTTGCAGTGTGAAGCCAAGAAATCAAAAGCAGAAAGAGATGAATGATTTTCCGTATGAAATCCCCAAAGGATCAAGACAGGACCTCTAACAAATTTCTTATTATTTATTTATTATTTCCCACAAATGATCTAGAAGAGGTACTCAGAGAGCTCTCCAAGTTTTAAAGGGAACACACTGTCCATTGGGGTTGTGAGACACCAAGATGGTGGGGGAGTCCACAGGCAGCAGAGTTAAGTGGGAGGGAGCAGCTGCAGGATGGGTTAAGGGGTGTCCACCCTCATAGCATGACTGAGCCATGTTGATAAGATCTCAGGCCCTTCTATTCATTCTAACTCTGGATAGGCATCCACATGGTAAAGGCCTCTGAAGGGGCATCGGTAGCCTCAGATGCTCCTCCTAGTGTTGTCACTCAAATTGTATGGCCCCTTGCAGGCCTGTCCTGCTCTGGGTCTTCACTGCATTACCTGTAAAGCTCAGGGATTGGATGGGATGATCTCTCAGGTCCTTCAGCTCCAACCGCCTAGAATTCCAAGATGATAACAGCTATTCCAAGAAAGGCGAGTGCACCATTGCTACTGAGAGTCACCAAGAGGGGTGGAGGGCCACAGCAGGTCTTGTTATGGCTGTAGGAACTAGATGTGACAGATGCAGCCTAGATTGAGGTTTGGTGATGGCAAAGAAGGAAGGTAAGATGCTCCCCTTTGGGAATAACATTAAAATATTGAATGTAGCAGGAACAATCTTAAAGAGTGAGACAAGCCACCCCAAGCAGTTTAAAACTCTAGGAATGACTCAATTACAGATACAGACCCTGAACATCAGAAAAGTCCAAGGAGATGAAAAAGCTCAGTTAACAAAGCAATAAAGAGAAAAGCACGTTTCCAGGAACTGATGGAAGTGTCTGAATGAGCGCATGAGATTTATTAGCAAATAGAAGTCCGCTGTTGAATAAAGAAAGAAAATTGGTTGTGAGTTTTAATTAGTTGGGGTTTTGACAAGTGGCGAATCTGGGAAGTGGTAAAATGCCAAGTGATGGGCCTGAAGGGGCAGGTCTTGGGAACCAGGGACAGGGCGAGTATTTTACTCTGGCAGCACCGGGTAATGAGATTGAAACTAGGCCAGGGCTGAAATGGGGCCTGGAGGCGTGGCTGAGAAATCACCGAAAGGGCTCTTGTGCTTTGTCAGTCGAAGGCAAATGCCATCTGCTCTAGCTCCTGCCCACTCTGCCCCTTTCTCCCCCCACTTCACCATTTGTGGTTATGGTGACCTGGGCTTATGGGACTCGAGTGCCTTCAGTGCTTCTCTGTCCCTTCTGGCTTAGTACACATGGCCATTTCTGCTCAGGCCGCCTGGCAGAGCATGGGCTGCCAGGATCAGGCAGGATGAGAGCAGTAGCTCCCTAGCAGGGCTTGCTGGCTTGCTTGCTTCCTTCTACAGACTTCTTTGAGAACCTTCCCAGTGCCAAGGACCATGCAAGGTACTTGGAATATGACGACAGGCAATCTTTTCTCCTGGGGTTCCAGGAGGAGGGAGGTAGATAAAAACTCAGACAGACATGAGAATGGCTTAAGTTCTGTGAACAAAGGGAGTAGAAAATACTATTGGTGACTAGAGAAAAGAGTATATGGAGTCTATGGGGGTGGAGATCAGAAAAGGCTTGGCCCAGGAGCCAGCTGCTCTCAGGAAGGCCATTGTTATAGGATGGATTCACTCACGACTTGGTGGCTTGGGCTCTAGGTACACATGCCCCTCTCTATCAACAATTGATGGTGTCATAACCCTTCCTTTGTCATAAGAGAGGACCAAGTAAGGAGGATACTGGCTCAGGAAAGAGCCATAATGGACATGAAACATGTGCTCTGTGGTCAAGGAGTAAGTCCAAGCCAGAAGGGTGTCATATTTAAACTCCATTGCCCAAACTTCTAAATTAGACCCTGAATCCCCTGAGTTTAGGGTTTCTCAGGACAGAAGGCCTCAGCCTTTGTTCTCTGCCTGTTCCTGTCATGAGGAGCAACACAAATGCTGGAGAACTTCCCTACTGCCTCATTCCTCAGGCCTCAAAGGGAGACTCCCACCTGCCAATAAGTTTACCAGGCTCGACTGGTAAGGCCATGGCATGTGATCATGGCATCTTTCCTTCCAAACATGCCTATGTTCAAGGTTGGCAGGCTCCTTGGAAGGCACTATTTTTGGGACGTGGGAGCTGCTGAGGAGTACGGTGGTTAGGCTTTGGAGTAGGGTAAAATTGGGTTGAAATCTGGGTTCCCACCATGCAAAAACCTGTACATAAATGTTCATAACAGCACTATTTATGATAGTCAAAAAGTGGAAATGTCCATTAACAGATACATGGCTAAACTCAATGTGGCCTTACCCATACAATAGAATCTTCTTTGGCATCAAAAAAGAATGAAGTATTGATACACGCTTACAACATGTACAAACCTTAAAAACACTATGCTAAGTGAAATAAGCCAGTCATGAAAGACCACTTATTCTATGATTCCATTCATATGAAATCTACAGAGGCAGAAATAGATGAGTGGTTGCCTAGAACTGACTGGAGGCAGGGTAGTTTGGAGGGAACAGACTAGTAACTGCCAGTGGGTATAGGGTTTCTTTTTGGGGTGATAAAAATGTTCTAAAATTATGGGGACGGTTGCACGACTCTATGAATATATTAAAAACCACTGAATGGTAAACCTTCAATGGATTAATTATATGGTGTGTGAGTTATGCCCCAATAAAGCTGTTTTTTTTTTTTTTTTTTCTTAAATCTAAATTCCTACCTCTTCTTGGTTCCTCCTAGGGTTACCAGGGCAAAAAACCCTTTGCTTTGCCCCTCAGTGTATTCTGAGGACCTGGGACATAGTAGGTGCTTAAGTATTTGCTAACAAATAAGTATGTGGCCTTGAGAAAGCCACTTAAGTTCTTTAAGCCTCAGTTTTAGCATCTGTAAAATGGAGATTAAAATGCCTTCTGCAAAGGGCTGCTGATTAGGAGACCAGGCATTTAAGGTGCCTGGCAGGGTCTCAGAATATAACAGTGCTGTCTACAGGGCAGTTTTCTGGATGTGTGGCTCAGTGCCATAGATGAGGCTTCTGAAGGAGGATCTGTGCTACTGGGGATTCTGTTTCTTAGTCATCCACCTCCCACCTCCTATTACATGTCCATCTTGGAGGGAATGGCCAAGATGTCACATCGAGCAGCCTACATGATGTCACTGGTGGGACTGTGAGGAGCTGCTTTGAAAGGCCATGTTTGTGCTGCCCAGCGTGCCCAGCGTGCCCAGTGCCCAGGCCAGCCTGCGGCGGGTGGACATGACAGATGGTATTTTCTTTTTGTCTGGAGAGGCATCCCAGGCCGTGTCTGCCACTACCCTTCAGGGTTGTCTCTCGCTCTGAGTCCGTGCTATGTGTTAGCAGGAACACACGGGAAGAGCACAACATTGGCAAAACATTCAACAGGGTGAGGGTCAAGGTTACGACCACTGGAAGTCCCGCCACCATCCTCACGAACCCAACTTGCAAAAATGTGGGGAAAGTCTTCCCGGCCACCTGAAACTTAGAACCCCAAGTGCCTGTCTCTTTCTCCTCTTCTTGCCTGGGCCCCCAGAGCCTTAGGCAGGGGTTCCCGGGGGCAGCTGCTCAAGCGCGTGTCCCCTCCAGGCCTCGGAGCCTTAGTGGAGTCATTCCCTGCCCCTGGAAGGTGGCTCACTCCCACCCTCCAGCCCACCCTACAGCTTCCCCTGCAACCCCTCTCATCTCTCAGGAGTCAGCTGAAATGGACCATCTTCATGGAAGCCTGCTCTGATTGTTCCAGATGGGGGTAAGTCCCGCCCTACAGGCTCGTAGCTCTGGGTTTTCCCTGCCATGCTCTATTTATGATTATTTGTCTAAGGCCTCTCTCCCCCACTATCCTGTGAGTGCTATAAGGATGAAACCTCGGTCCTTCTTGTACACTGCTCTGTCCCCAGGGCTCAGCACATAGCTTGGCACACAGGAGACCCTCAATAAATATTTGTTCAGGGAAATAGTCCCACTAATATTTCTTTGTCTCTTCCTTTCTGTATGCTTCCACTCTGGCCGGCGGCAGCTGTTCCCTTCCCATGAAACCAGGGTCTCCTTGGCTTTCTTTGTAGAGCAGTCTCCCCTCCTGCCCCGGCCCCAGGTGG
Source organism: Trachypithecus francoisi (assembly GCF_009764315.1). NCBI lineage: Eukaryota > Metazoa > Chordata > Mammalia > Primates > Cercopithecidae > Trachypithecus > Trachypithecus francoisi. Next base: position 77,821,629 of record NW_022681472.1, on the reverse strand, counting down.
AAAGTAGAGGGGAGGAGAGAAGAGGAAGCAGGGGGCAGGCATACTGGATGGTGGGGGAAGAGGGTGTGAAGGCCTCTGCAGGACAAGGAGGGGCTGAGGAGACAGGAGGCTGCCTGCTGGCCCCACGCATCTCCACCCACCTCACCTTCATTCCCACCCCCACCCCATCTTTGCAAAGCCCCCTTCCACCCTCAGGAACCACGAGGGAAGGTGAACAGCTTTAAATTGGCAGAGATCCTACCAGTGGCCCGACAGGACTATGGGGCCGCCCTGCTGGTTTTCAGAGGTTTCTGAGACCCACAGTGAGAGTATGTTTTATGAGGCCATCCTGTGTGTGTGTGTAGACCAAGGCACAAAACCCCAAGTGGACAAAGTCATACTTGCTTTCACTATGCAGGGTGTATTACAACACCTCCTATTGTTTTCTATTCCAGTGTGAAACCACTTCTTGTCATGACATATAACAGGAACATGTAGCCAGTGCAGTGGGCAGGAGTGATGTTCTGGAAGGGGCCCCATGCCTGGGGTTTAACACTCTGTGGTCACCATCTTGAAACTCTTAATCATTTTTTCTTTGAATTTGTGCTTTGTAACTGAGGTCTTGACGCGATGCATGGCCCCACTTCCTGGGTTCTGGGCCACCCATCCCATTCCCTTGCCTCTGGTTAGTGTCAGTGGCTATATTCCCCAACCCCCACCCTCCAGCAGGGACCTGCACACTGGCTGGGGAAAGGTCTTGATCGGGTGAGCCTCCAGAGTGAGGGGTGGTCTGTACTCCCCCATCAGTAACCCCGTGCCTGAGGGAATGTGACATTAAAGTACACATAAAAAACACCACGACAAGCTGAGAGACTGCCAAAGAAAGGAAAAAGCCTTTTCCCTGCCTTTTGAACAGGGGTCCTGCATCTTCATTTTGCACTGAGCCCCACACAGAATCATGCAACCGGCCCTGCCTACTAAACCGATTTCACAACTCACAGACGCATCACGACTGGCAGTTTGAGAAACACTGCATTAGCCAGCAGGGCATTGCAGCTGACAAAAATGCAAACCTCCATCAGGTGAACTTAAGCTTCCATCACAATTCTACAATGAATTGACTGTGTTTTGGGGCACGTCCCTGAACCCTCAAGTCCTGTGTCCTCATCTGGAAAACCAAGATAATGCTGAGGCCTACCTTTAGAGTAGTAGTGGGGACTGAACAACGTGATGCAATGTGTCCGGGGCAGTGCCCTGAATCTAAGAAAGTCATTATGATTATTACTAGGTCTCTACAGTCTTTTGTCCAGCTCTGATTTTTTTTTTTTCCTCCCTTTGATTTCTTGGAGGAAGAGATTTCTGAGCTGGGCTCTGAGAAGCAAGCAGAGGTTTACTGGGTGGACAAGAGAGGGAAGGAGGATGTCTGAGCAGACAGAACAGCAGAGGCTCAGGGGCATGGCGTGTTTAAAGAAAGCAGAGTAAACCTCTCCTTCTGAGAGGCTGCCCTTCCAGTGAGAGGTGAGCTGGTGGGAGGGGCAATTGGGCAACCTGGGTTCCTGGGGCAACCAATGAAAGCAGGGTTTTAGGCAGGCAAGCAGCATGGTGAGACCCGTGCCTTCCAGGATTGCCCTGGCTTCAGGGTGCAAGACGGATGGGAGGGGGTGAAGCCCAAGGCTTCCGGAAGAGGCCAGATGTGAGATGCGCAGCCCACAGGGCAGCAGCAGTGGGGATGGAGCGCAGAAGCCCAGGATCACTCTGGAGGCTGGAGAGAGTGTGGAGGCCAGTGTGAGTGCCACACCCTGGCACCTCCCAGGTTTCTGCTTGAGTGAGAGAGAATCAGGAGGAACAGGTTGAGGGGGAAGAGGAGGAGGAGGAGGGCCTTATCTGCCCAGCCCCAAGGCGAGTGAATAAGAGTGTTGGGTGTTTCGTCTATTTTTAGAAACCTCCAGGGATGCAAAGTCTAAAAATTAACTTAAAGAGCAACGAGTATTCACAAAGTTGTCCCCTAATGCCTGCCCTACTTAAAAAAAAAAATTTTTTTTTTGAGACAGATTCTTGCTGTGTTGCCCAGGCTGGAGTGCAGTGGCATGATCTTGATTCACTGCAACCTCCACCTCCCAGGTTCAAGCCAGTCTCCTGCCTCAGCCTCCTTAGTAGCTGGGACTACAGGCACGCACCACCATGGCTGGCTAATTTTTTGTATTTTTAGTAGAGATGGGGGGGGGGTTTCACCATGTGGGCCAAGCTGGTCTTGAACTCCTGACCTCAAGTGATCCACCCACCTCAATCTCCCAAAGTGCTGGGATTACAGGCATGAGCCACCACACCTGGCTCACTTTTTAAAACCAAAGCTAACGCTGCTTGGCTACTACACCTAAATCAGATGATCTTTATTTAAGCCACCATGTGTTTTGAGTTCTAACCTCCATCGTCTCAGTGCCTCACCACACATTTCTGGGACCTGGTAGAAGTTCTAAGTTATAGAACAAGTTAGAACTAACTGGCAGCGATGGAAGGGAGGCAATCACAAGGGAAACTTGAAAAGGTAATGTATCCACCAGCCCCTGGGGCAGGGCAAGTTTCCAGCTGCCCACGGAGCTCAGGTAGCCTGGGAAGTGTGCTCAGAGCTGGAGCCAACATCTACTTTTGAAAAAGAACCATCTTCTTTTTTGGAAGGTGCAAGCGTCTTCCCTCTGCCTTCTTGCTTCATTGTTCTTACCCTAGCCACAGTTGTTAACTGGCAAGTATTTTTTCAGTATGCTGAAAAATTAATTGTGGAGCCGGTCTCTGATGCCTGGATGCTGAGTGGGCGTGAGAAACAGGCATTTGTTACAGCTTCAGGTCAAAATCAAGAGGAGACAGTGATAACAAGGGTTTTCCATACTATGGAAACAAGGACCACTACAGGCTCAGATGAGGTTAAGCAGCTTGATGATCGACCACCACTGTGGTCCATGTAAAACAAGGACTTTAGGCCAGGCACAGTGGCTCATGCCTGTAATCCCAGCACTTTGGGAGGCCGAGGTGGGTGGCTCATCTGAGGTCAGGAGTTCGAGACCAGCCTGGCCAACATGGTGAAACTCTGTCTCTACTAAAAATAAAAATAAAAATAAAATTAGCCAGGCATGGTGGCACACGCCTGTAATCCCAGCTACTCGGAAGGCTGAGGCAGGAGGATCTCTTGAACCCGGGAGGTGGAGGTTGCAGTGAGCTGAGATCGCGCCATTGCATTCCAGCTTGGGCAACAAGAGCGAAACTTCATTTCAAAAAAATAAATAAATAAAATAAAACCAAACAAACAAAAAAACCAAGGACTTTATAGTTGACACAACGCTCCAACTCTCGCCCTTTGGGAGATTTTGGGTTGGAGGGGGCGAGGATTGTCATTCCAATTTCATTCACAGAGAACTCACAGCCCCGTGAACTGACTTAGAGGCACAGGGCAAGGATATACACAGGTCTTCTGTCTGTTGCTGGCTACCCTCTCATTATATTATGTTATCCAAGGCAAACCTCTAAACTGTCTGGAGATCACATATCTGGGAAATGCAGCAATAGGCATTGGAATCAGTTCAGTTCAGATTAACAAAAAAAACCCCTTCTGTAATGCCTATCATGAGCCTGGTGCTGGGCTGGGAGTGGCCTAAAGACACTAATATCACTACCACTTCTGAGAGATCCAGGTACTTGGTGCATCTTTGATCTCATTTAATCCTCACAATGCTCTGATGGGGTAGTGTCATTAAGCCATTTTATAGATGGGAAAACATCCTCTGACCTAACTCAGGAGCTCTGGACATTCAAACAAAGAGACTGGGGCAGCACTGACTTCATGCTGATTGGGCACTTTGGAAGCAGCTTTACCAGTTTCATTTTTCCAGTATCCCTGGGAGGTTTCTCATTTTGAATGTCAAGGGAAAATATCTTGGGCCCCTAAAATCACTAAGGGAAACTCAAGCTGGAAACTGCTTAAGGCAAACCTGCCTCCCATTCTATTCAAAGTCACCCCTCTGCTCACTGAGATAGATGCATATCTGATTGCCTCCTTTGGAAAGGCTAATCAGAAACTCAAAAGGATGTAACCATTTGTGTATCACCTATTTGTGGCCTGGATGCTCCCTCCTGCTTGGAGTCTTCCTGCCCTTGCTTCAAGATGTCCCGCCTTTCTAGACCGAACCAATGTACTTCCTACATATATTGATTGATGTCTCACGTCTCCCTAAAATGTATAAAACCAAGCTGTGCCCCGATCACCTTGGGCACATGTCGTCAGGACTTCCTCAGGCTGTCACGGGTGCGTCCTCAATCTTGGCAAAATTAACTTTCTAAATTAACAGACCTGTCTCAGATTTTCTGGGTTCACATGAGGAAACTAAGGCTCAGGTGGGTTTATGCAACTTGATGACTGACCACTGCGATGGAATAGGCCTTTCTGCTCTATCACCTTTAAGTTGAAACCACTTAAATTTTTAAATTTCACAAGCTCCATGTGATTTTTATGAAAATTATAGCTGGGTATAGTGGCTCATGCCTGCAATCCCAGCACTTTGGGAGGTCGAGGTGGGCGGATCACTTGAGGTCAGGAGTTCAAGACCAGCCTGGCCAATGTGATAAAACCCTATCTCCACTGAAAATACAAAAATTAGCCAGGCATGGTGGCATGCGCCTGTAATCCCAACTACTCAGGAGGCTGAGGCAGTAGAATCACGTAAACCCTGGAGGGGGAGGTTGCAGTGAGCCAAGATAGCCCTACTGCATTCCAGCCTGGGCGACAGAGCGAGACTCTGCCTCAAAAAAAAAAAAAAAAGAAAAGAAAAGTATGTGATACAGAAGTGTTTAAAGTAAAAGTACCTCACATCTCTGCTTCTCTATTTCCAATCCCCAGAAGTAACTGCTTTTAACAGTTTAATGTATAAGCTTTTCCCATGCATAAACACACCTACATATGCAGTTTATTTTTCACAAAAGGGATGGCACAAGATGCATTATTCATGACTTGCTTTATTCACTCAACCATGTGTCACAGCTATGATTCCCCATCAACACATACAGAGTTGCTTATCCTTTTGAACAGATTTCATTGTCTCAATGTGGCATAAGCCATTCCCCTATTGATGGACTCACAGGTTATCTCCGATTTCTCATAGATTCTATACCAAATGTCATTTTAAATGCAACAGATCCTTGAGATGTAAACTGTCATAAACATTAGCTATTATTTTTAGCCTTATTTTATAGTTTTATTTAATCGACAGCCTCAATTCAATTTCTATAGCAAATACTCATTTCAAAAAAAATAGCTGTAAGAGTTAAAGATGTCTCAGTCTTTTGACCATTATGAAAACAAATTATTTTCCATAGTTTGGGGTTTATAATAATTGTTTAATCCAATACTGAAATTGGGTTTAGATAGGTACTTTTGAACTGATTGATAATACTTTTCCACATTTTCTAACTCATTCCGTAAATGAGGCTCTGTTCTTGCAGGAAACTACATGGCATAAGGTAAATAAAACTATCTAGGAGAAGTTGTGCAAATCTAGCTTCATATAAAAAAGAGAGGAAGCTGGGTAGCCTAGCATTTCTGTTCTAGCTCAAATCATTTTATTCTATTAGGTTGGTGCAAAAGCAATTGCAGTTTTTGCATTACTTTCAATGGCAAAAATACAATCACTTTTGCACCAACCCAATACTAATTCAAAGGACAAGAATTCTAGTGTATTATCTACATATTGTATTCTCTTATCAGGTCTCTAAACCACTTTTCTGTCATGGGCATGACCAAGTCATTCCTCTCTTCCTTCTCATAGACTTCTTGAGACTCAGACTGTTTTCCTTTTTCAAAATTCTCATCCTCGCTTTTTTTTTTTTTTAGCACAGAATAGGAAACAGCCTCATATTCTTCCTTCCTTCCTCATGTTCTAAGATTCCTTCTATCATTTCCTTTCTGTTTAGAGAACTTTCTTAGCCACTGTTTTATAGTAGAGCTATTGGCTAAAAATCCTCTTAGCATTCCTTCATCTGATAATGTCTTGACTATCCCTTCATTCCTGAAAGATAATTTTTGATGGATATAGGATTCTGGGTTGACAGTTTTTTCAAAAAAAATGTTGTGCCATTTCTTTCTGGCCTTCATGGTTTCTGATTAGAAATCTGCTGCCATGCATACTGCATTTCTCATTAGTGGCTGTCTCTCTCTCAGTTATTTCAAGGGCTTTTTGTCTTTGGTTTTCAAACATTTGAGTATGATGTGTCTTGTTGTAAATTTATTTGGATTCATCCTGTATGGAGTTCACCCAGCTTCTTGATTCTGTAGGTTTATGGTGAATATGGAAAGTTTTAAGCCATTATTTCTTTCAGTGGTTCTTGTTTTTCCAGTCTATTTTCTCTCTGTTGTTCAGACTGGGTTATTTCTAATGTTCTATCTTCAAGTTCACTGATTCTTTCCTCTGGCCCACTGGCTCTGATGTTGAGGTCATCCAGTGAGTTTTAAATTTCAGTTACTGTATTTTTCGGTTCTAAAATGTCCATATGGTTGTCATTTATTTGCTGAGAATCTCTTTTTTTTATCGTTTGAACATGTTTATATTTGCTTATTGAAACATTTTTATGATGGCTGCTTTATAATCTGTAAAATTCTAACTTCTGTAGCATCTCAGTTTTATCATCTATTGTCTTTAATCATTCATTTTGAGATCTTTCTGGTTCTTGGTATGAGTGATTTTGAAAACTGAAACCTGGTTATAAGATTTTGGATCTTATCTAAACTTTCTGTTTTAGCTAGCTTTCCCTGACACTGCTCCAACATGGGTAGGGGGTTTATGCCACTTCATTATTGCTAAGTAGGGGTCCAGGTTCCCCATTTGGCCTTGACACTTGAAGGGGAGCCTTCTTATTACTAGGCAGCGATGGGAGTTCCAGCTCCTGACAAGGCTTCCATTGATACCTCTCTCTGTCTGGGAGGAGTCAGGAGTGTCTTGTTACTGCTCCCACATGATCCTAACTGACACTGAGGGAGTGAGTAAGTCCAGGTTACCATTAGGTGGGGTCGTGAAAGTCTACTCCCCACTTGGCCTTCTCTGACACCACCCTGCTGTACAGAAGGGGGAGATTGGGGAGGCTTGCTATAACCTGGTGAGGGTGGAATTCTAGGTTCCGCATTTGGCTTTTGCTGGTGGGAGTGGGGGCTGGACCACAGTTTTTTTCTGTGACCTTTGGCTAGAGCAGAGCAGTTATCGTCTAAAAGTTCTCTGCTTCGCCAGGCTTCCCCTTTCCTGATCCTCTGGCTAGAGAGAGCAGGCTTTTTTGGGGGGGCTTTTGTTGGGAGGGGTCTGGGTCCCTTAGCATTTGTGGTTGATGGCCTCTTCAGCTCTAAGTCTGGGATATATAAGGCAAAACAAACCAAGCCAAACAAAGACAAGAAACAAAAACCCAGAGAACTCATCACTATGTCATTCCTGGGGTTATGAGGTTCCTAGTTAGTCTGCCTTCTTCTTTCCACTTTTCAGGGTCTTATGCTTGTTTTATAAATAATGCCCAAGGTTTTTAGTTGTACTCAGCGGGAGAAATAGAGAAAGTGTATCTACTCCATTTTCTCGGAAGTGGTGGTTCATCAATATTAGCAATATTCATTCCCCTCTCTTTCCAGTCCTACTGAAGCCCCATTTCTAACCATTCCCATTTGCTCTTTATCCCTGTGTACATCTATCTACCCCCACTATGTCAACACCAGTTTCACCCTTCTAGTTTTGGAGGAAAGCCAACATTAAGAGATACCAGAGCAACGTGCCATTCCCCTTTCAGTCTTTTATGAATCTACACTGTCTGTAGACCAAAGTCCAAACTTGTTAGCCTGGCAATGGACACTTCAGAGTTCTGGCCTCTGTGTTCTTTTCACCCAGAGGTCCCCTTCATTTGTAGGCAGATGCTTATTTTCTGCCTGGCATGTCTGCTCCCCCTTCACTCCATCCCTGCACACAGGACCCATTTCTCAATGCCCACATTCTCCAATAATACCTTCCAGCTGAAATGGACACCCAATTCAGGATTTGGCCCTTTTACTGATAATTACTGAAGGTCAGTTAGACTTATTTTAAATTCATTAAAGGACTGGATCATGTTTGATACTTCTTTGTCTCACAGCATACATGAGCACCTGATAAATACTCTTTTGGAAAGAATAACTAAAGGCCCTTGCTTGTCAGTGTGAATCTCTTGGCAGAACTCTGAGAATTAAACAGAAATCCAGTGCCAAGAAGATAAGATTAGCTATGGGCAAAGTTATCTTAAACACCAGTAAGAAAGAAGCAGGAGAGTAGGCAGAATTTGGAGAATCTAATCAAAGTTATAAATATATCTAAAAAAGGAGTAAGTTTAGAAGAGGACTAGGAGAAGCAGTCACCCAGCGAGGAGGAATGTCCTGACCTGCGGAAAGGCCCATGGGTCCTAGAGATGGAGACAGCCCCACCTGTGGTATGGATGCCCAGTTTGAGACCCTGTGCACATGAGTCTCACCAGCTCTTGAGTGGATTCTGTGCTTACCCAGGAGGCCTTGGGAATCCAGCTTCCCATTACCATTTCTGTATAGTTAGGGAACTGACCCAAAGATGCAACTGTCTGGGCTCATGGCAGACTTGTTTTTCATTTCAAACAGACAGGCCTCTGGTATGAGCTTGGTTGGTTGGCATAAACCTATTTGCAATAGCAATAACAACAACAAAATATTATTCAGTACTATGTATCAGACTGGGCTAGGCATTTCCTAGATCATCTCATTTTATCTTTGCCATCATCCTATGGGGTAAATATATGATCATCCCTTCTCATGGATGAAGGACTTGAAGCTCAAAGAGATTATATTGCTTACCCAAGCTCAGAGCTGGGATTTGAACCCAAGTCTCCTGACTCAAGGCCTGATTTTCAGCACTGGGCTTTCTAAGATAGCCCTTTCTATGTGCCAGTAATTGTCCTCAGGTCCTTATGTATATGAATTTATACAACTCTCCAAGCAACTCCTTGAGGTAGGTACTATTTCTATCCCCAATGTATAGCTGAGGAAACAGGCACAGAGAGGTCATGCAACTTGCTCAAAGTCACACAGCTGATTTTCAACCCAGGCAATGTCACTAAAAACCATTATGTCATGCTGTCTCTTTTGGGGCACTTGCCTGACTTTTTCTAATAGATCTAAGTCTCTTGAGGGAGAAGACTCAATCTTACTCATTTTTATATCCTCGACAACTTCTGCAGTACCTAGTACAGAGAAAGGCTATAATACATGTTGGTCCAGTTGAATTCCCCTACAAGGGGAACCCATTAGCCAACTGATCTCTTCCAGTTACTTTCCGATTCCATGAAGACAAATGTGCAAGCTCATCTAAAGTAGGTTTATGCTAGGCTGCAGGCTACTTATTCTGCGTTACTCACTCCATAAAACATTCTTTTTTTTCACATAGCATAGGACTGGGGCTTCTGAAAAAAAGGCAGAATACAAATTCAAGGGCACTATGAATGATTTCTACTGGAGCATAGTTTTCACATCTGGATACTTGAGTTTTCAGTTACTCCAGCTTAGCCTAGTGCTTCTCAATGTTGGGTGATTTTTACCCCCTTACAAGGGACATTTGGCAATGTCTGGAGACATTTTTGATCGTCACAAGATGGGGGTTGGGATATGACTGCCACTAGTATCTAGTAGGTGGAGGCCAGGGACACTTCTAAACATCGTACAGTGCAAGGATAATCTATCACGACAAAGAACTAACCGGCCCCAAATGTCAGTAACGTTGAAGTTGAGAGATCTGGATTGGCCAAGCAGCCCCCAGATCGGCATGTACAAGTGGTTTTAAAGAGGAAGCATTGCCGAACAATTAAATTAGGTTTTACGAGATTTGATTCCCAGAGAACAAAGATCACCGGGGGAAAATGAAAGTGAGCATTCCATGCCAAGGAACCATCTTAGTTAGGGAGCACATTCTGAAACAGTGCTTTGAGAAGAAAGGCCTTAGAACCTCCTCCTAGAAACCCAGCTTGGGAGCTTATTAAAATGCAGATTTCTGGGTCTCACCTCAAAACCACTGAAGCAGACTCTCTTGGGGAGAGTAGGAGGGATCTGCATTTTTAGGACACCCCCAGGTGATCCAGAGGCACACTGACATTTTCTTCTGGAAGTAGGGGAGGTAGTTTGAGTAGTGGTAGACAGACCATATGCATGGTGGTTTTTAAAAAGTTAACTGAAAATTCTCACATTCTAGCATGATTTCTTCAACTTCCATCATTTATACAGCACCATTATGAGTCGTGCTCTAGACAAATACCATGTGCATTACTCTTTGCTTAATAATTAAAAAAAAATCAAATCACTTTGTAAATTCTAACATATTTCTAAGCAACAATACCCAATAAATCATAGTTGTATTTATTGGGCATCAGCTAATTATAATTTTTCTTCATACTCCTGAGAATATATTACCATGAGAATAAAAAGTATCTGCCCACGCCACACAAAATTGACATGCAACACATGGGAAGCAGTATATTATGGCAAAGCAACTACAGTCTGCCAGGAGAGTGCTACTAATGGTAAGTGCATGCTCTGTAAGGCAGGCATACATGGCTCTGCATTTGAATTTCAGAGCTTCAATGGATGGCAATCCTCCTGCTTCCTGGAGGAGGAAGAATATAGTTAGCAAATGCTTACATGCTTGAGCATACTCAGTGGTATTATGTGGCCTCATTGACAGCCCCACACACTCCCATTTATGAACTTTGGAAAACAACCATCTTAAATCTAGAACCAGGACAAAATTAAGGGCCAATGTATTTTGAATGTCACTGAGCCTCAGATATCAGAACCCACATGTGAGGAGCAGAAGTCACTGCAACTAGAAACTGGTTTCCATTTGCTATGGTTTGGATATTTGACCCCTCCAAACCTCATGTTGAAATCTGATCCCCGAGGTTGGAGGAGGGGCCTAGAGGGAGGTGTTTGGGTCATATGGGCAGATCTTTCACAAATAGATTAACGCCCTCCCTCCTGGGTGAGTCTCGCTCTAGTAATTCTCTTTTTTTTTTTTTTTTTTTTGAGACAGAGTCTCGCTCTGTCACCCAAGCTGGAGTGCAGTGGCCGGATCTCAGCTCACTGCAAGCTCCGCCTCCCGGGTTCACGCCATTCTCCTGCCTCAGCCTCCCGAGTAGCTGGGACTACAGGCGCCCGCCACCTCGCCCGGCTAGTTTTTTTTTTGTATTTTTAGTAGAGACGGGGTTTCACCGTGTTAGCCAGGATGGTCTCGATCTCCTGACCTCGTGACCCGCCCGTCTCGGCCTCCCAAAGTGCTGGGATGACAGGCGTGAGCCACCGCGCCCGGCCCGCTCTAGTAATTCTCAACAAGCTGGTTGTTAAGAAGAACCTGGCATCCCCCTGCCCCTTGCTTTCTCCCTTGCCATGTGATCTCTGCCCACAGCATGAGTCTTCCCTTGGCCTTCACCATGAGTGTAAGTAGCCTGAGGTCCTCACTAGAAGCAGATGCTGGCACCATGCTTCTTGTACAGGCTGCAGAACTGTGAGCAAATAAACCTCTTTTCTTTATAAATGACCTAACCTCAGATATTCCTTCATAGCAACACAAAATGGACTAAGCCACTATTATCATCCTCCTATTCCCAGAGCACCCTTTATAGGTTGGGGATGGGGAGTATTAATAGAAGGAGAAGCGTGATACAATGAAAGCTACAAAAAACTTAATGCCTCTGCTACAAATCAGGATAAATGTGAGCAGTTCAGCTTTCCATTTACATCCTTTCCCAAAATGCCTAAACTCAACATAATGTGAGTTTTAACTGGGCTCTGCACACAGCCCACCTTGCTACAAACCCAGTGAAGAAAGCAGTAGCATGAGATTATGAGCATGCTTGTATTAGCTAACACCACTTTATTTTTGGCTTTTCCCTCCAATTTGCATTAAGCTGCCTGCATAATTTCCACCTCAGGTGAAACCTCTCTGTATTAGTTGTTTCCTACTTGAAATACATTGATCTTCCATGTAAGACAGGAGACCAGCAAGTGGGATGCGAGGTGTGACTCTGGAATTGGGTTAGGAGGAGGGTAAGACACAATACCCTTAGACTCAGGTAAGACAAATGCAGCAAAAAACTCATGACAGCATTTCTCTTTGGGGTAAAGATCTGGGAAAGGGGGTGTTTTGAGTGTAGCCATAAATGGATACACCTTTTTCTATTGCCTCAAAGGGCTTGTTATTTAAAACATTTCTCTTTTTGTGCAGTTGTAAATCAATCCCGTTTGGCTCCAACTGAAAAGATAATATGAGGTCTGAGCTTCGACCACTAATATGTATTTACTGAGCACCTACTATGAGCCACGCAGGCTCTGAGTTGAGAACAAAGCCCTGCTCTCACTGAGTAGGAGTGGGGAAGAAAGGCAGATAAAATACATGTCTGGGAGAGGAAATGTTCCCAGTGCTATGAAGAAAAATTAAGTGGGAGAGCTAGAGAGGGTGTAAGAGGATCTTTGTAGGAGTTAGAGGGGGTTGTAGCTCTGAGGACAGAGATTAGAAAAAAAATAGAAAATGCATTCCAGCCCTCAGGAAACCTGGAATTTCACAAGTACCTGGATGAGAACTTGGATTTACAGTGCCCAGCTCAGTGCCTTGGGCCAGGAGGGAATACACATTTGCTGCATAGGTGTTCCATGGCTGTTGAATGAATCCCTAACCCTAGACACCAGGACTTCTATAAAACTGTGAGAAGCTCCAGTGAGTGAGTATTGGGCAAGTCTGTGCAAAACCACTGCTATAACCAGAAGAACAAGGCCGGGAGTGGGTTCTGCTGAATAAGAGCAGGAGCCCAAAAGTGAAGTGGGGAAGGGCAGACTTGGGGGCTGGCCTGCCTGGGCATGCACCCAGCATGCCACTCTCCAGCAGAGTGACCTCGGCAAGTGGCTTAGCCTCTCTGCACCTCAGTTTCCCTATTTATTAAATTATTATGATAATGGGATCTATCTCAGAGGATTATTGTGAAGCTTTAATGAGTTAACACAAGTAAGTGCTTAGAGCAATGCTGGTCACAAAGAGTGCTTAATAAGTATCAGCTCTTAGCGTTTTTCTGTGGCCGAGACATATTAGGATTGCTAGCTCCTATTTGGACTTGAAGCAAAAAAAAAAAAAAAAAAAAAATCCTACAATGTGGAGCTTGAGATGGATGAAGGGGAGACGGGAAGACAATTAGAAGTGGGGGAATGAGGCTTAGTTCTGCCTCTGACTTTGGAAACTTAGGTCTGCAAACTTCACTCCTTTTTTTTTCATTTCTTTAAACAGAGTTGAATATGTACCTATTAAGTGACTGTTGGATCCTTTTCCGAAAATGGGTAGTTAATGATATCACCACTATCAGGATGAACAGCAATTTACCACTGATGAATCCCACCACCACCACCTCTCCCACCACCATCACCATCAACTTTCCCTGAGGCTTTTTCTACTCTTTCCTCACCCCCAATTTCTTTCCAGCGATTTGACAAAATGACAAGGGCTTTGAAACAAAGAAGACCCCACTCAATAACTTCAAAGCTGTGTGACCTTAGACAAGTCACTTCACCTCTATGAGGTTAAGTTTCCTCATCTATAAGATGGGTTTCTTGTAAAAACTACAAGGCACCTAGACAAGGATTGTCACCTGCATGGAGATCTGAATAAATGGTGGCTTATTTTCATGGTGTGGACAAATCAGTCACCATACCTTGCTGATTTCCGTTTTAATGTCCTGAAGTGTTTCATTCACTTGAAGGGAGCGGACCACCATTATTTCTCTTCATGAATTTTGGTTTCCCAGTTGAGCAATACTGCTTGAGGCCTCTAAGCCAAAAATGTGGGTTTTAGTGATCTGGGCCACCATATCTGGCAAGAAGAACAAAGCTGTCCTGACACGCTGGGTGGGGATTTGTCCTTGTGTGACCCTCTTAGCCCCACTTCCAACCATTTAGTTATCCAGAGAGTTGACTGGGCATGAGGCAAGAGGCAAGAGGCTTTGCCATGAACCAGCTTAAGGAAATAGAAACTCTCATTCTTTTTTTTTTTTTTGTCAGGAAAACATGAAAAGTCACACATATGTGAGGCAATACTCCGGGCTGCTAACCTAGTCTTTAGTGTTTCTGTTCCTTTGATAATCTACTTCAGTAAATGGAAACTAAATTACTCCATTAAATTTCTAAACACTACATTAAGAAAATAAACAGACAAAACAAAAGCCTCTCAGTTTGCAAGGGATAAATCTAAAACCAAAGAGTGGGACACAGTGTTCTCCAGAAATAATTAGACTTGACTTTCACACCAAAAAATGTAATCATCAGTGATATCTTAGGATTGTAGGGTTTTGAATGAAACTTAACAATGAAACTATGGTGCGCAAAAGCATTGACTCATAGTGGTTACTGTTATCCCCCAAAGATCATTTCATTCTGGTAACCCTATGAGGTAGGTACTATTTTTCTTTCCATTTAATAGGTGACAAAACTGAGGTACAGTGAGGTTAGTAACATAACTAGTAAGTGAGACACTGGAATTTTAACATGGTTCATAGCTACCATGCTGTCTTGCCTATCGTGATCTGGAAGTGACTCCAGTGCTCAGTGCCAGGGGAAGCCCAGGCTCCTATTTGAGCAGGCTCCCAAGACACCCAGGGTCTATCAAGTTGCCAAGGAAAAACTCATTCTGGCTCAGGACATCAGTTTCTAAAGTGCATTCCCATACCCTAGGTATCTGGAAATCCATCATAACCTTAAGTATTAATAGTATACTTATCCCCATTTCACAGCCACAGGAACTAAGGCTGTTGAAAGTTAAACAACTTTTCTGAGTTTGGACACGTCATCTACATTTCTCATCTAATTCCTAGACACTGTTCTTTCCCTGATGACATATATCCAAGTTTAAGCACAACCAAACAAGGGTTGAGAAAGCTTTAGATGTTTACAAAGCTCCCTTCATACCTAGTACTGTGCTTAGACCAGGAACAGAGGGAGGTAGAGGGCAGCAGAGCAGGGACTGGCTTCAGAGCCGGAAAGGTGGCTATGTGACTTAATGTGTCTGAACCCTGGTGTCCTAGTCTATTAAATGGTATAACAGCAGCTTCTAGCATGTAAGTTCCTTGTCAGGAGAAAAACTGTTTTGCTCAGGGCTGGAGCCTTAGCATGTTGCATCATATTGAGCATGTAATAGATGCTCAATAAATATATTTTTAAGAATAAATGAAAATTACTTCACAGTGTTTCTGTAGAGATTTTATAAGATATGGTATACACAATGCACAACAGAACTGATGCTCAAAAATGCCAATTACTTCCATCATTGTGTCATAGGCTTTTGTATTCATTATCCTGTTGTATCATCCCAAGAATCCCATGAAATACGTATTGCTTTGCTCATTTTTCTGCAGGAGCAAACTGGAGAAGAGGGCAGGGAGTAAAATAATTCTTAGAGAAGAGTTCATCCCTTTTAAAAACAATATGCCCTTAAGAAAAAAAAAAAAAGAGTCCTAGTAAGGAAATATAGGAAGGTCTAGAGTCAGCCCAGGGAGAACAGAAGAGCAATGGGACTTGGAACTTTGGATTAGTACTGTTGGGTCCTTTGGCCTCTTTTAGTCCTCAACCTCTGAGGCATTCCAGCTTCAGGCAGGATGGACTCCCCACCTCTGCATTTGCCATCAGCCCCTCCTGTCAGCAGAGAGCTCCTGACTGAGATAGAGTGCCCAGCTGCGCTATTATCAACAATAATGGTAATCCTAATGAATTGCAGGCTGATGAATCACTGATTGCAAGAAAGAAAAAAAAATAAGAGTGAGCTGATTGAAACTCTTAATAAAGCTTATTCTTTGGGAAGGGTCTGGGTTGGCAGGTGGGAGGGCTGGAGGTATTAGAATCTAAGGGGAGATTTTTTGCAATGGTTCTGATGGTCCAATTGCAGAATACTCCTCTCTTCTATGCTTATCTTTTTTTTTTTTTTTCCTACACCATATCCAAATTGCCTGGGTCTTAGACTGTAGATGTCTAAAGAGCAAGGATGACATCTACCTTGTTGCCCTACATCTTAACACAGCATCCAGAACATAACGGGTGTGAGAATATCTGGTCCACTTCCCTGACACCAGGATGCTAGCTAGGTAGCAGTGAGAAGAACAATGAAACAACAAAAAGAGCAGAAAAAAGAGCCATAGGGTGAGAGCGCACAGATTTGTTTATGAATTCCAATTTTAAAAGGGCTTATAGAAATTGACTGCTAAAACTTCAGCCATGCAAAGCCAATTGTGCTGGAAATAATCCTAGTGGTCACACATTCTTCCTGTGCTATGCAGTAGCATCTCCTGGCAGCTCATCTGAAGAGAAGCCAGCTTGCCTTAAGCCGGTAACACCCACTTGGGGTTCCTTCCTCAGAAAGTGCATTTCTCCACCAGCAAAAGTGTCACCTAATTTAATTGCAAATGCCCTTGCCAATGCTCACACCTCCTCTATGATGTGATTACTATTGGCTCTTCAATTTTTTACCACCCGTGTGCCCCCTTTAAAGAAGGGAGAGAGCAAGAGGAAAACAAATGTCAACATTAATTGCAATTTAATACAGTTCACTGGAGATGACCCTGGGGAGAGGGATGAGGGAAATCAATTCTGGTGATTGAAAAACAATATGAGAATTATAAGAGGCTACAGCTGAAATCTGGAATACAGAGAAAAAATGCCTCTCTGAATTTTTGCCTGGGGCTCAGTCAGACTGTTACTGATTCAATGTGCTGTGATTCAAACATTTCTTGAGAACATGCTGTGCATCAGTCACTATACCAGACACTGAGGGGGACAGAGATGTCCAAGACAAAACCTGTGTCCTCAAGTGGGCTTCCCTGTGGGTGGGTGAAGGGTGGGGGTCATGATGCTGAGATGGATTTTTAAAATTGACAAAGCAGAATCAGAAAAATGGTTAAAGAGAGAGATGAATGGCTACCTTCTTTTCCATGCATAAAGGATGTGAAAATGTCAGGCAGGGCAGTTGGATCTTTATTTCATGGTTTCATACAGAGTGACCTGGCCAGAAGCCCTTGGGAAACTGGGTGATATAGGGCAATTTATTCTAGCACCTTCAAAGGAGAAAAGGCCAGTGTCCTCCCTTCTCAACTGGCATTGCCTAGCACCTAGTACATAACCCCCATAGCTCAAGAATCAGCCTGCCTGGCATCCCCTGCCCCCAGAAGGACCATGCCACTATCTCTACAAAAACCTGCAGTCTAGGCCACTGAAGCATTTGTAGGCACTTCTTACATTGATTACAGCCAAAGAAATCACATGGAGACTATACTACTGCATCCACCTACCACCAAAGCCAAAGCACCTACCCAACCAATGCTATAGGACACATCTACAGGAAAAAGTCTTTGCTTATGAGTATAAAATTGGAAGAGGCAGCTGTCCCACTAGATGCACAGATATCAATATAGGGACACAGAAATAAGAAAAAACAAGGAAACACAACACCTTTAAAGGAAAACAATAATTTTCCAGTAACAGATCCCAAAGAAGAGAAAATCTACAAAATGTCTGAAGAGAAATATAAAATAATGATTTTAAAGAAACTCAGCAAGATACAAATAATACAGATAGATAATTCAATGAAATCAGGAAAATAATTCATGATCTCAATGAGAAAGTCAACAAAGAGATATAAAAAAGAGCCAAACAGAAATCTTGGGGCTACAGGATTCAAAGAAGAAAATAAAAATTACAATTGAGAGCCTCGACAATAGACTAGATCCAGTAGAAAAAAGAATTTCTAAACTTAAAACAGGTCTGTGAAATAACCCAGTCAAACTTTTTGTTTTTTTAAAAACTAAAGAATAAAAAGGTATGAAAAAGCCTACAGGGCCTATAGGATACCATAAAGAAAACAAATATTCACAGTATAGGGTTCCAGAAGGAGAAGAGATGCAAAAAGGCACAGAAAACCTATTTAATGAAATAATAGCCGAAAACTTCCCAAGTCTTGGGAGAGATTTGGACACCCAGATCTAGGAATTTCAAAAGTTCTCTAGTACATTCAACCTAACAGGTACTTTCAGTGGCACACTATAGTCAAACTGTCAAATGTCAAAGACAAAGAATTATAAAAACAACAAGAGAAAAGCATCAACTCACATATAAGAGAATTCCCATTAGACTAACACCATATTTTTCAGCCAAAACCTCACAGAGCAGGAGAGAATGAGATTATATAATCAAAGTGCTGAAAGAAAAACAAAACAAAACAGAACAAAAGCCAGCTACTCAAGAATATCATAGCCAGCAAAGCTACCCTTCAGAAATAAGGGAGAAATAAAGGTTTCCCCAGATAAGCAAAAAATAAGGGAAATCATCATCACTAGACTGGCCTTATAAGACATGCTTGGGCTGGGCATGGTGGGTCATGCCTGTAATCCCAGCACTTTGGGAGGCTAAGGCAGGCAGATCATAAGGTCAGAAGTTTGCTACCAGTCTGACCAACATAGTGAAACCCTGTCTTTACTAAAAATACAAAAAATTAGCCGAGTTTGGTGGTGTACACCTGTAATCCCAGCTACTTGGGAGGCTGAGGCAGAAGAATCACATGAACCTGGGAAGCAGAGGTTGCAGTGAGCCGAGATTGTGCCTTTGCACTTCAGCTCAGGTGACAGTGGGAGACTCCGTTTCAAAAAAGAAAAAAAAAGACATGCTTAATGGAGTCCTACATCTGCAAGCAAAAGGATGATTAACTACCATGATGAAAACGCACAAAAGTATAAAACTCACTGGTAAAGCAGATACACAAATGAGAAAGAGAAAGGAAACAAACCTTAAACTACAAAACCATAAAGATAAACAATAAGAGACGAAGAAAGGAACAAAAAATTATAAAACAACCAGAAAACATTTTAAAAAATGATGGGAGTCAGACCTCACTTATCAATAATAACCTTGAATGTAAATGGATGAAAATTTCCAATTTAAAAAAATACACTGGCTTAATGAGTTAAACATAAGACCCAACTATATGCTGCCTATAAGAAACTCACTTACTTTGTAAAGACACACATAGACAGAAAATAAAGGACTAGAAAAAGATATTCCATGAAAACAGAATCTGAAACAAGCAGCAGTATCTATACTTATATTAGATAAAATAGACTTTAAGCTGAAAAGTATAAAAAGAGACAAAGAAGGTCATTATATAGTGATAAAGGGATCAATTCAGCAAAGTGATACAATGATTGTAAATATATATGCACCCAGCACTGGAACACCCGGATATAAAAAGCAAACATTGCTAGACCTAAAGGGAGAGAGAGAGACCCCAATATAATAATAGCTGAGGACTGCAACACCACACGGTCAGCATTGGACAGATCATCTAGGCAGGAAATCACCAAACCAGCATCCTATTTAAACTACACTGTAGACCAAATAGACCTAGCAAACATTCACAGAACATTTCATCCAACAGCTGCAGAATACACTTTCTTTTCATTAGTACATGGAACATTCTCCAGGATAGACCATATATTAGGCCACAAAACAAATCTCAATAAGTTTAAAAATCAAAATCATATCAAGTATGTTCTCACACCACAATGGAATAAAACTAGAAATCAACCACAAAAACTTTGGAAACTGAACAAATACATGGAAATTAAACCACATGTTCCTAAATGACCACTGGTTCAATGAAGAAGTTAAGAAAGAAATTGACACATTTCTTAGCCAAATGAAAACACAAACACAACATACCAAAACCTATGGGATACAGCAAAAGCAGTTCTAGGAGGGAATTTTACAAAAATAAACACCTACATCTAAAAAGTAGAACAATTTCAAATAAACAACCTAATGATACACCTCAAGGAACTAGAAAATCAAGAACAAATCAAAGCCAAAATTAGTAGAAGAAAAGAAATAATAAAAATCAGAGCAGAAATAAACAAAACAGAGATTAGAAAACAATACAAAAGATGAAAAATTGGCTTTTTGCAAAGGTAAACAAAATCAACATTAGCTAGACTAAAAGACACTACACACACACACACACACACACACACACACACACACACTCTACCAAGATTGAACCAGGAAGAAATAGAAAACTTGAATAGATCAATAATGAAGAAGATTAAATCAACAATAAAAAGTCTCCCAACAAAGAAAATCCTAGGACCAGATGGTTTCATGGCTGAAATCTATAAAACTGTTAAAGAAGAACTAACACCAATTCTTCTCAAACTAGGCCAAAAAATTAAAGCAGAGAGAATTCTTCTAAACTCATTCTATGAGGGCAGCATTACCCTGATACCAAAACCAGACAAGGATACAACAACAAGAAAACTATAGGCCAATATCCCTGGTGAACATGGATGCAAAAATCCTCAACAAAATACAAGCATATGATTTGCATATGGGAAAGGAGGAAGTAAAATCATCAGTGTTTGAAGATGACATGATCTTGTCATATAGAAAAAGCTAGGCTCCACTAAAAACCTCTTAGAAATGACAAATGAATTTAGTAAAGTTGAATGATGCAAAATCAACATATAAAATAAAAAGTAGTGTTTCTATATACCAATAATGAACTAGCTGGAAAAGAACTCAAGAAAGCAATTCCATTTACAACAGCTGCAAGAATAAAATACCTAGGAATAAATTTAGCCAAGGATGTGAAAGATCTGTACAATGAAAATGATAAAACACTAATGAAAGAAATTGAAGAAGACATACATAACAAAGGAAAGAGATTTCATTTTCATGGATTAGAAGAATTAGTATTGTTAAAATGACCATACTATATAAAGACATCTACAGATTCAGTCCAACCCCTTTCAAAATACCAATAACATTCTTCACAGAAATAGAAAAAAATCCTAAAATTCATATGGAATCACAAAAGACCCCATGTAGCAAAAGCAGTCCTAAAGCAGAAAGAACAAAACTTGAGATACCATACTACTTGACTTCAAAATATGCCACAAAGCTATAGTAAACAAAACAGTATGGTATGGGCATTAAAAAAGACATATAGACCAATGAAACAGAATACAGAACCCAGAAATAAATCCATATATTTAAGGCCCACTTATTTTCAACAAAGGCACAAAGAACACACATCAGGAAAAGGATAGTCTCTTCAATAAATGGTGCTGGGAAAACTGAATATCCACACACAGAAGAATGAAACTAGATCCCTATCTTTCACCATATACAAAAATCAACTCAAAGTGGATTTAAGATATGAATGTAAGACTCCAAACTATAAAACTACTAGAAAAAATCAGAGGAGCAATGTTTCAGGATTGGTCTAGCCAAAAAGTTTATGGATAAGACCTCAAAAGCACAGACAACAAAACCAAAAATAGACAAGCGGGATTATATCAAACTAAAAAGTTTCTGCATAGTGAAGGAAACAATCAGAGTGAAGCAACAGCCTTCAGAATGAGAGAAAATATAGTCCTCTCATGGTATATGCAGGTGATTGATTCCCCCACCCCCCAACCTCCATCACCTATACCAAAATCTGTATATATTTGAGTCCTGCAATCAGTCCTGAGGAATCCACTATATGAAAAGTTGGCCCTTGGAATATGCAGGTTTTGCATCCTGTGAATACTGTATTTTCTATTTTTATTTGGTTGAAGAAAAATCTGTGAATAGGTAGACCTATACAGTTCAGATCTGTGTTGTTCAAGGGTCAACTATGTTTGCAAACTATTCATCCAACAAGGGATTAATATTCAGCATATACAAGAAATTCAACAGCAAAAAAAAAAAAAAATCCATTTAAAAATGGGCAGTTGATCTGAATCAACATTTCACAAAACAAGATATTCATATGGCCAAGAAGTATATGGAAAAAATGCTCAACATCATGAATCATTAGGGAAATGCAAGTCAAAACCATAATGAGATATCATCGCACCCTAGTTAGAATGGCCATTATGAAAAAGACGAAAAATGACAAAGGCTGGTGAGGATGCAGGGAAATGGGAACCCTTGTACACTGTTGGTAGGAATATAAACTAGTACAGCCTCTATGGAAAACAGTATGGAAGTTCCTCAAAAAGCTAAAAATAAAACTACCATATAATCTAGCAATCCCACTACTGGGTATATATCCAAAGGAAACAAAATCAGTATGCTGAAGAGATATCTGCACTCCCATGTTTATTGCAGTACTATTCACAATAGCTAAGATAGCAAATCAAACTAAGTGTCCATCAACAGAGAAAGAAAAAAAGTGTGTTATCAAAAATACTATTCAGTCATGAGAAAGAATGAAATCTTGTCATTTGCAGCAACATGGATGAAACTGGGAAAATAATGTTAAGTGAAATAAGTCAGACACAGAGAGATAAATACTGCATGTTTTTGTTCATATGTGGGAGCTAATAAAGTTGATCTCATACAAGTAGAGAGTAGAATAGTGGTTACTATAGGTTGAGAAGGGTAGGAAAGAGGGGATAGGGAGAGGTTGGTAAATGGACACAAAATCATAGCTAGATAGGAGGACTAAGTTCTAGTGTTCTACAGCACTGTAGAGTGACCACAGTTAACAAAAATTGTTTATGGCTGTGCGCGGTGGCTCACGCCTGTAATCCCAGCACTTTGGGAGGCCGAGGAAGGCAGATTACCTGAGGTCAGGAGTTTGAGATCAGACTGACCAACGTGGTGAAACCCCATCTCTACTAAAAATACAAAAATTAGCTGGACGTGGTAGCATATACCTGTAATCCCAGCTACTCAGGAGATTGAGGCAGGAGAATCGTTTTGAACCCGGGAGGCGGAGGTTGCAGTGAGCCGAGATTGCACCACTGCACTCTAACCTAGGCAACAGGAGCGAAACTCCATCTCCAAAGAACAAAAAACAAAAAACCCCAACAATTGTTTATTTTTGAATAGTTAGCAGAGAGGATTTTGAATGTTCCTAACACAAAGAAATGTACATGTTTGAAGTGATGAATATGCTGATTCTCCTGATTTGATTCCCACATATTGTATATATAGAGAGAAATATCACTCTGTGCCCCATAAATATGTACAATAATTATGTGTCCATTAAAATAATTTTTTACAAAGAAAAACAAACAAAATCCAGAAAAGGGCCGTTTCTGTGTTTCTGGACTCTGAACTCCACAGGCTCTGTCTGCAGTTTCACAGGCAGAGGCAGCTCGGTGGATCCTGAGTTGCTTGGCCCCACTGAAGAATGAGATGACTGCTGCCTGGTCCTCTTAGTCCCTTTTAAAAAGGGAATACCCCTGGGGAAGGGGTGGAGAGGGGGCTGCTGCTGTGTGGCTTGGAACCCTCCGGACAACCTGGGGTGAGAGAAGTAATCCAGGACCACCCACGGCAGGAGGCCGGCTGCAGTACAGCTCTCAGGCTGGCCAGAGCCCAACGCAAACACTGGTCAGCCTGGGTCACTGCTGCACACTGTCCCCTGATGAGCCCTGGCTGGCAAGCGCGGCAGAGGGTGGCAACACCAACAGGAACAGACTCAGACACAGGGCCGGGGGTGGGTGGGAGAAGTGGGACAGAGACCACTTGGAAAAACCTTTCTCAGCCCAAGGCCCAGGCCTGCGACTCCAGGCAGCTCCAGGCCACACGGCTCCTTGCCCTTTTCCGGGGGCTCCTTCTACTACCTCTGGTTTTCCATTTTCTTTTCTTTGCTTTGGTTATTTCTAATTTTTAGCACATTTTTGCAATGAAAAGTAATTGCAAAAACCGCTTTACCTTTGTACCAACATATCTATGTTATGTACATATACAGTTGTATATATGTATATATGTTTTTTCATTTTTGATGTTTCTTTTTTTTTTTTTTGAAATGGAGTCTTGCTCTGTCACCCAGTCTGGAGTGCAGTGGCGCAATCTTGGCTCACTGCATGCAACCTCTGCCTCCCAGGTTCAAGCTATTTTCTTGCCTCAGCCTCCCAAGTAGCTGGGATTACAGGCGCCTGCCACCATGCCTGGCTACTTTTCTTTTGTATTTTTAGAAGATATGGGGTTTTACCATGTTGGCCAGGCTGGTCTTGAACTCCTGACATCAAGTGATGCACCCACCTCGGCCTCCCAAAGTGCTGGGATTACAGGCGTGAGCCACTGTGCCCAGCTGAAGTTTATTTCTTTTCACCCACACTCATGAATCACCACTCCATCTCCATCTGTGTCACACACTCACACGTACTCATACCCTCACACTCCCACTCATGCACTTCACACCCACTTCCACACTCCTAACTCACTCATGTATACACACACACACACACACACACAGTGGCAGAGCACAGTGGCAGGTACATGAGCCCCGCAGTCAATTAGATCTGGTTAAAATTCTGCCTCTAATGCTCTGTGACCCTGGGCATATGACTTAACCTATCTGAACCTCCATTTCCTTGTCTTATAAAATATAGTAATAGGGCCTTGCTTGTAGGGCAGTCGTACGGACCAAATACAAAAGGCTCAAATATTTGTCTGCTTGGACCCGAGGAAGTGCTCGTTCCTTTCTCTTAGTTTTTCTGTTATATCCTCTCCAACAATAATTTCTATTATGTGTTTGTCTCTTTGGAAGTACTCAGTAAGTGTTTGCTATGATGTTGATTACAATAAGTTTGTTAATTCTGTTATATCACATTGCTTAACTTGAAACAAAAATCAGCACACTTTGATTTTTAGAGTGGTTTTAGGTCTATAGAAAAAATGGGCACGAAGTACAGAGGGGTTCCACATAATTCCTCTCCTCTTGTTTTCCTGGTTTCCTTTATTATGAATATCTGGCATGGTGGGGTACGTTTGTTACAAGTGATAAACCGATATGGATACATTATTATTAACTTAAGTCCATGGTTTACATGAGAGTTCACCCCTGTCCTGTCCAGTTCTATGGGTTTTAACAAATGCATAGTGTCCTGTATCCACTGTGACAGTATCACATAGAACAGTTTCACTGCCCTAAAAATCTTTTGTGCTCTGTCTATTCATGCCTCCCCCTGAACTCCTGGCAACACTGATCTTTTTACTGTCTGCATATTTTTGCCTTTGCCAGAATGTTATATAGTTAGAATCATACAGTATCTAGCCTTTTCAGATTGGCTTCTTTCACTTAGCAATATGCATTGAAGGTTTCTCCGTGTCTTTTCTTGGCTTGATAGCTCATTTCTTTTTACGGCTGAATAACACCCCACTAGATGGATGTATCACAGTTTATCCATTCACCTACTGAAGGGCATTCTCATTGTTTCTCATTTTTAGCACATATTACCTAACTTGTATTGGCATTTTGGTATAATTTTCTTTTTTTCCCTGAATTGGCAGCCTTTCAAAAACCCTGACCCGAATATATGTGTACTCAATTCTTCATGCATGCCTCCCAAACATATAGAGGAAGAAAGGTCTGGATCAGGTGTAGACACTAGCAGAGCCCACTAGACCACACAGCCAGGGCTACAGACTATGGACTTTTACAGCAGGCTTCAAAAGAATTACCTATTCCTCCAATGTTGAATGTTTATGATAGTCTCAAGGGTCTCTCAACCTTGGCAGAACTGATATTTGGGGCTAGATAAGTCTTAGTTGGGGGGTCTGTCATGTGTGGTGTAGAAGGATTAGCTTAGTGCATGCTAAAATCCTTCACCCACTGGGTACCAGTACCAACCCTGCCTCAAATTGTGACCAAAAAAGATGTCTCTAGACGTTGCCCAATGTCTCCTTGGAGGTAAAATTGATCCCTCGCTGTCACCCAACCCACTACTGAGAACCACTGTTAAATATTTTGTTATTGTCAGTGCTGTTATGATGAGAACTTTCCACGCCACCCAAAAACTCCAAGAAAACTCCTACGCTCGAGGAGAGGGCCTTTTCTGTACAAGGCAGAGTGAGGGTGTCCACCATCCCCTGATGGCTCCCCGCATTTCACTCTTACTGGGTGTGTTTGCTTTGATCACAACCAAATGCTGAAGCATGCAGACTGGCCTCTGGCTGGTTTCTCTCAAGATGACAAATTCAACATCTTGATGAGTTTAAGCTTTCACTGACTTGCCAAAGATCATTCTGCTAGCTGAGGTCGGGCCTGTCTCTTGACTGCAATCCAGTGACTTTTCCTTAACCCACAAAGGTCTCACTGGTGAAGTCCTGACAGGCCACAGTTGGCTCTTCCACTCACCCTGGTTTAGCCATCAGCAGCTCCTGTTGGCTCTTCCTGAAAAATATATCCTGGATCTGACTGTGTCTCACCAACCCTGCTTATCTAATCCTGGTCCAAGCCATCATCACCTCTTGCTTGGCCTTCTGCTTTGACCTTAATTCTCCAACAATCCATCTTTTTACACTGACCCAGCACAATATCTAAAAAATGTAAATCAGATCACATCACTCCCCGGCTCCAATGGCTTCCCATTTTTTTGAAATTCCAAAGCCCCATGGATGAGTTCTGTGGTGTGGTTACCATCTTGTTTATGGCGCTTGCCTCCATATTCTGAAGGGGTGTCCTAAAGTAGAATTCTGAAGGACTGGAAGCTGGACGTGTAAGGCTCCTGAAAGGGCAGGTCTGGACTGGGCACACATGCTCCCACAGGTCAGCTTGGCCCACTGCACCCTGCATTTCTACCACGTGTTCCTGATTCCACCAGTTTCCTCCGTCACCTCTTCCCCTCGATGAAGACCAGGCTTCCATGGCCAGCGGACGCCCACGATACATACAGGAGTTGCTGCAGCTTCTGCGCTCAGGTTCTACCTGACTGACCCAAGGGCTCTGGCTCCTGAATGCGAAGGCAAGGTAGTGCTGGTGGAGGGGATCTGTGACCCCAGCAAGAGGCACAAAAGGGAAGAGCTGACAAATTCCTCCCTCTTTCCACCGCAGTGAACTTTCTTCTGAGACACAGCACTGTCAGTTCTGCTGTAATGCTTGAAAAATCTGTTCCAATGTGATTGACAAATTAGAAAACAAGTTGAATACACCATGAATCGTGCATTTGCTTGTGATGCACTTTATCAGTGAGAAACAGCAGGTGAGCACAGAAAACTTTATCTGACTGAATGGAGCCATATAGGAAAACAGTCATTCCCCACATAACAGTACTTCAGTCAATGACAGGCCACGTGTGCTACGGTGGTCTCCTACAATTAGGATACTATATTTTGACTATACCTTTAAAATAGTTAGATATGTTTAGACACACAAATAGTTCTCATCATGTTACAGTTGCCTGCAGTGTTTAGCACAGTAACATGCTGTACAGGTCTGCAGCCGAGGAGCAATAGGCTATCCCACACAGCCGAGGTGAGTAGCTGGCTACCCCATCTAGGTTTGTGTGAGTTCACTCTATGATGTTCACAAATGACAAAATGGCCAAATAATGTATTTCTCAGAGCGTACTCTCGTCATTATGTGGCACATGACTACACACAAAATACACACATGCATCTGTCTCAAATGTCTGCCAGCTACCCCAATTTATGTCATGCATTATGAGCCAAACCCGTCCACACCTGGTGTTACAACTTTCATCTGATTTCAACTACTTCACAGAAACTCACAAGCTGAAACCCTTCTGACGTTTGGTTCCACCAACAAACGGGTCTTTCTTTCTGCAAGGTAAAGTACCACATTTACTGTACTATTTGTGTATTTCTAAACCATATGTGACGTGTAAAACTATGCTACTGCTTTTATTATCTCTTTTTTTTTTCCAGTATTGTGTTCCTAACAACATTTTCCCCATAAGTCCTGTGATTGTAAAGTGCAATTCTGCATAGCGTGGTGGTTTGGGGGAACACATATGTTGCATTACAGTACAAGTGTGTTCCATATTGCCGCTCCAAAGAATCCCATGTGTCAGAGCAACTGGCTAGAGTTTCTCAAGAAGTGATGGGTCAGCTGGGTAGTTCATTTGCAGCCTTTGTTTTCTGTCTCTTGCTTCCCTTCTCCTTCACTCTTGCTGCTGTCTGGGATTACACATTCTCCCGCCCACCTCCATCTCCTCCACCCCATTAGGAGTTATGAGTATGGCATCAGTCTCTGTTTTCCAGGGAACCCGGCCTCAGGTTGAGCACTGCACACACAGGGAACAGCAAATGCAAAACCATAACATGGAACCAGGCTTGGTGTATCTGAAGAACAAGAGAAAGCCTGCATGGTTGCTGCACGGCAGATGAGGGGTTGTGGGAGGAAACAAGGGTGGAGAGGAAGGGAAGGGCAAGATCTTGGGGGGTTTGGATAGCCAGAGAAAAGAGTCTGGACATCAGGCCAAGTGCAGTGAGAAGCTCTCAGGTGGTTACAATCCCTGGGAGTGATGTGACTTTTTGTTTTTTTTTGGGGGGGACAGAGTCTCACTCTGCCACCCAGGCTGAAGTATAGTGGTGCCATCTTGGCTCACTGTAACCTCTGCCTCTCAGGTTCAAGCGATTCTCCTACCTCAGCCTCCTGAGTAGCTGGGATTAAAGGTGTGCACCACCACACCCGGGTAATTTTTGTATTTTTAGTAGAGATTGGGTTTCATCATGT
This sequence comes from Trachypithecus francoisi, assembly GCF_009764315.1. Lineage (NCBI taxonomy): Eukaryota > Metazoa > Chordata > Mammalia > Primates > Cercopithecidae > Trachypithecus > Trachypithecus francoisi. Next base: position 77,793,106 of record NW_022681472.1, on the reverse strand, counting down.
TGGCTAGGCTGGTCTCGAACTCCTGGCCTCAAGTGATCCTCCCGCCTCAGCCTCCCAAAGTGCTGGGATTACAGGCATGAGTCACCATGCCAAGCCTCTTGGTATCTTTTAAAAGATAACCCTGGCTGGGGTGAGATGAAAAGATTGCAAGCAGCAAGGCTGGGAGTGGGCAGACCACTCAGGCAGGGTGGCTGAGGAGCGCTCAGGAAGTGGTCAACACTGCTGTTGTTTCTCGGAATTTGGGAGGGAAGGGAGAAAGTCTAGGGGACCCAAGGTCCAATTCTGTATATTTCATTATTGTCCAATTTGGGGTGGGTCATGATTCTTTAAAGAGAGGAAGAAAAAAACTTGCAAATAATTCATGAAGATTCTCGAGAGTAGAGGCAAAGGACCACATTCACGGTGGCTGCAGAAGGTCAAAGCTTATCTACTGGCTTGGGAAATAAGAGAGCTGTCTCTCTCCCTCTCTCTCTCCCTCTCTCCCCCCCCCCTCTCTTTTTCTCTCTCTGTCTCTCTCTGTCTCTGTGTATGTGTGTGTGTGTGTGTGTATGTGTGTGTGTGTGTGTATGTGTGTGTGTGTGTGTGTATGTGTGTGTGTGTGTGTGTGTGTGTGTGTGTGTGTGTATGTTTGAAGAACAATGCAAGTAGAGGCTATTGTTTCCATTCAGGAACAATAACCACAACATGATAAACTGCAGTGCAAAGCTTGCCTATGTTTGAAATGTGGCCAAAAAAGGTGGGGGAGATTAATCACACAGGGAGGGCTGGTATCTCAGGGGCAGATTAAGACAAGGAGCTGGCAATTTTGAGTCTGATTAGAAACTGCTAAAATCAGAACTTCCAGTTAGGGACTATACTTAAAGCAGCCCTCTTTTTCGAGGGGGGCATGGGAGCAGGGAGAGAGGTTGATTTAAGTTAATTAAACCTAGTGCTTAATTAAGTGTTCTTAGAAACAAACTGTATCCTTCTTCCATGGTTAATGCAAATCTGGGTGCACAGGGCCACTAAATTTGCCGGTTGAAAGTTTTAAGGAAATGGGGGTTTCCATATGAATACAGGTACTTTTGGATTGTGAGAGTCGCGCAGTGGCTTGATTTAGGGATGGAACAGAAGCCCCTTCCCAGAAAGTCAAGTAGCTTGGAAAAGCAGAAAGGGTATGGATTTGGAATCAGGGAAGCTGGCTTCTAGTCCCTATGCGGTCTGTCACCTGCAGGGTGGCCTTGGACAAGTCACCGATTCCAATGGACTCATAAATGTGTTCATCATGAGATGCCTTTTGTGGTTTCATCCCCATGTCCCTAACTATATTGATCAACTTCTACTTCATTTCTACATATGATTAAAATGCACACATTAATGTTAAATAGGTAATATTTACCAAATGCTTCCTACGTTTATTCCAGCTATTCTTCTAAATGCAACAATATGGATTAACTCATTTAATTCTCAAAACAATTCTAAGAGGTAAATACAATTATCCCCATTTTACAGAAGATAAAATGGAGGCACAGAGAAGTCAACAACTTGGCCCAAATTCTCACAGATGGTAAATGGTGGGCCACAAATATGAACCTAAGATTTTGATCAAAGGCAAAGAAATAGAGCTTTAATTAGTATTTTTACTAATAGAGTTTTAATTAGTATTTTACAAACTTTACCTCCTTAGTTTGGTTATCTGTAAAATACAGACTCTCATCTTCCCTATGACCTCCCTCTAGGAGTTAAAAGGCTCCAATGTCAAGGTGCTTAGAGGGGCTCTATAGATATTGATGCCTCAGGATGAGCGGGGAGGGCCAGAGTGCCCCCGCACGGATCCTGCAGCCATGCTCACATTCCCAGCAAATGGTCTGTCCGTGATATCACATCTGTATCAGGCACTCAGTCACGTAGGTCATTGGACATGAATCAAGTGTTAGGACTTGGAGAGATGATGCCACCGCTTTCTCAGTCACTCAGGTTCACTGCACGGAAACCCTGGGTGGGTTTCTTTTCTCCTGTGGTTTCTTAGGACATGAAATTGGGGTTCTCTAACTTGACTTCCTATCGTCAAAGTGAGCGGGTGACTGGGCAGCATCTGTTTTAGATGCTCTTTAGGGTAATGTCCAGGGTGTCACATGGACTTCCACTGTGGCATGTTCTTGCTCACAAGCATCTTTCTCTCTCTCTTTTTTTTTTTGAAGTGGAGTCTCACTCTGTTGCCCAAACTGGAGTGTACTGGAGAGATCTCAGCTCACTGCAACCTCTGCCTCCTGGGTTCAAGTGATTTTCCTGCCTCAGCCTCCTGAATAGCTGGGATTACAGGTGTGCACCACCATGCCTGGCTAATTTTTGTATTTTTAGTAGAAATGGGGTTTCACCATGTTGCTCAGGCTGGTCTTGAACTCCTGACTTCAGGCGATCTGCCCGCCTTGGCCTCCTGAAGTGTTGGGATTACAGGCGTGAGCCACTGTGCCAGGCCCCTCACGAGCATCCCTATCTCAAGGTTCTAAAGGGACAAGGGTAGGGAGTATTTCCGGTGTCCTTGCTGGGCCTTTCCACAGGAAGGAGGGGAGAGGGCAGAGTGCACAGGCTCTGGACCAGCTTGCCGCTGAGTCCCAGCCCCACCATAAGGGGACCTCTGGGAGTCACTCCGTGTCACCAGCCTCAGATTCCTACCTGTAAAAATGAGATAACGGCTGGGCACAGTGGTCACACCTATAATCCCAGCACTTTGGGAGGCTGAGGTGGGTAGATCACCTGAGGTCAGGAGTTTGAGACCAGCCTGGCCAACATGGCGAAACCCCATCTCTACTAAAAATACAAAAGTTATCTGGGTGTGGTGGCGGTGTCTGTAATCCTAGCTACTCGGGAGGCTGAGGCAGGAGAATCGCTTGAACCTGGGAGGCAGAGGTTGCAGTGAGCCAAGATTGTGCCACTGCACTCTAGCCTGGTGACAGAGCATGACTCCGTCTCAACAAAACAAAACAAAACAAAACAAAACAAAACAAAACAAACCTTAGCCCTTTCTTTCATCTGACCTCCATTTCTAGGCAGACTGCCTTTCAGGAAACCTTGAGTAGCAGGTTCTGCCGAGAGGCATGAGGCTAACCTTGAGTTCCGAGGCAGTGCTGTGCTGCTCTGCAGGGAGACTGCTTAGGAGAAGTGACACATCCAGCCCTGGCACTATGGAGAGTGCGTTAGGTCCCCATTCCTCTAATAATGGGTTCTGAGTCTCTGTAGACACTTTGGGTCAGGGATCAGGTGTTGGGCGGAAGACACAGATACTGACTTAAATGCCCATGTAAAGGTCTCACTTTGAGGTCAAGTTCACCTCATGGTTCTTAGAGCAGGAGAAATTATGTGAATGTCCCAAGCACATCTTTGAGGACTCCTCCATGTGGCTTGAAGGTGTCATCAAGCAGACTTCTAGAAACAAGTTACTGGTTGTGATAACAATCCCAGTGCTTTACCTTTCTCTGTATTCCTGCCTTTTGACATGTCACCTTGTAGAGTCCCCACACTCCATGCACCCTCTACAGGGACTCTCAGCCATGTCATTTGTTTTGGTTCATTGGATAATAAGGATGTCATGCAAGCCAAGACCTGAAAAAGCTCTTGAACCTTTCTGCAAGAGCACCCTCGCTCCTCTGTCACTAACATGAAATCATGCCTGGGCGAGACTGCTGGCATTATTTTTAGATGGAGTCTCACTCTGTTGTCCAGGCTGGAATGCAGTGGTGCGATCTTTTGTGAGTTGACAAAGTTTCACACATCATTCATCCTCTCTGTGTCTTGAGGCATAGAGAGGTTAAGTAAGTCATCCAAACAGAGGTCATTTTAGATCAGCCAGCATCCAGAAAAGCCCCTAACATATGGCTGACTCCAGCTGAGATTAGCAGGACCCCCTCACTGAGCTAGGTATGTGAGCGATCCCAACCCAAGCTGAGACTGACTGAACCCTGTAGACTTTCATGCTAAATAAGTGTTTCTTCTTGTTTACCACTGAGGTTTGTGGGCAGTTGTCATGAAGCACTATTGTGGCAATAAATGGCTGATATACATATACACACAGACACACACATATATTTTTAAATGTAACATAGCATGGCTTTGATTGTAATTTGCTACACTGTTCAAGCCTTCCTTTCTTTGCCTGTATCTTTGCTTTTGGAGGTACTGGCAAGAAATGTTTTTATTTTATACACACACACACACACACACACACACACACACACACACAGAGAACTTTTACAGACATTCTCATATTAGTCCACCCAGTGAAATCCTGCTAGGAGGGAATGGAAATTTCTACAAGCTTTGCTCTCCCCCTTATGTCTCACTCTTCCTCTTCCAATCTATTTATTTTAAATAAAAATCCAATGTATATTTTAAATAAATAGGTCATATTTGTTTAAGACAAGCTCCCACTCGGTACCAAGAATCTGCCTGTTGAAGTCAATCAAACCAGATCGTGCTTCCTTCTCCAAATGCAGCCCATAGTTCCCCTCCTACAGGTCTTAGCTTCCCCGAGTCCTCCTTCTTAGAATTCCTCCTCCACTTTCCAGTCCCATCCTCTCAGTCCATGAAAATGCATCAGCCTTCAAGGCACCTCCAGCCACTTCCCCGGGACAGGCCTCCCCAGTGAGGTCCCCGTGTTCCCAGAGCACCACCATTTGCGTGCTTTTCGTGATACTGTAGTTCGTGTTTTGATGAGGCAGCAAATCCAGGTGAAGCTGGATTCAAATCCCCTCTTCCCAGCCTCAGGACCTAAGGCAAGTTCCCCCAACTCCCAGAGCCTCAGTTTCCTCATTTGCAGGGTGAGGATAACAATGATGATATCATGTCTATCTCACAGGGTTGCCCGTGAAGATTAAACGATGTAGTACAACTCCGACACTTCGCCTAGTGCCTGGGGTGGAGTAAGCACTTACTACATGTTAGCCATTATTATAATTGTATGCATGGTACCATGGGAACTTGCAGTCCTAGCTAGCATTTATTTACTGCTTACCATGTGCCTACTGATTTAAGTATTTTAAGTACTGTCCCAGTGCTTCTTATGTGTTTATTTCATTTTAAACCTCATGGCAATGGTTAATGTAGATAGTGTTATTATCCCCAATTTATTGATGAGAAAATTGAGGCACAGAGAGGTTAAGTAAGTTATCCAAGGTCACACAGCTAATAGGCCACCCATTGCCATTGCCATCCTCTCTCCACTTTACTATAGTTATTCACTCATCTTTGCCATGGGGGATCTGGGATGTGTCATTAATTTTTGCCTTCAAGTGCTTAGCACAGTGCCTGGCACATAAACCCACCAACATACTGACGGAGGTTACCACAGAGTGGCCTGTATGTCCATGGTCTTTTCTCTCGACATTCACCCCCTTGAGGGCAGAGGCCTGGGTCCCCCAATCCCTGCAACTGCTTGTTGCTGAATTGACTGGGTGGGACAGATGGCTCCTTGCAGAGGAAAAATGATGGGCTTCTTCTCACCCTGGTGCACAGCGGCAAGGGCTCTCTACACCCCGTCTTACAATCCAGCTCAATTCAAGACAGGAAGCAAACAAGGCTTTCAGCAGCCTCGGGCAAGCAGGGGTGAAATTAGCAGATCGGTGTACAAAGGAGTGTTTAATAATGCTATCACGCTACCCCGTCCTCACGGAGCCGTTGTGACATTCTGTATTAAAAAAGTGACAACCCTCAATTGCTGCTTGTAACCAAGGCCTGGCATCACGTTGGCTCCCAGCCTCCAGAACACTTGCATTTTCTGGCAACAAATGGCATCCAGGGATCAGGGGAAACTGATGGCTTCATGCAAAAATGTCCTGGCGGATCCTCTAAGCCCTTTGTAGTTCAGCTGCTCTTCTGCTCGTCTGTCATGAGCATAATTTTCATTAAATATTAAGGAGCTGTTTGTTAAAATAATATTGTCATGGTAACGGGGTAAGGGGAGGGGGTGCTGAAATCGTCTGGTGCTGCCCGAATTGCAGCATATTAATCAAGTACTTGGTACTATTTAATGAGCTTCCCTCTTTGCTTCCTGGTAACAATGAATTTGGAGGACCCAGAAGCTTGGGGTTTGCCCCAGTTGTCAGTGTCAAAGATGTGGGCTCTTATGAGTTCCTGGTGCTGTGTTGTGATGGATGGATGGAGGGACGGAGGGATCGAGGGAGGGGTAGATGGATGGGATAGATGGATGAGTGGGTAGGTGGGTGGAGGGATGGAGGGATGGAGGGATGGGTGGGTAGATGGGTGGGTAGATGGATGGATGGGTGGGTGGAGGGATGGATGGATGAATGGGATGGATGGATGGATGCCAAAACCAAAATTATAGATGTCTGTGTCAGAGCTGTTTTGAAAGCTCTTCTATTTTTCAGTTGCCCTTTTACAGTGGAAATGAATTTTGCCAGAGAATTAGGGAAAAGGGGTCAGGGAAGAAAATAAGAGAAGGCAAAGATTTATCTTGCCTGAAGGGAGAGCTGATGGCAATGATAGGGAGGCAATGTAGAAAAATTTAGAGTCAAGCTGCCTAGGTTCCAATCCTGGCTCTGTCCCATCTCACTGTGTAACCATGGGTGGGCGGGGGACCCGCTCCCCCAGGCAGCTTCTGTTTCCAAATGTGTAAAAGGGGGCTTATAGCCATGTTATCGCAGAGGATTGTTGAGGGGATTAAAGCAGACGATGCTCAGTAAATTCCAACTACCATGTCTATTACTACTGCACCTGCTGTTGCTACCGGCACTGCTGCTGCTGCTGCTATAAATGTTACGAAAGCCACCACCGTGGGAAGGCCCCAAGGTGCTTTCATGACCTAAAGGTCCAGTTGAGTCCTGACCATCCAGTAGAGCACCCAAACCCAGGTCTGGTTGACACTACTGCCTGTGTTCTTTCGGAGGTCAGCAAACTTCTTCAGTAAAGGGCCAGATAGTAAATATTTTAGGCTTTGTGGGTCATACGCAACCTCTGTTGCATATCTTCTTCTTTGTTTTGTTTGTTTTTTACAACCCTTTAAAAATACAATACCACTCTTAGCCCACAGGCCACACAGAGACAGGCATAGTTGGCTGGTCCCTGCCCTGCTGCCTTCTGAGGAAAGACAGGAGAAAAGGAAGGCAAAGTAAAAGGATATATATACATATATATATGTATATATGGGTTTTCCTTCCTCTAAAAGCAGGTTAAAGATATGCATAAAAAAGAGAAATCTGGATCCAGGAATTTGTTTGACTTTAAAAATAAAAATAAAACCAGCCATGGTGATTCACTATAGCCTTGTCTGCTCATTTTACAGTCAAGGAAAGGGAGGCATACAGAGGTGCGGTGACCTGCCCAAGGTCACACTGCTAGTAAGGGATAGAGCTGGGATATAAACCCAGGTGGTCTGGCACCTGAGAACGTCCCCACTGCCCCATCTCCCGCTGCTAATGTAGAAAAGAAATCTCCATTTTCTTCTATTCTGAGTCTCCTGACACCCTCTATCAGCTGACTGTCTGGCTAGAAACTCAGACTTTAGGGTCTGGCAGAACTATGATCTACTGTTCACTGGGTCTGTGGATATTATCTTGGAGATAATTGACTTTCAGGTGCCTCTGTTTTCTCAGTGGTAAAATGGGGATGTTCACTGTACCTCTTGCTGGTTATGAAGATTAAATGGCCAGGCATGGCAGCTCACTCCTATAATCCCAGCACTTTGGGAGGCTGAGGTGGGTGGATCACTTGAGGTCAGCCATTCGAGACCAGCCTGGCCAACGTGGTGAAAATACCCGTCTCTACTAAAAATACAAAATTAGCTGAGCATGGTGGTGCATGCCTGTAATCCCAGCTACTCAGAGAATTGCTTGAACCCCAGGAGGCATAGGTTGCAGTGAGCTGAGACCGTGCCATTGCACTCAGTCTGGGTGACAAGAGCAAAACTCTTGTCAAGGACTTAGTAAATGGTATTGAGTGAGTGTTGGATAAATATTAGAACTGATGCTTATAACAACAGCTGTGGTAGGCAGAGTAATAGACCCCCAAAGATGCCCATGCCCTAATCCCTGGAACCTGTGAATATTTTATGTTAAATGGCAAAGGGGAATGAAGATTGCAGATGGAGGCTGGTTGGAAGGTAGTCAGTAATCTCAACTGATGGTTCACAGTCAGTTACAGATCCAACTCCTTGTTTACTCTTTCCCCCTTCTCATAACTGCACTCGACTAGTCTAAAAAAGACAAGACTGCAGATGGAATTAAGGTTGCTAATCATCTGACCTTAAGATAAACAGATTATTCTGCATTATCAGCATAGGCACAAGGTAATCAGAAGAGTCCTTTAAAGATGTAGGAAGCCGATAAACGTCAGAGTCTGAGAAACTGCATGTTTTCATGTTCTACAGCATGAGAAAAACTCAACCATCCATTGCTGGCTTTGAAGATGGAAGGGGGCCCTGAGCTAAGCAATTCAGGAGGCCTCTAGAAGCTGTGAAGCAAGAAGATGAATTCTCCCTGAGAGCTTCCAGAAAGGAATACTCTTTGTCAATACTTTGTCACCTTCAGCTCAGAGACCCATTTCGGACTATGACCTCTAGTATCATAAGATAATAAATTGGTGTTAAGCCTAAGTTTGTGGGAATTTGTTATAGCAGCTATCAGATCAAATACACTGTTGTCTGCAATACAAACCAGAGAACTCACCAGAGGGGGAGCATCACCTGAAGCAAAGATGGCGTCCTGCACTGGCCACAGGACGAGGGGCCCTTCTCTACATGCCCGCTCTGATGCCGCTCAACCAGTGACCATCTACTGAATGCTGTACAGGGGCCAAATATGGGCAGGTACCAGCCCAGGGGCTGCAGGGGAGTGGAGAGAAGTGGAAGCATACAGAGGACACTGCCCGAGTCCCCAGTAGAGATGACACACCTGCATGTGGGGTTAGCATGCTACAGAGCGGGACCTGCATGTGGAATATCACTTCCGTGAAAATATCCCACTGCCTAACCTTCACTCTCACATGTGTTCTGGACCACAAAGGCCAGCTCCAGGTTCAGTGCTCCCCACTGAGTCTGCTCTGAGAATTACCGCTATGGTCACTCCTTTTTCTTAACGACTAGGCTTTTAAGGTACTGCAGGACTTACATATTGGCACTTTGGCTTTGGTTTCCTCCCTCTCCCCAATTTCCTCACCACCCATGCTTGGTCCATGTGGTCCCACAATGGCCGATGGGAGTGCATGACACAGGCCTGGCCAGTTGGCACCGTGCACCCTTTGGCTCCAGCAGTTGGCTTAGGGATGGACATGTGACCTGAGTCTCTCAATTCCAGGGCATTTGCTGGGAGCACTGTGGAAGCACAGCCTTCTTTCTATGGGGGTTGCTGAGAAAAGCTGCTGGCTGTCGGTGGGGGAAACCTGTCTGAGTAAATCCCACACAGAAGAAAGCTGAGCCGAGAGATGGAGAGACACGACGCCTGCAGACACTGCTTAGATCCAGCTGGGCGCAAAGCCAGGCCAGCTCAGACTTTTCAATTACACGAACGAACCGCCTTTTTGTTTTACACTTATGTCAATTTGAATTGGATTTCCATCTTGTAACCAAAAGTCTGACTAATATAATCAAATACCCACTTAAGTATTGGCATCTACGAGTTATAGGTGTTTTCATTTCCTCGGCCAAGAAACTTCGAGCTCTGAAATATCATGGAATGGGGGGTTAGGCCAGGGCACTTAGGACAAAGTTTTAGCTGGACTACAGAGAAGGATGAAGTGGCATTTCTCACTTCTTTCTTTATTTCTTCGGTTTAGCTTAGCCACACTGAGTCCACTCCTAATACTGGAGGAAGAGGCAAAGGAAGCCTCATATGCCATTGAATGGGGCCTGGTTTGAACTTGCATCTGAATCTGTAGATGGACCAAATGCCTACAATGGGGTTTTCATGTCTAGTCCACGAGAGCGAAGTGAATTTCATACGAGTGGCACGTGGCGCAGCTGTAGCTCTATGTCCTGATGGAGCTATTGCTTTGGGTCCTGCGTCTTAAATGCTAACGCTGCCCCAGGGTTCTGTCTTGAGCCCAGCAGTCTTCCCTCTCTGAGCTGTCCCTGAGCAAATTCAATCACTCCATAAGTTCATCTGTCACCTCCATCAGTTGTCTGTGCATCTTTTTTCTTCACCCACAGACCTGAAGGATATAGCATGTACCCTTTGGTAATGGTGATACCTGCCTATGCTGATTTTTTCATAGGACAGCAGGGCTGCAGGGGGCCAGGGTCGGGGCTGTAGCACAGTTGGGTAGGATGATACGCTTTGAAAAGAACCTGGGTGATGCTCATTTCTTCCTCCTTAGGAACACACCTATAGGTTGGCAATCACCGGCCTGTATGTACTTTGATTCCCAATACATCTATCCCTTCCCAAGCTTGTTTCTGTGCTCCAGGCCTATGTTGGACATCGCTAGGATGATAAACACTAATCCTAAAATCAGTTTCAATGCTATACTAATGTAATGGAAACTCACACTTAGGAGCGCTCCCTCTGTACCAGACATAGTTCTTAACACTGTACATGTGCTGATCCTAAAAGCCTTCTCAGGTAGGTAAAAATCACTACACAATCCTCATTATGCAGATAAGGAAACTGGTGCTCACAAGAGTTAAACGATCTCTCCAAGGTTACACAGCTAGTGCTTGGCTGGGCCAGGATGTGGACTGAAGCCACGTGGACTCCTGAGCCTACCTGCTTAACTGCTACTCCATGCTGCTCCCCGTCCTACCGCTCGACCAGTTCATCAAATGCAATGCTCCCAGAGCCTTCGACACCATCTGCCACTTTTACTGCATTTGTCCACTACTTGGTTAACAAGATCAGTCTCTTAGATTCTCAAGCCAGGAACCTGAGGCTCACTCTGGACCTGCCCTTTCTCACTTTCTATCTTCACATCCAGTCCATTCTTTCTCTGAATTGGTGCTCTGGAGTGAGTTCCCTGTTCCATTTCTTCTGTGACTGGCTCAGTTGAGAGGGTCACTCCCTCTCTCTGGGGCCATCAGAACACCCACCACCTCCTCACTGCTTCCTTGTCTTTGACCTTTCCTACCTGCAATGTCATCTGCACTCTGACCAGTTCTCTCTCTCTCTTTTCTCTGTTTCTTTCTCTCTCTCTTTGTTTCTTACAGAGTCTTGCGCTGTCACCCAGGCTGGAGTGCAGTGGTACAATCTTGGCTTGCTGCAACCTCTGCTTCCTGAGTTCAAGCAATTCTCATGTCTCAGCCTCTCAGGTAGCTAGGATTACAGGCACCTGTCACCACGCCCAGCTAATTTTTTTTTTTTTTTTTAATTTTTAGTGGAGATGGGGTTTCACCATGTTGGCCAGGCTGGTCTTGAACTCCTGACCTCAGATGATCCACCCACCTTGGCCTCCCAAAGTGCTGGGATTACAGGTGTGAGCTACCGCGCCTAGCCCCAGCTCACCTTTCTAAGCCTAAGCTTGCATCATATCACTCCCTTGGTTAAAAACCTCTGAAAGCCACTCATTGCTTCCTGCAAACAGCTCCATCCTGAGCACGGCACCTGAGGGCCTCTGCAGTCTGCCTCATTGACCTTGCCCATCTCAACTGTCATGTGCTCCAGCAACCTCAGACTCCCCAAAGCCTCCAAATGTCCAAGTTTTGCCTACCTCTGCCCCCTCTGCCCAGGTTGCCCCTTCTTCAGGGTCTACTTGAAAGCCTCCCTGAACCCACAGGCAGAATGAAAGATTTCAATTCTGTGGGTAGGAAACTTACCATCTTGCTGAGGTCAATCCAGTGATCAATGACATACTGACTTCTGTGTTCATTTACTTATTAATTTTGTTTTTACTAACACTTTTACTCTGTGGTGGACACTACCCCAAGCACCTTCCACAGACTCATTTAGTCATCAGAACTATCCCATGAGGGAACCCAGTTTATAGATGAGGAAGGCACAGCACATGGAAGTTAGATAACTCATCCAGAATCACAGGACTAGCAAAGGTGGAGTTGAGATTCTAACTGGGGAGCCAGTCTGGCTCCAAAGTGCACTCTCTCGATGGCTCTGCAATATTGCCTCACATTGGATGTGTCGACTGTAAGATCCACGGATGCTCAGAGAGGAGACCAGAGCCTCAGAGGAGGCTGTGGGACCTGCACGGAGTTGTCATGCCCCTGCCTGGGACTCCGGGCGACAGCTCCCTGAAGGAGCCTGTTGGCCACACACTCTCATCTCAAGGTCTTCTTTCCAGCCCCATGGTGTCCCCCAGCTCCAGCCTCAGGAAGGAAGAGTCTGAGGGTGGATAAGAATGAAGAGAGGCACTTGGAAAGCTGAGGCAGGAGAATCATTTGAACCCAGGAGGCGGAGGTTGCAGTGAGCTGAGATCGCGGCACTGCGCTCCAGCCTGGGTGACAAGAGTGAAACTTCGTCTCAAAAAACAAAAAAGGACAAGGAGAGGGATACACCACAGGGCGGCCACACTATGGAGAACTGGAGGGGGGGATGGGGTTATATTCCTCCTTCTGCCCTGCCCATGGAGCCTTGGAAGATTATTGGCCACCCCTTCTCCTGGGAAGGAGGCAGGGGGCTCCTCAGGTAAGGGCAGAGCACAGGCTGCGGAGAAGTTCGGCTCTAGGCCTCAGGGGAGAGGACAAGAGAGGAGAGGAGGGTTGAGCAGCCCAGCTCACCAGGTTGCAGGCCAGAGAGGATTGGGGGCTGAATAAAGGTGCACTTGTCTGTTGTCTGCCTTAGAGCCCCAGCTCTTAGTCAGTAACCCAGGAGTCCTAATGAGTCTCAGCTTCTGTGATCAGGGCTGCTGCTCCTCCAGCCACGCAGGTCCCTCTCCCTGCTTCACATAAATTTCATTAGTCTTGATTTTTCTTTTTTTCAATATAGGGTCTCACTCTGTTGCCCAGGCTGAAGTGCCATGGTGTGGCTGTAGCTCATGGCAACCTTGATCTTTTGGTCTCATGCGATCCTCCTGCCTCAGCCTCCTGAGTAGCTGGGACCACAGGTGGGCCCCGCCATGTCTGGCTAATTTTTAAAGCATATTTTGTAGAGACAGGATCTCCCTATGCTGCCCAGGCTGGTCTCGAACTCTTGGGCTCAGGTGATCTTCCTGCCTCAGCCTCCCAAAATACTGAGATTGCAGGTGTGAGCCACTGTGCCCAGCCTTGATTTTTTTTTTAAGTGGAAACAATCTTTCTCCTGAAGATTCTCAGAGACTTACAATGAAAGATTTTCATTGCAAACTTACTACCTGTTATTAACAAGTAAAGCTTATCCTCCTGACACATGGTTGGTGTCAGTCTGGCATTAGGTCACCCTTCTTGTCCTGACTCTCCCAACAATGGAAGTGGAATTCAGGTGTGGACACTTGCTGTGTTGAAGGAAAGATGTGGAATAGCCAAATCACCATATGACTCAGTCTCTACTACAGAAACCCTCTAAAAGGCTCAATCATGTTACAAAGACCTTCGTCCACATGCATGTCAGGACCCTTGGAGCTATTCCACCCTGAAGATTAGAGCAGAGGAACTCAAGGTGAAGAATTCAGTGGATATTTCCCATTGAAGGATCATCAGCAATAAAAAGGAAGAGCCTCTGAAAAACTAACAGGAGTCATTTGAAAAGTATGATGCTATTTTAAAAAAATCTATCTGTAACATCATTTCTTGAACATATTGCAAGAAAAAAAGCTATGCTTTCAGTGTGAAGATAGATGGGAGGTGGTACGGGGGAAAAGAAACAGCGTTTCTTGACCATCTTTTGTGAGCGAGGTTGCATGCTACGTCTCTTCCACATTTTATCTCATTTACTCTCCCAAATAACCCTGTGAGATGTATTATTTCCCCCATTTTACAGTTCGGGAAACTCAGGGGAAACCTAGTTCTGGACTATTTTGTCTCATTTTCTGCATATAACTCTGGAAAAACAGCTTATTCCCAGCTAGTACAAAGTTTCTCTAATTCATGTTCCCTGGCAATTTGAAATAGAAGCAAAGCTGCCCATTGAATGATTTTCTACTTCAAAAAACACACTGTTTTTGTTAGAGTTTCAGTTGTATTAATTCCTAAGCATGCAAAGACAGTAAGTCCAAGCACAGGTTCTGTGGCTCCTGCATTAGCACCAGTTGGTTAGCTAGGCTGAGCTGAGTCTGTGGACTGAAAAGTAAGAAGGCTCACCTGCCTGCAGTAAACACCTGGGCTGAAGATTTTTCACTCACTTGGGTTGCTCCCAAAGTGGTCCAGATTAATGAGGTTTGCCTACACCTTGTCCCTCTGATATAAAACAAGGTTGCTGACATAATACCACAAAGTATGATGTAGGAAGGTAGACTTAGAAATTGTTTTGTCTAGGGGCTGGGTGCGATGGCTCATGCCTGTAACCTCAGCACCTTGGGAGGCTGAGGTGGATGGATCACTTGAGGTCCAGGGGTTCGAGACCAACCTGGCCAACACGGTGAAACCCTGTCTCTACCAAAAATACAAAAAAAAAAAAAATAGCTGGGCATAGTGGCAGGCACCTGTAATCCCACCTACTTGGGAAGCTGAGGCAGGAGAATTGTTTAAGCCCAGGAGGTGGAGGTTGCAGTGAACTGAGATCGTGCCACCGCACTCCAGCCTGGGTGGCAGAGTGAGACGCAATCTCAAAAATAAAAAATAAATAGTATTGTCTAGGGATGCCAAAAAGTGGCAGGAATGCTATCATTCTTCTTCCCTCCTCAGCAGACATCAGTAATCCACTGCAGCATACTCTTTCCTGGATATGCCTCAACACCCTTCTCAGCATAGTGCCCCTGGCAGCCATGACCAATTGATCCCCTCATGCCATCCGTCTTCCCACCCAAGTTGGAAGTGAGGCTGTGGCCACCTGGCAGATGTCAGGGGGGTTGATGGGCAAAGGAATCTAGAATAGTTTTAGATCCTCTAGTCTCAGGGGCTGTGTTTGTATCATATACAATTTTGGCTTACGTTATAATCCTGCTATCCACTAGGGTCTGGGTGAGATGGGGTGAGGGAGCCAAAGGCAGGCCACTAAGCAAGCTCATTCTGTAACTCCAGGTCTACCACTCACGTAAGAAATGTAACCCTGACAAGTATTTCAGGCGAACGCAATTTTTATCTGAAATATGCTCCAAATCCTGGGGTGGTGGGGAGTGCCTTTTGCAAAGTGAATCATCACTATGGGAATCTGGCGACACACTGTTTGTCTTCCAGCCATGGAGACAGCCAGACCTCACTGGGGAAGGAACAGGGAACTGTGGGACTTGAGACCACACTACCCAAGCTGGGATCTTAAATGATTCTCCATCTGTATCAACGGAATCTTTCTTTTGTGCTGGTGTTTCTCAGTCTTCACAACTACTTCTTGGAGGGAAGAAGGATAGTAAGGGTGTCCCCATTCATTGGGAAAAAGGGGTGTTCTGAGAGGTCACACCACTCTCCAGGAGGCCCACGCTAGGAATAAATAGCAGAGCCGCCTCTGCTTTCAACCAGGAGGGACCAGAGGGAGCCAGGAGGAAAAACAGTGCTACCCCGACGGCCTTCCACAGCATCTCCAGCTTAGAGGATGCACTAACTGGGAGGGATTGCTTCCTCGACCCTGCCCTGCAGCTATGCCAGGGCTTCTGACTCCCAGCCCAGTGCTCTGTCCTCCAGCCTACACTGCTTTTTCCTGTCCCATTATTGGGCCTTAACCTGGGTTCACGTCTAGAATAAGAATAAGGACTAATATTTATTGAGACTTACTATGTCCCAGCATGAGAGCCTGACAGCTGCATGTGAATCAACTCATTAAATCCTCCCAACCCCTCTATGAGGTAGGAACTATCACTATCCCCATCTTCGGAGGAGACTGACCCATGCGGCCCCATGGCTAGTGGAAGGGCTGGGATGGGAACCTGGCATTCTGACTCCAGGGGCCATGCTCTGAACCACAGACATCGCCTCCTTGGGCTGCCTCCTCATCACTATATTTGACAGTTATTTACTGAGCACCTACTACATGCCAGGTTCTGTGAATGCAAGCACACAGCACCTGTCCTCAAAACTCAACTCCTGCTTAAAGACTTGCCAAGAACATGCCAAGTCACAGTTCAGTTTTCTCCTCTCCCTCCTTTCCCTGCCCCCCTGACAGCAAACAGAGCTCAGCTGAATATACAGCCTGTGCACAACCACTGTCAAACTCGATTCTCATCCAGGCTGTCAGTTTCTTAAAGAAAAACACCATCTCTGGCCTCCCACAGAGCCCTGCCCTCAGGGGCCCTTGATAAATATTTACTGTTGCAGCTGACCCAGACCCCAGGGGAAGAAGACCTAGTTATAAAGCACAAAGGAACCCGCGTGCTCATTATTCAGACCCTCCCAAGCGCAATGGGTGTCCCTCCTGCGTAACTTCCCCATTTGTGTCTGGAGTGCAATTTTTCTCACGCTCAGTGGGCCAGGTTTTGGCCACTGGAGCATGTGGTACTGCCCCTGCCCAAGGGCCCACGGTTCCAGGTGAGGCCAAGCCACCTGCCTGGGCCACACCCACTTTTGCCTTCTCTGGGGCCCTGGGGAGTGGGGGGTGGGTGGGTCTTGCCACCTGTTCCCCCGTGCCTTTTCCTCTTGTCTGTGTGGTCTGGATCTTGGGCCGAGTCCCTTGATGGTATGACTAGCCAGTAACTCTTCTGATGGTCAGGCACGAGAGAGGCTCCCGCGACACTGTCATCATGCTTTGAGAGTTGCCCCCGCACCACATACAGCAGGTGTTTGGGCTCATGCCTATGATACGTGCGTTGTCTGGCATTAGCTCAGGTACAGCCAGCCAATGGGCAACAACGGAGGAGAGACCCGAGGGTCATCTCATCTGGTGGCTTCCAAACAGTTTTATAGCAGAACCTGCACCTAAAACGGAGGCAGTACTGAGCATTTGCAGGCACGAGTTCAAAAGCTTCCCTCATTCAGACTTTCCTTACACCCTCTCCCTCCTCCCACTGCCTGTCCCTCACAGCATTCTCGATCACCAGGGAACAGGGTCTGTAAACATTGCACTCTCCCCTTTGACATGTCCCACAGACATTTCTCCAACCTCTGCTTGAATTCTGCCAGCGACAGGGAACTCACTCTACTCCCCAGGTTTCCTATTGCACACTTGCATGGCTCTTCTGTTAGGAAGGTTTCCTTAGGTGGAGTCAACAGCTGCCCACCTCTGTCCTGCTCATGACAGTCCTTCAAATGTGCAAAGGTGGCTTTCCTGCTTCACTTTAGCACTGTCTCTTCAGGGCCATGGTTTCCCAGCTGGTGTGAGCCAGGTAGCTCCCTCTCTGTTCTAAGAATATTTCCCTAGCCCTGGCTAGATGTTTGCTGGAAACACTTCTGAGCACATGCCCTCTGGATGGTGAGTTTGGGCTGCCGTCATCAGAGCAGAGGGAGGACAGCCCAGCTACCTGCAGGCTCCAGCACTCCTGGGGAGGGACTGGCAGGAACCCAGTGGATTCCAAGGGACTCACACCTAGATTCTCGGCTCTGTGCTGTTTCCAGGTACATGTGCATGGAAATACAGTTTCAGAGCTGCCAGAGCTCAGCTGCCCCTGCCCCTCCCATCCCTCTCCTTCCCCTTGTTGAAATCCAGCCTAGGCCCCACGACTGCCAAACGCGACGGTACTCACCGGTCCCGTGTTGCTCACATCCTGGGAATCTTTTTACTCCAAGAGCAGTCGGTATGTCCAGACCTACAGGGGACAGAAACTCACTATCAAAAGCAGGGCAGAGCAATTGGGTGTCCATCTCTTTTCTAGCAGGATGGAGTCAATGGGGGACTGGGATGGAGGTGGGGAAGATGAATGAAAAGGAAATGGTGAGGACTGAGCCGCTCATTAAACCAACCTCAAAATCTCTGGGCTTTGTGGTGATTCTGAGAAAGAAAAAAAGAAAAAAAGAAAAAAAAGACCCTAGCCCTGGATGAGTCAGCAGCTTGTGGAGAAGCAGGCTTTCTAGAAGAGCGAAATGAAAGGCAAAATCGGCGGGTGAAGGGGTGCGGGAGGCCTCTCTTTAACCTCACTCAGAGTCTCCTTGAGTCTTCCTGGCAGCGGCCCTTCATGGTTGCATTTTGGTGAGGGCGAAGGGGGAAAGCTCTGTGCTCAGGCCTCAAGTCGAAAAGATACTGCAGTCCTTAAAACAAAAGCCCCAAAGCGTATTTATATCCTGGGAGACTCCTGCCAAGCGAACCCCGTGTGCTTTGAAAATTCCTCGGGAGAGCTGTAGCTGGAAGAAAAAGGCATGTGCCCAGTTCTGAGGATGTGTTCACAGCACGGCAAGTTGGGGCCTGAGCCCTAGAGGTTTAACCACACAGGGCAGAGGCCACCTGCAGCACACATGTGCACGGAGCAGCCACTGAGCCAGGGAGCTGCCGCGGAGGGCACACCATTCTCACTCCCCACACCCAGCCCGTCTTGAAAGCCAAACTTGTTTTTTCTTGTTTCCCTGAGAATTCTGAGGTGGGCAGAGCTTTATCTTTCCATCCATTCCTGTTTTCAAAGGAGAACCTTTTGGCTGGGGGAAAGAAAACTTTCAGGTGGCAGATTCTGTTGACTGAGTACTTACAATGCGCCACGTCCCTCACACACCTGATCTGGGGCATTGCTATTCAACCGTGCAATCGCACTGGCTGGGAGCTTGCTGCACACGCACAGTCCCAGGCCCCACCAAGCCCCTATGGTATGAGAGCAGCCTGCATTTTAACAAGACCTTCAGGTGACTCCTGGGCAGGTTAAAGTCTGCAAAGTGCTGGTGTATCATTCTTTTAATCATGGAAGGAAGGAAGTTGCAGCCCATTCTCCACGTGGGGAAACCAGCTCCGGAAGTGACAACTTGGCCTCCATGACTGTGGACCTGGTGAGTGGTCGGGCTAATCCAAAGCCACGTTCATATGGTTCCAGAGCCTGTGTTCCTTTCCACTGCACTATTTGGGGGAAGGAGCAGTCAGACCTGGCTTTGTGGGAGTGGCTAAGGGAGGGGTCCTAGCCACGGGTGTTGGGTGACTGGAGTCCTAGAGGTGAGTGGTGGCCTCGGGGTATCGGGCAGAGCACTCAGGGAGGGAGGCAGTGAATACTGGCCACAGGCTTCCCTCCTCCTCAGTTTTGTCAAAGGCCAGCCAAATTCCCCAGCTGAAAGTTCTGGGCCTCTTTCCTGCAGGGGAATTCAAGCTTCTGCAGTTAATCCCAGTGATTAATTTACTTTGATTCCAAGAAGTTGAGGGCTTTTGTCCACTGTCCTTTAGAACTAACCATCCGGCGGGAGGAGGCACCCCAGGAGACAAGCTAACCTGAGCATTCCAGGCACTGACCTGCGAGAAGAACAGTACTCTCCAGAGTCCTTCATAGCTTAGAAAGAGCTTTTTATCCACCAGCGAATCAGCTCCTTACTTTTTAAGGGGCATGTCACTAGCCCTATTTCTCAGTTGGGAAAACAGAGAGGTTAACTGACTTTCCTGAGGTCACACAGTTATCAGACAGGCTGGGGTGACTATCCTCTGACTCTGAGTCTAGAGGTACAACCAGTGTAGTCTAGCTGCTCCTTATGAGGAGGGGGACATCACAGTGTAGATGTATGATACTCTAAATTAGCGTCTCCCAACTCCATATGCTCTTGCTCCATGCTCTGCTTGTAAGGTGAATTTACTAAATAGATTCACAGACCGAGAGGAAAACAGTCCACAACCCATGCAGGGTGCAGGACCAGTACTTTTTTCAATGTAAACTAGGCAGCTGGCATTATCAACTTAATGAGTCATGTGTTATATTAGACATCATTCGTTCTACTGCACTTGCTTCCATAAGACAGTTCAGCTAAGTTAAGATACACAGTGGAATGATGTCCATAAAATGTGGAAGTAGTACTGGCTCTTAGGCAAATGTTCCCAGCACATTAATGTTTTGGATCACCAAGTAACAGCATCTGGATGCAACGATCCCTGACACAGCTGAGTGTAGTAAGCCATAGATGACTCCATGCTGTCCATGACACCCGCTTACTCCATGTTCTTCCTCTTGGCTCAGTGTGGCCTTATGCTGTCTTAGAAGAGTTTGCTGCTCACTTCTCCCTTATATTTGTGCAAAGGCCATGTTAGACCACTCCTGTCTGATAGTTTTTTTTTTCTTTTGAGACGAAGTCTCGCTCTGTCTCCAGGCTGTAGTGCAGTGGCATGATCCTGGCTTACTGCAACCTCCGCCTCCCAGGTTCAAGCAATTCTCCTGCCTCAGCCTCCTGAGTAGCTAGGACTACAGGCATGCACTGCCATGCCCGGCTAATTTTTGTATTTTTAGTAGAGATGGGGTTTCACCATGTTGACCAGGATGGTCTCGATCTCCGACCTCATGATCCGCTTGCCTCAGCCTCCCAAAGTACTGGAATTACAGGCATGAGCCACCGTGCCCGGCCCTCTCTGATATATTTTAGGAAAGCCTGCAACTGCTCTTGAACCTGTAACTTCCGATGAAGATCTGTCCACTCCTGCCTCCATAACTCGGTTGCCTCAAACCTTCTCTAGCCACTTGCCTTTAAGTTCCCCTTTTGGTTTGTAAAATATAGCCCTACGGTTACTCAGGTCCTAAAGTTACTAATGTATTTTTAATTCAAAATTTAGCATGTCATTGTAACTGTGCTGTAATCATCACTAGGATTGTGGTTTGTTACAGAGTTGCATGAACTGAGTCATGCGCTACACCCTTATTGTCTCCCAAATCTCTGTGAATTTTGAATTTTTCAGAATCCAAGGATTTACAGAAATGCATATATCATTTAGTAGCAGAAATGCTTGCATAATGCAAGTTACATTATAGGTACTGATATGGTTAGGCTTTCTGTCCCCACCCAAATCTCATCTTGAATTGTAATCTCCATAATCCCCATGTGTCAAGGGAGAGACCAGGTGGAGGTAATTGAATCATGGGGGTGGTTTTCCCCAAGCTGTTCTCATGATAGTGGTGAGTTCTCACGAGATCTGATGGTTTTATAAAGCGCTCTTCCCCCTTCGCTCAGCGCTTCTCCTTCCTGCCACCTTGTGAAGACGGTGCCTTGCTTCCCCTTCCACCGTGATTGTAAACTTCCTGAGGCCTCCCCAGCCATGCTGAACTGTGAGCCAATTAAACCTTCTTCCTTTATAAATGACTCAGTCTTAGGCAGTTCTTTATAGCAGTGTGAAAATGGACTGATACAGGTACTGATGTCAATCTAGAACTTAAATATATTATATATAGTTATTAAACATTGAACATGTTAATATTAAGGATTGAGTATATTAAATATCTAACAATAATTCATTGGGTACCCATATATATCTGATTCTGTGCTATGCACCAGATAGACATAAATAAAACCCAGTCCCTACTGTTAAGAAACTCATGGCATAAAAGAGGAGAAAGACAAATAACAGACCGAGTGGGAGAAGGTACAATGTATAAAGAAGGGGTGCAAGACAGGGGCAGCTAACAGACTCCTCATCTGTGTTAGGACAAAGATCACGCTCCCCACCCCACGGCCTCTGCAGCGCTGTGAGGCTGGTGCCTGTTCATCTCTCCCCACTCCCCTCCCCTCCCCCATTCCCCCACTGTGTTCCTGGCTCACTGGCTGCTTCTCCTTTCTTGAACCCATCATGCTCCATAGCCACATAGCTAGCCATGCTAGTCCCTCTCTCAAATGATCTGCCTCACTCTTCCCCTAATTAATTAACGCCGCCTTCCCCTGCAGGATTGAGGGAGGTGATACATATAAAGGACTTAGAAGAGTGTGAGCAGGTGTTAGGTGTTCTTGTTATTGACAATACCTATTATTATCCTTGACTAGGCAGAAACTGGAGTACACGGGGCAGAGTGACTTGGCTGGGGCTGCACAGTGAATTATTCTCAGAGCTGGGGACTCCCACTTAAT
Organism: Trachypithecus francoisi; assembly: GCF_009764315.1. Lineage (NCBI taxonomy): Eukaryota > Metazoa > Chordata > Mammalia > Primates > Cercopithecidae > Trachypithecus > Trachypithecus francoisi. Next base: position 77,771,235 of record NW_022681472.1, on the reverse strand, counting down.
CAGTTCTGTTTTCTCCCTTTATCCTTGAACCCAGTGCTGCACCATCACCCCACTAGACCCCACTAGATCCTAAGCAGCATGGTGGAAGGAGCGCTAGTCTTGCAGGGTCGAGTCTGGTCCCGCTTCTCACACACGTGTTCTGTGTCCTTATGCCAATCAGTTCTCTTCCAGGACCTTGGTTTCCTTCTCAGCCGGGCAGGACTCTAACCAGAGCTACCTCCTTGGGTTGTGGAGGGGAATCCAAGGCCACAGTGCATGCCGAGTGGAGCTTACGGTTCCTGCACTTGGAAGGCAGCGGCTCTCATCAGGAGTTAACCTGAATTGGGCCGGGCACGATGGCTCATGCCTGTAATCCCAGCACTTTGGGAGACCGAGGTGGGCAGATTACCTGAGGTCAGGAGTTTGAGACCAGCCTGGCCAACATGGTGAAACCCCATCTCTACTAAAAAATAAAAAAATAAAAAAAAATTAGCTGGGCACAGTGGCAAGCACCTGTAAGTCCCAGCTACTCGGGAGGCTAACGCAGGAGAATGGCGTGAACCCAGGAGGCGGAGCTTGCAGTGAGCCGAGGTTGTACCACTGTACTCCAGCCCAGGCGATGGAGCAAGGCTCTGTCTCAAAAAAAAAAAAAAAAAAAAAAATTAGCCGGGCATAGTGGCACACACCTGTAATCCCAGCTACTTAGGAGGCTGAGGCAGGAGAATTGCTTGAGCCTGGGAGACGAAGGTTGCAGTGAGCCGAGACTGTACCACTGTACTCCAGCCTAGCTGATGGAGTGAGATTCTGTCTCAAAAAAAAAAAGAAAAAAAATGAATTAACCTGAATCATAGGGCTTTTTAGTGCCCTCCGAGCTCCACGTGCACACACATTTCCAACCTTCCTGGCTCAGAACTCCCTTTGCCAGAAATTACTGGTCATATGGAGAAAAATCACTATAAGGAAAAATAAGCCAGTGGCATTTTCCCCATGAGTCCCCACATATTCCCTTTTGGCCTAGTTTAAGCCTGTTGGATTGCCAGGCACCAGAAGGGGGAGAACCAGGGAAACGACTTTAACGGTCTGTGGAAGAGAAGTGTCCTCCCTGAGGGTCATTCCCTCTTACGAAGTTTATCCTATTCCACTTCTTATTCAGCAAACATTTACCAGATGAGTAAGAAGCTCCAGGTCTAGGAAAAAGGCCATGATGTCCTAAGGTGATAGCATCAAACTGAGGGAAAGGCATGAATGCAGCCAGGGAGCATACAGGAGGGAGAAGCCAGCCCTGGCTGGAGCCAGCCCAGACCAGAAATAAGAGCAAGGTCAAGCTCAAAAAAGGTGGAAAGCTATAAGCGACTTCTGTGGAGCCCGAGCTTGGCCCTCACTCCACAAGCCGGAAGTGTAGTCTTCAGTGACATTTGTTCCAGGCAATATTTCACCTTGGTCCCTAACAATAGCCTTTCATTCAGAAGGGCAGAAAATGCTGGTCATATGGAATAAAATGCATGTCATTTGCTCATCTGCAAAACTGCTCACATAACAGCTACCACTTCCGGAACACATGCTCTGTGCCGGGAGGCTCTGGGCTGGGTCTTAAGCCTTATCTCCCTTTTTCACAGCAACTGTGAAGTGCAGGCATTCACATACCCATTCTACAGATGGTAAGCCTGAACCTGTGAGATTAAAAATGTTGCCCAGAGTCATAAGAGTAGAAAGTTCAACATGGAGGTTTGAACTCAGGCCTGACTGAATCATCGCTCCATTTCTTCCCCACAAAGCCTCTTCAACATTGGCTATGTAACTGGAGTTGTGGAAAACTGGGCTATCTCTTTCTCCAGCCACAACCTAACTTCAACTGAGATTCCCCAAGAGTACAGAAGAGCCTGTGTTCCCAATTGCCCTGGGGTGTGTAGACGCAGCTTGACATCTTGGACGTTTATGAGAATACTGAATTCAACTCTAGAATTGACCCGTATTTGTTTCAAAATATTTCTCCCTCAAAGTTGTCAAGTATAATTTGACAACTGACACTCTAGGAAGATGTATGTGTCCAGCATTGGGAAGGGCAGCATCTTTTTTTTTTTTTTTTCCTGTTTGTGACAGTGTCACTTGCCAAGGGCAGTGTCTATTTTGCTCACTGATGTCTCTTCATTCTTTCAACAACTCTTTATGGGGCTTTGACTAGGGGCCAGGCTATGGGGAGATTAGGTGAACCCTGGCCTTAGAGTCAGGCTAGAGATAAAGACTTCAATGACATTATTGTGCTAACTGAAGCACCGTGCAATGTGGCAAGATTGCATAGAGAGGCACAGGAGGATATAGCAGATTGCAGCGAGACCTGGAGGACAGGCAGCGCACACCAGGCAGGGAGAGGAAGAAAAGCTGAACGAGCAGCAAAGGGCATGTGTGGGCCGTGGCGGGTGGGACACGGTGGACCCCAGAGACTGGCAGCTGCCGGAGTGGCTGGAGCCGAGAAGGCCAGAGAAAGAGCAGAGCCAGATCTTCCCAGGGTTTGGAGTCCTTTCAAGAAGTTCTGTCTTTACCTGTGAGTGATGGGAAGTCGCTGAAGAGTTGGATTCTGTGTCTGTGGTTCCCGGAACATGGTGGCCCTCAAAAGTATTTATAAGATGGAAGGAAGTGTCCTTTTCAACTCTGGGCCCCTTTCAGATCCCCCAGCAATCTGAGAAGCACCACCAGGCACCCCGCGATCTTTAGAAGGGCAACCATAGGGCGATCGGATTCATTTAGGGAAAAATTCTCCCAGGTACCTGGCCTGCGCCTCCTTCTGCCAGGCCTCAGGGAACTCTGGCTCCAGCACGGCTGCTGGCAGGTGTGAGACGGATGAATACACCTTTGATTACGGCTCCTGTTTCTGAGAGAAAGACACAGCTCCCTTAAGATTGGGAGTCTGTGAAAGCGAGCCCTCACAAAAGAGATACGAGTGAACTGGAAAACAGAAACCTTCTGGGTGGGTGGTGGTTTCCTTCTTTAAAATAAACAGTAAGGAGAAGATCAACCTGGGGGAACCAGGTTCTTCATAATCCCTAAAAGGCAGGAAGCAAAGGCAAGTGTCAGAAAGTGGCTGAGGACACTGGTCTCCCAGAAAGCCGTGCCTGGTTAGGATCTGCAGACATCATCTTTGACAGTGGGTGTGTCTGCCTCCCTGCTTGGTATGGAAACTCCACTCTGAAGAAGAATAATTTGAAACCACTTTCTTTAGCATTGGGAGACAGTATATTCTTGGTTAGAGACTGACAGACTCAGTTTAGAATGCAATTTCTACCACATAAGAGCTTTGTGTCCAGAAACAAAATATTTGATCTTCTCTTGAGCCTCAGTTTTGTCATCCATAAAATGGAATATGATGGAGACTAGATAATATTATGAAAGTGAGGTGCTGTGGTTTGAACCCAAGCCTGTCTGAATCAAATTGTTTCATTTTCCCCCCATAGAGCCTCTTGAAACTGGGATATGTTCCCCACTCACGGCTCTCTGGTACATCTAGGTGCTTAAGAGACGCTGGTTTGGCTTCCCTGCTTTTACACATCTCTTATTTCCTGGCCATGTTTAGCAAAAATCTGAGTATTCAAGCGGTATGAGATTAAACTCCTGTAATTTGGATCTTCCTATGTACAACATGGTAGCTGAGAAGACAGAAGAAGGCAGCTAGCTGTGTTTTCTCCCAATTTTATCTTGTTTCAAACCCTTTATTAAATGTCTTAAATACTACTTGCCTTCTGGGTCTAAATAAAATTTCCAGAGGTTTCCACTTCATACTCATAAATGATTCTCGCTAAACTTCTTTTTTTAAAGGAAAAAAATGTGTGTGTGTGTGTGTGAGCGCATAAATGTACTGACTCATAGCTGGAAAAACTCTCTTTCCCTAACACATTCCAAATTTGTCAAGTCACATGAATTGAGTAAGAGCATTTAATCTGGCCACGAGCCCCAAACTGGCAGGCAGTTAAGACAGAGATTTGGGAATCCGTCTCTCCCTTCCCTGCCCTAGGGGCATGCTCTGACCCGGCCAGTGCCTATGTGAGGCAGTTGCAGGAAATGTAAGGATGGGAAGGGCTTGGCAGCTAGCTTAAGCCAAACTTGAACTGCAAGGTGGTATAATATATTTTCAAAAAATCACACACAAACTTGTATGTAGAATTGCCAAAATGTTACAGCTTCACATATGGAGTCAACTTTATGCTGGCTACTCTATTAAGCACGTCATTTACATGCATGGCCCATTTAATCTACAGAGCCACCCAGTTAGGCACTATGATTATCCCTATTTTACAAGTGAGCAAACAGAGGCACTAAAGTGTTAAATAACTTGACTAAGGTCCCACGGTGCATAGAGGCCAGAGCTAAGATTCAACCCAGTCTGACCCTGGAATGTATGGATGCTTATATACCCAACCATTTATTCTGAATGAAGATAACATTTATTCCCCAAATATGTATCGAGCACTTAGAATACTGTATGAGGTGTTGAAGTGGAGGCTAGTGGTAGGCATCAGAAAATGGAGGCAATTTGGTTACTGCTTTGAATGAGCTTGAAATCATGTAGAGGAGCTATGATGTACACACAAGTATTTAAAAGTAAGTGAAAACGCCAACAGGGAGACCATACAGTGCAATGGATGGGAGGGCTTATTAAGATGATGTCTCTTGTGGGGTACCCTGGAAGGGCCGCCTGGTTGGAGGTGCCATGGGAGCTGGATTGAAAGATGCATAGGATTCAAACAGGAGGTAGCTAGAGGATGTCTTGCCTGCTTAATGATAGTGAGTTCACTCAGGTGACCAGTGCCTCGGGAGTTGCCATCTTGGTTCTGATTCAAGACCAACTCTTGGCATGGCTGATCTTCATGTCCCACAGGTGAGGAGCACAGGCAGGGCGGAAGGAAGGAAAGAGGCATCAAGGGACTGGAAGGTGGGGGAGAAGAGGCAGGACATTGGAGCAAGGTGGAGGGTTGCAGATCTGGCCAGAGTGGGAGCTCCAGTCCCACCTCCAACTGGGTTGGCTCTGAGCAAGTCCCCTGCTCCTGGGCCTCAGTTGCTCCTATCTACAAGGAGGGAAATAAAGGAAGTGCCTGGCCGGGCATGGTGGCTCAAGCCTGTAATCCCAGCACTTTGGGAGGCCGAGACGGGCGGATCACGAGGTCAGGAGATCGAGACCATCCTGGCTAACACTGCGAAACCCCGTCTCTACTAAAAAATACAAAAAACTAGCCGGGCGAGGTGGCGGGCACCTGTAGTCTCAGCTACTTGGGAGGCTGAGGCAGGAGAACGGCGTGAACCCGGGAGGCGGAGCTTGCAGTGAGCTGAGATCACGCCACTGCACTCCAGCCTGGGCGACAGAGCGAGACTCCATCTCAAAAAAAAAAAAAAATAAAAAGGAAGTGCCTGAATCCTTCCACTGGGTGCAACCTTGGAGCGCTCCCAGTTTATCCCATCATGTTGTAGATGATGGAAACAAGGGCCAGAAAAGCTACATTCGTACAAATCCTTGGCTTTGAATCCAAGTGTGGGGGGTGAGGACTCAGGGTTCCACATCACAGTGCAGACCCTTTTCCCACTCCTCAAAAGGTATGTGGCCCTGCATCAGAAGTCCAGGAGACACCAGGCATGCCGTGAGAGGAGGGGAGACCAAGGGCCACCCAGCATGCCTCAGCTGGTGCAGTGGCCCTTCCCACTCCTCAGGGGCCCGGGAGGCTCGGTCTGACCATGTAGAGAAGTACACCATTCACTGAGGCGCTCCCAGGAGCCTCAGGCTGGTGGCCTGTGGTTCAAATACATGCCACAGAGATGTTTTGTTGTGCTGGAGTGATGTGTTTAAAAAAAAAAAAAAAAAAAAAAAAAAAAAAGAGTCATCAGATGCCCTTATGTGGAGCAGGCATTCCCTGCTCCTCACTGTTCAATATCCCAAGGAGTATGGGCTGTGTTAGGTGCCTGTGACTCTGTTTGAAAGTGGTGCAGGTGCCCTGGGAGGGGTGACAGTGGGATGGGGAAAAGGGCATGAGGAGATGGCGGGTGGGAGGAGGTTGCATGGAGAAGGCGGTGTTTGGCCTGGTCCACGAAGGATGGGTGGAAATCACCAGCCAGAGAGGGGTGGGAGAGTATGAATTCCAAGGAGGGGAGCGGAGGGGTGAGGTCCAGAGTGAGGGCGCGGTTGAGAGGAGCAGCCTGGCTGAGTGTGGCTGAAATGAGGGAAGGTGGAGCCAGCTCGAGGGGTAGGGCATTGGCTGCAGGGGTGCACGCACACCACACTGAGGAATTTGGACATTGTCTTGCATGACTGGGAGTTCCAGAAGGCTTTAGCCAGGGAGGGGATGCTCTGTGCTAACGCATTTGGATGCTGGATTCATACTTCCTAGCTATGTGATGTCTGCATGTGTTGGTTGGGGCTATGTGGCTTTAAGCACCTCACCTCATCTATACGATGGACATCATAGCACTGTGTATGTCAAAGGGGAGTTGTGGGATCAGAAGGAAATACAATGTGAAAAGCCCCCAGAAAAATTCCTGGCACATAGAAGGCTCCCAGTCATGGATAGTATCATGATGATGAGTCTTTATAACTCACCTAGTGATGACACCAGTGTGGGAGGTAGCTGAGAGTGATCAAAGGCTGTATTTGTTAAAATCAGTAAAGTACAAAAAAACCCTGGGATAGGACCCAGGAAGCACTTGTAGGAGGCAGGAAGAGGTAAATGTGACCGGAAGATCAGTTTTCTCAACCTCTGTCTCCATTTCCTTGTCTATAAAATGGACACATCCTTGGCTCTGCACACAGGATTTCTGTGTGAATTAAGTAAGAGATATGAGGCTGTTTCAAAGTTAAGAACACCAGGTGACCATAAGGGTTTCATTTTCCTTTGCCCACACAGAGTGAATGAGGGGACATGTGCACCCGGGGCTCTTATTTTTTACAAACCACTGAGGCAAGAAAAGTAGCAAATGACAGCATGGCAAGATTCAAGCAAGAACTAGACAGAAAGGAAGCATAGCTTAGCCCTTCTTTGTAATATTCTCAGCTCTGCCCCATCTCGTCCCGTTCTCTTACTCTCCTTTTGCATTCACGCCCATGACTCAAAACTCCTACCAGATTCTCAGTCTCAAAAGCATGGATTTTTTCAAGCTGGAAACTATGACAGAGTACATTCCCTGAAATTTACAGATACAGAAGCTGAGAAGGTTCACAATAGGGAACCAATGTGGTTAGGAACTGTCCCCAGGAAAGACTGCCTGAGTTCCCATCCTGGGTCTGCCAGTGATTAGCTGCGTAACTTTGGCTAAGTGATTGAGTATCTCTGTGCCTCGGTGACTATTACATGGTGTTAATAAGAGTACTTACTTCCAAGAGTGGTTTGGGGAATTAAATGAGTTAATAAGTGTAAAGCACTTTGAATGTGCCTAGCACCTTCTAGGATTCAGAAATAAGAGTCACTATTATTTAAAACCACAAGGTATTTTAGTGATAGAGCTGGGAATAAATGAATCTTGACTCAGATGAAGGCTCTCTGCACACCCTCTATACTGAAATATTTTATTCTAATCAGTATGCCACGTTTATTAAAGGCAGAAAAGTAAACTGATCTGTTTTTGGCATAATGGACACATTCATGCAGCCTGTATGCCCCATTTCTAGAGCATTCCGGGCCATCAAAGTCTGACAGGCACTGAACGACGCTTTGCAGACACCTTTCTTACCACCTCAAGTTGTATCATCCAGGAGGCAGCAAAAATAGTTCTCAAAATTTAAAAAATTAAACAGGAAGGAGAACAAATCAATTCGGAGGGATCTGCTCAGACGTGCAAGCACGGCCGCTGTCCTTCTGGTACTTTCACGCAATGCGTTTCCATTTCCAAATGTCTTTCACTTACAGTCTTTCATTTCTGCCTCATGACAGATGGTGATTCAGAGAGTGGGTTCTGGAGTAAGACGAGTTGGTTCAGATCCTGCTGCTAACACTGACTTAGTTGGGTAGCCAGGGAACATTTATTTACTCTTTCTGAGCCCCCAAGCCTGGGGCGAATAAGGATATTACAGTACCGACCTCGTATGTCTGCTGGGAGATACGAGGTCATGCATACAAAGCCAGTTCCCAGACCATAATAATGCCCTCATCCAGGAAATGTTGATGATGTGGTTCACGTGTGCCAGGTACTGAGGATCCTGGAGGAATCAAAACAAAGTCCTTCACCTCATGGAGCTTGGGTGTAATGGGGAAAGCAGACAATCTGACCTTGCACTAAGTGCTTTGAAGAAAAACCAGAATAAAGGGATGGAGATTGATGGGGTGCTGTTTGAGCTATGATTGTGAGGGAAGAGCCTGCTGAAGGCAGTATCTTTTAAGCAGGACCACAACTTCATAATCACCACAATCATCATCACCATCATCATAGCCAACTTTCATTGAGAGACTGCCCAAACTTAACACGTCTAAAATTAACTCTTGACTCTTTCCCAGTTTTCCACAGCTTAGTAAATAATACCTCTGTTAACCCCAATGAACAGGCCAGCATCCTACAAATTATCCACTTTTCTTCTTTTTCTCTCACACTTCATTCCATCCATAAATCTTGGCCATTCTGTCCGCAAAATAGATCTCCAACTGAATCATAGTCTTCCAGGACCCCTGTGTCACACCCCCAGAGGCATCCTTCACGTTTTGGTGGGTGTGAATGGCACGCCGGGAGTTCCATGCAAAACATGTGAGCAGCTAGCGCAGTGAGGGAGAAGACCACAATGACAGCTGGGAAAAGAGTGTTCTAGGCTGAGAACACAGCCAGTGCAAATGCCAAGACAGATGACCTGTGTCCCAGAGTGAGCCCCAGGTCCGGGCACTACAGCAGAGTGACAGAGGGGCAAGTGAGGATGTGGGGCCTTGGGGGCTACTGGGAGGACTTGGCTTTTGCTCTGAGTGAGACTGGGGAATGAGTAGAGGCTTGGGGCAGAGGAGAAACAAAATCTGATCCATGTTTTTAAAAATTAGCTCCAAGGAGAGTAGACAGTCATGGGTATGTGCAGGAGATGAGGGGGTGTTGGGGAGCAAGAGATGAAGGTGAGAGGACAGCTAATGGCTACTGCAATGATTCATGTGGGAGGCGGTGGTGGCCTTTTTTTTTTTTTTTTTTGAGACAGAGTCTCACTTTGTTGCCCAGGCTGGAGTGCAGTGGCACAATCTTGGTTCACTGCAACCTCTGCCTCCTGGGCTCAAGCGATTCTTCTGCCTCAGCCTCCTGGGTAGCTGGGATTACAGGTGTGCACCACCATGCCTGGCTAATGTTTTTGTATTTTTAGTAGAGACGGGTTTCACTATGTTGGCCAGGCTGGTCTCGAACTCCTGACCTCAGGTGATTTGCCCGTCTTGGCCTCCTAAAGTGCTGAGATTACAGGCGTGAGCCACTGTGCCCGGCCGGTAGTGGTGTCTTGAATGGGGGACAGTGGTAGAAGCGGTGAGAAGCAGCATCACTGAAGTAGCTGCTCACGTGTGTCCTATATAAATCCAGGGGCGTCACTCACAACCATCAAAACATGCAGGGCGCCTGGGGGGTGCAACACGGGCGTCTTGCGAGGCTGTGGTTGGGTTGGAGATCTGTTTTGGAGACAGAACAGCCAAGATTTACGGACGGAATGAAGTGTGAGAGAAAAAGAAGAAACGTGGATAATTTGCAGGATGTTGGCCTGTTCATTGGGGTTAATAGAGGTACTATTTACTGAGCTGTTGAAGACTGGGAAAGAGTCAAGAGTTAATTTTAGACGTGTTAAGTTTGGAAAGTCTCTCAATGAAAGTTGATTATGATGATGGTGATGATGGTGGTGGTAATTATGAAATTGTGGCTCAGTACAGATTATGAAAAGAACAAACACTTGCTGTGTGCGGGGCATGAGACACATTAGCTCATGTAAATTCCATAACACGGTAGGCACCGATATCATCCTCATTTGACAGATGAGTGTAATGGCTTGATTGTGGTTCCTCTAATGATATGTCCATGTCCTAGTCCTTAGAACCTGTGAACGTGAACTTATGTGAAAAGAATCTTTGTAGATGTAATTAAGTTAAGCATCTCAAGATAAGATCATCTTGGATTATCCTGATAGGCCCTAAATCCAATGGCAAGTGTCCACCTGAGACATCCAGAGGAGAAACTCACAGATAGAACAGGAGAAGGTGACGTGAAGACAGAGGCAGAGATGGGAGAAATGCAGCTACGAGGAATGCCAGCAGCACCCGAGGCCGGAAGAGGCAAAAAAAAAGATGTCCAGCACTTTGGGAGGCCGAGACGGGCGGATCACGAGGTCAGGAGATCGAGACCATCCTGGCTAACACGGTGAAACCCCGTCTCTACTAAAAATACAAAAAAATTAGCCGGGCGAGGTGGCGGGCGCCTGTAGTCCCAGCTACTCGGGAGGCTGAGGCAGGAGAATGGCGTGAACCCGGAAGGCGGAGCTTGCAGTGAGCTGAGATCCGGCCACTGCACTCCAGCCTGGGTGACAGAGCAAGACTCCGTCTCAAAAAAAAAAGAAAAAAAAAAAGATGTTCCCTAGAGCCTTCAGAGGGAATAGGGTTTTGCATGCACTTGATTGCAAACTTTCAGCCTCCAGAACTGTGAGAGAATACATTTCTATTGCTTTAACCCACCCAGTTTGTACTAATTTGTTCCAGCAACCCCAGGAAACTAATACAATGAGGAAAACCAGGCACAGAGAGGTAAGCAACTTGCCCAAAGTCACACAGCAAGTGAGTAGCAGAGCTGGGAATGTCCAGCTCCAGAGCCACTCACCCCACAGGTAGGCAGCATCAACTTCACGTCTCCAACGGGCAAACGGAGACTCAGAGCCACAAGGTACAGGGCTGATGAATGACAGTGCCAGGCTCTCTTGGGCCTCCAAGAGGGAGGCCAGAGGCCCACCCCACTATCGATTCTCACCGTTCCACCTTGAAAAACCCAGAAAGGTCCCTGACTGGCCATCCCATGCTTCTTGGTAGCCACCAAGTGGATTCAGGGCTTTGCTGAGAATTCTATCCAACCCGATGGTTTTAGTTCACAGGCAAACGGCCGTGAAGGGACCCTGGTGGGTAGCAGCCTCGGTAAACAGGTTTCAGTGGCACTTCAGCACTCATCACAATCACTCGGGAATTGCGTAGAGTTTGGATTCCGAAACAGCCTCTTCTTTCCATGATATCCATGCTGAAAATCTCTTGGCTCCAGCCCTACCCTGGCCATGAGGACCGAGATCGGAGGAGTGCCAGGGGCAGGGCGCACTGGCGGCCTCAGAACCGCTGCCAGCCGACTAGAAATTGCTCTCTGAAGAAACGGCGATTGTCCATTTCCTCTCCCACCAATGCCCAGGAAAATATTTTACTGGATGAAAAGCAAATATTGGGAATCCAGGCAAAACATCCTCCCTGACCCCCTGCCTGGTCAAATCTTCATTATTTGAACAGAGATGGACAGTGGGACCTGCAAACAAGGTCTGTGAATGGCACCCAAACGTCTTCCCACACAAAACCGACTTCTCAGAACCCTTAATGAGGGGCAGTCAGTTAATTTGGGGGGTGGTGGGGGGCTGCGAATAGGGGATGGGGGAACTGTTCCGTTTATAAAGAATAAAATAATTAAATTCAGGTCAGTGGAGGGAGCCACTGGGCTGAAACAAATTTGCAGGCTGTGGGGGAGAGGAAGCAGCAAAGGAATGAGCGTTGTGGCTGACTCCGGCCACCTTCTTCGCCTTCTTCAGTGACAACTGAAAAGAGGTGTTGCGGTCTGGGGGCTGCCTCCGAAAAAGAGACCGTCTCTGGTTCGGAGGCCCTTCTCTCTTACAGGTGCACACACACAGAGACGCAACAACACACACACTGTCTCTCAAACCCACACTCGGTTATAAGGTGATGAGGTGATGAGGTTTCACCGCGATAGTCACTCACTCATTCATTCCTCAAAATATATTTTGAGGGCAAAACGTAAACATGCTCTCTCAACTGAGCTGGCCAAAGAAGAGCCATTGTTTGAAAGAGCTCCCTGCGGTGGACCTTCTACCTTTATTCACCTCAGTGATGTGGCCCTTGTCTAAGATGAGTTTGGAAGGCCATGTTGGCAGCTGTCTTCAGAGTGGTACTATGAGGCAAAGAGTAAAGCTGGTTCATTACCATCTAAGGGTCTCCTATGCTGAGGACCCATCTCCTCTCAACTATTTCTGAAGGGAAGTCACACTCCTGGTTTCTCAGGCGTGACTGCAGCCACCTTCAGAGGGCAGAGACTGGCCAACACCAGAGAGGAGAGTGTGGTGCTGGGTGGTGGTGGTGAGGTACTCTCAGGAGTTCCAGGAACTTGGGGTGCCCTGGGCCCTGGCGCCCGCTTTGACATGTTCCCCAAGGGGACAGTCATCATGAGCACATCCCCCATGTGTGAAGGTGGGTTCTGGTGACCACCTTTGTTGTTTTTTAGAAGCCAGCTGTACAGTGTGTCAGGTCACCTGGTCTGGGCTTGGCACTGGGCCTGGCACATAGGGATGGAGAGTGACAAGGTACAAGGCAAGGCCTCTGTTGCCAAGACCCACCCTTGAGGTAGGCAGCATCCCATGGACCTTGACTCAATGACATCACGTGCCTGTCGTCAGGGCCTGGGGTACTCCCGACTGGAGAAACCTGTTGGAGAAGGTCACTGGGTGGAGGACTGGAAGGTGACAGGCAGAGGGAAGGCCACCTGGGGCAGAAGGCAGGGTGGGGAGGGCAGGGTAGAGTGCTGGACAGTGGGCTCAACCCCCCTCAGTGGGGAGGCAGATTTGACAGGAGAAGTACAGAGATTTCTGGCTACGGGAGAGGGGAGGAAGCTCACACTGAGGAAAGAAGAATTTCACAAGGACCCAGCCCTGGCAGGAGGCTTCCTGTGCAAATGCATGTCCCTTTGGAACACAGATTCCCTCTGAGGGTGGCATCTGGGAACACAGCTTGAAACTGATTCCACTACTGAGTGTGGGGACATCACAGCCTCATCGTGCCTCAGTTTCTCTATCTGGAGGCTAATAGCAATAACAACATCATCTAACATTCATGTTACAGGCCCTGTTCTGAGTACCTTATCTAGCTCAACTCTTTTAATGTAATAATGCTATTATTGTAGTTTACATGCTCGTGGCTGCTACATTCCTTAGCCTCTCAAATAGAGCTAAACACACCATTTATCTTACCTCAGATTTTCATAAGGCTAAAATTATGGAATGTACATAAGAGAGGTCTTTTAATGGAACGACACTCTACAAATGCCTATTGTTGGTGTTGATCTTGTAATTCTATAGGTTGGTGCAAAAGTAATTGCAGTTTTGTCATTACTTTCAGTGGCAAAAGCTGCAGTTACTTTTGCACTAGCCCAGGCTTCATCCTTTCAGAAGCCATCATAGGACAAAGGTTATTTAAGGCCTGAGTAACAACATTAAAAAAAAAAAAAAGAATCACTTTCAAACATGAGCAGAGGAAAGATGCCATGGAGACTGGCAAAAGAAAAAGTTACCCAAAGTCTGAAACATAAGAAGGTAGGACATCAGGAGTTTTTGTTTGTTTCTTGTATCAGGCCCAACATTCTGAGAAGGGTCATTACTTGCTCCCTGGTTCCCTGGCGGCAGAAGGAATACAGGGCTTCTCAGAGCCAGTGGCAACATTCTAGCTCACACAGTTCACAAAAAGCATTTATTCAATGCCCAGGAGCAAGAGAATAAGACCTGCTCTCCACCAGAGAAGGATGCATGTTTGGGGAACTCGACTCTTTGCAAAAGTGTGTGCCTAGGTCGCTGTAACCTGACAAGTTTGCAAGGATCCCCTAACTCCCCTTCCCACAACCTCTAACAGGTTCCTCCTGACGATGACGTCCTAAATCAACCACCCAGCAAACCACTGAGAAACTGCCTTCTCCTCTCTCTGCCAGCATCTACATCCAATCCTCAGTAAGGCTATCTTTGGACCCTCTACCTATCTCTGAATCCATCCACTTTATCTCCATGAGCACTACCCTCATCTCTTCCTGGAACTTCCAAAGCAGCCTCCCAAGTGGCTTCCCTGGCTCTACTTCTGCCTTCTCCACTCTGGCCAGTGATCTTCTAAAAATGTGGATCAGGTCGCAGCACTCTCCTGCTTAAACCTTTGAAGGCTTTCCACTGAACCCCAAACAAAATCGAAATTGCTCTACCAAGTCCTCCAGGCCCTATGTGTTGTGGCTCTTTTCTATCTTTTCTGGCTCAGCATCTATCACTCTCCAGATGCTCGTCCTGCCACCTGGCTGAGACTTGATTTTCTCACCTGTGAAATGGGCAGAGTAATGTCTACCTTCCAGGCTGGCTGTGGGGCCACCAGGAGTGGGGACATAAAAAGCACTTTGTAGACTGCAAAGTGCAGCACCTTTAACTTCTACCTCGCTTATAATTGGGCTTTTGTGTTCACATTCTTGTTTTCATGCTTTCTAGTTCCATTTTATCTGTACATTTTATTGTTTGTAATTTTATATGTTTTTCAGATATAAGGATATTTACATACACAAGGTATTATTGGAGACCACGTGACAGCATCTCAGTATTTCAGAGATAACAGCCCAGCTAGGGTGTGCTTAAAACCTGGACAATATTAGTTCTTTCCTGGGTAGAAAACCAAAATTTTAATTATGCAGTCAAGATTGCTAGAAGCCTAGTGAGATCTCATTAAAATTATAAATGAGTTAATTTTCTTATGAAAATGACAATAATGTGATCTTCAATATCGTCTCCAACATTTTCAACAGCGGCAGATAACATTTATTAACCTTACTCTGTGCCGGCCCTTGTATTAAGCACTTTTTATGCTTTACCTTTGCTAATCCTCAGGACAACATTAGGAAGTGTTATTATTGTCCAGATGAGGAAGCTGAAGTTCAGAGACATTAAGTAACTTGCCCAAGGTCACAGTGCTGGTGAGAAATAAAATTCCAATTCTCTTTTTCTGTCTGTGTTTGTAGCCCATGTTTTTGGTTCTGCCCTATGTGTGTTTGGGTGCAGGGGGACCAGGAATGTGTTTATTTGTGGAAAATAATAGGGATAATATGGTTGGGCCGGGGGTAGTAGGTCACTGTAAGGCCACCAAGCTCCACACACGAAAGGTAGTTTGGGCAGCAGATTCTCTTTAGTGTTTTCCTTTACTACTTCATGTCTTATGTTCTAACTTGCAAAGTTGAATGATGCCCAGTGGGTTTCCTTGTAGTCAGTGCAAAAGAGTGTGATTCTCTCCTGTAAAGAGCAGTCATTGCCTTTCTGCTGTTTAAACCAAAAAATGTGCATGTGAGACAGATACACACACACACACACACAGAGAGAGAGAGAGAGACAGAGAGAGAGACTCAGTGAGAAACAGCAGTCATCCAGTGCTTTGTTTTAGAGGCTGATGAGGGTGCTCTGCCTAGAAAGATTCCCAGAAGTCTTCCCTCCACCCTGACCTTCTTGTACCTCCCTCCTCACTTGACTCACCTGAGACGTCAGGCAAGTTACCTCCTCTCTCTGGACCCCAGTTCTCTCATTAGTAAATCAAAACCTCTAGATTTCCAGAGTTCTTTCCAGATCCCAGACTGGAGGGATACTTTTATATCATGATCTCTTTTGCCTTCACAGTCTCTCTTGGGAGAAGAGCAGGTCAGATTGGCAATGCGAAGCTCAGTGAAGGTGGCATGGTTCATAAGTGGACCCTGGACTAGTGTCGTCAAGTTTCAACACCAGTTGCAGTATCAGCTGATTCTTCCAAGCTGCCAGCTGCCTTCGAGGGTGTGGATGGAGACTGTCTAGGACCTACGTGTGTCTACCCTTTCAAAACCGAAAGAATGAGCACTCTGAAGCCTCAGCATCTCCAAGCTCTGCATGGAGGCCTCTGGCCACCCCAAGGGATCAATCCCCGCAGCGCAGTTCACTTTTTCCTTCCCTCCTCCCCACTTCCTTATCTTTGCATAGGGAAGAACACAGGCAGATGTGGTAGGAGATGCCCCAGGAAAGGCATAGATGGCTTGAAGGACTTCCTGACGTCCCTGCGGATGTAAAACTAACTGCAGAAAATCAGAAGCATGGTGTGTGTGTGTGTGTGTGTGTGTGTGTGTGTGTGTGTGAAGGGTGAGAACAAAAAGCTAAGCATAGAAAAAGCTCTCAGAGCCACCTGTATTTCTTCTCTAATTACTCTGTGTTTTATACTTCTTTACAAATCTATGAGCTTCCTATGATACGCCAGACAAATCTTTACAAATAGGGAGAAGGACGCTCCCCCACTAAGACCCACCAGCTGGAAGTGTTTCAGTCATGACATAAGCTCCTTCCTGTCTAGCTGGTGAACATTCCCTGGGATGCGGTGCCAACAGTTCTTTCCCAAGGTCCTTACAGCCAAACAGAACATCAGCCAGCCCAGAACCCAGGCAGAAACCCACTAAGGTGGGGTGTCCCCAGATCCAGCAGCAGTCCACCATTTCCACCCAAAGGGCTCAGAATGCTGTAGATGCAACAATCCCTGTTTACATGAGGGGGTCTCTTAAAAGTGAGCGCTCAGCAGTGCTGTCTCACAGCGGGGGCCAAAGGCCGCTACCAGTAGGATACAATTTGTGGGGAACTGATGAAAGGCTCCTCTAACCAAAAAGTCCTGGGTAATGACCCCTGTCTGAACCTGGTTTGAAATTCCCACAATAGAGCCGCTCATGGCTCGGATGACAAAGAGAGGCCTAGTGAGCTAAAGAAAATAGTCCACATTTTGCTCTAGAAAATCCTGATCACATTTGTGATAAATATACTCTTAGATGATTACTTAATCTCATTGATCCTTGATTTTGGAATCTCGAAGCTCTGTAAAATAATGAGAAATACTGATTTAGGACATCTAACACAGAGTCTGGCATGTAATAGTTCTGAGTAAACAGCAGTTGTTGCTGTAATTATCTCAATCATTTCAAGGGTCTCTGTTTAAAAAGTTCCCATGCTGTCAGGGATGCTTCACTGCGACCATGGCCCATGAGTAAAGGTTCCTTTGATGGTTTGCTAGTTGGGCTCTCAGAAAATGAGCTGGGGCAATGGTTCTCTTTTTTTTTTTTTTTTTTTTTTTTTTGAGACGGAGTCTCGCTCTGTCGCCCAGGCTGGAGTGCAGTGGCCAGATCTCAGCTCACTGCAAGCTCCGCCTCCCGGGTTCCCGCCATTCTCCTGCCTCAGCCTCCCGAGTAGCTGGGACTACAGGCGCCCGCCACCTCGCCCGGCTAGTTTTTTGTATTTTTTAGTAGAGACGGGGTTTCACCATGTTAGCCAGGATGGTCTCGATCTCCTGACCTCGTGATCCGCCCGTCTCGGCCTCCCAAAGTGCTGGGATTACAGGCTTGAGCCACCGCGCCCGGCGGGGCAATGGTTCTCAAAGCGTCATGCCCGCATCACCTGGGAACTTGTTAGAAATGCAGATTTGGGGGCCTCACCTGCCCCAATCTGTTGAATCAGAGATTCTGGGGGTGAGGCCCAGTCATTTCACATGCCCCCAGGTGATTCCACTGCCCACTGAGTTTGAGAACCCCAAAGCGCAGGCAAAGACTGCCAAATCTGGCTGATCATCAAAACTTCTGGGAGTGTTCAGGGGAGAAAAGCCGTGGGCCTTGACGCCCAGGAATTTGGAGGCTTTAGGTTCTGGGGTGAAGCCTGGGAGACAGCTTTTTTTTTTTTTGAGACGGAATCTCGCTCTGTTCCCCAGGCTGGAGTGTGGCGGTGCAATCTCGGCTCACTGCAAGCTCTGCCTCCCAAGTTCACACCATTCTCCTGCTTCAGCCTCTAGAGTAGCTGGGACTACAGGCGCCACCACGCCCCTGGCTATTTTTTTGTATTTTTAGTAGAGACAGGGTTTCACTGTGTTATCCGCCTGCCCAAAGGGCTGGGATTACAGGTGTGAGCCACCATGCCCGGCCAGGAGTCAGCTTTTTAACAAGTTCCCTGATGTTTCCACTGAACTAGAGGTTGAGTTTGTTAGGAGAATTTGCTCCTGGAAAGAACCTGGGGATGGATGTGGTAGGAAGTAGGCTGGAGAAGCAGGCCTGGCAGGGCTGGGGGCCCTGAGAGAGGGGAAGGTGCCAAAGACCAATATTCTCAATCCCAGGCCTATAGATTTATGAGATGAATTTCCTACAACCTTCTCATTTTCCAACTAGGGAAACTGAGTCCCACATAAAAAGACATGACTGTCCTAAGTCCATGCAACTCATACCTGGAAGAGCTGAAACTTGAGTCATAGGTCTCGCTTCCAAAGCCAGCGCCCTTCCCACTGTGCGCTAGGAGCTCGTGCTCATTTGTTTGTTCCGTCTTCGTGTCTCTGAACATGAAGAGTGGGCTGTACAGTCAAGCACTACATCTGCACACATTTCCCCGGAGCTGACCATAAGGGAGAGAGCTAGGGTGGACTTGGAGTCAGATGTCAGATCTCAGTACAAGTTTAGGTTGTCACTGGGTAGCTGAGCCACCAAGTTACCATTTAAGGGCCTCAGTTTCCTCCTCTGTAAAATGGGGGATAACATCTGATCTCACACAGATGCTGAGCGGTTCAAATGCAATCATATCCTTGAAGAGGCTTTCCAAGCTGTCAATCAGCTCCACAAATGCAGGGGCTTGGGAGGCTTCATCACCAAGTCTCGCCAGAACCAGTTCTAGCTGGTGAACTGAAACACCCTCAAAGCAATCAGAGAACAATTAAGCGTTCAGCTGCATGCTGTGAACTCACACTGTGCCTCTGCTCAGGCTGCCCCTCTGCCTGGATTGCCCCTCACCCCCGACCCTCCAAGTGCCCTGTATGTGCAAGAACCCTGCATTTTGGTTCACGGTCTGTCCCTGATTCCCTACTGTGAGGCAGGAAGTGGGTTTTGCAACCCCAAAATGTCTGGCACCTGCAAAGTGTGCTCACAAAGTGGTGAATAGGGAGATCTCCAGGCCTTAGAGAAGGCCTTTCAGGTGGCTAAATGCTTCAGGGAATTCTTATCATGCGCCACTGGATTGAATACAGGAAGGACAAGGGCTTTAAACCAGGCCGAAGCCACCAGCCGACTCCCCGCTATCCCCAGGCCTCTAGAGCCTTTGTCATCCACTTCACCATTTGAGAGTTCTTGTTAGGGCTGGTGGTTTCCTGCAGGGAACTGTCAGGGGACGACAGGCAGGGAGGAAGGGGAAGCAGGAACCAACAGCGCTCCACCGGGCAGCAGTACGTAATGCTGCTACTAAAACGAAAGACAAGAACCAAGGACCAGGTAAACAGTCAATACTCAGTGTTCTAAACAAGAGTTTTCATGTATCTGGTTGATTCTCCTGTTTCTCCCCGTTTTCCGGGTGTGGAGGATGAACGGAGGCATGCAGAGGAAGCATGGCACCATGGCGCAAAGAGCTGTTGGCAGGTGAACAGGAGATTTGGGCTCTTCCTCCCACTCTGCCCTGACAAACTGAGTGACCTTCAGCAAGTGACACTGGATTTCAGGGTCTTGCTGTTTAAAATGGGTACTGACAATGGGGAGAGGTTTAACTGTTCTCCTCCAAAGGATAAAGCAAACAACACAGAAAAGGAAGTAACAGCCACAGGTCCAGCAAAGCAAAATGAGTTTACTCTGACACTGTTCTGGCTAGGGTCCTTCCATGAAAACCCAACAGTAATGACAACGACAATGACAATGGTGACAACTCTTATTTACTGAGCATGCATCGAGCATGAGGCGTGGGACAAATACTTTTCTGTGCTTGTAATGAATTTTCTGTGCAATATAATGACAAGTGTAATGTAAAGCACTTTTTAACGTAAAGCACTTTTTCTG
Organism: Trachypithecus francoisi; assembly: GCF_009764315.1. Classification (NCBI taxonomy): domain Eukaryota; kingdom Metazoa; phylum Chordata; class Mammalia; order Primates; family Cercopithecidae; genus Trachypithecus; species Trachypithecus francoisi. Next base: position 77,751,447 of record NW_022681472.1, on the reverse strand, counting down.
TGCAATGTCATGACAAGCGCTCATCACAATGGTTAATCTTCACAATGGCCCTTTAAGGTAGATACTATCATTATTCCCATTTTGCAGTTGGGCACACTGATGCACAGAGAAGTTAAACCTGGGATCAGGGACTGGCGAGTGGGAGAGCCAGGATTTGAACCCAGGGTGTCTGATTCTAGAACCTACCTTCTTTCCCACGACACTCTACCAAACTTGGAAGTCTGTATTTCTACAGTTAGGAAAGAGTAACGTAACTGTAGAAAGAGTAAAGGACTTAGGCAATTAAAACAATCATTTCTAAACAGAAGACTCAATCTGGAAAGATCACACTTGCAGCATGCACAAATTCAAAAACTACTAAATTATTCCTAGTGCAGGAAGCACGTCTCAGGAAGCTGGCTTAAACAAAGGTAGAATAGGTGCCCTGGAGCTAGCCCGGCACTTAAAGTCAGACAATCTGGATTCTAGTCCGATGGCCCCATGCACGAGCCTCCTCTGCTGAGGTCAGGGAGCCACTTTGGAGCCCATTTTCTCACCCTTCAGGCAGTGCCAGAATATATATTTCTCATTCTTCAGGCAGTACCCTCTCCACTCACAGATCTAGCTCAGAATAGAGTCCCATCAGTGTCCACCTTCTCCACAACACAAGGTTTGAAAGATTCTGTCTCTCACACATTAATTAACGTCTCTATTAATAAAATAACCAGGCATATGTATAACTGCTGGAGTTTCTGAACAAAACAAGGTAACCATTGTTATCCAATTGCAGCCCAATGCAAAAACAAAACAAAACCCCCTATGACCCTATGATATTTTTAGGCATCCCGTGCCACCATATCCTGGGGACTGTAAACTTGCAGTGATTTCTGGAAATACTCTCTATATTGCGGACTTTCAGGAAAACATTGGCCTAAACTGTTCCTAAGGCCTCTTCCAATACCAAGTTCTACGGTTCTACAAAATTATGTCCATAAGTGTGCTTTGCTAATTGCAAAAGTATCATTGAGGTTCTTATTTTGTTCCCTTAATGCTGGAAATGTAAAAAACAGGGAGGACCCCTCGGAGTCCAGAGGAGGTCATCTGAGGATACGAGCCGGGCAGGCCTCTGCCACTTCACACGGAGGGTGGAAAACACATGGAAGTCATTGGGCCCGAGAGGCTGTACCAGCTAAAAATATAAACAAGTGGAAGAAGGGTTTAGATGAACTCACGGGTGAGTGAACAATGGGGCGAGGGAAGTTGGAAATGTTCAGACTTTGTCCATTGCTTCTGCAACCTGTTCTGTTCTCTGGTAGCAATAGAAAGCTTGGCTGAATGGAGTGTGGATGCGCCCACAGACAGCAATGCCACATTCTAGTGTGTGCCCAAGATAAAAAAGAAGGAAGGAAAAAAAAAAGTAATGAGGGTATAGTGTGGGTCTCTGCTCCAACATATAACTTCTATAGTCATACATGAAAAACTCTTTGGAATATATTTAGAAATGAAAGAAAGAAAAATAATTTCTGATTTGATCTCTAAAGATCTCAACTTTGTTAACATTTTGCTGTAATTTCATCATGCATTATGTGTTTTTCTTAAATAAAAACTATATATACAGTATGAACCCTACATTTTTCATTTAACATTTACCACTTTAAAAAAATCACATTGACAGGGCGTGGTGGCTCATGCTTGTAATTCCAGCACTTTGCGGGGGTGAGGCGGGCAGATCATGAGGTCAGGAGTTCCAGACCAGCCTGGCCAACATGGTGAAACTCCATCTCTACTAAAAATACAAAAATTAGCTGGGCATGGTGGCACGTGCTTGTAGTCCCAGCTACTCGGGAGGCTGAGGCAGGAGAATCGCTTGAACCTGGGAGGTGAAAGTCGCAGTGAGCCGACATTGAGCCACTGCACTCCAGCCTGGGTGACAGAGTGAAACTCTGTCTCAAAAAAAAAAAAAAAAAAAATCACACTTCATATATGACCTAAGGGTTTCTACCACGTATTTAACCATTTGCTTATTTAGTTGTTGAATTATCGTACTATTCACCTCTTGTTGAACTTTGTTTTCTTTTCCCAGTTTTCTGCTGTATAAACATGCTGGGATTGACATGCCCGGTTACTTCTTTTTGGAGAAATAACAATATGTCTCCAAATCTCAGAGTAGAACATGTAATCAGTCTCTCTTACAGAGACAAAGGGCATGTGAGGGATGGGCACACGAGGAATATTCGCCAGGGTGTCTGTGGTGGTGGTTTGCTGTAATACCATTTTAAAGGCTCCTTGATACCCAGGAAGTGCCCCTGGCACCCCACTATCCTGTGCTTTTGACTCTCTTCCCACAGCTATTTGTTTCTGTAGAAGATTCTTCCATTGCTCTGCAAACCGAGAGCACTTGGAGAGCTACAGAGATGTGCAGCCACTGGGCTAAAGCACACCCAGACGGGGCTCTTATTAGAAATGCAAATCTCCTCTCTGCTGACAAATCCCAAACACAAAGCTCAACGGGCTCTTCTACCCTCCTCTCCCCCAGGCGGGTGGCCTCTGTCTTCCATGTTACCTGAATGAGTTGAAAGGGAGTTGGCTGGGTTGTGGATCAGTAATCTGAGAAGGAAAGGGTCTGTCTGAAATGGAATTGTCTCCCCAGTGTTTCCATTTTACCCAATAAGAGGAAGTCAGTCTTTCTTCTCAGCCTTAACTCTACTAAAAGCCATTAAGCACCTACAAAGACAGGAGACAATTTGTTGGCAAGTGTGAATGCTGCATTCTGTACCTCCAGGAGGGATGGAAATTGAGCTGTTTACTTGGTGGCCACCCCAAGGGATTGAAATGAAGCTCTAATGTGACAGCCGTTCTGAAATGCAAGTTTAAAATCCCAAATTCTCACCCTCTATTCCCCACCTGTAAAACTCACTAGGAATTTGCACTATTAATTTAGCTGAATTACACCCTGACTAGATCTGACCACCAGATGCAAATGAACTCACCAGTAGGTGACCACACTAACCTGGGTCTGGTTTTGGAAAGGAGGGTGGGTGTTTGAAACCTGCAGGGGTAGTGGCAGGCCCACCTTATGGAATAACTTTCCTTATTACAAGTGACTTCCAGGATGGGGCTCTGATTAGAGATGGGGGTCTGGAGCCCGTTGCTCAGATGGGGTTTCCTTTGATGGTCAGTAATACAGTTACTGGAAAGGGGTCCGGATCCAGACCTCAAGAGAGGGTTCTTGGATCTTGCACAAGAAAGAATTCAGGGCGAGTCCATAAAGTGAAAGCAAGTTTATTAAGAAAGTAAAGGAATAAAATAATGGCTACTCCATAGACAGAGCAGCCCCCAGGGCTGCTGGTTACCCATTTTTATGTTTTTTTTTGATTTTATGCTAAACAAGGGGGGATTATTCATGCCTTCCCTTTTTTGACCATATAGGGTACCTTCCTGATGTTGCCATGGCATTTGTAAACTGTCATGATGCTGGAGGGAGTATAGCAGTGAGGATGACCAGAGGTCACTCTCGTCGCCATCTTGGTTTTCGTGTGTTTTGGCTGGCTTCTTTACCACAAGCTGTTTTATCTGCAAGATCTTTATGACCTGTATCTTGTGCCGACCTCCTGCCTCATCCTGTGCCTTAGAATGCCCTAATCGTCTGGAAATGCAGCCCAGTAGTGTAAGATTCTCCCCGGGGCCTGAAAGCTTCAGGAGATGAATAACTCCTCCCTTCTCAGGCCCAGTCCCAAGGCACAAGGCTACTTGCACCAGCAGCATGCGCCAGCAAAATGGCAGAAGCAGGAAGAAAGCCGGCCAGAAGACACTTACCCTGGATGGAAGACATTTACCCCTGAAGATCAAGAAAGAGGCCATCCGGGTACAATGTAGTAGTTATGTCAGACTAAGACACTTCCCGTTTACAGGAGACTATAAATCCTTTGCTCCGCCCTCACTTGGTGCTGACGCCATTTTAGGCCTCAGCCAGGCTGCACCCAGGCACTCATTAAAACAGCATGTTGCTCCACACCACCTTGTGTTGTCTGTTGGCGGGCTCTTCGGGTTCCAACCAATACAAGAACCTTACATCAGGTGCCAAAACCTGGGAGGGGCTCAGGTCTGTGTCCCCAGTGGACCTACCCCTCCACCCGGGAGAGCAGGCCACAGCAGACAGACAAAGGAAGCTCCTCAGCCTCTAGTCACCTCTCTGTGCATGCACATCGGTCACTGATCTCGCCTACTGATAAGTTTTCCCGGGAGCCCTGTTAACAGGGGAAAATCCACACGGCCTCTCTTGGTTTCTCTGGTCCAAAAATCCAACGTTGGTCCAAGAAGATTCTGGTGTGTGCCAGGCACTTGCTGATCATCTGTTCTTAGGGGGACGCCTCTAAGTCATTTGATCCTGTTCTGGGAACGAAAAAATGGCAGCAGTGACAATTGCTCCTTTTATTGTCTCCCTCTGGCTGTCCAGGACTATCTCCTCTTCCCTGTCCAGGATGGTCTCCTTTTTCCTGTTTTTTTGAGCCTACCCTCTGTTGTGGGAAATTCCCAGTCTTCCATTCCAAAGGACAGCCCTCTAGGCTGGCTGCCTCATTAAAAAACCTACAAACCTTAGGCCTCTCGCAAGATATCTGCCCTAAGTGCCTTGTCTTTTTTGCAGTTCAGTCTGGCCACAATACAATTAAATAATGGGTCCAAATGGCCTGCAAATGAAACATTCAACTTTACAATTTTAACTGACTTAAGCAATTATTGCCGAAGACTGAATAAATGAGGAGAAGTTCCTTACCTCCAGGCCTTTTTACACTCAGATCACAACCCAACCTTTGCAATTCTTGCTTACCTGTTCAAATCCTTCTCGATTCTTGCCGCCCTGATTGCCTTTCTCCTGCCGACCCTACCTCTTTTTTCCTCATTAAATCCAGCAGACTGCTGTCCACCCCTCCCAGCCCTTACCTCTTCCTGTCAGCCGTCTTCTTTTTTTTTTTTTTTTTTGAGACGGAGTCCCGCTCTGTCGCCCAGGCTGGAGTACAGTGGCCGGATCTCAGCTCACTGCAAGCTCCGCCTCCCGGGTTTACGCCATTCTCCTGCCTCAGCCTCCCGAGTAGCTGGGACTACAGGCGCCCGCCACCTCGCCCGGCTAGTTTTTTGTAATTTTTAGTAGAGACGGGGTTTCACCGTGTTAGCCAGAGCCGTCTTCTTTAACCCCCCCAAGCCTCCTCGTTGTCTTCTCAGCCGCCATCTTCCCAGCCGCCATGTTCTCAGTCAGCAGTATCCACTTCTTTTCCTACACTGTCCTCTCCTCAGGACAATTCTAGTATTGCCTGTATCCATTCTACTCCCCCACTGCCCTCTCCTGAGGCTTGTAAACCCATCCCACCACCTTATGGCCCTATCCTCCACTGCCTATCAACTCAATCCCCCTTCCCCCTTCAAACCCTCAGCAGGAACCACTTCCAGGTTCTTCCTTCTCTCCCACCGGTACTCGCTGGGGCGCCATCTTTGGGCCCATGGCCCACTCTTACTTCAGCGCCTGTGCTAGAATGCCCCCGTCAGGAAGTAGCAGAAAATGAAGGTATTGTTAGAGTTCATGTTCCTTTCTCCCTCACTGATCTCTCTCATTTCCAGAAGACCCTACCTCTTATATTAGAAAATTTCAGAACCTCACCCAGTCTTATGAACTAACCTGGCGTGACCTCTAGGCTATCCTCTCTTCCACCCTCACCCCAGAAGACCGAGACTGTATCTAGACCCTAGCTCAGGCACATGCTGATACCATTCATCACCAAGCTCCCGCCCAGCCTACTGGTGGTGCAGAGGCACTCCCCAACCAGGACCTCCACTGGGATTATCAAGATGGGGCCTCTGGATGCTGCCGTTGAAACCACATAATTGTGTGTCTCCTTGCAGGACTCAAAAAGGGTGCCCATAAAGTGGGAAACTATGAAAAACTTTCAGAAATCACCCAAGGTCCTAATGAAAACCCAGTCCTTTTTCTTTCTCATTTAACTGAAGCCATTAAAAAATATACCAACCTAGACCCAGCCAGCCCAGAAGGAACCACCATCTTAAACCTTCGGTTCATCTCCCAATCCACCCCCAATATTCGGCACAAGCTTCAGAAGCTTGACGACGGCCCTCAAACCCCACAACGAGACCTTCTTAATTTAGCCTTCAAGGTCTTTAACAATCATGATGAGGCAAGTAAAAGGCAAAAACAGACAGTTTCGAATGCTTGCCTCTGCGGTCATGATCCCTGCAGGCCCACGGGGCCGCAGCTCCACACAGAAGCCTCCTAGCAATCCACCTCCACCTGGTGCCGGTTTCAAGTGCGGCAATGAAGGCCACTGGTCCAGACAATGTCCAAACCCAGGTAAGCCCACCAGGCCGTGCCCCCTCTGCGGAGGACCCCACTGGAAGTCAGACTATGAGCAGCCCCAGCAAGGACTGCCTCAATCCCTTCCCGAGCCAGATAAAACCTCTAACTTGATCTCATCGGCCTTGCTGCTGAAGATTGATGGTGCCCTGGAACAGACGCCCTGGCAACTACCATCACTTCATCCAAGCCAAGGGTAACCTGATGGTGGCAGATAGGCCAGTATGTTCTTTTTAAATTTTTTTTTTTTTTTTTTTTTTTGAGACGGAGTCTCGCTCTGTGGCCAGGGCTGGAGTGCAGTGGCCGGATCTCAGCTCACTGCAAGCTCCGCCTCCCGGGTTCACGCCATTCTCCTGCCTCAGCCTCCCGAGTAGCTGGGACTACAGGCGCCTGCCACCTCGCCTGGCTAGTTTTTTGTATTTTTTAGTAGAGACGGGGTTTCACCATGTTAGCCAGATGGTCTCGATCTCCTGACCTCGTGATCCGCCCGTCTCGGCCTCCCAAAGTGCTGGGATTACAGGCTTGAGCCACTGCGCCCGGCCTGTTCTTTTTAAATTAACACCGGGCAATCTACTCTGCTTTACCTAATTTTTCAGGGCCCACCCAGTCCTCCCGTCTCCGTTGTGGGAACTGACTGACAAGTCTCCAAACCCGGAGCCAGCCCTCCACTTTTCTGCTCCCTGACACCTTTTCCTTCGCTCACTCTTTCTTAGCTCTGCCCTCATGCCCAACTCCACTCCTAGGCAGAGACGTCCTTTCAAAACTCCACACTATTCTCCACTTCCACGTTCCCCGTAGTACCCAATACATCAACCCAGACTCTTCTGGGGCATCTAACTCTCTTCTACTCCTCCAACCTCCCACCTTAAAACATGCAACTTTTCCTTATCCCCTATCCGTAGTTAACCCCGCAGTTTAGGATACTTCTACACCTTCAGTCGCAGAACACCACACCCCCATCCGCATTCCCCTTAAGGAGCCCACCCAGTTCCTATCACAGAAGCAGTATCCCATCCCTCAAGCAGCTCTCATAGGCCTAAAGCCTATCATTTCTCGCCTCCTCGCCTCACCTACTCCACCCAACAAACTTCCCTTTTAACACACAAATTCTACCTGCTAAAAAGCCAGATGGAACTTATCGCCTAGTCCGGGACCTCGGGCTCATTCACCAAGCTGTACTCCCAGCACGTCCAGTAGTTCCTAACCCATACACCTTATGTTTCATGATTCCCTCCAATACCACCCATTTTTCTGTTCTAAACCTAAAAAAATGCCTTTTTCACAATTCCTTTACACTCGAATTCCCCAAACCTCTTTGCCTTTACGTGGGAAAACCCTGACACCCACATTTCACGTCAGCTCACCTGGTGTGTATTACCTTGGGGTTTCAGAGACAGCCCCCACCTTTTCGTACAGGCCCTTGCTCGCGACCTCTGTATCTTATCCCTAAAACTGTCCACTCTCCTTCAATGTGTTAATGATCTGCTCCTGCGTAGCCCCTCTCAAAGAGACTGCAACGCCCATACTATCTCTCTCTTTTAAACTTTTTGGCAGAATGGGGGTATTAGGTCTCCCCCAAGAAATCACAAATATGCACCCCCTTAGTCACCTATCTAGGCGTGGCTCTTACCCTGCAAACCCAAGGGCTCACAACGAACTGCATATCCCTCCTCCAGTCCCTCCCGCCTCCGCAAACTAAGCAAGAAATTCTCTTTTCTAGGACTAGCAGGATATTTTAGGCTCTGGGTTCCCTCCTTCGCTGTACTTGCCAAACCGTTACACCAAGCTGCTAAAGGCCCTCTCCATAAGCTTTCAAACCCTGCACAGCCTATTACCCAGCCTTTCCGTCTACTCCAGAAGGCTCTCACCTCAGTCCCCATCCTCACTCTCCCAGACCTCACCAAACCTTTCTGCCTCTATACCAACGAATGGCGTGGAGTTGTACTGGTGATCTAACCCAGTCTAAGGGACCCACCCTCCAGGTTGTTGCCTACCTCTCTAAACAGCTTGAAGTCACAGTTCTTGGACAGCCTGCCTGCCTCTGAACATTGGTGGCAGCCGCTGTCTTCACCCTTGAAAGCCTAAAACTATCTCTCCATGCCAACCTAACAGTTTATTCAACCCATAACATCAAAGACATGCTAGCTCACCGCAGTGTACTGTCTCATCTCTGTGCCACAGCTCCTCCAACTGTATGCTCTATTTGTAGAAACGCCCCACATCACCGTGCTAACCAGCTCCCATCTAAACCCGGCCACGCTCTTACCTGAAGCTACAACTGCCCAAGACCCTACACACTTCTGTGTAAACACCGTTCAAACCTTTCTTATTACACCTTTTCCAAACCTAACAGATCAACCCATTCCAGATGCCTCCTTTACTTGGTTTGTAAATGGCAGCTCCTTCCTACATCAAGGACACCGGAATGCTGGCTATGCTGTAGTGTCACTCCCCCACTACACACTATTGAAGCCAAGCCGGACAACAGATCAACATGTATTCAAATTCTCGTTATGTGTTCCACATAGTGCACTCACACTCGTCCATCTGGAAAGAACGGGGTTTCCTAACTGCAAAAAACACTCCTGTCATAAATGGCTCTCTCATTAGCAAGCTCCTTCAAGCTGCCAGGCTCCCGCAGAAAGTTGCCATTATTCATTGCAGGGGCCACCAAACCCCAGGCAATCCTATACTGGCTGGAAATGTGCTAGCAGATCAGGTAACCAAAAAAGTAGCCCTACAACCCGTGCAAGGCCAGTTTCTGTCTCTGTCCTTGTTCTATCCTTTTTACTTCTCAGAAGAAAAGGAGGACTTCTGAGCCCAAAACCTTCAAAAGCAAGGACCATGGTGTGTCAAGGAAGGGTGCTTCCTTGTTCCTCACTCTCAAAGCCTTCCTCACCTCCAAAGCCTCTACAACTCTTTCCATGTCAGTTACAAACCTCTCCTGCAACTTCTCCGCCCTATCCTCACTTGTCCTCATCCTTCCAGCCGTGTTTGAGAAATTACACAGTCCTGCTCTATCTGCCACTCGGTGTCACCCCAGGTCTCCCTCCAGTCGCCGCCTTTTCCTACCCACCAAGGGCAGGGCCAGGTACCTGGGCAAGATTGGCAAGTAGATTTCACTCACATGCCGCCCAATAAACAGCTCTGCTATCTTCTGGTCTTTACCTGTACTTTCTCCAGGTAAGTAGAAGCGTTCCCAACAACTTCAGAAGGTACAAATATCGTCACACAAACTCTTATCATGCATATAATTCCCTGTTTTGGACTCCCAACATCCATCCAGTCCAATAACAGGCCCACCTCCATCAGCCAAATTACCCAAGGCGTCTCTTCATCCTTAAGAATAAAGTAAGTTCTCCCCATACCCCACAGGCCTCAATCTTCAGGCAAAGTTGAAAAATATTAACTCTGTCCTTAAAGCCCGATTCACCAAGCTGGCTCTGGAAATTCACCAGTCACGGACAAAATATCTCCCTTTTGCCCTCATGAAACTCAGCGTAACACCAAAGGCACCCTCTTTTTATAGTCCCTTTAAAATCATGTATGGCTGAACTTTTGTCTTAGGGCTTCCATCCTTACCAGACTCAGCCACGTGGGAATTACCTCCCCTCCTTAATCCACACACGGTCCTTTATTCATAAAGCAGCAGATGAGGCCCTGCCTTTCCCTGTTGACGCCTCCTTGTCCTCTCAACATAACTGTCTTGTGGGCACAGACATATTTCCAGACAATCCAGACGATGCTCCTGCTATGACACGGTGAATACCAACCCGTCTCTCAAGAATACCTAAAAAAGTAAGGTTTTCTTTTTCCAAGGTGCCCAAGCCACCCCCTATGTTCCGCCTGAAGTAGTTGTTAAGAAAGTCGTCCCTTTTCCCTTTTCTATAACCAAATGGACAGGAATGTAAGATTCTCCCCGGGGCCTGGAAGCTTAAGGGGATGAAAAACTCCTCCCTTCTCAGGCCCAGTCCCAAAGCGCAAGGCTACTTGTGCCAGCAAAATAGCAGAAGCAGGAAGAAAGCTGGCTGGAAGACACCTACCCTGGCTGACACGTACCCCTGAAGATCAAGAAGGAGGCCATCCGGGTACAACGTAGCAGTTCCATCAGACTAAGACACTTCCTGTTTACAGGAGACTATAAATCCTTTGCCCCATCCTCACTTGGTGCTGACGCCATTTTAGGTATCAGCCCGCCTGCACCCAGGCACTCATTAAAACAGCGTGTTGCTCCATGCTGCCTGGTGTTGTCTGTCAGCGCGCTTTTGGAGTTTGAACTGATACAAGAACCTCACAAGCAGGTCTCGGCCTCATTTTACCCAACCACCATTCAAGATGGAGTTGCTCTGGTTCAAATATCTCTGACAATATTGAAAACTTAACATGCTTACATCCCTCAATGTGGCACATTCAGATTCTCCCTAGTGACACACCCGCTTCTTCATCACCAACAGGGCTCCACTTCACAATCTGCCCATGCCATTCCTTCTGCCAGTCGAGGGAGGGCCACCACTACTTCCAAATGCCTCTCCAAAATCACCTTATATAGGCAGAAAGCTTGTCAAGATGAATTCTGTCTGGGGTCATTGATTTTATATCCTTTTGGCACTCTGAAAATTCAGTGCACTCAACTCTCACAGCTATTGCTTTTCAACTGTTGTCACAGAAACTTGCTTGTGTATTTGGTCTCTACCCTGTTCCTCAGCACTTGAAGGCGGGACCCGTCTTTCATGCATGGTTCCTAACAGTGCTCAAATAGAAATATGTTTTCCCCCAACTCTTACAATGAGGTGGGAGAATTTTCATATTGTTCTTTTTTTTTCTTTTTTTTGAAACGGAGTCTCACTCTGTTGCCCAGGCTGGAGTACAGTGGTGGGATCTCGGCTCACTGCAAGCTCTGCCTCCTGGGTTCACGCCATTCTCCTGCCTCAGCCTCCCGAGTAGCTGGGACCACAGGTGCCCGCCACCACGCCCGGCTAATTTTTTGTATTTTTAGTAGAGACGGGGTTTCACCGTGTTAGCCAGGATGGTCTCGATCTCCTGACCTCATGATCCTCCCACCTCGGCCTCCCAAAGTGCTGGGATTACAGGTGTGAGTCACCGAGCCCGGCCAAGTTTTCATATTGTTCTTATTCTCATTTTCTCCATAATTTGTATGGATGTAGGTATGTCCATGTCGTTATAAAGAGAATGTAAGCACATTAAATAAACTTTGAAAAGTAAAGAAAAAACTGGCATAGTTCATCACCCAACTCTAAGCATTGTTATAAGTCTTTGAAGCTTTCATGACAGTAAAAGGAAACAGGTCTTGTTTGATGAAACTTTTGCAGAGTTGAACAAATGATTTTGGATTTGCAGATTTGAAGTTGGAATGTATCATAAGATGGCCTTGGTAGTTTAGCATAGCTGTGATTAAGAAGACGTATTCTTCCTGGGTTGATGAATCCTGGCTCAGCCATTAACCAGCCGTGTGACTTTAGGCAGGCAAGCTGCTTAGTCTCTCTGACTCTGGGCATATCTGTATGCCTTCAGAAAATGTTATTCCACTACACATACATTACATATATTCCCCATTTTACATAGTGTTCCATGCAAGCAGCTACCCTTACTATTACACAGTCTTCATAACCAACCTTCAAATTGTTCTATAATAGTCTATTTAATCAGTGGCTCAGAGTTAAGTAAATGTTTTCTTTTTGGTGAAATGCAGTGTTTTAATAACTGAAAAAAAGATCAATGTCTTCAATTGGCAGTGGGTAAATAAATGAATTATCTGCCATCTCCTGGGTACTCTGTGTAAAATAAAATAAAATAAAAACCCACAACACCCTGGGTAGAGCCCAAACCCACTGTACTTCATTTATATTCCCAATGAGAACAACCTGGAATGAGCCTTCCAAGAACCCCTTTACAGGCATGATCCATCAGCCCTGTGAAGCGTGGGAACACACCTGCGATTAAATGAACCACTCATTCCCTCAGAGCAGTCCCTTCTCAGTGCCCATGGTCACCAGGGCTGCCGCCAGCACATCCCCCACAGCCCAAGGCCCCACCTAGTTATTACACAGAGCATGAGGGGCTCTCTGGTCAACAAGGTATGTCGCAGGGACAGCGTCTCCTGCCACGGATTTAGTCGCACGCTGGTAGATGTATTCATGGGCCTCAGTTATCCCTGTCTTCCTGGGTTTTGGTTTCTCTTCTGTCATTCTTATCCACATAGTGACCACGTAATGGCCCTTATGCTCAGCTAGCATAAGAAAGCACCCTCCCTCCAGTCTCCTGGTGTGTGAGTGAGATCCTCTTCCTCCATATCACTAACATACACGCACATGCACTGTACAGATAATTTCTCTATCTTCAGCTCCTGAAAACAGAGGAATTTTTGTTTCATTCCTCTCCTAAGCCCTAAGTCTGTGCTTCTGTCCACTCCACAGGGGTGCTTTTGTTCCATGTACGCTGCACTCACCTCTGCTCTCCTGGCCGGTGCTGTCTTGGTGCCCTTGGGTCTCTCCTGTGAGCCAGCTTTTCTCTTTTATTTATGTATTTATTTAGAGACAGGGTCTCACTGTCACCCAGGCTGGAGTGCAGTGGTGAGATCATGGTTCACTCCAGCCTTGACCTCCTGGACTCTAGTGATCCTCCCATCTCAGCCTCCCGAGTAGCTGGGACTACAGTTGTGCACCAACATGCCCAACTAATTTTTAAATTTTTTGTAGGGACAGGGTCTCACCATGTTGCCCAGGCTGGTCTTGAACTCCTGGGCTCAAAGGGATCCTCCCGCCTTGGCCTCCCAAAGTGTTGGGCTTATAGCCATGAGCCACCGCATCCAGCTCTTCTCTATTTCATCTTGTCTCTGTATTTAATATTAGGTTGGTGCAAATGTAATGGTGGTTTTTTCACTGCAACTACTTTTGCACCAACCTAAATACTTTAAAGAGGGCTGCCGGCCTTAAGAATCCCATGTCTTAATTATTTATGTACAGATTCTCTCCTTTTATTCCCCTAAATATGCTGATTCTGAAGTCAGATTCTCTCCTTTTTTTCCCCTAAAGATTTTGATTCTGAAGTCAGACAGATCTGGGTAACCTTGGGTCAGTTACTCAATTTCTTGAGCCTCGGTTTTCTCATCTGTAAAACAGGGCTCTATTAGTACCAACTTTCTTCACAGAGTTGTTGTGACAATTAAGTGATCTAATACATGTCCTGCACTTGGCACAGTGCTTGGGACTGAGAAAGCACACAAATGTTAGCAAGTATTACTACTGTTATCATCATTAATTGTATTCATTAATAGCAATCCTCGGTTGTTTTAAAAAAGCCTATGTAGGCTGGGTGCAGTGGCTCACACCTGTAATCTCAGCACTTTGGGAAGCCAAAGCAGGAAGATCACCTGAGTCCAGGAGTTTGAGACCAGCTTGCACAACACGGCGAAACCCTGATTCTATAGGGGAAAAAAACAACCAAAAAATCCCCAAACTTAGCTGGGCATGGGGGCGCAAACTTGTAGTCACAGCTGCTTGGGTGGCTGAGGTGCGAGGATCAGTTGAGCCTGGATTTGAAGGTTACAGTGAGCCGAGATAGAGCCACTGCCCTCCAGCCTGGGAGGGAGATCCTGCCTCAAAATAAAATAAAAATAAAAATGCCTAAGGTGCCTTCAGAGCTTGTCATTTTCTAAATTTGTCCATCCCAGGCTTTCTCACCTCTGCCTAGGAACCTTATTCAACCTAAAACTCTTAACTCTTGGTTAATTTTTCTTTTCTGTGGACTTATAAAATTAAACCTACATTAAGAGTCAGAAGAATCTGAATTCTACTGTCATAGAAGAGTAAAAATGGCTATGACCCTGCACGTGTAACAGTCTCTCTGAGTTCCATCTTTCTTGCCTGAAAAATGAAGAAGTTGGACCTGAACACATCCCAAACACATTCCAGAAGCTTCCACCTTTTCAAAGACAATGGCCCCCTACACACAGACCTTTTGGTTAGAGCAGTGCCGTGCGCTGTGAACAAGCGAACACCCTAGCACCGCCCCCAAGCTGCACCTCTATTAGCTCCGTGTCAGGATTTGGATGGTGTCTACACTGCCTGGCGCCTCAGCAACCTCAAAGGGCTGACCCAGACCCTTTCATAAAAAGAAGATTCTAACTGGTATAAACCTCAGCTCTGTAAGGAAGGAAAATGAACTGCAAGCTCTGCTGAAAAACTAGGACAAGTTTCTCTTTAGCAAGTCTCCAGATACTGCTCTGACAATCACTGGGTATCACGAGCCTTAAAACATGCCCCCGCCTGGTGCAGTGTCTCCTGATTAAACTGGCTGCCAGGTTGAGGGCATGGCAGGCAGAAGTGGCAAATTTCAAAACCACACAATTACTAGTAGTTTGGGAAAAACCGTTGGAAACACCATGCCAATCATTTAATTCATTTTCCAAGCTCTTTTTAAATGCAAAATATGCTAATATGTTGTTGGAGTGTCCAGCATGGAACCTGCTAAACCCAGGGCTGGTGGGAATGGAGCACGGCGAGAATAATGGCCCATTTTCCCTCTAGTGAAGAAAATAGGGCCGATGCCACTAGGCTCAAGTGTTTCTTTGTACTCCCTTCAGCTGCAGAAGGTGTGATCACCCTTAGAGTCACAGATTCAGGAATAATGGGCTTCTTTTCTGCGCAGAGCCCAAGTCCTGCTCCTGGTAAGTGAGATGTATCCTTGAGTTGTCTGTTAACTCCTCCTGGGGAGCAGGGGGTAATGAAGGAGGAAATAAAGAGAGGAAGAGAGGGTAATTTATGGCTTGATGGAATACATTAATTTAGGTCCAAAGGGGTTGGTGCAGTGTGGTTTCTGACAGATGACATAGTCCTGCTTTTTGTAGCCCTCCATTTCACTTACCTGCATATGGAGAAGGATAAATTACAGACCAGGAGTCTCTCTTTGAGGTTTCAGGTGAATCAGCTTCCTTACCAAATATTATAGCCATTTTGCCAAAAACCATGCACTTCTTGCACCTATTTTATAATCCCTTTTTTTTTTTTTTTAAATGGAGTCTCATCCTTTTGCCCAGGCTGGAGTGCAGTGGTGCAATCTCGGCTCACTGCAACCTCCGCCTCCCGAGTTCAAGTGATTCTCCTGCCTCAGCCTCCTGAGTAGCTGGGATTACAGGCATGCATCACCACGCCCTGCTAATTTTGTCTTTTTAGTAGAGACAGGGTTTCTCCATGTTGATCAGGCTGGTCTCGAACTTCCAACCTCAGGTGATCTGCCCGCCTTGGCCTCCCAAAGTGCTGGGATTACAGGCGTGAGTCCCTGCGCCTGGCCTTAACCCATTTTATTCTACAACTAAAAGCTGCAGCTCCCTGTTATTTAATAAGCACATACTACTGGGTACTATTTTGTATACCCAGTACTGAACTAATCTTGGTGGTGAGTGTATAACACAGGAGTACATGTACATCTAGGCCTTTGTAGCCATTATTAACCCATTTATGCCAGAGATAGCAATTTTTTTGAACTCTTGCATTAGTGAAAAATCAGACCTTGGCGATGACCTTGAGCAGTAGGATCTAAATCACTCCACATACTTAGCGTTCCAATAATGGAACACCAGGCATAAGTTGGTCAATTGAGCATATTCCCAGGACAACTAAATGCTTAACCATAACTATATACCTTGATTGCTGGGGGAGAGACACACATCCAGGTAAAAAGGAAGTGAGGTATGCACAAAAGAGGGGGAAAGCCGGACTGCAATCTACCAAGTCTCTCAAGGCTTGCCAACTGGTGACTGCGGCTGAATTTAGCACTTGGACAAGTTTTCTTTGACCTGTTCAATGTTTTTTTTTTTTTGGTTTTCTTTTGAGACAGAGTCTCACTCTGTCACCCAGGCTGGAGTGCAATGGTGCGATCTTGGCTCGCTGCAAACCTCCACCTCCCCAGTTCAAGTGATTCTCCTGTCTCAGCCTCCCGAGTGGCTGGGATTATAGGTATCCACCACCATGCCCAGCTAATTTTTGTATTTTTAGTAGAGACAGTGTTTTACCATGTTGGTCAGGTTGATCTGAACTCCTGACCTCAGGTGATCCACCTGCCTCAGCCAATGGTTTAAACATTTTGAACATGTCTCATGGAAATCAAGATTTCCATCTTTTCTTGAAAAAAATAAAAAGGGACTATCTGGCATCACTGAGCCCACATTACTGCATGGAAACAATCAGCCAGGGCTCAGTGGCAATCGTCCCTTTTGGACTAGATGTGGGCTCTCTAATTTGCCAAAGTCAACACCACTCCCTATTACTTACCCCTGGCTAGGCTCACTCATGCCATTGATGTACCTGGCCCTTGTATGCATTTGATTTTGCCTGCCTGGCCTAGGATAGGCTTCTTACCTTGCAGATGAGGAATCTGAGGACTAGAGAGAGAGAAGACAAGTACAGTTCTCTCTGTTGGACATCTGGGTTTGTGTAATTTTTATTATATCACAGTGTGTGTCATCAAGGGCAACCTGCGGGGTACAGGGCACATTAAACACAGGAGGACCATCATAACTACCTGATGAGTAGATGAGCGAATGAATGAATAGATGGACAAGTCCAGGCCATAGATGCTGTAGGGTATGGAGGGGCTTGTGATGGGCAGGAGGCCTGGGGGAAAAGGGTGGAATAAGAGCAGGCCCAAAAGAGCTCAGGAAAGAAGTGGAGGGTTCTTGGCTTACTCTAGGACCTGAAGCTCCATTTATTCAGTGTTGCTTATTCGTGATTTTTAAGATGTATTTTTATTGTAAAGTAGAATAAAGACACAGAAAAGCACATAATGCATAAAATAGAGATTCCAAGCAGGGCCTCTCAGAGTGCCAGAGACCCGAGGACAGGGGATGTGAATAGGAGAGCTTCTTGGATTGGATCTCTCATTCATGAAATGACATGAATTTAAACTTTTGACACAGTCCATGCAAGACATAACTGAATGAAGCAGTCTGAATTTGGGACAATACCACCTAGAGGATACCCTAAATAATATATCTTAAATATAAATCTTGTGATAAACTAGTCCACAGCACCATTCTATTGCATAGCACTTTAGATGTCAAAAGAGCCAGCTTGTTGATTTAAATATTTTACAAACCCACCATTTTTGTAATCTGGTTTCAATATTTTTTCATACCTTCATATGTCAGGAGACTAAAAATATAGACTAAAATATGGTGGCCAGGATCTCTCTTGACCTCAGAGAGGTCTGATCCCACGGCAGAGCTAGAAAACCAGGAATTGGAGGGAGGCGGTTTAAGTTCACTGAACAAGAACAGGGATGGGGTGTAGGAAGACAGGGCATTTCTAGCTCAGCCAAGGCAGCCAGAACAACCTGCATGCTTACCAAGTGCCAGGGATGTGCCGATGGTTGAGTATAACGATGACCAAGCCCCAGCCATAAGGGAGTCATGACCCAGCCAGGCAGCCAGGCACTAAGCCAGCTATAAAACAACGTGACAAGTACTGCGACAATGGGGCACAGAAGGTGTGGGGGTCATCGGGGAAGAATGTGCATGTGCTTGAGGATATACCAACAGGCAGATGGTGTGACTGGAGGTGCAGCAGGCGGAATAGTGCCGTCACCCTCAAAAGATGTCCACATTCGAATCCCCAAAACTTGCAGTTATGTTCCCTTACATGGCAGAAAGGACTGCAGATGAGATTAGTTTCAAGATCTTGAGATGGGGAGATTATCCTGGCTTAACCAGGTAGGCTCAATGTAATCATGAGGATCTTTATGAGTGAAGGAGCCAGGCAGGAGAGTCAATGTTGGAATAATGTGGCTGTAGAAAGACTCAACTGATCACTGCCGGCTTTGAAGATGGACAGGGGCTGTAAATCAAAGAACATGGGCAGCCTCTGGAAACTGGAAAAGGCAAGAAAATGATTCTCCCTCTGACCCCCAGGAGGAACAACCCTGCCAACACTCTAATTTTAGCTCAGTGAGGTCCATTTTGGACTTTTAAACTCCAGAACTGTCAAATAACAAATTTCTGTTGTTTTCTATCATCAGTTTGTGGTCATTTGTCACAGCAGCCATAGAAAATTAATACCGGAGGAGAATCAGACCAAGAGATGGGGGACCTAGGGGACTGGCCCTATATTGCTACCAGTGATCCTCTTTGACCGTCGGTTTCTTTCTCTGAAAAATATGAGCACTGGGCTGGATGGTATCTAAGGTACCTTCCAGTTCTGACATTTTGTATTTTGATGGAAGAGGGGAAGAGCCACTGTACAATGGCTGACAACTTGTTGCGAGGGTTGACAGAGAACAGCACGTCCCGGAGCATGTTTGGTTGGAATTTCCATTCTATGGGCTACGGGTGAGGGTTCATTCGAAGAGATCTCTCCATGCAGCAAATCACTACTGAGCATTTCCTAGGCCCTGCATGTTCTAGGCACTTAGAGCCAATGGTGCATGGGACAGGCTCTGTCCTCTGTCCTCATGGAGCTGAGATCAGGGAGTCAGCCAATGCACAGGTGAACTTCTAAGCACACGAGCTAATTTCTGCCAGTCATTAATGCCAAAAAGAGAATGCGTCCTGGTGATGAGAAAGAGCAGGTTTCCACAGGGCAGACAAGGCCAGCCTCCTTGGGTCAGATCTGACTCAGGACTAAGTGATGAGATGAGACAGGCATGAAAGAAAATGGGAACGAAGTTTGAAAATATATTGAGCTCAACAAAATTAAACAGAATTATATGTGGGGGAGTTCTGAGGGTTTGAATGTCTGAATTGATTCATGTGTTCAATCGACACAGTGTTTTATTAAATCAGACCGTGTTCGAGGTACCAGGGATACAGTCCTGAACAAAACAGGAAAGTGCCCTATAGCGCAGAGCTTCGTTACTGTGTGGAAGACAGATTATGCAAAAGTCAACAGGTAAATATGAAATCAGGAGGTAAAAGTACTCTGAAGAAGAACTGAGCAGGATGAGTGGATAGAAGGTGTCAACAGTGGCCGTAACTGGTCTGGGAAGACCCCTCAGAGGTGTCCATATCTGAGCAGAGATCTAATATACATTAGATCAATATGCATTTCCCAAACTGAAATGACAAGGGAACCTCTTTGTGACAGAGCATCCTGCAGGACTGCTTCTGAGAACATGCTTTGAGAAACGTGGGCACAGAGACAGTCGGAGTAGAAAGTGAGATCTTCATACTCCCAAGACCCGGGTGCTCATGTTAGAATGGAGGCTCTGAATCTCACAAATGCAAAGTAAGACCTTTCATATAGGAGGCTTATCATCCACCCCCAACTGGGAGGTCTCTGCTTGACTTCAGGATTGGCAAAGCACTGCACAAACTCTCCCCAGCTGCCCTGGACTCACGCTGGTTCTGCAGGGTTCACGAAGATGGAGAGTACATTTAACCCATGGTTAGACGAGACGGCCTTTGCAGGCCTGAGCAGATGCTAGGTTTTCACATGTCAGAGAGAGCTGAGTATAAGAACAGGACTCCTTCTCCTAGGATGTTACATTGTTGTAAAGAACATGTGGCCAAGAGACAATGAGGAAGGTCCCCAATTCCAGGGATCTTTGCCCAAGATTTCCTTCTGTCTTGATAAAGGAATAAATTTGACACCCAAAGAGCAGACACAAGATCTGGGACCCAGACCAGGACACATGCTGTATTCATGGGAAGGACACGTCCTGAGAGAGTTACTAACACTCTCCCCAAGGAACTCATAGGGAATTTTACAGAAAACGAACCACCTGTCCCTGCAATGTCCTTTCCTGTCTAGAGGAGGCTGTCTGGACTTTCTCACAGCTGAAATCGGATGAGGTACATTATGTATTCAAGTCCTGTTGCAGCAAGCCTTCCAGCCTGCCACCCCGAGCCACCGCCTGCCCAGCTCCAGCAGAAACGCCTCTCTCGGGAGCAGTCTCCATTCACCATCCGCCAGGCCCAACACCACCAGGGGACCACTCCGATAGCCCAGGCACAGGCCTTACCTGGCAGGTGGTGATGTCGCTGGCTTCCCACTTTGCCCCCGGCAAGAAGTCAATGCAGAGACAGATGGGAACAGTCTACCCACTGAGAGCTGTCATCTTTTCCAGACCTCTGCTTCCCAGGAGTGGGGAGATGAGCACTGGACCAAACCCGGGAGCAGTCTCTCTGCTTGGGAGGCTCTCCTCACCTTCTTGTCACCAGTCATCTTTTCAGCTCAGTTACCACTTCCTCTGGGAAGCTGTCTCCATCAGGGCAAATCCTGCCATTTGGAGATTGTATAGCACATCAGGCCTCCTTTTATGAGCATGCCTCCTATGAGATGGCTTTGAGTCTGAGGTCTGCTACTCGCTGGTCCTTGAGCAAATCCCGTTTTCCCCTGGGCCTCAGGTTTTGAAGGGAGGGGGTTGATAAAATGCTCTCTCGGGTCCCTTTTGGTTCCAACCTCTGGAATTTCCCTTCCCAAAACAAGACCTGCCATCACAGCAGCAACCCAAGTGGAGGTCTTGACCTTCGGAAAATCCCCTTCCCTCGCTGGGCCTTTGTTCACTTAGCACTGAAATCATGGGGTAAGCTATGATACTGGTTTCCAAGCTTTTTAAGGCACGAAATTCATTTTTTCAAAATGCAATCTATTACCTAATAGCAGTAAGAGTAGAGCTGCTTTGCTTGACATAGGAGCGAGGGTCTGGAAGGCTCCTTTCTGTTGGGCCTCTGAAGCATCCTCTCTCAATACAGCTCCTAGAAGCACAGTTTTAAAGTCATACTAGGCTGGGCACAGTGGCTCATACCTGTAATCCCAGCACTTTGGGAGGCCAAGGCAGGTGGATCACCTGAAGTTAGGAGCTCAAGACCAACCTGGCCAACCTGGTGAAACCCCGTCTCTACTAAAAATACAAAAATTAGCCAGGCGTGGTGGTGCATGCCTGTAATCCCAGCTACTCGGGAGGCTGAGGCATGAGAATCACTTGAAACCAGGAGTTGGAGGTTGCAGGGAGCCGAGATGGCGCCACCGCACTCCAGCCTGGGTGACAGAGTGAGACTCCATCTCTAAATAAATAAATAAATAAAGTCATGCCTGTAGCATCACTGTGTGTCAAGTTCCAATGTCTACCCACTGTCACCTCACATCTGTGTGTTGCCTGCATCCTGTGGGGTCCAGGGACCTTCTTTTGAGAAGTGTCCAAAAGATAACAAAGGCTTGCGTGCTCCTTCTTTTTTTTTTTTTTTAAGTGTTTGATTTCAAATGAGGCTTCAAAGGACGTAAGATATGAAATTTATCCAGGCAGGAGGAGAGAAGCCAATAAATTAACCTATTTGCAAATCATTGCTATGGAAGCCAAAGCGCCAACAGTTCAAACAAAGGCCATAAGCTCTTACTATAGCTTAGCATACCCATAGAGGAGGCACAGATGCCCATGGAGCTGGCCCAGTCCCCAACAAGCCCCCGGGCACCTCCGTTGCATCCCATCCCAGTGCCCAGCAGAACTCTAGTTCCCGTCCATGCAGGGCTGGGCAGCAAGTCAGGAAGCCTGGCAGCTGGTTCCCAGGAGTTGCCAGAAGAGCCAAGGACACAAAGAGGGACTCCTGGTCCCTGCAGAACCAGCGCACCCTCCTCCAGAATCTAGAATTTGCGGGAACATTGCCCACCCCTCCCTGCTACCCAGGTGTGAATGGCTGTGTGGCTTTCCACAGCGACAGCTGCACACTCCTTCCTTTCTTCATTTCTGATGCCTCCTGAATCATCATCCTCTGCTGGGTAAGCACAACGTGCAGAGGTTTTCGGAGCAGGTGGAAACACCCCTGCTGCTTCCATGTCAGGGAGACATAAAAACACACTAAGAAACCTTCTGGCAGGAGGCTCAAGGCATGGGCCTGTGTGGGCACCTGGCCGTAGGCTTTGATTTGGAAGCCAGGGTGGCTGACCTTTTGGAACCAGAGTGACACCTTTTATATTTGGAGGCAGCTGATTTTTATTCTTATTTTTAAATTCTTATTTTTATTTTATTTATTCTTATTTCTAAAGCACTCATAAAACCATCTCTTGGAGTTGAAGCTTCCTTTAGTTTTCCTTCCATTCTTATTCAGCTTATAAAAATGCATAAAATCAGGAGTCATTCTGCCACCCCAAATGCATCCCTCTCTCAGCCCCGTCGTCTGGTGACAATTCTCCGTATCAATCCCAAGACAGCAGCTGAGCTTCCTGCACAATCCGGCATCTCCCCCATCCCCCGCTCCCGCTCCCTTGTCCTGTTCAGTCCTCTTGAATTTTAACTGTCAACTCTCCAGTGACAGACACAGCAAGCCTGAAGGGGAGGGAGGCGGGTGCTATTTATAATTCGGCGGCGTTCACCCTCAGAACACGGCCATTTTTTCCAGGCCGCCTGCCAGAGGCCCACATTCCCCAGGCTCTATATATGGGTTTCTCCGCAGGCCCCTGTGGCCATCTCCTCGCCTCTGAGGGGCCCAAGGCAGCCTGGCCAGTCAGAAAGGCAGGGCCAGCTCTGCTCCTCCTTGACCTGCGAGGAGGCCACAGCCAGCCCCACAGCCTGGACTTCCTCTGGAACAGAGGGCAAGAGTCAGGGACCCTGGGGGTACTGGTCTGACAGGGACTGGAGAGCAGCCGGCTATTCCCCCTGGGTTTGAGTAAGAATGGCAAGGAAAAAAACTGTATTCTTGCTATCAAACATTAGATCACCCCTTCTTTTTGCCAAGTGGTTTTCAATTGTTTCCATCGTGATGTGACTGAGGGCCACGGCAGTCTCGCCAACCCCTGAAAGCTCTGAAAGCTGGATTTATGGACGCCCTTAGCTAGGCAGATGGGAGGGGAGGCCTGGAGAGGGTGGGCAGGCCAGCCAAGGCGAGGGCGTGGGGCTTTGGCCAAGCGGATATTTTCTGTAGGCTCTCAGCTTTGATTAGCATATATTAAGGATACAGGAGAGAAAGGTGTCCGGCCTCTTGTGGGTATTTGGATGTAACCACTTCACTGCCTTCTGGAAGCCAAGCCTGGAGGCAAAGGAAGGGCCTGACCCAGTGGAGTGCCCAGTCTGGGCTTTCCTCAACTTTGTCCTTTCTTTTTTTTTTTTTTTTTTTTGGGACGGAGTCTCACTCTGTCGCCCAGGCTGGAGTGCAGTGGTGTGATCTCGGCTCACTGTAAGCTCCACCTCCCAGGTTCACGCCATTCTCCTGCCTCAGCCTCCCGAGCAGCTGGGAGTACAGGCTCCTGCCACCACGCCCGGCTAATTTTTTTGCATTTTTAATAGAGACGGTGTTTCACTGTGTTAGCCAGGATCGTCTTGATCTCCTGACCTCATGATCCGCCCGCCTTGGCCTCCCAAAGTGCTTGGATTACAGGCGTGAGCCACTGCGCCCGGCCAACTTTGTCCTTTCTATGCCAATGCCTGTGGGGCCAGGCTGAGGCCAAAAATGAGCTAGGATCCCCATGGAGCAGGACACCCCCTCCAATTTCATGCGGGCAATTCTACTTTGGTTTCTTGGATAGTGCCTGGAAAATCTCCTTAGGAACTGACTGCAGTGGATGCAGATGTGTCCTGGTCTGACCACTCAAACACCAAGAGCACTCTTGTTCCCAGGTCTCTGCTCATCTTTCTCTCCTCCTTTCAAACCAAGTTCAAGGCCTTCTTCTAAAAAGCCTTCTGGGTATCTCTTCCTGAGGAGGGAGAGCATCTAGTACGAGCATGTATGCTGGGAGTAACAGTCTGGACTGCTGGCGTGCTTACTCTATGCCATGCAATTAGCACGGAGCATCCCATAAGGCCCCCGTGGGAGAGTGCCATTCTGTAGGTGAGGAAACAGAGGTGCAGAGTGATCAGGCAGCCTGCACAAGGTGACCTCGTGGGTAGGTAGCAGATCCCAG
This sequence comes from Trachypithecus francoisi, assembly GCF_009764315.1. Lineage (NCBI taxonomy): Eukaryota > Metazoa > Chordata > Mammalia > Primates > Cercopithecidae > Trachypithecus > Trachypithecus francoisi. The sequence goes on along the minus strand of NW_022681472.1, from coordinate 77,727,264 downwards.
TCTCACTCCCAGCCTCCCTGCTGCAGGCACTGGTTCCTCTCAGTTGCTTGGGGTCTTCATCATTACTTTGGGTCCAACCACTGTCTTCTCATGCATTGGCCTCCCGTCTGTCCTTCAAGAAGGCCTTAAACTCCTTGCAGGTGGAGGCTGCTTCTTAATGCCTTCCCTCTTCCTTCTCTTCTCCCCTGAGCATCTAGAACAAACTAGACCCACAAAAAATCTCCACTCCTGCTGTAGTCCTATGGCTAAGGACATGGCTACCTGTGAGCTTGCTTCTGCCTGAGATGGGTTCCTGATTCTCTCCTTTGGCTTCGTGGCCTCTGCGTCCCCCCGAGCAGCCGCTGTCTTCCATCTGTGGAGGTCCCAGCCATCCCTACAGTTACTCGTTTGCCTGTGACAAATATGGGACTGGAGCTTCAGCAGGGGAAAGCAGCAGCAGGAGTTGATCAATTCCTAAGCAACAAAGATCCTGTTTTCATGCAAACGTCCTCGGCATTAAAACAAAAACAAATTCCTCACGGGGCGCGTCCTGGATGCCAAGTTTCATCGTAAGACACATTTTTAAAGCAAGGTTTTGTGCCTGTGTGAGAGACTAACAGGGAATGTGGGAGAGCCCCGGGCCAAGTGCTGTCTCCATATAGATCCACCCTCATTTAGACCTCCTGGCCACCCCTCAAGCTAGCCACAGTCAGAGCCTGATCTGAGGGGCAAGAAACCAGGCAGAGAGGGAGGAGGGAGCAGGTCCAGCATCGACCATATCTCAAATGGCAGCAAAGGGAGGTGACTGGGTTTGATTGAGGCTGTGCTGTGTCCAACACAGACCTGGGGATGAAACGTGGTCATATTCGCCTTGCAGACATGAGGATACGATTGTGAACATTTCAGATGACTATGGGCAAAATAGTCATCTGAAATGTTCACAGGCCATCTAGCCTCCAGCTGGCTCCTGCAGCTTTGTCTTGTAGGATTATGGGTGTCCAAAGGCAGCATACTTGATGGGTTGGGGCAGGGCCACACAGTTCACTTCTGGCAAGAGGCAGTAATCCCAGGACTGTGGTATTTTAGAGCTGCAAGATCATCTGGCACTGTCCCCTTACTGCTGATGCCTTGCCCAAGGTTCATAGTGCAGCCAAGACTTCAGTTTGAACCTCTTCCTTCCGGGCCCTCTGAAACCCTCTTTGTAGCCCGCTTTTCCCATGCTGAGGAGGTAGTCCCTGGCTTCTGCATGTGCCCAGCAGTGCCTTGTGGGCCTGGGATTGGGTGATACAAACAGCTGGTTGCAGCCTCCTCAAGCTGGCCTGGGAAGCTCCCCAATGCCTCTTCCTAGTGCCTCAAACGGCAACTGATCCTGAGTGGGCAAAGGTCTGGTGCTGGGCACAGTGAGTGGGCAGGTGGGGCAGGATAAAAGGGCCTCTAAAGGGGACTTGTGGGCGCTAAGAGTGATAAGAATCAGCTAAGGAGGGTGTGGTAAGCACGTGGGCATTGTGTGCAGAAGACCTGGGCTGGAATCTAACACTGCGAATACTCCCCAGGATCCGTGTTCCTCTCTTTAGCCCAGGCATGCAGTTACACTACATTTTCCAACCTTCCTTGCAGTTAGCTATGATCATGTGACTGCATTCTGGCCAGTGGAATGTGTGTGGAAGTGATGTGGGCCAATTCCAGGCCTGACCTATAAAAATCCCCCACTTTTTGTTCTCTCTCTTTCTCCAGCCACCATCTGCATGCAGAGCTCCCAGGACTCGAAGGAGAAAGAGCCCCCAGAGGAAAGGAGCCTGGGTCCCGGAATCACTGTGTAGAATACTGCCTGCCAAACATACACCCTGAATTGTTATGGCAATAACAAATAAACTCTTAATGTGTTAAGCCATTTAAATTCTGGGGTTGTTACAGCTGTTAGCCCAGTCTGACTAACATAGCCTCTTAATAGGCTTTGGATAAGTTTCTTAGCCTCCCTGAGCTTCAGTTTCCTCATCTCTAAAATGAGAATTAGAAAAACCTTTCTGAGAATGACTGAGCTAATATTTGTAAAGCTCCTACAACCAAGGCTGCATACGACTTTTGTGAGCCCTTGGCACTTTGATTTTGTAGGTGCCTTCTTCTATTCAAAAAAAAAAAAGAATAACTAAATAAAAATGAGGCTTTACAACTGTATCAGTATAAAGATGGATATAAGACAGATTCATTATTGAGACTCGTTTGAACCCAGGAGGCGGAAGTTGCAGTGAGCCGAGATAGCTCCACTGCACTCCAGCCTGGCAACAGAGCAAGACTCTGTCTCAAAAACAAACAAACAAACAAACAAAAGACAGATTCATTATTATGTTTTGGAGCCCTTGAGACTTCAGTTCCAGACCACTGCAATAAAGCAAGTATCACAATAAAGTGAGTCACATGAATTTTTTAATTTTCTAGTGCAATAAGTTATGTTTACACTGTACTATAGTCTAATAAGCAACAGTAGTATACATAAGAAAAGCACACCCTTCATTTAAAATACTTCACTGTTAAAAAATGCTAATAGTAATCTGCCCCTTTAGCCTTTTGATGGTGGAAGATCTTGCCCTAATGGTGATGGCTGCTAACGGATCAGAGTGGTGGTTGCTGAAGGGTGGAGTGGCTATGGCAATTTCCATTTTTTTGTTTTTTTTGTTTTTTTTTGTTTTGAGATGGAGTCTTGCTCTGTCGCCCAGGCTGGAGTGCGGTAGCGTGACCTCAGCTCACTGCAACCTCCGCTTCCCGGGTTCGAGTGATTTTCCTGCCTCAGCCTCCCTAGTAGCTGGGACTGCAGGTGTGCGCCACCACACCTGGTTAATTTGTGTATTTTCAGTAGAGACGGGGTTTCACCAGGCTGGTCTTGAACACCTAACCTCAGGTGTTCCGCCCACCTCAGCTTCCTGAAGTGCTGGGATTACAGGCATGAGCCACCACGCCCAGCCGGCAATTTTTAAAAATAAGACGACAATGAAGTTTGCTGCATTGATTGACTCTTTCACAAAAGCTTTCTCGGTAGCATGCGATGCTGTTTGATAGCATCTTACCCACAGTAGAACTTCTTTCAAAATTGGAGTCAATCCTCTTAAATCCTGCGGCTGTTTTATCAACTAAGTTTAAGTCATAGTCTAAATCCTTTGTTGTCATTTCAATAACGTTCACAACCATCTTCACCTTCACCAGGAGTGGATTCCATCTCAAGAAACCACTTTCTTTGCTCATTCATAAGGAGCAAATCTTCATCTGTTCAACTTTATCATGAGATTGCAGCAGTTCATTCACATCTTCAGACTCCACTTCTAATTCTAGTTCTCTTGCTATAAAACACAGTATCTGTGAAGCGTGATACAGCGAAGTGCAATAAAATGAGGTATGCCTGTATTTATTATTTTTATATTTGATTTTATATTCATTGTTATTATATTCACTTTTTTCCTTCTGATTTTAAGAGCAATAAAAATGAGCATTTTTTGGGCCCCTCAAAGTATCACAGACTCTGGGCACTGTGCCTATTGAACCTAGCGGAGAAGCCAACCCTGCCCACTGTAGTGTCTGGCCCATGGTGCATACAATAAATGGGAACTATTAAGAGACATGTATAAAAATAATAACAGAAAGACAGGTGTGAAACAGCAACAAATGATTATGAAGCCCGTTTCATATACCTCATTTCCTCCAACCCTCACATCCACTGTATAAGATGCTTATCATCTATATTTTCTGATGGAAAAATGAGACTCAAGGAGATTCAGTTGTAGGCTCAAGAAAGGCAGGAACATCTAATACTCAGTGCCTATGTTGGGCACAATGCTCGATACCTGTCTTACTTTATCACTGCTAATTTTCCCAGATCCAGGATGAGGTAGGGGTTATGTTTTTATCCCCATTTATGATTAAAAAAACAAATTGATGCCAGGGACCAGTGGCTGAGCTGAGAACTAAATACACTTCTACTGGGTACCCCATCTAATGCTAGCTCTACCACCTGGTCTTTCCATTTATCAATAGCTGTGTCAGGAGAATTGAGAGATGGCAGTGTCTACAGAGGGTGTCAGACACCCCAACACCTCCTTTCATGGGCTAGAGAAGAACCTGCTCAGGGCTGAAATCCAAGCACATCATGCCAGATTCAACGTGTGCTTTCTCATTCTCCACCCAAATGTACTCCTTAGAAGGTTTAATTATAGTGACTTCTATTTTCTTGTAAATAATCACATCTGTCATAACTGAGCTAAGTAATCCAAGGCTCCAGGTTGGCAGTCTTGGTGGCCTGAGCCAATGTGTCAATTATGCCAAGTAGGCTGTGAGCAAAAGTTGCGTGAAATGGAAGAGAGAAAAATAATCACAGTCATATAGATGGTGAGGACCAATATGTGCTTTTGCACAACAGTAATATCAACACGAACTCGTAAATGTGGCCAGTGGGTGTCAACCCTTCAGCAACCCAACAGTGAAACAGATGCAGCCAGCCAGTTCCCAGAGAATAAAAACAACCTTTTTAGTAGAGAGCCAGTCCTAGCAACTGGCTTCTTTAATATTTTTTTGAGTCTAAGTAGATACCCCCAGGAAGCTGCCTTGGCTCTTCATGACCTGTTGCCTCTGGGAGTTGCAAGGGCTATATTCAGAGTGCAGCTGTTCAGCCAGCATAGATTAGCAGTGCGAACTTTGGGTCTGGATTGGGGTTCTAGTCTTCTCTCTCTGTGAAATTTATCAGTAGTATGACTAAGCAAATCATTTAGCCTTCACCAATTCATCTCAGCTTTCTCATCTATAAAATGGGGACAAGAATGTCTACCGCCCAGAATCCTTGGAGGACTGAATGACGTAATGACTGTATGTGATAGTCTGTTGGAGAGAATAAGCACTACCTAAATGCCAATCATCATCATAATTAGCAGATTAGCACATACAGGTTAAGCATCCCTAATAAAAAAAATCTGACATTCAAAATGCTTTAAAATCCAAAACTTTTGAGCACCGACATGATGCTCTAAGGAAATCCTGATTGGAGCATTTCGTATTTTGGATTTTTGGTTTAGAAATGCTCAACTGGTATGTATTCAGCAAATATCCCAAAATTTAAAAAAAAATCAAATTCTGAAACACTTCTGGTCCCAACCATGTTGGATAAAAGATATTCAACCTGTACTGAGTCCTATTTTCAATCCATGGGATACCTTCTTTCTCTACTCAAATAACAGCAAATGGTCATGCTCTGCGTCAGAGGGGATAAGACATGGCATCTACTCGGCGACTTCTTTCATGGGAGGTGTCTGAAAGTCATCATGCCAGTCGAGCTCTGAAAGTCTTTGTGTCTGATGGGAGGGTATAACGGAGGTGCATCTTTCAGGTCACAACACAGGAAACTGAAAGGCGGCTCTGATGCATTCCCAGACACCCATGGGAAATGGACACATGCTCTTGGCTATGGCTTTCAGAGTGACCTTGGGCACATTAGCTCATCTTTCTTGCTTCAGTTTCCTCAACTGTAAAATGAGGGTAGTAACAGTACCTACTTCTTCTTCTTCTTCTTTTTTTTTTTGAGACGGAGTTTCACTCTTTTTGCCCAGGCTGGAGTACAGTGGTGCGATCTCAGCTCACCGCAACCTCTGCCTCCCAGGTTCAAGTGATTCTCCTGCCTCAGCCTCCCAAGTAGCTGGGATTACAGGCATGTGCCGCCATGTCTGGCTAACTTTTGTATTTTTAGTAGAGATGGGGTTTCTCCATGTTGGTCAGGCTGGTCTTGAACTCCTGACCTCAGGTGATCCACCTGCCTCAGCCTCCCAAAGTGCTGGGATTACAGGTGCGAGCCACCACATCTGGCCCAGAACCTGCTTCTTAGAGTAGTGGTAAGGAATACTTAAACTGCCACACATCACCAGCTTACAACAGGGCCAGGCACATGGGAAGCAATCAGTTGGTATCAGTATTTACTATGACTTATGTCACCACCATGTCACCGGTCAATGGCCTTCCTTCCTTCCTCCAGGATTTACTAACATACGTGTTTAATGCATTAGCCTCTTTCAGGTTTTCCACATTAAACCTCTTCCTAGGAAGGAAATATTGTAGTCAACACAGAAGATCTGGCAGCAAAGCACAGTGTTAAGAGCTCCAGGATCTATATCTGAATCTTCAAGAGAGGCCCAGAGTCACTTCCTTCAAAGGAAGTACATTTCTGGAGCAGAGACGTGGGAGAAAGGGTTCTGGACCAAGAATCAGGGGACCCAAACCCCAGCTCCGTGCCATTTTTCCCACTCTGTGGCCTTGGGCAAGTTGCTTCGCTACTCCGGGTATGAATTTTCTCAGTTATAAAATAAACGGGGCTTTTGGCAATGTATCTCAGTGTATTCACGTAAAGAAAGGGATGGTAAGGACAACTATCACAGAGTTGCTACGGGATGTGAACCACATAACACATCACTCACTGAAAGGCATGAGGTCCTGACCATCGCCCATAAGGCTCTTTTCCATCTGGCTCCCACATCTCCAGAACGCATGGCCCTTTCTGCTGCACACATTGGACTCCTCGCTTTTCTCACACCCTTCAGGCACGTTCCCACCTTAGGGTCTTTGCACCAGCTGTCCTCTGCCTGGAATTCTCTTTCTCCAGAAAGCCCCAGGGCTCACTCCTCCACTTCCTTCAAGTCTTAGGTTACTATTGTTTTTCTATAACAATGATCGCTTTCTAGCATAGTCTATGATTTCCTCACTTACTATGATTATTGCTTACTGTCTGTCTCTCCCCAGGCCAAAAATGTAAGTTCCGTGAGAGAAGGAATCTCTTTCTGTTTTGAAACCAAGAGCCTGAGAAGAGAACCGGGAACAAAATAGGTGATCAATAGATATTTGATGATTTATTGAATGAATGCATGAAGAGCACGGATACACAAAGCGAGTACTTATTAAATTCTTGGCAGCCTTCTTAAATGTGAAAGGGGGATTCTTACTCCTCACACATTTTCCTTCCACGAGAAAGGGTCCTTATGTCAAGGCTCTGGACCTGTTACCATCCCGCCTTCCTTCTCTTCACCCCTGAAAGTGGAGTAAAGGCTTGATTGGCAGGTGTCGGCCACTCTTGGACCATTTCTCAACTCAAACATTACTCTCCTGCAAGCATCACGGATGGGCCCTCTCTTTCTGTTCTGTCTGCCCCTATCAGAGGGTGGCAGCAGCCTTTGCCCTGGGTAAGTGTGTCTGGTTTCCAGGTTCCCAGTTCCCCTTGTCGGGTTCTTCCATGGCGTGGATGCAGGGCAGGAAACACTAGAAAGACCACCAAGCCAGTAAACCTGCATCATATTCTCTAGTCTGGTTCTATCAGTAACAAAGTAGATATTTTTATTTTATTATTTTTTGAGACAGGTCTCGCTCTGTCACCCAGGCTGGAGTGCAGTGGTGCAATCTCAACTCACTGCAGCCTCGAACTCCTGGGCTCAAGCAATTCTCTCACCTCAGCCTCCCTATTAGCTGGGACCATTGGCATGTGCCACCACACCCAGCTAACCTAATTTTTTTTTTTTTGTAGTGAAGGGGCTTTGCCATGTTGCCCAGGCTGGTCTCGAACTCCTGAGCTCAAGCAATCCACCTCCCAAAGTGCCGGGATTACAGGTATAAGTTGCACTCAGCCCAAAGTGGATATTTTGATTTCCACCTGTTCAACTCCTATGTCTGTCTCCATTGATTCTGAACCTAGTCAGGTAACAAGGCTGTGCCATTTACTGACCCCTAAAACTCTAACATCAAACATTCCCAATTTTAAAAAGTAAAACTTTCGGTACTCTGGATCCAAGTTGTCTATAATCCCGGCCACTCCCTTTTGACATGCTAGTCTGTGGATGTTCCACTTCACATACAACACTCTTTGGCGTGCCCATTTTGATGGGCATGACTCTGCAGTGAGGTTTGTGACCCCAGGGGAAAGGGGCTGCTACTGGCTGGACACCATTCTGCTGCTGATGCTGTTTAAAAAGGTATACACATCCTGCCCCTCACTGCTGGCCCTTCCAGGGCCTGCCGTCCACAGAGCCTCACCCACACAGGACGTGACATCTCAGGGCCACATTTCCTGCTCATGTGGGACTCGATTCTGTTCTCTGAAATGCTGCATTTGCTCCATTCTTCTTGTCTGCTGAGATCCTTTAGGAAGTTGTATCTGTCATCCAACATGTTCACTATCGCTCCCAGCTTCACATTATCTCTGACCACAGTGAAATGATAGTGACCACTTACTGAATGTGTACAAGGTCTCAGGTATTGAGCCAAGCATTCTCCCTATATTGTCGCATTTAATACTCAAAATAAGCCAAGGAAGCAGGGGTTACTAACCCCCATTTTACAGAAAAGGAAACTGATGTTTACAGAGATGAAGGGTATTTATGTGTCACTGCAGTTCATAAGTAGCTGAGCCAGTTCTTAAGCCTGCACACTGGACGGCCTCTAGGGCTGGCACTTAGGTCTTCATTTATGCCATTTATTAAGCTCTTACTCTTTGCCAAAGATTGTGCACCATGCTGGATTTACATGATCTCTTCGGAGGCTTTTTTTTTAGCAGAGGAATACATGCCCATGGTCAAGAAATCAAGCACTACCGGGGCTTATAATGAAAACCATCATCTTCTAATGAAAAGTAGCCCTCCACCTCCCCTACCCAACACACTCCCCAAAGTCAACCTTTTCTAACTCTTTCTGAAAACTCGTAGAGACTTCTCTAACTACAGGATTTATTGTAAGCTTCAAACAATTTGGATGACGTAGATATAATGATGATCTCCCTTTACAGATGATGAAATGGCAGCAGAGTGGCCTAACGTCACATAGCTGGCATGGGGCAAAGCCAGGATTCAAACTCACTTCTGCCTCTGCCCAGGTCCTGTTCTTACAGTTCAGGGCCTGTGCGTGACATGTGGGGCAAGGGTGTGGCTCGGGCCCCTCAGGCACACTGGTTTCTGGGTTGCTTGTTGTCTAAAAGCACTCACAGCAGGCATAACTAAATACCAGCATGGGATTATGCAGAAGTGAGTTTTCTTTTCCCTGTGAGGTTAGTTGCCAATTCCTCTTTCTTCTTTTTTTGAGATGGAGTTTCACTGTTGCCCAGGCTGGAGTGCAGTGGTACCACCTTGGCTAACTGCAACCTCCGCCTCCCAGGTTCAAGCGATTCTCCTGCCTCAGCCTCCCTAGTAGCTGGGATTACAGGTGCCTACCACCATGCCTGGCTATTTTTTTTGTATTTTTAGTAGAGATGGGGTTTCGCCGTTTTGGCCAGGCTGGTCTTGAACTCCTGACCTCACGTGATCTGCCCACCTCGGCCTCCCAAAGTGCTGGGATTACAGGCGTGAGCCACTGCACCTGGCCCCAACTCCTCTTTCTAGTGTCTTCACGTTTGTTCTTCTCCAGCCACTGCAGACATCTCCCATCTCTCTGTTATGATACAACTGCCAACATCACTTCAGGGTCTGAGTCTCCCGGGCCCTTCTATTCCTTTCCAAGAACCTCACAGCTTCTGGTCTCTCTTCCTGTGAGATGGAACTAATGGCATTTATCACCATCTCCGTTAAGAGGTTGCAAAAAAGACCCATCCCTTCCAGATTCAGCTTTTATAAGAAATGAGTCTCCCTTGGTTTTGTGACTATAGCTATTGCTGGAGAAAAAGTGCATGCAGCACAAAATGAAACAACATTGACAATATTTGTTAATTGTCTAGCTAGTGCTTTGGAGCTCCAACTCAAACTAGTCAGGTTCAAATCTTGGTAAGGGCATTCACTTACTATCTTTGGTAATCTGACAGGTCACTCTCCTCTCCGTAATGGATTCCTCAGCTGTAAATCTGGAAGGAGTGTGGCGAGAATGATGGATTATAAATAATGAATTACATGGGTTAACCGTTGTGCTTTGAACTCTCCTGACCACAGCCCGCGCTCTATATGCTATTACTACTTAGTATTTGATATGGTTTGACTGTGTCCCCACCCAAATCTCATCTTGAATTGCAGTTTCCATAATTCCCACATGTCATGGGAGGGACCTGGTGGGAGGTAATGGAATCATGGGGGCGATTACCCCCATGCTGCTGTTCTAGTGATAGTGAGTGAGTTCTCATGAGATCTGATGGGTTTATAAGGGGCTTTTCCCCCTTTTGCTTGGCACTTCTCCTTCCTGCCATCATGTGAAGAAGGATGTTTGCTTCCCCTTCCACCCATGATTGTAAGTTTCCTGAGGCCTCTCAAGCCATGCTAAACTGTGAGTCAATTAAACTTCTTTCATTTATAAATTACCCAGTCTTGGGTATGTCTTTATTAGCAGCATGAGAATGGACTAATACACTACTAGCATTGTTGTTGTTTAAAACCCTGAAGTTGACCTGAGGCATACACACACACACACACACACACACACACATATATATATATATATATATATATATTTGGTGCTCACATCTAAGTGGCATCAAGACAGAAATGATCATTAATCTCTTAAAAGTATTTAAAGGCATAATTATTAGCCCCATCTTATAGATGAGCAGATAAACTGAAAAAAGGTAAGTGACCTGCCCACGGTGACAGGATGGTTCTGAATTAGAAGCAGGCACTAAGGCCATTTGAACTCTCCCAACAACAAGGCTGGGTGACCTTGGACAAGTTGCACTATCTCTCTCTGAGCCTCATTTGTAAAATAAAAGGGGTAAAGCTGAGACCTCACCTCTACCATTCTCTAATAAAGAGGGAGTAAGCACAGCAGTTAAGAGATAGTGTCCAGAGTTAGGGGTCTTCTACTTACTACCTGAGTGACCTTGAGCAAATTACTTATTCTCCCGGTGCCTCGGTTTGCTCATCTGCAAAATGGGTCTAATGGCAGTATCTACCCTAGAAGGTGGTTATATATGGTTATATATCTGAGGAGAAGGCCTGGCACATAAAAGTGCACAGTAAGTATCAGTTCTTATTCCTGACTTGTATGTGGCCAGCCTGGCCTCCAACACCCTTTGTCAGTCCTAAGCCCTTTGCTCATCACCCACCACAGTCTCAGTCCTGACACTGTGCTCAGGGCATAACACGTGGTTTCCACAAACCCGGTTAGGTGTCTTAGGCAGAGTGTTAAGCTCTCCATCTAAAGTAAAAGGCTATTTTCAAGTGCCTAACACTTCAATTTGAAAAGAACTCTATTTTTTTATTTCTACCTGTAACGCTGATTACAGTGTTTTTGCTTTTCTTCCCATGTAGTCTAGAAATCCTGAATAAATGTCAAAAAGAGTTCCCTGAGTCAATAAATAATGTAATATTATTAAAACTCTTAGGAATGAACCATTTCCTCCATTACCAGAAGCTTAAAAGGATAATATTTTCAATTTCATTTTTCAATAAATACATTATGCAGGGCGCAAGTGATGTGGCTATAATTTGTGGTTAATAGATCAATGGTTCATTCATTTGATTGGAAAATACCCGCGCCTGCCCAGTAGGAGCCAGGCATTGTCCCAGGTTTTGATGATCCAACAATGACAACAGCAACAGCAGCAGCAGCAGGGAAAATAGGAGCTCCCACTCACCAAGATCCCCTTCCACTGTCCACCCGTCTCCACCCTGTGGACTGTGGGAGTGCACCCTCGCCCTCCACCCTCTACCAGTGAGCTCTACCAGTGGGATGAACTGGCATGAGATCAGAGGGTCTAAGGATGGGAGGTCTGGGTATATATCCCCACACCCCCTCCCCTATCATCAGACCTAGAGAAAATTACTTCATCTTTCTGTGCCTCAGGTTTCCCATCTGTGAAATGGGGCAAAGAGTAATACTCCATAAATGAGGCTGACATGAGTTACTGTGCTTAGAACAATGGCTGGCCATAATCGGCACAAGGTAAATGTCAGCTGTGTAAAATGACTGTTCTTCAGTGTCATGTGGGACAGTCACTCTCCCACAGCTACACCTTGTCTGAGATCCAGTGGCCACTCTTCTCTGTAATCAGGCTCTCCATTTACTCAGTCCTCGCTACTCTGTGTGTACCATCTCTTTCCTGCTGGGACCCTAACATTGGTGCCTGCACACACTGTGTTCTGGGCAGTGTTCATGAGTTTTCTGTAATGCATACAAATTGACCTGGGCAGATGCATCCCTTTTCTGGATTATAAAACTTGTGATGACTTTGTCAGCTCCCTGGTTTCTTCTTGCTTTTCTAGGTCGCTCTGTTGGGTAGGGACCAAGAAATTCCACAAATGCCCCTGTAAAGGAAGTCTTACTGGGCCCATTTCTACAGATAGAAAAACTGAGGCACACAGTTCAACCTAAGCCCCACAATTAGGAAGTAGTTAAGCTGAGTTTCAGATTCAGGCCGAGCTTTCATTCCCAAGCCTTACTTTAACGCCATTGAAAGTGACTCATTCATCCTTGATTTCCTGAAAGCTTGCAGGTAAGTAAAAAGGCAATTACAGTCGTGTGTGTGTAATGATTAATCTGATAGGAATAAGAACAAGAAACTGTGCAAAGGCCAAGCTCACCTGGGAACTAGGGATGCGAATGGGAGTTAGAGAAGGCTTCCCAGAGGAGGTGATATTAACCAGACTCATGAAAGATGGAGCACTATTCTGGCAACAAGGAAGAGGAACTGGAATATGCAAAGGTTTAGAGGGAAGAGGGAAACAGAGAAGGACTTTTTGTTCAGGACCTAAAAGCAGTTCAAAAATCCCAGAGCAGAGAACTCGAGGCAGGGGACAGGGAGGAGTAATGACAGAGCTGAGGCCGGGTCCCAGTGATGAGGAGCCACAACTGCTGGGCTGAGGAGATGCGACTTAGACATTTCGATGTCAATGTTTGTAGAGAGGTGATGCCTATACGGAGCTGCTCTGGCAATCTACCCATGACAGCCAGCTCCGTTAGGACAGAAGCTCTTATGTTTCATTTCGAACTTTTAAACCTGGCATGGAGCTCTGTATACCACAGGTGCTCCATAAGTGGGACTGACAACTTTTAAAAAAAGAAAGATCTTCAGGAGGTGTTCCTCTGAGTCCGTAGTAGATGCTGTGGGGCTAGCCCACGACCCCCTGTCCTTCCCACCTCAGTGCACATCGGCCTCACTTCTAACAGTTGGTACCTGTGTTTCCTTGCTGGGGTGGGGGTGTCTCTGATTTTCAGTGGCCACTTTGTTCCCCACATGCCAGGCCTGAAGTACGGGAGAATGACGCCCCTTCAGGGAGCGGCCCACGACCAGTGACTGATGGGAGTTGGTGAATAGGTTCCATGCCCGTCTCAGTACTCAAGTGGGACAGCGCTGAGGCGTGTGATCTGTGCTGGCACCCAGAGCTCCCCACTGTGGTCACCTGCTTGACAACGCTCTATTTCCTGGCTTCCTTCTCTCCAGGTCTCACTTCCTGCCACCCCCAACCCCCAACCCAGATCTTCCTTCACTTCTCACATAAACTATTTGCACTTGAAGCTTTGCCTTGGGGTCTGCATCTGGGTATTCCAAACTAAGACAGCCTGATTCTTAGTGTCACAGAATGCAAGAGTTTAGATGAAGGGACTTCAGAGGTAACCTACCATGGGCAGGAACACACATGGAGTCTACAGCTGGGGGATGGCTGCTGCTGGCTTTATGCTATGCACGTACTGAGGCAACAGAGTGGCCGCTGTGTGCACAAGGGAATCCACGGCCCTGCATTCTAGTTTCAGCTTTGGCACTGTATGTTGGAAAGAATACGGGCTTTGGAGCAAGACAGACCTGGGTTTGAGACCAGGCTGGGCTACAGACGGGCAGGTAACCCCAAGGAGTTAGGTGACCTCCCAGAACCTCAGTTTCTTTAGCTGGGAAATGGTGCAGGGTTTGATGACGTTCAAGTGTGGAATGCAAGTAAAACGCCTCACTGGGAGACACTGGGCTCCTTTCTAGTGTCTTTTCAGGCACTGCTTATTCTATGTCCTAATTGCTTTTTGCATACCTCCAGCCTAGCAATTATTTCACTATATGGGCCACCTTGTGCATCCGCCTATGTGCCTCCCAGGAGACTGGAGACTCCCAGAAGGTAGGAGCCAGGTTTTCCTCATCCTTGCCTCCCCAGCATTCAGCATCACACCAGGCATTTACCAAGCCCTTAATGAATATTTGTTGAATGAATGACTGAATAAATGGGGCCGGGAATGGTGGCTCACGCCTGTAATGCCAGCACTTTGGGAGGCTGAGGTGGGTGGATCACTTGAGGCCAGGAGTTGGAGACCAGCCTAACCAACAAGGTGAAACCTCATTTATACTAAAAGTACAAAAAATAACTGGGCATAGTGGCGCACACCTGTGGTCCCAGCTACTCGGGAGGCTGAGGCACGAGAATCACTTGAACTCAGCAGGTGGAGGTTGCAGCAAGCTGAGACTGCCACTGCACTGCAGCCTGGGTGACAGCAAGACTCTGTCTCAAAAAATAAATAAATACATAAATAAATGGCAAAGATGAAAGAATCCCTGCAAACATCTACCAGTGACGATGGGTTTTCTGCAGTGTTTGTTTATTCATTGACTCTTACAGTGCTGAGTCCTTGCCAGGCACAAGGCACTATTCTATGTAGTGACCAAAGCCTGCCCTGGCCCTCCATCTAATGGCTTCTCCTCCGGGGGGAGACAGCAGTGAGCCTCAAACAGGCCACCCAGCAGGCTCACCTGGGAAACTTCTCTAATGTGCACCCATATTCCAGAGATTCTGATTTCATCATGTGGGGTGGGGCTGGGCATTGGGAGTTTCAAAAGCTCAGGTGAGGATAATGAGCTGCCAGGGGGTGCACTACTGAGACCAAGAGAGAAGAAAAACCAAACCATTTCAGAGAGTGAAGAAGGCAGTGAAGAACACAGAACAGAGAGTGTGATTTAGTCCAGGGGTTCTCCATGGGGGAAGAGGAGACTGGGACTGTTTCACCCCCGAGGACACATTTGACACAATCTGGAGACAGTTTCAGTTGTCACAGCTGGAGGGGAGGTGCTGCTGGCATGGAGTTGGCAGAGGCCAGGGGTGCTGCCAAACACCCTACAACGCACAGGACAGCTCCTCATGAAAGAATGATCCAGGCCGGAATGGGCTGAGATGGAGTAATTCTGGTCTAGAGACAGGGCAGGGTGTGCTTCAGAGAAGGCTTCTTGGTGGAGGTGACAGGAGAGCTGAGACTGAAGAGGCAAGACACAGACTCCACTAGTGAAAGCCTGTGGGAGGAGCAACAGAGAGTGGCACGTCTGAGGTGGGGCCAGGGCCACCATAACGGTCCTTAATGAAAAGGTGCCACGTGGTGACACTGCCAAGCCTGGCTCACGTCACCACTACTTCAGTGGGGGCTGTCTGTTAGGGGTAGGGTGGGGAGAGGGAGGGGGAAATCTGGCTGCGTTTGCTTTGCTGCCTTTACTTTTAGGTCTCCAAATCCCCAAGTCCTCACCCCCATTGCAGGCTCAGAACAGGAACAGGGGATGGAGAGGAAGTTTCAATTCGGGTTGACCACTCAGACCTTGCCACCACCACCACCTGCAGGGTCACTTCTTCTTTATTTCCAAAAACATCTCCTGCTGCAACCCGCTGGTCCCCTAGAGCTCTAACTGCAGGCGGGGTGGGGTGGGGTGGGAGTAGGGGCAGTGGGATGCAGGGGAGCATTCTTGGGCGACAGCCTGCCAGCCTCCTCCACCTCTGGCAAGAGTGACTTCCCAAGAGAAACAGGGATGCCCAGAGCAGTAAATAAACACAGCATCCCAGAGGAGAAGGGTGGAAAGGCAGCCCCTGCCAGCCTTGCCCCCGTCACAGACACAACCCATGCACTTTACTAGCCAGGTGCTGGGACTCGGAACACATCTCCTGCCCCGCTCCCCTGTCCCCTTTCTCTTTCCCTTTCCTGAAGCTTCCCTGTAAATCAGTTGCAGACCCACTGCCTTGGTATCCCCTGGCTTGGACGAGCAGGGGCCACGCAGGCAGCCTGCTTGCTCAACACCACGTGGGCTTTCCATGGAAACATCATGACAGTTCTGTGGGGGCAATCTGGGTGGAAAGGTAAGTCCTTACATACAAGGTCCAGAGAGGCCTGAGTCAACAGGCTATGCAAGGGCAGTCACTGGCCTCTGACAGCAACAGGCCTTACCTGCAGGAACCCTGCTACCTGGGGATGGGCAGAGTGAACGCAGCTGCAGACTGCTGAGAAGAAAAGTGACTCGAGGCTGGGTGTGGCGGCTCAAGCATCTAATCCCAGCACTTTGAGAGGCCGAGGTGGGTGGATCACTGGAGGCCAGGAGTTCAAGACCAGCCTAGCCAACATGGTGCAACCCCATTTCTACTAAAAAAATAAAAATTAGCTGGGCGCGGTGGTACATGCCTGTAATCCCAGCTACTTGGGAGGCTGAGGCAGGAGAATCGCTTGAACCCGGGAGGTGGAGGCTGAGATGAGCTGAGGTGAGCTGAGATTGTGCCACTGCACTCCAGCCTGGATGACAGAGTGAGACTCTGCCAAAAGAAAAAAAGAAAGGTGATTCCAGGAACTGTACAACCACCTCCACTTTCTAAGTGGACAAACTGAGGCCAGAGAGGGGATAAATGACCCACCAAAAGTCAGCAGCCGTGGGTGGCTGGGCAGGGTGATCCCAGGTCTTCTGACCCCTGTCTGCATGTGGAATTTCTCTCAGGCTTCATACTTATTTCAGAATTGTAGAAAAGTTCCAAGTCAGTGCATCCAAACAGAAAGCCAGAGTGTCCAGAACTGGCAGTCATCTTCCTCCAGATGTGCGTTTAGGGCAAGTGAGGATATTACGAAGTGTCTCTGCCTCTTTAATCTCTTTTTGTTTCGGAGATGAGGTCTCACTCTGTTGCCTGGGCTAGAGTGCAGTGGTGCAATCATGGTTCACTGCAGCCTTTACCTCCCAGGCTCAAGTGATCCTCCCACCTCAGCCTCCCAAGTAGCTGGAACCATATGTTATGTGTGTGCTACCAAGCCTGGCTTTTTTTTTTTTTTTTTTGTAGAGATGGCGTTTCACTATGTTGCCCAGGCTAGTCTCAGACTCCTGGGTACTCAGGCAGTCCTCCCACCTCGGCCTCCCAAAATGCTGAGATTATAGATGTGAGCCACCGTGCCGGGCCTCTTAGTCTCTTGACTCATCTTCTGATAGGAAAACATCCCCCTGTGTTCCCAGGGTCCTCAAATATAAGACCCATGTCAAAAACCTGTTCGTGAGGACAGTTGTCAAGTCCTAACTTATGAAACTCCATGTCACAGAAAGAGTCATTATGGGAAATTTGCAGGAATATGTTTACTTAAGTAATTATTTTATTAAAATGATAATTTGTACAATATGCCCTGAGAATTTTATTACAGATACTTATAATGAAGCAGGTAATCAGCAATAAACGGTCTCTTTCCACGAACCTAGAATTACGAGTTTTTTCATGGGTTGTTATTTTAAACTGCCAAACACTACAGAAAATGTATAGCCTCTTTGCTCATCGAAAGCCTTGATTTGCAGAGTTGAGTATCTGCAACTTGGAACTTACAAAACTGATCATCAGCTTTCATGTGCCTTTTATGCTGTTAAAGTTATACACAAACACCTATATACTGTCAAGCAAAAGGCTAACAAATATTTAACTTTTGAGCTGTGCCGTGTTTTGGCTCTGTGTATTTGTATGTTTGCATGCACGTGCACCTGTCTACACAAGCCATAACTCCAGTTGTAGGTTTTGTTTTGACAACTCTTTCAGGCAAGCTCCCCACATGGTTTTGTAAGAAGAAAAATGTTCTTAGTTCTTTAGCTTCTGCTTCTGCATCCTCTCTCTCTCTCTCTGCCCCCCGCCTTGGGAAAATACTTGGCTTTTTAGTGGCCACAGCTATTCTCATGATTAAATCAAACACTCACTGTTAACCGGAATTTAGGGTTACTGATAACACATGTTGCAAAGATGTTTCTTCAGTTGCCAGAACAAATTCCCAATGTGCCAAGTCTCCAACTGCTTGTGTCCTGGATAAGTGTCACTGTGGGTCCATCAACACTGCCTGGCTCAGAAATTCCACAGATATTTATTGATCACCTACTCTGAACAAGGGGTGGCCATTATAGCTCGGGGGCTCTCCTATGCTGTCCAGGACACAGATACTCCCTTCCAGTCTTTGCAGAAGCTAGGGTTTGAAGGCACCGCACTGAGGCTTCCTTGCGGGGGCGCCTCACAGCAGAAACACTAGGGACGACCATGACTCTGGCTATAGCTACTATGTGAATCCAGCACAGGGGAAGAGGGCAGAAGATGGGATGGGGGCTGGGATGAAAGGGACGTAACGGTGACTGGTGTCTTCTGCCATCAAGGCCATCTGAACTGCTGGACAAGCTGACTCCTGCTGTACCAGATGAGCTAGGAGGGAGCAAAAAACATTTTCTTCTCTCAAAAGTAAATTTAGGCCAGGTGCGGTGGCTCACGCCTATAATCTTAGCACTTTGGGAGGCTGAGGTGGGCAGATCACTTGAGGTCAGGATTCTGAGACTAGCCTGACCAACATGTGAAACCCCTACTAAACCTCTACTAAAAATACAAAATCAGCCAGGTGTGGTAGCACATGCCTGTAATCCCAGCTGCGCGAGAGGCTGATTCAGGAGAATCGTTTGGGAGGTGGAGGTTGCAGTGAGCTGAAGTCATGCCATTGCCTCCAGCCTGGGCAACAAGAGCGAAACTCCATCTCAAAAAAAAAAAAAAAAAAAAAAAAAAGAAAAGAAAGAAAGGTAAAAGAAAAGTAAAGTAAATGTAAACGCCCATTACTCCTACAAAGCAAAGTCAGAAGGCTGAGAGTCAGGTGGACAGGACTCTCCTCCAGAATCTGGGAAAAAAGGATGCTTCCTGGGTGTCAGGATGCTGCCAGGTCACCTGCCCAGGAGCTCCTCAGTCACAGAAATTGAGCCCTCAGCCTTTCTCCATGGATTATCGGTGGGCTAAGAGCTATAACCAAGTCCTCTACTCTGTGGAGATAATCAAGTCACAGTATTATTTTCTGGGAACAAAATTCCAGAATTTAAAACATAAGCTAAAAAAGAAAGTTGAAGTTCACCAAAAAGGTATTTAATAGACAACTTCTCTGGATTCTTATCTCCCCCATTTTCACCTCCCCCCCCCCAATTTTAAATAACGATCTTTGTCAGAGAACTTTGGATGAAATTCTAATACTAAAAAACAAGCCAAAAAAAAAAAATTGTGGCGCACAAGCCAAAAACAAAGGGTGCTACCTCAGGTTCCATGGCTAGTTAGCATTTGATCTTGTATGTGTCATTTTCTTTCTCTGTGATGGAGGGAAGAGCTGCCACTGCCTAACCCACTTCCCTCAAACCTTGCAGCTGTGTGGGGAGATGAGGCTTGGGCTGACTCTCTTGCCCTGCACACCGTAGGTGGTGATCAGGATCAAAAGTAGAGGATTATCATCAAAAGGGCTGGGAGTGGTGAAACATTCTGTCATGCTCGCTCCTTCATGTAAGTGTACAGGAGGGGGGAGTGCTGTTTGTGTCACGGGTATGGTTTGTTGTTCTGGAGCGAGCTTTAACGTGGGCACATTTTAAAGTAGCAGAGGAATCCTGGGCAATTCACAACCTAGAGAGAGCCTCATTTCCTCTCTTATAAAGCCCCAGGGGATTGGACTAGGTGATTCAAATGTTGGCTTTCATAGTGGTTGGCTGACAGTTCACCACAGGAACTAGTGCAAAACTGGTAACCAACAAATGCTTGGATGGTTAAT
This sequence comes from Trachypithecus francoisi, assembly GCF_009764315.1. Lineage (NCBI taxonomy): Eukaryota > Metazoa > Chordata > Mammalia > Primates > Cercopithecidae > Trachypithecus > Trachypithecus francoisi. The sequence goes on along the minus strand of NW_022681472.1, from coordinate 77,707,566 downwards.
TACAGGGTCAGTTGGTTGAAGAAGGTCCTTACTTTTCTTTCTTTCATTTTTTTTTTTTTTTTTTTTTTATTGAGACAGTCTCGCTCTGTCCCCAGGCTGTAGTGCAGTGGCACCATCTCAGCTCACTGTAACCTCCACTCATTGCAACCTCTGCCTCCCAGGTTCAAGTGATTCTCCTGCCTCAGCCTCCCAAGTAGCTGGGACCAGAGGTGCACACTACCATGCCCAGCTAATTTTCGTATTTTTAGTAGAGACAGGGTTTCACCATGTTGGCTGGAATGGTCTCGAACTCTTGACCTCCAGTGACTCGCCCGCCTCGGCCTCCCAAAGTGCTGGGATTATAGGTGTGAGCCACCGTGCTCGGCTGGGTCCTTACTTTTTGAGTTGAGTCCATCTGCCCCATGCAATGTATTCAGAGTCAAAATTCCAGTGCACCACCATTCTCTGGCAGGATGTGAGATCAAAGTTCTGCAGCTACCTTTAAATGATATTTTTAAAAATCAAGGAACTTCAATGGAGAATAAACAAGTCTAGACTGAAAGCACTATCTCCCTCAGCACTGTAGGGTCCCTCCTGATCAGCATGGTGCCTGACACATAGTAGAGGCTTGAGTATTTCCTGCAGGAATGAACAAAGTGTCCGGCATCCCTAACACTTCTGATATACCCCGAATGTATAGGCGTAGCAGAATACACAGAAAGCTTTCAAGCGCTGGCCTTTTCTGTATCCCCCAACATACTCGCACCCTCCAGTGCTGGGTTTAGAATCAGCAAGACCAGTCTAGCTCTTGCCCTTCCTCGCTGCGTTGCTTCACTTCTCTGAGACTCAGTTTCCTTTTCTATTCCATAGAGATAATCAGGCCTCTCTCAGGAGGAGAACAACAGGGACGCCCTCCCAGAGGAGCTGGGCGGAGTATACAGATTAATTAATCCGTGCAGTTCTGAGAATCGGCCTGGCACGCTGAACCCTCCTGGTAACTGTCAGCCATTAGCATGACTATTGTTATGCTCAGTATCATTAGTGCTGGCAGTAATTAGAGGCTCATTAAATGTTAATTTTCTTTATGCCAGACTGGATGCTCAATGTAAAACCAAATAGTAATGGTATCCTACAAAATGTAAGAAAGGCAAATAGGCTGTAAAAGAAATTTTTTTTTTTTTTGAATGTCTGGGTGGCCGTTCAGAGCCCACGACTGCTCCTCCATATCCCGTTGGGAGGGACAATTGAGCGCTGTCCTTAGTGTCAAAGACGGTACTGGACTAAGTGTCAGGAAGCTTCTGTTTGGGTCTGGGCTTTGCCCTGAAACTCTTTGTGGGCCTGGATTCAGGAATCCTGTTAGAGGTAAAAGGGAAACTGGTTGCCTCGCTAAGCAGAAGAGAAAACAGGGCACAATACCTGCTGAAGCTGCACAGCCAGCCCAAGGTTCTCTGGGCAGAAACAGGCACTACTGGTCCGACGGCCATGTGCTTCCCCCACAGTCTCCAGGCTCCTTGCAGCTATGCGGGGTTGTGTGAGCGGAAGTGGCAACTTTAGAAAGTGGGTATGTACCCCTTTCCTTTTCTCTTCCTCCCCTCCAGCAGCCTGAAAGCCAGTTGTTTCAAACGAAGTGGCTACAAAATTTTAGCAGCATGGATCCCCAAGTCACAGCTTGGAGGAAAGCTGCCTTCCAGAGCTGTAGTCCTTCAGTGGACTTCATGAAAGGAAGAAATAAACTCTGCCTTATGAAGCCACTGGGATATCAGGGTTTACCTATCACCGTATCATAGCTTAGCCTAACCTGACTACTCACTATCTCATCCAATGCCTATCCCAGAGGTTTCCTGCACCTGAAGGAAACCAAAATACTTTTCTCCAAACTACTGAGGATTGTTAAGTGAAGGACATTGACAATGCCAAGGAACCCCCTGCCCAGCCTGCATCTGCCTGATGGGAGGACACAAATCTTTCCTTACTGGAGACAGCACGGACTTAGCAGCCCAAAGGAGGCACCAGCAGGCACCTGAGGAATCTGGGAACAGATTTTACTGGCTTCCCACATTTTCCCGCCTTTTCAAAGACTAGAACTGCTCTCTTCTTTGTCTTGTCACTATACGGGATTTATGGCTCTTTGTTAAAATACTATTTAAGTAAGGTCCCTAAGCCACCACTTTGACACTTTTAAACTAAGGCCTCTCCCACGTGATGGGCAGAGCATGCATTAATAAACATTTGGTTGTTTTTCTTCTGTTAATCTGACTTTTGTTTTCAGGAGAGCGTCTCCACAAAGAACCTAAAAAGGGAAAGAAAGGAAACTAAGTTTTCTCCCCTACACACAGTTGTTACAGAATGGTCTGCTACTCTCTATCACTTAAGTATGTGCATGTGCACACACAAATATTAGACTGGAGTCCCGAGCCCATTTTCCTGTTACACAAGATGGCACACTAAGATTTAAGATTTACTAAATCTTAATAATCCCACCATCTCACTAGTGACAAAACTGCAAGAGGACAGGGTCTTGAGGATGAGAGGCTGTGTTTTTGCGGGCCTGGATTCAGGAATCCTGTTAGATTAGAGGCTATTAGAGGCTGTGTTAGTGCCAAGGAGTGCCTCCAAAGGGAAAGGAAAAAGATGCTGCTGTTACTAGTTTCGGTTGTGCGGTCTCTCATAAGCCTCATAAACAAAATCTTAAACTCTGGCAGGGAAGACAGGGCCAGTGTCTACATATCCTACTTGCTAAAGGACTTAATCTTTTTTGTTTTTGTTTTTGTTTTTTTGAGATGGAGTCTCACTCCATCGTGTAGGCTGGAGTGCAGTGGCACGATCTCGGCTCACTGCAGCCTCTGCCTCCTGGGTTCAAGCGATTTTCCTGCCTCAGCCTCCAGCAGTGCCTGCCACTATGCCTGGCTAATTTTTGTATTTTTAGTAGAGACGGGGTTTCATCATGTTGGCCAGGCTGGTCTCAAACTCCTGACCTCAGGTGATCACTCCGGCCTCTCAAAGTGCTGGGATTACAGGCATGAGCCACTGCGCCCAGCCTTAACAAAGAATCTTAATACATAACAGTCCAACAATGTGACAGGACAAGTATATAGCCTCAAATGTCACTAAGACCTGGCTTCAAATCCAGGAATTTGCCAAGGAACCCCCTGCCCAGCCTGCATCTGCCTTTTACTGTGTACAAGCCCTGCCTTTTACTGTGTAACTCAGGCAGGTTAATTTCTTTGAAGCCTCAATTTTCTCATACGTAAAATGAGTACAAAACTTTCTACCAAAGTGGGTAGTTGGGATTAAATAATATAAAACAAGGTATAGTATACAACATGCTTGGTTCCATGGCTGACACTTAACACATTTACATCCTGCCTTCCTACCACCATTAAAATACCATTTGGTCTCAAGTTCAGACTCTATAAAAAAAAAGTTTACTATTGGAAGTAGCAGAAAGATCCTGCAAGGACAGTTGTGATATTGCTCTCTGTGCCACAAAGGAAGGTGGAGATGGTACTCCCAAGAGGAAACAAGGGATAAGGCCAAGCTCAAGGGAGGAAGTGGACCCAGCTTGCGCCCAGAGGCCAGGGGTCCAGACAAGGGAGCATGGTAGGCCAGGGAGGCAGGCAGGTTGGCCAAGATAGGCCAAGAGCGCCTGAACTTGGGATAAAGCTGGCCTGGGATAGACACTGCCTTGAATGCTTCCTGTTAAAATAGTCCAGCGACGGTCCTTCCAGGCTGTGGTAATGACCTGCCACCAGGGGCAGCAGCGAGCAACAACTCATTCTGCACCTGTGCCAACCGGGAGCCTAGAACTCCCTATAGGCTGTAGTGAAAGAGCCACTTCCTCATTCATGTAACCATCCAGTCATTGTACAGACATTCTTTTCAAGCCTATGAAGTGGGCCAGCCCTGTGCTGGTGCTGGGAACACGGAGACAAACAGGAAGCTTTCCCTTGGGGTGGAGGAGTGGCTCATAGTATTTCAGGGATGCAGATGTACAGATCAAAATCCATCAGCTAAGATTTCTAACAGGCTATTTCCATGGTACACTGGCCTCTTAGAGGAGAGAAGAAATATCTCTAGAGTAGAAAAAAGTAGGTTTTGCTAAGTTTGGGGACATTCTTTCTGGGAAGAAGGAACTACAGGAGTCTTTCTGAAGAGAAGGAATGAAAGGGGAAAGAGGACAGTGCATTTGGGGTTCAGGGGTCAGTCTGATATGACTAAAGTGTGGGGTATGTGGCAGGGGTGGAAGTTTTTAGAGCAAAACATGCCTGGTGGGTAGAGCTCAGCTCTCAAAGAGCCACCATGCCAGGGTCCTGAATGTGGACTTGATCCTATGGTTCAGAAATTATAATAGGAAGTCTGTAGTGGACTGGAGAGTCCATTAAAAAATCTAAATATCTTTAGACTGGAGATATGCTCTCTAGTCTGACCCACTCCCACTGCTTCCTACTATTCTACACTTGACCCCTTTACTCTTTTATGCTACCTGCAAAGCTCTTGAAAGCATTTGGGTTTCTGACCCCTAGGAAAGCAGTGACCAGGAGAGGTTTTTAGGCGGTTAGTGAAACATGAACAAATTTGGTGTTTTAGAACCTCAATAGCGTGGAGGAAGGGAGAGGTTGGTGACAGATGACACAACATGTATTCCTTCCAATAAGATTTCCTCCTTCCCTCTTGTTAGAAAAACAAAATACGAAAAAAAAAAAACAGATGGAAAAAAAAAGTCACCTCTGGGAGAGTTTCTATTCACTTTTGTGCAGTCAGGACCAACATGAGGTCACACTCCTATTTCAACATACCCAGACTCTCTTTTCTTGAATTCTATGCATCAATATAACAACTATTTATTGAGCAATCATTCAGTGACAGCTGGGTGCTCAGGTGTTCAGGTGGCAGAGGGTCAGGGTAGGGAGGTGAGAATCAAAGTATAAAACTCCAGAGTTCAGCAAACTCAAGGACTCATCATAGCACCAACCCACACGTACGATGACTGGTGGACAGCATAAGACAAAAGGAATCTCCCAACAGGGGACCTTACAGCACAGATGGCCCACACTCCGGGTGTGCCAGCAGGTGGGTGCCAGGACATGGTGTGTGCACAGGTCTGGGGAGAGCGGCAATAGGAGGTCTGATGCCGTTGGTCCCATGGCCCTGCCAGCAAGCAGTCTTTCCCAGAGGTAGGGCCTCCTGAGCTTCTGTGATTAAGAGGGGTGAGTCTATTTGAGCCATGTGCGGAATCTACGTAGCCTTTGGCCAAACTGGAAAGAAGGCTCTCATCATTTCTATCATTTTTGTAACCAACACATCTGTTATTCATCTAGAGTTCTCAAAGTCGATTTCCCAAATCTCCTAAGACAGATCAATTAGTCCTCCCTTCCCTGAACTGAACTCTTGAAGACCAGCAGACTAAGCTGGTTACAAAAAACGCCATGATAGGGCCCCTACTTGGCTTACCATGGCTGCCCCAAGTAGCATCCGGCAGGTGTTTTCTCATGTGTGGGGAGCACAGCAATGCACTCCGGCTTTGGAGATAACAGAGCCAGGCCTGGAGTGCCTACAGCCCAGAGCAGAACCCCTGAGCTCAACTGGAGCCAGTGCTGGGCTCTGTGGCTGGGACTTGTGATGCCCAGGTCAGGATCAGTGGGGCTGAGAAGGGTCTGGATGTCCAGTTTCCTTCATCCTAGGCCACTTCCTGGTCCCTGGGATGTCCTATCCTTTCATGGGATGGGGCCACCCATCACAGATGAAAGGCATAGGGATGTCCCTCAACCTATAGGGACTTAGAGGCATCCTCACAGGAGGTAAGGTCAGACATACGCCAATGACAACAATGACACCAGCCAGCACTTCTGGGGCATGCGTAGGTGCCAGGCACTGTGCTAAGTGCTTCACAGGTATGATCCCCTGTAATTCTCACAGCAACCCTGTGAGCAGTGATTCGGGCTCTGCAAGTCCAGCCAGTCTAGCTATGGGGGCTGCAGATGCATGGGTTCTCTAGTCAGACTGAGTACCTCCAGGGAAGGGCAGCGGTGTGGCCATCTCTGTGTTCACCCCCACAACAGTGAGCACAGTACACTAGGAGCAGGGTGGTGGCAAGGCCTGGGGCAGGGTGAGATACGCTACAAATCAGTTACCCAGGAAGTGAAATTTAAGGACACACTCTCAGGTGCCACCCTGCACTTGTATGAACCCGAGAGTGGGTGTCACCTTAAATTTTGCACGCTGGGTACCTCATTTGCTTTTCTCTAGTCCTGGCCCTGGGTAGTCCACTGACCAGGCAGGTGTGTGTGTCTTGCTCCTCCACCCTAGCCATGGGACCCTTCCTTCTCTGTGCCTCAGTTTCCTCACCTGTAAAATAGGGCTAATGACAATACCAAGGGTGGACAGAGATGCAGCAAAATCAGAACTCCCTCATACTCTGCTGGTGGGAACACAAAAATGATGCATCCACTTTGGGGAACTGTTTGGCAGTTTCTCAAAAAGTTAAACATAAAGTTACCATACGACCCAGCAATTCCACTCCTGGGTATCTACCTGAGAGAAATGAAAACACATCTCTAAATAAAGACTTGTATATGAATGTTCACAGCAGCAGCATCATAATCACTACAAAGCAGAAACAACCCGATTGTCTATCAACTGATGAATGGCTAACAAAATGTGGTATATCCACACAACAGGATATAAAAGGGAACAAAATACTAACACGTGTTACAACGTGGATGAACCTCAAAAGGGAAAGAAGAGAAGCCAGACAAAAGACTGCATGGTATATGATTTCACCTATATAAAATGTCCAGAAAAGGCAAATCTACAGAGACAGCAAGTAGATTAGTGGCTGTGTAGGGCTTGGGCTAAGTTGGGTGGGGAGTGGAAAAAGGAAATGGAGAGTGACTGCTAACGGGTACACAGAGTCTCGTACTGGGGTGATAAAAATGTTCTAAAGTCACACTGTGGTAATGGTTACATAATTTTGTAAATATACTAAAAGTCAATAAATTGTGCATTTAAAGTGGGTGACGCTTGGGTACGTAAGTTATATCTCCATTATGCTATTTTAGAAAATAGGGCTAATGATAAAACCTATGGCACAGCATTGCCCAATGCCTGAGAGTATCCTATACATCATCTTATTTATGTATTGATTTATTTGAGACAGAGTCTCACTCTGTTGCCCAGGCTGGAGTCCAGTGACACGATCTCAGCTCACTGCAATCTCCACCTCCCAGGTTCAAGCAATTCTCCTGCCTCAGCCTCCCAAGTAGCTGGGATTACAGGCATGCGCCACCACGCCTGGCTAATTTTTGTATTTTTAGTAGAGATGGGGTTTTACCATGTTGATCAGGCTGGTCTTGAACTCCTGACCTCAGGTGATCTACCGGCCTTGGCTTTCCAAAGTGCTAGGATTACAAGTGTGAGCCACCGCGCCTGGCCCCTATACATCATCTTAACCCTTATTATTATGCTCAAATAAGTATCTGTTGCTCACTGAAAGGTTGCCTAAATTCCCTTGAAGTGCCTTTATTTTTAGGGGGACTTTGGGGAACTAAAGTGAGCAGTCACCCAAGATCCTGTGTCTCTAAGTGACCTGCCCATGCCCACACAGGTCTCCCAATCAGCTACTCTGGCTGCAGCGAGTGCTGCAGGCAACTGCTTGATGTGGGTGAAACTCTTCAAGTCTTGGATTCCAAAGACCTGTGTTGAGTTCTGGCTCCGACCTTCGTATTATCTACTCTGTAGGGTTGCTGTGCAAATGACATGGGCTACACTGCGAGGATACTTGAAGCATCTAATAAATTGTGGGAAATCATGGGTGAGGGAGACCGTTGGCAGAGGAAGACACTGAATGCACACCCATCCTTGCTGTTATCCTCCATGCTGGACTGTGGCTCAGCCACAGGTTCTAATCCATGTAGGAGGGACCACAGCCCTTTTGCTGGAGCTATAGGTGCATGGAGAGCAGGAGGGGTTAAATGTGCCCAGGCTTGATGAACATCAGGTGTGGCATAAGCCTGTCTGGCTTCCAGAACTCTTGGATAAAGGACTTCCCCACTTTGTACTTTCCTGTCTGTTAAATGGGGATAACAGAATCTCAACATCAGGCTAGGCATGGTGGCTGATGCCTGTAATCCCAGCACTTTGAGAGGCCGAGAAGGGAGGATTGCTTGAGGTCAGGAGTTCGAGACCAGCCTGGCCAACATGGTGAAACCCCGTCTCTACTAAAAATACAAAAATTAGCCAGGCATGGTGGCACGCACCTGTAGTCCCAGCTACTTGGGAGGCTGAGGCAGCAGAATCGCTTGAACTCGGGAGGCGGAGGTTGCAGTGAGCTGAGATCATACCACTGCACTCCGGCCTGGGTGACAGAGTAAGACTCTGTCTCAACAACAACAACAACAACAACAACAACAACAACAAAACAGAATCCCAACCTCTCTTAGGATTGTCCGAGCACACCCACAAAACACACGTAGAATTGTGCTTGTGATGTCAGTGAGGGCTAGCATGAGGATGGGCAGCAGGTGTTGTGGCTAAGTGCCAATAACTGTGACCTTTCTGAAGGCAGGAACATTGTTTTCTTCCTCTGGCAGGCGCTCAGTGAGTGCTGACTGGAAAGAGGAATGGAAGTGGGGAGAGAAGATGCTGTGATGAGCTGGCTGGCCCAGGAAACAGAAGGGCCTTAGCTAGACTGTAGAGAAGAAGAAAAATAATACATGCCCACAGGACTGTATAACCTTGGGCCAATTATCTTACCTTTCCCAGCCTCAGTTTCCTTAAGCTGGGCTACGTGATCCCTAAAATTTTTTTCGGCTAGAGCATTCCTGGATCCTACCAATGCACCATGTTGCTATCAGACGCATCCTCTCAAAATCCTCTTTCAGTGATTCCAGAGGACATTATATATCCTGTACCAGGAAATCCATAAATCCCATTCTAAAAGCGCCAAAGTCAGGCACTGTCCAAGTTCACACTGTCAAATGCAAGTTCTCTGTTCTTTAGAATGTTTACCATTAACTGCGAAGTGATCAAGACCGTTTCAGTTCTGTGGCTCTTTCTGTCCAAGAGCCCTGGTTCTTGGAAATAACGTGAAGTCTTCGGGCTCTCCTGGACTACGTATCTCTGGCAGAAATTCACCACATGCTCAGAATCAATTCTCTAGCATAAAGTTCCCCAGAAGAAAGTAACAGGCAGTTCTACAAGATAATGAAACCTCAGAGTTCTCTATTAGGAGAGCTTAGGGGAGAGCTGGCACTTCAATCCTCTTCTGCCTGGAACCCATCTTTTCCCCTAAATGTCTTGGCCAGAGGGCAGTCTCTTTCTCTAGCTTCTAACTGTCAGTTCACGTCCCTGCATTATCTACCTCTCTGCCTCCCCTACACAAGAGCAAAGGCACACCCCATCACCACCAGTGCTGGCCTCCTGGCTTCTCCCTGCTCCCTCCAGACCACCACTGCCACAAACAACTTCACTATGACATCCAACTCTGACCAGGCTGTGTGCAAATATCTTAATCTATTTTCAAAAAGATAGGGTGCCATGCAAATGAAAATAAGTTCTAAACTTCCTCCTCCACAGGCTATGGAGATCCCTGGGGGGTTCTTGGTGCACCCAGGGGCTGGGGAGGGGGGGAGGGGGCGCCTGAGATGGCTTTGTCCTTAGAGCAATTCAGCCCAGTCTCATATTTTAAGAACAGCGGGAACGTAATATCAGCTGAAAGGAGTTTTCTGTGCGCTATTTAACTAAATGGCTCTGCAGCTGGGGAGAGCCATAGGCAGACGTGTTATGATTCAAAGGCTCCCAATTACAATGATCCTCTTTTATTGTATAAAAACAGCAACACAGCCATTCTCCACCCTCCCTCCGCCTGGTTCCTCCACCCCCTTCCCCCATTGGCTGGCGAGGCCACTCTGCATCCTGAAAGGAGCACCCAGATTCTCCTCCAGCTCCAACTTTGCAGCTTTCGGCCCACGGGGATTCCTTCCTTCCTGATCGGGGAGGAGAGGGCGGAGGGCGCAAAGTCCCTGGAGAATGTTCTCTTGGAGACATTAACAGAGGCTTTACAGTGGCCTCTTTTTGAGGAGGGGTGGTTTGGGGGAGCTGTAGATAACAGGCACGGATTTGTAATGCGCTCCTGTTTTGACTAAACTCTCATGCTCACATGTGCACGCACATTCATGCAGGCAGGCATGCACCTCTATACCCCTTACCAGAAAAGCAATCAGACTATCCCAAAGCATGATCTAAAACCGTCCCTTCTCCCCACACGTCTTCCAGGCTGATGTGGGCCAGGCCTCCAGAAGACTTATGTACAATATCAGAAAGCTCTGGAATCAGACTGAGCTGAGTTTGAATTCTGTCTCTGCTACCTTCTTTCTGTGACCTTGAATAAGTACTTAACCCCTCTGAGCTTTAGTTTCCTATCTTTTTAAATTTTTTATTATTTTGAGTCAGGGTCTTGCTCCCTCACCCAGGCTGGAGTGCAGTGACATGATCATGGCTTACTGTAGCCTTGACCACCCGGGCTCAAGCGATCCTCCTGCCTCAGCCTCCCAAGTAGCTGGGACTACCGGTGTGTGTCACCACACCCAGCTAATTTTTTACTTTTTTATTTTTTGTAGAGATGGGTTTTCACCGTGTTGTCCAGGCTGGTCTTGAACTCCTGAACTCAAGCAATCCACCTGCCTCGGCTTCCCAAAATGCTGGGATTAGAGGTGTGAGCCACCACGCTAGCCCATTTTTCCTACCTTTTAAGTGGAATTACACCACCACTCTCAATTTACTCCTCAGGGTCAGATTAAATGACACCGTGAAGGGAAAGTGTTTAGCAGAGTGCCTAGCACATAGTAGATGCTTTTTCAGGGGCTGTTGCTGTTCTTAACATGGTGAACACCGTGTGCCTGTGCTGTGTCTGGGTATATGGGGAGCTTTGTGCATTGGGTTGTGTAGGGAGTTTTGTATTTGTTCAGTTTCACCAGCCAGAGTGTACCAGGCTGCGGGGGGGTGAGATGGCTGTGGGGGCACAAATGTCAGGCCTGCTGAGGAGTGTTTTTCTTGAGTCTTTCTGCAACACTAGTTTAAACGGTCACCTCTGCACAGCGTACGCAGGCATGCATGAGTGCCTGCCGCTGCCTCCTTAACTTAGACTTTTGGTCCTTCCTCAGTTTTCTGCAGATGTTTTTGAGCCTAGCAGCTGCAGTTGCAGGCATCCAACCAGGGCAAGGAGAGGCTGTAGCCCAGGAACTCTCATTCATAACCTTCTTCCTCTCTGCCTCAATAGTAGGTTCCTTCTGTCTCTCACAAGTGACCCCTGGGCCCCCAACAGGGAGATTTCCTTTCAAAGAAAGAGCTGACTCAATCTAGCTACTCCCTGAAGCCCCAGAGATCCATGAATCTATTCTCTGACCCTGAACTTGACAGGAAATGGTCTCTGGATTTTGCTGATTTCTCTCTGAAAGGTAAACTCCGCGTGGGCTTCCCGCTCTTCCATCCCAAACTAGGTATGTGCACCCCTAAAATATATCACAAATCTCTCACACCACAATGAATGCCTGGCTCACATTCCTTCATATTGATCCCCTATGGATCAATAGCACAAGAATTTCATTCACTGCAGATTCTGTTATGTGTTAAATACCATTGCAGTGAAACATTGTGTAACAAGATTAATCTCCACTAGGTGTTTCTAACATTAGGGAGTAGGGTAGAGAGAAAGAGGAAGAAAGGGTGTGAACTGTGGCTTTTAACAAGAAAATATTGTCCACCAGCGGGTAAAGAGAGGTATCAGCAAGAAAACAGGTTCTGGCCTTGGTGTCTGTATTCCATTTTAAAGTTTGGGTGGAAACTGATATACTGTTGTCAGGACTGTTTTTCTCCTTGGGGTCTGTTACACACACACACATACACCACTGCCAATCAGCCCCTCTTAACTGCATGATTACAAGTGTAAGAACAGGAAGCAGACTGTGGGTGGATGTTCTTAAAATCACAACCTGTTCAGTGTAGGGTGGGGGCATTAGAGAAGGGTGGGGGAGGGGAATCAGGATTTTTTTCAGTTCAAAATGAAATAATCGTGTCACTACAGAAAATAATGTCTACCTTATTGTCTATCAAAGGGTCACGTGCACAGCCAAGCATCCTTCCTGAGCTGCGCTGTCTGGATGTGGCTATGACACAGCACATTATGGTATCTGAACAGTGCACCAGCATCTCACTGTGATATTCCAGGGTCAGGTTTCCATTTCAATAGTTGCTCAGACTTGCCACAAAATGAGTGCATGTGTGTACTGGGGGTGGGGGGAGGCAGAAGGGGAATGACAATGAGATGGGACAGTCAGCGTCCTGGGATTGATGATGAAATCCACACATGCTAATTACTTGGCACCTCAAATTTACAATAAAGTCACTTTCTTGAGGTGGTTGCAGCGATGATTTGTTGAGCACAATTCATATGTGAGGTGTGTGCTAAGCCTTTTTACAACTTTCTTATGTTTCCTAACAACTCATACAGCAGCTACTAAAATCATCTCCATTTCAGAGATAAGAAAACTGAGGTAAGTAATAGCTCAAAATCATAAAGGTAATACCCTGAGCAAAGAGAATCAGAGAGGCTGGCCCTTGCTGGAGGAATCCAGTCTGGGGAATCTGGTGCTGGGAAGGCCTCTGGCATCCTCTGATATCATCTCCTTGATTTAAAGCAATGGTGAGGGTCATGGCTGAAGGTATCCTGCTGATGAGTGGTGCAGCTGTAGCTAGGGCCCAGGAACCCCCAAGGTCAGGAAAAAGTAGTGTTTGGAGAGTAAATGGCACCCCCTTCCAGTTTTTCCAGTCCCGCTAACTGAATTATCCAGAAAGGAGAGCTGATTGCCTCCCTGTAACAGCTGACTCACATCAGGTTAAGTTTGGATTCTTATTGACAGGACCTAAAAGAAAATCATCCCTCACTTCTTTGTTGCACACTGTCTTCTTTTTGCCCTGAGGCAAAACTGGTCCCCTGGCCTGAAACTTTCCAGAACACTCGTTTTATTTCAAATAGGAACTAAGCTCGTTTGTCTGCACAAGGTACTCTGCTGTCAGTCTTAGTCTTCCCTTCCCCAAACACGTGACAATCCCTCTTCAGAAACCTGCCATAGCTTCCCAGTACCTAGAGATTAAAAGCCAACCTCCTCCTGGTCCACCTCCAAGCCTGGCATCATCTCTTTGCACAGTCTTCCCTGCATCCCCCTCTCCACCTCCCCAGGGTACCTGTCCACCGCTCCCAGGACCCTTCTTTCTCATCTTAGGCAGCACATGCCCTCCCTGCCAACTCAACAACCATTCCTTCTTTCACCCCTTCTGCCTTACAAGTTGAACCCCAATTTGCTCATGACAGCAACGGGTCCACCTAAAAATACTTGACTGCTCTTCCTTGGCAGTAGTCACCACGTAGCACAGCTCTGGTCGATGAGCTAAGGACAGAAGTCTCTGAGAGGGGTGCCCCTTCCCAGATATAGCAGTGAAGCTGTACTGGGAAAAAGCTCTCTGAGCCTCATTCATCCTTTTTTCTCTTTCTTGGAATGCAAACATGAGGCCTGGAGACGTAGCAACCACTTTCCTACTACGAGATGATAAACCTAAGGCCAAGGCCTCCACTCTAAGCATGGCAAAGTAGAAAGAAGTAGTCTGGGTTCCCAATAGTACAGCTGAGGCATCATCCCCCTTTACTCCCCGCCCCATTGTTGTCTGACACAAAAAAGTCCCTATCTGGTTAAGTCACTGGTAGTCAAGATTCTGCTGCTAGCAGCTGAATGCAATGATATTGGCTACACCTCCAGACATTGTTCCTCTTCATTCATGGGGCAGTTCAGCTGCTCCCACCTCTAGGAGACCCTCTGTGATCCCCTCAGAGCAGAAGAATCATGCCTTTCCTTGTGCTTCCACAGTGGTTAGTTTTCTCAGTTATAGCAGTTATCTAAGCCTGCTTGATTTGGTTTAATGAGTGCTTCCCTGCAGTCAGCTCAAACTCCTAGAGGGCAGGGAGTCTGTATCCCACCAGCATCTCCATAATGTCTGGAGCATGCAGTGCTTTGTGTTTCTGCCAGGGGGGCTCTGTCTCCCCAGCATTTCCACCTGGTTATGCGCTCTGCATTGCAACAGCAGAGTGCGTGTGTTCTGGGGGCTGCCACTCCACGTATTAGCTGTTTGGTCTTGGGCAAGTTAGCTAACTTCTCTGGACTTGTGCCTCATCTAGAAAAAGGAGAATGAGAGGACTTACATCAGAGTTGTCATGAAGACAAAATAGTCTAGTCATAAGCACTTGGGATGGTGCCTGGCATACAAAAATGCTTAATGGCTATGGGTTCTTATTAGTATAATGAACATTATAGTTGCTGAGCGAATAAATGAAATCAACCCACAGTTGCTAAATAAATGAATAAAGGAACAAAATCCAGGTAAATTCTGGAGTTCAGACCTCGGGACGGTGGCTACTCTTCCCTCTTTTCTGCCTGGACCTGACCCTTTACTTTTTTATTCTAACTATGACGCTGGATGCTGCTACAATAGACTGGTTAAGGCTATGAAGTTAGGCCTGGATTTGCTTTTTGCCGGGTCGCTCAGGCAAGGTTCTTCACCTCTTGGAGCCTGTTTCCTCAACCATAAACGGAGGATAATAGTAGTACTTAGCTCACAGGGTTGTGGTGAGGATTAAATGACAAAGCACGTAAAATATACAGCATTGTGCCTCACACACTGTAACAGTGTTAGCAACTGCTATCAAACATTGCCACGATTCCTTTTGATAAGTGCATAGCACCCAGCTGAATCACATGGTCCTGATGTGGATGAGAAACGCGGGGTGGGGCCACCTTTCAGCAAGTCAAGATACACTGCACTTACATCACAGGAATACCCTTTCTTCAGTGCCAACAAACAGTGGTATTTTTCCCCTTTAAATGGACATTAGTTGATATAGCTGATGTGCCCCAAAATCTTGGTTTCTTGCATTTTCCCCTGAAGCACGATCTTCAGGTGCATCCTTTAGCTGACAGCAAACCTGGCTAGAAGGAAAGGTACAAGAGCACAAGAGAACAATCGCGGAGCAAAGCATTTAAACAGCGATGATATTTCCACACATCACCAGTCCAATTATTGTCAGTGACACATTTCAGCCTTACTTGTAGATTTTTTTTCCCTTCTGGCCTTAAAAGCAGCTGTGTATACAGCTTTCTGTAACTTTCCCTTTAATCTTAAACCTTTATGCTAGTCCCATTCAACCACTTGACGGCTCCATTAATCTATTTTTACTATTAAACATGCCATTTTACAAGATATTTATTCCACTTGGTCGTCATCCAAACGCTTTTTGACATTACTGCCCTGGGAGTGAACTGCTTAAACTCGCCGCCCTCATAAACAGAAAATCACCTTTTGACTCAAATCTTGAAGAGCTCTCAGAACCTCACCCCCTTCACTTCCACAGGCATTAATTTCTGCCATATATAAAGGAGAGAGTGAGTAAGTGTGTGTGTGTTTGTGTGTGTGGTTTTAAGAGGGTAATTGTGGGAGGTCTGGGCAATTCAAGAAGTGCTGGGGAAGGAATCCTCTCCTCCTAACTCCTCCATTCTGCTCATCGGGGCCTGCCTGAGATCTGGGGATCTGGTAAGTTAAGAGAGAGAAAGTGATCAGAGAGCAGGTTGGGGAAGAACTCCAGGGCCTAAAAGGCAGTCTCCCAGGGGGCCAAGCTGAGCAACCACTCTTTAAAAGGGGAGGGGTCGAGGGAAAGTCCTTATGCATCGACTTCCCTCCTTCTCCACGCCCCAGACAAACAAAAGGCCACCGCGAAACAGTTGAAAGTAGAGACCCCACTGGCTTTGAAGCCTATCAATCAGGTGGAAACCTGAACAAATCACAATTTGACTTCCCCATCAAGTTTTCTCCCCAGCCTGACAAACCCTCCTCCTCCGCCGCCTCCACCTCCTCCTCCGCCTCCCAGGCTCAGCACAGCTACGAGGCCAAAGGGACCGTCCTGTGATGCCTGCTGGTTTCCAACTTTCCGCTCATCTTCGTCTCCGCAGCCTCCTGCAAAGCGGCTGGGAAAAGGGCAAGTTTGCAAAGCCGAGGATACCGAGTCCTGGGGAAGCCACAAAGAAGCTGCAACACCAACAAAGATTAACCTCTTGTGGGGCAGACGAAAAGCGCCAGCTGCCGTTCAGAGGGACGAACGTGGGCTCGGGCTGGCAGAGGCTCCGGCCAGCCGGCGGCGGACAGCAGGGCCGGGGGTCCTGTGGCCCCCCTGGGACCCCGCCCCGCGCGGACTCCCCCTGCACCTGAGCGGGGGTGAGGACAGCGCCGCGCTCCGGCCCTGCCCCCGCCAGGTAGCTCGGCTGCCGCCCGCGCTGCGCGCCCGCTGCCTGCAGCCGCCGGGAGCGACGAGAGCAGAGGCAGCCTCGGCCCACGGCGTCATGCTTCCTGCCACCACATTACGGCGAATCGTCACCGGGAGAGGGGAGCGAGGGGAGAGGGGGAGGGAGGGGAGCAGACACACGCAGCCCCCCGCCTGCCAAAACGCGCGGAGACGGGGCCACGTCCCGGTGGAGTCCCCGCGGGACCTGCCCCGTTTGCACAAAGCGCCGCAGTTTGGCCAAGAAGGGAGGGAGACGGCCACGAAATAAATAAATAAAAACAGTCGGGTCTACGTAACGCCCTGTCGAAAGCGGACGCCATATTTTTTTGTGGCTTATGTCGACATAGGGAAACGTAGACATGTTTTTCCTCCTGCTCCTCCTCCTCCTCGCTCTGGCTCCCATTTATCCAAACTTGTAATCAAAACTCTTTAAAAAAAAAAATCTCCTTCCCTCTCTGTATCCGCTCATTTCCTCCCACCCGCAAAAAGAGCCTGCACACCCCCCCTTCCGTACCCCCCTTCCAATCACAAACCCGGCCAAGTCCCATTAACAACACATTTTCGGGAACCGCGGCGGCGACGACGGCGGTGGGAAAGTTGGGCTGGAGTGGCCGGCGCCCGGCGTGCGGGGCTCGGGGCTGCCGGCGCCGGCTGGGGGGGCTCCGCGCCGGGGCGAAGTTTCTTACCTGCGCCGGGCTGGGAACGCGGGGACCCGGGCTGGGAACGCGGAGACGCGGCACGGGCGTTCCAAAATGGAACTCTGCTGGCTCCCCCCACCCACTCCCCACTCCCCACCGGGCGCCCGGCTCGGGCTCCGTGGGAAAGAGGGGGAAAGCCAGCCTGCCAGACAGACAGACAGAAAAAGCCCCCGTACGGAGAACGGTGGCCAAAATTTTTAAAAGAAAAAAAAGGAAAAAAAAAAAAAAAGGGAAAAAAATGCCTCGATCAGTGGGGAATCTACGCCAAAACCCACATGATCTGTAACGTCAGCATGCGTATTTGCATACGATACCACCACCCGAGCTGCCACCCGGGCTCGGGTTCCACAGAAAGTTACAAAGTGAAATTCAGCCCCCTCCGGAGACACCGGCGAAATGTCATTTTTCAGACAGGAGCTGGGGGGGAGGCTAGCCCTAAAGGCGCTGGTTACTGGCCAAGGTAGGGGGGCAGTAAATTAACTTAAAAGTCTGAGTCCAGTAACGGACTCGGTGGAATTTCTGCGGGAAGAGGAGGGGGAGGCGCGAGCGAGATCATTGAATATTAAGCACGACCCCGCGCGGCGGCCGCAGCCAAACCCTCTCGGTGCAATACCCATTTTCTTTATGAAAAGTTCAAGGTGTCACTGATGAGCTCAACAAACTGTTGATCTTGACCACGTGGAGTGGCGGACTGTGGGACCGAAGGGCGCGCTTGCAGGCCGGGCTCTGGCGGCACCAGGGCCCCGGGACCCTCTGCAAGGGGCTGTACGCGGGTGGGGCCACCACGCACCCTGTGCGCTGCCTGCGGCTTGGCCCGGTTTCAGGCTCGGAAAAATAATAATAACGATTTTAAAACTGTGTTGAGCGAGTCACATTTTACTCCCGGAATGATAATGAGAAGGCTCGGCGTAGGGAGGGGAAGAAGGAGCCCCCACTTATATAACGACTTGAAGTTAGATCACTTTTGCTTGGGGAGATTCCGGGATTTCCGCCTGCGCCAGGTCTGAGGCTGGTTAAAGATCCTGGAACTTTTTCCCTTAAGAGCCAATAAACAAACAGACGCCCCAGGGGCCGACTTAAACTCTGGTAGAGCCCGCTTTCGCTGGAATTCTCAGATTCGAAGAAATGCACACGCCTGCGGTGCTCGCAGAGAAGTCCCTCGGAAGCTAGGCGGGTCGCTTTCGCAACTAGGAGGACTCCAATGTTCCCAGCGGGAGCGGAGCTCTCACCGCGGCAGCGCCCTGGCTCCCCTCGGCGCCTTAGAGCAAAGGCGGCCCGGGATCGCGCTGCCCTTCGCCTGCGGCCTCGGAACCATGAACTTGTATTCCGGACGCCGCGCTCCTGCCACAGTGCTGGGCTAAAGAGCTCTCAGGAATTCGGGATCCGGGCACACTTCGGGATCTCACGCGGCAACCTGTCTGCACCGCGCATTCCTGCCCAGATGGACCTTGTTTCCCCTGGGCTAGCCTGTGGGCTCTTGGGCAGCTCCTGGGCGGGGACGAGGGGATGCGGTCTGGGGGCTAGTTTCGAGGCTCCGAGCGCAGCGAGAAAACAAAGGGAGCCTAGGGCTGAGAGGCTCTGCGAAGTCCCCGCCCGCCCTGCAGATTAGCAGGCGCGTCGCGTCGGGGCTTCCCGGCCAGCTCTGCTCTGGGGAATTAGAACGAACTCTAGCGGCCGTTTGCAACTCGGCTCTGGGCGCGAGGGCATCAACAGGTGGCCGTGTGCAGCGGAGAGGCCAGTGGCGAGGACCCGGACTGGGGTGAGGACCGTTGGCCTTGGGGCTGACTGGGTGGCGGACGCGCTGAGTGACCTTTTGGTTTTTTCATTTCCGAGGCCGGGAAGAAGGAAGTAGCTAAAAGGTTTTTGTAAGTTCTGCCCCAGGGCTCTAATTTCTGACATACCGCTTGGCTCCCCAGAAATCCTTTGCAACAAAAAACAGCTCATGGGCAAGACTTTCGTACTGGTCTGCACCTGTTTGTTCGGTTATTGCTGATGCAGGGTCTGTTTGTTGGCATTTTAGCCGCCTATAAAACAAGATTCTATCCTGGGAAGGAGTCTCTTGCGTGATGCTCTCGGGCCTGAAAGGCGACCTGGAGGGGCTCTTACAGGATTCTGTTAACTTCTTGATGACTGTAATCCAGCTTGGGCCACGTCTTTCTCAATCTCATTTGGTACCGGCTATCTAAGAACCTAATTTACTTGCCATCAACATCAGAATTTACCGATGGCTGATCTCCTCCCCACCTCCGCCTCACCCAGGGTGAACCACAATAGTAAAAAGAAAAGAAAAAAATATGGGAACCCCCACCCCCATTCCTCCCTCTTGTCCCGTCCCGCCCGGACACACCAACTTCAAGATTTTTACATCGCTTACCTTATTATGCCCCTTCCAGGCCATTCCACTCCCTGCCCCCTCCCCCTTTAAAATAAGTCTAGTTCTGTCTGTTTCCATGGAAATTACCCAAACCTTAACGAAGCTATTCCTATTTTGAGGCTGCACCTCCTCTGGATGATCAATCACTTAGGAGGGTTTTCTATAAGCCAAGTTTCCCTGGTTGCCACCTCATTGCCACCTGCTTCTGGCAGGGTGACAGATTGTACATAGGGTGGAATGGGCCAGGCCAGAGGGAAGCTGGGTAACCGTCTAAATGGTCTGCTGGGTTCTCATATCTTCAGAGCACTTGGAGCTCATGGACACTAGCAAGGATGAGGGGCTTCTGATGTGTTGCAGTGTCTTTAAATTGTTCAGAGTTTAGCATGGACTGAACTTGCACCGTATAAAGAGAAAACAACGAGGAATAAGACAAAGGTGGTTTTTGCTTTATGTGGTATGATCCCCGTTTGCTTTAAGTATATCCATGGAGTAGACAGACCCTTATCTGACAGGATTTAGGAGCTTCAGAATCAATAATGTTGGACAAGTAAATATTCAGCCAGGAAGTAACATATGCCACTTTGGCTTACAACTCATTGGTCAGAACTAAAAGTTAACTGTAAAGATCCATGGAAGTATTGTGTGCCTGGAAATGGAGAGAATGGGAAAGATTTGCACTAGTATGATAGCACTAACGACTATCATAAATAATAATAGCAGTTCACAATTATTGGTCATTTACCATGTGCTGAGCCTTTTATATGTATCATCTCATTGAATCATCACAAAAATCTATATTTCATCTTTATTTTACTGATATAGTAACTGAGACTTAAAGAGCTTAAGTACTGTACCTTGCTCAACATCACACAGAGGCTAAGTAATGGAGTTGGGATTTAAGCTTAATTTTACCTGCTTCCCAGATAGTAGACTTTTAAAACACTGTCCTCAACCACCTTTAGACTTAATTGGTTCCCTGTTGTTGGGCATTGGGTAGTTTCAATTTTATTCCAATGAACAACCTTGTGTCAAATCTTTTGAATCATCTGTGATTACTTCCTTAGGATAAATTCCTAGGTACATATTTGCTTGGTTGAAATATACACATATTTCAAGAATAAAAACCTTTTGCGAAAAGTGAAAGCTTTAGGAGGTGTGGTAGTCTTCTAAGATGGATTTTTTCAATCCTTTCCTTCCCTTTTTGAAAAATACGTCACCATTAAGAGGTGGAGTTTACTTCCCCTCCCTTGGAATCTGGACTTGTCCTGTGATTGCTTTGGATGCAATGAAAGTGATATTCTGAGACATCTAAATCCAAATCTTAAGAGACTGGCAGTTTCTGTTTCCTTCCTTTTAGGGTCCTGCTGCCATGCTGTGAGAAGCCCAAGTTTCATGGAGAGGCCACATGGAGCGAAAACCAAGGTGACAGGGACAATAGCTCCACCTGAGATCCTGGTTAATACACAGACTTTAGCCATGTTGGATGCTCCTGCCTAATTGATCTCCCAGTTGACTCTAGTCTCACCTGACATTATGTAGAGGAAAACCTTCCAACTCCACCTAGTCAACCCACAGAATCATGAGATGATCATAAGACTGTAGTTGTTTAACATTATTAACTTTTGGGGTGGTTTATTACACAGTGATAGATAAATAAAATGGGAGTTATTATCCGTGTCTTTATTTATACATATATCTGAATATTCCAGATCTACTCCCCCCTGGGCTCTGCAGGGTATAGGTAGCATTGTGAAGTATTGGAGGCCAGGACAAGCGGGTAGAGAGGCCTCTTGGTGCATGATGCCTGAGCTGGCCCACTCTCCAAATCAAAGCTTTTCTTGATTTTAGTTGTTGCTCATGAAGGATCCCCCGCCACAGGTCCCAGATCCTAAGCAAATAAGAACTCATTTATCAAACATAGATACTCAGTAGGTGCTGGAGTTAAGTTCCTGTTTGGTGTTGCCAAAAACAGAGGTTTCCATTATTTAAGGATATACACTGTGACGGGGACTGCAAGTGCCTACTATATACATGGCTGCCTGGGAGGTGCTTCTTTATGTCATTTAATCTTTTAAACAGCCTTCTGAATAGTATATTATCTCCTTAATTTGTAGGAGGAAACAGAAGTTTATAGAAGTTTATGAACTATCCATGGGCCATACAGCTGATAAGTTAGAAGCAGGTCTTGAGCCCACATTTGATTGATTACAAATCCTGCCTGCTTCCCACTATACTTGTGGCTTGCAAATTAACTCATGTGCAAACCACCTTCACCAATTTTGTCCCAGCAGCAAAGGTACTACCTATAAATTTTATTCAGCCAGGGTCATGGCTCACACCTGTAATCCCAGCACTTTGGGAGGCTGAGGCAGGTGGATCATTTGACGTCAGGAGTTGGAGACCAGCCTGGCCAACATGGTGAAACCCCATCTCTACTAAAAAATACAAAACAATAAGCCAGGTTTGGTGGTGAGTGCCTGTAATCCCAGCTACTCAAGAGGCTGAGGCAGGAGAATTGCTTGAACCAGGGAGGCAGAGGTTGCAGTGAGCCGAGATTGTACCACTGCACTCCAGCCTGGTAACAAAGCTAGACACCGTCTCAAAAAATAAAAAAATAAAAAAGAAAAGAAAACATTTTATTTACATTGATTCACATTTTTAAAACTTAAATGCACTTATTTCATACTAATACTAAAGAAGCCTTTTGTCACAATAGAAACAGGAAAATCCAATATTGAATTTTCAAATAAACCAATGAAAGGTAACAGTGAAAATAAACACGAGGAAAAAAGCCCAGCACTATTGAGCTAGCTAGATACTCTTATTTGCAGAAGGTAGAGATGGAGAGGAAAGGTGTTAGAAAGTTATTAGAGACAGGGTAGCACCAAACTGAGTTTTTTTTTTTTTTCTTTTTTTGAGCTAATTAAAAGGATGGGAAGAGAATTGAAAAGTTATAACTTTCTCTGAGTCAGAGCTATTTTGTCTATACCTGCACATCATTTAAAACCATCTCATGGCCACATATGCTACTAGCGGTACATGTTTCACATGGCTGACACCTGGCTGCTTGCCACAGCTCTTCATGTATGAATCTATTACAATGTTGCTCCGTCTGAGAGCATAAGAATCAGTGCCATGGGTTGAAGGGCTGAATGTTTGTGCTCCCTTGCCCCCCAGTTCATATGTTGAAATCCTAATCCTCGATGTGATCATATTAGGGAGTAGGTGGGGCCTTTGGGAGGTGATTAGATCATGAAGGTGGGGCCTTCATGATGGTGATACTGGAGTGCTGGGTAGAGAAAGGTGGGTCCCTGGCCAGGGCTCCACCCCTACAGACTAGGTGAGGACAGGCACTCCTGGTTTTGCATCTAAACGTTGCATTTTCCAAGACCACCCTGGACCACCACACCCTCATCCTGGTCCTATAAAAACCCGAGACTCAGGTAGACACAGGCAGCCACACTAGACGGGCAGTTGGAGAAGATTTGGGCCACTGAGAAGCCTGACTCCAGGGGAAAACCATCTTCCTTCTGGCTCCCCCATCTGCTGAGGGCTACTTCAACTCAATAACACCTTGCACTCATTCTCCAAGCCCACGTGTGATCAGATTCTTCTGGTATACCAAGGCAAGAAACCCTGGAATACAGAAATTCCTCTGTCCTTGTGATAAGGAAGGGGGTCTAACTGAGCTGGTTAACACAAGCTGCCTATAGACAGCTAAACTAAAAGAGCACGCTCTAACACCCACCCACTGGGGCTTTAGGAGCTACAAACATTCACCCCAGAAGCCTCACGGCCTGCCCATCTGTACACTCCCATAGAGGTTTGAACAGTGGGGCACTGAAGAAGCAAGCCACACCCTCACTGCATGCCCTGTGAGGGGGACAAGGGAACTTTTCCCATTTTAATGGGATTGGCGCCCTTATAAAGGGATACACCGGAGAACTCACTTTCTCTCTCCCTGTTTCCCTCCAAGTGAGGACACAGCAAGAAGATGGCCAGGAAGAGAGCTGTCACCCGAACCTGATCATGCTGGCACCCTGATCTCAGACTTGCAAGCCTCCAAAATTGTGAGAAATGTCTCTTGTTTAAGCCACCCAGTCTCTGGTTATTTGTTCTATAGCAGCCTTACCTGACTAAGACAGTTCAAGGAACTTGAAATTCTGTAAATACCAACTAACTCATTTCCCTGGCTCCAATTTTTACCTCTACTATTCATGCTGTCACCCAAACACAGATCTTGCTTGGTCACCTCGTTGCTTACAATCTTTTATTGCTTTCTACTTCTTTGGGGTGGCAGGTGTGATCTTGCGTAAACTTGTCCAAACCAGCACTCCCAGCCCAGTCTTCTGCCTCTTCTAATCTTGTCCTCCACGATTTAGCATCGCTGGGTTCCTTGTCACTCCCTACATTTTCCATGGTCCTTTCCATCTTTGTAAACGGTGCACCCTGTACCTGGAATGGCTTCCTTCTTCCTCGGTCCTTCAAGACACAGATCAAATGTCACTTTCTTTAGGAAGCCTTCCTGTACTCTCCCAAAGAGAGTTAATCCTGCCTCCTCTGAAGTCCTACAGAACTTTGCACTTAACCTTGAGTTAGCAATTATTGCCCAGTAATCTAGTTACTTCTCTGTATTTGCTGTATCCATTTTACTATACATCCCTTGTGGATGAGTATTTCGCCATAGTCATCTTTGTGTCCTTCTTTCTTGCCTCTCATGGGGTATATCGCAGGCAGAATTCAAAGATGGCTCCCAAGATTCCCAGTCCCTGGTTATTCATTCAACCATGGATGTAGGTATTGCTGTGAAAAGATTTTGCCGATGTTGTTAAAGTGCCGAATCACTTGCCCTTGAAATATGGAGATTATGAAGATTATCTGGATGGGTCTGATCTAATCGTATGAGTCCTTTAAAAGCAGACAGGTTTCTCTGGCTGGTGGCAGAAGGGAAAGTCAGAGACATTCAAAGAATGAGAGGGATTTTACACGAGGGAGGTTTTCTGTTGCTAAGATGGACCTGAGAGCCACTTCTATAAGCTGAGAGCAGACCCTGGCTGACAGTTAACAAGACACCTGGGACCTCAGTCCTACAAGCACAAGGAAATGAATTCTGCCAATAACCAATAAGCTTGAAAGAAGACCCTGAGACCTAGATGAGAAGTGCAGCTCTGGCTGACACCTTGATTTCAGTCCAGTGAGACCCTGAGCAGAGAATCCAGTGAGGCCATGACTAGATTTCTGACCTACAGAAATTGTGAGATAGTGAATTTGTGGCATTTTATGCTACTAGGATTTTGGCAGGTCCCCCCCCCCCATAGAAATAAACAATTGATAAAGGGTAGATACTGAGTAAATGTTTGCTGAATGAGTAAGTGAATGAAAACATGCATCCTTCAGCAGCCATAGATGACATTTAAGGGGACCACCTTTCCCCACTCCTGGTTTCCAGGAGGAGGGGTTTTCTCCAGAGGATATTTCAGCTTCTCTCTGACTCTGGAAGTGTCTGGCTCAGCTGCACCCTTCCTCCCCGGAGCACTCCCCTGAGACCCTGAGTCTCCTTTGTTCTGCATCTTAGCATGGGTTGGGGCATTCCCCGCAGCACTGCCTACACCTGTGTGGGTATGCCAGCCTCATTCTGGGTTGTGTATTTGCAGCCCACATGGCTAACAGATGATATTATTCAGCTCAGGCTGCCATAAAAAATGCCCAGCTGGGTAGCTTAAACAACATTTTTAGGCAGCTGCCATCTTGCTACGTGCTCTCATGACTACTTTGTGTGTGTGTGTGGAGAGAGAGAGAGACAGAGAGAGATACACACACACACACACACACACACACACACAGAGAGAGAGAGAGAGAGAGAGAGGAGAGAGAGAGAGAGAGAGAGTGAAAGCCAGACAGAAACAGAGAAAGCAAGCAAGCAAGCTCTCTAGCTCTCTGGTATCTTTTCTTATAAGGTCACTAATCCCATCATGAGGACCCCAACCTTATGGCCTCATCTAATGCTAATTACCTCCCAAAGATCCCATCTCCAAACACCAACACACTGGGGAGTAGGGCCTCAACATATGCATTTCGAGGGGACACAAACATTTAATGCACAGTACAGACCTATGACCCCCTCCTTCAGCATGGCTACTAACAGTAACGAAGATAGATGATTCATTGGACCCCATATGTACTCCTTATTTTATTTGCATACTGGATTGGGAAAATGGGTATTATTTATTCAGGGGAGAGTCCCTTGGAGACCTCAATAGAAGGCACAAGTTGTTGTGGGAATTGTACCTGTGGCAAGATAACATTTTTGCAAATGTTTAGTGATAGTATCACCTCCATCCATATCCTTGTACCCCTTGACCTTCTTCTTCACCCCATCCAAGTAGAGATAAGAATTTTTGATGCTTTTCCCCTCAGAGAAGGAACGAGGTAAAAATTGCATTTTTGAGCAAATTCTTAGCTTTCTAGTTTTAAAAATGTGGATCCCTAGGGGGATGGAAAGAACTTAGGACGTGGGTAATAAGGTTTAGAGAGAACATAAAAAAGAGAAGCCTCACTGCTGCCTCTCCCACACCTGGAATGGATGCCTTCGTTTAGGAGAAGAGAGAAAGTTGGAGGGAAAGTAATGAGGATGCTGCAGATTCCTTCTCTCTGGATGAACCCCAAGGAGGTGACAACACCACCCCCAGGACTGTGGGATCAGATCAGAAGACCTGAGCCACTTCCGGGTAGAGTTCTGGGGGCGGGTAGAGAGACACCAGAGAAAAAGTGGTTGCTTAGTGAGGCAGGTGGAGAAAACCCTGCCTTCCCTCCCCTTGGCTGTTCTATAAAGTGACTTTACCACCTTCTATCAGGACATAAGATCTATTTCCCCTGTCCTTGAACCTGGTTGGGTTTGTGAGTGCTTTGAACAATAGTGTGCAGCAGAAATGAATGATTCTATGTGATTTTTGAGGCTGGGTTGCAAAAGGCAATGTGGCTTCTGCTGTGCCTGCTGGGACACTTGAGTTTTGGAAAACTGAGCCACTGTGTAAGAAGTCCATTTCCCTAGAGGCTGCTGTGCTGTAAGGTGACCTCAGCACGTGAGAAGAGGCCTCAGGTCAGCAGCCTCAGGTGAGGTCCCAGTCAACAACTGGTATCCACCACCAGACAAGGGAGCGATGAACCCAGCAGATGATTACAGCCTCCAGCTGTTGAGTCACTCCCAAGGATCAGGTCTTACCAGCTATTGCCTTAGACATCATTGGAGCAGAGACAAGCCATTCCCATTGTGTCCTGTCTGAATTCCTGAGCCACAAAATAGTGTGCATAATAAAATGGTTGTCTCACACTCCTAAGTTGTGGGGTGGTGTGTGATGCAGCAAGAGTAACCAGTGTGAGGGATGAATGTGGGATGACCCCAAGTGCCCAGGGTGGTGTAGTCCATAGAATAATGGCCCCAGGCTCGGTGCAGTGGCTCACGCCTGTAATCCCAGCACTTTGAGAGGCTGATGTGGGCGGATCATGAGGTCAGGAGCTTGAGACCAGCCTGGCCAACACGGCGAAACCCTGTCTCTACCAAAAATACAAAAATTAGCCAGGCATGGTGGCACATGCCTGTAATCCCAGCTACTCCGGAGGCTGAGGCAGGAGAATCACTTGCACCCAGAAGGCAAAGATTGCAGTGAGCTGAGATCATGACATTGCACTCCAGCCTGGGCGACAGAGCAAGACTCTGTCTCAATAATAATAATAATAATAATGGCCCCAAAGAGGTCCATGTCCTAGTCCCTGGAACCTGTGCGTGTATCCTCTTACATGGCAAAGAGACTTCACAGATATAATTAAGTTAAGGATCTTGAGATGGAAGATTATCCTGGATTATCCGGTGGTTCTAACATGAACACCAGGCTGTTTATAAGAGGGAGGCAAAAGGTCAGAGTTAGAGAAAAAGACATGACCATGAAAGCAAGAGGTCACTGTGATGCAGCCACAAGTGAGGAATGTAGGCAGCCTTTAAACCTTTTTTTTTCTTTTGAGACAGGGTCTTACTCTGTTACCCAGGCTGGAGTGAAGTGGTGTGATCTCAGCTTGCTGTAACCTCCACTTCCTAGGCTCAAATGTTCCTCCCACCTCAGCCTCCCCAGTAGCTGGGACCACAGGCACACGTCACCACACCCTGTTAAAGTAGGCAGCCTCTAGAAAGAGGAAAAGGCAAGACAATGGGCTCTCCTCTGGAGCCTCCCAAAGGGAAGTAGCCCTGCGGACACCTTGATTTTCATCCGATGAGACCCATTTTAGATCTCTGAACTCTGGAACTATAAGAGCGTACATTTGTGTCATTTTCAACCATGACGTTTGTGGTAATCTCTCACAGCAGGCATAGGACACTCATCCAAATGGTGTGGATGAGGAATGATGGGGTGATGGATCCTCAAGATGGCAGGGTGCACAGATGACACTCTGAGCATAGGAGGGTGCTTGCCCCCTCTCTCTCCCTACCACCCACTCCCATGTTGATATCAGGCTCTGTCTGTGTCCCAGAACCTGAACCATCTCCCTGGGGAAATGAGCAAGGGATAGGAGTTGAACTGTCTGAGATCATTTTCATGACATTGGCTGAATAGGACCTTAACACAGAAATGAAGTTGCATCATAGAAAGTAAAGAAAGTGGTAAGCCTTGCACATGTGAGTTGAGGATTCTGACTGATAACTGATGAGCACTTAGCAGAAAGGGTGCTTCCCAGGGCAGTGGGTGTATCTACATAGTGGTCACATGGAAACCTAGGCACTTGGACCAGGATTTGCCTGTGGTCTTTTAAGAATTGATCAAAGGTAGCAAAATAAGAATATTAAATTTTGTGTGTGTGTGTGTGTGTGTGTGTACGAAAGGAGCCAATTTATGAAATTAAATAAAGTCAGCCGGGTGCGGTGGCTCATGCCTGTAATCCCAGCACTTTGGGAGGCCGAGGTGGGTGAATCACGAAGTCAGGAGATCGAGACCATCCTGGCTAACATGGTAAAAACCCGTCTCTACTAAAAATACAAAAAATTAGCCGAGCGTGGCAGTGGGCACCTGTAGTCCCAGCTACTCGGGAGGCTGAGACAGGAGAATGGCGTAAACCCGGGAGGCGGAGCTTACAGTGAGCCGAGATTGCACCACTGCACTCCAGCGTGGGCAACAGAACAAGACTCCGTCTCAAAAAAAAAAAGAAAGAAAGAAATTAAATAAAGTCTACAAAGGAAGTGAGAAACTTGGGATCAGGCATCCCACCCTGGCTGGGCTCAGCATAGCTGGAGCTCAGTACACTGGGCACCCCACAGTCCCACCCCTCCCAAGATGGGGCTTAAATAGGCCAGGCTCCAGCATGGTGGCTGGGGGTCCCAGGGCTCAGGGCAGACATAAGTCGGAGAAGTAGGGGTGATGCAGGGCCTCTTCTGCGGAGATACATTGGACGGGGTTACACTTCAGAAGATTCTGCAGCAGGTCCCTCCCTGTGGCGTTGAGTTTGGGCTCGACATACACCAGGAATGTTGTGGCCAGGTACATTGGGTACGGCTTATAGTCTGGCAGCTTGCTCATGGAGGGCTACTGCTCCTCGGTGGCGCCCCTAGCAGCCGGAGGATCCTCTTCAACTGGTCATCAACATCATTGCTTGGACAAAGAGGCCGCCCAGCATTGGCCAGCTCTGCAAAGATGCAGCCAGCTGACCACATGTCAATGGATGTGGAGTACAGCTTGGCCCCAAAGAGGACATCTGGTGGGCGGTTCCACAGTGTGACCACTCCAGCTCAGTAACAGCGGATGGGGATCCCAAAGGCTCAGGACAGGCCAAAATCAGCCAATTTCAGCTCCCCATTCCTGTTAATTAGCAGGTTCTGGGGCTTCAGGTTGCTGTGTAGCACATTGCAGCTGTGACAGAATCCCAGGCTTTTTACCAGCTGGAAGAGGAATGACTTCACAATCTCAGGATCGAGGTCACCATTGCAACTGTCAAAATACTTTTTCAGGTCCTGGTGACAGAATTCAAAAACCAAAGTCAGCTTCTTGTCGCCGTGCAGGACATCATGAAACCTGACAATGTTCTTGTGCTTCAGTTCCTTGAGTATGCAGGTCTCCTGGAGGGCGGAACTCGGCACACCCTCATCATTGTCATCCAGTCTCATCCACTTCAGAGCCACCATCTCATGAGTCTCCCGGTTTTCAGCCTTGAACACTGTCCTGTAGGTGCCTTCCCCAGTCTTCTCCAGTTTCTCGTATTCTACATTGCGGTGGCTGCAGGGGCCCCTGTGGGCTCTGTTTTAAGACTCAAGAAGATTAAATGTTTTTAAATTTTTATTTAATTTATTCTTTTCTTTAAAGACAGGGTCTTACTCTGTTGTCCTGGGTGGAGTGCAGTGGCATGATCATAACTCCCTACAGCCTCGAACTCCCGGGCTCAAGCAATCCTCCTGCCTCAGCCTCCTGGGTTGTTGGGACTACAGCTGCACAACACCATGCCCAGCTAATTTGAAATGTGTTTTTTTAAGTGACAGCTTTTCATTTTGAAATAGTTTGTCTCATAAGAAGCTGCAAAAATAGTATGCAGAGATCGTACGTACCCTTCACCCAGTTTTCCTCAGTGATAACATCTAACATAGCCACAGTGCAGTTTTCAAAATGAGGAAGTTGATGTTGGTGAAGACTAGTACAGGCTTTATTTAGATTTCACTGGTTTTTGATGCATTCTTTAAAAAAAATTACTTTTTGCTTCTTTGAAATTTGAGTTTTTTGTAGTTTTTATTTTTTATTTTTTTGAGACGGAGTGTTGCTCTGTCACCAGGATGGAGTGCAGTGGTGCGATCTTGGCTCACTGCAACATCCGCCTCCCGGGTTCAAGCAATTATCCTGCCTCAGCCTCCTGAGTAGCTGGGACTACAGGCACCCACCACCACACCCAGCTAATTTTGGTATTTGTAGTAGAGATGGAGTTTCACCATGTTGGCCAGAATGGTCTTCATCTCTTGACCTCGTGATCTGCCCGCCTCAGGCTCCCAAAGTGCTGGGATTACAGGTGTGAGCCACCACTGAGCTGGGCCTGTAGTTATGTTTTTAATTAAGATTTTTATTTTGAGATAATGGCATATTCACAAGCAGAGTGTACCTCTTGTTGCCCTTTTATAGCCACACCTACTTCTTCATCCCTGTTCCCTTCAAAACCACTGGCAACCATTAATCTGTTCACCATTCCTATGATTTTGTCATTTCAGACATCTTTTTTTTTTTTTAATTTTACTTTAAGTTCTGGGATATATGTGCAGAATGTGCAGGTTTGTTACATAGGTATACACGTGCCATGGTGGTTTGCTGCACCCATCTACCCGTCATTTACATCAGGTATTTGTCCTAATGCTCTCCCTCCCCATCTCCCCACCCCCGACAGGCCCTGGTGTGTGATGTTCCCCTCCATGTGTCCATGTGTTCTCATTGTTCAACTCCCACTTATAAGTGAGAACATGCAGTGTTTGGTTTTCTGTTCCTGTATTAGTTTGCTGAGAATGATAGTTTCCAGCTTCATCCATGAACTCAAAAGGACATGAACTCATTCTTTTTTATGGCTGCATAGTATTCCATGGTGTGTATGTGCCACATTTTCTTTATCCAGTCCGTCATTGATGGGCATTTGGGTTGGTTCCCAGTCTTTGCTATTGTGAACAGTGCTGGAATAAACACACATGTGCATGTGTCTTTATAGTAGAATGATTTATAATCCTTTGGGTATATACCCAATAATGGTATTGCTGGGTCAAATGGTATTTCTGGTTCTAGATCCTTGAGGAATTGCCACACTGTCTTCCACGATGGTTGAACTAATTTTACATAAATGGGAATCATATAGTATGTGACCTTTTAGGACTGGGTTTTTTTCACTCTGATTATTCTCTGCAGATAAATTCAGGTTGTTGCATATTTCAGTAATTTGTTCCCTTTTATTCCTAAGCAGTATTCTCTGTTTTGGGTGTATTACAGTTTGTTTGACCATTTATGTGTTGAAGGACAAATGAATTATTTCTATTTGGGGTTTATTATGAATAAAGATGTGATAAACATTTGTGTACAGGTTTTTGTATGAACTTATGACTTCATTTATCTGGGATAAATGCCTGGGAGCATGATTGCTGGGTCGCATGGTAAAGGCATGTTTAATTCTGCAAGTGACTGCCAAACTATTTTCCAGAGTGGTTGTATCATTTTACTTTTCCACCAGTAATGCATGAGTCACCCAACTTGCCTGCATTTTGTTGTAAATATTTTTTATTTTGGCCTTTCTGATAGGTATGTAGTGATATCTCATTGTGGTTTTAATTTGCATTTCCCTAATGGCTAATGATGTTAAACATTTTTCATGTGTTTATTTGCCATCTGTGTCTCTCTGAAAGTGAAAAATAATGTCTCTTGCCCATTATCTAATTGAATTATTTGTTTATACTATTGAGTTTTGAGAAGTCTTTATTTATTCTAGATACTAGTCCTTTCTTGGATAAGTGATTCGCAAATATTTTCTCTACTCTGTAGCTTGCTTTTTCATACTATTGGCATGCTCTTTCACAGAGCAAGAGTTTTCATTTTGGTGAAGTCTGATTTTGAATTTTTTCCTTTTATGTATCATACTTTTGGTGTCATGTCTAAAAACTCTTTGCCTAGACCTAGATCCTAAACCCTAGATCCTAAAGATTTTCTTATTTTGTATACATTTTTTTTTTAGGTTGTTTGTTTGTTTGTTTGAGACAGAGTCTTGCTCTGTTCCCCAGACTGGAGTGCAGTGGCGCAATTTTAGCTCACTGTAACCTCTGCCTTCTGGGTTCCAGCGATTCTCGTGCCTCAGCCTCCTGAGTAGCTGGGACTACAGGCATGCACCACGATGTCCAGCTACTTTTTGTATTTTCAGTAGAGATTTTGTTTCACCATGCTGGCCAGGCTGGTCTTCACGTCTTGGCCTCACATGATCCACCCACCTTGGCCTCCCAAAGTGCTGGAATTACAGGTATGAGCCACTGAGCCTGGCCAAGATTTTTCTCTTGTGTTTCATTCTGAAAGTGTTACAGTTTTTATGTTTTACATTTAAGTCTGTGATCCATTTTGAGTTAATCTTTGTATGATTTAGGTTGATGTTCCTTTTTCACCTGTGGATGTCCAATTGCTCCAGACATTTATTGAGAGAACTCTTTTCTTCATTGAATTGATTTTGCACTTTTGTCAAAAATCAGTTAGGGATACAGGTGTGGGTCTATTTCTGAAGTCTCTGTTCTGTTCCATTATTCTATGTGTGTATCCCTATACCAGTACCATACAGTTTGGATTACCATAGCTATATAGTAAGTATTGAAACTGAAGAAGTCTTGTAACAGATTCCTCCCACTTTATTCTTCTTTTTCAAGATTATTTAAGCTAGTCTATTTTTTGGTCTGTTTCTGTATATTTTAGAATAATATTGTCTAGGTCTATAACAATCCTTGCTGGGATTAAGATAGGAACTGCATTAAACCTCTATGTCAATTTGGGGACAACTGACACTTTTACTAGGTTAAGTCTTCTAATCCATGAATACAGTATGTCTCTACATTATTTAGATATTCTTTGATTTTTTTCATTAGCATTGTGTAGTT
Organism: Trachypithecus francoisi; assembly: GCF_009764315.1. Taxonomy (NCBI): domain Eukaryota; kingdom Metazoa; phylum Chordata; class Mammalia; order Primates; family Cercopithecidae; genus Trachypithecus; species Trachypithecus francoisi. Next base: position 77,674,510 of record NW_022681472.1, on the reverse strand, counting down.
TCTAGCATACAAGTCCTTACATGCTTTGCTATTTTTATACCTAAGTATTAGTTTTGAGTGATTGTACATAGTATTGGTATTTTTTATTTTGGTATCCATTTGTTCATTGCTAGTATAAATATGTAAAAATATAGTTGATTGTATGTTTATCTTGTATCCTGCAACTTTATTGAACCATTTATTAGTTTTAGGATTTGTTTGGTAGATTCCTTGCAGTTTTTTTTAGATAGACAATCATTTCTTCTGCAGGAATGGTATTATTTCTTTCTTTTCAATATATTAATATATACCATTTATTGCCTTCTTGTACTAGCTGCGACTTCTAGCACTATGTTGAATAAGAGTGGTGAGAGCGGACACTTTCCTTACTCCCAATCATAGAGGGAAAGCTTTCAGTCTTTCACTATGAAGCATAATATTCGTTATAGGATTTTTGCAAATCCTACTTATCAAGATGAGGAAATCCTCCACTATTCTTATTTTCTGAGAGGTTTTTTTTAAACTATGAACGGCTGCTGAATTTTGTCAAATGCGGTGTCTGTGTTTATTGATTTGATCATATGATTATCTTCTTTTAGCCTGTTACTATGGTGGGTTATGTTTATTATGTCACGATTGAACATTGATTCTCAAATATCAAAGCAGTCATGCATCTGTGGAATAAAGCCCCCTTGGTCATGTATACACCATACACTTTTCATATACTGATTAATTCTATCTGCTAACATTTTATTAAGAATTTCTATGACTATGTCTAATATTACATCCTTATTCATGAGGGATATTGGTCTGCAGTTTTCTTTTTTGTATTGTCCTTGGGTTTGAGATGATGGTAATACTAGCTCATAAAACCAATTGAGAAGTGTCCCCACTTCTATTTTTCAGGGAGTCATTGTACAGAATTGTGTTAATTCTTCTTCAAACATTTGGTAGATTCTTTAGTGAGACCATCTGGGCCTGTAGATTTCTTTTTTTGGAGTTTAAAAATTATTGGTTCAATTTTCTTCATATCATAGGGCTATTCAAATTATCTGTTTCATATTGAGTGCGCTGTGGTGGCTTGTGTTTTCAGATGAACTGGACCATTTTGTCTAAGTTATTACATTTATGTGTGTAGAGTTGTTCCTAGTATTCCTTTATTATGCCTTTGATGTTTTCAGGATCTGTAATGACATCCTCTGTTTCATTCCTGATATCGGTAATTTGTGTCTTCTCTCTTTTTCCGTTGTCAGTCTTGTTAGAGGTTTTACAGTTGTATAGCTCTTTCTTTCTTTTTTTAACTTTTCTTTTAGGTCAGGGGTACATGTGCAGGTTTGTTATGTAGGTAAACTTGTGTCATGGAGGTTTGTTTTACAGATTATTTCATCACCCAGGTATTAAACCTAGTCCCCATTAGTTATTTTTCCTGATCCTCTCCCTCCTCTGGCCCTCTACCTTTTGGTAGGCCCCAGTGTATGTTCCCCTCTCTGTGTCCATGTGTTCTCATCATTTAGCTCCCACTTATAAGAGAGAACATGCAGTATTTGGTTTTCGGTTCCTGTGTTAGTTCGCTAAGGATGATGGCCTCCAGCTCCATCCACATTCCTGCAAAAGACATGATCTCATACTTTCTTATGGCTGCATAGTATTCTCTGGTGTATATGTGCCACATTTTCTTTATCCAGTCTACCATTGATGGGCATTCAAGTTGAATCCATGTCTTTGCTATTGTGAATAGTGCTGCAATGAAAATACGTGTGCATGTGTCTTTATGATAGGGAGATTTATATTCCTTTGGGTATATATCCAGTAATGGGATTGCTGGGTTGAATGGTATTTCTGGTTTTAGGTCTTTGAGGAATTGCCACACTGTTTTCCACAATGACTGAACTAATTTACACTCCCACCAACAGTGTATAAGTGTTCCTTTTTCTTTGGACCTTGCCAGCACCTGTTATTTTTTGACTTTTTAATAATGGCCATTCTGACTTGCGTGAGATGGTATCTCATTGTGGTTTTAAGTTGCATTTCTCTAATGATCAACTTATTTTCATGTTTGCTGATTGCATGTATGTCTTGTTTTGAGAAGTGTCTGTTTATGTCCTTTGCCCACTTTTTAATTGGGTTGTTTGTTTGTTTCATATAAATTTGTTTGAACTCCTTTTAGATGCTGGATATTAGACCTTTGTCAGATGTGTAGTTTGCAAACATTTTTTCCTATTCTGTAGGTTGTTTGTTTACTCTGTTGATAGTTTCTTTTGCTGTGCAGAAGCTCTTCAGTGCATAGTTCTTTCTAAAGAACTAGTTCCTTATTTCATTGGATTTTTCTTTGTTGGTTTTCTCTTTTCAATTTTATTATATCCGTTTCTGGTTTTATGTTAGTGTATTAGTTCGTTTTCACGCTGCTGATAAAGACATACCCAAGACTGGGTAATTTATAAATAAAAAAATTTTCATGGACTCACAGTTCCACATGGCTGGGGAGGTCTCACAGTCATGGCGGAAGACGAAGTAAGAGCAAAGGGACTTCTTACATGGTTGCGGGCAAGAGAGAATGAGAACCAAATGAAAGGGGTTTCCCCTTATAAAACCATCAGATCTTGTGAGATTTATTCCTATCACGAGAGCAATATGAGGGAAACCGCCCCCATGATTCAATTATCTTCCACCAGGTCCCTCTCACAACATGTGGGAATTATGGGAGCTACAGTTTAAGATGAAATTGAAGAGGGGACACAACCAAACCATATCAATTAGTATTTGATTTCTTCTTGCTTTGAATTTACTTTTCTTTTCTTTTTCCAGGTTCTTGTGATGGAAGCTTAGCTTATTAATTTGAGACTTTTCTTTCTTTCTTTTCTAATGTATGCATTTAATGCCATAAATTTCGCTCAGCACTGCTTTAGCTGTGACCCACAAATTTTCATGTTTGATTTTAATTTTTATTCAATTCAATATAATTTTAGAAATTTCCTTTGAAACCTTCTCTTTGACCCATGGATTATCTAGAAGTATGTTGCTTAGTTTTTAAGCATTTAGAGATTATTCCATTATCTTATCATAATTGATTTCTAGTTTGACTTCACTGAGTTTGGAAAATATACTGTTTATGATTTCCATTCTTTTAACTTTGTTAAAGTTTTTTTCTGAAGCCCAGTCTATGGTTTATCCTGGTATATATTCCATGGACACTCAAATAAATGTGTGTTCTGCTGTTACTTGAGAAGAGTGTTCTAGCTATGTCTATTAGATTTTATTGGTTGACAGTGTTTTGAGTTCCATATCCTTGATTTTTGTCTAATTGTTTTTATCAATCGTTGAGAGGACAGTGTTGAAGTCTTCAACTATAATTGTGGAATTGTCTAGTTCTCCTTTTCATCCTATTAATTTTTACTTCACAGGTTTTGCAGTTCTGTTGCTTGGTGCATACACAACGATCTTATTTGAGTCCAAAACGCAGGACTCAGCATTTTGAATCCCTAGTTTTATATTTCTTCACAAACTTGGGATGTTTTCAGCCATTATTTCTTTGGGTAATCTTTCATCCCCATTCTGTTTCTCATCGCTTTCTGGGACCCCAATGACACAAATGTTAGATCTTTTGCTACCATCTGGCAGGTCCCTGAATTTTATTATTATAATTTTTAAAATCTATTTTCTGTCTTGTTCAGGTTATTCTGTGTTTAAATTCACTGATTATTTCCTCTGCTCTTTCATTGTACTTTTGAGTCCAGCCACTGAGGTTTTATTTTCAGGTCTAAAATTTCCACTGGGTTTACTTTCGTATTTTGTATAGCTCTTTGCAAAGACTTTTTATTTCTTTCCTGAGGCTCTCTATTTTTTTTTATTTGTTTGCAACAAGCTCATATTTGCTCTATGAAGCATTTTTATCATGGGTGTTTTAAAATCATTGCCAGGGAATTCTAACATAATTTCATTATCTCTATGTGGGCATCTAGTGATTTTTTTTTTTTTCATTCAATTTGACATCTTCCTGGTACTTGGTATGACAAGTGATTTTTGAAACATGGGAATTTTAAGATTAGGTTATGAGACTCCGATCTTATTGAAACCTTCTGCTTTAACTGGCTTTCTCTGACATCACTCTGGCAGAAGAAAGAAGAGGGACTCTGCTTTGTTACTGCCAGGTGATGACGGAAGTCCAGGTTCTCCACTTGGCCTCTGTAGGTACCTAAGGGAAGAACTACCTGTTACTTCTGTGCCCAGGTAGGTATTCAGTGACACCGTGATGGGAATGACTTTGTTACTGATGGATTATGCTGAAACTCTCACCTCTCTACCACTTTAGTGGGAAGAGGAGGGACACCTCATTACTACTGGATGAAGTTGGAAGTCCAGGCTCTCTACATGGTCTCCACTGAGATGAATGGTGATAAAAGTCCTGATCTTTTCTTCGCCTTTTCTGATACTATCCTTAGTATAGCCCCACAAGGGTGGAAGTCTCAGTTCCTTAGTCTGCCTTTGTTGGCATGGGTGGGGGCAGGACCACAGTGTTTTTCTGTGGTGATTGGCTGGAGAGGAGTGGTTTTTATCTAAAAGTTTTTTGTCTTGCTAGGCTGCCCCTTTCTTGGTCCTTTGGCTGGAGAGAGTGGATTTTGGTTGAGTTTTGCTGGGACTTTTTTTGTCTGTGCCTGTTAGTGTTTGCAGGTAGTTGGCTTCAACTCCAAGTCCAGAGTGTATCAGGCAAGAGAAAACCCAGGGAAATCACTGCCCATTTGGTCATTGTTCCTCAGGTCCCAAGTTTCCTAGCTGGTCCACTTCCTTCTCTCCAAGCCTGAGTCTTTTAATGTTTGTTTTGCATATAATACTCAGGGTTTTTAGTTGTATCTTGCAGGCAGAAGCTCCAAACAATGGGATTCTAGGATTACCATAAGCACTTTGAGCCTGTCTGATGGTGATTATGCTAGCATTGCCTTATAAAGGATATTCAGTTGCTCTTAGGAAGGGAACTGGGCACTTCAGGGACATCCTGGCTGGAAGGCCTGCTTTTGGCTTAATCTGGATCTTTAAAGGGTCATAAGTCACGTCCCTTTTAGAGAAATCAAGGAACATGTCAATTAGCACTGACACAGGGTGTCCAAGCTTGTCTTTTGAGTTTGCAAAGTTTCGGGAAAGTTTGAAACTTCGAGTATGACATGTGAAAAGAGCCCCAAGAAAGATTCAGCCAGTGTAGCCTGCTGTGTGTCCTCGAGCAATCCATTTCAACTTCCTGGGCCTCAGTTTCTCCACCTTAAACTCAGGGAAGACAAGGATGGACCAGCTCGGAGTTTCTACACTTCTGCCATTTACAGAGCACCAGCTTGAGTTTGCTGTGACAGTACCTCCTGCTTCTTCATTTACGGAAGACTTTGCTCCAAATGGACTCACTTAAAAGAGGAAAATTCATGTTGCTGTGGGACGTGTGCCCTTTGGCAGGAGGATGGCTGTGCTGACTCAGCACACGCAGGACCAGCACTTAGTCATGGGGCCCTCTGAGGTTTCAGGCCCAGCCTGAAAGAAATGATCACTGGGGCTTATCAGTTCAGGTTGACCTCTCGACCCTAACTCAGATGCTGAGGAAGCATGTCCCGCGCACAGCAGGTGGTTATGAAGCTTTCCAAACACAGACGCCACATGCTCCACGTAGCCTCCATGGTAGTTCACACTCCCCGGACTGTAGACAGAACATCTGTTGTTGGTTCACGCGAAAACTTCCAACCATGCCCCTCCTCCCTCCCTCCAGTTCTAAGGCACTTAATTTAAAAAAAGCTTCCCTTATTCCTAAACATTGTGGAGCAAACATTTAACATCATCCTGTTGCCTTTAACACACCTTCTGCTCATCCTCCCGTGACAAAATGTTGCTTGCCAACACAGTTACTCTTGAAAGGAAAGTGAATTAAAATTCATCTCCTTGGGAGCACTTGTGAGGAGAAGAACTTCATGGCCCCCTGTGTTCATTGGAGAGTTTCTGAGGACCCAGCACACCTGGGGATTAGCTACATAGCACCATACACCAGTCAGCCCCTCTCAGTCCCCTCCCAGGATGGAACTCAGGAGCTGCCAGGGTGGGTGACTACCCCTCCGCAGGTCAGGTTTCCAGCTGGGAGCATGATGACTCCTCGGAGGGCTGGAAAGGCAGTTAGCACATCCCAGCTGGGGCTGAGTGTAGGACTCTTGTTTCTTTTTTTTTTTTTACTTTATTTATTTTTTTATTATACTTTAAGTTCTAGGGTACATGTGCATAATGTTTATATCATGTATAACTCCCCAATGCAATCCCTCCCTCCTCCCCCCTCCCCCTGATAGGCCCCAGTGTGTGATGTTCCCCTTCCCGAGTCCAAGTGATCTCATTGTTCAGTTCCCACCTATGAGTGAGAACATGCGGTGTTTGGTTTTCTCTTCTTGTGATAGTTTGCTAAGAATGATGGTTTCCAGCTGCATCCATGTCCCTATAAAGGACGCAAACTCATCCTTTTTGATGGCTGCATAGTATTCCATGATGTATATGTGCCACATTTTCTTAATCCAGTCTGTCACAGATGGACATTTGGGTTGATTCCAAGTCTTTGCTATTGTGAATAGTGCCGCAATAAACATACGTGTGCATGTGTCTTTGTAGTAGAGTAATTTATAATCCTTTGGGTATATACCCAGTAGTGGGATGGCTGGGTCATATGGTACATCTAGTTCTAGATCCCCGAGGAATCGCCATACTGTTTTCCATAATGGTTGAACTAGTTTACAATCCCACCAACAGTGTAAAAGTGTTCCTATTTCTCCACATCCTCTCCAACATCTATTGTTTCCTGACTTTTTAATGATTGCCATTCTAACTGGTGTGAGATGGTATCTCATTGTGGTTTTGATTTGCATTTCTCTTCTTTTTTCAACTCATTCACTACCTGTCGAAAATGCTCAATTCCATTGTTTTGAAATGTCCTAACCTATGAAGGCAGCATCCCTACCTTGTCTGTTCCCTGTTGCATCTTCAAACATTTAGAATTGTGTCTGGCTCTAGCATGTAGTAGATGCTCAATAAATATTTGTTGGATGAGTAAATTCCATAGTTGTCTTCACTGAACTCTAAGTCCTATTTGTCAAGGACCATTTCTGTCTTATTTAATCTCTAAGGCTTAATATGGTATGGGGCATGTCGTATATGGTCAATAAATATCTATTGAACTGAGCTGCTTCTGGGACATTCCTATTACTCCTTAGGAGAGTCTCCATGGCCTTGCTGTTAGGAGCAGGGCTTTGGAGTCAAGCAGTCCCGAGTGAGAATACTTACTCAGCTACTTTTTCTCTGGGGATCTTGAGGCACGTACTTTCAGCTCCTTGACTCTCTGCATCCTATGGGAAAGACAGGGATAATAATACCTACTAACTTTCTTCAATGCATGGGGTTGTTGTAGAGTTAAATTGCAGGGGCGTAACACTTAATAAATGATAATTATAATTGTTGCTGTTGACATTGTGTCTCACCTCTATTTCTCAGGCAGATAATTGTGCCCACACTACTTGGCTGGGTTTTAAGTGGAAAAGGTGACCTGGTAATGTGTCGGGGAGAACTGGACACTGCCTGAGCTCTGCTTCTAGGCCGATGACTCTCAGTTTGGAGCCCAAAGGGTGATCTGGGTGCTTTGAGAATCACTCACAGGTTGTAAAAGAGCCCAGTGGAAATCCCAATTGTCCTTGATGAAAATGCATTGTGTGTGGGGGGGGGGCGGGGGGGAAGGGGAGTGGGGGAGGGGCGGTGCATGCTGATGGGCATGGATCAAAGCCACACAATACTTCAAGAAAACAATGAATCCATCATTACATAATAAGTGCTGTCTTGTAGACAAAAGATTTCCATGACTGGAGATTTTGAGGGGAAATAACAAAGGGGCCTAAACATTGTTATTTAATGACTCTCAGTCTTCACTTCTCCCTGAGGGCTGGAACACCGATAGAGTAAAGCCCAGTGGTTAAGTTTAGAAGCTCTTGACTCACCTGCAAGGGAAGCCTGACTCTTCAGTGTACTGCCTTGGGCAAATTACTACCCCCCTCCTTTGTCCTCATCTATAAAATGGAGATAATAGTAGTCATGTTGATTATGAGAGTTAAATGAAACAATTCATATAAAGAGCTTGAAGCAACACCTGGTCCACAGTAGATGGTTGCCTATCATTTTTGAATCATCCTGATTGCTTTTCCTTTTTCCCAGGTGATATTCTCCAGTCAACTTGCTGGCTTCCCGCTCACCACCTATCATGTTCTTCTGACTCAGGCTGATTGTGGGGAGCAGGTGTGGACCCAGCACTCGCCTGGGGCCTGCCTTGATGGTGTCAAGGGAGGATGACCTCAGCCCCCGCATGCTCCCTGATGACCTGGGCCTTCTATTTATACACTGAGCACTGGGATTGCCTGGAGAAGCCAACATTGCATCTGCGACGCCATCAGCTTGTCTGTTACCTGGAGGCTGAAATCATCCTTTGCTGTTATTATCCTAAAGGCTCCCAGAAGGTCAAATGGCAGAGCTGATGTCAGGATCACAAAAGCCTCTTAAATCTTACCAATAGCAATTGTCATGACCATGTCCAATGTAGGAAACATTGGTCCCAGTGCTTGAATTCGCTCCCTTTTTACTGTTATCTCTTGCTCAGTTTCTACAAAATCTCTTAGAAGTGGAACTACTGGAACTAAGCATGTGTTGAAATTTTTTTTTTAAATCTGTTTTATAGGCAAGCAAGTTTTAGAATGTGGAGCTGACACACCATTTCTAAGATTTATAGTAACCACGAGAGTTGGACAATGACAATGCTGGCACAGGGCCTCGAGAAAAGCGAGTGGTGGAGGATTCCTTTCTAGGAGGATTTGAGAACCAGTCAAATGCATTATTCCACCAACAGCTTCTTCTTCATCCTATGTGTTCAATACTCTCAGTCCTGTGGGTTAAGCCTTTGCTTAAGGTAGGCAGCATCATATGGTAGAATGAACCTGGGCTCCAAAATCAAACACATCTCAAGTCAGGTATCAGTTCTGAAATTTATAAGCTGTGTGACCAAGAAAAGTTACTTACTATTTCTGAGTCTCAGCATCTTCACCTGTAAAATAAGGCTAATACCTTCACCCAACTTATAGAGTGGTTGTGAGGATTACATAAACCTATCAATGTAAGCACATGATATACATTAGCTATTATTGTTAGCTATTATTATTGTTATTAACTTCAAGGCCATAGAACCCCAAATGGCAAATGTTGACGGGACACAGAAGGATAAAAGCAATGCTCTGGGAAGGAGAAGGAGATGTGGTAAGGCTGGGACTCTAGACCCAGCAGACAGGGGTCGGTATAAGGCCCCAGGAAGTCAGGGCAAGGGGTGAGAAGGTGATGCAATAATGCCAGAGATAACCTTTGTCTGTTTCCCAGTGTGGCCAGGGCCAGCTTGGTTAATGGTTAAGTGAGTGGTGCCTGCAATGGCATAGAAGACCTTCTTGTGCACTTGGGACTAAACGTGACTGGTGAAAAACATTCTCCCAATTAGCCGGGCATGGTGGCACGAGCCTGTAGTCCCAGCTACTTGGGAGGCTGAGACAGTAGAATCTCTTGTCTCCCAGGAGACGGAGGTTGCAGTGAGCTGAGATCGTGTCACTGCACTCTAGCCTGGGCAATAAGAGTGAAACTCCATCTCAAAACAAACAAAATAACACACACACACACACACACACACACACACACATTCCCCTAGAGAGGAGGCTCCTCGGGTTGTCTCTGCTGGAAGGGCTGTGTAGAGTGTGATCAGGAACTCCCCTTCCACTGTGAGGAAGCTCTGACATCGTTGCCATTGTTGCTACAGCCATTGTTGCCACTGTCCTCTCTCCACAGTAGCTACTAGTGTATGAAGTACCAGGTACTGTGCTAAGACATGCATTGACATGCATTTTCTCTTCCAACAATACCATGAGAGACATCATATTATCTTACTGATAAGGAAACTGAGATTCAAAAAAGATAATTGCTTAAGGTGGCACAATGACTAAGTGGTAGACCTGGGATTTGAACTAGGGCTTGGTGTAACTCCAAATCAATATCTTTACTCACTATACTATAAAGCATGTTACCATCACTATCACCTTCATTACTACCATCATCGCCACTGCCACCACCATCACTAGCATCAGTATCATGATCATCGTTATCATCAATTTCACAAAAAGCAAAATCACACACTGTATGTCATCTCTTTTAATATTCACAACGTGATGAAAATGATTACATCATCTCCATCTTGTATGTGGATTAAATGAGTTGTTTAGAGTAGTAACTGGCACATGCTAAGCTCTTAATGAGTCTTGTTTATTGTTTACTATTAACAACTTGATACAACCCAGTTCAGATCCACTGATGAAGTCACTGGGGCCTTAACCTAGGCCAAAGCTCCTCCCTGGGGCTCCATGGTAAGGAGGAATGTGATCCCTGAATGTCTCACCACTGTCCCCCTGTAATGTGACGCATGTAGCCTCTGACTCCTGGGCTGCTGAAGAGGTGTGCATGAGTTAGCCCCAATGACACTGCACCCATGAGACTAATGTTTGGGATGAACAACCTCTCTGCCTGTATGAGAAGCCTTTGCACAGAGTCCTAAGATGAGGCTAGGAAGGTAGAAACTAATAAAGTCCACCTCCCAGGTGCCACTTTGGGCAGGTTTTGTGTTCCTGGCTGGTTCTTCTTTAGGTTGTTGTTGTCATACCTGGGGTGCCCCAGTTCTGCCTCTAGGAGTGCATGGCTCATGCAGCTGGGGCTTCTCTTCTGCCATCAGTTTCTTTCTCCATTCCCCTCCCCTTGGGGTCATCCATACTTTACTTACCCCACGGCTGCTCTTCTAGGAGTTTTATTTTTTACAAATAATACCTGAGGCTTGTATTTCAGTGATGCTTTGCCTCACTTGTTCAGAGTCCAGATTTTTCAAAACATGCTAGGTATCTGACTGGAAAACCTGGCAAATTTTTGGTCTTGAGTACTGTGACTGTAACTTTCCCAGTACCATACAGCAGAAAAGGATGGTGTGTGGCGGTGGGGTGGGGAGGCCAGGGCAAGTCCCAGGACTGGCTGGACTTAGATCCCTCCATGAACACTTACCCATTCTGGGGGTGACCCTGCCCCAGAATTCATGGGGTACTACCTCGTGGCTTAGGTGGGGTGTATGTCTCACCTTCCATACCCAGTGATTCTTCTCATATAAAATCACATGGAGGGAACCCTGAGACCCCAACTCCCGGTTTTTCTGATTCCTGGACATGCAGCCTCAAAGATGACATTGTAAAGACATGCATACAAAAGGTGGACATTAAAGCAAGATGGACGTATGTTGAAGGCAGAGATGGGGTACATGCTCATTGCCTGCATGCTATTGTGCGTGTGTGTGTGTGTGTGTGTGTGTGTCACTCCAAGAAACCACAGGTATGCAATGTTTTGAGTAGGCCAGAGTTTTACAGCTGGACAGACCTAGAGTCTAGTTCTGTCCACCCCAAACCCCTTCCCTTCCCATCATTAACTGTGTAGGAGACAGAATAAGGGTAGTTATAAGTGTGGGTTCAGGAATTTAGTTTGTCTGGGTTCAAATTCTGCTTGTATTGCTTATGTCAATGAAATCTTAGGCAAATTGTTTGGTCTCTCTCAGCCTCAGTTTCCTCACCTGTAAAATGGAGATGATAATTGTACTGACCTATATGACTGTTGTGACAATCCAGTGAGATAAATGTGTATCAAGTACTTATCTCAGGGACTGCAGTGTAAACTTGAATGAATCATAGCTGTTAGTTTCTATGCACATCTTATGAGGCCACTAACTGTTCCTGGTCCCTCTCTTTCTTCTGTAACTGCATCTGACAGGGGAGACTGAGAGGCCTCTGACCTGCTTCACTTCACCTTACCACTCCGCTGATCTGACCCGAAGATATCTCATTTGCCTGTCAGAGTCCTGTGAATAGAGGACAAAATTCTTGGCACTATTTGCCAAACCTCTTAGTCAAGATGTCAGCCATGTCTCTGCTGCTTTCCTCGCTGTCTTGACTTCATAATTTCTGATGTAATAACTTGGCCCATTGACTTCGGATTTTGCTGTGAGAGTGGGTTTTGCAGGCTTTTCCCAGCTGCACCCTTTGCTGGAGATGTCCTCGGGCCAGCAAAGTTCTTTGTTCTCTAACGCAAGGCAGATGCCATCCACCTAAAGGATGTGAGAAAGAGACTTCATAGTTTGGTTTCTCTGGTTCTATTCTCTGTTCATAGTTGCTGAGGACATTGGCCATCCCTTGAGGGTCTCAGTTTAACTTATGGCACCTGAAAAGGTTTGGCTCTGTGTCTCCAACAACATCTCATTCTAGCTCCCGTAATCCCCACGTGTTGTGAGAGGGATCCAGTGGGAGATGATTGAATCATGGGGGTGGGTCTTTCCCATGCTGTTCTCTGATAGTGAATGGGTCTCATGAAATCTGATGTTTTTAAAAATGGCAGTCTCCCTGCACAAGCTCTCTCTTTTTGCTCCTGCCATCCACGTAAGACGTGACTTGCTCCTCCTTGTGTTCCACCATGATTGCGAGGCTTCCCCACCCACATGGAACTGTTAGTCCAATTAAACCTCTTTCTTTCGTAAATTGCCCAGTCTCATGGATGGCTGTATCAGCAGCATGAAAATGGATGAATGCAGCGCCTAATGCTCCTGCGTCCACAGGTGAGTTGGCACAGGTGGGGGTGGGGTGGGGGTGCGCTAGATCCATAGGACCTGCAGGAGCTCTCTGAAGAAGGGGCTCAGCACATGGCTCCAGGTATGGATGGCAGGATTCCTCTTCCTCACTCAGACCTTCAAGGAAGAGAGGGAAAGGTGGAAGAAACTGAGAGAATCCTTGCTCCTCCAACACCAGGGGTGGATGGAACACAGGGAATACTCAGATGCCATTCTCTGCCCACTTTACCAATGGGACTGTGACTGTAGTCATCAGGTGGTTCTACCCAGCTCAGGTGACCCTGTCACTTTGGCTACCCTTGACTATCTCATCCCACAAGAGGCAGCATAGCATGGTGGAATGACATACGTTTGGCATTGGAGTGACTTGGGCTTGCATCCTGGTCTTACCCCTTATTGTCCATGTGACACTGGGCAAGTTACTTAACCTCTCTGGATCTCAGTTTTCTCATATGAAAAATGAGGGTAATAATATACACTTTGTAAGTTTATGTGAGGATCGAAGTGAAATGACACGTGAATGATGTAGATACATAACATTCAATAAAAAAGTGGTTATTAAAGATACCTGATAGGATTATTTTAACTTGTGACACTAAAGAGAAAATAAACTGAGTGGTTGAGAATGACAGGAGTCGCTATATAGAATAAGCTAAATGTGTTTATAGCTGTACTATGATGTGGGCTTGGTGTTCGCTGCTAATTCTCTCCTTTCCTGAACATTGATGAAACTGATAGACAGGGGATGTCTTTGTTCTCCTTCCTGATCTCCTTTGCTGTCTTTGAGCTGCTTCTGAGGCATGCACTGATCCATTTCCACATGCTACATCTCTCCCTGCTGATTCATGCTGGAACAGTTTCTATCTTGCATCAGAGCTAATAAAAGAGTTACAGAAAATTCTTGGCCTCTCTGTCTTGTAATTCCAAACTTCAAAGAACAGGGTCTTCCCCAACATCATGTCTATAGCAACAGTGATCTACGTTTCTATTAGCAACTGTACGGATCCAAGCAAATACTGACTGCACAAATCTCCATAGGTCTGCAAAGTCCTGCTCCAGCACTCAGTGAATATTGCTGGAGCTGTTTTTTCTTTTTTAATATTGAAGTAATTATAGATGCACAGGAGTTGCAAAGATAGTATAGAGAGGACACGTGTACCATTCACCCAGTTTCCCCTAATGATTACATATGACATACCTAGGGTACAACGTCAAAACTCAAAAATTGACATGGGAGCAATATGTGAGCATTGTTCTATGTTATTGATCACATGTGCAGATTTGTGTAATCACTGCCACAAACTAGATATAGACTTATTCCATCACTTAAGCAATGATCTCCCTCTTGCTACCTAGCCCTTTATGGTCACATCTACCCACTCTTCCCCGACCATTCATAACTCTTGGCAACCACTAGTCTACTTTCCAAACTGGGATACTTTTGGGAGTAGAAGGGGATGCCATAAGCCATCAATTATTATGCTAGGACAACAGGTGTAAACTGGGATATTTGGTCTCCTAATCAAATGTTTTATTTCTGAGGGTACGGTTGGGAATGGAGTGGTGAGTGAAGCTTTCAGTGAAGTTCTACAGCTTGGGATGAAACATTTTTCAAGAGCTATGTGAGAGATTTTCCCCTTTGTGTGGAGGGAGCTTCCATTGTCCTGCTGTGTAGTATGTGCCCCTGCATCTACTCACTCTACACTCTTGCTTGCAAGACAGTAGAGTAGCTTCTGCTTTCTATGGAACTACCTGGAGTACAGGTTTAAGGGTAATTCCTTGTTTTGCACCTACCTCAACCCACTGTGTTCTGCCCTGCACTCCCATTGCACCATGAAATCATAATCACTCAAGTTATCACCGACTCTTCGTTGCTACACCCTGTCCTTGAAAGGTTGAAAGTTTCCAGAATATTGGCTCAAGCTCTTCTCTCACCCTGCACTCTCTTGTTGTGTCATCTCACCACCCCATGTTTTTAATAATCACTTAGGGTGATGACATCCATGTTGCTTAATTTCTCAGATTACTGTTTCTGCACTGACCTGGCTTCCTGTGATGAGGCTTAGCATTTCCAGTATGCACAGTGGCATGTATTCTAGCCTCTATACATTTGGGACTCTAATTTAAAATTGCTTCTCTTTCTTCTCTTATCTGATCTCCCCTGCCTTGCTCCAAGTGAAGTATGGATCTAGTCTATATTTTGTACATGTAAGAAGGTTAGTGCACCAATAATCATCTGTTGAATAACCCTACTGACTTGTTTTAACTTTGTAGCGTGATCAGGGAATACTTACTCTTTGATTTGCTTTTTGCATTTTAATTGATGCTATACACAAGCAGGTGCATTGTGTTTTTTCCTAATGATGTTGCCTTTCATTCTCAAGGTGACTGCTTTCTACTTGTCCTTTTCCCACTTGTATTTCTTCTCAGTTTCCTTTTGTGCCCTAATCTTTTTTGGGGCTGGTATTTTTTCTGTGGTTTTCCAAGAGGGGTACCCCGAGACAGCAGGTGACAATGAAAAATATTCCAGTATAGGAGCTACGTGTATAGAACTGCATGACCTGGATCCTTCTATCCTTAATGCCCAGCTCAGAAGCTATGTTCTTGGTGAAACTCTTTCTAGTTTCCCAATCAGAAATTATTTTCAGTTCTTTCAGCATTCTTAAGTACTTCTTTTTAGCTCTGATTTCATCCTGCCCTGTGTCATAGGACACTTACATGCGGCTCTATTAGACTAACAACTCTTTGAGTACAGAGGTGTGCTTTTTTTTTTTTTTTTGACAGAGTTTTGCTCTTGTTGCCCAGGCTGGAGTGCAATGGTGCGATCTCAGCTTACTGCAACCATCACCTCCCAGGTTCAAGTGATTCTCCTGCCTCAACCTCCTGAATAGCTGAAATTGAAGGTTCCTGCCACCATGCCCGGCTAAGTTTTTGTATTTTTGGTAGAGTCGGGGTTTCACCATGTTGGCAAGGCTGATTTCGAACTCCTGACCTCAGGTGATCCACCTGCCTCGGCCTCCCAAAGTGCTGGGATTACAGGCATGAGCCATGGTGCCTGGCTGAGACTGTGCTTTATTCTTCTTGGAGCCACCTCAATAGAATATTGTCTTGCATATGGTAGATGCTTAGGAAAGGCTTGTAAAAATAATAGTTGTGTGATCTTAGGCAAGTCACTCTTCCTCTCTGGTCATTTTTGATTTCCTTATCTGTAAAATGAGGGAAAACGCAGGGTTGGAAAAGATGAGCTTTAAAACTCCTTTCTGCTCAAGAATACTTAAAAAAAAAAAAGTAGCTATCTCCCTTGTTAGCTCTATGAATTCTAGAATTGTCATCTGGAACCAGTCTATGTCCCCTGGAGCCCCTAGTCTAACCCCAGAAAGAATTGTGAAGCAGTATTCTTGTAGTACTGACAGTCCTTCTAGGCTTTATGTGTGTACTACATTGTCAAAAATAAAATTAACTACTTCCACCCCAAACAAACCAAACAATCAAGCAAAGACTAGAAGAAAAAAGCACTCATATAAACGTTCACATGCATCTACATATGCACTGCATGTATGTGAACACACACCCCTTATTTATTGAAAAGAAAAGACTGGCTTATACCCAGAGAGATGATGAATGAGGAGGTAGGAGAACCAAACACATCAGTTCCCTTGCTTACTCTCTTTAGCTATTCTTTTCCATTAGTTATTATTTATAATTTAAATATAACTATTGTTTAGGTGCAACATATTTTTTATCACAGTTTGTATGGAAGAATCTTAGCAAGAAAAAGCAATTTGCATATACTTTCCTTAAAAAGAAAAAAGAAAAAAAAATACGGTTCCTCTAACAACATCCTACAGTCCTTCTAAAATAAACCTTTCTTCTTAATTATTCCTGAATGGACATCTCAATCTGTTTCATGCGAATGTAAAACTGTTGATACTAATTAAGAAAAAGAAAAACACAAGTAATTAGGAAAAGTATTAAAAGTCTTTCTTACATTTGTAGAGGGCTTTGGAGTTAAATAAAATATGTTTTGTTATGAGTTATTTTATTTAATGATTAAAACAACCTGTTGGAGGAAGTGAGTGAAGTGTTATAATCCCCATTTTATAGATGAGAAAACTGAGGCTCAGAGAGATTAAGTATCTTTCACAAAGTTACGGATTTAGAAAATTGCTGAGTTAATTTATAGTTCAGGTATTTTTGGACTGTAAATCTAATGCTCCATGTTGTAGGATTCCTAATATTTGATGATATCAACAACAATTTATGTGTTCAATATAGAGCTTTACCCAAGTTTGTGGTTTCCTGGCAGAAATAATAAGATTCATTTCATCTGATGAAAGCTTTTGTTATTATCTTCTCATGTTGTTGGTATTAATTTCAGATGAGTGATGTTTGAAAATTCATTCCCATAAATATTAAGTCCTACCGTGCCCTTAGCCAGGATATCTGGTGGGGAGCTGTGTTTCTGGTTTTAGTGAGCTCAGCTATGCTCACTATAGAGCATAGTGGTTTGCTCTATACACAGTCAGATTTGGACACAGGGGCAATCAATGTTTCAGGTGTGATATGGAGGAGGATGTGATGGTGTCTTGTTGATGAGGCAGTGAGGACAGAAAGGAGAAAGAGATCACTGTATCCTTGGAAAGAATTGGGGAAGACAACCTACAGAAAGGGGTGCTTGAACTGAGATATTAATTAGAAGTGATTCTTTCCCATGTGGTAGGGAGTATGCAGTCATTCTAGGGAAAGGAGGTGGTATGAGCAAATATATGAAGGAAACACAGAGCATGGTGCGTTTCAGGAGATGCAGCCTGTTGTAGCTGGGTGAAGGAGCCTGTTTCAAGTGGGGATAGGCTGATAAATATGGTTTGGCTGTGTCCCCATCCACATCTCACCTTAAATTTTAGCTCTCATAATTCCCACTTATTGTGGGAAGGACCT
Organism: Trachypithecus francoisi; assembly: GCF_009764315.1. Taxonomy (NCBI): domain Eukaryota; kingdom Metazoa; phylum Chordata; class Mammalia; order Primates; family Cercopithecidae; genus Trachypithecus; species Trachypithecus francoisi. The sequence goes on along the minus strand of NW_022681472.1, from coordinate 77,656,866 downwards.
GGTGGGAGATAATTGAATCATGGGGGTGGTTTCCCACATACTGTTCTCGTGGTAGTGAATAAGTCTTATGAGATCTGATGGTTTTATAAGGGGAAGTTCCTTTTGCTTGCCTGTGGCCATGTAAGTCATGCTTTTCACCTTCTGCCATGATTGTAAGACCTCCCCAGCCACATGGGACTGCGATTCCATGAAACCTCTTTTTCTTTATAAATTGCCCAGTCTTGGGTATGTCTTCATCAGCAGAATGAAAATGGACTACTACACTGATATAGGGAAGGAATGAAGATCAATCTAGTTGGTGAGAATTTACAGGGTCGTCCAGTCTGCAAGTCAGCCCAGCTTTCAGATTCCCCATCACGATGGAGATTTATGCAGAATGTCTGGGCCAGTGGCTCTGAATCCTGGGTCCACATTAGAATGATCCCCAAGATTCTGGTTCTATTGGTCTTAGGTGGGGTCTGGGCCTCCTCATACTAAAAAAAAAAAAAAAAAAATAGAAAAAGAAAAAAAGCCTCAGTTGATATAAATTAACTGTTAAGAAAAAAATTATTTTGTCCCTTGTTAAAACAGTAAGGAAGACTTTATTCAAGACTATTGCAATAGGGGAGAGAGATGGGGCTCAACTCTGAATACAGGAAGGACAAGTGGGGATTTATAGCAAGGAACAGTGTACAGGGCCAGTGGATGGAAAATTATTAAAAGGAGACATCAAAGATGTGGCTAAAGACAGGCCAAGGACTTAGACATCATAGGTCTGGGATGAAGAACTTGATGAGATAGCAGCCTGGGGGACAAGAGCGAGACTGTGTCTCAAAAAAAAAAAAGAAGAAGTAACTGACTTCAAAATAATGCCTAGATGTCATGATTTCCTACTCTGTACTTATGCCTTGCTCCCACTCCAGTAATAGTAATATATGCTATAAAACATATTATTTATAATGTAAAATATAAATAATAATTTGGATTCCAATGAAAAACCTGCCAAAGAACACAACTGGCTTTCACTGCCATTGTCTCCTCTGTTCTTAGCACTGTAAGAGTAGAGGCACAGCTTGTGGTAAGGCACTAGGTTTCTGAGCTTGACCGTCTTGGTTTAAATTCTGGATTTGCCATTTACTGACCTCGTACAGGTTATGAAGCCTTTCTGTGCCTCGGTTCCCTCATCTGTAAAATTAAGATAATAGTAACTAACATTGCCCTCATAGAGTTGTTGTATGGATCAAATGAGTTAAAACATGCAGAACCCTTGGAGAAGTACCCAGTAAATGCTCAGTATTTATTGGCTACAATTTAGACTTATAAATATGTATTATTTTCTATCACTGCCATAAGCAGTTTCTATAAGCTTAATGGTAACACAGATTTAACATGTTATAGTTCCGTAGAAGTCTGATATGGTCTTGTTGGGATAAAATCAAGGTGTTGATGGGGCTTCCTTTGTGGAGGCTCTGGGGACAATCTTCTGTTGCTGTTGTCATGCCTTTTCCAGCTTCCAGAGGCTGCCTACATTCCTTGGCTCAGGGGCATTCCTCTATCTTCAGAGCCAGCCACATTGCTTTTCATTGTCCATTCTTCCATAGTCACAGTTTCTCTGATTATAGCTGAGAAAGGGTTCTCCAGCTTTTAAGAATCTATATAATTTCACTGGGCTCACCCAAAAAATTCAGGATAATGTCTCCATCTCAATGTCCTTAACTTAATCCAATCTACAAAGTCTCTTTTGCCATAAAAAGTAACATATTCACAAGGCCCAGGGAGTAGGATGTGGCTATTTAGGGGCCCATAATTCTTCCTACCACAGGATATGTCCATAATAGAAAATTTAACATTGTCCACTGTGATGGTTAACAGTCAACTTGACTAGGTCATAGGGTGCCCAGATATTTGTTTAAACATTATCCTTGGTGTGTCTGTGAGGGTGGTTTTGGAGGAACTTAACATTTACATTGGTAGACTGAGTAAAGCAGGTCATCCTCCCTAATGTGGGTGGGCTTCATCCAATCAGTTAAAAGCCTGAATAGAACAAAAAGGCCGACCCTCCCCCAGGGAAGACAGAATACCTCCTGCCTGACTGCTTGAGCTGTGACTTCGATCTTCTCCTGCCCTTGGACTGGAACTTACATCATCAGCTCTCTTGGATCTCCAGCTTCTCAGCTACAGATCTTGGGACTTTTCAGCTTACATAGTCAGTTCCTTGTAATCTCCTCTCTCTCTCCTGTTTTTCTGGAGAACCCTAACTCATACATTCACAGACACTGCAGCAATATCATATATATATATATATATATATTTTTTAACTTGCCCATTAAGGTTTTAGGGGGGCTCATTTAGTGTCAGTGCTGGGTCTGAGGAGCAAACAGCACAGACGTGGTCCTTGCCCTTGTGGAGATCACAGCCTGATGGACAAGCAGACACTGAACAATTGAACATAAACTGATCTGAAATTACAGAGGGTGACCAGCAGAATGCAGGTCAGTGCTGTTAGAGAGAGTAGCAGAGTGGGAGTCATAGAGTGGGAGTCTGAAGTCCCAGCACATATCATGAAATCTACTGAGTGGAGTTGACCTGAATATAAAAAAAAGCAAAATGAAATAAAATAGAAAACCTTAGAGCACAATGAATATAATAAAGGTAAACTGTGCATTTTGGAAACTTTAGTCTGATGACGCTTTCAGACCTACATCTGTGTGTGGATTGCAATGCCTGCTGTGGATCCTGTGTAACTCAGTGACAACTTTGCAAGCCAGGGTCACAGAGCCTCCACTGGCCTGGAGCAGCACCATCTGGAACGCTCAGCCTCTCTGTAGATATTCCCCGAGAAAGAGGATTTTGGAGGGGTTTGTATGGGCAATTAAGTGTATGGGGATGACACACAGCATTTCACTCACTCAAGTACAAGGGGACTGGGAACTGGATCCTGGTGTATCTTAGCGTCTATCACACACTTAGTTATACTTTGTCACCTAGGCTCCAAAGCAGTGCTATGAGGGCCCCCATGCCTCAGAAAATCCCTCATTAAGGCAGTCTTCTCATCTCCTCTTGAAGCGCTTCTTTTCTTAGGGATTAGATAAGGCTCCCAGGGCAAGATCCCATGAACCTATTCCTCTTCCTGGTCATGTGTGCAATGTGCAAACAAAACCTCACATTGTGTTTTAGCCATAAAAGCTCTGAGCTATGGCCCTGTTGGAAAAGAGTAAAAGGATGATTGAGCTCAGGGAGAGCCCTGCTGGGGCTGGCTAACATGGATCTGTTTTATGATTTGATGCCAGCAAGCTGGGTGGCTCAGAGGTGGAGACAGTGGAATAATAAATCTCTACAGTTAGAGCTTAACAAAGCATGCCTTTTAATGTGGCTAGGAGGACACTATTAAAATGGCTAACCTTGGGAACACAGACAATAGGAGGAGATTAGGGCAAGTTTGAGGGACTGGTACAATTATATAGGCAGGGAGCCATTGACTCTAGCCAATGACCTTGTTAGATGGGTAGCATTTTCCCCAATTAACAACTGAAGACACTGAGGCTCAGAGAGGTTTTGTGATTTGCTCCTGCTCATAAAGTTTGTGAGAGACAGTGGCAGGACCAGGACTCAAGTTTGTTAAAAACTAAGAACAGTGTCGTTTTCACAGACAGGGAAGAGCCGAGTCATATGAGAAGATTAGCATAAGCCAACAAGGCCATGTGCCCATCTAGGTAGCTATGTGGCTCGCCACATTCCCAGCCCAGCCTGCCCAAGGGGAGCCTCGTGCTCCCTATCCAAAGCCTCCGGAGAAGGACACTTGGGAGAATAATAATAATAATAATCATGTCTTCTTGCATGTGATCCTGTGAACCAGCATGACAGGTAAAGGTTGCGGCTGCAGCAAGGGATTTCCCATCTGTTGATACTCAAATTCTTCAGCCAACCACTCCAAAATTGAAATGCACATTTAATAAGCTGACTCTCTGCAACAAAGCAATTTAATTCACAGATAATTATGCAGATCCACCTCTCGCTCTCAGGGTGCCAGCTTCACTCTCGGTGTCCTCAATTTGGCATATTGCAAACCCCTACATCTGTCTCAGGCATTTACATTCCCAGAGTTGTGATCATTATTTTGGAAATGTCGAGAATTCAGAGTCCTGCAAAAGTATTGCCTTTCCACTAGGGTTGGCAGATAAAATGCAGGATGCCCAGTTAAATTTGAATTTCATATAAACAATGAAGAATTTTTTAGTATGTCTTGAATATTGCATAGAACATACTTTTACTAAGCACTTTTAGGTTAAGTATTCAGATTTTATTGGGCATCTGGTATTTTTATTTGCTGATTCTGGCAACCCTATTTTCCACGCCAAATTAAGATTTCTAATTGGTCATAAGTTTCAGCTGCATCTTGAACTCTAGGACAGAAGGAACCCCAAGGATGTATTCTCTCTCCTCCTGAAAGAACTGAATTTGGTTACAGTGAATTTGCTTATGCTGACTTTTTTTTTGGGTGGGGGAGGCCTCTAAGCAGCAAGATTGATTCCATGAGATCCAGACCTTTAGTAAGAGTTGTCTGGCTGGGATTGAACCTGTGACTCCAGGTGGGTCAATCAGATCTGTTTCTGAGAACTAGGATTGAAAGAGGGAGACCTTGAGCAAAGTCTTTGCAAGTGGTTGGAACAGAGGTGAGAGTTTGTGAGACACCCATTATCTCTCCCACACTTCCTCCTCTTTTCACTGAGCTAGACTCAGTTGATTTTTGTTAACTTGAAACCAGAAACGACTTATCTAAGAAAGGGTGCTAAGCTGAGACAGCGATTAGTAGAAGCATGAAGGAATCTTCTCTTGGGATTGCTGTGCTCATCTCTTCCCCATGCACCCCAATCCTACGTTCTTCAAGACCAAATTCAATCCCATCTTCTCCATGAAGCCCTTGTTAATGGTCCAGCACATAATAAAAAATTGACTAATTTTCTGATTACCAAGGGCTTTCTCAACTCAAATTTGAGTAAGTGGAATTCCACCAGAAGAGTAGGGCTTTATGGAAATGATGGAGATATTTCTTTTTTAAATGCCCATATCTCTCCCCTAAAAACTCCATAAGCAGCCAATCCTTTCTTTGCCCGCGGCCCCTTCCAGGCTGCACCCTGTGTGAGGTAGAACAAAGAACACTCCACTAAGATGCAGTAGATTCACCTTCTGGTTTGACTTCTACTTTTGCCCCTTCACTTGGCATGTACCCTTGCTGCCTCTACCTGCTCCAGTTCTACATTGCTTCTGAGAGGACCAATAGCCTTCTCTCCAGGCTTTCCCCACTGTAACCTCCTCCATACACTACTGCAGATAAAGTCTGATTAACAACACCAATATACAAAGGAATGACCGCTTCAATTTATAAAGCACTTATACAGATTAATATAATAAGAAAATCACTACGACCCCCTAGTGTATGCCTTACCCTCCTGTAAAGTGCACCCAGAGCTCTGCCTCCTTTTTTTTTTTTTTTTGCACATAGTCTCTTCTGCTTGAAATCTCCTTATCTTGCTTCTCTCTTGTTTACTCTTTAAGATGGAACTTAAATGTCACTTCCTGTTGGAAGCCTTTCCAGTCTCTTTTCCAATCCCTCTATCGCAGCTGAACGAGTTTTCTCCTTCTCTGTGCTCTCCTGGCACTTTGTACATTCTTGCATTATAGTATTTATCACACTATATTGTACCTATTGTCACACTTATTTGCTTCATTTCCGCCTCCTCCCATAGGCTATGAGTCCCTCAAGGGCAAGGGCAGTGTCTTCCTTGTGTATTCAGCACCCACACAATGCCAGCCATGTAGCAGGTGTTCAGATTTAAAGGCTGGTCAGGATGACAGTAAATCCTCCCAGTCATCTCTGCTACCCCATAGGTTCCTGGCCAAGTTGTATATAAGGAATAGCAGTCAAATGAAGAACAAAGTATGAGCTTTCACAATGATTTGCCAGTACCATAAAACCCCCAAATGAAGGTCTTTTTGGATAAAAGCTGGACAGTAGATCAGAGCCTTAGATCTGAAGAAAATGGGGCCACCTTTTCTCTGTTCCCTCAAGTCTAGACTGGCTGGCCATGCAGTGCCATTTCTAAGTCCACTTACCCAACCAGCTTCATGGGTAAGGATGGCCAGGTTGCATGAGAAACCCAGTAATGGACAGAGAATAAGACACAGAGAGAAGGCTTCCTTTGGGAAGAGAGCTGTGTGTGCAGATGCAGAAAGTGAAGGGGTGCGGTAGCTCCACCTGCAAGTAAAACAGTCTGATGACCATTCCAGGCTCCGGTAAGTTACAGGAGCTTGCCTCCTTCTCTTGGGGGGCAGCTGTCAAGGAAGTAGACAGAGGTACTAGAAGTGATGAAAGTTCCTCTAATCCTATTGTAAGAGAGAAAAACCACAGATGGGCAGGAGGCCCTCCTCCTCCTGTCCTCAAACCAGGGAAAACGTCCCCAGTGAATGGAAAGATCCTCCATGCAGTCTCCTCCTTTCCTTATGCATATCCTGTATTCCCTCCTCAAAGGATAGTCACTCCTCAAAGGAGAACTGAAATAAGATCTCCAAAGGGCCTAAGGAAAGGACCAGAAATTAGAAAGCCTAGTAGAAATATTGCAGTTTTTTTCCTTTTAAAATCTACTGGTAACTTCATAGAATCAAATCGTTTTAATCAGCCTTCACGCAACATAAACCAGCAGGTTGCCCTAGTTCAATGATTAAAATTTGGAGATAGAGAAATTTACTGAGAAAAAAAAAATATTTGACATCCTTTTCTGACTGTGGGCTGTGTTCTCTCATGGGAACAGCCCGCGTGTTTTCAGAGATCCACGTGTCCCCGATGGGCTCCTTTATGACTGGAGGCAAGCCAGGCTCCTGGAGTTGCTTGATCTATGACCTTTCCTATTAGGGAAAAATACAAACCTGTTTGGACAGGCAGCGATTTGGGTGATGCTCAACCTTCTCATCTCCTCTCTCAGTCGGCAGCTTGCGTGCTGTCAGAGCATCCCTGTAACACATGAATACTGTAGAACATTTTGAAATTACAGATAAGAAAAAAAACCAAGAAAATTAAAATGTAATTCAACCACCGAATTAGTACCACTGGCATCATTTTTAGCCATTATCTTTCCAGGTCGCTGTGCGTGTGTGTGTACATGCCTGCATGCATGTGTGTGTAAGTATTACATTAAACTATTATTAAAACTCTTATTAGGTCATGGCATATACATTAGTTTGTGTGTGTATGTACTTGCTTCTAAAAATGACTTCACGATACCTTACAATCTGTTTTCTGTGACATTAAATATTCTTGCACAAAATCATTTTCAGTGGCTGCTGAGTATTTCACCGTGGAGATGAAAGATGATTTAATTACCTGCTCTTCTGTTGTTGGGCCTTTAGATTGTGTCCAGTTTTTCACTATTATAAACAATTCTGGAAATAAAAATTCTTTAGTGGTATTTTTGTGTACATCTATGATTATTCACCTAAGATAAATTCTTCCAAGTGGAATTGCTAAGTCAAAGTATTTGCACACTCTGGAGGTTTTGTGACAGATATTTGACATCCAGTTGTGCAGTAGTTCCCTTCAGCAGTGGCCCATTTCCTTGAAATATGCCATGCCTGGGCAGTAGTGGGTCTTCAGCATTTCATTGCCTAATTGATAAGTGAGATGTCTCCTGAAGGGGCGCCCAGTGGTTTGAGCTTCAGTTACCCACAGAGATAACTCTCTCATTAGCACACCCTTGCTTGGGGTTTTTATCTCCCTGTCTCACTTCTTGCATTTCCTCATTTGTCTTCATGGGATGACTTCCCAAATAAACTCTTTGCATCCAAGTCATTACTACAGAGTCTGATTTTGAGGGAATCTACACCAAGTTTATGGAACTCATACGAAGACATACGGGAACACAGTGGAGGGAGGAGTCATTCTGTCTTCGTGAGCAGTGGTAGTTGTAGCAGCAGTCATTGTTAAAATAATAATGGTAATAATATTTACAAGGCGGTAACAGCATCACCATTTACTGTGTGCTTCCTGCCTGCCAGGCACAGTGATAAGCTCTTCATGCCCACTGGGCCACTCTACCTTAGAACTGCACGGGGTATGTACTATTTTATCCTATCTGATGGGTGAGGAAACCAAAGCTTAGGAAGGGTAAACAGGCCGGGCGCGGTGGCTCAAGCCTGTAATCCCAGCACTTTGGAAGGCCGAGGCGGGCGGATCACGAGGTCAGGAGATCGAGACCATCCTGGCTAATATGGTGAAACCCCGTCTCTACTAAAAAATACAAAAAACTAGCCGGGCGTGGCGGGCGCCTGTAGTCCCAGCTACTCGGGAGGCTGAGGCAGGAGAATGGCGTAAACCCGGGAGGCGGAGCTTGCAGTGAGCTGAGATCCGGCCACTGCACTCCAGCCCGGGAGACAGAGCTAGACTCTTTCTCAAAAAAAAAAAAAAAAAAAAAAAAGGAAGGGTAAACAACTCTCCCTAGACATGTGGTACAAAGCAGGTGAGCTGGGATTTGGAGTCCAACTCCAGGATCTACAACCTTAGAGAAGGACACGTTTGTGCTGATGCCTTGGTGAACAGTGTGTGGGGTCTGCCAGGTGTATAAGGAAAGAGGGACGTCTCGGGCAGATAGAGGAACTTGCTGGGGCAGTGGGTCTTGCACAGGGGCTTGAAGAGAAAAGTGAGATGTGTCAGGAAGGGTCTAGATAGAAAAGAGAATCGAAGCTGCAGCATTTAGTGAGGCCAGGCTATGATGGACTTCATTTATCCTGCTTAGAACTTTGTACTTGGACGCATTGGATGGCACACTGTGAAGCACAGAAATGACATGCTCAGGCCTGCATGGCAGAGTGGAGAGCAGAGAGGTGGCGGGGAACCCAATTAGCATACAATTGCGATGGGCTTTGCCTCCACCCTGCCATTTTCCTAACCACCTCAGTGGAGAGGGATCCGGGCCAGCTGGCAAGTGAGCTAAGTGGCTCCCCTGGGATTATTTTTTCAGCAACTGGCTGTTCTTCATACAGATTTGCTTCGCCAGGTTTCCAAAGCAGCCCACAGACTGTCCTGATCTATAAATAAGTTGTATCTGTCTCCGTTCACCCCCTCCCCCATTGCTCCAGGTGCAGCCTTTTCTTTCTAGAATTCAGATAACCAGAGAGATGGCCTGAAACCTCTGCTGGGAACGGTGGGGGAGAAAGGGCGTGTGGACAGGCACTGACAGTTCTGAGGATGTAGGTGGTGAAGCTGTGAGTGCTTGAGCTGTGCAGGACCTAAACAGAAGTGACCTATATGATGTGGGGAAACTGAGGCTTAGAGACACGAGCCTGGGTCTCCTGACTCCTTTAACTTACACAGCCTCGCCAGAGGCCCATCTCTTCAGCTATTCCTGTTGCCTAAAAATGCATTTATTCCAGGGAGTCACTTGAACACTCCCTACTTCCTTCAAATCTTTGCTTGAAATCCGCCCTTTTCGACAAGACCTACCTAGATGGCCCATTTAATATTGCAGCCTGGTCCTCCCTGACCCTCATTTTGTCCTCTCTTTTGCTTTAGCATTTATTGCCTTCTAATATCAATGTCATTAACTTGCCATTTTTACCCCTGCCCTGCTTTCCTCAGGGATAAGGTCTATGTCTACTTTGTTCACCGATCCCAAGTTTCTAGAGATGTCTGGCAATAGCATAAGCTCAATAAATATTTGTTGAACTAACCATAGTGCTTGTCTTTCTCTTCCTGGCTGCCTTTAATGGCAATTTGCAATTAGTCTCCCTGATACAAAATGTTAAAGTTGTGTAAATATGAGAAAAACATGGTGGTAGTGATAATTTTAAACTCAGGGCCATAGTCAAATTGCTAAGGAAGAACTTGAGAACCTGCCCATCCAGTCTTAAACATTTAACAAATCACTTCTTTGAACACATCCATCTAAGCTTCAGCATTCGAGATCAGAGCCTTAGATCTGAAGAAAATGGGGCCACCTTTTCTCTGTTCCCTCAAGTCTAGACTGGCTGACCATGCAGTGCCATCTCTAAGTCCACTCACCCAACCAGCTTCATGGGTAGGGATGGCCAGGTTGCATAATAAACCCAGTAATGGGCAGAGAATCAGGCACAGAGAGAAGGCTTCCTTTGGGAAGAGAGCTGTGTGTGCAGATGCAGAAAGTGAAGGGGTGCGGTCCAATAGAAATATAACACAAGGACACACACATACTTTTAAATGTTCTAGTAGCTACATTAAATGAGGAAAAAATGAACAGGTGAAAATAATTTTAATAATTCATTTCATTGAATCCATCATAGCCAAATATTGTCATTTCAACGTATAATCACTGTAAACATGATTAACGAGTTTTTACATTTTTTTTCTCCCTAAGTCTTTGAAATCCAGTGTGTATTTTATGCTTCCAGCACATCTCAATTTGGACTCACCACACTTTAATTGCTAAGCAAGCACAGAAACCAGTGGTTTCCATACTGGACAGGGCAGTTCTGGAGAGGAAGACATGGCCTTTTTCCTCTAGTGGCTTCTATGTGAGCCAGTGGCAGCAGCACATGGTAAGCCCAGGAGTAGAGGTGGGAAGCAGGTACCAAGAGAAGACCAAGGGATTAGTTCTGTTTGAAGGGAGAGAAATTGGCAAAGACATGAAAAATCAGGTGTTTATTTTAACATCATTTACTGTTTGGTGGCAAATTGAATGACTCAGGACATGGAAAAGAACTTGGGGTAACTATGGTTCAACCTCCTTGTTTTATAGGTAGGGATGCTGAGATACAGAAAGCGGAGGTGACTAGCTCTGGGTCACACAGCAAGTCAATTTCCCTCTCTGTAAAATGACAAAACCCCTGTTCCACCCTCCCTTCAGAATTATTGTTGCAACAAATGGGATTGTAAACAGGATGTGTCTTGCATGGAGGAAAGTCTTTTTCTTCCATGCTAAAGTACATTTTCGCCCATGGCTAAAAATGTTATTTCCAAAGGGACTCTTTCTGAGGGGGTGTGGGCCTCAAGTTTCTCCATGTGTCACATGCTTCAGGGCTAAAGAGGCCTTGCTGAAGTCTATGCGCTGCCATGAGCTGTGTATATTGGGGGTTCACGTCTTTGCTGGTCCCAGGGCCTACTCTGTATAGAAAGCCTGAGTGCAAAGTCTCCTGGGAGGGGAAAGAAATGGGTTTGAAGACAGGCAGATTATGGTTTGCATGTTGGCTCAGTCACTAATTGCCTGAATGAGGTTGGGCCAGTCCCTCACTCTGTCTAAGCCTCAGTTTTCTCATCTGTAAAACGGGAGTAATCACAAGGCATGTGCCAGGTACTTGTTGTGAAGGCTCACAAAGGTAGCTCATGGGAGATGCTCACAAACATGTTTCTTCCCCGACCCCTTCCAGCCCCAGCTTTTGATATGACCTTTCACCCATTACACCCTCCAGTGTGCCTGGCACCAGGCTGAGTGATTTGTAACATTACTCCTGAAAATTCTTACAATCGCTTCTGTTAGGTGATTGAGAGGTGTAGGTGGAAGACATAGGAGATTGGCCAGAACCACGTGAAAACCTGCCTTTCCCAAATCAGCCCAGGTGTGGCCTCTCGCAGTTCTCCCTCCTCAGTCATTTCCCTCTACAGCAACTGGCAGGGTAAGCAGGGGCTTGCGGGCCCCACATCTTCCATTTTTTCCATTCCAGCTTCCCCCTGAAACTTCTTGTGCAGGAATTGCCCCAAGGGACAACAGGAGCCAAACTACCTTCTTGAGCAGTGGCAGGAATTCACAGGGTGTCACACTCACCTGACGAGATTTCAGAGGGCGTCCTGGCCACGCCTCTTGGCTGTCTGTCAAATCAACTTTCTCCTTATTTCTATTCATTGCAGAAATGTGAAAATTCAAAGCTAGAGTAAAATAAACAACGATAATACAGCCAAGATTGTTAAGAATAATATCTGTATATTTCTACATGTAGATGGAGATTTAAAGCATGGTGTTGGATTATACCCACTTGTGAAAGTTGCTTTATGTCTATATAATGTATGACAATCACCTTTCTTTTGGTCCATAAATATTCATTTGAAAGTTATTTAACAGCTGAGTGGAATTCTCTATTATGACTATACCCTATTACTGGACGATGAGTTCAGGACTGAGGTTTTGTTGTTAGAAAGCAAAACTTCCATGCACGTCCTTGTCAGCTCAGCCTTTGTGCATGGGCTTAATTCTTTCTTCAATTTAAATTCCTGCATTGAAATTGATGAGTAAAAAGAGTTACACAATAAAAACTCTTAAATAAGAAAATTGTACTTAAAAAAAGGATAAAAAAGTAGGCATGCATGATTTCTATAGTGATAGTCCCCTTACTCTCTGTGCCTCTCCAAACCATCCCTGGAGCCATCCCTGGAGTGCTGGTAACATTCTGTTGGGTATCCCTTCAAAACTTTTTTAGATTCAGCCAAGCATCCTTGTATGCAAATCCCATATGCCCTACACACACACACATAAATATTGCTTCAAGCTTTTGATGTGTAATGTCAGGTTTTATTCCATAAAAATCTTTCTTCCCTTTAAATCTCCACTTGTTTCTGTCTTGTGACCCTGCTGCAGAGCCTTTGTGCCAGGTGCTATGGGATTTTTGGCACATCCAGCCTTTCGGAGCTCTCTGAGGCCAGGCAGAGAAGGTTTGGATTGTGAAGTCTCTGCATTGTGGTGTATGTTGGGAGCAAAGCTCATTCCTGATTCTGCTTTGGCTCTTGACCCAGCCCAATCTGCCCAAGAACAGAAAGGTATGGAAAGATTTAAAGACCATCCTGGCTCCTTTGAAGAATGTAATATACCACTCCCAACTTTGGCAAAGCTTCATGCCTCTTTGTCATAAAGCTCATGTGCAAGAAAAGAAAAACAGAAGGAGAAAAATACTATTTTTTCCCCATAGCCTAACACAGTGAGGGCTAGACCTAGGGCAGAGGCAGGGAGCTCTGTGGCCAAGACTGCTGAGAAGGTAATCATATAACTTACTGTCCAAGTGGGACACTTCTGAGAATGAAGTGGAGAGCTAATAATGTGTATACTTGGACAGCAGGCACAAGCCAGATATCTGGTTACTCTTCCTTACAAGGGATGTCTTCAGCTTATAGGAGACACAGGTGGGGTGCAGTTGATGGGGGCACCAGGTTGGAATGAGAAAGACTGGATTGAAGGTCCTGCCTCTCGTGGTTGGTGAGACCTGAGATAGTCACTTCACACCTAGAGCCTGTTTTCTCCTCTGCAAAGTAAGGGGTAAAACTATTTACCTTACGGAGCTGATGCAGAGAGTAAATAGGATGTCGAGTTTGTAAAGTGTGATTTGCTGTGTGTGTGCTAGGTATTGGGTAACAAATTCCTTCAGCCTCATTACTGAACCCCATATAAGGGTCTTGTGGAAAGAGCCTGCTTAAGGTAACAACGGGGAGTTAAACTAATAATATTGACTTCAACCACATTCCGGTACTCCAAAGAAGGAGCAAATCCTCGTATGAACCCAAGATAGAGATAAAGTGGGTGTTGTGGGCTGAATAGTGACACTCTAACTCATGCCCAACTTGAACTTCAGATTGTGACCTTATTTGGTGCTCTGGTCTGAATATTTATGTTCCTCCAAAATGCATGTGTTGAAATCGAATCCCCAATGCGTTGGTTTTAAGGGGTGAGGCCTTTGGAGGTGACTAGGACGTGAAGGTGGAAACCTCATGAATGGAATCATTTCCCTTAATAAAAGAGGCCCGAGGAAGCTTGTTCAACACTTCAGCCATGTGAGGACCCAGTAAGCAGGTGCCATATTTGAAGCAGAGCCAGTCTCATCAGGTGCCAAATTGACTGGAGCCTTGCCTTCAGAACTGTGAGCAACAAATTCCTGTTGTTTATAAATTACCCAATAGAAGGTATTTTGTTATAGCAGCCTGAACAGACTAAGACAGGATATTTTGGAAATAGGATCTTGCAGATATAATTAAGGTAAAGACTGAGAGGAGATCATGCTGGATTAGGGTGGTCTAAGGTTACTCAATGTGAGTGTCCTTAAACGAAGAGGAGAGGACACACACAGGGAGAGGGAGGAAGGCCCTGTGCAGATGGAGGCAGAAATTAGAGAGATGCTGCCACAAGCCAAGAAATGCCAGGAGCCGCCAGAAGCCAGAAGAGGCAGGGAATTATCTCGAGCCCTGGAGGGCGCAAGACTCTGCTGACTCCTTGAGTTAGACTTCTGCCTCCAGGATTGTGAGAGGATAAATTTCTGTTGGTTTTAGCTACATTTACTGCTCGTCATTACTGGATATCAGCAAAGGTGCGTGTCTTAGCAAAGGCCCAGAAGTTCTTCGAGTAGAAGGTTTAAAACTCACCATCGGCCGGGTGCAGTGGCTCATGCCTGTAATCCCAGCACTTTGGGAGACCGAGGTGGACAGATCACTTGAGGTCAGGAGTTCAAGACCAGCCTGGCCAACATGGTGAAACCCGGTCTCTACTAAAAATACAAAAATTAGCCGGGAGTAGTGGCACATGTCTGTAGTCCCAGATACTCAGGAGGCTGAGGCACGAGAATCACTTGAACCTGGGAGGCGGAGGTTGTGGTGAGCCGAGATCATGCCACTGCACTCCAGCCTGGGCAACAGAGCAGGACTCCATCTCAAAACAAAACAAAACTCACCATTGAAGGCAGAAAATATGTGGCAGTCTTTGATATACACAACAGGTGTCAGCTAGACTTGAAAGGGGTGTAAGATACACAAACATACACACATGTACACCCCCTTTTTTTTTTTTTACCAAATATGAGAGTCCTCTGTTTCCTCATCCTCATTACCGGCAGGCTTTAATTCCTGGGAATCTCTCTATTGTGTCCTTGGTGGGCAGAGATGGTTTCTGCAGGTCTTTTGCTCTGCTTTGCTCAGTGAAATCCTTCAAATTGGATTCCCATTTCTCTTGATCACAAATAGTGCTACAAAAAGGGCCCTGAGAGTTTAAGCAGTAATGTGACGTAGAAAAAAATAAACTGTCTCTGAAGCCAGAAGACTAAGACTTCTTCAAGGACACACACCGAGCACATAGCCCTGAATAGGCCTTTCCCTGTTTTGATGAAAGTTACACATACGGGTGCTCAAACCCTACTTAATCGACAAATTGATGTGTGTCCCTGGAATTGTTTGTGCAGCCAACTGCATGTGAATCCCAGAGAGGCGAGGGCGTCAGAAGGGCGAGCGTCTGGGATATTTTAATATTCAGTATTTTCAGACTCAGCAGGCAGCAGGCTAAATCTGTCCGCTGATGGGCAGGCATGAATTATGAAACCACTCACACAGGTTGAGAGGTTGCCCTGAGCTGGGGAGGTGCTGCCCCCAGTGTCTGCTCAAGGTGGTTGGGGGGTGGATTGCTCCCTACTCAGGAAAGAAGGGGGAATACGAACAGGTAAGTGACCACAATGAGGTTGTGACCCGTAGACAGTGGGACCAGTGGGGGCTTCTCAAATCCTGGGCCCTCAGACTGCAGGATCAGAAGAGGGAAAAAACCCCGTAGGACAGGCTCAGCTTCCCGAGGCTGGAGGGTGAGGCTGCCCCCTAGTGGCTGAAGTTCACGACCGGACGGACGTTCAAGGAGTCTCAGGATTTCCAATGCCTTTTCCCAGGAAGTGGGCTGTGCAGGGTGGAGGTGCCCTAGTGTCAGGCTGAAGGCTGGGAGCCGACATCTAATCATCAAGATGATGGAACTCTGAGGGCTGAAGGTAAGAAAGGAGGTGGTGGCGGTGGAGGATTGTTTGCAATGGCCAGGGGAGAGAACGAAGAAGCGGAGACTCTGTAGTAATACTTAATGACGGTAGCTCATTAAGAATAACTACTTATTGATGTTCTGTTTGTGTCTGACATGGTGTTAAGCATCTCACACATTTTCTCGATTTATCACAACAACCTATTCATTAGTAATGAGATATAATTACTTTCAAATATACAGATAAGAGGCAACATAAATAATTCACTATTATAACTACAATGTGTGTGGTAGTTTATAGCTATGTAATACTTACTGTCGCATAGGCACTTGAGAAGCATTATCTCTTTCAGTCTTTACATTTATTTTCCTGAGGTAGGCTTTATTATTCCTATTTTTATTATTTCTGTCTTATCATTGAAGAAACTGAGGCTTAGAGAGGGTGTATACCTGTTAGCTTTCACAATGTAGCAAATCATCCTTCAAATTTAGTGGCTTGAAACAATAGTTACTTATTTAGTTTGTAATGCAGTGAGTTGGCAATTTGGGCTGGGTTCAGCTGGATGGTTCTTCTGGTCTCAGCTGGTGCAGTGAGACCACTATACCTCAGTGGTCAGATGCTGGTCAGCTAGGTGGTTCTGCTTCAAGGGATTGGTTAGTTGGGGGCTGGGGTAATGGGTGGAGACTGGTCCATGTGTCTCTCATCTAGCAGGCTAGCCTAGGCTTGTAGCTGGAAGGAGTCTGAGAGAAAGAATGGAAACATGCAATATCTCTTGAGGTCCAGGATAAAAACTAGTACAATGCCACTTCTACTCAACTATTGGCCAAGGCAGGTCACATGACTAGTACAGATTTAAGGGGTTGGGAATATAGACCCCACCTGCTGATGGGAGGAGCTGTAAAATCACATAGCAAAGAGTGTGGTTATAGGAAGGGGTGGTGAACTGGGGCCAGTTTTGCCACTTATCACTGAGTGGCTGTGGGGAGTAGAGGATGGCTCCCAGGCAGAAAGAATGGAATGTACAAAGACCCCCCTAAGACTCTAGGCAGGAAAGAGCATGTATAAGCTGGCATGCCTAAAATACAAAAGAGGAGACAGTAGGAGAAGTTGGGATGGAGTGCTGTTCTTAGAACTTTGTATGGGTTAACTAACTTAATTCTCACAACAACCCCATGAGGCAAACAGTATGATTTTATTCCTTTTCTAGGAGGGAAAGCTGAGACATGGAGAGATTGAACAATACCCTAAGTCATACAGCTAGAAAGCAGCAGCATCAGATTCCAACCCAGGGAGCCTAGCTCCAAAGCCCATACCACAAATCACTTGTCACACTGCTGGCACCACAACAGGTGCCAAGAAAGAACATGGGAAGAAAAGGTTCTTGGTGTTGAGTTTGAGGGCTGAATGTTGAAACTACTTTTCTTAGAGGTTTAAAGACAATAAGGCGGAGATTCCCTGTTACCTGTTTGCCCAATATTGGGACTGCTTATTCCTGCTTAAAGGTAGAAAGGAACCAGGAGAACTTGTGTTTCCTTCTGGCTCTGTGACCCTAAAAATTGGTGCACAATACTGTCCAGTGTATTCACTAGGATCCCTTTGGTCTTAAGAAACAAACTGACTCAATGTAGCTCAAGTTTTAAAAAGAGGTGTTCCTTAGTGTCTTACTGGGTGAGCTCAGAGAATTAGAGGATCTTAGGAAGGGCAGGAACTAAATGAGGTCCTGGGACTTCACTCATAGTAGTTTGTGGGTTCACTTTCTAGATTGTAGCCAGCCAGCTGATTCGATTCTAAAGACTTCCCATCACTACGTCTCCTTGTTCAAGTTTTAACTTTCCATGAGAGGGAATCTGCCACAACTTGGGTCACATGTTTTTACACTGGGCCAATTGAACCTGGTGAGGAGAACACATTCATGAGTATAACCAAGGCCACTTGGGGAATCACTATGAAGCCATCTTTATCGGGGTCTATTGCTTGGTGATGGGATGAGTTCTGAGCCCCACTACCTACACTCACCTGGAAAGTTCCAAGGATACATCTATTTCTAAAGCAAAGGAGTAGACTTTCTTCTCCCAAGGATCCCAAAGTTCCAGAGTTTCTGAGCAAACTCATATCCAGTAGCTTTGTTGCAGATACAAATTCTCAGTCAGAGAATTTGGATATAGTTTTATTAATTACATTTTTTGAGACCGGCAAATAGCTTTCATTAAATTATAACAACACAAGGCAGACAATATATTTAAGCCCAAACAATTGTACTGTGCAAAGCTTGTATTTATGCGATAGTACTAGTCAATCCTGACTTCCTAAAAGATCAGGGTGGTAAAATATTTATTAGCAGTTCAAAGACATATCTTTTTCAAATCCATTATCTTCTTTAGGATAGATATGAGGGCAGGCAGCTCTATTTGTTGATTTCACAGCATGATGTTCTTTGGATGGTTCAAAGGTGCTTCCTTGTGTTTCCAGAGAGATGGTGCTGGGTTTTGTAGATTAACAGTTCCTCTTCTAAGCTTCATGTGTGATTTGCCCCCAGACTGAAAAGTCCACTTGCACAGATTAGGTGAAATCCATGATTCAAAAATATATTTTGACTACTTAAATTTCCAGAAGAAAGTTTCTTATACACCAGCACAACTGTCTTGCACATAAATGCTTTATAACACTGATCGTTCTAATTCTTGACATAGATACAATTTTTGTTTAAACATAATCTATTTGGAGAGTTTTGGGGTTGGAAATTTAAGACTCGAATACTCAGCAGGGGTGACTTTGCCACCAATCAATTCATTATGTGACCTTGGACGAACACCCCAGAATTTCTATACCTTTTTCTATTTCAATATATAAAACTGGGATTGGTAAATACCAGTTAGGAATGTGTTCAGCTACAAATAATGGAAAACCTGTTAGGGGTTTATTTTTCTCACCTGAATAGTCAAGATGTAGGAAAAGTAGAGTTGGTATAATAATAAGAGGATGTTATTTAGGACCCAAGATCCTTTTCTATTCCTGTGATCAGCCTGTGGTTTTGTCCTCGTGGTGGCAAGATGGCCACTGCACCTTCAAATAGGAAGAAGAGGAAGGGTCGTGGGTCAAACGAAATGCTAGCTGAGTCTGTTCCTCCTATTTTTAGGGAAGCAACAGGTTTCCTGGAAGATACCCCTCTGATTCCCAAATAGTCTTCTCCTTACATCTCATCTGCCAGAACTGAAATGTGCCCATCCTAACTGTGAAGGTGTCTAGAGAGGTGATCTTGTTTTCCAAGCATATTGTAACCCTGAAGTTAAGGGCCTCTTGGTAAATAATGAAAAATAAATGTTTTGTAGGAAACTAACAGTGTCCTTTTTTGTCCCAAAAAGGTAGATGAAAACTATTATTTATTGGTCTTCTACCAGTTGACAAGCATTGTGCTAAGCCTTTTTCACCAATTATGTCAAATTTAATTTCTACAACATACACACACACACACACACACTAGGTGTGAACTTTATTTTATAGAGATGAAGAAACTAAAGCTCAAGAGATTAGGTAAATTGTTCAAGGTTACAGAGTGGGAAGAATTAAAAATATCTCCTATCTCTATTGAGTTCAGAAAGGCTGGAGGAGGTTTTGAGTTACTTTGAATATTTTCTGTTGGCCTCTTGGGGAGGAGCTTAATTTTCTTTTCTTTTCTTTCTTTCTTTCTTTCTTTTTTTTTTTTAACTCTATATGTCTGAAGAAGGGATGGATGTGGGGGTAAGGGTAGAGCTCCCAGAGGCCCAGGGCCTCCCTGTGAATGCCCACCGTGCTGTTGAGGGGTTCTTGCCTGTGCTTCCTTAAAGATGCCACCAATCCTTCCTAGATTTCCCAGAGCTGAGTTGTGGTGGTCTCCCACCCTTTAAGGTTCCTCCTATGCTTGAGCCAGATCCCTTCCTCATTGTCAGTCCCATTAAAAACTTCATGTAGCTCAACTGCAGTGATTTGAGGGAAATGGAGCAGGACTCAACTGCCCCCCACCCCCCCGACTCTCTGGAGCAAATAACACAAGGAGCCTTGCTGCAAGTAGTCAAGGATGCAGTGTTGAGAGACGATTGCTGCCTTTGAATCACCCCTTGCCACTTATTGGCCATGTGACTTGCCAGTTACTGGATGACTCATCTCAGTTTCCTCATCTGTAAAATGGGCCTTAACAACAGTACCTCTGTCATCAAGTTGTTGTGAGGAGGAAGCCGTGTAAAATACTTGTAACAATGCTGCCTACTACATAGCTAACATCTGTGAGTGCTTAGTCTTGCTGAATGTCCTCTTTTAGACATCTTTGTGATCTACTCGATTTTAGAGATTCATTCTTTTGAATCTTGAGAGCCAAATTTCTTGGGTTGTTCTTTTTTTTCCTTTTTTTTTCAGATGGAATCTTGCTCTATTGCCCGGGCTGGAGTGCAATGGCACGATCTCAGCTCACTGCAACCTCCGCCTTCTGGGTTCAAGCGATTCTCCCGCCTCAGCCTCCCGAGTAGCTGGGATTACAGGCAACTGCCATCATGCCTGGCTAATTTTTTTTTTTGTATTTTTATAGAGGTGGGGTTTCATCATGTTGGCCAGCCTGGTCTTGAACTTCTGACTGGTGATCCACCCACCTTGGCCTCCCAAAGTGCTGGGATTATAGGCTTGAGCCACTGCGCCCGGCCTGGATTGTTCTTAAGTGACTGTTTGATTTTAGTGAATACCGTACTTGTCAATAATTGCCTTTGGTTCTAGCTGTTAATACAAAACAAGAAAAAGGATAGCTAATATTTGTTGAGCTCTTATTCTTATGCTTTTCTAAAATATGGGTTAACAGGACAGTATGAGTTGAGGCCCCTAAAGTTGTGCAATATGGTGGCTCTTTCATAGTCAACTTGGGAGTGATGGGTTGGTAAATAGCAAAGATCACTTTGTTTTCATCATTGTTGAAGCTAAGCCTGCAGTTTTAAATACACTGTTTTGTATCTTCTATGATGTTCTTCTATCTTTCCTCAGCATGCAGCCCCTGCCCAGCAAAATACCATCTGGGGACATGAGGCCAAAGCACCCATGTTCTGGTCCCACTTCTACCACTGTCTTGTGCCATGGCATGGGGCAAGTCACTCTCACATTTTGGGCTTCAGCTTCCCCTTCTAAGAGATGACTCCTAGGGCCTCTTCCAGCTCTACTATTTTCCTATAGTCACTAAAAGATGCTCTATGACTTTGGGAGCACAGGGTGCTTGGGAGATTTTGGTTTTGAAATTTTCCTTCTGAGGATTGCTTTAATTTAATGGGCATCTTGTTGCTGAAAAATACAATCAAGAAAGAAAACACACAAATGCCTTTTCCTTCTCCAAATGTGATGCTTAAATAAAATTCAGTTCCATGGAGCAAACACAGAGGAGTATAAATGGATAGGGTTTCTCTTGTCTTTGAGCAGTCCCAGAGGAGGCTGTAAACAGCAGGATATCCCTTCAACCAGATGGGCTGCCGAACTACGAGAGCCAAGCACTCACAGAGAAGAGAGAAATGACTTGCGGAAATAAGGAAAGGCTGGTTACCGTGATGTCAGTTTATTCTCACAGCTGAATATAGTCAGTCTGGAAGCCAGAAAGAAGATGAAGATTAACCATGCTGAGAGGCTCTCAAACCCGAGCTGATGGGTGTGATGTTCCAAGTCACAGTTCAGAGTCTGATAGGAATACGATCCATTGAGTTAACTTTGGATGTGAGACATCCTTGAGAGCAGGACCAGGTTCAGGAAACACTGGAACAGGGTTAGATGGCACTCCACCCCCCTTTGGTGGTTTTGCCCCATTTTTCTTGGTGCCATGAACAGCTTGGGATACCTAGGGTTTCTTGCTGCCTACAGAGCCCTCTCCTATCATGTCTTACCTAGACCAGCCTTGTCTTATCCAGTGACACCTTGTTTTTAGATTTTTTTTCTTTCCCCTTTCATCTTCAATCTTATTAAAATTTCACTTCAGGGATAGTATGATGAGGGTAGAAAGAGTCATTGTCTTTGGACTCAGGCAGTCTTCAATGGAAATCTTGGCTCCTTTGCTCATGACAGTGAGAACTTAGGCCAGTTCTTTGGTTATCCTGTTTTCTTGCCTTTGAGATGGGTACAGTAAAATCTAACATACAGCACTATTGACAGCATTGGGTGAGATACAAAGCTTATCTAAACAAGCAGAAAACAAGACACACACACAAGAAATGCTATTTTTTCCTTCCTGTCCCATCTTATAGTCCTTGCACATTAGCATTTGGGGAATTTAAAAAGGTATTGATGCCTGGGATCTGTCTCATCACCTGCTGGGAACTGGTCCTCTTTAAGAGCTCCTCAGATGACCATGTGCAGCCTGGGCTAAGACACACTGCCCTTGGGAATTGCTGATTAAGGGTTTGCTTCTCTACTCTCAGCCCTGTTTCTATTCCCATCCCCTTGGATTTGATTCCCAAAGTCAATCTATCTTCTGTATTCCAATCTGACAAACAGTAGGTGATTAATCAAGGTTTGTGCACCAGATCCCTTCCCTCTGCCTGGATATTTGTTTTCCTTGGCACCTTGACAAGAGTAGGGCCATCTTCTCTAAGAGGAGGGAAAGGATGAATAAAGATTTACTGAAATGTTATGGCAGAGATCTTTGGCGTAGAATGAGATGTTCTCTGACACACTGGAGGAGAACCAGAGGGCCCAGGTAGGACCAGTGAGCCAGTTGGCCAGATTTCCTGTCTTCTTTCAGCAATGCTGAGGCAGGAAAACAGGCTGAAAAGCACTTGGTAAATTTAGAAATCAGGGAATTGGTGATTCCAAGGTGCAACGGACAGCTAGGGTATACCCGACCATGAGTTGTGGTCTGGGAAGGGAGACAGGTGTTTAGGGCTGAAATCAGTTCCTGAAATGGCTGACAATGAGCTACTCCTTCTGCCTCCTAGTTACATCTTGGAGGAGACCTTTGAACTATATCCTCTTCGCCCAGCCCAGAGGTTATCTGCAGACAATTTCCTTCCAGCCCAAAGCTTCTGGTGTCCCTCTGCCTGAGGGTGTTCTGTGGCCATGAGCATTTGGTCCTCACATGGGGCAGGCTGGAAGTATCAGGAAGTTAATGGGTTTGTTTCTACCTTCATCATGGAGGGATGACAGTGGGTGGATGTATTAGCCAGGGTTCTCTAGAGGGACAGAACTAATAGGATAGATGTATATATAAGGGGGAGTTTTTTAAGGAGTATTAACTCACATGATCACAAGGTTCCACAATAAGCCGTCTGCAAGCTAAGGAGCAAGGAAGCCAGTGTGAGTCCCAAAGCTGAAGAACGTGAAGTCCAATGTTCGAGGGCAGGAAGTATCCAGCATGGGATAAAGATGTAGGCCAAAAGACTAAAACAGTCTAGTCTGTCCATGTTCTTCTGACTGCTTTTATTCTGGCTGCACTGGCAGCTGCTTAGATTGTGCTCACCCAGATTGAGGGTGGGTCTGCCTTTCCCAGTCCACTGACTCAAATGTTAATCTCCCTTGGCAATACCCTCACAGACACACCCAGGAACCATACTTTGCATCTTTCACTCCAATCAAGTTGATGGTCAGTATTAACCATCACAGTGGATGAACACCCGACTTCCTTGTTCCTTGGAGGGACAGTCCTGAGGCATGTTCCACACAGTTTCTCAGAGGTCTCCTATGTAGCCAAGCCCTAGATACCCAGTGACAGCACATCCACGTGCCCTCTTGCTGACTTTCCTCTGTCCCCTGCCTCACTCCCTGCTTCCTGTGCGTCCTGGTATCACCTTGAAAATAAGCTACTTGGACTCAAATCCTTGTCTTAGGGTCTACTTCTACAGGAAAATACCCACCTTTCAACAGCCTTTACTTACTCAGGGGTTTTTGCATCTCTCTTCATACATCCGCCTTGTGAGATGGACCTGCCAGTGTTCTCTGAGGGGATACATTACAGAGTTCCCCACTTTATATGTGTCTTCATTGTTGAACACACATCTTTCACAGTTGAGGGCAATGCTTTCCAATCTGCAGGTTGTGACCCACTGTGGATTTAAAAATCCACTTACTAAAAAAGGAAAGAAATGGATGCATGTCAGATTGTATTACACATTACAAGGTGCATATTGTTATATGAAAATTTCATTTCAGTTGTGTGTGTAGATGCTCACATACTGGTGAAATATATTTCTTAACGTGCAACATGGTCAAAAAATTTGGAAGCCACTGCTTTAGGGGGGTCTCTGTTTTTTTTTTTTTTTAATTAATTAATTAATTAATTTTTTTATTATACTTTAAGTTCTAGGGTACATGTGCATAATGTGCAGGTTTGTTACATATGTATACTTGTGCCATGTTGGTGTGCTGCACCCATCAACTCGTCAGCACCCATCAATTTGTCATTTATATCAGGTATAACTCCCAATGAAATCCCTCCCCCCTCCCCATGATAGGCCCCATGTGTGATGTTCCCCTTCCCGAGTCCAAGTGATCTCATTGTTCAGTTCCCACCTATGAGTGAGAACATGCGGTGTTTGGTTTTCTCTTCTTGTGATAGTTTGCTAAGAATGATGGTTTCCAGCTGCATCCATGTCCCTACAAAGGACGCGAACTCATCCTTTTTTATGGCTGCACAATATTTCATGGTGTATATGTGCCACATTTTCTTAATCCAGTCTGTCACAGATGGACATTTGGGTTGATTCCAAGTCTTTGCTATTGTGAATAGAGCCGCAATAAACATGCGTGTGCATGTGTCTTTATAGCAGCATGATTTATAATCCTTTGGGTATATACCCAGTAGTGGGATGGCTGGGTCATATGGTACATCTAGTTCTAGATCCTTGAGGAATGCCATACTGTTTTCCATAATGGTTGAACTAGTTTACAATCCCACCAACAGTGTAAAAGTGTTCCTATTTCTCCACATCCTCTCCAGCACCTGTTGTTTCCTGACTTTTTAATGATGCCATTCTAACTGGTGTGAGATGGTATCTCATTGTGGTTTTGATTTGCATCTCTCTGATGGCCAGTGGTGATGAGCATTTTTTCATGTGTCTGTTGGCTGTATGAATGTCTTCTTTTGAGAAATGTCTGTTCATATCCTTTGCCCACTTTTTGATGGGGTTGTTTGTTTTTTTCTTGTAATTTGTTTGAGTTCTTTGTAGATTCTGATATTAGCCCTTTGTCAGATGAGTAGATTGCAAAAATTTTCTCCCATTCTGTAGGTTGCCTGTTCTCTCTGATGGTAGTTCTTTTGCTGTGCAGAAGCTCTTTAGTTTAATTAGATCCCATTTGTCAATTTTGGCTTTTGCTGCCATTGCTTTTGGTGTTTTAGACATGAAGTCCTTGCCCATGCCTATGTCCTGAATGGTACTACCTAGGTTTTCTTCTAGGGTTTTTATGGTATTAGGTCTAACATTTAAGTCTCTAATCCATCTTGAATTAATTTTCGTATAAGGAGTAAGGAAAGGATCCAGTTTCAGCTTTCTACTTATGGCTAGCCAATTTTCCCAGCACCATTTATTAAATAGGGAATCCATTCCCCATTTCTTGTTTCTCTCAGGTTTGTCAAAGATCAGATGGCTGTAGATGTGTGGTATTATTTCTGAGGACTCTGTTCCATTGGTCTATATCTCTGTTTTGATACCAGTACCATGCTGTCTTGGTTACTGTAGGCTTGTAGTATAGTTTGAAGTCAGGTAGCGTGATGCCTCCAGCTTTGTTCTTATGACTTAGGATTGTCTTGGCAATGCGGGCTCTTTTTTGGTTCCATATGAACTTTAAAGCCGTTTTTTTCCAATTCTGTGAAGAAACTCATTGGTAGCTTGATGGGGATGGCATTGAATCTATAAATAACCTTGGGCAGTATGGCCATTTTCACAGTATTGATTCTTCCTATCCATGAGCATGGTATGTTCTTCCATTTGTTTGTGTCCTCTTTGATTTCACTGAGCAGTGGTTTGTAGTTCTCCTTGAAGAGGTCCTTTACATCCCTTGTAAGTTGGATTCCTAGGTATTTGATTCTCTTTGAAGCAATTGTGAATGGAAGTTCATTCCTGATTTGGCTCTCTGTTTGTCTGTTACTGGTGTATAAGAATGCTTGTGATTTTTGCACATTAATTTTGTATCCTGAGACTTTGCTGAAGTTGCTTATCAGCTTAAGGAGATTTTGGGCTGAGACAATGGGGTTTTCTAAATATACAATCATGTCATCTGCAAACAGGGACAATTTGACTTCTTCTTTTCCTAACTGGATACCCTTGATTTCTTTCTCTTGCCTGATTGCCCTAGCCAGAACTTCCAACACTATGTTGAATAGGAGTGGTGAGAGAGGGCATCCCTGTCTTGTGCCAGTTTTCAAAGGGAATTTTTCCAGTTTTTGCCCATTCAGTATGATATTAGCTGTGGGTTTGTCATAAATAGCTCTTATTATTTTGAGGTACGTTCCATCAATACCGAATTTATTGAGCGTTTTTAGCATGAAGGCTGTTGAATTTTGTCAAAAGCCTTTTCTGCATCTATTGAGATAATCATGTGGTTCTTGTCTTTTGTTCTGTTTATATGCTGGATTACGTTTATTGATTTGCGAATGTTGAACCAGACTTGCATCCCAGGGATGAAGCCCACTTGATCATGGTGGATAAGCTTTTTCATGTGCTGCTGAATCCGGTTTGCCAGTATTTTATTGAGGATTTTGCATCGATGTTCATCAGGATATTGGTCTAAAATTTCTTTTTTTGTGTCTCTGCCAGGCTTTGGTATCAGTGATGTTGGCCTCATAAAAAGAGTTAGGGAGGATTCCCTCTTTTTCTATTGATTGGAATAGTTTCAGAAGGAATGGTACCAGCTCCTCCTTGTACCTCTGGTAGAATTCAGCTGTGAATCCATCTGGTCCTGGACTTTTTTTGGTTGGTAGGCTATTAATTATTGCCTCAATTCAGAGCCTGCTATTGGTCTATTCAGGGATTCAACTTCTTCCTGGTTTAGTCTTGGGAGGGTGTAAGTGTCCAGGAAATTATCCATTTCTTCTAGATTTTCTAGTTGATTTGTGTAGAGGTGTTTATAGTATTCTCTGATGGTAGTTTGTATTTCTGTGGGGTTGGTGGTGATATCCCCTTTATCATTTTTATTGCGTCTATTTGATTCCTCTCTCTTTTCTTCTTTATTAGTCTTGCTAGCGGTCTGTCAATTTTGTTGATCTTTTCAAAAAACCAACTCCTGGATTCATTGATTTTTTGGAGGGTTTTTGTGTCTCTATCTCCTTCAGTTCTGCTCTGATCTTAGTTATTTCTTGCCTTCTGCTAGCTTTTGAATGTGTTTGCTCTTGCCTCTCTAGTTCTTTTAATTGTGATGTTAGAGTGTCAATTTTAGATCTTTCCTGCTTTCTCTTGTGGGCATTTAGTGCTATAAATTTCCCTCTACACACTGCTTTAAATGTGTCCCAGAGATTCTGGTATGTTGTATCTTTGTTCTCATTGGTTTCAAAGAACATCTTTATTTCTGCTTTCATTTCATTATGTATCCAGTAGTCATTCAGGAGCAGGTTGTTCAGTTTCCATGTAGTTGAGTGGTTTTGATTGAGTTTCTTAGTCCTGAGTTCTAGTTTGATTGCACTGTGGTCTGAGACAGTTTGTTATAATTTCTGTTCTTGTACATTTGCTGAGGAGTGCTTTACTTCCAATTATGTGGTCAATTTTGGAATAATGTTTGTGGTGCTGAGAAGAATGTATATCTGTTGATTTGGGATGGAGAGTTCTATAGATGTCTATTAGGTCCGCTTGGTGCAGAGATGAGTTCAATTCCTGGATATCCTTGTTAACTTTCTGTCTCGTTGATCTGTCTAATGTTGACAGTGGAGTGTTGAAGTCTCCCATTATTATTGTATGGGAGTCTAAGTCTCTTTGTAAGTCTCTAAGGACTTGCTTTATGAATCTGGGTGCTCCTGTATTGGGTGCATATATATTTAGGATAGTTAGCTCTTCCTGTTGAATTGATCCCTTTACCATTATGTAATGGCCTTCTTTGTCTCTTTTGATCTTGATGGTTTAAAGTCTGTTTTATCAGAGACTAGGATTGCAACCCCTGCTTTTTTTTGTTCTCCATTTGCTTGGTAGATCTTCCTCCATCCCTTTATTTTGAGCCTATGTATGTCTCTGCATGTGAGATGGGTCTCCTGAATACAGCAGACTGATGGTCTTGACTCTTTATCCAGTTTGCCAGTCTGTGTCTTTTAATTGGAGCATTTAGTCCATTACATTTAAGGTTAATATTGTTATGGGTGAACTTGATCCTGCCATTATAATATCAACTGGTTATTTTGCTCGTTAGTTGATGTAGTTTCTTCCTAGCCTCGATGGTCTTTACATTTTGGCATGTTTTTGCAATGGCTGGTACCGGTTGTTCCTTTCCATGTTTAGTGCTTCCTTCAGGGTCTCTTGTAAGACAGGCCTGGTGGTGACAAAATCTCTAAGCATTTGCTTATCTGTAAAGGATTTTCTTTCTCCTTCACTGATGAAACTTAGTTTGGCTGGATATGAATTCTGGGTTGAAAATTCTTTTCTTTAAGAACGTTGAATATTGGCCCCCACTCTCTTCTGGCTTGTAGAGTTTCTGCCGAGAGGTCTGCTGTTAGTCTGATGGGCTTCCCTTTGTGGGTAACCTGACTTTCTCTCTGGCTGCCCTTAAGATTTTTTTCTTCATTTCAACTTTGGTGAATCTGGCAATTATGTGTCTTGGAGTTGCTCTTCTGGAGGAGTATCTTTGTGGCGTTCTCTGTATTTCCTGAATTTGAATGTTGGCCTGCCCTACTAGGTTGGGGAAGTTCTCCTGATGATATCCTGAAGAGTGTTTTCCAACTTGGTTCCATTTTCCCCCTCACTTTCAGGCACCCCAATCAGACGTAGATTTGGTCTTTTTACATAATCCCATACTTCTTGCAGGCTTTGTTCATTTCTTTTTCTTCTTTTTTCTTTTGGCTTCTCTTCTCGCTTCATTTCATTCATTTGATCCTCAATCGCTGATACTCTTTCTTCCAGTTGATCGAGTCCCTTACTGAAGCTTGTGGATTTGTCACGTATTTCTCATGTCATGGTTTTCATCTCTGTCATTTTGTTTATGACCTTCTCTGCATTAATTAGTCTAGCTGTCAATTCTTCCACTCTTTCTTCAAGATTTTTAGTTTCTTTGCGCTGGGTACGTAATTCCTCCTTTAGCTCTGAGAAGTTTGATGGACTGAAGCCTTCTTCTCTCATCTCGTCAAAGTCATTCTCTGACCAGCTTTGATCCATTGCTGGTGATGAGCTGCGCTCCTTTGCAGGGGGAGATGCGCTCTTATTTTTTGAATTTCCAGCTTTTCTGCCCTGCTTTTTCCCCATCTTTGTGGTTTTATCTGTCTCTGGTCTTTGATGATGGTGACGTTCTGATGTGGTTTTGGTATAGGTGTCCTTCCTGTTCGATAGTTTTCCTTCTGACAGTCAGGACCCTCAGCTGTAGGTCTGTTGGAGATTGCTTGAGGTCCACTCCAGACGCTGTTTGCTTGGGTGTCAGCAGCAGAGGTTGCGGAAGTTAGAATATTGCTGAACAGCGAGTGTACCTGTCTGATTCTTACTTTGGAGCTTCCTCTCAGGGGTGTACTCCACCCTGTGAGGTGTGGGGTGTCAGACTGCCCCTGTGTGGGATGTCTCCCAGTTAGGCTACTCAGGGGTCAGGGACCCGCTTGAGCAGGCAGTCTGTCCCTTCTCAGATCTCAACCTCCGTGTTGAGAGATCCACTGCTCTCTTCAAAGCTGTCAGACAGAGTCGTTTGCGTCTGCAGAGGTTCTGCTGCTTTTTTGTTGTTGTTTTTATCTGAGCCCTGTCCCCAGAGGTGGAGTCTACAGAGACAGGCAGGTTTCCTTGAGCTGCTGTGAGCTCCACCCAGTTCGGGCTTCCCAGCAGCTTTGTTTACCTACTTAAGCCTCAGCAATGGCAGGCGCCCCTCCCCCAGCCTCGCTACTGCCTTGTTGTTAGATCGCAGACTGCTGTGCTAGCAATGAGGGAGGCTCCGTGGGCGTGGGACCCCCCCGGCCAGGTGTGTGTATAATCTCCTGGTGTACCCGTTTGCTTAAAGCGCAGTATTGGGGTGGGAATTACGCGATTTTCCAGGTGTTGTGTGTCTCAGTTCCCCTGGCTAGGAAAAGGGATTCCCTTCCCCCTTGTGCTTCCCAGGTGAGGCAATGCCTCGCCCTGCTTCAGCTCTCGCTGGTCGGGCTGCAGCAGCTGACCAGCACCGATTGTCCGGCACTCCCCAGTGAGATGACCCCAGTACCTCAGTTGAAAATGCAGAAATCACCGGTCTTCTGTGTCGCTTGCGCTGGGAGTTGGAGACTGGAGCTGTTCCTATTCGGCCATCTTGCTCCGCCCCCTCTCTGTGTTTTTTTTAAATCCCAGGATTCATTCTTCCCTTTCCCTCTGGTAGTAGCACCTCAGTATTCCTTTCAACAAGGAAAGAAGCCTGTGTTCCTCATTCTGCAGTCTTGGTTGGACTGTCAATCATGGTGTTCTATTGTTCCTTGGTCAAAAGGTGATCACATGACTCATGACAGGTCAGTCAGATGATTGCTGGAGGGGACCAGAAGGAGAAACACAAGGGATGAAAAGAGTTGAAGATGCTTCATTCAAAAGGGATGTCTGGAAGACAATATCTATTTTTTTCTCCTGCTCCCCAGATCTTTGAACTTCTTTGATTGTTTTTTTCCCCATCAACATCTGGTGGTTCAGTTGTTGGGTTGCTTCCACAAAATACCTATGGACTACTGCTTTATTTCCCCATCCTTAGGAAGGTAGAGCTGTTTTCTGTCTCTAGAAATCAAAGAACATTCCCATGGGTGAGGGCTTTGGAGTTAGTTGATCCTGACTCTACTACTTCCTGGCAGTGTTGATCCTGACTTTACTACTTCCTGGCTGTGTAAAATTACTTAACTTCTGCAAGCTTCGGGTTCCTCTCTTGTAAAATGGGGATAGAAATGCCAGGCTGAAGGTTACTGATGATGTTTATGTAGCCACTGGCCCTAGATGCTCAAATGATGGCAGCAACTATTCTGGGCCATATGTTATTTATCTTTGTTTTACTAGTGATTACTTTTTACTTATTTTCCATATCTATGTGGAAAATTAATGAATCCTCATGACAATGTGGATTTTTACAACTAAAACCCACAGTTGAATTTCTTCAGATATTTACAACTCCTTGGTTATTACACATGTGATTTATTGTTCAAAAACATAAAATGTCCATGGTGTGAGGTTAGACAAAATAGTTCTTACACATAATAACAAAAACACAATCCATAAAAGAAAAAATCAATATACTGGACATAATCAAAATAAAAACTTATGCTCTGTGAGAGATAATGTTAAGAGAATAAAAGTCAACCTACAGACTAGGAGAAAATATTTGCACATCATATAGCTAACAAAGCACTTCCATCTAGAATATCAAAACACTTTCAAAACTCAGAAAATATATAACCTAATTAAAAATAGGTGAAAGATTTAGAGTTATAATCAAAGAGAACATTTGGGGGACAAAAAAGCATATAAAAGATGCTCAAAATCATTAGTCATTAAGGAAAAGTGATTTAAAGCCATAATGAGATACAACTACCTATCAGAATGGCTAAAATAAATAAAACTGATAATACCAAGTGCTAACAAGGATACAGAGCAGATGAAACTCTCACATGTTACTGGTGGGAATAAAAAATAGGTCAATTGCTCTGGAAGATAATTTGATAATTTCTTATAAAGTAAAACATACATTTGCCATATGACCCAGCAATCCTACTCCTGAGTATTTACCCTAAAGAAATGAATACTTGTGTTCACAGAAAAACCTGTACACATATTCATAGCAACTCTACTTATAATCATCCCAAACAATTTAAATGTCCTCCAGCAGGTGAATGGATAAACTGTGGTCTGTATACACCATGTAATGCTACTCAGTAATAAAAAGGAATGGACTATTGATGCCCACAATAAACTTGCAGGAATATCAAAAGCATATGCTGAGTGAAGGAAACCTGCCTTAAAACATTGCATAGTGTATGATCCCATTTGTACGGAACAGATCAGGAATTAGACATTAGGGGATGAAGGGATTAGGGGAAGGTGGAAGGTTTGAATGTAAAAAGACAGCACAAGAGAATTCTTTGGGGTGATGGAACTGCTCTGTATCCTGATTATGATGGAGGTTATATGAATCTACATGTATTAAAATTCAAAGAACTATACATCAATAAGTCAATTTTGCTACATGGTAATTTAAAAACCCTTTTCATTATGTAGAGTCATTTGTTGGTTATTTGGAATCCTTTGTTGGTTATGTAGAATACTTTGTGGTTATGTGATTTGCCCTTGTGTTCACCTGGACATTTTGGTATTCCGTAGACCTGCCCTGTCCAACACAGTAGCCACTAGCCACATGAACCTAGGCTAGTCTGAACTGAGGTGTGGTCTAATTGCAAAGTGGATACTGGATTTTGAAGACTTAGAATGGAAAAAGAATGCAAAAGAGCTTGTTAATTTTTAAATAATGATACTTTTAAATAGATAAAATGATACTTTTAAATAATAATACTTCTAAATACATTTTAAATAATGAAAATATACGATTTTGAATATATTGGATTAAATGAAACACATTATTAAAATTAATTTCACCTTTTTCCTCTTCTTTTTAAAAATGTGGTTACTAGAAAGTCATAATTATAATGTGTGGCTTGTGCTATATTTTTATGGGATGGCGCCGCTCCGGATGATACAATTGGGGAAGAACAGGGAAATCTAGATTTTTCTCTCTCCATTAGAGTCAGGCGTAGGATTGCCCCATGCAGTGCTGACTGAGGCCCACCTGGACTCCTATGTTTGGAGGCTGCTCACTTCCGCCCAGTTTGTCTGAGGAGGTGAAAGCCACCCGCAACATCCGCTTTATTTCCCATTTGGTTGGCTTTCCCTAACCTTTGTGGGAAGAAGAAGGTGAGGGGAGGATGAGGGTCATACAAGGTGGGGTAGGATGAGGGGT
This sequence comes from Trachypithecus francoisi, assembly GCF_009764315.1. Taxonomy (NCBI): domain Eukaryota; kingdom Metazoa; phylum Chordata; class Mammalia; order Primates; family Cercopithecidae; genus Trachypithecus; species Trachypithecus francoisi. The sequence goes on along the minus strand of NW_022681472.1, from coordinate 77,624,112 downwards.
TAGACCTGTAAGAGCATCAAGCTTTGCTGTTAGATTTGCACTTGAATTCTGTGTCAGCCACCAGGTAGCTGAGCAGCTCTGAATCTTTCTTTTGTTCTTTTTTTTTTTTTTTTTTTGAGACAGTCTTGCTCTGTCACCCAGGTTGGAGTGCGGTGATGTGAATTCGGCTTGCTGCAACCTCTGCCTTCCAGGTTCAAGCGATTCTCCTGCCTCAACTTCCCACCACTACACCCAGCTAATTTTTGTATTTTTAGTAGAGACAGGGTTTTGCTATGTTGGCCAGGCTGGTCTTGATCTCCTTACCTCAGGTGATCCACCCACCTCGGCCTCCCACAGTGCTGGAATTAGAGGTGTGAGTTTTTTCATGTGCCATATATATATCTTTATGTATACATATATGTGTGTGTATATATACACATGCATGTATATAAAGTTCCCCCAGGGGTTTCCTTATGCATAAAGCTTTCCCCAGGACACCCAGGGAGAGTTCATTGAAAGCACCCAGGAGGCCTTCAGGAAGTGATAATTTTGCTACTGCCATTATTGCTTTGTGTGGTATTTGCTCTCCTAACTCTGACTCGGTTCTTCCTCACTCTGTCCTTCCTTCCCTCCTTCTCTCTCTCTCTCTCTCTCTCTGTGTGTGTGTGTGTGCGTTGAGCCTCACAGGCACTCTGCCCAACTTTTCTCCCTGATTCAGCACTGAGAAATGCCAAGGCGAGCGTTCCCATGAAGCTGCTTGTCAGCAAACACCCACTCTCGTTTCAACTCTCCCCAGTGTGTCAGAGCTTGGCCTGGACTCCACGCAAGGCCCAGGGCTGTGCCAGCTCCCAAGACTGATTCACATACACCCTGCTGCACAGAGACTTCAGGGCTACACTCCCAACCTGTGAGATGAGATTGGAGGCTCCGAAGCGATGCAGACATCCAGAGGAAAAAGCCCTCCAGCCATCCACAGAAGGTGCAGCAATTTTCCTGGATTCTGTTTCAAAGACATAAAGCCTTAGTTTCAAACATTTAGCTGCCGCCTGGCCTGCCTTTCTCACTTTCTCTCCTTTGCCTTTCGTTTCAATTGCCCTTTTATTAAATCATTCTTGTTGCTTGCCTCCAACCGCTCAGTGTTGGCATCAAATATTAGGTAGGTGCAGGGAAAATGAATACTTTTCCAGCCTTCACAGCTACATAGATTTTCATCACAGGGACATATTAAGTGTCTCTCTGGGCCTGGCACTGTACGACGCTGTGTGACGGGGAAGTTAAATAGACACGAGTGGTCTCTCAGGGCTCGTCCACAATGGTGGCCACAGTTGTTACCTGGTAGGGTTATGTTGTTCCCCAATAGGGCTCTGAGAACCACAAGACCCTGTCAGATCCCAAGTTCAGAGGGCTGTGGTTTAAAGACTTCAGAAGCAGGCCTCAAGACCCTCTTCCATGAGAGTGGCAGTGTGACAGGGTGGCCAAGCACATGGGTTTTAGAGTCCAGCAGCTCTAGGTTTGCACCTGTAATCTTCCACTTAGGAGCCACCTGGGGGCATAACCTAATCTTCTCGGGCCTCAGTTTCTCATCTGTGAAGTGGGATCACAATATCAACCTTGCAGACTGATGTAAGAAACGTAATACCTGCCATTTATTGAGCTGTTGCTACGTGGCAGGCACGATGCTAAATGCTTTATAGGAGGTTTCAGATTTAATCCTCACAACCACCTCATAAAACAGATATCATTCTTATCCTCATTGGATAGATGAGGAAATGGAGGCTTAGAGAGGTTAACTATGTCCAAAATGATACAGCTGGCAAATGTAGGAAAGGGGATTTAAATGCCAGCAATTTCCCCAGACTTTCCCCATGCCTGTGCTCAGGTGAGAAGAGGGAAGGAGAGGCATGAGCACAGGGGTGGAGGCTCAGATAACTGAGTGTCCTCCCTTGGGAAGTAGGGAGATGCCAGGAGTTAAGACTGTAGCTAAGGCTCTTGGCTTCCAAAGCATGCTACATTGTCCTGTCGGACTTTACTTCCAAAACATATACTCCAAGATAAAATTTGAGAATTTCAAGATAGTGACTGCAGAGCCTTACAGCCCAAGCATGAGGCATTTTGGGCTGGGACCCCACATGGCTGCCCTGGTTGAACGTCCAGGAAGCTGACACTCATTCAATGCTTTTTATGGCATGCATTTTTCCAAAGTGAAAAGTAGATGCTTACTGTTTTTTGTGACTCTTTCTCTGTATTGAGTTTCTTAAACTGGGAGTCGACTCATCTGCATGAATGTGCATTTGAAAACACCTGGCACCAGCTCAGTCCATATGATTCAGTGACAGTGAGTGTCCCGGCAGTCTACTTTACACAGTGTTCCCTGTCCCTTCAGTGGCTCTGCTGAGGGCACCTGAGCTTGCACTGCCCCACCATGCCCAGTTTGAAGAGTGGTTTACACTTTCCTTGGGAGATACAACAGTGATGTAGCTAAGGGCTTCCATTCCAAGGAGTCAAAATACTTAGATTTGTTTACCAAGCTCCTGTCTTTACCACTTTCTAGCCATTTGACATTGGGCAAAGTACTTAGCACTTTTATTTATTTATTTATTCATTTATTTTGAGACGAGTGTTGCTGTGTTGCCCAGGCTGGAGTGCAGTGTTGCGATCTCAGCTCGCGGAAGCCTCTGCCTCCCAGATTCAAGCGATTCTCCTGCCTCAGCCTCCTGAGTAGCTGGAACTACAGGTGCACGCCACCAGGTCCACCTAATTATTGTGTTTTTGGTAGAGAGGGGGTTTCATTATGTTGGCCAGGTTGCTCTTGAACTCCTGACCTCAAGTGATCCGCCTGCCTCAGCCTCCCAAAGTGCTGGGATTACAGGTCTAAGCCACCATGCCAGGCAACTTAGCACTTTTCAACCTTGGTTTTGCTGTCTGTAAAATAGCCACATGCAGCAGGTCCTCCAATAACGTCATTTCATTTGTTCAACGTTGTTTTGTTATAACATTGATGAGGAAAAAAATCGATTCCTGGCTGGGGCCGCTGTTTGTGTGGAATTTGTATATTTTCCCCATGTCTATGTGGGTTTTCTCTGGGTACTAGGGTTTCCTCCCACATCCTAAAATGTGACAGGAGGTGAACTGGCGTCTACATGGTCCCAGTGTGAGTGGGTGTGGGTGTGGGTGTGGGTGTGACTGTACCCTGTGAGGAAACGGTGCCCTGTCCAGCACTGGTTCCCATCTTGTGCCCTCAACTGCCTACTGGTGACCCTCAACTGGAATAATTGGTCAAATAATTATCTTACTTGTTTTTATTAAGCTTCTTAAATACATCTATAGCTCACATTTTGTTGTTGTTGTTGCTGTTGTTGAGACAGGGTCTCTTTATCGCCCAGGCTGGAGTGCAGTGGCATAATCATATCTCACTACAGTCTTGACCTCCCAGGTTCAAGTGGTCCTCCCATCTCAGTCTCCTGGGTAGCTGAGACTCTAGGTGTGTACCACCATGTCCAGCTAAGTTTTTTGGTGTATATATATATAAATATATATATTTTTTTGTAGGGGTGGGGTTTTGCTATGTTGCCCAGGTTGTTCTTGAGCTCCTGGGCTCAAGCAATTTGCCAGCCTCAGCCTCCCAAAGTGCTGGGATTGCAGGTGTAAGCCACTGCTCCTGACCGTATTGCTCACATTTATTACAATGTTTAATATTACAAGTGTTTTAGGTCTTTATTTATGAGTTTGGTGAGATTTCTGTGTCCAGAAATATGCCATAGGAACATAACTCTTGTTTATGTCAATCAGCCTACGATGAAATTGGTTTCCTTATATGCTGTTTTGCTGTTTCGCTTAAAGTCACAGTTTTCAAGAACCTATTGACAATGTTGAGGAGTTACTCTAGTAGAGAACAAAGGGAATCAGTGTTGAGGGGTTACTGTTGTAGAGAACAAGGGAATCAAACTATCCATATAGTTCCTTTCACTGTGACTGAGGCTTGTAAGTCATAATGGCATGGGAAGCACCCAGGCCGGTGCCTGTATATTGACCATTCAATAGAGGTTGGCTATCATCATTATTCCTGAGTTTAAAAACAGCAACAGAGTTCAAGAATTGTGTGTGTGGAGGCAATTCATTATCAAATTGGAATAGTGCCAAGTATATGACAAATGAACGAATTCTGAGAATATTTCTCAGTTGTTTATCATCTAATAATAATGTTTGAGATGTCCATCATTTTATAGTTCACAGAGCACTTTGTTACACATAATTCCAGCTCAGACTCCACAATAGCCCTGCAAAGTGTGGAATGCAAGAAATTGGTTTTCCTGTTTTACAGGTGGGAAACTGGAGGTGCAGAGATTAACAGCTGCTCATTTCTGCAACAGTCATTTAATGAGCACTAACTATGTGCAAGACTCTATGTTAGCTTCCAGGATAAAAATGAATTAAGATTTTTTTTTCTACCTTTTGGAAGAAATTGCTGTGGGTCAGGGTAGCGAGAACGGGCTTAAAAGAGGATGCTGAACTTCAGGTAATGTGTCCATCAGGATAGATTAAATGATGGTGCAGTAAAACAACAATAACAACAAACTTTGGTGGCTTAAAAACCAAAGATGTATTTCTCATTCATGCTATTAGCCCATGATTGGTGTATTGGTGGCTCTGTATTAGTCCCACTGTATTAGTCCATTTTCACACTGCTGATAAAGACATACTCGAGACTGAGAAGGAAAAAGAGATTTAATTGGACTTACCGTTCCACATGGCTGGGGTGGCCTCAGAATCATGTTGGGAGACGAAAGACTCTTCTAACATGGCGGCAGCAAGAGAAAATGAGGAAGAAGCAAAAGCAGAAACCCCTGATAAACCTATCAGATCTTTTGAAATTTACTATCACAAGAATAGCAGTCTCTTGGCTAAAACATAACAAGAGTCACCTATGCTCTAGTTCCCAACAAGTTCCTCATCTCCATCTGAGACCACTTCAGCCTGGACCTTATTGTTCATATTACTATCAGCATTTTTGTCAAAGCCATTCAATAAGTCTCTAGGAGGTTCAAAACTTTCCCGCATTTTCCTATGTCTTGTGAGCCCTCCAAACTGTTCCGACCTCTGCCTCTTACCCAGTTCCAAAGTCGCTTCCACATTTTCGGGTATCTTTTCAGTAGCGCCCCACTCTACTGGTACTAATTTACTGTATTAGTCCACTTTCATGCTGCTGATAAAGACATACTCGAGACTGAGAAGGAAAAAGAGGTTTAATTGGACTTACTGTTCCACATGGCTGGGGTGGCCTCAGAATCATGTTAGGAGACAAAAGACTCTTCTAACATGGTGGCAGCAAGAGAAAATGAGGAAGAAGCAAAAGCGGAAATTTACTATCATTAGAATAGCAATCTCTTGGCTAAAACATAACAAGAATCACTTTTGTTCTAGCTCCCAAGAAGTTCCTCATCTCCATCTGAGACCACCTCAGCTTAGACGTCATTGTTCGTATTACTAACAGCATTTTTGTCAAAGCCACTCAACAAGTCTCTAGGAGGTTCGAAGCTTTCCCACACTTTCCTATCTCTTGTGAGCCCTCCAAACTGTTCCAACCTCTGCCTCTTACCTAGTTCCAAAGTCGCTTCCACATTTTCGGATATCTTTTCAGCAGCGCCCCACTCTACTGGTACTAATTTACTGTATTAGTCCACTTTCACGCTGCTGATAAAGACATATCCAAGACTGGGAAGGAAAACGAGGTTTAATTGGACTTACAGTTCCACATGGCTGGAGAGGCCTCAGAATCATGGTGGGAGGCAAAAGGCACTGCTTACATGGCAGTGGCAAGAGAAAATGAGGAAGAAGCAAAAGCAGAAACTCCTGATAAACCCATCAGATCTCATGAAACTTATTCACTACCAGCAGGGGAAAAACTGGCCTCCATGATTCAATTACCTTTTCCTGGGTCCCTCCCACAGCACGTGGGAGTTCTGGGAAATACAATTCAAGTTGAGATTTGGGTGGGGACACAGTCAAATCATATCACTCAATTCATTATCACTATAAACCAAACTGATGGGGCAGCTGCCAATGGGAGCATTGTTGGTGGCAGAAGAGAGATCTGAGATTGGCAGGGCCTCACACCAGCAACCGAATTCTCCACTCATGTGGCAGACTCTTCCTAGGCCTTAGCTGACCATAGGGAGAAAAGCAGGAAGTAAAATTCTGCTATGTGCCTAGAAGGCAGAGAGCTGGAACTATTGAATGAAATAATGACTGCTCTAGCCAGGTAGACTCTAAAGCATGGGTAGGAAACAGGTGAATATTTGTGGGATGGGATTGAGGTGGGGAGAGTGGAAGAGGGGAAGAGATAATGTGGAGCCTTAAATGAATGGAGGAGGTGGGAAGTGATGGAAGAGAGTTATGGAAAGAGGCAGAAATCTGCAAGAAAAGGGGATGGGATAGTGAGTGTGTCAGTCTGGCTGGAAGAGTCTGATTCAACAATTTAACAAATACAGACTTAGCTCCTATTGTGTATTAAGTGGTGGAGATGCAAAGAAGGACAAATGATGGCGCTTGCTTTGGAAGAGCTTATCGCCTCATAGGAGAGCTAGATTTTGCACAGAGAATGAAGGAAATGAAAGTAACCAAATATAAGAAAGATCAGTGCTTATGTTTGCCAGGTATTCTTCCACTTGTATTTTCATTCATTTAATCATCCTTGTAGTTCTATGATGCAGGTGCTATTAGTATTCCTATTTTACAGATGACAACACAGGCATGCAAGGGCTGGTAAATAGCAGAAGTAGGCTTCAAATCCAGGCACTCTGAGTCCAGTGTCTGTGCCCATCTTAATCCTAAAACTTCACTGCTTTCTGCTTGATGACTTGTGAGTTGGGGCTGTGTTGTACTCTTGGATGGCAAGGAGTTCTGCCCTGAGATCCAGAATGATAGATTGGTATTGGCTGCCTGGAGCTCCACAGTGGGATGGTTTCCAAGACCAAGCTGGGGCTCAGGGAGAGAAGAAAGGTGTGATTAATTAGTAATGTCTGCCATGGCCAAGATAGATGGTACTGTCAGCACAATGTATTTGGTAACCCTGGTCTGTGCAATGCCTAGGGAAAAATGGATTTAATCAATTTATTAACAAACACAGAAAGTAAAAACCAAACAACTAATTCATTGACTGTTTTCCTCACTTTTCAATCTGTTCTTACTTTTAGGCTCCATCACTTTTGTGGCAGCATACGTACTTCTTGTTCAAAGAATTTTTTTTTCATTTCTGGAGATTAATGTTTAATATATCATAACTGTAGTCCCTCAGGCAAACATACACCTTAATTGTCAAAACAATGAAAATGTCAGTCATGGCAAATGTTCAATCCATTGCACTCTTGTGGTCATCAGCTGGGTGTTTAGAGAGAAGTTGGGGTATGTCACGGCAATATGAATAATAAAAAAGGGAATCTAATTGCTGTAGCCAATTACTGCACAAGGAAGAATTCATCAGCTGACTCAGGGAATTCAGTCACAAGAGAATCCAGCTGTAGCATGCATCATTACTGGAATTTCCAGCCTGAAAATGGTAAGAGGCTTTCCTCTGCAGAGAAAGTTCTAGAAACACTGTTTTTTTGTTTTGTTTTTCCCTCCCCCAACCTCTTTTCTTGGCTTTTCTTCTCCCAAATCCTACTTCTTTCTATGCCCAGACGTTTGTTTCTTTCATGGTTTTCCCAGACATTGCTGGGAATGGATTCTACATTCAGTTACATGGAGGTATAGATTCTAACTAGCAGTTTAGCATTTGGATGATGAGTAGGTTTCCTCTCCTTGGCCAGATGTGGTCAATTGCTGTGGCTACTGAAATCCTGACTTGAGAAGGTTTAGTTTAGAAGATGAACTTCACCTAAGAGTACTGTGATTGATTAGTGATGTCTGTTCTGGGTATAAGGGAGGTACAATTATTTGTGTAGGCTTCTATTGGTTCTGCCAAGGTGGAAAGCCAACACTGTTATTATAGTTGTGATTTTAATGAATGAACTTGGGATTTGGTTCCAGGAGATGCCAGTTGAAGTTCCACCTCTTCTCTTTCTATGTGAGTCTTGGATGTTCTTGGATGTGTCACTTATTTTTTCTCAGTCTTATTAAAACTTGAATTAAAATAATCCTCCTTATGGAGTGGTTATAAATATTGTAAGACTGATGCAGCTTCATTTATTCAATCATTCATCCAGAAAATATTTACTGAGCACCTACTATGTGCCAGGTGAGGTGTAACTTGCTGGGAGTACAGTGAGGGGTAATATAGATGTGGTCTCACCCTCATAGAGTGCACATCTAGTGGGGGAATGTGTTAGTTTTCTATTGTTGCATCACAAATGACCACAAACTTAGAGGCTTAAAACAACACACACTACTGTCTCACACTTTCTGTGAGGCAGGAGTCTGGGTCTGGCTTAGCTGGCTTCTCTGCTCAGAATCTTATACGGTTGTAGTCAGGGTGTCACTGAGCTGAGTTCTCAACTAGAAACTTGCCTGGGGAAAAAGTCTGCTTCCATGTTCATTTAGGTTGTTAGCAGAATTGACTTTCTTACCATAGTTATGTCTGCAGGTCCCAGTTTCTGGATATCTGTTGGCTGGATTCCACCCTCAGGTCCTGGAGACCACCCAAGGAAACAAAGAGGCCTCCTGCAGTTCCTTGCCACATGGCCTTCTCCAACCTGACCACTTACTTCAATCAGCCAGCAAGGAGGGTCTCTTGCTCCAGTCTCCTGAAATGGAGTCTAACATATCATAATACTGGGGGTGACATTCCATTACCTTATTGGTTAGAATCAAGACACAGGTCCTGTCCATCCTCTGGGAGAGGGAAATATATATCAAGGCATGAAGAATAGGGGGCAAAAATTACGTTAGAGTCTCTCCACTGCAGAGATAGACACATAAGCAAGAATAACAATAGTGTGTTAATTGCTATGGCAAGGGAGCTCCAGGATGTAAGAAAGTGCATACTGGGGCACGTGAACAGTCTCAGGGTTGTCAGGGAGGACTTCCTGGAGGAAGTGACTTTTAACTGACACCCAAAGGTTGAGTATGATTAGCTATATCATAATGTACTATCTAGATATTAGATTTTTTTTGTTATTTTATATCACATAGAATGGAAACAATTTATTAGATAAGGTCTTTCCAGCCCAGAATACAGTAGGACTCATTCGATACTTGCTCTGAAGACTCTTCTGTTAATGCAACCCCAAAGAAAATCAGCTCCTGTTCTCAGCTTTGGAGGTGACATGGAGATAAGTACTAGGACTGGAAGGGAGATAGTAGGTTAAGAATGGAATTCTGGGGATGTCTCTGTCCAGCCAGCGGCAATTCCCACTGATGTTCCCATGTAAGGGAGAGAGACCAATTGTGGCTGTAGGACATTATGCAGGAGAAACCACCATCTGCTCCAGATTGGGCTGAAGGGTGACGAATCTACGGCCCAGCCAAAGCTTTTCCATGGCACGTGCATCTGTTTAGAAATAACGAGAGCAATCATAATTGTCACCAAAACTCGTGTTCCAATATATTAAGGAATTTTAATAGGGAATTACTTGCCATTAGTAGGAATAGTGCATCCTGTTTTTGAACACTTGCTGTGTGACAGGCAATGGCTAAACCTGATGTGCTTGAGTTGGATAATCTTTCTCAAAACAGAGCTTTCTCCATATCTTCCAACAGCACCAAATGAAATGCCAATGAAAAGGCTGTCTTCCTTTTTTCTTGCTATTAAAATTCTTCTCATCCTGAATGCTCCATCTCCAGTCTCACCTCTTCCAAGAAACCTGTCATGACCACTGCAGTACATATCCTCAGTATTATCAAGTTCATCACCAAATTAACTTCTGTCTTCCACCACTCGCTAATGAGGATAGCTGCATTTTGACGATCCGTCCCATCTGTTCCTTCCTTTCTGTTCTTCCATTTTATGATCTCTATCCCAACTAGTCTGACAACATGAAGCCTGGTCTCTCTGCCAGCAGCCACCCCCTCCCACTGCTCAGCCCTGGGTGGTGCAGACAGATTGGAATTCCTAAAGTTCAGCCCTGATTGTGCCACTTTACAGCTCAGAAACTTCCAGTACCAAATCTTTAATCCACCAGTTTCACTTATCCCAAAGTACCCTCCAGACCTTCTTGCTCTTGTGTGAAATGATGATTGGAGGACTTGTTGAGTGCTGTGTTGCTTACAATAGCAAAAAATCTGAAGCAGCCTGCATATCCATCAATGGGGTCTTGATGGACAGTAAGTTATGGTGGATCTATCACTGTGGTTTTCAAGCCTGGCTGCACATTCAGGTCCCCTGGGTGTGGTACATTATGGTTATAAATTTTCTTCCTATTCAGAGGTGGAGTCTAATTTCCCTTCCCTTGAATCTGGGCTTGTGTAGGGATTTACTTGACTAACAGAATGTGGTTGAAGAGATGGTCTAGTACCTCCAAGGCTAAGGCATAAGAAGCTTTGTAGCTTCTTCACTGGCCTCTTGAAACTTTAGCTCTGGGTTGAGTCAGCTGCTATGTAATAAATTCAATTACCCTGAGACCACCATGCTGTGAGGAAGCCCAAGTTACCTGCTGAGATACACACACACACACACACACATACACACACACAGAGAGAGAGAGAGAGAAAGAGAGACCCATATATCCCCAGCTGTTACAGCACACATAGCCCAGTGGTCCAGGCGGCAGACAAGTGAGTAAGGAAGCTGTATTTGTCTGCTTACATGCTGCTGATAAAGACATACCCAAAATGAGGAAGAAGCAAAAGCAGAAACCACTGATAAACCCATCAGATCTTGTGAGACTTGTTGACTATCACTAGAATACATGGGAAAGACTGGCCCCCATGATTCAATTACCTCCCCCTGGGTCCCTTCCATAACACCTGGGAATTCTGGGAGATACAATCCAAGTTGAGATTTGGATGGGAACACAAGCCAAACCGTATCATTCTGCTGTGGCCCCTCCAAATCTCATGTCTTCACATTTCAAAACCAATCATGTCTTCCCAACAGCCCCCCAAAGTCTTAATTCATTTGAGCATTAACCCAAAAGTCCACAGTCCAAAATCTCATCTGAGACAAGGCAAGTCTGTTCTGCCTATGAGCCTGTAATATCAAAATCAAGCTAGTTACTTCCTAGATACAATGTGGCTATAGGTATTGGGTAAATGCAGCCATTCCAAATGGGAGAAATTGGCCACAACAAAGGGGTTACAGGGCCCATGCAAGTCTGAAATCCAGTAGGGCAGTCAAATTTTAAGGCTCCAAAATGATCTCCTTTGACTCCATGTCTCACATCCAGATTACACTGATGCAAGAGGCTGGTTCCCATGGTCTTGGGCAGCTCTGCCCTGTGGCCTTGCAGGGTACAGCCTCCCTCCTGGCTGCTTTCATGGTCTGGCATTTAGTATCTGTGGCTTTTCCAGGCACACAGTGCAAACTGTCAGTGGATCTACCATTCTGGGGTCTGGAGGATGGTGGCCCTCTTCTCACAGCTCCATTAGGCAGTGCTCCAATAGGGACTCTGTGTGGGGGCTCTGACCCACCATTTCTCTTCTGCACTGCCCTAGCAGAGGCTTTCTGTGAGGGCCCTGCCCCCGCAGCAAACTTTTGCCTGGGTATCCAGGCATTTCCATACATCATCCTCTGAAATCTAGGCAGAGGTTCCCAAACCTCAGTTCTCTACTTCTGTGCACCCGCTGTCTCAACACCATGTGGAAGCTGCCAAGGCTAGGGGCTTCCACCCTCTGAAGCCACAGCCTGAGCTCTACGCTGGCTCCTTTCAGCCATGGCTGGAGCAGCTGGGACACATGTCCCTAGGCTGCACACAGCATGGAGACTCTGGGCCTGGTCATGAAACCACTTTTTCCTCCTGGGCCTCTGGGCCTGTGATGGGAGGAGCTGCCATGAAGGTCTCTGACATGGCCTGGAGACATTTCCCCATGGTCTTAGGTATTAACATTAGGCTCCTTGCTACTTATGCAAATTTCTGCAGCTGGCTTGAATTTCTCTCCAGAAAAGGGGTTTTTCTTTTCTATCGCATAGTCAGGCTGCAAATTCTCCAAACTTTTATGCTCTGCTTTCCTTTTTTTTTTTTTTTTTTTTTTGAGACGGAGTCTCACTCTGTCGCCCAAGCTGGAGTGCACTGGCCAGATCTCAGCTCACTGCAAGCTCCACCTCCCGGGTTCACGCCATTCTCCTGCCTCAGCCTCCCGAGTAGCTGGGACTACAGGCGCCCGCCACCTCGCCTGGCTAGTTTTTTTTGTATTTTTTAGTAGAGACGGGGTTTCACCGTGTTAGCCAGGATGGTCTCGATCTCCTGACCTTGTGATCGGCCCGCCTCGGCCTCCCAAAGTGCTGGGATTACAGGCTTGAGCCACTGCGCCCGGCTGCTCTGCTTCCCTTATAAAACAGAATGCCTTGAACAGAATCCAAGTCACCTCTTGAATGCTTTGCTACTTAGAAATTTCTTCTACCTGGCCAGGCACAGTGGCTCATGCCTGTAATCCCATCACTTTGGGAGGCTGAGATGGGTGGATCACCTGAGGTCGGGAGTTTGAGACCAGCCGGACCAATGTGGAGAAACCCTGTCTCTACTAAAAATACAAAATAAGCTGGGCTTGGTGGTGCATACCTGTAATCCCAGCTACTTGGGAGGCTGAGGCAGGAGAATCGCTTGAACTCGGGAGGCAGAGGTTGTGGTGAGCCGAGATCGTGCCATTGCGCTCTAGCCTGGGCAATAAGAGCAAAAGCCCATCTCAAAAAAAAAAAAAGAAAGAAAGAAATTTCTTCCACCAGATACCCTAAATTATCTTTCAAAGTTCCACAAATCTCTAGGGCAGAGGCAAAATGCCTTCAGTCTCTTTGCTAAAACATAGCAAGAGTTACCTTTATTCCAGTTCCCAACTAGTTTTTCATGTCCATCTGAGACCACCTCGGCCTGGACCTTGTTGTCCATATCGCTATTAGCGTTTTGGGCAAAGCCATTCAACAAGTCTCTAGGAGGTTCCAAACTTTCCCACATTTTCCTGTCTTCTTCTGAGCCTTCCAAACTGATTGGTGTACTGGTGGCTCTGCCCCACTGTATTAGTCCACTTTCACGCTGCTGATAAAGACATACTGGAGACTGAGAAGGAAAAAGAGGTTTAATTGGACTTACCGTTCCACATGGCTGGGGTGGCCTCAGAATCATGTTGGGAGACAAAACACTCTTCTAACATGGCGGCAGCAAAAGAAAATGAGGAAGAAGCAAAAGTGGAAATTTACTATCATTAGAATAGCAGTCTCTTGGCTAAAACATAACAAGAATCACTTTTGTTTTAGTTCCCAAGAAGTTCCTCATCTCCATCTGAGACCACCTCAGCTTGGACCTCATTGTTCATACTACTATCAGCATTTTTGCCAAAGCCAAAGGAGGTTCGAACCTCTAGGAGGTTCGAAGCTTTCCCACATTTTCCTATTTCTTGTGAGCCCTCCAGACTGTTCCAACCTTTGCCTGTTACCCAGTTCCAAAGTTGCTTCCACATTTTTGGGTATCTTTTCAGCAACACCCCATTCTACTGGTACCAATTTACTATAGTAGTCTATTTTCATGCTACTGATAAAGACATGCCTAACACTGGGAAGGGAAAATGGTTTAATTGGACTTATATTTCTGCATGACTGGGGAAGCCTTGAAATCATGTCAGGAGATGAAAGGCACTTCTTACATGGCAGTGGCAAAACAAAATGAGGAAGAAGCAAAAGTGGAAACCCCTGATAAACCCATCAGATCCCATGAGACTTACTAACTATCACTAGAACAGCATGGGAAAGACTGTCCCCCATGATTCAAGTATCTCTTCCTGAGTCCCTCCCACAACATGTAGGAATTCTGGGAGATATAATTCAAGTTGAGATTTGGAGGGGGACACAGCCAAACCATATCAGAAGCCTTCTTGGACATTGCACACCCAGCAGACATGATATAGAGATATAGGACTTCAGCTGCTGTAGAACCAGGGCGCCATATATATAGCTCTAAGTGAACCATTCCTGCCATCTCAACCACCATAGCTGAGGGCCTCAGTCACTGTGGAGCTGAGACAAGTTATCCCTACTATACCCTGACCAAATTATTGACTCCAAAAATTGCAAGCATAATAAAATGATTACTGTTTTATGCTTCTAAGTTTGGGGATGGTTTGTTACAGAAAAATAGATAACTGGAACTCCTGGGCATTTTCCAAGATTCTCCCATGTCATTCTAATAAACACTCATATTGAGAACCAGTGGTCTATAAAATCAAATGCTATGTATCCACAGAGATGAATAAAGAAGGTCTTTTCGTTCCACTGTGGGATATCTACAAGTTTATATTGTTGAGGCCAAAATATAAAGTTACAAATAATTTTTATACTATGCTACGATTTGTGTAAAAAAGTAAAAATTTGTAGATATGAATAATGTCTGAAATAACACATTAAAGAGTGGTAAGTAACATTTGTTGGCTCCAGAGAGGGAAACTGGATGGCTGGGGAGAAGGGGAAAATTTCTACTTAATACCTTATGACAGCTTTCAAATGTTAAGACATGTGAATGTACCAGTTCAAAAGTAAATAAATTCTGCCTGTTTCTTAACTGGAAAAGTCCAGGTTCTTTATCCTGATATGGCTCAGTCTTCATTTCCAGGCTTAATATTCATTTCTTTTACTTTATACTAAAAATAGTTATAATAAGCAGAATAATGGCCCTCAAAGATGGCCACATCCTAATTCTTGGAAACTGTGAGTGTTACCTTACACAGAAAAAAGGGCTTTGCAGATGTGATTAAACTAAGGATCTTGAGATGAGGAGATTGTCCTGAATTTTCTGAGTGGGCCTAGTGAAATCGTAAGTGTCCTTATAAGTAAAAGAAGGAAGTAGAAGCGTCAGAGTCAGAAAAGGAGATTGGGGCCAGGTGTGGTGGCTCAAGCCGGTAATCCCAACACTTTGGGAGACTGAGGTGTGCAGATTACTTGAGGTCAGGAGTTCAAGACCAGCCTGGCCAACATGGTGAAACCCTTTCTCTGCTAAAAATACAATAAAAAGTTAACTGGGCATAGTGGCACATGTCTGTGATCCCAGGCATGGGATCTTGAGGCTGAGGCACAAGAATGCCTACTCTGAAGGCTGAGGCATGAGAATCACTTGAACCCAGAAGGTGGAGGTTGCAGTGAGCTGAGATCATGCTACTGTACTCCAGTCTGAACAGGGGAGCAAGACTCTATTTCAAAAAAGAAAAAAAAAAGAAGATTGGAGGATGGGAGTAAAAGTTGGAGTGATGTTATAGCAGACTTAGAATATGGAGGAAGAGGCCATGAGCCAAGAAGTGCAAGTGGCCTCTGAAAGCTGGAAAAGGCAAGGAAACAGATTATCCCCTACAGAAATAACACTGCCCTTTTGACATTTGATTTTAGCACAGTGAGACCCATTGCAGATTTCTGACCTCCAGAGCTGTAAGATAATAAATATGTGTTGCTTTAAGCCACTAAGGTGATCATATGTTACAACAGCAACAGAAACTAAAGCAGTGGTGTTTCTCCAGATGCTGTTTCAACAGATAGGCCTTTTTGAGGGAATGCTAATGAGAAGAATAAAAAAAGTTATCCAAAGTCAAATAAAAAACAAATTGTTATTATTTTTAATCAAGTTAAATGAGGCATAATGTACCTATTTTATGTGTAGTTTGATGGATTTTGGCACATGTACATACCCTTGTAACCTACCATCACAATTATACAGAATATGGCCATTACCTAGAGTGTTTCCTTGTACCCCTTTGCAATCAATCCTCCTAGTCCCACCTCCAGCCCCAGGCAACCGATGATTTGCTTTTTTTCACTAGGCAAATTACTTTTAATTATAGGACTTCTAAAGATCTTTAATATGTCAAAAGTATTGTGATGCTCCAAGGGAGGGGTTGCGTAGTGGGTTGTAACCCCGGGTTTATTTGGTCATGGGCCCTTTCATCCTGGAGCATCTTACAAGATGAGGGGCTTTAAGAACCCACCTGAGAAATGCTTTCCTGTTCACCTGTTTCGGCTCAGGCAGCTCCCCCTCAGCTTAGAGTGCCCATTTTTATACATCAAAAATTTGCTTATCCTTTAAGGCTTTGTGCAAGAATAAGTTCCTCCATGAAGTAGACCTTTTCTTTGGCTAAGTCTCATACTCTTTGCTTTATATTTCTTGCAGCATGCAAATTGCATAATGGTTAATATTATAACCATATAATGTTATATTTGCTTAGAGATACATAGTCTTACAGTCTTTTCTGAGAACAAAGAATGACTATTTGCTTAATCATTACATGATTGTCAGGAAATGCTCAAGTGTTCAGTAGGGAGTCAAGATACATTACAAGTAACTTTCAAGCTTCCTTGGACTTGGGGCTCTCACTCACTAAGACATTTTGAAGTTGTGTCTCAGCAACCCGCAACTATGTGAGTTCATGGGCTGGTGGTGAATGACTCCCTTATCTTCTTATCTCTGCATCCAGCCCAGCACATCCCTGAGTCCTGTGGGTTTTACTTCAGAACTGTCTCTCCTATCCATGGTTTTCTAGTTCCTCTGCCAATGCCCTTGTCCAGGTTCTTACCATGTCTCACCTGCATTATTTCAACAGCCTCTTAAAACATTCTCCCTGCCTCCAGTCTCATTCCTCCCCCTACCTGTCTTCCACTCTAATGCCAACATCCTGATCATGGTGCTCTTCTGCTTAACAATCTGAGTGCAACTGCCATTACTCACAAGATCAAGTCAGAAGGGCTGGGAAAGGAAATGTGCCCTGTCCCATAAGGCACCCTTTGCTTCTCAAGCTTCACTTCCTGTTACTCTGTTCTATGCACTATCCACTCCATGGCTTCTCACAGGTTTGTGGACACACCATGCGCTTTCAAGGCACCATGCTCTTCTTTCAACCTGGGATGCGATGCTTTCCCCTTCTCCATCTGGAGAACGATTCTGCTGTAGACTGAATGCTTGTGTTTTCCAAAATTCACATGCTGAAATCCTAATCCCCAAAGTGAAAAGGGAGGTGATTAGGTCACAAGGGCAGGGCTCTTATACATGGGACTAATGTTCTTATAAAAGGAACCTGAGAGCTCCCTCATCCCTTCTGCCATGTGAGGATGCAGTGAGAAGACGGCCATCTAAGAACCAAGAAGTGGGTCCTTACCAGACACTAATTCTGCTGGTGCCTGGATCTTGGACTTTACAGTCTCCAGAATTGTGAGAAATAAATATCTGTTGTTTATAAGCCACTCAGTCGATGGTATTCTGTGATAGCAACCCAAGCTGACCAAGACACCTAGTCATTGGAAGACCTTTCCAGATATCACACCTGGGAATCCTTCACTTCATGATACTCCAATAGTATCTGTATATATCTCTTTTGAGTGACTCTTATGAAATCATATTATAATGAAAATTCATTGGTTTTGATCCTATCTCCTAAGCTAGAATATGAGTCTTTGCATCCTTGGCACTTAGTGCAGAACTGGCAAAACATTTATGACTAATAATGACAAACACTTAATGAATTCTTATCTGTGCCAGGCATTGCACTAAGTACTTTCATGTCTAAATTTTGCAGGAGAGAAAACAGCCTCAGAGAGGTTAAAGAAACATCTAAGGACCTCATGCAAATAAGTGGTAGAACTAGTTTTTGAGCTCCAGTTTATGAAATTTGTTTTCTTAGTACTAGTTACCAGTATTTCTTGAGTATTAATAAATACTGATAACTAGTATTTGATATTCAATTAGTATTCATTGAACAAATGAATGAATGCATGAACAAAATCAGTTGTTTGAACATTTGAAGAGTATATCTTCAAGTAGCTGACTGTGACTGTTCCCTTGGCTCAGAAAAGGGAGAGGAGACTTCAAGGTAGAGGTGACAG
Source organism: Trachypithecus francoisi (assembly GCF_009764315.1). Classification (NCBI taxonomy): domain Eukaryota; kingdom Metazoa; phylum Chordata; class Mammalia; order Primates; family Cercopithecidae; genus Trachypithecus; species Trachypithecus francoisi. The sequence goes on along the minus strand of NW_022681472.1, from coordinate 77,606,198 downwards.
AACATGGAAAGCCTGAGGATCTGGGCATGGAGGCTTAGAGAAGTGCATATCAGAGTCAGGCTTTGAGCTAGCGTAGGTTTCTAGTGCAGGGACTTGGAAGGTTGCCTTCTGGCTTACAGCAACCCCCTCTCCAGGAAAACTCCAACACAAAGATATTTCTAGTCTGGGGTAGGTTTAAGGAGTCAAGAGGGAGCTCCATGTTCTCTGGGGAAGATCACTCCTCCCAGGCCTCCATCCTCCCCTGCCGGCAGCCGAGATGCCCAGAGCTCTGGATCATTTTCTAGCCTCCATGCTACCTTGAGTGGAAATGAAGAGGGTGTTCTAGAATTCTTTGTGCTCCTGGCAAGAGCCTCGTTTCTCCTTGAACACTCACAGCTTCCCTAGTTCATGCTCCGGGGCTGTTGGGATCCATCTCCCTGTGCCCTTTGTTGCTGTTTACCTCAGGTTATACACAAAGTGCTGCTTCCCAGGACTGCTCACCTGGATCACCTTCCCATGCAGTTCTGCACGGCCCCTTCCACAAACTCATTGCTCACTGTTCCCTGTCTCCTCAAACCCTTCCACTGTCACTCTGGGACACATGGTTAGCCATCAGCAAAATCTCTTCTTTCCTCAACTAAATTTGAATGTTCTCTTCACCTTCTTCCATCATCATCAAAATGATGAGGACATCATTTTCCCTGTAGCCCTGACCTACTATCCTGATTGGCTAATAGGCCTAGACATGCTCTCTCGTGACCCCTCTTCTCACTAAAAATGAGATTTTAAATCATCCCTGTAGTAATTGTCTGCTGACCTCACTCTTCTGACACCTTGAAGACTTTAGCTCTAGCACCACTGGCACTTTCCAAAATTGTTCCTGTTCCAATTTTTGATGATTTCCATATCTGTATAGATAATCCAGGGCCCTCTGATAACCTTGCCCATCACCTTACCTCAGCAAAGAATCCCCATAGTCAAACCCTAGAACAGCACTGCCTGGTAGAACCTTCTGTGACAATGGAAAAGGTCTTTACTTCCACTGTCCAATAGACTAGCCACTAGCCACCCACATGCAGCCATTGAATACCTGAAATGTGGCTAGTTCAGTTGAGAACTGGAGTTTTAACTTTCTTTAATTTTAATAAAATTTAAATAGCCTCAGGTTGCTCATGGCTGCCATGACGAATGGTGCAGCCTGGATCATGGAATGACCACTAATTCTATCACCTTTACAATCCCAGTTTCAAGAATCCCATTCTCTGTCATCTTCTAACTTTCCAGTTTAATTCTTCCAGTTCCCTGACCTTGATATTTGCTTGACTTTACTGGGACCTGCCAGTCAATGATTCTGTTATATATTCACCATCCCTTATTTTGTTTGAGCCCTCAGGCCTTTTTAAAATCTAGCCTTAATTCCATGATTCTTCATTATAAATGACTTCCTTGCATGCAGCCTCAACACATTTCCCCCCATCTCACTTCACTGTGGGTGCCTGGCCAAACCTCAACCCTTGTTAAATCCAATTCTTCTCTCTCTTCCCATCTCCAGACTTGAAAGTGAACATGGCTGGAGAAAAACAAAGGGATGTTGACATATCACAAAGGTGGACTCAAGGCTGCCCAACAAGCACACATTTCCATAGTTGTTTCCTCTTCTAGACAGCTATTTCAAACCTTATCTCCTCTTCCAATACTTTTAATAACCTTCCTCTCCTCTCCCTCAATGGATAAACTAGATTCCTCTTTCAGGGAAAAATCTCAAACAATAGAGGAGACTTCCAGGTGCTCCCACCATTTTATCCACCAGCTTACTCACATTTAGACACATAGGCTTTGCTTTCTCTCACATGATAATAGTCAAACTCTCCATGCTCCTCTTCTGAGCTGGCCTCTCCTCTTGTGTGCTATATCTCATCCTTTTCCAATTGTCAAGAACATCACTGGCAATTCTGTCTTCTCCTTCAAGCAATCCTCAATGGATCCTTCTCCTCAGCATATAGACATGCTATAATTTCTCCTCCTCAGGGCTTTGTATTTGCTGTTCCCTTTACCTGTCATGCTGTTCCAGGAAATAGCCACGTAGCTTGTCTCTTCACTTGCTTTGAGTCTCTGTATCAATATCACCTCCTGACTATGCTGTTTAAAACTGCAAAATTTCCCTCCTCCCTATCCCATTTCATTTTTCTTCATAGGAGCTTCCAACGTCTGACAGTCTATATACTCTGTTTTATTTATTCATTTGATCCTCAAAGGAAGGGGTCTTTCATTTTCGTTCTTGTTGCGGTACCCCCAGCACTTAGAATACTGTCTGGCACATAATAGGCCCTCAATGAATGTTTGTTGAAAGAACCATTCAGTGATTTCCCTTTTCTGATATTCCTAATGGTATACTGCAGTAGTGTCATTTTTCCAAAGGAACAGCTCTTCCGAATGATATTACTTCCCACTGCTCTTATTCAGAAGTTCTTAGTGCAATGCTCCTCACACTTCAATGTGCATTTGAATCATCTAGGGATTTTGTTATAGGCAGATTATGATTTAGCAGGGCTGGGGTGGGGCCTGAGATTCTGCATTTCTGACAAGCTGCCAGGTGATTCAGATGCTGTTGATTCAGAATGCATTTTGAATAGCTAGTCTGCTTTGGTCATCTGAAGCCTAATTCGTCTTCTCCTTTTCTTTTTTTTAATAGAGTAAGAATAAATATTTACATAGAATATTTACATATTTACCATGTAAACATGACCCTGAGTTCAAGTAATAGTGTGGTAAGTGCTTCTATAGCTGCAGGTTACAACATTTGCATGGAGAGCCTCATCCATCACTGGATGTGCCATGGAGGAACTGTTGTCTAGTTAGGCTGTTAAATGATGACTGTCCATTTGTTCTGGGCAGAATTAGGTTTTCTGTGCATGTGTGCATATGTGTGTAAGAATATGATTATTGATGCTAATAAGTTTCCTAGCAATTGCCTGATGCAATTAGCCATGTTTTGGCATGAAATCAATGCAAAGGCAAGTTTTGCCTTTCTATTCAGACTATTGTTATATCACTCAGCTTTTGTCTAGAGAACAGTGTGGAGTGTTTCCTATGATCATCACTGTCATCAATTTGTTTAAAAATCATAGTCAGGGCCTCCCTGTAGAGTTTGTTTGGTTTGTGTGTGCCACAAAGAAGTCCAGTTGGGACGACAAATTAAGACCTCAAACTAGCGAGCACGCTTTTGCCAAGACAAGTGCTCTGGTTGGGGTTGAATTGCCTTTTCCATCTAGCAAACTGAATAAAAGTGCCTGATGTTCGATGGCCTTGATCATAAAGCGAGAAAGAGCTACAAAGGAAAATAGAGAGCTCTGAACACAATATTTTCATTTTAGGGATGTTAAGGCACTGAGGGCCACAGCACTTGTTCTCATCAACATCATCATCAGCATCAGCATCACTGTCACCATAACCAGCATCATTGGCATCAGCATAATCAGCATCACCGCCATCATCATCATCAGTAGCATCAATATCACCATCATCAGCATCACCATTATCATCAGCAGCAGCATCAGTATCACCATCAGCAGCAGCATCAGCACCATCAGCATCATCAGCAGCATCAGCAACATCAGCATCATCGTCATCAGCAGCATCACCACCATTATCAGCAGCAGTATCACCATCTAACATTTTTTGAGGGTTTCAGATGCACAAGGCACTGGGCTGATTGCTTTACATGCATTGTTTCATTTGTTTCCAACAATGACAGCCCACAAAGTTAAGTATTATTATTGTTAATATCCTCATTTACAGATACGTAAACTGAAACTTAGAGAGATTAAGCAACTTGCTTAGGGCCACAGAGCTATGTGAAGTGCAATTTTCAAAAATGTAAATCACAATTCTCAGGAAAATATAAAATGATACCATGTCGGTGGGCGGAGCAAGATGGCCGAATAGGAACAGCTCCAGTCTCCAACTCCCAGCGCGAGCGACACAGAAGACCGGTGATTTCTGCATTTTCTTTTTTTCTTTTTTTTTTTTTTTTATGATTTTTTTTTTTTATTATACTTTAAGTTCTAGGGTACATGTGCATGACGTTTATATCATGTATAACTCCCCAATGCAATCCCTCCCTCCTCCCCCCTCCCCATGATAGGCCCCAGTGTGTGATGTTCCCCTTCCCGAGTCCAAGTGATCTCATTGTTCAGTTCCCACCTATGAGTGAGAACATGCGGTGTTTGGTTTTCTCTTCTTGTGATAGTTTGCTAAGAATGATGGTTTCCAGCTGCATCCACGTCCTTCAACTGAGGTACTGGGGTCATCTCTCTAGGGAGTGCCGGACAATCGGTGCGGGTCAGCTGCTGCAGCCTGACCAGCGTGAGCTGAAGCAGGGCGAGGCATTGCCTCACCTGGAAGCGCAAGGGGGAAGGAAATCCCTTTTCCTAGCCAGGGGAACTGAGACACACAACACCTGGAAAATCGGGTAACTCCCACCCCAATACTGCGCTTTAAGGAAACAGGCACACCAGGAGAATATATCCCACACCTGGCCGGGAGGGTCCCACGCCCACGGAGCCTCCCTCACTGCTAACACAGCCGTCTGCGGCGATCTATCCGCAAGGCAGCAGCGAGGCTGGGGGAGGGGCGCCCGCCATTGCTGAGGCTTAAGTAGGTAAACAAAGCCGCTGGGAAGCTCGAACTGGGTGGAGCTCACAGCAGCTCAAGGAAGCCTGCCTGTCTCTGTAGACTCTACCGCTGCGGACAGCGCACAGGTGCAGTCCATTAGGGGAAAGAGCGGGCCGCTGCAGACCCGAACGACTCTGTCTGACAGCTTTGGGGAGAGCCGTGGATCTCCTAACGCGGAGGTTGAGATCTGAGAACGGACAGACTGCCTGCTCAGGTGGGTCCCTGACCCCCGAGTAGCCTAGCTGGGAGACATCCCCCACTAGGGGCAGTCTGATACCCCACACCTCACAGGGTGGCGTCACCCCTGAGAGGAAACTTCCAAAGAAAGAATCAGACAGGTACACTCGCTGTTCAGCAATATTCTATCTTCAGCAACCTCTGCTGCTGATACCCAGGCAAACAGGGTCTGGAGTGGACCTCAAGCAATCTCTAACAGACCAACAGACAGTCCTTCTGACTGTCAGACGGAAAACTATCAAACAGGAAGGACACCTATACCAAAACCCCATCAGTACGTCACCATCATCAAAGTCCAGAGACAGATAAAACCACAAAGATGGGGAAGAAGCAGGGCAGAAAAGCTGGAAATTCAAAAAATAAGAGCGCATCTCCCCCTGCAAAGGAGCGCAGCCCATCGCCAGCAACGGATCAAAGCTGGTCAGAGAATGACTTTGACGAGATGAGAGAAGAAGGCTTCAGTCCATCAAACCTCTCAGAGCTAAAGGAGGAATTACGTACCCAGCGCAAAGAAACTAAAAATCTTGAAAAAAAAGTGGAAGAATTGACAGCTAGACTAATTAATGCAGAGAAGATCATAAACGAAATGACAGAGATGAAAACCATGACACGAGAAATACGTGACAAATGCACAAGCTTCGGTAACCGACTCGATCAACTGGAGGAAAGAGTATCAGCGATTGAGGATCAAATGAATGAAATGAAGCGAGAAGAGAAACCAAAAGAAAAAAGAAGAAAAAGAAATGAACAAAGCCTGCAAGAAGTATGGGATTATGTAAAAAGACCAAATCTACGTCTGATTGGGGTGCCTGAAAGTGAGGGGGAAAATGGAACCAAGTTGGAAAACACTCTTCAGGATATCATCCAGGAGAACTTCCCCAACCTAGTAGGGCAGGCCAACATTCAAATTCAGGAAATACAGAGAACGCCACAAAGATACTCCTCCAGAAGAGCAACTCCAAGACACATAATTGCCAGATTCACCAAAGTTGAAATGAAGGAAAAAATCTTAAGGGCAGCCAGAGAGAAAGGTCGGGTTACCCACAAAGGGAAGCCCATCAGAATAACAGCAGACCTCTCGGCAGAAACTCTACAAGCCAGAAGAGAGTGGGGGCCAATATTCAACGTTCTTAAAGAAAAGAATTTTCAACCGAGAATTTCATATCCAGCCAAACTAAGCTTCATCAGTGAAGGAGAAATAAAATCCTTTACAGATAAGCAAATGCTTAGAGATTTTGTCACCACCAGGCCTGCCTTACAAGAGACCCTGAAGGAAGCCCTAAACATGGAAAGGAACAACCGGTACCAGCCATTGCAAAAACATGCCAAAATGTAAAGACCATCGAGGCTAGGAAGAAACTGCATCAACTAACGAGCAAAATAACCAGTTAATATCATAATGACAGGATCAAGTTCACACATAACAATATTAACCTTAAATGTCAATGGACTAAATGCTCCAATTAAAAGACACAGACTGGCAAACTGGATCAAGAGTCAAGACCCATCAGTCTGCTGTATTCACGAGACCCATCTCACATGCAGAGACATACATAGGCTCAAAATAAAGGGATGGAGGAAGATCTACCAAGCAAATGGAGAACAAAAAAAAGCAGGGGTTGCAATCCTAGTCTCTGATAAAACAGACTTTAAACCATCAAAGATCAAAAGAGACAAAGAAGGCCATTACATAATGGTAAAGGGATCAATTCAACAGGAAGAGCTAACTCTCCTAAATATCTATGCACCCAATACAGGAGCACCCAGATTCATAAAGCAAGTCCTTAGAGACCTACAAAGAGACTTAGACTCCCATACAATAATAATGGGAGACTTCAACACTCCACTGTCAACATTAGACAGATCAACGAGACAGAAAGTTAACAAGGATATCCAGGAATTGAACTCATCTCTGCACCAAGCGGACCTAATAGACATCTATAGAACTCTCCACCCCAAATCAACAGAATATACATTCTTCTCAGCACCACATCGCACTTATTCCAAAATTGACCACATAATTGGAAGTAAAGCACTCCTCAGCAAATGTACAAGAACTGAAATTATAACAAACTGTCTCTCAGACCACAGTGCAATCAAACTAGAACTCAGGACTAAGAAACTCAATCAAAACCGCTCAACTCCATGGAAACTGAACAACCTGCTCCTGAATGACTACTGGGTACATAACGAAATGAAAGCAGAAATAAAGATGTTCTTTGAAACCAATGAGAACAAAGATACAACATACCAGAATCTCTGGGACACATTTAAAGCAGTGTGTAGAGGGAAATTTATAGCACTAAATGCCCACAAGAGAAAGCAGGAGAGATCTAAAATTGACACTCTAACATCACAATTAAAAGAACTAGAGAGGCAAGAGCAAACACATTCAAAAGCTAGCAGAAGGCAAGAAATAACTAAGATCAGAGCAGAACTGAAGGAGATAGAGACACAAAAAACCCTCCAAAAAATCAATGAATCCAGGAGTTGGTTTTTTGAAAAGATAAACAAAATTGACAGACCGCTAGCTAGACTAATAAAGAAGAAAAGAGAGAAGAATCAAATAGACGCAATAAAAAATGATAAAGGGGATATCACCACCGACCCCACAGAAATACAAACAACCATCAGAGAATACTATAAATGCCTCTACGCAAATCAACTAGAAAATCTAGAAGAAATGGATAATTTCCTGGACACTTACACTCTCCCAAGACTAAACCAGGAAGAAGTTGAATCCCTGAATAGACCAATAGCAGGCTCTGAAATTGAGGCAACAATTAATAGCCTACCCACCAAAAAAAGTCCAGGACCAGATGGATTCACAGCTGAATTCTACCAGAGGTACAAGGAGGAGCTGGTACCATTCCTTCTGAAACTATTTCAATCAATAGAAAAAGAGGGAATCCTCCCTAACTCTGTTTATGAGGCCAACATCATCCTGATACCAAAGCCTGGCAGAGACACAACAAAAAAAGAGAATTTTAGACCAATATCCCTGATGAACATCGATGCAAAAATCCTCAATAAAATACTGGCAAACCGGATTCAGCAGCACATCAAAAAGCTTATCCACCATGATCAAGTGGGCTTCATCCCTGGGATGCAAGGCTGGTTCAACATTCGCAAATCAATAAACGTAATCCAGCATATAAACAGAACCAAAGACAAGAACCACATAATTATCTCAATAGATGCAGAAAAGGCTTTTGACAAAATTCAACAGCCCTTTATGCTAAAAACGCTCAATAAATTTGGTATTGATGGAACGTACCTCAAAATAATAAGAGCTATTTATGACAAACCCACAGCTAATATCATACTGAATGGGCAAAAACTGGAAAAATTCCCTTTGAAAACTGGCACAAGACAGGGATGCCCTCTCTCACCACTCCTATTCAACATAGTGTTGGAAGTTCTGGCTAGGGCAATCAGGCAAGAGAAAGAAATCAAGGGTATCCAGTTAGGAAAAGAAGAAGTCAAATTGTCCCTGTTTGCAGATGACATGATTGTATATTTAGAAAACCCCATCGTCTCAGCCCAAAATCTCCTTAAGCTGATAAGCAACTTCAGCAAAGTCTCAGGATACAAAATTAATGTGCAAAAATCACAAGTATTCTTATACACCAGTAACAGACAAGCAGAGAGCCAAATCAGGAATGAACTTCCATTCACAGTTGCTTCAAAGAGAATAAAATACCTAGGAATCCAGCTTACAAGGGATGTCAAGGACCTCTTCAAGGAGAACTACAAACCACTGCTCAGTGAAATCAAAGAGGACACAAACAAATGGAAGAACATACCATGCTCATGGATAGGAAGAATCAATATCGTGAAAATGGCCATACTGCCCAAGGTGATTTATAGATTCAATGCCATCCCCATCAAGCTACCAATGACTTTCTTCACAGAATTGGAAAAAACTGCTTTAAAGTTCATATGGAACCAAAAAAGAGCCCGCATTGCCAAGACAATCCTAAGTCAAAAGGACAAAGCTGGAGGCGTCACGCTACCTGACTTCAAACTATACTACAAGGCTACAGTAACCAAAACAGCATGGTACTGGTACCACAACAGAGATATAGACCAATGGAACAGAACAGAGTCCTCAGAAATAATACCACACATCTACAGCCATCTGATCTTTGACAAACCTGAGAGAAACAAGAAATGGGGAAAGGATTCCCTATTTAATAAATGGTGCTGGGAAAATTGGCTAGCCATAAGTAGAAAGCTGAAACTGGATCCTTTCCTTACCCCTTATACGAAAATTAATTCAAGATGGATTAGAGACTTAAATGTTAGACCTAATACCATAAAAACCCTAGAAGAAAATCTAGGTAGTACCATTCAGGACATAGGCATGGGCAAGGACTTCATGTCTAAAACACCAAAAGCAACGGCAGCAAAAGCAAAAATTGACACATGGGATCTAATTAAACTAAAGAGCTTTTGCACAGCTAAAGAAACTACCATCAGAGTGAACAGGCAACCTACAGAATGGGAAAAAATTTTTGCAACCTACTCATCTGACAAAGGGCTAATATCCAGAATCTACAAAGAACTCAAACAAATATACAAGAAAAAAACAAACAACCCCATCAAAAAGTGGGGAAAGGATATGAACAGACATTTCTCAAAAGAAGACATCCATACAGCCAACAGACACATGAAAAAATGCTCATCATCACTCGCCATCAGAGAAATGCAAATCAAAACTACAATGAGATACCATCTCACACCAGTTAGAATGGCAATCATTAAGAAGTCAGGAAACAACAGGTGTTGGAGAGGATGTGGAGAAATAGGAACACTTTTACACTGTTGGTGGGATTGTAAACTAGTTCAACCATTATGGAAAACAGTATGGCGATTCCTCAAGGATCTAGAACTAGATGTACCATATGACCCAGCCATCCCACTACTGGGTATATACCCAAAGGATTATAAATTACTCTACTACAAAGACACATGCACACGTATGTTTATTGCGGCACTATTCACAATAGCAAAGACTTGGAATCAACCCAAATGTCCATCTGTGACAGACTGGATTAAGAAAATGTGGCACATATACACCATGGAATACTATGCAGCCATCAAAAAGGATGAGTTTGCATCCTTTGTAGGGACTGGATGCAGCTGGAATCCATCATTCTTAGCAAACTATCACAAGAAGAGAAACCAAACACCGCATGTTCTCACTCATAGGTAGGAACTGAACAATGAGATCACTTGGACTCGGGAAGGGGAACATCACACACTGGGGCCTATCATGGGGAGGGGGGAGGAGGGAGGGATTGCATTGGGGAGTTATACATGATATAAACGTCATGCACATGTACCCTAGAACTTAAAGTATAATTAAAAAAAAAAAAAAAAAAAAAAAAATGATACCATGTCAAAGATTTTATTTAACTCAATAATTAATGAGAGAACCAATAAGAAGTTAAAACTTATTCAAAGAGCATTAGAGAATTTAGATATATACAGGCAATTCAACAGCAAAAAATAAGGCAAGTATGATAGGTTAAATTATGTTCCCTCTGGAAAAAAATCTATCCTGATCCCTGGAATTTGTGAATATGTTACTTATGTTACTTTACAAGTAGAAAGGATTTTACAGATGTGATTAAATTATGGGTTTTTAATTACATCTGTAATGGGAAGATTATTCAGGATTATCTGGGTAGGTCCAATGTAATCACATGCATTCTCATAAGAGGGAGACAGGAGTGTCAACTGAGATGGAAGATATAAGAACAAAAGCAGAGATTGGAGTGATGTGCTTTAAAGATGGAGGAAGAGGCCATAAGCCAAGGAATATAGGTTATCCCTAGAAGCTGGAAAAGACAAGAAAACAAATCCTTTTCTAGAGACTCTAGAAGCAATGGGCTCTGCTTACACCTTGATTTTAGCCCAGTGAAACTGATTTTGAACTTCTGACATCTAGTACTGTAAGATGATAAATTCGCATTATTTTTACACCCTAAGATGTGTTACATTGTTATATCAGCAATAGAAATTTAATACCAAAAGATTACTGGGTGAGATAGAAAGCTAGTAAACGTCCAACAGGGCTATCAACTGTAACCCTTGGAGCTAATTCTTCCACCAGAGTTAAATTATTTGCATCTTTGTGGGACCAAAATTTACAAATAAACCTCTGCCGTTATGGAGATGAAATTTGACTAGTCAGTAGAAAGCCCAGCTCTGCACTGGCAAATCACTCAATAATCTCTTCTGCATGTTCCCAAGTTTAGAGTACTCTTTTGGACAGTTAGCAGATCGAAGCGCTGAGATTTGAACCAGGCTCTTCTAAGTCCAGAATCTGTGCTCTTAATCACTAAGGAACATATTTTTTTTATTAGCATTATTTCATAGACTAGCAGACAATCAGCGGCAAAGAAAACTGTCCATGGAAACTAAGAACGCAGCTTAAAGGTTGCCAGGTTTGGGCACGGTGGCTCACACCTTTAATTCCAGTGTTTTGGGAGGCTGAGGTGGGAGGATTGCTTGAGGCTAGGAGTTCAAGACTAGCCTGGGCAACAGGGTGAGACCCCCATCTTTACAACAACAACAACAACAACAAAAATAGCCAAGTGTGGTGGTATGCACCTGTGGTCCTAGGTACTCAGGAGGTGGAGGTGGGAGGATTTCGTGAACCCAAGTGTTCAAGGTTACAGTGAGCTATGATTGCACACTAGTGTGGGTGACAGCAAGACCCTGTCTCTAAAAGAAAAATCTAGAAAAAAGATTGCCAGTTTGGTTCACTAAGTCCTTCATGGTGCTTCCCCCAAACAGAGGACCACAGAAATAACCTTCTCCCTCCTTAACATGGAAATTCCTACACTAGCTCTCTGAAAACTTACAGCCAAGCTTTTAATAGGTGGTTTAGATAGGTTCCTGGTTGAAGTAACACGAAGGCTGGGGTGAGAAGCTAAAATACACCTCCCCACAACAGTTCCCTTCCTTGCTCAAAAGTAAATGGCCTTGACAGTCCGTTCTTTAAAACTATGTTACTTGGTTAGACATCAAAACACTTTGCCTAGTAAATGCTTGAAAAAGGTTTGCATTGCATTTGGTTTGGTGGAAGTGCAAAATAGACTTTGGGAGTGAGGAAAAGTCAGGAGGGATAAATGAGTAAGTTGTATCAGGAACTAGCATGGCATTCTTAAGAGTCATGTGGGCTGGGTGCAGTGGCTCATGCCTGTAATCCCAGCACTTTGTGAAGCTGAGGCAGGTGAATCATGAGTCAGGAGTTTGAGACCAGCCTGACCAACATGGTGAAACCCCATCTCTACTAAAAACACAAAAATTAGCCGGGCATGGTGGCATGCGCCTGTAATCCCAGCTACTCAGGAGGCTGAGGCAGGAGAATTGCTTGAACCCAGGAAGTGGAGGTTGCAGTGAGCCGAGATTGTGCCATTGCACTCCAGTCTGGGCAACATTGAAGCGTCCCACTGCAGTTGGGAACTTTTATTGGGAAGTGGGATCTGTGGTTGGACAGGTGGAATGTGGCCAGAGTCTTGAAGCGCGGCTGGGCAGTGTAGGTTTTAACTTATAGGGCAATCATTCTTGACGCTGAACGTTAGAATAAACTGGCAAGAGTTAAGAAATATGAATGCAACCCTGTATTCATCTACTGAGGCTGCCATAACAAAGAACCATAGAATTGGTGACTTAAGCAACAGAAATTAATTTTCTCGCAATGCTGGAAGCTAGAGATCAAAGTGTTGGCAGTGTTGGTTTCTCCTGAGGCCTCTTTCCTTGGCTTGTAGATGTCTATCTTCTCCCTGTGTCTTCAGATGGTCTTTCCTTTGTTACTGTCCATGTCTGAATGTTCTTTTCTTATAAGTCTTCCCCTATTGCCCTAATTCTTCCCATTAGGAACCTCACCAGTACCACAGGACCCACCACCACCATCACAGGCCTTATCATCACTCCTGCCTTCTCTATCCCTGAAGCAGTCTAGTGATAGACACAGGGAGAGGACAGTCATCTCACCAGCCAAGGAAATAAGCCTCAGAGAAACCAACACTGTCAACACTCTGATCTCTGGCCTCCAGTATTGTGACTGCTCCTGCCACAGTTATCACAGGGGCAACTATAATAGCAGCAGCCACAGCAGCAGTGAGCCCCATGCCAATAGAGAGACGTAGACAGTCACACCCATTGTAGAACTGATCACTTAGACCAAGTTATTAATTTTGTACTGGAGGAAACTGAAGTCCGGAGAGGTCAACTGACTTATTCAAGGCTATGGAGCTCTTAAATAGAAAACCAAGTCTAAAGATCCTATTATTTGGCCTCGTGTTTTCTTTCTTTCTACTGGCCCACATGACTTCATCCTAGCCCATCAGCCCTGGAGGCTGGGCTAAGGACAGCCCCACTATCTGAGTCTGCTTTTCCTTCCTATTGGGAGCAAACCATCATGAAAAACAGCCCCATTAAACTCTGATTATCTGTGTCTGGGCCCTGTGTTCCCCTTGTCAAGGGGTTGAAATGCTCTGGTTTAAGGGTAGGCAGGTTACTTCTTTTAATGTTTTTAGTTAGGACTTGGTCAGCAAACAGGGACAAACCTGATCAAATGTGGCACAAGAAAAATGCAAACTTGGCTTCTATAACAAGACCAAGGCAGCCCTGGCTTCAGGCACAGCAAGATTCAGGGCTCCCATAATGCGATCACATGTCTCTCCTTTCTGCTTGCTTTGCAATCTGCTGACTCCAGTCTCAGACTCCATTTGGTAGCAAGATGGAAGCTTCAGCTTCTGAATTCTCTCGTGCAGCAGGAAAGAGGTAGCCTGTTTCTCAATAACACAAACAAAAGTCATGGAATTAATTAATGCAAAAATATTTATTAAAGTCCTAGTATGCACCAGGCATTCTTCTATATGCTGGGGATACTGAAGTGGACAGAGAGAAGAGGTTCCTGTCATCATGGAGCTTACATGAGTCTTCCTGGGCTCTGATGTGACTGTTTTTGGCCATGTGTAATCTGTGAGCCATATGTCCAGGAGTATGCGATGTGCTGGGTCATGTGTCCCACTTAAAGAATGCAAGCCTCAGGCCAGGCATGGTGGCTCACACCTGTAATCCCAGCACTTTGGGAAGCAGAGGTGAGCGGATTGCCTGAGGTCAGGAGTTTGAGACCAGTCTGGTCAACAAGGTGAAACCCTGTCTCTACTAAAAATACAAACATTAGCCAGGTGTGGTGCTGGGTGCCTATGATCCCAGCTACTCAGGAGCCTGAGGCAGGAGAATCGCTTGAACCCAGGAGGCGGAGGTTGTGGTGAGCCAAGGTCACACTACTGCACTTCAGCCTGGGCTTTCTCTCAAAAAGAGAAAGCAGGTCTCTTTGAGTGCCAGGACTATGTCATAGTTATGTTTGTGGTATGTCCACAAAATAAGCACATGAGAAGTGACATCAAATGGGTGAACAACTGAGTAAATAAACCACAGAGAGAGAAAAGTTCATGAAAGGCAAATGTGTAAACACACATGAAAAAGGGACACATCCAGGTACATCGAACCATGAAATGCTGGCTCTCAGTTGCCAGTCCAAAAAAGGACATAATATTCACGATAGATGACCTGCTAAAAATATTTGCCCAGTATGTTTCATATCAGGCCAAGAAAATCCTGCTCATTATTCAGAGAAACATTAGACACAAAATCTGAAGTTGCATTTCATTTCAGAGTTGTCCCTGGGGGGTGTCAACAAACCAGGGTCACTCTGGGCCTCACACTTTGAGGAGCAAGTGAAAGAAGAAATGGAGACAGCTCACAGCTGGCAGGTAGAATATGTCGATGATATTATGTAAATGTCTGCCACCCTCAGCCCTCCATGGTCTCTGTTGCAGCCTGCTGTGGGCACCTGGGAAACACTTCTCCCCGTTGTCTGGTGTTCTTGGACATGGCCTCTTAGTTCCTTTGATGTTCTGCCCTTGATGTTCATTTTATGCAGCTCTCAATTGGTAAAAAAGTTTAACGCAAGGAAAAAGTCTGGAAGAAAATTTATAGCTCCTAAATTTGTTAGCACGTAAAAGAGCCTTTCATTGGTCCTAAATCCTAAAAGTGTGGTTCTGTATATCTTGCATAAAGCCTATGTGGGTTGGTACTTGGAGGGATATGTGCAATTTTAGTCATTACACTGCTTAAGGAAGGACCTATAAAGGACACATAGAAAGAGGCAAACTAAATTATTAAGAGGAACCTACATTTGAGCCTAAGCTCAAAGGAGGTGGACTCCAGCATGGAAAGACCAAAGCTTTAAGAAGAAATAAATACATGCGGCCGGGCGCGGTGGCTCAAGCCTGTAATCCCAGCACTTTGGGAGGCCGAGGCGAGCGGATCACAAGGTCAGGAGATCGAGACCCTCCTGGCTAACACGGTGAAACCCCGTCTCTACTAAAAAATACAAAAAAAAAAAACTAGCCGGGCGAGGTGGCGGGCGCCTGTAGTCCCAGCTACTCGGGAGGCTGAGGCAGGAGAATGGCGGGAACCCGGGAGACGGAGCTTGCAGTGAGCTGAGATCTGGCCAGTGCACTCCAGCTTGGGTGACAGAGCGAGACTCCATCTCAAAAAAAAAAAAAAGAAAGAAATACATGCTATGAATTCATGAAGGGCATAGAAAAGATGCCTGTAAATAAACTTATTCACCAAATTTCAATAGAATCAAATAAGAGGAGCACCCATGGGGTTTCAAAAGGGTCAAAATTGTACAAATATTAAGTGCAAGTGGCTTCAAACGATGGCGGCAAACATGAAACTTAAACTAATTTTTATGTTTTAGAGACACAATCTTGGACTTAATAAAACGAGCTTTAAAAGGTCAATGGGTAACAACTGGGGACAATGGGTAAAATTTACAGGTAAGTCACATATTAAATGGCATCATTTAACCAAATAAATGTTAGCTTTCTTAGGTATGGCAGGGGTATTGTGGTTATTTGGGAGAATGTCCGTATTCATTCAAGATGCGCAGTGAAATGTTGGGGAAAACATGACTGGATTTTGTAGCTTACTTTCAAATGAATTAGAAAAAAAGATCTATAAATATATAAGGGAGAATGACAGAGCAATTGTAGCACAATACAGCCATGTGCTGCATAATGACATTTCAGTCAACAATGGATTGCATATCTCGACGGTGGTCTCATAAGATTATAATAGAGCTGAAAAGTTTCTATTGTCCAGTATTTACTATACTATACTATACTTTATTTATTTATTTATTTTTTGGAGACAAAGTTTTGCTCTTGTTGCCCAGGCACGATTTCAGCTCACTGCAACCTTCGCCTCCCTGGTTCAAGTGATTCTCCTGCCTCAGCCTCCTGAGTAGCTGAGATTACAGGTGTGTGCCACCACACCCGGCTAATTTTTGTGTTTTCAGTAGAGACGGGGTTTCATCATGTTGGCCAGGCTTGTCTCATTTATCTATTTATTTTTGAGACAGGGTCTTTCTCTGTTGCCGAGACTGGAGTGCAGTGGCATGATCAGGACTCACTGTAACCTCAAACTCCTGGGCTCAAGGAATCCTCCCATCTCAGCCTCCCAGGTAGCTGGGACTTCAGGTTTGTACCATCACACTTGGCTAATTATTATTAATATTTTTTTGTACAGACAGGGTTCTTACTATGTTGTTAGGCTGATCTTGAACTCCAGGCCTCACGTAATCCTCCCACCTCAGCTTCTCAGAGCGCTAGAATTAGAGGTGTGAGCCATTGCATTTGGCATGGAATTTATTACCTTCAGAAGTAGTACTGTTTGGAAATATAAAATCCTTTAAGAATTTGGATATGTTCACGAGTGATGGGTCGAGTGATGGGTCAGATATGTTCATGAGTGATGGGTCAGAGACTTGAAGATGCTTTTGATACAGCCCTACCCACAGAGGACAATCACACCCACCCTTGATGCATCTGTCAGAGACCGAACGTTAGACAAGGGTCCAGATGGCTCACAGGCAGGTCTAGGACAGGTCTCAGCAATGTTTTGAGAATAAAACGAGGAAGATCTGCTGAATGTTTAAGTTCTTTTTGACAGGGATGGTTTTTAATACCATAAATGGATAATTAAGAGAATAAATGAAGGAAGGAGTAGACGATCATGACTAGGAGGCTTTTGGTAACATTTTTTGTTTTTGTTTTTTGAGATGGAGTCTCTCTCTGTGCCAGGCTGGAGTGCAGTGGCGTGATCTTGGCTCACTGCAACTTCCGCCTCCTGGGTTCAAGTGATTCTCCTGCCTCAGCCTCCTGAGTAGCTGGGACTACAGGCATGTGCCACCACACCCAGCTAATTTTTGTATTTTTAGTAGAGACGAGGTTTCACCATGTCAGCCAGGATGGTCTGTATCTCTTGACCTCGTGATCTGCCCACCTCAGCCTCCCAAAGTGTTGGGATGACAGGTGTGAGCCACCACGTCTGGCTGTAACTTTTTATTTTTAAATAGTTATAGACTCACAGAAAGGGGCCATGAGTACAGGGTCGCATATACCCTTCCCTCTGCCTCCCCCAGCAGTGACATCTTATAAAGCTGTGGTACAATAGCAAAACCAAGGAATTGGCACTGGTACTGTTGAACTACACTGTAGATTTTATTCTGTCCTCAGCATTTTTTAAGCTTGCATTTGTGTGTATGTAATGTTATCCCATGTATAGATTCATGTAACCACCATTCCAATCAAGACACAGAACTGTTCCATCACAGTACAAGAATTCCATTCAGGCCAGGCGCAGTGGCTCACGCCTAAAATCCCAGCACTTTGGGAGGCTGAGATGGGTGGACCATTTGAAGTCAGGAGTCTGAGACCAGCTTGGCTAACATGGTGAGACCCCGTCTCTACTAAAAATACAAAAATTAGCCAGGTGGGTGACACGCACCTGTAATCCCAGCTACTCCAGAGGCTGAGGTAGGAGAATTGCTTGAACCCGGGAGGCGGAGTTTGCAGTGAGCCTAGACCATGCCACTGCCCTCCAGCCTGGGTGACAGAGTGAGACTGCGTCCTAAAAAAAAAAAAAAAGCATTCCATTCTCTGTGTTTGTATTCCTCCCCTCCATCCTCCTGCTCCCCGGCAACCACTTATCTGTGCTCTTTCTATCATTTCATCGTTTCGAGACTGTTGGATAAGTGGAAACAGATCCGAAAGTTATGTAACCTTTTGAGACTGGCTTTTTTCACTAAGCATAATGCCTAAGGTCCATCCAGGTTGTTGCATGTACCAAGAATTCATTTGCTTTTGTTGCTAAGTAGTATTCCATCGTATGGAGGTATCAGAGTTTGTTCCATCTTTTGCCTATTGGACATTTGGTTTTCTTCCTCGAGTATTTTGCCATTATGAATAAAGACCCTATGAATATTTATATGCAGGTTTTTGTGCAAATATAAGTTTTGATTTCTCTGGGATAAATGCCAGGAGTATGACCGTTGGGTCGTATGGTAAGTGTTTAATTTTGTAAGAAACTGGCAAACTGTTTTCCATGGTATCTGTACCATTTTACATGTCTACTGGCAATGTGTAGAGATCTAGTGTCTCTGCATCCTTACCAGCATTTGATATTATCACTATTTAAAATTTTAGCTACTCTAAATGGTGTGTAGGCATATATTATTGTGGTTTTAATTTGCAGTTTCCTAATGACTAACGATATTGAACAACTTTTCTTGCTTATTTGCCATCTGCCTATCGTTTTTGGTGAAATAACAGTTCATGTCTTTCAGCCATTTTTTAAATTGGATTTTTTTTTTTTTACTGTTGAGTTTTGAGAGTTCTTTATATATTCGAGAAGACACAAAACGTTTGTCAGATATGTGGCTTGCAAATATTTTCTCCCAGTCTGCAGGTTGTCTTTTCACCCTCTAAACAGAGTCTTTCACAGCACGAAGCAAGTGGAGACTTTAAATGGCCATTTCAGAAAAGCCTGACCTAGCCTTGAGAGTGCCGGACACGGTCACTCCACTGGTTCCCGCTCACGAGGGCAGATCACGGGTTTAAATCCCATTTGCCTGTGCTAATTCAGCTTCACAATAGCTCATCCACCATGGGCTTAATGCTCTTCAGTGGCCACAGGTGAGTGTATTTCAGGACATCACAAAAAGATAAGCTGAGAAAGAGTGGCCCGCTGCTGCCAGAACCGCTTGAACGGCAAGTCCCCACTGACCCAGAGAGTGAGTCAGTTGCATCACCCCCTTAGAAACCTGGAAAATGCATCATCATCGGTGTAGAGCAAGAGCCAGCATTCAAAACGCCAGGGGGCTTATCAGGCCATTTCACCACAACATCAAGTAACAGGCAGGCTTGAATTCATCTGGCGCCGTTGACCAACACAGAGAGCCAAAACACACACGGAATTCAAAATCAGAAATAACCCCAAGTTTGAGTCATCCGATGTGGTTGTCTGCCTTGATTACATTCACCAGATAAAAGTCCAATGCACTCTGCGGGGTGAAACAGCCTCTGCCTCAGGTTGGGAGTTGCTGCCATGGAGACCACAAGAGTGGAGATTTTCTGACACACGGAAAGGAGTGGATTACCGCTCCTTCTTATGTAAATTTCCATGGAGGGGAAAAAAGATTAAAAGGAAAATAATTCTGCTGTAGTCATTTTCATTTAAGGTAATAAGATCCTTTGATTCCATCTTGGAGAAGAAGGCAACAGCTGTTTGTCACAAATGGTAAGACATTTTATTTGACATTTTGCAGGAACTCAATCTTTAGCTGTAATTTTGACCTAATGGTTACACTGAGTTGTTTTTAAGAGAAAGATAGATTTTCTTGAAGCCAATTGGCCTCAGGAATGAAGAATGAAGAACTAATTGTACCAACCTCAGTTTCTGAAGTGGACAGGGAAATCTTACCTTCCAGCCTCTCTATGTTCAGGCTGAGTGGGTCAGAAGGAGAGTGTATTAGGTAAGAAAATTTCTCAGCATCATTTAATGAACACTGGATTTATCCTTTTGCATTCTGGCTGTAGTCCCCAACTTTCACGTGGCAATGCACCCTCACCTCAGCTCTCAGCCCATGTGGTCCCCTTGCTGAGCACTTTAATGAATGATTGCATCTCATTTTCACAGCTCTTTGATGCACCTGCTATTATTACTCTTATTACCATTTTCCAGTGGGAAGCTGCTTCTTGGGCAGGGTGGATTTCCATCTGTGTCTCCTTTTTGGTGTTGAAAGCTGGTAAGTGAGGACACCAGGATTGGAACCTGGGTAGTCGGAGTGCGGACTCTCTCTTTTCTCGTCTTCCTGCTCTCTGCTTCTGGCAAGTTCAATGTCCACTTTTGATCTTCACCTACATTCCAGAATAATAGCTACTTTTGGTTGTTTTCTCAGCAGCACAAGAGAAGTGTGGAGAGATTTTTAGGTGAGTCGTCTAGAGAAGTTAATCTTATTTTGGGAATTCTACTGGCAGCTTCAGGTGGGGAAAATTTTGTTATTTTCTGTCCTCCTCTAGGTTCTAAAAGAAAGGGAAAAAAGATGGCGAGAGTAGAAAGATGTGACTGTATTCACCCTTTGTCAGGTGATGAGTGAGCAGCTTGCAAAAGCATTGAAGTTTGGAACAATCCAGAGAACCAAACTTTCAGCTGCCAGAGATGGCACCTGGTACACTGGGTACATCTGCCTGTAGGACCCAGAAAGAGCTGGAAGCCAAGTGCATGGATCAAGTCTGTAGAAGGTGGGAGAGCCAGGAATCGGGTGTCAGGGGGCATTTATTACCCATGGAAGCAGGTTTTTGTCAATTCCGTTCACTGCTGGATCACTAACACCTGGAATGGTGCCTGGCCAGGTAGTGGCTTAATAATCATTGAATCAATGAACAAATGAATGAATGGCTGTAGTAGGTGCTAGCAGGGCATCCTACTTCTTCCATCACCATGAAGGTGAAAGACATCATAAACGGGAATTTAGACAAGCCTCAGGAATTTTCAGCTGCCGTATATCTTGACTTGATGCTTCTAGTAGTTATATTATTTGTAATTCAATCTTTCTTTTTAAAATAGTTGACCAAGTGTGGTGGCTCATGCCAATAGTTCCAGCACTTAGGGAGGCTGAGGCAGAAGGATCACTTGAGCCCAGGAATTGGAGACCAGCTTGGGCAACATAGTGAGACTTCATCTCTTAAAAAAAAAAATTAGCTGGGTGTGGTAGTGCACACCTGTGGTCCCAGCTACTCTAGAGGCTGAGGTGGAGCATTGCTTGAGCCTGGGAGGTTGGGGCTGTAGTGAGCTTGGATTCCATCACTGCACTCCAGCCTGGGTGACAGAGCAAGACCCTGTCTCTAAAAAAATTAAATAAATAATAAAAAAATTAAAAAGGAACTCCCTTTTCTTTATTTTTAGGCTTCCTTCCCACCTGCTAATTCAAATGCTTTACAGCCAAAAATATCTTACCTTGATCCTGGTTTTTTCTGTATAACCTCTCTATTTCTGTTTCTTTCAACCGAATTTCTTTGGTCATCTACAGTTTTGTTTCTACTTTTCCTTTTTCTATGCATGCCTCAATCCATTGCGAACTTCTCAACCTGCCCCAAGTCCCCACAACTCCGCCAAAAGTAATTCTAACATTTTACGAATCCAATACATCACAGTTTTAAAAAAAAAAATTTTAAGAAGTATACTTTAGTTGAATTTGAAAAAGTTGCCCACTCATGTTAAATATTTATTTCCTTGTGTCTGGGATATCATTTGATTCTGATTCTGTTCCTAATTCTCTGACCACCCTTTCTTCATAGATTTCTCTTCCTTTGTTCAGCCTTTCACATCCTTAGAGTTCCATCCTCTGGTGATTGTTTGTCCTGTTCCATACATTCTCCTTATATGAGCACTGTGTTTTAGCTCATGAATGGTCACATGACCCAGCCAGGTCAATCAAAGTCTTCCATGGTACTTTGTTTATTTATTTATTTACTTATTCTTCCACATGCCATCTCATTTAACCTGGGACTTTTGTCGGAATTATCAGGAAAGATATTCTCCTTTCTTGGTTACAATGGACTTTTAGGATCACAGTAGTCTGGGGCTGCCAGGGACCATGTTCTTCATGAGCAGAGAGCCTGGCTGAGAATAAAGTCAAAACATGAGAAAGCAGGATGGAGAGACATACTGTCATCATGTTACCCCTGGATCTAACTATATTTGAGGCTTAAACTAATCCCGGACTCTAAAATTATGAAACTAACATATCTTTTTAAATAAGTTAAGCAGATTTGAGTAAGGTTTCTGACACTTGCAACCAACGGTCCTGAAAAAGATACCTCTACTTAGTCTTCCTATTTCCAATTTCATAACTCCAACTTCCCGATGCTGCCAGAAGGAATGATATGAGATACAGAACAGGTAGTGCTATGGCTCTGTGTAAGACCTCTCAATGGCTCTCCAGAGACTATTCAGGAGTGTGAACTCAAAAGCCTTGAGGGAGCAGGCTGATGGCATAACTGAGGGAAACAGTCCAGGTGTAAGATAATAGAAAAGGGGGGACCCAGTGTTCAGCCCTAGAGTATGGTCTGCCTCCAATCATGCATACTCAGAATGCAAACCCCAAGTGCCTGCCAAACAGAACATGTCTGGAGGTTGGATTTAGCCTCCAGCCTCCAAGTTTGCAACCTTTGGCTTATGTTGCAAGTTTAAGCTCCTGCAGACAGCCCTGGAGGCCTTTGTGATCAGGCCTCTGACACTTCACAAGATTCGTTTCCTGTCATTAGATGCTGTAGTGACACTAAGTTGGTGCCCACATAGTGTTCTTTTACAGTCCTATGGTTTTGCTCATGTTGGCCCCTTACCTGGGACTTCAGCCCACTCTATCCTTTCTATCATGATCTTCATCTCATTAAATCCCATTTGTTCTTTAATATTCATCTCAGGTGTCACCAGCTCCAGGAAGCCTCCTCTTGATGAGACAGGTGCCCCTCCTCCATTCTCTCATGGCCTGCTTTATGCCTCTCTGTCATTGCCCCTGACGTATACGGCAGACAATGTTGATTACTCACTTACAACCATTCCTTCTCCTGCTTACTTGCTGGCAGAATTTGCCTCTCTCAATGAAAGCTGAAAACACCTGATATTCTCTTTCCCAACCTGCCTTATAGCTAAAGTCTGGGGATGTGATTTAATTCTCAAAGAGATAAGATGGGAAATCTGCCAAGGAATTCTTGGAGAAAATTTTCCTCCATGACTACAAAGGAATGATCTTTTTCATGTCTGCCACTAGATGTAGTTTTGTGAGGATGTGATGGTTGGAGCTACAGCAGCCACCTTGAAGCTTTGAGGGGGAAAGCCAAGAGAATCATAGAGGTGGTGAACTGGATCCCTGCCATTCCTGAACTGCCGAACCAACCTGAGAACATTCTCCCCCAGATTTTTGGATATGTGAGATATAGTAATAATCCCTGATGCCTAAGTCACATTTTGTGTGTGTGTGTGTGGGGAGGTGGGGGCGGTATTCTCTTACTTGCAGACAAACATATTCTAAATGATTCAGCATACGTGTTCACATTGCCTGTGCACTTTCTCTTCTATTATTCTGTAAGTTATTTGTGGGGATAGATGATCTTATACTCTCTGGTCTACCATAGAGTCAGAATTCAGTAAATGTTCACTGAAATACTCTTTTTTTGCATAATTTTTCCACTGAGAGCTCCAGTAAAGGGTGAGTGCCAGATAACATCTGTCCCGTTTTGGAGATAGCCCCTGAGTGTTGGAGGGTGGAAAATATGTCAGGGAATGTTACATGACTAACACCCCAGGATTTATGGGAATGAAGAATCTGTTACAAGTGTTACATCATCTTAGTGGAATCGACTAGTGCTACTCAAATTGTTTGTTCAGACTTTTCTTTACGTGAAAGCTTACTATCAAGCCCAGCGTGTATGTCAGATGAAAGTGTGGTGCGTTGGTTGGAGAAGGGAAGGGATGATGGGGTGCTCACAGTCCCCCTCGTCCATGCTGGGCCTGTCTCTTTCTTGCTGCGATCCTTGCAGCCCCTTCTCTGACCTCTTCCCCAGGGTCAGTAGGCAGACAATTAAAGCTGCTTTTATGATCTTGAATCCATCAAACCCTTGGTCTTCCCTTGGTCCTCAGCTCTTTCATTAAAAGTTGGAGGTCACCATTAGCCTTTTGGAGGTCTATAAGACTCCAATTTTATTGGGGTATTTAGAGCACTGCACCAGCTTTAACAAAAAATGGTGCAGCAAATCAAAAAGGCAAAGCCATTTCGAGGAATCTATTTGGCAGTCCCAGTCCTTCAAGTACATACATTTAATTTTATGGTTTGTAATACAAGTTCATTGAATTTTTCATACCAAAGGAAGCCTTTGTATTTTGGAAAGCTCTATAAACTAAGAGCAGACATTCTTATATGGCATTTTGGCTCTTTTGTTCTTTTTTTTTTTTTTTGCGACAAGGTCTTGCTCTGTCATCCAGTGTAGAGTGCAATGGGGCTAACATGGTTCACTGCAGCCTTCACCTCCTGGGCTCAAGCGGTCCTCCCACGTCAGCCTCCAGAGTAGCTGGGACTATAGGTGTGCACCACCACATCCAGCTAGTTAAAAAAAATTTTTTTTGGAGATTGGGGGTGGGTCTCACCACGTTGCTTAGACTGGTCTCAAATTCCTAGCTTCAAACCATTCTCCCACCTCGGCCTTCCCAGATGCTGGGATTATAGGTGTGAGTCACTGCGCCTAACCTCTTTTGTTCTTAATAAAGGGGAAACAATCACTTGAGGTCCCAATATTGACTCACAGAGAAGCCATTCCCCTTTCACATTTCTACACACTTGTTAACATAAGTCTGAGTCTTCTCAGATCTTCTGACTGAAATTTAGGAAGTGGAATCAGATCTTCACATGATCTAGATCTCGGAGTTGGAAAGAACAGTGCTCTCAGGGTGGAGGGTTTGTGCAGGGCGGGGTGAAGGATGTTATGGGGATAGCATCATACCTAGATCACTAATGATCCCATGCAAAAGAAGGCCAGTCTCTCTCTGTCTCTGTCTCTCTGTTTTCTAAAGAGGAGATTAGATTGTATTTTCATTTTTTCATGGTCACTGGCTTCCCTTTAGCTTCAGGAAAGTAAATTTTAATCTCTCAGCCTGGATGAATTGCAACCCCGACCAACAAACTACCAGATACACTCAAGCTCTTGGCAGAATTGCCCTCACTTTTGTGAATCCTGTCTCTTCCCCTGGGCAGCAGAGTTCCTGAAGCCCTCTCAGTTGCAGTCTGTTCTTTCTCCAGGATGTTTCCCAAGATGAAAAGATGCCGTTGTTTTCCTTGTTGATAAACAATACAACTCTGAGATCTTTACACTATTTCCTTTGTGTTATAACTCCTTTGCAGCCCATAAAACATCCCTCTACCTGCCCATTCATCCAACAGATATTTACCTTTTATTTGCCAGATATTGTTCTAGGAGCCGAGGATACTGCAGGGAACAAGTCAGGCACACCCCTGTTGGCATAGAGTTTACATTTTAGCTTGGGGACAATAATAAACAAATAAATACTAAATATAATGTCATATAGTGAAAGCACTATGAAGGAAAATTGTGGTATCTATGAGAACGAGCCTCTGGGATCTCATGCTGCAGAGCGTGAAAGCGACTGGGAACCCTGGCAGCTGCATTCAGGAATGCATCAGTGTGTCTGCACTGAGACTGGTTCCCCTCAATGTCCCAGTGTGGCAGGGACACTGAGGCAGACTTGGGATTTCTCGATGGGAAACTTTGGCTTGAGTACTCTCTGAAGGCCTTGCTGGAATTTTTGTAGAAGTGTATTCTAGTCTGAAATTCTTCCTCTCTCCCACCCTCCTTTCCTTCCCTCTCTCCTTCACTTAGGGGCAGATCTTCACTGCAGTTTGACAGCTCTCGCCACCAGTCCCAGTTCGCTCCCTTCATTTTCTCATGTGTGTTTCCTGCAATAAAAGTTCACATTTCTTTTTTTTTTTTGAGATGGAATTTCACTCTGCTACCCAGGCTGGAGTGCAGTATCATGATCTCAGTTCACTGAAGCCTCTGCCTCCTGGGTTCAAAAGACAATCCTGCCTCAGCCTCCCAAGTAGCTGGGACTACAGGCACCCGCCACTATGCCCGGCTAATTTTTTGTGTTTTTAATAGAGATGGGGTTTCACCATGTTGACCAGGCTGGTCTCGAACTCCTTAGGTTATCCACCCACCTCGGCCTCCCAAAGTGCTGAGATTACAGGTGTGAGCCACCACACCCAGCAAAGTTTACATTTCTTATTCCATTCTCGAGCTGACACAAGACTAATGCAGCCTGCAAGAATAGAGAGTGATGTGGAGTGGGAGCTACTTTAGGTAAGTGGCCAGGGAAGGTGACATTGTCTAGAGACTTGATTGGAATGAGGAAATGATCAGAGCAAACCCCTGGGGGAGGAGCATTTACAGCAGAGGGAAGAAGTCAGAGCATTCAGACTCAGAGACTTGGGTTTCTGTGGGTTCCCTTCAAAACTGTTGAGGGGCGGCAGTGGGGATGGGTCCCCTCCAAACTTGCTCCCACCATCTCCCTTCCATTTGGAGGGCTCTGTCTTTAACCGCTTTGCGTATTTGGCTTTACCTAAGATTTCATGTTAACAAAGAGTTCCATGTTTAAAATAAAAACACCCTGGAAACCACTGCCCTGGAGGCACTCTGTGTCTCTGCCCTGTTTTATGACTCTGTCAGTTCACTGGCCATGCAGAGAATGGGCAGTGGAAGAAATTACCTCTATTTGGAAGCCTCATTGTTCCACCGAGATACTGGATTAGTGTGAGGCAGGTGTAGATAAGGGGAATTAGAGTAAGTGATTAAAGGACTTGATGCATGGACTCTCGTAGAGAGGGTGGGGCAGGATCATTTGGGGGCTTTTCATGCTCAGCTCAGCAGCGCTGCAGTTGGACAGCAGCCAGAGGAACTGGCATATATCAAGTAGACAGAAGTGGACAAAGGATGGCTGTGAGTGCTAAGGTTTGGGGAGGGAGTGGGAGGTAAAGGGTAGCCTTCTGTGTGAACCGAGAGGAGTTTCCAGAGGCAGTGGAGGGTAACAGCTGTGCTCAAGGGCTTCAGTTTCAAAATGTAAAATGTTAATATTGCCCAGAAGAAAGATGATAGAATTCACCTGTTACCAGTGATTGGTAACTGGATGTATAAAAATTTCCTGGCACTTTGTTAGTGACTTCTTTGGTGGTAAAACTTTATCTCTCCCTCCATCACCCCCAAAGTTTTCAGAAGAAAGAGACTGGCAGCCTTCATGCAAAGACTGACCTGGATGTGAGAGGTTTTATATTCGGTCCTTTTAGGCTGGGTAGGGAACACCAGAATTGCTGATAGAGAAGTGAATGTGTAACACACTGAAATGAAGGTGTGTTCAGCCAGTGAACTCAGGGAATCCTTGAGGTATGTTTTAAAATCAAGTTTGTTTATAAATGAGAGGTTCAACCTCAAAGCCTTAAACATGCAAGAGTCTGTTGTCTCATATAAAATATTTTGGAGATGGGTAGTAAGTACAGGGCTGCTAAGGCAGCTCCATGCATTATCAGAGGTCCAAGAGCCTTACGCTTTCTGCTCTGCCATGTATACTTTCCATCCTCAAGGTCCAAAATGGCTGCTAAAATTCCTGCCACTACATCTGGATCCCAGGCAGCAGGAAGGAGAAATGGAAGAAGAACTGTCCTGTCCCTGAGACAGCGTCATTCAGCATGTACCATACAACATCTCTGCTTATTGATCACTGGCCAGAACTTGGCAGAGATGAACCATAAGGCCCTTTTATGTTCTGCTAAAGACAGAACGATTAAAGAGCATATGTATTTACAGTCTACCTGATTTTAGTAAAGGATTGAGTGCAGCCTAAGGCATGTGCATGTTATCCTGCAGGTAACAGGGGCCACAAATGGGTTGTGGCTAATGGAACATGGCTGAAGGGACTGAGCCAGTTCTGAGCCTCAGGAGGTACTGCTGTTTCTTCTTGCCCTTCTGGGACTTTCATCATGGGAAGAACCCACAGTCTTGGGGTCTTTTGCAGACTGGGTTCCAGAATGAGATGCATTCTGAACATGAAGATGGCGCAGTTCTGAACTTGACCCATCACCTGAAGCCAAACTGTCCAAACCACCTCTCAAAGCTATGAGCCACAAATAGGTGCTTATTTTGTGTGCCTCAGAGATTTGTAATTGATATACAGCGTCACTGTAGCAGAAACCTGCGAATGCCCCTGGTAACTGGATTCGTCTCTATTCTCTCATACTGTGAGTGCTAGACAGGGGATGTGGCCAGTCCTACCCGTTCGGTATACCAGGTGACCTCGGAGATAGTGGGAGGGAAATGCCACACAGAAATGTCATTGCACAAAACAGAAATGCAGTGCTCATCAGCATGTGACAGCTGGCACCCAGGTGAGCACCAGGGATGGTTTAGCTCAGGGACTCTCAAAACTCAGCACTACTGGGCCGGGCACGGTGGCTCAAGCCTGTAATCCCAGCACTTTGGGAGGCCGAGACGGGCGGATCACAAGGTCAGGAGATCGAGACCACCCTGGCTAATACTGTGAAACCCCGTCTCTACTAAAGAATACAAAAAAAAAAAAAAACTAGCCGGGTGACAAGGTGGGCGCCTGTAGTCCCAGCTACTTGGGAGGCTGAGGCAGGAGAATGGCATAAACCCGGGAGGCGGAGCTTGCAGTGAGCTGAGATCCGGCCACCGCACTCCAGCCTGGGCGACAGAGCCAGATTCCGTCTCAAAAAAAAAAAAAAAAAAAAAACTCAGCACTACTGACATTCTGCTGTGGGCGTCTGTCTGGTGCATAGAAGTTCAGAAGTGTCCCCGGCCTCCACCCACTAGATACCAGTGACACCTTCTCCCTCCTATGCTGAGACAATAAAAAATGTCTCCAGATATTGCCAAATATACCCCACGTGGCAAAATCACTCCCAACTGAGAATCACGGATTTAGCTGATCTGGCTTCAGTTCTTCTGTTAAAGTTAAGACCAGAAAATGACAACTAATGACACCACTTACTGAGCATGTACTGAGTTCCAGGCACTTGGTTAAGCATTTTCAGGGATTAATTGAATTTGGAACGTTTATGAATGAGGAAGCTCAGGACAGAGAGAAGTAACTTGCTCCAGTAACATGTTTAGTCCACAGTAGAGCTAAGGCCAAGCTGTCTGACTCCAGAATTCATGCTCTTGACCATACTCCATGTTGCCTTCCCGAGAAATTAACCCCTTGGGGGAGTCAGGAAAAGATGCATCGACACGAGTGTTATTCTTGTGACTATCACTTGAATTCTGTATGTGTGTCTTATAGTAGCAAAAACAGTGTGGCCTTGTTCAGGTGTGATTCTCACTTCCCTTACATAGCTGTGGAATAACCTCAATAGTCACCCTCATACTTCCCTGCCTACCTGAGTGGGGCTACACAGACTGCAGGACGTATCCAGCCTCTTCAGGCCTTTTCTGGACAACTCATTCCTACTTAGTGAAAACGTGTTTCCTGCACCTCTTTGATGATAGAGATAAAAAGCCTTAAAAAGGTTTCTACCCATTAGTCTAGCAATTCTGCTTCTTGGAATTTATCCTTAGGAAGGAATCAAATATGTCAAATCAAACGAAGAGTTATGCATAGGATATTTGATTTTAGTGTGATTTGCAAGAGCAAACATTGAATATGATATTGGGCAAATAAATTACAGCATGTCCAGATGGTGGTATGTTCGACTTGTAGATGAATATTTTCTTCCAAGGGAAAAACTTCATGATATATTATTCTTTGAGAAAAAAAAAAGATTTGAATACCATGTAGCATATGATCCCAATTTTGGAAATTGTGTATATATTACACCATCATATTGAACAAGCAGGGACTTGTAGGATGCAACAGAAATGAATCGTATTTTTGGTCTCCCACTGTCTTGTCAAGCTTGTTCTGCAGTATTTATTCTGCTCCTTGATGAAAGTGGGGCAAGTTCTACAACGTCTTTGTGGCTCTTATCTAAGAAAACATCATCCAGTTACTTCTTCCACAAAACCTAGTCTCCATTGGTAGTTAATATGCCCATTCCAGGGTAAGGACCCAAATCCTCCCATCGACATTGCAAATGAAAATTTCCTCCCTCTCCCAGCTTTGCTGTATTAGGCTGGCACCTGCAGTGAGAAGGGGTTGTGGGGCTGTGCGCCTCTATATTCGTCACCTGGTGCTTCCATTTCCCATACCCCCCCCACCCCCACCCCTTGGCTTCTCCAGGATTGGCTAGGGCAAGGGGGGAAGAGAGGAGGAAGGCGGGTGGGAAGGGACTCACTTCACTGGTGGTGTTCTAGCCATCTGGGGTTGACAGATGACTCACCTCATGGGTTCCTTCATGGGTAATTTGCAGCCACCGCCCCTTATCTGCCTTTGCTTGATTGGGAGCATGCATCTCTTCTGACCATTCCTCCACTGCTTCTCCCTCACCCCCTAGCATCTGGTGCCACACCTCCTAGGCCGGTTCTGCTCCATAGGAAAGTCACACATGCTTTGCCCTGACAAACTCGGGAAAAGCAAGTCTCCCTCAACACAATCACCTCATCTCACTCCGTCCTCAGAGCAACTGGCCTGCTGCCATCTCTCGTCCTTTAGATTTCTCAGGGCGAACCAGACATCAATCCATGGAGTCTCCCATGATCAGGGAACATGCTGCAAGTCTTCCAGGAGGTCTCATGGAAGCACCTTCACCTAGGCTTGAGGTGAGAAGAAACAGCCTCTCCTCAGGAGGGTAGGGAGTCTAGGGATTGGCAGCTCTCTCCCCAAATCCTTGTCTAATCCCAGCCCAGCTCCAAATTCTTTTTTTTTTTTTTTTTTTGAGACGGAGTTTTGCTCTGTCACCCAGGCTGGAGTGCAATGGCACAATCTCAGCTCACTGCAAGCTCTGCCTCCTGGGTTCACGCCATTCTCCTGCCTCAGCCTCCTGAGTAGCCATGACTACAGGCGCCCGTCACCATGCCTGGCTACTTTTTTTGTATTTTTTTTAGTAGAGATGGGGTTTCACCGTGTTAGCCAGGATGGTCTCGATCTCCTGACCTCGTGATCTGCCTGCCTCGGCCTCCCAGAGTGCTGGGATTACAGGTGTGAGCCACCGTGCCTGGCCTCCAAATTCTTTAAAGTTGTGGTGGTGGATAGATTGGGGTCCCAAAACCTGTTTCTGACTACCTCCTGTGTAAGTCTTTGTGGTCTTCCACCTTCCCTTAGAAATGGGGTGCAGTTACTCTTGGTGTCTTGGAGCCCTGGCTGATACTAAAACAGAACCTGTTTTAATATCCTGTTTTGCACAAACACAGAATAAAGAGGCAGACCGTATGCCTATCAGTCTTGCAGAGGCCTCCGGGAGAGAGAAGATGGGGAACTGGATAGCATGATTTCCAGGGTTCCTTCCAACCCAGAGATTGTATGGCAGGCTGGCAGGGAATAAGAGAAAGCATTGGACACATTCCCTGACTGTACTATTAGAGAGACAAGACACGCACTAAGCACCCTGGTAGCAGACCATCACAAATGCTTTTGATGGTAATATAAATGCAATAACAATAAGTATGAACAATCAAACCTTGAACCGTTTGGAATGAGCTTTATGTCTCAGAGAATAGGGAGGAGTCAACTCACTGCTGTAGAAAGTTGCTGAGAGGAGGTAGATGTCAACTAAACTTGGTGTTCCGAGAGGACGCCTTTAAACCTCCTTGGCCTCTCCTCCCGGGCACTTTGCACTTGTTTGTTCTCCCAAATGCCTCCTTGCCAGGAAATCAGTCCCAGTCCCTGTAGTTGGAGTAAAGTTGTCATCTACTTTTTGCTATTGCACTTTGTCTACACTCCTTCTGTGCATGTTGTCTCATAATTGAGCGGAAGCCTCAGAAGGTCAAGGGCTTCTTTCTTTATTCACAGTGATATTTCCTCTCTGGGCCTGGCACATGGGGACACACATGCACGCACACGCACACATGCACGCGCATGCACGCACACACACACACACACGCGCACACATGCACGCGCATGCACGCACACACACGCACACGCACACATGCACGCGCACACACACACACAGCATGCACACACGCACGCACACACACACGCACACACACACGCACACACATGCACATGAGCACGTTGATATTATTCTTTTGTCCATGGCGCTGAGTTAGTGATTGGCTGAGTCAGGGCTGGAGCTGGGTTTCTGGGTTTCCACTGCACAGCTCTTTCTGCCTCCTCCCCTGGACTCTCCACTCTCTGGCTTCCCGGGTCTCTGGGCACCAGGAGCCTGGAAAGCACTTCGCTGGATATTCCAATTCTGTTGGCATTTGTGACTGAGGACATGTGCCCAAATTCATCCTGTGCGTTTCCAACTCAGAGCCTTCTGGAACAGAGGTGCTCCCCAGAGGCAGGCAACATGCAGCCTGAGGAGATGGGTCACAGAAAGCTGCACACCCGGCGCTGGTATCATGCTGAGCAGAGCGGGCCCTCCCGTCCCAGTGGCCCTCCCTTCTGTGTACATTTAATGAGCGTTTGGCTGCGTTTCAAGGAGACCTGGCCTTGGGCACAGGGCATGGAAATGAACTCCTGAGTGAGCTCTCTAGGAGAAAAATAAAGGCCTGGCCTTGGGCCTGATTGGAGCCCCGTGACTCTGCCAATGCTGTGTAGAGAAAAAGGCAGTTGTGTTGAGTTACCGCATTTTAAATTAGAGGCTGTAAACCTTCTCATTTTATGGGTGGAAACCAAGGCTCAGAGAGGGTGTCTGATGCCCAAGTTTATGCTTCTGGCTTCACAGTAAATTCAGTCACCCTTAGACTCTGTAGAACCACTACAGAGGCCAGCTGGAAAGAGGTCTGAATCCCTGCCAACCTCGTTCGGTGCCACCTCAATTTGGGGGAACTCCTGGCCTTCTTGGGTGAATTATAATAGATGCTTCTGCACATCCCTGTGCCTCTGCATGTATCCCTCTGTGAGCCTGTCCCTGGAGAGCCTGCACCATGTGTTTATCATCCCTGGATTTCCAAGAGAGGGCACATTGTGGGCCCACAGGCATCCCAGGGTGGGGGGTCACTGTCACCAGGACTGGCTTTTCCAAGCAAGTCAGGCCCAGCTCTTCCTGCCAATGCGCCTCCTTTCTCTCTCCTTTCATCTCCCGAGCCTCAGAAAGCTGAGCAGTTTCTGCTGAGGATACCATCCTGTTAATTCTAGGAGGGAAGCCTGCCAGGAGCAGCCAAAATTTCTGGCCCATTTCCCAATGCATAGGACAACTGGGAAATCACCTAGAACAGTGCTGTCCAATAGAAATGTAATGTAAACCACACATTAATTAAAAATTTTCTAGTAGCCACATTAAACAAAGAAAAAAGACACTGGTGAAATCGAGTTTAATAATACATTCTATGTAACCTAAGATATCTAAAACATCATTTCTGCATGTAATCAATATAAAAAATTATGAATGAGATACTTTGCATTTTTTGATATTGAGTGTTCCAAATCTGGTATGTATTTTACACTTATGGCACATCTCAATCTGAGCGCTAAATTTTCATAGAAAATATTTGATCCATATTTCAATTTCATAAAATTTACAATGGAAACAATAGAGCCATCTCTCTGCATTGTTTAAACGTAATGTTTTTCAACAACTGAATTGTCTATTTAAAAATTTACATTTACATTAATTAAAGTAAAATTTTAAAAAGGCAGTTCCTCAGTTACACTCGTCACTTTTTGAGGGTCAAACACAGGCTCTAGAAGATGTGGAGGAAGCTCTGGCAGAATGGGACTGAATCAGGTGTGTTAGGCTGTTCTTGTACCACCATAAAGAAATACCTGAGATTGGGTTTTGCTTTTTGTTTTGTTTTGTTTTGAGACTGAGTCTCGCTCTGTCACCTAGGCTGGAGTTCAGTGGTGTGATCTTGGCTCGCTGCAACCTCTGCCTCCCAGGTTCAAATGATCCTCGTTCCTCAGCCTCCCAAGTAGCTGGAATTACAGGTGTGCACTACTGCGCCAAACTAATTTTTGTATTTTTAATAGAGACTGGGTTTTGCCATGGTGGTCAGGCTGGTCTCGAACTCCTGACCTCAAGTGATCCACCTGCCTCAGCCTTCCAAAGTGCTAGGATTACAGGCGTGAGCCACCATGGCCATGCAAGACTGGGTAATTTATAAAGGAAAGAGGTTTAATTGGCTCACGGTACTGCAGGCTGTTTAGGAAGCATGGTGCCTGCATCTGCTTGGCTTCTGGGGAGGCCTCAGGAAGCTTACAATCATGGTGGAAGGCAAAGGCAGGGGCAGGCGTTTCACATGACAGGAGCGGGAGCAAGAGACAGTGTGTGTTGGGGGAAGTGCCACACCCTCAAACAACCAGATCTTATTGAGAACTCACTCATTATTGTCCTTGGTGCAAGGACAGCACCAAGCCTTGAGGGATCCACCCACCGTGATCCACTCACCTTCCACCAGCTCCCACCTCCAATACTGGGGATTACATCTCAACATGAAATTTAGACGGGACACATCATCAGGGGAGAAAGCCCAATGGCTCTAAGGGGTGGGGGCAGCTTCGCTCATTGTTTTGGTGTGTCAAAATACACGTCTCACTTATTTTCCGCAGAGTTTCAGGGATTGAAGGTGGGTGGCAGTCACGGTGGAGGTTGGGCTAGCTTCCAACATAGTCGTCAGTGGGATTTCACGTCTCTGCATTTTCAGCAGCACGGGGAAGTTTGGGCAGCACTGATTTTGCCAGGGAGACCGGGAGGACTGGTACTCTGGGGAGAGTCTCCTAGGTTCAGGGACCCCAGAGAATGCCTGCAGGGTGTCGAGGCCCCTTGAGCGGAGAAAGGGAACCGCTGCTCCCCCTCCTGGTAGCCAGAGGAACAACAGTCCTGCCGGGCTGCAGTGATGGCAGGGCTGAAGGCAGCCTGTTCCAGGGTGGAGGCAGATGGACAAAGGGCTGAGGAAAAGCTGTGTCTTTTTTGAATTTCCAAGTCTCAGAACGCAGAGACCCTTGACTTTGGAAGTACGATGACATGAGTACAGAAAGGAATCTTAGAGAGCAAGATTATTTAATGCAGTTTGGCAATTTTCAAGTACAAAACAAAAATTATTTATTTTTCCCTACATTTTGTTAGGAATCTGTAATCACCTTCAGAAAGACCTCACATGTGAACATATACATTTTCAGAAATGACATATCAAATCCTCCAGTCACCTACTCTATAAGCTGAAATTATGTACATAGTACAATAATATACATAGTAAAAAATTCAAAGCACACCGTAAGTTATACAATGGAAAGTAAACATTCCCTCTTCTTCCCTTGGACATCTCTTTAAAATGTTCAGAGCAACTGCCAGGTAGTAGCTGCTCAATAAATGCTAGTTTTTGAAATATTGTGGGTGGGCCAAAAAACTAACAGCATCATAAATATTTGATTAAACTGCAAACCAGTGGGGCCTTGTGTGAGAAAAGGAGATGTGGCAGCCAGGTTGAGCAATGCTGCTTTGGAATTTGGTGCTTTTGAATGCTGTTTTTTTTGAATTTTGCTTTAAAAGTTATTCACACCCTCTACCCAACACTTAGAGGAGGCACTCCGACTGTGCTTATCTGGAAGCTTCTGGAAACAGGGTGCCCAGGATAGTAAGGCAGGGAGGGACATTGCTTTTCAGGGCCTATGGCGGGCAAGTGGTGAAAGGGCTGGTCTTGGATGCGACAGACATGCCCCAGGAAGGAAAAAGCTATGAGCTATGTTCCGTCTTTGGCAGCTGGGTTACATCACTTTAGGCCAATTTAATCCAACCAACATTCAGGCTAGTGGATGGGATAAGAAGAGACAGTTTTTATCTTCAAAGTGTTTGCATCTGAGGGCAACAAAAGGGCACATCCACCTACTATAAAGTAATGCAGAGAATGATGGTCACTGATGGCAAATTTCCCTGGAGTCCAAAGGAAGGGTCAGCAAACAATGGCCCACAGGCCAAATACGGCCACCACCTATTATTTTTAATAGACTTTATTTTTAGAGCAGTTTTAGGTTCACAGCAACACTGAGTGGGATGTGTAGAGATTTCCCGTTTTTTCCTTGCCCTCACACATGCACAGCCTCCCCCATGATCAACTTCCCCCACCAGAGGGTCACATTTGTTACAGCTGATGATTGGCACATCACTCTCACTCATGGAGTCTATAGTTTACATTCTGGATCATTCATGGTGTATATTCTGTGTGTCTGGACAAATGTATACTGATGTGTATCCACCACTGTAGTATCATCAGAGTAGTTTCACTGCCCTAAAAATCCTCTATGCTCTGCCTCTTCATCCCTTTCTCCCCACCAGCCCCTGGCAACCACTGATTGTTTTACTGTCTCCATAGTTTTGCCTTTTCTTGAGTGTCGTGTAGCTGGAATCATACAGTATGTAGTCTTTTCACACTGGCGTCTTTATTTTGTAATATGCATTTAAGTTTCCTCCACGTCTTTTCATGGCTTGATAGCTCATTTCTTTTTAGTGCTAAATACTATTCCATTGTCTGGATAGACCACAGTTTATTTATTCACTCACCTGCTGAAGGGCATCTTGGTTGCTTCCAAGTGTTGGCAACTATGAACAAAACTGCTCTAAACATCCATGTGCAGGTTTTTGTGTGGACATAAGTTTTCAACTGTTTTGGGTAAATACCAAAGACAGCAATTGCTGGATCATATGGCAAGAGTATGTTTAGTGTTGTAAGAAACCGCCAAGCTGTCTTCCAAAGTGGCTGTACCATGTTGCATTTCAACCAGCCATGAATGAGAGTTCCTGTTGCTCCACATCCTTGCCAGCATTTGGTGTTGTCAGTGTTCTGGATTACAGCCTGTTTGTTTTTGAAAATAAAGTTTTATTGGAACACAGCCATACCCATTTGTTTATGTATTATCTATCACTGCTTTCATGCTACAACAGCAGAGTTGGCTGGTTATGACAGAGACAGAATGGCCATGAAAAAAAAAGCCTAAAATATTTACCACCTGACTCTGTTCAGAAAAGGCCAATGCCTGGTCTAATGGAACAGCTGTGTTCAATGGAGAAGCTGTGTAGGTGTCGCAGTGGCTCCTTGGAATGGAGAGAGTAAAAAGGGGAGAGATTCCAGACACAGGAAACAGACTGAGCAAGGACGGGGTGGCCTGGCCAGGTTGGGGAAACGGGGCAGTGTCAGAGACTCAGCTCTTTAGGCCTTTCCTCAGCTCTAAGCTGGAAGGAATTGAATCCATTTTTCCACCATTGTAGAAAAGACAGGATGAATGAGCTGATGTCTGTAAATGCTTCAAGCAAGATATGAGAAAAGCATCCCTTCACGCAAAACGCTATTTCTATTTTATTGTTAAATGGATGCTAATTTTTCTGTTTTCCTTTTCTCTTCCCAGCCCAGTTTGCCAATTTCATCCTTCCTATTGTTTTGCCTTAACAAAACAAAACATACCAAGCATACCAGCAAGCTGTAATGTGTTTACTTACAGAAACGTATTTTCATTCTTTTTCAAATAGGTAGTTCACTCCTAGGGTCCAAAATTCAAAAGGTTTAAAGAGCGTACAGAGAAACATTGCCCTCCTATTTTGTAGCCTTCCTGCTCTTCACCTTGGACGCAGCCAAAAGTACCAGTCTCTTGCATTGTATATCCTTCTAGAGATATTTTCTGCAGGTACAAATATTGATGCAGATATTATTTTTCTTTCCTTTATCACAAATGATCATTTTATATGTATATGTATACATGCATCTATATATCTCATATATATATGGGCACCATTTTGCAGTTAGCTTTTTTCCTCTTAGTAACAGTTTTAGAAGTGTTTCACACGAATGAATCCAGAGCTTCCTCATTCTCTTTTTATTCCTTTTTAGTGCTTCGTCCTGTAGACGTATCCTGTTATGTTTAAATGTTTTAGTGGCAAATCAGGGCTGTCGCTGTCTCCCCGTTTCTTGCCATCATCAAGCCCTGGATAGTATTTATTGCTGGGTTCAGGGTATGGGGTCAGTAGCAGTGGCTGGGTTCATGGTGCTGATGGCTTTGAAACAGCTTTTTTGTGGCCCTTTGCAGGTGAAGCGAGAGAGAGAAGAGAGCTAGATTCCAGGAATCCTGCTGGCAGGGCTCTTCAGCCTGCTTTGGCTGCTGGGGTGGGGTTTGGCTGCCTAGGGGCCATTGCCCTGTTCCTGTGATTTCCCTTCCTCAGGTTGCTGGTGGGAAAAGGACCGTTGGAAATGGAAGACATCAAGATTATTCTGATGTAGTGAGATCAGGGAGGCTCTATGGTGGTGGTGGCATTTGGCAGGTGTCTTAGCCATGGCTTTTTGATTGAAAGTTACAAACACCCATCTCCAACTAGCTTAAGCGAAAAGGAGAATTTATGGGTTTATGCAGGCAAACAAAGACATTTAGCACTTGTAGCAGATACCACCAGTTACTTATGCAATGTGCATTTCCTCTGTTGTCTCAATATGCCCAGTTAAAAATAGTCAGCTCTTCGGACTTCCTTGCAGTGAGGGGTGGTCGTGTGACACTTTTCTCAACGTTGAGATGTAAGCAGAAGGCTACAGGTTGGGTTTTCTGGGAATATATTATTTTTCTGATGAAAAGGGCTACACTCAATGGGCACATGCTTTCTGCCCTTCCAGTGTGGAATGTGGATATAACCCCAGAGATGTAGCAATCATCTTGGAGCATGAGGAGAGTCATGTGATAGGGATGGCAGAGCAAAATGGTCTTTGACGTCATCATGGAGCCAGAACAGCAGAGCTTGTCCACTGGCCTTTTAAACACCTGCTACCCCGCTAAAACACAAACTCCTTTGGCTAAGCTCTGGAATTGGGCTTTTGCTGCTCAGTGGAGCAGGGGCCTTGTCCTAATTCAGGGCAACTGGATTCTGGGCTTTGTACAGTGTCAGTTTGCTCCGTCTCTTTCCAGTTTATTCTCTTAGAATCCTCCATGAGGCAAGGGACATAGAATCTACCCTGTCAGCTTCCAATCCAGGGGGAAGAGAAAGCTGGCTATTCCTTCGATTCCAACATGGAGAGGAAAACTCCAGGGAAGACATCTGTGTAGTCTGTCTTGAAGGGTCTTCCTTGAGCCAACTGCTGTGGATCAGAGGATGGGGTAACATGATCAACCACATTACCAGATCGGCCTACCTGGCAGATGGAGGAGGGAGCAGTTTCCTAAAGGAGGAGATGGAATATTTTACCAGAAGTGGGAAAAGGCAGGCAGGCAGATGAAAACAACAGATGGTCCTTCAGCAGGTGCCGAAGGTTTAGATGAGTGGAGAGGAAAGGCAAGGTGATTTCAGGGGGATGGTCACCTCCTCCAAGAAGCCTTTTCAGACACCCTGACTTAGCCACTTCTCTCTCCACACCATCCACTCTTGCTTCCCTTACGGTAGTACCTGGCACTGTCTCTTCCTAGCAGTTTTGAAGGTGGGCACTTCTTCTGGTTGATCCTGTATCCTTCCTATTGCTAGCATGTGGTGGCCACTCATTGTTTAGAGCAGTGAGTGAAGGGATGGGGGGAACAAAGACACAGAGGAAGAAAGTCACAAGAAAGACTTCAGTGTGCTTGGAATCTTGAGTGTATGATTAAAAACCCAGCAAATCCCAAGATTCTTAAGGTGGGTTAGGGTTTTAGCATGGCCCTGAATGTCAGGCTAAGAAGTCTGTGCGACGGACAGTAGTGAGCCGTTGAAATCTTCTGAGCAGGGGAGTGGCAAGGTCAGGGCTGCTGCACTCCTGTGCCTTGTTCCTTTGACCCCTGGCTGCTGTCTTTCTTTTCCATTCTCTGGATTCTCCATGATTCTTCTTGGTCTGGTTCTTCATCTGTCTTGAACACCTTTAGTCCATGTTTCCCACCCCTGCTTTTTTTCTCCTCAAACTTCTTCACCAATCAGTTCTGGGCTGATTCTGTTCTCTGTGCGGGGAAAGGACAATTTACCCTGGTGCCAAGCGAGTGTCCTTCCCAGGAAGATTCCATCTGAGCAGCTCTTGGCTGCCCTCTTCTGGGCAATGGTGGATATAACCACCTGCTCTTTTGGAACTGGCTAGAAAGACTCTGGTAGCAGCCTTGCCTCACGATGAGAGTTCTGTCTTTTTGTATCTGCCCACCAGATCCCCTTTAATTACTTAAGATCAGTAAGGTTTTTTTTGAACGCCTACCAAGTGTTTAGATTTGTCTGGCGATAGCTACGTATAGAATAGAATGCTTCTGACTTCCCACTGATCTAGATATTGTTCATCGTGGGATCTAAGCCATGCATAAATGTCTGAGCACTTCTTTTGCTAATTTACATGTCTGTCCTATTTATTTGACTGAACTGAGGTCACTTTAGTTTTGAAAGCCATTGAAGAGGTAATGTATTTGAACTTTATAAGTATGTAAGGCTTACATATTTATGTTCCCCGGAGAGCATCTTCCCCCATAAATCACACCCTGATGCTTTCATCAAAGTGCAGAAGTCTGTGCACATATTTTTATTATTCACAATGGAATCAAGGCAGTGCCCTAATTAATGATTTTGCTAAGAGGCAATTGCTGTTTCCAGGGAACTCGGACTTGTAACATGGATTCGAAGCCATTCCTGGGGTTTTTTGAGCTCATAAAATGACGGATACGCATCCCAACAGGACATCTGACTGGATTCTTGGCCTCACTGTCGGTGATAGAAATACTTTATTCTGAACGAGTTGCTTTCTTCAGGCCAAAGGCTAATTGCTATCCCATTCTGGTGAGCAGGCTCTCACTCAAACGCCTGGGCTCTGAAACCTGTAATCTCTTCACAGTACTAAGATGACATCTTCCTTTCCTGGATCCGCATTTGGAATTCCCCTATTCCTCCATTCATTCAAACCCAGCCCATTTTTTCAAGACCTATTTCTTTTTTTTTTTTTTTTTTTTTTTTTTTTTTTGAGACAGAGTCTCGCTCTGTCGCCCAGGCTGGAGTGCAGTGGCCGGATCTCAGCTCACTGCAAGCTCCGCCTCCCGGGTTTACGCCATTCTCCTGCCTCAGCCTCCCGAGTAGCTGGGATTACAGGCGCCCGCCACCTCGCCCGGCTAGTTTTTTGTATTTTTTTAGTAGAGACGGGGTTTCACCATGTTCGCCAGGATGGTCTCGATCTCCTGACCTCGTGATCCGCCCGTCTCTGCCTCCCAAAGTGCTGGGATTACAGGCTTGAGCCACCGCGCCCGGCCTCAAGACCTATTTCTAATCTCTTTTCTCTGAGATCCATTCCCTGCATCCTGACTTTTCTTTGTTCTAAACAATAATACTTCTGTAGTTTGTGGCATTGACTTAGCAAAAGTCATGTATTATCTTGCAACATCTTTTAATTTTTAAATAAACCTTATTTATACATTTTGTACTGTCATTTAACTTTACAAAAGTTTATGTTTCATGTCTTTAATTGAATCATAAAATCCATAATGCCAGAAACCATATCTTACACTTGGTTGTTTACCCCACAGAATGTTGAATATTTATTGCTATATATTCAATAGATGAGCAGCAAATGCTCTTGACTGGTGGCTTGTTGTATCATTTGCCTATCTTAGCTCTAATTAGTATACTTGCCTGAGAAATTATTTACAAAAGACAGATTGGCCCAGGCCATCATTAACACTTCTCTGGAATATTTTCATTCATTTAGATGCTTTGCAAAATGTATCGCCCAAATGGCACTGTGTCTATGTGTGCACATAAAAAAGAGAAGCCAAATTAAAATCATCCTTTTAATTTATTGTTGATGCATGATTATTTTAAAATTTAGTTTTAATTTTGATTATACACATACATAATTTTCAGGGTCAAATAATTTTAGAAGGCATAATGAAAAACAATAGACTCTTCTCTTGATCCATCATTTCCTGCTTCCTAGAATCAACACATTCAGTTCTTGCTTTTGGTTTTTCCTCCATGTCACTGGTATATGCTTATAGTGCTCCTTCTTTTTTGCCTAACGCCTTAAGCATTAACTGTTAGCCTCCCACTATTTTAGCCCTCTTTTACCGCTTCCACCATGCCCCGTTGTGCACAGTTCCTGAACCCCTGGACCCCCATGCTCCCATTATCCCACTACTGTTATTTCATAATTTTGCTTAGGTTAATATTCGGTATGTATACTTTCCTGTCCCTATAAATACTCTTCACAGCTGAAATGTGCTTACTTTTATTTTCTCGCACAGTCTTTAGGTTTTCCCGGAGTTAATAGCTCTATGGTTTTTTCTTCCTTTGTTTTGTTTTCTATCACTAATTCACTCAAAACTTTCTCCTCGGTTGTTTACATTTCCTCTCAATACACTCACTCACATCAGGTATTCTAACAAAGCCATCTCTTGACCATCTTTCCTGCGTCCTGCTGAGCTGCTCCAACCTGGACTAGTTTATTTCTAGGCTGAGTACATGGCTGTATTTGGATCTCCCTTCACCTTTATCTCTGGGATTTCCTTTGCTCTTTCTTGGATTGATGTTCTCATTTCCCAGACTCCGTATCTTCCTCTTTCTTGCTTTGCCTCCTAATTTTGGACTTATCTTGTAGCTGCTGCTGCTTCTTTTTTTTTTTTTTTCCTTTTTCACATCAGATGGGAAGTGTGCCAACATCACAACAAGGTTTGAGGTGGGCACATCTCACGCACAGACATGAACACCCAATCATCATGCTTATAAACTACAAAAGGATCTCCAGTAGCTTCCTGAGAATGGGGTCACGGCAGGTAATTGTTTTGAGACTTACGTCTGAAATGTTTGTATCCCACCCAAATATTTAATTGTTAACTTTGATAGGTATAGAATTCTAGGCTAGAAATAATTTTTTTCTACAGAATTCTAAAGTCATTGTTACATTATCTTTTTGCTTCTAGTGGGGCTGTTGAGAAATCCACAGTCATTTTGGTAGTTTGAGCAATCATTTTTACCTTTTTCTGAAAAGTTTTAAAACTCCCTCTTTTATGTCTATTGTTCTGAAAGTTTGAGATGATGGAACTTAGTGTGAATTTATTTTTATCTATTGTACTGAATATTTACTGTAACTTTTAAGTCTAGAAACTCATGCCCTTCAGTACTGAAACATTTCTTGGATTATTTCTTTTGTCTTTTTTCTTCTATTTTTCAAGTTCTTTTTCTGAAATTTTAGTTACGCAGTTGATGAACTCCTAGAATGATTTTCTATATTTCTTATCTTTTGTATCATATCTTCCATCT
Source organism: Trachypithecus francoisi (assembly GCF_009764315.1). Classification (NCBI taxonomy): domain Eukaryota; kingdom Metazoa; phylum Chordata; class Mammalia; order Primates; family Cercopithecidae; genus Trachypithecus; species Trachypithecus francoisi. The sequence continues at coordinate 77,563,093 of NW_022681472.1, read as the reverse complement.
CTTTGATTTTTCATTCTACTTTCTAAGAGATTTCCCTAAATTTATCTTCTAACCCTTTGGCTGAAATTTTCAATCTGGCTGTCAAATTTGAATTTATAATTCCTCTCTTGTTTTACAATTGTTTTCCTTTTGCTAGAACATTGTTTTTGTTTAATAAATTACAATAACTTCTCCTATTTGTCTGAGGATGTTGATGATAGTTTCCTTTTGAAGTTTTTATTTTCCTGCAGAGTTTTCTATAAGTTGCTTTTTTCCCCCTCCTAATATTTTGACCTTTACAGTTGACCCTTGAAAAACATGAACTTGAACTACCTGAGTCTGCTAATATGTGGATTATCTTCTGCTTCTGCCACCCCTGAGACAGCAAGATCAACCCTTTCTCTTGCTTCTTTTCTTTAGCCTATTCAACGTGAAGATGACTAAGGTAAGGACCTTTGTGATGATCCACTTCCACTCAATAAATAATACATATAGTTTTTCTTCCTTATGATTTTCTTCATAACATTTTCTTTTCTCTGGCTTACTTTATTGTAAGAATACAATATATAATACATATATCATAAAAAATGTTTAGTGATCGTTTTATGTTATTGGTAAGTCTTCCAGTCAAGAGTAAGCTCTTGGCAGTTAAGTTTTTGGAGAGTCAAAAGTTATATGTAGATTTTCAACTGCTTGTGGGTTGGTACCCCTAACCCCATGTTGTTAAAGGGCCACCTGTATTTTTCAAGTTAGGGAATTTCCTCAGAGTTTTGGTGATCATTGACTAAGTCTCACATTTTGAAATGAGACACTTAAAAGCAAATTAGAAACTCAGTGTGTGGGGGTGGAACTTGTTAACTCTGAACTCACTACTTGCAAGGTAATTTGGCCGATCTGCTTCTCCAGGGGAATTCTGTTGTTGGCTCTGCTATATCTTTTCTAGGAGTATATAGACTTCCTAGAGAGTTGTGCTTCAGTCTCCGACAAGCAGTGTTAAGTCTGGCTTCTCATGCTCTGAGAACTAAGGTCCTCATATTCAGTGTGTTACCTCTCACTTAATCTTTCTGTGTTCAGTACACTGTCCCTGCCCTCAACAGTGACGTATATGCCCCACTCTGCTTCATTGTTTCCAAGAATTAAGTCTTCAATAGTCTGGGTTGGGGAGGGGCAGGATGAGGGGCCAGGGGAGGGTCTATCCCCTTCTTAAACATGCTTCCCACCAGTCATCGTGTCAACAGACTCAACTTCCCACCCATGTCCAGTGGTCCCCTGGGATTCTGCAGTGAAAATTGGGCTTATTCTCATTGTCAGCTTGGGGTTCAGCTTTCTCAGGTCTGCTAAGTGAGTTATCACTGGTTCATCTGCTTCCTAGAGCTCCAGATTTTATTCCTTTATGTTCTTTCTGGTTATCTTTTTCACTGAGGTTTAATGCTTTAAAAAAATTTTCCAGTCAGGCGCAGTAGCTCATGCCTGTAATCCCAGCACTTTGGGAGGCCAAGGCGGGTACATCACCTGAGGTCAGGAGTTTGAGAACAGCCTGGTCAACATAGTGAAACCCCGTCTCTACTAAAAATACAAAAATTAGCTGGGCATGATGGCGGGTGCCTGTAATCTCAGCTACTTGGGAAGCTGAGGCGGGAGAATCGCTTGAACCCAAGAGGTGGAGCTTGCAGTGAGCCGAGATCAGGCCATTGCCCTCCAGCCTGGGTGACAGAGTGAGACTCCATCTCAAAAAAAAAAAAACTTTTTTCTTTGCTGTAATATTTATTGGAATTTCTAGGAGGGAGCAGAAGTAATGTTTATATTCCATCTACCACTTTTATGTGGAAGTCTATAATATCCTCTTATAGCATTGAACGATTTTATGGTGAGGGTGAGAAGATGTTTTAGCATGTGGCTGAAAGGAAATTAAAACAGCATTTTCAGAATTGATAATAGATATAGGAAGTTGGTATGGCTGCCTGTTGTTCTCTTAGATTAAAGCAGAGATCCTTGGGAAGAATTAGTGAGAAGGATGTCTTTTGAAAGCTTGACCAAAGTTTGGATTCCATTTCATACTTAGAGAAAGAGAATGAGGGATATCTGTATTTAGGAAGTAGTGCACTGGTGAGTTTGTGGAGACTCTATGCCAAGAACCCAGTTCATATTTATAGGAGAGTTTGAAAACCGTAGGTCATCAATTCCTAGGCAGGTAACAATGCTAGGGCCCCTACAAACTTAACTGCAGTCAGGTTTTGACTTTTACATTGCAACCAACACCCATGGATCATTGATCTCTTTTTCAGGGGTGGGGTGGGGTAGGGCCTGTAGCCATGGGATTTACTGTGTTAGCATTTGGACTGATGCTTTTGGGTGTAATGAACTGTGACTTGCTGAAATGGTTAGGGAAGAGGTTTATATAAAAGTCTCCTAATTAGCACCACAATGCTGGAAAAGGAGAAGAACAAAATTATATCAAGAGACCATGGGCCATTAAAAAAATTTTTTGTTGAAATTCATAACTGCTCTGAACTACTGCTACCACCACCACCACTACTACTTATAATGGCTATTATTTATTAAGCACCTATGAGGCTTCCAGCACCATTCTAAGTAATGGGCATACCTTCCCTCATCTGATTCACAAACAAAAATGTATGAAGTAACATTTGTACAGATAGTCAATAGCTAAGTGAATAACAATAACTAACACTTATTAAAAGATGACTATATCCCACTCAATCTTCAAAGTTCTTCATATGCATAACTCATTACAGACTCATAATAGCTTTATGAAATCAGTTCTTCATGATCACTATTTAATGGACAAAGAATCTGAGCCTCAGAAGGTTAAGGAACTTCTCCAAGGTCAGCTCTGGCAGATTTGGAGATGACCCAGGTTTGTATTACTCTTCCTATTCTACAAATAAAAGGAAGTGCCTGGATTCAAGAGGAGAAAAGCATATACCACATTTTGGGGAAATGGTAATAGAAAAAAGAGCTAAAGGCCACCAGAGACACAGTCTTCTCTCTCAGAGTTTGGCCAAAAATTTGCCTGGTATCTGAAATAAGATAATGTATGAATAATCCTATGTAACATTTCCATAGTTCTTTGTTGTTTGGAAGGCATACTTATAGTCACAATCTGATTTGGTCCTCACAATAACCCTATGAAGTAGAAAATTCAGGGACTGCTGTCTCCATTTTATAGATGAGGAAACTGAACTCAAACATTGAAATAATTTGCCCACATTCATGCAGACAGTAAGTGCTAAAATCTCAGGCTTCATTTATTTATTCATTCATTCAAAACAAATACACTCTTTTGAAGTTTACCATGTACCTGACAGTGTCGTAAGTTCTGTGAATTTTAAGAGGGAGTAAGAAAAACTTCCTGTCCTTGTGAAATTTACATTCTAGAAGGAAAGACAGACAACAAATCAAAAAATAATTGTAAAATATATTAATTGGTAGTGATAGGTGCTATGAAGTAAAAATAAAGCAGAGGAAGGAGATAGCAGGTAGCCAGATGGGAAGAGGGAATGGACTATTTTAAACCAGGTATGCAGGGAATCTTCTCAGATGGGCAATATTTGAGCAGCGGTCTGTTGGAAGTGAGGGAGTCAGCCATACAAGTATCTGGAGGACAAACATCCCAGTCAGAGGGTTCAGGAAATTCAAGAGCCCTGATGTTGGAATGAGGTTGGCGCATTCAAGAAACAGAGAGAAAGCCAGTGTGGACTTCTCAGTGTCAGAAAAGAGCGAGAGGAAGGGAACAAGAGATGTGGTCAATGTGGTGAGCTAGAACTCAGCCATAAAGGGGTTTATAGACAAGATTAGAAAACTGGATCTTATTCTAAGTTAAGTGGAAGTCTTTGGAGGACTTGGAGTGGGGAAATGACATGATCTAATTTACCCTTGCAAAATATCCCTCTGACTACTATGTGGAGAATTTACTGGGTGGATGTTGGGGAGGGCGGTGACGTGGAAGTAGACAGTCAAGTGGGTAGGTATGTTCGTCGGGATTGGCTGAATAATGTCGCAGGAACAATGCTCCAGGTTTTGCAGGTCTGTTGTACATTATCTTCACTCTAGGACCCAGGTTGATGAAGTAGCCCCATCTGGAGCCATTGATGGTCTCATGGAAGAGACAAAAGAGATCACAGTGAATCACATGCTGCTTCTGAAGTTCTTCTGCCTGGAAGTGACAAACATCATTTCCATCACATTTCACTGACCAAAGCAAGACATGTGGGTATCCCTAGTATCAGTGGGGTGGGGAAGGAGAAGAAAATTCTTGGAAACCACAGGAGGTTATTGCAATGATCAAAGTAAAAATGAAGCCAGTGGCTGGGTGCAGTGGCTCATGCCTATAATCCTAGCACTTTGGGAGGCCAAGGCAGGTGGATCACTTGAGCTTAGGAGTTCAAGACCAACTTAGGCAATATGGTGAAACCCTGTCTCTATGAAAAATACACACACACACACATACACACACACTAGCCAGGCATGGTGGCACACATCTGTAGTCCCAGCTGCTTGGGGAGCTGAGGCAGGAGGATCACTTGAACCCAGGAACTCAAGGCTGCAGTGAGCTGTGATCTTACCACGGCACTCCAGCCTGGGTGACAGAGTGAGAACTTGTCTCAGTAAAAAATAATGAAGCTGGCTTGGTCTAGAGTGGAAGCAGTTGAGGTGGTAAAAGGACTTGCTGATTGAATAAATGCGGGGTATGAAAGATAGAAGAGTTTTAAGATGGACTCCAGGGTTTTGGTTTGAACACCTTGGTGAAGGATTTGTACTATTTGCTGAGTTGTAGAAATCTGTGGGAGGAGCGGTGTTAAGGGGGAAAATTAGGAATTCCATTTTGGATATTTCTAATAAGGGAAACAATGGATTTGAAGATAAAATGTGGGAGTCCTCAGCATGTACACTGACTTTGAAGTCACGGACTGGATGAGATCACATAGAGAATAAGAACAGAGAGAGGACACAAGAAGGCTGAAAGTGAGCCTGGGGCCTGTCAGTCTATATAGGTCAGGAGGAAGAGGCGAATCCAGTGAGGGAGAGACAGAAGAGACAGATTGGAAGAGAGGAAACAAAGAGTGTGGGGCTGCCTAAAGAGAAGGATCAACAGTGTCAGTTGCTGCTATTGAGTAAGATGAGGATTAAAATTCATTATTGGACTTGGTCAGATGCAGGCACTAGTGACTTTGACAAGGCATTGATGACTTTGTTACATGGTGGGGGTAAAAGTCTGATTGAAAGGGGTTGAGAAGAGCCTGAATGTTCTTCTGATTCCAAAGTCAACGCCTACCTTGTTTTTCTAAACTGCATAGAAAGTTCTCGTGTGCAGGATGCAGGCACTGAAAATGTTGTAGAACTAAATAATTTGTATCTCATTCTTGGAACCACTCAACCTAGGAGAGCAACTCCCTAAATACGTGAAGGCAACTACCTGAGCATAACTGATTCACTACCTTTTTTTCTGGGAGTGTGTTGAGTAAAATTTGAACAGAAATTATCTGTTTTTCCTTCTAAGCTCTAGGCAAAGTCTCTGTAAATGATAGGGCATGGTACAAATTTGTTAGCTCCCTTAACTACGAAGACATAAGAAAAGGCTGGAAATTAGGATTATGAAAAGAGGAAGCATATTGTTTACTGTCCAACTTCAAGTACAGGAAATAAAACCTTTTTCCGAGAGCAATACATTGGATTTAGTGAAGTAATTTTACTTCAGAATGATACTCCAAGGGGCTTTCCCAAGTAATAAAACAGACAGCAAAAACTCTGAAATAAAGTGAGAGAAAGGTGGGAAATGGAAAAGAAGAGGAAATATGTATCTATTACTGGGTGCATTTTTGTTTGGTCTGTAGGACATTCCTGCTGACAGCCATTTCTGGCTGTGTATGAGATATGCCATGGAGACATGGGAGGACCAGATGGCACTTCTGAGCTTCACCCTCAGGTGCTGATTTTATCCAAAATACACCAGGTTGGTAGGGCCAGGAAAACAAGACTTGAGGGATATTTTCTATAAACTGGAAAGACTTCCAACATCTTCCAAAGATTATTATGGTTCTTGACTCATAATCCTGTGCTCCCAGGCAAGCACAGTATTCCAGATATTTAATAACCAGTAAAGAAAAGGGCCTGAGTAATTGGAAGGAACTCCACATCAATCAGAATAGAGGCTGACTGTATCCAAAGTTTTAGATAAATACTACGCTTATTCCCTATGTTTAGTGAAAAGAGCATGGGTTCTACAGTTGGTAAAGGTTGTGTTCTTGGATGCCTCTTAGAATCCTTTGTTGCCCTGTGATTTGCTGAGCCTCATTTTCATCCTATCTAAATGGACGGAATACTATATCCTTGTACTATTTTGAAGATAAAATGAAATGTATTTCAGTTGTCTATTGCTACTATATAACAAATCATCCAGAAAGCAACAATGATTCACTATTGCTCATGATTCAGTGGGTCAAGAATGCAGGCAGGGCTCAGCTGGGCAGTTCTTCTGTTCTGCTTGGTATATGCTGGGAGTCACTCATCCAGCTGTGTCCATCTGGCAGCTTGGCTGGGCTGAGAGGTTCAGGAAGACCTCACACACATGTCTGGCACCTCCCTACTCCTTTACATGGCCTTTCTCCCAACATGGTGTTACATCATTCAGGAATCTGAGCTGCTTTATAGCAAGCTGCCTGATATCTTCAAGTTTCACTCCAGAAATGACACTGTGTCATTTCTGTCATACTGTACAGGACAAGGCAAGTCATGAGGCCAGGCAAGGTCCAAGGGGAATGGAAAGGGATCCTACCTCTTGAGAGGTAGAGCATCATATGTGTACAGGGAGGAAAGGAATCACTGGTGACCATTGTTGGAAGCTATCTACCCAAAATAAACCTTTGTGGCTCCAAACATTCTCAGACTAGTGTCCAAATTATTTGGCTTGGTATTCAATACCTATGATTATCTAGTCCCTGCCTGTTTCTCCAAGCCTCTTTTTCAGTGCTCCCTTCCTTGAAGTTTCCACTGTAATCAAATAAACCTCTTGCCATAATTCATTCCAGCTTTGTGTCTTTGCATATCTACTATCTCCAAATAAAATCCCCTTCCTTCATACACCTCTTTCTAACTCCGGCTTATACATAAAAATTCTCCTCAGTGGTGCCTCCTCTGAGAGGTCTTCCTGACTCTGCTTCCACCTCACTTCTGTGCACTAACTTCACTTAAGCAAAGGTTTCATCTCTCCATAATCTATCTATCTATCTTTCTTTCTTTCTTTCCCTCCCTCCCTCCCTTCTTTCCTTCCTTCCTTCCTTCTTCCTTCCTTCCTTCCTCCTTCCTTCCTTCCTTCCTTCTTCCTTCCTTCCTTCCTTCCTTCCTTCTTCCTTCCTTCCTTCCTTCCTTCCTTCCTTCCTTCCTTCTTTTTTTGTTTTGACAGGGTCTCTCTCTGTTGCCCAAGCTGGAGTGCAGTGGCATGATCTCAGCTCACTGCAACCTCTGCCTCCTGGGTTCAAGCCATTCTTGTGCCTCAGCTTCCTGAGTAGCTGGGATTACAGGCATGTGCCACCACACCTAGCTAATTTTTGTATTTTTAGTAGAGATGAGGTTTCACCATGTTGGCCAGGGTGGTCTCAAACTTCCGGCCTTGGGTGATCTGCCTGCCTCAGCCTCCCAAAGTGCTGAGATTATGGGTGTGAGCCACTATGCTTGGCTGTTTAATTCATTTTTAAATGAGCTTCTCCCACCATTTATTTATTTCACATGAATGGTTGGCTGGGATGGGGTGGAAAAGAAAAATGGCTGGCGTTAAGGAGCTAAGGAATTGAAAGACAGGTGTGTTGGCTGTGTCATTTATGTGATTTTAAACTCACTGCCAATGATAAGGGGGGTTGTGAAGTGGCGGACCAGCAGCCAGGCACTGAAGTCATCAGTGAATTATGAAGAGGGGCTTGAGATTATGAGAAGATGAGAGGAAGTGATGATAAAACTGGGTAAAGTAAACTTCAAAAGAGGTGAGGGTTTTGTTTGTTTTTGTTTTTAATGGAGCAAGGGGGAAAAATAGGTTGGAAGAAACAATGAGGAGCACAAGGGGACACCTGCCTGTATTCGTTTGTTCTCTCATTGCTCTAAAGAAATATATGAGACTGTGTAATTTATAAATAAAAGAGGTTTAAGTGGTTCACAGTCCTGCAGGCTGTATGGGAAGCATGATGCTGACATCTGCTCAGCTTCTGGGGAGGCCTCAGGGAGCTTTTACTCATGGTGGAATGTGAAGCAGGAGCAGGCACATGAGATGGCCAGAACAGGAGCGTAAGAGTGAGGGAGGAGGTGCCACACACTTTTAAATGATCAGATCTCCTGAGAATTCACCCACTATCACAAGGGCAGTGTCAAAGGGAGGGTGCTAACCCATTCATGAGAAACCCACCTCCATGATCCAATCATCTCCCACCAGGTCCCATCTCCAACATTGGGGATAGCATTTCAATATGGGATTTGGGTGGGAACAACACACAAAGTGTATTACTGCCCCACCTCCACCCTGAGGCTTAAGGGTTAGGGGAGAAAAAAAATAATTTCTGCTTGAGAAGACTGTGGGACCATCAGGAACTGGCTCGATTTTAGTTAGTGGAGGAAGGTGACTGGAATGTTCAGAGAAGAGGTTGAGGAGGAAGGGGAGTTTGCTGGTGAAAGCATGAGTTCCAGAGGGCTCTGTGGAAAGGTTCTGAGGGGAGATGAGGGATGGGAGATAGTTTTAATTAGCAGATGCATCAGCAGTATGAAAATAAGTGTCTGTATGATGATGGAGGCATAGTGGTTACATCTGCAATCCCAGCACTTTGGGGGGCTGAGGTGGATGGATCACTTGAGTCCAAGAGTTTGAGACAAGCCCGGGCCACATGCCAAAACCCCATCTCTACAAAACAAAAGCAAAAAACATATAATGATGGGACTTCCTATGGTTCCTGAGATAATTGAGGATGACAAGTGTGATGAAAAAGGCCTTGGATGTCTCTTAGTAGAGGATGGATTATCGGCTAAGCTTATGACCCAGTGCTGAGCTGGGGCCACTGGGAAGTTGTTTAGTCGTGTGGTGAGAATTGGGCAGGAGGCCCCTTTAGGCAGCTCACAAGCTGTGGTCCTTGCAGGCAGGGTTGGAGGATGGCCTGTCTCCCCTTAAGTGGAGTCATCAGGGCAGCTGGAGCCGTGGCTCGGTGAACATTATGTGGCAGGCGACTTCTCCTTGGTGGAAAGGGGCTTATTGACTTGAATGAAGGGATTGAAGGTCTGGGTGTCTCTGTCATGGTCGGAGCCTGGCATTGAATAATTCAGAATAGGGGCAATGATTTGCCTAAGGATAGATAGTTAATAAATGTCTGACCTGGAGTTCAAACTCAGGTTTTCTGAATTTGAGTTCATTTTACTTTTAGGACATTCCTCCAAGGGAGGGGGAAGATGAGGCTGAATGTAGGGGAGAAAGGTGGATGAGGCAGGATAGAGAAGCAGGGAGTTGGAAGGTTTGCTTGAAACTCCAGATAAATTTTAATGCATCTTAGAGCAGAAACAACTCTTGTCTAGGTTTCTCAGGATGTACAGAGAAGTCCAGCCTCACCATGGCACCTGAGCAGTGGGTGAAAAATAGCTGAGGGACACATCTCAATGGATGAACCAGCACTCCTGATTCTCTGCAGCCTGCAAACGGGGATAAGAGGGGAAATGGAATTAGTAGTTCCTAGATGGTCCTTGGAGGGTGCACTAGGTTGACTCGTGGCCCCGCACAAGATATGTCCAAGTCCTAATCTTTTGTACCTATGAATGTGACCTTATTTGGAAATAAATCTTTACAGATGTAATTAAGTCTTTACAGATGTAATTAAGGATCTTGAAATAAAATCATTCTGAATTTAGGGTGGGTCCTGTATCCAGTGAGTAGTGTCTTTATGAAAAAAAAAAAGAGGGGGAGATTTGAGACACAGAGACAAATCATTCTGAATTTAGAGGGGGTCCTGTATCCAATGAGTAGTGTCTTTATGAAAAAAAAAAAGGAAGAGGGAGATTCGAGGCACAGAGATACAGGGAAGAAGGCCATGTGGAGATGGAGGCAGACTTTGGAGTGGTGCTGCCATAGCCCGGGAAGGCCAGGAGCTATCCAAAGATGGAACTGGCAAGGAAGGATTCTTCTCCAGGGCCTTTGGAGGATCAGTGGCCCTAGCAACACTTTGATTTTGGACTTCTGGCCTCCAGAAATGTGAAAGAATACATTTCTGCTGTTTTCAGCCATGTAGTTTGTGGTAATTTGTTAGGACAGCCGTGGAAAAGAATCCAGCAGAGGAGATGTGGAGCCTGAAATAACTGCTGGGTCAGCAGAGGCCTGGCTCAGTACCGATTGTACAGACACATCTCGACTGGAGGAAAGGGCCAGAACCACACACGTCAGCAGCAGGTGCCAGCTTATCGCCCCAAAGGATGGGGAGAGACTCACTGTGCCAGAGGAGATACCTGTGCTGGGTCCCAGAGACCAGCCCAGCTCAGCTCCTGCCTAGGGAAGATTCGCCTTCCAAGAAGGAGGTCTTACATCTGAGGTCTCATCTCTAGCTACTGCAAGATAAAAGCTTTCCTTTGCACCCAGGCATGAAAAAACCCTGAAAAACTGAGCAATTGCTTCTCAGCAACTCAGCTTGAAAGAGTCTGTTTTAAACTGGAAGAGGTTGAGAGGCCTTCAGTTGGTGAGTTTATTATTTTCCCTCGCTCCTCTATGAAATGAGGCTCATGAAAAAGTGTAGGTCAGGTACAGAATATAAAAGAATCACCTTTTCTTTTTTCTCGCGCAGTTTAAGAGCACTCTCATCTCACAACCTCAAGCCCTTTAATATGGTAATGAGAGGCAAAAGGCATTTTAATTTGGAGCCGTGTCACAGTTTTCCAGCATGTGAAGAAAGCATTCTCAGTTGCCAAAAGGTCACGTGTGGGATTAGTTGCTAGGCTGTGGGATTACTTTTCGAGGCTTGCTGGGAAAAGGGCAAAAGAGAAGAAGCAAACTAGCAAAGTCATGTGGCGTTTCTGTCCTGGGACTTAGGCAAATTATGCAATTGTCCTTTGCATTCAAATCTTTTCCTCTTCCACCGGATATTTTGCTGAGGGGACAAGTGAGATTCCAAAGCTCAGTTTGCTGAAGTGTGCAAAATGCTAATCAGTTTCCACGGCCCACAAAGTGGCAGATAGGGCGTGCCTCCCTGGAGAAGAGAGGAGAGACTGGACTAGGAGCTGGGAGGAGTCTGGCTGACTCAGCGGCCCCAGACAAATGCACTTCCATCCTTTCCCATTTCCATTGTGAACTGTTCTCCGTGGTCAAGGAGAGGACTCAGAAGAACTGCGTTCTTTTTACAAAGAAAGACGTTGTGCAAGGGGGTCATTTACAAGAGAATCAAGGGCTTGGCTATGTTGGGGGATGTTGATTTTGATAAATGTTTCCGTATCTCTACAAATGTGCCATTCTGAGTCTCCAGTTAGACTTGAAAAAGACTTTGGAGATCGTTCCCTGCACAGTGGCTCTGAGCCTGGACACCTAGGAGATGCTCAGTAAATATCTGTTAAATAAATGAAGGAATGGATATAGTCCAGGCTACTCGGTCATACATCCAGTTTGTGGCAGATTCAGGTCTCTAAGGCCCAGTACACCAATCACTCAGCTGGGAGTTTTTGTTCTGTTCCATCTTGCTGCTAGGACAACTGTAGCCACCCAGAAGGATGTTTCAACGCTATGGAAGGTTCTCTGGCTGAATGTTGCTATGATACAATCGTGCAACAAGCTGACGGCTCAGTAGCAAGAGCAAGTGCTATTTATGTTGGGTAAACAAGAAGAAACGCTGCCCTGTTTTTATTTGTTAAGTGCCCCCTTAATATTTGTGAGGAGGCGATCTTGATAACATTTTGAGAGAGTGTATACACTCACAAATTTTACCTTTTATGAACTGTAATATCCTATTGCTACTTGATTTAAAAATCTCTCCCTCCCTTCACATATATCCATATTAAAAAAAACAGCAGAGAGAAACTTATGTATAATATATAGGAGATATCTATCTATCTAGAAATACATGTATAATATATGGGAGATTATCTATCTATCTATCTATCTATCTATCAATCATCTCCCACTTATGACCTGGAAGCCCCCTCTTCGAGATGTCCTGCCTTTCCAGCCTAAACCAATGTATACCTTACATGTATTGATTTATGTCTTTGCCTGTAACTTGTTTTCCTAAAATGTATAAAACTAAACTGTAATTTAGTCCCCTTGGGTTTCTTGAGAATTCAGTCTTGGGCTTTCTTGAAACTGTTTCCCAGGCCATGGTCAGAATAAACCTCCTTAAATATTTTACAGAGGGTTTTTTTTTGTTTTTGTTTTTGTTTTTTTGTTTTTTTTGAGACGGAGTCTCGCTCTGTCGCCGGGGCTGGAGTGCAGTGGTGCGATCTCAGCTCACTGCAAGCTCCGCCTCCCGGGTTTAAGCCATTCTCCTGCCTCAGCCTCCCGAGTAGCTGGGACTACAGGCGCCCGCCTCGTCGCCCGGCTAGTTTTTTGTATTTTTTAGTAGAGACGGGGTTTCACCGTCTTAGCCAGGATGGTCTCGATCTTCTGACCTCGTGATCCACCCGTCTCGGCCTCCCAAAGTGCTGGGATTACAGGCTTGAGCCACGGCGCCCGGCCTGTTTTTTTTTTTTGTTATCAGCACTCATCCACCAAGGAGGTCACCAGAAGCTTTGGTGGACAGTTTTCATCCAGGCCAAGGGGGTTCTAACTCAGGCATCTTCGTCTCACTGCCTGAGAGTGTTCTCTGGTGGGAGCATCATGATCAGCCCATGTGTTGGGGTTGGGGAAGGGATCTGAAGTGCCAGTGAGTTAACTCCCAGGAGAAATCTTCAAACAAAGAAGGCAGGCAATTGGTGGATAAATGCCCCAGTTTCTTTACCCCGATGGAAACTTTCTGAGGTGTATTCTATAGAGGCTCTCAGGGGATACCCAGGAAGCATAAGCCCCAGTTCTCCACAGCTGTAGTCCATTTATTAACGCACCTTTGTGTAGCTGGGGTCTGGGCCAACTGCTTGTGTGGCTTATTTACGCCCTCTGACCCTGTCAGTGCCTGATTGTGGATGTGCTGCCTCCATGTGGCAGTGGATTACTGCAGGATTCCCTTGCCTTTTGACTTCCTGGGTATGGTAGAACCCAGCTCATGATGGGAACCCAGCTCATGATGGGAATCCTGCTCATGATGGCTGCATGATCATTTGATGTCCATGGTTGTAGGCTCCATCTTTACTAGCATGTGAGGGATTATTTTTTGCATGGTGTGTTGTTCTCTGCTGTGAATAGCCTGGAATTGCCATAGAACTGGGGTCCCCAACCTCCGGGCCGTGGACCAGTACCTGTGTATGGCCTGTTAGGAACTGGGTTGCCCAGCAGGAGGTGAGTGGCAGGCGAGTGAGCATTACCACCTGAGCTCTGCCTCCTGTAAGATTAGTGGCAGCATCTGGCTCTCATAGGAGCAGGAACCCTATTGTGAACTGCACATGCGAGGGATCTACGTTGCACACTCCTTATGAGAATCTAACGGCTGTTGATCTGAGGTGGAACAGTCTCATCTCGAAACCATACCCACTCCTCCTCCATCCCCTGTCCCTGTTCATGGAAGAATTGTATTCCACAAAACTGGTCCCTTGTGCCAAAAAGGTTGGGGACCACTGCCATAGAACACTGGAGTTTTCATGCAGTAATTTTTCTTATTTGATCTTCTCGTAAATCCTACACACATTTTTTTTTTCACTCCAAATACCTCTAGAACTTTGTGGATCAGGCCCCATGGCTGACTTTTTTTTTTTTTTTGAGATGGAGTCTTGCTCTGTAGCCGGGCTGGAATGCAGTGGTATGATCTCAGTTCACTGCAACCTCCACCTCCTGAGTTCAAGAGATTCTCCTGCCTCAGCCTCCTGAGTAGCTAGGACTACAGATGTGTGCCACCATGCCCAGGTAATTTTTATATTTTTAGTAGAGATGGGGTTTCACCATGTTGGCCAGGATGGTCTCAATCTCTTGACTTTGTGATCTGCCTCTCTCTGCCGCCCAAAGTGCTGGAATTACAGGTATGAGCCAACACGCCCGGCCCATGGCCGCACACTTCCTTCTCTAAGCCTTTTGACCCTTTCCTCCACTGTCTGGAGGAAGTTCTGGCATTTGTATCTCACTTAGGGTGAGCCATCAATTTCCTCAAGCTTTCAGGAGCCATCCAAGATGCAAATCAACACCATCTCCTGTGGTTGCCAGAGTGTTACATCATTTTCCCATATCAATAAACTTTCTTATCCAACTTTATATTCTGTCCCCTTGATCCAGGCCCTCGGGATCCAGTCCTATACAGACTTTCCTGGCTCCTGGTGATGCATCTTGGTGAGGACTAGCATCTTTGGCCTATGGTCCTTTAATAGCAGGCCTAGTGCTTTCCTGGATTTATCATGTTGTAACTCGACCCTCATTATTGTTCTGGTGGCCAGGAGAGGAGGTGGGGTGAGATTCTGAGGGGATCATTTGTTGTCTTGCACTTGAGGACCTCTGCACTTCAACTGTCTTCAAGTAAAGTGGTAGGGGATAAGGTGGAGTGCTAGCCTGTAACTCGGAAGAATGGTCTACTCCTTCAGGTCCAGGAGTTTCAGGAGGATCCCGTGTTTCAGAGTTCCTCAGTGCATTGACCCAGTTGTTTCCACCCAGGTATCAGGGTTCCATTCCTTCCCAATCAGAGCTTTAAGTAGACACTGCAGCCTTGCCGCAGTTTGGACGTCAACCTTCTGTGGCGTTCCACAACCTTATAATTAAGTTTTTTCTGTCCTCTGGCTGCAGGAGATGAGAGTCTCTTTGCTTGCTGACAAGGAAACCCTCTGACTCTCCTTCCTTCCTTTTTAATAATGATGAATCATCCCAACATTTCATTGTCTTTCTGTAATGAATTTATAGCACCCAGCAGCAGCCACCTGATTTTATTGTACTTCTAATTACTACTTCAGTTGCCCTGCACCTCTTAATGCTTTATCTATTCACCAGCCAGTGCATTTCCTTCTGCAGGAATCTCATCCCGTTCAGAACAGGTGACAGTTTCGACAATTGCAATGTCAACATGCCAGAGCTCTCAGTACTCCACCTACCACCAGTGATGAGGTACTTATAGCCAGCCAACTGATGGGGGATCCAGCTCCTAAAATTCCATTTTAGGGGACAGACATTGGCAGGATGGCAGAATAGAAGAGCCTCTAGCATCACCCTCCCACAAAATACAACTAGAAACTATTCAAATATAAGAATACCACCCTGATTTTACCAGAACTCACGGGGAAAGCAGAGAAACTCCTTGGGCCCACAGAATTGAGAGAAGCTGTGACTAGTAAGAGACTGGGTCATTTCGGATTGTACCACTCCCTCCCCAAAACCAGCATAATGACATTCACAGAAATTTTCCCTAGACCCAGAATTTCCAAGGTGAGAGGAAGAAATTAGAAGTGGACATTTGATTTCTTCCCTGATCTGGGAATCTTATGGGAGGCCCACTACAGTCTCATCCCACTAGAATCATTGGGAGTACCAGGAGGGCTGAACTACCTGGGGTGAACTGGGATGGAGAGAAGGGTGCTGATAGCAGCAGCTGTCATGTAGCTCTTGGTGGCTACTCTGCCCTTTGATCAGTGGAGATGCCACTTTTAAGAGACTAATGGTACTGTAGTGCTACAGGGACACAATTTCTTGGAACGCCCCAATCCCTGTATGGACTTTTCACAAAGCCCAGGTGTATAAGGCCATTCGTGCATTGCTATAAAGAAATACCTGAGGCTGTGTAATTTATAAAGAAAAGAGATTTAATTGGTTCACAGTTCTGCAGGCTATATAAGCATGACGCCAGTATCTGCTTCACTTCTGGGGAGGCCTCAGGAAACTTACTTATGGCAGAGCAGGCACATCACATGGTGAAAGCAGGATAAAGAGAGAGAGAGAGAGACAAAGAGAGAGAGAGAAGGTGTGGTGGGGAATGGGGAGGTGCCACACATTTCTAAACAACTGGATCTTGTGTGAACTCAGAGTGAGAGCTCACTTATCACCAAGGGCATGGCCTAAGCCATTCATGAGAGGTCCTACCCCGTCCCCCATGATCCAAACACTTCCCACCAGACTCCACCTCCAACATTGGGGATTACATTTCAAAACGACATTTGGGTGTATCACTGGGTGCTAATGTGGAGCCTTCCCGTGGCCAAGAAACAACTAAAAGTTTGAGATTAATTTCCAGTTCCCACTTAAATCTTCTGCAGACTGGGAAATGACATCACAGCAGCAATATAGTTTTGAGGAAACATTTAACTTTTGTTGTTCACTATAAGTCTTTCCCAGACTGGGAAACACTGGCAGTGTACTGAGTTAGTTCCAGTGCAGTGTTTTAGTTCTGGTGCTCACCATAAGCTCTCCCCAGAATGAAAAGAAACAACAGGGCAGTGTGTAAGTTCCGATACTAGGTAGTAAGGGTTCTAACACTACCAGATAACACCTGTAAAAAGCGGAAGAGATGACTGTGACCTCAAATGCATGGGAATCAATGTAAAGATACAAGAATTGGGAAAATTCAGGGAACTATGACACCGCCAAAAGAAACCAACAAAGCTCTAGCAATAGACTCAGAAAAATGGAAGAGGTATGAAATGTTGGACAGAAAATTGAGAATAATTCTCTTATAAAAGTTAAGAGAATAACAAGAAAATAAATACATATAAAAAACTAAATAAAATTTGGGAAACAGTTCAGGAACAAAAGGAGAAATTTGACAAATAATTAGAAACAATTAAAAATGAAATATATATAAATCCTAGAAATAAAGAATACAATAACTGGGCTGGGCATGGTGGTTCACACCTGTAATCCAAGCACTTTGGGAGGCTGAGGTGGGTGGATCACTTGAGGTCAGGGGTTTGAGACCAGCCTGGCCAACATGGTGAAACGTTGTCTCTACTAAAAATACAAAAATTAGCCAGCATGATGGCACTTGCCTGTAGCCCTAGCTACTTGGGAGCCTGAGGCAGGAGAATTGTTTGAACTTGGGAGGTAGAGGTTGCAGTGAGCCAGACTGCACCAGTGCACTCCAGCCTGGGTGACAGAGAAAGACTCTGTCTCAAAAACAAAAACAAAAACAAAAAAGGAAAGAAAAACTCATTAGAAAGCATCAACAGCAGACTTCATCAAACAGGGGAAAGAATTAGAAAGCTTGATGAGAATATATGAAATTGCCCAATAAGGGAAGCAAGAAGAAAAAAGAGAGAGGGTAAAAATGGCTTACGAGAATTATGGGATACCATCAAGTGAACTAACTTCCAAGTAATAAATATTCCTGAAGGACATGAGAGATAAAAAGCCCTGGAAAGCATATTTAAGGAAATAATGGCTGAACATTTCCCAAATCTGGAAAAAGATGACATCATCCAGGTACAGAATGTTCAATGGTCACCAAATTCAACCCAACCAAGGCACATTATAACCAAATTAGCAAAAATTAAAGACCAAAAAAGAATACTCAAATCAGCAAAAGAAAAGGTGCATATTAGATTCAATAGAGCTCCAACATGACTTTTAGCAGGTATCTCAGCAGAAACCCTGAAAACTAGGAGAGAGCGGGATGCTATACTCAAAATGCTGAAGGAAAAAAAAATTGACAACCAAGAATACTGTACCCAGGAAAGCTATCCTTTAAACAAGAGAGATACTTCCCCAGACCAACAAAAGCTGAGGGAATTCATCAACACCACACCTGTCTTACAAGAAATGCTAAAGAGATTCTAAATGCTAAATGGATTCTAAGGTGTAACAAGAAAATGTCTGAAGATACTAAATTCACTGGTGAAAAAATAGACAAATTCAGAATACTTTACTATTGTAATTGGGGTAAGTAAACCACTTGCATCTTAAGTATGAAGACTAAAAGGCAAAACTATTAAAATCAATAATGATTACAATAATTAGGAGCTAGGCAATAAAAACGATGTAAATTGAAACATCCGTAAGTCAAAATGTGTAGGAGGGGTTGTGTTAAGGTATAGAGTTTGTTTTTGTTACTTTTCTTTGCAATCAAAGCCAGGTCACTATCAGCTGAAAATAACCTGTTATAACTACAAAATTTTTTTGTAAGCCTCATGGTAATCACAAAGCAAAAACCAGTAACAGATACACTAAAAATCAGTAGCATGGAATCCAAATATCCTACCAGAGAAAACCACTTTACCACAAAGAAAGTAAGAGAGGAAAACAAAAGGAAGAACGGATCCACAAAGCCAGCAGAACACAAGTAGCAAAATGGCAATAATACATCCTTCCTTATTAATAATGTCTTGAAAATAGGTTACATTCTCCAATTAAAAGGGAGAGTGGCTGAATGGATAAAAAACAAGTCCCAATGATATGTTGTCTGTAAGAAATGCACTTTACCTATAAAGACACACACAGACTGAATGTGAAGAGATGGCAAAAGATAGTCCATTCAAATGGAAACAAAAAAGAACAGAAGTAGCTATACTTATATCATATAAAATAGACTTTAAACCAAGAATAGTTTTTTTTTTTTTAAAAAAAACCACAAAGATGACCGTTATATAATGATAAAGGGATCAACACAGTAAGACTATATAACAATTATAGATATGTATGTATCTAATACTGGAGCACTCAAATATATAAAACAAATTTGAAAAGACCTAAAAGGGAGATTGACTGCAATACATTAATAGTAGGAAACTTCAACACCCCACTTATGGCAATAGACAGATTATTTTGATAGAAAATCAACAAAGAAACAGTGGAGTAAACTGCACTCTAGAGTAAATGAACCTAACAGACATTTACAGAATACTTTATCCAACAGCTGTAGATTATGCCTTTTTCTCAACAATATATGGAACATATTCTGGGGTAGACCATATGTTAGGTCACAAACAAGTCTTAACAAATTTAAAAAAATCAAAATCATATCAAACATCTTTTCTGGTTACAACTGAATAACACTGGAACTCAATAATAGAAGGAATGTTGAAAACGGTACACATTCATGGGAGTTAAACAAAATGTTGCTGAACAATGAATAGATCAATGAAGAAAGTAAAAAGGAAATTTAAAAATTGCTTGAACAAATGAAAATGGAAACCCAACATACCAAGACGATACAGCAAAAGCAGCACTAAGAGAGGAGTTTATAGCAACAAACTCTTCATTAAAAAGCAGGAAGTCTTCAGATAAACAACCTAATGATGCACCTCAAGGAATTAGAGAAAGAAAAATGAACCAAACCCCAAATTAGTAGAAGGAAAGAAATAATAAAGATCAAAACAGAAATAAATAAAGTTGAGACCAAAAATACAAGACAAAAGATTAATTAAATAAAAAGTTTGTGTTTTGAAAAGATAAACAAAATTGACAAACTTTTACCTACATAAACTAAGAGAGAAAAAGACCCAAATAGATAAAAAAATCAGAGGCAAAAAGGAGATATTACAACTAATATCACAGAATTACAAAAGATAGAGACTATCATAAATAACTATATGTTAACAAATTGAAATACCTAGAAGAAATGAATAAATTCCTGGAGACACACAACCTACCAAGATTGGACCATGAAGAAATAAAAAACCTGAACAGACCAAAAATAAGTACTGAGATTGTAGCAATAATAAAACATCTCCCATCAAAGAAAATTCCAGGACCTAACCATTTCCCTGCTGAATTCCACCAAACATTTAAAGGAGAACTAATAGAAATTCTATTCAAACTATTCAAAAAAATTGAAGATGAGGGTAATATTGAGGCCGACTTGTCCTATGACACTAGCATTACCTTGACCGAAAAACCGGACAAGGATACAACAACAACAACAACAACAGCCACAACAAATTACAGGCCAACACCCCTGATGAGCACAGATGCAAAAATTCTCAATAAAATACACAAATCAAATTCAACAGAACATTAAAAAGATCATTCATCATGATCAAGTGAGACTCATCCCAGAGATACAAGGATGGTTCAACATATGCAAATCAATAAATGTAATAGATTAACAGAATCAAGAAGAAAAACCATATGATTATATCAATGGATGCTGAGACAGCATTTGATAAAATCCAACATTTCTTTACAATAAAAATTCTCCACAAACTGGGTATAAAAGGAACATTCTTCAAAACAATAAAGGCTACATATTTCATACCTACAGCTAACATCACATTGAATGGGGAATAATGGAAAGCCTTTCCTCTAAGATCTGGAACAAGACAAGGATGCAGTTGCAATAGAGGATTTGCTGATTCCCCAGCAAGCTCTAGAGTTGGGATGGCCTTTCATAGTTGTCTTGCCTTGAGGTAAGGGGGCTGGGCCTTAGGGCCCCTGCACTGACCAGTCATTGGATATAGGTTGCCCCTAGGGAAGAGGCATAACCTGGGACGTGAGGCAGTACTCTTCAACCAAGGGCAATTTCCAGAAGGGGGTTCCTTTGTGATCAGTCAGTATCCAACTCTCCCAAATGCTAGGGTAGTATATCCTGATGAGGAAATCTGGGCCAAAGATAGTACTATCCACCATATCAGTGGTTGTCAACTGGGGGTGATTTTTTTCTCCCAGAGGACATTTGGCAGTATCTGGAGACATTCTTGGTTATCACAACTGGAGCGGGAGGGTTGCTACTAGTATCTAGTAGAGCATAGGGATGCAGCTTAACATTCTACAGTGCTCGAACTGTCCCCCACAAGAAAGATCTGACCCAAAATGTCAATAGTGCCAAAGCTGAGAAACCCCATGCTTTTCTGGGCCAGCTCCAAAATCAACTACTTGTACCAAAATCCTTATTTTAGGATCTGTGCTTGGAGGATCCCAAATTAAGACAAAATGGATATCAAAACTCTAAGAGATGAAGTAGTTTGCTTGGAGTTGCATGCTTGTGGGTGGCACAACAAGGTTGGATTGGGATAAGAACTCTAGACTTTCTGTCTCTTGAGCCCACATGTACATGTCTATATGTACTATAATGTGGGGATGGTGAATGGACCAGTCTCCAGATCACACAGCACGTGTAGAACTTGCTGATGGACTTGGTTAATTCAAGGACATTTCTGCAAATTCTGGCTCTTGACAAATTGGTTGGCTATTCAATAGTCATACAGTCATTCTCAACCGGGACTACAGAACATGAACAATGATTTGTGTAACCTTCTCAATTCTCCTAAAGTTGGTACTTAGCTAGTACGATTGTAGATGCATAGAGAGAAGTTAATTCATTCCATACTGTGGCTGCCTTAGAGCTTTAAGGCAAATTCTCTTGCACAAACCTGATTGAGAATGGCCGAATGGGCAGAGATATTTCTATCAAGTTACTGAGCTTCCACTTAGTAATGTATTTTTTCATTTGATCATTTTTTTCTCTTACTTATTTATTACTTCATTTAACAAGTACTTATGCTTAGTAGTAGACATTCCCATGTTGTAGGCATATTATTCTAGTATAGAAAGTGACTTGAGCTATCACTGTCAGATGAGTCTACAAATGATGAAATTGAGAAATCCAGGTAGGCTAGTAATTTACTCCAAGTCTTAGGGCTTATCCAAGACACAGCTGGGGTTAGAACCAGGTTCCAGAGGGAGACAGGTGTGCCTAGGAAAGACAACATTGTGGTCCTTTATTGCAAGCGCAGGAATATGTGACTAATCTTAATTTGCATTAATATACATCTTATATTAATATTCTCTGCTCACAACCCAGAGGTATGGGATGTAGCCTTCCCTTCTGTCAGTATTTCTCTAGAAAGCTGTGTGTCACTGGGAGCTTAGTCCTGGCTTTGATTTGAGTCAAGGCAGCAGTTTAGATTCTGGAGTTCCTCTTCCAGCTGCAATTCAATGTATAGGAATGCAAATGCTCCCAAATCTCTGGGGACTGAAAGCTCTAGCTTGCCGTTTAAGTAAGCAATTTATGAAACTATCTGGTCTCCCCAAACATTAAGCCAGACCTTTGCCAACCTTAATTGTAAGGAGAGAAGCCATTGTCAAGAGGACATAAATTGGGATTCTTTTCAGGCTTGGAGCCTTGACTAGAAACCGTGTTGCCTCCTCTCTCTGCCCTAAGTTCCTATGCAAACCTAATTTTCTCATTCTTCTGGGCCTGAGTTATGCACCTTTTGTGGCCAGTACAGTACTGGGGAGAAATCTGATTTATTTTTACTACCGTAGACCGAATTCATTCTGTTTGACTCATATCTGAATGCTGCCAATTCCCAATCTTGTAATCCAGTCAAGAGTATTATATTATCATTACCCCAAAGGTGGCTTTCCCTGGCATTTGGCCACGGGCCTCATGCCAGAGATTACCTGGAGTTTCAAGGAAAATGTTTTCCTAGTACCCAGTACAGGAAGTTAGAGGAGAATTATTTCCATAGTAACCACACATGCTCCAAATTTACCACCAGTGACTTAAGCCTAAATTACTCACCCTGTGAATCTCTATTAATATGTTTAACTTTTTCTTAGGTTTTTATATTTATATTAGGTAAGAAGTCAAGGCTGTGGGAGAATTCTGTTAGCACTTGCTATCAGGGGGAACAAGAGGGCAACATTGGCTCAGGCAAATGACAGGGTTGTGGGTGGACCTGGCTTTCGTAATAATTGGAATCAGGAACTGGACAGCTCTCAGCTGGGTCTAGCCAGTGCATATTTATTAGGGGTAAAAAGCTTCCCTAATCCTGATGCATGCATATTCATGGAGGGGGTGCCACTAGTCTAATGCCCTGCTCTTTCCCTCCCATTCCCTTTGCAGGGGAGGAGGGACTTATCTCTCATGGTAAGTTGTGGGAGAACAGACTGAGCATTATTCTCAATTCAGCTTTTTCCTCTACTTAGAGTCCCAGGGAAGATGGCTATTTTCTGCCCTCCCATGTACTTGGGGTAGGTCTGTGATTTTCTCATATTTCTTAGGACTAGGTGGAAAAGTCTTTCTAACTTTGAGATTTCCTATTATTTATTTCTTATATGTTCCCACAAATGGAATCCATATTCTCTAGCAGCACCTCTTGCTAGTAATAAAGGTGACATTTTGGCCTCCATAGGTCTGATTTGTCTGTCTCTCAAGTTATTTTGGACTTGGATGGGGGAAAGAAGAGTTATTTATCAGGCCCTCTGCAATCACATCATTAATTCATTCAGCAATTGTTTATTGTGTGATCATTACATATCAGGTGCAGAGAGAAAAGAGATGGTTTCTGTCCTTGAAAGGCTCACAGTGTAGTGAGAACTGCCTACTGATGTATCTCCAGGGCTTTGTCCTCTTGATAAATGAAAGAACAAAGATTCTGCATTGTAATGCTGTCAGTGTGCAGAGGATGCTGTGCTGTGCTGTCCAGATCTCCCTTTATGATTCAGGCATTCTGTCCTCCAGTTGCTGGGAGTGTTGGCTGCAGATGGGTGTCAGTTGAGTTTCTCTCTAGGAATTGCCCTAGTTAGAAGAAAGCAGCCTCACCCAAGAGCATGTCCTCTCCTCAAGGGCAGTCTGTGTTTCAAAGTGGAACACTCTGAATGGCCATCTCAGATCCATAGCTCCCCATAGGATTGGAATGAGATTTCTATGTGACTGTATCACAATCAGCTTCTCCCTCTGCCTAGTCCTGCTTTCTTTGATCTTTTGCATATTGATCCTGAGAGGACCCATCAATAAACTTCCTGCATGTGGATTTCTACCTCAATCTCAGTTTGCAGGAACCTGATAAGACAGAAGTCCAAACTACTGTGGGATTATCAGGGAAGGGTTACCAAGTCAAGGCTGGGCATTGAAGAAGTAGAGACAGTACTGGGATTGGAGGAGAGGGTAGGACAGCTGGGCAAAGGATGGCAGGAGGCAGATGGCAAGAGAAGGAAGAGAAGGATGAGGTTCAGGAGGAGAGGCAACTCGAGTTTATAGGGGTGTGTGGAGCTCCTGAGACCCTGGGAACTGGTGCAAATGGCTGAGAGGATATGATCCCACTAGCTCCCCTCCCCAGGCAAGTTTACCTTGCCTTCTTCAAGCAAGCAGCCCAGCCAGAGAGATCACAAGACAGATGCCTTGGCCCTGGGTTGCAGCAATCTCAGGGCTTACCTGAAGTGATGAAGGAGGAGCATCATGATCTTAGGGCACTAGGGTAGGGGACAGTGTGGAATGTGAACAGGGATTCCTGGGTGGAGAAGACCAGAGGGAGCAGAATGTCATGACTGATCTTTTGGAGGGCCGACTACATCTGGCTGACTTGGGAAGGCTGTGCTTTAGCTCTTAGAGTTCTGACGCAATGCCTGGGCATGCACAGGATGCAGGCAGCAGAGAGACCAGAATGCCTGCTGTGGCCAAGTAGGGCTAGCCAAGATGAGCATCTGCTTCTTCTCTGGCAGGTGCTGGGGCAGAAGAGAAAACCAGTGTGAAGGAAGCTACCCAGAGGGCAAGAGAGATGGGGAAGGGCAGGAACTGAAGAAGTGGCCTGAAACTTCTGACTTTATTTTCTTGGTTATTGATATAAAACATTTGTTTTCCCTCACCCCAGAAGCTTCAGAAAAAGAAAAACAAGTAGCTTTAGCTTTCTAGATGACTAAAATTTTTAATCACGCTTATTGCTTGTGATAAGATTTGTGAAATCAGAATCCAACCCAAATAACCCTGCATGTCTCATATATACCAGGAGCTGAGCCATGCAGCCTGGCTTCATTTGCTAGTGATTGTAATCAAAGGAGAAGCAGTACCTAGAATAATTCTCCTTAACGAGAGAAAAATAAACAGAAATACCATGTACCATTTGGTTGACTGTTCTTACCTTGCTGTGGATGCTGGCTAGTTTTGTTCCGTAACAGCAAATGCCTATTAATTTCATGAATTTATGAAACACTATAGTATTCAATGTTTTTTCAGCGACTGGCACTGTCAGGTGCTGGAAATATACATGCCCTGCGTAATGGAAAGTGAGAAGAGAAGGCTCCTGAACATGCTGTACTCTCAGTCCAGCGTGGAAAGGCTCACAGGGCGTATCAGCTGCAATCCCTGCCTTCCAGGCCTTTTATTGCCACAGACACAGAGATGATTCTCTCATCACAGCAAGATTCTAGAGTGGCTTCTGGCCCAACCAGAAGATACTCCCGACTTAATATAAAATCACAGTCTGTATAGTTTAGTGTAAAAGTGTTTTCTTTTTTTATTCGCAGTCTTTGAAACATTGGTAATTCTGCCACTGTCCCTTTAGCCGTCCAGTTAGCCATTGGTTAGACTATTTAGTTAACTAGGGAAAAGCTAGTCCTTCTTAGCCAGGCAGACAAAATATTTACTTTAGTTTCACATATGCATTTTTCTCATGCACGGTTTGGTGATGATATTAAAGAATAATTCAACTTAAGAGTTTCACCTTTTATTTGGTGGTCACATAGAAGTTTGCTTTAATTGCACTTAAGGACTATGGATTTGGGGCTTTTAATACATAAGGACAAAATACGTTGCTTTTGGACATTAGTTCCTTCAGCTTTGAACATCTTTAGACTTTAACTTTTAGGAGGATTTAATTTTGTGGCATACTGCATATTCTTCTTTAAGAATTTGATGAGGGAATGTTTCTGGGTTATAGTCATTCTATTGTGTAAATGTCTTCATGCAGTTCATTATTGGATCATTTTACTGTTGTCATTTAATCTCATAGCTGAATCTCATTGCTACACTGCATTGGACAATATGGTCGTACATAATGTGATATGGGAAATGTATTAGGGAGTGAATTTGCAGCCTTAGGTATGGAGTCATCCTGTCATTGACTGAATTTTGATTCTGTTCTGATGCATTTCAGAGCCTTCAGGAAGTAATGTCTAAACTGCTCTTTAGTGGTCCAGGAGTGGCATTTGTAATTTGTATTGGAGATGCAGACATATATTGGTGAAGTCCTGTGAGGACCTGGCCACTAAGGTTGACCTTGGACTAAACAATAAAGATGATCACATTGACAGCAAAAAGCTAAAGAATGTTAGAGAACATTTCTCCCCTACATCTTACGTTTTCTTCTCTGTGTTAAAGAAACTTGGTTTGACTTCTGACCTTTCTCCACTCCAGGAAAGATAGAGTGACTCACCTGATTATCTGTGAGAAACACAAACTGGATATGTCTCAACCATATCTACCCCTCTTCATCTTGGGAATGTTCTGTCCTCAGGAAGTCATGCTTTTCTTGGTTCTTCCAGGGAATGCCTGCCCCATTCAGTTCCACTGCCTGCATCAGGTTGGTTTTGTCCACTTAGTTTACTTAGCCAACCTGTGTTTTGTTCTAAACCATTTCAGAGACTTCTATAAACAAAATGTAAACTATACACGAGTGGTCTCAGGAGATCCCCAAGGAGGAGAGTTCATTTGGCTGTCACAAGAAACCTCAGCCTTCTGGTCAGGCGCAGTGGCTCACACCTGTAATTCCAGCACTTTGGGAGGCTGAGGCAGGCGGATCACGAGGTCAGGAGATGAGACCATCCTGGCTAACACAGTGAAACCCCATCTCTACTAAAAATACAAAAAATTAGTCGGACATGGTGGTGGGCACCTATAGTACCAGCTACTTGGGAGGCCGAAGCAGGAGAATGGCGTGAACCTGGAAGGCGGAGCTTGCAGTGAGTGGAGATTGCACCACTGCACTCCAGCCTGGCAAAGCAGTGAGACTCTGTCTCAAAAAAAAAAAAAAAAAAAAAAAAAACCTCAGTCTTCTATCTTTTAGTAATAGAGGTGATATTTTGAACTCCCACCTGGAACTCCTATTTTTCAAATTGGACTGCAAGTGTGGAGAATTGAACCAACAATGATAAAATAAGTTTGTGGGTATGTGGGACAAAAATTCAGGCTCCACATATGTATGTAAAGTACTTTTAGGAAAGTGGAGGCAAATGAAATGAATCTTGCATCTTTCACAGAGCAGCCTAGTCTCATGCCCTAATGTCCCCTGAAGCCCCCCTTCCCTGGATGCCGTTTGAGGTGCTCTTTGTCTATGCTCCCAGATCTCTCTGTGTCTACCTGTGTCATACAGTATTCACCATGCCAAACTGAAATTCCACATTTATATGATTGACTCTGTGTCAGTTGGAGTCTTCTAAGAAGCAGATACAGAGAAGAAATTAGTTATGGGATTGATTTATTGGAAGAATGCCTGTGAAGGATAAAGGGGAAAAGAGCATGAGTAGCCCAGACCTTCAGACCTCAATGCTGGTCTTACGCCTGTGAAGAGAGAGCAGGCTAGACTGGGTAGAAAAAACCAGAGAAGATTGTGGCATAATCTTGAGAGTTTCTTAGCCAGGCCAATGGAGAGTTGCTGAGCCACAGTTGCCCATCAGAAAAACCTCATCTTGGGCAGGAGAAAACTGGATTTAATAACTGGCTATGCTCAGTCATTGGCCAGGAGCAGTCTTAGGGGAAATGTGGCCTTGGCGTTCCTGGAGGTCATGGATGGTCTGCCAATTGTCTTCCCTATAGCAGGTTCTCTCAAAGAAGATCTAAGAGATGTGCTTCTTGGGCACCATAGTTCCTCATCCAGACAAGAGGCTCTTAAAGGGTAGGGACTGATCTTACTTCTCTGCGTCCTCAGAGCTTGGACAGTGGGTAGGTTTGGCACATAGAAGGTGCTTAACAAATATTTGTCAAAACATTTTCAGGATATGGACAGACTTAAAGTTGAGTGCGTAATTTGAATTAATTTGGAAATGGAAAGTTATTAAAGGTTTTAGAACAGATGATCATAGCCTCACTTAAAGAATAATGTAGAATGGATTAAAGGGGAACTTTTTCACTTTTGCAATAGTATAGCAATAGTGGTAGCCATAGAAAGGAAAACACTGACTGCAAGAGATTTTGGAGGTGGAGTCTTTAGGATTTGGAAATTGACTGGGACTTAGGGTGAGGAAGATGAAGAGTTAAAGATGACAGTGATGTTCCCAACGTCAGAGACTGGGGTACGTGGGAAGAGATGGGGAAGAAGAGCTGGCATTTCCGAGAGGAAATGCTAAGTTTGATGTTAGATTTTCTGAACTATAGGTTCTCTTACATATCCAGGTGGAAGTGTCAAGCTGACAGAGCTGCCTGTCAGGAGCCTCTCAGAGAGCTCCAGGTTAGTGATATATACTGAGAAAAATAGGCGATGAGATCAAGGTGAAAGTAGACAATGGAGTTCAAAGATTAATTGAAATAGATCATTTACATTTTTCTTTTTCTTTTTGCTTGCTTGCTTTCTTTTCTTTTCTTTTTTTTTTTTGCAGACAGCTGCTAGGTCATTTGGGCATTTTTTGTAGGTTTGAATAAAACAGACAGAATGATACTGTTCACTTCTTCCCTTTTATTCTTTGATAAGAGAGAAAGATTCCTCTTAGCTGTCTGCTTTTCCCTCTTAACTGTGAGCTTCCTAAGACTGTGTCTTTTCACCTTCGATGCTCCGAGAACAAGTGTAGTGATTTGTGCCAGGTATATGAACTCTTGTAGGGTAGAGGCCTTACTCATTTATCTCTACTTTTCTAGTGTTTCCGATGGTGCCTAGACAATCGGAGATACTCAGTTAACAGACATTGAATTGAATTACTTAATATGTACAATACTTCATAGTTTAGTAAGTCCTCAAAGATACATCGTAACATTTAATCCTCACCCAATGCTGGGAACTTTTATTACCCTCATTTACAAATGAGTAAACTGAACCTGAAAGAGGTTAAGTAACTTACTTGAAATGATACAGTTAGTAAATGGTTGTATCAGTCATAATAGGCTAGGTTATGCTTAGTAACAAACTACCCTAAAAAACTCGGTGGCTTAATAACATAAAAGTTAATTTTTGTGCAAAGTCCACTCTGTGTTTGGAGAATTCCAGGCTTTTCAATCTTATATTAACAAGTGCTTCCAGAGTTACTGCAGAAGAAAAAAGAGAACATAGAGAACCACACACTGGTTCTTAAATGCTTCCACTGGATAGTAAATCAGATTTCTTACACTCACACTTCATTTTGACTAAAGAAACCACATGGCTGGCCTAACTTCAAGGGAGAAGGGAAGGACCATTTCCCCATGTGCCTGGAAGGGGAACTGGAGTCACTGGGGAGTAATTCCATTGTCTATCACAAAAGGAGAACTGGATCTTGAACTTAGATTTCTGATTTCAAAGGTAGATCACATTTTACTCTTTGCCTCGTGTTTTATTTTTTATTAAGCATATTCAGAAAACTATCCACATTAATGCAAGTTAAAATAATTAATATTCTAAAAAATAGTCATGCTCTCCACTCACTATTTTCTTCTGCTTTCTCTTGCCACAGGCCAACCTCTGTCTCTTAACCTTGGGTGTTAGAGTATCATGGCTCAAAGAGACCCAACAATAGAGAGATACTGACTCCTTTCTCAGGGATAGGAAATGCATGGGGTTTAAATGCATAAAATAGTATTTGGGTAGAGGACCCCGAAATGCCAGATCTTGCTCTGGCAGTTCAATTACTCCTCTTCCCCTTGAGGTTTTGAAGATAAGAAATATCCAAATGGTGAGAATTTGTCATTGACTGGGACAGTGTCTCCTATTCTCCTATAGTGTTCTCCAGCAAAAGGTCTATTAGAGGGCACACTAGGCTTCAGGCCTCATGGGGTTTCCCACCTCTGTACAAGCCCAAATCCATATCATGGAATCCTATACCATATGTGTACTCTTATGGGGGCAGGAGCCACGACCAGCATGCTTATATGAAGAGAGAAACAATATGAGCAGGACTCTTAGGCAGTACAAATGGAGGGGAAATTGGGATTAAGTGGGCCAGACAGACAGACAGACATATGCATGACCTATTTACACACAGGAAACTCCTCAACCACTCAATGTGGCCCAGTAAAAGTCTAAGAACTTGACCCATCAGAGCTGTACTAATAGCATCTTCTCCAACCAACCCTATTTTGCTTATCAGAACATTGGAGGCCCCTGGATGTTTGGAGTTCACTAGTTAGGAGCTGAGTTGTTTGACTCTAGCCCAGGATGGCTGTCTCTTTGATGTACAACTTTGGAAGGACCCTGAAGCAAAATAAAGGCTCTAGGGTCAATCAGAATGATAACAAAAGCTAACATTACTGAGATTTTTTTTTCATGTGCCAGGCCTAAGTGCTAAGGTTATTTTATTTAACCTCGCAATATTATGGGATAGGTGCTTTGAACAACCTTTTATTTTTTTTCACCAATAATGAGTATATGGTTCCAAAGGGAAGATTTTTTTGGTCTCTTTTGCTGTATACTTATTGCCCAGACCTGTACTTGCTATATATTAGGTGCTCAGTTTATATCTATTGAATGAAAAAGCCCAAAGTCACTGAGCTGGTAGGCAGAGGAATACAGGCAATCTGATTTTGAGGCTTTCTCTAGGGACTGTTACATGACATGACTTCATGTGTTAGTTTGGCACTTATTAAATGTGAGGTCTAGTGTTTGCTAATCATTGCATCATCCCTCCCATCATATTATGAGCACCTCGAGAGACAGAGATGATGCCGATCTCTCCTGCACTTCCCCTGCCCTTCAAAGCTGGGTAGACAGTAGGTGTGAATTACATGCTGATTGGTTGCTTGGCTGCAGAGTTGTTTGCATGCTCCGGGGAAGGGGAGGCAAAGGCAGCCACAAGTTTTGGCAGCTGGTTTTAACTTCCCTGAGGGGCGTTCTATCTCTCCACATGCCTTCTTCAGGAGACCAAGACAGTGTACTTTCGTTACTCCACTAGAGGGATCCAAATGCAAACAAAAAACCTCTCCTGCCCTCCTAAGGTAATGGGATCCCTGCGACAGCCCTCAGGAGGGGTCTGTCTGCAGGGCTCTGGCCAACCTCAGAGGGGAGTGCCCATGTGCGCCTGCTGGGCTCTGGTTCTGCTTTCTCCTTGCCTGATGGCAGCTTTTACAATCAGGGCTTTTGGAGCAAATTCCACTCTTGTGGGTCCAGGACTGCTCAGTTCTTGGGATCTCTGCCGCTTCTGCTGGTGCTGACATATGGATTTGTCTTAGGAGGAGAAAAGATGAATTTTGAAGGGCTGCCAGGCTGGTGATGAGGCTGCTCTGGTTTCACATGGGAAGCCCTGAAATCAAGATCTAGTAAATGAAAGATACTTAATCTTTTCCAGATCTCTTCTCCTCCCCCCAAAAAGCAGGGGGCCTTAACCACTTTGATATTTCAACAAGAGGCCATTCAAAGTTTAGTGCTTCCACTTCTGCAGCAAAAAGAACTGGTTCTCACAAGGGCAATGTCACTTGTTGAGACACGAAGGATCTATTTTGACAACTCACCTTACAGAGATGGATGTATTTGTGCAACGTTGGGTAGTTTTATTTTATTATTATGCTTTAATACGGCACTGTGGAACACTTTTTCTTTTTTTCTTTGAACAGCTTGTAAGCATGCTGCAAGCATTTGGGAAAATTCTCAGTTTTATATTTTCTGTAATAAAATCTGATACAGTTATTTTTTCTTTTCTGTGATGTCTAATTAAATTGTTTGGTTTAGTTTTTGTTGTAGAGGTTTTATTTCTTTTTAAGATCTGATATTTTCCTTGAGGAAGAATGCTATAGATGTTTTCAATGAAACAGATTTATTGTTCTGGAGTTTAAAGAAGTTTTAGGAACACTTATATAGACCTGAAATGGTCCTGACAGAGAGAGGTGCCATGGTCTCTTTGCATTAAAGATGGAACACAGGAGACGGATTGGCCTTAAACCCAGGTGGGGCCAAATCATTTCAGAGAATTTCAGCCCTAAAGGAGTCCTTAGAGATTTTCTCATTTAACACCGGCATTTGACAGGCAGTAAACCATGGTTCAGAGAGGTAATAACTTGCTTTGTCACAAAGCTGGCAAGTTGCAAAGCCCTAAGGGTATCTAGTCATCACTTGTCATTATCTTACAGATTTTTGTTGTGAACTGAGGGCAAAAATATTGCCTTGCTTCCCATGGCTTTTCATTTGAAATTAGTCTATCAAGGAATAAGCATCTGAAATAAAGGAAGTAAATCAGAGAGGGAAAAGAGACAAGGCTTTGAGCATCGTGTGATAACGATGACACATTCTGGTGACTTGGTGCCCTGTGACCTGCTGGGGATGTAAAAGAACCACAGTGAGTAGCTCTGTCCATGAGCACAAAAGGCCAGAAGAATCTCTGAAAGGTTGTGTCCAAGAACAGAAAGCACACTCAACAGTCTTGCTTCAACAATCATTTAATAAGACCCTTGAGGGGCTAACAGTGTGCAGTGTTCAGGAGAATACCACCTGGCATTTGTACACATCTTTTATATTGTCTAAGCACATTTCCTCACATCACGTCCTCATTCGATGCCTTTGTGTCAGCCAGCATGCTGGGTGACCCTGGCTCATCTAAGTATCGAGAGATTTTTTGAACGATGCAGATGGGTCACACAATGGCAGGACCTGGAGCTCTCCAGGGCTGAGATGGGGGAGAGGGAACAAAAGGGTCATCTCTTCAGGCTCTGCCTTTGCCCTGCCTTGATCCTGACTGTTCTCAGTTTTGCATTTCCCTGCTCAGGAATCCGGGTAAGGGTGTCAGATGGGCCCAGCCTGGAGCACATGCACACTCCATGGCCCAGGGACTATGGAGAAACCTTCAAAGCTGGGCGTTCAAAGCTGGATAAAAAGCAAATTGTGTTGTTGACAGGAGAAGGGGGAATAAGCAACAGATGTTCCCTACATACCCTGTGAGGTGGGGCGTTAGGTGGAAGCATTACCTCCAAGGTGCAGATGGGAAACCTGAGGCTCAGAGAGGTGAAGTGACATGTCCAAAGTCACACAGCTATATAGAGCAGAGCACAGTTATGTCTCTAGATCCTGCTTCGTACACCCAAAGGAGTAGGTGAAGCTTATATTCCACATAACCCTTTATCCTTCCTTACTGCTTGAATCACCTGCTCCCTACCCCTCCTCTGTAGCAGCCTCATTACCCCATCACCTGCCATCTCTGGACTGGGAGACATAGATTTTGACTCTACTCCTGGATCCCCAAATTTTCACTACTAACAAAGGATGCTTCTCCCTGTGTGATAATGGAAGAAGAGTCAGTCCAGGTTGGCCTTCTGGACACTATGGAAGCCCTTTCTCCTTCTTATTTCACTGATTAATCATTGTTGGGTATCTAGACCTTGTAGGAGGGAAGATCAGGCACCTAGGGAGTCGTTTGTGAGGATCTCTTTGAGATGAGATTGCTTACAAGTGAGGCCTGGCCATGGATTCATGGCCCCATCGCAGTAGCATTATTTAGAAATCGATGAACCCATAGGGACAATGTTTCAAAACACATGCTCTCTGAGTAGGCCCATGTGTGGTGATTAATCTGAGGTCCTGTAGTCAGTTCTAGCAAAAATGACACAATTTTAATGTATGGATATTGTTTATTTTGTGTTACAGGTTTTGCCAACTCTGTAGTTTTCTATCTCCTTATCCACCTACCTGTAACCTTTCTGGACATCTTTTTGTTTTTGTAAAATTGGGATAGTAATATTATTGGCTTCAGGGTTTCTGAGATGAATTAATTTAATTTATGCAAAGTGCTTATAACAGTACCTGGCACAGAGTACATGCTCAGTAAATATTATTTATTACTATTATTGTAATTATGATCTCAACACCATTAAGATAACGACCCTTCTCCACCTTGACTTCATGCCCAGGCTCCTGCCAGAGGGCAGGATTGCATTTGTTTTTCACAGGGATGCATAAAGAAGTGAACCTTGTGACCCTTGGCTTGGAGGCTGGATGCATGAAGTGAGAATTAGTCATGGCCTTGTTCACAATCTGAGAACATTCACACTTGTTGCACCTGCTGGGAGAAGCTTGAATTCAATCAGCAAATTTCACATTTCCCAATCCCAGCCCGGGGAAGAGCTTAACTTTAAAAGTCTTGCAAAGACCTCCTCTCCACCGCTCAGTGATTTTATTCAAGAAGTTGCCCCTCCGGGGAGCGAGTGACGCAAGCTCTGCTGAGAGGCAGGAGAAAGTTACGTCAACGACAGTGTTTTCTCAGGCAGGGTTCTCCTGGGGTGTCCATGCTTGCCTGTTCCCAGTGTGTGCCTTCAAACCCAAGCAGCAAAAGAGTTTTCCGTCACTAAGTCAACCAAGAACCATTCAGGACACTGTAACTTGGAGGGAACATATTGGGACGCCAGGTTCTTGACTGGAATCATTAAATGAATTTACATCCTGATCTGCTGCAAGTGAAACGTCTATCCAGATAGGAGAGGCTTTAGCTGGGTCTCGAATCCTTATGTTTTGGGATACTTGGCTTCTCCTTTGTCCTATCTGTTGGCCTTCCCAATTGCTGGGCAATTATTCCAGTATTTATTATGTTCTCTCTTACTTTTGGGCCTCTACCCAGAAAAATTGCCCCCTCTTCTTCTCCCATCCTCCATACCAGCCCTTTAGGTTTCAGTTTCTACACCATTCTCCCCATAAATCTCTCTTGACCCCCAAAGACTTTTGGATGATTTCTTTTCCTTCAGCATCATGTACTTGCCTCCAGCATGAGGCTTCTAACAGTTGGGTTACTATGGCCTATCTCTGTGTCTATGTCTGTCTGGAAAATGACCTGCAGGCCCCCAGGGACTGTGTTGTTTGCTCAAGACTGTAACCCTGGAGGCCTGGTTAAAAAATGTACACACTAATAAAAAAAAGAATGAATAAATGGATAAAAGAATCAAGAATAAATGGTTAGTTTTGTTTATCTCATTTTTAATGATTTTAAGAATGAGAAGATGATTGGTGACACCAAAGAACAAACGTTCAAATATTGTTCCACGGAAGTAT
Organism: Trachypithecus francoisi; assembly: GCF_009764315.1. Lineage (NCBI taxonomy): Eukaryota > Metazoa > Chordata > Mammalia > Primates > Cercopithecidae > Trachypithecus > Trachypithecus francoisi. The sequence continues at coordinate 77,528,242 of NW_022681472.1, read as the reverse complement.
TTTTTTTTTCAGACGGAGTCTCACTCTGTCACTGAGGCTGGAGTGCAGTGGTGCAATCGGCTCACTGCAACCTCCACCTCCTGGGTTCAAGAGATTCTCCTGTCTCAGCCTTCCAAGTAGCTGGGACTACAGGTGTCAGCCACCCCACCACGCCCGGCTAAGTTTTTATATTTTTAGTAGAGATGAGCTTTCACCGTGTTGGCCAAGATGGTGTTGATCTCCTGACTTCATGATCCATCCACCTCGGCCACCCATAGTGCTGGGATTACAGGTGTGAGCCACCACTCCCAGCCCACAGGAACACTTTGGAGAGTAAAATTATGTGCAGCATCTTCATTTTTGGAACAGATCAAAACAAGACTTTTCTGGTGACAGGAGGGGTGAGGCCCTGTCTGTCTCACTTTCCCCATCCCGCTTCAGAGGTACCTAGGCTCCTCGGGCAGAATTTGAAGACTACTGTCCTTAAAAAGATGGTACTGTTTTGAAAAGAACTGAGCAGAGGAACCGCAATCGAGCTGGGGTCCACTCCCTTGTTAGCTGGGGCTAATAGAACTGATTACACACGAATGTAGTTGCTCTGCTAAGTGCTTTCTTTATGTCAATTTTTCATTCTCACAATATTCTTACGTGCTGTGCACTATGTTTATTTCTATTTTGGGGGGCAGGGAATCACTTTAAGTGATGTTTAACAGCTATGACACTGAGGATTTATTTTTAACAGCAGAAAAAGAATGTATTGCAATGGCATCAAGTAGCTGACAGAATTGATGAGCAGGGAGAGCTAGGTTTATAAAAGAACAGACACATCAATGGTGCCACGGGTCTAGGAATCAGGATGCTTCGATGGTGTAATTAGGAAATGGAAGTGTAGAGAGGTTAAGTAACTTGCCTGGGGTCCCACGATTGCTGAGTAGCTGAGTCTGGAGTCAAGCTCTGGATTACCTGCCTCTAGGGGCCCAGCCCCAAGCAGCTACATGCAGCTCCAGAGCAAAATTGCCCATAAGAACTTTTGTCATCCACTGAGCAAGGCTGTGGCCAGGTACTGTGCTAAATCTGTCATAGGTGTCATTAGCTCATGCAATCTTCAGCACATCTGTGAAGTGTAGACCTTTATTGCCGGGGTGTCACATGGGCACTGACATCTGTCTATGCCCTTCTCAGCGGGTTCTCCAGGCTGTCTATTGCCAAGAAGGGGGTTCAGTAGAAAGCAATTAGTGCAACTTTTGCCTGCCTTTAGCAACCAGATGACTTTTTTCTTTTCTTTTTGAAGAGAAGCCTAGATTATTTGCACCCAGTGATGTTAACTCAGCTTGGCTGCCTCAGCAGGATAAAACAAATCGACCAATCTACGTTTTGGAAGCAGAAGGTGGGAAAGTGGCTACTCCCTGAGCTGACTGTGCACCAAGGGACAGATCCTTGTTTTATATAAATTGTCTATGAAAATTCCCCTAGACGAACACAGGAGGGAAATCTGGCACAAGCCCCAGAGCAGAATAAAGACGTTTGAAAATCCTTTCAGAAGTCATAACTTAGATGCCTCTTCCATCTGCCCCATTTCTGCCTGTTCTCTGCAAGAAATACGATCCTCTGTCTCATAGATTCTCAATGCACAGGACAAACTCTGGAATGATATGCAGAGTAGAAGGTGCTGCTGCTTTTCACAGTGGACAATACAAAACCTCATGGGCCCCTCTCTGATTAGACTCTCAGAGACTGAGAGCCCTGTGGTAAGAAGCCTAATGAGAGATGCTTCTATCAATGACTCTCCCTTGTCCCATCTTCCTTCAAGGGAATCTCTGTGTACTATGAGCACAGAAGGCTTTCGCCAACACAGTAAAAAAGGGAAGGACTAAGGGAGATAGCATGATTTTTAAAAATTAAAATGAGATTATGATATTGTGGTATTCATTAAGGCCATTCATAAATATTTTGGCTCTATTCTGGGCCCTTGCTAAGATTGTACTTTTTGACCTCATTAATATTAGGCTGTATGACTTGCTGTGGTCAATGAACTATGAGTGAAAGTGAAGGGTATCAGTTCTGGGAGGAAATGTTAAGAGCCAGTGTGATTTGCCATGTTCTTTTCCCTTTTGTCACAGTGATAGGCAACATTTGAGATGGTAGTTAATTCTTTAGCTGGGGTGTGATGGTTAATTTTATGTCAACTTGGCGAGGCTATTGGACCCAGTTGTTTGGTCAAGAACCAGTCCAGATGTTTCTGTGAAGGTACTTTTTAGATACAATTAACACTTAAATCAGTAGAATTTGAGCAGGTGGTACTCCATAATGTGGATAGGCCTCATCTAATCAGTTGAAGGCTTTAAGAACAAACACCAAGTTTTCCCCAAAGAGAAAAAAATTCTTATCAAGACTGCAACATAGAATCCCTACATGAACACGGGGCGGAGCAAGATGGCCGAATAGGAACAGCTCCAGTCTCCAACTCCCAGCGCGAGTGACACAGAAGACCGGTGATTTCTGCATTTTCAACTGAGGTACTGGGGTCATCTCTCTAGGGAGTGCCGGACAATCGGTGCGGGTCAGCTGCTGCAGCCTGACCAGCGTGAGCTGAAGCAGGGCGAGGCATCGCCTCACCTGGAAGCGCAAGGGGGAAGGAAATCCCTTTTCCTAGCCAGGGGAACTGAGACACACACCACCTGGAAAATCGGGTAACTCCCACCCCAATACTGCACTTTAAGGAAACAGGCACACCAGGAGAATATATCCCACACCTGGCCGGGAGGGTCCCACGCCCACGGAGCCTCCCTCACTGCTAACACAGCCGTCTGCGGCGATCTATCCGCAAGGCAGCAGCGAGGCTGGGGGAGGGGCGCCCGCCATTGCTGAGGCTTAAGTAGGTAAACAAAGCCGCTGGGAAGCTCGAACTGGGTGGAGCTCACAGCAGCTCAAGGAAGCCTGCCTGTCTCTGTAGACTCTACCGCTGCGGACAGCGCACAGCTGCAGTCCATTAGGGGAAAGAGCGGGCTGCTGCAGACCCGAACGACTCTGTCTGACGGCTTTGGGGAGAGCCGTGGATCTCCTAACGCGGAGGTTGAGATCTGAGAACGGACAGACTGCCTGCTCAGGTGGGTCCCTGACCCCGAGTAGCCTAGCTGGGAGACATCCCCCACTAGGGGCAGTCTGATACCCCACACCTCACAGGGTGGCGTCACCCCTGAGAGGAAACTTCCAAAGAAAGAATCAGACAGGTACACTCGCTGTTCAGCAATATTCTATCTTCAGCAACCTCTGCTGCTGATACCCAGGCAAACAGGGTCTGGAGTGGACCTCAAGCAATCTCTAAGAGACCAACAGACAGTCCTTCTGACTGTCAGACGGAAAACTATCAAACAGGAAGGACACCTATACCAAAACCCCATCAGTACGTCACCATCATCAAAGTCCAGAGACAGATAAAACCACAAAGATGGGGAAGAAGCAGGGCAGAAAAGCTGGAAATTCAAAAAATAAGAGCGCATCTCCCCCTGCAAAGGAGCGCAGCCCATCGCCAGCAACGGATCAAAGCTGGTCAGAGAATGACTTTGACGAGATGAGAGAAGAAGGCTTCAGTCCATCAAACCTCTCAGAGCTAAAGGAGGAATTACGTACCCAGCGCAAAGAAACTAAAAATCTTGAAAAAAAAGTGGAAGAATTGACAGCTAGACTAATTAATGCAGAGAAGATCATAAACGAAATGACAGAGATGAAAACCATGACACGAGAAATACGTGACAAATGCACAAGCTTCGGTAACCGACTTGATCAACTGGAGGAAAGAGTATCAGCGATTGAGGATCAAATGAATGAAATGAAGCGAGAAGAGAAACAAAAGAAAAAAGAAGAAAAAGAAATGAACAAAGCCTGCAAGAAGTATGGGATTATGTAAAAAGACCAAATCTACGTCTGATTGGGGTGCCTGAAAGTGAGGGGGAAAATGGAACCAAGTTGGAAAACACTCTTCAGGATATCATCCAGGAGAACTTCCCCAACCTAGTAGGGCAGGCCAACATTCAAATTCAGGAAATACAGAGAACGCCACAAAGATACTCCTCCAGAAGAGCAACTCCAAGACACATATTGCCAGATTCACCAAAGTTGAAATGAAGGAAAAAATCTTAAGGGCAGCCAGAGAGAAAGGTCGGGTTACCCACAAAGGGAAGCCCATCAGAATAACAGCAGACCTCTCGGCAGAAACTCTACAAGCCAGAAGAGAGTGGGGGCCAATATTCAACGTTCTTAAAGAAAAGAATTTTCAACCGAGAATTTCATATCCAGCCAAACTAAGCTTCATCAGTGAAGGAGAAATAAAATCCTTTACAGATAAGCAAATGCTTAGAGATTTTGTCACCACCAGGCCTGCCTTACAAGAGACCCTGAAGGAAGCCCTAAACATGGAAAGGAACAACCGGTACCAGCCATTGCAAAAACATGCCAAAATGTAAAGACCATCGAGGCTAGGAAGAAACTGCATCAACTAACGAGCAAAATAACCAGTTAATATCATAATGACAGGATCAAGTTCACACATAACAATATTAACCTTAAATGTCAATGAACTACATGCTCCAATTAAAAGACACAGACTGGCAAACTGGATCAAGAGTCAAGACCCATCAGTCTGCTGTATTCAGGAGACCCATCTCACATGCAGAGACATACATAGGCTCAAAATAAAGGATGGAGGAAGATCTACCAAGCAAATGGAGAACAAAAAAAAGCAGGGGTTGCAATCCTAGTCTCTGATAAAACAGACTTTAAACCATCAAAGATCAAAAGAGACAAAGAAGGCCATTACATAATGGTAAAGGGATCAATTCAACAGGAAGAGCTAACTCTCCTAAATATCTATGCACCCAATACAGGAGCACCCAGATTCATAAAGCAAGTCCTTAGAGACCTACAAAGAGACTTAGACTCCCATACAATAATAATGGGAGACTTCAACACTCCACTGTCAACATTAGACAGATCAACGAGACAGAAAGTTAACAAGGATATCCAGGAATTGAACTCATCTCTGCACCAAGCGGACCTAATAGACATCTATAGAACTCTCCACCCCAAATCAACAGAATATACATTCTTCTCAGCACCACATCGCACTTATTCCAAAATTGACCACATAATTGGAAGTAAAGCACTCCTCAGCAAATGTACAAGAACTGAAATTATAACAAACTGTCTCTCAGACCACAGTGCAATCAAACTAGAACTCAGGACTAAGAAACTCAATCAAAACCGCTCAACTACATGGAAACTGAACAACCTGCTCCTGAATGACTACTGGGTACATAACGAAATGAAAGCAGAAATAAAGATGTTCTTTGAAACCAATGAGAACAAAGATACAACATACCAGAACCTCTGGGACACATTTAAAGCAGTGTGTAGAGGGAAATTTATAGCACTAAATGCCCACAAGAGAAAGCAGGAGAGATCTAAAATTGACACTCTAACATCACAATTAAAAGAACTAGAGAGGCAAGAGCAAACACATTCAAAAGCTAGCAGAAGGCAAGAAATAACTAAGATCAGAGCAGAACTGAAGGAGATAGAGACACAAAAAACCCTCCAAAAAATCAATGAATCCAGGAGTTGGTTTTTTGAAAAGATAAACAAAATTGACAGACCGCTAGCTAGACTAATAAAGAAGAAAAGAGAGAAGAATCAAATAGACGCAATAAAAAATGATAAAGGGGATATCACCACCGACCCCACAGAAATACAAACAACCATCAGAGAATACTATAAATGCCTCTACGCAAATCAACTAGAAAATCTAGAAGAAATGGATAATTTCCTGGACACTTACACTCTCCCAAGACTAAACCAGGAAGAAGTTGAATCCCTGAATAGACCAATAGCAGGCTCTGAAATTGAGGCAACAATTAATAGCCTACCCACCAAAAAAAGTCCAGGACCAGATGGATTCACAGCTGAATTCTACCAGAGGTACAAGGAGGAGCTGGTACCATTCCTTCTGAAACTATTTCAATCAATAGAAAAAGAGGGAATCCTCCCTAACTCTTTTTATGAGGCCAACATCATCCTGATACCAAAGCCTGGCAGAGACACAACAAAAAAAGAGAATTTTAGACCAATATCCCTGATGAACATCGATGCAAAAATCCTCAATAAAATACTGGCAAACCAGATTCAGCAGCACATCAAAAAGCTTATCCACCATGATCAAGTGGGCTTCATCCCTGGGATGCAAGGCTGGTTCAACATTCGCAAATCAATAAACGTAATCCAGCATATAAACAGAACCAAAGACAAGAACCACATAATTATCTCAATAGATGCAGAAAAGGCTTTTGACAAAATTCAACAGCCCTTTATGCTAAAAACGCTCAATAAATTTGGTATTGATGGAACGTACCTCAAAATAATAAGAGCTATTTATGACAAACCCACAGCTAATATCATACTGAATGGGCAAAAACTGGAAAAATTCCCTTTGAAAACTGGCACAAGACAGGGATGCCCTCTCTCACCACTCCTATTCAACATAGTGTTGGAAGTTCTGGCTAGGGCAATCAGGCAAGAGAAAGAAATCAAGGGTATCCAGTTAGGAAAAGAAGAAGTCAAATTGTCCCTGTTTGCAGATGACATGATTGTATATTTAGAAAACCCCATCGTCTCAGCCCAAAATCTCCTTAAGCTGATAAGCAACTTCAGCAAAGTCTCAGGATACAAAATAATGTGCAAAAATCACAAGCATTCTTATACACCAGTAACAGACAAGCAGAGAGCCAAATCAGGAATGAACTTCCATTCACAATTGCTTCAAAGAGAATCAAATACCTAGGAATCCAGCTTACAAGGGATGTAAAGGACCTCTTCAAGGAGAACTACAAACCACTGCTCAGTGAAATCAAAGAGGACACAAACAAATGGAAGAACATACCATGCTCATGGATAGGAAGAATCAATATCGTGAAAATGGCCATACCGCCCAAGGTGATTTATAGATTCAATGCCATCCCCATCAAGCTACCAATGACTTTCTTCACAGAATTGGAAAAAACGGCTTTAAAGTTCATATGGAACCAAAAAAGAGCCCGCATTGCCAAGACAATCCTAAGTCAAAAGGACAAAGCTGGAGGCATCACGCTACCTGACTTCAAACTATACTACAAGGCTACAGTAACCAAAACAGCATGGTACTGGTACCACAACAGAGATATAGACCAATGGAACAGAACAGAGTCCTCAGAAATAATACCACACATCTACAACCATCTGATCTTTGACAAACCTGAGAGAAACAAGAAATGGGGAAAGGATTCCCTATTTAATAAATGGTGCTGGGAAAATTGGCTAGCCATAAGTAGAAAGCTGAAACTGGATCCTTTCCTTACCCTTATACGAAAATTAATTCAAGATGGATTAGAGACTTAAATGTTAGACCTAATACCATAAAAACCCTAGAAGAAAATCTAGGTAGTACCATTCAGGACATAGGCATGGGCAAGGACTTCATGTCTAAAACACCAAAAGCAACGGCAGCAAAAGCAAAAATTGACACATGGGATCTAATTAAACTAAAGAGCTTTTGCACAGCAAAAGAAACTACCATCAGAGTGAACAGGCAACCTACAGAATGGGAGAAAATTTTTGCAACCTACTCATCTGACAAAGGGCTAATATCCAGAATCTACAAAGAACTCAAACAAATATACAAGAAAAAAACAAACAACCCCATCAAAAAGTGGGGAAAGGATATGAACAGACATTTCTCAAAAGAAGACATCCATACAGCCAACAGACACATGAAAAAATGCTCATCATCACTCGCCATCAGAGAAATGCAAATCAAAACACAATGAGATACCATCTCACACCAGTTAGAATGGCAATCATTAAGAAGTCAGGAAACAACAGGTGTTGGAGAGGATGTGGAGAAATAGGAACACTTTTACACTGTTGGTGGGATTGTAAACTAGTTCAACCATTATGGAAAACAGTATGGCGATTCCTCAAGGATCTAGAACTAGATGTACCATATGACCCAGCCATCCCACTACTGGGTATATACCCAAAGGATTATAAATTACTCTACTACAAAGACACATGCACACGTATGTTTATTGCGGCACTATTCACAATAGCAAAGACTTGGAATCAACCCAAATGTCCATCTGTGACAGACTGGATTAAGAAAATGTGGCACATATACACCATGGAATACTATGCAGCCATAAAAAAGGATGAGTTTGCATCCTTTGTAGGGACATGGATGCAGCTGGAAACCATCATTCTTAGCAAACTATCACAAGAAGAGAAAACCAAACACCGCATGTTCTCACTCATAGGTGGGAACTGAACAATGAGATCACTTGGACTCGGGAAGGGGAACATCACACACTGGGGCCTATCATGGGGAGGGGGGAGGAGGGAAGGATTGCATTGGGGAGTTATACATGATATAAAAGTCATGCACATGTACCCTAGAACTTAAAGTATAATAAAAAAAAAAAAAAAAAAAAAAAAAAAACAGAATCCTACATGAATTTCCAGCCTGCTGGTGTGTCCTACAGATCTGAAACTTCTCAGCTTCACAACCACGTGAACCAATTCCTAAAATAAATCTCTCTCTATGTATATACCCCATGAGTTCTGTTTCCTTGGCTAACACACTAGGTGAGGATGCACAGGAGCCAAGCACCCTCCCAGCTCAGAATGAAAATGTAGTATGAGCAAGAAATAAACATTTGTTGTTAAAAGCCACTGAGATTTTGGGGTTATTTGTTACTGGAGCACAACCTAGACTATTCTTACTGAAAGAAACATTACACATGATGTTCCATTCAGCTATTATTTTCCTTATACTTTTTCAGGAGTACAACTGAATCTCAGCTGGACATCATGATGCATCTTGGCTTAACTCCGGCCAGGTGCAGTGGCTCACGCCTATAATCCCAGCATGTCGGGAAGCTGAGACAGGTGGATCACTTGAGGTCAGGAGATCAAGATAAGCCTGGCCAACATGGTGAAACCCCATCTCTACTAAAAATACAAAAAATTAGCTGAGTGTGCTGGTGGGCACCTGTAATCCCAGCTACTCTGGAGGCTGAGGCAGGAGAATTGCTTGAACCTGAGAGGCTGAGGTTGCAGCGAGCTGAGACTACACCATTGCACTCCAGCCTGGGTGACAGAGCGAGACTCTGCCTTAAAAATAAATAAAATAAATAAAGTCGTTCCAGTGATTACCCTTTTTCTAAATACTGGTTTGAAATATCAAAAGCAAATCTATATAATATTAGCCAAAAGCAAGGTTGGAAAAAAGTTAATAGCTGATGTCTTAACTCTTGAACCAGGTACTGAGCCAGGTGCTTGGCATATATTGTCTTGTTTATTTCTAAAACAATTTTATAAGGTATATGCTATGGTTTAATATATCCCCACAAAGGCATGTGTTGGAAACTTAATCCTCAGTGCAACAGTATTGGGAGATGGGGCCTAATGGGAGGTGTCCATGTTCCATCTTCATAAATGGGTTAATGCTGATTATAAAGGGGCCTGTGGCTCCAAGTGTGATATCTTGCTCTCCCGCCCTCTCTTGCCCTTTGGTTTCCTGCCATGGATGATGCAGCAAGAAGGCCCTTGCCAGATGTGGCTCCTTGACCTTGGACTTCCCAGCTTCCAGAAGAGTAGGAAATAAATTTCTTTTTAAAAAATAAATCAAGCAGTCTATGTTTTTCTGTTACAGTAACACAAAACAGACTAAGACAGTATGCATTATATTATTTTTGTAGATGAGAAAACTAAGGCCAAAGACACAGAGTTAGTGAATGTCAGAGGTGGAATTTAGAGTCGGGATTATGTGTTTTAAAGCTGATTGTAATTCGATCAATTAGGATTTTTAACAGCACAAAAGGAATCTATTGCAATGGCATCAGGTAACTCACAGAATTGGCGGGAAGGGAGAAGTAAGTTTATAAAAGAACAGAAACAATGGTGCCATGGGTCTAGGAATCAGGATGCGTTGATGGTATAACTGGGAGATGATGCTGGACTGAATGTGCTCTTTCTGGTGTTTAGGGTTTTTCTGTCACTTCTGGTCAAGTTCAAAGACCTGTGTTCAGTCATCCTACCTTGAATCATGGGTTCACTGTCTGGCACTTGCACTGACCATCCCAGTGAGACTACTTACCATTGTGGATAGGGGATTCTTGTGTGTGTGTGTCAGAAAGATGAGTAACTATATGGCTTGGTTTGGTTAGTGGAAGAGTCCCAGTTTTCTGCCTGTTGTCCTAATAGGGTTGTATATATGGATGTCATTCAGTGGTACCATAATTTATTCTCCAAATAAGGACATTTTAAAGAATAAAAGTAGCTTTTATTAATAATTATGTCTGGTACAATATCTGTCATCAGGATTACCATGACTGTCTCCTGATCAGCACCTGGCCTTCCAGGTTGCCTCTGGTCAATCTATTCTCACCATGGTAGTCAGAGTGATCTTTCTAAGCTGGAAGCCTGATTATGTCAGTTTCCCTGCTCTAATGATGTCTTATATTGCTCTTAGTTAAAATCCAGATGCCTTTACCTGGCTCAAAACTCTCTCATGACCTGTTACGCTCACCTCCTCAGCTTTCTCTCTCAGGAAGAACCTGTACCCCTTCCTTCTGATCCTCTGTGACTCGGGCCTTTGGAAGAAGTTGTTTCTTCTGTTTGGATCCCTTTTTTCTTCTTCTCCACAATTTCCTACTTAGCATTAGTAATAATCTTCTTATTAACAGCTCATCTACACAGAACACTTATTTTGATGCCAGATGTCATGCTAAGGACTTCATGTGGAGTATCTCCTTTGATCTTTTTAGCAATCCTAGCAAATAGGTGCTATCACCATTAGGATCCCTACCTTATAGATCAGGAGGTTGGGGTACAGAGATAATAAATGCCTTACCAGGATACACAGTTATTAAGAAGTGGAGCTAGGATTTGAACCTGCCAGAGCAGACCGGGAGCCTCTTCCTTAACTCTGTGCTAATGCCTTTTTTTTTTTTTTTTTTTTTTTGCATTTTCTACAGGTGGCCTCTACCTTCCTCGACCTTCTAAGTGTGTGTTAAATGCCTCTTCTTGGTGCTTCCCTAGCATGGAACTTTCTCTAGGATCATCTCCATCACTCTTCACTGCAATGGTTTATGTGCTTTATTTTTCTTCTGGAGTCTAAGGTTCATGAATTTAGTGGCTATTTCATTCTTTCATTTTTTCTTTTTTTTGGTGGGGGGAACCGAGTTTCACTCTTGTCTCCTAGGCTTGAGTGCAATGGCGTGATCTTGGCTCACTGCAACCTCGGCCTCCCAGATTCAAGCAATTCTCCTGCCTCAGCCTCCCAAATAGCTGGGATTACAGGCAAATGCCACCACACTGGCTAATTTTTGTATTTTCAGTAGAGATAGGGTTTCACCATGTTGGCCAGGCTGGTCTCGAACTCCTGACCTCAGGTGATCTTCCTGCCTTGGCCTCCCAAAGTCCTGGGATTACAGGCATAAGCCACCACACCTAGTCTATTTCATTCTTTCTTACTCAAGTAGGTGTAGGTTTTGTCACACAGTAGGCATGCAATAAATGTTGAAATGCTAAAAATTAACTGGTTAGGTCTTGATAGGTTATCAAGTGCCTCTCCCATTCTACCTGTATACCTAGTTCCTTAGGCTGTTCTCCATCACCATTGGCCCAGTAACTATTTCTCCTATTATATTAGTTTTTAATATCCCCTCCTTTAGGCCTTTGTCTATGAGATTGCCTCCATGCAAAACTCTCTCCTTTCTCCTTTGTGCTAACTCATGGCCTTCTGGTTTCAAATGGCATCAGGGCATGAGTATTCTCTGACTTACTCATTTGTTTTCTCTTATCCATTTCCTGTCACCTAGAGACTGGCCCTGGGTATGGCAGAAACCCACATTGTTTCTCGAGCTTTGTTTGCCTCTCATTATTAAGCAGATGGCGTATTGCCAATAATTAAATGACTACTCCCCCATTTGCCTTTGCAACTGGGATGGAAACTTTTGATTGACTTTAGTTTTGACCAATGAGATAAGGGTTGTGAGTGAACACAGGAAATGTTCTTAAAAGGAATAGGTATACCTTTTTTATTTTTAAACTTTACCTCCCTCTACTGCCGTAAGTGTAGGTTGGAGCTCTAGCAGAGCATCTCGGACCATGATAACCTGAGCTACCCTCCGGAGTTGGTAGTCTGGCACAATAGTAGGAGCCTGAGTCCCAGACAACTTTGTGTTGCTCATATGCCATCCCTAGACTATGCACTGTTGACTTCTTTTTCATTAGTGAGCAATATGCACACTTACTCTTAGCTTCTCTGTTATACGCAGCCAAACCTAATCCTGTCTGATACAGTGGTCCCCAGGAAACTCCACACATGCCAAGCAGTCTTGAGAAGCTGGATGGTGACTCTGGGGGGCAGGTGACAGCTGTCAGTGGAAAATAAGTGGCTTTCACGTTGCTATTTAAAATGTATTGGGTGGGCATGGTGGCTCATGCCTGTAAATCCTAGCACTTTGGGAGGCCAAGGTGGGAGGATCACAAGGTCAGGAGTGCGAGACCAGCCTGGCCAACATGGCAAAACCCCGTCTCTACTAAAAATACAAAAATTAGCTGTGGTGGCAGGCACCTGTAACCCCAGCTACTCGGGAGGCTGAGGCAGGAGAATCACTTGAACCTGGGAGGCAGAGGTTGCAGTGAGCCAAGATCGTGCCAACAGACTCCAGCCTGGGTGACAAGAGCAAGACTCCGTCTCAAAAAAAAAAAAAAAAAAAAAAAGTATTGAAAAGAGAGGCTTCTACAAGTATTTAAAAGATAGGCTTCTACTCATGTAACTTAAGTTCTCTACTTGTGGTTCTGACATGAATTGCTAGTATATCCTTGGACAAGCCACATCACCTTTCTGGACCTCAGTTTTCTGCTGGGGATGGCTGGTGGGTAAATGAAGATTATGAATTTTCAAAAGTCTCTGGTATCAAAGGCCGTGTTCCCAAGACAAGAACTGCTAAGACAGAGACCTGGACCAAAGAAACCCAACCCAAACCAAACCAAACCAACCAACCGAACAACCAAACAAACAAACACAAAAACTGATCTAGGCAAAAGCATTTCCCATATTTTTTTTTTTTTCCTGAAACCGCCTTTGCTTGTCCCCTCTCCTTACCCAGATATGTGGTCTGGGTACTTGCTTCAGCCTTGTAAGCACATGTTAAGAGAAAGTGATAAAATTTTGACTGGAGCAATTAGTGCTGTTTGTGAGTGATAGCTCTGACCCTGCTGTTCAATCTTCAGGTGCTTCTTAGATCTCAAAGTCTGATCTTGCTCTCCTGGCCTACCCCAGATTCTATCTCTGTCAAGTCTAATATCAATGTTTCAGTTCTAAAATTATCTTCCTCTAATAAGCTCCTAACAAAGGCAAAGCTGGTAGGACCACCCTAGTTTCCTATTCAAACACATCTCCTCCTACACATAACCATTGTGTTATGTTGTTTGTTCTTTGATGTCTTCCTAACCTCCATTTGACCAGGCTTTGTAGGAGTGTGTGCGTGTGTGTGTGTGTGTGTGTGTGTGTAAGTCTGTGACTGTTTGGAGGTACAGGGAGCAGACAGAGGAGAGAAGAAGGGAGTGATTTTCTGGCTACAATGTAATTGTACAATCCTTCCTAGAGATAGTCCTGAGTCTTGCACTCTGCTTTTAGTTTCTGTGCCCTAGAAATCATTCCATCCTTATGTGCTTGGGTCATCAAGCCTGTAGGCTAACAATACCCACCCCTCCCCATTCTCAATCATCAATGTCCCTATAGCAGGCATTGATAATCCCTCTTTGCCCTCTTTTCCCCTGAACTGGATAATGTCTTACAAGTTGGTTGCAACATGGTCCTCCAGGCAGCATTTATTGGCTAATTAAAGTTGGCCCCAAACTGCACTGGTTCGCTCTGGTCTCCCTGGTAAAGTGTTTTTCTCAGTGACATGGATCTTGTGCCTGCAGTTGTGCTGAGCAGCCAGTGCACACCCAGCAAACATGGCTAGCCAGCTGAGAGTGGAAGGTGGGCTGGTGGGCTCTGATGTGTCTAAATCACATTTCTCATCTGTACTAGGCTCTTGTGTTCTTTATAGTTCACCTGTTTTTAGGATGCTCTTTCCATAGTGGAAAAAAAAGCAGCACTGGAATTGGGGTCAAGTGTATTAGCAGAAGGTCAAGTGGGCATGGCCTTCTTTGAGAAACGTAACATGCTGGTGGTGAAACAAGCCCAGGATCCAGAGTCAGATTTCAGATCAAAGGTCAGATTCTCACATTTTCCTTGGACAAATGCATGGAACTACTTGTTTTTCTAATTTTCCTTAAGAATAAAATGAGGATGAGAATATACTTAGCTCCCAAACCATCAGTGTGTGAGCACATGGTAGAGAGAACACAGTCTGGGAACAGGAAACCCTGGGTTTAAGCACTGCTCTTCCTCTTCTGGGCCAATAAATTTTAGGGAAGTCATCCAACTCTGAGTCTTCATTTCCTCATCTATTAAATTCTATTAATAATAATTTCTATAAAGGAGATTGTGTTAAGTGAGAAAACTTAGATGATGTGCTATGATAATGACAAACAATTGCTATTATCAGTAAGAATGACAATGATTTTCTTCCATATCCTACCTTACAATTGTTCATACCTGCATGCTAATTATATTCACGCCTCCCATTCTCAGTTATCAGTTATTGTGTTATTCTCAGTTACTGTGCAATGTTAGAGGCTATGTTAGACAGGCCATGGTAGATACTGATAATTCATCTCTGCTCTCTTTTCCTCCTGTCTCAGTGGTCCAGAGGGTGCAGTAGCATGGCTGGTTGCACTCTGACTTCTGCCTGCTTAGCAGTGGGTACCAGGCTACTTACACAGCATAGATCATGCATAGATGAGTTAGATGAGTGATCGCTTGTGATGTGAATGGCACCACTTAGAATGGTGCAGTGCACAACTTGTACAATTGTACGTGGAAGCCTTGGCATCTACCTGTCGATCCGCAGACATCTAGATTTTTTTCCCTTTAGAGCGGTATTTAGGCCACAGTTCCAGCTTTGCCGGTAGGGTTTGTGTAATGTTAGAGGGTTTGTTAGACAGTTTTTCTCATCTGAGATATCAGGAGATTCCAAACACACAGCAGCATGTAGAGAGAATTGTGAATAAAGCTGACAGCTAGGAGACTAGGATCTAGAAGCAAGCAGGTAAATCCAGGTGGTTGCCTAAATGAAGGGGTATGATGCAGTTAAGGGGAGAAATGAGCAATCCCTGAACAAGGGAAAAGAACAATTGTAAGTAGACAGAATGCACAAGGAGGGTTGAGTTAACTTTCTGGACAAGACAGTATTTGTCTGAGATTTACTTTAATGTAGTGGACCATAAACCTGCCACGTTCTGACGTGGATGGGCTCTGAGGTTGATTGAATTTTGTTTGCCCCCAAATTCATGTGGAAGCCCTAACCCTAATGTGATTGCATTTGGAGATAGGGCTTTTAGGAGATAATTAAGGTTAAATGAGGTCATAAGTGTGGGCTCTTAATCTATTAGTATTGGTGGCCTTACAAGAAGAAGAAAAGAGGTCGCACACAAGTGGCTCTAAGCCTGTAATCCTAGCGCTTTGGGAGGCCGAGATGGGCGGATTGCCTGAGTTCAGGAGTTCGAGACCAGCCTGGGCAACATGGTGAAACACCAGCTCTACTAAAATACAAAAAAAAAAAAAAAATTAGCTGGGCATGGTGGCAGGCACCTGTAGTCACTCCAGCTGCTCGGGAGGCTGAGGCAGAAGAATTTCTTGAGCCCAGGAGGTGGAGCTTGCAGTGAGTGAGATCATACCACTGCATTCCAGCCTGGCGACAGAGTGAGAGTCCTTCTCAAAAAAAAAAAAAAAAAAAAAAGGCAGAGAGACCTGTTTTCTCTTTCTGCTATGTGAGGACACAGGGACACAGTGAGGAGGCAGCTCTTTGCATGGCAGGAAAATGGGGCTCTTGTGAGCACCTGTCCATGCCGGCACCCTGCCCTTAGAATTCTAGCCTTCTGTTGCTTAAGCCACCCAGTCTGCGGTATTTTGTTATGGCAGCTTGGATAGACTAAGACAGACTCTTTATAATAGAAACCTTTAAGCAACAATTTATTTTAGAGGTTTCATCTTCTTATGTAAAAGAAAGCTGGAGTAGGCATAGCCTTACAGGATCATTAAGAAGCCAGCATCCTTCTATCTTTCTGCTTTAAGGCTTCCACCTCAAGATTACCTCATGGCTCAAGACTACTGTCAGAGCTTCAGCTGTTACACAGCATCTCGGATAACATGACAGGAGGTGGGAAGAAGGGTGAAAGGGATGAAACTTCCTGGCTGAGTCTGCTCTTTTTAAGTAATCCTCCTGGAAGGCCCTCATGCTCTGCTACCCATCATTGGCCAAAATTTGTCTCATGGCTATGTCTAATTAAGAAGGAGGTGAGGAAACTTGGAATTTTAGCTGAGTACATTCCTGCTCCCAAGAAAACTGGAGTGTTGTTTCTAATAAGGAACAGGAACAAGGTTATTATAGACAAATAGCAGACTTTGCCCCAGGGGCCTTTTGCATATCTCTTCACATAACTATTTTTTTTTTTTTTTTGGAACTACCTTTCTTAAAAAGCAACTGACAAACAAAGGTGATTGTGCTGGGCTCAATAAATACCAACTGGGTTATTGAATTAGAACGTCTGTTAAACCATTACACTGATTGAAGGGCAGGGGAAAATGTGAGCTCTTCTTTTTGAAGACTTGGTAGTCAGGGCCAGAACAAACATTCCCCACAATGTCAGCCTGGCTTGCAGAAAGCCCAACTGTTCCAAAATCTCAGCATGGGTCAGAACTTGATCTTTTCTTTGTTGCTGCTTCAAATGACAGGTTTTCATTATTATATTGTGTAAGGTAGCTACTGGTGCCATAGAAAAGAAGTTGGTGACTCATGAAATTACTTCTTAGCCAGAAATATATTAAGCTAAAATAATGAGGCAATGACATTATTTTTTCACCTATATCCCACAGCATCCCTTGCCAGTGATTGCTTAAGGAAACTTGGCCTTGACATGGCATACCAGTCTATATTGAATCTTGCAAACTTTTTAGGGTCACTCAATAAATGCAAAAGCCAAGCCATATGTGTTAGATCACTAGAAGTTCAGCTTGGTTGATTTATGCTTTGAAGTGTCCATCATTATAGCAAAAAAAAAAAATTATTGAGCATATACTGTGTCATAATGTTGTGTGCCAGTGCACTGACAAAGAACTAATATTTGGTTTTTGCTTTAAAGACCTTACCAGTTAGCGAGGGAGGTAAAATGTGAATGGTAGAGTTAAACAAGGTAGAATCTGAGGAGGACGCTAATAGAGAAGCAGTGGGAAGCTGAGCAGAGGGGTGGGAACTCCGAGGAAAACTGTACGGCAGAGGTAGAGAGTTGAACCTTGAAGACTGGGGAAGCTTTAGACCCAGACCCGTGGAGACAGAGGTTGAGAGAATGGAAGGGCATTTGCCCAGAAAGGAACAGTATGAAGAAGGGCCTGGAGAGGTATCCTGGGACATCTCAGAAGCCGCTGAGAAATCAAACTGAGCTCTGCAGATATCAATATACATGCTGGGGAAAAGGACCCTAAAAGCAAGAAGTCTGGGGAAATGCCAGAGATTTTGATTAAATATTAGCATATTGAGAACCTTTTTTAAGGCAAACTGACATCTATTTAATTTTGTTAAATAAGCAAACAAATTTATATGAGCAGGATGAGCAGGAAAGAAGTTGGATTTATTTTTTTCCCCAGAATTAGTATTTCCTGAAAGCTTTCCTATAATATTAGTTTGGGAAATACTAATATGCTTGGCAAAATGGTTTTAGGCTCATTAGAAATGTTGCCTAACAATCATAGTTATACTGAAGATAATAAAATAGCAAAATTTAATTTTTGCTGGAATACAAAGAGCATAAATGTAGTCTTGAGAAATAATGCTGGAAAGGCACATTGGGATGAGATTGTAAAGAATCTTGAGTGCCACATGTATGAGTCAGGGTTCTCCAGAGAAACAGAACAAATAGTAGATATCTGAGTATCTATCTATCATCTATCTGTCTATCTATCATCTATCTAATGAGATAAATTATAAGGTATTGGCTCACATGACTAGGGAGGCTGAGAGTCCCATGATCTCCTGCCTATAAACTGGAGACCCAGGAAAGCTGATGGTGTAGTTTGCAGGCCTGAGAGCTGGAGATTTGATGGTGTAGATTCCATCCTGGGTCTGAGGGCCTGAGAGCCAGGGGCACCAAGGGCAGGAGGAGATCAATGTTCCTGCTCAACAGTCAGGCGGAGAGTGAGTCCAACCTTTCTCTGCCTTTTGGTTCCATTCAGGCTCTCAAAGGATTCGGTGATGGCCACACCCACACTGGGAAGAGCCATCTGCTTTTCTCAGTTCACCAGTTCAGATGCTAATCTCTTCCAACACCCTCGTAGACACCTCTGGAAATAATATTTCATCAGATATCTGGGCATTTTATGGCCCATTCAAAGTGACACATGAAATTAACCATCACACTATGCTAAAATGTTTGGATTTTATGTTGTAGGCAGAGAGAATACTACTACTGTCACACTGTGAATACAACCTGCATAGATTTGCTACAATAATATAATGTTAAAAAGATGAATACCTGGATTAGACTTCCTGGGGTTTAGAGATCAGAACACTTCCTATCATCATGTTTGGGGTCTTCAAAGAACAAAGCTTACGCTGTAGTCATAAACTAAAATGAACGTTTGATTACTTAAGTAGAACCAGTTTGGACAATATACAAGTTAACTGAATTAATTACAGCCATGGTTTTTTTTTTTTTTTTTTTTTTTTTTTTTTTGAGACGGAGTCTCACTCTGTCGCCCAGGCTGGAGTGCAGTGGCCGGATCTCAGCTCACTGCAAGCTCCGCCTCCCAGGTTTACGCCATTCTCCTGCCTCAGCCTCCCGAGTAGCTGGGACTACAGGCGCCCGCCACCTCGCCCGGCTAGTTTTTGTATTTTTTAGTAGAGACGGGGTTTCACCATGTTAGCCAGGATGGTCTCCATCTCCTGACCTCGTGATCCGCCCGTCTCAGCCTCCCAAAGTGCTGGGATTACAGGCTTGAGCCACCGCGCCTGGCCACAGCCATGGTTTTGATGTTCATGTGAAATTCAGACTGATCAAAATGGAAGTGGTGGTTTAATGAAGCCATCCATGTGTGATAAGGCAACACCTTCCAATGTAGCAAGGGCACACTTCTGAATCAAATCATAGTTAGGGTATTAGTAGATGTGTAAGTGAGGATAATTAATGGTTTCATGTACACATATACACACACAGGCACATATGTACACGTATTTCTTGCTTACGTCAATTTTATTGCAGTTATTCTTTGTCAGGAGGTTCTTCTGGGCAGCTCCTCCAGGTGGTCACTCAGGAATCCATCTACCTTGTGCTCTACCATGTTTAACACATTGTTTCTAGTTTGCTCTGGTGTCATCGGCTGACAGATGAGAAGACAGAAGCATGGAGAAGGTGTATTGATATTGTTCTTAACCACTTTGGCCTGGAAGGACACATCACTTTTTCCTCACCTTCCTTGGGCTAAAACCAATTACATGGCCTCATCCAAATGCAGAGTGTTGGAAATGTTAACAGTACTTCCAGGAAGAAGAAATGGGTTTGCTGAGCATCAAGGCAATCTCTGCTTACTAATACACTACTCAGGCTAACATATTGGCCCAATAACAGGTTAGAGTTCCAAGTACAGAACTGTTTTTTCTTGATCATCAATTCTATTGCTCATCCCAAAAGAAAGTAAGAAGCACTGGTCCTCAAAGTTCTTGCTTCTAGATAACACAAATGTATTATGAAGAATTAGGTACTCCCTTATGTGTTTCTTAAATTGACTTATGAATTTTTTCTTCATAAATTTAAATAGTATCAAAGAATGAGATGTCTCACATGTTATAAATATTGAATGTTTTAATATAACATAATGCATCACTCTTTAAAATTACTCTAGTGGCATAAAGATGTCATAGTCACTTGACATTCATTCTCTAATTTTTTAAAAATCACATGAATGGGCTTTTATTTAATAGTAGGAAATTCTACATTACATATTTTTCAAACCATGAAAATCATATTTTCACTTTATCCCCATGACAGAATTTTCTCTTATTGTAACTTATTTTTATGTTTGGAGGGTCTTCTATTGATCAACCTACAAAACATTTCTGCAAAAGAAATTATGTTTAAAAGTTGAAACAAAACTTGTTTCCTGTGAGTCCAAGGCTTCAAGTTGTAAGACGAATTTCTTTTGGATTGAGCTATCATTATAATTATTCAAATTAACATGTGTATACACTGTACATTTTAATAAACAATTACAAGTCGTGAAAGTAAAATCTTTTTATTGGAAATGCTTTTTTTCATGATAAACACGGATGAGGATTATGTTTTCTTATTAATGAATGCTCTGCAGATATCAAAATTTTGAATCGTCTCTTTGTTTGGCACCTTGGGCTTGCTGCATAATTATATGGCTGAGAAGTTTTTGTTTTGTTTTGTTTTGTTTTGCAGAATGAAAGAAGGGAGAAGGGACCTGGCTTGTTGGCTCAAGGTGCTTTCTCACACAGATCAATTTTATAATATAATGCGCCTTTGATCATTGTAGATTTGGAACTCGTTATATTTGTGCCCACATATGCCTAGGGAGGTCTTTATGAGGATGTAGCTCAGTTTGAAGATTGCTGATGTATGGATGATAAAAATGGCCCTAGAGTATGGATAGAGTATGGATACCTCATTTTGCTCATAGCTGGCTATGCTCTCCTAAATAATTTACTTCACCTCAAGGCACCTGGTCTCCTATTTCAAATAATTTGGAGCAATTTTAGTGCCCACATCCCGATTCCCAGGTATCCCTCTGGGGGTGAAATTAATTGTATAATGTAGGCTGTACTTGCTACTGACTCTATCCACCAAATTATCTTTTCCAAGCAATTAGATTCTGCAGCCATCTCATCTCAACATATCAAACAGATTTATGAAAGTAATCTTTGACCTTTGCAACTACCAGAAAGGAACATAGACGAAGAGAACAGAACTTTAAGGCATTTCTTTCCTTTTTTTTTTTTCTTTGACTTGATTAGATATTTGGTTTCCACAGCTTGCATGACTAATTCTGTGCTTCAGTGACTCTCTTATAACCTTAGCATGTAGAGATGGAAAAGTTCCCCCAACATTTTCAGGAGACATTTATTACAAGCTATTTTATATGTCTGGTCAGAATGGGCTAACTGATTTTTCACAAGAACAGAATTTGGCAGAAAGCCTGGCCTCTCTTAGTCCTACTCTTGCCAAAAATCACTCTGAAGCCAGCCTGGAGGCCTCTTGATGTCCCCTATGAGGCCAGGTTGAGAAATGGCTTGGGTGAGAGTAACCCTTTCACCTACAGTCAGAAACAAAATCCATGCAGAGGTAGAGAACCTCTCTTTACCCGCATTTGAGGAAAAGGCAAGGGGAAGCTTAGTGGCTCTATCTCCCTGAGAAGACCTGATGACACGTTACACATGCAAGTTGGGAAGGGCACAGAGAAGCCAGGTCACGTTCATCCTCCTAACTAGCGAGGACACTGTAGGAATATGGCTGTCCCCACTTCTCCTTCAAATCTTCCCAACTACCATGGTTTGCCTGGCTCAGCAGGTTCCCAGCCCTTGGGTCACCTCCTTCCCCCTCCAGTGTGGTTACCTGGTCCCCATCTGAAGACGCAGCCTCACTCTGCCTCTCAGGGCAAATACTGATAAGAGACAGGAGGTCCCCAAGTCTCAGGAAGGTTTTAAACAGGGGTGTGTCAGGATCAGCTTTCAGTTTTCGATTTACTGCTCTGACTGCAGCTATATGGAGGATGTTCAGGTTACCCTGTGGTGATAAAGTTGTTATTCTGCTGGAGAACTCCAATGAGTTTTACACGTTTATTGCCTGTGTGATGTGGTGAACCCTGATGGCCCCTATGGCTTGCGGCAGGAGCTGTTGTCTCGTCATCTTTTATTGGAGATGAGTAAACCAGGCTGTTTCTGAAAATGAATATTTTTAGGAGGATCTTCACTAAGCCAACTTGGTAGACTCTGAGTTCTGGTCTCAGATGGTCCAGGCTCTGATCTCCCACACCTCTGCTTACTGTGTGATCTTGGGGAAATTACTGAACTTCTCTCAGCCTGTTCTTTATCTGTAAACTGGGAAGGATCCTTGTGTCTATTACACAGGATTATTGTGATGATTATGCTCCTGGTCTGTATAAATATTATACTATCCATTTTCCTTTTTGAACTAGTGCTGAGGATAGAGTGGAGAGAACTATGGTTAGAGGAAAGGGAGAAAAGGAACGTGGATATGGAGGTGGCATGGGGGCTGAGGAAGGGGAGAAAAGGAACATGGATATGGAGGTGGCATGGGGGCTGAGGAAGGGGAGAGAAGGAACGTGGAAATGGAGGTGGCATGGGGGCTGGAGAATTTGATGTCCCTGAGTTGGATCGGCAGAGATGCTGCAGTTTTGACTAAGAACAGCTCCTGGTTTGATATGTCTCAGTTCTTGCTGAAAGATCCCAACTGATTGCCTAGAGGTTGGCAGTGGTCTAAAAATGTTTTTGTTTGGCCACTAGAGTTAGTTGATCTGAATAGTAATAGCTGGTCTGTTGAGATGGGTGTATAAGTCAATGTTCTCCAGAGAAGTAGAACCAATAAGATATATATAGTATGCACACACAGAGACACACACACATATATAGATTGATTTATTTTAAGAAACTGGCTCACATGATCACATGATTGTGGAGGTGCAAGTGAAAATCTACAAGGTAGGCCGCCAGTCTCTAGATCAGGGAAGAGTTGCAGTCAGAGTCCAAAGGCATTCTGCTGCAGAGTTTCTTCTTGCTTGGTGGAGGTCAGTCTTTGTTTGACTAACTGGACAAAGCCCACTTGCATTATGGACAGTAATCTGCTTCCCTCAAAGTCCACTGATTTAAATGTTCATCTTGCCCAAGAAAACACCTTCACAGAAATATCTAGGATAATGCTTGAACAAGTATCTGTGCACCACGGCTCAGACAAATGGACACATACAAATAACTATCCTAGTGGGTACACATGGCAGTTGGCTCCAACCTGGATTGCCTAACACCTGACCCATGCCATTCATTTACTTATATTCCTGACTCTGATAGATGTTTGTGTTTGTGGTCTTCAGCATCCTTATGCATGATTATGTATCAGATAGCATCATCAGACACTACATGATGCAATTTGACTTGCTGGTCTTGTGGCCCCCATCTATCGTCATGAACTGGCTACAGGACCACTGTGTGGCATGTTGGGGGTCTTTGACTTTGGTCGATGTGCTGAAATTTATATGAGCTTAGGTGTGAGGCATGTTGGGATTATACCAGCATGGTCCTGGATGGAGAGAAAGCTAAAGATAGCAGGCTACGCTGGGAACACTAATTGGCAGGAGCAAATGCCCCTTGGAGCAGCCTAGGGGCCTAACCCCAGTGTCCAAAGGATGTGGCACGCTCCTGTGTGTTTGGGCGGGTATGTGTTTGGGCAGGGAGGTCCAATCCGAAAGTGAGGCCTCCCTTGAGTGGGAGGGTCCAGGAGGCTGGCAATATTCTCACGCTCAGGGCAATTGGGCTCTTCACAGCAGGCTCTGAGCCAGGAGGAAGGCAGGGTAAGCTACCTTGGCTATAGGTTTCTCATTCAGAAAGCTCAGGTTCAGGGAAGTGTTAAGCTCTAGTGGGAAATGGAGCTAGGACCCAGGTGTAGGGAATGGCCAGGGTGTATGATAGAGGCTGGAGTGAAGGCTTCTGTGGTTTAGAGGCCACATGGTGAGCCCAAGTTCATCCTGGTGTCGTGGAATCCAGACCGCAGGCAGCAACATTCACCTTGGACCTTGTGTGCTGCTGCTGCTGAGGCTGCTGCCCTGGCTTAGACTGACAGGGGGATGGGGTTGAGGTGGATTGAGAGGGGTGTGGACCGCATAGGGCCCTCATCCCTGTGTGAGTGGCACTGATGGGGCAGTGGTGGATTTCCCCATGAGATGGCGCTCAGAGTTTATCTTTTTGCGTGCTTTTTTTCTTGCTTTGATTAAAAAGAATGCATACTGTAAATTGTACTGTTTTAGAATTCATAGAAATATGACTTGTCTTTCCTAATCTCAAAAGCAGATTTCATGTACTTTCATGATTCCTAGGGGATTATGTTTCTGACAGTTATTTTTTTTTCCTTCTGGGATTCGGTGACGGAAGGAGGCAGGGCATAGGTTATAATCTCTTACCCCGACACCCTTGGATCCCACCCTCTCCCCAAGAAGCTCACAGTTTAGTTATAAGTAAAGATCCATCTGCTCTTCTGATACAAGATGTGATGAAATGTGCTATGCTACAGATAAAAACAAGATGCCATGATTGGATGAGAGAGAAAAAGGCTAATTCTGTGTGGCATCTCCTTGAGGAAAGGTCAGGACATTAAAAGGCCATGGATGCAGCTTAATATTTAAGATGAAAAATACTGTTTCTGAAGGCTGTGAAGTAGGGACATCACAAATAACTCATGTCTCCCTGTTACAAAGTTGTCCAGGGCAAACCTTTTCCTAAGAGTCATTTGAGACAGAGACCTTGTTTGTGAGTCTGAAATTAAAGAAAAGAAGAAGAGAGGGAGAGGCATAACTTTATAACATTTAGGAAGTACCCCCAACTTCTGGAGACAAGAGGGACCAGGTAAATATTAAAGCAGGGTCTTGGTAATTAGGAGGTAATATGCTCTTTTGAAGTTACTTCAGGCAAGAGCTGACAAGTGGTAGTAAAAACGCACAGCCTGGGAATCAACAGATAACTAATAGTACCTTTATATTATACTTTATGGTTTAGAAAGTGGGATCACAATGTAGGAATTTTTTGATATTTCTGCTTAACAAATGAGGAAGCAGAGGTTTAGAGAAGTTAAGTGAATTACTTAAGGTCATGTAAATAGTAAGTGGCCAAATCCTGTTGAAGGAATGGGTCTGGACCAGTCTGTTTTTATAGCCACTGTGAAACTTCAATGTTTCTGTCTTCAATAAACATTTATTGAGCACCTGTTATGTGCACATACTAGGTATCTGATGGCTTCTGATACAGTTCCTACTATCTGGGAGCTCACGGTCTAATGCATGGTTCTCAACTGAGGTGACTTTTCTCCCACCAGGGGACATTTGGCAGTGTTTGGAGACATTTTTGGTTGTCATGACTGGGGAGTGGGTGTCACTGACATCTAGTGGGTAGAGGCCAGGAATGCTGCTAAATATCTTACACAGTTCAGGACAGCACCCACAACAGGGAGCAATCTGGCTGTCCTAGTCAGTTTGGGCTGCCGTAATAGAATACCATAGACAAGTGGCTCAAACAACAATATTTATCATGGTCTGGAGGCTGGGAGTGAGGGTGCTGGCAGGTTTGGTGTCTAGAAAGGGCTACCTCATGGCTTGTAGACAGCTGCCTTCCACTTGTGTCCACGGGGGAGACTAATCTCACTCATGATCATCTCATCTAAACCTAATTACCTCTAAAAGCCCCACCTCCAAATACCATCCCATTGGGGGTTAGAGTTTCAACTCATGAATTTTGGGGACACAAACCTGCAGTCTGTAACCCTAACCCAGACTGTCAACAGTATGGCAATTAAGAAAATCTGGCCTAGCTCATCATTCATTCATGTATTGTATCATTTTTAAAAAATATATCTGAATTATTAGATGTGCTAATGTACTTACAAGGGGCCAGGCACAGTTGGAAGCACAGAGGATATGGTTCTGAGCAAGACAGAGAAAGCCCCCGCTCCCCTGTTGCTTCCATTCTAGGTGTGGGGCGGAGGGCAGAGGAGAGGCAGAGTTGGACATTAACAAGTAAACGAATTAGTGACAAGGAAAGTGTCAGGAGATGACCGCTGTGCAGAAAGTTCAGGTGTGTTGGCACAATTACGTGTAACCGGGTGGTAGCTTTAGGTTGGCTGGTCACAGAAGGCCTTTCTGAAGGGGTGATAGTTAAGATTAAATCTGAATGGCAAGAAACTGTGCAAGGAAAGGGCATGTTGTGCTGGGGGAACAGCAAGTGCAAAGGCCACCATATGGGAAAGAGGTTGGCATGTTCTTTCAAGGAACAGTAGGCAGGCCAGGGTGTTTGGAAGGCAGCAGGAGAGGGAGAGTGTGATGGAGCTGATACTGGGGAGGGTAGCGGGGACTCCATCTGATTGGGGCTTTGTTGGCTAAGATAAGGAGTTTGGGTTTTCTTCTAAAGCCTTACATGTAGCTTTTCTCAGGGTGAAAAATGGTGAGGGCTATGAAGAAAACAAAATAGGGTTTTGGAGAAAGCGTGTGTGAGAGGGTGTAACATTGAATTTGATGGTGAGAGGGAGTCTCTCTGAGACTTGGATGTTGAGATCCAGACAGTTGTGGGATGGCCTGGGGAAACCTATGAGCTTCGTAGGGTTATGGGCCAAGTTGTGTCCCCACGACCATTCATATGTTGAAGCCCTAACCCCTCCACCATGCTAACCACAGAATATGACTGTATTTGGATATACGCCCTTTAAAGAGGTAATTAAAGTAAAATGAGGCCATGAGGGTAGGACTTAACCTAGTAGGCTGATGTCCTTTCAAGAAGAGGAAATTGGACACAAAAAAGGGACCTCAGGGATGCATGCGCCTTGGGGACAGGCCATGTGAGGCCACGGGGAGAGGCAGCAGAAGGATCTAAGACTGTTGGAAACTTGGGCTTTTACCTTCCAGAACTGTGAGAAAATAAATTTCTGTTAAGCCCCCCAACCTGTGGCATTTTGTGACGGTGTTCTGAGCTGACTAGCATACCTGAGGTTCAGTTTTCTTATCTGTTGTATAAGGAGCAGCTGTGAATCTTTAAGTTTAGGTTCTTTTCAGTTTTAAAAGTTGTTGACTCTAAGAAATACATGGGCTTATTGTTGGGGCTACCTGCACACCATAAGCCGTAGCTATGTGTCCCTTAATCAGAGAATAAGGACAGAGCAGTCCTGACGGGAAACAGAAGAGCCCTTGGGAGAAAGCTGGAATTCGATATAAATTTTCCGTCAATTTCAAAGAAGAGGGCTCAGGCTGGGAGAACAGCCCAGTCATTCTGCTCCCACACAAAAGGGATTTAAAACCCCGGATGGGACTCTGCGAGATCACAATGAAGTGCATGTCTCCACTGGGGACAGGCAGAATTTGTGCCAGAGTTTCCAGAGAGAAGATGGAACGTCAAGAATTTTTCCTTGGAAAGAGTTCACTAGAGTCTGAGGGGCCCCATGGGGAACTTTCAGCCCCCTTGGTGCTGGCTGGATGCACCATTCCAGGCGCAGGGGAATCCCCGCATTCCGTGTGAAAGGAGACTCATTGGCTCATCACGTTCTTTGTGGCTCTTGTCTCTGAGAGGGAATGCCAGAGGATGTGACTGGCTCCAGGGCTCAGGAATGAGGTGGCCAAAGCTTTGCAAAATTCACAGGTGCCCTACTTGATGGAAGAGAATCTGACTCAGGAAATGGCTCCACCATCCTCTAAACAAGAGTGTGTGAAGAATGACAGTTATAGTTTGAGTTTTACTTTTCTTTCTAACTTATTCTTCACAAATTGAGACCTATCAGAACATATTGAAGGGGCAGACTCTGTCCCTTGCTTCCCAGCCTTTCATAGTTAACCATCTGTCCAAATATCATGAATTCAACAAATATTTACTAAGTAATTTACATTGCTTATAATTTTGTCAGGGTTAGGGGCGGTGGCTGGGGGTAGGGAGAGAAGACACAGATGCTAAACCAGTATTTGGTGTGTGTGTGTGTGTGTGTGTGTGTGTGTGTGTGTGTGTGTGTATGTAATGAAAAGAATAAAATGGCTGGCAGGGATTTGCTCTTTAACTAAATGAATGAGGAAACGAGTGAATGGACTGGACATTCTATTTTTTAATTCCATTTCTATCTTTGCCTCTTTGTATCAGTGTAAACTCTACAAGAGTGTAACTCCCTTTCTCCCCCAGAACGTCTGCTTTGTGATAGCAGTATTGTTCCATGTTACATCCTTAATACACAGAATAATACCTGAAATGGAATATACACTAAACTAATATTGAATGAATGAAAGAATGAATAACTTTAAAAGAATAAATTGATCTCTCTAGGTCTCATTCATTCATATGACAAATATGTACTAGATGCTACATTAGGTGCTAAGGATGCAGAGATGGTGAAGCTAAAGTCCCTGCCTTCAAGTAGAGTTTACTGAGGGGAATAGCAAGTGAGCATACAATTA
This sequence comes from Trachypithecus francoisi, assembly GCF_009764315.1. NCBI lineage: Eukaryota > Metazoa > Chordata > Mammalia > Primates > Cercopithecidae > Trachypithecus > Trachypithecus francoisi. The sequence goes on along the minus strand of NW_022681472.1, from coordinate 77,499,843 downwards.
CAACACTTTTGGGTGATTTCTATGAAGAAGAAGAGCAAAAGGAGTAGTAAGAGCACAGAAGTGGTGACCTTGGAGCCAGGGCTGTTGCTCGAGTAGAAGTGAACCAGGAAGACAAGGGGCTGGGGAACGCATGAATGAAAGCAAGCAGGTGCGAGAAGCATGGGCTGCCATGGTTTAGCATGGCCAGATTGTTGAGGGGAGGGGACAATGGGAGATGAGGATAAAGAGGTGTACAGGAGCAAGAACATGAAGAGCCTTAAATGCCATGCTCAGAGATGTGGACTGTGATGTGAACATGATGACAGGCCATTTAGGCAGGGAAGTGTCAAGATGAGACTTGTATTTTAAAAAGATCTCCCTGTTTGCAGGGTGGAGAATGGCTCCAAGTGGATTAAAACAAGGAGGAGGGAGACCACTGAGGACATCACTCGAGTAATCAAGCACAGACACAGATATTAGGGGGCATAAAAGATAGCACATAATAACCAATCAATTGTGAGGTCCAAGAGAAGAAAGTCGAGGGAAACTCCCAGGATTCTGCATCCAGGCAAATCTGGTGCCGATAACAAAGACAAGGAGGAGGTGGAGAAGACCACTGACCAGTTACAAACAGATGCTTGGAGCTTTAGAGGGAAGTCAGTATTAGCAGTATTGATTTAGAATCATTAGCATAAGATGCTAGTTAAAATCTTAGAAAGAGGAGCAGAGGCCTCAAGATAGAAACTTGGAAAAGTAGAAACATCTATAAGTAGAGACAGAGTAGAGTCTACCTTGGACACTGAGAGGTGATCAGAGAGGTGGGAGAAAAATGAGGAGAGAGTGACACCTCCTAAAATCAGATCTTGTCATGTCAGTGCTCTGTAGGCTCCTTGCATCCTACAGAATTAAACTTTGAGTCATTATTAACATGCTTACATGTGGTACATTGCAAGCTGCTGACCCAGAATTCATTATTTTTAACATCTTTCTTCCTAACAGAATTCTGATTCCCTCGCATATCTACCCACTTCTCAGAGACTCCAGGGAGGCCAACCTCATCCCCGCTCCATGGATAGGTCCTAATTAGTCTCTGCCAATCAGAACACGACAGTCCCTGGTGGCTGTCACTGATTCAGGGACCTAAAATGACATCACCTAAAATGGTTCTATCAGACCCAAACCAATAATTCCATTCTGTGCTGGAGGTGAACCAGGAAGACTATAGTCCCAGTTTCTATTAGCAGCCTCAGGATGAATCCAGTTCTGTGGATGGCTGAGAAGAGAGGCAGACGGAGTCAAGATTTTTGATGATGGTAGTTGTTTTACAGAAATTTATTTCTCTTAGTTCTGGAGGCTGGGGAGTCCACAATCAAGACATCAGCAGATTCAGTGTTCGGTGAGGGCCTCTTCCTCATAGATGGTGTGTTTTTGCTGCAGTCTCACATGGTGGAAGAGAAAATGCAGCTCCCTTCAACCTCTTTTATAAAGGCTCTCATCCCATTTGTGAGGGGAGAGCCTTCATAACTTAATTACCTTCCAGCAGGCCCACCCCTTAATACTATTACATTGGGTATTAGGTTCTAACACGTGAATTTTAAGGGGAACACCAACATTCACAGAACAGCAGTAACATATTGTATTATTATTATTATTATCATCCTCATCATCATTACTATTTTACAGTTCTTAGATCCTGCCCCACCTTTGCCACACTGACCCACACTGCTGACTTTGGCATGGGCCAGGTGACATGCTTGTGCCAGTGGCTGTAAACAGATATTTCATTTGCCCATTCTGAGCAGAAGATTTAAGTGTGATTGTGTGGTATGGCTGGCCTCTTGCTTCTTTGACAATAGCATGCTCCAGTGTCATCTCCTGCAGCCCAGGCCCCAAAAGAGAAGAAATAAATGTTGAATTAAGCTGAGACTCACTGAGCCTGATCAAGCCTAGCTGAGCCTGATCAAGCCTAGCTGAGTCCAGCAGAGCCCAGTCAAGCCCAGTTGAAAACTTTCATGAACAAGAAATAAATACATGCTATTGTAAGCAATGGACATTTCAAAATTGTTCTGTTTATTATACAGCATAAGCTACTGAGAGCTACTAAAACCAGAGGCTGCTGAGCAGCTGAATTCATCCACTCAGGATTACTCAGCGTGCACTTTCAGACATCAAGGAGTATGTCCTTATCATTTACACCATCGTGAGCTACAGTTTTGTGTTACTTGCAGCTAAAATCACCTGGTTCTCAAATCAAGTGGTAGGCACTGACTTTTCCCAGTGTCATCTCACTAAACATTTTGGGCCTTCATTAGCATTGTTTGCTGTCCTTGGAGACCCTCTGCTTCACCTCAAAAGTTTTTATTCCTCCTTTGCAACTGTATTAGTCCGTATCAAAGAAATACCTGAGACTGGGTCATTTATAAAGGAAAGAGGTTTAATTGACTCACAGTTCTACGTTGCTCAGGAGGCCTTAGGAAACTTATAATCATGGCAGAAGGCAAACAAGAAGCAGGCACCTTCTTCACAGGGTGGCAGGATGGAGTGAGTGCAAGCAGGGGAAACGTCAGGCACTTATAAAACCATCAGATCTCGTGACAACTCACTCACTATCACGAGAACAGCATAGGGGAAACTGCCCCCATGATCCGATTACCTCCACCTGGTCCTGCCCTTGACACGTGGGGATTATGGGGATTACAATTCAAGATGAGATTTGGGTGGGGACACAGCCAAACCATGTCAACAACTAAGGTCAATGCTTTCTTCTATGGGAAATCTTCTTTAAATCTCCATGGAAAAGTTGGTTATTTTCATAGCACTTCAATCTTCCTTTTATTATAACCATCACCACATTGTACTGTACCTTGCCCACTAGGCTGTGGGCATGGCTTGGTCCTATGCATTTTTGTATCTGTTGTGTCTAGCACATGCCTGGTATGTAGTAGGTGCTCATGAAAATTTTCCTAAATAGGTAATTTTTAAACAAGCATTCCTTGAAGGCATTACTGGGAGGAGATCAGCTATTTGTTCTCCGCATCTTCCCTGAGTTGCAGGTCACTCACTAATGGAGTGAGACACACTGGGTAGTGTGATAGAGAAGCATCAGCTCTTCAGATTGACTGGAAAAAGGGGAAAATATTGAGAATCCAAGACTGTCTTTACTAGTCTGACCAAACCATTCCAAATAAGTCAGCAGACTCTGGGATTTGGCAGCAATTTTGTGCATTCAGAGATGGAAAGAATTTACCAGACCCCTGAGAATCATTTTTGCAAAGACAATGAGACTTTTAGGTCATTTTATCTGATACATTTCTTATCACCAATGGCCTGAAGAAATGTGTGTCAATGCACTCTATTGCAGTCTGATTTTGTCATTTGGCAATACCGTTTAAACTAGTACGTATTGACCCCTGCCATGTTCCAGATGCTGTGGCAGACATTTCAAATAAAAATCTCTCACAATGCCAGAAATTCATTTAGCAGATAAGAAAACTGAGGCTAAAAGAGGTAAAATAACCAGCTCGAGTTTTATGTTGCAAAACTCGACACACGTGAGATTCAACCTTAGATTCTCTGACTCCAACTTCAATTTTTTGTTTGTTTTTCTGATTTGTGAACTAGAGACAACATCTGCCTTGATCACCTTCCAGGGTTGCAGCAAGGATTACATGAAATTGTATAAATAAAGTTATTATTTAGATAGTATTAATATCAATGATGCTTAGCTAAAGTTTGTTTTAAATACCTTTTCCCAAAAGATTGAGAAAAACAGAAGTTTGGGATACCATAGGATGCTTGTGGAGGAATATATTTTGTGGGGAGTGTGGGGCTGTTCAACCACTTTTCACATTCCATCATGGAAGGTGTAACCTGTCAAGAGATAGGCCATATAGTACCCAGTGTCCTCACCGCTAAAAATGTACTGGAAATAATAGCTATCATTCAGTAAACATCCATGGATCTTCTGCTTTTCCCATGTTATTTTTAGTCCTAAGGAGAATAGGCTTTGCTATTTTTCGTTTTTTTTCTTTGAGGCAGAATTTCAATCTTGTCACCCAGGCTGGAGTGCAATGGTGAGATCTTGGCTCACTGCAACCTCCACCTCCTGGGTTCAAGTGATTCTCCTGCCTCAGCCTCCTAAATAGCTGGGATTACAGGTGCCAGCTGCCATGCCAAGCTAATTTTTGTATTTTTAGTAGAGATGAGGTTTCACCATGTTGGCCAGGCTGATCTCAAACTCCTGGCCTCACGTGATCTGCCCACTTGGCCTCCCAAAGTGCTGGGATTACAGGCCATTTTCTTTGTACCAGAGAAGACAGTGAGGTTCAGAGAGGTTAAGTAACTTGCCCATGGTAACACAGGTGATGAGAGGCAGAGCTGGCTCTTGAACCCAGGTGAATATTATTCTAAAGAGCATGATCACTCTATCTAGTCCTTATTGTTTATTCTAATAGTTTATGGATGTGGTTCTGGATAATTCCTTTCCCCTGATACTTTATCATGACTCAGGAACTTAAAAAAATTTGGTATCCTTCCTTAGGTGAAAACTCTGTGGTTTTTCCAAACATTCTACATACCTTTTAAATGAGGCTCAGCTAGGGTGGATAAGGAGCTAAATTTCATTGTGTGTGTGTTGGCTGTTTGAACATAGGTTGAACAAGAGCATTTAATGATGTGGAAATTAAATTGATGTCAAGTCATTGCATCTTATTCTACTCTGCCTTGATCAAATAAAACTCAGTAAGTCAGACATTTAAACATGAAAAAGGCAGATGGACCTTGGTGAAGTAGTTGAGGACATAGGCCAGAGGTGGCAAACTGAGCTATAGACCAAATCTGGCCAGCTGCCTGTTCTTATGTGGTGCTCAAGAGCTAAGAATGGTTTCTACATTTTTAAATGATTGGAAAAAATTATAAAAATATGTTTTCTTTCTTGTTATGTACACATGTGATAATATCTTTGATGTTGCTTTTTGGCCCATGAAACCTAACATATTCGCTTTGTGCTCTTACAGTAACAGGCAGCCCAACACACAAAAGGCCCCTGGGTAGCCTCAGAATCTCCTTTGACCTGGGGGTGGGATCTGTGTGGATCCAATGTGTATGCCCGGCTCCTGGTTCTTTTGGGGAACATGCTGAATCCCCAAGTCTCCCGAAATAGATCTGTGGCTACCCTTCCCCCTCCCTCCTCCAGGCATAACCACACCTGCAAGAGAACAGCTTAGGCTCAACCGACGGCCCCTGCTGCACACAGCTCTGCCTTTGCACTTGCTCTGTACTTAACAGTAACACTTTGCTGACTGCTGACATAGGACTTTACCTTCCCAGGGTGAAGAAGGGAAGGCTCAGCGTCTCCTCGATTTCTGGAGCATTTCCTTGTCTTTCCCTTTCTGTTCAATGTGACAGACATTGTGGGCGGGGCTTTGTGCAGACACGGTGCTGAGCGCAGTGGGGAAATGAAGTGGATAAGGCCAGTTGTTCCCTGGGCCTTTGGGCTCTGTGGAATTGCTGTTTCAGAGGAAGAGGGCTTTGTTCTGGGAGTAAAGGAAAATATTTCAGGGGAAGCTACTCAGCAGTGAGTAGCCTAGACTCATCTGTGAGTACCTGGTTTCCAATCCCGGGACCACGGTGAGCCTTTGCCTGATCTGGGCTCCATTATTGCACAAATACGAGGAAGAATGTTTTGTTTTTGTTGGGGAAAGAAAGACTTCCTCTTTTCTACAGTGCAGATAAATTAATGGTGGAAAGTTCGAGCAAAGCTCTCCTTTCTACATCGAGAATGAAAGGGCGTCTGTTTGAACAGGCTTCAAGCAAGAATCAGAGCTAACTGGACGCTCGGCTCCACAGCTGGGCTTTTCAGCTTTTTGCTCTATTAAAGCTTCCCAGCTAACTCTTCTTGGCAGCCTGTCTTCTTCAGAAGACCCAGATGTTTGACTTTGGAGGTTGTGATGTGCGTTCCTTCAGATCTGTGTTTCCGGCGGGAGCCAGCCAGCAGGAGCCTAATCATCATCCCGGCCACAAGAGCAATGCCTCACGTCCTTCAGCGACGGACAGAGAGACCTTATGCTTTGTGGTGTGGGTATCCACTCACCCCACAGGCTGTCTGCTCCACCGTCCTAATTAAAGACATGAAGTTGGATTTCTTCAGGGCAGTTTTGGAATAGCGAGCACATCCAGACCCTTGCCCTGCACTTCTTTGCCAGTTTCCATGTTCTGTTCCTGCACAGCCCCACTCCTATCTCAGGACATCCTTTCTCCTGCTCCCTTCCTGCCCACGTCCACCTCTGGGTGTCCTTCCTCTGTCACTGCAATGGACTCCTGACTTTTGGCGTCTCCCATGAAACACCCTCGGCAAGGCAGGGAGATGAGGCACAGGGTTTCTTTGGCTTTTCCTGTACTCCCCAGATGGAATTTAACAACAGATTTGCTCTCAGGAAGGTACTTTTAACACACCTAAGAGTAAATAGCAGCAATTTGGGTGTTGCAGGCTGCTCCAACCTGAGGGCGCAAAAACAAAGTCACAGTAACAGCAGGGATTTTGCTTTTTTGTGGCTCTGATTCCCTCCCACCAGGTCCCCTGAGAGTTCTCTCTCAGTCTCTGGGAACCTCAGGTGGTGGCTCCTGTGTGGTTAGAAGCTCAGTTCTGTCGCCATGCCACCTGCCCTTTTCCTGGTCTCCTGCTCTGGTTCGGGCTCTGGATTCCTGAGATGATGTCCTCAGCCCAGGCCTCTGAGGCTAAGTTGCCTCACCACCAAGCCATAGCTGGGACCCCAGATCGCTGAGCACTGCCAAGGCTGGGCTGCAGAAGGCTTGCCATGCTCCTCAGTGGATTGGGGAGACTCCTCCTCCACTTTTGGGTCTCCTGCCATTGCTTCTGTCTTAGTGTAGGACCGCCTCGTGTTGTAGCTCAGTGAGATTTATTGTGGAAGTGACTCTTTTGTTTCTTAAAGCCCCCTCTCTGCTCTGTAAGGCTCAGGTGGCAGGTCCGGGGGGCTGAGGTGGCAGTCCAATACAGAAAAGGCTCCTGGGTAGCCTCAGACTCTCCTTTGTCCTGGGGATGGGGATCTATGTGGACTCAACTTGTTCCTAGCTCCTGGCTCTCTTGCTGTACAAGTCACGAAATAGACTCGTGGCTCCTCCTCGCCGCAATCCATCCATTAGGCACAACCAGACCTATGACAAGAGAACAGCTTAGGCTTAACCTAGGGCCTCTGGCACACACAGTTCTGCCTTTTTACTTGCTGTGTGAAACAGACTGCCAGACCTTCCTCCACAGGACTGACATAGGACTTTATCTTTCCAGGGTGAAGAAGGGAAGTCTCAACCTCTCCTCCGTTTGTGGAGCATGTTCTTGTCTTCCCCTTTCTGTTCAATGTAACAGACATTCTGAGTAGGGCTTTGTGCCGATGCTGCACAAAGCTGGAGGTTCCTAAACCTCCTCCACAGGTTCTTTAGGATTTACAGGCGGCAAGCACAGATATTATCTCATTTAAGTTTCACACAGATTCTTTTAACTTGGTATCATTTTAATGTCCATTTCAGAGATGAGGAAATAGAGGCCTAGAGAAACTAAGTAATTTTCCCCAATATTATATAGCAGAGCTGAGATTTGAAGGCTTCTTTTTAGATCTCAAAAACCCAAGTCTTTGGATCACATACGCAGTAAGTTAGGAAAAACAAATACAACTTAGACATTTGTTATAGCCCTTATTAGGTTGCACTATAACTGTATATACCATTTTGCTTTTTTTTTTCTATTTCTTTCTCACTCTCTAGACTATAAGCAAGGGCTGGGTTTTATTAATTTTTAAATCCTCAGAGATAGACAGAATGCCTGGCACATAGTAGGTGCTCAGTAAGCACTTGTTGATTGTTACCAAGAATCCTTTGTGAACCAGATGCATTCTGAACTTAATTATGAGTGAGAAAACAATCCAGGAGGGAGGTTTGGGCATCCAGGTAGAAGCTGTCAGAGGAAAAGTAGGGAAGCCTAGGAAGGGAGGAGAGGAGTAGGCTGGAGGGCTGGGGTACCCCATGGTGAGCTTTGATATTCAATAATCCATGCTTTGATTTCCAGGCTTGAGGCTCAATTGCTGCCTTTGTGTACAGATTGATCAGGGGGAGGGGAGGTTTTTTCAAGTGGATTTTCTAATGAAATCTGTACGGTAGGGACAGAAGTTAAGTCTATAGTTCCGGCTCTTTTTCCTGGACAAATTTCAGAGGAGATTCATGCAGGAGTCAGGGGTCGCTAAAGCAGAAACATGCCTGTGATTGCTCATGCCAGCCTGCGGAAGCTGGCAGGATGTGTGCTGGCAAGTGCTGGGGGCCGGGGTCAGGGGTTTCTTCCCTTTGATTTGTTTCCAGTGCTTGTCAAGGTAGTCTGTGGGAATGAGCCTAGTGACAGCAGGCGTGCGGAGATGGGGTAGGGAGGAAAACGCACTCATTTTCCTGCTAGAAAAGCATTCGCGACTTTTGGAAATGTGGCAGAATTGTCAGAAGGACATGACAAGCCTAGCTACATGAGTTGAAAAAATTAAACGATTGCTTCCACCATTCTGTGACAAACAAAATTGTCAATTGTCTTCAACATAGATGATAAAAAGAAAAAAATTATGAGCATCATCTCACAGGGAACACGTGCTGCATATTCAAGTAATTTGGATTGCCTGCTCCTTACTGCTCCCCCTCTTTGTGCCCTCCTCATCATTTTGGATATGCTATGCCAATGACTGCAAGGATTTAAAGTGAGAAATTATTGCCTTCTTATCATTGAAGAACAGTTTCTTGTCTGTACATTTATGACTGCTCAAGTATAGTATGCGGATATGAAACCACCGTTGAAAAATTTACAGTGAAAGAGATCTGGCTTAATCAACTCCATCTTGCTTCTAACCGGCAACCTGCCCTTGTTCATTCCCGGGCATAGCCCAAACTAACTTTGGGAGGAACTTAGTTCATAGTTTAACGTTGAAACAAGGATGATAACAGCCCTGTCCCAAAACAAACCCCCTTTTTCCCAGGGACCAGACTGCCTTTGTAAGACTAACAAATTAGCCAGAATATTAGAAATCATGGTTTAGGAGACACGCAGCTAGAGGCCACAAGATTCCAAACCGCACCAATTGCTCCCAGGGAAAACATCACTATTGTAAAACCTGGTTGGTGCTTGAGATATTTTCTGATGCACCAGCTGGCACCACCCAGACTGGTAACCTGGCCCGACCAGTTCTGTGATCCCACCCAGGAACTGAATACAGCAAGAGGAACCCACTTTGATGCCCTATGATTTAACCCCTGTCCCAACCAATCAGCATTCCCCACTCCTTGGCCCCTTACCACCAAACTATTCTTAAAAATCCCCAGTATCTGAATTCTTGGGGAGACTGATTTCAATAATAAACCTCTGGTTCCCATTCAGCTGGCTCTGCGTGAATTAAACTCTTTCTCTATTGCAATTCCTCTGTCTTGATAAATCGGCTCTATCTGGGCAGCAGACAAGGAAAACCTGTTGGGTGGTTACAAATCCATAAAATTGAGGCTAATCAGAACTTCAGTCCTCCAGATGTGATCACTATTAGGTTAACATATCTTTGTGCATAACCAAGGAAAATCTACCTGGGGAGCTTGATTTATTCAGTATTGTTTCCTACACTGATGAACTACAGAGGACAATGGCAGAAACTCTTGAAGGAGATTCCTGTCATACATGTATTATTAATTACATGTGATTAATACAAGTGATTTTGTACAATAACGATATCACATTGAACATTTGCTTCTTTGTGTTGAAAATGAGTGTTGGGGAATGTCTTAGTCAGTTCAGGCTGCTATAATAAAATATCTGACCATGTGGCTTAAACAATACACATTTATTTCTCACAGGTCTAGAGGCTGGGAAGTCCAAGATCAAGGTACCAGTTGATTTGTTTCCCAGTGAGGGCCCTCTCCCTGTCTTGCAGGTAGTGTGTCCTTGCATGGCAGAGAGAATAAGAGTCCTCTAATGTCCCTGCTTAGAAGGGCACTAATTGCATCATTAGGGCTGCACCCTGATGACCTCATCTGAACCTAATTACCTCTCAAAGGCCTCACTCTGTAACACCATCATATTCGGGGTTAAGGCTTCCTCATAGGAATTTTGGGGGGATTCATACAATTCAGTCCAGGGCAGAGAAACACATAGAATGGAAATGTGAAAGGTTGATGAACATTTGACTTTTTTTCCTAAGTCATGCTCATTTCAGAATGAAGAGACTTTATTAATTTGCATCTAGAAACTGAGTTTATGAGCCTACTCATGAATTGGTCCTATTAAAGATAATGATGATGCAAACAAGTATTTGTTATCTCAGAAAATGAAAATGACAAGCCTCAGTCCTGAGAATTTTAAGTGATGGGTACATTCTTTCACAAAGCAACTGTCTGCGGGATGGATTGTGATAAAATGCACAGTCATACATGTGGCCACTTCTAAGAATGGGAATGGCTAAGGTTTCAGAACATTCCAGGGTTAAGTACTGTGTCTTCAAAGTACTATGTGCGGCAACTGGCATTCTTAAACACCTCTGGGGCCAGTGAAAATTGGTACAATCCTTGTGGAAGGCAATTTGGCATGACATATAGAGGGCCAGAAAAGTACTCATACTCTCTGACTCACACTCACTTCTGGGAGTTTATCCCAAGAAAATAATCTGAAGGAAGGAGAGAGTTATTCATGAAGGTGTCATGGGAGTATTGTTTTCTAGTGGTGAAAAATTGGAATTGTAGAAACCAGAAGTTGGCAGGCTTTTTCTGCAAAGGGCAAGATGGTAAATATTTTAGGCTTTTTGAATTATGCAGCATCTTTCTCTAATACTCAGGTTTTCTATTATATTGTGCAAGAAGCCATAGATAATACGTAAATGAATGAGCATGGCTGTAATTCAATAAAACTCTATTTTAAAAAGCTTAAGTTAGAATTTCATATAATTTTCACATCATGGAATATTATTCTTTTGATGTCCTTTCCAACCATTTAAAAACATCAAAGCTGTTTTTAGCCCGGAAGACATATGAAAAAAGGTGATAGGCCAGATTTGCCTCATGGATTGTAGTTTGCTGACCCTTGGTCTAAGCAATAGAATAGTTTATTAAATTATTATAAAACCACATAATAGAATGTTACATACTAGTAAAATGATAATTAAGAGAACCATGTAATAGCATGAACTATGTTTATAATATATAAAAAGCATAGGGCATGAGATGGTAAATACATCCTAGAATATAAGCAATGAAAGCAGTTGTGGTTAGAATAAAAAAGAAGTAAGTTTTTATTTTTATCACATTTTCTGTAAGATTTTTATTTGTCTTTATTTTCTTCTTCTGGAGCTTTGATAAGATATTTGTCAGATGTTCTCATTCTGTTGTCTAAGTTTCTTAACCCCTGGCTCACTTTTCCCAACTTTTTCTCCCTCTGTTCTGTGTTCTAGGTAATTTCTTCATGTATGTATTTTCAATTCACTACTAGTTATCTATTTTGAGTTCGCTAATAGTTCTGTATTCACTAACCAAATAGATAATTATTGCATTGAAAACAATTGAGGTGAAACTCATATAATATAGCACTAACCAATTTAGGGTGCTATTTATATCATTTTAGGGTAGTATTTGATAATTCTCAATAAATCACTCTAGTTAGATAAAGGCCACCACCTTTATCTAGTTCTAAAACATTAAAAACGTTCAGTCCCAAAGGAGGCCCTATTACTATTAAGAACTCGCTCCCCATTTCCCTCTCTCCCCATTCCCTGGTAATCACTTATATGCATTCTGTCTTTACTGATTTACCTATTATGGGAATTTCATATAAATGGAATCACACAATATGTAACTTTTTGTGTCTGGCTTCTTTCACTAGCATCATGCTCCTGAGGTTCATCTCTGTGGTAGTGTGTGTTAGTATTTCATTTCTTCTTTTGGCTGTGCAATACTCCATTGTATGTAATACCTCGCTGTGTTTATCTATTCATCCCCTGATGGCCTATCCATTGAATTGTTTTCTTTGCTTACAACGAAAAATATTTGTTATCTCAGACAGTTTCTAGGCTCAAGCCCCCATGAGTACCTTACCTGGGTGATCTTGCCTCAGGGCCTCTGGAGGTTACAGTGAAGTTGTTGGTTGGGGTTGAAGTCATGAATGGATTGGAGAATGTCCTTCCAAGTTCAGTCACATGGCTGTTGGCAGGGGGCTTCAGTTCCTTGCCATGGGCCTCTCCAGCTGTCTGCTCATGGCCAGGCAGCTGACTTCTCCCATTGTAAGTGATGAGAGAGAGACCAAGATGGAAATGGCAGTAACTGTATAACCTAATCTGGGAAGGGATGTTCTATTATTTCTGTCGCATTGCATTCATTAGAAGCAACCCACCAAGTTCTTTCTGCCTATACTGGAGAGGAGGGGAATTAAACTTGAAGGAAGAAATATCAAATAATTTGTAGACATGTTTTTAAAACCACCACAGATATGGAAGGAAAAGTAACATTTATCTAAGTAGACATTAGATAAGGAAAAATGATGATAGGCAAGGAAGTAGCAGAAGCAAATGGATAGAAATACCAGATTACATGCCATGCAATCTATGGCTTGAGAATTGAGGAGGCTGTTGTTATTACCATTTTAAAGAAGAGGAAACTGAGGCTTAGAGAGAGAAAGCAACTTTTCCAACATATATAATTGGTAGATGTTGGATCCAGGTCCTGAACCCATATTTCTGATTACAGGACCCATGATCTTATCAATACCAGTGTTAGGGTCTTCCAGAGAAACAAAACCAACAAGATGTGCATATATTAATAAAGAGATTTATTTTAAGGATTGGCTCACAAGATTTTGGAGGCCTCATAAGTCCTAAATTTGCAGGGTAGGCTGGCAGGCTGGAGACCCATGGAAGAACAGCAGTTCAAGTCCAAAGACTGTCTGCAGGCAGAATTCCTTTTTGCTCAGAGGAGGTCAGTCTTTGTGCTATTAAAGCTTTCAGCTGATTGGATGAGGCCCACCTGCATTATGGATGATCTGCTAGACTCAGAGTCCACCATTATTGGACCAACTCAGAATTGACCAAATATCTGGGCACTATGGCCCAGCCATAAAATAATCATCTCAATACTCTATACAGCAATGAAAACTTAGGGTTCAGATCGCAAAGGGTCTTGAATGTCATGTTAAGCTGCTTGTTGTATTTATGAAAATTAACCAGTGGCTTTTTCTGAGAGACATGACATCAATCATCTGACATGATGGGTAGGCAGGCGTTCCCATATAATATCATAATTCCCTTGGGAATGTATCATAGAATATTGTCTATTGTGCGTTCTCTTCAATCCTGTTCTGACAAATGACAAATCTTGTTTTTACTAACATTATGTATTTTTTTCTTTCAATACTTCTCCTTTTCAGTCCACATATTTTTAGTAACTAGCCTTTCTCAAACAATTCTCATATTTCAAAATGATGACTTTTGAGTTTGTTTATTTATTTATTTATTTAATTTTTGAGATGGAGTCTCACTCTGTTGCCCAGACTGGAATGCAGTGCCATGATCTTGGCTCACTGCAACCTCCACCTCCTTGGTTCAAGCCATTCTCCTGCATCAGCCTCCTGACTAGCTGGGATTACAGGCACATGCCACCACGCCTGGCTAATTTCTTTGTATTTTTAGTAGAGACAGGGTCTCACCATGTTGGCCAAGCTGGTCTCACACTCCTGACCTCAAGTGATCTTCCTGCCTTGGCCTCCCAAAGTGCTGGGATTATAGGCATGAGCCACCACCCCCAGCTGACTTTCATTTCAATAATATTTTTCTCTACTATGCATTTTCTTGTATTTGGATCTTTTTCTCTTAGTCTTTTCTCTCTTCAATGCTTTATTTCAAGTCTTCCTTTTAGCCGTACGTCCCACTAGAATGAAATTCATTAAATTTTAACTTCAAGCCGGGCGAGGTGGCGGTCGCCTGTAGTCCCAGCTACTCGGGAGGCTGAGGCAGGAGAATGGCGTGAACCCGGGAGGCGGAGCTTGCAGTGAGCTGAGATCCGGCCACAGCACCCCAGCCTGGGCAGCAGAGCGAGACTCCGTCTCAAAAAAAATTTTTAACTTCAATTATTTTAATTTCTGGAGGTTTTACTTGTAGTTGTTGCTTTTACATCTGCCTCTCAATTTTGATATTTTCTTGTTTCCTTATCATTCCTATATTTAATATATATATAAATACTGAAGGCCTGCTATGGACCAATGATCTTCCAGTCACTATGAGGTCACACCAACATACAAAACATATGCAACAATATACACACATGCACACAAAACTCCTTGCCCTCAAGCAGTGTACTTTTTCCATAAAAACTGAGACATTTATGTTATATCTTGTTAACAGTGGTTACATTATCTGGAGTCTTTGAGGCTGCAAGGTTTAAATTGCAGGCTGTTAATTTTGCTGACTTTCTTTCATGATGACTTTTTCTTGCACGTTTTTCTTTTTCTTTTTAATTTTTTTTTGTGAGCTCATGCATCTTGGAACTTTTTCTGTGGAAATTCTCTGAGGCCTGTGCTTACAGTGCATTAACCTAAGGAGAATTTACTTTTGAGGTAGATTTAGCAATCAGGGATTGGCGAATGCCCTCAGAGCAAACCCCAGCTTCGGGGTTTATTTCTTAGAACTGTGTTTTCTTACCGTTTGTGAATTCTGATAGAAATCCTCACATTACTGTCAACAAAGCCATACTTTTTTTTTTTTTTTCAAGACTGAGTCTTGCACTGTCGCTGAGACTGGAGTGTAGTGGCACCATCTTGGCTCACTGCAACTTCTGCCTCTTGGGCTCAAGCGATCCTCCCACCTCAGCCTCCCAAGTAGCTGGGACCACAGGTGTGCACCACCATGCCTGGCTAACTTTTTGAATTTTTTGTAGAGACGTGGTTTTACCATGTTGCCCAGACTGGTCTTGAACTCCTGGACTCAAGTGATCTGCCTGGCTTGGCCTCCCAAAGTGCTGAGATTACAGGTGTCAGCAACTGTGCCCAGCAGTTTTAAAATAAAGATCCTTTCAAATATTTTTGTAGAACTTTAGGTATTTTGTTGGGAGGGGTATTTCTGTATGTCTATTCTACAATATCTCTGGAAAACAGAAGTGCATATTGTTTTTATATTTTTAAATAAAATTATTAGGGGGAACATTCTTTAACCTCACATGTAGGAACAGAGGTACTTGGATTTATGGCTGAGGAGCCACTTTTCCACACTGAACTCTGGTCTTGGGGTCCTGGAGAGGCCAGGCTAAGGCTCTGGGAGGACAGATTGTCCTGGTTCCATTGGGCTGTGGAGAGGCTGCCAGCCAGATGAGAAGAAAGAGATATGTTCAGACAATTAGAGAACTTGGTCAACATCAAAGAAGAAGCAAATTGTTGTTATCTTCTTGTACTGTTACACATCCAAAGGCTTTTTATAGAATTGTTTTATTCTGAAAGTGGTAGCTTGATATAACAATAAAAACACCAAAAGGCTTTGTATTCATTATCTCATTTATTTTTCAGAGCAATCCAACAAATAAACAATCCAACAAATCCAACAAATAAAAGGGTTCAGAGAGATTAAAAACTTGCCCAAGATCCATAGCTTGGAAGCAGCAGGCCATAGACTCAGCTCTCATGGATCCAAACTACTCTGTGGCTCATCTCTCTGGATTAGTTGCAGTTTATGACAAAGTGGGTTCTGAGTTAATGCTTTCCCAACTCAACCCCATGGCCAACCATACTTCTTGGTGGCCCTTGCCAGCTCTCTCCCAATTCTCTGCATCTTCTGCATTTAACTGTTCATCGAATGATCTTTTATTGAGCGCCAGTGACAAAATGATATATATGACCCAGTTTCTGTTTCATATGTACAACTATATAAAAAGTTTGTGTTTATGTAAGTGAATATTACACCAAGAGTTAAACTTAATAGTAGGGCTATACATTAGCCATAGGGATGGTGCAAGTTGTATGTTCAGGGAAGTCCTGTGAAAGATGAAGAGACTCATGAGTGGAAGGGCATTTCAAGCAAAGGCAACAGCATGAGAAAAGGCATGGAAATATGAAATAGCTCTGTTCATTTGGCGAACTGACAGTATTTTGGCATGGCTGGAGCACAGGGGTATGTAAGTACTGTTGGGCCAAGAAGGAGGAGAAATGTGTGTGGTTAGAATATGAAGGCTTTGCATTCTCTTCTGACAAGCTTGGACTTGATACTATAAGATCAGTGTTTTCTTTGATTTTTGGATCATGGATCAATGCTATATTGCCACAATAATGTCCTGTAACAACCCGTACAACCTCAGCAGCATACAACAGTAAGCATTTATTGCTGACATGTTTGGGATTGTTGTCCAGGTGTCTTCTGCTGATATTGATTGGACTCATTCCCAGGTCTGGGGGTTGGCTGGATGTCAGCTAATCTAGGATGGCTTCAGCTGAGATGACTGGGTGACTCAGTGTTTTCCATCTTTCACCAAGCTAACCCAAACATGATGCAAGAGCCCAGAAAGGAGCAAGCCCAATCACTCAAGTGTGGTTTAACGTTTCTGCTTGTGCCACATTTGTTAATATACTGTTGGTCAGAGCTAGTGCCAAGGTCAGTCCTTTCTCAAAGATGTTAGTCGGAGGAACTATAAATTCATATGGCCAACGCTGTGGCTCTAAGGAGGGCAAAGAACTGGGGCCTTTGATACACTCAATTCATTCTACAACATCTGCCTTAGGACCATCAGGTGTGACTGTCGATAACATACATGTTGTATAATACACATATGTACATATAGCATATATGTCAATAACATAAATGCCTGAACCTAGTAATGTTTTGCCTCAGCAAAAAATCAGATGCTGAGTCAGGATGAGAGGGGTCTTGCTGGGCACCTGCATTTTTTTTTTACCAGCTTGCTGAGTGATTCTTTTTTTTTTTTTTTTTCTTTTTTGAGATGGAGTCTCACTCTGTCACTCAGGCTGGAGTGCAATGGCGTGATCTTGGCTTACTACAACCTCCACCTCCCAGGTTCAAGCAATTCTACCTCAGCCTCCTGAGTAACTGGGATTACAGGAGCCCATCACCATGCCTGGCTAATTTTTGTATTTTTAGTAGAGATAGGTTTCACTATGTTGGCCATGCTGGTCTCGAACTCCTGACCTCAGGTGATCTGCCTGCCTTGGCCTCCTAGATTGCTGGGATTACAGGCATGAGCCACCACGCCAGGCCAAGTGATTTTTTTTTGAGACGGAGTCTCGCTCTGTCGCCCAGGCTGGAGTGCAGTGGTGCAATCTCGGCTCACTGCAAGCTCTGCCTCCCGGGTTCACGCCATTCTCCTGCCTCAGCCTCCTGAGTAACTGGGACTGCAGGAGCCTGCCACCACGCCTGGCTAATTTTTTGTATTTTTGGTAGAGACGGGGTTTCACCGGGTTAGCCAGGATGGTCTCGATCTCCTGACCTCGTGACCCGCCCGCCTTGGCCTCCCAAAGTGCTGGGATTACAGGTGTGAGCCACTGTGCCCAGCCCAAGTGATTTTTATATATAGCAAAGTGTGAGAATTGCTACAGTAGGCTTTAAAAAAATTTTTTTTATTATTATGCTTTAAGTTCTAGGGTACATGTGCACAACGTGCAGGTTTGTTACATATGTATACATGTGCCATGTTGGTGTGCTGCACCCATTAACTCGTCATTTACATTGGGTATATCTCCTAATGCTATCCCTCCCCGCTGTCCCCTCTCCACAATAGGCCCCAGTGTGTGATGTTCCCCTTCCTGCGTCCAAGTGATCTCATTGTTCAATTTCACCTATGAGTGAGAACATGCGGTGTTTGATTTTCTGTTCTTGGGATAGTTTTCTGAGAATGATGGTTTCCAGCTGCATCTATGTCCCTACAAAGGACACAAACTCATCCTTTTTTATGGCTGCATAGTGTTCCATGGTGTATATATGCCACATTTTCTTAATCCAGTCTGTCACTGATGGACATTTGGGTTGATTCCAAGTCTTTGCTATTGTGAATAGTGCTGCAATAAACATACATGTGCATATGTCTTTATAGCAGCATGATTTATAATACTTTGGGTATATACCCAGTAATGGGATGGCTGGGTCAAATGGTATTTCTAGTTCTAAATCCTTGAGGAATGACCACACTGTTTTCCACAATGGTTGGACTAGTTTACAGTCCCACCAACAGTGTAAAAGTGTTCCTATTTCTCCACATCCTCTCCAGCACCTGTTGTTCCTGATTTTTAATGATTGCCATTTAACTGGTATGAGATAGTATCTCATTGTGGTTTTGATTTGCATTTCTCTGATGGCCAGTGATGATGAGCATTTTTTCATGTCTGTTGGCTGTATGAATGTCTTCTTTTGAGACGTGTCTGTTCATATCCTTTGCCCACTTTTTGATGGGGTTGTTTGCTTTTTTCTTGTAAATTTGTTTGAGTTCTTTATAGGTTCTGGATAATAGCCCTTTGTCAGATGAGTAGATTGCAAAAATGTTCTCCCATTCTGTAGGTTGCCTGTTCACTCTGATGGTAGTTTCTTTTGCTGTGCAGAAGCTCTTTACTTTAATTAGATCCCATTTGTCAATTTTGGCTTTTGTTGCCATTGCTTTTGGTGTTTTAGACATGAAGTCCGTGCCCATGCCTATGTCCTGAATGGTATTACCTAGGTTTTCTTCTAGGGTTTTTATTGTTTTAGGTCTAACATTTAAGTCTCTAATCCATCTTGAATTAATTTTCGTATAAGGAGTAAGGAAAGGATCCAGTTTCAGCTTTCTACTTATGGCTAGCCAATTTTCCCAGCACCATTTATTAAATAGGGAATCCTTTCCCCATTTCTTGTTTCTCTCAGGTTTGTCAAAGATCAGATGGCTGTAGATGTGTGGTATTATTTCTGAGGGCTCTGTTCTGTTCCATTGGTCTATATCTCTGTTTTGATACCAGTACCATGCTGTTTTGGTTACTGTAGGCTTGTAGTATAGTTTGAAGTCAGGTAGGGTGATGCCTCCAGCTTTGTTCTTTTGGCTTAGGATTGTCTTGGCAATGCAGGGTCTTTTTTAGTTCCATATGAGCTTTAAAGCAGTTTTTTCCAATTCTGTGAAGAAAGTCATTGGTAGCTTAATGGGGATGGCATTGAATCTATAAATAACCTTGGGCAGTATGGCCATTTCACATATTGATTATTCCTATCCATGAGCATGGTATGTTCTTCCATTTGTTTGTGTCCTCTTTTATTTCACTGAGCAGTGGTTTGTAGTTCTCCTTGAAGAGGTCCTTACATCCCTTGTAAGTTGGATTCCTAGGTATTTTATTCTCTTTGAAGCTATTGTGAATGGGAGTTCATTCATGATTTTGCTCTCTGTCTGTTACTGGTGTATAAGAATGCTTGTGATTTTTGCACATTGATTTCGTATCCTGAGACTTTGCTGAAGTTGCTTATCAGCTTAAGGAGATTTTGGGCTGAGACGATAGGGTATTCTAAATATACAATCATGTCCTCTGCAACCAGAGACAATTTGACTTCTTGTTTTCCTAACTGGATACCCTTTATTTCTTTCTCTTGCCTGATTGCCCTGGCCAGAACTTCCAACGCTATGTTGAATAGGAGTGGTGCGAGAGGGCATCTCTGTCTTGTGCCAGTTTTCAAAGGGAATGCTTCCAGTTTTTGCCCATTCAGTATGATATTGGCTGTGGGTTTGTCATAAATAGCTCTTATTATTTTGAGATACGTTCCATCAATACCGCATTTATTAAGAGTTTTTAGCATGAAGGGCTGTTGAATTTTGTCAAAGGCTTTTTATGCATCTATTGAGATAATCATGTGGATTTTGTCTTTGATTCTGTTTATATGCTGGATTACATTTATTGATTTGCGTATATTGAACCAGCCCTGCATCCCAGGGATGAAGCCCACTTGATCTTAGTGGATAAGCTTTTTGATGTGCTGTTGGATTCGGTTTGCCAGTATTTTATTGAGGATTTTTGCATCGATGTTCGTCAGGGATATTGATCTAAAGTTCTCTTTTTTTGTTGTGTCTCTGCCAGGCTTTGGTATTAGGATGATGTTGGCCTCATAAAATGAGTTAAGGAGGATTCCCTGTTTTTCTATTCATTGGAATAGTTTCAGAAGGAATGGTACCAGCTCCTCCTTCTACCTCTGGTAGAATTTGGCTATGAATGCATCTGGTCCTGGACTTTTTTTGGTTGGTAGGCTATTAATTATTGCCTCAATTTCAGAGCCTGCTATTGGTCTATTCAGGGATTCAACTTCTTCCTGGTTTAGTCTTGGGAGAGTGTAAGTGTCCAGGAAATTATCCATTTCTTCTAGGTTTTCTAGTTTATTTGCATAGAGGTATTTATAGTATTCTCTGATGGTAGTTTGTATTTCTGTGGGGATGGTGGTGATATCCCCTTTATCATTTTTTATTGCGTCTATTTTACAGTATGCTTTTAAACACAGGAGAGACATGATTTGATTTGCTTTTAGAAAAGTCATTCTATAAATGTGAAGTGTTCTCATCACAAAAATGATAACTTTATGAGGTAGTATATAGCTATGTTTAGCTAGATGTAGTCTTTCCACAATGTATATATCTTTCAAAACATCATGCTGTATATGGTAAATACATATCATTTTATCTGTTAATTAAAAAAAGTCACTCTAGCTCCAGTGTAAATAATATATTGAGTGAAGTTGGGGTGGCAAGGTAGAAGGCAAGAAGGCCATTTAGGAGGCCATGGCCATAGGTCTGGCAGTTGTGGGGCACTGGCTGAGAGGCAGGCAGGCCTGGGTATGAATTCTGGTTTGGCTACCTGCAAGCTCTGTGGCCTCGGTAAGTTATGCACACTCTTGAAGCTTAGGTTCCTCATCTCTACAATAGGAATAACAAGAATCACTGTACCCCACTTGGAACACGGGGCTTCCACCAGTAAGGGGTGAGATGATGAGAAAAGGGAGCAGAGGAGCAAACTTAAATGCTAACCTCTGCCTGAAGAGGCAGCCCCAGGCTCTTGAGCTGCTGATAGAGCACCAAACACAAGAGATGCTGAACACAGGCCATTTTACAATAGCTTATAATGAAAAATATATCTTAGACTCTTCTCTTTTTGTTTGTTTAAAAGAAAAAAGGGAATGAAAGGCAGATCACTTTAGGGTAGGCTTGGAGTTCCCAGCTGAACACCTAATCAAGCCCAGATCTTCTACCGAGTGCCTTCTCTTCTTGTACCACCAATTTCCCGGTTACAGGGCTTCTTAGATGCTCTACGTGGGGTCTAGGATGGTGAGAGGCGGTCTTGAGAGGAGAACTACTTGATCTAGGCCTTGCATTTATGTGACTGACAAAGGGTATTGGATTTAGACTTTTGATAGTCATTCCAAATGAGGTTATATGGGCAGGCATACTGAAAGGATTGAAAGAAGGAGGCATCCCTCATGCAACTTTAAATATACCACCTCATTTTGGCGATTCTTCATTTTTTAAATATCCTGAGATCTTAAACACATGGGAACATCTGAGGCCTCCTTTGATTTCCAACAGGGCCTGGGTCTGGGTGATCCTGCTTCAGGAGCTCTTAGGTGCCAGTCATCTGTTAATAGATTAGACTGAGGCAGCTAACGGGGCCTGACCACCTGAAGACAACTCTGTGCCTAATTCCAGGCTGTAAATGAAACTGCCCACCATACTTCCTTGGCCAAGACCTTGAACTAAAACACGGATTACCCAGGAGGATCAGAGAAAAGCCCTAGGGATGTGTGGAGGAAGGATTTCTCCTTAGAGTCACAGGGCTGTGCTGGGAGAAGGTTTATGTAAGTAACCAGGCAGGCACTGCTGACCACAGAGGCGGTGGCGGCTGGAGGAGGGAGAGGGTCTCCAGCCTGTTGCTCTGCCATCTGTTGGGAACAGTGCACTTCTTGTGACCCAAGCTCTGGAAGTGTTGCAAGCAGGCAGGCTGATTAATTATTTCCCTGGGGTCTTTCCAACAGAGGATAGAAATTGATGCTCAATGGGCGTGAAAGAGAGGCCAAACCTTTCAACTAGTAGGGAATTTGTTTCCTGGTCTAACTGTAGCCACATGTGAAGGTATTGAAAACATATGTGCCTCTGATAAAAGATCACATTTAAAGTAAAGACTAGAAAGGCATCAGTGCAACAGCATCCTGTTTCTCATCAAACGCCAAGCCCTGCATTTTCAAATGCTTTGTGTTACCGGAGGATGTTTAGAAGCATTCAAACAGAGGTGGCCTCGCCTTCCATGAGCATCTTTGACATGTTTCTGTTACCTGCTGTTCCTACCTAGTGAAACAAGTCATTTTTCACTGTGGTCCCCAAGCCTGGTGACCTCTCAAGCCCACTGAATCAGAATCCACAGGAGTGGCCAACGAAAACTTAAATTTTTAATAAGTTCCTCTGGCTGATTCTTGGGCAACTGTCCTTGAACCTCTGTGTGAACTGAGGAGGACAGTTACAGGTTTAGAGTCAATGCACATGAGTAAGGCACTGTGCTGCTGAGTTGCTAGTAGTAGGGGGAAGGGGGGAGTGAGAGAATTTCACATGAGTTTTCTATGTGTGTATAAGGAAAGGGGTGGGGAAGTGAACAGAAGATGGCAAGAATGAGTAAGAGGGAAAGGCATTAGTAAGCGCACAGGGTCATTGTAGGAGCAATAAAACACACTGAGTTCAGTAAGGCTTCAGAATAATAAACTACCAGTAGATGCCAACCTCTGCTAATGGGATCATCATCCATTTAGTCTCCCAAGCCTTAGAGATGCCTGCAACTCTTTTGCTTCTCTTTTCTCTTTCCATTCCAAGTGACCATTAGATCTTGTTCATGGATTACATCAGTCCCATCTGAATGCTTAACCAACAGTCTTTCTTCCTCTCTCTCTTTAAAAAAAAATTTTTATTTTCATAGGTTTTTGGGGAATAGGTGGTATTTGGTTACATGAATAAGTTCCTTAGTGGTGATTTGTGAGATTTTGGTGCACCCGTCACCCGAGCAGTATACACTGCACCCTATTTGTAGTCTTTTATCCTTCACCCACTTCCCACCCTTTCCCCCTGAGTCCCCAGAGTCTATTGTGTCATTCTTATGCCTTTGCATCCCCATAGCTTAGCTCACTTATGAGTGAGAATATATAGTGTTTGGTTTTCCATTCCTGAGTTACTTCACTTAGAACAGTAGTCTCCAGTCCCATCCAGGTCACTGCGAATGCCATTAATTCATTCTTTTTTATGGCTGAGTAGTATTACATCATATATATATGTGTGTGTGTGTGTGTGTGTGTATGTATGGGAATTAGAACACAATGAACTCAGTTGGACTCCTGTGGTAGAGGCTTCATTGGTCTTTTGGTGAACAGGCTTTCCTTTCTTTTATCCTCTACCATGGGTTGGGAGTGATTATCCTTAAACATTTTTAAATAAACACACTTCTCTGCTTAGAAAAAAAATTGTTTCCTTTTTTTTTTGAGACAGGAGTGCAGTGGTACCATAACTTACTGTGGCCTAGAAATCCTGGCCTCAAGTGATCCTCCCTTCTTAACCTCCTGAGTAGTTGGGAATACAGACATGTGATACTGCACTGGACTCATTATTTTTTAATAGAAACCAGGTCTCACTGTACGGTCCAGGCTGATCTCAAACCCCTTTGATGCCATAATCCTATTCCAAGGAGTACCTTCTACTATGGCTTGTTGAAGATCTGAAATGCTAGTTTGAGTTATTCTCTTAAGGCATTGAAGGTCCTCACTTCAAATGCAAAGCTCATTAAATCATTAGTGGCTACTAAAACTTTATTTGAATGAGCTCATCCTATCAGCTTCCTCACAGTGATTTCTCTAGAGCTTTTATATCTATGATCCCATCTAAATATGTGCAATAATTTATTTTATAGATGTGGAGATTAAATGTCTAGAAGGGAACAAATTCAGGTACCAGACTAGTTTTCTGACCCTTATTCTACTATACATACTGCTTTTACTGGCAGGGTCCTAAGGGAAGGATCAGGACAGGTAAGTTTTGATGGAAGGGAGAAAATAAATAGAAAACAAAATAAAAAAACACCTTTAGATCTTGGAGAATTACCTAAAATATAGCAAGAAGGATCAGAATGAAGGCACTCTCTACTTAGAAAGGGATCATAAAGGTATCTTAAGAAAGATTAATGGAAGGGTCTAGAAGGCCCACTTTGCCAGTGTGGTACCTTGGACACAGCACGGGGCTTTGAATAAGAACATTTGAACTTGGTTATTTTTGGCAATGTGACCTTAAGGAAATTGCTTAACTTCTCTGAGCCAAGTTTCCTCAAGTATACAGAAGGAATCATAACCCCCACCTTGTAGAGTTACCGTGAAGATGAGAAAAATGGTATGTAAATACTCAGAGTTTGTTATCTTCTACTACTATCAGTATTTTGGTATTTTTGCATCATAGGTAGAATTCCTAGTAGTCAAAACTACTAGGTTGACCCACTGTCTGGAGGAGCCAATATGATGGTTTCTTTCATAAAGGCAAGTAGTCAGGATGATTAATTTGTAGGATCATGATTTCAGTTGGATTTAGGTCTCATCCTTGCAGATGTATATTCTTGGCAACTAGTGATGTCTTCTACTTTATTTCATAGTGTATGAATAATGAAGGCTGTTACATACTGAAAGCTCAACAATAATAAATTATTGCTGCCAGAGGTAAGCTGGGAACAGCAGATGTCTCATTTCCCTAGGCGGAAATTCGGACTGAAAATTTAACTGGACCTGTTTCAGTACCTTGATTGCAACACTCTCTATCTTATTCCTCTACATCTTTGAACTTGCTTTTCCCTAGAATGCTCTTCCCCACCCACTCAACTGGGCTGCTCTGTTCATTCTTCAAGTCTCAGTGTAAATGCCACTTCTTCTGGAATACCTTCACTGGTATCTTGGACCGGATAAGACTATTTCTACTCTTCCTGTGCATTTCTCATATCATGATGCTCATCACACCTCATGCTAATTCCTCTTTCTATTGCCTTTCCCCACAAGATTGTAAGGCCTGTGTGAATAAACACGGTACCTCCCTTATTAATTAACTATATCCTATGCATCTAGTTTAAGGCCCAGCTAATATATTTGTTAAATGAATGAATGAGGATGTTGACTTGTTCAAATAAAACAATTGGGGTCAACTTATAACAAAATGGAATACAGTAAAAGAAAAGAATGCAACTGAAATACAATAAAGTGTAGAGAAACAAATGTTTGGGAATGAGAATGGGACAATAGGACAATGGAGAAAGTTAATAAACAGATGTCTCAAGGCAGGAACAAGCTTGGCATTTCTGAGATACCAGAAGACGGCAAATGTGGCTGGGTGGTAGTGGGCACAGGGGAGAGTGGTGGGTGATGAGGCCAGAGAGGAAGGCACAGGTCAGATCAAGCAGGGCCTTATCATCCAGAGAAAGTAGCTTGGATTCTATTCTAGGTTTGGTGAGAAACTATTGGTATGGGGTAGGGGAAGGATGAAGAAACAGGGTGAGTTATTGGTGAAAAAGAATAAAATTTTCATTTCCAACAACAGGAAGCAAACAGATAATTTCTAAAGTGGGTAATTCCAAAGACGTGAGAAAAAACATATTACTTTGAAATAATGACATACACACCAGAAAAAGTAACTATAAGAGTTGAAAGTAGGGGCTTGTGAAGATCAGGAATTGGGCTAAGTTAGGAGGGGGACAAATTATGCTATTTTTATAATAAGCTTTAGTACTGTTCGACTTTTAAATTTCTATATGCATGTTTTATTTTCTTAAAAATTAAACACTTATTTTTAAGAAAGAGTAAAGACAAGATAAGATGCTACATGCTCTCCCTCTCTACAGCCAAGCCAGTGAAGCTTGTCTCTGTACTCCCACCTGTGCAAGCATGGAGGGGCTCTAGCAATGTTCACGTTGTATTAGGCCATTCTTGTGTTGCTACAAATAAATACCTGAGACTAGGAAACTTATAAAGAAAAGAGGTTTAAATGGCTCATGGTTCTGCAGGCTGTACATATATGGCACTGACATTGCTTGGGTTCTGGTGGGGCATCAGGCCTCAGGGAGCTTTTTTAAACTCATAGCAGAAGGTAAAGTGGAAGCAGGCATATTACACAGTGAAAGCAGGGGGCAGAGAGAGAGAGAGAGAGAGAGAGAGAAAGAGAAGGGGTTTCTGGGAATGCCACACATTTTTAAACAACCTGATCTCCAGAGAACTCACTATCAGGAAGATAGCACCAAGCCATGAGGGATCTGCCCCAGGATCCAAACACACTCCTATGAGCCCCACCTATCTAGCATTGCGAACTACAAGTCAACATAAGATTTGGGCAGGGACAAATATCCAAACTATATCACATATGGTCATTTGTTTTTTAAAATTTGCAAAGTTAAGATATTTGAATCGCCGGGTGCGGTGGCTCAAGCCTGTAATCCCAGCACTTTGGGAGGCCGAGACGGGCGGATCACAAGGTCAGGAGATCGAGACCATCCTGGCTAACACGGTGAAACCCTGTCTCTACTAAAAAATACAAAATACAAAAAAAAAAAAAACTAGCCGGGCGAGGTGGCGGGCGCCTGTAGTCCCAGCTACTCGGAGGCTGAGGCAGGAGAATGGCGTGAACCCGGGAGGCGGAGCTTGCAGTGAGCTGAGATCCGGCCACTGCACTCCAGCCCGAGGGACAGAGCAAGACTCTGTCTCAAAAAAAAAAAAGATATTTGAATCAAGCTACATCAGGACTGTTGTTTTTTTCAACTTCCATGCCTCCTCAGGGTGTCATATTTCCTTCTCTTACTTAAGGGGTCACAGGCATTCTTGGCATCCCGCTAGGGAGAACCTGAGTTGGAGTTACATTTGGTCTGTGTTTAGTGTGGTATATTAATATTTATGTGGTTTGAAGTCACTTCTGCATACTTTTGTATTTACTGGCTGTTCTGTAGCTGAGATGGCTTCCAGGAATACTGCCTCTATCCACTGGACTGACTCACCAGTGTCCCAACACAATATTGAGGGACAGAGCTAATCTGGCAACTGGACTTCTTCTAGGGTGCCTGGCACAGAAAGTGTGTGAGAATACTCGAATGTAGTCACTATATAATGACATGCAAGAAAACTTCAAAGCTCTTCAATCTTATAATTTGTATATGAAATAAACTTAGTAGAGGTGTCCTTAAATTTTGCAACAATCCTATAATTTGTATAGCATTACCAATACTGAGTTGTAAAGCTGAAAGGAACATTTCTAAGCTATCAATAAAAATACAAATTTTTATCAGCTGTACTACAAGAAGACTGGATTATTTTTCTATTTCTTCTATATATAATATTATAAAATATTTGAGGTGGTTAAACAGGTGATCAAAACATATATAGTTTAAAAATGTACAAAAATCTATTGTGGATGCATGCCAAGCAATTAATTAATAAAGATAGCATGCTTTTATTTTGGGTGGATTTTATAATGTTTATAGTATTAGCTTTTTAAAAATGTATACTTTGTCATAATTTCTTGTTTCATATGAATTAAATATTTACTTTTGTATTTGATTTTGTATAGCTTTGCATTTTTACGTGAGCGCCCCAGTTTCTATAAGGTTCAGTTCTGTAAAACCTGATCCACCCCTGAGGGACAGCTGTTTATTTTTCATGTGTAACATGTGGTAGGGATTCGGAAGCTGTGTGGCTGCAGTGTGGGAGATGGTAAGAAATAAGGTTGGCCAGACCAAGAACACTCAGAGAAGATCTTTAAAATACAGGCAAGAGACTTCATGTTTTAAAATTGAGGTGGAATTCATAAACATACAATTGGTCATTAAAGTGCACAAATTAGTGCCATTTAGAATGTTCCCAATGTTGTGCAACCACCACCTCTATCTAGTTCCAAAATATTCTCATCACCCACAAAGGACACCTGTACCCACTGGATGGTCACTCTCTATTCCCAACTCCCCTAGCCTTTGGCAACCACCAACCTACATTCTGTCTCTAAGGATTTACCTATTCTGGATGTTTCATAGAAATGTAATCCTACAATATATGACATTTTGTGACTGGCTCATTTCACTTAGCATAATGTCTTAGCAGAACGTTTTTGAGGTTCACCCTCTTTATAGCAATATTAGCGCTTCATTCCTTTTAAATAATATATTGGAGCAGGTGCAAGCATAAGACTGTGTTTGTGTGTGTGTGTGTATGCATGAGTAGAGCTCATTTGGAAACCATTTGCCAGTCCGGCTTAGTTGAGGAAATGTTTATTGAGTGCCTATCACATGCTGGGTACCAAGCTAGGCACTCTTCTGGTTTCTTGGTAGCCATGGTTATCGGATGAGAAAGAATGAATCTGAGGGCTCTTGCTTACATTCATGAACCCCACAACCACGAGCTCAGCCTCAAAACCCACCTCAAATCTGTACGTGATTTTTGTCCCAGGAACTTTTGTCATCTCTTTACCAATATTCCAGGAGAAGGTAGAGATGGGTGAGGGAGGGAGGTAAGATTCACATCAGGATAACTTCCCAGGAATGAATTGACATAGCAAAAAAGGCAATGAAAATAAGAATTTCTCAACAGCCTTTGAGATTCCGGGCTACTCACTGCCAGAATGTCTCCCTGTTGGAGGGACAGAGAAGCAGCCCAGGTGGGTAATCACACAGCAAGACACCAAGCTCTCGTCCTCTCCTCGTATTAATCTTTATGACATTTGGAAGCGAGCTTGGGATTTGCGAAGGCAGTGAAAGAATACATTAATGTATGTATGGAAAGCACTGACTAGTGTCTATTGATTCATTGATATTATTTTCATTTGCTCTTTAACTTTTCTTTCATTTACCTTTCCCTGAGCATCATCTGAAGGCATCTCTGACGGCTGGTGGCCAATGGAAATCAGAATCCAATAAGAACTCTGACCTTCCAGGCTCTGCTTGCATCTGCTTTTGTCAGTTGGGCTTCCCCATGGCCGAGAAATAACCAATTAACTAAACAGCTAGCCACTGTGTATTGAGCCCTTACTGCGAGTTGAGTCCTGTGCTTGGCGGTAGCACTGCTTTGTTCATTTAAGCCTCACAACTACTTCAAGAGGAAGGGCTTATTATCATCTCCATTAAAGACAGGGAAATTGAGACTCAGAAAAGGGAGTGAGCTTCTAAGAGCTCACAGTTGGTAAGTGACAGAGCTAGAATTCAAAGCCAAAGCAACTTCCCTGCAAATGTGCTGTTCTTGATAAACATCCTAGCTAGGGAATAGAGCCTACTCTTTCTGTTCAGAACTGCCAAGGGTTAAAAGAAAATAGTCTTTTGATTTTTGACCTTCTCAGACCCCAAGTTATGACTGCGTTCTGTATGCAAGAAAGCTTTTAATTTTTTCTTTTAAATCTTGGAAGCATTTCTCCATAGAAGTAACAATAAAGTTTGGATTTAAAAGTCAATTAATGCATTGAGACAAGAAACTCTAACATACAGCTGGTGAGAGAGAAAGCTTGCCAGGCGAGGCATTCAGCTTGGAAGTAATTGTGTATTTTACTTGGCTTTGGCTTTCTGGAATGAGATCTTTGAAAAAGGGCCTTTTAATTTTACATCACTTCAAACCAGTGGCATGGACTAGGTCTTTGTGTCAGCTGTGGGTCGGTGCTGGGGGGATGACATTGATCTTAACAGAGAATGGAGAACTGATGAGCCATAAATTCTCCCAATCAGCACCCCGTGTTGGCTTTCCTTTATCGGAGCTCCAGATGAGGACTTCCCTCCCTTGACTACTCACTCACAACAGGCTGCAACCAGCAGGGCCTTCGAGAGGTTCTGGAGGCACACGAGCCACACCTGGGAGGCAGCACCACCTCTTCCTACTGGGAAAACAACTTACCCTTCCTGTTCTCTCAGACACTGCCCTTTTATCCTGTAGCAGGCAAGTTCTGCAATGAGAATTTTTACCAGATCCCCTACTCTCCTAGGGCAACATCACACAGCAGATCTACGAAGCCATGGTGGGCATTCTGGCTCCTCTTAAACTCTGCACAGACTCAACCCCCAAAAGTTTGGGAGTATGTGTAAACTTGTATGGTTGTCAAAACTGACTCCCAGTAACTCTGTTTTGCAGTTTTCATCTCTCCTGTCATATTTTCTTCCCTGCCTGCTTTCAGGCGTCCCACATCCTTGTACTTGGCTCTCTTATTTGCTTGTATATTACACGTATACATGCTCTTCTTCTTACCAAAATATATTCCGCAGAAAATTCTTCACTGAAGTTGAAGTAGATCAAGTTTAAGCCAAGTGTGTCAAATAAGTTCTGTAATCTGGACTGTGCTTAACCTGTTGGCCTTGGCTTTAATATAATCCACCTCATACTCAGGACAGTTTGAACTGGACACCAAGAGAGTCATTATCTTAACCCTCTCACCTCAGGGCCTTTGAATGTATTGTCCCCACTGCCTAGAACTATTTTTCTTTTTTCTTTTCTTTTTTTGAGATGGAGTCTCACGCTGTGGTCCAGGCTGGAGGGCAGCGGTGCGATCTTGGCTCACTGCAACCTCCACCTCCCGTGTTCAAGTGATTCTCCTGCCTCAGCCTCCCAAGTAGCTGGGATTACAGGCACCCACTACCATGGTTGGCTAATTTTTGTATTTTTAGTAGAGGGGAGGTTTTGCCATGTTGGCCAGGCTGGTCTTGAACTCCTGACCTCAGATGATCCGCCCACCTCAACCTCCCAAAGTGCTGGGGTTATAGGCATGATCCACCATGCCCGGCCACCTAGAACTATTTTTCTAGCTCTCCTTCACTTTTTGCAGCTACCGCTGTGTAGTCTTCAGTGTCAGCTTAGATGTCCTTTCCTCAGGCAAAACTTGTTCTGAACCCCCAGCACTAGGCTGGGTGCCCCCTCATTGCACTCTGCTCCTCCCACTCAGCATTTCCTGTTTTCTTGTAAGTCTCTCTCACTAAACTGTGAGCTCCTAGGGAGCCCGGATTGGATCCCTTGCGCCTAACATAGTCACCCATTAAATACTTTTGAATGAGTGAAAAATGAATGATGTCTAAGTGACCACTAAGCAGTTTGTTTCTTTTGCAAATCTGAACTTCAACAGGATCAACTCTAAGGTGACCTTGAGATTAATAAAGAAAATTTAGTTTTTTCTCATTGGCATTCAACTCCTCTCTGTGTCTTGCTTCTTGGAGAGGTGATGGCTTCTGAGATGAAATCCTAGCAAAGGAACACTCCAGGGCCCATAGGCCCCGGAATGTACTTAGCTTCAAAAAGGTCAAGTTAGACGCAACTGACCAAATCAAGAAAATTGATGCAAAACTTTGTGATGGAGAGCGATAACTCAGTAAAGAAGTTTTGAAGGGTATGCAGGATACAAATAGACCTCTCTGTTGCATTTGTGACTACATAGCTGGGCAGTGGACATCAGGATCCCTGAGAAATTGGCTGTAGGAAAACTAAATGTGTCTACTACAGAGTAAGAGGAGCTGTGAGGCTCTGCTTCTTAATGGCCTTTTCTGCCTTGCAGGTCTCACAGGGATATGTTTGCTTGAGAGAAGCTGGGCCAGTGGAAAGCCCTAATTGCAAGGGGGTTTGGAAAATATAGTTTTTAGCTTTCTAGCCTAGTGCATGGGAAGGTATCCTATACAGGGGTTGGAGGACTGAGTGAGCCAGTTTGTAATCTCTGTTCTAATATGAGATGAAAGTCCAACAAAGGATGAGAAATTTAGCATAATTACCTTTAAGCCAGCCCTAACATCATATTCACAAAATGATAATTATTACTCAGTGTGCTTCTATTTTAATTAGAGAGAAAACAAAAACAAAAGACTATATATGTGTATGTAAGTCTGAATCATATTGACAAAAGTGTGGGTGTTTATGCATCAGGGCTGGGTGCATTGTAAAGACTGGTCTGAGTTTGAGATTGACGAACACAACGACCAGAGTCCTTTTACTTCATTGTATTCCAGACAGCATACCAGTGGTCCAAAGGATGCCAACTGAGATCCAGGACATGTGACAGTGTAAGAGGATGTGGCTTCTAGGGACCACCTTAGTTCCTCAGCAGAGTGAGGGATCAACCACACCACAGGATCTCAGGCACTTAGTGCCTTCATCCTTTAAAGATGGGGAGAAGATTGGGGACAGGGTAACCCATGTCATGTGGACCTAATGGTCCGGTTCATAGTTTGTTGCTACATCATAGTTATATAACCAAAAGGCTTTTTATTTCTTTCTTTTATTGTCCTCTCAGGCATCCTTGAGTGTTCAGTACAGCAGGCCTAGCCATGACCTTTTACTGAAAACAGTGTCCTCAAGCAGGTGGGATGTGAGGGAAGGAGGGAGAGACCGTTATTATCCAGTTGGATATCACAGTTGAAGTTTTCAAACTACTTAGAATAATATCCGTATAATTATAGAATGCCCATGCTTAACTTTCCTATGTGATGTATTTTGAAGTAACCAGTGATAGACTATTTCAACAAAAACAAAAACCTAGTGGACCGTAAAAAAAGTTCTAGGGCAAATGAACAAAACCCACGTATCAGGATCACTAGTTTGGATGGGGTGAGGGGTGGAGGAGAAACTACAAGGTCACTGGGTATGTGAAATGTAACATTTTCCACTCATGG
Organism: Trachypithecus francoisi; assembly: GCF_009764315.1. Taxonomy (NCBI): domain Eukaryota; kingdom Metazoa; phylum Chordata; class Mammalia; order Primates; family Cercopithecidae; genus Trachypithecus; species Trachypithecus francoisi. Next base: position 77,467,208 of record NW_022681472.1, on the reverse strand, counting down.
AAAGGGTCAGTGATGGTAGAAGCTAGTCTGGAAAGGAGAGAACATTCTGGGATGGCTCATTTTGACTCCTCCTCTTTTAAGGCCACGTGGTGTGGCAGCTGAGAGCAAGGGTTCTTTAGATCCTGGCTTCATCACTGACCAGCTTTAAGACCTGAAAATTTACTCAGCCTCTCTTGCCTCAGTTCCCTTATCTTTAATGTTGGGTGATAATAACAGCAGCACTTCCTTTAAAGGGTCATGATGAGGATTAGATGGGGTAATTTGCGTAAAAATGCTAAGCCCCAAACCTTTTACACATGAAACGCCCCATGAATGCCGGATGTAATTGTTATTACGTTAAGGCCCTTGGAATGGAAAAAAACCTTGTGGTGAGGGTCAGGGGCATGATACAGTGGTCTGGTCTTTAGTACTCATGCTCTTTAAGGAGACATATGAGATACAGGAAGAGAGAAAACAGATACCTAAAACTTATTAGACCAAACTGAAGAAACACACCAAAAATTTGTGATGGCTAAAGAATGTTCTCGAAGGACCATCTTTTGAAGAAACTTGATCAATTGTTCAATCATCTCTTCCAAATGGATTTGAGGCATCTTAAGACAGAGGACATTTGTACTATGAAGTGAATAAAACAGAAATCTGACATTAAGACAAAGGAAAAGAGGAAGGATGTAAGTTGCCAACTGAAACAGCTGTGATGACATACCAAGATGATATCAGACAATGTCTAAAGACAAATGGAATGCCTTACCCATTTTCAATTGCATTTTTATGGATTGCAGGTGTAGTGGAAAAAGGGTGAAGAAGGTTGACAGCAGAGATGACTATGTTTTGCCCATAGCTAAAAAAAGCAGGAAAAATTAGTAAGGAAGGGGGTAGTTGAAGAAGTGCAGGGCATATTAGTAAACTGGGTGATGCTGGTGTGACGGTGATTTTAAATGTAATGATTTTAGCTAAATATATTGTAATAAAACTCTCTGTTTAAGAGAAGTTAAGGTGTTAACAGGATGAAGGCTCCTCACCCTGGTTTATTATCTAACTATCTGTCTATCTATCTATCATCTACCTACCTATCTGTCTAATCTCTAGTCTCTCGGTAAAATAGAGAATACACAGAAGGACTAGACAGCATACACACCAAAACAGGCTTGTGATTCCTTGTTAAATCTTTGGGAGCCAGCCTTTCTGAAGTCAGTGGATGAACTCTGTTTTGATTGAGTTATTTTTCACTCAAATAAGCAATGCTTCCTGCCTTTCATCAGCTCACTCCTATAATGGGCATGATTAACAAAAGTTTGATGACTGATAAAATAAATATATTTGGTTGAACAATGAACCCTTCCATGATTAATCCCCTTCCATGGTTTTCCCTTCAGACCTTACACAATTGCCACCTCAGCATGGCTTGTTGAAAAATATCTGAAACTCATCTTTTGAAGTTGCCTTCAAACAGTCTGTTGGTTGGATCTGATGGTTTCTGGGGTGTCAGATGTCTTTCCTTTCATGGTCTGTTTCAATTTGAGGATCAGCCAGAAGTTATGAGGTGACAATTCAGGTGAAACGGAGGATTGAAGTATGATATGAACATTTGTATTTGCCAGAGATCATAAGATGCTGAATGACATGGTCAAGTTTTATGCTGTTCAAAATTGTTGCTAAGATGAATAAAACTATTGATGGACCAGAGTCAATCAGTCAGGAGCTGATGTATTCTTGAGGGACTTTGCCTGGAATGAACCCCGTCCACTGAGGTTCTCTCTTACTCTGTGATTATTAACCATAAGCTCATTCACTGAACTTTTCAGGAGGGATGCTTAAGAAGTCATCACCCTGGGTCAATCTGGGCTAAGTCTTATTACCATATTTCTTATTTCTTAAGCACAGATGACTGTATATGCACATGTTCCTAGAATTAACCTGAGCCCTTGTTCTTGTTCCTCTTTCTCTGTTGAAGCTCTGTCACATCAAGCCCAGATGCTGTTTAGGGCTATGTTGTCCCTTGGAGATTTAGTTGAAATTGATTCAAACCCCGCTTTTATGGTTGGTAACAATCTGAAACCTTCTCCATAATTTCTCTGACTTCCTGGATTTTATTTTCTCTTAGTTTGTCTTCAATATCTTGCTTTTCTCTGCATTGTTACTTTTTTCTGTTCTATATTGAATAGAATTTACCTCTATGTTGTATGTATTGTACATTTGTTATGTGTGTAATTTCTACGTATTGGATGGAATTCTATGTCAGATGACAAACTCTGCCCATCATCATTTTCCATAAGAAATACATTCACACCAACCATTTTATGTAGTTTTGTTGGATATATTTTATTCTAAATATTTGGATAAAGGCTATGTGTAGATTCTGCATGTGTATCCTTGGGAGAAGTTCACTGCCTGCAGCACAGCCCTTGACCATGTGGATCACGCTGACTCTGTCTGCAATTCTGCATGATGCAGCTCCTTCATCCCTTATGGCCCTTTCTACTTCATAGCATTCTAGAGACATATGTTAGGTAATGTTAAACCACCTCCAAATTTGTATGGCTCAGACACAATAGAAAGTGTTTTTGTTTTTTATTCCCCCCCCCCCGATTTAAGGTCCAAAATGATATTTCTGATCAGGGAATGCCCTCTCTTACCCTGACTCCTGCCCTCCTATCACCCCTGGTTCAATTGCTGATTCAGCCTCTCAAGCTCCTTCCATCTCATGACTCAGCCATTTTCAACATGTGACTTCTTAGGTCATCATGCCTCTCTGCATCCTGCTGGTGGCAGGGGAAAAAATGACTCTGGAAATGTCGCACATTAATCCATTCATGCTATATTGGTTAGAAGTCAGTCAAATGGCTGCCACAGGGGAACTGGGCAGTGTGGTCTGGCTTGCTTCCCCAGAAGCAAAGTGTGGTAGGCAGGCTTCATGATGGTCCCAGTGATGCTTCTCTTTGGGTATTTATGCCCTCGTGTGATCCCCTCTCATTGATTGTTGGTGGCGCCAGTGATTTACTTCTACTGAACAGAATACGGTAAAGGTCTTGGGTGTTATTTCTGTGACTAAGTTAAAAAAGACAGTGACTTGTGTTTTGCTGGCAAATTCTCACTCTTGCTTACTCTTGTTTGCTTTGAGAAAGCAGGCTATGATATTGCAGAGGCCCAAGTGACAAAAAGCTGGGAGTGGCTTCAGGCCAACAGTTAGCTGAAAACTGAGGCTGCCAATTCAACAGCCCAGGAGGAACTGAATCCTGACTATAATCACTGAATAAGTTTGAAAGTAGATGCTTCCCAGGCGAATCTTCAGATGACTCTGCCCAGTGGACACTTTCTCTGCAGTTTGTGAGAGGCCCTGAAGCAGATGAGATTCCTGGCCCACAGACAATGCGTGATGATGAATGTGTACCGGTTTAAGCTGCTATGTTTTGGGGGTAAATTGATATTCAGTGATCGATAACTAACACAGAGAGAAACCCAGATTGGGAAGAGCTTGTCAGGTCCTACTTCGAAGGCTTTTCTCATGAGAGACAGACTCTTTAGGCTTCTCTGCTCCCTCTGATACCCCTAGACTGTTGGTGAATGCATATGCAATGTAGCTTGACCACCCAGCATGCAGCTTTCAGTACCAACTGCATTAGTGTCCCATTGCTGCTGTAACACATTTCTATTAATACAAACTTAGTGACTTAAAACAACAGTTCTTTTACAGCTTTTGAGGTTGGAAGTCCAAAATGAGTCTCATGGAGCTAAAGTTGAGGTGTTGGAAGGGCGGTGTTCTGTCTAGAGGTTCTAAGGCAGAATCCACTTTCTTGCTTTTTTCAACTTCTTAAGGTCACTTGCATTCCTTCGCTGGTGACCCTTTCTCCGTCTTCAAAGCCAGCAATAGTATACTTTCAAATCTCTCACTCCCCTTCCTCCCTCATTTACTTATAAGGGCCCTTCTGTTTACATTGGGCCCAGGTAGATAATCCAGGATAATCACTTTATGTAAGATTCTCAATCACAGCTGCAAATACCTTTTACCATGTAAAGTAGCATATTTACAGGATCTGGGAATTACAACATGGACATCTGCGTGTGTTTATATGTGTGTGTGATTATTTTCTCTACTATTCCAAAATAGGATTTTTTTTTGTTTTTTGTTTTTCTTTTGCTTCCTGATTTCCTCTTATTTAATAAGCCACTGCACGGACAACCTAAGAGGCATCAGCTCTGGGACAGACCATGTAAAACTGGAGACATTTGGCTTTTATGTCCTGGATCTATTAGGTCTGTGCTCATTGTCCTTCCCTCAAACCTTCGTTCTCACCTATTTTCAGGTTAGTCTACCTCTTTTATTGAGAAGCTTTATGGTTAGGGGTAGTAAGAAATGGCCAGAGTTTCTAGCACTAGAAGTAAGATAGAAGGTGATAAGGACTTGACAAATAGAGCAGCCGAGGTTTCAAAAATGGAACAACTTGTCCAAGCCAGGGAGTGGTCGAGTTGAATTTGAATCCTTCTCCTTGGCTCCAAAGCTCCTGTTCTTTTTCTTTTACCAACCGAGGCATTCAATGTTAAGGACGAAAAAGAAAACTGATACTTAAGCAGAGATTAAAGGTCTAATCTGATATCAGACTATTGAAAAATGGCAAAGGGAGAAATAGGAAAACGTTCAAACTGACTAGCTAAAAATGGTAAACTTTTGGATCAGTAATTTTCCACTTTTAATTCAAACAAACAGATTTAACTATGAAAATAAGAAACAGAAAACAAACAAATCAATATCAAACATACTCAAAATTTCTAAAGGAAGACAGGTAATATTTCTCTCTTATAGCAGGTTTTTTTCAAATTTCAACTCCTCTTTTGATGAACATAAACACGTTACACTCCATAACAACTCTGATCTATTTCCTTCACCTACTTGAGAATCATGGCGTCTTCTGTATATTTCCAACAATCAAAAAGACATTGTCACATTTTATATGGTGTGCTTTGTAGGTTTTATGGAAATATACTTTTTTTAACTGTAAAATTCCACCATAATTTTTGGATATGCTTATTTCAAGCTATTCAGTAGAGAATCCTGCCCTCCCACAGCTGGGGTGTGTGTTTCTGCACGAATCAACTATGGTACAGTGTGGAAGTGCTGTGCTTGGCTCAAGTGTAAATATTTTGAGGGTTGATATCGCTTGCTCTCCGGAAAATATGATTTACTGCTTCTGGAGTAAAAGCAAAATTAATAAATGATATAGCACGCAAACTCGTCTTGGCCTTGTACTTCTTAGCAGTGCTTTAGTGAGTTACATTTGAATGAATGAGAAACATATGGATAAAATGTCCCTCGTGGCTACTCCTGGATTCAGAGATGGAAGGGGGATGTGCTTAACCAAATACACCATATTTTTCTGAACACCATGTTTGAGAACATATTTGGATCTATTTCCTGGAGCCAGGGGAAGACTGGTTTTTCTCCTCTGTCCCTAAAAGTGCATATTGGTAAGGCTGGTGGAAGCCCCTGCTGTGTCTATGTCTTTGGCCAGGGGTGGGGATCAGGGTGGGGAGACTAGAACAGGACAGCAATGGGATTCTCAAGGCATGAAAGGAGTGAGGGCTGAGTTATAATTATGGTTTATTTCTTCCTTTAATATAGAATTGTACTGAAGCAAGTGTTCTGGGACCATGAATTTCCAAGAAACCAAAGGGATAGAGGGACTTTCTCAGAACCAGAAGACAATAAGAGAATTTGTGTAGGTGGGTTATCATCAGATGGAGTAGTTGACCAGTTAACCAGTTGGTTCTTTCATAGTTGGGACTCTGGATGCCGGGCCCATGAGTCCCAGTCTTCCTGTTTTAATGATAGAGGAAGGCCCCCGAGACTCTTTTCATCAACCAGAGTAGATATTAAGGCTGCTTTCCACACAACTCTCTCCTTTACACCTTAGCGACTTAACCAGCTACTCAAGGCAGGTGCTATTATCTGGCTTCGACAGATAAAGAAATTGCAGCTCAGAGGAGAAAAGTGATCCACCCAGGGTTGCCAGCTAGTCGATTGCAGACCTAGGCCCCAGAACTATTCCATCTGAGCCCTGATTCCCAGACAGTAACACAGTTGGCTCAGCTTAGCACTCAAGACGCTGTGAGTCAACCAGCATGAGGCATCCCTGCTTTCATCTCCTTTCTCCCTTGAGCTCAGGGATAGGGCTTTCCTCCTCAGACAGTCACACTGGTTGTTTCCTCTTCCCTCTGTTTCCTGGTTGGTGAGTCATCTAATAATAACAGTCTTAGTGAATGGACTAGTGTTTACAACCTGCTTTATTCCAGCGGAACAGATTTCAGGGTGAAAATTCCATACAAACAGGCAAACCATCGGTACCTGGCTTAGATCTAGAGTCCTCGCGGAAGGTCACTGGCATTCATCTGACATTTATGCTCAGTTCCTACCTGTTTTTCTTTTCTCCAGCTGACTGTGTGCATCTTTATTGACCCAAAAAGATCCGTTTTGTGGGGGTGAAGATACGACTCTGCAGTTTCAGGTTTAAACAACCGTGCAGAACCTCAGGGCTGGTCACTTGCTTCTCCAGCTCGGCTTCCGGCCACAGCCTGCAGACCCCTTACCCTGCATTAAAGCACTACGGTTAGGCCTAGACCCTTTGGTCTCATCTCTTAGTTTCATCACAGTCATTATCTCTTGTTTGTTTTCTGTGAGTCTTGGCCTTCACTTTTGTTCTGGCTTCTCTCTAACCTGTGAATGAGCCTCTGTCCTCTCTTTTCTCGGGTAGTCACACTCCCTGGCCTTCACTCACTGCTAGTCACCTCTGTAATTACATGGGCTTGGGTTTCTCATTTTCTTCCTCTATAAGTGGGCACAGCACACAGTATTGTGGGGAATGAAATGAGCTAACATTAAAATTATCGTCACGTAGTAGTCATTTGATTGATAGAATTTTTTTTTTTTTTTTTTGCTTTGCCACTACAGAAAGTTTAAGTTAAGAAGTTGAGTGACTAGCATAGGATATGGTAGCGCAGGGGTCCTCAATGATGAGCAGTTCCCCTCCCCCACCCAAAGGAGATATTTGGCAATGCCAAGATACATTTTTGGTTGTTGCAACTGGAGGGAAGGTACTGTTGGGTATCTAGTGGGTAGAGACCAGGGATACTGCTAAGTATCCTACAATACTCAGGACAACTTCATACAACAAAGAGTCATCTGACCACACATGTCAATACTGGGCAAGTTTCAAGTCCCTACTCTAGATGATCAACTGTATATTTTGGGCTCTGAGGCATATATGACTACTGCTCTGACCTTGTAATATTAACATCTATATATATCAACAACAAAATCAATGTTGATATCAATATCAATATTAATGCACTAGCCAAAATTTTATTAAATACTTATTATTTGCCATGAAAATACATTAATGGGTAAATCATCATAATAAAACATTTTACATAGCTACTTTTATTTATTTTTTTACATGGAGTAGAAACAGGCTCATAAAGGTTAGGTGACTATCCTAAGTCATAAATAGTGGAGTATGAACCCCTGTCTAACTGAAGCCCTTAAATATCACTCTGTTCTACCTTTCGCTGTATTATGTTGTCCCTCAATTTTCGATGTGAGTAGAAAGAAGTTTGGGACAAAGCGATTGGTAGGAGGCTGTCTAGGACTTCTGAGGAGCATGTTAGAAGTACCAGCTGCTGGCTGGGCACAGTGGCTCATGCCTGTAACTTCAGCACTTTGGGAGGTCAACACGGGCAGATCACCTGAGCTCAGTAGTTTGAGACCAGCCTGGCCAACATGGTGAAATCCTGTCTCTACTAAAATACAAAATATTAGCTGGGCGTGGTGGCGTGCACCTGTAATCCCAGCTATTCCGGGGGCTGAGGTGGGAGAATTGCTAGAACCTGGGAGGCAGAGGTTGCAGTGAGCCAAGATTGTGCCACTGCACTCCAGTCTGGGCTACAGAGTGAGACTCTGTCTCAAAAGCAAACAAACAAACAAAAACAAAAACAAACAAAAAAAGAAGTACCAGCTGCTATGTGATTTGGAGAATCAGGGTAATCAAACCCTCTCTAACTTTGTGGTGAATTCTGGCCTCTGCTAAAGGATTTCACCCCTCTCAAGGGCTGTTGGGGACTCTGATGTGGGAGTGAGTTGGAGATCCCCGGGTTGCTGTATTAAATCCAACAAGGGGATGTTTCTCTGGACAGCTACTGTCAGGGGTCAAGAAGGAATGGAGGAAGGGTAGAAACCGCTGAGACAGAACAAAGCCTGTTATTAACAGATTCTCTCTTTTTTCTGGTAAGGGTGATAGTTCTGTGAGGCTCCTATGTAGGCATGAACATAGTGGTGGGAAGCACAGAACTTTGGACTCCTTAATTAAAAGGAGATGGAGGTGGGGGATAGGGCACAGATAGTTCCTTCCCAGAAGTTGCTGACTCTCTAACAAGGCATTTACGAGAAGGGAAATCTTCCTGCTTGCAGTTTTTCATGGGAGGACTTCCGTGGCAAAGGAGTCACATATGGAGCAGCGGCCTCTGTTCATTGTGCAAAAGCCTCTGACCATCTGGACCACCCAGGGGCTAGAGTTTTCCTACGGAGGGCAGGATAAAGGAGAAGGGATTGACACCTCGGCCCCAAGGTAATTACCAGATGGCAAAGTGCTTGTTTTCACTGGATGATTCAGAGCAACCGAGTCACCCCAGGAAAGCCAATCTGATTTCATCTTCGGAATCAAGCTTTTCCCCTTCTAAGATGTGTTCTTCTCCTTCCCGTTGACTGGCAGCCGTGAAGCCTGCCTCCTAGGAGCTGAGAGTGTTGTCTGGTTCAGACACTGACAATATGGGTCAGCATTTGCTCCCTCCCTAGTGTGGCCAGGAATTCTGAGGTCCAGTGTGCCTGTACCCACTGAAGGAGAAGTGCTCCACGTGCGAGAAGTAGTGAGTGAGGTGAGGCATGCAGGGGAGCTCAGCTTTGCCACGCACCAGCTGTGTGACTGAGGGCAAGTTACTCAGGTTCTCAGAACTTTACAAAATGACAATGAAAATTCCTCCTTATGGTCTTAAATGAAATATCATTTATGAAGTGCCTGTCTTATGGTGGACTCTCAAATAATGGATGTGAATTCCACTTCCGTTAGAATGCTCCTCTGACCTTGTTGAGAACCCTCCAGGCATTTCGCTGGGAAACTTCAAACACAAATCATATTAGAATACAGGTGTTCCTAAAAAGGAATGAACCTATTCATTAGTATATCAAAATAGGTGTGTGTGCACTCCTGCATGCAATGACCACCCTTTCTGTACTCCAGATCCCCACTCCTCTTCTGCCTCATAGTCTGTTGCTCTTTTGCTTACACCACTGCCCTGCAGGCCTAAATTGGATTAAATGAGAAACTATATATGGCAATCCCTTGCTTATAGCAGGCTGCCAGTAAGCACAAGTTCTTTTTAACTTTTCATATGCTTCACTTAAAAGGTTTGTTTCGCTTAGTCTTAGAAACGCTGCCATTCCTGTTCCTTTATATAAAAAATAAGAAAACAAGGCATAGATGGACCTAGGTATAGGGCAGTTCTATTGCAAAAAGCAGATGGACACTGGTTTATTCTCCTTCCTGCCCCCACGCACACACCAATTCCCAACAGTGGAGTTTTCAGACCAGCAGAGGGCACCAAAGCACAGGGGACGGGAGTCAAGGGTGTCCAGCGCTTAATCTAGTTCTGTCCATGGGATCCAGGTGGGCCCTGAAGCCAGCTGCCTTGGACATAATCCTTTGCTATTTTCCCTTTTAGTACGTAACCTGATGGGTAAATCATTCTGGAGGAAGAGTGGCAGACAAAGATAGAGAGAGGTGTGAATCCCGATTGTGTCAGTTTCCTGATCTGTGAATAGGAGATAATAACGACCATTTATGGAGTGCTTATTATATCCTGGGTACTGTTCTAGGCTCTTTATGTGGATAAATTCATTTAATGGTTGTGGAGATCTACGAAGCAGTCATTGTTATCCCAATTTGATAGATAAAGGAACTGAGACAGACGGATGCCTGACGCTGGTATAATAATAGGGTTGTTGTGAGGATTAAAGACAAAAAGAATGTAATTATTTGGGGAATTATAAATTTGATAAAAAGGAGCTGTTACTTATCTATCAATTATAGTTGTTTGATAAATAGATTCTGTCACTGTAGAACTTGATTTTAGAGTTTGTTGCTGTTTAATTGGAAACAGCCAGCCAACTTCCTGACCCTGATGTGCCCTGCATTAGAGACACAGGCCATACTGCTCTGAATGTTTGAAGAGGACCTCACAGCTACAGGTATTGTATTAAGTAAAGGGTTGAATTTTTCTTTTCCCTTTTAGTCTCACTTTTCTGCTTTTTCTCTGTTTCTATCTGATACGGGTTAGCTCTGTGTCCCTAACCAAATCTCCTCTTGCATTGTAACCCCCACATGTTGAGGGGGGGACCTGGTGGGAGGTGATTGGATCATGGGAGCCTCTTCCCCCCATGCTGTTCTTGTGATAGTGAGTGCGTTCTCATGAGATCTGGTGGTTTAAATGTATTTGGCAGCTTCCCCCTCGCTCACTCTCTCCTGACGTCTTGTGAAGAAGGTGCTTGCTTCTCCTTTGTCTTCTGCCATGATTGTAAGCTTCTTGAGGCCTCCCTAGCCATGTGGAACTGTGAGTCAATTAAACAATTTTTGTTTATAAATTACCCAGTCTCAGGTAGTTCTTTACAGCAGTGCAATAGATTAATACACTATCCAAAAGCAGATGTGTGGAATCTAATGGAATGAGAGGCCATGAAGGGCTGTTGGGAGAAAGATATTGACACGTCCTCATTCTCCTTCCCTATGTCCCTTGTGTTCATGGTACTCATTGAGCTTTGTCTTCAGGCTGGAGTGTGAGGCTCAGTCATGGCATGGAAGCAGAGCTCAGTGACTGTGCTGTCCAGTGAATTGGGCCTGTGACCCTGGACTCCTCAAAACTGTGCTTGCTTATTCATTTGACAAACATTTATTCAAGCACATTCACTGTTATGCCAGACATGTTGGTAGCTGGAGAGTAAATTATTGAAATATTTTTTTTTCTAGCATTAAAGAACTCACAGTTTTGTGGGAGAAAGGCATAGTGAGTAAGAAATTAAATTAGGGTGCTGGGAGTTGAACAATGAGAACACATGGACACAGGGAGGGGAACATCACACACTGGGACCTGTTGGGGGGTGGGGGGCTAGGGGAGGGAGAACATTAGGAGAAATACCTAATGTAGATGACAGGTTGATGGGTGCAGCAAACCACCATGGCACGTGTATACCTACGTAACAAACCTGCAAGTTCTCCATATGTGTCCCAGAACTTAAAGTATAATAGAGAAAAAGAAAGAAAAAAAAAAAGAAATTAGGCTGTTAGGGAAATTAAGGAAATTAGGTTACTATTCTGACTGCAGTAAGAATGAGCACATGAAGCCACTCCAGAGGTAGAAGTGGAGTAGCTAGAGAGGACTTCCTGCAGGAGGAGGTAATGCCTGAGCTGAGTCTCAAAAGAATGAGTGGCAGCAAACTGATTTTAGTCAATTAATCTTGAAAATGGGTGGAGAAATAAGGTTAGTGGTATTGCCTAGGGTCCATCAAATGCTTCACTTATATTTAAAATACATTTTAAGAATGGAAAGTGTATACTTTTATATTTAAAAATATGACTTTAACACCATTAAAGAAAAAATGAAGCTTCCATAATTCGACCTCTCTGATTTAAACCTTTGATGCTGCTGCTGCTGATGTTTTTGTGTACTGTGACGGGTTGTCATGCAACTTCATACAAATTTTACATAATTGCAAGCCCAGGGCTTACTGCATTTTGCAGTTTTTTTTTTTCCTTTTTTTGAGATGGAGTCTTGCTGTGTCACCCAGCCTGGAGTGCAGTGGCGCGATCCCGGCTCTCTGCAACCTCAGCCCCCTGGGTTTAAGCAATTCTCCTGCCTTAGCCTCCGGAGTATCTAGGATTACAGGTGCGCACCCCCACGCCCGGCTAATTTTTGTATTTTTAGTAGCGATGGAGTTTCACAATGTTGGCCAGGCTGATCTCAAACTCCTGACCTCATGATCTGCCCACCTCGGCCTCCCAAAGTGCTGGGATTACAGGCGTGAACCAACGTGCCCAGCCGCACTTTTAAAATTTAATATTTTGACATGTTAAACACAGCATAGTGAGTAAGGTCATGGGCTCTAAATTAATCGGTCCTGGCAGAGTTTCTTAACTGTGCTGCTTATAAGCCCACGGAACCTGCGTGCATTGCATAGCTTCTTCATGCCTCAGTTTCCACATCTGTAAAATAGAGTTAATAGTAACTACCTTACAGAGTCATAAAAATGGAATGACTGAATATATGTAGAGCAGTGGCTTTCAACCAGGAGTGATATTGCCTTGTAGAGGACATTTAGCAATGTCAGGAGACAGTTTTAGTTGTCATAGCTGCAGGAAAGGTTCTATTGGCATCCAGTGGGCGGAGGCCAGGGATGCTACCGAACGTTCCAAAATGCACAGGGCTTCACAAAAAAAGAATTATCTGGCTAAAAAGGTCAGTCATGTCCAGGCTGAGAAGTCCTGCTACAGATGATTAGAACAGTGTCTGGCACACACGAAGCATCTGTTCAATTTCATTGGTATTTCCTAAAACTTCCAAAATCTATGACCTGACATTCAAGGATAGGTGTAAACAAAGCTAACCTTTCTACTTTTCTCTCCTGCTTCTCCTTTACTCAGACCACAAACTCTAGCCAGACGGGTCCATCCACTTACTGTCTCATATGTCATGCCCGTTCCTGAGTATGAGCCTCTGTCCCTCTACTGAGAGTTCCTCTCTCCTAAGCACAGCAATTCCTATACCTCCTTTCAGATCCAGCTTCTCTGTGGAAGCCCCTGAGTGATTACTCATGCCTGGAAACCCTTTGTACAAAACATTCCAATGACAGTTACATACATCTCCCTCTGCATGCAGGTTTTGTTCTCCTATGAAATCCTGGGCCACCCCAGAGGAATTTTCTCAGGGCCAGGCACTGTGCTAGTCCCTGAGTACAAACATTTAACAAGGTACTGTTCTATCTGCTAGGGGTGCACCGTGTGGCTTACTTAATCTAGTATACAGTAGGAGCTCATTAAACACATGAAGGAGGTCATGAGGCCTAATGGAATCAATTTTGGAGTTCAGCACACTTGTAAGGGTTAAATCTAAACTCTGATCTTACTGGCTGTGTCACCCATTCAAATGACTCATCATCACAGTGTCACCTTTACAGTGGCTGTGATATGAGGTCTGTCCAGGGGAGTTGACTGAATACTTAGTCACTGCATAAAAAATGTTAGTTCTTTTCCACCGTTGTTTACTCATTCGTTTTACAACTGCTCAGCTCTGTTCTGGTCCAGCAGGACTCTCTTGTACAACCCCCAACAGCTCCATGCCAGTCCTTGTCCAGGGTCCAGGCTTGTCTTCGTAAACATTCATCCCCCTGACTCAGGCTGCTGCTTAGAAATTCTATTTCGGTTGCAGTTCCATTGTGTGGAGCCAGTACTACGACTTGCAAGCAGAATTCCAGGAAAGGCAAAGCCCTCGAGATATCTCTGCTTGGCTGAATCTGTGCTGTATAACCCTTCTCTTCTCTGCATCCAAAGCATGTTCTGATTCTGCTGAGGAGATTCCTTCCGGGTTGTTTCCATGCAGCTGGGGGTACCAAGAGCAGCCCCAGTTCTTAATGTACAGTACAGATGACACGTGTTTTGACTTACAGCATGTATTGTCTGCTTTGCTGAGTCAAAAAAGCATGTAAACATTTTTGGTTAAGCTATTCATGACATTGCATTTGCAGGGCATGGAGCTCAGTGAGAGACGACCAAAAGACACAGTGTGGTGACAAGCCGGAGGTCATGATGCTTTTTATTTCTAACTGTGGCATGGATGGCTATGGGGTGGCTCCAGGCAAGTCACTTACTCTCTCTGGGCCTTCACATGCAGCTTAGTACAGAGGGTGGAATTAGGAGAACTAGTATGTGCTGTGTGGCTTTGGACGAGTTAATTAGTCTCTTTGAGCCTCAGTTGTGAAATGGAGATAGCAACAACATACAACAACAGAATTGTTGTGGTAATTAATAAAGATAAGGTTCAGAATTCTTAACACAGCATAGCAGACACTGTGGGTGTCCCCCCACCCCTCATCCCATTGTCCGTACACTGACAGCTATCTCTGTATTTCTTCTGTGGCGAGTGGGGAGCTCGCCTTGGGAGGGTGCTCAGTGTGTGTGTATGGCAGGCTGGAAAGCTGGGTGAATGGTTAGACTTTGTGTCCCCACCCAAAATCTCATCTTGGATTGTAATCCCCATAATCCCCAGGTGTCAAGGGGGTGACCAGGTGAATCATGGGGCCAGTTTCCCCCACGCTGTTCTCCTGACAGTGAGTGAATCTCATTGCAGCTGATGGTTTTGTGTTTGATGGTTCCTCCTGCATTCATTTCTCTTCCTGCTGCCTTGTGAAGAAGGTTCCTTGCTTTCCCTCACCTTCCACTATGATTGTAAGTTGCCTGAGGACTCCCCAGCCATGCAAAACTGTGAGTCAATTAAACCTCTTTTCTTTATAACTACCCAGTCTTGGGCAGTTCTTCATAGCAGTGTGAGAGCAGACTAACAACTGAAAGTGCCGAGGATTTAATGTACCACGAGTTACCCCAATAAACATGGGGAGGGAGTTGGGGCAGCCTCCTCCCCACTCAGTGGGGAACCCTCAGATATGCTCCATGCAGTATCTCGGAGACACGCAGTGGGATTGAGCTCCAGTTGCCCACAGTCGTAGCTGCTCACCGATGTGCTCTTATTGGTTTGCCTCTATTCCCTGTCTCAGTCTCCCTCACAATGCTCGCTGTGATCACATCCCACAGAGACTCTGCAACCAAATCCTTATCTCAGGCTATGCTTTTGGAAGGCCTATGACTCATGACTGCTGTTGCTACTAAAATGTGAAAGCACCTGGAAAATGATAACACACTCTCCACACACATTCATTCCATGTCTGCAGACATAATATGCTACTGTTATTATTCAGCCAGCATAATCTACAGATAAATTTCTAAGTACCCTGCAACCAGCTGGTTACAGCTGGCGATATAACTGTAGCATGGGTCTCTTTTTGAGGCCTGAATTGGGCACGCATGGGCATTGCGGGTGTGGAGGTTTTGGCTGAGTTCTAAGTGTGGTTTGGATGCATTATTATTTAGATATTTTTGATAAAAAATATTCTTATGATGGTGTATACATAAATTTGGTTTTCTTATATGGGTGTGTTGGGGGGTAATTGGTCACAAATTATTTTAAGAGACTGGGAAAGATGACAGTGGGAACAGGGTTATCCATGTGGAAGATGGCTGATTAAAGATGCCACAAATGGCCAGCGCGGTGGCTCACGCCTGTAATTCCAGCACTTTTGGAAGGCCGAGGAGGGCTGATCATGAGGTCAAGAGATCGAATCCATCCTGGCCAACATGGTGAAACCCCATCTCTACTAAAAATACAAAAATTAGCTAGGTATGGTGGCACATGCCTGTAGTCCCAGCTACTTGGGAGGCTGAGGCAGGAGAATTGCTTGAACCTGGGAGGCAGAGGTTGCAGTGAGCCAAGATCATGCCACTGCACTCCAGCCTGGCAACAGAGTGAAATTCCATCTAGAAACAAAACAAAACAAAACAAAACCAAACCACAATTTTTCTCTCCTATTGAGAGGTGAGGTCTAATTGCCCTCCCCTTGGGGTTGTGCTGGCATTGCTTACTTGCATTCAGTAGGATGTGCAGAGTGGTCCTGTGTGACTTCAGAGACTCGGCCAGGAGGAGACCTGCAGCTTCCTAACAGGTCTGTTGGAACCCTTGCTCTTAGACACTGCTTCCTGGACTTCCTCTCTCAGAATCCAGCTTCCATGCTGACAGAACACCAGTCCCCATGGAGAGGCCATGTGGGAATGCTCTGAGTGACTTGAGTGACAGTCCTGGCTGAGCTCTCAGCCTACTGCCAGCATCAACTGAGTGAGATATTTTGGACATCAGCCCTATTGAGCCTTCAGACAACTTCAACCCCAGGCAAAATCCAGCTGCAATATAGGAGAGATCCCAGCCAGAACCCCCAGCTAAGCTCTTCCTGGATTGTGGACTCACAAAATCATGAACATGATAATAGTGTTGCTTTGAGACTCTAGTTTTGGGATAACTTGTTCTGCATTGGTAGCTAACCAGAAGAGG
Source organism: Trachypithecus francoisi (assembly GCF_009764315.1). Classification (NCBI taxonomy): domain Eukaryota; kingdom Metazoa; phylum Chordata; class Mammalia; order Primates; family Cercopithecidae; genus Trachypithecus; species Trachypithecus francoisi. Next base: position 77,450,960 of record NW_022681472.1, on the reverse strand, counting down.
AAGGAAGAGATGTGTAGAGGAGAGTTGGAGTCATACCACAGAAACATATAATTTATTTGAAGTATGCACATTTGGTTGTGTATGTGTTTGGGGGGTGGGGAGAGAGAGAGAGTGTGAGAGCGCGAACGGACTTGATTGAGCAACTTAAGTTGTGTGGACAGTTCCACTCCTCATTCTATCAGTGGAAATCTTCCCAGAATGAGGGTCACATGGATGATGTCAATCTTCTTTTTGGTGAGTCAGTCTCAGTTATTACATGTCTCCCCCCTTGCCACACTGGACATGATTCTGGCACTCAAAATTAAATATTTTCACATGTAGTGCCCCCTCAAAGCAGGCTGGCTTTTTTTTATCTGGTCCTTGACCATGGAAGTTCTTTTTTTAATTATTATTATTATTTAAGTTCTAGGGTACATGTGCACAATGTGCAGGTTTGATACATAGGTATACAAGTGCCATGTTGGTTTGCTGCACCCATTAACTCATCATTTACATTAGGTATTTCTCCTAATGCTATCCCTCCCCTAGGCCTCCAGCCCCCAACAGGCCCCAGTGTGTGATATTCCCCACCCTGTGCCCAAGTGCTCATTGTTCAGTTCTCACCTATGAGTGAGAACATATGGTGTTTGATTTTCTGTCCTTGTGATAGTTTGCTGAGAAGGATGGTTTCCAGTTTCATCCATGTCCCTGCAAAGGACATGAACTCATCCTTTTTTATGACTATATATAGTATTCCAGACCATGGAAGTTTTAATCTGCTCTTAAATTTAAAAAATGATGATGTTGGGCTTCTTGGGAGATGGTTTGCTAATCTTTAGTATGCTGCTCTCCAAAGGGAAGTTCAATACGAAATTTTAGGCTTATGGTCTGAATTCAGAATGTAGACCTAGGATAAAATGGGCAGAATGGATTATATTTCTTTGTATTCACCAAAGTACCTAAATAATGTCTTTATAGAGTAGGTGTTTGATAAATATTGGTTGGTAACATTGGTTAGGTCCTAGAAAGAGGCCTTTAAGCAGATTCACAGTGACAGTGTTGATTGATTGCCGCAATCCACCATTGTTAATTGCAATAGGGACTTTGAAGGCTTCTCCATTCGAACAACTTTCATTTGAACTGGAATTTTTCTGTATTAGATAAAACTTTGACCACTGCCAAGAATGTCTGCCAAAGATGGGGTCGTAGTATGGAGGGGTCGAATTGTGTAGAAACCAACTGCAATACTTACTGGAATCTTCTAAGAAAGGATATAGGATGCAGACATCACCTTTGCTGTCATGGAGTTAACAGGTTAGTTAAGAAGGCAGATGGGGAATAGTATTGACAAATGTGATGAGTCTCATCCAAAGTGTATGGGAGCGTTGAGGAACAGATTTAACTTTATCTAGGAGGTAAACGAAAGTTGCTCTCAAAATGACTCTGAAGGGTGAGAAGATATTAGCTAGGTGAGGAGAAATAGGGAAATGTTATTTTAGGCAGAAAAACAGCACATGTGTAGTCTAGAGCAAAGGATGGCAAACATTTTCTGCCTAAGGTCAGGCAGGTAATATTTTAGGTTTTGTGGGTCCTATGGTCTGTCATAACTACTCTGCTATTGTAGCATGACAATGGCTTGAGACAACATGAAAATGAATGGGCGTGGCTGTGTTTCAATGAAACTGTATTTGCAAAAACAAGTGGTGGGCCAGATTTGGCCCAAGAATCATAGTTAACCAACTCCTGCGATAACCCTGTGAAGCAAGTAACATCACTTTCATTTTCTAGATGAGGAAATGGAAGCCTAATAGCACAAAACTGGTAAGCAGCAGAGCCGAAATTGGAATTATAATGAAAGTCCAATTCATTATAATTCCAAACCTGTGCTCTTTCATCATAGTATGTACCTCCTTTCTAAAACATCTTTTCAAAGTTTCTCTCAGAACAGCAGAGCCACGTAACTGTCAATCACAAAGATGCCCAGTACGTTTTACTACCCTGCCAACAACAGTCACTGGAAGGAATGGCTAAATGGTGGGTGTTAAGTATTCTTCAGGCTCTATACAGATTATTCCATGAGCATTTATCCTGCACGATGTATTATTTTCATTCTTTGGTAATGTTTTATCTCTTTTGTGGTTTGCGATGCTATTGATGAATCACACAATCCAGCCATCATTTCAAGAGTTCTGAGAATCAAGTGTTTCCTCTGGCACAGCACTTCATCTGCTATTAATACTAATAGGAAAACGCTTTCGGAAGTTTTAGTATTCACAGGCACCTTGTTTCTTTGTTGGATGTCTGGGAAAGATCACAATGTGCAGTGCTAGGATTGTTGGAGTCCTTTGTTCCACATTAATAGTCTACTTTGACGTTCTCTAAGGAGTGGTTGGCATGTTATGTCATATGGCCCAGGTTACCCGGTTTATAGCATTTTTAAATGGATTTTTATTCATCTTTAGACAGTTCTTCTAAGGATTCCCTGGCCCTTTGGATATTAAGTTATAAATATTTCAACATGCGTCTTGGGGTCGAGCGAATGGGTAGTGTCTAGATAGTAGTCATTGCAGCAGTGCTAAGGCTTCCTGCTAGTTGGAGCGTGGACCAAGTAACCACAATCATCACTTCAACCTCAAAATCCTAGGGCCAGAATGGTGGTGCAGTCAACCTCAGAATATCTGTTGACTCTGTACAGTTTCAGGGTGATCTAGGTACTTTCTTCTCTGTCTCTCTGAGCTCATTTATTCATTCAACAAGTATTTGTTAAGTGTGTATGCATCCGGCATTGTGCAAGATATTGGGAAAGAACAGACAGCTGCTTGTTCTTATGGAGCTTACGTTATAGTAGAGGAGACAGATATCAGATAATTACATTGATGAATGCCTATTTGTAAACTGAGTTTTTCATTTTTGTAAACTGAGTATTTCAGTTTCTCTGAAACAAAGAAACACAGTACTGGAAAGCAACTTGTCTCAGACTCGGTGGTCAGGGTCTTCCCTGAGAGAATGCTTAGGCTGGGATTGAAGGGATAAATAAGGGGTGAAAACTAGCTGAAGGTGGGACAGTCCAGATATTCCAGAAAGAGGGATGAGCGTGAGCAAAGATGGCAACAAATTGAAAGAAGGCCAGTGATCTCCAAGCATGCCTCCCTCCTCCTAGAGTGAGTTACCCTTCTCTGAGAATCACTGGAAAGCCTGCCCCTGGCCCTGCTATTGGATGCCTGGCAAGGATCCTGTCAAACTAGGCGAGAATTTTCTGGCCCAGTTAATTCACTCAGCACTTGTTCACACTCCCAGACTAGATGATGATACCTATGAGAAGCATGTGTGAAACACTCTTCTACCTGGCAGGGGCCTGGGACTTAGAGCTTCAGCTGATGAAGAATTTCCTAGGATCTTGGGTTGGGCTGCAGGATGTGGTGCCCTCGGCTAATTTTAAGGTGGTTTCTGACAGACTGTTCAAATGAATCTTCAGTTCAAAGGGGCTGGGAAGAAATTGAGGAACATGGGCATAACTTGCTTTATTGTGTTCCACTTGTGGCGCCTCACAGATGATTGTGTTTTTAAAAATAAGTTAGAAGTTTGTGGCAACCCTATGTCCAGCAAATCTGTTGGCACTATTCTTCTGCCAGCATGTGCCATGTGCTGACTTCATGTCTCTGTTACATTTTGGTAATTCTTGAAATATTTCTAACTTTCTTGTTATTATTATATCTATGATCAGGGATCTTTGATGTTACTATTGTAATTCTTTAGGAGCACCACAAACAGAGCCCATTTAAGATGGTGAGCTTAATCCATAAATATGTGTGTTCTGACTGCTCCACTGACTGGCTTTTCCCCTCTCTCTCTTCCTCTCTTCAGGCCTCTCTATTTTCTGAGACCCAGCGATATTTAAATTAGGCCAATTAATAATTTTACAATGGCCTCTAAGTATTCAATGGACAGGAGAGTCACACATCTCTCACTTTAAATCACAAGCTAGAAATGATAAACTTAGTAAGGAAGGCACGTCAAAAGCCAAGACAGGCAGAAAAGAATGCCTCTTGTGCCAAACAGCCAAATTGTGAGTGCAAAGAAAAAATTCTTGAAGACATTAGAAGTGCTACTCCAGAGAACACAAAAATGGCAAGAAAGCAAAACAGCCTAACTGCTGATATGGAGAAAGTTTTAGTGGTCTACACAGAAGATCAAACTAGCCACATCCTTCCCTTAAGCCAAAGTCTAATCCAGAGCAAGGCCCTAACTCTCTTCAAATCTATGAAGGTTGAGAGAGGTGAAGAAGCTGCAGAAGACAAATGTGAAGCTAGCAGATATTTATTTATAAGGTTTAAGGAAAGAAACTGACTCTATAACAGTGCAAGGTGAAGCAGCAAGTGCAGCAAGTAGCTGCAGCAAGTTCTCCAGAAGACCTGCTAAGATCATTGATGAAGGTGGCTACACTAAAAAGCAGGTTTTCAATGTAGACAGAACAGTCTTATATTGGAGGAAGATGCTATCTAGGATTTTCATAGCTACAGAAGAGAAGTCAATTCTAGGCTTCAAAGCTTCAAAGACAGACTGATTCTCTTGTCAGGGGCTGATGTACCTAGTGACTTTTAAGTTAAAACCAATAATCATTTACCATTCCAAAAATTCCAGGGACCTTAAGAATTAGTCTAAATGTACTCTGCGTGTGCTTTACAAATGGAACAACAAAGTCTGGATAAAAACACATCTGTTTACATCATAGTTTAATGAATATTTTAAGCCTGCTGTTGAGACCCATTGCATAGAAAAAAAAAAAAGATTCCTGGCTGGGTGTGGTGGCTCACACCTGTAATCCCAGCATTTTGGGAGGCTGAGGTGGGCAGATCACTTGAGGTCAGAAGTTCAAGACCAGCCTAGCCAATATGGCAAAAGTCCATCTCTACTAAAAATACAAAAATTAGCTGGGTGTGGTAGTGCACGCCTGTAATTCTAGCTACTTGGGAGGCTGAGGCACGAGAATCGCTTGAACTTAGGACGTAAAGGTGAGCTGAGATCATGCCACTGCACTCCAGCCTGGGTGATGGAGTGAGACGCTGTCTCAAAAAGAAAAAAGATTCCTTTCAAAATATTACTCTTTGACAATGCACCTGGTCATCCAAGAGCTCTGATGAAGATATATGCAAAGAATAATGTTGTTTTCATGCTCTCCAGCCAAACATTCATTCTGCAGCCCACAGATTAGGCAGTAATTGACTTTCAAGTCTTACTATTTAAGAAATACATTTTATAAGGCTACAGCTGCCATAGATAGTGAATCCTCTTTTGAATCTGGGCAAAGTCCATCAAAAACCTTCTAAAAAGAATTCACCAGTCTAGATGCCATAGATGCCATTAAGAACATTCATGATTCATGGGAGGTGATCAAAAATATCAATGTTAATGAGAGTTTGGAAGAAGTTGATTCCAACTCTCATGGATGACTTTGAGGGGCTGAAAACTTTACTGGAGAAAGTAACTACAGATGTGGTAGAATTAGTGAAAGAACTAGAATTAGAAGTGGAGCCTGAAGAAGTGACGGTTTGCTACAACCTTATGATAAAACTTGAACGAATGAGGAGTTAGTTCTTATGGTTGAGCAAAGAAAGTGGTTTCCTGAGATAGAACCTACTCTTGGTGAAGATGGTAAAAAAATTGTTGAAATGACAACAAAGGATTTAGAATATTCCATAAACTTTATTGATAGGACAGTGGCAGAGTTTGAGAGGATTGACTCCAATTTTGGAAGATCTAATGTAGGTAAAATGCTATCAAACAGCATTGCATGCTACAGAGAAATTTTTCATGAAAAGAAGAGTCAATCAATGTGGCAAACTTCATTGTTGTCTTATTGAAATTGCCACAACGACCCAACCTTCAACATCCAGCACCCTGATCAGTCAGGAGCCGTCAGCGTGGAGGCAAGCACCAACAGAAAGGTTATGACTCACTGAAGGCTCAGATGATCATTAGTGTTTTTAAGCAATAAAGTATTTTAAAATTAAGATATGTATTTTTTAGACATAATTATATTGAATGCTTAATAGACTATAGTATAGTATAAACGTAACTTTAAAAATTATTTTTATTTCAATAGCTTTAGGGGTACAAGTGGTTTTTGGTTACATGGATAAATTGTATAGTGGTGAAGTCTGATCTTTTAGTTTACCCATCATCTGAATAGTCCATGTTGTAGCCAATAGGTGATTTTTCATCCCTTACCCCCTCCCTCCTTCCTTTCTTCTGCATCTCCAGGGTCCATTGTACCACTGTATGCCTTTGTGTGCCCATAGCCAGCTCTCGCTTATGAGACCATGTATCATTTGGGTTTCTATTCCTGAGTAATTTCACTTAGGATAATGCCCTCCAATTCCATCCAAGTTGCTGCAAAAGACATTATTTTACTCCTTTTTATGGCTGAGTAGTATTCCATGGTATATGTACACCAAATTTTTTTTAATTTTTCAATTTTTATTTTTAGATCTGGGGTGTACATGTGTAGATTTGTTACTTGGTGGTGTGTGTGTGTGTGTATATTCCCCCCTTATCTTAACTATGAATACCTGAGTATATTAGGTGATGCTGAGGTATGGGGTACAAATTATACTGTCACCCAGGTACTGAACATAGTGTCCAACAGTCTTTTGATCCTTGTGTCCCTCCCTCCCTCCCCCCAAGTAGTCTCCAGTGTCTGTTGTTGCCATCTTTATGTTCATGAATACACAATATTTAGTTTCCACTTATGACTGAGACCAGGAGATATTTGGTTCTCTCTTCCTGTATTAATTCACTTAAGATAATGGGCTCTAGCTGGATCCATGTTGCTGTAAAGGACATGATTTCATTTTTTTTTTTCTTTTTGAAACAGGTCAGAGTGCAGTGGTACACTCCCAGCTCACTGCAACCTCCATCTCCCAGGCTTAAGCAAGTCTCCCAGGTAGCTGGGACTACAGGTGTGTGCCACCATGCCCAGCTAATTTTCATGTTATTATTATTGTTTTGGTAGGGATGGAGCTTTGTCATGTTGCCCAGGATGATCTGAAACTCATGGGCTCAAGCAGTCTGCCCACCTCAGATTTAATTTCTTTTTATGGCTTTGTGGTATTTCATGGTGTATATGTACTGTATTTTCTTTATCTAACCTACTGTTGAGGGCCACCTAGGTTGAATCCATATCTTTGCTATTGTGAATAGTACAGCAATGAACATGTGAGTGCATGTATCTTTTGCCTCAATGATTTGTTTTCTCTTGGGTATATACCCAGTTATGGGATTGCTGGGTTGAATGGTAGTTTTTAAACATGGCATGTGTACACAATTTTCTTAATTAACTTTTACATGCATTGGAAAACAAAAAAGTTCATGTTACTCGCTTTATTGTGATATCCACTTTATTGTAGTGGTCTGGAACCAACTCTGCAGTATCTCAGAGGTATATTTATATGGAACATACCTTAGAACAGGGGTCCCCGACCTCCAGTCCCTGGACCGGTATCAGTTGGTGGCCTGTTAGGAACCGGACTGCATAGCAGGAGGTGAGTGGTTGGTGAGCCTTACTGCCTAAGCTCTACCTCCTGTCAGATCAGCGATGCCACTAGATCTCACAGGAGTGTGAACCCTATTGTGTACTGCGCATGTGAGGGATTTAGATTGCATACTCCTTATGAGAATCTAATGCCTGATGATCTGAGGTGGAACAGTTTCATCCTGAACCACCACCCCCACAAAGTCTGCAGAAAAATTTTCTTCTGGAAAACTGGTCCCTGGTGCCAAAAACACTGGGGACTGCTGCCTTAGTACATCTAAGGATGGGAGATCAGGACTGGCCAAAAAAAAAAAGAGCCAGAGAGGTGGATGTGTGTATGTTTTACAGGGTGCCTTTGGCCCCTGGTAGGGGTTGGAAGAGGCCGGGACATGTTAAAATCAAGTGTGAAGGCTAGGCTTGAATTGTAATTGGATTCTTCTTGGAAGAAAACATGACTTCAGTATTCAAACTCTTCTTTTTTAATTCTTGGCTCTAGGCAGCAAACTTACAGTAAACCATTTCTACCAAGTGTTCCAGTTCCACAATTCAGTTTATAAGTGCCTCACCAACAGTCCCCTTCCTGATGATAACCTCATGACATTCTCTTGTGCGATGATTCCATAATAGCATACCTGTAGCAGCATCTTCTTTTTCACTTATATCTCCAAGGTGTCAGTCAAGTTGGAGTTCGTATTCTTTCTTTTCTCTTTCTTTCCCTTCTAAGTTACAGGCTTTGAAAAATTGTCTGAGTTCTGCTGCCATCCTCTTTCAGGGGGACTTTTCAACTCAGTGATCTAAAGAATACACATAAACAAATCTTGCCCAGTTCCTGGAACATCGTCAGTGTTCAGCATATACCAGTTTGCTGTTTTCCTAGAGTTGGGCTGACTGCACTCTGATTCCCTGTGTTTAACCTGTGGACCTCCCCACCATCATTTTTCCTATCCTGCTCATCCTTGAGTGAACCCTCTGCGAGGCTAATGGTCCACTCCATTAACATTAAAGTAGAGACATTTACTCTGCTTGTGAGAAGAAGCTTAGCAATCATGCCACTCAGTCTTCTTTATTTAGAGATATGGAAACTGAAGCTTAAATGAGATAAGGGATTTGTCCAAGGTTTCACAGCTGGCGAGAGGCAGAGCTGAGCTGAACATTTCTACCCTTTGTTACGCTTCCCTTTCAGAGGTGACTTTGTCATCTTAGTTTTATTGATTGTTTTTTGCTTTGGTGGGTTAAGATGGGTTTTCTCTCTCTATTGTTATCCCAATTGCACATGTGAGCTGATTTTATTGCCCATCCTCTCCCTTCTCTCATTTATTTCTGCTTCCTTCTTTCTTGTCCCCTTATCCTCCTCCTTTTCTTTTGTACAAGATTTTATGGAATGTGAATTTATAAGACACCATGCTTGCCACTGTGGAGATGGATAAGAACAAAATTAAATCTCTGCTTTCAAGGAGCCTGAAGACCACCTTAGGAAAATAGCAAAAACGACATTAATAAAAAACCAAAAGGGTAATAGCTGATAATATTACTGAACACTTTGTGGGTCAGTAGTTACGGTGCTAAGGGCTTAGGTACATGAACTCACTTAAACTTGACCATGATCCTATAAGCATGATTTCCCTATTTTGCAGATGAGGAATTTGAGACAAAGAGTTCCCTCTCCTTGCTTCTCAAGGTCAAGGTCACACAGAAGGGAAGTGGGGGCACACAGATCTGTACATGAGGATGAGGGAAGGAAGGGTAAAGTCTACATCCCAAGGTCACTCTGCCACATTGACAGTGGACTCCCCAGTCTCTAAGCAGTTGCAACCTTGGATTAAAAATAATAAAATAAACAAACAAACAAAAATGAAGCTCTAGAGAGACTCAGTAGGGCTTGAGAAGAGGTCTGCTCTGCAGTAGCCTTTTGGAGAGACCTTAAAGTGACTTTCTGCAGGGTAGGATTTGGAGATTGTAGCCATGATAGTGTCTGCTTGTTGTTTTGGGTGAATCTGAACAGCGTTAATCAGCCTAAGGAATTTGAATCTCTGGGTTGGTGACAGGTCTATGTGAGGTGCACAGAGGCCTTCCCAGGGCAGGGACCACCATCTCTGGGATTTGGATCACTCCTCAGGACAGAGTCCCTGCTGGAGCCTTGATCTCCTCCAGCAGGTCCCGTGGCCATCATGCGAATACAGCCCACTGCCGCTTTTCAGGATTTCTTTCAGCTTCTCATGACCCTCTCCCAGGACACGCACTAGGTGACTGACCATCTGGTACAGATCTATAGACCCTCCTCTGTGATTTTTCTCTAGCTCTTCCCCAGCCAGCCCATTCTGAGAAGCTTGCTTTGGAAATGGAAGACACACAGCATCTTTTTCCAATAGAATAAGGCTGTCTATACATGAGCCAAAAAATGTACATCTTGAGGCTTTATAGGATTAAATATATTTTGGCAAATACTGTAAATACAAAGGGAGATTGGAAGAAAGGCAGCCGAACAGGCTTTTAGGTTTCACTTATGTTCCCGTCCTGCAGAATGAGTGATCATTTCAAGATGCATCATTTTGTTCAGCTCATCTTTAAGGAAACAAAGATCACTATTATTCATAAACAACCAGAATGAGGAACAACCATTACAATCAAACCACACAAATGCATGTTGGGAAGAGCCTTTTCTTTCTTCCTTCCTTTTCTTTGCTTTCTATGTTCAGAGACCATAGTGACGACTGTTCCTGTTCTTCACTCATTATATACAAAAGGGTTTAGCACATTTTGGCATCTGTACTCTGTTTACAACAAAATGTTCTTGTCCTGTCCTTTGATGCTGCTGTGTGGTTTCTGTAGGGCTGCCTTCCAGTGATAAAAACAGGAGGGATCATGGGGGGTGAGATGTGTTGGGAGTGGAGGGAGGGAGTTGTTTTGTTTTCTGGGATGGTGGCTCTCCTTGGGCAATTCATCATTCTTCCAAGTTCACACTGCAAGGTTACAAAAGCTGGGGCCAGGCATGATGGCTCACGCCTGTAATCCCAGCACTTTGGGAGGCCAAGGCGGATGGATCATGAGGTCAGGAGATTGAGACCATCCTGCCTAATATGGTGAAACCCCATCTGTACTAAAAATACAAAAAATTAGCTGAGCATGGTGGCAGGCACCTGTAGTCCCAACTACTAGGGAGGCTGAGGCAGGAGAATTGCTTGAACCTGGGAGGCGGAGGTTGCAGTGAGCCGAGATCGTTCCGCTGCACTCCAGCCTGGGTGACAAAGCGAGACTCCATCTCAAAAAAAAAAAAAAAATGCTGAATTGCCCTTTCCAAAGTGCAGAATGAGAAAGATGTGATCAGTGAGCTCTGTGGCCAGTGGCTAGGTAGGGCTGTCCAGGCCAGGTGGTCATGGAAGGTGCAGCTTTAGTGTGCAGTCACCTAGCCCAGGGGAGCGCCCACAGCAAGCTCAGGAAAAGTGCCTGCAAGCGGTGGAGACAAAGTCCAGAAGAAAAGGACCCAGAAAGAAAGAAGTCTAGGACAATTATCCTTTTAAAAAAATTAACTGATTATCATTCTTTCTTCTGTGTCTTATACTTTTCTTTGCTACTGGATCTTTCTCATCAGCATTTAAAAACATGCTCAGGTTTCTAAAATAATTAAGCATTTTGGCCGGGCACAGTGGCTCACGCCTGTAATCCCAGCACTTTGGGAGGTCGAGGCAGGTGGATCATGAGGTCATGATCATGAGGTCAGGAGATCGAGACCATCCTGGCCAACAAGGTGAAACCTCGTCTCTACTAAAAATCCAAAAATTAGCCAGGCGCAGTGGTGGGCGCCTGTAGTCCCAGCTACTCAGGAGGCTGAGGCAGAAGAATCGCTTGAACTTGCAAGGCAGAGGTTGCAGTGAGCCAAGATCACACCACTGCACTCCAGCCTGGCAATAGAGTGAGACTCTGCCTTAAACAAACAAAAAAATTAGCGTTTTTTAATATTCCATTGTCTACTTGTTCTGCATCTCTCTTTTCCTCTTCATCATCAAACTTGTTAAAATAGTTCTCTAACTTGCTTTCTGTATTTTCCCAGCTCTCAGTCCTTCTGCAGCCACTCTAATCTGCCGGTACTCTTAAATGTCAACCCTCGCTGGTCTTCCCAAGGTCTGTAGCCCAGGGGTTTCCCTTTGAGTCTTAACCTTATGGGACTAATTAGCCCTATGAGATGCTGCTGCCCACATCTTCCTTTGGAAATGTTCTCTTCCTCTGCCACCCGCATTATATGCCACCTCTGGATTCTTACCACCTTTTTGGCAAAGGCATGGTATCATTGGTGGGCCCATTTTACTCAACTTACACCTTAAATTTCAGGCTCTGTATTTGGCCCTCTTCTGTGTGTAGACACTCACCTTGGTTGAACTCATCTTCTCTCATGGCTGTAGTTGCCAGCTCTATATTGACAATTCACATAACCCTGCTTATGTTTCTCTGCTAAGATTCAAACTTATGTGCCTAACTTTCTTCCAAAATAATTGGTTGTCTCATGAGAAATTCCAATTCAAAATATCCAAAATGATACTCATCTCCCACCCATATATTCCACGTTTCCCGTGCTACCTTTAGCAATAAACGCCACTGCCATTTTTCAGTTTTCCCAAGCAGAAATCTGAATCAATCTTTTGCTTCCACTTTTCCATTAACATGATTCCATCAGGTCCTATTGATTTTACTTCTTATTATATCTAAAATAGGAACACTTCTCCCCATCTTGACAGCTACTCTTCTAGATAAGGCCATTATTATCTTTCTCTTGCATTGGGACACTTCCTAATAGGTGTCCCCACCTCTTACATTGAAACAGTTCTAGATCCTTCTAGAATAAGGGTACCTAACCCCTGGTACCAGTCTGTGGCCTGTTAGAGACTAGGCTGCACAGCAGGAGGTGAGTGGTGTACAAGTGAGCATTACCGCCTGAGCTCTGCCTCCTGTCAGATCAGCAGTGGCATTACATTCTCATAAGAGCACGAGCCCTATCGCTCATGCCAGAGATCTAGGTTGTGCACTCCTTACGAAAATCTAATGACTGATGATCTGAGGTGAAACAGTTTCATCCCCAAACCATTCTCCCTCAACCCCTCCTTCCCCCACCCTGGTCCACAGGAAAAAATGTCTTCCACAAAACTGGTCCCTGGTGTCCAAAAGGTTGGGGACTACTGTTCTAGAATGTAAATCTGATAATGTTACATATGGGATATAGCTCAAACTTCACATGACTTACAAGGCTCTTTATAACCTAGTTGCTTTTTATTTTTCCAATTTTATTCCCAATCACTTCTGACTTTAACTCTACTACCAAATAACACCAAACATCTTTAATTCCCTTACATGGGTTTCTTACTTCACTTCCAACATTCTGAACATGCTCATCCTGGGAATATTTTCCTTCCTCACCTACCCACAGGAGATAGGAACAACCCCTATCCATTAGGCCTCCTATCCTATGGGACTAATTCCTAACCATTCTTCAGTGTTCCACTTGGATGACTCTGCTCTGCTTAACTCTGGGAAGCCCAACCTGTCCTCCCCAGGGTGGGCTAAGCACCTCCCTTCTTGTCTTGTATGGTATTTTCCTGCAGTGATTGGCCCCCAATTTGTCCTCACTTGCCTGTATCCATGCCATTAGATAGCATTCTCTCACATTGACTCTGGACTTGGCTATATGACTTGCTAAGGCCAATGAGACAATAGAAAAATGTCATGCAAGTAGAAACTTGAAAAGTGCTTGCACATTGGAGTTTGTCCTCTCTTGCTGACAGCCACACCCACTACATGAGTAAGCCCAGACCAGCTTATTGCGCAATGTGAGAAATATGGCTTGGTGGCCCCTGCAATCCTAGCGGACAACTGGTAAACCAGACATGTGAGAGCCATCTGGGACCATGTTTTTTCTGTCTGGGACATTCTTTCTCCCATATTTCTTGTAAAATGATACTCATCCCTCAGGAGTCAGCCTAAATGTCACTTTTTTAAAGAGACTATGCCGGATGCACCATCTAAATCAGGCCCACTAGCCTAAGCTCTCATCAAACCCTTTACTTTTTTTTGTAGCACTTACTGCCACTTGCATTTAATGTATTTAATTGTGTCATTATTGCTTTAACCAACAGTAAACTCCACAAGAGCAGCAAACAGATCCACATCCCAAATATCTGTAGGCTCTTAGGTATCTGTTGAATGAATAAGTGAATGAGTAGCTAATGTCCAGGGTGAGAGGCTTTGCAGTTGGAAGGGAGGTGAGTTGGAGAGACCATGAGCAACCTTGTGTTTTAGGCTGGCTTGGTTTATGCAGTGCAGTTAACCTGTAGTGTATCTTATTACTCTCCTGTTCATTTCTTGACTTTTATGACCATAGGTCACACCTAAGGTTACCTAAGGTCACCAATTCTAGTTTTCATGATCTTCAGAACTCAGGATCTTCCCATCCACTTTAATAACCTGTATTTCTGGCCCTTGAGTATAGTTAAGAGTCACAGCATTCAACCCTTTTCTAACTGAGATATAGGAAGCCAGCCTTGCGTGGCAGTAAAGAGTGAGGGCAAAGGAATCAAAAGGCAAGAGATAGGTTCCCACCTCTGACACTGACCAGCTGAGTGAGCTTGGGTAAGTTCTCAGCACTTCTGAACCTCAGTTTCCTCACTTGTGAAATTATTGTGATGAGGATTACATATAATAATGTAAGTAAAATATGTAAGATAACTTGGTAATGCATGCATCGTGTCCATCATCCTTTTTCTTATGTTGCTGTTTTTAGCCTCTTTCTGCTTCTTTGGTTTTTCTTGGTAATAGTAGACATGTGATAAATATTAGTGCAGTGATTGAATTGGGGAGCTGAAATACTAATAATTTCCTGCTTATGATCTTCCTCTTATTAATGTCAAGTTGAGTACATGGCACACAACGTGTGGGGAATATATCCTGGTCTTTCTTCCTCTTCGATCTGTTTCTCAGCAGGAGTCCAGTCATTGACTTCTGACATAGATTTTCTGTAATCTATACATCTGCTACATGCTAGACCTATGACATAAACCTATATAGCCCTGTTCTTGCTTGAGCTGACAGAGCCAAGGACATTGCATCCTATCTTTACTAGCAGCAAATCTTTCACTTCCAAAAGGAAATCAGGGGATGATACTCAAAACAGGTATCATTGTTGGCTAGGGTTTAGAAGTCTGAGAAGAAATGTCAAATTCAAGAAAATTACCTGGCTCTTGGCCTGATATATGCTGAAATATAAATTGGACACTCAGTCTTTTGCTTTTAAGTTTTCACCTCTCAGGGTCCTGTTTTCCTGAAACAACCACATACTTGTCCAACAAGCACTTTACTGTCCCCTGTATCCTGGGACTGGAGCTATGGGCCAATTTAAGGCAGAGGATGTCTTCGAGCTCCTAACAGTTTGCTCCCTAGTTTCCTCCCCCTATCTTTAACCTCTCAGCAGGCAGAGAGGCCTTAGACGGTGAGCAAGCTGGATGATGGAAACGTCAAGAATCTGGGAAATGTGGAGAATAACTCTACCTCTTCTCTGGATCTGAAAGTGGGTTAGAAGAAACGCCTATAGTCTCAGCACTTCCACAGATCATTGAGGGTGGGAGCTTTGAGGCCTGTGGAGACAGGGCACCTTCTTCTGGCATCATGACTTAATGGTGGGCATCCATTACGGAGCATCTTGTCTCGAAGATTCTGGTCAGAAACAGATTCTGTGCACAAAAAGCTGACTATTTTTTTCATGATCATTTCAACTTCAGTTTCTTTTTGTTTTTTTTTGAGACAGAGTCTTGCTCTGTCGCCCAGGATGGAGTGCAGTGGCCGGATCTCAGCTCACTGCAAGCTCTGCCTCCCGGGTTTATGCCATTCTCCTGCCTCAGCCTCCCGAGTAGCTGGGACTACAGGCGCCCGCCACTTCGCCTGGCTAGTTTTTTTTTTTTGTATTTTTTAGTAGAGACGGGGTTTCACTATGTTAGCCAGGATGGTCTCGATCTCCTGACCTCGTGATCCGCCCGTCTCGGCCTCCCAAAGTGCTGGGATTACAGGCTTGAGCCACCGCGCCCGGCCTCAACTTCAGTTTCTTACCACTTACCACACAAGTAATAGCTTGTGCAGTCAGTCTCTCCAGTTGATTTGAAAGCTCTTGGAGAGTGGAAAGAAAGTCTGACTTGTTTATAGCTATATGCCTGGCTCTTAGCACAGGACATGGCAGAGGGGCAGTTGTTGAATTGTTGAGTGATTGATGTATCAGCAGCTTTATCTGTGCCCATAACCATCTTTACTTTATGGGAAAAATAATGGCATAAAAATGGATACATAAAAAAAGAAAGAAAAAAACCACAGATATGAATCAAACAATCACACACACATGAGTAGTGAGGCTATGAAGAGGGGAAGTAATGATGCAGGTGCTCAAAAATCAATATTAAATGCAAAGTTGAAGGATGATGCAAAGTATTTAATGAAGGTTGTTGAATTAACCTAAGGAAGTAATGATTGAAGTGGAATCTGGGGACAAGGCTAGGTGAAGGGGTGTGTGTGTGTGTGCACGCACATGCACACGTGTATGTGCGTATTTCTCTGAGTTGACTTTATTTTAATGTTGCTTAGTTCTATGGAAGTTGCAAAGGTAAATAAGACTTTGGATTTCCAAATAAGAAAGACTCAGTGTATAAACAAATATTTTAAAATAAGACGATGGAATTGACAGGCAGCATCAGGTAGTAGAATGAGACAAATTCTAGCTCTGCCTCACACAGCTGTATAATTCTGAATAGCTACCATCACCTCTTTGAGCCTCACTTTCCTCACATGTAGTTGGTAATTATATTACTTTCCTCATAGAGTTAATGGTGAGGGTTTGTGAGTGAAAATGTGCAAGGGCCTGGCACATAGCAGATTGGTAAATAGTAAGATGTGCTCTTCCTCTTGCCCATTTGGCTTCCTTTCACTCCTTGTAGCCTAAAGCCCAACAGAAATGCCATAAGTAGTGTTTATTTTACTCTCCCAATTGCTCTACCATAGACAAATCCATCAGCATTTATTTGACTTATTTCTTCAAGACTTTGAAACCTAAGAATGGAATATCGTATCAGTCAGGGTCCAATCAGGAAACAGAAACCACACACTAATGTGAATAGGCAAAGTTTAATATGAATGATTTTAATAGTAGATTGGAAGAATAGAATTGGCTTATAAGAGGTACAGAGAACTGTGAAGAATAGATGAATAGCAGATGTAGGAGCAGCCACAATCCCTGAGGCTGGTACAGAATACCCGTGGAAGAGCCTCACCTCCACTCTGGGCTGAGATTCAGACCCAGTTGGAGAGAGTGTGGCCACAGCTTACAAGATGGGGAAGAAGTTTGCTGAAGAATCACACTGGCAGGACTTGCTGGAAATCTCCACCTGGCATGCGGTGAAAACCATCCACTGAGTGGTGCTGCAGGATGCATTGCAAAGCTGCATAAGGGGGTGCAGAGGAAGTTGCCCATGGGAAGATGCCACGTCCTGCCAACTACTGGATATTGCAGAGAAAACTGCACGTGCTGCAGGAGCCTGCTGAGATGAGTCCAACTAGGAAGGGAAGTCTCATCCTCCTGCCATGTCCCTCAAGTGGCTTCTACTGACAAAGCATACCATTATGCTCCTAGAAAACATCAAATGATTAAAAGGTCCATCTCCATTAACTCAGCAGGTAGTGAAGGACAGTTTTAGAGCTGAGAGGGAATTATGGTAACTGGCACATATATACTAAGTTATGTCTCACCATTCCCAAGGGGGCATAATTTTAATTTAGTGCATTTTCTGAAGACATAGAATAGAGATGAATACTTACGACCAACACTGGTGTTGCCAATAAACTGCACAGCAACCAGATTGATCTTTTAGAAACAACTCTGTGTATTTGCCTATGTTAGAAACAGTTTAAAGGCTCCCATATCTTTATTGGTAGATGCTGAGGAAATTTAACTTGGCTTACGAGACTCTGTATATTACAACTCTTATCTCCCAATCCAGCCTCATTGTGCAACACTCTCCCTGGGTCTCTGCACTCAGGCGCTGTAGTTTGCTCTGCTCTCTTCTACCTTGGGGCTTTTCTACATGCCTCTGCCTAGAACTCTCTTTTTATTTCCCACCCTGGATCACTCTTTCATTCCATTATTTCCTTCTTATCCTTCAGATGCCACCCTGATCATGCTTTTTTTCTGGAAATTCTTCCCTTTTGTGTCTAGAGTATTTCTTGCATAGCATTTTCAATTTTAGTTTTGTGCTGATCTATTTCTGTCTCTTCCACTAGAATATTAAGCTCCATGAAAACAAAGATGGCGTTGGTTTTTGCTCATCTTGTGTCCTTAACATCTAGCTCAATACCTAGTATGTTATAGGCACTCAATAAAATAATAAAATATTCATTAATTGGAGGACCACTGAATGGAAAGGCAGAAAGCTTTTTAAATTTGTCTGGGAGAAATTTCTAGGCTCCTTGGATATATGAGAAGACATAAATCTGTACAAAGAAGTATAGTGTGTTCCTCAGGAAAGGAGTATGCCTAAGAAACAACTTTTTATAATAAATCTAATTATAGTTAGATGACTCATCGCAAACGAGACCAATATATTTAACTTTTTGGTAGCAGCGAGCTATCTGTGGATTTTGCTCATCAGAGCATGGTCTGTGGATCAGCTGCATTAGCATCACTTGGACCTCCTGAATCAGGATCTGCATTTTAATAAGGTTGCTAGGTGATTTGTGTGTGTGTTCATTAGAGCCTGAAGTGCACGACTGTCAATCAAGTAAACCTTCTTAATAGTCAGAACACACCCGCAGGAGGCTATTGAGAACACACCTGAGGCAATCTGACCAAAGCTGTGATGGGTCAGTTGAGTGCACATTCTTAGCTACTTCCTTCAGCTTCTTTATCCAGTCTGATTTAGTTTAATCTTGACATATCTGAACTAAAGGATTGAGCCCCTAACTGAAACTGTTCAGCAGTTGCTGTGATTGTGCATAGGCATTCCTAATGTCTGCATTCATGTAAGCAGGGAAGTGAAAGCTGCTTGGGGACAGATGCTTAGGCTGACCATATCTCCTGAAACATATCTGAGACATGTAATTGATAAAAGGACCCTTTAAAAATTCTGTCATTTTTACTATGGTGAGCATAAGAGTTAACTTCACTTAATTGCATACTTAATTTTCTATTTTAAAAACAATAAAAATTCTTGAACACCCTTATACTTTTACATACTTATGCTCCTTCTGTTCTTCACTTAGCATTTAGGACAGTCCAGTCCCCCTAGGGGATAGTCAGGAAATGCTCAGAATTGTAGTATGCTGGAGTGGAAAGGGTAGTGTAGATGGAAGAGTATGGGTGTTACAGTTGAGTGGGCCTGAGTTTAAATCCATTCTCACTACTTGTGGTTGTATGACCTCAAGTGAAATGCTTAACTTCTCTGGGTCTAGCTCATCATTTGTAAAATAGGTGATGGCATTGGCCACACAAGTTTGTTATGATTATGCTGAGTTAACATATGGAGAGTATCTAGCATTTTACCCAACACATAATAAGTGTTCAATAATTGTTAGATTCATTTGATGATTTAAAATGAATAGTAAGGGTGAGGCTGTTTTTGAGCTTAGATCCTAAGAGTTATGGCAGGACTCTGTGAGATTAGAAGCAGACAGCCCCACTGTCTGCCATTCCACCCCTGGCATTCTTGTTAGTCAGTTATTTGCCATGAAGGCCATAGTCTCACAGCTTCCTAACACTGCATAGTGGCCTATTCTTGATATGAATTGGTATCATCCAGGTTTATGGGTGGTAAAGACCATGGTGTCCTCAATCTCAAATTCTCTGGTGATTAAATCATCACCTTGAAAAATGGCATTCTCAGCAGCTGCAGTTGTCTTTTCTTTTTTGAATAAAATTCCAACTTATTTATTTATTTACTTAAGACAGGGTGTTTCTATCTTGTCAAGGCTGGAGTGTAGTAGTGCAATTATGACTCACTGCAGTCTTGATCTCATGGGCTGAAGTGATCCTCTCACCTCAGCTTCCAGAGTAGCTGAGACTACAGGTGTGCACCACCACACTGGCTAATTTTTAAAATTTTTTGGTGGAGATGGGGTTTCACTATATTGCCCAGACTGGTCTCAAACTCCTGGGCTCAAGCAATTTGTCTTACTCAGCCTCTCAAGTGCTGAGATCAACTTTTATTTTAGATCCTGGGGGTACATGTGCAGGTTTGTTACACGGGAATATTGTGTGTTGCTGGAGTTTTCCATTCCTCTAGTTTATGTGTCTGTTTTTCTACCAGTACCAAGCTGTTTTGTTTACTGTGGTTTTATAGTATAGTTTGAATTCTGGTAATGTGAAGTCTACTGAGAGAGACTATTGTCTGTCTTTTAAAGGATTAAAAACAAACAAGAATGTGCAAGAGATACCATGTATGACCTACAAAGCCTAAGATATTTAGTATCTGGCTTTTTGTAGAAAAAGTTTTCTGACTCATGCTGATATTAACAATTAGGCTGTCATGTCTCTTGATAGATATGATACTCATTTCAGACTTGGGTTTAGACCTAATATCAGTTATAGATATCAATTGATTTCTAATACTTGTAAAACCCTCCTGCTGCTTCATAAAGTTCTAGAAGTCCTCTTTCCAGTTGTATTTTTATACAGAGTAACATATGACCTGATTGGCACAGGCTGTACTGGATCGCTCCTCTTGTCATGACATAACTATTGGATAAAATTCCTTTCACTCTCAGTGTTCCATGGCTGAGGGTACTAATATGAAAATGGTCAGCTTAGAGTTTGTACTTGCCTGTAGCAGAACATTTAAGGCTTGACTTTTTGTTTATTTATTTCATGGCTAAAGAAGTATTTTTCACTCTGTCTTAGTCAGCTCATGCTGCTGTAACACATAACCATAGATGGAGTGGCTTAGGCCATAGACATTGAGTTTTCACAATTCTAGGGGCTGGGAAGTCCAAATCCTCACATGGGTGATGGGGGCAGTGAAAGAATGAGAGAGACAGACAGAGAGAGAGAGAGAGAGAGAGATTCTATTGTGTCTCTTTTCTTTCTTTGAAGGCCACCAATTCCATCATGAGGGTTCCATCCTCTTGACCTCATCTAAACCTAATCACCCACTGAAAGGCCCTACCTCCTAATACCTCATACTTGGACTAAGACTTCAATGTAGGAATTTTTGGGGGACATAAACATGCAGTCCATAAAGCCTTCAAATAATGCTCCCCTGCAACATGGTGGCTATCTTCCCATTAGGTAATGTTATAAAGATGAATAAATTAAAGCCCCTAAGTCACAGAGCTAAGAGGCAGCAGAGCTGGGATATGATTCAGGCTCCAAACTCACAGGCAAGGTGATGGTGCATCTAGAAATTGTTGCAAGGTGCTACTAGCAATGCTTTTTTCACTCTCTCTCATTTGAGTCTTGAGTCTTTTGTAGTGTTTTCATATTTTTTCACTTTTCTTTTTTTTGTGATCTGGCTGTTTTCTTAATGTGAGATCAGAGTCTTTGCTTGCTATTGTGGTGCCATGCATGTGTTATAACCCCATCAGCAGGAAGAGTCTTTTGCTTGGCATCTGGGCTGAAGATGCCTTCATTGCATGGCCTGTGACATCTCTTGTATGGCACTATTGGCACCTCTGTCCTATCCTTGTCCCCAGCCCTAACCCCAGTTGCAGCAGTAGCTATAGTCATACCAGCAGGACCAGGAATTCATAGCCCTTACTGCTGAATCACTTCCAGGACATGATTGTTTACTTCAAGAACTGGCATTTCCTGGGAGATTGTTAGAAATGCAGAATCCTGTGCCTTGCCCTCCGTTCCTCCCCTGGACTAGTGAATTAAAATTTGGGGATTCATCTGCACCTTCAAATTTGAGACCCATTAGTATATCCCACTTGATTCTTAGAATAGCCTTACAATATAGATAGTAGGGCCCCCATTTTGCAGATGTAAAAACTGAGGCCAAGAGAAATAATTCACTTGAATAAAGAAAAACAAATAGAACCTGGCAGAGGCTTTATTTCTAGAGTGCATCATTACCTTGCCTGTGAATTTGGAACCTGAATCATATCCCAGCTCTGCTGCTGCTTAGCTATGTGACTTAGGGGTCTTAATTTCTTCATCTGTGTAACATGTTAGTGAACCAGATGATCTCCGAGGTTTCTTTCAGGTTCCAAACTCTATCATTTTAATGTAAGCCTGTTTTACATATGTTCATATGTTCATTTTTTGAAGAGTGGGAGTTCTCTGAACTTGGACAATGAAAGGATTTGAAGTCCTGGAATTCGTATAAGGGGGATTGTTCTTCTAATAGACAGCTACTCCTTTGCTTTGCATAACCAATATGGTATTGATTGCAGATTAATAGCCAGCATCTGCCTGTTAAGTGGAATTGTGATTTCCTTTTTCCTTATTCCTGAGTCACAGAGGGAAATAAAGTCACCCCATGGGGAGGAGAGGAGAAATATCATTCTGGAACTATGAGAAAATTTTAACTAATAGTAAGAAGTTGTTGGCAAAACATAAAGGAAGATGAAATAATATGTGTTCTTGTTTGGGCTTTATAATTTTGATAGGATCTCTTCAGCAGGGAAACATATACAGAGTATAAATGGGAACCATCCCATAGCTTAGCTAAATTCTCCTTTTCCCATTTAGGTTATTAGTGATTTTACAAACACAGATTGTTATCAGCCACAGTAGTAGAGAAGAAGAGTAGGACCCACAGCTCTGAATTGTATATGATACAATGTTAAAGCTGGATAGGGCCTTCTAGTATAAATTCTTTTAACGGTTGAGGAAACAGAAAGTTGTCCAAGATTACACAATGTGTGACACAGCCTAGACCAGAACCTTGGGGTTTCACCCTAGTGCTTAGCCCAGCCCACTGCAGCAGTGTTTCTCAGGTGCCAAGAAGATTTGCATGGGTGCTATGTGCAGAGTCAAAATGGGATACAGGTGAAGTAAAAAAAAGTTTGTATTTTTCCAACTCTATGATAAATGACAGTGGCTTTTCATTGATTGTAGTGCTACAAAGTCTTTTTTGATGAAATTGATACATTTAGAATACAATCATGAGCAAATTAGAAAACATTAAATAGTAATACAGTTGGCATGCAGATATGCAACAATTATAAGAGTTGCAAAACAATATCTGAAGTTTAGGAGATGCTGCACAATTCCCTAAGGAATCCACAGGCTCTTGGTATTTGATACATTGTGTCTTGTTATTGAGGAGGGAACTATCCATTTCATATTATAATTGAACTTGGCTTAGCAGGTGTTCAGTTCCCTTTGATTCCTTTCTCAGTGTGCTAAGGCAGGGATCCATCTGGCTTATGATCACACATCAGGCAGATTAGGCTACTCTATGCTGGGGTAACACATAACCTCAAAATCCCAGTGACTTATTGAACGTGTAGAAGCAGAGAATAGAGTGATGGGTACCAGAAGCTGAGTGTGAGGTTTAGGGAATTGAGAAGATATTGGTCAAAGGATACTAAATTTCAGTTACATAGGAAGAGGAAGGTCAGAAAATCTATTGTATAACTTGATGACTGCAGTTAATAACAATGTATTTCATACTTGAAATCACTAAGAGAGTAGAACTTAAGTGTGCGCTCCATGAAAAGTTAAGTATATGAGGTAACAGATGTGTTAATTAGCTTGATTTAGCTATTCTACAACATATACATAGATCAAAACATCATATTGTACCCCATAAGTACATACAGTTTTTATTTGTCGACTCAAAAAATCTCAGTGACTTATAATCACAGTTTTATTTCCGGCTCATTGTGTATTTCCATCATTGGCCTGGTTTTGGCTTTACATGTGGAGACCCAGGCTGATGAGCAGCCTCTATGAGAAGTATTGCTGGTATCATGACAGGTAGGAGAGAGGGAAGCAGAACCAGAAAATTCTGTTCAGAAGTGGCTGGAGTTACATCACTTTCACTTGCATTTCATTGGCCAAAGCAGGTCACACCTCTACAGTATAACCTTCCGATAGGGATGGGCCCAGTAGGGAGGGGCAGTGAGTACGCTGACAATCATTAATTAATAGTAATAAACTCTTCAGTGAAGAGCACATGTCAGGAACTGAGAGTTGCTTACAACAGCTTTGTGTATTGGGACAGTAGTGAAATAGCTGATGCCACCATTCCTTCCATGTATAAGTCTACTGAGGATCGTGCCATTCCTACAGGGCAATTGAATGTCTCTCTGTTGGCTTCTGAGACTACTAAGTGCTTTTAAGCTTGTGCAGATATGGAGAATGGTTGAGGGGTGAGAGTTACCTTCATGTGATTTTGCTGCCTTTACAAAATTGGGAAGGAGAAGAACAAGGCTGGGTATGGCTGGTATATTCTCCCATACCTTAGATCTCCATTATGTTGACCTATGCTGATTCTCCAGAGTTACGTTGCTGGATTTTGTAGTCTGTTGTTCCCCCGCTTAGCTGCCTCTCAGGTGCACAAGGGTGACTAGGCAATAATGTGTGATCTAAATAAGCCTGACTTTCTGTAATAATAAACTAAAAACATACCACAGTCTAGCTTAAGTTAAAAATGTTGGCCGGGCGTGGTGGCTCATGCCTGTAATCCCAGCACTTTGGGAGGCTGAGGTGGGCAGATCACAAGGTCAGAAGATCGAGACCATCCTGACTAACATGGTGAAACCCCGTCTCTACTAAAAATACAAAAAAATTAGCTGGGCATGGTGGCAGGTGCCTGTAGTCCCAGCTACTCGGGAGCCTGAGGCAGGAGAATGGTGTGAACCCGGAAGGCGGAGCTTGCAGTGAGCTGAGATTGCACCACTGCACTCCAGCCTGGGTGACAGAGCAAGACTCTGTCTGGAAAAAAAAAAAAAAGTTAACATGAATAAAACACTAAGTTATACATTTAAAAGGCATCTATGACTGAGGGAATGCTTTAAAGAAATTTGGACACCTTGGATTATTTTTTCCTCAGTATTTTCCACGTTCTCCATCTCAGACTCTAAGCTAATGTTTAGTTGTCTTTAGGTCTTGTGTAGCTTAAGTCAACCTAAATTTCTTTTGGATTCTAAATATCTTGGGTATACAAATTCAGGCACACTTTGGCCATGGTGCTTTGGGCACCTGGGTGATGGCAGCTTTTCTTCCATCCTTTTATTCCGTCTTTTCAGAACACTCTTAAACAATTTCATAATGGAAATGGTATATTAGCATTCCTAAGACCCCACCTCTGAATCCCCAGTTTCTTACTTCCTTATGTCAAAGCAGAGAAAAATAAAGTTTTAGACTGGACTGTGTGCCTACAGACTTCAGAAGGAATTTCTGTGATTCCAGTTTCCTTTAGTGGTGTTCGTGGTAACTAGGATCAGTTGTCCTAAGGTTATAGCTTTCATCTTGAAATTTCCCTTACATTTATATAAAGCACATCTCCTTAGTTATAACTAGAGTGAACTTTCAGCTCTCTTATCTTGCTGTCATGCAGTTTTAAAAACGAGATTATACTCTTTAATCTGAATATATTTAAACATATTAAGTATATTTATATTAACATATTTAAACATATTTGAATATGAAATTGAAGGGCTTTTTGATAGAACTTAAGAAGTGATTTCTGAACAGTTCCCTGGGAATCCAGGTCCCCTGGGAATTGAAAGAGGCGCTTTTCTCATTGGTCCAGCTGGGGAACTGGTTTGGGAATCCCCCACAGAGAACTTAGAGTCAGCGAAGCAAACTTACATTTTGAGCCTGTAAGAAGCAAACACCCCTTTCCCCTTTCTACCCATTGGCCATTCTCCGGAGGACAGAATCCCTTCTTTTTATACTTCCTCCGTTAGTGTGGAAACTGGTTGGAGAGTCCCTACTGTGGAGGCAAGAGGGACTTTTATTTCTCATTCAGCAAAAATTACACAGGCTTCCTGAGTATAAAGGGGGAGAGACAGGCAGTCTTAGTGATACTGACCAAATTACCCATTACTCTTGACTTGGCATTCTTAAAACAAGTTTAGAATCATATGTGCTGACTAGGGTAGAATTGAATATATTTCTTTTTATCCCTTTGTTATAAAAACTTAAACAATACAGATTCTCAGAAGCAAATGGTAAATGTCTTCGTCCCCATCCTGTTCCTGCCCTTCATTGCCTCATCCTAGTACCAAGGGTTGACCGCTCTTTGTAGTATGGAGCATATTTTTTTCTACACTTGAGTTTCTTTCTAAGTTATCAAGCTATCTTCCCTATTCAAGGTGCTGCTGTGAACTTAGAGGCAGTAGATTCCTGGGTGTGCTACGGAAGTACTCTGCCCAACTTTCCTGGGGGAGGGCCTAAAGATGTTCTAGTTAGAAACCAAGTTTCTGCTCCCTCAGGAGAACTCTTATCCTATAAAGAGACAATCAAATAGAGGACTTCTGATCCTTTGTGTAAGGCATTTCTATTTCAACAGGTGGGTCTTGTGAGTTTGTCTCTCCTTTGTTTTGCTGCCAGTCTTCTCCTATCTAAGGACTTTTCCCATGACCACTTCTGAGCATTGAAATCCTTTGACTTCCTTAAGGTCCAGTGCATTAGTTACCTATTGCTATGCAACAAATTACCACAAAGCTGAGCTAGTTAAAATAAGTACTTATTATCTCACAGTTTCTTTGGGTCAGAAATTTGGGAGTGGCTCAGCTTTGTTGCCCTGGCTCAGGGTCTCTCATGAGGTAACAGTCAGGACAGTCAGGATGTGGTGAGGGCTGCAGTCATCTGAAGACTTGCCTGGGACAGGAGAATTCGCTTCCATGGCACCCTCATGTGCTGTTGGTGGGAAGCCTCAATTCCTGGCCATGTGAGCCTCTCTGAGGGCTGCTTGAATGTCCTGACATAGTAGGTTAGCTGGCTTTCCCAGAGTGAGTGAATTCAGAGAGGGTGATACAGAGGCCTTAATATCCTTTATGACCTAGCTTGAAAGTCACACTGTATCATTTCCGCATGTCCTATTGACAACACAAGTCAACCCTGTTCAATGAGGAGGGGGACTACAAAGGTCATTGAAAACCAGGAGGGAGGAATCAGTGGTGGCCCTCTTGGAGGCTGGTTACCATATCCAGTTCAGTTCCTATTTCTTCTGTTCAACTTGTTATTAAATTCCAACCTCATGATATTCTTTTCTCTGAATTTCCTCAATACTTTCTCAGTGAACTGCTAATGTGGACATATGAAGTTCTGCCTTTGTTTGATTAGGTGTTTTAAGCTCAAATGCTTTCCATTGTAAAGTGGCTGGAGGGTGACACAGCTGCTTAGGATTGCCTAGGATGGGGAGGTGGTAGAATGAGATTCTTAAGTACTAGGGGGTGAGTCCTAATTCCTCTGGCCAAGCCCTTGTGCTGGGCTGCACCTGCCTGGGGAAAGGGGTGCTTTCTAAAAGTTGATACAAAGGTAAGTTAAAGGCTTGGAGAAAGTTCTAGCATGGGTCCTTAGTAAATGCTTATAAGAGGAATACATAAGTGAATGAAAAGTTTTTCCTGTGATCTTGTAGAATTCTATGGAGACTCAGTGTTTTTTTTTAAATTTTAATAGTTTTTGAGGAACAGGTGTTTTTGGTTCTATGGATAAGTTCTTTAGTGGTAATGTCTGAGATTTTGGTGTATTCGAGCATGTACATTGTAGCCAATGTGTAGTCTTTTATCCCTCAGTCCCCACCCATCTTTCCCCTCAAGTCTCTAGAAACCATTATATCATTTGTATGCCTTTGTGTCTCATAGCTTAGCTCCCACTTACAAGTGAGAATACACAATGTTGAGTTTTCAATTCCTGAGTTATTTCACTTAGAATAATGATCTCCAACTCCCTCCAGATTGCTGTGAATGCCATTATTTTGTTCATTTTTATGGCTGAATAGTATTCCATGGTGTATATATACCACATTTTCTTTATCCACTCAGGTTGATGGGCATTTCGGCTGGTTCCATATTTTTGCAATTATGAATTGTGCTGCTATAAACATGCTTGTGCAAGTGTCTTTTTCATGTAATGACTTCTTTTCCTCTGGGTAGATACCCAATAGTGGGGTTGCTGGATCAAATGGTAGTTCTACTTTTAGTTCTTGAAGGAATCTTCACACTGTTTTCCATAGTGGTTGTACTAGTTTGCTTTCCCATCAGCAGTGTAAAAGTGTTCCCTTTTCACCACCTCCAGGCCCACATCTGTAATTTTTAATTTTTAAATTATGGTCATTCTTGCAGGAGTAAGGTAGTATCTCATTGTGGTTTTAATTTGCATTTCCCTGATAATTAGTGATGTTGAACATTTTTTCATGTTTGTTAGGCATTTGTGACTTGGGAATATACCTAACCAAGGAGGTGAAGGATCTCAGTGGCATTTTGATATTCCCTTCTGGTTTTAGATTTCA
Organism: Trachypithecus francoisi; assembly: GCF_009764315.1. Classification (NCBI taxonomy): domain Eukaryota; kingdom Metazoa; phylum Chordata; class Mammalia; order Primates; family Cercopithecidae; genus Trachypithecus; species Trachypithecus francoisi. The sequence goes on along the minus strand of NW_022681472.1, from coordinate 77,423,030 downwards.
GAGGGCTTGTCTTCTAGGAACGATTTCTAGTCTTGGTGTAAAAGAAGTGCCCTCTCACCTCTGCCTGTGAGTGGATAGATGAGGCTGGTGTTTGGAGCTGGGGGTTACTAATTTGAAGTCACTTCTGATATGTTGTAAAGTTTATGTGGTTGAGGGTAGAAAACTGTTCTTGGGAGGGACTGCCTCAGACTTGGGTAGCACAGATAAGAGTCTTTCCTGGGCTCAGGTCTGGGTTGGTGCTGACAACCAGGGAACAGACTTCTGCACAGAAGGGCAATTCTGTGAAGTAAGCCCCAGAAGCCTCAGCCAGTATCCCTCCCTTCTCCCTCTGAGGTTCAAGGGTGATTGCTGATGAGTACATGAGGGGCCAGGCTGGGAAGGGCGCCATGGGCCTGGGACTCCTGCTGCTTCTACTTAATTGCTCACACCCGTTTCTCTGCTTGCAGGGCTCCGTTTCATTAATGAGCAAGACATGCGCTGGCCACGTGTCAAACCGCCTCAGTATTTATTTGGCTTTAAGCTGGGTCTTTCTAGAACATTTGTGCCTCTGGGGAATTAAAACTCAAACAACTGTGACTTTGGCGGTTTTGACTGAGCTGGCACTGTGGATCTGAAAACAAAGTGTGTAGCTTTTGGTGGTGAGCAAGTGCCCGCCAGACAGGGCAACATAAAGTGACTTGGAAGGTCAGGAGTTACAATAGGGGAGGGAGCCTCCAAGCTGAAGTTCAGGAGGCTGTCCCTTGCATTCACCTCATTCACCTTGCCAAGGTCAAATTTTAGGAATTATTCCTTTGGACTCAAGCTTGTTCAATAAGCATTGGAGTAGAAGGAGGGCCCCGCTAATATACTGGTTAAGAGCAAGCATTCTGCAGTCTGAGAGACCCAGGTTTATATGCTAGACCTGCCACTTTTTAACTATATGCCTTTGGGAAGCTTCCATACCTCCTTTACACTTTACTTTCCCCACCTGTGAAAGGGATTAATAACTTGACCCGTACATTTACAGCTAGTTCATGAGGAACATTGACGTGTATTACAGTTTCTTACACATTCTTTTCAGGTTTTAGTACCTGAGTTACATTGACCTTATAACATGAGTTGGGGGTGAGAGTGGGATGATATTTATTCCTCTTGCATTTTTTGGAAGAGTTTTTGTAAGGTTGATTTTTTCTTTCCTAAATATTTGATAGAATTTAGCAATAAAACCTGAAGTCTTCTTTGTGGGGAAAATTTTGATAACAAATGTAATGTTGTCACTATTGAGAACCAAGTAGAGGAGTATATCATGAAGTCCAAGCAGCCAACCAGTGCTGACACAGCCACTGCTGTGGTGTCTCCTTGGATAAGACCGCCCACCAGCCTACCAAAACCACCTCAATTCCACCAGGATTCCATGCTATGGAGCGTGCACATGAAGATCTGTGAAAAAGATCAGGAAACTGAGACTCAAGGCATCTCAAGTAAAAAAAAATCACTCAGTTAAGATTGCAGAATGAAACTAGGATGGCAGCTCAGTTATTTTTGACTCAAATCCCATGATATTTCACAATTCTCCAGCTGCAATGTCACAATTAATAGATGAATCCCATTTTGTCATCTGATGATTGTATTCTCCTCCTCTCTGCTTTTAGATGGGTGCTGGAAGCTGGCTTCAGAGAGAAGTACTATATAGATTCATTCTGTAATCATTCCCATTTCATTGTGTGTCTCAAAGCCACCATGCAAGACTTGCTGCAGAACAAGCAAACAAACAAACATGCTCACAGGGGTGAGGGCCTGTAGAAAGCTCAGGGAGTGGGGATGGCAGGGAAGATGGGCGGATTAAAAGGAACACCATTCTCCTGCCCCACCCAGAGCCAGAGACCATTAACTTCCAGTAAGTACTTCTGCAAGTCATCAATCTTCTTTAATCACAGATGACATGCAGTTAAACAACCTGGACCCAGAGAACTTTCCCCTGACCCCAGATGGGTTCTCTAACATTTATGAGAACATTTGGAAGACATCAATGTGAGTCAGTGGATAGGTAGAACCACATCCCCACCTTAATGGGGCAGCTAAGAAGTCAAAGAGAAGTGGGAAAGAGCAGTGGATTGTTTCTCCGGCTATCCAGGTCTGAATTAGCAAGTCTGGCAAATGGATAACAAAGTGTGTGGAGAGTGAAACTCCATGCAATTTCATAGGTGGAAAGGGAACAGAGAAGTCAGGGATGATGGTAGCACTGCCAAAGGCAAGCATATATAGAAGCAGGTGTCACTAGTTACTGGGTGTTCGTGACAGTCCTTGGCTGGATGTACACACCTGCTATGAACTAGATTGTGTCTATAGTTATATGTTGAAACTCTCATCCACAGTATGGTGGTATTTGGAGATGAGATCTTTGGAAAGTAGTTAGGTCTAAATGAGATTATGAGGGTAGGGTCCCCATGATGGGGTTAATACTCTTATAAAAAGAGACACCTGAGAGCTCGCTTTCCTCTCTTTCTCCCTGTGCAAATGCACCCAGGAAAGACTGTGAGTACACAGTGAGATGCTGGCCTTTCACAGGTCAGGAAGAGAGTCTTCACTAGAAAAAGAACCTGAAGGCACCTTGATCTGGGACTTCCAGCCTCTAGAACTAAAATATGAATGTCTGTTGTTTAAACTACCCAGCCTATGGTATTTTGTGACAGCAGCTCAAGTTGCCTAAGACAGAACCCACACACTAACTCACATACACAAACACAGAGCCCAGAAGAAAAACTGCAGATCCTTAGGGTTCCTGTGCCTGATTTGGGTTAGAAACACTAGGGCCTCATCCTTTCCAAGAATGTTATCGGTACAAGGTCACTATCAAGCAAAGTTTTCTAGTCAACCAAAATCATATCTAAGAATTCTATAAGGGAGACCAAGTGGCAGGCTCATTCAGGCCCAGAAAGCCAATGATCCACCTGTGGGATTTGTATCTCCCGTTCTTGGCATGCAGTAAGATAGGATAATAGCAGTATTAATAATAGCAGCTGTGGGTATCAAGGGTTTCCTTTGTCCCAGACACTGTGCCAAGTGTTTTATGTGCGTTTGCAAATTTAATTTTTTCCCTGCTGCCCCATGGTCCAAGCCACCATTGCCCTTTCATCTGGACTATGCTGATAGCTTTCAAACTGGAAGCCATGTCTCTGCCTTTGGCCTCTGCAATCTCTTAGTTGTACGACTTCAAAAGTGATTATCTTAAAGATAAAATGAGATCATCCTGTAGCTCCAAATCCTCCTGCAGCTTTTGGTCTCTCTTACGGTAAATTCCAAAGTCCTTCGAGTGGCCTAGGAACCCCAGCTTTCCCCCACTGATCTCTAGTCACTTTGCCTCTAACTTCCAGTCACTCTGGCCTCCTGTGTGGTTCTCAAGTGTGTCAGAAAGTCTCCTGCCTCTGGGCCTTTGTGTTTGCTGTTCCCACTGGCTGAAATGCTTTTCCCTGGAAATTAGCTCAGCTGGTGCTGTGACTTCCTTCAGTTTTCTGACTACGTGTCAACTAAGTAGGAGGGCCTCCCCCATGGACCCTTTATTAAAATGACCCAAACCTTTTAAAGTTCAGGATTTGACCTCCTAGCCCTGATTACACCTGAATTTGTTTACTGGTATATTGCCCCCTTCCCCCACTAGAATATAAGTTCTAATTTAATCCATTAGAAGAAGTTAGTAGATCTATTAATTATTAACTAATTCTAAGGACTATTCTAACTGCTAGGGATAAAGCAGAAAATAAGATATGCTAATCTGAGGACTGTTCTAAGTGCTAGGGATATAGTGGAAAATATCCCTAGCACTTAGAACAGTCTTCAGAATTATTTGTTGGGTGAACGAAAGAACAAATAAATAGTGCTTTTCCTACCTTTATTTACTTCCATTTAATACAAATTTTCTCCAAAGAGCAAGTTACTCGTTTTTTTGAAAGGTAATGAGATAAAAAGGGAAAAAGACTAAATTTTGAACTGTGACAAGATTATTATCTGGGAAGTCTTGTCAACACATGTAGCAGTCAGTTCTGCCTCAAGCTGGTGGGTGACCTGTCTCACTTGACCTGTGTGGCACGGCACCCAGACCAGCAGAGAATATCACAATAGATTAGAAGATGACAGACATGCATATCCAAGCCAGATGTTACCTCCCTTCCTAGTTAAGATTTCGTGAACAGTGGTCCTCAAACTTTTTGGCCCCCAGGACTGGTTTTATGGAAGACAATTTTTCCACAGACTGCGGAGTGTTGGGAAGGGACATGGTTTCAGGATGATTCAAGCAAATTACATTTATTGTGTACTTTATTTCTATTATTATTACATTGTAATATAGAATGCAATAATTATAAAACTCACCATAATGTAGAATCGGTGAGAGTCCTGAACTTGTGGGTTCCATCTGGAGGTGATGGGAGACAGTGACAGATCATCAGACATTAGATTCTCATAAGGAGCACACAATCTAGATCCCTCACATGCACAGTTCACAATAGGGTTCCTGCTCCTGTGAGAATCTGACAGGAGATGGAGCTCGGGCAGTAAAGAGAGTAATACGGAGCTCTGTAAGTACAAATGCAGTTTTGCGCACTCGCCCTCTGCTCACCTCCTGCTGTGCAGACTGGCTCCTAACAGGACACAGACCAAGTTTCGGGACTCCTGCCATAAGTGTGGTTTACTAGTCATGCTAGAGCTGCATCTGTATCATGTGTGTGTGTATGGTGCTGTAGAGTTTTATATTATAGCTACTCTTGATGACTTGAAGTTCGTTAACTTTGTAGAATGCTTCTCATTCTTAATCATTTTGTAAAGAAAGAATAGAACTCTTTTAGAAATTGTTAACCCATTTTTTTTTCATTCATATATTTAGTGTGTGCCTTCTGTGTTTCAGAGACTATATAAGAAACTGGTGCTATAACAGGAAACCAGAGAGACAAAGTGTCTGTTCTCAGGGAGTGGCTTGAACATATTAGGGCTAAGTAACATTTTTTCTTTAAGATCCCGGTGTCCAGAAAAGCACCAGAGTTAAGACCTTATTTTATAGTATTTTCTGTGTTGCCTATTTCTGCCTGGGAGTCCCACCCTTCACAGAATAATTAAGACAGAGTGTGACAAGCACATATTATGTGGAAAGGAAGGCAAAGCAGCAGCTACAGGGGCTCTTACCTATGTGCAATCTGTTGAGAATTAACTCTTACTTGTGTGTAATCTTTTGAGAATTAACTGGATTTTCTTTTTACCCACTATGGCACTTGTTAGGTATTCCAAAGAAACTTCAAATATGAAAGATAAATGATAAAACCTTGGAATTGGTAGTATAAAAAGAAACTGGCCAGCCTATATAGACAATTATAAATGATATTTCAAAAGTTACTATAAGTGATATCATGGTGTTGACAATTTTATAGTTGGGTGGGTAGCAGACCAATCTGGATTTTTACAAGGTTTTTTTAATGTGTTGTACAGCAAAGGGACCTTCTACCCATGGAAAAAATGTTTCAGACAGCTTCTTCTGTAGTCCCTCCTTGTTCTCACTACCCTGGTAATGCTACACCTAGTTTCTTTGGAAAGGAAACATGAAGACAGCTTGATACTTAGATTCATACAAAACTTTATGGATTGAAAAATTCTGTGATGTCTCACTTTATAAGTGGCAGAACAGTTTCAGTAGACAGCTGTTGCTTTTCAAGAGTTTTGCCTCTTTTTTCCAATGACAACATGTCACTTTTCCTGTAGGGAGCTTCCAAGGAGTCCAGGTGATTTTCAATCATCGTGTCTCCTCCTGCACCCCTCATGGCTGTAAGATTGGTTATGCTACTCAAGTTCTGGAACGGCTAATGTAAGTCATGTCCTGTGCTCTCTGATGGGTATAAAGTCCTATGATTCAGGTTAATCAATCAGATCTAATTTCTTGGGATGAAGGAAGCATTTAAGTCAGTTATTGGAGAAGAAAGACGATTGAGTCATAAACTTTAACCTCAAAACTTTTAGTGGAGGATATGGGCATATATGAAAATAATTATAAGGAAATATGGTGGTAGCTACAATAAAGGTATGTAATAGGAGCTTAATAAGAAAGAGATGTGTTATTAAATTCCTCAGAGGTAGAGATGCCAGAACTAGGTCTTTCAGGATGAGTGATAATTTGATAAGCAACCAAGAGGTAGGAGGGAAGAAAGATCTTGGCAGAGTGAAAGCAAAGGCACAAAAAGGCATGAAAACCTGATAACTATAGAACTGTTATTATCATCATATTTGACTTCTATTTTCTTTATTTATAAATTGAAAGAATTGGAATTAGATTCTAAGTTTCTTAAAGTGTGGTTCAAGGATTACTGGCGTGCTTGATAAAATGCGAATTCCTGGGACCCATGCCATATCTATTGCATATCTATTACAACTTCTGTAGGTCAGGCCCAACAATCCGCATTTTCGTATAGCTCCTCAAGTGATTTTAATGCCCATCCAATTTTGGATTAAATAGTCCTGAGGTCAGTTTCATTTCTAAAGTTCTGTGTTTATATAATGCCAGTTTCCTTTGCCTGGCAGAGGAGACTTATTAAATAGATGATGAATAAATGGATGAATGAATAAGTGAACAAATGGACGGATTAGGCATTCAAAGGTTTAGAACCCTACAGCAAATACTATCCATGCTCTGGCCATATCTCCTTAGAATTTACCATTGTAGTGAATGACTGTGCAACCTCCACTGGCTAAGGCTGGAGCTCCAGTTACCTGCATGCTCAGCAAGCCTTGCTAATGGTTGGTGCATGCTGGTGTGTAAATAACTATCTCCTTTGTCCTTAGTTGCAATAATTCCGAGGTGCTGGTCTACATTGACTTCCGGAGTCCCTAGTAGAATTAAGCTCCAGTGAAAACTGCCCTGATGATGCACCCTTCTCGTTCTGCCTTTTTTTCCATGTTTCACTTCTCCACACCCTCGTGGTGTTTCCTGGGATCACTATTTGCACTCAACCGTATTCTGGAGAAATTCAAACCAAGATCTCCTCTAAGTAACACTGTGAATTAGAATATAGCTCCCAGGAATGCCATCCCGTTGAGGGCAGGTCCACCCTCCCTGATCTGTTCTCTTAGTGATCCCACTTACCTAGCATAGTGCCCTTTATACTAGGTGCTCAATAAATATTGTTGGGTTGAATTCCTTGTTTGGGATCAATTTTTTCCAAGTGGACTTTCTACTGTTTTTCCAGGGAAGAGCATCTTGCAACTGTGCTCTTTTCTGAGCTCCCGTCCACTTATGTGTGGGCCATTCCTTACTCTTAGTGCCCAGGAGGTTCTAAGAAAGAAGAAATCCTTTTTTTCACTCTGTTGCCCAGGCTGGAGTGCAGTGGTGCCATCTCGGCTCACTGCAGCCTCCGCCTCCTGGGTTGAAGTGATTCTCTTGCCTCAGCCTCCCAAGTAGCTGGGACTACAGCCATCCACCACCATGCCCAGCTAATTTTTGTATTTAGTAGAGACAGGGTTTCACCACGTTAGCCAGGTTGGTCTCTAACTCCTGACCTCAGGCAATCCGCCCACCTCGGTCTCCCAAAGTGCTGGGATTACAGGTGTGAGCCACCGTGTTCTTGATGATCTCTAAGGCTCTTAAAATATTTGATTAGGTATCTGTGTGAGAATCTGATGAAAGCTATGGGCTCTCTCTTGAGAAAGAAAGAACACACAAACACAATTTTACATTTACATATGATGCAAAGGACATTTTGAAGTCCACCTGAGAAAACTCTGGAACAGTGCTTCTCGAGTTACCTATGGACAATCTTTACATATTTTTTCAAAATTTCAATCTGCCACCAATCAATATTAGCTCCCAGCTCAAACTACGTGAGACTCACCCAACAAGTGTGACCACACCTGACCTGGTCTGCATCCTGATATGAGCCTACTGATCACATGCTTCAATGTCATGTCAATGTGAAGTTTCTAAAGGCTCAGTTTCAATCCTGCTACTTACCTTGGTGGGTTGGTATCTGTGGCTGCGGTCTGTGGACCACACTTTGAGTGGCTCCATTCCATGGTCTAAGGATTATAAACTGAGACTGTCTACGCTCAGGGCTCCCCTGTGCTTATTTCTCACCATGGCAAATGAAGCCCCAGGCTCCAGCCACAGCACATTTGTTTCCTGTTTCCTTTGCCATACTCTTCATTCCATCCCTCCTTTTACTTTTCCCTAATGTTCCCTCCCTCACTTCTAATCATCCTAGGAAGGATTTATTGCTTCCTCGCCTGTATCCTTCTAGCATTTAGAATACACTACGTATCACAATATATTATGATGACATAGTGTACATCTTTATTCCCCTCCAAATAGTTATCTCTTTAAGTGCAGAGGTAACTTTGCTCATATGTTTTGTATGCAAAGAGATCTTCACAGCACCTGGCACATAAACGGTGTTCAGTGAATGTATGTTGAACCAAAGTGAAGTGAATAAGAGGTATTGGCCAACAAGGACAGAGAACACTGATGTCCAGTTCCTAATGAGTCTTGTGTATTCCTTAGCTGGTTGCTGTTGCTGGGGAGAGAGCAAAGGCTCAGCCACAGGTGTAGCTGATGAGAAAAGCAGAGCTAAAGACTTAGCTTTGGCCCATGAACATGTTTGTCACTCTCTTGGCAGGGATTTGGCTTTGGCTGAAGGAAGGTTGATTTAGATTTTTCCTGGGCCTTGGGAAACGGGTGCAAACTCAATGGGAAAGGGGGTGGGAGTATTTGTAAGCTTAGGTACACCTGTTCTTAGCAGAAGATGCTGTTTCTTTCCATCATGTTTTACTCTCTGAGCAGGATCCCTTCACTTGCTGAATAAATGATTGATTTCACCTCCAGGTGGGAGTGTTTCTCTTTACTTGTTTGGCTACAGCCTACTGAAAATAATCCCTGCTCAAACGTCAAAGGGGACTTAGGGGTCACCACCTTGGCTAGAGTCAGGAACTGAAATTGAATTACATTTATATGGGGAAATGATTGCTTCTTGGGACTTGGAAGGTAGGCATTCAGTGTCAGCCCAGAGGTGGAGGTTGGTGATGAGTAAGAAGAATAGGAATTCTGGATTGATGAGGCAAGTTGGTTATGTCAATGATTGACATTATAAGGAAATTAAAACTTAGACATTCTGGAAAAAGTTGTTAAGGTGTTTTAAAAGAAAGCCATGTGAGAACACATGGACACAGGGAGGGGATTATCACACACCGGGGCCTGTTGGTAGGTGGGGGACTAAGGAGGGGATAGCATTAGGAGAAATATCTAATGTAGATGACGGGTTGATGGGTGCAGCAAACCACCATGGCACATGTATACCTATGTAACAAACCTGCACGTTCTGCACATGTACCTCAGAACTTAAAGTATAATAAATAAAAACAAAAGAAAGCCATGTTTTGAAAAAGTGATGAAGACTCTGAGTAAAGTAAGGGGAGAGGAAAGGTTGGGGATAACCACTGGAAATATCCTCAAAGCAAGGAAAGGAATGTAAGAGTGAGATCTCAGTACAGGGCAATGAGGAGGGAAAATTCAGTCCAGCCATCACTCCTGAGCACTAGACCTGTACACTCAACTGATTCTAGAAACATCCCCACCAGAATCTCAAACTCAAGGAGGTTGAGTTTGAGATCTGGCTGCACCTCAAACCAGAATCACTTTTATTTATTAGGGAATATTTTATTTATTAGTGATCACTTTTATTTATTAGAGAATATTAACCCTTGACCTTCTGCTGCCCCCATGTTTTCTATCATTGGGAGTGGTTCCAGCATACTCTTGCTTAAGCCATTTCTGGGCGTGACTATCAGTTTCTTCATCTTCCTCATCTCGTACATCCTGAGCATCGTCAAGTCCTATTAACCCCAATGTCTAAATATTTTTTATAATCCTGCCCACCTCTTCCAATCTTCACTGAAACTCTATAGGTCAGGCCACCGCCATTTTGTGCCTAGATTAGTTTTGTTCCCTCCAGTCTATTCTCTACTTTACAACTGTCTTGGATTTCTTCCCAAAATATCTGACTGTGGTATTCTTCACCTTAACACCCTTCAATGATTCCACATTGTTCTTTGGATAAAGTCTGACTCCTCACAAAAGCTTTTGTGATCTGCCTCATCTCTCCCCAGCTCATTCTTCTTACTCTGTCTTGCACTATCCTTGCTCTGACCTCTCAGTTCTCTGTGCCACATGGTCTCAGGATATCTGCTCACATTCCCTTCTGTCTTACTAGTTACCTTTCTCCTGCATCATACTTTCCTATTTTTTTTTTCCTTCTTTTTTTTTGGAGACTGAGTCTTACTCTGTCACCCAGGCTGGAGGGCAGTGATGGGATCTTGGTTCACTGCAACCTCTGCCTCCCGGGTTCAAGTGATTCTCCTGCTTCAGTCTCCTGAGTAGCTGGGATTACAGGCACTGCCACCATGCCTGGCAATTTTTGTATTTTTAGTGGAGACGGGGTTTCACCATGTTGCCCGAGCTGGTCTCAAACTCCTGGCCTCAAGTGATCCACCCATCTTGGCCTCCCAAACTGTTGGGATTACAGGTGTGAGCCACTGCACCTGGAGTACTTTCCTGTTCATTAAATCTCACACTGGGCATTACTTCTGTTGGTTCCCCAAGATTAAATTGGTTGTCCCTTATATTGAGTTACATTGTTCTTCTTCTGTTTCTTCTTAATATTTTTCTGGTGTATTCATTTTTTGTTTCCTTCACTGGAAACAAGTGCTTGAAAACAAGGACTGTGTCTTCTGCATTGTTGTATTTACAGTGGTGGATATCCTTAAGTCCTCAGCAAATATTATTTGAATAAATGAATAATTTTAGAGAGATTCAGGAGGAAGCTGAGTGTCAGGACCAAGGGAAAGAATTCATGTAGGTGGAGCCTCAAGAACATTGACCTGTTGTCTGTAAATCAGTTTAGAAATGAGAAAATTGGGTTGAACTCATGCTCCGAAGGAAAAGTGATCATCTTTATTCAGGTACTAAAGGGCCTGAAAATAGACTAGATCTGGTATATTAGTAAGGTTCTAGAAAACGCTTTTAATAAAGGACCTACCCGTAGCCATGTGGTCAGAGTTAAGGAAATCAATAAAGGATGCTGATGCTCCAAGAGACTAGGAACAGTGTGAAGCTGTTACCACCTCTAAGACTGAAGGAACAAAGAGAGGAAATAGTGTTAAGAAACTTAACAAGAACATGGAGGGGATGCTTAGCAGGAGTTGCAGCGTTCAGGCAGGACCAGGACAGGGAAGAAACACCTTGGTCTCTCTCCTGTTGCTGCTGTCCTTTTCAGTCATACTCAATGTAAAACCCGAGGACAAGGGAGCCTGGGTGGCACAGCTCCCCCAAGGGTGTTGATCCCTTTTTTTTTTTTCTGAGGCAGAGTCTCTCTCTGTCGCCCAGGCTGGAGTGCAGTGGCACGATTTTGGCTCACTGCAAGCTCCACCTCCCGGGTTCCCGCCATTCTCCTGCCTCAGCCTCCCGAGTAGCTGGGACTACAGGTGCCGGGGTGTTGATCTCTTAAGGTTCATAGGACAGAAAAGGGTGGAAAGGGGATCTGGAGGCACAAATGAACCGGCACACCTGGTTGTTAAAGGAGAGAAAACTAGTAGGAAAAGAGAATGCTTCTAAAGTGTGGGAGTTAGAAGAAAATGTGTGATGATTGGAGGACTAGTAGACATTCCCAATGACTTGAGTAAGAGTCTGGAATCTTCACATCTGCACCAAGGATAATGCCCAATGGGGCCCTGTGACTTTGGCCATGGGTGGGGTGTGCATGTGGAGATTTGTTCCCTTGTGGTGTTTGTGAAGGTCAGGTGACCTTGAGCAGTTGGGCTGTTCACCTGGAGCAGGGGTCGTGCTGCCAGAGAAGCAGTGTAAGGGTAGGTGTGTCAGGGAGGGGAAGGTCAGGGCTTGGGCTTGGAAGAGAGCTCTTCCACTTTTGGATTGCTGTGTGCAGCATTGAAAACATGCTCTGAGAAGCACGCGGCACCCAGCCTGCCAGCCCGGCCATCGTCGTTGCTTGTCTACGCATGTGCATGTGTGTGTCTGTGTGAGCAGCTGGGGATGTGCATTTGGAACAGGCTGCTCTATTCTTTTGTCATATGTGACCTGGCAGAACTTCTTCTGGAAATGCAGTTCCTCGGAGGGTATTTTACAAGGAAAATACCCTGGTTTATTACCTTCCGTTAGAATACAGCAAGAATAAATGGTCTAAACGACAGCAGGAAAAATTTAGTTTAGACTTAAGGGATGGCTTTTAATAACTTGTGTATCAGATTTTCTTTTAACCCCAGGGAGACATCGTTTTTCTCTTCAATTCTGAATTATATCACATATCCAAACAGCAAGATTTCTACACTTTAAGTTCCACTTAGATGACATTAAAAAAATGGATGTACCAATTTTCTTTAAAATTCTGACTGCGATAGCTGAATATCCAGGTTGTCTGTATTTTGGGATTATTGATGCTTGTTTGTCTAGGTCCTTTCTCTCTCTTCATGCCTGCAGGGTGCAGAGAGCAGAGGTGAAATTCATACACTCTGGGGGAGAACTCAGGAAGATTCAAATACTGCCTTTTCTACTTTATCTGGCCCACAGCCACTTCTCTGATTTCTTTCTCTCTTTATCCCTTTCACTCACTGAACTCCATACACACTGGCCCCCTGGATGTTTCCCGTATGACTTGGGAGGCTGTGGAGAAATTTCTTCTATTGGTAGCTGATCCAGATACATTGTCTCTACCATGTCTTCCAACTCTGAGATTTCCAAGTTTCTGTGTTAGTGTGTGTGACTAATAAGTTCATACATAGTGAAACAAACATTGGCTCCATAATCTGAAATGCCAGAGTCAATCTTAGATTTCTCCCTTGCCAGTTGCAATAGCTTAGCCATCACTTAATCTAAGTTCGTATTTTTTTTAAAAAATATAGATGATCATACCTGCTTCAAATAGTTTACGTGAAGAGCATCTGAAACAAGGTTTATAAAAGCATTTTATAAAATTCTAAGGAAGGGGTAGCCACAATTAATTACCTCTGACACAGTGATGTTAACAGTGGAGAATAAAGGGTGCAAATTTGAAAGACAAAAATCAACCAATCAAAAGACTGCTATATTCTTGCCTGAATTTTAAGACTAGGATAAAGGAAAAAATATGATTGGAGCAAGAACCACTCAATTATTCAGGAAAACAACCTAATAGACCCCTTGTTTTCCATAAGAAGGCCCAGAGAGGGTCTGGATGCCCATGGCTGAAACAAAGAAGATGTTAAAATTCCTTTGCATAATAAAGCTATAGGAATTTTTGTGTCCTTCCTCCTGCCCCACAATGGGCAGACTCAGGAGAGAAGAGGTAAGGGGGTTAGAAAGGAGATTTACTAGATAAGTGCATTAGTCTGAGTTCTCCAGAGAAACAGAAACAAACAAGATTTATTTACTTATTTATTTAAAATTAAGATAAGTTAAAGGATGTGTAAGGAAATTTATTATAAACTGTTCAGCAGTTATGGAGGCCGAGCAGTTTCAGGATCTGTAAGCCTGAGACCCAGGAGACTGAATGGTGTAAGTTCTAGTCCAAGTCGGAGTTTGAAGGCAGGAGAAAATGTCCCAGTTTAAAGATAGTCAAACAGAGACAGAGAGAATTCTTTCCTACCAATCTTTTATTCTATTTAGACCTTCAATAAATTGGATGAAGCCCACTGACACTGGGGAGGGCAATTGCTTTACTCAGTCTACCGATTTAAATGTTGATCTCATTTGGAAATACCCTCGCAGACACCCTGGAAATAATGTTTGACCACGTATCTGGGCCACCACATGGCCCAGTCAGGTTGATACTTAAAATTAACGGACACATTAGGGAAGGAGTTGGTGCAGGGAGAAGGGACCCAGTTCCAGTTCTGGGTTAAGCCCTAAGAGGGAGATGGCCTAATGTTAGAGAGGGTCCCTTCGTCTGAGATGGGGACTCTAAGCTTGGTATGTTTGCAGTCTAATATTAGGCGATTACTACTTGAGTTAACAATACTGTAGGAATGAAGGAGGTGGGTTGGGCTGTGTCCATGTAGAGCAGTGGGACAACAGCCAGAAAGAGCGGGTGCCCAGAAGGCCATAGAGGGTGGTGTAGTAGCCTGAGCTGGAATTTGGAGCAACTAACAAGAGGTGATAATCTGCATCTTTTTATACCCAAAGGAATTTTCAGAAATACTTATGAGAGGACCGAATTTCTTTTGGCTGGTAAGGAATAGGGCTTGAGGGATTTTACATTGATATTAGAGGAAAGTCTTCCTTAGAGGGCCCAGGCATTTGGGCTCCTCAGGTGGTAGTTGTTCCCTACTAGGTTCTGTCCCAGGATGGTAGGGACAAAGCTCATTTTGTTCGCTGTTGTAACCCCAGTGTATAGAACAGTGCCTGGTGGTTAGTAGGTGTTGAATAAATATTTGCATTGCCTTTTTGTTGTTTGTTTAAATATACTCTTAATTTTGAAGTGCTTTTAGATTTAAAGAGAAGTAGCAAAGATGATCCAGAGAGTTCTATATATCTTTCTCCTTGTTTTCCTATTGGTACCTTATATTACCATAGTAATTTGCCATAACTAAGAAATTAACATTGGTATAATATATTACTCTAAAGTAAACTCCAGGCTTTACTTGGAGTTTCCAGATTTTCCACTGATGTCTTTTTTTTTTTTTTTCTGGAAGCCCACCCCAGGGTACCACATTACATTTCGTCATCACGTCCTCTTAGTCTCCCTTGGTCTGTGACAGTTTCTTAGTCTTGCTTTGTTTTCTGTGACTTGGTCATATTTGAAGAGTACTAGTCAAAGGTTTGGTAGGAATATCCCTTAATTTGGGTTTCTCTATTTTTTTCATTGTAAGACTGGGGACTCTGGGTTGATAGACATGCACTGCCCATTGGTTTAGGGTTTCCACTCCGAAGAAGCTGCAAGTGGGAGAGTACCTAAAGCTGGAGAGGCACCTTGTGGGCAAAGTTAGTGAGGCTGAAGCCTACAGTCAGTTGTGGTTTTTTCTGTTCTGACCTGCCATTCCTTAGGTGATGCTCCTAATCACAGCCATCTCACAGTATGAGAGGCTACTGAGAAATAGCAAAAAACCATCTGCATTCCTCAACAAATGAGCCAACTTGTGGACCTCTCTGACAGTGCCTGGCCCCAACAGGCTCTCAGCTCATGGTGGCTCTTGCCATAAATAATCCAGAAGGCTGTTTTTTTCTTATAAAGGATGACCTTGCGATGATTACTTTGAGAGGCATGAAATTACACAGCCTGCCTGCAATGATTTTCTTAGATAAGCGTGCTTTTTGTACAAATATGTTTGAGGGAAAACCAAGGTCTCTGAGCTAGGAGTGACAGGGATAAATAAGTTAAAATCAGTTATATCTTCTTTGAATTTTTTCGAAGCCTATTGTCCCCAAAGACTTCCTATATTCCTCTTTTGCTGTCTCCTTTGACTGATACAGCATTAAGGAGTACTTAATTTTTTACTTATTGAGTTATTTCACCTTGAGGAATTTATTTCCTGCTTGCTCAATTTGCTTTCTCAAACAACTGGAATCATGCTATTTTCAGTAGAGAGTCTATCTTAATCCATTTTGTGTTGCTATAACAGAGCACTAGAGATTGGGTAATTTACAAAAAGAGAGGTTTATTTAGCTCATGGCTTTGCAGTTTGAGAAGTTTAAGATTGAGTGACTGCATCTGGTGGCTTCTGGTGAGGGCCTTGTGCTGTATCAAAATGTGGCAGAGAAACAGAAGGGCAGCTGGGCTCATGTGAAAGGGCAAAACGTGAGAGGCAATCTCACTGTGCCACAACTCGCTTTCATGGGAACTAATCCATTCCCAAGAGAACTAACCCAGTCTGGGGGGAAAGACATTAATCCATTTAAATAACCTAATCACCTCTTAAAGGACCCACCCTCCAACACCACCACATTGGGATCCGAGTCTCAGCATGAGTTTTGGTGTGGACATGCCATATTCAAACTACAGCAGAGGCCTTGTGGTATAGAAAAGGGAATGTAAAGGTTGGAGTTAGGGTGTTTGAGTTGCCACATCACTCATTATTGTGAATAAATCCATTATTCTCTCTGAGCCTTGAGTCTTCTTGTATAAAATTGGATGCATGCAATGGATCCCACATCATCCATTATGGTGTCAGTGTGGGCTAGTCCCTTATTCTCTCTGGGTCTTAAGTCTTCATCCATAAAATCGGATGGATGGAATGGACCCCACAGGAGTGTTGCCAAGAGCATAGGAGATGTGAAATGCATGTGAAGAATGTTTGACGGATGAAGTCCTATAGAAATGCTTGTTGCTACCTCTAGAGCTTCCTTCTTTCAATGCAGAAGTGTGGAAATTACAAAGAAAAAAGAACAAATACAACTAAATGGTTCAAGTCCTCTGCCTGAATATTGAAAGTCAGGATTTGCATGTAGATATAAGAGGGATGAGGAGGAAGGGAGGGCACTGTGTGTCACATTCAAACAATTCCTCCTCTTGGCTTGCTGTAGCTTGGCCCTCCGCCCAGGGCTTGTTGTTATCAATGAACTCCACCCAGCAGCTGAAGGAAACACACATTGGATGGAATAATGTTTGCTGAACACTGATCCCAAGATGCTCTGATCCTGGGATGTGGGGGTAGAGCTTATTGGAGCTTGAGTTTTGTTGAACATCTTTCCTTCCTGTTCTGTGCATTTTGGGCCACAAGCAGAGGTAGTATTTGACATTTCTGGGCTCCCAAGCAAAACACAAAACCACTGCCGTATCTTCTCAAAGGGCAATCTTCTCCTTGCTTAAACTTTCTGACTCTAGACTTCTCCCATAGCATGGATTCTTCACTGTGTTACAGGCCAGGTTTCTAGGAAACAGCAATGCTTTACAGACTAATTGCAGGAGAGTAAGAAGAGATATCAGGGTAGGAAAAAATGTCATTTTTTAGGAAACTATCAGCTTTTTTGTCTTGGATGCATTTTGAAATATTATGTCACATACAGCTTCTTGAGATCTCCTCCTAGCCATTCATACCCCACTGCCACTCGACTTGTGGTCCTTGTATCTTGTTGGGGGATGCTTGTCTTTGGCCTCCCGTAGCACTTAACTTTACATGCATGATCTTATTTAATAAGCACAACAGCAAAATGGTAATATGATTTCTTCACCTGCTGACTTTCTACTCCATGTTATAGTGGCTAGAGGACTAAGGAGCCTTGTTTCCTCTACCAGATAGAATTTGTCTTGAGGACAGGAGTGATGTCTTGCTCGTCTTCATATTTCCTACAATACCTCACTGATGCATGACATATAATAAATGTTCCCTAGATTTTTGCTGAATAACTAAATGGCTTTGAGGATACTCTTCTATATTTTTGTTAATAGCAATACATTGCTCTAAAAACAATGAATATTTTCAGAGAACAAATGTATCCCATGAAACTGTGCCAAACATAATTCTTAAATTCAAGGCCACAGATGAAAGAAACTTATTTTGCTGAAGGTTTTGTATTTATTAGATTTTTCTAGGTTCATTAATCCTTTGGAATTTTGTAATCCTTGCAGATATGGGAAAAGATGAATCAGAGTGAGCCATCCAAATTTCTAAGAAAGCAAGAATGGAGAGAAGCATGCAAAGACTGAGAGATAAAGAGTAGACCTGAGACTGAGTGTGATGGCTCATGCCTGTAATCCCAGCACTTTGGGAGGCCAAGGCAGGAGGATGATGAGGTCAGGAGATCGAGACCATCCTGGCTCACATGGTGAAACGCTGTCTCTACTAAAAATAAAAAAAAAAAATAGCTGGGTGTGGTGGTGCACACCTGTAGTCCCAGCTACTTGAGAGGCTGAGGCAGGAGAATGGCGGGAACCCAGGAGGTGGAGGTTGCAGTGAGCTGAGATCACGCCACTGCACTCCAGCCTAGGTGACAGAGTGAGACTCCGTCTAAAAAAAAAAAAAAAGAGTAGACCCGAGCCAACCGAACAACAGAGATCAAGGCATGAAGTAGGAAGGGTTGTTGTCCATGACTAGCATGTAAGCACAGTTACATACGTGGAGGAAACTATGTCCATGTAAGGAACGCTGGACTGGACTCTTGGCCTTTTTGTTTCCTTCTCAAGGAAGCCGTATAGCCAGAGTGAAATGGAGGACTGTGTAATTTCTGTAGATCTTGGGCCTTGATAAGGTTGCTCATGGTAATTTGGTAACCAGGTCCCATCTAAAGGCTGAGACAACTTTATTGGTCCATATTTCTATTTTGCTTTGTGCAATTCTGGCTTTTTTGTTTTCTGGAACTGTGAGAACTACTTGTATGCTGTACCTATGAGCTGGACAGCTGTCTCTGGCTGCTGTGGTATGAGAGGGACAGTTACGTTCCTTGATGAAGATGTGCTCCCGTGTCCCAACTTTTCTTGATAACCTCTGTCAAACATGAACATGTCTCAACACTTCATGAAGCTGCTTAATATTTTAGCCTGAACTATTACTTTTAGTTAACAAGGCTTACTTACTTTACTACCTACCATATAAAAAATCCCCTTTGTTTGTCCAAAATAAAGTAACTGTGGATTAGAGGAAAGAATCATAAGCTTGCATTCAGAAGTCTTAGATTTTAACCTCAAAATTGCCGCTTACTAAGTGTGTGTTGCTCTAATCAAATCCTTTTCTGGGATACATATATACACACATACACTGAAGTAAAATAACTTAGGGATTTTAGAATTAGTTGATCTGATCAACATGATCAGCATGAATATTGGAATCAGATGGCCTGGTTTACAAAATTCCTTCCATTACATACAAGTCATGTAATTTTGAGATGTTCACATGGTTCTGTAAGTCTAAGCTTCCTCATTGTATAAAGCATATTATAACAGTACTGAATTTTAAAAAGTTGTTGTGAAATTAAAAGAGCAAAATAAAGGATGGAAATGCTTAACATAGTAGCCCGTGCATGGTAAAAACTTAACAAATGTGAGGTGTTATTATGATTTATATTCATATATACTAGCAGAGCAACCTTGGCAGAGGTCAGTTAAAATCTTAGCTTTAGGGTTGTTAGTTCTGAAATAAAATCTAGTCTCATAGGACTACTGCTTTGTCTATCAGAAATCACTGTACAATTCATTATATAAGTTTCTTCCTCAGGAATCAAGGTGGGTATTCTCAAAGTCTGGTATTTGGGATTTTTGCTGAACCAACTCTATGTCCACATCTGTAATAGTTTAACAGATTTCGACCATATCCCTTTTCAGCCCATGCCGTTTTGTTTTGTTGACGCTCTGTCTTTATATGGCAGCTTGCCAAATCTTTTGGTCATCCATTTAATTTTTCCTGGACCTTTTCCATCCACGTTGTGTCATTCTTATGAGGCAGTGACCGGGGCTATTCTGAAATACACACAGATGTCAAAAGTAGAAAAAAGACAGAAGAAAATTAAAATGTGCGTTGATGGTATTCATTTTTATTTATGTGACTTTGTCCTGTCCAATCTGAGGAAACAAACAAAAGCCAGGTATAATTAAACAAGCTCTCCAAACAGTATACAAACATGAAGGTTTTCTTAGGTCTGAGCCAATGAGCTTACACCAGCCAAATCTTCTTTTCTGGTGAGCTTACCTGGTTTATAGGCTAGTTGCTATTTGTAATGCTGATATACTTAACTGTGGTTATAAGACATGGAAGGATGCATTTTTCTTTTATAAGAAATAAAATACCTTTCTCTCTGAGCTCCACTCTGTCACTATCTAAATTATCTGACAGAAAGGAGGAAATAACATGAATAAACACCTACTCCTCTGAATTGGCCCATTTTGCTAGAGAGTCATTGATCCCCCGAACCATCCACAAATCACAACTAGACAAAAATTATTCCTGACAGTGAGAACTGTAATAAAAGTTTTCATTTCCCAGCACATGGGAGAAACTGTATTGATTGCCTTCCAGGGAGCCTACCCTCCAAATTGTTTGGGGGGAAATGAGGCCAATAAAATAATCTTAATAGCATTCGGTGAAATTTATGACTTACCCAAAAAGTTTCTGCGTCCTTCTTGTTGAAACATTGCTTTTAAGAAAATAGCTTTAGATATGTTTCTCCCAAATGACTACATATCATTCATATCATGAATAACTCAAATTTGCTGAATTTGAAAGTTTAGCTGCTTGATCGGTAACAGAGATTTTCGGCAAGAGTATTTTAAGTAGTCATAATAAAAGAGCAAATGGCAGATCCTTTTGTGATTGTTGCTGCAATGGTTAGACTGTAGACTCTCTGACCTGGGTGGGAACTCAAGAGATCTCTGAACCAGATACATCCATGGTTTAGGAGTGAAGCCAGTATTTATAGACACTGCTGCATCTGCTGTGTTTGAATGTCTAGCTGGCTAAGTGCGGTCTGTCTGCTATACAGAGAGCTCCAACAGAGTATAATAGTTCTGAAATCTATCAGTTCATTAGAATTGCCTGAAAAATTAAAAAAACCCAATGCCTGATTCTCAACCAATTAAATTAGAATCTAGGGGTTGTAAACTCCACTGTGAGTTCTTTGAAGTTCACCATCATATAGAATCTTTCCCCAAAACCCTAATGCCTAGTATAGTACCCAATTCATAAAGGCACAACACATATTTGTTGATTAAATGAATGTCAATGAAGTAAACATTTAAAAATTATTCTTATAATTTTAAAAAATCTTTCCATGAATGGCCCTAAAGCTTATGAAAGAGAAATGTCTATACAAGAAGGGGATCCTAAAGGTGGGAAAATAAGTTTGGCAAATAGGTGAGAGCGTGTGTTAGTCTGTTTTGTGTTGCTGTAAAGGAATATCTGGGTCTGGGTGATTTTTAAAGAAGAGGGATTTATTTGACTCATGATTCTGCAGGCTGTACAAGCATGACACCAACATCTGCTCAGCTTCTGGTAAGGCCTCTGGAAACTTTTACTTCTGGCAGAAGGTGAAGGAGGAGCTGGCATGTCACATGGGGAGAGAGGGAGCCAGAGAGAGAAAGGAGGGGCCAGGCTTTTTAAACAACCAGCTCTCCTGTGAATGAACCAAGCAAGCACCCTCTGTACTGTGCGGGGTGGGCACCAAGCCGTTCATGAGGGATCTACTCCTATGACCCAAACACCTCCCACTAGACCCCACCTCCAACATTGGGAATCACCTTTCAACATTAGATTTGGAGGGGACAAATATCCAAACTATATCAAAGGGCATCAAAGATGGGCTTTTGTTCCTTCCTCATCTAGATGCTAGGTAGAAAGTGATTCTTCTCTTTGGATTAAACAAGGTGATGCACGTGAAATATTCAGCACTGTGCTTGGCATGCAGCAGACAGCCTGCAAGCACACTCGTACACTCTTATTGCAATGCATGGAATGTCAACATGGGTGGAACTGGGAAGAATGAATCAGAGATAAGAACCCCTGCTCCAGCAATACAGTGCATCTGGATTTTCAAGTTAACTCCGTGAGTGTTTCTTCATTACCCAAATGTAATGAAAAATCTCTGCCTCCCTGCAGTGAGACGTTTTACATATTTTTCAAAGAAGCTGTATTTAAGAAAAACATGAATCTAGACAAAAGAATTAGGTGTTGTTTCCACTTAGAATTAGGGAATCTCAGTTTGGGAGAAACCTTAAATGTGGCCTATCTCCTCTTCCTCTGCCTTCAGCGACTGCCAACTTGACATCAGCAATAACTGTAGCTATAATTTGTTGAGCACTTTACCTTCAATATTTCCTAACCCCTCTCTCCAAGCTGTGAGGTGGTGCCCTGCATCTTAGTTTTATTGAAAAGAAAACAGGAGCTTAATGAGATTGGTAGCGTGTGCAAGATTACACAGCAAGAAAATTTTACAGCCAACATTCAAACTCATTCCTGGTTTCCTCTATTCCAGAGGTTCTCAACCAGGAGGGACACTCCCTTGCCTTCCTCAATTCAGCCCTGGGAGATATTTTGCAATGTCTAGAGATAGTTTTGGTTGTCACAACTGGGAATAGGTGGGTACTACTGGCAGGGGTGCTGCTAAACATTCTGCAATACACAGGACATTTCCCCCACAAAGAAAACAGCCAAAACATCAATAGTTTCAAGAGGGAGCATTTTGTTCTAACACCTACACTTTTGAGTACTATGTTAAACTCTCTTGTATCCATAGGTTTTCAGTTTTAGCTTGAGTATTTTCAGGGATGAGGCACTCACTTCCTTTTGTCCATCTGCTTTTTGGACAGCTCTGACAATTAGGAAAGTCTTTTTTTTTTTTTCAACTGGAGTCTGTTTCTTTGGCGTTTCCACCTATTGGCATGATGAAAAGCAATATGTTCGTCAGAGTGAGAGTCCTCCCTCAGTGTCACTATTCATGATCAAACCCACTTTCAATATAGCACTGTACACCCTACCCATGTTGCAGTGATGGTTTACTTCTCTACTTCCTATCAGAACTTCAGTTTTTGAGGATAGGGACTGTGCCTATAGCCCCAGGGTTTAAAAAACTCTTTGTTACAAAATAAATGTCTAATAAATATCCTGGGAACAAACACAAAATAAATATCTAACAAATACACTGGGAAATAACAATCATGACAGCTTTGGGCGGTCCCTTTCCCGAGAAAGCATCTCTTGTTCCCTCAACCATGGTATTGCACCACCTCCTGGTTACTCATGTAAGGGAATGTTTAGAGAGCCTTGAGTACCTGGTCAGGAACCTGAATTCCCTCACAGAAAGTTTCTCAATAGCCAGCTTGCATAGTACAATACACAGTGACTTGGCTTACACAACATTGATATCTAAACCATATTGGGACCACCTGGACCAAACACCCTTACAATCATGTTTGCTTGTGACAAGAACTAGCAGTGGATTTTTTAATGGAGCAACTGACTATGCCATTTAGTTTTTATTCTCATAAATTATGAAAATAAAAGTCAGCTTCCTGGCTGAAAAGTTGTTCTGCTAACAAATACCTCCTGTGGATGCATGGTGAGATACAGAATGAATGACGTGATTTGTTTATAACTTCAGGTCCAGACCAACCAATGTTAATGGGGAGTACTTTGATCCACTGGTAGACACTGACATTGTATGGGTGGAGGAGATTTCTTTGGACTGGACTTTTACTTCTCTCACTGTTGGGGTAGTGTCTTGGTTGGCCCAGGCCGCCATAACAAAATACCATAGACAGGGTGATTGAAACAAAATAAACTTATTTTCTCACAGTTCTGGGGGTTGGGAGTGCCAAATCAACAGGCCAGCAGATTTGGTTTCTGGCGAGGGCTCTCCCCGTGGGTTGTTGATGGCCACCATCTTACTATGTGCTCATATGACATCTTTGTGTACACACTGAGAGAGAGAGGGAGGGAGTTCTCTGCTTTCTCTTCCTGTGAGGACACTAGTCCTATTGGATCAGGGCCCCACACTTATGACCTTATTTAACCTTAGTTCTCTAGAGGCCCCATCTCAAAATACAGCCACATTGAAGATTAGGGCTTCAATATATGAATGGAGGGGGAGGGGAGTTATAAACATTCAGTCTAGAATAGGTAAAAATGCCTGTTTTAAGAGAATTATTGAGAAAAGTTGACTAGGGAGAAAACTAGGGTGGTGGATACGATAACCCAAGAATCCTCAGGGATAGAGCTGGGAGGACACTGGAGAAAATGAGAGGCAAAGGGATGGTAGGTCCTGTAGATATCAGGAAATTGAGGCTATGATCTCAACTCTATTGGTAACCTAACCAGGTATGTGATCCCAGTGTAGTCACTGAAAACCTGTGATTTAGTCTCTTCGGTCACCTAGAGCTTTACAGAGGTGTGATCTCATGGATGAGTGGGAGCTGGCTAGGTGAAGAATGGATAGAGGTAAGGAAAAAAGGAATACCAGGCACAGGAAAACAACGTGCACGAAGATGAGGAAGCAGGACAGAACATATTTACTTTTGGATACAGCAAATACATTTCTGAGGGCATTAAGAAATGTTATTTTTACTGAGCATGTACTGCTTGCTTGGCAAACAGCATGTACTAGGTGCTATATTTATTTTCTCTTGCTGTGTAACAAATAACCACAAACTTAGTGGCTTTAAACAACACCTGTTTATCTCACAGTTTTGTAGGCCAGGGTCTGTATGTGGCTCAACAGGGTTCTGTGTTCAGGATTTTACAAGGTTTGAATGGAGACATTAACTGGGCTGTGTACTCATCTGGAGGGTGGGATTGGAAAGAATCTACTTCCAAGCTCATTGTGCTTGATGGTAGAATTCAGTTCTGTGCAACTGTGGGACCTGCTTTCTTGCTTGCTATTGGCTGGGTCTGTCTGGGCTCCTAGAGATCACCTTCAGACCTACTTGTGTGGCTCACTTTATGACATGGCATTTTGGTTCTTCAAGGCCAACAGAAGAGTCAGAGTCTTTCCCTCTCTCCCAACCTCTTCCTTCAGAAAGGACCTAACCCTTCTTTTATGGACTCATCTGGTAGGTCAGGCTCACACATAATAATTTTCATTTTTATTAATTCAAAGTTAGTTTATTAGTAACCTAGTCGTAGGAGTCAGATCCCATCGTATTCATGAGATCTGCCTACATTCGATGTAGGTAATTGTATAGGGCATGTATATTAGGCAGCAAGAATATTGGGGACCATCTTAGAATTCTGATTACCATTGATACTTTATATAAATCATACAGTTTAATCCTCACAAAGCTTTCTGAGTTAGATAGTATTATGCATATTTTTAAGGTGAGGTTGTTAAGGCTTAAGGTTACACATCTAGTAAGCTAAAGAGCTAGCTGGATCTCAAACGTGTTTTACTCCGAGCTTTTCCTCTTTTTATTATGCTGCACTGTCCTGACAGAATTTGTAAATGTCAGGGTAATGCCCATATAGTTCAGGGCTTAAATAGCATTGATCTAAGAAAGGGGGATGACAGCATCAATAATAGCTTGGCTTTATTTAGTACTTGATATTATCTGAAGGGCTGTCACTCATCTCATTTGACCTTCACAATAACAAACATTTAGCTTCAAAGAGAGTACATGATTTGTCCAAAATGTGCAGTTTTATAACACCAAGCCCAGAAAAGTCTCTGAAGATTATGCAGTGACTTCAATGGAATGGAGGAAAAGTGGGTGAGTGTGTGTGTGAGTGAGTATGCTGAGTCTTACATCCAGAAGGAGTTTTCACTGTGGAGAGTGTATGGTTCCAAGGGAGATTCTGTGACTGATAGTTGGCAGCTATGTTGAAAAGCAAGAAGTACACAAAGCTTAGCTTGCCTGTGAGTAAATAATCAGCAGGATCTCAAGATGATACAGTCCCAGATGAAACCCTCAGAGAAAGCTGTCTGAAGTATCTTGTGGACATGCCAATTTCATGATATATGTAAGGCTTGAGAAGACCAGGTGTGTGATGGAGAAAGATGGTGGATTTGAGTGCCAGTTTAGTTACTCACTAGAATTATTTGTCTGAATCCCAAACTTCTTTTCTGTAAAATAGAAACAGTAATAGGAACTTCTTAATAAGGCTGTTATGAGAATTAAATGACCTGTAAAGCAATAAATAAGGCATGGCATGGCTCATAGAAAGTGTTCAACTTGTTATTATTACTCATATTGTTCTTATTAAGAGTTTTAAAGGAGGTCAGCAATGGTAGCTTTTGATTTTCTAGAAAATGTGAAAAAATGTTTTACTTATTATTCACAAATGTTCCAAATGTAATTTTATGAAGAAGATAAGTAAGGCATAGCATATGGCTAATTTTCTTATATTAACAAATAACTATATATATCTAGAAGATGTTGAAGAAAGTAAAGGTATGATACACTTTTCTAAAAGGTTATTCCCTCATCACAAAAGTGACTTTTTCTCCCCTAATAGCTTTAGAATTTTGAGAAGCAATTGGCATTAGCTTGTATATTTGTACATTCTCATGCCCTATGACCCACTAGTCTTAATCTTAGGATATATCCTCCAGAGACACCCAGGTACATGTGTGCAAGGGGACAAACACAGAATGTTCATACCTGAACTATTTGTAATAGCAAAATACTGGAAGCATCCTGAATGTCCAAGGAAGAAGATGGTCCAAATATTGTGGGTGTGTACATAATGGACGATAATGCATCTGTTACGGTGGATTAACTATGTTACATTGACATTTTATCCCAGGAGATCCACTAGAGCATGATACCCGTTTTAGAAAAGTCAAACGTAAGTAAAATTAGATAACGGAACAAGAAAAAACCTGAAAATGTTTACTTAAAAGAAAAAGCAAAGCAAGATGGTAATAAATGCTGTGAATATAATCTCAAGAGGACCTAAAGGACTGGGACCGAGAGAACACATGGAAAGACCTCAGTTAGAGGTAATGCTCTAGTTCTTAGATTGGGCAGTAGATTCAGGGTGTTTATTATATCATTTAAAAATGCAATAGAACGAAAGAGGATTATGCAGAGACTGATGGTGATAATGTATCTTGAAGCATGGATTACAATGAACATAATTCTGTGTTTTTGGGGTTCCAAAACAACACAAAGACAAGCAAAATAAATGAAGAAGGAGGCAGAAGTAGAAGCAATAGCTCTGGAAACTGGTAAAGAGAAGCTCCACAGAGACATCACCTGGGCATTGAGGGAAGAAATGTGTTGGAGCAGCAAGATAGAAAAAGTGTGCATAATAGAGAAGAAGTATTTTGTTCCTGAGCTTACTGAAGCATGCAAAGTCACATGACAAAAATATATGTATATAAATATATTTAAGAATGGAATAATGGAGTAATCAGGAGCAAGTTACATACTAATTGTTGACTGTTTTATCTTTTAAAATACACTTTTTTGGGTACATTTCATGATTAAAATGGCCCAATTTTAAGTGTAATGTTTGATGACTTTTGACAGGTAAGTACACTGTGTAACCATTTCCACAGTCAAGATACAGAACATTTCTATCATCTCCCCTAATTTCCCAAGGCCCCATTGCAAGTCCTTCCCCTCCTGCCCCTGGCCTCAGAAACGATAGATCTGCTTTCTATCACTATAGAGTAGTTTTGGCTTTTCTAGACCTTCATATAAATGGAATCATATAAATGTACTCTTTTCTGTTTGGCTTCTTTTGCTCAGCAAATTGTTCTTGAGATGTGTCCATGTTTTGGTGTGTACCAGTAGAATATTTATTTATTTATTTTAGAATATTTATTTTTATTGCTGAGTAGTATTCAATTTTCAGGCTAAACTACAATTTGTTATTCATTTCCCTTTTGATGAACTCTTGTGTTGTTTATAATTTGGGAGGCTATTGTGAATAAAATTGCCTTGCTGTATATTTTTTATTTCCTCCAAACTTGAATCTCTTGGAAATTTATTGGAAAGTCATTTTTATGACATCTTCAGGGACATTTCCAACTTTTTTGAACCAATAAAGTCCTTCATTCAGACAATTTATTAAGAAAACCCAATTTTTAAAAGCTGTTCTGGTCAGGGAGTCTGAAGTTTAATCTTTTCAGTCTTCCTTTTATCAACATCTTGAAATGTGTTCCAGCTACATGGAAGTTGAAATTCCATGGAATAGTTTTGAAGCTTAATGGTGTGGTGGAAAGACTACTAAACTAGAAGTTTGGATATCTGAGTTCGAGGAAGACTTCAGCATTAATACAGAGGAAGGGCATTGGAGTGGCAATGAGTTTGGAAGCTCTGTTTGTAGAAACTGCATTACTTTAGCTTATACGCTATGTCTATATATTAGTGTATTTGTGATGCCACAATACAATACCACAGACTGGGAGGCTTAAAAAACAGAAATTTATTTTCTCACAATTTTGGAAGCTAGAAGTCTGAGATAACAGTGCCAGCAGGCTTGGTTTCTCCTGAGGCCTCTCTCCTTGGCTCGCAGATGGCAACCTTCTCTCTGTGTTCTCACACAGTATTTTATTGGTCCATGTGCATCCCTCCTGTCTGTGTGTTGTGTCCAAATTTCCCCTTTCTATAAGGACACCAGTCAGACTGGACTAGGGCCCCCACCCTAAGGGTCTTGTTTTAACTTAATCACCTACTTCAAGTCCCAATTCCCCAATACAATTACATTCTGAGGTACTGGGGGCTAAGGCTTCAACATATGAGCTTGGTGGGTGGGAGACGCAATCCAGCCCATAACACTGTACACTCGTGGTGGCTTGGGCAAAGGAGGGATTCAGGGTGGAGCTAAAATCAGCCTCAGACACTCCTTGATGCTCTGCTATCTAAATTAAATCATTTCATTCATCAAATAGTAATTGGGAGACCATTATGTTCAAGCCACTCAAGGAGATTACAGTCTAGAAGAGGAGACAGACTTGTAAAAAAAAAAAAAGAAATAGGCCGGGCGCGGTGGCTCAAGCCTGTAATCCCAGCACTTTGGGAGGCCGAGACGGGTGGATCACGAGGTCAGGAGATCAAGACCATCCTGGCTAACACGGTGAAACCCCATCTCTACTAAAAAAATACAAAAAACTAGCCGGGTGAGGTGGCGGGCGCCTGTAGTCCCAGCTACTCAGGAGGCTGAGGCAGGAGAATGGCGTGAACCCGGGAGGCGGAGCTTGCAGTGAGCTGAGATCCGGCCACTGCACTCCAGCCTGGGCGACAGAGCGAGACTATGTCTCAAAAAAAAAAAAAAAAAAAAAAAAAAAAAAAAAAGAAAAGAAACAAACAATTGAGCAAACTTGAAACTATATCCTGTGACCCAGGTGCTCCACTTCTAGGCACATACCTTAGAAAACCCTTGTGCATATGTGCACGGAAACATGTTCGAGGTGTTCAGTGCAGCATTATGGATAATAAAGAAAATTCAGAAACAGTATAAAAGGGTCATCAGTGGAACAGTGGGTGGTAGGTTGTGGTACATTTATACAGCAATGAAAATGAATTTGATCTATTATGATTACATATGGCTAGATCTAGAAAACATGAGGTTCAGTGATAAATTCAAGTTGAAGAATGGTATTTTAGACATTTGTACACACGCACAGGTATACGTAATCCTCAAGTTGTTTAGGGAGGCAGACACAATAAAATATAAAATGTGGAAGGAAAGCTTACACATTAACTCTATTTGTGGTTGACTCTAGGGAAGAAAGGAGGGGAATAGTCTTAGGAAGGGAAACAAATGGAACTTTTACTGTATCTATTCTATTTCAAAGACAAATCAATAAAAGGAACAGGACCAAATATAACAAAACAACATTTGTTAATTCTGGATGGTTGATTCATGCATGTTCACTTGGGTAATGAGCATGTTTTTATTTTTCTGTATGGAATAGGTAGAGATTGCATTCAGTGGTGTCTAATGGAAAACTCAACTAAACAGTGTCTTAAAAAATTGTGGTTTTATTTTTTTATCCGACCATAAGTTGAGTGGTTTCACCTATATGTCATCATGGACCCAGGTCATCTGTCTGTACACTCAGACATGTTTTTGTTGGCTTTTGTTCTCAAGCTTTTGGTCTCATGGTTACAATATTGTTACTGTATTCTTACCATCAGACTCTATCAAGGCAGGTGGAAGAGGAAAGTAAAAGGGCAAATCCAGGTGAAACCTCTTCTCTTTAAAGATTTTTCCCCAAATTGCCACCTAGCAACTTCTACATATGTCTTACTGGCCAGAATTGGATCAACTGCTTCTTCTAGCTGCAAGGGAAGCTAAGAAATGTAGAATTGTAAGTGCTTATGTCATTACTTTAAATAAAACTGGTGAGAGTGACTATTGGGCAGGCAGCTCTCAGTCATGCTGTACATTCAACAATTTTTACATTAAAACAAATTGCAGAACACTATGATGAGTCCAGTAACTATTGCGTGGATAACTTTTCTGGGGATGAAAGAAACCTTCCTAGAGGAGGTGAACCCTAAACTGTGTTTTTAGAAATTACTGAGAGTTTGGGCCGGGTGCAGTGGCTCACGCCTATAATCCCAGCACTTTGGGAGGCTGAGGCGGGTGGATCATGAGGTCAGGAGTTCGAGACCAGCCTGGCCAATATGGTGAAACCTGTCTCTACTAAAAATACAAAAGTTAGCTGGGTGTGGTGGCGGGTGTCTGTAATCCCAGCTACTCAGGAGGCTGAGACAGGAGAATTTGAACCCGGGAGCCAGAGGTTGCTGTGAGCTGAGACTGTGCCATTGCACTCCAGCCTGGGCAACAGAGCGAGACTCCATCTCAAAAAAAAAAAAGATATTTCTGAGAGTTTGCATGTTGTCTCCTGTAGCTGAGAGTGAGATATTGACCAAGCCACTTTGAGTCCATGTTTACTTATCTGTAAAATAAGGAATGAGATTCAAACCCAGTGCTCACATGGCCAAGCAGGTACTGTAAGCAGGTGAAACAGGTCTGTGGAATGTAGGGGTGGAATGGAGCCTGTGTTATTCTGGAAAATCCATACCACTTCCCTCCAGAAGTCCCAATGCCAAAGAGCACTGTGTGGGTGCCATGTTGCTTGGCCTTATGGTTTTTCAAGAAAAGTCAGAAATAGGATTTTTATGTGATAATTTTAACTTTGAAAAAAATTCAATCATAAAAACACTGAATTTGTTAAAAAAAAAAAAAGAAACACACACACATCTACAGAATAACTTTAGTCTGAAGATTACTCATTTGTAAAATTGAAACTGGATGATCTACAGATCTCTTCTGGATTGGAGTTAGAGGTCTGTCTCTGTTTTTCTCTGTCTCTGTTGTAACTGAAGAGACCTTGGAGAACATTGTATTCTGTCTCTTGTCAAGAGGCACAGATTTAGAAAATTTAATTGATTTTTCCAAGGAGGCCTAATTAGTTAAGAGTCAGGGTAGAAGCTGAACTCATTTCTAATCCTAAGTAGTCCTGACATTGGTCTTCATGAGAATTGCTGTTTTTCCAACCGGTGGCTTTTGAGTTCCAGTGAGCAAAGGCAGTTGTTAAAGAGTAGGATCACAAGTCCTACTCTCATGGAGTCTTATTTAGTAGATTTGGGGCAAGACCTAGGAATGTGCATTTTGACAAGCACTTCCCCTCCCTCCAAACCTCACAGGTGATTCTGACAGAAAGTCTTTGGCTTATGCTTTGAGAAACATTGGTATGCACTATATTCATAGGTGTCATAACATAGTCCATGCCTTTGGAAAAGCTAACCACAAAAAACCCGTCTTGAAGATAGTCACTAGCAACTGAAAGCTGGTGGAATGTGTGATGACTTACCTGATTCCTTCCTCACCCTAAGCCCAGGAACAAGATTTAAGGCAGGGATCAGAATTTTTCATGCTTCCTCCTCTCACCCCTTAAATGTGGCCATGATGCCTTAATGAAGAGCTGGAAGCTGGGGACAATATGCTTTGGTATATTTGGAAAGGCTTTCTAGTCAGGAAGTCATAAAACCCTCAGAAAAGTCCTGATCACTTAAGTTCCTACTCGTGTTTGCAGCAGAATAAGCAGTTGAAAAGAGAGTGCTGCCAAGTCAGTGAAGACCCTAGGTACAGCTGAGACATCCTATAAAGACTGAGGCGATGTCATCAGTTGGAGAATTTCAGAGTTGCTGAGACTCTTTCAGTAAGATCTAAGTCTTTTTCTCAATTTTTTCCTGGAAGCTGCTAATATTCAAGAAGGACTCTTTGTGGTGTTGTGATCACAAATAGGTTTCATCCTGAGGGTCATTGGTGGTGTGTTGGTGTTGCTGCCTGGAGCACTGCACTGAGGCTCATGTGGGCTCATTGAGGAAGTATGCCATGATCAGATAGTAATGTCTGTCATGGTCAGAAAAGGACGAGGGTGGCAACTGTTAGGAGTATCTGACCTGCCAGGTTGAGGGAGTCATGAATCCAGAGGTGTGCCATCAAATGGAGTCCAGATAACATTTAGCCTCCTTCCTTCCCTTTTTCCTATGTTTTTCCATTGTATTACTATGTCTAATATTTTGATTATTGGTTATCTTCGCAATTTTTGAATTCTATACTTACTGATGAGCAGAAGAGGAT
The DNA here is from genome assembly GCF_009764315.1 of Trachypithecus francoisi. Classification (NCBI taxonomy): domain Eukaryota; kingdom Metazoa; phylum Chordata; class Mammalia; order Primates; family Cercopithecidae; genus Trachypithecus; species Trachypithecus francoisi. The sequence goes on along the minus strand of NW_022681472.1, from coordinate 77,391,080 downwards.
ATTGAGGCCAGGGAGACAAACAAGACCATTTGGTTGATGAGGGGTTGGAGGAGAAATGGAAGGCCACAGTGTCTGAGTTCAAAACCACTGCCCTGTCTACTCTAATGAGCTGCTACCTCAGCAGCCCTTGAGTGGCTATCAGTGGTATTCACCCATTCATTCTTCAAATATTGATTCAATGACCATTCTGTGCCAGGCATTGTGCTTCTCTGATTCTCTGATGTGGCAGTAGGACATTTATCCTTCACCGGCATGGTATGGAGCCTGCTTTGCCATCTTGGGAGTCACTTCTTTCCAAGCCTCTGTCTCTTTTTCTATAAAATGGGGTGGAGGGTGTAGTGAAAGTAAAATTCAAACCTATCAAACTTGTCGTGAAACACTTAATGAATATTAGTTATTAGTGCTGAGAAGTGACGGTAAATTTTCAGGGAACTTTCTACATTATATGAACTTTCCTATTCAAAAGTGTTCTTGACTAGCTGTAAACTGAGAAAACTGACTTTAAACCACTTTGTATGGGGGAGTGAAGGTTTCTTTGAACAGACAATTTCTACTCTACATCATAGTTTTTGTGAAAACTGCTCTCTCTTTGTGGAACACACTCACCCCTAACTCAGAGAAACAGCTTCTCATCCTTTTCCAGAGAGGTCTTCCCTGATATCCCTCACCTCTACCACCTCCTCCCAACGTATACCAGGTCTCCCTGGAAAGCACTGTCATTATACCTTAGGACCTATTGTTTTCCTTCAAATGTTTATTACAATTTATATTTAGATATTTATTTTTGTGCTAATTCATTTAATGCCTGCTTTCCACTAGTCTATAAATTTGGTGAGAGTGAAATCTGTGCTGCTTTGTTTGTCATTGTATTGCTCCCACAACCTGCACTTGTACCTGGTTGGCCCCTTCGTGGTGTTCAGGAAAAGGCTGTTGGGTAATAAATGCAGAGTGGGAAGACTGACTCTGGTTGATTAGTGCCCAGTACATCTTTGCTCTCCCACTTGTGTAAATTTCATAACCTCTTTAAGACCTGACTTCCTCCTCTTTAAAACTGATTAAAGATGCTTTCTTCAGGTAGTAAAATAATGAGTGGTTGCCAGGATTTTGACAGAGTGGAGAGTGGGGAACAGAAGATTTTTTGGGGGCAGTGAGCCTCTTCCATATAGTACAGTAATGGTGGATACATGTGACTATACAGCATGTGTTTGTCAAAATCCACAGAATGTGTACCAGGAGTGAATCCTCATATAATCTATGGATTTTACTTAATAGTAATGTAACAACATGGACTCATCAATTGTAACAAATGTACCATACTAAAGTAAGATATTAATAATAGGGGGAATGGAGGTGGGAGTAGGGGTAATATGGGAACTCTCTGTACCTTTACTCAATTTTTCTATAAACCTGAAACTACTAAAAAAAAAAAAAGTCTATTAATAAAAAAAAAGTGCTTCCTTAGAGGACAGCTGTGCAGATCGAATGCTTAGGTTAGTACCTAGAACATGAAATTATACTATAAGGAAGAGCTCCTTTTCTATAAGGAGAATCTTTGTTGTATCTAGGTAATGTACAGTTACTGAGTTTTTATAGTTAGCCCTAGAATGTCCAAATTCTCTAAACTCACATGTCTAAGAGGAGCAGTGGAAAAAAGATTTTAGATTTATTTTGAAGCTAGCTGCAGGAAATCTGACATCCACTGAAGCTCTCAGCAGAAGCATTTATTTTTCATTTGTTGCCAAGCAACTCCCATGCCAAGGGACCCTCTCAGAGTATGAGCAGCAGCCTGGCTCTGCAGCTATGTGTGATGCAGCTCTTGACACAGTGGCTATGAAGCCGGCTAGCAACAGGAGATAGGCCAGAGCAGTCTTGTGGCTGATTTGTGGGTGGTTCTGAACCCTGGTTTCCTCTGAGAAGTTCTGTAATTGCCCTGAATGTTTTATTAGAAAGTGGGCTGGGGGCTTGAGTTTGCTTAGATTCTCACCATCTATGTTACCGTAGGACAGATTTTTCTTATCCTCCTTTTCACCACTGACTTGCAGACCTTCCTCTGGGACTCGGTTTTTTTTTTTTTTTTTTAAGCTATAGGAAGACAGATTGACCATAAGGAAAGAAAAAGAAGCTACAAAAGAAATAATAAAGGGACTCAATAAAACCTAGACAGTCTGAGTTCCTCTGTGGTCATGAACTTTGATTTCTGACCTTCCTCAACCTGGTTTTGGGTTAAAATCGTAGACTCCTAGAGCTGGAGGATCACCTTGCTCAATTCCCTGTTTTCACAGCACAGTCTCAAAGCCCACCGAGTTGGCACAAACCCTATGGGGCAACTCAGCTGGAAGAGAAGCAGGTTTCCTGCCTTTTATCTTTTGAACTACCTGTTTCACAGCTAATCTTTCTCTGAAAAGAGCCTTTTCCTCTAATTATACACTACTTCTTTCCATAGACCTCAGGGGGAAACAAGAAAAGATTATTTGCCAACAGTCTATTAACCCCAGATGTATTTCTTTGGACTTATCCTTTAAATCCTTCCTCTTTTTCCTCAGATTCATGGTGGTAACAGTCGCTTTTTTGTTACAGCAAAGGGGCCTCCCTTTCGTATATTTTAAGTACAGTTTCTGCTGGGGACATTGGAGAATTGTGAATAAATTTAAAGTGGGAAGTGAGGAGTAGGCTGGTGATATTAATATGACCTTTAGATGAGAAATCGTCCCAGAGACCTTGAACGGCAAGGTCAAGGTAACACGCACTGATCTCTAAGTGCAAACCAAGGACTCAGGCTGAAGACTCTTCAACTTAGTGAAGGCTAAGTTCAGAGGTAGAAGGCAGGTGCTGGCAGGCTTTTCAGATATCTGGGCAGTAGAAACTGCAATAGAGGCCGCACCATGAAGACAGTGTCCATTGGACAGATTAATAGATGAGGTTGGGCTGCCTCGTTGACACCTCGTTTGGTCTCCTGGTGTCTCTGATGCATTCTAATACTAATCTTGCTCTCTCGGAACCACACATCCCACCTTCTCTTTTCTCAGTGACCGCCTGATACAACACTAGCTTTCTTGTCACTCCCAGACATTCTACTGGATGGAGAACTCTGTGCTTCTCTTGGGATAGCTAATACAGGCCCTGTATGCCCCTGATGTCTGTGTCCTTTTGGCTTCCACGGAGGCACAGGATGCAACAGTGTGAGGTGAGTAGAGCTTCCTAGGGCCATGCCTAGAAAGAGGAGCAGAGATGCTGCCACTCATAGTGTTCTGGGGTTACTGAGACAAAAACAGGGGTCTTCAGTCCTCTGACCTCTGTAGCTCCCGCCTACAGCAGGTACTCAGGTACCCCATGTGACCTCAGAGGAGGTGGGTTATCTGAAAGGGGGTGAGGAAAGAACAGGTCTGGGATTTAGGAGGCTCCTATGTGACCTGAAGCAGCCCAATTCTGTAAGGTAGACAATGATTTTCTCATCTGTAATGAGAGGGATGATGAAACACCCTGTTAGATTTCTTGCAGTTCAGTAATTCAGGGTTACTCTATTCAGATCTTCTTACCAGGCCCTGCTTTTGTCCTGGTATAATGATTCCCTTCATCTGATTTGTTCCTAAGGACAGGCCAAACCCCAACAGATTCAGCCTCTCCATCTAATTCATCTCTACAAAAAAGTCAGGTGGAAGGATGCTTGCTGGCTGTGTCCTTATGAAGATGTGACACTCTTCAGAACCCTTTCCCACACAGCTAGCAGGAAGCCCATTAGGAAGTTCAGAGTTGTCCTCATCCTGCCCCTTTTCAAAACCTTCCAATGACACTTCACTGTTTATAATCTAACATCCAAGCTTCTCCACATGACATACAAAGTCATCCTTCATAAAATGCCTGACTGCTTCTCCAACATTATCTCCCTCCATCTCATGCCTTATAACTGAACTTCACTTTCTCACATGTGTCTTGAGGTTTCTCACCATGTGACTTTGCTTACACCGTGTCTCTGCCTGTAATGCTCTCCCTTCTCTGATCTTCCCTTTCTTTCTCCAGAAAAATACTCATTCATCCTTCAGGATACAAGCCAGACATGAACTCCTGATATGGTTTTGCTCTGTGTTCCCACCCAAGTCTCATGTTGGATTGCAATTCCTAATGTTGGGGGAGGGACCTGGTAGGAGGTGATTGGATCTTGGGGGTGGATTTCCCCCTTGCTGTTCTCATGATAGTGAGTGAGTTCTCACAAGATTTGGTTGTGTAAAAGTGTGTAGCACTTTCCCCTTCACTCTGTCTCCTGTTGGCCATGTGAAGATGTGCTTGCTTTGCCTTCACCTTCCACCATGATTGTAAGTTTCCTGTAAGTTTCCCAGTCATGCTTCCTGTTCAGCCTGTGGAACCGTGAGCCAATTAAACCTCTTTTATTGATCAATTGCCCAGTCTCAGATTGTCCTTTATAGCAATGTGAGAACAGACTAATACAACTCTGTCATAAGTTAATAAATAAGAGAATGGACAGAGCCGAGCATTCAATGTGGCGTGGGATTACTGTGATGCTTCACTTAAATATTTTAGAATCCATGAATTTGGAGTGAGAAGGAGACATGAAGGGAGGGTCCCAACTTATCAGTAATTCTGATACCTGGATTCAGAATCTTGACTTAAGAGGTTCTGATCTCTGGGCTGCTGTTTGTTTGCTAGAGATCACTGAGATCATGAGCCAGATTTTGTTTCATTTTTTATTTAACAGGGATAACAAGAACTATATCAAAGGAAAATTATAATGATCAGTTTGATTCTGGGTATAAAAATGCTATGCAAATATATATTGATCTCAGCCTTTTGTGTGGTCAGCACAATGATAAAGCCTATGGTGCATGGTAATTATGTGATTAGTTAATATTATAGAAATGAGTAAATGAATGAATGAAGCATGCCAAAACACTTTAGAAAAATGCATGACAGAGCACCACCCCACTCATGCTACCACTACACTGACTAAAAATATTAGCTTACATTTCTTGAGTGCTTCTTATGAGCCAAACAGTGTGTTGGGCACATAAATATATTATTTAATATTTAAAAGAACCCATGATGTAGGTAGCAATTATTCCTACTTTATAGATAAAACAACTAAGAGATTATGTAGCTAGTCTATGGTAGATCGTGTTATCCTTTCCAATTCTTTAGCCTTCCTGTAATGCACACTTTTTCCTATGTAACTTTGTACCTCCTCACACTAATGAGGTGGGGAATATTTTGAAGGTCTTTGACTTCGGGTTTGACTCGGAGACTGACTTTGGCTGATCAAGTATGGCAGAAGTGATGATATGCCTATGCCAAGCCCAGGTTGTGGAAGCCTGGAATGTTTTTGCTCACCTACTTGTACTGTTGCCATTGCCATGAGAACATGCCCAGGGGCTGGGACATATAGTTTGCTGATCCCAGGAGTAGGATGGGAGAAAGCCACCTCAGGCAAGCTTTCCTGGTTAACTTGAAGATGTGTGAACAGGGGCAACAGGGATCAGAAGAGCCACCTGGTTGAGCCTGGCCTAGAGTAGCCAACTCTTGGTTGACCCACGGTCATTCAGGCTAAATCAGTGCTTACTGTTGCATGCCACTGAGATTTTCTGGTCATTTCTCATGTGGCAAAACCTAACTGATGCACTGTCTTTAAGTCACCGAGCTAAGAGTTGACTACACCAGGATTTCAACCACTGGACCATGCTTGAAGGCTGATGAAAGAGATGTGACCTGAGCAGTCCCTACAGGAGAGTAATTAACAGTCACTGCTTTTTTTATTTTTATTTTTTATTTATTTGTTTTTTTGAGACAGCGTCTTACCCTCTTACCCAAGCTGATGTGCAGTGATAAGATAATGGCTCATTGCAACCTCAACCTCCTGGGCTCAGGTGTTCCTACCACTTCAGCCTCCTGGGTGGCTGGGAGTATAGGCACACACCACCACACCCAGATAATTTTGTGTATTTTTTTTTTTTTTTTTTGTAGAGACTGAGTCTTGCCATGTTGTCCAGCCTGGTCTCGAATTCCTGGGCTCAAGCAATCTGCCCACCTAGGCCTCCCAAAGTGCTGGGGTTATAGGCATGAGTCACCACGCCCAGCCACTACTTTTTATGGAACACTAGTGATGCTATATTATTGAATCATTATAGCAAGCCAACATAGTAGGCATTAATATCCCCATTTTATAGATGAGGCTTGGAGAGGTTAAGCAATTTTCCCAATATTCACAGGAACATGAAGGGGTGGAGACAAACTTAATGCTCATGTTTCTCTATCTTCTAAGCCAATGCATTCTCTGCTCCTGCTGCATTTAGGTAGGCTCCCAGGCTTGCCGGAGTTCATCCTCCAAGACTGACTTCATTTGAGTTCATTTGTTAACAGGCCAAAAACCTATGGGGTATGTAAGATGTGCATGTATGTGTATGTATTTTGTGTGTGTGTGTGATATGTGTGATGTTGTGTGTATGTTGTGTTTGTGATGTTGTGTATGTGTATATGTTGTGTGTTTACATTGTGTGTATGTTGTGTGTGTGAAGCAATGTGTGCGTATGTGTATGTGTGTGCACATGTTGTGTGTGGTGTGTGTGTGATGTGTGTCTGTGTGTATGTTTTGTGTGTGATGTGTGTGTATGATGTGTATGTGATGTGCGTGTGATATGTGTGTATGTGAGGTGTGTGTATGTTGTGATATGTGTAATGTGTGTTCACGTGTGTTTTGTGTGATGTGTGTGATGTGTGTGTATGCTGTGTGTGGTGTGTGTGTGTATGTTGTGTGTGTGTGTATGTGTATGTTGTGTGTATGTATGTGTTTGGAGGAGCTATTGGGAGTTTCCTCATTGTGCATTGTCTTTTCCTTGTCGGACTGTTTTGGCCACAAGGTGAGGATCCAGTTACTAAGTGTTCTGAAATTTCTACCAAGGGAGAAGGAAGTGTTATTTTTTTCTTTCCTTAAAAAAAAAAAAAAAAAGACATTCATGGTTTTATGAATGGATATCATTGTTCAAGTTTTCAAAAGTCCTATCATTTTTCCTGTGTGACATTTTCTCCCTTTTCTTAACAAATTTCTAAGTGGAAAAGCATGCTGCATCTTTTAAAAGGATTTTTTAGGAAGCATCACCAACACTGCCCTCCCAGCAGGCTGCTCATGTTGAAGCCATTGTCGAAATATGGCAACCCGCCACTGCTCACAATGGGACTTGTCATTCATTCCAAAGGCCATTGTGGAAATTTGTCTTGTAGCTGTGTCTCAAACCAGCAAGATTTATTTTCCTTTCTTTACCACACAGTCACAGCTCTTACTTCTTTTTCATTGTTCAGATTGTGAAGAACGGCTTTTAGAGATTAGGACAGTGTAGATGCATGACGATGAAAAGTGCAAGACGGTTGGAAGACTTCCAGGGGAATGTGTCTCCCAGGGGATCTGTCATCTAGAGGCATTTATGGCCCAAGTGGAAACAAGCATGTCTGAAAATCTTTGTCCACAATAGGGTTCAGGAGAACAAGACACTCCAGAGTATCATGGGGTATTGTGGAGAGTGCACAGACTTTGGAGGTAAAATCAGAATAAAATTGCAGCTCTGCCACTTAGTGTACATGTGAACCTTTTTCAAGTTAACGGATTTCTTGGCACCTCAGGTTCCTTATTTATAATAAGAAGTGTTCGTTGGGAATCTTTTAGCTTTGATAACAGACAATATAAACTAGGTTAAGGAAAATGGTATCTATCAGCTCACAATCTAGCTTCAGTCTTGGCTGGCTGTGGGTTTCTCTGGCTTCAGCAGTCAATAGTACTTCATCATAGTTCTGTCTTGCTCCCTTGCTCAGTTTTTCTTATCTACCTTTGCTTGTTCTTGTTGTCAGGTTTTTTTTTTCATGTTGTGGCAAGATGCCTCCAGGATTTCCAAATTCCTCGGAGCTCATGGACTCATAAAAATTGCAAGTGGCTTTCCCAATATGTCTACGATCTATCTACATGTGGGAGTGAGTGTGATAGACATCTTTTTATTTCCTTTCAAATCCATGCTCCAGAGGGGAGGACACTTCACTTTGCTTTCTGCCTTGGGAGGCTATTTGTGCTGCATGGACCACACTAGTGTCTTCCTTGCCATCTGTGGTTTCTAACTGGGTTTGGCCAATGTGGGACCCTGATAAGATACTGAAGGGAGGATAGAAAGTGGGGTTAGGGTATTTGTTCTCTCAGCTGTCTCTCCGAGATGTTTCCATGGCTTGGCTGCTTTCCTCAATGGGAGGTACAGCGACTGCCTAGCAAGCCTCTCCATAGGGCTCTCTGTCTCCAGATTCTGGTCCATGCTCCTTCCCTGTGCCACCTCAGGACCAGGAGTGGTGATAACAGTCCTCACAGTTACTAGCCCTGGGATACTGCTCTTTCTCATGTAGTTTCTCCACATGCTACATCTCAAAAATAGTCCTTTTAATCAACTGTCATCAAATTCATTTGAACGTGCTGTTTTCTGCTGGGATCCTGATGGATGTAGCAAGCTATCAGAATGTGTGGAGGCCACTCACATGAGTTAGGCGTCGGGGCTCAGATGCTTCTTCCCTTCACAGCTTCCCTGGCTTGCTGGTTCCCCCACCTCCCGCTTTACCTCACTTATTTTCACTTCTGTGCAGAGTTTGTCTGTTGCTGTTACAAGCTCCTGCTCTTACCTGGAGGCCATAGCTGCAGTGATTTCAATCTTTTACATTTGTAAAATGTTTTGAGATAAAATAACGACTTTCACGTATAACTTTACAAAAACTTGTTGACAGAGTTGTTACAACCCATGTATTAGATATACGGAAAGTGCCATTCAGTAAGTTAAATGGATGACACAGGTCAAAGCTAACAGTGACTGAGTTGGACTTCAATCCTGGGGCTGTCTAATATGCAGTGAATGAAGGGATATATAATTAACTCATAGATTTAAGTGTCAAGGAGGAGGGATACTTGAGATGGATAAAAGAATAAAAACACATTATGACTGTCTTCTCTTATGTGCAGTCAAAATCATGACCCTGATATCATCTGTAGTACCACACATGGGGTAGAGTATTGAGTGATGAGAGTAGGGGAATCTGGGATAGAGCTAAATGGCTCTTTCTAAGAAAAGTGCGCATTTCAGAAACCATGAGATGGAAGGAGACTGACGGCTGTCTATGGGGAAGGTTGGGGCTGGGGAGGGATAGAGACGAGAGACAGAGCTATGTAGAGAATGAGATAGAGACAGAGAGACAAACAGAGAGAGACAAAGGGACAGAAACTGAGATAGAGAGACAGGGCTTGAGAAGGACAAAGAGATACAGAACAGACAGAATGAGACACAAAGAGACTCAGACAGACAGGGAGGGAAATGGGTAAGTCAGTATGGTGGTGGAGCATCCTGGAGAGATTTTGTGAAAAGAAACATGCCTCACAGGAATTTTTCTAAAGTGAAACGCTGTTAGTTAAACTCTGCTCTCTCTACAAAAGTCTTTTGGAAAATCTTTTTAAATTTTCTTTTTTAAAAAATTTTAAGTTCAGGGGCATATGTGCGGGTTGGTTACAAAGGTAAACTCGTGACATGGGGTTTGTTGTACAGATTATTTCATCACCCAGGTATTTAGCCTGGTACACGTTAGTTATTTTTCCTGATCCTTTCCTTCCTCACGTTCTCCATCCTCTGTTAGGCCCCATCCTCTGTTGTTCCCCTCTATGTGTCCATATATTCTCATCATTTAGTTCCCACTTATAAGTGAGAACATGTGGTGTTTGGTTTTTGGTTCCTGCTTCAGTTTGCTAAGGATAATAGCCTCCAACTCCATCCATGTTCCTGCAAAAGATATTACCTAATTCTTTTGTATGGCTGCATAGTATTTCATGGTGTACATGTACCATATTTTCTTTATCCAGTCTACCATTGACGAGCATTTAGGTTGATTCCATGTCTTTGCTATTGTGAATAGTGCTGTAATGAACATATGCATGTATGCATTTTTATGGTAGAGTGATTTATGTTCCTTTGGGTATATATACCCAGTAATGGGATTGTCAGGTCAAATGGTAGTTCTATATTTTTAGCTCTTTGAGGAATTGTCACACATTTTCCACAATGGTTGTACTAATTTATTTTGCACCAACAGTGTATAAGTCTTTAATTAAATATACATTTCTCACTAATGCCTCATGGGATGCCTTTTCTTTTAGGGACTAAACAGAGTATTGTCCACGTTCAAGGGTTGAAATGGATGAGAGAGACGTTGCCATCAGGAGATCTCTGGGCTCCATTGCAGTTGCAAACAGAAATTACAGCCTTTGTCCTTCAAGGCTCAGGTTTGCTTTATGTTTTTATTTTTTATTTTTTTTTAGATGGAGTCTTGCTCTGCCACCCAGGCTGGAGTGCAGTGGCGTGATCTCAGCTCACTGCAAGTTCTGCCTCATGGGTTCATGCTGTTCTGCTGCCTCAGCCTCCCAAGTAGCTGGGACTACAGGTGCCCGCCACCACGCCCAGCTAATTTTTTGTATTTTTAGTAGAGACGGGGTTTCACCATGTTAGCCAGATGATTTTGATCTCCTGGCCTTGTGATCTGACCACCTCGGCCTCCCAAAGTGCTGGGATTACAGGCATGAGCCACCGTGCCCGGCCTCAGGTTTGCTTTAAACTGCAGAACACTCCTGTATGAAAGGAACACCAGAGCTGGCCGTTCATTAATAAGCAGCCCAGATCAGAGCAGCCACATGCTGGTGAGGGTGAAGGTTCCGGTGAGGTGCCACCAGGCTGTGCTCACAGCTCTTCTTGTGGCTACGACACTGATGGAGTGAGTCTGTACTGAAGAGGAGGCTGTGTCAGGGGAGGTTTGCCTGCAAGCTCCTTTGCAAAACTGTTTCCTAAAGAACACTTTCAGCATCTAAGGCCACCTTCTGAGGTATGTGTGAAAGCTGTTTAGAGAACCCAAGGGTTTAAGAAAAGATTTACAACCCCTTTTCAATTGAGGTATGTTAAATGATAAACAAGGAAACAAATATAAATGATAGCAGAGCTGCTGAACTGGAAATGGGGGAATTCAGAGCTTACTTGCTTTGTAACCAGGGTAGGGTAGGAGTCTCTCCAAAGTCTCTCTGTGAAGGCTCCTAGGCCTACGCAGAACACAGCTCTTAAAAATTGATAGTATTTCTCCAGTTTTATTTATTTGACCACAGAACACATTATTTGCTTATCTTTCCAATGTATTTATTAACATATCAAGGCCAGTATTCTGAGATAGCTCTGTATGACAAATACTGCTTTATAGGCTAAAGATCTGCACTGTACCATATGGTAGCCACTAGCCACTGATGGCCACTGAACACCTGAAATACCATTAATCTAAACCAAGATGTGCTGTTAAGTGTAAAATGGACACTAGATTTTGAGGATTTTGTATGAAGAAAGGTAAAATTTCTCATTAATAATTTCATATTGATTACATGTTGAAATAATATTTTTCATATATTATATTAAATAAAATCTATTACTAAACTTGTTTATACCTAGTTCTGTTTACTTTTAAAAATGTGGCTATATATAAAAAGAATAAAATACCTAGGAATACAGCTAACCAGAGAGGTGAAAGATCTCTACAATGAGAATTACAAAACACTGCTCAAAGAAATTAGCAAAGACACAAAGAAATGGAAAAACATTCTAAGCTCATGGATTAGGATAATTAATATCATTAAAATGGCTATACTGCCCAAAGCAATTTATAGATTCAATTCTATTCCTATCAAACTACCAATGACGTTCTTCACAGAGCTAGAAAAAACTATTTTAAAATTTGTTTGGAGCCAAAAGAGAGCCTGAATAGCCAAGACAATCCTAAGCAAAAAGAACAAAACTGGAGGCATCATGTTACCCAACTTCAAACTACATTGCAAGGCTACAGTGACTAAAACCGCATGGTACTGGTACAAAAACAGGCACATAGACCAATGGAACAGAATAGAGAACCCAAGCATAAAGTCACACATCTATGACCATCTAATCTTTGACACAGCTTACAAAAACAAGCAATGAAGAAAAGACTCCCTATTCAATAAATGGTGCTGAGGTAACTGGCCAGCCATATTCGGAAGATTGAAGCAGGACCAATTCCTTACACCATACACAAAAATCAACTCAAGATGGATTAAAGACTTAAATGTAAAACACAAAACTATAAAACCTGTGGAAGACAACCTAGGCAATACCATCCTGGACATAGAAACTGGCAACAATTTCATGACAAAGACACCAAAAGCAATTGCAACAAAAGGAAAAATTGACAAGTGAACTCTAATTAAACTTAAGAGCTTCTGCACAGCAAAAGAAACTATCAACAGAGTAAACAGACAATCTACAGAAAAGGAGAAAATATTTGCAAACTGCATCTGAAAAAGGTCTAATATCCAGCATCTTTAAGGAACTTAAACAAATTTACAAGAAAAAAACAACCCCTTTGAAAAATGGGCAAAGGACAGGAACAGACACTCCTCAAATACAAACATGTGGCCAACAAGCACATGAAAAAAAGCTCAATATCACTGATCATTATAGGAATGCAAATCAAAATCACAATTAGATATCATCTCATACCAGTCAGAATAGCTATTATTAAAAAATCAAAAAATAATAGACACTGGTGAGGTTGTGGAGAAAAGGGAACACTTATACACTGTTGGTGGGAGTGTAAATTATTTCAAGCATAGTGGAAAGCAGTATGGTGACCTCAAAGAGCTCAAAGCAGAACTACCATTTGACCCAGCAATCCTATTACTTGGTATATACCTAGAGGAATATAAGTTATCCTACCATCAAGACACATGCATGTGAATGTTTATTGTAGCACTATTCACAATGCAAAGACATAGAATCAATCTAAAAGCCCATTCAATGACAAACTGGATGAAGAAAATGTGGTACATATACACCATGGAATTACTATGCAGTCATAAAAAAGAATGAGTTCCTGTCTTTTGTGGGAACATGGATGGAGCCGGAGGCTATTATCCTTAGCAAACTAATGCAGGAACAGAAAATTGAATACCACATGCTCTCACTTATAAGTGGGAGCTAAATGATAAGAACTTATGAACACAAAGAAGGAAACAACAGATACTGGGGTCTACTTGATGGGGGAGGGTGGGAGGGAGAGGAGCAGAAAAGATAACTGTTTGGTACTGGTCTTAATAACATGGGTGATGAAATAATCTGTACTACAGACCTCCATGACATGTCTTTACCTATGTAACAAACCTTCACGTGTACCCCAAACCTAAAATAAAAGACAAAATAAAATGTAGCTGTAAGAACATTTAAATGACATATGTGATTTGTATAAGTGACTCACATTGTGTTTCTATCAAAGAGTGGCAACATAGAACATAGCTGGAACATCTTCACCCACCTACAACAGAACCTCATTTCCAGCCCCTGGTGCCTCCATCTCCTTTCCCAGCACTCTCCCCCTTGCTAACTCTGCTGCAGCCACAGCATTCCTCAAATATGCCTGGAATGGCCTTCCTAGGTGTTATGGAACGAATGCTGGTGTCCCCCCACATTCATATTTGAATTCCTAACTCCCTAAGGTGATGGTATTAGAGCTGGTACAATTAGGGAGATAATAAGGTCATGGGGAACCCTTGGGAAGAGAGTTCTCTTGCTCTCCTGCCTTGTGAGGATACGAGAAGCTGAGTGTCTGCAACCTAAAAGAGGGCCCTCACCAGCACCTGATCATGCTGGGACCATGATCTCTGACTTCCAGCCTCCAAAACTGTCAGAAATAAATGTTTGTTGTTTAACCACCCAGGCTGTGGTAATTTATTATAGCAGCTTGAGCAGACTGAGGCACTAGGGCCTCTGCCTTTACTGTTCCCTCTGGAATGTTCTTCCCTGCCTTACCCACACAGCCAGTTTTCTTTCTGCATTCATGCATCTGTTTGTATGTTACCTTATTAGAAAGGCCTCTGTGTTAGTCTGTTCCTCATGCTGTAACAAAGTTCTTTAGACTGGGTAATTTATATATAGCATTTATTTTTACTATTCTGGAGGCTGGGAAGTCTAAGCTCAAGGTGTGGGCAGATTCAGTGTCTGGCAAGGGCTTATTCCTCATAGGTGGTGTCTTCTTGCATGTCCTCACATAGTGGAAGGGCTCAAGCCTTTTCTTATTAGGGCATAATAAGCCTTTTTTATTAGGGCACTCATCCTATTCATGAGGACACCACCCTCATCATTCAGTAACCTCCACAAGCCACACCTCCTAATATCCCCACATTGAGGATGAGATTTTAACACATGAATTTTGGAGGAATGCAAACTTTCACACCATAGCAGTCTCCTATCACTACTCACTTATTCATTTTATTTTCTTTCTTAGCACTAAGTTTTACCTAACACATCACATGTTTATTTACTTATTTATTGTCTGTTTCCCTCACTAGAGTGTGTGAACTCCTTGAAAAAGGATAAACTTTTACTGCTTTATCCCCAGTGCCTGAAAGAGTGGGACAACAGAGGTGCTTGATAAATACTTGTTCAAACAAAGGAGGAATGAATGGATGAATGAATGACTCAGTTAAAAAACTTTTTCCTGCTGGTCCCAGATGCTGCTTTCGAAGCCTTTTCATTGTGTACCCTGGGCAGCCATACCCTATCACTAGAGTTGGCATTCTAGACAAGGCCCTTCACCATGCTGCAGAGATACCCTTCTCCCCACAGCCTCTGCAGGGTATTTGCTGCCTGAGGGAATCTGGGGCATATTCACTGTGATTTTCTCCAAAGATAACTGCCAACAAGTTACCACCTCCCTCGGTGCACAGGTTGCCCCACCAACTTAGAAATGGGAGTCTATTTCTTCTCCTTGAATCTGGGGTGGCCTGTGATTTACTTTAACTAATGGAATGTGGCAGAAATGATACCGTGTCAGCTCCAGGACTAGCCCTTAAGAAGCCTGGAAGCTTCTGCTTTTGTTTGCTCAGAGTCAGCCACCACGATGTAAGGAAATCCAAGCTATCCTCTTGAGGAGAGAGGACATATGGAGAGACACTGAGAGGTAAAATGCCACACAGTACTAACGGCCACATGGAAAAGAACTGAAGCCCCTCAGCCAACAGCCAGCACCAAGGCCCAAACTCTTCAGAGAGGTCTCTAAACCTCCAAAATATACCAGCCTTCAGCAGGATGCACTTGCATAAGTGACCCCTATGTGATCAAAGTGGGGCAGAATGAGCACAATCACAGATCATGAGAAATAATAAATTTTACTCTCTTACTCCAGTAAGTTTCTAAGTGGATTGTCATATAGCAAAAGATAATTGACAAACCCATGTTGTCTTTTTTTTTTTTTTTTTTTTTGGTTAAGACAGAGTCTCGCTCTGTCGCCTAGGCTGGAGTGCAGTGACGTGATCTTGGCTCACTGCAACCTCCCCTTTCCAGGTTCAAGCAGTTCTCTGCCTCAGCCTCCCGGGTAGCTGGAATTACAGGTGCCTGCCACTGTGCCCAACTACTTTTTGTATTTTTAGTAGAGACGGGTTTTCACCATCTTGGCCAGGCTGGTCTTGAACTCCTGACTTCGTGGTCGACCCACCTCAGCCTCCCTAATCTTGTCTTATTTTCTCATCCTCTTCTGATTATCACTTTGTCCACCTGGCTCAAGAAGTTGGCCTGCATTGCCGTGATGCTACCATGATAATATAATTGTCTTCCTCTCCAGGGCAGCAACTTGGTCTGCTGTGCAGCCCACTTCATCCCCTGGAGGCCATGGTTGTAGATTTGTATCTATCGGGCCTTACCTCTGGCCCTCTGCACAGTTCTGGGAAAGGTGGGTGGGGACTGTAGGATGGGGCTTTGGAGTCAGGTCAACCTGAGTTCCAATCACTGCTCTGTTTCCCAGCTCCTGAGGGGCCACAGAGTTATTTACATCTCTGAGCCTCAGTTTCCTTTTCTGCAAACAAGGACAGTGATACTTATCTCACTGGGCTCTTGTGAAGATTAGAGGTGATGTGTGTGTGTGTGTGAAGTGTCTGGCACATCATGAAAACAACCAGTCAAAACAAAACTCACCCTCCAGATTTCCTTGGATAATATTCTGTCTCACTTTCCGAAGAGCTTGGCATTTCTAGTCAAACACAAGGAGCAGAACTGAGACCTGATTTCAGGCTTGTGTGGACTTTGAACATTGGCCCCCCAGAAAGTTCTCTCTAAGGCTTTGTTGTAGCAACCACAAACAACCAGCAGCCCACTCACAGGAAGCCCTGCCCTGTGGGCCCTGCGGCAGCGCTCTGCACAATAGGGATCTGTCTGCTGATTACCATGACCGTGACATGGCTTTGAAAAGCACATCTCATCGCTGCCTGGTGACTCCTTTCAGAGCCTCCCCCAGGGCAGGTTATTTTGCAACCAGACAATGAAATCCAAATTTACTAGGTATTTTATTTTGGAGGTTGAGAGGGAAACAAAAATTCTTCAATTAATCATTCATCCTAAACCATGTTATGCCTCTAAACATTGCTTTCACCTTAATAAAACTCATACTCCAGGGCAGTAGCTGTGGGGAATGACAAGCTAAAAGTGAGTGCTAGCTGGAGTGAAGGTTAAGAAACAGGATCTGTCAAGTTGCCCTCCTGTGGGGACACTGATCCAGCTCAGGAGGCAAGGTTGGGCTGGTATAGATAGGCCTGACTTTGCAAAACATGGATAAAGACATGGATATTAGGAGGTGTCCAGAGTTAGTGGGTGCAGGGATGAGGCCAGGTTGCTCTGCTTTCAGCTTTCCTAGGGGCAGGGAAGATATGCAGCAGGTAGGGGCTGGAATGGCACCCTGGAGAACTTCTGTTCTAATTGGTTAGGATCCCGTGCTGATTGGCTAGTTGGGCAGTGCTACAAACACAATCTTTACCGAAGAACATATCTGAATGGAGATCAGGACGTAGTCAAATTCCTTTTACTTGGCTTTAGGGCTAGAAATTTGATGTATCATGCACTTGCACCCATTGTGGTAGTTTCCTTGAAAGCTTCCTTGGAGGGAAGTGGTAAAAGCTGTCAGAGGAGTGAAAGCTTTGGGAACAATCAGAAGAGTATTTTCATTTGGTTGATTTGTAAACTCCAAGTTGGAAAAGAAAAAAAAATGAGGTGTAAGGAAGGGGTCCAGTTTCAGTTTTCTGCATATGGCTAGCCAGTTTTCCCAACACCATTTGTTAAATAGGGAATCCTTTCCCTGTTACTTGTTTTTGTCAGGTTTGTCAAAGATCAGATGGTTGCAGATGTGCAGTGTTATTTCTGAGTCCTCTGTTCTGTTCCATTGGTCTATATATCTGTTTTGATACCAGTACCATGCTGTTTTGGTTACTGTAGCCCTGTAGCATACTTTGAAGTCAGGTAGCATGATGCCTCCCCCTTTGTTCTTTTTGCTTAGGATTGTCTTGGCTATGCGGGCTCTTTTTTGGTTTCATATGAAATTTAAAGTAGTTTTCTCTAATTCTGTGAAGAAGGTCAATGGTATCTTGATGGGGATAGCATTGAATCTATAAATTACTTTGGGCAGTATGGCCATTTTCATGATATTGATTCTTCCTATCCATGAGCATGGAATGTTTTTCCATTTGTTTGTGTCCTCTTTTATTTCATTGAGCAGTGGTTTGTAGTTCTCCTTGAAGAGGTCCTTCACATCCTTTGTAAGTTGTATTCCTGGGTATTTTATTCTCTTTGTAGCAATTGTGAATGGGAGTTCACTCATGATTTGGCTCTGTTTGTCTATCATTGGTGTATAGGAACGCTTGTGGTTTTTGCACATGAATTTTTTATCCTGAGACTTTGCTGAAATTGCTTATCAGTTTAAGGAGATTTTGGGCTGAGTCGATAGGGTTTGCTAAATATACAATCATATCATCTGAAAACAGAGACAATTTGACTTCCTCTCTTCCTATTTGAATACACTTTATTTCTTCCTATTGCCTGATTGCCCTGGACAGAACTTTCAATACTATGTTGAATAGGAGTGGTGAGAGAGGGCATCCTTGTCTCGTGCCGGTTTTCAAAGGGAGTGCTTCCAGCTTTCACCCATTCAGTATGATATTGGCTGTGGGTTTGTCATAAATAGCTCTTATTATTTTGAGATATGTTCCGTCAATACCTAGGATATGAACAGACGCTTCTCAAAAGAAGACATTTATGCAGCCAACAAACGTATAAAAAAAGCTAATCATTACTGGTCATTAGAGAAATGCAAATCAAAACCACAATGAGATACCATCTCACGCCAGTTAGAATGGTGATCATTAAAAAGTCAGAAAACAACAGATGCTAGAGAGGATGTGGAGAAATAGGAACACTTTTACACTGTTGGTGGGAGTGTAAACTAGTTCAATCATTGTGGAAGACAGGGTGGCGATTCCTCAAGGACCTAGAACTAGAATTACCATTTGACCCAGCCATCCCACTACTGGGTATATACCCAAAGGATTATAAATCATTCTACCATAAAGATACATGCACATATATGTTTATTGCAGCACTGTTCACAATAGCAAAGACTTGGAACCAACCCAAATGCTCATCAATGATAGACTGGATAAAGAAAATGTGGCACATATACACCATGGAATACTGTGCAGACATAAAAAAGGATAAGTTCATGTCCTTTGCAGGGACATGGATGAAGCTGGAGACCATCATTCTCAGCAAACTAACACAAGAACAGAAAACCAGACAACGCATGTTCTCACTGATAAGTGGGAGTTGAACAATGAGAACTCATGGACACAGGGAGGGGAACATCACACACTGGGGCCTGTTGCAGATCGGGGGGCTGGGGATAGATAGCATTAGGAGAAATACCTAATGTAAATGATGGGCTAATGGGTGCAGCAAACCACCATGGCATGTGTATACCTATGTAACAAATCTGCACGTTCTGCACATGTACCCTAGAACTTAAAGTATAATAAAAAAAAGGGTGGCAGAGATTGATTTTTTTTCCAATATTTTTTCTATCCATTTTTTTCTGAATAATAACATCTCTATTTTGGCTTGTGACCACTTCAGAATAAAAACCTCCTTGCTGCTGGATAGTATCAGCTGAGGTATCAGTAAGAAATGTATGGCATACTTAAACTGGATAATCGACCAGAGTTTAATAAAGAGACTGTTTACAAAGATGTGTGCAGTATAGGGTTTTTAGAAACTCAGTGGAGCATATGCAGAGAGCTGTTACCATCCCTAGTCCTGAGAAGCCAGAGGAAGAAGTGGTCACCAAACCTCCAGAGTCACTGAGTAGGAAGGGGTGATTGACAGGAACTGCCTTGGGAGAGGTGGTGGCTGCCCTGGGGAAGGGGTGGAGATGGAAATGGTCTATTCCTGGCGGGAAGAGTGTTTTATTATTGACCTTGTTTAGAATTGTCTGTGGATGGTGATAATAAAAAGTTGGTAGTCTTTTATTTGGCTTTATTATTGCTTTTTAAATTATCTACAAGCAATGTAGCCTTTCGTGTTTGCAGCTGAAGTAGACCATTCTTCCTCATGCACTAGATAGAGAGAGAGTGCCAACCCATATAGACTTAGAAGAGAGCAAGCTGGAGGGCCAGTCTTACCCTCCTTTACCTCCTCCTCTCCTGAGCGTGTCTCCCACTGGCTGTACTCAGCAGAAGCCAGAAGGCCAGGCGGCCCACTGATGTCATCAATTCAGGTAAATCCTTGACAGCACAAGACAGTGTAGAAAAGGGTGGAGCTGGATGTGGTGAAGGGACAAACAGAAAATATCCAGCACCAAGGGAAAGCCTGGAGATTCAGTTCTGATCAATGCGGTGGAGCTTTGGTTAGTGGATTTGCAACTGAATGAAGTGTCCTTAATATAAATGGTGTGTCCACTCCTTTCTTCTCTTTCCCACTGGTTAAAATTCAGATGTGATGGAGAGAACCAGAGCAGAAATATTATAGCACATGGTGAAAACACACATTAAGGATAGTGGGGCAATGAGAGAGAAGGAGGTTTGAAGGGTCAGGAAGGCTCTACACTCACCTATATTCACATGAGAAGAAAACATATTTCCCATATTGTTTAATCCACTGTTATTTCTTTTGCCATTTGCTGCCAAACCTAATCCTACCTATTGCAATCAGTTTCTTCTATGTGAGAATGTATGGAATGTATCTGTTTATCCATCAAATAGTTACTTAACAACTTCTGTATGCTATGTCTGGATAAAACAGCATGAAGAGACTGCTTGTCCCCAATTTTGGTCTCTGATATTAATATTTACAAGACAAAACTGTCTTACCTGTATTTTCCCAAAAGGAAAGAGAAAAGATTTGAAGCCACTAACCTTTGGATTAGGAAGCCAGAGTCTTACCTGTATGGGATCCTGGACCATAGCATAGAAAGAACACCTAATGAGTCTCTTATCTTCATTCTTTTCTTTCAGGGATTTCAAGACACATCTAATATCTTAAAGAGCTGATTGCTGCCATGTATAGGGGAAATAAATGAGAGGAATATGCCTGCATAATGGGGATGCAGCTAGCCTTGGGTAGTGATTCATTCAGTATTCTTTTGGCTACGAGTAACAGAATATCCAAATAAAATTGGTGCTATGAAAAAAAAAGTGGTGCTATGAACTGAATGTTTATGTGTCCCCTAAATCCATATGCTGAAATCCTAATCCCTAATGGGCTGGTATTTGGAGATGGGGCCTTTGGGAGGTAATTAAGTCATGACGGTAGAGAATGATGGGATTGGTTCCTTTATAAGAAAAGACAAAGAAGAGCTTGCTTCCTCTCTGATCTCCACCAGGTGAGGACACAATAGGATGACCATCAGCAAACCAGGAATAATGCCCTCAACAGACATCCAATGCCCTCAACTGACACCTTGATCTTGGACTTCTAATTCTCCAGAACTGTGAGAATAAATACCTGTTTTTTAAAACCACCCAGTTCATGATATTCTGTTATAACAGCTCAAACTAAGACAAGTGGTTAATGCAGAGGGCTTTATTATCTCATGCAAGGAGAAATCTGGGGGAGTGCATTGGAGGGAGGCTAATTCAGAAGCTCAATGATGTCAGGGCTTTGGGTCAGCTTCCTTCTGATTCTCTTAACTTCCTCCTCTTGGTAAAAAGATGGCTGACTAAACTTCAAACACCACATTTTCAAATAACATCAAAGTCAGGGAGGAAGGAAAGAAAGAAGAAAGGAAGAGAACATTTTTCTTTGTTGTATCTTTTTCTTAAGAAGAAAAATCTCTCCTAACATCCAGCTTCCGCTGCCCCTCTTCAGATTTCCCCTCATTTATCATAGTCTAGATCTTGCACACATGGCTATCACCTTAAACCATCACTGGGTGAGAGAGGTGATTGCAGTGACTGGAGAAGGTCAATCATGATTTATCCCTGGGGCTGGTCCCATCTCCCTGTGTATACCAGTGCCTCATAGTAGCATGAAACCAAGACACTGTTAATAAGGGGGAAGGGCTGGTTTGGGCAGTAACAGGAAAAAGGAAATATAAAGGCCATTCTTAAAAGAAGGAAAGGGAAATTAAACACAATTTAACTGCAAACAAATTAAGCGATATTTTAGGCTAAAGTTGACTGAACAAATGCTTAGCGTCTGGGCCATGGTTAGGGACAGAAAGGTGACTACCATGATGGAAAGGAACAGTTTAGAGAAGATTCCAAGGAGAGGGAATTATAAGTAGAAAAAGGCAGAGATTAATCATTAATTTTCTGCTTCTGTGTCTTGGTCATGGCTAGCTGGAATGCTACTTTGATCTAATTATGTAGTTTATGGATATATGTGTCAAGGCCCCTGTAGGAAAATAATGGCTCACTCAAATTGGGTAATTACAGAGAATTTAATATAGAGACTGCTTATAAAGGTGTAGGCAGAGTTTAAGGAAATAAACAAGGCATACTGCGGTATCATAGTGCACCAAGAATGTGGATACATTATCATCCCCAGGACAGAAGAAGCAAGGAGAGGGAAAAATTACTGTAACCTGGAAAGAGATGCATTAAAAGAATACTGTGATAGGAGCTGTGGCTTTTGGTAAAGGGACATAGCTAACCCATAGTAGCCTGGCAGAGCAGGAGACTGGACACCCCACCCTCATTCTCTGTCATCTCTGATATCCACTCCCAACTTCAATTGAACAAAACTGAAAACTAGAGGGCAAGGGAACATGTTGACACAGATTATAGAAGATTTTCTGGGGCACAGAGTAGAAGGGTGGAAAGTGGATCTTGAGGTGCAAATGGGAAATAAAGAATATACTCTCATAAATGTAGTAAGCAAATTAATGTGTCTCTTTTAGTGCGGATAACAGAAACATGCATAATAGAAATGGATGGTAATAATAAAAGTACATTTTAATGATAAATTCTGTAAGCTAAAGCCTGAGGCTTGGAGAGCTTAAATTACCCAACTTAACACAGCCTGGGATTCACACCCACATCTGTCCTGCGAGAGTCCACTCCATTTCCATCACGGGCTGGATGGTGACTGTGGCATGGCTGTCCTGGCATTATGAATCAGCATCAGTTGCCTTTAGACAGTAAGGAGGCAGGAAGAGCAAATGATCATAAGAAACCCCTTTCCTGTTTTTAGATCCTTACTTTGGGGAACATGACTAGGACTCTGAAGGCCTTAGTGGAATCTCATCCTTCCTCTTAAGGTCTGTTGTGACAGAAGGGGTCCGTGCTTGTGTAAATCTCATACTATGAGGCCATCCTTTTATAGTTAGCACTGATAGCCATCCTGGTGACCTCTTCAAAGGGAAACATTCATCTTTGAGTCTAGAGTCTACCTGGAGGGACCTGTCTGCTTTGCATTATCATGCTTACTCTCTCAGACCTGCTGCTTCCCCACATCCTCTACAGCAGTGACTTCAGGATGGAGGGAATCGCTGGGCAGCCGCAGAAGGAAGGGAGCAGGGCTCTAGCGGAGGAGATGGTGGTTCATGGTGGTGGCTTCGTGGACTTGAAGACCTATTTTTGTTCTGTCCCTGACTCTGCTCCCTACAGAAAATACATCTTTCTATGTGATGTGAATTTTGGTATTCTGAGAGGACCCCCTAAGCTTCATCACAAATCTGGTGCCTAAAATCCTGCAGTCCACAGTACATTTCTTTAAAGCTGTCCTGTCCAGCGGGATCGTTAACACAGACCTTGGAAGAGGGGGTGGGAATTTAGAGAGACAAGAGACACAAGAAATGGAGACAAGACAGTATCCTGATCAAGTCTCGTTTATTGAGGGCGTTAGTACAGCTTATATAGGATGGTAAGAAAGAGGAAGTGCGGCAGAGCAGGCGGGGAGGAGAATAATGAGAGATGTCACCAGGCGCATGCTCGGTAGACTTAGTCTTTCCCAGGCGCGGGAAGTTATCTACCGGCGAGGGAAAAGTTCCGGCGCGCGCACGGGAAAAGTTGATGATGAAGAACCAGGAAGTGCGCCATCTTATCTCAGCAATGCAGAGCTTAAGCAACAGAGGCCGCGGCAATTTCCGGGCCTCAGGGCTCCGGACATAAAGCAGCTTGATGAATTACAATTGTATCTTAGCTACTTTTTAAGGTACTATGTTGTATGCATAGTTTAATTGAATAACTACAAGAAGTTATGATACTGAGGCTCCTAGGGGGATCACAGTCACACAATTGGTGGTTGATGGGGCCGGGCGCGGTGGCTCAAGCCTGTAATCCCAGCACTTTGGGAGGCCGAGACGGGCGGAGCACGAGGTCAGGAGATCGAGACCATCCTGGCTAATACGGTGAAACCCCATCTCTACTAAAAATGACAAAAAAAAAAAAAACTAGTCGGGCGAGGTGGCGGGCGCCTGTAGTCCCAGCTACTCGGGAGGCTGGGGCAGGAGAATGGCGTAAACTGGCGGGGCGGAGCTTACAGTGAGCTGAGATCCGGCCACTGCACTCCAGCCTGGGCGACAGAGGGAGACTCCGTCTCAAAAAAAAAAAAAAAAAAGAATTGGTGGTTGATGGAACCGGAATTTGAAACAGACTCCTCTGATTCCAAATCTAGGGTTCTTAACTAGTATATTTTACTCAGCATGGCTTGAAGTAGGGTGGGCATGGATTTGCTCATCAACTGATGTATGTATGAGATCTCCAGAAAGTTATTATTTCCATGTCTGAATTTTTTCGTCTAAAAAATAGGAGCTGGAGGAATGGCAAAACAATATAGAATAGACAGGCTGCAGTCATTAACGTCAAACTCGATCTTCTTTAGAACTTTTTCAAAGCCAGTGGTGGCAGGTGGCGGTGGTTCTAGTCTTCCCCAGGTAAATAGCATCCTGAACAGATTTTTTCATGTCGAGGGGAGAGGTGCAGACTATTGGCATTGGAGAAGAAGTACTGAATATAACAAGAGTGGAGTTTTTACTCTTCCACTTGCTAACTGAGTAAACTTGTGCAAGACTCTTAATCACTGTGACATACCTAGAGACTGTATCTTTATCTGTACAACATACACCTACTTTATGTAACTACACAACATCATTGAGAGTCTTAATTGATCAACTGAGAAAATACTATGTTGTAAATTATTATATGCAAGGTCATGTAATTTGTCATATAATCACTTTTTTTGTTTTTTTGCCGTGAAGAAACCAAATCTTTACCAACAAAACTAATTTGTGTCTAGGGAAGTTTGTTTCTCTCTTCTTTGCCTAGTGGTTACATTACTTTCCAGCTACAAAGGGGTGTTTGACGTTGACATATTACAATTTGACCATCTTATTTGCTTTAAATATTTTTAAAAATACGATCTATTGAAGAGGTAGCTATCAGAGTATTTAAATAACATAGTTTATAAAAATAATTTTTATTAATTTATGTGGAACATAGGCTTATAAAAGTTACTGATAAATACGTGGTGAATTGCTTTAATCTGTTATATATATTATATGAGGCTGATTAAATTCTCCTTCTCTGATCTCAGAAGCCAGCTTGATGACTTTTCCCCTTTCCAGTGTAACACAGCATGTGGCTCACTGGGGTGGTTTGATGATCGATATGTGGTACAGGGGAAGGTGGGCATAGGGAAGAGGCTACAGGATCCATGGCTCCAACCCACAGTAAAGGGTCTTGGGGGAGTTTCTTTATCCTCCTCTGGCCATCATTAAGGTTCCATTTCATAGATACGGAAAATGATGCATAAACACATCATCTGAGTTCTATAATGTTACTTAGAATCAGAAACACCAAGATCCCACCTGTGTATTTCCCACTAGATAAATCAGACTGCTGCACATCCTAGAAAAAGTCAGGTGTGTATGTGCCATGTGAACATACCCTAAAAATGATGACTTATTAAGAGAAATTATAGGCTTTAGAAGTGATTTTCCAAACTATCGTTTTCATTTCTTGCCCCAAATGTACCTTTTGGTGTCACTATTGGATAGTATACAGGCCTGAAATTGGGCAATCATTTCTCTTCTTATATTTTAGAAATGTGTTTTGAGAAACTACTATCAGAAAATAAAGAGCTACTTTCCTCAAGTTGGAATCTGTGCATTTTTAGATAAAAAATAAGAATGATCTTACATTTTTTGTGGTTAGAATCATAAGGATGGGACAGACCAGAATAAGCTGAATTTTTTCATCTAAAAAATGGGAGCTGAAGGAATGGCAAAACAATATAGAATAGACAGGCTGGAGCCATTAACATCAAACTTGATCTTCTTTAGAACTTTTTCAAAGCCAGTAGTGGCAGGTGGGGGTGGTTCTAGTCTTCCCCGGGTGAATAGCATCAGAGCAGATTATCTCATAACGAGGGGAGAGGTGCAGAATATTGGCATTGGAGAAGAAGTACTGGATATAACAAGATCGTAATGATACGATCCATTGAAGAGGTAGCTATCATAAAGCATTTAAATAATACAGTTTATAAAAATAATTTTTATTAATTTATGTGGAACAGGCTTATAAAAGTTACCGATAAATACATGGTGAATTGCTTTAATCTGTTATATATATTATTTCATGACGAGGGGAGAGGCCTAGCAGATTTGCAACCAACCCAGCATATTTGGGAGTTATTTACAAAATATCCTTGAAGATATTTTGCTTCTGTAATGGATTCATATCTTAAGGGAAGAGTAGGCCATCTATCTGATTAAGCTTTATTCTCATTCATGGTTTTAATGATTAAGAAGAAACAGAGGGAAAACCTAATTATAGGCCTTTGGAGTTTGCTGACCTAGGCTGAAAAATACCCAAATCTCCTTCAATGTTTTAATTTAAATTGCATGTTCTTCTTACATTACAAAATTTGATGTAAAACTTTTTAAAATAAGAGAGGAGCCCATACAAAGTTCAAACGAAGTTCATGTAAGTTTTAACCCTCTACTGCTGTGCTATGAAATCCCTGCAGGTGAGATCTGAGATTTGTCCCAAGTTCAAAAAAGGAGCTACAGAGATCAATCCTGTCCATATTCCCACCTCCTAGAAAAATAGAAAGTAGTCACTGGTAGACGCAGGCTTTCTTTTTTTCATTCTTGATCTTGTCCATATTCCCACATCCCAGAAAAATAGAAAGTAGTGACTGGTGGATGCAGGCTTTCTTTCTTTCTTTCTTGATTTTGTTTTAGAATTGATTGAATTCAGGTTGGTCTTAGCCAAATCTAAGCTGTGCTTTCTCCTTTCAAAAGCTCTAACAGAATTCCACAACACAAGGAGAGTTTGGGAATGGTGGGGTTGTACAAGAAATCGGATGGTGGATGGGTTCGCTCACTCATTCTTTCTCTCGTTCATTCATTATTCTTATTTCATATTCTTAAGCAAACTATAAAGTAGATATTACGATACTTATCTCATTCTCACCACTAAGGAAATGAAGCCTCAAATGTTTTGCTTAGTCTAAATGAGAACTTATATTTAGCAAAGGAGTTTGAGATTTGGAGGGACTATTAAAAAGTTTATGCTTTTGGCCGGGCGCGGTGGCTCAAGCCTGTAATCCCAGCACTTTGGGAGGCCGAGACGGGCGGGTGAAACCCTGTCTCTACTAAAAAAACAAAAAACAAAAAACAAAAAAAAAAGCTAGCCGGGCGAGGTGGCTGGTGCCTGTAGTCCCAGCTACTCGGGAGACTGAGGCAGGAGAATGGCGTAAACCCGGGGGGCGGAGCTTGCAGTGAGCTGAGATCCGGCCACTGCACTCCAGTCCGGGCGACAGAGCGAGACTCCGTCTCAAAAAAAAAAAAAAAAAAAAAGTTTATGATTTTAATCACTACACCATGGGGCTTGAGAACCTCCTATTAGCCTGACACTGATCTAGGTACTGGGATACAAAAGTACTTGCTGCTCAAGCCTTACAGTCTAGGTTTGTAGACAGACAATTGTGGTAAGTACTGTGACAGACATTAGGTAGAGAGAAAGTCTTTCTAATTCACCTAAAGTTGGGGGCAGTGTTCAGTGAGAATGCCTTTCTTCTCACGGAGGAAGAGGGGTCTGTAAGCTCTCTTCAGGGTGGTGCAAGGGCACCATGCAGTGCAACAGTTCACTAAAATGTGTTCCTCCAGTCTAACTGAAACTGTGCACCCTTTCACTAACATCTCCCCTTTCCCCATCTTCCCTTCTCCCTCTAGCCTCTGGTTATCACTTTTCTACTTTCCGTTTCTATGAGATTGCCTTTTTAAAGATTCTCCAATAGCTTTTTAATGTTCTTACCACACATATACAAAATAATAAATCGATAAGGTGATATATATATATTAATTAGCTTGACGGAATCTTCCTGTAATGTATATACATAGATCAAAGCATCACATATTACCCCATAAATATACACAATTATAATTTGCCCATTAAAAACAAAGAAAAAGAAGAAAAATAAAAACAACAAAAAGAAGAATCTGTAGGATTGGGGATAGAGACATATTGTGGCTTAAGACAAGGGAGTCCTTCCCAGCAGAGCTGCTGGAAGGGAGAGTAGGAAGCCATGGGGAGCAATGACCCTCTAGTGAGAGGAGTTATCAAGCAAAACCTGGAAGATCAATTTGCAGAAATATTTAAGAGGGGCTTCAAGCACTGAATAAGTCATTGATTGGATAACTCTTAAGATTCTTTAAAATGCTGAGAATCTGAGATCATAAGGGAGTGAAAGTACTTAGGTGCACTTCCTGGGGGTGGCCAAATCAGAATGCAGGATGGTCAGTCTGGGCAGTTTAGCTGTCTGGTTTATCAGTAATGACCAGGATGGTGACATGTTCATACTGCAATATAATTAGTTACTTTTAATTTATTTTATTTCAAAAAATAACATAGTATTCATGAATGAGTATTCATTATTGAAAATTCAAGTATTACCAAAGCATATGGAGTCTTGTGTCCACCCTTCCCCTTAGTCCTCTCTCGGCCTCACCCCTCACTTCATACCACTATTCACCTATTTCCCTTCCCAGACATAATGACTTTATCTTTTATTACCTATCCATCCATACCTATTTTTTATTAATTTCCATGCCTACATATGTACTTGTACACACACTTGTTCAGCCGTTCAGAAAATATAAATGGGATCATACTATGACTACTATTCATTAACTTTTTTCATTTAACACTAAATCGTGGAGAGATTTCCATGGCAATGCCATACTCAGTTCCTCAATATTCAATTCCTCAGTATTCAGTTCCTCCTTTTAAAAGTCCCTTTCTTTTAAAGGCTGCATCGTGTTACCTAGTGTGACTATGAAATGACTTGATGGAGATTTCTATTGTTTCCGTCTTTTGCTATTATAAACAATACTGCAATGAACATCTTTGTGTCCAAGTGCAATTATTTTGGTAGGAGAGATTTCACAGATGAATCAAAGTTGAATTACTCATCTAAGTGGCTGCACCTTGTAAATTCTAATGGATGTCAAATTCCCTTCCAGAATATTGAATTAGTTTATACTTTTACTAACAATGAAAGTAAGTGACCATTTTGTTACAACATTTACTAACATATTAACAATCCTTAAATTTTTTGTCGATCTACTAGGTAAAATTGATTTCTAATTATTTTATTTGAAATTTCTATGATTACCAATAAAGCTGATCATATTTTAATATATTAGCTGGCTTTTGGTATGTCTGTGAATTACCTCAATAAAACTTCAGCCCATATTTGCATGGGAAACACTTTATTATGGAAATTAACCCTTTTTATGTATATGCATATGTCCTGGGCACTCAATATGTGCTCAAAGGTTTTCTGCTGAGCTCAGTATGAACTGGTCACGTTAGCATGTGGTCTTTTATCAGAAAATAGACATGATGTAGTTCTTTATTTTTCTCCTTCTCCCCAAATATCAGTTGTTATCAAATTTAAAGAAAAAATTATGGTCGATTATAGTAATCAGCTAACTTCATTGTCATTGACGATCCACCACAAGCTTAGATTGTGCATTGTGAAGGTTGATGATGCTGACAAGAGTCAACCACCACTCCCACTTCGTGCAACAAAAACCTGCCTATTGAGCAGGTCTTTGAAAGGGCATGGGAAGTTGTTATTATTTTGCTGGGCTTCAAGAAAAATTAGTTTGCCCAGAGGTGTTTTCTTTGATGACAGAACTGTATGACTCTGGCTACAGGAATTCAACAGTGAGTGGGGTGAACGTGTTAAAGTGTGTTGGTGTTGAAAGACATCTCTGTGCTGGGTTGGTGAATTGTACTCTCTCTCATGCAAATCAGAATTTCTTGTATGTATTTCGTCCTAGAAATGAATTTTGGATTCTACCTAGCAGTTTTTAAGAGGCAAGCTACTGAGATGTGAGTCTCCCTGAACCCCTGTTACTTGAGGATCTGATGAGACACATAAGGAAGAATGAGGGAAATTATTCTAGGGGACCAGTTTATGTTCCTTCTCAGAATGGATGCAAAATTCATCATCTGTTATAGTATTTTTCACTGACATTAGTTTTCCAAACTAGGTCCCCATAAATACAGATGGTCCCTGACTTACCATGGTTTGACTTAGGATTTTTGGACTTCAGGATGGTGTGAAAGTGATATGCATTCAGCAGAAGCTGTATTTGAATATTCAGTGAATTACTTGAAGTATTCAACACTTTATTATAAAATAGGCTTGGTGTTAGATGATTTTGCCCAAGTGTAGGCTAATGTAAGTGTCCTGAGCATGTTTAGGCTAAGCTACTGTGTTCAGTAGGTTGGATGTATTAAATGCATTTTTGACTTAGGACATTTTAATCTTATGATGGGTTTATTAGGACATAATCCCATTGTAATTTGGGGAGCATCTGTGTATGATTGAGTCCTACTGAAATGGAGAGGAAGATGCAGTTAGCAGTGTAAGTTAGAGCAAAAGAGACATTCTCTCATTTTAAAATGCTGCAAGTCACTGAATGGCTCTGCTTTGGCTTCTCAGAAAAAAATGAACCATGTATTCCCACAGCACTGTGAGGCTTGCTCTCCCAAGGGCTCCTGTGCATCTATGGCAGGGTCTGGGCATACCTGGTACATCCAGATGTTCTTATTATAGGTTGACGCAGCCCAGAGGATGGGGATGGCAGGTTGACATGGTGATACCCACTGTGATGGGACAAAGAGGGAAATAAGACACCACAGGGAAGCTTTATCTCCATATCTATCTGTCTGTCTATCTGTCTGTCTATCTATCTTTCTATCTATCTATCTATCTGTCATCTATCTGTATGTCATCTATTTGTCTATCATCTATTATACTCCTAATATCATCTATTATACTCTATCATATAACAGGTATGTGAGATACCTGTTAGGAAAATCCAAAAATACTTGTTGAGACTTTTAAGGGAACTGTTACCACATGAACTGTTGGAGTGAAGTTAGAGAAAGAGAGACCTTAGTTTTTTAGTCCCATATTTAGTCAGTGGCTGATACTAAAATTAAGATGGGCTGGGCATAGTGGCTCATGCCTATAATCCCAATACTTTGGAAGGTCAAGTAGGGAGGATTGCTTGAGCCCAGGAGTTCGAGACCTGCCTGGGCAAGATGGTGAAACCCTGTCTCTGCAAAAAATACCAAAACCACCAAAAAAAACCCAAAACAAAAGAAAACAAAAACTAGCCAGGTGTAGTGGCACAGGCCTGTAGTCTCAGCTACTTCAGAGGTTGAGGTAGGAGGATCACTTGAGCCTAAGAAGTCAAGGCTGAAGTGAGCCATGATTGAGTCAATGCATGTATCAAAAATTAAAATAAAAAAGGTGGAGCTGTGAAAATAATTAATTGGGAAGTCATTGGGCTGAGCCGACTTCAATGCCTTGAGTTCCTATGTAAGCAAACTGAAACTCAACTCACTGTAAAAGGTAAAACAAAGCAAGGTTAACCAATCAGAAACAACTAAGTAATCTTTAGGGACTTTCTGCTTTAACCAATCAAATATTTTCTTTGTTTTGCTTCTTCCAGCACCTTATAAAAGTTTTACCCTCTCATTTTCTTGGTGGAGTCCAAACTGCTTGTGGTTTGGCACTGACCGATTCATGCATCCCTGTTTGCTCAAATAAACCTTTAAAATGTTAATGTACCTAAGTTTATTTTTTAACAGAGCCTAATGCAATGAAGTGGCAAGCCCTAGAAAAAGATGACTAAATTGGAAAGAGAGACAGAGGGAGAACAAGAATTGTCAAAAATATGCATTGTGACTTAGAAGTCCAGAAGAAGAAAAAAATAAATTCATTAACATAAAGTTATTTTTAAGATAAGTTTAAAAGATTCAAGAACACCAGTGAAGACCTTAATCAAGAATTATTGGTAATGGAGAGAGAGAGAGAGAGAGAGAGAGAGAGAGAGAGAGAGAGAGAAAATAGACTGAGAAATTTGAGTTGGACCACCTGGTTGTGTGTGTCTTTGCATAATATCTTAACCTTCCTGTGTTTCAGTTTCAGTATCCTTGTGGAGATCCCTGTGTACTCTACAGGATTGTTGTGAGAACTCAGTATGCCATACTGAAACATCTAGCTGAGTATCTCATATGAATTATGTGCTCTGCATTTGTTTTTTAATATTCATTAAAATTCAGAAGGAAGGATGGCCACGGAATGAAAACAATATTTTCTTAATTATCATCAAAACATTTGTTTTGAACATTTGCTATTTTTTAGTGGTGACCCTTTTTAGTGAGGTGAGGGTGGTTACTAACTTTCTTTTGTTAAACTTTTATTTTAGGTTCAGGGTTACAAGTGCAGGTTTATTATATAGGTAAACTCTTATCACAGGGGTTTGTTGTACAGATTATTTTGTCCTCCAGGTATTAAGCCTAGTACTCATTAGTTAATTTTCCTGATCTCCCTCCTTCCACCCTCCAGCTTCCAGTAGGCCGTGGTATCTGTTGTTCTCCTCTATGTGTCCATGTGTTCCCGTTATTTAGCTCCCACTTATAAGTGAGAACATGTGGTATTTGGTTTCCTGTTTCCGCATTAGGTTGCTAGGGATAATGGCCTGTACGTCTATACATGTTCCTGCAAATGACATGATCTCATTCTTTTTTATGGTTGCGTAGTATGCTATGGTGTATATGTACCACATTTCCTTTATCCAGTCCAGCATCGATGGGCATTTAGGTTGATTCCGTGTCTTTGCTATTGTGAATAGTGCTGCAATGAACCTATGCATGCATGAATCTTTATAGTAGAACAATTTATTATCCTTTGGGTATATACCCAAAAATAGGACTGCTAGGTCGAATGGTAGGTCTGCTTTGAGTTCTCTGAGAAATCAGCAAACTCTTTTTCCACAGCAGATGAACTAATTTTTACACTTTCACCAACAGTGTATAAGTGTTTCTTTTTCTCTGCGACCACACCAGCATCTGTTATTTTTGACTTTTTAATAGTAGCCACTCTGACTAGCGTGAGATGGTATCTCATTGTGGTTTTGATTTGTATTTCTCTAATGATCAGTGATTTTGAGCTTTTTTTCATATGTCTGTTGGCTGCATGTATGTCTTTTTTTCTGAAAAGTACCAATACCATATCTGTTCATGTTCTTTCCCCACTGTTTAGCAGAGTTGTTTTTTGTTTTACCTTTCTTTCTTTCTTTTTTTTTTTTTGTAAATTTGTTTGAGTTCCTAATAGATGCTGGATACTACACCTTTGTCAGATGCATAGTTTGCAAAATTTTTTCCTGTTCTGTTGGTTGTCTCTTTACTCTAATGATAATTTCTTTTGCTGTGCAGAAGCTCATTAGCTTAATTAGATCAAATTTGTCAATTTTTGCTTTTGTTGCAATTGTTTTTGGTGTCTTTGTCATGAAATCTTTGTGGATTCCTATGTCCAGAATGGTATTGCCTAGGTTGTCTTTCAGGGATTTTGTAGTTTGGGGTTTTATATTTAAGTCTTTAATCCATCTTGAGTTAGTTTTTGCATTTGGTGTCAGGAAGGAGTCCAGTTTCAATATTCTGCAAATAGCTCTTTACCCCAGTACCATTTATTGAATAGAGAGTCCTTTCCCCATTGCTTATTTTTGTCAGCTTTGTCCAAGATCAGATAGTGTAGGTGTGCAGCCTTACTTCTGAGCTCTCTATTCTGTTCCATTGGTCTATGTGTCTGTTTTTGTACCAATACCATGCTGTTTTGGTTATTGTAATCCTGTAGTATAGTTTGAAATTGGGTAGCATGATGCCTCCAGCTTTGCTCTTTTTGCTTAGGATTACCTTGGCTATTTGGGCTCCTTTTTAGTTCCATATAACTTTTTAAATAGATTTTTCTAGTTCTTTAAAGAATGTCATTGGTAGTTTAATAGGAATAGAATTCAATATATATATTGCTTTGGGCAGTATAACCATTTTAACAATATTGATTCTTCCTATCCATGAGCATGGAATTTTTAAAAAATTTGTTTGTGTCATTTCTGATTTATTTGAGCAGTGTTTTGTACTTCTCCTTATAGAGATTTTTCACCTCCCTGGTTAGTTGTATTCCTAGGTATTTTATGCTTTTTGTGGCAGTAATGAATGGATTGTGTTCTTCATTTGGTTCTTGGCTTTGATGTTGTTGGTGTATAGAAATGCTACAGATTTTTGGCCTGGAGCAAGATGGCTGAACAGGAGCAGCTCCAGCCTCCAGCTTCCAGCGCGAGTGACACAGAGGACGGGTGATTTCTGCATTTTCAACTGAGGTACCGGGTTCATCTCACTGGGGAGTGCCGGACAATCGGTGCTGGTCAGCTGGTGCAGCCTGACCAGCGATAGCTGAAACAGGGCGAGCCATCACCCCCCCGGGAAGTGCAAGGGGGAAGGGAATCCCTTTTCCTAGCCAAGGGAAACTGAGACACACAACACCTGGAAAATCGGGTAACTCTCACCCTAATACTGCACTTTACCAAGGGTCTTAGCAAATGGCACACCAGGAGATTATATCCTACACCTGGACGGGAGGGTCCCACACACCATGGAGCCTCCCTCATTGCTAGCACAGCAGTCAGAGATCTAACTGCAAGGGAGCAGCAATAGATGCAGAAAAGGCCTTTGACAAAATTCAACAGCCCTTCATGCTAAAAACGCTCAATAAATTTGGTATTGATGGAATGTATCTCAAAATAATTAGAGCTATTTATGACAAACACACAGCCAATATCATATTGAATGGGCAAAAACTGGAAGCATTCACTTTGAAAACTGGCACAAGACAGGGATGCCCTCTCTCACCACTCCTATTCAATGTAGTGTTGGAAGTTCTGGCTAGGGCAATCAGGCAAGAGAAAGAAATCAAGGGTATTCAGTTAGGAAAAGAAGAAGTCAAATTGTCCCTGTTTGCAGATGACATGATTGTATATTTAGAAAACCCCATCATCTCAGCCCCAGATCTCCTTAAGCTGATAAGAAACTTCAGCGAAGTCTCAGGATAGAAAATTAATGTGCAAAAATCAAAAGCATTCTTATACACCAGTAACAGACAAACAGAGAGCCAAATCATGAATGAACTTCCATTCACAATTGCTTCAAAGAGAATAAAATATCTAGGAATCCAACTTACAAGGGATGTAAAGGACCTCTTCAAGGAGAACTACAAACCACTGCTCAGTGAAATAAAAGAGGACACAAACAAATGGAAAAACATATCATGCTCATGGATAGGAAGAATCAATATTGTGAAAATGGCCATACTGCCCAAGGTAATTTATAGATTCAATGCCATCCCCATTAAGCTACCAATGAGTTTCTTCACAGAATTGGAAAAAACTGCTTTAAAGTTCATATGAAACCAAAAAAGAGCCCGCATTGCCAAGACAATCCTAAGCCAAAAGAACAAAGCTGGAGGCATCACACTACCTGACTTCAAACTATACTACAAGGCTACAGTAACCAAAACAGCATGGTACTGGTACCAAAACAGAGATATAGACCAATGGAACAGAACAGAGCCCTCAGAAATAATACCACACATCTACAACCATCTGATCTTTGACAAACCTGAGAAAAACAAGAAATGGGGAAAGGATTCCCTATTTAATAAATGGTACTGGGAAAATTGGCTAGCCATAAGCAGAAAGCTGAAACTAGATCCTTTCCTTACTCCTTATACGAAAATTAATTCAAGATGGATTAGAGACTTAAATGTTAGACCTAATACCATAAAAACCCTAGAAGAAAACCTAGGTAATACCATTCAGGACATAGGCATGGGCAAGGACTTCATGTCTAAAACACCAAAAGCAACGGCAGCAAAAGCCAAAATTGACAAATGGGATCTAATTAAAGTAAAGAACTTCTGCACAGCAAAATAAACTACCATCAGAGTGAACAGGCAATCTACAGAATGGGAGAACATTTTTGCAATCTACTTATCTGACAAAGGGCTAATATCCAGAACCTACAAAGAACTCAAACAAATTTACAAGAAAAAAACAACCCCATTAAAAAGTGGGCAAAGGATATGAGCAGATATTTCTCAAAAGAAGACATTCATACAGCCAACAGACACCTGAAAAAATGCTCATCATCACTGGCCATCAGAGAAACGCAAATCAAAACCACAGTGAGATACCATCTCACACCAGTTAGAATGGCAATCATTAAAAAGTCAGGAAATGACAGGTGCTGGAGAGGATGTGGAAAAATAGGAACACTTTTACACTGTTGGTGGGATTGTAAACTAGTTCAACCATTATGGAAAACAGTATGGCAATTCCTCAGGGATCTAGAACTAGAGATACCATATGACCCAGCCATCGCATTACTGGGTATATACCTAAGGGATTATAAATCATGCTGCTATAAAGACACATGCACACGTATGTTTATTGCGGCACTATTCACAATAGCAAAGACTTGGAATCAACCCAAATGTCCATCAGTGGCAGACTGGATTAAGAAAATGTGGCATATATCCACCATGGAATACTATGCAGCCATAAAAAAGGATGAGTTCGTGTCATTTGTAGGGACATGGGTGCAGCTGGAAACCATCATTCTCAGCAAACTTTCACAAGAACAGAAAACCAAACACCGCATGTTCTCACTCATAGGTGGGAATTGAACAGTGAGATCACTTGGACATGGGAAGGGGAACATCACACACCGGGGCCTATTATGGGGAGAGGGAAGGAGGGCGGGATTGCATTGGGAGTTATAACTGATGTAAATGACGAGTTGATGGGTGCTGATGAGTTGATGGGTGCAGCACACCAACAAGGCACATATGTAACAAATCTGCACGTTGTGCACATGTACCCTAGAACTTAAAGTACAAAAAAAAAAAAGAAATCCTAGAGATTTTTGTTCATTGATTTGTATCCTGAGACTTTGCTGAAGTTGTTTATCAGCTTAAGGAGTTTTGGGGTCAATACTATGGGGTTTTCTGGATATAGTGTCATGTCTACAAACAGGGTTAGTCTGACTTTCTGTCTTCCTACTCACATGCTCTTTATTTCTTTCTCTTGTCTAATTGCTCTGAAAAGGATTTCCAATACTATGTTGAATAGAAGTGGTGGGAAAGAACATCCTTGTCTTGTTCCAGTTTGAAGGAGAATGCTTCCTGCTTTTGTTCACTCAGTATGGTGTTGGATGTGGTTTTATCATAGATGGCTCTTATTATTTGAGGTATGCCCTTCAATACCTAGTTTATTGAGAGTTTTTAATATGAAAGGATGTCGAATTTTATTGAAAGCCTTTTCTGTATGTATTGAGATAATTATGTGGTTTTTGTTTTTAGTTATGTTTATGTGATGAGTCACATTTTTAAATTTGTGTATGTTGAACCAAACTTGCATCTCAGGGATAAAGCCTAGTTTATCGTGGTGGATGAGCTTTCTGATGCACTGCTGGATTCAGTTTGCTAGTATTTTGTTGACGACTTTTGCATCAATGTTCATCAACGATATTGACCTGGAATTTTCTTTTTTTGTTGTGTCTCTGCCAGGTTTGGGTATCAGGATGATGTTGACCACATAGAATGAGTTAGGGAAGGATCTCTCCTTTTCAGTTCTCTGGAATATTTTCATTAGCAATGGTACCAGCTCTTTGTAAATCTGGTAGAATTTGGCTGTTACTTTGTCTAGTCTTGGATTTGTTTTGGTCAGTCGCCTATGTTTTACTGACTCAATTATGAAGCTCACAATTGGTCTTTTCAGAGATTTAATTTCTTCCCAGCTCAGTCTTGGGAGGGTGTATGTGTCTAGGAATTTATCAGTTTCTTCTAGATTTTCTAGTTTATGTGTATAGAGGTATTCAAGATATTCTCTAATGATTACTTGTATTTCTGTGGGGTCAGTGGTAATATCCCCTTTGTTGTTTCTAATTGTGTTTATTCGAATCTTCTCTCTTTTCTTCTTTATTAGCCTTGCTAGCAGTCTACCTATTCAACCATTTAAAAAAAATTGTTAGATTTATTAATCTTTTGAATAGTTTTAAATGTCTCAGTGTCCTTCAGTTCAGCTCTGATTTTGGTTATTTCTTGTTGTATGCCAGCTTTGGGATATGTTTGCTTTTGGTTCTCTAATTCTTTTAGAGAATTAGGTTAGGTTGTCAACCTGAGATCTTTCTAACTTTTTGATATGGTCATTTAATGCTATAAATTTTCTGCTTAACACTGCCTTAGCTGCGTCCATGAGATTCTGGTATGTTGTGTCTTTGTTCTCATTAGTTTTAAAGAATTTCTCGATTTCAGACTTAATCTCATTATTTACCCAAAAGTCATTTAGGAGCACATTATTCAATTTCCATGTAATTCTATGGTGTTAAGTGAAATTCTTAGTCTTGATTTCTAATTTGATTGTGCTGTTAATCGAGTTTAAC
Organism: Trachypithecus francoisi; assembly: GCF_009764315.1. Classification (NCBI taxonomy): domain Eukaryota; kingdom Metazoa; phylum Chordata; class Mammalia; order Primates; family Cercopithecidae; genus Trachypithecus; species Trachypithecus francoisi. Next base: position 77,352,892 of record NW_022681472.1, on the reverse strand, counting down.
CTAGAGCTGCCTCCTTACATATTTAAGTTCAGCCTAAAAGTTTTTCAGTACATCATGAACTATAACAAGCGGAGGTGTAAACTGACCATAGCCTACATCTGTGCCAATCACTGAGCATCGGACAATCAAATGTAACCAACTGTTCAAACCGTGTTCAAATAAGGTAAACCCCAGCCTGTAACCCATCCAGCTGTTTCTGTACCTTGCTTCCAATTTCTGTAAGTCATTTTCCTTTTTTTGTCTGTAAATCTTCTTTCACCATGTAGCTGCACTGGAGTCTCTCTGAATCTGCTCTGATTCTGGGGGCTGCCCTATTTGTGAATCATTCATTGCTCAATTAAACTCCTTTAAATTGAATTCACCTGAAGGTTTTCTTTTACTAGTGCTGTGGTTCAAGAGAGTGATTGTTATGATTTCAGTTGTTTCGTGTTTGCTGAAGAGTGTTTTGTATCCAATTATGGGGTTAATTTTAGCGTATTTGTTATATGGTGATGAGAAAAATGTATATTCTGTTGCTTTGGGGTGGAGTAGAGGTCTGTAGAGGTCTATCAGTACCATTTAATACAGTGCTAAGTTCAAGTCCTGAATATCCTTGTTGATTTTCCGCCTCAGTGATATATCTAATACTGTCAGTGGGGTGTTGAAGTTTCCCATTAATTTTGTTTTGTTTTGTTTTGTTTTTTTGTTGTTGTTGTTTTTGTTTTGTTTTGTTTTGTTTTTGCAGCAGAGCAAGGCTCTCTCGCCCAGGCTGGAGTGCAGTGGCATGATCTTGGCTCACTGCAACCTCTGCCTCATGGGTTCAAGTGATTCTCCTGCCTCAGCCTCCTGAGTAGTTGGGACTACAGGTGTGTGCCACTACGCCTGGCTAATTTTTTGTATTTTTAGTCGAGACGTGATTTCACCATGTTAGCCAGGATGATCTCAATCTCCTGACCTCGTGATCTGCCTGCCTCGGCATCCCAAAGTGCTGGGATTACAGGTGTGAGCCACCATGCCCAGCCAAAGTTTCCCACTATTATTGTGTGGGAATCTAAGTCTCTTTGAAAGTGTCTAATAACTCGCTTTGTGAATCTGGGTGCTTCTGTGTTGGGTGCATATATATTTAGGATAGTTAGGTCTTCTTGTTGAATTGAACCCTTTATTTATTATGTCATGTTCTTCTTTGCCTTTTTTGATTTTTGCTGGTTTAAAGTCTGTTTTGTCTGAAATTAGGATTGCAACCCCTGCTTTTTTTTCTGTTTTCCATTTGCTTGGTAGATTTTTCTCCACCCCTTTATTTTGAGCCTATGGATGTCTAAGCATGTGAGATGGGTCTCTTGAAGACAGCATACCAATGGGTTTTGGTTCTTTATACAATGTGCCACTCGGTGCCTTTTATTTGGGGCAAGTAGCCCATTTACATTCAAGGTTAGTATTGGTATGTGTGAATTTGATCCTATCCTTATTATATTAGCTGATTATTATACAGACTTGTTTGTGTGGTTGCTTTATAGTGTCACTGGTCTTTGTGCTTAAGTGTGTTTCTGTAGTGGCTGGTAATGATTTTTCCTTTCCGTATTTAGTGCTTCCTTCAGGATTTCTTGTAAGGTGGTCTGGTAATAAATTTCCTCAGCATTTGCTTGTCTGGAAAGGTTTCTATTTCTCCTTCACTTATGAAGCTTAGTTTGGCTGAATATGAAATTCAAGGTTGGAATTTCTTTTCTTTAAGAATATTGAATATAGATCCTCAATGTCTTCTGGCTTGTAGGGTTTCTGCTGTTAGTCTGATGGTTATTTGTAGGTTATCTGACTTTGTAGGTTACCTGACCTTTGTAGGTTACCTGACCTTTCTCTTTAGCTGTCTTTAACATTTTTTCTTTCATTTTAACCTCAGAGAATTTGATAATTATGTATCTTGGGGATGATCTTCTTGTGCAGTATCTGACTGGGATTCTTTGCATTTCCTGAATTTGAATGTTGGCCTGTAACTAGGTTGGGGAAATTCTCATGGATGATATCCTGAAATATATTTTCCAAGTTGCTTACACTCTCCCGATCTCTTTTAGGGTCCCCAATAAGTCATAGCATTGGTCTCTTTACATAGTCCCATATTTCTTGGAGGTTTTATTCATTACTTTCCATTTTTTTCTCTATTCTTATCTGACTATCTTATTTCAGAAAGCCATTTTTCAAGCTCTGATATTCTTTCCTCAGCTTGGTCTGTTCTGCTATTCATACTAGTAATTGCATTATAAAATGCATGTGGTGTGTTTTCAGCTGTATCAGGTTGGTTATGTTCTTTTCTATACTAGCTATTTTGTCTGTCAGCTCCTGTATCATTTTACTGTGAGTCTTAGCTTCCTTGAATTGGATTTCAATGTATGCCTGTAACTCAATGATCTTCATTCTTGTCCATATTTTGAATCCTCTTTCTGTCATATCAGCCCTCACAGCCTGGTTCAGAAGCCCTGCTGGAAAGGTGTTGCAGTCATTTGGAGGAAAGAAGGTACTTTGACTTTTTGTGTTGTCACACTTCTTGCATTGGTTCTTTCTCATCTTTGTAGGTTGATGTTTCTTCAGTCTTTGAAGTTGCAGAACTTTGGATGAATTTTTTTTCCTTTTATCCTATTTGATGATCTTGAAGATTTGATTGTGGTATCAGGTAGATTCAACTAACTGGCTTTATTTCTGAAAGATTTTAGGGGGTCAGTGCTCAGCTCTTGACTCCTGAACTGTGTGCTCTGACTCTAGAGGACTTGTATTCGGCTCCAACATTGCTCTCTGCCTCCTCAAGGTTAGGAATCCACTGCACTGGGGAGAGACCCTGAGGTGCTTCCAGACTGGTGGTCACTATATTCTGATGGGTGGTGTCATCCAAAGCATTTTGTCATGCTGTGGCAGTAGGATCTGTTCTCATTTGCATGTGCCAGCAGAAGCGGTAGTGGCAGAGTGGCAGGGTGCATGCTCGTTTGCTGTGCTAATTGATGCCAGGGTACCTGGGGCCATATGGTCGTTCATGGCAGTGGCAGAGGCAGCATGGCTGGGGTGGGGTGGGGGCCCCCTGCTGTTGACTGTGTGCACTGATGGTCTAATAGTGATTGTTAGCATGGGGGTGGGGTGCTGGTGGGAGCAGGCCTCTCTGTGCACCACAGGCAGGGAAGGTAGCTTAGAATGGGGGAGGGTCCACTGTTCCCTGTGCCTAGTTCCTGCAAGGGCTGGGTGCAGGCGGGGTCAAGGTTGGCTAGCTCTGTGCCTACCAAGACTCCAAGTGCAATGGTGGTCTTGGGATGGGGGAGGTGTGTGGGAGGTGGAGTGCACTGCCTCAGCAGTGACAGGGCAGGGTGCACGCACATAGGCGTGCTGACTGGGCAAGGAAGGCAAAACCAACCAGCACATACATGCATTGGCAAAGCAATGCGAGGGCTTGCCATGGGCTTGGGGGAAGCTGCAATGTGGGGAAAGAGTGGGTGGGTTGTTGTGTTGCTGGGGGCCATCCTGCTGGAGCACTCTTCACTGGGCAGGCACAGTCTGCCAGTGCAGGAGTTATAATGCAGGTCCTTCCCCTTTCCTCCCACCTGAGGCTGCCCTGCAAGCAGGTGCAGTCAGGCTGAGGCCCTGGGAGAGGCCAGCAGGCCAAGGGTGGGCTCAAGTAGGACTGGCCTCATCTTATGGGCAAGGCCACTCTACAGAGTTCAGATAGGACAGTTCCCCCAGGGCTAGTCTCCTATGGGAGCAAGTCAAGCTTAGGGAGATGGGCTTCCCTGGCTGTGCGCCACTAGAGATGCTCCCACACCAAACCTCTGGGCTATGCATTAGCTGGTGTGTCACTCCTACCGTTTCTCTAAGCAGCTCTCTCTGCCGACTCAAGTGTCTATGGTGGTCAAGGGATCTCCTCCGCCAGGATTCCAGAAACCAGTGGCAAGAGCAAATTACTCCTTGCCAGTTCAACTCACCCATTCCCTTGGGGTCACTGGGGGCCAGTAACGAGTTTCCCGTTGTGCAGTAGTCCTGTGCAGGGTTCCCAGCTTCCTCCCCCTTCAGCCCAGCTTTTGTGTGTTCCCTCCATCCACTCTCAGTACCTTCCCCTGAAGATCTGTTAGGAGTGCACCAGTTGTCTCAGTCTCTCGGTGGCAGCTGTTCCACCTGGCTGTGTCTAGTCAGCCACTTTCCCTTCTCAATCTCTTCATTTTGCATATTCGATATTAATATCAGATGTCATGTTACATTCTACACAATTATCATCTCATTTAATTTTCAACAAACACCAAAACAGCTGGTTCTGTTTTTATTTTAATTCTACATTTGTGTAAGCTGAGCTCAGAGAGGTAAATGATTTTCCCAAGTCATTTAGCAAATTTGGGTGGCTGTGCTAGGTCTGAAACTCATGGATTTTGAATCACACATGAGCTGTGTTCTGTTCACATAGCATGACTCATGTCAGTCAATCAGAATACGGAAGGTTCCAGAGTATGGTTTTGGACTGTGGCATTGTTTTATTGTTTGCAGGGCTGATTTTTGCTTTTGGGACTTGATGCAGAAAGAGTAAAATAAGTCAATCCATCCATGACCACTGTCTGTGAGGTTTGCCTGACAACATCGCTCACTTCTTGATAATTAAAGTTGCAGCCATTTGATGAGGCAGAGGCTTTCCCTTCACACTGCCTTTCTTTTCTCTAAGGTTTGTTCTAAGAAAATGCCCATGTGGTTTCAATCAGCATTCTCCTTTGCACCTTTGCTTTAATAGGCTTCTGGCATTTGGGTGTACCTAAAACATTGCAGTTTTTTTAACATTAAAAAACATGTATGTAAAATATAAAATGAAATAAAGACAGATAATTAATATCCATTTTTGGAACACAGTGACTAATTATAATGACACAGGCCTGTGGGGGGTTGAATGTAGCTAATCGTTAGCAGGTGTGTTTGCTGCCAGACGACGTCTTTCTTAGAAAGTGGAGTCCAGAAAGCTTCAGAACATCAGGAAGAAACCCAAGTGATGGGAGGTGTCACACAAGAAAGAAATCCTAGACCTTCACTGTGCAAGATAGAAGCCACTAGCTACATGTTACTGTTTGAATTCAAATGATGAAAATTAAATAAGATTTAAAAATGCAGTTTCTCAGTCTCTCTAGTCATATTTCCACCACTCTGTAGTCACATATGCACCAGAGGATAGCACAGAAATTGAACTGTCCCTGGGAAGTTCTACTGGACAGCATGGACCAGATTGAAATAGGTACGGGATGTTGGGATGATAAGAAAGAATTAAGTTAGAATTCTAGCTCTACCATTTTTTTGCTGTGTGACCATGGCAAATGATTAATCTCACTCTCCTTCAGCATATTTTTCCATAAAATGAACAATATACTGCATAGTGCTTAGGGTTTCAATGATCCATATACTCGTTGCACTTAGCATGGTGTTTCCTCTTCTGAGAGGCCTCCCTTACCACCCTATCAAATGTGGCCACCACATCTGTTACTCTTACTGGTACCACTCTATCATTTTTATCACAGCATTTATCATTTTGTAAAAGGATAGAGTCCTATCTATCTGTTTGTTGATTGTCTCCGGCCATCACCCCCAATACACATATTGTGTAGTTTTTTCTGAAACACTAACCAATTCTCTAATTCTCTGACAACAACAGAGTGGGCAACAATTCAATTCAATTCACTTCTGACATTAACTACCCAGGGTTTAAGGGCTCAGTCTTCCAAGAATGCTCCCGCTTCCAATGCAAACACAAACAAGGTGCCCAGTCTACCCACACTTCTGTCTGAGCTGGCTACAAATATGGAGGTTCCCATATGGTTTATCATAAAGGACACAACTCAGAAACACCCAAGTGAAAGAGATGGATGAGGCAAGGTTTGGGGACAGATGTGTATGTGTGTGTGTGTGTGCGCGCGCGCATGCGCATGCACACACAGTGGAGGGGTAATAGTGTGGGAGGGAGTGGGAAGTGGGGTGGTGGGTGGAGCACAGAACTTTGGGTGTGCCACGCTCCCTCATGATGATGAGTTCTCCAACCCAGAATTTCCTTAGACTCCTTGTTTCAGATGTTTAATGAAAGCTTCATTATGTAGGCAACATGATTGATTAAATTATTGGCCATTGGTGATTGAACTCAATTTCTAGCCCCTTTCCTCTCTCTGGAGGCTGGGGACTGAAAATTCTAACCCTCTAATCACGTGGTTGGTTTTTTTGGTGTGACCAGCCCTCATCCTGAAGCTCTCTAGCTCCTTGCTTGTTCCCCTCTCACTCTCACCATGAGTCATCTGCTTAGCATAAGCTCAGGTATGGTCAAAAGGAAATCATTATGAATAACAAAAGATACTTTTTTGTTTCTTTGGACACAGGGTTTACTCTGTCACCCAGGAGCGCAGTGGTGCAATCTCTGCTCACTGCAACCTCCGCCTCTCAGGTTAAGTGATTCTTCTGCTTCAGCCTCCCAAGTAGCTGGGATTACAGGTGTAAGCTGCCACCCAGCTAATTTTTTCTATTTTTTAGTAGAGACGGGGTTTCACCATGTTGGCCAGGTTGGTCTCGAACTCCTGACCTCAGGTCATCCACCTGCCTTGGTCTCCCGAAGTGCTGGAATTACAGGCATGAGCTACTGCTCCCAGCGTGAATAATAAAAGATACTTTTATCATTCAAGAAACTGTGTTTTAGGATCTCTGTGCTAGGAACCAGATTAGGGACAAAGACCAAATATGTATATTATATTATAACTCACACACACACAGACACACACACACACACACACAGAAGAGTATAAACCTCATTAGAGAAGAGAACTTGTCTGTCTGCATCATGGATAGTCCCTAACACAGAGTAAGTGGTCAATCAATATTTGGTAAATTAAAATATAGTGAACCCACAATTATTTGATTGAGAGGCAATATAATAAAAAAATTAACGAGGCCAGGTACAGTGGCTCATGCCTGTAATCCCAGCACTTTGGGAGGCCGAGGAGGATGGTTCTTCTGAGGAGTTCGAGACCAACCTGACCAACATGGTGAAACCCCATTTCTACTATAAATATAAAAATTAGCCGGGCATGGTGGTGGGCATCTGTAATCCCAGCTACTCTGGAGGCTGAGGCAGGAGAATTGCTTGAACTTAGGAGGTGGAGGTTGCAGTGAGCAAGATCATGCCATTGCACTCCAGCCTGGGCAACAAGAGTGAGATCCCATCTCAAAAAAAAAAAAAAAAAAAGTAATAAACATGATGCTAATGAAAATAATAATAGTTATAATAATGGTCACTTTTATTGAGGATTTTCTGTGTGCCAAGTACTTGTTAAGTACTGAACTACATTATCACATTTAATCTTCATGGCAATCTTATGAGGTGGTCAATACTATTATCTTAATCAATAAGGAGGAAATTGAGCCTCAGAGAAGTCTAAAAACTTGCATAAATCTCAAACCTTGTAAGTAGTAGAGCCAAGATTCTAACCGAGTTTAATTACTTTTTCTTATTTGTACATACTATTAAAAGGGAATATATTTTTTCTACAGAGTCAGTACATTTTTTTTTTTCCTTAGGTGGATGTGGAGCCTGCAGTAGAGTTTAGAAAACATTCTTCACCTTGGATCCACTTCCCTCTAACCCCCTCATTGTTAAGACTGATGGACTGACTTGCAATTAGGCTCCTGGGATTAAAAACTAGGTTTTTGTTTATATGTCTTGTTTTTGTCAATGGATTAAGACATCATCAGCATGTAAATTATGGGATTCCCCAAACTGTCATTAGCTTTGTACTCTGAAAATCTTCCAAGTCTCTTCGTTTGTGGTGAAATGAAGCTGGAAAGTCCTGTTAAATCAAATGACTATACCTGCGCCATCTGTGCAGTGTCCTAGGAGATACTAAGGGACCAGTCTGCAACATGGGAGATGTCAGGTCCTGTGGTACCGACAGGCTGCATCCCCTGTAAACTCCTTGGAGCCATCCCCAACAAAGAACCCCAGGCAAAACTGCAGACCATATGCCGTGGCATCAGAGTTGACTCAGGAGGCTCTGGAGCAGTGCAGAACCAGGAGTTGTGAACTCAGCAGGTTGGCAAAGGCCACTGCTAATTACCTAAGGTGTGGCTTCAGAGTCCAGCTGGGGCCAGAGCAGGTCTGATGATTTCTGAGAGTCCAGCTGGGGCCAGAGCAAGTCTGATGATTTCTGAGAGTCCAGCTGGGGCCAGAGCAGGTCTGATGCTTTCTGGGAGACAGGTTTTGGCAGAGACAGCTTGTTCTTTCTCAGTCCCCTTGGGCTGTGTCGTCTCTGCCTGGAGAAGCACTGGGGTCTGGTGGAAAGGACATTCCCTGCACATTTCTGTAGATGGGTGGGGTTAGGGAGCTAGAGAGGAGAAAAACATCTATGGTAATGGTGAAAACCTTTTCATTATGGAAGCAAGACTATTTGAACACATGTTGGTTGACTTCTGTTCAAAAGCAAAGTTAAAAGTTACTTTTCTTCAAAGGAAATTTTTATGGTTCAACTTTTTTTTCTTAGAAATAATAACATAAGCCTTATTTAGGGATTGTTATGTGCCAGGTATTATTGAACATGCTTTAAATATATTAACTCAATGAAATCTTAATAACGCTATGAAATAATTACTATCATTCCCACTTACAGATGAAGGAATTGTCACAAAGAGGTTAAGTGACAATTAACATTACTTTAAATCATTAGCCATCTTTCAACAGAACATTTTATTTCCTAGTTTGTTCATATGTAACTAAGAGAGATAAAAGTGTCTCTTGTTCTTTCTGTCTTTATTAACCATTGTCTTCTAAGTCAATCTGATTGACTTCTTCATAGAGGTGACATTACCATCTTGGTCCAGGCCATTTTTCATCGCATGGACTGTCCACTCATTGTAGGGCATTTAACCTCCTTGGCTCTCACCCCCTACAGGGCAGTAGCAAATTCCTCCTGGTTATTATGACAACCAGCCCCCTCCTACTTACTCAGGAGCCCCCCCGTGGGGTTATTTTACCTCTGGTAGAGAATCACCGAGGTATCGTCTGTGCATTTGCTTTTGAGACATGTTCTTTAGTTGTTTTTAAACATGGTATATTTTTAGCCAGAAATCTTACATCAAGAGATGACATGCTCCATCTCCCTTTTGTGGCAGGTGTAGATAATACTCCACATTATGTCTTATCTCCATAACCCTTTCCCCTTGAGTTTAGATCCTAGAGTCTCTGTTTTCAGCCTCAGCTTCAGGAATTGGGTTCCACCAAGAACTGAAAAAGTGTTTACAACCAGGGTCAATTTACTACAGTTATGCATGAGATGCCTAGGGCCCAGCAACATGTTTTATTATTATTTTTAAATCAGAAGAAGACATATGACTGCATATATCTGTATGTAGTCTTAATGTGTATATATGTGTGTGTGTGTGTGTGTGTGTGTGTACAGAGAAAGGAGTCACAAATGAAAGAATGTGGCTCTATTTACAAACACACCCCGGCTTTATGAGCTACTGGGAAATAATCACTAGATAGGACACAGTATCATGAATATTACTGAAATATTCAGCTTTGTTGGAATCTGCCAAGATATTCCAAATTCAATGTGTTGTTTCAGAATTCAATGCACCATGAGATTTTTCTATAGCTTTTAAAAGTACCCTGCTATTAAAAAAGTCATGCATATTTAAAAAAGCATTTTTATGACCCCATTTTCAGGTTTTTAAGCCAAGTCCATCCTTACAACCAACACATCTCAACTAATCATTTAAACAAGCTGCAAAATCCAGATGGTGTCTGAGATCATCTCTCAAATCAGGCTCCCACCACCCATTTTCCCCACTCTCTTCCCACCATTTATATTCTAAATTATGACATTTCTTCCTTTGTTTCAAATTTTGACTCAATATCCAACTTTAACGTCCATTTCTAGTCTTCTATAGATTTTTCATTCTTCCTGATTGTATTCGATAATTAGACATTGGAGTCCAGGTTTGGTTTCTGGCTTTATTCATCTCTGTTCTTGCAATGACCATGTCACAAATGAGTTCTTCCTGCTTTAAGATCCTTGTTCTGTGTACAGCACCCCGACCTTGGGGATCTCCTCTATTTCTCTTTCTACAAAAGGCCCCTGCATGCTTCAAGCCTTTATTTAAAGAGAACCACTGCAGACTTTTGGGTGCTTTTGTGTGTAGCCTGATGAATTGCCTATGTTAAAGAAGAGAGAGCCTGGAGGCTCATGTCAGCATCCCGCCAGGAATTTTTTTAGACAAACATTTTGACCAGAGTTTTATCAATTGTAGATAAAAGGATATTATAATGGGACATTTGCACATTAGTTTCCTGAAAATAGAATGTTTTGAATTTTGTCATCCTTCTAGAAAATGTGCATTTAAATTGACATTTATGGTGAAAGTCTTGAGATGCAGCCAAACTACGAGTCTAGATTTGGAGTAGCGATCATGAGGCTACAAAGATGGGTGATCATAGTGGGGAAGTAAATCAAACATTGATACTGTGGTTGGTTGACTTGTGCTAAATGAATAAAGAAAGTAACGAGTTGTACATTGTTTTTCCTAAGGTTGATGTAAACCCCCTTTTCTCTCTTCTTATATTGAATTATTTTGGCTCCCAGCCCAACATAAACTGTTGTCAAGGACTCTCTGAGCTGGTGATTCCTAGCTTTGCACTCCACCCCTCATCTTCAGGGCATAGTTATGCTTAAACTCCAAGGGTTGTAGTATTATAGAAGTGACTTGCAGAATAACTGGGGAATTTTCCTAAGAGGGCAAGCAGGGATTCTTACCTACGTTTTATAAATTCTTTTAGGGGACACCACGGAGGATTGTCTTTGGAGAGTCTACAAAACTCCTAAGATTCTTTGTAAAACTCATATATATGTGTACTTTTGTCCTGTAGAGAAAGCCCACAACTTTCATGAGATTCTTAAAGTGGTCTGTGATACCCCCAGTTTTTGGAACAATCAGAACAGCATATGGAAGCATGTAGTGGTAGCTTAGAATTTTGAAGCTGAAGGCTGAAGTCATGTGGCCTCTCTGCCAGGCATCACGGTCTGTAAAAAGGGCAGGGGCTTTCTTACTTATTTTTGTCACCCTCCACTTTCTAGCACAGTGGCTAGACCTAGGACATTGTCACTTTATGATATATCAGCAAATTAATAGACATCTTTGCAGAAGAAAAAGCCCCCATTATGTATATTAAATGCGCTTTGATTGCTGAAATGTGAAAAAAGGTTGGTCTCAGAATTGAGAAAATACATTAGTATAAGCTTAATTATTCTTTGTTGAATGGATGAGTAGATACTTGATAACCACCATGAATAATCATAACCGTATCTACCATTTCCAACGTAGTGCCAGGAATCTCACTAAGTCTGTTACATGTATTATCTTAATTTTGGGGGTTTTGGTATTGTATGGCAAGTACTATTATCTCAGCTTGACAAGTGAGCCAAATTGAAGCTTAAGAGAATAAAAATTTGTAAAAGATTATAGTACTCATAAGGACAGAATTTGAACTGAGGTTTGTTTGAATACAAATTTCAGTCTCCAAAGTTTGGAAGGTAAAGCCACATGAAACAGGTTTATCAACCTATCTCCAGTTTCCCCCCTATCCTCAGTAAAAAAAAAAAAATAGAATTCTTGATGTTGGCCTTGGTGATGCCTTGATTTCTTTTATATCACTCCCCTCTACCTACTGTTTCCATTGTGTGCACACTGGGGTTGATGTAAACTTTAAGCCATAAAAATGGCTACAGGTCTGATTAGTATTAATCTCATAGAAGTGTGGCTGATGATGTTTTTCAATAAGGGCAGAGGGGTGGTGGTTGCCTTATAAAAAAGGTCAGAGAAAACCTCTATGAGGAATACGAGTTAGCATTTGTCACATATTACTGTATATGTGTGAGAGTGTGTGTGTGTAAATGCATGTTTTCTTCACAATATGCCAGTAAACATTGGCAGCAAAATAGATTGCCTTTTGAAATATATTGAATCTAGCAAAAAAAAAGAAAAAAAGAAAAAAGAGAAAAACCTGGCACAGACTTGACTCCTCAATATCTCTCACACACTATATCCAATTCATTAATCAATACTTTTTTCTGGATGACTAAAGCAGAATAATGAGGTTTGTAATTTGAAGAAGAAACTGAGATAGGAACTTTAAATATCACAAGCACAAAAATGTTATAGAAGTAGCAGAAGTATTTTAGGATATAATTTGAAAGAAGGAAGAAATAAAAGGTTAATCACTATCCAAATATGTAGCCATCCACTATCTTCTTTAAGAGAGCAGGAGAGTTGAGTTGGGTAGATTTAGAAGTTCATAACCATTTGGTATTATTTCAATTTTAGTAGTCTTAAACCCCATTCTTGATCAATAGAAGCACTTTTCAGTGTGATTCTGAAATCTTGTCTTGTTTTGCCCTTAATAGGAATCTCCTAATCTCAGTTATGACAATGTGGAGTAGAATTCCTTAGTGAATCTACAGATTCTCTTAGGGCAATTCAGGTTCAACTTTGTTGGGTTATTATATTCACTCCATTCAGATTGACATGTAACTTGAATCTAATGTTAAGCATATTTTTGGACTTTAAGTTACTTCTTCCTGTGGAGTTGGCAAGGAGTCTGCCAACTTCTTGCCAACTAATATTTTTATCCTGCAAAGAGAGATTTACTTTAATTGAAGCCCCTTTGGAGCTCGATCAAGTTAGAGCCATAATTTCTTAAGAACAATAGTGGTAACTTGTCTATATATATATATATTTTTAAATTGACTTTTCTTGGTTCACTTCAGAAGTTACCAAAAACAACTGCTGATACGTTCAACATACAGTAGTTTAGAAAACAACTTTGTGCTATCCAAGGTAAAATAAAAAGATCCTGTTTAATATTCTGGTTTTAATGTGTATGTTGTGTTTATTTATTTTAAATGTGGCAGACATTTTTATAATGAAGACTTAGCATTTAAAAAAAATTCATTTGGCTCTTGGTGATTTATCTAAGGTAATTATCTAAAATTTAACTTAAGTAATTTCTTTCCTGAATATAGTCCTCAACTTCTTTGTTTTTATTTTTTTGGGGTTTTGTTGTGATGTCTTTGTTTTTATTTTTGCTCATTTATATTGAGAGTATAGTATGGAAGCAAAAATACTATATTTGAAAGCAGAAAACTTGGGACCTCAGACGAGTCATCTGATATCTGGAGCTGTATTTCCCCATCTGTAAAATGGGATAAGAATTATGACACTTCAATTTTATAGAGTCTTTATCAAGGTGAAGTACTGTATGTGGAAACTGCTTTATAAACCAACTAAAAATAAAAAAGGATATGTGTGCATACATTTTTCCATCTGTCAAATGGAGATAATAATACCTCTTTTTAAAGTTGATATGAGGATTAAATAATTCATAGGGTTAAAGTGCTTGTATTTGCACCTGGTACATAATAAACATTTGATGAATGTCAGATCATATTATTAGTAGTCTAATAATTAATTTATTAAACTTAAAGTCCAGAGAGGTCCAGTCTTGGATATTTTACAGTATAAAATAATCCATCTGAAAATGAGTGGGGCGTCATGAAACCAGAACCAAACCTGGCCAAGAACCAGAATGAGAAACAAAAACACAGAGTCAGAGAAAGACTTAAAAAAGATAAACGTCTAGTGTGTTTTAAGTATCATTTGAGGAGAAAAAAGAGATGTGTTTGAGCTTAAAATGTCTATCACATACTTTTTTGGAAAACTATAGTTTCATTGGAACAGGTAAGTCAACTTGGACATCTTGGTGAGAACCTCAAAACTGTCAAGTTTAATTTTCAAAATCTTGGAATGACTCTTATGCAAATATAAAATAACCATGTATCAAATGTGTTTATGCTACTCATTAATTAATAAGGTAACCTGTAAGATGGCAAAGCTGGTTCAAAAGAGAATTGGAGGAATGGTGATTTAAATTTTCATATCACGTAATTTTGAACTTAAATTTGCTAATACATATGCACTGGTCAATATTATAGAGGACAATATAACTGTAACCTTTGGGTTTATCTTTTATATCAGACAGAAATCTATGATTTAACATGCCACTTCCTAAAATTTGGGCTTTATGTGAAAAGTAAGTATCAAGGACAAATTAAGGTGTGTTCTCCTTGATAATTAAACAATTCTTAGGTAAGCCTCAATAATGCCTCATATTGAAAGAACATAAAATCACCCTCTCTCCTTATTTGCAAGTTTTGGATACTTTTTTTAATAATAGAAAGACAACAGAATGTTTTAAAGAGAATGATACAATATTCATATTTTAAGAGAATCTCTAGGCTGCTTTGGAGTAGTAGGGTTTAGGAGATCAATAGAGGAGGTAAGAAGACCTTCCAGAAGGAAATGACTTCAGTCCATGTGAGAGATTATATTGATGTAGACTACAGTGGTAGTGGCTGAGATGAAGAGAAGTGGCCATATTTGAAATACATTTTTTAAACTAGAGCCAACAGTATTTGTTAATGGGTTGGATATAGTGTGTGAGAGATATTGAGGAGTCAAGTTGAATGCTATGTTTTTGGCTGAGACATGAGTATGTAGTGGTGAGGAACACAAATAAATTCCCTGCCCACATGGAGCTTATAGGTTACCGGGAGATTTTTTTTTTAAAAGCAAACACAATGTTAATCCAAATTCAAAATTGTGTAAAGTATTATAAAGTAAAGTATTATAAAAAATACAAAGTGCTGAGATAGTGAATAAAGGGTGGGAGCCTACTTAATAGGTGGTGGAGGATGTCCTCACAAGCAGCCAGGGAAGTGAAAGTTGAGGAGCTAATCATGCAGAGTCCTCAAGGGAGAAACATTCCAGAAAAAGAAAATAGCTATACAAGTGTTCCAAGGGAGAAAGAACTCAAGTTTTAGAAACTGAAAGAAGGCTTGCATGGCTGGAACACATTGAGTGATGTGAAGAGGCGGCTGAGGTCAGAAAAGTAAGCATGGGAGAGCACTGCTTAACATTTTAAAGCATTTTGGTTTTATTCTTGGTACAATGAAAACAGTAGTGCAGGTGAGAAATGATGGTTGCTTGGACTAGGGAGGTGGCAGTGGAAATGGAGTGAATAGATATGGGAAATAGTTTAAGGTAGAATTCATCACTTGAATTATATTATTCAGTGGGGAGATTCCAAAGGGAATTAAGTAGGGGAATAAAACCTCTGTTGATTCCTAACTCTCTCACTAATTATGGATATCAGCTGTGAATAAAAGACTTCACTTCTCTGGTTTTCAGGTTTTCATTATATGAGTTCTAGGTTGCAAGTCATTAGGCTGTAAATGAGAGAAGTCCAATTAAAGGGAATTAACTGACTCATGGATTCCAGTAAAATGTTGAACAACAAAACTCAAGAAGGACAGGACCCATCTAAGCCTCAGAAACAATTAGAAGTAGGTGATCAATGATACTAGGTCTGATTCACTGACTTTTTTCTCTTTTTAAATTTTAAAATATTTAATTGAAAAGTAAAGATGGACTACATTCAAGGTGTACAACATGATGATTTGATACACACATACATTGTGTAACGATTACCACATATTAGTTAACACATCCATTACCACCCATGTCTCAGCTGTGATTTGAGAGCGGTCCTGCTCACAGAGACTCAAGGGAGATGTGCAGGAGGATCACTTGAGGCCAGGAGTTCAAGACCAGCCTGAGCAATATAATTAGACTTCATCTCTAATTTTAAAAAATTAAATTAAACAAAGGAAAAAGCTCTGGCTGGCTCAGCTTGGGCTAGATATTTATGGTGGAATAAATTAACGGTGGCCAGAGAAGCATGAGTTCATGTAGGAATACGGCAGCTCCTATGAAATAACTGAGGAATGGGGAGAGTGGATCCCAGAAGTGTGTGTGAAAAGGTGCTAGTGTTATTATTCTAACATATAATATGAGGGTGTTGGACTAGAATCAGTAGTTCATTCAGAGTATAATTACTGAGCATCTGCTATGTACTGTGTACTGAGTGCTTAAGATATGTCTACTGATGACTCCTCCAAAAATGATGTTCTGCAATTCTATGAGATTTTAACAACAGAATGACAAGACAGCCAATTGTCACACCTTTACATTTTAAATAATTATCTTCAGGTTTACTACTCTTTCTCCATAGTGGAAATAAGTAGTTTAAGCTCTTTGGACAAAACAAAGCTTTAGGTTCCAATGTATTATGTCTTGCCTTTTTTTTTCTAACTGATTTTCTCCAGTGTTTGGGGTTTACGTATCCCTAACACTAACACTATGTGCAAGGTTTTCAGGATGACAAATTAGATTTGATGTTATTACTGCTAAGGTTTCTCCATGTTATGCTCTGTCACTTGTTTCCAGAGCCTTACAGCTAACGTTTGAGAATCCACTCTTGTTTATACTCTAGCAAATTACATTAGGCACTGGAATTTAAAAGATTTTGTAACCAAAAAAAAAAAAAAAAGCTGACTCTTCATTTTCTCTTTCCTTTAAATTTTATTCAACCTTAAACCTTTTTCTTCCTATTTCATTCATTTCCTTGGGTATCAAATAGATTTAAATAACATATATTGGCTTCTTCTAACTGCCTACTTGACATCTCCACTTGATTACCTGATAAAGTTTTTAAACCTAATATGTCCCAAGCTGAGCTAATCTTTTTCCAAGAATCTGTTCCTCCTGTGGTTATCCTTATCCAGGTAAAAGGCAATTTATCCTTCCAAGTGCTTAAGACAATCAAGGCCTCTCTCTCCCACCCAATAACTAATTCTATCGGAAAACCCTGTTGGCTCTACTTTCAAAATATTTGTAGCATCTGACCATTTTTCACCATATCCACTGCTGGATTCAGGTTCAAGTCACTATTATCTCTCACTATTTTGTTTTTTTATTGGTCTCCTTACTGGTCTGCTGCTTCTGACATTGACTACTATGGTAAATTCTCAACAGAGTAGCAAGCAGGATGCTATTAAAACTTCGGTCAGGTCATGCCTTTCTCCTGGTAAACTTCCTTCAGTTATTTCCATTTTACTCAGGGTCCTTCGGTCATCTACAAGGCCTACAAGACACTGAAGTATCTTCCCTTTTTACATTTCTGACTTCATCTCCTTCCACTCTCTCACTCTGTTCAAGTTATACATCCCTCCTTGCTGTTCCTCCAACATCCCAGGAGTACACACCCATAAGTGCCTCAGTTTTCACTTTTCCCTATTCGTGGAAAGCTCTGCCTCCTAAATATCCACAAAGCTTCATTCCTTACCCTCTTTACGTCTTGACTCAAGTGTCACTATGATAGGCTGAATAATGGCCTCCAAAAGAAGCTCTGGAACCTGTAAAGATGTTATGTTACATGGCAAAGAGTGATTAAGGTTGGAGGTAGATTAATATTGCTAATCCACTGACTTTAATAGGGGAAGAAGCCTGGATTTATTCCGGTGTGTTCAATGTAATTATGAACCCTTAAAAGAAGAGAGAAGTAGAAGAAGCTGCGCCAGGAGATGCAAATACAGGATATCATTCAGAGAGATGCAACACTGCTGGTTCTGAAGATGAGAGAAGGGGAATAGGAAGTAAGGAAGAGTGAGTGACTTCTAGGAGCTGGAAAAGGCAAAAAATGAATACTCCTTCAGAGCCTTGATATGGCTTAGCTGTGTCCCCACCCAAATCTCTTCTCCAATTGTAATCCCCATAATCCCTACGTGTTTAGGGGGGACCTGGTGGGAGGTGATTGGATCATGGGAGCAGTTTCCCCTATGCTGTTCTCGTGATAGTGAGTTCTCACGAGAGCTGATGGTTTTAAAATGTGGCACTTCCTTGTTCTTGCTCACATGCTTTCCTGCCGCCCTGTGAAGAAGGTGCCTGCTTCCCCTTCTGCCATGATTGTATGTTTCCTGACATCTCCCAGCCATGTGAAACTGTGAGTCAATTAAACCTCTTTCCTTTATAAATTACCCAGTCTTGGGTATTTCCTTATAGAAGTGTGAGAATGGACTAATACAAGCCTCTAGAAAAGAATAAAACTTTTATGACACCTTGATTTTAGCCCAGTGAGACCTCTATTAGACTTATGACCTGCCAAACTCTAAGACAATGGATCTGTATTGTTTAGATCACTAGGTTGTGGTAACTTATTATGACAGTAATAGGAACGAACGCAGCCACCTAAGGCCTTCCCTATCAGCCCTCTTTAAAATTGAAACCATTTCCCCATCTCATACTCCATGTTTTTCTTTTCTAATCTATTGTTTTCCACAATGCTTACTACCATCTCTCACAGTATATATTTTACTTATGTGTTTATTCTCCAGCTCCATCCCAACTAGAATGCAAATTCCTGGAGGGAGGGGTTTTCTATTTTATTCAACAATGCATATTCAGTATCTGTACCTCATAGGTGCTCAGTAAGTATTTGTTAAATGAATGAATGAATGAATTTACTGAACCTTGAGTCCGGTGAAAATGGCTAGGTGCTGATGATATAAAGAACAAGCCATAAACCTTGCTGCCAACCAAAGCATAGTCTAGAGGAGACTGGGGACACATAGACAAATACTTGCCTGGCAATTATACATAAAGCTAAGAAGGCAGTCACATAGCACTGCAAGAAGTGGTTGCACAAGGGGTTTAGAGAAGGTTTCAAGTAAAGGTAAAGTCAGAGACCAATAGTAGGAGAGGCAGATAAAGACATTTTCATTGGATAATTTGCATATCATATTTAAAACTTGATGTCCTTTCTTAAACTTTCTGCCTTCTCTAAGAAATTATAAACTTTAAGAGGTCAGGGACCATCTGATACAATCTTGCAATGATTCAAGGTTAACTTAATATGCTAATCTCTTAAGTTACATAGCATTTCAGAGTTTATGACGTGTTTTCACACACATTTTAAGTCTTTAGGTATCACAGAGATTCTGAAAAGGATGTAGATTAGGTGTTTTTATCTTAATTATGCTGAAACCATGAAGTCTAAATGATAATAATGATATATCATTGGCATACTTTTTCAGTATTTATATAGTGGTTTCCTATGTATCAACTTCCTTCATCTCCCCCCACAATCTTAAGTAGATAGGTAGGACAGTTACTATTGACCAAGTTTGCTGATGAAGAAGTTGAACCTGAGGGTGTTTAAATGACTGTTATGGATCAAGCAATGTTAGGAAATGGGACCAGGATTTAAACTCTTTCCATGCCACTTCCAGTCCAGTGAATTCATTTTTAATTCATTGACTATGAGTAGCTATGGGACATCCTTGAGGAGCTATTACAAAACAGTGGGGAGGTAGAGGTGGGCGGATCACCTGAGGTCAGGAGTTCGAGACCAGCCTGGCCAAAATGGTGAAACCTTGTCTCTACAAAAAAAAAAATTAGCCAGGCATGATGGTGCATGCCTGTAATCCCAGCTACTTGGGAGGCTGAGGCACAAGAATTGCTTGAATGCGGGAGGCGGAGGTTGCAATAAGCTGAGATCATACCACTGCACTCCAGCCTGGGTGACAGAGCAAGACTCCATCTCAAAAAATACAAAAACAAACAAACAAAAAATCAACAACAAACAAAACGTAGTGGAGAGAAAAGAGTTCAGGCTTGGGGTGGAGTCCAACACTTTACAATCATTTCCTTTACTTCCCTAAGTCTTTGGGTGAGTCACTTAAACTCTGCAAGCCTTAGTTTCCTCATATGTAAAATGGGAATAATGTTGTAAAGATTATATAAAATGATTATGTGCAAAATGCCTAGAGCAGTGCTTCACTGATGATGATGATTAGTTTTAGTATGTAATTAAATTTATAGGTATGGCGTTCAGAGGAGCAATCTGGCCTGGATTTGGGAGATGGGAGCATAATAAGGCCTAATATATCTACTGGGGGAAGTTTAGTGAACAAACTAGTTAGGTTCAGAAGCATTGAAGCCTGTGGCCCTTATGCTGTCTCCTGGGGGCCTCTGTTCAGTGGTCATTTTTTGGCCAAAAGGAAAGCAAACCTTCCACCTGACATTATTTTTTAGAGAGGAAGAGAAACCAGCCTCCTCTAGCATTAGCAAGAAAGGGGAAAATATCATGTGTGTATAGGAATGTCTCAAATAATTTAAAAGCAGAAAGTAGTTAGGCCTCAGGAGTGAAAAGACTAGTTTTTCTCTATTCTCATCTTTTTTTTTTTTCTTAATCTGCTGAGTGACCCACTTTCTCTGAAGACCAAATTTCTCTCCTTCATTCCACATGCTTGTTCCTAGGCTTATGTGTTATTGTTCTAGGCTACCCACAAGGACTTGCTCAACACTCTTGGTTGAGATTCTAAATTCTAAAGTCCTGGGGGTTTAATATTTAGAATCTCATTGTCCTGGCCTTAGTCAAATGTCCTTCACTGATTGAATCAACTAAGCCAAAGTTAGAGGGAAGGGTTGTGTGGCATAGATGTGACTGTTGGAAGCCACTCCTGTGAGTGGAGTGGGGTGTTAGCCCAAAAGTTGTTCACAAAACTCCTCCACTCTGTCTCTTGGTTTTCATGGTTCCAACTTGACCTCATATAATGAAGTAGACCCTCATTATCAGACTCGCAGTGCTTAAGAGCACTGATCTTTTTCTATTCATTTTGGATCTTAAGTGCATGGCATGTAGCAATATTGATAATTCATGAAATGCTCCCAGGTCCACTGTTAAGCTTTCACATGAATTATCATATTTAATCCTCATATAGCTGACCAATGGGTGAGTATTACATTTCCATTTTCTATATGAGATACTAATGCACAGAAATATTATATGCCTTGATTAAAGTCCATAGCTAGTAAGTGACAGAGCTAATGTTCAAACCCACTTCTACCTGGGCTCTCAAGTGTCACAACATTGCCTCTTACTGTGCTGTTAGCAGAGGCTCAATATATTCTTGTTAACTGTTTGCTGTTGCCCTAAAATTTTAGTCAACTCCAAGAAGCTGCCAAAATTCTCCCTTTTGGTGAAATTTGTTTGCATAAATACATTTGAAAGGAGTGAGATATTTGGAAATATATTCTGTGCTGTCAAGAGATTATTTGTGGAAATGATGGAGAGAGTGGTGCCATCCAGATGAGAAGAGGTTGGAGGGTAAAATCTATGTATCTACATCAGAACAATTTGTTTTTCTAATTCTTTAACATCAAGCCATTAAATGCATAGACACACACTTGTACATTAGAGCAACTCTCCAAGGGGCTTGGTTTTTTTTGTTCTGTCTGAGCTGATTAGAAGGAAGAGATCTGAGTTCTGAAGACTTAGTGGGTACATCTCTTATTCCTGGTGCTGAAAAGCCCGGGCAGACTTTCCCTTAAATACTATGTGAAAAGTATCCGCAGAATTGTATTTACTTACTTTCTGATTACAGCTGTCAAGTGAAGGCTCTGTAATGTGGGACAGCGTGTACCATGTTAGCTTAGGTGGGGAGGAGGCAAATAGCATTATGTTTTGTCATGATAGGAATGGTGTGGAACCAAATCAGCTCATCCAATAATGTAATAAGCCAATAGGAATGTGATCAGAGAACTGAGTGTCTTATTGAAACATTGTTTTTACCCGGAGCTTGTGGATTTCTTCGTGTGTCTGTGTGTGTGTGCACGTGTGTGAGAGGATGGAATGAATATTTAACAGTCATATCCAGTGAGCCACTCTACCTGGGTCTATGTTCTCTTGGGCATTTATTACTTTTTTCCTTCCTTTTCCTCTTGAGTCAAACTGAGTACTTTCTTTGATCATTCTGATCTTGCTCATCAATAGAAAAGGTGTTTTTCCCCCTCCAAATCACAGCTTTGTATGAAAGGGATACCGAAGACCTCTGTTACTCAAGGTTTGTATTTGCATGGTTTCCTGGGGGCAGGCATTAATTTTGTCACATTCTTAACCATCTTTGTTTATAATAGATTTCCATTTATTGATCAGTAACTGGGTATGAGAGACATGGCCTATAGAGGGAGACAGAGGCTGTTTCAATGATTCAGGCCAATGGAAATATTTCAAAAACTGTTTTGGCCACTTGGCTGGCCGAGGCAGTTATTTTTCATGGTTGATATATCCGACAGCAAGATCAACAGAGGCCAGCCATTCCTGAATCACACAACCATGCAAGCACACCACAAATCATGATTTGAAGAAAAATTAAAATTAAGATGTCTTTAAGAACTTTTCAAACTGCCATTCTGTGAGTAGATACAAACCAAAGGAAAGCAAGTTGCAGAACAATACTTAAACCCCAACTGTTTTCCTGTTACAAGGAGAAATCCTACATGAAAGAAAAAAAAAGAGTTGTAAAGCCGGTTCATTTTGAGGCTGGAGTTAGTCCTATTCTACCGTATTCCATGGCTGCTCACCTCCCTGGTCAATTACTTTCTTTATATTTCACCTTCCTGTCTGATAATGATACCTCGGCAGGAGTTAGTATCTCTTAGTTGTGGTGAGAACCTAAAAAGGCTTGTAGTATAAAACCTTTCTGATAAACAGTAGTCAGGTTTCTAAGTTATGGTCTTCCTTTCTTTTTAACTACTATAAAAAAATCGCAGCAATGCGAGGAGTTGTGTGATAGAACTTGCAAAGATGTAGACTCTTGACCTGGGGTGACAGTGGTAAGTTCATTGATCAGAATAAGCTCAGTGGTTTGACTCCTTCTCCTGTGTGTCTGTGAGAATACACGGGGGACTCTTTAGATGCTCCATAGCATGGAGTTCTTTAGGGAAGGGACCACCCTTCATCCAACGGAATGAAAATATGATAAATAGGGTGATGTTTTGGTTTTCCATTAGCCTTTCTGTACTGTAGCAGTGAGGAGAGCTCTGGAAAGAAGGACTTGTGTTACTCTGGGAGGAAACTCCACATATGTCTCCGTATATTTAGGGATCACTTAGACATAAGAATAGGGTATTATGTGGCCATTGCTGAAAGATTTGTGACCTGCCCATTCTAATATCTCAGAATCCCAGAAGGAGCTCTGTTTGTCCTGGATAGACTGGAGAGAGCATAAGCCTGGAGAAGATACCTAGACAAGAAGAAAGCTGCTCATGCCAGCAGAGCCTCACATTACTGGAACTCCTTA
The DNA here is from genome assembly GCF_009764315.1 of Trachypithecus francoisi. Taxonomy (NCBI): domain Eukaryota; kingdom Metazoa; phylum Chordata; class Mammalia; order Primates; family Cercopithecidae; genus Trachypithecus; species Trachypithecus francoisi. Next base: position 77,329,847 of record NW_022681472.1, on the reverse strand, counting down.
CTTGTGTTGTGCCGGTTAAAGTTTAACAACTGGCCAGTAGAAAACAAAAGGGTCTGAGTTTTAGTGTTTGTCGATTTTCATGGTGTAAATACCCCTGGTGCTTCCTCCATGAGTGGTTTCAAGCTACAAATTAGACGTTGCTGATGCAGAGTTGGAAAGAAATGTGCACTCAGCTCTTGCAAGCTTGCACACCACTGCCTCTAACCCTCCTGCACATTCTTCCATACTCAGGGACTCTGGGTCAGCCAGCACAAGGCAAGTGGAACCCAGATAACCATTCCTGTTTCTGGACAAAGAAACCTGACCTGAAGCTTGTCTCCTTTAGTAATTTTGAGAATGGAGTTGCAAGATCTTAGAAACTTTCCCTTCTTTTCTGTAGGACAAACAGTAATATGTTAGTGATCAACAACAAATATTTCTTTATAATGAAGACCTGTTTTCCTTTTGGATCCAATCTGGAAGATATTATTTGTACCAAAATATAAGGGGCTATAAATTTCTCTCCTACTGTAGCAGAAATACAGAGACATGGATTACTGGATGTTGAAGAGACAGAGAGACAGGGTTGAATTTTAGTAGTAAATGAATAAAACAGTCAATTCTAAAATTATAAATTACAGATGATAGAAGTTTTGTAAAGCATATTGGTAGAAATTGAAACCTTATAAGAAATACACTTGAGAACCACTCCATAATTAGTAAAGTCTGAACTTGGAACCATTGTAAACTGAGAGACTGATAGTTTTCTAAAAGCAATGTCGAATGTTCTTATGTAAAAGTGTAATCGTCACAGTGCAGACTAGAAAGATGAAAACAGTAGGGAATACTGGTTGAATGGAATCAGAGATAATTCTTCTAGACCCTAAAACAATGGTGCTTCAGCTTTAGTGTGCATTAAATTAAATATCATGGAGGTTTCTAGGAGTGGCAGCTGCTGTCAGTGCACTGCATATATTCCGGGCATCTCATCTTCCTGTATACCTCAAAGACTCTATACAACAAGCATCTCTAACTCTGTGCTTGGGGACTTTCCCTCTAGACCTAGAAACAAACACGCTCAACCTCTGTGCATAGCAGCCTGGAAGTTCCAGGGAGCTAGTATGCCCTCAAACAATCAGGAATGAGAGTTGGGACACAGATATCCCAGTGTCCATATTCTTCAAATTGTACAACTTTGAAATAATGTTCTACACTAGTGGTTCTCAAAGTGTGCTCTGGGGACCTCTGGAGGGTCCCTAAAATTCTATTAGAAGGTCTTTGAGATCAAAACTATTTTTGAACTATATCAAGATATCACTTGTCTCTTTTACTCTCTTTCTATCACAAGGGTACAAGGAAGTATCCCAGAGGATACCTGACAGGTGATAATGTCATTCTTGTGTTTAAAAAATATTAGTTTTAATTTCTAATATAGTAGGTATCAATAGCTGTAATTCGCACAAAAACTCTTTGGAGTCATCAACAATTTTTAAGAGCGTAAAGGGATCCCAAAACCAAAACATTTGAGAATCACTGCTCTCTACCATCTCCCAGACCCACAGAGATTCGACCCCAGGTGTGTGAAGCAGTGACCTGCTCATTAACATATTCAGTGCTGGTACCTTCATATCCTTGCCTCATTTTCTCTTATCCATTCTGGTCTCAGCGTCTGCTATTGAGGGATCCAAGTTAAGTCTCCAGACCTCACTCTCCAAATCAAGATTGGATGGTGCTTGGGAATCTGAAGTTTAATAAGCAACTTGGATGATTCTGATGCTGATGAATCATGGGCCTCATCTAGCTCAGATTTTCATAAATTCATTGTAAAGAGTAGGAATATATTGGAAGTTTGCACTTGAGCCATCATAATGAGTTCTCTCTCTCTCTCTCTCTCTCTCTCTCTCTCTCTCATAATCACTGTTTAACTCCTTGGGTCTGTAAACTCAGATTTTAATTCTGTTTTATCACCCAGCTTCCCAGGGTTTTCTTAATCTCAATATCAATCTCTTTCTGTTTGTCTTTCTCATTCTAATTGTAGTTACATTCTGCAATATAGTCAAATACCTATATACTGTATATTCGATATAGTTCTAGCTCTGTAATGAGAGTTGAGTCCATTTGAAATATGTGGGTTTAATTGCCGAGATTATGAAATTCTGAGTTAAAAGACACTCCCAGTATTGGAAAAGAGCTATCTAAACCAGGTGACCAGTGTTCAGAATGGAGGACTAGATAAGCAGTATATGTCAGGGAAGATTATCCGATAGACATTCATACTAATGCACGTCTGAATCAAAATGTCCATAGCCCTAATGAAGATCTAATATGCACTCAAGGGAGCTGCATGGGTGGCAGTAAAATGCAGTGGGACACAGGTTGGAGTCTCTAACTAGCTATATGATTAAGTCACCAGATTATTGTGGAAATTATAAAGAGAACACATGTAAAGCACTTAGCCTTGTGAATCTCACAAAGTAAACATTTCATAACTGCTAGCTATTATTATTATTACTCATTACCAGGTTTTCAAAAGTATAAGCCATATTTTTAACATTCAAGAACTTATAATATGATTGGAGGGTGGCAGAAAATAATCGAGGTTTGCGACTAGCACAAGAGAGTACGCGATTAAGTGCTAAAGGACCAGATACAACTTTAAGGACTCAAAATGTCAGAGAAGGGAATCAGAGAAACTTGTAGTGGTAAGAAAAAATTCTACAGTGACTGTGATTTGATGCATGTGTCTTTGAAAACTAACTGGGCATCCTATTTCTGAACAACTAAATCAGCTCACACTTTTCATGGCAGATTGAGAATGCAATGTATAGGATGGCCAGAGCTAGGGGCTGCTTCTCAAAGTAAATGTCCCATGAAAAAGTATAGACACTGTGTGACTGTGTGTCTGCTCAAATAAGACATTCTGGATGATCTATAAGGGCCTTTTACCTATTATGACATGTGATGCTTTGTCATAGGTATTTCCTCACGGTCTGTTTTCTTTCAAAGGCATTTCATCACATTTACTTAAACATTTCCCTGGGAAGAATTACAGTCATTTATTTTCTATTTATGCCTGTTTAGTTTTTGGGAAAGTCAAGGTACCACGTTTATCTATCCAATATGTCATTCCTTTGGAACTTTCAGGAAAGTATCTCTATAGCAAAACATTTTTCTCCATTCTTCACTTACAAAATAATCAAAAAAAATTCTATTATGTACGTGTGTATGTGTGTGTATATGTATTTTTGAACCACAGTCATACGGGAAAAGGTATTTTATTGTTGGGTGGGTCTTGTTCTCTCTCATTAAGAAAAATGTATTGAAAGTCTAATTGTTTTACTCTCTTGTAGTAAATGGCTCATCTGAATACAAATTATGATGCTACCGTTCAGCCATATCCTGTAATCATTATTAGTGATTATTATTACTTCTCTATTACTTTATCAATGCTAACATAACATTGATTTTAAGACACATTATTATTTTATGTATCACTAAGGATGAAGAAATGATCCTACAAATGGAAATGTGAGTGATACTTTCCTGACATTTTGAATTTTGAGTCATACTTGTTAAAAGAGCTCTTTTTGATGTATCTAGATTTATGAATTGTATTATGTTCGCTTTTTATACACATAAGAAGGCACTTCTTCATATTCCACACTGAAATATTTTTAATCATTAAGACTCAGAATTTTTTTTAACACTGCTATCCTCTTTATCTTTTGAACTGCTGATATGCTCTTCAATTTTGATGTTGCTACATTCCTGTTTGTAATTTTTTTCAGTTGAATCTCATGTTGACATCAAAGTTAAGCAGTTTCTCTTCAGAGTCATAGTGAACTGTAGACAAACTGATATTTGACAATGTAATGGCAGTCCTGAATGATGCATAACTCGGTCACACTAGCACTTCATTGCTTTGAAATTTCTCTAAGTTATTTTGTTGGATTTGGCAACCTTTTCCTCCCTTCAGTTGCATTTCTTGGTATGCAATATACCTTGGTATGTATTTCAGTAATCAAATATAACACAGTGGTATCTACTTCTGGGGATGCTTTGCCAGAAAATATGGAATTGTGGTTGTGCTAGGCAGGATGGGCTAGATTATATAAAAATATCTGTGGCTTAAAACCACAGGGCTTATTTCTTGCTCATACTACACAGTTTTCTGGGTTGGCTGGTAGCTTTTGTCCATATTATCCTCTCTAGGACCCATGCTGATAAAAAGTAGCCACTGTTTGGAACATTGCTGGTCCTTGCGGCAGAGGGAAAAAAGAAGTAAATTTCTCACTGCTCTTCAATGTACCTACGCTACTGGTGCTCATATTTCTCTTGCATGTTACATGGGCCACACCCATCTTCAGTGATTTGGGGAAATGTAGTCACACCAAATGCATGAGAGAAGAGGTGGAAATATTTGGTAGACACAATAGTGGCTACCACCATTTACACTTCTGGTCACATAATATCCTGTTCATACTCTTACTATATGCTGAACATACTTATCGCCTCCTCAAAGGAATCAGTTCACAAATTCAATCCGTTTCTATCATCTAGTTTAAAAACAGGATATCTGATTATGTAAGATGATTTCTGCATTAGGAGGTGGTAAGCAGTGGCTTCTATATCAGGTTTGAATGTGGCTTCTCTTGATCCAGAGACCTATGGACTAAGAAGGCTACTTGCTGTGTTCCTCTCACCAATTCCCTATGCCACACAATTAATGTGAAAGATAGAAAAGGGACTTTATCATTACCAACATTTGCATTCACAGAGCATAAGAATGGGAGACACACAGTAGTCAGTCTTCTGAAGCAATTTTGAAATTCCACTGGGTAGGCATTACCAAGGTCTCCTGACTCAGTGGGGAATGTTCCTTGATAAGTCTGCGGGGAGGGTATATCTCCCTACTCAGTTGCTCACTGTGAACTTTAGGTCCACCCTCTGAGAGTTTACTCTCCTTTATGCTCTCTGGCCACAATGCTTGAAGAGGGCAGTGGCGAATATGACTCACTTAGGAGTTGACTGAGATTGTAGCTCACTATCTACACGTAGATAACTGGGGAATCCCATGTTGGTTTTAAGTCTCAAATAGTATACATTCATGTTTATTCCAGGCTGATGGTTCTTTAGGCAGTGTAATTTTCCCCAAATTGTAGCTTTTTATCTGTTTAATTTTAGTCAGTTTCATGTGTCAAGGAAGGTTATAGTTATCTTACAGACATACTTCTTAGATTTCTTCATTTCTCCTCTCTTCACTTAATTGTGAAGATGTCTATTTTCCCTGGCACATTTTGTTTACTTGAAAAAGTTTATCCTGTGCCATTCTTAATCTGAAATGGGATTATTATTCCAGCGATGGGATGGTAAATGTTTAAAAACTAGCTCTCCAAAAACAAACAAACCAACCTTGATTTCTAGCATTTTATGATTTCTAGGGCACAAATACCATTGCCAGTTTCAAGCTGTGAATGTAATTGATATAATTACCCACCATGGAGATAATATAGATGTGAATAACTTCAATAGCATAGATAATAGCTCTTCCCCCACCTCAGAGGTTTTAAAATTTTCATCTTGGAGTTACCACCACAAAGAAGGAATAATCCTTCACTTCCAGTTGAAATCTCAAGAAAAGATTTGAGATTATTGGTCTAACTTGGGATTGGTGTCCACCCATTGACCAGTGAACTGTGATTGAGGGAGTGGAAGTGGTGAGGCAGGTAATTATGATTTGCCCCCAAGATGGCTAGGCATCCACCCTTTAACTATGGAAGCTCACACTATACCATCTAGATGATGGAGTAAAGGTATGTGGTTATCCTAACAAGGCAAAGCTGTATATTATGGAGTACACTGCAAATGTTTCCATATTACCCTAGTGATAGACAAGAAATTGTGCATAGCTACCTGAGAGTTTGTGTTTAGCAATTGTCTATTAATTTCATTATCCATCCATCCTAATGAATTGACCTCTGGACTCCTTGAGGCAAACAAAAAGATGAAGAAAGAATTCAAAATGGAAAGACTAAAGAGGCTTCAAAATACAAGTGTCTTTTAAACTGAATGTTGGAAAGTTTTAAAATAATCTATTCATTGAGACAGATTGGCTCTGTTAGGCTGCAAATCAATTTTAATATAATAGTTTGTTCATATTTCTGCTTTCATGTGAAGTTACACAAATGCACGTTTCAACTCTTGAGTAAAATCTAAACAAACTGTACCAATATTGCAGTTAAACCATCTGAATGTGTGGGCTAGAAGTCAGGAGAAAGTGGAAGAAGAGACAAATGCAAATACAGAATTCCTACCATATAAGTGAGGGCAAACGGATTGGTAAAGATATGTTTCCCTGACTCTAGACTAGTGGTTAGGTATGAACTATATGATACCAACATCTTTATCGTGAACTGAAAAGTTTGGTCCGTTGCAAAGAGTATCTCTTATAGCTGTAAGATTCAACATTTGTACCCAATCTCTTTCCTTTGTTGGACAGTGCCTTGGTGAGGAAAAGCCTGCTTGATAGTAGTGCAGAGGGCAGGACTGGCATGGGGATAGAGTGCCTCTCATCCTGTGAAGGTGCAGATTGGAAATTGTCTCCCAAAGAGGTGCCAGGGTCTAGGTCAGCATAATACCTTCAAACTTAGGCTGCCTGTCCAGCAGTTAAGAAAGAGGGTTGACAAAGTAGGGCCGAAGCAGAGAAGGCCAATGCATCAGGTAAGTAGGCACAGAGCAGTCAAACAGACACAATCTGCAGGAATGCCACAGATGAGTGTGTTGACGCCATAGTAGTGGCAAGGTACTGCAGTCTAGGGTCATATTGCTTGGGAAATCCTGGTTTATCACAGGAACTGTACAGGACGGGCAGAATCAATCATAGTTGAGGCTAAATATATGCTTATTTGGCAACAAAGAAATTGGTTACATTTTCAGTTTATTTACATATGTGGTGTTAGGACTAGGATGATGCTGAGATGAGCAGCAAAGGGTAAGGGCATGAAGGTGGTAGGTAACCTGATGTGTTGGAATGAATGAAAGAATGGGGAAAGATCTGCGTATAAAATGTTCATAAGCAGGCCGGGTGCGGGGGCTCATGCCTGTAATCCCAGCACTTTGGGAGGCTGAAGCAGGCGAATCACCTGAGATCAGGGGTTCGAGACCAGTCTGGCCAATATGTCGAAACCCTGTCTCTACTAAAAATATAAAAATTAGCCGCGTGTGGTGGTGTGCACCTGTAATCTCAGTTACTAGGGAGGCTGAGGCAGGAGAATCACTTGAACCCAGAAGACGGAGGTTGCAGCGAGCTGAGATTGTGGCATTGCACTCCAGCCTGGGTGACAGAGCAAGACTTCTTCTAAAAAAAAAAAAAAAAAAGATATTGATGAGGAAATGAGGAAAAGCTGCCCATAATTATCCTACTTACATACTGGTCTAAAGGTTGCTGCTGTCTGCCATCATTCCTTCCTGCTCTCAACTCCCCATCCTCAGGCTTTCCATGGCTATTTGATTATGGAGGTGGGGGAGGAAAGAGAGTTATAATTACAAGGATAGGATTTAACTTTGGAGTAGAAACTATTCTGTATTGTTTACCTATTTCCCAGGAGTGTTCTGAGGATTTTTACTGATGAGATAGTTGAGAGTGTTATACAAAAAATCCAAATGTGCCTTGTTTAAAATATTGCCTTCTTAGCCTTTCATTGCCTTTGGTAAAGCACAGATGTTTTACCATGCTTGTTTTTGTATTAAAATATAGATAAGATTCTACTTTAAATGAAATAAGTGATTCTAATTATAATTATTTCTTTATTCTGTATACATGTGCATTTTACACCGATTAAGGTGAATATCATGGAGCCTCTTAAGAAACATTCCTAACTTATGTGCTGTGCATTAATTATTTTTTAGGGTACATATTTGTTGAAAGTGCTGGTGAATTCACTGGCTCTGAATTTCTTCCAAACATATTAAATCATCTTGTAGTATGATTAATCACAGTTGATTTTTTTTATGAACTCATATCATATTTTGATTTAACTTACCATTTTTTTTCTTCTTGTTTCCCTTTGCCCAATTCTTTTAATGAGAAATCAGATTCCTAGAGAAAACATTCCTTGGCACAGATGCCAATTCTCTGAAACTGGTGGATTGCAATGCCGCTGTGCTGAATCTCCCAGCGGAATGGGGTATCTGTAGTCAGGTTGTTTTCAAAAGGTTGACATTGGGGCTCTGGTTATGATACTACGGTTCCATTCAGTCTTTTATTATTCCTGCTCTGTAACCTGACTTTGGTCCAGGAAGAGGAAATCCTTAGGCTTAATTGAAGTCAATCAGCCTAAGGTCAGGAGGGTAATGCTAAACAGACTGGAGGTAAAGGTAGCATGGAAATAAGGAATAAGGTAAGACCAGAATGGATTCAAAGATTAGACTCAAAGATGTTAGCCAAATGCATCTGGAAGGCAAAGTATGAACCCTAAAATATACAGAGCCCCTGGGGAGATATAAAAATAAATCAAGCTTATTTGGTTTATTGCCTTTCCACTTCCCTGGTGGCTTGTCCAGCTGTTACCCCAGTTTGGGCAGGCGGCTCATATGCCTGATTTTTAGGTGTTTATCATGGGGTGCCCTGCTAGAACAGCTGCTGGTAAAAGGACCCTCAATTCCTTCATTATGCATCAGCTCCCAAACTTCACAGTTCCTGATATTAAACTGCTTTGATTGGAGATTATAGTGTTTCATTTAAATTTTAAATGGCATGTTGCAATGTGCTTTTAGGTAATTTGTAATGCGCCTCTGGGCATAACGCTATTTTAATGTTGGTGTCTAAATTACACAGGAGAGTAGGAATGCTTTAGATGAAAAGGAGTAACCAGCTTCATGTAGGATCTTCTTTCAGACAGCTGTGTCGCCCCTTGCACTTCTGTACATAACTGATAAAATACTATATCAAAGTTACTGAATGTTCAAAGTGGATTCTCCTTTGCAAAGGCCATTGAGAGTTGGCTGTAAGTTTTCCCTGAAAGGTGGTTGTTAATACCATATTACACATGAGGAAACCAAAGGCATTTATATAAGACTCGTAACTTCAGAAGTACCAACACAGTGGTCAAAAGCCAGGCTGTAGGACAGACTGCCTGTATTAGAAAACTGGCTCCATCACTATCTATGTTACTCTAAGTAAGTTACTCATCTGTTTTGTTTCTCAGTGTTCATATATGAAAATAGGAATAATAGTTTCTACTTCATATAGTGATGGAGAATGATGAGTTAATATTTTTAAAGCATTTAGACCAATGCCGGATACATAACAATGATCAGAGTATTCCAATAGATCCATGGTCTCTTATCTGAAACCCTAAGGGAGAGATAGGTTTTTGAATTCAGAATTTTTCAGATTTTAGAACAGTAATATGAAGCAAATACTATTTTAAATAACAGCTACAGCAGGGTCGGGGGCACCCTATAATCAAACACTTTGGCAGTTTGCAACCCAATAGATGAATGATTGTTGTAAGTGGAAAAAAAAAAAAAAGAAAATATAAATAAGCTTACATAAGTTCAGGCCAGATTTAGTCACTAAGTAATTACAAAAACCTTTCAATTTCCAGAGGCTTTTCATATTTTGAAATTGTGAATAAGGGATTGTGGATCTGAATTAATATTGAGTGGTAGATAAATTATTGGAATCCAGAAATTTCCAAGCTCCAGGTTAGATTTTTGAGCCAAAATTCTTCCTTTTTTAGTTTTGCAAACTGAAAACAGAGAACTTAAGTGGTTTCCTCACAGTCACACAGGTGCTCATGCCAAATAAGGGACCAGATCCTTGGCTTTCTGCTGTGGAGTACAATGTTCTGCACTAAACACAAATGTTTTTTTAAAAAAGGACACCCCTAAATGGTAATTCCATGGAATAATGCTTGATGAAATTTTTTTAAAAAAGAAAGGAATTCTGTATTCTTTTTTTGAAACCTGTTTCCCCTCTTCCACCACCCTGAGCCTTTACTATCCTAATGACCTTTGTGAATCTATGAGAGGGAGATACGTTGTGCACCTTTCTTAAATGTATTTTACTGTAATTCCTTATTTTGAGAACTTCTCACAGAGCACAACGGGACATTCTGTTTCACTTTATTTGAAACAACAAGAGTTTTAATGATCACTGCACTGTGTGGATACAGGCAGGGTGGTGATTCCCATCATTATAAGCAACACAAGATACCGTTCTCTCTCTTAGACTGCATTTCCTTCCAAGGAGAGCTGCAGGCTCATCAAGCTTTATGAACTCCATGCTTCTAGATGAGGTTAGCTTGATTGAGAAGGCTGCAATCCACGGTTAAGGCATCCAGGAATCTCAATGTAGCAATTTTCAAAAATGTAAAAGTCCCGATGATTTATGGATGACATTTCTACAGACCATGTTTTGTTTTGTTTTGTTTTTTTTCAAAGAATGTGGTTCCTGGGTAAACAAAAAAGAAGTGAACTCATTCAAAACTGACTTCATCCAGTCTCCCATCCAATGACTCTAGTAAAGAAGCACAGTTTCCTTATGTTACAGGATTTCAGTTCCATCACTCTCACCACAAGATGGTGAAGGGGTTGATGCTTACAACATCTGTGGGTAAATCCATGGGTTTGAAATGAAATGAACCTCCTGGTATGTATGCCCTCAAGTCTTCCAAAGAAAACGTGGTTTCTTTTCATCTTAAGATATTCCAGAAATGTTGCTCAAGCGCTTAGAGATGAGTTGTTCTTCCTGAAATAATACCGGTTCTTCTGGACATGCAATGAGGGTGTACACTATGTGCTTAAAGCATTTTGTTCTACTAAGGTTCTGTTGGGAAAACTTTGGGTTAGGAATTGGCTGTTATGCTAAAACTTTAATAATGCCCTGTATTTCTCTGAAATCTCTAGTCCCCTAAATATTTACTGTTTATGTTTCTTTTATAAGCAACTGGCTTTTCTTCTAAGTTTGTGATACCTGTTATTAAAATATTGACTACTTTGGAGAGAAGGATTGGATGGATAGACTTTACCTATGTTACCAGAAGCATAGTAAGTTGTATTCAAATGGACTCCTGAAAGAAGTAGTGCTACTTGGCTGTACATTAGAATCATTTAGCAATCCTTCAAAGTATCTGATGCCCTGGGTAAACCTGAGTAATTATATCAGCATCTCTAGGGACCGGATCCTGGCATCAATACTTTTTGAAGTGTCTGGGTGATTATGTGTGGCCGAGGTTGAAAAACACTACCTTGGTCCAAATGGTTTGGTTGTCCCATCTAATTCTAATACCTTTCATTAACTCTATCTCAGGGGTTCTAATCTAGTAGCCCATGAGCTGAATCCTCTTTTGTTTGACCAGCACAGAATAAGGTTAAATATGATTGAATTAGAAAGACCCTAGGCAAGGTCTGCACTGCACAGTGGCAGTCTCAACAATCTCTTGTGTTATACCCAGCCACTTCTCACACTGAGGATACCTGCCTGACTCCTACAGGTATTTGATTTTGTGAGTCTTTAAAGATGAAAATATTTATTGTTTATGGAAACATAGATTCTCATTTTCTCCCCATGGCAGAGCTCCCTTCAGAGCAAAGAGGTGCTCCTGGGGTGTTGGGTAAATCGATACCCAAGATTTGGAGACAAGTCTTGGGTATCAGTTTACCTGTCACCTCCACTGACATGTGGTCAGTGGCAGCAGAATCAGATGGAAACTGAGACTTTCCCTGAGAGGAATCAATAAGACCTAACATTGCATCCCAGGGAGACACTAAGAGGAAAATAGTAGGATGAGTAATAAGGTTAGCAGTTGAGAGGGTTGAAAGCCAGACTGAGTTCAGATTCAGCAAGTTTCCAAGAGAAGCACTTTGTTTTTTTTTTTTTTTTTTTTTTTTTTTTTTGAGACGGAGTCTTGCTCTGTCGCCCTGGCTGGAGTGCAGTGGCCGGATCTCAGCTCACTGCAAGCTCCGCCTCCCGGGTTTACGCCATTCTCCCGCCTCAGCCTCCGGAGTAGCTGGGACTACAGGCGCCCGCCACCACGCCCGGCTAGTTTTTTTGTATTTTTAGTAGAGACGGGGTTTCACCGTGTTAGCCAGGATGGTCTCGATCTCCTGACCTCGTGATCCGCCTGTCTCGGCCTCCCAAAGTGCTGGGATTACAGGCTTGAGCCACCGCGCCCGGCCTAAGAGAAGCACTTTGAATCAGGGTGATGAGGATGGAGTCTTCTGTCACCCTCTACTTGGAGGTGCCCTGTGATAGTGGCAGGGTGTTACAGACTTACCTGGCCTCTCGTCAGGGCTACCCTTCCATCCCATTTCAGGTATTGCATGTCAGTACACACCACACCAGAGTCAGTAACCACAAGCATTTCAAAGGTCTATTACTCATAGGTAAGGTGAGGGGAGTCCTTGGGCAAGCGGATGCGCCAGCATGAGGCTCTTTGCTCTCTGGGATAAGAGAGAGAGTCTGGTCATGGAGACAAGCATAGCACAGGAGCCCTCTGGTGGGATTTTTGAATAATGCCTGTGGCAGACTAACTTCCAGTGGCCTGTCCCCATGTGGGGGTAGATGAAAGGGGCAGGCAGGTTGCTTTGCGTGTGTCTTAGGGGGATTGCATAAGTAAGTCAGGTAAGATATACAGAGAACAAATAATTAAGAGACCTTTCAATCTATTAATGCAACCCCTTTAATTGAACAGCCATGGCATTATGCATAAATGCCCTGATCCCTGGGCAGAGAGACACAATAAACACATGAATAAATATACATTATATCAAGTGGTAAGGATGGGATTCAAGTAGCATGTTATTTACATACAGCAGTCAAGGAAGGGCTCTCTGATAAGGTGACCTTTGAGAGAAGCCCAAATGAGGTGAGAATGAGCTTAAATCTATCTGGGAGATGAGGCAGAGTGTGCCAGGCAGGAAATATTAAGTACAAAGGCTAAGGGGAGCAACCTGGCTGAAGGGAGGGCAAGGAGGCCAGGGAGACTGGAGTGGAGGAAGCCAGGGCAGGCCAGGGAAGACTGAGGTCAGAGAGGGCATTCCTATGGGTCTATAATGCTATAGTAGGGAGTTCAGATAGTTTTTCCTTTTGTTTTTATTTAGCATGAGAAGGAAGCCATGGGAAGGTTTTGAGCAGTGGAGAAGAGCAATCTGATGTACCGCATACAAAGGAGTTACAATTTATGGTATATATACACTTATTGCAAAAGGAGTTGTCGAAGGGAGGAATGAATTTGGATCAGAACCATGAGACAAGGCCGTAAGAAGAAGGGAGATAAATTTGTTCTGCTTCTCTTCCTGCATAGACCCTATAAAGAAATACCGAAGTTGGAAAATTGTCATGTGTTAATTTACCAAAGATGGGGTTTGTTGCCTGAAAAGTAGAGAATAAAATTAAGCATTCCACATAAAAACATTTACTGGGGAAGAGGAAAGATGGACAAACTTGAAGCACTTCCAGAATGGACACAGTCATGTCGATAGAATGATTGTCCTTGGCAGTTGCAATCAACTGTGTAAATCTGGTTTGGATCAGTCTGAAGTGCATCTGTTGTAAAATCTTGAATTTACTTTCAATAGGCTGTATGTGTGTCTTATTGTAACCCTTGAATGAAAGACAGCTATGGTACTTCCTGCTCTATTTCATGAGGCCTGTGGAAGCCCTTACAATCATCCCACAGTATCCACAGGGGATTGATTCCTGGATGCCCCCAATACCAAAATTTATGGGTACATAAGTCCCTTATATAAAATGGCATCATATTTGCATAAAACCTATGTGAATCCTTCCATATACTTTAAATCATCTGGAGATTACTTATAATATCTAATACAATACTATGTAAATAGTCATGATACTGTATTTTTAAAAATTAATATTACTTTGTATTGTTCTATTATTTTTTTCCCCAAACATTTTCAATCCACGTTGGTTGAAACTGTCATTGCAGCAGCTTGGATATGGAGGGCCAACTGTACTTCTTTTTGGCTGAAGCCCTTTGCTGGGAGCATTGGTCACACATCTAGTTTGGGTCCCCTTCCTTTTCATTTCCTTAGTCTATGTCTATAACTCCATTTCTTAGGTTGCCCCATTCACACGAATGAGATTCATGCAAGATTTTAATTCAATGAGATTCATCATGATGAGATTTATGCAAGATTGGGCACTTTTGTTTTGGAGCTGACGATACATTAATTGCAGAGTTTTCTTTCTCTTCATCTGCAGTCACTTAAAAGTTCAATCTTTCCAAATTTCTACCTTATCTAAGTTCTGCAACATATTTGTACTCACCTAATTATTTGCATCTGAATCGCTACTGCACAAACCCATGCACAGTGAATGCCTTGGGTGTACAACTCTCAGGCCTGCAGAGGTCTCAATGAAATGCTCTGTGCCCATGAATGCCTTCTACAGTTTTTGCTACTTCTATGGGATAATTTTGTTTTAAAAGACACTTTTCAACTTTTATCTTAGATTCATGGGTATATGGGCAGATTTGTTACCTGTTATATTGTGTGATGCTGAGGTTTGGGGTATGAATGATCTGGTCACTGAGGTACTGAGCATAGTACCCAATAGTTTTTCAACCCTTGCCTCTCTCCATCCTTCCTCTAGTCCCTAGTATCTATTGTTTTTGTGTCCATGAGTATCGAATGTTTAGCTCCCATGTTTTCACTTATAAGTGAGAATATTTGGTATTTGGTTTTCTGTTCGCCTAAGATAACAGTCTCCAGCTGCATCCATGTTCCTGCAGAGGACATGATTTCATTCCTTTTTACAGCTGCATAGTATTCCATGGTGTATGGGTACTGCATTTTCTTTATACAATCTGTCATTGATGAGCATTTAGATTGATTCCATGTCTTTGCTATTGTGAATAGTGTGGAAATAAACATATGCATGCATGTGTCTTTTTGATAGAATGATTTATTTTCTTTTGGATATATACCCAGTAATGGGATTGCTGGGTCAAATGGTAGTTCTAAGGTTTTTGAGAAATCTCCAAAGTGCTTTCCACAGTGCCTGAACTAATTTACATTCCCATCATCAGTGAAGAAGCATTCCCTTTTCTCTTCAATCTCACCAGCATCCGTTGTTTTTTGTCTTTATAGTAATAGCCATTCTGACTGGTGTGAGATGGTGTCTCATTGTGGTTTTGATTTGCATTTCTCTAGTGATTAATGATGTTGACCATGTTTTCATAAGTTTGTTGGCTGCTTGTGTGTCTTCCTTTGATAAATGTCTGTTCATGTCTTTTGCCCATTTTTTTTAATGGGGTTGTTTTTTGCTTGTTAATTTGTTTAAGTTCTTTATCAATTCCGGATATTAGACCTTTGTCAAATGCATGGTTTGTGAACATTTTCTCCCATTCTGTAGGTTGTCTGTTTACTCTGTTGATAGTTTCTTTTCCTGTGCAGAAGCTCCATAGTTTAATTAGGTCCCATTTGTCAATTTTTGTTTTTGTCTCAATTGATTTTGAGGACTTAGTCATACGTTCTTTTCCAAGGCTGATGTCCAGAATGTTGTTTCCTAGGGTTTCTTCCAGGATTCTTGTAGTCTGAGATCTTACATTTAAATATTTAATCTATCTTGAGTTTATTTTTGTTTATGGTGAAAAGAAGGGGTCCAGTTTCATTCTTCTGCATGTGACTGTCCAGTTATCCCAGCAGCATTTATTGAATAGGAAATCCTTTCCCTATTGCTTATTTTGTTGAAGATCAGATGGCTGTAGGTGTGTGGCTTTATTTCTAGTTTCTTTATTCTATTCTGTTACATTGATCTATGTGTCTGATTTTGTACCATGTTGTTTTGCTTCCCATAGCCTTGTAGTGTAGTTTGAAGTTGGGTAATGTGATACTGCTAGCTTTGCTTTTTGCTTAGACTTGCTTTGGCTATTTGGGCTCTTTTTAGATTCCGTATGAATTTCAGGATAGTTTTTCTAGTTCTGCAAAAAATGACATTAGTAGATCTATAGTAATACCATTGAATCTGTAAATCACTTTGGGTAGCATGGCCATGTTAACAATATTGATCCTTCCAATCCAAAAATGTCATGTAATGTTTTTCTGTTTATTTGTGTCATCTATGATTTCTTTCTGCAATGTTTTGTAGTTCTACTTGTAGAGATCTTTCACTTCCTTGCTTTCATATACTTCTAGGTATTTCTGTGTGTGTGTGTGTTGCTATTGTAAATGGGATTGTATTCTTGATTTAGCTCTCAACTTGAACATTATTGGTGTATAGAAATGCTGCTAATTTTTAGACACTGATTTTGTAACCTGGAACTTCACTGAAGTCATTTGTCAGTTCCAGGAGCCTTGTGGTTGGGTCTTAATGGTTTTCTAGGTATAGAATTATACAATCAGTGAAGAGAGGTTGTTTTACTTCTTCTTTTCCTATTTGGATATTTTTTTATTTCTCTTTCTTGCCTGATTTCTCTGGCTGGCAGTTCCAAAAATCACTTTTTGTAATGTGGAATTAATTTATTTTTGTAGAAGATGTCTCAAGTACTTCTTGGTTCAAAATGCTTTCATCTTTATTTTTAAAAAATCTCTCCCAATTAAATGTCCCTTCTGCCTAGCTTCAAAGTTGGCAGTAAAGCTCCCTCTTTGTGGCTTTACAACTTTATCTTTCCATACTTCCACTGTATGAATCATGTTCATCTGTGAGGTATGATGAGCTCCTCACTGCTGTGGATTTTAGCTAAAACTAAAATTCACAGCAATGCCGCTCTTGCTGCAAACATTGGAATCAGCCTTGACTATCCCATAACATTGTATTTCTGATTTTATTCTTTTTCTTTATCCTACCAATTTAATCTGCAGTCACTTCAAGAGAAGTCTGTTTAAAGGATATTCACATTCTGGTAAGGTTCTTTTTGAACTTTTATATGAAATGTAATATGTCATATATCTAACACATTGTCTTGCATGGAATATACATTCCAGAAACATCCTTTAAATTCCTCCCATGCTACTCCTCTTTTTCTCCTACAGCCTTAACTCAGAGCTACTTTTCATATCAGGTCTGATGCATTAAACCCTTGATTGGTTTTCTGCCTTGCCTTCTCTGGGTCTTACCTCTCCATGAGGACATAAGCTCTTAGAAAGTAGATACTTTCTCTTATTTCAATTTTTATTTCATTGTCACATACAATGCCCAGCATATAGTAGGTTCTTACTAAGTTTTTTTAATTTAATTTTTTAATTTTTTATTTAAGAAATGGTGCTTGCTCTGTAGAAATACTCCAAATCAGAATTTTCCAAAGTAAGGAAAATTCTGTGAGGGTCTCTCTTCAATATTCTCTGCTTAAAACAAACAAGTTTCATGAGCAAATAATTATGGGAACTAATACAAACTGCACCTCTATCTTGGATATTTGTAGTGGGCTTTAGATATCAAAAGCTATAGAAAAAAAACCCCACTTAACTTTAACTCTTATTTCCCAAACATATTTGACTATAGATTTTATTTTTAAAAATAGCACATATTGCTCTCTTTTGGAATTATTAATAATATTTTGTGTGCCACAGTTTAGGAAATGTTATTCTAAATTTTCTATTTCCAAAACAGCTAGGGAATGAATATTGTCACTTATTGAGTCAATTAACTTATTAAAATAAGTAATTCAGGTTTCTTACCCTCCAGGTTCTAGCTAATAAAGTATGCATAAAAAGGGCTTGCAGCAATAGTGGTCAAAATGTTATTTTAATTAATGGCCAGTCAGTGCCAATATACTTCCAAATTTATGACTGTGGTAAGCTCTGTTGGAGAATGTGGATGATGGTATAGGACATCCTATTCTTTTTCCTTACTGAATTGCAGAAAGCCAGGCCCATGAGTGTCACAGATATAGACACAATAGTCCGGTGCTTTTACTACCTGGATTCTGGAAGTATCATCACCTCTGGACTGGTAAAGATCTAAGGAGTCGTGTAGAACCAAAGACAGGGGTTGGGAGTTGCTTTGCACTTGAGTTAGAGAAACTTTGCTCACCAGTGTCAAGGTGGTTAGAGTCTCAGAAATCATATTGATTGCTTCTGTTACACTGAAGAGATGGAAAAATAGATGGATAGAGGAACCAAAAGGTTTATTTGAGTATACTTTCATTTGTAACAAATAGGAGCATAAGAAAATAAAGGTTTCCTTCTTTCAACACTTTCCAATAATTTATATTTTTAGCCATTTGGGCTGAGTAGCTGTTCACTTGGGGAAAGGGCCTGCACTGAATCACTGCAATTGCAGTCTTATTTTTATTGGGGTGGTTTACTGCATATATACTTTTAGTCTTCTATGGCCATTGGAAAGGTTAGCTTTTGCCCCCCCAGAAGATATTAAAATGCATTATAGAGAATATTAATTAGATTTGGCCTCTTTACATAATCTCATATTTCTTGGAGATTTTGTTTATTACTTTTTAAAAAAATTTTTGTCAGATTGAGTTATTTTGGAGAGTCAGTCTTTAAGTTCTGAGACCCTTTCCTCAGCTTGGTTGATTCTGCAGTTGACACTTGTGACTATATTCTGAAATTCTTGAAGTAAGTTTTTCAGCTCTATTTGATCAGTTTGGTTCTTTGCCTTTCATCTCCTGTGTCATTTTATTGTATTTCTTAGAATCCTTAGATTGAGTTTCAACTGTCTCCTGAATCTCAGTTATCTTCCTTCCTTTCACATTCTGAATTCCATTTCTTTTATTTCAATCATTTCAGCCTGATTAAGAATCATTGCTGGGGACCTAGTGTGGTTGTTTGCAGGTAAGAAGGTACTTTGGTTTTGGAGTTACCATAACCTCTGAAGACTGAACCAGGAATAAATTGAATCCCTGAACAGACAAATAAGGAGCTCCAAAATTGAATCATTAATAAAAAGCCTACCAACAAGAAAAAGTCCATGACCTGATGAATTCACAGCTACATTCTGCCAGATGTAGAGAAGAGCTGATACCATTCCTACTGAAACTATTCCCCCCAAAAAAAAATGAGGAGGAGGGACTCCCTCCTAACCCATTCTGAGACCAGCATCATCCTGATACCAAAAACCTGGCACAAACACAACAAAAAATAGATCTTCAAGCCAATATCATCAATGAACATAGGCACAAAAATTCTCAACAAAATACTAGCAAATTGAATCCAGCAGCATTATCAAAATGCTAATCCACCATGATAAAGTAGGTTTTATCTCCAGGATGCAAGATTGGTTCAACATATGCAAATCAACAAATGTGATTCATCACATAAACAGAACTAAAAACAAAAACCACATGATCATCTTAATAGATGCAGAAAAGGCTTTCAATAAAATTCAACATTCCTTCATATTAAAAACCCTCAACAAACTAGGCAATGAAGGATCATACTTTAAAATAATAAAAGCCATCTATGACAAACCCACAGCCAACATCGTACTGAATGGGAAAAAGCTGGAAGTATTCCTCTTGAAAACCAGAGCAAGACAAGGATGCGCTCTCTTACCACTTCTATTCAACAACTACTGGAAGTTGCTAGACAGAGCAATCAAGCAAAAGAAAGAAAGAAAAGCCATCAAAATAGGAAGAGAGAAGTCAAACTATCTGTTTGCAGATGACATGATCCTATACATAGAAAACCCCCATAATATTGGCCCAAAAGCTCCTTGTTCTGATAAATAACTTCAGCAAAGTCTCATGATACAAAATCAAGGTGCAAAAATCAGTAGAATTCCTATACACCAACAACATCCAAGCTTAGAGCCAAATCAAGAACACAATCTCATTCACAACTGCCGCATAAAGAATAAAATTCCTAGGAATACAGCTAACCAGAGAGGTGAAAGATCACTACAACAACAATTACAAAACACTGCTCAAAGAAATCAGAGATGACACAAACAAATAGAAAAACATTTCATGCTCATGGATGGGAAGAATCAATATTGTTAAAATGGCCGTATTGCTCAAAGCAATTTACTGATTCAATGCTGTTGCTACCAAATTACCAATGACATTCTTCGCAGAATTAGAAAAAATAAAAGCTCACATAGCCAAGGCAACCCTAAGCAAAAACAGCAAAGCTGGAGGCATCACATTACTCAGCTTCACACAATGCTACAGAGCTTCAGTAATCCAAACAGCAAAGTACTGGTACAAAAACAGATACACAGGCCAATGGAACAGAATAGAAAACTTGAATTGCTCATCTACAATAATATAATCTTCAACTAAGTTGACAAAAACAAGCAATGGGTAAAGAACTCCATATTCAATAAATAGTGCTGGGATAACTGGTTAGCCATACGCAGATGATTGAAACTGGACCCCTTCCTTATACTATATACAAAAATAAACTCAAGATGAATGAAAGACTTACATGTAAAACCCAAAACTATAGAAATCCTGGAAGATAACCTAGGAAATACCATTCTGGACATAGGACTTGTCAAAGATTTTATGACAAAGATGTGAAAAGCAATTGCAACAAAAACAAAAATTGACAAATGAGACCTAATTAAACTGGAAAGTTTCTCCAGAGCAAAAGAAACTAGATATTTTCTCCCATTCTGTAGGTTATCTGTTTACTCAACAGAGTAAATACAGAGTAAACAGACAACCTACAGAATGGGAGAAAATATTTGCAAACTATGTATCTGACAAAGGTTTAATATCCAGAATCTATAAGAAACTTAAACAAACCAACAAGCAAGAAACACACAACCCCATTCAAAAGAGGGTAAAGGACATGAACAGACACTTTTCTTTTTCTTTCTTTTTTTTTAAATTATACTTTAAGTTCTAGGGTACATGTGCATAACGTGCAGGTTTGTTACATATGTACACTTGTGCCATGTTGGTGGGCTGCACCCATCAACTTGTCAGCACCCTCAACTTGTCAGCACCCATCAACTCGTCATTTACATCAGGTATAACTCCCAATGCAATCCCTCCTCCCTCCCCCCTCCCCGTGATAGGCCCCGGTGTGTGATATTCCCCTTTCCGAGTCCAAGTGATCTCATTGTTCAGTTCCCACCTATGAGTGAGAACATGAGGTGTTTGGTTTTCTTGAACAGACACTTTTCAAATAAAGACATACATGCAGACAATAAGCATATGCAAAAATGCTCAACATGACTAATTTATTAGAGAAATGCAAATCAAAACCACAAAAACATATCATCTCACACCAGTCAGAATGGCTATTATTAAAAAGTCAAAAAATAACAGGTGCTGGAGAGGTTGCAGAGAAAAGGGAATGCTTATACACTGCTGGTGGGAATGTAAAAATTACTTCAGTCACTGTGGAAATAGAGTTTGGTAATTTCTCAGAAAACTCAAAGCAGAATTACCATTTGACCTAGCAGTCCTATTATTGTGTATGTACCTAAAGGCATATAAATTGTTCTACCATAAAGACTCATGCGTGCATAGGGTCACCGCAGCACTATTCATAATAGCAAAGACATGGAATCAGCCTAAATGCCCATCAATGGTAGAGTGGATAAAGAAAATGTGGTACCATGCACCATGGAATGCTACATAGTCATAAAAACGAATGAGATAATATTATTTGCAGCAACATGGATGGAGCTGGAGGCATTATCCTAAGCAAATTAACACAGGAACAGAAAACCAAATACCACATATTCTCACTTATAAGTGGGAGCTAAATTATGAGAACTCATAGACACTAAGAGGGAAACAACAGACACTGGGGCCTACTTGAGAGCAGAGGGAGGGAGTAGGGTGAGGATCAAAAAACTGCTTATTGGGTACTATGCTTATTACATAGGTGGCAAAATAATCTGAACACTAAACCCCTGTAACATTCAATTTACCTATACAATGAACCTGCATATATACCCCTAAATCTAAAATAAAAGAATAAAAAGAATGCTAATTAAACTAACTTTAGGATCACCCTGTACCTCATGGAAAAAAAAAATTCCCTATTTACTCTTCCACTTAACAACCTAGTCATGTTGTCTGGTGTAGCTTACCATAGAATACTGTACAAGTATATTGTGCATGTGCAAAAGATGGCATAAAAATCCCCCCATATAATTCACTCTTAACAATATAAAAGTGTCCTCGTGAACAAGATAAATGATGTTCTGATTGTTGTTTTCCCAGAAAGAAATAGAAATGAAATATCCTGAAAACATCCAGAGAAGTTAAGATCAAATATTTTTCCTTTTTAATTACATATTCTACTCAGTCTATGCTCAGAGGGAATAATGATTCTCAAAACTGGTAGGATTTCAGAATATTTTCTGAGGTATATTTACTAGTAATCAGGCTTGCTTGCCCTCAATGATTCTAACATCTTGCCTTTACTCTTTCTGTCTCTTTAATTAGAAGGATAGGAATTTCTTCAGATTATTGTACCCTTCAGCCAAGTAGGAGATAGAAAGTCTCCTACCATGAAGACAGTTTACGTTCAGACAGAATGTGGAGGGTTTATCTTGACTAAACCAAAAGAACCTGCATTGTGTCATTTTCAATTACTTCTGCTCAATACACTGCTCAATAAGCTCCTTCATTCAATAAACATACATTGAGTTTCTATCATGAATTAACTATGTGGTAAAGAGCAGGGATTTGCTATCTGCCCTTGTGGTACTTAGAGTAACAGTGGATTTTGCAGAATACACAAACAATGATTATTTGCAGCTGTGGGTGATACATTTTCAGAGAGGAATAGAGAAATTGGGTGTGTCAAAAGAAGAACAAGCATAATGATTATGACTCTGCCAATCATATCAAATGGATAACAGTGGGAAGAACCAAGTATATTGCATTTGAAGGCATCTGCCCTTCATGGTCACTATGTGAAGAAAACATAAGCCCACTATAAGTGGTTCTAGGGGACAAAACTAATCACGATGGGGAGAAGTAACAAGGAGGCAGTTTAACGAGTGGGGAAGCTAAGTTGCACAGGCACAGAGTGGACTGTCCTACTTATTGTGGAAATTCCAGTCCTCAGAAGTGCTCAAACAGTTGCTGCTTACATTTTTGACAATGCTGTAGAAAAGATGCTGAATAAATAAGGAGATTGAGCTAAATAACATCAAGGTTCTTCAAGCCCTTATGATTTAACATCTATAGATGCTAAGGGCTTGAAGAGCACATCTTAACACCTCTTATGATCTGTGTCAGTTCAGATCCTCTGGGAAATAGACACCAACATAGAGTTAGAAACACCTGTGAAGGATAAAGGGGAGAAGCAGCCGGAGTTGTTGGAGAGAGCCTCACTGTGAGGCAGGTCTGACTCCTGTGAGGGGAGAGAGGAAAGGAAGGGAGATTGAGTAGAAAGATTCTCATGCTACAAGGTGTCTTTGAGAAAGTCTCAGCCAGGCTGATGGCAAGCTCCAGAGAAAAGATCACCAGCTAGAGGAGTCCCACACTGGGTGGGAATGGCTTGACTATGGTACCCCTGCTGTACTTGGTCACTGGTTGGGGGCAGCTCAGTGACAGCATGTCCTCAGCATGAACACCACAGTGGATCAGAGAGCACAGTAGTTAGACACTGTCCACTCACTCTAGTCCTCACACCAGGTTCTCTCTTGAGGAGAACCTGAAGAGCACACTCCTATGACTGCCACGTGATCTCTAGTGCCCAGCAAAGCATCTTACATATGGCAGATATCTAGTAAAGGCTTGGTATGAATGAAGTTATTAAGGTATTTGCATTTCAATGTCTTAGCCAAAAAGCTGCTTAGTAGTGAATTTTAATTATTGTATAATGAGTCTCATTATCTGGAGCTGAATTCAGTTAGGCACATTGTGGACTCCAAGGAAGCCTAGCGCTCTGCATACTATCTTGGGTCCTGAAATAGACAGGGTGAGGAGGAATAGGAGGAATTGCTCACAGCGAAACTGTCTGACCTACCTGAATTTCACATACATTAAAAGCAAGGACCAAGAAGGAATAAGCTGTAGGAAGACATCCCAGTCCTGTGAGGGGGTGTAGTCCTGGATAGTTTGCTTTCACTCCCAGCTATGTTTCACTTTGCCATTCCATTTCTGGATATATCTAATTTAAAAAATTTGTCTTTTTTCCCCCTGGTCTTTGACTTCTTTGGTCTTGCCTTTGGGATTCCTCCCTTTCCTTCTCTCTTCTGCCCTCCCTGGCCCCCATCTGCCCTTTATTTAAAGCTTCAATAAACTAGCTTCCTGATCAAGTCTGAAACTGTCTCCATTACAGACCTACTTGGCTGGGGTCCAACCATTTTTAATGAGAAAATAGACATATGTCCACTGTTTCTGTGATTGAATGGATGTTTTTATGAAATCCATTGCAAATCAGTTTTTAGCCAAATCAAGCTCTGGTAGACTTGTTACTTATGTTGACTTTATTCTCCTTTCTTCTCCATCATAAAATGTTGGTTTGATTTCAGTTCTCATGTCTGAGGAGAAGCCAACCCTTGCCCAACTTTATAGGCGAATCTGAGTGATCTAAGGATAATCTCATCTTCTGTTTCCAATGACTGGTTCGGGAATGCAGGGCTAAGCCAATTATCACATGACATTCCTTGGGTTGCCTGAATACATTCCTTGGGATACGTTTAGGATGGACCCGTAACCCCATTCAAGCCAGTGAGACTTATGAGAAAGGTAGCTGGAGCTTTCAAGAAGTTTATTTGCTCTTAAAGGAGGAGTTACAGGAAGAAATGACCTTCCTTTACATGGATGTTGTCAGAATGTGAGGTCTGGAACAGCTGAGGACATTTTATCAGCTTGGCAATAAAGACTACACACGGAAGTTGGCAGAGCCTTTGTGTTAAGTTTGCAAAACAAGTCATCTAACTTTGGGACTTCCAGTTCTGTGAGCTAATGCTTTTTCAGGATGTTTATTGCCAGTTCGAATTGGATTTTCTATTACTTAAAGGTCAAAGACCTTTTCACTTATGTACAGCTTAATATTATTAATATCACAAATAGAAGGCTGTGGTCCCTTGAAGTCCTAGAAAAAAAATATGTGTATATCCCACTGTCTCTCTCAAGCACACACACATACATATACACACACACATACACACACGTACACACAAGTGTATGTATGTATATCAATCTATCTATCTCTATCATCTACCTGTCTATCTATCTAGATACATTCTAAGATTGTAAAGAGCATCAAGGAGAAGCATTACAAACTTGGGGCCTAAGGAAATGTAGAAATACCTGGAACTTAGAAGAAGAGGCATGTGTTATCTTTAGCACCAACATGTGATTGGGTAAATGATAATGAATGAATTTCCAGACTTCTATCACCATGTGTTTAGTAAGTCATACAAATGGCAGAAAAAGTATTTACATTGAAAAACCATCTTTGTTCTGGTGAGGAGCTATCTTTTCCACTAGGAAGATCATCTAGTTACAGCTTTGCTTACTTCATTCTGCTTCCAAAGAAGCCTATCAATCATTTCCACCCCTGCACTGGCTGTGGCTGACAAGGAAAAAATTGAAAACGGGACAATATCTTGCAGAAAATAATTAGCAAAGGTTAAGAATACCATGGTGCTGTACAGCAGCTGCTGTTGATAAGGCACAGAACAGTCATCTAGTGTCAGGAAACTGGGCAGAGAGGTGATGGTGAACTCTAATATTAGGCTGATGCAAAAGCAATCGTGCAATTACTTTGATAGTTCAGCTTTGAAAATGGCATGCCTTCTTCTGTCCCTGTTGTATTGACTCATATAGAGCTGCTCTTTTAAAAACACCTGTGGGGGATTGTGTGGATACAGTCATGTATACATAAACATTTAAAGCAGAAAATTAATATTCATTTTTTTTTGTTGTGAAAGGGATCCCTAAGAAGCAATTTCCCTATGATAACTCCTGGTTTTATATTGCTGAGGGAAATGGGCAGTGGTCACTCTTTGGAAAAGGACTGTGTAAAGGAATCCTCATTTTCTTATTCTGATTGTGCTTTATAGCTTTCACAAGTTTAGAGTATCATGTCACAAAGCAATGTATGTACCCAACTTTAGGGAGTGAAATCAACTAGAAGAAATTGGGGAAGAAGACAGTGCTATGAGCAGTAATAGAGCTCAGGACAAGCCTAAGTTCCATTGCTGCTCCAATATTCTCCAATGCTAGATTTTTCACCTCTATATGGCAAAAGAATTGGGAGCTGCAGGTTGTTGCTATGGATATCAATCATTATATATATTATATATATATATGATCTAATATACCTGAAAATGTTTTATAACATTATATATAAAACTAGGAAATTTTAATTATTGCTTGAGCATGCAATTACTGAGTACATTTTGAAGAATGACTACATCTAGAGGGTTGCTAGGTGCCAGAGATGCAAAACACTACAAGACAAATTTCTACCTTCTATTGTCTGATGATCTGGTTAGGAGTATTACAAAATAGCATTTGTAAAACAATGAGTGAGCAAGGGAAGGAAAATAACAGAGCTTGGGGAAACAGATTAAAACAATATAATAAATATGATTTGATTGTAGTGGTTTTAAAAATTCCACAGTTTCTATGTTCCATTTGTTATACTATAAAATGTGTTTATAATAAAGGAATTTTGTTGTAGATGATCCACAAATACAGTTGTCATCAATCTCTTCTCTATCTGTATGTATGTTGATGCTCACTTTTTTACATCACTGATATAGTTCGTATTGAAAACGTAAATAATTATGGAAGACTTAAGTTTCTTGTTTAATTCTATAAGAGTAAGTAGAATATATGTGTATGGTTGTGGGTGTGTATGCACATACATATATTTGGTCTATTTCTACAATTATCAAAAGTCAAAGTAATCCATATGATTGTGGTATGACACCGAAAATGACAACTCATTGTACTCTGTTCTATTTTTAAAAATTGCCTGATTTTTAAAGTTGCTAGGCTTATCTATGAATCTTTGTATTGGATAACTATTTTAGGGGTTAGGGGAGTGATAATTATTTATGGTTCTGACTGCTCATTTTGTGTTTGGAACAAATTAATTAAAAGATACAAGAGTCACAGAGATAGAGATTTATAAATGTTAGCTCTATAATTGGTAAAACTAAGTCATAGAATGCTCCTTGGATTCATGAAGAAGATGGAGCCTTTCATTGTTACCTCCTTAATTCTAGACATAGAGTTAACCCAGTAGAAGGAGTTGAGTTCTGCAGAGAAGACAAGGAGAAGCAGCACCTTAAATTTAGTACAGAAACTCCAATATTCAGTTTCAGCTTTCTACTTATGGCTAGCCAATTTTCCCAGCACCATTTATTAAATAGGGAATCCTTTCCCCATTTCTTGTTTCTCTCAGGTTTGTCAAAGATCAGATGGCTGTAGATGGGTGGTATTATTTCTGAGGACTCTGTTCTGTTCCATTGGTCTATATCTCTGTTGTGGTACCAGTACCATGCTGTTTTGGTTACTGTAGCCTTGTAGTATAGTTTGAAGTCAGGTAGCGTGACGCCTCCAGCTTTGTCCTTTTGACTTAGGATTGTCTTGGCAATGCGGGCTCTTTTTTGGTTCCATATGAACTTTAAAGCCGTTTTTTCCAATTCTGTGAAGAAAGTCATTGGTAGCTTGATGGGGATGGCATTGAATCTATAAATCACCTTGGGCAGTATGGCCATTTTCACGATATTGATTCTTCCTATCCATGAGCATGGTATGTTCTTCCATTTGTTTGTGTCCTCTTTGATTTCACTGAGCAGTGGTTTGTAGTTCTCCTTGAAGAGGTCCTTGACATCCCTTGTAAGCTGGATTCCTAGGTATTTGATTCTCTTTGAAGCAATTGTGAATGGAAGTTGATTCCTGATTTGGCTCTCTGCTTGTCTGTTACTGGTGTATAAGAATGCTTGTGATTTTTGCACATTAATTTTGTATCCTGAGACTTTGCTGAAGTTGCTTATATACAAAGATTAATTCAAGATGGATTAGAGACTTAAATGTTAGACCTAATACCATAAAAACCCTAGAAGAAAATCTAGGTAGTACCATTCAGGACATAGGCATGGGCAAGGACTTCATGTCTAAAACACCAAAAGCAACGGCAGCAAAAGCAAAAATTGACACATGGGATCTAATTAAACTAAAGAGCTTTTGCACAGCTAAAGAAACTACCATCAGAGTGAACAGGCAACCTACAGAATGGGAAAAAATTTTTGCAACCTACTCATCTGACAAAGGGCTAATATCCAGAATCTACCAAGAACTCAAACAAATATACAAGAAAGAAACAAACAACCCCATCAAAAAGTGGGGAAAGGATATGAACAGACATTTCTCAAAAGAAGACATCCATACAGCCAACAGACACATGAAAAAATGCTCATCATCACTGGCCATCAGAGAAATGCAAATCAAAACCACAATGAGATACCATCTCACACCAGTTAGAATGGCAATCATTAAGAAGTCAGGAAACAACAGGTGTTGGAGAGGATGTGGAGAAATAGGAACACTTTTACACTGTTGGTGGGATTGTAAACTAGTTCAACCATTATGGAAAACAGTATGGCGATTCCTCAAGGATCTAGAACTAGATGTACCATATGACCCAGCCATCCCACTACTGGGTATATACCCAAAGGATTATAAATTACTCTACTACAAAGACACATGCACACGTATGTTTATTGCGGCACTATTCACAATAGCAAAGACTTGGAATCAACCCAAATGTCCATCTGTGACAGACTGGATTAAGAAAATGTGGCACATATACACCATGGAATACTATGCAGCCATCAAAAAGGATGAGTTTGCGTCCTTTGTAGGGACATGGATGCAGCTGGAAACCATCATTCTTAGCAAACTATCACAAGAAGAGAAAACCAAACACCGCATGTTCTCACTCATAGGTGGGAACTGAACAATGAGATCACTTGGACTCGGGAAGGGGAACATCACACACTGGGGCCTATCATGGGGAGGGGGGAGGAGGGAGGGATTGCATTGGGGAGTTATACATGATATAAACGTCATGCACATGTACCCTAGAACTTAAAGTATAATAAAAAAAAAAAAAAAAAATCTAAAAAAAAAAAAAAAAAAAAAGAAACTCCAATATTGTAATCACAGAAATAAAATACTCTAGCAGATGAGCCATAACCCATGAGTTCTTACATTCTGGTGTAAAGTCCAGAACCAAATTCACTAGTTCCAGGAATAGGTAAATTTCACAATAGAAGGGAAAAAGCTGCTGAGCTAGACATGTTCCTATTTGTCTGTCAGGCTCACCAATCAGGTAAGTTGGCCCTCTTCCCTTGAGTAGGAGAGAGCAAGGTATTATGTATGTGAACAGAAGATTTTTGTCCGTTACGTTTTCAGAGGATGAAAACTCACATTTTAGGGAACCAAGACTGAATTCCATGATTTACATGGATGTTTGGAAGGTGTCTGCAACTTAATCTGTATTTGTTTCTGAGATGTTGGGCAACTCCTTCTTGGAAGATGTGGTAATGGTCTCTTTGAAGAGAAAATAATCATCTGAGTTTTGGCCAAAATTGTTGATCAGATTACCTATGAAAATGAGTCTCACCCAACTACAAGAATGTTATGATGTAGAAACTCTAAATGTATGAGTAATTAACTATAGAACACTCCATTCCCATGTGAAAATCTTTAATCTTTTAAGATACTGAAATTTTGTGCATGTGTCATGATTTTCTGTATATGGTCAATGAGTTTTGCCTTAGCCGTAAGTGGTCTCTCTGAATTCTTCTCTATTATTTGTGGATTTTCTTCCTGATGTACCAAGCCTAGTCTGTTTGTTTTTTCCTAAGAGGGGGCAGATGATTCAACAATGTATTTCTCAGTGTTGATACTGTGGTTATGAGCTATTTCATAATCTTGAGTAAAATCTTGTCAATTTCTTGCTATGCCTTGTGGGAATATATTTTTACTTTTAAGTCTCTTTGGCAAAGTGGAGCTTCCTTTGTGTTTCCTCACCAAATGTATTACCCATTGTTTTCTGGTTAATTCTTTTTCAGAGTGTTTACTCCTTCTTACCTCAATGTCATTTCTTTTCAGTCTTGGCTTTGGGTAAACCTAGGACAAGAATTGGAAATCCAAAGCCAATTTCAATAAAAACTATAATATCTATCAAAATCTATCTAAAATCATGTGTGTATTTCTCTTCTTTGTTGAACAGGGGCTTATAATCTTGTAGGTAAACACACATGGTTTTGATTTCAGCACTGATGACCAAAGATTTGTCTCCCATTCTTCTGGGCCAGGCCCACCCACAGTTGTAGTTAGAAGTAAAACTATTTGCTATACCTGGAATGCCTTTCCTTTCAATCTCTGAACATTTAAAATTACTTCTTCTTTGAAGACCATCTCAGGTGTCCCTACTGTGGGGAAAATGCTTGAATCATCTTTGTAATCCCAGCTCAGCCACTTAAAGATTGTGTAAGTTTAGTGTCAGCATATTACTTAAGTTCTTTTAGATTTAGTTCCCTCATATGTAAGCTGGGGATAATAATACCTACCTCATAGACATAAATGAGAATCAAGTTATATAATGTATGAACAACACTTGATACTGTGTATAAACGCTTAATACATGTAAATCATTATTATTAGCAAAATGATTATTAGGTTCTCATGCTAATCCACAATTTTGATTGGCAGATATCCATTAGTTTATAGTTAATGTTATTCATAATCTTTTCTTCATATTCAAATAGGAAGAGGAAGAGATGACTTCTTAACCTAGTTAATCCTGGATGTGTATTTCTCTTTTTATTGGCTATAAAATGCTCATTTATGTACATACAATTTCCCTTATTAGTGAACATCTAGAAGGCAGAATACTACTTCATTTCCTTCTCTATGTTTAGCACCAAGGACAGTACCTGGTACATAGAAGATACATATTAAAGACAAATAAAACAACTCTTAATGGATTTCATTTTAACAAAATTCTTGGGTAATTATAAAGTCTCTAGTAAACCAAATAATTGTATATTAACTTATTTACTTTTATTACTGTGTTTATTTTCTCCAACTGCTTCATCATACAAAGTAAACACCTGAATGTAAGCTGCATGAGGGCAAGAGCTGTGTCTTGTTTACTGCTCTCAAGAACATTTGAGTGAAGTGCCTGGCACATGGCACTCAATAAGTTACAGTTAATACTCAATGTATGAACTGTGCTATACTTAGAATTGACTAAGAAGAATAAGTCTTATACAGACTCAGTCTCTGAGAACTTGACAATCTAAGTTTGCATATCTCTGTTCATATGTTTTCAGGTTACTCAGTAGGAAATCAAGTTATTTACATATTCTCAAGTGTCTCAAGGTTTAATCTTCCATGCATAAAATATCTGGGTGATTGATTGTGTTTCTTACTTTGCTTCTAAGTATGTTAGCGTCGTGTAGGCACAGCCTAAGTCAGACCAAAATGAACTCACTGATTGACTCAACAAATGTTTACGGATCTCAGATATTATATGGAGATGGTGATATTATATGGAGATGGTGTCAAACAACAACATGTGCTGTGGAATTTGATGTAGAGGCTGAAGGAGAGGAATCTAGGCAGACTCACAGATTTTTTGGCTTGAGTAACTTGGTGAGTAACTGGTAGTGCCACTTAAGAAGGATGGAAGAATGAAGGAAGAACAGTTTTGTAGGGGAAATTATGTATTTTAGCTTAATCTTAATCATTTTGAGATGCTTTTAAATACAGAAATATTTAGGATCCACTCTCATCATCCTCATCCATCCCTTGCACTTTTCCACTCCTAATTTGCTAGATCTTCATTCTAAGCAGTGCTCAGCACTTAATGCTATAGCTCTCTATATAGGATGCTATCTAAAATATAACAATTCTGGCTGGGTGCAGTGGCCCATGCCTGTAATCCCAGCACTTTGGGAGGCTGAGGTGTGCAGATCACCTGAGGTCAGAAGTTTGAGACCAGCCTGGCCAATATGGTGAAACCCCATCTCTACTAAAAATACAAAAATTAGCAGGGTGTGGTGGCGCATGCCTTCAATTCCAGCTACTTTGGAGGCTGAGACAGGAGAATGTGTGAACCTGAGAGGCGGAGGTTGCAGTGAGCTGAGATGACACCACTGCACTCCAGCCTGGGTGACAGAGCGAGACTGTCTCAAAAAAAAAAAAAAAATCTGGAACACAGGCAGCACTCTGGTGCACACTAAGATGTGGCTGTCTGATTAACAGATAAATGCATTACATTTCTTAGAAGCCTTGCTTTCTATCAGATAATGCTGTGTTAACACAAAGAAAATAAGCCACCATGATGAATATCCAGGTAACAGTATACTGATAGCATTATTATTGGATAGTAGGCCCTCACACACTATTCTCTGGTATCAATTCATTTGTTTGTTTGTTTGTTTGTTTTTTGGTATAAAATCCGTAGAACACTCTCTAAATGAATTCTTAAGTTTGCTTTGTGGAGGTAGAATAAAAGTAGAAACAGCTACATCATTCATTTTTTAAAAATTTCAGTCTATCACTTCTTTATGTGGAAGTTTGTGTTTTATCTGGTATGTTGATGCTCACTTTTTTACATCACTGATATAGTTTGTATTGAAAACGTAAATAATTATGGAAGACTTAAGTTTCTTGTTTAATTCTATAAGAGTAAGTAGAATATATGTGTATGGTTGTGGGTGTGTATGCACATACATGTATTTGGTCTATTTCTACAGTTATCAAAAGTCAAAGTAATCCATATGATTGTGGTATGACACCGAAAATGACAACTCATTGTACTCTGTTCTATTTTTAAAAAATTGTACTCCACTCATTTCTTCTGTTGCCCCTTTCTCCTCAAGTTTTGCATGTTTCCCAAAGAAAGCAGGGATCACTTTTTTTTCCATAACAAAAATTTCTAAGTGAAACATAAGCTCTGGGTAGGTAACGAGATATTGAATTTGAAATTTCAACTGTGGCAACTGGATCCAATAGATATGAAATATCAAAGTAAAATGCCAGGCAAAGATGCCGATTTTTAAGTTTAAGTTATAGAGCTTCCTGAATTTTTATCTAAGCGTAGAGATGGAGATAAGGCTTGGGGAGATAGGTAAAACATGCATTTGTGATTTTGTGTCACAAATTTCAGCTTATGCAATTAATTGGTTACAGAACCTGTGGTAGAATTTCGAAAGACACATGCATATGTATGTTTACTGCAGGACTATTCACAATAGCAAAGACTTGGAACCAACCCAAATGCCCATCAATGTTAGACAGGATAAAGAAAATATGGCACATATACACCATGGAACACTATGCAGCCATAAAAAAAGAATGAGTTCATGCCCTTTGCAGGGACATGGATGAAGCTGGAAACCATCATTCTCAGCAGACTAACACAGGAACGGAAGACCAAGCACTGCATATTCTCACTCATAAGTGGGAGTTGAACAGTGAGAACATATGGGTACAGGGAGGGGAACATCACACACCGGGGCTTTTCAGTGGGTTAGGGGCAAGGGGAGGGATAGCATTAGGAGAAATACCTAATGTAGATGATGGGTTGATAGATGCAGCAAACCACCATGGCACATGTATACCTATGTAACAAACCTGCACATTCTGCACACGTATCCCAGAACTTGAAGTATAATTAAAAAAAAAATCTTCTCATGGGTCTCAGCTAGTAAGCAGCATGTTTATCAGCATCTTGCTCCTTGACTGCAATCTCAGACTGCAGGAGCTATCTAGACAGAACTTGAACAGATAAACAATGTTCAGTTTTTCATCATTTATTCAAGAAACACTTGTGGATAATCTAATGCATGTTCACAACATGTGAGGTGAGAACCACTGCTTTTAGTTCTAACAGAATAATTGAAACTCTGACTCAAATTTTAGCTGTACATATAGAAGCAAATCCAATGATAAAATCATCTTATTTTTCAACCTTTTGATTTACTTGTGTTAATTCAGGCTAGCATTACACTACAGGACACAGAACATCTTTATAAAGTGCTACACATGTAGATTATTTTCTAAAACAGTATTTTTCATCCCAAACAATACTTTTCTCACCAAATAAACTTATTTGACCCTGTCATTTTTTATGGGTTATTCTAAGGTATTATTTTATTAAAAGTGCCAATCTCTACCCTCTATTATTTATTTTCAGTTGCTACATTTACTAGTAATCAAATTAATAAAAAAATCTCTCCTTAGAAAACATGATATGGTCTTCCCTTTTAGCCTTGGGAAAAATCTCTGGAAATCTAGTTTAAAAGATACATGTAAAAGAACCTGGGAATATTCTACTTCTTTTAGCCAACCACCTGATTTCACCAGGCCTCTTATTTCTTGATGGACTAGTCATGTATTGTAGCTGGTGGTGGCAATGATGCTGGGATGAATATGTCTTGCAGGACATTATGGCGAATTATTGAATGGAAGTCTAGGGATTGTTCAACCTCTGAAAATAGACCACCTCCCATTGCATGAGGAAATTTGGGTAAAGTTCTGCCTTTTCTCATAAAATCAGAGTGATCTAATTTCTTTCACAATGAAGCTTATCTAAAATATGTTCACGCTGAAAGTTAATGCATTTTTGTCTGTCAGCATTTGGTGTTGCCTTGGTGGTGACAGTACAGAGCTCAGTTGTTAAGAGAGCTTTTTTTTTTTTTTGAAACAGCTTTGCCGGTTCTTTCGTCGTAGTGCATATGCAGCATTTTATGTTCAATGTTCTTTGCTTCATCTTCTACAACTGGAAAGAATGTATTTTGAAGTAGCATAAGAGAGTATATTTGAAGATTCTTCTTGTACCTTAATATAGTCATTAAGAAAGCTTTTCAAAAGGAATAATACTTGGGGGTTGCAGAAATGGCATTTGAATTAAAATTTAAAAATATATAAGTGAAAGAAAATATCAAGTTTATTTCAGGAATTATAAATCATAGTCTGTGTGATAAATGTGTGGAACTGATTCTTGTTGCCTAACACAGCTGAGAAAACAATTTAATGTCAACCTACTGACAAATTAAACTGCCATAGCATCAGTATTGTTTTAAGAAACCACACTGGAAGCCAAATGTTTCAAAGTTAACGTGTGTGCTGTGTATTTTGTCAGTATAGTTTGCTTATTACTGAGCGAAAGAAGGCAAATAGTTTTATTTGGTCTAATGATCGACAGAGGTGAGATTATAGGATTATGGAGTACTGTAGTGGAATGGTAAATTGGCAGTGCTTTGGTTACCTAACTGAAGCTCAGAGAGGTCAAGACACTTGCACAAGGAGCTGAGTCCCAACCCCTGCACTTTTTTTAATCTCCCCTAATTTCAGGTCAAAATTCTGGAGAGGGTACACAGTTAAGAATCTATGCTTACATGGAGCAGGGTGGTACCTTTCTACTCCGGCATCTGTTGAAGAAAATCGAGCTTAAATGTATATGAAACAGAATTTTCTTTATGAAGCATAGAAATTATTTCTTGGAGAAACAGCAGTTCAGATCTCTTGAATACCTTTTAAAAATGCTCCCTTTTAAATGTTTGTCCTGTTCATGAAATAATTAATAAGAACTTGCTATTAGGATTTTATTTTTTTTCTGAGCACAGAGAAGCTAAAATATGGGGCTATTTAGCTCAGTGACACTGTGACACAGATTTCTAAAAGTTATTTTGGGTATATATATGTCTATTTAGCTGAAGATGTGGTACACCAAAACATGATTTGCAAGCTAAATTTATTCTAAATGGGCTTATTGTTATAAGTGAGTTAGCAGCATTGTGTTAGGAAAACTGGCAATACTATGATCACATACCCAGGCACAGAGTGGAAACAGAATGGAGGGATTTGCAGTGAAGAATGATGCAAAACCTACCAAGACAGGAACTTTCATAAATTAAGGCTCACTAACTAGAAAGAAGAGTTGAGGCCATGCTCCTATCAGAAAATGTCATGCCGTAGAGATTTTTCATAGCGCTTCCAAGTCTCTCATCTGACCAAATCCCACTGGAGTCTTTGTTCATGTATATATCCCAAGGTAGATGGTTGGCAATTGGGATGATTCCTTTGTCACAACCTCTCATCTGTGAAGTTTGGGCAGGGTTACACCAGACCTTAAAACTTTAAAGCAGTCACAAGAACATTTTGAGTTACTACTCAGCAGTGCTCCTAAATACATCCTAAGATAATATAAAGTACGAGTCTAGATAATAGAGGCACCTCATTTTGTATTAAACCAAAGTCATAGACATATGTTATTAATTTGAAGTCTTTTGGTTTCACATCTTAAATGTTGTGAAAACAGTTAATCTTTCACTTTTTTTAGCAAATATCTGGGCATCTACTACATATCAGAAATGTCAGACACCAGTGGTAATAATACTACCTGACTTTATTATCTATTATGTGCCAATTCCTCTTGTAAATGATTTGCATGCTGTAGCTTACGTAAACCTCACAATAACTCTCTGCGTTAGGTGTCATCATATCTTCATTTTGCATATCAGGATTTCAAGGCAAAGAGTGGTTGGCTAACTCTCCCAAGGACACAAAGCTAGAGACAGTGGATCTGGATGTGAAAGGCAGTGCAGTGTTGTTTCAGAGTATGTGCTCTTGCGCCATATGCTATTCTGTTTCTCCAACAAATGGTAAAATGACTCAGGCCTCTGTGTTCAAATAACTTACTTTAAAAAATTTACTTTAAGTTCTGGAATATATGTGCAGAACGTGCAGGTTTGTTACATAGGTATACATGTGCCATAGTGGTTTGCTGCACCCATCAACCCATCATCTAGGTTTAAAGCGCTGCATGTATTACGTATTTGTCCAAATGCTCTCCCTCCCCTTACCCCCGTTCCCCCAACAGGCCCTGGTGTGTGATGTTCCCTCCCTGTATCCATGTGAAGAACTTACATTTTAATAAGATAAAAAGATGATCACATGAATAGTGTAATAAGTGCTGTGTTAGAAGTGGAGGACTCCAAGGGAACACAGAGGGGACACCCAGCCCAGTCTTGGTCCATTAGGGACAAGTCCTTGGAATGATATGTTAGCAGAACCCTGAACTTCAGGTTCCCTTCCAAAGTTCTCTATCACTAACTTGAGTCACAGACTCATAGAATCTTAGAAAATATTTATGTCAGCACCTTCAGTATACAGATGAAGCAAATGAAGGCTCAGGCAAGTTATTTGGCTAGTAGCTGATGGAGATTTAGCAAGAATGCAAGGATCCAGACACCGTTACGCTTTTTAAATTTATTATTATATCACTTATTTAGGCAGTGTCTTAAAAATAAATTAATAATACTCATACTTTGATTGAAGATAAAATAGTCTTCTTTCTTCCTCTGCCTTTCTATAGAACTTTTCACTTTTTTTGATGTCATGTGCACTTCAATCAAGATACAAACTCCCTATGTAGATGAAGTGATCTTACAAAGTAAAAAGAAAAAATCTTACCGCTTATGAACCCTGCTGAGTATACATTAATGTATTTTGAGGTGAGTCACAAGTGCGCCACCATTACCATAGATTTTTGGTACATTAGAATTCTAGCTTTATTACTTAATAGCCAGTAAACTTGGGCAACTTACCTTTTCTAGGCCTCAGTTTCTAATGTGTAAAACAGGAAAAATAAAGAATAATCCTTCCTGTGCATCAGCATTTTGAATCCAAGTTGCACTAAATTTTTAATCTTTCAGTTGGTAAGTACCCAAAAATCTCTCTCCCTCTTGGTTTGTATTATCTTTCTGTATTGGATGTGACTGTCTCCAAAATTTAAATAATAGTTAACGATAGTGGTTGTAGTGGAAAATTTGACTAATTCTTGACATCATAGAACACTTAGTAAGTATTACGTTGGTTGTTCATTTGAAACAGGTTAAAGAAGGATTTTTTTTATTCTTAGTTTCTAAGACTTATTTTTTTAAGTATATATGTATAGGATTGATCGTTCAGCTTTATCAAATGTCAGTAATCAAGGTGCTCAAATGGTTTATTTCCTTTGGTCTATATATGTGATAAATTTGAATATATTTTAAAATATTAAGCTCTCCTTACACTCTTGGTTGATCATGATGCATTTTTCTTTTAATATTTTTCTTAATTTACTTTTAATTGATAAGTAAAATTATATATATTTATAGTATGTAAAATGATATTTTGATATTACAAAGGTCTCTTACAGATTTTCTGTTAACTGTATAGTATAACTGATGTTTCTACCAAGATTTTGATTGAAAACAGATGCATGTTTATTTACATTCTTCACTGTGGGTTTTCATTTGAGGTCCATATACCTCTTAAAGTCTATGGATTGGTGTAGAGAGTTCTTAACTGGCTAATATTGTGCATTTTTAGGGAGAGAAGGCTCATGATTTTCTTAGTGTCTTCAAAGGGTGTTCATGATCCCCACGTTTTAACAACTACTTTGTATTCTAAAAAATGAACTCAAAGCTGCTATCTCTTGAAACTGATATCTGTTATTCCCCCTTGCTGATCAGAACTTCTCACTATTTTGCACTTTGCTGACTACACATTAGTGGTAGGAGAAGTTTTATATTCCCTTTTCGATTTTCTCTCTAGAAAATAACTTTCAGGTTATGTATAACCAGAAAAGATCTCTTGTTAACCAAACCAAGCAACCGGTGAAGCAACCAGTCACCAGATGGAAAGACAGTTGACAATCCAACTCTACTGAAGTAAGCCTGTGGAAATCATGAGGTCTGTGGCAATGTCTCTACTGATTTGTTTGACTAGATTCAGGAGCTGTACCTAGATGCAGAGGAGCTGATTTTTTCGGACAAACAAGCTTTAGAATTGAGAACAGAAAAGTGGTTGAGGCCTTGTGTCCATCCATTTTAGACTGGAAAAAAGAAAAGAAAAGAAAAGAAAAGACCAGGTGAAGCCTACTATCCGGTTGCAGGAAAGGGTTGAGTTGCATATGTGGCTTCTCCGGCATTAAGTGGTGTCAGAGACAGAGAGGCTCACACAGAAGGTAGATCATCTGTGTTGTCCCATGGCCTGACTATGCAAATGGAAACTAACATTTGGAAACAAGAGTATTTGAAAACGAGCAGTGCAAAAAACAAAAGAAAGAAAGAAGGAAGGGAGAGAGGGAGGCAGGCAGGGAAAAAAGAAAGACAATCAATCAATCAATCCCCTTAGATAAGTTAGTGTCAAGTATATGTGTGTTTCCCCTTAGTTGATTCCATTTGGTCCCGTAAGCTAGAAGCACTGTCTTATCTGAAGTCAGATAAGACTTGGCCGGGCGCGGTGGCTCAAGCCTGTAATCCCAGCACTTTGGGAGGCCGAGACGGGCGGATCACGAGGTCAAGAGATCGAGACCATCCTGGCTAATACGGTGAAACCCTGTCTCTACTTAAATACAAAAAACTAGCCGGGCGACGAGGCGGGCGCCTGTAGTCCCAGCTACTCGGGAGGCTGAGGCAGGAGAATGGCGTAAACCCGGGAGGCGGAGCTTGCAGTGAGCTGAGATCCGGCCACTGCACTCCAGCCTGGGTGGCAGAGCAAGACTCCGTCTCAAAAAAAAAAAAAAAAAAAAAAAAACAAAGACTTGGATGAATGTACTCCCAGGAACTCTTGCCTGTCTGCCTTCTTAAACTGGTAACTCTGGTAACTCTTTTATCCAGGGCATCAATCATCCTATAGTCTTCTACTTCCTTCTTCATCTTACACACAGTCTTAAGGTCCTCTACTTAAAATCTGTTGCCTCACAATGACCAGGGTCCTCCCCACTAGAAAATAAGAAGATAGGCTAATTTCTGCTCTTGAATTTGAAATGTTTCCTAATGGCATTCCCATTTTTGGATGGCATGTTGTTGTCTGTGTCTAAGCAACCTGATCTCTTCTGGTTATTGAAGTAGTCAAAAGGGCTTGGCTTGGGCCTTGAATTTCTACCTCCAAGATAAAAATGTTATTTGCAGTTTAAAAAGTTATAATTGGGAGGTTAGCTTGTCTAGAACAATATCTAGTGATTTTTAAGATTCTCAAGTGAAAATGTCTTATTGATTCAAATTTGATGCTTGCTCTAAGTCTTCTTGCATAGGGATTTAAAATAATTTCCCAGCTACATAGTTTGTGTTTTTCAGATTTTAACATTTTCTCTCTAGAAACAATTGCAGTTAAATTTGGGAAAGTGGTTGCTATACTTATTGGCAAAGTCATCTGTCTCCTAATATTGTTTGGTAGCCTGAATAACTACGTTCTAAAAAGCATGCTTTTTGTTTGGTTGGTTGTTTTTACTGGCCCACACTTTCATTGCAAGAGGTGGTGTACGGGTTATCTCCTATAATTTTTTAATGATCCCAGACTTAAAAATCTAATCCAGGCAATGGAATTCCAAGTAAGTAGTGATAGTCAGTTATATTTATCAAGTTGTGACTTGATAAATATAACCCATTCACACTTGAAATCTACTAACTATTGGTCTTAACATCTAATCTTCCTTTGCAATTTATTTATTTATTTATTTGGTTGGGGGAGGCAAGTAAACTTAATATCTGAAGGTCCCAGCAGGTTATGTGGATGGCCCCTGAGTAAGATTTTAGGGAACTTTAGGGATTAAGGAAACTGAAGAGAATTTTGTTCCCAGAGAGCAGCTAATACTCACTTACAGACAACTGTGCTTTACAGGAATATGGTACCAGTGTTGCTAGAATGTCTGATTTTTAATAGAAGGCTGAAATACACATTTTATATGCAATATTCTGATCTTAAAAATATTTTTTTCACTTAAAAATTGTATTTTATTTTTAACTGAGAGATAATAATTGCATATGTTATAGGGTGCAATGTGATGTTGTGGGACATGTACCTGTTGTAGAATGATTAAATTAGGCTCACTAACATATCCATTACCTCACATACTTTTCTTTGTGGTGATAACATTTAAAATCTTTTAATAATTTTGAAATATACAATATGTTATTATTAACAAGAGTCAGCATGCTGTGCAATAGATTACTAAAACTTATTCCTCCTGCCTGACTGAAACTCTGCACCCTTTGATCAATGTCTCCTCTTTTCCCATCCCTCCTCCTGCAGTCTCTGTAACCACCATTCTACTCTCTAATTCTATGAGTTTGACTTTTTTAGATTCTACATATAAGTGAGACCATATGGTATTTGTCTTTCTGTGCCTGGCTTATTTTATTTAGCATAATGTCCTCTGGGTTCATGCATGTTATTGCAAATTTCCTTCTTTTTAAGACAGAATAGTATTCCATGAGGTATGCACACCACATTTCCTTCATCCACTCATCTGTTGACGGACGCTTAGGTTGTTTCCATATTTTGGCTACTGTGAATAATGCTGCAGTGGACATAGGAATGCAGTTATTTCCTTGACATACTGATTTCAATTCCTTCGGATATATACCCAGAAGTGGGACTGCTGGATCATATGGTAGTTCTATTTTTAGTTTGTTTAAGGAGCCTTCATACTGTTTTTCAAAACGGCTGTACTAATTTACATTTCTGCCAACAGTGTCCAAGAGTTCCCGCTTTTTCACATTCTCTCCAATGCTTACCTTTTGTGCTCTCGATAATAGCCATTTTAACAAGTGCGAAGTGATAGCTCATTTGGTTTTAATTTGCATTTCACTAATAATTAGTGAAGGTGAACATTTTTCATTTATCTGTTAGCCATGTTTACATCTTCTTTTGAGAAATATCTATTCAGTTTCTTTGCCCACTTTTAGTTTTTAAATATTAATTTCTTTTTTTTTTTAACTTTTAGGTTTGGTGGTACATGTGAATGTTTGTTACACAGGTAAACATGTGTCACGGGGGGTTGTTGTACAGATTATTTTATCATCCAGGTATTACGCCCAGTCCCCAGTAGTTATCTTTTCTGCTGTCCTCCCTCCTCCCACCCTTCACCCTCAAGAAGACCCCAGTGTGTGTTGTTTCCTTCTTTGTGTTCATAAGCTCTCATCATTTAGCTTCCACTTATAAGTGAGAACATGAAGTGTTTGATTTTCTGTTCCTGTGTTAGTTTGATAAGGATAATGGCCTCCAGCTCCATCCAAGTTCCTGTAAAAGATACAATCTCATTCTTTTTCATTTTGCCCATTTTTAAATCAGGCTATTTGTTTTCTTATTATTGAGCAGTTTGAGTTCCTTACATATTTTGGACATTCGCTCCTTATCACATATATGATTTGCAAGCATTTTCTCTCAATTTGAGGGGGTAGGGGGGTTCTCTCTTCACTCTCTTAATTTTTCGTTTGCTATACAGAAGCTTTTTAGTTTGATATCATCCCACTGATCTATTTTTGCTTTTTTATTGCATTATATTTAAGGTGTTACAACATGATGTTCTGCTATACACACACATATATAGTCAAATGCTTAGTACAGTCACACAAAATTACATATTCATCATCTTCCACGATTACCTCATTCTCCTTGTGTTAAGATCACCTAAAATCTAATGTTAGCAAATTTTCAGTATGCAGTGCAGTATTATTAACTACAGTCCTTGTGCTGCACATTAAATCTCTAGATTTATCCTACCAATTTTTAAATGATAGCCATTCATTCACTTCTTAATTTTTGGAAATACTGTGTGGTCAAGAACAGTTTTACCCTCGGTTAGAATTTACAAAGCACTCTTAAGTCCACATTTGGTCCAAACAAACAGGCTATCACATAGGAAGATGTTTTTTTCCTTTGCAAATAAAGAAACTGAGGAATAGAGTGATTCTGTGACCAGCTCAAAGTGACATATCTATTATGAAAAAAGAAAGTAGGACTAGAACCCAGGTGTTTACATACCTCAGCTTAATCAAAACTCTCCTATGTTTATCGAGCCTTTGTGCAGATGCAGAAACAGTCATTATTTATGTTATAACAGTTTCCACTTAATTTCATTCTTGCTCATTTGGTTCTTCTGCTTTGACATTTTATATAATCTGGGTTGTCTCCCAAACAAAACTCAAAGAGTAACCTTAACACTTTTGACTTGGTCTGCTTCACTGACTTGACTTTGAGGAGTAAAAAGAAAATTTCATAATGGAATTAATTATTCTCCATCTAGTTTTTTATTCATTTCATGTACTAAATAATTTCAGCACATTTTCAGCTGTAAGCCTCTTTGCTGAAGTCATTCTCAACAAAATTATGAACATACTACCAAAAAGAAATGTTTGTTTTTGTGAAATACATCTCAGAAAGAACAACTGTGGTAAACCTATTTGTACAAAAACTTTGTACTGTAAGTTACACATTATCTTTAATTCCTAGGATTTACTGCTGTAATTTCTGATAGGCTAGGACTTCTGAGACCTTCACCACGAACCACTTAAGACAGAATAGAGGCTTTCCTTTAGTAGTTAATAGGAAAATTATATTTTACTAAAACCAAACTTTTAAAAAATTATTACTTTAAGTTCTAGGGTACGTGTGTACAACATGCAGGTTTGTTACACAGGTATACATGTACCATGTTGGTTTGCTGCAGCCATCAACTTGCCATTTACATTAGGTATTTCTCCTAATACTATCCCTCCCCCAGCCCCCAACTCCGCAACAGACCCCATTGTGTGATGTTCCCCTTCCTGTGTCCAAGTGTTCTCGTTGTTCAGTTCCCACCTGTGGGTGAGAACATGCAGTGTTTAAACCAAACCTTTTTTGAAGTAGTAGATGAGGCATTTCTTTTCTATAAATGAGATTTGCAAATAGTGATTTTATTTATTATTTTAGGAATCAAGAAATACCCAGAATGAATGGTAAGGTAATTTGAGGGTCTTTTGATAGAATCACACTATTGGTCCCCAGAATGAATGGTAAGGTTACTTGAGGGTCTTTTGATAGGATCACACTATTGGGTGTTTGGAAAGTTTCCGGATTTTTTTTTTTTTTTATGGTAAGCTTTTGCACCAGAGTTTCAGAGAGAGAGAGAGAGAGAGAGAGAGAGATTGGAACATTCTCAAAGGGGCATTCATTGGTTTTACCTGCAGCTCATAAGCTTCTTGATACCAAGCAGGTGCATCCTCAGGAACAGCCATGTCTTTAGATGCTGCTGAGGACACACCTGCTTGGTATCGAGACTATTTTAGATGTTAAAACTAGCTCTTGGGCAAGTTGAACATCTCTGAGGCTCTGTTTCCTTAAAGGCTTCCTGAAAATTTTAAATGAAACAGTCATTTATGCCCTACACTATTAGACTTTAGACTTCCCAGTGGCCTATTCCCTGGAATTATACATATACAATTATACATGTACACACACTTGAAACACATGTAGTCTCTAGAGTTGTTCCGTCTTCACAAAACATATATTTTAAATTATTTGCATTACAAAGCTTTATTATTGCCAAAAAAAGGAGAACAGAGTAAACCTTTCAGGAGAGCAAGAGCAATTTAAAACTACCCACCCCTTTTAGCTTTCCTTAGAGACTTAATAATTACCTTAAAAGACAGAAAATTCTAACAGTACATCTGCCTATCAAGTCTTTTTAACATTTTTACTTTAGCTCAGTGATTTTCAAGTGTTCAGACACAAAAGTACTATGATAAAGGG
Organism: Trachypithecus francoisi; assembly: GCF_009764315.1. Classification (NCBI taxonomy): domain Eukaryota; kingdom Metazoa; phylum Chordata; class Mammalia; order Primates; family Cercopithecidae; genus Trachypithecus; species Trachypithecus francoisi. The sequence continues at coordinate 77,285,421 of NW_022681472.1, read as the reverse complement.
TTGTATGCTCCACACCATGGTGATTCTGATGCGCAGCTAATTTGGATATGGTTGTGTTCCTCTTTTTGCTTCCTTTCACTAATGTAAGCATGAGGGATGGTAAGAGACTGCCGTTAGTCTACACAACTAGTTCATATGATAGGTCACTATCTGAAGCAAAATCAGTATCTTTTTTCATTTGTTTGTTTTTGCTGTTGCTTACCTCAACTTCTATTTTTTTCCTATTTGGATAAATAGCAAATCCTTCCAGATTATTTTCATAAGGCTCTAATATTTCCAACCTGATCTCTGTCCTGCTCCCTCTGTTCAAACATTCTATTTAATAATATATTTGAACAAAAGCATCATTTTAAAGCAGCAATGTTTACAATGGTGATGGCTTGATTCATTTGTTTATTTAAAGTAGTTGTCTCCACAATGACTTCACTTATTTATTCCTCTAAGTATTTGCTTCAAGATTCAGAGCAACCCGAGAAGGTTGAAAGTTTTCTTGGAATCATGGAAGATCAAGCTGAAAGGATGCTTTCTTTTTTTTTTTTTTTTGAGGCGGAGTCTCGCTCTGTCGCCCGGGCTGGAGTGCAGTGGCCGGATCTCAGCTCACTGCAAGCTCCGCCTTCCGGGTTCTCGCCATTCTCCTGCCTCAGCCTCCCGAGTAGCTGGGACTATAGGCGCCCGCCACGTCGCCCGGCTAGTTTTTTGTATTTTTTTTAGTAGAGACGGGGTTTCACAGTGTTAGCCAGGATGGTCTCGATCTGCTGACCTCGTGATCCGCCCGTCTCGGCCTCCCAAAGTGCTGGGATTACAGGCTTGAGCCACCGCGCCCGGCCGAAAGGATGCTTTCAAGTTATTTAAATCCACATGTGAAACCTGGAGAGGGTGAGTAACGTGTTTTACATTATACATCAAGTAGGCATAAGGACTAGGATCTGTGTCTCCTCACCCGTGGACCAGTGCTCTCTCGTCACCATTTTGCTACTTCTTACTTTATGATTTCTGTCATCTTTAAGGCTTCCAGTGTGATCCATTCCACAAGGTAATTTTAGCTTAATATCCCATGGGAAGTGTGATGCTTTCCCCCTTGCACCTTAGTTTTTGCTGGGAAAGCCTAGGGAATACGGAAGTCAAGTAGGCTGCCTCATGATCCCATCATTGGACCCTGAGTTTAACTTTTCCACTTGACTCATTTGGTATTTTTCACAATAACTATTTTTTATGAGATTATTCCTTATTTTGTCTTATTTTCCATGCTTAAATGTGCCAATTCTTGTTCAGATGCATACACTGGAAAACAACCTAGGAAACAGCCTAGGAAAACAATATAATTTCTGCACTGCTTGTTAGTTTCATTGTTTTTTATAAAACATATGGATCTTGCTCATAAATATATTTGTATGCATCTAGTTCAGAGGGACAACAGAATATTTATAGTGATTTTTATGCCATTTCTTTATTTTCAACATCTAAAACTATATTTTATGATTATTTTTTATCTACTTTTCTTTTTCCTCTAGCTCTTTAAGACATTAATAGTTGATTTTGCACAAGCCCTTGACTTACTTGACTTCTTCAAGCAAGGCAGGGGCTTGTTTTCCCAATTTGGTTGACTCATGTGTGATTTCATTTAATAGATTAGGGAATTTCAATTTCTTTGACGACATTTAAGTTGTATAGGACACCTTTTTGAATGAAACCTGATGAATTAAATAGAGTTAAATAACATTCAAGAGGAGTTTTTTTCTCTGGTATCTAATAGTTGTACATACTTTTGCCAATTGGGATTTTGAAGGTGAAACCAGGGAGCATGGATATAGAAAAGATTGGCTAGCTCTTCACCAAATCAATTTCTTTTCTCTCTTGGGAATGAAGCTGGATACATTTTTCAATGCCCATTGCAGTTAATGTGTCCCTGTGACTGAGTTTTAACCAATGGAGTGTGGGTAGAGTAATGTGCACCACTTCCAGGCCTGGGTGTCAAAAGCACTTCACACTCTATTCATTCCACAAATATTTATTAAGTGTCCACCATGTTCCAGGCCCTTGTAAGTGGCTAAAGTGATGCTGTTGTCAAAAGGATGTCAACAGATAGGATTTAAGAATATAAAGTTTCTTTAACGGCAAAGAATATAAAAACCTATTTGCAAAACTCCCCTCACCCCCAATTCTAGGTGCTTGACAAATTCATAGTACATCTTTACTTTTAACAGCTTTATGGAGGTATAATTTATGTGCAAAGAAGTACACATGTTTAATATGTTCAATCTGATGAGTTTGGACAGTTCCAAATCCTTGTGATAACCATTACCACAATGAAGCTGATAGATATATCCAACACCTTCCCTTTTTTTGTGGTAAGGACACTTAACTTGAGAGCTATCTTCTTAATCAATTTTGAAGTGTACAATATTTTATTGTTAACTATAGGCACTGTGTTGTACAGCAGATCTCTAGAACTTATTCATCTAGTATGACAAACTTTATATCCACTGAACAACAACTCTCTGTTTCCATCTTCACCCCCCACCCCTGGCAACCACTATTGTATTCTTTGTTTTCATGAGTTTGATTATTATGGATACCTCATGTGGAGGAATCATGCAATATTTGTCCTTCAGTGACTGGCTTTTCCTAAATGAGCAAAGAACTTGAACAGATGTTTCTCCAAAGAAGACATGGTATATCTTAATGAGATTAATTTAGAAAAGCTGGGAAGATGGGCTCAGGAGGAGGTAAGAGTGGTGATCTCAAACGAGGACTTAAAAGGACCCTGGGTTTATTTTCCTTTGCTTTAATGAGGCTAATATCAAAGTGGGAGGGCTCAAACCACAGCAACAAAAAAGAGGAACCATTGGGTGGCCTTACTGCAGAGTGGGGATGCTGGGACACCCTGCAAACAACATGGTAGGGGAGCTGTGGCTCTACGAGGAGGTTGGTTAAGGGTTGGTGGTGATCAACAACACAGTTTTCTGCACTTAATAAATAGGAGCACAATGTACTGTTATATTTGGCAATTGTTTTAATGAGGTCTTATTTTTGTTCAAGCAGTTTCATTGGCAGCTTCGTGTCTTCCTGGAGTCACGGAAATCGGGAAAACTTATTCTTCTCACTAGCTGTAGGTGTCTGTACCTCTTGCTCTGTGTAGCCATCATTGTCCCATTTGTTTCGTCCATCAGAGGAGTTTCACCGTTGGTGTTTTCTGTCAAACCCCATTTCCCTTGTGTCCATTCTCAGCGATGGCAAATGAAACAAACATATAGGACCTATCATTATTTGCCTGCAGTGGATTCAAATAGGTAGTCCAATAAATAAGAAAGAAATCGAATAGTTATAAATAATATAATATGGACAATTCTAAGAAGGAAATAAATTAGGTGACGGACTGTGCAACTGTTGGTCCATGGTATGCCTCTTCAATGAAATTAGAATATGACGCTTTCTCTGAGCATATGCCACAGAGTTTGGGGAGCAGAGAGCTAGAGGTCAATTCCTGCTGACCTCCCTTGGTTGGATGCCTTTGTGAAAGTACAACCTGCACAATGTTCTTTGTGTAAGTATGACCTGCATAATGTCCTTTGTATAGGTAAAACTTGTACAATATCCTTTGTGTAGGTACACCCTGCAATATGTATGTGGCAACCATGATGATAAGATAGAGCACAATTTTAGATAATGTGGTGGGAGAGGATGCTGAGGCTGAAGGATGAAAATGTACTAGCTTTTTAAAATTGGAGGAGAGTTTTCGAAGGAAAAATCAACATATGCAAAACCCCTAAAACAGAGAAGTGCTCTGCCTATTGTAAAAAAGACCAGTGAATTGAGAGGTAGTGAACAGAAACAGTGGGTGAAGATAGAGATGGAAGCAAATTTTCTGGCCAGGCAAGATTTAGATGCCAAGTATAGAATTTGTGTTTTATTCTGAGTGCAGTATTCATTGAAGGGTTTTTAGAAGTGAAATTATATAATCTGATGGACATCATGGCTTCTGTGTATAGAATGCAGGCTGGTGGAAAAGTCCAGATGAGAGGTTATTGTGGCTTGAACTGGTTGGAAGTAGAGCTGGAATGATGAAGCAGATGGGATATACATGTATATACGGACAGGATGGACAGAATGTCTTTGCTTGCTCATCAAGACCTCAGATGAGGAAACTAAGACTCAGAGATGTTGAACTTGTCGAAGGTCAAAGAGCTAGTAAATGTCGAGGCAGGTTTCAAACTCAGGTCTGTATGACTCCATTTCCCACACTCTTAACCATCATGCCGTGCTACAGTTCTTGGTGCATAGAAGATCCTCACAGCTCCTCATCAAGTTAAATTGCCAGTATATTAGTACTTAATAAACAAGGCTTCCCAAAGGATAAAATGAATGAAATAGTCGATAAACTATACACAGAGGAATTATATGTTAATTGTTGCCCCCTGCAGTACTGTCTGAATCGAGAATAATATGGCACAGAGGAGCAGGTTCTAGCCCTTGCACTGCCATTGTATACTGTGTTTAGAAATCTCATCCAACTTATCCGAGCCACCATTTCCTCACCTATTTAGTCTGGTAATTGGACTGATTGCTGAGATCCTTTCTAGGTTTAAGATTCTATCCAGTTTGTAATGTTCTCTTGGAGTCATGTGATGGGGACCAGTTGGAAGCTATAGTGATGCCTATGGTCATGTAGGCTCTGTACTTCACTGCTCTAGGGGCACTATTCACTGATTGTAGTGTCAGTATTGTCTCCTGGAGTTGTACATGTGGTAGGGCCATTCTTTCCTCATTGTCCTCCTGCATATGTTTCTTGGGGTGTGGTTTTGTTGGGTGAGCTGATATGGCTGTGAAACTTATGAAACATGTGGGGCCAGGCTAGAAGGGTTATTTGGGATGAGTGGGTTTAAAGAGTATGGTATCATATTAAAACTGTGTCCTGACTACCCAGGACTATATTCAAAAGGTGAAGAAGGAAGGGAACATAGAATGCTTCACTTCATAGAGCCCTGTGGCTGTTTTATTTTATCTATCTATCTATCTATCTATCTATCTATTATCTATCATCTATCTATCTCTATCATCTACCTATTTGATGTGAGCATAGTGTGCTATCCAGGACTGGGTCTCTTATTGTAACAATCTTTAAGATCCTGAGATAGCCCTGGGCATTAAGGATAGCTATTTTTATTTGAATGATTTACACTAAGTCACCTGGCAGCCAGCCAGCCAGCTGATCATCCAACTGACCCAATAAGCAATGAATAAAATAAATAAATATCTGACTTAAATACTGAATGACAGTGTTTTTCCACCAGATGAACACTGAACACATTCATCCTGGAACTACATAGCTCATCACAACTACTGAACAACTAAAACCAACTTGATTTTCTTGTCTCCTCTCAACTAATACTTTATTCAAAACTATAAATTATTCTGATTTCAAAATTGCATCTGTTATAATTTCCCCTGTTCTCCTTCTAGTCCCTCCTCCAAAATGTCATTCCTGTGTAGATTTTAAAAATGCTACTGGAGTGTGTAGAATATTGAAAGGATCTGGGTTTAGGAAACATGGGTTTAAATATCTTTCTGCTTTTTTATAACGTGTGTGATCTTGGTTATGAAGCTCAACCTGCCTTGTTTTCTCTTTCTTCAATTTGTTTAATGAGAATAATAGAGTCTGAGCTAATGCATGTGAAAGTAATTGGTGTGTACTTAGCACATAGTAAACACATAATAAATGTTTGTTGAACCCTAACTCAGTTAAATAAAAAATAAGAGCACTGACTGGGCAAGATTTGGGAACAAACTACAGACAGCTCAAAGGGTCTTCTTCCCTCTTGTTTTGTGTCTGCTCCAAGGTGACAACTTCAGTCATGACTATAGCTCCTTTTGTCTCTTTAAATCCAGCAATTTTTACCCTAATCTTCTCTGACATAGTTAGGGAATGGTCATTGGAAAGAAATTTCTCCAAATAGTATCAACACGATCAACCTTATGCTAATTTGAATCATGCTTATTTGAAATGGTGAGATTACAACAGCCCTAGGGAAGCCTTGTTTTATGCATACAACTAGAAATAATGTGAAACCTTTCAAATTAAAAGTTCACTGAGAAGAGAATTCCAAAGTTAAAGGACTCAGTAGATAGTAAAGTGTATTTACTTCCTTGCTCCCACTTAGCCGGTGAACAGAAATACTCAGCGTGCTTTCAGCAATGTGAGCTTTGCATAATATAAGTCGTTAGGTAACACATCCCTTACAAGAATGCATTATGCAAGTAGTAAGCCAAGAGAAAGAAAATTGTAAGAGAATAGTAATGAAAATAAGAATGAGATGTTATGGTTATCTAAATATGTAAGGAGGGGAAGGATACATTACTAAGGAAAAGGTAAAAAAAAGAAAAGGTGAAAATATAACTCATAAGCTTCTAATCTTGATTGAAGGTCCTTTCTTTGTGTACTAGAAGCCTGGGTTTTTCTGATACTTAGAAGCATGCCAGAGGTGTGAACATACTTTGTAAGTCAGAGAATCCTTGGTAAGGTGATTCTTGTCTAGGCTGGGGAGATAGCCGTTTTCATTAAAGAGAGAATGAAACTGTTTGGATCTAGCAAATATTGTGTCTATTAATGAATGCCAACATAGTAATATTTATTTATATTTTCTAAAATGTGCACTTCTCAAATGTACATTTTAAGATCAAGATATAAATATTTACATACATTTCTGTCCTTGTAAATAGTACTACTTTTATGTAATACTTAGCCCCCTTTAATGGGACAGGAATCTCATTCATATTGCCTGCAGGTCTTTCAAAACTGCTGCAAAGTAGACATCATTATTCCCTTTCTGAAGAGGTTGAAACTGAGGCTCAGAAAAGTTAGGCAACTTGTTCAGAACCACAGAGATGGAAAGTGGCAGAGCAGAGATTTGAATCCAGGTCTGGCTTCCTAGTCATGCACTTTGTTGCCCCAGCCAAGATACCACTTTGGAGATGCTTACTCCCAACTGAAGCTCAAATAGGAGGAAGTTGGTTTTTAGCACTAGCCTCACAAACACAAACCTAAACATGAGAGACACCACAGGCACCTAGTGCTGTTTTGTAGTGGTCTTTAAAGTATTTGGAGTAGTACCTGGAGAGCATCTCTTCTCAATGTGACCCGTTTACCATTTCCATCTTAAAGAAATAGGAAACAATCCTTTCTAGCATATCACACTCTAAGTGCTGGCCTAAACTCAGATGGGACACCTGTTATGCCCAGACCGTTTGTTCCCCGAAGAAGACCACCAGAGTCCAGAGTCAAAGCCAAGCGGCAAGGATCTTTAATGCAAGTTCGAACTTGGTCCCTCCGTTCCACAACATACAAGAGGGCCCCAAACAATGCGTGCGCTTGCTATTTATAGCTCGAGGTAAACAGGACTTGTCAGGTTACAGAGGAACAAGGCATTTCTCTAGGCTACAGCATTACAATTGGTTTACATGTTAATGTGAAGTTATGCTTTTAGCAGCCTTCTTATCGGTTCCTGTGCTTTTACAAACGGTTGTAACCTTATTGGAGCTTCCCCAGGTGTTGTTTTTCTTCATGTGTTTGTGTCGGGCAGGCATATGGGGCTCAGGAAGTTGGGACAAAATAGAGGATTGTTTGTACTGGGCCCAGGACTAAGATATGTGGCAGACACTGGTAATTAGAGCAGGACAGAGACTTTCACAACGTTTGTCCTTACAATGTCTGGAGTCTATAGATAACCTTAATCGGTTAGGTCCGGGGTCGATCTTTAACTAGGCTCAGGGCGCCGCCCGGGCTGTTTGCCTGTGGACTTCATTTCTGCCTCTTAGTCTCTTCATTTGATCTCTTTCACACCCAACTGCCAAAAGCCATCTTTCTGCTTTTTGTGCGGCTGATACAAGCTGAAACTGAAACAGTATTAAGAGCCTTGATTTTTCTCCACGTGAGTTCTTATTTTCAAGATCTACCTTCTCTGGATTTCTTTCAATCCCTCAGTTCTTGTGTCTACCAGAGGTCATCGTACCACCGCAACTCACATGGCCATCCCTGGCCCCGTCCTTGGGTATGGTCTATACAGCATGGTTAATGAGACAGACATACGCCCAGAAAGGGGAATTTGAAATTCCATTATTTATTTTGTAGGGAGGAGGATGGATGGTGAGGTTGAATAACACTTGAAGATTATTTGAAGGACATCTCAATGTGTAGAAGCCTACTGAAATGCTGCAGTGCGTCACTGTGTTTTGAGTACCAGGAAGAGTTGAACTGTGTTTGGCACTTTGCTCCATGTCCTCTTCAGATAAGCCCTGGAAGCATGTTTGGAGGACCTGGGACAGTGCAGGGATATGTTGCCATGGCCTCATTTGGAGCCAAGGTAATGTTAACACACAGAGCATCTCCAGCAGGAAGAGCTCAGTCAAAGCCAGGTGGACCTGGTGAAATTGCTACTTGTTCAAGGGAACAAAAAGAGGAAGCCCAAGTAAAACACAAGACAAAAAGTGTAGTGGACTGATGACAGACAGGTAGGAGCAGAACTTGAAGCATTGCTGTAGTTACAGTATTAGAGAGGCTCTTTATCCCAACTCTAAGTAGAAACTTGGGGGAAATTCTGAGACTCCTTAAAGGGTCTCCTGAAAATGGGTATCATTTAGATGAGAGATTGGAGAATGTAAGAACATATCATTTTTATATCCAAGTTTTTCACAAGAAAATGTGTCATTTCAATAGAGAGGTCTCTTTTCAGATAAGTTAGGGCCCCAGGATGAATAACAAAGCAAAGATCTGTATATGGTACTGGCTCTCACCTTTCTACCTCTCACCTTTCTTCCTCTGATGATACAAATGTGTCTTCCATGATAAATTTTTGGGAAGTGTGGGACTTCAGGTGGATTATATGCCAAATGAATAGAGCTGTAAAATGAAAATTCTGTAACTGTGACCCACAGGAAGAAGATATGTTTTATATATTTTCTGATGCTAGGACTGATAGAAGAGGAGTTTGAGGTTTGTTATAGGAAGGGCAAATGTGTGTTTGGATGTATATGTCTGTCTGTTTCTCACAACATTCTAAATCCAAATGTAAATTGCTTAGAACTACTCTTAGGCTGTCTTAGTAGAAACACAGACCCTGCACACTTTTAGAGTGTAATTTAATGTTTTATGAATCACTTGGCCTAAATCCACCATTTTAAATCAGAGTTGGCAAATTAAAGCCCTATGGCCAAACCCAGCATGCTACCTGTTTTTTAAATAAAGTTTTATTGAAGCACAACCATGCTCATTGTATTAGTCTGTTCTCACGCTGCTAATAAAAACATACCTGAGACTGGGTAATTTATAAAGGAAAGAGGTTTAATTGACTTACAGTTCAGCGTGGCTAGAAGGCCTTAGGTGTTGCGGGAAGTCAGGGACCATGAACGGAGGGAAGGGCTGAAGCTGCGGCAGAACAACATAAATTGTGAAGATTTCATGGACACTTATCAGTTCCCCAATCAATATCCTTGTTATTTCCTATGCCTGTCTTTACTTTAATCTCTTAATCCCGTCAACTTTTTCGTAAGCTGAGGAGGATGAATGTCGCCTCAGGACCCTGTGATTGTGCCAACTGCACAAATTATTTGTAGAGCACGTGTGTTTGAACAATATGAAATCTGGGCATCTTAAAAAAGAACAGGATAACAGCGATGTTCAGGGAACAAGAGAGGTAACTTTGAATTGACCACCCACCGGTGAGCTGGATGGAACAGAGCTGTATTTCTCCTCTTTCAAAAGCAAATAGGAGAAATATCGCTGAATTCTTTTTCTCAGCAGGGAACATCCCTAAGAAAGAGAATGCGCCCTGAGGGTAGGCCTGTGAACGGCCCCCTTAGAAGCCTGCCGTCTTTTATGGTCGAAGCCGAAGGGATGAAATAAGCCCCAGCCTCCTATAGTGCTCCCAGGCTTATTAGGACGAGGAAATTCCCGCCTAATAAATTTGGTCAGACAGGTTGTCTGCTCTCAAACCCTGTTTCCCGATAAGATGTTATTAATGACAATGCGTGAGGAAACTTCATTAGCAATTTTAATTTCACCCCATCCTGTGGTCCTGTAATCTAGCCTTTCCGCATTTGCTTTGTGATATTTTATTACCTTGTGAAGTATGTGATCTCTGACCCACACCCTATTTGTGCACTTCCTCCTCTTTTGAAAAATTGCTAATAAAAACTTGCTGGTTTTACGGCTCGGGGAACATCACGGATCCTGCCAACATGTGATGTCTCCCCCGGACACCCAGCTTTAAATTTCTCTCTCTTGTGCTCTTTCCCTTTATTTCTCAGACCCGCCAAGACACCTAGGAAATAGAAAAGAACCCACGATAAATATCGGGGGTGGGGTTCCCCCGATACTCAAGAAACTACCAATCACGGCAAAAGTGGAAGCAAGACGTCCTTCACATGATGGCAGCAGGAGTTGTGCCAGGCAAAGGGGGAAAAGCCCCTTATAAAACCATCGGATCTCGTGAAAACTCACTCACTATTACAAGAACAGCAGCATGGAGGTAAACGCCCCCGTGATTCAGTTGCCTCCCACCGGGTCCCTCCCAGGACACATAGGGATTATGGGCTATAGAGGATATGTGGAAATATCTCATTCAAGATGAGATTTACTTGAGGACACAAAGCCAAACCATATGACTCATTCATTTATGTATTGTCTGTGGCTGCTTTTGCACTGTAATGGCAATGTTGAGCACTTGTAATAGACCACATAGCCCAGAAAGCTGAAAATATCCACTCTCTGGATCATCACAGAAAAGGTTTGAGGAACTCTGATTTAGATGAATAGTTTGGGAGTCAGGTAGGTTATACTGAAGCTGGATGTCTTAATCACGTCCATGACTGCACTTCTGGGATGTCACTTTCACTTGGGTCTAACTCACAGGTCACTTCTCAATACTCTTTTTCGAAATAGACTTTATTTTTTACAAACATTTTAGGTTCACAGCTAAAACGGAGTAGAAAGTACAAGGATTTTCCATAAACCACTTGCCCCACACATGCATAGGCTCCCCCATTGTCAACATTCCTCACCAGAGTGATATACTTGTTATCAACGAACTTACACTGATACATCATCACTCAGAGTCCTGTAGTCTACATGAGGGTTCATTCTTGGCATTGTACATTATATGGATTTGAACAGAATGCATGTGCCTGTCATTATGGGGTCATACAGAGTAGTTTCACTGCCTTAAAAGTCCTCTGTTGTCTGTTTTCATTCCTCCTTCCCCTCTACTCCTGGCAATCACTGATCTTTTTATTGTCTCCATAGTTTTGCCTTTTCCTGAATTGTGATAGAGTTGGAATCATACAGTACGTAGCACTTGCAGATTGACTTCCTTCACCTGGTAATTTAAGTTGGATTTAAGTTTCATTTATGTGTTATCCTGGCTTGATAGTTCATTTCTTTTTAGTGCTGAATAATATTCCATTATCTGGCTGTACTACAGTTTATTTACTTCTTCACCTATTGAATGACATATTGGTTCTTTCCAATTTTTGGCAATTATGAGTAAATTTGTGATGACTGTCTGTGTGTAGGCTTCTGTGTGGACACAGACATAGATTTTCATGTCTTGGGTAGATAACAGGGAGTTCTTTGTTGTTGTCTTTGTATCTCCCTAGGAAAGTCCTTAGACCTCTTTTCTTATTTACATTCATTTTCTAGCTGACCTTATTTTGGTCTCGGCAATTTCAAATACTTAAAAAATACTAACTTCTAAACTTAGTCTTCTGCCGAAACCCCTCTTCTGGATTCCAGACTTCAATACCCAATTGCCTACTTGACTCCTCTGTTAGTATGTCTAATAATTACTTCAAAATTGATGTGTCAGAAACTCCAGATTTCCTCTCTCCAAACATACAGCCTTCTCAGTTTTTCTGTTCTCAGTAAATAACAACTCCATGTCTCCAGTTGCTCAGACTAAAAAGTCTGGAAGTTTTTCCCACATCCCACATGATTCTTTAGCAAACTGTTGGCTCTACCTTCACAGTATCTTTATAATCTGCTCCCTTCTCACCACCTCCATGGTTACCACCCTAATCCAAGCTACCATTATTGCTCATTGAGATTTAGCCATGCCTTTCTAACTTTATTACATCTACACTTACGAACCTCCAGTGTATTTTCAACAGAGTAGTCAAAGTGATTCTGTAAAATTAAGAGGTTCTTGCTGACTATAATCATGCCACTGTGCAATAGGACACCAGCACTTATTCTTTCTTTCTTTTTTTTTTTGAGACGGAGTCTCGCTCTGTCGCCCAGGCTGGAGTGCAGTGGCGCAATCTCGGCTCACTGCAAGCTCCGCCTCCCGGGTTTACGCCATTCTCCTGCCTCAGCCTATTCTTTCTTTCTAATTGTAACTTTGCATCTGCTGACCAATCTCTTACCATGCCCCTCTTTCCCCTCCCCTTCCCAGTTACCAGTAACCACTATTCTATTCACATGTATTGAAATATCACATTTTACTTACTCCATAAATGTGTAGAAATACTATGTGTCAATTAAAAATAAAAATAATAAAAAGAGATTCCTGTTACTAATGACAATAATTACAAGGGGCAAATTAAGACAGATTTTGCTTCATTGTTCCATGTATGTAATTAAGGGAATACATCCAGGTTACCATTTATCTATTTAGTGAGTATTTCACAAATGTGTGTCAGTTTCCAATAATGGTAGTAGTAGTAGTCATAGTGATGGAAATAATTCTTTGCTAGAAAATTTTCCAGATTCCAAAAGATTATAAATAAGAGTCTCAGTGCTAATTGTTTACAACAGTGGTGTAGCACTGTGGTGAGCCAGGAGAAATGTCTGCTCAGGGATACTTCAGGTTAAGTATCTCCTAAAGAAGTACTTAAGGGGTAACAGGGAAAGAGGGGATTGATAGCAAAAGTATATCAATATAGTGTCTACATGTCAGGAAGGGAAGAATGGGATTAGATTAATTGTCAGACACAAGTCGGATCGTCAAAAGTATATGGAACGATTATAAATTGTAACACCAAGTCGCTGTAACACACCCATGTTCATAGCAGGGTTGTTTACAGTAGCCAAAAAGTGGAAGCAACCCAAGAATTTATTGATGGATAAATGGACAAACAAAATGCAATATATGTATACAATGGAATATCACTCACCTTAAACAGGAAGGCAATTTTGATACATGCTGCGACATAGATGGACCTTGAAGACATTATTGTAAGCGAAAAAACTCACTCACAAAAGTACGAATATTGTATGATTCCGTGTCTACGGGGTACCTAGAGTAATCCAACTCCTAGAGAACAGTGGTTGCCAGGGACTGGGAGAGGGAGTAACAGGGAGTTAGTGTTTAATGGGATTGGAATTTCAGTTTAGGAAGATAAAGCAGTTCTAGAGATGGATGATGGTGATGGTTGTACAACAATGTGATTATACTCAATGCAATAGAACTTTACACTTAAAAATGATAAAAATGCTAAATCTTATGTATATTTATCATAATAAAAAAGGGAAGTTTTGTACTTTTCTGAAGAAAACCTTTTAAAAGTTCCTCATTGCACTCAGAGTAAATGCCAGTGTCCATGCCATGGGCTACAGGGCCCTGTGTCATTGGCCTCCCTCCTCTACCTCTCCAGCATCATCCCCACCACTTTCTGCATGCTCCACTCTGTTCTAGGGCACTCCAAATGCATTATTCACTCAGGCCTTGGCTCTCAGCATCCCCTCTTCTGACAACAAATTCTCCCTAAATATTTCCATGACATGCCTCTTTTCTTTCAGGTCTTTGCTCAAATGCCACCAGATCAGTAAGGCCTTCCTTAATAACTTCATCTTAAATTACAATCCTGGTATTTAGCATTTGTCTACAGCTCTTTCTGCCATAACTCTTATATTCCTGACACATTACTTGCTTAATTTAATTGTTGTCTGCAACCATCATCCCCTGCAATGGAATTTGAGCTTTATGACAGAAGTGATTTTGTCTATTTTTGGATGGCTGAATGCCCAGTGCCTAAAGCATTCAAACTTATGTTATAAAGAATATCTAAGGCAAAAATGAATAAACGAATGAAATTACTAAATGAAATTAAACAAAAAGTCAGGTGCCTAAATTCAGCAAGGAGCCACCTGTTTTTCTCCCTTGAACTAAGACTTAGCTAATCTTAATACATTGTCAAGTGTCATCCAGATGTATCAACAACCTGTGACTTGAATACAGGACTTATTTCTCTCAACCAGGGCTCTTTACTTTTCATCATGCTGCACATCAAGGAAATAACCCTCATTATGCTTTCATCTTCCATCCCTCTGCTTTGTCATCATGATAAACAACAACTTGATAATATTTAATCCCAGTTCATCATAGGCTTCATGCTTTTGGTCTGCTCTTGAATAGTCCACAACTATTTCAACATGATGGCTCCATTTGACATATCACGCACCAAACACAGGAGGCCATTGTAGATAGAGAAATCAGGGACTTATTAAAACCTGGAGTCTGAAAACCTTATTTCATTTTACCCCCTAGTTTAAAAAAAGACCACATGTAGCTAGTTGAAAGCTGCATTTTCAGGAAGGAGGTCTCTTCTCTAATCACTTCCAGGACTTAGTTGGATGTGACTGCTGTTCTGGGATTCTAGTAAGTTCCCTGAGCCTGGAGGCCAACTGGAGTTGAAGCTCTAGAGGAGGAAAGCTATTCAATTCAGAGCTGTCAGCACGTCTTTCTCTATGATTTACTCTCCCCAACCTATCAGGCTTTTTTTTCCTTTTGGTATAATAGAAGACTTTCTGTAAGAATGGGGCCCATTCAGAGCAGTCACCACAAACATAGATTTCCTTGTTAATACTCATTTGAGCCAAAGTATACTTCTCAGTAAATAGGATTGGGAAGAAATGGAACGGTTGAATCAGACAACATTTGTTATGTGGGAATTTTTAATACATTCATATTAACTCAGCCAAACAAAATCCCTCTTTTCTATTTTGGCACTAAACATGGGTGGCATTTTGACACGATGGCCAGAACATACGAGTTTATCATGGAAATGAGGTGAGAGCATATCTTGGGTGGGGAAGTAGAAAAAGAGTGGATTGATATTAGGCCTGGCCCCCCTACATTGAAGGCCCTCCGCAGAGCCCCTGAAAGAACAGGAATAGTACATTAGGTGCAGAGATCCAGCCAGCTCTGTCTTTTGACCTTGGCTGCCACATCAAAAATGGATTTTGTAAAGAATCAGGCTGACCCCATCATTCATCCATCATTGGCCCTGGAAGCGATGTCTACACAACAGCAAAACAATTGAGTGATTCAGGCTGCAGCTACACCAGGGAGTTCCCAATCTGTTGTTGCTTCCAATAGTTTCAAGGCATGTTACAAAATTTCACCCACTGTTGGTTTTTTTTTTTTTTTTATGAAAACTTCAAAAGGAGTAAGGATCACCCATCTATACAAGGCCCACGTAAACAATGGGGATTGAAAGAATTCATTAATCCACTGGTTATTTAGACTTCAACAGACCAAATAGCCCTTTTGGTGAGCTTTTTAAAAACTGAACGATGTCCACGTTTTATATTTCCTTGAGAAACATTCTGTTGTATTAAATGAAAAGTGAGAGTGAATTATTATTTTGAGAAAGGGATCTTTTAATCAAGCAAACAGTTTTTCTTTTTCCTCCTTTCCTCCATCTCTTCCTTCATTCCTTCCATTGAGGAGAGGGAAGCTATTTACAAGTCGTTTGAATACAATAGTGCTTTGTAATCTAGGGAGATATGTGAATATTTAGGTTTATAAGAAAATTTTTGTTTATACCACTAAGACACTTGGCTAGGCTTTGAGTTTTTAGTACTAAAAAGGGGGTAGGATGAAACTTCATGTATTCAATTGTAATTCATTGCCCTCAATGTGCCTCCAATCATTTTTTGATATCTCCAAAGTCTTTCCCAATCAAGTATAAATGAACAGCATCACTATGGCAAATAGTCTCTCCAGTTCTAACATCATGCATTTGGCAAGTCACATATGTCTGTGAGCCTCAAAGTTTTAAAATCTATATCCTGTATTTCCTGCTTCTCTGGGAAGCTGTAAGTGTTCATTGAAAATATTTTGAGACATAAGAGTTAAATAAAAGTGGCTTGTCTCAGTGGTGAAATGGGATCCTAGAATTACAGTTTATACATTTGATTTCAGTTGCTTTCATATTAACTTTGCAATTGTAAGTAAGAATTCTTAATCTCTGTGCATATAAAACTCCAGATAATAGCATTATGTTATTAATGAAATTATTAATATGATAAGAAAATAAACCAATACGTGGAAAACATTTAGCATAGCATCTGGTGCAAAAATAAGTCCTCAATAAAGGCTAATTGCAATTTGTATGTCTAGAGATAATTATAAAAGAGGATTAAAATACTTAAATAGGAGAAACATTTCTTATTTGCATTATATAATGCAAAAGTAAAGTTCTTTACCACAGATTTCCTAGTTATCATGAGTTCTAAATTAATAGAATCCAAATTAAAAAGGGAATTTGGTTTATTTGGTTTTAAAGCAAAATTCATAGTGAAATATATGGTTACATAAACAATTAGGGATAGAGACAATAGAAGTCATATCTGAAAAAAGTGAAAACAAGCTATTAATGTTGTTGGTCATTTAAGCTCAAAGCAGATCTCTCCTCTCTGAACTCTGTCTCCCAAGGAGATTCCATCCATTGCAAGCCTTTGTACATTACATAGGTCTTATTGTCAGTCTTCAGCCTGGACCTTTCTTCAGAGCTCCAGCCCTCATGTGTTCTTGTTTCCTCTTGAGTGAATAGCAGGCACCTCAAACTTAATTCCTCTGAATTGGAACCTTTGATTTCTCTTTGGAATCTTTTGCTCCTCAGTCTCTGTCTCTGGTCAATGGCTTCATAGACTCATAGACACAGACAGAAATCTAGATAACATCCTTGAACTTTCCCTCTCTTACACCTGTTATTTGTTCAATCATCAGTTCCTTTGAGTCTATCTACTTAATCTTTATTTAATCTGTGTATTTATTTTTCCCATTTCTACCACAGCCACCCTCACTTCAGTCTACCTTATTCTCTTGCCCAAACTCTTGCAATAGCCTCTTGATAAGTTTTCCCAATTCCACTCTTAGCTCTCTTTAATCTACTTTCCATATAGCTTCAGAATGTTATTTTACAGAAGAAAATTACCGTGCAACTTCCAAGCTTCAAATCATTTGACACCCAAATCATAGAATAAAATCCCCGTCCCTTAACTTCGCCTACAAGACTGCATGGGCTGGCTCTAGCTCAGTAGGTTCTAACCACGTATACTTTTTATTAGTTTTCCAACAAGCTGAGGCCAAGTTCCTTCTCGTCTTTGAATATTTTACAAAGTTTTTTGTCTGCCTAGAATTGTCTTGCCTCTCACCTTCATATGCCTACATTCTCCTCATTTTAGGAGGAGTGGGGATAGAGCTCAAGTTGTAATGACTTTTCCAGACTATTCTATCTAAATAGATATCTACCTCAGAGTTCTCTGTTTCAGAACTGTGTTATGCACATAGCACTTACACAAATTGAATTATGCGTTTTTTTCTTGATTTACTTCATATTGTCTGTCTTCTCATTATGCTTTAAGCTCTATGAGGGAATATCCTTTCTGTTCATAAATGATGCTCAATTTCTATGACAAGCACAGGGCTTGTGCTAGGAATTCAATAAGTATACAAAAAATGACATTTTAAAACTTGGAAAGATATGCCTGATAAAGGACTGTTATCCAAAGTATATAGAGAACTCTTAAAGCTCAACAATATGAAAATAGGCAAACTTATTAAATATGAGCCAAAGACTTTAACGGACATCTCACCAAAAATGATACACAGATGGTAAATAGGCATATGAAAAAATGCTCCACATCATCTGTCATCAAGGAAAGTGCAAATTAAAACCATAAGATACCACTGTACACCCATTTGAATGGCCAAAATCCAGAACACTGACAACACCAAATGCTGATGAGGATGTGGAGCAACAGGAACTCCCATTGATTGCTGGTGGAAATGCAAAACGGTACAGCCATTTTGGAAGACTGTGGCAGTTTCTTACAAAACTAAAAATACTCTTAGCAAATGATATAGCAATTACACTCCTTGAGATTTACTCAGAGGAGTTGAAAACTTATGTCCACATAAAAACCTGCACATGAGTGTTTAGAGCAACTTTATTCATAATTGTCAAAACTTGAAAGCAATAAAAATGTCCTTCAGAGGTGAATGGATAAATAAAATGTAGTCTATCCAGGCAATGAAATATCAGTAAGTGCTAAAAAGAAATGAACTATCAAGCCACGATAACACATGGAAGAAATGTAACTGCATTTTACTAAGTGAAAGAAGCTAATCTGAAAGGGCCATATACTGTATGAGCCCAACTATATGACATTCAGGAAAAGGTGAAACTATGGGGACAGTAAAAAGATCAGTGGTTTCCAGGGTTTAGGGGGATGAGACAGTTGTATAGGTGAAGCACAGAGGGTTTTTAGGGCAGTGAAACTGCTCTATGATAGTATAATGGTAGATATATGTCATTATATATTTTTCCAAGCCTGTGGAATATACAATACTGAGAGTGACCCCACTATAAATTTATAGACTTACTGATGATGATGGTCAGTTTAGGTTCATAAATTGTAACAAATGTACCTCTCTGGTAGAGGATGTTGATATGAAGGGGGCTATGCTGATAGAGGGGCAGGGCACAGAGGCAGTATCTCTGTACTTGCTACTCAGTTTCTCTGTGAACTTTAAACTGCTCTTAAAAATTAAGTGAAAAATGGCCAGGCGTGCTGGCTCACACCTGTAATCCCAGCACTTTAGGAGGCCGAGGTGGGCAGATCACAAGGTAATGAGTTCGAGACCATCCTGGCTAACATGGTGAAACCCGGTCTCTACTAAAAACACACATAAAAAATTAACCGGGCATGGTGGTGGGTGCCTGTAGTCCCAGCTACTTGGGAAGCTGAGGCAGGAGAATGGTGTTGAACCTGGGAGGCAGAGCTTGCAGTGAGCCGAGATCATGCCACTGCACTCCAGCCTGGGCGACAGAGCAATAAAAAAATTAAGTGAAAAACAAAAATTTCATCATTGATTGTGGTCTTAAAAGGCATAGATTAATAGGAGACTTGAATTCTGAATTTTAGGTTTTTCTTTAATGACTTTTATGACCTAAATATAGTAGTTTTATCTTTTTATATCTCTCATTGTATTTTTTAAGAGAATGAGTAAACAGCAAAAAATAGATGCCCTCTGTTGACTCCTTAATTTTTTATTTTCAGGAAGACTATTTATGTGGAGGTAAGTTGGTGAAAAAGAGCATCTACTGTTTTCATGAGTCTCATAGTAGATAATTGCATGATCCAATGGTCCAGAGTCCCAGGTGACTTTATGTCTATTTATTTTCCCTGTGTGTCTCTCTCACACAGACAACTTCTGTCTCCTTGAATATTTTCATCTTTAATAATTTTCAGTTGCCAGACTCTAGTTTTTACTTTTCATCCACGTGTTTGGACTCAACAACTGTTGTTGGTTCTTTGTGCTATCTCTATGTCACCCTTTTGAAGTTTTCTTCATAGGCACATCTTTCCAGTTACCTATTTATTGTTACACTTTAAAACTTCTCCAGTTCCCATTATCTGTCTGATCCCTCCCAAAGTCCCAACTCAATAGAAAGTTAGGAAGAAGCATTTGATTTTGTAAATCTTTTCTTCATCTTTGCCAACTGAGACTATTTGATCAATTCTAATAATAGCATACATTTCTGGCCTTCTGTTAATTTCAAAGAGTACTTCTCTAGAGATGCTGCTATCCATTCTCTAGATAGGACTCCTCATAACCCAGGTAGTAGCTCTCATATAAGACTAGGATGAAGCTGGAAACCATCATTCTGAGCAAACTATCACAAAGACAGAAAACCAAACACCGCATGTTCTCACTCATAGGTGGGAATTGAACAATGAGAACACTTGGACACAGAGTAGGGAACATCACACACGGGGGCCTGTCATGGGGTGGGGGGAGGGGGGAGGGATAGCACTAGGAGAAATACCTAATATAAATGATGAGTTAATGGGTGCAGCACACCAACATGGCACATGTACACATATGTAACAAACCTGTTGTGCACATGTACCCTAGAACTTAAAGTATGTATGTGTATATATATATATGTGTGTATATATATATATATAAAAGACTAGACATTCTTGCTTTAGTGTTGTAACAAATGTACCTCTTGGTCTCCATAGGAATCAGAACAGCTCTGTGAGCAGTACTTGTTGTTTACTCCATTGGAATCAGAACAGCTCTGTGAGCAGTACTTGTTATTTACTCCATTGGAATCAGAACAGCTCTGTGAGCAGTACTTGTTATTTAATCCATTCATGAGGGGATAACTCACCCTTCTTCTTTACAAAACTTTGGCAAGAAAGCCTTCATTAATATCCAGATACGGTGAATAATTCTGGAATTGACAAAACAAAGGCAGGACAATAGGATATAAACTTTCTCTTACCATATTATGTTATAAACTAATGAGCATTATTATGCATTTGATAGTGTATAGTATCCCTTTTTTTCTTTTTATTTATTTATTTATTTATTTTTATTATACTTTAAGTTCTAGGGTACGTGTGCATAACGTGCAGGTTTGTTACATATGTATACTTGTGCCATGTTGGTGTGCTGTACCCATCAACTTGTCAGCACCCATCAATTCATCATTTATATCATGTATAACTCCCCAAAGCAATCCCTCCCCCCTCCTCCCTCCCCATGATAGGCCCCCGTGTGTGATGTTCCCCTTCCCGAGTCCAAGTGATCTCATTGTTCAGTTCCCACCTATGAGTGAAAACATGCGGTGTTTGGTTTTCTCTTCTTGTGATAGTTTGCTAAGAATGATGGTTTTCAGCTGCATCCATGTCCCTACAAAGGACGCAAACTCATCCTTTTTGATGGCTGCATAATATTCCATGGAGTATATGTGCCACATTTTCTTAATCCAGTCTGTCACAGATGGACATTTGGGTTGATTCCAAGTCTTTGCTATGTGAATAGTGCCGCAATAAACATACGTGTGCATGTGTCTTTGTAGTAGAATAATTTATAATCCTTTGGGTATATACCCAGTAATGGGATGGCTGGGTCATATGGTACATCTAGTTCTAGATCCTTGAGGAATTGCCATACTGTTTTCCATAATGGTTGAACTAGTTTACAATCCCACCAACAGTGTAAAAGTGTTCCTATTTCTCCACATCCTCTCCAGCACCTGTTGTTTCCTGATTTTTAATGATTGCCGTTCTAAACTGGTGTGAGATGGTATCTCATTGTGGTTTTGATTTGCATTTCTCTGATGGCGAGTGATGATGAGCATTTTTTCATGTGTCTGTTGGCTGTATGAATGTCTTCTTTTGAGAAATGTCTGTTCATATCCTTTGCCCACTTTTTGATGGGGTTGTTTGTTTTTTCTTGTATATTTGTTTGAGTTTTTTGTAGATTCTGGATATTAGCCCTTTGTCAGATGAGTAGATTGCAAAAATTTTCTCCCATTCTGTAGGTTGCCTGTTCACTCTGATGGTAGTTTCTTTTGCTGTGCAGAAGCTCTTTAGTTTAATGAGATCCCATTTGTCAATTTTGGCTTTTGCTGCTGTTGCTTTTGGTGTTTAGACATGAAGTCCTTGCCCATGCCTATGTCCTGAATGGTACTACCTAGATTTTCTTCTAGGGTTTTTATGGTATTAGGTCTAACATTTAAGTCTCTAATCCATCTTGAATTAATCTTCGTATAAGGAGTAAGGAAGGATCCAGTTTCAGCTTTCTACTTATGGCTAGCCAATTTTCCCAGCACCATTTATTAAATAGGGAATCCTTTCCCCATTTCTTGTTTCTCTCAGGTTTGTCAAAGATCAGATGGCTGTAGATGTGTGGTATATTTCTGAGGACTCTATTCTGTTCCATTGGTCTATTTCTCTGTTTTGGTACCAGTACCATGCTGTTTTGGTTACTGTAGCCTTGTAGTATAGTTTGAAGTCAGGTAGCGTGACGCCTCCAGCTTTGTCCTTTTGACTTAGGATTGTCTTGGCAATGTGGGCTCTTTTTTGGTTCCATATGAACTTTAAAGCAGTTTTTTCCAATTCTGTGAAGAAAGTCATTGGTAGCTTAATGGGTATGGCATTGAATCTATAAATAAGCTTGGGCAGTATGGCCATTTTCACGATATTGATTCTTCCTATCCATGAGCATGGTATGTTCTTCCATTTGTTAGTGTCCTCTTTTATTTCATTGAGCAGTGGTTTGTAGTTCTCCTTGAAGAGGTCCTTTACATCCCTTGTAAGTTGGATTCCTAGATATTTTATTCTCTTTGAAGCAATTGTGAATGGAAGTTCATTCCTGATTTGGCTCTCTGTTTGTCTGTTACTGGTGTATAAGAATGCTTGGGATTTTTGCACATTAATTTTGTATCCTGAGACTTTGCTGAAGTTACTTATCAGCTTAAGGAGATTTTGGGCTGAGACGATGGGGTTTTCTAAATATACAATCATGTCATCTGTAAACAGGGACAATTTAACTTCTTCTTTTCCTAACTGAATACCCTTTATTTCTTTCTCTTGCCTGATTGCCCTAGCCAGAACTTCCAACACTATGTTGAATAGGAGTGGTGAGAGAGGCCATCCATGTCTTGTGCCAGTTTTCAAAGGGAATTTTTCCAGTTTTTGCCCATTCAGTATGATATTAGCTGTGGGTTTGTCATAAATTACTCTTATTATTTTGAGGTACGTTCCATTAATACCGAATTTGTTGAGCGTTTTTAGCATGAAATGCTGTTGAATTTTGTCAAAAGCCTTTTCTGCATCTATTGAGATAATCATGTGGTTCTTGTCTTTGGTTCTGTTTATATGCTGAATTACGTTCATTGATTTGCGAATGTTGAACCAGCCTTGCATCCCAGGGATGAAGCCCACTTGATCATGGTGGATAAGCTTTTTGATGTGCTGCTGAATCCGGTTTGCCAGTATTTTACTGAGGATTTTTGCATCGATGTTCATCAGGGATATTGGTCTAAAATTCTCTTTTTTGTGTGTGTCTCTGCCAGGCTTTGGTATCAGGATGATGTTGGCCTCATAAAAAGAGTTAGGGAGCATTCCCTCTTTTTCTATTGATTGGAATAGTTTCAGAATGAATGGTACCAGCTCCTCCTTGTACCTCTGGTAGAATTCAGCTGTGAATCCATCTGGTCCTGGACTTTTTTTTGGTTGGTAGGCTATTAATTATTGCCTCAATTTCAGAGCCTGCTATTGGTCTATTCAGGGATTCAACTTCTTCCTGGTTTAGTCTTGGGAGAGTGTAAGTGTCCAGGAAATTATCCATTTCTTCTAGATTTTCTAGTTGATTTGCGTAGAGGTGTTTATAGTATTCTCTGATGGTAGTTTGTATTTCTGTGGGGTCAGTGGTGATATCCCCTTTATCATTTTTATTGCGTCTATTTGATTCCTCTCTCTTTTCTTCTTTATTAGTCTTGCTAGTGGTCTGTCAATTTTGTTGATCTTTTCAAAAAACCAACTCCTGATTCATTGATTTTTTGGAGGGTTTTTTGTGTCTCTATCTCCTTCAGTTCTGCTCTGATCTTAGTTATTTCTTGCCTTCTGCTAGCTTTTGAATGTGTTTGCTCTTGCCTCTCTAGTTCTTTTAATTGTGATGTTAGAGTGTCAATTTTAGATCTTTCCTGCTTTCTCTTGTGGGCATTTAGTGCTATAAATTTCCCTCTACACACTGCTTTAAATGTGTCCCAGAGATTCTGGTATGTTGTATCTTTGTTCTCATTGGTTTCAAAGAACATCTTTATTTCTGCCTTCATTTCGTTATGTACCCAGTAGTCCTTCAGGAGCAGGTTGTTCAGTTTCCATGTAGTTGAGCGGTTTTGATTGAGTTTCTTAGTCCTGAGTTCTAGTTTGATTGCACTGTGGTCTGAGAGACAGTTTGTTATAATTCTGTTCTTTGACATTTGCTGAGGAGTGCTTTACTTCCAATTATGTGGTCAATTTTGGAATAAGTGCGATGTGGTGCTGAGAAGAATGTATATTCTGCTGATTTGGGGTGGAGAGTTCTCTAGATGTCTATTAGGTCCGCTTGGTGCAGAGATGAGTTCAATTCCTGGATATCCTTATTAACTTTCTGTCTCGTTGATCTGTCTAATGTTGACAGTGGAGTGTTGAAGTCTCCCATTATTATTGTATGGGAGTCTAAGTCTCTTTGTAGGTCTCTAAGGACTTGCTTTATGAATCTGGGTGCTCCTGTATTGGGTGCATATATATTTAGGAGAGTTAGCTCTTCCTGTTGAATTGATCCCTTACCATTAAGTAATGGCCTTCTTTGTCTCTTTTGATCTTTGATGGTTTAAAGTTTGTTTTATCAGAGACTAGGATTGCACCCCTGCTTTTTTTGTTCTCCATTTGCTTGGTAGATCTTCCTCCATCCCTTTATTTTGAGCCTATGTATATCTCTGCATGTGAGATGGGTCTCCTGAATACAACAGACTGATGCGTCTTGACTCTTTATCCAGTTTGCCAGTGTGTGTCTTTTAATTGGAGCATTTAGTCCATTACATTTAAGGTTAATATTGTTATGTGTGAACTTGATCCTGTCATTATGATATTAACTGGCTATTTTGCTCGTTAGTTGATGCAGTTTCTTCCTAGCCTCGATGGTCTTTACATTTTGGCATGTTTTTGCAATGGCTGGTACCGTTGTCCCTTTCCATGTTTAGGGCTTCCTTCAGGTCTCTTGTAAGGCAGGCCTGGTGGTAACAAAATCTCTAAGCATTTGCTTATCTGTAAAGGATTTCATTTCTCCTTCACTTATGAAACTTAGTTTGGCTGGATATGAAATTCTGGGTTAAAATTCTTTTCTTTAAGAATGTTAAATATTGGCCCCCACTCTCTTCTGGCTTGTAGAGTTTCTGCCGAGAGATCTGCTGTTAGTCTGATGGGCTTCCCTTTGTGGGTAACCCGACCTTTCTCTCTGGCTGCCCTTAAGATGTTTTCCTTCATTTCAACTTTGGTGAATCTGGCAATTATGTGTCTTGGAGTTGCTCTTCTGGAGGAGTATCTTTGTGCATTCTCTGTATTTCCTGAATTTGAATGTTGGCCTGCCCTACTAGGTTGGGGAAGTTCTGGATGATATCCTGCAGAGTGTTTTCCAACTTGGTTCCATTTTCCCCCTCACTTTCAGGCACCCCAATCAGACGTAGATTTGGTCTTTTTACATAATCCCATACTTCTTGCAGGTTTTGTTCATTTCTTTTTCTTCTTTTTTCTTTTGGTTTCTCTTCTCGCTTCATTTCATTCAATTGATCCTCAATCGCTGATGCTCTTTCTTCCAGTTGATCGAGTCGGTTACTGAAGCTTGTGGATTTGTCACGTATTTCTCATGTCATGGTTTTCATCTCTGTCATTTCGTTTATGACCTTCTCTGCATTAATTAGTCTAGCTGTCAATTCTTCCACTCTTTTTTCAAGATTTTTAGTTTCTTTGCGCTGGGTACGTAATTCCTCCTTTACCTCTGAGAAGTTTGATGGACTGAAGACTTCTTCTCTCATCTCATCAAAGTCATTCTCTGACCAGCTTTGATCCGTTGCTGGTGATGGGCTGCGCTCCTTTGCAGGGGGAGATGCGCTCCTATTTTTTGAATTTCCAGCTTTTCTGCCCTGCTTTTTCCCCATCTTTGTGGTTTTATCTGCCTCTGGTCTTTGATGATGGTGACGTACTGATGGGGTTTTGGTATAGGTGTCCTTCCTGTTTGATAGTTTTCCTTCTGATAGTCAGGACCCTCAGCTATAGGTCTGTTGGAGATTGCTTGAGGTCCACTCCAGACCCTGTTTGCCTGGGTATCAGCAGCACGGGTTGCCGAAGATAGAATATTGCTGAACAGCGAGTGTACCTGTCTGATTCTTAGTTTGGAAGCTTCCTCTCAGGGGTGTACTCCACCCTGTGAGGTGTGGGGTGTCAGACTGCCCCTAGCGGGGGATGTCTCCCAGTTAGGCTACTCAGGGGTCAGGGACCCACTTGAGCAGGCAGTCTGTCCGTTCTCAGATCTCAACCACCGTGTTGGAAGATCCACTGCTCTCTTCAAAGCTGTCACAAAGAGTTGTTCGCGTCTGCACAGGCCTCTGCTGCTTCCCCTGTTGTTTTTTAGCTGTGCCCTGTCCCTAGAGGTGGAGTCTACAGAGACAGGCACGTTTCCTTGAGCTGCTGTGAGCTCCACCCAGTTCTGAGCTTCCCATTGGCTTTGTTTACCTACTTAAGCCTCAGCAATGGCGGGCGCCCCTCTCCCAGCCTCGCTGCTGCCTTGCGGTTAGATCGCCACAGACTGCTGTGTTAGCAATGAGGGAGGCTCCGTGGGCATGGGACCCTCCTGGCCAGGTGTGGGATATATTCTCCTGGTGTGCCCGTTTGCTTAAAGCTCAGTATTGGGGTGGGAGTTACCCGATTTTCCAGGTGTTGTGTGTCTCAGTTCCCCTGGCTAGGAAAACAGATTCCCTTCACCCTTGCGCTTCCCAGGTGAGGCGATGCCTCACCCTGCTTCAGCTCTCGCTGGTCAGGCTGCAGCAGCTGACCAGCACCGATTTTCCGGCACTCCCTAGTGAGATGACCCCAGTACCTCAGTTGAAAATGCAGAAATCACCGGTCTTCTGTGTCGCTCGCGCTGGGAGTTGGAGACTGGAGCTGTTCCTATTCGGCCTTCTTGCTCCGCCCCCAACTACTATCCTTTAATTAATTTCATATGCAGATGACATTCAGGTATACTGTTTCTGTTTAAAATACTTTTTAGAATGAATTATTTTGCTTTATTATGCACTTTGTTATTCTATTTTTAAAGAAATGTGATATATTAAAGTATTTTTGAACTAATATTTTTATTATAAATAAGTATAGTATGTGTCATGTATAATTAAATTTTCATAGTATGTTTAGTATATGTTTAGTTTATAATTAAATAAACAAACATTTACTGGCCACCAACTTTGTGCTGGATATGGGACTACAAGGTCTAATGAAGAACTTAAGGTTTAGTGAGAGAAACAACAACTATAAAGGAACACTCATTTTGGTCTGTGTGATGATTTGTAAGATGATCAAAGATTTCCATTCAGTGCACAGTACTCAGATAAAGTATTAGTTTCAAATTAAAAAATTGTCAGAAAAAAATTAGGAAGCTTATGAAGAAGAGAAGAATGTCGGCAGGGAACTCTAATTAGATTAAGGGTAAAGTTGAAGATGCCAGGTTCAGCTCCAGGTGGCTTGTATTATACTGTAATTCATTTAATTTTTGCAACAACCACATGACATGAGTACTGTTATTACCCATGACTTACAGGTTAGAAAGCTAAGGAACAGAGAGGTAAGTCATTTTCCCGGGGTCACAAGACTTGTGGGGCTGGGTTTTAACCCAGGCAGCCTACCTCTGGAGCCTATGAGTTTAGCCATGATGCAAAACTGGCTTCCAGGTTAGTCACAGGATTGACCTTGCTTCCTCATGCTTGTTCTCTGCACACCATTCCCTCTCCTGCTCATGCTCTCCCATTCTATCTCTCCCCTCTCTTTCCATTGTAAAGTGTAATAGAATATAAAGGAGATGAAGACATATCACATTTCATAGATCATGAGAAGACGAGAAAGTGAACTCAGGTCTTTCCTTAACTAACTCTGATGGACCAAGCCGCAAGTACACACCAGTTTAGTGGAAGCTGAGAAAAATCCTGAGCAGAGTTGTAGTGAATGTGTTATACTAAGCACAAGATCCTGGACCATGCATGTTTATTGTGAGAGAGTAGAAGTTGGGGACATCCGTTGGCAGAAAACTCTCTCTCTCTTTCTAATGTAAGAATATTCAGAAAAGAGGCATACGAAAGGCAGTTTTTTAAAGCAATGACTTCTCCTAAGTTTTCACTTTTGGCAATAGTTTTTTTATGATATGAGCATTAGCTAGTCATAAATATAGTTTAAGCTTGGTTTTAATAAATTTTAAATGATAGCTAATATTTAAAGCAATTAGTGTGTGCCAGGCATTGTTATACATTATTTTACTATATTAATCCATTTGGTCTTTTTAACAACTAAGAAAATTATGTACAACTATTTCACAGATGAGAAAACAGAAGAGTTGTGAGAGGCCAGGTCACTTGCCCAAATTCACACAGTCACACAACTGGAACAAAGTGCTGCTTTGAAGCCAAATTGACCGACTGCAGAGCCCATTCTCTTAACCCTTTCTATAACAAGAGTACTTGTATCTGTTTGCCTGGCATATGGTAGGCACTCAATAAACATTAGTTTATTTATGGAATTACATAAATTCTTGTTGGGATTGTTTCCCGTTACAGATGCCATCTTTTTAAAAGATTAGGATAACTATTACATTAAAATGAAAAGTTCAAGCCAGAATTGGGAAGTGGAGCAGAAATAAGAGCCACGGAAACTTTCACAATAAGAGCATCAGCTTTTTCACAGCCCACAAGTCATTTCAAGCCATTTTCCAAGTATGCCTCTCCTATGCCTCTGTGATGGTTCTAGTGCTTGAAGTATCTTTTATTATTCTATGAGTGCAATTCACATTTATCTTTCAAAAGTTTCTGCTTAATAGCCTCTGATATGAAGTTTGTATACTTACTCTTCAGTTACCAAGGACTCAGTTATCCTTCTCCAAGCTGACAAGAAAACTACACTAGGTAAGGAAGACTTCATTTAAGACTTTTGCAATAGAGGATGAAGATTGAACTCAATTCTGCTCAAACCAAAGCAGGCTGATTTTTGAGCATTGGGTGAGCTAGTGGAAAAGTCCTGGAAGACTTTAGCAGGGTGGTTAGTCGATTTGATTAGGCCATCTGTGTTTGCTAACTTTTGCTTGTCTAAGTTAAGCTCCTACTCTCTCGGTAGAAACTGGGAGATGGGGTCTCTATCTTTCTTGATAATTACATTTCAAAGGGACAGCTCCCAGGTCCTTGAGAAAGACATTCTTGGGTTGTAAAACTGGCAGGAGGTTGGGAGAAGATTTGCATCTCAGAGAGTCAAGAAAGAATTTACAATGAAAAGTTTCCTACCATAAATGCTCTAAGGAAAGGAGGCCAGGGGCCTCTAGTCAGGAAGCAATCTAAAGTTGAGTCAAGCTGGGGAGAACTTTAGTGGTGTTTTGGTCATAGCACAAACATCTCTAATACTGGCTTTCATTGTATTATAACCAAGTCTTTTGCCTCATAAAACACAAGCCTCTTAAATATTAAGTCTTGGCCTGACTGCATGAAGCTCAGTGCCACGCTCATTGAAATACCCAGTAACTGTTTATTAAATGAATAATAAAGACCCCAAACACACATAATAAAAAGCCCTGGGGTACCTGGCTTTTTACTTCTATTTCCGTCCTGAAATACCTTTTGCTGTAGACTTTAACAGATATGAAACCGAAAGGAGAGCTTTCTCTTGTGTAATTTTCCTTTCAAGTAAATCAAATTGGAAGAGTCTTGCTGAGAGAAAATGTTAGGTGTTAATCTTATTGCTGATGACAATCATGTTTAAAATGTCTTCTTCTCTAAGCACGTATTTTCTCTCTGTTTGTTGATAGATCTCTCTCGTTAGGTCCCTCTGCCATCTGGCTGCCCTATCGGTATCCTATATGTATCCTATATACACATGTGATAAATAGTCTTTATCCAGGAGAGTGTTGTAAGAAGAGCACACCAAATAAAGAGGCAGAAGGCTTGGGTCTGAGGTGCCTGAGTCTGTTCCAACTTACTTCTTGTTGTTGTTGCTGTTGTTTGAGACAAGGCCTCATTCTGTTGCCAAGCTGGAGTGCAGTGGCGTGATCATAGCTCACTACAGCATTGACCTCCTGGGCTCAGGCGATCCTCCTGCCTCAGCTTCCTGAGTAGCTGGGACCACAGGCACATGCCACCATGCCCAGCTGATTTTTAGTTTTCTTTTTTTTGTAAAGACAGGGTCAAACTATGTTGCCCAGGCTGGTCTTAAATTCCTGGGCTCAAGTAATCCTCCCACCTGGGCCTCTTACTGTGCTGAGATTATACAGGCATGAGCCACTGTGCCCAGCCTCTAACTTACTTTTTGAAGGCAAATATTCTACACTGAGTGGCTGCGTTGGCTTATAGACAAAGAATACACATTAGGCTATTTCACATTAAAACTGCAGTTTCCAGAATATATTGGAAAGTTCGAAGCCCTATTCTGTTGAAAGACTGTACATCTCATGCAACAATAGTTCTCGTCATTCCTCCACACTCAGCCTACTCCCGTCATATATATCACCTGCCTGGTGCACGGTCAGCCCAATTTCTTCCTCTTTCCAGGACTCACTTTCTTCATTTATTAAGTGGAGTAGGTCTATTAAGAGGAGGACGAACAATACTTTGTAGGAAATGTAGGAGAATAAATGGAATTTTATTAATGGTCCATATTACTTACACATTTCATATCCAGGTTTTATTTTTATTGCTGGTATAGAATAAATATATTGCTTGGCTCTGCTTGTCAGACAAATTTGATGGTAGCTAAAATATGTTGATTTTCTGCTGACATTGACCAGTTAACTCATTCAAAACACTCACAAAATGCACATTAAGGCACTCTTTAAGGCACTTCTTAGTTGAGTAAACATAATATATCAGTCATCCAACCTTCCATTCTTCCACCCACCATGTGTTTCCTTTGTGGATTAAACATTATATCAAGTGTTAAAGGTACATCATCATTATACACTATCTAAGTTGACTGACCATTAACTATGCAACAATTACATTAGTTCATTATTTCACTTAATCTTTACAACAGTCATATAATTTAAATAATATTTCCATTTTAGAATGAGGAAACTCAGGCTTAGAGAAATTAGACAACGTTCTCAAGGTCCCAGGACTGTTAGGTGGCAAAAATTAGAATACATTAACAATACATAGTATTCACCTTCAAGAAATTCATAGTTTTATAGGGGAAGACTAAAGAGTATTCTTCAAATTTTTACTGATTTTAACAGATTGTA
Organism: Trachypithecus francoisi; assembly: GCF_009764315.1. NCBI lineage: Eukaryota > Metazoa > Chordata > Mammalia > Primates > Cercopithecidae > Trachypithecus > Trachypithecus francoisi. The sequence continues at coordinate 77,254,321 of NW_022681472.1, read as the reverse complement.
AACTTTAACAAATTTCCTCTAATCTAAACTTCAACTAATTTAGCTAGGTTGACATATCTCTTTTTCCAATTCTGTAGTAACTAAAATAAAGCAGAGAAATAGTTACTATAGCTCCATTGTATAAAGTTAATACTGAGAAGTTATTAGCAACATTAATTTTCTTTTTGATCTCTGAAGCTGAAAGTATTTTCATTTCTCCTTTTCTTTCTCCAAAATATACACAAATTTTGGACCCTATGTGTGCCTTTCAGTGATGTTAGGGTATGTAAAATGTGAAGACCTTTGCTTCTTAGACTTCATCTAGAGCTCACCTTTTGAGCACACCATTACCATACATAGAAGATAATAAGACTCAGGCACTGTGCTTTAATAAATAAGACACTTTCCTACACTGGCTGACATAATTGGGCTATTATTCAGGTTTTTCCTTTCTCCCCGCCCTTCTAAAATATTTTCTGCTTCTCCAGAAGTTGATTATTCAGCTTTGTGTAATACCATATTGCTTATGTTCACCTTGTATTGTACCATGTGGAACCTGGAATGATTTCCTAGAAGAAAGACTCTTTTTTCTATTCTCTGGTAGTTTCCATTATGTTCTCTTCAGACTTATTGTTCTACTTTTTCTTCATTTTCTTTCTTCAATAATATTTAAGACAGAAAAAGTCCCCTTTTCTTCCTGAAAGGTTGCCATCAGTAGCATCAAACCTCAAAAGTCCTCATGTATCTCTTGGTACAATTTTCTTGGGTTACATCTAATTGTGGAACTCCTCTAATAAGAATCTTTCAACTGAGCTTCCCAATGCCCATTAAGATAAATTCCAAGCTCTTCATTTCAAGATCACAATAAGCTCTTTATAATTTGTTCCTGCTTTCTGGGGTTTTATATTTTACCACTTTCTCCCTTGAGCATGTAGCTCAATTTTCATTCTGAATCTTCAGTTCTTCAAAGGCAGAAGCTACCACTGGCCTTTGAAATCTTTTGCCCCTATTTTAATGTCTTTTTGCGGGCTTTTAATACCTATTTATTTAAAGCTGATTCTTGTTATTTAAGGTATTTACGTTTTATAAAGTTGCTGCAACACTACATTAGTAGATATTAAACCATTGCTCCTAGAGGATATGTATGTAAGGATTATAATCTTAAATCCTAAAAATAACTCATCTTGGTGGAATCTGTTTTCTTTATTTTACGAAAGAGTAAACAAGATCCAGAAATGTTAAGTGACTTGCCTGAAGCTGCCCTACTAACAGGGACCGGAGTTGAGATTGAAACCTAATTAAGCTGGAGCAGTGTTAGAGCTCCTTGCACCAGGGGGTGCAGTCCTTACATCTCCATCCTCTACTCATGTCTGTATAAGAGCTGAAACAAAGAGGAAGGGTTCCACCTAGTTCAGGCTCACCTGCAAACATGTGAGTTGAGGCAGTCAAAATGCACGCCATTCTGAGCATGTCTGTAAATGATGGGAAAGTGCTGTAAGTATTAATTCTGGGGTTCCAAGCACATTTTAGTGATAGATGATTTTGCAAATACAGAACCTGCTAATAATCGGAATTGACTGTGCGAGCTTCAATTGCTACTCCTAGACAGGGTTACATATTCCTGCTGGTTGCTCTTGAACCTCCTCTATTATAACCTTTATCATACAGTATTGGAATTGCCTATTTCATTATCCTCCTACCCTGTGAGAGTATCTAATATACGAGAATAGGGAGTTTCCTCTATTATTATTCTTGTTCTCCGGGTCCTATTCCAGCACTTGACATATAACAGAAATCCAAAAAGTGCTTGTTGACTGTACAATCTAATGAAAACACTACAAAGCATAATATAAACAAGTGGTAGGAAGTGGTACCCCTCAATTGCACCACCAAGATTGTACTACTCATGCTATATGGGTTTCACACTGCTGTGCTTATACAACCACCTTAGTATTGGGGGCTAGCAAATCTTGGGTTAGAAACTTATCAACAAAGACAAATGGACAAGTGCTTTGAGGACGTTTTGATCAACTTGCCCGCAGTTGTTGTGAAAGGCAATGATAATGCAGCAACTTTGAGGCTCTAGGTGTTTCCTCAGTTGTTTTCTTATATTAGGAAAGCCTTTAACAGATGTAAGTGGAGTCATTATTTCAAAGGGTTCTTGTATTAACTTTAATTAGAAGAGATTTCTTCTTTTACCCGACACACCCATAAAATAAAAGCTGTGTAAGAAGCTTAAAAGGGAGGCTGACAAGTCTAATTTCTACATCTTATCTTTGGATATAGAGAAATTGTCCAAGTGGCACTTATTTTGAAATGCTAGTCACTGAAGTAGCTTAACAAGGTCAAAGTCAAACTGCTTTGTCCTGTGACTAATTTTAACCATGCCCTTCTACTAGTGGAGGGACAATTATCTTGTAGAAAGAACAAATATATTGCAATATGAGGAGTAAACTTTTATTTCAATGGGAAAATTTCTCATTTTGATACAATAAAATTCATTAAAAACCTATCATGTCACATCTGATAGAACATGAACCCGCTTGTGATTGATATGATTATGACTAACATTGAATAAGTCTAAGAGGCATTTCTCTTGGACCTCCACTCCATTGATGATGTCCAAGCTGCCATGAAGAAATTTGCTCTGACCACATACCAAGTCATCATAGGAACCATGGACTGAACTCCAGTCCTCTGGCTCTTAGGCAAGTGCCTTATACATCACATTGCCCTTCTAATCTCAGCCATGTTTATCTTGAGAATAAAGCTTGGCAAGATATAATGAAAATATGGTCATTCCAAAATTTTTATGAAAATAAATGATTTTCTCATTTCAATATTGAATTTCTTTCTGGGTTCTCACTTTTTTAAATTACCCATCAGATGGGTGTCTCAAAAATTAGATTTTTTGGAGTTAATTTGAGTAACTTAGTTACAAAATTAAAGCAGAACATTTGTTATAACGATTGATTTAATCCTTCTAAGCAAGATTGTTCTTGTATAGATTCAAGATTGTTTGGGAAGGAAGTGCTGACCACTTGCCAATGATAACTGCCAATGATAGACAGTAAAATTGCCCCTGGTGACAAGTCTTCAAGGTGAACTTATTTGGAAATAATTTGCATTCATCTTATTTTCCTTTCTCATGATGAGCTATGCTGTAAGAATGTAAATGTGAAATGTCCTTACTTAGAATTGGTTATTTCTAACTCATTAAGTTGGGTTTTTAATTTTTGTGTCCAAAGAAGTAAGGCCAAGTTAGAATGTACAGAATGTTAGCAGTTTAGAAACCTAATAATTTGGCAAGTTTATTTTTTAGCACCAATGATAATTTCATTGATGTCTTTAAATGTACATTGTTCCCAAGTTTTTCTTTTTAAACATTTTATTTATTCTTAGGTGTAATTGGTATCGAAGCCACTGTTCTTTTTTGTCAAATATTTACGGGGTAGTCCTAGACAACCACATCCCTCAAATACTTTGTCCTTTCTTCTTTTCTTTCTTTTTGTCTCCCCACCATACAAAGTTTCTATATAGTTTTGTTAATTTTCTTTCACCTCCACATTCTATCATCTTCCCATTTTTTGTCTCTCCTTTTATACCCCATGCTTGTCATCCATGACAGAAGCAACTAAATGAAAATAAACTGATAAATCAGAGCTACTTTTTAGATATTTTTTAAACAATTGAGACCCTCAGGTTAACTTTTGTAATAAACCTAAATTTAAAATGACTTGACAATAATACCCAGAGGGTATGTATTGTCAGTGGTCATCATTTTTTCCCGTATTTTTATTGATAGAATTAACAGAGAAAAGGCAAAAATGACTCTGAAGAGAAATATAATCTTAATATATTAGTTTAAAAATAAATTAATTAAAAAGAAAGCAGGCAGTCAAACTGATGGAGATTCTGATTCTTTTGAACCTTTTATGCTGGTCTCTTTTTGTTAGGTTTCATGCTTTATATACAGTAATAGTCAGAGAGTTCAAAGACCTGTTTAAGTACTAATTAAAACTTTTGAGGTTTCTAAACACTATTGATAAGATTTGGAATTTTGTAGAAAAAACACTATTTATGATGCTTCTCCATAGTTAATCATTGGAATAAATTGCCAAAACAGTTACAATAATTTAGAAGCTGATTTTCTTTTTGGCATAACCATAAGTATAAATTTGTTTATGCTGGCTTCTGTTGACCTCAAATCTTCTACTGATAAAATATTTTAAAATATGGGTTGCTATTTGCCCACTAAGAAGAGATGTTTTGAAAGTTGTTATGGTATTCAAACAGATATTTAGGTCTAGAAGACTTTATAATGAGTTTAATGTTCAAACATTGTCTAGTGTTGCTTGCATAATAATCAGTGTTACATACATTTATCAAAATAAACCCCAACACAAAGGGATTCTTGATTTTTAAAGGATAAACATAAATACAAATTCAAAGGTCAAGATTCTCAAGGATATCATTAAAATTGTGACCCAGAGAATGAACGTGCAAAGTTTAAAGAACTACCTAAGACTTATTGAGGAGAATATTTTAGTTCATGTTTGCCCTTGAATGCATATTTTAGTTATGTTTGCCCAAACTTGCATGGTTGAGTGTGTGTGCCCGTGTGTGTGTGTGTGTGTAAAACAGTTTATGTATTCAGTTGACTCAGTTGTGAAACATAGTCATTATGATGTGCTAGAAAACTGGAGACTAAAGATGTTAATCCTGAGACATGCGTGTCTGAATCTCTGGTGAGTATAATGAATAAGCCATTCAGTTGTAACCAGTGTAACTACTCGTTGTTGCCCTGGAACATACACAAAACGTCTGCTAACAAGGGCACATGTGACTGTTGTAAATTCCCATTTATTCTGAGTGTGGAATTCAAAAGAAAGAATATGGCAACAGTCTACCCCTCTCCAATTCTCATGGGGTAACTGAACATAGAGAGGAAATGGTGTTTTTGCCCCATAGAACCAAAAGGAATTTTAACTCCTTTATTTATTCAACAGTTTTTGAACACTCACATTGATGTAGACATGAGCTACCCATGGGTTTATGTTTCTGTCAGTTCCTTTTTCATTTGGAACTCAGGCCTGATTGTTTTTTGGTTAATGATGGGAACACATGTTAAGCTTGCTGTTTCTACTGAGTTTCAGTCAAATTTGCTCTCTGGTAACAGAATTATTTTCTTATTCCAACAACTCACTCTCTGCAGAAGAGTGAGAGTGATTTTCAAAAACATAAATCTAGTTACAAAATGTTCCTGGTTACAGTCTCAAAATGTTATCAACTGCACTTAGAATTAAAAAAAAAAAAAAACACCTTCCTCATCTTGTTCTACAAAACTCAACATGATCTATCCAACATCATTTTAATGCTAATTCCTTCTCAGACTACTCAGCTCCAATCAGCTCCTCAAACACCCCAGGCTTCTTCCTGTTGCAGAAACTTGGACAGGCTGTTTTTCTGCCTGAACACTGCCCCATATTCTCATCTCAGCCTAGGTCTTGGCATGAAAATTTTTGTTTCCTCTTTTATTATTATTATTTTACATATTTAAAAAACTTTAGCTTTTAAGATCAGGGGTACATGTACAGGTTTGTTATACAGATTATTTCATCACCCAGGTGTTATACCTAGTACCTGTTAGTTATTTTTCCTGATCATCTCCCTCCTCCCACCCTCCTTTCTCCTAGAGGCCCCAGTGTATGTTGCTCCCCTCTATGTGTTGATGTGTTCTCTTTTCCTCTTTTAAAGTCAACTGAGGTCATTCTGATTGACCTACTAAGAAACTTCTATCATTTTCTCATAGTGCATTAATCAGGGTTCTCTAAAGGGACACAATAGGATAGATGAATACATGAAGGGGAGTTTATTAAGAAAATTGACCCACATGATCATAAGGTGATCCCGCAATAGGCCATCTGCAAGCTGAGGATCCAGGAAGCCAGTGTGAGTCCTAAAACCTCAAAAGTAGGGAAGCTGATAGTGTACCCTTCAGTCTGTGGCTGAAGGCCTGAGAGCCCCTGGCAAATCACTGGTGTAAGTCCAAGAGTCCAAAAGCTGAAGAACTTGGAGTCTGATGTTCGAGAGCGGGAAGTATCCAACATGAGAGAAAAATGAAGGTTGGAAGACTCAACAAGTCTGTTCTTTCCATTCCTGCTTTCATGGTAGCAGCTAATGAGATGGTGCCCAGACTGAGGGTGGGTCTGCCTCTCCCAGTCCACTGACTCATATGTTAATCTCCTTCGCAACACCCTCAAAGACACACCCAGGAACAACACTGCATCCTTCAATCCAATCAGGTTGACACAATATTAACCATCACACATAGTATGCCCTTTATTCTTTATAAGATTTATTAAATTCTAAATTATATATTTGCTTTCTTACTTTTTTGCTTGTTCCCAAGACTAAATTAAAAAATATTTCCTCTGTCATGGATTTTATACCTTAAACATATTCTTTTTTTTTTTTTTTTTTTTTTTTTGAGACGGAGTCTCGCTCTGTCGCCCAAGCTGGAGTGCAGTGGCCAGATCTCAGTTCACTGCAAGCTCCGCCTCCCGGGTTCACGCCATTCTCCTGCCTCAGCCTCCCGAGTAGCTGGGACTACAGGCGCCCGCCACCTCGCCCGGCTAGTTTTTTGTACTTTTTAGTAGAGACGGGGTTTCACCGTGTTAGCCAGGATGGTCTCGATCTCCTGACCTTGTGATCCACCCGCCTCGGCCTCCCAAAGTGCTGGGATTACAGGCTTGAGCCACCGCGCCCGGCCCCACCTTAAACATATTCAATAAACAATGAGAATCACTAAATGAGTGGATGAACAGATGAGCAGAATTAAATAACAAGGTTTCTACAAAGTGGCAAAAAAAAAGCTAGAGATTCTTCCCAAGAACTTTCTCATCTCAACCATGAGGCATTTGAGGGACAAGCTCTGAATGAATAGATGTATTATTTAAGGCAGGATAGATCCACTTCTTGTAGGGATGGTGGTAACTGCTTAGATAGCCCAAATGAAACTCTTGATAGGTTACCAAGTCTCATGGTTAATATTAGATGTCGACTAGATTGGATTGAAGGATACCTAGATAGCTGGTAAAATGTTGTTTCTGGGTGTGTCTGTGAGGGTGTTGCCAGAGGAGATTGACATTTGAGTCAGTGACTGGGAGAGGAAGACCCACCTTCAATGTGGGTGGACAGCATCTAATCAGCTGCCAGTGTGACTAGAACAAAGCAAGTGAAAGAAGGTGGAATGAGCTGGCTTGCTGAGTCTTCAGGCTTTTATCTTTCTCCCATGCTGGATGTTTCCATCTGTTCCTCCCACACTCCTGCCCTTGGACGTCAGACTCCAGGTTCTTCGGCCTTTGGACTCTTGAACTTAACACCAGTGGTTTTTTTGCCTAGGGTCCTCAGGCCTAAGGCCACAGACTGAAAGCTGCGCTGTCAGCTTCCCTATTCCCTGCTTTTGAGGCTTTTGGACTCAGACTGAGCCACTCCTGGCTTCTTTCATCCCCAGCTTGCAGGTGGCTTATTGTAGGACTTCACCCTGTGATTGTGTGAGCCAATTCTCCCCTTTCATATATATGTATAGATCCTATTAGTTCTGTCTCCCTGGAGAACCCTGATTAATACCCCAAGTGAACAAGAATTTTTTCCCACCACAACCTGAAGAGGCGCCATACATAGACTTGGGCTATAGACATATGTGGAAGGATGGTCTTGAATTCAAATATGAAAGCAGCACCTGAGAAACTGATTCTTAAGAAAGAAAGGCAGTTTGAAACCAGCCCATTTCAGATAGAGAGACTTGGAGTTGTACAGACCTGGAGCATTGGACTAATTATAAACCATGCTTCTCTCCTACCATGAAGAGATGATTTCATTCTACTGTTTGATTAAACACATGATAGTAAAGAATGATAGGTGTAAGGAAAGGAAATTTGGTGATATGAAGTATCATAGCATGGAAACTGTATCTGTCTGCTTGGGCTCCCATTAAAAAATACCATAGACTTGATGGCTCACACAACAGAAATTTATTTCTCACAATGTTAGGGGCTGGGAAGTCCAAGGTCAAAGTGCCTACTGACTCAGTTTCTAGTGAGGGCTCTTCTCCTGGCTTATAGAAAACTGCCTTCCTGCTGTGTCCTCATCTGGAAGATAGAAGGAGAGAGATCTCTGTCTTGCCACAGTCCTATAGGATCAGGGCCTCACCTTTAAGACTTCATTTAGCCTTAATTATCTCCGAAAGACCTGTCTCCAAATACAGTCACATGGGTGTTAAGGCTTCAACATATGAATTTGAGGGGGGGTGCGGCAATTCAGTCCATACTAGGAACACACCCTCGTTGCTGAGCTAACATAGTAATAGAACATTAAGTCCCTGGTGTGTATCACACACTGACACAGAGCACTTTACATATCCAAACTCATTTAATCCTTTTAATAGCCTATAAGGAGAGTCCTATTTACAGTGGCAAACTGAGACTTTGTGTTGTGTTTTAAAGCTAGCTTTTACAGTCACCTAATTTTACTTGTAAACAAAATTTTTGCAAAAAGGTGTATCTTTAATACTATTCCTAATTTTAGGAATGTATGCATACTAATTGAAATAAGGTTATGACTAGTGGCTTGAGTGTGAGGTCAACTTTCTATGATAGTGCTTTCATCTTTAAGTGGACCAATATGATTTTCTACAACAAATAATTTAATAAATGTGGTTTCCTATAATTTTTTAAAAACTCAAGGTTACAAGTCCTTGTAATTACTAAACCAAATCTCTTTAAGTTTTAGAAAATTTGTTCACCTCTCTGATGATGTAATATAGAATAACTATAGATAGAATTTTTTTTTTGTATGTAAATATTTGCTCACCCATTCCTTATCTACTGAGAAATTTTAACAAGCAGCTTAGGGTTTTGTCCCCTTCAGTACCTAAGCTATTAGGTGTTGGATGTGACTGTTGTTTCAGTGGCTTAGGGCTTCTAGTTTCATTTATAAATTCATCCAGAGATGAGTTAAAGAATATGAGACTGATTATATATTTTGTTCTATACTTACAATAGGGAATTCTCTCCCAGAATTCCTACATGTTGTGGGAATGACCCAGGGGGAGGTAATTGAATCATGGAGGCTGGTCTTACCCATGCTGTTCTTGTGATAGTGAATAAGTCTCACGAGATCTGATGGGTTTATCAGGGGTTTCCACTTTTTCTTCTCTCTCATTTTTCTCTTTCTTCTGCCATGTAAGAAGTGCCTTTCGCCTCTCGCCATGATTCTGAGACCTCCCCAGCCATGTGGAACTGTAAGTCCAATTAAACCTCTTTCTGTTCCCAGTTTCAAGTATGTCTTTATCAGCAGTGTGAAAACAAACTAATACATCTTGTAAAATTGATGAATTCCAAGATTTCTTGCTTTGTGGTTGGACTATAAAACATATGTGATCATAGTGGTTCAGGATCTTGGCTGAATTCTGAATTAAAGGGATGTCTACATGAATGGTCCCTTTGGTGACTCCTTGGCAAATTTGAACTTCATGAATGCAGTTCTAGGTTCCATTTCTAGGTACTAAAAGCTTGTAAATTCATCTTCAAAACTAATAGGTTTGTGTCTCTTGGGAGACTCCCGAGGACCATAACTCTTAAATTTGCTCTTGATTTCACGGTTTCAAATGCTCTTAATGATTTTTTCTTTTTAAAGATTTTCCTTTGTGGTAATGATGTTTGCAAGTATTAGAAAATAATTATTCTTTAGTTTTTGCCATATAATCTTTAATTCGAACTCCTGGATATGATCTGTATACTTAAAATGTGTTTTCAATACAGGAAAGTATGCTCCTTAAGTGTCTGTATTCGTCAGGGTTCTCTAGACATACAGAATTAATAGGATATATACATACATATACATATGTATGTATATAAAGGGGAGTTTATTCAGGAGTATTAGCTCACACAATCACACGGTAAGGTCTCACAATAGGCCATCTGCAAGCTGAGGAACAAGAAAGCCAGTCTGAGTCCCAAAGCTGAAGAACTTGGAGTCCAATGTTTGAGGGCAGGAAGCATCCAGCACAGGAGACAGATGCAGGCATGGAGGCTAGGCCAATCTAACTTCTCCATGTTCTTCTGCCTGCTTGTTTTCTGGCCATGCTATCAGCTGATTTGATGGTGCCCACCTGGATTGAGGGTGGGTCTGCCTCTCCCAGTCCATTGACTCAAATGTTAATCTCCTTTGGCGACACCCTCACAGACACACCCAGTAACAATGCTTTGCATCCTTCAATCCAATCAAGTTGACACACAGCATTAACCACAACAGGGTCTCTTCTGTGCTGCTCCATGTTTTGAAGAAAGATGCTTAGATGATTTTTGCCATAGCATATCAAGCCAGGGTATAGGAACTATTGAGAACAAACAGAGACTTTCAGAAGACTGGCTACATTTAAACATTTGCACAGTGCACAGGCAACAAAGCTTTCCTTGGCTGTCCTACCATGTAGGACATGAATTTTGCCCACCTGCTGAGTGTAACTCACATGCTTCCCATCTTTAATGTAAGCTTCAGGTTCAATGGGTCAATATTCATCTCAGTGGATAGTTTTTCTGAGGTCTCAGTTTTCTCCAATGTTCCACTGTAAGCACATGAAAGTAGTGCGGCACTGTGTAAGCATAGTATCACCTAGAATGTTTTGTCTGAGGTATGAGTTTTAATTTATCAGAAACTGTGGCACAGTCCCTAAAAGTCTCTAATTTCACAGGGAATTATGAAGCACTACATTTGTTCTATTGGAATACTAAGTAGTAAAGACTGACCTATCAAACTCTGAATTGTGAGTAACCTTCCCCTGGGCAAGAGGCACTTTTTCCATCTTTTTATCCCTGGAGTCTATCCTGGTACCTAGTACACAGTAGTTGGTTAATGAATATATACTAAGTAAATATATAAATGTTCAAATATTCCTAATATAGCCTAGGTGGGAAAATTCTCCCATCCACACAATTGCATCTTCCAAACCTGGTTTAATGCTACACTCAATGAAAAGGAAGGAAGATTTTACTGAAGTTTTCTGGGGGAATGAGCAAGCAGAACCAGATTTTACAATCAATATATCTGATTTTCCTTTACAAGGTTCCTTTCCCATGACTGTTACTCATCTCCATTCTTTCTCATAGCTTTTATCTTGCTTTTACTTGATGCCTCTCCTTCTAGAAATTCCAGTTTTGTTGTGAGTGAATCAGCTTTGAATTCAACTTATGAACCTCACTCAGTAAAACATAAATGTAGTCATTAGCCAAACTGCGACTCCTTGTTTTTTCTTAAGTATGCTCTTTGATAGCAGGGCAGGAGGTGAGAATCTCGTTTTTTTGTAACCCGTGGTCCCCAGTTTCCGGTATACACTGTGAAAAAGTACCTATTTGTAACTATTGCACCTTGAGTTCCTGTTGTTTCAAAAAGTTCCAGGAAGAAGCTCAGCCCTGGAAATACGAAAACATCTCATTTGGATCCAAAAATAACTGAGTAGGAAATTAACTTTGGTGAACTCCCCTCATTACCATACTACAAACCCTGCCCAGGGCGGAGCTTATTCTTCATTCTCTGTATATGTAATATATGTAGAAGTATAATCTGTGACTGTGCCTGTACCAACTTTACTGTGCCTCTTTGTGCAATGATGCAGCCAAGCAGCCCAATAAAAGCCCTGTTTTCACCATTGTTTGTGAGGGCACTGCTTTGAGGGGACTATCCTGATGTCCTTACTTTTGAAAGTAATAAAATCCACTTGTTAAATCCTCCTTGGTTGTGGTCATTGGACTGTCACCCAGCAAGCAATAAAGCTCACTCATTGTGTGGGTAACATTTTCACTTCAAGCGTACAATTTATATATGTCCAGTAAATTCTCTTCCAAAGGAGAAATTCTACTGCTAGAACAATAAGGTTCAACTATAACATTCCTCCAATTATTTTCATTTTCTTTCTGTGGCTTCTTAATTTACCTCTGGGACAGATTGTAGTTTGGCATGGAAGGGGTTTTGAATCTTAATTATTTATCTGAATTACAGTAATTTTAGTTGTTAATAGAACTTCTTTATTACTGTAGAAGATTAGGGATTATGTTCCAACTCTGTTACGAAATATCTGTGTGACCTCAATCATTCTAAAACTTATGTTCTTCAGTAAAATCAAGCTCTTTAGAATTAAACCAGTCAGCGGTTTTCAATCTCAGTTGCACATTGGACTCATCTGGGAGTTTCACAAAATGTGATGTCTGATTTAATTTGTATGAAGTAATTCTCAAGCATCTAGATTTTTAAAAGCTCCCCAAGTGATTTTAATGCACAGTTGAGGCTGAGGATTACTAACCCAAGAGCTATGGTGATAATTAAATTAATGTGTATGGAAACACTGATAAACTGGAAAGGATTATGTGAATATAATTTACTTCTAGAGTTTTTATTAAAGTAAAACCGATAAAGCATTCTAAAGTCTTTCTTTCATGCCCATAGGTGGAAGAACCAAGCTGTCTCAGTTTGCCTGGAACTTTCTTGGTTTTAATACTAAAAATCCCATATCTTGGGAAATCCCTCTGTCCTAGGCAAAATTTGATAGTTTATCACCCTAACTGCAGCTGTTATTGCACAAGTGAGATTTCAGGTTTACAGAGTTCAAGAAGAATGTGTTTATCTCTTTTCTATTTCTTACAGTGCTAGGATATTCAATAGAGCTATAAGTTAAAAGAACAGAACTCCTATCTGAATTGAATTGAATATATTTAAATGTTTCACTATCTTCTCTCTGCCTCTAAAAAACCCTTTCTATATTCTTCTCCTTGTTTTCCATGTTTTTATTTAGGATAGTTTCTCAACCTGAAATGTCTTTCTTCTCCATCTTTACCCAACTTTTAAGGTTTTTGGGATTTTGGTGATTATCTAATCTTGAAGGAAAAAAGTAAGGCAGGTAATAGCATTTGTGTTGAAAATTACCTTGGTGATGACTTTTCTCCCTTAAAAAACATAAAATTTACACTAACAGTTAGAATCAAATAGTGAGAATGTGTATGCTTAAAACATGTGCTGAATAAAAAATGACTTTCTATAGGTCACTTTGTCCCAACTGGCATAACGGCTTGATTTAGTAAATTTGCTCTGATAAGTCAAGTAGATCAATTGATTCAGTAGTAATTAGGACCCTACTTTGCTGCCTGACCCTGTTAGGAGAAGTCAAGCCAGTGAAAGCCTTGCCCTTAAGTAATGGGATGATGTGTATGTGTTTGTTTCTGTTTTGTGTGTGCTGGTGTGTGTGCTTGTGTATGTGCTTGTGTGGTAATAGTGCTGGGTGATAGGGTTGAAGTCTTGAATTGTATCCCCTATGATTCCCATTGTTGTGGGACTCAGTGGGAGATAATTGAATCATGGTGGTAGTTTCCCTTATACTGTTGTCATGGTAGTGAACAAGTCTCATGGGATCTGATGACTTTATAAGGGGAAACCCCGTTCACTTGGCTCTCACTCTTCTCCTTGTCTGCCACCATGTGAGATGTGCCTTTCACCTTCTGCCATGATTGTGAGGCCTCCCCAGCCACGTGGAACTATACATCCACTAAATCTCTTTATTTTGCACATTGCCCAGTCTCGGGTATGTATTTATCAACAGCATGAAAATGGACTCATGCAAGAGACTCTCTGTCATTGTCTGAATCTAGCTCCCTGTTGGAGGAGAAGTCTGAGTTATGCATTTTCAACGCTTTCAGATCCCGTGGTATAATGGCAACCATAGAAGGGTGGGGAAGACACTGAATATTAGTAGACAACATCTAGCAAATTACCACATTGACTTTAACTTTATAACTAGGGAAGACAACTGACTCCATATAAGAAAATTACTTTCTGGTAGAATTTGATTTTAATGTTAATAATTTGAAGTCACAAATGGTACACTTCTTGGCTCCTATTGTTGTCCAGGGAACAGACTGAAGGAAGGTCACCACCCATCTCACTGCCTGGAGCATGCCATACACTCAATAAATGGTGGTTGTCATTACTGTTAGAGCAGCAAGAAAGGCAATTAGCTCTTGGCAGCATATTCAGGCCACAAGCCTGAGTCACTCAGGAAACTTGAGCATTGGCCACAGAAATCAGTGTCTCTACCACATAAAAAATGGGCAGCTGGTTGGAAAAACAACATGTTGAGCTTTGGTCTTTTCACATCACACTCTACACCTCATTGCCCAGCATTGCCAACATTTTTGAATTTATCCTTGAAGATTCTTTCTCTGTCTCTTGATGTTCTCAGTTTATTCAACAAATGCTTATTGAGTACCTGCTGTATGAAAAGCACAGTCCTGGGAACCAATGAAATAGAAATTTGACAGTTAATGGCTACCTTTATGGGTTGATAATGAAGCAGGTAGAGGAGGAAGTGTGTGTGTGCGTGTGTGTGTGTGTATTTGGGAACCTGGTGCATGCCATAGGTACTGGTGATAAAGCTGAAATAATAATTTTCTCCTTTTTAGGAATGTGTTGGTGTAGTAGGAGGGCTACGACAGGTATGAAAGAGAGTTTGGGGGAATTTAGATATTAAAGAGTTCATAAAAGGAAGAAATGCATTCCTGCTGGATTTGCTGCTAAACATTTTAAAGAGAGTCAAAAGGTGAAGAAATTGAAAAAATTAATAATATTGGGGCATATCCCAAGGACACAGGTGCTAACTTGAAGGGATTCCTACTGGCAAAATCTGGGACAATTAGAGTGCAAAATAATCAACAGTAGTAAATGGTCAACCATCAAAAAATCAGTAATCTAATTTATCTTAATAATAAATAGACAGATAGATGGATAGATGGGGGTGAAGGGAGTTATTGCTCACAGTTCTTGCTAACTGGTAAATGTAGAGAGATTGTGGGGTATGGAAAATCATCATTTTACAATCATTAAATAGTGTTTCAGGCAAAACTTATCAGTTAAATGTTTAATCGAAGCAGAAATTCTTATAAGAAGCAGCATGTTTACATTCTTATAAAGTGTTTCTCCCAATTGCAAATTAGTTGTGAAGGAAAAATAAAAGGTAACCATACAATAGTTTTAACAATGTATATTACCATTAGCAATGTATGAGTTGGTCTACATTCTTGTCTGTTTGAATTTTAGCTATTTTCATGAGCTTGAACTCTGGCAACTCAAAAGCCAGAGTGTCTTCTTACCTCCAAACAATTGCACTAGTTTTCCTGCAATGGTTCTTAACCAGGGTAAAATGGCTGAAATGACAGAAATAGAATTCAGAATATGGATAGGAATGAAGATAGAGATTCAGGTGAAAATAAAATACTCAATCTGAGGAATCTAAGTAATACAATAAAATGATACAGGATATGAAAGATAAAAATGGTCCTTTTAAGAAAGAACCAAGCTGATCTGAGAGAGACGAAAAATTCACTTCAAGAGTTTCAGAAGCAGAATAGACCAAGCTGAGGAAAGAATCTCAGAGTTTGAGGACTGGTTCTCCAAAATAACTCAGTCACATAAAAATAAAGAAAAAACAATAAAGAATGTAAGAAAGCTAACAAAGATATTTAGGACCTGCACTCGATATTTGACCAAAAGGATGAGATATCTACAGAATTTTCAACCAAGAAGCAACAGAATATGCACTCTTCTCATCTGTATATGAGACATACTCTAAAATTGACCACATGATCAGCCATAAAACAATTCTCAGCAAATTTAAAAAAACCCAAAACAGAAATTATAACAACCACGCTCTTGAACCACAGTGCAATAAAAATAGAAATCAATACTAAGAAAATTGTTCAAAACCATACAATTACATGGAAATTAAACAGCCTCCTCCTGAATGACTTCTGGGTAAACAATGAAATTAAGGCAGAAATTAAGAAATTCTTTGAAACTAATGAGAACAAAGATACAACATACCAGAATCTCTGGGACACAGCTAAAGCAGTGTTAAGAGGAAAGTTTATAGCACTAAACATCCATATAAAAAAGTTAGAAATGTCTCAGTTGAATAACCTAGCATTGCAATTAAAAAAACTAGAAAAACAAGAGCAAACCAACCCCAAAGCTAGCAGAAAAAGAATCAAATTTAGACCTTAACTGAAGGAAATTAAGATGTGAAAAGCCATTAAAAAGATCTGTGAGTCCAGTTTTTTTTTGAAAAATAGATAAGATTGATAGACCACTAGCTGTACTAATAAAGAAAAACAATAAATATGATCAGAAACAACCAAAAGGACATTACCATCAACCCTAAAGAAATACCAAAAATCTTTCAGAGTACTATGAACACCTCTATGCATATGCAGAGACTAGAAAACCTAGAATAAATAAATACATTCCTGGAAACATATAACCTCCCAAGATTGAACCAGAAAGAAATTGAGTCCCTGAAGAGACCAACTGAGTTCTGAGATTGAGTCTGTAATAAAGGGCCTATTACAACAAACAACAACAACAAAAAGTCCAGGACTAGATGGATCAACATCTGAATTTTATCAGATATATAAAGAAGAGTTGGTAAAACAATGAACTGGTAAAGCTATTCCAAAAGTAATGAGAAGGAGGGACTCCTTCCTAACTTATTCTATGAGGCCAGCATCACTCTGATACCAAAACTTGGCAGAGACACAACAAAAAAAGAAAACTTCAGGCCAATATCCTTTATGAACATTGATGCAAAAATCCTCAACAAAATACTAGCAAATGGAATCCAGCAACATTGTCAAAATGCTAATCCACCACCATCAAGTAGGCTTGATCCCTGGGATGCAAGGTTGGTTCAACATATGCAAATCAGTAAATGTGATTCATCACATAAATCAAAACCAAAAACCACATGATCATCTCAATAGATGCAGAAAAGGCTTTTGATAAAATTTGACATCACTTCATATTAAAAACCCTCAACAAACTAGGCAATGAAGCAACATACCTCAAAATAATAAAGAGTCATCTATGAGAAACCCACAGCAAGCATCATATTGAATGGGCAAAACCTGTAAGCATTCCCCTTCAGAACTGGAACAAGACAAGGTTGCCCACTCTCACCCCTCCTATTCAACATAGTACTGGAAGTCCTAGTCAGAGCAATCAGGCAAGAGAAAGAAATAAAAGGCATCCAAATAGGAAGAGAGGAAGCCAAACTATCTTAGTTTGCAGACGAAATGATTCTATACCTGGAAAACCCGAAAGTCTCTGCCCTAAAACCCCTAAATCTGATAAACAGCTTCAGCAAAGTTTCAGGATACAAAGTCAATGTACAAAAATCAGTAGCATTTCTATAAACCAAGAACATCCATACTGGGAGCCAAATCAAGAATGCAATCTCATTCACAATAGCCACAAAAGAGCAAAATGACTAGAAATACAGCTGGTCAGATAGGTGAAAGATCTGTATCATAAGAATTACAAAACATTGCCAAAAGAAATTAGAGATACACAAGCAAATGGAAATACATGCTATGCTTTGTAAATGAAGAATTATATTGTTATAATGGCCATACTTGTCAAAGCAATTTATAGATTCAATGCTATTCCTATCAAATTATCAATGACATTCTTTACAGAATTAGAAAAGTCTATTCTAAAATTCATATGGAACTAAAAAAGAGTAGTACAAATAGCCAACGCAATCCCAAGCAAAAAGGACAAAGCATGAAGCATCACATTACCTGACCTCAAACTACATTACAAGGCTAGCATAACAAAACCAGTATGGTACTGGTATGAAAATAGACAGACCAATGGAACAGAATAGAGAGCCCAGAAATAATGTTGCAAACCTACAACCATCTGATCTTTGACAAAACTGATATAAACAAGCAATAGAGAAAGACTCCCTATTCAACAAATGGTGCCAGGGTAACTGGATAGCCATATGCAAAAGACTGAAACTGAACGTCTTCCTTACACCATATACAAAAATCTACTCAAGATGAATTAAGGACTTACATGTAAAATCTAAAACTATGCAAACTCTGGAAGATAACCTAGGAAATGCCATTTTGGACATTGACCCTGGCAAAGATTTCTTAATGAAGATGCCAAAAGCAATTGTAACAAGACCCAAAATTGACAAATGGAATCTAATTAAACTAAAGAGCCTCTGCACAGCAAAAGAAATTATCAACAGAGTAAACAGACAATCTAGACTGAGAGAAAATCTTTGTAATCTATACATGTGACAAAGGTCTAATATCCAGAATTTATCGGTAACTTAAATCAGGCAAAAAATGAACATCCCCATTAAAAAGTGGGCAAAAGACATGAACAGACACTTTTCAAAAAAAGATACACACACGGCCAACAGACATATGAAGAAATGCTCAACATCATTAATCATTAGAGAAATGTAGATCAAAACCACAATGAGATATCATCTCATACCAGTCAGAGTGGCTATTATTAGAAAGTCAAAAAATAACAGATCTGGAGAAGCTGTAAAGAAAAGGGAATGGTTATATGTTGCTTGTGGGAGTGTAAATTAGTTCAGCCATTGCAGAAAGCTGGTTGGAGATTTCTCAAATAATTTAAAAAAGATCTATCACTCAACCCAGTAATCCCGTTACTGGTTATATACCCAAATGAGTATAAATCATTCTACCATAAAGATGTATGCAAGTGTATGCTCATTGCAGTGCTATTCACAATAGCAAAGACATAGAATCAACTTAAGTGCCCATTAATATTGGACTGGATAAAGAATACGTGATACATATACACCATGAAATACTACATAGCCATAAAATGAATGAGATCATGTCTTTTCCAGCAATGTGGATGAATCTGGAGGCCATTATCCTAAGCATGTTAACCCGGGAACGGAAAACCAAATGCTACATGTTCTCACTTACAAGTGAGAGCTAAACAATGAGTGCACATGGACACAAAGAAGGGAACAACAGACACTAGGGTCTACTTGAGGGCGGAGGGTGCAAGGAGGGTGAGGATTGAAAACTACCTATCAGGTACTATGCTTATGATACTAGGGTGATGAAAGAATATGTACCCCAGCCCCCTGTGACGTGCAATTTCCCTGTATAACAAACTTGCATGTATACCCCTGAACCTAAAATAAAAGTTAATAAAAACAAGAAAATGCCTAAATCTGAGATATAAAGGAAAATTAATATTTTCCTTGTAGTTTTGGGTTTCTTTCTTCTTTTCTGAAATCACAGACAAAAAGCTCTCTAGCAAAATAGGAAGAAATACCTATGTATAGACAATAATCCATTCCAAGAGGTTTATCAACAAAGAGCTAAAATGGTGAAGAATTTAAAGCCTTTCATTCTATTTTATTTTGATTGCTTTTAGGTCTGAGCCAACTGTGTTAGATGTAAAGGAGTTTTATATCTGTCTCTAGCTTCAAAGGCATCTACTTTTTCAACCTTCCTAAATGAGAAAAACACAGTCTTTTAGAGGTGTGCTAAAAGATCAAGGTTGCCAAGGCTATAAGTACCCCACTGACACAATATGATTTTCTGTGTCTATACTTTTTACTTGCAGGCAGTGGATAAGTGTCTGAAAAGTAATCCAGTCTCAATCTAGGCATACAATTGTGTTCATGGGAATATCTATCCCCCTCTTAGGTGGAAATGGAGAGGTTCAGAAATACACATGAATTAACCTGGTAAGTCCTCAGGCAACTTGGTGATTGAAAATATTGCAAAAAAGACTTTCAGTCCTTAGGCTTTTCTGATTCATTTAAAAGCCTTATCCTCCTGATATGCAAAAGGTAGTATGGAAGGATTTGATGGAGTACTGATGAGGAAGGTAAGTGACTAGAATACCTGCCCAGATGTGAGAAACCATCTTTACACAAGGGCTCAAGGGGACATTCGGAAAGAGAGACCCTGAGACAGCCGACCTTGGGGCCATGAAGCGAGACCAAAAGGTGTATCTAAGAAACATTCTGTCTGTTGGTTTTACAGGCCTGGGCAGAACTAGCCAGTGGAGTTGGGTGGAGGGAGAAATGTGGTATGATAAAGTGATGGTCTCTATTCTTTTTCAAGGCAGTGGTTTCTGTAGGTCACCAAAATAACAAACAAAAACCGCCCAGCTTTGTGTGTAGTAGATAAAATGACTCTATCCTTTCTTCGCCAAGGATCTAAAAATAATTTATTTCTGTCTGAAGTTATCTTTGATACTTTTAAAGTATTAAAACAAAAGTATTTAATACTTTTAAAGTATTGGAAGTATTGTTTTTAATACTTTTAAAGTATTAAAAGCAATTAAACATAGTTTAAAAAGCAATTGTTCTTAGTATGTTCTCTTATAGAAAGATGCTTGGGGGTAGGTGTTCAGTGTGTCACCTTCTCATAACAAATATTTTCAAGCCTAGAAAGATATTACCTGTGTTGGGATTTGGTCAGCCATTATTCATTAATTTAAAGGGTAAATTAATTGATAAATTAATTCATTAATTACCCTGCAAACAGACAGGGTAACATTCCACTTCCTCTCCACTTATGTTATATGCTGTTGATTCCTTGCTTATGATGGCCGTGGGCTTGAGACAAGGCAACCATTGGACTCAGATCAGAGTTCAGACTCTATTTTCAGAAATACCTAGTTTTTAGATCCCAGCTTCATTGTGCAATAGCTATGAGACCAGTTTCTGCACATGTAAAATGGAGGGCATAATGGTATGTACTAATACGGTGGCTGTGAGATTTAGGATATTGCATAAAATATAGCAATGCGGATGGTACACAGGGAAGCACTCAAGAATGCTAGCATTTATTTATATTCATTATCACTTTCATTATTATTATCTGTAAGTACCATATCTAACCATACCCTAAATCTACTTCTAATGATATTCTCATATAATTTTTGGAATTTAAACTTTCTGTTACATGAGAGAGAGGTGGGTAATAAAGAAGGTATATGACAAAGAAAATGAGGAAAGGAAGAAAACAGGGGTTCTGTTTTAAATAATCTTATACCTTTAAGTTGGAAAGCAGAATTAACAACCTTCCCCCCAGGAAACACTGAAAACTTTGTGCACTGGAAATAATTGTTTTAAGATTGTAAGTTTCGGATCATTACACTTTGTAAACTTCAATATAGTTAGGCAGAAATGCCTAACCATTTTCTGATACTTCTGCATAAAGAAGTACTTTAAAATTGTATCTTGAGGTTATGATACTCTTGTCAGGATTTCTCATAATTTATTCAATGCTGAGTTTCACAGCCTCATACACAGAGTTATTAAATATGGAAATGTACAACTGCAAATGATCATTGTGCTATTAATGTAAATCTTATAGTTTATAGATGAGGAGAAGGAAGACAAAGGAGGTGAAATAACATGCTTTCCTTTATACAGTGAATTAGGGCAAAAATATAAGTTTATTAACTTCCTAGGCTAGGGTTTTGTTTTTTCCCCCAATTCACCTTCTATCTAAAATAAATAAATAAATAAATACATTTTAAAAGTTGTGCACATTTAAGAATGAAAAGTACTGTATACGTTTGGCTTATTTTCTAATTTTCCTGAATGTAAATGATTACTGTAGATCAGTAATTCTTCTTTCTTTTAGTTTTTTTTATTGTGAAATGTACATAACAATGTTTATAATTTTAAACATTTTTAAGTGTGTAATTCAGTGGCATTAAATACATTCCCAATGCTATGTATTCATCACCATTATTATACCTCCCAATTTTTTTTCATCCCAAGCATAACATGTACCTACTAAATGATAATCCCCCCACCATCTCCCTGTAGCCTCTGTTGACCTCTATTCCACCTTCTGCCTCTATGAATTTGGCTATTCTAGATACTTCATATAGGTGAGATCACACAATATCATCCTTCTGGCTCATTTAACTAAACATAATGGTTTCAAGGTCCACCCATGTTACAGCATATATCAAAATTACATTTCTTTTTATGATTGAATTATATTCCATTGTATGTACATACCACATTTTGTTTATTCATTCTTCTGTTGATAGACAATTGGGTATTTCTACCCTTTTGCTATTGTGAATAAAGTTGCTTTGAACGTTGGTCTACAGATATTTGTTTGAGTCCCTTCTTTCAATTATTTTGTATATAATCCATAAGTGGATTGCTGGGTCATATGGTAGTTCTATGTTTAACTTTTTGAGAAACTGCCAAACTATTTTCCACAATGGCAGCACAATTTTGCATTTCCACCAGCAATGCATAAAGGTTCAAATCTCCCTGCATCCTTGTCAACACTTGTTATTTTCCTTTTTTAAAAAAATGCTAGAAGTCCTGGTAGGTGTGACTGGATCAATAGTTCTTAAACAGGAGAATGATTTTGTCCACCCAGAGAAAGTTTGACAATATCTGGAGACAATTCTGGTTATAATTTGGGGAGAAGGAATTTTGCTACTGGCCTCTGGTGCATAAAGGCCACAGATGCTGTTAATTATCTTACAATGCACAAGACACCCCATTCTCTGACTACAAAGAATTGTCTGGCTCACAATACCAATAGTGCTGAAGTTGAGATACCTTTCTCTAGATACAAGTCCAGTAGTTGGAGCTAGGTTTCTGATACTCATTCATTTTTAAATTTTTGCCATTGAAAGGGCATTATGATATGAAACAGATTCCTTAACACTAGATGGCACAGAGATGAGTTTTTGTGAAATAATGAAATGTAGGACACTGGGAGATACAAGACTTTACTTGGAAATTCATACAGAGCAATTAGCAGGCTTATCTGATGAACTCTGTACTAGTCTGTTTTCATGCCGCTGATAAAGACATACCCGAGACTGGGCAATTTACAAAAGAAAGAGGTTTAATTGGACTCACAGTTTCACGTGGCTGGGGAAGACTCACAGTCATGGCAGAAGGCAAGGGGAAGCAAGTCACGTTTTACATGGATGGCAGCAGGCAAAGAGAGAATGAGGAAGAGGCAAAAGAGGAAACCCTGGATAAAACCATCAGCTCTCATAAGACTTATTCACTACCATGAGAAAAGCCTGGCGGATGCCTCTCACAATATGTGAGAATTATGGGAGTACAATTCAAGATGAGGTTTGGGTGGGGACACAGAGCCAAACCATATTTAACTTTATCTAGAATTAATCACCCAAATTATAGTGATACCACTGCCACTTGTGATATTACCTCAAAGCATCTCTTTGTGCTGATTGCAAATTACAGATTAGCTTTGCTATACAATATTGTTTTCCTATTATTACTATTACTATTTTGTCTGTGATTATCTTGTACTCATTAGAAATCAATGAAATCTAGGTCAGAGCAGGGATGGGGCTTTGTGCCCACTGGGCTA
Organism: Trachypithecus francoisi; assembly: GCF_009764315.1. NCBI lineage: Eukaryota > Metazoa > Chordata > Mammalia > Primates > Cercopithecidae > Trachypithecus > Trachypithecus francoisi. Next base: position 77,231,051 of record NW_022681472.1, on the reverse strand, counting down.
AAGGAATGTATTAGTTATCTATTGTGGCATAAAAATTACTCCAAAATTTAGTAGCTTAAAACAATACATATTTATTATGTCACAGGTTTTGTGAGCCAGGGATCTGGACACAGTTTAACTGGGCCATCTGCTTTTCCCACAGGGTGCAATCAAGGTGTTGTTAACTGTGGCTGCATCATCTAAAGATTTGACTGGAGAAAGATCCATTTCCAAACTCATTCACGTTATTATTAGCAGGATTCGTTCCTCAAGAGTTGTTGGATTTAGGGCTTCCGTACCGCTGGCTATTGTTTGGAAGTAACTCTCCTTTGCCACATGAGATTCCCTACAGTGCGGTTTACAACATGGCAACTTTGTAAGAGCAAGCAAGCAAGAAGAATCTGTGTGTGTGTGTGCATGTGTGTGTGTAGGCAAGGGGAAAGAGAGAGAAGGGTGGGGGGCAGGCAATGTTAGCAAGATGGAAGTTAGCAATTTGTAAGCTAATCTCAGCAGTAACATCCCGTCACCTTGTAGGATTCTATTCACTAGAAACGAATCAATGGACATAGCTCACACTCAATGGTAAGGGGATTACACAAGGCCATGAATACCAGGAAGTAGGGGTCATTGGAAACCCTTTTAGAAACTGCCCACTCTAAGGCTCCTACAATCTTATAGCATTGCCTACATGGCATCAAATTTTGAGAAAAATCAGAGAATCTCATACTGAGCTATCCAAATTTTGAGGATGGCCCAAGGGACTTAGCCTTGAGTCCGTTTGGGCCTCAGGGACTGAACAGGGCCAGGGTATCCTAGAGGCCTGAATGCAGTTGAGCAAGTATTTGTTGAGTGCCTACTAATTCTAGAGGCTTGTGCTAGCCATTGTGAAGATTACAGAAGGAAGCAAGAAAATGAACTTAATATGTGCCTGGCCCCATGCTAGCTGCTTTCCTGTTCATAATTTAGTCTAGAAAGTGAGAAAGCTGAGACTCAGTAGCGTTAAAATGTTGCTTAGCAGTGGGGATGATATTTAAATACAGAACTGCCTCACTGTTAGACTCTTCTTTTCCCCATTAAATACCATTATACAGTCTTTAAAAGAATTAACCAAGTGTGACAAAATCTCAACACAAGTGAAAGTATTGTTCCTATATCCACAGTTATCCCAGAATTGATTTTATTGACTTAATTTCGGCGTGATACATCAAGCTACTCTGAAGAGTGTAAGAAAGAATTTCCATCATGTGTCTCTTAAGGATGTAGATCATTATTTCTCACAGTGTCCTCTCTAGCAAGATTTTCATGGAAGTAAGAGCTGCTATTCTTCTAGTAAGTAAATGTTTAGTTGTCATTTTATGGACACCTTTCCCATTTTGGAAAACGGTGAGCCATGTATTTGGTTGTCAGAAAGCTCAGAGCCAAAAGCGTGAGGGCTCTGATGATATTAACTTTTAATCTCACTCCTGAATCTGATATGTTTGTACTCTTGATTTAATTTCTACTCTCAGGACATTATTTTTAAGTTTACACTTTCATTTATTATATATGCCTTTTTAAGCAATATTGAAATACTTATGAAACAAGATGGAATATAATCAATGAATAAAAGTTAACTGTACATAATCTACTTGAAACTAGAAAAAAAAAGGTTTTAAGTGCCACACGGTGCCATAGTTATAGCTGAAGTAGGATTTCAGATGAGAGAGAATGAAAACAATATGGATTGATGCAGTATTACAGTTGATCAAAGTGTAAAATTAACCCTTCTACTTTAGGGAAAGGCTCTTCTGGGGCCACAAGGGCCCAAAAAGTTTGTCACCTCAGAATGGTAATAAGAGGAGAATGAATGGCTTGTAAATCCTAGTGAGTTATCTCATTTCTCATTGGTTCCATACTTGCCACTTCAGCTGATACTTTCTGAAACCCTCTCTAGGCGGTATGCCTATAAAGGTTGTGCTGCCAAGGCTCACTGAAGTTGTGGCTTGCCTGAGGTCACCACTTAGGAGTGAAATATAGGGATCCTAACACCCATTCAATTTACTTTATTGGATCAATTTTCGATCTCCTTCAAGAGAAGATTCTATTAACGTTTAACGCAGAAACTTCTCCTATCAGTAGGTGGAGCTTTGTGACTTGCAGACAGTCACATTCTTCTCTTTACCATTACTTCTGAATCTTCTCTTCATCCATTCTTTTTCAAACTCCTCTTCTTCCTCCTTTCTTCTTTCTCTTCTATCCTTTCACCCTTCTTTCTTGATTCACATTGACTTTATTGCCATGCTGCCTATATTTTACAATTCTAAAGGTTCAGACTTCAAAGTCCTGTCATCTGTCTATTGGATTGCCTGGCTCTTTAAGGCAAATGTCCTAAGACTCACTCGTGACCAGTACCTTCAGGGTGAAGAAGATACCTACCTGGTCCTTCCCCACTGCTTCCCTGTCTGGGCTTCTCATGCATGTGCAAGATTGACCTTCCCATCATGAGAACCACAATTGGCTTGCTCACTTTGTTCCTTCTCTAAGACCCAGGCATCATTGCATGTATGCGTCAAATTTAGTGACTGATTAAACCTGCATCCCTGATCAACCTATCAACCTCTTGCCTTAGAACACTTTTCACTACCTGATACACTCATTTATTTATTTGTTGACAGTCTCTCACTGATGTTATGTAAGCTTGATGAAAACCCACACCGTGCCTTGAGTTTACCATTCTAGCACTAACCCAGAATAGAACTTGGCATAGAGTGAACTATACAGAATTGATCTTAGAGCCTTGATGCTCAAAGTCTGGCCTGAGCATCAGCAGCATTGCATCACCTGGGAGCTTGTTTATCTCAGGCTCTACCCCAGACTAACTGAATCAGAATCTGATTTTAGTAAAATCCCCAGTGATTTGTGGGCACCGCATTAAAATATGAGAGCCACTGCTCCAGAGGAGCCCTTATAAGGTGCAGCTAGAGCTACACAGCCAACCTGCCACTACCAGAACCTGGAGAATGAACACTCAGAGGTTCAATTCAGTAATAGGCGCTCAGCACAAGTAGCCTCTACTATTGTCAATGCTTTTTTAAAAAAAATGTAAAAAACATGTACATAAAATTTACCATCATTTTTAAGTGTACAGTTGAGTAGTGTTTACTATATGCATACTTCTATACATCAGATTTATTTTTCACCTTGCAAAACTGAAACTTTATACCCACTGAACAACAACTCCCTCTTTTCTCTTCTCCCGGCCCCAGGCAAAAACCATCCTACTTTCTGTTTCTAAGAGTTTGATTATTTAGTTACCTCTTATAAGTGAAATAATGCAATATTTGTCTTTTTGCAACTGGCTTATTTATTTCACTTAGAATGTCATCAACATTCACCCATGTTGTAGCCGGTGAAAGGATTTTCCTTCTTTTTTTAAGGCAAAGTAATATTCTATTGTATTATAAACCACATTTTATTTATCCATTGATCTGTGGATAGACATTTAGATTAGTCCACCTCTTGGCTGTTAGAATAATACTACCACGAACATGGGAGTACAGATATCTGTTTGAGACCTCGTATTCAATTCTTTTGGGTCCATACCCTGAAGTGAGAATGCTGGATCACATGGTACTTCCATTTTCATTTTTGGATAAATCTCCATGCTGTTTTCCATAGTGGCTGCACCATTTTATATTCCCATCAACAGTGCACAAGCGTTCCAATTTCTTCACATCCTAACCAACACTTGTTATTTTTTAATTTTTTAAATTTTTTTGCTAGAACATGTTAATAGATGTGAGGTAAACTACATTGTAAGTTTGATTTGTGATGATTAGTGATGTTGAGCATCTTTCCACATGCTTGTTGATCATTTGTATATTTCTTTGTAGAAATGTCTATTCAAATCCTCTGCCCATTTTTAATTGATTTTTTTTGTTATTAGGTGGTAGGAGTTATTTAATATTCTGGGTATTAATTCCCTATGAGATATATGGCTCACACATATTTTCTTCCATTTGGTAAGTTGCCTTTTAATTCTGTTGTTTCTTCTGCTGTGTACAAGTTTTAAAGTTTGATGTAGTCCTATTTGTCTATTTTTGCTTTTGTTACCTGTGCTTTTGGTGTCATATTCAAGAAATCTTTACTAAATTCAATGTCACAGAGCTTTTCCTCTATGTTTTCTTCTAGAATTTTTAGAATTTCAGGTCTTACATTGAGGTCTTTAATCCATTTTGAGTTAATCTTTGCGTATGGTGCAATGTAAGAGTTCAACTTCATCCTTTTGCATGTGGAGATCTAGTTTTTCTAGCACCATTTGTTGAAGAGACTATTCTTTTACCCTTGTGTGGTCTTGGTATGCTTGATCATTTGACTACACATGTGAGAATTGATTTCTGGGATCTTTATTTTGTTTCATTGATCTATATGTCTGTCTTTATGCCGCTACCAGGCTGTTTGATTACTATAGCTTTGTAATATGATTTGAAATCAGGAAATTTGATACCTTCAGTTATGCTTGTTCTTTGAAAATCATTTTGACTATTTAGGGACCTTTAAAATTCCATATAAATTTTATGATTTTTTTTCTATTCTGCAAAAACTGCTGTTGGAATAGCATTCAATCTTTGGATTACTTTGAGTAATATGAACATTTTAACAAGATTAAGTCTTCCAATCCACAAATATGGAATGTTTTTTGACTTATTTGTGTCTTTAATTTCTTTTAAAAATATTTTATCATTATCAGTGTAAAAGTCTTTTGCCTCCTTGGTTAAGTTTATTCCTAAGTATTTTATTCTTTCTGGTGCCCCATCACTGCTTTTTGACCTGCACAGTGCTGGAGAATGCACATCATGACACTACTCAGGAATACTCATATTTTTTATGACCTTGCTAGATGGCAATAGTAGCCAAAATCTGCAGGAAGATTTCTCCACCTCATTTCCCTTTCCACATCTCATAGAACCTATATCTGATACAGAACCTTAGCAGCAAGGAAATCAGCAAAATTAAGTTTTCGACTTTCCACCTTCTCTAATAGAATGAGGGTAGAAGAGAGGCTGAGTGAGCCACTCCAAAGTAGCTGTTCCAGAGCATGAACAGTGCTCGTGCTCTCTCTAGATCCTCTCTCATCCCTTATACTGGTTTTATGCACCCATCACCCTAATTCTGTGCTTCCCTGCTAAACTAGAACCTTCAACTTTCATTAGAGGGTTACTCTTGAGCTATTGGAGTCACTCTCTCCCACCAGGAATTCTCCCCCAACCTCCATCTGGGAATTGACCTACTGACTGCCTGACTGCCCATCAGGCAGTGGCCTGGACCAATGATTGGCTCGTATAAGAGTAAAGCAGGCCAGGTGAGGCTGGGAGTCAGCCTGAAATCCTGTCTTTTCTTGGCTTTTCCCCTTTCCCTATTCTGCTTACATTATTCCCATTACCAGCTCCCTGGGGAGCATTTCCTTAAATACTTGGCACAGATACTCTTGCCTTAGGCCCATCTGCTTCCAAAAAACTAGGCCTAAGACAGTATGGACAGCATGTATGATGTAGCTAAGAAATATTTATGCTCAGATTTTAACTGTTTCCTCACATACTGCTTTATTAAAGCTGTTAATCTGCAATCCATATAACCTTTTCCTTCAGGCATAAAGTTAGTGTTTCCATGAAAAGAATGGACATTGTTTTCTCTAGTCAGACATATTTTGTGAATTAATGCTTGCTGATTATAAATTTATTATTCCCTGGATGCTTAAAGAAAAAAATCCTTCAAATTTGTTCCATTACTTCAGCATTTTCTTCCTTTAAAAGAACTCTCGCATAGTAGGCATAAGATAATCTGAAACAGTTTTAATTAATTGTGACAGAATTAGCATTTTTAGTTGATTTATTCACATGGTTATTTCAATCCCATAGCCAGCCACTCTGCTCCACGCAGAGTTAGGGGATGTGGAAAATTCAAATAATTAGAAGGAATTATCTCTATCTTCAAGAGGAATAGTCTATTTGAAATCATGAATTATCAGAACAGTCCAGAGGCTGCGTCAGTGTTTCAGTTTTTAACTCAATTGCATGACGTATGAGAAATGAGATTAATATGGTAGTGGGTCAATTTCCATCAGTTCATTAATTTAAAAAAAAAAATTCCTTTTAACTCAATCTTCTTTCCCATCTGCAGATGTTAAAAAAATAGTCAGTAATCACTACCTCCACTTCCTTCTCTCTCCTTCATTATTTTTTCCATTGGATCTAGTTCTGCCTCCCTAACTGTGCTGAAAATGCTCTAGCATAGACTGCCATTCCAGTGGACATTTTCCCATCTTCATCTCTCTCTGTTTGATGTAACTTTTGAAATACTTGCAAGTCTTCTTCCTTAGTTTTTATAACGCTAGGTTTCTGCATTTCAAATGCTCTTCACAGTTCCCTGTCTACTCTTGAGGTAATCAAACTTTTTCTTAGTGTTTTGCTAGTTTTACAGCTCAAGCTTTTCTTTCCCGGTCTTGTTCATTTCTATATTTTACAATACATTAGAATTCTAACATAAACCCATTCACAGTCCAGAAATGGAGAGGGCCATGGCATTCTGCAAATCAAAAGTAATCTGAAAAATTCCAGTGATCTGTCATCTGTGATTTACTTGTTGTTGGCAAACATTGATGGTGAATTTCCATAGCATAATTGGGAGAACTGCTGCTGTTTGGAAATAGTTATACGTTAAAGGCTTAGTAGAAGTTGAAATAACTGTGACCTGTGAATAAAAAAAAGATAACTAAGTAGACACAATGTTGTTTTACTTATCTTGAATCAGAAATAGTAATATTTGTAAAATGTGATGGTAATAGATATAAATTCTTTTTGAGTGAAGATGATGGGTGACAAAATACCTAGTTAGAGGAAAATAAAGCTAACACTTAAAAGATACATTGCGTCCATTTCCATTACTTAATTAACTCTTTAGAGAGCTACCTGATAGTTAAAATCTTTTATTAGCCTTTTTCGGTTGCAAATGAAAGAAAAATCAACATGGACTAGCTTTTCAAATTAAGAAAATATATTCACTCATGTAATGTAACAAAATCTGGGATAGTTCTGGGCATGGGTGGATCCAGATGCTTAAGCAATACAGTCAGAAAGGTTTCCCTCATTTTTCCTTGTTTCTGTGTTTATTTCTGTTGGTATCATTCTGAGGTAGGTTCTTATTCACACAGTGGCAAATATGCCTGCAAACAGCTTCAGATCATCTACATTTTATTGATTCAGCAACCCGGGAAAAGCAGCACTTTGCTGACAGCTCCTAGACATGATTTTTCTAGCTTCAGCCTGTGTCTTGTGTCACTTTTGGAATCAGGGGATGGAATCAACCTTACCTGAACCTATTATGTTGATGATGGGGAAGGAATGGACCCAAGATGCACCCAGACACACACACATATGTCTCTTTCCTTCTGTATATTACAGTCACGTTTATTATCCTATTGTATGAAAAAAGCAGCTCAGAGACATTAAGTTACCTGCCAAGGTCATATGGCTAGTAAGATAGTAAGAGGACTTTATGAGAAACAGATGTTACCCTAGTGTCAATGAATTATAGATATTTAGAGCTGAAAGTAACTTACAACTATAATGTATAATCTTTTTCCATGGTTTTCAAAATCTTACCTGGGCTGAGTGTGGTGACTCATGCCTGTAATCCTAGCACTTTGGGAGGCTGAGGAGGAAGGATCACTTGAGGCCAGGAGTTCAAGACCAGCTTGAGCAACATAGTGAGACCCTGTCTCTACAAAAAATTAAAAGAAAACAAAAAAATAGGTGAGCATGATGGGATACCATGTGTCTGTAGTCCTAGCTACTTAGGAGGCTGAGGTGGGAGGATCACTTGGGCCCAGGAGGTTTGAGGTTGCAGTTAACTATGATTATGCCACTGCACTCTAGCCTGGGAGACAGACTGAGACTCAATCTCTAAACAAACAAACAAAAACAAAAAACAAAAACTTATTTGTTGTGTCCTAAGAGCTGTGCACTTGTTTCAAAAGAGTGTGAAATTTCTCCTCATTGCAGCAGCATTGAGTTTATCTGCTTTACATTTTAGATTATATAAGATTCTGTAGGAGAAAAGATTTCCTATGTTAGAAAAGTTTCAAACAACCACCCTAAGTCACCCTCTTATTATATGGAAGTGATTTGCTCTGTTCTAATCAGGCCAAAAGATGCTTCATAATCAGTTTAACTAACTTTGACCAGTGTAAACCAATAGTGCAAACTGAACTCTATTCAATAATCCCTGAGGCAAATGTCAAATATATAATAGAACAGGCATTCACATTTTCCCATTTGTCAGTTGCTTTGAGTATCTAAAGATGTTCTCAACTTTTTCACATAAACCCAAAGGAGGTTTAAGAGCAGTTATTATTTTTTTTGAGACAGGATCTCATTTTGTCTGTCACCCAGGCTGGAGGCACGACCATGGCTCACTGAAGCCTCGACCTCCTGGGCTCAGTTGATCCTGCCACCTCAGCCTCTGGAGTAGCTGGGACTACAGGTGCATGGCACCATGCTTGGCTAATTTTGTATTTTTTTGTAGAGATGGAGTTTTCGCTATGTTGCCCAGGTTGGTCTTGAACTCCTGGGCTCAAGTGGCCGATCCTTTATCCTCATCCACCCAAAATGTTGGGATTACGGGGGTGAGCCACTGTGCCCAGCCTAGGAAGCAGTTGTTCTTTATGGAAGTATTGTAACATAGAAGGGAGTTAATATGACAAGGATAAAGATGGGAAGAAACTATGTTATGGTGTAAAAATCTCAACTTATTTTAAAGTTTTAAGGATTTCTCTTTTCTTTTCAGAGCATAATTTAATAAAAATCTGTCAACGTTTTGGCATCAGTGGGTGAGATCTCAAGTTCTTTAGGGCCTGGCAGATAATGTACATTATTTAAATGGAGTATGCGCAACCTGTCTACTGGGACCAGCCTCTATTCAACTGCAGCTGACTGTTGCTATGCATAAATTATCATTTAAGAAGTTGTTTTAAAAACTCCAAATTGCATTTTTACATGAATGTTTAAATATTAGAAAATCAGATATTTGAAAATAATATTGTTCCTGCTAAAACGTGTCTCTAGATTAAACAAGCCTGTACGTTGCACATTTGTGGTCTCTGTTTTACATAATTAGTGCATGGTGAATTGTTATACTATTATTGACTTTGTTGGGGAAGGTTTTTTTCTTTTTCCTTTAATACTTGATCCAAACTCAGAATATGGAGGCACAATCAGATTCTATACAACAGATTATTTCAAAGAAAAGATATTTAAAGTTCATACAAATTGAAGTAGGGAACCATATTTTTAAATTTATTTTTCACTGAAGCTCTATTGAGTGCTTATTTGGCTGAACCTATATGATCTTTTGTGACTAGCTTACCTGTCTTTGACTATGTTCACCCCACACCATTAATCAAATCATCCTCTGTGGAAAAGTGAGCTTATTTCCTGAAAGATATTTAAGAAAAGAGGAGACATTTACTGTCTTCTACATACTCCACTCCCAACATAAAAAATTGTTCTTGCACTCAAAATGTGTTGCGTATGTGGCTAATTCACAGTTTGCATCTTTGATCCTAGACTTGGCAAGTTCCTGTCTGAGTGAGTAATAAATCACTGCTCATCCTCCTTATTCTCTACCACCCAAAAGAAAGACTTAAAATCTAAAAAGCAACGAAGGGCATTCTGTAAGGACAAGACGGGATTGGAACTTGGCAAATAGAATCCATGTATAGGTTAATACCGGGGACAGAAAAAATGAAAATGTAGTGAAGCATTCCTGAGACTTGTTTACCTGAAGCCTAGTCCAGTTGCTTTTATTCTCCTGGATTTTGAATTTGTGTATGCCTCTGAGAATCTTCTATTTTCCTCAGAAATGTTCTGAATTAGGATGGGAGTGAAGGTACTTCGTGCAGAAGAGTGGGTATAAGTGATCATTCTCTTGTCAGCTTTCTAATGGAAAAAAATGGGAAGCTTGTGGACTAAGAAGCTGCTTTGAGTAGTAGTGCTTAGAGTTACGAGTCAAACAGAAACGGGATTTGGTCTTAGTTTGGTCTCTTCTGCATGACCTTGGCCAATTTACTTATCTTTTAAGTCTTGATTGCCTGTCTGTAAAACAAGAATCATATTAGCACTTCTCTCATGGGGAAAATGAGCTACTCACACAAAGGAACTGTTCAATAGCTCCTGGAAATTTACAATAATAAGAATTTCTGTAAAATAAAGAGTCATAAGAATATGGATACTACACCTTCTGAATATTCAGCTTGGACAACAAAATCCCTTTTGTTGAAAAGTCACTTATTCACTGATTAAATTAAATCTTTCATTTAGACATTTATTAAACACCTGCTGAATGCAAGAAAATGAGCTATGTGTACATTAGTAATAAAATGTGTTACCTGTTTTTATGTGTATACTAGCAAAATAGACATTTGACAAGTGTTTGTTGGATGAATGGCAAGAATATTTAACATCAATAACGGCCTGATATATCTTTCCAGAAGGAATAAAAAGTAGGTAGCCCCTACCCCTGTCAACAGCTATTGAATAGAAACTTTAATTTGAGTCCAGGACTCTGATTTTAGAGGAGGAAGCAAATCTCACGCTGTCCTTGGTGTTTGCTTTTATTCAACAGGTAGATATAAATAGGAGTTGAGGATTTGTGCAATAATTATCTCCTAAAATATTTGCAATATAAGCAAACTGGTAAACCTAAAACTATCGTGGGTATTTTCCTGCTGTAAACCGCATAGGGCCAGAATAATTAGTCTCAAGTTTTGTTTGAATTAGAGTGGAAAGGACTGAAAACCACTGAAGACCTCAAGTCTGATATGTGCTCTTTCCTAATCCCTAAACCTTTTAAGAAAATGGTCTATCTCCTTTTAAATGCCCAGGAGCTCAAGACATGCCCATACTTGTCAAACTTTTATTTTCATGAGCTTCATATTTTCTCCAGATATATTTATTTTTGAAAAGTGACTTGTCAATAATATTTATTTAGACATTTTGCTTTTTTTCCAAGAGAATTTGGGATTAGAGACTGAATTCTCATTCTTTCTAACCAGTGGCCTTTTTCGAACTGTTAAATCCTTGATGCCAAAAGCTTCTGATTGTGAAGCTAATGAACCAATGCCTAGTGTGGTTACCTCCAACTGCTAAATTTAATCCAAAGAATATGCCTGATTGCAAACAATCTTGCCAAGCACAGACAAAGGAAGATCATTCATTAAAACTATTTGTTTTCGAGCAGATTCCAGTCCAGATTTTATTCAGCTGCCTGACCAAGGAAGACTGCTTTCACTTTCTGCAAACTAGGCAATGCAAGCCACAGAGGCCGGTGGCCTCCTATAGATTTTTCTGGAACAGGAGTTGGCAAACTATGGTCCATCAAACACATCTGACCTGCTTTCATTTTTTGTAAAGCCCGTGAGCTAAGAATATTTTGTACATTTTTAGATGGTTGGGGAAAAATCAAAAGAAGATTACTATTTTGTTATGCCTGAGAATGAAATAAAATTCACATTTCAGTGTCCATAAGTAAAGTTTTATTGGAACACAGCCATGCTCATTCATTTATGATATGTATGACTGTTTACATGCAACAATGGCAGCATGGTTGTGACAGAGACCATATGACATGCAAAGCATAAAATACTTACTCTCTGATCTTTACAGAGAATGTTTGCCACTTCTGTACTGAAATAATCTTAAGTATGAGTTTAGAAAACTTGGGTTGTCTACCGTGTTACCAGTCACTTTGGAGGCAGGACTGCATTCAGTAAAATCAGCTTAAACAGACCTGCAGGTAGGGATAGAGTAAGGGCAGAGAAACTGCCATCAGAGAGCCCTGAACTGGGGTCTTGGATCCTTCATTGTATAGTAGTATGACTTTAGGCAAAATTCTAAATAACTCTGATTCTTAGTTTTCTCTAGTGTAAAATGGAATGGATAATTCTTCATTCTCAAATGATTGTTCAGAAATCATTGTGTCTTCTTCTGTAGCTATATATTTATCTTCTATCTATCCATGCCCCCATCTTACGTAGCAAGCCTATATCTACACACTTATCTTACTTGCCACCTAATAAATAGGTGCTCAAGGAAAAGTAGTTCTCCCTTTTCTTCTCTTATTCCCCAAAGTCTTCAGAGAAAGAAGCTTCATGACCTTTGTTGGTAACATTGCTTACACTCACTTTTCCATTGGAGAATCTATGCTTAGTGCCCTATGAAAATCCCTGCCATGTGCATTCTTAAATGAAACCCAAAACCTGTTTTATGTCAACCACCAGTTTTCTGTGGGGTGGATACTTTTTATTAAATATATCATATTCCATGATGAATCTTTTTCTTTTCCTAGGATAAGCAGCAAAATTCTTTGACGTTTTTCATGGCAGTCATTTTTCCTAATTTTAATAATTTTAATTTTCTTTGGGCTTTATCCCAGTTGTCTGTTTCAACCTACTTCACTGTCTCGAGTGATTACTAACTCACTTGGAACTCAGTCCGGTTACCAGATCCAAAATTAAATTCTGTACTCTAAGGTAGGAACCCCTGCCACCACCACCCCAACCCCACCCCCACCCCTAGCCAGCCATCATCAAAGGAGGACCAAGATCCTCCTTTTATTTGCTCCAGATCTTAAGATCTCTAAGAAAGGGAGGACAGGCACTGGGTGTGCATTTTTTTTTCACTGGACATGGACGTCAACCTAGTGAAGAACTCCAGTGGTGGCTATTAGAGTTAAGGCCCTGTATGTCTTAAGAGTTTAGTATTAACCTCATGGCCAGCCAGTTGGAGCACCCATTGGTTCTATCAGTAGACCCAACCCAAAATTGTGTAAGTGTATCATAATTACACTGTGTGTGCAAATTCTACATGTCACAAATACCGCACTTGGTAGACAAGCAATTACACATTTTAATGTCGTAGAGCTAATGTTGCATTCACTTATTTTCAAATCTGATCTGGCTCTAAGATCTATTTCAGAAATTCGGAAGAGGGAAAATTCCTCTTTCATCCCACATGCATGATGAACCTCCGATTCAGATTCAACTAACTTCTATTAAACACCTGATATATGCCTGAAATGCAATTGTCACTTGTAAAAACAACGTTTACATACATTATATTATCTAATCTTCATGCAGTGTGTGAAATATTGTTAGTTCCAATTTACTATTTCTTTTCTACATTTTCTGTTTATTTTATATTTATCTCTTCCCTTCTTTCTGTCTGTGTTGTTCAAATTTCTAATTTATTTCTCTTCTACTTTCTTCCTTCCATTTTTGGGAATGTACATGCTCTCTCTATATTATTTTATTGCTTACCCTAGCTTTTTTAACATACATATATACTTAGGGTAATTGATATCTTTATTTTTCTTCTGCACAATAAAATATACTAGAATAATTTATTTCTGATCACAACTCTTCCAATTTAATGAATTTTTCCCCAGTGTTTAAATTCTATCTTGTTCGTTCACATTTTACATTTTAATAAGGTCATTTAGAAAGATATACCCACATATTTACACTATTTTTTCTCCTCTTTCCTTCTTGCAACTCAGATCTCCCATTTGGTATTATTTTCTTTCTGCTAGAGGCACACTCCTTTAGAATTAGTCTTCTTAATGACTGTTGGTGGTAAACACTCTCAAGTTTTGTTGGTCTGAAAATTGTCGTATTTATTACAAAAGTAATACATGTTAATTGCAGGAAATGTAGTTGAATCATACAGATTATCACATGTAAGCATCCTCACTTTGCATGTTTCTGATATGCACAAATTTCAGTTACCATGGTTTATTTAAATATACAAATCTTACATCAACACAGCCCAAATTTCAGTAACCATGCTGTAACTGTAATTGCATAAATACAAGCTTTGCTCCTTATTCTGCATTCTACAAATGAATGTGAAAATAACCAATGCTAATCTGATCAGTGACCAATCACATCATTTCTTCAAAGTCTGACAGTGATTGGTCACTGGATACCTGTTGTTCAGCTTATTTATAAATGGCAAAGTATGTTAGTATTTACCCTAGTCTTCTGGTAATAAACTAGTGCAGCATTTTACAAAAATGGAAATCATGAGAGAATTGGCCAAGAAAGGTGAAAGTACAGCAAAAACAAACAAACAAACAAACAAAAAAATGATGCCAATGAAATTTGAATCACATGTAAATGGAGTTATAGAAGAAATAACTGCCTGTGAGAATTTTGATTTACTGTTGTTTGAGAGACTACAGATACACAGTAGAGAAACGTAGTGAAAATGAACTTGTCAATATAAATGAGGAAAGTGGGAGTGACAAAAGATACCCCAGAGTGGGTGGTGGTGGCAAAAAAATATATTAAACCAATTCTTGATGACATTGAAAGCACAAAAAATATAATGCTGGAAGCTGATACAAACTTAGAATTGAGCATTAAAATTTGGCAAGGCATGAAAAAGGTGTTTGCTTTGTATTATAATTTATACAATGAGAAGAAGGCAAGCACTGTTCAGACCACTCTTGATAAGTTTTTACAAAGAATTAAGACTCTTTTATTCACAAAGTTTCTAATGTTTTCAATAACAGTGGTATTTAATAAATGTTAGTTTTATTATTTTCTTCATTTTGGTGTATATTTATAACTGACAGAAAGAAATTATTGAATGTTTTGACAAAAATTTTTAAAGGTCATGGAACAAATTTAATTTTCTCCATTGATTTTTAAGGTCACTTTGTAAGATTTCAGCTTGCATGGCAGTTTTATGATCCTGCATTATTGTGCAAAGCCACAGCCAACTATGTCTTACCATAAACACTTATGTATAAATATAATATTGTGACAATCACAATGCCCCAAAATAGCCACTGTTATTATTTTATGCACCTAATTTTGATATTTCTATCTTTCTTAAATATATCTTTATTTTGAGATGGTTCTTAAAAATAAGTTTTGCCAAGTATAAATTTCTTGGTTTGGATATTTTTCCTTCATCTCATTAAAGAAGGTATTCCATTGTCCTCTGAATTCCATTGTTGCTCAGGGGAAATCAGCTGTAAATATGATAATCAATAGATTTTTTTGGTGATTTGATTTTACTCTGGCTATTTTATTATCTCTTTTCTTTCTTTATTGTTCTCCAGTTTTACTATAATGTGTGTAGAGGTGGGTGTGTTTTACTTAATCTTGTTTATCTATTTAATCTTATCCTAATGGATAATTGTACAAATGTGTGCATATACATATGTATATATTTCCTTCATTTTTTGGCCATTTGAATGATGCATATTTAAGTATCTAAGAGTAGCCATATTGCCAAAACCAGAAGATATTCACCCCAATTTTCAATTAGAACTATCTTAATATGATAATTTATTGTTTTGGAGATGTGAGATTAAGTATTATATATTCTCTACTCTAACATCTGTTACGTTTTATAATTCCAAGTTTAAGTAAAATTTTATTTATATTCCCAATTCTCTCAATAACCACATACTTAAGACAAAAGAACATTCAAACATACACTTTAAAGGATTGTAAAAAAACACAAAAACTCCGGTCCATCTATGACCACAGATCTATTTTGAGAAGTATCTAACCTATAGCATTAGGATATGCAGAATAAAAACAATAAATATTGAACTGAAGAGAAACATAGTTATAAATCCCCTAGAGTTAAAATATTTGGCTCTATGCACCTTTATGGTTTTCTACCATAAATCTGAAATAACTATGAAATTGAAGACTATTATGGTGATAACCAATGAAAGATAAAAGAGACTGAAAATTTTCAAACAATTTCAGCATAACTCCAGAGTATCTTTTATAGACAAGATCATACCCTTCAAGTTAGTAAGGCTGAGTATTAGTGAAACAGATAATTTTTTTCTGCAGATTAATTTATATTTCTAAGGAAGAAATGAACAATCATATAGAATGAAATGCAATGGCATGTGATTTATCTGAGATGAATCCCCTAATCAAATGTAAGCCATGTCAAGAATACACACTGTATAAAAACTTACCTGCCAAGACAATCTCAAAGCAGACAAGTTATGTCATAGAGTAAAATGAGCATGGATTTTAATGCCAAATCAACCTTGGTTTGAATATGCATGAAGTTGCACTTGCTAGACCATCAACTTGAATCAATTAAGTAACCTATACATAGTATCATGAATTCCATTTTCCTGATAACTTATATGGAGATATTAAGACATCTTATAAGCTTTTTATTTTTATTTATTTTTTATTTTTTAAGTCAGAGTCTGTTGTTGCCCAGACTGGAGTGCAATGGTACAATTTCAGCTCACTGCAACCTCCTCCTTCTGAGTTCAAGTGATTCGCCTGCCTCAGCGTCCCGAGTAGCTGGGATTACAGGTACCCGCCACCACAGCCAGCTAATTTTTGTATTTTTAGTAGAGACGGGGTTTCACCACGTTGTCCAGGCTGGTCTCGAACTCCTGACCTCGGGTGATCCACCTGCCTTGGCTTCACAAAGTGCTGCGATTACAGGCATGAACCACTGTTTATTGTGATCTATCAAATTTAAAAATGTGTGAAAGACCTATCAAACTACCCACAAAATAATAAGCATAAAACAAATGGTAGTTCTCTTTCTGAAATAATGGCAAAACATGTTTTTTTCCCTGTCTGATATTTCCACAAGCAAAATAGTGAAACAGAAATAACATTCTTCTCATATGCTTTTTATTTTAAAAATCTTTGGCTACAATTACTTGTTACATAACATTCTCTTTTGAAACAAATCTGTCATCTCCCAATGCCAAGGTTAGATTTCATGATCCCCAGGTAATCTTTGAGGTCTTTTCCAAATCTCATTCCATGAGTCTATAAATCGAACATGCCATTTTAATTTTAACCTTTGCTCATGTGTCATTCAAACTAAGTTTACCACTGAATTATGGCATATTAGAACTGTAAGACGCCTTTCTGAATTTCTTTAACTTCTCATTTTACACAGGAGTAATCCCAATGCTTAAGGAGGTAAATGGGCTTATGCAAGGCAGATATCAGTTAGGAGTGAAACCCAGACCTAACTCTCTAAAACCCAGCCTTTCTTCATTGTTTCTGAGTTCTAGGTCCAGACAGCTTTTGTTTTTTGGGGATTTTTTGTTTGTTTGTTTGTTTGTTTGCCTTTCTTTCCTGATGATAAGACCAGATAGCTTTTGAAAAATTAGAATTTATTTATATAAAACATTTCTAGATTCAGAGGATTGGTTATGAGACTATTATTAAAAATTGACAGGCCTTGGCTTATAACTGTAATCTCAGTACTTTGGGAGGCTGAGGCAGGAGGATTGCTTGAGGCCAGGAGTTCAGGACCAGCGTAAGCAACATAGTAAGACACATTATCTACAAAAAATAATAAAAAATAATAGCAGGGTAGGACATGTTCCTGTAGTCCTAGCTACTTGGGAGGCTGAGGTGGGAGGATTTCTTGAGACTGGAAGGTTGCAGTGAGCCATGATTGCACCACTGCACTCCAGCCTAGGTCGTGGAGCAAAACCCTGTAAGAAAGAAGGGCAAAAAGAAAGAGAAGGTGAGAGGGAGAGAGAGAAGAAAGAAGAAGAGAGAGAGAGAAAGAAAGAGAGAAAGAAAGAGAAAGAAAGAAAGAAAGAAAGAGAAAGAAAGAGAGAGAGGGAGGGAGGGAGGGAAGGAAGGGAGGGAGGGAAAGAAAGAGAAAGGAAGGAAGAAAATTTGCATATATCTTGCACATATCTAGAAATAATGTGAGGGAAGAGTTGGCATCTGATATTTCTTTTTCTCAGTCTCATTAACAATCTCTTTCCTGTGCCCTTCACCTAATTGTGCTGTGATTTGTCATCTCACTGAAGGTGCTTCATTCAAGCAGGAAAGTGACCCAACAAATCCATTTACCAGAAAGTTTTAATTACTTAACATGTTTGTCCCAGAGAGTTTCTGAATAGGAAAATGCTCAACCGCTTCGCTCCTCCGGCAGATATTCTGATATTAGGGGTGGATATATTACAGCCTCCTTTGCCTGTTTATAAATAGAAACCTGAAATTTTTTTGCCACTACTATCAATAGAAAAATTTCTAGGTTCCTGTCAGTTTAGCAGAAAGCTTGAGGTTATATCCAAGTATAGGATTATTTGAGTTAAAAGCAGAATTTACAAGCATTGATGTTTGAATGTTAGGGCAGAATTGTGTATACACATAGGACACTGGAAGAAAGCAGCAGCCATTGTCATTTTCTAATGGTCAGTCTGATGCATGTGGCCAAATTAAATACGCATGTTTCAAGTAAAATGAGGATTCTCTGCCACGTACTTAGGAAACGAATACAGGAAGGTGATCATAGCTGGGCAGAGGAACAGAGAAAGGATAGAACTAGGATAGCAAAATATGCCTAGCTCCTCTATGAAAAAACAGGAAAATATGCAGTAGAGTTTTATCATGTAAGAAAAATAGAAAAAAAGAGCCAGAAGATTACTATATAAATTTTCTTATCCCTCCATAGTTTAGGTAGTGTGTTCTTGGTAGTGGTTTTGAGTTTTTAATTATATTTTTAAATTGGAAAATACAAATATGTACTACAGAAAACTTTAAAATATTGTAAATTATAAAAAAGGATCCCCATTCCACAATGTCACCACCATCCAGAGATCACATAACTATTTATCTACATTTTTTCTATTTTTTATAATTGGAAGTTTTATATTAACTTCTCTATCTGGATGTTGTTTTGGTGTTGGATGTAAGTGGTGAATCTTGGCTGAGGAAGTATCCACTGTTGAGCATTTTAGGATTGAGGCTATTGGAGGCCAGCCCTGGTACTGTGTGCACGTTCATAGGAAAGGCCACGTGAAACAGAACAATATACCAGGATTTGTGCTAAGTGCTTTCCATACATTATGCAATTTAAATTCTTACATCCTCATTTGAAAGATGAGGACACGAAGGGTGAGAAATGTAAGGTGATTTATCTAAGCTCACACAGAGCATACCAGCCTCCAGCCTGTGTGATCGTGCAGCTTGAGTCTCCATCATGACAGTACATAAAGACAGACTTGACGGATTCCCCAATGTGCCTGGAGCCCTGCTCATGAGGGTTTCCTGGTGGAGCTCCGAAGGTTGAAAATCCCCCCAAAAATGCTTTGATAGGTAACTGGGGATTCTGGGATTTTAAAAAATAGTCGTGCCTATAATCCCAGCACTTTGGGAGGCCAAGGCGGGCAGATCACGAGGTCAGGAGATCGAGATCATGCTGGCTAACACAGTGAAACCCCGTCTCTACTGAAAATGCAAAAAATTAGCCAGGCGTGGTGGCGGGTGCCTGTAGTCCCAGCTACTTGGAAGGCTGAGGCAGGAGAATGGCGTGAACCCGGGAGGCGGAGCTTGCAGTGAACTGAGATCGCGCCACGGCACTCCAGCTGGGGCTACAGGGCAAGACTCCGTCTCAAAAAAAAAAAAAAAAGAAATGTCGTTACCCACACTCCGTTTTAAAGTGCGATGATCAGAACCTGGGGTTACTCATTTTTGAGCAAATGTGTCAGTCAGTTTGGTTAATGAGCTTCAGAGCTTCAGGACCACAGATAGAAACAGCTCTCCACAGGGAGTAAAACCTGTCAGCCCATTAGTCAGCCAAGGCTTTGCTGACAGTAGTTTCCCTGGGGAAACTGCCCAGTCAGTCCCATAAAAAGTGCTGATTAAATAATGTGTTACTAGTTTGCTGAATAACGAGGCTTCCTTATTCCTTTTTTTTTTTTTTTTTTTTTTTTTGAGACAGAGTCTCGCTCTGTCGCCCAGGCTGGAGTGCAGTGGCCAGATCTCAGCTCACTGCAAGCTCCGCCTCCCGGGTTCACGCCATTCTCCTGCCTCAGCCTCCCGAGTAGCTGGGACTACAGGCGCCCGCCATGTCGCCCGGCTAGTTTTTTGTATTTTTAGTAGAGACGGGGTTTCACCGTGTTAGCCAGGATGGTCTCGATCTCCTGACCTCGTGATCCGCCCGTCTCGGCCTCCCAAAGTGCTGGGATTACAGGCTTGAGCCACCGCGCCCGGCCCCTTATTCCTTATTTTAATCTGCCATCAAACTGAAAATGATTGATAATTGCTTTTTATCTTGATAGACTTGCTTGAAAGTGTGTAGGAGACCTGTGAAAATGCATTGTATTTAATGTCTTTCTCAGGGCAGATTTTTATATTAGCTTATAACCCGGACATCTGGTGCCTGGTTACTAATACTCTTTAATACTGTAGTTTCACACTTCTTACATTCTTATTAAAATAAGCCCCAAACAAATCTCTCTTTTTTTTTTTTTTTTTTTTGAGACGGAGTCTCGCTGTGTCACCCAGGCTGGAGTGCAGTGGCGCGATCTCAGCTCACTGCAAGCTCCGCCTCCCGGGTTCACGCCATTCTCCTGCCTCAGCCTCCCGAGTAGCTGGGACTAGAGGCGCCCGCCACCTCTTAGTAGAGACGGGGTCTCACCGTGTTAGCCAGGATGGTCTCGATCTCCTGACCTCATAATCCGCCCGTCTCGGCCTCCTAAAGTGCTGGGATTACAGGTTTGAGCCACCGCGCCCGGCCAAATCTTTTATTTTTTAATCGCTTCCCAGAAACCACACCACATACTCCTTTCAGAATTTTCTGAGACAAGTGTCATTTTCTTGAGATGCATTATGGAGTCCAGTAATAATTCTCAGATATGAATCACATATATTGCCATTTTAAAAGACAAAAATATCTCATAGATTTTCATTGTTGAGATTTCTTCACTTTAATATTATGTGAATATCAGCAACATAAAGATAGTTTTAAAGTCCTTATAGCTCCTATGTAACTATAGAATCAAAGCAAATTTATAAATCAACTATAAAAATCATAAAACCAATCAAAATTTAACCATCAAGGTCATGATTTTGTCTTTTGGAGAAGGAATGGACTTGCAAAAGAAGTCCATGGATGCTTGGAAGTAGAAGTAGAAAGACCTACACTACTGCATCAGTTAACTTGTTTGGAGACCAGTTTCATGCTGGTGAACTTGACTGAATTTTTGCATTTCTCTGGGTCTCAGGGTTTTCATCTTTGGGAAGGTTTTTAAAACGTCTATTGTCATAGAGCTTTTTTCACATTAAACTAGATCACTCGTTCCATTGTCAGCCTAATGCATAGCTGTGGGGAGGGGCTGTTTCTATTTTTTCTTTTCTATGAGGGGGCTTATGGTGATGGAATCCTTTTAGTCTGTCCCTCTATCCACTACTTTGTCTTTACCAAGGGAAGAGAAAGGATGTTTGATCTGTGATATTGAGAAAAGGCTTAGCTTTTTTACAGTTCTCTTTTTTTATCTGCCTACCTTTAGCTGTAGTGTATATCCTTCTCCTGCCTTACCTGGATACATCTTACTGGAGTAAAAGAGTGATCTGCCTTCTGGAGATAGGACTGGAGATGATTTCTCTTTTCTCTTCATCTCTGGAGCTTGACGTATTTGGGGCAAATGAATATGAGGCAGTAATCTGGGAAGAGCTAGCTCTGTAAACTCACGTTTCTTCGTGAGTGGGTTATCCCAAACTAGACTTGATGGCTGCAAGGATCTTAGAAAATCTAGTACAAGGGCCAGGTTGAACCATTTCTCCAGTGAATATTTGTCAGCAATAGAACTGAAATTTTCATTTTCATTTGTCTGACCCTTGTGTCTGCCTGTCAACTCTTTGTAAACTTGGTGGTGAAGAGGATGGTTGTGGTTATTATTCCCCAAATCTTAAATGTTCCTATTCTATTCCTATGCTTAAAACATGTTTATGGTTTCTGTTTCCCTGTAGGAATTACCTCTATTTACCTTTTACTTTGAAAGTTAATATTTTATTTTCAACTCATTGAGAATGTCGTTACTGGAATGTAAGTTTCATGAGGGAAGGAACTGAGTAGAACATGTCTATCACTATATCCCCAGCACCCTAGCATAGTGCCTGCCATATAGTAGGTGCCCAAAAAGTCTTTGCTGATAAATAAATGAAAGAATTTTGTACATATTTCCTTATATGGTATTTATAATCTTCTGTTCTATGGCTCTAACTACCTTTCTAGACTCATCTCCTCTCAGTCACTTTTTCTATCAAGATGCAATAAAAAATATCAAACTTACTAAGGTTTTAAAATAATATACTCAAATAATGCCTTATTTACTTTAGACTCTATTAAAAACTCTTTTAGAAATGATTTTTTTTTCCTGGGAGTTCTGGATGCTATAGAGCTATCAGATAACTGCGTGTCTGTGATTACGAGCTATAACATTTTTTCCCACACTGAGCAATGTTCATTCCATGGCAACATTAAGTGCAAAAATGTTCCCTAAGGACTTCCATGTTTCTTTGAAGAAGGATAGTACATTTGAAAAGCCTTACTGATAACACATTCCTTTTCTTGATTTTTGTACTCATCCAGAGTATAAAATAGAAATTTCTAGTAAAATAATCTAAACTATATTTAAAATAATTTCAGATTGGAGCTAAAGTAAATACAATAGCACCATTAAAAAGTCACTAGTGTTATAATGTTATTTTAAGACTGTAAGTGAAGTTACAATTGTGAGGATATTTATATTTAACAGAACTTAGATTTTATCATTAGAAAAGCACACCTATGCATACATATTTATTTATTTATTTATTTATTTAGAGATGGAGTCTCTCTCTGTCAGCCCGGCTGGAGTGCAGTGGTGTGGTCTCAGCTCACTACAACCTCCACCTCCCAGACTCAAGCGATTCTCCTGCCTCAGCCTCCCGAGTAGCTGCGATTACAGGCACATGCCACCTTGCTTGGCTAATTTTTGTATTTTTAGTGGAGACCGGGTTTCACTGTGTTGGCCAGGCTGGTCTCAAACTCCCAAAGTGCTGGGATTACAGGCATGAGCCACCGCACCCAGCCTACCTACACATACTTATAAGTAGAGACATGTAGAATATAGCTATTTAGTGTATGTGTGTGTTTGTGCATTGTGAAAACATTTCCATGAATAATGGAAATGACTTTTATGTATCTCCATTTTTTGTGGCTCTCATTTTTTTCTGATTTAGGTTTATTTTCATTTAAAGGTTTGCTCTATTAACGTGATCAGCCACATTTTACTGAGATACTGATATTTCTATATCTGGTTCCTTCAATGTGACATAATATTTAAGCTTGGGTTTGTCTATGAAAGCTGGCATGTGTGATGACAGTACCTGTTATCATGACAAAATTGTAGTCAGTTTAAGTTCAGAGGTTGTATAGACATTGACTTCATTTATACTTGGGGGAAATAAAAATAATGAAGAATTGAAGATTTTTGCCCCTGAATGTCTGCTTACCTCCTCCTACATTATAGCTGAATGGTCATTGATCTTGACACATTTGGTCTTATTCTATTGGTCTTATAAATTAGTCTTTGTGGACTTCCTGTCTTTTCATTCTTATATTTTTCTGGAAGAGATTGTTTCTTCTCTTTCCAGTCTGAGTGACTCCTCTTTTGGAAAGCACATTCCTAGGTTTATAATTCTTTTCAGACTTAATATTTCCTGTCTTAACTGTTATTTTTGTTATCATAGCCAACATTTGAAGAATGGCAGCTTATTCAGAGTTGATTTGTATGTCTTCGAAATAATTGATGCTCCCATTTGATAACTTATTTGTGTGGGCAGAAAATTTTTAAAGTACCAAAATACACACATGCGTAGACATATCCATACCTGTGAACATACACACAAACACAGAGTTGCAATAGTCATTAAAAGATGTTCATTTGTCCCAGCTATCCTCTTAATAGTGATGGAACCTTGTCCAGAGAAATGTCACGGCCTAGTATTTAGAAAATACTAATAAAAGATTGGATGCTCTTCTAATATTGACTCTCTTTTTTTCTCCTGTGTATTCTTGTGCTGATAACTAATTTTAAATGATGTCCCTCTATTCTTTAGTTATATAAACAAAAATATTTCTTCTATGAATCTATTGCTTCTGCACCCAGGAGAGTAGAGGCCCCGATGCAGATGGTGGCAGCGAACGATAGCTGGTGGTACAAAGTTTTCAAAATCTTCCTGATTTGTTGGGGAACTGTTTCCCATGAATGATCAATGCAAGCGCTTTGCTGTGGCAATCCAAGCTTTTTCACACGTGAATCCCGAATCGTTTCTTTACCTGCCTTGTATAAAAATCAAACAAATGCTGTGAAAGAAAGAACAACAATGAAGGGCTGCAAAAATTTTTTTTAAAAATCACCTGGACACGATGGAAAGAAAACGTATTTATTTTTGTCATTCAGCTGATCCTAACACTTTAGGCCTTGAATAAACCCTAACAGTGATCTTCTCTGGCTGAGTGCAGTAGCTCACACCTGTAAATCCCAGCAGTTTGGGAGGCCAGAGTTAGAGGACTGCTTGAGCCTGGGAATTCCGACCAGCCTGGGCAACATAGTGACACTTCATCCCTATAAAAAATAAACAGAAAATTAGCCAGGTGTGGTGACACACCTGTAGTCCCAGCTACTTGAGAGACTAAGGTGGAAGGATCTCTTGAATGCAGGAGGTCAAGGCTGCAGTGAAGCAGGATTGTGCCACTGTACTCCAGTCTGGGTGGCACAGTGAGACCCTGTCTCAAAAAAAAAAGTCTTTCAGTGCTTGAATTTACTCAATCATATCCCTACCCAGGTAAATGGTTCCTTAGCCTCTGATCACTCCAGATATATGGCCAGTAGTTTTAGGTTGTAAACCGATTAGTACAGTTCGAGAGGTAGAAAGACCATTGGCTTTGAAAGTAGAAGACTTGAAATCCTATTCTTCAACAGCAGAGAATATTAGATTAGCCAGGATATGTATATTTCAATCCCAGTACTTCCATTTGCTGGTTCAGTGCAAGTTGCTTCATTTTCCCAATCCTTATTTACCCGTAGAATGAGGTAATAACCTACCACCAACTTTATAGATTTGTGTGATTCAAATAAAAGAATGAAGATAAAATTGTTTGCAAGCTGGAAAGCATATGACAATATTATCATGGAGAAAATATTCATAGGATGCTCCTTCAGGAAACACAATAGAATAGTGAATATATATATATATATATATATATATTTTTTTTTTTTTTTCTTGATACAAAGTCTCACTCTGTTACCCAGGCTGGAGTGCAGTGACATGAAACCTCTACCTCCTAGGGTCAAGCATTCTTCCTCTTTCAGCCTCCCAAGTAGCTGGGATTATAGATGTGCACCACCATTCCCAGTTAATTTTTTTATTTTTGTTGAGGTGGGGTCTTGCTGTGTTGTCCAGACTGATCTTGAACTCCTGGGCTCAAGCGATCCTCCTGCTTTGGCCTCCCAAAGTGCTGGGGTTACAGGCATGAGTCACTGTACCTGGCCAAAAGTTCTGCATGATAGCATTAATTTACAGCCTACAATCCCTGGTGGGTCAGATAAATAATTGATTTAAAATATAGCCAAACTTTTCACTCGAATATATTGCTTTTAAATGGAGAGAATTTTAAAAGGTGGCAATTGATAGAAAAAAATTTGTTTTTGTTTTGATTCTTTGTGTATATTCTTCTGTACTTTTAAAGGGTATTTTGGGATGAGTGAAAATGCAGGAAGACATGAGCCTACCTAAGAGGAAAGTGGTGCATATTTGATGATTCAAAGAACAATATAAGTGGAGTGGTGTTTAGAGATAAACTATTAGTGAGTTTACCTCTTTGTTATTCCTAAGAATAAGTAAGAACCACAATGATGAAGTATTTTCACATGTCACAGAGGTATTCAGTGTTAGATGTAGGACCAGAGCTCAGGTCTTTTCTCAGCCAGTTCCTATCTCTCTTAACAGCATGAGAGATGGCAAATTGGTAGCATGGTGTACTGTTACTCTCTTCAGCACTTCACCTCATGGAAACACTGTGAACTAATCTCCTTTATTCTAAACCGGGGCATAATGCAACCCAGAAAGCTACAGCCAATGGATTAGAGTTGGCAAGTAGCCCCTATCCTATGTTACAGAATTTCTATAGAAACCACCAACAACATGTCTTCAGTAGGCAAGACCAACTATGCTTCTTTACAGTAGTTTAGTCTATTGTAGATCTGTCCAATTCAGGGTCAATACGGAAATAACTTTTAATAGGAAATTATGCAGTCAGTAGGCGTAGTAGCCACAGAGAAATGTATCTCTGGCCACCCACATTCTGTGGGGGCGCTGAAATTGTCATAGGCATTTGGATGAAGATTTGCAGCTAGCTATCAGCACTGCTAGCATGGGCTCCATTCCATCTTGGATTCCCCAAGAGTTATGATACAGCATGAGAATCTGGCCCATTAGGCAATAACCCAGAGTCATGGAGTTCATACAGTCATTATGAAGACTAGAGTCATAGACTGAGGCCATCATGAATCATACCCTATAGGAGAGATTGCAAAAAAGAAGACTTTTAAGGCAAAACTTGGCTGATGAGGTTGTGGTTTATCATAGAAGTCATGTGTGTAGAGCTGAGAGCATTTGCAGGGGTTTCCTCCCATCTGTGTGCGAATCTGATGCCAAGTGCCCTGTTATGCTCATGGGGGACACCAACTGGGGAGCAGATGAGGATTCCAAAACTGGGACTTCATTTCCTTTTAAACCCTGCCCCTCATCTGTCTGGGAAATTCATAATTACTTCAAAGGCATGTCTCATCCTCCAACATACTCAGTTTGGTGTTAGACTCATTTCCTCTGTCAAATTGGGACATGAGAATTCATCATAAAAGTACTAATTCCTCAGAAGTGATCAAAAATTCTATTTCTTCAAAATCCACTTAATTTATATCACTGTTTCCATGTACCTTATTGTTACTCTCTTACATTGCATACAGTGAAATGCACAGATCTTAATAGAACTGTCTGTCAGTTTTGACAAATGAATGCATGTAACCAACACACTTATCAAGATATAAATATTTATATATATATAAAATATTTATATCACTGTAGAAACTTTCTTAGGTTCCACTTTTGTCAGTTGCCTCCCCACCAGAGATAAGCATTGCTCTACTTTCTATTACCATAAATTCATATTTTTCTTTTAGATATCTATATATATGGAACCATACAGTATGCACACTTGTGTGTCTGGGTATTTTACTTAGCATAGTGTTTTTTTTTTTTTTTTTGAGACGGAGTCTCGCTCTGCCGCCCAGGCTGGAGTGCAGTGGCCGGATCTCAGCTCACTGCAAGCTCCGCCTCCCGGGTTCACGCCATTCTCCTGCCTCAGCCTCCCGAGTAGCTGGGACTACAGGCGCCCGCCACGTCGCCCGGCTAGTTTTTTGTATTTTTAGTAGAGACGGGGTTTCACCATGTTAGCCAGTATGGTCTCGATCTCCTGACCTCGTGATCCGCCCGTCTCGGCCTCCCAAAGTGCTGGGATTACAGGCTTGAGCCACCGCGCCCGGCCAGCATAGTGTTTTTAAGATTAATTCATGTTGTCTCATGTATCAGTAGTTTATTCCTTTTAATAGCTACATAATGTTCTATTATATCAATGTACTAGGTTGTTTTTTCCCCCATTCTCTGATACATAAACATTATGGTTGTTTCCAGTTCTGTCTACTACTAATAAAGTTACTACAAACATTTCAAAATATATTTTTATTTATGTTGGGTAAATATACAGGTTCATAAGAAGCTACCAAACCATTTTGCCAACTGGTTATCCCAATTGCACTCCACAAAAAGTCTATGAGAATTCTGGTTTTGTCATACCCCTGACAACACTTACTATTGTCAGGGTATTTAAAAGTTTTCTTTCACAATTCTAGTGAATCTGTAGTAGTATCACATTTTGCTTTTTATTTGTAGTTTTCTCATGACTGATATTGATCACTTTTTCATATAGTGTTTTGGCCATTTGTATTTCTTTATGCAGTGTCTATTAAATATTTTGTTCATTTTTATTGGGTTGTTTTCCTTTTTTATTATTGAGTTGTAGAGGTCCTGTGTATAGTTTAGTTACAAGCCATTTGTGACATATATGTATACCTCATATTTTCTCCTAGTCGATGGCTTGCTTATTATTTTTTTATTGTATCTTTTTTAAAAGTATTTTTTAATTTTTATGATGTACAATATGTGTATGTGTGTATACATATACATATCATGGTTAGTGCTTTTGGGGTCTTTTCCATGAAATATTTTACCTCAGGGTTGCAGAGTTAATCTCCTATGTCCTTTCTTTAGAAATCTTTTATTTTTTAAATTAAAAAAAATCTTAAAAAAGCATTTTGGTTATTATTTGTTCAAATGAAAATGTTAGCATAGCACTTGTTCTTATCTTTTGGAATTCAAGACTTTCTATTTTCTGGATTATGATTTGGGTCTCTGTGTGGCAAAACATATGGCAAATATCCAGAGAAGAAAACCATGAAGTTTTCAGAAATGGAGGCTAGTCCATCTGGAGAACATAGAAGCCCTATGTTCTCTGAATAAAGTGCTTTATGCACTTGATCTCATTTAATTCTGTAAAGTAGCGTTATCTTCATTATTTGACACATGAGGAAGCTGAGGCACAGAACGTTTCTACAATCTGCCAAAAGCCTCATCAATAATCGCGATAGATTCTTGTGAGTCTTCTGAAAAGACTACTAAACTCTATACCAGGAACTAGCCTTAATGACTGCCAAACTTTAAGCTTCTTTTCCTGCTGCTGCAGAGTGTGTGGGTTCTGTGGCTGTGGACAGGTTCAGAGGAACTTATCCTTAAAGCTGTCGCTACATGAACTTGAATGGACAGATGAGTCTCACTGGATAGCAGCACTTACTAACACTTTCTCCAGTTTCCTAAAGGGTGCACCATTCTATGTCCAGTTTCTTTCTTTCTATGGTGCCCCAAATACCTACATTGCTATTTAGTGGAAAATGTAAGTTTAGACTTAAGAACTCCAGATTAAGTTTTGCAAAGGCTTCCTCCTGCACTTCATTGCTCACTGAAACCAGGGGCTCCTTCCTCCGGAAGAGTCAAACACCTCCAGGTTGTGTCTTCTTCATCTCTCACAGCAATTATTACAAAGTCAGGTATCTGCATCCTTTAGGGTGTTTCTCTTATTGGATGTTGTCCTACTATGTGTAGTACCATTATTTGGGTTCAATTTTCTAGGAAAAAGGGATAGTGGTCTTTTTGCAATTATAATATTGTATTCTGGGCACCAGCGGGGTCGGCTTCAGCTAGAACCTCACAGCTTCCTTCTCTCACAGCTGACAAACATTTTGAGTTTGACCTCCTTGAGTAAATTGCATTTTCCAAACTCTTTGTACATCTCCCCATCCCATACCATTTATTTTGCTGGAGTCTCTTTTAGAGTCCAAAACATTAACTTTCTTTTTTCTTTTTCTCTCAATGCTCTTGCTCTGGAATTCATGTGTCCAGTGCTTCTTGATGCTTCACTGTGGTGAACATAACTCTGTCTCATCACTTTCTGTGGGCATCAAGTTGACAGGTAGAGGCAACTGAAGACATCTTTGTGGGCTGATTTATCTCTTCTTCGGCACTGTTTTTCCTCTTCCAGGTCAGTTTGTGACCTTGCCAGAAAAGCTCAGAATCTTATGAAAAATTTATTTTTACAACTTTTAAGAAACAATCAGGTAGTCAAATGAGGGGAATTGAGTCAATGTGCAGAAAATGATCCTTTTATTTTATTTTATTTTTTACTTTCTCTTCAAAACCTTGTAAGGGCTGGGTGAATGGAAGATTTTTATTACAACTTGCTGAAATAAGCTCTGTAAGACATTAGAGCTAGGCTGGATTTTTATTTTACAGCTGCCATCTTTTCATCTATCTGGTCTCATATATTGCACAGTCATCTGTACTCACTTTTGCAGAGTGACATTGTTTTATGTGATCCCCTTTTTCCCCTCAGTGATATAAAATTTTCCTCTCTTTGATTTCAATATGTAACTTCATGAAGAACTCAATCATTGTAAAGTCAAGAGAATCAACAGCTAACTCCATGGAAGAATTTAGTGTCTCCGAGAACTTCTAAGAACAGCTTCACAAGTTATAGTGTATTGATGACACACTAATAGCTTTCAAATGGTGTACTTGCTCTAGTAACAAAAGCTTTCCAGTACTGTTATTAAAGTCACAGGCAATTGATAGGATTCTCTGCCAGAGAAGCAATGATAAAACATGAATTAATAATAAGCAATATCAGTGGCATGCAAGGGACTCCAAACCCATGACTCAATGTGTATCTGGAAATCTTCACTTTAAATAGATTTTGAGTTTATTCTACTCTGCCTTCTCCATTTGCTGATGTTCATAGAAAGGAAAGCAGTGTTCCTTAGCAACATATTGTGATTTGACTGTTGGTGCATACTTTTTTGACTGTTGGTGTATTTTTTTCCCCATATTTATCCGTCTCCTCATAGTAAATAGGATACTCATACTTACTAACCTGTAAAATGAGGAGAACCTCTTACAACAAGGTAAGCATATATTTTATTTTGTGGTCCAAATTGGGAAGTTTTTAAGAGTTAAAAGGGACACTATTAATAATTATTTTTAAACAACAGGTGTAAATTATGATTATGTGGGCAAAGCATGACAGTGATTACCCTACTGATATACAATTATTATTATTTTTTTTGAGACAGAGTCTCACTGTGTCATCCAAGCTGGAGTTCAGTGGCATGATCTCGGCTTACTGCAACGTCCGTCTCCCAGGCTCAGGCAATTCTCCTGCCTCAATCTCCTGAGTAGCTGGGATTACAGGTGTGTGCTACCATGCCTGGCTAACTTTTGTGTTTTTAGTAGAGACAGGGTTTCACTACGTTGGCCAGGCTGGTCTCAAACTCCTGACCTCGGGTAATCTGCCCACCTCGGCCTCCCGGAGTGCTGGGATTACAGGTGTGGGCCACCACGCGTGGCCGATACAATTATTTATAATTCTGGTGTTGGACTTTTATCTTCTCACCAAAGTACATCAATTTTTTCTTAATTATAATATACCAATCTGCAAATGTGTAATTTGTGTTAGGTTTTGCAAATGTCATGGACTTGCTATATCTACTTCTCATGATGTCCATGGGAAGTCAATCAAGTAAAGTGGATAGAAGTGTTTATAATCTTTAAAATGCCCCCTAGGCAGCTGACCACCACTTACCACTACGTAAATAGAATCTGAAGATGTGTTAGGAAACTGTCTTCAATTGAGATTCATGGGAAGAATCTGAGACAGAGAATTATCAGAAATTTTATTATAGGATGCTGTGGAGCTCAACACCTATTAAAAAAAAAAAAACTAGAAAAAAGGACAAAGTAAATAAGTTGAATTATGATGCAGTTGCAGCAGTGGCATCAGCTGATACTATTGGGAGCTCTGGACCATAAATGGCCCTTCAGAGCTGACCTCAACTGAAGCAAGGAGGGTAGACCTTTGTATTTCTGCATTAAGCAGTTCTTAAATGTGTGCTGCCTCTGTGGAGGAGGTGTAATGATGGGTGAGTCATATTTCTGTGGTCTAGGTCAATTCCTGGGGATGGACTTAGCTGTAAACCATCAATAGCCAATACTCCCAGATGGTGGGGGAATGAGTGCCTTCATCCTAAAGGGGGTTTTTGGGATGTGCACCCCAGTATCTCCTACTGAAACTCGACTTCTGTTTAGAAGACTTCTATTCAAACACAGAAACACCTTATCCTCATTGGTAATTAGAAAAGCAAATTAAAACACTGGCTTACTATTACAGATAACTTTTTAAGTGCTAAAAACATGAGAAAACAAATCAAAACAAAAGAAATTTTGCTTTCTATTTAATTTGAACTAACTATGAAATCTGCAGGGACCAATTCAGAAATGGTGCCTGATATTTCAGAGTCTGGCTACATTCACGTGGCAAAGTTAATTATTGAAATATATCTGGCCAATTTTGTAGTAAGAATGTGTCAGAGGTAATTTTCAAAACCCTAGCTGAGATGACACAGAAAAGGGCCTATCCCTGTTTTAGTTCTGAGTTCTATATTCCAGGAAACCTGCCAGCTATGGATACATCAGGACTGTTGGTCATCCTAGATAAGAAGCAAAACTGGGATAATTAATTGCTGAAAGTCACAATTGAGTGAATTGGTGGTTGGGAGGAAAGAATGACTCCTTCCAGCTTCTACAAACCAAAAAGTCTTTCTCAGTTATAGGCAGAGACCTGGAGGTAGAACCTGAAGCCCATGGCTGACCTTGAGTGAGTCATGGTTAAGTATCAAGTGGTGAGTTGTATAAAATAATTGTTTTCTATTTAAAATTTCACACTTGTCTAAAACTGATTATAAAGATGTAGAAGTCTCTGAAAACTCAGAGAAAATTAAAGCTATGCTAGTGATAGTTGAGAAGCTCTCCTTAGCTCAATCTATCACCAAAACCATCTCACATGGAAATTCATCTTCCATAAAAGGGTTGAATTAGATTTCACATTCAATATATGAGTATGTTATCAAGATCTGGGCTAAGTCAATTGACTTTCAGAGTAAGAATATGCTAAACAAACAGGAAGTAAGGAAGAAGGTAAGTTAATGAAGGAATGGATGTGAGGAGAAGATTGTGGCTCAGTGAGTGGACGGGAATACAGGACTTCTCCAAGCTCAATGCACATAGGCTAATGGCAGCATCAGACATTTCAGACCCACAAGTAGATACTCCTAAAATTGTCTTGTCCTGACTGAGATGAGTTCAAGAACAGAATGGGACTGAATGATAGTGCTAAGGACATGAGAAGGCAGAGCAGGTCCGATGTCCTACTCCGGGTTATTTTCTTTCCAGTAAATTGGAGAGGTAGTCTGATCCATACAATTTTTAACCTTTGGGCTTGAGTTTTCTGATTTGACTTCTGAACTCACTGCTTCCCAGAGCCTCCAGACTGTATGCTTTTCTTCTGCAGTGTTAGCACCTCAAAAAGTCCCAAGGGATGCCCACTGCCCATGATCTGAAAGGATGACAAAGCCAGTGGTTGTCTTTGATGACTGTCACAGCTAATGCATACCCCTAAAGAAGGCTATTTTTTTGCGATTATGTTTTTACTTTAAAAATTAAATTATAAAAATAATTCATGCTGATTGAGAATTTTGAGACAATATCAAATCGTTTAATGTAAAAACATGAAAGTCTATCATTTCTTCTTTTTTGTTGTACTCTCCATTGGTTAAAAAATAGCTACTTAATGTTTTTTAAATTTTGAATGGGGAGGAATTACTTGGCCAGCCCCTGTTGTCAATAAATACATGTTCCTTCTCCCTATGGAAGGAGTCATTCTGACCCCAGACTCTGAGATAGCTTGAAATGTTTGATCTCAGATTTTGACAGATGGTCTTTCTTTAAGTGGGTTAGATAAGGGATGTGTTATTTAGGGAAAATGTAGGCAATTATTTTGATGTTTCTCTCTTACATGATGCCAAACATCTGGATATTTGAAGATCTGGGAAAATGAACTTTACCTTAATAACTTTAACAGAAATTTCTCTTCAGCAGAATTTTTATGTCAGAGTTGCAATGAATTCAAATGTCTTGAACATGTAAGCCACTGGAATAATTGGGTAAAGGTGCTGCATAGAAAAAAGAAGTCTATTTGAGATGAAAAAAACATGGAAGAGTAAATTTTTAAAACACATCAGTGATTGATATCTAGTAGACACTGTCCCTGGATGGCATTTTTAATCTATCCCTAAGCAGGTTGGGTTCAAGCAGCTTTTGCTGCAGCCCTGCCTAGAGGCAGAGAATTCCATTATCTGATAAGCTACCCAGGGCTCTTTGTGGCTCTAAGTCCACTACATTTTCTTTGTTTTATCAAGTGTGCATTAGAGTAGAATCCTGCTTTGCTTCCCTATATCAGGTGCAAGAGTCATTTCTGGCTAAACAGCTCTTGATATTGAATTAGAAAAAAAAAGTCCTATCATAAATCTACTTAGGTGCCTGAGTTGCCAAGTGATCGGGCACCAGGATTTTAAGGTTTTATTCCTAACACAAGGGAAATAAATTCCCCAGGATACTTTCCATTGTCATTACCACACATTTCACAATTTTACTCTAATATATGACTTTTTTCAGCACTCTCCACTCCATCTCTTCTGTTTTCTATGATCTTCCAATGAAAGCATTTTATCTTTAGGCAATAACTAGTTTGTGAAGGTGGCAGGGGAATCTTGATTACTTAGTGAGTTGGTTAGGCCTGAAATCAACCAACCTACTTGTGATAGGCATGAGAGTTTGTTGAACCATTGTTGCTCTACCTAGATGGGGATCATTCATCAGAACAAGATTGAAGCCCTCTCTGCAGAACAATGGGAGTTTGGGGCTTGGGTGAAAGGATATTTAAATCATGTGTAACTTTCCAGGAAGAGACACTGTATAGTGGATTAGTAGAATACTGCAGAATAGCAAGGAGACTTCTTTTGCATGTTTGTTGTTGTTGCTGTTTCTGTAGAACAAGATGTTTAAGGCAGCAAATAAAGACCAGTAAACATTCATCTGTATTGAATCAAGTAAGTGAAAATATAACTTGGCAGTGGGAATGACCCAGAAATTCTCTGAAGTTTTGTTATCCCTTGGGGCCTGGGACAGAACTACAGGGATTATAATGAATTTGTGCATTGAGATGCTCAATGTTGGGAACACTAAAGACATACATTTTTAAAATTCCTTGGGACTAGTGTCCCCAGAATTTCTGATAAAGGAGTTTCTTGGTGCTTCACAGATAATATAACTCCATGAAATCACTGATCTTGCCATCTAACCATAATACTTGTATACATGCATCCACATGCACACAGATACACACATCCAACATGCACATTGTCAGAAATTAAATTTTACATTCATTTCTTTATTTTATAACTTTTTAAAATGTACTAAGTCTAAAACATATAACACTTGAAGACACTGTCTTCTGAAGCAGATAGACTGGTGTGTGGTTTGGCTCTGCCACATACTAGTGGAACTTGGGCAGGCTTCCTCACTTGCGAAATGGGAATAAGAATAATCTTCTAAATGAATTTTTGTAAAAATGAAATTCAACAATGGGTGCAAATGATATAATATGGTACCTGTCATATAGCAAATACTCAATATAGGTTGGCTTTTTAAAAATTACTTGTATAGTTGTCTTAAGCTCTTGCCATCTGAACTCTCCTATCTTATCTGTGAACTGAGAAAAATAACAAGTTAATGAACAGCTATGTACATATAGAGGGGACCACTGGACTTTCGTCCAACTTTCCCCTTGTACTATATCTTATTTCTTAGTAATTTGCTGGATGTAGGTCTTGGCTGCACAAGAAGTTTAAAATATTAAGTTTTAAAGGAACTCACCTTATGTGTTCTTGTTGTTCTCTAAGGCATTTAACAGTCTTAGGCATATGGTAGACACCAAAAATTCTTCATTGATTGATGATGGATATGAATATGCCCCTCATATTTTTCCTTCTATCCCACCGTAGCTGTTAGTATCATCTCTACTTTTTGAATGGGACATTAATAAAGAAGATGAAGAACTTCTGGATATTAGGGCATGTAAGTGCGTTATCCATATCAATACATATTGTATGTGTATTTGCCACATACAAACTGTCCAAACATTAACTTAAAAAGTGAAAGTGCTTTCTGTGTATTTGATGCCAATTCATCATTTTAGCTGCTTGTATTTTACAACATGTAAATGACAGTAGCTGGTTTTCTATTGTGTATTAAGGGTTAGCACTCCAGGAAAAGGAAACCAATATATTTATTCAGGCGCTTTCATCTTTGGTCTCTCACTTCTTGATTGCATTGGTCACCAGGGAGTGTGGGTCTTATGACCTCCAGCTCACAAGGAGTTAAGAGAGAGTTAGATCATCCATTAATAATAAAAAGACAATATAAAAAGAAAATAAATTTAATTTTGAGGGGAATCAGTTAAATTGATTGAAACTATTTTGCATGTGGATACAGTATGAATGGGACCCACTCTTTGGAAAACCTAAACTCTTCTGAGAATTTTGCCAAAAATGACCCATTAGCCCTCCTCCTATTACCCTGCTTAGGACTTGAGTGAGCATATCTACTTTGATTTCTAAACCAATTCCAGATTTCTACCTCCTAAGGAACTTATGTTAATGAAATAATGTATCCTTAAGTCTTGATATAGACTTTACAATGAAATAAGATTTTGCCATTTTACTTGGGCACCAAAGAACATAAATCACTTTTTTGGAATCCATCTTAACTGTTCTCAGTTTCCAAAAGTAAATACATATCACATAGAAGCTTCTGTTTTTTTGGAAGTGAAAAATATTAGTGTCACTTGGGGACTAGAGTTCACTGTGTAGTTCATGCTAGTTCTGTGGGAAACTTGTACTGTAAGTTGGAAAGCAGTTTAAACATACTACCAATTTGGCTAAAAGCGAATTTCTGATGATCATACTGGCATTGGAAAAATAAAAAATTAAGATGAGAATTTACTTCCTTATATAGAAAAGAGGGAAACTTCACATCGAGTTGACAGAAGACAGAGAAGTTGTCTATAGTTAATTCACATCAAGTCACTATATTTGGGGTTAGATTTTGAGACAGTGTGTGGGTATATTACAGTCAGGGAAACTATATAACGAAAAGAAAGAGCCAAGATTGGGGAAAGAGATAGAGATAAAGATAGACTGAGATGTAGAAACAGACATAAAGAGAGGTGGTCACAGATAAACAGATGTAGAGACTGAGGCAGAATAAGAGATAATTATGTAGGTACTGAGAGGGACATAGAGGATGCATTCAGAGGGAATGTATTCAAAGAAATGACTCCATGAAAAACATCATGGTGAAAACACACGGGAAATTTCCTTTTTTCTTTTCTTTTCTTTTCTTTTCTTCTTCTTCTTCTTCTTCTTCTTTTTTTTTTTTTTTTTTTTTTTGAGATGGAGTCCCACTCTGTTTCCTAGGCTGGAGTGCAGTGGCACAATCTCGGCCCACTGCAACCTCCACCTCCCAGGTTCAAGCGATTCTCTTGCCTCACCCTCCCGAGTAGCTGGAACTACAGGCTCCTGCCACCATGCCAGGCTAATTTTTGTATTTTTAGTAGAGAAGGGGTTTCACTATGTTGATCAGGTCCTTTTTTCTTTGTGTGTGTGTGTGCGTGTGTGTGTGTGACAGACTGAGACTGTCGCAAAAGCTCTGTCACCCAGGCTGGAGTGTAGTGGTGTGATCTCAGTTCACTGCAACCTTGACCTCCCGGGCTCAAGTGATTCTCCCATCTCAGCCTCCTGAGTAGCTGAGACCACAGGCGTGTGCCACCATGTTTGGCTAATTTTTGCATTTTTTTTTGTAGTGATGGAGCTTTGCCATGTTTCAGCCTAGTCTTGAAACCCTGCATTCCACCTACCTCAGCCTCCAGAGTGCTGGAATTACCGGCATGAGCCATCGCACTTGGCCAGGAGATTTTCTCATTCCAAAAAATGATACAGTTCTTCAAGGTAGCAGCTTGGATACTTGGACATATATCTCCTTTTGAAAGATACATACACACAACACACATGCGCACACACACACACACACACATACATACCCCATCAAGGTGTATGTAAGTGGATTTTTAAAAACCTCATGATGTAAGAGTTTTGAAGAGTGTGGGTGTTGGTGAAGGACCCCATACTGGTGGGCTTTGTAATTTTGTGAGCAAGCATGTAAAAATATTTGCAAATATTAGCTTCAAGGTATGACAGATCTGTCATGACTGTGAGGCCTCCCTAGCCATGTGAAACTGTGAGTCCATTAAACCTCCTCCTTTATAAATTACCCAGTCTCAGGTCTGTCTTTATTAGCAGTGTTAAGAATGAACTAAGGCCGGGCACGGTGGCTCAAGCCTGTAATCCCAGCACTTTGGGAGGCTGAGACGGGCGGATCACGAAGTCAGGAGATCGAGACCATCCTGGCTAACCCAGTGAAACCCCGTCTCTACTAAAAAATACAAAAAACTAGCCGGGCGAGGTGGCAGGCGCCTGTAGTCCCAGCTACTCGGGAGGCTGAGGCAGGAGAATGGCGTAAACCCGGGAGGCGGAGCTTGCAGTGAGCTGAGATCCGGCCACTGCACTCCAGCCTGGGCGACAGAGCAAGACTCTGTCTCAAAAAAGAAAAAAAAAAAAAAAAAGAATGAACTAATACACAGGTCAAGCCATGGTTTGACTTTCCAAGCACATTGTCACTTATTTTCACTACATATGAGTGAAGCTTTATTCAGGATGCTGTAACTTTCAACAATAATCACACACACACAGCCACATATGTGCACACACACACTCACATATATGATGCTATATACATATATATGTATTTATGAATATATGACTATAATTATATATTTAAAATCACTGGCTGCTTTTGATTATCCAATACAATGCAAGAGGGTAGGCAGAAGCTGGTGAGGAGGAGCGTATGTGGAATTCATGCTGTAAAGTATTTTACTGTGCTCACTAAATGTTGGCTACAGAATTAACAGCAAGCTTTCTAGAAGTCCTTTCACAAAGGAAAATACTAATGAGTAAAAACTGCAGTTTTAAAACTGCCACTGCTGACTATGGAGAGGTACTACTCTCTAGACTTGTATCTGCTGATGCCCAGGTCCTTGGACTTCACGTGTTCTCATTCTGTATCCACCTGGGTGTGGAAGAATCTCAGCTGTGGAGCTGGACGTGCAGAGCACCCACTTCAAATTCTGGTGTTTTGAATTCATTCAGCGACTGCAGCTATGCTGAATCAGCTGAGGTCTTCCTGGCCAGCCTCTGATGAATTGAAATTGGGCAGGAAAACCTATATTCACCATTATGCCTTGCACATAAAGCTCTTTCTATCGCTCTCCTGATCTTAAGTGTCAAATTTATAGAGACTTCTGGGACTCAACAGGTCAGCCTCTCCTCTCACTATTTTCTCCCTCCATTGTTCTCCCCCTGTGATGCCTCCTATTATTTTAGGAGTCATAGTCTGTAACCCATGTATAGAGATATTGATGGAAGAAGAGGTGGAAGAAGAGGTAGGAGATACACAATATTTGGATCCCTTAGAAAGCATCCCCCACACAGTGGAGAAGCGGTTGCCTAGTTCTCTGGAGAGTACACACTCTGAATTTCGAACCGGGAGTTGAAGAGTAGGAGGTGGGAGAAAACATCTTTCTTCCCATTTTCAAGCAGATGTAGCATGTTGGCCCAAGTTTTGGAAAAGAAAGAGCAGAATCTAAGACAAGCATTCACCAGTTTATTTCCCTAAGTGTTCTTAAGGAACTGGGAAGAATGCAACAGATCAGGAAGGAAAGCCACTCCAAGTGTCTGCTATTGAACTGGTCACTTCAGTGGGCAACTGGAGCTCCACCCCATCAGGAATCCTCTGAAGAACTGTGTGAAGTGTGCTGCAGAACTGTCGGCCTGAGATACAGCAAAGGAAAGGACTTTCTCACCTGTGCCTGTCCCTCATTGCTCAAGGGTGACTCCATGGAGTAACTTGCTTACTCATGCAGGTTTACCAATGTGCTTGAATGGTTGTATGGCTCCTTGCAGGCATCACTCACAGCAGCCGTAATGTCCTAACGGAATGCAAAAAATACTCACTCTGGCGGTGGGAAGGTGCTGCTGGGTCACATTTGCCTGGAGTTGGTTGCCACAGTAATACTAGAGTAAGAAATGGGAAAAGAGATTGTGAGGTAGCATATAAGAGGTGTCTAATATACATAGCAAGAGTGCAGGTCTATTTGTATTTCACACTTACATGTCATCAATAGAAAGCTCCTCCATTCTAACTCCCTATGAGAACATGGAAAGAAACTGCATCAAAGGTTGGTTTTTTTTTTTTTAGACATATGGGTTGCTAATACATCTGGCTATTGTAATTTATTTTACAATAAGTGGAGTTTAATATCAAATATGTATGGAATAAAGACATAAAATTTAAAAAAAGTAGTAAGAACAAAAATTTAAAAGTAAAAATTGGTAAATAAGTTATAAATGAAACCAGAAATGTAATAACTTTAAATGATGAAAAATTAGCAAAAGTTATTCTAGGCATCACACATGTGAGTTTTCTGAATTTTGTACCTTGAGAATATATTATTTTTCCATAAGAGTTATTCACATTGAATAGATAGGCATTGTATTCCTCCAACAAATTTCTTCTTTCAAAGGACTAATAATGAGAATCTAACATAAAAAATATAAGAAATGAGAGTGATTAAGAAAGTATGAAGATAAACAAAATGGATGGTTTAATAAAGAAATGTGTGAGAAAGAATCAGAAAAAGCTTTACTACTGATAAACCTGAAGCAATGTGAGATGTTAAGTTCCACAATTGTTTACATATGTGATGAAAACTGAAAACAATGTAGGAATAGAGAAAAAAGTCTATATTGGGATATATGAGAAAATTAGAGGAAAGAAAAGTATTTTAAGGCAACAGTAGTGTGTTTGCTTTTGAAGGGGCTGTCTTGCCCTGAGCTATTACATTTGGTATAATATCTTTGGCAAGAGTCAAAGATGTCCTTTCCTTTGACCCCTTATCTCATGCATTGCCTTTGAGGATATTAATAATTTTAATCGTAACTAATATTCATTTAAAAACTTGCTCTGCACTCAGTATTCTGCAAGTACTCTAGCTTGGGTTTCATTATTTAATTCTCACAAAGACCTTAGGAGGTGGGTTTATTATCTCTATTATTGCAGGCTGGTTCAATGAGGCTTTGAGGGGGGAATTAAATTGCCCAAGGTCAGAGCTAGTGAGTGCCAAGCTGGGAGTCAGCCCAGCTCTGACCTCAATGCCAGTGCTCTCCACCACTTTGTTCTCTGCTGGTAAACAGGAAAGGAGCAGTGTGATCTAGAGAGAGCCCAGTGCTAGGCTTTCACCAGCCCAGGTTCCTGAGGCGATAGGACCCTGGGTCTTACTGGTGATCTACCGTGACTTAATTTTCAAATTGGAATTTCATAGTCTTGTTGCTGCTGCTTATGGCTACGGTGGTTTGAAAACAGCCCCAGGGCACATGGTTTGACAATGACTGTCTTCTGATTTGTGTATTTATTTGTATTAAAATGATTACAATGTTATAAAATTTAAAGAACATTTAACTCTCATTAGCACTTACTATTATCTAATAATACAGTTATTAAAACTGATACAGTCACATAAAATCGGGTCCATGGTAGAAAAATCTGAATGCTTTCTGTGTACCTGTTCTGTCTATCACCTAGCTATCTGTGTGTCCAACCATTTATCTATCCATCCATCCATCCATCCATCTGTCTCATCATCATTATCATCATCAACAGGAGAAATAACATCATTTGTCTATCTGGTTAATATGGTGAATGAGTGCCTGGGTAAGTGTATGGATGGGTAATGGAGTATAAATTATTTTTCCCAGGACACTGGTGCTACCAAACAACTAAGAAGATCATAACAGGTCAGGCACAGTGGCTCACACCTGTAATCCCAGGACTTTGGGAGGCCAAGGCGAGCTGATCATGAGGTCAGGAGATCGAGACCATCCTGGCTAACATGGTGAAACCCTGTTTCTACTAAAAATACAAAAAATTAGCTGGGCGTGGTAGTGAGCATCTGTAGTCCCAGCTACTCAGCAGGTTGAGGTAGGAGAATGGCGTGAACCCGAGAGGCAGAGCTTGCAATGATCGTGCCACCGCACTCCAGCCTGGGCAACA
Organism: Trachypithecus francoisi; assembly: GCF_009764315.1. Taxonomy (NCBI): domain Eukaryota; kingdom Metazoa; phylum Chordata; class Mammalia; order Primates; family Cercopithecidae; genus Trachypithecus; species Trachypithecus francoisi. The sequence continues at coordinate 77,189,386 of NW_022681472.1, read as the reverse complement.
GAGCGAGACTCTGTCTCAAAAAAAAGAAAGAAAAAGAAAATCATAATGAACATGTTATATATATTTTTATTATAAATCTCTGACAACAGAGGTGGTTTGGAATCATAATGACCCTCATATGGAAGTGGTTACAGAAATGTGCTTTTCCACATTAGTCTTGGCTCTAGTTTCTCTCCAGCAAATACTGTGGTGATCAGGCTGCTGAGAGAATAGATGAGCAATTTGGGGCAGAGTACCTTGTGCCCCTGTTGATGAGACTCAACAAACAAATTATGCTGTAACAAATGATTGTACCACGTGAGTGGGTGACAACCTAATGGATTGTAGTTATAACCACAGCCGATTCTGCTGAGGCTTAATCCAAACTTTTTTTTTTTTACTTGTGTTTCTGGGAAATTCAGGGAAAATAATGACTTTTGGATGGAATTGTCTTGTAAAGTCAAGCCAGCTAGGTTTTTCTTGGTGTGGCATTCAAAGATACATCAGTTCTACATGAAAGAAAGAAAAAGAAAGAAGGAAAGAAAGAGAGAGAGAAAGAAAGAAAAAAAGAAAAGAAAAAGAAAGAAAGAAAGAAAGAAAGAAAGAAAAGATAGTTAAATATTCACTACACTTCACACAACACAAAACACCAATAGTGAAGATTACATTCATCACCCACAGCAAAATTCCTTACCTCCTCCTTCACCATCTCTTATTCACATAGCAGCTGTCACCAAAGTCCTCTAGTCTCCGACCTCAAACTTCCCCAAACACTCTTTCAACTTACCCAACATATTCCTTTTTCTCTCCTTTCATGCCTGCCCACTGAAATCCCACTCCAGGAAGTTACTCTCTGTTTTGTTTTTTCTATTATAGAATAACCCATAAACCTTTCTGTCATGCCTATTTTTACCACTCTTACAAAACAGCTTTCAAGATAGACACAGCCTCTCTCATCTTAATGATAGTGGAAGTGTGGAGTTGGGAAAATTGCAAGCACTAATAATTTAATTTAAATATGTTCTTTATTTCTTATTACAAATACTTGAATAATTCCTCCCCCACCCACCATATCATCTTATTTCAGCATAAATGTAAACTACCGAGGGGCTTTAAGGAAGGACGTGATGAGGCATGTTGGATCCGATGTATATTTTGGCTGCTGTATGAAGAATAGACAGATTGGGAAACATCAGTGAGATTTAAGGCAGGGAAATTCTACAATGCAAAATACCGTAATAGTCCCTGGAAGAAATAATAGTGGTCTGAAGTGTGGGTAAGTATTGCAAAAGGCAAGCTGACAGATTCAGGATAAAGAAAAGAAATGGTATCAATAGGGCTTCATGATTGACTGGGTGTGGCAGGTGAGGAAGAAGTTCTTGCTGACCTGGAAGATAGAAATCATGCAGGTAAATTACTTTCAGTGCTGCCATGAACAGACTGAAACCCAGGAGTCAAAGCATAATATTTCCATTCCCCTCACCTAACCTCTGAAGATGTGATAAAATGGCTAAACCATCACCATGGGAACCTACTCAATTTAAGAAAAGGACCAAGGCTGTATAGACAAAATTAGTTTCCTTGTTTCACTTATCTTGTTGATTTCAAAATGACCCAGCTCTTCTAAAAAGCATCTTGGAAGATAGGAGTTATCAAGCATCATTCAACAAGAAGAGAGGCTATTAGAAATAGAAAACTAAAATATGGGACAGGCCATAAAGTCAGAAATCTCTGATTTCTTTTTGTCTCCTCTGGATGCCTCTGTGTCTCTTTCACTTTCAGAAGAGAAAGGCGCTTTCTAAATCCCACATCACTGCTCTTCTAGGCAAAGTGGTTTGGAGAAGAGATGAGACAAAAGCTGCATTCCCTCTCCAGCTTTCTTAATGGATGAGCCTTTCATGCCCCTTGGCAAGAACTTCCCCACACAAATCTCTAGAACTCTGCACTTCGTGGGCTAAGGGGCAAGATAGAGGCCAGAGTTCCTGTGTGAGCTAGCTGTTGTGTAGAATAACAAGTATAAGGACTAAATTCTTACATTTTAATTCTAGATTTGATACTTAATAGCTTTATTGCCCAAGTCAAACTTCTTTGCCTTTCTGAGCCTTTTTTCTCCTTCCACAATGGCGGTTGTGAGGATTAAATGAGAGAGTATAAAATAAATGTATTCCATTAGTTGACAACGCCAAGTAACCAGGAAATGTTATTTGAAATTGGTATGTAGCAGGGAACTGTCTGTGCCCAAGGCTGAGCTATTGTTTTACTTACTCCCAAACTTCCCTTTCTCCAAAACTTTCCTCTCTATTGGTGCTACAAGAATGGGCCTAGGCCGGGCGCGGTGGCTCAAGCCTGTAATCCCAGCACTTTGGGAGGCCGAGACGGGCGGATCACGAGGTCAGGAGATCGAGACCATCCTGGCTAACCCAGTGAAACCCTGTCTCTACTAAAAAATACAAAAAACTAGCCGGGCGAGGTGGCGGGCGCCTGTAGTCCCAGCTACTCGGAGGCTGAGGCAGGAGAATGGCGTAAACCCGGGAGGCGGAGCTTGCAGTGAGCTGAGATCCGGCCACTGCACTCCAGCCTGGGCGACAGAGCGAGACTCCGTCTCAAAAAAAAAAAAAAAAAAAAAAATGGGGAGGGGGATTGGGGGTGTGTCTCTGAATTCCCCCCCCTTTTTTTTTGCCTTTTGGATATTTCACTGATGGCCCCTTTAAACTTCCTACCAAGTTTTGCTAGAGATCCTTGAGATTTACAAGGGTCATCTTTCAGTGGAGGCAAGTTGGGCGGCCCGTAATAGAATATTGATTCTATTGGTGATGGGAGATTTGGGGAAGAGGGAGGGAGAGGTCATGTGAAGATCTTCTCAAATAACTGTGATTACCAGGGAGTATTTGTCAGATGCTGCATTGGGTGTTTTTGAGACATTTTTTATTTAATTCATATAACAATTAGCAGTACGTGTTTTGACTCCAGTGGGATCAAGTCAGTCCCACAAGGTGACTAAGCCAGTTAGAGGCAGAGCTGGAATTAGAGCCCAAGTCTGCCCAGCTCCCAAGGCCATACATACTGGGTTCATTATATTCCCTGCATCTCATGTGAAATAGCCTATAGGCAGCTTTCTCCTTCACTCATTATTAGATCCTTCACTCATTATTAGATTCACATTAGTGACAGTTGTGTATTTACTTGGCTCTTAATCAATGTCCAGAGATTCCTCTCCTCAATATATTAAGAAATAAGTGAAGATAGTTTATTTCTAGTCCTTCTTGGAGCCTTTCATGTTCTATTTTTACGCTTTATTTCTTCTAACATGATGTTTATTTTTCTTCTTAATTGCTTGTTTATTATTAGGCAATGACTTAATCCTCCTCTCTTCACACTCTTGTAATGGGAAAATCGAGTTTTGAGTTATTTATAATCTTCCTTTCCAGATTTGACCACCACTTTCACTACACTCAACCTACCTGGCAACAACTTCATGCATTCTTGAAGCATAGAGTGTTTCTCTAAAGGACAAACAAACAGCAACAATGACAAAATCAAGATGAATTTTTGTCCACTTTGGTTTTATGCTCATCTACAACAGATGCTGTCCATTGGCTGTGAAAGATTTTTCCAGAAACTTCTGTCAATTCATTAATGTTTAATTCTTGCAAAGAAATATTGGTTCAGTCTGTTGACAGAATTTGAAAAAAAAAAAAACAAAACTGCAAGTGAAATAGCCAAGGGCAAAGTCAATATCTGACAAGGCCAAGTAAAACTTCAGTGACCAAGGCAAAAGCAAACAGCAATCAGCAACAAGAGTCCTTTCATTTGGACACTAATATTGGGCAAAGTGGCATAAAACGTAGGCAAACTCAAATACATTTAAATAGAAGACTCAAGTCTTCCTAAAATTCTCTTCCTGGTGGACACATTCTGTTCTAGGAAAAAATTACTCTCCTTTTCTTTCTTTCTCTCTCTTTCTTTCTTTGTTCTTTCGCTCTTTCACTCTTTTCTCTCTTTCTTCCTTTCTTCTTTTTCTTTCTTTTTCTTTCTTTCTTTCTCTCTCTCCTTTCTTTCTCTTCTTTCTTTTTCTTTCTCTCTCTTTCTCTTTTCTCTCTTCCTTTCTTTCTTTTTCTTTGTTTCTTTCTCTCTCTCTCTCCTTTCTTTCTCTTCTCTCTTTCTTTCTCTTTCTTCCTTCCTTCCCTCCTTCCTTCCTTCCTCCCTCCCTCCCTCCCTCTTTCCTTCCTTTCTCTTTCTTTCTTTCTTCCTTTCTTTCTCCTTTTCTCTCTTTTTCTTTCTTTTATTTTCTTTTATCTTTCCCCTGTCTTCCCTTCCCTTTCTTTATCCCCATTCCCTTCTTCCCTTCCCTTTCCTTTCCTTCCTTCTTTCCTCCATTCCTCCCTTTCTTCTTTTCTTTTCCCCTTCCTTCCTGAAATGGCTTGTTGATGTCACTAGCATGATCACGTACCTAGAGCTTAGAATTTAAGCCTCCAGAGAAATTTGGGAGTTGCTCAAATCTCCTTGAGCACACATCAGATGGTGAACCCTTCTAAGCCCCTTTCTTTTAGATGTCATATCACACAGGGCTTACCTGCATCTTAGCACCCTATACACTTTGTCATTATCTGTGTTTCTTTCAGTGCACTAGGATTCTTCCCATTCCAGTAAACTGGGTGTGTTCATCTCTGTATGCTCAGCACAGTATAGGCAATAAGCACTCAATGCTTTTGAAGAATTTAAATGCATGCTTTATTTTGTGTTTGAGGTGAGAAAAAAATTAAGTATTTGTACATTCAATATGGACAGCCATCTGAAGTTGGTGCTCCATGGATAATAATCTTTTCTCTACAAACTCTTTGTAATTCTTAACTTGTTAGTCAGGTGCCTTTACAGGTTGATATGGTTTGACTGTGTCCCCACCCAATCCTATAATTCCCGTGTGTCATGGGAGGGCCCTGGTGGGAGGTGATTGAATTATGGGGCGTGTCTTTCCCATGCTGTTCTTATGATAGTGAATAAGTCTCATGAGATCTGAATGGTTTTATAAAGGAGAGTTCCCTTACACGAGCTCTCTTCTCTGCCACCATGTAAGATGTGACTTTTCTCCTCATTCACCTTCAGCCATGACTCTGAGGCCTCCCTAGCCATGTAGAACTGTGTGTCAATGAAACCTCTTTCCTTTATAAATTACCTAGTCTTTGGTATGTCTTCATTGACAGCATGAGAACAGACTAATACAGTAAATTGTTACCAGTAGAATAGGGTGCTGTTGTAAAGATACCCAAAAATGTGGAAGCGACTTTGGAACTGGGTAACAGGCAGAGGTTGGAATGGTTTGGACGACTCAGAAGAGAGAAGATATGGGAAAGTTTGGAACTTCCTAGAGATGTATCGAATGGCTTTGACCAAAATGCTGATAGTGATATGAACAACGAAGTGCTGGCTAAGGTGATCTCAGATGGAGATAAGGAACTTGTTGGGAACTGGAGTAAAAGTCACTCTTCCTATGCAAAGAGATATTTTGACCCTGCCCTAGAGACCTGTGAATCTTTGAACTTGAGAGAGATGATTTCAGGTATCTAGCAGAATAAATTTAGAAGAAATTTCTAAGCAACAAAATAATTCAAGAGGAAGCAGAGCATAAAAGTTTGAAAAATCTGCAGGCTGATAATGCAGTAGAAAAGAAAAATCCATTTTCTGGGGAGAAATTCAAGCCTGCTTAGAAATTTGCATAAGTAATGAGCAGCTAGATGCTAATTACCAAGACAATGGGGAAAACATCTCCAGGGCGTGTGAGAGACCTTGGGGGCAGACCCTCCCATCAGAGGCCCAGAGACCTAGGAGGGAAAAATGGTTCTGTGGGGTGGGCCAAAGGCCCTGCTGCTGTGTGCAGCCTAGGGACTTGGTGCCCTGCATCCCAGCCACTCCAGTCATGGCTAAAAGGGGCCAAGGTACATCTCAGGCCCTGGCTTCAGAGGGTGCAAGCCCCAAGCCTTGGCACCTTCCACATGGTACTGGGCATGTGGGTGCACCCAAGTCAAAAATAGAGGTTTGGGAACTTTTGCCTAGATTTCAGAGGATGTATGTAAATGCCTGGATGTCCAGGCAGAGGTGTGCTGCAAGGGTGGGGCCCTTGTGGAGAACCTCTGTTAGGGCAGTACAAAAGGGAAATGTGGAGTCAGAGCCCCCACACAGAGTCCCCACTGGGGCACTGCCTAGTGGAGCTGTGAGGGCCACTGTCCTCCAGCCATGCATCTGAGACTACAGATGCATGTCACCACGCCCATCTAATTTATTTTTATTTTTATTTTTGGTAGGGATGGGTCTTCACCATGTTGGCCAGGATGATCTCAAACTCCTGACCTCAGGTGATCCACCTTGACCTCCCAAAGAACACTTTACTTAACCAGCCTAAATGTTCTGATACTGTCACTAAGTACCTTATAGAGACTTTTTCTATTCCACTAATTTTGTGAACATTGCTTTCACTGCTGCCAAAAGTTGTTATTATTCACATCTAGTTCACATAGTCTGATTTTTTTCATGATGGCAGAGATGCTTCCACTGGTTTGATCCTTCTGTGGTCATAGTTGTTCTTTGAGAAATACCTTCAATAGCCTCCCTTGGACTTATTCTTAGCTGATAGGTTTTCTATACTTGGACTATCAAGGGTGCAGCCACATGCTTAGTAATTCTTGCTACATCATTTTTGAAGAAGGACTTTCAGAATCCCCCAGAGGCTGTATTAGAATAACAAATATGAGCATAAATTCATAAAATAGATAACAAAGTCAGAGTTGGCTCTTTGCCAAGGTTAATGAAATTGTTAAGCCTCTGACTTGACTGAGATTGATAAGAAAAGAGAAGATGCAAATAAGTAATATTAGAAATGAAGTGACATAACTCAAAAGCAGATTTATGTCAGTTTATTTAAAGTTAGATAAAATGTTAAATTCCTAGAAAAAAATGTAAATTATCAAAATTGGCTCAAACAGAAATTTAAAAGCCTGAATTGTCTAATTGCATTTAAATAAATTGAGTACCTAGTCAAAATTTTTCATACCAAGAAAACCACAAGGCCCACAGGTTTCTACAGGTGAGTCCTAACAAAACTTAAAGTACAGATGATTTCAATCTTACACAGAAGCACACCCCAACTCAAAATTACTGACAGTTGTGCTATGTCACACAGTGACTGTAATTGGTAGGATTCTTAACATATTATGCAATTGGACCATTTTAAATATTCTTGCTAAATTTCCACTTGATACATAGCTCTTGAGAGCTCACTTTCTGGATATTCTAACTGATGATGATATAGATAGGAAAAAACTATAAGTATTGTCCTTAAGGAATTCACAATCTACTGAAATATCCAGGAAAGCAAATACACAATTATTAGCCATTATATTATAAAATTTTACCTATCCAGGGCACCTAAACTGTTCCCCTAGATTGGAGAGGCCATCAGGTTCAGGCTTCCCATAGGAAGTGACACCATTGTAGAGTCTTGAATTGTGAGTAGGATTTAGGCAGACAAATAAGAGAGAAGATCATTTTAGTAATAAGGAACTCAAAGTGCTAAGGCTCAAGGATAAAATAGTTGATGATATTTAAACATTTTAAACATTATTTAGTATGTCAGTAATTCAGATCAAGGTAAGACAAGAGACTGAGAATTGTCACTGTATTATGTAAGACCTTGTGTGATGCTCACACAGCTTGAATTTTCAACTTGGGGACATTGGGAAGCCATGCTCAAATCAAAAGAGGTCAAATGTGCCAATCAGAAGCTGAGTCGGGGACTATCTTCATGGTTATTTTTGTCTTCATATTTCCTCTTCTCTGTAGGTATGTGCTTGTCTTTGGGAGTTTGCCTTGCTGTATATTTGCTTATTGATGGTTACTAACTCATGGTCGGAAGCTCCCAGAATTTTATTAAATGAGTCCAAATTCCAAGTGAGTGCAGGATATTTTACTACAGCAACTCTGAAACATGATCGTTAAATTGGTTTCAGTATTTTTGCCCTTACAAAAAAGCACACCCTTTGTTAGAGGTATCATGGTTATAATCACTATTTATTAAGCACTTTGTACTTGCACTATGGTAATAGTCCTACATTCTTTGTATAAATATGTTGTTAATTAATGTACTAAGTACAGAAAGATTTGTAGAACAGCTACTATGTGCTAGGTGTTATGCATACTAGGAGTAGAATGATGTGTAAAATCAACATAGGTATAAGACATAGGTAATAATCAAGTAAACAATCAAATTTTACAAATTCATTAAAATATAACCATATATACACGTATATGACCACACACACCTATATATATGAATACACACATATGCATATATATATATATATACGTAATTGTGAACCCAAACATTGCAGTACTACATCAATGATAACAAGATATGTGCTTGGTATAGTCAAGAAAGAAATTTCTGTGATGGTGACATTGAAATAGCATTCTCTTCTTACAAAAGCTTATGGATAGGAATTAATGGCACCATTTTAAAGATGAATAAATTAAGGCTTAGAGAGAGTATATAAATTGCCATGGCTCACATTATTAAGTGATAGATCTGGGATTAATTCCAAATACTAGCTTGGCCACAGTGTTCATGATTTCTTAATACTGTTTTTTTTTCCAAGATGAACTAATATGTACTTTCCTGAACCTTAATGTACTTCTCTTTTCTTATACACTTTGGAACAAATCAGTCCATATTTAATCTCAAATATTTGGAAAACATTGCTTCTTTTTGTCCTTGCTCTTCCAAATTAGTAATAGCAACTGTCTTCCAAGTTATTAAAAATTGATATTTTGAGTTATTCCTGCATGCCAGGGTGTGCAGTGGTGAACAAAATAAACATGATCTTTGTCTTTATTAAAAATACAATCTAGAGACAAAGTGTATCAGTTACCAATTGTCACTATAATGTTATGTAACAAGGCATACCAAAATGCAGAGACTTAAAACAATGATAGTTTATTATTTATTTGTTTCTTGGTGACTCAATTCTCTTTCACATGCCACATCCCTCTAGGAAGCCAGCTCAGGCTTATTCTCATGGAAGTCAACAGTGTCCATGTAAGGATGTAAGGAAGTGGAAATGTGAACATGCTTTTCAAATCTGTTTGTGTTTATTACTGTTCCGTTGTCCAAAGCAAGTCCTATCGCCAAGACTGAAATCAGAGAGGAAGGGGACCACGAAGGTACAGATAAAGATCGTGAATATAGAGAGAAGTCATTAACTGGGGCTACCAACACAATCAATTTACCATTGGAAATTTATGGTTTTCTGTGTGATGTACAAAGCATGGTTTATAGATTTTTTTATAGGTCATTCAAACAGAACACAGTAGATTGATAAGATTAAATGATAAATATAGAAATATTGAATGCATATTAATTATACTTGAATATATGGATATTCATCATTCTACCCATTCAGTAAACAGTGAATGACAATAATGATAATTTGATCATGATAATCTACTAGACATTCTCATTAAGAATGTCCATGCAAGAACCACGGAGTCGTTACTTAAAATGCAGACGAACCACAGAAAAAATATAGTGATGGTGATTCCTTAGCTACCTCTTTTTTGATATAGAGAGAGCTTAAAAGCTGCTAAACATTCAATAATCTCATATCAAATTATCATGTTATAATCTCACATCAAATTATGTTTGTATTGTGATCAAGATAACATTATGACATTGTGACCATTCAGCCTTTAACATTGGTCTTTTATTTATTTATTTTTTGCGGGGGACAAAGTCTCACTCTGTTGCGCAGGCTGCAGTGCAGTGGTGTAATCTTGGGTCACTGCAACCTCCGCCTCCTGGGTTCAAGCAATTCTTGTGCCCCAGCCTCCTAAGTAGCTGGGACTACAGGCGCCTGCTGCCATGCCCAGCTAGCTTTTTGTATGTTTAGTAGAGATGGATTTCCATCTTATTATTTGGCCTGATTGTATGGAAAAATGTAATTGAGTAACAATGTAGTACTAATGCTGAATACATCCTGTTGTCCTAGTGCACAGATAAGCTGGGGAAAAAAAATCATTAGCACAGATTTGGCTGTTTACCGTTGTGATACATTGATGTATACAATAAGGTCTTTGCTTACTTTTATCACACTGTATTCATTTGCTAAGGCTGCTGTAACAAAGTTCCACAAACTGAAGGACTTTAACAATAGAAATTTATTTATTCACTGTTTTGGAGGCTAAAGTTTGAGATCAATGTATTAGCAGCATTGGCTTCTTCTGAGAACTGAGAGGAAGAGTCTGTTCCCTGCTGTTCACCTAGTTTCCAGTGGTTTGCTGGCAATCTTTGGCGATACTTGACTTGTAGAAGTATCACTCCGATCTTCTCATTCTTCTTCATATGACACTCTTTCTGTATGTGTGTCTGTGTCCAAATTTCCCCTTTTAATAAATATACAAGTCGTATTGGAGTATGACCCAACCTAATGATCTCATCTTAACTAATTACATTTGCAATGACCCGTTTTTCAAACAAGGTCACATTCTAAGGTACTGGGAGTTAGAACTTTAACATGTGAATTTGGATTGAGGGGCAAAATTCAGCCCGTGATACATGCAGAGAAAATTCAAGCTCAAAGTTGAAGTTTTATTATTTTAAAAAAATTTCTTACTTACAGTACAAGCTAATTTTGGTTATGATGCATACATATAACCAAAGGACTAATATTTTGTTAGAGTAAGTTGTTCAAGCCAAAGCTGCTAATTAGTAGTTATTGTGGGATGTTAATCTATACCAAAACATCACCATAAAGCGGGGGAAAAGGATGTTCTATTGGTAACATTCCTAAATTGCATTAAAGGCTATAAACCTCACCCTAATGGCAAGTTTCTTTCTGGGTTTTGGAAAATATTCCCTTTTTTTTGTTCTTCCTCTGCCTCTGCAGTTTTTTTTTTCACCACAATTACTTGTCTTCCGCCACTTCACTTGACCTTCCGATTTGGGGCCTTCTTGAAATATGAAAAATGTAGGTAAGAGTGACACTAGAGACCCAGCGATTGGAAGGAGAATGAAAAAATAATGGTATGTATTGTAAAGATGAGGATATTAAGATTCAAAGAGACTGCCCAGAATGAATTGTTAGGAAAGAGCAGGGCTTACAAATATAGACTTACCTGAGGAGTGGATTTCTGTTGAGAATTAGATATTTGACACTGATATAGTTTGGCTGTGTCCCCACCCAAATCTCATCTTGAATTGTAGCTCTCCTAATTCTCATATGTCATGGGAGGGACCCAGTGGGAGGTAATTTGAATAATAGGGGTGGGTCTATTATTCAATAGCATGAATAATGCTATTGAATTCATGAACAGCATTCATGAACAGTTCATGAATTCATGAACACCATGCTGTTCTCATGATAGTGAATAAGTCTCGTGAGATCTGATGGTTTTATATAGGGGAGTCCCCCTGCACATGCTGTCTTGCCTGCCACCATGTAAGATGTCCCTTTGCTCTTCCTTCATCTTCTGCCATGATTGTGAGGCCTCCCTAGCCATGTGGAATTCAGTTCACATGAGGACGTAGAAGAAGGGCAGTATTTTCTTTCCTAATGGCATAACCAAAAGAGGATGGTCGGGCAAGGTCTCTCTCAGACTAAACAGAAATTGTGCAGCCTTGGTTGGCAGATGAGTGACACACATGATTTGTGTATATGACAGTAGGAGAAAAGAAGTTCCTTTTGGGAACAATTCTTGATTGGTGGATGAAAATGGATGTGAAACATAACCTCCTCTTGACTTAGAAAAATGACAACAAATAATGAAGAGTCAGCATCCAAGGTCTTTGAACAGACCATGACTTTAAACTCTAGATGAAATATATATATTCCTATCACATCTAACCTAAATGGTTTCAGGTTGAATTAAAATTTATTGCAACTCCTCACTTTGCTTTTATTCTAAGTGTGTTTCTACATACTATCATGTTTAAATCTTAAGCACTCCTATGAGATAATTATCATAAGTTCTGTTTGGCTAATGAGATGACTAAAGCTTGAAAACTTTCTTCTTGAAGACAGTTTATTTCTTTAAATGAACTAGAAATTGTTTCAAAAAGAGATCTATTTTTATGGAGAATATGACTTGGTAAGACCCTTGGAGTGGCTACTGGGTCTCTAAAACATGATTATTGTGAAATCCTAGGAGACTGTGGATAAATATTTTCAAATTAAAGATGCTGGAGAGAGACAATGTAAGCGAGATCTGGAAGCATAAAGACAGACTTCACAGCAGGTTCTTCGCCATGTTCCCCTCCCCACCCAGGCTTTGGAAAACTTACTTGAAATGCCTGAGGTGAATATATTTCATTTTGAATTGGAGGTAGTGGGTACCTTATTAAATGATAATTTAACCAATAAAATAAAACCATGACTTGTGCAAAAATAAAATAAACTTGTAACAAAGATTTCACAATTCACTAACTAAGGACAGAAAAAATAACATGTTGAGAAGAGTTCAAAAGGAAATTCCAAGGATATTCATTCAAATGATAAAGACAGACAAGAATGCGGAATTTTTTTACGAACATGTGCAAAACTGGCTTCTTCCAGTGGGAAGAGGGAAACCAATTGGATTTCCACAGATCAAAAAAAAAAAAAAATGCATTTGTGGGCAGGGTGTGGTGGCTTACACCTGTAATCCTAGCACTTTGGGAGGCTGAAGAGAGAGGACCCCTTGAGGCCAGGAGTTGAAGAGCAGTCTGGGCAACATAGTGAGAACTCATCTATTAAATATAAAAAAAAAGAAAGAAAAGAAACTTAGCCAGATGTGATGGCATGCACCTGTAGTCCAGCTGTTCAGGAGGCTGAGGTGGGAAGATCCCTTGAGCCTGGAACTTTGAGGCTGCAGTGAGCTATGATTATACCACTGCACTCCAGCTGGGGAGACAGAGCAAGACACTGTTTCAAAAAGAAATGCATTTGTGCTTCAATGAACAGGAATCACTAGTAGTATTATCATTTTCTACAATGGATAGCATTTTAAAATAGCTCAAAGACAAAAAGGACACAGATAACCTAGAAGGGTGTATTAGACAAAACATCCAGTGATAATTCTGTCCATTTCAAAGTATTTCACTATTTTTTTTCCTGACATACTGAGGGTAGTACTAAAGCAACAAACTTGAAGGAGGAAGGCTGAGTCAGAGAAACCTGGGGAAGTAATTAGCTGAGAATCCATAGTCATGGGAAGGCTTTGGGCTTTGGCAAGGGGGTGGATTTGGAGTTCAAGCCGAATTTAACAAAATTGACATATGCTTTGCATTTTGTGGTCCTTAGAATGGTAAGTAGAACATTGGGCTGGAACTCCATTCTTTATCCTTCCAAGCCCACTTCGATTTTTACTTCATTCTACCATATCATCAAAATATTATAAATAAGAGCTTCCTTTTCAGTGAGATTGAGTAATTGTTGAATAATACTGTTACTGCTAGAAGGTATCCAAGCCACACAGCACTGGAATATGTTAATGGTGGCAAATCCATTTGGGTCTGCAGCAACCTCAATTCTTGCCTCCTCAGAAAAAGGAATTTGACTGAGGGGCATAAGGCAGGAAGAGAGACTAAGGCCCGTTTTAGAGCAGGAGTGAAAGTTTATTTTAAAAACTTTAGAACAGGAATGAAAAGAAGGAAAGTACACCTTGGAAGAGGGCCAAGCAGGTGACCTGAAAGGCAAGTGCCCAGTTTGACCTTTTAACTTGGGGTTTTATACATTGGCATAATTCCGAGGTCTTGTGTTACTTCTCCCCTGATTCTTCCCTTGGGGTGGGCTGTCTGCATGTGCATGCTTGAGCCCGCTTGTCCAACTCCTGAGATCTTATCAGGAAGCTGCTGGTCACATTTCAGGTGTTTACTATCTATTAGGAGACTGCCTTTCCCTGGTGCCAGCTGTGACTAATTATTACTTTAGAGAGACAGTTAACAACCTCCAGACCATCACCTGATGGTCACCCAACACTCCAACACTTCTGCTATGTGTGGGGGAGGAGCCCTCTCCTGCCCTGTGTATACCCGACTAGCTGCCCACTGTAACAATACTGAAATTAGTATTTTCTGCTTGGATATAAAGCTGTGTAACCTGAAAGACTATGATGTTTTTCATGCACCTGTATGGGTAGGTAAATATCGTAGGTCGAAGTTCTAACACCCAGTACCTGTGAACTTGACCTTATTTGGAAATAGGGTGTTTGCAGATATAATCAAGTTGAGATGAGGTTAGACCGGATTAGGATGGACCCTAATCCTGATGCTCTCAGACACACACAGAGGGAAAAAGCTCATGTGAAGAAAGAGACAGAAACTGGAATAATACAGCTGCAGGCCAGGAACCCAAAGGATTGCTGGAAACCATCATCAGCTAGGTAAATGCAAGGAAGGATTCTTCTCTAGAGCTTCCAGAAACAGGGTGGCCCTGCCAACACCTCAATTTCAGACTTTTATTTTCCAGACCCATGAGAGCATCAATTTCTGTTGTTTTAAGCTACTGTGTTTGTCCCCAAGAAACCGATACAGTAAAGATGATATCTTTTCTGAAAATAAAGAAGCTTATAATAATGCACGAATTCCAAAAGGATAAGCGAATTTAAAGTAGGTCATAAGAATGACACACAGGCTGGGCGCAGTTGGTCATGCTTGTAACCCCAGCACTTTGAGAGGCCAAGGCAGGAGAATCACTTGAGCCCAGTAGTTCAAGACCAGCCTGGGCAACATGGCAAAGCCCCAGCTCCACAAAAAATATAAAACTTAGCCAGGCATTATGGTGCATGCCTATAGTTCCGGTTACTTGGGAGGCTGACAGGGGAGGATTGCTTGAGCCCAGGAGGTCGAGGCTGCTGTGAGCCATGTTTGTGCCACTGCACTCCAGCCTGGGTGACAGAGCAAGACCCTGTCTAAAAAATATATAAATAAAAATAACATTTGCACATAACAAAGGAAAAAACTGTCGAAAGACAGCAATACTACTCTGGATATAGGCAGGATATTATCATTTTTCTCTTTTTGCCCCAAATGAGAAACCCACAACAGAAGGTGCAACAGGAAAAATATTCTGTGAGTACTCTGAGAACGGAGGGTTACATGAGTGTTCTGAAGAATTGACACTATACAATAGTGAAAAAAAGTCGAGGGAAAGAGCTAATGAGATAAAGTGGAAAATACAATTCAAAATTTTCTAATTCCTTTGTGGACTATGTATAGATTTGGTAGGTAGGATTAAAACACAAATGAGACTATTTTAAAACTTCTTTCGGAATCTGTATGAACATGGACTATTTGGAGGCAAGGGTTATACTGTTGACTTTAGGGATGAATTCATCAGAAATTGCTTTTTGTACTACCTAATTCAGTGTTTGTATCCCCAGCAGGTGCCATAAGCTCCATGGGGACAGGAATGGTGGGGATACACGTATTGAATTAAAACTGTTTACCCCTGAATCTCCCAGGACCCAGAATAAATGCTGGTAAATTGCAGGCATTCTGCCATTAATCACTGAATTAATAATAGAAAGAAATTGAATAACCTGACAAACGTTTCAGTTAGTGACTGACAAAGCTGCAAATCTGTAATGTGGTCTGTTTAATTTACCTACCTGATTGGTTTAGAGCTTCCGGTGTCTGGCTAGTAATTAATTACCTCAGGTTCTTTTATTGGAACAGCCTCTTTTACTTCCGTATTAATCTAAGTTTTGTTATGTTTCTCTTAATTGGTGTCATTCAATACAGTTCATGTGGTATCTGAAACTATAAAACTACATGCAAATATATTTTTTAATTTTTATTGTGTAACAATTTCAGATTCCAGAAAAGATGCAAAGGTATTACACAAATTTCATATACTCTTTACCCAGCTTCCTCTAATGTTAACATCTTGTATAACCATGGCACATTTATCCAAATAGAGAAGTAACTAATAGTAGCATGTTACTACTAACTATAGACTTTTTTTGGATTTTACCAGTTTTTCCATTGATGTCTTTTTTATGTTCCAAGATCCAATCCAGGTTGCAGCATTGCATTAAATAAATACTTGTATCTTTTTGTATTATATATAATGTATATGATATAATAACTATGTAAATAATAGTATATTTACCAGTTTTTGGTGGAAACTTCTTTTAATGACCTCTTTTCAAGTAGCATGTAGCAACCAAAATGCTTTCCGGGGGCACACAAATACTGAATCCGTCAATTTTCTGGTTCTAGCTTACTGGGTCTAAATAGAATAGAGGCCATGATAGTGATCCACATTGTTTTTGAGGTGTTATCTTGATATAAATGGCAACATTTCACACATTTGCCAGTTAATTTCCTTGAGGATATATAAGTAGTAGCTGAGCAGTCTATCTGTTAGGGATATTGCATTCCATTTGGGCTTTACATAGGTGAAACCAAGGAGCCACTCAGGTCCCTTCAGATTTAGATACTCCTTGGTTCATTGCTTCTTAGCTCACTCAGTGATGTGGGGCCTACACATCATAGGTTTCAGACAATCTGTTTGCAAATTAGGCAGTTTAACGCAAAAACAGGGGATGGTCAATCCGGTTTTGTCCATCTTTTTTTCTCTCTCTCTCTCTTTTTGAGACGGAGTCTGCTGTGTCTCCCAGGCTGGAGTGCAGTGGCGCAATCTCGGCTCACTGCAAGCTCCGCCTCCCGGGTTCACGCCATTCTCCTGCCTCAGCCCCCGGAGTAGCTGGGACCACAGGCGTCCGCCACCACGCCCGGCTAATTTTTTGTATTTTTAGTGGAGACGGGGGTTTCCCCGAGTTAGCCAGGAGGTTTTGTCGATCTTAATTTGGGAAAGAAGATTTCTAGTTTCTCTTGAAAAAATTATAAGCCTTGGCAAAATATGCATGGCTGCTTTGGCTGGAAGTGAGCAGCATCTGCCACTTTAGATGGACATAAACTCTCCTGGTCACCACTGTCATCATTCTTCCCTAATATCTTATAATTCAGCATATTATCTGACTGGTATGCCTCACATAGCTTAATACATCCTATGGGTCTAAGTGTCAATTAATTCTCTGTGGTTTTTCATAAAATCCCAGTAAAAAAACTTATTTGGGTAGTTACATATAGAAAGGAGCATGGTTGACAATTTTAAAGCAGAATTTGGTTCTCAGAATGGAGAGAGAAGAAAATATAATCCTTTATGGAAGGTTTGTTTGAATGTCGTCTGTTGCCTTCTAGAACAGCCCTTGTACTGAGAGGTGCTCCATGTCTGTATTTGTTCAATGCAGACTCAAGCTCTGCATTTCTAGTATATACAACACTTCTCCATGGTTTTCTTACCTTTACTTCTCACTTTATCATTTGCACTCTCTCCATGTATTATTTGTGATATCTGTGTAACTCATTAGTTAATATGTTTGCTCTGCATGAGCAATGATAAAGACATGATTCTCCTAAGTCTTTTTTTTTTTTTTTTTAAGCTGCAACTTGGAAAACCTCAAAGGGTTGAATGACTTTCTTGGGCAAATTACATGAAGAAGGGATTCCAAGAACACATGCTCCTGGAGAAGTTTTATTTCTTCCAGATCACCTGGAACTGAAACAAAGTGAAACTAGCAATTTTATCCGGGTTTCAACAAAATCTGATTGCTGTGTTTAGCCATAAACCAGAACAATGAAGTATACAAAATTCTTTTATGACCTATTTATTCACTGGTGCAAGCCATCTGTTTGATATTATGTGTCTGAATTTTGAGAAAGCAATAAAAGCCAAACGAAATTGAGGAAATTAATTCACCTTAAGAAAATAATCTTGCCAAATTGTTCCAGAATAATATTCAGCTATGGGTAAATTGTTTCTTATCCATAGCGGGCACACATTCTCTGCTATTCGCTGTCCTGTGTCAGAAATAGGCTGGCATTGCCTGAAGTAGCTCTGTGCTATAAGCATGTTAGATATTGTTAGCAGCTTCTTGGCCTTTTAAAACTTATATTGAGAGAGAGTTGGCTTGTTTCAGCATAAGTAAGAAGACCACTGATTGGAGCCAACATGTGGAAAGCAAAACTATTATGTTTTGATTTAATGAAGGCACTCATTATTCTCTAGGGATTCTCTGGGCTCTTACTGGAAACAAGACGTTCCCTGCTATCATGACTAATTATTGCGTCCAGCACAAGCTAAATCCCTACCTTAAACAGCTGTTCAGCCCACCTGGAAGTCCAGGGCTAAATCATGTCCCTCTCTGGCTTTATATCTAGCAGAAGTCTAAGATGTACCTCTGGAGCTCTGAATCAACACAGAGCAGAGAGGAGCTCACCTTGATCCTGGACTCACAGACAGAACATTGCTGTGTTGTTGATGTAGAACCATTCATTATTTTGGATATCCTTTTTAGCATGCTTCCCACTTTTGCCTGGTTGGATTCTGGATACCAATTCCAGGTTTCTCATTGGATTTTGCATCCTATTCCTTTCATTATAGCATATGGCTCTCGTGAAATTAATCTTGACTTTGTGCCTGGAATCACTTTCTCTTTTTATCTTCCACCTTAAGCTGACATTCACTGAACTCCGTTCAGACAAAAATTTTTTTCCTGACATTAAGGTTTTTTATTGACAGATAATAATTTCACAGGTTTATGGAGTACATAGTGATGTTTTGATACATATCACATGCAGTGATCAGATCTGGGTAATTAGCATAGCTATCATCTCAAACATCTTTCACTTCTTTGTGTTAGGAACATGTAATACCCTTCTAGCTACTTGACATTACATTATATATTATTGTTAACTGTAGTCTTCATACTGTGGTAGAGAACACTAGAACTTATTCCTCCTATCTATCTGTAATTTTGTATCTTTTAATAAGCCTCTCCCTATCACCTTCTTCCCCCATCCTTCCCAGCCTCTAGTATCTTCTGCTCTACTTTTTACTTCTATGAGATCAATTTCTTTTTTTTTTTTTTTTTTTTTTTTTTGAGGCGGAGTCTCGCTCTGTCGCCCGGACTGGAGTGCAGTGGCCGGATCTCAGCTCACTGCAAGCTCCGCCTCCCGGGTTCACGCCATTCTCCTGCCTCAGCCTCCCGAGTAGCTGGGACTACAGGCGCCCGCCACTTCGCCCGGCTAGTTTTTGTATTTTTAGTAGAGATGGGGTTTCACCGTGTTAGCCAGTATGGTCTCGATCTCCTGACCTCGTGATCCGCCCGTCTCGGCCTCCCAAAGTGCTGGGATTACAGGCTTGAGCCACCGCGCCCGGCCTAGATCAATTTCTTTACCTTCCACATGAGTGAGAGCATGCCGTGCTTAACTTTCTCTTCCTAGCTTATTTCACTTAACATAATGTCCTCCGGTTCTATCCATATTGCCATGAATGACAGACCTTCATTCTTTTTTATGGCTGAATGGTATTTCATGGTGTATATATACCACATTTTTTGTATTACATCATCTGTATTTTAAAATTATTCTATTTGTGGGTTAAACCTTATTGAGGTATAATTTACGAAGAGTATGTTGCATCCGTTTTAAGTGTACAGTTAGTTCAATGGGTTTTGACAAAGGTATATACAATCATATAACGACCACTACAATCAAAATATAGAGTATTTCCAACTTCCTGAATAGTTTCCTTATGCCCCTTTGTTGTTCAGAAAAAATGTTTTAAAAATATTTAATTTAATTTAATTTTAAGTTTGGGATATATGTGCAGAACATGCAGGTTTGTTACATAGATAAACTTGTGCCATGGTGGTTTGCTGCATCTATCAACCTATAACCCAGGTATAAAGTCCTGCATGCATTAGCTATTTATCCTGATGCTTTCCCTTCCCCCACCCCACAACAGGCTGCAGTGTGTGGTGTTCCCCTCCCTGTGTCCATGTGCTGTCATTTTTCAACTCCCACTTATGTGTGAGAACATGCAGTGTTTGGTTTTCTGTTCCTGTGTTAGTTTGCTGAGGATAAAGTCTTCCACCTTCGTCTATTTCCCTGCAAAGGACATGATCTCATTCTTTTTTATAGCTGCATAGTATTCCATGGTGTGTATGTACCACATTTTCTTTATCCAATCTATCATTCATGGGCATTTGGGTTGATTCCATGTCTTTGCTATTGTGAATAGTGCTGCAATAAACATATGCGTGCATGTATCTTATAACAGAATGATTTATATTCCTTTGGATGTATACCCCATAATGGGATTGCTGGGTCAAATGATATTTCTGGTTCTAGATACTTGAGGAATTGCTACCCTGTCTTCCACAATGGTTGAACTAATTTACACTCCCACCAATGGTGTAAAAGCATTCCTATTTCTCCACAGCCTCGCCAGCATCTGTTGTTTCTTAACTTTTTAATAATCACCATTCTGACTGGCATGAGAAGGTGTCTCATTGTGGTTTTGATTTGCATTTCTCTAATGATCAGTGATGTTGAGCTTTTTTTCATAGATTTGTTGGCCACATAAATGTCTCCTTTTGGGAAGTGTCTGTTTATGTCCTGTGTCCACTCTTTAATGGGGTTGTTTTTTTCTTGTAAATTTGTTTAAGTTCCTTGTAGATTCTGGATATTTAACCTTTGTCAGGTGGATAGATTGCAAAATTTTTCTCCCATTCTGTACGTTGTCTGTTCACTCTGATGATAGTTTCTTTTGCTGTGCAGAATCTCCTTAGTTTAATTAGATCCCATTTGTCAATTTTTGCTTTTGTTGCAACTGCTTTTGATGTCTTTGTCATGAAATCTCTTCTCACCCCTATGTCCTAAATGGTATTGCCTAGATTTTCTTCTAGGGTTTTTACAGTTTTGGGTTTTACATTTAGGTCTTTAATCCATCTTGAGTTAATTTCTATATAAGGTATAAGGAAGGGGTCCAGTTTCAATTTTCTGCATATGGCTAGCCAGTTTTCCCAGCATCATTTATTAAATAGGGAATCCTTTCCCCATTGCTTGCTTTTGTCGGGTTTGCCAAAGATCAGATGGTTATAGATGTGTGGTCTTATTTCTGAGATCTCTATTCTGTTCCATTAGTCTATGTGTCTATTTTGGTACCAGTACCATGCTGTTTTGATTACTATAGTCTTGTAGTATAGTTGGAATTCAGGTAGTGTGATGCGCCCAGCTTTGTTCTTTTGCTTAAAATTATCTTGGCTATATGAGCTCTTTTTTGGTTCCATATGCATTTTAAAGTAGTTTTTTGTAATTCTGTGAAGAATGTCAATGGTAGTTTAACGGGAATAACATTGTATCTATAAATTACTTTGGGCAGTATGGCCATTTTCATGATATTGATTTTTTTGTATCTACAAACATGGAAGGTTTTCCCATTTGTTTGTGTCCTCTCATATTTCCTTGAGAAGTGGTTTGCAGTTCCTCTTGAAGAGATCCTTAACATCCCTTGTTAGGTGTTTTATTCTCTTTGTAGCAATTGTGAATGTGAGTTCATTCATGATTTGGCCCTCTGCTTGTCTATTGTTGGTATATAGGAATGCTTGTGATTTTTGCACATTGTTTTTGTATCCTGAGACTTTGCTGAAGTTGCTTATCAGCTTAAGGGCTTTTGGGCTGAGATGGTGGGGTTTTCTAGATATAGGATCATGTCATCTGCAAACAGAGACAATTTGACTTCCTCTCTTCCTGTTTTAATGCACTTTATTTCTTTCTATTGCCTGATTGCCCTGGCCAGAACTTCCAATACTATGTTGAATAGGAGTGGTGAGAGATGGCATCCTTGTCTTGTGCCAGTTTTCAAAGGGAATGCTTCCAGTTTTTGTCCATTCAGTATGATATTGACTGTGGTTTGCCATAAATGGCTCTTATTCTTTTGAGATGTGTTCCATCAACACCTAGTTTACTGAGAGTTTTTAACATGCAGAGCAGAAATTTTACCAAAGCCCTTTTCTGCATCTATTGAGATAATTATGTGGTTTTTTTTATTAGTTCTGTTTATGTGATGAATTACATTTATTGATTTGCATATGTTGAACCAACCTTGCATCCTGGGGATGAAGCCCACTTGATCATTATGGATAAACTGTCTGATGTGCTGCTGGATTCAGTTGCCAGTATTTTATTGAGGATTTTTGCCTCAATGTTCATCAAGGAAATTGGCCTGAAGTTTTTAATTTTTGTTGTATCTCTGCCAGGTTTTGATATCAGGATGATGCAGGCCTCATAAAATGAGTTAAGGAGAAGTCCGTCCTTTTTAATTGTTTGGAATCGTTTCAGAAGGAATGGTACCAGCTCCTCTCTGTACTTCCGGTAGAATTCATCTGCAAATCCGTCTAGTCCTGGGATATTGTTTTTGGTTGGTAGGCTATTTATAATTGTCTCGATTTCAGAACTTGTTATTGGTCTATTCAGGGATTCAACTTCTTCCTGGTTTAGTCTTGGGAGGTTGTATGTGTCCAGGAATTCATCAGTTTCTTCTAGATTTCCTAGTTTATTTGAGCAGAGGTGTTTGTAGTATTCTCTGATGGTTGTTTGTATTTCTCTGGGATCAGTGGTGATATCCTCTTTATTATTTTTTGTTGTGTCTTTTTTATTCTTCTCTCTTATTAGTCTAGCTAGCCGTCTATCTATTTTATTATTTTTTTTCAAAAAAACAGCTCCTGAATTCATTGATTTTTTGAAGGGTTTTTCCTATCTCTATCTCCTTCAGTTCCACTCTGATCTTAATTATTTCTTGTCTTCTGCTAGGTTTTTTATTTGTTTGCTCTTTTTTCTCTAGTTATTTTAGAGATCTTTCTATCTTTCAGATGTGGGCATTTGGTGCTATAAATTTCTGTCTTAAAACTGCTTTAGCTGTGTCCCAGAGATTCTGGTACATTGTCTCTTTGCTCTCATTGGTTTCAAAGAACTTCTTGATTTCTGCCTTAATTTCATTATTTACCCAGGAGTCATTAAGGAGCAGGTTGTTCAATTTCTTTGTATTTGTGTGGTTTTGAGTGAGTTCCTTAATCCTGAGTTTAATTTGATTGCACTGTGGTCTGAGGGACCATTTGTTATGATTTCAGTTCTTTTGCATGTGATGAGGAGGATATTACTTCCAATTATGTGATCAATTTTAGAGTAAGTGCCATGTGGCACTGCCCTTAACATTTTTTCCTTCATTTAGACCTTGGAGAATCTGATGATTATGTATCTTGAGGTTGATATTCTTTTGGTGCATCTTACTGGGGTTCTCTGGATTTCCTGAATTTGAATGTTGGCCTATCTTGCTAGATTGGAGGAGTTCTTCTGGATGATATCCTGAAGTGTGTTTTTCAACTTGGTTCCATTCACCCTGTCTCATTCAGGTATTCCAATCAGTCGTAGGTTTGGTCTTTTTTACATAGTTCCATAGTTCTCAGTGTATATTCTGTTGTTTCTGGGTGGAGAGTTCTGTAGATATCTATCAGGTCCACCTGATCCAGAACTGAGTTCAAGTCCTGAATATCCTTATTAATTTTCTGTCTTGATTATCTGTTGAATATTGATAGTGGGGTGTTAAAGTCTCCCATGATTATTGTGTGGGAGTCTAAGTCTCTTTGTTGGTCTTTAAAAAGTTGTTTTATATATCTGGGTGTTCCTGTATTGGATGCATATATATCTAGGATTGTTAGCTCTTCTTGTTGAATTGATCCCTTTACCATTATATAATGCTCATCTTTGTCATTTTTTATCTTTGTTGGTTTAAAGTCTGTTTTGTCAGAAACTAGGATTGCAACCCCTGCTCTCTTCTGCCTTCCATTTGCTTGGTAAATTTTCCTTCATTCCTTTATTTTGAGGCTATGTGTGTCTTTGCATGTGAGGTGGATCTCTTGAATACAACACATTGATGGGTCTTGACTCTAATTCAATTTGCCAGTCTGTGTCTTTTAACTGGCACATTTAGCCCATTTTCATAATATTGTTATGTGTGAATGTGATCTTGTCATCATGATGCTAGCTGGTTATTTTGCAGACTAGTTGATGTAGTTTCTTCATAGTGTCGTTGGTCTTTGTACTTCAGTGTGTTTCTGCAGTGACTGGTACCAGTTTTTCCTTTCCATATTTAGTACTCCCTTCACGAGCTCTTGCAAGGCAGGCCTGGTGGTGACAAATTCTCCTAGCAGTGGCTTGTCTGAAAAGGATTTTATTTCTCTTCTTTACTTATGAAGCTTAGTTTGACTGGATATGAAATTCTGGGTTGGCAACTCTTTTCTTTAATAATGTTGAATATTGGCCCCCACTATCTTTTGGCTTATAGGGTTTCTGCTGAGAGGTCCACTGTTAATCTGATGGGCTTCCCTTTGTAGATGACCAAGTCTTTCTCTCTGGCTGCCCTTGACATTTTTTCCTTCGTTTCAACCTTGGGGAATCTGATAATTATGTATCTTGGGGTTGATATTCTTGTGATGCATCTTACTGGGGTTCTCTGGATTTCCTGAATTTGAATGTTGGCCTGTCTTGCTAGATTGGAGGAGTTCTTCTGGATGATATCTTGAAGTGTGTTTTTCAACTTGGTTCCATTCACCCTATCTCATTCAGGTATTCCAATCAGTCGTAGGTTTGGTCTTTTTTACATAGTGCCATAGTTTTCAGAGTTTTTGTTCATCCTTTTCATTCTTTTTTCTCTAATCTTGTCTGCCTGCTTATTTCAGCAAGATAGTCTTTGGGCTCTGATATTCTTTCTTTCACTTAATTGATTGGTGATTGATACTTGTGTTTGCATCACGAAGTTCTTGTGCTGTGTTTTTCAGTTCCATCAGGTCATTTATGTTCCTCTCTAAACTGGTTATTCTAGTTAGCAGTTCCTATAACCTTTTATCATGGCTCTTAGTTTCTTTGCTTTAGGTTAGAACATGCTCCTTTAGCTCAGTGAAGTTTGTTATTACCCACATTCTGAAGCCTAGTTCTGTCAATTCATCCAACTCAGCCTACAGCCAGTTCTGTGCCCTTACTGGAGAGGTGTTGCGGTCATTTGGAGGAGAAGAGGCATTCTGGCCTTTTGAGTCTTCAGCATTTTTTCATTGATTCTTTCTCATCTTCATGAGTTTGTCTAGTTTCATTCTTCGAGGCTACTCACCTTTGGATGGGGTTTTGTGGGGACTTTTTTTGTTGATGCTCTTGTTGTTGCTTTCTGTTTGTTTTTCTTTTAACCATGAGGCCCCTCTTCTGTAGGGCTGCTGAGGTTTGCTCGGGGCTCACCTCAGGCCCTATTAACCTGGGTACCCAGAGATATCACCTGAGAAGGCTGGAGAACATCAAACATGGGTGCCTGCTCCTTGCTCTGGGATCTCTGTCCTTGAGGGACACAGACTTGATGCTAGTAGGAATGCTCTTGTATGCGATGTCCGGCGACCCCTACTGGGGGGTCTCACCCAGTCAGGGAGCACAGGATCTGGGACCTGCTTAAGAAAGCACCTTGTCTGTCCCTTGGTGGAGGGGTGTGCTGCGCTGGGGGGAAACCCACTCATCGGGGCTACTCAGTTTCCTCAGAGCTAGCAGGGGGAAAGACTAAGTCTGTTGGTCCATGATCATGGCCATCCTTCCTGCTAGGGGCTAAGGCCCGGGGAGATTAGAGTTCTGTCCCTAAGCCCCTGGCTTGAGCTGCTGAAGTTCCTGCAGCGAGGCCCTGCCCAGTGAGAGGGATGGGTCAGGCAGATAAAAATGTTTAAACTACTATCTGATCTCTGTTGTTCAGGAAACTTTCTCATCCTCTGTTTGGTTTCTGATCATAGATTTTAACTTTTCAGTTAAATGTACTGGATGCCATATATGCCCAAGTACTCAATTTAAGGATTCTTCTGTGATTGCCCTGCACCACTCAGGTGGTGTACCCATCTGCACCAGCAACTACCCATATTGAGAGCCTTAAACTACACTGATGAAGCTGGTGGTGTGGAATACTGGAAAGATCCTGCACCGGGATATTGGAATTAGAATTTGATAATTTTCTATGTGTCATGGGGAATGATGGCACGTCTCTCTGTCTGCTTTACCATTTATAAACTAAAGGAGAATGACCATCATTTGTAACTTTTCGGCTACTCCATGTTTCTCCAAAACTTTTAAGGGAAAATTGATAAAACAAACAAAAGTGGAGCTTTTTCTCAAAATGGTAGTATGAGGTTTAAATCATGCCTGCCTGTCCCTGCCCCTCATATGCCACTGTCTCTACTTTAGGGACATTCCCTGAAGTATCTCATTGGGTCTCCTTAGGCCTCATAGAGAATAAACTAAAAACCTAGCTTATCTGTAGAGTTCATTTCAATTGTATAAAATCAGTGACTCAAGGTATGTTTTTTCTCTCTCTTTTTAGGACCTTAAATGTTAAAGTAAAACCAATCAGCCAATTGCTTATAAATAATGGTTTGAATATTTTACACTATATCCACTGATCATTTGACTGTTCTACTAAAAACTGCAGATCAGCATATATACTTTTCATAAACAAGAAAAGATCACTGGCAGTAACAAAAATGAATACATTGATTGTGTGCCTAAGTGAACAAACATTGAACGATGTCATTAAGTACTACCTGAATTTGCTTTGAGGGATAGCAAGATTTTGTCACCTGCTGTGTATAATGTGATATTAGTAAAAGGTATTTTCTTTATAGTAATAAAAACTATTTCTTATATGCACATGCTTTAGCTCATTATGTCCTTATAACAGCCCTCCAGTGTCTTTACTCTTTTTTTTTTTTGAGACGGAGTCTTACTCTGTCGCCCAGGCTGGACTGCAGTGGTGCGATCTCCGCTCACTGCAAGCTCTGCTTTCCAGGTTCACGCCATTCACGCCATTCTCCTGCCTCAGCCTCCCGAGTAGCTGGCACTACAGGTGCCTGCCACCACGCCCAGCTAATTTTTTGTAGTTTTAATAGAGACAGGGTTTCACCATGTTACCCAGGATGGTCTCGATCTCCTGACCTTATGATTTGACCACCTTGGCCTTCCAAAGTGCTGGGATTACAGGCGTGAGCCACCACATCCAGTTGTGTCTTTTCTTGATCTGTGTACCATATTGCCTCTCATAGCCATAGGTAAAAATCATATGACAGCATAAAACATGATTGCCTTTTTTTACTCAGTAATAGAATATATTGATAATTTTAATGACCATCAATCCTAAGCACACACAACCAGTTAAAACATCTTACTAATGATGTTTAGACATCAACTTATCTACTACAAATGCATAAATTATGTTAAAAGTAAAGAGATGTTTGTGAATCAGAGCTAAACGGGTAAAGGATGGGGCTTGTTGATCAGTCAAAAAATCTTACTGAAGGAAATAAGGTGAAATAAAGGATGACAGGACAGAAGTTTGGAAGGAAGAAAGAAGGAAGAAGGGAAAAGCAAGAGATAGCTTGAAAACCTGAGGACATTAAGGAGGATGTCTATCACTGACTACTGTGTGATCTGGGAGAAGTTTTTTTTTCCTCTACGTGCATGGGTTACATCAACTGTAAAGTGGAAATAAGAACGACTTGCCTTACAAGGTTGCTGAGATGTTAAATGATATCTTGCATGAACATGACTTAGAAGACTGCCTGGCACACAAAAAGTGGCTCAAGAACATCGGTGGTGTCATACAACAAGTGAAGCCTTGTAGACGATGATCAGGCGGGAGTGATTAAATGGGCACCAGGGAAATTTACCAGATGTAGTGAGGTTCAGGGCAATGGAGGGAAGGTGAGAATGGTACAGCAGCTCCACTGGGCTGGAGCTCTTTTATCTCTACTCCACTAAACATAATCATACCTCCTTTGCTTTTCCACAATACATAGGTGGAAAAGATTATTTTTTGAGACGACTCTCACTACAGAACCTGTAGAACAAAATCATCTTATTGCCCTTCAAAATCCTTCTGCTTCTCTTGAATGCTTTTTCTCCCACAAAAGAACTCATAGCCCTTTCATTACTTTCTGCCTGCAAACAGCTATCACCTCCTGCTCCTCCACTTCTGGATGCATAGGTACACAGCGTCCTGCATTGCAATCCGTTCCACTCTGCCCTGGCACTGTGTTCCATCACTCATGCTCCAAGTTCTGAGGCAGCAAAAAATCAGAGGCTGGGAGGGTCAGTCTATTCTAAAAAGAAGTGTCCATGAGTAAAGTTCATGAAGAAGGAGGAGGAGAAACAGGAGGAAGAGAGGAAGGAGGAGGAAGGGAAAAAAGAGTCTCATTTAAACAATAGAGGTGAGATTAGCAGGTGTCTGAGAGAGTAAAGTTATTGATCAGAACAAGGGAAATAGTCCAACTGAAGCAACAAAGGTGGATAGGGACCGGGTAATACAATGTTAGAATATGAAAATTAATGAGTCAAGCACAAATCAGGTAGGCATGGAAATGTGTAATTACTAATACTCCAGGTTGAATCTTAAAGGTGCAAATTTGATTATTCAGTACCAGCTTGATGAACTCCCACCTTGTTGGTAATAGAACCAAACAAAGTCAAGCTTTCTTCAAACACAAAAATGGCAATTTGGTGTGCTCACCTGTGCCGGATGTTAATGGCTAATGCAGAGTTGTTTTCGGAATGTTTTGAATTTAGGAAAAGATTCTTAGAAACTGGAGGACTTTTAATTTTTTTTTCAAATCTTACAGCTTTGGGAAGTCAGCAGGAGCAAGATTTAATGCTAGGTGGAATTGTGGGAGATTCAACAACCACTTCCTACAGGAAATCACTTGTCGTGAATAAATGTAATGTTTTACCCCGATCCAAAGCAATAATTTGGATTGCTTCAGTGTTCTCAAGGTTTCCACAAAGTCACATTCTTATCTATGTGGTTTCATTAGAATCTCTTCCATTAGTATAGCCTCGGTTACCACCTTTAGACTG
The DNA here is from genome assembly GCF_009764315.1 of Trachypithecus francoisi. NCBI lineage: Eukaryota > Metazoa > Chordata > Mammalia > Primates > Cercopithecidae > Trachypithecus > Trachypithecus francoisi. The sequence goes on along the minus strand of NW_022681472.1, from coordinate 77,160,612 downwards.
CTGAATCCTAATTTTAAGATTTCCCTACACTATTTCCTAGATTAGATTAGATATCTAGTAGACAGATATTGTAACTTCTATACTAACAGGAATTTTAAAATTAGAATGTTCAAAAAAAAAAGCTTTTCTTCTTTTAAATTTTGTATTTATTTTTAATTGACAAATACCAATTATATTTATTTACCTAATACAATGTGATGTTTTGATACATGTATACATTGTGGAATGAGCAAATCGGATTAATTAATATATCTGTTACCTCACAAAGTTATTTCTTTATAGTGAGAACATTTAAAATCCACTCTTTGGGCAATTTTGAAATATATAATACATTATTATTATCTATAGTCACTTTCTATTCAATGCATCACCAGAAGTTATTCTTCCGGTATAATTAAAACGTTGTAGCCTTTGACCAACATTGCCCTCCAGCCTCTACTAATCACTATTTTACTTTCTACTTCTATGAGTTCAAATATTTACATTGTATAGATAAGTGGGATTATGTAATATTTGTCTTTCTGTGCTTGGTTTATTTCTATTAGCATAATGTTCTCTAGATTCATGCATGTTTTTGCAATTGACAGAATTGTGTTCTTTCAAAAGGCTAAATAGTATACTATTGTGTATATACATTGATTTTTGTTATTCATTCATCTGTTGATAGGCACTTAAGTTGTTTTCATATTGTGGGCATTGTAAATACACTACAGTAAAAGGGCAGCCTCTTCAATTAATGGTGTTGGGAAAATTGGTTATTCACATGCAGAAGAATGAAACTGGAACCTTATCTCACCCCTTATCTCACCTCTTGTACAAGCATCAACTAAGAAAGGATTAGAGACTTAAGTGTAGGACCTAAAACTGTAAAACTACTAGAAGATAACACAGGGGAAAATCTGTATGACATTGGTCTAGATGATGATTTCTTGCATTTAATCCCCAAGGTACAGGCAACAGACACAAAAATAGACAAATGGGACTGGTCTAATGAAAAAGCTTCTGCATAGTAAATAAAACAACAGAGTGAAGAGACAACCCACATACTAAGAGAAAATATTTGCAAATCGCTTACTAGGTAAGGGACTCATATCAAAAATATATAAGGAAATAAAACACATAAGTAACAAGAACACAACTCTGTGAAAATGAACACTCAACTATTTTCTGTAATTATTAAATATGATTTGATAGTTATTTTATCTTTGTGTTAGAACTTTTACATGGCATCAATGTATCATTTCCCTTTTCTCCTTTACTTGTTACATGTAAATTGCTTTTTTTCAGGATATATTTATTTGACTTAACAGTTATTAAGTGACTTGTTACATTATAAACTACTCAAAGGCCCCAGCTAGCATTTTATAGTCTACTCAATCTAAGCAAGGTGTAGGTTATTGCTTTTGTGTCTTAAAACCCGTAATTGCAGCCAATGCTCTGAGAAAAATCAGCTGTTGAGTAAACTCATAGCCTTTCCACTACTTCTAAAGTATTAGAAGCTGGCTGTGGGTCTCTGGGAGAAAGATATTGACTACGGCTGTAATTGAAGTTGTTCCATAAGTAATCAAGGCATAAGTGCAAAATACTGGCCTACCATTTATGTGAGTTTACCAAAAAACCCACATGGCCAAAATGCTAATAGACTCCTGAGAGTGTTGACCTTCAAAAGATACAAAGCACTTTGCTAATTAACATCACTCTAGCTTAGAAAGCACATTTGGTATAATTGCCCTTCCAAGTAAAGTGAGATTTGTTTACTTGCACATTTTGTCTTTCAATTGTCTCCACCCTAATTTAGGAAAAGACCCTATTACGAAAGAAAACAAATTCTCAAGAATTCTCAGCTTCTCTTTTATGATGGTTGGCAAACAGAAAGGCATCTGGATTCAGACAAACAGTGATGATTTCTCCTAGCTTTACAATGTGTGCAAATCTTACCCCCTGCTCTCTGCTTCATCAGTTCAATTTAATTTAATTCAAGCCAACAAATATTTTAAAGTAATATTAGGATCTGTGTATATGATGTTTAATGGAACATATGCTGTCCTTACAGAAATTTCATTTTGTGCTAGGGCACTTTATCTGCATCCCCAGAATAAATTTATCCATAGATACATTTGTTTAGTATTTACTATTCAGTTATCTCTCTCCATGTTCTTTTCACATTTGGCATTACTGAAATAAACCATGAACCAAAAAACGTGCCAAGCTAAACAAGTGAAACAGCATGCATTCTGGAATTTTTAGAGGTAGGAAGAACTTATTGAATGTTTGGGCAGTCAGGAAAGCCTCCTTTGAGAATGTGATTAAACTTTAAATAGTGGGTCTGGGGAAGTAGTCACAATCCCTTTAAAGTAGGTAATGACAAAGTACTATTACTCTTGCAAATGACATGTAATCAGTAAGTCAGTAAATTGAGCATGGATGCATGCATGCATCCATGGGAAAATACAATTAAATAAATCAGTCAATAACTACAACGTCAAGAAATTAAGATAAGTTTGAGTGTGCAGTAGTGGCATTGCTGGGGTTCTGGAACTAGGTAGCCTTAAACTTCTCTTCTGGTTCCAGCTGTTAGGGACTTTATGAAATCTAGGTTGCAAATGGGCTGTGTTCACTAGGCCAATTCCAATAGATTATTATGCTACACTCCAGTCACAATAGTCACAAGAGATCTAGTTACAATTCTTAAGCGTGTCAGATAATCCTTGCAAGCAGGGATTATATCTTATTACATGCTCTATTCTTCGTAGGACCAAATTTAATGCCTTGCTGACAGGTGATACTCTGTAAATGGCTACTGATTGATAGTTAGTTGATTGGTGGATTGAAAGTAAGGAGCCAGTAGAGGGTTTGAACAGAGCTGTGGTTTGAATGTGTTCCCCAAAGTTCATCTGTTGGAAATTCAATCTTCAGTGCAATGTTGTTGACAGGTGGAACCTTTAAGAGGTGATTAGGTCAGGAGGTTTCTGTCCTCTTGAATGGATTAATAACATTATTGCAGGCGTGGGTTAGTTATTGATATGGCTAAGCTTTGTGTCCCCACCCAAATCTCATCTTGAATAATAGCCCTCATAATCCCCGTGTGTCAAGGGAGAGACCAGGTGGAGGTAATTGAATCATACGGGCAGTTTCCTTCTTGCTATTCTTATGAGTGAGTGAATTCTCACGAGATCTGATGGTTTTATAAGGGGCTCTTTCCCCTTCTCTCAGCACTTCGCCTTCCTGCCACCTTGTGAAAAAGGTGCCTTGCTTCTCCTTTGCCTTCTGCCATGATTATAAGTTTCCTGAGGCCTCTACAGCCATACTGAATGGTGAGTCAATTAAACCTCTTTCCTTTATAAATTACCCAGTCTCAGGTAGTTATTTAGAGCAGTGTGAAAACATACTAATGCAGTTATCCAGGGAGTGGGTTCCTGATAATGGTGAGTTTGTTCCCATTCTCCTCTCTTTTGTCTCTCGTGAGCTCTGTTGCCCAGAGATAGAGGAGAAAAAACAACAATTTTATTATTGAATGAGCGTTAAACCAGAGAATATGATGTGAATCACAGACACTTCACTAACAGATTACAAAGATAGAAAGACCATATTATATAATTGAGCAGATACAACTCATTACTTACGTGTTCTCAAGACAGATGATATGTGACCATTTGTCGTATGTGTTCATCCTAAGTTCACCTTGTATTTGGGGTGACTGTGTGTGTTAGTCTTGATCACAGAATGTAGTTTTGGAAAGGGATTCCTACTGAAGTGAGCTTTTTACTGTCCCACAGAAACTGGGAGGTAGGGTTTTTATCATCCTTGATTATTACATTTCAAAGAGGTGGTTCCCAAATCCTTGAGAAGGACATTCTTGGATCTTAAAGAAACTTATTTGGCTTTTAGAAATATTTACATACATTTCACAAACATAAAGAACATACAAATTTTCTAAAGTGAATGCTCTAAGAAAAGAGAATTAAAGGAAATCTCTTTGTTTTCAACAGGAAGAATTAGACCTCTTATTTTAAATGAGTATTTGCTTCTTCACCTATCAAGCATGTACTACACTTTATTCCAATTGCCTGTTTACTTAGCTCTGTCTCTCCAGAGAGTGTAAGATCCTTGGAGGCCAGCAAAATTCCTTGCTTATTTCTGTATTTTATTACCTAGAAGAGTTTCTGGCCCATAGCAGGTCTTCAAAAAAGTATTTGTTGATGGAAACAATAAAACTGCTTTACTTCATGTTGAGTGGACTGTACAATTTGAAATTAACATGGCTTTTTCTACTTCTAGAATCAGAAAACTAGGAGAGGCCTTGGGGATCATTTGGTTCAATCCCTTCATATCTGAGGCTGTAGAGTTTAAACAGCTCAAATGCATTACAGCAAATATCAGAAAAAATAACTACTGACTAGCCCTCTTCACGTGAAAATCAGTACCTTTACTTTGCCACACTACCTTCCATTGTTACATCACATAAATAATCTTGGGAAGTCTAATTTTTGTAAATTTTGATTTGATACTTTTATCATCTTCCCTAAGTCTCTGCTAGAATTCTTTAAGGGATGAAGGCTTTGACTAGAAGGCTACTTAAAGCTTTTCCTTGATGTTCACATTTTATGAGTTCATACACATAATGGGTTTTTGAAAAGTCCCTGCATTAATAGTTCAATAAATGATAGGCATTAATATTCTTGTTTTTTATTTCTATTCTTGTTATACTAATGATTTAACTATTTTCCTGGCATATTGCTAGTACTTGGTAAATGACCAATAATGGTCAATTCTCTCTCTACCTGTATGGGATAAATATACTTCCAAGTTACAAAAGAACAAACAAAAGATAAGCGACCTCATTTCAAACAGCTAATAAATGGTATAGCTAGGAGTATTTTCTCCTTGCATATCACTTTAAACATCATATTATTCTAACAATATACTATATTGATTTCAGTAGACTAGATAAAGTATGCATACAAGTATTGCAAAATGTTAAATAATCATGGAATGGACAACTGAGTGGGACAGAAAAGTTTACAGGAAATAAAAGGAAAGGGTAAGTAAGCTAACCTAAACAGCACTAAATGAGAGGTGTTTGTGATAAACACATTCTTAAACAAAATCCCATTGAATTCTCCACACGCCCCTGTGAGAAGGGTAATATCTTTACATAATCCCAAACCAGAAATCCCTGGGGGCAGATATTGATATGATTTGGCTGTGCCCCACCCAAATCTCACATTGTAGCTCCTGTAATCCCCACATGTCTTGGGAGGAATCTGGTAGGAGGTAATTGAATCATGAGGATGGGTATTTCCTGTGCTGTTCTGGTGATAGTGAATAAATATCATGAGATCTGATGGTTTTATAAAGGGGAGTTCCCCTGCACATACTCTTTCTCTTACCTCCTTACCTCTTCTCTTACCTAAGATGTAACTTTGGTCCTCCTTGGCCGTCTGCCATGATTGTGAGGCCTCCCCAGCTATGTGGAACTGCATCCATTAAACCTCTTTCCTTTACAATTACCCAGTTGCAGTTATGTCTTGATTAGCAGTGTGAGAATGGACTAATATAGATACATTATGAAATGTGGAATGTTACCTTTAGAAAGGTAACAGAATGCATTTATCACTGTGTGTGCATCAATCCGCATTTCAGGTCTTACCCATTAAATACATTAATATTTATGCAGGTAAAAAGTATGAATAGTCATACTAGGTAAGTATAAGTTTATTGTTGAGCACAACAGTGTGAACTAGTTATTAATCCCAGGGGAGCACTCTGAACATTTCTGACCATTGCATCTTGTGGCCAAGCCACCAAGGAAAACACAACACAGTCAGGTACTGGATGGAACACTTTGCTTATACAGCAGGTCCTTGAGTAACCTTGTTTTGTTCAGTGTTATTTCATTATAACCTTGAGATAAAATGGATTCCCGACTGGGGTTGCTGTCTATGTGGAGTTTGCATGGTCTTTCCCTGTCTGTGTGGGATTTCTCTGGTCCTCTTCTTCCCTTTCCTGTTTCAAAGATGTGCAAATTAGGTTTACTGGTGTCTACATGGTCCCAGTGTGAGTGTAGGTGTGTACGTGTGTGTGCCCTGTGAGGGCATGGTGTCCTGGCCAAGATGGGTTTCCATCTTGTGCCCTGAGCTTTTAGGACTGGCTTCACCTGCCCACACTCATGAACTGGAGTAATTGGGTAATTATCTTGCTTTTTATCAGTCTTTCTTAAATATATGTATAGCTCACATTTATTTCAATGTTTAATATCAGAAGTGTTTTCATGTTTCTTTAGAGGTTTGGTAATGTTTTGTAACCAGAAATATGCCATAGGAACTTAACTCTTGTTTGTATCAATTAGTCTACGGTAACGTTGGTATCCTTAGATGTCATTTGCTCATTCATAGTTTCCAAGAACCTATTGAGAATGTTCAGTGAGTACTTACTGTGTAGAGAACGGACAGAGCAAGATCAGTTTCAACGATGTGTGCTGGTTCCCCATGACTAGGGTATCTCTCCTGGCAGAAGACGCAGTGCCTGCACCCATCATGTGCCTCAGTAGGACCTCAATCCCTCCCCTGTGGGGTCTGAAAAACTGATGTCTGGGGGACTGCTTGGAGACCACAGACTCACAAGCTTAAGCAAAACAAGGGAGCACTCACGAGTCTGAAAGAGGGAAAGATATTTCCGCACAAAGTAATAAGCTTGGCATAGGCAGTGTGGGCTCTTTCTCTCTCGGTAAGGAAATGTTCCAGGCTCAAAGCCCATTCTTATGTAACTGAGCAGTGATCAGCAGAGGTTGAAAGACTGTGCAAGTGGGTCTGCCTTTTCCAACAGTTATAAATAGTTTAAAGTCTTTTCTTTTTAAGTTCCAATGTCAGGACACGTTTGCTTTTCAAATAAATTAGAAAAAACTGCTATGATTTTTCTACTTTTTTATTTTGTTGAAATTGTGGCTCTATCATTTGAGTGTAAGAATACATTTTACAACACATTCAATAAGTGGCCACAAGTCAGAAAAAGTGATGAATGTATTTGGGAGAATTTGAGTTTGTCATGGACAAAATATTAACTTCGTTTTTCTCTGTAGAACAAATGGAGCAACAATTGTGTAATCTTTGTTGTGCCCATGAAACTGACATTACTAAGTAAATTATGTAGTTAAGACTCAGGATTCAGTCTTGTGTATGTTAACCTCAAGTCATTCATGCATTCACAATTAAGAGGCAAGAGCAATATCTGATACTTTGCATCAGAAACCTACTCACTATATATTTTAAGTAGCATCTAAAACATAATGAATTTTCTTCTTTATATTCATTTCTGATCTCACATTTTTCTACCATGAACATGTTAAAAATTTTCTTTTAAGGAAAAAAAAGTTGTTATGCAAGATGCTCATCTGTTTGTGATCCACCCTTCAACATACTCATTAATTTGTTTTTTGTTTTATGTTTTTTGTGTTTTCTTTTGGTTGATAACATTGCATTAACTTTTAAGATTTAGCATGCTGTGATGTGCCATACATTCAAATGTGTAATAAAGTAAATTAACATTTTAGAAAGAAAAGCTGACCTAGCATATCTATCAAGAGGCTTATTCTGCAGGTGAGGATAATAAACATGGAAAAGTGTTGAAAGTGTTTTGACCAATGCTATATAGGTAGGTAAGAAACTTGGGTCCATGACCTGCCTCCTCCTCTAACCCTTCCCTTAGGTTTATTCACCCCTTAAAAGAACAAAGTCTCCATGTAAGTTCAGGCAGGACACATGATGCAACTGGAGCAACTTCATTCAAGGCACATTAATCATACACCTACCATATGCTAAGAGGTCACCAAAAGCAATACTTGCTTCTATCCAAATAACCACACAGCCTCCCCACTAGGGTGTCTCAGAGGCATCCTAGTGGCAATGTATTCAAAACTGAACCTAAGCATTTTTGCTATAAACCCTGCTTTCTTTGAGTCTCTTTCTCAGATAATGTTGTTTACCCACTTATTTATATGTATAATGTATAGATAATGTATTCTACCCACTAATTTAAGCCAAAAGCTGATAGTCATCTTGACACTGCTTCTTCAACAACTTCTGTAATCAATAATTAATTCATGGAAACTTATTGGATTCGTCTCTTAAACCTCTCTTGAATAAGTCTAAGTTTCTCTATCATTCTTGTTACCACCCAAGTCTGTCACCCATCATTTGTGATCAGGATAATGTAACAATTGGCTTATTAAGTCTCCTCATATTTCTGTATTCCTTTAATCCTGTCCTCAATTTACTGCTGAAGTTCAATAGGAAAGGCAAAATAAGGTGTTTTTTCTTTAATAATTAGCATGCCTTAATCACTTCTGAAGGCTTTTAGAAAAACCTCTTAAAATTCTTAACCTTCTCAGCAAACTAACATAAGAACAGAAAACCAAACACCGCATGTTCTAACTCATAAGTGGGAGTTGAGCAATGAGAACACATGGGCACTGTGAGGGGAACATCACGCACCAGGGTCTGTCGGTGGGGTGGGGGGCTAGGGGAGGGATAGTATTAGGAGAAATACCTAATGTAGATGACAGGTTGATGAGTGTAACAAACCACCATGGCACAGGTATACCTATGTAACAAACCTACACATTCTGCACATGTATTCTAGAACTTAAAGTATAATAAAAAAACAAATTTAAACAAAATTCTTAACCTTGCCTATATCTGGTCCTTCCTACCTTTTCAATCTGTTTTAATGACTCTCTTCTCCTGGTTTACCATCTTAACTTTCTCTAATGATACTGCCATTTTTTCTAATTATAGTATTTTCTATTTCTTTCTCTCTGCTTGGAATATTCTCTTCACTTCCAAATGCATCTTTTACCTTCTATTTATAATTCAGGTCTTGGCTCTTACAGCGTTTCTTGAAGAATTGTTTCCTGTCCCTCCAAATCATTCTGATGCCTATATTTTATGTTTTCTTTGTATTGTATACCTTCTTCCAGTAACAACACTCTTTTGCAGAGTAGGACTTTCATAATCCATAGAATTAAGATATGTCAATATGGAATATTCTTCAATTTTTCTCAACTAAAGTGAACTAGCTTCAAAGTCTTCATTTCAAAGAAATCATTAACCTTATTAAGTCAAGGCAACCTCTGGTTTAAACTCAAGCACATATAGGTTACTTTTTCTTCTTATGGTTAAATTCTCAGTCTCTAATCTTTTCTTTTCTTCTTCTTTTTTTTTTTTTTTTTTTTGAGACGGAGTCTTGATCTGTCTCCCAGGCTGGAGTGCAGTGGCGTGATCTCGGCTCACTGCAAGCTCCACCCACCAGATTCACACCATTCTCCTGCCTCAGCCTCCCTAGTAGCTAGGACTACAGGCGCCCGCCACCATGCTCGGTGAATTTTTTGTATTTTTAGTAGAGACGGGGTTTCACTGTGTTAGCCAGGATGGTCTCGATCTCCCGACTTCCTGATCTGCCCGCCTTGGCCTCCAAAAGTGCTGGGATTACAGGCGTGCGCCACCGTGCCTGGCCTATTTTCTTTTCTTTTCCCTCAGGAGACATCTAGATTTGTGGGGGAAGAGTAATGGTATGTGTCTAAACCAGGAGGTGTAAAAGTTTTCTCTAAAGGGTCAGATAGGATAGGAAATGATATAGTTTGGATGTCCCCTCCAAATCTCATGTTGAGATGTAATCTCCAGTGTTGGAGGTGGGGCCTGGTGGGAGGCGATTGATCCTGGGGGTGGATTCCTCATGAATGACTTGGGCCATCCCCTGGGCGATAAATGAGCTCTCACTCTGAGTTCACACAAGATCTGATCTTTTAAAGGTATGTGACCCCTCCCTGCTAACTCTCTCCCTTGCTTCTGATTTTACAATGTGATGTGGCTGCTTCCCCTTTGCCTTCCATCAGGATTATAAACTTCCTGAGGCCTCCGTAGAAGCTGAGCAGATGCTGATCATGCTTCCTATAAAGCCTGCAGAACCATGAACCAATTAAACCTCTTTTCTTTATAAATTACCTAGTCTCAGGTATTTTTTTATAGCAATGCAAGAATTGCCTAATACAGTAAATATTTGGCTTTGTGGGTCTCTGCCACAACTACTCAGCTCTGCCACTGCAGCCAGAAAGCAGCCATAGACAGTATGTAAATGAGTAGGCATGGCTGTGTGACAATAAACCTTTTATTTGCAAAAAGAGGCCATGGGCCCGATTTGACACAGAGACAGCAGTTTGCTGATTCCTATTCTAGGCAATTATTGCCTTAGTACTTCCTTTAAATTAAGATGCTACATATGCTTCCAGGTCTAATCTTTGTTGCATCAGAAATGGTTCATGTCCTAGTTTTTAAATCACAGATTCTAGTTGTAAGATTCTAGCACTCTGCCACTTTGTCTTTCTAATTATGGAGAATACTCTGACTTTCTCAGTGAAGTTATCACTTCTGAAAGCACAAAAAACAATTAGATATTTTAGATATTTTCCCCTGCCACTTCAGAACCACCAAGTCTTTTGGGATGTCTCAGGCTGTCACTCTAGAGTTGTTCTATACTGCTATTCAAACTCTATCCTAGTCCTATCAGAAGTGCAGAGTTTCTCAGCTTCTGATGTACATCCTGGAAGTGGTAATAAGGTGAAGGTGGTCTGCAGTGCTGTCTAAGCTATCTTCTCATTTGTCTTTGTTTTCCTCCAGCTTCTATTTCTCCACTTAGTAAGATTTTTTTTCAATTTTCCATTTCAATAAATATTTGCATTTATTTCATCTCGTCATGTATCACTTGTCTGAGTTATGGATTTTTTATTATCTCTGTGCATGGTGAGCCTTTTTAATGAAAATGATAACACGTTTTGCACTGAAACCATGATTCTTGAATATCAGAAGATCACTTATTTTTAAAACTAAGATCTATTTCAATCTCAAAATTAGAAATGTTATCCATTTAGAAGATGGTTCTTTGGAAACCTAATGCTGCTGCCAGCATGGTGAAGAAAAAATTCTGAATACAATGAAAGACAGGAAAAATAAACTTCTATTATATATCAACCTGTTTTTCAGCTACTTAAATTCTAAGTACTTACGGAATGCCAATAATCTCATAATGATTTTAAGCTTTTAGGGTAGAGGTAGTATCTGCCTTGACAACTTCTGATATGGTGCCTAGAATATAGCAAGTGGTCAATAATATAAAATGATTTGTAAATTGTCAGTCAATATCCAAATAAGATCATTAATTAATTAATTTATGATCTAGTGGTTGACATATTTAGTTGTTAATTATCTACTGTTTTACATTCATTCTTTTTCAGTGGGACTTAATATGTGATTATCATTTCCTAAAATCATTTGCACAGGGAATCTGTATAGCATGCTTTATTCTGATTACTTCTATATGTGATCTCATTTCTGACAAGTAAGTCTTACCAGGTAAATGAGAAACCAACCATAACCTTCTTAGTGCCTCTTGTATGAAAGGCTTTAAAATTGCCCTGGCGAGAGTTCAAGAGATATGAACATGAAATGCAATGCATGGCAGTAGAGAATAGAGCCAAATGAGAATTTCAGACATGTTACTCCAAAGTCATTGAGTACAATGGAAAGAATGTGAAAGATTGGAGTTAATAATGCTGGCTTCCAGGAAGAGTGAGCATTTAACTTAACCACAAAGGTTAGGAATAATTTGACAAATTCCAGTTAATTTTATAAATGTGAGGAGTCACCAGTCCCTAAAGAATGTTAAAAAATAGTGAGTGATATAGAGTAATTAGAAAATAAAATGGCAATGTTAAACTTCAATGGCGGTATGTTTGCTGTATTAAGGGAAGATCTATTAGCATTGTGAATGGTTAGTAACACATAAAAGTAGAGTCTGGTAGCATCAATTCAGATAAACATTTCTACAGTCAGCTCATTAGTACAAAAGTGATGTAGTTAAAATAGTCCTTAAAATATATAAAGAGTTGTGATACTGGAGATTAACAAATTGCCTCCCAATAAGTCCTAGATAATTTCCACAAAATTGTAGTAAGAAATTTTTGCTTTTGTGTAGAATGTTAGATGGAGTAGCTGTCTGGAGTTGAGTCTAAATTGTACAAAAACACATTTTAAAACTAGAATTATACTAATTTCACTATTCTTCTCTTACTGAGAGGTACTTTGAATACCCTGAGCACACATACTTCAAGTAGAATAACATATGGAAGCACCTTCTATATTCTTTTCCTCCTTTAATTTGTTTTTTATTTCTAAATTTTAATTCACTGAATTATTAACTGTTTTTTTGTCAAGCATACTTATATGAATTCTAGTAAGTGAGAAACATGCGTTTTGCGACTTTACAGCAGAAGAAGCTCACATCTAGCTCAATAACCATTTTTCATGTGATCATATATGGAATATTCTGTTGTGTGCTCAGGATATAAATGACTTGAATTGTTAGCAGTACTTATAGGAAAGTTCTAATGTTTTACACCTGCTTATTATAGGTTTTAATGGTTTAGTGAGTTTTACTGTAGACTAGGATGGGAGCCATTGTTGCTCTGCTGTTGCCTGCAGATTGTCACTCTGGGCACCTGTTATGTTTTTGTTCCACCTTCCCTGTTTACTGTCTATTAAGATTCCTGTTGTCAGCACCCCTGGGTATTTATAACAAAAGCATATCACTTCATAAATTCATTTTATGTGCACTCATCCACTGTATTCAATTACTAAACTGTCTCTGTATAACTGGCTGTTGATCCTCTTAAGTAGTCTTTACATTTTAGAATGGAGCTCACCAAAATTGCAATATTTAATCTCAATACTGTTTTGATTATCTTTGAGTACTGGCGAAGCAACACTAAGAGGACTGGCATATAGTTACTGAGATTAGCACTCTCATTTGATGTTGTCTAAGGGTTTTGATTTGTATTCCTCTGATGATTAGTGTTGTCGAGGACTTTTTCATATACCTGGAAAAGACAGAAATCCTAGCACATGCAATAACATGAATGGACCTGGAGGACATTATGCTATGTGAAATATGCCAGACACAGACAGATACTGTATGATCTCACTTATATGTGATTCTAAAAATTGTGAATTTACAGAAGCAAAGAATAAAACAGTGTTTACCAAGGGTTAGGGGAAGAGAGAAATGGGGACATACTGGTCAAAGGGTGGAAACTTTCAGTTAAAAGATGAAGAAGTTCTGGGGAACTAACTTATGGCATATGTGGTAATAAATGTGTTACATAATCTGATCATGATCATCATTATACAACCATCACATGGTATACCTTACATATATACAATATTTTTTGTCAATTAATATTTTTTAAAACCAGCATTTCCTGAGAGCTGAGTGTAATATAATACAATGTACATGCACTATAATTGCTAACAATGGTATAAATTCAACACAATTGCCTGCTCAGGGACATTTCTCCTTTGGAATCTGTCGTTATGAAATAGAACATGTTTATCTCGGTGAAGTAAAAGTAATGCAACTAGTTTATAGGATGTTATTACGAATGTAGGAAAAGTAAACTTTGCTGATTAAAAATAATACCTGAATGCTTTAATTTTAAAACTTAATAGTTTAGAAAAACATTTTCTTAATTAAATATATATTTTTATGATTGTCATTTCAATCCTGGAAAATCTATTATTCTACAGCTGAATTTTTTAGTGTTAAATCATGGGCTTTGAAGTTCTATAACATGTAGTCAACAGTGGGAGCTTTCAGATTCTGAATATTATCCTTTGTATATTTTTAAATATCCTGTCATCCCTTTGTGACCTTGTGGTTAACTTTTCAGCAACCATCTCTGCTCACCATTGGTATGTATAAATGATTGATCATTCCAAATCTGAAGTCAACACTGTAAACATGACAGCTGAAGGCCTGCTGAGGGTCTTCATCCCAGTGGGTCCAAACCAGAAGCCAGAGTAATGCAGTTGATTCTGCTAGACCCAGTGGCAATTCTCAGATTTTAATGTATCAGCCATGGATAATGCTGGCCAAAAGACAGTCGTGTCTGGATGAGTGGACATAGGACCACAGGGTTTTTACTTCGACCATCACAACTGAGCTAACAGATTCACAGGAGGCAACCAGGAGTGAATTGAGTGCAGATCTATGACATAATCTTATGAGGTATAAGACACAGTTTCCAGCTTGTACGAAATATTCAAACTTGGGAAAGGGGATGAGAACTAACAATTTTTAAAGATATAAAATGTTCAAGTCTCATGTGAAGTGCTTTAGTTTCATTATGGTATATATGTGTATGTATTTTTCCCAGATGGATGTGGTTTCAAAGCCAAGAAGTATAGCCTTATGTCTTTGACTTATACTTCTTTGTTCTCCCTTTTTATATATTTATAAAAAGAATATGGATCACTGTTTTTATATATTCAAAAGAAGAAAAACTACCTTTTACAAGACTTTTAACTAAATGTGTTGGCAATATTCTAGTGCTATGATGAAAAGTGAAGTTTCAAAACTCAGACCGTCTGGGTTAAAATCTTAGGTCTGTCATTCAGTTTAGTAGCTTTCTGCTTTAGTATGTAATATATATGGTAGGATGCTTTTATACCTTGGTTTTCCAGGCACTCTCAGTTTATTATAGTTATCCTAGCATAATTATTAAAAACACCAATTTTTTTTACATTATATGACAATAACTATTTCAGTACTATTTAAGAGTTCTTGTAAGGATTAAATGAATAATATGTGCAGAATATTTGAAAGTTGACTGGTACATAGGCGTGTTCAATCAAAATTTGCTATTAGTGTTCTGGTGTTGGTCCTGTGCCTGGGAGATGATACGTATTACACATTATGCAAAATATAACTAGGTCCCTCCTTGGTGAAAGTAGAACGAAAAGAAAACTGAGATTAAAAGATATTAAGTCCCTCTCCCATAATCATACACCTAGTAAGTATTACAGAAGGAGTACATTCATTTCTGTAACATTTTAAGCCTTGGGTTATTCCAAAAATACACCACGGTTTTTCCAGCATGCAATTTAGTTATTATAAAATGTTAATTCAAGAAACAATGAGAAGTTCCTAATTAGTTGGACAGAAAATTTTATATACAAAAGAAAGGGAGTAAGAAAGCAGAATTTTTCTCTTTCAAAGACACCCGAGACAGACACCTTCAAAACACACACCTCCCTGGATCCCTGCATAGCCATGAGAAGTTGATAATAGAGTTTCATAATTCCATAGCTTAAGTTCTCAGTACTATGTTGGTTTTAGAATTCAATAATTTTTTTTACTATAAAAGGTAATATAATGCATATACTATATACGCCAGTAGGGTCTGGAATACTCTTAGAATCTCATTTTAATATTTAATCAGAATAATGTTTTACTCTTCATGTTCTGGGGGATTAACATTTTTAAATGTGTTAAGTAGTTTAGGGATTTGCCTCAAATGAGTTACAGACAGGTCAGATTTTATTGATAAATAATATAGGTCAAATGTACCTGATTTCAGAGTTCTTAGTATTTTGTAATTAAGAAAAAGTTACTAAATTTACATGCTTCTTACCAGAAGATATTCTATAGCATTCTCCACGAATGAGGGATTCAGTAAAGATTATGAACTTTGGAAGCTTATGTCTGTTGATCTGGTTTTCATTATCTTCTATTCTAGTTCCGACTTTTTTTTTTTTTTTTGAGACTGAGTCTCACTCTGTTGCCTAGGCTGAAGTGCAGTGGTGTGATCTTGGCTCATTGCAAGCTCTACCTCCTGGGTTCAAGTGATTCTCCTGCCTCAGCCTCCTGAGTAGCTAAGATTACAGGCACCCGCCACCACACCTGGATAAATTTTGTATTTTTAGTAAAGATAGGGTTTTGCCATGTTGACCAGGCTGGTCTTGAACTCCTGACCTCAGGTAATCCACCCGCCTCAGCTTCCCAGAGTGCTGGGATTACAGGCGTGAGCCACAGTGCCCAGCTCTGACTTCTCTTTTTGGCTATACCTAAAGATCCTTTCAAATCATTTTTGTTGTGATGATCAAACTGAGAGCATAAGATATTATATCTAGTTAAGGATAAATTCCAAGTCTTAGCTTAAATAATCTTATAGATTTTATAGTCTTTATGCACTTAACAATTAATAGGAGTCACACATTTGCAATATTGTATTAATATACCTACTTCTATCAGATTTTCGAGTAGAGTTTTAAAATAAAATACTTTTTCTTTATGCCAACCTGTTTTTTTGAAAAGTTTTGCCACAAACTTGCAGAACATTTAAGATACCTATCTGTATTATTATAGATATATTTATCATATATATAACAACTGAAGGTTTGGGATTCACCTCAACATATTCCGTATTAACTGTGAATTTGTAGGTGATATTGTATTGACTTTAAAATTTAGCTTGGTGATTTTGTCATAAATTTAAACATGTAATAACCCATGTTTAATATTTTCGAAGAACATGTGCAAAGAAACTTTTGAAAAAAAATTCTTCCAACTGATTAACTTTTTATCTAAGGAACCAAGAGATGGAAAAGTGTTGAGGGAAGATAATTTGTCCAATAACTATCTGACTTCCTCTTTGTGGGTTATATATTTCCATTTAACATTTCTTGCAACTGTGAAGTTATTATTCTCTTATTCTGATGTTTCTAATACAAAAAGTTGGTTTCCCAATATTATGCTCCTGGGAGTCTGAAATAGAAGTCACCTACAAATTCTCTACCAAACTCCAGATAAACTGCTACTAGGAATAGCTAATGCAATTTTTATGTAATTTAAATGTAATTAAAGGCCTGTGTCTTCTAAGAAGTGAAGATTCCCTCTGACTATGGATAGGCATTAGGGGTACAATGATTTTTGCAATGTGCCTCAAGGCATCTAGAATGTTCCCTTAGAGAACTTCAGTTGAGTATTGATGCTTCTAAAAGTACCATCTATTAGAAATACTCTCCAATTTCACTTGTTTTTGCAAAGAGAAAGGGTGAAGGGGTAAGCAATTCCTATACCTACTGATAATGGATTTATATTCTCAAACCATTGAGAAGATTAGGTACCCATGTCAAATTTTAAAAAGTCCACTGACTGTATTTTCCTGAAATATGGCATAAAAGTAGCTGGGACTTAGAGAAATTCGGAGATATTCTCTTTGAATAAATCCTTGTGTTACAGCCAAATTATTTAACAGTTTCCCCTCAATAGCCTAAGCTCCCAGTTCCTGTTTGTCTCAGTCAAAATTCAGATATTTACCATACCCTTTAAGCTCCAAAAGAAATACCAAATTCCCTTATATCAGATGTACACTTTCAACTTCATGTCTATCAGACAAAATTGAGGAAATACTTTCCTGTGTTATTATCTTTAATCTTCAATAGCAACCTCTCCATTTGTACTCTTGATTTTTACTATTTGACGTGTTAAAGATTTTGATATTGTCTACTATGTTTCTTTGTCTCAACTGGTACATTCTTCATCATCTACAGATGGCTTTCCCAGCTTGCATCCTGCTTTTAATTTTCTAATAATTTTCATCGATCTTTTCTAGTACTATCAGGAACACCAAATTTATACTCCAAATCATCCATGAACTTAAATGCCCGTTTCACTGCTCCTTGTGACTCTTGCTGGAGAATCTCCTCTGAGGCTCACACAGATCAGTTTCCAGGATAGTCCCAAATTCCACCGTTTAAAGTATTGTAATTATCAACGGCATTTCACTTTTGCTTTCAGTCTGGATGACACATTAAATAGCCAACCTAACCAGAAGTCATCCTGAATTCAGCGTGCCCCCGAGTGAATGCGTCATCCATCCTCCAAACCTTCTTTTGTCTTTTTCCCTTCAATGAATGATGCCACCATCCATCACCTGGCAATGGCAGACCTAGAGCTTATCCGTGACTTCTTGCTCGCTCTTCTATGCAGAGCTCACTGCTCAGTGTCTTCTGCTATTTTCTCTTGTCTTTTTCATCTGGGAACTCTATGACACCACTGATAGGAAAAGACGACTCTATGTATTCTCAGAGAACCCAGATGAAATCTGTTAGTATTAACCAATTTATATTTAATGAGGTTTTATGCATTTCCCTTACACAAAGTAAGCCCCTGCATGGCAGAAAAACTATAAAATGTATCAATTTTGTCTAAAGCCCAGCCCCACATCCTGATATTTGTGATGTTGTGAATAATGAATAAACATTCCTTAAAGGGAAATAAACATTAGAGTTTTTCCTGTTTCAATACTATCTATTTATTACATACATGGTAATTAAATTAATATGTGTATTATATATCAATTTTTATATATAAACCAATGTATTACATTTTATATCAATTTATATGTAAAATAAATTTTTATGTCAACTATATTACATAATCTATCAACTACATAACTTATAATTTATTACATTATATAAGTGATATATTGCATTATTTTATAATATATTTATTGACAACCAGTTCAATTAAATATAATGTACATTAAACCCTACTGTTTTATTAGCGCTTGATGTTAAAATACTAGAGCATACCACCAAGCTACAGTGAAGTTATTGTCATCATATTAGTATGATCAGTACATCAAACACCATTTAACAAATTTTTACATACCATGATAAACATCCTCCCCAGACTGCCATTCTTAGCTTGGGGAACGAATGTGTAGCTAAGGTAGAACATCCAGCTAAAAAAGGGACAAAACTATTAACACATTTGAGGACTCTCATTGCAGAAAATAAAAGACATTTGGTTGGGAAGCCCACAACTCCGAGTAGAGGCTGAGAGAAAAACATATCACTCCCTAAATTTTGTAAGTCAAATATCAGACCAAAAAAGGGAAAAAAAAAATTGCATAAAATCTCTGAAAGACAATAGAGAATGCAAGGACATTTTCATTCTAATTTAATAATAATTCATTCTAATTCATTCTAATTCAATAATGATACATTATTATTGTTATTTTCTACACTTTAAATATTTATCATGTTATTTCATTACGGATACACCATACTTAGAAAACAAATATGTAACACCAAAGTCAAAAACATATTACCTTCTCCTTTACAAATACAAAGTTCAAATGATATGAGAAAGACAAAGACATTTGTGCCAAATGCTTTTTGTTGAAGACAAGTTTTTTGGTGAAGACAAGTATTATCTCTGGGATTTTCAGTTCCAAAATTAAAATGTTATGCTTCACCTAATTAATCCTCCCTTCTCTTCAAATCCCTGACAACCACTGGTCTTTCATCTCTATAATTTCACCAGGACTTGTTTTACATTGTGATGTTTGCAGCATCTAGTAAGTGTTTATTTGCTTTTTACTTTCGCCTCCTTCTAGAAAGAATGTCTAGTGACAGCAGAGCCTTTATCTATGTTGTGCATTGCTGGATGTACTGTGCCTAGAAGAATAATGAACAAATAGGTGCCAAATAAGTATCTGTTGAAGGTTATAAATGTAAACTTCTAAAGTAAC
The DNA here is from genome assembly GCF_009764315.1 of Trachypithecus francoisi. Taxonomy (NCBI): domain Eukaryota; kingdom Metazoa; phylum Chordata; class Mammalia; order Primates; family Cercopithecidae; genus Trachypithecus; species Trachypithecus francoisi. Next base: position 77,141,186 of record NW_022681472.1, on the reverse strand, counting down.
ATTTTGAAGTATTATCACAATTTTATAATTAAAGAGAATAAACAAATTACCCACTATCATAGTTACTAAGTGTGGCAGCAAGAAGTTTAGTATCATCCTATGATTCAAAACATGGTATTATTCATTATGGAATATTGCTTCCTAATGTAAATAGTTGGTCTTCTTTCCTAAAATGTGCTATCAATTACTTCTATTCTATTATAGTCTTCAGTGAAACAGGTTTCTGTTAGTTCATCTTTCCCCATATCTCTAAAATACATGCACTTGCAGTGGCTCACGCCTGTAATCCCAGCACTTTTGGAGGCTGAGGCGGGCAGATTACAAGGTCAGGAGATCGAGACCATACTGGCAAACGCAGTGAAACCCCGTCTCTACTAAAAATACCAAAAAAAAAAAAATTCCGGGCTTGATAGCTGGCGCCTGTAGTCCCAGCTACTCGGGAGGCTGAGGCAGGAAAGTGGAATGAACCCGGGAGGCGGAGCTTGCACTGAGCTGAGATCGCGCCACTGCACTCCAGCCTGGGTGACAGAGCGAGACTCCGTCTCAAAAAAAAATACTAGGTTGAGAGTTTATTTTTATTTTTAAAATTACATACGTTTCTACTTCTCAATAAAACTGAGTTTATTGAACCTATGTAGTTAGTGTGGTTCTGGAAATACTATCTAAAAGTCGCAGAATAAAGGGAGAAGACAAACTTCAGGAAACACAGGAAAAACATTATGCTGCACACGAGGAATTGACGATAATTTTTTTTTGTTCTTGAAACTGAAAGAAGCAAGTTCTTTTTTCATTATAGATTGCAAAACCTTCAAAGTGAAAGTAATTTGAAACACACATTGAAAACACTAATGAGAAAAAAACTGTAACAAGCATTCCTTGACTCATATTACCTCAAAATTATTTCATATTCTCCTCCATATCATTTCATAATCCTACTTGAGAACAAAATAAGTATAATTTCTTTGCTAGAACAACATGTGAATGCAATTGGAAGTGAGTGTAGTTCTTTCCACATTATGAAGAATTTTCAGTTTTCATCTTGAGTTATTTGCAAATCCTGTGTGAAAGTTAGGCAATTACTAATATTACTCCCACTTTATGGGGGAGAAATTTACCACTAAATGAGGTTAAATGGGAAATACAAATCAAATCTTTTATAATACAAAGTTTCTTCCATAAACTAACTTCTTCAAAGGAATTATTTTCTGGGTCTTCCTATGGTTCCTTGTTTATACCTTCCTTATATTACTGTGTTATATATTATTTCATGTATATGTGAGTTTCTGAGCACAATTAGTCATAGCTGTATACTTGGTACCTGGCACAATGCTTATTATACTCTAGCGTGATTTCTTTATGAGTTGAGAATATTTCCAAGTCTTAGCTCACTGATTCCATTTTCATCCATTCATTTTCCCCAAAATATCCAGAAAGTGCCACATACCAGTTCTACTGGGAGTAGAAGGAAGAAAACTGGCTTTCTTCAAATGTTTTACTTTTTTAATATTTAGCTGCAATAATTTTATGTGGTAGAACCAAGCCCAATTGAGATGTGCAAGCAATGGTAGAAACATGATGGAGATTGCCTGTGGCTTCACACTGGAGTTATCTTGTATATTTAATGTATTCACTAAGGATCAGATTGAAATATAGGCTGTAATTTCATTGAATCATGTTCTTCAATTATCACTGCCTTAGCTTTTGTCATCACAATTATTCAGTTACCAGCTCACCAGTTAAAAACGATTACAAAATCTTTTCTATCAGTTGTGATTCCTCTCAGTATCTTTGCCATTCAGCAGCATAGGCAGGCGTTTACTGATGTGTCCCCTTAAAATTATGAAACAAGACAATTGAAAGGAAAGACCATATGAAATATCGGGAGAAAAAATGACAGATATTGGTGTTTATAAAACCGGTGCCATCAACTAACTTCCAAGGCAGTTTTCCTGAACTGATAAGTGACTCTTATAATTTCATTTTTAATAAATCTACACTGTGTAATTGTCTTGTCACATACAATAAATACCACTTCAGCCAGGCTCTCTTTAGTAGTGTACTAATAGCATAGCATTTTCCCTTGTTTCCTAATAGGATTCATCACATGGCCAAAAAAGCTCAGTATCATTGTCTGTATTTTGACTTGATATTTTTGGTTTTTGTGGCTTTTATCCTTTGACTGTTGGTCACACAACTTATTTTTATTTATTTTCTTATTGATAATGAAGAAACTCTAAAGCATCACTATTTTTTTACTTACTTCACTATGCAGATTCTTTCTAACATCTTTACTTCCTCTTAAATGAGTCATTTTCTTCCTTTTCTTTAATGCTTTACTCAACTTGCTGGATAGAAAGGGCAGACTCTGATGACGTCCTTTCTGAGGAGAGGCAAAGACGGTGACATGGAGTAGGAGGCCAATCCTTATCCAAAACAGGATAAGAAGTTAGAGACCTTGATTCCCTTTGTGGTGAGACTTCTGAAGAACACCCTGGCCTTTCCAACTTTGCAGGAATGACTCTGGAGAGAACTAAGGTCATTTTTTTCTCCCTCAACAGTTAACTTACCTACATTTTATTTTATTTTATTGATAATTCATTTTTTATTCCTCTTATATTTGGAAGCAGCATTTCTGATGTTTGGATTTTTAATTTTTTGGAGAGAGTGAGTATATTACTCCATTTTCATGCTGCTCATAAACACATACCCAAGACTGGCAATTTACAAAAGAGGTTTATTGGAATTATAGTCCCACATGGCTGGGGAGGCCTCACAATCATGGCAGAAGGGAAGGAGGAGCAAGTCACATCTCACGTGGATGGCAGCAGGCAAAAAGAGAGCATGTGCAGTGCAACTCCTGTTTTTAAAACCATCAGATCTCATGAGACCCATTCACTATCACAAGAATAGCATGGGAAAAATCTGCCCCCATAATTCATTCATCTCCCACTAGGTCCCTCCCACAACACATGGAAATTATGGGAGCTACAAGATGAGATTTGGTTGGGGACACAGAGCTAAAATAAACCACATCATTCTACCCATGGCCCCTCCCAAATCTCATATCTTTACATTTCAAAACTAATTATGCCTTCCCAATAGTCCCCCAAAGTCTCAACTCATTTCAGCATTAACTCAAAAGTCCACAGTCCAAAGTGTCATCCAAGACAAAGCAAGTCCTTTCTGCCTATGAGCCTGTAATATCAAAAGCAAGTTAGTTGCTTCCTAGATACAATCGGGGTACAGGCATTGGGTAAGTACAGCCATTACAAATGGGAGAAATTGACTAAAATGAAGGAGCTACAGGCCCCAGGCAAGTCCAAAATCCAGTGGGATAGTCAAATCTTAAAGCTCCAGAATGATCTCCTTTGTCTCCAGGGCTCATATCCAGGTCATGTTGATGCAAGAGGTAGCTTCCCATAGTCTTGGGCAGCTCCACCCCTCTGGCTTTGCAGGGTACAGTCTCCTTCCCAGCTGCCTTAATGGGCTGTCATGGAGTGTCTGCAGCTTTTCCTAGCACATGGTACAAGCTGTCAGTGCATCTACCATTATGGGGTCTAGAGGATGGTGACCCTCTTCTCACAGCTCCACTAGGCAGTGTCCCAGTGGGGACTCTGTGTGGGGACTCCCACCTCACATTTCTCTTCTGCACTGCCCTAGTATAGGTTCTCCATGAGGACCCTGCTCCTACAGCAAACTTCTACCTGGGCATCCAGGTGTTTTCACACATCTTCTGAAATCTAGGTGGAGGTTCCCAAATCTCAATGCTTGACTTCTGTGCACTCGCAGGCTCAACACCATGTGGAAGCTGCCAAGGCTTGAAGCTTGTACCTTCTGAAGCCATGTCCCAAGCTCTGAACTGGCCCCTTTCAGAAATGGCTGGAGCAGCTGGGATGCAAGGCACCAAGTCCCTAAGCTACACACAGCACTGGGACCCTGGGCCCAGCCCACGAAACCACTTTTTCCTCCTAGTCCTCTGGACCTGTGATCAGCATGGCTGCTGCAAAGGTCTCTGAGATGCCCTGGAGACTGTCCTCATTGCCTTGGTGGTCAACATTAGGATCCTCACCACTTATACAAATGTCTGTAGCCGGCTTGAATTTCTCCTCAGAAAATAAGATTTTCTTTTCTATTGCATTGTCAGGCTGCAAATTTTCCAAGGTTTTATGCTCTGTTTCCCATTTGAAACTGAATGCCCTTAACAGCACCCAAATCACCTCTTGAATGCTTTGCTGATTAGAAATTTCTTCCACCAGATACCCTAAAACATCTCTCTCAAATTTCCACAAATCTCTAAGGCAAGGGCAAAATGCTGCCAGTTTCTTTGCTAAAACATAAGAGTCACCTTTGCTCCAGTTCCCAACAAGTTCCTTATCTCCATCTGAGACCACCTCAGCCTGGGTTTCATTGTCCATATTATTAGCATTTTGGTCAAAGCCATTCAACAAATGTCTAGGGAGTTCCAAACTTTCCTACTTTTTCCTGTCTTCTTTTGAGCCCTCCAAATTGTTCTAACCCCTGCCTGTCACCCAGTTTCAAAGTGGCTTCCACATTTTCTGGTACCCTTTCAGTAGTGCCCCATTCCTGGTACCAATTTACTGTATTAGTCTGTTTTTGTGCTGCTGATAAAGACATACCCGAGACTGGGCAATTTACAAAAGAAAGAGGTTTATTGAACTTACAGTCCCACATGACTGGAGGAGGCCTTGAAATCATGGCAGAAGGCACAAAGAAGGAGCAAGTTATATCTTATGTGGATGGCAGCAGGCAAAAAGAGAGCTTGTGCAGGGCAACTCCTATTTTTAAGGCCATAAGATCTCGTGAGACCCATTCACTATCATGAGAACAGCACAGGAAAAGCCCACCCCCATAATTCAATCATTTCCCACTAGGTATCTCCCATAACACATGGGAATTACGGGAGCTACAAGATGAGATTTGGGTAAGGACACAAAGCCAAACCATATGAGTGAGAAAGAAGTTACTAATGTTAAATAAACTATTGCCTCAATTTTTCCCCACATTTCAGAAACTACTGCCACCTTTATATTGTAAAGCTCTTCCTATCTTGTCCTTAATGAAGTTCCAGCATATTTCTTGCAAGTTTCAGTTCCTCCAAATTATGATCATTGCTCATTTAATCCCACTTTTCTTTTACTGTAAGAAACATGCTGCCTATTAATTATTTATCTGAGTGTGTGTGTGTGTGTGTGGTGGGGTATGTGTATGAGTGAGGGACTCAAGCTAAATTAAATTGATTTAATTGACTTAATGTTTAATTTATAGTATTGCTTAAATTTTTTAGATTTACAAATTGAGTCCTTTCCTGTGCTTTTAAAAAATTCTAATAGAGATGAAGAGTGACCAGCCATCTCTGTTTATTAAAGTCTCAGCACCTAATCTTCACAAGGAAAACAAAAAATTCTTCATATCAGAAAAACAGAAAGAAAACAAAGTTGGGCACAGAAATAAGAAATTGTTGCATGTGCCAGTGTCTGAAAACACAAGCCAGTCCAGCCAGCAACACCTAGCCAGAGCTCATAGGCAGAGATGTTACCGTCAGCATCATGGGTCTGGCATTGATTGGAATGCATTCTATAACTTAAGAAAAGTATCAACAGATCATCACACAAAAGATGTACTAAAAACTTTGACCAGATTAGGTGAGAAAGGATAAGAACTAAGTCAACCTTGGAGTACAAGATAAATGCTATATATTGTCCCCAATAATGTTGACATAAGAAAACTTATTACACAGTAAACTGAAGGTTAGAGCAAAACTGAATAAGTGCCTGAGTCCAAAGAACAGGAAAAAAAAAAGCCAACAACTTGGGTTTCCAGCCAAATGTGGGAGAAAACCAGTTGAGTAAGTAAATGATCTAAAAACAGAGTTTATATGCCATTGTAACAATGTACAATTGTATAAATTATCCTGAGAACTTCTAGCTTGGGAGATATCTGCTTTATTTTCTGTTCTCTCTTTCTCTTTGTAATTACACCAACGTATGGAAAAAATCTAGTAAATGTCATTTCTCCAAAAAGATTGTGAGTTTTGAATAATCAAGATAGTTTTTTTTTACGTCATACAAATATCAGTATAGTGTTGGCCCCTTATGTACAGTTTTACTGTCCGTGCTTTCAGTCATCTGAGGTCAACCATGGTCTGAAAATCTATAGAAAATTCCGGAAATAATTCATAAGTTCTAAATTGTGTGTCATTCTAATTAGCATGATGAAATCTCATGCCATCCTCTTCCATCCAGCTGTGATGTGAATCATCCCTTTGTCCAGTGTCTTTGCACTTTATACTCTACCTGCCCATTAGTCCTTTAGTAGCCATGTGGGTTACCGGATCCACTGTCGAGACAGCACAGTGCTTGTGTTCAAGTAACTCTTATTGTTCTTAATAATGCCCCCAAAGTGCAAGAGTCGTGATGCTGGTATATTGTTAAAATTGTTCTTTTATATTATTTGTTATTGTTGCTAATTTCTTACTATGCCTAACTTATAAATTAAACTTTATCAGAGGTATGTATTTTTGTATAGGGAACAAAACTCAGTATAGTTAGAGTTTGTCACTATCCGTGGTTTCAGGCATCCACTGTTGATCTTGGAATGTATCACCTGATAAGGGAAAGCTACTGTAGCTAGCTATGTTTGGACAATAATAAGCTTTCAATGATGATTCATCCGACTGACTCTTTTCAAACAAATCTTTATCCATAAAATTTTTCCAATCTTGTTGCTGGCTTCACTCTAACTTTTATCAGGTACCATAATCTCTTTCACCATCCTCCATAATGAGACCTTCCATTCCTTTTTCTTCAGTTGTATTTTCTTTATCTGTTCATTTTATTTTTCACAGCATTTCAGTCTTTTCACTTTGAAAATATTTGACTAACCAGTTGCTATGGTCTGAATGTTTGTGTCATCCCCCAGAGTCCTATGTTGAAATCCTAAGTCCCAAGGTGATAGTATTAGGAAGTGGAGCGTTTGGAAGGTGATCAGGTCATGAGAATAGATATCATGAATGGGACTGGAACCTTTATGAAAGACACCCCAGAGAGCTAGCTCATTCCTTCTGCCATGACAGAGGAAAGAGGAAGACAGAGGAAAAGAGGCCTTCTGTGTACCAGTAAGTGAGCCCTCACCAGACACTGATTTTGAAGGCCTCTTGATTTTAGACTTTCCAGTATCCAGTACTGTGAGAAATAAATTCCTGTTTCTAAGCCACCCAGCTTGTGATATTTTATTTTAGCAGCCTAAATGAACTAAGATAGCAGTTAGTGTATTTGTACCATGTTAATGCACATTTCTCCATTCTCCTTTTCTTACTCTTGACATATTATTTTTCTAATAAATATTTTATCATGCCTCATGAAATATCAGTAACTCAATTATGCCCGGTTGTACACAGGTTACTACCCAAATTTCTTAACCTGTAATTTAAATCTTTTCAGAACCCTGTGATTTTACATAAAATTTTGGTCTCTGTACATCATCCAATTTACTCTTTTCCTACATTACTTTTAGTGTATCTATCTCTGAACGTTCATTTTTATTTCTGCTACTACTGGAAACGTGCTGCACCATTCATTTCACTTCTTGTATTAGCTAGTATAAAACCCTCAAGGTAGCCTTCATGTCATCTGGAATATTGCAGTAAATGATATAAGTGCCTTGCCCATTCCTTTGTTACCCAGTGTTCTCATACATTCTAGTGGTTTCTAAGTACAAGTATCTGTGTCTACCGCCAAAGGGTTTTCTCTGACCACAGTAGTAAAGTCAGTGTTTTCACGGGACAGATTGGAAGTGCCAGGAAGTTAACCACCTTAGGAAAAGCATCCTTCATCTTTTTGCTACTTAGGGGGCACAACTCTGAGGCATGCTAACGCAGTCTCCCAGAAGACCCCAGGGAGATTGAACCTCAGGTTCTACATTAGTATCCTGCTGATTTATACACCCAATATATTTTTTTCTATCCACTTTCCTATTCATGATCCCTTGGGTCACATCCCAAATTAAAAAAAAAAAAAAAAGAAAAGAAAAACTTGCACCATAGATCATTGTCCTAGAATCTATTTCAAGAGGAACCCAACTAAGTCAGAAAACTCCCTTTAAATGGTGCAGCTCTTCTCAATCTGCACAATTTGGCATGTATTCTCTATCCAGGTTGCAACTACACAGAATATCTACTTCCTCAATCAGGCTTTTCTAGGTGTTTGCCTCTCTCAAGTTCTTTGGCAATAAACGCTATGCTCTGACAGAACATATGTATTGTATATTCTGTTCATTTATGAATCAAAATATAAGACCTTCCAATTCTGGGCATATGCAGAAACCCGGAGTAAAAGTACTAGAACTTTTACCATAGCAAGGGGGTATCAAGAATATGACATGTTTTCTCCTCATAGTGATTGCTACATATCAAGTGGTATGGGACGCTAAACACAAAACAGCTAGTATCTGAAAAGCAGAGCAGAGTAGTCTTAGAAAACTAAATTAGAAATTAGGGCACAATAAGGAGAGATATTATAGAGATTACATAAGGCCCTCACTGAAAAAAAAAAAAACAGCACACAATAAATTCTCAGGCATATTTCAGAGGTAGACTGAGCCTTGCCACATACTTGGATTACAATAAACAGTTGCCACTCTACCTGGCCAGCAGTGGGAAGTGTAAACCCTCTTGAGAGGTAGGTGGCATTGCACAGAGCCTTCTCAATTTTTATGCACAATGTTGATAATTGGATTTTTAAAATGTACCAGGCATTTTGAGGAAACAGGCCCACGTGACTGAAAATGAAAAGAAATCCAAACGCCATACACAGCATCATGTTTGATACAGATGTTGGAGTTAGCACACGAGGACTTAAAAATCACTATGAAAAATTTGAAACATAATAAACAGAAAATAAAAAAAGGAAGAAAAATTTCATTTATTAAATAAATAAATGAAAAGTTGGAGAACCCACTAGATAATTAAATGATATAAAACAAATCTAGTGTTACATAATTCGGGCAATGTAGATGCATCCCAAGAATGCAAAAGTATTTTACTGGAAATCCCCCTTAAGTCTCCTCACCTTCCTACTCACATAGAAATTCTAATAGCATTTCTTCTCCTAATCTTGGTTTATTTCAAAATACTTCCATTTGATCATCTCATTTGACTCTTATCAATTTCGTTTTGATATATTTGGCATGTTATTAAATAGAATAATCTCAACAAGATTAATTTAAAAATTAGCTTTTTTTACCTATCACAGAAGGGTCTTCTATTATGTCAACCAAAGAAAGATCTTATATGCTTAAAGGTTATGTTTTTGTGGTAGCACATGTGACAGTTTATCCTTCAGTACACTGGGTCAGGTGCAGCCCAGCCATCATCTAACTGCATCACAAGGAAGAATTGCCCAGCAGAGTCAAACTACAGAAATGGAGAAAAAAAATCATTATTCTTTTACTCACTAAGTTTGTTACGGAGTAATACGTAACCAGAATGACATGACAAATCTTCAGTTCCTAGGGTCCCATAAACTAACACAACTATAAAGTAAAATTAAACATACCACAGGGAAAACGGGCAAAATATGGCATAGAGTTATGAACTGAAGGATGTGCTATTCTCAAAAGACAAAAACCAATCCAGCCAGTGAAATCTGGCCACTACTCATCAACAATGAAAGAACTGTTGTAATTGTGGGCAGATATTTTCTTGGAATCCATTCTACAACTGAAAGAGATAATAAGAATTTCAATAGGCAATCAAATGAAGACTGCTTCATTTACTCAACTAGAGGCGAAGAGGACTGTAAGTAACTGCTTATGAAGTATAACATTATTGCCAGTTATTGTGCCCAGGGATATTGACATAATCAATCTTAATGTACAGTTAAAAGATTGGGGCATATTAACAAGTTCTCAGAAATCCAATAATTGGAGGAAACATAGCAACAGTGATTTCTGGTCCAATCTAAGGAATAACAAATTGAATTAGTAAAATATTAAAGAAACAAAATACAGTGCAGTACACCATTAGACATGAAGTCTTCTCTAGACCTCCCACATATGACCCTACAGCATCTCTTGCTTACCTCAATTGCAGCATTTATCAGACTAGGTAAAATTACTCTTAAAAAATGCTCATATTTCCTAAGAATACTTAAGCTACTTGTCAACAGGTGTTGTCTTAGAATAACAAAAGCCAGTCAACACCTGGTAAATTGTAAGCATGGAGTAACAATCTGTTGGTTTGAAATGTTTACAAAATAGTCTTTGTGCTTATATTTAAAAAGGGGAAGCAGGGTTGCTCCATAATTTTTCAAGGTTCTACCATGTTAATTCCTTTCTTAACTTATAGAATTGAGATATACAGACTCCCTTTATAAACATTTTTGAATGTTTTATTATCACTTATTATAATTCTGTATCTAAATACCTACAACATTGCAGTTTCCTCTCTTGTTTGTTATTGCTGTAGTTTTTGTGTATTTCTTATTTCATAGTCCTCCAGTTTCCTTTCTTGAGTTGACAAGTCTTTCTTTGTAAATCCAGTTCCATCATATCACAGAAAATATCAATAACACTTTTAATATCCTATGACCTGCCCTTCAAAGTCTTTCAGAATCTGAGCATTTTTACCTTTCTTTACATTATACCCTCATATGAATGTTATGTAACCAATTTTTGCCTTTATGCTCTTCATCTCTTACCTTGATGACACCTATCTTTGCATGTTTACCAATTTCGATCCTATTACCAGGATGTTACTGTAATTTCCTCTGCTTTCTTACTTTTAAATAAAGCCTCTAATTGACCTTCTTAACTTCTGAAAGTCTATCATTGCTGACTTTAGGCATTACTCCTTCTTTGGAATGATACATCTTTACCCAGTCTTTGTTATTTATTTGACAATTTCCAAATCACTTTTTACTTGTTGAAAACATACTACTGGCCTTCAGCATGTCATTGTTCTTAACAAATAGATAGCTTAGTTATTATCTTTGAATTACTTGAAGATTAAAGGATGAAACTCACCTGTTGGCAAAGTAGCCACTTACTCGTGTTCTGGTCATTTGCCTTGCCATAAATATAGATTGTTACAATGGTTTGAGTGGCTATTTATCACGCACTAAATCCCAATGAAAAATGTAAATAAAAACATTAAGTTCACACACAACTGAAAGCAGAAAATAGTGTTAGAAGATGTGTTGCTGGAAGGAAAAACTAAGTATTTGGTAAGAAATTTGATTTGTTTTAATGCTGTAAACCCTGGGAGACCACTAAGTTCCAGGTAGTTTTCCAGACCCTGGAATTATAGCAGAGATTAAGAGAGAGACTGCTCCTGCCCTTATATTCCATAGATTCTGGTGGGAATAAAGATATAAAACAGCAGATTGGAGTGCTATTCTTAGAAGTGAGTGCAGAATAGGAGTGTCACATGCTTGGAAAACCTATCATGAAGTGTCACATTTAGTTGTGTTCTTAAAAAAACAGCAACACCTTTATAAGATTGAGTGAGAAACAGACAAAATTGTGGATATAGAGTCCAGAGCGATAAGGTTTAGCCAGTCAAAAAGCAAGGAATCGCAACACAAGAAGAAAACGTGCTCATGCTGGAAAAAAAAAGACATTACACATTTATTTTTATTCTCAGGAAACCTCTGAAACAAATAGTCATAGTATCAGTTTATATTAAGTATTGAAGATTGACTACATACAACATACATGAAAAATGTCTAAGTCAAAAAGGTCAAGTTTAGGGTCTCTATCCTTCCCAGCAGGATCCTTGAAGTGGGCAAATATCTATTCAGACAGAAACCAGCAAGGACAGTAAGGAGACAAGTAATAAATAAGAGTTAACTGCTAGCTTTGGAAAAATTACTTGTTTAACCAGTTAAATGAACAGATTAAATTTAAGGTAAACCATTCAGGAAGCAGGTTTTTTTTAACCATAACTCTCAATACTTTTATTTGATCTTCCTTCTCTGCCCAAAATAATATATCTGGAATATTCCATTGCTTTCTTTGTTAGATTTTGGTGTTAGAATAGTCAAATTTGCAGGTATTAAGTAGATCAGTAAAATCTAATATCGAAATTCAGATTCAATTTAGATTTTCTTGCAACCAGCAGTCAATTCAGTATTGACCATATTCCATTTCATGAACTAGCATGGACATGTGTGTGGGTGGGTGCAGCATGTTTAATTCCCTGTGCTTTACTGCTTACCATATTTACTCTTCTTCTAGTTCCTCTGAATTTGGGGAACAGGGACAAGAGATTGTTGAGAGGAAAAGCTGAAGTCTGCCTTGACTAGGGCAGGTATAAATCTGGCTGTTGGTATCTGTTAGAAATGCAAAATGCTTGTTCCCTGGTGCTACGAAGAAATAGCACTCAAACATTAATTTTCTCAGCAAGGCAATTTTTACTTTCTGCAGAAAGGGTGTTCCTCACAGATGGAACAATGGCAACAGCACACCTGGACAGGGGAGGGGAAGGAGTGCTTATTCCTGACACAGGGCCCTACTGCTGTGTCATTCCCCTATTGGGGCTAGGGTTGGACCTCACAGTCTAAGCTAATTATGATTGGCTATTTTTAAAAGAGCAGGAGTAGGAGCCACAGTAGTGGGGTGAGTAGTATGGCGGTAAGGGCGGTTACAGAACTGGTGGCTCAGGATAAGTCAGGTGAAAGCAGGTGACCAGGGGTGACTCAGGTCAAAGCAGGTGACAAGGGAAACAGATGTGAACTACTGAGTAGGACTGGTGGGAAAGTTGTTTACTGAAACTAGAAGCAAGGGGTGAAAAGAGCCAGGAAGTTAAACTTTAAAATAGAGAATCAAAGAATAAGAGAGCTGAACATATTGACATACTGATTTTTTGAAGAGAAACTTGGGGGTCACTATATTTAACAGTATCTGTGATAGAAGGGAAATCCAATCCTCACCCTGATACCATAGGACAGGTGAGAGTTCAAAGGGTATTAGCATTCAGACTCTGGAACATTAATTACCCTTCAGAGTTTGTTCTACATGGAGCCAAAGTGTTCTAACACCCTTCCCTCACAATGTATTAATATTTCTTGCTAGTTACCCACGTTATATTTTTAAAATATATTTATCTATATATTTGTTTTATATATATATACATATATATATATGTGCTATATATCTCCTTAAACTTTTCACCACATTTATGCCAACATCTATTATTTTTTAATTTTTAAATTATGGCCATTCTTACAGGAGTAAGGTAGTATTGCATTGTGGTTTCAATTTGCATTTCCCTAATAATTAGAGATGTTGAGAATTTATATGTTTCTTGGCCATCTGTATATCTTCTTTTGAGAATAGTCTATTCATGTTTTTTGCCCACTTCTTGATAAGATTATTCTTTTCTTGCTGATTTAAGTTCCTTATAGATTCTGGATATTAGTCTTTTGTTGAATGCATAGCTTGCAAATATTTTCTCCCACTCTGTGGGTTGTCTGTTTACTCTGTTGATTACTTGTTTTACTTTGCAGAAGCTTTTAGTTTAATTAGGTCCCATTTATTTATTTTTGTTTTTGTTGCGTTTGGTTTTGGGGTCTTAGTCATGAATTTTTTGCCTAGGCCAATATTCAGAAGAGTGTTGCTAATGTTATCTTCTAGCATTTTCATGATTTCAGGCTTTAGACTTAAGTCGTTGATCCATCTTGAGTTGATTTTTGTATAAGATGAGAGATGGGGATCTGGTTTCATTTTTCTACATGTGGCATGCCAGTTTTCCCTACGTCATTTATTGAATAAGACCTTTTTTCCCCAATTTATGTTTTTGTACGCTTTGTCAAAGATCAGTTGGCTATAATTATTTTGCTTTATTTCTAGGTCTTTATTCTGTTCCATTTGTCTAAGTGCCTCTTTTTATACCAGTACCATCCTGTTTTGATAGCTACAGCCTTGCAGTAACCAAATTTAAAGTATGGTAATGTGATGCCCCAGACTTGTTCTTTTTGCTTAGTATTGCTTTGGCTGTGTGGGCTCTTTTTTGTTTTCATATAAATTTTAGGATTTGTTTCTAATTCTGTGAAAAATGATGATGGTATTTTGATGGGAATTGTATTGAATCAGTAGGTTTCTTTGGGCAGGATGGTCATTTTCACAATATTGATTCTTCCTATCCATGAGCATGGGATGAGTTTCTATTTGTTTGTGTCATCAGGAGATCCTAACCCCCAGGCCGCAGATTGGCACCAGTCAGTGTCTTGTTAGAAACCTGACCACACAGCAGGAGGTGAGCGTTACTGCCTGAGCTCTGCCTCCTGTCCGATCAGTGATGGCATAAGATTCTCATAGGATTGTGACAATGATTCGAGTGGCTGTTCATCACACACTAAGTCCCATTGAAAAATGTAAATAAAATCATTAAGTTCACACACAACTGAAAGCAGGAAATAGTGTCAGAAGATCTGTTGCTGGGATTAAAAAAACTAGGTATTTAGTAAGAAATTAGATTCGTTTTAATGCTTTAAATCCTGGGAGACCACTAAGTTCCAGATAGCTTTCCAGACACTGGAAGTATAGCAGAGATTAAGAAAGACGGCGGGGCATGATTGCTCATTCCTGTAATCCCAGCACTTTGGGATGCCGAGGTGAGTGGATCACTTGAGGTCAGGAGTTCAAGACCAGCCTGGCCAACGTGGTTAAACCTCATCTCTACTAAAAATATAAAGATTAGCCAGGTATGATGGTGCATGCCTGTAGTCCCAGGTACCAGGGAGGCTGAGGCTGGAGAATGGCTTGAACATGGGAGGCAGAGGTTGCAGTGAGCTCAGATGTCACCATTGCACTTCAGCCTGGGCAAAAGAGTGAGACTCTAAGAAAGAAGAAAAGGAAGGAAGGAAGGAAAGACACTGCTTCTGTCCTTGTATTCCATAGATTCCCGTGGGAATAAGTACATAAAACAGCAGATTGGAATGCTACTCCTAGAAGTGAGTGCAAACTCTGTAGTGAAATACACTTGTGAAGGATCTAGGTTGCATGCACCTAATGAGAATCTAATGCCTGATGATCTGAGGTGGAACAGTTTCATCTCAAAACCAACCCCCTCCCCATCCATCTGCTGTCACTCCAGTCCATGGAAAAATTGTCTTCCACAATACTGGTTCCTGATGCCAAAAAGGTTGCCAACCACTGTCATGTATAATTTCTTTCAGCAGTGTTTTGTAGTTTTCTTTTGTAGAGGTCTTTCACCTCCTTGCTTAAGTATATTCTTAGAGTTGTGTTTGTTTGTTTGTTTGTTTGTTTGTTTTTTTGCTGCTGTTGTAAAAGGGATTGAGTTCTTGATTTGATTCTTAGCTTGTCCATTGTTGGTATACAGTAGTGCTACTGACTTTTGTACATTGATTTTGTAATGTGAAACTTTACTGAATGCATTTATCAGATCTAAAAGCCTTTTGGATGAGTCTTTAAGGTTTTCTAGGTATACAGTCATGTCATTGGTGAACAGCAACAGTTTGACTTCCTCATTTCGCATTTGGATGCCCTTTATTTCTTTCTCTTGCCTGATTGCTGTGGCTAGGACTTCTAGTACTACATTGAATAGAAGTAATGAAAGTGGGCGTCCTTATCTTGTTCCAGTTCTCAGTGGGAATGCTTTAAACTTTTCCCCATTCAGTATGATGTTGGCTGTGGGCTTGTCACACATGACTTTTATTACTTGAGGTAAGTCCCTTCTATGCCTAGTTTGTTGAGGGTTTTTGTCACAAAGTTATGCTGGATTTTATCAAATGCTTTTTCTTCTATTGAGATGATCATGTGGTTTTTGTTTATAATCATGTTTATTTGATTTATTTACTGACTTGCATATGTTAAACCATCTCTGTATCCCTGAGATGAAACTCACTTGATCATGATGTAATATCTTGCTGATGTGCTGTTGGATTCAGTTAGCTAGTATTTTGTTGAGGATTTTTGCATCGATGTTCATCAGGGATATAGTCTTCAGTTTTCTTTTTTTGTTATATCCCTTCCTGGTTTGGGTATTAGGATGATACTGAGAGGTGAGAACGTCCTAGCAGCCCTCGCTTTCTCTCGGCACCTCCTCGGCCTTGGCATCCGCTCTGGCCATGCTCGAGCTGGAGGAGCCCTTCAGCCAGCCACTGTGCTGTGGGGGCCCCTCTCTGGGGCTGGCCCAGGCCAGAGCCAGCTCCCTCTGCTCACAGGGAGGTGTAGAGGGAGTGACGAGGGTGGGATCTGGGGCTGCGTGTGGTGCTTGTTGGCTGGTGTGGGTTCAAGGTGGGCACAGGCTCAGCAGGCCCCACACAGAGCACGGCCAGCCAGCGCCTGCTAGGCTTGATCAGGAGCTCTTGATCAGAGCTCCCTCTGGGCTGCCAAATTGCCCGGGCTAGGTGCCACAAAGTCCCATGGCGAATGCCATTGAGAGGTGAAGCCGGCTGAGCTTCTGGGTCAGGTGGGGACCTGGAGAAATTTTCTGTCTAGTTAAAGGTTTGTAAACACACCAATCAGCACTCTGTGTCTAGCTAAAGGTTTGTAAATACACCAATCAGTGCTCTGTGTCTAGCTAATCCTGTAGGGGACTTGGAGAACTTTTCTGTCTAGCTAAAGGATTGTAAATGTACCAATCAGCTCTCTGTGTCTAGCTAAAGGTTTGTAAACGCACCAATCAGCACTCTGTAAAGTGGACCAATCAGCAGTATGGATCCCCACTGGGACCTTGACTCAGATCATGGGAACTGGAGTTGTAAACATCTATTGACCTGTGTTCTAGAAAGACTAAGGAGAATTAGGAAAAAGTCCATGAATTATTCAGTGATGTCCACCATAACTCAAATCCTGCCTTCCTCAAGAGGCTATGGGAGGCCTTAAGAAAATATACTCCTCTGTCACCTGAATCACTCGAAGGTCAATTGATTCTAAAAGATAAGTTTATTACCCAATCAGTTGCAAATATAAGGAGAAAGCTCCAAAAGCAATCCCTAGGCCCTGAACAAAATCTGGAGGCATTATTAAACCTGGCAACCTCAGTGTTCTATAATAGGGACCTAGAGGAATAGGCCCAAAAGGAAAAGTGAGATCAGAGAAAGGCCACAGCTTTAGTCATGGCCCTCAGACAAACAAACCTTGGTGGTTCAGAGAGGACAGAAAGTGGCGTGGGCCAATCACCCGGTAAAGCTTGTCATCAATGTAGTTTATGAGGATACTTTAAAAAAGATTGTCCAACGAGAAACAAGTCACCCCCTCGTCCATGTCCGCTATGCCAAAGCAATCACTGGAAGGTGCACTGCACCAGAGGACAAAGGTTCTCTGGGTCAGATGCCCCTAACCAGATGATCCAACAACAGGACTGAGGGTGTCCAAGGCAAGCATCAGCTCATGTCATCACCCTCACTTAGCCCTGGTTACGTTTAACCATTGAGGGCCAGGAAATTGACTTCCTCCTGGACACTGGTACGGCCTTCTCAGTGTTAATCTCCTGTCCTGGATGACTGTCCTCAAGGTCCGTTACCATCTGAGGAATCCTGGACAACCAGGTATTTCTCCCACCTCCTCAGTTGTAATTGGGAGACTTTGCCCTTTTCACATGCCTTTCTTGTTATGCCTGAAAGTCCCACACCCTTATTAGGGAGGGGTATATTAGCTAAAACTGGAGCTATTATCTACGTGAATATGGGGAACATGTTACCCATTTGTTGTCCCCTACTTGAGCGGGGAATCAACCCTGAAGTTGGGGCATTGGAAGGACAATTTGGAAGGGCAAAAAATGCCTGCCCTGTCCAAATCAGGCTAAAACACCCCACCACTTTTCCTTATCAAAGGCAATATCCCTTAAGACCTGAAGCTCATAAATGATTACAGGATATTGTTAAACATTTAAAAGTTCAAGGCTTAATAAGGAAATGCAGCAGCCCCTGCAACACCCCAATTCTTGGAGTACAAAAACCGAATGGTCAGTGGAAATTAGTGCAAGATCTTAGACTCATCAATGAGGCAGTAATTCCTCTATATCCACTTATACCCAACCCCTATACCCTGTTCTCTCAAATACCAGAAGAAGCAGAATGGTTCATGGTTCTGGACCTCAAAGATGCCTTCTTCTGTATTTCCCTGTACTCTGACTCCCAGTTTCTCTTTGCCTTTGAGCATCCCACAGAACACATGTCCCAACTTACGTGGACTGTCTTGCCCCAAGGGCTTAGGGATAGCCCTCACCTGTTTGGTCAGGCACTGGTCCAAGATCTAGGCTACTTCTCAAGTCCAGGCACTCTGGTCCTTCAGTATGTGGATGATTTACTTTTGGCTACCAGTTCAGAAGCCTCATGCCAGCAGGCTATTCTAGATCTCTTGGACTTTCTAGCTAATCAAGGGTAAAAGGTGTCTAGGTTGAATGCCCAGCTTTACCTGCAGCAGGTCAAATATCTAGGCCTAATCTTAGCCAGTGGGACCAGGGCCCTCAGCAAGGAATGAATATAGCCTATACTGGCTTATCCTCGCCCTAAGACATTAAAACAGTTGCAGGGGTTCCTTGGAATTACCGGCTTTTGCTGACTATGGATCCCCAGATACAGTGAGACAGCCAGGCCCCTCTATACTCTAATCAAGGAAACCCAGAGGGCAAATACTCATCTAGTAGAATGGGAACCAGAGGCAGAAACAGCCTTCAAAACCTTAGAGCCCTAGTACAAGCTCCAGCTTTAAGCCTTCCCACTGGACAAAACTTCTCTTTATACATTGCAGAGAGAGCAGGGATAGCTCTTGGAGTCCTTACTGAGACTCATGGGACAACCCCACAACTGGCAGCATATCTAAGTAAGGAAACTCATATAGTAGCAAAAGGCTGGCCTCACTGTTTACAGGTAGTTGTGGTGGTGGCTATCTTAGTGTCAGAGGCTATCAAAATAATACAAGGAAAGGATCTCACTGTCTGGATCACTCGTGATGTAAATGGCATACTAGGTGCCAAAGGAAGTTTATGGCTATCAGATAACCAATGACCTGCTTAGATACCAGGTGCTACTGCTTGAAGGACTGGTGCTTCAAATACATATATTCATGGCTCTCAACCCTGCCACTTTTCTCCCAGAGGATGGGGAACCAATCGAGCATGACTGCCAACAAATTATAGTCCACACTTATGCCGCCCAAGATGATCTCTTAGAAGTCCTCTTAGCTAATCCTGACCTTAACCTATATACCAATGGCAGTTCATTTGTGGAGAATGGGATGTGAAGGGCAGGTTATGCCAAAGTTCGTGATGTAACCATACTTGGAAGTAAGACTCTTCCCCCAGGGACCAGTGCCCAGTTAGCAGAACTAGTGGCACTTACCCGAGCCTTAGAACTGGGAAAGGGAAAAAGAAAAAATGTGTGTGCAGATAGCAAGTATGCTTATCTAATCCTACATGCCCGTGCTGCAATGTAGAAAGAAAGGGAGTTCCTAACCTCTGGGGGAATCCCCATTAAATACCACAAGGAAATTATGGAGTTATTGCACACAGTGCAAAAACCCAAGAAGATGGCAGTCCTACACTGCCAAAGTCATCAAAAGGGGAAGGAGAGGGGAGAACAGCAGCATAAGTGGCTGACAGAGGCAGGGAAAGACCAGCAGAAGAGAAAGAAAGAAAGAGACAAAGTCAAAGCAATAGAGAGAGGAAGAAACAGAGACAAAGAGAAGGAGACAGAGAGAGGAAGAGACAGAGAGACAGAAGGTCAAAGAGGGAGTCAGAAAGAGAGAGACAAAGAAGTCAGAGAGAGAGATAGAAGTAGTAAAGAAAAAAGTGTACCCTATTCCTTTGAAAGGGTAGATTTAAACCCTATAATTTATGATTGAAGGTCTTCTCTGTGGTCCTATAACACTCCAATGCCACCTTGTTGTCAGTGTAAACGGGCTAGCCCAAAAGCACTGAGGCCACTGAGAACCCATAGCCTTCCTATCAAAAAATCCTTAACCCAGCAGGTTTTCTAACAGGGGATCTAAATCTTAATTAATTACCATACAAAGTCCAACCAGACATAGGAGGAACTCCCTTCGGAACAGGATAGATGGTTCCTGCTGGGCGACTAAGGAAAAAGACACAATGGGTATTCAGTAAGTGATAAGGAAACTCTTACAGAAGCAGAGCTAGGAAAATTGCCTAATAATTGGTCTGCTCAAATATGCGAGTTGTTTGCACTCAGCCAAATCTTAAAGTACTTACAGAATCAGAAAGGAGACATCTGTAACAATTCTAAGTTAATATGGACTGAACAAGGTTTTATTTATAGCAAAGAAGAATTAAAATCCCAAATTTACAAAGTTTTCAACAAAAGTAAAGTTTGCTAGAAGTTAACAGTGTAACATGCATCATCCTACTACCATACACTCTCAAAGGATTTCTCAGACAGTTTGCAAGAAATAACAGAATCTATCCTTGCTCTACAATCCCAAATAGACCTTTGGCAGCAGTGACTCCCCAAAACCTATCTAGCTAAATGTTTGTAAATGTACTAATCAGCACTCTGTGTCTAGCTAAAGGTTTGTAAACGTACCAATCAGTGCTCTGTGGCTTGCTAATTGGGTAGGGGATTTGGAGAACTTTTCTGTCTAGCAAAAGGATTGTAAATGCATCAATCAGTACTCTGTACCTAGCTAAAGGTTTGTAAACGCACCAATCAGCACTCTGTCAAAATGGACCAATCAGCACTCTGTCAAAATGGACCAATCAGCACTCTGTCAAAACGGACCAATCAGCACTCTGTAAAATGGACCAATCAGCTCTCTGTAAAATAGACCAATCAGCAGGAGATGGGTGGGACCAGATAAGGGAGTAAAAGCAGGCCACCCCAGCCAGCAGCAGCAACCTGCGGGTCCCCTTAGAAACTGTGGGTGGTTTGTTCTTTCGCTGTTTGCAATAAATCTTGCTGCTGCTCATTCTTTGGGTCCACGCCACCTTTGAGGTGTAACACTCATTGCAAAGGTCTTCAGCCTCACTCCTAAAATCAGCGAGACCATGAACATCTGAAGGAACAAACGCCAGACACAACATCTTTAAGAACTGTAACACTCGCTGTGAGGGTCCACAGCTTCATTCTTGAAGTCAGTGAGACCAAGAACCCACCAATTCCGGACATGATACTGGATTCACAGAACAATTTAGGGGCCATCCCCTCTTTATATTTTGGAATAGTTTCAGTAGGATTGGCCCCAGTTCTTTGAATGTCTGGTAGAATTCAGCTGTGAATTCATCTGGTCCTGGACTTCTTTTCTTGGCAATTTTTTTGTTACTGATTCGGTTTTACTGCTTATTATTGGTCAGCTCAGGGTTTCTATTTCTTCCTGATTTAATCTAGGAGGGTTGTATGTTTCTAGTAATTTATCCATTTCCTCTGGATTTTCCAATTTGCGCATGTTCATAGTAGCCTTGAATAAACTTCTGTGTCTTCAGTTTCATTTCTAGCTGAGCTTATTTGGATCATCTCTCTTATTTTCTTGGTTAATCTCACCAATGGTCTATCAAATTTGTTTATCTTTTCAAAGAACCAACTTTTTGTTTCATCTGTCTTTTGTAATCTTTTTGTTTCAATTTTATTTATTTAGTTTTGGTCTGATCTTTGTTATTTCTTTTCTTCTGCTGGCTTTGGGTTTTATTTGTTGCTGTTTCTCTGATTACTTGGGGTGTGACTTTACATTGTCAGTTTGTGCTCTTTCAGATTTTTTGATGTAGTCGTTTAATACCATGAACTTTCCTCTTAGCATTGTCTTTGCCATATCCCAAAGGTTTTGATAACTTGTGTCACTATTATCGTTCATTTCAAGGGATCTTTAAATTTTACCTTGGATTTTGTTAACCCCCAAATCATTCAACAGCAGATTATTTAATTTCCATGTATAGTTTTGAAGGTTCTTTCTGAGTTGATTTCCAGTTTTATTTCACTGTGGTCTGAGAAGATACTTGGTATGATTTCAATTTGCCTAAGTTTATTGAGACTTGTTTTGTGGCCTCTTATATGGGTCTATCCATGTGCTGATGTTTCTACAGTTGTTGGGGAGAATGTTCTATAAATATCTGCTAAGTCCATTTGTTCGAGGGTATTGTCCATTGTTTCTTTGTTGACTTTCTGTCTTGGTGATCTGTCTAGTGCTGTGAGTGACTATAGAAGTCCCCCACTAATAGTGTGTTGCTGTCTATTTCATTTCTAGTAGTAATTGTTTTATACATTTGAGAGTTCCATGTAGGTATATATAAATTTAGAATTGCAATATCTTGTTGGAATGATCCTTTTATCATTATATAATGTTCTTTGTCTTTTTTCCTGTGTTGCTTTAAAATCGATTTTGTCTGATGTAAGAATAACTACCCCTATCTACTTTTGGCTTCCATTTGTGTGACATATCTTTTTCCACCTTTTTACCTTGAGTTTATATGAATTTTTTTGTGTTAGGTGAGTCTTTCGAAGATAGCACATACTTGGTTGCTGGATGTTTATCCATTCTGCCATTCTGTATATTTTAAGTGGAACCTTTAGACCATTTACATTCAAAGTTAATATTGAGATGAGACTTACTATTCTATTTGTCATGTTAGTTGTTACCTAGATACTTTTTATTTTTCATTGTGTTATTGTTTTATAGGCCCTGTGAATTTTATGCTTACAGGGAGTTCTATTTTGGTGCATACTGAACTTTTGTTTTAAGATTTGAAACTCCTTATAGCATTTCTTGTAGTCCTGGTTTGGTAGTAGCAAATTCCTTCAGCCTTCATTTGTCCAAAAAAGACTTTATCTCTCCTTCATATGAAGCTTAGTTCTGCTAGATATAACATTCTTTTCTGACACTTATTCCAGTTAAGGAGGCTAAAGATAAGACCCCAATCCCTTTCAGCTTGTAAGATTTCTGCTGAGAAGTCTGCTGTTAGTATGATAGGTTTTCCTTTATAGATTACCTGATGCTTTTGTCTCACAGTTCTTAGAATTCTCTCTTTTGTGTTGACTTTAGATAGCCTGATGACTATATGCGTTGGTGAAGATCTTTTCACAGTGAATTTCCTGGGAGTTCTTTGTACTTCTCGTATTTGGATATCTAAATCTCTAACAAGGCCAGGGAAGATTTCCTCAATCATTTCCTGAAATAAGTTTTCCAAACTTTTAGGCTTCTCTTCTCCCTCAAGAACACCAATTATTCTTAGGTTTGGCTGTTTTACATAACCCTGTATTTCTTGGAGGCTTTGTTATTTTTAATTCTTTTTTCTTTATCTTTGCCTGACTGGGTTAATTTATTATGATTTCTCACTGCTGCCCAAATTAGTTCCAACTCTGGGTAAAGTTAAGGCCTTCTCCTATGGCCTGGATTTTCAAACTTCCCAGTGGGGATGTGTATCCTAGAGACAGTGTCTCCCCATCTCACACTCTTGGGATTTAGTTTTTCACCTTACTCATAGAGTAGACTGCAGCCTGCCACATCTTTCAAAGAGTTTGTGGATTCTTTTCATTTCCCTTTAAGTTCCTCCGTTGCTTCTTGGGAAAATCGTTTACAGTGCGAATCTCTACAAAGTTTTCTGTCCTTCCAAGTGGGAGAGGCACACTAACACTGCCTACAATCTGCAATCTTGGAAAAATAAAATAAAATAAAAAATAGGAAAAAAAAGTAGAGGAGGAAGGGGAAATTCTTTTTTGATGGGCTTAAAATGAAACCTGATAATATTTTGCTAACTAAAAGTAACTAGTAGTTAGAGAACCACATATTATTCTATGCTCTTTGTCCATAACCCTTGGGGCTATAAATACCCAATTATGCTAACACTATATCTTAAAAAGGATATCTTTCCTCCATTAAATTGCTTTTGCACATTTGTCAAAATTCAATTGAGCGTTTTTGTGTTGGCCTATTTGTGGGTTCTCTATTCTGCTACATCTCTCTTTAACTACACAAAAACCCCACAAGTTTTCTTAACATAGCTGTATAAGACTGAAAATCAGGTACAGTGATTCTTCCCATTTCGTTTATATTTTTTATATTTGCTTTAGCTATTTTTGTTTCTTTGCTTTTCCATAAAAATGCCTAATATTTCTCTCTTTCCAAAATAACCCAGGATTTTAACAAAAATATTAATTTTCATAGAATTGAAATATTTACTATGTTAAGTCTTCCAATCCATGAACATAGTTCATCTCTATTTATTTAGGTCTTTGATTTTCTCCATCAGCATTTTGTTGTTATAAGCATACAAATCCTGTATGTATTTTACTATGTCTGCATTTAAGACTTTCATTTTTTTAATGATTGCAAGTGCCATTATATTTTTAATTTTTTTCCACATATTCATTGCCTATGTATAAAAATGCAGCCAATTTTTATGTTTACTTTGTATCCTACATTCCTGCTGAATCCACATATTTGTTCAATACTTTTTTGTGTAGATTTCTTGTGATTTTGTAAGTAGACAATCATGTTATCTGAAAAAAGGGACAGTTTTATTTCATACTTTCTACTGTATAAGCACTTCGTTTCCTTTTTGCCTATTCACTAGCTAAAACTCTCAAGACTATTAAATAAAATGGTTACAGAGGAAATCCTTGTCTTGTTGTCAGTTGCAGGAGCTTTGTTGATTAATAGTCCAAGCCTGGGTATATAACCTAAATGTCCATTAGCAGGAATATAGGTAATCATGTTGTGTTATATTCATAAATGGAATCCTACCTAGCAGTGATAAAAAAAAAAAAACCAAATGTCAATACATACAACGTAGGTAAGTTTCAAGCATATTACTTTGACTGAAAGAAAATACGTGCAATGGAATTTGGTATGTGATTATATTTCTATTAAGTCCCCCCAAATTGGGAAAGCTAACCTGTTATGAGGAAAATAAGAAAACGATAGTGTCTCACAATGGAGGTTGTAAGTGAGGAGCAGGAGGGAGAAGTGATTGGAAAGTAACATGATAGATACT
The DNA here is from genome assembly GCF_009764315.1 of Trachypithecus francoisi. NCBI lineage: Eukaryota > Metazoa > Chordata > Mammalia > Primates > Cercopithecidae > Trachypithecus > Trachypithecus francoisi. Next base: position 77,116,264 of record NW_022681472.1, on the reverse strand, counting down.
TCTGAAGAGATTTAAATGTTCTCATTGTTTTGGGTGGTGATTAAATGAGTACATACAATTTTAAAAACATAGAACACTTAAGATTTATGAATTTTATTATATGTAAGTTACACCTCAGTATTTTAAAAATCAAGAAAAAGCAACAAGCAAAACTAAGTGATAGCTTTAGCAATCCAGTAGTGGTTTCTTTGAGTGAGGAGTGTGACTGGGTGAAAAATGAGGTGAGACTGAGGAGTTCTGGTAATAGCTCTTAATTTGGGCGTTGGTTACATGGGCGTGTTTATTTTATGAAAATCATGAAGATGTGTAATTCTTTGTTCACTTCATGTTATATTAACATTTATTTCAAAGTTCGATTTCACAAATCAATTTTATGTTAACTATTTTCCATAGAATCCTAATATTCATTCTGAAAGCCATCAGGAAATATTCATTATCATTGGACATATGTGTAAATGACATTCTTGAAGGATTTTTGGAGTTTCTTGTGATATAGCAATTAATGCAGGCCTGTGTATAATTTGGAAACTAGCTTTCCTGATTTCAGAAATTATCCTACCAAATGTTAAAATAAAAAGATAACAATGATTCTATTCAAGTTTTGAAGTTCATCTCTCTATTACAGTGAGGGAGAGAAATTGGCTTGGCTGGTGCTTTAAAAACCTCTTTCTTTTCATCAGTAAAATCGTTCACGGAGCCTTCTTAGCACTCAGTGTTTTCCAAGAGGACATTTCTTGGTGCTTCTCTCGTACAAAAATCTGTCTCTGAAAGAAATTAAGAGATAGAGTTAAATGTCAGTAAGGAATGCAGTGGTACCAGAAAAGCAATGTTATTTGTACTTCACATGACAGTTTGCTAACTTCGTTCAGAGGTGTCATCTCCTCATCACAACTAGCCGACCTTGTTGGTGTAAGTTATTCCCATACTACGTGTGAGGAAACTATGTCTCGAAAATATTAAGTAACTTGGCCAAGGCCAAACCAACAATTTATCAGGAGGCAGACCCCATATCCCTTACACAGGATTACATGCCCTTTTCCATTTCCCTTTTAACTAGTATAAAACCGGTTGAGTGAAAAACAAAACAAAGCAAAACATGGCAACAAGGGAGGAATCAGAATTTCATAGGAATCAGAGCATTTTTTTTTGTCTAAAAGAGAATTAAAATAGTTATCAAATGTAATGCATAATTTTTACTCATTTTATAACTGAGCAATGAGAAACAGTAGATTGTGGAAGGATGAATGATTTCTCATTTGCCATGTAAGGATATGTAAAACCTATGTGTCTGAAGATGGGGATTCCTTATCAGGAATCATGGAGGGCTAAGCAGCCAGCCCCAAGAAGCCTTGGCTACCAGAAGCATAAAAGTAAGTGTTTGGGGTGGAAATACTAGATAATAACTTGGAAGCCTCAGATGTCCTCACACCTAAAGCTGTTACAAGCACACTTCATTTTATTGTGCTTTGCAGATACTTCACTTGGTTGTTTCACAAGTTGAAGGTTTGTGGCAACCCTGCATCTGAAAAATGGATTAGTGCCAATTTTCCAGTCATATTTTGCTAATTCTTGGAACTTTTCAAACTTTTTCATTATTGTTATATCTGTTATGGGGATCTGCCATCGGGGATCTTTGATGTTACTGCTGTAACTGGCTTGGGGCACCACAAACCACACCTATCAAAAATTGTAAATTTAATTGGTAAATTTTCCATGTGTTCTGGCTGCTCCACTCACTGGCCATTCAACCTTCTCTCTTCCTCTCTTTGGGCCTCTCTATTTCCTGAGACACAACTATATTGAAATTATGCCAATTAGCAAACTTACAATTAATAACCTCTAAGTGTTCAAGCAAAGGAAAGAGTCATGGGTCTCTCTAGATCAAAATCTAGAAATAATTAAGCTTAGTGAGGACATATTGAAAGCCCAAAGCAGCCAAGAACTAGTCCTCTTGCACCAAATATTTAAATTGAAAATAGAGAGGAAAAGTTCCTGAAGAAAATTTAAAGTGCTACTCCTGTTAACATATGAATGATAACAAAGTGGAACAGCCTTATTGCTGATGTGGAGAAAGTTTGAGTGGTCTGGATAGAAGATCAAACCAGCCACAACATCCCTTAAGCTAAAGCCTAATCCAGAGCAAGGCCCTAACTCTCCTTAATTCTGTGAAGGCTGAGAGAGGTGAGGAAGCTGCAGAAAAAAAGTTTGTAAGCTAGCAGAGGTTGATTGGTGAGGTTCAAGGAAAGAAGCCCCCTCCATACATGAAAGTGCAAGTGAAGTAGCAAGTGCTGATGAAGAAGCTGCAGCAAGTTATCCACATGGTCCAGCTAAGATAGCTGATGAACATGTCTACACTAAGCAACAGGTTTTCAATGTAGATGAAACAGACTTCTATTAAAAGAAGATGCTGTCTAGCACTTTCAGAGCTAGAGTGAAGTCGATGCCTGGCTTTTGAGTTTCAAAGGACAGGCTGAACCTCTTGTTAGGTGCTAATGCATCTGGTGACTTTCAGATAAAACCAGTGCTCATTTATTGTTTCAAAAATCCTAGAGTCCTTAAGAATTTGCTAAATCTACTCTGCCTGTGCTCTAGAAATGGAATAACAATGCCTAGCAGACAACACATCTATTTACAGCATGGTTTATTTAGCATTTTAAGCCCATTGTTGAGACCTACTGCTTAGAGAAAAACTTCCATTGGAGATATTACTGCTCATTGACAATATACCTGTATACCCAAGAGCTCTGATGAAGATGTGCAAAGAGGTTAATGGTTGCTTTCATGCTTGCAAACACAATCTCCATTCTGCAGCTTATGGTTCAAGGTCTAATTTTGATTTTTAAGTCTTACTTATTAAGAAATACATTTCATAAAGCTGTTACTTCCATAGATAGTGATTCCTCTGATGACAAAGGCAATGGAAACCCTTCTGGAAAGGATTCACCATTTCAGATTTCATTAGGAACATTCGTGACTCATGAGAGGACATCAAAATATTAACATTAACAGGAACTTGGAAAAGGTTCGTTCCAGCCCTCATGGATGACTTTAAAAGGTTCAAAACTTCAGTGAAGGAAGTAACACCAAATTTAGTGAAAAAATCAATAGAACTTGAATTAGAAGTGGAGCCTGAAGATGTGCCTTAATTGCTACAATCTCATGATACAACTTGAACATATGAGGAGTTGCTTCTTAAGGATGAGCAAAGACAATAGTTTCTTGAGATGAAAGCTACTCCTGGTAAAGATACCGTGAACACTGTTGAAATGACAATGAAGGATTTATAATATTACATAAATCTAATTGATAAAGTAGTTGTGAGGATTGACCCAATTTTGAAAGATGTTCTACTGTGGGTAAAATACTATCAAATAGCATCACATGCTACAGAGAACTTTTGTGAAAGGAAGAGCCAATTGGTGGGACAGATTTGTTATCTTGTTTTAAGAAATTGTCAAAACTACCTCCAGTTACCACCACTGCGGATTATGCAACAGCCATCAACATTGAGTCAGCACTCTTCACCAGCAAAAAGATTATAACTCACTGAAGGCTCAGATGGATGTTCACATTTTTTAGCAATAAAATACTTTAAAGCATGTACTTTGTTTTTATAGAGATAATGCACCCTTAATTGGTGAGAGTACAGTATAAATGTAACTTTTACATGCACTGGGAAACCAAAATATTTGACTCCCTTTATTGTGATATTCGATTTATTGCAGTGATCTAGAACTGAAACCACCATGTCTTCAAGGTATACCTTTACTGCCTCCTCACTATGTCAGGAAACCAGGAGTTAAACTGCTGAAAATTTTCATAATTTTCTTCCCACTGTTTCTATTTCTTCATAGTCTGTATCCCCTGTTGGTTTGAATCTGTTATATTAATCTTCAAATATATTCCCTTTCCTATTTGATCATTTGTCTTGTTATTGAACTTGTGGAAAATTCTTCTACACCAACTTCCAACCTTTCCATTTCTTTTTAATATTCATCTATTAAATTCACAGTTTCCAAAATTATCTTTATTATTGAATCATCATTATATCTTAATGGCATTCTGTACTGTTTCTGCAATAACCATATTGTACAAGGGATTGTGCTGTAAGCAGACTGAATTTGGATGGGGATGGTAGTAGAGAGAGCTTTTAGGGAGTTATTGCAGTAATGTAGGCAAGACATCATGATGTCTTGCACTGGAATAATTGCAGAAAAATAGTGAAAACTGGTTTTTAAACATAGTTTGACTATTGAGACAATAAATATTACTTTGGAATTCAGGTCGGGGGTTAAGAAAAACAAAACAGTGAAGTTGTCATCAGATAAAAAGAGAATGGAGTTGTCATCAAATAAAATGGGGAGACCTGTGAATGGGCATAACTGGGTGGATAGGGAAGATTAGAAACTTGGTTTACAACAGGCTACATTTTAGATGTTTAACACATTCAGTAGATATGCTGATTAGGCAGTTGGATATGCAAATCTTGAGTCCTGAAGGAAGTTTAGAGACAAAAATTCAGGAATTGTCACTGTATGAATTTATAGGTTTTATAGAAGGAGACTAGATAAGGTCACCAAGACAGTGAATCTAGAGAGAAGAAAGAAGCAATGATGGAGTCTTACGATACCCCAATATTAAGATATTGGAAGAATAAGAAAAAATTAGTAAGGGGGGCCTAGAAAGAGTGATCAATGAGTAGGGAAGAAAACCAGGAGAGTTTGATATTCTGGAAACCAACCGAAGACTGTGTATTAAAAGAGAGGAAATGATGTTTATTCAAGTGTTTGTTTTCACAAAATTAAAAACACAGTTGATAAAGTTTTGGTTGACACCATACCCATTCTTTGTCTTAATTCTTCTTTCCTTGAGGTGGACACTAGGATGAATTTGGATGTATTGTTGTTCCAGCTAATTGTTTCTGTTATTGAGGTGAAATTCACATGATAAAAAATGAACCATTTTAAAGTGCACAGTTTAGTGGCATTTAATACATTCACAATGTTGTGCAGCCATTGTCTCTATCTTGTTCTAAAACATTTTTATCACCTCAAAAGAAAACCTTTTAATATTTAAGCAGTCACTCCCCAGTTCCTCTCCCCTAGTCCTTGGCCACTTTCTATCTCTATGAGTTTGTCTTCTATTTTATTTTTTCTACATCTAAATTATTTATAATTTGTATTCAAGAACAATACAGAATATAGACATACTGTGTTTTTAAGTATTATATCTAGATAGTATGTTATACTTTTCTGTAATTTAATATTATACATAGTATATATAACACACTGTTGGTATATGTAGCTCTAGTTCATTGTCTTATAGGTGATAAGTAATATGAGTTGATAATTTCATATTTATTTTCTTATTAAAGTCTGTGTTTTGTATAATTTTATTAGACTAAGAATAGTAAACTAATGAATATGTTTTTTACATGGGTTAGTTTATATTTAAGACATTCTGTAGGCCATACGCTTAGAAATAATTGCTAGATCATATAATACACATATTTCAAATTGTATTATATATTGTGAGATTAGTCTCTAAAGTTGGTACACCAATTCATATTCTCAACAGCATTTTTAATGGCTTTCATTTTTATATCATCATTAGTAGCATAGTATGAAATTTAAAATATTGAGGCCGGGCGTGGTGGCTCAAGCCTGTAATCCCAGCACTTTGGGAGGCCGAGACGGGTGGATCATGAGGTCAGGAGATCGAGACCATCCTGGCTAACACGGTGAAACCCCGTCTCTACTGAAAAATACAAAAAAATTAGCCGGGCGAGGTGGCGGGCGCCTGTAGTCCCAGCTACTCGGGAGGCTGAGGCAGGAGAATGGCGTGAACCTGGGAGGCGGAGCTTGCAGTGAGCTGAGATCTGGCCACAGCACTCCAGCCTGGGCGGCAGAGCGAGACTCCGTCTCAAAAAAAAAAAATATTGACCAATATTTATTTAAAATTGCATTTACTTCTTTATTTACTAGTGAAGATAAGAATATTTTTTAATATTTATTGAGTATTACTATTTCTTCCATATATTACTTCTCATATCCTTTGCCTTTAGGTAACATTTATTATTTTTACTTTACTACTTACACATTCGTAATATCTGAATGTTAATTTTTGTCTACTTTTGCAAAATTTCTCTCAATTTGCTTTTTTTTAACATTTTGTATATGATTACTTTTAAGTTATTTTTTGAATGATAGGCAATATTTTTTATTTTCTACCTTATCCATTTTGAGGTCAGTAAATATCTTATCATTTTTCTTGTATTTTAAGGCTTTTTAGTTGAATTCATTAACTATTTTTCTCTATGTTGAAAATCAGGAATATAATTTTGTTTTTAATCTATTTAACACAATTTTTAGAAACTTATTCAGTATCTCATGCTTTTCTTGACTATTTTAATGTCTTTTTTTTTTTTTCTTTAAGAGACAGAGTCTCACTGTGTTACTTAGGCTAGAGTGCAGTGGCGTGATCTCGGCTCACTGCAACCTCCACCTCCCAGGTTCAAGCGATTCTCCAGCCTCAGCCGCCTTACCTGGGATTACAGGCATGTGCCACCACGTCTGGCTAAAGTTTTTTTGTATTTTTAGTAGAGACGGGGTTTCTCCATGTTGGCCAGGCTTGTGTTGAACTCCTGACCTCAGGTGATGCTCCCACCTCCCAAAGTGCTGGGATTATAAGCGTGAGCCACCACGCCCGGCCTTTAAAGTCATCTTTATTTTATAGATTATAGGCATGAAACTGCCTTTGGTTTTTCTATTTCGTCATATCGAGTTTGTCACATTGCTATGCCGATAGCATATTTTGAGAGTATAGGTATGTATAATAATTATCATAGTACCATTCTATCAATCTTAACTCTCAGTTGCCCACCCCCTTCAACTTTGTTGTATATTTTCATAATGCTAATGGTTTCAATTTTATTCATGTGGATTTTAGAGAAAATATCTCAAATAACGTGAAAAATATAATATCCTTTTTTCAGTTGTAAATTTCTATTCTTCCTTCTTTCTCATTCTGCTTCCTCTACAGATCTTTTTTGTTTGTTTGTTTTTTCAAATATAGTATATATTTTTCTGTTTGAAAGCTTTTTTAAATTTTTATTTTAGGATCGGGGTACATGTGCGGGTTTGTTATTTAGGTAAATTGAGTGTCACAGGGGTTTGGTGTACAGATTATTTTGTCACTCAGGTATTAGCTTAATACCCGATAGTTATTTTTTCTACTCCTTTTTCTCCTCTCACCCTCCATCCTCAGGTAGGCCCCAGTGTGTGTTGTTCTCCTCTTCGTGTCCATGTGTTCTCATCATTTAGCTTCCACTCAAAAGTGAGAACATGTGGTATTTGGTTTTCTGTTCCTGTGTTAGTTTGCTAAGAATACTGGCCACCAGCCTTATCCATGTTCCCGCAATGGACATGATCTCATTCTTATTTATGGCTGCATAGTATTCTGTGGTGTATATGTGCCACATTTGCTTTATCCAGTCTTCCATTGATGGGAATTTAGGTTGATTCCATGTGCTTGCTGTTGTGAATAGTGCTACACTGAACGTATGTGTGCATCTGTCTTTATGGCAGAACAATTTATATTCCTTTGAGCACATACCCAGTAATGGGATTGCTGGGTTGAATAGTAATTTTTCTTTTAGTTCTTTGAGGAATTGCCACATTGCTTTCCACAATAGTTGGACTAATTTACACTCCTACCAAGAGTGTATAAATGTTCCTTTTTCTCCACAAACTCAACAGCATCTTTTTTTTTTTTTTTTTTTTTACATTTTAGTAATAGCCATTGTGACCAGGCATGGTGGCTCACATCTGTAATCCCAGCACTTTCGGAGGCCAAGGCAAGTGTATCACTTGAAGTCAGGAGTTTGAGACCAGCCAGGCCAACATGGCAAAACTCTGTCTCGGCCGGGCGCGGTGGCTCAAGCCTGTAATCCCAGCACTTTGGGAGGCCGAGACGGGCGGATCACGAGGTCAGGAGATCGAGACCATCCTGGCTAACACGGTGAAACCCCGTCTCTACTAAAAATACACACACACAAAAAACTAGCCGGACGAGGTGGCGGGCGCCTGTAGTCCCAGCTACTCGGGAGGCTGAGGCAGGAGAATGGCATGAACCCGGGAGGCGGAGCTTGCAGTGAGCTGAGATCCGGCCACCGCACTCCAGCCTGGGCGACAGAGCAAGACTCCATCTCAACAACAACAACAAAAAAAAACTCTGTCTCTACTGAAAATACAAAAATTAGCTGGGCGTGGTGGCAGGTGCCTATAATCCCAGCTAATCGGGAGCCTGAGGTAGGAGAATAGCTTGAACCTGGGAGGTGCCGGTTGCAGTGAGCAGAGATTATGCCACTGCACTCCAACCTTGGTGATAGTGTGAGACTCTATCTCAAAAAAACAAGAACAAAAACAAAAAAAAATAGCAATTGCGACTGGTGTGAAATGGTATCTCATTGTCGTTTTGATTTGCATTTCTCTAATGATTAGTGATACTTAGCTTTTTACATATGCTTCTTGGCCATATAGATGTCTTCTTATGAAGAGATCTGTTCATAACCTTTGCCTACTTTTTAATAGGGTAATTTTTTTTTTCCAGGTAACTTTAAGTTCCTTACAGATTCAGGATATTAGACCTTCGTCGGAGGCATAGTTTGCAAATACTTTCTCCCATTCTGCAGGTTGTCTCTTTACTAGGTTGATAGCTTGTTTAGCTGTGAAGAAGCTCTTAATTATATCCCATTTGTCAATTTTTTTTTTGTTACATTTGCTTTGGCATCTTCATCATGAATCATTGCCAGTTTCTATGTCCAGAATGGTATTGCCTAGGTTGTCTTCCAGGGTTTTTATAGTTTCAGGTTTTACATTAAGTCTTTAATCCATCTTGAGTTAATTTTTGTATGCGGTGTAAGGAAGGGGTCCAGTTTCAATCTTCTGAATATGGCTGCCAACAGGTCCAACAGTTCCCCTAGGGCTAAAGTCTCCTATAGGAGCAAGTGGAGCCTAGGGGTATAGGCATCCCTGGCTGTGCTCCACTGCAGGCACTCTGGCACCAAACCCTATGGGCTCCACACCAGCTGGAGTTCTGCCCCTACCACTTTTGTAAGCAGTTTTCCCTGTTAACTCAAGTGTCCTTGATGGTAAAGGGGTATCCTCCTGCTGGGATTCCAGAGGCCTGTGGCAGGAGCACGTTGCTCCTGGCCAGTTCAATTCACCCCCTCTGCAGGAGTTGTTCAAGGCAAGGAGCAAGTCCTGGTGTGTAGTAGCCCCATGCAAGGTTCGCAGCGTCCTCCTCCTTCATCCCAGCATCTGTGTGTTCCTTCCTTTCATCCTCAATGCCTTCCCTCTGAAGATCTGCTAGGAGTGCAGCAGTCTTTCTGATGTCACCATGCTAGACGGGAGATGTTCCTCCTGGCTGCACCTAGTTGAATATCTTGGAGCAGGAATTAAAAAATGTAATTTCAATTGCATTCAATGTAATTCAGAGGTTGATTTGTATAGAACTAGTAATCTTTTATTATTTGTTTTCCCTTTTCAGGTGCTTTATACATAGACCCATTCATTCAGTTCTTAATTTTTTCTCTCATGTGAACAGTTTCAAAATGATAAAGTTTATTATCAATATGTACATTCTTATTTCCATAGTTAAAATATAAGTATTATTTATATTAACATCTTTATTTTTTATACATAGACATTAAATGTTGTGATAAACTGTATTCAAGTATTCAAATTTCGTAAGAAATAACAGTGACTTATTTTTATGCATTTCCATGTCAGTACTCAATAACAAATGCCATTTAAAAAACTCAAAAGAAAACAAACCTGCTCACCTTTTTACACATCTTTTATGGTGTCAAGGTGAGGAATATTTGGGCTTTCCAGTAGGAAGAACAGAGATGTGGAGGCCAAAATTGGCAGAATGCTGTATGTAATAATTGGTAATGGTGCAAAATACTGTGGTTAACAATATTAAGAACCCAGTAATGCTCCTGGACCACTAATACATATAAACATACCTTCGATAGTAGATATATAAAGGAGAAAATATGTTAAAAGGAAAGAAAACCTATTGCAATTGACATATTCCTTCTTCTGAACATGACATATGTCACTATTCTTTTTTTAAAAAAAAATGTGTGGTTTTATTTATTATTTTGTAAACAACAACTCTTATTTTAGATTCATGTGGTATATGTGCAGGTCTGTCACATGGGAGCACTGTGTGATGCTGAGAGGTTTGGGATATGAATGATCCCATACCTAGGCAGTGAACATAGCACTCACTAGCCAGTCCTTCTGACCTCACCCCTCTCCAGCACTCCCCAGTGTCCAAGGCTCACATCTTTGTGTCCACGTATACTCAATGTTTAGCTCTTACTTGTAAGTAGGACCATGTGGATTTGGTTTTCTTTTTGTTGTTAATTTGCTTAAGATAATGGTCACTAGTTGCATCTATGTTGCTGAAAAGCACATGATTTCAATGATGTTTATGGCTGCATAATATTTCATTGTGTAAATGTACTATATTTTCTTTATCCAATCTACCATTGATGGACATCTGGGTTGATTCCTTATCTTTGCTATTGTGAATAGTCCTGTGATGAACATATGAATGCATGTATCTTTTGGATAGAACGATTTATTTTACCTTGGGTATATATCCAGCAATAAGACTGCTGGGTCCAAAGGTAGTTCTGTTTTAAGTTCTGTGAGAAATTTTCCAACTCCTTTTCACAGTGGCTATACTAATTTACATTCCCACCAACAGTGTATAAGCATCCCCATTCTGTGCAGCCTCACCAACATCTGTTATTTTTTGGCTTGTAATAGTAACCATTCTGACTGTTGTGAGATGGTATCCCACTGTGGTTTTGATTTGCATTTTTCTGATGATTAGTGATATTGAACATTATTTCAAAATTTTTGGCCATTTATAGGTCTTGTTTTGAGAAGCGTCTGTTTATGCCCTTCACCCATTTTTAATGGGTTTGTTTTTTTGCTTGTTGATGTAAGTTCCTTATAGAGTCTGGATGTTAGACCTTTGTCAGATGTGTAGTTTGCAAATATTTTTTTTTCCATCCTGTAGCTTGTCTGTTTACTCTTTTGATAGTTTTTTTTGCCGTTCAAAAGTTCTTTAGTTTCATTAGGTTCCACGCGCCATTTTTTATGGTTGTTGCGATTGCATTTGAGGACTCAGCCAAAAATTCTTTCCCAAGGCTGATGCTGATAATTTCCTAGGTTTGTTTTCTAGGATGGTTATAGTTTCAGTTCTTACATTTAAATTTTTACTCTATCTTGAGTTAATTTTCATATACAGTTAAAGGCAAGGGTCCAGTTTCATTCTTTTGCACATGGTTAGCCAGGCATCCCAGCACCATTTGTTGAATAGGGAGTCCTTTCCTCATTGTTTAATTTTGTTGACTTTGTTGAAGATCAGATGGCTGTATGTGTCTGGCTTTATTTCCGGGTTCTCCATTCTGTTCCATCTGTCTTTATATCTGTTTTTGTACAGTAACACGCTGATTTGTTTACTATAGCCTTATAGTGTAGCTTCAAGTGAGGTAGTATAACGCCTCCAGCTTTGTTCTTTTTGCTTAGGATTGCTTTGGCTATTTGGGCTCTTTTGTGGTTCCAAAGGAACTTTAGAATAGTTTTTTTAAAAAAAATCAATTCTGTAAAAAATGACATTAATTTCGGACAAAGTGATAGGAATGGTGTTGAATCTCTAGATTGCCTTTGGCAGCATGACCATTTTAACAATATTGATTCTTCCTATCCATGAGCATGGAATGTTTTCTATTTGTTTGTGTCATCTATGATTTATTTCAGCAATGTTTTGTAGTTCTCCTCGTAGAGATATTTCGCCTCCTTGGTTAGATGTATTCCCAGGTGTGTGTGTGTGTGTGTGTGTGTAAATGGGATAATGTTCTTGATTTGGCTTTCAGCTTGTATGCTATTGGTGTATAGAAATGCTACTGATTTTTTGTACATTGGTTTTGTGTCATGAAACTTTACTGAAATTACTTATCAGTTCTAAACACCTTTTGGCAGAGACTCTAGGGTCTTCTAGGTATAGAATCATATTGTCAGTGAAGACAGATAATTTAGCTTCCTTTTTTTTCTGTATGGGTGTCTTTTCTTTCTTTCTTTTGCTTGATTGCTCTGGATAGAACTTTCAGTACTATGCTGAATAGGAGTTGTGAGAGAGGTCATCCTTGTCTTGTGCCAGTTTTCAAGAGAAATGCTTCCAGTTTTGCCCATTCAGTATGATGTTGGCTGTGGGTTTGTTATAGGAGCCTCTTAATATTTTGAGGTATGTTCCTTTGACACCAAGTTTCTTGAGAGTTTTTATCAATAAGAGACATTGGATTTTACTAAAAGCCTTTTATTCATCTATTGAGATGATCATATGGTTTTTGTTCTTACTTTTGCTTATGTGATGAATCACATTCATTGATTTGTGTATGTTTAACAAACATTGCATCCCAGGAATCAAGCCCACTTGATCATGGTGAATTGCCTTTTTGATGTGCGGCTGGATTTGGTTTGCTAGTATTTTGTTGAGAATTTTGCATCTATGTTCACCAGGGATACTGGTATGTAGTTGTCTTTTTCTTTTTTGTCTTTTCCAGGTTTTGGCATCAGGGTGATGTTAGCATTGTAGAATGTGTTAGGGAGGAGTCTCTGCTCCTCTATTTTTTTGGAATAGTTTCAGTAGAACTTTTACCAGCTCTTCTTTGTATGTCTGACAAAATTTGACTGTGCAATCATCTAGTACAGGGCTTTTTTTGTTGTTGTTTGGTAGGTTTTTTACTATTGATTCAATTTTGGAACTCAATTTTGGTCTATTCAGAATTTCCATTTCTTCCTGATTCAATTTGAGAGGCTGTGTATTTCCAGGAATTTATCCATTCCCTCTAGATTTTGTAGTTTGTATGCATAGAGGTGTCCATAATAGTCTGAAAGGATCTTTTGTATTTCTCTGAGATTGATTGTAATATTACCTTTGCCATTTCTGATGGTACTTATTTGGATCTTCTTTTTTTCGCTTTGTTAATCTATGGTAGTCTATTGTTGTTTATCCTTTCAAATAAACAATTTTGGGGTTCATTGATTATTTGTATGAATTTTTAGGTCTCAATTTCATTCCGTTTGGATCTGATTTTAATTATTTCTTTTTTTCTGCTAGCTTGAAGGTTATTTTGTTCTTGTTTTTCTAATTCTGCTAGGTGTGATGTTAGATCATCAATTCCAGATGTGGATACCTGCTTGAGGTAGGCAGTTAGCACTATAAACTTTCCTCTTAACACTGCTTTTGCTGCTTCCCGGAGATTTTGGTATGTGATGTCTCTGTTTTCATTCATTTCACAGAAATTTTTATTGCTGCTTTGCTTTCATTGTTTATCCCAAAGTCATTCAGTAGCAAGTTGTTTGATTTTCATGTAATTTTGTGGTTTTGAGAGATCTTCTTGGTATTGATTTCTATTTTCATTCTATTGTGGTCTGAGAGTACAGTTGGTATGATTTTAAATTTTTTTTTTTTGAGATGGAGTCTTGTTCTCGCCCAGGTTGGAGTGCTGTGGTTGGTGTGATCTCGGCTCACTGCAACATCCACCACCTGGATTCAAACTGTTCTCCTGCCTGAGCCTCCCAAGTAGCTGGGAATACAGGTGCACACCACCCCACCTGGCTAATTTTTGTATTTTTAATAGAGATGGGGTTTTACCACATTGGCCAGGCTGGTCTTGAACTCCTCACCTTGTGATCCGCCCATCACAGCCTCCCAAAGTGCTGGCATTAAAGGCGTGAGCCACCGTGCCCCGCTGATTTGAACTGTATTGAATTTGTTGAGACTAGCTTTATGGCTGAGCATATGTTCAATCTTAGATTATCTTCTGTGTGTAGATGAGAAGAATGTATATTCTATGGTTGATGAATAGTGTATTTTGTAGATGTCTGTTAGATTCAATTGGTCAAATGTCAAATTTAAGTTCAGAATTTATATTTATTAGTTTTCTGCCTTGATGATCTGTCTAATGCTGTCAGTGGGATACTGAAATCCCCCTGTATTCTTTTGTGGCTAAGTCTTTGTAGGTATAGAAATACTAGTTATTATTATTATTATTATACTTTAAGTTCTAGGGTACATGTGCATGACATGCAGGTTTGTTACATATGTATACATGTGCCATGTTGGTGTGCTGCACCCATTAACTCGTCATTTACATTAGGTATATCTCCTAATGCTATCCCTCCTCCCTCCTCCCTCCCCACAATAGGCCCTGGTGTGTGATGTCCCCCTTTATGTGTCTAAGTGATCTCATTGTGCAATTCCCACCTATGAATGAGAACATGCTGTGTTTGGTTTTCTGTTCTTGTGATAGTTTGCTGAGAATGATGGTTTCCAGCTGCATCCATGTCCCTACAAAGGACATGAACTCATCCTTTTTTATGGCTGCATGGTATTCCATGGTGTATATGTGCCACATTTTATTAATCCAGTCTGTCACTGATGAACATTTGGGTTGATTCCAAGTCTTTGCTGTTGTGATTAGTGCCGCAATAAACATACGTGTGCATGTGTCTTCATAGCAGCATGATTTACACTCCTTTAGGTATATACTCAGTAATGGGATGGCTGGGTCAAATGGTATTTCTAGTTCTAGATCCTTGAGGAATCGCCACACTGTTTTCCGCAATGGTTGAACTAGTTTACAGTCCGACCAACAGTGTAAAAGTGTTCCTATTTCTCCACAACTTCTCCAGCACCTGTTGTTTCCTGACTTTTTAATGATTGCCATTCTAACTGGTGTGAGATGGTATCTCACTATGGTTTTGATTTGCATTTCTCTGATGGTGAGTGATGATGAACATTTTTTCATGTGTCTGTTGGCCGCATGAATGTCTTGTTTTGAGAAGTGTCTGTTCATATCCTTTGCCCACTTTTTGATGGGGTTGTTTGTTTTTTTCTTGTAAATTTGTTTGAGTTCTTTGTAGGTTTTGGATATTAGCCCTTTGTCAGATGAATAGATTGCAAAAATGTTCTCCCATTCTGTAGGTTGCCTGTTCACTCTGATGGTAGTTTTTTTTTTTTGCTGTGCAGAAACTCTTTAGTTTAATTAGATCCCATTTGTCAATTTTGGCTTTTGTTGCCATTGCTTTTGGTGTTTTAGACATGAAGTCCTTTGCCCATGCCTATGTCCTAAATGGTATTACCTAGGTTTTCTTCTAGGGTTTTTATGGTATTAGGTCTAACATATAAGTCTCTAATTCATCTTGAATTAATATTTGTATAAGGGGTAAGGAAAGGATCCAGTTTCAGCTTTCTGCTTATGGCTAGCCAATTTTCCCAGCACCATTTATTAAATAGGGAATCCTTTCCCCATTTCTTGTTTTTATCAGGTTTGTCAAAGATCAGATGGCTGGGGATGTGTGGTATTATTTCTGAGGACTCTGTTCTGTTCCATTGGTCTATATCTCTGTTTTGGTACCATTACCATGCTGTTTTGGTTACTGTAGCCTTGTAGTATAGTTTGAGGTCAGGAAGCATGATGTCTCCAGCTTTGTTCTTTTGGCTTAGGATTGTCTTGGCAATGTGGAGTCTTTTTTGGTTCCATATGAACTTGAAAGCAGTTTTTTCCAATTCTGTGAAGAAAGTCATTGGTAGCTTAATGGGGATGGCATTGAATCTATAAATTACCTTGGGCAGTATGGCCATTTTCACAATATTGATTCTTCCTATCCATGAGCATGGTATGTTCTTCCATTTGTTTGTGTCCTCTTATTTCACTGAGCAGTGGTTTGTAGTTCTCCTTGAAGAGGTCCTTTACATCCCTTGTAAGTTGGATTCCTAGATATTTTATTCTCTTTGAAGCTATTGTGAATGGAAGTTCATTCATGATTTGGCTCTCTGTTTGTCTGTTACTGGTGTATAAGAATGCTTGTGATTTTTGCACATTGATTTTGTATCCTGAGAGTTCGCAGAAGTTGCTTATCAGCTGAAGGAGATTATGGGCTGAGATGATGAGATTTTCTAAATATACAATCATGTCATCTGTAAACAGGGACAATTTGACTTCTTTTCCTAACTGAATACCCTTTATTTCTTTCTCTTGCCTGATTACCCTAGCCAGAACTTCCAACATTATGTTGAATAGGAGTAGTGAGAGAGGGCATCCCTGTCTTGTACCAGTTTTCAAAGGGCATGCTTCTAGTTTTTGCCCATTCAGTATGATATTGGCTGTGGGTTTATCATAAATAGCTCTTATTATTTTGAGATACGTTCCATCAATACCGAATTTATTGAGAGTTTTTAGCATGAAGAGTTGTTGAATTTTGTCAAAGGACTTTTCTGCATCTATTGAGATAATCATGTGGTGTTTGTCTTTGGTTCTGTTTATATGCTGGATTACGTTTATTGATTTGCATATGTTGAACCAGCCCTGCATCCCAGTGATGAAGTCCACTTGATCATGGTGGATAAGCTTTTTGATGTGCTGCTGGATTTGGTTTGCCAGTATTTTATTGAGGATTTTTGCATCGATGTTCATCAGGGATATTGGTCTAAAATTCTCTTTTTTTGTTGTGTCTCTGCCAGGCTTTGGTATCAGGATGATGTTGGCCTCATAAAATGAGTTAGGGAGGATTCCCTCTTTTTCTATTGATTGGAATAGTTTCAGAAGGTCTGGTACCAGCTCCTTGTACCTCTGGTAGAATTCGGCTGTGAATCTGTCTGGTCCTGGACTTTTTTTGGTTGGTAGGCTATTAATTATTGCCTCAATTTGAGAGCCTGCTATTGGTCTATTCAGGGATTCAACTTCTTCCTGGTTTAGTCTTGGGAAAGTGTAAGTGTCCAGGGAAATTATCCATTTCTCCTAGGTTTTCTAGTTTATTTGCTTAGAAGTGTTTATAGTATTCTCTGATGGTAGTTTGTATTTCTGTGGGGTCAGTGGTGATATACCCTTTATCATTTTTTATTGCACCTATTTGATTCCTCTCTCTTTTCTTCTTTATTGGTCTTGCTAGCAGTCTATCAATTTTGTTGATCTTTCCCAAAAAACCAGCTCCTGGATTCATTGATTTTTTGGAGGGTTTTTTGTGTCTCTATCTCCTTCAGTTCTGCTCTGATCTTAGTTATTTCTTGCTTTCTGCTAGCTTTTGAGTGTGTTTGCTTTTGCTTCTCTAGTTCTTTTAATTGTGATGTTATGGTGTCAATTTTAGATCTTTCCTGCTTTGTCTTTGGGCATTTAGTGCTATAAATTTCCCTCTACACACTGCTTTAAATGTGTCCCAGAGATTCTGGTACGTTGTATGTTTGTTCTCTTTGGTTTCAAGAACATCTTTATTTCTGCCTTCATTTCCTTATGTGCCCAGTAGTCATTCAGGAGCAGGTTGTTCAGTTTCCATGTAGTTGAGTGGTTTTGATTGAGTTTCTTAGTCCTGAGTTCTAGTTTGATTGCACTGTGGTCTGAGCGACAGTTTGTTATAATTTCTGTTCTTTTACATTTGCTGAGGAGTGCTTTACTTCCAATTATGTGGTCAATTTTGGAATAAGTGCGATGTGGTGCTGAGAAGAATGTATATTCTGTTTATTTAGGGTGGAGAGTTCTGTAGATGTCTGTTAGGTCCACTTGGTGCAGAGTTTAGTTCAATTCCTGGATATCCTTGTTAACTTTCTGTCTCATTGACCTGTCTAATGTTGACAGTGGAGTGTTAAAGTCTCCCATTATTATTGTATGGGAGTCTAAGTCTCTTTGTAAGTCTCTAAGGACTTGCTTTATGAATCTGGGTGCTCCTGTATTGGGTGCATATATATTTAGGATAGTTAGCTCTTCCTAATGAATTGATCCCTTTACCATTATGTAATGGCCTTCCTTGTCTCTTTTGATCTTTGATGGTTTAAAGTCTGTTTTATCAGAGACTAGGGTTGCAACCCCTGCTTTTTTTTTGTTTTCCATTTGCTTGGTAGATCTTCCTCCATCCCTTTATTTTGAGCCTATGTGTGTCTCTGCATGTGAGATGGGTCTCCTGAATACAGCAAACTGATGGGTCTTGACTCTTTATCCAATTTGCCAGTCTGTGTCTTTTAATTGGACCATTTAGTCCATTTACATTTAAGGTTAATATTGTTGTGTGTGACCTTGATCCTGTCATTGTCATATTAGCTGGTTATTTTGCTCGTTAGTTGATACAGTTTTTTCCTAGCATCGATGGACTTTACATTTTGACATGTTTTTGCAATGGCTGATACCTGTTGTTCCTTTCCATGTTTAGTGCTTCCTTCAGGATCTCTTTTAGGGCAGGTCTGGTGGTGACAAAATCTCTAAGCATTTGCTTATCTGTAAAGGATTTTATTTCTCCTTCACTGATGAAAGTTAATTTGGCTGGATATGAAATTCTGGGTTGAAAATTCTTTTCTTTAAGAATGTTGAATATTGGTCCCCACTCTCTTCTGGCTTGGAGAGTTTCTGCTGAGAGATCTGCTGTTAGTCTGATGGGCTTCCCTTTGTGGGTAACCTGACCTTTCTCTCTGGTTGCCCTTAACATTTTTTCCTTCATTTCAACTTTGGTGAATCTGACAATTATGTGTCTTGGAGTTACTCCTCTTCTCTAGGAGTATCTTTGTGGCATTCTCTGTATTTCCTGAATTTGAATGTTGGCCTGCCTTACTAGGTTGGGGAAGTTCTCCTGGGTGATATCCTGAAGAGTGTTTTCCAACTTGCTTCCATTTTCCCCGTCACTTTCAGGCACACCAATCAGACATAGATTTGGTCTTTTCACATAATCCCATATTTCTTGGAGACTTTGTTCATTTCTTTTTACTCTTTTTTCTCTAAACTTTTTCTCTAAACTTCTGTTCTCACTTCATTTCATTCATTTGATCTTCAATCACTGATACTCTTTCTTCCAGTTGATCGAGTTGGTTACTGTAATTTGTGCATTTGTCATGTAGTTCTCGTGTCATGGTTTTCATCTCTATAAGTTCTTTTAAGGTCTTCTCTGTATTGATTATTCTAGTTATCCATTCATCCATTCTTTTTTCAAGGTTTTTAGTTTCTTTGTGCTGGGTACGTAGTTTCTCCTTTAGAACTGAGAAGTTTGATTGACTGAAGACTTCTCTCAACTCCTCAAAGTCATTCTCCACCCAGCTTTGTTCAGTTGCTGTCAATGAGCTGCATTCCCTTGGAGGGGGAGATGCTCTCAGATTTTTTGAATTTCCAGCTTTTCTGCACTGCTTTTTCCTGATCCTTGTGGTTTTATCTGCCTCTGGTCTTTGATGATGGTGAGGTACTGATGGGGTTTTGGTGTGGCTGTCCTTTCTGTTTGTTAGTTTTCCTTCTAACAGTCAGGACCCTCAGCTGCAGGTCTGTTGGAGTTTGCTTGAGGTCCACTCCAGACACTGTTTGCCTGGGTATCAGCTGTGGATGCTGTAGAAGATAGAATATTGCTGAACAGCAAGTGTTGCTGTCTGATTCTTGCTCTGGAAGCTTTGTCTCAGGGGTGTACCTGCTCTGTGAATTGTGAGGTGTCGGTCTGCACCTAGTGTGGGATGTCTCCCAGTTAGGCTACTCAGGCTCAGGACTCACTTTAGCAGGCAGTCTGTCCATTCTCAGATCTCAACCTCTGTGCTGGCAGATCCACTGCTCTCTTCAAAGCTGTAAAACAGGGTCATTTACATCTGCAGCGGTTTCTGCTGCTTTTTGTTTAGCTATGCCCTGTCCCCAGAGGTGGAGTCTACAGAGGCAGGCAGGCTTGAGCTGCAGTGGGCTCCACCCAATTCGAGGTTCCTGGCTGCTTTGTTTACCTACTTAAGCCGCAGCAGTGGCAGGTGCTCCTCCCCCAGCCTCCCTGCCACCTTGCAGTTAGATCTCAGACTACTGTGCTAGCAATGAGGGAGGCTCTGTGGGCGTGCAACCCTCCAACCAGGTGTGGGATATAATCTCCTGGTGTGCCATTTGCTAAGACCCTTGGTAAAGCACAGTATTAGGGTGGGAGTTACCTGATTTTCCAGGTGTTGTGTGTCTCAATTTCCTTTGGCTAGGAAAAGGAATTCCCTTCCCCCTTGCACTTCCCAGGTGAGGCGATGCCTCGCCCTGCTTCAGCTGTTGCTGGTCGGGCTGCACCCGCGGAGCAGCACCAACTGTCCAACACACCCCAGTGAGATGAACCCGGTACCTCAGTTGAAAATGCAGAAATTCACATGTCTTCTGTGTCGCTCACCCTGGGAGTTGGAGGCTGGAGCTGTAACTATTCGGCCATCTTGGGTGCCCCCTGAAATAGTAGTTTTATGAATCTTTGTGCTCTGATATTGGGTGCACATATATTTATGATAGTTAATTCTTTTTGTTGAATTGACCCTTTTATCTTTATGTAATGCCCTTATTTGCCTCTTTTTACTGTTGTTGGTTTAAAGTCTGTTTTGTCTGATATAAGAATAGTGACCATTGCTCTTTCTTGTTTTCTGTTTGCATAATAGATCATTCTCCAACCCTTTACTTTGAGCCTGTTGGTGCTGTTACTGTATGCTGGGTTTTCTGAAGACAGTAGATGAATTGGTGGTGATGTTTTTAATTCAGCTTGCCACTCTGTGCCTTTTAAGTGGGGCATTTATATTATGTATATTCAAAGTTATTATTGCTGTGTGAAATTTGTAGTTTCTATTATGTAGTTGCTTTATAAGGGCTGTAGGCTGTGTACACAAGTGTGTTTTTGTGGTAGCATGTATCATTCTTTCATATCTCTGTTTAGAACTCCCTTAAGGTTCTTTTGAAAGGCTGGTCTAATGGTAATATATTCTCTTAGCAATTACTTGTTAGAGTTATTTTTGATATCTTTTCCCAACCCAATATGATCAATGTATCATTTGAATTGTGTCAGTACTAAATGTATGTATTGAAGACTTACTCACCAATAACAAAATAGCACATATAGTGATAAATGGAATTTGAATTCATTCTTATTGCTTTTGAAACCCTTTAGTGATTTCACTCTGCCCTTAAAATTCAGTGTGTTACCATGGCTAACTAGTCTCTCTATATGATTGTCTGGTCTGTTAAACTGTAGTCATGTTAACTTTCCTTTTCTTTCTCCTTGATAACTACATACCAATGATACTAACTTTCTTATGCCAAACTTTTGTCTAGCTCAGGGTCTTTAATTTATACTTAAAAAAATTTAACAAATTGGAACAAATGGAAATAAATTGGAACAACTGCCAATTAATCTACTGTAAATAAACTTATCTAAGTAATCTACATCCATTGTTAATATCATCCACCCCCTATGTCTTAGTCTGCTTAGGCTGTCATAGCAACATACCATAGGCTGGGTATGTTATATAACAGAAATTAATTTTTTAAAAATTGTGGAGAGTTGGAAGTCCAGGATTAAAGGTGACCAGTCAGTTTGATTTCATTTGAGGGCTCTCTTCTTGGCTTTCAGACAGTTGCCTTCTTGTGTCCTCACAGGGCAGGGAGGAAGAGGAGACACTCTGATGTCTCTTTTTAAGAACACTAATTCTGTTGCATTTTGGCTTCACACTTAGGACCACATTTAACCTTGATTACTTCTGTACCCCAAATATAGTCACACTGAGGCTTAGGCTGCACCATATGAATTTTGGGGAACAAAATTTAGTCCATAGCACCCTCCACCTGGCCCCATTATGGCCATCTGTCTATTGTCTTCTGAGTGATTATTATGAGCTTGATTTTTAAGTTTACCTTTACTTAATCCTTGTCAATTTATCTCATTAAAATTCAAATTTATTAGGTCAAGAATCTGTTTGTCTTATTCACTGATATGTTCCCAGTGCCTAACTCTGTGATTTAAACAAGGAGGTTAAAAATTATGATTTTCCCTCATTTTTAACAGATTAAATGAATGATCTGGCTCTGAGCCATTTTACTAACTTGTATTATGTAAGAATTTTGGCCAAGTACTTTTCAGGTAAGAATTTTAATAAAATTGTTTTTCAATTACAAATATCTTATTAGCAATTGGTAAAATTTAATAAGTTGAGAGATTCTGGCATTATATCAAGTAATTAAACTTAAGTAATATTTCATACTTAGATAGCTATTCTCTAGTATAGATGTTATACTAGCCAACATTCCCCCAGGTTATATAAATAAAACATTGTCAAAATGCTGACATTAGGTTTCAAAATAACTCCCTATAGTTTTATCAGGAGATTTGTGATCATGTATACATTTAATAAAATTTATTTTAGTTTAAAATGCATATAGAAAAATACATGATGAGTTTTTTAAATATGGAAACTCAATAATGGGAACATTACCAACACTCCAGGAGGTCTTTTACTCACTTCTAGTCACTACCAACCTTTGAGTGGTAAATGCTTTCCTGATGTGTCCAATATTAAATATGGAAATTTGTCTGCATTGTCTTCATATAAAGGGATTCATACTATATACCATTTTGTGTCTGTCTTCTTTCACCACTTTCTTGTGTGATTATTTTTCCACTTAGAGTTTAGTTCATTAATTCTCAATGCTATGTGTATTCTATTGTTTGAATATATCAAAATTATATTGATGGAAATTTGGGTCAGTTTCTTTTGGGAGCTAAAGAGTGATGCTATGGGCATTTAAATGTATGTTTTTTGGATAACATGTGTTAGCCTTCTCAGTGGATAGTAAACTTAACAGTGAAATCTCTGGAACATAGGGTATAAATAGGTTAATCTTAAATAGATGATAACAATGAGTTTTGCAAAGGGGTTCTGCCAATTTTCACTCCTTCCCAGTGTAGGAGAGTCGTTCGTCATCTCTTTCAAGGGGTCCATGTTCTTTGACTGAAAGTCAATATTGGTAAGATGTCCCATTGTTTTTCCTATGTTTCGATTTTCTAAAATTTCTTTTACATTTTACCTATTCTAGTGGAGGTAAGATGGGATCATGTTCTAAATATAATTTGCAATTATTGAGGCTAGTGAGTTTGTTTTAACCATTATCAACACAATGGTTAAATTGGATATCCAATTTTGTGAAGACACATCAAGATTTTGTCCATTTTTCTATTGGCCTTTTACTTTTTGATTTGTTTTATACATGCTGATTAATCTTTAGTCAGATATAATTCATCTCTCTGTGGCCTGCCTTATCTTAATTTCGCTTTGACAACCAGAAGTTCATATTTATACTCTAGTTCATTTTATTAGTTATTAAATTATATTTAGTGATTTTTTTTGTTGCACTCAACATTTTTCTCTTATAAAGCTATGAAAATCATTTTTTATGATTAGTTATAATTCCCTTATCTTTCTAATTTTACCTGTCACATTTAGATATGTAGTCCATTTGAAATTGATTTTTTTGTGCAACATATGAGCCAAGTTTCATATTTCTCTATAGGAATATCTAATTAGCACAGATTGTTTTTTCAAAAGACCATCCTTTTCTCGCTGCATTGCAATATTATCTTTGTCATTAAATTAGGCTCACATCTGTATGTGTGTGTTTATTTCTGGATTTACTATTGTGTTTCATTGACATTTATCCTTAAATCAATATTTTATTGTGCTAAATTCCATTGCTTTTCATTGATCTTAGTGTGTGAAAGGGGAATTTTCTAGAAATGTTTTTCAGGATCTCGACTATTCTTGCCAGTTTGCATTTACATACAATATTTTAGAATCATTTTACAATTTTTACAAACAAACTTGCTGGCATTTCTTCTACTTTCTTTGGATCTATTATGTGATTATTTTCCTAGCTTTGAGGGAAGAATAACATATTCAACCTTTCATGTTTTCTAACATATGCTTATAAAGCTATACATTTTACTATAATTACTACTTTAGATTATTTTACAAGTTTTGATGTTTCATATTTGGGTATCATTTCATTCAAAATTGTTTTCTATTTTTATACTATATTGTGTAAAAATGCTTTCTTTAAAGAAATGTATTGTGGGTTCCTAATTTCTTAACATAAAATAATTTTCTAGTTCTGTTACTGATTTATAGGTTAATACCATTTAGTTTATAAATTATTTTAGTCATTTAAAATTTGTCAAGTCTTGTTTTATGGACTGTCTTTGTAAATAAATTATGTAGAGCTTTTTGCATAACAGTTTGATATGTCAATCTGGTCAATTTAGTAAATTACGATGTTGACAAGTGATTACTTGGAGTAAGCTTTTTGCCTGAGGGTGATATGTTAAAATTTCAAAATATGATTTTAAATTTGTTTATCCATTTAGTTTTCTCAGTGTGTAGTTAATATATTTTTGAATTGTGATGCCAGGTATACATGATTTAATTGTATGATTGGTTGTTTAATATGAATCTCCAGTACTAGAATACAGTGTCCCATAAGTATAGACACCATTATGTCTTTTACTCTGTATTATCTCTAGAAACCAGCAAAGAGTCTAGCCCACTGGCTACATAAATAAATGAATTATTCTTTTGAATTTAATTGGGAGTTTCCAGGAAAGTAGTAGAAATGTATTCTCTATATAAAGACCAAAAGGTGGTGGAAGAGATTGACTTTGCGTAGAGAATGTCAAGGTATGAAAGGGAGTAGATCTGAATGTAAGCACTGATTAGCTTCAAGCTTCTCTTCTCATGTCACACTTGGAGATTTGGAGATGACCTGTTCGGCTATAATTTGTGAGCTCATGGTCTGCCTTGCAGAGACTGCACTTTAGTTCATCTGCCCCAGGGGATTCCTAAAGTGGATTTCTTCAACTTCTGTGAAAGCACACGATTTCCCAAGCTTCCTCATGTACCTCTTTCAAGTACCCAGTTCTGGAAGCTTCTTTGTAGGTACACTATGGCTGTCTTTTATCAACTCTAGTGATAAGATAACATTACATTTTACCCTTTGTTTCTAAGTTTCTTGACATTTGTCATCTCTCTGCTGGGGCTTTCACCCCTGCTATCTTTCTTAGATGCTTGCTAATCTCTTCTGATAATTACCAGCCTGACAAAAGCCACAGCTATCTACTGAGTCTTCACTGCCCCAGCTTTACCCACCTTCATATATTTTGTTACTGAATGTTTTCAGAAATTATATGTTCCAAAGTTTCAGAATGTTCAAATTTTATGAAAAATGGACAACATAATCAAATGCTCCTTGCTCACATCTCTTTCCTCTACAGATTTCCATGCATCTTTATCCCAGGTAATTCTCTTGTTCATGGCCTCTTTTTATAAGAATAATTTAAATAATTTAAAGAATACTATATACAAATAATTCTTTTATACATTATTAAAGACCCATTATAAAATAGGCACTACTCTATGCAGCTTTGTGTATATTACCTATAATTCTTACAAGAGTCTTGCAAGGTAGGAATTATCCCATTTTCCAGATAAGGAACAGTGCGACACTATCAATTCCTTTTGAGTTCACATCCCATAGATTCTGTGGAACAAAGTGTCTTCTCTGAGATATCCTAGAGGTGAAGGATGGTGTATCTTCCTTCTCTTCACCTCTTGGAAATATAAGATTAACTGAATGTTTCATCATTGTCACATATAGACGGATCTAAGAATCCCACAATATGACTTTCAGGTATCCTGGGACATACAAGAAGGAAATTGTCAGGGTTTTCTCTTTTAAACTAATTAGTAGGTAAATCCCCAAATATTCTTGCTCCAAAGAAGGCATGGGTCATGACAGAGCACAGTTGGGCTTGGTCTCAGGGTTGTTGCCTTCAGGAAGGAAAAGCAGCACTAAGTTTAAATTGCATTGTGCCTTTGAAATTGCAATGCAGCTACAACCATGTCCCAGCTGTGTATGTTTTTCTCAAAAATATTATCTACACTGACACCTGATAAAAATTTCTATATAGAAATATTGTGTGATCTCGATGTAAAACTCTTCCATGATTCTTACCTACTTTGGTTAAGCACAGACTGTACTGTGACTTACGAGATGCTTCAGAATATGTATCCCACTGGGTCTCCACACATTAGCAGCCCCTGTTTCCTCTCTGCCTTTTGGATTACAGCCATATGAGTGAGTTTTGTTTGTTCCTACGTACCTTGTTATGTTTGTGAATGCTGCTCTCTCTGCTCCCACCCCTTGTTATCTTTACCCTCAGAAGTAACTATTACTGAATTGTGTCTGATCCTTCATGTATGTTAGGGAAAGAGAATCGCTGAAAATCTCTGCATATGGATTTCTACACAATTGTGGTACAATGGACACTGTAAAGAAATTATGTATTTACACGACTTTCTTTGCTAGCTAAAAACTTCCTGCATCATACATATTTTTATCTCAGTGCCCGGTACACAGTTGATTGTAAATTGTTAGTAATGGAATATGTGAGTGTTGGAATGTTTTCCAGAAAGATGGCTTACAAAATGTACTTCTTTCTTTCCTTTTTAAGATACTCATCTTCAAGATTAATGGAGGCCTCAGTATTTGAGGTTTTGCTTCCTTAAATAAAGGACAATACAAAATTGTCTTTATCAATATAGTGCTTCCAGCTCAGTCTTGCTATGATCTTGATTAACTTTAAAGTATTTTTAAATGTCCCAAACACCAACACAAATACAAAAGAATGAAAGAACATGACCCTGTATAACTACATTCAGAAATGGCAAACCTAAGGCATTTTAAGAGGTGAGTGGATTTGTTGGCATTTCGAACTTGATATGAGGACACTTAGGAAAATGAAAATTCTTATGACCACTACAATTATTATTTAAAGTTCTATTTTCAGCAATTCATAAAATTCAGCTTCAAAAAAGAACCTCAAAGGACACATTCTCGGCAAAGATTTGCAAATTGCAGACTCTCCTTCAAAGGCTCCTTTTTACTTAAGAGGGAAACGCTTGACCACAGTGGTTCCTAGTTTCCAGTAATGAGCTCACAGCCTCAGCTGTTGCATCTTTATGTTAATGCCAAGTCTGCTTGATGGTGACTGACATACTGTGTCTCTGAAATTGCAGGCAAGTTACAAAGAAAGCTATTTCTTAAGACAACAGACTTTGTAAAGCTGTGTAAAGCCGCAGATGGGTATGTGGCATCCACAATCCTGCCCCTGTCTCACAAACAATACTTGGCATTTTCATCAGCAGCCTGCATGAGTTGAGGATTGCATCGCATTGGGGAGTCCTGGAAGGTCTCCATGGGCACCATAAAGACAGCCAGTGTTGTTACCTGGTTGTTCCTATAAGAGGGAAGGGAAACGACAAGTTTTGAATTCAACCTTTGAACAAATAATTGAATGAATATAAAATGTCCCACCGAGACCAACTCCCATCCCTAGTATGCCCATAAGGACTTCTCATTTCCTAGTAACAGAATTTGTATTATGTTTTTGAAGTTGAGCCTTAATTAAAACAATAGTTAAAGCTTAACGAAGTATAGTTTGGATTCTTTTTAAAAAGGCAATAAGTAAATATTTTATGCATGAACATTTTGAAGATCCTACCATCCAGGAATTCAGTCATATAGCCAATGTTTACCAAAAGCCTATACATATCTGGTTAAGTGCTAAGGATGGAGAATAGAAATGTGGATTTCTTTTTCACTACCCTTAAGTTACTCAATGTTAGGCAAAGAAAAACTTCAAGAGGAATCAACATTTTTAACAAACAATTACAATTTGAAAAGCACTAAGAGGCCAGGCGTGGTGGCTCATGCCTGTAATCCCAGCACTTTGGGAGGCCAAGGCAGGCAGATCACCTGAGGTCAGGAGTTCACGACCAGCCCGACCAACATGGAGAAACCCCATTTCTACTGAAAATACAAAGTTAGCTGGACGTGGTGGCACATGCCTATAACCTCAGCTACTCGGGAGGCTGAGGCAGGAGAATCGCTTGAACCCAGGAGGCGGAGATTGTGGTGAGTTGAGATCGTGCCATCGCACTCCAGCCTGGGCAACAAGAGTGAAATTCTGTCTCAAATAAATAAATAAATAAATACAAAGCACTAAGATCCAGATCTGTATATTTTATAAATATCCAGATAAATGATAAAGGACTTGATATTTAATTCTTCCCAGAAAAATATCTAAAATTGTCAGGTTAATACATTTTAAAGAGGACTATGCCAACTGGAGAGGAAAATTAGAACATACTTGTAAAGCCCCATTAATTCATTATATGACAGCTCATCTGACACATTTTTGTTTTATATAAAATAGAATAATTGTACTGCATACTTTCAATTTTTAAAAATACGCAAGTAGAGCAAGATGGCCAAATAGGAACAGCTCCAGTCTCCAACTCCCAGCGTGAGCGACACAGAAGACCGGTGATTTCTGCAATTTCAACTGGGATACTGGGGTCATCTCACTGGGGAGTGCTGGACAATTGGTGCTGGTCAGCTGCTGCAGCCCGACCAGCGAGAGCTGAAGCAGGGCGAGGCATTGCCTCACCTGGGAAGCGCAAGGGGGAAGGGAATCCCTTTTCCTAGCCAGGGGAACTAAGGCACACAACACCTGGAAAATCGGGTAATTCCCACGCCAATACTGCGCTTTAAGCAAACGGGCATACCAGGAGATTATACCCACACCTGGCCGGGAGGGTCCCACAGCCACGGAGCCTCCCTCATTGCTAGCACAGCAGTCTGCGATCTAACCACAAGGCAGCAGCGAGGCTGGGGGAGGGGTGCCCGCCATTGCTGAGGCTTAAGTAGGTAAACAAAGCCGCTGGGAAGCTCGAATTGGGTGGAGCTCACAGCAGCTCAAGGAAACCTGGCTGTCTTTGTAGACTCCACCTCTGGGGACAGGGCACAGCTAAACAACAAAAGGGGAACCAGCAGAGGCCTGTGCAGACGCGAATGACTCTGTCGGACAGCTTTGAAGAGAGCAGTGGATCTCCCAACACGGAGGTTGAGATCTGAGAACAGACAGACTGCCTGCTCAAGTCGGTCCCTGACCCTGAGTAGCCTAACTGGGAGACATCCCCCACTAGGGGCAGTCTGACACCCCACACCTCGCAGGGTGGAGTACACCCCTGAGAGGAAGCTCCCGAAGTAAGAATCAGACAAGTACACTTGCTGTTCAGCAATATTCTATCTTCTGCAACCTCTGCTGCTGATACCCAGGCAAACAGGGTCTGGAGTGGACCTCAAGCAATCTCCAACAGACCTACAGCTGAGGGTCCTGACTATTAGAAGGAAAACTATCAAACAGGAAGAACACCTATACCGAAACCCCATCAGTACATCACCATCATCAAAGACCAGAGGCAGATAAAACCACAAAGATGGGGAACAAGCAGGGCAGAAAAGCTGGAAATTCAAAAAATAACAGCGCATCTCCCCCTGCAAAGGAGTGCAGCTCATCACCAGCAATGGATCAAAGCTGCTCAGAGAATGACTTTGATGAGATGAGAGAAGAAGGCTTCAGTCGATCAAACTTCTCAGAGCTAAAGGAGTAATTACGTACCCAGCACAAAGAAACTAAAAATCTTGATAAAAGAGTGGAAGAATTGATAGCTAGAATAATTAATGCAGAGAAGGTCATAAATGAAATGACAGAGATGAAAACCATGACACGAGAAATACGTGACAAATCCACAAGCTTCAGTAACTGACTCGATCAACTGGAAGAAAGAGTATCAGTGATTGAGGATCAAATGAATGAAACGAAGCGAGAAGAGAAACCAAAAGAAAAAAGAAGAAAAAGAAATGAACAAAGCCTGCAAGAAGTATGCGATTATGTAAAAAGACCAAATCTACATCTGATTGGGATGCCTGAAAGTGAGGGGGAAAATGGAACCAAGTTGGAAAACACTCTTCAGGATATCATCCAGGAGAACTTCCCCAACCTAGTAGGGCAGGCCAACATTCAAATTCAGGAAATACAGAGAACACCACAAAGATACTCCTCCAGAAGAACAACTCCAAGACACATAATTGCCAGATTCACCAAAGTTGAGATGAAGGAAAAAATCTTAAGGGCAGCCAGAGAGAAAGGTCGGGTTACCCACAAAGGGAAGCCCATCAGACTAACAGCAGATCTCTCGGCAGAAACTCTACAAGCCAGAAGAGAGTGGGGGCCAATATTCAACGTTCTTAAAGAAAAGAATTTTAAACCCAGAATTTCATATCCAGCAAAACTAAGTTTCATCAGTGAGGGAGAAATAAAATCCTTTACAGATAAGCAAATGCTTAGAGATTTTGTCACCACCAGGCCTGCCTTACAAGAGACCCTGAAGGAAGCCCTAAACATGGAAAGGAACAACCGGTACCAGCCATTGCAAAAACATGCCAAAATGTAAAGACCATCGAGGCTAGGAAGAAACTGCATCAACTAATGAGCAAAATAACCAGTTAATATCATAATGGCAGGATCAAGTTCACACATAACAATATTAACCTTAAATGTTAATGGACTAAATGCTCCAATTAAAAGACACAGACTGGCAAACTGGATAAATAGTCAAGACCCATCAGTCTGCTGTATTCACGAGACCCATCTCACATGCAGAGACATACATAGGCTCAAAATGGATGGAGGAAGATCTACCAAGCAAATGGAGAACAAAAAAAAGCAGGGGTTGCAATCCTAGTCTCTGATAAAACAGACTTTAAACCATCAAAGATCAAAAGAGACAAAGAAGGCCATTACATAATGCTAAAGGGATCAATTCAACAGGAAGAGCTAACTATCCTAAATATATATGCAACCAATACAGGAGCACCCAGATTCATAGAGCAAGTCCTTAGAGACTTACAAAGAGACTTAGACTCCCATACAATAATAATGGGAGACTTCAATACTCCACTGTCAACATTAGACAGATCAACGAGACAGAAAGTTAACAAGGATATCCAGGAATTGAACTCATCTCTGCACCAAGTGGACCTAATAGACATCTATAGAACTCTCCACCCCAAATCAACAGAATATACATTCTTTTCAGCACCACATCGCACTTATTCCAAAATTGACCACATAATTGGAAGTAAAGCACTCCTTAGCAAATGAGAAAGAACAGAAATTATAACAAACTGTCTCTCAGACCACAGTGCAATCAAACTAGAACTCAAGACTAAGAAACCCAATCAAAACCGCTCAACTACATGGAAACTGAACAACCTGCTCCTGAATGACTACTGGGTACATAACGAAATGAAGGCAGAAATAAAGATGTTCTTTGAAACCAATGAGAACAAAGATACAACATACCAGAATCTCTGGGACACATTTAAAGCAGTGTGTAGAGGGAAATTTATAGCACTAAATGCCCACAAGAGAAAGCTGGGAAGATCTAAAATTGACACTCTAACATCACAATTAAAAGAACTGGAGATGCAAGAGCAAACACATTCAAAAGCTAGCAGAAGGCAAGAAATAACTAAGATCAGAGTAGAACTGAAGGAGATAGAGACACAAAAAACCCTCCAAAAAATCAATGAATCCAGGAGTTGGTTTTTTGAAAAGATCAACAAAATTGACAGACCGCTAGCAAGACTAATAAAGAAGAAAAGAGAGAAGAATCAAATAGATGCAATAAAAAATGATAAAGGGGATATCACCACGGACCCCACAGAAATACAAACTACCATCAGAGAATACTATGAACACCTCTACACAAATCAACTAGAAAATCTAGAAGAAATGGATAATTTCCTGGACACTTACACTCTTCCAAGACTAAACCAGGAAGAAGTTGAATCCCTGAATAGACCAATAGCAGGCTCTGAAATTGAGGCAATAATTAATAGCCTACCAACTAAAACAAGTCCAGGACCAGATGGATTCACAGCTGAATTCTACCAGAGGTACAAGGAGGAGCTGGTACCATTCCTTCTGAAACTATTCTAATCAATAGAAAAAGAGGGAATCCTCCCTAACTCATTTTATGAGGCCAACATCATCCTGATATCAAAGCCTGGCAGAGACTCAACAAAAAAAGAAAATTTTAGACCAATATCCCTGATGAACATCGATGCAAAAATCCTCAATAAAATACTGGCAAACCAGATTCAGCAGCACATCAAAAAGCTTATCCACCATGATCAAGTGGGCTTCATCCCTGGGATGCAAGGCTGGTTCAACATTCGCAAATCAATAAACATAATCCAGCATATAAACAGAACCAAAGACAAGAACCACATGATTATCTCAATAGATGCAGAAAAGGCTTTTGACAAAATTCAACAGCCCTTTATGCTAAAAACACTCAATAAATTGGGTATTGATGGAACGTACCTCAAAATAATAAGAGCAATTTATGACAAACCCACAGCCAATATTATATTGAATGGGCAAAAACTGGGAAAATTCCCTTTGAAAACTGGCACAAGACAGGGATGCCCTCTCTCACCACTCCTATTCAACATAGTGTTGGAAGTTCTGGCTAGGGCAATCAGGCAAGAGAAAGAAATCAAGGGTATCCAGTTAGGAAAAGAAGAAGTCAAATTGTCCCTGTTTGCAGATGACATGATTGTATATTTAGAAAACCCCATTGTCTCAGCCCAAAATCTCCTTAAGCTGATAAGCAACTTTAGCAAAGTCTCAGGATACAAAATTAATGTGCAAAAATCACAAGCATTCTTATACACCAGTAACAGACAAACAGAGAGTCAAATCAGGAATGAACTTCCATTCACAATTGCTTCATTTTTATTTTTTTATTTTTATTTTTTTTTTTGAGACGGAGTCTCGCTCTGTCGCCCAGGCTGGAGTGCAGTGGCCGGATCTCAGCTCACTGCAAGCTCCGCCTCCTGGGTTTAGGCCATTCTCCTGCTTCAGCCTCCCGAGTAGCTGGGACTACAGGCGCCCACCACCTCGCCCAGCTAGTTTTTTGTATTTTTTAGTAGAGACGGGGTTTCATCGTGTTAGCCAGGATGGTCTCGATCTTCTGACCTTGTGATCCCCCCGTCTCGGCCTCCCAAAGTGCTGTGATTACAGGCTTGAGCCACCGCGCCCGGCCACAATTGCTTCAAAGAGAATAAAATACCTAGGAATCCAACTTACAAGGGATGTAAAGGACCTCTTCAAGGAGAACTACAAACCACTGCTCAGTGAAATAAAAGAGGACACTAACAAATGAAGAACATACCATGCTCATGGATAGGAAGAATCAATATTGCGAAAACGGCCATACTGCGCAAGGTTATTTATAGATTCAATGCCATCCCCATCAAGCTACCAATGACTTTCTTCACAGAATTGGAAAAAACGGCTTTAAAGTTCATATGGAACCAAAAAAGAGCCCGCATTGCCAAGACAATCCTAAGTCAAAAGAACAAAGCTGGAGGCGTCACGCTACCTGACTTCAAACTATACTATAAGGCTACAGTAACCAAAACAGCATGGTACTGGTACCAAAACAGAGATATAGACCAATGGAACAGAACAGAGTCCTCAGAAATAATACCACACATCCCCAGCCATCTGATCTTTGACAAACCTGAGAGAAACAAGAAATGGGGAAAGGATTCCCTATTTAATAAATGGTGCTGGGAAAATTGGCTAGCCATAAGTAGAAAGCTGAAACTGGATCCTTTCCTTACTCCTTATATGAAAATTAATTCAAGATGGATTAGAGACTTAAATGTTAGACCTAATACCATAAAATCCCTAGAAGAAAACCTAGGTAGTACCATTCAGGACGTAGGCATGAGCAAGGACTTCATGTCTAAAACACCAAAAGCAATGGCAGCAAAAACCAAAATTGACAAATGGGATCTAATTAAACTAAAGAGCTTCTGCACAGCAAAAGAAACTACCATCAGAGTGAACAGGCAACCTACAGAATGGGAGAAAATTTTTGCAATCTACTCATCTGACAAAGGGCTAATATCTACAATCTACAATGAACTCAAACAAATTTACAAGAAAAAAACAACCCCATGAAAAAGTGGGCAAAGGATATGAACAGACATTTCTCAAAAGAAGACATTCATACAGCCAACAGACACATGAAAAAATGCTCTCATCACTGGCCATCAGAGAAATGCAAATCAAAACCACAATGAGATACCATCTCACACCAGTTAGAATGGCAATCATTCAAAAGTCAGGAAACAACAGGTGTTGGAGAGGATGTGGAGAAATAGGAACCCTTTTACACTGTTGGTGGGATTGTAAACTAGTTCAACCATTATGGAAAACAGTATGGTGATTCCTCAAGGATCTAGAACTAGATGTACCATATGACCCAGCCATCCCACTACTGGGTATATACCCGAAGGATTATAAATCATGCTGCTGTAAAGACACATGCACATGTATGTTTATTGTGGCAGTATTCACAATAGCAAAGACTTGGAATCAACCCAAATGTCCATCTGTGACAGACTGGATTAAGAAAATGTGGCACATATACACCATGGAATATTATGCAGCCATCAAAAAGGATGAGTTTGCGTCCTTTGTAGGGACATGGATGCAGCTGGAAACCATCATTCTTAGCAAACTATCACAAGAACAGAAAACCAAACACCGCATGTTCTCACTCATAGGTGGGAATTGAACAATGAGATCACTTGGATGCAGGAAGGGGAACATCACACACTGGGGCCTATCATGGGGAGGGGGGAAGGGGGAGGGATTGCACTGGGAGTTATACCTGATATAAATGATGAATTGATGGGTGCTGACGAGTTGATGGGTGCAGCACACCAACATGGCACAAGTATACATATGTAACAAACCTGCACGTTATGCACATGTACCCTAGAACTTAAAGTATAATTTAAAAAAAATACGCAAGTAGATAAGAAAATGTTTTCTTAAACAGTAATAATGTGGCTAAAGAATTATTATTAGCCTATCGGCAATCTTTTTCAATCTTATTTTCCCTCTTTTATGTGGAAGAGAGTATCAACTCAGTAAATATAACAGTAAATATCTGTATATGGAAGATGTCACATGCTATTTGGCTAGGGTAGGGAAAAATAATCCCTCTTCTGATAATAGTGTGGGTTATTTAGTTTGGCAATCTGATAGCACAGTTCTCTCTGGGATAATTTTATTCGTCATTGACACAACTCAGAGCATTTTAAGTGAACATAGTAAGGGACAGAGAGCAATCCATTTCAACAGGCTAAATTATGCAGGCGTAGGAACTATCTTGCAGTTCAAAAAATTTCAGACTTTTATAAAAATTGTTGGGAGTTTCTCTGAATAAATATAACACCCTATTAGGCAGCTAGTCAATTTGATTATAAGAAACACCAGAGATTAGAAACTAATTATAGAAATGTAAGTGCATAATTGTTGAATCCGGATCATACTTTTGTTTCTTTTTCTAGGCACTAGTCTTCTGTCCCTTCTATCCTTTCCCCAGGCCTCAGAGTAATAGCATCATTAGGATCTCTACCCAGGGGCAATGTAAAATAACAGGCATAAGTGATGAAGCATAGCTCAACAGTTGCCTCTTACAAGGCTGCGTTCTGTAAAATGGAAACAATTATTGGCTTTGCCTTATGAAGTCAAGAGAAGGGGATGATGGAAGGGTGGAGTTAAAAGAATCAACATTACTCATTTTCTAAATACCCCTGAATCCAAAAACTCATCCCCATTGCATTTGTTGCCTGTCTATTTGCACTTCACCTTTGAGCAAAATGTTTTATTTTGTTGTGTTTCGTTCCTGGAGACCAAAGGCTTATCTGATCCTCTGTACTCTAGGATTGCTACCTTCAGGTAGAAAAGCTCTTATCTTAAAAAAGAAAAGAACTGCATGTAATGTCTTTTCAAATGTGGGTATGGTGCCTGAGATTGAAATGGGTTATTTTCTATCAGAATTTTTCTAAAGTCTGTAAGAAACAATTAACACATTGCAACATCATGTGATTTTTTTAATTTAAGTTTTCTACCCTTCTAGGTTTGGTATGTACCTGGTCTAAAATCAACTAACAGTTGATTTTAATTTAGCCATCTCTTTTTATGTTAAACAATTTTGTCAAATTTCTAACCAGAGATAGAGCTTCCTGTCACCTCTCCTCCCAAATATCTACAGTTCATTTTATTTCAATCATTTCCTTGTTTCACAGTATGTTACTTTTAGTACTGCAATCCTGGTTTAAATTTCTGTATTTTTGGGTAAATTGTTTGATTTGAAAGCCAACAGAAATTCAACTAAAACTAGCTGACATGAAGAGCATTCAGTAACTCTTTTATACTGGAAATATAAGAATAGATAAACTTTCAGGCTAGTTGGATCCAGAGATGTACTTGCTGCTGTAAACTTTCTCTTCCTCTGTGATATGGTTTCGCCGTGTCCTCATCCAAATCTCATTTTGAACTGTAGCTTCCATAATGCCCATGTGTCCTGGGAGGGACCTAGTAGGAGGTAATTGAATCATGGGGGTGGATTTTTCCCATGCATGATAGTGAATAAGGGTCATGAGATCTGATGGTTTTATAAAGGGCAGTTCACCTGCATGTGCTCTCTTGCCTGCCGCCATGTAAGACATGGCTTTGATTCTCCTTCACCGTCTACCATGATTGTGAGGCCTCCCAGCCATATGGAACTGTGAGTCCATGAAACCTCTTTTTCTTTATATCCCAGTCTCGGATATTTCTTCATAGTAGTATGAAAATGGACAAATACACTCTGCTTCCTTCTAAATATTGTCAACGTTCTAGCCCACAGTAGCTGACTCCCATGCATATAGCCTATAGCACACAGTTGAAGAAAAAGTTATATGATTCATGACATGTTTTACAGGACACTTTGTGAGTCAAGTCAAGGAGTCAACATACAGGCAGTAGATTCTTTTGCAGAAGTGGTGGGGAATGTAGATTAGGAGTGTGTGAAAGGTGGGTGGCATAAATAAAGAATAGGGAGAGGGAAAATAATTCACCTGTTTAACAGCTAAAACTGAAGCTGATTCTTTTACAGTGGATACAAAAGATTAGTTACTTCTATCTCTCTTCGTGGTGCTGTATAAGGGGAACCTAAAGACCTCCTTTGGCTCAAAATTACATGTGGTAGAAGTAAGCTCTGGATTCCCAGGAATAACAATCCAACTGATGGCACATGCAGCCAACCCCACCCCATGGCTGAGGGATGAGAGCCATGTACTTTAAGGTTGCTAGATGGAGGTGGAGAGTACTTGTAGATTGTCTCACTTCAGTGGTTTTGAACCATGTTAACAATCCTGTCTAGAACAGTATATTTTGTGGTCAATATCTTTCCTTTTTATGATTGTTCTACCTTTATCCATTAAGAAAAGTGTGGCAGAGCGCTGTTCTCTTCGTGACACTTACAATGTATAGGCAGTAATATGGAAAAGCAGAGTCTGGGTTGGGTCCCAATGGCTGCCATATGCTGCTGTCTGACATTTCCCAAGAAGTCCCTTGGGGGTGGAGTAATGAGTGAGTGTTTCGGATGTTAGTGAATGGGGAACAACAGAAAACTTATGAGCAAGCTTGTAAAAAAAACCTCAGCCGCTGGGATGAGATTCAATAAAATAAGGCTAAAATTTCTTTTCTGGGAAAAGAAGAAAATAATCTTTCATTGGACTTAAAAGTAAAGATTTTATTTAGCTAGGCAAAGAACATTGCCTATTTTTTCACTATTTTGATTAGAATGATAATACCTGGTGTGTTTAGCTTCTGAGCTGCAGTGAGCATCACACAGAGCTTCCCAGCCTGAGCGTTGCCTAAATATTATTTGATAATAGGGAGAGATTTAGGTGTTCAAAGATAGGTCATACCTGATTTACAAATGTAATAAATTACGAGAGAGCATCATTTACAAAGCAAAACCAAAAAGTGATGGAGAGAAATGTTAAAAGGAACATAATCCCATAGTCCCATAGCATTCCATTCAATTAGTTCTGTTAGACATTCATGACTGACTCAGGACACAACAATTTAAGTAGGGCAGAGGGGATGTGGAAAGAACTCAAAGAAACAGGACAAAGATGATTTAAAACATGGAAAACATTGAAAACAGCCTAAAAGGATCTATCTTAGATATCTGCTGGTAGTATGACTGAACCTATCTCGGTATATGAGTGTTCTTATCTGTGAAAGAAAAGGTTGAAATGAATGGTGGGCTTTTCTGGCATGAAAAT
Source organism: Trachypithecus francoisi (assembly GCF_009764315.1). NCBI lineage: Eukaryota > Metazoa > Chordata > Mammalia > Primates > Cercopithecidae > Trachypithecus > Trachypithecus francoisi. The sequence goes on along the minus strand of NW_022681472.1, from coordinate 77,078,277 downwards.
AATATCAAAATTGATGACTTAATCTCTTCCCCAAATGCCTCACCTCTTAATACCACCACAATAGGGCTTAAGTTTTTACACAAATATTTTACACATATATTTTAGTTTTCAGATCATAGAAAAACTAGTAGACTTTCAATAGCAAAATGATTGCTTTAGATGATATATTCATAGAAATGCATGTAAAACTAAAGGTTTTCGGAATCCGGTGGAAAGAGAACCAGCTCGACACACCTGGTGGTAACTGAGAAAACTGAACATGAAGGGTTTTCTTGCCCAACTCACTGGTTTTATCTATTGGAATCTGTTGGAATATCTTGAGACCTACTATGGAAGTGAAAATTCTATTTTAGCCAGAAAAAAGACATCTTATTAACCCAGGGTGTCCACAGACCATTTAATTGAGCGCCTTTCTAATCTTATTCCCCTTTGTTGGTATAATACAGGGCCACCTTCTCCAAAATTCTCTTGTATTAGGAGGATGAACCTTCCAGCTGGACATTGCCTCCCTTTTCTTTTTTACCAAGAGGTGGGGATAAAAATAAGCAATAAAAGTAAGTAGATAGGCCAGGCGCAGTGGCTCACGCCTGTAATCCCAGCACTTTAGGGGGCCAAGGTGGGTGGATCCCCTGAGGTCAGGAGTTCGAGACCAGCCTGACCAATATGATGAAAGCCCATCTCTACTAAAAATACAAAAATTACCCAGGCATGGTGGCAGGCACCTGTAATCCCAGCTACTTGGGAGGCTGAGACAGGAGAATCACTTGAACCCAGGAGGCAGGGGTTGCAGTGAGCTGAGATCACGCCATTGCACTCCAGAGTGGGCAACAAGAGCAAAACTCTGTCTCAAAAAGAAGAAAAGTAAGTCGATAATGCACACCTTTATCTAAAGGCCTGTCTCTTCAAAGAATATAATCATTTTCAATAATTATACCTGAATGCTGGAAAAGTTTGAGATAGTTCTGTAATGGGGTCACTAACTGATTGATAGTTCATGAACTTTGTCAATGCATGCCATAACTTCATAATTAACAAATTCAAACTAAAAATAATTTCTTTCCCATATTTGTTCCTGTTTTTAATATTCCTTTCTTTGTGATGTGGGACTACGTTATAAGCTAAGTGCTATCTTTGACCATCTTCTAAATAAATCCCTTATCGGCCTGCACAAGGCACCATGAAGGATCCTGTGTCAGTTTATCCCTGAGGACATATTGCAATAATGTTTTTACTGGATGGTCTATGTGAAATCTTACCCCATCTCACTCCAATAATCTACCACAATCTGGAATATATTCTATTCCCACAATCAAAATTATTTATTACTTTCCTTTTGAATCCACTTTTCCAACTTCATCTGGCAAAAATCGGGTCAAAAATTGACTATTCTGTAAAACTTCCTGAACACCATCCCACCTCCTTTAATTCCCATTTCTCCTGGTACAACGCAAACTAACCAATGCAATACTTTTCCTCTCTATACCCAAACAACCAGCTCATGTAAATATATCAAGTTTACCCAAGTCTATATCTTAATCTACTTATAAGGTCAGCAGCAATTCATGCGAGTTGGATTGGCCAGCCTGAAGTGAAGGGTGTGGAACTTTGATTTGAGGACATCAACACTTTCAAATCTTTCTTCTTCCCCTAGCTTTCCCCGAATCTGTCTCTGAGATCTCTCTGCATCAAAGCTTCTCTGTTCTTGGCAGGCCTAGACATAGCACTTTGCATTGAATCTCTGGTCTGTCTTTCTGCCAGCAGAGGGGCCCCTCACTCTGCATGGGTTTCAAGATCCAGCCTCAGGGAGCTGGGCAGAAACTAGTGAATGTTTCCTAATTAGCTGTTACAATAGCAAAAGAAAAGCTGGCCAACTGACCTTTTGCAGAAATCTTTAAACACAGTTAAAACCATCTAGATTAAAATTAATCATTATAAATTGCCTAAATAATTAAAATGAACAACTTTTTGTTTGTAAAAATATGGAAATATGGCAAAATTTTTAATCAGCAAAATTTGGAGAGAATCCTAAAATGAAAAGGCTACACTGTTGACTTTCCTCTTTGCATGGGAAAACCAGAGCCCACCAGGGCAGACAATATACATGCTGATGGTACAGCTGGGGAAGAACAACTGATGACAAATGTACTTACTTTTCTAGTGTAACGTGTTGTCCATGTTGTTTCTTACAGCTGCAAAATAGAAGATAATTTTTAGATAACCAGAAATGAATAATTTCTAAATTGGCAGCACAGTGGATGAAGCCTTAAAATAAAGCAAAGTTGAGTCAAATGAGAGAACAGACACAGACCTCATGGGTCATCTGTCAGATTGACTTACTTTATAGATTAGAAATAAATTAATACATATTAATTTGAATTTCAAAACAGTGACTTTTCCAAGGCCAAATACTAAATTTCTACAGTTAGTTTTTCTCCCTTTATCTCTCTGTCTCATCCTCTGCCTCTACTTCGTCTAGGATGTCAAGATTCTCTTAGACATGAACTGAGTGGTAAATATCTACTTATCTTCCATAATTTGCCTAACATCTAAGTTAATGCTGCCAATAGCAAGCTGGTTTTGGGTGCCTGTGTTCTATTCCAATGAAGTTTAGGATGTTGCCATATAAAGCTGCTCTTTTTCCATTGCCTCATATTTCCTCATTATCTTCCTCACTTCAAAATCAGGGAAAGGTAAGCAACAATAATGATATTTATATTCATTTTATTGTTATGTAACAACTATGTGGTAAGTGCTTGAAATGTCCTATCAAGGCAGTACGTCATACGGAGTTCCCAAAAGAATCAGCAGGCAAAGAACATCCTAAGGCCACAAAAAGCCTCTTCAGACCACAAAGCTACATACACCATGGGAATTTCCACCACACTTTAGGCAGAGCTGTATGATATAGTCTCTAGTTTCAAGTATTGGGTTTTTTAAGAGCCTTAGGATAATCACTAAAGGTAAGGATGATATCTGAATCATGGTTGAAAAATGTTGAAACTCAAAACTTATTTTCAACATAAGAAAAATTAGCCCAGGGAACACATTAAAATCAAGAGGGCCTGAGTCCCAGTAGTAAGTAATGGTCATGTTCAAGTCTTGCTATGTTGATTTGACTTTATACAATACTATTAAAATCATGCAATTTCAAAGAAAACTCTGTTACTGGAATGTTGTTGAAATAATGATGGAGAGTTAAACATTCATGTCAAGTGCTGTGTGCTGATTCCACAAGGGCTTCTTCCTTCATGTAGATATTTAAAGGACCTGAATCTTGTCCCCTTTTTAGTATCAGTTTCTCCAGTTCTTCCTGCCACTACAGACTCTGATAAAATGCATGGGAACTTGATTTGTTCTGTGTCTCTAGTGATATCAGCATGTTAAAGGAAGTAGCTTACTATGAACAATACAAGCCAGGTACAAAAGCCCAAATTAGCTGTTAAGTCTTATTTGTTGCAGTATTTTGAGCTTGTTTAGATGACTTTTTAGTCTATGACATTGATTTCACATATTGTAAAATTTAAAGGTGGAGAATATAAATGACTACTTCAGGGAGAAAAGGAAGTGTTAATTTTTGCTTGTCTATTGTGTGTTAAATACTAAACTGACCATTTTGAACATGTGTTTGACATTAACTTATTTTAGGAAGTAGTATTAGTTTCTTTATTTTAAGGGTACAAAAGGAAGAATTTGGAAGTTTAAATAACTTGTCCAAGGTAATATGGCTTACAAATGGCAGGTCCATGTCTGGAAGTCAGATCTATTTTATTTAGTAGTTATTTTCTTACTATTGTACAAAAAGCTTGACAAATTGAACATTCCTTTATAATGAGTCTACCAAGTGCTTCAGGAAATCTGCTACCTTTTTATTCAAAGGCCGTTGCTCCTAAGTGTAAATAAAGCTACAAAATCTTCCATTATTCTCTATTCTAAATATTTCTGTTAGTGAAATCAATGTTCTGAGACCGTGATTGAGGCAGCACATGCAAAGTAAGGTCATAATAATAAAATTCCACTTTTACCTGAGATGTTGAGCTTCTGCATCATATCATATTGAAGGACTACTACTGTCATCTGAACCAAAAAAAAAAAAACAATTTGAAAAGAAGAAATAATGAAAAAAAGGAATAAAGAAATTGAAAAAATGTTTCAAACCCCTCAGGGTTCTAGACAGACTTGGCTAGTGGGTGGAAGTATAACTAAGAATAAAAATTTGATTTCCTGATTCTCTTTCCTGTGATCATTCCTTTGTAACACGTTACTTCCCTCAATTACCAAATTCCAGAAGTTAGAAATTGATTCTCATTTTAGAATTTGTTATTTTTCTAATTTAATATACTTAATGCTTTTTTCTCCAAAATAAGTTTATTCAAAACAAATTACCAGTTACAGCAATTACTATGCCATAGCTGCAAAAACTAAAAGAAAATCTAAAAATAAAATTTAAAAAAATCCCCACAACATTACAGTAACAATGTCAACGAAGGAAAACTAGGTTTTCTAACAACAGGGAAAATCAAGTTTAATTTCTAAGAACTTTAAAGTTCTTTAGATTTTAGATTTTAAATTGCAGAAATAAAAGAGAACTTGTTGATTCAGACACACTATCCAGACATAAAGACAGTAGTGAAAGACAGAGAGGCTATAAAGTCCCTAGAACTAGTATTGTTCCCTCAAGAGTCTAGCAAGCCAGGGGATTCAGAGATGGATGGGCTTCAGGGAATTTGTGAACAAAGTATTTGCATCAAATGGATATGTGTGTGTATGCTTATACCTATATACAAGGACACATGTATATTTCAGAACAAGAGAGCTCATGGTTTTATTGAGACTTCCAATGGAATTCATGGTAATTGTTTTTACAGATTTTTTTTTTTTTTGAGACGGAGTCTCGCTCTGTCACCCAGGCTGGAGTGCAGTGGCGCGATCTCGGCTCACTGCAAGCTCCGCCTCCTGGGTTCCCATCATTCTCCTGCCTCAGCCTCCTGAGTAGCTGGGACTACAGGCGCCCGCCATCTCGCCCGGCTAGTTTTTTGTATTTTTTAGTAGAGACGGGGTTTCACCGTGTTAGCCAGGATGGTCTCGATCTCCTGACCTCGTGATCCACCCGTCTCGGCCTCCCAAAGTGCTGGGACTACAGGCTTGAGCCACCGCGCCCGGCCTGTTTTTACAGATTTTTAATTCAGAAACACAAATGTGCTCTAAGGCCTCTTCTCAGCCTGAATTCTGTAACTTGCAGATGACCTTTTTTTAAAACTTTTTCCAGAATAAAAATATGAATGTTGATATTATTAGGAGTAAAGTATATTTTAGTGAAAACCACAAAGGGTTAGAGATGCCTGCTAAACCTTTAGAAGAGCATGAAAGAGATGGATTAGATAAAGGAAAAATATATATATCCTGAATTAAACAAGTCTAAAATATTTGCAGACAGTAGTCTGGTTTGAGCCAATCCTATATTTGCCTGAAAGCAGCCCATGCGGCTGATAATTATGAATCATCTTTGGCTAATCATACATTGTTTCAAGTGTAAGCCTTTTCCTCATAGTAGTAGTTCAATAAACATAGTCTTATTAAACTCAAGAATATAATCTTTAGCCCCTAATATTAGCAGCATAACACGTCTTTGCTATTTCCTTTTTTAAATAAATAAGTGATAAAAAGGAATCCAACTTCAGAAACAGGAAAGGCTTTCTCTCTCCTACCCTGACAGAAGGCTTACCCTCCTAAAGGATTGCAGCGAAAGTAGATTCCTCAGTAGGCCATTCTTTCCTTGAACTCTGGATTCTCAGGCTAAAATATTATTCCTTTGAGAACTCTATTGATTCTTCTGTATGACTGCTATTAATACTTCTATTTCCCAAAACATATGTATAGAAAGTTATTTTATGTTTGGAAATAAATATAATTTGATTTTAATTTTAGATTTGTTTTTCCTCAGTGCATGACCAACCTGAGACTTTATATTTCCAAGTCAGGATGAGAATTATGGAATACTTAGATCTTATTTTCTTCATTGGCTCTGTGGAGTTAATGCTCAAAATACCTCTAATTTTCCTTTGTTTATTTCATTCTGTTGATGGAAGATTGTACATTATTCTGATAAAAGTTAAAAATAGTAAACCCATATTTATTTGAATTTAGAGAAGTACATATTTTTTATTAACATATTCAGTGGAATGGATCAATAGCTGTAACATTGACAGGCACTGTGACAAAATGGCTGGAAGGCACAAAGTGAATTTTAGGTAAGTGTGCCATTTCAGAAGCGTTGTTTATATCAAATCACCAGGTCCATCACCCATCTTACCTTATAAAAGCTACAATCCTCCCCTAGTGTACCTACCCATATCAGCCAGCCACTCTTGAGAAAGACAATGCATATAAAATTGTAAGGACTCTCTTAATGATTCCTGTCCCCAAACATTTTTGGGAACGCAACTTTTTCCTGGATGGTAAGCTAGATAAAAACTAAAGTTCTAGGAAAAGGGCAGAATTTATATGAAGATTGGCAAGTAGTGGAGTCCACCATCACATAAGGGCCAAAGCTGGAGAGTCAATACTGAAGAGCAAATGAAAAGTGAGGGAGTAAAGCTAGTAGGTACAGAGATGGCCAATTGATTGAAAGTCCCATGGGGTCACAACCTATTTCTTGCAATGGTTTTGAACACTTGTATTATCCTCTTTATTGTAGATTGCTCTCAGTGCTTTACTCAAAGAAGATGTTCAAAGTATATCAGCTGTATGTTGTTTCCTTAAGGTAACAGCTTATTCAATGATTAAAGCATCTCCACCAGTGATTTCAAAGTATAGTCATTCCTCTGATGAGATTTTGGTGACTTGCTGTAAAACTCCAGGGCGAAATTATGCTTCCAATATAATATCAGTCTTCATCTGCTTTTTCCATGGAGACATTCAGTGTTTTGAGTTTATGCTCTGCGTGGCTGACATTGAGATCCATGTACACTCTGCTTTGCCGAACTTTCTAGAGCAGGTGCTATTAATTATGTTGCACAAACATGTCACATTATATGTGGTCATTTTGTAATGAAAAATAAATGATAGTGACTTAACTAAAACCATAAATTATTCAATACATTTTATTTCTGAGAGTCACCAGAAACATTTATTATTATTATTATTTTTTACCAGCAATGGTTTGCTTTCAACTGAAAGTAGAATCAAGGCAAGTGCCCATTTTTAGCAAAAAGCAAAATTGTCATCATTCCCATAACAAGTCATATTGGACACAGATATTGGCAAGCAGATCCCAAAAAGTTACTTGGTGACATGTGAACATGTCACCAAACGTGTACTGTAGTTATGAAATTAAACATTAGTTTTTTCTGCAGCACCTACAAGAAATGAGGGTTTCACATGAGCATTAGAAATTGTTCGGCCGGGCGCGGTGGCTCAAGCCTGTAATCCCAGCACTTTGGGAGGCCGAGATGGGCGGATCACGAGGTCAGGAGATCGAGACCATCCTGGCTAACACGGTGAAACCCCATCTCTATTAAAAATACAAAAACGAGCCGGGCGAGGTGGCGGGAGCCTGTAGTCCCAGCTACTCGGGAGGCTGAGGCAGGAGAATGGCGTAAACCCGGGAGGCGGAGCTTGCAGTGAGCTGAGATCTGGCCACTGCACTCCAGTCCGGGCGACAGAGCGAGACTCCGCCTCAAAAAAAAAAAAAAAAAAAAACACACACACACAAAAAAAGAAATTGTTCAACTAAAAAAATAAAATTGAGACTATTTTAATTACTCAAATACTTGCTTAAATAATTTTTTCACAGCATGTATGCTTGACTGTGATAATTCCTGTCTGGAAAACAGTCATGTAGACAAAGTGATAAATGTGTCAGGAAATAATGGGTTAAGATTTGGCATTACAAAAGTCTTAATCTTGCCCTCGTGTATTTCACAGTACAGCGAGAAAGAAAAATAATACATATAAATCTATAATGTGATATGTTTCATAATGCATAAATTCAGTGAGATCTTAGATGAAAAGGGAAAAAGAAAAGTCAGTGATACATGACCAACTTGAGATTCTATATTAGGGAAAGTGAATAGGGTTAGAGATAAAGTGAAAGATTATGGCTTCATTGGGTAGAGATTATGAAAACATATTAAGAAATTGTGGCTCTAATCTCTAATCTAAAGAGTCTTTTATTTGACTGTAGGGTAGTATAAGGGTAGGGAGTGAATGCAAACTTACTACATAGGTAATTGTCTATGCACTACAAATTGTCCATAAACTGTGTTGCACAATGTTATAACCCATTTGGGCGGTTATAAAAAAAAAAAAAAAAAAAAAGCCATAGACTGGGTAGTTTCTCAGCAACTGAAATTTATTGCTCACTGTTGTAGAGGCTGGGAAGTCCAAGATCAAGGCTCCAGAAGATTCAGGGTCTTGTGAGAGCTCACTTCCCATAGATGGTGCCTTCTTGCTGTATATGGGGAAAGGGGTAAGCAAGCTCCCTTGGCCCTCTTTCATAAGGGAACTTATACCTTATCAAAGGGCTCCAAGGGGGATCCACCCTTTAACGTAATCACCCATCAGAAGATCCCATTTCCTAATACCAGAACGTGTTGGTGATTAGGTTTCAACATATGAATTTTGGGGGAACACAAGCATATAGACCATAACACACACATATCTGTGTTACTATTTCTCAATTATGTGTAGATGCCTCTGGAATTAGTGCAGATTAATTAAAGAATCCATCGTTGCTTTCATTTTTATTTTATCAATACTCATTTTCTCAATGAATAGAAACAATGACTGGTAAGTAAAATGTGAGGGATGTCTGGAAATTATTGATGTGTATGATAGTTGACATTTGTTAAGTACTTGAAGTAAGTGCTATTCTTTGTGCTAAACATTTGTCACCTATTAACCTAAAATCAAAAATGTTACAAATAGCAGTTCTGGATATTGGTAAACTACCTAATAATGTGAAGAAATATAATTAAGTAATGAGGTTTGTGCTTTAGAAAGATAATGTATGTAGAAGTTGGCAGTAGGAAAAGTATGTAAGGACAATATCTAAATCCAAACATGAGGATTTGAAAGCTTAATTTGTGAGACTAACAGCAGAGTTAGATATGGGAGGAGTGGAATGACAATAAGAATGAGAGATTTTGTGATTCAATCATTATGGTAGAGATGGCAAAGGAAGCCATGGATACATGTAAATAGTACTTTAACTTACATGATACAATGATGACAGTGACATGAGAAGGGAGGCAAATGTAGATGAGAATGAGTTGGTGTAATACAAACATTTGTGTAGGCTAAACTCTTTTCCCCATCTGTATTGTGTATATTCTTCTGGCATCTTCAGCTGATTAAAACCATTGAATCTCAGAATGAGATTGGAACTGAAAGAGCTTCAAATCTGTTTTTAATGTTTACTAACTGCATGAAGCGAGCAATATAAGGTCACCCCCTCTTCAAAATGATAGGCTACAGGAGTTTAAACACTGATTCTTGTTCAATCTTCTCTTCTTCAGCCTAAAATTTCTTCTATTCTTAACCCATCTGTCATTTGAACACATTCACCACCTGAAACACTATTTTATAAAGAAGTGTCTGATACCTTGAGATGCATTTGGTCTGAGGATAGGAATATTTAAGGAATATTTCCTACACCATCCTATAAAGTTGAATTGCTTTTTCATTTTTAATTGTTTTTAGACTTGAAATAAAATAAAATGCTTAAACATCAAAGTACATATAAAATAGAAATTAAGGCCGGGCGCAGTCGCTCACACCTGTAATCCCAGCACTTTGGGAGATCAAGGCAGGTGGATCACGAGGTCAGGAGTTTGAGACTAGCCTGGCCAACACAGTGAAACCCCATCTCTACTAGAAATACAAAAATATTGCTGGGTGTGGTGGTGGGCACCTGAAATTCCAGCTACTCGGGAGGCTGAGTCAGGGGAATAATTTGAACCCAGGAGGTGGAGGTTGCATTGCGCCATTGCACTGCAGCCTGGGCAACAGTGCAAGACTCCATCTCAAAAAAAAAAAAAATTGAAATTAAAATGACCTGTAATTACCACTAAGAGATACTTTGTTTTGTTTCTCTTATCATCTTTAATGATAACAGAAATGTGTGTCTGTGTATAATTTATTTCACAGATGCTTTTGCTTACTTATGATTCAGACAGAGTGAATTTGTTTTTGTGGGGGGACAGGGGTTCCTTAACTCAGTTTTAGATTAGGCCTTTTTCACATGTTTCTTCATTTGTTGTTTGCTCTTCCCTGGGCCTTCATATGACAGTATCCTTCTTATTATTCAGTTATTAGCTCAAAGTTACAACATCAATGAACCACAGTAGAAATATGGTACAAAAAGGCTGAAGTTCTTAGTAAGTAGAATATATAACTTCTGGCACAGCAAAACATGCCAGGAAGTGAGGGAATAATCTTATAAAATGAAAGACTAGAGAAAGGGAGTCCCATGTTCCACATATAAATTCTGCCCCAGTCTCTGGTTGATCTCTACAACATGTTTTCAAGGAACAGACTCTAACCACTTCAACTAAAGGCAAAAGAAATGCACACTACAGCGCAAAGCAAAGTGGGGATGGGTAAAGGATGTATTTGATTGGAAGATTTCATGATTTTTTGTGAAGTGGTACAATATTGACTAGAATTACACAGGGGGAGGTTAACCTCTAAAAATAAGGAATACATTTTATTAATATATTAATATATCTATCAATATTATTAATCCAAAAGGTAAAATTAATCTAGACTTCTAAAAATCTTTCAAATAATTCAAAAGAAGTCAAGAAAGGGAACCAGAATAACAGTAACATCAAATCAAAGCAAAACAGTAGATGAGCAAAGAGAAAACACGGTAAGTTGAAAGGCCTAAATATACTCATACAAATAATTATATTAAATATTATTGGAATGAACATTCTGATTACAAGTCAGATATTTTCAGAATGGATAATAAAGGCATATCGATAGGCTGTTAACAAGAGACATATTTTAAATATAGACATGGCTATGTTAAAAATAAATGGATAGATAATGATATACCATGGAAGTACTTGTGCTAAGAAAACTGGAGTGGCATTTACAGGCAAAAAGTATTACCAGAGATGAAGAGAGATATTTCATAACGATTAAAGGGCCAATTCACTTGGCAGACTTGAGAGTTATAAGTGTGTATGTATGAAATTATAGAGCTCAAAAAAATCAAGCAAAATGTGGCAGTTATCCAAAAAAAATTTTAATTAAAATTACAGTATATTTTAACACTTTATATCTTAGCAAAAAATCAACAAAAAATAGTAAAGAAACACATAATTTCAACAACCTTCTCAACCACCTAATTAATGATGTCCTGCACCCTACAATTTCAAATTAGAAATTCTTTTCAATTGTATATGATAAGCTCACTAAAATGGACCATATCCTGGACACAAAACCAGTTCAAATGTAAAAGATGTTCAATCATATAGAATATGTCTGGTGACAATAACAGAAATAAGTTAAAAATTAGTAACCATTAGATATTTGAGAAAACTTTTTTTTTTTTTTTTCAAATTAAGCGAAATAATTTCAAAGATTTCCTGGCTCAGAAAACAAACTACAGTATGATATTAAAAATAGGATAACAATCCAAATACAAATATCAAAATTTGTGGAATGCAGCTAAAACAGTGCTTAGAGATAGTAGTTATAAATTCTTATATAAGAAAGTAAGGCAGTTTTAAGTCAGAGGCCTTAAGTTAGAAGAAGTTTTGAAGCTAGCAAAGAAGAGCAAAATAAATTCAAAGTAGAGGAAAGCAATGATAGCAGAAAACAACAAAATAGAAAGCAGATACAAAATACACAAAATTGGCCAGGTGTGGTGGCCCACGCCTGTAATCCCAGCATTTTGGGAGGCCAAGATGGGTGAATCATAGGTCAGGAGTTCAAGACCAGCCTGGCCAACATGATGAAACCCCATCTCTACTAAAAATACAAAAAATTAGCTGGGCGTGGAGGCAGGCGACTATAATCCCAGCTACTCGGGTGGCTGAGGAAAGAGACTCACTTGAACCCAGGAGGCGGAGGTTGCAGTAAGCCCAGATGGTGCCACTGCACTCCAGCCTGGGAGACAGTGCGAGACTCCATCTCAAAATTAATAATAATAATAAAATATACAAAATTAATAAAAGTCAAAAACTGACTCTTTGAAAGGAATTATAAAATTTTAAAACCTGAGGCTGGACACTGGCTCACACCTGAAATCCCAGCACTTTGGGAGGCCAAGGCGGGAGGATCACCTGAGGTCAGGAGATCAAGACCAGCCTGTCCTACATGGCGAAACCCTGTCTCCACTAAAAATAAAAAAAATTAGCCAGGCATGCTGGCAGGCGCCTGTAATCCCAGCTACTCAGGAGGCTGAAGCAGAAGAATCACTTGAACCCAGGAAGTGGAGGTTGCAGTGAGCAGGGATCACACCATTGCCCTCTAGCCTGGGAGACAAGAGCAAAATTCTGTCTCAAAAAAAAAAAAAAAAATTAATTAATTAATTAAAAAGCTTATCTAGACTAGACTACCAGGAAAAGAGAGAGAAAAAACAAAGCACCTATATTAACAATGAAAGAGGATTTATCACTACAGGTATTACAAATATTAGAAAGTAAGTCATTATGAAGAACTTTATACCAACAATATTAATAATCTAGAGGAAATTAGTAAATTATTTAATATACACAATTTACCAAAATTGATATTTAATAAAAATATGAAGAGCTCTATCTCTATTTAAGCAGTTGTATTCCATATAAAATACTTTTCCCAAAAGAAAATACTAGGTTCTAATGGTTTCACTGGTGAATTTAAGAAATGGACAATGTTGATCTTCCACAATTTTCTTCAAAAAATACAGGAAAAAGAAACGCTGTGAGGCCAAATACCAAATAATAATATAAGAACATGTAAAGGTATCACAAAAGAAAAGGACAGCCCAATGTTCTTGATAAAAACACATGTAAAAATCCTTAACAAAATATCAGTGACTCAAATTCAACAACATACAAAAAGAACAATATACCATGACCAACTAAGGGTTTCTCACAACACGTAAAGTTATCTTTACAATTTTGTGGGACATAAACATTCAGTCTACAACATCTTATGATAAATTTAATAGATCTGGATAAAGCATTTATAAAATCAGCCACATTTATTGATTAAAAACTCTGGAAATTAAGTATGGGGGAGTTTTCTCAGTCTGATAAAGGGCATCTATAAAAAATCTAAAGCAGGCCGGGCGCGGTGGCTGACGCCTGTAATCCCAGCACTTTGGGAGGCCGAGGCGGGCGGATCACGAGATCAGGAGATCGAGACCATCCTGGCTAACATGGTGAAACCTCATCTCTACTAAAAACACAAAAAATTAGCCCGGCGAGGTGGTGGGCGCCTGTAGTCCCAGCTACTCGGGAGGCTGAGGCAGGAGAATGGCGTGAACCTGGGAGGCGGAGCTTGCAGTGAGCCCAGATGGCGACACTGCACTCCAGCCTGGGCCACACAGCAACACTCCGTCTCAAAACAAAACAAACAAACAAAAAATCTAAAGCAAATGTTACACTGAATGAAAAAATATTAAGTGCTTTCTCCCTAAAATTGTGGAAAAGATAAAAATGCTCTATCACACTATTAGGCAACATTTATTGGAAATCTTAATCAGTGCAATAGGTAAAATTTTTAAAAGTAAATATTTAAGGTAAGATAAGAGCATAGAGTTTGAAACGAAATAAACAAAAATGTATGTTTGCACTTGACATAACTATGTATATAAAAAAATCCCAGGAATCATGAAGATTGAATAAGTATATTTAGCAGAGTCAACCTGTAAGGTTATTTTTTAAATAGCTGTGTGTGTGTGTATATATATATATATATACACACACACATATATATATAGTAATAACAAAAAAATTGAAAAGTGACATAAAATGTGTTCTATTTCAATAGCATGAAAATAAAAACATACTTAGAAACAAATACAACAAAAAAATTAACTTTTATTCAGAAAACTATAAAATATTGTTGGGGGAAAAAAAGAAGACCTAAATAATTAGGAAACTACATATTATATTGGAAGACTCAGTATTGTTGAAGAGCCAGTTTTCCACAAATTGATCTATAGCTTTGATATAAGCCCCACAAAATGTGCACATAGTACAACATGATAAATATCCTATATAATTCTATTTATGTAAGTGTCTAAAAAATGTAGTACTATTATATCTATGCCCAGAAAAAAATCATTCAATCTTGGGGAAGGGAGATTGATTTCAAAGAGGCACAAGGAAAATTTAAGGGGTGATACACATAATCTGTAGTGTGACTGTGGTGGTAATTTCCCAGATGTAACTCATAAAATTGTATGCTTTAAATGAATATAATTTATTATATGCAAACTATATTTCAATGAAATTGATTTTAAAAATCACTGCATCAGATAGCATATACTTGAAATTCATTTCTAAAGAATACAACAACCCATTCCCCATAAGATTTTTCTTCGTGATAATTTTATCCATTGTTCATTAAAATTATATTTTTTATTTAGAGTAGTATTTGGTGATTACCTGTTTCCCTAAAATGTTCAGCCTTTCCATCTTTCTAGAATATAAATTCCCTGAGAATGGAGTTCTTGTCTATTTTATTTTGTGTTGCATCCCTAGATCCCCAAACAATGTCAAGCATGTATGTACTTTTTTTTTTTTTTGAGATGGAGTTTCACTCTTGTTGCCCAGGCTGAAGTGTAATGGCGTGATCTCAGCTCACTACAACCTCCATATCCTGAATTCAAGTGATTCTCCTGCCTCAGCCTCCCAAGTAGCTATGATTACAGGTGTGCACCACCACACTGGGCTAATTTTTGTATTTTTATTAGAGACTGGGTTTCACCATTTTGGTCAGGCTGGTCTTGAACTCCTGACCTCAGGTTATCTGCCCGCCTCGGCCTCCCAAAGTGCTGGGATTACAGGTGTAAGCCACCACACCCAGCCCAGCATGTATGTACTTTTTACAGGATTAGGCTAGGTTATATTTACAACTTTCTATCTCATTTTTTTTTAACATTATAGGGAAAGTATTTGTCAAGCAGTCAGATATTCAACTTATAATTGTACAAGTCATATAATCATCATTAAACATTTTCTCATGTTGAATATTTAGATGCTTTCAATTAAAATACCCCTTTGTATGAACAGCCTTACAATTAAAATGTTGATGGCCCCATGACCATTTTTAATATAAACTTTTAGAACAGAATTATTTACATAAAGGTCATAAATATTTTAGGGCTTGTACTATATATTACTAAATTCATTTTCACATTAAAAAGGCAGTTTGTATTCAGTTCTACATACTTATGGTAGAATCTTCTATACCTACCACATAACTATTTCTAATTCTAAATAGAAGTGTGTGTGATATCCTGCTATCACAATTCTTCCTGCAGAATACTTCTTCAGAAAAAAAGACAAACACCACTTTCTAAATTTTAATGGAAAAATGCAGTAGAAGTTATAGCCTGGTTGTAGAATAAGCTGCCCTTTGAACAAGTCAAATTTAAGACGGCAGAGAAAAAATGTAAAGTATAGATAAAAATTAAGTATTTGGGGATCTAGTAGACAATCACTTGGTTAGAGTAGAAAACTAACTTGGGAAATAGTATGAGACATGGTTGCCTTGACTGTGAAAAAAGAAATTAAACAAATTTCTTCTGTATACTTGTGTGATTCATTTTCTACCCAAAAAAGCATAACAATAATTACAGATATAAAGGTGTTCCACAAATCCTAAACAGGGATTACAATCAGTTTGGTATTGGTTTTTCCACTGCAATGATGCCCTCCTACTTTTTATATGGCTATGTCTACCATAGTCTGGCAATGTTAGAAATTTCTTACTCTCCACATGGAAATACAGTAGCTACAAATCTTAGAGAACAGGTACTCAGCAGCCAGATCCTACAGTGAATTTTAAAAGCCACAGAAATATTAGAAATCGAATTGTGCATCAGTTAAACTTCTTTATCTCTATTTTGACAGGAGAATTCTGAGTTTATAGGAGCCTGAAAGTCTAGAAAAGATTAAAAGCTGGTGTTTACCTCTGTTAATCTTCCCAATCAGCAAGTACCAGCTACCTTATGTAATGGAACTGAGATTTCTAAGGCACTACTTCTAAGTAGGAATCACACTGCAGCGTGTTAGTGACACCCTGCTCAGAAATGGTGCCTGTGCAAAATGTTTCAACTAGCTCCCACAAACAAAAAAGATTAAAAATGTATCCTGAGAGTAGAGCTATGTTTTTCAAAGTCTGGTCTGGGGACCACCTGATTTAGACCTAGAGCAATGGTTCTTAAATTTTGGTTTGGATCCAAAACTTGAAGAGAGTTGTAACATCCACCCTTTTCAGGATCCCATCCTCAGAAAAACAATCTACATTTTGGACTATTGTATGATATTAATACAAGTGTAATTTATAGTATTACACTTTGAGGAATACTAGCCTACAGTTAATTAGGGTACTTTATTCAAAGAGAATCAACACTTTCTGATTCGTCAGATCTTAAGCTTGTCCTCAAAATGTAACAACTTAGGAAATATATCCGTGACTTATACTATAAAGCAAGTCAAGTCTTTCATGAAGAGGAAGTTTCTTTTTAAAAGGCAACTCAGTTTTCACCTTAAAATCAGTATGTGAGAATGCATTATTAATTCTGGGGGATACCTTTAAGTCATGATATTGAGAATAAATGCTAATTGTCTTCACACAAAGAAAAAGTTTATGTATATATTTTAGATTGATATCAATATTTTAATGTAGGCCTGCAACTCTGGGTAAGTCATTTAAATTATTTGATCCTTAGTATTTTAGGGCAAAATGAGATATTTGAAGATTATTGCTGAAAACTCAAGCTTTATTGTTTTTTAATTTATTTTGTTTGCTTTTCAAATTATTTTAAAAGGAAAATACATTAGAATTCACTTTATAAACTGTTTCTCATTACTGAAAAACAGAACAGATTCGATCAGTGGCAATCAACTCTTACTGCTTATTATAATCATGTGGGGAGCTGTTAAAATAATATCTGAGTTTGGGCCTCACACCAGACTAGTTGAATCAGAATCTCTAGAGATGGGATCAGTGTATCATATTTCTTTTATAAGGCTCTAGATGATTCCAGTGAACGGCCTGTGTTGAGAATTGTTGGCATGGCTTATTGGCGAGACTTCTTTGGGTTCTAAGATTAAAATTTACCTTCTGCATTGTTTACATTTCTATCCCAGCTAAAGTTTGGTTTTCAGCTTATCTTTTCCTTAGTTGTATAAAATGCTTCTTTTTTCTCTATTTGCTGGAAATAGACACTAATAAAAGAGAAATATCTAAATCAGTATTTCATAAGTGACAAGCTGCAGTTATATGACAAAATTTTTAGAAGCCTACCATGAGATCAGAAAAAACTAGAGTGAAGCAGTTGATTTTTCCTGAAATCCCTTTTTTTTTTGTCTGAAATAACTTTGTGGTTTTTTTGTTTGCTTGTTTGTTTGTCTTTTTTTCCCTCCCCTCCCCTTCCCTTCCCTTTTTTCTTTTCTTTTCTTTTTGAGACAGAGTCTTACTCTGTCCCAAAGGTTGGAATACAGTGGCACAATCATCTCGGCTCACTGTAACCTCCACCTCCCAGGTTCAAGCAATTCTCCTGCCACAGACTTCCGAGTCTGGGATTACAGGTGCCTGCCCCCATGCCCAGCTAATTTTTTTGTACTTTTAGTAGAGGTAGGGTTTCACCACATTGGCCAGGTTGAGGTCGAACTCCTGACCTCAAGTGGTCTACCCTCCTTGGCCTCCCAAAATGCTGGGATTACAGATGTGAGCCACCGTGGCTGGCCAACTTTCTGTTATTTTGAGATAAGCATTTGTTTTTACCATTTTGATGTTAAAATATTTTAAGGAATTGATGGAGAAAGTAGATGATTGGTATCTTAATTGCTTAATTTAGCAAAATACACTTTGGCAACTCTATGTAGGTCACTATTTTGCTTGTGAAAATTTCTTTTTCTTTTTTTCTTTTCTTTTCTTCCTTTTTTTTTCTTTTTTTTCTTTTTTTTTTTTTTTGAGAAAGAGTCTCACTCTGTCACCCAGGCTGGAATACAGTGGTGGGATCTCTGCTCACTGCAACCTCTGCCTCCTGGATCCGCCTCCCGAGTTCAAGTGATTCTCCTGCCTCAGCCTCCCAAGTAGCTGGGATTATGCACCACCACATCCGGCTAATTTTTGTATTCTTAGTAGAGATGGGTTTCACCATGTTGGCCAGGCTGGACTAAAACTCCTGACCTTAGGTGATCCACCTGCCTTGTCGTTCCAAAGTGCTGGGATTACAGGTATTACAGGTGTGAGCCACTGCGCCTGGCCTGCTTGTGAAATTTTCTGATCAATGAAACCCAAAGATTTGAGAAACATTGACTTAAATAACTGAACCAGCACCCAATCCTACTTTGACCTGCAGTGATTAGAAAGCTGGAACTAAATATAAACTTTTCTTATTTATATATTGTTCTTAAATAAGGTAGTTATTTGTTCCTTTTTTCACTTCACAATATATTAGAATCATATTTTATAATATACATATAATTATAGAGCATAATATTATTCTATTAATATATTCAGATGTTTGCATATTTGTGCCAATATAACATTTTCAGTCAACATCCAATTACATATGTTATTGCACATATGCAAGTATTCATATGAAGTACATTAAAAAGTCCCTTTAGAGACCATTATTTTCAAAAAGTCAGAATTTTTTTTTATTTTTAACAAGAATTTGTTGAAGTTCTTATTCTGTCAGACCCTTACACTAGATATCACCAAAATTTGTCCTAGAATTCTAACAATTTGATAAAATAAAATTGCATCCAAAAAATTCATCTCTTTTAATTTATATATTTGATTATTTGCCATCTTTCCTCTGAGAACTGTATGTTTATATACTTTTTCCTTTTTCTGAATCTGATTATTTTTCTCTATCATTCTGATGAGAAAAGGGATATTTAAGAGATTCAGTGCTTACTCCAATATTATACACATAGCTATTATACTGCAAAGGTAAGATCTAAGCCCAAGCAGTTTGGCCCATCTTCAGAACCCTTTACCACTCTGCAGTGTTATCAGTAACCTCCGGGGCTGCAAAGGGCGAAGCTGACAAGTGGAGACAAAAGGACAAGTTAGACAGTCAAAGAAATAAAGATTAGGTTTCAGAACTTGTTCTAGGAGAAGCTGTTTGGTCAGAAATCTAGATAGGAAACGGTGAAATCAGAGACTAATCGGTGCAAAAATTCTTGGGTGAGTGTGTTATATTAAAAGTCAACAGGAACAAAAAAATAAATAAACTTGGGAAATGAGGCTTGAGTTTTAGCGAGTTCCCATGGAGTTTGTTTTACTTCTTGCTTATGGAAAACACAAAACTCCATGCAACCCAGCAGGGTTGGGTTAGAAGGATGCGGTTCAGCATCACATTCAGGCACAGTATATGCTTGCCAAATGGTCCTGTCTGAAGATTTGCTCTTCTCCTTGTGGTTCTGCTGTCACTTCCTTAGTAGGTTACTCACCTAATAAATCCACATGTCATTTCCTTCTGGGAAATTTTTTAAAAGATTTTACAGTAGGATTCATATTCTGTGGTTGGCTCTGTGTGTTTTAAAGAGAAAGATAAAAGGGTTTTACATTTCTAGTGTGTCTGTATCTTATATTTGGTGACACCCAATCAAGCAATTTAATCTTTAAAAAGCTTCACACAAGAGCTGGACAAAGAGCTGCAAGGAAACCCAAACTCCTGAGTAAACCAGCTCTATGGGTAGGGTCTAGCAGGCTACACCCAAAGTCCCTATTTGAAATGAAAAAGCAATCGGAAATTTTAGCAAGGAAAGAGGCAGTTTGTCTGTCGGAGAGGAAGCCCAAATGAAACACTTGTGAAAAAGATACCTCATTGTCCTCTAATTAATGTCCTTTAATACTAATCTTGGTATTATGATTTCCATTTTATTATTTTTTCTCTTTATCAGCTTAAAAGTTAATACACTCTTTCAGCACTGGTACTAGTTGTACTGAAATTTATATTTAACTTAATAAAATTTATATGTAACTTTAAGAAACAGTTTTAATATTATTTCAAACCATACAAGGATATTAGAATAATGTGGGTTGTATTTTCTCCTGACTTAAATGCTGCTGGAATTGAGACATTAAGTTCCATCTTATGATATGTGAATCCAAAAATTAGATATCATTATCATATTTATGACTGTTGTTTTAATATCTTGATTTTTCTTGAATTACTCGGTTTACTGTTTTTGCTCTCATCATCCTTTTTTTTCTCTCTTACTTTTACTTTGACATTATCTTTCTTTTTTCCCAAGTGTATTTTTAAATTTTTATAGTGGTGCCCGGTATTAGTAAACCTTTCCATGTTTTGTATGTCTGAATTCTTCATTCACTCTTGAAATGTATCTTAACTGAGAGTTGCTTTCATATCTCATATTGTAGACGGTATTAGACTTTTTGAAGGCTTTTTTTTTTTTTTGAGACGGAGTCTCGCTCTGTCGCCCAGGCTGGAGTGCAGTGGCCGGATCTCAGCTCACTGCAAGCTCCGCCTCCCGGGTTTACGCCATTCTCCTGCCTCAGCCTCCAGAGTAGCTGGGACTACAGGTGCCCGCCACCTCGCCTGGCTAGTTTTTTGTATTTTTTAGTAGAGACGGGGTTTCACCGTGTAAGCCAGGATGGTCTCGATCTCCTGACCTCGTGATCCGCCCGTCTCGGCCTCCCAAAGTGCTGGGATTACAGGCTTGAGCCACCGCGCCCGGCCTTTTCTTTTTTTTTTTTTTACCGTTGCAAAATGATCTCTCATTCGTGGCAAGCAAACTTTTTGTTTTTAATTTTTGACTACTTTTTTGTTCATCTCTTTAATGTCATAATTCTTTGGTTTATTCTAATATTTTGATGCGTCAATTTTGTATGTGGATGTGAAAAGCAAAATTCCAATATAATGTAGAAAAAGTGAATTACACAATAACTAATATTATAAATGTTGTCTGGCCATATAAATACAGCTGAATCTAGGTAAGCCAAAAAATCCATATGTGTGCAATGATTAAGGTAAGTATTAATATTTAATTAATATTTTGCCATAGAAAAGGAGATTTCTCTAGCACATTTTAAAACCCAGACTTCAAAGACAAAAATATTAATAAATTTCATTTATATATACAACACAGTGATTAAAAGACCAGAAGAGAAGAGATTATGAGAGCTAGCAAACATGATAGATAGAAGCTAGAAAGAGTTGGAGAAGGTTAGAGAGAAAATACGATAAATAATTAAAACAGGCATATAATAGTCATATAAAAAGTGACTTAACCAAACTCAGGGATCAGTTTCTCTAGGAAAGGTTACTTGATTACTCTGGCTGACTTAAGCATTCATCTTGTTTGACCCCATAGCATAGTGTGTATACTTTATTTCTTAGCGTGTATCAGGTTATTTTAAAATAACCTATTTCAAGTTCATTGGGTTTTTGTGGACTAAGAAAGGGCAATGCTTTATTTTTCCAAATATCCTTAATACTTAGGCTTGGGGTCAAGAAATATTTTCCTGTAAATGATCATATGGTAATATTTTAAATTTTGCAGGCCATTCTCAACTCTGCTGTTGTAGTAAGAAAGTGACCAAATACAATATATAAATAAGCAAGTACGGCTGTGTTCCAATAAAACTTTACTTAGAAAAATAGGCTGTGGGCCAGGTTTGGCCTGTGGACTATAACTTGCCTCCTCCTGGCCTATGCGAATGTCTAGCAAAATGTAGACGGTGAATTAGGGCATCTAACCTGCAACGTTCTGCCGACTATTCACACCCTTACAGCTCCCTAACTGTACACAAGTTAGAATAAAACTGGTTTTAGTTTGTGAAGAAATGAACTGCTTTCAAATCCCTTCTGCTTCTTTTCTCCCCATCACCATGAAACATACGGACTCTCATCCTAACAAGATGAGAGTGTATTGTCTCCACACATTGCTTCTAATGAGATCACCAGTGCCCTAAGGACCATCGGGGTGATAGCAATCCAGTGTGAACATAGCCTGTGAAAAGCTGGTTTTCTCTTAAAGCCATGCCTATTTCCTTTCTCCACTTCCATACTTTCTTGACCCATATACATCCAACTTTCTTTTGCATACAACTCAGGGCCCAGAGAGTATGCAACCTGGGGACAGGCATTAAATGATCGTGGTCACCAAGACCTCTGAATGCATGTCTAAGTGACCACAAAAAAGGAGAAGTTCCCACATTCTGAAATACTTTTATTTCTAGTTCTTTCTGATTTGACTCTTCATCCTTTCTCTCCCCCAAACACTTCAGTGTTTTGTCCTTCTTATGGCATTAAGAAATGCAGTGGCATTTCAGGATACATGGAATATTTAAGACCCTGCCATAACAGCATCTTTGGGAAAGAGGCACCAATCAGCTCAGGTGTCTCCTTTCAACACAATCTCTTTTTGAATTAAAACACTAGGGTTTGCTATCCTCAGAAGTCTGTCTCCATGGCACTTGCCCAGATGAATGAATCAAAATTTGGCAGCCACTAGATCTAAAGTCCCCCAAAGCCAAATCCCTACAAGGGACACAGTGGGAAGTGGGAACTTGCTAGTTTATCCACAGTCCTTTACTGAAAAGTCCTGAGAGAAAGTTGTAGTTTTTGTTTGTTTTGCTTTTGTTTTTGTTTTTTGGGAAAATGAAAAGAAACATTTTCTCACTTCCTTGATTGGTTCTCACACTTTCTTTTCTAATATTTAGCTTTGCTTATTCTTATAGAACTGCATTAGTTTAGGTATTCAATTAATGTCAAGTTTTTTGCACTTAAGAATCATTTCATGATTTGAACTGCGTATATGAATTTTAAATGTTGTTCAAAGTGCCTTACTCAGAAAAGATAGTTTATTTTATTCAACAGGTTATAACTGAAGCCATTTTCTTATGTCTTTAGCCAGAGAAAGCCTAAGCCCTGCATTTAAGCTTTCCAATTGATTAAGTCAGCTCCATCCAGATTATCCAGGATAATCTCCTTTACTTAAAGTCAACTGATTAAGGGCTTTAGTTACATCTGCAAAATCTCTTCTCAGCAACACCTATATTAGTGTTTGGTTGAGTAACTGGAGACTTTAGCCTAACCAAGTTGACACATCCAAAAAGCTGTCACAATTATAATCCTCAATTACTATTCTCACTCTACTCTTCTAGCTCTCTTCTGTATTCTGTTTTCCTTTCCTCTCTCTCATTTCTTCTCTCTTCCTTTATTCTTTCCATTGAAGTCATTACTTGTATTCACAAATACTCCTGTTGTTCCCCTCTTTGGACATGCGATGAATTTTGCTTCTTGTCCCTCTGATGGTTACACTGAATCCTGGGTCCAGTTCTGGTCAGTGAAATATGATGGTGTTACTGATGAGAAATCCTCTAGAATTATCATGGGCACAAACTATGACTTACATAGTTTGCAGTCAAGATGGGAAGATAAGCTATACAATCATAAACTATTGACCAGTAAGTCTAATTAACTTATAATAACTCCTAGAGGGCAGCAGAGTTCAGAGAAGAGAGATATCCCAGTCAACCAAAGTATAGGTGCGGCTTACCTGTGTAATGGAATATCACAAATAAAATGGGGGCAGTGGAGGAGAGAGCAGAAAATATGAGCACTGGAAGCACACCTAGTTTCAATTCATTTTATTGACTTCCATTTTTAAGGGTTCATTTCTTCACGTTTTCTGTGCACCTAACTTACTCTAGTTATTCCAAATTAAGACCCCATCCTCATAGAGAATGGGGAATAAAATAATGAATGTATCACATATTATGATAAGTATTAACAGTTTGCTAAGATGGTGAAAACTCTTTCAACCACTTTTTGACAGGTAGTTCAAAGAAGGCCATCTGAAATGTTGGCATGAAACTTAAATTTTGAGTAAGGGGAAGAAGTTGGCTGTATGAAGAGGCAAGACAAGAAAAGATGTAAAGGCTGTAAAGCACGAAAAGTCTAATGTGGAAAGCCAGTGTAATGTAGTAAGAAAGGTAAACACTGGTATAACAGGACGGGAGACATAAGCAGTGGCCAAATTTATTTAGAATCATGTAGGTCACACAAGTCAAGGTAAAGACATTTATTTTTGAAGGTAAAAGGAATCCTTGTGACCTAATGTAAGGAGATTCAGTCTCTGAAACTCAGTTTTCACATATTTAATATAAAAATACCTCTGTAAAATCGATGTAAAAATCAAATGAAAATACCTCTGTATAATCAATACAAAAATTAAATGAAAATGCCACTGTATAATCAATATAAAAATTAAATAAATATGCTACACTGTAAAAGTTGTAACACAGTGCTTGACCATTTAAAAGCAAAACTCATACTAGGACCTCATTCTTTTCCTTAGTAAATATTACCCTTTAATTATTCTAGGGTAACTTAAAAGAGAAAGTTTATCTAGTTTGTGTGGAAAAATCTTAGGGCTTTTTTTAAAAAAACTATGGTTTAAAAGCATTAACTTTGATTGTCAACTAATAGCTCAGGTTATAACAAACATAGGAGAAACAAGTCCTTATGAATATTTTAACACTAAAATATTCATGTGTTTTAACTTCTCTTTTTAAGTTGCTGTAGTGTCACATACAAAAAAAAAGAACCCAAATTTTTCGTGTCGTTTATTTCCACGAATGTTCAGTGATTTGTAAGATCTAATAAGTTCCACATTGTTTATAAAATAAGTAACCTAAATTTTGTGGATGACTGAGGTGAATTGATCAAAGATAGGAAATATATGAAAGAGTATAGAATGAAAGTTATATTCTAAAGTACTTCAGACAACAAATAGAAAAAAAGAGAGAAAAATAAAATCACCGTGCAAATATATGACCATTTATAATTTTCAAGGACATTGTGGTTTGTGAAAGCAATATTACAGAATGGAAACAGACATGAAAATTGTTTTCTTTTTCAGAGTTCGTTTCTTTTTGTACTTTAACACAATACCTTTATAGAATACCATTATTATTTTTCAATAAGACTCTGCTACAAATCCACTGTGGAATTTGACAGCTGATATTTCAACTCTCTCAGCCCTAGATTCATTATGTGTAAAATGAGAAAGTAGGATGAAATAATCTCTAATGTCATAAAAAAATTAGGTCTCTCATTTCTTCAGTTCCCAGAGAGATATGTTCTGCTGCAGTTTAATTTGGGAAGTAATTTGACAGTCAATTCTCTTTGATGATATCTTATCATTGTTGGGGAAGTTCACGTAAAAGTGGGAATCTTAAGTGATAGTAGCAAAAGCCAAAATGCACTGATTACTTCTTTCTCCTCCTTCTTTTCCTCCTTGTCTTCCTGTTCTTCCTTGTCCACATTATTTATCTTCTTTTTCCTCTTTTCCCCTTATTGTCATCGTCACCATCACGAATTACACAATTCTACCCGTAAATGTTCCATTGCACAGAGAAAACTCTAGAGCTAATTCATATCCTTTAAATATGCATAAGCTAAAACCAAATGGAGGACACACTTACTGTCTTTAATATATGTAGGTAGATCTAGGTCTGCCTTCACTGAGATTCAAGAAATACATGACTGATTTACCAACAAATGACTTCTAACAATTTAATTTTATTGCTATTCATATTCCAGGTCAGATGTAATTCCCTCTACCAAAAGCCTTTTAGAATGCCCCCGATACCTCTCTTTTTACATGTTCCTTAGGGACTTCACTTGAAAAGGTGAAGACCCTGTTTTTTTTACCTGTCGTAATCACCACCACATCACCCTAATACAATTTCAAGCACAGAGTAGCTTCTCAATAAATATCTGAACGGGCAAATGTTTTACAAGTGAAAACCACCCAGTGCACATACCCGGATGATTACATAGACTATGCTCTAAATATAATTGTGTTTAATCTTTGTAGACATGAAAATGAGTATCAATTGGAAATAAATTTTCTTTTAAACTTTTTGACTCTTTTTTAACAACACCTAACACATACAGTTGTTCCAAATATTTCCTTTCTTTGTATGGTTATTCTATTAACATTTTTCCTTTTTTTTTTTTGAGATGGAGTCTCACTTGGTCACCCAGGCTGGAGTGCAGTGGCGTGATCTTGGTTCACTGCAACGTCTGCCCCCCAGGTTCAAGCGATTCTACTGCCTCAGCCTCCAGAGTAGCTGGGACTACAGGCACATGCTGTCGTGCCTGGCTAATTTTTGTATTTTCAGTAGAGACGTGTTTCACCAGGCTGGTCTCTAACTCATGACCTCAGGTGATCCACCGGCTGCCACCTCCCAAAGTGCTGGGATTACAGGTGTGAGCCACCGCGCCTGACCTTCCTATTAATTTTTTAAAAACTTTTTGGCTAAAAACTAAGGCACACTTACTGTTAGCCTAAGACTACACAAAGTCAGGATCATCAGTATCACACTGACTTCCGTCTCCACATATTGTCCCACTGGAAGGTCTTCAGGGGCCATAACATGTCTTGAAGTTGCCATCTCCTATGATAGTAATGCCTTCCTCTGGAACACCTCCTGAAGGACCTTAATGAGGATGCTTTACAGTTAACCTCTTTTTTTTTTTTATGAGTAGAAGGAGTACACTCTAAAATAACAATAAAAGGTCTAGTACAGTAAACACATTAACCAGTAACATAGCCATTTATTATCATTATCAGCTATTAGGTACTGTACATAATTGCATATGCTATACTTTTATATAACTGGTAGCACAGTAGGTTTGTTTACACCAGCATCACCACAAACACGTAATACATTGCAATAAGATGTTATGAAGGCTACGACACCGATAGGTGATAAAAAATTTTCAGATCCATATATAATCTCGTCGGAGATCATATATGTGGTCTGTCATTGACTGAAATGTCATTATAGGGCATATGGCTGTAATTAGACTAATTAGGACTCATGTAAGTAGACATCTATTATACATGTGTATATATATTTAACCTAATCTTTATCTTTTCTCCACATGAGGAGCTTGGATGCAGAGGCATGGAAACAGATGAAAAACAGCCCTCTCTTACTTTTTCTTTAGATGTCTTAGATCCACATGGATTTTCTGAATGTAGTTGAGTTGTTTTCTAGGGATTTCTTGTCTTTGGAGACCTAGGAGTGTTCTGAAGAAACAGTCCTAACATTCTGAAGTGTAAACCTTACCTGAATATGGCTGTACATTTTGTGAAGGAAAAGAATGATTTATTTCACGTCATTATCCCCTACTTTCTATTTACCCATGTGAAAACAATCTCTTCAAGAAACTTCTGAGTTTTCTAAAGATTAAGGGGGTTTTACATCACAGGACCCCCAAAACACAAATAAATGTTACTTGCAAATCATACTTAAAAGTACCTTCAGTCAGTCCTTTAAGGGAAATTTTCACAGGTGGTTTCCAGAATCTTCTTTCTTCTTAATAATTCTCATTTCTTCTTCTTCTCTCCCCATATTCACCCCAGAAACTCCCAAATTCTCACTTTTATTTAAAAACCTTTCAGTTCTCTTTAGTATTACCTGACATACTTCACTTCAGAATACTTTCTCGTATCCAAATCTGTCAAAGTGTACACTAAAACAAACAGCCTTCCTTTTACCAGGATCTGCCTGTTTTCAAAAGTAATGATGTCCAGCAATATATGCTTTTTTTCAATTGCACTAAGCTGCTATTACTCATCTTTGAATTAGAGACAATAATACTTATCTGTCTGTGTCCTGGCATAAATCAGATATGATCATGTTTGCCTAAAACATTGCAGGGGAGAAGATAGTCAAAACCCTCAAAAACTAAGAGGATCCTGGCTATGACCAAGTCACCTTGAAGATTTTCCCCTCATATAGAGTTCAGGGAATTTTAGATTACACCCCTCGAGTCTAAAGCATCATTTTCAGGAGTTTTTCACTCCTAAATCAAGTATAGGCGATTATTTATGAGCCTGCTTCATAATATTTCCTCTCCATCTGTAAAAGATAGAGGAAACCTCTGTTGTCCAGGGCCTCCTGTTTACTGATGGACAGCTAGTGTTTCACAGCTTCATGACAGTTTTGACAATTGGCTCCCAAAGTCTCGTCTGAACTACGCTATACAAATATAAGATCCAAATCTACATTCTTCTGCCCTGCCTGCTGAAGTCTGGAGGGTCTGTGGTCGCATCAGGTTACCTGCCCTCTAGTGAAGGTAAATAACAATCCGGATATGCCCACATCCGTGCAGAATGTGTGCTCTCTAGAAGGCTAATTCATGCCCAGTGTAGCTGAAAGGATCTCCGCTATAGAAAGCTTCCTTCACTCCAAGGCCCTCAGGCTGAGAAGCCAGCCTAACATTTTGTTTTCTTTGTCTAAGCAAAATGAAAAGCTTGCTAACTTAGGTCAGACTGTGACAACTCTATTTCTGAAAGAATCTATTCATTATTCACTGAGCCAGTGTTAATGTGGGAATTTCCCAGGAGGTAGAGCAAAAAGAAGCATCAATTCTTTTCTTTCCCTGTACAGCCTTGGATCTGGCACTAACTAGATCTGTGACTGCGGGGAAATCTCTGAACTCTTTGGGCTCCAATGTGCTCATCATCATTTTTCAGTAAGAACAAAATCGCCCATCAAAGGAATGTGGCATAGTTGGAAACATGCTTTGTAATTTACTAAAAGTCTGGAAACGTGAAGTGTATTTTTGCTTACCAAAATCTCTAAAGTAAAAATAATATGTTTCTACAGACTAAAATAGCAGATATGAGAAACAGCAAGGTGTCTGAGGAAGAATTTGGCTCTGAACTCTGACTTTTAAAAAATATTATAAATCTTAAAATGTATGCTTCTACCGCAAATTAGGCAAACAATATGTGTTGCATTCATTATTTGATTTCTATTTTTTTTGTTTGTTTGTTTTGAGATGGTGTCTTGCTCTGTCATCCAGGCTGGGGTACAGTGGCGTGATCTCAGCTCACTGCAACCTCCGCCTCATGGATTCAAGCAGTTCTCCTGCCTCAGCCTCCCAAGTAGCTGAGATTACAGGCGCATGCCACCACATCTGGCCAATATTTTTGTATTTTTAGTAGAGACGGGGTTTCACCATATTGGCCAGGCTAGTGTCTAACTCCTCATCTTGTGATCCACCTGCCTTGGCCTCCCAAAGCGCTGGGATTATAGGCGTGAGCCAACGCACCCAGCCGATTTCTATCTTAATTATCTTCTCCCCAAACCCATCCTCATGTTTTCTTTTACATATCCATGCATGAAATATAATAACAATTTGGTGCTATTTTTGCTTATCAAATGGATGAGAATTTTAATAAGCCGAAAAGGCCAGTGTTGTGGAAAAAACATGCATTCTGAAACATGGCTGTTAGGAGTGAAAATTAATGCAACTCGCCAGCAATTGAATTTGACTCTGTGGACTTGTAAATTTTATACTCTTTGATGTGGCACTTCTAGGACATTATTCAAAGGCCAGAATTGGGGTTAGTTTAAAAAGATTCAGCTAGCAGAGAGTGATCACATCATCATATAGAATACAATAGGATGGGAAGAGAATGGGCGGGGTGGCGGGTGGGGTGGGGAGAGAGAGAAAACCAAAATGTTGAGAATTTAATGTTGGTTAAGTAAAGCAGTAGCATACAAATTAGCCAAAGTTTTGTTGAGACAATTATGTATGAGGGAGAAAATAGCAGGTGAACAGGAAACTTCTCAGGTAATCAAGGAAAAACCTAGAAATTATGAAAAAAAGGTTATTTGAAATCATTCTAATTGAAATCAGAAAGTTTTATGAATTCACCTTGAACACTGAGAGAGGGAGTGTGTGTGTGTGTGTGTGTGTGTATGTATGTGTGTGTGTGTGTTTGTGTAGATGGGAAACATGATGATAATGTCTCCTTGGGTTAGAGTTATTACTTTGCAAAAAAATTAGGATGAAGTTGTGTTAATTAGACACAATTTATTATATCATGTCAGGTAGGTACATTTTAGAAGACAATGAGTTCTAAGTTTGCAAGATACATGGTTTCAGAAACCTTAGGAAAATGTTCAACACTTCCCAGAGTGGAAAATCCCCCACAGACTCGTCCTGCATTGGTGAAACACTGAACCTAACTTTATCTCATTCCCTGCACAAAAACAGCAGAAACTGGGCAGAAGAAGTCATTGACTTTCAGAGAATTCCAGCAGCTCTGAAGATTAACATTTTGAAAAATGGATAGTAAGTGGCAACTGGAATAGTATTTTTTTCTGACAGAAGATGTGGCACATCTCAAAAAAGACTCGAATACAAGACATCAAATGGGAAAGAAAATATCAGAAGCCTACATGTCATGATGAATGATGGGAGAGAGTTAGGGACCAGGAGACCCCCATGTGGACCTCCTTCAAGAATTTAAGCAATAGATATTCTCACTTTGTGGGGTAACAACTAATAAGATAATTAGACCAGAGATTTAATTTCTTATTTCCTTTTCCTATCCTGCTGGTAGTACTATTTGAACTTTCCTTTTTTTTTTTTTTTTTTTTTTTTGGAGACAGAGTCTTGCTCTGTTGCCCAGGCTGGAGTACAGTGGCATGATCTCAGCTGACTGCAACCTCCACCTCCCAATTCTCCTGCCTCAGCCTACTGAGTAGCTGGACTTAACAGGCGCCCGCCACCACGTCCAGCTATTTTTTTTTTTTTAGATTTTCAGTAGAGACAGGTTTTCACCGTGCTGGACAGGCTGGTCTGGAACTCCTGACCTCAGCTGATCCACCTGCCTCGGCTTCCCAAAGTGCTGGAATTACAGGCATGAGCCACTGCGCCCAGCCTGAACTTTCAATAAAAGACTGCTTCAACCATCATCAGAATCCTATATATCTTTCCAGGAAGGAGAAGAAAATAGTATTAAAAAGTGATAAATGGCTAGGTGTGGTGACTCATACATATAATCTCAGCACTTTGGGAGGCCAAGATGGAGGGATCACTTGAAGCCAGGAGTTGGAGGCTGCAGTAAGCTGTGAGTATGCCACTGTACTCTAACCTAGGTTTCAGCATGAGATCCTGTCTAAAAAACAAAACAAAAAAAGGTAGAAAAAGAGAAAAAAAAAAGTGGTAAGTGGTAACCAGGACTTCCTTCATAATCCCATGATGGATATCAATAGCAGTGCCATTGTCAACATATATATCTGGTATTTCTAATTAATAATGAGTGATTTTATTATTGTGTGCTCTCATTTCCATTTCTTACCATTTTTGCCTATATTTTTTCTAATGACCACGTACAACACTGTATTAAGAAAAAAACATGATCTATGCTGATGGTCAGTTTTACTCTAGGGTTGCGTTCCCAATTAAGGTTGTAGGTTAGAGAGAAAATGTAGAAGGGGAAGTCACAATACTCGGTAATAGTCAAGATTGAGGCAGGGCACATGGAAGGATGGGGGGGTGACTTATAGATGACCAATGATATCAGTGGTGACAGCATGTTTAAAATGATTGTGTCAACAAGATATGTGAGTTAGAATGGAACTTACATTCCTTGACTTTAAAACTTATACTTTTAATGAAATCTGGAATTTACCCCAGCATATTGCCCTCATATCCTTATATTTGGTGTCTCATACACTATCTGGCAAAGAAGCATTTGGAGCCTGTATAGTGGAGGTTTCTGCCAACCACTGGCACTGTGAGAAACAGCCAGGACTCTCCTTCCCAGGTGAGTTTTGTAGCAGAAATCTGCGAGGCCTGAGAAGAAATATTTTGTGCTCCCCATATACTTCACTTTGTCCAAACTTCACAACCTGCTTTGTACCTCAAGAATACCCTGGCAGGATGTCTGAAAACCTGGCAGATGTACCTAGATAGCCTCCCAGGGAAAGGTTCCCACTTCATTTACCATGAGCACGTGACTTCTGTCTGACTTAAACCCGCCTCCTTATTCCCATGGGGGATGGATAGGGTGTGTGTATGGTAGGGGGTGGGGAGGGAGGGTAATCGGAAATGCTCAGTTTCAGGCCCAGTCACAACCTATTCCTCTATTTATCTTCACCTAAGAGGACTGCTCTGGGTGAAGATGCTAACATTTAGGTGGTCTCTGCTTTACTTCTCCAGTCCTTTTTGTAGTTGTGAGTGGTAGGAGTGAGGTGGGCTCCTTGCATAAAGGGAAGAGACAATGCTTGAGTTGATTTTCCTTTTCCTTGGGAAGGAGGTGACACAAATATGGCTATATATGCCATGTAAAATGGAAATCACACATCCTACTGGACTGCTTATATCCAAGGTAACACGGCACAGATAATAGAACTGATTTTTCTAATAGTTTTTTTGGAAGGGACACTTGATACTTCTATTGTTCCAGTTTGGGATGTTTGCTTTTCAAAATTACTTTCAAGTTTCCCCTTGGTATCTTTTCCTTTCTGAGCCTCTTATTTCTTTCCTACTAATTGACTATATTAAAAAAACTTCGAACTGCCTGTATTGTTTTAAGGAATAGATGAAAGAATCTTTGTTAACTGCAATATAGAAGTTCACCATAGTCATTTCAATAGAGTTCTCATGGTTTATTTCTTGGACATTTTCTCCCAATCCCCAGATGGGCCTGAAGCTTGGTCTTTTTTTAAAGGACCACGACTCTTAATGAGCTTTTATGAGAAACACCTGTCATGTGGTATCTGTGACCACGCCCATGCTTTCTCTAGTTTACTGTCTTCCTTATTGTTAGATTAGAAGCTCTTTGAAGATATGTGTCTGTTTTATTTCTGGCACATAGTAGACACACAGTAAATATGTTTAATAAGTAGATGAAAAGATGCATTTAGATTCAACGGGATGACTGCACTGTAACAGATGTAAGCACAGAGTGCTCCAGGAACCCAAGGGAAGAAGAATCAACTCAGCATATGAGAATCAGAGCATTCCTGCATATCATTTTGGCTTATTTTGTTCTTGGACTCTGTCACCCTGTGATTGCAAAGAAAGTGTTCTCCTTTCCCAAAGACTGATAAGAAGAAATGTGTCAGGTGTAGGGATCTGTAAAGCATCCGGAGTATATGTGGTCCTGTTGTCACACTGGGCTATTTTCAGTATTCAGGAAGCTGTATTAGCTCACATTCTGATTGGAAAAGTTGCCTCAATAATAAGAGAGGTGCTGAGATACTAGATAAGGCGGGGGTGAGAAGCCTATGAATGGAGCTAAAAGTAACACAAGCTGAAAAGCAAAAGGAAGACTAGAAAAGATAGTAGTGAAGGGCATATATTTTGTTGTTATTAGAATGAAAGTGGTAAATTATGTGCACACACACACACACACACACAAACCAACATGGTCAAAAAGAAGAACATTATCTTGAACATTTAATTTTAAAAGGCCTATGAAATGCTACTTTCTCACTGAAGTTAGGTTAGGGAATCTCAACTTTGGTAAAAATTGGCTTGGAAGAGCATGATACTGGATAGAGCATGGTACTTAGAAAATTTCCCATTATGCTTTTGACTGGCCTTGGGAGCTTAGACTAAACCTCAGCCTGAAGGTCTGTGAGAAAAATTAAAATGAAGTAACAGAAATTAATGTTATGTTTTTTAAAAGCACATCAAAAATCAATAGAATATTGCTTTTCAAACTGAATGCTATATAAAGGAAGTATAATACAGGTGTATATAAGTGGATAGATCATTATTTTTAATATTGCACTTATGAGAAGGTGCCTCACAAAAATCAGTCAGACTATATTAAATATTAGGGGCTCCAGCCAGGATTAGAATACTGAGGCCATGTATATCCAGCAAAATTAGTCAACAGTGTGAATCCATGAACCCGTTGCTTTGGAAACTATTACGAAATGGAAATAGACAATGTGGGTTAAATTCCCACTGCATTATAAGCAGGAACTATACAAAAGGGCTGCATATGGTTTGCTCTTATACTTGGATGTGATTGCAGTAAACTTAGCCAAAAAGTCTTATCATATTGCAGTAACTTTTGCTCATAAAACCAAACTTCTGTATCAGCAAACATATTTTTTCTCATGTACTTAAATTTTAGGAGGAAAAAAATGTATGTGTACTATAAAACAAGCTGTCAGAAAATTATTTAATTATAATAAAATTTGCCTAGTAAATCCAGATGCAACTTTTACCTGAAGTCAGAGTCTTGCACATTGAAGTTACTAATGAGAAGCTGAACCACGATCACCTCAAGATTCTAAACTAGCTAATGGCTAAAATTGGTGAGTATTCTCTTAGGCAGAAAAAAAAACAATGAAGTGCTGAAACAAAAAGTAGATTTGGAAAAACACTAAATTAAAATTTTAAGTTAATCAGTAACTTCTCATAATAATCATTATTTCAACTATTTTATTTTTCATGTTTATAAGTTGATTTTTATAAACATTTAATGTTAAAAGAATTTTTTCCTTAAAAAGTATGTGATTTTTTTCTCAGGCTTTAGAAGTGTGGTAAAGGTGATTTTAGTGAAAAAGGACTTATTTGTTTTAAAATGTCTAGTTAATTAGGTGAACTTGGTGAGAATAAAACTTAATTTGAAAATAAATTCAACTGAAATAGAACCCTACAATACATTTTAATTTAGGAGAGGAAGATGGCATGATATTATAAGTTTACATATGATAGAAAAAACCCCATACAATCTTAGAGGTGAAAGTATCCTAAGAAATAAAAGAGATTAAAAATGAGAAAAACGGAATACAAGAATATGTATAGCAAAGAAACAAATTATACCACATGCAAGGCAAATTAAGAATCAGGACATTTATCTAATAGGGGTTTCATTGCCCAAGTATGATTTTGTTTTAAGATGAGTGACAATTTAATTCATTTAGAATCTCAGTCATCCAAGAGAACTTGCCAGCATCAGTGACTGGCCTACAGTCATCTGAAGCCCAGACTCGATGCTCTTTGTAGCTTGGCATCTCAAATGGAACAGCTGGCTGGGGCCTGACCATTCTCTCTCTCTCTCTCTCTCTCTCTCTCTCTCTCTCTCTCTCTCTCTCTGTCTCTGTCTCTCTCTCTGTCTCTGTCTCTCCTTTTCTCTTTATCTCTGGATAGACTGTATCTGTGGCTAGCTTGGGTTTCTTCAGCGCATTACAGTCTTAGGGGAGTTAGACTCTCCTGAAAGCAAGTGTTCTAAGAGATCCAGGTATAAGTTGCAAGGCAACCTAAGACCTAGTCTCAGAAATCATGCCATATCTATTCCACCACACTCCATTGTTAAAAGCAAATCAGAAGACCAGTCAATATTCAAGGGAGGGAGACTATACAAGGATATAAATATAGCATGGATGGTTCACTGGGTGAACATCTTCAGAGACAGTTGCTTTACTGCCTATCATACTTTATTGTAGTAAACTGCTTTTTACAGATTAGTGAAACACCTCTCCTTTCATTTTACTTACAACATTGCTTTCCATTGAATTCAGTGGCTTTTCAAATGTCTATGGCTATAATACCTCATATTGGAGATATATCATTACTCTTAATTTCCTTTTTATTTTGGCATTCTTTTGTTCGTTAATTAATTTATTTGTTAACCAACATGTGATTGATGGGTACCTGTTATTCTGGAATTGGGGTTACAAAGATAAATATGTGAAGACCTCTGCCCAGTATAATGTATAGAATCAACATGTGGCTCACGCCTGTAATCCCAGCACTCTGGGAGGCCGAGGCGGGCGGATCACAAGGTCAAGAGATAGAGACCACGGTGAAACCCCGTCTCTACTAAAAAAAATACAAAAAATTAGCCGGGCGTAGTGGCGGGCGCCTGTGGTCTCAGCTACTCGGGAGGCTGAGGCAGGAGAATGGCGTGAACCCGGGAGGCGGAGCTTGCAGTGAGCGGAGATCGCGCCACTGCACTCCAGCCTGGGCGACAGAGCGAGACTGCATCTCAAAAAAAAAAAAAAGAATCAACATGTTAATAAACAATTACAGTTACTGTAAGATAAAAACAATTTTGATGCTCATATTGTCAGTAATATGTAAGAAGCAGTTTGAACAAAAGGATAAGGTTTCTAGGTGATCGAATACAGAATGTGAAAGTTGTATTTCGGTAGTTTGGATTTTGGAAGAGGAAAAAATGAGGGACAAAATATTCAAGGGCTGTTAGTGTGATGCTGCCCTATTTGTCTTCAGCTTCTCCGTAAAATTACTGAACTAGTGAAATGTTAAGCAGGATTCTGATGAAAGACAGCGAGAGGGCCAGGTTTGCCTTTATACTGACTTGAGACTCAACCAATACGGGAAGCCAGAACATTAGAACAATGAAGCTGAAAGAAGCATGAAGAAATGTGGAATCCATAAGGAGGGCTTTCGGCTGCCTCAGAACTTGGAATTGAAGTTTGGGTCAATTTTACCAAACCTTCAAGCATTAAAGATGCTCTCAGTCAATCACTGGAGTACCTCGTGATGGGGGACATGGAGAGTACAAAACATAAGAAGAGAATGCCTGAGACAACATTGTCACTCTCCCTCACAGGCACATCTTATCTGTCTAGCTTATGTATATTAATGGTCTATAAAAACAGTTCTGGTTTAGATTTATTTCTCAATAAAAACTGCAATATATTTCCATAAAGCCAAATAAACCAAGTTGCTTCTAAGTATGTTTATCTAAGTGCCCCAGGGGCCATGAGTAATGCTTTTATCTCAGACTCTTATCTGTTCTTGTGTAAGAACACCACCCCAAGGAGTGAAGGAAGGGGACAAAAAGGAAAAAGGAAAGAAGGCCAAGAGAAATGCTGATGAGAACTTTAAAAAAGAAAATACTCCCTTTCCCTCCCCAAAAAAGATTAAAATGCAGAATAGGCTGATATACCTAATTGTTCTAGTTTTGGATTTTCTACAAAGCTGTTTCAAGGGGAGTCATGGCAGAAAGGGTAACCAGTATCCTGGCAGTGGAACGTTATTTTTCCAATCCCCAGGGTACATGAATTTACTGTGCTAAAGTGAGAATCCCAGGAAGGTCATCATGATGCTATTTTTCTCACCTAAGAAATTTCTTTCGGCGTGTGTGTATGTGTGTGTGGAGGCTGGGGAAAGGTAGAGTTCAGGGCTTAAACACAACAGGTCAACTACGTTTCTGGTATTTTTGGGTCTGCACAAGGACTCTCCTTTGTTTATGTGTTGATTTGCTTTGTTTTTCCTACTTTGTTCCTACTCATTAGTACCATTTCCTCCTAAGAGACAACTACTCAAATGTTATATATGTGTGTGTATGCACGTGTGTATGTATATACGTATGTATACATATATAATGTTGGTATATGTATATGGCTTTTAATATGCACAAAAAGTATTTTGCTACGTATTTCTCGCTGGTTTTTGACTCAGCACTGTATTTTTTAGTTTTATTACTGTATGAACAGCTGGTATCTCCAACCTCTGCACGATATTCTGCTTAAATGCCCCCCCCCCCACATTTGCCTACTAGTAGTTTGCCTCTAAGTCCCCACTACATAAGCAATGTCATGGTGAATGTATGTGTCCGTTTCCCTTAAATGACTTGTGTCTTTAAGAGTGGTAGCACTGGGCTTCAGGGTTTATGTATGTTGATTTATACTAGATTTTGCCTGATCGCTTATCATTGATTGCTAAAATTTACCCTACCACCATGGTATAGTTTGGCTCTGTGTCCCCATCCAATCTCATGTCGAACTGTAATCCTCAATGTTGGAGATGGGGCCTGGTGGGAAGTGATCGGATCATGCAGGTAGTTTCTAATGGTTTAGCACCATTAGAAACCCTAGTGCAGTCTCATGATAGAGTTTTCACAAGATCCAGTTGTTTAAAAGTGTGTAGCATCTCTTGCTTCACTCTCTCTCCTGTTCTGCCATGTGAAGATGTGCCTCCCTCCCCTTCACCTTCTGCCATGATTATAAGTTTCCTGAGACCTCCCCAGTCATGCTTCCTGTACAGCCTGTGGAACTGTGAGTCAATTACACTTCTTTTCTTCATGAATTATATCCAGTCTCACGTGGTTCTTACAGTAATGTGAGAATGAACTAATACATACCAAAGTGCGAGAGAATACTTGTCTTCTCAGATTCCTGGCAATACGTGGTGGTAACCAGCATCTTAAGTTTTTTCCTTTTGGATATAGAAAAATAATATTTAACTCTCATTTTTGTTTGTTTTTGTTTTTATTGCTGCATCATCTTTGCCTCTGGACAGAGCCTAGAATTTAGCAGATACTTATATATGTATATTAAACAAATACATGTTACTGAAAGGTAAAGCCCTTCAACCTGAAATAAATACTTATTTTGGGGCTATGAGGTTAGTGTGATTAAATTGTTAAATTTGGTGTATTAAAGGGCCTCAATATTCTGGAAAGTTACATCTTTCTGGGCCAGCTCTTTGGAGCTTCCTGGCAGAAAGGTCAAGTTGGAGATAGGTCAATTGTCATTTGAATCCAATATTTTATATGCTTTTGACTTTCTTAACATCTTAACATGTCTGCCAAATGTTTATTTTCAATACTTGAAATAGCTGTGAATTAATACTAGATTGATTTGTGTGTGTAGTAGACACTTTTTTGGCTGTCTTGCTAACCTATGCCTGACCTTTCTGAGAAGTGGCTTTTCATGTTCTCAGAAGCATAGCTATCCAGAGGGTTTTCATCTGCAGCAAGTGATATTGTCCCTCTGTCCACTGCTACTTAAACCAGGTATGGACACATAATTTAATCAAAGTGTTTCAGTGATGGCCAAAAGTCTATACAGTACTTAGATTTCACACTTCCAACATTAAGGGGATGGAGTGGTCTTGCCAGCCAGAGGGAAGCCCCAGAAATTCCCCCATCTTTTAGTAGCTGACACAGACTAATGGAGGAGAAAGTCTTGAAGTCTATCTCAGTAGCATGTGAGTCTTGTGGGGAACTATTTCCATCTTCTTCTAGTTAGAAGAGAGAAAACGCTTCTTAGCATGTGCAGCTGAAACAATTTGCTGAGAACAACTGTTTCTGTTGCATAGAGCTTTCCCGAAGAGTAAATGCAATGCTTATTTCTTATGAGACTAACTTAGCATAACTGTATTTTTTTTTAAATTGCCACTGGATAGACTGTAAATTTTACCATCCTGTTCATACTAAATAATAAAAATTTATTCTTACAACATCAGCCAATCTACAACATTGTTAAAGAGTATGCTGATCACCATCTACTAATTTACCCGAGAATCACCCACAAGGAGAGCCACTAATGGTAGCATGTAAATTTGGAAAAGCTGGGCTGAAAGCACTTCATCTCACAGTTTCCTTAGGATGAATTTAATTAATTGCATTCTTCTCTAGCTCTATAGAATCTAGACCTTCCAGTTTTAACCAGTCTCTATAAAGAGTGTGACTTTGGTGGAAGACACATGAATTCAGGAGCTGTAGGGCATCCAAGTTCAGCAGAAGATATGGAAGAAAGCTAGTTGTATAAAAAGGGAGCCAAAGGAAGTAAATATAAAAAGAGAAGTTGTATGGAGAGGGGGGAGAAGAAACAATGGAAAGACACAGCCACTCCCTTAGAATCTGCATCTGTTCTTTATACATATGGAGGCAGATGCACAAACACTAACATGTATATGTTTATTTTACTACACTACTTTGTGTGAATTTTTGTTACTTGTAACCCACTCCAAAAAAATATTAACTAAGATCCTTTTCTTACAATCATGTGTACAAATTGATTGCTCGGTTAATGTAATAAAAAAATAGAATAGATAACACAGTGACAAAAGTTACAGCCCTTATTTGTAAGACATCCTGATTCACTGTATGTGTGTACGTATACAAGTATGTGTACACACAAGCTATCATCGCACAATCGTATGAATTTGAGAAATATGGGTTGCTATAGTTTTAGAAGTTTTTTAAGCAATACAAATTTATTTCAAACAAAGCTTCTTTGACTTTCATATGAGATTTTATTAAATTTAGTTATTTGTAATCACATATGTAATTCACATATTTACAAACCCTGAAGATACTGACATCTTTTTTGCATACCAAATATATTCCAAAAAGATTAAAGCAAGAGTTAATTAATGGTGACTTCCTAAGAAAGGCAAATGGTGAGCTGGAACAAACTTATGCAGAAAATGGCAAGGGAGTATAAGCGTCAGAAAAAGTAAAGAAAATGATAGAATATTCAGCAATATAATGGAATAGATTGGCACAAGAAAATAAAAGCAGACATACAGAAAAAAGATAATTCAGAAATTAAATAATTATGAGTATCAGTTGATTCAAAAAATGATATGAATGATAGTTACCAGAATGTGTAAGTATACAAAGGAAACAAAATCATTAATAGTTATGTATTGAGTTTTAGAAAGACACACAAAGAAAATTAAAATGCATTAGAACAAAACGGTTAATAATTTTGTCATAGAGTACATGTTTCCTATTTGAACACCCCACTGTGGGAGCAGTAGCATTCATTAGGAGAACTGAAGAGAGATATCTGCCTAGAATACCAAATTTCAATGCTACCTAAAGAGATTCATTATCTGTTAGCCTGGGGTTGGCCCAGGAATGTGTAAATTCCAGAGGAGCATAAGACTCAGAGAAAGCAAGAGAAAGGCCAAAGTCACACTGAAACTAAGTGTCAGAATGGGTTCTCAAGCCCAATTAATCTTATTTGCAAATCTTATGCTAGAAGCAAGAAGGAAAGATAGACAGGCACACAGGAAAATGTGATTCCAGGAACATACAAAGGAATAATGAGTGTTACGTGTGATAAATGACATAGATCTAATAGCCCCATTAAAAGTTCTAGTTGGGATTTAAGTGAGAAATATATCAACAAACAAACAAATAAACAATTTGATTGTCAAATTCTGAAGTTTGTTCTTCCCTGCATCTAAATTAAGCTTTAGTTATGAGCAATGAAAATATTACATAAAGAGCTCAGTATCATGAAGGAAAAATAGAGTCTAGACAACTGGCTATGCTAGCCCTGAATGAACCAACAAAAGCATATTCTTTAGAATTCATTGGAATGCCCAACCAATTAAAGCTTCTAGTTTGGGTTCACTTCTTGGCTGTCTCCAAAAGTCACAGCTACTGTATATCCAGAGAAAGCCTGTAAGTCAGAAAATGCAATGATAACAATCTTAAAAGCCGTCACTCTGATATCTGCTCAGATACGCAGGTGGTGGGTGCCACTGTACCGAAACTATTTTGAAATTTAAATGATGCAAAGATCATGCCATGATGTCGTAAAACCCAACTTTTATTGATTTACGCTCTTCCAAAATATCACAGATCTTTTTGTGAATGTGTTTCTAAAAATAAGTTATCAATACAAGAATTATGTGACAATTGGTAAGACAGATACAACTGTGGGAAATTTACCTAGAGTTCATAAATAGGTAACTTTTTTTTTTTTTTTTTTTTTTGAGATGGAGTCTCACCCTGTCGCTCAGGCTGGAGTGCAGCGGCGCAATCTTAGCTCACTGCAAGCTCTGCCTGCCAGGTTCACACCGTTCTCCTTCCTCAGCCTCCTGAGTAGCTGGGACTACAGGCTCCTGCCACCACACCCAGCTTTTTTTTTGTATTTTTAGGAGAGACGGGGTTTCACCATGTTAGACAGGATGGTCTCGATATACTGACCTCGTGATCCACCTGCCTCCGCCTCCCAAAGTGCTGGGATTACAGGCACAAGCCATCGCACCCAGCCATAAATAGGTAACTTTTAAAACTATTCATAAATAGGTAACTTGCTTACTTTTCCCAACACTACATTCAAAAAGGCTGAAATGTAAACTGAAGCCTTTCAACATGAAGTCCATCTCTTCCCAAGGTAGGTTATTGGCAATATTAGCTTTTTAAATTATTATTATTTAATAGACCACATTCCCTTTAACGAAGAGGGACAATTATTTTGTGGTTCCACAAACAGAAGGCTCTCTATATAATTATTTTGTAAATCAACTAAATTTTTTTTTATATAATGGTAAAACATAAGGCAGTCATGGCACATTTTCTTTTAGATTTGTGTAAGTTTTAACATTAACTCACCACATTATAAACACATATGTAGGCTTTGGGCTCAGTTTCCTTATAGAAGACACACTTTCCCTCAGAAAAGGTCCATTATACTTACAGATTAATGAACTTGTGTGTGTGTCCATGTTCATGAGGAACTGGACTATAGTTTCCTTTTCTTATATCTTTTTCTGGTTTTGTACAATGAATTAGGAAGTGTTCTTTCCTCCTCTGTTTGATGAAAAAGAAGTTTAGTAGAATTTGGTACTAGTTCTTATTTAGGTGTTCTGTACCGTTACTACACTCTTAGAAGCTGTCCCTCCATGCTTCCTGCATGAAGATGATGCAGAAACCTATTTCTTACAAAAGATTGTGAGCCACCTCCAGAATCTGCCTTCACTTTCCTGTCTTGCCACTACAACATAAACTAAGACTGTCACAACATAATTTGTCTTGGACAATGCTGGGTCTACTAAAGCACCAAAAGGCACACATCCAAAGAATCTTCAGGATCTATCTGTACCATACAGTTGGACCTTCGGGAGTACAGATGGGCCTGGACTTCAGAGGGTCAGGATCCAGAGGAGCAGAACATAAAACTTAATATGGAAGTTTCTTGATATGAGAACAATAAGATTTAATTCTTGGCAAAAGTCCTTTGAGATAGGAGTTTCACATTGTTAGGATGGCTCTTAAAAGTTTGGAGACAATGCACAGCTCACAGTGCATTAGGTAGAAATGTCAGAATGGCCATGACAAATGATGGAATAAATAAAAAAGTGCTGAGCAGGAGAAGTGCTCAGCATCATGTCTAGGCCACATTACAATTATCTCTGCACTTGGGCCGTCAATCTGGCAGACGCTACAGTATTGAATACATCTGTAGCAGTAAAAAGCACCCTAATAAGAAAATCACAGTGCAAACGCCTATTTTTCTTGGGCAAAGCTGTACCATCTGTAGTCAGAGATTATAAAGCTTTTTTGAAAAATATCCTCCAGGATGTTAAGGTCCCCTGACATTAACATTAATGCCTGAGCAATTACTAGAACTGTCCATCAAAAGTTGGGTTCTGTCAGACCCAATGTATACAAAATATACATCCAGAAACCAAGGTGTGAAAGCAAGAACAGTCCCATTTATCATCATTCCAGTGACTTACATAGGAAAATCTGTGCTTCTCATTTTCACAAATGGCTCTTTCAGTTTAAAGGCCCTGGTTCCCAAAGGAGGAATGCTTCTACTAGGCAACGCAACAAAACTCCTATTTAAATTTATTATTTCTGCCTGGGTCCTCCAGGCTCCTCATCCTAAGAGAATAGAGCCCAAGAAGAGAAGTTGCCATATTAGCAAGGATAATTGACCATCATCTGGAAGCTGCTCACACAAAAAGGGAACGGAAGGGATATGTTTGACACAGAGGTAATCCATTTCAGCGTCTCTTGTTACACTCTTGGCCAGTTTTTATGGCGAATTAATGAACGTAGTAATTACAGTCTGAGAATGGCATTGTGACCAGAGGCTCATACACCTCAGGGATGAGCATCTGTGTCACACCACAAGTAAGCCACCTAGACCTGTAAATATGCTAACTAAGGGGGAGATGAATCTGAAATTGATGAAAAAGGAAGGCGATAATGAGCATCATGAGGCCAGCTTCAGCAGGACAAGGAATTTTAAGTAGAAAAAAAGAACTCCAGTTTGCCCTACTAACTTGGTTTTATTTATTTTTCCCCATCAAGATGCCCACCAGAATCCTGTAGGAGCTGCTCCAGAAGTTACTCAAAGCAGTCAATCTGGATGGCCCAAGGGGGTAGATGAGAGTGAACCCTGTGCTTCATTTCCCAGATTCAGCCTGCAAGATTAAAGGATCCATTCCCCCAGTTGCTGAGAGTACAGCTGAATGATAGCCTTCATATGCTAGCTCTCTCTGAAAGTTGCCCTGGCTTAAAAAGAGCTACCTTATAAAGATCACATGCACTTACCCGGGCAGCCTGCATCTCATGATGGCTTGATGTAGGGATGTAAAACACCACTCCAGACCCCATCTCAGGAGGATTAACAATAGCAATTCCATCTTCACAGTTCTCTCTGGGTTTG
The DNA here is from genome assembly GCF_009764315.1 of Trachypithecus francoisi. Taxonomy (NCBI): domain Eukaryota; kingdom Metazoa; phylum Chordata; class Mammalia; order Primates; family Cercopithecidae; genus Trachypithecus; species Trachypithecus francoisi. Next base: position 77,034,102 of record NW_022681472.1, on the reverse strand, counting down.
GCTGAGGCCTTCAGAGTGACTGTATCACTGCCCAACTTCCCTCTCAGCCCAGATATGCCTCCCTTCCCCTAGTTTAATCCCAAAAGTACTCTCTAATAAGCTTCCTGCATGCTAATGTCCATCTCAGAGTCTGCTTCCTCAGGAACAAAATCTTCCATATTAGCTAATTCTAAATCAATCACTCAATCGATCAATGTTCAAATGTTATTTTAAGAACATATCAAAATCCCCATCCTACTGGGAAATGCCAGCTTTGAAATAACCATATCAAAAGATCCCCTATTTCAAAATATCTCCATAAAAATGTTACAGATTTTTCTTTATGGAACTACTTCAAAGACTCCTCTTAACATGTTTTCATCTTTTAAAACCAATTGTTGATATCTACATAAAACAGAAAAAGAAGGGTGGGAAATGAAATAAAAATTTATTAAAATGAATGCTAACAGTGTTCTAGGTGATATATTATCACATTTGATTTTCCTCACAGGTGCACTAGGTAGACATTCAACCCATATATTTCTTCCTTCTTTATGTAGGTGTCTCTCAGAAGTGGCTATACTGTGAAGCGAAAGAAGCTTAACCTTCAGATCTGTAAATTATATGTGCTCTTTCCAAGATCCTTCAAGGGACCAATAGCACTGTGTGTGGCTGACTGTACCTACACATTTTACAAAAGCATAGTTTTTAAAAATTAATTTCCTAAAAGAGAGATTTACAAATTAAATAAGCTTCAGACTTCGCAAAACCTGGATCTGCCTCTGGTACCGTTTGTTGCTTTGGGTTTCCTTGCATTGGCCCTATGTTCAGTCCAAATTGGGCATGGGCTTTAGTGAGAGCCAGCATTAATTTTACTCCATTTATTTTTCCTGTAATTCGATCAAAGTCTTGAGTGAAAGCTGAGTTTCTTTCATTGGGTTTGGATAGTTGTTCCTCTAAGACTTTCATTATTTCTCAGAACAGAAATACTGGGCCTTCTTGTTATCAGCATTTCCAGGTTTTCAGCCTCAACATTTTCTAGCCTCATCACCATGCTGGAAGCAGGTTTGATAGAATGTAGAAAAAATTGGCCTGCACACCAAAGACATGTTGCTAATAACTTCCCTCTGACCTCAGGGGTGTGGGAGCAAACCTTGGAAGTGATTCTCTCTGAGTATTGGTCATACTCACATGAGAAACCATAGCTTTAAGGCAAATTTTTCTTCCAATGCTGTTTGCTCTTGGAAGCTTTACTTTCTGGTCCAACGATTTCCCCTGTTCCTTGCCACTGGGATATGCAGTCATTTATACTTAAAAGTACAGCTTTGATTGTAATGGTAATATAATAAAAGCTGTTTTGAAGTTTCTAATTAAGAAACATAGATTTTTATGTTACCAAAAATTTTAAAAATAGTAATTCAGATCGCATTCTTTTAAAGCAGTTATACATTTGGAAGAGCCTTCCTGATATGGTACAAGATATGATGATGAGCATAATGAAGACTATTGTCAAATTTGTAAGATAAAAATAACATTTTGCCTTAAAAAGAAAATTTTGGATTATGCAGGTTTTGAAACACGATGTAGAATAGCTGGACTGACATTTTCTCATCGTTTTCTAAGTGTTCATTTTCAAAGCAAATGAATATCGTTAAAAGAACTTGTTTCAAAACTTACATTATTTTTTAGGGGGAGAAATTTGGGGGAACACTATGATCTGAGTTCTTAATGACAGGTCCTCCTCATCACCAGACCCCCTTCCAGTTTTCACAAGATGCTATAATCATTTCACACTGGGGTGGGGCCTATCTCCACCATTTTTACCTGCAGCTAAGAGTTATAAAGCTAATCTTAGACAAAATAGATCATGGTCTCCTAATCTGGCATCTACCAACCCTTAGTCCAAGAACAGATATCAAGGTCTCAGTAAAACCGTTCAAATTAAATCCAAAATCATCTATATCTATGCATTATCCTTAAGTGTTTGGGAAGCCGTTAATAATCTATAAAAAATAATCTATGAAAATGTTAATTCAATTCTCAAGCAATATGGAGATAACTCATTAACTCTTTCCAGAGACCATAATGCTTTGGTGTTGGTGCTGAAATTCAGACATAGTTTATTGGTTCAGAGAAAAATAATAAGTGTCTTTTTCTCTCTTAATCATATTTTACTCAAAATTTTAAAATGGATTATAATCACTATTTCCCAAAGAAATGGCTAATTTCAAAGGTTATGTCCCTGTGAGGTGGGTAGAAACATGGTCTCTCAACAGGGAATACGTTTTTCAACACTAATTTATCCCTTTAATCTACTCTAAATCAGGGAGTCTTAACTTTCTGTTTTTAGACTTTAGAAGGCATAGGGTATGCAGAAAGATGAGTGTGGCAAGGGTTAGGAAAACACAATAAGAGTGAATATCACTGGAAAATACACTTTCTGTCTTGAGGCTACACAGTCTTTATTACAATAACCACAGAAGAAGGCATTATTTTTGTACAGGGTCACTCTATGATCTTATCCCTATACTCCAACCCCAACAATATTTTAAGGACAAGAAAGCCAAAGAATTATCAAGACAAAACAAATTGCATGGAACCATGGAAAATGAATATATGTGAGAAAGCAAAAACACAATACACTCTTCTTGGTCAAATTAGAGAAAAGTGGGTTCATTCAGTGGGATAAGCCTGTAGACTGAGACTAAATATTTGTAAGATATCCATTCACTCCAAGTTAATTTATAAATGTAATATAATCCTATTTAAAATTCCAGTGGGGTATTTGAGCTAAATGTTGCTGAATGGTATTCTAATTACTTTTAATTCGATAAAGGTAAAATCACATGATACAGGTAAAAGGCAAGGTAAAAGGGAAAATAACATGATACACAATTGAGATAAGGCTTCAAATGTACACTACCAGGTTTCTTTTTTTTTAAGTACGCCATCTTTATGATTTACTGAGTACTGTTCACAGGTTGTATTTTTTCTATAAAGCTTCTAGTAGTTTCTTCCAAATGGAAGTAATTGTTCTTCTATTTTTTGACCTCTTGGGAAATTTATCTGTGCCATTCTTTCTGCATGCACTTCTTCCTATCAAGGTGATATTTCTGTGCATTTTACTTTCCAACTGTACTAAAAAGTCTGTAATGTCAGTGTCTCTATCTGGCTGAGAGAGATTCTAATGAAGCTTTTATCATCTGTTCTCATGTGTTCCAAGTGCACTCCCATCTCCTGGCATTTGCTTTTCTTGAAGATTGTCCTTCTGCAGTTTGCTTCCTGAAGTCCAGCTCTGCAAGAGACCTCCTGTTAGAACTTGTGCTTTCATCAAAAGCATAGAAGTCTTCCAAAAGCTGGTCACCACAGAATGATTTTCAGTTTACTTAAAATGCAAAAAGGCAGAGGTGTGGTTTTAGAACATTTCCCCAGCTCCCCTGCCTCGCAAAACTCTGCTGTTTCCCGTTAAAGAGCTGGGTGTTCCAAGCAGGCAGAGCTCCCCCCACCCCATCCGCTGGTCACAGTGGGATGGGCATGTGCAAATCTTGGATGTCATGCTTTGTGTCTCACAGGGAGACAAGCCCAAAAAATATCAATTTCCAGCAAGTCTCCTACTGCCATGAGGAAGCAGAGACTGGCAACTTGTTGCTTCTCCCAGATGAAGCCAGAAATGTGTGTAGAGTGAGATGTCCCAGGGGGTGCTTAGTGGGCTGGTGTGCACTCGGTGTGGTGAGGAACAACATGTGCCCAGGCCTTGGTGATGACTTCCTTCTCCCTGTGATGTTCTCATTTCATCAACTCCATTCTTATGTGGCCTCCCGCATTTGCTGGCCCATTACGCACAAGTGAATGCATCTAGGAGCTACTGGTATAGAGAGGAAAATGATCCTAAAAGCTGCTGATTTCGCCAGGAGGAAACCTAACTACATTTTTAAAAGTTCACATATTCAAAATTGAATGTAAAAATTAAATTTTGTGAGTTTGTTACAATTGAAATTGAAACAGAAAAGTATAATGGCAAATTAAGTTCACTAATAGATTCATTCCTTTGTTCATTTAGTTAAGAAATATTATTTGAACCGACTCCATGTATGCTGTTACAGAGACCTCCTTATCTTATCTGTTACAATATTTTGTAGGACGATGTCTTAGCCCTGGTGATGTGTAATTCATTATGATAGCTGGCTTTTTCTGTCTTATGTCAATATACAACCAATGCCACCATTTAAACTGAGAAATAAGGTTATAAGTGAGGTTTAACATTTTCTCTGGACTTGTGAAACTTTCCGTATGTTGTTCAGTTTAACATATTTGTAGTGTGTCATTGAACTAAAAAAACCATACCCACATTTTCTCAATAAATATTAACATAGTCTACCATGATGTCTAGGAGATCAGAGCAAATTTTACATGTTACTCAGGCCAGCTACTTTAAAATTGTGCTTAATATCTAAGTCTCCCTCCTCACAAAAATGATATCACATTAAATACCATTATTTATACATTGATTCTGGGGACTAAAGCCAGGTTTATTTATTTCTGATCATCTTCCAATTCATGCAACATCATCCATCTATTACCTACATTACCCTGGATTCTTCACTAAGTGGTACAAGAGTTCCCTGAGGGTTTGTCATCAGTTTCATACCTTGAGTCTACAAAGAAGTATAATAATGACTATCAAATCATACCAATTGCAGCATAACTCTAAAACATATTCAATGGAAGGGAGAAATGACACCAATATCAGCAGTAATAATATTAACATTAACCAAATTTATCATTGCTGTTTATTTTCAGACAAATACTACATTGAATACTTTATTGTATTATCATAGTCAATCTTCATTATAATCTCTGTATTATGCAGGCATCATTATCTCTATTTTAAAGTTAAGAAAATTGAGGATTGGACATTTTGAGTAACTTCCCCATGATTACACATCTAGTGTCAAAGATAAAATTTGAATCTATCTGATTATATCTAACTCTGAAGCAATAATTTTACATTGCATGTTGTATTGACCTCTCTATCCAGTGAGTCTCTTTGTTAAACTCTTCAATTTCCATAAAAGGATGTCAGCACTCCCAAATGTGTATGATCAGATATAGAAATGTACTGTAATTCAGAGATAAAAATTCACTAGAATATCAAACTGAGATAGGGATATAAAGTTCAGCTATTACTAACCCTTTTTAAAGAAAAGACAAACTAAAAGACTTTATTATTTATTTATTTATTTGTTTTTGGAGACAGAGTTTTGCTTGTCGCCTAGGCTGGAGTGCAATGGTGCAATCTCGGCTCACTGCAACCTCTGTGTCCCAGGTTCAAGCGATTATCCTGCCTCAGCCTCCAGAGTAGCTGGGATTACAGGCGTGTGCCACCACACCTGGCTAATTTTTGTATTATTAGTAGAGATGGGGTTTCACCATGTTAGCCAGCCTGGTCTCAAACTCCTGACCTCAGGTGATCCACCCACCTTGGCCTCCCAAAGTGCTGTGATTACAGGTGTAAGCCACCACATCTGGCCAAAAGACTTCATTTTTTATGGAGGATCATTTGAAAAACATGCAGTCTATTCATTGTTTTATCTTTTCTACCATTTAACCATGTATTAAGCAAGAGTAGCTGAAATTTGAGACTGCAATAAACAGGTTTTGCACCTAAACACTTTGGAGAAAATCAATCATTAACTAAAATCACACATAAAGAGAGACAGTTGAGTTGACTTTTAAGTTTAGGTTTGGTTTTGATTATGCTATAAACATGCTGAATTTGAAGTTAGGGTATAGTACGCATGGGAAAATTTCCACGAGGTCTTTGAGTTATGTATTTTGAAATTAGAGTAAGGAGCTCAGAGTTGAGGTGCGGGATTTGTATGGACGTGACAGTTAAAGCTATCAAGGTAGAGCTTTCAGGGAAAATGAGAGAACAAAAAGCTAAATAATATATAATACTTCCAAAACTCCTTTGCCTGAGATTGGAAAGGAAGTAGTGAAATGTAAGACTCCTTTCTGCTGCAGTTTCTGTTGACAAGTAATAGCATGAAATATGAGTGTTTAGGAACAGCTTAGTCATCAGATTTGGTTTTCTCACGGCTAGGCCACAGGTGGGAATGGATGCGAATGGTATTTGTAGTGGTGAAAAGTTGCAAAGGCAGAAGCCACATCCTGACCTCTGAGTCATATCATTGAGGAAGTGCTCTGGATTCAATAGTAAGACAATGTCCTTCCTGACCTCCACTCCTCCAACCCTTTAGATACTTTTGTAAGAAACTAATTCCCAGTATTCAATCCCGTTCTTCTTGAATTATGTAGAGTGATTTCTGTTTATATACCGGACTTTTACTGACATTTTAGGACACGTTTTTAAAATGTGAATTTAAGAAAATAAAAGTTAACAAATTTCCACTGGTTCTAAAAATGATGAGTTACCTAAGTTTTACTGATAATATAGCTTTGGTAGAATGTGAGAATGCATGTAATAATAATGGTGGTAATCAGCATCTAGTGCCGAAAAGCACTCTTTTACTATTTATTTTATTTTACTTTTTTGAGACAGGATCTCACTCCACCACCCATGCTGAGTACAGTGGTGCCATCATGGCCCAATGCAGCTTCAACCTCCCAGGCTCAAGGGATCCTCCTGCCTCAGCCTCCCAAGTAGCCGAGACTACAGGCATGTACCACCATGCCTGGCTAATTTTGGATTTTTGGTAGAGTGGGGGTCTCACTGTGTTGCCCAGGCTGGTTTTGAACTCCTGGATACAAGTGATCCTCCTACTTTGGCCTCCCAAAGTGCTGGAAGTGCACGGTATATATTATATTCCTGTTTCACAGGTGGAAAAACTGAACATTAATGATTCAGTGCCTGATTTCACACAGTTACGAAGAGCTGAGGTTGTAATGGAAAATACAGCAATCTGGCACCAGAATTTGTGTTTTTAAATACTGTGCTATCCTGCCTCCAAATTCCTTTACACAGCATGTAAAAGAATAAAATAAATCATGAGAAAGCAAAAGATGAGAATAAACACAAGAGTTTGTATAATGACAGTAAAAGAAATAAACTTAAGCCATAAAGGAGATGTAGAATAGTAACTTTTTAAAAATTTAATTGTTACTGGCCTGGTATGGTGGCTCACGCCTGTAATCCCAAGATTTTGGGAGGTGGGAGCAGGTGTATCATGAGGTCAAGAGATCAAGACCATTCTGGCCAACATGGTGAAACACCGTCTCTACTAAAACTACAAAAATGAGCTGGGTGTGTTGGCACACGCCTATAATCCCAGCTACTGGGGAGGCTGAGGCAGGAGAACCACTTGAACCCAGAAGGTGGAGGTTGCGGTGAGCCGAAATTGTACCATTGTACTCCAGCCTGGCGACAGAGTCAGACTCTGTCTCAAAAATATATATATACACACACATATAAATATATATACACACATATATAAATATATTTATAAATATATATTATATATTATATATGTTATATATACATATTATATTTATATATGTATATTTTATATATGTATAAATATACATATAAATATATATGTACATATAAATATATATTTATATAAATATATATGTATATATTTTTATATTTATATGTATATATAATTTATATATTTATATTTAATTTATATTATATTTATTATATAGTAATTTATATTTTATTTATATATATTTATATATTTATTTATATTTATATATTATATATAAATATGTTTATATATTTATGTAGAAATCATATATTTATATAATTTATATATAAATATGTTTTTGTTTATATATATTTACATATAAGTGTTTTTATTTATATATTATATATGTTTTTATTTATATATATTATATATTTATTTATATTATATATTTATTTATATTTATATATTATATATAAATATGTTTTTGTTTATATATATTTACATATAAGTGTTTTTATTTATATATTATATATGTTTTTATTTATACATATTTATATAAATTTGTAGTTATATATTTAGTTATATATAAATTTATATATATATTTATAGTTATATATAAATTCATAGTTATATATAAAATATATAAATTTATAGTTATATAAATATATAGTAATATATAAATTTATATTTATATAAATATAAATTGTCATTGTCATTTATTCAGCATATTTGAAGGTATGTGACAAGGCAGTGCAATGGAAAGGATCAAAGCAAGACAAGAGAGAAAAACACTGGATCCATAACAGAAAAAGGGAGCAGCCTGTGGGAACCAGGGCTTATTGTTATGGCAAAAAAATGGTAACTCCTCTCAGAGTGGATAAAAACATGAATCATATGAGTGATTACTGTGAAGACAAACATATATCAAACACTGAGGACAAAAGACAAACAATTCATACTTAATGGACTCAAGTAAGGGGCTGCTGAAACTTACCTTATTTACTCTTGTGAAAATCTAAACTATCCCAGTCACTTTCTTGCCTCCATAGGCAAAGTATAGGAAGTGACAGTGATCCTTTGTTGAATGATTGTGGATATATTACAGTGACTTGTGGGAGAAAGGGTCACAGTTAAGAACTTAAATTTCTTCATATAGTTCTGCAGCCACTGAATTTAAAGCCTCAGGAAATTGAATTAAAGGTGGGCAGCAATCAGGGTAGCCCAGGAGGTTTACTTTCAAGTACAAATGCCTGCTTTTTGTATTGCCATTCTTCTCTTGTGGGTAAACGGATAATAGGAGAAATCACTTTCTCTCAGACATTTGCTTATTAGAAGTTTCCAAGTCAACTTTTGTTGATAAAGGTTTTAGGAGAAGTAAAATTGCAGACAACTGAAATGCTTTGCCAAGATCACCCAGACTGTGATCAGATATTCATATAGAATATCCCTATTTATTTTCAGATGCCTAAGCAAGAGAGTACTGGTAGAAAGACAAAAAATAATAATTTTCTAAATTTATTCATTGTGTGGTCAGTGCATGTACATATTTGCTTATTCAAGACATTGAATACCCTACTATGTGCTAGGTCTGCTCTAGGCAATTGGAATGCAGTGCAGTTTCTAAGCTTGTCTTGAAAAGTTACCGGGCCGGGCGCGGTGGCTCAAGCCTGTAATCCCAGCACTTTGGGAGGCCGAGACGGGCGGATCACGAGGTTAGGAGATCGGGACCATCCTGGCTAACCCGGTGAAACCCCGTCTCTACTAAAAAATACAAAAAACTAGCCGGGCGAGGTGGTGGGTGCCTGTAGTCCCAGCTACTCGGGAGGCTGAGGCAGGAGAATGGCATGAACCCGGGAGGCGGAGCTTGCAGTGAGCAGAGATCCGGCCACTGCACTCCAGCCCCGGCGACAGACCGAGACTCCGTCTCAAAAAAAATAAATAAATAAATAAAATAAAAAAAAAAGAAAAGTTACCAACACGGAGGTGGTGATGATGTCGGTAGTTACATTTAAAGGCAATGATTATGTAATGCCAGACATCAGTAATGTAAGCATTAGATTCAGCCAACACTTTTATAGGACTTATACATTTACCCCCCCCCCCATTTCAATTTAAATATTCCGGTCAGAAATTTTAAGCTGACATAACATTTTCTGGCAGGTAGGATTGCCTTTAAATTCATATTTCATAAGAGTACCAATAGTTGATTCAAATTATTTGCAGCGTCCTTTTGGGACAAGTCATACTAGAGCAGAAAGAAGAGTTTGAAGGTCAGTAGAACCCAGAGCACCAACTTAAGATAACAAATCAAAGCAAACCCATGATGGTTTAAGGGGAAAATGTGCATAAGAAAAAAGACCAATGATATTCATAGATATTGCATAGCAATATTTTATGTTGCATATGGGTTGGTATGCAGTCTTAACACAGATTCATATAGGGGGGCAAATTAATGACTGCTTAAATTTATTGATCTCTTCCCTACCCAGAATATTTTCAAAGAATATGTCATTTCGGCCGGGCACGGTGGCTCAAGCCTGTAATCCCAGCACTTTGGGAGGCCGAGACGGGCGGATCACGAGGCCAGGAGATCGAGACCATCCTGGCTAACACGGTGAAACCCCGTCTCTACTAAAAATACAAAAAACTAGCCGGGCGAGGTGGCGGGCGCCTGTAGTCCCACCTACTCGGGAGGCTGAGGCAGGAGAATGGCGTAAACCCGGGAGGCGGAGCTTGCAGTGAGCTGAGATCCGGCCACTGCCCTCCAGCCTGGGCGACAGAGCGAGACTCCGTCTAAAAAAAAAAAAAAAAAAAAAGAATATGTCATTTATATTTCCATCAGAAGGTAATTTTTCTAGAGCAGAATTCGCTGAATGTAGTCTGAAAATCACCACCACTGGAAACATGTAGGTGTTTAAAAACAAACAAAAAAATTGATTTTTTTTTTTTTTTTTTTTTGGAGATAGAGTCTTGTTCTGTCGCCCAGGCTGGAGTGCAGTGGCACCATCTTGGCTCACTGCAACTTCCACCTCCCGGGATCAGGCAATTCTCCTGCCTCAGCCTCCGGAGTAGCTGGGATTACAGGCGCATGCCACCATGCCTGGCTAATTTTTGTATTGTTTTTAGTACAGACAGAGTTTCACCATGTTGGTCAGGCTGGTCTCCAACTTCTGACCTTGTGATCCACCTACTTCGGCCTCCCAAAGTGCTGGGATTACAGGCGTGAGCCACTGCGCCTGGCCTGAGAAACTTCATTTTAACCAGAAAATTTGAAGAATCATTGGAATTTTTAACTTAGACATACAAAATATATGATCTTCAAGAAAGGTTTTATAAAACCCTATGCAAATTTTGTGTTTGTGAATATTTCTAACTTTTTACAAAAAAAATTATACATTCCTTTTTTAAGTCGTATCTTTTTTAAAATTAATAACATTTTTAATGGACAAATCATAATTGTATACATTTATAGGGTACAATGTGATGTCTTGATATATGTATACATTGTGGGATGATTAAATCAAGCTAGTTAATAACTGTCACCTAGCTTACCTATCATATTTTATGAGATATTTAGATTTTATTCTCTTATTTTAAAACATATACATTCACTGTAGTCATCCTGCTGTGTAATTGATCTCACAAGTTCTCTGGTCTGTCTGAAACTTTGTACGCTTTGAGCAACATTTCCCATTTCTTCTCTCCCTACGTCCTCTGGTACCATCATTCTACTCTCTGCTTCTATGCATTTTAACTTTTTTAGATTTTACATGGTATTGAAATCATATGATATTTGTCTTTCTTTGCCTGACTTATTTCACTTAGCATATTTCACTTAACATGAATCTCAAGTTCATCCATGTTGTTGCAAGTAACAGGCTTTCTTCTCATTTTAAGGCTGAATAATTTTCCATTATGTATATGCTACATTTTCTTTATCCATTCATTTGTTGACTGACACAGAGGTTACTTCCTTATCTTAGCTAGTGTGCGTAATGCTACAATGAATATAGGAGCCGAGGCGTTCTTTTGACATACTGATTTTAATTCCTTTGGATATGCATAACAGAAGTAAGATTGCTGGATCATTTGATAGTTGTAGTCTTAAGTTTTTGGAGGAAATTCTATAATTTTTTTTCCATAAGAGCAGTACTCATTTACATTCCTACCAACAACATACATGAGTTCTTTTTTCTCTGCATCCTCTCCAACACTTGTTATTTTCCATCTTTTTGATCAAAGCTATTCTAACAGGTGTGAGGTGATATCTCATTGTGGTTTTAATTTGCATTTTCCTTATGATTAAACATGTGAAGTATATTTTAGTGTACCTCTTGGTCTTCTTTTGAGAAATGTCTGTTCAGGTTTCTTCTAACTGTTCTGTGGCACCAAAAGATTAATTAATTGAAAACAAATGTAAGCCTTTGACCTTAAGTTCACAGTTTTCCTAACAATCTACTTCTGTTATTTCTTGTTCACTTTAATTTATTGTCAAAATAATCTGATTTAATCTAAGGAGTTGAGAAGGCTTTTTAAAAAAAGTGATTATAGACCTAAAAAAGTCATCATTGTCTTAAGATTTAAAAAACAATTCAGGCCAGGTGTGGTGGCTCACGCCTGTAATCCCAGCACTTTGGGAGGCTGAGGTGGGTGGATCACCTGAGGTCAGGAGTTCAAGACTAGCCTGGCCAATGTGGCGAAACCCCGTCTCTACTAAAAATATAAAAATAACCTGGTTGTGGTGGCACACACCTGTAATCCCAGCTACTCCAGAGGCTGAGGCAGGAGAATGACTTGAACTTGGGTGGTAGAGGTTGCAGCGAGCCAAGATTGTGCCACTGCACTCCACTCTGGGGACAGAGTGAGACTCCATCTCAAAACAACAACAACAACCCAACAACAACAAAAACAATTCAGGGTCACCTTGGGTAACTAGGAGAAGGCCTACCCAAGTAGGAGAAGTATTATGTCCTTTATGTGGAAAGAAATGCAACTCATCTCTTTTGAAAGAATAGGCCAGGCATGGTGGCTCACACCTGTAATCCCAGCACTTTGGGAGGCTGAGACAGGTGGATCACAAGGTCAGGAGTTCAAGACCAGCCTGGCCAACATAGTGAAACCCCATCTCTACTAAAAATACAAAAAATTATCCAGGTGTGGTGATGTGCACCTATAATCCCAGCTACTGGGGAAGCTGAGGCAGGAGAATCATGTGAACCCAGAAGGCAGAGGATGCAGTGAGCCAAGATCGCACCGTTGTACTCCAGCCTGTGCGACAGTGCAAGACTCCATCTCAAAAAAAAAAAAAAAAAAAAGAAAGAAAGAAAGAAAAAGAAAAGAAAAAATAAAAGACCAGAGAAGCTGAAATGCCTTGAAAAATAAAAGACCAGAGAAGCTGAAACACCTCAAGGCAGGGGAACAGTGGCATCAGGCGAATCTGGAAATGGAGGCCATACCAGACAATTTGCCACTGCTGAAGAATGTTAAGGTTTCCTCTGAGAAGCCACTTAAGTATTTTTGGCAGAGCTATATATGTAAGTGTAAAGGCGGTATGATGAGGAGAGCTTTTAGGGTTGAATGTGTCTAATTTTCATTTAAATAAAACCCCCAAACTGTTGCCATACTATTTAACATTTTAGAGGAAGGCAAGTGTGAATATATGAGGAACAATCCGAAGGTGATTTCAGTGTTTCATCCAAGATGTGATTGTAACTTGAATTAGGAGATTTATAAATGGCTGATGAATAACAGTAAGAAATAGAAGGACACTAGAAATCTTTAGGTGCTATAGGATCACACACAGAGACTGAGAGAGAAAAGTGCTAATTTTGATGGCTGGCTTTTTGGCTTGTGCAACTAAAGTGAAGACAGTGCCTTTATAAACACAAGGAACTCTGAAAAAGAGAGTTCTGTGATATGGAAAGGAGAATGAAATATTTGGTCCTGGATAAACTGAGTTTTAATTTCTTTTGAGAAAATAAAATATGCACATCTAGTAAACAGATATGTATGAAAATAAAAGAGGACATCAGAACTGAAGGTACACAATTTGGAAACCATGTGGACCTCTAATTTTGTCTTAATCATACCTCATTAATTGCACCAACCCCAAAGTGTCCAGTCATTTCCCTCCCCAAAACTGCTAGAGCCCTCACATTTCTTTCTCTCCAGTGTGCTAAATAAAAATCTATATTCTTCCAAAGTCATCTGGTGAGGCATCATTTCCCTTTAAGTTTTCCAGTTTAATCTCAGTCTCAGAGCACCATCAAATTTCCTGTGAATTCCAATAATCAAAAGTTCCAGAATCCATACTACCGATTTGTGTGTGTGTGTGTGAATAATTTTCTCCTCGCTCTATTAGATATTATTTTCTGTCTCTCCAATGAGATTTTAAAACCTCCAATAAAAAAAAAAATCTGCATCTTTTCCTTCTACAGCATCTGTCATAAAACTGGTTCCAAAGCAGATGCCTGAGACAGTGATTCTAGTTTTATGTCACTAGCACAGCAGGTATTGACTATGCAGATATTGAGAAATACTCAATATAAAATATAGTCAGTATGTAAAATGTGATCAGAATCAGAAGGAAATAGTAAATGTTGAACCAGATTTAGGAAGACACAGTATAAACAGTGGACCATAAATGGCTACAGTCCATAGCAAATAAAGTAAGTAGTGTGATGTGCTTTGGAGAGAATCAAGTGAATTCAATATGATGGAGCAGAGACTATATGGTCAAATCAGCCTAGATTTAAACTGGGCTCCTATTCCCTATCATCTGCATTATCTTGGGTTTGTGAGTCAACTTTATGGGTCTATTGGGAGCAGCAGCTCTTCCTGGCCCCTGGATGCACTGGTAAGTCCTTACAGAGTATTCCCAACTGCAAAGCCTAACTGTCCTCTGACCTTAAATTGTTATTTTTATCTAGCTGTGTGGGCTATTCTGAAAAGTAGGTGAAAAACCCCAACCCGTTGCCACACTATTTAATGTTTTAGAGGAAGGCAGCTGTGAATATATGAGGAACAATCAGAAGGTGATTTCAGTGTTCCATGCAAGATATGATTGTAACTTGAATTAGGAGATTTATGAATGGGTGATGAGTAAGAGTAAGAAATAGACACTGGAAATCTTTAGGTGCTGTAGGATCACACACAGAGACTGAGAGAGAAAAGTGCCAATTTTTTCTTTTATCAAGTTGTGTGGGCTCCTAGTACTGTATTACTATATTATTACTGTATTACTACTTGCTCCCATCATCTATAAAATTGATATGATAATTCTACCTCATAGTATTGTAATAATGACACAGTGCCTAACATTTTGGTAGTCTTTACAGAAATTCTGGTTCTAAGAAATGCAACTTTCCCACATAATTATAGCAGAGGTGTCCTTCCATGAAGTTCAAACATAACCAGCTGGGAGAGTCCAGGCATTTATTTGCTTTTACTTCGAAAAAGATTGGCAGTAGAATGCTGAGCACTGGAGCCTATGAAGCAGAGAAAGGAAGAATGAGTTTGGAAAATGTTGTTTTTAAAAGGAAAGGCTTTTTGCAAAGGCAGAGGCTTTGAGTGACTCATTTTATAATTGTTCACACATTACATCACTGTTGGGTGCTGTGTGCATGCTGGGCTTTAGTGATGTTAGTTAAAGATGGCTTCAGAGAAGAGATGAGCATTTATCCCTGATGAATGACATTTAGCCTAATTTACAGAAATAATCAAGTGAGAGCATGGGTTTCATTTCCAGGGTCAAAGAAAGATGTTTACCTGGCTAAGGCATGACACCGCTGCCTTTTCAGATTCCAGTGCAGTCCTCTGACCATATTGGGAATGATATGTAAAATAATAAGAGTTTCAGGGAATAAGAATGGGGGTGACAGGAATCACAGAGGACTCCCAAGGACAAAGCAATTGGAACAAGGTAATCACAAGTTACCAAACACCACCTTGAAACCTTTGTCTACCTGACTGCAAAACTTTCTTTTTGTAATCGTTGACTTCACAAATGCCTAAGCATTTATATACTGTGCCCTTAGTCATTTTTCATTCTTATAAGAATACAATTCAACAAGACATCCTAAGATCTATGTTTTCTAAAAGCCCTCACTTATAATTTCCCTCCCCAATTCATTTGCTTTAATTTCAGAGCTTAAAACACATGTGTTTTCCAGGTGGCTTACATATTTCCTTAATTTGGAAACTTTATTTTTCCTTCTACTTGAACACTCAATGAGTTGTACTCTATTTCTCATTATTATTAAAATCCTCTGAAATATCATATCCCATCCTTTATTCTCAAAGTTGATTGTGCCTATGGGCAATCAGTAAGAAAAACATGTGTCCTATAACTGTTTTTCCAAAAAAAAAGTGAAGCAATTCTATAGAGCTCTCTACACTTTCTTATCTAGAGATTTGTACTCAGTAGAACTTTCTAGGCAAGGTAGGGAGACTGTCCTATTTTTAAAAGATAATTAGTTTTTTTGAAGAATCATTATAAAATTTAACCTAGTCATAACTTGAAGATTCCAAGATAAAATTAATCCATTTATTCAACAATGATTTATACAGTGACTTTATATTCATAGCTCTATTCAAAGCACTGATTATAAAATTAATTATACAACCTGTTCTCAAAAAGATGTGAGACGGTAGAAGAGATAATCATCAAAACATACAATTATATTACTATGTGGTGAGAGTAATGATAGTGGGATATACAAGTTATTGATATTAAGAATAGAAGAATATAGAACTGAGAATTCAGAGAATTAAGAAAAATTTCACCAAGATTAAAAATGCATAACTTGAGTTATAAAGCATGAAAAATAATTAGCTGAGAAGAAGAGTCCCTTCCAAAAAGAGATGAATAAGTACCTATGTCAAAAAGCACTGGTAATGGTGTGGAGGTGGGACTGGACACAGAGTGAATGAGGAACAGTTGCATGCTGCAAGAGTGAGCTATAAACCTGGAGAGGTAGGCAGAGGCTGTATCTTGGAGAACCCCACGAGCTACCTTAAGGGGCTTAACTTGTATATGACAGGTGACGGGAAGTCATCATGAGGTTCTGAGGAAAAATGACACATTTTGATTTGCATTTTTATTTAACTGCAGTTTATTGTGGATGATCTAGCTTGGATGTTTGTCCCCTCCAAATTGCATGTTGAAATGTGATCTCCAGTGTTGGAGGTAGGCCCTAATGGGAGGGGTTTCGGTCATGGGGGTGGACCCCTCATGAATGGCTTGGTGCCCTCCCCATGGTAATGGGTGAATTCTCACTATTAGTTCATGCGAGAACCCACTGTTAAAAAGAGCCTGGCACCTCCTCCACTCTCTCTCGCTCTATCACCATGTGACATGGCTGCTCCCCCTTTACCTTCTGCCATGAGTAAAAGCTTCCTGAGGCCTCACCAGAAGCTGAGCAGATGCTGGTACCATGCTTGTGCAACCTGCAGAACTGTCAGCCAACTAAAACTCTTTTCCTATAAATTACCCAGTCTCAGATTTTTTTTTTATAGCAAAGCAAAACAGATTAGCATAGTGAGGCAGAAAATTAAAGGTAATATGGTTGAAGGCAATCTATAAAAGAATTGATGATAACATTTAATTTTTAATATTGATTAGTACACATACTTATAACACAAGCTTAGTATAGCTGTTCATCTCTATTTGAGATTCAATTTAAGAACAAATATTACAATGGAAGAAAACAACAACAATTGAATTTGGGTAATCACTTAATAGCTAAGCTTCTAATTCCTTATATGTAACGTGAGGATGATACCTACCTTAATTTAGTTATGAAGGTTTAAGAAACCAATGTATGGACAGCTCCTGTTCATTGGTCACTGGACTGAATAATCAGAAGACATAGCAGAGTCAAGAGGGTAGGTGTTCTCAGAATGTAAATGTTGGATGTGATAAACTAAGTCAGTGTGGCTACAGGAGAAAATAAGAACAACACTTAGAAAGAGGAAGTTTATTACATTCATAGACCCTAGAATGGGAGTAATCACATGCCATGCAGGGCTACAGGGAAAGTGCCAGGTTTTGGTCGGAGAATTTGAAAAGAAAATCTTCAGCTGAATTAAATTTAAAGGAGTTTAATTGAGCAATGAACGATTCAGGAATTGGGCGGCCCTCAGAATCACAGCAGAGTCACAGAGACTCCAGTGCAACCACATGGTGGAAGAAGATTCATAGACATAAAAAGGGAAATGACGTACAGAAATGGGAAGTGAGGTATGGAATAACTGGATTGGTTACAGCTCGGCATGTGCCTTATTTGAACACAGTCTGAACACTCAGCAGTGTATGAATGGTGGAAGTACGGCCACAGGGACAGGCCAAGACTTAGCTATTGTTACAGGTGCATACTCCTAAGTTAGGTTTTCAGTCTTGTCTATCTATTAACTTAGGTTGCAGTTCATCCGCAAAAACTCAAATCTAGAAGTACGGAGTCATTCTCAGGCCATATTTAGTTTGCTTTAACAAAGCAGAAGACAAGAGCCAGGGAAAAGTCTATGCCAGAGCCTTTATTGAGTTTTCTGCAGGAAAAGCAAGGTAGGGCAGAGTAAACAGCTTAGGGCTGGCTAGTTTGAATAATTCCAGCATGGTTTGGGCTATAGGGTAGTCTAGTTGCCTGGTACCTGGCCCTGAGATGATTTACGGCCAAGGAAATATTGCCTTGGTGTATGAGAGTCAGATAAAGAGGCAACTGGGGCTATAGGCTAGGGATTGGTTGGTTTGTATGTGAGAGATGTGCCCTTAGCCAAGTTCTTTCTTATCTCTAAGAAAAGGCTAACCCTGACAGCAGCAGTCTATCCCTGGTCAGCAAGCTTTGTAAAATATCAAAACCTCATAACATACAGAAAGCAAAAGTCCCAGGATCACACCATGTCAAGGAGTGCAGCCCATCTGTTAGAATTTTGCGCATTGGAATTTCATATGAAATTTTAAAGGATTTTCATATAAAATTTTACATAGTGGACTTCCATGTATAATTTGTGTTGAATGAAGGTCCATCTATCGAAGCAAAGAAGAAAAAAAGAAAGGGAGGAAGGGAAAAATAAAGAGAGGGAGGGTTGGAGAGAGGAAGGAAGGAAAGAAGGGAAGGAGGGAGGGAGGGAGGCAGGCAGAAGAACAAAAGCAAAATGAGCCAAAACTCTAAAATCTCTCCGTTAGATTGTTCCTTCAATAGTTCAATTACATAAAATTGTATTTTTACATTTAGATTAGTTCTCATTACTCCTACGAGGTGACATTTGACAGTCTGGGGACATTTTTGATTGTCACAACTTAGGGACTACTACTAACATTTGGTGGCCAGGGATGTTGGTAAACATCCTATTATACACAGGACAACCTCTCACAAAGAATGATCTGGCCCCAAAAGTGAGTAGTGCCAAGGCTGGAAAACCTCGGTTTACATTAATATTACTTTAGAGTGGGATGGCATTTTGTAAAACAGTTATTCATCTTTACCTACTACACCTGAGGAAATTAAGGCCAAAATAATGAATTATAAAAGCATTCATATGTATTAGAATGTTTTGCTTCCAAAACTTACATTTAGTCGGAACAAAACTTTATTTCTTGGTTTACATTATTTTTCATAATTTGTTGAAGTCCTAGTGCCATTTGATTTTTTAATTTTCTAATCAGATTGGTCACATGTTTAGCTGTTTTTCTTGCCCTTATCTGACAGGAGTAGGATTTTAAAAAAATATTAGGGAGAAATACCCAAAGTCTGCTTTCTCCATGAAACTATAGGCTTCTGAGGACCCAGCTCACCAACCGGACAACAGCTTCCCCCATTACACGTGAAATTCATGGTTGTAAAGACAGAAGTGCAAAGAGTAAGATTTAAGGGGTGGACGGTTTTATTGCTCACTATAGATTGAAACAAGAGGAAGGGAACATTACTACGGGGCAACATTGCTTTTGATTCTGTTATAATGGAAAACAGTATTTTAAGGGTAAAAAATAAAAGGGAAAGTTGTAATCTTAAAACAAATTTTGATCATGATTCAACAACTATGGCCACTTTTGGCATGTTCTGAGTCAGATGTAAAGAATAAAAAGTAGCCTGATGAAAAAGCAAAGATGCCACTTTTGGGTAGCCTGCAGTAGTAATGGATACAGATAAGGAATATGATATTCTGAATAAATTGTGTGTTAAAAATACTGCTTAGGTGGCTTGGCCATGTAGATGTAATAATGACAATTTATTAAATAATTTGTATTCATAAAAATGTGATGAAAATATGGTTAAATGCATTTTGTAAGTTCACCCAAAGAAGTCCAACATTACACTTCTTTTTACCAGGTAATGTAAGAAGGCTGAGGTTGGTTTTCCACCTCTTCCTCTTTAATTTTCAACTTTCGTTCTTTTGTTCAAATTCTACATCCATCCTAGCAAAGTGCGGAGCACTCAGGGAAAAAAATCAGTAAGTTGAATTGAATTGACTTGCACCACACTATCTTCTTCTGGGTATTTTTAACTTTCTTAAATAATCCATGGGCTTTTCATTTTTTTCTACTACCATAGCTTAAATTACCATCTGTATGCCAATGATTCTTAAAATTGCATTTCTTTTTATGATAAATCACTATTTCTAACTTCTTTCTATGAACTCAACACCTCCTCCATTATTTCGTCTAGGCAAATGCCTTCCAAACTCTCAGTAATTTGTAAAGGAAACCCTGAATATCCCTGGTGTCCTGAAAGTTAAATTTAAACTGTCCACATAAAGAGAGATGAAAGTTCTATAGCACAATAGGGTGACTATGCTAAAAATAATTTATTGTATATTTCAAAATAGCTAGAAGAGAAGATTTGAAATGTCCCCAACACAAAGAAATAACTGTTTGCAGTGCTGGATATCCTAATTACACAAATTTAATCATTACACATTGTATGCATGCAATACATCACATGTGCTCCATAAATAGGTACAATTGTTAGGATTAGTGAAAGAGAGAGGAAAAGAGGAATGAAAGGATAATTTTAGGATCTTAGAGTATGGATCCATCCAGTCTATATGTAAGTGTCAATATGCTCAAAATTTGCCAAGAAAACAAATAAGATAAAGACAGTACAGTGTTCAGGACATTTATCAGCAATGATCTTGGCAGGAGCTGCTTTGCTTTAATCGTGTGTTGAGGAAAACAATCACACATCACAAGCAGGAACAAGAATGGAAGAACAGAGGTAATTCAATTTCTATTGTGTTTTTTATTTTACTAACTTGCAAAGAACCTGGTATATATAGACACTTATTAAATATTTTTTGAATAATTGACTAAGCTGGAACTCTGTAGTTCCAATCTCTTTAAAAGATTAGCAAACGTTTATGTGAAAAGGTCCAAACAGTAGATACTTTAGACTTTGAGGATCATATTATCTCTATCATGTAGGGCAAAGACAGCCATAAAACACCAGTTTCTCATACAGTCATTCATAGTAGCATTTCCATAAACTCCTACTTCTGTATCTATTTAGTTTATAGTATCAACGTCTGCATAATTTGCTTTATCCCACTTTAGAGTGGATAAGCCATTCATACCCCTAGTTAAGCTTTGCCTCTTCCTCTCTGAGCTATTACTTTTTACATATGCAAGAATGCTGCCCTATCAACTGCCCCCCACCTTGTATCTCAATTTTCTTTATCTCTTGAATTAATCCTATCAGCATACACACACTGTTATTTCTCACATTTTATTACAAGGGAACTTCTCTTGATTTCACTTCCATCCTCCTGATGTCATCCTAAATCTTCTGCTCTCTTTAAAGCCAAGTTCCTTTAAAGAATCATCCATTTTGATAGTCTCCGGCTCCTCATTTCCTATTCTCTCCTAAATCCACCACTACAAACAGAATTTTGCCTTTCTTATTGCATCACAAAAAAATTACCCTTGTCAGTGTCACCAATGACTTCGATATTGCTGACGTAATTCTCACTCCTCATCATGTTTATCAAAATCATTTAACACTCCACCCTGAAACACTCCTTCCTTGGTGTCCAGGACATCACACTGTCCTTGTTGTTTTTTTCCTACAGTGTTAGCTCTTAATTCTCAATCTCTTCTCCTTTTCCTTTTTCATGCCTTAAAAGATGAGGTGAGACATTAACAACTTAGTGTTCTGAAGCATTTCCTTACACTTCTTGTCTTTCTTCATACACTTCCTTAATGATCTCATCAAATTTCATGTCTTTAGATAATATATATTTACTGAAAGCTTCCAAATGCATTATAATGAGCACCTCTCTGTTATTCTTGAGATACATATTCAATATATACACAATATCTCCACTCTTTTGTCTAATAGACTTTCATACTAAACTGAACTCCTGATTCCTTGTCATACTCATACCACACCAAAAAAAATAACCTTACTATGTTCATCAAATTTATAACAAGTCCATCCTTTCACAAAACTTGGAGTCACATTATCTTTGACTTTTATCTTTGTCCAATATCTCATATCCAATCTATACTTATTATTCCTTAAGTTTACATTCAAAAGAAATGCATAATGCAATCATTTTTGTTACTTACAATGCTTCCACTTTGGCCACATCATCATTCTGTTTCACCTAGATTACTACAAATACTGCCCACGTAGATCACCCTCTTCTGTCCTTTCCCTATTCTGCCACAGTCTAATTTCAACAGAGCAGCTAAATTGATCTCTTTAAAACGAATCTAAAAGTCCCTAATGGTTCTTTCTCTCTGTTGCTTAGAATAAAATCCAAAGTCATTACAATGTACTCCAAGCTCTATATGATCTGGCTCCTGTTAATGGCCACCTGATCATCCTTCTTACTACTTCCCTACTTTCTCAATCCATTCTAACCACATTTGATCTGCATACGCTTCCCAAACCATGCCATTACATTTCAAACTTAGGGTCTTTATACTTGCTGCTTCCTTTGCCTTCAATTATGAGCTTCCCCCATCCCAGGAACACATATACATCTGCATGACTGACTTTCTTTTTTTTAAATTTTTTTATTTTTTATTTTTTTGAGACAGAGTCTCGCTCTGTCGCCCAGACTGGAGTGCAGTGGCCAGATCTCAGCTCACTGCAAGCTCTGCCTTTCAGGTTTACGCCATTCTCCTGCCTCAGCCTCCCGAGTAGCTGGGACTACAGGCGCCCAACACCTCGCCCGGCTAGTTTTTTGTTTTTTTTAGTGGAGACAGGGTTTCACCGGGTTAGCCAGGATGGTCTCAATCTCCTGACCTTGTGATCCTCCCGTCTCGGCCTCCCAAAGTGCTGGGATTACAGGCTTGAGCCACCGCGCCCGGCCTGACTGACTTTCTTATTTCAGGTATTTGCTCAAATGCTACTTTCTGATTAAGACTCTTCGTTATCACCCTATTTAAATGTGCAGTCCAGGATCTAGAACTTTGCCGGAAACATAGTGAGTGCTGAATTAATATTCATAATAAGTGAAAGAATATGTGCATGTTTGGAGGAAATCAATTAAATTGAAGTGAACAAAATACTAATCATGACATGATCTGACATTCCTCCTCCAAATATAAGCTTTTCCCTGTAATTTTTTTATATTCTTAAGTTTTTTAAATTTAATTTTATTTTAGGATACATGGACATGTTTGTTACATGGGATATTGCATACTAGTAGAAATTGGGCCTCTAGGGCACCCATCACCCAAATAGTGAAACTTGTACCTAATAGGTTATTTTTTCAACCCTCACCCCTTCACATGCTCCTTGCATCCCCAGTGCCTTTCAATCTATATGTTCATGCATATCCATTGTTTACCTACCACTTATAAGTAAGAACAACTATATTTTGTGTTCTGTTTCTGAATCAGTTCACTTAGGGTACTAGCCTCCTGTTCCATGCATGTTGCTGCGAAGAACATGATTTCATTCTTTTTTTATGACTGCAAAGTATTCCATACCATATTTTCTTTATCAAGTCAACCACTGATGGACACTTAGGTTAGTTCCATTACTTTGCTATTGCGAATAGTGCTGTGATACACATACAAGTGCAGATGTCTTTTTTTATATAATGATTTCCTTTCCTATAAATAGATACCTGTTGCAGGAAGTCAGGGACCCTGAATGGAGGGACCTGCTGAAGCCATGACAAGAATATAAATTGTGAAGATTTCATGGACATTTATTTGTTCCCCAGATTAATACTTTCATAATTTCTTACGCTTGTCTTTACTGCAATCTCTGAACATAAATTGTGAAAATTTCGTAGACATTTATCACTTCCCCAATCAATACTCTTGTGATTTCCTATGCCTGTCTTTACTTTAATCTCTTAATCCTGTCATCTTCGTAAGCTGAGGATGTACGTCACCTCAGGACCCTGTGATGATTGTGTTAACTGCACAAATTGTTCATAAAGCATGTGTGTTTAAACAATATGAAATCTGGGCACCTTGAAAAAAGAACAGGATAACAGTGATGGTCAGGGAACAAGGGAGATAACCATTGGGCCTGACTGCCTGAGGGGCCAGACAGAACAGAGTCATATTTCTCTTCTTAGAAAAGTGAATAGGAGAAATATTGCTGAATTCTTTTTCTCAGCAAGGAACAGTCCTGAGAAAGAGAATGCATTCCTAGGGGGAGGTCTCTAAAATGGTCGCTCTAGGATGTCTGTCTTATACGGTTGCAGATAAGGGATGAAATAAGCCCCAGTCTCCTGTAGTGCCCCAGGCCTATTAGGATAAGGAAATTCCTGCCCAGTAAATTTTAGTCAGACCGGTTGTCTGCTCTCAAATGCTGTCCCCTGATAAGATGTTATCAATGACAGTGCATGCCCAGTGGGACATGAAACTTCATTAGCAATTTTAATTTCACCCTGGTCCTGTGATCTTGCTCTGCCTCCATTTGCCTTGTGATATTTTATTGCCTCTGTGACCCATACCCTATTTGTACACTCCCTCCCTTTTGAAATCCATAATAAAAACTTGCTGGTTTTGCCACTTGAGGGCATCACGGAATCTGCTGACATGTAATGTCTCCACTGGACACCTAGCTTTAAAATTTCTCTCTTTTGTACTCTTTCCCTTTATTTCTCAGACTGGTTGACAGGGAAAATAGAAAAGCGCCTACATTGAAATATCGGGGGCTGATTCCCCCAATAATACCCAGCAGTGGAATAGCTGGGTCAAATGGTAGTTCTATTTTTAGTTATTTGAGAAATTTCTGTACTGTTTTCCATAGAGATTGAACTAATTTACGTTCTGCCTTACAGTGTATTAATGTTCCCTTTTCTCCACTAGTATCTGTTGCTTTTTAACTTTTTAGTAATAGCTATTCTGACCAAGGAAAGATGATATCTCATTGTAATTTGCATTTCTCTGATGACAGTTATGTTGAACACTTTTTCATGTGTTTGTTGGCTACTTGTATTTCTTCCTCCTAGAAATGCTTGTTCATGTCCTTTTCCATTTCTTATGGGGTTGTTTCTTTCTTGTTGAATTATTTCAGTTTCTCATAGATTCTGGGTATTAATCTTTTGTTGGAGGCATAATGAGTAAATATTTTCTCTCATTCTGTAGGTTGTCTGTTTACTCTACTGATTACTTTCTTTGTTGTGCAGAAGCTTTTTAGTTTAATTAAGTCCCATTTGTCTATTTTTGCTTTAGTGGCATTTACTTTGGGGTCCTATTAATATATTCTTTGCCTAGGCCAATGTTTCGAAGAGTTTTCCATAGGCTTTCTTCAATGATTTTTATAGTTTCAGGTCTTACATTTATATCTTTATTGCATCATGAGTTAATTATTGTACATAATGAGAGATAGCAATCCAATTTCATTCTTCTGCATATGGCTAGGCAATTTTCCCAGTGTCATTTATTGAACAGGGTATCCTTTCTCCATTGTTTATTTTTGCAAACTTTGTTGAAGATCAGTTGGTTGAAGGCATGTGGTTTTATTTCTGGGTTCTCTATTCTGTTCCATTGATTTATTTGTCTATTTTTGTACCAATACCATTGCTGTTTTAGTTACTATAGCCTCATAGTATGATTTGAAGTCAGGCAATATGTTACCTCCAGCTTTGTACTTTTTTATTGCTTTGGCTAATCAGCCTCTCTTTTGTAGGGGACTTTATAATTGCTTTTTTCTAATTCTATGAAAAATGAATGAATTGGTATTTTAATAGGGATTACCAATCCTTGTCTGTAAATTGCTTTGGGAAGTATGGTCATTTTAATGATATTGATTCTTGCAGACTATGAGCATGGGATGTTTTGCCATTTGTTTGTGTCACCTATGATTTCTTTCATCAGTAGTTTGTAGTTCTCATTATGGAGATCTTTCATCTCCTTAATTAAATGCACTCCTAGATACTTTTTGGTGGCTATTGTAAATGCAGTTGAGTTTTTGATTTGGTTCTCAGCTTGAACATTATGAGTATACATAAAATAAAAATCAGAGAGGTCACTGATTTTTGTATATTGATTTTGTATACTTAAACTTTACTGAAGTCGTTTATCAAGTCTAGAGGTGTTCTGGAAGAGGCTTTAGGGTTTTCTAGGCTAACAATTATGTCATCAGCGAACAGAGATAATTTGACTTCCTCTTTTCCAATTTGGATGCCTTTTATTTCTTTCTCTTGCCTGATTGCTCTAACTAGGACTGCCAGTACTATATTGAATAGGAGTGGTGACAGTGAACTTCCTTGTCTTGTTTCAACTCTTCAGGAGAATGTTATCAACTTTTCTCTAGTAAGTACAATGTTGGCCGTGGGTTTATCATATATGGCTCTTATCATTTTGATATCTGTTATCAGGGGAAACCCCACCCCCCAATATTCAACGTGGGTTCTTTTCTATTTCCCTAAGCATCGGCTGGTCTGAGAAATAAAGGGAAAGAGTACAAAAGAGAGAAATTTTAAAGCTGGGTGTCCAGGGGAGACATCACATATCGGTAGGTTTCATGATGCCCGTGAGCCTTAAAACCAACAAGTTTTTATTACCGATTTTCAAAAGGGGAGGGAGTGCACGAATAGGATGTGGGTCACAGAGATCACATGCTTCACAAGGTAATCAAATATTACAAAGCAAAAAGGGGCAGGGCGAGATCACAGGACCACAGGACGGGGCGAAATTAAAATTGCTAATGAAGTTTCAGGCACGCATTGTCATTGATAACATCTTATCAGGAGACAGGGTTTGAGAGCAGACAACCGGTCTCACCAAAATTTATTAGGCGGGAATTTCCTCGTCCTAATAAGCCTGGGAGCACTACAGGAGACCAGGGCTTAATTCATCCCTTCGACTTCGACCGTAAAAGACAGCCACCCCCAAAGCAGCGATTTAGAGGCCTACCCTCTGGGGTGCATTCTCTTTCTCAGGGATGTTCCTTGCTGAGAAAAAGAATTCAGCGATATTTCTCCTATTTGCTTTTGAAAGAAGAGAAATATGGCTCTGTTCCGCCCAGCTTACTAGCAGTCAGAGTTTAAGATTATCTCCCTTGTTCCCTGAACATTGCTGTTATCCTGTTCTTTTTTCAAGGTGCCAAGATTTCATATTGTTCAAACACACATACTCTACAAACAATTTGTGCAGTTAACGCAATCAGCACAGGGTCCCGAGGCAACATATGTTCTCCTCAGCTTACGAAGATGACAGGATTAAGAGATTAAAGTAAAGACAGGCATAGGAAATCACAAGGGTATTGATTAGGGAAGTGATAAGTGTCCATGAAATCACAATTTATGTTCAGAGACTGCAGTAAAGACAGGCATAAGAAATTATAAAAGTATTAATTTGGGGAACTAATAAATGTCCACGAAATCTTCACAATTTATGTTCTTCTGCCATGGCTTCAGCTGGTCCCTCTGTTTGGGGTCCCTGACTTCCCGCAACAGTGTGTTTTATTTGTTGTTTGTTTTTCTTTGAGATGGAGTCTCTTTTTTTTTTTTTTTTTTGAGATGGAGTCTCATTCTGTCACCCAGGCTATAGTGCAGTGACATGATCTTGGCTCACTGCAACCTCTGCCTCCCGGGTTCAAGTGATTCTCCTGCCTCAGCCTCCCAAGTAGCTGGGATTACAGGTATGTGCCACCACACCTGGCTAATTTTTGTGTTTTTAGTAAAGACAGGGTTTTGCCATGTTGACCAGGCTGGTCTTAAACTCCTGACCTCAAGTGATCCACCTTCCTCAGCCTCCCAAAGTGCTGGGATTACAGGTGTGAGCCACCACGCCCAGCCAGATGTATTTTTTTTGATGCCTAATTTTTTGAGGATTTTTATCAGGAAGGGATGTTAGATTTTATAGAATGCCTTTTCTGCATCTACTAAGATGATCATATGATTTTTATTTTTAGTTCTGTTTATGTGGTGAGTCACATTTATTGATTTGGAAATGTTAAACTCCCCTTAAATCCTTGGAATAAAACCCACTTCATTGTGAATAATTATCTTTTTGGCTTGCTAGTAGTTTCTTGAGAATTTCTAATCTAAGTTCATCATGGCTATTGGCGTGTAGTCTCGTTTTTTAGTTGTGTCTTTGCTTTTTGGTGTCAGCATGATTCCAGTTTTATAGAATGGGTTAGGAAGGAACATCTCCTCTTCGATTTTTTTGTAATAGTTTCAGCAAGATTGATACCAGCTCTTCTTTGTGCATCTGGTAAAATTTGGCTGTGAATTCATGTGATTCTGGGCTTATTTTTTGTTGGAACATTTTTCATTATGGATTAAATTGCATTACTTATAATTGATCACTTCATGGTTTCTATTTCTTCCTGGTTCAATCTTGGGAGGTTGTGTATTGCCAGGAATTTATCCATTTCCTCTATGTGTTCTAGTTTGTGTATACAGAGGTGTCCATAGTAGTCTCTGATGATCTTTTGTATTTCTTTAGCTTCAGTTGTAAGATCACTTTTATCATTTCTGATTGTACTTATTTAAATTTTATCTTTCTTTTCTTGGTTACTGTACCTAGTTGTCTGTCAATTTTGCTTCTTTTTAAAGAACCAACTTCTTGATTGGTTGGTCCAATCCATTATTTTGGCCTCAATCTCACTTAGTTCTCTCCTGATCTTTGTTATTTCTTTTATTTTGATAGTTCAGGTTTTATATTTTTCTAGTTCCTTGAGGTGTAATATTAGGTTGTTAAATGCCTGTCTTTTGATGTAGGCATTTAATGTTATAAACTTTCCTCTTAGCACTGCTTTTGCTGTATCCCAGAAGTTTTGGTATGTTGTGTTTCTGTTTTCTTTATTATTATTATTATACTTTAAGTTCCAGGGTACATGTGCACAACATGCAGATTTGTTACATATATACATGTGCCATGTTGGTGTGCTGCACCCATTAACTCATCATTTACATTTACATTAGGTATATTTCTTAATGCTATCCCTCCCCTCACCTCTCCACAATAGGACCTGCTGTGTGATGTTCCCCCTCCTGTGTCCAAGTGATCTCATTGTTCAGTTCCCACCTATGAGTGAGAACATGCAGTGTTTGGTTTTCTGTTGTTGTGATAGTTTGCTGAGAATGATGGTTTCCAGCTGCATCCATGTCCCTACAAATGACACGAACTCATCCTTTTTTATGGCTGCATAGTATTCCATGGTGTATATGTGCCACATTTTCTTAATCCAGTCTGTCACTGATGGACATTTGGGTTGATTCCAAATCTTTGCTATTGTGAATAGTGCTGCAATAAACATACGTGTGCATGTGTCTTTATAGCAGCATGATTTGTAATCCTTTGGGTATATACCCAATAATGGGATAGCTGGGTCAAATGGTATTTCTAGTTCTAGATCCTGGAGGAATTGCCATACTGTCTTCCACGATGGTTGAACTAGTTTACAGTCCCACCAACAGTGTAAAAATGTTCCTAATTCTCCACATCCTCCCCAGCACCTGTTGTTTCCTGATTTTTTAATGATTGCCATTCTAACTGGTATGAGATAGTATCTCATTGTAGGTTTGATTTGCATTTCTCTGATGGCAAGTGGTGACGAGCATTTTTTCATGTATCTGTTGGCTGTATGAATGTCTTCTTTTGAGACGTGTCTGTTCATATCCTTTGCCCACTTTTTGATGGGGTTGTTTGTTTTTCTCTTGTAAATTTGTTGAGTTCTTTGTAGGTTCTGGATATTATTAGCCCTTTGTCTGATGAGTAGGTTGCAAAAATTTTCTCCCATTCTGTAGGTTGCCTGTTCACTCTGATGGTAGTTTCTTTTGGTGTGCAGAAGCTCTTTAGTTTAATTGGATCCCATTTGTCAATTTTGGCTTTTGTTGCCATTGCTTTTGGTCTTTTAGACATGAAGTCCGTGCCCATGCCTATGTCCTGAATGGTATTACCTAGGTTTTCTTCTAGAGTTACTATGGTTTTAGGTCTAACATTTAAGTCTCTAATCCATCTTGAATTAATTTTCATATAAGGAGTAAGGAAAGGATCCAGTTTCAGCTTTCTACTTATGGCTAGCCAATTTTCCCAGCACCATTTATTAAACAGGGAATCCTTTCCCCATTTCTTGTTTTTGTCAGGTTTGTCAAAGATCAGATGGCTGTAGATGTGTGGTATTATTTCTGAGGGCTCTGTTCTGTTCCATTGGTCTATATCTCTGTTTTGGTACTAGTATCATGCTGTTTTGGTTACTGTAGCCTTGTAGTATAGTTTGAAGTCAGGTAGCATGATGCCTCCAGCTTTGTTCTTTTGGCTTAGGATTGTCTTGGCAATGTGGGGTCTTTTTTGGTTCCATATGGACTTTAAAGCAGTTTTTTCCAATTCTGTGAAGAAAGTCATTGGTAGCTTAATGGGGATGGCATTGAATATATAAATTACCTTGGGCAGTATGGCCATTTTCACAGTATTGATTCTTCCTATCCATGAGCATGGTATGTTCTTCCATTTGTTTGTGTCCTCTTTTATTTCACTGAGCAGTGGTTTGTAGTTCTCCTTGAAGAGGTCCTTTACATCCCTTGTAAGTTGGCATTCTCTTTGAAGCAGTTGTGAATGGAAGTTAATTCATGATTTGGCTCTCTGTCTGTTACTGGTGTATAAGAATGCTTGTGATTTTTGCACATTCATTTTGTATCCTGAGACATTGCTGAAGTTGCTTATCAGCTTAAGGAGATTTTGGGCTGAGATGATGGAGTTTTCTAAATATACAATCATGTCATCTGCAAACAGGGACAATTTGACTTCTTCTTTTCCTAACTATATACCCTTGATTTCTTTCTCTTGCCTGATTGCCCTAGCCAAAACTTCCAACACTATGTTGAATAGGAGTGGTGAGAGAGGGCATCTCTGTCTTGTGCCAGCTTTGAAAGGGCATGCTCCCAGTTTTTGCCCATTCAGTATGATATTGGTTGTGGGTTTGTCATAAATAGCTCTTATTATTTTGAGATACGTTCCATCAATACCAAATTTATTGAGAGTTTTTAGCATGAAGGGCTGTTGAATTTTGTCAAAAGCCTTTTCTGCATCTATTTTTCTGCATCTATTGAGATAATCATGTGGTTTTTGTCTTTGGTTCTGTTTATATGTTGGATTACGTTTATTGATTTGCGTATGTTGAACCAGCCCTGCATCCCAGGGATGAAGCCCACTTGATCATGGTGGATAAGCTTTTTGATGTGCTGCTGGATTCTGTTTGGCAGTATTTTATTGGGCATTTTTGCATCGATGTTCATCAGGGATATTGGTCTAAAATTCTCTTTTTTTGTTGTTTCTCTGCCAGGTTTTGGTATCAGGATGATGTTGGCCTCGTAAAATGAGTTAGGATTCCCTCTTTTTCTATTGATTGGAATAGTTTCAGAAGGAATGGTACCAACTCCTCCTTGTACCTCCAGTAGAATTCGGCTGTGAATTCTTCTGGTCCTGGACCTTTTTTGGTTGGTCAGCTATTAATTATTGCCCCAATTTGAGAGCCTGCTATTGGTCTATTCAGGGATTCAACTTCTTCCTGGTTTAGTCTTGGGAAATTGTAAGTGTCCAGGAAATTATCCATTTCTTCTAGGTTTTCTAGTTTATTTGCATAGAGGTGTTCATAGTATTCTCTGATGGTAGTTTGTATTTCTGTGTGGTCAGTGGTGATATCCCTTTTATCATTTTTAATTGCATCTATTTGATTCTTCTCTTTTCTTCTTTATTAATCTTGCTAGCAGTTTATTAATTTTGTTGTTTTCAATAAACCAGCTCCTGGATTCATTGATTTTTTTGGAAGGTTTTTTGTGTCTCTATCTCCTTCAGTTCTGCTCTGATCTTAGTTATTTCTTGCCTTCTGCTAGCTTTTGAATGTGTTTGCTCTTGCTTCTCGCTAGTCGGGCTGCACCCGCTGACCAGCACCAACTGTCCAACACGCCCCAGTGAGATGTACCTGGTACCTCAGTTGAAAATGCAGACATTACCCGTCTTCTGGGTCACTCACACTGGGAGCTGGAGGCTGGAGCTGTTCCTATTCGGCCATCTTGGGCGCCCCCCTCTGTTTTCAAAAAAGTTTTATTTCTCCCTTAATTTCATTGTTTACCTAAAAGTCATTCAGCCGCAAATTGCTTAGTTTCCAGGTACTTGTGTAGTTTAGAGAGTTCTTCTTGATGTTCTTTTATATTTTATTTTGCTGTGGTCTCGGGAGATACTTGATATGATTTCAATTTTTTTTTGTTTGTTTTGTTTTTTTTTTTTTTTTTTTTTTGAGAGGGAGTCTCACTCTGCCGCCCAGGCTGGAGTGCTGTGGCCAGATCTCAGCTCACTGCAAGCTCCGCCTCCCGGGTTCACGCCATTCTCCTGCCTCAGCCTCCCGAGTAGCTGGGACTATAGGCGCCCGCCACCTCGCCCGGCTAATTTTTTTGTATTTTTTAGTAGAGACGGGGTTTCACCGTGTTAGCCAGGATGGTCTCGATCTCCTGACCTCGTGATCCACCCGTCTCGGCCTCCCAAAGTGCTGGGATTACAGGCTTGAGCCACCGCGCCCGGCCGATATGATTTCAATTTTTTTTAATTTATTGAGATTTGCTTAATGGCCAAATATATGATCAATTTTTACGAAGGTTATGTGTGCAGATGAGACGAATGTATATTCTACAGTTCTAGCATGGAATGTTCTGTAAATGTCCTTTAGGTCCATTTGGTCTATAGTTCAGTTTAAGTTCAGAGTTTCTTTACTGACTTTCTGCCTTGATGCTCAGTCTAGTTCCCTCAGTGGGGTAATGATGTCCACCACTATTCACCGTGTTGATTTCAGTCTGTTTTCTTAGGTTTAGTAGTATTTATTTTATGAATCAGGATGCTCCAATTTTGGGAACATATATATTTATAATAGTTACATCTTGTTGTATTGAACCTTTCATCATTCATTATATGATGCCCTTTTTAACCTTTTTTTTAACTCTTGTTCGTTTTAAGTCTGTTTTCTCTGAGATAAGGATAGCTACTTTTGCTTGCTTTTGTTTTCCATTTGTGTGATATATCTTTTTCCACTCCTTTATTTTAGTCTATAGCTTCTTTAGCCAATAGGTGGGTCTCTTGTAGGGAGCAGATGGTTGGGTCTTATACAGTGGGTCAATTTGCCACACTGTATCTTTTCAGTGGAGAAGTTAGGCCCCTTACATTCAAAATTAATATCAAAATACAAGGTTTGATTTCTGTCATTGAGTTGTTAGATAGTTGCCTTCGAGTTTTAATTATATAATTGCTGTATAAAATCTGTAAGCTTTGTATTTATGGGTCACTTTATGATGGCAGGTATTTTCTTGTCTTTTCTATGTTTAGAGCTCCTTTGAGCATTTCTTGTAGTGCAGGTCTAGTGGTGATGAGTTCCCTTAGCATTTATTTGTCTGGGAAAGACCTCTTTTCTCCTTCAGTTATGAAGCTTAGTTTGGCAAGATATAAAATTCTTGGCTGGCATTTTTTTTTTCTCTAAGATGGCTACTATAGGCTTCTGTTCTACAAGCTGTGCTATTGGCGGGAGTGTAGTCTTAAATCTTTAAAAAATGTTAGTTGTCCCTCAAAATGTTTCAACAGAAACCAAGAATAAAATATGTACAGTGCTGTGTTTCTACACCACTCTTAGTTATAGAGCTCATTATAAAATCAAATTCCTTAACATCTTGATTATGTTTATCACTAATTTGTTGTAATAATTACATAATAATAAAATCACAAAGGCTTAAAGTAATGTTTTACAACCAATAACAGATTGAAGTACTAACACTGGATTTCACAAGCTTTTAAATATTGAATATTCAATCTTTTTGATGCAATAGTGTAGAAAGTTAGTTTTTCTTTTGAAGTCATTGCCCATTGGGTGGAAAATAAGTATATCTGCCTGATGGCAGTTTAGTAGAAAGACAAGCTAAATGCATCTTGGACTGCACCAGTAGTTGTTTCCTTCTCTAGAGAGTAATTCATCTCTAATGACCTCCAACTCCTGTTGCTATTTGAATCAGAGTAGGACCAGAGATGACCTGGGTTTGACGTTTAATATTATTTTGATGGGGACCTTAAAAACAAATCTTTTCAGAGATTCTCTTCATCTATAAATATGGTGTTTGTACATTTTCCAGACATAGTTCCATTAATCTAAATGTTGCCCTACAGTAACTAGAGATTGGATAAATTATTGGCAAGTGCCAGATGGATCTGAATTTGAATTTTGTCTCTAACAGCCAGATATGTGATTCTGAGCAAAAAAGTTTTCTCTCTCAATCTCAGACTGCTCATTTGAAAAATACATACTATCAGCCACTTCACAGTGTCTTCATGAGCATTAAGTACAATTTATGTCATGTACTAACCATGTGGCTTTTTAGAATTTTTTAAATTTAATTATTTCCTTATCTTTACAAAGAAAGGTGAGTTGTTTAGGCCTAAAACCCAGAAGTTAGCATTGGTCCACAGAGGAAGAAATGGTAAAGACTGAAATTATTTTTCTCACCAAAATGTATAGAACAGCTTGAATTTTTGCCTATTATTTTCAATATGAGAGAACAGAGTTCCCAGAGTAAAAGATTCACATTCCCATCATATTAGTTTTCTAAACCAAAGCTTATATATCATTTCAGTATATGTTATATTTCCTCTTTGCTAATTTTTTCCCTAACACACAAAATTAATAATCAAAGAATCAAAGTAAAGATTTATATGGACATTTTAACAAAAGCTGATATATATGAAATTCTTAGGTAGTGATCAATTATATTCATTCTTTGATTCTTATAACCATTGAAAATGGATATCAGTATTATTATTTTCATTAATAGTTTTAGGAAATGATGAAAAATATCAGGAGGCATGCAAGATCCTACTCACACTGTCACAGAACTGAAGCTTGAACCAGTATTTTGTTTCTAAGGAAATATCTCATTTTAATTATATGATTATCTTTCAATAACCTTAATTATTGTCCATTACTACAAATAAACAGCAATCTAAAATTAGGAATGCTATGTAAGACATAACTGATTTTAAACCTACTGTCCAACAAACCTTGTTTAATATCTTTTCTGAGATATCTTTTCTGAGGTCAACAAGTATCTCCAAAAAGTTCCTACATGTGCATTTTGAAAAAACTAATTCTGAGTTAATATAATTATAGGATTATAAGATGCTAGAACAGAAAGAGTCCTGAAAGAATATCTGGATCAATATCCTGATTTTGCAGATGGAAAAGCTAATGCCCAGTGAGAGCAACTATCTTGCCTAGGATATCCCAGCCAGTTAGAGGCAGAAGCAAGAAAAAAGCATGGATTTGCTGCTACTTAAACATTGCCTGCATCACAGCCCACTTGTATCTGTAAATTGGGTCAACATATGTCTAATAGTATATTCCCAGGAAACTTCTGCAGCACAAAGAAAAGAGATTTGTGTCCACCCACTAATCTATCT
The DNA here is from genome assembly GCF_009764315.1 of Trachypithecus francoisi. Lineage (NCBI taxonomy): Eukaryota > Metazoa > Chordata > Mammalia > Primates > Cercopithecidae > Trachypithecus > Trachypithecus francoisi. The sequence goes on along the minus strand of NW_022681472.1, from coordinate 76,998,849 downwards.
GCATGAAATTGGGCACGTTCCTTACAAACTATTTTCCACACAGCAAAAGAGTTATATAAAATATAAAACATATTAAAATAATACCAATTTAAGGAATGCTTTAACTTAGGGTCTTTAAAAATTGGATCCCAGGACCAGAGTTTGTGTACATGTAGATCTTAGAGAAGGTGATCCTGGGAAGCATAATGAGGAAGTAGGGACCTAAAAGCAGAAAGGGAGGCGCAATACACCACAGCTCTAAGTGGTGTGTTAATGGAGAGTTCACCAGAGTAGGTGACTAGGTCTCCATTTCTGCGCTAGTCTGAGAAATCATAGGGAATATAGCTTAGAATTGTCCCACAGATTGGCAAGAAAGTTGGGGATTTATATAGCAATTCTCATAGTTTATTGTCTGCATTCTCTCTTTACCCCTGGCTTTTTAAACCTGCCCAATGTGAAAACTGATCATGTCCCTGCAACCAAGGAAAACCCTAAGGCAGCAAAATGTAGGGGCTTAAGGTACAAATCCACTTGGATATAATAGAAACTGCAACAAATTTGTAAGTGACTTAGAGGATTTGCTGACCAGCATGGTTAGAACTGCATGGTGTTGTGTTGAACATTGACAACACAATCTTTAATAAGTTATGTCTATGTTCTTGGAATAATTTGTACTTATCAGAGTATAACATATATCAAATTTTGCAGTAATGGCTTCTTAGAATGTATATTCTCCACAAGATCTGAACCTATCAGGACCACTCCATCTTACTCAGCTATCACCTGTATCTTGGATAGTTCACGTTAGATGCCCAGTAGATATTTATTGGTTAAAATGGAAGAAATTTGACATTTCTTTAGCAGGTTTCTTGAGATATAATCACCATACGGTGAACTGCATATAATACACATTCTTAACTGTTGATATATGTATATTCTCATGAAATTACCACTACAATCAAAATAAAGAACATAACCATCACCCCTCAAATTGTTGCCTCTTTGTAATGTCTTCTTCTTAGCTCTCCCCACTTCTACCTCTCATCCCCAGATGAAAACACTGATTAGCTTTCTGTCACTGTATGTTATTTCACATTACATGGAGTTTTTATAAATAAAATCACACAGTGTGTACTCCTCTCCCCACCCACTGCTTTGACTCAGCATGATTATTTGAACATGTATCAATATTTTTGTATCAATAGTTCATTCCCTGCTATTACTGAGTAGTATTCCATTGTGTGTATACATCACTTTGTTTATCCTTTCATCTGTTAATAGACATGAGTTGTCTCCAGTTTTGTGATATTAAAAATAAGTCTACTATAAATATTCATATTACTGTATAGGCATTTACTTTCATTTCTCTTAGGTAAATATATACAATGGGAAGCTTATGCCATGTGGTAGGTATGCATTTAAATTATAAGAAACTATCAAGCTTATTTCCAAAGTAGTTTACATTTCACATTTCCACCCAGTGTTTATTCAAGGTTTGGTCCCTTCACATTCTCATCAACACTTGGTATGTTCAGTCTTGAATTTTTGCCATGCTAATATGTGTTTAATGGTAACCCAATCTGGTTTTGTTTTTCTTGAATGACTAATAATATTGAGTACCTTTTGACACATTTAGTTACTATCTATACATATTATTTGTTGAGGGGTTTGCTGATATCTTCTGCCTATTTTTTTATTGAGTTTTAGGAGTTCTTGGCTAAAGTCCATATTAGATATTTGATTTATACATACTTTCTCCTCGTTCAGGCTTAATCTTTTCATTTCTTAAGAGTTTTTTAAAAAAATATAGGCACTTTTAATTTTAATGAAATCCTAATTTATGTCCTTTTTTTTCTTTTATGTACCATGATTTGAGGGTTATATCCATAAAATATTCACTTCACCTCAGGTTAGAAACAATTTCTTCTAGACATCTCATCATTAAATGTTTTACAATTAGAACTTTGAGTTAACTGTATATATTACAAGGTATGAATCAAAGTTACTGTGTGTTTTTTTCTTTTCGATGGAGTTTTGCTCTTCTTGCCCAAGCTGGAGTGCAATGGCACGATCTTGGCTTACTGCAACCTCTGCCTCCCAGGTTCAAGGGATTTTCCTGGCTCCAGCCTCCCGAGTAACTGGCATTACAGGCACATGCCACCACGCCCGGTTAATTTTTGTATTTTTAATAGAAATGGGGTTTCACCATGTCAGCCAGTCTGGTCTTGAACTCCTGACCTCAGGTGATCTGCCCACCTCAACCTCCCAAAGTGCCGGGATTACAGATGTGAGCCACCGTACCTGGCCCAAAGTTACTGTTTTTGCATATGGTTACTAGTTATTTCAGCAACATTTGTTGAAAGGCTTTTTTTTTTTTTTTTGAGACAGGGTCTCACTCTGTGGCCCAGGCTGGAGTGCAATGGCATGATCTCGATGATCTCGGCTCACTGCAACCTCTGCCTCCCGGGTTTAAGTGATTCTTGTGTTACAGCCTCCTGAGTAGCTGGGATTACAAGTGTGCACGACCACGCCTGGCTAATTTTTGTATTTTTAGTAGAGATGGGTTTTTGCCATCTTAGCTAAGCTGGTCTCGAACTCCTGACCTCGAGTGATCCGCCTGCCTTGGTCTCCCAGCTCTGGCCAAAAGACTAATCTCTTAATGCATTCTTCTGTATTTTTTCAGAATAAGTTGTTCAAATATGTGAGTTTATTTCTAGATTTTTTTTTGTTTTACTATATTGCTTATTTTTACCACCAATACCACAGAATATCCAGAGGTCTTTTTCTAACTCTTGCCTCCCTGGTTCTCAGTTCTCCAAATTCGAACACTTTCTTCCTTCTGAACTCAGCACCATCTCCTCCACTCAGGGAGTTCTCTGGGTTCTGACTCAGTTCCTACTTCCTGCACTGAAGTCTAGAAATTATCCCAACACAGTAAATCAGATAAATCATTAGGCTCATCTCATTTGTTTCTGATCTCTCAGGGATCACCATCCTTTGTTTCCTGATTTCTAATGTTTTCACAACTATTGTTTCTAATATAGTTTTCAGGATGTTAACTTGTTTCAGGTAGCAGAGGAAACCCATTGCCTAGTATTTCATCTTGGTCAAAAGCCAAATTTACCATTCCAGAGCCTCATTTTCCTATACGATCAGAGGCAATACCATAATAATTTTAAAATATTACAAATCATATAGAATGATAAGACTATAAAATATTAATTACTTAATGTGAACATGCACTTAAAATATTACATAAGGCTGTAGGGAATCAGAAGATTAATGTGACAAAGAAGAAAATTTTGTACACCTTGGCTACTGTACAACATGCTCAGGGCATTTTCTTCCTGCCATTTGGGCAGTTGGAAGAGCACACAATATTTAGGCTATATAAAGTTCAAGTGGATGAGTTTTGCCTCCCTTAACTACTAAATTATATTGACAGCCTTTTGGTTGTTATGAAATGTGCTATGCAACTGACCCTAAATCCTGGCGTGGTGACATGCTGGTATGTTCATTCTGACTTGAGGATTTGGATGGACATCATGATGTTTCTTTGGTTACAGAACTGTTATTAACTTGTATTTCTCTCCAGTGGAGCAGGAACTGTGCTATGCTATTAAATTGCAGAAGAAGTTATCCAAGGAGGAAGAAAGTTGACTACTCAAGTGGCCTGTCTGCCAAGTGATGCTGAGCCCAAAGAAGAGCTTCTGGACCATCATAGAGAAAGTCTCTCACTCAGCTATACCAGTTTGGAGCATGTACAGAAGCAAATATTCCTAATTGTTATAATAACTATTTGTTAAATGCAACAATGTACAATGTTTATATCCAACCTATATTCTTGCAAGAAGAAACTCAGACATAAAGATATTAGGGATTATTTTGCTCAAAATGCACTAAGGAAAAAAATGTTAACTATTCGGCATTCAATTCCAGGAACAAACACTGAATTCTCTCTACCTTTACCTATTCCTCTCACTCATTCTCAGTCCTAATAAGAACTATTCAAACAAAAATAAATTGTGTATTTCTTCCCAAGCACTGTGCTAAATGCAAAGAAGACAGAAATAATATGCTATGGCCCAACAATTTTGAGAATGTACGAAAATGTTTAAACTACCTAAAATCAGTATACTCACTTTATTCAATTACTTTCTTCCCAAATCAATTGAGAACAAGTAGGATAAAGCATATGATAATTTACTAGTTTTAACTTTTTTAAAACTTCATGCAAGTCCATTTCAAGTATGGTCTCAAGTATGTTATTTTGTGGCAGGAGGAAGAGATTAGTTTTGGTATAAATAATTAAATCTGGTTGAATGCTCCAGGATCCAATGAGGAATAGCAGGACATGATAGAAAATGCCTGAACTGGGATCAGAAAACACTGCTTTTGTTCTAGATAAGTCACATATTAGTTAAGTTAAATCTCTTCTCTTCACAGAGTCTCATTTCCTACAACTTTACATTGGGGAAGAGGAAGACATTAATGACATATACTTTAAACAACATGAACAGGAAAAAAATGAAGTAATGTATGTGAATGTTTTTGTAAAATGTCAGTGTTCCAAAAAATTAAAAGACCACATAGTATAGTCATCTTGCCCACCTAAAATCTATGCTTTTCATTTCCAGTTGGTTCTAAGATATTGCTGCTCAGTAAGAGACTACATTTCCTTGTCGCCATTGTATTCAGGTGGAAACTTAATGTCTTCACCACTGAAGAGTGAGAAGAAGTAATGTCACTTCCAGGTCCAAGTAATTAAGAAATGATGCATCCTTCTATATGCACTTCTCCCAAATGGCTGGATTCAAAGCTCTTCTGGGACCTAGATCATGGTAAAGCCATTCTCTGGACAGCCCTTCATGCTAAAAACTCTCAATAAATTTGGTATTGATGGAACATATCTCAAAATAATAAGAGCCATTTATGACAAACCCACAGCCAATATCATACTGTGTGGGCAAAAACTGGAAGCATTCCTTTTGAAAACTGGCACAAGACAGGGATGTCCTCTCACACAGCTCCTATTCAACATAGTGTTGGAAGTTTTGGCTAGGGCAATCAGGCAAGAGAAAGAAATCATATTCAGTTAGGAAAAGAAGAAGTCAAATTGTCCCTGTTTGCAGGTGACATGATTGTATATTTAGAAAACCCCATCATCTCAGCCCAAAATCTCCTTAAGCTGATAAGCAACTTCAGCAAAGTCTCAGGATACAAAATGAATGTGCAAAAATCACAAGCATTCTTATACACCAGTCACAGACAGAGAGCCAAATCATGAATTAACTTCCATTCACAATTGCTTCAAAGAGAATGCCAACTTACAAGGGATGTAAAGGACCTCTTCAAGGAGAACTACAAACCACTGCTCAGTGAAATAAAAGAGGACACAAACAAATGGAAGAACATACCATGCTCATGGATAGGAAGAATCAATACTGTGAAAATGGCCATACTGCCCAAGGTAATTTATAGATTCAATGCCATCCCCATTAAGCTACCAATGACTTTCTTCACAGAATTGGAAAAAACTGCTTTAAAGTCCATATGGAACCAAAAAAGACCCCACATTGCCAAGACAATCCTAAGCCAAAAGAACAAAGCTGGAGGCATCATGCTACCTGACTTCAAACTATACTACAAGGCTACAGTAACCAAAACAGCATGATACTAGTACCAAAACAGAGATATAGACCAATGGAACAGAACAGAGCCCTCAGAAATAATACCACACATCTACAGCCATCTGATCTTTGACAAACCTGACAAAAACAAGAAATGGGGAAAGGATTCCCTGTTTAATAAATGGTGCTGGGAAAATTGGCTAGCCATAAGTAGAAAGCTGAAACTGGATCCTTTCCTTACTCCTTATATGAAAATTAATTCAAGATGGATTAGAGACTTAAATGTTAGACCTAAAACCATAATAACTCTAGAAGAAAACCTAGGTAATACCATTCAGGACATAGGCATGGGCACGGACTTCATGTCTAAAAGACCAAAAGCAATGGCAACAGAAGCCAAAATTGACAAATGGGATCCAATTAAACTAAAGAGCTTCTGCACACCAAAAGAAACTACCATCAGAGTGAACAGGCAACTTACAGATGGGAGAAAATTTTTGCAATCTACTCATCTGACAAAGGGCTAATATCCAGAACCTATAAAGAACTCAATCAAATTTACAAGAAAAAAATAACCCCATCAAAAAGTGGGCAAAGGATATGAACAGACACGTCTCAAAAGAAGACATTCATACAGCCAACAGACACATGAAAAAATGCTCATCATCACTCACCATCAGAGAAATGCAAATCAAAACCCCAATGAGATATCATCTCACACCAGTTAGAATGGCAATCATTAAAAAATCAGGAAACAACAGGTACTGGAGAGGATGTGGAGAAATAGGAAGACTTTTACACTGTTGGTGGGACTGTAAACTAGTTCAACCATTGTGGAAGACAGTGTGGCGATTCCTCCAGGATCTAGAACTAGAAATACCATCTGACCCAGCAATCCCATTACTGGGGATATACCCAAAGGATTATAAGTCATGCTGCTATAAAGACACACGCACACGTATGTTTATTGCGGCACTATTCACAATAGCAAAGACTTGGAATCAACCCAAATGTCCATCAATGACAGACTGGATTAAGAAAATGTGGCATATATTCACCATGGAATACTATGCAGCCATAAAAAAGGATGAGTTCATGTCCTTTGTAGGGACATGGATGCAGCTGGAAACCATCATTCTCAGCAAACTATCACAACAACAGAAAACCAAATACCGCATGTTCTCACTCATAGTTGGGAATTGAACAATGAGATCACTTGGACACAGGAAGAGGAGCATCGCACACCGGGTCCTATTGTGGGGAGGGGGTAGGGGGAGGGATAGCATTAGGAGATATACCTAATGTAAATGACGAGTTAATGGGTGCAGCACACCAACATGGCACATGTATACAATATGTAACCTGCACATTGTGCACATGTACCCTGGAACTTAAAGTATAATTATATATATATATATATATATGAGCTGAAATTACAGTAGTTCTAAAAGAAAACATGGAAACTTTCATGACTACTGATTAGATGAAGGTTTCTTAAACAGGATACGAACATAACCTAGAAAAGAAAAAAAAATAAATCGTGCTTCTTCAAAAGTAAAAATTTCTGCTTCCCAAAATACACTGTTAATAGATTGAAAAGACAAGCTATAGACTAGGAGAAAAAAAATGGGCAAAACACCTATTTAATAAAGGCATTTTTAGAATATATACATACTTTTAGGAATTAATATGAAGATAACTCAAATCTTAAAATAAGCAATAGATTTGAATAGACACTCCACCAGAGAATATGAATGGCATGAAAAGATGCTCAACATCATTAGTCATTAGGAAAATGCAAATTAAAACCACAATGACATGTCACTACATACCTACTTGATATCTAAAGTTTGAAAAATATTGAGAATACCAAGTTTGGTGAATATGTGATGCAATTAAAACACTCATACATTGCTTGTGGTAATGCAAAATTGGTACAGACATTTTGGAAAAATGACTGGCATTTCCATATCCTGTTAAACATATACCTACTTTGTAACCCAGCACTCCAACTCAGAATTATTTCCAAAGAAAAATTTCTCCATATAATGTTCTCAATGTAAATACATAAACTTTATTCATAGGAGCCAAAAACTGGAACAAAGCTGAATAGCCATCAGTTTTGTAAATATATAAATAAATTTTGGCATTTTTGTATAATGAAATGCTACTTAACCATTAAAATAAACTATCAATACATACAACAATATGGAAACATCCAAAAGGTATAATGCCAGAAAACATATATTGTACAGTTCCATTAAATGACATCTGAAGAAGACAAAAACTATGGAGGCAGCAAATAGGTTGGAGGTCAGGTGTTGGGGTGGGAGAGTACAGGGTTAACTACAAAGAGTCATAAGGAAACTTTCTTTGTAGTGATGGAAATGTTCTATAACTTGATGGTAGTGTTGGTTAAAGGACAGTGTCAATTTGTCAAAGTTCACCAAATGATACAATCAAAAGTAGAATTTTACTATATATAAATTACACCCAAACATCTGATTTTAAAAAGAGGATACAATGTATTAGTAAATGCTAAAAGACTTCAGAGAATATAAAGAAATATAGGAAATGAAATAATGCATAGACCCTTGTGTGCAAAAAGGATAAAAGACATTCAGATGTGGCTCTATAAGAAGGAGGTGAACATTCATTTCCTGGAGTAGACTAGTGTGGAACATATTTTGTGGCTGGAAGGAGAAATTGATGTGGCAAGCACAGGAAAGTGGACAGACCATGGCTACTGCAATTGAGGATATGTTAGAAAGTCATTAATTCAAAGTTGGTTAGGAAGTCATAAATTCAAGGTTTGTTAGGGAGAGTAAGGCCAGATTGTCTGGTCATGAATACGGTCATTATGTGGCTATGGATGTCAGATCTTACAGAGTGGCCAATTTAACAAGTGACTTTCATTGTACAAAGCTGAGGCCATAATGATCACTTTTGTAGTTAATTCATGGCTTATTCATGTCAGTCTCCAAGCTAGATTCAGGCATTAAAGTTCACACAGAGGAATTTGCAGTAGGCAACTTGAACTCAACAAGCAGTGACCACATGATAAGCATTACAAAAAGCACTTAGCACATCTTAATTTATTCACACAATCATAGAACAAGGTTGATATTATGTGCACTTAGGAAGAAACTGAAGCTTATGTAGCTAGCACTGCTGGCTATTTCATGCCTCCTTTTCTTCAGGGCAATTGTATGAATTTCTTCTTCTATTAAATTACTTATTCATTCAGCAAACAATTTTAAATTATCAATTATATACTGCATCCAGTTAATAGTACAGGCCCATTTTAAACTCAAATCTTTGACCAAAACCCACAACTTCAAAATGATCTGTGCTAGTAAAGTAGAAAATAAGAGTCAAGAGGTCAAGAAAAAGTCTACATCATTTTGATTTTAATCCTGTATATATTTTATGTCCTTAAAAATATACTTAATGCTAATGCATCAATCAAATGAAAACATAGAATTAGATAATCTCCAAGATTCTTTCATGCTATGTTGTTCTATGATTTCAACTTTACTCAGAATAGAAAAAAATTGATGAAAATTATTCTAGATTTAACAGAGGTTGGCTATTGTTGATGCTGGATATGCTATATAGATTCTTCCTCTGGACTGTGATCTATTTTTCTCTCTCTGCCAGAAATATAGGCTACTGTTAAGCAAAAGCTGAGTCCCTCATAGGTATTTAGGTTGGTGCAAAATTAACTGCATTTTTGCCATTAAAAGTGGCAAAATATCTTTTGCGATTACTTTTGCACCAACCTAATAATACCTTTCGCTGAAGAGAGCCACCTCCCTGGACTGTGTATTCCCACCCTCACATCTGTGTTCACAGAGTGGCTGGTTGATGCTGAAATATAAGTGGGCCTCATAGTTCCACTTAAACTGTCTCTGAACAGTCATTCCAGTTTCAGAGCTTCTCAAGGATTGCTGACGCTTCCTTTTAACTTGCACTGCAGTTCACCTTCTCTTTCTGCCTAATCCCACTTCTCTCACATGAATTCAAGTGGAATCCCCTGGTTCACTCCACTACAAAGTCCTTGCATTCAGATCTCCATCCAAAGTCTATCTTCCAAAAAGCTGGGCAAGGATCTATGGCATAGATCAAATAATAATTAATTATACATAAGTACCATTTAAAACATGGTACATTTTAATCATGATATAGGAAAAGTAGAACTGATCTGAATTTTTCATCTTTTTCCATATAGATCTTTATTTAAAACATTATGTAAGATAGTATAATCTATTTTTAAGCTAATATTGAGAACAGTTGGTCAAAAATAACTAAACATCAAAATATCCATTTATATACCACTCTATAGTTTACTTATGTGCAAAGCATTTTACAAGTGTAGTAAGAGATATCATGAATTGCATAATATAGCCTCCTGAGAACTCTCAAAAATAAAATCATCAGAGAGGGAAGCAGAGAAAGATGGCCAAATAGAAGCCTCCAATGATTGCCACCCCCACCCCCACAGGAACATCAAATCCAACAACTATCCACACAAAAAAAGCATCCTCATAAGAACAGAAACCCAGATGAGCAATCACAATATCTGGTTTTAACATCGTATTAAGGAAAGAGGCACTGAAGAGGGTAGGAAAGACAGCCTTGAATTGCCTACATCACCCTCCTCTCCACCCCACAGCAGATACATGGCATGGAGAATCTGTGAACTTCAGGGAGGAAGAGCACAGGGATTGTGAGACATTGCCTCGGAGCTCAGCTATCCTGTAACAGTGGAAAGCAACACAGTGAAGAACTCAGCTGGTGGCCGACAGAACATTTAGACCAGTCCCAGTAGAAGGCAAATCATCCATGCCCAGTAAGTGGAACCTGAGTTCGGACAAGCCCTGCCATCATGGGCTAAAGGGCTCTGGGGTCCTAAATAAACTTGAAAAGGCAGTCTAAGCCACACAGATTACAATTCCTGGACAAGTCCTGGTGCTGTGCTGGTCTCAGAGGCAGTGAGTGCACTTGGGGTGCATTCAACTTAGCAAGGCACCAGCTAGGGCAGCCAAGAGAGTGTTTGCATCACTCCTCCCCCAGGCCCAGGCAGTACAACTCACAGCTCTGGGAGAGACTCCATCCCTCTGCCTGAAGAGAGGAGAAGGGGGAGTAAAAGGGACTTTGTCTTGCAACTTGGATGTCAGCTCACTGACCGTAGAATAGAGTACTAGACAGAGTCCTAAGGCCCACATTCCAGGCCCTAGCTCCCAGATAGCATTTCTAGACACACTGTGGGCCAGAAGAGAAACTGCTTCCCTGAAGAAAAAGACCCAGTCCTGGGAAGATTCATCATCTGCTCATTAAAGAGCCATGGGGCCCTGAATAATCAGCAGTGGTAGCCAGGTAGTACTTGCCTTGGGCCCTGGCTTAGAGACTCAAAGAGACTCAGAGCCTTGCTGGCTTCAGGTGGGACCCAGCACATTCCCAGCTGTGGTGGTTATGGGGAGAGACTCCTGCTTGAGGAGACAAGAGCGAAGAGTAAAGGAGACTTTTGCAGCTTGTGTACCAGCTTGGCCACAGTGGAGTACAGCACAAAGCAGACTCCTTTGGTTTCCCAGTTTCAGGCCTTGGCTCCTGGATGGCATTTCTAGACCTGCCCTGGGCCAGAGGGAAGCCCACTGTCCTGAAGGAAGAAATCCAGGCCTGAAGACATTTACCACAAGCTGACTAAAGAGCCCTCTGGCCTTAAGTGAATATCGGAGTAGCCAGGCAGTGCTCACTGTGGGCCTGGGGCAGTGGTGGCCATGGAACGAGACTCTTCAATTGAGAAAAGGGGAAGGAAGAGTAGGAGGGACTCTGTCTTGTGGGTTGGGTGCCAGCTCAGCTGCATTTGAATAGAGTACCAGGTAGATTCCTAAGGTTTCCAACTCCAGGCCTTGGCCACTTGACAGGATCTCTGGACCTTCCCGGGGCTGAGAGGAACTCACTGCCCTGAAGGGAAGGACCCAAGCCTGTCTGGATTCACCACCTGCTAACTGCAGAGCCCTTGGGCCTTGAGTGAAGACAGATAGGCAGTGGTCACTGTGGGCTGTGGGCAAGACTCAGTGCTGTGCTGGCTTTGGGTCTGACCCAGCACAGTCCCAGTGGTGGTGGCCACAGGAGAGCTTATGTCACCCTTATCCCAGATCCAGGCAGCTCAGCACAGAGAGAAGACTCCATTTGTTCGGAGGAAAGTAAGGAGACAGAATAAATGTCTCTGTCTAACAAGGAATTGATAACCAGAATATATAAGGAGTTCAAACAACTAAGTTTGAAAAAGTCTGTTAATTGGATTTAGCAATGAGCAAAAGATCTAAAATAGACATTTCTCAAAAATGGCAAACAGGTATATGAAAAGGTGCTCAACATCACTGATCATCAGAGAAATGCAAATGTAAACTACAATGAGATATCATCTCACCACAGTTAAAATGGCTTTCCGAAAGACAGGCAATAATGAATGCTGGTGAGCATGTGGTGAAAAGCGAAACCTCATACACTGTTGGTGGGAATGTCAATTAGTACAAGCATGATGGAGAACAGTACAAACAAGATGGAGGTTCCTCGAAAAACTAAAAAGAAACAAAATCAGTATATTGAAGAGATGGCTGCACTCTCATGTTTATTGCAACACTATTCACAATAGCCACTATTGAAAGCAACCCAAGAATCCATCAACAGATGAATAAAGAAAATGTGGTACATATATACAGTGGAATACTATTCAACCATAAAAAGTATGAGATCCTGTCATTTGCAACAACATGCATGGTACTGGGTACAGTGTGATGGCATTTGAAGCTCTAAAAAAACACTGTCAAATAGGATGCCTCTCCTACCTTCAAATATTCACCAAAAAATACTATGTGTGGAAGGTAAGATAACTGTTGTTATACTGTTTAATTTTGCCTGGGATCCAAGGATAAGGATTTTATAATGAGCTAAATATTAACAACATGATAAAAAGAATCTCACTGTAAAATACACTGTTGAAAGGTAGGATCCCCAAAATACTTCCTAGCATCATATAGTATTTTCTATTCCTCTACCAATAAAATTCCTAGACTACAAAGGAATCAAAGCAAGTGAAAATCAAGCTCTAAAAATTATCTTATTCAATTTTTAAAAGCATATTGAGAAAATATTTGGAGCTAAGAATCACAAGAATGAAAACATAAATAAAATAGGAGTTATAAACATGCTTTTATTTTTAGATCATCATTGTCATATCCATATTCAGTTAAAACAGCTTGAAGATTCCAATGCAATTAGAAGTGGAAGAAAGAATGTACAGGTCTGGGCCGAGTCAGGATGATATAGTTCATTATTAGCTTCAGTAAGGGGTAATTCATTCATTCAATCAGCCTCCATTTGTTGATCTCTTTCAAAGTGTCAGGTTTTTTACCAGAAGTTATTTCCATCATAATCTTATGGAATCTGGGCCATAAATTTTTTTCAAGCAGGATACTGTGGAAGTGTACCTTACTTTCAGAGCCTTAAATAGCATTATCTACTAAGAAAAGATAGAATTTGGCTAACCATATTTTAAAGTGACAAATTACTATTGATGTTTAAACATTTCCATATTTGAGTGTTCTTATATTTAGCTCAATTCAACTAACAACTATTGGCATTTATTATATGCAAAGTATTATGAATAGGCTGTTAGAGGTTCAAATGTGATGAAGACAAAGGTTATTCAAAGCTTATTAGTTTTGAGGAAAGAAAAAGATATAATTTTATTAAAATATAGAATGTGATGAATATTCTTAAAACCCATATGTGTAGACATGCCTGAAATGGTTTCAAATCCCATCACTAGACAGATAGAAAAATTAATGATGCAAAAGAGAGGCAGAGAAAAATTTTGTTTTGTTGTTCTGTTTCGTGCGTGTGTATGTGTATGACTAAGTGCAAGTATAATAAATCAAGACTTAATATCTGAAAATGCCTCTTTTCCTTACAAAAGCCAAGGAAGGTAATGAAGTCCACTCCTTTAGCAGAAATTCAAAAGCTACTCGTGAATTTTTGAGTATTTGCTCAGAGCTATAGCTAACAATTTTGCGGAAAATAAAGGATCATATTTTTTCACATTGAACAGATTTGAACTTAAGATAAAATTGACTTCTATTGAGGGGAAATGTATATACAGAGACTAAATTTTAGCTTTCTGTATAAAAAGGCTGAAAAATCTTGGCAACTCTCTTATTTATGATATAAACAAGTAATAATTCCAGTACAGAAAGGTATGGAATATGACAACAAACTACAGTAATACACAAACAAGTGAAACCAAACCAAGAAGTCTGGAAAAAATAAGTATAAAGAAAACTTTGTGTGTGTGTGTGTGTCAGTGTCTCGCTCTGTCTCCCAGGCTGGAGTATGATGGTGTGATCCCAGCTCACTCCAATCTCCACCTCCTGGGTTCAGACAATTCTCCTGCCTTAGCCTCCTGAGTAGCTGGAATTACAAGGACCCCCCCACCACACATGGCTAATTTTTTTGTATTTTTGGTAGAGATGGGGTTTTACCATGCTGGCCAGGCTTGTCTCAAACTCCTGACCTCAGATGATCCATCCGCCTTGGCCTCCCACAGTGCTGGGATTACAGGCGTGAGACACTGAACCTGGCCCCCTAAAGAAAGTAACTTTAGGAAAAATCAAGGAAAGTGTGGAAAAAAAGAGAGAGAGAGAGAGAAGAATCAAGAAAGACTGAATGATAGGGGAAATACGTTTGCTTTTAGACCATCATTATCATATCCATATTCAGTTCAGATCAGCTGGAAGTTTCCAATGCAGCTAGAGGTAGAAGACATACAGGCCTGGGACCAGTCAGGAAGACACAGTTCATAACTCGTAGTGTGATGGAAGATATTTAACACTACAGAATAGCTATACAAATACTGGAAATGCTGAAAAGCCAGAGGACAGTGAAACAACCCGAGGATTAACAACAAAAGAGAGGTAGTAACACTCCTAGCACTGGAGAGTTAAAAGAGGTGGAGGTGACAGTGACCATGAGCCAGCACCCTCTCAAAGCCAGACTCATGAAGCTGACTCAGCCACTGCCAGGAACTGCAGTTGCCTGGACAGTCCCTTCCTTCCTGTCTCCAACCTAAGGCTAACACTTCCCATTTGCTAGCTGAAACTATTCAGAAGGCAGAGCAATATAGTTTGCGGAGATCAGACTTCCGTGACACAGAGCAAAGCAGGGAAAGAGTGGGAAATGGATGGCGGAGCAGAGAAGCAGAGGAACACCACAGGACCAAAGACACTCACCCAAACACAGCAAGAGTCAGCAGTCCAATCACAAGTCTCTCTGGCCTTTGTGAGGAAACTGATCCGAAGGAGAAATGATGAGTACAAAACAGTTCTTAGAATAAAGTGAGGAGCCAGAGTACAAAAATCTAGATATGTTAAAAAAAAAAAAAAAAAAACAGATACTTAAAGAATATTCCAGCCTACTTCAGGTAAGGGCAAGATAACCTGAAGTTAACCTAAGATAACTTCAGTTTATCAAGGAGAATTAGAACCAGGGGGTCCAATAAACAATCCCCGTGAGCAAGAGCATGGGAATACAGAATTTATATTTTGAAAAGACCATTCAAATAGCATTACCTTAAAAATAGGATATAGACAGCAAATCAGAAACGTTAGTCTGAAGATTCCTTCCAACAGGAGATAGGGCATGAAAGCAACAAGGTCTTTGTTAACCTCACTGTTAGAAAGCTAATTTTCCATAGACCACCATGTCAAGATTTCACTGATGAAGATTCAGCAGCAGTGGGAGCAAGAAGATGGCTCTTCTTGCTGTGTGGTCTCAGTACAGAGGGATAGAGACTACATTGAGGTTAGGTGCCTATGAGTTGTAGCTTACTTTGGTTATCTGCATATATATGTGTCTATATTTATATTTAATAGTACCATTTTGGGCCTCTGTTATAGATAGCTTAACATAAAATAATTAAAATATGAACTTTGGCACCCAATATCTAGTGTGATACTAGACATATGGTAATCATTAATAAATGTAAATTAATCACATAGTCTCAGGAAACTTTTTACATAATTTGATTCCATCCTTGGATATCTAATCAAATCAGGATCCTTTATTTTATGTATTTGAGCTGCTGTAAAGTGGGACTACTATTGAGTTTCAGGGTAGATTAAATGACATATAAAGATGGTGATTTAAAATAATGTCTTATTGATAGTAAGTACTTGACTGTGTATATTAGGTTTTTTTAGATTTTATCTCACCTTTTTGGTATTTTACTAAAATTAAATATATATGTTCCAAATAGAGAACTACTTGATATATTTGATCCCAACCTGGTGCCCAAACTAGAAAAGGCAATGAGATAAACGGTACCCTTTTTAGCATTCTGCCAAAACAAGGCTCCATTTAAGCATCTGTGTATTCATTCAGCGGCTGCTCCATTTACACTGATGACGCTTAAGTCATCAGTGTATTTTTCCCGAACCTCTGTCATGTACATTAAACTGCCCATGAGACATCTCCCCATTTGGATGTATCAAACCCATCATTTCCAAATTGAAACTTAACCCCTGTGTTACCAGTACAGGAAAGAACATCATCATAAACTAGTTCTCAAGTCAGTTAGTGAATTATTCTTGATTTCTTCAATAGTCACTTCTACTTCCAATTGTTAACCATATATTTTAACTCTACGTGCTGTACAGTTTTAAATAGCAAGCAATTCACCTGTATGTACCCCATTGCCAGTACTTTAATGCAGAATACCACTTGACTAGATTACTGACACAGACTTTCAATTTATCTCCTATTCTTTGTACTGTACTGGTTTCCCTATGCACTATTATATTTTCTTCACTTTATAACCTGAGTGTGATGTTTGCGGATTCATATTTGATTATGCCATTTTCATACGTAAAGCTCTTAAAATGACCTTGCTTTTAGAATAAAGTTCACGCCTTCAGGATAAATCTTCCTTGGCATCCTTGGCATAGAATATAAATGGCTATATGCCCCTGTTTTCATCTTAAGCCTCATCTCATACAACTCCTTATCTTCTACTCCAATCTCCAGTGACACTGAACAAGAATACTGCAAGCTGGCATTCTCTTTCTCTGGAACATTCTTTTTATTTGACCAATCCCTTGTAACTGTCTAACTCCTGAACACAACCTAAAAGGAGAAGAGAATATAGCTAGGGAGAACATCTGGAAATTTATGGAAGTAATCTAGGTATGTGGAAAGAATTTGTAGTCTAGAATGCTAGTGCCAGAGATGAAGCGAGAAGAAATCCTAGTGAGAGCTCAGTGGATTCTACTGAAAAGTAATGAAAAGATGAACTTCCAATGAACTTCCAAGGGAACACTAAGGTCCTCTGCTTGGGGAAAGTACTGGTGACATTAGGAGCAATATGGAAATTGAGATAGGAACTCTATTGTAGTCTCTCTATCTGTAAAATGAGAATGATACTGTCTGCTTTATACGTATCCTACAGGGTCATTGTGCAAATAACATAACAACTGTGAAAGTGCTTTGAAATAACACATTTCTATAAAATTTGAAAAGGCTTTATTTCACGAATTGGCCAGACCACATCATACTGTTAGGACTCTGGCATTCTTCCCCCTCTCTTTTCCCACTTCCATGAGAATCTTCATCTAGAATGTAGCACCAGTAGTAAGTTCTGCGTAGACACAGAGGGTAGCTGCTGCCAGAGAAATTACACAAGTTCTTGAACTCTTCCAATTGGTACTCTTTACCAGAAATGATGGTATTGCGGGTATATTGGCAAATGGAGTTTTTCTGAGCAAAAGTTTTTTTCTTTTAGGTGATTAAGTAGTACTTGGTGCTAAAGTACAATGCTGCAGAGAATACTTGAAGTGAAAGTGCAAGAGAGTGAAATAAGCTGCTCAAGTGCTATACCAGGCTTCAGAGGCAAGAGCAGAAAACCTATGCCAGATTATTCATTTGGCTACTTTTCAGCCAGTTGAGAAACTTACAAAAGAAAAATTATGTCACCACTGGGGTCTCTGTTACAGACACACTCTTAACTATGACAAAAGAGAGCAAGGAATTAAGGAATTATTTATTCGTAGGTAAAGATTTTTAAATTGTGAAATGCACGATTTTAACTCTGTTTCTGATACTTCATCCTTGGGGGTTAAAACATGCAGTGGACTTTTAAAAACAAATCTGAGATGTTTTCAAGCTATGTATCTATGGATCAATTTGTTAAAACACCTACTTAAAAGCAAAAGACATAAAGTAGATGTCTCTTTGAAGATATATTTTAGAGTCTCATAATTTCTCCTTTCTATTCGTAAGAAAGTGAAAAGTGTAGCTAATTATAATTAAGTAGAAGAAAATATGAACTATAGAGGAAACTAATCAGACATTTATTTAATTCACAACCATCGCGATAAAAGCTCAAAATTAAAGATACTTCAAATACACCCAAATAAAGGCAAAACCTGAAACAAACAAAACAACTCTGTTCAGTATTTTTCACTGTACAATAGCATTATCTTTCATTGTATTATGCCAAAATTAAATAAGAAAATTTGAGTCAGAGACTTATTGAGTTCCTACAGTATCAGGTATTATTCTTGGATTTGAGGAAAATGAGAACAATGCAGACATGGTTTCACTATTCATAGAAATCACTTCCAGCAAGAGAAACATAATAAACAAACAAATAGAAGACCAATAGGAAGCATCTATGCTGTTCTAGGTGAAAAATATAAATGTCTGTTAGTGTAGCAGTGGAAATATAGTGATCAGATTCAGGATATATTTTGAAGGTACATTATCCTGGATTTTCCAATTTATTAAATGTATAAATGAGAGAAATACATGAGTCAAAGATGATAAAAGGTCATAAACAAAGAAGAAAATATGGAAAAAAATTCAAATTATAGTGAGAGCACAAAAGAAAATCCAATTGATTAAGCACAAGAACAACATAGATGCTTCCTATTGGTCTCTCTGACATACTGCAGCCCTTTATTCTGTAGTCCACATAGGAGCTATGGCATCTTTAAAAAACAATCATTAAATCATAAACAATACTGATTAAAATATAATGGTATTCCATTATACTATATTCAAATATAATGCCCTAAAATAAACAGAGTCCTGTTCTACTGGCTCATCTAATCTTTCTTTGCTCTTAATTCTATGCATTGATTTTCAGGCATGCTGGCAGAAATGTGTTCCAACACACAAAACATTTCATCCGCTCAAGGCCCTTTCCCTAGTTAAGCTTTTTGTTTGAAATGCTCTACTTCTTATCAATCTGGTCTCTCCCTGCCCCAGAAAGATCTTCCTTTACTATCTTTGCTGAAGTAATGCCTCTCATTCCCTCTGGCAACTACAAATCACTTTCTACCACTTAACCTACTTACAGTTTCTATACAGTGTTATCAGTCCTTGAAGACATTTATTTGTTTATTATGTTTCCCCTGTGATTTCTATGAGTAGAGAAACAATGACTGCATTATTCTCACTTGTCCTCAAATCCAAGAATAATGCCTGACACGGTAGGAACTCGATAAATTTCCCTCTGAAATTTTCTTACTTAATTTTGGCATAACACAATGAAAAATGATGCTACTACAAAATTGAAAACACTGAATGCAGTTTTGTTTGTTTCAGGTTTTGCAATACGTCATTTGTCAGGCTTCATTTGTCACCCTAGAATTGTATGCTATCCCCTAGCAGCCTTCCCTTCATCCAAAGATAAATTTTTAACACTTCTGGACAAATAAAACATAAGCTTATTGGAAAATGCTTGTTTAGGGAATACACTGGAGCTGTTCTTTCTTCTTTCCATTTTAAAATCCAGGTGTGAGTGTCATACCCAAATCTGTAGCAGCTAACCATGAGTAAAGGTAATCCTTTACCCAGAAAATCTGGGTGTCACTCTGACATAGTTGAGCTGTTGACCTGATGCCAGCAGCTGGCTATCTTCAGACTCCTTGTTATTTGAAGAAAAATAAATAAACCCTTATTTGTTGAAGATACTGTTGGAGGGATCTACTTGCAACTAAATTGTTCTGACATCATCCAGTTGTCAAGGTTAAAAAACAAATCATGCTAATGAATTGTCTTTATTCAAAACAATAAACTTGGCTGGGTGTGGTGGCTCGTGCCTGTAATCCCAGCACTTTGGGAGGCTGAGGCAGGCAGATCTCTTGAGGTCAGAAGTTCGAGACCAGCCTGGGCAACATGGTGAAACTCCATCTGTACAAAAAATACAAAAATTAGCTGGGCATGGTGGCATGTGCCTGTAGTCCCAGCTACTCAGGAGGCTAAGGCACAAGAATCGCTTGAACCCAGAAGTGGAGGTTGTAGTGAGTCAAGATTGCGCCACTGCACTCCAGCCTGGGTGACGGAATGAGACTTTGTCTCAAAAATAAAATTAAAATTAAAAAGTCTTTCCAAACGTATTAAAGAATAAACTTGCAGATGCATATCCATGTATTTTATATATGTATATTAAGTAGGCATCTGTCTTTCTAAAATGAGTTAAAGTGCAATGAAATGTCCCATCCTTCAATTTTGGTCATTCCATAATGGAAATATCAGTACAAATTAACATTCCTTTGGGCAATATTTCTCAAATTTAAGTATTCTTCCCCATTCCCTGTGAATATTTTACCAATGTAAACACTTTAAAACAATCTAGTATATTAAGACTCATATAGATTAACGACCTGAGTAATTCTGAAATATATTTTAGCCTGAAAAATCTCTAAATTTTGCACAGCATAATTATATGTAGATCAATCTTCACTTTGATAACATTACACCAAAGTAAACTTTTTTTGTTTTTTAAGAGATGGGGTCTTGCTATGTTGACCAGGCTGGTCTTGAACTCCTGGCCTCTAGAGATCCTCCCACCTTGGCTTCCCAAGTGTTGGAAATATAGGCATGAGCCACTGCATATGCCAAGAGAGTATTTTATTGGATTAATCAGTTGGTTCTACCTGAGAGCGGGACTGTAGGAGAACTAGATAGGGCAAGGTAAAATTCAAATCAACATTATAAAGTGGGGCATAACATTTGTACATTATCTCAAGAAAAGGGGCTTACCTTACAGCTGTTAGCAACGAGTACACATGAGTACTGAATGGAACTAGGAAATAGAAGAGAGGCTAATCGACAATCTACATTGCTCTTGCTTACTATTTCTTAGCTTTTCAAACATATCCCAGGTAGGCACTTACTGTGATTCTTAGTCATGCCTCAGCTAGTTTGTTTGGCAAAGAAAATGAACATAGACAGCTGTTTTGTATCAGTTAGCTACAATTAGTTGTGCCATGTAACAAACCACCCTGAAACTTACTAGTTTAAGACAACTATTTATGATTTCTTGTAAGTCTATAAGTGAGCTGGCTTGCTCTGCCCATCAGGGACGGCTGTGGCTGATCTCAGCTGAGCCTGCTCATTTATGTCAATTGTATAAGGGTTAACTCTTCTAGGATATCCTCAGTTGGGATGGTGAGGCTGGGAACACATGCTTTCTCTTTTTCCAGGAGACTGGTCTGGGTCTGTTCTCATGGTATGACAGGGGTTCAAAAGAGGAAGTGGCAACACACAAGTACTTTTAAAATCTTTACTAGTGGCAAGTTTATAAAGAATCCATCAGCCAAATAATTCACGTTGTCCAGCCTAGAGTCTCTGGAAAGAAACTACCAGAAGGCATGAATAAAGGATTGGCTGGAAAATTAGGACCAATCAACACAATAGTAATTTAATTCAACACTTTAGATTTATAGTAATCGTTGAAGAGATTGATAGTTTCCCACAAAAATATCCAATCTATCTTTCCTCCTTAGTAACACAAATTTTGCTTTTAGCTGGATATATGCCCACCCAGGATTAAAGATTCTATTTCCCTTCATTTCCCTTCAACTTTGAAACTAAGTATAGCCACATGACTATGCACCAGCCAAAACAGGATAAGTAGTAATGTCCAGTAATAAGCAGACATTAATAATGTCCAATAATAATGTCTAAAAGTCTCTTAAAAAAAGAGTTCATCTAGATTTTACCATCCTACCATTCCTCCTTCTTCTGGATTCCAGAACTAATGACACTCTGAAATGATCATGAAGAGGAAAGCCCCATATTATAATGATAGAAATGAAATATAGGAGTTTGTGTCCCTAGTGATACTCTAGAGCTATGATATTAGCAATGTAATGCCTACTTTTGGACTCTTGGACTTGTTTTACCATGAGAAAGAAATATACTTCTACCTTTTCCAACCAACTACAATTTTCTTTTCACTGTTATCAGAAACAAAATCTATTTTTATAAAGATTTGCAGATCTTTAGCATCTTGTAAATGCTATTAAGTTGTTAATTTTTAAAAAATGAGAGGAGTCATATAAGGCACAAAAAAAAAAAAAACCTGGTTATGAAAACATTTTAACAAGTTTCTTCTATGTAGCACTTCTTAAAACTAAGATACTAATGAGTAGTTTGAAACTCTAAGAACATAGCATCTCATGTTTGCCATTATATTGTAGAGTCTTGTCACCATAATGAGTGCTTTCTACAATGGAGTTTTGGAATAGCTATTTTATAGCTATTTTTAGATAAGTTGTACCCATACACTAGAATGTGTATAATTTCAACTTTGTTTTTCTGATTGTCATCCTAAGTATTACTTATATCAGCAAATAATATTCTAAGAAAATATGACCATTAATACCATGTGACAATTAGTTATATTATTGTATGAGAAGCAAGGGCAAGAATGTTTAGAAATAGAAAGACAAAAGATTTCCTTGCAGCAAAGTGCTTGTCATAATCTCACCCCAGAGTCTGTGACACAAGAGAGCATTTGATGAGAATGAACCATGCAATCTGTGCCTATTGTTTCTAACACCATAAGACACAAAACTAAAGGAAAAAGATCAATGCTAAGAAAAAAACCTCACAAGGATCAAGAAAAGGGCATATTCTAGTTCACGTTGGAATATTTATTTTTTCATGGAATTTATTTTAGCTTGGCATCAGTCTGTGAAAAAGGTGATATCTCGACCTAGGACATTTTCTCAGGCTTTCCCAGCTATAAAAATAATGACTGTGTCTTAGAAAAAGACCAAGTGGTTTCCGAATATGGCCTCTGAGGATGTATACTCTGGCTGCAATATTTTCTCTGGTGAATTCCTGAGTATTTAATAACTCGATTTCACAATTTCTAACTCTTTTCAAACTTTGCTCAGTGCAAGAGTTTACATTTTAAATGCAACTCAGCAGTAATTTATTCAACATTTAATATTTCTAGAGCCCTGTATAAGATTCTGTGGGGAATATACTGCATAAGGGATTGCGTGTTAGCCGTCATGGAGTTTATATGCTCGTTGCATTGGCCAAATGATGCAAGGCAGAGTGTGCTCTGGGCTACCTAAGAGTAAAAGCCAGCACTGGAAATATAAGAGATGGGTGTAGAGAGGAGAGAGAGAGATAGAGAGAGAGAGAAACATCTAGAAGATAAATGTGGGCAAGCGTTTGTCAGGAAGGATTATGAGGAAAACTTGGGAATATAAGAAGGCTTCATACTTCAGAGACTAAACGAGGACGTGTCAAGCAAAGAAGATCACATAAACAAAGACATGGAAACTAGACAGCCAGGGATGCATTTGGGTAATATAAAGTAAGATTTTTTTTTTTTTGAGACAGAGTCTCGCTCTGTCACCAGGGCTGGAGTGTGGTGGCACGATCTCAGCTCACTGCAACCTCTGCCTACCAGGTTCAAGCAGTTCTGCTGCCTCAGCCTTCTGAGTAGCTGGGATTATAGGTGCCCGCCACCACACCCAGCTAATTTTTTGTAATTTTAGTAGAGATGGGGTTTCACTACGTTGGCCAGGCTGGCCTCAAACTCCTGATCTTGTGATCTGCCTACATTGGCCTCCTAAAATGCTAGGATTAAGGTGTGAGTCACCGTGCCTGGCCTAAACTAAGATATTTCAGAAGCCCATATTTTTGGCAAATTTTGATGGAAGCCAGAATTTTTTTTTTTTTTAAATAAGCTAACAAAGAAATATTAAAGGTTTGCAAGCATACTTAGATCTATGAAACAGATGATTCAGCCTGCTGTAAATTACATAATAGAAATAACTGGAGGACACCACAGACAGGAACTAGAACTAGGAGGAGACTGAAGACTGCTGCATTTTGAAGTTAGGGAATCACAGATTGAACTGGGAAATTATCAAGGGAGTGTCAAAAAACAGATGAAAGTGAGAAACATTAATGGCATAAAATTGCATGTTTGATTCCCATTTTGTGAGATTCAGTGCTGGTGTTGGGGTTAGGAGAAGTATGGCAATATTGGTAGAAGATCCAATACTATACCTGGTTATCTGAGATAATCAGTAAATGTGGTGCACAGAATAACTATACAATTGAAACAACACACACACACACGCAAAAACCCTGCAAAAATATACCCAATATACATGCTAAAATGGCTGTCTTTGGAAAGGAGGAGAAAGGCAGAAGGATATAATGACAAAAGGATATAAACAAAGAAGAAAATATGGGAAAATGTCAAATTATAATGAGACCACAAAAGAAAATCCAATTGATTAAGCACAATACTCCCAAATACTTTTTGGAGTACTGTAAACCAAACTCAATGTGCTCTTGGCCATAGGAACTTTCTGTGGTATGATCATATAATATTCAGAATAAAGGATGTAGTATTTAAGCCATGAAGAATGCCCTGTGTATTCTTCCTAACCCAAAATGAACACATTCAATATATACAAACAGCAAATTTAATAAACACAAAACTATTGGAAGTAAAAAAAAATAATGGTTAAAGGAAAACAACAAAGTAAAAATAAAAGGTACTAAGTGTCTTTGTCTGTTTGGGCTGCTGTAACAAACTGCCATGGATGAGGTGGCTTATAAGGAATAGAAATTTTTTTACAGTTCTGGAGGTGAAATCCTAGATCAAAGTGCCAGCCAACTTAGTGTTTGCAGAAGGCCCACTGGTTAACAGACAGTTGTCTTCTCAATATGTCCTCATATGGCAGAAAGGTGAAGAGTCTCTTTGGAGTTCCCATGTTAATCCTGTTCATGAAGGCACTTTCATGACCTAATCACCGTCCAAAAGGCCCACTTCCTAATAATATCTTCAGTTTGAGGGTTAAAGTTTTTTTCTTTTTAATTAAGCCCCATTTTATTTATGAACATAGACGCAAAGAATTCTAAACAAAATAGTAACAAAGCAAATTCAGCAATATATTAAAAAGAAAATACAATGCAACCAATTTAGATTTACTTCAGAAATGGAAAGTTAACATTCAAAAATCAATCAAGGCCAGGTGCGATGGCTCATGCCTGTAATCCCAGCACTTTGGGAGGCCGAGGCGGGCGGATCACAAGGACAAGAGATTGAGACCATCCTGGCAAACACAGTGAAACCCTGTCTCTACTAAAAATACAAAAAAATTAACCAGGCGTAGTGGCGGGCACCTGTAGTCCCAGATTCTCAGGAGGCTGAGGCAGGAGAATGGCGTGAACCCAGGAGGCAGCGGAGCTTGCAGTGAGCGAAAATTGCACCACTGCACTCCAGCCTGGGTGACAGAGCAAGACTCTGTCTCAAAAAAAAAAAGTCAATGGCTGTTATAAGCATTTTTTAAAGGATCAATAAATGTACTTCACCACATTCACAGAATAAAGGATAAAAGCTATATGATTATCATAATGCAGAAGAAACAGCTGACAAAGTCCAGCATCCACTCATGACAAAAAAATCCCAGTATATGAGGAGTAAAAGAGAACTCTCCTGATCTAATAAAATGTATCCTTTTTAAAAGATCTATTGATAACTTATGTCCACACAAAACCTGTTAACAAATGTTTATAAAAGCTTTATTCATAATTGCCAATAATTGGAAGAAACCAAGATGTCCTTCAATAAATGAATACACAACTGTAATACATATACAAAAGAATATTATGCAGCAATAAAAAAATGAGTTCTCAAGCCACAAAAAAAAGACATGCATGTTAAACTTAAATGCATATTGCTAAGTGAAAGAAGTCAGTCTGAAACATCTACATACCGTATGATTCCAACTATATGACATTCTGGAAAGGGCAAAACTCCAGAAATAGTGAAAAGATTAGTGGTTGCCAGGGTCTGAGAGGAGGAAAGAAATAATATGTGGAGCATAGGGGGATTTTCAGGACAGTGAACTATTCTGTATGATGTTGGTAGATACATGACATTATGCATTTTTCAAAACCTGTAGAACAGTACAACACAGATTGAACCGTAACGTAAAGTACAGATGTTAGTTAGAAATCACGTAACACTCCTACATTGGTTCATCAGTTGTAATAAATGTACCATACCAATGCAAGATGTTAATAACAGGGGAAACTAGTGGGAGGGGGAAATATGGAAACTCTCCATACTTTCTGCTTGAGTTTTCTTTAAACCTAAAACTGCCCTAAAAAACAAAGTCTATTTTTCTTTAAATTTATTTTGGAAGTCCTTTATTGTAAAGGTAATTCTTTTGTCTCATGACAAACAGCAGCCACAGTGATTATTCTGTATCTTCACAGTGGACAAATTCAATTTCTTCTTGAGACACAAGTTTCTTTATTTCTGAGGTAATGTTTTCATTATTTCTGCAGTGTCTAGTGGACCCTGATACATCACCCTGGTGATTTACTTCTGGGGGTTAAAATTTCAACATATACATTTTGGACAGATGTGAAGTTTCAGTTCATAGCACCAAAAGAGAGAAAAACAAAATGAAAAAGAGAAAACAAACAACAGGGGGCCATGACAGAAGAAGACATTTGTAGGGGGCACTGCAATGTGCCACCAAACCCCGTTTCAACAAACGACCTGCTGCAGCCACTAAGGATGTTGACGGTTACAGCTTATAGATATCGGGCTTTTAGAGGTTGCTTGCCACTGAGGATATTGATGGTTACAGCTTACAGACGGCAGGCTCATTAGAGGTTGCCATGCCTGTGGAAAGAGGCAATCTTTAATCAAAGACATCAATGCAGAAGTAAAAGCCTAGGTTTCCAGCCTAACTCAAGATGTCTCTGAAGAATGATTCTAGCTCCAAAGCTCCCCACGGGGTAGTCTGAGGCCATTTCTAGGTCTTCTTTGCAGTTCAACTTCTCCCTTTGTCCACTTATGCTTACTTTCCTTTCTTTACTCAAATGTTGGTTACAAATCCTTAATAAATACCTTGCCTAAATCCCTCCATCTCAGAGCCTACTTTCCTAGAAGTCAACCTGATACAATAACATTATAAATAATACTAAGTAACATTATACGCACTGTCACAGGCAAGAAAGAAAATTAGTTTAGATAATTCTGAACCATGAATCTATTATAGAACATAAGAATAAAGAATGGCATTCAGTAGGCAGAAATGTGAGCTGAAGAAAAGTCACAAACAAAACTGCAAAATGAATCCTGGGAACAATGTTAAATGGGGTGGTGGGGAATATTCATCAGAGAGATTGAGAGACTGTATGCCTGTGGTAGGCAAAATAATGTCCTCAAAGATGTCCATGTCCTTATCTCTGGAACTTGTGAATGTTACCTTACATGATGGTAAAAGGTGTTTTGCAGATACAATTAAGTACCTCAAGATGAGGCAATTATTCTAGATGACTTAGGGAAGCCAAATGTGGTCACAAAGACTTTTAAAAGTGGAAGAGGGAAACAGAAAACTAGAGTCAGCGGGAAATGTGATGAAAAAAATAAAGGTCAGAGAAATGCAACATTGTTAGCTTTGAAGATGGAGGGAGGTGGCCATGAGCCAAGGAATGTGGGTGGCCCTAAAACTGAAAAGAAAGAAAGAAAAAAAAAAGGAAGCAGATTATCCCCTAGAGTCTCTATAAAGGAAGATAGCACTGCTGACACCTTCATTGTAGCCCAGTTTATCAGACTTTTAATGCAGAGAACTGCAATATAATAAATATGTGTTGTCTTAAGCCATGACGTTGATAATTTTTTCATGGCAGTTGTATGAAACTACGACAGTGCTGACACTAGCTGCAACGCAGATATGGGGAAGACGAATAATACATTGGGCTTGTAGTACAGGGGCTGATAATTAGAATTTTCATCTACTACTTAAAACTATATCCTTCATCTCATCACATAGCATATCTGTATTCAAGTTTCCCCTCTGGAACCTGAAAAAGTAACTAACTTAACAGAGCTTCCCAGAGCATTAACTAAGGAATGAGCTAACCAACAGGTGAGTCAGCCACTTGCTGGCCACATAGCAAATGCTCAGAAAAATACTGGTTGAACCCATTTGGGTTTTTTTCATTTCCTCTGAGGTTCTTGATCCGTGTGCTCCTCCCTCATAAGGAGTTCCAGGGAAGTGATACCACAGGGATGTTGGGCCTTTGTTATTATGGTTCTTGGATTTTTAAAGCTCAGGTAAGTTGGGGTCATTGTGAATCCTGATCATATCTAAGAATATGTTTTTCCCAAAATAAAAATGAAAGATGAGGACAGAGAAGAAAATAAAATGTACTTTTTTATAATCATTATTTGTCTCAATTGGCACTGCCTTTCCCCCTGAAGAGCATAGAATTGCTTATTAAATTAAGTTGGTATCCAAACTCTTTAACTTCATTTGGCAGCCCAATGCCTGCATTTATCATTCTCAGAGTGGAAACCTGCCATCCAACATCTGGTCTGCATTAATTTTTCTTTAATTCCCTTTACCCTCCTCCACTCCCTTACCCATTCTATCATCTATGATTTTCTAAAAAACCAGTAATCTGAGTGGGTGTGCATATTTCTTAGCATTTTACATTCAGACCTCCAGCCTGCATTCTGTAGAGACAGCAGAGACCCACCTGATTAACTCAGAGATGTATCAAAAATAAAATGTTTCTATCTACACGTAATTGCCAAAGGATGCTATAAAGACTATTCATCACCAACACATTAGAGTTATTTTTTTCAGTCTGAAATGGAAGATGCTCTATAAAACAAAATTTACAAATTCACAAATTTATATGTTCTGGGGGTAATACAATGCATTTTCCTCTAAGGTAAAATAATGGTGTATAGGTCAGGAATACTTAAATAACAAAATGGACTTCCATTCAAAAATGTATATCTCAATTGTCACTTGGGCACCTATGGGAGAGTATCTAGTTATTTGCAGGGACATCCCCGGGGTCCCCGAAAATTTATTCATGGACAGAGGAATAAGGCAGATATGTGACTGTCTCAGAGGCCAGGTCAAACTTTGCCCATAGTTTGAATTAGTCACATCATGAAAAGAAAGAAAGAAAGAAAGAAAAAAGGGTAAATATAAAATATTCAATTAAAAAAAAACAAGATTGGAAAAACATCTGTGTTGAGGAAAAGGGAGCTCTTGGGAAATGTGGCCACTCTGTCAGCACTGCATAATGCAAGGAAAGGAATGAGCAGCCTGGTGGAATTAGAATTGTTCTACATGTATGTGTCAGAACTCTATTGATGTCCAACTGGTCTGAGCATTTTAAAGGCTGGATTTCATATGGGGCATTTGCAAATCTTGCTTTTTTCATGCCAAAAGAGAAAATTCGAGTAACTCTCTTCCATCACATTATTCTTGCCTGTGATTAAATGGTCTTAACTTCAAACTCCAAAAAGAGTTTATATTCATTAACTTTTAGGATTTGTATTCACAATGAAGTAGGCAACTCTTAACTGACCCATATGCGTGCACTGCTTGATATGACCACTTAGAATGTTCTTCTGCTTCTGAAGTGCTATCTCACACATGATCCCTTTCATTTCCATTCATCATCATCCCTGCCTGCTATCCTTAGCTGGAGAGCTCTGTGCCAACCCAGCTTCTTCAGCCTCAAGGATTTCTCTGGAAGAGAGTATTCAGCTTGACGATTCCAGGTTGGTCCTTGGGCCAAGTACCACAGCAATACTCCTCTTTGCACCTTAATGAATAGATCCAGGTCATCTGGTCTGAGCTTCTTCATCTGCTGGCTTTTGACCTTTAATATACTCTAACTATATACATTTCTGACATCTTTCTTGACTCAGAAAAAGATATGTCCCCCTTCCTAAATTTTACCCCTCAATTTAATACTAAATTCACTTTCTTTCCTTCCCTTTAGGGACTTTGCGTCAGCAATTATTTCATTTTCTGTTTGCATCTTCAGCCACCTCCACCCCTTCTTCAAAGGTTTGCCTGGCTTTTGCCCTGTCTCCAAATCAAAAGCAAGAGCAAAATAAAAAATGTTTTATGACCTTGCAACATCACCATTTGGTGCCTAATACTTCTATTTCCAATCACGCCAACAAGTTTGCTCTGTACTTACTGTTTTTATTTCTTACATTTTCCTCAATTATATTTCCTAAACCTGAAGAAAATTGCACTTTTATCAGTCTTCTAGTTATCCAGTTGATGAAATTTCTCAATTTTCTTTAAAACTTTTAGGGTGGTGGAGTAAGGGGAGGGAGAGCTTTAGGACAAATAGGTATTTGTCACCTAATATGTGTGGGACTTAAAACCTAGATGATAGGTTGATAGGTGCAGCAAACCACCATGGCACATGTATACCTATGCAACAAACCTGCACTATTAGTTACTTTTGAAATTTTTATCATATAAGTCCCCCATACTCTGAAAGATTTTCAAAATGTTATCACAATGTATGACTTCATTCAGCCATTCAGTAATAACACATTCATACTCACTAAGCACTTTTTATGATCCAGATATCATGCTAAGTATATTACATGTTTTAGCTAATAAATAGTCAATTGAAATATAAACTCAGTCTGTTTACTTGCAGAGCCTATGCTCTTAACAACCACATTATAGAAACTCTAATTAGTATATCTTGCCCTTAGTATGGCAACCCCAAAATTTTTAAATCCCTGACTAGGGAAGCTGTAATCTAACACTCGAAATTTCAGTTCTTTATTTCCAATTTCTCAATGACCTTCCCAGCCACCTCAACGCTACAAGCTAGACGACCATAAACTTATTTCTCTAGAAACACATATTTTAATTTTGATTATAAAATAGTCATATATTGCTCAGTGATAGAGATACATTCTGAGAAATATGTCATTAGGCAATTTCATCACCGTGTCAACATCCTAGAGTGAACTTACACAAACCTAGATGGCGTAGCCTGCTACACACCTAGGCTATGCGGTATAGCCTATTGCTCTTAGGCAATAAACCTATATAGCATGTTACTATACTGAATACTGTGGACAACTGTAACACAGTTAAGTATTTGTGTAATTAAACATATCTAAATATAAAAAGATATAGTAAAATGATATATAAAATTAAAAAACAGTACATATATAAGAACTTTCAGGATTGGAACTTGCTCTAGGTGAGTCAGGGAATGAATGTGAAGACCTAGGACATTACTGTACATCACTAGCAACTTTTTAAACACTGTATACTTAGACTACATTAAATTTATAGAAAATGTTTTTCTTCAATCATAAATTAATCTTTGCTTACTGTAACTTTTTTCTTTTATTAGCTTTTTAATCATTTTAACTTTTTGATTCAATTGCAATAGCACTTAGCTTAAAACACAAACGTACAGCTGTGCAAAAATATTTTCTTTCTTATATTCTTATTCTATAAGGTTTTCCTACTTTAAAAATTTTGTATTTTTTACTTTTAAAACTTTTTGGTTAAAAACTAGGACAAAAACACACATTAATCTAGGCCTACACAGGGTCAGGATTATCAATGATTATCAATATCACTGTCTTCCACCTCCACATCCTGTCCCAGTGGAAGGTCTTTGGGCCAGTAACACACACGGAACAATTATCTCCAATGCCTTCTTCTGGAATACCTCCTGAAGGACCTGCCTGAGGCTGTTTTATAGCTAACTTTTTCTTAATAACTAGAAGGAGTACACTTTAAAAATCACAACATAAATGCATAAACCAGTAACATAGTAGTTTATTATCCTTATCAAGTATTATGTACTGTACATAATTGTATGTGCTATACTATTTTTTTTTTTTTTTTTTTGAGATGGAGTTTTGCTCTTGTTGCCCAGGCTGGAGTGCAATGGTGCGATCTCGGCTCACAGCAACCTCCATCTCCTGGGTTCAAGTGATTCTCCTGCCTCAGCCTCCAGAGTAGCTGGGATTACAGGCATGCGCCACCATGCCTGGCTCATTTTGTATTTTTAGCAGAGATGGGGTTTCTCCATGTTGGTCAGCCTGGTCTTGAACTCCCGACCTCAGGTGATCTGCTCTCCTCGGCTTCCCAAAGTGCTGGGATTACAGGAGTGAGCCACTGCGCCCGGCCTGTATGTGCTATACTTTCATCCAGCTGGCAGTTTACACCAATATCACCACAAACATGTGAGCATTGTGTTGCCCTAAGATGTTGACATGCCTACAATATCACTAGGCAACATACATTTTTCAGCTCCATTATAATTTTGTGGGACATCCATTGCATATGCTGGCTTTTTACTGAGACATCGTGTTGAGTGACTGTATAACATGGAGACGATATCACAATATCTCTTTCTTCTATGTTTTAAAGTCTCATGGAAACCCCCTATGTGCCACCTCCCAGAAACAAAAATAAAAAGCATAATATCCAAGTATAGATCACATCACAGGATGATCTTGTTATTACCTTCTGAGTGTAGGGGAAAATGTGGTTTCTTTAGAATATATGAAAGTATGACTAATACTTTAGAATTTTCAAGGCTGATTTTATGCACTATCATATTTCGTATTCTATCACGTTTCAGACAATTACAGATTATATTGTATTCTAAAGGGGAAAACAATGTAATTGCAATATAGTAAAAAATGGAAAAAAACATTATGTTGTAAGCCCCAACCACATTCATTGTGCTTTAGCTTTCCTATTTATATTAATTTTCCAAGAATCTCTAGTCCAAATTCTTGCATCAAACTTTGGCTCCTCTTACTCTCTTGAGAAATATGTCAATTCTTCCCTCTCATTACATTAAAATAACCCATTCCATCTATATACTGTTACTGACGCTTTAATGTGAGCTTCCTTTACCTGAACAGAGATAAGTGGCTGTAGAATCCACCTTTAAGAAAACATATGTTGCTTGAAGAGATAGAAATGCAAACAACTAAATATATTACAAGGCAAAATTGAACTTACATCACGTAAAAGTATAAGTAACCAATTCTAGTAAAGCTTGTGTTTGGCTTGGCACATTTTAGTTATGCATAAGTTGGTGTTTAATTTAATTTCAGTATAGTCAACAATTTCTTGTTTAGTTCCTTCAAGGGCCTGAGAATGAGTTCATTCTCTGTAGGAGGTATAGAGAAAGAATAAGCTGTGTGTGCTTGCTCTGATTTTACCAACTAGTTTCAACAATAAGATAGATGATAAGGGATTCAATGAATAAATAATAATAAGTCATAAATCAAGGGTTCTCAATCTAATGGAGTTCAGGAACCATCAGAGGTTTTCATTAACCTCTAACTGAATTTAGCATTTAGAAATTTCCCGTTATGAATGTAGTAGGAAACACCACACCACACACAAACACATACACAGACACACAGACACAGTGGTTTAGTAATACTTATGAATTTGCGCTAGATTTGTAGTTTGTCACATCACACAATATTGCAAACATTTAAAATTATTAAGTTCATCACTATTTTGAAATTATAATAATTAGACTTACCACTAGGCCTTGTTTTTTAAGTTTCTATATGAAACACACAGTGGTTTAATATTTGTATAACTACGTTTCTATAAAATTGGTCTCTGTTGTGATGTTATGTATGTTATTTAATAAATTTTTTAAAAATCTTTTGCATTCTTTCTAAGAGAGACTCTTCGTTGAGGCCAGAACGTGAATGTGTCCATGGCACTAAAAAAGGCAAATAACTTCCATACAAGGTTTTGTGCTTTGGAAGCTTAAAGGAGTAAGAAACTAACCAAACTGGAATGGACCTAACTTTCCAGAGGCAGTAAGACTCCAGTAACAGAAGAGCTTTTATATAGACCCAGAATGTAGAATACTGGAAAGGGTGATCAAAATGAGCTGAGTGAAGTATAAATAAAGACAAAGAGGCATGAATGGGAATGACTCCTTCAGGTGACAGGAGTAACTGACACATTCTTAGGGCACAGGCCACTTCTGCCAGCATAAAGGAGTTGGCAATGCATCTCATAATCTGAGAAATGTTTTTTTCCAGGAAGCCACAGCCACCCTGGGAGAACTGGATTCAGTGAGTTTTAGGGTTGAATCCTTGTGTTAGCACTGTTTTCTGACTCATGTCACATATAACTTATTTTTCTCAGAAGAGTTTTGCATCACCCCTACGTGGTTGCTGTGTGGTCTCAACTGTAGAACAATACGTGAGCAGAGATGGTTTAAGAATGCAGAGGAATGGAATGACGCAGTGGGGAAGTGGGACCTGAGGGTGAATACCCACAGAAAGAGATCAGACCAAGACATGATGCCAAATGGCAGGACCCACAGGCTCTTTTTAAAATTGCCTGCTCATTCATTCTTCTGTTCTGATCCCTAACCACTAAGATCAACCTCTCACTCTTCTTGGATAAACCCATGCTGCAATGTCCTCTTTAACTCTGTTTACATGGCATAAGGTCACTGGTAGACCTGAGTACACAGTAGGCAGGGGGAAGAATTTGGCTCTGGGCTAGATTGCAATTCAGTTGAATGACCACCAGACTAGTGATTTTTTCTAATCTAATCTTTATTATAAATATACTTAAGAGAGAGTCCATGAAGTTTTCTTTGCAACTGTTTTTTTGTTGTTGTTTGATTTTTGACATGTGTTTATTTGTTATTTTTGAATAGAACGTATATACTTTTTCCAAAATGCACACTAGACTTGATTAGCCACATGTCAACTTGGTTACTGAACAGATCTTGAAGTTTTACTTTGAGTGTTTGTGACTTCATCTGGAATCAGTGAGCAGAGGTAGTAAAGAGATCCCCTTCTGTCTTAACATTGAGTCTAGATTTTAAATAGCAGATACAGAAGTAATGGAAGCTTCTGGAAAAATATCTCCACCATGGATTCATTTGCTTTACATATTCTTAGATTTTAATTGTTCATTCAACTTTGAATCCAGTTATTTTTGCCCTGCTCACCTCCATAGCTTAACCCAGCCAAAACTTACCCAGACAGAAAGCTTGTAAACTAAATGCTCATTGCTACCAGAGGGAATTCTGACAGAACACTGGATGCAGCAGTATTGCAGTTACAAAACTGAGACCTTTACTCCTGGAGCCCAGAGAGAAAGCAAACACTGGAGACAAGGTTGCTAAATAACGTTTGGAAGCTTATTCTAGAGCAATGGTGTGTGTACCTTGCTCATGTGACTCCTGGCTCTTGATTGCACCATCTCCTGCTTGCCTGTCCTTTAGGTTAGAGTGGGCATTGGGAAAGACACAGACTCTGCTAACATTACTGATTTTTTTTCTGTTTATTCCCATAGAAATGTATGTGTCACTCTTTCATAGGTGGCATGTAATCACACTGAATTACACCCATCTGTTCTGGGTACCTCCCCTTAGTCACTGAACCCCACAGTCCACTTTTGTACTATCTGTCACTACCATGTAGACTTTCTACGTCGACACTAGAGAAGAGTTAGTGGTGTCAGTGTTTTCGTATGAAGTGGCTATAAAGATCTCACCTGGTTACTACTTGACAATGAAATTCAGGGTCAAGTGTGCTTTCAAATGCACTCTGAAAATCCACTAATTCTTAAGTCTATATTGAGTACAGAATGAGTTTAGCCCTGAACCCTATATCATAGAGTAGAGGAAAGAAGGATGTATTTCTAGGGAGAGAAGCCCGTCAAAGCAGACTGTTAGTAGAAGTAGAACACACATGAGCAATATATGAGAGCACTTAATTAAGCAAGAACTATTCTAGAAGGTTTAAGATAATGTGAAAACCTACATAGGCAGAGTGTTGTGAAGAATCTGCTTAGCAGTAAGATTTTAACAAAGAGGTATGAAGATATCCTCACCCTTATTGTTAGAGGAACAATAAGAGTGAAAGCATGAAGACAGAATGCAAATGGTACTCTTTTTTCTTTTTCTTTTTTTTTCTGAAATTGACTAGTTTGACTGTGGATGGGATGGGATGTCCCAAGGGGATGGGAGTTTAGTGAGAAAAACAGGAGTCAGTCTTCCAGGGAAGGGGCATTCCAATTCCAGCTCTACTACTTGCTAAACTTGTATCTCCAAAACTTCGTGCCTTGTTTCTCATCTATACAATAAATATAATAACAGTACCTAGCTTACATGATTGCTGTGAGTAATAAATGAGATAATTGAGGTAAATTTCTTAGAACAATGCTCAACACCCAGTAAGCACTTAACAATAGCTGTTGTCATCATATTAAAAACTGGCTAGGTGTGGTGAAATCCAATTGTGCAGATTCTGGAAAACCTGCAGAAGTTAAAGTTTGTAGTAAAAGGACATGGAGGGCTTGGAAACTTTAGGCATTGTGGCAGAAGAAATAGATACCCTATCTGTATACGTTAATCAACCGTTAATTCTCCTTTTCAAAGTTTTGCAAGGAAGTGTTGTTCAGCACGTATTTGCTAAACACCTGCTTCAGGGCAGCAATATTCTAGGTATTGTGGCAGGTAGGTATTGTGGCAGGTAGGTATTGTGGCAGAAGTAGAGAAGAGTCTCTGCCAGTGAAGAACGTGATGTTCTGTGGAAAGACGAGTCAGAAATATAGGTAATGTCTGGTTAAGAGTGTGAGACCATATATGAGGAGGTGCCACAGTTAGTGATTACAATGAGCATTTCCAAATGCTTGACCCTAAACCTTTTGTTCCTCCAGGCTTGGCTGAGACTCCTGTGCTACCTAAGTGACAGATTGGGTAGTGAACCTGAATCACGGCTGGTCAATCACTGGGAATTGCCTTCTGCCCTTGTCAGGAAATGACAGTCTTCAAGTCACTCAGGAGGCACCTATCTGGAAGACTCCTTCCCAAAAGAGTGTTTGTTTGAAAGAGACAGATAAACTAATTAGAGAGAAACAAAAGAACCATATCCACTGCAAGTTAAATTGAAAGGGTGATGTGAATTGAAAGCATTTTCAAATTCAGCTTAATAATAATAATAACACCTAAAACTTAACCATTTAGTATATTCCGGGTTCCGTTCTAAGTCCATTATATGTATTAATTCATTGGATCTTCCAAATGTGAAAGGAAAATAAATCTGGGGACCCCAAAATCACTAAGCACAAGGAAAAGTCAAGCTGGGAACTATGTCAGGCAAACCTGCCTCCCATTTTATTCCTAAATAAGAAAGCTACAAAGATTAAAAAAAAAAAAAAAAAAAAAAAAAAAGCTACATACCTCCCTCACAATTTACCTACAAGGAATTCCTTGTGAGCCTCAAGATCTTTACCCCAAAAACAGTTCTGTGGAATTTCACTCTGGCAATGTAAACTGATAGCTTATCTTCACAAGACAGAAGGCCATCCCACTGCTCACCTGAGACAAACACAGGTCTGATGGCTTCCCCTGCCCTATTGTTTATGTAAGAAATGCAGATTCACTGAACCAGACTGAATTGTGTATTCAGTGGAAGGCTGATCAAGGACTCAAAAGAATCCAATCTTTTGTCTTTTATCAACTTCTGATCTAGAAGCCCCACTTTGAGTAGTCCTGCCTTAACAAACCGAACCTTTGTATATCTTATACATATTTATCGATGTCTCATGTTTCCCTAAAATGTATAAAAGCCAGCTGTACCACGACCTCTTTGGGCATATGTCGTCAGGACCTCTGAGGTTGTGTCATAGACACGTCCTTAACCTTGGCAAAATAAACTTTCTGAATTGATGCTGGTACTTTCTAAATTGATGAAGGTACTTTCTAAATCCTATTTTATAAATGAAGGACTGAGGCACAGAGAGGTTAACTATGTTGCCTAGGTCACAGTGAAAACTGAGTGGAATGGCCGGGTGCAGTCGCTCATGCCTGTAATCCTGGCACTTTGGGAGGCCAAGGCAAGCAGATCACCTGAGGTCAGGAGTTCAAGACCAGCCTGGTCAACATGGTGAAATCCCATCTCTACTAAAATACAAAAATTAGTCAGGTATAATGGCGAGTGCCTGTGATCCCAGCTACTTGGGAGACTGAGACGGAATCGCTTGAACTCAGGAGACAGTGGTTGCAGTGAGCCAAGATCGCACCATTGCACTCCAGCCTGCGCAGCGGAATGAGACTCCCATCTTAAAAAAAAGAAAAAAAGAAAAATGAGTGGAACTAGGATTTTGAACCCAGACTCCATGGCTCCGGATTCTAAGCTCTTAACCACGATGCCACACTGCCCCTTTGTGGTATACCTGGACCTGTTCCCTTCTAAAAAGAATTGTGTTTAAATTATGCATACAAGACATTTAAGGTAACTTTTAATTTTAATTGTAATTTTGAGGATTTTAAAGAGAAGGAGAAAATGTTATCAGACTATTTCGCATTCTATAGATAATTAATGCCAATTCAATACATAACTTTTCTCATTAGGAACAACACTGCAAACTGCAAAATTGTGTTTCCTAATGCCCTGTGGAAATGAGCAGACTTTTAAAAAATACTTTCTACTTTTGGCTTTCCTTTAAAGGATCTGCACATTGGAAACCTCTCCTCACTTCTCATTTCTCCTTCCCTTCCTCTCTCCTTTCTCTCCCCTCCCTCCCTTCCCCACTCTCTCTCTCTCCTACAAGTCTAATGGCAGAAGGACTAGAGTGTCTCTCATAGCTACCTCAGGTCCTATTTCTTAGGCAATGGGACCACACTTTTGATTCGGGCACAATCTTCCCCCATGTTTACTCTTGGCTTTTTGCCATCCAGTGGTCTAAAAAGCCTTCATGCAGGGTGCTTTGGTAAAACATGAAGATCCTGTTATCGTTTCAAATTTTGCTCAGAATTCTTTTCCTTGACCCATTTGTCTAACTACCCCCTATTCCAACACGCTCACAAAACATACTTATTTTCTTTTTGATATCAAGGTGGGTTTTTTTTTGTTTGTTTGTTTGTTTTTTTGCCATTATTCCAACCTTTCATGATGTTGTGTAATGCCCTGTTTTTGCATGTGCTGTTCCCTTTATTGAACTTCCTTTTCTGCTTCTTCATCTGGCCAATGCTACTCATTGATAAAAACACAAATGAGATGTCTTCTATGTTGAGAAAGCCTTTACCTCTATAGGCAGAAAGAAGTGTTTCTAGAAGACTTTGTTTTCTCTTTATCACTGTATGTAGCACATCATAATGTTTTATTGGCATGTCACCGATTCCCTGACCCTCCTGTCATGGAAACACCTGTTAGTCTATGAGCTTTTAGAAGATAAGAATGATGCTTTATTCACTCTCCTATCATTGAATCCTGGCACTAGAGTCACTGCTTGTTTTGGCATCTGAACACTTTGAGAATTTTATATGACAACTCTTAAGCCTGAAAAAGGTGATCTCACACAACTAGGTTTTGTATTTCCCCTCCCTAACATTAAACATACCCAAAGAACTAAGAGTGGTTGTAAATTAGTCTAATCTAAATACAATCTTGAAAGGAAGTCTGCTGCTACCATTTAATTATTTAATCAACTCTGTTACACATACACACACACACACAGGATTAAAAGTTGACAAAAGAAGTTGTTAACTTTAATAAGGATTACCGCTGTTTACAATGGGAATTCTTCTAACCCACCATGAGGTTTGTACCTCAGCAAACACTTCCTAGAGTTCCTCACCTATACTATCTACTCATCTGTCCATGTATGGGCTTGTTCATGCTCCATTTCCAAAATATCTCCCATAACCCATGTTGACCTTAAGGATTGAACCAGGAATTGATACCTGGCCACAGCTGGGGCATTTATCTCTCTTCTTATACTCATAGTCTCAAGTAAACCCTTCCTTGAATGAAGAGACCTGAAGATAAAGACTTGCGAAGAAACAAAAGAGTGAGCAGACGAATAGAGAAGGGAAGCTTATTTTCTGAAGAAACCATCATAACAACTGTGGTTTTTTATATTAGAGTTCTTGATTCTAAGCCCCCATATGGTGCAATAGAAATGCTGGCCAGTGGTTCCATGAAATACACTATAGTAAGCCAGTAAAGACAGTTCACTGCTCAAAATTAGCTTGAATAGGTTTTTGTTATTATAACTAAAATGTATAATTTAAATTACTAATCCAATGTTACTTTCTCAGTCTGAAACACCCATATGCCCTAAACCTACTAAATTTTTTCAAGGCCAAACCCAAACGCCATGTCTTCTCTGAAGTTTTATCATTCTAATGACATAATTTTTTTGTATTACACTTACAAGCTGGGTTATTTATTTGTGCTAATTAATTTATTTTGCAATTCCACACAAACTGCTGAGCACCTGTCCTATTTATTGCAGGCAGTACGCCAGAGGTGTGAAGGTAAACACAACTAACCTCTTGTCTCCATAATGCTCATAACTTCTTGTAAGAACCACCATCAACAACAAAATAATATGATTTATTATGATATGATCTAAGTAGAAGTCTGGAAGCAAAGAAAAGGGACAACAGAATTCTGCTTTGCAGGAGAAGGAATGGCCTTTAAAAAAAAAAAAAAGTACAGTAGTTGCTTATCATTCTGTCTCTTCTACTACATTGTAAGCAAGCAGAGGGCAGAGTGAGCATCAACGTTTATAACAAAAAATAACCATCACCGTCCAGTACCAAGAATAGTATCTTTCTCAGATCAGATTCCTTGGGAACAACTCTGCTATGGAGATTTATAAGCCAGATATTACTAAGCAGTATTATTGGCAACAAGATCCCTAAGGAAATGAGAAGAACAAGACTGGACAGAAGAAAATATTGAGCTGTAATACAATTGTAATGGAAGTCTCATTCACCCCACAGGGAGTTCTAGAGATAAGATGGCCATTCCAAGTTGTCCTGCTTGAGGCAAGGGGAGCAGGCTATTGTACCTTCTGCATGGGTGATTCATTGGAGGACCCACAAATTTAGGCAAGACAGCTTCCATCATCTAAGGCAATACCCAGAGAAGTAATCCATTGTGAGTTTTCTGCAACCTATATTCACAGCAGCTGGGAATTAGTGCCTCTGGGCCAAAGAGAGATCTGGGTATCACAGCACTGGGTTCTGTAGTATCTACTGCAGAACCCTGCAAATAATAAACACTTAGTAACTATTAGTGGAAGTTCAGTTTTATATATTAGTGTTCACTGTTTTAAAATTCTGTTTTTCAGTGCTGGCATGCATATTCCTACCTGAGAACTGAATTCATTGCCATTTTCTGAGCTTTAGCTATGAGTTCACTGACATTTACAATTGCGGGGAACTAAGTTCCCCAGGGTTGGGAAAAGATTCATATCCACATTATGTATCTTGCTAGTCAATGGACAGGGCCTCCCGGCCTGTGTCACTCAGCAACTGGAATTTTAATCAAGTCATGGCCTCAAGGAAATCAATCATGATCAAGACATCCACAGTTGGCTGGCAACAAAGATAACAGTTAAGGGTAAGTGGTGTTATATGCTAATTCGTTGGGAGTTCTTTGGAGTTCAGCCCAAGTTAGACAGAATGATAACTGTTTCCAAAAATCTAAATCAAAGCAATTGTTTCCTTGGTAAAGGAAGTTTAATCAAAACAAAATGAAAAAAGAAAAACAGCCAGTGAACTGGTTGAGTAAGAAAAAATATAGTACTTTATATTCTATGCCAAACTAGCCAGCTTAATTTATTTTACTGAAAAATAAATTCTGCTGGAAGAGGATCCAATAGCTTTGAGTAAATGTCAACCTTGATCAGTACATAACCAGGTATATGTTACACACTTGGCAAGAGAGTAGCAAAGTGAACACATTCCCAGTTGTCAAAATGGTTGGCTTACTAAATATAATCTCAATCCTATTTGAACAAACTTTTTGACAGTTACTTGGTTTCTAAACTCTGAAACTACCAGAGAACGTTACTGGGAAAACACCTTTTTGCATGGGAATGAGGAAATCTGATCCTGGGAAGTTAGAAGTCTGTGCGCTGATATTTATTAAATTATATGTGTCAATGGAGGGGAAATTTGTGGGGAAGCCAATTTCAAACTATTTGGGGTGATTGTGGGAGGCTGGGTGAATTCCATCATTGCCTCAACTTCTTCTTCTATAAATTGAAGACACATCAGTTGCTCCCTCCCTTCAAGGTAGAATAACCCCCACAAGACAGGTTTGGCAAAGCTGTAAGAAGATGGGCTATCTACTCCTGTCTCTTGGAAATACTTGAACATTAGTCTTGCAAATCTCAACTCTCTCTCCCTCCATTATTTTCTTTCTAAAAATATCTAGATAACCATACACTCATGAACTAATCAGATCACAGCTTTCGAAAACTGCTATAGGTCATTTAGTTTAATCTTAAAATCCAAAGTCCCCCTCTCCAACATAAAAGGAATTGTTCAGCCTTAATTTGAAGAGTTAAAATAGCAGACCCTCACTATATCTGTAGACTACTAAATATAATTTCAATCCTATTTGAACAAACTTTCTGACACTTGACTTGGTTTCTAAACTCTGAAACTCCCTGAGAACTTCACTGGGAAAACACCTTTTTGCATGGGAATGAGGAAATCTGATAATAGGAGATTAGAAGTCTGTGTATTGATATTTATTAAATTACATGTGTCAATAGAGAGAGGGGAAGTTGGTGGGGAAGCCAGTTTCGAACTATTTGGGGTGATTGTGGGAGGCTGGGTGAATTCCATCATTGCCTCAACTTCTCTTTCTATAAATTGGAGATACATCTGTTGCTACCTCCCTTCAAGGTAAAAGTTTATTTTGCTAATATTGAGGACATGCACCCGTGACACAGCCTCAGGAGGTCCTGAAGACATGTGCCCCAGGTGGTCAGAGCAGTTTGGTTTTTATACATTTTAGGGAGACAGGAGACATCAATCAACATATGTAAGCTGAACATTGGTTAGGTCTGGGAAGGTGGGACAACTCAAAGTGGAAAGGAGGCTTCCAGGTCATAGGTAGATAAGAGACAAGTGGTCGCATCCTTTTGAGTTTCTGATTAGCGTCTCCAAAGGAGGCAATCAGATATGCATTCATCTCAGTGAGAAGAGGGGTAACTTTGAATAGAATGGGAGGCAGGTCTGCCCTAAGCAGTTCCCACCTTGACTTTTCCCTTTAGCTTAGTGATTTTAGGGGCCCAAGACATTTTCCTTTCACAGTGTTATACTAGGAGATTTCACTAGTCAGAAAATTGAAAGTCTTCCAATTCCAACCTTGCTTTTTGCTGTGAAAAAGGCTAGATACTGAAATACTCAATGCTTTGTTCCTCTTTAAAACATGAGTTTAGCACTATTTATCTCGTCATTGTTAGATAGTATCTGTTATAGACAATAATACCAAATAAATAAAATGATTCTTGTTCTGATAAAGATCACATTTTAGAAGGTGAAACTGATACCCATCTATACTATAAGAAGACAGTAATGCATAAGGAATCTGTTTCAGTGATGAGAATTTTCTAAAACACTCCAGAAGACTACAAAAATTACACCTCTTGGTGGAGGAAGGTTGACAATTTTGCATGGAGTTAAAAAGTTGTTTTTTATGCAAAGTCCTAAAATAGTAAAAACAAAAGCTTTCCCAAAATGTTATTTTTTTAAAAGTCTTTTTTGGGTACTTGGGGATGCATACAATAAATGCTGGTTCCATTTTCCCCTGTT
The DNA here is from genome assembly GCF_009764315.1 of Trachypithecus francoisi. NCBI lineage: Eukaryota > Metazoa > Chordata > Mammalia > Primates > Cercopithecidae > Trachypithecus > Trachypithecus francoisi. The sequence continues at coordinate 76,955,458 of NW_022681472.1, read as the reverse complement.
GCTAAGTTGTCACCTCCCAAAACATAGATATGTATAATTTCCCTCATTTTTCTCCCCAGAACAGAAGTGTATTTGGGTAATGGCTGTTGACACAGTCAATTGGATAAGTAATGCACTATTTTATAAGTTCATGAAAGTGAAGTAGCTGATTTTGCTGTAGGACAAAGTATGTCTACAATCCAGTTAAGGAAAGGTTACAGGATTTCTATTTACTCCTGCTCAGTATTTTTGTGCAAAACCATAAAATGTCAAGTCTTTTAAGAAAGAAGCATAATAAGTCTCTGTTTGTTGCTGAAGCAACTCTTTAGGGACTTAGATCAATCAAAGGGATGCCTCTGGGCCATGCATTCTGGGAGAAAATCTTTGAAAGTATTGTTTTTAGAGGCTATAAATCTACCCTTGTGTTTGCTGTCTGTCCACACAAGCTTTAATCACTTAACAAACAGAATCATTTGTAAGACCAAGGAAAAGACAGTCATTTCCAGAGGAACTTTTCTCTCAAATCTCAACTTCATCTCTTACAGATCTCACCAGGATATGACAAGAGGCTTAGTTTCTTAGTAAATCAAATATATCTGGCTGGATTGTGAGACCAGGGAATTAAGAAGCAATATGATGCAAAGATACGAAGTCCTCAGGATGATACAAAACTACCTACATGACAGATTCAGCAGCATGAAAAGCAAATAATACTACATAGGGCCCAGAATGGCATACTTTACATTAACATGGAAGATATAGTCCCAAATCCTTTCAGACTAGAGGGCATGAGGTTCTCATTAGCACTAAGGGGGTGGAACACATGAAGAAAGCCAGGCAGAAGTGCTTCCAGAGGAAATTTAAATACTGAGAGTGGTAACCTCGTACAGAAGAAGCTCTCACAATTACTTGCAAAGGACATTTCTTATTTCAATTTCCAAATGTCTTAGAAACAATCAGATCGTTCACACCTCTCCTGTGATGCAAGCTTTGAAAATCATCACCTTGTATACTAGAGAATATGAGTTGCTTGGGATCTCCTTCCATAAAATCAGGTTCTAAGAACAAACAGAAGTTGAGGGAGGGGGAGAAAACCACATCACCAAAGACGAGTATAATGAACAGTTTTGACTGATAACTTTGTAAAGAAAGGGAAGGTGATCAAAAGAGTAAGTCATTTTACGATGCTTAAGTGTAAAGCTGTTCATTGGCAGGAACTGGCTGACGATCAACTGAGGATTGTTGCAAGAATATATAGGGAGGTAAAAAATAATAGAAAAACTTTTCAAAAATTAAGAGCTAGATCTCAGGATAGCTGTAAGTTTGTTTAGGACTCAATTACATCTTTATTAGGCTGCTCTTGTTTTGACTCAGTTTCTCTGTTGTTCCTCTTCCCAGTATTCTGATTAAGGATATTGGCCTCTGGCGGAGGAGAATAATATTGAGAAAGTATGCATACCAACTTTTCCTGATAATATAGGAAAAGGCAGGTATACCTTCTATCTAATTTCTAAGCTATTTAAGATAGATTCTAAGGTCCTTGGGGCGAAGGGTCAAGTCTTCCTTGTAGTACTAATCAAGAGTTTTTTGCATATTTTGATTATGGAAATATTTAATTAAATAGATTTTTCCACTCTTTTATTAAATACATAAAATGTTCATTTCCTTCTATAGTGAAATAGATAAGGTTGACAGTTAACTGGATGGTCTGAATTGAGTCACACAAAAGCCCCTTTGACCAAAATTAACTCTTCGATTTTATTCACTGTCTGGAATTGCAGAATTGAGATTTCCTTAGGCTCTAGACGTTTCCTCCCCCATCATGATGGCCTTGATTGCCACCATGAGCAAATTAGGCTGGAATTGACATGAGATTGTGAAATATTGTAATGAGAAAAGGGATTTTCTCTAATTTATATAAAAAGACTTTGGGGTTGATTCTATCAGTTTTCTCACTCCCACAGGATTCATACAGAGACTAAGGCATCAAAAAACATTAAAAGTATTCTGTGATCCTGACGTTTTGGTTCCTTTAAGTTGTTCCACAACAGCAAGATGCCATGGCTCTAGTAAGGACTATACTAGGATGTAGTGCTCATAACTTAGAGCAGTATATGCACTGAGCTAGACTGGGATGATACTATAGTGGGAAAATGTGTCTCCTTTCTGCAAGCCTCTTGTATCAGTTCGAATCCCCAGAGCACACCAACCACACAAGGCACTGTGGCGTAACACGCTGTTTTAATGAGCAGCTGGGTATAGGCCGGCTGAGGCCTAAAATGGGGTCTGCACCAAATGAGGACGGGGCAGGGGTTTTACAGTCTCCTGTAAACAGGAAGTGTCTCGGTCGGATGTAACTGCTACAAGGTACTAGGATGGCCTCTCGGTCTTCAGCGGGTACGTGGCTTCTGGCTAGCTCTCTTCCTGCTTCTGTTATCTTTCTGAGGCACACTGCAGGCGCAAGTGGCCTTGCGCCTTGGGACTAAGCCTGAGGAGGGAGGAGTTATTCATCCCCTTAAGCTTTCAGGCCCTGGGGAGAATCTTTCACTTTCTTTGAAATGTGTTCTAAGCCTGTAGGCAGAATGATCTTTTCTGACCCTTATAATCTGACAGCAAGTTATACATTCTTGTATTTCTTATGTATGCCAGTCAGCTTTGTTTTACACTCAAATGCTTTCAAGTCAGTGTGCTGCGTTAGATACAAGGTTTCAAGAAAACAGATATTATTTCTTACTCATTTTTTAATCTTTCCCAACTTGTCTTTATCTCAAATTTTTCTCTTTATGAGCTCTCAGGGTAAAATAAGAAAAGCAGTTTATGAATAAGTAAATCAAAATCTTAATGTAAATATGAGGGTTATAATATAAAGAAGTTATTATACTAATCCTTTCATGATCTTTGCAATGTGGTGGTTGCCAAAGTAAAACACATGCAGACTAGGAGATGTGTGAAAATCTGAAAATCATTAAGTTGAAGGAAGAAAATATTAGAAACTCTATTTATACTTATTTTCAGCTCATTCATTATACTTTTCTTTAGAACTTTTTCAGTTCTTCAAATGTAAACTCACTTAGCATTATTAATTCAGAGAAGACCCCTAATAATAGAAGAGGAAAAATGCATTTATAAAAAATTAGGCTTAATGGAAAGTTACATATGTATATTCTCCACTATCACATCTTATTCTTGAGGACTAAACTCTGACCTTTTTCTTTTCTTGCCCAAATTCCTATCGCAGAGGCCTGGGGAGTCATGCCTCACAAACCATAAAGTCTCATCAGAGGGGTTTTATTTAACCCTATGTACCCATGGCTTACTTTCCAACCTGACTCTAGCATATCACGTGACAGATACAGAAAGAAATCTACCTATTGTAACCCCAAATATGTTTCTTTGTCATATCTTGAAATAGCCTGTAAAGCTGTCTCTCCTGCGGAAAATCTGCATTCTGTAGAGAATCAGCTTCCCTTTCGGGTATTTTACCTGATCCAGGAGAGAATCAACTAAGAATCTGGCACTTTTTTTTTTTAAGTCTAATAAGAAATCTAATAAGATATACTTGCAATCTATTCTGTCTGAAGCCTGCTACCTGGAGGCTTCATAGTAAAAAACCTTGGTCTCCACAACCCCTTATTTTAACTCAGACATTTCCTTCTATTCATTTCAGGTCTTTAGACAACTATTTAAGTTTTTCAACCAATTGCCAAATAGAAAAGCTTTGAATATACATATGACCTGGAAGTCCCCCTTTCGAGTTGTCCCACCTTTCCAGACTGAACCATTGTATATCTTACATGTATTAATTGATGTCTTATGTCTTCCTAAAATGTAAAAATCAAGCTGTAACCCAACCACCTTGGGCACATGTTCTCAGGATTTCCTGAGGGCTGTGTCACAAGCCATTTGTCATTCATATTTGGCTCAGAATAAACCTCTTTAAATATTCTACAGTTTGACTCTTTTCATTGACATTCTTAATATTAATTTTAAAAGTGTTTTTGTTTCTCCTGTTTCCTTGAGTTAGGTCAGGTTCTCGTTGTAGAACACCCAGGTAGAAAAAAAGATAACATGGTATGTACTACTAACTGTTTTTTAAAGTTGATATGAAAAAAGCTCAATGACATTTGTCTGGGAAAAGTTTTCTTAGATAAAACCCTAAAAGCACAGGCAACAAAAGCAAAAATAAACAAGTAGAATTTAAACAAATTAAAAAGCTTCTGCCCAGCAAAGGAAGTAATAAACAGAGTGAAGAGTAAACACACAGATTGGGTGAAAATGTTTGCACATCATGTATCTGATTAGAGGCTAATATTCAAAATACATAAAAAACTCAAAGAACTCCATAGCAAAAACACAAATTACCCCACTAGAATATAAGCAAAGAACCTGAATAGATAATTCTCAGAAGACATACAAGTAGTCAACGGATACAGGAAAAAAAAATCTCAGCATCACTAATTATCAGGGAAATGCAAATTAAAACCATGATGAGATATCACCTCACAGCTGTTGGAATGGTTATTATCAAAAAGATGAAAGACAAGTGTTGAGGAGGATGTGGAGAAAATGGAATCCTTCTACATCGTTGGTGGGAATGTATATTAATAAAGCCATTATGGAAAACAGTGTGGAAGTCTCTCAAAAAACTAAAAATAGAATTACCATATGATCCCACTACTGGGTATATATTCAAAGGAATTGAAACCATATGTGAAAGGACATTCACACTCTCATGTTCAATTGTACCATTATTTATACTAGCTAAGAAATGGGTGTACAACCAAAGTATTCATCAAGAATTGAATGGATAAAAAATATGTATACAGACAATGGAATACTATTCAGACTTCAGAAAGAACAAAAGTCTGTCATTTGTGACAACATGGATGAATTGGAGGATGTTGTGCTAAGTGTAATAAACCAGGCACAGAAAGATAAATTCCACGTGATCTCATATATAGAATCTAAAAAGTCAGACTCATAGAAGTAGAGAATAATATGGTGATTATCAGAGGCTGGGGAATGGTGACATGTTGACCAAAGGACAGTAAGTTTCTACTAAATAGGAGGAATAAGCTTTAGGAATCTATTGCACAGAATAGTAACTATAATTAATAACAATGCATAGTATATTTCAAAATTGCTTAAAGTTTAGATTGTAAATGTTCTCACCACAAAAAATGGTAAGTATGTGAGGTGATGGATATATTGATTTGATTTAATGATTCCACAATGTAAATATATATCAAAAGATCACATTGTATCCCGTAAATGTGTATAATAATTTGTCAATTAAAAATAAATTTTAAATTTAAAAATATTATTAGGTAAATCAGAAATAACCCTAACCCTAATGTCCATCAACTGATAAGTAACTAAACAAAATGCAGCAAATGAAAAGAAAGTCCAAATCAAGTATACAGGGGCAATCAAAATTAAAAATATATACAAAAATAAAGGAAAATTATCTTATGTAGAATATATGTGCAATATACATGTGTGTGTATATATATATATATATTTTTTTTTTTTTTTTTTGAGGCGGAGTCTCGCTCAGTCACCCAGGCTGGAGTGCAGTGGCGTGATCTCGGCTCACTGCAAGCTCCGCCCCTCGGGTTCACGCCATTCTCCTGCCTCAGCCTCCCGAGTAGCTGGGACTACAGGCGCCCGCCACCTCGCCCAGCTCATTTTTTGTATTCTTTAGTAGAGACGGGGTTTCACCGTGTTAGCCAGGATGGTCTCAATCTCCTGACCTCGTGATCTGCCCGTCTCGGCCTCCCAAAGTGCTGGGATTACAGGCTTGAGCCACCGCGCCCGGCCCGTGTGTGTGTGTGTGTGTGTGTGTGTGTGTGTGTGTGTGTGTGTGTGTGTGTATGCATATTTATCACATTTCCTTCATCCTAAGATGGCTCCAAATGCTAAAATACACTAGCAATTTAATATTTTCTGACAAAAAAGAATTATTATAGTAAATGAGTATATAAATTATAATTCAGTTACCAGTTTTTAAAATGTTAAAATGGGGGGAAATGCAGTTTGCTTTAGCACAAATTCTTTAGCCGCCTTACATTGGCTCTGTTTTTCTATTCTTTGATGTCCCTGGCCTTTTCACTATCTACTTCAAAATTTTCTAGACAGAATTTAAGTATTTAAATAAATAGAAATGTATTAATTAATATCTCTCCCAGTTTTCTCTATAACTTAAATTTATCAATTTATTTCAATATTACTTTAGAATCTACTATAATTTTATGGGTTTTAATAACATTTTTTATTCTTTAGAGTTTCTCCAAAGACAAATTTACTACTTGGGATTCCAAACCAAACAACTTTTATGTTGCAAATATTTTTAAACACAAATAAGTCATTGATTTATACGTTTGCGTCACTTGTAGGAATATTTAAATGCCCATCAAGTCAAGTCAAAAATTAACAAATCACAGTTCAAAGCTATAGATTATGTAAATGTTTTGTGGTAAGGATATTTAATTAAGTATTGATAGAACAATGAAATGTGATTCTTAGGAGAATTTTTAAAATCCTTAATTTTTTAACTTATTGTGCTAAGCTACTGTTTAATTAACTAAGAAATATATTGTTGGTAACAGAGATGCTGTAATTGCTCTGTCTCTACTGAAAATACAACTTTAGCTGGGTTTGGTGGCGGATGCCCGTAATCCCAGCTACTTGGGAGGCTGAGGCAGGAGAATCTCTTGAACCCAGGAGGTGGAGGTTGTGGTAAGCTGAGATCACACCATTGCACTCCAGCCTGGGCAACAAGAGCAAAATTGCATCTCCAAAAAAAAAGAAAAAAACAAGTATCAATCGGGATCTGGTCAGAAAAATTTAACCCATATCTGTTATTGTATGAGAGAAACTTTAATAGAAGGAGATAGAGAATAGAAAATGACAAAAGAGGAATCGTGGTAACAGAGCGATAAGGAACTGCAAGATGTAGCACCACTCCTAGATTTGGGGGCAAGGGGAAAATGTGGGGGCATTGAGAACCCAGAAGCTTAGAGGAGTGGCCCTGCAAACACTGAGACCCCTGAAAGCAGATGGATCCCTCTAGTGCTGGTACTTCTGAATGCATCCAAAGAGACTGGTTCTGAAAGTTGCACAAAATAATACTCAAGACTAGAACCAAATATTTTTTGCCATGGTGAAGGATCTAACAGCAATTTAGCTGCCAAGGGGAAAACGGCTTAGAGAGAACCAGCATCACAAAACAGATTACAAAAGAGATTTTGCTGAGAAACAATCGCTTAATAACTGGCACATACACTAAAATAAAAATTGAAAATATACACAAAATCCTTAAAAATATGCATACCCTTTGAACAAACACTTCCTTCCACTATGGGAACGCCTTGTAAGGCAATGAATTTAGACATCCATAGTTGATCTAACTCTAAGCCCAGTAAATTCTACTCTCTTTTCCTAAACTTTCTCTTGTACATTTCTAAAACTTATTCCTTAATTTAGGACTTACATTTATTTATTTATTTATTTATTTATTTATTTATTGAGACTGAGTCTTGCTCTGTTGCCCAGGCTGGAGTGCAGTGGCGCAATCTCGGCTCACTGCAAGCTCCACGTCAGATTCACGCCATTCTCCTGCCTCAGCCTCCCAAGTAGCTGGGACTACAGGCACCCGCTACCACGCCTAGCTAATTTTTTTGTATTTTTAGTAGAGACAGGGTTTCACCATGTTAGCTAGGATGGTCTCGATCTCCTGACCTCGTGATCGGCCTGCCTCGGCCTCCCAAAGTGCTGGGATGACAGGCGTGAGCCACCACACATGGCTTTTTTTTAAATTACTATATGTTAAAACAAAGTTTTTCTTTTTTCTTTTTTTTTTACATACTATAGGTTAAAAAAAGAAAAATAAAGCGTAAATGTACTAAACAAATGCCTACTGATATTTCTAAATAAAAAAATCTAGTGATACCGCTGCATTACTGAAAATCTGTAAACAATTCTCTTTGTTTGGGGATGCAGTGTAATGCTTAAAAGCTTCATAACCTCGGCTGGGCACAGTGGCTCACGCCTGTTATCCCAACACTTTGAGAGGCCAAGGCAGGCAGATCACCTGAGGTCAGGAGTTCGAGACCAGCCTGGCCAACATGGTAAAACCCCATCTCTACTAAATATACCAAAAATTAGCTGGGCATAGTGGTAGGTGCCTGTAATCCCAGCTACTCAGGAGATTGAGACAGGAGAATCGCTTGAACCCGGGAGGCAGAGGTTGCAGTGAGCTGAGATCATGCCATTGCACTCCAGTCTGGGTAACAAGAGTGAAACTCTGTCTCAAAAAAAAAAAAAGCAAGCATCATAATCTCATCTCCAACCTTTGAAATGAAGTGGTGGTTGAGTCTGGTCTCAGGAATCAGATTCCAGGGACCAAATCCAGGACCTGATGCATAGTCACTGTATGTATATAAACAAGTTTGTAATAAAATTTCACTTTGTCTCTGTTTTTTTGTTTGTTTTTACTGTTGTTGTTTTGTTTTGTTTTTTGTTTTAGTTAAAAATGGGGATAATGATAGCACCTATTTCACTATATTCAAAAAGATGACATAGGAATTAAATAAATTAATGAAGGTAAAGTGGTTAGCACAGCATCTGGCGAATGTGTTACTTAGTATTAGCCTTTTCTCCTGGCATATTAGGCTAGTCAGTATTCCTCAGAGAGCATGCACATTTGCTCAAGCTCTTTGCTTGAAAAAAATTCTTCTGTTCTTGCATTTTATCTTGTTGAATTTTATTCAACTTTCAACCTCAGTTCAAGTATTACCTGATCAGTTATCCTTCCCAAGCTGCTGTCTGAAGTAGAATTGCTTCCAAAGCAAATTTTGAACATAAGATCAAAGCACTTACTGAGTTATACCAGTAATTGCATTTTATTTATATTTATTTATAACTGATTTATTTGTTAATCTTTTCCAATAGATTCTAACGTCCTTACAGGCTGGGTCATGACTTATTCAGTGTCGATCCCACCATGCCAAGCCCTGGACCTGGCACATATTCAGGGCTTAATAAGCATTTGTTGATATAAAGGATGCTCATCATTATATTACTTACAAGTACAATAAATCAAAATAATATACAAATAACAAATTTGTTACATTTGGAAGAAAGGCTAAATGTGGAAACTACATCTACTGAACTAATGTGTAAAGCCATTAAAATTGTTTGACACACCATGTAACAACAAAGTATGATACATAATTACGTAAAAAGGTTGGCTGGGCACGGTGGCTCATGCCTGTAATCCTAGCACTTTGGGAGGCTGAGGTGAGTGGATCATGTGGTCAGGAGTTCAAGACTAGCATGGCCAACATGGTGAAACCCTGTGTCTACTAAAAATACAAAAATTAGCCAGGTGTGGTGGTGGGCACCTGTAATCCCAGCTACTTGGGAGGCTGAGGCAGGAGAATTGCTTGAACCAGAGAGGCACAGGTTGCAGTAAGCTGAGATCATGCCACTCACTACACCAGCCTGGGAGAAAGAGGGAAGAAACTCCTCAAAAAAAAAAAGTTACAAAATTACCATATGCATACAAAAGTAACAGAGACAAACAACAGGACAAACACTAATGCAGCAACATTTACAGCACAAAATGTTAAGCTTGCTTTTCTTTGAATATTGGCACTATAAATAATTTTATTTTCCTTTATTTCCATGAAATACATTTTTTCAGTGTTCTCTCATAGGCGCAAATTTTAAGCACTAATAGATATTTTAAAAGTGTATGATTATACAGTTCCAACCATAAAAACATTTTAGTGTCAGCTGGTTAACTTAAGTAACTGTCTAGTCTTTGAAGTTATTGAAAAAATTAGGCTGGGCACCGTGGCTCATGCCTGTAATCCCAGCACTTTGGGAGGCCAAGGCGAGCGGATCACGAGGTCAGGAGATCAAGACCATCCTGGCTAACACGGTGAAACCCCATCTCTACTGAAAAAAAAAAAAAAAATTCCAAAAAATTAGCCAGGCTGGTGGTGGGCACCTGTAGTCCCAGCTACCAGGGAGGCTGAGGCAGGAGAATGGCATGAACCTGGGAGGCAGAGCTTGTAGTGAGCCGAGGTCACGCCACTTCACTCCAGCCTGGATGACGGAGCGAGACTCCGTCTCAAAAAACACACACACAAAAAAAAAATTTACGAATCTTGCACTCAGAGGAGACGAACAAAAGCCATGTTTTTATTTGTAAAAGGAAAACCATCCCATACATCATTTATCAGCCAATAAAGAGAATACACAAAGCAAACTGTACAGAAAACTAGCTTTTCCTGGGAAGACTATTCGCTCTGATTTTAGCCTGTTTTCTTTTGCATCTTCTTCTGTGTGCTTACCGTGTTCTAGATTTATCCATTTGGAATCCCTTCTCCAAACCCAGGAGGATACAATTTGGTAAATTATTCACAGTAAGATTGCAAACAAAGCAGATATTCCTCTCAGAGATATTTTCATTCAATGAACAGACCACAGAAAACTAGAGACTTAGGATCTAAAGGAAATATATGATGGGGAGATTTCAAATTAAATGACCAAAGGTGGGAAATGTACAATAATAATATATAAAATAAATATAGTATACTGTAAATAATAAACATATACTGTGCAATGAGAGCATTAATAAACAGTATAATCATAAATATGTAGTGCAATATATAATTAATATTTAGTCACATGCTATATTCTCAACAATATATTCTGCCTTTCATATATCTACTTAAATCTTCACAACTACCTTATGAAGGACATAGCTTTAAAAGTTTCATTTCAGAGATGAGGAAGCTGAGACAGACACACAGCTGTTATGTAGCACACCTAAGGAAAAAAAAAGAAGAAGGAAGAGAAAAGAAAAGAAAGAGGGAAAGAAGGTGGACGAACCAAGGTTCTGAAACCTACAATCTATACTTTCCATATATTTCTGGACCAAAGCAAGTTCCCTATGCCCATAAAATCCAGTAAAAACCACTCCTCTCTAATCTAAACAAAGACAGCCCATCAAAAACCATTCTTTTCCTGATAATACTTGAAAATATTGTAAGGCACTAAAGAAATATAAAGTAAAAGATAGTGGTTCAGAGATCTGAAATCAGATATGAGCTCAAAAGTCCACTCTGAGTTATGAGTTATCCAGTTACAAAATTGACCAAGGTATTAGCCTTTTTGAAGCTCACTTTTGTATTGTTTCTTTTGTTGTTTATCTAGAATAGGGATACAATACATAATAGTGTTTTATGAGGAGTGAAAGAAAATACATGTAAAATATTTAACAAAATCCAGATTATTTATATGTGTGTATATATCATGTGTGTATATATATCATATATATCTTTTATATATGATATATATCTTTTATATATGATATATATATCGTCATCCTTTGTAACATACATATAATAATGAATTCTTTGCAAACTTAAAATGTTTAGGTATATTAAAAGTCAAAAATTTTTAAAATAAAAAAACTTACAAAAGTCAATCATTGATAAACTCAAGGTAGTGCAGTTGTAATTAGAAAATAGAAACATAATTACCAGGCTGGGCATGGTGGCTCATACCTGTAATCCCAGCACTTTGGGAGGCTGAGGCGAGAGGATCACTTGAAGCCAGGAGTTTGAGAACAGCCTGGACAACATGGCGAAACCTGTCTCTACTAAAAACACAAAAATTAGCCAGGCATGGTAGCACACGCCTGTGATCCCAGCAACCTGGGAGGTTGAGGCAGGTGAATCGCTTGAATCTGGGAGGTGGAGGCTGCAGTGAGCTGAGGTAGTGCCACTGCACTCTAGCCTGGGCAACAGAACTGTCGCAAAAAAAAAAAAAAAAAAAGCCTGTAATCCCAGCACTTTGGGAGGCCAAGGCGGGCGGATCATGAGGTCAGGAGATCGAGACCATCCTGGCCAACACGGTGAAACCTCGTCTCTACTAAAAATACAAAAATTAGCTGGTCGAGATGGCGGGCACCTGTAGTCCCAGCTTCTCGGGAGGCTGAGGCAGGAGAATGGCGTGAATCTGGGAGGTGGAGCTTGCAGTGAGCTGAGATCAGGCCACTGCACTCCAGCCTGTTGGCAGAGCGAGACTCCGTATCAAAAAAAAAAAAAAAAAAAAAAGCAGAAAGAAAGAAACATAATTACCTTTTTATCTTTGGTTAATGAAACTTATAAAACATTCCTTGGTTCAACTTAGAAAAATACAGTTTCATTAGTTATTCGATTTTAACATTTATATATAAACTTTCTTCACCATGCCCCTCAAATAATGTTTTTGTTAGAGGCTGTTTTTCCTTTTCCTTCCAAAGTCACAGCAACATTCATGCAATACTGACTTGGAGCATGGAATGATTGTCCAGAAAGTGTGGTGAAAAACCCTGTTGGAGTCCCCATGTGAAACTGGAAAAGAACTGAATTAATATGTTGTAGCAAGTCCTCAGTTCCCTGGAGGTGAAGCTAGATGACCCAATACAACTTATTCATTTGCAGTTTCTATGATTCTTAAACAAAAACAAAACATTGTCTCAAGTGAAATGGGAGCAACGCTGTTTTCTAAGAAATGTTTTTGTATGTTCCTGCCCTGTGTGGTCACTCTTTGGTGACCCTGCCCACAATTTCCTCAGCACAGATGGCAGGCTTCCCTTCCTTATTGGCAAAATATTTAGAGAAATCCTCAAGGCAGGAACTCAAGGTAGAAAAAAAAAAGAAAGAAAAAAAGAAAAGAAAAGAAATTTTCAGGTTTCTCTATTCAAACAGGGGGCACGTTTAGTCATAGACTCTTGCTTGCAATAGTGTAAGGTCTTATTCCAGACCTCCTCTTTCTACTAAACTGGTTCTGAGTGTGTCTCTTTGGGAGAACGGTCATAGCAGAATGGTGGTGTTAAAGACTGTATCCAAAAAAGTGATACAGGAATTAAATAAATTAATGAAGGTAAAGTGTCATATAACAAGCACAGCACCTGCCAAATGTGTTACTTATTATTAGCCTTTTCTCCTGGCATATTAGGCTAGTCAATATTCCTCAGAGAGTATGCACATTTGCTCAATCTCAAGAGGTGTCAAGATGTGTCAACCAATGGGAGAACATCAGCTTATGAGCATCTTCTGTAATCTATAAAAGGGTAAAATAAAAGATGAAAAGAACCTGAGAGATCTTCAAGCCCTGAATAACACAGCTTAAGCAATGAAATTTCTAGAGAAACTTTTTGACCCCTGAGCTCATTCATCAGGATTACGCCCAAGCATCTCCTCCTTTCAGAAGCTGCCTCTGCCCTCTTGTTAGCAGAGTTCACCATATCCTTCTGCAGTCCACCACTGGGAGTAATACATACCTTCAATATTACCAATTTCTCTTTTCCATTACTTCAGGCTGATGGGATTTACCTAGGTGAGGCTTATAGCTCTCTGGAGAATCTATGGACACCTTTCATTTGGGAAGAAGGGTGTAATCTGTAAATCCTTGAAACTGTAAACAGAATTTTACATACAAGTCTACGTCATCTCTACAGTTTTCTTGGCCAGAATCCTTGAGGAGATTGTGATTCATAAACGCTAAAAGATTCACTGCAATTGACCATAATTCCTTGAAAACAACTAAGTCCATATCTGATTTATCTTCTTATTCTCCTGTCTTATTCAGTATTTGTCATATTACAAGATCTCGAGTTTTTGTTTAATGAACGAGTTAAAATTTGACCTATAGTTACTTGCTTAGTTGATGGCAAAATCTGTGCTTATAACATAGTATTTCTATTCCTTATAAAGGAGATTTCTATTAAATGGATTCTTTTTTGGTTAAGTCATTATCAAAATTAAATGTAATGCATTTCTAACTTCCTTGTACATTACCTCCACTATCTTTACAGTTTATTACTTAGAAAGTCTTAGCAGTATCTCTAAAACAAGATACAAGAAACAAAATTCAGTAGACACTGCTACAATATTTAAAAAGGAATCCGAGATTTCAGGCCAAAAGAAAAACACTCAATTCCAGCTCTTTCACTTTTTAGCTTTGAAGCCCCCTCTAATCCTGTAATGTTCAGCATTTGCATCTCAATGGATATAATTACTCTAATTCATACTCACTTGCAAAAGTTAATTGACATGAACATAAAAGTAACATATACAAATTTAAGGTCTTGTTAGAGAACAAAAAGTCTTAAAGTTACACCCATGCCTAAACTTATTATCTGTGAAACCCTACTTCTATTACAACTGATTATCTATGAAACCTCTATTCTACTACATGCAAACACATCACTTTCCATTCTGTTCTTTACGTTTTAATAATTTTAATTTTGTTTTGTCTCATCACCTCTGGGTAAAATTCCTACTCAGGATAAAACCTTGGCCATAATGCTGCAGTAGCCCAACAATGGTTAAAAGGTCTTTAGGCATATTTTTGTAAGATACTTTCTAAAATTAAAAATATATATATATATATAATGTGTGTATATATGTATACATATATACACACATATGTATATATATATATAGTGATTTTCCCCACTCTTAAGGACCTGAAAGCAGTACCTTTCTGTCTTAAGGATATAGTTTTATGAGTTTGCAAATGATTAACTCTCAGGCTTTTCCAGAAAATCTAGTAATACCTCCTTAAAGATTGTAATAATTTGTAAGTCATGAATACAAAAGTCTTCAGATTACTATATAGGCCTGGGCAAATTGAATCCCTGCTGTCTAGATTCTAATTTAAACTTGGAAAAAGTCTGCCGAGTAACTCTGCTCATTTCCTTTTACTATGTCCACACTGCTTATTTTTACCCTAAGTAGGATATGCATGTACTGTATCTAATTCTCTGAGTTAAAGGTGATTCTGCATACATACAATATTTAAGTCTGATCATGATTCTATGAGGTTGGAAGAAGAGATTTATAAAAAAATTTAAAATTCCATTTTATAAATAAATAGGTTAACTCAGAAAATCTTAGAGATTTTATCAGCCTTAATTAGCTAGGAAATGACAGAATATTCTTGCCGAATCTGTGTCCAAAGAGCTTTCTAATACATTGCAATAATCCTAAAGAATCTGACAAAAACACAAATATCACTTTCCTGATCAACACCCTTCAGAAGCTTTTTATTGAACTCAGGTAAAGATTTGGCTCTTATTTTGACCAATAAATATTTTTATCATCCGGCTGGAACTGATAACTAGAATTAAGTCTGAATGACCTCTGTTGAGATGTGAACTGTCACTATTTAATCAAATTGGCTTAAAAACAACTTATCTCTGTGTCTGTTTTATTTCTCATCTTTGACCTTCTCCTTGCTCATTAAAAATATGCCTTAGAAAGATTTTATCTTTTATTAATCCTGTTGAAGACATACTGTGCTTCTTAAAGCTGAAGAGCTGTATCTTTCGTTATTGAAAAGTTTCAATATTTATCACTTTGACTATTGCACCATCCTCAATTTCTGTATTTTCTTCTGAAACTGATTTAATTAGTTTTTTTAATATTATCATTTTAATCTACATGTGTCTTATGCTTGCTTTATTTCTCTGGGCTATGTTCAACATAATGTCTTCAGATCCATGTACACTTACTAATACCTTCCCCAGCTGTATCTACTCTGTGATTTAATGCCTTAAGATTTTAATGTTATTAAATAAATTATTTTAGTTTTAAGTGTTTAATTTCAAATATGATAGTGCCTTCTTAGGATATGTAATTTTTTTTTTCTTTTTCGCTGTTGTTGTTGTTGAGACAGAGTCTCACTCGTGCCTAGGTTGGAGTGCAGTGGTACAATCCTGGCTCATTGCAACCTCCGCCTCCTGGGTTCAAGTGATTCTCTTGCCACAGCCTCCTGAGTAGGTGTGATTACAGGCATGCATCACCACGCTGGGCTAATTTTTGCATTCTTAGTAGAGATGGGGTTTCACCATGTTGGCCAGGGTGGTCTCAAACTCCTGGACTCAAGATCTGCCTTGGCCTCCCAAAGTGCTGGGATTATAGGTGTGAGCCACTGTGCCTGACTGATATGTAATTTTCTTTGTTTAAATTTCTCCTTTTGTTCTTCCAATCACATAAACCTGTAAGAATTTACCCTTAGTGGGATTTTTCTGCTGTTCTTTTGTTTGAGTCAGAATTTACTTTATCAAATTAACATGTTCTAGAATGCTTTTTAAATGCTCTCTAAACATATTAAAATATTACCTATCTAGAATGACATTTTATATTCATTTCTCTGACTTTGCAGGTAGCATAGATGTGAATGCCAAGTATATACAAAAGGCACCCACACTTTGATTTCGTAAAGAAATTCCTTCTATTCACCAAGATTACAGTAGAAAAAGAGAAGTATTCTTATCTGAAAAAGTGGTTGGCAGAATTTTTTTCTGTTACACATTCCTGAGAACACAGCTCTCTGAAAACCTCATCACTGTCTACTGATATAAATTCCACATTTCCTGTTCCCTGGCACATCTAGAAACACAAGCCTCTGAGAAATCTACTGTAAACTCACTAGGGCAGCCCAAGCTTCAGGCCACAGGCTTAACATTCTACTTTTCACTTACATCTTTATTTCTAGTTCCTAGCAATTTCTCTCTCTCTCTTTTTTTTTCTAATAAACACAACACTGCATTTTATGTTTTATAATTTTCCACTATGTAGGTTGGCTACTTTTGGTAGGGGAAATTCCGAATACTTTATCTTTTCTGAACCAAGATCCCATTCTATAATTCTTTATTTTTTCTTTTTAAACAATATTCTAGCAATAGCTTTTATTTCATGAATTCTAGGGTGATAAAGGTGAGAAAAATCTACCATATAATTCACTCCATTGATAGGTTAGGGGAGAAAAAGCAGTAATCTCCATAGATATAGAAAAACATTGGTAAAATCCAATGCATTCCTTGTAGACAATTCACATACCATAAAATTCACAATTAGAAGTGTATAATTTAGTGTTTTTTATTATACTTTACATGTGCAGAACTTGCAGGTTTGTTACATAGGTATACACTTGCCATAGTGGTTTGCTGCACCCATCAACCTGTCATCTACATTAGGTATTTCTCCTAATGCTATACCCCTCCCCTAGATCCACATGCCCGGACAGGCCCTGGTAAGGGATGTTCGCCTCCCTGTGTCCATGCGTTCTCATTGTTCGACTCCCACTTACGAGGGAGAAAATGCAATGTTTGGTTTTCTGCTCCACTGTTAGTATACTGAGAATGATGGTTTCCAGCTTCATCCATGTCCCTGCAAAGGACATGAACTCATCCTTTCATGTTTTTTTCATGTTATTTCTGGATTATTTCATATATATATATATATATATATATACTTCAAGTTCTAGGGTACATTTGCACAATGTGCAGGTTTGTTACATATGTATACATATGCCATGTTGGTGTGATACACCCATTAACTCGTCATTTAAATTAGATGTATCTCCTAATGCTATCCCTCCCAGACCCTGGCAGGTGATGTTCCCCACCCTCTGTCCAAGTGTTCTCATTGTTCAGTTCCCACCTATGAGTGACAACATGCGATGTTTGGTTTTCTGTCCTTGCAATAGTTTGCTCAGAATGATGCTTTTCAACTTCATCCATGTCCCTACAAAGGACATGAACTCATCCTTTTATATGGCTGCATAGTATCCCATGGTGTCTATGTGCCACATTTTCTTAATCTAGTCTATCATTGATGGACATTTGGGTTGATTTCAAGTCTTTGCTATTGTGAATAGGGACGCAAGAAACATACGTGTGCATGTGTCTTTATAGCAGCATGATTTATAATCCTTTGGGTATATACCCAGTAAAGGGATGGCTGGGTCAAATGATATTTCTAGTTCTAGAGTCTTGAGGAACCACCACACTGTCTTCCACAATGGTTGAACTAGTTACAGTCCCACCAACAGTGTAAAAGTGTTCCTATTTCTTCACATCCTCTCTAGCACCTGTTGTTTTCTGACTTTTTAATGATTGCCATTCTAACTGGTGTGAGATGGTATCTCATTGTGGTTTTGATTTGCATTTCTCTGATGGCCAGTGATGATGAGCATTTTTTTATGTGTCTGTTAGCTGCATAAATGTCTTCTTTTGAGAAGTGTCTGTGCATATCCTTTGCCCACTTTTTGACAGGGTTGTTTGTTTTTTTCTTGTAAATTTGATTGAGTTCTTTATAGGTTCTGGATATTAGCCATGTGTCAGATGAGTAGATTGCAAAAATGTTCTCCCATTCTGTAGGTTGCCTGTTCACTCTGATGGTAGTTTCTTTTGCCATGCAGAAGTTCTTTAGTTTAATTAGATCTCATTTGTCTATTTTGGCTTTTGTTGCCATTGCTTTTGGTGTTTTAGTCATGAAGTCCTTGACCATGCCTGTGTCCTGAATGGTACTGCCTAGGATTCCTTCTAGGGTTTTTATGGTTTTAGGTCTAACATTTAAATCTTTAATCCATCTTGAATTAATTTTTATATGAGGTGTAAGGAAGGGATCCAGTTTCAGCTTTCAACATATGGCTAGCCAGTTTTCCCAGCACCATTTATTAAATAGGGAATCCTTTCCCCGTTTCTTGTTTTCATCAGATTTGTCAAAGATCAGATGGTTGTAGATGTGTGGTGTTATTTCTGAGGTCTCTGTTCTGTTTCATTGGTCTATATATCTGTCTTGGTACCCGTATCATGCTGTTTTGGTTACTGTAGCCTTGTAGTATAGTTTGAAGTCAGGTAGCATGATGCCTCCAGCTTTGTTCTTTGGGCTTAGGATTGTCTTGGCAATGTGGGCTCTTTTTTGGTTCTATATGAAATTTAAAGTAGTTTTTTCCAATTATGTGAAGAAAGTCAGTGGTAGCTTGATGGGGATGGCATTGAATCTATAAATTACTTTGGACAGTATGGCCATTTTCATGATATTGATTCTCCTATCCATGAGCATGGAATGTTCTTCCATTTGTTTGTGTCCTCTTTTATTTCGTTGAGCAGTGGTTTGTAGTTCTCCTTGAAGAGTTTCTTCAGCATTTGCTTGTCTGTAAAGGATTTTATTTCTCCTTCACTTATGAAGCTTAGTTTGGCTGGATATGAAATTCTGGGTTGAAAATTCTTTTCTTTGAGAATGTTGAATATTGGCCCCCACTCTCTTCTGGCTTGGAGAGTTTCTGCCGAGAGATCTGCTGTTAGTCTGATGGGCTTCCCTTTGTGGGTAACCCGACCTTTCTCTCTGGCTGCCCTTAATATTTTTTCCTTCATTTCAACTTTGGTGAATCTGATAATTCTGTGTCTTGGAGTTGTTCTTCTCAAGGAGTATCTTTGTGGCATTCTCTGTATTTCCTAAATTTGAATGTTGGCCTGCCTTGCTAGGTTGGGGAAGTTCTCCTGGATAGTATCCTGAAGAGTGTTTTCCAACTTGGTTCCATTCTCCCAGTCACTTTCAGGTACACCAATCAGATGGAGATTTGGTCTTTTCACATAGTCCCATATTTCTTGGACGCTTTGTTCATTTTTTTTTACTTTTTTTCTCTAAACTTCTCACTTCATTTCATTCATTTGATCTTCAGTCACTGATACTCTTTCTTCCACTTGATTGAATTGGCTGCTGAAGCTCGTGCATGCATCACGTAGTTCTAGTGCCATGGTTTTCAGCTCCATCATGTCATTTAAGGACTTCTTTATGCTCTTTATTCTAGTTAGCCATTCGTCTAATCTTTTTTCAAGGTTTTTAGCTTCTTTGCGATGGGTTTGAACATCCTCCTTTAGCCCAGAGTTTGTTATTACCGATCGTCTGAAGACTTCTTCTCTCAACTCCTCAAAGTCATTCTCCATCCAGCTTTGTTCTGTTGGTGGTAAGGAACTGTGTTCCTTTGGAGGAGAAGAAGCTCTCTGATTTTTAGAATTTTCAGCATTTCTGATCTGTTTTCTCCCCATCTTTGTGGTTTTATCTACCTTTGGTCTTTGATGATGGTGATGTACAGAGGAGGTTTTGGTGTGGATGTCCTTTCTGTTTGTTAGTTTTCCTTCTAAGAGTCAGGACCCTCAGCTACAGGTGTGTTGGAGTTTGCTGGAGGTCCACTCCAGACCCTGTTTGCCTGGGTATCACTAACAGAGGCTGCAGAACAGCAAATATTGCAGAACAGCAAATGTTGCTTCCTGATCCTTCCTCTGGAAGCTTCGTCTCAGAGGGGAACCTGGCTGTATGAGGTGTCAGTCAGCCCCTACTGGGAGGTATCTCTCAGTTAGGCTACTGGGGGTGGCTGGGACCCACTTGAGGAGGCAGTCTGTCTGTTCTCACATCTCAAATTCCATGCTGGGAGAACCACTATTCTCTTCAAAGCTGACAGGGGCGTTTAAGTCTCCAGAAGTTTCTTCTACATTTTCCACTTTATTTGTGTAGAGGTGTTTATAGTAGTCTCTGATGGTAGTTTGTACTTCCGTGGGATCAGTAGTGATTTCTCCTTTATCATTGTTTATTGTGTCTATTTGATTCTTCTCTCTTTTCCTCTTTACTAGTCTGACTAGCGGTCTATTTTGTTAATCTTTTCAAAAAGCCAGCTCCTGGATTCATTCTTTTTTTGAAGGGTTTACCATATCTCTCCTTCAGTTTTGCTCTAATCTTAGTTATTTGTCTTCTGCTAGCTTTTGAATTTGTTTGCTCTTGCTTCTCTAGTTCTTTTAATTGTGATGTTAGGGTGTCGATTTTAGATCTTTCCCACTTTCTTTTGTAGGCATTTAATGCTAAAAATTTCCCTCTAAACAGTGCTTTAGCTGTGTCCCAGAGATTCTGGTATGTTGTGTCTTTGTTCTCATTGGTTTCAAAGGACATCTTTATTTCTGCCTTAATTTTGTTATTTACCCAGTAGTCAATCAGGAGCAGGTTGTTCAGTTTCCATGTAGTTGTGCAGTTTTGAGTGAGTTTCTTAATCCTGAGTTCTAATTTGATTGCATTGTGATCTGAGAGACTCTTTGTTATAATTTCTGTTCTTCTACATTTGCTGAGAAAGGTTTTACTTCTAATCATGTCTTCAATTTCAGAATTAGTGTGATGTGGTGAGGGAAGAATGCATATTCTGTTGGTTTGGGGTGGAGAGTTCTGTAGATGTCTGTTAGGTCTGCTTGGTCCACAGCTGACTTCAAGTCCTGTACACCCTTGTTAATTTTCTGTCTTGTTGATCTAATATGATCAGTGGGGTGTAAAAGTCTCCCACTATTATTGTGTGGGAGTGTAAGTCTCTTTGTAGGTCTTGAAGAACTTGCTTTATGAATCCGAGTGCTCCTATATTAGGTGCATATATATTTAGACTAGTTAGCTCTTCCTGTTGAATTGATCCCTTTACCATTATGTAATGCCCTTCTTTGTCTTTTTTGATCTTTGTTGGTTTAAAGTCAGTTTTATTAGAGACCTAGGACTGCAACCCCTGCTTTTTTTTTCTTTCTTTCTCTTTTTTTTTTCTTTTGCTTTCCATTTGCTTGGTAAATATTCCTCCATCCCTTTATTTTGAGCCTATGTGTGTCTTTGCATATGAGATGGGTCTTCTGAATACAGCACACTGATGGGTCTTGACTCTTTATCCAATTTGCCAGTCTGTGCCTTTTAATTTAGCCCATTTACATTTAAGGTTAATATTGTTATGTGTGAATTTGATACTGTTATTACGATGCTAGCTGGTTATTTTGGCCATTAGTTGATGCAGTTTCTTCATAGTGTCAATGGTCTTTACAATTTGGTATGTTTTTGCAGTGGCCGGTACCAGTTTTTCCTTTCCAGGTTTAGTGCTTCCTTCATGAGCTCTTGTAAGGCAGGTCTGGTGGTGACAAAATCTCTCAGCATTTGCTTGTCTGTAAAGGATTTTACTTCTCCTTCACTTCTGAAGCTTAGTTTAGCTGGATATGAAATTCTGGGTTGAAAATTCTTTTAAGAATTTTGAATATTGACCCCACTCTCTTCTGGCTTGTAGGGTTTCTGCAGAGAGATCCACTGTTAGTCTGATAGACCTCCTTTGGTGGGTAGGTCTTTCTCTCTGGCTGCCCTTAACATTTTTTGCTTCATTTCAGCCTTGGTGAATCTGATGATTATGTGTCTTGGGGTTGCTCTTCTCGAGGAGTACTTTGTGATGTTCTCTGTGTTTCCTGAATTTGAATGTTGGCCTGTCTTGCCAGGTTGAGGAAGTTCTCCTGGGTAGTATCCTGAAGAGTGTATTCCAACTTGGTTCTATTCTCCCTGTCACTTTCAGGGACACCAATCAAATGTAGGCTTTGTCTTTTCACATAGTACCATATTTCTTGGAGGCTTTGTTCATTCCTTTTCATTGTTTTTTCTCTAATCTTGTCTTCATGCTTTATTTCATTAAGTTGATTTTCAATCTCTGATATTCTTTCTTCCATTTGATTGATTTGGCTTTTTATACTTATGTATGCTTCACAAAGTTCTTGTACTGTGTTTTTCAGCTCCATCAGGTCATTTATATTCTTCTCTAAATTGGTTATTCTAGTCAGCAATTCTTGTAACCTGTTTTTCAAGATTCTTAGCTTCCTTGCATTGTGTTAGAACATACTCCTTTAGCTCGAGGAGTTTGTTATTATCCACCTTCTGAAGCCTACTCTGTCAATTTGTCAAACTCATTCTCTAACCAGTTTTGATCTCTTGCTGGTGAGGAGTTGTGATCTGTTGGAGGAGAAAAGTCGTTCTGGTTTTTGGAATTTTCAGACCTTTTGTGCTGGTTTTTCCTCATCTTTGTGGATTTACCTACCTTTGGTCTTAGATGTTGGTGACCTTTGGATGGGGTTTTTGTGTGGACATGCTTTTTGTTGATGTTGATCCTATTCCTTTCTGTTTGTTAGTTTTCTTTCTAATGGTCAGGACCCTCTACTGAAGGTCTGCTGCAGTTTGCTGGAGGTCCACTCCAGACCCTGTTTGCCTGGGTATCACCAGCGGAGGCTGCAGAAGAGCAAAGATTGCTGCCTGTTCCTTCCTCTGGAAGCTTCATCCCAGAGCGGCACCTGCCAGATGCCAGCTGGAACTCTCCTGTATCTGTTGACCCCTTTTGGGAGGTGTCAGGAGGCATGGGGTTCAGGGATCCACTAGAGGAGACAGTCTGTCCCTTAGCAGAGTTTGAGTGCTGTGCTGGGAGATCCACTGTTCTCTTCAGAGCTGGCAGACAGAAACATTTAAGTCTACTGAAGCTGTGTCCACAGCCACCTCTTCCCCCAGGTGCTCTGTCCCAGGGAGATGGGAGTTTTATCTAAAAGCCCCTCACTGGGGCTGCTGCCTTTCTTTCAGAGATGCCCTGCCCAAAGAGGAGGAATCTAGAGAGGCAGTCTGGCTACAGCAGCTTTGCTGAGCTGCGGTGGGCTCTGCCCAGTTCACACTCTCAGAGGTTTTGTTTACACTGTGAGGGGAAAACCACCTACTCAAGCCTCAGTAATGGTGGACGCCTCTCCTGCCACCAAGCTGGAGCATCAGCTTCAGACTGCCATGCTGGCAGTGAGAATTTCAAGCCAGTAGACCTTAGCTTGCTGGGCTGTGTGGGGATGGGATCCACTCAGCTACACCACTTGGCTCCCTGGCTTCAGCCCCCTTTCCAGGAGAGTGAATGGTTCTGTCTTGCTGGCATTCCAGGTGCCAGTGGGATATGAAAATAAAATCCTGCAGCTAGCTCAGTGTCTTCCCAAACGGCCACCCAGTTTTGTGCTTCAAACCCAGGGCCCAGTGGTGTAGGCACCCAAGGGAATCTCCTGGTCTATGGGTTGTAAAGATCATGGGAAAGCATGGTGTCTGGGCCGGAATGCATCATTCCTCAGGGCACAGTCCCTCACTGCTTCCCTTGTGGTTCCCGGGTGAGGTGACACCCCACCATGCTTCAGTTCACTCTCCATGGGCTGCAGCCATTGTCTAACCAGTCCCAGTGAGATGAGCTGGGGACCTCAATTGGAAATGCAGAAATCACTCGCCTTCTGCATTGATTTTGCTAGGAACTGCAGACTGGGGCTATTCTTATTTGGCCATCTTGTCAGCCACCCTTATTCTATGATTCTTGTAATCAAACAAGATGATAAGAAATCTGTTCATGGAGCCCAGACCTTCAGCTCAAGTCAATCTTTTACTTTAGACAAATCAACTAACATGTCTGGGACCCAAAGGTCCACATATAAAATAGGGACAATAAGTTTACCCTCTTTACAGGACTGCTATCAGTATCTAATGATAAAGTATCTGCAAGAGGACTTTGGACAATGCAAAATATAACACAAATATAAATAATTGTTGTATTTTGGTCTTTGATTATTTGGTATTAGAAACATTGCAAACCTTAATTATTTTCAATGTAGTTGAGTGGTTAAGAGAGTCAACTCTGTATCTTGAATTCAAATGTCCCCCAATATTTAGATAAGGCATGACCTTGAACAAGTCACTTAATATCTCATGCTTCATTTTCCTTGTTTGTACAATAGAAGAAAAATCAAAATACCTGTCTTATAAGGTAGTTTGAGGATTAACTATGTTAATATGCATACTCTGTTCACAGCATCACTACTCATGTATGGTTTACACATAGAGTTAGTTCACATATGACTGCTTCTCTGTTATAAGTATAAAAATTGAGGGCCAATACTCAGAAATCTTTATAAAACTTTAATAGTAATTTTATGTCTGTTAAATCAAAAAATTAAAAATGGGCATGTATTTTGCATCTCATTTTAATTCATTTCTATATTATTTCATTTTTACTTTATTTGAAAAAAATTGATATTTTATCACAGACAGCTTAAGAAGCACTGATATAGAGGCTGCTACACAGAAAGTGTTATGCAACCATTACCCATTATTATAATTAGTACTTTTCTATGTGAATATGAGAATAACCATGGAACTCGTTTTATAATGGGATTTTCTACCACTTCCTCTGTAGAGACTGCAATAAAAAGGAGGGTGAGACAGTCCCCTTTGTGAGTTGAACTATCTCAATGGCCACAACAGACTTGCCTCACACATGCAAGAAAGAAAGCATTTTCGCCTGTAATCCCAGCACTTTGGGAGGCCGAGACGGGCGGATCACGAGGTCAGGAGATCGAGACCATCCAGGCTAACACGGTGAAACCCCGTTCTACTAAAAATACGAAAAACTAGCCGGGCGAGGTGGCGGGCGCCTGTGGTCCCAGCTACTCGGGAGGCTGAGGCAGGAGAATGGCGTAAACCCGGGAGGCGGAGCTTGCAGTGAGCTGAGATCCGGCCACTGCACTCCAGACCGGGCGACAGAGCAAGACTCCGTCTCAAAAAAAAAAAAAAAGAAAGAAAGCATTTTCATCTAGGACTCGACACTGTTCAGTAAGGACCAATTTCTTGACAAAGCCAAGATATCTCCCCTTTTTGCCTAAACCCTGGGAAAAGTCACTGAGTGGGAATGAATTGTTGAATCTTAGGAGGCATATGTTTTTGTCTCTTTGGGGGATAACTAGGTAAACTGAGAAAGGGGAAAAAAAATACCATATGTAGAAATTAATTGGGAAATTGTGAGGAGTTAAGATGGCCTGCAGACTATTCCCATTGCTATGGAAGGAGGGCTACAGTGGAAGAGGCCAAAATATGCTCTCCTCCTACCAAGTGAGCAGAAAAACAAAGGTCTAAATATCAGACAAAGTGACACTGCTTCCTATGCAGTAAACCACCATTTCCTCATCTCATCCATGTTCTTTCCTCTGAAAGTGCTTTTAATGATCCAGCTGTCTGTGATGATTAGCAAAATCATTCAGAAAAATGCCCATTTTTCTTTTGTATTAGAATTTACTCTCAATTAACCATGGGAAAGCCACTGTTACAAATACAAATTCTGGCACTACTGCCCTTTTGCTTTTTGATCCTTTTATTGTAAAATAGGATGACTATTTAGTGGAGACCATACTGTGATTTTTGAAGCCCTGGTTACATTGGAATCATTGTATTGAATGAAGAACTAAATGATAACCATAATTCTTAAAAAGCAAGAACTACAACAACTCCAATAATATTTTAATAAAACTACTATCTATCAAGTTCCAATTAAATCAGTTATTCTAATATGTTACTTTATTTTATCCTCAAAGTAATCATATGTGGTTGGTATTATATCTTTACCTTACATTTGAAGAGATGGCGCTTCAGAAATGCTAAGTAATATGTCCATGGCCACAGAGGTAACAATTTTATACTGAATCTTCTATATACCAAACTCAATATTATTTTAACAATACTACTCTTATTTTCTCTTCATTACCTAATGGAAGCCTCTGTTATGAAATTTTTTAATAGACATCAATAATAAGGTTAACAATGATAACGATGATGAGGATAATAATCATTGCATACATTTGTTGATAGTTATATATTTGCCAGATACTTGTTAAACGTGTTTTCTTCATTATTTTATTTAACTTCATAAATCCCCAATAAGGCTGATATTATCATTCATCTTTTACATACAAGGAAATGAATGTACCAAGGCCGTTAAATGACTTGCCAAAGTTCCTACAGTTGGTAAGTGGTGGATCCAGAAATTTGATCCAGCCAATCTAATTAGTGCTGCTATGACATATAAACCTTCCAAAATCATTTTATCATCTGCACACTGTAAACTCTCTGCACCACTCCCTCACGCTAATGAACAAACATTAGGCACATTAGATTCACTGTCTTCCCAAATATATAATCACATTTACCTTCATACTTTGTTCATAGTGCTCTTTTCTCTTATAATCAACTACTATCTTCTTGACCTCTCAAATACTACTGATTTCATGTAAAGATTGACATATGAAGGCAAACCAGTGACTGGGGCATCAGTCACAAGAAGTATTTAGGAATGATCTAGTTATTCACCAGGAAGGGATTTGCATAAACATTTCAAATTTCACATGAGTGTTATGAAACTCCTAAAATTATGCTTACTAATATTAGAAACACATTAGATGCATGTAAAAATGATCACCATACGCACCTAAAAAGGGAATAAAAGATTGACTTTAAACATCACATTTTAAAAAGGAAAGGAAAGGAAGTATAATTAGAAGTGACCACTTTGATTATTACACCTAATACAGGACTCATTTTGCTTCTCTTCTTTGTCCTGATAAATGATACTTTTGAAGGTTCTTGTTTCTGAGTGGAATATTGCTCCAGGGATAACTCATTGTTTTAATAAAACTGAAGTAAATTGCTTTCCTCTGACACTTTAAATTCCTTACAGTGCTAAACTAATAAGCTGAGGAATGGTCACTTGATGGGAATGAATGCTGATCCTGATTACCAAGAAGAAACTGGTTGCTGTACTTCACATTGCATGCCTGTATCAAAACGTCTCATGTACCCCATAAACAGATATATCTACTAGGTACCAAGAAAAAGTTTTAAATTTTTTTTTTTTTTTTTTTTGAGACGGAGTCTCACTCTGCCGCCCAGGCTGGAGTGCAGTGGCCGGATCTCAGCTCACTGCAAGCTCCGCCTCCTGGGTTTAGGCCATTCTCCTGCCTCAGCCTCCCGAGTAGCTGGGACTACAGGCGGCCGCCACGTCGCCCGGCTAGTTTTTTGTATTTTTTAGTAGAGACGGGGTTTCACCATGTTAGCCAGGATGGTCTCGATCTCCTGACCTCGTGATCCGCCCATCTCGGCCTCCCAAAGTGCTGGGATTACAGGCTTGAGCCACCGCGCCCAGCAAAAAATTAAAATTAAAAAAATAAAGAAATTGGTTGCTCATACATGGTGTGGCAAGGAGGACTACGAAAGGCATGCAGGTGGTTCCTTGTGACACCAATTGGAATAATAGTCTAGCGGAATCTATATTAACACAACAGAAATGAGACCTCTTAGGATTTGGCTCTCACAGAAGGTTGGAGATTACTCTCCAAGTAATAACCTTCACCAGCTGAGATTCTATAAGAGAGGAAGTGAGATATAGAATGATTGGTGGAAGAATGAAGCTATAATGATCATTCAGGCTTCAGACTACATAGGAAAGGGGAAAGAAAACAGTAAATGGACATGATATATTGTTGCTAAAGTTCCCCATTCCTAGCTGTCATACATGAAGAGTACTGGTGCCAACTGAAACATAATACAACTTATGTTCTAGGTAAGAGTGTGACTGGGCTGGGTGCAGTGGCTCATGCTTGTGATCCCAGCACTTTGGGAGGCCCGAGGTGGGTAGATCATCTGAGGTCAGGAGTTCGAGACCAGCCTGACCACTATGATGAAACCCCATCTCTAGTAAAAATGCAGAAATTAGCCGGGCATGGTGTCATAACAATAGGATATTCCATAAGGTATATTATCATAATTAAGATTGAATTCTATTTTGGATGATATTATTATTGATATAACCCTTAATATCTATAAGTTACATTCTGCTATTGACTGAATTATATCTCCCCAAATTTATATGTTGAAGCTCAAGCCCCTAATGTGCTGGTATTTGAAGATGGAGGCTTTGGGAGACAATTAGTTTAGATGAGATCATATGGGTGGGGCCCCCAGGATGGGATTAGTGCTTTTATAAGATAGGACACAAAAGAACTCGCTGTCTTTCTCTCTCTCTCTGCCCAGTAAGGACACAGTGAGAAGACAGCTATCTGGAAGCTAGGAAGAGAACCCTCACCAGAGTCCCAACATGCTGGCACCCTGATCTTGAATTTTCAGCTTCCAGAAGTGTGAGAAAATAAATTTATGTTAAGCCACCCAGTCTATGCAATATTGTTATGATTGGAGATAACCAGGACACAGGCTTTCATTTTCAAACTTTATGTTGCATTTCTAAATTTTTTGTTTAGTTTTACCTTTTATGTATAGAATATAGTTAAATATTGTTTCCTTGACTAATAAAATATTATCTTATTTTCACCATGAGAACTTAATCCATTCACATTTAATCAGTTTATTGATATAGTTGAAATTATTCTTGACATTTTATTTAATGGCTTTCATTTTGTCATGCTTTTTAGCATTTTTCTAGTGTTTTATCTTGCTTTTCACCTTTTTTTTTTGGATCAACAAAATGTTCCTTCTCTATTTACTTGTAATTATACAAAATGTATACATTTATTCATTTTCTCTAGTGGTTACCCTGAAATAAGTAAACTTATTTTAACATTTATTTTTCTATTGTATCCTATTCACTAATAAGGCAAGAAACATAATATGACTTTAAACTCTTCTTTATCACTGCTCCATCCACGCTGAGATTAACTCAGAATTTAATTTAGAGATGTCTATGTTTAAAAATTATGTACCCTGCATAATTCAGTAATGTAATAGTAATAATTTATTTGCTGATGACCTCATCTTAAATCTTGTATCTTCTTTGCTTTGGAATGCGTTTGTAATTTTTGTGATATTTTCCTCCAACGTATCTTCCAGAAAGACCTTCTGAGTATGAAATTTTTGCATCCTCACATGCCCAAAAATGTGCGTGCACACGTGTGTGTGCGCGTTCATTTACATTTTAATGCCAGCTCAGTGGTAGAATAGTAGGGAGGGTATGTAAAATACTCAGAAAAAATCGTCTATTTTCTAACCAAAACAAAACAGGACAGCCCTCTTGAAATAAAGCATTCAGAATAGTATGATCAGAGTTTGTTTCACCTCTTTGCATTGAAAACACAGGTGTCATATTTGATTCCCTCATTTGTTAACTTTTTATTAAATATACATCAAGCTGCCTTAACTATATATCCCAAGGCATCCAAAATCCATTGACTTTTCTTAAGCACACTGACAAGATTTTTTCAAGCCACTATTAATCATTATGGTGATGTTCTACATGATTGATCTGCTTCCACATATGGGCCGGCAATCAGTTCTACAACCAGGAAAAAAAAAAGACTACCTTATAAAATAAGTTATATCATGTCTCTCACCTGCTCTTTTCAGTTCATTTAGCTCCATTACACATTTTAATGACTACATCAGGGTTACAAACTAGAAAAAGGAATTCATCCTGACTTCCATTCTGGCTGATGTTACTATTGATGTAGTTCATACCTTCTAATGTATTTGCCTGATATAACCTTTATTTGAAGGCTTCCAATGGCTTCACATTACACTTAGGGGGAAAAATAAAAACTTCTTTTTATTTTAATTTTGGGAATTTTCTGTGTTTTCCTGTGGCTAGTTCAGGATAGTATCAACAAACAGGGAAGGTGAATTGAGTGGGTTTGAATCCTGTCTCTATTATACCTTGGACAAACTATTGAATCTCTTGGATGCAGTTTCTTCAAGAAGTAACTGCTCAGTCTAGGAGTAGGGTTGTCTTTGGGTTTACTTGTTCACCCACATGATAAATTTTCCTGAAGCTATTTTCTGAGAAAATATGCATTTTTTAAACAACAGGAAATAATATGGAAAAACACTGTTTATTCACTTATTCCTTTTTTCAAAGGATATATTTTTAGCTCCTATTATTTACCAGGAAAATGAATAATTTGAAAAGCAAAAGATCATCCATAATCACAAGAAATATTTATATCAAGACAAATGTCATAAAGAGTATTTGAACCTTTAGAATGTGGAAACGTACCTGCATTCTCTTAGTTGATTAGTGAAAATCTTTCTTAGGACATCAAATTTAAAATGACATGTGAATGACAAGAAAGAGTAGGATCAGGGAAAGATAAGTAATGTCAACATTTTGAGGCAGAAAAAAAACTTGGTGTATTCAGGAACAAGAACAAAGCAAGTTGCTGAATCAACTTGAGCAAAGAGAAGAGAAGTACTGGGGAAGTTCAAAGATGTAGTCAGGAACCTGTTCATGCCAGACATTGTAAATTAACAAAAGGAATTTATTCTTGATGTATGGAAAATCCCTTGGAGGATTCTAAACAAGTAATTTGTTTTGATACATATTGTATTAAAATATTAACTTACCTTTGTACAGAATGGATGATTGAGAAGTAGGGATACAAGTCTACAATGCTTTTATTTAAAAAGTCAGCTGCAAATGACTCCTACTGCTTTGTAAATTTGTTTTTAATTTCCTTAGGATTGGATTTTACCATTGCCTTTGTGTTGGCAGAGTAGCCATGAGTTGGTGGGAAGGCTGAAAATGGATATATGATAGATATATGCTCTTAACTAAATGCTTTTTGTTAGGGTAAATGTTATGGTGTACTTCCCTTTTTATTTTTTTTATTTTTTATTTTTTTGAGACAGAGTCTTGCTCTGTCGCCCAGGCTGGAGTGCAGTGGCCGGATCTCAGCTCACTGCAAGCTCCGCCTCCCGGGTTCCCGCCATTCTCCTGTCTCAGCCTCCCGAGTAGCTGGGACTACAGGCGCCCGCCACCTCGCCCGGCTAGTTTTTTGTATTTTTTATTAGAGACGGGGTTTCACCGTGTTAGCCAGGATGGTCTGGATCTCCTGACCTTGTGATCCGCCCGTCTCGGCCTCCCAAAGTGCTGGGATTACAGGCTTGAGCCACCGTGCCCGGCCAACTTCCCCTTTTATAATGCTGCTCTATTATTATATGCTAGGTCTAGTAATAAAGAACGCTGACTCAGGACAATATGGTCTTATTTGGACTCTGTCTCATGCATAAACAACTTAGGTCTTGTTCTTATTCAACTGTAAATTTATAATAATAATAATAATAATAATAGAGCCAGAGTATTAAATGGTTCAATCTGTGTGATTCCTGGAGCATGCTAAATGTGCAAAAAATATCACACTTTCAATATGGAGAGGATTTTTTTTTTTTTAACCTAAGTATAGAATACTGCATTTTATTTATCTGCACTTCAGATTTTATTTTATTAATTTTGGTGTAATGTTCCATATCTATTCATGTGCCTTATACAAAACTATCACACAGGAAAAAGAGGGATTTATCTCTCTGCTCAAGAGAACAGAACTGAACAGAGGTAAGGAGTAAGGATTTGACTGAATGCAAGAAACACTTCAGGCCATTAGACTAATCTCCCCCATAAAACCCAAAACAAAATTGAACTGCCTTATGAAATCATGGTCTTTCAGTTATTATACATGTTCAAGGATAAGCTAAGGGAACATCAATAAAGAATATGTAGTAAATATTATTATTAACTGATTACTTAGATCTCAAAAAATCTTTGTAAATTATTTTTATATCATTTTATTATCAGAATTTTTAATAAAAAGTATTAATACGGATTCTGAAAAACCTTCTTAGACATCAGAGAATTATATCTGATTCAGCCAGATCTTAGTGCCTAAAGTATGACACTTTAGTTCTTGTTCTTTGTCATTTTTATAATGACTCTATTAACTTATAAGAATTTAATTCAAAAAAGGTGTTTTTTCCCTGAACATGTTCTATAGAGGTTTTGTGTTTTTCTTAAAATTATTTATTAATATTGAATAAAAATCTAGAAATCAGAGCTAATATGCCTGGATATCATAGACGTGTTGTGTTTCTTCTTAGGGCTCCAATTTCCCTATTGCGCCAGAATGTATTTTCCAAAAATGGCCACAAGAATATGCGTCATCTCATATGCTCTTCCAGGATCTTGCCACATCTCCCTCACTAGACAGACTCTATGCTCCTTTCCTTTGAATGTGGATGAATCTTAGTGTGTGACTCAACCAAAAATATGTGGCAGAAATGGCACAGTGGGACTTCCAAGGCTTGGTTAGAAAGAGCCCCATTCTCTCTTCAGATATTTACCTTTTCAGTTCTGAGTGGATGTGTAAGAAGATTCACTTCCTCGAAGCCATCACGATAGACAGAATATGTAGATGTCAAGGATGCCTAGAGAAAGAGATGCCCAAGGAGCTCCAGCTGTTTCAGTTCCCAGCTGTTTAGTTATTACCATATATGTGAGTCAACAAACACTCCGATGATTCTAGTTTCTACCATTGTCTGACCGCTACCATCTAAGAGACCTCAAGTAAGACCCAACTAGCTGATCCCAGTCAACTCCTAGAAACATGAGAAATCATAATAAAACAATAATTGTTGTTTGAAGTCACTTAGCTTGGGGATGTTTTGCTATGCAGCAAGAGATAACCAGAACACTTATTTTTTACAATGTTAATTGATCAATAAAATCAGTTTTAGCAGTAAAACTAACACCCAATTTTTAAAATAAGATTTTAGGTATAACCTTAATTCATAAAACATCTAAAAGGAAATCCACTCTAATTGAATCGTCATTCCCTCTGGGATGCCACAACATATAGAATGGAAGCTATTAGAGTACCTATCTGTAAGTTTCCTTTAAATACTTATGTTCTATACTTTTTTGTAAAGGACTGAAATAAAATGGAATGTTGGACTAAATCAGGCATATGACCATATTTGAATAACTTTTAGAAGACTAATCCTTCTACCATTAACAACTATAAAATCTGGGTAAAAGGTAAAAATGAAAGTTAAAAAGGTATGATTGTATAAGGCACCAGAGAAAATCAAGGCAGCCAGAGAATCAGAAAACAAAAGTCTGGAAACAGAAGGAAAGTACTTTGAGAAGTGATGCAAGGCAGAAGACTTTGGGATGGTATCCCTAAACTGCTGAAAGAAAATAACTATATTATTGTACAACATTATCATTGGAGAAAGTTGGGAAAAATATCCAGGAGTCCTCTCTGTATTATTTTTATAAGTGCCTATAAATCTACAATTACCTTAAATTAAAAATTGGACTGACAATCGATACAAACCAATAAATTTGATAAATCCCTGACTTTTGTCAAGAAATAAAGTCACAAAATATAAGTAACAAAAATTAAAACCAACACATTCTTAGATATCTCACAGATTGTAAAGAAATAAGACATTAAGGAAGACTTCATTGTACTACATCTGACAATTTAGATTAAAACACAACTTACTGAAGCTAACACAGAAAGAAATAGCAAAAGTGAATGAAGTTGCTGAATTCTTAACTGAAAACATTTTGCAAAGAAATCTCAAGCCCCAAATGTCTTCATTGACGAATTCTACCAAACTTTTAAGAGAAAGATAACATCAATCCTAAACAAACTCTTCCAGAAAATAGAAAAAACAAACAAAAAAAAACGCTTGCCAACTTATTTTATGGATCATACATGACCTTAATGCAAAACTTGACAAAAACCAAGCAAGAAAGAAAAAAATAAACTGTAGGTCAACCTCTCTAATGAATATGAACACAACAAATTCCAAACAGCATATTAGAAAATTAAAGCCAGAAATATAGAAAAGCAATACTATATTATGATTACATTGAGTTTATTTCAGGAATGAAATGTTGGTTTAACATTTGAAAATGAATCACAAATTAAGAGAAAAAAGATAAAAACCATATGAAGTTTTCAACAGATGTATAAAAACCATCAAAAACATCAAATGCCTTAGACTACATTTAATAAAAGTCACTCCATACTTCTACAGTGAAAACTGTAAAATATTACTAAGAGAAAAAAAAGTTTTAAAGATCTAATAGATAAAAAGATACACCAGGTACATACATTGGAAGACTCATTATTTTAAAGATGTCAATTCTCCCCAAATTGATTTATAGAATCAATGTATCTCTAAATATAAATCCCATATGTCTCTTTTAATGGAAATTAGAAAGCTAATTTCATTTCCAATACATAGAAATCCAAAGGTTTAACAATATCAAAGAAAATCTAAAAGAAGAACAATGTTGAAAAAAATTGTTTTAGACCTATGCTAGCAGGTCTAAAAATAAAGCAGCAATAACAAAACACTAATTAAAAACCACAATTTTAGCATATAGACAAATAGACAAATGGAAAATAACAAAATATCCACAAATAGACCTAAATGTTGTCATTCATTTATAGAAAAGTACCATGGCAATATAGTGAGAAAAGAGGGATTTTTTTGATAAATGGCTTAAGATTAAATGTACATACTTATGAACAAATTAATTTGACACTTTTCTCACACCATACACCAAAATTTATTCCAGATGTACCTTACACCTAACATAATTGCAAAACTTCTAAAAGAAAACATAGAGCAAAATATTCATGGTCTTGCATTAAGCAAGGATTTCTTTCTTTCTTTTCTTTCCTTTTTCTTTTTTTTGAGACACAGTCTTGATTTGTTGCCCAGGCTGGAATGAAGTGGCGCAATCTCAGCTCACTGCAACCTCTGTTCCCCGGGTTCAAGCAGTTCTCCTGCCTCAGCCTCCCGAGTAGCTGGGATTATAGGTGCACACCAATGCACCCAGCTAATTTTTGTATTTTTAGTAGAGATGGGGTTTCACTACATTGGTCAGGCTGGTCTCAAACCCCTGACCTCAAGTGATCCGCCCACCTCGGCCTCCCAAAGTGCTGGGATTATATGTGTGAACTATTGCTCCTGGCCAGATTTCTTAAATGACAGTATACACACACACACACACACACACACACACACACACACACATTGCTAGCCATAGAAAGATTGATAAATTAGATTTAATTGAAATTAACAAGTTTTACTCATAAAAAGGCATCATGAAGAAAGTTAGATGCGGGGGCGGAGCAAGATGGCCGAATAGGAACAGCTCCAGTCTCCAACTCCCAGCGCGAGCGACACAGAAGACCGGTGATTTCTGCATTTTCAACTGAGGTACTGGGGTCATCTCACTAGGGAGTGCCGGACAATCGGTGCTGGTCAGCTGCTGCAGCCTGACCAGCGAGAGCTGAAGCAGGGCGAGGCATCGCCTCACCTGGAAGTGCAAGGGGTAAGGAAATCCGTTTTCCTAGCCAGGGGAACTGAGACACACAACACCTGGAAAATCGGGTAACTCCCACCCCAATACTGCGCTTTAAGGAAACAGGCACACCAGGAGAATATATCCCACACCTGGCCGGGAGGGTCCCACGCCCACGGAGCCTCCCTCACTGCTAACACAGCAGTCTGCGGCGATCTATCCGCAAGGCAGCAGCAAGGCTGGGGGAGGGGTGCCCGCCATTGCTGAGGCTTAAGTAGGTAAACAAAGCCTCTGGGAAGCTCGAACTGGGTGGAGCTCACAGCAGCTCAAGGAAGCGTGCCTCTCTCTGTAGACTCCAGCTCTGGGGACAGCGCAAAGCTGAAGTCCAATAGGTGAAGCAGCGGGGGCCGGTGCAGACGCGAACGACTCTGTCTGACAGCTTTGGGGAGAGCCGTGGATCTCCTAACGCGGAGGCTGAGATCCGAGAACGGACAGACTGCCTGCTCAGGTGGGTCCCTGACCCCTGAGTAGCCTAGCTGGGAGACATCCCCCACTAGGGGCAGTCTGACACCCCACACCTCACAGGGTGGAGTCACCCCTGAGAGGAAACTTCGAAAGGAAGAATCAGACAGGTACACTCGCTGTTCAGCAATATTCTATCTTCTGCAACCTCTGCTGCTGATACCCAGGCAAACAGGGTCTGGAGTGGACCTCAAGCAATCTCCAACAGACCAACAGACAGTCCTTCTGACTGTCAGACGGAAAACTATCAAACAGGAAGGACACCTATACCAAAACTCCATCAGTACGTCACCATCATCAAAGACCAGAGACAGATAAAACCACAAAGATGGGGAAGAAGCAGGGCAGAAAAGCTGGAAATTCAAAAAATAAGAGCGCATCTCCCCCTGCAAAGGAGCGCAGCCCATCGCCAGCAACGGATCAAAGCTGGTCAGAGAATGACTTTGACGAGATGAGAGAAGAAGGCTTCAGTCCATCAAACTTCTCAGAGCTAAAGGAGGAATTACGTACACAGCGCAAAGAAACTAAAAATCTTGAAAAAAGAGTGGAAGAATTGACAGCTAGACTAATTAATGCAGAGAGGATCATAAACGAAATGACAGAGATGAAAACCATGACACGAGAAATACGTGACAAATGCACAAGCTTCAGTAACCGACTCGATCAACTGGAAGAAAGAGTATCAGCGATTGAGGATCAAATGAATGAAATGAAGCGAGAAGAGAAACCAAAAGAAAAAAGAAGAAAAAGAAATGAACAAAGCCTGCAAGAAGTATGGGATTATGTAAAAAGACCAAATCTACGTCTGATTGGGGTGCCTGAAAGTGAGGGGGAAAATGGAACCAAGTTGGAAAACACTCTGCAGGATATCATCCAGGAGAACTTCCCCAACCTAGTAGGGCAGGCCAACATTCAAATTCAGGAAATACAGAGAACGCCACAAAGATACTCCTCCAGAAGAGCAACTCCAAGACACATAATTGCCAGATTCACAAAAGTTGAAATGAAGGAAAAAATCTTAAGGGCAGCCAGAGAGAAAAGTCGGGTTACACACAAAGGGAAGCCCATCAGACTAACAGAAGATCTCTCGGCAGAAACTCTACAAGCCAGAAGAGAGTGGGGGCCAATATTCAATGTTCTTAAAGAAAAGACTTTTCAACCCAGAATTTCATATCCAGCCAAACTAAGTTTCATCAGTGAAGGAGAAATAAAATCCTTTACAGAT
The DNA here is from genome assembly GCF_009764315.1 of Trachypithecus francoisi. NCBI lineage: Eukaryota > Metazoa > Chordata > Mammalia > Primates > Cercopithecidae > Trachypithecus > Trachypithecus francoisi. The sequence goes on along the minus strand of NW_022681472.1, from coordinate 76,918,116 downwards.
AAGCAAATGCTTAGAGATTTTGTCACCACCAGGCCTGCCTTACAAGAGACCCTGAAGGAAGCCCTAAACATGGAAAGGAACAACGGTACCAGCCATTGCAAAAACATGCCAAAATGTAAAGACCATCGAGGCTAGGAAGAAACTGCATCAACTAACGAGCAAAATAAGCAGTTAATATCATAATGACAGGACCAAGTTCACACATAACAATATTAACCTTAAATGTAAATGGACTAAATGCTCCAGTTAAAAGACACAGACTGGCAAACTGGATAAAGAGTCAAGACCCATCAGTCTGCTGTATTCAGGAGACCCATCTCACATGCAGAGACATACATAGGCTCAAAATAAAGGGATGGAGGAAGATCTACCAAGCAAATGGAGAACAAAAAAAAGCAGGGGTTGCAATCCTAGTCTCTGATAAAACAGACTTTAAACCATCAAAGATCAAAAGAGACAAAGAAGGCCATTACATAATGGTAAAGGGATCAATTCAACAGGAAGAGCTAACTCTCCTAAATATATATGCAACCAATACAGGAGCACCCAGATTCATAAAGCAAGTCCTTAGAGACTTACAAAGAGACTTAGACTCCCATACAATAATAATGGGAGACTTCAACACTCCACTGTCAACATTAGACAGATCAACGAGACAGAAAGTTAACAAGGATATCCAGGAATTGAACTCATCTCTGCACCAAGCGGACCTAATAGACATCTATAGAACTCTCCACCCCAAATCAACAGAATATACATTCTTCTCAGCACCACATCGCACTTATTCCAAAATTGACCACATAATTGGAAGTAAAGCACTCCTCAGCAAATGTACAAGAACAGAAATTATAACAAACTGTCTCTCAGACCACAGTGCAATCAAACTAGAACTCAGGACTAAGAAACTCAATCAAAACCGCTCAACTACATGGAAACTGAACAACCTGCTCCTGAATGACTACTGGGTACATAACGAAATGAAAGCAGAAATAAAGATGTTCTTTGAAACCAATGAGAACAAAGATACAACATACCAGAATCTCTGGGACACATTTAAAGCAGTGTGTAGAGGGAAATTTATAGCACTAAATGCCCACAAGAGAAAGCAGGAAAGATCTAAAATTGACACTCTAACATCACAATTAAAAGAACTAGAGAGGCAAGAGCAAACACATTCAAAAGCTAGCAGAAGGCAAGAAATAACTAAGATCAGAGCAGAACTGAAGGAGATAGAGACACAAAAAACCCTCCAAAAAATCAATGAATCCAGGAGTTGGTTTTTTGAAAAGATCAACAAAATTGACAGACCGCTAGCAAGACTAATAAAGAAGAAAAGAGAGAAGAATCAAATAGACGCAATAAAAAATGATAAAGGGGATATCACCACCGACCCCACAGAAATACAAACTACCATCAGAGAATACTATAAATGCCTCTACGCAAATCAACTAGAAAATCTAGAAGAAATAGATAATTTCCTGGACACTTACACTCTTCCAAGACTAAACCAGGAAGAAGTTGAATCCCTGAATAGACCAATAGCAGGCTCTGAAATTGAGGCAACAATTAATAGCCTACCCACCAAAAAAAGTCCAGGACCAGATGGATTCACAGCTGAATTCTACCAGAGGTACAAGGAGGAGCTGGTACCAGTCCTTCTGAAACTATTCCAATCAATAGAAAAAGAGGGAATCCTCCCTAACTCATTTTAGGAGGCCAACATCATCCTGATACCAAAGCCTGGCAGAGACACAACAAAAAAAGAGAATTTTAGACCAATATCCCTGATGAACATCGATGCAAAAATTCTCAATAAAATACTGGCAAACCGGATTCAGCAGCACATCAAAAAGCTTATCCACCATGATCAAGTGGGCTTCATCCCTGGGATGCAAGGCTGGTTCAACATTCGCAAATCAATAAACGTAATCCAGCATATAAACAGAACCAAAGACAAGAACCACATGATTATCTCAATAGATGCAGAAAAGGCTTTTGACAAAATTCAACAGCCCTTTATGCTAAAAACGCTCAATAAATTCGGTATTGATGGAACGTACCTCAAAATAATAAGAGCTATTTATGACAAACCCACAGCTAATATCATACTGAATGGGCAAAAACTGGAAAAATTCCCTTTGAAAACTGGCACAAGACAGGGATGCCCTCTCTCACCACTCCTATTCAACATAGTGTTGGAAGTTCTGGCTAGGGCAATCAGGCAAGAGAAAGAAATCAAGGGTATCCAGTTAGGAAAAGAAGAAGTCAAATTGTCCCTGTTTGCAGATGACATGATTGTATATTTAGAAAACCCCATTGTCTCAGCCCAAAATCTCCTTAAGCTGATAAGCAACTTCAGCAAAGTCTCAGGATACAAAATTAATGTGCAAAAATCACAAGCATTCTTATACACCAGTAACAGACAAGCAGAGAGCCAAATCAGGAATGAACTTCCATTCACAATTGCTTCAAAGAGAATAAAATACCTAGGAATCCAGCTTACAAGAGATGTAAAGGACCTCTTCAAGGAGAACTACAAACCACTGCTCAGTGAAATCAAAGAGAACACAAACAAATGGAAGAACATACCATGCTCATGGATAGGAAGAATCAATATCGTGAAAATGGCCATACTGCCCAAGGTGATTTATAGATTCAATGCCATCCCCATCAAGCTACCAATGAGTTTCTTCACAGAATTGGAAAAAACTGCTTTAAAGTTCATATGGAACCAAAAAAGAGCCCGCATTGCCAAGACAATCCTAAGTCACAAGGACAAAGCTGGAGGCGTCACGCTACCTGACTTCAAACTATACTACAAGGCTACAGTAACCAAAACAGCATGGTACTGGTACCAAAACAGAGATATAGACCAATGGAACAGAACAGAGTCCTCAGAAATAATACCACACATCTACAGCCATCTGATCTTTGACAAACCTGAGAGAAACAAGAAATGGGGAAAGGATTCCCTATTCAATAAATGGTGCTGGGAAAATTGGCTAGCCATAAGTAGAAAGCTGAAACTGGATCCTTTCCTTACCCCTTATACGAAGATTAATTCAAGATGGATTAGAGACTTAAATGTTAGACCTAATACCATAAAAACCCTAGAAGAAAATCTAGGTAGTACCATTCAGGACATAGGCATGGGCAAGGACTTCATGTCTAAAACACCAAAAGCAACGGCAGCAAAAGCAAAAATTGACAAATGGGATCTCATTAAACTAAAGAGCTTTTGCACAGCAAAAGAAACTACCATCAGAGTTAACAGGCAACCTACAGAATGGGAAAAAATTTTTGCAACCTACTCATCTGACAAAGGGCTAGTATCCAGAATCTACAAAGAACTCAAACAAATTTACAAGAAAAAAACAAACAACCCCATCAAAAAGTGGGGAAAGGATATGAACAGACATTTCTCAAAAGAAGACATTCATACAGCCAACAGACACATGAAAAAATGCTCATCATCACTCGCCATCAGAGAAATGCAAATCAAAACCACAATGAGATACCATCTCACACCAGTTAGAATGGCAATCATTAAGAAGTCAGGAAACAACAGGTGTTGGAGAGGATGTGGAGAAATAGGAACACTTTTACACTGTTGGTGGGATTGTAAACTAGTTCAACCATTATGGAAAACAGTATGGCAATTCCTCAAGGATCTAGACCTAGATGTACCTTATGACCCAGCCATCCCACTACTGGGTATATACCCAAAGGATTATAAATTATTCTACTACAAAGACACATGCACACGTATGTTTATTGCGGCACTATTCACAATAGCAAAGACTTGGAATCAACCCAAATATCCATCTGTGACAGACTGGATGAAGAAAATGTGGCACATATACACCATGAAATACTATGCAGCCATCAAAAAGGATGAGTTTGCGTCCTTTGTAGGGACATGGATGCAGCTGGAAACCATCATTCTTAGCAAACTATCACAAGAAGAGAAACCAAACACCGCATGTTCTCACTCATAGGTGGGAACTGAACAATGAGATCACTTGGACTCGGGAAGGGGAACATCACACACTGGGGCCTATCATGGGGAGGGGGGAGGAGGGAGGGATTGCATTGGGGAGTTATACATGATATAAATGATGAATTGATGGGTGCTGACGAGTTGATGGGTGCAGCACACCAACATGGCACAAATATACATATGTAACAAACCTGTACGTTATGCACATGTACCCTAGAACTTAAATAAAAAAAAAAAAAGAAAGTTAGATGCGAACTACATAGTGAAAGGAAGATATTTTCAATCCCATATCTGACAAAGAACTTGTATCCAGAAAATATAACTAAATTCTTCAAATTAACTAGACAAATACAACAGCTTCATTTAATCACATGTCAAAGGGCTCCAATAGACAGTTCACAAATGAGGTCATCCCAGTAGCCAAAAATCATGAGAAAATGTGTTAAATGAGACTGGGTAAGATATGAACACAAATATCAATAGCAACACAAGGCAGAGTGCTGTGAACCACATAAGGATGACAAAGCAGACCAGCAGAAGTCTTCCAGAGAGAAGTGGCATCAGAGTTTGGCTTGGAAGTTTCAGTAAAATTTCAATCAGTATAGATAAGAAATATAATTTCCAGGCCAGGCACGGTGGCTCACTCCTGTAATCCCAGTACTTTGGGAGGCTGAGGCAGGTGGATCACCTGTGGTTGGGAGTTTGAGACCAGCCTGGCAAACATGGTGAAACCCTGTCTCTACTAAAAATACAAAAATTAGCATGGCGTGATGACATGTGCCTGTAATCCCAGCTGCTCAGGAGTCTGAGGCAGGAGAATCACTTGAACCCAGAAGGCGGAGGTTACAGTGAGCCGAGATCATGCCATTGCATTCCAGCCTGGGCAACAAGAGTGAAACTCCATCTCAAAAAAAAAGAAAAAAGAAAGAAATATAATTTCAGCAGAAAAGAAAAAAAAAAAGCTCAAAAAAATGTGCAAGTATGAAAATGTACCTTGCTGGTGTGTGTCCTTTATGTTAAAATGCAAAATATGAATATGATGTAGTGAAAACTTAGGTGTGGCATCTCCAGTCCAGCATTTGAATTTGTTGTCACTTAAACATATCAATAACTTGAGCATCAAGAGTTAGAAGCCTACTAGATAATTTCTAGTGGCAGAATACTGACTTTAATAATAGTTTCTCTAATCATAATGTCAGGGTTTGGGGAAATCATAAACTGCATGTCAGTGATCAGAGTGTTGAGAAGGAAGCAGGCTTTCTAAATTGACAAAATTGGAAAGTATTTCTAATATAAGAATTCATAGGACAATTTTTGTTGGAAGGTAGGGCTCATGTCCAGAAGAAGTAGGCAATAGAACTTGAATAACAGCTTGACATTACTTTGCAGAGGGTCGGGAAGTCCAGGCTAAGGATTTAATGTTTTGGTGATGATCAAGAGTGACTGGTGGCTTTTGAATAGGGCATGACATAGCAACAGCCACATTTAAGGACAATTGACCTGGCATTGAACAGAAGAATAGGTCTTCTCTAACAATCACCAAATAAGGCCAGGGCACAGGTAATTACACAGTGTGTGATTTCTACATGTGTGTCTCCTCCTGCACATCAAGAATCCAAGAGAACTCAATTTTGTAGGTAGTAGAACCAGACCTGCTCTCTGCCACAATCATCTGGGGTCCTCAGGCATGACAGCTGGTGAGAAAAACTGCTAAGTAACAGGCCAAATCCGTATCACATACACAGATTTATGTGCATGGCTCAAGCCATGCAGCAGGGGCTTGCCAGTGTTTTTCTAGAAATAGGCTGCCTTACAGGGGGCCTTCTCTGCTTAAGCTATGATTTAGGCCAGGGGTTAAGAATGCTGTCATGGAGCAGAGGATAAGACAGGGAACAGGGAAGAGAGAGGGAAGGAGACATTGTGGTTGTAAAAAAGGCTTTTTTGTGACTTTACCTGATGTTATGACTCTGGCAAGTCTCCCGAAAATGATTTTAGGAATTGTATTTCAGGTAATCTTCCTGGTAGTGGTTGTTTTAAAAATTCTTGGAGGATGCTTTTTGCTCTTCCCACAACTCTCCACAGCATGAGCCCTGGGCAATGGGCCAAAGTTATTTTAAATCTCAGTTGAAAATTCTGGCTCTTTGCATGTGAATATGTGCCAAAAGGAAGCCTAATAACTTATCAAGTGGAGGTACCTCAGGGAGGTCCAGAAGCAGGAATTTTTGAGAAGGGGTTTAGGGAACAAGGTTATTAACCCTTGACCTGACCATAGCCCTTTTGGAGCTACTATTTGTATTTGGTTAGTCGAACTTCCCCCCCCCCCCCACCCCACCCCCACCCCAGCAAGGGCAATCAGCCTAACAGTCCTGAGGCCTAGGTTAATTCATTGAAACTTTTAAATTAATTGTGTCACTGACCAACTGCAATGACAAGCTAAGCTTCAATTTTATCTTCTGTAAGATAGAAATAACATGAGTCTGGTGTGTCTCGTTATTATGTCTTTAAAGTGAAAGTTCTGTCTGGGTGTGGTGGGTCACGCCTGTAATCCCAGCACTTTGGGAGGCCAAGGTAGGTGGATCACAGGAGACTAGGAGTTCGAGACCAGTCTGGACAATATGATGAAACCCTGTCTCTACTAAAATTACAAAAATCAGCAGGGCATGGTGGTGCACATCTATATTCCCAGCTACTTGAGAGGCTGAGGCAGGAGAATCACTTAAACCTGGAAGGCAGAGGTTGCAGTGAACCAAGATCGTGCCACTGCACTCCAGCCTGGGTGACAGAGAGACTCTGTCTCAAATAAATAAATAAATAAATAAAGTGAAAGTTCTGCAAAAGAGCATGAAATACATTCATCTCAGCAACTTATTTACTGAGCACCTCTTTTTTACTGTACTAACAGCTGCAAGGAATTCAAGAAATATTGAGGACACAATTTCCAGTTGCCAGGAGATAAAGACATGACCTACAAAGCAGAGTATGTCAAATTCCATTACATTGATGGAGGAGATACTGTGGTGTGGCAGTTACATTTCTACTCCCACCTCCCATCATTTTCAGGAAAGAAGCACTCATTTCCCCGATACCGGGAGTGTTGACAGCTGACAGTTCACAGCTACATCCTTCCTCTCTGCTACTGCACTAAACAGGAGACAGGCACCTTGACCAAGGCCCTCATATCTAGTGACTGGTAGACAGAGAGATGTAAAGGCCCAGCTCCACTTGCAATGATTTAGGACAGTTCTAAAAGGGCATTCCAGCTCCAGAGCCCTCCATGGGGTTGGCTAGGCCCTTGCAGAGACAGCATTGCAGCCAAACTCCTGTTTTGCCAAATCCTGCCTCCTTCATTTCTGCAGACCTGTTGTTCCGTAGCGAATGACCCACTAAACTTCTTTCATATAAATCTCCACATCTGATTCCCCTTTTTAGGGAACCTGACCTGTAATAATTACCCAGAAAAAAAAAAAAGTGTTGTGGAAACTTACAGAAAGAAGGAAGCAAATCCTGTTTTAGGAAGATGAGACAGGAAAAGGATGTGGAACATAGGAGCTATCATTTGGTTTGATGGATATGTGGAGTTTTGTTGTTTTCTTTTGTTTTGTTTTCTGAGATGGAGTCTCACTCTGTTGCCCAGGCTGGAGTGCAGTGGCACTATCTTGGCTCACTGTAAGCTCCACTTCCTGGGTTCAAGCATTTCTCCTGCCTCAGACTCCCAAGTAGCTGGGATTACACATGCGTGCTGCCACGCCTGGCTAATTTCTGTACTTTTTTTTTTTTTTTTTTTTTCGAGACGGAGTCTCACTCTGTCACCCAGGCTGGAGTGCATTGGCCAGATCTTGGCTCACTGCAAGCTCCGCCTCCTGGGTTCACGCCATTCTCCTGGCTCAGCCTCCTGAGTAGCTGGGACTACAGGCGCCCGCCACCTCACCCAGCTCGTTTTTTTTATTTTTTAGTAGAGACGGGGTTTCACTGTGTTAGCCAGGATGGTCTCGATCTCCTGACCTTGTGATCTGCCCGTCTCAGCCTCCCAGAGTGCTAGGATTACAGGCGTGAGCCACGGCGCCTGGCCTAATTTTTGTACTTTTAGTAGAGATGGGATTTTACTATGTTGGCCAGACTGGTCTCCAACTCCTGACCTCAGGTTATCCACCTGTCTTGGCCTCCCAAAGTGCTGTGATTACAGGTGTGAGCCACCACACCCGGCATATGTGGAGATTTTCTTTTTGAGATGGAGTCTTACTCTGTCGCCCAGGCTGCGATGCAATGGCACAATCCAATCTTGGCTCACGGCAACCTCCGCCTCCCAGGTTCAAGCGATTCTCTTACCTCAGCCTCCTGAGTAGCTGGGATTACTACTGGGATTACGTAGTGTCCACTACTACGCCTGACTAATTTTTTACTTTTTATTTTTAGTAGAGACAGGGTTTCATCACGTTGGCCAGGCTGGTCTCAAACTCCTGACCTCAGGTGATCTGCCCACTTCGGCCTCCCAAAATGCTGGGAATTTCAGGCGTGAGCCACCACAACTGCATATGTGGAGATTTTTTATGGAGGAAATGGTGGAAGAGAAAGGAGGGAAAGAAGTATTTATTGGTATATTACGAAAGAATAGAATACCTGAACACTCAGAGACAAATGAGATATGTGTCTAAAAAGTGAAACTCAGAGAGCCTGGCTGTTGTACTGAACCATTCATGGGACACTAACAGATCAGAATGAGGAGGATGGGTTTACAGAGTGGACAGTCCTAAAAACCAGGCTTCAAGTAACACACAAAATCAGACAGGGAAAGGAAAGGATTTATTTAGTAGAGGAGTTACACAACACAGGCTGTGCTTTCAAAGAATGATTTAGAAGCTAAAACAATAAAGTGCTCTAAAATGTAAGATATTTTTATGACATTTAATAACCTCAGATCATACAGGAAATGAAAAATGTTCCAAATGAAATGAAGATAAATATGTCTGAAACATTGAAGCAGGTTGAAAAATATAATTCCAATATCTGGAGTATGCTTTTTTGTTGTTTTTTTAAAACTTAATAATTATTCAAGCCAGCTGTCTTTAGGATCACTGACAGGGTAGAGAGGGAGAAAAATGAAGGGGTAAAGGGTTGGGGCAGTGGGGAGAATAGTACAAAGGGAGAGACTCTGTTTTTCTCTCTCTCCCTCCCTCTTTTTCCCATTATCAGTACTTTCACCCCATGACGTTTTATGTTATAGGACCACAGATCTCCAGTTCTGTTGCCTCAGAAAGCAGTCAGCAAATTGGGTGCTCTGAAGTTCTAATCTAGAACATAACCTGAGTCAGTCATGGCTGGCTCATATCACATCTTAAGGTTGAAACCCACCTCTGTAACTTACTATCATTTAGGCAAATCACTTCAGTTCTATAATTCTCACTTTCTTAATTTGTAGATGATAGATTATAATGAAAATTTAAAGGAACATTGTATGAAGTGCTCTGCAGTACTTGGTGCATAATAAACAAAGTATAATGTAGCCATCATTACTAGTTGTGCCACTAAGGGTCTAGGTGACCTTGGGAAGAGTTTTTTGCATCTGTGGACCTCAAATTCCTCATCTAAAAAAAAATAGAGGTTTTCCTGGACACAGGGAGGGGAACATCACACACTGGGGCCTATTGGGGGGTAAGGGGACAAGGGGAGGGAGAGCATTAGGACAAATACCTAATTCATGCAGAACTTAAAACCTAGATGATGGGTTAATAGGTGCACCAAACCACCATGGCACACGTATACCTATGTAATAAACCTGCATGTTCTGCACATGTATCCCAGAACTTAAAGTAAAATTTAAAAAATAAATTAGAGGGTTTTTTCTCTTTTTCCACTTATTACCTACTACACTTTCAATGGGAGGTTCCACGTATGATTTTCTTAAAAGCTAAATCAAAATAAAAACACAGTTTATCTTGATCAACAAGACAGATATACTCAATGAACATACTTTCCGGAGACTGATAAGGGAATTCAAAAAGGGAGAATAAAGTGTCATTGATTTTAGTTCATATCACAGCTAGGATGTAATTCAGAATTGTCTGTTTAAAAGCACGTTGTTCCTTGAGACTCTGTGGGTGTTTGAACTCACAATTGTTGCTGCTTTTTTTTTTCTACCAAGGAAAAAGATAATATCTACTCCAACTTGTCAAAAAACATTTGCATCCCTTGCTGCTTAGTTTTGAGCTACAGCCAAAGATTCTTAAAGCTTCTTTTTCATGGCATCTAGCTGCTTTTGGTGAAATACTGCAGTGGTCAGACACTGGCTCAAACCTAATCCATGAACACAGATTCTTGTTCCTCTGCTATGCCTTCAATATCTTCATCCTGGTGTCAGGAAAAGCTTCACAGGCATCCAGTATGTCAACACATCAACACAGCATGGTATTGTGGCCCCAACAGACTGTAAACAATGGCTAAGCTTGCTGGGGCAGAATAAGGACAGAATCCCTTTCTTAGTTCCCACCCTAATCCCACACAGCTCATCCAGTACAGACTTGTACAGTGTTCATTCCAGATAGAAAAGGGAACCTGAAGGCAGCCCATTTTCCCAGCTCCATTAACTTCCTGTTTTATGTATAGGGAACTAGAAACAGAGGCGAATGTGACAAGATGCTATCTGTTATCTATTGTAGTCAAGATTTTCTATTATCTATGATGGGGGTTCTGGATTCTGTGTGAGTGCTTGGATTTTTGTTATAGATCTTTTGTACTCCGTGATTTTCATTCATATATGTCACATCGTTTCTACTCAATGGGGAAAGATTGCTTGGGGCATGTAATCCTTGTGAGCCTGGGGAAGAAAATTAGAAAAAAGTGTATACTAAGTTGCTGTTCAAATTTTGGTCTTATCTCCTATCCTCCACTTGGCTGCTACTGTAGAAATAGTTGATACATATTTGAAAGCCACAGAATGTAAAATCAGAAGGCTTAGGCTCTTGTCCTGGCTCCATCTGTATGTGACTTTGGCAAGTCAACTGACCACCCTGAATCTGGGGATGTTCATCTGAAAATGGGAAACCGTAGTGAGCTTTGAATGAGATGACAAAAATGTTCTGCAGATTTCAAAAACGCAGCAGTCATGTGAAGCGGAGTCAGGATTTCACAATTTTATATTAGATTGCTCTCACCAGAACTTCCCAGCCTTGGGCCTCCATCAATAGGTGTCTTTCCAAAACTGAAATACACAGGGGAAAAAGTGAAACTCATCTTTTCATTACTCATTGACTGCTATCCTTTATATGGCTTCCAGGTCATATAAATGGTTTATCTGGTGAGGTAATTATGTCTTTAGCCAATGGCCAGAGCCCAAAACAAATATCTTTACTGCCTTTCTGAGATAGATTCTTGTAAAAGACAAGAGTTGCTGCCATAAGGGATGCGTTTCTATTCAGAAAGGAAAAAAAGGAACTTCCACTTGACCCCTGAGCCCACTGTCTTCCAGATACCACATGGAGGGTCGCTTACCTCCTTAGTGGAGTGAATGTTACCTAGTTTCAGGAGATCAGCCTGTCCTCAGGGGAGGGAAGCAGGGAAGATGTACACAGTTCTCTAATTTGCCTATCTTCCTGCCATTTAACTTTGTGTCTTTGGAACCAATTTCGTAACTTGACTTCTTTATTATTCTTAGATCATCATTAGAAAAGAAGAAAAGAACTATAAGAGTAGGAAAGAAAAGCTGAAGAGCACTATAAATATAAATATACTGACTTTAATTTCCAGCATGTCATCTTCCTTCTGGATCTACTACTGCTTTGTAGGTCCTGGTTTTCTTCCACAAGGCAGCAGCTAGGTCCCTAGGACAGGGAACACTTTCCTGAACATTTAAACACCTAAATGTTGTCCTGTTTTCCTGCCTGTGGCCTATGAGTAGTCAACACCTGTACGAGGACTCTGCCTCTAGACAGAATTCTAATGGCACAAATGACTTTCCCATTTAGGAGCGTGAGTCACCTGATTAGTCAAAGTGATGTGGTTGCCATATGATGGACGTTTCTGAACATAAGCAATAACCTCACATGAGCCCCATTTAATCCAAGTAATGCCCTCATAGAACAAAGGATGGGTTGTTCTTAGACAAAGAGACAAAGATATAGCTGGGGCCAGTGAGAGGAAATCTAGCCTGGGTGATTTAGTAACCCAGTTACAATCTATTCTATGCCTAGCATGCTTTTAAATTTTCAAATACTTCTTCAGTGTTCAAATCATGTTCTGTGATCAACATGAACTCTAAATTGTGACCAAGTATGTAATATATCTCCATTTTGCTGATAAATAGTGTGAGGTTCATAGAGCTTCAGTGCCATATCATAATCAGAATGTATACATAACCTTCTGTCACTGGATTTTAAACATTTTCTCTGAAACCACAATGTCCCAATTTCTAGATCAACTTATTCTTACAGTATTTATTAATATTTCTCACTCACCTTGAGAACTCACCAAAGTTTGTGGACAAAAACAAAATAACTCTACCCTAAGGATAGGCAAAAGTAAAATCTTAAAGCATAGGAGAAACTAAATTTTATTCATTATATTACACATTACCCTTCATAATCTATCTCCAATGAGAGGTTAGTGAGTAGTCCAATACAACATATATCCATGGTCAAATGATTTTGCAGTCTTATGTTGGCCCACTATACAGACAACATCAAGCTAATTGAATCCAATGAGGACCCTATATGACCTAGTAAGATGCATTCTACACTGATTAAAATTTTAAGGCTCCATTGTTTTGGGGCATGTCAGCAATCTCCTTTGAAGAATGAATTTCTGTACCTTGTACTTCTCATCACCTTCGAATAGCCTTCTTAGATTTTAGAAGTGACAGATACTGCACTCAGGAAGACTACCATACCATGTTATTGGGTAACATGGGAAGCGGCTAGTTTGAAGGCTACTCTGCCTCTTGAGCAATATTATCTAGCATATCTGATAGTTTAAAATGTATCTGTGCTGGATAAGAATGCTGTAAGAATTCCCTAAAAAGCCCCAATAAGAAAGTCACAATGCAGACCTGTAGTTTCAGAGCAGAGCCACGCTTTCTATAGTAGAAAACAAGTTTTCTTTCGCAATATGTCTCCCAACGTGCTTATAGAGATTGAAGCACCTGGACATGGAATATCAAGTGACTATTTAACACTCAGCTGCCCATGATGACCTAGATGTTATTCGATCTACCAAGTCCTAACACTGAGTATGCACAGCAGCAAATCCATCATGCCATAGAACTCCTGCATTTGGGAGAAGACTCAAATGGCTATGAAAGGCATTAATAAGTGCATAAACAGATGGTCCAGGTTTCTATGGCACCTAAGTCTGTTACACCACTGTGGGAACTATAAAATGCCCAATTAGCCAAAAGCAGAGACTTAAACAGCATTCCTTAAAGGAAGCAGCCAGCAATATGATGACTTTAGAATGCGCAGCCATTTTTCTTTAGATCATTCAATCCATACTTTATATATGGGTTTTTCTTACTAAATGCCTTATTCATAAGTGTGTTCTGCCACATAACATTGCCCTGGGGCAAAGTATACTTTTATTAACAAGATTCAACAGTGGGCCCACGACTACATACAAAATCACACAGAAGCAGCTGGACTGATAGAATAATATCAAAAAATAAAATTTTGTTGATGGTTCAGCTAATGCACAGCTGAGAGACCACCAGCTGCCTTCAGGATGTGCTAAACACCAGAGCACTGCCTGAGAGGGAGGAGAATCTGAAATAGGTAGTAGAGGAAGGATCTAATGAATACCTACAGTCTTAGAACCAACTCAGGAGCAGGCACTGGAGCTTTTTGTAGTATTTTATCACCTTAGGCCTTCAGGAGATGACAACTAGGTAAGGTATTGAAGGAGGTCTTGAATCTGATTGGACTTGTAATTTTCCTTTTTTGGAAGAAATGAAGTTGTCTTTATTCTCTCTGAAAAAATTCATAAATAAATTTCAAAAGGTGTCTCATAATATAGCATAGCAGCCAAACTCTATTGGAGAGCTTGAGCTGTGGTTCAGCAAGGAGTCTACTCTGTTAAATACAGCCAATTGTTCCACCTTGGATGTCTTTGACCACCTGATTTTTCTATAATCAGACACCACCTGCCTCCCATACGGAACCACTGCCATCTGTTTCAGCACTGTAACGTTAAGCCTCAGGTTGAACTTTATTCATATATCCATACCATGTGTCCTTCTTTGGACTTAGGTGAAACATCATACTAGGGACATGGGATCTACCCTACTGAGTGGCCACTAAAGGGATCAGAAGATATGACTAGAAGTTTAAAAGAATGAGGCCTCCATGGGGCAAATCCTGACCAATGTGAAGCAGACGATGAGAGGGATCCGGACATATAAATCTTGCTTCCTTTCCTGTGGACTACTCTGAGATGCAGTTTTCTATGTAGCCCCTCCAGATAAAGTTATTTGTGCTAAAAGATACTCCTTGTGAACTTCCAGTGGTTTTTCTTTGAGTCTCATAGTAAGGATGTGGCCAGTAGCATAACTCAGAGAATTTCACCCTTACTTGCTTTACTTTTATTTTTCTTTTGCACATCAATGTAGCCTACTTTCAAATGCAGTGTCAGTGGTTTTATCCTTTCTCTGAGCTTTGCTTTTAGAAGCTCTAGATTAAGAGCATATCTCAGTTACTCCTAGGCTGTGGTACCTCGTACAGTAACAGGCACATTGTACTCCTCAATAAATTTGGAAATACTAAGTTAAATAAAATACTGAGGTAAAATAAGACAGCTATTATCAGGGGCATTGGCATTTGCAATTTGTGTCTCAATGTGAGATGAAAGGCTAGCCTTCACAATAGGAGAGGACGTAGTATTTGGAAGCAAGTTTCCTTTCCTGTACTTTGAAATAATAGTCCTCAGACCAGATCCATTTCAAGTAGCCAAAGCTGAGGATTGTTCTGGATAGACTTAGGCAGTTTAGGGGTTTATTTCCTCAGCCCCTCTCTGGGAAAAGCATGCACTCAACCAAATGACTGACTCTCCTGTAAAACTTACTGAAAAAAATTCCCTTTCCTCAAGCCAGTCGTGAAAAGTCTCCCAGTCACCTCTTTTCTTGATATACTATGATTGACTTCATATTCCAGTCTTTAAAAGAAAAAAAAAAAGGTTTTATAAACACATATACACACACACACACATCACCCCTTATAAGCCCCTTAATGTAAAGTCCTGTACTCTTTCTTCTGTGCAAGTCAATTTTCCCATCTAATTAGATGGGGGCAGAGTGATAGCTAGCTTGAGGCTATGTTATTCTTAACCCACTACAAAGGGTGTGTATGAGAAAGAATCTAACAGCTATGCATGGCTAGGTGGAGACTTGTTATCTCATGCTCAATTTCCTTCTGGAACAGAGAGCTCTATGAGTAGTTTGCCAAAACAAGAAAGTTGGTATGTGATACCTATTTTTTGAGGTTAGATTTTTATCATAAAAAGGACACAAATGAGCTCTTTATAATCAGGGTAAAATACGTCACAATGTTCTAAACGTATCTTTGTAATGATTCTGTATTTTTGTTACTACCTTTACGATCAGCTCTTTGGAAAAATGTCAGGGATATCATCAATCCTTTAGTGCTATCTCATGCAGTTTGATAGTTTCTTCTCAAGGTAACCTAGCCATTTTAGACCACACCGGTGACAATTTACAAAACAGAAGCATGGCACTGGGCGCGGTGGCTCACGCCAGTAATCCCAGCCCTTTGGGAGGCTGAGGCAGGTGGATCACGAGGTCAGGAGTTCGAGACCAGCCTGACCAACATGGTGAAACCCCATCCCTACTAAAAACACAAAAATTAGCCAGGCATGGTGGCACATGCCTGTAATCCCAGCTACTCAGGAGGCTGAGGCAGGAGAATCACTTGAACATAGGAGGTGGAGGTTGCAGTGAGCCAAAACTGAGCCACTTCACTCCAGCCTGGGTGACAGAGTAAGATTCTGTCAAAAAAGAAAAAAGAAAAAAAAAAAAAAAAAACAAATGCATGGCACTTCCATGACTTGTGTTAAGTCAACTAAATATGGCCTGAGAAGGATTCCTCACTTCTATATTTGAGTCCTTGTGAACAAAATGTACCCTAACTTAATAGATAGACAAGATTGAAAACCTAACTTAGGAGTATGTGTCTGTAACAACAGCTGAATCTTGGCAAATCTCAGCAGCCATACTTCAACCACTCATACATTGCTGAGTGTTCAAACTGTGTTCCAATAAGGCAAACTTAGTCTGTAACCAATCCAGCTGTTTTTGCACCTCACTTCTGATTTCTGTACATCACTTCCTTTTTTTTTTTTTTGTCCATATATTTGTTCTGATCGTGAGGCATCCCTGGGGTCTCTCTGAATCTGCTATGATTCTAGAGGCTGACTGATTTGTGAATTTTTTTTTTGTCTTGCTCAATTAAACTTCATTAAATCTAATTTGTCTGAAGTTTTCTTTTAACACTTGTTACTTATTAGCTGGGCCATCTTTCTTAATTTCAATTAATCTGTGAAACAATTGGTAAAGTCCTTATTAGCTTTATAATTACTGAACTTTACCTATGATTTATTTAATTTCCATAATGAGACTGCTGTCTTAACTCATAAGACATTTAGAATCACAAAATATTACTTGAGTTCAGTCTCAAGTTTTATCACAATTGTAACAGTTCAATAAAGGGATATATTAATTATAGTCATGCAACTCAATAGGTGCTCTACAGACTGGCCACATCAGCATTACCTGGGATCTTACGAGAAACGAAAATCTCAGTACCAATCCAGGTCTACTAAGTTGGAACCTGCAATTTAACAAGATATCCCAGTGTTCTGACACACATTAGAATTTGGACCTGAAGGCTGTCCCTGAGGAGATCTTCCAGGTCTGAAGTCAAGGTTCACTACAAGCCATTCCTTTCTTAGCAATGAGGTTCACTCACAGAACCATCTCCCTTGGTGCCAAGCTGAATACCTAGATGACATGAGGTGCTTGGCAGGGAAATTAGAGTTTCTCAGCTGCAACTGCCAATGAACAGATTGTTTCAACCGCTGCTGATGACTCAATCCCTTCCTCCACAGTTGACTTGATAAATGCACATTTTTGTGTCTATGAGAAAGGTTGATGGCTACATATAAGTCTGCATTTTAGCCAATTCTCAGCCTACCTATGTGTATAATGCCTATTTGGTTGCCACTATAGAAACTTTCCTTACATTGCATCCAAAGGTAATATTACATTACAAGGAAATGTAGTCTATTTACTGAACTAAACCAATATTTTCATTACGAACCATTATAAAGAAATATATAGTCATAATATTATAAACAACATTGACTTTTATAGCTGTACCAAAGAGTAGATCTTTCTCAGCTCTCAAATTTAAGACATTCTCAAATTACCTAGAGAATAAACAAAAAGTATTGGTTGAAAGATCATTCAGGAATACAGGCCAGCCAGCTTACTTTGTTTGGGATTATTTGGCAAGTAACACTTTTCAAATCAAGCATCGTATTTTATTTCTCCCACCATACATCAGTCAAAATTGGATTTCTAAAAATTCACTGTGGAAAAAACTATTGGAAACCTAGATTTCAGGTTTGGAATTAAGCATAAGTGAACAGACTTTTGTACAGATGCATCTTTCATTTATAATTAAAAGGTTCAAATAGAATCCCTTCAGATTTTGATAATTTAGCTACCAAAACTTATTGGTTTCTTAGGTAATATTTCAAATTAAAGTAGAAATGCTTACCCTTGCCAGACACTTATTGTCAGCCTTTGTCCTTTCCCCAACCTGTGCTCTATGCATTGAGTAACCATCCAGTTGCAGATTGTCCCCCTTTTGTTGTAAACCCAATAAGAAGCCAACTACAATGACACTCCTCCCACTCTGAATGTGGATGTGATCTGTGATTCATTATAATTAATAAAATATTGTGGGCACAGCACTAGATTGGCTTTCAGACCAATTCTTGAATATTGGCAACTCCATTTCCTTGGAGCATTCTCTCTTGGAACCTTGAGACCACCATACTAGAAATGTAGAGAAGTCATACGGAGAGGAAGAGGGAGAGGAGAAGAGAGAGAGGGAGGGAGGGACAAAGGGGGAGGGGGGGAGAGGGAGAAGGAGAAGGAGAGGGAGAGGGAGAGGGAGAGAGGTCTCACCAGCTCCCAGTTGTTCTAGCCATCCTGGCCCAACACCAGATGTGTATAAAGAAGTGACTGAATGACTCAAGCCCCAGCTGCAACGTCACTATATCTCCACGGGAAATATGGAAAACACCAAATGAGAAATATCCATCTGAGCCCCCAACCCCTCCAGAACCAGGAGAGATGAAACTACATTGTTGCTTTACGCCACTACATTCTGTGATGGCTTGTTACATTGCAATAGATAAATCTGGAATCATTAGCCTATGTCTAAAGGCTGAAAGTCTTGGTGGCAATTGATTCTTCACATTTCAACGTAGACATGAGTTGTAAGCCTCCTGAAACTTTGTGGATAGTCCATTCTGTCTATCTGGATGGAGATGATCAGACACAGCCTTAGCAATGAGTAGGAAGAAATTATGGGGAAATGGCCCAATAACTGCATAGGGAAGCTTTGTGAGGACTGCTCCAACCCCCTCCACAGTACCAGAAAGAAGATAAGAAAAGAGATATTGGGTGCCCATGAAACCAAAACCTTATTAACTTTCCTATTGAGTGAAGATGTTTTGATATCTATTTTATGACAACAGGAAATATAACAAACAAGATCCCACTCCTTATAGAAGACATGTTAGGGAGCTAGACTGAAAATACACCAGTAACCAAACACATAAATAAATGAAATAAGTATAGCTTGTGACTTAACAACAGTGTGCCATTTATCAAGATGGTGAAGACTTAAAAAGAAAGATTTGGGCAAGAGTATCATGTCATTTTTCTAAACACAGCTGACCTCTTCTTTTGTAAAGTATCTTCAAAGTCAGTTATCATCCATAAAGTCCTTAATCCTTAGTTTGCAATCTCCCCTTATTTTTGACCCAAAATGATATTAGCCAGGTCATCGGCCTATCTTCATGCTGAGATACTTTGAATCCATTTCCAAATATGACACACACCATTAAAAATGATGTTTACCTTATGGGTCTGTTAAAAACAACATTGTTTGGAGTCTAAGACAATTTTGTGAGAAGACTCACAGTTTATTTGGAGTAATGACCACAGTATTTGATTGAATACCTTACTACATACTATATACTTAAGGGTATATATTTAAATTGACAAAGTTAATTAGAATTTCTAGGGACACCTCATTATTCTGCCTTTAGGAGGCAGATAATATAGTCTCCTCTTTATCGTGGTTTCATTTTCCAGTTTCAGTTATCTGTGGTTGACTGCTGTCCAAAAGCATTAGTGTTTTGAGAGCTAGAGAGAGATGACCCTCACATAACTTTCATTGCAGCACATTGTATCATTGTTCTATTTTATCGTTAGTTATTGTTGTTAATCTCTTATTGTGCTCAATTGATAAATGAAACTTTATCATAGGTATGCTTGTATAGGGAAAAACATAGTATCTATAGGATTCAGTATTATCCTCAGATTAGGCACTCACTGGGAGTCTTGAACCATGAGTAAGGGGGAACTACTATCCTTCCTTCGTTGACACAATTTGAAATTTGGTATGTTGATTTATAGTCCAAGAAAACTTATGCTGAAAATAACTAAGTTTTTATCTGAGCCCACTGACTAATGCAATGAAAATATGGTTAGAAAATAAAGCTTCACAGAATTAATTGTTTTGGTAGTAAATATGGTCAATGAGAACTATCTGGAGTAAGAAACTGGGCTCAGTTATATGTAAACCTGGTGAACTACCTTCATTCCCTATCCCAAAATATCAGGTGTTTGAGGGGCTTTACTGACCCTCCCTCAGAATAAATCTGCTTAACAAATAAGAAGGGTGTGTGTTGATTGGCCAATTGAAACTGCAGGGTCTTTATTTACAGAAACAGTGTTAAATCAGTAAATATGTGTATTGCAAAGTATTTATATACATGTTACTCAATACCCTCATTTGGTAGATAAGAAAACTAAGTCACAGAGAGTAATTCTGAGTGTTAAGGTTAGAATATACATCTTCTCAATTGTAATTCAATAATTTATCTAGAATACTGCTCTGCACTTCATAAAAAGGAGAAAAATATTGGAAGCTTAGTTGTATCTTTTATAAAGATTGCAAATTATCTCTGTGCATCTATTGTTTTGTGGGAGATTTCTGTGGTTAGGAGCAAGCCCGGGCCAAGAGCCACATTGCATGGCTGGATGGAAACCTGAAGATATTTAGCTGCACTATTTTTAAGGTAAACAATCCATTTAAATATGTCTAAAAATCAGAGCACAGGATGGCATCTTGATACGGAGCTGACTACAGTAATGACTGTATCTCTGTGTGGGGTTAATAAGAAAATCTTTCTTTTATTCTTTCTTTTTACTTTTTTCAAAATATTTCTTCACAGACAAGATGAGGAACTCACAGAGCCTGATTGCTGTGATTTCAGGTTACAAGGTTGACAAGCAAAAAGTTCTGAAGTCCCTGACCTTTCAGGAAGTGTATCATATGTGAGGTAAAACTGGTGGATGGAGCTGAAATACAAGCCAATATGCCATAATTATTAATTTCAACATTGGAGGTGTGTAGGATAATTTTCAATTAGTTATGGTACTGTCTCACAAAGAAAGTTCTGATGGGAAGATGGAAAAGAGAAGGTCAGAACAACATTTGAGAATGATTAAATGAAAGAAAAACTTGAAGACTAAGTTTAAGTAGACTTTAGTGGGGTAAGTATTACTCATGTGACAGAGAAACACAATTCCACAAACCAGAAACAAACCCCCCAGAAGTAATATTTAAAGAAATTATAATGGACATAAAAAAACATGAAAACATAAGGGAAAAGCCTGATAAATTTAACCACATTAAAATTAAAAACACAGGCTCTTAATCATCAAAAGATACCACAAAGAGAGTGAAAAATACAAGCCATGAAGGAAGAAGATATTTGCAACAAATATAATCGACAGACATTTTATGTTCAGAATAAAGAATTCCTATTTATTAAAAAGAAAGAGATGAAAATAAAATAGAGAAAACATACAAATAGGCATTTCTCAGAAGTAGAAACAAAATTATCATAAACATATGGAATGGTACTCGATCATCTTATCAGATAAATAAAAATTAAAACCACTAAGTTAATATTTTACCTAGATAAGACTGGTAAAATTATACAGCTGGATTACATAAAATGAGGATGATGATGAGTCTGTAGAGAAATGAAAACTATTACCCACCACCAGTAGAAGGATAAATTGATACAATTGCTTTGGGGGAGAAAATAAAATTACCTAATAAATATGAACGTTTTCATGTCTTAATAAAAAACAATTTCTCCCTTTAGTGCATATTCTAGATAAACCTAAAACATGTGCTCTAAATCAGGAGACAGGCAGCAGAATATTTCCAGTGATAGTAGCTATATTAGTAAAATACTGGGTAAAACCCTAAATTATCAGCCCAGCAGAATGAGTTAACTGTGATGTATTCATAAAACAAAATAGTAACCACGGGAAACAAGAATTGATCCATATTTACAGGAATGAGTCTCAAAATATAATGTGGGGTAAAAGAACTATGATTAAACTATTCAAACAAGAGTAAAAACCAACTGAAACCTATCTATTAAATAGAGATACACAAGTAGATGATAAAATGATAGAAGAAAACAAGGAAATAAAGCAAAATTCAGAAAACTCAGAGGAAAAAAAGATGAGTAAAAATTGGATACAAAACTGTTGGGTGAGAATTGGCTACTCAGTTGTTTATTTTGTTATAATTATTTAACCCATTCAAAATGTGCTCCATATATTAATGTTTGATACCTTTCAATTTTAAAATTTCAGAAAAATCAGTAAACTGGAGATGAGATAGGGTAACAGAAGTATATTGGGAAGATAAAAACAAAAGAAAGGAAAGGAGAAGAGAGGAGAGGAAGGGAAGAGAGGGGTGAAGGGAGACAGGAGAAAGAAGGAGAGGAGATGAGGAGGAGAGAGGAGAAGGGAGGAGAAAAGAGGAGAGGGGAGAGATGACAGAGCGGGAGGGAGGTAGAAGGCAGGCAGGCAGGCAGGCAACTGCATGTCCCATACACCATTCTACTAACTCTATTGTAGTTGCTGTTTCACAAGGAAGTCCTGTCTTGGTCCAGTGGTTCCATTCAGCCTCATCCCATGCATTCCAGCTTAAAGACATTAATATTTCAAGAGCAACCACAGCAAAGAATTATATGCTCCACTGTTTCCAACCAGCCCATCATGATTAGCTTTACTGGTTAGAATATATGTATTTTATGTTTGGTATGCCATCCAGGAACAATTCTGACTAATGGTGCATTCCAAAGGAGACACAAGGATCAAAATTAATTTTGCCTACTCTGATAATCAGAATCTTGGTTGTATGTATTGGTAAAGTGGGTTTGAATTTAAATTCAATGCTAATGAGTTGCATTATGTTGGAGAGTTTGTTTAACATATATGAAGTAGAGTCTTTGTCTGTAAATGGGAACAGTACCTCTAAACTCATCGTGCTGTTGTGAGAAAGCATACGAAACTACACAGCACTTTCATTATCTAGCATACCCAAATGGCAGGTTTAAAGAAACTGTCAGATTGATTCCACTGGGCCTTCGTGTGTGTGTCTGTGTGTGTGGTGTGTGTGTGTGTGTGTGTGTCTATGTGTATAGAATATTTCGTGAAGAGGCCGGGTGCGGTGGCTCAAGCCTGTAATCCCAGCACTTTGGGAGGCCGAGACGAAAATACAAAAAATTAGCTGGGCGTGGTGGCGGGCGCCTGTAGTCCCAGCTACTCGGGAGGCTGAGGCAGGAGAATGGCGTGAACCTGAGAGGCGGAGCTTGCAGTGAGCTGAGATCCGGCCACTGCACTCCAGCCTGGGCAACAGAGCGAGACTCCGTCTCAAAAAAAAAAAAAAGAATATTTTGTGAAGAAATTTTTTACTTTAGACTGAATGAATGTCACACTATTGAGAATTTTATAAAGTTTGCTATAGGATTAACCTGAGTGTGTGTGTGTGCGTCCTTCTGGGTGAGGGGGTATGTATTCACAAAACAAAGTATAAAAAGCATATAGTAGTAACAAAGTCAAATTTCTCAGCACTAAAATTAAAACTCTGTCAATTTCTTCTACTTTGCACATTCTGCTCCATTCCTCTCTACCTCAATTGTTTTTGCATAGACATACCTGTTTTCAGGTATTAGAGCACACATCAAGGATTGCAGAGAATTCTCAGTCCTTTAGTCTGCAATTGTTCAAAGTTCACTTCTCTGGTCTTTACTATTCTGGGATCTCTGTTTAAAAGTCACTCAATGTAAGAAGGCTGTGTCTGTCTTTAACATATTCAGCAATAAGGCTGTGGTCAATTACCTATCACCAGGGAGTTGCATTGGTTTGCATCCTCCTGCGCTGTTTTGCGCTCCCCGCTTCTACATTACATCTTCATCTCTTAACAAGGATCTCTGCATTCTGTCTTTGAGTCAAGACAGCCAATTGAGGTTTATATCGATTCCTTTAGGCAGGCAGAAAATATAAGAGAATGCCTATTACAGAGATGCCTGAATTAAATATGAACATCCATTAAAAACTGATGATTTTATCCATAAATATTTTATATCAATACTAGTAGAATAAAAGCAGATATAATTTAGAATGGCCCAAGGGCCATTTTTTTTTGTCAAATAAAGATAAAAGATTAAATTTAATTAAACCCTATAAACTGTTCATTAACCTATCTCCTGTGTTTGGCACAGTGTCTGGTATGTGGTCTCTTACAAGGCAGCTACTCAACAATATTTCAATTAATGCATTAATGAATGAATAAAACTGACACGTATGTCAATGGCAAAAGAAACATTTTGTGGCGGGGTGCTGTGGCTTATGCCTGTAATCCCAGCGCTTTGGGAGGCCGAGGCATGTGGATCACCTGAGGTCAGGAGTTCAAGACCAGTCATGGCCAACATGATGAAACACCGTCTCTACTAAAAATATAAAAATTAGCTGGCCGTGGTGGCATGCACCTGTAAGCCTCAGGCAGGAGAATCACTTGAGCCCGGGAGGCAGAGCCTACAGTGAGCTGAGATCACGCCACTGCACTTAACCCTGGGCAACGGAGCAAGACTGTCTAAAAAGCACACACAAAAAGTTTTGTTCCAAGCCTTGACATGACTCTAAAAAGCCTAATTATTACTCAGAAAATGTTTGAGTCCCTAGGAATTCTTATAAAGATCATATTTTATATAAACTTAATTTTAGGGTAGTTTTCAATTTACTGAAAAGTTGTGAAGTTAGTCCAGAGTTTTCAATAAACCCTGCACTGTTTTCCTTATTGTAAACATCTTAAAGTATCTATGTCACAACCAATGAATATTGACGCATTATTAACTAAAATTAACACAATTTGGATTTTCTTAATTTTTAACTAATGTATTCCAAAATCCTACCAAACAGCTCCTTCTGCTAAGTGACACAAATCACTTTCATTCACATTCCATTGGTCAAAGCAAGCTCTGCAGCCATACCTTACTTCAGGAAGGCAAGGAACTGCAATTCTACAAAGATTGTGGAAAGATTTAATATATATATGTGTATATATGTGTCAATAGTACTAGATGATTACTAAAATTAATAGCAGTTCACAAATGTACTGCATCCTTGCAGTTCACAAAGTTGTTCAAGAATATTTATCATCTTTCATCCTAATGTCAGAGATAAAAGTTGCAGGGATTTTAAAAATTAAAGATCCCCAGGTTAAATAACTTGTCCAGAGTTGCACAGCCAGCAAACGCCCAGCTAAAATCTAAACCCAACACTTTTGACAATAAATCTTCTTCTGCTGGCCGGGCGCGGTGGCTCAAGCCTGTAATCCCGGCACTTTGGGAGGCCGAGACGGGCGGATCACGAGGTCAGGAGATCTAGACCATCCTGGCTAACACAGTGAAACCCCGTCTCTACTAAAAAATACAAAAAACTAGCCGGGTGAGGTGGCGGGTGCCTGTAGTCCCAGCTACACGGGCGGCTGAGGCAGGAGAATGGCGTGAACCCGGGAGGTGGAGCTTGCAATGAGCTGAGATCTGGCCACTGCACTCCAGCCTGGGTGACAGAGCGAGACTCCGTCTCAAAAAAAAAAATCTTCTGCTAAAAAATGTTCTTCCCACTAAACCACAAATGTCTCCTGTCTCTATTTGCTACTTTTGTTCTCACTGGCCCAGCCAGAGTAAATGTAAGGACCAAGAAAAGGTGTCAGCAAACTTTTCTGTAAAGAGCCAGATAGGAAAATTTTGAGGTTGTGTAAGTTACTTGGTCTCTGTTAAAACTGCTCAATTCTGCCATTGTAGAGCAACAGCAGCCATACAACATACATGAATAAATGGATGTCTATGTTCCAATAAATTTATAGATAAAAGCAGAGGGTGGGCTAGATTTGGAGCATGGGTCATAGTTTGCCAAGTGTAACTTTAGAAATTGGAGGAATCTATACAACAGTTTATAACATATTGACAAATATAGCTTAAAATATATACCACTGAAAATTCATTGACTTTTCGTATCCCATCATTTAAAAAACCATTGTTTTCAATGTTCTTTAAGTACTTATGATTGCATCATGAAAATTTCTGTATTCTGGCCAGGTGCGGTGGCTCACACCTGTAATCCCAGCACTTTGGGAGACCGAGGTGGGCAGATCACTTAAGGTCAGGAGTTCGAGACAAGCCTGACCAACGTGGTGAAACCTAGTCTCTCCTAAAAATACCAAATTAGCTGGGTGTGGTGGCACATGCCATTAATCCCAGCTACTCGGGAGGTTGAGGCAGGAGAATCACTTAAACTGGGGAGGCAGAGGTTGCAGTGAGCCAAGATCGTGCCACTGCACTCAGTCTGGGCAATAAGAGAGAAACCCCACCTCAAAAAAAAAAAAAAAAAATCCCTATTCTTTGATAATCTCTTCTGAATACCATTCAACATCTCATTGCAGCTTTTAATTATCTCTGGCCTACCAGGATTGCTTACCTGTCTCTTGAAGCCACAATTAGAGACGTAGGAAATTGAAGTAAGAGATACAGGAACAGTGGGTCACAGTCAATTGAATCTGTGGAGGGTTAGCAAAGCACATACTGAATATTCAAAAAATAAATAAATCTTTTTTTTTTTAACTTTACAATGCCCTTCGTGCTTTGCTAGTTTATCTCATAAGAAAAAGTCACACTAACACTTTTTTAAAAAAAACTTCCAACCTTTTCTCTTTTTTTAAAATGTGAGTTTAAAAAAATATATAGATAGGGTTTCAGAGGATCATGGCGGACAGGAGGCAGGACTAGATTGCAGCTCCAGACAGAGCAGCCTGAAGAGGCTTGCATTGTGAATTTTAGCTCTAGATTGAATGCAAGAACAAACCAGCAATCCCGAGAGGACCCACAGACCCTCTGAAGAAAGTGAGCTGCTCCTGCAGGACTAAGGAGACACCCCAAATACTGTGAGTGCCCCAACGGTAAGCCTACTGTAGGTAGAACCTTCTCTCCCGAACACACACCCTCACTAGAGAAGCTGAAGGTTTATGGGAGGTTTCCAACTTTACCTGGAGCTGAGTCAAGTTAGAGAGCTGAGAGAAATGCAGGGATAGAGGAAGCAGCAGAAAGGCCCTGGTAGCTTGCTGGGCCCCCGAGCAGCCCATTTCTGCAGGCCCCACAGGGATCCACTGGGAGGGTGGCCAGAGGAGGGGGTAAAATTCCACAGGGAGAAGGAATTCTCTAGCTGAACTTTGTAACAATTTGAACAGGGTGAGAAGCCGCCTGGCCAGAAGGAAAGTACGCGCATGTGAAAGTATTTTGAAGCCATAATTCGTGCCTCAGAATCAGGTGTGCAGACTACAAAGGCGGGGGAAGAACTAAAGCCCTTTTCTCTTGCAGCTGGGAGGATAGCCCCGGGCAAGTTTTCAAGGCCTCTGCCTGGAAATACTCCAGGCTGTTGAGAGGGGGCACGGTGGGAGTGAGACAGTCCCTTCGGTTTGCCTGGGAGCTGGGTGAGGACTGTGACTGACGGATTTTACCCCACTTCCCCAACAACCTGCATGATTCAGCAGAGACAGCCATAATCCTCCTAGGTACACACCTCCAGTGACCTGGGAATCTTACCCCCATCCCCCACAGCAGCCACAACAAGACCCGCCCAAGTAGAGTCTGAACTCAGACATGCCTAGCCCCACCCTCACCTGATGATCCTTCCCTATCCACCTGGTAGCAGAAGGCAAAAGGCATTTAATCTTGGGAGTTGTAGGGCCCCGCCCACTGCTGGTCCCTCTCCACACTACTACAGCTGATGCTTTCTAGAAAGCACCACCTCCTGGAAGGAGGCCAACCAGCACAAAAGTAGAGCATTAGACCACCAAAGCCAAGGACCCTCATGGAGTCCCTTGCACCATCAGCCACCTCCACTGAGCAGGCACTGGTGTCCACAGCCAAGAGACCCATAGACAGTTCACATCACAGGACTCTGTACAGACAACCCCCAGTACCAGCCTGGAGCTGGTCCATTTAGCAAAACGAAATATTTTCATAATGATTAATGAATAGGTCAATATTTTCATTTTAAAGTTTCCTTGGTTCAATCAAGGATGTATTTAAACTCCTTTTTCTATTTTTACAATTGTTTAAACGACTGAATGGAACCTCATTAGAACTTGGTTTCAAATCTAGCTATAAGAATTTGAATTAAAATTGGCCTGGGCAGGGCGCGGTGGCTCAAGCCTGTAATCCCAGCACTTTGGGAGGCCGAGACGGGCGGATCATGAGGTCAGGAGATTGAGACCATCCTGGCTAACACGGTGAAACCCCGTCTCTACTAAAAAATACAAAAAAAAAAAAAAACTCGCCGGGCATGGTGGCGGGTGCCTGTAGTCCAAGCTACTCAGGAGGCTGAGGCAGGAGAATGGCGTGAACCCGGGAGGCAGAACTTGCAGTGAGCTGAGATCCGGCCACTGCACTCCAGCCTGGGCGACAGAGCAAGACTCCGTCTCTAAAAAAAAAAAAAAAAAAAATGGCCTCAAGTTATTTTTAGTTCCTCGCATCAAGAAGTCTGTTTCTCCAGCCTGTGACTTTCTTCTGACCATGTGATATGCCTTGACCAGTAGAATACAGAAGTGATTTTGTGCAATTTCTCAGTGGGACCTTGAGAGGCCTTGTAACTTCCGTATTTGCATTCTTGAAACAATGAGACCATGTGGTCACAGCATTCTCCACAATAATCAGCATCCATTTTCGGACAGGTGAGTGAAGTTTTCTTGGACCACTCAATCCCAGGCAAGCAGCTAGATAACTGTAGCTCCAGGTGACCCCAGCAGAAGAACCAACCAGCTAAGACCCACCTACTGAATATGAGACATGGGAAAAAATATATATATATATATGTGTGTGTGTGTATATATATATATAAAGCCATTTATTTCTAATGATACGTTATGCAACCATAGGCAATTAATAAATGGAGTTCACATAAATTTTAGAAACACCCTCAGTAGAATAATTGCCATAAAAAATACCTGTTTACCTCAATGCTTAGATATAGTTTAGCTACTTACTGATAATGGCATCTGAGCCAATGTTTTGGTTGAACTGTCTTAATTAAAAAATAACAGACTAAATACAATTTTATAATCAGGTAAAAAGCACAGATTATAGAACTGGAGGGCAAAGTGTTTTGCTAGTTTCTGAGACCAAGAACTATAAATGGAGTAATTTTTGAGCTCAATTTATCCATATGAAATTACAAATTTTTTTACTCCTTTCAAAGGCAGACAGAATCTAAGGTGGTATTAATGAATTCTGTCTTTTGTTCACAGCTTCTTGCAATCCTTTCTCCTTGAGTTGGTAGGGTGGGGGAGGCACTGTGATTTCATCTAATCAATACAATATGGCAAAGGGGATGGAATATCCTACCCATGATTATGTTAAAATATATGAAACTTCATTTTGCTAGCCACTGGCCCTAGAGACTCTCCTTGCTAGCTTGTGATTCTCTGTGTGGACAGGTCAGATCCTCCATAATACAAAACTTTCTGTAGATGATTTTTTAAATTTACATTTTCCAGCATAATCTTTAATGGTCTGTATAACTTACCTGCCTTTTGGCCCTCCATAATGGTTTGGCAACTCAGATTCAGGTTGTAGAAATACCCCTCAGCAATAGATTTAAGTATCTTTGTTTTCAGTGCCAAAACTCCTGAATTCTTGAGTAATGTTTCTAGGACTGTGGCTTATCCATCAACCAAAATACTTTTTCTGTGTTGCCATAGATCTCATCCCAACATGGTAAAGTTCTCAAAATCCCCTGAATGCTTTGATTGATTTTAATTACAGTGAAGTCTGTTGACATGAAGCTACATATCATTTCCAACAGCAGCATGTTGCCAAATCATAGCAATATCTCCGAGATCCCAGGATAAGTGGCTTCCAAAAGCATGGCTCATTCAGTAGACTGTTTCTCAATCAACACCTACTCAGGGAGCCTCTTATTGTATCATATTTGAATATATTCTTCCATTCTCTAGCTCACTTCATTGTCTTCCTTGAGTGGCATGTCTTTAGTCTTCTGATTTTTTTTTTTTTTCTAGTTGTTAAATTCTTCTGACTTTTTTTTGAGATTAAGATAACTTACGTATGCTCATCAAGAATATTGGCCTGGAGTTTTGTTTATTTGTTGTGTCTCTGCTAGGTTTTGGTATCAAGATGATGCTGGCCTCATAGAAGGAATTAGGGAGAAGTCTCTCCTCCTCAACGTTTTGGAATAGTTTCAGTAGGGATGGTACCAGCTCTTCTTTATACATCTGGTAGAATTTGGCTGTGAATCTGTCTGGTCCTGAGCTTTTTTGGGGTTGGTAGACTTTTTACACTAATTCCATTTTGGAACTTGTTACTATCCTGTTCATAAATTCAGTTTCTTCCTGGTCCAATCTTGGGAGGTTGTATAGTGTCCAGGAATTTATCAATTTCTGCTAGGATTCTTGTTTATGTGAATAGAGGTGTTAATAGTAGTCTCTGAGGATTTTTAAATATTTCTGTGGGGTCGATGGTAATATGTCCTTTGTCATTTCTGATTGTATTTATGTGGATCTTCTATCTTTTTTTATTAGTCTGGTTAGCAGTCTCTCAATCTTATTTATTCTCTCAAGAAAACAACTCCTGGATCCACTGATCTCTTGTATGATTTTTTGCATCTCAATTTCTTTCAGTTCAGCTATGAATTAGGTCATTTCTTGTCTTCTGTGGTTGGTTTGCTCTTGTTTCTCTAGTTCTTGTAGGTATGGTGTTAGGTTGTTAATTTGAGATGTTTGTAATTTTTTAATGTGGACATTTAGAGCTATAAACTCTGCTCTTAACACTGTATTAGTTGTGTCCCAGAGATTCTGGCATTTTCTATCTTTATTCTCATTAGTTTCAAAAATATTCTGTTTTATGCCTTAATTTGTTTACCCAAAAGTCATTCAGGAGAAGGTTGTTTAATTTCATGTAATGGAATGGTTTTGAGCAATTTTCTGAGTGTCAATTTCTAGTTTTTATTGTGCTGTGGTCTGAGAGTGTGTTTGGTATAATTTTGGTTGTTTTGAATTTACTAAGAATTGTTTCATGGCAAGTTGTGTGTTTGATTTTACAGTATGTAGATTCAAGTTTGTTTAATATAGGCAAATCAATAAATGTGATTAACCACATAAACAGAACTACAAACAAAAACCATGTGATCATCTCAATAGATGGCAGAAAAGGCTTTTAATAAAATTCAATATCCCTTCATGTTAAAAACCCTCAAAAAACTAGGCATTGAAGGAACATATCTCAAAATAATAAGAGCCATCTGTGGCAAACCCACAGCCAAACATCATGCTGAGTGGGCATTGCCCTTGAGAATCAGCACAAGACAAAGATGCCCACTCTTACCACTCCTACTGAACATAGTCCTGGAAGTCCTAGTAAGAGCAATAAGGCAAGAGAAAGGAATAAAAGACATCCAAATAGGAAGACAGGAAGTCAAATTATCTCTGCAGACAATATGATTCAACACCTAGAAAATCCCATAGTCTCTGCCAAAAGCTCCTAGATCTGATAAATAATTTCAGCCAAGTTTCAAGATACAAAATCAACGTACAAAAGCAGTAGCATTTCTATACATTAATAATGTCGAAACTGAGAGCCAAATCAAAAATGCAATTCCATTCAAAATTGCCACAGAAAGAGTAAAATACCTAGGAATACAGCTAACCAGGGAGGTGAAAGATCTCTATAATGAGAATCATAAAACACTGCTTAAAGAAATAAGAGATGATAAAAACAAATAAAAAGTATTCCAAGCTCATGGATAAGAAAAAGAAATATTGTTAAAATAGCCATACTGCCCAAAGCAATTTACAGATTCAGTGTTATTCCTATCAAACTAACAATGATATTTTTCACATAATTAGGAAAAACTATTTTAAAATGCATATGAAACAAACAAAAAAAAAAAGAGCTCAAATAGCCAAGGCAATCCTAAGGGAGAAACCAACAAACAAACAACAAACAAACAAACAAAAGCTAGAGGCATCACATTACCTGAATTCAAACTATATGACAAGGCTATAGTAACCAAAACACCATGGTACTGTTACAAAAACAGACACATAGACTAGCGAAACAGAATAGAGAGCCTAGAAATAATGCCAAAATACCTACAACCATGTGATCTTGACATAGTCAACAAAAACAAGCCATGGGGAAAAGACCTCCTATCAATCAATGCTGCTGGGATAACTGGCTAGCCAGATACAGAAGACTGAAGCTGCACCCCTTCCTTACATTACATACAAAAATCGGCTCAAGATGGATTAAAGACTTAAATGTCAAACCTAAAACTGTTAAAACTCTGGAAGATAACCTAGAAAAGAATATTCTGGACATAGAATCTGGCAAAGATTTCATGACAAAGATGCCAAAAGCAATTGCAACAAAAACACAAATTGATAAATGGGACCTAATTAAACTCAAAATCTTCTGCCCAGCAAAATAAACTATCAACAGAGTAAACAGACAACCTATAGAATGGGGGAAAATATTTGCAAACTATGAATCTAACAAAGATCTAATATCCAGAATCTATAAGGAACAAAAAAAATTACAAACAAAAGCCAAACAATGCCCTTAAAATGTGGGCAAAGGATATGAACAGACACTTTTCAAAAGAAGATATCACTAATCATTAGAGAAATGCACATCAAAACCATGATGAGATACCATCTCACATCAGTCAGAATGGCTACTATTAAAAAGTCAAAAAATAATAGATGCTGCCGAGGTTGTGGAGAAAAGGGAACACTTATACACTGATGGAAGAAAAATTGTAGAAAGCAGTTTGGCTATTTCTCAAAGAAATCATTTGACCTAGCAATCCCATTATTGGGCATATACCAAAGAAATATAAATCGTTCTTCCACAAAGACACATGAACATGAATGTTCATTGCAGCACTCTTCACAATAGCAAAAGCATGGAATCAACCTAAATGTCCATCAATGGTAGACTGGACAAAGACAATGTGATACATATACACCATATAATACTATGCAGCCATAAAAAGAATGAGATTATGTTCTTTACAGCACCATAGATGGAGCTGGAGGCCATTATCCTAAGCAAACTACCATAGGAATAGAAAACAAAATGCCACATGTTTTCACTTATAAGAGGGAGCTAAACATTGAGTACACATGGACAGAGAGAAGGAAATAATAGACACTTGGGCCTACTTGAGGGTGAAGTGGAGGAGAAAAGAGAATCAAAAAATTTCCTATTGGGTGTTATGCTTATTATGTGAGTGATGAAAAACTGCATACCAAACCCCCATGATATGTAATTTACCTATATAACAACCCTATACATGTACCCCTGAACCTAACATAAAAGTTGAAGAAGAAAACCAAACCATTCCATCAATAAACAACAAAAAAAAGAAAATTCAACCATTCCATCAATAAACAACAAAAAAAAGAAAATTCACCAGCAAAACCATTATTATTTAATATTCATACTGCATCAGAAAGCTACAAAGACAGAAATATGTTGAAGGGAAGTAAACATGACCCATTGAGAGCAAATTCATAAGAAGGCTACCATCCCACTATTTCTGGATCATTACAATAGCCTTCTCTTGGCAATGGCCATGCCACAAATATCTCTGCATCCCTGACTCAAGGCATAATAACTAACACTAGTAGGCAGGTCTGTTGTTTCTTTACTTTTGGTCAGAAAATGAAAAATTTTACAGAATGAGGCTTTCAGTCTTCTCCAATATGCTAAGAGAATTCTGTACTTTCCAAGAACAACCATAGGAGTTGAGCCTGGTTTTGTAAAAGAAATCAACCTTGAACAAGATTTGAAATGATGAGTAGGATTGAGAGAGACAGAAGTTTTAGAAAGGATGAAAATGCAGTGAGGTATAATTGCCTGAAGGAAACTTTAAACACCTCAATAAGAATTCTCAACTTGATATGAAATAAATGTCTCCTTAAATTTTAGCTTTCCTACGAAGCTTTTCATAGCATTCCTGGATGACTTAAGAGCTACTCCTTCATTCTGTAATTATTGCATTTTTCATATGATAATATAAATGTCCATTTACTTGCCACTTTCCTCCACTGAATTACAATCAACTCAAAGACAGACATATGTCTTCTTTTGTCAAAAATGAAGGAGTTGGGCCTACAGGTAAGAAGATGGGAATACAAGAAAGATGTATGATACTAGAATTTCAAGTTTAAAAAAGCCTCTAATAGCTCCTGACTTGCTATATATAAGCTTGGCTCTTAAGGAAGTCAATCCAATTGTAAGCCTCAGTTGAATTGACTTCCTTTTTGTCATTTAAAAAATAGTTAATAACAGCCATCCAGTTATCCTAAGAAATAGTTGTGAAACTCAAAAGAGACATTGAATGTAAGAGCACTTTATAAAGTGTAAAACTATACCAAAGTAACTTTGGTAAAGTGATGCCATTATAAATGCAGTGTTTTGTGAAAATTAATATATTATGGGAAGGAAAAATAGCTCCAGCTTTATGGATGGTGATGAAAATGCTATTCGTAAGCTGCAATGTTGGAAATAAGCTAAATGATCAACAATAGAGAGTTGCTTACATATAGGTCTATTTGGACATAAATTAGAGTATTGCATAGCCAAAATAATAGGGTAAAATAATTTTAAATTATAATGAAAGTTAGTAATACTACATGAACAAGTTGCAAAATATTGATTTCAAGTGACCTTATATATATATACACACATATATGTAAGCACATGTGTGAGCTCACATATATGTGTGCAAGTGCATGCATGTAAATAAATCTAACAAGATAATATTATAGATTTAAAGAATTTGCAAATCTTTTTTAAAATGAAGATTCTGTAAATTGCAAGTAACAGAACACATCCTCTCATGTACCACCAGCCAATATTAATTTCATGCCCATGTCCTAGCTTCAGGAGAGGCTGGGAAAGGAAGTAATTATTATTTCAGTTTCTATGTGCAATGATGGTTTTCTGAGAAAAGAAGATGAAAGGGATGACTACTGTGTGAGCAATCAACATTTTCTGCCCCAAAAAATGCAGTGATTGTG
Source organism: Trachypithecus francoisi (assembly GCF_009764315.1). NCBI lineage: Eukaryota > Metazoa > Chordata > Mammalia > Primates > Cercopithecidae > Trachypithecus > Trachypithecus francoisi. The sequence goes on along the minus strand of NW_022681472.1, from coordinate 76,883,352 downwards.
TAATAAACATTTTACAGAAAGAAAATGAATCTGGTAACAGAATATAGCCTTATAAGAGATAGATTGGACCTGGCTAGCCTGGTCTCCACTTCTTCTTTGCCCTGGCTGTCTATGTTCTAAAATTGACTCTCTAGAGCAATGAAGTAGAAAGAGTATTGGAAGAGAATTATTGAGGTTTTAGTTACAGCCAACTCTCAACTTCAATTAGCTGGATGACTTGAGGCATAGTGCTTAAGATTGCTTATTTTCCAGTCTGTGTAGAGTGAGCATCCCTTCCAGCTTTGGAACATTTGGCTTCTATGAGCATGGAACTATATTATCTTACCCACAGACATTCATATATTCTTTCAATATTTATTTATTCAGAGCACAGTGTTTAGCCCCCTTCAGAGGACTATTTGAGGCAAGTAGGAAAAAAGCAAAGTTACGATATGTTGAGTTATGTGCTAAGGTTTATTAACTAGTTTATATATCACAACAACATTGTGTATAGATGAGCAAAGGAGGCCTAGGGAAGTGAAACAATTAGGAAATGGTAGAGAAGCATTTACAGCCAGGTATATCTTAGTCCCAAGCCAATGCTTTCTCCACTAATCATGCTGCTGTGTTTCTGAGCTCCTTTTAAATTGGTAATTTTATATTCAGAAGGGCATATACCTGATGTCTGTCTTGTTTATCTTATCACATGGGTACTGGAATGTACTAAATAAATATTTAAGGAAGAAAATAAGTAAACAATGAAAGGAGGGAGGGAGGGAGGAAGGAAGGAAAGAAGGAAGGAAGGAAGGAAGGAAGGAGGAAGGAAGGAAGGAAGGAAGGAAGGAAGGGAAGGGAAGGAAGGAAATTCTGAGGCTTTCTGAGCCATGTAAATCCCCATGCCCTAACAGAAAAAAAGAAAAAAATAGAGAAAAAGAAATTCAAAGTGGGAGAAGAAAAGAAGGAACAGAGTAAAGGAAGAAAAAAAAGGAAAAGCAGAAAAGTTTTTAGGAAAGTAATGATTCACATCTTTCTTCAACAGTAATGGATGGACGAATTGAGGTTGAATTAGTCCCATTGTTCAGCATTTTTCCACATAGGTTTGATGTCAGATTCTTCCTTTTTTCTCATGGGGTCTATGGTGGGAGGCCAAGGGAGACTGCTGATTATATTTGATTATGTTCAAAGAAAGTTACAGAATACTCAGCAGATGTCAGGTTTGCAGCTAGGATCCCATAACAAATGCTGCTCTCCTATCTTGCCTTCCTCATTATTGCACCAAAGCAGGGCCCAGAAAATGCCCAGCAGACATACTGGCTGGGGCTGAGTGAGAAAAGATAACAAATCTTAAGGAAACATGTTGCCTATTATTCCTCATAATGAGAGCTGCCAGAGTGTACACTGAGCAGGCCTCTAGCTGATACCAGGACACAAAAGTCTTAATGCATCCCACACAAGGATGTCATTTGTAATCTGGCGCAACAAAAGAGATGGAAGCCTTGGAAGGTAGGCGGTGTTTCTTGATACTGCATGTCCCAGGGAGGACAAATAACAACCACACAGTTTGCTCTCCCCAGCCCCATAGGCATTCAAAGGAAGCCTGTTGACGGCAATTAGGATGCCCCAGCTTTCAAAAGCCGACATTCAGCAGACAGTAGACTTCATCAAGGGTGATACAATTTGGGTATGTTTCGGGTTTGCCATGGAGGCAGACTCACTGAAGGAGATGACAAGGAGGAAAACTCTTATGACTTAAAATTCACAGCGGCCCCAAGGGGGTCTCCACTGGTTCCTCCCAGCCAGAATAGACTGTTTTACATTTTGTAGAAAGAAAAATGATCCTCATTCTAGTGCTATTAAATTGGCCTGCCTGAGAGACTGCCTATACCTGGCTCCCCTGCAGTTTAACAGTTGCTGTATCTCTCTACCTGATGGCTTTCTCTGATGAGTGTGCTCTTAGTATAGACCAAACCAGAAGTCCAGAGAGTTAATGCCCCGAGATTTACCCTTAATGGTTGAAGAGTAAAGCATGTGAATAAAGGTCTCAGCTTCCTCACACTTGGTGGGATGACATTATGGTATGCTCTACATCTCCCAGGGAATCCCAAGCAGAATTGAACCCCAGAGGTCACCCATTCATTTTGACATCCACTAATCGCTTTCCTCCTGATAGAGTCTAGATATGTGTCCCGTCTAAATCTCAAGTTGAAATAGAATTTCCAGTGTTGAAGGTGGGGCCTGGTGGGAGGTATTTGGGTCACAAGGGTGGATCCTTCATGGCTTGGTGCTGTCTGTGCCATAGTGAGTGAGTTCTTGTGAGATTTGGTTGTTTAAACATGTGTGGCACTCACCCTCCCCCACTTTACTACTGCTTTTTTGCCACGTGAAGCACCTGCTCCAGCTTTACCTTCTGCCGTGAGTGAAAGCTCCACGAGGCTTCCCCTAAAGCCAAACAGATGATGTTTTGCTTCCTGTGCAGCCTGCAAAATCATAAGCCAATGAAAGGTCTTTTCTTAAAAATTACTCAAGGTCTGATATTTATTTATAGCAACACAGAAACAGCCTAATATACCTCCTTTCCCTGAACCCCTTCTGCATTCCTTCACTTTGATTCCTGAAACTGCATCCTAAATAAACTACTTGAACCAAAATTCTCGTTTCGGGCTCTGCTTTCAGGAAACCAAATTTAAGGAGTTGTTTGGAAGATTTCAGGATCTCCTTAAATGCTGCCATTAAAAACCTTGGAGGGTTCCCATTTCTGCTTATTCCCAGTGGAATAAGTAGAAAAATCTCAGGTGACTATCTGTGATTTTTTCTTATCATGGTCGTAAGCTAACTTCCAGACTCATGCATAATCTTCATTCTCTACAACACAGCAGTTTTACGGTTTTAGAGTACTGTTTATAATTTCATTTTAAGCCATAATAGGCAGACTTCTTTCAATCTTAGTTCCTCATTTAGCAAATGTACATTTTTCTCCTTTACCTTCTTTTTTTTTTTTTTTTATTATACTTTAAGTTCTAGGGTACATGTGCATAACGTTTATATCATGTATAACTCCCCAATGCAATCCCTCCCTCCTCCCCCCTCCCCATGATAGGCCCCAGTGTGTGATGTTCCCCTTCCCGAGTCCAAGTGATCTCATTGTTCAGTTCCCACCTATGAGTGAGAACATGCGGTGTTTGGTTTTCTCTTCTTGTGATAGTTTGCTAAGAATGATGGTTTCCAGCTGCATCCATGTCCCTACAAAGGACGCAAACTCATCCTTTTTGATGGCTGCATAGTATTCCATGGTGTATATGTGCCACATTTTCTTAATCCAGTCTGTCACAGATGGACATTTGGGTTGATTCCAAGTCTTTGCTATTGTGAATAGTGCCGCAATAAACATACGTGTGCATGTGTCTTTGTAGTAGAGTAATTTATAATCCTTTGGGTATATACCCAGTAGTGGGATGGCTGGGTCATATGGTACATCTAGTTCTAGATCCTTGAGGAATCGCCATACTGTTTTCCATAATGGTTGAACTAGTTTACAATCCCACCAACAGTGTAAAAGTGTTCCTATTTCTCCACATCCTCTCCAACATCTACTGTTTCCTGACTTCTTAATGATTGCCATTCTAACTAGTGTGAGATGGTATCTCATTGTGGTTTTGATTTGCATTTCTCTGATGGCGAGTGATGACGAGCATTTTTTCATGTGTCTGTTGGCTGTATGGATGTCTTCTTTTGAGAAATGTCTGTTCATATCCTTTCCCCACTTTTTGATGGGGTTGTTTGTTTTTTTCTTGTATATTTGTTTGAGTTCTTTGTAGATTCTGGATATTAGCCCTTTGTCAGATGAGTAGGTTGCAAAAATTTTCTCCCATTCTGTAGGTTGCCTGTTCACTCTGATGGTAGTTTCTTTTGCTGTGCAAAAGCTCTTTAGTTTAATGAGATCCCATTTGTCAATTTTGGCTTTTGCTGCCGTTGCTTTTGGTGTTTTAGACATGAAGTCCTTGCCCATGCCTATGTCCTGAATGGTACTACCTAGATTTTCTTCTAGGTTTTTATGGTATTAGGTCTAACATTTAAGTCTCTAATCCATCTTGAATTAATTTTCGTATAAGGGGTAAGGAAAGGATCCAGTTTCAGCTTTCTACTTATGGCTAGCCAATTTTCCCAGCACCATTTATTAAATAGGGAATCCTTTCCCCATTTCTTGTTTTTGTCAGGTTTGTCAAAGATCAGATGGCTGTAGATGTGTGGTATTATTTCTGAGGACTCTGTTCTGTTCCATTGGTCTATTTCTCTGTTGTGGTACCAGTACACAGCAGTCTGCGGCAATCTATCCGCAAGGTAGCAGCGAGGCTGGGGGAGGGGCGCCCGCCATTGCTGAGGCTTAAGTAGGTAAACAAAGCCTCTGGGAAGCTCGAACTGGGTGGAGAGCTCACAGCAGCTCAAGGAAACCTGCCTGTCTCTGTAGACTCCACCTCTGGGGACAGCCTACAGCTGAGGTCCAATAGGGAAAGCAGCGGGGGCCGGTGCAGAGGCGAACGACTCTGTCTGACAGCTTTGGGGAGAGCCGTGGATCTCCCAACGCGGAGGTTGAGATCCGAGAACGGACAGACTGCCTGCTCAGGTGGGTCCCTGACCCCTGAGTAGCCTAGCTGGGAGACATCCCCCACTAGGGGCAGTCTGACACCCACCTCACAGGGTGGAGTCACCCCTGAGAGGAAACTTCCAAAGGAAGAATCAGACAGGTACACTCGCTGCTCAGCAATATTCTATCTTTGGCAACCTCTGCTGCTGATACCCAGGCAAACAGGGTCTGGAGTGGACCTCAAGCAATCTCCAACAGACCAACAGACAGTCCTTCTGACTGTCAGACGGAAAACTATCAAACAGGAAGGACACCTACACCAAAACCCCATCAGTACGTCACCGTCATCAAAGACCAGAGACAGATAAAACCACAAAGATGGGGAAGAAGCAGGGCAGAAAAGCTGGAAATTCAAAAATAAGAGCGCATCTCCCCCTGCAAAGGAGCGCAGCCCATCGCCAGCAACGGATCAAAGCTGGTCAGAGAATGACTTTGATGAGATGAGAGAAGAAGGCTTCAGCCCATCAAACTTCTCAGAGCTAAAGGAGGAATTACGTACCCAGCGCAAAGAAACTAAAAATCTTGAAAAAAGAGTGGAAGAATTGACAGCTAGACTAATTAATGCAGAGAAGATCATAAACGAAATGACAGAGATGAAAACCATGACACGAGAAATACGTGACAAATGCACAAGCTTCAGTAACCGACTCGATCAACTGGAAGAAAGAGTATCAGCGATTGAGGATCAAATGAATGAAATGAAGTGAGAAGAGAAACCAAAAGAAAAAAGAAGAAAAAGAAATGAACAAAGCCTGCAAGAAGTATGGGATTATGTAAAAAGACCAAATCTACGTCTGATTGGGGTGCCTGAAAGTGAGGGGGAAAATGGAACCAAGTTGGAAAACACTCTGCAGGATATCATCCAGGAGAACTTCCCCAACCTAGTAGGGCAGGCCAACATTCAAATTCAGGAAATACAGAGAACACCACAAAGATACTCCTCCAGAAGAGCAACTCCAAGACACATAATTGCCAGATTCACAAAAGTTGAAATGAAGGAAAAAATCTTAAGGGCAGCCAGAGAGAAAGGTCGGGTTACACACAAAGGGAAGCCCAGCAGACTAACAGCAGATCTCTCGGCAGAAACTCTACAAGCCAGAAGAGAGTGGGGGCCAATATTCAACGTTCTTAAAGAAAAGACTTTTCAACCCAGAATTTCATATCCAGCCAAACTAAGTTTCATCAGTGAAGGAGAAATAAAATCCTTTACAGATAAGCAAATGCTTAGAGATTTTGTCACCACCAGGCCTGCCTTACAAGAGACCCTGAAGGAAGCCCTAAACATGGAAAGGAACAACCGGTACCAGTCCTTTACCTTCTTTATGTGTTTTTTAATTTTATTTTTTTCATTTTTTTTATTATTATACTTTAAGTTCTAGGGTACATGTGCAAAATGTGCAGGTTTGATACATAGGCATACATGTGCCATATTGGTTTGCTGCATGCATTAACTTGTCATTTACATTAGGTTTTTCTCCTAAGCTATCCCTCCCCCAGTGCCCAGTCCCCAACAGACTCCAGTGTGTGATGTTCCCCACCGTGTTCAAGTGTTCCCATTGCTCAATTCCCACCTATGAGTGAGAACATGTGGTATTTGGTTTTCTGTCCTTATGATACTTTGCTGAGAATGATGGTTTCCAGCTTCATATCCCTGCAAAGGACATGAACTCATCATTTTTTAGGGCTGCATAGTATTCCATGGTGTATATGTGCCACATTTTCTTAATCCAGTCTATCATTAATGGACATTTGGGTTTGTTCCAAGTCTTTGCTATTGTGAATAGTGCTACAATAAACATACGTATGCATGTGTCTTTATAGTAGCATGATTTATAATCCTTTGGGTATATACCCAGGAACGAGACTGCTGGGTCAAATGATAATTCTAGTTCTAGATCCTTGAGGAATCACCACACTATCTACCACAATGGTTGAACTAGTTTACAATCCCACCAACAGTGTAAAAGCGTTCCTATTTCTCCACATCCTCTCCAGCATCTGTTGTTTCCTGACTTTTTAATGATTGCCATTCTAATTGGTGTGAGATAATATCTCATTGTGGTTTTGATTTACATTTCTCTAATGACCAGTGATGATGACCATTTTTTCATGTGTCTGTTGGCTGCATAGATGTCTTCTTTTGAGAAATGTCTGTTCATATCCTTTGCCCACTTTTTGATGGGGTTGTTTGTTTTTTTCTTGGAAACTTGTTTGAGTTCTTTGTAGATTCTGGATATTAGCCCTTTGTCAGATGGGTAGATTGTGAGAATTTTCTCCTATTCTGTAGGTTGCCTGTTCACTCTGATGGTAGTTTCTTTTGCCATGCAGAAGCTCTTTAGTTTAGTTAGATCCCATTTGCCTATTTTGGCTTTTGCTGCCGTTGCTTTTGGTGTTTTAGTCATGAAGTCCTTGCCCATGCCTATGTCCTGAATGGTATTGTCTAGGTTTTCTTCTAGGGTTTTTATGGTTTTAGATCTAACATTTAAGTCTATAATCCATCTTGAATTAATTTTTGTGTAAGGTGTAAGGAAGGGATCCAGTTTCAGCTTTCAACATATGGCTAGCAAGCTTTCCCAGCACCATTTATTAAACAGGGAATCCTTTCCTCGTTTCTGGTTTTCATCAGGTTTGTCAAAGATCAGATGGTTGTAGATGTATGGTGTTATTTCTGAGGCCTCTGTTCTGTTCCATTGGTCTCTATATCTGTTTTGGTACTAGTACCATGCTGTTTTGGACTGTAGCCTTGTAGTATAGTTTGAAGCCAGGTAGCGTCATGCCTCCAGCTTTCTTCTTTTTGCTAAGGATTGTCTTGGCAATGCGGGCTCTCTTTTGGTTCCATATGAAATTTAAAGTAGTTTTTCCAATTCTGTGAAGAAAGTCATTGGTAGCTTGATGGGGATGGCATCGAATCTCTAAATTACTTTGGGCTGTATGGCCATTTTCACGATACTGATTCTCCTATCCATGAGCATGGAATATTCTTCCACTTGTTTGTGTCCTCTTCTATTTCATTGAGCAGTGGTTTGCAGTTCTCCTTGAAGAGGTCCCTCACATCCCTTGTAAGTTTGATTCTTAGATATTTCATTCTCTTTGTAGCAATTATGCATGGGAGTTCATTCATGATTTCGCTCTCTGTCTGTTAATAGTATATAGGAATGCTTGTGATTTTTGCAGACTGGTTTTGTATCCTGAGACTTTGCTGAAGTTGCTTATCAGCTTAAGGAGACTTTGGACCGAGAAGATGGGGTTTTCTAAATATACAATCATATCATCTGCAAACAGGGACAATTTGACTTCCTATTTTCCTAATTCAATACCCTTTATTTCTTTCTCTTGCCTGACTGCCCTGGCCAGAACTTCCAACACTATGTTGAATAGGAGTGGTGAGAGAGGGCATCCTTGTCTTGTACTGGTTTTCAAAGTGGATGCTTCCAGTTTTTGCCCATCAGTATGATATTGGCTGTGGGTTTGTCATAAATAGCTCTTATTATTTTGAGATATGGTCCATCAATACCTAGTTTATTGAGAGTTTTTATCATGAAGTGCTGTTGAATTTTGTCAAAGGCCTTTTCTGCATCTGTTGAGATAATCATGTGGGTTTTGTCTTTGGTTCTGTTTACGTGATGGATTACATTTTGATTTGTGTATGTAGAACCAGCCTTGCATCCCAGGGATGAAGCCAACTTGATCGTGGTGGATAAGCTTTTTGATGTGCTGCTGGATTCGGTTTGCCACTTTTTTTTTGAGGATTTTTGCATCGATGTTCATCAGGGATGTTAGTCTAAAATTCTCTTTTTTTGTTGTGTCTCTGTCAGGTTTTGGTATCAGGATGATGTTGGCCTCATAAAATGAGTTAGGGAGGATTCCCTCTTTTTCTATTGATTGGAATAGTTTCAGAAGGAATGGTACCAGTTTCTTTTTGTACCTGTGGTAGAGGTATTTGTGTAGAGGTGTTTATAGTATTCTCTGATGGTAGTTTGTATTTCTGTGAGATTGGTGGTGATATCCCCTTTATCATCTTTTATTGCCTCTATTTGATTTTTCTCTCTTTTCTTCTTCATTAGTCTTGCAAATGGTCTACCAATTTTGTTGATCTTTTCAAAAAAACAGCTCCTGGATTCATTGATTTTTTTAAGGGTTTTTTGTGTCTCTATCTCCTTCAGTTCTGTTCTGATCTTAGTTATGTCTTGCCTTCTGCTGTCTTTTGAATTTGTTTGCTCTTGCTTCTCTAGTTCTTTTAATTTTGATGTTAGGGTGTTGAATTTAGATCACTTCTGTTTTCTGTTGTGGACATTTAGTGCTATAAATTTCCCTCTACACACTGCTTTAAATGTGTCCCAGAGATTTTGATATGTTGTGTCTTTGTTCTCATTGATTTCAAAGAATATCTTTATTTCTGCCTTCATTTCATTATGTACCCAGTAGTCATTCAGGAGCAAGTTGTTCAGTTTCCATGTAGTTGTGTGGTTTTGAGTGAGTTTCTTAATCCTGAGTTCTAATTTAATTGCACTGTAGTCAGAGAGACAGTTTGTTGTGATTTCTGTTCTTTTACGTTTGCTGAGGAGTGCTTTAATTCCAATTGTGTGGTCAATTTTAGATTAAGTGCAACGTGGTGCTGAGAAGAATGTATATTCTGTTGATTTTTGGTAGAGAGTTCTGTACATGTCTATTAGGTCTGCTTGGTGCAGAGCTGGGTTCAAGTTCCAGATATATTTGTTAACCTGTCTCGTTGATCTGCCTAATATTGACAGTGGGGTGTTAAAGTCTCCCATTATTATTGTGTGGAAGTCTAAGTCTCTTTGTATATCTCTAAGGACTTGCTTTATGAATCTGGGTGCTCCTGTATTGTGTGCATATATATTTAGGGTAGTTAACTCTTCTTATTGAATTGATTCCTTTACCATTATGTTATGGCCTTCTTTGTCTCTTTTGATCTTTGTTGGTTTAAAATCTGTATTATCAGAGACTACGATTGCAACCCTTGCTTGCCTTTTTTTTTTCTTTTTTTTTTCTTTCCATTTCCTTGGTAGATCTTCCCCCATCCCTTTATTTTGAGCCTATGTGTGTTTCTACATGCGAGATGGGTCTACTGAATACAGCACACTAATGGGTCTTGACTCTTTATCCAATTGGTCAGTCTGTGTCTTTTTATTGGGGCATTTTGCCCATTTACATTTAAGGTTAATATTGTTATGTGTGAATTTGATCCTGCCATTATGATGTTTGCTAGTTATTTTGCCTGTTAATTGATGTAGTTTCTTCATAGCATCAATAGTCTTTACAATTTGTCATGTTTTTGCACTGGCTGGTACTGGTTGTTTCTTTCCATATTTAGTGCTTGCTTCAGGTGCTGTCTTGTAAGGCAGGCCTGGTGGTGACAAAAATCTCTCAAAATTTGCTTGTCTGTAAATGATTCTATTTCTCCTTCACTTAAGATGCTTAGTTTGGCTGGATATGAAATTCTGGGTTGAAAATACTTTTCTTTAAGAATGTTGAATATTGGCTCCCACTCTCTTCTGGCTTACAGAGTTTCTGCCAAGAGATCCGCTGTTAGTCTGATGGGCTTTCCTTTGTGGGTAACCCAACCTTTCTCTCTGACTGCCCTTAACACTTTTTCTTTCATTTCAACCTTGGAGAATCTGGCTATTATGTGTCTTGGGGTTGCTCTTCTCGAGGTGTATCTTTGTGGTGTTCTCTGTATTCCCTGAATTTGAATGTTGGCCTGCCTTGATAGGTTGGGGAAGTTCTCCTGGATAATATCCTGAAGAGCCTTTTCCAACTTGGTTCCATTCTCCCCATCACTTTCAAGTACACCAATCAAAGTAGATTTGGTCTTTTCACATAGTCCCATATTTCTTGGAGGCTTTGTTCATTTCTTTTTATTTTTTGTCTAACCTTGTCTTCTTGCTCTATTTCATTAATTTGATCTTGAATCACTGATATCATTTCTTCCACTTGATCGAATTGGCTATTGAAGCTTGTACATGCAACACGAGGTTCTCATGCCATGATTTTCAGCTCCTTCAGGTCATTTATGGTCTTCTCTACACTGTTTATTCTAGTTATCCCTTCAGCTAATCTTTTTTCAAAGTTTTTAGCTTCCTTGTGATGGGTTCGAACATCCTCCTTTAGCTCAGAGAAGTTTGTTATTACCGACCTTCTGAAGCCTACTTCTGTCAACTTGTCAAAGTCATTCACCATCCAGCTTTGTCCCGTTGCTGGCAAGGAGCTGCAATCCTTTGGAGGAGAAGAAGTGATCTGATTTTTAGAATTTTCAGCTTTTCTGCTCTGGTTTCTCCCCATCTTTGTGGGTTTATCTACCTTTGGTCTTTGATGTTGGTGACCTACAGATAGCATTTTGATGTAAATGAACTTTTTGTTGATGTTGATGCTATTGCTTTCTGTTTGTTAGTTTTCCTTCTAACCGTTAGGTCCCTCAGCTGCAGGTCTGTTGAAGTTTGCTGGTGGTCCACTCCAGACCCTGTTTGCCTGGATAACACCAGCAGAGGCTGCAGAACAGCAAATATTGCAGAACAGCAAGTGTTGCTGCCTGATTCTTCCTCTGGAAGCTTTGTCCCAGAAGGGCAGCTGCCTATATGAGGTGTCTGTCAGCTCATACTGGGAGGTGTCTCCCAGTTAGGCTACATGGGGGTCAGGGACCCACTTGAGGAGGCAGTCTGTCTGTTCTCAGAGCTCAAATGCCATGCTGGGAGAACCACTGCTCTTTTCAAAGCTGTCAGACAGAGTCGTTTAAGTCTCCAGAAGTTGTCTGCTGCCTTTTGTTCAGCTTTGCCCTACCCACAGAGGTGAAGTCTAGAGGCAGTGGTCCTCATTGAGCTGTGGTGGGCTCCACCCAGTTCGAGCTTCCTGGCTGGTTTGTGTACCTACTCAGGCCTCAGTAATGGCAGAAACTGCTCTGCCTTGCAGTTCTATCTCGGACTGCTGTGCTAGCAGTGAGCAAGGCTCTGTGGGCGTGGGACATGCTCAGCCAGGCATGGGAGAGAATCTCCTTTTCTGCCAGTTGCTAAGACCTTGGGAAAAGCGCAGTATTTGGGCAGGAGTGTCCCGTTTTTCCAGGTAGTCTGTCACAGCTTCCATTGGCTAGGGAAGGGAAATCTCCTGACCCCTTGCGCTTCCCAGGTAAGGCGATGCCCCACCCTGCTTCAGCTAGCCCTCCGTGGGCTGCACCCACTGTCCAACCAGTCCCAATGAGATGAACCAGGTAACTCAGTTGGAAATGCAGAAATCACCCATCTTCTGCATCAATTATGCTGGGAGTTGCATACCAGAGCTGTTCCTATTTGGCCATCTTGGAATGCCACCTCGTTTATGTGCTTTTTTACTACTCCATGAAACTTTTTATGCTTCCACTAATACAGTCCCTAGAACCTTTTTAGGGTATCTCTATTAAAAACATTTATAGCTTTCACCATTAGACTTATTAGCAATTCAGAGTAAACATTTTTTTCTTATCTCTGTACTCTGCATTTCTATCATGGTACCTGATATGTAAGAGATGCTCAACTGAACTGTGTTGCTTGAATAACTAAATGAATACAGAAATGAAATCATTGTGCTGCATTTTCATTATTTAGGTTTAGTGATTTTGATACTTTCTTCTCCCATGTTAGGTAAGGAGAGATAATAGAATTTTCTGTCCCAAGTTATCTAGTAAGTCAGTAATGCTTCCAAAGATTATGTAAAATATAAGATATTACAATTTACCAAATGGGACACTCCATTGAAAATTTAGTTTATATCATGTTTTTATAGCACATATTTCAATTATAATATACTCCATACTTGTAAACAACACAGAGAAGGGGTGATGACTAAGGCAGTAAGCTTAGTGAGGGGAACCTGGTGAAACAGGAGGAGATTTGAAACAATGGGACCTAAATTCAGTTTTTTGTTTTGCTAAGTATCATTCAATTGAGATTTCTGTTTCTGTATCTATAAAAATGAAGATAATATTCAACCTACAGTACACTTTGAGGCTTTCAATAAAATATTATATGTAAATGCCCTTTGTAAGATGTTATGTGACTATACATGTGTCTATATATACATATGTTTATGTATTTATAATTCTAATTTTAATGACAAATAATGTATGTGACATAGGATTTCAGAAACCAAAATGCATATGACAAATGCAATCTATAGATACAGAGCTTGATATGAAGCCGGAAAATCGAGTTAGAACTTTGCCTTTGTGCTAAATCTGAAATAAGTGAGAACATATTCTAATTTCAAAGACTTCTGAAGAAATAAACATTTCCATTGCTCAGATGTCTTCAGAATTTTCATGGGGAAATATAGACACTTCACCTGAATATATGATGCAATATCATCATGTGTATAATTTGAAAATAGGCAGAAATTCCTGTGATCAAGACAGCACATAGACAGTTTTCTTATTCTAATAAAAATCAATCCCAGGACTGACACTTGATATCTTCTTCACTCTCACAGAATTATTCAAGTGGTTTCCCAGAGTGTTGCAAAATTTGATGCTTCTGGTTGTGATTATTTCCAGGAAGAGGAATTGTTCCTAAAAGAGAATGTGCCAGCAGTGATATAGGTCATGTGGAATTGTGCAACCACACACACTGGCCAGAATGGAATATTTGCCTGCATATTCAGCAGTTAGGATTTATGGGGTCCTGTGTGTCATATGTCTGCTCAAGGTTTAGTGATGCAGTGGGATGGGGCAAACAGAAAAATCGCGGGAGTGATGGGTGCAGGAAACAGAGCAGCCATAGGTACCAGAAGAAAGTCCAGTCCATCAAACATAACCCCCAATGCAAAGGATTAATGACAAAATAGTACTCAGAAGGTATTTATTATGAGGTATGGGTTGGGGGAAGGGTACCTAGAGTCCTAGTGAGGAACGGGAGCCTGGAGCAAGTGATAGGAATAAAGGTAGCTGGTAGGTATCAGGCAAATCTATGACTGGCTAAAAATGGCTCAGACATTAGACAAAGAGCCAGGGCTGGAACTTCAGTTCCTGGCAACTGGTTTGAAAAAATAAAGCTAGATCCCAGTTTTAGAGGTATGGGACTCCAAATAAATTTCCCAAATAAAAAGCCAAGTACGAAGAACAAAATAGGGATCTGGTTAGTAAATATTAAGTTACAAACGTGAATCATGTTGCAGAAGTAGGGTAAAACTGAGTACACAATCAAAGACTGAGGGTAAGTCTCAGAGTTGATCATGAAATTACATTGCTCAGATGTCTTCAGAATTTTCATGGGGAAATATAGACACTTCACCTGAATATATGATGCAATATCATCATGTGTATAATTTGAAAATAGGCAGAAATTAGTAGCAAAAAGTAGCAGCCAGGCAGGAGTCATATTGTGCATACTGCTGTATGAAAATAATAATTGTCTACCAGTAACTAGAGAATCATCAGACCATAAGGCATTTTATGTGCCTCCCTTATCAATCTTTCAAAATCACTTTCTTTGAGAAATCAGGCCTCCAATATACCGCATCCTTCTTTTAGGAAAAGTATTTTCTTTTCTCTACAGTTTTGGGATTAGATCTCTGTCAGCGATCTTGCCTTGAAGGCTAAAGTGATGACTTGTTCAAGTTTCATGGTGGAAATTATCCTTTCTCAAATCCAACTACATTCCAGCTGGCAAATAGCACTGCTATCTCAAAACCCAAACATCGGGAAGAAGGATTGAATTGGCTATCTCCCTGCCTCTTATGTCTGAAACCTTTCTTAGATAGTAGGTTACAAAACATGTTTTAGGCTGAGCAAGATCAATATATGTATCTTTTAACAACCAAATCTCAGAAGTAACATAAACTAGACCAAATAAGATATAGAAGGCACAACAGACATTGTTGTTTTAATTTATTTAAACATTGTATATCAGTTCCAATGCTAAGATCAATGACACTATGGAAAGGTTATCAACAAAGTATGTTTTGATCCCACAAAGAACAAACTAACAATTCACTTATTTATGATCAACTGTTGGTTGGTCAGTAATTTGATGGTTCAGTTGTCCAAAGTCTAATCTGAATGGAGTTGCTGCCTGGACATTATGTAGATCCAGGGACTGGAAAGAAAAATTAAAATTAACACGCTAACATTTAAATTTGACTTTTATTCTTTAATGATTTCTTTCTAAGGTTTTGTAGAAAATACTACTGTAAGAAAACTCTCAGTTGGAGTCTCTAGTCTCTATCGAAGTGCTTATTTACTCTGTGAACACAATCTTATACGTTCTGGTTCTTGATTTGTTTCTTTATCTAGAAAATGTAGATAGTCATAACTATTGCTAGTTTTACTGTAATGATTACAAAAGATAATGTATATAAAGACATGATGAACAGTAGACACTCATTACATGACAGCTATTTTATTATAGTTATTAATATTAATATAGTTATTATAAAAATAGTATTATATTAAGCTGTGAAGCAGAGATCAGACTGGCACCATACATCAAGATCTGCAAAAGCCCTTGCCTGAAATGATGCGGGTTCACAATGTCCAGTCTGTAATAATTAGTGAAAGGAGTCAGGAGACAGTTGACATCAGTGACAGTAAAATGTGTTCCTTTGGATACATCTGGAACTCAGCTGTGGAAAAGTCCATTCCCTTCCTTTCTTTTAAGGACACCCACATAAATATCAGACAAGGACTATCCAATGTTCTTTTTCCAGTTCTCATATGGCAACAAATCTTTGCTAGAAGCTTCCCCCTGAAGTTTCCAAATCTGTTTGCCTGTTTCCTGCTGGGAAAATATATTTGATAATATCCCCCACTGTTTGGAATTCTTTTTCTTATTCCAGCCACTCTGACAGTCAGTGTTTGAAGGACTAGAAGATGAATAGCAGCTAATTTCCTCTAAAATTATTTGCTTGTAATTAAATTTAATTATCATGTATCATAATTTTATGAGAAATAAAAGTTACTCATAATGCAAATTTATATTCCAAATAACTATGGAAATATTTGAATTAATAAAAATATTAAGAACTAATATAAAATATATCTTTTTGTACTCTTTCCACATCAATTTTTAAATAGATAAAATGTTCTTTCTTTCTTCTTTATTATTTCAAATTCTCTGCAATTGCAAATTCATTGACTTATTCAACAAATGTTTATGAGTGACTAAGCTCCTCAGGTGCTATTTTGTTGTCTTTTTCTCTTCTAGGAAACAATAACAAACAAGGCACAAACCCTAATCCTGTCCTCATGAAGCTTAGAATCTAGCAAAGGAAATAGAAATGAAACAATAAATCAACCTAATACTGAGGGAAGAATATTTTTTATTAAAGTCAGGAAGTCAAGAAGTGTCAGAGGAAGGTGTCAGGTGGAAGTCAGAAGTGACTTTCTGGTGGAGAGAATGTATTTATTTACACAAATATCTTGCTGACCTTTCTTAGTATGAAAAAACATACCCTCAGAGTGATATGCTGGATGTACTGAATGGTTCTTAAACCTGGCTATATATTAGAATAATCTAGGTAAATTAAACAATGATAAAGACAACAACAAAAACTGATGACTGAGCTGTCCTCCAGAACTTCTGATTTTATTGCTTTGGTAGGACCCTAACACTGGCATTTTTGTAAGGCTCACTGGATGTTTCAAATGGTTAACTATGATGGAAAACCACTGGACAAAGAATGAGCAAAGAAAAAAAAAGAAAACATGAGAGGAAAATAAGAGTCAGTGAAGTTGATGAAAAGGTAGAAGAGGCTGAGAGTAGATCAGATGGCTGAGAGAGTTTTAAGGCCAGGTGAGTCTAAGAGTGTATTTAATTTGCTGTGTTGCAATGTGAAAAAGCTCTACCCCTACTACCATCACTACCACTACCCCCAACTTTTCAGCAAAGTCTGAATCACACTAGCTAGTATTCTGTTCAGGAAATGATTAGACTTTATATCCTATGCGGATGAAGGAGTTGCAAAATGGGTCAGAATGTACAGACAACAAGATGTAGCATGCAGCTATTTAGAGATTTGGATACAGGAGTTACAAAGAAATTTGAGTTTCTTATTAATATCTAAAATGTTTAGAATATTGTGAAGAACTTCCATGTGTAGAGTGAAAGTTCAACCCATTTATATTAAAGTACTACAGAAAGTCATGACCCTATAATTCCAAAGGACTTGGGCAATGCCAGGGAGCTGGCATCTGCTTTACCTATAAGTAATTAACCAGATTGCATTACCTGGAAATGAGTGCTGTGAAAAAGAAAACGCTAAGAGTTCATATAGTGGGATTAGGTCAGAAAGAACTTCCTAGGGAAAACAAAATTTGATCCTAGACTGGGCAAAAACCTTGCAATGAAAAACATGTGTGTGTGTGCATGTACATGTGTGTGTGCAGCAAGGAACTAAAGAAAACAGACAGAGCAAAGGTAGGATACAATATAAAGGTTAAAAAGAAGAAACTTCCAACCATCTATGATACCTACATGCACACACACACTAAACATTTTAGTTAAACCATACCTGTTAAAAAGTCATCTTTGTATCTCATTATTTCATACCTATGAGTAAAGAGACTAGTCTAGACCATTTCTGAAAATCCAGATATAGGAGTGATATGGTTTGGTTCTGAGTCCCTGCCCAAATTTCACATCAAGTTGTAATTCCCAGTGTTAACGGTGGGGCCTGGTGCGAGGTGGTTGGATCATGCAGGTAGATTTCTCATGAATGGTTCAGCACCATCCCCTTGGTGCTGTTCTCATCATAGTGGGTGAGTTCTTGTGTGATTGGTTGTCTAAAAGTGTGTGGCACCTCCCCCTTTGCTCTCGTGCTCCTGCTCCAGCCACGTGACATGCTGGTTCCCTCTTCCCTTTCCACCATGACTGTAAGTTTCCTGGGGCCTCAGAAGCTGAGCAGATGCCGGCATCACACTTCCTGTGCAGCCTGTGGAACCATGAACCGATTAAACCTCTTTTCTTTATAAATTACCCAGTTTCAGGTATTTCTTCATAGCAATGCGAGAATGGCCTAACACAAAGAGAAAACTTAGCACAGTGGTTAAGAGCATAGGCTCTGACATGTGCCTGATTGGGCACACATCTTGAATTTAATAGAGACAGGCTAGGGGACAGTGAGTGATTTGCCCTTTCTGTGCCTTGGTTTCTATAGCTGAAGAGGAGAATAACAATGCTAGCGCTTCAGAATATGTAGGAGAGATTGAGAAAAAACATATATTATGTGCTCATTTTAGGCCATTAATATCAAGATTATGTTAGCATATGATTATATCATATATAATAGTAAAATTTTTTTTTGTTATCCTCTGAGGAATACAAGGTGTTCTGTATAAGGTGACATATGTTGACTAAAATATACTGTCGTCATGTTAGCCAGGATTCCCTAGTTATGGCATATGGACAGAAGGAATTTAGCACACTTTTAGTCCCAGGTGTTCTCATTCTTTTTTTTACTGAATCAATTATTCCAATGTTTGTTAAGCCCATGTTTGTGAAAAATTCTCGTATGTGTTGAAGGCACCACAGTAATGAATTGCAAATAGCTCCTCCCCTGAAGACACTTGCAAACTGAAGTGTGAACTGCAGAGGTATAACATTACCAAATTATAAAGTAATACATAGGTAAATGGCTTAAGAAAGCTAAAATAAATGAAGTCAAATCTCACAGTAGGAAAAACAAGGAGTGATTACATTCTGGTAAACTATAGTAAGCAAGATTTTAATGTTTTTCTTTGAAAATGAACTTCTGGAAAACTTTGTTCTATTGTTAATACCTGGGAGCTCTAATTTGGGCCCAGAAATAATTGAAACAATATTGTACTTTGAGAATTAAGCAACAAATCAACTTTTTTGACAGGAGAAAACATACGACCAAATTAGATCAAAGTAGTGTACTCGCAGATATAAACACAGAATAAGTGGATCAGAAGAATTACAAGAAAAGAGGGCAAAAATATGTAGTGGAAATAACCACAGTGTAGAAGCAGAGGTGAATCCTTAGCCTTTGCTTGGACTTTGAGGTTTTTTGATCCTCATGATAAAGCCACTCTAAATCTGCAAATGCAGATAGCATTGTGACAATGATCTTAGTTAAAGCTGTCCTATCTCATGTCTGTCCCTATTGCCAAGAACATCGCTGTTGTGTGATGCACCATTTGACATATGAATCATCCAACTCTCCACATCTGCTTCCAGGTTCATGAAGCAATCTCCTGATTAAAATTTGGCTTCCTATGTACATTTGCCTTCGGGGACTCAAGGAGCTGATTTTATAGACTTTGAGTAGGTTCAGTTCTCATAAAACTGTGCAGTAGCCTCTGATTACTGTCTGGCATCTTGTTTATCTTGACTACATGAAGAAAATAAATTGGTTGCATGAAATTAAGTATGTCTCATTGGGTGACAATGATTTCTCATTGTAAATGGAAATTTTGATGTTTTTACACATTTGTTTTATGATCTTGGTTAATTTTAATCTAGCCCAATAGATGGCTCTTGTCTTGTGTGATGACGAAATTAGATACATGAGCCTATAACAGAGTGATGCTGAAACATGATACATTCAGAGTATATATACTTTCCTGGAAGAAATGACAAGCCACCATTTTGCTGCTGTAACAAGATGTGATGTTGCTTATGAAGATCTTCTTTCATCTGAAACTTTAGTTTAGTTCTACCTAGTTTGAGAATTTTTTAGCCATTCCCAAAATAGTAAATAAAAACCACTTCATGGGTAGTTTATTTGTTGGAACACCAGACAATGACCTGTAATAAATTGACTCCTAACTACAGTGGCTTAAATAAGATAAAAAAATTCTTTCTCTCAGATGTAAGAGCCCCCAGTTAGGTTGTTGGTCAAGTATGGGTAGATTTTCCCACTCAATAAGGTTATACAAGGATCCAGGCTTCTGCAGTGACTCTGCTATCCTCAAAATGTAGCTCACATTTCTGGATTCATGAAGGCTGGCTCTACTGTCACCATTTACACATTGCTATGGAGGCGGGAAGTGAGGAGAGAGAAAATTTAGAGTAAGCAACCAAGTAGCTGTGTGACATTAAGCTAAATGTACCTTTCTAAGACTCAGTTCTACTTTAGGATGATGAAAAGTATACCTACATCATTAGATCTTCGTGAGGATCAACTAAGTTAATTCATGCATATATTTTATTAGCACAGAGTACTTAGCTAAATGATAAGAACTACATGAGCTATTATTAACCTTACTTTATTCTTTCGAAATGGGGTTAATAATTATAGTTATCTCATAGGCTCAAATCAGAGAATGGGCATGTATTACTGAGTTAAAAAGTAATACTGATGTTTGGACTTTTTGTTGTTATTTTATATTTAGAAAAGCTCTTTTAATGGCTTCAGGGTTTCATCAGATATTGTATTTGTTTTCTCCTTTTTTGAATTTCTTCTCTTTGCAACAAATTAATCATTGCTTCTTAACACTTTGCTTTTCTCTCTGTCTCTCTATGTCTCTCTCTGTGTCTGTGTATCTCTCTGTCTCTCTCTCTCTCACACACACACACACACACACAGAGAGACACAGTTGCTTTGTGATATAGGTAAAATAGATTTCTCAGAATTCCTCTAAAAATAATTATAATTAGGAATAAACTAAAGATTGATATGATTCTTAAGACCACCAGGATGGCAAATGTAGTCAGGAAAATTGCTCTGGAAATTCTAGAATTTGGGGGGTATTGCCAAAATGGCATTTGATTGCATTTTGCTTTTTACTTATTGTTGATTCAATAAGTATTTATTAAGTATCTACAATGAGCCCACATTTGTGCATAGTACTGGGAGCACTCCAACCCTTGCCCTGTTGGAGTGTATCTGGAAAGGATACAAGGAGAGAATAACACATGCAAAGGTCAAATGGGAAATGTGAAACTGTGACACTAAAGAAATTCTATATACATTCTATTCCATTGCACCATGAAAGCCAGTATGTATCAGACACAGACTCTGGTTTTAGGGACAACTTTACTAAGGAAGGAAAACTGAGCAGAAATCTTAAAGAAGCGGTTATATTTGTTTGTTTAAAGAATGTAAGGGAAGGATGCAGAAGCGTCCCAGATGATGGGCTAATGGTGAACTCCCAGGCTGCATATCGTCTAGGTTTTTATCTATGGTTATTTATATATAATTTCAGATAAAATTACATATATAATCACATAGTCTATCCTGTAGCCTGGATGATAGACAAGATTTATAAATACAAGACCTTGGTTTCTTCACTTTTAAATTGTGGAGTTACACAAAGTGTTTTCTCAATTCTCTTTCAGAATTACAGTCCAAAAATTTACGACTCTATAAGTCTTTACAGATCATGCAAAAAATGTTATATTGGAATAACAACATAAGTTAGATTAATTTTTCATTAATAAAAAATTTAAGCCTTAGTAAGACTGTTCCGTTATTATTAATATCTGATTATCAAGCTAAATCAAAATTTTCCAAAATGTCTATATATTATATCCTGTTCTCACATCCTAAATTTTCATACAACTGCAACAGTGCCTAGTAGTAGAACCAATAAATAAGTAGTAATTAGTACAATGAAAACAAAATAATTTTAACATACCCAAATATAAATAAAATACACTTATCAGAAATATAAAACTAACAGCGTAATTTTAATTAGTTATGTATTAAAAGCACCTAACACCTATAATGATAATTCTTGAGACTTTAGCGGAACTGAAAATAAAGTAAATTATTTTGGGTAAGGTAGGGTAAACAACATTTTGTAGAAGGCAGTTTTCATAGACTGACTCAGATATCTTCGCAGTTCAATGAAGTATGTATTATTATTACTTATTTTAAAGGTATGGAGATTTCATCCTGATAGATTACTATCTAGCATAATATAATGCTAATAAGCATGGATTTAAATTCTTGAACTGAATTGATAGATATCTGATTTAAGTAACTTCTTTCCATCAAATTTCTGTTTTGCAACCGATATCTAAATTCTAAAAGTGCTGATTCCATTCTTATTTCAATTATTTCCTCTCCACCAAAGGATTTCATTTTCCTCTCTTAGGAAAAAGCATTTTCAGAAAAGGAAACAAAAACTTATAATGAAATCTAAATGTCTACAACCAGAAAAGCAATCAAGCAGACTTGTCTTGGAATTAGCACCTTTACCTAAAAATGTAAGTTCTATTAATAAAATCTCAATACTCCCATTTCAGAAGACCAGAAGGCTGTCTGCATAACATCACTTCATGTTGGCATACTTAAAGCCTACCCCCCTGGACAACTGCTCGATCTACTCAGGTGTGCAAAACCTCACAAGATCCACCAAGAAAAGTACCCAACACATCTCCCGTAAGTTTAACCTTCAATTTGTTAACTTACATTAACATATCATCACCTGAAGACCATAGTTTAAATTAGGGTTCACTCTTGATGTCACACATTTTACAGATTTGGACAAATGTATAATGACATGTATCTACCATTACAGAATCACACAAAGTAGTTTTCACTGACCTAAAAATTCTCTGTGCTCAGCCTTTCTTCCCCACTAACTCTTTGCAACCACTGATCTTTAAGCTGTCTCCATAGCTTTGCTCTATATAGTTAAAGAAAATGTCATATAGGTCATATAGTTGGAATCATGCAATATGTGGCCTTTTGGGATTGGCTTCTTTCATTTAGTAATATGTACTTAAGCTTCCTCCATGTCTCCTCATGGCTTGATAGCACCTTTGTTTGTAGTGCTGAATAAGATTCCATTGTCTAGATGGACCACGGTTTATTTATTAATTCACCTACTGTAGGAAACCTTGGTTGCTTCTAAATTCTGCAATTATAAATGCATCTTTTATCAACATTCATGTGCAGGGTTTTCCGTGAACATAAATTTTCAACTTGTTTGGAAAATGTGCCAAGAAGGGTGATTTCTGGATTGTATAGTAAGACTATGTTTAATTTTGTAAGAAATTGTCAAACCATCTTCCAACAACACTGCAGCACATTGCTTTCCTACCTGCAATGAACAAGAGTTCCCATTCCTCCACATCCTTGACAGCATTTGATGCTGCCAATGTTCTAAATTTTGGGTATTTTTAATAGATGTATAGTGATAGCCCATTGCTGTTTTATTTTGTATTTCCCTTATAACATAGATGCAGAGCATATTTTTATATAATTATTTGCCATCTTTGTGTCTTATTTGCTGAGGTGCCTGTTAAAAGTTACTGACCAGTCAAAACAAAATTATTGTAGTTACATAATACGTGTGTATATTTGTGGGATACATGTGATGTTTTGATACAGGAATAAAATGTGTAATGATCAAATCAGGAGAGTTGGGATATCCCTCTCCCCAAGGACTTATCCTTTCTTTGTGTTGTTAAAAGAAAACTTCAGACAAATTAAATTTAACAGAATTTAACTGAGCAAGAAAAAAAAAAAAAAAGACTTGCAAATCAGGCAATCTCCAGAATCACCACAGATTCAGAGAGACTCCAGGGATGCTTCATGGTTGGAACAAATTTATAGACCAAAAAGGGAAAATTATGTACAGAAATCAGAAGTGAGGTACAGAAACAGCTGGATTGGTTACAGGTTGGTGTTTGCTTATTTGAACATAGTTTGAACACTCAGCAGTGTATCAGTGGCTGAAGTATGGCTGCTTGGATTGGCCAAGACTCAGCTGTTGTTAGAGACGCATACTCCTAAGTTAGGTTTTCAGTTTTGTCTACCTATTAAGTTAGGGTACAATTGGTTCATAAGGACGCAAATATAGAAGTATAAAGTCCTTCTCAGGCCATATTTAGTTCACTTTAACAGTGTTAAGAACATTCTAATTCCACTCTTTCAGCTATTTTTAAATATACAATATGTTATTGTTAACTATAGCCACCCTATTGTGCTACTGAATACTAGATTTTATTCATTGGCCAATTTTTTTAATGAATTGTTTCTTTGCTTATTGTTGAGTTCTAAGAGTTTTTGGAAATTTTGGGTAACAGTCCTTTATCATACATGCAAAAGCCCTTTGTTAATATTTTCTCTTAGTCTGTGGCTGTCTTTTCATTCTTTTGACAATGTGGAGGTGTTTGTTTGTTTGTTTGTTTTTGAGTCAGGTTCTCACTCTGTCACCCAGGCTGGAGTGCAGTGGTGCAGTCAGGCTCATTGCAACCTCCACCTCCTGGATTCAAGTGATCCTCCTGCCTCAGCCACCCAAGTAGTTGGGATAACAGGTGTGCGCCACCACGCCCAGCTAATTTTTGTATTTTTAATAGAGATGGGGTTTCACCATGTTGGCCAGACTGGTCTTGAACTCCTGAGCTCAGGTGATCCTCCCGCCTTGGCCTCCCAAAGTGCTGGGTTTACAGGCATGAGCCACCATGCCTGGCTTGACAGTGTCTTTGGCAGGGCGAACCAGTTTATTAATTCTTTCTTTCATGGGTCATATTTTTTGATGTCATATCTAAAAGTTATCACCAAATCCAAAGCTACTCTATAGTTTTCTACTATACTATCTTCCAGGACATTTATATTTTTGCTTTTTACATGTAGGTCTGTGTTCCATTTTGAGTTAATTTTTGTGAAGTATGCAAAGCCTCTATCTAGATTCTTTTTCTTCTTCTTCTTCTTCTTTTTGCACTTGGATGTCCAGTTGTTTCAGCACCATTTGATGAGAAGATTGTCAACTTTGTCCCTTTGTCAAAAATCACTTAACTATGTATTGGGTCTATTTCTGGGCTCTCTATTCTGTTTCATTGATTTATTTGTCTATTCTTTCACTGATACTGGACTGTCTTGATTACTGTAGCATTATAGTAAGTCTTGAAGTCAGGCAGTGTCAGTCTTCTGACTTTGTTCTCCTTCAGTATTGTTTTGGCTATTCTGAGTCTTTTACCTCTCCTTATCATCTTTAGCATCAGTTTGTTGATAGCCACAAAAAATAACTTACTGAAATTTGACTAAGATTGCATTGATTCTATAGATCAAGCTGGGAAGAACTGATACCTTGGCAAATTGAGTCTTTCTTTGCATGAACATAGAATATGTCTCCATTTATTTAGTTCTTTGATCTATTTAATAAGAGCTTTGTAGTTTTTCTTACATGAATCTTGTATGTATTTTTATTTAATATTTGAGAATACTATTTCTGTAACTATTGCAATAAGTGGTGGAGACAAAATTTGACCCTAGAATTACCTTTTTTGTTCCCTTCCCAATATGTTTTTCTGTTTATCACATTAACATGGATCCCTCTTTCAGGGAACAAGATGTAAGAAATGAGAGATTTGTTATATTACCTCCATTATTTTCCAGCAATAAATCAGTACATCTTGGACTACACACATACACACATGCACACATACACATTTTTAAAAATGAATTAATAGTATAATTTTAAGCACCAATGAGATGTAATGGGAGGCATACTTATTTTGGATGGAGTTATTTCTAGAAACCTTTAACTTGTACCGAAAATATATGGCCTAATACTTCTATACATATGTCTGAGGCTGTTTGCCGTGTTTGAAATCTTGAAATGGATCCAGATGATTTTATCAAAACTGGTTTAAATTGAGAGTTTGGGTTTCAGGGCTGTTAGCT
This sequence comes from Trachypithecus francoisi, assembly GCF_009764315.1. Taxonomy (NCBI): domain Eukaryota; kingdom Metazoa; phylum Chordata; class Mammalia; order Primates; family Cercopithecidae; genus Trachypithecus; species Trachypithecus francoisi. The sequence goes on along the minus strand of NW_022681472.1, from coordinate 76,858,148 downwards.
AGTGTTTCACCAGCCTAAGGTGGAACATCTTTATTGAACATAATCTTAAAACCTTTTGAAAACTTGAGATTAAAAGGTGATGACAGAGACAGGAGGTAGCCAAGGGTCCCCCCTGGTGAAACCCTGCCTTCAAGACTAAAACAGCCTGAAGGCTGAAAAACCAGACTGCCGGTCCCAGAGAATCTCTGACCAGCCTGTTCACTGGGAGGACAGGGCAGGGCCCCGGGAAGTTCGCACCTTTTGCAGCGGGGAGGAGCCTGGTCTCTCCTGCTCCTGGATGGTAGTCTGGGATTCAATCTGTGACATGGGGGCCCATTAACAGGAACCCCTCTAGCTTTGCTGGCTTTTTGTTTCCTTTTCGCCCAATAAATTCCATTCCCCCTCACCCTTCAAAGTGTCTTTGTGTCTCTTCCTGGTTGTGTGACAAGAACCTTGTTTTTCTGCAACAGTGACATTGCATATGCAAGGTTACAGTTGCCAACAGCCTCAAAAATTAGGCAGGAAGAGTACTGAATAGTGCGATCCATTTTCATTCACGGTGTTATTAAATGCAACATTTATTTGTTTAGTTCTAAGATGAATATAAATATAATAAATCACAGAGTTCTGGGCTTGAAAAACTTTTCATCCAACAGAGTAAGTTGCCTGAAAATACAATGATTTAAAAACAATGAAGTGTACATTTTTTCCTTGCTATTTCATAAAATTAGAGAAGAGCATCCCACAGTTCAGTTCTTTCCATAAAAGTACAAAAGACAAACATGTAGTTCGCTCTCTCCTCTTTTAGCATGAGCAATTGCTGATTACATTTTCAGGATAATAATAGCAAGAATTCACAAAATAGATCTACTGAAAGCCCTGGATATGAGGATCTCTTTGGGCATCAAACATACAAGAGAGGAATGCTCTGGAGCCATCACTACATGTGGTCACAATAACTACAGTAACTACAAAACATATTACGATGCAAAGTAAAATTCTGTGCTGAAATGTTGTATGGCTTCCATAAACAATTGTATTATGTGAAAACTAACAGAGCTGCATGTCTCTGATAGATGCAAATTTTTGGCATGGTGCTTCTTTCATTTTTTAAGAATTTTGAGTCTTTCCCTCTTACTTAATTATTCAGCAAATTGAAGAATACCAAAAAAGGTTATTTTGTCCCACTGAGAAATCTCAATATTATACAGTATATATTAGCGCCTCTTTTTTAAACAGAAAAATAGAAACAGATGTATAATCTCTCCAACCTATTTCTCAAACAGCCAGAATGGCCAGAACCAACCTTGCAGAATGACAACTTAAATTGCTTTTCTAGTGGAACATATAATTCTATGGGTAGATTCTGAAGTAAACAAGAAAAATATTTTTAAAATTTCAAAGAGTTTTCAGCTATGAAGAAAATAAAATAATGCGGTGGTAATAATGAAAGTGGCTCTGGGTGTGAAAATTTTCTATTTTTGCATAACAAATTGCCAGAAATAGTGGCTTAAGCAATCCAAATTTATGAACTCACGGTATTCCTTGGCTAGGATTCTGGGCATAATTAGCCTCTCTGTTCAAGGTCTCACCAAGGTAAAATCAGGATGTTAGCTGGAGTTACAGTCCTGGGTGGAACTCAAGATCCTCTTCTAAGCTGATTTATGTTCATGGCAGAATTCAGTTCCTTGCAATTACAGGACTAAAGTCCTTGCTTTCTTACTGGCTATAGGCCAGAGGTACTCTCAGCACTTTGAAGTTGCCTCAGATTGATGCCCTATGACCGTCTCCATAGACCCCCACCATCAGATGATGATTTGCTTCTACAATATAAACAGAAGACCATTTCTGCTCTTAAAGAGCTGGACTGGTGAGGTCAGGGCCACCCAAAATAATTGCTCTTTGGAATTTGTAGTCAACTGATTAGAGACCTTAATCATATTTGAGGCTAGGCATGGTGGCTTACGCCTGTAATCCCAGCACTTTGGGAGGCCGAGGCGGGTAGATCACAAGGTCAGAAGTTCAAGACCAGCTTGACCAATATGGTGAAACTCCATCTCTACTAAAAATACAAAATTAGCTAGGCATGTTGATGGGCACCTGTAATCCCAGCTACTCAGGAGGCTGAGGCAGGAGAATGGCTTGAACTCGGGAGGCAGAGGTTGGAGTGAGCCGAGATCGCACCACTGCACTCCAGCCTGGGCGACAGAGTGAGATTGCATCTCAAAAAACAAACATATTTGCATCCACTCTTGGGCCACATAACAACATGATTATAACAGTAATATCCCATCATATTTATAGGTCCCATCATTCTCAAAGGGAGGGTATTACATGGGGTATCCTTCATTGTGGGTCATCTTAGAATTCTGACTAGCACAGTGGGTAAGCATACAATGTTAACTAGTGTGGTCAGAAAAGACTTCCCAGAGAAGTAATATTTTAGTTGAAACTTGAAATCTGAGAAGGAGGTAGCCATGCAATAATTAAAGAAAAACAAAAACAAAACCTATTCCAGAAGAAGAAATGGCTTGTGCAAGGCTCTGTTGTAGGTGCTAACTTTGTAGGTATAAGAAACAGAAGGCCTAAGGGCCAAGGGAAGAAGGGTAAGACATGATGTTGGATAGGCAAGGGCTGGATCAGGGACGATCTTGCAGGCCATGCAGAGTTTAAATTTTAACATAAATAATAGGACTGCTTTACATGAATCATGTGAAATTCAAATTCAAAATTCAATAGAATGTATTATGACGGTTTAAGCAGTTAAGTGCCATGATCTGATATATTTCTTTGTAAAAATTCAAAACCCTTCAGGTTGCTTTTTATGATTTGTGTTTTACTGGAGTCATGAAACATTCAATATCTTCCTTCTAGCTATTTGCAACTATACAATATTTATCATTAACTATACTTCTTAAAAGAAGGGAAATAACTATAGGAAATATAACTCTTAGTCAACAAAAAGGAGTTTGCTACTGTTCTTGCTTTCCACTATAAGCTACTCTGATTTCTCTCTAAGAAAATAATGATAGGTTAAAAAAAAAGTCTTCTTATTTAAAATTTAATGTCAAGTTAAACTATTTCCATACTGCACTTTTTTTCAAAGTTTTCAAATGATTTTTCCTATGTGGTTGAACTTTCTAAAGAGGGAAGCAAAGATAAAACATGTTGATTCATTACGGTGTATAGTATCACTATGTGCCTGCCAGTTGGTCCCAGCCACTCACACTAATGTTACATATGATTTGGGGGAAAAAAAATGTTTGGAAAGTAGATATTCAACCTTCATCTGAATCAATGAATCATTTTATTACGCTTATTGACTTCTAGAAAGTAAGGTAATAATAGAACTGGAACTAATAACCAGATTTGATTTGTGACATTTACTTCTTGCCAAATGGGGTAAAAGAGACAGGATTTACCTTAATTCCAGACAAAAAAAAAAGAAATAGAAAAACTGTCAAAAGATGTAAAACTACACTTCTCAGCATATTGGACATGACATAATGAAGGACAATGATAGCTGAAAGCTGGGAGACAAAATTGGTGAATCTTCTGACTGTCTTGGATTATTGCCTGGAGAGAGTTTCCAGGCTGTATTACAGGGAAGGGGGAGCCCAGGTAGAGCTCTGCTGTCTCCCTGAGTGGAGAGGACGAAGCAAGAAGTTTAGGAAGAAGCAAATGGCAAGAGTTCACTGGGAAGTATCAGAGAGGAGAGAGCTTAACAGAGAGAGAACGTCAGAGAGAAGCACCCAAGGCTGAGGGAAGAATCAGTGAAAGAATTCCCAGGGTTTATATAGTACCAATAGTGTCTGTTTCCACCAATCAAAATGGAAAAACCTCATTATATACTGGGCATTGGGTACTGTATTCAAAAAGTTATGCCTCAGTAGTGGTGAAAATTAACCTTATATTAAAGATGGTTCTGTTCCTGCCAAATAAGACTTAAAATAAAGACTCAAAGGAACATACTGTTTTCATATAACTGAACCGTGTCTCAGTACAAAGCTCTAGAACATGTATAGAAGGAAAAATTATCCCATTCTTAAAAATAAAATTGACAATGTGTGGTACCCAATACAACATTCCAAAACTTGTAAAGCAGCAAGAAAATATAACCTATACTGAGGGGGAAAAAAGCCAATTAAAACTGATACAAAATAAGCATAGAACAAAGTGACATTTAAATAGATATCATAACTGTATTCTGTATGTTTAAGAAACCAGAGGAAATATTGAAAACATTACATAAAGACATAGAAACTATTGAAAATGTCAAAATTGAACTTTTACAGATGAAAACTACAATGTGTGCAGTGAAAATGACAATAGATGAGATTAATAGCGTATTAGACATTGCAAACAAACAGCATATTAGATATTGCAGATTAATAAACTTAAAAACACCAGTAGAAACTGTACAAAGTGAAACAGGTGGAAAAAAAGAGGCTGAAGAGAATGGAGAATCAGTGAGCTGTGGGACAATTTCAAGAAGCCTAATGAGTCCTCAGATGAGAAGAGAGAGAAGAAACAAACAATTGTTGAAGAAATAATTACTCAAAATATTCCAAATTTGCTGAAAATAATAACGCCACATATCCAGGAAGTTCAATGAACACCAAGTGCATCACAAGATAAAAATCTTCATATGGCATATCATAATCAAATTGCTTAAAATCATTAAAATATACAGAGAGAAAGGTAATAGAACTTCAAGAAGAGGTAGATGAATCCACTATTAGAGTCAGAGATTTTACTAGTACTTCCACATTAGTTGAAAAAATACACAGAAAAACCGTAAGATAAGGAAGATGCAAACAATACTATCAAGCAACTTAATGGACACTTATAAATCATTCCACCAAACAATAGTGCAGTACAAATTCTTTTTATGTGCAAGCAGAACATTTACCAAGAGAGACTATATTCTGGACCAAAAAAAAGTAAAAGAATTCAAGTAATAAAAAGCATGTTCTTTTTTCACAATGGAATTAGATTTGTAATCAATAACAAAAAGATATCTGAAAAATACACAAATGTGGGAAACTAAATAGTACACTTATAAATGACAATGCATGGGCCAAAAAAGACATTAAAAGAGAAAATTTTTAAATTCAGTATTTTGACCTGAATGAACATGAAAATACCAAATGACAAGATTTGTGGGACACTGCTAAAGCAGAATTAGAGATGTGGAGAGCCCCAAATAACTGTATGGGTAAGGAAAACTTTCCCAAATCAATAACAGCATCCGTCCTCAGAAAATAGAATGGAGAGCAAATAAAATATCAAAGAAGCCTTAAAGGAAATAATAAAGTTAACAGTGGATCTCAATGAAATAGAAAATAGAAAAACAATAGTAAATGATAGAAAAATAATTTTAAAAATAATAGAGACCAGATCGGGCATGGTGGCTCACGCCTGTAATGCCAGCACTTTGGGAGGCTGAGGCAGGTGGATCACCTAAGGTCAGGAGTTTGAGACCAGCCTGGCCAACATGATGAAACCCTGTCTCTACTAAAAATACAAAAATTAGCCAGGCGTGGTGGCAGACACCTGTAATCCCAACTATTCTAGAGGCTGAGGCAGGAGAATCACTTGAACCCAGTAGGCAGACGTTGCAGTGAGCCAAGATTGTGCTGTTGCACTCCAGCCTGTGGGACAAGAATGAAACTCCGTCTCAAAAATATAATAATAATAATAGAAACCCAAACCGAGTTCTTTCAGACTGTCAATAAAATTAATATATCTCTAACCAGACTAATAGCATATAAGAAGGAAGACACAAATTAACAATGTTACAATGAAAGATGTGATATCAATATAGATTCCATGTATATAATGGAATACTATGTACAACTTTATGCAAGGAAATTCAACCATTTACATTATATGGGGAAAAAATCCCTGAAAGACAATAATTTCTAAGATTCTTGAAAGAAGATACAGATAACCTAAATTGCATTATACTGCATTATACATTTTTTTTTTTTTTTGAGATGGAGTTTCTCTCTTGTTGCTCGGGTTGCAGTGTAATGGCGCTATCTTGGCCACTGCAACCTCCACCTCCCAAGTTCAAGCAATTCTCCTGCCTCAGTCTCCGAGTAGCTGGGATTATGGGCATATGCCACCATGCCCGACTAATTTTGTATTTTTAATAAAGATGGGGCTTCTCCATGTTGGTCAGGCTGGTCTCGAACTCCCGACCTCAGGTGATCCACCCGCCTTGGCCTCCCAAAGTGCTGGGATTACAGGCATGAGCCACCACGCCTGGCTGCATTATACTTTTTAAGAAATTATAGTGAAAAACCTTCCCACAAAGAAAACTCCAGGCCCTGAAACTTTATTTGTGAATTATGCCAAATATTGAAGGAAGAAATAATACAATTCTGCAAAAATTCTTCCAGAAATTTAAAGAAGAAATATATCCCAAATCATTTTATAAGGTCATCACTCTTGTGATATCAAAACAAGAGTAAGGAATTAGAAGAAATATGTAGCTAAACTACAGACCTATAGCCCTCATCAATATAGATTCAAAAATTCTTAACAAGACTTTGCTAACTTGAATCAAACCATATATAAAAAGGATAATACAACAAGATCAAAACTAATTTAATCCCAGGAATGTAAGTTTGGCTTAATATTTTAGTATTTGAATGCCATCAATTTAATTAACCATATTAACAGATTACAAAAAGTAATCATCTCAATAGATGCAGAAAAAAATGGTCAAAATCCAACATCCATTCTGGACAAAGGAAGTCTCATCAACCTAAAAACAAAAGACTTTTCTTTTTTCTTTTTTTTTTTTTTTTTTTGAGACAGAGTCTCACTCTGTCACCCAAGCTGGAGTGCAGTGGCGCTATCTCAGTTCACTGCAACCTTTCCCTCCCAGGCTCAAGCAATTCTCGTGCCTCAGCCTCCCACGTAGCTGGGAGTACAGGTGCACATCACTATGCCTGGCTAATTTTTTTTTGTATTTTTAGTAGAGATGGGGTTTTACCATGTTGACCAGGCTGGTCTCGAACTCCTGACCTCGGGTGATCCACCCTCCTCGGTCTCCCAAAGTGCTGGGATTACAGGCATGAGACACCACACACAGCCTAGAAGACATTTCTTAGTCTAACTAAATGTGTCTACAGAAAGTATGCAGTTAACATCTCACTTAATTGTGGGAAACAAAATGCTTTCCCCGGAAGTCAGAAGCAAGATAAGGATATTCAGTCTTATCACGTCCAGTCAATATTGTAATTAAGTCAACAAAAAGATAGTAACTGGTATGTCTGCAAATACAGAATATGTATTAAAAGCTTGAGTCCTTTTCCTCCATGAAGATCCCCAGCATACTTGGATGTGTGTGTAGGACCTTCAGTCCTCTTTGGAAAAAGGGAGAGTTTGATAATCCTTAATCACTGTTTTTCCTTTAAAGTAGCCAAGATTCAGGTAGAGGAAGAGGAGGGTATCAGGGTGCGGAGAGGACGAGTGGCACCATACCAGTGAGCAAAGTACAATCCCTTCTTGTTTCCAGCAGCAGGGCAGCTGCCCACCGTTTAGTATTTCAAAGATACTTTATCTGTTCTCTTCTGTTAAAAAAAAAATTAAGTAAACCAAAGACAAATGCTTTCAGGAAAAACAGCCAGTGTTTATTAAATTTAGACTATATTACAGGTATTAGTAAAGAGACATTATTCATACAATATTCAAACTTATTAAATCATATCTACCCTGTGACCCATTACTATCCTTGCTTTTCATTTCCTAACCCAAATATCACAGATGTCGTAAGTGGCATAGCTAGGATTTGAACCCAGGTCCATTTGACTCCAACTCTCTTACCCGTTCTTATATACAACCATCTCACTACAGAGGTCAAGGTGGTTGATCAACTCTCTCCAGCTGAAACTTTAAATATGTGTAACTACTGCTTCTAACATAACTGTACTAAATCAGTTTGAAGTTAAATGAATGAGATGATGTATATTAAATCACTTATGCGTGGGGTTTCCAATATCCTTCTTTCATTTTTAGCCTGAAACAGAATCCTTGAAATATAGTATTTTTATATTCCTTGGCTATTACAGTAGCATAATTTCTATAAATATTCTTGGTCTGTGCTCTGCCTTTAATAGCTTAGGAATATGATATAGAAGATATAAATTATAGATTGGGCATAATAATATGATAGAGCACCTCAGGTGGCCTGGTGGATCACACACGAGATTAAGTGTCAAGAAACCTGAGTCAAACATCTCTTGAAATCTGATGCTTATTCTCCTCCGTTTTGGTTCTTTTTCTTTTCTTTTCTTTTTTTAATTGCATAAACTTTCTCTCCTGACAACATAGTTAGCTGCCATCTTGGCTGTTTCCGTAGCTCCATCCCTTAGCAAATCTGCCAGTAAAAACACTGTGAGTTCACTCTGTTGTTCCACCACGAGAAATCTTTCATTTCATTTCTCCAGAACATTTGCATCCCCATCCTGGGCCTGTCATTCAGACAGTTATTGCTAATCAGAACAAGTAAGAAAGCAACATGATTATGCCAAGCATTTTAAAAGATACTAAATTAGCTAAATAAATGTTAGTTTTGTTTCTGTTTCTATTGCCTTGAAAAATTCATTTTATAATCTCTTCTGTCATTCCATTGTGAACTAAAGGAGAAAAGAAAGGGTGAGATAATTGCCTTTAGCGCTGACTTTCTTTTTGCTTCAGATTTTCCACTTGTAGGAAGAGATACTGATGTTTTGGGGCAATATAGAAATCAATTGTTTCGTAGACTGGAATTAGAATTTCAGCAAATAGACTTAAAAGACATGCAATGGATTTAAGGGTGTATTAATAGTACACAAGCACCATAAACAATTTTTATCTCTTGTAGAACTTACAACCATCCTCTTAAGTTTCTGTTATCTGAATTTAACAAGTAAAGGAAAAGGGAACCAGAGATGGAAAGAAAATTACTCAAGTGAATAAATGACAATGCTGAACTTTGGATTTGAATCTCTCTGACCCCCAGAAGTCTTTTATTAGTACCATAGCAATGGGCATCTTGCTCTGAGTCTCAAATTTCTCAGCTGTAAAAGGGAAGTGAGTGACGGTCATTCATTTAATATTCAAATATTTATTGAGCCATTGTACGCTAGACATGTGCTAGAGATACAATAGTAAACTAAACACAGAAATAATGTTCAACCCAATAGAGTGACAGATATCAAAGTAGTCATACTGAAAAAATGACTGATTAGAAACTGACTTCAAGTAGTCTGCAAAATAGAAATATGATTCTACGATTGTACGTAAGGAATGTTGCGGGAAGCAGGTGATCAAAGAAGACTTGTCTGAAACCATGTGCTTTGGGCTCACAACAGAAGGATAAGATGAAATTAACTAGACAAAGGTGGAGAGGGTGGGCAGGACTCTGCTGGGAAGTCCTAACCAAGACAATAGTGAAGCAGATGCTGGTGGTCAGAAGAAACATGGTTCTATTTAAAGATCTGAGTGGTCAATGGAGCTGGGAGCAGGTTGGGGGACAAGATTCCCATGACAAACTCTTCCTAACTGATGTGGCTGTTCTGTGGTTTAATGTCTAAGAGGCAAGGCCAGCCAGTGGAGAGTGCTTTGTAAATTAGAAAGCACTATGATAATGTGAAGGTTTGTGGGAGTTCTGGGGTTTTTTATTTAAAAGACTATAACATCTCTATTCTTAAAGTCTTAGCATAGAGAGGAATCTTTTCATGGCGTGAAATTGGGATTTACAATAGCTTCTGTATCAACATCAATAGAGCTGAAGAAAATTCTCAATGGAACTTAGCTTAACTCCTGGTGTGAAAATGTGCTTCAAAGCATTAAATACGCAGCCCCTAGCTGTTTCTAAAGAAACTGCCCTTAGACTGACAGTGTGCATCCAAAGTTGAATTAATCATATATTTTTTGGATTTTCAATGTGTGCTCCTTGGCTAATGAGGAGAGAGCCAGAGAAACCCAGGCTGCCTTATAGTCCAGACAACAGAGGAGACTGTCTCCCTGGGAGAGGAGGGCAATGGAGAGGAAAGCCTGGAAGCTGGTGTTGGTGACCTGAAAAGTCCTGCAGCAAAACAAAACAAATCCCTCCCTGGGATTTTTGCCCACCCGCCTTCTATGTTTGCTTTCTACTTAGGACTGGACCACACCCTCCCAGCAGAGCAGGTGATAGGAATGGCGGCCCATTTCCCTCTTCATCAAAACTGTTTTCTTTCACTCAGGACAACTGAGTACAATGGCCTACAGGTTCCAAAGAGGTATGGAAAAGTTAGTAGGACCCTGGGTTTGACTGCCTCAGTGGTTTAGGGGTCCTGCCATGTACTACTTAAAATTTTGAACGTCGCTTATAAAGATTATTATCTCCTGGTAAACTTGGTCCTCGGTCACAGAAGGACAGCGTGGGGCCTGCACGTGTGCATAGGCAAAGGATTATGGCACTGACTTTGCAACCACAGTTCCTTTATTACCAAATGAGTCATGTGTCAAACACTCAGAGCCTCAGGATCCAGATCTGTGTGATGTTTAACCAGAAAATTCCCTTCTAAACATAAAAATAAATTCCTTATTTAGATTGTTTAATATTAAGTTTAAATTAAAATAAAACATTCTACTTAAATGTTAAATGTTAACCTTTTATAATAAAAAAACACTGAAGTTCACAGATTGTTTTTGCTATCAGAGACAACCTGGTTTCTAAGGATGAGGTTTGGAGAAGCAAAAATAAAAGCAGACGAGGGTGAAAGTCACAAAGCTGGGCTCTAGAACTCTGCCACTCATAAACTGCTCCATAATCTCTGGTCCTTGGCTTCTCTGAGAATGCATTTCCTTATTGGAGAAATACCCTCCTATCGTAAGGACAACATAAAGATGAGAACCCAGACATGTTTCTGTAGCTTTGGGCACTCTGTAAAGACTCTCCCTCCTCTGTAACCTCAGTTCAGTTCCATCACACACTGCCTTTCTAACAAAGATGGGAAAATAGAAGTATGGAAAGGTTAGGATTTCTCCCACCTATCAAAGTCCTGTAGTCTTAATGTGGCCGGAGCACACCTTAGCCTGGGTCCCAGTGCTGTGGACCTATGGTGAAAAGTGGCATTCGGATGTAGAGGATTCTTACTACAGGAGAGGAAAATGTGTAATATGTCCATCAGAAATGAAGGTGGAGACAGCAGGGAGGAGCTCAGTGAGTGGCATGGGGGTGGCACGGGAAGGCTGATCCGCGTGCCTGTGGGTCCCCGTGGTCCACTGCTCCAGCTCTGTTTTTCATCCTCTTCTAGCTCCTCCACCACTCACGCCTGCCCTCTGTTTTACCTCCGTACCTTGGCTCACACCCCCACCTCATCTATTTAACTCTCTCCTTGTTTCTCTCCTTATCACTTTATATCACTGCACTTCCAAACCCCTTTAAAAGGTAGTGAAGGGGAAGAGATTATACTCATAGTGAACCACGTGGTCAGAACCTATCCTTAGTCTCTAGGCCATCAATCATGGGGACAAAATTTCAGTGCAGATTTCAGTGAGCAATGCATGGGGACAAAAAAGGCCATCGTCAAGGTCATTGATGCTGGACTTCAGCTGCTAGAATTAAGGGTCATGCACTAAAATGTTTAAGTTGTCTCATGTCACAAGATCATTGAAAAGGCATACTAGTAATGGGGAAGGGTCAGGAATTATAGAGCTGTACTCACAAAGTTGGCACGTTTGCCCACCTGCTATTTATCAGCTTAGGCAAACTTCATTCACTCACTCATTCATTCATTCAACAGCCCTTTATGGATCATATACAATGTGTCAAGTAAAATACTGAGGGTTTTAAGATGAAAGAGGTAAACCCTATTTAAGGGGAGTACAGCCATGCTAAGTATACATCCCGTGTGCCACTACTCTTTCTTCTCATGCTTCTTACAGGCTTCATGACTTGTTTACAGCACTCTAATCCTAGAAACCTTCTCAGCATAGTGTAACTGATTCCAGTTTTTAGAATTGGCAGGAGTGGTGAACCCTTTGGTCTAGTGTCACTGCAGAAATGGTCATGGATAAATCTCTACACCTCTACGCTGGATTTGACATCCAATGGATACGCAGTTTCTGCTACATGAATGTAAATAATAAGAAAGGACAACTTCCCCTATCAATCTGACCCTCAGTGTTCTCAGTGGCTTTCTGCCTCTAGTACCCAGTGTCTGACCATTCAAGGGCTCTTCAAATTGGGAAGTATGCAAATGATTTTAAGGAAGAGCTGCAGGGTTATTGAAGACAAGCTCTTTACTCCTTGGAGGAAGATTGCCCTCTCTTTTCACGTACAAGTTTCCTCGATGAGAATTTATAGAGCCCACTCTGTACCAGCCACTCTGTTGGACCCTGCAAGTTTAGTGACAATGAGAAACCATTTTTACCTTAGTTCAATGGAAGAAACATACATGAAAATAAATACCAAGCACAACAAAGTTATAATAGAAGAATGGACAAAGCTCTAGGGGAATCCTGGAGAACATAATCAGTTCTGCCTAGAAGCACCATAAAATGTGTTTAAAAGGAGGGACATTTGAGTTGCATCTTAAAAGGTAAGTGGAACACAGAAGGCTGAGGAGGTGAAAACAAGCTTTCTAAGGAAAGGAAGAACAGAAGAGTCAAATGCCCTGAGGTTTGAAATGCATCAAGCCAAACAGGCCAGCTCAAGTGGTGTGAATCCAGATTATGAAGAAATTTGAATGCCAGCTTCATGATACTATAAATTAAAACACAAGTAATATCCCTGACTTGTTTATTAACACAATTCCAGTTTGTGTTTTCTAAGTTAACTAAATGTCTACAAGTCAAGGAGCTATTGGTTCCTGCCACTAAATGGGGTAGTTCATCAACACAGGAAATATTTTATAACGTTCCAGAAGGAAAAAGAAAAAAGGAAGGAAGGAAGGAAGGAAGGGAGGGAGGGAGGGAGGGAAGGAGGGAGGGAGATAGGAATAAGTCATAGCTGAAAGAAAAGAAGGAAGAAGAGAAAATAGAGAAATAAAAAGTAAGAAATCATTTGGGTCCACTGCCAGCAAGAGTTAGGAAAGCTGATTTCTTAAGATAAACTGAAGTAAAACAAAATATGCTCCATATGTTGAAACTGTATACTTCGTTTGAAATAAACAAAAACATGTTTGGAGAATAGCTTCCATAATTAAAAAGAAATTAAAAGAAAGAAAGAGAAACCATCTGGGGATAGATATATATTTAAACACACACACACACGCACAATTACACCAAAACTTGAAGATTTTCTTGACTTAAGTAAACTCCCTTGTTGCAAAAGTCCATTGCAACAGGCTTTGCCGAAAGCACCCCAAGCTCCAGTTCCATGTAGGAGCTATACAGGGTTATTCAGCATTGCTCAAAACCAAAAAGACCTTTCTAAATCCTGTCCTTTGCTCCTGCTTTCTTCTCTATTGTGAATGCACCTTATCCCTTTTTCCCCCTGAAGGATGCCTGCTCACCTACTCACCCCTCAGGGCCCAACTAAAAGGTCACCTGTCCCAGGGGGGTGTGCCTGGAGCCCTGGGGTAGCTAATAATGTCTTCGTCATCTGTGAACTTCATGCATGTATATCAGTTTTCTAGAGATGCTGGAACAAAGTACCACAGACGGGGTGGACTAAAATAATAGAAGTTTGTTGTTTCACAGTTCCAAAGGCTAAAAGACCAAAAGCAGGGTGTGTATCAACAGGGTTGGTTGCTTCTGAAGGCTCTGGTGGGGGAATCTGTTCCATGCTTCCCTCTAAGCTTCTGGTGATGGCCAGCAATCCTTGGTGCTCCTTGGATTATACATGCATCACACCATTCTCTGCCTCCACCTTCACGTGACCTTCTCCCTGTGTCTCCGTCTTCACATGGCCACCTTCTTATGAGCATAACAATCATGTTGGATTAGGGGAGCATCCTACTCTAGTGTAACCTTATCTTCATTTTATGAATCACATCTACAATGACCCTGTTGCACCTAAGTTTGTATTCTGATGTGCATGGGGTTATAACCTCAATAAATCTTTTGGGGGCACCAAATTTAATCCATAACAACATACTCTAATATAGCTCTTGCTTCATTGAAGGAGTCAGATGTATTTGTGTCTGTGTTCCTTGTTCTCAAAAAGTCGGTGAGAAACTCCATTGCAGTGAATATAAATACATGTATATTTAACCTTATGTCTCCAAGGCTGAGCACAAACATTTTTGTAAGCTCATAGTTAATGTTTCCTAAATTGAATTAAATATGGCCCATAGAAATTATCAACAGAGAGTTTCCAATTCAGGATAAAAGGAGAAGGCTTGGAGGCAGTTACGTCTGCTCCCGAAACACTGGGCACGTGGTGACCCTCATGTCACTGTACTTCCCAGATGTCCCTAGTATGGGCAATATGGCAGAAAAGTATTCTTGCCTGGAATAACCTAATGGAATGGGCATCTGAGAAGAGTAGAGCCATGTTGAATTTAGTTCTGTCTAGATAGCTATATTGTATTGATACTGTCTTCTCCTCTGTGGGCCTCAATTTAGCCTCAAAAGATGAAAATTAGACAAGAAGGAGCAATTTTAAGGCTTAATGAAGCATAGTAACTCTCTTTTCAAATGAAATCTTGTGAAAAGTTCCAATCTATATAACAGATCTATGTGAAATTGCCGGAGATCAAGTGAAGAAATTGAGCCTGGAATTCCATGGGTTCCATCATCCTTAAGGAGTCTCCACAGGAAGCTCTAAAGAAATGTGGAAACAAAGACTGAGAACTACTTGGTCAGATGAAAGTCTATGTTGGGTATGCTGTCATAGATATAGAAGGTCATACATAAAAATTTAAAAAGAGAAGAGGAGATGGGAAAGCTTGTTAGAAAATAAAAGAGAGGCTGGGCACAGTGGCTCACGCCTGTAATCCCAGCAGTTTGGGAGGCCGAGGCAGGCAGATCACGATGTCAGGAGTTCAAGACCAGCATGGCCAACATGGTGAAACCCCGTCTCTACTAAGAATACAAAAAAAAAAAAAAAAAAATTGCTGGGCACGGTGGCGGGCATCTGTATTCCTAGCTACTTGGGAGGCTGAGGCAGGAGAATGACTTGAACCCAGTAGGCAGAGCTTACAGTGAGCCAAGATCATGCCACTGTACTCCAGCCAGGGGGACATAGCAAGACTCTGTCTCAATTTAAAAAAAAAGAAGAAGAAGAAGAAGAAAGAAAACAAGAGAGAAGCTAGGGGAGGAAAACAGTAAGGAGAGGCAAAGCTCTTGGACAAAACTTACTGTGGTCATAGAAAGAGAGTTCAAAGTGGTTTTCCAATCCTATCTTTGTAGTCATCTATTTAATTATAAATTAAGTGTGTCCATATGTTTTCCAAGAACACTGTTGTTTTTAAGTGTATCATAATTATATGATTGCAAAGGTAACTAGTCTGAAGGAAGGACTGAGAATGTGGAAGACCTCGTACAAATTTCAGCTGATGATACACAAAGTGAGTGCTTTGTCCTGCTCAAGGTAGTAATATCTAAAACAACTTGATTACTCTGCCCCTTTGCACTTTTTGCTCCAGCAATCAGGAATTGATTATATTTCCCAGGGCACACCATTTCGCTGTTGGCTTCTGCTCTGTGGATCATGCTCATCCTTCTGTCCGAAATGCTCATCCTGCCTTGTACCCCTACTCTTCTTTCCTAGTGTAGCTTAGACTTAACATTCTCCAGGGAACCCTCTTTGAGCTCAGAAGTCAAATTAACCTTAACCTGCTCTAACTGCCTTTGTGCACCCTCTGTGCTTCAGATGTGCCATCACACTGACTTGTAAGCTATTTCTTCAGTTGCAGCCTATCTTCAAATAATGAGTTCTGTAGGACATTCTTATTTGTGTCTTTACTCCCTAGTACTTAGCACTGTGATTGGCACATAAAAGGTATTGATCAATGTTTTCTGAATGAATTAATTGATATATGAAAGAGTTTATTTCAAACTGTTCTAAAGTTTTCAGATAATCTTAGAAAAGTATCAAGATGCGAGTAGGCATCATTTGAATGAAATGGAATGCTGTTGTTAAATCTCTGGTGAATTTACTTTCCTGTTCAACACAGTATGAAGAGGAAACATAGAAAGTGGACATTAAAAATACCAAAAAACCTATCTTGGAAATTAGCCCAAGAACCAACTGTTTTCTTTTAATGGTATATTTCTTCTCTTGTATCACAACTAATATACATTTCAGATCACACACATGCCCAATGTTTGTTTGTATTTACCATAATTCCTTATGCAAGTCCAGATGTTTGGACCATTTAGGCATCTCATACATGTTTGATGAATTAAGGAATAAGTAATAGAACCCTTAAATAAGATGAACCATGATTCCAACATCCATTAGCAAGCTGTTAACAGTTTATATCTGTCTAGTTTGAAATGTAGGTCCATCCACTTGGAGAGGGGAATGGAAAAATGTGATACGAATACCTGATCTGTCTAGTTATTTTGAATCAGTACCTAAAATGTAATCACCTATAAGACATTTGCTACACTGAGATGGAATGCTGAGTTCTGGCTCTAGGTCTGCCCCTTATTGCTATGTCAGATTAACCTTTTGGCTGATAAAATTGAGTTTGGTCCCACCTGTCTTAATATACTCTCACTTTAGGGAACACAGACCAAATTTTCTTGAAGTCTATAATAACCTAGTATGATTCTGACATGATTAGATGTGAGGCTGCATTGCAATATATGCATATCCTAGGCAGGCTTGTAATTTGGAATCTTTGTCAGGCAGGAATTATCTGAGTCTTAATTTAAAGAAATAAAATCTTGTGTCTTTGATTAATTTCCAGGAAGATTAACTGGAGAAAACTCATCCTCTGTGAACTTAAGCAATGAACTTTTGACTCCACACTTATAGACCACTCTATCAACAAAAGGTTTGCAATTACATGGAGACTTCCTGCTTGGAAGAGAGTTTCACTGAGCATTATTTGAAAGTGGAACATGCATTTTGGGGTAGGAATGATAAGGAATCCCCCACTCACTACCTAATGTAGTTCATCAAATATTTCTTCTTAACTACATATTTTACTCCTCTGAAAATTCTAGCAAATTAAGCTCCCTCCACCTCCTTCCATTCCCCACTCATTCATTTTTATTTTCCTGATCATTGTCAGCGTAACTTGCTATGTCTGATCATGCATTTATATAGCACCTAAAAACTCAGTGTTCTCCCGTCTGCATTACCCTGACAGACCCTCAGAACAGCTCTTAGAAGGGCAGGTCAAGTTGATTTCTGCTCATGTTTCAGATAAGGAAATGGAGACTCAGAAAAGGATAAGGAAATGGATGGAACTGTACCTTTAACCAAAACACTTTAACCAATGTTTGATGTCTAGTTCAAGGTTAATTAATTGTAACACAGTGTTTTAATGGTCTTTCAAGAAAAACCTCTTCTGCTTATGCATTCGTTTTTATTATTTGCAGATAGTGCAAACAGTGTTGATGTTATAATAGTAACCCAAACATAATCTCTTTCTTTATTGAGCTTATAATAGGAATGAAGCAATTGCAATCTCTACTGGTTCATCCAGAAACACAAATAACCAAACACACAAAACTACTCATTGCATTTCTACTGTGTGCAAGTCATTACTCAGCCTTTTGGCAAAAAGTGAGCCAGGAAGCCCACCATCCTCGCAGAAGTCTGTGAAAAATTAAGCAGCTCAAAGACTTCAGCCTCCATTTAGAATATGCCATATACCTGGCACAAGGATGGAGGAAAAGCTGAAGCTATTGCTTGATACTTAAGAAAACATTCGTATTCAGTCATTTAATCAATTATCAGACCATCTCAGTGAAAACATACTACTTCAAAAGACCATATTATCATTTAACTGAACTTCTCATCAGAACCTGATTTTCCTCATGTCTTTTGTTTGCTAAATTCTTTTTGCTTTAGTTTCTAATGGATGGTAGTTACTCTCTTCCAAATGCAATGCCTAGATGGGAAGAAAAAACACCATTCCTAGAGCTTTTCTTTATATTTTTGTGTTTAGTTTTTTAACAAACTTTTTAATTTCGTTTTAGGCCCACAGCAAAATTGACAGAAAGTACAGAGTTCCAATATACCTCATGCCTTCAAAATCCACAGCCTCCCCACCACCCTCAATACCCTGTACTAGAATGGCATATGCATTACAATGAAGTTACACATTATTATCACCAATGTCTGTAGTTTACACTAGGGTTCACTCTTGCTGTTGTACATTCTATGGGTTTTGACAAATGTGTAATGGCATGTAACCATCAATTTTTGTTTGTTTGTTTTTTGTTTTTTTGTGTGTTTTCTTATGTTTTTTGAGACTGAGTCTTGCTCTGTTGCCCAGGCTGGAGTGCAGTGGTGTGATCTCGACTCACTGCAACCTCCACCTCCCAAGTTCAAGCATTTCTCCTGCCTCAGCCTCCTGAGTAGCTGGGATTACAGGCGTGTGCCACCACACCTGGCTGATTTTAGTATTTTTTGTAGAGACAGGGTTTCACCATGTTGGTCAGGCTGGTCTCAAACTTCTGACCTTGTGATCCACCTGCCTCGGCCTCCCAAAGTGCTGGGATTACAGGAGTGAGCCACCGTGCCCATCCCCTGTAACCGTCATTATGGTATCACACAGAAGAGTTTTACTGTTTCAAAATCCTCTTTGCTCCAGCATTCCTTTTTTCTCTCAATCGCTGGCAACCACTGATTTTTTTTTTTTTCCGGCTTCCATTGTTTTCCTTTTCCAAGACCACCACGTAGTTGGAATGACACAACATGTATCCTTTTCATATTGGCTATTTCACTTGGTAATATACACTTCAGTTTCATCCATGTCATCTCATGGCTTAATAGCACTTTTTTTTGCACTGAATAATATTCTATTGTCTGGATGTACCACAGTTTATCCATTCATCTCCTGAATAATATTTTGTTTGCTTCTAAGTTTTGGCAATAATGAGTGCAGCTGCTATAAACATTTTTGTGGAGATGTTTGTGTGGCCACAACTTTTCAGTTCATTTGGATAAATACAGAGGAATGCAATTGCTGGACTCTTCAGTAAGGGTTTGTTTAGTCTTGTAAGAAACTGCTAGCCCATCTTCCAAAGCTGCTGTACAATTTTGCATTTCTAAAACAATGAATGAGAGTTCCTGTTGTTCCACATCCTTGCCAGAATTTGTGTCATCCGTGTTTGGAATTTTCACTCTTCTAATAGGTATGCACTGGTGTGTCATTGTTTTAATTTTCAATTCCCAAATGGCATATGATGTTGACCAGTTTTTCTTATACTTATTTTCAATCTCTGTATCTTCTTTTTTGAAACATCTGTTCAGATATTTCACCTGTTTTTGACTGGGGTTTTCATTTTTTTTTATTGTTGAGTTTAAGATTTGTTTGTACAGTTTGAATAACAGTCCTTTATCAGATATAGCTTTTGCAAATATTTTATCCCAGTCTGTGACTTGTTTTCTCATTCTCTTGATTTTATTTTTATATAGTTTTCTATGTGCAGAAGAAACGTGTTTATTTCAGTAATTTTAGGTATTATAAATAATTAGAAAAAATGATTGATGCCTAAAAAGTCCTCCTTAATAACAGGCTTGGTATCTGGTTTATGACTATGGAATAAGCCTTGCAAGAAGCTAAAAAACATCTCCTAGCAAGTCAGAAATATAGACAAGCTAAGAAATCTCAGAGTAAAAAAGTTATTCCTACAGTTTATGGTAGATCAGTTTAAACTTGGAGAAGTAAGCTGGATTATTATCAGTTCTTGATATCTACAGGTAGGCTAAAAAACACAATTAGATATTTCTGGCACACAAAAGCCAAACTTATAGCACAGAGGATATTAAAATTTTTTTAAATAAAGATTTCTTTTCTAGTCAGTGTAATTTAGGACTATTTTATTTACCACACACTAAGAAGTTCTTCATATATGAATCGGCAGCAATTATTATGTTCATGTAAATAAAACAAGCCAAATAAAAGAAAGCATCAAATGAATCATACTGATTCCAAAAATTGTTAAATTAATTGATGTTGTCAAATCCTTGCCTTAGGGACAAAAACTTGAACACAAACAGAACTAATACCTTGTGCTGTCCTCATTAGGAGTCAGGGTGCACCTCTCAAGCTATGTCAGAGAGAGAAAGAGATTTCTGTCTGAGACAGACCTAATCAAACCAAAAAAAAAACAAGACAAACACACAAAAAGTATTATTTTGTCAGTCACTAGTCTCCAAAATAAATACCACCTCGAGCTTTTTCCTGTTAATTTTTATCTCCCTAATGAGAACTTTATCCTTGCAGACAATTATGTAAAAAGAACTGTTATTTGTATCCATAAAGAAATCTATAATGTGTGTAATTTTTATAAGCCCTTTTTGCTGAATTTTATTTCTATTTAAAGTGCCTGACATGGCACTTTATTAAAAAGTATTATTTGTCAGTCACTAGTCTCCAAAATAAATACCACCTCGAGCTTTTTCCTGTTAATTTTTATCTCCCTAATGAGAACTTTATCCTTGCAGACAATTATGTAAAAAGAACTGTTATTTGTATCCATAAAGAAATCTATAATGTGTGTAATTTTTATAAGCCCTTTTTGCTGAATTTTATTTCTATTTAAAGTGCCTGACATGGGGCCCCAAATCATTTATTCATTTGACACGTGTTTACTGAGCAGCTTTTCTGTACCTAGGCACTAGGATAGATCTGTGAAGAAAATGCAGTGGTCATAACATAAGGCAGTCTAACTATGTAAAGATAAAGAGTGGAAACACTGAAAATCAGGTGATTAGGGAGCATTTGTCTGATGAAGTGAAATCTGAGCACAGATGTGAGTAAAATGAGAAAGACAAGCAGAGATCTGGAGGAGATTTCTAGGACAGTAAAGTGAATGTCCAAATCCTAAGGAAGGAAATGCAAGGATCGCGATGGAAGCTGGTATAGCCAGACTAGAGAGAATAACAGATGAAAGGTGCATGAGATGAGACTGGTGAAGAAGCAGACCAGGGCCAGATGGCCAGAGATTTGTAGGTCATGACCAAGATTTGACATTTCCTTCAACTACAATGGGAAATTGTTGGTATTTAACAACTATTTATAATTTATGGAAGCAATAACATTTTAGGGAATAAAAAATATCTTAGTGCTAATAAATATTTCTAGTGATCCAGAGTTTCTTAACCATTGCACTGTGGCATTTTGACCCAATTTGTTGTTGTTGTTGTTATGGGGGACTATCCTTATTGTAAGATGTTTAGCAGCATCTCTGGCCTCTTCACATTTAATGCCAATAGCACACCCCTTTCAGTTGTGGCCACAAAGAATGTCTCAGACAATGACGAAAGTCCAATTACTCCAGTTGAGAACTATTGACCTAACCCCATTCATTTTACAGATTTGGTAACTGTGCTTAGTGAAATTCAATTACTTAAGTTATGGTCAACAAAGTTAATTTTAGCCTTGGAGCTGATTCACACAGATTTATAGATAATAATGTATAGACTATACATTAGATCTAATATTTGCTTTATCTATATATATCTTTACATACACATAAAATACTTTAGTGTTTTCAATTATTTTTTGAGGTAGTTACCTTTATTCCCATTTACAGGTAAAGAACTTGACACTCAGAAAGGTAATGCAATTTGACGTCAACTTGTGGCTCAAACTCAGAACTCTAAATATCATCTATTTCAGTAATAAAGTGTCAGCTTGGGATACACTAGAAATGATCATTTGAACTGACCATGAACCAGAAACTTCCTTGAGCACAACGTTATTCGATACCAGTTCAAGGAATATCAGGGATTCTTGATCTTCCAACCCCAATCTCACTATGAAGGGGAAACAAGAGTTTGAAAGTTAAAGTGAATTCTCATTTTGATTTTTTAAACTCTAAAAATAATGTAAAGTAATTTATTCTTTGATTAGGCCACACAGATGAGCTGCTATGTTTTAAGCAAGGTTGTTTCAAAGGAGACTGTTAAAAACCCCATTGAAAGGACGCTCTCAGTCTCTGGGTCTTCTATTAAGGAGGAGCTTGTTCTACTTGTTTTTAATTCAATGGCTATTTTATGACTTTGGCACCCACCAGGTCTATGAATGGGTCCCATAGGAGGGCTTCAAATCAAAATAGTATGTGAGCTGGGGATTTAGAATTTATGGGACTTATTTTCTTCATTTCCTCCTGAAAGAAACCAATAAGTTTAAGGAGCAGAGGGAAGCATCTCTGAATCTCTGTTTACAGTGCTGAGTCCTGCTGGAGGCATTTCTAAGTAATATAGAGGGCTAGCATGAGGAGGGAGAGGGGAGAATGGGTAGGAGAATAGCATTAAGGTAGTCAGAGAGAAGGTTTGGCGGAAACTTTTGGGTCCCCACCTCAAATGTACTTCTACATTGAGAAAGCTGCTTACAGCAAACACTTGCAACTCTGGCCAAAGACTTCTTTTCACTGCTACAAAACACTTAACCCATGCACGAAACAAGCCAGAAGTGCCAGAACTAGTGCTTGTATCCAATGATGAGAGGGTAATTAGTTGACAAATGCCTGGTTTTCTCAGCCCTTGGTAGAATCCATGCAGGCTTCCAGAATGTATATTCCATGCAGTCTTCCAGAATGTCCTAATAGAATTGAGGTCCAGCTGCCGACAGTGATAAATGGCTACACAATTTACCTTTTTGTAGCTTCTTTACCTTCCCTACTTATTCCCCTATTCCCTTAAATATGTTTCCTAGTATCACACACCCAGTAAACTACACATATTTTCATCCTTGCTTCAGGCTTTTTTTCTGGTGGAATCCAAATTAAGACAGAAAGTTATTCTTCTCATTTCTGCAAAGCTAAAAGCCATAATTTAGGGCTCAACTTACATCACTTTTCAAAGCAAGCCTAGGGATTTTACCCTTTGTGCCTTTGCAATCTCTATTTCTTTCACCTTGATTTTCTTTCCCCATCTTTATCTAAGTAGAGGCATCATCCTTTAGAATCTAACCCAATTATTCTCAACTCTGTAAAACTTTCTCTGCCCCTTTCCAGGCTGTATTACTGCTTCCCTCTTTTCCTTTAGTTGCTAAGCCCAGTTGGTTCAAAAGCGAGAATGCATGCACATGTGCATACGAACAGACCAAAGTGGTGAGTAAATCATGAAAAGAGATTAATGGCATAATTCCAAAAGGTTTTTCTTCTATTGACTGTCACTCCAGGAAAACACTTATTCTTCCTACATACAAAAACAGAGGAAAAGAAATAACCTACTTTTAGTCTATATCCCTCTCTTTCTCCTCTATTTTGTGTTTCCTCAATATTTTCTTAATCAAATTATTACTCCTGGCACTATTCACATTTTTAATACTGTTTGGACTAAACTTCAAGGGTGTTTTAAAAATTCTTCCTGGTGGACAACACATCACAAAGATAAAATCAAATGTATATGTACAAGTGCAAATAGAAAATGAAGAAAAATAAGGTCAATGAGTGATGCTGAGGATCAAAACAAGTATTTGTAGTTTTTTTGTGTGATAGTCTATATTTAGGATGAGCTGAAAGAAGTGAACAGATTCAGGATTAGGGCTTTGTTTTTACTTCTTTGTTGTAGGACTGTATAAGTTTGTTGAAAAAATAAGTATATATCTTCCTAAAACCTTATCTGGGGGCAAACTATCATTCTAGCATCATTAAAGAGACAATAAGCATTATTTACATAAATAGATTCACAAATCTATTCACTACTATTTAGTAGTACCAGTAGCAGTAAAATTTACTCCTGTGAACACTGTTGTCTTCTTAGGAATTTTAATACTATAAATAGCAGATCCTGTTGCTGTGAATATCTTGATATGTTTAACTAATTTGATGAATTAGATGTAAGAAAAAGATAAGTTGTTCTGCAAAATAGAAAAAGTTGTCTTTGAAGTCAATAGGGCAGTATAGGAGGCGGTTGAAGAGCAAAAAGAGGAAAGAAAATACGGAGTAATCATGGAAGGTTCTGAGCTGTCCCTGCCAGAATAGGGGATGGCTCAGAGAGGAGTCTCAGTGGCTAAAAATGGCTCAAAAGAACAGAAATATCTGGTCTAAAATTTTCTATAATTTGATATAATCCACTCCTTCTAATTTCCAGTAGATTTTGCACATTTTTTCTTTTGAAATTTGTGAAAGTCCAGTTGTAATTTTTGAAAGGATTTGGGTGAATGAGGACAGCAAACAAAGAAGCCAGATCTCTGAAGAAAAGACTATTGGCTTCTTTCAGACATGTTAATGAAAGTTTCAGGAAAATCTAATCTAGCTCCTAAGTTGCATGAAGTTGTCAGTTGATACCAAGGTTCTAACCTATTTATACACAAAAGTTTAATTTACACTAAGTATATATAAATAATTATGTAGTATTTATATATTTATATACTCTATTACATACTTTTTACACTGTATTAAAATTCATGATTTATGTGTTTGTTTTCTCCACTAGAAAATGTTTTTCTTGATGGAAACAACTGTTATTAAAATCTGTATTCCCAAGGCCTAGAAATGATTCTGGAAGGTGGAAAGCATGCAATAAAATATTATTGAGAGAATAATTATTTCATTTTTGAGTAAGTCTCATATGACAGGCACTTTATTAGTCAATTAACAACTATGAATAAGAGCTAACAAATATTAATATATACTAAGTGCTTACCATGTTTCAGGAGCTATCCTAAACACTTTATAAATGTGATAACTTTTAATCCTTACCTTAATCATCTATGCTAAATTGGAGATAAGGAAACAAACAGATAATAAGGTTAACTTTCTCAGGGTAAATCTTATATGTAAACAAATAAATACATATGCCACATAATGATAAGTTGTTTTAGAAAAAAAAGACAATGAAAAGGGGTTACAGGTGTCAAGGATTTAAAAAGTCATTTTAAGTCAGGTTAATAAGAGAATGTTTTTTTCATAAATGACATTTGATCATTTAAGTTTGGGGGAAGTATTGAGTATAAGATCTTGAGACATATTTGCAAGCCAATAAGGAGACCAGAATAAAGTGAGAAGTAGGGTGGGAAGGGATGAAAAGGGGATATAGGAGATGAGAGTTGAGATGTAAGAGAGTTAAGCTATGTGGGATCTTGATTATTATAAAAACTTTGCCCTATCTAGAATAATAAGTCATCAAATGAAGCTAATCTGAGAAGTGACATGATCTGTCTTGCTTTCAAGAAATTGACTCTGGTACTATGCTGGAGATGTTAGAGCCATTCAGGTGAAATAGTTGAGTGGCTTGAGCTATGGTGGTAGAAGTAGAGGTGACAAGAGCTGGTTGAATTTTGGTTGTATGTTGAAGGTAGAGCTATGTATTAGGCCATTCTTGCATTGCTATAAAGAAATACCTGAGACTGGATAATTTACCAGAAAGGAAGTTTAATTGGCTCACAGTTCTGCAGACTGTACAGGAAGCATAATGCTGGCATCTGCTAAGCTTCTAGGGTGGCCTGAGGAAGCTTACAATCCTGGCAGAAGATGAAGGGAGAGCAGTCACATCACATAGTGAAAGCAGCGGCAAATGTGAGAGAGAGAGAGAGAGAAAGAGAGGGAAAAAGAGAGTGGGAATGCAGTGCCATACACTTTTAAATGACCAGATCTCTCAAGAACTCACCATTGTGAAGACATCACCAAGCCATGAGGGATTCACCATGACCCAAACACCTCCCACCAGGCCCCACCTCCAGCATTGAGGATTACAATTGAACATGTGGTTTAGGCAGAGACAAATATACAAACTATATCAAGTTGTTGGGATAAACTAATGGGATAGATGTGAATTTCACAAACACACATAAACACACACACACAGACAGACACACACACATAAAATCAAGCATTGGCCTGAGCAACTGGGGCATTGGGGTTTCAAATACAGAGTTGGAGACAGCTATGTTGGATACTGGGGGATACGGAAATCTTTTGTGGACATGCCAATTTTAATACTTCTATTATGTTATGTTGGATAGGCAGTTTGATATATGAGTCTCGAGCTCAGCAAATAAGCTGAGACTTCCCATACAAATTTGGAGTCCTCAAAATAGAAATAGCAGTAATAACCATGCTGTTAGAGTGTGGTCACCAAGGAAGGGTGTGCAGATAGAAAAGGGATTCAAGGATGGAGCCCTAGAAAAATCCAAGGACTAAATACATGGAGGAACCAGCAAAAACAAATAAACAAAAAGTGAAGCGAGCCATGCAGACAACATTGTAGGAGAAAACCAATAAGAAAGCATCTCTGTATCCAAGCAAAGAAAGCACTTAAAGGAAGTTATTTGCTCACTATAATATTGCAGGCCATACATGGATAGTCACCTCTGTACCTTCCACAATACTCTGTACAGTGTCTGGCACACAATGGCTACTCAAAATGATTGCCAATTGGACTTATTGTTATACAACATTTTCTGATGAACTCTAAGTAGAATATTTACTAAATTCCTTAGGTAGCTTTTCTTCATATGTGAGAGTTTGAAGTTTGTGCTTTCTGAAACCCACAGCCATAAATCTCCCAAATTTCCCTAAAATTCACTGTTACTGGCAGGTGAAATTCAGGCATTACCATACTATATCATTGCCCTGGCTAGACCAAGTACTGACAAAATCTTCTAAACATAGCTTTCAGATGTAAGACTAACATTTATACATAATTCTTACAACCTGGAATTATAAATAAGCAAAAACTGAAGTAGTATTTTGCAGGATCAGCCCAGAGGATGGAACATGACTTTTCCATGGTGGCTTATGTAAGACTAAAAGTGAACGGGTGAAAGTGGTATTCACCCACCAATCTGGATTATGACTCACACAAACCTGAGGTTACCGGGCTGACAGACTACATATGATGCATCCACTGTTATAAGTGGCCAGATGTAAGTCTTAACTTTAAATTCACAGAGAGTTATTTGAGTGGGCCAATAAATGGCCTAGTACAATATTGAACATGGCCTCTATATTTGCTTCTGTTATGTTTGCACACACAAGTAGAACATCTTTCAGACTGCACAGGGACAGTGAGTTTGATGAGATGGAGAAGAACAGGATCAAGTAGTTATTCTTTGGAGGGAAAATGAATCACACTGTCAGCAGGTGGAAGAGGATGCCTTGGAGAAGCAGGGAGCAAAACCCACATACGCTTGGATCCATGTGGGGCAAGACATGGAGGAGCTTTCCCTTCTGTGTTCCCAGGGACATGGTGAACATGAGCTGTTCCACTTGAGCTGCCGATATGTCCTCTCCACCCACAGAGTGAATTGTGAGAATTCTGAAACAAAGTCGCCAGCAGGCCAACCAGTACTCACTTATGGCGGTGGGTGCACTGCATTCTAATGGCTGCTTCAACTTAATTCCTCTCAGGGCCACCAAAGAGTGAGCCTGGGCAGGACAGAGTGAAGAGAAGAAAGTGACTAGCTTTCTTTTCCAGTAGCATTGAATTGTCTGTCCTACTGAAGAAACAGGTGCTCCCCATACTGAAAAAATCCAATATATAAGCATCGAAGCATTCAGAAAACTTGAGAATGATTTGTCTTACAAAATGATTCATAGCGGGTTCTCATTAAGTAATTGGGAGAAAATAGCCAAATAAGTTTATTGGCACTCATAAGTAAGACATGGGGCATTTCCTAAGCCTTTCCTAAATACAAAAAATGTCAGTTCAATATTCAACTTAATAGTAATAAACTAGACTTTCTAGAATGGAGCCTTTCTTAGCACGGATTTTTCTGGAGAATCAAAAACAAATTGTATGTGAAGGAGAAAACCTGGAAAAAGAACCAGCAGAGCCCTGTTTTAGTGATTCTAATTTTAAACACTCATTCATAATATTACTAAGATTTATTTCTCTTCCTGTTCTCATGACTAATTTATCCTTTAGAGAAATTGCCAACCTAAGGATTTAAAATCCTATTTTTGCACTTCCAAGAGAGTATTTCTGAATTGTTTCTCTGCTATGATATATATAATGGATATTGGCCACATGTGATTGTCTTTCTAATTCTAACATGCTAATGCAAATAGGTAGATCTCTGGCTCCCTACCCTGTTAGAAAAATAACCTTGAATCAAGTTTCATTGAGCCTTACCATCCCATCGATCCTAATGGGAAATTGCATTTGGAGCAAACTGCTCTTATTTTGGGGCACAGTAGCATTGTGAGCAAACATGTGGATCCACATTCACTCCCTCTGAAATTCTTCACCTGAGTATGGGGTATTCACTCCCTCATCATTCATTACAGTTGCTCAAATGTTGCTATAACAGTGAGGCTCTTTCTAATCACACTACTTAAAACAACAACTTTCCCTAGTGTACCTTACCCCATCTTTCAGACCTACTCTTTTCACCTTTCAGTATATTATGCATTTACTTAATTATTACGTTTATCTTTGTCTTCATTCCCACTAAAAGGTAAGTTCCATAAGGGCAGAGACTCTTGTCTGTTTTTAACATTGTATTTCCCATTGTAGTTCCTAACTAACATTGTAGTTCCAGAAGAGTATGTAGCACAGAATAGGCACTCAACACATGTGGAAAGTAAATGAATGAAAAATGCCATTATAATTCCATTACTTCCTGTTTTATACTTAGAAAAGGTATAAATTGTGGGGGTTGGCAAGTGAAAATAATTTGTCAGAGGACCCATGGCTAGTAAAAGGTGGAGGAGTATTGAAACCCTAGTCCATCTGACCCCAAGCACAGGCCTTACTCATTTACACTCTTGTTTAACAAGCACTTTTCTGACTATAATTCTACTGCTTGCTGGATGGTCATCTTGTTTGTTTGTTTTTAAAGATCCATTCTTTGGACTTTGGTTCTGTAGCTCTTTCATATCAGTGACCTAATTGACAAAGCCATCTGTGTGCTAGGTTCATACATTGTTAAAAAACTGTTGGTTTTTGTTGGTTTGTTTTAATGTGAAGTTCACAAAGTACAAAACAAGCTGGCCAAGTATATTTTGCATTATTTTGGAAACCTTACATAATCCATTGGGAAAGTAAATACAAATGTTCTGGTTATTTTACATGGGGTTTCAATAACTATTTGATGACTAAAGTGTCCATAGGGCATTTTAAAAAATAAGCAATGAGAAGTTGAGCTGAGTTGAGAGAGAAACAGTTGAAGCTCCTCCTCAACAGCCCTCAATCACAAGCTGTGTAATAAATCTTATATAAATAATTTTTAAAATGGTAATTCATTTTATAAATCTTATACAAATCAGTATAATTTTAAAATAAAGATTCTCAAGGTTTTAAGTTTATGGAACAAACCACAATTCCATCTATTCCTGGGGGGGGATTATCATGGTGGGAGAACAATTATTGAACTAGCCCCAGTCTGGATTGACAAAATGCCAACTGCTTAAGGGTAAAGAGTTTCTTTCTCTACCATTACTGCCTCCCTCTCTGCAGTCAGTGATCCCACCTCCCACATGTATTTGAAACTATAAGATCCATCTTCTATCTGGAGCAACAACAACAAAAACAGTGAAGACCAAGGAATTTTGACATAGACATCTTTTTGTTTGTTTCATTTCAAAGGATGAAGTTGACATAGACATCTTTTCATATGTTTCATTTCAAGGGATGATGTACACTTTCAGACTGATGTTCTTGCTCCTAGTAATATAGTTCTAAATTAATAGCAGCTTTTAGTATCTGAAAGTCTGTTTATTAGGTGGAAAATTGCAATTAAAATTTTTTAAATTGAAATTAGAGCATATAAACATATGAATGATAATATATGACAACTTATCAAGTTGAAATTCTTTGGCGGGTTGGGCGCAGTGGCTCACGCTTGTAATCCCAGCACTTTGGGAGGCTGAGGCAGGCGGACCACGAGGTCAGGAGATCGAGACCATCCTGGCTAACATGGTGAAACCTCATCTCTACTAAAAATACAAAAAATTAGCCAGGCATGGTGGTGTGCGCCTGTAGTCCCAGCTACTCTGAGGCTGAGGCAGGAGAATGGCATGAACCCGGGAGGCAGAGTTTGCAGTGAGCCGAGATCGTGCCACTGCACTCCAGCCTGGGCGACAAAGTGAGACTCCATCTCAAAAAAAAGAACAAAAAAAAAAGTATTTAGTGGATGTGCAGTGTGTAAGTATGTGGTTTAAACTTTTGAAAAATTTGGGATCTTAATTTATAGCTTGCTTAATAACTTGCTATTGCCATGATGTAGCTTGTAGAGTAGAAGAAGAGGTTGAAGTGTAAAACAGACATGTGTTTGAATCCCAGCTCTTTCATTCCTGAATTTTAAGTGGAGATCTGTAATAGTTACTTTAGATGATTATTGTAACTGTTAGTGAATAATTATAGATAAATGACTTCTTTCTTAAAGTGTAAAAGATAAAGCTTTGAAGTATGTTTAAAAACACAAGAGTTGAAATGCAGAGTTTTAAGATGTAGAATGATAGGAAATTATTTTTCTGAAAAGGAAAAATATTTAAATATGCTGTTCCTGCAAATCCTATTAGAGAAAAGGCTCTATTATTGATGAGGAAATATGCTGTGTATGTGGTTTATATATGTATACAGCCTATATTGAAAATCTGTGGTATTGCTAAATAATTATATCACAGATAAATTTCCTAGTATATTTTTATTATTATAACATGTACTGTCTTCATAAAA
The DNA here is from genome assembly GCF_009764315.1 of Trachypithecus francoisi. Taxonomy (NCBI): domain Eukaryota; kingdom Metazoa; phylum Chordata; class Mammalia; order Primates; family Cercopithecidae; genus Trachypithecus; species Trachypithecus francoisi. The sequence goes on along the minus strand of NW_022681472.1, from coordinate 76,827,478 downwards.
TATTTTATATTTTTGCCATTTTGTATTTATGTTTGCTAGTACTGACATTTATGGAAAATGCATTACTTATAGTGAAATGGTCGCCATCTGCAAGATTGAAAAGAGGAAGAGAGAAGCCTTTGGCCTATTCAAGACACAAATGATAATGATAATTTCAATCTTTGGTAATAGAGTAGCAATCACTGAGTGTTGCTATCTATAGCCTGGGTATTTTTAATCTAAAGTTAGCCTCAACTAAGAAAACATGCTCTCCAGACTTGTAATAAAAGTTAAAATTTCTAATATTTTTGTCCATATTAGATCCAGAAATGTATCAGTAAATTAGGTCAAATAGAAGTCAATCAAGGTGTATTTATGTATTGATTTGTTGATGAACTCAGATACCTAAATTTACTACTTAGAATTATGACCATAATTTCATTTTGGTTCAATAACCATTTACTACGCAAGGCCTGGGCCATGTGATTCTGACAGACTTCTAAAGTTAGTAGTACCCTAGATAAGTATATAGAATTATAGCAGAGATGCCCCAACAAAAAATAATTCCAAACAAACTAAGCAATTGATAGTTATTTCTACAGAATAGAAATAACAGAAGGTTAATTGGAACATGGTACGGAGAACATGGTGCACGACTTACCCTCAAAAACTTAGGGAGAATATTCTGGAGTAATTAGATATATCTTTCTTCTTCTTTTTTTTTTTTTTTTTTTTTTTTGGAGACGGAGTCTCGCTCTGTCGCCCAGGCTGGAGTGCAGTGGCCGGATCTCAGCTCACTGCAAGCTCCGCCTCCCGGGTTTACGCCATTCTCCTGCCTCAGCCTCCCGAGTAGCTGGGACTACAGGCGCCCGCCACCACACCCGGCTAGTTTTTTGTATTTTTTTTTTTAGTAGAGACGGGGTTTCACCATGTTAGCCAGGATGGTCTCGATCTCCTGACCTCGTGATCTGCCCGCCTCAGCCTCCCAAAGTGCTGGAATTACAGGCTTGAGCCACCGTGCCCAGCCATCTTTCTTTCTTTTTTTTTTTTTTGAGATGGAGTCTGGAGTCTCACTCTGTCACCCAGGCTAGAGTGCGATGGTTCAATCCCGGCTCACTACAACCTCTGCCTCCCAGGTTGAAGTGATTCTCCTGCCTCAGCCTCCTTAGTAGCTGAGATTACAGGTACCCACCACCACACCTGGCTAATTTTTGTATTATTAGTAGAGATGGGGTTTCACCATGTTAGTCAGGCTGGTCTTGAACTCCTGACCTTGTGATCTGCCCATCTCAGCCTCCCAAAGTGCTGGGATTATAGGTGTGAGCCACTGCACCTGGCATTGGAGTAGTTAGATATATCTTAAAGCTTATTTTATTTCATATATACAGTCATGCATCACATAATGACATTTCAGTCAATCCCAAACTACATATATGATGGTGGTCCTGTAAGATTATAATATCATATTTTTACTGTACCTCTTCTATGATTAGATACAATTAGATATTATCAGTACACCAATACATATTATTGTGTTATAACTGCCTACACTATTCAGTACAGTCACATGCTGTACAGGTTTCTTGCCCAGGAACAATAGGCTATATCATATAGCCTACATATGTAGTAACTTATACATACATATACCTATGCATACATAGGTATGCACACACATACACACACACATATATATATAATGCTTATAATTTCCTCCTCTGTGGAAAGGCAAATGGCAGATGAACATTATTCCCCAGGTATTAAAAATGATGGTAACATCCATATCTCCTTCAACCACTCTCCATTAAATTGCTACTGAGCATTCGCTAAGTAGACTAAAAAAGGTCAGAATTACTGTGAAGTTTCAGTAGCCTTGAAGACAAAAAGTGGAGCTAATGTCACATACACAATGCTTAGTTAACATCTTGGTTGCAGTCTTGTGAGAGCCTGAGAAAAGAACCCATCTAAGCTGTGCCCAGACACTTGACCCAAGGCAACTATGAGACAATAAATATGTGCTATTTTAATCCCAACCAAATATGTAGTAATTTGTTACTATTAGAAAACTAATATATATACATGCCCAGTAATTGAACAATTCCAGTCTAGGATATATGTCCAATGTAATTACATATAAGGTTCAATAACATGCAAAAATAATCTGAGGTTATAAGTCAGAATGGTGGTTACCCTTGGTGACCAAGGGTAGTCACCAGTAGGAGACCAAAGAACGCTTCTAGGATTGTGATAATATCCTATTTCTTGATCTGGATTCTGGTAACATAGATGACACTTATTGTCTGAAAATTGATGAAGCTGTTCACTTGTAATTTGTGTATTTTCTGTACATACATTATACTTCAAGAAAATTTACATTTAAAGTTTAAGGCTCAGTGGTTCCAAGATGGCCAAATAGGAACAGCTCCAGTCTACAACTCCCAGCATGAGTGATGCACAAGACAGGTGATTTCTACATTTCCAACTGAGGTACCAGGTTCATCTCACCGGGGTTTGTTGGACAGTGGATGCAATCCAAGGAGTGTGAGCCAAAGCAGGGCAGGGCATTGTCTCACCCAGGAAGCACAAGGGGTCAGGGAATTCCCTTTCCTAGCCAAGGGAAGCCATGACAGATGGTATCTGGAAAATCAGGACACTCCCATCCTGATACTACACTTTTCCAATGGTCTTAGCAAATGGCACGCCAGGAGATTATATCCTGTGCCTGGCTCAGAGGGTCCCACACCCACAGAGCCTCGCTCACTGCTAGCACAGCAGTCTGAGATGGAACTGCAAGGCAGCCGCGAGGCTGGGGGAGGGGTGTCCGCCATTGCTAAAGCTTGAGTAGGTAATCAAAGTGGCCTGAAAGATCAAACGGGGTGGAGCCCACCACAGCTCACGGAGGCCTGCCTGCCTCTGTAGACTCCACCTCTGGGGTCTGGGCATAGCAGAACAAAAGGCAGGAGAAACTTCTGCAGACTTAAATGTCCATGTCTGATAGCTTTGAAAAGAGTAGTGGTTCTCCTAGCACAGAGTTTGAGATCTGAGAATGAACAGACTGCCTCCTCAAGTGGGTCCCTGAACCCCAAGTAGCCAGAGAGACACCTCCTAGTAGGGGCCGACCAACACCTCATACAGCTGGGTGACCCTCGGAGATGAAGCTTCCAGAGGAAGGATCAGGCAGCAACATTTGCCGTTCTGCAATATTTGCTGTTCTGCAGCCTCCGCTGGTGATACCCAGGCAAACAGGGTCTGGAGTGGACCTCCAGCAAACTCCAACAGACCTGCAGCTGAGGGTCCTGACTGTCAGAAGGAAAACTAACAAAAAGAAAGGACATCCACACCAAACCCCCATCAGTACATCACCATCATCAAAGACCAAAGGTAGATAAGGTAGATGGGGAGAAAACAGAGCAGAAATGCTGAAAAGTCTAAAAATCAGAGTGCCTCTTCTCCTCCAAAGGAACACAGCTCCTCGCCAGCGACAGAACAAAGCTGGATGGAGAATGACTTTGACGAGTTGAGAGAAGAAGTCTTCAGACAATCAGTAATAACAAACTTCTCCAAGCTAAAGGAGGATGTTCAAACCCATCACAAAGAAGCTAAAAACCTTGAAAAAAGATTAGACGAATGGCTAACTAGAATAAACAGCATAGAGAAGTCCTTAAATGACCTGATGGAGCTGAAAACCATGGCACGAGAACTACGTGACACATGCACGAGCTTCCAGTAGCCAATTCAATCAAGTGAAAGAAAGGGTATCGGTGATTGAAGATCAAATGAATGAAATGAAGCAAGAAGAGAAGTTTAGAGAAAAAAGAGTAAAAAGAAATGAATAAAGCCTCTAAGAAATATGGGATTATGTGAAAAGATCAAATCTATGTCTGACTGGTGTACCTGAAAGTAATGGGGAGAATGAAACCAAGTTGAAAAACACTCTTCAGGGTATTATGCAGGAGAACTTCCCCAACCTAGCAAGGTAGGCCAACATTCAAATTCAAGAAATACAGAGGACACCACAAAGATACTCCTCAAGAAGAGCAACTCCAAGACATATAATTGTCAGATTCACCAAAGTTGAAATGAGGGAAAAATATTAGCAGCAAGAGAGAAAGGTCGGGTTACCCACAAAGGGAAGCCCATCAGACAAACAGCGGATATCTCAGCAGAAACTCTAAAAGCCAGAAGAGAGTGGGGGCCGATATTCAACATTCTTAAAGAATTCATAAAGAAAAGAATTTTCAACCCAGAATTTCATATCCAGCCAAACTAAGCTTCATAAGTAAAGGATAAATAAAAATTTACAGACAAGCAAATGCTGAGAGATTTTGTCACCACCAGGCCTGCCTTCCAAGAGCTCCTGATGGAAGCATTAAACATGGAAAGGAACAACCGGTACCAGCCACTGCAAAAACATGCCAAATTGTAAAGACCATTGATGCTAGGAAGTAACTGCATCAACTAACAAGCAAAATAACCAACTAACATCATAAGGACAGGATCAAATTCACACATAATAACATTAACCTTAAATGTAAATGGGCTAAATGCTCCAATTAAAAGACACAGACTGGCAAATTGGATAAAGTGTCAAGACCCATCAGTGTGATGTATTCAGGAGACCCACACGTGCAGAGACACACATAGGCTCAAAATAAAGGGGTGGAGGAAGATCTACCAAGCAAATGGAAAACAAACAACAAAAAAGTAGGAGTTGCAGTCCTAGTCTCTGATAAAACAGACTTTAAACCAACAAAGATCAAAAGAGACAAAGAAGACCATTACATAACAGTAAAGGGATCAATTCAACAAGAAGAGCTAACTATCTTAAATATATAAGCACCCAGATTCATAAAGCAAGTCCCTACAGACCCACAAAGAGACTTAGACTCCCACACAATAATAATGGGAGACTTTAACACCCCACTGTCAACATTAGACAGATCAATGAGACAGAAAGTTAATAAGGATATCCAGGAATTGAATTCAGCTCTGCACCAAGCAGACCTAATAGACATCTACAGAACTCTCCACCCCAAATCAACAGGATATACACTTTTCTCCACATCACATCACACTTATTCCAAAATTGACCACATAGTTGGAAGTAAAGCAGTCCTCAGCAAATGTGAAAGAACAGAAATTATAACAAACTGCCTCTCATACCACAGTGCAATCAAACTAGAACTCAGGATTAAGAAACTCACTCAAAACCGCTCAACTACATGGAAACTGAAAAACCTGGTCCTGAATGACTACTGGGTACATAACGAAATGAAGGCAAAAATAAAGATGTTCTTTGAAACCAATGAGAACAAAGACACAACATACTGGAATCTCTGGGACACATTTAAAGCAGTGTGTAGAGGGACATTTATAGCACTAAATGCCCACAAGAGAAAGCAGGAAAGATCTAAAATTGATACCCTAACATCACAATTAAAAGAACTAGAGAAGCAAGAGCAAACACATTCAAAAGCTAGCCAAAGGCAAGAAATAACTAAGACCAGAGCAGAACTGAAGGAGATAGAGACACAAAAAACCCTCCAAAAAATCAATGAATCCAGGAGCTGGTTTTTTGAAAAGATCAACAAAATTGATAGACCACTAGCAAGACTAATAAAGAAGAAAAGAGAGAAGAATCAGATAGATGCAATAAAAAATGGTACAGGGGATATTACCACCAATCCCACAGAAATACAAACTACCATCAGAGAATACTATAAACACCTCTATGCAAATAAACTAGAAAATGTAGAAGAAATGGATAAATTCCTGGACACATACACCCTCCCATGACTAAACCAGGAAGAAGTTGAATCCCTGAATAGACCAATAACAGGCTTTGAAACTGAAGCAATAATTAATAGTCTACCAACCAAAAAAGGTCCAGGACCAGATGGATTCACAGCTGAATTCTACCAAAGGTACAAAGAGGAGCTGGTACCATTCCTTTTGAAACTATTCCAATCAATAGAAAAACAGGGAATCCTCTGTAACTCATTTTATGAGGCCAGCATTACCCTGATACCAAAGCCTGGCAGAGACACAACAACAACAAAAGAGAATTTTAAACCAATATCCCTGAAGAACATCGATGCAAAAATCCTCAATAAAATACTGCCAAACCAAATCCAGCAGCACATCAAAAAGCTTATCCACCACGATCAAGTTGGCTTCATCCCTGGGATGCAAGGCTGGTTCAACACACACAAATCAATCAACGTAATCCAGCGTATAAACAGAACCAAAGACAAAAACCACACGATTATCTCAATAGATTCAGAAAAGGCCTTCAACAAAATTCAACAGCCTTCATGCTAAAAACTCTCAATAAACTAGGTATTGATGGGACGTATCTCAAAATAAGAGCTATTTATGACAAACCCACAGCCAATATCATACTGAATGGGCAAAAACTGGAAGCATTCCCTTTGAAAACCCGCACAAGACAGGGATGCCCTCTCTCACCACTCCTATTCAACATAGTGTTGGAAGTTCTGGCCAGGCCAATTAGGTAGGAGAAAGAAATAAAGAGTATTCAATTAGGAAAAGAGGAAGTCAAATTGTCCCTATTTGCAGATGACATGATTGTATATTTAGAAAACCCCATCGTCTCAGCCCAAAATCTTTTTAAGCTGATAAACTTCAGCAAAGTCTCGGATACAAAATCAATGTGCAAAAATCACAAGCATTCCTATACACCAATAACAGACAAACAGAGAGTGAAATCATGAGTGAACTCCCATTCACAATTGCTTCAAAGAGAATCAAATACCTAGGAATCCAACTTACAAGGGATGTAAAGGACCTCTTCAAGGAGAACTACAAACCATTGCTCAACGAAATAAAAGAGGACACAAACAAATGGAAGAACATTCCATGCTCGTAGATAGGAAAAATCAATATCATGAAAATGGCCATACTGCCAAAGGTAATTTACAGATTTGACGGCGTCCCCATCAAGCTACCAATAACTTTCTTCACGTAATTGGAAAAAACTACTTTAAAGTTCAAATGAAACCAAAAAAGAGTCTGCATCGTCAAGACAATCCTAAGCCAAAAGAACAAAGTTGGTGGCATCATGCTACCTGACTTCAAACTATACTACAAGGCCAAAGCATGGTACTGGTACCAAAACAGAGATATAGACCAATGGAACAGAACAGAGACCTCAGAAATAATACCACATGTCTACACCCATCTGATCTTTAACAAACCTGACAAAAACAAGAAATGGGGAAAGCATTCCCTATTTAATAAATAGTGCTGGGAAAACTGGCTAGCCATAAGTAGAAAGCTGAAACTGGATCCCTTCCTTACACCTTATATAAAAATTAATTCAAGATGGAATAAAGACTTAAATGTTAGTCCTAAAACCATAAAAACCCTAGAAGACAACCTAGGCTATACCATTCAGGACATAGGCAGGGCAAGGACTTCATGACTAAAACACCAAAAGCAATGGCAACAAAAGCGAAAATTGACAAATGGGATCTGATTAAACTAAAGAGCTTCTGCACAGCAAAAGAAACTACCATCAGAGTGAACAGGCAACCTACAGAATGGGAGAACATTTTTACACTCTATCCATCTGACAAAGGGCTAATATCCAGAATCTATAAAGAACTTAAACAAATGTACAAGAAAAAAATCAAACGACCCCATCGAAAAGTGGGCAAAGGATATGAACAGACACTTCTCAAAAGAAGACACTTATGCAGCCAACAGACACATGAAAAAATGCTCATCATTGGCCGGGCACAGTGGCTCAAGCCTGTAATCCCAGCACTTTGGGAGGCCGAGGCAGGCGGATCATGAGGTCAGGAGATCGAGACCATCTTGGCTAACACGGTGAAACCCCGTCTCTACTAAAAATACAAAAAATTAGCCGGGCGTGGTGGCGGGCACCTGTAGTCCCAGCTACTCGGAGGCTGAGGCGGGAGAATGGCATGAACCCGGGAGGCGGAGCTTGCAGTGAGCCGAGATCGCGCCACTGCACTCCAGCCTGGGCAACACAGCCAGACTCCGTCTCAAAAAAAAAAAAAAAAAAAATGCTCATCATCACTAGCCATCAGATGAATGCAAATCAAAACCACAATGAGATACCATCTCCCACCAGTTAAAATGGCAATCATTAAAAAGTCAGAAAACAGCAGGTGCTAGAGAGGATGTGAAGAAATGGGAACATTTTTACACTGTTGGTGGGACTGTGAACTAGTTCAACCATTGTGGAAGACAGTGTGGTGATTCCTCAAGATTCTAGAACCAGAAATACCATTTGACCCAGCCATCCCATTACTGGGTGTATACCCAAAGGATTAGAAATCATGCTGCTACAAAGACACATGCACACATATGTTTATTGCGGCACTATTCACAATAGCAAAGACTTGGAACCAACCCAAATGTCCATCAGTGATAGACTGGATTAAGAAAATATGGTACATATACACCATAGAATACTATGCAGCCAGAAAAAGGGATGAGTCCATGTCCTTTGTAGGGTCATGGATGAAGCTGGAAACCATCATTCTGAGCAAACTATCACAAGGACAGAAAACCAAACACCGCATGTTCTCCCTCATAGGTGGGAACTGAACAATAAGAACACTTGGACATAGGATGGGGAACGTCACACACCAGGGCCTGTCGTGGGGTGAGTGAAGGGGGGAGGGATAGCATTAGGAGATATACCTAATGTAAATGATGAGTTAATGGGTGCAGCACACCAACCAGGCACATGTATACATATGTAACAAACCTGCACATTGTGTACATGTACTCTAGACCTTAAAGTATTAAAAAAAAATGAAATAAAATGTCAAATAAAGGATTTGCTCTTAAAGCTTCTGAATAAAATAAAAATAAGATAAAGTTTATAACTCAAAAAAAAAAAAGATTCTGTTCTTTTGAAACTTCATTAAGAATGGAAGAGGAGACATTAAAATCTGACAAGACTTTATTTTCTTAATTGAGCTTTTCAAATCCAGGACCAGCAAGTTACTGTGACCTGTCAATTACTTACTTAACTGTGAATAAACTTTACAGTTAAATGTCACAAATGGACAAAGTGTAGACAACTTGAAAACACAATCCAGTTCTCCTGGGCTTATCATATATTTGAATCCTTTCACCTTTTCTAAGCCACTCATCAGGAGATTGGCAAAGAGCCCTGTCATCTCAAATTCCCAGTGTTTACTTATAAACACGGCAAGTTCAAATGTCTTAGAATTAAGCCTAATGCAGAACCTGTCTTCTCTGGAATGAATTCTGCAAGTTTATAAAGAACCTACAAGAAAAATACCTGAAAGAACATGTACACTGATAAATATCTTACTGACTCAGATCCCACTAAGAACCCAGAGTCATTCAGACATTATGTGTAAAATATATCTTTTTATCTGCCTGTGAAGAAAAATCTGCTAAACAAATTAATACCATGCAGGTAAGAATTCTAGAGAGATACTTAAGGGATTCAATAGTTCCAGAACAACTGACCAACTGTTTTAAGCCCTTTTCTGGGACCTGTGTTGTTAATTGGTGCAGTGTGATTTCAGGATAATTGTCCTCACATGCTAGGTGGCTATTGTCTGCAAGTAATCTGAATGTCTTTGAAAAACAAAACATTGCAAATATTTATTGTTCCGTACCTATACTCTGAGTGACCTGTATAGCACCATTCATCAAGTCTTAGCCAAAATCCCATAAATGGAAGACTGAGGGGTCTACAGGTAGGGCAGTTGCTGGAGAAGACATTTCCTCCAATTATATGAGCCTGAAAATAAAGCTCCGCATTTTGCTGACTTTCTGTCTGAACTTTCGTGGTTAATACTAAAGTTTAGCTAGCAAAACTTTCTCTGAAAGAGAAACAGACATTTAAACGCTAAGAGTTTCTTGTGCACTTTCATATGTGTTATTTTATTTATAATTGTCCAACAAACCCATGAGGTATGTTTGGGTATTTCCACTAGATATATTAATAAATTCAGGCTTGAGAGAGTTAAGTAAATAACCCAAGGGTGAATAACTAGTCAGTAGTGAAACCCATCTGTAAATCCCCTCTTTGGTCTTTTACACTCCATTACATTGCATTAAAGAGACTATCACTCACCTCTTAAGGGCTGTAATGAGGGCACCCTTCAAGCAGGAATAACATTCAGCACATTTTCATTTTATGGCAGTGGTTTGCGTATCCATTTTCCAAACTAAGATACAACTGCCTCATGGGCAGAGAATCTTGTCTTCTTCAAGTTGGTATTCAGGGAACCTAGTACATGTCTTAGCACATAGCGTGGCGCAAGAAATTTTAATTAAATGAATATACTCAGAATTAGAGGGACTAACCCAAAAACCAATCTTCAGTGTTCTGGGAGTGATGTGGTACAGGAAAAAGAGTTGTATTAGGAATGCTTATTTAAATAAAAGAGGAAATGCTGCTGATATTACCTGAATTAAACAGAAGACATCCTGTGGGTACCATACAGGGTGTGGTAGACAGAATTCTAGAAATGGATCCCAAGATTCAACACCTTAATCTCTGGAAGCTGTAGATATGATGAGTTATCTTCTGGTGATTACAGTATGTTATGTGGTATAATTCACCCTCAGTAGAGGAGATGATCTGGGTGAGTCTAATCTCATCACATGAGCTGTTTTAAAAACAGTTTTCTCTGGCTCATGGTAGAAAGAGGAAGTCAGAGAGAGTCAAAGCTTGAGAATTGTCATGGTTGCTGACATCAAGCGTGAGACTTGTCTCAATCACTTTTCGAGGTTTATTTGCCAAAGTGAAGGATGCACGCCCATGACACAGCCTCAGGAGGTCCTAACAACATGTGCCCAAGAAGGTCGGAGCACAGCTTGGTTGTATACATTTTAAGGAGACATAAGACATCAACCAACATATGTCAGAAGTACATTGGTTCCATCCAGAATGGCAGGGACAACTCGAAGCAGGGAGGAAGCTTCCAGGTCACAGACAGGTGAAAGACAAATGGCTGCATTCTTTGAGTTTCTGATTAGCCTTCCCAAAGGAGGCAATCAGAATATGCATCTTTCTCAGTGAGCAGAGGGATGACTTTGAATAGAATGGGAGGCAGGTTTGTCCTGGGCAGTTCCCAACTTGACTTTTCCCTTAGCTTAGTAATTTTCAGGCCCCAAGATTTTCCTTTCACACTGACTTGAAGATGGTGGAACCCAATGAGAAGGAGTGTGGATAGCCTTAAAAAGCTGAGAGGCCCCCAGCTGATGGCCAGTAAGGAAACAGAGAGCTCACCTCAGTCTCACAGCTGCATGAAACCAAATTCTGCCAACAACAGAAATGTGTTTGGAAGAGGACCCTGAACTCCAGGTGGAAATGCAGTCAGCTGACACCTTGACTTCGGCCCTGGGAGATTCTAACAGAAAACCCAGCCCCTGCAGTGCTAGACTATGGAACTGAAAGCTAATAAATGGGTGTGTGATAATTTATTACACAACAATAGAAAACTGACATACAGAGCAATCATATTTATAAAGACTAATTCTAAAATGAATGATATTCACTATTCTTTTTAATGATAGTGTAATGAAACTGTAATGAAACCTAAAAAGATAAGTTCAGGGAAAAATCCCCATTTGTTTCCAGGGGTTCCACAAGAAAGAGCTTAATTACCAATTATAAATTTAGATTAGGCAGCTATAGATGTTTCCACCACATGATAATGGATGTGTGCTCTAAGAATGTAATGTATTCTATAGCCTTGCATCCATATTAAAGAGGCAAACCCTCTTTAGGGGGGAAGGGGGTGTTTTCACGATTTTTAAAAGATGCCAAGGCCTTTTTTGTGGCCTTATTCAACTTACTCAAAAACTTGCCTTAGAACCCGTCACATTGAGAAAATATATGGGCCTTTCTTTTATTCTTTCATGTGTTTTGAGTTTAATAACATATGTTGTTTATATTCAGTTTTTAGAGAGAGTTTCTTTTTGTCTTGTAAACAGTTGCAAAGATTTACCTAGATCTGCGTGGGTTTGCTCTTTTTTTCTCTTCTCCCACCCCTCCCCCTTGGAAAGTCTAAATAGTTCCAAGGATTAGCAGCAGCTTAACTTCAATCATGATTTGTAATAGATAAATGCAGCTATTGTTCCACTTTGGCTCTTCAGGATAGTGTGAAATTAACCAGTTGGGGTTTTTTTTCTTTCTGTAGTTAACTCACCATCCACATTTTGACAGCCACTCCTACTTATGCTTTATTGACTTGTCTGAAAGTACCTATAAAAGAATCCTCAATATGCAACAAGGCACAAAGGTCCAGTTATTCTTCTTCTAAATGAGATAGATCATCTTGGAAAAGATAATTGACTCCTCTTTCTTAAGGACTTAATACATGACAGACACTTAACTACTCAAATAACACATGCTATTTTTGTGGTTATTAATATTCTCACTATTTAGGGAAGGCTACTGATGCTCAAAGAGGTTAAAAGACTTGCCTAAAGTTTATAGATATTGAATGGAAGATCAGTATAGAGCTTAATTCAAGCTCCACTTAATACTTAGATACATGTTAAGCCTCATAAATTGCCACACTACTGCCTACCTTTTGCCTCCTAAGCAACATTCAGTTTTTGACTCTGATCCCTTGAAATCTATCACAGACAAGCATGATCCCCATATCATATATTTTAATAATAAGAGTATGGATTCAGCTGAACCCTTTTACATTTTAACCCAAACCTCCTCTGGAAAATAACATGTTCTATCATTCCTTCATGCTATAGATCTGTGCTGTTCCATAAGGGATTTACGCGTACATTTCTTATAGTAAAATAAAACTTAAAATTCAGCTCTTGCACTAGTCACTTTTCAAGAGTTCAAGAGCCATATGTGCCTAATGAATACCATATTGAGTAATGCAGAATATTTCCATCACCTCAATAAGGTCTATCGGACAACACTGCCATAGAGGCACAGCAACACGAGGTCAGCACTCGCCTATGTTCTGGGTACACACTGGAAATTTGAAAAGAAGTAAAATATGTCTTATTCTAAGGTCTAGTACGTCTCATAGTTTTTTTATACTACTAAAAATATTAAAAAGTGTTTTTTTTTTTTCAGAATTTCTTGTACCTGGTTCTAGTAAGCCAAGGTGTAAGAAAGAAGGCAACATCCCCTTTTATCCCAAGTTTGACATCCTTACAGATTTTAATCATATACCCTCTTAACTGTCAATATAAATGGTTCTCTTCATCATAAATTTCCTTCTCAAAATCAGTTCAAGTACTTATTGCAGTCCTAAGTGCATCAGGTAATTGACTAGCAGTGCTTGAAATATAAAGATGAATTGGTAAAATCCCCTAGCCAGCCTCTACCTTAACTCAGAGCTAACTCCTAACAAGCGTTTGGATTGCAAATGCCATTTCCTCTGGGAAGGGACCTCTGGCTCTCTAGAAACTAAGTTAGCTGCCCTTCTCTGCATAACTAACTCCAACTTATCATGATAATCATCCCACTTCATTATTAATTTTAATATGATCATTTATCTTTACTCCCCACAGAAATAGTGACTCACCAAGGAGCTCTACATGCCTTGTTCATCGTTGGATATTTAGCTCCTAAAATAGTACCTGGCACTTGACAGAGATTTTTTCTTGGTTAGGGTTAGGGTTATTTTTTAAAAATAGTTTTTGTTTTTATTTTGAGAGTGTAGGAAAAGAGACAATTTTTTAACATATTATATTAGGTACCATATCTACCCATCACAATATTATCTCTAACAATAGTTTTTTTTTTTTAAATCACTATGGCAAACTTGAAAAAACATACTATTACTTAATATATTTTAGGTGTATAGTTCAATGTAAAAGAAGTGCAATACCGAAAATTTTTTTCCAGAAAATTTATGACAGCATAAAATAGCGTGCCAAAAATAAGGGTATTGGAAGCAAAAGACCCAATTTTGAATGCTTTCTCTGCTGACAAATATGCTATGTGACATTCACCTCATCACTATATCTTTGTTCTCTGGGGTCCTCATCTGTATAACGGGCATGAATATGTCTATCCCACAGAATTTCCAAAAGAATTAAATTAAACAATTCATGCTGAGTGTCAAACACATGGTAGAATGTTCAATGAATGTCAACGTCTTACCTCTCTCCAGTACTCAAGAATTATTAGCCCTGTAGACAGTGATTTGTAGTTTGTTTTGTTTTGTTTTTCTTCTTCTTTGGTTTCTTTGGAGATCACTTTATTTGATTTGATTTTTCTCATTTTCGTTAGTATTTTACTATCTGATCTTCCTTTTCCATTCCATTTCTCCCCCCTCTTGTAGCCTCCTAGCTGATGACATTCAGAGTATAATTGAGCATTGACCTCTGGCACAAATAAGCATCTGTCTTGCACATTTAGGACATTGTGTTGCCTGTAAGTCCTCCAAGCTCATGATTCTAAATTAGATTTGAAATTTCTGTCTAATTTCACATTGGTAGGTTACAATTGTAATTTTATTTTGGCAGATAATGTGCTTTCAAATGAGCTCTTCTCTACATGCATATTAAATAGTTTCATCAAATAGTGGATTGGCTTTTTATTTGTCCTTGACTAAACTAGAAACTATTATTTAGTTGGCAAAGGTTCATCTACATTCTGGAATAAGCTTAAAATTCTACATTTCATTTGTACTGGGTTTATATTGTGGTATTTATAAGAATATATTCTGATGCCTTTGTTTCTTTTTTTTTTTTTTTTTGAGGGAAGAAAAGGAGAAGAATCCTTCATAGTTATTTCTTTCAAAACTATTGTTTTCTCAAAATTATTAATTTTTCTTTTTATTCTTAATTAATGAATTTTTATTCTTTTATTCTTAAGTTATTGTGTGGCAGTCTGAATAATAGATCCCCAAAGATAGCCATTCTAATCTCTGAAATCTGTAAATGTGTTTTTTTATGTCACAAAAAGAACTATACAAACATAGTTAATTTAAGGAGCTTGAGATTGGGAGAAAATCCCAGATAAATCCCAGATTATCTGAGTGGGCTGAATGTGATCACAAGGATCTTTATAAGAGGAGGGCAGGAGGGTCAGAGTCAAAGATGAAGATATAACAATGGATCAAAGGTTGGCGTGATGCGGGGTAATGGGCCAAGAAAAGCAGATAGCCTCTAGAAACTGGAATAGGCAAGAATACAGATTCCTCCTGAACCCTTCAGGGGAAACAGTGACTTCTGATGATTTTAGCCTTTAGGACCCATTTAGGATTGTGACTTCCAGAACTGTAAAATAAATCTGTTTTGGTAATTAAACCATGTATGTCATTAAGTTTTTGGTAATTTAGTAGAGCAGCAATAGAAAGCAATATATTAAAAAGAGGGTTTTTTTCTTTATGCCCAAAGTCAAAAAACAGATTTAAAAAGTCACAAAAATAAAATAAATTATAAAAAAGCAAATGAAAACCCAAAAATGATGTACCTTTGACATCAAAGTGGGCTCCTCATGTATTTACATGTACATCATTTTGCCAAACAACTGTACCTGAGCATTTGAGCTGGAGGAATCTTTTATTCCCACGAAGAGGAGGTAGATACCATAGTACATTCTGAAATATGAGTGCTAAACATATTTGTATAATCCCCTGAGTATTAATAGATTGAGAATATATATATGTTTACATATCTTTAATTTTTTAATTGATTTTTAATTTTAATATTTTAATTGATCTTGAGCTAATATACAGACTTAACTTTATAAGTTATATAGATGAAAGATTATTTGAGGAAAGTATTTCTTTTTCTTTTTTTTTTTTTGAGACGGAGTCTTGCTCTGTTGCCCAGGCTGGAGTGCAGTGGCTGGATCTCAGTTCACTGCAAGCTCCGCCTCCCGGGTTCACACCATTCTCCTGCCTCAGCCTCCAGAGTAGCTGGGACTACAGGCGCCCGCCACCTCGCCCGGCTAGTTTTTTGTATTTTTTAGTAGAGACGGGATTTCACCACAAGAGCCAGGATGGTCTGGATCTCCTGACCTTGTGATCTGCCCGTCTGGCCTCCCAAAGTGCTGGGATTACAGGCTTGAGCCACCGCGCCCGGCCTGAGGAAAGTATTTCTATGCCAAATAATTATTTGTTGACTAATAGATTTGGGAAAGTTTAATAGAATTTAAATAAATGATGTTAAGTGAAGTTGGTTTTGAGGGCTGTAGACAGGGCTATTCTTGAGGGGAAAAGACAGATAATTCTAAATTTTAAAAATAATGTGCCCAAGAAAACATTTGAAGTCCATATTTTTGAAGGTAAAAATAATTCTCTCCTCATCAGCTTTACTGGCTTATTATAATAATGCTAAGTAAATTGAATCAAACAAAATATATTGGTTACATTGCAATTAGCCTGGGTTGCCCTTGAGGACCTGTGAAAATATGTTTGAAACCTTATATACCATGTAATGGCTCAGTCCTGGCCATTGTCACAGACTCCCTTGGGCTCAAGAATTAAACCTCCCTGAATCTGGCACAATAGATTTTGAAGATTCTTTCCCATTCTAACCACTGACTGATGCTATTATTTCATTTTAACTTACTCTATATCACAAATAGAAGGACAGTTTTGAGGGCCAGATGTGGTGGTACATGTCTGTAGTCCCAGCTACTCAGGAGGCTGAGGCAGGAGGACCTCTTGATCACAAGAGTTCAAGGCTGCAATGAACTATGATCTCGCCACTACATTCTAGCTGGGTATTGGAGGGAGACCCTGTCGCTAAAAAGAACAATTTGAGGAGAAACTAACAAACTATTGCTAATACACAGCCTTCTAAGGAAAAATCTTCCCTCACTACTCTAGGTTGGGTGACACCCCCCCCCCACCCACATGTTCCATTAACAACCTCAGCAAACCTCTGTTATCCCCATGTTGATAGTTTATTCAAAATATCTTTTTATAGGCCTGTCTTTCTCTTTTGGCTATAAATGCCTAATGGTGCAGACCAAGTCTAATTTGTTTTTTGTTTATTATAGGCCCTCAATAAATACACAGTTGAACCTAAGTACACATTTATTGGCCACTTCCCCTTCCCTACTCCATTCCTTTGAGGTGCTTACGGGACTTCAAGTGAGAATATACATACCTCTTGCGAGGGTTATCAGATGTCCTGTCTGAGTTCAGTAAAATATCCAAAGCTTAAATCTTTCACCTCATTCTCTTCACAGATGAAGACCTTTTCATAAAGCCTAATTTCTGCTGCTTCTGTTTCAAGCTCATCAAAACCCTTATACAATGATTTTATACACTATTTGCAATCTCTATAAAATAAACATAAACAATACATTCTTTCTTCCTCCCTCCCTCCCTCCCTCCCTCTCTCTCTCTTTCTTTCTTTTTCTTTCTTTCTTTCTTTCTTTTTTAGACAGAATCTCACTCCGTCACCAGGCTGCAGTGCAGTGGTGCGATTTGGGCTCACTGCAACCCCCACCTCCCAGATTCAAGCGATTCCCCTGCCTCAGCCTCCCGAGTAGCAGGAACTACAGGCTCGTGCCACCACAACCAGCTAATTTTTTGTATTTTAGTAGAGATCGGGTTTCACCATGTTGGCCAGGATGATCTTGATCTCCTGACCTCGTGATCTGCCTGCCTCAGCCTCCCAAAGTGCTGGGATTACAGGTGTGAGCCACCACACTCAGACAACAGTACATGCTTTCCATCTGTATTAGTCCATTATCACATTGCTTTAAAGTCATACCTGAGACTGGGCAATTTATAAAGAAAAGAGGTTTAATTGACATATTATTCTACAGACTGCACAGAAAGCATAGCTGAGGAGGCCTCAGGAAACTTACAAACATGACAGAAGGCAAAGGGGAGGCAGACACATTTTAACCTGGCCAGGGGGAGAGAACAAAGGAGGAAGTGCTACACACCTTCAAACAGCCAGATCTCATGACAACAGCAAAGGGGAAATTGCCGGCATGATCCAATAACCTCCCATAAGGCCCCTCCCCCAACACTGAAGATTACAATTCAGTAGGAGGTTTGGGTGGGGACATAGAGTTAAACCATATTGCTATCTTCATCTAAGACTCTGATAGGCTTATCAGCTTTTTTATTGATTAAGCAACTTTCTTACCAGAGTTTATGAATTTTGCTAAAGCACTAATTATCATTGGTAAAATAGAGGTACTTATTCCCTTCACTGTCTCTAAATAATGTGGAAAACATTACTCTCATTACTCTTAATATTTTTCTACTATGTAATGCTATATTTGCATCTTTTATTTGCTAATGCAAGTTACCTTTGACAACTAAGCAGAAAGCAGAGAGGGTTGAAACAAAGGAAAACGAGAATCCATATGTGCTTGAAGTGATTGCCTTTGGAACTTAACATTTTTCTAAATGGCCAAAGCCCAAATGAGTATGCTTTTGGTGAGCTGTCATTTTGATTCAATGAGATGGGCCCTCAATATGCCTTTAAAATGTAGACCAAATTGTGTATTTCTGGGTATTTGACATTGTTTTCTTTGAATGTATATTAGTGGTTAGTCATTGTGTATTCTAACAGCCTAATTTCTCATTGTCAATCCATCCAGTGGCCACTGCAATATGAGTGTTCAATATATAATGCAAAATTAGCCAGAAATGTCACTTTGGCTTAGTTGGAGGAGTCTGAACATGCCAATGTTATAAAATAGAATCAGAAAGCTTAACTTTGGCCTGGGCTAAGCACCAGAATCAACATGCTGCTTTAAATGACTCATTTTTCAGGGACTCGATTTCCTCATCTTTTAAAGTTAATGGAAAATATGCCCAATTCAAACTATATAACTTGCTACGATGCACATTTCTAATATTTTAAAAAGATTGAACCATGACTCCTTTTCCTGACCTACGTGCATTTGGTCATCAAGTCCGACACTGTTGAAAACATATATAAACTTACTGACAAATAAATATGACCAAGTTAAGAGAATTGCTTGTTCCTTTCTCAGAAGGGAAAGGCAGAGCCATTATTCCTGGAATCAATTCCTGGCACAACAGAACTGGTGGACCCAGAACCCATCTTCCTGTGGGGTGCGTGACGTGCTCTACCCAACCCAGCATTGTCTTTTATCAATCTAACGCATTCCTTATTTACACAGACGCCTTCTCCAGTACCAGTCGCATGGTGTATTAGTTTGTTTTCACACTGCTACAAAGAACCACCTGAGACTTGGTAATTTATAAAGAAAAAAGGTTTAATTGACTCACAGTTC
The DNA here is from genome assembly GCF_009764315.1 of Trachypithecus francoisi. Lineage (NCBI taxonomy): Eukaryota > Metazoa > Chordata > Mammalia > Primates > Cercopithecidae > Trachypithecus > Trachypithecus francoisi. The sequence goes on along the minus strand of NW_022681472.1, from coordinate 76,808,289 downwards.
TGCATGGCTGAGGAGGCCTCGATAAACCTACAATCATGACAGAAGCTGAAGGGGAAGCAAGGCAAGTCTTACGTGGCAGCAGTTGAGTGGGAGAGTGCTACACTTTTAAAGAATTAGATCTCATGAGGATTCACTCACTATCACCAAGAACAGCATGAAGGAAACTGTCCCTCATGATCCAATCACCTCCTACCAGGTCCCTCCCTCAAACTGACATGTGGGGATTACAATTTGAGATGAGATTTGGGTGGGGACACAGAACCAAACCATATCACACTGTCACTTTGTATCACAGCTCTTATTACACTCTACCTGAAGCTTATCAGTGTGAGACTTTTTCTATGTTAATTTATGTAGTATTTCATTCTGCCTTACAATATAAGCAGAAGAAATCAGGAAACTTGACAGCAATGTTTATTGTCAAATCACCAGTGCCTAGAATCAAGTCTGGCATTTAACAGACATTCAATAGAGATAAGATTAATTTTATTCATTCTTTAAGAATATGGAATGTTGCTAAAATCCAGCCACTTCACACAAAAACCTGCTATCATACTCAGTTACTAGGATATGGTAGAGATAACTCATCCAAAAGTGTAGATTTCCAATTACTTATCTTCCTCAGTACCAGTAGTTATCACCATGAGTACTTCAGCTACCTCTTCCACAACTATATCCATGGCCTACGTGTTACACTGAATTGCTGTACATTTAAAATCGCAAATGCCAAGATTGCTTTCCCTGTGTCATTTGCTTCTATGATCTCACTTCCTTAATATGACTCTTGTCCTTTGCATACCACTTTGCATCTCACTTTTATTCCATTCTATTAACAGACACCTCCTGTCTTTACTTCTTGCCTCATAGTCCGTGACTTCAACCACAAAACTCTTCCCTTGGTCCTCTTGTCTTTCCATCCTTTATATTATTTCTGGATACCTTAGTCACTTACAGATTTACATATTACCTTAGAATAGTGAATCCCAAATATATATAACCAAGATAACCTCTTTCCAGAACATTTCCAATTAATGATAAAATATTTAAGCCTGGAGATAAAACAGACGTGTTTAAAGAAACAGCTTGTATTTTCTTTTACCTTCATTCATCCTAGGGTTTGATGGAGATAGAAAATAATATTCTTATTTCCCATCCAAGTTCAAAAACATAGGTGTCAAGCTGACGGTGTATTGTAACAATAGTTTGACTAATATTATGCCCAAAATTTAGACATATACTTACCCAAAGAAATATAAGCCTTCTTTCTAGAGGTCCACACTTATAAAAGTTATGGTGCAGAAGATCAGAGATGAACCAGGGCTTCTCAGAAGAAGCTGAATACAAAAAAAGGAGAGACAGAAAGGAGATCAATCACACATGACCAGTTCCTTTTTGCAAACCTCCCTAATTAAGCCATTTCCTTTTTTTATGGAAAGGAGTAAATAAGGTGAACAATGTGCTACAGTAATAGAAACTTCCTCAGTATGAAAACATGTTGCAAAGGAGAGAAAATTATCCACCAAATTCATTCTTCCAAAAATATTATTTGATGAACATTTTTTATTGTAAGAAACATTAGCATATCACTTAGAGCTTAGAACAAAACAAATTGAAAAAGTAGTAGTTGATTGTCTGAGGGAAGATACTAAAACCTGTTTGTTTTAAACTGTATAGATAAAAAGAATCTGAAAAATTATTTTAGTTTTTGTCTTGTATTTGCGCCTTTCAAATAATGTTATGTAGTAAAACGGCTATTATTAGCCTGTGGGATTTAACTAATGCTATAGTGAAACAAAAATAGAAAATAAAAAAAGCAAGTTGGGTGCAGTGGCTCACACCTATAATCCCAGCACTTTGGGTAGCTGAGTTGTGTGGATTGCTTGAGCCTAGGAGCTTGAGACCAGCATGGGCAACATGGTAAATCCTGTCTCTACAAAAGATACAAAAAATTAACCGGGCATGGTGGTTTGTGCCTGTAGTCCCAGCTACTTGTGAGGCTAAGGTGGCAGAATCACCTGAACCCAGAAAATTGAGGCTGCATGAGCTATGATGGTGCCATTGCATTCCATCCTGGGCAACAAAGTGAGACCCTGCCTAAAAAAAAAAAAAAAAAAGCAAAAAAGCAAAAGCATGAATAGCCATATTAGTATTCTATTCATAATAATAATTGATTTCCATATCTGGTGCACAGTAGCAAGAATTATTTTTCTCCAACATCACTCTTATCTGCATTATTCCTTGCTCATGTTTCTCTTCTTCATTTAAAACATGGTTGTCTGAAAGTCAGGAAACAACAGGTGCTTGAGAGGATGTGGAGAAATAGGAACACTTTTACACTGTTGGTGGGACTGTAAACTAGTTCAACCATTGTGGAAGACAGTGTGGCAATTCCTCAAGGATCTGGAACTAGAAATACCATTTGACCCAGCCATCCCATTACTGGGTATATACCCAAAGGATTAGAAATCATGCTGCTACAAAGACACATGCACACATATGTTTATTGCGGCACTATTCACAATAGCAAAGACTTGGAACCAACCCAAATGTCCATCAGTGATAGACTGGATTAAGAAAATGTGGCACATATACACCATGGAGTACTATGCAGCCAGAAAAAGGGATGAGTTCATGTCCTTTGTAGGGTCATGGATGAAGCTGGAAACCATCATTCTGAGCAAACTATCACAAGAACAGAAAACCAAACACCACATGTTCTTACTCATAGGTGGGAACTGAACAATGAGAACACTTGGACACAGAAAGGGGAACATCACACATGAGGGCCTATTGTGGGATGGGGGGGAAGGGAAAGTGATAGCATTAGGAGATATACCTAATGTAAATGATAAGTTAATGGGTATAATCCCAGCACTTTGGGCAGCTGAGTTGTGTGGATTGCTTGAGCCTAGGAGCTTCAGACCAGCATGGGCAACATGGTAAAATCCTGTCTCTACAAAAGATACAAAAAATTAACCAGGCATGGTGGTTTGTGCCTATAGTCCCAGCTACTTGTGAGGCTAAGGTGGCAGAATCACCTGAACCCAGGAAATTGAGCACACCAACATGGCACATGTCTACATATGCTACACACCCGCACGTTGTGCACATGTACCCTAGAACTTAAAGTATAATTTTTAAAAAAAGAAATAATAAAACATGATTGTCTGGCATTCATCATGTTTTTTCCCAGTCTTCTCTCTCCTCCAACCTCATTTCTCCTTACTTCCTGTTATATTCCTCCAGACACTGAAGAACACATCTGCTATCATTACCTCTTGAAAGATCTCTACCCAAGTTACACGTGAGAGTTTTGTGATGCTCTTCCCTAAACATAAACAAATTTGGCAAGAAAAACCTTCATGCCCTCTACCACTTCTTTCAAACAGTCTGCAAAACCTTGCCTGTTTCAGAAACTATTATCTTATTAATTTCACTCTGTTTTGTAGCCACTTGGAAGTTCATATTACACCAACCACTTCTGCTGATCTATAGTACTACCACATGGCTTCTGGATCCTATTGCCATTTCATCATGAAATAAGATGGTATGTCATTTACATATTTTTCTCTGCTCCCTCTCCTCTAGTGTGTGTAGTCCAGACTTCTTCCTACTTGCAATTGTATCATCCAGGCTGGTTTTTGATCTCTTTGTTTCTCCTCTTCTCTTTTGGCTAGGACATCTTGAATTCTATCTGAATAAAACAGTGATGTAAATCAAGTTCTTCCACACTAAACACTAAGTTCTATGATGGCAGGGTTTATATCTACTTTATTCCCCACTGTATAACCAGCCCAACCCTATTGCCCTCCCACACAAATGCTCACTAAATATAGTTAAGCAAATGAATGAATGACCTCCGGGTTCCTTATCAAAACATTTCCACTATGAAAGTACAAAGATTATTCAGCTAACACTTGGACTCCCGTTTGTGCCCACTGTGTCATCCATGCCTCCTTATCACATGCTCTTTAATCTCATACTTCTTATTACAACTGCTCAATCCTCTGATTCTGTGTTTCTGCCAGGGAAACCTGCCCAGAGATTCTACCCACCTCTTGGATTTGACCCTTCCTTGAACCTCAGAGAAATGATTGACATATTTTTACTCTTTGACTTCTGACCATATTGGTAACTATTTACCATCCTTGGTTATTGAGCATTACCTGATTGATGTTCCCCACTATGGTAATCATTCTGTTAGTATTCATTTATTTATCAAATATAGTGTACATTAATGAATTGCTAGACACTGCACTAAAAGCCAAGGGAGTAAGAATGCAATTCAAACATAGCCTTGCTCTCAAAAAGTAGGCATTTCTATGGAAGGCAGATAAAAACAAACAAGTCATTAATAAACAAGCAAGTTTGTGATCTAGATGAAAAATACCTTCAAAGTAAAATCAGCTCGGATTAGCATCTGAATTCTTGTTCACAACATTGGAAGTAGAAGATGACGGGATAGCATCAACCGAGCACTGAGAATAAAAGGACCACATACACACTAAAAAACATCTGCTCTCTATTAATAAAAGAAAAATTCTTATAGACTTGCAAAAAAAAATCAGAAAATATGTCAACACTGTACCTCAATGAAAGGTATAAAGTAAGGCAGGAAAGATAGACTCTCAAAGAATGTGTAACGTAAGTGCTATAAAAGAGTTCTTGAGGCCGGCCATGGTGGCTCACGCTTGTAATCCCAGCACTTCGGGAGGCCAAGGCAGGTGGATCACCTGAGGTCAGGAGTTCAAGTCCAGCCTGGCCAACATGGTGAAACCCATCTCTACTAAATATACAGCAATTAGCTGGGCATGGTGACAGGCACCTGTAATCCCAGCTACTAGGGAGGCTGAGGCAGGGAGAATTGCTTGAACCCAGGAGGCGGAGGTTGCAGTGAGCTGAGAGCACGATAGTGCACTCCAGCCTGGGTGACAGAGTGAGACTTTGTCTCAAAAAAAATAAAAAATAAATAAAAATTTAAAAAGAATTCTTGAAAGTCCTTATGTAGGTTTTTTTTCTTAATTGTGCGCTAATGATCATAGCAAAATATGATTATTGGCAACAGAAAAGAGATAAAGGCATTCAAGAGGGAGAAAGATAGGAGATGGGAGGACATTTCATATCTAAAGATTTTATTCTATTGAGATGAGGGAAAGCAGTAGGCAAATACAGTATAAACACAGAGAAAAAAGTCACATAACTTGGTTGTTACTGTACAGATGTTGGCTCCATACTACCTAGAAGTGTGATCTTAGGTAAGTAACTAAACATTCTGTTGCTCAGCCATCTCATCTTTAAATGGAGATAATATTAGTGTGCATGCCTTGAGTTGTTTCAAGAATTAAAATATACTTGTGTTAGCTATTACTTATTTTTGTCTAAAAAAGATAAACAGGGTTTTAATTTTCAGTGCTTTTTAAAAAATAGACTAAAGAATTGCTAATAATAATAGAAAGCAAAGTTAACATGAATTTTTTTTAAAAGGGCAATCAAAGTAAGCAATAAAACCAGCAATGTTAGAGAAAAGAAAAAATATTAATATAAATATACAGCATGATGAAAGGAGTGAAATAACATTAAAATAAATTTGACTAGACAAAAATCTCTATTATGTAGACAGGAATATCAGATTGGGTTAGTGTGAAACATACTATATGTTATTTTAAATAAACGCTTAAAATAAAGAAATAAATACTGAAAGTAAAGTGAGGGATAAAAGATACCAAACTAATCAAAATGAGAAAAACGGTGTCAATGTTAATCAAAGACAAAGTACAATTTATGATAAAAGCATAAAACAAGACAGAATAGGATATTATTTAATGATAAATATCCAATGCATATGTACCATGATGAATTTATATGTACCAAACAACAGAACACTAAATTTATTCAAAACAAAAATTATTTGAAATTCAAAGTATACTTGAAAATAATACAAGTGTAGTGTTCGATTCCAAATATATCTCAATTACTTGAGAAATATAAAAAGCACAGTCTTTCATAACTAATTGATCAAAATGTCTATCACAACTGAAATAACTAAACTATGAGAAAACAACGAGAGAAAAATGCTTCCACTTTGAAAACAAGGGGAAAGAACAAAAGGCATGCACAGAGAAATGGCTGATGCTTTCAGTGACTTCATTATAAATAGAGACTACTAATAATGCAGCTGGGATTTATATTTTTAAATTTGACATTTTTTTAAAGTTCCCAAATTTTCTATTTTTCCTTTTATTTCTTATATAAGAAGTAATTTTCCTTACTAAAATCTATCTTCAGCTTTATTTAACTGATAAGTTTTCTTTTGTCATAAGTTGACTTTACTGAGCTATACTGTACATATAATAAGATGCACCTGTTTATGTCTATTTATCGGCATAAGTTTGTTCATAGTACCACTTTATCCTTTATGGCATCTGCAGTGGTATCTCTTCTTTCAGTCCTAATACTGGTGATGTACGTGTTTTTATTCTTTGATTATTCAAGCTAGAAATTGATCAATTTTATCAATCTTTTCAAATGATAACTTTTTCTTTTTTGGAAGGAAATTATTGACTTTCTCCCGGACTTTTTATATTCTATTTTATTGATTTTTTTATGATCTTTATTATTTTCTTCCTTTTATTTATTTTGTGTTTAATTTGCTCACCTTTCTTCTACTCTCTTTAGATAGAAGCTTAAATTATTGCTTTAGATCTTTCATTATTTCTTATGTGTTTTTCAGTGTAAATTTTTCCTCATACAGTATAAATGCACACCAGAAATTTGGTATATACAGTATAAATGCACACCAGAAATTTGGTATATTATGTGTTCATCATCATTCAATTAAAGTATTTCCTAATTTTTCTTGATCCATAAAATGTTTAGAAATTATTATTATGTAATTTAATTAGTTTTTGATAAAAATGTGCTCTTTGGCATACTAACCATTTAAAATCTATGGAAGCATTTTATGGCTGAACATACGGACTATTTTCATGAACATGTGTACTTAAATACAGTTTTGGGGACAGTCTTTCGTAAATTTCAGTTAAGGTTGCCAACAGCATTGTTCACATCTTCTTTATATTTAAATTTATCTTTCTCCTATTTGATCTGTCAGTTTTTACTTTATGTATGTTGAAGCGTTATCATTAGGTATATACACTTTTATAATTGTTATATCTTCCTAAGGTAATGACTCTCTTTAACATTATGAATTGGCTCTTTTTATCATAAATAGACAAGTCTGCCTTGATGGCTATGTAATTTGATGTCACCGTAGCCTTTCCAGCTCTCTGATACATATTTTTTTGTATTGCACATCTTTTGTCATTCTTCTATCTTCAAAGTATTTGTATCTTTCTACTGAAAGTAAGCCTTCTTTAGGGTGTTGTTATGGACTGAAAGTTTGTGTCTCCCCCACAATTCATACATTGAAATACTAATTCCCAATATGACAGTATGAAAAGATGGGGCCTTTGGAAACTAGTTATGAATGAGAGTGGTACCGTAATAAGAAGAGACAAGAGCTTGTTTGCTCTCTCCTCTCTCTGCGCTTTGAATATACAATGAGAAGAGAGCCATCTGTGAACCAGGAAGCAGGCCCTCAACAGACACTGAATCTGCTCACACCTTGATCTTGGACTCCCCAGCTTCCAGAACTGTGAGAAATCAGTGTTTGTTATTTAAGCCACCCAGTCATTGGTAATTTGTTATTGTAGCCCAAACTGATGAGACAGATGTATATAGTTTTGTCATCCTTTCCCTTTAAATGTATTCTGGCAGTCTCTGCTTTCTGATTCAAATACTTGCTCTATTTACAATTAAAGTGATGAGTAAAATTGGTAGATACAGGCCTGCTATTGGCTATACCTTTCTTATTTGTCTCATAAGTTTATTTCCTTTGTTCTCCCTTTATTCCCTGTTCTATGTTGAACAAATATTTTTGTAATCTGTTACACATCCTCTATTGCTGTTATAGCTGGTTTTCTTTGAATTCTTCTTAGAGGTTGCTCTAGGAATTATAATTATCATTTTTAAATCATCAAAATCTACTTAAATTCATTATTGAATCACAAGTATTAATATAGGAATCTTGAAAGATGTAGTTCTATTTACCACACTATTCTTGCTATATTATATTCATATATGTTATATTACCTATAAACAAAACAATATAGTGTTATAAATTGTACTTTATGCAATTAAAAATTAAGAGAAAGAGAAAAACTATTCATTAATACAGATATAAATATATAGGTAGATATGTAAACCATTATACTGGATATAGAATTATACATTGATGGCAAGGTGCAGTGGCTCACGCCTGTAATCTCAGCACTTTGGGAGGCTGAAATGGGCAGATCACTTGAGGTCAGGAGCTCCAGACCAGCCTGGCCAACATGGGGAAACCCTGTCTCTACTAAAAATACAAAAATTAGCCTGGCATGATGGTGGGCGCTTGTAATCCCAGCTATTTGGGAGGCTGAGGCAGGGGAACCACTTGAACCTCGGAGGCAGAGGTTGCAGTGAGCTGAGACTGCACCATTGCACTCCAGGCTTGGCAACAAGAACAAGATTCTGTCTTTAAAAAAAAAAAAAAAAAAAGAATTCTACATTGATGGTATTTTTCAGCACTTCTAATATTTCATTGAAAATTTTGTCATTTTTTTCTAATTTATATGTATTATGTCCCTTTTATTTTGCTTTTTTAGGACTGTCAAATTATATTTGGCTTTCAGCAGTTTGACAATGATGTCATAAATGATATATATGTATGGATATATATACTATTTTCACAAGATAAATTGTGGGCGGTGGCTGGCTCACTCCTGTAATCCCAGCACTTTGGGAGGCTGAGGCGGGCGGATCACAAGGTCAGGAGATCGAGACCATCCTGGCGAACACGGTGAAACCCTGTCTTGACTAAAAATACAAAAAAATTAGCTGGGTGAGGTGGCGGGCGCCTGTAGTCCCAGCTTCTAGGGAGGCTGAGGCAGGAGAATGGCATGAACCTGGGAGGCAGCGGAGCTTGCAGTGAGCGGAGATTGCGCCACTGCACTCCAACCTGGGCGACAGAGCGAGACTCTGTCTCAAAAAAAAAAAAAAAAGATAAATTGTGAACACAATTCTTCAGCAATAAATATTTTCTTTGTTTCCCAAAGAAGTTTCACAGACTGGAGATCCTTTTCTTTATTAAAAGCCAAGACTTTTTCTTTTTGAGCCATTCAAACATAGTTTTATTTTTCTTTTCTTTTTTTTTTTTTTTTTTTTTTTTGAGACAGAGTCTTGCTCTGTCACCTAGGCTGGAGTACAGTGGCATAATCTCAGCTCACTGCAACCTCCACCTCCCAGATTCAAGCAAATCTCCTGCCTCAGCCTCCCGAGTAGCTGAGATTACAGGCACCCGCCACCACACCTGGTTGATTTTTGTATTTTTAGTAGAGACAGGATTTCACCATATTAGCCAGGTTGGTCTCAAACTCTGACCTCAAATGATCCACCTGCCTCAGCCTCCCAAATACCTGGGATTACAGGCATGAGCTGCCGTGTCTGGTCTGAAACATATTTTTAGAATAGCACAATATTGCTCATTCATGAGCATTTCCTCACAATTGTATATGTATATGCAAATGTATCCTTGAATATTTACTACTTCTTAGAGGGAATTTTGAGGTATAATATATATGGAATGGAGTAAGGATTTTTGTTTTTCAATGAGTGAGCAATTCTTAAAACAATGCAGAGTTATTAAAGAACTCTTAAAGGATAGTTTACCAGGGATTACCAGCGGTGTGCTGGTAAAGATTTGAAGTTACTAGCTCTACAGGGAAATGAAAAAAGCAACAATAACAACAACAACAACAAAAGGACCTTAATTTGTAGCATTTGCTTATTTCTGTGATGTAAATAGTCTCACTATGGCCGATATCCAGCTATCAACAGGTCATCACTGAAATGAAATTGGAAAGAGACGCATAGTGGCAGCACAGTGTTACAAAGTATTTCTACCATATGTAATAGCCATAAATAAACTCAGGAGCATAAATGCAGCAAAATAATTAAATGCAGTAAAATAATTAAAAAGTGGTAAGTTTTGAGTATTTACTACCATCATTTGTAATATAATTTATTTGATTGTAAGCTTATACCTAATATAATTTAAGTTATAGTAGTGCCAGAGTTTACCAACTAGATCACAAAACTTCTTAAATTTTAGCAATTGGCTCTTGCAAGCCGGTACAAGCCAGCTCCTGTTAACCATTAAAAATGTGGATGTCATTGCACATGTGCCTACTGATGTCATAGTTCAGAGAGGTTAAGTTTTTTTGTGCCCAAATTGTTGAGAGCAAATGTGAATTCATTGGGAACAATCATGAAGGTAGTGGGCAGATTATCTGGAATGTATTTGTAAACAGTCTACTGATATTACAAGTGTTGGTGAGGTTCAATCAGCCATAGTCTTATTTTCCTTTTTTTTTTTTTTCTTTAGACAGGGTCTCCCTTGATTGCCCAGGTTGGAGTGCAGTGGCACAGTCACAGCTTACTGCAGCCTCAATCTCCGGGACCCAAGCAATCCTCCCACCTCAGCCTCCTAAGTAGCTGGGACCTCGGGCATGTACTACCACATCTGGTTAATGTTTGTTTGTTTTGTAGAGAGAGGGTATTGCTATGTTGCACAGGCTGGTCTTAAATTCCTACTCTTAAGCAATCCTCCCTTCTTAGCTCCCAAAGTGCTGGGATTATACATGTGAGCCCCAAGCCCAGCCAATTGTCTTATTTTTCTTCAAACCTTCCTGCCCTTTGTCAGGATATCAAGAAAATGCAAGATCTTGGGTTACTTTATTAGAATACCCCCATTTTATGTATTAAAATAAAAATATATTATCAGTAGGCTGTGCTCTAATTGTTATGCTTCTCAGGAGGCTGAGGCAGGAGAACCACTTGAACCTGGGAGGCGGAGGCTGCAGTGAACTGAGATTGCACCACAGCTCTCCAGCCTGGGCAACAGAGTGAGTCTTTGTCAAAAAAAAAAGAAAAGAAAATTCCATTTAGTTTATTTACCTTCGTTTCTTCATTTTTTCCCTCCATTTCCTCCCAATATGTGTCCAACCCAAGCACTAACTTGCTGTGGGGAAGGAGGATGTGATTGGGGTCTTCTCTGACCTTTCACACTCCTTTCTCATTTTCTTGCTGTTTTCTGGTCTTTCAAGTATGAAGCAGGAAAAAGGAAAGAGAAGTAAAATGGCAAAATGAATTTTTACTTGTATGATGTTATTTATATTTCTCTCCCAGCAGATGAATGACTTCTATTCAGCAGATACCCTAATGCTTGCTAACATGGTCTCTCTCTTATAAGGGACTTTCGTTGTACTGTGAATCCCTTCTGCCTACTACCACTATCATAGATGATAACTTGTACCTTTCCCTGAAAGGGATAATGCTAGGTCTGGCTGATGATTTTTTCCAATTTGCCCTCAATTTCTACTCCAATAACACAGGTTGTATAAACTCTTACTTCAAAGGTTCTTTAGACACAGAGACATCTCTTTTGGTCAAATTCTTTTCAAGATGGCTCAAACCTAATCACTGTACTTGATATAATTGTTACTCTGACACACAAAAAAAGTACTATCCCTGTATCAAACCCTGAACATACAGACTTCTTCTAAAAATGTCTTTCTATTACTCTCTGCTGGTGACCTGGGATGGAGCTACAAATTCTTTCCTATCAAATATCTAGACCAAGGGTAAGAGATGCAATTCTCCCTCTTTCTAACAGTTACCACTGTCTACAGGTGGGCCCCTTCAACTTCCCCTTACTTTTTTTGATGGTAGGATCAGGCCTGTCTATTCTTCCTCCCAAAAGAAGGGGAGAATCAATGCATAGCATTTACTGCCAGGCTGAAAAATCTTCCCCAGAAATACTTACTCATTAATTTCCATAATAAATGGCCAGCTTGTCTTTTATGTAGGATAGAGGTGGATGACAAGCAATTTTTTTTTTTTTTTTTTGAAACAGAGTCTTGCTCTGTCGCCCAGGCTGGGGTGCCTTGGCGCAATCGCCGCTCACTGCGAGCTCCGCCTCCAGGGTTCACGCCATTCTCCTGTCTCGGCCTCCCGAGTAGCTGGGACTACAGGCGCCCGCCACCACACCCAGCTAATTTTTTTGTGTTTTTAGTAGAGACGGGTTGCACCATATTAGCCAGGATGGTCTTAATCTCCTGACCTTGTGATTCTCCCGCCTCGGCTTCCCAAAGTGCTGGGATTACAGGCATGAGCCACAGTGCCTGGCCGCAATTCTTTAAATAACTTGTTTGGGATACTTCTTTGCAATTCCTTCACGTATGATTAAGAGCTTCTCTTTAGAATGTAAGGGACTTTATATACTAATTGTTTTTACCTTCGGAACCTCAATCAAAATTTCCAGACAACAAAAAAATGTTTATTTAACTTATCTGCTCTTGCTTTTATAGGCATTTTAGCATATGGAGAGTGGATGGGTATGACTGCATAGAATAGTCATGGAAGAACTTATAATGCTTAACAGCTATTAGAGTTATTTGGAGTGTTAGCAGAATTATTTTTGTAATTAATTACATGGTTAATAATATGGATTTCATAACACTAATGGTTAACATTTACTGAGTATTTATGCTATGTCAGGCATTTTTCTAAACCATTTACATGGATAAACCTGTTTAATTGAGAGTAAATATTATTGAGCCAGAGTTCGAGGTTGAATGAGGCACTTGTGATTATTTCTATGTCGATCTGAGGAGGAATAGGGTTCTCTTAATGTTATCAGAAGGACCTCTTGGAGATTGGTAAGAAGCAACTGAGTTGAAGAGCTCTTGATCATCATCCCTTCCTAAATCAGATCAGCTTTGGACTTCTATATCTTTTACATGATATGACAAGTTTCCCTCCAAGATTTCTGTCTGCCTAAAGATCTTTGGTGGACATACATTCTCCCTTTTCCGGTAACGACACTGTTACTTTTTCTTTAGAGAATCTTTGCCCTGACTCACAGTCCATTTTGTTTAAGTGGACACAGTATTTCTCCTGTTCATGACTTATTACCACCCAATATTAGATCATTTAGAGACCTCCACCTCCTAGAGTAACAGGCATATGACTAAAGCCCAGACAACTGGGCCAAATGCAGGACTTCTATTGAAACAACTGGGAATTGGCATCCCTCTCATTTCTGTTGATGTAATAGAGCTGCTGAAAGTTGAACTCAGAATAGCTTCTGGTAGCTATATCATCAAAACAAAAGGAGAATTTGCCTAAAAGTAAAGTTCAAAAAAAAAAAAAAAAAAGCTAAGAGATAGAGATTAAGTCCTAGTGATAGTGGCAGAGTCTTTGGTCCTAGCCAAGCCTGACCATAGATCTGCCACTGGATTTTTTAAAGTTTTGGGTTATGTGAACAATTCCTTTCTGGCTGAAGCCAGTTTAAAGCATGGTTGTTTCCCTTATTTTAAAAGTTGATAAGTTTCTGCTAATATTTCATTTTCTTTCAAATCACTAGTCTAGAGAGCACAACTAGTACTGGTTAGTTCCACCCTGTCTTCCTTCAGGTCATCCACCCTATGTTTTTGCTCCTATGTATCAGGCTGAATGTTACACAGACAATTTTTTAAGGCAATCTCAGTGCTGTTTATCTCCTCCATAAATTAAGTTTCCTGGAACACTTAATAAAATATATGAGGAAAGAGAGTCGGAACTTCTCAAATGTTTTAGGCCCGATTTGTTATTTTTGTCTTTGCTTGCATATTTATTTGGATTGTACATCATTGGCTGTCCTTTCAGAGTTAAAAGTATAATCCTGGTGTGTCTGCTCAACATTAAATATTTGGATGGATACAAAAAGATTCTACATCTGCTTGGAAAGGAAGAGTCAATCCAACATGTCTGGATAACGCCAAACAACCAGATGTTTGACCAATTAAAACAAAAGTATTCCTGATTTGAATGGTCTTGACTGAAATAAACTGAACCAATTGAGTTACTAAAATGTGCCATGTACTGCATGAAGGATTCTCATATGTGAATTATCTACATAACTCTTACAATAATCTTGCCCAGTTGACAATTACATTACCAGTTTTTACTACAGAAGAAATGGAAGCTGACTATACCAAGAATGCACAACTAATAAATGGCAGAGTTGGGATTCAAACTCATGCCACATTCCGGCATGTTGGTATTTTCAACACAGCCTCCACTTGTACACATTCAAAGTGCACCGTGTCACCTTTAGATTTGTTTGTTATTCTAGCTGGTCAAGCCTTTCTGATGAAACATGACCTCATGCTGCTGGTGGTGTCCATTTTTTTCACATGTGACTGTTTAATTTTTGAGTTGCTCATCTGTACAGGGGTCTTTCACATCCTCTAGGGCTTCCTTCATTCTAATTCAGCATAACCCTAGACCCGACATGGTTCCAATTTATTCAATTATGTTTTTGGTGTTTGTGGAAAGAACATTTGATGTTATTAGTTTCATTTCCACTCATCCACCCCATCACTGCAATAAACAACAGCTACATGAAGCAAAGCAGGCCATGCTCTATCACGTGACATGGGCGTGGTCCTGAGTCTTTTCCTAAAGTCCTTAGATAGTTAAATATAATGGATACTATTTTCCTCCATAATGCTAATACTTTTTGTTAAATTACATTATTTTGCTTTATCAAAATAAATCTCTCTCAAAGTTGGCAGGAAATTGTTTCATCCATGACCTGGAGACGAAGAGTCTCTCTGTGATTCACAGGAGAATACACTAATGCTTACGCAATGCAGAACATTTAGGAGGAAAGGGCCTGTGGATAGCTATCCATTCTGGTGACCTAGAAAAATGCTGGTGTTGAAGTTTGTACGATCTGCTTGAGGACTGATGTTCGACTTCAATGCTGTCCATAGAAACCACTTTCTCCATGCCACGTGGCCTCTTCCTTAAAACTCCCAAGACACAAAATTTTTAACTCTTCAGTTTCCAGGAATCATTGCATCATTTGATCTGAGTTAATGTCTCCTGTGTAGTCACATGTCTTTAAGGATGTGCTGCTCCTACCGCCTCCAAGTTAAGTGAACCAATGTATATCTATGGTCTAGACTTTCTCCTCTCAGATATTCTGGTTCACAAGTTCTAAAATCCTCAGCTTTCATATACCATGTAAAGTTCTGTAACTCCTCTGGGCAAAAGGATCCCACACTCCAGAACAGAAGCATTTTCTAAGGAAAATGGGGTGAACTGTTAAATCTCTGACAGTGATGAAAACACGGTGGAAATTGATCTCTTTATAAATTAAATTTCTGTATTTTTAAGCTTGTAATATTAAAAAAACCAACATTTAAAAATAATAAAAATAAGAATAAAATTAAAAACTAACATTTAAAAAAATTACAAATTAGAAGTGTAAAACATTTTATATTTAGACTAGATTAATGATAATAGCCAACATTTATTAAACACTTATTGCCAAGTATCATTCTAAAATCTAAAAATCAAAATTCAAAACTTATATAGTAGCTGGTTGTACAGCTAGAGTATGTGAGAAAATAATGTTCTGTACTATTTTACTCTTACAGATGAGGAAAGCAAGGCTGAAACGGGTTGATAGTTAGCTTGGTTTTAGAAGATCACACAGAATGAATACGTTAAAGCCAGGTTTTAGACCCAAGTTAGATGGATATTAAAGCCTGTGTTCTGAACTACTGCAGTGGTCTCTGAATCATAGCATTGATGCTAAATGTCCTACAGACAACACAGGTTCAGGGTTTCTTAAAACTGATGATGGCTCACGCCTATAATCCCAGCACTTTGGGAGGCCAAGGCGGGCAGATCATGAGGTCAGGAGATCGAGACCATCCTGGCTAACATGGTGAAACCCCGTCTCTAGTAAAAATACAAAAAATTGGCCGGGTGTGGTGGTGGGTGCCTGTAGTCCCAGCTACTCGGGAGGCTGAGGCAGGAGAATGGAGTGAACCCGAAAGGTGGAGCTTGCAGTGAGCCAGTGAGCCGAGATCACGCCACTGCACTCCAGTCTGGGCAACAGAGCGAGATTCCATCTCAAAAAAAAACCAACCAGCCAAACAAACAAACAAAAAAGTGGTTCAAGAACTATCAGCACTAGTAAATTTATATGAGCTACTCCAGAACTTCTGAATCAGAATATTTGGGTATGAGACCCAGGATGTGTATGTGACCAAGTTTCTTGAGTGATTCTTAGACACAGTAACTTTAAGAATAGATTATCATATACCCACTGTATCTAAAGGGTTTTTGCTTGTTTTGGGCTACAACATAAATGATACTGACTTGTACAACAAACTTTGATGTATACCCAATGTCATATGCACATTTCAGGACATTCGCTTCAACACAGCTCATTTCTCTCAAAAACTGTGTTAAAATAATGGTGAAAGGAGTTAATAGAGATACAACTTTGAACTTTCATTAAAAATTTTTCAGGGCCGGGAGCGGTGGCTCACGCCTGTAATCTCAGCACTTTTGGAGGCTTAGGTAGGCGGATCACGAGATCAGGAGTTCGAGACCAGCCTCGCCAATATGATGAAACCCCGTCTCTACTAAAAATACAAAAAAGTTAGCTGGGCATGGTTGCTCACGCCTGTAGTCCCAGCTGCTCAGGAGGCTGAAGTAGGAGAATCACTTGAACCCGGGAGGTGGAGGTTGCAGTGAGCCTAGATCATTCCATTGCACTCCAGCCTGGGCAACAAGAGCAAGACTCCATCTCAAAAAAAAAAATCAGATATTATAGTGTTTTAAAGGTTATCAATAATAAATAACTTGTAGTTCCCACAACCGTGTTGATACATTGAGAGTGAAGAACTCTGGTCTAGTCCAACACATTTTTTTTTTTTTTTTTTTTTTTTTTTGAAGCATGGTCTTGCTGTCACCAGGCTGCAATACAGTGGTACGATCTCAGCTCACTGCAAGCTCCACCTCCCAGGTTCTAGCTATTCTCCTGCCTCAGGCTCCCGAGTAGCTGGGATTACAGGCATGCAACACCACGCCTGGCTAATTTTTTGTATTTTTAGTAGAGACAGGGTTTCACCATGTTGGCCAGGCTGGTCTTGAACTCCTGGCCTCAAGTAATCCACCCCGTTTGGCCTCCCAAAGTGCTGGGATTACAGGTGTGAGCCACCACACCCAGTCCCAACGTTAATTTTTTTTTTTAAGGTGAGGAAATGAAACAGAAAATTTTAGTGATTTACACAAATTCTATTAGCTAATGAGTGACAAAGCTAGAATTTAAACCCACAGATGCCTAAAACCTTCAGGATATTCTGGTGCCCTCTAGTACATGGCATATGGTAGGTGTCTAAACACATATTGAGATAGGGGTCTTCTATGTTGCCTAGGCTTATCTTGAACTCCTACCCCCAAGCAACCCTCCCACCTCAGTTTCCTGAGTAGCTAGAACTATGAGGCTTATACTACCCTGCCTGGTCCTTATTTATTAGTATTGAATTTATATAACTATTTTTTAACTCTGGTAATTCATTTAATATTTGAGTGAAAGAAATTGGAATCAATCTGTGGATACTCTTGGGCCCACATGTGTGAGCTGTGAGATATAATTGGTTAGGCAATAAAAATGCTGTGGCCTCAGATGAGTTTTAAAACTGGATTCAATGAGTGTAATTTGCACTTGGGGTTGAAGTTTACTGTAATTTACCTCATTTCATGTAGATTATGACTGAAGAAAGATGAGTTCAAATCATTTATGACTGAAAAAGACCATAGAACGTATTGGGAAAAACTCAGCATGGAACCAAAACCAAATTACTAGTGTAGAAATCATGAAGCAGTGTGTATTCGTCAGTTCTGGCTGCCACAGCAAAATACCGTACACTGAGTGGCTTGAACAAGAATTTGTTTGTCACAGTTATGAAGGCTGGAAAGTCCATGATCAAGGTGCCAGCAGATGCAGGGCCTGGTTAGGGTTCACTTCCTGGCATCAGACTGCTGCCTTCTTGCTGTATCCTAACATGGAAGAGAAAGAGAAAGGAAGCTTTCTGGTGTCTTTTCTTATAATGGCACTAATTCCATCATGGTGGCCCCTACCGTCATGATCTCATCTAAACCTAATCACTTCTGGAAGGTCTCATCTCCAAATACCATCACCTGTGGGATTAGGGGCTTAACATACGAATTTTGGGGAAACACAGTTCAGTCCATAGCATAGGGGATGGTTCCAGAATATCTGTACAGCATCCCAGAAAACTAGAAGTGACAGACTACAAGTAAGAAGAGCATGAGGTAATAGTTTTCAACTGAAGAAAGACGTACTAGAAGGTATGAAAAGATGAAAAATAATGACACATCAAAATTTAAATAAGTATAATTAAAATAGTGATATTTATGATAATTGTCATCTAATATTTACCATCTGTCAATCCTTCACATGAATTATTTTAATAAAACCATAATAGACCTATTAAGTAGATACTACCTAATATTATTGTCACTTTACAAATGAAGGAATTAGCCCTAAATAATGCAACTACTGTGCGCCAGACTGAGTCTAAAACCTATGCTATTGCAAATTTCCATACCATAAACTTCTAGTACTTTAAATTTCAATTACCAGCTGTAGAGACACTCACTCTTGCTTGACCATGTCTAGTAATATGGAGGTGATTCTCTTTTGAGGCTGCCTATTCCTCTTTAAAATATTAATGCTATGGTTCCTGATATACACAAGAAGAATAAGCTGATTTCTTTTTTATATAGCAAAGCTCTAGATATCTGAATGTAGCTATAATTATCCCACCCTATTCAGTTTATCCAACTAATGGGTTCTTGTCTTCAAGCTTCATTTCTCCTACATCTGCCAACATTACTCATAGAGTATTATTAATTAGCCAGTCAATCCCCCTGAATAATCTTTTATTTATTTATTTATCTGAGATGGAGTCTCACTTTGTTGCCCAGGCTGGAGTGTGGTGGGATGATCTTGGCTCACTGAAACCTCTGCCTTCCGGGTTCAAGCGATTCTCCTGCCTCAGCCTCCCAAGTAATTGAGACTAAAGGCATGCACCACCATGCCCAACTAAATTTTTGTATTTTTAGTACAGACAAGGTTTCACCATGTTGGTCAGGCTGGTCTCAAACTCCTGTCCTCAAATGATCCTCCTGCCTCAGTCTCCCAAAATGCTGGGATTACAGGCGTGAGCCACTGTGTCGGGCCTGGATAATCTTATTTGAAACACCTTCATCTTGATTTTAGTCTCCAAAAATGAAAATGTGCTGGATATACCAATACTTTAGATACAAACAGAGCAGAACGGAGGGGAAAGATGGTCACATCTTTCCTGAGTGTGGTGAGCATACTCTACATCACAGTTGGGCTTAGACAATTCTATTTTCATCTTCCCTGATCATAACTCTATAGTGTCAGCTCTCCTTGCTTTATGACCAAACCACAGCAGATTAGGCCAGAGATGGACACAATCCACAGGAAACGGACCCAGTGGCTGGCAAATTATTTTATATGTAATTATATATTTTATATATATATAAAAAATATATCATTATTTTGTCCTCAAGGTTATGAACTAAGGTACAAATAACAGAAATTACTAAAATGGTATCAGAACTCAAAGATTTATAACTAAAGATGATCATGAAGAATCTGTGCCTGACTCATAAAAAAAGATAAAATATTGATAAATAGAATATACGGATACAAATGAAGGTAACTATTTATTTATATTTATATTTCCAATGTCTTTCACTTTACCTGACAGATACAACTCAACAGATTGTTGTTAAAAGAACTATATTTAAAAACATGAAGAGGTTTTTATGTAATGAAATATAGAACACACGGAATATAGAAGGCTTATCCTAGCCCTAGTCTATATAACAAGTACTCAAGAGATGCTCAAATGATTCAATAATTTATATTATCTGTCATAAATGAAGCTAGACATGAACTGAGCAGAAATACATGTATTTGCTTTGGACCATGATGAACCATGAGATAAAGTACAAGAACTCTAAATGAAGTCTTCTAAAAAATAGGACGGGTTACAGTCTCTTTTGCTTAGATGCTTGTTTTCTCCAGCCAAGCTAGATTACTTTTACCTCCTCACCTGTGTCACACGGTCTCAGGTCTTAAACTATCTCACAGATCTCAGGATCTGTCCAGCCCTCTACCTTCATGTAGCTAATGCCAGTATTTTTCCCACTGTTTTGTCGATAGACCCCAATGTAATTTGGAATGTCTTCTACTGTGTTCATTTAGCATATTGTGAGAATCCTTACCATGATTTTATCATGCTATACTTTTTGTGAGTTTAAAATGCATATTAAGAACTTTTCTATGTTCTGGCTAGGAAAGTGAACTCTGTAATCAGGAAGTCAAAGGTTGCCATCCTGGCTTTGGTTTTAAATTGTGTTCCCCAGAAATCCAGCTAAGGGACAACATGAAATTACTTAATCTTGTTCTTAGCCTCTGATATTTTCTGAATATCTAATGACATGGGCATTATAACAAGTCAGGGCTCCCCCAAATCAGATAGACTTGAGAATAAATTGAATATGTAACTTACAATTTGTGTAAATATTTCTGAAATAGTTATTAAAATATCAATATTACATGTCAATGCACTCAATGTCAAGTTTTAGATTTAAAGGGTTATTTTCACATCAAGAATATTTTGCAACTGTAAAGTGCTTTTTTACTTGCAAAGCTTTTCCACATATGTTCTTATTAAGTCATCACACCCATCTTATTGGATAGACAAGACATGCATTCTACTCCCTTTTACAGATAAGAATACTGAAGCTGAGGCTCAGAGAGGTAGTAACTCTTCAATACTGTCCAGCTCCTAAAAGGCAGAGCTGTTACTCCACCTATGGTTTTCTGGCTCCCAGTCCCATGTTCTTTTCCATTACACCACATATGTCACTGATTGCTCCTATCGGTCAAGTTTTGGGAGGTAGGAACTCAAGAAGCCAATTAAAGAATAATCTGGTGTGTCATAAGGCAGGAGGAGGAAAGGTGACAGGCTGTGTGGTGAAGCTCAACTGGATGGTCTGAACGTTTCACTCTTAAGTTACTAAATACACAGCTATTGTTTATGTGAGCAACAGGAAAGGTGTTCTAAGGTTACTTGTTTAGCATGATTTGCTGAATGTAGGGATATACTAAAAAGCATCTGCCAAAATCAATCAAACATATATATGAAAATGTGTTAAAAATCTAACTTCAAATCAAACCTTGCAGACAAGCTTTGACAAAAGTCAGTGCAATGGGGTTTTGGAGGTGAGAGGAGTGTGCATTTCATCATTTATGCAGTAGGTCTTTCTCATAGCCTTTTGGAACAAACTTTGTGAATCACATATAAATACAGTTTGTCTTGGTAGACTCTGGAATTAGCTCACACTTTAAAACTTTCTTTAGAATGCTGAATTCAGTTCTCAAAAGTTGTTGGCTTTCGGGTGCCCGCCCTCACAAGATAGCACTTAAAAGTTTTCCCCCTTTAGAGCTATCCTTCTTATTTCTCTTACATATCATTATTTCATCAAATGTAGGTACTCAATATGATTCCAATTTTATTTTGTTTGTTGGGCCATGAACCTGGGTAACCCTAGGCACACGGCCAAGTTTCTGGTAACAATAAAATCAGCATTAGAGTAAAAGAACATCAAGAATCCTGCAGTCATAAGGTAATGTGGAGTCCATCTGGGTAGCTATAAAAAATACATAGTAGTGTGTTTTCTTCTATGATAGTTGTGTTCTCTGAGTTGACAGAACTAGGTCAAAGATCTTGACAGCATATTTTCAATACATTTAGCCAGGAGAAAACATCACTTGTCCTTTGTATCTGGTTCAGATTTTTGTTTTGATTTATCCTTTCTTCTGAGATTCTTAGAATCACAGAACCCTAAAAATTACAGATACAATATATTTATCAATGATAAATATGTTTATCAATACAAATATATTGTAATAAAATACATTATATTTACCAGTTTAACAGAGAAGGGCAGACTGCCTACATATAAACACATCTTATATTCGACAGGTTTTGTTTCCACGTTTGAAGTCCTGGGTAGAGTGGAGAAGAGTCTATGAAAGAGTATTTTTCTTGAGATAGTCATGCTATATAGATTCCTTTCCTTCATTTTGGCACATTATTTTATCGTTAGCACCGAGCACCATTTTAGGTACCTACTAGGTACCAAAATATATTTGGTGAATCCTGAGGTCAGGAGTTCAAAACCAGCCTGGCCAATATGGTGAAACCCTGTCTCTACTAAAAATACAAAAATTAGTTGGGCGTGGTGGCAGATGCCTATAATCCCAGCTACTAGGGAGGCTGAGGCAGGAGAATTACTTGAACCTGGGAGGTGGTGGCTGTAGTGAGTCGAGATCGGACCACTGCATTCCAGCCTGGGTGACAGAACAAGACTCCACCTCAAAAAATAAAACCATATATATATATATATATATTTGGTGAATAAAGGAATGAGTAAACTACCCTGTTTTCATTCTTCACTCCATTGTAAACCATGCTTCTTTCTTTGATGTCTGCACTAAGCTCTTATTTATAAATTGTGTACTCTCCATATACCAACTACTTAGATAAATTCTTCCTGTATCAGTCCTTAGTTATTAAATCAGAAGAATAAGTTAATCATTTTCCCTAGATTGTTTAAATGAATTTCTAATTTGATTAACTTTTACAATTTTTCCATAGCTTAATTGCTTCAGAATTTGAGGTGTATGCTTAGGCTTACTTTTTCCATTTCAAGTTCCACAGAAGTTATTTTCTTTAGTTTTCAGCAAGTATTTATGATGAGCACCTGTTAGTTAAATGAAGTAATACATTTTCCATTTGGAAACATGTAAACTAAGGCTTACAGTTTGGGGAGTTGCTATTCTTAAACGTTTCTTAAGAAAGTCAATTCATCTTTCCTTTTCATACTAGGATGATAAGCAACAAGACTTTAGAGAAACCACTTGTCTTTACATCTTCCTCAAAGGCAGTTATTAACCTTTGTATCTCTAGAGTCCATTTCTGTCTTTCCATTAACAAGTCTATGATCCAAAAGAAAAATATAAAATACCTCTTTTCAAAGAATGCTGGCCCAACATGTAAGAAAAAACAGAATACTAATATTCTCTCTGTATAATGAAAAATTGTTTTGGCTGCAATTTTTTGGCCAAAATATTGTCTCCTCTGTTGCCAGCAACATTTCACATGAACATACATTTGGCTTCTCTGGATATTTCTGCTTCAGACAAACAGCACTGCAGAGGCTACTCAAGAGGAAACTGTTAGCTCATTTCCGAATTAGAGTGCTCTGAGCATTGAGGAACCATACTTGTTCTCAAGTCTTGAGGAAGAAATTGGAAATTTACGGCTCCTTTAAAGATGCCTCCTTTTCTATAAATTTTCACTGTCAGAACTCCTTTCCCACAATAGCAGCATCTTCACATATTACTTGTGTCTCTGTTAACAAAAAAACGAGTAAAATGACATTTGTTTTCTTTGGCAAAAAGATGAGACCTGAAAACCACGTCCTACTTCTTACTTCCCACTCTTTCTTTAGGTCTCCACTCAATTCTTAGGTTATGTGGGCATTGCTGGGAGACATCTTTTAATCTCTGTCTTATTCTCAACTAGAGGCAAGATGACTTCTGTCTGGGAGCCTATGACCCCTCCACTCCAGAATTAGGCATGACACAGGCCACTGAGTCAAGCAAGATAAGATTCCCCAGCATTTGTACCAAGTAATAAATGAACTTATGTTTCATCATATATTTTCTTTGTTGATTATATATTGCCTGAACATATGCCTTATCTGAAGAACTGAATTTACATTTCTTACTGCAGGTGTTGCCAAGTTTTGATGTCATCTATCGCATTTTCACAGGCTCAGGCATTTAACAAGTGCTTTTACATATACAATGTGATTGGACACAGTGTCAATCACAGCAGTAATTGCCAAAAAAAGACAAGAGTAGTAACAATAACGGCCTTAGAATGATCCCATACATGCCAGATGCTGATTTTTTAGGATGTCATATGGATGTATTCACAGACCTCAATGTGGTGACATTCCTTTTCATGCCTAAATTTCAGTAGATCCAAACTCCTGTCTTTCCTAGTTCTACCAGATTCCTCTCCTAGAGCAATATCTGATATTTCCTCTCCAAAACATGTATGTGCTTCACAGTTTTACCCTGTCTTCCCTTTCTCTCTCTAATTGGTCATCCTGCTTTGACCTGGTTCTCTTCAGAGCACCTAAAAATATGCCTTCAGATTAATCACTGCTAATTCCAGGCTACAGTATTTAATAAACTTTAGGATAATAGTTTTGGGATATTTAATAATTTTAGGATAATTTAAATAAATGTGTAACTAAGCATATATATAATAAATATATATAACATATATATAACAAATACACTAAGTCTAATTAATTAAACATTTTGACTGCTACTAGAAATAAATATGCCTAAAAACAAAGACCAAGTTAATCCACATCTCCTCTTCCAAATCCCTGCTGCTTCTGTGAGCTGAATGCAAGCTAATTCCCAGTAAGAATCATTTTCTATTTCTATGCCATGGAGTCTAGCTCCCAATTCCACGTAGCTCCAGAGGTAGAAGAACTTTCTTCCACAGACTCAAAAGAACTAAATTCTGCCCAATGGTGTGCATAATGGCAACATCTATATACTCTAGTGGATACTTACTCATTTAACAATTATCTCACTTATATATTCAACAGCTATAATAATTTCCAATACCAGGCATTGTGCTAAGCTACTGTATGCTCAGTGATTACAAACAACAGCAACATGAAACAACAACAAACATATTACTTGTTCTTATGGATCTTACAATCTATTGGGGAGACAACATTGCATATCTACATCCGGGAAATTTTCTCTTAAATATATATGGGGCATAGAGTCTCATTCATGTAGCACTCTAAGGCTTTTTTTATATATTTTTCTCTACTGTGAAGGAAAGTTCAGTCCTGAGTAAGTAGCTTACACACACACATACACACACACCACACACACGCGCACACACACACATTCTTCTCAAAAGCAAATGAACACAGCCTTCGGTAATAAAGAAAATAAGTTTTGGGAAAAAACACAAAACAAAACTATAACCCTGTCTACTTCTGCTTACATTAATAAGCCAGGCTATATAACTGATGAGAATATTTAGCATTTTACTTTGAAGCACTTGCATTGAGATTACTTTGCTGGTTTAGGGCTTTCTCGAGAATAAAGAATACATATTTGTTTTATGTTTGCATAATGAATTAGCTAATGCTTGTGATCCTTCCATACCAAAAAGTCATTGTTAAGGTGACTCCAACTATGTAAAAAAATAATTATTATACTATTTCTATTATTATATTCTATTACTGTAGTAGCATGATCATTCTTATTATTACTCACATTACAAACACGCTTTCATTAGGCTTCAAATAAAATTTGCCATTCATATACCTCTTTTCAAATAGTTTTCTTGTGAATCCTCAAAAATTAACTTCAGTTTAGTTATGCAGCTTTTTAAATATGAAATTACATATTTATTGACAGTGACTTATCCAAGGCAATGCAATTAAATTGTCAATGTAGATTTGTGTTACTGATCCAGGTCTTTCTGATTCCAAAGTTTTGCTTTATTCCATATATGCTTTTGGATAGGTATAGGCTTATTTCCTTTAGGAGATTGATGACTTCTTTTGTTTTATACAACTTTGTCCAGTACAACTTGTTAATATATAATATATACATGAACAACAGACAGAGAAAGGAGAAATAAACCATCCATGCCATGCCAGTGACAAAGAAACATCTTTACAGTGACATGGAGACAAAGTCACCAGAAATGGGTATATATTTGACTTTTTATTCTTAGTAATTTTCAAACATCTATGAAATCTTTCTTTTAGTTTTCATTATGAATATAATACCTTTTACTCATTTACCAAATATAAAATTGGTAAATTTTATATTAGTACACATTTAAGTATAGTATACATTACTATTTAATGTACTTTTTCAAATAAGAGATAATTTCCCTCTCAAAGGGTCAGATATATTTCTGCATTAGGCCAAGCTCTATACCCCAGCCTCCTGACTCGGGGCAGCATTGAGGTTCACATAACCTGGGCTGAATCATCTACTCTCCACAGCAACCCACCCGACCTCCAACACAAATACACATGCACACACATACACACAATCCCAAGCTATTCTAAAGAAAGTACCTTATTGACTTCTAGCACATTGGAAGGAAAACTGTCATTCTGGTATTTTTCAGTATTAAAAACAGCTATCGCCAGTAAAGAAATCTAAAAGGAGCTATTTGATGAGCACTCAACCAACAAGACAAATAAAAGGCAAAAAATAAAGATCTAAATCAAAACTTTCAAGTAAACTGCAGTCTAACAATAAAAGTTCAGCAAAATGCATTGCTTCTCTCTTGATGTATTACTTGAAAAGGGTTCTATTAACAACAACAAACAGCTAACAAAATTTTGGGGAAAAATGTGTGATTCAAATCATCTAGTTTATAGACAAATTGCAAAATATGTAGTGGTTGACTGAGTTTACTAATTTTTTAAATGGCTGTATATAAAGCCCCTGTGAAAATTCCCAACAATACAACTATCTTTTCCTACTATATTCCTACAATAAACAAAAAATATTATCAATAATTTGAGGCACATGCAAACCCACAGCAAATATTTTTATCTAATGTCTAAAAATTATACAGATGACTCAATATTAAATAATTTTTATCTCACATGGGGTGAGGCAGGCCTATTATAAACCATCAAAAATGAGTTCCCATTCTGAATTCAGCAGAAGATTCCTTGGCATACCTATGGAAAGATGTGCTATTGAAAACTAAATAAGATTCAAAATATTAAAATGTTCCAATAAGACATCTACTTCACTAATTCCTCTGTTTTTTATCATTTACAAAAATGACCCCATGTCCCAGGTTGATAATTGGATTTGAAATTATGGCTCAAAATGTCATCAAACATAAAAAACAGTTTGTCCACTGGTGACAGGATTCGCTCACCGGCGAGCAGCTTCCTGGATCTCTCATTTGCATGCTTCCACTTTAATTTCTGCCATCTCTACAGCTTGTAATGCCTTTTGAAAGCCCTTGTTGCTTTGACAACACGTTTTAACATCCCTCTTCATTTTGGTTCTTGGCTGGCTGGCCCACGTGGATCCAATTTTGCTTTCTTATCTTTTTAGTTTCAAGCACAGAAGCTTTCTGGGAGAGGTTTTCCTAGAACCAACTCTGCACCTGGGTGATCTCTACTGGCAGGGCCTTCCTGAAGGGCCCTTCACAAACAAAAGGAGAAAGGGAATTATAAATATGGATTTTAAAATATTGTCTGTCAATCTTCTTTTATTTCCTCATTCCCTTCCATCAGCTACATTCGCCAGTCCCATAAAGTCAACATATATCTCTAGTTTGGGACACTAAGGGACTTTATAATGCAGTTTCTTACTTCTTATTTTAATATGGTTAAAGAGAAACTCAGATAAGTTATGTGACTTGTGCAAAACTACACAAACTGCTAGAGCTAGAACTAAGACTTTGCCAGAAAAATTTCCTGGTTCCCCATTCCTCTTTTAAACCACTTCATTATTCTCTTTGGGTTGATTGTTCAAGTTGTTGTAGCTGGGAAAAATTTTAAATCCTCCATTAAAGGACAGATACTGTTACTGAAAAATTAAACTAAGTTTAAAATTCTTTAATTGTATGCAGCAACTATGCTTCAAATTTGTGAACTGTCTGTTGGATAATAAAGGGTATGTCCTGTATTGTACATTTGGACGACCAGAAACAGATGCCGTTACTGCACATAGTCTGTTTTTGAGCTAAGGAAACCTCCATGACACCTTTGCAGTCTCAAGTCCATTCTCCATAGACGCAACTCTCTGGATGATATTAAATGAATAGGGATAGTATTTCAAAGTCTCTCAACTAGAAAATCTGACAGATTGAGGTAAAGAAGTCTGTTCTCTGCTCCATAGTTGAGTTCCTCTATGAAAACGGTGAACTACAGAGCCTCAGTCTCCTCATCTATAAAATGGGGATAGCCACATCTGCTCCAAAGCATTTTTGAAGCGCCCTATAGCATATATACATACATACACACAAACACACACATATAATTATATATAAGTAATTTTTTCAATTGAACACTGTTGTATAAACATTTACAAGCTAATGCTTGTATCCCCAGAATCCACTCTAGTCTCCTTTGTGAAATCAGCTGGTGAAAAGCTTAGATTTAAACAGCCCAGTTCAATTAGTGAAATTGTACCCCTACTTCCCTCGGGTATTGACTCAGGGATGTACCCATATCTAGGCCTATGAAAATGAGCACAGAAAGTTTCCCTGGATACAATGAGGATGTAAGTATGAGATGATAGAAGCTTTCTCTTCTCTAAGATGAGGCATGATATAGATATTAGACCTGAAGCGTCTTTAATTTTACCAGGAAGAAAATAAGCCTGAAATGGAACCCACATGAAAGCAAGATGGTAGAGCCAAAAGAATCACTGAGTACAGGAGCTGACACTGATAAACTGCACTATATCCTGCCCTCCCTCTACCTCTGGCCTTTCAGATACATGTTTTGATATGATTTGTAATTTTAAACCAATTGATTTGGAATTTCTGTTTCTTGAAATCCAAAACATCCTAACTTATAGAAAATGGAAGGTAATTTGTTTTATACATGTTGATTTGTTTTCATTCAAATACCAGGGCAAGGGAATGTGAACAGAATTGCCTGCTTTTAGCCTCACCTTTTTTACCAGGAGCCTACCTGGAAGGCCAGTGAGTCGGGTATGCACTAACCGGGCCCATTACAGATTTTAAACTGCATTTTTTAAATTTCTCCAAGAACTCTCTGTCTGAAGAGATGGGAATACAATCCGCTATCTAAAAAAAAAACACAGAAGGAAGTTTCTGTCCAGGGAAAAATCATAACATCAGTGGATAGGTTTTGCTTTCCCCCCTGCCACAATTCTCCTAATATTAAGGGGGAATTGGAATGGAGGTCAGCGTTTGTGGGATCTGATTAATGCGAAATTGGGATGTGGAGACATTTACTTTGGGTTTAGTGAAATAGAATTGTGTGAGTTTTGAAATATTACTTATAGGCATAGTTCTTGTTAGCTGTCCTGTATAGGTTTGACTCAGTAGGACGCACATGTGCAGGGCCAGAAGTTGTACTACAATGTTAATATGTCCAATGACACCGGGCACCAGAAGTGAGTGGGTAATGGAAGGAGAAACCAGTTTTAATATGTCCTCATCTAGAAGCTACCAGTGCAAAAACTTTCAGGTCATCAGATGTGTAATTTATTTATTTGTTTGTTTATTTATTTATTTATTTTTACTTTAAATTCTGGGATACATGTGTAGAACATGCAGGTTTGTTACATAGGTATACATGTGCCATGGTGGTTTGCTGCACCCATCAACCCATCATCTAGGTTTTAAGCCTCACATGCATTAGGTATTTGTCCTAACGCTCTCCCTCCACTTGCCCCCGAGCCCCTGAAAGGCCCCTGTGTGTGATGTTCCCCTCCCTGTGTCCATGTTTTCTAATTGTTCAACTCCCACTTATGAGTGAGAACATACAGTGCTTGGTTTTCTGTTCCCGTGTTAGTTTGCTGAGAATAATGGCTTCCAGCTTCATCCATGTTGTTGCAAACGACATGAACTCATTCTTTTTTATGGCTGCATAGTATTCCATGGTATATATGTGCCACATTTTCTTTATCCAGTCTATCATTGATGGGCATTTGGGTTGGCTCCAAGTCTTTGCAATTGTAAATAGTGCTGCAATAAACATACATGTGCATGTCTTTATATTAGAATGATTTATAATCATTCTAATACAAAGTAATGGGATTGCTGGGTCCCTGGTATTTCTAGTTCTAGATCCTTGAGGAATCGCCACACTGCCTTCCACAATGGTTGAACTAATTTACACTCCCACCAACAGTGTAAAAGCGTTCCTATTTCTCCACAACCTCTCCAGCATCTGTTGTTTCCTGATTTCTTAATAATCTGTGGTTTCGATTTGCATTTCTCTAATGACCAGTGATGATGAGCTTTTTTTCATGTTTGTTGGCTGTATAAATGTCTTCTTTTGAGAAGTATTTGTTCATATGCTTCACCCACTTTTTGATGGGGTTGTTTGCTTTTTTCTTGTGAATGTGTTTAAGTTCCTTGTAGATTCTGGATATTAAACCTTTGTCAGATGGGTAGATCGCAAAAATGTTCTCCCATTCTGTAGGTTGCCTGTTCACTCTGATAATAGTTTCTTTTGCTTTGCAGAAGCTCTTTAGTTTAATTAGCTCCCATTTGTCAATTATGGCTTTTGTTGCCATTGCTTTTGGTGTTTTGGTAAATGAAGTCTTTGCCCATGCCTATGTCCTGAATGGTATTGCCTAGGTTTTCTTCTGGGGTTTTTATGATTTTAGGTTTTACTTTAAGTCTTTAATCCATCTCGACTTAATTTTTGTATAAGGTGTAAGGAAGGGATCCAGTTTCAGTTTTCTGCATAAGGCTAGCCAGTTTTCCCAGCACCTTTTATTAAATAGGGAATCATTTTCCCATCACTTGTTTTTGTCAGGTGTGTTGAAGATCAGATGGTTGTAGATGTGTGGTGCTATTTCTGAGGTCTCTGTTCTGTTCCATTGGTCTATATATCTGTTTTGGTACCAGTATCATGCTGTTTTGGTTACTGTAGCCTTATAGTATAGTTTGAAGTCAGGTAGCGTGATGCCTCCAGCTTTGTTCTTTTTGCTTAGGATTGTCTTGGCTATATGGGCTCTTTGTCCTCTTTGTACCTCTGGAAGAATTTGACTGTGAACCTGTGTGGTCCGGGGCTTTTTTTTTTTTTTTTTTTTTTTTTTGGTTGGTAGGCTATTAATTACTGCCTCAATTTCAGAAGTTGTTGTTGGTCTATTTAGGGATTCGACTTCTTCCTGGTTTAGTCTTGGGAGGGTGTATGTGCCCAGGAATTTGTCCATTTCTTCTAGATTTTCTAGTTTATTTGCATAGAGATGTTTATAGAATTCTCTGACAGTAGTTTGTATTTCTGTGGGATCAGTGATAATCTCCCCTTTATCATTTTTTATTGTGTCCATTTGATTCTTCTCTCTTTTCTTCTTTATTATTCTGGCTAGTGGTCTATCTACTTTGTTAATCTTTTCAAAAAAACAGCTCATGAATTCATTGATTTTTTGAAGGGATTTTCGTGTCTCTATCTCATTCAGTTCTGCTCTGATCATAGTTACTTTTTGTCTTCTTCTAGCTTTTGAATTTATTTGCTCTTGCTTCTCTAGTTCTTTCGTGATGTTGGGGTGTCAATATTAGATCATTCCAGCTTTCAGATGTGGGCATTTAGTGCTACAAATTTCCCTCTTAACACTGCTTTGGCTGTGTCCCAGAGAATCTGGTACATTGTCTCTTTGTTCTCATTGGTTTCAAATAACTTATTTATTTTTGCCTTAATTTCGTTATTTACCCAGTAGTCATTCAGGAGCAAGTTGTTCAATTTCCATACAGTTGTGTGGTTTTGAGTGAGGTTTTTTTGTTTTTGGTTTTTGGTTTTATGGTTTGTTTGTTTGAGATGGAGTCCTGCTCTGTTGCCCAGGCTGGAGTCTCAGCTCACTGCAACCTCTGCTGTGCCCGGGTTCAAGTGATTCTCCTGCCTCAGCCTCCTAAGTAGCTGGAATTACAGGCATGTGCCACCACACCTAGCTAATTTTTGTATTGTTAGTAGAGATGGGGTTTCAACATCTTGACCAGGCTGGTCTTGAACTCCTGACCTTGTGATCCACCTGTCTCAGCCTCCCAAAGTGCTGGGATTACAGGCATGAGCCACCGCGCCTGGCCCTTGAGTAAATTTCTTAATCCTGAGTTCTAATTTGATATCACTTTGGTCTGAGAAACTGTTTGTTATACTTTCATTCTTTTGTATTTGCTGAGGAGTGTTTTACTTCCAATAATGTGGTCGATTTTAGAATAAGTGCTATGTAGTACTGGGAAGAATGCACATATCTGTTGATTTGAGATGGAGAGTTCTGTAGAGGTCTATTAGGTCTGCTTGGTCCAGAGCTGAGTTCAAATCCTGATCATATTGTTAATATTCTGTCACGTTGAGCTGTCTAATATTGACAGTGGGGTGCAAAACTCTCCCACTATTATTGTGTGGGAGTCTAAGTCTCTTTGTAGGTCTCTAAGAACTTCTTTTATGAATCTGGGTGCTCCTATATTGGGTGTATATATATTTAGGATAATTAGTGCTTCTTGTTGCATTGATCCCCTTATTATTATGTAATGCCCTTCTTTGTCTTTTTGATCTTTGTTGGTTTAAAGTCTGCTTTATCAGAGACTAGGATTGCAACCTCTGTTTTGGGGGTTTTTGTTTTGTTTTGTTTTTTGCTTTCTATTTGCTTGGTAAATATTCTTCCATCCCTTTATTTTGAGCCTATGTGTTCTTCGCATGTGAGATGGGTCTCCTGAATACAGCTCATGGATGGGTCTTGACTCTTTATCCAATTTGCCAGTCTGTGTCTTTTAATTGGGGCATTTAGCCCATTTACATTTAAGGTTAATATTCTTATGTGTGAATCTGATACTGTCATCATGATGCTAGCTGGTTATTTTGCACATTGTTACAGTTTCTTCATAGTGTCATTGGTCTTTATATTTTGGTGTTTTTGCAGTGGCTAGTACCAGCTTTTTCTTTCCATATTTAGTGCTTCCTTCAGGAGCTCTTTTAATGCAGGCCTGGTAGTGCCAAAATCCCTCAGCTTTTGCTTGTCTGTAAAGGATTTTATTTCTCCTTCACTTATGCAGCTTAGTTTGGCTGGGTATGAAATTCTGGGTTGAAAATTCTTTTCTATAAGAATGTTGAATATTGGCCCCTCACTCTCTTCTGGCTTGTAGAGTTTCTGCAGAGAAATCTGCTGTTAATTTGATGGGCTTCCCTTTGTAGGTAACCTGACCTTTCTCTCTTGTTGCGCTTAATATTTTTTCCTTCTTTTCAACCTTGGAGAATCTGATGATTATGTGTCTTGGGGTTGCTCTTCTCAAGGAGTATTGTAGTGGTGTTCTCTGTATTTCCTGAATTTGAATGTTGGCCTGTCTTGCTAGGTTGGGGAAGTTCTCCTGGATAATATCCTGAAGTATGTTTTCCAATGTGGTTCCATTCTCCCCATCACTTTCAGGTACACCAATCAATCATAGGTTTGGTCTTTTCACATAGTTCCCTATTTCTTGAAGGCTTCATTCATTCCTTTTCATTCTTTTTTCTCTAATATTGTCCTCATGCCTTATTTCAGCAAGTTGATCTTCAATCTCTGATATCCTTTCTTCTGTTTGATTGATTTGGCTATTGATACTTGTGCATGTTTCACAAAGTTCTCGTGCTGTGTTTTTCATCTCCAACAGGTCATTTATGTTCCTCTCTAAACTGGTTATTCTAATTAGCAGTTCCTGTAACCTTTTATCAAGGCTTTTAGCTTCCTTGAATTGGGTTAGAATATGCTTCCTTAGCTCAGACGAGTTCATTATTACCCAACTTCTGAAGCCTACTTCTGTCAATTCATCAATCTCATTCTCCATCCAGTTTTGTGCCCTTGCTGGAGAGGAGTTGTGATGATTTGGAGGAGAAGAGGCATTCTGGTTTTGGGAATTTTCAGCGTTTTTGTGCTGGTTTTTCCTCATCTTCATGGATTTATCTACCTTTGATCTTTGAGGCTGATGACCTTTGGTTGGAGATTTTTTATGGGGGTTCTTTGTGTTGATGTTGATTTGTTGCTTTCTGTTTGTCAGTTTTTCTTTTAACAGTCAGGCCCCTCTGCTGCCAGTCTGCTGCAGTTTGCTGGAGGCCCACACCAGACCCTGTTCACCTGGGTATCACTAGTGGAGGCTGCAGAACAGGAAAGATTGCTGCCTGCTCCTTCCTCTGGAAGCTTTGTCTCAGAGGGGCACCGGCCTGATGCCAGTCAGAGCTCTCCTGTATGAGGTGTCTGTCAACCCCTGTTGTGAGGTCTCTCCCAGGCAGGAGGCACGGGAGTCAGGGACCCACTTGAGGAGGCATTCTGTCTCTTAGCAGAGCTGGTGCACTGTGCTGAGAGAATCCCTCTGTCAGGATCAGCTGCTGTCTTCAGAGCAGACAGGCAGAAATGACTGAATATGTTGAAGCCGTGCCCATAGCCGCCCCTTCCCTCAAGTGCTCTGTCCCAGGGAGATGGGAGTTTTATCTGTAAGCCCCTGACTGGGGCTGTTGCCTTTCCTTCAGAGATGCCCTGCCCAGTAAGGAGGAATCTAGAGAAGCAGTCTGGCCATAGCCGCTTTGCTGCACTATGGTGAATTTTGCCCAGTCCAGACATCCCAGTCTCCTTGGCACTGTCAGGGGAAAACTGCCTACTAAAGCCTCAGTAATGGCGGACACCCCTCATCCCACCAAGCTCGATCATCCCAGGTCCACTTCAGACTGCTGTGCTAGCAGCGAGAATTTCAAGCCAGTGGTTCTTAGCTTGCTGGGCTCCATGGGAGTGGGACCTGCTGAGCGAGGCCACTTGGTTCCCTGGCTTCAGTCCCCTTTCCAGGGGAGTGAACAGTTCTTTCTCACTGAGGTTCCAGGTGCCACTGGGGTATGAAGAAAAAAACTCCTGCAGCTAACTTGGTGTCTGCCCAATGAGGTGCCCAGTTTTGTGCGTGAAACCCAGGGCTTTGGTCGTGTAGGCACACTAGGGAATCCCCTGATATGCAGATTGCAAAAAATCGTGAGATAGTGTAGTAACCCAGCTGGGTAGCGCGGCTTCTCGTGACTGGGGAGGGAAGTCCCCCCGGCTCCTTGTACTTCCCCGGGTGAAGCAGCGCCCCACCCTGATTCTGCTCACCCTCCGTGGGTTGGGCCCACTGCCTAACCAGTCCTAATGAAATGAACAGGGTACCTCAGTTGGAAATGCAGAAGTCACCCACCTTCTGCATTGGTCTTGCTTGGAGCTGCAGATCAGAGTTGTTCCTATTCGGCCATCTTGGCCCCTCCCTTGAAGTTGTGTAAAATTTTAAAGAGATAATTTTGTGAATTGATAACAAATAAAAATAAAATTTCTCTGCTCTGTTTTTTCTTTTCTTTTTAATTCATCACTAGAAGATTTTGTGTGTGTGTGTGTGTTTGTGAGCACAAACTATAGTGTAAAGTGAGAGTACATTTTGTGGGAACATGCATATTCTATGCATTCTAAATATACATTAAAAATTTGATCTATCATGCCAGAGGCAAAGCTGAATCATCTTTCTTAATTTTTTTTATAGAAAATGTTAACAAGTTATTGAGTTATGACAATTTTAACAAAAATTGCAGTCAAAATACACATGGAAAATGGGTGTAGAGGTGTCTTAATGAATTCGTTAATAAAAATATTGTTACTTTTTTGAATTTTGTGATGTTCTTTGTATTTCTCAGGTTTTAAAAATATAAATTTGTTGTACTTTTTCTTAGTATAAACACATATTTGCATTTAAATCTAGCTTTTAATTGCAATTACAGTATTTTTCTTCTAAAGAGGGTTCCCCCTAAAGTAAATGTGTATCAACTTCCAAAAACTTTGGATTCTTCCTAAAGTGTGTACTGGGAATCCTGTAGAAAAAATGATTAATAATTCAATTATCTGTGTGAGGATAAAAACTTTTATGAAGAGTTTTATTTAAGAAGGATCCTGCAAAGTAGAGAAAACTGGGGTAAATAGAGGAAAGAAACATTAGTCTTTAGTTCAAAAGTCACTGAAATACCTCCACTGAACACTCTATCTCAAATTGCACCCCACACTCACCTTGTCTAGTGATATGATTTGGCTGTGTCCCCACCCAGATCTCATCCTGAACTTTTATAATCCCCACGTGTCAAAGGCAGGGCCAGGTGGAGATAAGGGAACCATGGGGGTGGTTTCCCCCATACTATTCTTGTGATAGTGAATAAGTCTCACAAGATCTGATGGTTTTATAAATGGGAGTTCCCCTGCACAAGCCCTCTTGCCTGCCACCATGTAAGACGTGATTTTCTTCTCCTTTGCCTTCCACCATGATTGTGAGGCCTCCCTAGCTATGTGAAACTGTGAGTTCATAAACCTCTTTCCTTTATAAATTACCCAGTATCGGGTATGCCTTTCTTAGCAGCATGAGAACAGACGAATACACCTAGTCACTCTCTATGCTATTGCTCTAAGTGTTCATTACTTTTTACTTCTATATATTCATTAAAATATAAGCTATATAAAAGCAACAATTTGTTCCACCTTGTTTATCACTGTAATCCTACAGCCTAAAATAGTACCTGCCATATAGCACATAATAAACATACTTGCTTTATAAATATTTGTTTAGTGAATGGTTGAACACCCTAAAGTTCCATATATTCATGCACACTTCTTTGATTTTAATTATTTGGCAAAAAATAATAGCCAGTAAGATACCGGAACACTTCCAAATCTAGCTAAGTTTTGTTTCCGTATGTTGAGCTTTCAACACACACATACACACACACACACACACCACACACACACACACACGGAAAACTGGAGCAATCTAGAAAGTCAAACCTGGAATTTTAAAAAATTACTCTCTCTATAACCATTTTCAGAAAAGCAGAAAAATAAATGATCAGACTAAAAAGATTCATCTGGCCACCATATTAAAAACACAACATCTTGACAACAGCTAATTTAATTGGAAATTGTGCAGAAATTTTCTCACGGAGCTCATGAATCTTAGCAGTAGTGCTGATAATCTTTCCAGGAACTTAGAAGCAATCCTGATACTTTTGGTGTAAGTCACTACTTTTAATCATGTAATTTTTTTTAGGTGAAAGTTACATTTTGTAATCATGAATGAGAGGACCCAAAGGGATCTTCTCAGTTCCAGGCAACTCTCCAGTCACAAGAACGGGACAAAGATTTCCCAACACTAGCTTGCCTATGGCATCAAACTTTATCTGGCATAATTTTCTGCACCACAATTTGAAGCTGAAAGGGACCTTGGTAGTCGCTGTGGCAGAAATGGATGTATACCAAACAGTCACTTTCCACTTTCTCCTTGCAAACAGAACCTCTTTTTGTTTGGGGGCAAAAATGTGTCCAGGTCTCTATTTGTTTTCACATTTCCTTTTTCAGCTACAGGGGGCCATGTGACATATTTCTGGTGGCTGATACATAAAACAAAATCTAATTAAAAAAAAAAATCCTGGCCGGGCGCGGTGGCTCAAGCCTGTAATCCCAGCACTTTGGGAGGCCGAGACGGGGGGATCACGAGGTCAGGAGATCGAGTCCATCCTGGCTAACACGGTGAAACCCCGTCTCTACTAAAAAATACAAAAAACTAGCCGGGCCATGTGGCGGGCGCCTGTAGTCCCAGCTACGTGGGAGGCTGAGGCAGGAGAATGGCGTGAACCCAGGAGGCGGAACTTGCAGTGAGCTGAGATCCCGCCACTGCACTCCAGCCTGGGCGGCAGAGCGAGACTCCGTCTCAAAAAAAACAAAAAACAAAAACAAAAACAAAAATCCTGATATAAGAAACTAGCATAGCAGGCAGCTGAATTGGATGTAGGTGCAAAGTGTAGAGCTGTAGCTGCCACTTTATGACCATGAGGTGACAAGCAAGCAGCTAGGAATAGTGAGTATCACAGAGCCACCGGCCATGTGTTAGATTACTCATCTCCAAACCACTTAGGTAAGAAACATAAGCCTATATTTAAGTTATTATTAGCTAGGTTTCTGCCACTTACAGCCAAAAGTATTGGTGTTATAGTTATTACCTCTAATGCCTTTATTTGTTTATGAGAAAAAAACAACTGAGGTTCAATGAGAACAAAAAATTTGGCTGGAGTCATTGATATTTTGGTAAGAAACATATTACAAGAGCCCGTTCCTCTTCCCAATACTCACAAGCACAACCTATGGCCATTGAGTAAGATTAGGGGTCTGCTTCATCTGCCTCTTCAAGGCAAGGAAACATTGAACATGGCAAAATGCTTACATTAGAAAATGTCAGAATTGTTGATAATTGCAAAGATGAGTGCTAGATATTAATACCCTGTAATATTTGTATATAATATTAATCTTTAAAAAATATTTTATGTAACATATTGAAGTCAAATTACTATCATCCACAATAAAATATGTGTACATTATTGGATCAAAATATCTGGATGACAAGTCAAAGATTCTGTTATTCATTAAGCTGTTCTTTATTCTCATTTCTAATTATCCAACTGTCTACATGCTTTGACATCATGAAAATTCAATCAAGTTAAGTGTCGAATTAAGGAGGAATTTGTGATTTGAGTAATACAATTACTGTGATTTGAGACCTTCAATCTTTACTTTTCTCTCATGGTTTTTTTTCTCTTAATAAAGGATTCTAGAAGACTCCATACTGACTCCATGCCAACTGTGTTTTGTTTCTGCCTTCGGTTATTAATTTATGCTAAATCAAAGTTGACAACTTCTTATATAACTTCTTACAAAGACGGTTTTTCTCTGACTTACTAATGCTAACGCCCAGTCTCAGGCATTGATCTCTCTTTACCACATTTCCATGCAAATAACTGACAAACAAATAAATACCCTTAGTAAGGCATTTGGTATCTTCATCTTCTTTCATGAAAATGCAATTCTGAGATTTCCAATTATATATTTGCACCATATGTGAACCATGACTTCAATAAACAGGAACTTCAATATGGTTTTGCAGTCATGGACCATGTATTGTATCCCTTTTATGATAATATTTTCTTTATAATTCACTGTTGCAAGGCAGCTGATGCAAGTGCCTGAGTGCCCCCTCCCCCGCCCTGCTTCTTGGCATGTTCTTTCTCATTCTGTGCCATTTTCACTTTCCTAATCCAATGGAAGATCTAAAAATGGCTGCAGAGGAAAAATAAGACTTTCTGTTTCACCTCCAAAATGTGAATGCAAATACATGGCACAAGTGTCACCTTGGGCGACAGTAAGGGTCAGTTATGGCACTCTTTCTGACTTAAATTTGGCCTTGAATTCTTCTCAACACATTGCAGTTTAGTCTGTTTAAATTGGCACTCAGGACAATCTACTTGCTGTCAATATAACCTCCTTAATCTAAATTTAGTGTACACTTCCCACAGTTCTGTCCTTACTACCAGTTTCTCCTTTGGAATAAAAATATTGAGTAATTTTTTATCAATGATTATAATGAAAAGAAAGAGAACTCTTTGGCATATATGTGGTGTGTGTGTGTATGTGATTTCAAACTGGAAGGCATAAATGACTCCAGTGGAAGAAAGACCCAAATTCCAAAATATACATCAAATGTATCCACTCCTTTTCATCTTAATTTCTTTCAGATAAGGTATAACTACCACTGCCCCCACAAAACTACTGTGACAATCACACATCTGTCTTCTTACAGCCACTTGCACCTCTGTCTATCCATCATTTCATGCAGCAGCTAGAGGAGCTTATGCTAATGAAAATCCGTTGCTCATTCCACTCTTAGAATTCTTCAATGAATCTCATTACACCTAAAACAAATATCAGAATCATTAGCATCATCTATAAAATCTATAAAATCTGGCAAGCCCCTGCCTTCATTTTATCCTCCTTATCAAATATTCATTATTTTGTTCATTTCATTCCATCCTCAATGATCTTCTGCTTCTTAAACTGCTACGCTCATTTCTGTCCAAGGCCTTTCCTTTCACTCACTCATTCATTTAATTTATATTTATTAACTGTTTCATTTGTTTCAAGCAGTTCACTGTCTCTTCACTTGATTAGTTCCCACACTGATACTGCAGGATGAAAATCCTTCTACAGGAAGGCCTCATCTGGCTATGACAGCAACTCCTATGTGTTCAACAAAGCCTTTCACTGTTCTTCTTCCTACACTTCTGTCATTTGCAGTTTGTTCCTGCATCTCTAAGCAGTATGCAACTAGTACTCACCTACTGGATGTAAGTGACATGCCACTTCTAAGCTGAAGTGTTTAAAAATAGGAGTGGTAGAAGCAAAGGATAATGCCCCGAATCATTGGGAGGAAGACCCCAGGTTTTCTAGCTTCTAGAGCCCACCTGCCTTCCTTGGTTTATCACTCCATATCACACTGCCTTCTCCTTCAAGGACACATTTCTTCTCTGACTCTGGTTTCCCTGACTCCCTCTTATAAGGGACCTTATGATTACATTGGTCCCATCTGAATAATCCAGGACACTGTCTCCATCTCCAGTGCTTAATTTAATCAAATCTGTAAAGTCCCTTTTGCTATATCAGGTAACATTTTTCCAGGTCTGGGACATGGATATCTTGGGAATAGCAGTAGGGAGCAAGCATTCTTCCTGTCACACAAAATGACAAGATATAGGCGTATTGAAGGTTAGAACTGAAAAGGCTCATTAATATTCAAACCTAAGGCAAACATAAATCCAAAGGTGAGGCTTTTCTACTATAGCATATTATCTCCAGGAGCTTCAGAGTAGCCATGATTAAATTTGAAAGAAAGAATCATATGAAGAAAGAAGAAAAGAACAGATTTGAGAATCACATATAAAAATGAACATTCATGTGACTACTAGTATAGGAATTTGGAAACAAACAGAACAGAGGCTACTCAACTTCCATGGAAATTGTATTGCCACTCAAAAAGGAGCTTAGAGTTAAAAAAAAAAAAATCCCTTGTCGTTCAAGCCTTTAAACAACTTTCCAGCTCCACACTTGCACCAATTGGAAATAGACTTTGGAAATGGCATTGCCCTCAATTAGGGCATGACCTCGACACCTCCCGTCGGACATAGTTCTCTGGTGAGTTATCCGGCCTTACATAGAATAGCCACCCAAATATGCCCACACATTTGAGACTTTTAATATCTTATTTTATCATCTGCCATAGCAATTCCTGTCATCGTTTTTGCTGTTCTTCCAAGAGTCATTTTAACAGCATGTTTGCATTATCACCTGGTGGTTTTCCAAGGTTATTAAATTCTGTGTATCAGAAGAATTCTCCCAAATTAATAAACTCTCCCCTATTAAACATTATGTTCCAGCTTCCTTGATCGAAGGCCTTCAAAATCTACTAGCACAAATCCTCTCCCAGCTTCTGCCAATGCATGCTGGCTTAGTCCTGAAGCTCTTTTGGAGTTTCGTCCCTTCTCTCCCTTACCAGGGCCAACATTTCTCCTGCTGCCTTAGAATTCACTGTACCCTATTACAGGCCTGGTGTTGAGAATGTATAGTTGTTTTCAAATATATGATTTTATATATTTTATAAGATTGGTATACTGCAGAAGATAGTCCATACCTATCATATATAGAGAAGTAGACAATCGAATGTGAACGTGTGTGTGTATGTGTGTATGTGAGAGAGAGAGAGAGAAACACCACAAAACAATTTCTTTAAAATTGAGTATCTCATGTTTTAAGGGACTAATGTTGATGTCCTGTGTGAACTACTGGAGGAAAGGGTCAATGACAACCAATGATGTTGATTATTGCTATCATTATGGAGCCTTCAT
The DNA here is from genome assembly GCF_009764315.1 of Trachypithecus francoisi. Classification (NCBI taxonomy): domain Eukaryota; kingdom Metazoa; phylum Chordata; class Mammalia; order Primates; family Cercopithecidae; genus Trachypithecus; species Trachypithecus francoisi. The sequence goes on along the minus strand of NW_022681472.1, from coordinate 76,766,670 downwards.
TGACACCCAAGGACTAGGGATTAATGTCCAATAATTATGATATATTCCACTCTTGGTAATTTTTAGTAAGATTAATGCAATATGTCTACCTTGTAGTTTGTGGTTCTTTCTGCCACAGCAGTCTTAGTTACCTAAACAGACACTGCATTATAATAAACACTTACTTTTCATTAGAAATTTAAATTTAATATTTCATAGTATTTTTTAAAAATCCCCTTACGTTTCTGGGAACATTTACAGTAAAACATGAAGCCACTCAAAAGCAATTTTTAAATAAATATGACCAGAGATAAAAGTTTTCAAATTCGATTGCAACAATCTAGTAGACCACAAAATCAGCCACAAAAAAATAAGCAATTAACATGCTGATGCTGTCAAGAGATGTTAGCTAAACTTCAAAAGGATGGGATATAAGGAAACTCCTTTTGGAAATAAAAACTCCCATAGGTTTGTAAAATTCAACTATATTTCTTATTAAATGAAAGCATATATGCATTATCTTTATGTTCCTTCCTTATCCTTCAACACGTAATCTCTATTGTGAGTTTACCTATTATTTATTGACATCAAACCTCTGAATAGAGTCTGAGCCATTACAGAATCCTCCATCAAATCTTCATATGTTGTGAATGAAAATTTCAATGAATGTGTGCTTGGGAAATGAAAGGCAGATGGTCTTCCAGTCTGTATCTCCTTTATCTCCTTTGTCAACACAGAATCGACTTCACATGTCTTCTCCATTTTATTCATATCAATAAGCTTGCATCTGTTTCATAAATCATTTTGTCTTTCACTTTTTCCACTTCTAATTCTTTGAATGTCTTATCCACTGAAATCTTGATTGCTTGTCCCCTCTTACTACTCTAACTTATTTCTCAATTGTGTCCTCACAGTTTTTTCCTCCAGACTTTTCTAAATAAAAAGCCATATTTACCAAGTCTTTCTTTGGCATAAAACTAATAAACTTGCATATTCACATTTTCATTTGACACCTAAGTTTTGAGCATCTGCCACACAGAAGGCACTGAATAGTCAAGAGAGAACAAAACTAATTTATTCCTCTCATCCTTTTTCACTTTCTTAAACCTGGAGAATTGAGAAGCATCACTGGGATTGAAGGAGAAAAGGAAATGGAAGGAGGTAGGGAGGGTGAAGAACAGACCATTCTCCCTTTTCCCATTGCTCTATCATGGAAACCAAGGGATCGTTCTGCTCTGAAACAAGGAGAAGCTTTGAATTGGAAAGTTTTATCTGAACCTGAAAATGAGATTGTCCAACTGTGGCTGGAATAGTTAGGACTTCATGAGATCCAGGCAGAGACTGAGAAGGGAAATTTGACACAGCAGGTTTGCTAGCAGTGCTTGAAAAAAAAAATCCAATTTCTTGTCTGTACTTGACTGAGTCCAGCACTTTTTGATACCTGAATTTTACATAAATAAGTTTTTTTTTTGAGACGGAGTCTCGCTCTGTCGCCCAGGCTGGAGTACAGTGGCCGGATCTCAGCTCACTGCAAGCTCTGCCTCCCGGGTTTATGCCATTCTCCTGCCTCAGCCTCCCGAGTAGCTGGGACTACAGGCGCCCGCCACCTCGCCCAGCTAGTTTTTGTATTTTCTAGTAGAGACGGGGTTTCACCATGTTAGCCAGGATGGTCTCGATCTCCTGACCTCGTGATCCACCCGTCTCGGCCTCCCAAAGTGCTGGGATTACAGGCTTGAGCCACCGCGCCCGGTCTAAATAAGTTTTTTTAAGTATGAAATAAAAATGAGCTGTAAAAGATGCAGAAATCTAAGATGCATTACTTACTAGTGGTGTGATATTGGACAAATAAAATAAGAATAGTAGTTTCTCACTGCATTGTCATGAGGTGTAAATTTAAAATCTATCAAAACATCCAGCACAATACCTGACATATAGAAAGCCCTCAATTCAACCTTGTTCACTTTCCTCAGGATTTTTTATCATTGTGTATTTTCTGAGGAGCTACTATATAACTAGGAACTATTCTAGAGAAGTGCAAAATAAATTTCTTTCTCTGTATTTTATAAGTCAAGTAACACAAGGATGATACAATAAAATAAACAAGTGCAAAGTTATTGTTAAACACTAAAATGTGTGGTTTAAACTAGAGTATAGTTGTTTGGGAAATTCAGAGAAAATAAAGCAAAATGTGAACTAAAAGCACATTTCCTAGAAAACAACCTAAAGTTCAAGTCAACAAGGGTTGTTTTTCTTCCTTCTGGCTTTTTCCAATTTGAAAAACATCCATGGCCTTCTCTGAAAACCAAGAAGCTTAAAGACTGGAGGAGCCAACAGTAGATGTCATTGTATTAGTCTGTTATCCAGGACGCAGATTTGTATTGTCCAAATTCTTACAGAACACTTCTCACTAGTACCCTGTTTCAGCATTTGCAACAGATTATTTGGAAAACGTTGCTGGGGGCAAAGCCACATCTAACAACTCCCATTCCTAGAACATCAGATTTTGATTTTAATGAAAACATGATCCAAATCTTTTGGACATCAATTTATGGCAATGGGAGCTGTAAATAAAGTATAATCCCTAGTTACACTGAGTTTATTAATGCAAAACCAAAATGAAATAAATGGTTTGCTTAAAGAATCTAGGTTTAGTTTACCTTGGATTAAGAAAACGTTTTATTCCACTGTATATGAGAGCTATAAATATGAACATATAAAGAAAAAAACATAAAATGGGAGTGTTTGCAATTTTTTTTTTTTTTTTTTTTTTTGAGACGGAGTCTCGCTCTGTCGCCCAAACTGGCGTGCAGTGGCCGGATCTTCAGCTCACTGCAAGCTTCGCCTCCCGGGTTTACGCCATTCTCCTGCCTCAGCCTCCCAGGTAGCTGGGACTACAGGCGCCCGCCACCTCGCCCGGCTAGTTTTCTGTATTTTTTTAGTAGAGACGGGGTTTCACCCTGTTAGCCAGGATGGTCTCGATCTCCTGACCTCGTGATCCGCCCGTCTCGGCCTCCCAAAGTGCTGGGATTACAGGCTTGAGCCACCACGCCCGGCCTGCAATTTTTTTTGACTCCTTCAACCCTTCAAAGAGAGTCCTACTTATCGACAACCCACAACCCCCTTTTCTCAACCTAGAAGATTTAATGTTGGTCAGACTAGTTCTTAATCTTATATGATGCAGAATCAGAACAAAAGCAGAGAAAACTCAGCGAAGGGTAAAGTGGCAAACAAAAAGGTTAAGTCAATCTATATAATATGTAAGAGGCAGAGACAGAGATAGAGAGATGAAAAGAAACAGAGTAGGGGGTAGAATAAAAGCTGCTTTGACTGGAGATAGAAATATTGTGTAGATGTTACAAGGAGGATCATACATGAGAGAATCTCTTGAGAATCGTATATTAAAAATGAAGAGAAAATGAGATGTGAAAGTGTTGCTGAGGTTACAAATTGCATATATATTTAATTGTAATTTTCATTTTTTTGAGACTCTGTTGCCTAGACCGGAGTACAGTGACATGACCTTAGTTCACTGCAGCCTTGACCTCTCTGGCTCAAGCCATCCTCCTACCTCTGCCTCCTGAGTATCTGTGACTACAGGTGCATGCCACCACATTCACCTAATTTTATATTTTTAGTAGAGAGGGGGTTCTGCCACATTGCCCAGCCTGGTCTCAAACTCCTGGGCTCAAGGGATCCACCTACCTTGGCTTCCCAAAGTGCTGAGATTCAAGAGCACTCAGCCACATGTGTTTTATATCTTACAAGGAACACAACTAATGCGTGGAATGTCTTTGGGCCATTTTTGGTTTTGGCTTGTAAATTTTTGTGTATGTTGAAAGCAAAACCATTTATAGACTAAACAATTTGTATCTCTGAATTATAAGGGATATACTCATACTCCAATAACCAGAAAGAAAATTAATATTTAATATTTTGAAATATTTAAAAATCTAGGCCGGGCGCGGTGGCTCAAGCCTGTAATCCCAGCACTTTGGGAGGCCGAGACGGGCGGATCACGAGGTCAGGAGATCGAGACCATCCTGGCTAACACGGTGAAACCCCGTCTCTACTAAAAAAAATACAAAAAACTAGCCCGTCAAGGTGGCGGGTGCCTGTAGTCCCAGCTACTTGGGAGGCTGAGGCAGGAGAATGGCGTGGACCCAGGAGGCGGAGCTTGCAGTGAGCCGAGATCGCGCCACTGCACTCCAGCCTGGGCGACAGAGCGAGACTCTGTCTCAAAAAAAAAAAAAAAAAAAAAATCTATCCATAGATAGAATGTCATTTGTGTATTTACAAATGTAATCTACAATGGTTAAGTCATTGGGCAAGACTTACTTGGAAGAAGCTTCATGCCGTAGATCAACGTAAGATCTGGGAATGTAAATGAGGAAAACAGAACCACAGATATTCAGAAAAGGAGGGGAATAAAAGAAGAGAGAAAGAGATTTGAATTCAGTGAATGAAAACATGCAATTATATGGCAGTTCGGAAGGTTCAGAAGATTTTAGAACCAGAAGAAACAGAAGTTTCCCAGAGATACAAAACTCTTCCTAAAATGCAGATCAATCTGAACTGAGAGAAGTCTCTGGAGAAACAAATGAGTTCTTTTCTTCTTGGTGACTAAGATCTGTTATATGTTCCACTTTTCAGTAAGCTCCACCTAGGAGCTAAACTCCACCCAGGTACCTTACGTCATTAGTACTTCCCCCAGAGTGCATATACAGTAAGTATTTGGTGAATAAATGAGCTTGCCTCCACATAGGCTATTGCATCTCTCTACCATAGTGCTGACTCTAAGAAATTAAAAGTGTTTAAGCATCAGGTTCTCTAACCAACTTTAAGTTCCCTATGCTAAAGGACAATGTTGTCTTCATGTCTGGGGCCCCAGCTGGCAGAGTGAGTGCTCAATCAAAAGATGTTGAACTGAACTGAAAAATAAATATACAGAAAATAAGCTCTCACTTAGGTAGAAGGTAGAGTGGGTAAAGTTAGATATGGACCAACTTCACAGTTAGGCAGAAAAATATTCGCAAACAAATTGAGGTGAATTCAGGTTTGCCATGTAAAACCTTGTAAACTAGATATAGGATGTCTAATTGTCTGCTAACAATATGTGTAAAATTATGTCCTGTCTCATTCTCTGTGCTGTAATTTTATAGGCCTTGTCAGAAGATGGTATCAAATGCAAATTAAGAAGAGTACCTGCATATTCTCTCAACTTGAAGTCAGTTAGAAATGAGTCTAATTTGTATTGGGACACCTGAACTCTTCACTTAAGCAAGAGATACTATTATAGAATAGTTCCCTTGAGACACTGTTATCCTCACTCTAATAATACTATTAATTGCTCAACATCTTTTGGGAACTGCCTTCAAACCTTTCATAAATCATTTTCTTTTAGGTGAATATTATTTTGCAAACAGGCAAAAGTTAATCTACACCTCGTGAATAAATGTGGGTTATTGAACTAAGTAATGTAGTATTTCAGAAAGAAAACAAAGTGTGCTAACAAAATGAGTAATATTCGGGGATGTTTATAAGATGACCCTGAAATCAATGTTATTAGAAGCCACAAGAATATTCTTATCAGGGCAATATTGTGAGGATAAGTACAGTGTTTTCTGAGATGATTACAATGGAAACCAATAATCCTGTGAACACATAAATTCTGGCCAGCTTGTTCAGGAAAAGTCTCAGAACTTTAAGAGAATTCCTTCCAACTCTTAGTTATGTCTGAATCCCATGAATTTTTCTCTGAGTACTTTTATGAGAAATACCAAAGAACAATGAAACAGACAGGGAGTAGAGGGAAAAGATGGAAACTGAGCAACCCTTTGTTAACAGTGAGACACTGACTCAAAGGTTTAGGTCAAAGAGTATATGAAATTTAGTCAATAAAACAACAAATCACATGATATTTAGTTGGTGAGAAGTAAATGATAGCAGACCTATCAACTTCCTGTGGCAAACTGCTATCCCGATGGGGTTTGTGAACCCTAATAGACTTGTCCATCTTTTAAATAATTTGATATTTATCAAGATAGCCTAGATATGAGAGGGTAGAAAATACAGCCCCAACACTATTCCACCCCATGTGTTCACTGGCTATGTTGTTTGGACTATCAGTGCAATAAAATCCTATGCTTATGAGAAACCTTATTGGTTCTCCACTTCTAAAGTGTTGGTATGAACAGTTTCCACAAACTAAATAATCTCTCTTGTGCCATTAAGTTCCCACTAAGTTAATTCTCTACCCTCTACTGGAAAATACTATATCTGTGCCAGAAAATTCTCCTTATTTCCAAGCTTATGGAAATCATAAACCAATATGTCAATCACAAAGGCGTATAATGTCCTTACATAAATATATTTATATCCTTAATATTTATGATTGTTCTATATTTGAATTGTGTTTTTGTTTATTCAACCCACTATAAAAGCTATATATTTAAGGACCCCATACACCACAGGGTCTGCTTCTTTGCACTGGCAAAGAAATGGAGAGGAATAGTCCCTGTCCTCTAGACCAGTGTGTGCAATACAGTAGCCATTAAGCACATGTGCCAACAACACATCTGAAATGTGGATAGTCCAAATAAAAAATGTGCTGAAACTATAATACACACACCAGTCTTCTAAAACTTAGTACCAAAAAGGAACTCAAAATATCTCAGTAATTATTGTTTACATTGATTCTATTTTGAAACAATATTTTGAATATATTATGTAAAAGGTATTACTCAATGTACCCATTTCATTTTGGTTTTTATTTTTATTTTTATTTTTTTTAATTTTTTTTTTCTAGGGTACATGTGCATAACGTGCAGGTTTGTTACATATGTATACTTGTGTCATGTTGGTGTGCTGCACCCATCAACTCGTCAGCATCCATCAATTCATCATTTATATCATGTATAACTCCCCAATGCAATCCCTCCCTCCTCCCCCTCCCCATGATAGGCCCCAGTGTGTGATGTTCCCCTTCCCGAGTCCAAGTGATCTCATTGTTCAGTTCCCACCTATGAGTGAGAACATGCGATGTTTGGTTTTCTCTTCTTGTGATAGTTTGCTAAGAATGATGGTTTCCAGCTGCATCCATGTCCCTACAAAGGACGCAAACTCATCCTTTTTTTTTGGTTTTTAATATGACTACTAAAAAATTTAAAATTTCCTATGACCTAAATTGTGGTTCACACACTATGTTTCAGCTGGACAGCAGGGCTCTAGAAACTCTGAGACAGATACATATCGGTTTTATATATATATATATTATATATATATATAATTGCCAATTATGTATATAATATATATATTTAGATCTAACTGGTATAAAATAAGCAATACATACATTTAGTACCATTTATTTATCATTATATGTGCTATTGTTATTTTATATTTGCCATATATATATAAAATATATATTATTAAATATAAATATATATAGATCTACCTGGTATATTTTATATATATATGTTCTTGTATAACTGAGTTAAGTTTTTAATGATAAATAGAAGTTAGATAATATTTTTTCCTGTGAAATAAATCTATAGAAATGGGAATTGTAAAACCGTTCTGAGGGAAAATAAGTAGTACAATTCTTTTTTTTTTTTTTCTTGAGATGGAGTCTCCCTCTGTCACCAGACTGTAGTCCAGTGGCATGATCTCAGCTCACTATAATCTCTGACTTCCTGGTTCAAGTGATTCTCCTGCCTCAGCTTCCTGAGTAGCTGGGACTACAGCCGCACGCCACCACACCCAGCTAAATTTTGTGTTTTTAGTAGAGACAGGATTTCACCATGTTGGCCAGGATGGTCTTGATCTCCTGACCCAGTGATCCTCCTACCTTGGCCTCCCAAAGTACTGAGATGACAGGAGTGACCCACTGTGCCGGGTCAGTAGTACAATTTTTTATTGCCAAAATTATCAAAACATCTGAGTGCTATTTAGGCAATATGTGGCATGAAGAGGGGGAGGAGGAAGAAGAGGAAGAGGGAGAAGAGAAGCAGCAAAATGAGGCAGAGGAAGAGGAGTAGGAAGAAGGAGAAGAAAGGGGACACAGATAAGAAACAAGAAAAGAAAATCATTCTTGCTCACAGAAGATTTCTATTTGGCTTAAAGCAGTAAAATTCTAAGCTTTTGTAAATCCACCCCTTTAGAAATTTAAGACTCAATGTATCTATGATGTTTGTGAGTCTCAAAATTGACCTTTATTCCATGTATAAAGAGATTAACTGGCAGTCAGTGTGCTTCTAATACAAGAGGATTGTCTGGACAATAAACTTAAAGGTGAGTCCCTAGAAGATTTCTATGTTGACAAACAGCTAAAATCAGGTCATAGGATACTTACATACTATAGTGTATATAATGCCCTTACGCTGTAGGGATTTTGAAAATTTCCTGCTAGAGAAACACTTGCTAGTCATAAAAAAGAAAGAGAAAACATAATTTTCAATAATTAAAAAAGGGCATATTCTACCTTTTGATAAATCTCATCATCCGAGGTAAATGTTTCTGTTGGGTAAAGGATGCGGGCAGATGAAGAGAGGCAGAACTGTTACTTTCAGGCCCCACATGTGTGAGGGTTTGTGGGGGATCTCTGCCTGCTGCCCCCAGTGATCTGATGTATTACTAGAGAGATGTGGCCCCTGATCATCAGCAGGAAAAAAAAAAAAAAGGACAAGTTCCCATGAAAGATTAAGAAATGCAGATGAGGAAGTGGAGGGGAAAAACACACAGAGAATAGAGAATGTTAGGATGATGAAATAAGAGCGATGATAAAGATGCTATGTGGGTGAGAATGGGCTTTTAAATCCATCAGAATAGGCTTCCTGGAAGGTAGGAGTCTGAGTTGAGACTTAATTAATGAGTAGACTTCAGTCTCGCAAATAATTGATGTCAAAAGCATTCCAGGCAGTAGGACAAGTGGGAAAGATGACTCATGTGCGGAATCATTTAGTGTGAAGCTGAGCAGTCCAGTGTTTCTCAAGCATAGAGTGAAAGGAGTGGGAGACAGATGGGAGATGAGCTGAGGAAGCTCAGTTCTTGGAAAGCCTTTCGGTCTCTTTTAAGCATCTTAGATTATAAGCTTTGGGCAATGGGGATCATTGAAGAGTGTTGGAGGGAGAGTGAAGTGGATTCAAATGAAAGGAAAATGCTGATGTGTACCTTCTTTATACCATGCTCTTAGACCTATTCCTCCCCTCCATACTAGCCTTTCTGTTTGTCATGTATCTTCCTTTGGTCCAGTCAAGGGGTCTTCAGTTTGCAAAAAACAATGAGAATACTCTGATGTTTGCTAGTCCCCCAAATTAAAGCTTTTATCAACTAAAGCCATTTTATTCATCATTCAAATTAATCTTTTTGAAATTTTGGTGAAAATCTTTAAATATCTTTGAAGATATTCAGTGAAAACTTTCCAATCTTCTTGAATAAAATCTAATAAGTGTTAAATAAGATATAAGCCAATACCCTTCCTCCATAGCCTGTTATGACAAAAAAGAATGGACTAGCAAAGTGTCTTCAGAGCAGGAGATACGTTTGTATGTCTCTCCTCAGTGTTAATCACAAGGCATTAAATGCAAAGTGTATTCAAAAATTAAGAGTATGAATCAGAGTCCGGAAAACAAAGCTTAAGGTCAAACATTGCCAATTGTTAATCTGTATGTTCTTGGGCAAGACAATTTTCTAAAGCCTCTTTCCCTAGACATAATATTAGAATAATAAAATGAGCTAGCATTTATTGCATACTTGTGTGCCAACAACTATCCTAATTACACTGCTTTACTTTTAATAAACTACTTAATCCTCATAGGTAGTCAATATTATCTTTATTCCTATTTTGTAAGTAAGAATGATATGGCATAGGGTGAAAGAAATTCATCCAAAGTCACATATCAAGAAAGTAGTAAAGTTAGGATTTGAATTCACCAATTCTAATCCAGAGCCCATATGTTTAATCACTCTGTACCTATAAAACAGATTGTTAGGATTACACTGGTGAACAAGTATGAATGATATTTGTACACTGAAGACTGTTGTCCAAATTTAGATAGCATAGGCAGTTGTATTTGAAATAATGCATGTTAAAGTAATATCTGGCATATAGATGTTCTCAGAAAAAATGAGCTCTCATTTATTCTTCCACAAAAGCAGCTGCTCTTCCTATCTCTATATCCCCAGTATGGGAAGGACTTCAAAATGTGTTCTTCTTCCTGTAAATCCCAGTATTAAAGAATTGAAAGGAAATGCAAACTGGTACCAGATGTTCTGTAGCTGTTCTGGTTTGAATGTACCTTGATTTCCTGAACATCACTTATACTTTGACAGTTTTGTCTTCACTATCTTCACATGCATCCCACCTGAAATTGCTTGAGGAGCAAAATGGGAGAGTCACAGCATCAAAGCTAATATGCTCATTTTCCAACTGTTTAATTTTCCCTCCCAAGATTCAGAGGACTTTCTTGTGTTCATGTTCATGTGATCAGAGAAAGACAGACTGAAGGGAAGATGGATACATTACAACCACACCCACCCAAAACCCTGAAACTTCTTTCCCAAAAAGCATTCCAGGTGTCTGTGACTCTGGCTATATAACCCTAACATAAAAATTGTCGGGCCGGGCGCGGTGGCTCAAGCCTGTAATCCCAGCACTTTGGGAGGCCGAGACGGGCGGATCACGAGGTCAGGAGATCGAGACCATCCTGGCTAACACGGTGAAACCCCATCTCTACTAAAAATACAAAAACTAGCCGGGCGAAGTGGCGGGCGCCTGTAGTCCCAGCTACTCGGGAGGCTGAGGCAGGAGAATGGCGTGAACCCGGGAGGCGGAGCTTGCAGTGAGCTGAGATCCGGCCACTGCACTCCAGTCTGGGCGACAGAGCGAGACTCCGCCTCAAAAAAAAAAAAAAAAAAAAAAAATTGTCAAATGCCTTCCTTGTGTGACTCAGTGTAGATAACAACACTATGTGGGTTCACTACATTTTGAATCATTCACCTATTAGAAAATCTGAACAGAAAAAGAGACTATTTGTGGTGATAGGAGACCATACACATTGTGGTTCATGCTACACAGTAAGAGAAAGTGGTTTTAAAATAATATAAATCAAAGGAAACATATTTATTAAACTTTGTACGAACATACTAAGAACAATCCTCCTTCAACAAATACTTGTAAGAATCTTCAGAGTCTATAAATCTCATCTTTAATAGTTTTGTAAATCTCATTCTGTCCCTCTCCCATCAGTTTTGATTATCTGGCATTTCTTCATTTATGTTACAGAAATGTTTACTACCAAAACAGTACTTATTTATTTTTATATTGGCTGGGACTTCTTCCAAAATATATGGAAAATAAAGATTGGGTACTTAGCCTTATTCATCTCTTCCCTTGAGCAGTGTCTGTCACACAGTTTGCATTCAAAAAATAATGGGCTAAATATTTAGAGAGAATAAAATAATGAATTTTCATAATCCTTTACAAGTCAGCTCCAGTCACCTCTGTGAAGCCTTCACCAGTTACCTCGATCTCTAAAAACAACAGTGACATATGAAATACCCAGGTTATCGCCTAACAAGTACTTGGCACTCAGTAAGTAGATGCAGTGATTGCGATTGAGTCCCTATATATTCTTCCCCCAAACTCTACAAAAATGATGAATTGACAATGTATGAATTATTATTTTAACTTTACATATGAGAAAATCATGAAGCCTAGTGATGTTAATAAAATAAGAGCTAGCATTACAGGCAGGTGTGTGTGTGTATGCCTCTCTGTGTAAGGCAGACATATTGTTCTGCTTTCCAAATGCTCACTTATTTAGTGTAAACCACACACCATGTGTTTTAAGTGCTCTTTTAAACTTGGAGAAAATGAATCATCCAAGTTCACAGCATAATTCAATGACAAAACTAGGATATGAATTCAGCCTCAGCCCAGGGTTCTTACTTGCTATACCATATGGCCTATCTAAAGTTGAGCAACTGGCCCCAAGTCACACAGCTGGCAGAAGAGAATGAATATGAACCACACCTGCCCAGCTTGTTCTTCAACACCATACTGCCTTTTCCAATAGTCCTGTTCTTTTAACTTCAATGCCACTTAAAATTTTAGAGCTGGAAGAAACTTTAGAGTTGATCTCACTTCATTCCCTTATTCTCAGATCATATATCTGATGCTTACAAGAGAGAAGAGAGTTTGCAAAAGTAACATAGCAACTTAATGTAGTAATTAAGTCCCAAACCTAAGTCTTCTCTTCACATTCACCATGTACCATCTACATTGGGACTCTTTCATAACTTGTTTGGTAAATGCTTTCTGTTTCTAAGATTTGTATCCATCATAAAACAGCAGATGAAAAGACAGGTCTAAGAAAAAGATTGTAATAACCTCATGAATTAAAAGGAGGTAAATAAATACAAATTTCAGACACACATCTTGGGAATAGACCATTCTGAATATCCATGTAAATTTCCAGCATAATTATTCACACAAAATTATGAGGTAACTCCCATTTATTTACTTGTTTACACCAGCAGACATTTGCTCTTACAAAAATCATCCATTCAACAATTATATAAGTGAAAGAGAAACAAAATCCTTCTCAGGCAAGCAAATGCTAAGGAAATTTGTTACAACTGGACTAGCTTTACAAAAGTTCCTTAAGGGAGTGCTAAACGCGAAAGTGAAAGAACAACACCTCCTACTACAAAAACACACTTAAGCACATAACCCACAAACACTATAAAGGAGTTACACAAGTCTAAAAAACAACCAGCTAACAACACGATGACAGCATCAAAATCACACATGTCAATATTAACCCTTAATTTAAATAGTCTAAATGCACATTTGAAAAACAAAGAGTGGCAAGCTGGATAAAAGACAAGACAAAACTATCTGCTGTCTTCAAGATGCCCGCTTCGTATGTAACAATATCCACAGTCTCCAAGTAAGGGGATGAAGAAAAATCTACCATGCAAACAGACAACAAAAAAAACAGGAATCACAATTTTTATATCAGATAAGATAGATGTTAAACTAACAATTAGAAGAATAAAGAAGGGATTACATAATAATGAAGGGTTCAATTCAAAAAGAAGACTTAACTATTATAAATGTATATACCCTCAACATTGGAGCACCCAGATTCATAAAAAAAAAAGTACTTCTTGGCATATGGAGAGACCTAGACAACCAAATAATAATAGTGGCACACTTTAACACCCCACTGACAGTGTTATTATCAAGGCAGAAACTAAGAAAGAAATTCTGGTCTTAAAACTTGACACTTTGGCCGGGCGCGGTGGCTCAAACCTGTAATCCCAGCACTTTGGGAGGCTGAGACGGACGGATCACGAGGTCAGGAGATCGAGACCATCCTGGCTAACACGGTGAAACCCCGTCTCTACTAAAAAATACAATAAAACTAGCCGGGCGAGGTGGTGGGCGCCTGTAGTCCCAGCTACTCCGGAGGCTGAGGCAGGAGAATAGCGTGAACCCCAGAGGCGGAGCTGGCAGTGAGCTGAGACCCGGCCACTGCACTACAGCCTGGGCGAGAGAGCTAGACTCCATCTCAAAAAAAAAAACTTGACACTTGACCAATGGAACTAATAGACATCTACAGAATAGTCCACCCAACAACCACAGAGTATACATTCTTCTCATCTGCACATGGAACATATACTAAGATAGACCACATCATCAGTCATAAAGTAAGTCTAAATAAAGTTTTTAAAAAATCAAAATCATGGCCGGGCACGGTGGCTCAAGCCTGTAATCCCAGCACTTTGGGAGGCCGAGACGGGCGGATCACGAGGTCAGGAGATCGAGACCATCCTGGCTAATACGGTGAAACCCTGTCTCTACTTAAAAATACAAAAAAAACTAGCCGGGCGACGAGGCAGGCGCCTGTAGTCCCAGCTACTCGGGAGGCTAAGGCAGGAGAATGGCGTAAACCCGGGAGGTGGAGCTTGCAGTGAGCTGAGATCCGGCCACTGCACTCCAGCCTGGGTGGCAGAGCAAGACTCTGTCTCAAAAAAAAAAAAAAAAAATCAAAATCATGCCAAGCACACTTTTGGATGACACAGTGCCATAAAAACACAGACCAATAACAAGAAAATCTGTCAAAACAATTCAAATGCATGGAAATTAAACAACTTACTCCTGAACAACTCTTGGGTGAAAAATGAAATTAAGGCAGAAATAAAAAATTCATTGAAATTAATGAAAACAGAGATACAACTTACCAAAATTCTTGGGATGTAGCTAGAGCAGTGTTAAGAGGAAAGTTTATAGCACTAAACACTTTCACCAAGAAGTTAGAAAGATCTCAAATTAACAATCTAACATTGCACCTAGATAAACTAGAAAAGAACAAACCAACTCCAAAGCTAACAGAAGAAAATAAATAACTAAAATTAGAGATGAACAAAATAAAATTGATATGCAAAAGTCCCTATAAAAGATCAATGAAAACAGGAATCAGTTATTCAAAAGAATAAATAAGATTAATTGACCAGTTAACAAAAAAATCTAAATTAGGTACAATCAGAAATGACAAAGATGACATTAAAACTACTTACACAGAAATAGAAAAGATCTGCAGAAGGTATTATGAAAATTGTACGCACACCAATTAGGAAATATAGAGGAAATGGATAAATTCCTGGAACATACAATCTCCTCAGACTAAACCAGGAAGAAAGTGAAACCCTAAGCAGAACAATAAGAAGTTTCGAAACTGAGTCAGTAAGTAAAAACTTACCAACAAAAAAACATCCTGGACCAGATGGATTCCTAGTCAAATTCTGCCAGACATACAAAGATACCAATCCTACTGAAAATATTCCAGTTGACGAGGAGGGACTCTTCCCTAACTCATTCCACGAAGACAGCATCAGTCAGATACCAAAATCTGGCAAAAACACAATGAAAAAAAAAAAAACTGTCAGGCCAATATCCTTGATGAACTTAGATGCAAAAATTATTGACAAAGTACTATCAAACCAAATCCAGCAGCATATCCAAAAGTTAATATACCATAATCAATTAGGCTTTATTCCTGGGATGCAAGGTTGGTTCTACATATGCAAATCAATAAATGTGATTCACCAGATAAACAGAAATTATATATATATATGATCATCTTGATAGATGCAGAAAGTGCTTTTGATAAAAATCTAACATCCGTTCATGATAAAAACCCTTAGCGGACTGGGCATCAGTGGAATTTACCTCAAAATATTAAAAGCCATATTTCACAAACCCACAGACATCTTATTAAATGGGCAAAAGCTGGAAGCATTCACCTTAAGAACCAGAAAATAACAGGATGCCCACTCTCACCACTCCAATTCAATTCAGTAGTGGAAGTCCTAGCCAGACCAATCAGGCATCAGAAAAAATAAAAGCATCCAAATAGGAAAGTAACGAGTCATTTCCTATCTCTCTTCATGGACAATATGACTTTATACTGAGAAAACCCTAAGACTCCACCAAAAGGCTCCTAGAGCTGATAAATAACTTCAGTAAAGTTTCAGGATACAAAATCAATGCACAAAATTATTAGCATTTCTATACACTAATAATGTTCAAGCTGAGCATCAAATCAAGAACTAATCCCATTTTGCCAGGCGCGGTGGCTCAAGCCTGTAATCCCAGCACTTTGGGAGGCTGAGACGGGAGGATC
Organism: Trachypithecus francoisi; assembly: GCF_009764315.1. Taxonomy (NCBI): domain Eukaryota; kingdom Metazoa; phylum Chordata; class Mammalia; order Primates; family Cercopithecidae; genus Trachypithecus; species Trachypithecus francoisi. Next base: position 76,751,005 of record NW_022681472.1, on the reverse strand, counting down.
ACGAGGTCAGGAGATCGAGACCATCCTGGCTAACATGGTGAAACCCTGTCTCTACTAAAAAAATACAAAAAACTAGCCGGGCGAGGTGGCGGGCACCTATAGTCCCAGCTACTCGGGAGGCTGAGGCAGGAGAATGGCGTAAACCCAGGAGGTGGAGCTTGCAGTGAGCTGAGATCCGGCCACTGCGCTCCAGCCTGGGTGACAGAGCGACACTCCATCTCAAAAAAAAAAAAAAAAAGAACTAATCCCATTTTCAACAGCCACACACACAAAAAGGAAATACCTCAGAATACATCTAATCGAGGAAGTAAAAGATCTTTAAAAGGAGAACTTCAAAACACTGCTGAAAGAAATCATAGATAACACAAAGAAATGGAAAAACATTCCATGCTCATGGATTAGATGGATCAATACCATTAAAATGGCCATACTGCCCAAAGCAATCCACCGACTCAATGCAATTTCTATCAAACCATCAGCACCATTTTTCTCAGAAATAGAAAAAACTATCCTAAAATTCATACAGAATCAAAGAGCCCAAATAGCCAAAGCAATCCTAAGCAAAAGGAACAAAGCTGAAGGCATCACACTACCTGACTTCAAACTATATTATAAGGCTACAGTAACCAAAACAACATGGTACTAGTACAAAAACAGACCCATAGATCAATGGGACAGAATAGAGAAAACAGAAATAAAGCTACACACCTACAACCAACTTATCTTTGAAAAAGTCTACAAAAATAAGCAATGGGAAAAGAGCTTCCTATTCAATAAATGGTGCTGGGATAGTAAGGCTAGCCATATGCAGAAGAATAAAACTGGATCCCTAACCATCACCATAAACAAAAACTAATTAAAAATGGATTAGAGTTTTAAGTGTAGGACCTCAACTCATAAAAACCCTAGAAGAAATCCTAGGAAATACTGTTCTGAACATCAGCCTTGAGGATTTATGACTAAGTCTTCAAAAGCAATTGTAACAGAAACAAAAATTGACAAGTGGAAACATTAAACTAAAGAGCTTCTGTACACCAAAAGAAGCTATCAACAAAGTAAACACACAGCCTACAGAATGGGAGAAAATATTTGCAAACTATGCATCCAACAAAGGTATAATATTCAGAATCTATGAGGAATTTTAAAAAAAATTAAAAAGTGGACAAAAGACATGAACAGATACTGCTCAAAAGAAGACATACAAATGGTCAACAAACCTATGAAAAAAATGCTCATTATCACTAATCATCAGAGAAATGCAAGTCAAAACCACAGTGAGATACCACACCAGCTGGTATGTTGAGATGTCACACCAATCAGAATGGCTACTAAGCGGCTAAAGTCAAAAGAGAATAGATACTGGTGAGGGAATGCTTTTGCGCTGTTGGTAGGAATGTAAATTAGTTCAGCCACTATAGAAAGCAGTTTGAATATTGCTCAAAAAACTTAAAACAGAGCTATCATTCAACCCAGCAATCCCATTATTGGATGTATACCCAAAGGAAATTAAATCATTCCACCAAAAACACCCATGCATTTTTGTATGTTCATCACAGCACTAATCACAATAGCAAAAGCAAGGAATCATCCTAAATGTCCATCAACAGTGCACTAGATAAAGAAGATGTGGTACATATACACCATGGAATACTACACGGGCATAAAAAAGAATGATTTTTTTTTTGTAGCAACATGGATGCAGTTGGAGGCCATTATCCAAGTGAATAATACCATAACACAAAACCAAATACTGCATCTTCTCTCTGATAAGTGGGAGCTAGACACTGAGTACACATGGACATAAAGATGAGAACAATAGATAGGATAACCAGAGTGGGGAGGGAGGGAGGAGAACAAGTTGAAAAACTACCTGTTAGGTACTATGCTCACTACCTGGGTAAAGGAAACATCCATACCCCAAACCCCAACATCACACAATATGCCCATGTAAGAAACCTGCCCATGTATTCCTATATCTAAAATAAAAGTTAAAATTGTAAATAATAATATTCCTAAGGGTGAATCATTTTATACCTATTTTCCAGGCAAGAAAACTCACATTCAAACTTTCTCCAGGTCACAAAAAGTTAAGTAAATAATACAACCGGGATTTCGATTCACATATGGCTTATTCCAACTTTTATATTATGGTATCTCTTATTGTGTTCTGTGGCTCTGTATCTTCCAGAATTTCTTTCTTTCTTTCTTTTCTTTTCTTTTTTCCTTTTCTTTCTTTCCTTTTTTTTTTTTTTTTTTTTTTGACAGAGTCTCACTCTGTCACCCAGGCTGTAGTGCAGTGGTGCAATCCCATCTCACTACAACCCGCATCTCCCGGGTTCAAGCGATTCTCCTGCCTCAGCCTCCGAGTAGCTGGGACTACCGGTGTGCTCCACTACACATGGCTAATTTTTGTATTTTTAGTAGAGAAGAGGTTTCACCATGTTGGCCAGGCTGGTGTATAACTCCTAACCTCAAGTGATCCACCCGCCTCAGCCTCCCAAGTTGCTGGGATTATAGGCGTAAGCCACCATGCCTGGCCTATATCTTCCAGAATTTCTGCACAAACATTGCATGCACACACACGCACACGCACACAGACGTCATGACAACTACAAGCAGAAGAAATTACTGGTAAACTGAGCTGTTTCTCATTCAAATATATTTGATAAGTTTTGTCACTGTCAGTTCCTGTGCTGAGAGTTGCGTGAGGTTTTTTGGCTATCTCACTGCTCTGTGGCTTAATGTTTCTTCTGCCCTGCACCAGAAGTTTAACTATCTCCATATGTTCAGGAGCTCACAGAAAGAGAATTAAGAACGGCTTCATTTAGTATAGGCTGGGTGTTGGGTAACTCCTCTCTTCCCATTACACAGCATGAAGTCTCTCCACAGTTCATCAGTTAACACCATGGCTCCTTAATGACCAACTATTAAATCTTGGATTTCAACCTCTTTCAGAATGTTTCATTTACTGATAGATAATCAAGAAGCATTTATCGAACACCTGCTATGAGAAAGCCCCAAGAGGGGGTTACAAAGAATTATGAGACTGTGCTACTTTTCCTTAAGGAATGCAATTCCTAAGAAATAAAAAATTAAGAGAATTCTTCAACACATTCTGTAGTTGTTTTCATTTATTTGAAAGTTTTAAAGAGAACATAATAAAATCTTAACATTTAGTAAGTGAAGGGAATTAGATTGGAAAGGTGTGTATACATAACTTCAGTTGCATCTACAATTAATTACTTTTATTATTTCTTTGAAAGTTCTAAAGCAAACAGGGCAAGGTGTTAAGTTTGTTGATTAATTCTGGGCTATACTTCCAAGAGTATTAGTAAAACTTTTCTCATCGTGTTTGATATATTTTATAATAAGTAAAAATAAACTTTTAAAATAGAGGATTTATTGGTCCATGCAATTATAATATCCAATATAGAGTACACCTAAGGTGTGTGTGTAATTTATTGCAGTGAATCAGATCCATTCACGTGTCATCAGGGTCCTGGATCAGTTTTGCTGAGTTTCTCTTTGCTTCTCCCTAATCCATGCATTAACTTCATTCTTGGTCTAGCTTCCTGCAGAACAGCAAAAAAGGCTTGCAGGCAGTTTTAGTTTCCTCACACACTTACAACACCGGCCAGTCAACAAGTGCCCTTTGTTTCAACATTCTAAGAGATGTTCAGAGATTCATTCTCATTAGAATGTCTTGCCCTCCTCCCCAATCCAAAGTAATCACTGTGGTCAATAAAAGGATTTCCTCAGCTTGAGTTATATACCTCACCCTTGGACCCAGGAGTGGAGTCAACCTATCTAGAACCCCATGGAGACTCTTACAGAAAATAAAAGCTATTGAGAAGAGCCGGGCGCGGTGGCTCAAGCCTGTAATCCCAGCACTTTGAGAGGCCGAGACGGGCAGATCACGAGGTCAGGAGATCGAGACCATCCTGGCTAACATGGTGAAACCCCGTCTCTACTAAAAATACAAAAAACTAGCTGGGCGAGGTGGCTGGCGCCTGTAGTCCCAGCTACTCCGGAGGCTGAGGCAGGAGAATGGCATGAACCAGGGAGGCGGAGCTTGCAGTGAGCTGAGATCCAGCCACTGCACTCCAGCCTGGGCGACAGAGCAAGACTCCGTCTCAAAAAACAAAAAACAAACAAACAAAAAAAAGTTATTGAGAAGAGAAAAGGAGGCAAAGGATGTCAGAGGTCAATCAACTAATATCTACTCCATCATCTAGCCCTTGATTACTCAATTAGTAAAGTGTCAGGAAAAATATCAGCAATGCCCTTTTTATTTAATACCATGCATTTCTTTTATGGTCAACACTATTTCAAGCACCATAAAGTATGCAAATGTGTGTGTGTGTGTGTATTATGAAACTCAACCGTCATTTGCAAATTAATGTACTGATTAATTTACTCAATAAATATATTTTTTAAATTTTTTGAGATGGAGTCTCACTCTGTCACCCAGGCTGGAGTGCAATGATGCGATCTCAGCCCACTGCAACCTCCGTCTCCAGGGTTCAAGCAATTTTCCTGCCTCAGCCTCCCCAGTAGCTGGGATTACAGGTGTGCACCACATACCCAGCTAATTTTTGTATTTTTAGGAGAGACGGGATTTCACCATGTCGGCCAGGCTGGTCTCCAACTCCTGCCTCAGGTGATCCACCCACCTAGGCCTCCCAAAGTGCTGGGATTATAGGTGTGAGTCACTGTACCTGGCCAATAAATATTTCCTGAACACCTGTTTTGGGTTAGCCACTGAGATTCTATTTATTTATGTATATTTTGTTTTTAATCTGTTTATCTTTTAATGTTATTACAGTGTCTCCAAGCTGCAGTGATAGAACTAATTATTTTGTTCCAATTTTTTTTGTTTTATCCAAACTCACTTAAAATATTAGGACAAGGGAAACAAATTAATATACTTCAATGTTATTTTCTTCTCTCCAAAATCCGAATTATCGTTAGGCTTTCTTTGAAGTCATCTTCAGAGCCTAGACTTTGTAGGCACTGTAGAATTATGGTTCAAGCAATGAGATCACTTGGACTCGGGAAGGGGAACATCACACACTGGGGCCTATCATGGGGAGGGGGGAGGGGGGAGGGATTGCATTGGGAGTTATACCTGATGTAAATGACGAGTTGATGGGTGCTGACGAGTTGATGGGTGCAGCACACCAACATGGCACAAGTATACACATGTAACAAACCTGCACGTTATGCACATGTACCCTAGAACTTAAAGTATAATAATAATAATAGAAAAAAAATTTAAAAAAAAAAGAATCATGGTTCAAGGAACAGACTAGAGCAGGACTTGTCGAGTTCAAATTTTAGCTCACATCATTTACCGCCTTTCTGACCTTGAACAGGTTGCCTAACTTCTCTGTGCCTCAGTTTCAATAGATGATAAATAAGGTAAAAGACATTATCTTCATCATACAGACTTTGCAAGGATGAAATGGTCCCTCCCTGGTATAGCACTTAGAAGAGTACCTGGCATATTGCAAATACTTAATATTATACTCTAACAAAAAAGTGTAATGTTTACACCAAAATATTATTTAGAGTAAAGATAAAACCTTTGCACAAAAGATTAAATGCTATAATGGTGTAAAAAAGGGAACAAAAGGCAACTGGCATCATCAAGTATCTAAAGCTTTTAAATCATATCCGATCACAAACACATATTTAGAAATTCTATTAAAATAAAGAATGTGAAGAAAAGCAAAGGAAACTTATTCGTACATTCTTGTTTTCAACTCTTAAAAGATATGTATATATGTGGCTTTTCTAATCGGGAGCCTAGAAATCCAACAGGCTTCAAAAAGTAGGCCGTAAAAAAAAAAAAGAAAAAGAAAAAGAAAAATTCCCACAATGTGTCTTTGACGGTCTCAAATTATACTGACTGCTTGACAGACAAAGCAACAACCTATCTATCCTAATGGCCCAGATGAAGATTTAAACAATCTTATCTTCAGAAAAACTTCAAAGATAAAGAAACTTCCCCACTAGAATAGGGATCCCACTTCAGTATCCTAAACAGGATATCATCAAGCTTCTGTAAATAAAGCTGGAGAGCTCAGTACTTGACAAGGCAAGTCCTCTGTCCTTTCTGAGCCTCTCTAATCATTTAAAAGTCTTCCTTGTAATTCTTTAGAAGGAAACTCTTTAGTACCATTAAGTTTTCCACGCATGAACTACTTTCTAGAGCCTTCATCATGAGCACCTTCTGCTTTGATCAGAGAGCACACTAAGGTGGTCCACAGCACAAGTCTTAAGCCCCTACATTGATTTTGAAGAATGCAAATTGTTTGCCAACATTTAAACTCCAGCAGAGTTGAAAAGTCTCTTACAGGCTGAGATAGTTGGCAGATCTGCCTACATAGCTACAAAATGCTGTGTCAAACTCTGCCCTCCTCAAATTTTAACATGCCTTTTCCGCAACCTCTGATAGATAACCACATAAACAATGTACAGACAACCACGGATATAAACTTTCTGATGTTCACCTCGCGCCTCACAATACAGCAACCAGGATTATATAATAATAAAACACTCAAGATAAGCTCAGACCAGCTTATGGGAACATTTTCTCTTTTTCTATGCATGATATTCAGCTGAATAATATCAGTTAGCTTTTATGTGTCACATTTGAAAGTTAAAATTAACCTAAATTCATACCCTTGTTAGTTTTCAAAAATAAAACACTTTTTAAATTATAAAAACAGTACATTCTTATTGCAACAACTTTAAACAATACTAAAAAGTACGTAAAGCATAAAACAAAAGTCAACCCATCCAAGTCTTCCATTACCCTACAAAGCTTATTATTTTCAAATGCCTGTTAGAATCTCCTCAATGATCCACTAATATACCCATAAAGACATGAACCTGAATCTAATAAATAACTTTACCCCTCCCTTAAGGGTTACCATGCTCTAATACAGAGATTCTAAACTGTACCAAGCTCTGAGATGTTGAACAGCAAATTATTTGAAATTATAGAAGTATGACTTTCTCATGATTCAACAAAGAAGATCGAGAAAGAAGTTAAAATATTTCAGACAGGTGGGCACATAGACATGTCAGTTCCTAATCTGAGCGACTACTCTTTGTCTGATATTCACTGTGGGCTTTCCATCCATCTTTGGGGAAAACCTAACGTCTATGTGAACTGGCTGTTTTTAGGCTAGGCACTATCCTGCAGCCTTTAGCAAAGCTTGGTATGGTTTACTTTTACCAAAGTTTGGTTTATCTTTGCCAACACTTGGTTTATTTTTTCTAGAATAATGCCACAACAGCTCCAATAGGGGATTGGCAGAGATCTTTGGCACTCTAAATTTAGCGTGGATATGGTTAACTTCATCTCAATCTATCATTAAGATCACACCAACACGTAAATTTCTGTATTATTCCATATGATTAGGGAATAATTTAAACACACACATACCTCCAAAATGCAGATGTTCATTTTAAAAGGCAAGACAGCTTACTAAGAACAAAGGAAGCTATATTTTTAACTGTCCCATAATTTTATAAGGTGGTCTTCCTAATAATGGAACTAGTTCTTCACATTAATAGGAATAAATGGAGTCATATTAGAGTCACTGCCTTCCTCTCACATTTGCCACCCTCCCCAATCTCTACCCCTGGACTTACAAGGTATAAAACATTGGCCAATTTCTGGGCCTTATAGTTTTGATTAAATTCTTACCTAGCAATTTTGTCATCCATATGTATTTATATTCTTTTGAAAGTTGTCCACAGAGACATAATAGGTACACAGACATGTATACCATATTTACATGCTTTCAGTATATTATCTTAGCCATCTTGTTCTTGGGAAGATATGTTTTCCTATTAAGTCTGAGTTCTTAAAATCATTACAGCTAGAAAATGGTCTCCTGTTATAAAAAGATAATCACTGAAGCCAATGGAGTCTTTTTAGAGTTAGAACCCTTTCATTTTTAAGTTACTAGCATTTTTGGGGGGCGGGGGAGAGTCTCGCTCTGTCACCCAGGCTGGAGTGCAGTGGCACAGTCTCAGCTCGGCTCACTACAACCTCTTCCTCCCGTGTTCAAGTGATTCTCCTGCCTCAGCCTCCAGAGTAGCTGGGATCACAGGCGCACGCCACCACACCTGTCTATTTTTTTATTTTTTTATTTTTTGTATTTTTAGTAGAGACAGAGTTTCACCACATTGGCCAGGCTGGTTTTGAACTCCTGACCTCAGGCAATCTACCAGCCTCGGCCTCCCAAAGTGCTGGGATTACAGGTGTGAGCCACTGTGCCCAGCCAGCTATCTCTTTTAACCAACTTGGAAAGCACTCGGAATCTTGAGAAGGATGACTTCAATATCTTCATCTTCATTATTGATACAAAATATCACATGAGATGAGTCACTTAAGAGAAGCCCATGGTACCTCCCTCCATGGTGGCATTTATCCATTAATAAAAGCTCATTGATTACAAGTTTTAAACCAGCTCTGGTTTTCACTGTATGATCTATCGCATATTTCTCAGCCTTGTCTGCCAAAAAAATTATGCAGGTCTTTGCCAAATTCCTTAGTGAAATCCAGATATATTGTTTATGAGATTTACTGAATCTGTGAATTTGCTAACCTTCTCATGAAAGGGAATGAGGTAAGTTTGGCCTGACTTAAGGTACTGGTATTAGCTCATAATGATCATCACTTCACTTTAGAAGAACCCACAAATCACCCTTATTATTGTTCAGTCTGAGCTTCTCCCCGCTTGCCCCAAGAAATACACAGTCTGTAATTTCTAGAATTTATACCCATTCTGGTTTAGAAGATTTCTAGAATTATTTGTAGTAATTCTGGGACTATACTTGCATTATCTTTTTGGTAGCACATAAATAAATTATGTCCATATTCCAAGATGCACCCAGTCTTGAATTCATTCCAAAGAGCTGGATTCTCTAACACTGCCATCCAGGCATACCTAGAACTTTAATGTTCATCTTTCACACGTGTATTATTATTCCAGCTTGCTAATCCTTTGCCTTGATAAAGAACACAGAGTATACCAGCTAAGGTACTCTTGGCTGAAAGTAACAGGAATTTCAACTCAAACTGGCTAAGATAATTAAGGTATGTATAACTTTCAGGAGTAGATCAGGCTTCAGTATTTGTTAATTTGTGTCTCAACATTACCATCCTCTCTGCTTGCTTTTTATATCTTTCAGTCCATTGCTTATAGCATCAACGTCATAAGGAGGCTGAATCTGCTTGTATTCATAAGGTGGCTTCCAGCATCAGTCTGAGCTCATGTTTTCTGATTCATATGACACTGGAGACAAGACAGAATGAGAAAACGAGAAAAAGAGAAATTCATCTAAGAATGCTAAGCTTCCCTTCTAGAATGATTGGGCACCCACATGTCACAATCCCATCTATGTATCATCACAGTCCAAATTGATTAAACGAATTAGAATCCACCCAATAGGAATAAGGAGAATAAGCTTGGAGAAAGTATGAACATCCCAGCACTTTGGGAGGCCGAGGCGGGTGGATCAGGAGGTCAGGAGATCGAGACCATCCTGGCTAACACGGTGAAACCCAGTCTCTACTAAAAATACAAAAAATTAGCCGGGTGTGGTGGCGGGCACCTGTAGTCCCAGCTACTCGGGAGGCTGAGGCAGGAGAATGGCGTGAACCCGGGAGGTGGAGCTTGCAGTGAGCTGAGATCCGGCCACTGCACTCCAGCCTGGGCGACAGAGTGAGACTCCGTCTCAAAAAAAAAAAAAAAAGAAGTTAAGGGGAAATGGGATAATGCTGGGTAGGAAACCAAGGCTGTTCACTTTAGGAAATAAATAACAAATAGAGAGACCTTATTTATACATTTTTTGTTTTTAATCTTTCATCTTTTATCTTTTAATGTTATTCTAGTGCCTCCAAGCTGGAGTGCTAGAACTTTCTAATTAATTTTCCTACACCAAACATAATCTGAATATCTTTTATCAGCTATATCATGTAGAGAAGTCTAAATTTATTCTAGATTATCATATTCCAGAAACAATTCTTTAGAGATAGAGTTATAAATTTTAATTTTTCATTGGTTACATTTCTCTTTTTCAATATATTACTGATGGCCACTGAAATATGTATTTCCAAACCTCTTTTGTAGATGAACTAATAATAATACTGTCTGGAAGGGCTAATGATTTTCTCAAGGTCTTTGTGTCTAGTTAATAACATGTATGAGATTAGAACACAGATTTATTTCATTTTTAACCATTATTAAAAGCTCATCGATTACAAGTTTTAAACCAGCTCTGACTTTAACTATATCATCATCTCATATTTCTCAGCCTTGTCTGCCAAAAAACTTATGCAAGTCTTTGCCAAATTCCTTGGTGAAATCCAGACATATTGCTTATGAGATTTACCAAACCTGCGACTACTCCCAGGAGTTACTGGTTTTATTCTCGATGGGCCTCAGTGGAAGAGGCCCTGTCCCTCTTGTCCTCTCTACACTAAATTTCTTTTTTTGTGAAAAATTCTACTCTTTCAATAACCTCTCTTTTTCAATATAGAGTGGTGTTCAGGAGGCGCTCATAATCATGCATTACCCTTATGATTCCCCAATAGCAAAATTTAGTCTCCAAATTCTATGATGTTGTAGAAATACAAAAAGCTTTGATTCTCTTGAATTTCATTTTTATCACTCATTTTAGCAAAGTACTTAACCTCAGAGAAGTTCCATTTTCTCATTTGAAACAAAAAAATTACTCATCTAATATGGTGTTATAATAAGGGCTAAATGTAACAAATGAATGATTTTGGCATAAAATAAAGTCAGTAAATGATAGTATTTAAGTGGTAGTTTCTATTTCTGCTGCTATTATCATCTACAAATTAGAGTGGAAGTTTTAGCTAATATCCCTGAAGTCATTGAATGACTTCCGTAACTTTCCTACCTATGTGGATAAAGTTTCCTGTGCCTAGGCTGTTCTTTCCTATTACCTGTACTACTAAAACCGATTTCATCCTGTAACAAAGCCTTTCTCTACCTTTTTGTTTCCTTCAAACTAATGTAATGAGGTAATGGTATTATAACTAGCGTCTTCTCTTCTTTCCATATTTAATTGAATCATGCAATTCTTTATAAGAAATCTTACTGAGCAGGCATAAGTAGCCATTAATTTGAGGCCTGCAGAAGCAAGTAGATTCATTTGGTTTGAACATAATAGGAAATAATGGGAGAAATGGGAAGGAATACTATCCTGAAAACACTGTAGAGATATCACAGCTCATTTTTAAAAATCTCTGTATTAAAAGGTTTCACCAAAAGTGTGTAGAAAAACTGGCCAGGCATGGTGGCTCACACCTGTAATCCCAGCACTTTAGGAGGCCAAGTCAGGTGGATCACCTGAGGTCAGGAGTTCAAAACCAGTCTGGCCAACATGGCAAAACTCTGTCTCTTTTAAAAATACAAAAATTACCCAGGCATAGTGGTGGCCACCTGTAATCCCAGCTACTCAGGAGAATCACTTGAACCTGGAAGGAGAAGGTTGCAGTGAGCCGAGATCACGCCACTGCACTCCAGCCTGGGTGACAGAGCGAGACTCCGTCTCGAAAACAAACAAACACAAAAAGATGTATGGAAAAACATTCTAGAGGAAGCTTTGTATTAAATATACATCTGCATAAATTAAGGAATCCTTCCATTTTCCAATCCTGTGAAAACTATTTATTATAATCAAACTAAAATTTTAAGTCATATAAACATTTGGATTGAAATCAAGGTTTAGATGCAAATGAAAAACATTTCTGAGCAGTGCAGAATAGTCAATAGGATTTGGCAGTAGACTCCAGGATATGAGAGCTATTTAGTTCATAACGTAAAGAAAGTTTTTTTTGGCAGAAGACACAGCAAAGATGACACACTGGGGGGTCCTTCAAGAAGTTCAGCCATGTCGGTGAGTAAACCTTACCTAAACTTTGCCATCACTACAGGCAACACAGGTTTGGAAATAAAGATTTATTAAAGTATTTTATTTTCACTACAAAGATGTTGAAAAATGCATTCAACAAAGTGATATAGGAAAGTTGGCTCAAGAGAAAAATCCCAGGTACTAGAGAAGTGTTCATTACAGAGTTGTTATTTTTCCAACTGACCTATATGATACCAAATATAGGTATCATATATAGAGTGGTGTTCAGGAGGCACTCATAATCATGCATTACCCTTATGATTCCCCAATAGCAAAATTTAGTCTCCAAATTCTATGATGTTGTAGAAATACAAAAAGCTTTGATTCTCTTGAATCAAAATCAACCTCTTGGAGGAGGTTATAAGAGAATGAACTTGGCTAATACAGTTTAAACTAAGCTGGTATTCAAGGATGGCCAAAGCCAAATTCTGATATTTACTACCACCCCAACGTGCACACACTCACACACACACACACATACACACACAATTCCTCCCCTTTTCTAGAATAGTCCTTATCTTGTCCGAAGAGCTCACCTAGGCATGTCTACCTCATGTTTCATGTTCATTTTCCTCTAGGAAAATGAGATTTTTTTCTGTGTCTTTTCCCTTCATGGCACTTAGAGGTAACTTGTTAGATAATCATCCAGAACAATAGCTTAGGAAATATGTAATTTCTCACAATGATTTATTGAATATATTAGGTTGGCACAAAAGTAATTCCTGTTTTGCCATTAAAAGTAATGATGCTTTTGCCATTACTTTTTTTTTTTTTTTTTTGAGGCGGAGTTTCACTCTTGTTGCCCAGGCTGGAGTGCAATGGCACGATCTCGGCTCACCGCAACCTCCGCCTCCCAGGTTCAAGCAATTCTCCTGCCTCAGCCTCCCTAGTAGCTGGGATTATAGGCATGTGCCACCAGACACAGCTAATTTTGTATTTTTAATAGAGACGGGGTTTCTCCATGTTGGTCAGGCTGGTCTCGAACTCCCGACCTCAGGTGATCCACCCGCCTCGGACTCCCAAAGTGCTGGGATTACAGGCGTGAGCCACTGTGCCCGGCCTTTTGCCATTACTTTTAATGCAAAAACAAGAATTACTTTTTCACCAACCTAATATTAACAACACAATAGGTTATACATTGTATCCGGTATATTAATATCTTCATACCTCTTGTCTATACTTTTGTTCAAGTTATTGATATCTCAGCCTCTTCTAAAGAGTATCTGAGGATGTTTTCTACAGTATACAGAGATTTGCTGTGTAGATCATTATCATATAATTATTTGTCAGTTGTGGAGAGTTATGATGAATTATGGTTCTTATGTATTTCTACCACATATGGAAGCCCTTGGAAGGGATATTTAGATCCAAAGACCTCTTGGAACCTCCTTTATTCCTTATATAAATACCCCTGCAAAAGTTCCCTGCCACAGTTACAAGTAAAAGCAGCATGCATTGCAGTTTTCTGAACACCTGCTAAGCACTGGATGCATGCATTATCTTTTTTGAAAATTCCCTAGATCTTAATAGGTAGAGAAATAATGTCAGAGAGGTTATTTTTTTCTCAAGATCACTTAACTACAGGTGACATATCCTGAATTGATACTAGGTTCTATCTGAATCACAAATTCATGTTCTTTCTAGTATAGCCCATCTAGAAGATTTTTGTTTTGGTTATACCCTCATAGTGGCACAACATTATCAATAAGGCATCAGTAGCGCAAGAAAGGCCTTCAACTGACCATTGAATAGTTCCAGTATCCTGGGCTTAGTCATTAAGGCGCCATTTGCAGGATGCCTTTTTCAGTCACCTGGGAGTGACAGCTGTGCATGGTAGGGACAGAAGGTCAGGCCAGAAATAAATAACCTCAAGCAGATAAGGTTACGGAAGTGGCCTCCTAACACTCAAGGATTACCTCCAGATGTATAGGGAATTCATTATGAGTAAGAAAGAGTTATTTAGAAGACAGATATGAACAACTCAGTGTAGTAATATAAAGTTAAACAGGGGTGAGGTTGAAAGTGTGGAGGAATATCTCATTTATTCAGCCTTGGTTCACTGAATTCTCCTAATAACAATTAGAATATGAAACCCACTGAATCATTGGTATACAGAAGCACCAAATAAAATGCATGTGGAAATTAATCTGTGTCTACTATAGAATACATATTATGAAAACATTATTGTCTGTAGGTGTGTTGGGGGAGGGGTGGTTATTTTTAGCTTTTTTTTAAGTTTATGCCTATTATTTTTAGTGTTATGATTGTGAGTTTTGTATATTTTATAAAATATTCTATGCCATTAAATTATTTATAATATTAATGTGGTATAAATATTAAAAATCCCATCATCAGAGAAAGTCTTAGCAAATCTAAGAGTTGCAAACTATGAAAAAAATTTAGTTATTATTTTTTGGTTTTCTTAATTGCTTGATGATTATATTATTTATAAACTTTGTACTCTTCATTAATTTTATTTTCCACCAAAGGAGACGTGAGAGAAAAGTAATAAGGAGTTTAAAAAATGAAATGAATTACAATATTAGTTGTGAAATTAATTAAAGCTATCAAAGCCTACCTGATATACCTTTCTTGCCTTATAGTAAGATGAACAGGAATAAAAACTGTCATATATTCTAAGACATAAATTCTGTATGACGACAGAAGAAGATATATATCAAGTCAATGGCAAATCCAGAAGTCATCAAAATTAGTCAAAGTCACCAATAACGACTCTGCCCTTTTCTCTTTCATGACTACAACAAGAACAGAAGGATATCTTCAGTCTTCAATAAAACTGTTAAAGACTGCTGAAGTGTTTTCAACTCGATCCCCATATACGATTCAGCAGAATTTGAAAGGGTGAATGGGAAATAAGAGCAGAGAAAGTCGGAACAGAGTAGGACACCAAATGAGAAACAAGCTGATTGCCCCACAGAAACCACTCAACCTCAGAAAAGAGAGGCTCTAGGCATGAAGAAGGTGGCGGCGACGAGACTGGGCTAAAACCAGGTGGATTACTTAAATGTCTAGGAAAATGGTCATTTTCATTCCTATCCTATGCAATGACTGCTCCTGCTCTCTCTCTATAGGAAAATGGAGATGTATATTCTGAAGAAATTGAACTAAGGCCACTCTTGACTCAAGAAAATAAAGCTCAGAAAAGGGTAAGAGGTGAAGTTCTGAAGGTAAAGACAAAGGAGGTGAAGTCACAGGTGAAAGGAAAGACCTCAGCTCCCCTCATTTTACCTTACTCACAGGAGATTGGAATCCTTCTTTCAAGATCCCAAACTGCCCCAGAGAAGAGGACTATTAATAAGGACATTTGGGAAAGTCACTTTAAAATGCCAGCTGTCTACCTGATTGCCTGCTACTTGCTAAATTCTGCTTACTCGTAGAATTTCTATTTCTAAAAGGCTCCAAAATGCATTTCTGCTTTTAAGGGCTCAAAGATCACAAAATTTTGGAGGAAAGTTTCCAGCATGAAATATAAAGAACAATAAAGACAATTAGAACTGGGAACTATTTAAAAATGATAGTCCATATTTCATCCACATGAAAGAAAATATTGCATCAATAAAACAAGAACAAAGTGCTATGGGTAAACAGAAACCCTGATAAAAATTAATCCCTGAAGAAAAAAAAGAGACACAAATTTTTTTTTTTCCAAATCAGTAAAAAGATTGAAAGAAATAATGGCCGGGCGTGGTGGCTCAAGCCTGTAATCCCAGCACTTTGGGAGGCCGAGGTGGGCGGATCACAAGGTCAGGAGATCGAGACCATCCTGGCTAACACGGTGAAACCCCGTCCCTACTAAAAAATACAAAAAACTAGCCGGGCGAGGTGGCGGGCGCCTGTAGTCCCAGCTACTCGGGAGGCTGAGGCAGGAGAATGGCGTGAACCCAGGAGGCGGAGCTTGCAGTGAGCTGAGATCTGGCCACTGCACTCCAGCTTGGGCGACAGAGCGAGACTCCATCTCAAAAAAAAAAAAAAAAAAAGAAAGAAATAAGTGACAAAATGCTCCAGAAAATAGAACAAAAAAGTGGAGCTAGACAATAGAAGAGAAAAGATCAGTTCAGAAAGTATCCAAGTGCAAAAACAACCACTAAAGGAATAAAATGCCTAGAATACAATGTAGATAAATTAACAAATAAATAACAAAATATAATATCTTATAACTGAGGCCATAAGTATCTAAACTGTAAGAGCCCACTACATTGAAAACAAGATGAAATTTGTAAAGGCACAGATCAGAGCAACTAAGTGGGAATTTCAATAATTATGGTTAAAAAAAGAGATTCTGAAAGCAGTACAAAGGTCTAAAATTCACATACAAAAAAATTGTGTAAGAACAGCATCATATGAATGATAATGAAAGCTGGAAAGTAATGCTTTCAAATGTCTGAGTGAAATTAAATGTCCATCTAGAATTCTATATGCATTTGAACTACCGAGAATAAAGATAGACTAAAAATATTTTCAGAAAAGTGGAATATCAAAAATATTATCTCCTTGAACACTTTCTCAAGAATCTACTCAAAAAAAAGTCTCATCATAATAAGTAAGTAAATCAATAAAAAAGACATGAGATCGTACTAACAGTCAATCCAAAACAAAATAAGAGTAAAAGCAACTCTTGGGATACTGAGGAAGGAAAAATCCCGAACAACAGCAGTGTGGCAGGCACAGACAAACCCAGATTCGGATAGGAACAGAAAAAAGGAGGTCACCAGGACCCATCTCTAGGTAAAAGTGGAAGTAGTACATTATGTATTAGGTTGATGCAAAATTAATTGTGGTTTTTGTCATTAAAAGTAATTAGTTTTGTCTGGGCGCGGTGGCTCACGCCTGTAATCCCAGCACGTTGGGAGGCCGAGGCAGGCGGATCACAAGGTCAGGAGTTCGAGACCAGCCTGGCCAATATGGCAAAACCCCGTCTCTACCAAAAGTTAAAAAATGAGCTGGGCATGGTGGCAGGTGCCTGTAGTCCCAGCTACTCAGGAGGCTGAGACAGGAGAATCACTTGAACCTAGGAGGCAGAGGTTACAGTGAGCCAAAATTGCACTGCTGTACTCCAGCCTGGGTGACAGAGGGAGACTCTATCTCAAAAAAAAAAAAAAAAAAAAAAAAAAATACTTTTATGTTACTAAATTACTCACTTTATTAAAAAAGTAATTACTTTTTTATATTACTAAAAGTAATTACTTTTAATGCCAAAAACCGCAATTACTTTTGCACCAAGTCAATTTAAAGTTTGTAAAATCTTTTACTAAGAGGCATTTTGCAGAGCTTATTTAAGATGTTGGAAGATTTAGCTCAATGATCACACATTAAGCAAATTACATAGTAATTAAATGGGAGAGAGGGAGGTGTGAAAGCTGTTTTTAAAAAAATTATCCTGGTACTAGGTACTAAGTAGCTCAGCAGTGAAAAACAAATGTTTACATTGTCATAGTAACAGTAATATGGACTGCAAATTTAACAAGCGTTTCAAATTCTATACATTGATGAAGCAGCAGGAAAGGAGAGGATATAAATAGTTAACATCTGAACTTGTGAGTCAAGAGATAGCAGTATAGAGATATTGATTTGATATGTGGAGCTAAGAAGAAACTGGCTTTGAAAAAAAA
The DNA here is from genome assembly GCF_009764315.1 of Trachypithecus francoisi. Taxonomy (NCBI): domain Eukaryota; kingdom Metazoa; phylum Chordata; class Mammalia; order Primates; family Cercopithecidae; genus Trachypithecus; species Trachypithecus francoisi. Next base: position 76,733,411 of record NW_022681472.1, on the reverse strand, counting down.
AGCTACCTTTGACGAACAGTTGGAGGCTTTAGGGGTCATGATGGTGGTCAGCATATGAAGTAGACGTGGGCGCAGAGTACCATTCTTAAAAATGCATTTGAATGTTTAAACTCTGTGTATATATTACATTGATGGATAATAAAATAACTAATTTTTAAAAATTATTTGGCAAATCCCCAGATGTAGATGATTGTCTTCACAATGTATATAGTTATGATATTATTTATCAATAGAAATGAAATAAAACAGGAATATTTATAGTATGATACCATTTTTAAAACAAAACAAAAAACTCTCTATATGGTACGTATGTAATAGTATATGCTTCTGCATACAGAGAAAAATCTAAAAAGGTACATACCAGATTATCAAAAGTGTTTACCTCTAGAAGGAAAAAAAGGGAGCAACTTTTACTTTTAACTTTTTATTTTACATCGAAATTGGAATGTTAGAGTGACTGTGTACAAATTTTGTGTTTAAAATTGTTATCGGATTTTATGGAAACAAAGGGGGATCAAAGTAACAGAGTAGAACTCTCCAAATAATGGAAAGGGAAAATCAGTCCCCTGGCACAGAGCCAGTAAGTTACATTTGATACATTTGACTTTCAACTCCCTTTGAAACTGTTTGACTTGAAATTGTTCAGCAATTGTGCTGGAAGAGGCTCAGATGCAAAGACCCTGATATTGTCTCCTACCTCCATTTCAAGTCAAGACATCTTTTTCAAGTTTCTGTATCTCAGATCTCCCATATGTGGTGCTAAGGGGAGAAAGTTAAGACATGATCCCTGTTCTAAGTAGTCTAAAGTCTGATTGGGAGAAGTGAATATGGAAACAAATATAATCCTCTGTAATTATATTCTCTTAAACTGCTCTAGAAGTTATAGAGATATAAGATATTATTAGTAGTAATATTAATAACATCCAGTGTTTAAGTATATACCATAAATTAGTCTTTTAAAGACTTGGTATCATCACTATATTGAGCTCTCATAATGGTCCTGTAAGGTGAAAAATTTTGTTATTTGATTTTCTAGATAAAGAAACTGAGGGTTATAGGTGTTGAGTAACTCATTCAAGATTGTACTCTGATAAATGCTGAAATCTAAACCTAAACTTTATCAGGCAAGTTTGACTCAAAATCTCATGCTCATACCACTACACTTTACTGTTTCCCAAATGTTTTTAGGTACACAGGAGTTATTTGATTAAGTCTGGTAAACTGAAAAATATTAGTAGATCCATTTTGTAAATAAACATTTGCTATAGATTGAACATTTGAGTTTCCCATAAATGTGTATGTTGAAACCCTAATCCTCAAGGTAGTAGTATAAGGAGGTAGAGTTTTAGGGAATGATTAGGTCATGAGGGTAGAGTTCTCATAAATCGGATTAGTGCCTTTATAAAAGAGACCCCAGAGATATCTCTGATGCAGTTTTTTACTATGTAAGGACACAGCAAGAGGCAGCTATGAAGCAGAAACCGGGCCCTTTCCCGACACTGAATCTGTTGCACCTTGATCTTGGATTTCCCACCCTCCAGAACTGTGAGAAATAAATGTTTATTGTATTTTTGTTATAGCAGCCCAAACAGACTAAGACAAAAGCAAGATGAAACATGAGCTTCCGGACTGAAGAAGTCACTCAAGCAACGACCCAGGGTGAGAGTAGGAAACCAGATCTTTTGCTCCAAGTCTCTTTTTCTCCCTTTTGCTCTACTGTGGCCTTGAAGTTTAGGCATCACAAGCAAAAGTCACAGCTCCTCCCTCCCCCATTTACTGAAGAGAAGACTCAACAGTTTTTCTTTCTAACCTAACAGTAGATTTTATTCCAAATCCAGAGTTATCCAACCTGGCTGATTTCCTTGGCAAAATTGTATTTGTGACTCCAACGAATGTAGATTTGAGGGATATTGCAGAACCACGCAAGGGGTCACTCAGAAGAAAGAATTAACTTACAACCTGTGTAGCCTGTGCTTTCTGATTCAGCACATGGAAAAAGGGAAAGCCTGAAGCATGTCACAGGAACAAGAAGGAACACATAAATAATGTCACCCATAATGTAATATGGTTCAGAGGAAGAAATGGGGTCAGGTCATTAAAGAGTCGAAGATGAGATCATTACGCTTTAACAAGGCAAACTGTGACCAGAGGAAGACAGCAATGAAAAGTGGGCTGGGATACTGAAAGCCAGTATGTGAACACCAGGGGTAAAACAGAGCTTCCTAATCAAAACCATATTTCCAAGCTCTCAAGAAGTAATGCAAGAAGGATAAATGAGATAATAGAGGTGAAGGAAGCAGACTTAGGGAGTTGTAAATACAGGGAGGGATGGAGATGACGCACGGCCTGAAGGAGCACTCTCAGTTGGGGAAACCAAGACAGCTTTGAAACACAGCTGAAGGAAGACAAAATTGCATCTGGATAGACGATGCTAGAAATTCAAGATCCAAATTCTAATCTAATAGGAGAAAACCATCCTAGGAAGGAGATTGCAAATCACAACGGGAGAGGAAGAAGTTAATGGAAAACAATATTTCAAGTCAGCTTTGCCTCTGAAGGTGTTGAACTGAAATCTGTGGAAATCAAGGTGTGCTGGAGGTAATAATCTCCACGTGTTCATGTATAACTCAAAACCCTCTTGATGTTCTGCCTGGCAAATTATATATTTTCCTGTTTTGACCTACAGCAGGGGATATTGTCCAAGGACTTAGGCTGGGGGCCTGAGAGGACTCAAGTTGCACTAGACGTCTTTAAAAATTTTGAAGTCCTTACTGTGCTTCAAATACACCCTCTCTCCAAACACACACCCCCTCCAACACCAGCCCTGTAGTGATAGGCACCTCCTCTTTGATATGCAGAAGTAAGAGGAGGTTTGGTAAAAAGTTTTCAGACATTTGAGACCTCTTTCTTAGTGATTGATTTGATGAGACAGCATAAGCAGAATCTATAAAGAAAGATGATATCTGCTGGGCATAGTGGCTCACACCTGTAATCCCAGCACTTTGGGAGGCTGAGGTGGGCAGATCACCTGGGATCAGGAGTTCAAGACCAGCCTGGCCAACATAGTGAAACTCTGTCTTTACTAAAAATACAAAAATTAGCCATGCATGGTTGTGCACGCCTGTAATCCCAGCTACTCAGGAGGCTGAGGCAGGAGAATCACTTGAACCTTGGAGGCGGAGGTTGCAGTGAGCCAAGATCATGCCATTGTACTCCAGCCTGGGCAACAGAGTGAGACTCCATCTCAAAAAAAAATAAAAAGAAAAAAAAAGAAAAAGAAAGGAAGGAAGGAAGGAAGGAAGGAAGGAAGGAAGGAAAAGAAAGAAAGAGAGAGAGAGAGAGAAAGAAAGAAAGAAAGAAAGAAAGAAAGAAAGAAAGAAAGAAAGAAAGAAAAGAGAAAAGAAAAGAAAAAGAAAAAAAGAAAGATTATATCATTGATTTTAAACCACTACAGAAGCAGAAGATATGAGGCTCTTAAGATGTTTTAAATAATAGTTGTTTAAAACATAATAGCACAGCTATGCTTCCAAAACAGGTTTAATTATTTGTTTTACTTGCTTTCCCTACTAGCTTAATAAAGAGCCAAAACGACGACAGTCATGTGCCACTTATCAATGAAGTTTTATTCTGAGAAATGTGTTGTTAGGCAATTTGTCATTGTGGGAACAAGGTAGAGTGTACTTACACAAATCTAGATGGTATAGCCTGCTACATACCTAGGCTGTATGGTATAGCCTACTGCTCCTAAGCCACAAACATGTACAACATGTTCCTATACTGACTATATATGCAATTATAATATAATGGTAAGTATTTGTATATCTAAATATATCTAAACAAACATAGTAAAGGTAGAGTAATAATATTATATTATAATCTTATGGGACCACCATCATATATGTGGTCCATCATTGACCAAAACATTGTTATGGGGTGCATGAGTATTTCAGGTTTGGAGGCTTACTTTCCCGTGATCACTCTATGTCAGAATAACTATATGAATAAAATTCTTTTTAAGAGAAAGTTGAGGCCGGGCGCGGTGGCTCACGCCTGTAATCCCAGCACTTTGGGAGGCCGAGGCGGGCGGATCACAAGGTCAGGAGATCGAGACCACAGTGAAACCCCGTCTCTACTAAAAATACAAAAAATTAGCCGGGCGCGGTGGCGGGCGCCTATAGTCCCAGCTACTCAGGAGGCTGAGGCAGGAGAATGGCGTGAACCCGGGAGGCGGAGCTTGCAGTGAGCTGAGATCCGGCCACTGTACCCCAGCCTGGGCGGCAGAGCGAGACTCCGTCTCAAAAAAAAAAAAAAAAAAAAAAGAAAGTTGAGATGGAAGGAAATTATTAGAATTGTTTGAAACTCTCTACTGGTCAATTTGAGAATTTAATAAATTCCTGCTTTTTCACTCATTCCTTCCTTGAGTTATTATTAATAGGATTCCTAACATACACCAGGCATTGTGGTGAGCCCTGGGGATTTGACAGTAAATAAAACAAGTACAGTGCCTATCAACTTACATTTTAGCAGGGGACAGGCTCACTGATTACTTAAGAGTTGTTGCCAGTGCTATTAGGAACGCTTTGAACATTCTATGATATTTATAAGTTTATTATATATTATATAACATAAGAGGAGACATGACCTAGTGGATGAGGAGAGGCTAAGAAATCTTCTCTAAGGAAGAGACATTTTATTTGAGACCACAAAACTAATACAAACTATAGGATCTACCTGGGGCAGGGAGGAGAACAAGGGAGCATTCAGACACAAAGAAAAGCTAGTACAAAGGCTTATAGCAGAAAAAAGCAGACATAACATTTACAAAATGCAAGAAGCTAAGGGACTACAGGAAGTAAGAGGGGTGAATACCAGGTTATGTAGGGACTATGGGCCTTTGTTAAGATCTTGGGGTTTTGCCTAAGATCAATGGTAAGAAATCATATTTCTAGCAGGAAAGTCAAAAAATCTATGTACTTTTAAACATGTATGATCATATATACGTCTCTAGTTTTGACTGCAATTTATTTCCTATGTGTGGCTCGATTTTTAAAGGTGGCTTCTTCATTATTTCTCCCTTGCATACATGTCTCAGTCTGGACCAGATCCATCTTATGGTATACAGTACTGAAGTTAGTTTGTACCATCTAGCGAAAGCTGACTGTGCATATCTTGTAACTCTACATTCAGTGGCATCAAGATGAAGCTAGAAATCAGTGATGGTGAAAATATTTACTCCATGGGAATTGACAAACACCACAGAAAAGGACTTTTTAAATTAGAGACCCAATGGACCAGAACCTAATAAGAGCTGTCTCTGAGGTCCAGTGATTGGAGAAATTGCCTAATCACAACTTAGAGAACAATGACCAGGCAAAATTAAAGTATGCTGGTTCACACCTATAATCCTAGCACTTTGGGAGACTGATCACTTGAGATCAGAAGTTCAAAGCCAGCCTGGCCAACATGGTGAAACCACATCTCTACTAAAAATACAAAAAAAATTAACCTGATATGGTGGCAGGAGCCTGTAATCCCAGCTACTTGGAAGGCTGAGGCAGGAGAATTACTTGAACCTGAGAGGTGGAGGTTGCAGTGAGCCAAGATTGCACAACTGCACTCCAGCCTGGGGGACACAGCAAAACTCTGCTAAAAAAAAAAAAGAGTATGCATACATAATCCTATACATGTATAAAAAGCAAATGTATACAAAATAATATATATACACATAATATATGGATATATATAATCACATACACACATCATACATATATAGAGAGAGAGTTTAAAAAGAACTGCTTGCTTCTAGAGATGGAGGATTCTTTTATTCTTCATCTTACTTTCAAGTGCCTTGCATGGTACTTGGCACATAGTAAATGTTCAATAAGTGTATATTTAAGGGATGGGACAGAAACTCTGCTATTTTGTAGGTATACTCGTAGATCCTAACCACCACTACTCTTTCCAACATATACACACTGCCAAAACATTAATCCCAGTGCATTCTGGAAGAGCCCAAAAACACTGTGTATGGGAAAAGCAATAAAGGTGTCTGGCAGCAGTCTTGAATATATTTATATCATTCATGTAAATATGTGTGATTTGCAATGCCATTTTCAAGTACACTACTGATGTCTGAATCTATGAACTAACGGAGTTGATGTAAATTGAGAGCCATGACTAACTCAGCTACTGAAAGATATCAAATATCATCTGCACTAAGCAGGCAACTTATCAGAAATTCCTACTGTTATGGTCATTCCTAAATGATGCAGCAAAATATAGTTTCTCCTTCTTCATTAATTGGCAGTGCTGCTTCTGCTGAGAATTTTCCACAGACCCTCTAGGAGGAAAAAGAAAAAGAAAGTCTCTCCTTTCTTCTCTCAGAGCATGACGCTTATAGTACTATACAGTACATTTTATTACAGTGTACCTTTTACAATGTTAAATCCATTTGGTAGTACAGATACATATATTTGTATATACTTAAAATTTCTTGATTATAGAAATTGTCTTTTTCACCTCATAATCTCTTTACAAAAGTTAAATAGATAAAACATCTGCCTTTATGTTTAGCGTCTTTCCTTCAATAGATGAAAATTTACTAGGAACAAAAGGCCATCTTATCCATGTTTGTACCCCAGTCTCTAGCAGAGAGTCTAGCAAGAGAAGACTTTGAAAAATTAATTGAATCAATGAATGAAATTGAACCAGATCTCCTTTTTCTGCTATACCTGAGAATATGGAATTTCAGCACTCCCAGGTCTGTCTGCCTAGCTGAATTACCTCTTTTCATCCATTGTCTTCGTTCCCTAACTCTAAAGTCCAATATTTTAAAAAACCATAAAAGCGGCTGGGCGTGGTGGCTCACATCTGTAATCCCAGCACTTTGAGAAGCTGAGGTGAATGGAGTTCAAGACCAGCCTAGCCAACATGGTAAAATCCCGACTCTACTAAAAATACAAAATATTAGCCAGGCATGGTGATGGGTGCCTGTAATCCCAGCTACTTGGGACATTGAAGCAGGAGAATTGCAGTGAGCCAAGATTGCCCTATTGCACTCCAGCCTGGACAACAAGAGTGAAACTCTGTTTCAAATAATAGATAGATAGATAGATAGATAGACCATAAAGCAATGAATAAACTAAACCATAGATTTAACTACCTGTGAAATTTCAGTCAAGTCGATTAATTCAGTTTCTTCATCAGTAAAACGCATAATCAAGGCTCTAATTTAAAAATAGCTTAAATTTGACAATTAGATTGGGCTGTACCCATTATAATGTGAAGCCACAACATGTGAAATGAACACTAAACTCCAACGATTCATGGAGCATCCTTTGACTAGCTTCATGAGAATTGGACATCAAAAGCCTCTAGTAGGTTAATGTATTAATTTGTATTAATAGTATTAACTTGTTAATGGAGCTTCCTTTGACTAGCTTCATGAGAATTGAACATCAGAAGCCTCTAGTAGGTTAATTTATTAATCCCCCAAATGCAGCCAAACTCTAAAATTTCTGTTAGTACTTTTCAATTCCAAGAAGTTCATAAAATCATAGAACTCTATTATTAAAATGAACATTAAAGATCTTTCTTGATCTCTTTTTATATATCAAGATAATACCAGCATTTAAAAGGCTCTCTCATCTTACCTACTACCTAGGAGCACCTACCACAGTTATTACAGTTGATATGTTACCTTTTGTTGACAATCTCACTCAAAACTATATATGGAATTCCAGCATGTAAAATAGATGAATAGAAATACTCCTGTTGAATCACAGTAGGGGAGAAGTTCTCCCTTTCTGCCATCTTGTGCAAATCCTGATGGCCTTCTCCGTATCTCAGGAGGCTCAAATACACATGATTTTAAAATGCTGTTCTTCAAACATTGCTGTGAACGTATCTTCTAGCCTTTGTTTGAACACCTTTAGAGATGGGCAACTAACTTAATAAAGTTACTCAATTCAACATCTTTACCCAGTTTTGACTATTGCAAAAAAGACATTAAACACAGTATTGTGCTGAAATCATTCCTTGTAGTTTCTGGCCTATTTTTACAATTATACTCTTGGGGTCACATAGAATACACTCGTCTGTGGTAGCTGACAATTTCTTTTTAAGATCTGCTCTGCCAACTCTATATTCTCTTTCTTCCATATGTTCGGAGCAGGCTTGTTCCAATTATAGCATTGGATATATCTTGCAATAATGATTGCTTCAAAGCAGGGAAAGGAGAAATGGCCTATTCTGGGCTGCTAACACACCTTCCCTGAGATTGATATAGATGCTGGTGAAATTATGTTCTTACTTTCCTCCAGGGCTGCTAAAATGAGAATGGCAGTAGTCAGATATCCTGCCACATGGAGAAAATCTGTCTGCATAGGAAAGAATGAGGTCAGCAAGCAAAAAAAGCAAAGATTAGAGAGAAAATGAAAGAATATTTCTTGATGTTTCGAGTGCTAGGTTCCAGTTCTTCATATTTTGATTTGTATAATTCCTACTTCATTTTTTGTGACCTCACCTTGATATTCTTCTCATATATGTAAACACCAACAAAATTATTTTTACTATAGAAAATTTGAAATGTGTACTCATTGTCTGATGTCAAAGCATCCTAATAATGAGAACAGTTCTAATATTTTCTGCTCCTTAAATCTGTTAAAGTAACTGAACTGCAGATTATGTTTAAAAATATAGATGAACATAAGAAAATAAAATTGTGTTGTTTGCAACAACATGAATAAACCTGGAGGACATTATGTTTAGTGAAATAAGCCAGACACAGACAGACAAATATTTTAGTCTCCACTTCACTAGAATGAACCCTTTTAGATTCTACATATGATCTCACTCATATGATCTCACTCATATGTGGAATCTAAAAGGGTTGACTTCAGTGAAGTAGAGAGTAAAATAGTGGTTGCCAGAGGCTGGATAAGGGAGAGGAAAGGGAGAGAGGAGGAAAGGTTGGTCAACTGGTACAGAGTTACAGTTAGATAGCAGGAATAAATTCTGGCGTCCTATTGTACAGCACGGTGATTATAGTTAGCAATAATATATTGTGTATTTCAAAATAGCTAGAAGAGAGGATTCTGAGTGTTCTCACCACAAAGAAATGTTAAATGATTGAGGCGATGGTTTTGTTAGTTACCCTGATTTGATCATTACACAATATATGCAGGTAATGAAACATCACATATCCCATAAATATGTACAATTATTTTGTGTTGAGTAAAAATAAAGCAAAATTTAATAAATACGATTTAAAAATGTAGATAGAGACACTATTGTCACTTAGACTTCCTTTGATTCTGAGAGGTCTCATTTCCCCTCTTTTATGCAGTCCAAACCACACCTCCTCATCTCATGGGTCTGAGATGTCCTTGGCACAAAGGGCCTGTTTTCTTTTGCTTTTTCTTTACTTTATTAGGAAAACATGGCTCATTTAACTTGGCTACAGCACAGAAACCTGGGAAAATCTCTCCACTTGAACTCCTGTTAATTGCAAAGTATCAGAAGGAAAAATCATTAAAAGGAAAGTACACATGTATCGTTTATAATTTAATCTACAACAGGCAAACTGCAGCCACGGCAGAACCCTACAATTCCCTATATCCTATACAGAAAGGACAATGCCTCAATGTCACTTGACCCCATGTGAAAAAAGCTGTTCTATTAGGAAGTCCTGTATTGGTTTTCCTCATCTGACTCTTCTAAGTGGCTCTAGAATCTTCTTACATTCTTTGATTTCTCCAGCTATGTAGGGAATCCTCTACCCTTCTGGAGAGCTTGGGATTTTATGAGAAAAAATCTAAGCCTTCCTGCTGTAATCTGGTTAGATATTACATCCTTTCCAGTTAAAATACGTTAGTGGGCCTTTAGGACAATCCAGTGTTTATTTCTGAATTCTCAAATTCTCTCTCAGGAAACTTCACATTCCCCATCTCTTTTCTTATCGTAAGACTCAGAGAGATAGCAGTCTTGTTACAGAGTCAACTACAGTGTTACTGCTTTCAACTGAAGACTGAAGTCCCTCTACCAACGGAAACCTTTTTACTTTCCCAGGACCTAAAAGACTGGCAAATATTCCCAGCTTATTCTCATGAGAAAATGAGAGAGATGAATGAAGACACTCAGAAAAACCACTGTTGGGAATTATTTCCAACCCATGCAACCATGTGGCTCTTTCCTTGAATTTGATTGAAGCACTTTAGTTCTTGTGTGAGCCAAATTTCTGTGGCTTATGTCAGTCAGGCTATATATACATCAAGAAGAGTAGGAAAGAACTAAGATTAGGTGTGAACCAAACCCCTTCTATGAATTATGGTGAGTGGTTTATATGAGTTATCTGTCATATAACTAAATGAGGATAGCTAAATATAAATGAAAACAGAATGCCTAATACCAGCTCTGAAAAGTTCCATTGTTTGGAGTCTGAGCAAAGAAACAGCCAGGAAAAGAGACTGAGATGGATTGTTCAGTGAGGTAGGAGCAAAACCAAAATATGATGACCTGAAAACCAAGAGAAGAAAATGGTTTTAAAAAGAGGGAGTGCTTGTCAGGGCGGGGCGCTGTGACTCACACCTGTAATCCCAGCATTTTGGGAGGCCGAGGTGGGTGGATCACCTGAGGTCAGGAGTTCAAGACCAGTCTGGCCAACCTGGCGAAACCTCATCTCTACTAAAAATACAAAAATTAGCTGGGCGTGGTGGCAGGCACCTGTAATCCCAGCTACTCAGGAGGCTGAGGCAGGAGAATCACTTGAACCCAGGAGGCCAAAGTTGCAGTGAGCCGAGATTGCGCTGTTGCACTCCAGCCTGGGCGATAGAGTAAGACTCCATCTCAAAAAAAAAAAAAAAAAGAGGGAGTGCTGCCAAGAAGGATGAAAACAGATATGAAAAAGACTGAGAAGGACACTCAGTAATGTAATCAGATCATCTTCTGTTGAATGTGAGGGCGTGAAGCCTGTTAGCCTGTTTGTAAACAATTAAAAGGGAGCAGACCAAGAAGTTCAGTCAGTAACATAAACAACTTTTCTAGAAAAAAGGGATACAGAGAATTAGGGTGGTAGCTGAGGGGACTGTGAAGTTAAGAAATGCTTTACATAGTTTATGTTTTCAGATAGGAAACTGTAGAGCTTGTGTGTGTGCTGTAGGGAGTAAGCTAACTAAAGGGAGAAATTGATGAAGCTGAACAAAAGGGAATATTGTAGAGGGTGTCCTAAGAAAGTTGAAGGACCAAAGTACTGGTGAAGTTGTTCTAAAGTACACTGGAACAGGAAGAAAATCAAAGAATTCAGACACAAAAGTGGGGAAGTTGGCATCTTTGGTTACAAGAAAAGAGAGGGATTTCCCATCTGTTTGCTTTTATTTTCTCGGTGAAGTATAAGGAAGAGTGTCTGCTGAGAGTTTAGGTAGGCAGAATAGAAAATAAGGAATTAACGGGGGTGACATGAGGAGAGAAGGGAAAGGAAGAATGTTCTAAGTAGCCTACAATAGGAGGTTACAGATCAGGCTTGAGGAACTAACAAAACGTCAATGCAAACACAGCACAATTAACTAAGGAACGAGCAATTTACTATAGTATTAATGGAACCCGAAATGGTAAGAAGGGACTAACTAGGCCTTGCAGGTAACTGATCAGGATTTCGATCATTCATTAAAGCCATATGCAGATAATCCAAAAGTTTTCAGCACAGAGGTAATACGATCATACATGCATTTTTAAATTATCACTCTTCCTGCAAGAAAGAAATACAAAGAAGGCACAAGGAATTTAAAGGGACCAGTAGGGAATCTCTTGTCCATGTGAGAAACAGTGTTAGAATAATCTGGAAGGATGATGATAAAGTGGAGTGAGGTGGATAGACTTGAGGGATATTTCAATGGTAACACTGGCTTTAAAATCCATTTTGTTTCACTTGGTAAGACTTTTTTTTTTAAAAAAAGAGAATTGATTTAAGTAGGATAGAAGAAAGAGAGTCTTTCTAAAAACAAAAAACAAAAAAATTATGTAAGTGGGATAGAAAAAATATGTCTTCTAAGGTTCTGGCCAGTACATCTGGATGGGTGCTATTACCATTCACAGACATGGGAACCTCCAGAGGCTTAGTTTTGAGGATAGAAACTTGTAAGTTTAATATCAGAATGTTCCATTTTTTAGAATAATTAGTATATTGAAGCGTAGGATGTTGAATATTTGTTGAGATATATAGGTAAAGAGAAAAGATGGGAAGTCCAATCTGGATACATGAAATGGAAGTTCTTTCAGGAAAAAGTAACAGTTTTGAAGATGATTATGGCAATTTTGACAATCATACTAACTAATACATATTGGGTGATTACAGTTTATCAGGCACTGTGCCAAGGATTTTAATGTAGACTATCTCATTTAATATTCACCAAGCTCAAGAAAGTAAGGTATTGTTATTAGCTTCATTTGCAGAAATGCAAGTAGAGAAGGATAGTAAACTAAGACGCATAGATGGTAAATTTGCAGCCAGAATTTGACTGTAAACTATTAGTAGAAGTGGGGGGTCTATATCTCTGAAAGAGATACTAAGATAGCTGATAAAACAGGCTTTCTTTAAGGTAGAAATTTCTCTTTAGCCACAACTCTGCGTAATTGCAATTAATGAAATTTGTAAACACTGTGCATGAGTTTACTTTGAATTTCTATATGAGTGTGTGTTTACCATAAATCACTGGTATTTTTAAGTTTTTAATAATATATTTGTTTTTATTACAGAAGCAATAAATGACCATGTAGACAAAATATCAAATTTAGATAAGCATGGAAAAAAATTAAATAATGCAGATATTTCCACCACCAAAAATGTAAAAAAGAATTGGTTATATTTTAATGCATTCTAGCCTGCATGTCTGTACACATATATATCCATATGTGTAACAAAGTAGAATAAAACACATATATTTATTATAACCTGCTTTTTTGGTAATACATAGCAAGTATCTTTTAGTTATTTACACATGTCATATAACTTAATAAACAGCTATCTGTTCCTGTGACCACAGCAGACAGTTGGCAGTTCATTTCCTCCTCTTTATTTTCATGTAACTAGTTTATAACTCAGAGGTATTTTCTTGTGGTTAGTGATGGGAGTGTGTGTGATTGTATGTATCTGGGGATGGGGGCTGGCATTTTATGTCAAACTCATGTTCCACATACATCTCGAAGCAATTCCTAAAGAGGCCATACATATTTATTTTCTAATTTCCTCTCTTGTTTCATGCTTTCTCCTTCTCACAACCTCTGATTTCTTTGTTCCCAGTGTCACTGCTGATGATTTGTGATGTTGGTGGCAAAGGAAGCGAAACGTTTATTATTATTTTCCCTTGGGCTTTGCTTTGTTAAGGCCAGGGGATGTGTTGCTTTGTTTTCAGAATTGGGCTTTATGTATATTTTGTTAAATTCCCCGAAGTCCTCTAGACACCAAGGGCTGGAAAATGAAAAACGACTATTATTGTTACCCTGCTTTGCCCAGGCCTGGAACCACCACATGTTTCTGACTTCCCAGTCTCTAATCTCCTCCTTTGCTGCCCATGAGCTAGCTGAGGGTCAAGCAGAGCTGTTGACTCTCTCTGCAATAATCCTAGAGGCATACATGGTGGTGAAAAAATAGAAATTTGTGAAAGTTACTTTAGTTCACACATGGGTTCTTCAGTTTTTGCATGATTTGAGCCATAAGTAACAACAACAACAAAAAAAAAAGGTGAGGGAAGTTCTGTCAATTCAGCCAAAATGATTTGTTTCCTCAATACCAAATATTGGCATTTTGGAAGAATCCAGGCAGTTGAGTTAATTTGTTTATTTTTCATACAGATGTTTGTCATGCAGATCCAGCCTGTAATGATTCTTGCTTTATTTTATTTTCTTTAAAATATAAAATCAATCCACGCAGGATTATTATCTCTTGCACAAAAGACACAGTGCTAAATACTATGGAAGTTATGTATAAGGCAACTTGGTGTGGTAAGAAAAGCAACCAAACAAAAGAAAATGAAATCTGAAATCAGAAAGTCAAAGATCTGCTTTTGCTCCTTAAAAGTGAAGATTGTACACAAGTCAATTACCTCTGTAATAGCTACTTCCTTCCCTGCCTTCTCACAAAACTGTTATGAAAAATGAATGTGACAATGTGTATTGAAAGATTTTATACACTGTGATGTTCACAGAAACGATAGTGCTTGCCAATTATTTGTAAAATATTATCCCTTAACCACAAGAAACCTATAGCCTAGTGAAGGCAATCAGAGATAACAAATTCAAGAATTTAATAATAAAGAGCTAAATAGTACCAGACAGAGACTCGAGAGATGTTGCAAGACAACACATGATTAATTGCCAAAGAATAAAGGCTTGAGCAGAGAGAAACAGGGAGTAGTGTGAGCTAGAATCATCAAGGGACAAATGAAAGGGTTGCCAAAACACCATGCAGGCTCAACTAAGCTTTCAGACCAGGAATCTGTAGAAGGTCAAGTTAGCACAAAAATGAAGGAGTATCAAGCTTTAATTATGAACATCTAACATTTTGATAGACAACATTCATAAGTAAAAAAATCTTCACAATTTCAGACCTTTAAATATGTGTTGGAAAGGGAGACAAACCTGCAGAGGTACCCCCTGAATATAAAAAAAAAAAAAAAAAAAAAGTTGAATTAAATAAATAAATAAAGTAATGTATTGGTTTTGAAACTATTTATTCATATCAGATCTATAATATTCAGTGTGGCTTACAATGTTATGACAGTGTCCAGTTAAAAAAAAAAAAGAGAGAGAGAGAGGGAGACCAAGGAAACAGAGAAAACTGAGTTTGAATTCTGACTGCCCCTTCACTGTTGTACCATGACCTTAAAACCCAGAAAGGCATATCTAGAAACAAGCCATGAAGTCATACTTACCTCATGGGCTATTAGGAGTTAGCAGACTTAATTAGGCAAAGGATGAGTTTTGTGTGGGGGTGGGTGGGAATGTGCCAAAAATAGAGGAACAGGCTGCCCCAAGTCTATAAAGAGAGAAATGGTTTTGAGCATCAGATGAAAAAAGACAAGGACAAGTTATCTGCATTTAGTGGGTGGGTTGCTATATCTGGAGGGACAGGAAAGAGCCAGGGTAAGCAGAGACATTGTAGGTCACACTGAGTATTACAGACTTGATGTGAATAAATAGTTTCAAAGCCAATGGATTGTTTTACTCATTTATTTTCGACTTTTATTTTAGATTCAAGGGGGACATGTGCAGGTTTATTACAAGTGTATACTGTGTGATGCTGAGGTTTGGGGTATAACTGAACCTGTCACCCAGGTAGGGAGCATAGTACCTAATAGGTAGTTTTTCAACTCTTTCCCCGCCTCTCTCCCCACCTTTGTAGTCCTCAATGTCTGTTGTTCCTATCTTTATATCATCTGTGTATAACCACTGTTTAACTTCCACTTATAAGTGAGAACATGCAGTATTTGGTATTCCATTTCTGCATTAAATTGCTTATAATAATAGCCTCTGGCTGCATCCATGTTGCTGCAAAGGACTTGATTTCATTCTTTTTTATGGCTGCATCGTATTCCATAGTGTATATGTACCACATTTTCTTTATCCTGTCCACCACTGATGAGAACCTAGATTGATTGTCTTTGCTACTGTGAATAGTGCTGCTGATGTCTTTGCTATTGTGAATAGCATTACAATGAACATATGAGTGCATGTGTTTTGTTGGTAGAACGATATATTTTCCTTTGGGTATACACCCAGTAATGAGATTGCTGGGTTGGATGGTACTTCTATTTTTAGTGCTTTGAGAATCACCAAACTGCTTTCCACAGTAGCTAAACTAATTTACATTTCCACTAACAGTGTATAAGCATTCCCTTTTCTCTGCAGCCTCACCAGAAACTTATTTTTTTACTTTTTCATAATAACCATTCTGACTGGTGTGAGATGATATCTCATTGTGGTTTTGATTTGCATTTCTCTGTTGATTAGTGATGTTAAGCATGTTTTCACGTGTTTCTTGGCTGCTTGTATGTATTCTATTGAGAAGTGTCTGTTCACGTCTTTTGCTCATTTTTAGTGGGATTATTATTATTATTATTGCTTGTTGATTTAAGTTCCTAGTAGATTCTGAACATCAGACCTTTATCGGATGCATAGTTTGTGGATATTTTCTCCCATTCTGTAGATTGTCTGTTTACTCTGTTGATAGTTTATTCTGCTGTGCAGTCTTTTTAATTTAATTAGATCTCACTTGTCAATTTTTGGTTTTGTTGCAATGGCTTTTGAGGACTTAATCATAAATTCTTTGCCAAGACTAACGTTCAGAAGGGTATTTTCTAGGTTTTCTTCTAGAATTTTAGTAGTTTCAGTCTTACATTTATGTCTTGAAGCCACCTTCAGTTAATTTTGTATGTGGAAATCGGTAAATGTCCAGTTTCAGTCTTTTGCATATGGCTAGCCAGCTATCCCAGCATCATTTATTAAATAGGGATCCCTTTTCCCGTTGCTCATTTTTATAGACTTTGTCAAAGATCAGTTGATTGCAGGTGTGTAGCTTTATTTCTGGGTTCTCTATTCTGTTCCACTAGTCTATGTATCTGCTATTGTACTAATACCATGCTGTTTTGGTTACCGTGGCCTTGTAGTATAGTTTGAAGTCAGGTAGTGTGATACCTTCAGCTTTGTTCTTTTTGCTTAGGATTGCTTTGGCTACTTGGGCTCTTCTTTGATTCTATATGAATTTTAGAATAGTTTTTTTCTATTTCTGAGAAAAATGATGCTGGTAGTTTAATACAAATAGTGTTAAGTCTGTGGATTATTTTGGATAATATGTCCATTTTAATGATATTGATTCATCCAATTCATAAGCATGGAATGTTTTTCCATTTTTTCCATTTGTTTGTGTCATGTATTATTTCTTTCACCAGTGTTTTGTAGTTCTCCTTGTAGAAATCTTTCCTTTCCTTAATTAGCTGTATACATAGGAATTTTGTGTGTGTGTGTGGCCACTATAAATGAAATTGTGTTCTTAAAGTAACTCTCCACTTGAACGTTATTGGGGTACAGAAATGCTACTGATTTTTGTATACTGATTTTATATCCTAAAACTTTACCAAAGTCATTTATCAGGTCTAGGAGCCTCTTGGCAGAGTCTTGAGGGTTTCCTGGGTATAGAATTGTATCATCAAGTAGGAGAGATACTTTGAATTTTATTTACTATTTAGATGCCTTTTGTTTCTTTCTCTTGCCTGATTGCTCTGGATAGGACTTCCAGTACTACATTGAGTAATAGTGGGGAGAGTTGCCATCCTTGTCTTGTTCCAGTATGTTGGCTGTGAGTTTGTCATATATGGTTCTTATTATTATTTTGATATATGTTCCTTTGATGCTTAGTTTGTTGAGGGTTTTTATCATGAAGGGATATCAGATTACATTAAAAGATTTTTCTGCATCTATTGAGATGATCATATGGTTTTTGTTTTTAATTCTGTTTATGTGGTGAATCAAATTTATTAATTGTGTATGTTGAACCAATCTTGCTTCCTAGGCATAAAGCCTACTTGATCGTGGTTAATTAACTATTTGATGTGCTGCTGGATTTGGCTCGCTAGTATTTTGTTGAGACTTTTTGTGTCTATGTTCATCAGGGATATTTGCCTGTAGTTTTCCTTTTTCCTTGTGTCTTTGCCAGATTTTGGTATCAAGATGATGCTGGTTTATGCAATGAAGAATGAGTTAAGAAATAGTACCTCTTCCTCGGTTTTTTGGAATAGTTTCAGTAGGACTGGTATCAGCTCTTCTTTGTATCTCTGGTAAAATTTGATTATGAATCCATCCATCCAGGGATGTTTTTGATTGGTAGGTTCTTTATTAATGATTCAATTTCTGAACTTGTTTTGGTCTATTCAGGGTTTCAATTTCTTCACTCTTTGGAGGTTGTTATTTTCCACACATTTATCTATTTCCTCTAGATTTTCTAGTTTGTGTTCATAATAGCTTGTAAGAATCTTTCGTATTTCTGTGGGATTAGTTGTAATTGTCATCTTTGTTGTTTTTGATCATGCTTATTTGGATCTTCTCTCTTCTTTCTTTGTTAATCTAGATAGCAGTCTATCAATCTTATTTTTTCAAAAAACTAATTTTTCATTTTGTCAACCCTTTGTATGGATTTCCTAGTCTCAATTTTGTTCAATTCTGCTCTGATTTTAGCTATTTCTTTTCTTCTGCTAGCTTTGGGGTTAATTTGTTACTCGTTTTCTAGTTCCTCCAGGTAAAATGTTAGATTAGTAATTTGAGATCCTTCTATCTTCTTGATGTAGGCGTTTAGTGTTATAGACTTTCCTCTTAACGTTACTTTTGCTGTATCCCATAGACTTTGGTATATTGTGCCTCTGTTTTCATTTATTTCAAAGAATTTTTTTATTTCTGCCTGAATTTCATTGTTTACCCAAAAGTCATTCAGAATAAAGTTGTTTAGTTTCTGTGTAATTATGTGGTTTTGAGAGATTCTCTTGGTCTTTATTTCTATTTTTATTTAATTATGGTCTGGCAATACACTTGACGTGACCTGAATTTTTTAGAACCTATTGAGATAGGCTTTATGGGTGAGCCTGTGGTCAGTGCTAGTAAATGTTCTGTGTGCAGATGAGAAAAATGTCTATTCTGTGGGTATTGGATGTCATATTCTGGAGCTATCTATTAAGTCCAACTGGTCAGATGACAAATTTCAGTCCAGAATATCTTCGTTAGTTTTCTGCCTCAATAATCTGTCCAACTCTGTCAGTGGGGTGTTTAAATTTCCCACTATTACTGTGTGGCTGCCTGAGTTTTTTCATAGGTCTTGAAGTACTTGTTTTATGAATCTAGTGTTCCAATGTTGGGTGTGTATATATTTTAAAATAGTTAAGTCTTCCTGTTGAATTGAATCCTTTATTATTATGTAATTCCTTTCTTTGTCCATTTTTTTACTGTTGTGGGTTTAAAGTATGTTTAAGGATGGGCACAGTGGCTCACACCTGTAATCCCAGCACTTTGGGAGGTTGAGGAGGGTGGATCACAAGGTCAGGAGTTCGAGACCAGCCTGGCCAACATGGTGGAACCCCGTCTCTATTAAAAGTACAAAAATTAGCTGGGCGTGGTGGTGCACACTGGTAATCCCAGCTACTCAGGAGGCTGAGGTAGGAGAATTTCTTGAACCCAGGAGGCAGAGGTTGCAGTGAGTCAAGATTGTGCCACTGCACTCCAGCCTGGGCGACAGAGCAAGACTCCATCTCGGATGGATAAATAAATAAATAAACAAAATCTGTTTTATCTCATACAAGAATAGTGACTCCTGTTCTTTTTTGTTTCCTGTTTGCATGGTAGGGCTTTCTCCATTTCTTTACTTCAATTCTCTGAATATCATTGCATGTGAGATGGGTCCCTTGAAGACAGCAGAAGGTTGGGCTTTGTTTTTTTTTAATCCAACTTGCCACTCTGTTTTAATTGGGGGCATTTAGACTCTTTACATTCAAGGTTAATATTGATATGTCACATTTTGATCCTGTTGTAGTGTTGTTAGCTGGTTCAAAAGCCAATGGATTGTTTTTCTGCCATGGGAGGCTGGTGGCAGTAGGGAAGGACTACTGTTTGCAGGTATGGGAGATTGCTTATCTTGAGGGAATATGTGCTGTGTGCTTTTTTATCTTGGCATATTAAAGCTGGAAAATTAGGTCCACTTAATGTGTTAAGCTAAATTTAGGATTAAAAATAACACTAATTCAGTATTTATTCCCAGTAAGCTTTCATTTTGCTTTGGTTATTTCCCATTCTCTGAAGTGACAGTTTGAGCTTTCAACTCTTCTCTTCACCCTTGTTGGAATATAGAGTAACCTAGATTTGCAGACTTGAACTACTAAAACATGTATTCAGGCCGGGCGCAGTGGCTCAAGCCTGTAATCCCAGCACTTTGGGAGGCCGAGACAGGCGGATCACAAGGTCAGGAGATCGAGACCATCCTGGCTAACACGGTGAAACCCCGTCTCTACTAAAAAATACAAAAAACTAGCCGGGCGAGGTGGTGGGCGCCTGTAGTCCCAGCTAGTCGGGAGGCTGAGGCAGGAGAATGGCATAAACCTGGGAGGCGGAGCTTGCAGTGAGCTGAGATCCGGCCACTGCACTCCAGCCTGGGCGACAGAGTGAGACTCCATCTCAAAAATAAAAATAAAAATAAAAATAAAAAATAAAACATGTATTCAGAGATCCTTATAAAGGATGAACTTCTACTTTTTTCAAGAATCATAAGCCCAAATCAAGGAACTTTTTGATTTATTGGGGTTAAGGATTAAGGAGCTAGACAGAGAATGAGAGAGATCTATATATCTATAAGTTTATGTATAGATATATACATCTGTAAAGCTATAGCTAAAGATATACACATCTATCTATCTATCTATCTATGCCTATCTATCTATCTGTATCTACCATCTATCACCTGCTCTCCAAGCATCAATTTCTGAACTCCTATTTTTTTATTGTCTTCACTATCTAGAATGAAAAATCCAGCAATAACTGAGATAACTAAACAAACAAATAAACAAACAACCTTTGAGGCAGGGCCCAGAGGCCCTCAAACCAAAGCAAGCTGGGCCTCATCTCTGACTTACGCAGTTTCTTCACTACAGTTAGTTTTCCTTATAGTTAAAAATCACATTTCATCTGGTGTGTGTTTTAACAACTCCCTTAGGGGGTAATGAGCAAGAAAAATTTTATATTCTAAAATATGAACATAATCCCTTAGCAGATAAGACAGATGAAGAAATAGGGATTTGGAAAAGGTGATGTTAAGTCTGTGAACAGATGCCAGCTTCCTCATAATCAAAAATGCATGAATCAGGAAGCAAATTAAGGTTTGTGCTGTTTATTGCAGAATTTCCATTTCTAAGAGCATGATTAACATATTGTCAAAAAATATTTAGCACATTGTTTTAAAAAAAGTAGGGTGAGATTATGCCCCTAACACCCACATGTTTTCTGATCTAAGCTGGAGTTGGTATAAAAATCCATGAGATGAATTAGAATTTTTAAACCAAGCAGTAAATTATTATCCAAGTCATATGCCTCTTCTCTTTACTTTCCATTCTCTTCTGGTTTCTTGGTGCAAAATTGGTTATATTAGAATAAACTGAAAGTGAAAATGGAATAAAATATGAGAAACAGACCACTTCCAAGATACATGCTTGTCATATTCTGTCGAAGATGTAATATTAGCTAGCAGTGCATAAGCTAAATCAAGAAGAAAATTCAAATTGCATGCATTAGGGACTGGGATGGTAAATGGAAAATATGCAAGAAATCTCCATGCATATTAAGCATGCCATCATTGTCTATCTCCCCTCTTTTTGTGTCAGGGTCACAAATGAGAAATTATTCCAGACTGCCAAAGCCTCCCAAACGATGTTAATACCTTAATGCTCAGGAAACTGGAAAGTTTCCATTTCTCATCATTGTTTTCAGCCTCTTTTCTTTTCATCCATAAAAACTTGTCTTAGGGTTTTAATTTCCTCTCCAAATATGTCAGACAAATGGACCTATCACCTAACATGCAGTATGCATGATAGTTAGGAACCTCGAATGTGGCACTAATGTACCTATATCTGAATTTCCCTCTGCAGTTGACTATATAATTGTTCAACTCTTCTGTGCCTCAGTTCCTTTTCTGTAAGAAACAACAATATAATATATAGGGCTAGTGCAAGGATTATGTCAGCCATTATATATAAATGAATTAGAATAGTGCTGGTCATATACTAAGCATTGTTAGTATTATTACTATTACTCCAGTTCTTGAATGTGAAGCAATTAGGACAACCAAATATGTTTGCAAATAACAACATTTTCTTATTGATGAAACCAAAGTCCAGGGTGATGAAGACATTTGTGCCAAGTTCATTGCATAAGTAATGTAAACCCAGGATTCCTGGATCTCAGACTGTTTCTCCTCTTCTTTACCAGTTTGTCAAATTGGAAAACTTTGTATGAGATTCCATTGGTGAGATTTAGACATAGCTATTCTTGAATTTAAAAAGAGTGGCAACACTTTGATATAGATGATTAAAATTTTTTGCCCACTTTTTATGTATGGGGTGCTTTAAGTGAATTATCTATAATCTTACAAGGTAAAAATTGGTTCATATGATACAAATGAATAAAGTGAGACATCAGGTCAAGGAACACACAGGTAGCTGTGATCCGTATCTTTTCCAATATACCTTCAACACAGATAGGAGCAAGGAAAAGAGAACTAGTGTATTCTTTGAACCTTCTGATTTGTTTCCTGTTATCTTTATCCCGTTGTAAAAGACTTTATAGATGTCTGCCTTTAGTTTTAAAGCATGATTAAGAGGAATAACCTAACAGTCTTCTTAGGATTAATCAACACCCAAGAAAGTAAATGCTGGGAGAAGAGTCAGGTATTCTGTGATCTGAACTTTGCCTTACCATGGCAGGTCATCAACCTGAATGTTTCCTTACAGGTTTTTATGTACTAGTCACGCTGGGCTCTGGCTTGCTTGTTCACCTTTCCTTTGAGAATTTAAGACTCTCTCTTGCTACATACATACTTATCTGTAAGCCATATTTTTTCTCATTCAGGTTAGAAGACATTATTGACAGGATATATATCAAGTCAATATTAAGTCAGCTTTTTTTAAAAGAAAACTTCAACATTTGTTCACTAAATATACTAATCTACTCCTAAAATGTGAAAACCTTTGCTAGAATTATTGATTTTACTTTCTTTATCTTTACTTCTTTTAATTCTAAACTTTTAGCCCCTTTTTAGTTCATCAAGTAGTGGATGCAAACTCAAAACAATGACCAATCCAGTAGACAAAAGGTAGATGGATGGAAACAGAGATAGAAAGAGGGAAATAGTCTTCCTAGTCACAACACTAAGTGAGAGGCAGTGATTTGAAAACAAGCTATGAGATCAAAGAGGCTTTAATTGTGTTCTTTCTTTGGTTGATTTTGTGTTAGCTCTGGAAAGAACTTTGTAACAGGTAATTTGAAATCTCACTGAATTTATAACTAACCATAAACATATTCGCTCAAATAGTGCAGGCACAATAAATCCTCCAAGTAGGATCAATGGTTAGACATTCAAATTGGTAATTAAGTAGATTTGAAGATAAAGTTAAGACTAATATCAACCAGGCAAGGCACAGTGGCTCACGCCTGTAATCCCAACACTCTGGGAGGCAAAGGTGGGTGGATGACTTGAGGTCAGGAGTTCAAGACCAGCCTGACCAATATGGTGAAATCTTGTCTCTACTAAAAACACAAAATTAGTTGGGAGTGGTGGCCCACGCCTGTAGTCCCAGCTACTCAGGAGGCTGAGGCTGGAGAATCACTTGAACCCAGGAGGTGGAGGTTGCAGTGATCTGAGAGTGCCATTGCACTCCAGCCTGGAAAACAGGAGTGAAACTCCATCTCAAAAAAAAGACTAACATCAACTGGACAAGACAGACTATATACGTCTGATTAAATGATCCATGAGTAGTTCGCTATTCTTAGCTTCTTAATGAAACAAGCAAAACAATCCAGAGCGTTTTAAACCCTAGACTCTTCTTTTACCTAGCACAAGTACTACTTTTTACATGACAAAGTGAATAAGAAACCTACATTAAATAAAATATCCCAGAGGTCAAAGGATGTCTCAGTCCATTTCATTAGGATAGTAAAAGATACAGGATTACAAGACAGATGCTCAGTCTAGAAATAAATCCAGACACAAAATGTATGCAGTTGGAATTCTCCCTTTGGCTCCTCTTTGTCTGCCCACGATTTCTATATTGGTGTTTCCTCGGATTTTCTTCTCAGTTTTTCTCCTTCTGTTTACATGGTTCCCCTGGAGATGAACTCTATGCCTGTGACCCACAAAACCATGACTCTGTCTTTTGTTCCTGACCTGTTTGAATAACAGGGCATCCCTACCTGGATGCTCTATGTTTATCATGCCCTAAACTATACCCAATCTTTCTCCCCAGTAGTTTCAGGATCATAAATCTGTAATCGTATCATTCCTCTACTTAATACCACCATCACTTCACAATGCCTTTAGAATCCAAAGCTGAACTCCTTCTCATAATCTACAAAGGGTCTGTATGATCTGGCCTCTGGCTGCCTCCATCAGCTCATCTACTCTTCCTCCAAATAACCTCCCTCATGCCATAAAGGCTTTATTTCATTTGCAAATGTGTCAAAGACCATGCCGTTTCCAGGCCTTTGAATTACTTTTCTATTTGGCTGGATTTTTGTTTGATTTTGTATCACTTGGGCAATCAGAAAAAAATTGATAATAGTGTTTAATATTAATGAAGAGTTTGGGTTGTATAAGGTACCCTGTGATAAACTGTATCTATGTCTGCTCTGATGTATAACATCAGGTCATACATGTTTTATTTTCTTAATATTATCACTGTAAATATGAAAAGATTTCTTGCTTAAAGTCAGGATTTAAAATGCATCATTGTGTAATGTTCCTTTTTGTCCCTAGTGATTGTCTTTGCTCTAAAGTCTGTTTTATCTAATATTAATATAGCCACTTTAGCTATTTTTAATGTTTGCATAATATACTTTTTCTACCTTTTTAATTCCAATCTACTCATGTTATATTTAAAACGAATTTCTTGTAGACAGAATACAGTTGGGTCATTGCTTGTTTTGTTTTATAAACTCTGCCAAGGTCCGTCTTTGCATTGGTGCATTAATACCCTTTATATTTGAAGCGCTTATTGATATATTGGGTTTTAAGTCTGCCATTTTATATTTTGTTTTCTATTTGCTCCTTCTATTTCTCGTTCTTCTTTCTCTTTTCTTTTTGTAGGTCACTCGAACATTATCTAGCATCTCACTTTGATTTATGTAGTGTTTTTGAGTATATTATTTTGTATAGTGTCCTTAGCCATGGCTCTAGGTATTGCAACATACATACATGAATTATTGCAGTCTCCTTGTATTGATATTTTACTACTTCCAGTGGAGTGAAATCTTACTTCCACTTTGGTTCCTTTCCCTTCTCCAATTTAAAAATATAATGTCTTAACTACTTATTATATAAAATATAATAAATATAAAATATATTAAGATATGTAATATAAGTATATAGAATGTATTATATAAAATATATATAAATATTATATAAAATATGATGTCTTATTTCCTTTACATTACAACATCCAAAATATGTTGTTATAATTTTTGCTTTAATCATCACATATGATCTAATAAACTCCTGAGGAGTAAAATAGTTTATTGTATTTCTCCATATTTTTGCCTATTCCTTTGTTCTGTCCTCTCTGAAGCTCCAAACCTTCTTCAATTATCATTTTCTTTCTGTTTGAAAAACTTTTTTTAGTCATTTTTTAAGGAAAAGTCAGCTGATAACAACTTATCTTAGTGTTTCATCATCTGGAATTTTTTTCCCTTTATTTTTACTGAAGTAAATTTTTAATGAATGTAGGATTCCTTTTCTTTCAGTACTTGAAAAATGTGCCACTTCATTCGAGCCTCCATGGTCTGAGATGAGAAATCTAATATCATTCAAATAAATGGTCCCCTATAGATAGAGTCATTTTTCTCTGGCTACTTTCAAGATCTTTTCTTTGTCTTTATTTTCAGACATTTAGTTACAAGGAGTCTTGCTCTGAATTCTTTGGGTTTATTTTACTTGTAGTTCAATCAGCTCTTTGAAATCTGTAGGTCTATGTCTTTTGCCAAATGTGGGAAATATTTAATTATTACTTCTTCAAATAAATTTGCAGTCCTACATTCTTTGTCTTCTTTTTCTGACACATGGATGGTATAAATAATAGATATTTTGTTATGGGCCCTTGAGGCTCTGTTCATTGTTTTTCTATTTTCTCTCTGTTGTTAAGATTAAATAATTTATATTGTTCTATTTTCAAGTAACTATTTTTTCCTTCATTACATTCACTCTACTATCAAGCCCAGCCAGTGAAATTTTAAAATTTATTTATATTGTATTTTTCAGTTCTATAATTTCCATTTCTTTTTTATTTCTCCTATATTTTGAGGCAATTTTCTATTTTTTTCAAAAGTATTTGAAATTGTCCATTGGAACATTTTTATGATGGTTGTTTTAACATCCTTATTAAACAATTTCAACATATGATTCATTTCAATCAGAATCTTTTGTCTTTTCTCATTTGTTGATAGAAGCAGTTATTTCTCATTGTCTCCTGGATATTTCAGCATTATTCTAAGAGACTCTGGACCTTATTTAAACTTTTATTTTAGCAGGGAGACACCTTGTTTAGACTTAGCACACAAGCCCTGACCTGCTTCTGTGAGCTGCGGTTTCAATGACAATTTAGTTTTCAGAGCCCTTGGAGTGCGGTTCTGTTATCCTTGGTGACAGTTGGGCTCTGGCTCCATTTTTCTACTGGTTCTGTCTCTGGGGAAAGAATGTGTTCCTTGGACCTGGTGCTGCTAGTTTGAGGGTGCGCAGGAAACTGTGGGCCTGTAAGAGTGGAAGACTCTTCTCCAGGTTGCCGGGTGCTCCTGCTTGGTCCCTGTTAGTGAAGGGAGGAAAGGATCTCCCCAGGCTGCATGATGAGGGGCTCAGACGACATTTCACTTGGCCTTCTCTCCAGCTGGCTGATGTCAGCTCAGCTCCCACTTGCTCTCTGCTGATGTTACTGTGGAGAACTGAGCCCATTCTCCTCCTAAAAGGAGCACCAGGAAATGACAGGCCTGGCATCTTCCACCAGTGGGTGCAAAGTCAGAAGACACAGGATCACTGTGCTTTTAGTCAAGTCCTTGGCTTGGTCCCTTATCAGTTCACTTTCTTCTGTCCAGCTTTCAGAATTCTCTTATTACTGTCCTCTGTATTATTTCCATATGTTTTTAGTTGTACTTAGCAGGGAAGAGCAGGGGAAATGAGTGTATGCCATTTCATCTCAAACCTGAAGCCTCAAAAAATATTTTAATAATATCACTTATCATTAGTAGATAAATCTCATTTCATTTCACACTTACAAGCCTTTTTTTTTTAATTCCAGGTTGAAATTTGTCTTCTCTTGCACCAAACCTGAAATAATGATCAGTCTCTTAGTTTAAAATGGTTAAAAATTCAGAAATGTTAAGTAGTAAGTCCATGTAGCATAGGACATAGATTGTACACTTTGGAGTCAGACAAATCTAGGTCACCAATTCTCACGTGCTATAGTTATATTATCTTTCATGAATCACTTGTCTATGTTCTCAATTTCATCAGCTGTAAAAAAAGAGAAAATAACCACCATAAAAGATTATTCTTATACCTAAACATACCATGTTGTACATGATAAATGTACTTAGCATTATCTGTCAATTAAAAAAATTTAAGATTACTATTTTGATTAATTGAAATCATTATATAGAATGTCTCACCCAGGGCTAGCCATATAGCAGTAGAAAATTTAGCTGATTCTTTTGTAGTATTGCATCACCAATATTTTTACCTCTTTTGTTCATTTTTATTACACACATCTCAAGGAGACTGCTTTTTCTTTAATAATTCTGTTTTACAATATCCAATATCTTTGTATCACCTAGATAATTTATTCTCTACACACTATTAGGTTGGTGCAAAAGTAATTGTGCCAACCTAGTAATAACGTCTTAAAGATTTCTTTCCCTGAGGGTTCCTCTTTGTGGCTGCTCTGTGTTTTTAGCCTCATTGCAACATAAGAAGTAAGTTTTCAGCTGTTGTTATACAATTTCTATGTTGTGCCTAAAGGAAAAAGGACTCCATACTGAGCGGTGTGGGCAACATTACTCAGGCCTCTGAAGTTTGGGATCTTACTTATAAATCATTTTACATTCATCATTGTTATGTAGGTCAGACACACATCCCAAATGTGACTCAATTCAAGTTTGGATTCTTCAATGAAAACATATCTGAAAATCTGTGAATACTTCCCAGTGTGCTGAGAGGGCACCTTTATTTGTTACAGTGTACTTTCCCCCAGGGCTCTGTGGTCTGGGAAGGGAAACTAGAATACCCTGGATTTTACTTAGCATTTTATAATTACTAACTGAAACCCAATCCAAGGCTTTCCAGGCACTTGCCATCCTTAATACATCTGGCCTCCCTTTTCCCTTTTTCCCTGGTCTGGCCCTACAAGAGAAGCCCTTAGATAAATAAACTGAAACGTGCATGTGGTCACCGAAAGATCTCTGTGGATAGCAAAATCTAACCAAAGTGACCCCAGGGCCTGCTGTGCCTTTCTTCACTGCCTTTCAGGGATGTAAGCAGCCAGGAGGTATCTACTGCAAAATCATTGCTGTTCTAGCTGGTTCCACACTTTCCCTGAAAATAACTCATGCTTGGGAATGGCCAAACAAGGCATTCTGACCATCTGCATTTCTGCAAGGAGAAAGATGTTATTATTAAGTTCCTTGTCTTTTATATATATTTAAGCCAACATTTGTTGAATCTCTGCTTAGTATTTGAATTATAGTATTTTAGATTTTACCAAAATAAGCACAAAATCTGTAAAAGGAACTTATTTGCTGAGACAGTGTTTATGTACGTTAAAAACGAAAGGAGAAAGAAAAACGAAATTAAGATATACTGAGCATCTACTCTGTAAAACAGCACAAACCAACCAGAAATAGTGTATTTGTCAAGCTAATTTGCAAAATGAAATCTAAATAGTGGAACTGTGGAGTTGGAATGTTGCTGTTTTAAGGAGGGATTTATTTTTAACTCTATTCTTGGGATGTAGATGATAGAAAATAATCCTATATAGGCCTAGATGTAGAGGAAGAGATGTGTGATGAATTACATGCCTAAAATGCAATAGAGCTATGCTAGCAGGTATCATTCCCATTTCACAGATGAGAAAGTGAATCTTTCAGAATCCCACTATTTTTAGTTTATTCATTATCTCCATCATTCATTCATTAAATATTTATCAAGTGCCTATGTATTAGTTCCTTATCATGCTGCTAATGAAGACATACCTGAAACTGGGTAATTTATCAAGGAAAGAGGTTTAATTGGCTCACAGTTCAGCATGTGTTGGGAGGCCTCAGGAAACTTGCAATCATGGCAGAAAGGGAAGTAAACATGTCCTTCACATGATGGCAGGAAGGAGAAGTGCTGAGCAAAAGGGGGAAAGCCCCTTATAAAACCATCAGATCTCATGAGAACTCACTCCCTATCACAAGAACAGCAGCATGGGGGTAACCACCCCCATGATTCAATTATCTCCCACTGGGTCCCTCTCATGACATGTGGGGATTATGAGAACTACAATTCAAGATGAGATTTGGGTGTGGACACAGCCAAACCATATCATTCCACTCCTAGCCCCTCCCAAATCTCATGTCTTCACATTTCAAAACACAATTATGCCTTTCCAATAGCCACCCCCTCAAAGTCTGAACTAATTCTGGCATTAACCCAAAAGTCCAAGTTCAAAGTCTCATCTGAGACAAGGCAAATTCCTTCCACCTATGAGCCTGTACATCAAAAGCAAGTTAGTTATTTCCTAGATACAATGGAGTACAAGCATTGGGTAAATACACCTATTCCAAATGGGAGAAATTGACCAAAACAAAGTGGCTACAGGCCCCATGCAAGTCCAAAATCCAGCAAAGCAGTCAAATCATTTTTTTTTTTTTGAGACGGAGTCTCGCTCTGCCGCCCAGGCTGGAGTGCAGTGGCCGGATCTCAGCTCACTGCAAGCTCCGCCTCCTGGGTTTATGCCATTCTCCTGCCTCAGCCTCCCGAGTAGCTGGGACTACAGACGCCCACCACGTCACCTGGCTAGTTTTTTGTATTTTTTAGTAGAGACGGGGTTTCACCGTGTTAGCCAGGATGGTCTCGATCTCCTGACCTCGTGATCTGCCCGTCTCAGCCTCCCAAAGTGCTGGGATTACAGGCTTGAGCCACCGCGCCCGGCCAGCAGTCAAATCTTAAAGCCCTGAAATTATCTACTTTGACTTCATGTCTCACATCCAGGTCACACTGATGCAAGAGGTGGGCTCCTATGGCCTTAGGAAATTCTGCCCCTGTGACTTTGCAGGGTACAGCCCCACTCCAAGCTTCCTTTACAGCATTGAGTGTCTGTGGCTTTTCCAGGTGCATGGTGCAAGCTGTCAGTGGATCTACCATTCTGGGGTCTGGAGGACAATGGGGCACTCCCGCGTAGACCTGTGTCTGGGGTCTGGAGGACAGGTCTACTAGGGAGTGCCCCAGTGGAGACTGTGTGGGGGCTCCAAACCCACATTTCCCTTCTGCACTGGCCTAGCTGTTCTCCATGAGGGCCCTGCCCCTGCAGCAAACTTCTGCCTGGACATCCAGGCCTTTCCATACATCCTCTGAAATCTAGGTGGAGGTTCCCAAACTTCAGTTATTGAATTCTGTGCACCCTCAGGTTCAACACAATGTGCAAGCTGTCAGGGCTTGGAACTTGCACCCTCTGAAGCCATGGCCTGAGCTGTACCTTGGCCTCTTTTAACCACAGCTGGGACACAGGGCACCAAGTCCTCAGAATGCCCAAAGCCGCAAGGCCCAGGCCCCACCCATGAAACCATTTTTTCCTCCTAGGTCTCTGGGCCTGTGATGGGAGAAGCTGCCGTGAAGACCTCCGACATGCCTTGGAGACATTTTCCCCATTGTCTTGACAATTAACTTTTGGCTCCTTGTTGTTCCTTATGCAAATTTCTGCAGCTGGCTTGAATTTCTACTCAGAAAATGAGTTTTTTTCTTTTCTATTGCATCATCAGGCTGCAAATTTTCTGAATTTTTATGCTCTGCTTCTCTTTTAAACGTAAGTTCCAATTCCAAACCATATCTTTGTGAATACATAAAACTAAATGCTTTTAACAGCACCCAAGTCACCTCTTGTACACTTTGCTGCTTAGAAATTTCTTCTGCCAAATACCCTAAATCATCTCTCTCAAGTTCAAACTTTGACAGATCTCTATGGCAGGGGCAAAATGCCACCTGTCTCTTTGCTAAAGCATAGCAAGCATCACCTTTATTCCAGTTCCCAACAAGTTCCTCAGCTCCATCTGGGACCACCTCAGCCTGGACTTCATTGTCTATATCACTATTAGCATTTTGGTCAAAGATATTCAACTAGTCTCTAGGAAGTTCCAAACCTTCCCACCTCTTTCTGTTTTCTGAGCCCTCCAAACTGTTCCAACTTCTGCCTGTTACCCAGTTCCAGAGTCACTTTCACATTTTTATGTATCTTTAGAGCAGCACCCCACTCTCTGTGGTACCAATTTACTGCATTAATCTGTTCTCAAGCTGCTAATAAAGACATACCTGGGACTGGGTATTTATAAAGGAAAGAGGTTTAATTGACTCACAATCCAGCATGGCTGGAGAGGCCTCAGGAAACTTACAATCATGACAGAATGGGAAGAAAACATGTCCTTCTTCATGTGATGGCAGGAAAGAGAAGTGCTGAGCAAAAGAGGGAAAGCCCCTTATAAAAGCATCAGATCTCATGAGAACTCACTCACTATCGCAAGAACAGCAGCATGAGGGTAACCAGCACATGAATCAACTACCTCCCACTGGATTCCTCCCACAACACATGGGGATTGTGAGACCTATAATTCAAAATGAGATTTGGGTAGGGACACAGCCAAACCATATCGGCATACCATATGCTAGGCATCAATTCTAGATGCTAAGAATTGATCAATGAGCATAACCCAACAAATTCTCTGTCCTCATAGAGTTTACATTCCACTGAAAAGACACAAATAATAAATGATATAATATACAATATGTTGGATGGTGAGAAGAGATAAAGAAAGGGAAAAAATGCCAACATGAAATGACATAGAGCATGTTGTGTGGAAAAGTGATTTTAAATGGACTGGTTAAGAAATGTTCTACTGGCCGGGCGCGGTGGCTCAAGCCTGTAATCCCAGCACTTTGGGAGGCCGAGACGGGCAGATCACGAGGTCAGGAGATCGAGACCATCCTGGCTAACACGGTGAAACCCTGTCTCTACTAAAAACTACAAAAAACTAGCCGGGTGACGTGGCGGCGCCTGTAGTCCCAGCTACCCGGGAGGCTGAGGCAGGAGAATGGTGTGAACCTGGGAGATGGAGCTTGCAGTGAGCTGAGATCCGGCCACAGCACTCCAGCCTGGGTGACAGAACGAGACTCCGTCTCAAAAAAAAAAAAAAAAAAAAAAGACCTGAAGGATGTGAAGGAGTAAGCCACATAGATGCCTGAAGAAAAGAAAGAAGTCCAGGCAGAGTTAAGAAAAGGTGAAAAGCTCCAAACTGAGCAGATTCTTGGTATGTTTGAGGAATACTAAAGAAACTAGGACAGCTGAAGCAGAGTGAACAACATTAAGTACAAAGTAAGATTAGGAAGAAACAATAGGGCATGAGATCATATGGGGCATCATAAGCCATTGTAAGAACTTTGGCTTTTACTCTGAGGAAGATGGGTGGGCATTAGAATGAGGTGAGTAGCACAGTACAATGACCCGGCTTGCATTCCAACCAGATCTCTTTGGCTGCTGGGATAGACTGAAGAACAAGAATAGATTGAATAGACGAGAAGACTATAACTGCCAAGAATAGACTGAAGAACAGTAACAAAAGCAGGGAACTAGTTAGGAGACTTAATACAATAACTCTGGTGGATGGTAATTGTGTCCAAAGTCACACACATAGTAATGACAGACTTTAGCATTCAGATCTTGATGTGTCTGACTGTGTCTGCTGTTCAATGCCACCTCCTCAGGCACATGGTCTGAGCAAAAGGTCACTACCAATGCAGGTTGTTCATTTTTTTCCATGTGTGGCCAAGACAGATAGTTACTCCAAGACCTGTGCTATTTTGGCCTTTTGTATTAGCTTATTTTATAGAAAAAAAATCAGAAAAAAAATTAGTATATTATTTACAAGAAGAAAAACATTACATACATTTTATACTATGATTTCTTTAGTTTCTCATTATTTTTTCAAGCTTTATCTGCTATTTTGTACAACCTGGAGAAATCTTGAAACAGATTATTTTTGACATTAGCCAAAACCTCAACTGAAATCCTTTCTGGACTTTGTTAAGTGCCTTTTTTAGGTGATATCAGCTCAGAAACATTGGTCCCTCTTCTCTTCCACTTAGGTTCCACTTAACAGCAGGAGCCATGGGGCTGCCCTTCACTTTATCTCAGTGAGAGAAATGAGAAGATAAAGGTCATTGTCTGAAAGTCAATTGTTTGGTAGCAACTAACCACATTAATTTATTCCTTCTGAAAGATGTTGGTGGGGGAGGTGATTTGATTCAGCATGATTTCTCTCTCCAGAGATGGCTCTGGGATCCAGAATAGCATGCTCTTTCACACTGTTTTGTCCATACCCAAGACCCCGCCTTAAAATGGGAGAAAATTGTGAGTTGGATATCAGATTTCCTAGAAAAAAATGGAACTTGAAGATTGTACCTTAATATCCCCAGTAGATCCTGTTAAGGCCATTGACTTGGTCTACCTCAGAGTTAAACGACAGCCAGGTTACTGTATTGGCACCACTTCAAGGAAAGGCCATGAAACCAATACATTTAGGAGTCTTTTTCACGCTCTAAATCAGCAGGTTTCAACATAGGCTGAGAAATCAGACCTACACAATCAGAATCATTGAGAATGACCAGAGTTTGTATTTTTAACAAAAATAGGTAAATCTGCTGAGCATCCACATCTGGAAACCTCTGGCATAAAGGACATGCCCAGGACTCTGTCTTCATGTTGGCCATTGGCAGCTCTCTAGAAAAAAGACTTGATTAGGGCTCAGAAGACCTAGATTCTACTACTGCCACCATCACATTTTTATCTTAATTGTGTTTGGAATGGTTAGGAAACATTGGATGTTATTGCCGGAAACAAACCAAGAAATCCAGTTCGCATATAACAGAGGAGTAGATTTAGACCTAAACAGCATGAATGCCCATAACAATGAATTCATTTCAAAGGTGAAATTAGGGCCAAGTTTTACTGAGACCACCAAGTTTCTCTCTCTAAAATGGTAACACCTAGATTAACTTCAGTTTCTTTATCTCTAAAATAATGATGTAATACTTTTTCAGCCACCTCCACAGATTTGTTATAAGGACTGTATGAGAGAGTTGATATGAAAAGCTATGAAAACTTCAATATGGAAGACAGATATGTATTATCTGTATATGATGAGATCATGGGTGGTTGAACTTTGGAACTGTCAGTACAATCATGGGCATAGCTGGATGGTCAGGAGTTACTGTAACTGGCAAGGAGGGTTGTTCCATCTCTATGTGAGCAGAGGACACTGAATCTGTGATTTGAAATGAGGTAAGTTGATACTTCAGTATCCAACTATGTGGCATTAGAGAATCACTAAAGATGGCAGAAAGCACATAGAGGAAAGGCTGATGATATCATTTAGAGGTCCAAAAACAAAAATTGTGTGAATCCACTCATAACACTCACATCATCATTCACATTTCCAACTCAATTTAGGTAACAGCTCTGGCAATTCCATTTTCATCAAAGTACATGCTGGTTTACTTTACTCTCACCACTTCTTATGTCAGTGCTTATTTAAGACTAGAAAATTTCTTTGTAAAAACATTGCAAATAGGAGAAAATGTTGAAAATGTTTCAATTTTTATTTGCACTGGGCCATTGCATGTCCCCAGACTATCATTACACAAAGTCACAGAGGGCTGATATGATTTAAATGTTAAGATTGAAGACATGGCTGGGAGTTACATGAGGCCTCTATTCATCTTCTGGTT
Organism: Trachypithecus francoisi; assembly: GCF_009764315.1. Taxonomy (NCBI): domain Eukaryota; kingdom Metazoa; phylum Chordata; class Mammalia; order Primates; family Cercopithecidae; genus Trachypithecus; species Trachypithecus francoisi. The sequence continues at coordinate 76,698,604 of NW_022681472.1, read as the reverse complement.
CACCAAACATTTACTAAGCCTTAATTGTGTCAACACTATTCTAGTGTATGTGGATACACCATAAATGGGAGAGCCCAAATCCTGATCCCATTAATGACTGGCAGAGGTATAGCGATGAAGACTCTCATTAGTATATGATATTTTTAAAGCAGTTGCTATTTATTGAGAGCCTACTATACAACTGGAACTGTATTAGGAACTATACATATATCCTCAAGGCAATAATATTAGGTCTCTGTTTTTTATTCTAATTTTATGATGAAGAAAATGAGCAATAGGCAGGTTGATTACCTTGCCTAAAGCCAACAACTGATGAATGGTGAATACTGGATTCAAACCAAAATTGTTTGATTCTGAAGACCACTGAGGCCACAACAAAACTACTTTTGTTGTTTAACTAAATGTTTAATCAACTACATACAAGAAAATCATCATTTATACTGTTTAGTTTTCTTTTTATCTTTTCTTTTTTGAGACAGAGCCTTGTACTATTGCCTGGGCTGGAGTGCAGTGGTGCAATTTCAGCTCACTGCAACCTCTGCCTCCCAGGTTCAAGCAATTCTCCTGCCTCCGCCTCTCAAGCAGCTGAGATTACAAGCATCCGCCACCACACCCAGCAAAATTTTTGTATTTTTAGTAGAGACGGGGTTTCACTATGTTGACCAGGCTGATCTTGAATGCCTGACCTCATGATCCACCTGCCTCAGCCTCCCAAAGTGCTGGGATTACAGGCATGAGCCACCATACCCAGCCAATACTGTTTAGTTTTCATAACAACCCTATGAGCCTGAAAGGTTGACTTTTTGGAGGTCACAGGATATGACTTCACCTAAATATAAGGCAAGAACATAAAATGAGTGTTCCAAGAAAGCCAGTGCAGATCTATGAGATGTAAACATTGATATTAGAGAGAAAAAAAAAGGTCAAAAAAATCTGATCAAAAGGAAGCTTTCTTCCTTTTCTAAAGAAATTTTACTATATTGACACGTTCACTTTCAAAATGCTTAGTATGAAGAACAATCTATCAAAATACCCCATTGTATTAGTCTATTTTCATGTTACTGATAAAGACACACCCAAGACCGGGCAATTTACAAAAGAAGGGTTTAATGGACTTACAGTTCCACATGGCTAGGGAGGCCCCACAATCATGGCAGAAGGCAAGAAGGAGCAAGGCACATCTTATGTGGATGGTAGCAGGCCAAGAGAGAACTTGTGTGGGGAAAATCCCATTTTTAAAATCATCAGACCTTGTGAGACTCATTCACTATCATGAAAACAGAGAAGGAAAGACCCACCCCCATGATTCAATCACCTCCCACTGGGTTCCTCCCATGACACGTGGGAATTGTGGGAGTTACAATCAAGATGAGATTTGGGTCAAAACCAAATGGATGATATAGCCAAACCATATCACCCATCTGCGGTGATCAGCATTAAAGCCATATTTTGAAAGAACCACGTTTTCTTTCAAATATAACACAAACTGGCCGGGCGCGGTGGCTCAAGCCTGTAATCCCAGCACTTTGGGAGGCCGAGATGGGCGGATCACGAGGTCAGGAGATCGAGACCATCCTGGCTAACACGGTGAAACCCCATCTCTACTAAAAATACAAAAAAAAAAACGAGCCGGGCGAGGTGGCGGGCGCCTGTAGTCCCAGCTACTCAGGAGGCTGAGGCAGGAGAATGGCGTAAACCGGGAGGCGGAGCTTGCAGTGAGCTGAGATCTGGCCACTGCACTCCAGTCCGGGCGACAGAGCGAGACTCTGCCTCAAAAAAAAAAAAAAAAAAACATCAAATATAACACAAACTAAAACCATATTTAGGTGATTGTTTACAAACCTCAGGGTCTTTTCCAGAACAGCATGTAGTTTTAAAAATACTAGATCACAAAAGGAGAAAGTGGGAAATTAATATGGAATGGACAGTCATGGAATCTATGTGCTAGTTTTAATCTAAATCATTTCTTCTTCCTAGCCCTCTTGTTTTCATTGAATAGTCTTTAATTCTGTGAATTCTATGAATTGCAGAATGCTTTGAATGGGAAAATAAGTAATACTTTACATTCACAATGAATGAGGCATTTTCATTTTATTTTATTTTCATTTAACTCTTATAACAACCCTGAAATAATTGTTAATGTTTTATAGACGAAAAATTAGAGTTTCTCACAAGTTCACATACCTGAGAATGGGCAAGCTGACACTCAAATAATTCAGGTCTTTTTTCTATTCCACTAGAAATGGGTCCTTTCCATAAGTAGTTATTGGTTGACTAATTTGAGCAAGGCATTGTGTGTTTTTTAGATGACTTCAGAGATGGATTAGACATATCCACTGCCTGTAGGAATCTGAAGTCCAATATAGGCAAATACTCACATAATTAAATTAAAAGTGAGAATGGTAAGTATTATAATGAAAGTGGGAGTCTTATATTGAAAGAATCAGAGACATTTTGTCAAAGGGATGGATATTAGCATATTTAAGTCAGTGGGAAGGGACATTCAAGATAAAAGTACTGGCTGGGCGCGGTGGCTCATGCCTGTAATCCCAGCACTTTGGGAGGCTGAGGCGGGAGGATCACGAGGTCAGGAGATCGAGACCATCCTGGCTAACATGGTGAGATCCCGTCTCTACCAAAAATACAAAAAAACAGCCAGGTGTGGTGGCAGGCGCCTGTTGTCCCAGCTACTCGAGAGGCTGAGGCAGGAGAATGGCGTGAACCTGGGAGGCAGAGCTCACAGTGAGCCAAGATAACGCCACTGAGCTCCAGCCTGGGTGACAGAGTGAGACTCTATCTCAAAAAAAAAAAAAGATAAAAGTACCAGTGGAGACAAAGTTTAAAAAAAAAAATCAAAAGGCATCAGGTTTATATGAGCAGCAGTCTGGCTGGAGCTAACAGTTCTTGAAGGAGAACAATGACTCACAATTATTTAAAGAAAGTTGTCTAAAAATTTGAATTTATTCCAAACATCTCTTTGATCATGATGATGACGAGGCCAAAAAGCTAGAAGAAACGTTTTGAGAAGTTCTTAAACAGAATGATTCAAATGCGGTACCATTCTCTGAACTGTATTAGTTGCTCCCACTATAATTGTTCTGTGGTTTATAACTTACTCTAGAAAATTACTACAGCCGGCCGGGCGCGGTGGCTCAAGCCTGTAATCCCAGCACTTTGGGAGGCCGAGACGGGCGGATCACGAGGTCAGGAGATTGAGACCATCCTGGTTAACACGGTGAAACCCCGTCTCTACTAAAAATACAAAAACTAGCCGGGCGAGGTGGCGGGAGCCTGTAGTCCCAGCTACTCGGGAGGCTGAGGCAGGAGAATGGCCTCAACCCGGGAGGCGGAGCTTGCAGTGAGCTGAGATCTGGCCACTGCACTCCAGGCGACAGAGCAAGACTCCGCCTCAAAAAAAAAAAAAAAAAAAAAAGAAAATTACTACAGCCTAACCAGTATATGTGTGGGGGAGTGATTGGAGGATGATGATAATTTTAATCTCTGATCTTCACCCTAGGGTTGACTACTTGGTCTAATTGGAAATGTATGCCCAAGACTTTGGATCATAAACCCTACCTTAGAGGCAGCTACCACAAAGGTGTCAGCTCTTTTCATCTCCATTCAAGAACAAAGAGCATATTAGTTTATCTAATGGCTGTTAAAATGGAGTTTAATTGGTGAAACTACAGCATAATAGATACGAGAAATGGGTATTGGCAAAATTAGTGGGATTCAATATATGCAGATTGGCGAGAAATATTGCAGAGACACTGTCAGAGGTCAGGAGTTCAAGACAAGCCTGGCCAACATGGCAAAACCCTGTCTCTACTAAAAATACAAAAACTGGCCAGGCATGGTGGTGCGAACCTGTAATCCCCAGCTACTCGGGAGGCTGAGACAGGAGAATCGCCTGAACCCAGGAGGCAGAGGTTGCAGTGAGCCAAGATCTAGTCACTGTACTCCAGCCTGGGTGACAGAGAAAGACTGTGTCTCAAAAAAAAAAAAAAAAAGATTATAACAAGTAGGCCTCGGTTGAGGAGGTGACAGCCCTCAGAGGCATCATCAGATGACACCTGGTGGCAACCTCAGGTGTCATTATCTCTTTTGCAATTTGTTATTTGATAATTTTCAGAAGAACTTTTCCATATGCCACATTGTTAAATTCAGTCCTCACATACGCCTAGAATGCATGCATGTATGTTGGGGGCAAGGAGTGTTATTTATTTTTTTCTGATGGTGAGGAAACTTAGCCTCACCAAAGGGTAAATGATGTTCTTAAGCCTATAGAATCAGCCTGTAGAACTAGTTCTTATGTGCTACTTAAGCCTGTAGAACTAGAATGCATCAGAGACAGGCAGAATTCAAATCTTTCAACTCCAAATCCAGTCATAAGCTTATAAATTCAGAGCTGTGATGTTACCAATGAAATTTATAGTTAAGTGTCTTCTGCATTTTATCTCTCTTCCTCTTTCTTGGACTACTCCCATCGCTCTTAAAATCCCCTATCCCTTTTGCTTCACTGTGATACTATTACTATTCAGAGCCAGCAGGGAGAGACCATTAAATATCGTTAGAACAGAAAGCATCTTGTCAAAAAACACATGTTGTGACTCTGCACCAAGGCAACACAGAACTGATGACGTGAGTGAAGGAATGCCTATGACTGTTTAGCAACAGCCTTTGATACACAACTACAGAATCAGCCATTAGGAGCAATGTTGAGTTATCCACTGGCCTGGTGTCAGCATACTTCCCGCCATAACTGGCTTTTGAAACATTAACAGGAATTGAAGTTGCTGACCTAAGCAGATTGGTTGGAGAGGAAATAGAGCACCAGATGGCAAAATTTCTGATCTTAATAAACTCTTAGGACTAAGGAAAGTCTGTTATACTTAGAATCTTGGTTTCTTCATCTGGTAAATGGGAGTTAAAGTAACTACCTTAATAAAAGACTGGACCCATCTAGGGCTGGTTTGCCTCATAAATCCTGAGCTTTTGTGACCCAGTGATAATTCTGCACAGCACCTTGGCCTTTGCCTTAGCCTTTTAGTTGAGGATGAGGTGATTTATGATGGAATTTGCATAGGCAAACAAATCCCCAGCTGCAAACTGCCTGCCCTGAAGTTTCATGGTTCACTAAGGATTAAGATTCTTGGAACTCCTTCTGGGTGGCTACAGGCTATGACAGATATACTTTCTCAGTTAGTTTCCTGACTGTGGTAGGTATCCCTTCACTTAGTGGCGTGATGAAGTTTGACTCTACCCAGGAGGAGTGAATTAAAGATTGTGGGCTGTGAGCGCCATGTTTTGTGTAACTTAATTGCAAGGGGACTTTCTTTGGGGAAAACATTTCTTTTTCTGCAATGTGAAATAGCTAGTGGAGGAATTACAAATGACCAAAGACAAGACCATGACCAATCTCTTTGGCTTGTAGAGATTATCCAAGAGTAACGAACTTTCCTGAAAGGATTTGAGTGATTACAGAAGAACCTATTGATGCTGCTTCATAAGTAAGACAATAGAACTGGATTCATAGGGTGACAAAAATCTCAGAATGGCAAGAGAAATAATACTTGAATCCCTATTTAATATTCTATCCAGAGAACATCAAACGTATACTGAAACCTGCCGTGATATGGAGTACAACAAAATGAGGTAGAGTATTCTTTCCTCAAACAGCTCTGTTTGCTAACAATTTTGTTACTTCATTGATGTGGAATTTTTTTCTCTTAACTTTGTATCCATTTGAGTCATGTAAAACAACTCAGGTAACATTGACATGACAGCCCATTTTAGACCTTTATAATTTGAAGATACCGATTATCTAATCCATAACTTTTTTCATTTTATTTAAAAGTTCAGCTGAGTCCACTGTTCTTCATATGACATGAATAAGTCTCTTTTTTAAAAGTCATATATATAATGTTATATACATATAAAACACTCAACCATATAACTAAGATGTATATGTACATAAAATAGAATAAGAAAGAAACCAAACACACAATTTCATAGCTCTCAATCCAGTATAGATTCCATTGTTACGTTTGCTCACTTAGCAACTGAGAATCTTAAAATTATTTCTAGAATGTTGGAATACTATAATTAAAAGAGATATTAGAAATAATCTAATTTTTTCCATATCTTTTGATCACAAGATAGTGAGCCTCTAATCTCACCTTGAAACTCAGCTGGTATTCCTGACAACAATGCATCTAAATTCCCTGTTAATTATGATCTCGCCGGCCGGGCGCGGTGGCTCAAGCCTGTAATCCCAGCACTTTGGGAGGCTGAGACGGGCGGATCACGAGGTCAGGAGATCGAGACCATCCTGGCTAACATGGTGAAACCCCGTCTCTACTAAAAAATACAAAAAACTAGCCGGGCGACATGGCGGGCGCCTGTAGTCCCAGCTGCTTGGGAGGCTGAGGCAGGAGAATGGCCTAAACCCAGGAGGCGGAGCTTGCAGTGAGCTGAGACCCGGCCACTGCACTCCAGCCTGGGCGGCAGAGCCAGACTCCATCTCAAAAAAAAAAAAAAAAAAAAATTATGATCTCTACTACTATTCTTTAGCTAACAACAAAACTATAAGACATCATGCTTTACATAATAAGTGGTCATCTCTGATTTATGTACACCCATCTGATGGCAGAGATTCATGGTTTTATGATTTTTTAAAAGAATGTGGCTATGTAATTACAGCACATTATTGCTTAATCAAATTAAAAGCAATAGAGAAAAATTACGATTATGTCAAGGAAACATACCTAGGATTTGGAAAGGGAATTTGAAAATTATCTAGTCAACCTACTGTTTGAGTGAGCTACACCACATTCTGGCCAAATGCTGAACCAGCCTCTGTTTGAATCTCATGATCAGAGGTGATTGTATTCTGGGCAGTATGCAGCAGATTGATACGCTCTGGTTATTACAAAGTGCTACCTACGACTGAGTGAAAATTGTCTCCCTGAGATTTTTATTGAGAGAACCTAGTTTTCCTCCTTGTCATTCATAAACTATTCTATTGTCAACAACTTAACTGCAAAATCAGAACATCATTCTAGAAAATTGGCCCCATGCTGATGCTGGTCAGCTGGGTAAATTATAGGTCTCTGTATGGTCAGCACTCAGGAGTTATAGTGGCCTGTCACCACTAGCAGTATGATTTCTGCAGGAGCCACCTCATTATATGGGAAAATGCCCTCAAAGGGTAAGTCTGTTTCTTGTCCTGGCAGACCTGTCACATCTGATGTTAGAGGAAACAGCAGCAAAGAATTGTGGCTGAAAGAATTGTAAATTTTGCCTGTGGAGAGTCACTGAGGGCAATTCTCCTGAAAGGGATTATTTGTCAACTGTGGTAAGACTCTTTGTTATTAGAATTTAATTGATATTTGCTACTGGAGACGAAAGCTGAAAACAGGATACAAGGCAAGCAATTAAATCTCTTTTATAAAGTGTAGTTAATGAGTTGTCAAATTTGGTAGAGATTATTCCCCGCCCCGTCTTTTTTTTTTTTTTTCTTTTTTTTTAGTTGTAAAGATATGGAGGGCTGTCTACTATCCTGGGGAAATGTCAAACAATTGCAAGAAAGGAAAATTAAATCAAATAACTTCTGTTCAATAACAAGAACAAAAAAAATGGGAGTCAGGGGACCTAGGAGTCTAGCTCAAATTGTTTAATAGTTAACCGTAGAATTCTCCTCTGGGGATTTTATTCTTTCATCTGTCAAATGTGGTGTCTACTAGCTTATTCCTAGGACCCTTCTAAGTACACTATTCTGTTTACATTGCATACACTGATAGCATACATACAGAATAGCATAGCAGATATAAATCAAACGTATCTAAATCACAGAATTCTAGCATCCCCAGTAATCAGCTATGCAGTCTGGGTTGAGTTCATTAACTTCTGTAAGTATTGACGTCCTCCTTTGTAGAAAGGGAGAGCATATGCATATCTCACAGGGTTTCAAACTTGCACATTATTTGCTAAAAGCCCTGGAAGATGGAAAGAGATCACCAAATGGTGGCTATTTTTATTAATATTCTGTTCCATGATCTAGATTTTTTTTTAACTACAGCCATGTATCCTAACCACCAGAGGGCACTGCATAGATAACAGCTAGATTTCTTTCTCTTTTAAGCTAGATATATACCTATTTGTCGCTTTAAGTGATTACTTGCTGCCTAAAAGCTTCAGTTCAGGGTGTTTGGTCTCCGTTTCCATCTTAGGCCGGTCTCAGTGATTGTTGGTGCTGTGCTACCTTATTCAGTCTGGCTTTTCTACTGCCCATTGCATTTTTAAGGAATCCCAGGTGACAGGGTGCTCATTTAGAAGGAAAAAACAATGAGCAAAAATGTATTGAGTGTCAAACATGTGTTAGTCATTGTGTTAATCATTGCAAACATAAATATCCATTTTACAGATGAGAAAAATAAAACTCAAGCACGTTAAGCTCTTTGCCTAAAGTCACAAGATCAGTAAGTCAAGTCGTGGCTGCTTGACTCCAAAAGCTCTGCTCTTTCAATTTCATCAAAGCTATGTTGTGATTAAACAACAGGATATTGATTATGGAACAAGCAGAAATGTCCATTATCTCTTCTACTATTTAATATTGTGTCAGATAAATTAGCTAAAATGGTAAAGTCCTAAAAAGCAAATAGAGGCAAAAGAAAAGATAAAACAATTTCTATCTACAGATTATAAAATTATAACTCTGGAAAACCTAAATAAATTAATATTAAAAACTAGTAAAATAAGATAATTTATCAAATAGAAGGTATAAAATTAGCATAGAGAATTGACTTTCAGATATACAAACATAAGCTAATGGAAACAATAATGGAAGAGCAAACCTAGTTTATAATAAATTGCAACATGAAATAAAGTATAATAGCAACATAAAATAAAATAAAGAAACTGTGCATAAACTTAAAAAGAAATGTAAAAGACCTCTATTAGACACACACATGCTTAAAAGATGAAAAGTATGCTAAATAAAGAAAAAATATTCTATATTCTTCAGCAGGAGTCAATAAAAATGTCAATTCTCCCTACGTTAATTGTTCAATGTAATTTGATATTGATGATAATATTCTCCCCTACCTTCCTGGAATAAGAGAACTTGATCATAACATTCATTTGAAAGAATTAAAGAAAAAAGAAGAAAAAGTGAGACTAGCTAGAAAAGCTGTAAAAATGAGAAGTAATGAGAAGTGGCGCTGATTCTTACGGTTCATGAAACATATCATAAAGCCTTTTGACTCAAACAGTGTGATACTGGTGCACAAGTAGACTGATGGAATGGAATGAAAAATCCAGAAAGGAAAAAAAAATACATGTGGAAATCTAGTACATGATAAAGAACATATCTCAAATCACTGGGGAAAAATAAGGACTTTTAATAACTGGGCAAACAACTGATTAGCCATTAGTACATACATAAATTTGGATTTTTTTATACTTTATAAAGGGAAAGAATTCCGAATGGTTTGGTATTTAAGTGTAAAACTAAGGCCATACAAACACTCGAAGAAAACACGGATGTTTTTCTTTGTAATCTGGAAGATAAAACATGATGTTGATGTGACCAAGCTCCAAATGCCCTAGAGAGACGCTTATTTTTTCTTTTTTAAAAATAGTTTATTTTTGGCTGGGCGCAGTGGCTCATGCCTGTAATTCCAGCACTTTGGGAGGCCGAGGCGGGCGATTACCTGAGGTTGGGAGTTAGAGACCAGCCTGACCAACATGGAGAAACCCCGTCTCTACTAAAAATACAAAATTAGCCGGGCGTGGTGGCACGTGCCTGTAATCCCAGCTACTCGGGAGGCTGAGGCAGGAGAATCGCTTGAACCTGGGAGGCGGAAGTTGCAGTGAGCCAAGATCGCACCATTGCACTCCAGCCTGGGCAACAAGAGCAAAACTCCATCTCACCAAAAATATATATATATATTTCATAGATGTTTCATAGATACAACGTATAGTGATCATATCAGGGTAATTTGCATTGCTATTCAGGAATTTTTTAAGTATTTGCCATCCAGCAAATGTCAAACTGAGAACAAATGTCTGCAATTTATATCATAAACAGGTATTTCACTGATATATGAAGAGTGTCTAAATATTGAGAAGAAAAACTAACAATCTGATAGAAAGTGAGCAAAAGATATTAATAAGACATGCAAATAATTCACAAAAATTATTTTCACAAATATTTTTAAAAGTCAATTTTATTCATAAGAGAAATTCAATTATAACTACACTGAGATACCATTTCTTTCTCATCAGATAAAACATTCAAAAGTTTGAAGACACAATATTCATCAAGGCAGTAGGGTATGGACACTCATACATTGCTGATGGTATTGAAAAACGACACAACTCAATGATGAAAACTTGGCGATATCTGCCAAAATTACATTTTGATGCAGAATTTCTGCTTCTCAGAACGTATCCCAAAGATGCTTTGGCAAACCTATGAAAGGATGCATGCCCAAGGATACATGTTGCAGCACTATTTGTAAAAGTAAAAACATGGAAATCACCCAACAGTACATCAGCAATCAGCCTGAGTTGGATTGAATATACTATGATACATCCACACAAGGTTACAACATGCAGCTACATAAAGGAATGAGGCCTATATCTTCATTGTTTTTTCACAAGAATACGTCACTAAGAGAAAAAACAAAAAGCATAGAGAAGTGTGTCTGTTAATTTTTATGTAAGGGAAACATACAAATACGTATTTATATCTACATAACTATAGGCATATTGTTTGCAATTTTAAAAATAAACATTGTAAAGTAAACCAAAAGATTTTTTTTTTTTTTTTTTTGAGACGGAGTCTCGCTCTGTCGCCCGGACTGGAGTGCAGTGGCCAGATCTCAGCTCACTGCAAGCTCTGCCTCCTGGGTTTACGCCATTCTCCTGCCTCAGCCTCCCGAGTAGCTGGGACTACAGGCGCCAGCCACCTCGCCCGGCTAGTTTTTGTATTTTTAGTAGAGACGGGGTTTCACCGTGTTAGCCAGGATGGTCTCGATCTCCTGACCTCGTGATCCGCCCGTCTCAGCCTCCCAAAGTGCTGGGATTACAGGCTTGAGCCACCGCGCCCGGCCCAAAAGATTTTTAAGAAGGTTACCTATAGGAGAAGGTAGAGAAGAGGGGGAAGGAACAGAAAGGGAAGACAGACTTTCTATAGCTTTGACTGTTAAACCATGGGAATATTTTCCTAGTTAAATAAACCAAAGTTGTATCAGAAAATAAAATAAAAAACTGAAAGAAAAAAGTATGCTTTGTCAAATTGCTCGTATCATCAAATAAAAAATAATCATAGTGGTTTAAAAAGACAGCATATTGACTGTACATCTCCACAAAAGTATATCTAAAAGAAAAAAAAATACAACAAAGGAGTCATACTTTGCACTCAGCAATCTCATTGTTAGTTACAATATCGCTAATGTTATTTTGAAACACACAATAAATAAGTTCATGAATCAGCCACCATTAAGAATCAGATTTTCGGTGAAAAAAAAGAGATACAAATATAACACTAGGGCCTTAAAAATCATTTAATCTTGGGAACTGGAAATTCTATGCCTTTATTTCTCCTTTATCTTTTTTTTTTTTTTTTTTTTGAGATGGAGTCTCGCTCTGTCGCCCAGGCAGGAGTGCAGTGGCGCAATCTCCACTCACTGCAAGCTTCGCCTCCTGGGTTCACGCCATTCTCCTGCCTCAGCCTCCCATGTAGCTGGGACTACAGGCGCCCGCCACCTCTCCCGGCCTATTTCTCCTTTTTCTAAAAAGAAATGCATTGCTTCTGGGTTGTTTCAGTGGACAGAGACAGAAAAATATAGTTTTTTGTTCTTTGTTTTTTTCCAGTAAACTAAATTGTTCAGAACCAATGGTAACATTTGGGAGATGCTGAAATATATAAGTTTGAAAACTTGTTGGATTTTACTGAGTGTCAATAACAATATAAAATAGGGATGAGATACCCTTTTTAAATGTGCTGACACAGAAATAATGCCTCAGGGACTGGCTAATCAAACAGGAAACCACCTCCAGGCACATCCTTCCAGGGTAGGGTGATGGAGGTCGGCTTGGGCAATTGCTATAAGACCATGTGAATCACCACCTCTGTTATATTTGCCGAATAAACAGGTTGTCTCTCCAACTGGTCATTGGGAAGAATTTTGGAGCTATGATATGGTATACTTGGGTATTTACGTATTTGAATGAACCATTGTTTAGGTCAATCAAAATATGTCCATTAATAGGTCATCTAATATTTCTCTTTTTTTATTGTAAGTTCTAGGAAGTGCTAAAATGAGGAAGATTGATCTTACTTACACAAAAGGTATGCCATATGTCTTCAAGGCGGCAAGCCATTAGTGTCTCTAACTATGGCCCGGTAGAATGAGTACTCACACTACTGAGTGTTAGGAGATGTTGCTTCTGAATTGTGATGTTGTATAATCTTGAACAAATGAATGGAACAAATATTAATTGAGTGCCCACTATATATGAAGCACTATTCACAGTGATGGAGATGAACTGGAGAACAAGACAAATAAGGTCTCTGCCCTTATGGAGTTTATATTCAAGTACAAGGAGAGAGAAAATAAACATGAAACACATATAATTAACAATATTTTATTAAATTGTATTTAAAAAGAGCTGATGAAAGAAAATGTCTGGAGTTGTGGCGGAGGGATGTTAATTAGATTGGTTGGCCAGGAAAGACCTAATTAGGGAGTAAATGACAAGCAGCCAACCGAGGACGAATCTGGGAGCAGAAATCATTTTAAGAAAGGGAAATAATCTTCCCCCAGTCAAGAATCAGACGTTTTGTATCAAGGAACAAAAAGAATTGTGTGGCTAAAATGTGGTGAGCAAGAGTGTGAATAGCAGTAGATGAAATCAGGGAGGGAGGCAGGAAACAGGTCCTGTAGGATCCAGGAGTTTGAATTTAAGGAAAAGCTGTTGACAGGTTTTAAACATAAAATTGGCTGGACAATTTTTTAAAGATTATTCTAGGGCTGCTGGGTGGAGAATGCTTGCAGGAAGACGAGTGGCTATTGCAGCAGGTGAACTGAAAGCTAATAATAGTTTGTACTAAAGAGAGATGGAGATAAGTGGATGCAGCTTAACAGAATGGGACCAGTGTTGGTGTAGCTATAGAAAACAAAGAAGGATTCCACTATGATTCCTAGACTATTGCTTTGAGCAACTGGGTAGATGACAGCAGATAAGTCCACAGCTCTCTTGTGTACGTTAGTTTTCTTTTTTTGGGAAAAGTAAGTTTGGTTACATAACTAAAATGCGTAACTCCAGATCTAGCATTTTGGATGTGTACAAAATGGTACCAACTACAATTTCAAGGGTAAGTGATAGTCAATGAGAGATAACTATAAAAACTTTATTTAAATTCACAGAAATATATGCATATTTAAGTGTCCTAGTATTTTTAGGGCATTTGGATATTTGAAAAACTCTGTATGTTTGGTATTGTGAGGGCCAACTGGTCTTTTGCCGGGTGTTTAAAGCCTACTAAAACTTTTCCTGTCTTAGAACTTTGTTCTTTGTTTGTTTGTTCCCTTGGCTGAACATGACATCTAGTTCTTTGCATGACTGACAGCTGTTTGAATGAATGAATGAATGAATGAATGAGAATGCCCAAATATATAGCTTCCTACAGTTTATATAACATATGATGATAAGTGAAATAAGGGCATCGATCTGAGAGGTATGAGAGTTTGGGGGTTTTTTTTTTTCCCATTTGTCTTCCTTTATGTTATGGTTCTTTTCAGTTTTGAGTGGACTCAAATATGTTATGGAACCTTCATTAAAATATAATCAATTTGGCCGGGTGCGGTGGCTCACACCTGTTATCCTAGCATTTTGGGTGACTGAGGCAGGCGGATCACCTGAGGTCAGGAGTTCAAGACCAGTCTGGCCAACATAGTGAAACCTTGTCTCTACTAAAGTACAAAAATTAGCCGGGCATGATGGCAGGTGCCTGTAATCCCAGCTACCAGGGAGGGTGAGACAGGAGAATCGCCTGAACCCGGGAGACGTTGGTTGCAGTGAGCGGAGATCGCACCCTGCACTCCAGCCTGGGTAGCTGAGCAAGACTCCGTCTCAAAAAAAAAAAAATTATATATATATATGTATATAATCAATTGGAATGAAAGGAATGGTGGGTAAAATATGCTCCAAAGAGGAAGCGAATGACAGAGAACAGACATTTCCAAAGCATTCGATACTTGGTGAGGACTAAGCTCTGATTTTTTTTTATCTTGCCCAAATTCCTATCTAAGGGGTCTGGGGAGTCATGCCCTACACACCATAAATTCTCATCAGATGGATTTTATTTAATCCTGTATATTGTAACTTACTTTCCATCTGACTCTGGCATAACCAGGAAGAAAATCAGAATAATTTACCCCAAAACATTTTTCTCTGCCGTATCTTGAAATGGGCCTGCAAAGCCATCCTTTGTGGGGGAAAATCTGCATCTGTAAAGAATCTCTATTAACATAGCTAGATCTTTTTCTTCCAGGCCCTCCCTATCCTGAAGAGATTAACTTAGAGTCTAGCACCTTTTAAAGATCTGAATAGGAAACATTTGTCATCTATTGTGTCCAAGGGCAGCCACTATAAGACTTCAAAAGAACCTTGGTCTCCACAATCTTTTATCTTAACCTGAACATTTCCTTTCTATCATCCCAGGTCTTTAGACAAACTCAACCAATTGCCAACCAGAAAATATTTAAATTTACCTATAACCTGGAAGCCCCTGCCCACCTATTCCTTAAATATATTTGATTGATATCTCATGCTTCTCTAAAATATATAAAACCAAGCTGTACCCCGACCACCTTGGCACTCATATCTGGCTCAGAATAAGTCTCTAAAAATATGTTACAGATTTGACTCTTTGTCAACATTGGTCATAACTTGAGAAGCTTCTCGAGGTTTTGTCTGTGAGGAAAAGGAGCTGTCATCAGTCTTAGAAGAAAAAAGACTGTCTGCACTCCTTCACAGTCATAACCTCTTGAGGAAATCCCCATGAAATCAAGAATACTATAAACGACAACTGGAATTTCCCATCTCCTTTGGTATTATTTACATATCTGAGAAATATTTGGAACTCAGTAGCTGAGGTTTCCTGAGTTTCAAGATATGAACACACTTTGGTTGTTATTTCCTAGAAATTTATATTTCTCTGAGACATAGCGTACTTTCTTCATTTCTAGGCCCTGGGTTGGTGGTTGCCTGGTGATTTCAGGGCATCATTAAAAACACATGAAGTAGCACTGGCGATTTTCTTATCTATGTTGCAAGAATTTCACTTGCTTTTTTAAGGAGGAAGGAGTTCTCTAAAGGAAGGCCTAGATCCAAAAGTGATACCCAAAGTAAAATCTTGGAAATAACCCAAGGTGGATATAAACATCCTTTGCAGATACAAAAGTCTAGTGCAAGTGACAAAACTTTTCTTGGTTCATCCTGTAGTACAATTGCTTGTAAATTAGTGTGATCCTATTCAATTAATCTTTCTCGGTACAGATGATGAAGCCATGCACCATATTGTAACAATACATAACATATCATAGAGGTCCCTTTTTTGGGATCCACAACAATAAAGAATTTTAAAAGTCTGTCAATGGCTTTATTTCTCTGGAATACATAGCCACTCTTATTTTTAATTTTTTCCAACAGATCTGAGAGCTTTGACATAAAAATGAGGTTTCCAAAAATACAGACTTGTCTTCAAAACATAAAAGATCTATTTCTTACTCTAGGACTAAACATATGGTAGCAGAATTGATTAGGAATCATGTGCCTGCTTTCATATTTTTCATTTCTTACCTCTTTTCACTATTTCTTTATCTCACCACAGACTATGCCTATAATGCAGATACTGACTTGAGCCCTTTAAGAAACAAAGATTTTATGCCAAACGTTGCCCAGTTAATGGACAATTACTCATATTTTTACAGCAACATAGGACTAAAATCAGAAGCATACTGAGAATCAGTAGAAAACTCTCCCATTTTTTAATCTATCAATTCTTTTAGTTGCCATGATTTCCTCTCCTTCTATTTCATACTTTCCTTCCTTGTCTGGAAACATACTGTATTAGTTTCCAACTGCTGCTATTTTAAACAATCCACTGATTTGTGCTTAAAACAATACAAATGTATTTCACGCTCTATACATCATAAATCCAAATTTGCTCTATGGTTTCTCTCTTCTAGGTTTCACAAGACTAAAATCAAGGTGTCAGTCTGCCCAACCCCTATTAGTGAGATCCTCATCAATTAATCCTTCTCAGTACAGAGGAGATCTGGGAAGAATCTGCTTCCAAGCTTATTCAGGTTTCAGGCAGAATCCAGTTCCTTGCAGTTTTAGGGTTAAACTCATCATTTCCATGTGTGCTGTTAGCCAGAGAGCATCTTATCTCCTAGAGGTTTCTCCTCAGTCCTTGTAGGTGGGCATCTCACAGCCAGCAACAATGCCTCTAATCCTTCTCACACTTAAAATCTCTCCAGCTTCCTCTTTTGTTACATCTCTTTTGCCTTTGTCTTCTGCTGCCTTTCTGACTCAGATAAATTTCTCTGCTCTTAAAGTTCATATGATTAGATTGGGCCACTTGGATAAGCCAGGATAACCTCCCTCTGTTAAGTTTCATAACCTTAATTACATCTGCAAATTCCCCTTTGCCGTGTAATGTAAGATACTGACAGTTTCTAGAGACTGAGGCATAGACATCTTTTTGTGTGTGTTTGGTGGATAGACATTATTCTATCTACCATACATGTTAAGTTTGGGGTTCTATTCCATGCATATAATTCCTTTTTTAAATCTTGGATTAAGGAGACAAAATTCAAATCTGGATGCTAAGAATCCAGAGAACAGCTAGTATTTAGATCATGGTTTTCCTCTAAACAAACAGACAAAAGCCAGAAAATGAGTGGAGGAAAATTAGGCAGATACTCAGGGTTATGGTTTAGGCCAATGTGGTTCTCAAATTAGGATGATCCATAGGCTCATGTTCACCGATGCTTGGAGTTAAATTGAGTGGAAGAAAATTAGGCAGATACTCAGGGTTATGGTTTAGGCCAATGTGGTTCTCAAATTAGGTTGATCCATAGGCTCATGTTCACTGATGCTTGGAGTTTGCATCTGAATAGCAAAAATAAGGGGTAACAGGAATACACTTGATTTTGTTTCTAGGGCTCACAAATTCCAATAGTGACATTAATGTAGACAATATAATTGTTTTAGTCATAATTGATACCTAAGCTTGAAGATAGCTGAATTAAAGATGGGTGGTGGAATCTGAGACTCTAAGTCTGAGAACATGTGCCCAGCTGAATCACTTAAGGATAGATACATTCCATCTTTCCCACAGTTCTCTTAACCTTAACTCTGAACTCATCAACTTGCTGATTAATACTAAATTTGTTTGGACTGAACTTTTTTTTTTTTTTTTTTTTAGATGTAGTTTCACTCTTATTGCCCAGGCTGGTGTGCAATGGCGCAATCTCAGCTCACCGCAAGCTCTGCCTCTCAGGTTCAAGCGATTCTGCTGCCTCAGCCTTCTGAGTAGCTGGGATTACAGGCACACGCCACCACATTGAGCTAATTTTATTTGTATTTTTAGTAGAGATGGGTTTCTTCATGTTGGTCAGGCTGGTCTCGAACTCCCGACCTCAGGTGATCCACCCGCCTTGGCCTCCCAAAGTGCTGGGATTACAGGCATGAGCTACCACACCCGGCCAGTGAAACATATATTCTTAGCTACTTCTCGTTCCTCTGGAGGCATACTTTTCCCTAGTGTTATTCTCTTCTTCATTTTTCTGTGAAGAATTTAAAATCTAGTAATCTGGGATCTACTGTATATCTGACTCTATCCTCACCTTAATCTTAGGAACCTTGGACAATCCCTGAAACTGTGGGTACTAGAGAAATAACAAATAACTGGACATTATATCTTTCCCAAAGGGAAATGATCATAATTCTTTGATCACCAGAGGCTGATACTTAAACCCAAAGTAGCAGCCTCCTTCTTTCATCAGCCTTCTTGGAGATGTGATTATCAAAACTGTCCTAGATCTTTTCATTAGTGGAATAAATATCCCAAAACATGTCTCTGTGTCCTCTGTGTGGTGACAATCATTATCGCTTTCCTATGCATTGACGGTTTCTCTTATTTATGATAATAGCATCGTGATTTTCCTTGGGAAAAAAATGTAGTCTCTACTCTTAGTCTATAGGATTAGGATAAAGCCGACCTTTTTCTGAACTCAATGTGTGAGCATTTGACTTAGATTTGGCTAATTAGCGCCAATAAATTTTAATTCTCTATTTTTAAAAGTAGAGAGAATAAAGAAGTTCTCCATCTGCTGGACTTCATCTGAAAGCCTATGAGCTGGGATATCAGCATAATGGAAAAGGGAACTTAGGAGCTGTTCAGTAAAGTAATCATATGCAAACAAAAGGAAAATTCAAAAGCCCCCTCAATCATCTAAATGGACTTTTTCCTAGGCCAGGGCACTTTTAAAATGTAAACTGAGAAACTAGTTCAGGTCATGTCAGGAAGTGGGAGTTGAATATGCCTCATGATACCTCTTTAGTGTTAACATCAACACAGGCCTTTAAGTCTGATAAGGAGCATTTACAATCTATTCTCTCTGAAGCCTGCTACCTGGAGGCTTCATCTGCATAATTAAACTTTGGCCTCCAGAACCTCTTATCGCAATCCAGACATTTCCTTTCTATTGATCCCAGGCCTTTAGATAAACTCAACCAATTGTCAACCAGAAAATGTGAATTTTAAATCTACCTGTAACCTGAAAGTTACCCCTACCCTCTTGCTTTGAATGGTCCTGCCTTTCTGAACCAAACCAATGTATTTCTTAAATGTATTTTATTGAAATTTCATGTCTTCCTAAAATGTATAAAACCAAGCTGCCGTGCCCCGACCACCTTGGGCACATGTTCTCAGGACCTCCTGAGGGCTGTGTCATAGGCCATGATCACTCATGTTTGGCTCAGAATACATCTCTTCAGATATTTTACAGTTTGACTCTTTTCATCTACACAGCAGAAGACAGACAGAGTCTGAGTTCCCGCAATGCATCTGAGATGGGAGCATTCCCTTAATCCTCTTGCAGGACTTGCAACAGGGGTGGCTCATTTACTTGGCTCAATCCTCTTGGAGGAGGGGGGCGCACACAGGTGAGTGGGCGCAGGAGCTGGGGCAAGTGCCTTTGGGAACTAAGTTTCTGCAGGAACTGACCCATACTGCCCCCGGCATGTCTAGGCGTTGCCCACGACCTCTGGAGCCCCAGTGTTGAGTGTTACAAACAATACTCTTTTAACATTTTCCTTTTGTAGATGGCTAGGTGTTAAAACCAGCTCAGGGGAGGATCCCAGTGATAGCCTTTTACACCCTGCTCTCTTGGTACACAGGTTCTTGTCTAGCATCCAGGAAGAATCAGTCACACGGACTTAAAGAATGGTGAATGTAGAGATTTTACTGGGCCATGGAAAGGCTCTCAGTGAAATGGGGAGCAGGAAAGGGGATGGAGTGGGAAGATAATCTTCCCCTAGAGTTTGACTGTCCCTGGCCAAACTCCTCTCCAATCATCCCCAGCCAAACTCTTCTCCAATCCTAGTCTCCAATGTCCAGCTGCCTCTTCCCCTCTCGACGTTCAGACGCTTTTCTCCTCTCCTTCTCTGGCACACCGCTCTGCTGCTCTGCCAGTGGAGCTTGGGGTTTCTATGGGCACAGAGTAAGGAGCGTGGTGGGCCAAAAGGCAACATTTGGATGGGAAAACAGGGATTTAAAGTTCTCATTTAGGGCCATGGGCCCAGGCTTGAGGGTGGAAACCTTGCCACCTTCTCTTCTCTTCTCTCATCTCTTCTTGTTAAGAATAATGCTCGAAATCCGAACGAAACTGAACACTCAAACAAAGGCTTCTGAGCGAAGCGATTTTACTTCTGCACAGAGGAGTGCTTCCTTGGCCAGTGGCCATGAGAGCACACCTGAACAAAGGGGCACGAGAGCCTTTATTCCTGATGCAAGTCCTGTACCCTTTCCCCATTGGCCAGAGTCAGGCCATATAATCTAAACTAATCCCGGTTGGCTAAACATTTGATTTTTTTAGATAAGGTGGGCACATAAAAGCAAGTGGAGAGGAAAGGGGAAGGGGTGTCTGTAATGAACTAGAAAGTTAGTCCTCTTTCCAAATAAGGAAAGGAATGTGAGCTAGTACTGATAATGCCTGGTACTGAGGCATGCCTGGGCATCTAACAAAGGCAAAAAGGAAAAAAAGGAGAAAAAAGGAAAAGTGGGGGGTACTATGAATTAAAGAATAAAAGATTGATTGGGTTATTTGAAGAGAAACCTTACCATATCCCACTTTCCCTCTCGTCCCCTCCTCTCCCCTTCTTTCTCTTCTTAGATGGAGTCTCACTCATGGGCCCAGGTTTGAGGGTAGAACTCTTGCCAGCGACTCCCTCCCCTCCCCTCCCCTCTCCTCTTTCTTCTTTTCTTTTTCGAGATGGAGTCTCGCTCTGTCACCCAGGCTGGAGGGCTATGGCATGATCTCAGTTCACTGCAACCCCTGCCTCCCAGGTTCAGGTGATTCTCCTGTCTTAGCCTCCTGAGTAGCTGGGACTACAGGCACGCACCACCATGCCCAACTAATTTTTGTATTTTCAGTAGAGACAGGGTTTCACCATGTTGGTCAGGCTGGTCTTGAATTCCTAACCTCAGGTGATCTACCTATCTCAGCCTCCCAAAGTGCTGAGATTACAGGCATGAGCCACCATGCCCGGCCCCCTACTTTTTTCTACGTAATATTTCCCCGCCTCCTGTCCATATCTATCCAACCAACCTACTTTTATATTTTTCAGCTTTGTAAGCCAAAGAATTTTCTTTCATTCTTAAATCAGTTTGAATTGGGTTTCTGTCACTTTCAGCTATAGCATCCTGAAGGGATCTCATTATATCATGTCCTATCCATACTGTAGTTAGATTATGGTAACCTACATCTGAGTACTCATCCCTGCTGCCTGATTAGAAGCATTCTGGAAGCAGTGACCAACTTTGTATCATACACTGCGATTGCCTTAGCACCAGATCATTGCTGGACACATAGACATCCCTGTCCCCTGAAAATATGCCTATGTATTTCAAACATGAATGGAGAATGATCCGTATTTTTCTTACTCTTTTTCTCTTCAACTATATTTTTTAATAGTTTTTTGTCTTAATTGTCTGTATGGGTACCTCTTATCACAGAGTGATTAAAATAGAAATACAAAAGTCCCTAGAATCCATGAAGTGACTGTCCACAGTTTTTTGTTTGTTTTTTGTTTTTTTTTTTTTTGAGATGAAGTCTCACTATGTCAGCCAGGCTGGAGTGCAGTGGGGCGATCTCAGCTCACTGCAACCTCCACCTCCTGGGTTCAAATGATTCTCCTGACTTAGCCTCCTGAGTAGCTGGGATTACAGGCATGCACCACCACTTCTGGCTAATTTTTGTATTTTTAATAGAGACAGGGTTTCACCATGTTGGCCAGGCTGGCCTTGAACTCCTGACTTCAGGTGATCTGCCCACATTGGCCTCTCAAAGTGCTGGGATTACAGACATGAGCCACCACGCAAAGCCAACAGTTTTTAAAAGTCATCTGGTTACCTGCCTGCCATACCATCACCTTCACTAAGACAGGTGTCAGGCCTCTGAGCCCAAGCTAAGCCATCATATCCCTGTGACCTGCACGTATACATCCAGATAGCCTGAAGCAACT
Source organism: Trachypithecus francoisi (assembly GCF_009764315.1). NCBI lineage: Eukaryota > Metazoa > Chordata > Mammalia > Primates > Cercopithecidae > Trachypithecus > Trachypithecus francoisi. The sequence goes on along the minus strand of NW_022681472.1, from coordinate 76,676,776 downwards.
GAAGATTCACAAAAGAAGTGAAAATAGCCGGTTCCTGCCTTAAGTGATGACATGCCACCATTGTGATTTGTTTCTGCCCCAACAGAACTGATCAATGTATCTTGTAATCTCCACCACCCTTAAGAAGTTTCTTTGTAATCTCCCCCATCCTTAAGAAGGTTCTTTGTAATTCTCTGCACCCTTGAGAATGTACTTTGTGAGGTCTACCCTCTGCCCGCAAAACATTGCTCCTGACTCCACTGCCTATCCCAAAACCTGTAAGAACTAATGATAATCCCACCACCCTTTGCTGACTCCTTTTTTGGACTCAGCCCGCCTGCACCCAGGTGAAATAAACAGCCTTGTTGCTCACACAAAGCCTGCTTGGTGGTCTCTTCCCACGGACACGCGTGACAACAAGACAACAAATCAACTCTAAGAAAAAGAAAATGAAACAAAGATTTGTGAAGTTTAACATATCACCCATAATCTCAGGAAATTGTATAACTCCATTCAGCTATTGAATAAAAAATGGAGATTAGAAAATATCTGGGCAATTTAAATCAAAATTTCCTCAGTTCTGAGGGCAGAATTTGTCATAGAAGTACTGCTTGAGAAATTCATACTTTGGCTCACATACTGAATGTGTTGTCTAATAAGGTTAAAATCTCTTTTGTACTTTGTAGATAACAGATTTGCTAAACAGAACTGAAAATTTTTCTTCAGAAAAGAAGTATCGACCTACAATACAATCTCTCTCATGAAAGTGTTGATAAGAGCCTGCATTCCTGTTACCTTTTTGGACAGTCTACAGATCCCAAGTGTTATTGTAACTCAGCCATTAATAACAGCCCCCTACTCACCCAAGAATCTTAGCGGATGAACTTCCAAAACACAACCATTTATTATTGGAATTTTGAATACTGAAGAAAAGGAGCTCTATTCCCATCATTAACTCATTAATTAAGCCCCAAATTTCTAAAGTCAGCATGTTTTTAATCACTTCATTGTATGCCTTTCATTCTGAGGCACAAAACAGTGCCCAGTACTCACATTTTTGCCAGTAGCCTGTTCTTTACTGGTGATTTTAGTTTTGTATGGGAAAAAGATGTGTTCGGGGATACTGACCACAGGGCTTTAAAAAGTACCCTCATGAAGTTTTATCGAATTGACAAATTGTTATTATGATTTATTTTCATTATATTCCACATATTTTTATTTATCAGACTGAAGAAGGAAGGAGACTTACCCTCTGGAAGTATTGTACTACTTAAGACCACCTCAGACCCCCTTCAAAATGCATCGAAGTCCAGCCAATCAGAGCTCTCCATCATCATTTCCGTGTGAGGAATGGCTAGTTAAAAGCACCCCAGTCTTCTGTCTCACATACAGAGTTCTCTTGTCTGCCAATATGAATGGTTGCTATCATTACATCAGCCTCCAGTGACTTCAATACATGAATGGCTAGCTTACGGTCCAAGAGTGGATGGGCTTTTCTGTCTTTTTTCAGAGGCATCTGCCAACCAACGGGAACAGGCAGACAAAGCTATCTTTAAGTATTCTGCCCCATGCAATGAATAGGCAATGCCTAAAGAACAGCTCAAGATGAGGCTGTGAGAACATGAAGGATACCCATAGGCGTCTCAAAACCTCCTTCCAGCAAGAGAGTTCTTCTCACATATACCAATGAAAGTAAACTGAACTGAAAGCAGAGCTGTGTCTACTTGACACAGGGAGCCTCCTTGAAAGGGAAGCTTAATAAAATGGCATGGTGAAAACAATTCAAGAAGCTATAGGGATACAAGGGTGCCTGTTATTTGTGAATGGCCCTGTTTACTCAAAATGTGGAGAGAATTCCCTAATATCCAGGTGGGAATTAACTTGGGAGACATAATATAAGAGCTCTACTTTTGCCTCAGGCACTCTTGTTTCCTTTATTTCATTTTAAACATTATTCCACTATCAAAAATAATATCAGCTTATGGCAAATAACTAGACAAATAAAAGCATTAAGAAACAGAAACCTATCTATAATCCTAGTGAACACAGAGAATACCTGTTATCATTTTTGGCACATTTCTTTCCAGTTTTGTTCCCATTCTTTTGTGTTTATGCATATGACATCAGGCTAAAAATATGAAAATATCCTTATTTTGGGGCCAGGCGCGGTGGCTCAAGCCTGTAATCCCAGCACTTTGGGAGGCCGAGACGGGTGGATCACGAGGTCAGGAGATCGAGACCATCCTGGCTAACACGGTGAAACCCCGTCTCTACTAAAAAATACAAAAAACTAGCCGGGCATGGTGGCGGGTGCCTGTAGTCCCACCTACTCGGGAGGCTGAGGCAGGAGAATGGCGTGAACCTGGGAGGCGGAGCTTGCAGTGAGCTGAAATCCGGCCACTGTACTCCAGCCTGGGTGACAGCGAGACTCCATCTCAAAAAAAAAAAAAGAAAATATCCTTATTTTATACCTACTTTTTTATCCTGCTTTGTTGAACTTTATATTGTTAGCCTCTTGTTCCATGTTGTGGCAAGCCTTATATAGGTATCATTTTAATAGTAAACAGTAGTACTCATAATTTATAGAATTGTATAGATCTTCTGTAATTTTCTTAATTGTATCCTCAATAAGGAGTATTTTTGTCTATAAACATTATAGACGGGCGTGGTGGCTCACGCCTGTAATCCCAGCACTTTGGAAGGCTGAGGCAGGCAGATCACAAGGTCCGGAGATTGAGACCATCCTGGCCAACATGGTGAAACCCCGTCTCTACTAAAAATACAAAAATTAGCTGGGCCTGGTGGTGGGCGCCTGTAATCCTGGCTACTCAGGAGGCTGAGCCAGGAGAACGGCTTGAACCCGGGAGACCAAGCTTGCAGCGAGCCAAGATCATGCCACTGCGCTCCAGCCTGGTGACAGAGGAAGACTCCGTCTCAAAAAAAAAAAATTACAAATCATATACAATACGGAAATAAACATATTTCCCTAACTCCAACATAGACATTTTTGTGTCCCCCAACATTTTGATACTTCCTTCTAAGAGGACTGTCTGACTTGCGGTCACCCCCATTTGAGACTCACTGCTATAATCACCCATAGGCTGAGGGTGGTGGGGAGTACTTAATTACAGTTGATCCTTGAACAACATAGGGGTTAGAGGCATCGACACACTCACGTACAACTTTTGATTCTCCAAAAACTTAACTAAAACAGTCTGCTTTTGACTAGAAGCCCAATCAATAACTAAAACGGTCAGTGAACATGTTCTATGCATTATATACTGTATTCTTACAATGAAGTAAACTACAGAAAACAAAATGTTATTTTAAAAAATCATAAGGAAGAAGAACATGTACTATTAATTAAATAAAGTGGATCATCATAAAGGTCTTTACCCTAGTCAACTTCACATTAAGCAGGTGGAGGAAGGGTTTGTCTTGCTGTCTCAGGGGTGGCAGAGGCTGAGAAAAATCTGCATATAAGTGGATCCACACAGTTCAAACCAATGTTGTTTAAGGGTCAACTATGTATACTTCAGGTGTGTTTTATTAGGACAAAATGTGGAACCAACAGATCTGTACAAAAAGAGGAGCATTACCTCTTGAGCAATGGAGACATCGTCAAAATAAGCTTATAGCCTTTGGAAAAAAAAATGTTCATTGAGATGTATCTATTAACAGCTTTCAAAATTGAAATCAGATTTTCTTCCTTTGGATTCAAAGACTTAACACATCAAAATACTTCAAAATATTTAAAACATTTCACCCTAAACAAAGTAAAGACATCAGTTTATCTGCTGCTTCCATGAATTGCTGTTACATGTTTTATTTGGAGTTTTTGTTTGTTTGGGTTTTTTTTTTTTTTTTAGACAGTTTTGCTCTTGTTGCCCAGGCTGGAGTGCAATGGCACGATCTTGTCTCACTGCAACCTCCACCTCCTGCCTCAGTCTCCCAAGTAGCTGGGATTATAGGTGCCTGCCACCACGCCCAGCTAATTTTTTGTATTTTTAGTGTAGACAGGGTTTCATCATATTGGTCAGGTCTTGAACTCCTGACCTCAAGTGATACACCCACCTCGGCCTCCCAAGGTGTTGGAATTACAGGCGTGAGCCATGGCGCCTGGCCTTATTTGGGGTTTTTATACATTACATTTCAGAGGCAGTAAAGGTATTTTCAGGTAAAGAAAGAACTAAGGATAATTCCACCAATTCCCCTTATTCCAGCAAGCTCTCCACTGAATTCAACATCACGGTAATCAGCAAGTGGCCAAATAGTCCTTTACATTTTTTTCTGTTTTTCCATTTGGATAAGAAATGTGCTTTGTGAAAAGTACACTTAAATGATGTAGACAGAGAAGCAAAATGCTTGGCTAATCCCAGTGCACATGACCCATTGCCTGAAAATGGGAAAAGTGACCACAGGAATTTAACTTGAAATACTTCCTGCCACCACTAAGCCAGAGCAGGGGAAGCCAACAGAATGAGGAAGTTCTGGTCAGACACACATTGACTCATTTGATATATTACTTCCTCATATAATTTTCTTGTACAGTCAGAGACCGTATTGTTTCTCCTAGAAAGATACATAAAAGGAGGAGCCAAAACTCATGACTTCACACAGGGCATCAATGCTCAAGCATGGCCTTAGAATGCCCAAATTGACCCGAGAGAAGAGGAGCCCAGGTTGACGGTATTTATTAGCCACAGAGGAGGTGAAAAGAAAAGTTGTTTGTAGACACTCTCACTCAAATGACCACATTTTTCTGATTATGAGATTTGACACTTGTTATCTCCGTCAGAGAGAAGGGTAGGTCCCTTGAATTCACACTGAAAATGCGAAAGCAGCCACATCTGGAGGATTTGGGCCCCACCCCAGGCTCATATTTACAATCCTCTGGCAGTCCAGACCTTCTCTGGAGCCCAAATAGAAGTTGTCAGGGCAAAACCACAGAGGATTGGTGACGATAGACTGGATGCACTCAGGACTCTCCCAGATATGTGCCATTGATCAGTTCAATGCAATTGGAGCCCTGATGCCAAGCAATCTGGAAATGAAAATACAAATCGTTTTCAGCCTTCAATTTATCAGAAAATGGTTTACCTCCAAAGATGCCCAGTAGTTGGCTTCTGACTAGAAGAAAGAACACAGATGGAAAAAAAAAATTCCTGAGGGCTATTTTGTTCTCAAGTCTAGGGAGCTTCCAAATATTTGAACCGTCTGCTTATGAAGAATTGCCTTACACATCACTGAGAACTTGCCAATACTTTAAAGAATTCAACACATCTAGATCCCAAACTGAACTGAGCGTAATGTTCTTCCTCCCCCTACTCCTCTTCCTTCACCTTCTTCTTCCTGTCTTCCTTTGCTTCTAGCAATTTAGAAAATAAACTTCAACACAATGGCTTTTCTAATTGTCTAAAATGATAAGCACATATCATGACTTATGGGCAGGCAAAGTATGAAGACTATCATCAAATACCACTGCAAACCAGTGACACTGGCACTTTGAAATGCATCCATGCTAGTTATGATGCTGCAGGATAGTGAGAAACCTAGTAAACTATTTGCATAAATTTCTATAATTAATGTAAAGCAAGTGAATCAAAGTCTTTATTTTTATTTCTTTTAATGTGTTACATCTTCAAGATCCATAATAATCATCTTTTTGTACACTATCATCTAGCTTGATAATGACACAGAATAAAGGATAAAAGACACAGAATATAAGCAAGTTATAGGAATTGTAGGATAAAATACATAGAATATAAGAAAGTTACAGGAATTGTGATTTTAAAATCACCACTACTTACTGAAATTGAATGCATTCTACATGCCAGACATTGTGCTAGAGGCTTTCCAACTTGTCACTGTGTCTGTGTATGTGTGTGTGTGGGCGGGCGGGGGGCAAATTCATGTTGAAAGCTTGTTTAGTGTCTCTTCAGACACATTATTCACATTATTAGAAAGATTTTAGGATACCTAGACAGCATGTGGCCTTGGCTGTGTGCATATTGAACACTGAATATAATAATGATTACTTAGTAACCTTATGATGAAGTGATTAGCACTTCACTGGGATGCAAATTTTAATGACATGTCCTGTGAAGCAGCTGTGAGTCAGGAGAAAGGTGGATGCGTAAGCATCAGTCACTTTGCTAGAAAGTGACTTTAACTTAGCCAGCGTCCTTCACTTCTGCCTGTCTTTGTCCATTTCCATTTCCAATGCCACAGAATTTCTGAAGTCAGGAAAATATAATTTTCTATGTCAAAACATGACCCTGACAGGAAGCAAAAAATTAAACAATTTATATAAACATGAAGAGTAAGTGAAGGTCTAGCGAGTGAAGTTTCATAGTAAGAAAAATAGAGGCTTTACATAAGTTACAGAGATTGATGTCAAAGTGGTAATAACGGGGATCTCTAACAAGAGTAAGTCTGTTACCAGGAAGGGGTCTGATCCAGACCCCAAGAGAAGGTTCTTGGATCTCATGCAAGAAAGAATTCAGGGCAAGCCTATAAAGTGAAAGCAAGTTTATTAGGACAGTAAAGGAATAAAAAATGACAACTTCAAGCCCGGGCGTGGTGGCTCACACCTGCAATCCTAGCATTTTGGGAGGCCAAGGAAGGTGAATCACCTGAGGTCAGGAGTTTAAGACCACCATGGCCAACATGGTGAAACCCTGTCTCTACTAAAAATATAAAAGTTAGCCGGGCGTTGTGGTGTGAGCCTCTAGTCCCAGCTACTCGGGAGACTGAGGCAGGAGAATTGCTTGAACCTGGAAGACGGAGGTTGCAGTGAGCCAAGATTGAGCCATTGCACTCCAGCCTGGGCAACAGAGCAAGACTCAGTCTAAAAAAAAAAAAAAAAAGAAAAAAGAAAAGTGGCTACTTCAGAGATAGAGCAGCTCGGAGGACTGCTGGTTTCCAATTTTTATGGTTATTTATTGATGATATGCTAAACAAGGGGTGGATTATTCATGCCTCCCCCTTTTGGACCATATAGGGTAACTTCCTGACATTGCTGTGGCAGTTTAAACTGTCATGGCACTGGTGGGAGTGGAGGAATGAGGATGACCAGAGGTCACGCTCATGGCCATCGTGGTTTTAGTGGGTTTTGGCCGGCTTCTTTACTGCAAACTGTTTCATCAGCAAGGTCTTTATGACCTGTATCCTGTGACAACCTCCTCTCTCATCCTGTGACTTAGAATGCCTTAACCATCTGGGAATGCAGCCTAGTAGGCCTCAGCCTCATTTTACCCAGCTCCTATTCAAGACGGAGTTGCTCTGGTTCAAATGCCTCTGACAAACCATACATTCTTTCCAAAAACAAGAAAATTCATTTGTAAAATTGATTTAGTAAATGACTCGGCCAATGCAAAATTTTCCCACTCAGTGAATACATTTTAGCAAAAGCTAAAAACCTAACTAATTTGGTTTTCATGGCTTTTTTTTTTTTTTTTTGAGAGGGAGTCTGGCTCTGTCGCCCAGGCTGGAGTTCAGTGGCCGGATCTCAGCTCACTGCAAGCTCCACCTCCCGGGTTTATGCCATTCTCCTGCCTCAGCCTCCCGAGTAGCTGGGACTACAGGTGCCCACCACCTCGTCCGGCTAGTTTTTTTTTTTGTATTTTTTAGTAGAGATGGGGTTTCACCGTGTTAGCCAGGATGGTCTCGATCTCCTGACCTTGTGATCTGTTCATGGCTATTTTTAAATGGAAATGAGACTTAGGGGTAGATTTAATATTTTAAAATAAATGGTTACATATGTAATTATTATGTATAAAACCATATATAGGGTAATCACATTTTATATATAGATATATAATCATGAAGAGTATAAACAGCTCTTGTAAATTTCTTGCTAATATGTTTCAAGTATTTAGAGATTTTCAAAGTCATGACATTTCTGCCTCATGATTATTACAGCTTTGAACAATGTTGCTACTCTCTAAAATGTTTTCTGATGTGAGTATCTACCAATACGATCAGAATAAATTTAAGTAAATTAATTAAGATTCTTTTTATTGGGCCAGGCGCTATAGCTCATGCCTGTAATCCTAGCACTTTGGGAGGCTGAGGTGGGCAGATCACCTGAGGTCTAGAGTTCGAGATCAGCCTGACCAACATGGAGAAACCCTGTCTCTACTAAAAATACAAAATTAGCGGGGCATCGTGGCATGTGCCTGTAATCCCAGCTACTCAGGAGGTTGAGGCAGGAGAATTGCTTGAACCTGGGAGGCAGAGGTTGCAGTGAGCCGAGATCACACTACTGCACTCCAGCCTGAGCAACAAGAGCAAAACTCCATCTCAAAAAAAAAAAAAAAAAGACTTTTATCTCCATTTATATGCTTATCCATTCACCAAACATAAAACACCCACCTATGTCAGTTACTGAATTTACTGGTGGTTTGTTTTTTTAAAAAATCAGAGTTAAGAACAATTCAAGTTATTTTGATAAAAATTTGTCTGCTACCCACAATGTACCAAGTACTTTGCTAGGTGCCTGAAATATAGTTATAAATTTTTTCTATGTTCCTTTATAGGCAATATTCTTAAAAACCATCCGATTGTAATGGTTGGTGTTGACTCACTAAAGAGAAGACAGGCCAAAGTATTTCTTTTGTGAATCACTCTTAACCATCTGTGGTGGAGACGCCTGTTCCACTAAACCTCATCTTCATTGGCAAGCACACAAATGGGTATTCTCTCTCACCACTGTGGACAGTGGCAACCATAAGCAGAGATTTGGAATGTCTAGGAGGGCCATCATCAAACAGCTCATGCGTGATGGCTCTGAGGTCATCCAACTGTGTTGTGGAGATAAGGCTGTATTTGTACATTTCTCCTAAAACATATCTTACAGATTTCATTACAAATGCTATATTCTTAATTTGAGGAGATTTACTGCTATTTTCTACTTTTTATAACAATACAAGTAGCAAAAAGGAAACAAAAATTGTGTATTTGAGCTATCCAAGTAAAGAACGCCACACGTAGTAGAGTATATCTTTATTCCCCTTGTGTGTTACCTTCTCCTTAAGAAGATTATGCATCCCTTTCTCATCCTATGAGACTTGTGTGGCCTCCTTGTGAGGGGAGCATACTTCTCAATCTACTGAAGCAGATTCGGCCATGTGACTTTTTTTCATCATTGAATGAATTGCGTGCAGAAGTGGCTTGTGTGCCATGGGAGCAGAAACATGAAGAACTGTGACTTGTTCACTTAACCCAGAATGAAACTGCTCTTACAGCCTGATCCCAAAATGAGTAAGAGGGTGCAAAGCCATAGATGGAAGCATAGTGGCAGCTGACTCTGCTGACCTATGCTGACATGGAATGTGAAAGGGACCTGAAATTTAATTGCTGTAATCTACCAAAATTTGGAGATTGTTTGTTCCTGTAGCATTACAAAGTGAAAGCTAAATCACATAAGCAGAAGTTTACATGTCACTAGTAAAAGTTAACTTCATTAGTTTGTAGTTATCGTCATTTCTACTTTATTTTATTTTATTTCACTTTTAGTTAATCTCTTGGTCATCGCTCTGCCATTAACCATTAGGGAAGCCTAGCTTCTTCCTTTTGAGGACTTACTCTTAACCCCATTCTCATTCTTCTAATTACTCAAAAACCCTGGGCAATATAATCTGCTTTGTGCAAGAAAGACCAGTCCTCTAGGCAGAGAGGGGGAAAAAAAACCAAAAACCAAAACAAAACAAAAAAACACTACACTAAAAAACTCCAAGTTCACCAGCATCCATGCTTTCTTCATGGCCATATGATGCAGCTGTTGAAGATTAGGTCCTGCTCAGACTAATAGAAACCTGTCCGCTGATGTGAAGTATAATTTATTACCCTGCATCTCTGTTATGGGCACATCACTTATTTTACATCCACATGCTCAGGTGTCTTCCCCAAATGCAATCACATGTTGGGCCGGAAGTAACTTTTTCTTTTCCAGCCTCTTCCCTCGTGCTGAATTTCGGCTACGAGGCCACACACCACTTGCTTCACAGGAAGTTCCCTCTGTGTCATAGTGACCTTTTTAACCAGGAGACTCCCATCCACCATGGGAAGTTTCTCTAACACTGAATCACAGAGACAGTTTCAGAGTAGCCCTGTGACCCATGAACAAATGGTCCTTTTACAGACACTCTGAAGCCATTTGTATCTATAGTCATTCATTTATAAACCAAAAACCCCACCCATGAGCCTGTTCATAGGATAACAGTGACTCCGTCAAGATGAATAACTGTGTCTCTGCATATATAGTGATGTATATGGATGATCTCCTCAATTAAAAAAAAAAAGGATCTTCTCACATTACTATAATTCCTGGGCTGTCATCACTGCTATATCACTGTGGCAGCTCTAGTGTTCAGCAGAATGTTTAGTACCTTTCAGGTGCTCCATAAATACCAGTTGAATAAAGGGGAGAAATATTAATTACAACAATTAGGAAGATCAAATTACAACAATTAATAAGATCTAAAAGGAGTAGAATTTTCCCACTCTACATTTCACACTACCTTTCCCAATATGTAGTATTTTCCCTGGTTTTCCACTTCTTCAACTAACTCTTGAAACCAAATACCTGAGGTCTTTGGGAGGGCATTTCAGAGACAGTGAAACTAAGTTTGGTTCTTAAAGTATTCATAAGGGCTCTTCCGACAAGCTTTAAAAAAATGATGCAAATACGACTCTGTCTCAAAAAAAGATGCAAATACAAGATAAAGATAAAAATATATACAAATAGTTCTTATCTAGTTGTGTGAGATAATTATGACACTGAGACTGTCGCTTACGTCTTTATCCTATAATTTAAAAATTTGATTTCTTCCTATAGTAAAAGAACGAAAAATACATCATCTAGATTTTCTTACATGATACAGCATGTGAGGTGTCTTACCATTTCATAACACTTGTTTCTGACTACATCATTAAACTTAGTAGATAACAGTCAATTTCCTGAGTTTGTCTGCTTTGTAAGCAACCCTATAAGAAAGGATGTATTTCAGGCAGCATTTTTGTTTCTTTCCTCTGAATGAAATACTATATGGTATTGCATACATGATAAAAAAATTTCAAGTTTAAATCGTTATGATTGCTTTGTTTTATACCCTGAGCATTATATTTATGCTTGCCATCTTGAATGACAAGAATATGTAGCCAAAATTCCTGGAAGAAATACAAGAAACAAACAATCATGAGGTAAAATGTATACATTATCACATGTGTAAAATCCCTATTGCAATTCATGTAGAACATCGTAGGTGTTGATAAACTGTTACATTTTTAAAATCATTTTTTTTTTCTGAGGGTTTTGGCATCTAGCTAATAATTTGGAAGTGAGAAAATTTAGTACCCCACATCTGCTCTTTTCTAGCTAATCGTGCAAATTTGGCCAAAGACATCAATGCTCCAGGCCTTGATTTTCATATTTGTGAAATAAAGATAATAATATCTAACTCAGGGTGTTTCTGAGTGAATCAGCGATAATATATGTATATTAAACACAACACTTTGACTGCAAGAAACAGAAAGCTTCAGACAAAAAAAGGAAAGAAAACGTGTTCCAGGTAACCAAAAAACAATTTTAAAAAACCATCAATGATTTTATAGATGTGGGTTCAAACCATTATATTATCATTTCATCTTCTGTACCTTTCTCTTTTTACATGGAGCCATGTTATCTCAAGATAACCATTCTCATAAAGTTAAAACCAAGATTACAGACAGCTCAGAGCTAATAGTCTCATAAATTTCATAAATACAGAGGAAAGTTCCAATAACTCCAACTGTAGAATTCTGGAGAAGAAACTTAACTGGTCCTGCTAACGCAGAATTTTCTTCTTGGTCACTTTGCAAGCCGGGGGCCTCCGGCCAGTAACACCCCACATGAGCCTCCCTCAGCCATGCTACCTGCTGCAGGAAATGGCCCGCCCACTTGGCCCGCCCAGGCCGGGTGGAGTCTGGCTTGCACTCCAGTTCCGAGCCAGAAAGAATTCAGGGCGAGTCCCTAGAGTAAAGTGAAAGCAACTTCCCCAACTTCCACGAGGATCAGCTGCTAACAGCTCACAGATGGCCCCTGTCTCTGGAAAATATGTCCCCCAGCTGCCAACTACTTACCTGGAGAGTTATGCGCATGCCCGGGGGGCAGCAGTCCAAAGCCAATGACTGATGAATGTGGTATATAAAGGGTTACTCTCTTGCCTTAGGCAGGTCAACAGAACTAAGTGATTAGTGATTCAAAGACCTTCCCTTAGGGACTTGGCCCAGGCTAGACTCTGTCTGAGACCACAGTTTTTTTGTTTGTTTGTTTTTTTGAGATGGAGTTTCACTCTTGTTGCCCAGGCTGGAGTGCAATGGCACCATCTCTGCTCACCGCAACCTCCGCCTCCCAGGTTCAAGCGATTCTCCTGCCTCAGCCTCCCTAGTAGCTGGGATTATAGGCGTGTGCCACCACGCCCGGCTAATTTTGTAATTTTAGTAGAGACTGGGTTTTCTCCATGTTGATCAGACTGGTCTCGAACTCCCGACCTTAGGTGATCCGCCTGCCTTGGCCTCCCAAAGTGCTGGGATTACAGATGTGAGCCACCGCGCCCCGCTGTGAGACCACTGTCTTGCTCAGCACCTTCGCTTTCTCTATCCTGCTTCACTCCCTTCCTTATGGGCTTTTCTGTTAATGTATCACTTTCACAGGAATTCAGGTCTCACACTCAGCCTCTAGGGAGCCTAAGACCATGTTACAACAATATGTGATCAAAGTAACTTGCAGAATACTTTGAAAATATCAACTTAATCCCTCTGAGAAGCAATACATCTCAGAAATGCAGACTTTTAAGAAAGAAGATCCACAGAATCGATAGTAAGGAAAGGGATAAGGTGATAAGAAGAAGGAAGATACTACCACAAGCTTTAGACACAGCCAGCCCTGAAGCATGAGATCAAAGATTAACAATTGCTGTTGGAAGGTATGTTGCTTGGCTGGTTTGATTGATCAGTTGCTTGAGAGGTGCCCATCATTTATCTCTCTTTCGTATTTGGGGGCAATAATTCATTGTGTGGGATGAGATTCTCTATCCCAAAATGCCTGTGCAAAAGGTGGGCAGTTCTTTCTCTGTCTAATCCAGAGACCAAGGCTAGATAGTATAATGAGTCCTTAATCAAGCAGCCCTCTAATTCAGGACTTTGAAGTTAAAGTCAGTTACTGAAAGAGGTCATCCATGACAGTTACTGCAGGATTCCTGCAGTGAGAGACAATGATAGTGCCTAGAGATTCCAGTAGGGTCTGGGAGCGATGGTGTAGTGTCAATGAGAATCTTTAAAGCATTGCTCCTACTGCCTGACTTGTATGTTCTTCTGGTTTCTGTCTCCTCATTAAGCAGACTCCTCCATTTTCGCATCAATTATATGAGCTCCCTATTTTTCACAATTAAGTCCCTTTTCAAAATAGTAGTTGCTCTCTCTTGTCTGAAGTGAAGAAAACTTATTTATACAATATCTATACAGATTTCCACGATGTCAACTTTTTATAAAGTTGACACACTATACATTTACAAATATGAAGCAAAACCAGAATCATATAGATCAAGATAATTGATTGTCAACAATGGGCTGGATGACTCTGGTAACTTTTATTCTATCTACTTTTTGCTGTCATGGTCGAAGTCCTCACCTGTTTGAACACCTGTAATACACTATATACAAGGAGCAATGTACAATCAACAAGACCCTATGTTCATGTATCATTGAGTTTTATAAATTTCAAATAACAAGTAAGTAAATATGTGTTCACAATTTTTGGTGTTATCAATGCAAATATAGGACAAATGATGAAGAGTAACATAGAGAACCTTACTCAGCCCAGGGAAAGCTATTTCAGGGCAATCTCTCTGAGTTCCATGTCAGCCGTGGCTTGATGCGTAGATAAAATTTATCCAAGTAGAGGAAACAAGAGGCTGAAGATTCCAAAGTGGAAACGAGATTGGTGTTATCCCAGTAAATTAATTGGTGAGAGGCCAATATGGCTTTCCCAGAGCAAGAAGGGGGTCAATGGTTCATGATGAGCTACGGGGCTAAGCAAGGGTTTTAAAGGGTCTTATATATTTCCCTTATGTTTGTGAGAGACAATTCTCTATAAAACTCCTGTAAAGAACCACATAAGTAGGCTACTTTGAGTTAGGACTGTGGTCTCTGATAGAGTTGAATGTAAATTTGAGTGGACAGACTGTCTTGACACCTAAGTCGTTAGGGATGTGGAGACAAAGTAGACTCTGGGCAGGTGTTAGTATTGAATCATCAGGAAAGGGTGGAGAGACAAGAGAGAGTTTAGTCAGAGGGCAGATTCAAGAAACAGGGACTCCTCCCATTTAGACCAGCAGGCGGGAAGGAGGTCATGAGGAGGGGCTTGATTTCACATGATGCACTGGACAAGGAAATGAGATCTGCTGGCCAAGAGTCAAAAGAGAGAGACAAGGCAAGGCAGGAATCGAGCCAGGAACTTAGGCAATGAAAATGTGAAATCCCAGGAGGACAATGCCTTGCTGTAGAGAGCTACCTACTCAAGAGGTCTGCTACATAGGTACACTGGACAGCCTCAGCCCACAATGATTCACTTCAGCCTAAAAAGGGTTAATCTTGTCAGCAAGTAAAGTTTCCTGGTGGGTTGCTGAGTTTCTCCAGTCCCTAAATTCATTATTATAGTGTTCTTCTTCCCCTCTTAAGTCTTATCTTTGCCTGCCTTATCTTATCTGATTATCTGAGCTAGGGTTTTCACAGCAGAAAATTTGACACATACAAACACCCCACACGTGTGCACACACACACAGCTGAAAAGCTAAGACACTGGGAATTGCCAACGTATCTCAGGCTACTAACCGCTCTGCCAGGAACTTACAGAAAATAGAAACAAAATATTGACGAAGCCTGAATTTTAAGAAAAAATTAACATGTCTTGGTTTTCTGCTTAATAGTACTGTACACATCCCTGCTAATGTGCCATTTTGGGAAATTCGAAGCCGTCATTATCTTTGTATTGAAGAGATACAGAGTTGTGCAAAAAATAACAAATGTTAACAAATAAACTGAACATTCTAGAAAAAATTAATAAATAAGTGTATTTGGGGAGAAATAAGAAAATAAGCTTATCAGTGATTAAAATTGCAAGGCAATAAGAGAAAGTAAAAACATAATTTGTGAGAACTGAATTAAGAAAAACAATGATATTAATTGTAAATTGAATGTCAGAGAAAATATGTTGGCAGTGTGAACTAATTAAATTGTAGAATCTAATCTCCCAAGGGAAGGGGTGGACACTTCATCTGGCATGTTTAGAGGCAAAATTCTCACTGGCAGGAGTTAGGGTAAAAATGACCTAACAGGTCTTTTCCAACTCTGATTTCTATCATTTTGGCTAGGGAAACCTAGCCAGGAGTTACACAATTAAGCATCTTTGTGGAAAAAAATAAACACAGAACTATCAGATAATGCAGATGCACCCCCACCCCTGAAAAAAAACATAAAAGCAACGATCACACCACCAAAAAAGCCACAGGATCCAAACCAGAATGGCCCAGAAGAACAATTCTTGACATGGACCATGGATAAATAGATGCATTCATTCCCCTAATTTTCTTAATCCTCAAATCTGAATGGACTAGGGTGGTGGGCTTTCAGGGGTGCTGGAAGGCAGGGGCTTTGCATAATCTTCCCCTGAAGGTTTGCTCTGTTTGGAAGAGGTTATCCTTTGAAGATGACTGGATAGGTTCCAGCAAATTTTTTCCGACTCTCACAATCTTTTGCCCACTTTCCTTCACCCGTTCCTCTTGGCTCTACCCATCTCTGGGAAAAATGGGAAAACTATAAAACCTTAGATCTTTTCTTGAAGAATTGTGAGTACAGCATTATATCCTAATAGCCTGTTGCCAAATCCAAACCCTATTCAAAGAAAATCCACTTTGAAAACGGAGTCTGTGGAGATGTGGACATTCCTGGGAAAATACATTTTCTCTTCTTACTTTTTGTTTTCTCTTTTTATTGGAGGGCTTAAAAGTTTTTTGGTTGCATTATTTGATTTAGGGCTTTCCTTATTCTGGTTTTGAGAAATTACCACCAATGGAGACAGAACAGAGTAGAATATACAAAAATGTCTGTCACTGTTTTGACTGGAAAAAAGACTCTTACTCAGGCAAACTAGGGAAATGAGAAGAAGAATAGCTTGGCGGTTTGTAGTTCGAGAACAAGCAACACTGAGTACCAACCCCAGTTCTGAGTCTTTTATTTCTCTCACTCTTGCCTTTATAAATGCCTATTTTGGGATTTTATCTCTGAATCATTGAAGTTAGGCAATCAAAAAAAAAAAAAAACTGGCATGGATAGGTTTGACTTTGTGTTTTCTCAAGAGAATTTAACAGCTGCAACCTTTTGGATAAATAACGTTCATTTTCTAGCCACAAAAGAACTTTTTTAAAGCCCGTGGAGTCCAGGATAATTACATTTTAAAGCCTGCCTCTACTTGGCTTGCTTCTGTTAGCCTTTCTAGCTCTGCTCAGCTCCTTAGTGGACTTCAAAGAGGGACAAACGTAGATGCAAAACTGCTTAAGGACAGTCACAACCCCGAGGGCAGGTTTTGTGCAGGTACTGATAAACCAGGAGAAAGTCCAGCACCACAAAAATCTGGCTTTTCTTGTCCTTTCTTATAGTTCTTCTGAGGAGGGAAGTATTTTTCACATTTTCTACAACTAGTATTACTTAATTTACTCATTTTTCACTCAATAAATATTTTTCAGCAGCTATTAGATACCAGGTGGTCTAGACCCTGGAAATAACATTGAAACAAAACAAAACAAAATGACATTTTTTTTTTTTTTTTTTTTTTTTTTTTTTTTTTGAGACGGAGTCTCACTCTGTCGCCCAGGCTGAGTACAGTGGCCAGATCTCAGCTCACTGCAAGCTCTGCCTCCCGGGTTCACGCCATTCTCCTGCCTCAGCCTCCCAAGTAGCTGGGACTACAGGCGCCCGCCACCTCGCCCGGCTAGTTTTTGTATTTTTTAGTAGAGATGGGGTTTCACATGTTAGCCAGGATGGTCTCGATCTCCTGACCTTGTGATCCGCCCGTCTCGGCCTCCCAAAGTGCTGGATTACAGGCTTGAGCCACCGCGCCCGGCGACATTTTTTTTTTAAGCAATAAAAATAAACTTAACAAGCCCAGTGCGGTGGCTCACGCCTGTAATCCCAGCACTTTGGGAGGCCGAGGCAGGCGGATCACCTGAGGTCAGGAGTTTGAGGCCAGCCTCAACATGAAGAAACCCCGTCTCTACTAAAAATACAAAATTAGCCAGGCATGGTGGTGCATGCCTGTAATCCCAGCTACTCGGGAGGCTGAGGCAGGAGAATTGCTTGAACCTGGGAGGTGGAGGTTGCGGTGAGCCAAGATCGTGCTATTGCACTCTAGCCTGGGCAACAAGAGTGAAACTCTGTCTCCAAAAAATAAAATAAATAAATAAAATAAACTTAATAATGGCATATACAAATATGAAAACAAATTTATCAAGAAATTAAGAAGAAAGGAAGAAGAGATAAAAGAAGGAAAAGAAGGAGAAGAATTGTTTCTGGAAGTCATTTTGTTTTTATTTGCAAAAGACCCAAAAATTGAAAGTTAAGGTGCTGATTTAATTTCCCTTAGAAAACTGAGTATCGGGCCGGGCGCGGTGGCTCAAGCCTGTAATCCCAGCACTTTGGGAGGCCGAGACGGGCGGATCACGAGGTCAGGAGATCGAGACCATCCTGGCTAACATGGTGAAACCCCGTCTCTACTAAAAAATAAAAAAACTAGCCGGGCGCGGTGGTGGCGCCTGTGGTCCCAGCTACTCGGGAGGCTGAGGCAGGAGAATAGCGTGAACCCGGGAGGCGGAGCTGCAGTGAGCTGAGATCCGGCCACTGCACTCCAGCCTGGGTGACAGAGCGAGACTCTGTCTCAAAAAAAAAAAAAAAAAAAAAAAAAAAAAAAAAAAAAAAAAAAGAAAACTGAGTATCTTCCCTCTTTACTGGCTAATTTACATTTAAAAAACTTTTTTTTCCTGGAAAAATCTCTTGGCAGTGATAACTTTTGTTTTTAGAAATGAGCTTCTTCAATTGTGTCATATATACGTGTCAATGCATATATTTTCTTTTTTAAAAAAAACAAATTGCATGAAGAGCAATCCATTTTAAGTGGAGGATTATGGATAGTCCTAATTACTTTATGAGTGTTCTACAACCATTATTGCTGATTACATTTGATTTCAGTTCATCTCTACCTAATGATTGCATATACTTTAAGGAAGAAAACCCATTCATGTGAAATAGGCATAGTCCTATTTTTGGAAGTTATGTTTTAAGGAAAAAAACACCCAAGTTAATCCTGGGAGGCTTATTCAAAAAAACAGTTGTTCAATACAAGAATTTCTTTTGTTGGCTGGGCGCGGTGGCTCAAGCCTGTAATCCCAGCACTTTGGGAGGCCGAGACGGGCGGATCACGAGGTCAGGAGATCGAGACCATCCTGGCTAACACGGTGAAACCCCGTCTCTACTAAAAATACAAAAACTAGCCGGGGGAGGTGGCGGGCGCCTGTAGTCCCAGCTACTCGGGAGGCTGAGGCAGGAGAATGGCGTGAACCCGGGAGGCGGAGCTTGCAGTGAGCTGAGATCCGGCCACAGCACTCCAGCCTGGATGACAGAGCAAGACTCCGTGTCAAAAAAAAAAAAAAAATTTCTTTTGTATCATTTTAGAACCTAAAATTGCAAATCATGTATATATGGCCTAGCAACTGAGTTTACTATTAATAAGTAGAGTCATGGTATTTGGTTCCAATATTCAATGAAAATTTTAAATGGTTAATAAAATTGATTTTATATATATATATATATATATTTTTTTTTTTTTTTTTTTTTTTTTTGAGACAGAGTCTCACGCTGTCACCCAGGCTGGAGTGCAGTGGCCGGATATCGGCTCACTGCAAGCTCCGCCTCCCGGGTTCACGCCATTCTCCTGCCTCAGCCTCCCGAGTAGCTGGGACTACAGGCGCCCGCCACCTCGCCCGGCTAGTTTTTTTGTATTTTTTAGTAGAGACGGGGTTTCACCGTGTTAGCCAGGATGGCCTCGATCTTCTGACCTCGTGATCTGCCCGTCTCGGCCTCCCAAAGTGCTGGGATTACAGGCTTGAGCCACCGCGCCCGGTGATTTTATATTATGGATTTAAATTTATTTTCACACCACTCTACAAAAACATGCAAGTGAACAGTAATGAATTTTCAGGTTATTTGATGAGTCAAACGTGGCTGAAAGACTGAGATGAATTAAGAATTTTGTCCTTGGCCGGGCGCGGTGGCTCAAGCCTGTAATCCCAGCACTTTGGGAGGCCGAGACGGGCGGATCACAAGGTCAGGAGATCGAGACCATCCTGGCTAATACGGTGAAACCCTGTCTCTACTAAAGAATACAAAAAACTAGCCGGGCGACGAGGCGGGCGCCTGTAGTCCCAGCTACTTGGGAGGCAGAGGCAGGAGAATGGCGTGAACCTGGGAGGCGGAGCTTGCAGTGAGCTGAGATCCGGCCACCGCACTCCAGCCTGGGTGACAGAGCCAGACTCCGTCTCAAAAAAAATAAAAAATAAAAAAAAATAAAAATAAAAGAATTTTGTCCTTAAACTATTGGCTTCAAATAGGAGACAATTTGAAGAAAATATTTTAAGCTGGTATACTAATGATCAAGAGTTATAAGTTATATCATTTATTGAACTGTTACATTCAATCAATGTAGATTGATTAAAGAAAGCTCAATTTAATTAAGTTATGCATAAAGGAATCTTCTTTAAATATGTTTTTCTGAAATACTTTTTTCTGAAAAGATAGCTTTGCGTAAGCATTTTCATAGAAGATACTTTGTTGAATTTTGCTTCAGGAAACAAACATAAAATTTTCTAATTATTGTCTTTTTTGTTATTGGTTTTGCTTTTTTAATTGTAGTCACTAAAATATGATGCCACAAAACAATGTAATTTATTTATTTTTATTTTATATATTTTTTTGAGACGGAGTCTCACTCTTGTCACCTGGGCTGGAGAACAGTGGTGCAATCTTGGCTCACTGCAAGCTCTGCCTCCTGGGTTCAAGCCATTCTCCTGCCTCAGCCTCCCAAGTAGCTGGGACTACAGGTGCCCGCCACCACACGTGGCTAATTTTTTGTATTTTTAGTAGATATGGGGTTTCACTGTGTTAGCCAGGATGGTTTTGATCTTCTGACCTTGTGATCCGCCCACCTTGGCCTCCCAAAGTGCTGGGATTGTAGGTGTAAGCCACTGTGCCCGGCCAAAACAATGTAATTTAATTCTTTATTCTCAAAATAATATATACACCTATTAATATATTTATCATTTATTAAATCATCTTATAACTCTATCCCATGACACTTCTCATAAAAGTCATGAAAACTGAAAAGTAATACAAACAGAAAGAAGAAACATATATTTCTCGAAACATATAAAGCTCAAAATCCATTCTGTTCATATTAAATGTGATTTCTCTCAAGTGGGACACAATCTACTATATTTAAGAATAACCAACAAATCACGATTCTGATGTTTAATCTGATAGAATGAGAATATAACTAGTGATTGACTTGTTACAATTTTATCCACTTATTTCATATTGTTCAACAAGTTACTCTGCCAATATTAAGCTAAATTTCTGATTCGGTTGAAGTCACTGCTTCCTTTTTGCACAAAGTCAACTAAATAAAATGCAAGGAAAAAGATTACTTGAGTTGAGGAAAAACGTGAAAAAAGAGACCATGTTATCTTTTATCTAACAACCACACAACATAAGAATAAAAATTTAGATTTTGTTCTTTGTTGGACAAGACGGGGTTTAGTGACTCTGCAGAAATCACAGTGCAATTTATGTTTTCATCCCCATCCTACATTTTTAACACACTCCTGGTCACTGAGGCTCTGTTTGTGGCAGTATCTAATCTAAAAGCTATCTCTGAAGCAAAGCCCTTTCAGAAGCATTCTGATTTGCCATCTCTCCATTGCAGCGAATGCTTCTTTGTCAGTCCTTCAGATCTTGTAGCTGTCTTGATAGAGGCTGGGTCTCCATTTTCCAAGGGGAGTTTTCAGTGAACCATAATCTATCTTTCCATTGGCTGAGTCTGTAAACCTTGGTGGGCTGGGTGGGTCCAGAAAAAAAAAAAAAAAAAAAAAAAAAAAAACAGGATGTTTTCTTTTTCCACTGTTTAAACCTCCTGTGAGTAATTCCCCACAGCTGTACATAAACACCCCCTTTCTGAGTGAGGGGAAAGAGGTCTCAGAACAGAACAGCTCTCTCTGTTTATCAAATTAAAACAAATCATGGCAACAGCTTCTTAACTTTAACCAAAAGGGAGTCTCCTAGTCCTGATGTGTTTGTAGGGGCCTTAATTGTACTCCGGGGTTTCAGGCTAGAATTGAATTATCCAGATTTCTCCTTTAAAGAGGAAAAAGGATAAGCAGAAGAAACAAGTTTTAAATTGCTGTGTGTAAACAAACTGGGATTCTTTTGCAGCTATTATGAGATTGTCCAACAATTAAGTAGTTATAATTATATCCCCAAACAATGTTTGACTGGGCTGGTTGCCTAATCAGTGAAGCTGTACTTGCACGGCAGACTAAGCATATTATTGTTAAAATAAATGTTATTGAAAAAACAGCGCTAGGGAATACATGTCTGCCTACAGAGAAGTTGTGGTTATTTCCAAAGATGCCAAGAAATTCAGTGCCTACCATGCAGTGGTTGTAAAATGACATCTCTAGGACCAAACAGAAAATGCTTAGTCTTGTTTCCAAATCACCAATTATTGTTAGCCATTTTAAAACATCATCACACAGAATATTCTAGGTTTTGGACCCATTTCTTCTTCCAATCCAATCTGGCAGAGATGCTGAAACAAAGGTTAAGTGATTTTACAAGGTCATGCATTAGTAGTTTACTGGGAAGTCACAGACTTCTCTGCATAACCCCATCATTGTCCTTGTAATTACTGTAATTGATTTAAATTGTTTGACTTCATGCATAGATTGTGAAATCCTTGAGACTGTTTTATCTCTTAATATCCTCAGACTAGCACACTGCCTAGTTAGAGAGAGTGTGTGTGTGTGTGTGCGTGTGTGCGCGTTTGGGACAGAACACATAGATAGAGGTGAAGGTAAGTATAATAGTAAGTAATCATTGGTATCATTTGTAATCATGTTTATGAAGTAGAAATTAATGACTGAGTCAAACTCAGCACATAATTGGATGAGTGCTGATACTAACCTTACATACCTAAACCTATGTAAATTTTGGAAGATTCCACCGCAAATGTTTCTAGTCTCTAGAAGATTACCTTTGCAAATGACAGGAAGAAGAAAAGAATTTAAATCTTACAATTAGAGAAAGTTTTTCAACAATTTTACCTGACTTAATTTAAGAACTTTATTTTTCTACTTTATTGTTCTTCAGAGCTACCTAATTTTAAGAATGATCTGCCGTGCTTCTTAAAAACACAGTTTTTCGGCCGGGCACGGTGGCTCAAGCCTGTAATCCCAGCACTTTGGGAGGCCGAGACGGGCGGATCACGAGGTCAGGAGATTGAGACCATCCTGGCTAACACGGTGAAACCCCGTCTCTACTAAAAATACAAAAAACTAGCCGGGCGAGGTGGCGGGCGCCTGTAGTCCCAGCTACTCCGGAGGCTGAGGCAGGAGAATGGCGTGAACCCGGGAGGCGGAGCTTGCAGTGAGCTGAGATCCAGCCACTACACTCCAGCCTGGGCAACAGAGCAAGACTCCGTCTCAAAAAAAAAACAAAACAAACAAACAAACAAACAAAAAACAGTTTTTCTGGCCTCTGCCAGGCCTAAGGAATCAGAATAGAATCTCTGGGCACAGGGGCACACTGATGAAAGTAAGTTTGAAAATCACCTTTCTAAAATACTATTTGGCTAACTAAGGATATCAGGCAGGTCTTTATTATCTAGGGTAAATATAATTTTTTCCATAGAATCAACTTCATAACTCTAATCCACCAAATTTTTAATGTGTACCTCTCTTTTAACTTATGACATTTATTTTCTCATTACCTTTTAACAGCATCATACGCTTCAAATGGGGGGGAAAAACCTGAGACTTAACACTTTTTTTTGCATTTAACCAACATTTACTGGGCACCAGCTAAGATTTGACATCATGATGGAAAGGACTAACAGTGAATAAGACATGGTTTCTGTATGATTACAATTTGACAGATAATACTTATCTACAGTGCTACTACTTTTTTCTTTTTTTTTTTTTTTTTTTTTTTTTTTTTTTTTTTTGAGATGAAGTCTCCCTCTGTAGCCCAGGGTGGAGTGCAGTGGCACCATCTCAGCTCACTGCAACCTCTGCCTCCTGGGTTCAAGCAATTCTCCTACCTCAGCCTCCCGAGTAGCTGAGATTACAGGCACCTACCACCACGCCCAGCTCATTTTTGTATGTTTACTAGAGACAGGGTTTCACCATGTTGGCCTCGAACTCCTGACCTCAAGTGATTCGCCCGCCTCAACCTCCCAAAGCACTGAGATTACAGGTGTGACTCTCCGCGCCCAGCCATTTTTCTACAGGGTCTAGTATAGTGTGTCTCATAAAATAACTGCTCAAAACCCACTTGTTGAACAAGTGAATGAATGAAACAAAAATAAATAAATTCAGAATTGAATGTATAATACCCCAACATTAAAACCCAATGAGATTCCATTCTGGCATTGTTTCCTGGAAGTAAAATGATTATGAAAAATAATAATCATAGTGGCGACTGAAAGTGCCTTCTAGTTTACAGCTGACAAAAAGTTTTCACTTGCATCATCTCATCTTTTCTTCATGTTGACCCACTGAGACAGAAAGTACAGGTATTATAATAGCTTCATATTATAGATGAGCAAATTATCCCTCAACAAGCTTAATTAAACTAGTTGGAGTCAGCTCTTACAACTGAATTAGAATTCTTGCTGATGCAAGGTTGATGCTGAAATGCAAGATTCAATAGTTATATAGTAAACCCAAGAGCTGGGTTTAGAAGATAAAAACTCAGGAAACAGAATTTACTGCTTACTAAATGGGTTACCACTTCAAGCCACTTAACCATTTTGACCCCATTTGTTCATTTATAAACGAGGGTTAACTCCCACATCATAGAATTGTTGTAAACATTAAAAGAGCTGTTAGAATGCTTTTTTACATTCTATATGAGAATTTTGGTTAAGCTCCAAACCAAGAAGGATGCCTTCACTTTTGAATACATATTTCTGCCTAATGAATTCACTCTCTGTAAATTGTGAGGCAAGGGAGGCTGGTGATTTAACCACAAGTGGTGGGGTTGTATTGGCTGTACATCCTCCCACATCCCCCACTTATCAGCTGTGTGACTTGGTAGTTATTCAGTCTGACTGTGCCTCAATGCCCTCATCTATTAAATGGACATTAAAAATACCATCTATGGTATAGAATACTTGAAAAGAATGACTGGTACTTAAATATGTAAAGACAGCATCTGATACATAGTCAGCATTGAACAGATGGCTGATTTTTTTCTGGTTTATAGATCAGGAGCTGTGAGCTGGAATTTTTCTTAAGGTTTATCGGAAATTACTATTTGATAAAAATGTCTTGAAAACCTATTACATGCCAGTCCCTGCTCTAGATATGGGGCAAACATCCTTGCACAAAACTATACTTATCTTTTTTATTTTCCTACTTTAGAAATAGAGGGAAAGGGAACTTTCTCCTCTCTGGGGCCTCAGAGGGCACAACTTAGTACCTAGAGGTAGGAAAAGAAGGGAAGCCCTTGTCAGCACGGAGTGCTGTGATTAACCTCTGGAAACACAGAGATCAGCCAGGCCAGGCCTCAACCCTGACAGTTCACATAGGTTAGAAGTTCACTTTTCCTTAATTGATCCCAGACTCTCATTAAGGACAGTCTTCGTTGGTGGTGGGCTTGCCAGGCAGGCTGCCCTAGGTGTCACATCAGATAACAATGGCTTCATTTTCCCCCTGGGCATGCTCAAGAAACTGTACTCACTCAAGCTGTTCCTATTCTTCCTGGAGAAGTTTTTCTTCATTCATCAAATGACAAATCTAATACATCCACATTTGCTTAACTTGTTTATCTCGGCATAGGGGAGCCAGTAGTTCTGATTAGTTACTGGCCTTCTAAAAGGCAGAAGAGTCTATCTGGAAATTGGTCAGAGTCCAAAGTGTTATTAAAAATGCATGAAATGGCTTAGAAAAGTATCTCTATCTCACGAGGTTATACTAGTCATCAAGGTGGATAATGGACGTTCAGTAACATGTTTGCTAATTAACCTTTCTTTCAGATAATTATAGATTTATATGCAGTTAGAAGAAATAATACAGAAAGATCCTATGTACCCTTTACCTAGTATTCCACAGTGGTAACGTCTTGCAAAACTATAGCACAATATTACAGCCAGTGATTTGGTGTTGATAAAATCCAATAATTTTATTCAGGTTGTATCAGTTTACCTGTACTCACTTGTCTCTGTGCGTGCATGTATATGTATTTAATTCAATGCAATTTTATCACATGTGTGGGTTCATGTATCTACCATTACAGTCAAGATACAAAACAATTCCATTACCACCAGAGGATACCTCATGTTGACCTTTTGTTTTGCTTTGTTTTGTTTTTTTTGTTTGTTTTTGAGATAGAGACGGAGTCTTGCACTGTCACCCCGGTGGCTGGAGTGCAGTGGCACGATCTCAGCTCACTGTAACTTGTGCCTCCTGGGTTCAAGCGATTCTCCTGCCTCAGCCTCCCAAGTAGCTGGGATTACAGGATGTTGACCTTCTGATAACCACCCCTACCTCCCTTTCCCACTGCCACCTCAGCTCCAGCCCTAACACTGGCAACCCAATCTCTTCTCTATTTCTATAATTTAGTCATTTAAAGAGTGTTACATAAATGTAATCATACAGTAATTCAAATTACCTGAAAGCAGAAAGAAGTATCAGTAGATATTATTTGTTGTAATTTTACTAACAACAATTATATATATTTTTTACAACTACCATATTTTTAGACAATTATAATTTTTTGAGTGGTCAGTGTTCTGGGGTGAGGATTGGTGGGCCCATTATGCTGATTGCTATCTCAATTTTTCCTACTCCATGCAAGAACCAAGCCTCAACTGTGAAGAATACCTAGGGCTATCAAGTCTTCTGACTTTGGAATAGGAGGACTTGGGTCTGAATCCCAGATGCAGTGTTCTCTAGATATGTGATAGTAACCTTCATTTTTGAGGTCCAGCATAATCATTTGTAAGATAGATATACCCTCATGGACCTTACAGTGTTCTTATATGAATGAGACAGCAGTCAGCATAATGCCTGGTGCTCGCAGGCCCTCAATAAGTATAAATTATTCAGACTTGGCCGGACGCGGTGGCTCATGCCTGTAATCCCAGCACTTTGGGAGGCCGAGGTGGGCAGATCAAGAGATCAGGAGATCGAGACCATCCTGGCTAACACGGTAAAACCCCTTCTCTCCAAAAAATACAAAAAATTAGCCGGGCGTGGTGTCACGCGCCTGTAGTCCCAGCTACTTGGGAGGTTGAGACAGGAGAATCGCTTGAACCCGGGAGGCGGAGATTGCAGTGAGCCGAAATCACGCCACTGCACTCCAGCCTGGGCGGCAGAGCGAGACTCCATCTTCCCAAAAAAAAAAAAAAAAAAATTCAGACTTAAGCAAGTCAAAGTGATGGGATTTATCAGAAAACATAATTCACGCCACATTCATGTCTATAGCTTCTTTTTCTCAAAGAGTTCCCTTTAGTTCTCTGAGGAAAATTAAATTTTGACACTCCTCTGTGGTTTCTGTTTTTATCTGTTCCCTTACAGGAATTGTTCAATGCAGTCTACTGAGAGATACAGCATCAAACACAAGGATTTTTTCCTTCATTTCCATGTTGGATTACCACTAGAATTATGGCTCATCAGGCATCCCAGTATGTGGTTAGAAAGTTGTCCTTTGAGCGGGCCACAAGCTGATTTTCTCATTTTGTGGTTGTGGTGGTGATTGTGTGCTCTATTCACTTTTGGGAAAAGTGTGTTAATAGTCTGTATTTTTCTTATTGTGAATTTTTGAAATCACCTCCTCCTTTTCACTCTTAGTAGCTCACTCTGCCATAATGATCCTCAGCTTCTCTGGAAATAATTATTTATGTTCTGCTAATTGAGGAAGTCATTTTTTCTTTGTGTATATTATGGTTTCATTTATTTGAGATTTTTATGAAGCCTCATTTTAATCATTAAGAAATGAACCCCAGCAATTATAACAGTTACTTTTATGTGTCAACTTGATTAGGCCACAAGGTGTCTGGATATCTGGTCAGACATTATTCTGAGCATTCTTGTGAGGCTGTTTTTAATATTTAAATTGGTAGACGGATGTGAGTGGGCCGAATGTGGATGGGCCTCACCCAATCATTTGAAAGTCTGAATAGATCAAAAATGCTGACCTGCCCCCAAGTAAGAATTACTCCTGCCTGCCTTCAAATTGGCACATTAGTTTTTCTGCCTTTCAACTTAAACTGAAACATGGGCTGTTCTTAAAGCTCCTGTCTGCTAGCCTTTGAACTGGAACTACACCATTGGCTTTCATGGTTATCCAGCATGCCAGCTCACCCTGAAGATCTTGGGAACTGTCAGCCACTATCAACCCATGGGCCGATTCCTTATAGTAAAGCTGTCTCCACTCGTGGTTCTGTTTCTCTGAAGAATCCTGGCTAATACAGATCTCTCTCTCTCTCTCTCTTTTGAGAAAGAGTCTCACTCTGTCACCCAGGCTGGAGGGCAGTGGTGCAATCTCAGCTCGCTGCAACCTCTGCCTCCTGGGTTCAAGCGATTCTTGTGCCTCAGCCTCCCGAGTAGCTGGAAAGACAGGCGCGCACCACCATGCCCAGCTAATTTTTGTATTTTTAGTAGAGACAGGGTTTCACCATGTTGGCCAGGATGGTCTTGAACTCCTGACCTAAAGTGATCCTCCCACCTCAGCCTCCCAAAGTGTTGGTTTTACAGGTATGACCCACCAGATATTTGATTTCATCTAATTCTCACAATAACTCTCTGAAATGGTTACTCTTGGATCGCTCTCAACTTTGAGGACCCTGGATCTCAGTGCTTTTGTGGTACTTACCCAAGATTACTCTTCTGATAAAAGTACACTATTTTTGCTTGGAATTGTCTGATTTCAGGGTCCATACACTTTGCATAAAGGGAGATAAGTAGGCAGGGGTTATTATAAGCATCTTTAACTCCATAGCACCAAGTCAGGTTGTCAGGTGAACTCTCTGCATTTACACACCATGTCAAGGAAGTGCATACATTTTGAGGATTATCTAAGGTATGAAAAACTTTGCTTCAGGAGCAAAAAGTATAAAATCAACTCTGGGCATTTATTTGCTACCCACTGAATTTCACAACTTCAACATGTTATTCACTTTAGCAAACTCGCCTTAAATTATCAATGGTATGATTTTTTTTTTTTTTTTAAGACAGAGTCTCGCTCTGTCACCCAGGCTGGAGTGCAGTGGCCGCATTTCAGCTCACTGCAAGCTCCGTCTCCCGGGTTTACGCCATTCTCCTGCCTCAGCCTCCCGAGTAGCTGGGACTACAGGCACCCGCCACCACGCCCGGCTAGTTTTTTGTATTTTTTAGTAGTGACGGGGTTTCAACGTGTTAGCCAGGATGGTCTCGATCTCCTGACCTTGTGATCCGCCCGTTTCGGCCTCCCAAAGTGCTGGGATTACAGGCTTGAGCCACCGCGCCGGGCGGTATGATATTTTTAAATGTTTATGACCTTTTTAAATTACCAAAAAATGTTGTTTACGTTTTTTACAGTGTTTAGACTCCCAGACTTGTACTTTGTTTTCAACTCCATACTATTTTTATTTGCCTAGAAAACAACCACTTGTCTTTAAGAACATTTACTCTCCGGAGCTGGGCGCAGTGGTTCACGCCTGTAATCCCAGCACTTTGGGACGCCGAGGTGGATGGATCACCTGAGGTCAGGAGTTCGAGACCAGCCTGACCCATACAGAGAAACTCCATCTCTACTGAAAATACAAAATTAGCCGGGCTTGGTGGCTCATCATGCCTATAAGCCCAGCTACTTGGGAAGGCTGAGGCAGGAGAATCACTTGAACCTGGGAGGTGGAGGTTGCAGTGAGCTGAGATCGTGCCATTGCACTCCAGCCTAGGCAACAAGAGCAAAACTCTGTCTCAAAAAAAAAAAAAAAATTTTATATATATATAGAGAGAGAAAACATTTACTGCCCAGATCTAGATGTGTGCCTAGGCCATCTAAGTCTTTGATCGGCTCACTTTTAGTACATTTTTTAGGCAACTTCTGACAATGACTGCAATTGTCTCTCTCTCCCCAGTTAGACTGTGAACTTCTTGAGAGTGTGAACCCAAAATGTATGAGACAGGTCTCAGTCAATTTAGAAAGTTTATTTTTCCAAGGTTAAGGACGCACCTGTGACACAGCTTCATGAGGTCCTGGAGACATGTGCCCAAGGTGGTCATGGCACAGCTGACTTTTATACATTTTAGGGAGACATGAGATATCAATCAATATGTGTAAGATGTACCTAGGTTTGGTCCAGTAAGCGGGGACAACTTGAAGTGGGGTTTTCCAGGTCAGAAGTAGATAAGAGACAAAATGTTGCATTATTTTGAATCCTTGATGAGCCTTCCGCTGAATACACCATTTAGTCTGGCTCAGTAAATCTGCATTTTTACATACGCAGTAGGCAAAGGGAGCAATCAGATATACGTTTGTCTCAGGTAATCCTCAAAGGGATGCCTTTGGGTTCTGTCTGTCTTTTGTCCACAAGGAATTTCCTTGTGGGCAAATAGTGAGGGAGGTGTATAACTTCTTGCCTTTGTAGCTTAACTTATTTAGGAATAAAATGGGAGGCACGTTTGCCTGACATAAACCCAAACTTGACTTTTCCCTTGGCTTAGTGATTTGGGGGTCCCAAGATTAATTTCCCTTTCACAAGAGCAAAGATGGTGGCATTTTATTCACCTTTGTTTACCAGTGCTTGGCATAATGCTGGCATGCAGTGGATGCTTAGCTGAGAGAGTAAAAGAATGTTTTTTTTTTTTATTCTATTGAGAATATATGTTGTACATAGTATTTCTAGGTTCCAGTGACAGAAAAAAAAGGCACAGTAACTCACAGTTGAGACACATATAATGTCTGAATGTAGACAACACATAGCAAAATTGATAGACAATGTATAGACACATAGAATATTTTACTGAACTTTACTGCATAGCAGTCATTTTTAGACAGGCTGTTTGCTGAAGAGCATATATTTGATTAGAAAATTTTGCTAAGAATAAATGAGTCAAGTTTGTTTTAAGATTGACTTGAGCAGAATGTGTATGTTTTATGTTAAGTAGCATTCATCAAAACCAATAATGTTGCCAGATTTACAAACAGCTGACAGATTTTATGTGTTCTGTGTCTCCTTTGAAATTGTTTAAGATGCATTAAGCACTCTTAGCTACATTTGTTAAATATGCAGGCTATTGTAAATAAATCATAATGCATCAATTTCTATGGATCTAGAATTTGTTAATCCTACAACAGGATGAGGAACATGTGAGCTGTCTCTGAAATATATCTGGTTTGAGGTCAAAACGTTTGAAAGAAGAAGACATTGCATTATACTGTAGCTGAGAAGACAAAAGGCAGCAATTCGGGAAAAAGAAACTCAAGCAAGTGGTAACTAGGGTGGCTGGGAGACAGTGAAGAAGAGAGATGTTTCTGAAAAATGAAAAGAAAGGAATATTAAGACAGGTTGCCAGGGAAATAAAATATTAAAAGAGGCTTCTTAAAAATAAATAGATAAATATTGAAATTTCAGGTAAAGAGAGAAAAGTGCAATAAATCAGCAATCTAGCTCATTTTGTTGAGAGTGGAGAGAAACCTCTTTTAAGTTCTCATAAACGGTTTCAGGAAGATCAAGCTTTACTTGAATTACAGACCTGTCAAAGATTCAGTGGGGAATAAGACAAATGTGGCAGATATCTAAGAGAAGGAAACGTGTCTTTCATTAAAACCTTTCGTATCACAAAGAACTATATATTTCTTGACCTTGAAATTGTTCAAGGATTACTATTTGCTGTGTAATTTAGTAAATGCTTTTATCCATCTCATAGAATCAAGAACATACCCAATGTGGGAACAAATACATTTGAATATATTTACAGTCCACATTTGCAGGAGTAGAGGGGGATGTCATCTGTTCTTCTTTTATCATCCACTGTCATCCAACAGTGCCCCCTAACATGTACTCAATAAATACATCAAGCACCATTTGAGAAGGTTCTATATGCATTTTTTTTTAGTTTATTAATTTATTTAGCATTGATTTTCTATATATGCCAGACCTGCTACTTGGCCTGGAGATAATAAGGTATGTAAAGCAATATTCTGACCTACGTAAAGAAGAGATTCAAGGAGAGAAGATAGACCTCTGATACGGTTTGGCTGTGTCCCCACCCAAATTTCATCTTGAATTGTAGTTCCCATAATTCCCACGTGTCATGGGAAGGACCCGGTGGGAGGTAACTGAATCACGGGGGTGATACCCCCCATGCTTCTTATTACAGAAAGTCCTCGAGAGATCTGATGGTTTTATAAGGGGCTTCCTCCTTCACTTGCCTCTTATTTTTCTCTCTCCTGCAACCTTGTGAAGAAGGACATATTTGCTTCCCCCTCTGCCCTGATTGTAAGTTTCCCGAGGCCTCTCCAGCCCTGCAGAACTGTGAGTCAATTAAACCTCTTTCCTTAATAAGTTACCCAGTCTCAGGTATGACCTTATAGCAGCATGAGAATGGATTAATAAAGCCTCTAAGTAGATACCTGCAATAAAACATTAATGATTGTTAAAAATAGAGGAGAGGGCTGGGTGCAGTGGCTCATGCCTATAATCCCAGCACTTTAGGAGGCTGAAGTGGGCAGATTACCTGAGGTTAGGAGTTCAAGACCAGCCTGGCCAACATGGTGAAACCCAGTCTGTACTAAAAACACAAAAATTAGCTGAGTGCAATGGTGCACACCTATAAACCCAGCGACTCAGAAGGCTGAGGCAGGAGAATTGCTTGAGCCCAGGAGGCGGAGGCTGTGGTGAGCCAAGATCACACTATGCATTCCTGCCTGGGTGACAGAGCAAGACTCTGTCTCAAAAAATATATAGAGAGAGAGAGAGAGGAGAGAGACATTAGTTATATCTGTAGCAGTAGATGAACATGGACTTCAGGAGATTCAATCCAAACTGTGTCTTTTTTTTTTTTTTTTTTTGAGACGGAGTCTTGCTCTGCCACCCAGGCTGGAGTGCAGTGGCCGGATCTCAGCTCACTGCAAGCTCCGCCTCCCGGGTTTACGCCATTCTCCTGCCTCAGCCTCCCGAGTAGCTGGGACTACAGGCGCCCGCCTCGTCGCCCGGCTAGTTTTTTGTATTTTTAAGTAGAGACAGGGTTTCACCATATTAGCCAGGATGGTCTCGATCTCCTGACCTCGTGATCCGCCCGTCTCGGCCTCCCAAAGTGCTGGGATTACAGGCTTGAGCCACCGCGCCCGGCCTAAACTGTGTCTTAAAGTGTGCATGCAGTAGACTTAAATTAGAAAAACACTGCCAAGCCTGTAACCCTGCTGGTCAACTCATCTAATTATATATAAAAGGAAAACCAAACAAATAATTGGAGGAGCGTAATATGCTTAATATAACTTGAAATCAGCATTATATTTCCCCAGATATAATTATTATTTATTTCCTCTCAAATTGCCTTGCATAGATATGGTTTATTGGACATACTAGACTATCCAATTGGAGACTGCATTTCTCACCCTCCTTTGCAGCTTAATACAGCCTTTAGAATGCAGGTGGATGTATTGTTAGCAACTTCCTTTTTTTTTTTTTTTTGAGACGGAGTCCCACTCTGTCGCCCAGGCTGGAGCGCAGTGGTGCAATCTGGGCTCACTGCAACCTCCACCTCCTGGGTTTAAGCCATTCTCCTGCCTCAGCCTCCTGAGTAGCTAGGATTACAGGTGCCCACCACCGTGCCCAGCTAATTTTTGTATTTTCAGTAGAGATGAGGTTTCACCATATTGTTCAGGCTTGTCTCCAACTGCTGACCTCGTGATCCGCCCGCCTCAGCCTCCCAAAGTGCTGGGATTACAGGCGTGAGCCACCAAGCCCGGCTGTATGCAACTTTCATGTCACTTGGTTAAAGGATGTTGTTTGCCCTCTACTTGTTCTCTTTTTGTCTTCCTGTGGGCTGAAACCTAGAGCAAAAAGTGACCCAACATTGACCTACATTTCTATCTTATTTAAGCCACTGTGTTTTGTGCCTGTTTGATACAGCAATATAGCCTGTACCCTAGTGAACACAGATATCTCTCTTCCCCCTTGTCAGAAATCAAAACTGAGTTTTAAAAGCAAAAACACACACTTTAGTTGCAGAAAGAACTCACACCTAAAACACAGGAGGGTACATTTTGGGGTTTGGAAGTCAGAGCTGCATTCAAATGTCAGTTCTCACAATGTGATGATAATAGTATTTATTTCGTGTCATCCTTGTGTTGAAAATTGGGTTTGGTACTGGGTATTTGATTCCATTTAATCTTTAGAAAAACCTAATGAACTAGCTACTATCCTCATTTTAGATTCAATTAACTTGAGGCTTAGCGTAGCTATGAGGTCACAGCAGGCCATATACTTAGTAGTAGGAGGAGGAGACAGGATTTAATTCTATACTGTTCTGGCTTATAAAGCGGGTATCCCGCTTTACCCCATACTAGCTGAAGGCAAGGCTCAACCATTTTATCTGTAAATTGTCAATAACCTTTACCTATATATGAGGTTGCTGTGAACACTGGATAAGTCTATGTATATGATAGACTCATAAGAGTCCTTTCAAATCCTAATAAATAGTGGGCACACAATAAACATTGGGTATTTTTCTTCTCAATAGTCTGAGAGCCCATAGAATGAAGGAGAAATACCCCTTTTGCCTTTGTAGTTTTCAGTATCCTGTAAAATGTCCGGCAAGAAATAGGTCCTTAATAAACATTAGGATAAATCAGGAGGATGAGCAGAGCAGGTATAGAAACTAGAAGATTTAAAATAAAAACATAGGCTGGGTGAGGTGTCTCACCTCACCTGTTATCCCAGTGCTTAGGAGGCTGAGGTGAGCAGAACACTCGAGGCCAGGAGATGAAGACCAGTCTGGGCAACATCGAGACCTCATCTCTACAAAAAATAAAATAAAAATCAGCCAGGTGTGGTGACAAACACTTGCAGGCCTAGCTATTCAGAGGCTGGGGCGGGAGGATCCCTTGAGTCCAGGAATTCGAGTCTGCAGTTAACCGTGATCATGCTACTATACTCCAGCCTGGGCAACAAAGGGAGATTCTTTCTCCCCCCACCAGAAAAAAATATAATAAAAATTGGATCAATAAGGTCAGTAGTATTGAACCTTACTATATTCTGTGAAATACAGTGACTACTTGACATACATTTTTTTCCTTTAATCCTCCTGATAGCTCTGTGAGGTTGGTCTTATTATTTTCCCTATTCTACAGATATGGCCAATGAACCCCAGATGTTAAGTAACTCACTTACAGTCACACAGATATTAAGCTGTGCAGTGGCTTCTACTTGAACTGAGCATTATGTTTGTCCAAAGCCAATCTTTTAATCACCTCCCCATGCCAAACAACAGGACTGAAGAAGCTAAATGCTAGTCTTAGCCCATAACACTGTTTAGCTTTGAACTTCAGAATGCCCCCCAAATGCCCTGTCTCGTGCTCTTCAGCATTGAGGGTGATGATTTGTAGACTCCAGACCTTTCCCAGCTTGACCTCTCAGTGTCCTGCAGTAGCCAGGTGGGCTGTAGCTCTGGCTTCTCCCCTCCAGGGAGTGCTCCTGGGTGGCCAAGCAAGGCCTGTGGGCCTGCACAGCTGCCTTGTGTGTCGCCGTCCAAGCAGCTGGGCACGTGAGCTGCTCCAGCAGGCTGGAGTCAGATTGTGTAAACCACTGTATGCTCCTGGCAGCTTTGGGACTGGCTGAGTCCCTTCAGGAAATGAAGGGAGAGCTCCAAGTAAGCTTGACAAGGGCTGCTCTGGGGGCAGGAAGCAACAGACATTTGAACTCATTGAATTTCCAACTCTGGTTCCTTTCAAAGGCACATGCTGTGTCTTAATCTTCTGCAAATGTACTCGTCTTCCAGTGCTCTAGACACAGTATGTGCTCAGTGAAATTTTGCTGAGTGGATGGACGAATGAATGAATGATTGAATGAAAGAAATGCAATCATGTTTGCTTTTGGAGGGCTGATAATAAAGCACAATATTTATTTTATTTTTTAAATTTATTTTTTAAAATTTATTTATTTATTTTTTTTGAGATGGAGTTTTGCTCTTGTTGCCCAGGCTGGAGTGCAACTGCGTGATCTCGGCTCACTGCAACCTCTGCCCTCCCTGGTTCAAGCGATTCTCCTGCCTCAGCCTCCCTAGTAGCTGGAACTACAGGCATGTACCACCATGCTCGGCTAATTTTTGTATTTTTAGTAGAGACGGGGTTTCACCATGTTGGTCAGGCTGGTCTTGAACTCCTGACCTCAGGTGATCCACCCACCTCGGCCTTTCAGAGTGCTGGAATTACAGGCATGAGCCACCGTGCCTGGCCTATTTGGGGTTTTTCTTAACAAGCTCTTTGCAGCCAGTGACTTAGAGCTACTCTCCTATTCCCCAACAGCATCACTATTCCTCTTCCACAACCCCTCCCACCAGCCTCACTCTTATCTGCCACCAGCCTCACTCTTACCTGCCATCTTCCAAATGCCTGACATTTTCTTCCTAAATTTTCTTATCTTTATCCATAACATTTACCCTTTTTATGAGCTATTGTTTTCAGATAATGCTAGGAAATAGCTAGTTATTTGATCACAATAAAATGCAATTCTGATATGCTCCAGGATTCAACCTCCAAGACAATACAAATGAATTTTAACAGTAATCTTGCAGACAGTTCTTATCTCTTCTTATTTGGGGTACTATGATAAGCCAATACAAACATATTTTGCCAAAGAGATTCTTATGACACCTTCAATCTACTACTTATATTTCTCCCTTATATTTAAGGCTGCCACTGTTTTGGAAGAAGAATTATAAATATTACCTACGGCATGATGAACTTTTTGAATATAAGTACATACACAATTATCATGCACATATGTCTACATAGATTTCCCAGTCATTGAATTATGCTAAGTTAAAGTATAGGTTCATCAGAAATTATGGATAAAATGCAGTCTCAAAGATGGATGGCACTAAAAGTTCCATTCCGCATTTTGACTCTTATTCTTAACTCATAGCAAACACATGTAAAAAATCTTTGCAATGAAAAGAAATTTGGAAGACTATATTGGAATCAAGTTTCCAAAAAATGTAGATGCAAAATTATTTTAAGTTTGTTCACAAATTTGTTTTATTGCATAGTGAAAATTAGCACATAATGTGTTAAATAGTAGAATAAAGGATGCCTTTTTTTCTTTTTGTTTCTAGATATGCAGTTATGATAATAGTGATGCTTTTTTTTTTTTTTTTTTTTGAGGCGGTGTCTCGCTCTGTCGCCCGAACTGGAGTGCAGTGGCCGGATCTCAGCTCACTGCAAGCTCCGCCTCCCGGGTTCACGCCATTCTCCTGCCTCAGCCTCCCGAGCAGCTGGGACTACAGGCGCCCGCCACCTCGCCCAGCTAGTTTTTTGTATTTTTAGTAGAGACGGGGTTTCACCGTGTTAGCCAGGATGGTCTCGATCTCCTGACCTCGTGATCCGCCCGTCTCGGCCTCCCAAAGTGCTGGGATTACAGGCTTGAGCCACCGCGCCCGGCCGTGATGCTGTTTTAAAAACATTCTAACATTACAGATATATAGAAAGGCTACAGATATATAGAAACATATATATATATAAAGTACATAGATATATAGAAAGTAAAGGGTAAGCACTCTACTCATCCTTCTATATTTTCCAGTCAGTAGACATATGTCCCTTGAGATTAGGTTGTAAGTTATTTTAAAAGAGTAAAGAGGCTGGGTGCGGTGGCTTACGCCTGTAATTCCAGTACTTTGGGAGGCCGAGGTGGGTGGATCATGAGGTCAGGAGATCGAGACCATCCTAGCTAACACAGTGAAATCCCGTCTCTACTAAAAATACAAAAAATTAGCCAGGCCTGGTAGCAGGTGCCTATAGTCCCAGCTACTTGGGAGGCTGAGGCAGGAGAATGGCATGAACCCGGGAGGCAGAGCTTGTAGTGAGCCGAGATCACGCCACTGCACTCCAGCCTGGGTGACAGAGCGAATCTCCGTCTCAAAAAAAAAAAAAAAAAAAGTAAAGAAAACTTACTTCATAAATATTTATTAAATACATTCTATATGTCAGGCATTGATCTAGGAATATAAGAGTAGACAACTAGACAAAGACCCAACCTCTTATGAAGCTTACTTTGTTTTTTCTGTTTTTTAAATTTTTTTATTATTTTATTTTTTTGAGCTAGGGTCTTGCTCTGTTGTCCAGGCTGGCCTCAAACTCCTGGGCTCAAGCAATCCTCCCACCTCAGCTTCCCCTGTAGCTGGGACTACAGGTATGCACCACCATGCCTAGCTTAAAGCTTACTTTCTTTAGAGAAAAACAGATACTAAATAATAAATATAATAAACAGGCAATGTATAATATATTAATAAGGAGTGGCTAAAACTATGGGAAACTAAAGAATCAATATTATAAGTAAGGGGCCTGTTAGGGATGAGTCTGGGAACATGGGTTGCAATTTTAAAACAGGGTGATTGAGGTAGGCTTCACTGAAAAGGTGACATATGAAGAAAGATGTAAAGGAAGTGAGCTAGCCAGCCACATGCATATCTGGTATAAGATCATTCCAGATATATGAAACAGGCCTATGGTGGAATGGCTGGCATATTTTAGGGCCAGAAAAGAAACAGGTGGAGCAAGACTGAGACTAGAAGAATAGAACAAGAATAGAAGTACAAGGTGATAATAGGAGACTAGATCATGGAAGCACTTGTACTCCATTGTAGGAGCTTTGACTTTACTATTGCATAAGGTGAGAGCCAGTGGAGGATTTGAGCAAACCAGTAAACATGATAATGACCTTTGTTTTAAAGAAATTACTCTGACTGCTAAATTGAGAACAGACTAAAAGGAGACAAAGGAAAGGAGAACTGTTAAGAGCCTATTGCGTAGAGGGGTGATGTCATGGATCAGAGTGGTAGCAGTGGAGGTGTGAGACAACAGCAAATTCTGGATATATTTTGAAAGTAGTGGCTGGGCGCGGTGGTTCACGCCTGTAATCCCAGCACTTTGGGAGGCCGAGGCGGGTGGATCACGAGGTCAGGAGATCAAGACCAGCCTGGCTAACAGGGTGAAATGCCGTCTTTACTAAAAATACAAAAAATTAGCCGGGTGTGGTGGCGGGCGCCTGTAGTCCTAGCTACTCGGAAGGCTGAGGCAGGAGAATGGCGTGAACCCGGGAGGCAGAGCTTGCAGTGAGTGGAGATTGCACCACTGTACTCCAGCCTGGGCGACAGAGCGAGACTGTGTCTCAAAAAAAAAAAGAAAAGAAAAGAAAGTAGAACCAAAGAAAAAGATTCCCTCCTGAAATACTGAAAGCAGAATGTGAGAGAAAGAGAAGACTCAGGGACAATCCCAAGGTCTGAGAAAATAAAAGGGTAGCATTTGCAGTAAGTATATTTTTCTGAAACTTTAACCTTGATTCACAATATATAATGAACATCATTCCATGTCCAGTCACATAGAAATACATCATTTTAAACAGTTTCTTAGTGGTCTATTTTATGGTTATTCTATAATTTATTTAACCAGCATATGATTGCTCTTTTATTTTTTCCTGATTTTCTTCCGTAAGGTTTTAGAATTACTTTTTTAAAAGTGTAATCTTGTTAATTTTTTTGAACAGACCAATGTAGTAGCCTAAATCCACATTTAAAGAAGTACTAGTGAATCTTTCAGAAATCTAGTTCATTAGCAAAATGAAACATTCATATACGTTCATGCTACTTTATAATGCCTGTCAAGTGTTTCATTATTAGATCCATGCGTTCAATAATTTTATTTTTTTATTACACTCACTGTGATCAGAACTTTGGAGAGAAATAGACTTCAGTTCCATTCCTGGAGAAGTTCTGCACCCAGAAAATGAAACACAGAGAGCTTTGTATAGAAAAGGGCCATGGCATAAGATAAATATGTAAGATATGTATTCATGTATTTATGTCTTAAATAAGACAACTTAAGAATTACCATGAACTCCTAATATTTAGAATCGGCATTCATGGTAATTCTTAAGTTGTCTTACTTACGACATAAATATATAAAAATATTCTTAGTTTGGCTAAGAATGGCGAGTTTATGCTATTCATCACTTATTAAAACAATGATTTAATCACTTATAAATCCTACCATTTATAGAAGTGGTAAGATTAATCATATAATCACATACATTTTATTTTTGGGGTTGTTTAGTTGTTTTGTAATTATTCAAGAGATATATCTATGTCACCAAGAAAAATATCTATTTATCTAGATGATAATTCTTAAATAAACATCAAATTTCTTACTTCTCTAGGTAAGGAAGAAGAGACTATATAGTCTATTGCTAGAAATCACCACAAAATGGCTTGACTGGTTCTATTAGTAGAAGATGAACAGAAGGGCCCTTCTCCAAATATTGAGCAAACCAAAGGCAGAAGACCAGGCCATGGAAGGGGTGTTTGTACAAAGTCATAGAGATGTGTATGCATAACAGTCGTAGAGATAGTGTACAGTTTATGTGTTTGTACCAGAATTCTTCAGAACTTAAGAGAAGACTTAAAGATTTGTTTGATTTAATCTCCAATATAGAAAAAAGAAACAATTTAGTAGTAGTTGGCAAAAAGTACAATCAACGTGAAAGATACTGGACTGAAATTTCAAATTCAATTTTTCAACTTTTACTAGAATGATTGTATAATATTACATACTTTCTAGCTTTTACTGATTAATTTTTAGAAAAGTAATTGTATATTGTATGTTGTAAATTGCATATTTTGTTATATGCTGAAGAAACATTACCTAACCCTGGCATTTTAGCTTGAATTTTGAAAGATACAGAATTTTGTTTTGTTTTGTTTTGTTTTGTTTGTGTTTTGAGACGGAGTATTCTTCTGTCACTAGGCTGGAGTGTAGTGGCATGATCTTGGCTCACTGTAACCTCTGCCTCCTAGGATCAAGCTATTCTCCTGGCTCAGCCTCCCGAGTAGCC
This sequence comes from Trachypithecus francoisi, assembly GCF_009764315.1. NCBI lineage: Eukaryota > Metazoa > Chordata > Mammalia > Primates > Cercopithecidae > Trachypithecus > Trachypithecus francoisi. Next base: position 76,636,338 of record NW_022681472.1, on the reverse strand, counting down.
GAGATTACAGGTGTGTGCCACCACACTCGGCTAATTTTTGTATTTTTAGTAGAGACGGGGTTTCACCATGTTGACCAGGATAGTCTCTATTTCCTGACCTTGTGATCCGCCTGCCTGGACCTCCCAAAGTGCTGGGATTACAGGCGTCAGCCACCGCACCGGCTTTGTTTTGTTTTTGAGACAGAGTTTTGCTCTGTTGCCAAGGCCGGAGTGCAGTGGCGCCATCTCCGCTCACCGCAACCCCCGCCTCCCGGGCTCAAGCGATTCTCCTGCCTCAGCCTCTTGAGTACTTGTAATTACAGCCACATGCTAACACGCATGGCTAATTTTTGTATTTTTAGTAGAACGGGGTCTCACCATGTTGGTTAGGCTGATCTCAAACTCCTGACCTCAGGTGATCTGCCCGCCTTGGCATCCCAAAGTGCTGGGATTACAGGCCTGAGCCACCGTGCTCAGCCTCTTATAGAATTTTGTATTAAACTCTTTGAAATATAATGAAACAAGTTTATGGGAGAATTGTACATTTTGCATTTAGATTTAAAAATGTAGAATGTTTGAGGTTATTTCACAATAGATAACATGCTTTATTATAAAAAATGAAGTATATGACAAAACTCTTGGCTCTATTTTATATTCAACCTTGAAATAGTTCCATGCTACTTGTCTATTCAGTAAAAATGACAGTAACAGTCATCAGGAGATAAGCATCTTTGTGTAAGTTATGTTTTAAATGCTGCTTTTAAAATTCTGTTGGTCATATCTACAGATATGCGACAAATAGGTGACGAGTAAAAAACATTAGGAAACACTTAGATGATATATTTTGGCAAAAAAAACTTTCATCATGTGATTACATATTACAAAAAATTGTCTTGATTTATGAATTGCAAAAATTGCAACTGAAATTGCTTCTTTTCCATATTAAATTTTCTCTCCCAAAATGTTTCATTTGAATCAACCCAATAGATCCAAATATAATCTTATAATCCAGTGAAGAATATAGAGCACAATATACAAAATAGATAATTATTAACTATTCATATTATATTACAGGTAAGAAGTATGGCATACTGCAAAGAGTATAGGCTATGAAGCAAGAGACACCTGGATTCCAATTCCACCTACCAACTTCCTGACTTCAGGTGCATTTACTTCCTCTCTTAGTACAAAAGTCCATCCTATGTAAAACAAGAGAAACATGTCTATTGTAAGAACAGTGAAGATTTGCAGTTAGCACATAGGACTGTACATAGGTGTTCAATAAATAGTGGCAGTTTGAATTGGTGATTGTGTTGCTGAAAAAGCTAATCATCATCTGAAAATTAAATTTAAGAAATCCATTCTCCCAGCAAATAAAAATAACAAAAGGAAAATTTTGATTGTCCTGGTGGGCACATAAATGTTTTGCTTTATGAAGACAAAAAGCATACTATGAAATAAGTGGAATACATATTTTTCTAAATAAACTAGGCACAGTTTATTTAAAAAGAAGTACACAAGAAAATGGAAGAACATAGGAAGTAAAAGAGATGACCACATTTGGCTGTATCTATGGAAACATTCCATGCACATAGAAGAAAGCACAAAAATCACCACTCTAGGAATATGTAACTATGTCTTTGGGAATACATCAAGAAAATGACTAAATTATTAGTTATTGATACATATTGATGTATGTAATGAGTCTGCACTTAACTATAGCAATGTACCTTTGCTTTACTAGGATTTTTTTTTTTTTTTTTTTTTGAGATTGAGTTTTGCTATTGTTGCCCAGGCTGGAGTGCAATAGCATGATCTCGGCTCACAGCAACCTCTGCCTCCCGGGTTCAAGCCATTCTCCTGCCTCAGCCTCCCAAGTAGCGGGATTATAGGCATGGGCCACCACGCCGGCTAATTTTGTATTTTTAGTAGAGATGGGGTTTCTCCATGTTGGTCAGGCTGGTCTCGAACTCCAGATCTCAGGTGATCCCCCACCTCAGCCTCCCAAAGTGCTGGTATTACAGGCGTGAGCCACCGCACCTGGCCTCCTAGAATTTTAATATGATTATTCATTAAAGTGATGAAAGGACTAAAGTAATCCCCCTTTATCAGTGCAGGATATGCTTCAAGACCCCCAGAAGATACCGAAACCACAGATGTGCCAAACCCTACATACACCATGTTTCTTCCTATGCGTACATGCCTATGATAAAGTTTAATTTATAGATTAGGAAAACAAGAGATTAACAATAATAATAATGGTTTAGAATAGTTATAACAATATACTGTAATAAGTTATGTGTATGTTATTTATATTTCTTAAAATATGTTACTGCACTATAGTCACCCTTCTTGTGATAATGTGAGATGATAAAATGCCTAAGTGATGAGATGAAGTGAGGTGAATGACATAGGCACTGTGATGTAGTGTTAGGCTACTATTGACCCATAGCATTAGGCTATGATTAACCTTCTGACAGTACTTCACAAGAAGCATCATTTGTTTCAGGTGATCCTGAATCATTGCGCAACCATGATGTTGACGGTTGGATGTCAAGAGCAGACAATGCCAGTGACTAACTGGCAGACAGAACATACAATGTAGATTTGCTGGACAAAGGGATGATTCACATTCAGGGTGGGATGGAGTGTGACAACATGAGATTTCATCACGCTACCCAAAATGATATGCATTCAAAACTCAGAAATCTAGACTTTTCTATTAAACATTTTCAGATGATGGTTGACTATGGGTAACTGAAACCGTAGGACGTGAAACCGAGGAAAAGAGGAGACTACTGCATCTATCTATATGGAGAGATGGCCTTTTGGATCAAGTAGCAAAGATTTGATATGTCACCAAGGGTATAATGATAAAGCAAGGAGTCACACCTTTTGTGTGTTCCTGGAATATTTTCCAACACTGGGATTTTGAATAGCATACATAAAAGAATTTACAGTTAAAAACAAAGGACCAAAATCTATAAATGTATTCATTTACTTGCTTGGTCACTGCTCAATATACATCACAATTTGAGCATGAATTTTTGTTGCTTTGGCAAGCAGTACTCTCTTACAGATTCATGAAACAAAATGTTTGCACCTTCTAACACCGACCTTCTCCCATTCAGCTCTGTATTCCAGGTAACAAATATTGCCATAATGGGATATATTTTAATTACAGCAAAAATCAGTGTATTTTTGAAGAATTCATGGCCCAATGATTAAGCACCACTATAATAGAAAGTAAAATGTGTTTGCTTGTTTTTAATAGATATGTTTTTTTCTATGTCTAACTACTAGAAAAGTGAAGTTGAGGACTAAAGCAATTTATTTATCATTTAGATCAATCTTTTTGGATATGGGAGATGTGTTTTTTGTGGATGTTTCAGTTTGAATGACAATGTAAGAAATGAAAATCAACCATGTTAAAACATAAAAGAGATTCATTTTCTACACAGAAACAAAGAAGAAAAAGTTTTTATTCATTTTAACTGCAATAAAGTCTGATAATATTGTTTTCAGGCTTCTGTTAAGTTATTTATCTTGAAAGTAACTGAAAGCTGGGCATGGTGGCTCATGCCTGTAATCCCAGCACTTTGTAAGGTCCAGGCGGGCATATCACTTGAGGTCAGGAGTTCGAGACCAGCCTGACCAACATGGTGAAACCATGTCTCTACTAAAAACATAAAAATTAGCTGGGCATGGTGGCACACGCCTGTAATCTCAGCTACTCAGGAGGTTGAGGCAGGAGAATCACTTGAACCCAGGAGGCGGAGGTTGCAGTGAGCTGAGATCGTGCCACTGCCCTCCAGCCTGGACAACAGAGTGAGACTCCATCTCAAAAAAAAAAAAAAAAAAAAAAAAAGAAGAAGAAGAAAGTAACTGAGAAAATGAGAAGTTGTAAATGAATAAATTCAAGTTTATGCCAAGTAAACCAGAGGTAATTAGATTGCTTGGATTGACTTAGTTTAAAAGTAAAAAGAAAGAGCACTTTTCATACAGAACATTTTCATAAGTGAATGCTAGGTAGGCTGCGAGCAGGCAGAGTAAACAATTACTGCCAGGATATCACAGTGAGGAGGGCAAGTGCTAAAATTCAAGGTCAAGTCTATCTGCCTACATTACACTCAATGGCTTTCCAAATTAACCAAATGATGTGATTAGCAAGAAAGGAGGGAAGCTAACATTTACTGAGTATCTGTCATTTACCATGTGCTTTCATTAATCAGTTAGTTAATAAAATGAATGATGATGGTGAAAATTTAAGTACAGATCAGAGAATTACTAAATAGGAAACACGTCTTTAAAAATCTGAAATTACTTAAGAGAAATCACAAGGGAAATCACTCAATATCTGAGGCTCCCCCAGCTTACTTCACCCTTCATAAATAAGACTATTAACTTAAAATTCCCCGCTTTCTTGGAAACCTAGTGCCTACAATTCCTTGAAGGTTACTGGAGTATATATTATAACTTGTTTCACAATAGCTGCTTGCTTGGTGTAATGTTGATAAAACATCTGGACACTGGGCTTAATTTCTCTTTTTCTTTTTTCTTTTCTTTCTTTTTTTTTTTTCTGAGACAGAGTCTCGCTCTGTTGCCAAGCTGGAGTGCAGTGGTGCAATCTCGGCTCACTGCAGCCTCTGCCTCCTGGTTTCAAGCGATTCCCCTGCCTCAACCTCCTGAGTAGCTGGGATTACAGGCAGGCACCACTACGCCCAGCTAATTTTTTTTTGTACTTTAGTAGAGAGGGAGTTTCACCATGTTGGCCAGGATAGTCTCGATCTCCTGACCTCGTGATCCACCCGCCTCGGCCTCCCAAAGTGCTGGGATTACAGGTGTGAGCCAAAACGCCTGGCCGCCAATTTCTCTTTTTCCATCCATTGTTATTTTAGGTTTTTACTTCCAATTCTGCTACATGACTCTGGATCCATGAAGAATGAAGAATGATTATTTACATGCTCTATTTCACATATATTGCTTTTCCTCTTTCCCTCTTATCCAACACTTAGGCTCATGTAAAAGCATAAAAATTGACTTTTTCTCCCATTTTTAATATTTTAATTAGAAGGCATTAAACTTACATGCATCATCTCTTTCTATGTAGATGGAGGATATATTTCCGAATTATGTCTTACAGATAATTTTTCATGATGTTCAGAACAATGAATATTTAGTTATAAATTGAAAACCCTCAAGTGGGTTTTTAGTCACAGTATAAACCCAATCTCCTTATCATTATCCTCCCAAAGGTCCAAATGACCTGGCACCTGTCTGACTTCATCTTAGAGCCGCTCCCTGTCATTGAATACTTTCCAAATCAATGGTCTTTCAGGGTTTTCAACACGTCAAACCCATTCCTGCTTTAAGTCATTGGTTGTAGCTGTGTCCTCTGCCAAGAATGTTCTTCACATGGCTCTAATTCTTGTAATTCAGATCTGAGAGAGGCCTTCCCTAACTACCCAATGACTACCTACTCATTCTTTCTGATATTCTCCTGTTTCAAGCTTCAGCAGTGTTTTTGCTTTTCTTTATTTGCTTTGTTTCTTATGGTTTGCTATTTCATACTAGAACTTAAGCTTCGCCACCATATCCCTGGTGTCTAAAACACTCCTGGCACACAGTGGGCACTGAATTAATGAGTGTTAAAGGGATTAATACACATATGATGTTCCTTTGGCACAACATTGATTACTTTTTACCTTTCATTATGAAAAACTTCTAAATTTAGGCAAAAGAAGAGAGAATAAGTAATGAATCCCTAGATATCAATAAAACAGTTGCAAAAATTATCAACAGTTGCAGTACTAATATATAATTAGTACTTGAAAGGATGAATTCACCTTATAGTTATATTCCCCATTGCATTTGTTTTCCTGTTATTCATAATAATAGCATGCACTTATTATGAACACTTCTTTAAGGATTATCCATTTAAGACAAAACTTTTGGTTCAGTTACTGTTAAAATTTGAATAAGATCTCTGTCTTAAATAGATCACAATCTAATAAGAAGGATTAAGACAGGTACAAAAAGAACAACAATGCTAGGTCCAAGTAGAAAGTGCTCAAAGGGAGGCTAAGAAAAATATTATAGTAGATGAAAGAAGAGGTTTGCTGTTTGTTTTGTTTTGCTTTGTTTTTCAATTTGGAAGTAGATTGAGGAGGTTTTCTATGAAGCAGTGGGTTTTTTAGTTAGGTCTGGAAGAGTAGATGTAATGTCAGCCATTGAAGGTATAAAGAATTATACTCTAAGGAGGAAAAGAAAAATCCACAAAAATAAAAAAAGCAGGAAAGCAAATATATGTATTTCTTTTTCTTTTTTTTAGACAGAATTTTGCTTGTCACCCAAGCTGGACTGCAATGGCACGATCTCGGCTCACTGCAAGCTCTGTCTCCTAGGTTCAAGCGATTCTCGTGCCTCAGCCTCTGAGTAGCTGGGGTGTAGCACTATACCCAGCTAATTTTTGTAAATTTTGTATTTTTAGTAGAGATGGAGTTTCACCATGTTGGCCAGGCTGGTCTCGAACTCCTGACCTCAGGTGATCCGCCTGCCTCGGCCTCCCAAAGTGCTGGGATTACAGGCGTGAGCCACTGCGAAGCCTAAGCAAATGTATTTCTAGGAAGCAGCAAGTTTGGGTCTAGCACAGGTTGAATGCCTTAAAAAGTGGAAGAAAACACTGGAAAGCTGAGTTGAAATTAAGAGTTGGTTCTTTATTCAGAAGAAATGGGGATATACTGAAGGCTATTAAGGAGGCAAATAACACTGTTAAAAGTAACTTAAAGGTGAGGGTAATAGTAATAGCAGCATACAGGATAAATAAAAATAGAATAGGCTGCAAAAGAAGTTAGCAGAGAATAATGTCACGATAGACAATGTGGCTGCTCTAAAATATGGCTTAAATATTCGTAGACATTTCTCTCATCTAGCAGTGAGTCTTTTGTCTTCTTCCTTCTAATCAGGGCAGCTTGTGACCATTTCAGCCAATAGAGCATGGCAGAAGGATCCTGTGAGCCTTCCAAGAAAAGGTCATCAAAGGCCATGTAGCTTTGGCCTTATTCTCTAGGGACACTCGCTCTGAGGAAAGCCAGCAATCCTGTATGAATTCTGGTGAGCCTCAGATCATGCTGGAGAGGCGTTGTGCAGATCATCTAGTTGTTAGCACCAGCTGAGTTTCCCGGGCACAGTCAGCTGTGTGAGTGCACTGTTTGGAAGGTCCAACCCAGTTGTATCTTTAGATGACTACAGCACCAAATGACAGAGCGACTCCAAGCACAAACTGTCCATCTGAGCCCTTCCCTAATACTTGACCTACAAAATCATGTGGAGAACAAAATGTTTCTTGTTTCACACCACTAAATGTTAGAGAAGTCTCTAATAAGTAACAACAGACCAGGAAGTAAAAGTGAGTCTTGAATTGGGAGATAGGCAATTACAATGGTGAGGTGAGGGCAGATGTTAAGAGAGGCAGCTTGGAATGACAGGATTTAGTGACAGATTTGATGTGAGAAACACGACAAAGGGAGGAATCAAAGATATTGCCATTTTCTGTATAGGTAAAAAATGGAATTTTAGTTCTATTAAGTGAAATTGTTAATATCTAGAATTTCCCTATTTAATTGGTCACTCAATCAATCAATCCTTCACTTAACAAGTGGCTGAGTATGCAACGTGTGTCAGCATGCTACAAACTAGCAGTACAAAGAAAACCTATGTTGAGTCTTAGCCACAAAGAGCTTTCAGTCTAGAAGGGGAAACATGGACTGCAAGCTGTGGATTACACTCCAGCAAAGGGTCAGCTCAGATGAAATAAGGACAAAAAGATGAATTAAAAAATGAGAGGTTCAATATCAGTGAAGATTTGTTCATGATACTTCTGAGATCTTTCTCCTGAGAATCTGACCCATGCTTTTTGCATCTACATTCCTCTCATCTGGGTGCACATAATTCTGGTACTGTTGAGCATGCTTCTTCATTTTCTATTAAGTAAATATTCTAGTCTAATTTCTTAGCCCAGTACTGCAGGCTCTCCAAAAGTATCTCTCTAGATGTGGTTCCCATAGTCTCCATTGACCTCTGTCACCAGTAATATTGAGCTGTTTATCATCTCTCTAATATGTTGTGTTCACTACAGTCTCCAAAGTTTTACTCCCTGCCTGGTTCGTTCTCTCTCCTTCTGTCTTCTCAAAGTCCAAACAGTCAAAGCCCAATTCAAATGATATCTCCTTGCTAAGGTCATCACATTGCAATGTTTCTCCTCCTCCTCAGTTCCCACAATACTTTGTGACTATTCATTGAGAACTTTTGCAGTGCTATTCTATCTGTAATAGATTGATATAGATATGATAGATTGATATGGATATATGCTATAAGTATGTTTTATCTTCCTAGACAAATGCTTTTACAATATAAAGACCAAAACTTGTATTTAAAAATCTATGTCTAGCACTATGAATTATACCCAGGAGCCATCTGACTGGTATTTCAAAGTCCTGATAATACTACTGACATTAAGTCTGCTTCCTAGTATTTCCAATACTGCTTGTTTATAGTTGAAGTAAATCCAGTGTTTAAAATCTTATAAAATCTTATAATCCCAGTTTAAATTCTGATTTCCTTGATAATTATTCCATTTTAATGGTTATGATTGGTCATTCGAGAATGGATTCTTTTTCCATTCTCTCATTTTTTGCATGATTTCAGAAATTTAAAAAATATATTATTGTTACCTGGATTATAAACAACCTGATTCTACAAATCTTGGATATTAGGAAACAGAGACTCTGATATCTGGACCTAGTTTTCCCAAAGCTTAACTCTTTTTTTTTTTTTTTTTTGAGGCGGAGTCTCGCTCTGTCGCCGGGACTGGAGTGCAGTGGCCGGATCTCAGCTCACTGCAAGCTCCGCCTCCCGGGTTCACACCATTCTCCTGCCTCAGCCTCCCGAGTAGCTGGGACTACAGGCGCCTGCCACCTCGCCCGGCTAGATTTTGTATTTTTAGTAGAGACGGGGTTTCACCGTGTTAGCCAGGATGGTCTCGATCTCCTGACCTCGTGATCCGCCCGTCTCGGCCTCCCAAAGTGCTGGGATTACAGGCTTGAGCCACCGCGCCCGGCCGCTTAACTCTTTTTATAGAGAGCACAGAACTTCAAATAAAATTTTCTAATAAACAAATATTAATTTAGTTATAATTTTTATTTAAGCCAAACCAAGGAGAGAATATAAATGGGATCAATATCTTAAATTATTAGTTAGGGTAAAAAATTTAACCATATATATACTACTTAAACATGTTATAATTTTCTAGGTCTGGAGCCAACATAGAAATTACCTAGTTCCATCAATACGTTAAGGAAAATAAGGTAGATTGTTAGAGAAACATGTATTTTCCAAAAGGTTGAGGAAAACCTGACAATCTGTAACGAGGGCTAAAGGTCTAGCAGTGGATGTGTTATTGAAGCATCCCCTGGGAAACAAAACTAGTTGACCCCAATAAAGTTCATGTTGACCAAAATGTTGGTTTATTTTGTGTGTGTCATCTTAAAAATAAAAAAACAAGACATGTTACTTCTCACATTCCTATTGTTTATTTGCCGCATAGAGACAAAGAGCCACAAAATGACCTAGAGTGTAACGTAATTTGACTTTATTTTATTTTTTTTTTTAAGTTTTTCACCGTCCCAAGTTGGCTATGAAATTATGGTGAAATAAAATGTCAGGGTGTGGTCCCTTTGCCGTTACACATTTTTTCATTACTTTCTACAGGCATAAGCCAGCAGGAGAGACAGGACACCACCCTAGGGTGAAAGTAAGGAAAGTAACCCACACTTCTTCACGTTGCCCATCAATCCCACTGTGGCCAGAGAGTGAGTTCCTAAAGGCTGGCTGGAGGCTTAAGGATCTCTGGACTTTTCTCCTGTGCTAAGTGTTTACAATCTGACCATGCTCCTACTTCTGTCTCAGACAGGGAGTGAATGTTCTCTTGGAATAGTTAATATAATCCAGACATCACCATGATGATGTCTCACCCAGAGGAGAGGCAGTCCTCCCATTCATTCTGGCTGGGTGATTTCGCAACTGCAAGCACATGGGGGAGGTGGGTTACAAAGGTCTTCTTTCCGCCAAATATATTTGAATCAATTCCTTTACTATCTGTCTGGTGATTTGACTCTGTTATGAATAAACTAAGGTTCAACATGTTATCCTTTTCCCCAGAGCAGTAATAACAAAGTTTCATACCATGTAGAATGAACAGAGCATAAGTAGTATTTTTAAAATAAAAATCCTATACACATTAATGCATTTTGAAAGTTCCAAAATAGGTTTGAGTCTGCCAAAAGCAAGAAGTTTTATTTTTGTTTGATGCACCTCTTGGATCTGTCCAATGGGATGAGGATGTTCTAAGCCAATGTTTGTCAATGATTTTGATAATCACCAACAGAGCAGGAAAGTGAGGGTGTTTAGGGACAATTTGGTTGTTAATAACATTGGGAGCCAGATTGGAATGAATCTTCATCCTTCTCTCAACACGTCCAGTAGAAGGAATGTTTTCACTAAACGCAGTGCCAAGAAATTGCAGAAATGGAAGAGTGAGGGCACAGAGAAGAAGGAAGCAAGGATGAGATGGAAGGATTGAAGATCTTGTCTTTGGTCAATTTATTATCAGTGTGAGCCACTTCACATAATATAGTTTATAGCAAAAATTCCTTCCTTGATATGGAAGTAAATGTCTACAATGGTAGATGACAGCCCGTAGTGATCTGAAATAATGAAGACCTCAGGTCTCTAGGGTAGAACACAGGGGCAGGGCAGGTTTATTGAAGGCAGAATACAGACCTGCCAATTTGATTATTGGATGTTAGCAAATATTACCCCACAGATTATAGTCATGACTTATTCTCACTGAAATGCTATTGATATTTGAAAAATGTGATGCCTTAGACTCTTATCTACCATTGACAATTTAACCTCAGCTATACTATTGAATCATTCATATGTAGCACATAGAATGGGTGGAGTTCAGAACTGGGGACTTAGTGGGTGTTCAGAGTTGGGAGTGAAAGAGTATAACGGTCCTTTAGAGCTATGGGAGAGATAGATACACACGTGCAATGGACCACGGAAGGAGAGAGAAAGAAAAAAAATGAGGAGAAAGGAAGGAACAGCACCCACTGATTAACACAAGGAATAAGTCTGGTTCTAAAATGTACATTCGATTGAATAGACACACAAACATCATCTCTTAATTCATGTACACTTTTCCACCACACCTAGGCTTCTGGGTCCCAGAATTAAGAAAGGAGGAACAAGGAACACTGAGTTCATCAAGAACAAGAGCATTTCTATTAGACGATGAGAAATTTCTTTCTTCATTAGACTCATTTGAGCTCCCTTTCTGGATCTTACTTACACCAGTGGTTTGTACTTGTATGGATTGCCCAGGGTTTTAGCAACAGCTTTCTACCACTTTTCTGCTTGCGGAAGCACAGTTGGCTTATTTGCTGTGGACCTGTTTTTCTCATAGTCAGAAACAAGGCCTGGGGGATTTCCTTCTGAGGACTGATTACTATAGATCCCATTCTATAGCTGTTTGATTAAGGGAATAAAATGCATACAAATTGAAAATTCAGATTGTCCTGGATAATGCGTACCCAGATCCAGGGCCTCCTTTATGTTTCATATGGGCTTTTTTTTTTTTTTTGAAACGGAGTCTGGCTCTGTCGCCCAGGCTGGAGTGCAGTGGCTGGATCTCAGCTCACTGCAAGCTCCGCCTCCCGGGTTTACTCCATTCTCCTGCCTCAGCCTCCCGAGTAGCTGGGACTACAGGCGCCCGCCACCTCGCCCAGCTAGTTTTTTGTATTTTTTAGTAGAGATGGAGTTTCACCGTGTTGGCCAGGATGGTCTCGATCTCCTGACCTCATGATCCACCCGTCTTGGCCTCCCAAAGTGCTGGGATTACAGGCTTGAGCCACCGCGCCCAGCCTCATATGGGCTTTTTAAAGCTAGAAACAGTCCTGTTGATTGAAGTGCTGTCCCAAAAATGTACTGTTTCACGGCTTCCCAAGCAGACTGAGTTCCCCTGGGGATGCAGGGTACAAACAAAGGATTTAGCTTGGGAACACACTAGGTAGGAGTAAGATCTTTTATCAAAGAGCTGACCCAAGTCTGTTTATCTAGACATTCTGACAAAGAGATGAAAGGCATGTCAGATCTTAGTATAATCAATCCTATTGTAAAGAGAATAAATTGGCAGTAAAAGGACAACACTGTACAATCCGTACAGCTGGGAAGTGACAACGCCAGGATAAGAACCAGCTTTTTCACTTCTGGTTCATAATGATACAATAACACATAGCTATGCCTGTGTGTTGCAGGTCATATAACTTGAATATTTGACTTGCCTATGTTAGAAGGACAAGTATGAGTTCTCTGGTTTAATTATCTGTTCATGTTACCTAATTTCTGATTCTTGCTGCCTCTTAGATGTCTTCTGACAAAATAATTGAGGCAGTGCCAAGAAGTGGGCTGTACAGAGAAGCTACCTTTATCCACATTTTCCTCAGCACTTACTCACTTTCTTGTGACACAAAGCCAAGCATGTAATACCACTGAATGCAGTAACAGTATTATATTAAATCTTTTTTTTTTTTTTTTTTGAGACAGAGTCTCGCTCTGTCACCCAGGCTGGAGTGCAGTGGCATGATCTTGGCTCACTGCAACCTCTGCCTCTCGGGTTCAAGTGATTCTCCTGCCTCAGCCTCCCAAGTAGCTGAGACTACAGGCACATGCCACCATGCCCAGCTCATTTTTTGTATTTTTAGTAGAGACAGGGCTTCACCGTGTTAGCCCAGATGGTCTTGATCTCCTGACCTCATGATCCACTTGCCTCAGCCTCCCAAAGTGCTGGAATTACAGGCGTGCAACACCGCGCCTGGCCCTATATTGAATCATTTTTTACTGATCAATTGCCGTAATAAGATTAACTTCTTACTTTTGACTTAATGTTAAGAAGCTAAGGGATTAAAGCTAAAAGAAAAGCAGCCCTTTCCTATGACGAGGTCCTAGTATAGAAACCAAAGGAACTGATACATAGATAATGGAATATGATTAGTGCTCCTGTAGAAGTTATATAGAGCACGGAGCACCTAGTTTAGAATGGGGGACAAAAGACAAAGGCTGGGATGTCATTCTTAAAGAGAAGCTATCTAAGCAACTGGGAATTAGATTTTTAGGCAAGTTGAAGAAAGGAAAGTGTGTCTCTAAGCCAATGAATAACATACAAGTAATATAAAGGCACAGAAATGTGTAGCAATTAAAGTAAGTAACCTCTATGACCAGAGTATAGGATTTAAGTGGAAAAGTAAAGAGTTAAGCAGAATCTGGGTTTCATCAAGGGCCAATATGCATTCTCACATTCCCAAGAGAATGTACTTAGTAACTGTAATTTAGATAATACTCGAAGATACTGATATTTGGGGCAATAATCATTAAGAGCAAACTATACAAAGAACATTAATCAACTCATTTGTTCTCAGAACAGCCTGTTACTATTGCCACTTTTTACAGGTGAGGAAACCGAGGCACAGCGGGGTAAAGAAAGTCATTCAGAGTAAATGATGAAGTCTTGACTCAAAACAGGTGTTGTAGTGCCAAAGAACATATTATGTAAAAAATCAGCAACCAACTGCTGTGAAAAAAAGAAAAGGACCCCACCCATAACATTAACCACTCACGATTCCCAAACCAATAATTCATTTAGGATTTTTTACACATTCAAGAGAAAAAGTCTGAGTGTGACTTAGAGTTCTTTGTCCATCCTACTGAAATCACATTATTCTGTTTGAAGTAGGATGAAACGACATTATTGCCTTCTTTCCCCAACCAGCATCTATAAAGTGCCATAGATTTGCACATGGCTTGATTTTCAGGCAGGGATGAAAGAGAAAACACCAGTTATCTCACATGGAAAAAGCAGTTATCTAAGAAAGGAAAGAATAAAAAAGATTTCCCAAGTCACCGTTTGGTTGGCCAATGTCCAGCTCAGAATGAAGTGCCCATTTTCCTGAAGAACAGGGATTGCCCACACCCAATTACTTACACCTTGTAAGTAATCCCTCTTTTTCATGAGACACGAAATCAATCACTGAATGAAATCTTTGTTAGTTAGGGGCATAAACAGTCCAACCTTGTAGCTGTTTGTGATTATAGCTGGCAAAATGAAAGATTGTTCAGTAGATATTAATAGTTAAAACGACAGAAGTGGGGGACGGGGTGGGGAAGAAACAAGTTAATCTTGTTCAGGGCTTCCAGAATGAGGAAACCAACATATGAGGAAGTCCTTGGATCTCAATGGGGATGCCCCGTCCTCTGTTATATTTGACCTTCAAAGCACTACCTGCATCTGGAACAGGTGTTGATGAATGGAGGCGAAAAACCTGACCCTGCCTGGTGTTTCTCTGCTTGTGAGGAAATGAAATTTCCCTTGATTTAGTTTCCTCTCTGATTCAGTTACCTTTTCTCCACTTACTGGACAGTACTGCTGAGAATATCTCATAGAGAATAAACCGTATCTCTTTCTAAGAACAAAACCTGCTGAATATTAAAAGAATAACATTTGTGGCAGCCCTCTCAAGTAGAATTTTAAAAGGGTAGGATTCTAGGAAATTTAAACTTAAAAGATTCTCTTGGCTCTTCTTCATGGACCCCAAAGAAGATCACAGGGAGTTCCCTCAACATTTCAGTAAATGTGTTTCTAGAACAGGGATCACTAAACAACAGCCCTGGGCTACATAAAGCCATCTCCATGCTTTATATGTGTAGTATAACATCTATTCACTTTAAAAGAAAACATCAGTTATCTCATATGGGACAAGCAGTTGTCTAAGAAGGAAAAAAATAAAAAAGATTTCCCACATCACCATTTGGTTGGCCAATATCCAGCTCAGAAGGATGTGCTCCTTTTCCTGAACAACAGGGATTTCTCACACCCGATTACTTCCACCTCATAAGTAATCCTTTTTGTTCATAAGACATAAAACCAATCACTGAATATATATTATATATACATATACATGTATGTATATAATCTATTCTTAGAGTTAGATTCTTAGATTTTGCTTAATTTCTCAGAACCTAGTATTGAAAAAGAATTTAAAAATAATATTTCAATTCAAATTTCCACATGAATAAACAGTTTTACTGAAATCCTGCCATGCTCACTTGCTTATGTGTGATCTGAGGTTGCTTATGTGTTACAGTGGCAGAGCTGACCAGTTGCTACAAAGACCACATGGCCTGTAACACTAAAATATTTACTATCTTGCCCTTTATTGAAAACGTTTGTCAATCTCTGGTCTATAGCATTGAGAAACTGAACTCAGTGAGATGACCATCTTATTTTTCTCAAACTGCAGCCTACTAAAAGTTGAATATCTCTCGGAGGTATTTGCAAAAAGTACAGTTCAGTCTGTATGGACCTTTTAGGAAGTAAAAGAGAACCACTTATTTCTGCTGAGTATGACTGAAACAAACTGAAAACTCGCCTGAATAAATTCACCAGGTTTGGCACACTGCATTAAGTCAAATTAAATTCACCAGTGAGCTGCCAAATCACCACTAATTATTGTGCTGAACATATGAAATCACAGTTTTTTTAGGTCAAAAATAATTAAGTATTGTCAATTTTATATGGTTCCTGAGATTTCATAAGATGCTCTACAAAGAAAGGAATTTGTTTTAATATGCATTTTCATCAGCCTTCCTCTGTCAGGCATTGTACCTGGTTTTCCTTAATTTCCCAGCACCTAGCACAATGAATGCATAGCATATGTTTGCTGACAACCTAGTCATCAAACAATAAGTTAACGTTCCTTCTAAAAATTCTACATTTGGAACAATGTAGCAAAGAAAGGGTACTAGGACTTGAAACTTTTAAGGGACAAGTTCAATGCTAAGGCATTCCTTAGTACTTGGTGCCTTGCCCAGGACAGTTCAGAAGGTAAATTTGCCATAAGAATTGAAATCCTAGCACTTCGGGAGGCCAAGGCAGGAGGATCACTTGAACTCAAGAGTTCAAGATCAGCCTAGGCAACATAGCAAGACCCCTGTCTCTACAAAAAAAAAAAAGAAAAGAAATTTTTTAAATTGGCTGGGTATGATGGTGTGTGCCTGTAGTTCTGGCTACTTCAGAGGTTGAGGTGGGAGGATCACTTGAGCTTGGGAAGTCGAGGTGCAGTGAGCCATGATGGTGCCACTGCACTCCAGTGGTGACAGAGCAAGACTCTGTCTCAAAAAAATAAAGAAAGAAAGAAAAAGAAAATAGGATTTCAGTTCTCACACTAGCATCTTACAGTTGCTAGCACATGCGACTTCAGGGCACCAGAACTGTTATGTAATTATATTATTTCTCTTTTCAGTGAAAGAACAAAAAATTATATTAAGAATCCAATATCGAATCAATAATTTCTTGAAGTTAAACTATTTTTAAGAATTCCATAAAATACTTACTATCACAAAACTTGATCAAAGTAGTAACATCTTTAGTTGCAATGGGTAAATATTTTCCCACTGTTTTGCAACTGTTTCTTTATTTTCATTACCCTTCTCTTTGTCTGTAAACCTCTTGAAGGCAAAAGATATGCTTAACTTGTTAACTAATCACTAACCTTTCAAGGTTTAATATTGTTTCTTGGGCATAAACATACATACACTGAATGAAGAGAAAGAAAGAATCTCCCATAATTCAGATGACAGAAGCAACTTAAATTTTAAGCACAGATCCAGATCTTTCCAAGCAAATTAGAATTATTCTTCATGTATGGCCATAAATAGGAGAAATATTTTAACAAAAAATGCAATATGGGATTGGGGACGAGAGTGGATTCAATGGTATAGAAAGCCTGAAAAATATAAAACAGTCAACATTTCACAGAAATAGAATTTTAAACTCCTTCCTTTAGGTAATCTCATTTATTATGTTTTATTTCTTAAGGTAACGATATTTGTTTCCTCTGGCTGTTGTAACAAATTACCACAAACCGAATTTCATTCTCTCATAGCTGGGGAGGGCAGAAGCCTGAAATTAGCGTTTAGGCAGGGCTGCACTCCTTCCAGAGGCTGTAGGGAAGAATCCATTTCTGCCCCTTTCAGCTTCTGGTGACTGTCAGCATTCCTTGGCTTATGGCTGCATCTCTCTCTGCTCCATCTTTACATCATCTACTCCTCTGTATATCCTTGTCTAATCTCCTCTTTCTTATAGAAACATTTATAATCACATTTAGGATTTACTCAGACAATCCAGGATAAGCCCCTCCTTTCAGGATCCTTAACATCATCACATCTTTTGCTATATAATGTAACATTCACTTGTTTGCTATATAAGTTAATATTCACAGATTCTGCAGATTAGGACGTGAATATATCTTCGTGGGGCCATTTTTTCAGCCTACCACAGTAATGATACTAAGCTGAAATATATCTGAAAATTACTTTTAAACTTTCTGGAAAAAAAATCAAAGCTAGGGCAAAATACCCTTCACCTTGGTGCTAATTAAGATTATTTTAAGGCCGGGCGGGGTGGCTCAAGCCTGTAATCCCAGCACTTTGGGAGGCCGAGGCGGGCGGATCACGAGGTCAGGAGATCGAGACCATCCTGGCTAACACGGCGAAACCCCGTCTCTACTAAAAATACAAAAAACTAGCCGGGCGCGGTGGCGGGCGCCTGTAGTCCCGGCTACTCGGAGGCTGAGGCGGGAGAATGGCTGGAACCTGGGAGGCGGAGCTTGCAGTGAGCCGAGATCGCGCCACTGCACTCCAGCCTGGGCGACACAGTGAGACTCCGTCTCAAAAAAAAAAAAAAAAAAAAGATTATTTTAATGTGAGATAAATGATGGTCTTCTCCAAAACACTTTCTTGAGCTGCTAACTGCATTACAGTAAATAGATTCGTAAATCCATGTGAACAAATAACAGCTTCTAAAGGGACACATTACCAAAGTCGTATTTCCAAAAATTTAGAAAAATAACTAAATGAATTACTGAAGAAATTTCTGTTATATTTTCAACGGGTTCATTTCTTTTACCCACAAGAAAAGTCCAGTAAGACCTTTCATTTGATTAAAAACAGACTCTAATAAAAGTGGGTTAGGATCACAATGATAACCTATATTCAAGAACATGAACAAAAAGTGCCCTTGAAGGGAAAGGCTCACATGTGTTCACATCTGATACTGGGAAATAACTATATGATGTTGGGGAGTGATTACTACCAGCTGCAAGCATGCACACCACACAATAATACCTCATCCGTACGACCGCTTGGAAAATTTCTTTCTTGTTCTCTCTCTTTCTCCCCAGGGTTTCATAAAATATGGCCAAATCTTCCTCCTCTTACTGAATATTGACCTTTTAAAATCCTGATATAATAAAAAGAATAAGATTCTAAATTTTGAATGAATACAAAGAGAAAACACATTTTACTTTGTCTTCATGAAAATAAGATTGAGAAAATCTTCATATTTCTGGTTTTTTTTTTTGAGACAGAGTTTCGCTCTTGTTGCCCAGGCTGGAGTGCCATGGTACGATCTTGACTCACCGCAACCTCTACCTTCCAGGTTCAAGCAATTCTCCTGCCTCAGCCTCCCTAGTAGCTGGGATTACAGGCATGTGCCCCCACACCCAACTAATTTTGTATTTTTAGTCGAGACGGGGTTTCTGCATGTTGGTCAGGCTGGCCTCAAACTCCCAACCTCAGGTGATGCGCCCGCCTCGGCCTCCCAAAGTGCTGGGATTACAGGGATGAGCCACTGCGCCTGGCCATGTTTCAATATGAGACATTTTCTATTGCTTTCCAATGGCATTGTTAGGCTTTTAATTTTTATGGCCTGGAAACCACCACTGAAATGTAAGATAAACTGAGTTAAAGGTGCTAAGCTCTCAATAAAGCATCATTTAACTTTAGTATCTTACCATTGGAAATAATCTGAAACATCATAGTGACCATCCTCCTGAATTTCAGATATAGCAATGTCTGAATCACTTCTTCATTATAATTTATTTCCAGAATACCTGGTGCATCCCTAGACCTGTGTTACCATATCTAGACTAGGGTTCCATAGAGGTATTTCTGGAATGTTAGGAAATAGGAGTAACAGGGAGAGAGTGGAGAAAGTTTGAGAAGCTCTTGGTCAACAGGAATACATCTTTTTATCTTTTACATTATTAATGCCCCAGTAAGGTTTCTGTTTGAAGAAAATTTTACCAGTTGAAACAAGAAAAAGAAAAGAACCAGCTTGGGCAACAGGGCAAGACCTCATCCCTACAAAAAATTAAAAAATTAGCCAGGCATGGTGGCATGCCTGTGGTCTCTGCTCCTTGGAAAGCTGAGGTAAGAAGATCGCTTGGACTTGGGAGGTCAAAGATACAGTGAGCCATGATGGTGCCACTGCACTCCAGCCTGGGTGACAAAGTGAGACCCTGTCTCAAACAAAAAAGAGAGAAAGCAGTGGAGAAAGCAGGGGAGAGAGAGAGAGAAGGAGGGGGGAGAGAGAGAGAGAAGAGAAGGAGGAAGAGGAAGAGGAAGGAAGGAGAGAGAAAGAAAAGAGAGAGAAAGAGAAAAGAAAAGAATATCGCTACCCTAATTTTTTTAACAGGCAAGTTAAGAGAAAGAAAGATATGAGACACTATCAGTATGGTATTTTGTTGTTTTTTGTTTTTTGTTTTTTTTTTGAGACGGAGTCTGGCTCTGTCGCCCAGGCTGGAGTGCAGTGGCCGGATCTCAGCTCTCTGCAAGCTCCGCCTCCCGGGTTTACGCGGTTCTCTTGCCTCAGCCTCCGGAGTAGCTGGGACTACAGGCGCCCGCCACCTCGCCCGGCTAGCTTTTTTGTATTTTTTAGTAGAGACAGGGTTTCACCCTGTTAGCCAGGATGGTCGCGATCTCCTGACCTCATGATCCGCCTGTCTCGGCCTCCCAAAGTGCTGGAACTACAGGCTTGAGCCACCGCGCCCGGCCGTTTTTGTTTTTATCTAATGCAACTAAATGAAAATCAGTGAAGGAAACAGAATTTTTTCAAAAGCACTTATTGTGTTATAAAATGACAAGATCAGAGGGAAGTAACTATGATTTTGTTAACCTCTAGAAAAAAAGCTAAACAATGAATAGTCAATTAGTCAATGAAATAGAAGGTGATCTCTCTGCTTGGACATCACCACTCTCTATCATCACCATGTAGTAGATATTCTTTCCCCTACACTTCCCTGCCCTGTTCCCCTATTTTCTTAGCAATGAAAAGGTTGATGAAACCTGCTTTATTCTTATTTGACATGGACTTCATACCACACCTGGAGTTAATACACTGCAAAGCATTACCAATCAACAGGTTGAAGCACAAACGATTAAAAACAGAAAGATGATCCAAGACTGTGAGAGGACAGACATCTGCTGGAACTGTGAGGAGCAGTGCTGCAAGCCCCAGTTCTCGTCGAGGCTTGGAGCTTGACTGACATTCACAGAGAAGAATTTGGTGTCCCCTAGACACTGGACCTCCAGACAAAGCCAAGAAGCCAATTTCTGAAAGTGCAGGGGGAAGTCGGATGCTTCCTGATTCCAAGTCACCACGTGGACTAGAATGGAGAGCCCATTAGCAATGCCCAGCATGGACCAGGAATGAGGGGGCCTGTTGGAATATTCTGCTTTGTATCAGATCATATGAGGCTTTGCACGACCCATGAGAAAGAAATGGCAGTAATCCCAATAGTGACAGAGGCTGAACTTCTGCATAGATCAGCAGAATGAAGGCTCAGAATAACAAATTTGGTAAATTTTTAAATGTCTTTTCTCACATTCTGAGACAGCTGGGAAAAATTCATACCTAGACTAAAATGATGAGGCCATTTATCACTTTGATTATATTGCCCCTTAGCTTTCATATTCTCATTTTGGGGAGAAAAAAAAGGCACCAGTTTCTCAGTTTCTTCCTATGGTGGAAAATACAGTTCATATTAAATGTTTTCATTTTCCATTGTTAAGATATTGTTTTGTCCAGTGGCTCCCAAATATGACTGACATTCACTATTACCGGAGGCGACATTTTTAAAGTATATAATGCTGTGTCTTATCTTTAAATATTCTAATGCATTAGCTTGTATTCAAACCGAAAAATAGTGATAAAGACAAACATACTGAAATCTTTCATGCACATGGCTAAAGACGGGGGTTGTCAAAATTCTGATTCCATTGTTCATTGGTTAACTTGATATGATCCACATGCTTGGAGGCCTTTCAAAAGAAATCAGAAGAGAGGCAATGGACATATCGATCACTGATTCAGTCTTTTTTTTTTTTTTTTTTTTTTTTTGAGACGGAGTCTCGCTGTGTCGCCCAGGCTGGAGTGCAGTGGCCGGACCTCAGCTCACTGCAAGCTCCGCCTCCCGGGTTTACGCCATTCTCCTGCCTCAGCCTCCCGAGTAGCTGGGACTACAGGCGCCCGCCACCATGCCCGGCTACTTTTTTGTATTTTTTAGTAGAGACGGGGTTTCACCGTGTTAGCCAGGATGGTCTCGATCTCCTGACCTCGTGATCCGCCCGTCTCGGCCTCCCAAAGTGCTGGGATTACAGGCTTGAGCCACCGCGCCCGGCCTGATTCAGTCTTTAAGTATGGCTAAAATCCTTTTGTGGCTTGTATGTATGTTTTTGTTGAAAGGAATGGTTCAGGAGCAAGATTATTCCATGAAAGGAGAATTATTTTCATAAAATGGAAATTGGCAATTTACCCATTGAAGTCTGCAAGAAACTCAGATGTCTACATTTCCATTGGGATGAATTCTGACAGCCAAGAGGAGGGAGTGCTGACAGTAAAAAAACAACCACCTGTTGCTGAGCAGGAGAGGAAGAAGCCAGGTGGGACACAGACCCCCACAAAGGAAATTTGAGCAGTCTCTGGGCTTCCTTCGGGATAGAGAAAAATAGGAAACCTGGTGGTGAGAAGGTCGGAAAAGGGAAATCTGAGCAGGTTTCTTAGCTGTCCTCCTTGTGGGGAAAGTAGGATTGAATTGGACAGACTGTAAAGCAGGAAGATTGACAATCAACGCTTATGTGTTTAAGGCACATTTAAACGATTAGAATGCTACAGAAACATGTAATAATTCCTCTGAAATTACAGGTGTGTCTAAATGGAAATGAAACCAGGAGTTACCTCAGTCACCATCATTCTAGAAAATTAAAATATTCAGTAAAATATGATTATGAAGGATAGTATGTGCAGAAAAATAAAGTTTTAAACATAAAGCATAAGAACAAAGGAATATGCTGCCAGAAATCAAAACTCTTAAAGCTTTTTGATGTGAAAGGCTTTATTGGCCTTCTTGTCATATCTGAGACTGAACTAGGAACAAAGAGTAATATTTACTTAACACTGTTTTCTTTCTGTTTCTCTCTTTTCTGCGGTAAAAGGGGAAAATGAAATACCCTGAATTAAATATTTAGGAAGAGAAAAAAAAACTTAGAACATGGATTATGTTATTAATCCAGAGTAACATGGATTAATAATTATAATTTGAATAGTTGAAAGTATCTCATCAACTTAAAAATTAAAAAGCATGTAGCACATTCAACAAGCAGGCCTCATATGTCCTGCCCTTTTCTGAATGCTTTACATGTACTCTTCATTTCAACCATGTGAGGTATTATTATAATCATTTTGCAAAATAAGAAACTGAAATCGAGCAATATTAAATAACTTTTTCAAATATATAGCACTAACAAGCGGTAAGTCTAAGACATGACATGAGGCTCTATGGCTTTAATGACATTTTTCAGCAATATATTCCTATCAAACAACATTACCTATTAAAAGCTGATTACATGCCAAAATATAGCCAAGATTCTGAAAAAAGGTTTAAAAACGAATGTTTCTAAGATGTTAAATATACATATTGCAAAACTCTTTCTAAGCTTCTCAGAGTTTTATTTATTCCTCTTAGGATGAAACCCTCACAAACTAGGTTATCTCACATCTAAACCCAGAGCAGATTAGTGACAGCAAATTAGCAGGATGTTTGGAGGGTTGTGTGAGAAAGGCAAAGACACTGATCAAATCAGAAAGAGTAACTGGTAGCCTAACCACAGTTAGATTATCACCTCACTTTCTTTTGGTTGCAAGTGTCAGAAGAGCTAATTAAACTCATTTAAACACAGAGAATCTATTGTTTCTTAACCCATATATCTGTGAATCTCAATATAGGGGGACTGCAGGGGCTCAAGAATGAAACTAGGATTCAATTTCTCTCTGTCTTCATTTTCTGCTTGTAGGTGGTAACCTCAAGAACAGCTTGAATTACATTTTTCAATTTCGATAAAAGCAGCAAGAAAAGTCTCCCTTCTCACTGCCTTTACCACACCCTCCCCAAACCCCACACAAAAAATAAGCCTCAGTGGTTGTTCTTAACTCTAGTTGACCCTGGACAAAGATATGAAATAAAGACAATGGCCAAAAGAAAAAAAGGCTGGGGGTGAGGTAGGATGTATACTTAATTGAAATATATAGACTGAGGTTTCAGGATGATTGGTTCCTTTATTGGGGGTATTGATAAAAAAAAAAAGAAAGAAAGAAAGAATTTCCGTAAGAAGAAGAAATGAGAACTACAGATGAACCAAAAAGTTTATTTTTAAAACTACAAACATAAGAACACAAAAGTTCAGCTAAATTTCTATTATTAGAGAACCAAGGAGCTTTAAATAACTTCAAGCATGAATAGATAGACCTTAAAAGCATTGTTTACCCTGAGTTTTCAAAAAGTTTAATGATCTCAAGGTAAACATGGCACTAAGCAAGAAGGTGGAAATAACGTAAAATTTAAATGGTTAGCATCTATGTATTGTTGACTATGTACCAGGCATCAGACCCTCACAACAACCCTGTGAAGAAATACTTTGAGATTCCCATTTTACAGTGAAGATAATGTGAGAAACAGAGCCATTTTCCCAATGAGACTCAACGATTAACTTGTATAATTTAACAATGTGAGAGAACAGTGATTCAGACTCACTGGATTAATCCAGAAACTTTCCTTTGACATACCATAAAACACTACCCTACACTGCATAAAACAGTTTACATATATTGTCACTGAATATTACTTGTGAAAAAAATGTACATGGCCGGGCTCGGTGGCTCAAGCCTGTAAACCCAGCACTTTGGGAGGCCGAGATGGGCGGATCACGAGATCAGGAGATCGAGACCATCCTGGCTAACACAGTGAAACCCCGTCTCTACTAAAAAATACAAAAAAAAAAAAAAAACTAGCCAGGTGAGGTGGCGGGCGCCTGTAGTCCCAGCTACTCCGGAGGCTGAGGCAGGAGAATGGCGTAAACCTGGGAGGCGGAGCTTGCAGTGAGCTGTCCGGCCACTGCACTCCAGCCCAGGTGACAGAGCAAGACTCCGTCTCAAAAAAAAGAAAAGAAAAGAAAAAATGTATTTAAAATGGATAAATTGTAGTGTATTAATCCAGTCCCACACGACTATAAAGAACTATCTGAGAATGGGTAATTTATGAAGAAAAGAGGTTTAATTGACTCACAGTCCACAGGCTTAACAGGAAGCATGACTGGGAGGCCTCAGGAAACTTACAATTATGGTGGAAAGCAAAGGGGAAGCAAGGCACCCTCTTCACATGCCGGGAGGAGAGAGAGTGAGTGCGTCAAGAAGGAAGTGCTACACACTTTTAAACAACCAGATGTCATGAGAACTCATTCACTATCATGAGAATAGCAAGTGGGAAGTTTGCCCCCATAATTCAATGACCTCCTACCAGACCCCTCCTCCAACACATGGGGATTTCAATTTGACATGAGATTTTGGTGGGGAGACAGAGCCAAACCATATCATATAGTCATATAAATTCTAAACCAATTTTGGTAAACGATTCCATACTTTGACAACATATTTAATATAAGAGCTTACTATGAACTCTTTCACATATATTGTAGTGTTACTCTTTGCACTCAGTTCCTTTGCCTTTGACATAGTTTTTGAGCATCTACTATGTACCAAGTATTATACTACACACTCAGGATATCAGGCTTGCAATCTGTTCTTATATTCCATTCTTGAATTTGTCTGACATGAAATTTGTATTTCAAATTTGATATTTATAATAGCTCTATGAACTTATTAAATATCAAATCATAAATATTAAAATAATAATATTCTCATGACTGCTGAGTAGGAAAGAAGACAGTAAAAAAGAATTATTTTTGTGCCAGAAAATATATTAGATGCCAAAATGTGTTAACACTTCAAGTTGTTAAATATCCGTCAATCCATCAGTTACCCAATAGAAATTGGCAGGAATTTTTATTAGGCATTACTAAACAATTCTCTGAATTTTTGCATTCATGGTTAAGAATCTACTCATACAATCTGGAAAACAAGGACAGCAGAAATATTTCCAAAGATCTTTTATACAATTGAAGAAAACTTTTTATGTAGCTTAATAACAAATTGTGTTTAATACAGTAATTTACACATTTGTCTTTCTTTTGCCCTTGTCTGAAATTTTGTGGAGGATTTATGGAAGATGTCTTTGCATGTATTTAATTCACTATTTTTAAAATAAGAAATAAGATAGATCAAAGAAAACTACTTACTTGTAAAGACAAAAACATGGCAAAAATAGCTTTCTATGACTCGAGTATTTAAGAAATATACTTGTATATGGCAATTGTTTGGGAGAAGGAAGAAGATTCCACTGAAATTTATTTTACTCTAAATTTCCTTTGACTTTCTTCTGTCTCTGAAGACTAGGTTATTGTCTTTCCAAGGGCGTTTTCTTTTGCAATTAATAACAACTTCGTTATTATTTTCTGTTTCTCTTCTTAGGCCAAGAATATTCTAGTTTTGTAATCAAACCTCCCTGAGTCTGGAGGCTCAAAAATTATTTCTTTTGCTTTATGAAAAGATTTCACCTTCACGGCAACACCCTCACATTGGGCTTTATGGATATACTAGTCCTAGAAAAAAGATAAATTGCCCCAGGCTTCCTATGAATAAATGCTAGCTATATTAAGCACATTCCTCCACCAAATGAAATGCAGTGGGTAATAATCTGGACTCCAGAGTGAGAATTTCTGGGTTCAAATTCCACACAGTTGTGTGGCCTTAGGATTTTAACATTCCTGATTCTTAATATTTTCATCCATGCAACAACCTCATGGAGGGCCCTGTGCACCACATTTTCTACACAGCACACTGCCTAGTACAAAGGAGATCATTAATTTAAGTATTACTATGACTATCCTCAGTATCAATAATTATAAAATAACTGCTTAAACAAAGAGGATTTGGGGAGACTACGTGGATCCATTAAAAATGCATAGGATTTCTACAATGGAAAATGGACTGTTGCGGGGTAGGAAAGAACAAAAGAAAAAAGAAATACCAGCAAAGACATGCAGGTCAGAAAGAAATAACTAATCCATTGAGACTGGAACATAAAACTCATATTCTATTAGTGCTAGGAAGAAGATTGAAAACACATTTTTCCCCCAGCTGGGGATAGGTGGCCCTTCTGTGTGCACTGAAGGAAGTCTTGATTTCCCTCATCACATTGTAGACACACTGCAAAGACCTCAGGCTTTGGAGAGAGAACGCACAGGTTAAAATTCTGGACTGACTTTTGTGCAACCTGGGCGAAAACACACATACACACACAAACAAACATATGCACACACACACACAAAACCTCTCCAAGTCTTAGCTTTTAATAGATACAGTGAGGGATGATGCCATTTTGCACAGTTATTTTCATGGTTTAAAATAATAAAAATATTAATGCAACAACAGCTGCTATCTTTGAATAAGTACCAGGAATTGTGCTAAAGTCTTTGCATCCGTATTTTATTTAACATCCTCAATATCTATAGAGGACTGAATGAAGAGTGATTATGACAACAGAACTACATGTAGATTCAGGGGCCACAAACAGACATAGCCAAGAAAAGCTATAAATTATGAAAAACAGGACAGACTGCTTTAAGTTTCCATAGAACATAGAAAGTGAAGCTTAAAGCAAATTTTAGCTAGATTTCTGAACGGGGGGATTCCAACTTATATCTAAATTATAATAATTTTTGTGTTACATTCCTCACAGCATTTTTATTAGGCCAAAAAATAATTTACTGAACAGTAGACGACTCCTCAGCTTCAAACCTATAATTGGTAAATTAATCAAAAAGTCAGTTAAAGAGAAGAATAATACATAAATATTTAATGTAACTTTATGTAACAATACATAAATATTTTTTTTTCTTTTTTTTTTTGAGAAGGAGTCTCGCTCTGTCACCCCAGCTGGAATGCAGTGGCACAATCTGCAAGCTCTGCCTCCTGGGTTCATACCATTCTCCTGCCTCAGCCTCCTGAGTAGCTGGGACTACAGGCACCCACCACCACATCCAGCTAATTTTTTTGTATTTTTTAGTAGAGACAGGGTTTCACCGTGTTAGGCAGGATAGTGTCGATCTCCTGACTTCAGGTGATCTGCCCGCTTTGCCTCCCAAAGTTCTGAGATTACAGGCATGAGCCACCATGCCTGGCCAACAATACATAAATATTCTAACTTAAGACTTGTGAAAGTACATTTATTGATCAAACTTCTGAAGTAAGGCCAAGACATTTTTTTGTATGAGTCTACTGATTATAAATCTGTATCTCAGGTTTCTAAATCTAAATCTCTTTTATGAAAATCATACCCACAATGCATCTGTAATTTCCACATTTGCTTTCTTCAAGTCAGAGCAGAATCTGCAAAGACATTTGAGAAGCAACCTGAGTGCAGAGAGTATATACAGATTGTAACATCTTTTTTTTCACATCTTTCTTGTCCATCCATATTCTATAGCAATTTTTATGGTGTAAGCCAGTCACGTTTTTGCAAAGCACACTGCTTATTTTTTCTTAGAAACAATTCTTTTGTGCTCATATTTAAGATTTGATTAATATTTAAGTGAATGACATAATGACCCTAAAATGTAGTGACATGAACTGGTTTAGGTGACTCTTGATATGAATTCAACTCATCCAATGGGAATAGAAGTATTTGGACATACTAGAAAAGAGCCTGCTAATCATGAACTTTCGGGATACTGTGGGCTTCAGCCAGTATGGTCAATAGAGGGAATGGATAGTATCATTTAATCTAGCAACTCTATTATGAGGAGGTTGAGCCGGGCGCGGTGGCTCAAGCCTGTAATCCCAGCACTTTGGGAGGCTGAGATGGGCGGATCACAAGGTCAGGAGATCGAGACCATCCTGGCTAACACGGTGAAACCCCGTCTGTACTAAAAAAAATACAAAAAACTAGCCAGGCAAGGTGGCGGGCGCCTGTAGTCCCAGCTACTCGGGAGGCTGAGGCAGGAGAATGGCGTGAACCCGGGAGGCGGAGCTTACAGTGAACTGAGATCCGGCCACTGCACCCCAGACTGGGCGACAGAGTGAGACTCCGTCTCAAAAAAAAAAAAAAAAAAAAAAGAGGAGGTTGATTAGTATGTCCACTCTTTGTTAAGGTGTATTACTAGCTCTTACATTAATAATATGAGAGAATCTAGCATATTTTCTTAGATCATTCTTCTTGATACGAATACACTTTAACATATTTGAATTTATACAAAGAAGAAAATGCCTAGTTTATGGCTGAGTGCAGTGGCTCATGCCTGTAATCTCAGCACTTTCGGAGGCCGAAGCGGGTGGATCACTTGAGGTCAAGAGTTGGAGACCAGCCTGGGCAATATGGTAAAACCCCATCTCTACTAAAAATACAAAAATTAGCTGGAGGTGGTGGTGGGCACTTGTAATCCCAGCTACTTGGGAGGCTGAGGCAGGAGAATCGCTTGAACCTGGCAGGTGGCGGTTCCAGTGAGCTGAGATCATGCCACTGCACTCCACCGTGGGTGACAGAGTGGGACGTTCTCTCTAAAAAAAAAAAAAAAAAAAAAGCCTAGTCATATCAAAATAATCATTTAGACTTTAACAGCAAATTTGAAAGAAGCAGCTGTTCAAAATAAGTGTCCATCCTGAAAACTTACCTGATATTAACCTTACTTTGGGCATTCATTTTATTTGTGTTTCAATAGTGGCACAGCTCAGCCAATCAGAGAGATGGTTTGTTTTTATACCTCCCTTCATTTTTTATTTCAAATCCTCATTTGTGATGTTGCCCAATGCTATGCAAAGAAACAAGGTTTTCTCTATTCAATTCAAAGGGCTGAAAGAGAGAGTCTTCCCAGTTCACCTCCTATCAGATGTGTCTTGAGGACAGCAGGCAAGTCTAACAGGAAAATATTAATACATGGCAGAGTACCACTAGACTCAGATATTTGGGAGAACTAGGAATCAACCACCAAATCTGTTCTGTATTTATACACATTTACACCCCACTCCAATAAGTCCTCAAATCTTTTTTGTTTTCAGCAATGGAGTGATAGCCCTCATTCTCTAGATTGAGGACAGGTCACACAAGAGATAAAACTTTCTGCTCCGACAATGAAGAATTTGTAGATGTTCAAGGTAGGGAATTTCTCAGTCCTCCAAAAAGTGACAGAGTAAAATAACTCTGAACCTCAATATAATTATTGGTTATTATTCCTCAAGAAATCTTTATAGCCAGGGTATGTTTATTTTCTTGCCTCCCATGGGGAATTATGTCAATGAATTTGCATTCAAATATATTAGTTCCTTAGAATTATAACTCATAGATAAATAAAATGAGTGAGAAGTCAGAACTCCCTAAAATTGCTCATGGCCATAGAGGGAAGCTTTTTGTTTAGTGCGAATAAGCTCTGTTCATTCAGCTTTTGCAGAATTGGCCAACTTGTTTGCTAATGACTGTTGTGTATAAGAGCTGATATTACTTCTTCAACCTTTGTCCTACTTGAACATAAGTGAGAAGTATCTTTATTCCTGCCATATACATGTCCTATGAACATGTCCACTGATCCTCAAATATGCCTTTGTATTTACCAGAAGAAAGAAGAAAACAAAGTAATATATAATCAAGTATTAACCAAGGCACTAGGCACCAGGTAAGCTTTTTATACATAAAGTATTCTTTCTAGAATAAAGCATTACTAGTACCTGAACAACATATATTTTATAAAGTAAAATTTTACAGAGTATAAATAAATACTCTCAGTAAAAGAATATAATGTTTATTTAATTTAGCACAGTAACAGAGCTTTGAATTGTAAAGCTCTCCAGAGACAATAACTTTACTATTATTAATTTTTACTGTGAAGAAAAGACTTTAATATACTACTATCAAATCCCTATGTACCCAAACCAGGTATTTCACTGCTACCTTGGGCAAAATTTAAGAAAAAAAAAATACAATAGCTCTAAATTCTTTTTTTTTAAATTAATTAATTAATTAATTTATTTGAGACGGAGTCTTGCTCTGTCGCCCGAGCTGGAGTACAGTGGCCGGATCTCAGCTCACTGCAAGCTCCGCCTCCCGGGTTGACGCCATTCTCCTGCCTCAGCCTCCGGAGTAGCTGGGACTACAGGCGCCCGCCACCTCGCCCGGCTAGTTTTTTGTATTGTTAGTAGAGACGGGGTTTCGCCGTGTTAGCCAGGATGGTCTCGATCTCCTGACCTCGTGATCCGCCCGCCTCGGCCTCCCAAAGTGCTGGGATTACAGGCTTGAGCCACCCCGCCCGGCCTTAAAATAATCTTAATTAGCACCAAGGTGAAGGGTATTTTGCCCTAGCTTTGATTTTTTTTTCCAGAAAGTTTAAAAGTAATTTTCAGGTATATTTCAGCTTAGTATCATTACTGTGGTAGGCTGAAAAAATGGCCCCACGAAGATATATTCACGTCCTAATCTGCAGAATCTGTGAATATTAACTTATATAGCAAACAAGTGAATGTTACATTATATAGCAAAAGATGTGATGATGTTAAGGATCCTGAAAGGAGGGGCTTATCCTGGATTGTCTGAGTAAATCCTAAATGTGATTATAAATGTTTCTATAAGAAAGAGGAGATTAGACAAGGATATACAGAGGAGTAGATGATGTAAAGATGGAGCAGAGAGAGATGCAGCCATAAGCCAAGGAATGCTGACAGTCACCAGAAGCTGAAAGGGGCAGAAATGGATTCTTCCCTACAGCCTCTGGAAGGAGTGCAGCCCTGCCTAAACGCTAATTTCAGGCTTCTGCCCTCCCCAGCTATGAGAGAATGAAATTCGGTTTGTGGTAATTTGTTACAACAGCCAGAGGAAACAAATATCGTTACCTTAAGAAATAAAACATAATAAATGAGATTACCTAAAGGAAGGAGTTTAAAATTCTATTTCTGTGAAATGTTGACTGTTTTATATTTTTCAGGCTTTCTATACCATTGAATCCACTCTCGTCCCCAATCCCATATTGCATTTTTTGTTAAAATATTTCTCCTATTTATGGCCATACATGAAGAATAATTCTAATTTGCTTGGAAAGATCTGGATCTGTGCTTAAAATTTAAGTTGCTTCTGTCATCTGAATTATGGGAGATTCTTTCTTTCTCTTCATTCAGTGTATGTATGTTTATGCCCAAGAAACAATATTAAACCTTGAAAGGTTAGTGATTAGTTAACAAGTTAAGCATATCTTTTGCCTTCAAGAGGTTTACAGACAAAGAGAAGGGTAATGAAAATAAAGAAACAGTTGCAAAACAGTGGGAAAATATTTACCCATTGCAACTAAAGATGTTACTACTTTGATCAAGTTTTGTGATAGTAAGTATTTTATGGAATTCTTAAAAATAGTTTAACTTCAAGAAATTATTGATTCGATATTGGATTCTTAATATAATTTTTTGTTCTTTCGCTGAAAAGAGAAATAATATAATTACATAACAGTTCTGGTGCCCTGAAGTCGCATGTGCTAGCAACTGTAAGATGCTAGTGTGAGAACTGAAATCCTATTTTCTTTTTCTTTCTTTCTTTATTTTTTTGAGACAGAGTCTTGCTCTGTCACCACTGGAGTGCAGTGGCACCATCATGGCTCACTGCACCTCGACTTCCCAAGCTCAAGTGATCCTCCCACCTCAACCTCTGAAGTAGCCAGAACTACAGGCACACACCACCATACCCAGCCAATTTAAAAAATTTCTTTTCTTTTTTTTTTTTTTTGTAGAGACAGGGGTCTTGCTATGTTGCCTAGGCTGATCTTGAACTCTTGAGTTCAAGTGATCCTCCTGCCTTGGCCTCCCGAAGTGCTAGGATTTCAATTCTTTTTTTTTTTTTTTTTTTTTTTTTGAGACAGAGTCTGGCTTTGTCTCCCAGGCTGGAGTGCAGTGGCCGGATCTCAGCTCACTGCAAGCTCCGCCTCCCGGGTTTACGCCATTCTCCTGCCTCAGCCTCCGGAGTAGCTGGGACTACAGGCGCCCGCCACCTCGCCCGGCTAGTTTTTTGTATCTTTTAGTAGAGACGGGGTTTCACCTTTTTAGCCAGGATGGTCTCGATCTCCTGACCTCGTGATCCGCCCGTCTCGGCCTCCCAAAGTGCTGGGATTACAGGCTTGAGCCACCGCGCCCGGCTAATAGCTCTAAATTCTTTATAACCTTCAAGGACAGGAAACCAGTATCTCTGAGAAGTGTGTTTATTTTAATACAATTCATTATTTCATCCCTCCTCCTCCTCCACAGTAATGAAAGCAAATATTTTATCATTATTACTTTTGGTATACGAAACTGAATTCCAGGAAGGTAAAAAAGTCTGACCTGGAAATATTACATAGAAAAAGGTGAAATTAACAAACACATTACATTTTTTAGTTTTTCCTCATACGTATACCTTGACATCTGATAGCAGCATTGCTGGTTTTGAGTGATGATTTTTGTTTGTTTTCTTCCAGAGGGAATGCAGTATGGTGGTATGATCTTTGGAACAAATTAAGAAGATAACAACAAATAACAGGAGAAAAACTTCTACACATATATTTTCCAAGGGCAATAAATAAATAAGTATATAATTATGAAAAAAATACCTCAACTATGCTTTTTAAAATTTCTCAAGGTTTACAGTTTTGTTTTTCTTACTAAATTCTAATGCACTATCACTGCCACCTGTCCTGGGAATAACAGAGCCAATAGAGAGTTCTGTAGCGTATCTGGTTATTTTACTAATGTACACATATTCTAGGTTATAATCAAGATGCTCACTAAATATTTTCTATCAAAGTTTTATAAGGAAACAATAACTTTTGAATGGCGTAGAGGAAAGAAAGAAGGATTATCCAGTAAAATAGAGATTTTTCAGTATGAACAACAGGTGGAGAAACAATATGAGAAAAATCTCAGTGCTCCCCTTCCCCCTCCTGCTTATTTGTCATCTGAGTTATCTTCATACCATTCATGTTATGGTGGCACAAGAGAAACCAACAGAAAGTCTGACTAAGAACTGGATAATAAAACCACTAGCCATTTGTGCAATTTATAGTTCTGGTGTAAATGTAACTACAAAGAAACCAGTTGCTAGGGAGTTGCCAAGATAAATTAAGAAAGGGGTCCTAATGATTAATTCAAGTATCTACATTCATCCAAGGAGGTGTGAATACCCTTTGCTTGATGAGGAGCTAGCTGAAATGAGGGAACTGAAGTGAGTGGTTTGAAAAGTAAATAAATAAGTAAAAGGAATATGTCTTCCAAAGGAGATGTAGGACTTGACCCTACAGAGAAATTGGAATGGTAGTTCAACCACATTGTTGCTTTTCCTTTTCTCATTGAGCATTCTTTCTTATGGTGCTGACAAGAAGTTCAATGCAGAACAAGAAAAACAAGCTGATGGAATGTAAATGTAAATAGGCAGTGAGACAGAACTTCCCAACTCATGGATGAAGCAGGAAGATTTGCTGACTTAGAGGTTGCTGAAGGTTTTATAACCTGAAGACTAGGAGTTAAAGATATTCTTAAAGAAGGTTTCCTTTTAATCAAATCAAGTGCAGTGCTATAGGAAAGATACTCCATAAAGCTTAAGTGTCAGTCTTATTACATTTTTTTCCATTTAACAAACAAACATCTATGAAACTCAGTTTAGTACTTTTCTAGGCACATTGGACACAGTGGTGAACAAAACTTTTTTCATGTTTCATCCTGTGAGTGATGGAGAGACAATCTACAACTAAATATATAATCAAAGGATGGTAGTAAGTGCCAGAAAGTAAAATAAAACATGGGGAGTGGATTGGATGTGTAGAGATTAGAGTCAGAAGGTATATAATAGGAGAATTGTCATAATTTTTGATGTTTGGTGACAGCCTCCAAGCCCCATCAGTTCCCCTTCTTTTTCTGCTTCCCATATTTGGGTAAACTGATAAGAAAGTTGAGTTCCCCCTCCTTTGGTATGGCCTGCACAGCACTCAGGAGCCCTCACCCCAGCCTCACCTTCTAATCATGATAAAAGACAAGCCATTTCCCTTTCTCTGCTCTCTAAAGCCAGTTTTGGACCTGCCTGAGAGCTTAAATATTTAAAAATATGTATTAGAAAGATTCGGAGTAAAGAAAAAGAAGACACAAGAAAATAAAAGATCAGAAAACTTGAAAATAGGTCAACAGAAATCAATAAGAAACAGTGGGATTTTTTTTTTTAATGAACAGAGCTAAATGACCCAAGGAATAATATCAAGCTGAACACATGGAATTAGAATCCGAGGAAGTAAGCAGAAACTATTAGGAGAGAAAAATAAGTTCAAGGAAATAATAACCATAAATTATCCAAATTTGGTCAACAATGTAAACCCACAAATCCAAGAAGTTCAGTGAACCCAAAGCAGAACATATTAAGAAAAACACAATAAGCCACACATTAAAAAAAATGACATTAAATACAGGAAACAATACTAAGGATAACAGTTAACATATAAGACACAACACAAACAAGGAAAAAATAAAATAATATCAAAGTGCTGAAAGAATAATAAGGTAATCTAAAATTCTTTATCTAGTGAAAATGTCCTTTTAAAATAAGGTGAAATAAAAATATTTTCAGATACATGATAGCTGAGAGAATTATCACAAATTGACCCCACTATGACAAATGCTAGAGGATGTTCTTAGCTAAATAAAACTGATACATAGGCAAAGGAATATCTGATTGACATGAAGGAATTGAGAAAAAAGCAATACAAGTATTTGGATAATATATTTATTCCTTAATTTTAAAAAAAGACAATTGACAGTTTAAGTATATGAAAATTAGACCAAAGATTTAAACTGACACTCCATCAAAGGCACACACAAATGGCCAATTGAACACATGAAAAATGTTCATTATTATCATTTAGAGAAATGCATATTAAAGCCATAATGCAATATCATGAGATAGGTACTAAAGTGGCTCAAATTATAAAGCCTGACAATTTCAAGTGTTGACAGGTTTTTGGGTAACTGAACATTCACACACACTAGTGATAATGAAAAATTGTTCAATACGTTTGATAAAGTCTTTGATGTTTTCTGATAAAATTAACGGCCCCAAATTTCTACTCTTAAGTATTTGACTGAAAGAAAAGAAAATATATGACCACAAGAAGACTTGTACACAAATGTATGGTAAGACTATATTTACATTTGTCCCAAATAGAATCAAGTCAAAAGTTTATCAAAGACAATGAATATACAAATTGTCATGTAGTTACCACAATGAAGCACTATTCAGCAATGAAAGGAACATACTATTGACACACACAAAAACAAGGATTTTGAAAACAGCATGCTGAGCAAGAGGAGTCAGAAATGAAGCATACTATGTATGAATTTATTTCTATGAAGTTTAAGAGGAGGCAAAAATAAATTATGGTGAAATAAAAATCAGAAGAGTGGTGGAGCCTTATGGTAGAGGGAAAACTGGAAATGTGTGTGAGGAAACTTTCTGAGAAAAGAGAAATGTTCTAAATGTTTTACATTTGTTTTTATTGTGTAACAAACCATTACAAAACCTCATAACTTAAAGCAACATTCACTTTATTTAACATACGCTTTTGTTGGTAAGCTGGGTAGTTTTTCTCCTCTGGACAAGCCCAGTTGACATTACGTATCTTTCATACATCTGTGGTCATCTGGAGGCTGGATGATCTATGATCTAGAATGGCCCTTGTCATATATCTGGCTGCGGGTGGGCTCTGAACTGGATTACCCTGGTCCTCCTCCATATGGCTCCTCAGCCTCCAGCCGTCTAGCTCAGCCTCATTCATTTGTGAGTTTCAGGATTCCACATAGAACATGTTCCAATGCCCATGCGTTTTTCTGTTTCTTTTTGAGACGGAGTTTCGCTCTTATTGCCTAGGCTGGAGTGCAGTGGCACAATCTCGGCTCACTGCAACCTCTGCCCACTGGGTTCAAGCACGTCTTCTGCATCAGCCTCTCGAACAGCTGGGATTACAGGCACCTGCCAACGTGCCCAGCTAATTTTTTTGTATTTTTAGTAGAGGGTTTCTACTATGTTGGCCAGGCTGGTCTCAAATGCCAGACCTCAGGTTATCCACCCGCCTTGGCCTCCCAAAGTGATGGGATTATAGGCATGAGCCACTGTGCCCGGCCGCCCATGCATTTTTCAAATATTTACTTGCATCATGTATGTACGTGTCCTATTGCCAAAGCAAAATATATGAACAAGCCTAGGATTCAATAGTGAAAAAATACATTCTGCCTTTTCAGTCAGTAAGCTGCAATATAAAGGGACAGAAAGAATGTGCAGCCCTTCAAACATTCAATCTATTCCAATCTTAATTAAGATGTTATTTATGGCCGGGCGCAGTGGCTCAAGCCTGTAATCCCAGCACTTTGGGAGGCCGAGACGGGCGGATCACGAGGTCAGGAGATCGAGACTATCCTGGCTAACATGGTGAAACTCCGTCTCTACTAAAAAATACAAAAAACTAGCCGGGCGAGGTGGCAGGTGCCTGTAGTCCCAGCTGACTCGGGAGGCTGAGGCAGAAGAATGGCGTAAACCCGGGAGGCGGAGCTTGCAGTGAGCTGAGACTCCATCTCAAAAAAAAAAAAAAAAGATGTTATTTATGTGACAGTGTACACATTGTCAAAATGGATATTCAAAGTTAGTGCATTTTACTGTATATAAGCGTATGCTAAATACAAAAAAAGAAATATATATGTGCCTTGAGGTACAAGTACCAATATAGTGTGATTTGATATTTGGCTTGTCATTTTGCATTTTTTATAGGAAGAAGTAGATAAATACGACTCAATGGATTTAAATAATAAAGATGATTTATTGGCTTTTAAATGAAAAGACCGTTTGTAGTTGCAGGCATGGTTTGATCAATTCTCTAGCTCTACTGTTCTGCAATTCTCTCTTCTTGGCTTTTCTTCTTATGTCTTAGTAGGTGTTTTTCCCAGATTGGCATTTTTCATAATAGCAAAATGGCTACAATTATCTTCGGTCTTACCTCTGCACATTATGCAGAGAAAGATGTAAATTATCTTCCATTGACTAACAAACAAAAGCATGAGTTTCACTATGATTGGACCTAACTTAGATCCTAAACCTAGACAATCACTGAAATAGGCCTGGGTTACATGCTCATCTTTGAGCCAACCAGGGTTGCAAGGAGGGGAGGTCATGTCAACCTCTCCTACTTTTAGAAGTAGGTTGCCTAATCCTGCCCTAATCTCACGGCAGCTACAGAGTGTATAAAGGGTGTAGTAGATGCTGTGGAGGCAACCAAATTTCACAAAGCAGATGAATTTGGAGGAGTATGATAAGTAGGAAAAAATAATCGAAGTTGAGTAATCAAGTGGAAAAGAAAGAAAAAAAGGATTTTGTGGAGTTGGGTACAGTACTCAGAAAATGCTGATGGATTTACTTTACCTTTAGTTTCAATGAAATGATTTAATAGGGAAAACATAAAATATTGGCATGGTATGAGCTGTTATTTTTATGTGTATTTTTTGACACCTACGTAAAAGTCCCTTGTTGAGGCTGTCTTCATCCCATTACACCTGCCCTGCACCTGTTTGTTTCACCGTTACTATAGAGCTGCTCTGAGGAGAGCATCTGGACTTTGGATTATACTCACATTGGGACACTAACCTGGTTTATTCTCAACCTGTAGATTTTACATCTGTACAATATTTTACAAAGACCACTGCTGTGATGGAATGATCCTGAGACCTGGAAAACCA
Source organism: Trachypithecus francoisi (assembly GCF_009764315.1). Taxonomy (NCBI): domain Eukaryota; kingdom Metazoa; phylum Chordata; class Mammalia; order Primates; family Cercopithecidae; genus Trachypithecus; species Trachypithecus francoisi. The sequence continues at coordinate 76,598,189 of NW_022681472.1, read as the reverse complement.
GGATATGATTTTGGAATCTGCCTAGGGGAAAGACAATGTTCTCCTCTCAAATATTTATTTTTATCTTGTGACCCTTTGTGAGAGAAAGTATGAGTCAGGCAGTGTGTTTTGAGACTCCCACATTCTCTGGTATATGTCTGAACCTCACCCAGTCGAAAATCACCTCTTGGACTTAACATTTGCCACCTGGGAATTGCAAGTGCCTATGAAAGAAGAAATGATACATTAAGCCTTAGCAGTCATTTCTACTTCAGTGTGAATGAGCTTAAAGGATTCGGATATGTAAGATAGGAGGGATATGGGAGGAAGCTGAGAGTGTGAGGACAATGAGAAATCCTGAGCACTTTCAGAGAAGGAGGATCACTAAGGGGGATGTCCCTGAGAGTGAAGCTATAGTAGCGAAGATAAACAACTTATCTCAGCAATTTTTTTTTTTAGATGGAGTCTCACTCTATTGCCCAGGCTGGAGTACAGTGGTATGATCTTGGCCCACTTCCATTTCCACCTCCCAGGTTCCAGCGATTCTCCTGCCTCAGCCTCCTGAGTAGCTGGAATTACAGGCATGCCCCACCACACCTGGCTAGTTTTTGTATTTTTAGTAGAGACGGGGTTTCACCATGTTGCCTAGGCCGGTCTCGGACTCCTGACCTCAAGTGACCTGCTCTCCTCGGCCTCCCAAAGTGCTGTGATTACAGGGTTAGCCACCATGCCCAGCCAATCTTAGCATTTTTAACGTGTGGAAGAGTTTGTATAAAGCATCACTGTTACATTGTCTTAGGAAAAGGAGACATCACAGAGGAGGGCAGGTGTTCTCTGTCTAGAGCCCTAGACAGAGGCCTTGAATGTCTACTCTGACGCTGTCTATGTGAACCCAAGGCAACTTGTTCAATCTCTTTGGGCTTCCATTTTCCCATTTGAAAATTGGAGATAATAACACCTATCTAATAACGTAATTGCGAGAATTAAAATGCAATGTATATGAATAAGCATATGTAAAGCTAGTCTAATATTAGTCACACTCAAGCAACCATTGTCACAGTGGGTGGGGAGAAAGTGGGCAAAATGCTAAAAATCAGAAAGAAGTGTTTTCTTGTAACCAAAAATCTTTTAAAAGAGAAAAGTTTAAAGAATTTACTAGGCATCTACTTTTATGCCCAACGACATGACATAACCTGGTTATATCATGGTAAGAAGTATAGGGAATCAGGCAAGGCTACATGGAGGAAATGGACCCTAGTTGCTGCTGAAAGGATGGTTCGATACAGAGGAATCTCAGTAGAGGAATGTAGTGCTGTGTCCTTAGCATTGCAGAGACAGTAGAGCTGGATAATAGAATGATGTGCTGGCAGAAACAACTAGTCCACCAAGGTCTTCATTTGTTTGCCAGAATTGCACCTGGCATTTTAGAAACACAGCCAGTGTGGCAACCGGGTTGATGTGTACAAAGTGAGCCAGAGGTGACTCACTGATTCTATATAAGCCATGGGCTTTGAGTTCATAACTACTGCAGAACAATGTGTAATCATAGTATCCAAGGGAGAAATACCAGGCGAGTCTAGTCATTTAGAGCTGAAAGACGTGGCGGTCATTTAAGGTATGATTCTCCTTTCCCGGAGGAAGAGCGCAAGTCCTGAGCGGGCATAGCTACTCATGACTGTGCAGATTATGTAGCCGCAGATCTAGGAGAGCGGCCATTCCCAGGCTAGGTACTGCCCTAATCAGGACTTCCTGTAAATTTGGAGTTTCAAAGGAAAGTTTCGCCATAAACAAAAGTATTTTTTTTTTCTTCTGGTAATGAAGGTCTTGGCATTGTCTGGGTTTTAATTTTCTCCTCAGTAAAATGAAGACGTTGAACTACAATGTCACTATAAACACTCTCCTTCACTTCCTCATCACATTTTAATTATTTTTCATGTTCTTCTGAGCATTTTCTCCTAAACTGATTGTTGAACATTATTAAGACAGTCCTTGATCAGTGAAAATATGAGAAACAAATAATTAGAAAAATGAGAGAAATAGAAAAAAATGAGGACGTATAATTAGCAGAGCGTACAGTCTTTGCATAGCGACTTTGATGTGACACGGAGAAAACCCTAAAGTCTCTTGCGAAAAAAAATTCCAAGTAGATACAGCTATCTTCCTATAAAGCAAGGCCTGGCTAAAGTGGGATATCACCTTCAAAGTGTTCATAGGAAGAAAATAATGTGAAGATAAAATCGGTATTATCAAACTGGTTGGACCACAGGACTCAGATCCTTGAATGTAGCTCTTCACTTGATAATATCTTTGTCTTCTTTCACTGCACGAAATAGTTAATGTCTGTCAGGTGCTTTCAACTCTTCAGAAGAAAAGCACTTAAGTAGGAGGTGTCACTTTGAGTTGTGAGCTTTGACCTCCAAATCCAGGGAGGCTGGTTTTAAACTGAGGGAATTGGAAACTCGTTTGTTTCGCTTCACTGTTTCTTTCTAGTCATCTGATTTGCTGCTAATCTTGATAGTTCACATCTGAAAGCAAATCTTTCTTATTTTTTCTCATATCTCAAAAGATAGCTCTCTTTGTGTTAAATGAAGGTACTTCGATTATCTAAAGATTTTAGAGAGAAAAACAAATCACAACTCATCATGTGTTCCCTAGATCTTGCTCTCTTGGCTCCCTACTGTTGCTGTGCTGTATTTGAAGCCATTTCCTTTCCCAGCAACTTCACTCTTATCTGAGATCTTGATCTTAACCAAACACCCTTACAAGAAACCAGGCAGCCTGATGTTTGATACCATTAGCCTCCGACCTCTGAAGAACTTCCTCAGAAGGCAGCCAATTATTCAACAACGTTTACAAAATTTGGTCACCCAGAGAGAACACGAAACCAAAAGAATAGGAGTAGGTTTTATGAACTTTGAAAAAGCAAAACATTTCTCTATTCATTAGGGCTATGAAGAAAAAAGAGAAACGAAATGGAAGAAGTCTTTTGAAAAGTCATGCTATTGTAATTAAAATATGTTCTTATATCCACTCAACTCATCCAGACCCAACATCCCAACATGTCTTTTTCAAGGTCTTAAAAAGCAGGAGATACAATAATATTTTGAAACAGATAATTTTTAAAAGTGTATACTAATATCTCTTACTAATATAAAGTTTGCATTATGAGACTAAGCGCAAAGAATTATCTGTAACCGTAAATATTCAGTTGATTTCAGATAATGAAAAGATATTAGGAAAAGTCATTGAGATTTCTCCATACCAAATAGATGACAGGGCAACCTTGTGGTTAGAAAATTTGTTTAGACAGGCCGGGTGCGGTGGCTCAAGCCTGCAATCCCAGCACTTTGGGAGGCCGAGATGGGCGGATCACGAGGTCAGGAGATCGAGACCATCCTGGCTAACCCAGTGAAACCCCGTGTCTACTAAAAAAAAATACAAAAAACTAGCCGGGCGAGGTGGTGGGCGCCTGTAGTCCCAGCTACGCAGGAGGCTGAGGCAGGAGAATGGCGTGAACCTGGGAGGCAGAGTTTGCAGTGAGCTGAGATCCGGCCACTGCACTCCAGCCTGGGTGACAGAGCGAGACTCGGTCTCAAAAAAAAAAAAAAAAGAAAATTTGTTTAGACAAAATATAACTCCCTTATTGCATTTTCTGTTCAGAAAGTTTAAAGATGTTTTTAAAGTTATAACAATCAAAACTTGATAGATATAAATGCTCAAATTTATAAAGCTAAGTAAGCAAGGTGGATAAAATGAACTCATTGGTCCATTGTCAGGATTTTTTTTGAGGAAGATTTTGTAAGCAGATATGAGATGCAGAAAATATAATTAACTGCAGCTAAAATCTCAGACAGTAAAATATGGAATTAAGTGGTAATTATCACTCCACACAGTAATTATCCCAACTGGAACAAGCTGAAAATTGACTCAACCAATTTTATCTTGTTCGGAGGTTGAGCTCATTAATTTCCTACCATGCTGTTGCCAAATGATAAAGAAAACTCCAAAACTGAACTAAAAGTTTTGAGCAACAGTGATAAAACATTTACTTCTTTTGTAACTCCTTTCCTTATTCTAATAAATTCCTTTGAAAAAAAACATTTTTTGTTAAAAATCAAAATATAATAAGGTGCAGATGATTGATAGAGTACTGTTCTAGCAGCCACATCTCACACACAGTGTTGGTATCCTGTGCCATCTTGGTTAGGTCATTTTTCATTAGAAAGATACTCTATGAAGAAAGAGGAAGACTAGAATATTTTAGAAGAATGTATTCATTACAAGTCTCAAAAAACAAACTTAGCCATGGACCTGGATAAAAGATTGGCTTCTATAAGGGATAAGAATGTGTAACACTAAGTAAATTAATGCACAGCCAATAAGTATTAAGCATCTAATAATAAAGAAATTGATAATCTAGTAGAAACCATACATGTTAACAGTTAATAGAGCACAGTAAGTGCTATGCTACTGACTTGAAGAAAGTACTGTGAGCACAGAAAAAGCAAGAATTTGTTCTAGTTGAGAAATTCCACAAATACATTTTCCACAGAATAGTGGTCCATTATAATAACTATATCCTTTGACTTTAAAAGGTTTTTTAGAGTTCAAAAATGTAAACTACTATTAATTGAGAGGTCGCTATTTGCAAAAAAGTGCAACATGTTCACAGCCTGTCTCATAAAATTTACATGATGACTACAAAAGGTAGGCTTTATTTCCCACATTTTAGAGTTCATTTTAAGAAACTCAGAGATAAGACCAAAGTCATAAAGCTACTAAGAAGTAGTATTGGATATGTGATTCCAGATCTACTTGATCTTTGATTCAAATTTTCTGCCCTCTTCACCTAATTTTCTATTTAAACACAAACTCACTCATAAATAAACTTAAATCACAGTGAAATAGAGTAGAATTGGAGGAAGGGATAAAGGAGAAAAGGGGACTTAAAGAAAATTGTGAGGGCACCTATAATAAAGTTTGTAACTTCCTAATTTTTCAGAGTGGCCTCTTCAACACAATTTTTAAGGGCAAATGTATCTATATGGTAAGACAAATTCCATGGTCCAGAATACTCAAAATAGTGAACAGAAACCTCTGCTGAGCAAATGATATCTCCTTTTCTGCCAGATAGCTCTCAAGCCAACTGGAAAGGGACTGTCTGCCCTCCAAGCCTTTCTTCCATTAACAGAAATGGACTCCAAGAGAAATCTTTCCCTCATAGTTCTCAATTAAGTAAGGGGTGAAATTTGGGGAGCAACTGTCCCTAAGACATAAGTCATGCAGAATCAAAGCATTTCTTTAGAGGTAACAGAAATGGCTGCTTCAAGGAAAGCTCAATCAGGGGTCACAGAACGTGCAGTGGAGACAAATGAAGTGGCTCCAGGGGTGATATGGAAGGGGGCAGACAGAATTCATATGTATACATTAGTACATTAAACAAATCTCACTAACAATATCTTCATCATTGGCAAAACAATCATAATGGGATGGTTCCCTCCTCCCATCTGTACATGACTTGAGATATACTTTTGTGATATAATTTTCCCTTTCAAATACAGTTAACTCCATCTCAATCAAACCATTGTTTTAGGGAAGAAAGAATACAGGGGAAGAGGAAATCTATTTTTCCTGTTGATTTTTGTTTTCTCCTGTAAAATGGGTCTATTAATAATCCCATAAATGCTTAAATGAGATGATCTACATTAAATGCTAGACACATGAGTGGCATACAAACAGGTCTTCACAGATAGAGGTAGCAATGGTTGGAATTGCTTTTATTGTAATTGCTATGATTAGCATGATATTTGAAATAATTACATCATAATTAGCCCCTAGAAATTTAGTTAATATAATTTCTTTGAAGAAATTTAGTTAATATAATTTCTTCAAAGATTACTCTTTCCTTTTGCTCTGGTTCCTACCCCTTTGTTTTGAAAATGTATTTCTGAAACTATTTTTCTATTGAAAGTTGTTTTTCAAACACATTCTAAATTATCTGTAATATTTGCATCTTTTTCTATCTAGTCCCTTTCTCATATTTTATCTTCTAATAAACCCTTCAGCTCCTTCCCCGCCACGAAACCCTGTTTTTCCCTACTTTCTTCTCCGTTTTCCCACGTTGGTTTCTGCAGTCACATCAGCACCTTTGACCACTGACAGCTAGCTAATCACTGCCCATTTCTCTGCTGACGGCCAACGGGCCTTGGGGGAACATTATGTCACAGTGACATTGAGTTCTTCAGATGTTAACAAATCAATCTGGAAACTCAAATCCTAAATTGAAAACATATTTCAGCAGAAATGAGATGCAGGCTTTCCTGTACATGTAAGGCTTGTTGGAACCATACAAGGTAATGTCACTGTAGAGAAGAGAAAAAAACAGAAAAAAGGAGTCTTGCTCCCCAAAGCCATGCCCAAATGCTTCCTTTTGGAAGCTTTCCCAATTGCTTACTTTTCTCCTTTTTCTTAGTCTAAGCAGTTTTAGCCTAGATAATTTTGGAACGAAGGAATAATGAGGAAAGCTGGTGGGATATGAGAAAATGTCTCACTGATATATGGACAGAAGAACTCATGTTTACATGGAGTACAGCACCCTTCTTCCATATCCTGGCCCCAACACATACACCCCACAATCCAAACTGTTCATGACTTTTTCTGGGATGGCGCCCTTAGAAATAGTGTGCTTTCCAAAGAGTCAATATTTGCCATAAGAACTGAAAAGTGCAAGCTGTTGTTTTTTCTCCCATTCCCTTAGAATTCAGACTTACGGAATCCTTCATCTGTGGGGAGAGTTATGTGCTGGACCAGCTTCCCTTCTTGTACATGTTTTATTCTGAATCCCTCTACTTGTATTGGCATTTGCTATTTTCAGCTTCCTCTTATCATAAATTTTCAGAACAAGAAGAAAATACAATTACCAAAAATAAGCCAGATTTCAAATTAGTAATTGAAATAACAACTAGGACAATGTTCATCTCCTCCACTGAGTCTCCCTGTTTCATTCATTAGAAATTAATTTGACTTGTTTAGCACATAGTTTTCCTATATTCACTACATCATCTACCACAATTCTCATCAAAAAACAGGCCTATTGTAAGGATAATGACTTTGAGCAATAAAAATGGTAATAATAGCTAGTTGTTTCTATGTTTGAGGAATTTTTCTTAATGTTTATATTAGGATAATGTCAGCTGCTGTTAAGAAAGGGTCCCTAAAATTCAGTAATTCAAGCAAAATAAGCTATTTCTCACACATGCAAGAATCCAACATTCCCCTCCTTGAGGTCATTTAAGGACCAATGATCACAACTGTGATATCATGTTGAGGACAAAGCCTCTGTGTTTGCTGTCACCAACATCATGTCCTTCATCAGGAAGCAGAGAAAAACAGTAAGTTCAAAATCAAAACGTTTTTCTTCAGCAGGGGAGGAAGAACACAGCTACAGTTCTATTACTTAAATAAAGGAGAGCATGGATTTCAACAGCTGGTTGTTTACATACCAGCAGTTTACATGGTATTATCTGAGTTAAATCTTCAAGCATAACCTTATGAAGAAAGATTAAGAAATACATATACCTGCAAACACATATCATAATAGCTAAAGTAATAATACAGGTGTAATACATGAAAACTATTTTTATTTTGTTATTTGAGACATTTGATGGACTGCGAATAGATTGGATTTATATGATATGAGATACTGTGGCTGAGGATGAGATTCTTAGATTTTTGTGATTATTGTTAATCTTGAAAGTGAAAATACCGTGAATTTACAGATGCAAATAGTTTTCTGCTTTTCTTTTTTTTTTTTTTTTTTTTTTTTGGAGACGGAGTCTCGCTCTGTCGCCCAGGCTGGAGTGCAGTGGCCGATCTCAGCTCACTGCTTTACGCCATTGTCCTGCCTCAGCCTCCCGAGTAGCTGGGACTACAGGCGCCGGCCACCTCGCCCGGCTAGTTTTTTGTATTTTTTAGTAGAGACCGGGTTTCACCAGGTTAGCCAGGATGGTCTCGATCTCCTGACCTCGTGATCTGCCCGTCTCGGCCTCCCAAAGTGCTGGGATTACAGGCTTGAGCCACTGCGCCCGGCCAGTTTTCTGCTTTTCAAGAAGCAGAAGGATGAATTTGGGAGCAGACTATTTCTTGAGTTGGGGGTAGAAATCAAAGCCTGAAAAAGCTTTTTAGTTACGTAACTATTTTTTAAAATTTTATTTTATTGTGCTTAGCTTTACTGTGCTTCACAGATACTGTGTGTTTTGCAAATTGAAGGTTTGTGATAACTCTGCATCAAGCAAGTCTGTGGCCACCATTTTTTTTTAACAGTACGTTAAAGGCACTTTGTGTCTTTGTGTCACATTTTGGTAATTCTCGTAATAATTCAAACTTTTTCATTACTGTTATATGTGTTATGAAAATTTGTGTTCAGTGATGTTTGATTCTACTATAATTATTTTGAGGTGCCATAAACTATGCCCACAGAAGATAGTGCGTTTAATTGATAAATTTTGTGTGTGTTCTGACTGCTCCACTGACCAGCTGTTTTCTTGTCCCCCTTTCTCCTTGGGTCCCCTTATTCCCTGAGGCACCGAGGAGTGGAAAAATACTGAATATCAGAGGTCAGAAAAGTCAGGAAACTCCCCTTAATGCTAAAACAACAAGGTTATCTGGAAAGTCCCTAGCAGGGCAAGCGGCCGTTTGTGGTTTGGTCAAAGGGCGGGAACCAATGAACAACTGACTAATGTTTAACTTTAAATGTCAGCCAATTGTAAACCTACAACTGTAAAAATTCCCAGTGACTCTGTAACTGGCTGTAACTTGTTTGTGTCTGACTATAAAAGACGGCTGAACACCGAGCTCGGGGTCTCTCCCTAGGATTGGATACCTAGCTGGAGGGAACCAAGTTCAAACTCGAAATAAAGCGATCCCTGCCGCTTGGCTTTGTCTCTGGACTCTGGTGGTTGCTTTCGGGTCATCGCGGGTCTGGGCATTACAGCACAACGATGTCAAAATTAGCCCAATTAAGAAGACTACAATGACTTCTAAGTTTTCAAATGAAAGAATGAATTGCATATCCCTCACTTTAAATCAAAAGCTAGAAATAATTAAGCTTAATGAGGAAGGAATGTCAAAAGCTGAGATAGGCCCAAACCTAGGCCTCTTGCAGGCCGAACCTTGGCCTCTTGCGCCAAACAGTCAATTAAACAAGTTGTGAATGCAAAGGAAAAGCTCTTGAAGAAAATTAATGCTACTCCAGCAAACACATGAATGATAAGAAAATGAAACAGCTTTATTGATGATATGGAAAAAGGTTAAGTGCTCTGATAGAAGATCAAACCAGCCACAACATTTCCTTAAGTCAAAACATAATCAGGGCAAAGCCCTAGTTCTCTTCAATTCTATGAAGGTGGAGAAAGGTGAAGAAGCTGGAGAGAAGTTGGAAGCTAGCAGGAATTGCTTTACGAGATTTAAGGAGCGAAGCTATCTCCATAATATACAGGTATAACTTAAGCAACCAGTGCAGATATAGAAGCTTCAGCAAGTCATCCAGAAGATCTAAGATTATTGATGAAAGTGGCTGCACTAAACAACCAATTTTCAATGTAGATAAAACAAGCTTATATTAGAAAAAGATGCCATCAAGGACTTTCATAGCTAGAGAGAAGTCAATGCTTGGTTTCAAAGCTTCAAAAGACAACCTGGCTTCTGTTAAGGGCTAATGCAGATGGTGACTTTAAGTTCAACCCAATGCTCATTTACTATTCTGAAAATCCTGGGGCCCTTAAGAATGTGACTAAGTCTACTCTGCCCGTGCTCTATAAACTGAACAACAAAGCACAGCACATCTGTTTACAGCATGGTTTATTGAACATTTTGAGCCCACAGTTGAGATCTACTGCTCAGAAAAGAAGATTCCTTTCAAAATATTAGTGCTCATTGACGATGTATCTGGTCACCTAAGAATTCAGATGGTCATGTAGAGGGAGATTAATATTTTTGTGCATACTAACACAACATCCATTCTGCAACCCATGAATCAAAGAGCAATTTCAACTTTCAAGTTTTATTATTTAAGAAATACATTTCATAAGGTTATAACTGTCATAGACAGTGATTCCTCTAATGGATCTAGGCAAAGTAAATTGAATACCTTCTGGAAATGATTCGCCATTCTAGGTGCCATTAAGAACATTGGTGATTCATGGGAAGAAGTAAAAATATAAACATTAACAGGAGTTTGGAAGAAGTTGATACCAACCCTCATGGATGACTTTGAGGAGTTCAAGATTTCAGTGAACGAAATAATGACAGATGTGGTTGTAATAGCAACTAAACTAGAATTAAAAGTGGAGCCTGAAGTTGTGACTGAATTGCTGCATCTCATTATTAAACTTCAATGTATGAAGAATTGCTTCTTGTTGATAAATAAAGAAATTGGTTTCTTGAGATGAAATCTACTCCTGGTAAAGATTCCGTGAACATTGTTGAAATGATAATGAAAGATTTAAAATATTCCATAAACTTAGTTAATAAAAATGTGGTGGAGTTTGAGAAGATTCCCTCCAATTTTAAAAGAAGCTCTACTGTGGAAAACATGCTACCAAACAATATCAAATGCTACAGAAAGATCTTTTGTTAAAGGAAGAACTCATTGATAAGGCAGACTTCATTGTTTCTTATTTGAAGAAATTGTCACAGCCACCCAACCGTCAACAACCAGCACCCTGATGAGTCAGAAGCCATCAACATTGAGGCAAGACCCTCCACCAACAAAAGGATTACTACTCATCAAAGGCTCAGATGACTGTCAGCATTTTTAAGCAACAAAGTATTTTTAAACTAAGGTATATACATTTGTTTCTTAGATATAATGCTGTCAAGCACTTAAGAGACTATCGTGTAAACATAACTTTTATACGCACTGGGAAACCAAAAAATTAATGTGATTATTTTGATATTTGCCCTATTGCATTGGCCTAGAACTGAACTTGCAATATCTCTGAGGTATGTCTGTATTTCTCATAGCTTCATATTGAGTAGTGTGACAATCACACAGGTTAAGTGATAGTAGAGCTACATCTCTGCAGACTGTTTCCCTTAAAATGACAGTTTTCTGTAAATGGCATTACATGGCCCAATGGCTTTATTGCCCTTCATAAGGAAATGTGTCCATATATATGTGTCTGTGGGACTCCTTTACATCAGATCCCTGCTGCTGACTTTACTGAATGGCGGTGCTTCTTATTCTAATGAAAACCATTAATGCCTGGTAGTATAGGAATGAGTTTATACTATTAGTATGTTATTTACATTTGAAATACAAAACCTTAACAAAATAAGCTTATGTATCAGAGTAGAATTAGGGCTCTGTGCCTGCCAGCACAGAAAGGGTCCTAAGGGCAGGAGTGAAAATCCCTTAAAGCACACAAAATAGCCTTCTAGTAAAACTGGTCAGAGATTCTCAATCTATGGTGACTGTGACATGAATGATTCAGAGTACTCTTCTCCTGATTTTATCTTTAACCCAAAGTGAACTAGCAGAAAAAAACAAGAATGAAAACAAATACTAAATGGCATATAAAAATTTTAATAATGTCTCAAACTTATATAATAGTTTATTCTTTTTTTTTTTTTTTTTTTTTTTTTGAGACGGAGTCTTATTGTGTCTGTTGCCCAGGCTAGAGTGCAGTGGCATGATTTCGGCTCACTGCAGACTCCACCTCCTGGGTTCAAGCGATTCTCCTGCTTCAGCCTCCCAAGTAGCTGGGATGACAGGTGCCCACCACTGAACCCGGCTAAATTTTTGTAGTTTTTAGTAGAGATGGGGTTTCACCATCTTGGCTAGGCTGGTCTCGAACTCCTGACCTCATGATCCACCCGCCTCAGCCTCCCAAAGTGCTGGGATTACAGGCATGAGCAACTGTGCCCAGCCGAATAGTTTATTCTTAAAAAAAAACCTTCCACATACTCAACAAATATAATTTATTCATTTGCTAATCAATTATTATTGCACATCCTACTTACTAAGGGTCTATTTTGTACGCTAAGGATATGTCAGTGTACAAGATAGACATAGTCTTTGCTAGACCAGTAAGGCAGAGTTTTTAATAAATTGGGGAAAGGACACCCTATTTAATAAATGGTGCTAGGAAAACTGGATAGCCACAAGTATAATGAAACTGGATCCCTATCTCTCACCTTATTAAAAAAAAATCAACTCAAGATGGATCAAAGACAAATCTAAAGCCTGAATCCATAAAAATTCTAGAAAATAACCTTGGCAAAACTCTTCTGGACATTGGCCTAGGCAAAGGATTCATGACTAAAACACAAACGCAAATGCAACAACAACAAAAATAAATGAACGGGGCCTAATTAAACTAAAAAACTTCTGCAAAGGAAAAGAGATCATCATCAGAGTAAACAGACAACCCACAGAATGGGAGAAAATATTTGCAAAGCTATGCATCCAACAAAGGACTCTTATCCAGTATCTACAAGGAACTCAAACAAACCAGCAAGAAAAAAACAAATAATCCCGTCAAAAAATGACATAAATAAACATTTACCAAAAGAAGATATACAAATGGTCAAGAAACATTTTAAAAAGCTCAACATCACTAATAATCAGAGAAACACATATTAAAGCCACAGTGAGATGCAACCTTACTCCTGCCAGAATGACCATTATTAAAAAGTCAAAAAAAAAACAATAGATGCGTGTGTGGATGTGGTGAAAAGGGAATGCTTACACACTGCTGGTGGGGATGTAAATTAGTATAACCTCTGTGGGGATTCCTTAAAGAACTAAAAGTAGATCTGCCATTCAATCCAGCAATCCCACTACGAGGTATCTACCCAAAGGAAAAGAAATCATCATATGAAAAAGACACACACACACCTATGTTTATTGCAGCACAATTCACAATGGCAAAGATATGAAATCAACCTAAGTGCCCACTGACTAATGAATGGATAAAGAAAATGTGGTATATATACACCATGAAATACTACTTAGCCATTAAAAAAGAAATGTTTTTTGAAGCAACTTGATTGGAGCTGGAGGCCATTATTCTAAGTGAAGTAACTCAGGAATGGAAAACCAAATACTATATGTTCTCACTTGTAGACTGGAACTAAGCTATGAGTAGGCAAAGGCAGACAGAGTGATACAATGGACTTTGGATACTCAGAAGGAAGAGGTTGGGAAATGGGTGTGGGATAAAAAACTACACATTGGGTAAAATGTACACTACTCAGGTGACAGGTGCACTAAAATCTCAGAATCCACCACTATATATAATAATTCATCCATGTAACCAAAAACCACTTGTACCACAAAATATATTAAAATTAATTTAAAAAATAAAAAGTAATACATACATAAAGTACTTATAACTTTTGATAAATCTTAGAAAGAAAATTAAAATGCTGGTGTTATAAAAATTACAAAGTGAAAAGATCTACTTTAGAAAGGATGAAAGTTCTATCATTTAAATAATGAAGGAAAATAATTTAGAGGGATGATGTGACTTGCCCACGGTCACATAGGCAGCTACAGGCAGAACCAGACCTAGACCTAGATTCAAGATCCAGTCCACAAAGCAGTTCAGTGAAAAAGAGAAATAAGAATTTTCATGTTTGCATTTGATGATTTGAAAAATTGCAAGACTTTTGCTACCTTTAAAACAGATGGGAAAAAAAAAAAAAAACCCAGCATCCTTTCACTTTCTGTCATCTTAGACTAAGTGGGCCTTTGAATATGGGATGGGGACAAGAGGTCCCTCTCTCTCTTCACAGCGATTAGCAGCAGCCAGTCTTTATAGAATGAGTGTGATGGGATATCGGTTGATAATGACAGATCCATTTATTACTCCCTTTGACCCTTTTCACTAGCTGAAATGTCATCAGCATAACTGTAGCAGTAATATTCTCTATTCAATGCAGCTAGAAGTCAAACACATTCCTTAAGGAATAGTTACCAAGCCTTTAGTAATCCACTATGGCTAGCTAGATAAGGGCTCCTATGCTAAAGAATGTTCAACCCACTGCCAGTCCAAAAGAAGCTCCCCAATTGTCCAATATTATCCTCTTTCTTCAGGGCTTTTGCAGATATTTAGTTAATGGGTTAAGACATGGTGAGAAAAAGAAAAAAAAAAATAAGTTTCATCTCCTGTTGCCAAGCATCTTTACACAGAATGCTCAGCTCAAATTCTACCTCTATTATGAAGTTTCTTGATCCCTGACTTGAAGGATCTACCCTCCATCTCACCCACGCTTTCTGCTACTTATCGTAACATTATTGAACTCGGGGGAAAAAAGAGAACTAAAAAAAAGTCCTACTAATATGAATTGAGCACAGGCCATTTGTTGCATGATTTTTACAAAACTCATTTAATCACATTATTTTGACTCTTTTTGTTTTGTTTTGTTTGAGACGGAGTCTCGCTCTGTCGCCCAGGCTAGAGTGCAGGGGCGTGATCTCGGCTCACTGAAAGCTCTGCCTCCCGGGTTCACGCCATTCTCCTGCCTCAGCCTCCAGAGTAGCTGGGACTACAGGCGCCCGCCACCACACCTGGCTAATTTTTTGTATTTTTAGTAGCGACGGGGTTTCACCGTGTTAGCCAGGATGGTCTCAATCTCCTGACCTCGTGATCCGCCCGCTTCGGCCTCCCAAAGTGCTGGGATTACAGGCGTGAGCCACCAAGCCCAGCCTATTCTGACTCTTTAATCAGAGTAAATCATTGACGCTGGTATTACAGGGTTGATAATAAAGGCACTATTTATCAAACTTTCATCATTCAGTACTAAGCACTTACTGGACTGCTTATTTATACATATCACTACACAGTTTCATAAAGTTTGTTTTATTCTCCCTACTTCCCAGATGAGGAGACTGAGGATCATAAAAGATAAGTGTCTGTGATTACAAGACAATCACTAAGCTGAAGCCAGGCTTCAACACAGTGGAAGAATGAGCCCAAAGGTATTTCAGGGATGATTAGGGCTGCCTTTCCCAACCCAAACTGAGAGTGCAAGGGCCTTGAGGGCAGAACAATTTCTAAGCTCCACTCCCCACATTCCAGAGCAGTGCTCCTTGGCTGCCCCAGGTTCCCCCAGGTGTGGCTCCAACGGGTCCTTGTGTGACATGAGTTGCAGTGACCACAGTAAACCTTGGCAGTGTCTGAATGATGCCATCTCTGCCAGTTCACAGAATGCACAAGCCATGGGGGTGTAGCTACCTCTACATAGTTTTCAAAGGATAGAGCCACCCATGGTCTTGGGATATAACCCCAGGCAGAGGGCTTCCTGCCTAGGAGAGTTGAGAGGGTGGAGCTGCCCCCACCACCTCAGACCAGCAACGCCACCACTGTGCAATTCCAACCGAGAAGAGCCACAGGCACTTGACTCTAATCAGTGAGAGCTATGGTATGGGCTGAGCCTAGCAAAGCCACAGTGGTGGAGTCACCTGGAGACTTTGGGGCCAAGATCACACCCCAGTGTGTCTGAAAGGCAGGACATCAAGTCAAAGCTTATTCTGAAGGTTTGAGATTTCATGTTTTCTCCATTGGGCTTCAAATTTACTTGGGACCTGTTACTCCTTTATTATTTCCTATTTCTCCCTTTATGGCATAGGAATGTCTATCCTCTGTCTCCCGCATTGTATTTTGGAAGCACACAGCTTTGATTTCAGTTTTACAACTGGAGAGCAATTTGCCTCAGGATGAGTTGTACTTTAAGTCCCACCCATATCTGATTTAGATAATATTCAGATAAAATTTGGGACTTTGAATTTAAAGTTGGTGCCAGAATGAGTTAAAACTTTTGAAGCTATTGGGATGGAATTAACGAGTTTTGCATTTAAGAAGGACATGAATTTGGGGGGCCAGGGGAGAAATGCTATGGTCTGAATGTTGTGCCTCCCATCATTTATATGTCGAAACCTAATCATCAATGTAATGATTTTAGGACATAGGGTCTTTGAGAAGTGATTAGATCATGAGGTCAGAGGTCTCATGAATGGGATTAGTGACCTTATAAAAGAGACTCCAGAGAGCTAGCTATTCCCTCCCCCCAGGTGAGGACACAGCAAGACAGTGCTGTATATGATCCACAAAACTGGCCTTTACCAGTCACTGAACCCACTGGCCCCGGAATCTTGGACTTCCCAGCCTCCAAAATTATGAGAAATAAATTTCTGTTGTTTATAAGCTAACCAGTCTATGGTATTTTTTTTTCATCCCCCAAGGCTCCATCATTCGAATTTACAGTATATTGTTATAGCAGCCTGAACAGATTAAGATAAGGCCTCTCCAGGTGGATACAACCCAAAAACTTATGGTTTAGGAAATGATGGATAGCTCTGTGCTAATAAGAAAAATAAATCTATTTTTTCTTCCAAGTAGAAGCAGTTTCTATGCCAGTGTACTAGTTTAAATAGGAGAGAGCTGGATTTTAGAACTCACACACTTTCTGACACCCTTGGGCAGTGAATGTCTAGTACACTCACCAGCTCTGCAGGCATACAGAAGTAAAATGTACCAGAGCTGAAACTTGAACTCAAGTCTGTTGATTTAGAGCTTATGATCTTAGCTATGAAGCAACCATGCCTTTTGATGTGGTAGATTTCCATGTGCAAAGGACTCATTTCTTGAATGCAATTTAAATTGTCTGGAGGTCAAGAATCATATCCGGTGAGTCTCAGAATCCTAGCATGTAACTTTGTCCTACAAAGCAACTCCGGATGCACCTGTTGCTGAATTGTCCGATACTCTGAGACGGTGCTAAGGGTAAGACAGCAAACTCCATTCTATCATCAGTCCCTAAGGGCCAGGGTGTAAGCCGCTAAGCAGCCAATTCTTCCCTGCACCTGCTTCAATCTCTTCTCTCTCCCCTCCACACTAACAGAGCCAGTGTCTATTTGTCCTTTGGAAGTAGTGTGCCCTGCTAGGAGTAAAATTTGGCACAATTAGTCTGTGGGCTCAGCATAGTCATCTGTAACATGGACATTCAGTGTTAACTGATCCTCTCACAACATCATTAAATCAAACCTAGGGAGGGACAAATCCTCAGAACTAGAGACAAACCATTAAACAGATTCCAGATATCTGAGCCTCAATCTTGCTGTTCCCTGCCTCTTCCAAGACTGCAGACACCTACTCCCTGAGGCTTTTCCGCCTTTCCAAACTCATTCAGTGCTCCAACTCTTTAATTTAGAGCTTTCCCTTTTGGGATTAGAGTGAAGGCTGGCCAGATTTACTCCACTGACTGCATGCTAAAAAATCTGGGAGAGGTGATTAAAGACACAGCACTACAAACCATTTTAGCAATCGTGAGCAGCTTAGACTTGTAGACTGGTGAGTAAGAAACTTAGAGATGTCCTGGTATAGGCTCTCCCATCTCAGATGAGGACATTGTAAGACCCAGGGGGCAGAGAAGTGTTGCTCTCTCCCAACACCCACTGCTATGCTCCTTTCATAGTTTTTTTCTTTCAACTTGAAGTTTAACCCCAGGCAACTTATATTGCTCCATTTACATCCTTTTTTACCTGCAGAGAAAACTTTTTCATGAAGCCTTGTTTTATTATTTTAGCCTGAAACTATCTGCTCTGGTTTTTCTTGTAGCACAACAACATATCTTTTTAAAAACAGAATGTTTAAAATTACAGACATATCCCAGGACCGAGATCTAACAGACTTTTAGTGGGAGGTGGGGGGCGAGAGGAGGAGGCAAGTGTCATTCAAAATGGGCAGGAGTGCAGAGAGCTAAGAAATATCTTGGAACAAGATAGCTGGCTTTCTTCCCCCCAGATCTGCTCCAGACCTGCTAAATCTGGCTGCCCTCCTGACCTGGATCTCAGGGTGGCATGGGCATTACCTCCTGTTATTCGCAGACGAAGCTACATCTGAGTGTGAGGATGAAAACACTTCTGCTCATAAGAACAGTTTGTGGTTCAAGGTTTGCAGACAGGAGATTTGTTTGTTTTGCTTCAGGCTTGGGGGTTTTGTACCCCTCCCCCTGCCGCCTACTTCAGTCCCAAGTGACTCAGCAGGCTTTCTCAGTCAGGCCCAGCCTAAACACTGCCACTTGGCAGAGAGAGGGGGTGTTCCCCCAATTGCTCAGTGACCTGGCTGCACTGAAAAGAACAGCCCAGGCCCCCTCCCTTGCCCCCTGGGGAACAATGCTGGGTGCACAGCAGTATGCAGGCAAGTCATCCCTCGGCAAACAGGACTCCCCTACCCGAACCCTTTCCCTTCACCACACACTCCGCCCTCCTACAAAACACAACGTGAAATTTGAACAGCAGAGCTGGATGGTTAGTCTACTTTCCCTAGGGGCCCCACTAATCACAAACAAGGCCATGTGCGCATGGTACACGGGGATCCCTACATCTGCCCGGTGACGCAGACACAGCTGAGGTGGGGTGGATGCAGAAGCTGTGAAAGGCCACACAACAGCACGCTTGAGGTCTGGGTGGGGTGGCAGGTGGTCCCTAGGTTGGAAAGAAGCCAGGAATCTCAGGCCATAAACATCCACTCCCAGGAAACAGTGATTTTGCTGGATCGTTGATTCAGTCCACAAACATGTGCTGGACACAGGGTTAGGTCCTAGAGAAATCAGTGTTATAAAGGGTGGGACAGGTGGTAAAGGGTGCTGTAAAATGTGTAAGCAATGGTCTCCATCCTCAGGGATCTCACAGTTCAACTGGAAAGACAAAAATGTCAGAGAAGGATGGCAACTGACAACACAAGGTGATGAACCCTTTGAAAGAGGTATATAAGCCCCTCCACTCCCCTTTGTCTTAAGTTGCTGATTTTAAAAAGCACTTTATCCTTGGCCTTCAGCAACACTGCACACACATGTAGGGGGTTCACTGAAGTCGTGCCTTTTACTTGTGATGTGTTTCCCCACTCTCACCACCTAAATAATTAGAAATTATTCTTCCCGAATCATCTCAGGCTTGACTTTATCCATGCAGTCTCCCTGACTGCTGTCACCAACCACGAGGATGGGGGTAGGTGCCTCTATTTCATATCTCTTGTTCATATCTTTCTCATTGCCCATACATGTTGTTTATTAAATGTTTATGAGTCTTTGTCTCCCACTAGACTAAAAACCGCTTGAGAGCAGATAACTACAGCTTACTTACCTCACTAATCCTAACTCTGGCACAGTATCTGATATATAATGGACACTCTAAATAAATGGCTATCAAATGTATAAGAATGGCAGTGGGAGAGACACCCTAAGGTGACCCCCAACAAGTCATATTGTCTAATCCCCTCTTCTTGGGTGCATGTGAAACCTGCAACTTGCTTCTGACCAGTAGAATACGAAAAAAGTGATGGAAGGTCACCTCTGACATCTGATTATTCTAGATATGCCAATGGCTCATTTGTCAATCTTGGCATTCAGATCTTTCAAATCCTAAAGAGTCTTTTTCTATGAGTTAATGAAAGATTAAAATTGCCAATCATGATGGTGTATTTGTCTAATTAGTCTGTTAGCTAAATCAGTTTTTTCATGTGCCTTAAGGCTATGTCATTAGATGCATAAAAATTTAGGTGCTAAAAGTTGGTATTATTATTTTCTGATTCAAGTGACTTCTTTACCATTATGAAATATTTCTATTTTTTCTCCAGTAGTAATTCTTGCTTTAAAGGTGACTTTATTGATATTAATATAGCTATGCCAACTTTACTTTAATTTTTGGATGACACCTTTTTCATATTTTTACTTTCAACCTTTCTAAGTTTCAGTATTTTTTCTCTTTCTTTTGAGATGGAGTCTTGCTCTGTCACCCAGGCTGGAGTGCAGCCGCCGGTCTCAGCTCACTGCAAGCTCAGCCTCCCGAGTAGCTGGGACTATAGGCGCCCGCCATCACGCCCGGCTAATTTTTGTATTTTTAGTAGAGACGGGGTTTCACCGTGTTAGCCAGGATGATCTCGATCTCATGACCTCGTGATCCGCCCGCCTTCCAAAGTGCTGGGATTACAGGCGTGAGCTACTGCACCCAGCCTTAGGTTTCAGTATTTAAGGTGTGTTGCTTGTAAGCAGGATTGAACATTATTTTTAAATCCAGTTTTATTACCTTTGATTTATGGCTGGGCGCTGTGGCTCAAGCCTGTAATCCCAGCACTTTGGGAGGCCGAGACGGGCGGATCACGAGGACAGGAGATCGAGACCATCCTGGCTAACACGGTGAAACCCCATCTCTACTAAAAACTACAAAAAACTAGCCGGGCGAGGTGGCGGCGCCTGTAGTCCCAGCTACCCGGGAGGCTGAGGCAGGAGAATGGTGTGAACCCGGGGGGCGGAGCTTGCAGTGAGCTGAGATCCGGCCACAGCACTCCAGCCTGGGTGACAGAGAGAGACTCCGTCTCAAAAAAAAAAAAAAAAAAGAAAAGAGAAAAAAAAAAAGAAAATCCTACCTTTGATTTATAAAATAGTGTATTTTTATTTAATATAATTAATGACATATTTGCTTTTAAATCAACTTATTCCTATTGGTTTTATATTTGTCTCATTTGTTCTCCATTCCTATTTTCTTTTTCTTGAATTTTTAAAAAAGTACTTGAATTATTAGTCTTTTCTGATTACCCATTTCCCCTGTATATCAGTCATTAATTAATTATTTTGATGTGTACTATAGGGAATTTTTTTTTTTTTTTTTTTTTTGAGACGAAGTTTTGCTCTTGTTGCCCAGGCTGGAGAGCAGTGGAGCGATCTTGGCTCACTGCAACCTCTGCCTCCCGAGTTCAAGCGATTTTCCTGCCTCAGCCTTCTGAGTAGCTGGGATTACAGGCATGCACCACCATGCCTGGCTAATTTTGCATTTTTAGTCGAGATGGTGTCTCTCCACGTTGGTCAGGCTGGTCTCGAACTCCCAACCTCAGGTGCTCTGCCTGCCTCGGCCTCCCAAAGTGGTGGGATTACAGGCGTGAGCCACCGCACCCAGCTGGGAAATATATTCTTATAACAGTCTTCCTCAAATTTGTACATTTACCAACTCCCAGACAAACGAAGAGTCAGTTGCCTATGAGACAGAACTCAAAAAAACAAAAAACAAAAAGCAAAAAACAAAAAACCAACAGTGGGCTAATAACATGTTTATTGTTTCTCTCACATAAAAGATATCCAGAAGTGTGCATTCTAGGGCTAATATGGGAGTTTTATGAAGTCAGGAACTTTAGCATTTGGATATTATCTTAAAGTCAGAGTTCCTAGAAAGCTAGCCAATAAATTCTGCTTTTATCTCATTGGCTAAAACTTAGTCACACGGCTGCATCTCCCTAGGGGGCTGGGAATGTTTTTGTTTGTTTCCTTGTTTTCTTTTGTTTTTATAGCTGGGCACATTTCCCAGGATTCTCATTAGGAAGAAGGAGAGCACCAAAAAAGCAGGAGGTAAGGCAGGGGTTTTATGAGTCTGTCACACTATTAATCGAATATTTATGGCAATAAAAGAAATCCCATTCAACTGTTTCTAGATCTAACTGGTTTTAGGACTTTTTTTTGGGCGGGGGGGGAGTTTCCTTCTGTGTTTCCATTTCTATATTTTAATTTATTTAAATGCAATGATTTTATAATCTCTAGTCAGTATGTTTACTGAGATTATTTTGCTAGTGGGAGCTGGGAGTCAGGGAGCAGGGAGCTAATTCTACCTCTGCTGAATCTCTCATGGTTGGTTGTTTCTGTGTTTTGGAATTTCAGATTGTGAGCTCATTGTCCTTAGTGTTTAATTTGTGGAAATCTCCTGCAGAATAAGATAACATGGAAGTCTTTCTGTAGTTCTTTACATTTGATTCTCTGGTAGAAATGAATGTTTCTTATATAAAAACCTCAGGAGTCATCGGTAGCTGAGGGCCACTTTGAATCTTTTTTTTTTTTTTTTGAGACGGAATCTTGCTCTGTCGCTCAGGCTGGAGTGCAGTGGCCCAGTCTCAGCTCACTGCAAGCTCCGCCTCCTGGGTTTATGCCATTCTCCTGCCTCAGCCTCCCGAGTAGCTGGGACTACAGGTGCCCGCCACCTCGCCCGGCTAGTTTTTTGTATTTTTAGTAGAGACGGGGTTTTACCGTGTTAGCCAGGATGGTCTCAATCTCCTGACCTCAGGTAATCCACCTGCCTCGGCCTCCCAAAGTGGTGGGATTACAGGCGTGAGCCACCGCACCCAGCTGGGAAATATATTCTTATAACAGTCTTCCTCAAATTTGTACATTTACCAACTCCCAGACAAACGAAGAGTCAGTTGCCTATGAGACAGAACTCAAAAAAACAAAAAACAAAAAGCAAAAAACAAAAAACCAACAGTGGGCTAATAACATGTTTATTGTTTCTCTCACATAAAAGATATCCAGAAGTGTGCATTCTAGGGCTAATATGGGAGTTTTATGAAGTCAGGAACTTTAGCATTTGGATATTATCTTAAAGTCAGAGTTCCTAGAAAGCTAGCCAATAAATTCTGCTTTTATCTCATTGGCTAAAACTTAGTCACACGGCTGCATCTCCCTAGGGGGCTGGGAATGTTTTTGTTTGTTTCCTTGTTTTCTTTTGTTTTTATAGCTGGGCACATTTCCCAGGATTCTCATTAGGAAGAAGGAGAGCACCAAAAAAGCAGGAGGTAAGGCAGGGGTTTTATGAGTCTGTCACACTATTAATCGAATATTTATGGCAATAAAAGAAATCCCATTCAACTGTTTCTAGATCTAACTGGTTTTAGGACTTTTTTTTGGGCGGGGGGGGAGTTTCCTTCTGTGTTTCCATTTCTATATTTTAATTTATTTAAATGCAATGATTTTATAATCTCTAGTCAGTATGTTTACTGAGATTATTTTGCTAGTGGGAGCTGGGAGTCAGGGAGCAGGGAGCTAATTCTACCTCTGCTGAATCTCTCATGGTTGGTTGTTTCTGTGTTTTGGAATTTCAGATTGTGAGCTCATTGTCCTTAGTGTTTAATTTGTGGAAATCTCCTGCAGAATAAGATAACATGGAAGTCTTTCTGTAGTTCTTTACATTTGATTCTCTGGTAGAAATGAATGTTTCTTATATAAAAACCTCAGGAGTCATCGGTAGCTGAGGGCCACTTTGAATCTTTTTTTTTTTTTTGAGACGGAATCTTGCTCTGTCGCTCAGGCTGGAGTGCAGTGGCCCAGTCTCAGCTCACTGCAAGCTCCGCCTCCTGGGTTTATGCCATTCTCCTGCCTCAGCCTCCCGAGTAGCTGGGACTACAGGTGCCCGCCACCTCGCCCGGCTAGTTTTTTGTATTTTTTAGTAGAGACGGGGTTTTACCGTGTTAGCCAGGATGGTCTCAATCTCCTGACCTCAGGTAATCCACCTGCCTCGGCCTCCCAAAGTGCTGGGATTACAGGCTTGAGCCACCGCGCCTGGCCTGAATCTTAATTTATTAGTTTGGAGACTTCTGAAGTGTAATTTGTATGAATTTGATTCCCAGACTTACATGAGGAATAGGTCTATAGTATAAATTCTCAGTGAATTTTTTTTTTTTTTCTATACTGTATAGAGCTCAGTGGGAAAGAGTTTTTTGTTATCAGCCTATACTGGTGAGTAGATTTTTCTACTAGTCCAGTTTTTACTTTGGATACAGACCTTGGTGGGTTCAGAATCCAAATGAGGGATATCAGTCCCAACATCCAGTGAAGCATAGGCTCAAGTCTTCTCTCCCATCACTGGTTGTGTATAAAAAACCAGTTACCCCATCCCCTAAACCCCAAAGAAATTGTCGTTGCTGTGTGCCCAACAACCTGGCTTTCTAGTGTTGCTTTGTTTTTAACCCCTAGGGGACATAACTTTACATTATTGTGAGCTTAGTGGTGCATTTAAAAGAAATGTTTGTTATATTTTATCCATTATTTACGGAATTTTTTATTAAAGTATTTTTGAGTAACTTTGTCATAATTCTGTAACTGGAAGTCAAGAGTGTTTCTTTTAAAATGATTTATTGTCTATGTGAGATTTTGAAGTTCATATCATAAACATCCAAATCCTGTAAATGGAATTTTGTGCCCTCATCAAAATGGGACCACCCTGACAGAGCCTTAAGTTCCCATTATGATTCTCAATCTCCAAAGAACTCCATCCAGTTACGCCAGTCCTCTCCTTGGCTGGAATCCAATTCTGGAGAGTCCTGGGAGCCCATCCCTGCCATGGCCTGTGTTTCTTCTCCACCCTGCTCTACCTATTAGGCCAAAATCTGATTGTAAAGTTGGACTGTGTTTTTATTTTTGCTATAAAACCTCACTCTCTCCTTTGGAGGAACTGGGATTTAGGTAGATAATAACAGTACATGTCTTTTTTTTTTTTTCTGTGTATAGTATTTTTGGTAATGCAAACCTCAACATAAGTCTAGAGAACTCTGCCCCAGTTTTTTCCTTTGACAATTATATAACTATGAACTGGCAGAACTGGGGTTCAAACCCAGAAGGACATTTTCTCTCCACAACCAAAATTCGTAATTAACACAAGTTAATATTTTTCTCATTTGTGTACTTTTTCTAATCATGGATACCCTTGTTCCTTACAGTTGATCCTCAGTTTTCTTCCTTTGACTTCTAGTATCAGCCTTTGACAAGATCAGAAGGAAAAGATTCTCTGAATGACTTCTGAAGATATGTATATGGTTTTAAAGTCCCTGTTGTTTTTCTATGTATTTTTCCCCTGTGGCTTCTCACCTAAAGGTAGTGATAACAGCAGCAGCCCATCTAGAGTGGCCCTGCCACGATGCCAGCTGCAGCGGGGAGGCGGGCCCAGGCCTCTCACTCCATGGAACAAGTAGGAGCCCTGCCTCTCCAGGTGCTGCTACAATCGCCCTCCCAGGTGTAGGACTTGGGTGTCTCTCCAATCTGCACCCTCGGGGGCCTGGGAAGGACCCCCACACCTCCCATCCACAGGTTCGGGGGTGTCTGCTCCCACTGCCTGGCCTCTCTCCACTCCCAGCACCCACTCCAATCTCAGAGTGTGATTGGACTGAGCCTGGAAGCTGTTACAACCAAGCAGGGTTTGTGCACACTCAGGGCAGCACTGACATGCTGTCCCCCTGCTGCCTCAGCCTCCTCTGGGCTTTTGGTGCTGACAAACGTGGAAGGGAAAGCTGAGTGTGGGCTGAAGGCAGCTCTGTGCTGACCTGCTGGTGCCCTTTGGTGCCAGCAGCCTAGGTGCCATGCATAGCTGCAGGAGGCAGTCAGGCTCCTGGGTGGAAGGCAACAGGTCCCCAGTGAAGCCCCATCTTCAGGCCAGGGAAGGCCTGAAGCCTGGGAGCCAGGCTGCCAGTCCTGTGGACCACAGGGGGAACTCATGGTATTTTTTCCTGGGCCTGCCCATGGACCAATAAACACAGACTTCCTCCCTCTGAGGCCTGTGGAGAGGAGCAACCCACTCCAGGGCCTCCTCCTCTCTGCCAAGGCTTGAACACTCACTGGGACACCTTGGCTGCAGAAAGGAGCTACCCACAGTGGGTCTCTGAGCTGTTCTACTGCTCTGTAAAGCTCCTCTCTGTTTTGCTCGCTCTTCACTTGTCCACGTACCTCATTCTTCCTGGTTACAGGACAAGAACTTGGGACCTGCCAAATGGAGAGGCTAAAAGAGCTGTAACACAAACAAAGCTGAAACACACCCCTTGTTCACCACGTTGCAGGCAAAGAGAGGGTGAGAAGAGCTGCAGCCCTTTGGGGACCCCAGACCTGGGAGCTCCCTGAGCCAGGGCTGTGACTCCCCCTTTTTGAGGCCCTGCAGTTCCTGTCATCTCCAAGCTTCCAGGCGCCGCCGCATTTCCTGGTGACAGTCGAGGAAGCTGCTGGCAGTGCACCGGGTCTAGCTGCAGCATTGCAGAGCTGGTGCCTGGGCTGGCACCTGGAGCCAGTACTGACTGTGCAGTGGGCCGACCCCATGCTCAGTCACTCACGTACTTCTCGCTGCTTCACGCCTGGCTCGCCCTTGGCACGCATGGGATCCAGGCCAGTAGCGTGAGCCGAGGGCAGCCTGCCAGGCTGAGTGGGTGGAACTAGTTGAGTAGGCCTAGGTAAAAGTCAAGCAAAGGTGCCACTGTCCACAATTTCCAGCCAGAACAGTGACACCCCAAAAGTCCCCTAACAGTAGATTATCACTTTTTTGGTAAAAGCTGCTGGAAAACATCTTGCCAAGATGCAATTCTAAGCAAAATGGTCAAGTCAACTTACAAACTCCAAGAAATATACAATTTACAATAGAAATGCTGAGTTGATCATTAGATTTTGCTCCATGAATAAAGCATCCTGAGCAACATTATTTTTTAAAGCCCATAAACCACTTTGGTCTTAGTACTGCTAATCCCGTCTGTCAGTTTCTAACTTGCCAGAGCATAGCTTATAAAATGTTACTCTTAAAGCCAAGATGGAAGAAGCTCTTTGACAAAACATCCCATTCAGGGGATAAAAAAGTCTTAAACCTTAAAAGGAAAAGATTATTTAGTCTGCCATCGTCAGTATTCAGAGAAGAGAGGAGAGAATCTGAGAGTGATGTGACTTGCCCAGTATTGCATGATGGCCACATGGCAAAGCTTCCTCCAAGGTCTAGAGGCCAGGTGGCCAGAGTGCAATCCAGTCTTCTTTCCACCTCCCCATGTTTTTAATCTCATTGAATTTAGCAGTTGTTTCCGCCTTTTCTTTTTTTTTTTTTTTTGAGACGGAGTTTTGCTCTTGTCACCCAGGCTGGAGTGCAATGGTGTGATCTCAGCTCACAGCAACCTCCACCTCCCGGGTTCAAGCAATTCTCCTGCCTCAGCCTCCGGACTACCTAGGATTACAGGCATGTGGCCACCACGCCTGGCTAATTTTGTATTTTTAGTAGAGACGGGGTTTCTCCATGCTGCTCAGACTGGTCTAGAACTCCAGACCTCAGGTGATCTGCCTTCCTTGGCCTCCCAAAGTGCTGGGATTACAGGCATGAGCCACTGCGTCCGGCCATATTAGCCTGTTTTTAAAGGTTCTGTGTAATCTGTGTTACATTGCTACTTGAACAAAGGAGCGATTTAAGGTGGTAATATATAGCACTAGAAAATAAGTGGTATTACTGTATGTGGCCTGGGATTTATACCTCATTACCAACACGGTCTCATTTATTCATTTATTCAATCAATAAGAACTGCTCCACACACTCAGACCACAAATGAAATCTCCATTCTTTTCATTGATTATGGAATAACAAAGAAACACAGGTATGTCTTCTTGGCAGGAAAGATTCCAAGATCTTCTTCTTGAGGCTTTACTTGGAATTCCCAAAGAATTCTAAAATTGCATACAGTCTAAAAGATAGGATCAATCAGGTTTCTACAGCCATGCCGAGTTAGAGATAAAACTTTACCAGACCACAGCTGCTAATGAGTCTCAATATTCTCTACAGTTGAGATGGAAAAAAATGGTTGAACAGAGTCACACATAAAGAGGGGCACCCACTGATTCAGATTCTGGAACTGAATACTATGGTCTTTAGAGAAGGATCCCACTCTCAATTAAATACCTATCCTCAGGTACTCCAGGAATGTGTTTGCAAGGTTGACGTTCTTATGTTCAAATGCACAGCACCTCCAAATGAGCCAGCCACACTCCAGGATGCCTGGTCATTATGTATTCACATAATACATATTTATCCAGCATATGAGGCCAAATGGAAAAACTCGTAGCTTTTTATATCTTTCTTCATGCCTGGCTTCTGGTTGCTGGGGTCAGAGGCAAATATGGAGATGGGATATGAGTTAAATATTTGTAACTGGATTAAATGATGTAATTAACTATAAATTATATAATTATAAAGTAATAGAATAAAATATCAACTGTCCAGTTCCCAATGGCATGAGAGAGTATAGAGCTCTTTCAAAGAAAAAATAAACACATTGACATCAAATATTTATAATAAAGCTAATAAGGTTACAACTAATGGTCCTGGTTTCCATGTAAAAAATATAATTGAATGGGACCCCAGAATTAAAGGATGTGACCCAACCAAACTCACTTATAATTATAACTAGGAGATAAGCAAAATAAACCTTGTATTTAAAGAAAAACTCAACTTTGCCATCACTGCCTCCTGAAGATTTTAGCATAGTTCTACATTAAGGGAGCAAATCCTGATACCACTCTCTTTCACTCACAAAGACAGAAGTGACAGAAGAAAAGAAGAAAAATAGTGTCATCTCCTGGCTCCCTTCTTCCTGAAGGTTAACATGTAAGCTCATTGTTTAGCTAAGCACATTATTGAATCTTTGGATATGGAACAATGTGATGGCTAATTTTATACGTCAACATGACTGGACTACAGGGGTCCCAGATGTTTGGTTAAAGACTATTTTGGGTGTGTCCGTGAGGGTGTTTCTGGATGAGATTAACATTGGAATCGGTAGACTGAGTCAACCAGATTGTCCTCTCTAATGTGGGTGGCCCTCATCCAATCCACTGAAGGCCAGAAAAGAATAAAAGACCAAGTAGGAAAGAGTTCTCTCTGCCTACGTTAGGGCTTCCTTCTTTTGAAGGAAGAAGACATCATCAATCTTCTTCCTTCAGACTGGAACTTACACCATCAACCCTCTCCTAGGTCCCCAGCTTGCCAACTGCAGATCTTGGGACTTCTTAGCCTCCATAATTATATGAGCCTATTCCTTATTTTATATAATGAATTTAATATAAGATACATGTATTATATATATCTTATATTTTATATAAGATACATATATCTTTTTTTCTTGAGACAGAGTCTCGCTCTGTCACCCAGGCTGGAGTGCAGTGGTGCAATCTCGGCTCACCACAACCTCTATCTCCCAGGTTCAAGTGATTCTCATGCCTCAGCCTCCTGTGTAGCTGGGACTATCAGCATGCACCACCATTCCTGGCTAATTTTTATAATTTTTGATAGATACAGGAATTCACCATGTTGGCCAGGCTGGTCTCAAGCTCCTGGCCTCAAGAGATCCACCTGCCTTGGATATATATATCTTATTGGTTTTTTTTCTGGAAAACCCTGACTAATATACACAACCAGACACTTAGGGAAAGCAAAGTTACTCTCCATTTTAAAGAAGTGAGAGGAATTAGATTTCCGAGAAGGAGCTCAGGGAAAGGGGTTTTGGCTAAGAAGAAAGTGAGAAGTCCTGCATAAAAGGAGCTTACACCAGGAAAGAGGCTACATCTATGGAGAAAGGTGGTGAATAAAAGTGTTACATAGGTGAAAGAGCTTGGAGGAGAGAGATATCTTGAGTTAACTGTTTGGTTTCTTGCCAGTGGGAGGAGGGACAGCCTGTGATTCAATTCCCTTTGTGACTCTAAACTTTCAGTGCCACCTGCTACTCACTCAGGTGTCTTGTGGAAGTGGTCATTGGGAGGAATAATAGAAAACATACTCTATTTCAGACCTATGCTGGCATTGCAAGTACCAGGCCCAGCTCTTACAGGCACAGGGAAAGACAGGCTTCCAGATCTGAGCTTCTAAACATTAGCCTACTGACATTTTGGACTGCATAGCTTTGTTGTGGGAATCCGTGTGTTGCTGAATATTTGACAGCAGCATATTTGTTCATCCTCTATACATTAGATGACAGTATCACCTCCCTGTGTAGCAACAAAAAGTTCTCCAAACATTGCCAAACGTCCCTTGGGTGGAGGAAGAGAGTTCCACCTTCATTTCAGAACTTCTAGTCTAAAGTATATGTAGAAAGAGTTTTACAGAAGGGGAGATCTTACTTTGGGATAAACCAAATGGACTACCAGGGTCCAATCAACGGAAGGAAAAGCTAAAAATGCAAACTGGACCTCACTTTGAAGAGAAATATTTTCTTAGTCCCTCTTACGTATAAATAGTCAAATTCTTTAAACTTTGCAAAAATTAGTAAAGGTTTCCCCAACAAATTTACAAATCACTACTGTATAGAACATACTGGGAGGAGAAATGAAGGTATTATTTTATTTATTTTATCTGACATCCTAGCATTCTCCAAAAGATCAAACACAATAAAATCACTAACAATAAATAGTTTGATGATAGGAAGACAGGTAAGTAAAATCCTTGGCTTGATTAATTACAATACTATTACTGGCAGGGGAAAGATTGGAGCAAATTAACCAAGTAGAAAGTGATCAGACTAGGTATTTGTATAGTTCACAGTAACAATAATATTGTTCAAATAATTTTTTTTTTTTTTGTAGTTTTACTTTGTCACCAAAAAGTAAAGAAGTTGGACTAGGCAAATACAGAAATTTCTTCTGTTTGATAGAGGCCTTTAGTACTACTCAGTCTGGATTGACGAAAAACGAAACATTTTCCTGAATATAGAAAAAGTACATTCCTGGAGAAAAAAAATGTGTTTCCAACAGCTCTACCAGCCCTTGAGAAATGAAGGGAATGCACAAGATAAAAAACCCCATTTTTGCCTTGGGCTTGATGTTAAGAAACTTCTGCCAGAAACGAAAAGGACAGAACTGCCAAGGGTCAGGACGATAAAGATGTGAGCCATCTAGAAATTTACCGCATCGACATGGTAATTCCTTTGTGCAGAAAAACCACATGAATTCTGTGATAATCATTTGTGAAAGAAAGAAAAATATGTTGTGGTTCAGAGAAGAGTGAAAGGCTTTCAGCTCAGCGTCATAAAAGTCACTATTAGAAAAGGGAAAAATACAAATCCCAAAGCAACTATTAAAACACCACCAATAACAAATAATGGTTCCTCCATAAATTTATTTTGATGGTTATACCTTGTGTTCTATCTCACAATAAACTGTCAGCAGCAAGACCTGCAGACAGATGTAAGTTTTAAACTGTTTAACTTCACCTAAGAGTTAAATTAGGCCACAGTTTCTGTCTTCAATGAAACTCCAACAAAACTGATGCACATCCCTCCTCTGTGATGTCATGGTTCTCTTCTCATCAGAGAATAATCTCAAATTCCTCTGCAACGCCCCTTGATTCTACAACTTTGGATGGAATTTTACACATAAAAATCACACAAGTGTGTTTACCTTCTCATAAGAAATCATTGTATAATTCTCAGGGGCCCTTCCCTGCCCCTGAAATAAGATAGCCTCCCTCTTCTCATTTGTATAGGTTCAGGATGGCTGAAGAGGCCCCACACAGTTTACAGAAAGGAAGCCAGTTGATGCTCTAAATGGAAAGTACATCACAATAATAAAACTGCAAACAAACCATAAAATTAGAAGACGGTGAATAACTTAATGGGATCCACAGGCAGAAGAGAACTTCCCATTAAAAGAGAGAGAGAGGAGAGTGCTTCTCTGGGGTTTCCCATCTCTCTGGGAAGTAGTATGTGGCAGGTGTTGTCTTCATTCCACTGACAGCAATGAATGAGAGGTCAAGAGTCAATGGGTTTGTTTGAATCTGAGCTCTCTGGCTTCTAGGTTACTGCCACTCAGCCAGGACCTGTGTCCATTTACCTGGGCCGTTGCCTCCCCATTGGCGTTGGTCAAAAGAATATTCTGTGCCCCTTTCCAAGAACTGCAGTCAGACATCAGTGGTCTAAGAGATATTCAGAGTTCTGGTCAGGTGAACTAGTTTCTTGTTCCAAGTCAGGGGGCGTTCCCATGCTACAATTGCCAAGACTCATAGGAGAGGAGAGAGCATTGGTCTAACCTACCCTCTTCTGAATGTGTATTCTTTGGTCATAAAGAGAGGCGGAGGGATCAAGAAAGACACAGTAAGAAAGAAATGTTAAAAATAATGACAAGCATCTTATGAGATTTACAGTCTACAGCAATCTTTTGCATGCATGTTTTCATTTTCCATGCCAGCACCATTTTTTAAAGATGTACTGTTTATACACAGGAAAAAAAATTAAGACTCAGAGGGGCTAAGAGGTTTATCCAGGTTGAGTGGAAAAACAAACAAAATATCAGAATTCCAAATCCTTGTTTTTTCTTGTTTCCTAGTACACAGGGACTTACAGATTTTGTTTGAAGATTAATATTTTTGTAGAGTTTTCATTGGTCAGTTTTCTTAGGTGGACAGATAACCTTTTTGCTGGATCCTATATCAATTCAGCCCTTTTCCTAACCAATTTCAATTCTTTGATTAGAGAAATGAAACAACTGACTGTCCCTCTTCTCTTCCCTCTGTCCTTGCTAGTGAGCCCTGACAAAGCAGGGAGGTGTGAAGTATTGATGAAGATGTGGGAGGTGTGTTGGCTCCTGTGCCCTAAGGAAACATGAATAAATGCAAGGATCACTTTCAACTGGTTGGCTTTGATTGGAGATCCCTGTCTCTAGAGTTGGATCTCTCTTACTTATGTATCAATCATGCCCTAAATGGCCTACTTTGTCCCCAAAGTCTCCACTGACTGAGCTGTCCATCTCATGTCACAATTTCTCTATAATTATGTGATTTCTATATATCTTACCCACCCAACCATGGACACAATATTATACCTTGGATACAAATCTTTCTATGACTGGGTCTGTGATGTTTATAATGTGTGCCCTGATAACCACCTGCCTACCTGAACTTCTGCTGATTACCAGTTATCAGCTCATTGGTCAATTACCTTGTCAAATAATAAAAGAAATTGCTACCATTTATTGAGCACATGAGTGTCTTGTACTGTGCTAAGCACTTTAGCTGAGTGATCTTATTTGCTTCTTAAAATATCCCTGTAAGGACCATGTATCTGAATCTCTGGATCTTGAATGTCTTTTACCCTTGGATTAGGAATGGGAGAATGCAAGAGTCATTTGTGGAAAAAAAAAAAAATCTGGCCGGGCGCGGTGGCTCACTCCTGTAATCCCAGCACTTTGGGAGGCCAAGAGGGGCGGATCACGAGGTCAGGAGATCGAGACCATCCTGGCCAACACGGTGAAACCCTGTCTCTACTAAAAATACAAAAAATTAGCCGGGCGTGGTGGCAGGCGCCTGTAGTCCCAGCTACTTGGGAGGCTGAGGCAGGAGAATGGCGTCAACCCGGGAGGCGGAGCTTGCAGTGAGCTGAGATCCGGCCACTGCACTCCAGCCTGGGCAACAGAGCCAGACTCTGTCTCAAAAAAAAAAAAAAAAAAAAATCTGTCAGACACAGATACCACTGATTCCACTTAAATGTGGGCCAGCAGGATATGTCTTCAAATATGTGAAAGCAAAGAGATATGTGTTCAAAATAACTTGGCAGGAATATTTTACGTAATGGAAAATGAAGATCTATGTGTTTTAAATCCTTATAATGCATGTATAAAAACCATAAATCCTTAAATTGCCAACTAAATAAATGCTTCGTAGTGACTTGCCCCTTAATCATCCAGGAAAATTAGATAAGAACTAAGAAGTTATAAGAGCTCTTCCTTTGGGACATATTGTTTCACTTTGGCAAAGTGATGTGAGGTTGTGAGGAGGAAAAACAAAGTGAGTTTTTTCTGCTTAGGCAAACATGAAAGTAAAAACTATCACCAGTGATTTTTGAGACAATTGAAGCCTCTATATTGAAATGCATTGGGAGTTTGTTACGCTATTAGAAAAATATACAGTCCATTTACTATTTAACCACATTAATCATTATGATGAAATATGTTGTGAGCTAATTCATGAATTTCATACTTAGACGATTACATTGCTGCATAGGGTAATGATTTTAAACAGTGACAGGTAAACTTTTTCCATTTTGGCAAAAATGAGTAAGTACAGATTTTCCTCTGCGGGGATCACAGATTCTTGACACACCCAAACTTCTATAGACATATACCAGTAATGTGAAAATGGAATCCATCCACTATTACTTTAATGTTAACCTTTAGTTTAAAAAAAAATCTTCTACAAGTTTGACATCATTGCCTTGACAATTATAAATTAAGCAGGGGCAGAATTCTGCCTACTCTAGGGAATCTAAATTCTCAGAAATTTCACTATCCAAGCTTATGATCTCTCCAAACAATCAAATGTCAGTTTTGAAGGTCATTCCTTTTGCAGATGTCTTCTCACAACAGACAACAATGGGTATGGTGTTAATGGCTCAATGACTCAACCAGGGTAGGGACTATATTTAATTGCACATCACTGCACCCTACTCTCTAACGCAGTAGCTGGCACCTAATAAAAGTTCCATATGTAATGACTATTCCAGGTCTTAATATCTGACACTAATTGCCTGTGTGATTTTGGGATAGTCATTTAATACATTAAGGGATTTGAACTTAAAGGGCACTAAGATCTTTTCCAACTCTGATATTTTACTAGTCATTGACTGAAGTCCCTGGGTGTTCACCAGTTTACTATAATGACTACAGAGAAAAACAGTGTTCCTCCCAAAAACACTTAAAATGAAATAATCCCTATCTCCTTCATTCAACCAATTCATGACTATTCCTCACGCAATCTATCATTTGCCAGAGGAAAAGCCATTGCTCATCTTTTATAAAAAGTGTTCTCAAAATCCAACCCATAATGGAACTAACAGTTTCTTGTCCAGCATAGGAAACATATTAACCTGATTTGATTCTGTTCCCGTTTTGGTTCTCAGATTTCAATCTCCTTTGGAACCTTTATTATTGCCATTTAATTAAACCAATTCCTTCCATATCTTTTAATTTGTTTTAAAAAAAAAAAAACCTCTCTTTTCTCAACCACTAGGAGGCAGTGTTTCAGTAGTTCTAAGCTAAACAAAGACTGATAGCCCAGAACACTGAAGTAGAATTTGACTCCTCAAATCTGAAAGTTTCCCTTAGACTTTGCTTCTTCAAGAAATAGGGGAAATAACATCTTTCTCACCAAGAAATAACCAATACATATTTTCACCATTAAATCACTAATAATCCTAAAAGATATATGCAAACTCCTGTTGGAATAATTTTTTTAAAAAGTCTCTGCAGTTTATAATGCTATTATTTGGGGTGTTCTTAATGTTTAATTTACCATTTACCCATTCAAAACAATTCATCATGCCATTAATCACTTCTCTGTTATCATCAAATATTGAATGACATATCTGTATTTTAAAGAATGTAACAAGTACTTAAAGGACAAATCCCTTTAATTCTATAGAAAGTGCTTTAGTTTTTAAGGGGAGGGTAGTACGTTTTTAAGAAGGTCATAAGATAGGAAAATGGGTAAGGGAAGAGCAGAACATGTTCTTTAGTGCTAGGCCTATTGTATAGATTTATTGAAATCTCAAAGCAACTCCATGAAGTAAATATTATTATTCCTATTTACAAGACAGAAAACTAAAGCCAAACTTCATTGAAAGTCAAATAATTAAGTGCCCAGGATTTGAATTAAGGCCTGTCTGATTCACCAATCTACTATACTAAGTTGTCTTGCAAATAAAAACAACAACAGTAACAATAACAATAAGTGAACTGTAAAGCAACCCAAAATTTAGCACCACAGTCTCTCAATTCAGTGCTCTAATCTTGATTGCAGTCTGGAAATTCATCATTAATCAACACAAAGTCACTACTTGGAAACAGAGCCAGCCACTGATTGTACTTAGGCTTTGTAAGAACAACACTCACTGCATATTCACTGAGAATGTGTTTTTTAAAATTTGCATTGTTTTTATTATTAGGGACTTTTAAAAGAATAGCCTTCCTAAGCCTCCTTTCTTTGATTTGAAAGGACATCACCATTGCAGCCCCAAATTATTCTTTCCGAATGGTAAGAAAATCATGAAAACTCTTGTACCTCTGCCCAAAGCCTATGCCCCAGGAAGAGAATTTTAAAAGTAATTAGTGTAACAGCTCTCACCACAGGCTTTAGGCCCCCGTCTTAAGCCCCACAGTTAAGAAACTTGAATATGTGCAGGCTTGTGAGTTTTATTTTTATCAATTCCATTTTAATATTTTACTGACCATCACCCATGCCTAGGTTTTCACAATAGCAAGTAAAATGGCTGAATCTTTGCACACTCACAGCATTCTTCTTTTCAAACTACAGAAACTAAGGTAAGGGATGTGTGCAGAGAGACGTGATTAAAACCATCCTTGCCACTGGACTTCTTGCAACAAATCAAACAAAGTTTAAAAGTAATACAATTAACTGCCAAGATATTTCTCAAATATTCAAATGGAGGAGCAGTTTACCTTAACCTCAATTACCTTAATAGAATTAAGTGGTAGAATTCTTAGAAAGTATCTGTTAAGTGCTTAACAGGTTCTTGTAGAATAATAATAGAGTTAGCTACTGCTCTAGTTGCCTACCCACAGTTTTTGTGTGCTAAGATGGGTAGAGAAAAATTATCAGTGCTCACTGAAAAATAGGAGCTCTAAAAATATGGAAAGAGATGGTGAGCCCGCAATTAGATCATCAAGAAAATAACTGAAGTACATCTGGAGTGTTGGTGCATTTCTTCTCAGAGTAATAATAAAACATCCAACAGACCTCTTAACGACACAGGACGTCACCATCATCACAGTGTAATCTTACAGAAGAAAAGGTACATGCAAAGCTCCTAGTCCACAGAGGAAGGGATTGAGGGAAAGAGAAATAAAATAAATGAGGGTGGGGTAAACTCAGCCCTGCTGTGAAACCCTTTCCACTCAGTAGGTGAGGGATCATTTGTAATCACATTCTCTTTGATTTGGACAGTTTCCAGTGACAATTTAGAGAGGAGCCCCTAGGCCTGAAGGAGAGGCATTGGAGAAAAAAAAAGAAGGGAAACACAAATAGCTTTTTGCAGGAAATACAAATACACACACACACACACACCGTTTCATGTAATGGTGATCGTGTTGCACATATTGATTTCAGAAAATGTAAAATGTGGAGCAGTGTCTTAAGGTAAAGGAAATAAAGTACAGTGCACACTTCTTTTTCAGGCACTTCCCATACAGCCTTTTCCCACCTCCCTTGGCTGTTATAATAAGAACACCAAAATAAAAAGATTACCATCGACTGCCAAATCACTGTGGCCCCCAGTTGAGGACAATGAAAACCCTAGACTAATATCTATGGTGAATCTCTGGAGTCATATAGTAGACTACCAGTTTTCAGGAGCTTAAATAGTCAATAAAAATGCCTATGACTTTTTTTTCTTTACAGGATAGTTCATTCTCATTATGCAAGATCATCCTAAGCTACTGCCAAATTAAATAGTCACCATAGTGCCTCAAATTTAAAAGCCAGAAAACATTTGCATTCTGATAAAATGGCTTCCATCAGATGAAGGTCCTTTGACACCCACAGTTCTCTAGCATTTTAAAGGCTGTTTGCTGAGAACCTTCTCTGACTTTGGAGCTCCCCTGTTTGCACTCTGTTAACAGTCTAGCAACTGGTCACAGCATAATTAGCCATTTGTTTCTTCAGCTAAGGGGCCAGTGGTGAATGTGGCTTCTAAGCCAAGAGCAGGGCCCCACCCTGAGCAAATCTGGCCTTAAAAACAGGCCTTCGAAAACCTACTTCTCAGTTGCCAAATACTCTAACATAAACACTGCCCCCTTTCTGAAAGCAGGTTGGATCAGAACTAGATCAGAGTATTATTGCTTTTGCCTTCAGTTCTAATCTTTCAATGAACAACAGGGGGAAAAAAAGGCCTAGGCCAGAACGTATTGCCTGACCAGCCTGTCAGAAACTGATGTTGTTACAGAGCTGATACAATAAGAGAAGATTCAACTCAAAGGTCCTTGGATATATATTTACTTATGTAGATAAACATTTTTATACTATATACATATTCACTTTCATGTAAATAAACATTTATATGTATGCATATATCTGAGAGAGACTTTAAAAATGTGAAAAACTATTTTAAGTGTTCTTTATCTAAAAAAAACTAAATCATACACTATTTCATCAAAAGAAATTTTTCAAGTGTTGTTTGTAAGCATTTGGAAAGGAAAGAAACAAGCCTTTATTGTGACCAAATTATCTTTTTTATCCCCTCCATTTCTAATTTTATTTATTTACTAAACACATATAGCACTAACTATGTGCCAGGTACTATTCTAAGCACTCTGTAAATAATAACTTGTTTAATCATATAACGACCCTATGATATATGTGCTATTATTATCCCTACCTGACAGATGAGGACACTGAGTAGAAAGAGGTCAAGTCACTTGCGGAGGGTCACACAGCTACCAGCGGTCAAGCTGGAATTTGAGCCAGGCATCCCATCTGTGAAATCTGTGTTCTTCACTTTGCTTCCTCCCTAAGTGAAAATTAATCTCATTTTAAAAACTTCACAGATGAGGAACTTAAGTTACTTGTTTATATAACTAATCTATTTAACTCGTGCCAAATCTGAACAAAAATATGGAAATAATTTATGCCAACTAAGGACAATAGCACTAATAAAGATATTTTCATAACACATTTATGTCTTATAAAATTAACACCCTGGCTGGGTGCAGTGGCTCACGCCTGTAATCCCAGCACTTTGGGAGGCTGAGGTGGGCAGATCACGAGGTCAGGAGATCGAGACCATCCTGGCTAACACGGTGAAACCCCATCTCTACTAAAAATACAAAAAATTAGTCGGGCGTGGTGGCACG
Organism: Trachypithecus francoisi; assembly: GCF_009764315.1. Lineage (NCBI taxonomy): Eukaryota > Metazoa > Chordata > Mammalia > Primates > Cercopithecidae > Trachypithecus > Trachypithecus francoisi. The sequence continues at coordinate 76,559,759 of NW_022681472.1, read as the reverse complement.
CACCTGTAATTCCAGCTACTCGGGAGGCTGAGGCAGGAGAATGGCGTGAACCCAGGAGGCAGAGCTTGTAGTGAGCCAAGATCGCACCACTGTACTCCAGCCCGGGCGACAGAGCAAGACTCCATCTCAAAAAAAAAAAATAAATAAATAATAAAATAATAAAACAAAATTAACACCCTGGCCAGGCACGGTGACTCACGTCTATAATCCCAGCACTTTGGGAGCCAAAGTGGGAGGAGCATTTGAGGCCAGGAGTTCAAGGCCAGCCTGAGCAACATAGTGAGACACCGTCTCTACAAAAAATTAAAAAATAAAAATGAGCCAGGCGTCGTAGCAGACCCCTAGAGTCCCAGCTACTCGGGAGGCTGAAGTGGGAGGATTGTTTGTGTCCAGGAGTTCAAGGCTGCAGTGAACTATGACTGCAACACTGTAGTCCAGCCTGGGTAACGAAGCAAGATTCTGTCTCTAAAAGGAAAAATGAAAGTGGAAATAAATAAATTAAATTAAATTAAATTAAAACCAGCTCTCTTCAATCTTCCTATACTCTCTTTAAAAAAAAAAAAAAAATTCAATTTTTTATTTTTTTGAGATGGAGTCTCACTCTGTCACCCAGGCTGGAGTGCAATGGTGTGATCTCGGCTCACTGCAACCTCTGCCTGCCGGCTTCAGGCGATTCTTCTGCCTCAGCCTCCCGAGTAGCTGGGATTACAAGCTCGCAGCACCACGCCCAGTTAATTTTTGTATTTTTAATGGAGATGGGGTTTCACCATGTTGGCCAGGCTGGTCTTGAACTTCTGACCTGAAGCGATCCGCCCACCTTGACCTCCCAAAGTGCTGGGATTACAGATGTGAGCCACCACACCCAGCCACAATCTTCCTATACTCTCTAACTTGCATTTCCTGCATATATGGTGAGCAACATAGCTCTCTGCATGCATCACCAGATGGTCCTCCAGACCTCTCTGTTCAACAGTTAGTACAGTTGAGTCACTTGGTACCTCATTCCCAACTAAGATCTACAAAGCATATTTAAAAGAGGAAAATCACACATTGGTTACCAGTTCATTGTAAAATGGGGCAAAAATTAGACTGATAATGTTTTATTAGGCACATCCTTTTCATATCTGCTATATTATAACTTGTCTTGATTTTAAATAAAAAGGCCCTTCTAGAAGCATCTATCTAAAGTCTATACAGGTTATGTTCATACTGTTATAAAATTATAAAGTCTAGACATTAGAGTTTGCTGGGCTTTGACTTTAAACTATTAAATAAGAAAAAAGATGATCTTGGCAAGGAAAAAATTAGATAGTATTCTCGATTTTCACAATATTCATTCGTGTGTGTTGTAGAATTTCTGGAAGGAAGTTAAAACAACAATGACTAAATCTTGCTTGATGATTAGAGTACTTAATTTATATTTATTAATGGCAATAGTAATAATGGACCTTATTTTAATGTCTTCAATCTGTCCCCATCTCTCAAACCATACTACCACCACCATAGCTCAGGGTTTCACACTTCTCAATGTCTAATCTTGTCTCCTCCCCTATTTAAGTTATGACTGATAGATTGATCTTTCTGGAATACATATGTCACTTTCTGCTTAAAATATTTCTGCTGTTCTCTAGTCTCTTGATGACCAAATTATAACTTCTTAGAGGAGTATTTGGGATTTCTACTACTTCATTACTACCATAATGTTTCAACCTCTTACATTTTGCAAAAGCATTCTTTCACATATGTGCTTTCCCATATGTTATTCCCCGACTTGAGATATAATACCCATATCCTATCCTCACCCAATCTGGGCAATTTCATCATTCTTCAAATACCATCTCTCATATACGCCAAAGACTTTTTCTGATCTCTCTCCTTGTCTGACTTAGACGGCTCTCTGAAAGGTTATAATAGCACCATGTTCTTACCTCTATATTCCAGTCAATTACTTATCCTTTCGGAGAACATTAAAGACCTACATTATATGGTCAAGTTTCTATGCACTCCAGTAAATGTGAACTTTTTGAGGGAAGACACATTTTAAAGCTTTTTCCTTTCAATACCTCACAACTAGCATAGTGCCTGGCACAGTGATCAATAAATGCTGAATAAATGGCCAAATTTCAAGAAATCACATATACATAAGAAAATGTTATGCAACCAACAAAATCACTGAATTGTGTATAATCTACTAGTCAAGGTTCTTTGGTAGAACAATGGCAGTCTTATGTATAGCCCTCTCAGGCTTTTGGTGTCAATAAGAAGAACATACATACACGGCAATAAGATGGTCCTGTGTGATGTTAATATTCACAAGTAACTTGCATAAATAAAAGTGCAAGTGTGTGTGCATTCAGAACTACATTAGCAACATCCAAATAAATTGTTACAAATCTTTTCAAAATATTTAGTAATTTTTTCCAGAAGTTCCATCCTCTTTTGCATTAGATGTTTAAATACCCTCAAGTAGATTCTCTTTTTTTAAAACAACTTTTAATTAAAAAGTGAGGACAATTAGGCTGGGCACGGTGGCTCATGCCTGTCATCCCAGCACTTTGGGAGACCAACGTGGACAGATCACGAGGTCAGAAGATCAAGACTATCCTGGCTAACACGGTGAAACCCCATATCTACTAAAAATACAAAAAATTAGCCGGGCATGGTGGCGGGCACCTGCAGTCCCAGCTACTTGGGAGGTTGAGGCAGGAGAACGGCGTGAACCTGGGAGGCAGAGCTTGCAGTGAGCCAAGATTGTGCCACTGCACTCTAGTCTGGACAACAGAGAGAGACTGCATCTCAAAAAAACAAAAAAGAAAAAAAAAAATAAATGAGGTTAATTAATAATTCCAAAGATCACTATCTTTTAGAATCGTGCAAAGATGTCCGTAAAAGTTCCTAGCAGTAAATTAAGTAGAGTTATCATTTTTAAAGATGACGGAGTTAAGCATATCCTACTATTTGTAATTAAAATTTATCTGGGTGTGTTTGTTCATTCTCTGTTGTCCACATTAGATTGTAAGTTGCCAAAAAAAGTACCCGAATTTCTTACTATAATCCGTTAGCACAAAGCAAATATGAAAGAAGTGTTTTTAAATCTTCCTTTCAACTTCAGCTTCTGAAGGAGATGATTAATTCATGGAAGAACAACATATGCTTGTAAAACATCAAAACCACCTGATAAATTCACATATTTGAAGAATCAGAAATCTGCAGAAGCATCCAAAGAGAGAAGAACCATTCAAAAGTGACTTGATGATCTTTAGCTCTCCTTGAAAGCATTTGCTGATCCTGGAAGACACTGTAGGTTAGAAATCTGGACTTGACCCAGGAAGCATCCTACTGGAGGACAGAGAAACAAGGAGAACTTCAGAGAGTCGCATAGAACTGAAGTGCCAAAATTGTAGAATTAAAGGACATTAACCACAGACTCTGTGTCCCTCTTAGGACTCTGCCATGTTTGGAAGTTATAGGGTCGGGATACCAGAAAGCTAAGCCAATTGCCTCTCAGAGACAGAGTAGAAATTATTATGACCGCTCAGGGCTAAGAAGAAAAACACCTTCTAGGCTCCCAGTTAGAAAGCACTGTAAGGCCACGCTTTAATCAGAATTAGACTGCTTATTACTAAAATTGCAACTAGCCTCTCCCCATCTCAGTTTATAATTGGATCCCATGCCACCACACACGCATATACACAACTGTCTATTTATCTAGCAGAGGAAAGAGCAAATTTTGTGTGGTGAAAGAAAACAACGAAAAATGCTAAAAATGTTAGCATTCAATCAAACATTTTTAAGAAAATAAACAGGACTATATGATTGACATCCAAACACACACACACACACATAAGCATATCCACAGATGATCCACACATTACAGTTAGCATAGATTTTGAAAGAACTATCATAAAGTTTAAGACAGTAGATGAATTGATTATCAAACTAATTAAAAGGTAGAAAATTTCAACAAATAGTATATATAAATAATTATAATTTACAAATATCACAAGAACATTCTAGAAATTAAGGGCTGTGCATAGGTGATAGACTGGATGTTTGTTCCCTCCAAATATTATGCTTAAATGTGATCCCCAATGTTGGAAGTGGGGCCTGGTGGAAGGTGCTTGGGTCATAGAAGTGGATCCCTCCCCTGAATGGCTTGGTGCCCTCCCCATGGTAATGAGTTCACACAAGCTCTCATTGATAAAAATTCTGGGACCTCCCCGACCTCACTCCCTCTTTCACCATGCAAGGTGACTGCTCCCCATTCACCTTCTGCCATGAGTAAAAGCTTCCCAAGGCCTTACCAAAAGCCAAGCAGATACTGGTGCCATGCTTGTACAGCCTGTAGAACCATGAGCCAAATAAACCTATTTTCTTTATAAATTACCCAGTCTCAGGTATTCCTTTATAGCAATGCAAAATGGATGAATGCGGTAGGTTTACCAGGAAGTAGACATACTTGTAAGACAAATAGCAAGTAGAAGATAAGACTAGTAATTTCAAAGACAGGTGAATAGAAAATATATATACTTAAGTAAAGAAGGAAAGGAAGAAAAGGATGACAGGAAAAGAACAAAGTGTAAAAAATATATCAGACACATTTGAATGGTATAACACAAGTGTAATAAGATTACAAGAAAGAAGAGACAGGAATGAGATAGAAGCACAATTTGAAGAGCTAAGCACTGATAATTTTCCAAAATTGATGAAAAAACCCCCAACTCAACAATTTCAGAAGCCTACTGAAGAGTATATAAAACACTGAAAGAGTACATAAAACACTTGGTCATATTGCAGCCAAACTACTGAAAACCAAGATAAAAATAAAAATTTTAAAAGAGCCAGAGGAAAGAAATACAAATTTCTTTCAAAATATACCCCAAATCTCTGACAGCTGACTTCAAAACAGAAATAATAGAAGCCAACAGACAATTGATTGACATTTTTACAGCGCTAAAAGAAAGTAATCATCAACCTAGAATTGTACACATAGGGGAAAAAATTTTCCAAAATGTGACTAATATTAAAAACACTTTTGATTAACAAAACATGTCAAGTATTTAATGCCAAAAGATTTTCTTTGAAATAAATGTAAAACAGTTTATCAGGTGAAAGGAAAATTACACTTCATAGAAACAAGGAAATTCAGAAAGGAATGAAGAGCAATGGAAAAGGTGAATATGTATGCAAATATAAACAAACATTGACCATATAAAGTGATATTTTGAATACCTCATTGAATTTAAAATATATGTAAAAATGAAATGCACGATAAAACATTGCAAATGACAAGAAGGAATTTGGAGTTTAAAAGGTCTAAGATTTTAGCAATATTGAGAAAAATAGTAAAGCTAACATTTTGTACTGGATTATAATAAGTTAAGAATTCATGTTATAATCACTAATCTATAAAAATAGTAAAATTATTTTATGAAAAGCAGGTATATATTATAGTTGGGATAATTTGAGCAAAAGAGAAAGGAATTGAATAATGTGGTATTATAACCCCAAATATAAAAATAAATATCCATGAGTCCATACTAATATAAATAAATGATTGAAAATGAGTAAAAGAACCAACTATCTCATGAAGAAGAATTCCAAATAATTTATGTAGATATTTCACCCTCAAAAAGGCAGTGTATAACTCCCCATTCCTTAAGTGTGGGCTGCACATAGTGACTTCCTTACAATAAATACAGTATGAAAATAGGGAAAAACTAGCTTTACAGTACAGAAAACCAACACTGCTTCAGTCCCATGATGAAAATGAACATCAACAATGATAAGTAATATTGACAGAATATACCTTTTATGTGAAATAAAAATGGTAGTTTACCTCTGTGGTCTTTCTCAAACAGATTAGCTCCAATAAAATCATAAGAAGACCATCAGACAAGTCTCAGGCACGGGCACTATATAAGATATTTGACTAATACTCCTTAAAACTGTCAAAGTCCTTTTTATGCTCATCAAATACAAGTACAGTCTGAGAAACTGTCACAACCAAGAGAATCCTAAGTAGTCATGAATACTAACGCAATGTGACACTTGAATGGATCCTGGAACAACAAAAACAACAACACATTAGGTAAAAGCAAAACAAAGAAAATCTGAATCTATTTGGAGGTTAGTTAATAATAATCATTAATTGTAGCAAACATGCCACATTTATATAAGGTGTTAGTAACATGGGGAAATAGATGTAGGGGAAGTGAGAATGTTCTATACTGTCTTTGCAATTTTTTTCTGTAAATCTAAGACTGTTGGAAGTAAAAATTTTAGAAAACGGTGATAGATGAATAATACAATAATAAAACAATGTTTCATTAATTTAAAAGGAAAAGGAGAAAGCAATGAATAAAGACGATTAAAATAGAAAAGATAGTGAGAAAAATTTAAAAATCCATATTTATTATTACATTAAATATAAATGGACTAAATCTACATTTAAAAAAACCCTAAAATTACCAAAATCAATTGTTAAATGCCTACTCTAGCCTTCTTGCAAAAAACAAACTTTTAATTTCAAGTATAAAATACAGTTGAAAATACAAGTATAGAAATAAAGATACCATGCAAACACTAGCCAAAAGAAAACTGATTTAGCATATTAATATTAAACAAAGTAGGCATAAAGCCAAGAAGTATTATTAAATAAATTTAATAAGGATAAAGGATTTAATCTAATAGATATTAGTGTATATGACAAATAACAATATCTGAGAATATGAAGAGAATGGAAAAATAGAGAAAATCTAATCATAGAGAGAGACTTTAATATACCACTCTAGGTAGCTGAGATGGCAAGATATATATGTTGTGAAGAACTGTTTTATTCATTTTAGGATGTTTAGTAGCATCCCTGGCTTCTACTCATTAAATGCTGGTAGCGCTTCCCATTCCCCAATTATAACAACTAAAACTGTCTCCAGATATTAAAAAAATCTCTGCTGGTTGAGAACCATTTACTACATATATACTTATGTATGTTACACACACACCACATATAAAGTTTATATGTAATATATTACATATAATATGGAATACAAATATTGCATATAATATACATTATACATTTATGTATATATGCATACACACACATATATGTACATAGACACAAACATGTCTACATGTATTACATATAAAATGTATACATATTATATGTAATATGTTACATATAATGTATACACACATGTATATATGCATGTATATACACAAACATATGTATATATACACAAACATGTATTTGTATATATTAACACATATATATGTATAAACACAAAAATATACTCAAACACATATACACACTGAATAATACAATAAACAAACTTTTCATAATTTACACATTTAGCTGACATTGCTGCCAACAGGACAGAATTCATATACTTTTTGACTCTGCATAGACGCTTAGACCAAGATACACTATATGTTGGATCATAAAGCCTCAACAAATATCAACAAATGAAAAGAATTCAGAGTATATTCTTTGATCACAAAATTAACTTAGAAATAAATTATAAGCCATCAAAACATCTCCAACTACCTGGAAATGATGTACTTCTAAATGATCCATGGGTCAAATAAGAATTAACAATGAAAACCTTAAGATACTATAGCTGAATCATAAAGAAGGTATAACATAAAATAAATGTGATATGCTTTAAAAGTAATATAGAGAGGGTAATACATATCACAGAATGAAAATATTGTGGAAGAATAAATACTAAAATTAAATGATAAATATGCTTTTATCTCACAAGGTTGTTAAATCAAATTAAATTTGGCCTAAATCTGCCTCTGTATGCAGTGAACTGTGTCCTAATTTGTAAATAAACTGCAGTCTAACTTGAGAGTATATTCTTCTAACAAGTAACTGAGCTTTGACAATCACAGTAGCCTGAGCTTTCAGCCAATCACAGCTGCAGATTGCTCATACATGTTCAAATAAGGCAAATGTCAAGCTGTGACCAATTGAGCTATTTCTGTATGCCACTCTCTTTTCCTGCCTATAAATACTGCCTGCCCACATTGCTGGGTGGAGCTCCCTGAGGCTTTATTAGTTCAGGGTGCTGCCCAATTTGTGAATGTTTCTTTGCTCAAATAAACTGCTAAATTTGTCTAAAGTTTTTCTTTTAACAAAGTCATAACAAAATTAAACCAAAATAATTTTTAAATAATAGCAATAACAATGGGAATTAATGAAATGAAAACAAATGTGTAATTAAAAAAACCCAACAAAGCCTTTGACTAAAATGATTTATAAAACATATACTTAGCAAAAATAAATAAGACACAAAGACAACACAAAATACCAACATCAGAAATGAAAAAAGCAACATCATTTTTTGTAACAGAGGACTACTATTAACAATTTTAGCCAATGAATTTGATAATTTGGATTAAATTGGCAAATCCCTTAAAAACACAACTTTCTGAAACTGATATTATATATATTTAAATGTAAATTACGTTAAATATACATTTATATTGTATATATTAATATACAATTACTAATTGTATTATATATTTATTATTAATACAAGGCAATCAATATAGTAATTATTATATTGCAATGTATATTAAATTTTTTGATTGTGTCATTGAAAACCTTCCTAAAACAAATGAAGATGAAAATATTTGTACTAGTTAATTCTTCCAAAAAATTAAGAATAATACAAATTTTACACAAAATCTTCCAGAGAAAGAAAACAGAGGAAATACTTTCTAGCAATTTTTATAAAGCCAGGATAATCTTTATATTAAAGTACAACAAGAAACTGAAATTTCAGACTAATCCCTCTCATTAATATAGTTATAAAAGTCCTAAATCAAACTCAGTGATATGTAAAATATATATTTTCATCCAAATACCCTCAATCGTAGAACGAATCAATTGAGATGTATTCACACATTAAAAATACTCTCTATGTGTGAGAGTGAATGAACTACAACTACACTCAAGTAACAAAAGGCAGAATAAAGAAAATCAGTCCCAAAAGAATTTACACTGAATTGTCCATTTATGTAATGTTTATGAGCAAAACTAATCTACACTAACAATATTAGAGGTCAGGATATGAATTACGCTGAGAGAAGATAGTGACTAAATGGGAGTGTAGGCGTGTCCTCTGGGGTATGGGTAATGTTGTTTCTTGATCTCAGAATCATTTGCCGGAGCATATTCATGCTGTAAACATTTACCACGCTCTAGACTTTTGATGTGTGAATATTTCTGTACATGTCATACTTCCATAAAAAGTTTGATTTTCCAATTCTTTTTACCCAGCTTCTCTGCTGCCAGAAAACTCTTAATATATCTGTGAAATACGTTTTGATTTCTTTTTAGGTTCATACTTGAAGTTTCTTTGCTCAAATTCAGCATGAAAAATACTTAAGAGATTCTCTGCACCACATTGATGTAGGGTATGAGTTTGGCTCTGTGATTGCTATTGAGCCACTTTAAAATTGTTCCCCAAGGTCTCTTCTCTTATCTCTTTCCAACTCCCTCAGAAAACCGTTAGTGACGCTGGAATCCAGGCAATTGCACAACCCTTTTAATGTCAGTCTTGGAATGAAGATTTTATGCATCACTAGCTGTGTGCATGTATAGTGAGGTAAAATTAATATCCTCTGCGTTGTTTAGTCTATATTTCATTGGCTGGCTGCCTAGAATGACTAAGGAAACTGCCTGTAAAGTTACTCCTTCCCCTCAAAAGAAAAAAGAAAAGGCAAACTTTGGAATTACTTTTACAAAAGGGAAAATTAATAAATGACTTAAAAAATAAACTAAAAGGAGAAAAGGGAGTCCTCGTGCTCGTAGACTCCTTTTTTCTCAAAAGGAAAAGTACTTCATTCGGACATAGTTTTAGTCAAGCCAAATTGTCACCATGCTCTGGTGATTCACAAATTGAGGGATGATATTCACGGGCAGTGCTTGTCTCACTTCAAATCTTAATGCAAAGTTAATTGCATACCCTGGGTTATGTTCTACAGCGTTTCAAGTGATATTGATGACACTAAAAATATTATGTAAGGCAATTCTCTGAAAATTCATGAACATACCTTTTAATTAAGCTGACTTTTGAAAGGGCTATGGTCCTATTATATACTGTAAAATAGCTCCGTGTAAATTAAGCTCTGTGTGTGTGTGTGTGTGTGTGTGTGTGCACAGCTACTGTGTACATACTCAATTACTAAATGTCAGGGAAAAGATTAAAATGTATTTTCCTCATAAACTGTTTTCAGTCATTGCAGTGCCTGAAGAGCAATGATTCCCTTTTCTGCTGACCTCCCATATAGTTTCCAGAGACGTAAATTTTCTTCTTTTGGGAGGTTACATTTTGTATCTTGTGTACACTACAGCTTTAAAGAGAAAAGACGCCTCCTTGATGTTTGGAAGAACGCTATACATGTTTTATTGTTTTGTATCCTCTGATTATTGGCAGCAGCTTTGTTTGAGGTTTCTACTGTCCTCCTTTATCCGTCAGATGCTTAGGGACACATTTAACTGATGCAGCAAGCTTCAAACCTTAGCATGAGCTGTTTCAAAGACAGGTGCAATTTAGGAAGTATATACAGAGCTTAAAGGAAGAAGGTACATTATTGGAATTAGAAGTGCAACAAGGAAATACATGCTTGTTATTTCACATTGAATGACATTTAGGTCGGTAATCTTCAGTGCTGGAATGAGATATTTTGTTCAGACTGAACCTAAACATGTCAGACATTAAATATAATTTGCCTGCTCACTGAGACCAGCTATACATGTAGTCTCCAGGAATCCATACAAGCTGTTGCCTTTCTCTCCTGAGGTAGCCCTCCTGACTTTCCCGGCTGACTTCCCATGCTTATCTGATGGTTTACTCAACACATTCCCAATACTGGAAACACTTTGTTCCCTGCTGGTTTTTCACCTTCGGGCTCTCCAGATGGTTTTTGATCTTATGTCTCGAAGGATCTCTCCTTTTCTTCTCTCTCCAGTGACCAATATACAACTCAAGGGCAGATTGTTTTGTCCTTCCTTCGTTTAGAAACTCTTCACCGGCCTGCTGCCTCCTCAGTTTCTTGCAGTCAAGTCCTGCTTTGTGGGCTTTCAAGATGGACTGAGCAGCAATAGTGTAACAACGCGAGTTCTGATGCCACTTACCTGCATTCAAATCCTGGTCCCTCCGCTTACTAAAATGGCAACTTCAGACAAGTTCCTTAACATCTATTTGCCTAAATTTTTTCATCTGCAAAATGAAGCTAATAATATCATATATCTGGATTTTTTGAATGGATTCAATGAAACAATACATGCAAAAGACTTAAGATGGTGTTGCGTATATAGCAAGAAGTCAGTGAATATTGCCCTTGGTCAATAATCCAGGAGCACCTAAGCTTATACTATTTTGAACTCTGTCAGTAGAATAAAATCTAGTTGTAATATAGAGCATATGTTTATCAAAGAACAGTACAAATAGCTTCAGGAATATTAAAGACTAATCATATAGAAAGTACGTTTGACAGGAACCATAATGACCAAAGTCTAAGAGTAAGAGGAGAGGGTAGCAAGAGAAATGGTTATCCTGACTGCTTTCTATCCTCTCCAATATCACCATTCTAGCAGGAGATGGTGGCTCATGCCTGTAATCCCAGCACTTCGGGAGGCCGAGGTGGGAGGATCACTTGAGCTCAGGACTTGGAGACCAGCCTGGGCAATGTAGTGAGATCTCATCCCTAGTAAAAATTAAAAAAATTAGCTTGGTATGGTGGCACACACCTGCAGTCCAAGCCACTCACAGGCTAAGGTGGGAGGATTGCCTGAGCCTTTGAGGTCCAGGCTGCAGTGTGCCATGACTGGGTCACTGCACTCCAGCCTGGGCAAAAGAGTAAGACCTGACTACTCTGTGACACAGTTATCAATATATATGAAATAAATGTTATTATTCTGAGAATGATCTCTAATAACTCAAAAGAAATACTCATGGCCTACATACCCCGATTCTTTTCTTAAAATATACTATAAATATTTTTAAATTTTATTGTGTCATGTCTTGTGTGAGGGACTTAAGGGACTCAGAGTCTAGTAGCAGAGACATATGCCCTACTTTCCTACCCAATTTAATTCCAAATATAGTGTGATAGAGACTTATAAAAAGGTATGGAGGCTGGGCGTGGTGGCTCATGCCTGTAATCCCAGCACTTTGGGAGGCCGAGGCAGGCAGATCACTTGAGATCAGGAGTTCAAGACCAGCCTGATCAACATGGTGAAACCCCATTTCTACTAAAAATACAAAAAATTAGCTGGGCATGGTGGCAGTTTCCTGTAGTCCCAGCTATTCGGGAGGCTGAGGCAGGAGAATTTCCTGAACCTGGGAGGTGGAGGTTGTAATGAGTTGAGATCGCACCACTGTACTCCAGCCTGGGCCACAGAGCGAAACTCCATCTCAAAACAAAATAAAATAAAACAAAACAAAACAAAAAGGTATGGAGCAATAGGGAGTTACGGAAGAAATTTTTATTCATACAAATTTTGAGGTACATGTGCAATTCTGTTACATGCATAGATTTTTTTTTTCTTTTCTTTTTTTTTTTTTTTGAGACGGAGTCTTTCTCTGTCACCAGGCTGGAGTGCAGTGGTGTGATCTTGGCTCACTGCAACCTCCGCCTCCTGGTTCAAGCGATTCTCCTGCTTCAGCCTCCTGAGCAGCTGGGATTACAGGTGCCCACCACCACGCCCAGCTAATTTTTGTAATTTTAGTAGAGACTGGGTTTCACCATGTTGGCCAGGATGGTCTCCATCTCTTGACCTTGATCACCTGCCTTGGCCTCCCAAAGTGCGGGGATTACAGGCGTGAGCCACGGTGCCTGACCATGTGTGTACATTTTCATGGCGGTCAAGGCTTTTAGGGAATCCATCACCAAGTAATGTACATAGTACTCTGTAAATTCTCATCATCCTCCCTCCTTCTGCCCCCTCACCCTTTAAAGTCTCCATTGTCTGTCATTCAATTCTCTGCACAAATGTGAACATATTTTATCATTTACTTATGAGTGAGAACATGCAATATTTGTCTTTCTGTGTCTGACTTGTTTCATTTAAGTTAATAACCTCAATTTCCATCCATGTTGTTGAAAAAGACAAGATTTTATTCTTTTTTATGGCCAAATAATATTCCATGGATATATATGCCACATTTTCTATGTCCATTCATCTGTTGAACACTTAGGTTGATTCCATGTCATTGCTATTGTGAAGAGTGTTGTGATAAACATGTGAGTGTAGGTATTATTTTGATGCATTGATTTATTTTCCTTTGGGTAGATACCCAGTAGTGGGATTACTAGAATGAATAGTACTTCTATTTTTAGTTATTTGAGGAATCTCCATATGGTTTTTCAGAGGAGCTGTACTAATTTACACATCCACCAACAGTGTATAAGAGTTTTCTTTTCTCTACATTTTCATCAACATGTTATTTTTTGTCTTTGTGATAACAGACATTCTGACGGGGGTAAGATGATATTCCATTGTGGTTTTGACTTACATTTCTCTGATGATTAGGGATGCTGAGCATTTTTCACATGCCTGTTGGCCATTTGCAGGTCTTCTTTTGGAAAAAGTCTATTCATGTCCTTTGCCCACTTTTTAAGGGGATTATCATTATGATTTGCTGTTGCTGTTGTTGAATTAAGTTCTTTTGTATTCTGGATATTAGTTCCCTGTTAGACGAATCGTTTGCAAATATTTTCTCCTATTCAGCAAGTTATCTCCTTACTCTGTTAGTTATTTCTTTTGTGGTGCAAAAGCTTTTTGTTTAATGTAGTCCCATTTGACTATTTCTTTTTTCTGTTGCCTATGCTTTTGAGGTCTTAGTCATAAATGCTTTGCCTAGCCCATTGTCTACAAGGCTTTTACCTAGGTTTTCTTCTCATATATATAGTTTCAGGTTTTACATTTAAGTATTTAATTCATCTTGAGTTGATTTTTGCATATAGTGAGAGATAGGAGTCTAGTTTCATTCATCTGCATATAGCTATTCAAATTTCCCAGCATAATTTATTGAAGTAGGTTTCCTTTCCCCAATATGTTATTATCAGCTTTGTCGAAGATCAGTTGACTTTAAACATGTGGCTTGATTTCTGAGTTTTCTATTGTGTTCCATTGATCTATATGTCTATGTTTATAACAGGACCATGCTTTTTTGGTTACTTTAACCTTTTAATTTAAAGTCAAGTAATGTGAGGCCTCCAGCTGTGTTCTTTTTGTTCAGGATTGCTGTGGCTGATCAAGCTCTTTTTTGGTTCCATATGAATTTCAGAATTTTTTTCTAATTCTTTAAAAAATGACATTGGTATTTTGATAGGGATTGCATTTAATCTGTAGGGCAGTATGGTTATTTATTTACTTTTGGAGACCAAGTCTCACTCTGTCACCCAGGCTGGAATGCAGTGATGCGATCTTGGCTCACTGCAACCTCTGCCTCCCAGGTTCAAGTAGTTCTCCTGCCTCAGCCTCCCAAGTAGCTAGGATTACAGGAGCCTGCAACCAGGCCTGGCTAATTTTTGTATTTTTAGTAGAGATGGGGTTTCACCATGTTGACCAGGCTGGTCTTAAACTCCTGACCTCAGGTGATCTGCCTGCCTCAGCCTCCCAAAGTGCTGGGATTACAGGCGTGAGCCACCGTGCCTGACCTGTATGGTCATTTTAACATTATTTCCAATCCATGAGCAAAGGATGTCTTTTCCCTTTTTTGTGTGTGTCATATATAATCTCTTTAATCATTTTTATAGGTTTTTTTTTTTTTTGTAGAGATCTTTCACTTTCATGGTTTATTCCTAGGTATTTTTTGTAAATATAAATGTGATTGCTTTCTTGATTTCTTTCTAGCTGGGTTGTTACTGGTGTATATACACACTACTGATTTTTGTACATTGATTTTGTATTCTGCAATTTTGCTGAATTCATTTTGCAAACCAAAGAGTTAATTGGTGAAGACTTTATGTTTTTCTAGATACAAGGTCATGTCATCAACTAAGAGGAATAATTTGACTTCCCTTTACAATTTGGATGCCATGTATTTCTTTCTTTTACGTGATTGCTCTGGCTAGGACTTTTAGTACTATGATGAATAGGAGTGGTGAAAGTGACCACCTTTGTCTTTTTTCAGTCCATAGAGAAAATGCATTCAACTCTTCCCCAAGCAGTATGATGTTCGTGGTGGGGTTGTTTTACACTACCTTTATTATTTTGACATATGTTTTTTCTATGCCTAGTTTGCTAAGGGTTTTTATCATGAGGAGATGTTGAATTTTATCAAATTCTTTTTCTGAATCTATTGATATGATCATATGAATATTATCCTTGATTCTGTTTATGTAAAGTCTCACATTTATTGACTTATGTATGTTAAACCATCCTTGTTTCCCTAGTATAAAACCTCATTGACCATATTATATATGTTTTTTTGATGTGCTGTTGAGGGGATTGCTATTTTGTTGAGGATTTTTACATCTATGGTCATCAGAGATAAAAATAGTTTCTTTACTTCTTGTGTTCTTGTCTAGGTTAGGTATCAGAGTGATACTGGCATCATAGCATATGAGTTAGGAAAAATTTCCTCCTCCTGGACATTCTGGAACAGTTTTAGGAGGACTGGTATTACTTCTTTGTACATTTGGTAGAATTTGACTGTAAATCTATCTGGTTCTGAGATATTCTTTGTTGAGAGATTTATTATTACTGATTAAATCTCTCTACTCATTATTGATCTGTACAGGTTTTCTATTTCTTCCTGATTCAATCTTGGGAGGCAGTATGCTTTTAAGAACTTATCCTCTAGGTTTTCTAGCTTATGAGCATAGAGTTGTTCACAAAATCTTGTGTTTCTGTGGTAGGAGTTGTAACATCTCCTTTTTCATTTCTGATTTTGTTTACTTTGATCTGCTCTCCTCTTCACTTGGTTAGTTTAGCTAGCAGTTTATCTGTTTTGCTTATTTTTTGAAGAACCAACTTTTCTTTTTGTTGATCTCTTGTACTGTTTTTGTTGTTGTTGCCACTATCTAGTTCTGCTCTGATCATTATTTCACTTCTGCTAATTTTGGGTTTGGTTCGTTCCTTGAGGTGCATCGTTAGATGGTTAGTTTTTAATTTTTATTTATTTATTTATTTATTTAGAGACAGAGTCTCGCTCTCTCAGGCTGGAGTGCAGTGGCGTGATCTCTGCTCACTGTAAGCTCCGTCGCCTACCGGGTTCATGCCATTCTCCTGACTCAGCCTCCCGAGAAGCTGGGACTACAGGTGCCTGCCACCATGCCTGGCTAATGTTTTTGTATTTTTAGTAGAGACCGGGTTTCACCGTGTTCGCCAGGATGGTCTCAATCTCCTGACCTTGTGATCCGCCCGCCTCGGCCTCCCAAAGTGCTGGGATTACAGGAGTGAGCCACTGCGCCCGGCCTTTAAGTTCTGGGATACATGTGCAGAATGTGCTGGTTTGTTACATAGGTATATAGATCGTTAGTTTTTAATCTTTCTGCATTTTTGATGTAGGCATTTAATGTTATAAACTTCCTTCTTAGCACTGTTTTTGCTGTATCCCAGAAGTTTTGGTTTGTTGTGTTTCCATTTCTGTTTGTTTCCAATTAAAAAAATTTTTTTTTCATCTAAATTTCTTTGTTGGCCCAATAGTCATCCAGGAGCATGTTTACTTTCCATGTATTTCTGTAGTTTCCAATGTTCCTCTGGGTATTGATTCTTAGAGTTTTCATGTTGTGATCTGAGAAGATACTTGATATGGTTTTGATTTTTTACATTTGTTGAGACTTATTTCGTGGCTTAAGACATGGTCTTAGAAAATGTGCTGATGAAAAAATGTGCTGATGAAAATAACGTCTATTATGCAGTTTTTGGGTAGAATGGTCTATGTTAGATTCATTTTGTCTAAAGTCCAGTTTTAAACCAATGTTTCTTCGCTAATTTTCTGTCTAGATGAAGTGTCTCATGCTGTAAATGGGGTGTTGAAATACAATTTTGTATTGATGTCTCTTTTCAGTTCTAGTAATATTTGCTTTATGAATCTGCGTGCTTCAGTGTTGGATGCATATATATTTAGGATTCTTATAGCCTTTAGCGGAATTGATCTTTTTATCACTATATAACAACCCTCTTTGTCTTTTTTTTTTTAACCTATACTCTGTTTTATCTGATATAAGCTTGTTCTGCTTACCTTTGGTCTCCATTTGCATGAAATATATTTTTTCACCCCTTTACTCTCAGTCCAAAAGGGTCTCTACAGGTAAGATGAGTTTTGTAAGCAGCATACAGTTGAATTATGTTTCTTTTTTAAATTTTGTTCAGCCAATTCATATGTTTTCAGTGGAGCATTTAATCCGTTTATGTTCAAGGCTATTATTACTATGTGAGGTTTTGTTCCTTTCATACTGTTAATCATTTTCTATTTGTCTTATAAATTATTTCTTTTTCTCTTACAGTTTGTAATTGTGGTTTCATATTCTATAGTGGTGTCATTTGATTCCTTTCTTTTCCTTTGTGTGACTGTTTTACCAGTGAGTTTTATACTTTCATGTGTTTACATGATGGTACATGTCCTTTTGATTCCAAGCTTAGGACTACCCTGAGTATTTCTTTAGAGATGCACTAGTGGTGACTAATTTCCTCAGCATTTGCTTATTTGGGACTTTATTTCTCCTTCACTTATAAAGGTTAGTCTCACTGGATATCATATTCCTTACTGCCAGTATTTTCTTTCAGTATGTTTAATGTATCATCCCATTCTCTTCTGGCTTGTAAGGTTTCTGCTGAGAAGGATGGAGTTTCCTTTGTAGATACTAGCTGCTTTTCTTTTGCTGTTTTTAGAATTAACTCTTTCATTTTAACTTTACGCAGTCTAATTTTAAAGTGCTGTGGCAAAGTGCTTTTTGCACAGTACCTGGATATCTAAATCTCTTTCTAGACTTGGTAAGGTTTTATCTATCATTTATTACATTGCTTTTCTAAATTTTTTATCTTCAGGTTGGGTGCTGATACTTCATAAATTCAGTCATTCTATGCTGTTTCAGATGCCTCAAAGTCTCTGTTCGTTCTTTTTATTCATTTTTCTTTATTTTCATGTAACTAGGTTATTTCAAAAAATCTGTCTTCAACTTCTAAAATTATTTCTTCCACTTGATCTAGTCTATTGTGGAAGCTTTTTAATGTATTTTGTATTTCCATCCATGCATTATTTAGTTCCAGAGTTTCTGTTGTTTTCAAGATCTCATTGGTAAGTCTCTCATTCATATCCTGAATTGTTTTCTGAATTCTTTGGTTTTAAGATTTCTCTTATTTCTCACTGAGCTTCTTTTAAATCAATATTTTGAATTCTTCATCTGGGATTTGAAGAATTTTCTTTTGATTAGGATCTATTGCTAGAGAATTACTGTTACTTTGGGGGTGTTATATTTCCTTGCTTTTCATGTTTCCTGTGTCTTTACATTGATATTTGTGCATCTGGTGTAATCATCACTTCTTCCTATTTTTACATTTATTTTTGTTGGGGGAGGCTTTTTCTTAAGGATGCATTCATGGTATTGACTGGGTAGTGTTCTTTGGCTTTACTTCTTTGAGTGTGCAGTGGTGAAGTCTCTGATTTCTTTGGCTATAAACAGCATTAGTGGATGTATGATTTCCTCAGTGCATTATTAGTGGAGAACAGTTTTTAGTGGAGGTTATAGTGAAGTTGTGCTGGGGCCTGGAGTGCCAGGTTGGCACATCTTTAGACCTCACTGTTAGTGGTGGGCTACACATGCCTATCATTGTGCCCCAGGGTGGTATATGCTGACATCTGTGTTGGCAATTTCAGGCAGATTGATTCTTGGGTCTCTAGGTGGCCTTCTCAGATGCCAATTGTGGTAGTGGTGGAATATGAGGATGAGTGAGCTCTCTAGTCCCTGGGCAGCCTATATGGTCTAGGTGATGGCAGTAGCAGTGTTAAGATGTTCTTCTGGTTCCAAGCATTGTGTGCTTGTGTTGACAGTGGTTGGACTAGGCAACTACTGGAAGTGTGGGCCAATTTCCAGGCCAGCAGGTGGCGCTTGCAGGTAGGAGCCAACTGCGGTGGTAGCAGCAAGGTGTTTAGGCCCAATCTCCGTCTTCTGGAAGTACTTCGCTGTCCCAGGTGGCGGATTCACTTGTGGAATGCTCAGGACCCTGGATTTCGTGCTTTGTCTCCCAGTGGGAGCAAAGCCAGATGGAGCCAGACTGGGCAGGCTGGTGCTCAGACCTCCCAATGGTGATTGCCTGGACCAGCAGTAACAGACAAGGGAAGGACAGTCATCAGGTACTTGGCAGAAAGCTCAGGTGCGGCTGACAGTTGCTACACTGAGGTCCTGGCAAGGGGAAGGTGGGGCCATCCCCAGTGGTCACAGTCTAGAGCAGTATGTGGGATATGTGAATCTCTCTCATGTCCTGGTCCTGATAGGGCTTGCTCCTCAGTCCTGGCTGTTGGAACAGACCTGAATTACCCATCAGACCCCACAGTCCATTCCTAGATCGCAACTCAGCCTTCAGCCATAGGAGCCCCTGCTCAGCTCAAGACCAAGCTTCCATGGCAACTGGAATCCTGCTCAAGTCTCAGCGGTGGGACCCACTTCCCAGCATCTGATGGCTGCTGCCCACACCACAGTTCTGGCTGCAGAAGTTCACTCTGCCCTTGTGCCCAGTTCTGTAAGCAGTAGACCAAGTTTCCCTAATGCCTGGGACCAGTACTATTAGATCACAGGACAGTGCACAGTCTGTTAAAAAGTTACAACAGAAAATGGTGTCTTGCTACAGCTGCTTAGGTTTCATAAAGGGAGTGAGACCTAAGGTATGTTCCCTCCCTGGGCGGTTCCTTCTCATAGTCTCCCAGCAGCTCCCTAAATTAGATTTAGGATTAGGGAGAGCCAAGATGCTCTCCCATGGCCTGGACTGCACAGTCCTCCAGTGGGAATGTAGACCAATGAAAGATTCTCACTCACCCTTTCTCCAGGTTAGAGAGTCACTCCCAACTCCTCGTTGTTTTGGGCCAAGCAGGCTGCCTGTTTTCCTTATCCATCCTCATTTTTTGGTGTTTCCTGTTGCATTTCTGTTGCATTTCTTTGTCCCTCTTGGATAATGTATTGAAAGTGTGACTGTCTACACACTATTTTGGCTCTTCTAAGTGGATGAGATATGCCTGAAATGCCTCTAGTCAGCCATCTTGATCTCTATTCCTTACAACACTCATTCACCATTCACCATCACACTATAATTTTTAATAATCAGTAGGATCTCTCTCTCCCCTTTACTCTTACTATTACCATCATTATTCTGGTCACAGAGATTGCGTTAAGGAGGAGAAAGTTCCAAGCCATGCTAATGAGTTTAAATTCTAAAAATTTCTAAATAACTTTTGGAATAGAGGCAGCCAGTTTTCCATCATGATAGGGAAATGCCTCTCACCATTTTGCTCCATATCTCAGGACAGGGGAGAGACTGCCTTCAAAAGAAGTCAACTGAGTCAAGTCAAAATAGGAAGGGAGAAACAGAATCCTAATAACATCACTCGAGTCTCTCAATCTAGCCATCATGAAGAAAATCCTAGGTGAAATTTGCCAGTATATAAACCAGAAATTTTTCTTTTCTTACATAATTTTGAATTGGGTTTTCTGTCTTGAAGAGGGCTGCCTAATACAGAGGCCTACTGATAAAAACAAAACAAAAACCTTTCCTTGCTTGATCTCTAAGCCTAGTTATTCTCTCTCTCTCTCCCCCACC
The DNA here is from genome assembly GCF_009764315.1 of Trachypithecus francoisi. Classification (NCBI taxonomy): domain Eukaryota; kingdom Metazoa; phylum Chordata; class Mammalia; order Primates; family Cercopithecidae; genus Trachypithecus; species Trachypithecus francoisi. The sequence goes on along the minus strand of NW_022681472.1, from coordinate 76,538,980 downwards.
CTCCTCTGTGTCTTTCTCTCTCCCTGAAGTTTGTAGGATTCCTGCAGTAGCAAAACCACTTTCCTGTTCTGTGACTTGGCTGATTTTTTTCTCAGTTACTTTCCTTTGCTAATATATAACTACTCCATATTCACTTGCCTATCTGCAGGTCTAGGGTATGAAACCATTGCTCACAAAAAGCATTGATGGATGATGCAGGAAGTGAGGATTTGACAGGGAGTCTCTGCTCTAAATCAGATATATACTTCTTATTAGTGCATTAATCACTTTGAGCATCTTATTGCTCACTTATCAATTATAATCACCTAGTTCATTTCTCTTCTCTGTGCTGTCACCTGCCTATTCATAGAAGTTTGAGTAGGGTGTGTGAAATAGTAAGATTCAGACAATAGGGATTATAGTGGCATATAATCCCGTACTAAATTGTAGTATGTGAATGTTTTCTAATGACACCTGGTATACAGATAAGTCAAAGTGGCCATAATATGTTCCCAATCCTAAAACAAAGTGAAAACAAAACAAAACAAACAAAAATAGCAACTCGATCACAAGAATTAGAACTTAATGCTCTGAAGAAATAAGTTTTGAAAAATGAGTAAGGAAGGGCCTCTCAGAACAAGGAGATCCAAACAGGTTTTGTTGCATTTTTTCTACATCACAGTAGCTGCTTTAATTCTTAAACTAGGTAATCTAGAACAAGTCTCTGAGCATCAGTTCAACATATCTCCTAACATGCTTCTATAGAGTTAGCACAGAACATTGCACTTAGAAGGCTATAAATTGATACATTAGTATATACTTTCATGACTGAACATATGAATGGATGCTTATGATGATGATTATCTCCTGCAAAGTTATATAGTCTTTCTCATTTTGTTTTCAATGATTAACAAGGTCTTTTTTTTCCCCAAGTTTTCCTTATCACAACTATCCAACCCACCAAGAGAATACCAGACCCACTCTTCTGATTTAATTTCTTTTTATGATACAGATATTTATCCAGAGATTTTTCTGGTCAAAAGTCACAACTTTATCATAAAACTGATATGTATATATCTGTCCATTCTCTATCTGGAGTTCATTTTATAAAGATTATGTATACATATAAGTGATAAAATATAGCATATAGTTTGACTCTGATTTCACTGTTGCATATCAAGAAGTACATGCACTCTGGAGCTGGGCGCGGTGGCTCACGCCTGTAATCCCAGCACTTTGGGAGGCCGAGGCAGGCAGATCATGAGGTCAGGAGATCGAGACCATCCTGGCTAACAAGGTGAAACCCCATCTCTACTAAAAATACAAAAAATTAGCCAGGCGTGGTGGCGGGCGCCTGTAGTCCCAGCTACTCGGGAGGCTGAGGCAGGAGAATGGTGTGAACCTGAGAGGTGGAGCTTGCAGTGAGCCAACATCACGCCACTGCACTCCAGCCTGGGCGACAGTGCAACACTCCATCTCAAAAATAAATAAATGAATGAAAAGAAGCACATGGCACTCTGACATTACATACAAACAACAACAACAACGATTCTTGGTCCCCTCTATCACTAGACATATAAAAGGTATATGAGAAGTGATTTGCTAAATTTTGACCAAAATTATCTTTAACAGAATATGCCATAATACCAAATAGGATATCATCTATCATTTTCTACATGACTCAAATATTCTACTTCCTTTTTCACTTAGAAAATTAAAAAATTAATAATTTCTATCTTCTCATATATTTGTATGTCCTTCTCTTCTGTCGTCCAGCCCCAATTTGCTAAAGTGTACAAGATATAATATACCTTACCTCTTCGTCCAAAATATGCTTACTATAAAAATAGCAGCCAAGAGTCAAGATGCTTTTAGTGCCTACTTAATTTAGTGTCTATATTTTAAAGAGATTGGAATGGATTTTTAAAAAACAAAAACAAGACAAGTTGTTTAATATGCTCAAATTGGTCTTTGTCCCACTTTATTATGTAATATAATCTCGATCCTAATCTATTGTATCATCAGATGTACAACACTGAACAAGTCAATTTGTTTCTGAGACTCTCAATTTCCCCATCTAATAAATGAAGAATTTCTAAATGTCCTACTAGCCGTATCTCTCTATGACCCTGAAATTTAGAAAAAAAAGTTAAAAATGGAAATTTAACTAAGAAAAAAGCTATATCATTTGACCCTAGTTAATTCCAGTAATTTGAGAAATCTAGCCTGAATAATCCAAATGAAAGCAAGAACGTACATGCACACAGATGTTTACCATATTGTTCTTTATAAAACCCCAAAAGAAGGAGGAAGTAAATATTTGAGGACAGGAGAATGGTTAATCAAATTAGGTGGCATCCTCAACAGGATATTTAACAGCTGTAAATGATATTTAAGAAACAACATAAATTTTCTTATATTGAGAAAAGTAGACTTTCATATTGTGTGTATTCTATGGTTTCATTGATGTGAAAATGTATATACATGTGGAAAATGGCTTGAAGGAATCAGTTTATTCTATTTTATTAGAATGATGAGAAATATTTTTTAATAGTCCAGATCTTCTGTGACATTATTTTCATACAAAAATTAGCTCCCAGTTCTTTCTTCAAGGGGGATACTGTTTCCCTTTCTGAGAAGATAATCGATGACCCTCCAAGACTTGAGAGGAGTGACCTGAGTTTAGGAGATAGTAGAACCCACCTAGATCATGGTGAGTACTCTTGAGAAATCTAAATACGCAAATTAACTTGGTAACGGGTTTTGAATCTCTCTAGCCGATATTAGAAATGGAAAGAAGATATAATCCAAGCTCACAAGTTTACAATTTGGAAGGGGAGACAGTTACACAATTAGCAAATCACATTACGGGTCATAAAATAAGAACTAAATTAGAGATGCATACATCATGCTGTAAGAGCATAGAAATTTAAGAAATGGTGGGGAGATTCTTTACAGAGAAGGGAGAATATGAAGGAATTATAGATAATACTGAAAAAAAATTGGAGTGGAGCATGGGAAGGGCTTTATAGACAGAAGGAGTAGCACAAACAAAGAAAAGGAAACAAACTGTCTTTATAGTATAAAACAATCAGTGGTCCTGTGACTGCTCTAAGGAACCAAAAGGGAGAAGCTAACTGTTAGCTAGAGAAGAGTTTATTTGTGATAAACCTTGTAATGTCACATTAATTTAAAGTTTAGGCAATGAGTAGCCATATACAATTTTGAAAACCATGGAGAGATTCCAGGAATTCAAGGTTGTTTCATATTTGAAAAGCAATCAATGCAAAACCTTAATTATACAATACAGAATAAAAACCACATGATCATGTCAATAGACATAGAAAAGACATTTAACAGAATCTAACATCCTTTCATGATTTTAAAAAAACACTCAGAAAACTAGAAATAGAAGAAAAAAATTTTAAATCTCATGAAGGACATGCAGGTTAATATTATATTTAATCAGGAACAAGACATTGAAATTTGCCCCAGCTACTTCTATTCAACATTGTGTGGTGGGTCTACCTGTAGAAATTAGGTAAGTAAAAGCAATATACAGCACCCCAAATGAAAAGAAAGAAAGAAAACTATCTCTATTTGAATATGACTTGATCTTGTATATAGAATATTCTAAGGAATCCACTAAAAATTATTCAAACTAATGAACTAATAATCAGAAAGGTTGTAGTATATAAAATCAATATATAATAATTACCTGTATTTCTCTGTGCTACCAATGAATAAAAAATGAAATTAAAGAAAAAATTCTTTCATAATAGCATAAAAATAATTAGGAAAAGACCTTAACAAAGTAGTGTAAGACTTGTATACTTAAAGCAACAAAACATTGTGCTGCAAGAAATTAAACTTTTAAATAAATGGAAGGACATCCTATGTTTATGTATTGTAACATTTAATATTGAAAATACAGCAATACTCCACAAGTTTATTTACAGATTTAACACAATCCCTATCAAAATCCCAGCTGGATTTCTTCAGAAATTGATAAACTGATCCTAAAATGTATACGGAAATCCAAAGGACCTAGAATAGCCACAACCATGTTTACTAAGGTCAAATTGAAGGACTCACACTTCCCAATTTCAAAATTTACTACAAAGCTATACTAATCAAGAATAGTGGTACTGGCACAAGAATAGCTATTTAAATAGAATGAATTAAAAGTCTAGTAAAAAAAAAAAAACTTCACATTTGGTTACATTTTTATTAGTTGACTTTTAACAATGGGTTATAAGATAATTCAATAGGAAACAAAGTCTTTGCAACAAATGGTGCTGGGACACCTGTATATCCCCATGCAAAAGAACGGAAGGGAGCCTCTATGCCACACATACACAAGAATTAATATTGATCATGGATTTAAATGTAAAAGCTAAAATTTATTCAACTTTAGAAGCCACCATAGGAGTAAAATCTTTATGACCTTGGGTTTGGCAATATATTTTTGCATGCTATACCAAAAACGTTAGCAACAAAAGAAAAAATAGATACATTTGGTTAAAACAAAAATTTTGTGTTGCACACTGTACCATCAGGATATTGAAAAGACAACAAACAAAATGGGAGAAAACTCTGGCAAAGCATATATTTGATAAGGAACTTGTATCCAGAATGTATAAATGACTTGTAACTCAGTAATAAAATGACAAGTAGCCCAATTTTTTAAAGTTGGCAAAGGATCTGAATAGACGTAACTCCAAAGAAGATACACAAGTGAGCAACACATGCATGAAAATATGCTCAACATCATTCGTGTTCACATAATCCAAACCACAATGAGTTGAGTTACTTTTCCACATTCGTTGAGCTGCCTCTAATCAAAAAGACAGATAAATATTAGAAAAGATATGGAGAAATTAGAACCCTTGTACTTTGCAGATAGAAATATAAAATGGTGCGGCTTTGAAAAACAGCATTATTTTTGGTTTCTCCAAAGATTGAACATAAACTTCCCAGATAGCCATGCAATTTCATTGCTATGTATTTACCCAAAAGAACATCTGCTTCCCAAAAAACCTGTACATGAATGTTCACAGTAGTATTATTCAAAATAGTCAAAAACTGGAAACAACCCAAATGTTCAACTGATGAATGAATGAATAAAATGTGGTATATGCAAGGCAGGGAACGGTGGCTCACACCTGTATTCCCAGCACTGTGGGAGGCCAAGGTGGACAGATCACTTGAGCTCATAAGTTTGAGACCAGCCTGGGTTACATGTTGAAACCCTGTCCCTAAAAAAAAATACAAAAATTAGCCTGGCATGGTGTTGCACACCTGTAGTCCCAGGTATTCAGGAGGCTGGGGGCATGGCTTGAACCCAGGAGGCAGAGGTTGCAGTGAGCTGATATCATGCCACTGCACTCCAGCCTGGGCAATAGAGTCAGACCTTGTCTCAAGAAAGGAAAAAAAAAAAAAAAAAGGTGGCATATGCATACAATGAAATATACTTAGCAATAAAAAGTAATAAAGAATTGGTGCATATTATAACAGATGAATTCTGAAAACATGCTAAGTGAAAGAAACCAGTCACAAATGACTACATAATTGTATAATTCAATTTCTATAAAATGCCCAGAATGGGCAAATCTACATAAAGTGAAGTAAATTAGTTTCCTAGGACTGAAGGGAGGGAAGATTATGAAGGAGGGAGGGAAGATTATGAAGGAGGGAGGGAGGGAGGGAGAAACTGCTAATGGGTATAGAGCTTTTTTTAGGGGTGACAAAAATGTTTGAAATTTAGATTGTGGTAGATGCTGCACAATTCTGTGAATATACTAAAGACTATTCAAAGTGTCCAGGGAATGGGATACTTTAAATGGGTTTTTTATATGGTGTGTGAATTATACTTGAAGAAAGGTGCTGCTTTTGTAATTTAATATATCAAATCATTCTGGAACTTAAATTCTATAAGGTTTTTTTTTTTTGAGACAGAATCTTGCTCTGTTGCCCAGGCTGGAGTGCAGTGGCATGATCTCAGCTCAGTGAAACCTCCGCCTCCCAGGTTCAAACGATTCTCATGCCTCAGCCTCCCAAGTAGCTGGGATTACAGGTACATACCACCATGCCTGGCTAATTATTTGTATTTATAGTAGAGATGGGGTTTTGCCATGTTGCCCAGGCTGGTCTTGAACTCCTGAGCTCAGGCAATCTGCCCAACTCAGCCTCCCAAAGTGCTAGGAATACAGGCATGAGCAACCACATGAGCAACCAATACAGGCCTGGCCTCCATAAGGTATTCTTTAAAGCAATATAACAATCTTTAATGCCTATTTTATAAGGTGAGATATTACATGTTTCACAATTATGCAAACTTAAAATGAAAATGTCTAGGTGTCAGTTTAGAAATCCACGAACGGATAAAAAAGTTTTTGCAAAATTCTTTTGTAGGTCATGCCAGCAAATCTGTGTGAATGGCACTGGATTTAAAGAAGGAAGTTTAATTGAATGGTTACGACCCTCAATCACAGGAGTGGTTATCAGCATTTCCATTGAGGCAATGGCGGTGGGAAAAGGAAGGCAAATATTTATTCACCCATGCATAAACTCATGAAAGTAGGTAATCAAGACATGCTTATTAAATAAACCTTGGAAGAAATAATGTCTGAAGCACTCCACAGTTCCTGGCTCAATATCCTACACAGAATATTGCCACAAGACATTTCATGTTTAGAACAGAAATGAAAGGTGTACATTTTCACAAAATCCTAGACTTTCTTTTTACTTTTTAACTTTCCCTTCTGCCTTAGCAAAATTTCACTTTGTTTCCTAACAAGCTGCAAAACAGACTGTTTAAAGATGGTTGTTACCTTACAGGTAGGATGTGGATGAGAAAAAAAAAAAAATGGGTCTCAAAGGAAAGTGACTAGATGATGGTTTTACTCAGATTTTTAAATTGAATGTGTCAGTTCTCAACTAATGGAGACCCCATAAGAAGAAAATTTATTTTAGAAGGGAGTGGAAGAGAGCCTTGCTACTATCATGACCTCTCCTTTAGTCATGGGTAAACTGAAGGAATTTCCGACTACCCAGGGCCTACCTCTCCAATTGTAAGTCAGTGACAAAGCTCTGTTCTTCAAGAAAGCATATCAGGGCGACTTTGTTTAGGAAGTGAATCATTTCAGGGAATAGAAGTGTGGATGTTGCTTTCTTAATGTGCAAGTAGGCTTGGCAAATCTGTCATTGAAGCTCTGGTATACTGCATGCCTGCTTATTTATGCTCATGAATAGCAATGCTAAGTTTTATCATTCAATGATTCACAAGGGAACTTAGTAGTTATTTGAATTAATGACAGGAAACATGTTATTTTAGTCAGAATGTATGGTAAAGACTAGGATGAATTCCTGTCCCATTCTCCTAATCCCTTGCTACAAGGTTTTAATATCCCATCATCAGAGAGCTATCCCTTTGGGCCAGGCTGGGTGACTCATGCCTGTAATCCCAGCACTTTGGGAGGTTGAGGCGAGTGGAGCATTTGAGATCAGGAGTTCAAGACCAGCCTGGCCAACATGGTGAACTCCCATCTCTATTAAATATACAAAAATTAGCCGGGTGGTAGCTCGCCTGTAGTCCCAGCTACTCGGGAGGCTGAGGCAGGAGAATCACTTGAGCCTGGGAGGTGGAGGTTGCAGTGAGCCGAGATCATGCCATTGCACTCCAGTCTGGGTGACAGAATGAGACCCTGTCTCAAAAAAAAAAAAAAAAAAAAAAGCGCCATCCCTTCGTGTTCAAGTTAGCCCTGCTCCTAGCTCCTAGCTTCAGCTTTACAAAGCCCTTGGGAGCCATTAATTCATTAAGCATCCCATAATCATTAACACTTTATGATAGTAATCAATCAATCAACTACAGACTCCTATTACTGACCACCAAGCATAAAGTTCAATCCTCATTTGTGCCTACAGAGTTTACAGTGTAATTGCAGATAATAAATTACATAGAAAGCTATTGCTATAAAAATTCCTTTATGAGAGTAAAATAAACAGACCAAATATTAAAAGCTACAAGACTACCTAGAGACATGCTTTATCAATTCTTCCCTCTCTCATGAATTATCAGCTATTATCTGTCTAGAAATATAAAGTAATCTTTTTCATCTAAACAAATATCAAAAACAACCATTCTTTCAGGATATTGCTATCTCCTGAAGCACCACTTTGTGATTTTATAGTATAAAATTTATAGAAAATGTAGTCTATAATTCCCTTCAATCCACCTTTTCTAAAATTCACTCTAGTCAGATGATACAGCCCCAACCACGTGACCAAAATCTGCAATGATCTGCACTGCCCTGAACCTAATCAATGATGATGTAATTAGCCTATTTGATTTATCAGTAGGCTTTGGATCAATGGTCACTCTCCCCTTTTTGAAATATTCTTCTAGCACAGCTTTTTAGGAAATCACACTTTCTTGGTTTTCTTAACTCAGTAACTGTTCTTGGTTTTCTTTTCTTAGGTCCTCCTTATCTTGCAGATCTCTAAATATTGAATGCTGAAGGCTGAATCCTATCACTACTGCATCCATTTCTGGAAGATGCCATCCAATTTCATGACTGACTTTCACTGCCATTTTTTGCTAACAACTTCCAAATTTATATGTCTCACTGAAACTCGGTATGTTCAGAACCAAACTCTAGGCCTTCTTTCCTAAACCTTTCACCTGCTCAGGATAAACACGTTAAAGTCCTACTTGACTCCCCTTGTCCTCTCGTATCCCACATCTGCTTTTCAATAAATCTGAATTGAACTACAGATTCAGGACAATCTCTTCCAAAATATTTCTAAGGTATTTTCTGGGATTGGCAAGTTGATCTTAAATTATTTATGAACATGTAAAAGTTTAAGGGTAGCCAAGATTCTCAAAGAAGAAGAACAATGTGAGGAGAATTTTCTACCACAGATTGATTGTGATGGTTAATTTTGTATCAGCTTGGCTTGGCTGTGGTGCCTAGATGATTGGTCAAAGAAATACGAGTCTCGATTTGGTTGTGAAGGTATTTTCTTAGACATTATTAACATTTACATTTGTAGACTTTGAATGAAGATTACTCTCCGTAATGTTTGTAAACCTCATCTAATCAGTTGAAGGCCTTAAGTTAAAAGGACTGAGGACTCCCAAGGAGAAGAAATTCTGCCTTCATACTGCCTTCCTACTTGAGACTGCTGCATCAGCTCTTCCCAGGATCTTGAATCTCTAGCCTGCCCTGCATATTTTAAACTTGTCAGCTCTCACAATTTCTTAAAATCTCTTGATAGATAGTGCTTCTGTTTCTCTGGAAAGCTCTACTACAGAAGACTTATTATAAAACTATGATATTTAAGATTGTGTGGTATTAGCACAGATAAAGAATATCAAGTAGAACAGATAATTCAAAAGTAAACCCATACATGTATGGATACTAAATATATGACAGAGATGAAATTATAGAATCATTGGAAAGAAAAGACTTTTTATTAAGTATGCTGGAGCAAGTTTAAACTTATATGGCTGAAAATGACATTGAATCCCTCTCTCATCCAATCAAAAAATCAATTTTGAATTTAACTAAAATCAATTTAGTCAATGTTCATAACTTATTGCCAAATGTAAAAGGCAATCCTATAAAACTTTTAGAAAGAAATATGGAAGACTATCTTTACCATCTTGGTGTAGAAAATTATTTCACAAAAAATTATCAAAAGACTTTTATTGAAGGGTAAAAGAATGATAAAGTTGATTACGTTAAAACTAAGGATCTCAGTCATCATAAACTCCATTTTTAAAAGTGAAGAAATGGCCACGCACAGTGGCTCACTCCTGTTAATTCCAGCACTTTGGGAGGCCAAGGCAGAAGATGGCTTGAGCCTGGGAATTTGAGACCAGACTGGGCAACATAGGGAGACTCTATTTCTACTAAAAATAAATAAATAAGATGAAATAAAAGTGAGTCGGGCATGGTGGCACACACCGTAGTCCCAGCTACTCCGGAGCCTGAGGTGGGAGGTTTGCTTGAGCCCAGGAGAGGGAGGCTGCAGAGAGCCATGTCTGCACTATTGCACTGCAGCCTGGGTGACAGAGTAAGACCCTGTCTCAAAAAAAGAAAGAAAAGCAAAAAAGGTTAGGGTACTCATGAGTTAGACTTTTGGTGAAAGTGCTACTACACTGGCTGCAGAAAAAGTACACAACCCAGAGCCAAAGGGCTCTGGGCTGCTGAGTCTGCTTTACTTTTTTTTTTTCATTTTTTTTTTTTAAGGCTGTGTCTCGCTCTGTCGCCCAGGCTGGAGTGCAGTGGCCGGATCTCAGCTCACTGCAAGCTCCGCCTCCCGGGTTCACGCCATTCTTCCGCCTCAGCCTTCCGAGTAGCTGGGACTACTGGGGCCCGCTACCACGCCCGTCTAATTTTTTTTGTATTTTTAGTCGGGACGGGGTTTCACCGTGTGAGCCAGGATAATCTCGATCTCCTGACCTCGTGATCTGCCCGCCTTGGCCTCCCAAAGTGCTGGGATTACAGGCGTGAGCCACCGCACCCAGCCTCTTGTTTTTTATCTGAGCTTCCAGAGTGGGGACCCAGAATCTTTCTCTCTGGCTGCTGCTGCCACTGGAGTCACCATCACGGTGGCACTGCCTCTGCAGGGGCACTTTCACCTCTGTTGCGTGCACCAACTCTTTCACCACTGTTTGCTTTGCCACTGCCACTACTATAAGAGTTGTGGCCAGAAACCAGAATAAAGAAGAGAGTTTCTTATTTCCTCCTTCTGACTTTCAATCTTTTTCCGGTGCTTTCCAGAAAAAGCACTTTGAAAATACAGCTTACAGGATCCAAACTTCCCTAAAATATGCAGCAGAGAACAGAATAAAGGGAATCAAGCTGAGAGCAAATTAATAAATAATTTGCATACTCTCTTAAAGCAAGTTCTTATCATTCTTTATTCCTCAAATTTAACTGATTACTTGACCCTGCCTCTGAGCCACTGTTGGTGCAGTTTCTTCCTTTTAGGAGTCCTTAGCCTTCTGCCTGTGACTTCCTACAATCCAGTGTACCCTTCAAGTCCCCATTCAGATAATGTTCTGTACATAACACGGTCCTCCCAATTTTGAAGATCATCTTTCCTGGCCCTGTTCACCCACTATACTTTCAGAGTGAACTCTTGTACATGCTAATTTAATCTATAAATCTTCACAAAGAGGACTAAAAAAATAAGGCCTATTCTTTTAACGAGATTGAAGTCCCAGCTGGGCGCGGTGGTTCATGCCTGTAATCTTAGCACTTTGGGAGGCCCAGGCAGGTGAATTGCCTCAGCTTAGGGGTTTGAGACCAGTCTGGGCAACATGGTAAAACCCCGTCTCTTCGAAAAATATAAAAATTAGCTGGACATGGTGATGCAGCTACTGAGGAGACTGAGGCATGAGAATTGTTTGAAACCGGGAGGTGGAAGTTGCAGTGAGCCGAGATCATGCCACTGCACTGCAACCTGGGCAAAAGAGTGAGACTTTGTCTGAAAATAAATAAATAAAATAAATGTAAAAATAAAGTCCTTCTATGTGGAGAAGTAGAAAACCAAATAAGCAAATACAGTGTCTTAAGTTTTATGTCAGACGTATGAGTTATGATTAGGTTTGGCCACGTGATCATAGGATCTCAGGATCTCAAAATCACTAAATGAAGAGGAAAAGTCAAGCTGAGACCTGCTTAGGGCACACCTGCCTCCTGTTCTGTGCCTAATAAAGATAGCCACATACCTTTCTCACAATTTGCCCACAAGGAAATTTCTTGCGGAGAGAGGACAGACAGAACTCTCATCATCCTTCTGCTCACTGAGATAAATGCATATCTGATTGCTTCCTTTAGAAAAGCTGATCAGAAACTCCAAAGAACGCAACTATTTGTCACTCATTTACCTATGACCTGGAAGCCCCCTCCCCGCTTCGAGTTGTCTTGCCTTTCCAGACAGAACCAATGTACATTTTACCCATATTGATTGATGTCTCATGTCTCCCTAAAATGTATAAAACCAAGCTGTGCCCCAACCATGTTGGACACATGTCATCAGGACCACCTGAAGCTCTGTCATGGGCCCATCCTTAACCCTGGCAAAATAAACTTCCCAAACTGATTGAGATCTGTCAGATATTTGGGGTTCACAGTTGCATTTAAAAGAAAACCCAACATAGCTTATAAAACATATAAATACATTTCTCTCCTATGTAAAAAATTATTGCCAGTAGAATAGTTCTGGTCTGATAGGGCATCTCCACAAAGTTCTCAGGAATCCATAACACAGGCTGTTGAGGTGTTTAGTCCCGTAGGAAATGGAAGATAGAAGCTAAGAGTCAAAGCATCACGGAGCTATGATGGACTTTAGATTTCTAATCCAACATTCTGTGTTACAGATGATGACATTCCTGTTTTACTGCTCTGATATCCTCAATACATGGCTTCCATGCTCAAGGTCATCTCATAGTGCAAGCTATAATAGCTCGTGGATACCTAGTCAACACATTTTACAGGATAGGCCATCACAAGGAGGAACACAAAAGGGGAAGTCCTCCTCCCTGAGCCAGGTCCCTTTGGTGGCTGCCATACAGAACTTACACTCACATTTTATTGGCCAAAAATTAGTCACATGACCACATCTAGTTGCAAAAGATACTGGCAGATGTATTATTGTAGTATGTACAAAGTGACCGCAAATAAAATTGAAGTTCTGGTTCTAAAAAAAAAAAGGGAAGAATGGATACCCATTGGCAATAGGCATTCATGGCCACCAGCATAGTGTTATTGGGTCAAAAACTCACATTTGGGAAGCCAGAGAAGGATTCCAAGAGGATATGATTTCTGCACTCGTCCTAGTTCACTCTGAGAATTACATGTATACATGTCTGTCTTCCCCACAAGACCGTGAGTCCTGAGAGCAGGCACTATATCCTCTTCATATCTATAACTTCTCAGAGGGGAGCTTTTTACAAAACAGAGCCTCAATTTATTTTTGATGAACTGAGATGAAGGTGACGAAGTTTTCAAAGAGGAAGAGGAGGAGGTATGCCAGCTTTGCTAAAACTCTGTCTTTTATCTTCAGGGGAAAAAATGCCTCAGGTTTCATATCACAAAGGGAGCTTACAAAAATAATTCTTGGAAACATTTGTAACCTTGTAACAATTAAAATGTCTTCTTACTAATGGTTGATCCACTTTTTACTCATCTCAATGAGCAAAAGTCCTTCCTCCCCCACTGTAACCCTAATCTCCACCTCAGCAATTCTAACTTAGCCTGGAGCCTTAAAGAAAAGCCAAATTCAAACTCAGGTTAAATCATAGGCTTTATGTAGGTAGAAACAGTGACTCAGGTTTGCAGAAACCATGACTTGCCATCCTTTCACAGAACACAGCTCTTGGAATAGATATGACTATAAAACCAACATTTGGACACAGGTCATTATAATAACTGATTCCCAGATGAATCACATTAACTATTTCCAGATTTATGGGGTTATCTAAAGTTGAAAATGGCAACCACTAGTTAAAAGAGTTCAAAACCCAAACTGAGACAAGTCCTGACAACACGGGGAAATTTAAGAGCAGCTTCTGACAGACCTTCTCTTATTTTATCCCATTTCTTTTAGCTGGTTTGAGATTATACACAAAAAGAATCTTTGAGATGACTACTGATTTACCTAGAAATGAAATCCAAGCTCTAACAGCTATTAACTTCCTATTTTGTTTCATTTTCTATGACTAAGAAATGATTCTCTATACAGATGTTAATTATAGCAAAGCTGATGGAAACTTGGCTGCCATGTTCAGACACTGATCAAGTCTGGATCTGGCTGCAGACCTGGTTCAGTTTGAACCTTAGATTATATCTTGATTCTCTGAAATGCCTCTTCCCACTTTCCAATTCCGAGACAGCTTGATAGAGGCATGCCACCAGCTGCTTCAACTCCGACATTTCTGCATTATCAGTTGAGTGTGGAGGAGAGAAAGCAGACTGAACTCCTTCAGATTCTGCTCGGTAGACGTGGGAGTCAGGCTGGAATGTGGATTTCTGAGGATCCCTAAAATGTGTTCTTAAGTGCTTTTCAACAAACAAGCTTCTTAGAGCTTTTTCTTGTCCCTTGGGAATAAGAGATAATTTTTTTCTATTATATTTCCGGTTTTCAAATGTGATGATTTGTGAGGAAGCTACAAAGCCACGAAGTCCAACTTATTGTTTAGGACTGTGGAACTATCAAACAGGACAACCTGATAAGCTCACAAAGTCAGGTAACCTAAAGATAACTAGGAGTTGCTCATTCATCTCTTCAGCATGAGAAACACTTAAAGCACAACATCTTGAGGGAGGAAAGAGACAAGGTGCCCTTAAGAACAGAAGATGCTCTTTTCTTTAGGTAGGTCTCCAAAAATCACCAGCCCAGAACTTAAAATCCGTAACACCTAGGCGGTTGAGGTGTTTAGTCCTGTAGGAAACAGAAGACAGAAGCTAACCGTCAAACCATCACAGAGCTGTCACGGATTTTAGATTTCTAATCCAACATTCTTGTGTTACAGATGATGAAATCAGGACACAGATAAATGTTTAAAATCTAGTCCCAATACAAATCACTAATGGAGAAGGACAGAGATCCAACACCAATTTCAGTACCTCAGGAAACCCAGTTATTTATTGCCACTTTTAGCATAAACAAGGCTGCATGTCAACTGACACACAGTTTATCTGCTTTTGACTGGAATCACATCAGCTCAGCATGGTCCATTAGTTTCTCATGGTAAGACGAAATAAGAATCAGATGAATATAAGATGGTCTAATGGAAGAAAAAATATGACTTTAATCTTGGCTCTATTAACCTTTAGCAAACTGGGCAAGCCACATAAAGCCTCTGAGTCACAGCTTTTTCATCTACAAAACAGAAGATAATTCTCACCTGAATTGAAAGGATTCCAGATGAGGTATGAAAATAAGTCAACATAGCGTTTTGCCCTGTTTGTGCTCAATAAATAGTAATTATTGTTGTTGTTAAGTACCAGAAAGACAAATTGCCAAATTGAAGTTGAGAGGGTAACTGGCTGAATCCTTTCTCTACAGATTGCCAACTTTACAGAGAAACTGTTTTTTCCGTTTTTGAAGAAACCCTAGCTTGTCTACCTGGGAGCTCATATTCAAGCCTTCACTTAAGCTCTTGAATCCTCCAACGAAATGCTGCTCAAGCCTTCTTGTCCTGAATTACACTGTGTTCTTGGATACACTTGCATCCCACATACATTTATTGTGTTCTAAATGTTTCTGGGGTTGCCATGGTTTCAAATACTTATTTCTAATCTGCAGCAGAAAGTTTGAACTAAGTTTACTAGTTAAAGGGAGGGAAGAGACATGATCATGACAGATTTTACTGTTTTATATTTGGTCACAAATTACCAATCAAACCTTATATTTTTCTTATTTATAAAATGGAATCATTATATACCCACCTCATGTTCTTCATATTTATAAAATAGGATCATTATATGCCCACTTCATAAGTTTGTCATGAGAATTACAAAAACTAATACATGTTATAACATGTAGCTTTCAGTGTATCAGGTATTTAATACATATGATTATTCTTTATTCCCCAGGATGTCCTATCATAAACACTACATTACCATTAGTCTGGTTAACTCATCCTATCATAGACACACAGATATTTTTACCTTTCTTTTCTCTGCTGTCTTTCCAGGCAGGTTTTTTTCCCCCTCTCCTTTTTAACTACTTAATCAGTTGTAATTAACAAACAGTAAGATTCCTTTTATTACTGGTTTTTTGTTACTGGTTTTATTTCTCTTTATTACACCACCTGAACTAAACTGCTAAATCATTAGGTACGCAAGAAAAGATCCCAGAGAGGACAGACTGTCAGTCTTAGTCATTTACATAATTCCACTGTTGAGCAAAAAGCCAGACATGTAATAGGCATTCAGTACGTATCAAGAGTTAGGCATGTGACTTTAGAATCTGAAATCTTCTTGCTACCTTTGGACTTCAGACAAGTTACTTAACCTTTTTCATCTCGATTTCCTTATCTGGAAAATAGAGAAGGATGGAACTTTCCTCCCTGCTGTGTTGAGGATTGTGAACTGAAATTTATGGGAGGTCATTATTTTGGGCTGAGCCCCAACAGAACGGACAAAATCAAAATGGAGACACTTACGCTAAGATTCCACATCACCAAACCAAAACCACATTGTTTATCTGATCTTCTGAGAAATCAGGAGACAGATCACAGTCAAATTCCCACACAGGCCAGTTTTAGCCAGTATGAATGAGGAAATCCCCTCTGCTTTAACACGAATAAGGAAAATTACCAGAAACAACCTGATGTCAGCCAATCTGCTTTTTGTATTATGCATTTCTTTATTCCTGCTCAAGCTATCTGATAAAAACCAGCCATTCTGCCATGGCCATAGGAGTTTCTTATCTAAATCTTTAGATGAAATGCTGTCCAGTGCATAAATAGCTAACAAAGGCCAACTAGATCTTTAAATTCAATTTGTTGAAATTTTATGTGTGTAGTTTTCTTTCTTTTTTTTTTTTTTTTTTTTTGAGATGGGGTCTTACTCTGTCACCCAGGCTGGAGTGTAGTGGCATGATCACTACTCATTGCAGCCACTAGCTCCCAGGCTCAACTAATCCTCCAACCTCAGCCTCCAAATTACCTGGGGCTACAGGCACATGCCACCATGCCTGGCTAATTTTTAAATTTTTTGTAGAGATAGGTCTCATTGTGTTGCCCAGGCTGGTCTCGAACTCCTGGGCTCAAGTGATCCTCCCACTTCGGCCTCCCAAAGTGCTGGGATTAAAGGCATGAGCCACCATGCCCAGTCACATTTTATTTTTTTTATTTTTTTTTATTTTTTATTTTTTTGAGACGGAGTCTCATTCTGTCGCCCAGGCTGGAGTGCAGTGGCCAGATCTCAGCTCACTGCAAGCTCCGCCTCCCGGAGTAGCTACGCCATTCTCCTGCCTCAGCCTCCGGAGTAGCTGGGACTACAGGCGCCTGCCACCTCGCCCGGCTAGTTTTTTGTATTTTTTTAGTAGAGACGAGGTTTCACCGTGTTAGCCAGGATGGTCTCGATCTCCTGACCTCGTGATCCGCCTGTCTCCGCCTCCCAAAGTGCTGGGATTACAGGCTTGAGCCACCGTGCCCGGCCACACATTTTTTTTTTTTAATAAGATAAAATACAAAATGCTTAGCAGGTTGCATATGTAAAAATTTTACATATTTATAGTCATTATAACTAAATAACTGTTAAAGTATCACACATAATTGGCAGAAAATGCACAGGTAATTTGATATTATTTACCCTCTAGATCAAGGATTAGATGAACAGCTAGCTCAAGGCTTTTACAAAGGGGGTTAGATGGACAGCTCCCTCCTCTGACCCTTTACAAAAGGGCACCCCAGGCAAACCACACTTTCCTGTTATAACAATGCATTTGTACAGGCACTTTATTTCATTTTGAATGCCACTTCCTTTTCAGCTTTCAGAAATCCTATCTTCCTTTCAAGATTCAAACTGAATACACAGATCATCATCATGTCTTCCTGGACTCTCCAGCCACCTGCCTCCCACAGTCCCCTTCTCCCCCTTCAAAATACGCAAGTCTCCCCATCTCCCCAACTTCCACTATTCTGTGACAACCTGCTCACACCTCCCTGGCAGCACTGAATATAACTACTTGGCTGGTTTCTATGGCTTATCTCTGTTAGATTAGAGACTTCCTGCCAGCCAAGTCATCTTCATTGTTTATCTCCCAGAGTAGAGAACACAGCAGGCTTTTGTTCCATTCCATTGGATACACTGGATTGATTAAGTCGGAATTGACAGCAGTTTGTGAAATCATTTGCCTCTGCTGTGTCTCATTGCCTTGTTAATTTGACAATTTACTCTGATTACATCTTACTGGAAGTGTATGGTCAGTTTCGTTTCTAGACATTTGTAATTAAAACAATAAATAGGATTGAATGGGGTGGGGCTGACTTAAGAGTGATTATAAAGGGATTTAAAAGCAGTATTGTAGAGACATGCAAATCAGTACTAAGATTCCACCTCACCTTGTAAAGTCTTTATTCTTTTTTAGGAGCTGATGAACTGAACACAAGTTTTGGTGTAATTAACAAGCTGCCTGGAATATGCATGAACTCCCCTAATTTTATGGATGCCTTTAATTCTGAAAGCATCTTTGGGAGAGCTTAGCCTTTTCCATAAGTATGGATTTGAAAGCAAGCAGAATGGAAGTAAGTCTGTGTTGTTCACATGTGCTTTAGTTTATGTGCACTTAAAAGTTTTAAAGAACTTTTTTTTTTAAAAAAAACCTTTTAATATAACTCTTTTGTAAAAGTAATACTTAAATGTTTAATGATTTTAAAAAATCTTAGAGAAAAGAGCCTCCCATTTCTTTTTCTTTTTTTTTTTCCCCCCGAGACGGAGTCTCACTGTCACCCAGGCTGGAGTGCAGTGGTGCAATCTCAGCTCCCTGCAAGCTCTGTCTCCTGGGTTCAAGCGATTACTCTGCCTCAGCCTCCCGAGTAGCTGGGATTACAGGCACCCACCACCATGCCTAGCTAATTTTTGTATTTTTAGTAGAGACGGGGTTTCACCATGTTGGCCAGGCTGGTGGTCTCAAACTCTGACCTGGTGATCCACTCACCTCGGCCTCCCAAAGTGCTGGGATTATAGGTGTGAACCAGCATGCCCGGCCCTCTCATTACATTTCTAAAAAATATTTGCACAATTAAAATATCTCCATGTGGGCTGGGTGAAGTGGCTCACACCTGTAATCCCAGCACTTTGGGAGGCCAAGGCGGGTAGTTCAAGACCAGCCTGGCCAACATGGTAAAACCCCGTCTCTAGGAAAAATACAAAAATTAGCAGGGTGTGGTGGTATGCAGGTGTAATCCCAGCTACTCAGGAGACTGAGGCACGGATCCCTTGAACTCAGGAGGCAGAGGTTGCAGTGAGCTATACTCCAGCCCAGGTGACAGAGCAAGATTCTGTCTCAAAACAAAACAAAGCAAAACAAAATGCCATGCACATTGGTATTATATTTTAATTTTTTTTGAAAAGCACATGGACCTCTTTCTGATTTTTAATGTCTTGAAAGTAAACACTCTTATTCTATATAAAGTAGTATTTTGAAATAATACCTCCATTGACATAAAATACATGTTACAATGAGAAAATGAGCCATATTAACATTGTGTGAATAATTGTAAATGAACTCATCACATTTTGAAAATGCCCCATGTTTTGAAGACCAGTGTATTAGTCTGTTCTTACACTTCTAATAAAGACATACCTAAGACTAGGTAATTTATAAAGGGAAGAGGTTTAACTGACTCACATTTCCACATGGCTGGGGAGGCCTCACAATCATGGTAGAAGGTAAATGAGAGGCAAAGTCATGTCTTACGTGGTGGCAGGCAAGAGAGCTTGTATAGGGAACTCCCAGTTATAAAAGCCGCAGATCTCGTGAGACTTACTCACTACCAGGAGCGCAGTATGGGGGAAACCACCCCTCTCATTCAATTATCTCCACCTGGCTGCTTCCTTGCCATGTGGGGATTATTACAATTCAAAGTGAGATTTGGGTGAGGACACAGCTGAACCATATCAGCTAGTGCACTGCATGAGTCTGTGCCTCCTTTGAGGTCTAAAAATTAAGCAACCTCTCAGGGTTACACAACTGAACGTATTCTCAGTCTCTCTGTGCTTCCCAATTAACTGGGATACTATTGGTACCTCTCTCATAAAGTGGACATGAGAATTAAAATAGAAAATGAGGCCTGGTGCAGTGGCTCATGCCTGTAATCCCAGCACTTTGGGAGGCCAAGGCGAGCAGATCACGAGGATAGGAGATTGAGACCATCCTCAGGTGATTGAGACATTCTCAGGTGTCTCAAAATACAAAAAATTAGCTAGGCGTGGTGGTGCATGCCTGTAGTCCCAGCTCTCAGGAGGCTGAGGGAGGGGAATCGCTTGAACCCAGGAAGCGGAGGTTGCAGTGAGATCATGCCGCTGCACTCCAGCTTGGTGACAGAGTGAGACTCAGTCTCAAAAAAAAAAAAAAAAGGAAAATGCACATAAAAGGTTTAGCACAGTGCCTGATTCCTACAAATACTCAATAAACATTTCTTTTTATTGCTAAAAAATATGTTAAGTTTCCACTCTTTTCTTGATGTAAAGATAAGAAATGGGTGCCATCCTTTCTCTTCCTTTATTTAGAAGAAACCAAAAACCTGGAAGAATTAAAAATACCTTCTAACTACTGATGGCAGGAAGTTGGCCACTCAAAGCAAATAAAAATTGTTATGTTTCTGAAACTGCAGTTAACCAAAACATTCTATTAATTTTGACACTTAAAAGGCTAACGATTCTAATTCCCAAATGGAGTTTGGAGTCTTACATTGATCACATAAACTTCCAGCTTGGCATTGAGGTGGCCTAAAGGTTATCAACCAGGAGGGTGGACAGTGGCTTTGAGTTGGCTATCCTGGATCTGCAACTTGAACAACCAGTTTTCACTGTCTCAATTGATCTGCTTCTTTGTCTTCAAAGCCACTTCTATTTATTTTTCAAGAGTTAAAAGTTACTTCCTGTGTTTTCTATTTGCCTCACACATGTTCAGAAGGATGAATGACCCTGTCTCAGTGTTTCCACTGCGCTCTCTTAATATTTCTGTATTATCTACTCTGAACCTACTCTCTATCTACTATATACTACTCCATACCTCCTTCACTCTAGACCTTCATCTACTATATATCAACTATATCTATTCTATACCTACTTCCATCTACAATATGCCTCTATTAGTATAGAGGTTAATGTGCTCTTTATTTTTTATTTTTCTGAAACAGAGTCTCACTCTGTCACCCAGACTGGAGTGCAGTGGTGCAATCTCAACTAACTGCAACCTCCGCCTCCAGGGTTCAAGCAATTCTCATGCCTTAGCCTCCTGAGTAGCTGGTATTACAGGTGTTTACCACCATGCCTGGCTAATTTTTGTATTTTTAGTAGAGTCGGGGTTTCACCATGTTGGCCAGGCTGGTCTCGAACTCCTGACCTCAGCTGATCCGCCTGCCTCGGCCTCCTAAGGTGCTGGGATTACAGGTGTGAGCCACCACACCTGGCCTCATTATTTATTTTCTAAACATGAAAGCAGGACTATTGTATCTGACCATGTTCATATGTATATCCTTATTAGATGATGTTTCGGAGATTCAATAAAGATTGTCTTCCAAGAAACCAGAGGACCTAGGATTTAGGTTGTTCATTAATTGTGTCACCATGAGGAGGCTGCTTAATATTTAGACCTTAGTTTCATTGGCCTAAAATGTTCATTTGGACTACATATGCCATGTGATCCCTTTCAGTTTCAGAACCGTATGAGTTTGTAGCATTAAGTAAATTAAAATCTGCATTTTTGTTACCTCTTTATTTCAAGAGTTAGAAGACCAGGGCTCAGAGAATTTCAGTGATGTTAATGGGCCTTAGCAAATAGAGCCTGGCATTTTAGAGATGGGCTCTGGAATCAGAATGCCTAGGCCGCAGTTTCTCCTCCATCACTTGCTCTATGATTTTAGGCAAGTTGTTTAAACTTTCTGTGCCTCTGTTTCGTTATCTATAAAATGGGAATAATAATGCATATCTATGGCATATGATCTTCATACAAAGATTAAATAACACATGCAAAGTGCTGATTCATTCATAAGTATTAAATGTTAGCTTTCATCTTACCCTGATATCTCACACCAGTTTATAAGACAGCAGGTCCTGGAACTTAGTCTCCTCACCACACAGATAGTGCTTTTGAAACTATACCACATGCTCTCCAATATGGTGGTTTAATTAATTACAAACATATATATACATACGGGGAGATTGAGCCTGCTATGTATGCAGCACTGTGCTAAGCACTTTACTCTTTAACTCTCACAATGATTTTAATGTGAATATTACAGGTCCACGATACCTTAGGTGCAATTTCAAAATCAAAGAAGCTCCAAACACCAAAAATACTTCAAAATTCATTGGATGACTTAAACTCCCCTAGAGGCAAAATCTGCCTTGATTGCCATAAAGCTATTTGTAGACATACTTTATTCCATTTAGTGTGAATATTCATATGATTCACTATAGAAATATTATGAATGATATATTTCGTTGTCTTTCTTTAGAAATAGGAGCCTCGCTCTGTTGCCCAGGCTGGAGTGCAGTGGCACAATCATAACTGCTGGCTCGAACTCCTCGCCTCAAGCGATCCTCCTGCCTCAGCTTCCTGAGTAGCTGGGACTACAGCTGCAGTTCACCATGCCGTACTAATTTCTTTTTTAAAATTTTCTTAGAGAGAGGGTCTTGCCATGTTACCCAGGCTGGTCTTGAATTCCTGGTCTCAAGCCATCCTCCTACCTCCCCAGCTTCTGGAGTAGTTGGAATTACAGATGAGAGCAGTATCCTTTATAATGCAATACTGTCCCAAATCACCTGATAGTGTTAATATGCATTATTACATTGTTAGATAATTATGATTTGGATCTGTGTCCCCACCCAAATTTCATGTTCAGTTGTAAAATCCAATGTTGGAGGTAGGGCCTGGTAGGAGGTGACTGGATCACAGAGGCAGTTTCACAGGAATGACTTAGCACCATCTTTTTGGTGCTGTTCTTGTGATAATAAGTGAGTTCTCATGAGATCTGGGTTTTGAAAAATGTGTAGCACTTCCCCACCTCTCTCTCTTGCTTCTGCTCCAGCCGTGTGATGTGGCTGCTCCCACTTTACCTTCCACCATGATTGTAAGTTTCCTGAAGTCTCCTCAGAAGCTAAGCAAATACCAGCATTATGCTTCCTGTATAGCCTGCTGAATCACGAGCAATTAAACCTCTTTTCTTTATAAATTACCCAGTCTCAGGCATTTCTTTTCAGCAATGTAAGAATGGACGGATACAGATAATATACAGTGTTTGCACCTCATTGACTTTTTATCTTTCAAAACTTCTACATTCTCAGGCCGGACGCGGTGGCTCACGCCTGTAATCCCAGCACTTTGGGAGGCTGAGGCGGGCGGATCACGAGGTCAAGATATCGAGACCATCCTGGCTAACATGGTGAAACCCCATCTCTATTAAAAATACAAAAAAATTAGCCGGGCATGGCAGCGGGCGCCTGTAGTCCCAGCTACTCAGGAGGCTGAGGCAGGAGAATTGCTTGAACCCGGGAGGCGGAGCTTGCAGTGAGCCAAGATCGGGCCACTGCACTCCAGCCTGGGCGACAGAGGGAGGCTCCGCCTCAAAAACAAACAAACAAACAAAAAACTTGTACATTCTTTCTTTTTAGAATGAGGGAAATGTTTAATAACTCGGTTGTGCTGATAGCTATATATCTGTAAATTTACTAAAGATCAACTTAAAACAAATACATGTTATGGTATGTAAACTATACCTTAATGCTATCTTCATGAGGCCATTAAATTGGAAAACATATATAATTATTAAGAATAATAAGGTTAATCAGGTACACTTGTAACCTTTCAAGTTTAATATTACCACTGACTGTGATGTTTAATGTTTTTAGCCTGAAGTAGGGCTTAGCCGATACAAATACTTTAGTGCCATCCATCCAGGGTTTGAATTTATAATGACATGAATGGGACTACTGTTACAATTTTCACAAAAAAGAGAAGAAAAGACAAATATTCTAAAAAGAATAGTAAAAGGAACATGAAAAATTCATGAAATTGAAGAAACAAAATGGCATAAGATGGCAAAAGTCCAAATATCATCTCTTTCCTACTTTTCCCTGAGTTATCCCATTCCATTCTGATATACACAGAATTGTATATCTCTATAATGAAATTGAATAACTCATTCCAGTCATCTGCATCTATTATACAGAATAGGGGCTTACCCTAGACAGCAAAGAAAATTTGTATTCATTGTTGCATTATTCATGGTGCCTAAAAATGCATAAATACGAGTTTAATAAACATCTAAATTATATTGAACCATTGTCTCAGTAAAAGTTTGTACATAAAAATGTTTTTCTTCTAAATCCCAAAACATATCTGAGTTCCAATAGCTTTGATTAAGGAATGATAGGTCATTATTATCACATCGTTTTATAAAAGCAGAAACCAAAAGCTGGAAATTTTAAGTTACTTGTTTAAAATGACACAGCAGTGACTGAGTGTGGTGACTCATGCCTATAATCCCAGCACTTTGGGAGGCCAAAGTGGGGAATTGCCTGAGCTCAGGAGTTCGAGACCAGCCTGGGCAACATGGCAAAACCTGTATCTACAAAAATACAAAAAGTAGCTGGATGCAGTGGTGTGCATCTATGGTCCCAGCTACTCAGGAGGCTGAGGTGAGAGGATCTCTTGAGTCCAGGAGGCAGAGGTTGCAGTAAGCCACGACTGCACCACTGCACTACAGCCTGGGTAACAGAGTGAGATCCTGTCTCCAAAAGAAAAGAAAAAATAATAAAATGATGTGGCTATCAAACAGTGGAGCTGGTATTTCAATCTATGTCTAGCTGACTTAGAACCCAAAACTTTATCTGCTTGTCTTGAAGATATTTGCAATTGCGCGTATAATATTAACAAATAAGTCATCTTGATTTTAAAAAATTCTCTGTTGGCCGGGCGCGGTGGCTCAAGGCTGTAATCCCAGCACTTTGGGAGGCCGAGACGCGTGGATCGCGAGGTCAGGAGATCGACCCAACCTAGCTAACACGGCGAAACCCCGTCTCTACTAAAAAATACAAAAAACTAGCCGGGCGAGTTGGCGGGCGCCTGTAGTCCCAGCTACTTGGGAGGCTGAGGCAGGAGAATGGCGTAAACCCGGGAGGCGGAGCTTGCAGTGAGCTGAGATCCGGCCACTGCACTCCAGCCTGGGCGACAGAGCGAGACTCCGTCTCAAAAAAAAAAAAAAAAAAAAAAAAAAAAAAAAAAATTCTCTATTATAAATTAGTCAATGGTACAGACATGTAAAATTTTCTAATAGAGTTGGAAATATTTTCAGTTTGGGGGGTCAGAACATTATTTGATTTACTTTCTTCTCTTCAGAACCTACTTGTTCTAAAGGAATACTCAAAACTATTGAATTTTTATTATTTTTCTTTAACTATTCTCTTTAAACAGTAAGAATTGTGTTATTAATATGTGAACTAAACAAAACAGT
Organism: Trachypithecus francoisi; assembly: GCF_009764315.1. Classification (NCBI taxonomy): domain Eukaryota; kingdom Metazoa; phylum Chordata; class Mammalia; order Primates; family Cercopithecidae; genus Trachypithecus; species Trachypithecus francoisi. The sequence goes on along the minus strand of NW_022681472.1, from coordinate 76,513,791 downwards.
CAGAAATAGATAAGCTAGTAAAGAAAACACACACAAAAGAAAACAAAAGTGTTTATCATTAATTCCGTTTTTCTCTTTTTATAAGGCACTTTAGCAAATTATCTCCCAAGGCCTATCTTAGCATGATCCAGTTGGGTCCTTTGCCACAATGAGAAGCCACAAGATGAACCATCAGATTTAAAAGGCAATAAATATACTACAGTCCAGTTTCCTGGGAAAGATAAAATGTTTTGAATTTGACTTCCTCTCTATCCCTAAAATTACTTCGGAAAGAAAATACTGATGAATTCCTCATTGGTCTTTTTCCTTTGTATGTTTTGTTAGTTGTTTTTTTCTGAAAAAGAAACAAAAAAGCAGGCTGTGAAAAGTTGTTGTTCATTAATGAAACTCAAAAAGTAGTCAAATCTCTTTGAAGTTTAAGACAGCATCTGTTCCAGTGTCCAAAGAGAGTAGAAAATTAACATCTCTATCACATGGCTTTGAATGTCAAGTTACTGCCACCCAGAAGTTGCAGGTGCAAGGATATAGTTTTGTTTTATAAAGCATATCTGTGTGTGTGTGTGTCTGTGTGTGTGTGTGTGTGCATGTGTACAAAATAAGGACCAGGTCTCAAAAAATTTCATGTTTTTAACTAACTTGCAAATATACTGAGACTTATTAAGCTAAAATTGTCTTCAGGTGGATTTTTCTCAGTTATCTGTCAAAAACCATTTAGAGTTCAGTCAATAATGATCTGGGTCCTATTGTAGGAAATGAAAACTTTCTAGTGGACAACTTCACTTTACCAGTTCAGCTACTTGAAAGAAATATATTTAATAGTGGGAAGTCAGATTTAAGCAGCATATAGAAGATGCTTATATCTCTTCTCTTTCTCAGTCAAGGTTTTTAAAAGTTCCATTCGAATAGTATAAAAATAATGATAAATACCATATTTTATTTTTATTTATTTATTTTTTGAGACAGAGTCTCACTCTGTCACCCAGGCCCAGGATGGAGTGCAATGGCACTGTCTCAGCTCACTGCAACCTCCACCTCCCAGGTTCAAGTGATTCTTGTGTCTCCAGAGTAGCTGGGATTACAGCCATGTGCCACCACACCTGGCTAATTTTGTATTTTTAGTAGAGATGGGTTTCTTCATGTTGGCCAGGCTGGTCTTGAACTCCTGGCCTCAACCTGCCTTGGCCTCCCAAAGCGCTGGGATTACAGGACTGAGCCACCGCCCCCAGCCCCATATTTTAACTTCAACTATATATATATAATATATATAATATAATCTATTATATAATATATAATATAATCTATTATATAATATACAACATATTCTATTATATAATATACAATATAATCTATTATATAATATACAATATAATCTATCATATAATATATATAATATAATCTATTATATAATATATATCATATATAATATACAAATATATAATATATAAAATATATATATAATATATAACATATATAAGTTTATATATATTATACAACTTTATATGTTATATGTAGGCATTAATTTGTCAGTACCTTTTTTTGTTTTTTAAGGTATAAGGTTACGTCATTTATTTGTGACCTTTCTTCTGTTATAATGTAGACATTTATTACTATGAACTTCTCTAGTAGTATTCCTTTTGCTGTATCCCATAAGTTTTGGTAAGTTGTAGTTTCTTTTCATGGGTCTCAAGATATTTTCTAATTTTCTTTTTGATTTCTTATTTGACCCAATGATTATTGTAGACTGTGTTGCTTAATTTATACATATTTGTAAATCTTCCAGTTTTCTTTCTTCTTTTTTTTTTTTTTTTTTGAGACAGAGTCTCACTCTGTCACCCAGGCTGGAGTGCAGTGGTGCATTCGCCACTCACCGCAAGCTCCACCTCCTGGATTCACACCATTCTCCTGCCTCAGCCTCCAAGTAGCTGGGACTACAGGCGTCTGTAACCACGCCGGGCTAATTTTCTGTATTTTTAGTAGAGACGGGTTTTCACCGTGTTAGCCAGGATGGCCTCGATCTCCTGACCTCATGATCCGCCCACCTTGGCCTCTCAAAGTGCTGGGATTACAGGCGTGAGTCACTGTGCCCGACCAAGTTTTCTTTCTTCTATTAATTTCCAGTTTCATTCCATTGTATTCATAAATGATATTTGATATGACTTTAGCCTTTTTACATTTATAAAGACTTGTTTTATGACCTAACATGTAGTATATCTTGGTGAAAGATCTGTGAGCACATGAGAAGAATGTGTATTCTGCTGCTATTGGGTGTAATGTTCCGTACATGTCATTTAGGTTCATTTAATCTATAGTGCTATTTAAGACCTCTATTTCTTTATTAAAAGCCCAGGCTGGACAGCTCCAGTGGTGATTTATTCCAAATATTTAAAGATAGATTAATGCCAGTTCTTCTGAAACTCTTCTAATAAATTGAAGAGAAGGGAACACCTTCAAGCTCATTTTGTGAGGCATTACTCTGATACCAAACATAAAGGAATCACAAGAAAAACAAGAACAACTATAAACAAATATCCCTGATGAATATAGATGCTAAAATCTCCAACAAAACATAGCAAACCAGCCAGGCGTGTAATCCCTGCACTTTGGGAGGTCGAGGCAGGCGGAACACCTTAAGTCAGGAGTTCGAGGCCAGCCTGGCCAACATAGCGAAACCTCGTCTCTACTAAAAACACAAAAATTAGCCGAGCGTGCTGGCGTGCACCTGCAATCCCAGCTACTCGGGAGGCTGAGGCAGGAGAATCACTTGAACCTGGGAGGCAGCGTCTTCAGTGAGCCGAAGTCACGCCACTGCACTCTAGCCTCGGCGACAGAGTAAGACTCTGTCTCAAAAAAACAAAAACAAAAACAAAAAAACACAGCAAACCGAATCCAAAAACAAATTTAAAAGATTATATACCATGATAAAGCAGGATTTATCCCTGGGATTCAAGGATAGCCCAATATACAAAAATCAATTAATGTGATATACGACATTAACAGAATACAGAAAATAAACCACATGAGATCAATCACATCATCTCAACAGATTCAGAACAAATGTCTGTCAAAATTCAACACCCTTTCACAATAATAAGTCTCAACAAAGTCAAACCAGGAGGAAATTACTTCAACTTAATAAAGGACATTTATGAAAAACCCAAGCTCTCACCATACTCACAGGTGAAAAACTGAAAACTTTTCTTCTAAGATCATGAGATCAGGAACAAGCCAAGGATGACTGCTCTTACTACTCCTATTTAAAATAGCACTACAAGTCCTAGCCGGAGCAATTAGTCAACAAAGACACAAATGGGAGCTAAATTATGAGAATTTATGGACACAAAGTGGGGAACAATGGACACGGAGGCCCACCTGAGGGTGGAGGGTAGGAGGAAGGAGGAAACCAGAAAAAATAATATAACTATGGGGTACCAGGCTTGGTATCTGGGTGACAAAATAATTTATACAACAAACCCTTGTGACATGAGTTTTCCTGTATAACAAACCTGCACATATACCCCTGAATCTAAAATAAAATAAAATAAAAAATACAAATCAGAAAGGAAGAAGTAAAATTGTTTCTGTTTGCAGATTATATGGTCTTATATATACAAACTAAAACCTCCATTAAAAAATCTGTTAAAACTAATACATAAATTTAATACAGTTGCAGGATATAAAATCAACAGCTAAAAATCAGTTGTCCAATATACTACCAATGCATTATGTGAAAAGTAAATTGACGGAGCTGAGTGCAGTGGCTCACGCCTGTAATCCCAGCCCTTTGGGAGGCCGAGGTAGGTGGATCACGAGGTCAGGAGTTCAAGACCAGCCTGGCCAAGATGGTGAAACCCCATCTCTATTAAGAAAACAAACAAACAAAAAAATTAGCCAGGCGAGGTGGCAGGCGCCTGTAATCCCAGCTACTCAGAAGGCTGAGGCAGGAGAATTGCTTGGAGGTTGCAGTGAGTCGAGATCACGCCACTGCACTCCAGCCTAGGCGATAGAGTGAGACTCCATCTCAAAAAAAAGAAAAAAAAAAAAAAAGGAAAAGGAAATAAGGGAAATAATCATATTTCAAATAGTACCAACAAATAAAATAGCCAGGCATACTGGCTCATGCTTATAATCCCAGGACTTTGGGAGGCTGAGGCAGGAGGATCACTTGAACCCAGGGGTTTGAGACCAGTCTGGGCAACATAGCAAGATCTTGTCTCCACTTAAAAATTTTTTTTTAAATTAGCAGGGAATTGTGGTGTGCCCCTATGGTTCTAGCTACTTGGGAGGCTGGGGCAGGAGAGTTGCTTGAGCCCAGGAGGTCAAGGCTGCCATGATCATGCCACACTGCATTCCAGGCCTGGGCAACAGAGCTAGATGCTATCTCAAAAAGAAAAAAAAAAAAAAAAGAGTAAAATATCTAGGAATAAACTTAACTAAAGAGGTGAAAAATCTGTATACTGAAAACTACAAAACATTGATGAAATGAATTTAAAAGATAACAAACAAATGAGAAGGCATCTTGTATTCTTGGACTGGAAGACCTACTATAATTAAAATGCCCATACTACTGAAATGTTCTACAGATTTAATGCAATCCAATCAAAATCCCAAATGGCATAGTCACAGAAAGGGAAAAAAAAAGGATCCTAAAATCCATATGGAACCATGAAAGACCACAGATAGCCAAATCAATCTTGAGGCAGAAGGACAAAGCTGGAGTCATCACACTTCCTGATTTCAAAATACATTACCAAGTTAGGTAACAAAACCGACATAAAGACAGACATATAGACCAATGGAACAGAATAAAGAGCTCAGAAACAAATTCACACAAACACAGTCAACTGATTTTCAATAAGGGGGTTAAAAATACATAATGGGGAAAAGATAGTTTCTTCAGCAAATTGTACTGGGAAAACTGGATATCCACATATATAAGAAAGAAATTGGACTCTTATTCCATACACAAAACTATACTGAAAATGGGTTAAAAATTCAAATGTAAGACCCAAAACTATAAAACTGGAAGGAAATTTAGAGAAAAAGCTTAGTTTTGAGGATATCATGGATATAGCACAGGTAAAAATAATAATAATAAACATACAGAATTACATCAAACTAAAAAGCTTCTTCATAGCAAAGGAAACTAACACAGTGAAAAGGCAACTTGTAGAACAGGAAAAAATATTCCCAAACCAAATATCTGATAACGGGTCAATCTTCAAAATAGAGAGAGAACTTCTACAACTCATTAGTAAAAAACTAAAATGCCAATTAAAATATTAGCTAAGGACTTGAATAGACATTTTTCCAAAGACACACAGGCTAACAAGGATATGAAAAAAATGTTCAACATCACCATTCTCCAGGGAAATGCAAATCAAAACTATACAATAGCATCTCATACCTGTCAGAATGGCTATTATCAAAACAACAAAAAACAAGTATTGCAAAGGTGTGGAGAAATTGGAATCTTTGCACACTGTTGTTGGGAATGAAAAATGTTGCAGCCACTGTGAAAAGTAATATGGAGATTTTGCCAAAAAAAATAAAACTTTAATGTATTTCAACAATCTTTCTATTGGGTATTTATCCAAAAGAATTAAAATCAGAATTTTAGCCAGGCACAGTGGCTCATGCCCATAATCCCAGCACTCTGGGAACCCAAGGTGGGAGGATCACTTGAGCCCAGGAGTTTGAAACCAGCCTAGGCAATGCAGTGAGACCCCATCTCTATAAATTGCTTTTTGTTGTTTTTGTTGCTTTTTATTAGACAGGTGTGGTGATGCATGTCTGTAGTCTCAAGTACTCAGGGGGCCAAGGTGGGAGGATCCTTTGAACCCAGGAGTTTGAAGCTGCACTGACTGTGATTGTGCCACTGCTCCAGCCTGGGCAACAGCCTGTGCAACAGAGTAAAACCCTGTCTCAACAGACAAAAAAAAAAAGGAAGTTAGACAAGATATTAGCACTCTTAGTCCATTCAGAACAAAATATTTTAGAGAATTTGTCACCAAGCAGACCTACCCGAAAAGAATGGGCAAAAGATGTTCTCTAAATAGAACACTAATTATAAAAGAAGGAATCTTAGAAAATCTGGAAGGAAGAAAGAACAAGAGAAAGGGTAAAGACATGAGCAAGTGCAATGCATTTTCTTTTTCTGCTTGGGTTTTTCTAAATTATGTTTGATAGTGGAAATAAAAGTTACAACTTATATGATATGATTCTAAATATATGGAGAAGAAATTTTTAAGACAATTATAAAAGGTGGAGGCTAAAGGGAGTTAAAGGGACGTAAGGTTTTTACATTTTACTCAAGTTGATCGACTCTCAACACTAGTAGTCCCTGTGATAAGTTAGGTATATATAATGAAATATGTACATTATATAAGAGGTATATGTATATACAAGAGACTGAAAAAAATTATAGATGAAATTTTTAAAAATGTTTAAGCATCCCATCAGAAGCAAGGAAAAAAATATAGAAATGGAAATCAGAGAGAACAAGCAGAAAACAAGAATTTAAATGGCAGGCTAAAGCCCTAATATAATAATAACATTAAATATAAATGGTCTAAATACAATGATTAAAAGACACAGATAAGCACATTTGAATAAAAAACATGACACAAGTATATGTAGTCTATAAGAAACTCATTTCAAATATAATGATACAGGCATGTTGAAAATAAAAGGATGGAAAAAGGTATACCATGCAAACATTGAAAGAAAACAGGAGTGACTGTATTAATATTACCTAAAATAGATTCCAGAGCAATGAAAATTACCATACACCAAGAAGTACATTATATAATAACATAAGGGTCAATGTACCAAAAAAAAATAATTCTTTTTTTTTTTTTTTGAGACGGAGTTTCGCTCTTTTTGCCCACGCTGGAGTGCAATGACGTGATCTCAGCTCACGGCAACCTCCGCCTTCTGGGTTCAAGTGATTCTCCTGCCTCAGCCTCCCAAGTAGCTGGGATTACAGGCATGCACCACCATGCGTGGCTAATTTTGTATTTTTAGTAGAGACGGGGTTTCTCCATGTTGGTCAGGCTGGTCTTGAACTCCCAACCTCAGGTGATCCACCCGCCTCAGCCTCCCAAAGTGCTGGGATTACAGGTGTGAGCCACCACGCCCGGCGAAAACAATAATTCTAAACGTGTATGCATCAAACAACAGAACTGTAAAGTCTGTGAAGGCAAAACTGGCAGAATTGAAAGGAGAAACAGACAAATTCACAATTATAGTTAGAATTTCAACATATCTCTCTCAACAATTGAGAAAACAACTAGAGAAAAAAATCAGCAAAATAATAGAACTCAAAAACATCATTAACCAACAGGCTCTAATCAACATTTATAGAACACTCCATCCAGTAGGAAGAGAATACATTCAAGTACCCACAGAACATACACCTAGAGCCGGGGGTGGTGGCTCGCACCTGTAATCCCAGCACTTTGGGAGGCTAAGGCGGGTGGATCACCTGAGGTCAGGAGTTCGAGACCAGCCTGGCCAACATGGCAATACCCCCATCTCTACTAAAAATACAAAAATTAGTTGGCCATGGTGGTGCGTGCCTATAATCCCAGCTACTCTGGAAGCTGAGGCAGGAGAAACGCTTGAACCTGGGAGGCGGAGGTTGCAGTGAGCCAAGATCAGGCCACTGCACTTCAGCCTGGGCAACATAGTAAAAAGAAAAAAAAAAAAAAAAAAAAACACCTAGAAAGACATATCATGGTTCATAAAACAAACCTCAAAAAATTTAAAGGAATTGAAATTATAAAGAATGTGTTTTCTGACCACAATGAAATCAAACTAGAAATTGATAACAGAAAGGGCAGAAAGTTACCACACATATGGAAGTTAAACTCTTACATTTTAAAATAATCCATGGGTCAAAGAGAAAGTATTAAAGTACACTTAAAAACACACTGAACTGAATGAAAACAAAACAAAAAAAAATCCCAGCATATCAAGATATGTGGGATATAGCTAAAACAGTGCTGAGAGGGAAATTTTTGGGCTACATACTTACATCAGAAAAGGGGAAATGTCTAAAAAGCTATGAGAGTTTTAAAAAATACCTAGCTATTAACTTAGGTTTTCTGATATATATGGTCTTATAATCCTAGTTGCTATTTCATTCTACTACTACTACTAGTTTGCGACTGTATATGACTATGAGACAAAAAAAGATGTTGCTAATTGGCAAAGTGAATAACAAATCAATAAGTATAAGAAACATATAAGCCTCTACTATGTAGTAGCAGTGATAGAATAAGGTAACAATGATATCAAATTACTATCCTGGATTTCCCTTGGTGTATATTACCTATCATTTCCAAATTTCTACTAGTTTTTTCTTAATTCATTATTTTTTGCTTGGCTTAAAAAAAATGTTTAGCAAAAAAAAAAAAAATAGACTCATGAGTGTGTTGTATTTGTGTTAGTCAGAATGAAATTCTGTCTCTTGTTTCCAAGTAAGCTTGACACATTTATATTCATTGTAACTGCCATTATAATTGGATTTACTTTTACCTTCTGGTTTCATATATTCTATTTATCATACAATTATATTTGTGGAAACAAAAATGACATTTTAGATTTGTGCAATTCACATACCTCATATTGATGGCTCATTTGAAATGAATTTATGACCAGAAGACCTGTTTATAAATACTGAGGACCGAAACAAAAGAATGATATTTGAAATGAGATTAGATTTGAAAAATATTTAAAGGTAAAATTAAAATGATTTGATTGGTAATTGAATGAGTGAAGTAGCAGACGAGAAGCTAATCTCCAGCTGGGAAAACTTAGTAAAAGTTGGCACCATACAATAAATGAAGTAAAGTTACACTAAATATCCCATTCCTCTCTATACAAGTACTGTCCCTTCAGGGCCCTCTCTGTGGGAATTTGGAATTACAATGAGCTATGACCACACCACTGCACTCCAACCCAGGCAACAGAGCGAGACCCTGTCTCTAAATATATATATATATATATATATGTACGTGTGTGTGTGTGTGTGTATTTTTTGTTTTATTTTTTATGTTTTTGAGACAGAGTCTCACTCTGTTGCCCAAGCTGGAGTGCAGTGGCACGATCTCGACTCACTACAACCTCCACCTCCCGGGTTCAAGCAATTCTTCTGCCTCAGCTTCCCAAGTAGCTGGGATTACAAGTGTGTGCCACCATGCCCGGCTAATTTTTGTACTTTTAGTAGAGACAGAGTATTGCCATGTTGGCCAGGCTGGTCTTGAACTCCTGACCTCAGGTGATCCATCCACCTCAGTCTCCCAAAGTGCTGGGATTACAGGCATGAGCCACCGTGCATGGTATGTATATATATGTTTTAATATATGTGTGTGTGTATATATATGTGTGTGCGTGTACATATATGTATATATGTATATGCGTATATATACACATACACACACGCACATGTCGCAAACTTGACATATATATACACACATCAACCCAATTGCAAACTTGACATATGATTGTGTATATATATATATGACATATATATACATATACACAATTGCAAAATGATATACATATGTACATACACATAAAAGATGAGGACTATGATGTGAAAGTTAGTCATGGAGTACTGTCAGAGCTAAGAGATGGAGAGATGAGTTAGAATACTGAAGTGGACAGAGATGGAAAAAAGTAGTTTAGGAGAAAAGAGTAGTTTGGGACTGAGAGGTATTGCAATGAAAATGTGCACTAACTTGTTTAATATAATGTACTGTAAACAAAAAAGTTTGCAATTAGGTTGGAAAGTTTAAGGTCAGATCAGACTAAAGAGTTTGGAGGACAGAGGTCCACAAAGAATGGTGCAAGGGGGCCTGATAGATGGAGTTGTGGCTGAGCTTCAATGTGCAAGCTAGGATATTCAAGGCATGTGTGCAAAGTCCATCATGTTATGGGATGTGGCCATAAGTGGAGAAAAAAGAGGGATGGGCTGAGGGCCAGATGCAGGAGACTGGCACCTGGGTGCTGGTGGCTCTTAGTATGTTCTCCTTGCACTGTGGTTCTGGCATAGTATGCTGAAGCATTTGAGAATTCTAAATTTCAAATTGGCCTTGCAAGGTTTTTTGTCAAGGTAGAAAGAACTAATTTTAGCAAATATTTCGCCAACTTGTTTTATAACTACTAGGCATGTAGACATATGGCATATGAGCCACTATAAGTATTCTTGTGCAGAGTCCTGTAAATGCTAATGACAAGACTTGTGCCTGGACTATAGTAGATGCTTAATAAACTTTTGGTGAATGAATATGCAGCAACAGTGAACATGATGGCTCAAAATAAGGAGAGACGGCCAAAAGTAGATCAAATTGGCCAGAAATTCCAAGAGATAAAGTCTTCTGCTAGGGTTCTAATGTGATAGCAGTATAAATTCAGTTATTTGGAGGAGAGTTAATAAGTCATGTCTGAATTATTATATTTAGAAATATTTTTTATTTTATTTAGAAATTTGAATTGAATGAAAACATCAATAAGAAAAAAGGTATCCTTTGTCTTTGCTCTAAAACAAAGGTGTAAAGACTCAGTTTTAGCTAACTATTTATTCTCAGACACTCCTAGAAACTTGTCAAAAGCCCTGGCACAAAAATTGAATTTGGCCTGAATCTCTGACTTACTGTGTGTTACCTGGAGGGGTCGCTTGACCTCCTCGCACCTCAGATCGTTCAGCTGGAGGCATGCGATGAAGCAACAGTGTGCCGAAAACCAGATGAGAACTCTGTTAATTTCACTGGGTAAATTACAATAGGGAAGAAAGAAAACAACTATTTCTTTCTTTCTTTTTCTTTTCTTTCTTTTTTTTTTTTTTTGAGACGGAGTCTCGCTCTGTCGCCCAGGCTGGAGTGCAGTGGCTGGATCTCAGCTCACTGCAAGCTCCGCCTCCCGGGTTTACGCCATTCTCCTGCCTCAGCCTCCCCAGTAGCTGAGACTACAGGCGCCCGCCACCTCGCCCGGCTAATTTTTTTGTATTTTTAGTAGAGACGGGGTTTCACCCTGTGAGCCAGGATGATCTTGATCTCCTGACCTCGTGCTCCGCCCGCCTCAGCCTCCCAAAGTGCTGGGATTACAGGCTTGAGCCACCGCGCCCGGCCAAAAACAACTATTTAAAAGAAGTATTTTAAACTTGTCTTTTAAGCCTTTTTGAACATGGAGTTTCCTATTATTTAAGTAGACATGGTGAATAACGCCTATAGTAAATTCCTTCTAAACTACATACTTACACCTGATACTTAATTAGTACTTTAAAGGGATTTTCTTTAGGAATTAAAAATAACATTTGTAGCTTTTAAGCCTTCAAAAAGTCTTGACCAACTTTTTACATTTTTAAATTCTGAGCATAATCTAGAAGTATACAATAGCAGGAAACCTACCAGAACAGGGGAAATTGAAAATCTTCATTGTAACCAAGCAGCAAGTTCTTAGGGATGAGTACATGTGTCATCTTTCAACCTAACAGTGTTTTCAACAACACCCATAATTATGCAAACATTTATTTCTTGCTTATCAGAGCTTTCAAAGGATAATTTTATTTACTCCCCACAATTAACTCTAAGTAAGATCTTACTACCATGTCTATTTTATATACAGAGAATATAAATATAGAGAAACTGAGGCTTAGAGAGATTGAGCAATTTTCCCAAGACTATGCAGACAGAAGTGTGAGGGTGCCCCAAATCGGTAGTTCAATTCTAAAACCCTCTATTTTATACTTGATATTGTCTCACCTGTGATAGAAATCACTGGATTAATGTGGCAGCAGATAACCTATTGATTATATAAGCCTCAGGGTGTTCAAGACAAACATACTGTCATTAAAGAGAAAAAAATTTGGAATTTACAACCCTATTCTGCAAAAATAGGCATTGTTACTTTTTTGTTATCCAATTAGAGTTAAGGACACAAATATAACTGTAAAGAGTCATGTGTAAAAAGCTTAGGAAACTTGTGTTTTCATCTACAACACCCCCCAAAGTAGAAGTCCCAAGCTTCAGAGTTTATATAAGAATGACCTGGGGAAGTTTTTCAAAGCAGACATATGCCCAGAACCCATTACTATAAATTCTGAGGAGCTAGGTCTGGGGTTTGGACACAAAATTTACATTTTTAGCAGCAGCCAACTCACTGCAATGGAGGCCACTCTCAGACCACTTTGAGAAGTACAGCTTTACATTCCTTTTCACCGCTGATTCTTGAGGCCACCTGGCTTTTCAAAACAAAAAATTGCTTAATTAGAAGCCTGATGAATTTGGTGTGAACAAACAACAGGTGCTGTCTGCAAGAGATGAGTCAGGAACAAAATCAAAGTAGGTCCTGGTTCTCTGCCTACACATAATATATAGCTAGAGCCACTGAACACTTAAGTTCTCAATCCTGCACTAATCTGGGTTGAACTTGGAAACCCTAAAATACTAGAAAGAAAATGCTATGATAGAGAACACACCTGTAATTCACAAAAATATAATTTATTTGGTAAGCTTCTCAATTGCTTGCTTTCATCCTCAAGTTACCCTGCTATGGCTTCCAGGGTAGGCAGGATGTGACTAATACCTGGAGTCACACTTCTTAATGGCATTATTGGGACTGCTAGTGACAGTACCAGCCCTTGAATTGGAATAATTGCATTATTAGGACTGAGAGCGACAGAACGAGGATTTGCAATTGGAATGATAATTCTACTAACTGGGTCTTGGAGCCTAACACCTCTCTTGGATAAAGGTAGGAAGTCTCAATTTACTGAATTGCTTTAGGTCCCCTCCACCCTGACAAAGATTTCAGCCACCTGTGTGTGTGAACACAGGCTTCTTAATTTGAAAACTTGGAATAGAATTTGGATTTCCTTATTCTCCTAAAAATATAAAATCAGGTGTCAATACCTGGGAAAAAGGAAATGTAATGGATTCTTTAAAAATCTTATATTCCCAGTTTCTTACCTTTCTCCCAAATGACTAAGATTTCTTTAGTTTGAGATTTTCTCTCTCTCAAATTGATGCATGAAAAGAAAATTAGTGTAAATCATTAGAAAAAATTAAAGTTGGCTTAACTTTTTTCTCCCTTTGTCTTCTTTTTAAATTTGTAAGTACTTTGAAGCTTGGGAACTTCTCCTTTAGGGATGTTGTAGATGAAAATACAAGTTTCCTAAGCTTTTTACTTTGTAATTAACTAGGAAGATTTTGGATTTTTTAGTCTTTCCAAAGACCGCACAATATTTCTATCGGACAAGAGGCTTTTTAATCTGTCCATGATCATGCCTGAGGGATAGCAGTTTGTAATGTCCCCAAAATTGTGAGAAAATGTTCAAATGCATATTTATTAATTTGGGAACAGAGTCACTTTTTATCCCAAATTATCAGAGAAGATTCTTTTACCCAGAAAAGCTTAGCAACTACACCCTCTAATAAGAAAATCAGTTTCCAGAAATTAAGCACATTTTTGGGGTGTTTGAAAAAGCTGAAGGCCAGCCACAGTGGCTCACACCTGTAATCCCAGCACTTTGGGAGGCCGAGGCAGGAGTTCTAGACTCCTTAGGAGGAGGATCACCTGAGGTCAGGAGTTCTAGACCAGCCTGTCTAACATGGTGAAACCCCATCTCTAAAAAAGTACCGAAAAAAAAAAAAAAAATAGCTGGGCATGATGGTGGGTGCCTGTAATCCCAGGTACTAAAGAGGCTGAGGCAGGAGAATGGCTTGAACCTGGGAGGCGGAGGTTGTGGTGAGCCGAGATCGCGCCATTGCACTTCAGCCTGGGCAACAAGAGTGAAACTCCATCTCAAAAAAATTTAAATAAATAAATAAATAAATAGCTGGTAAGTTTGTTCAGCTTTTCAGGAATAAGATAAAATGCCATGTAGTTTCTAAGGAAGATTATTTCTATAATGTAGATACTTAATCTGTTTCTCTCATCAAGATTATTAGCAATTGCTATGGACACACACACACACATTTTAAAATCTTATCTTTAGAGATTACAATTAAGGCCATTAAAATATCAAAGGACGATTAGATTACAAACCTTCCCCCTGAGTAGCACTTTCTGCTATTGTTGATTTGTGCTGTAAAGCACAAACTTTTCTTGACAGAAGTTGCTAACATTTAAATTAAGGATAGTTTTGTCCTTTTCTATAATCTGGGTCTGGAAAAATGCAAGTGATAAACATGTTATTTAGGCTATGTAAATAACTTTCTACCCTTAGATCTGAAACACACATGAATCTGGAGACAATTCTTAAAATTTAAATAGTTCAATAATATGAAACTTTGCTCCTATATAATTATTCAGTGATCTAATGTAAAGTTCAAAAATACATGACTTTCTTTTTCAATAAGTGATCCAGATGGCTATATTTGATGATTTTGTTGCCAATCAGATCACAATTTTTGACCTTAAATACTTTTGAATACCTACCTACTCTTTAGGGTACAGCTTTAGTCATATAATATTTTAAAACTAATTTCCTCATCTGTGGAAAGGCCTATTGAGAGATGATTATAAAGAGTTTTCTATGACTTTTGCTTTTTGTTCCTTTCATTTTCACTTTGGTAATCCTTAAAAAGTAACTCAAGCCAGGCGCGGTGACTCACCCCTGTAATCCCAGTACTTTCGGAGGATGAGGTGGGCGGATCACCTTAGGTCGGGAGTTCGAGACCAGCCTGGCCAACATGGAGAAACCCTGTCTCTACTAAAAAATACAAAATTAGCCAGGTGTGGTAGCGCATGTCTGTAATCCCAGCTACTTGGGAGGCTGAGGCAGGAGAATCACTTGCACCCAGGAGGCAGACGTTGCCGTGAGCCGAGATTGCGCCATTGCACTCCAGCCTGGGCAAAAAGAGTGAAACTCCATTTCAAATTGAAAACAAACAAACAAACAAACAACTCAAATAATATTCAGAGTCTAATTTGAAAGGATCAAAGATTGACAAATTACTACTCTGATATAGTGAAACCTTCAAAAACTACAAGGATAAATAAAATGATCTTCCTCTACCTATATCAATCAATCAATGAATATTTTAATCTCTTCCAATCTGTTCATTCCAATTTCTTGAGTGTCTTATAAATGCTTAGATCTCCGTCTCTTCACATTTTAAAATCTAGTGACCATCATTAACACAGCCATACCATCTTCAAAATTTTCTCTGCATTAATTATAGAGCCATGGAAGTTCAGGCTTGGAATTAACATTAAAAGGCAAGTAGTCCAATCTCTATGAGATGCTGGAAATTCCTTTGCCTCACGCGAACTGGAAATAAAAAACTAAATTTCAGGTTAATTCTTTCCCATCTTTACACAGTCAGTACTCTTAAGAAATTCCATCATTTGCAGAACTGAAATATGATGTGTTTTAATCCCCAGTGGTATACAGACAGTCTTGGGATCACAGGGTATGTGCTAAAGCTCATATGTGTTTCCAAGGCATATAAGTTTCCCAGTGTCTCTTGCGTCCTCTGAATCTTCTGTGTCACACTAAGCATTACTAATTCCTACAGCCATGCATCATGAAACAGAGTTGCTATCAATATTCCTGTTCTTATTGCTAGGTATCTTCTCAATGTGCAAAAGTTTGTCTATATTCTCAAGGTAAGAGATTTGTACACTACCGCATTTGGTATGCTTAATACAAACCAGTATTTTCTATGTGGTTTGTAGATATTTGGGGGACCCTGAAGTCCTTTCAGGGCATCAAAGTGATTTTAATATTAATTCTAAGGCATTTTCATCTTTCACTTTGTTGACATTTATATTGATGATGTAGAGACGATGGGCAAAACTGATAGTGCCTTAGCTGGAAAATAGTAAGAGCAAACTGTACTAGCAGTCATTCTCACATGATTTACCCCCCAAGCCCTCACTAGGAAATAAATAGCAAGTTTCATTTAAGAAGATCCTTGATAAAGCACTAAATAGTTGTTTTTTGCTTTTTTTTTGAGACAGATTTCCGTTCTCATTGCCCAGGCTGGAGTGCAATGGCACAATCTTGGCTCATCACAACCTCCACCTCCCAGGTTCAAGCCATTCTCCTGCCTCAGCCTCCAGAATAGCTGGGATTACAGGCATGTGCCACCATGCCCAGCTAATTTGGTATTTTCAGTAGAGACAGGGCTTCTCCATGTTGGTCAGGCTGGTCTCAAACTCCCAACCTCAGGTGATCCGCCCACCTCAGCCTCCCAAAATGCTGGGATTACAGGTGTGAGCCACTGTGCCCAGCCACTAGTTTTAATTTTATTAAATTTTAATCCTTCAGTATTTGGCTTTTTAGCATTCTGTGTGAAGAAATAGAAAGGACACACCAAGCTACCCTGGTTATCTGGAGGAAAAGCTTTCATGTGATTGAGTTGCAAGCCTCGCTGGCCACTTTTATCATGGAACATAACTTTTACTTGAAAGAATAATTAACAGACAAACTACTATTATTCAAGTGTAGGCATTTGGAAGCCTTTTTTTTTTTAATTGAACGAAGTGAACCTGTCACTACAATGCAAGCAACCGACAGTATTTATTGCTAATGATAATATGTAGCTTTCAAGAGAAAACTAGAATTTTGGGAAACTTGTATTTGCCACCATGGACATGACAGATTCTTAATATCTGAAGACACTGGATGGGATTGGTGGTAATATTAATGATTGTGATCTTTTGGGTTATCAAAAATGAAATGTGTCAACATTTAGAAAATCTGCATAACTCATTGGACCTGGCTGGGCACGGTGGCTCACGCCTGTAATTCCAGCACTTTGGGAGGCCGAGGCGGGCAGAACATGAGGTTAGGAGATTGAGACAATCCTGGCTAACATGGTGAAACCCCATCTCTACTAAAAATACAAAAATATTAGCCGGGCATGGTGGTGGGCGCCTGTAGTCCCAGCTACTCGGGAGGCTGAGGCAGGAGAATGGCCTGAACCCAGTAGGTGGAGCTTGCAGCGAGCAGAGATTGCACCACTGCACTCTAGCCTGGGCAACACAGCAAGACTCTTGTCTCAAAAAAATAAAAATAAAATAACTCATTGGACCTGTATTTTTTAGATAATCAATACACAATATTACAAATTCATAAATGGTTATAAAAGATGCATTTACAGTGTAAGACAGAACAACAGATTTTAATGTATTATCAGAGTACACAAAATTCACTCACACTGAGTACACACTGACAGGCCTTGCTGGGCTTCCTCACTCACTCAGCTAGCATTAGATTATGCGCTTTTTGTCTTGTCCTATTTCTACATGGCTGCCCATTCTTTGTTAAACTAAAGCATAAAAACAGACAATTTCTTCTGTATCTTTGGGTCTTCATTCTAAAAGCCGCTATGTATGTATACACATTAAATAATTGTATATGCCTTTTCTCCTATTAATCTACTTCATGCCAGTGATTTTCAGCAAATCTTCAGAGGGCCAAGCCCTGGGCCAATTCACAACATTGCAACTTACCAAGTTTTGATGTAGTATAAAGGAGGAATACTTTAAAAAGCCTATGTAAATACTCTTCCATTTTTCAATTATATATGCGTATGACACAAGATTTTTTTTCTTATACTTCAATCAGAACAACAATTGAATGCAAAAGCAAATAGGAGAATCCAGCTGTCTTCTATCAGCTAGACAGCAAAGAGATTTACAAAAATGGAAAATAATGACACTCTTCTCACTTTTGATTTTGAAAAACAGCTATTTTCACAAAATGTTATTCAGTTGGTATGTAACTGCATTTATTATTACTTTAAATGACTTAAGTATTTTAAAACTTTTTAAGTCAGCTTTAAAATCTAATGTGGTAAATATTGATAGACATAACATATAAACTGTTTTTGAGGTTCTCAATAATTATTAAGAGTGTAAAGAGTTTCTTTACTAAAAGTTCTAGAACCACATATACAGAGGATTATGAAGGTACTATATCCTTGTTCTGGATACTTTGTCTCTCAGATATATAAACATACGTTTTGTGCTGTGGGATGGAGGTCAGCAACAATATACTGCTAAGTCACATCTACTCAAGTAAAGACTACCATGTTTTCTCTGTTGCCTTGTACAGGTGAAAGCATAACAGGTATGTGTTCCATAAGGTATATTTTAGGATGTCAAAACCTGAAAGGGATGGCTGAAAGGATGTCATCTTCTGATCTAAACAGCTCCTGTAAGATAGAAAGCTGAGGGTGAATTATCCAATGTTATTCAATTGGTTGGTGCCATAGCTTATTTGTGAAACTGGATCTTATGTCTCTTAATTTGGTGTTTGTGAATCAGTACTCCATGACCGACAGTTTGGCCTGAGACTCAGAAAAGAAGTTGCATTAAATGGGAATGTCTGGGATATATTCATGGGCACTGACTAAGTCAATCTAAAAGAGTGACGGGGTCAGGCAAAGTGGCTCAGATCTATAATCCCAGCACTTTGGAAGGTAGAAGAAGAAGAATTGCTTGAGCCCAGGAGTTCGAGACCAGTCTGGGCAACATAGTGAGACTCCATCTCTATAAAAAACAAAAATAAAAGAGTGAGGGGACAGTAGAAAGCTGAAGTAGGTCAAATAAGGGAACCTAGAATGAAGCCATGGTTAATGCTCACCAAGAATAATTTAAGGAATAGAAGGCCAGGAAAAGAGTGCAGTACTAATGTTTGTCTGAATACCCACAATGTTGCAGGCACTGAGCTAAGCTCTTAATATAATTTAACACATTATATCATCAAAACCACTTTGTAGCTATTTTCTCCATTTATCAACCAGGAAATGAAGATCCAGAGAGGTGAAATAGGCTTCTAGGATCTCACAAACAGCAAACATCAAAGATAGGATTTGAATGTAAAGTCTCTCTCAAACTTGAAAGTTTGCTTTCAAATAACTTTCAGCTCTGGCTTCACATTGTATTAGTCTCTTACCTCTTTCTTTGGGGTGGAGATGGGAGGACGACAGAAATGCATAGCTGTATAATCAGCTTTTACATCCATTTGCAGTCGGAGAACATTTTACTTTTGTTTTATGGGTAATGAATTACAAGTAAGAGGCGAGAAACAACAAATGTGTTTTTCTATAATAAAGAAAACCAGTTTTAGCAAATGTGCTTCTTGCTTGAACTATTAGCACAGGCACAGTTAAATGCTAGTAAGCAATAACAGGTATTCCCGCATTATGTATCATATTCATGAAAGTTTAGAGCTGGAAGGTTAAGTGTCCCCCTGGAGTCTCACAGCTAGATACTTGGCACCCCACAATTTCCACTCTACCTCTAAATCAGTTTAATCCACGTTATACGTCAGAGTACAGAAGTTAGGTGATATATTTAAAATTATAATTTAGCATTTGAAAACTACCGACAAACTGAATCAGGAAGCTCGAGTCTGATGAAGTGGGCTGAAATTGTGCTCTGAAATTTAAGCCAGTCTCTCGAAGAGTTGAACCACCTAAGACAGAGTTCAAACAAAGGCTGAAGCGTGAAAGTTTGCTGGGGGAAATCAGTGGGTTCCCCTGAGCAGCGTGAAGTCATCAGGCCAAGGTAATGCTTCCCAGAGGTGTAACCGCTGTGTGTGGGGGTGGGAAGGGGGGCGGAAATGCACAGTACTTTGCAGGTCAGCCCCTGGGGACCGGGATGGCTGACTACCTGGTATTGCAGTAAAATGCTTGACCTCCAATCACATGCCCCAACACTACACCTTGTGCGACGTGCTGAAAGCATCATTTCCAGTTTGTTTGACTTTTCTGTTTCGACTTATTCATTATAGCCCATATATGTGATAAGGACTAAAAACCCAGTCTTCAAGGTCCTGTCGAGTTCCAAAGAAGTCCAACCCTCAGAAGATCCTTGGAAGGGGAAGAAGGAAAAAAGAAAGAAAAATCTGTTTTATCCTGTAACAGTTTGAGCGCAATCTCCGAAGACCAAGTTGGTTCATTTGTAAACTCACTCTCATTTTTTCCTAAACAGTGCCACCTACTGTCCAATTTAAGTCATCAGCAGGCTTGTTGGCAAGGACCAAGGGAAAGAAAGGGGGCGGGGCGGGGGGGGAGGAGTAACCAAAAAACGAACTCTACCCAGCCTTGGGGCACGGTGAAAACGACGAGGAAAGGCCATCTCCACGCAAGACGTATTTTCACTCGTTAACTTTGCAGAAGGCTTGCAAGAACCAAAAGCCATTTAAGCCATTTCCTTCGAGATGGCTAAATACAAGTCATCCAGAAAACAATTTTTATTATTGTATTTTTAATGCGCGCTGTTTGAGTACTTCTCCGTTAGGGGACCAGGTTGAGCAAAAATATACATATAATTATTTTTCTATTTTTTTCCGCCCACCCACGGTAGAAACCTCTTTATGAGAAAGGCTTTGACACTTGACGTCAGCTCAGAAACTTTTGAGTTGGCGGGAAGAAAGGGTTAACAAGTGGTGGACCAGCGCGGTCTTTATTTAGAGTCCCAGCCGGCTGTCGAAGGCTCCAGGTACACACACACACACACGCACACTTACACACACGTGCACACACCCCTCCCAACTGTTCCTCCTCGGGTCGGTTACTTAGCTGAAGGGCACCATTTGGCTTTAAAACAAATTACTTAAGCGCAACAGGGAGTTTATCGCTTGGAGGGAACTTGTAACGCGGGAGTTCAGGGAAATCCAAGAGGCGAGGGCTCCCACCTCCGCCGCCAGAGGAGAGCAGGGAATCAGGTGGTGGCCCCCTATGTGTCTTGCATTTCTCTGCACACGTTAGCAATCAAGTTAATTGAATTCATTGGAGTTTAGAATCGGCCTCTAGCTCAGAGAAGGCTTTGAATGGCCAATTTCTCTCTCTCCCTCTCCCCCTCCCCGCCTCCCGCCCGCCCGCCCGCGCTCCCAGTTCCCTCCCCTCAGGGTTCCCCAGTCCACACCTCCCTCTCCACTTCCCTCACCCCCCCACTCCCTCCGCCGCCCTATTAAAACACCCACCAGCTCACTTGTTAAGACCCCCTTAAGTTGGAGGAGGCAGAAAGGCAACAACGGCGAGGAAGGAGAAGTCAAGACGTCTGGAAAGAATTACCCAGTCCTGGCTTCGAGCAGCCCATTGAACCAGAGACTTGAAACAGCCCCAGCCAAAGACTTTTCTCCCGATTCTGCCCTTCCTGGGTTCTGCTGAGTCTTCCACAGTCTTTTTTTTTTTTTTTCTGTAAGACGAAAAAGAGATTTTCTGTTATCGGGGGCAGAAAGACTGAAGCAAAAAAAAAAAAAAAAGAAAGAAAGAAAAGTTAATTTATTTTTAAAGCATAATTTTTTTAAAGAATTAGACTGAAGTGCAACAGAAAAATAAAGAGAATATTAGTGAAATTATTTTTTAAAGTGGGGGAGAATCAAACATTTAAGACTCCCCTATCCTTTTTAAATGTTGTTTTTAAATTTCTTATTTTTTTTGGCCGGTCGTCTCAAATTCATCTGATCTCTTATTACCTCAATTTTGGAAACTGCCCGCCACCGACCCTCCGGGACCACACAGACAGGCTGAGGACGACTTTATGACCAAGAGCTGAACAAGGTATGTTACACTGGCGCGTTTTGGTGAAGGATGAAGGTCCTTAAATAGGCCAGGGAGAAGGAAGAAATGATCCATATAATTGTTTTAAAAAAATTTAAGCCAGTTTCGATAGAAAAGTTGGAAGTTTAAAAATTTCCAACAGACTGAAGATCAGGGAATATTCAGGTCACTGTCAGGCTTAGCAACATAGCCCTCTTTTCCCATCTCTGCGGCTCTCGCTAGAAATCCGCTGCCTTTCTGGGGACACAGGTAACCTCTCTGCCTGGGGAAGGCTGCACGTCCCCAGATGTACTTTTCCATTTTGCATCTTCCGGAGCAGCAGAGGGGCTCCTGAGTTAGGAAACAAGAATTCCCAATGTGTAAGGAAAATGCATTCTGCACAGCCGCCCCCAGCCCTTCCCTTCCTTTTTTCCCCCACCACACACACTGGGGGGAGAAAAACTGAAATAGCCCAGCGCGTTTTACTTTTAAGTGAGAAACTCGCTTCTTGCTGGGAATGCAAAGGGTTAAGCAATCTGGGCTTCCAGCTCCGACAAGCTGGGACCCTGGAGAAGGAGGGTCCTTCTCTACCTCCTCGCAGCTACCGGCCCCCTCTCAGCCACTCCCCCCTTTCCCGGGCCTCCCCTCCTTTGCACTTCCCGCACCCCATTAAAGTGTCAGGCTCGTCAGTCTGGGCTCAGCTCGGCTCCGGAAGCTTTACTCGGGCCAGGGGTCCCTGACGCAGGCAGTGGCACCCACAGATGGGAGCGGGAGGAGGGCGCGCATCCTTCCTCTCCGCGCCGGGCCACCCTCCGGCCGCCCGGGGGCAGGGCGTGCGTGGGGACCGCGCGCTGGGCTTCGGCAGCTGCAACGTCCCCAGAGCCAATTCCGACGTGGCACAGCGCACGCCGGCGCTTCTCTCCTCAGTTGCAGCTGGGGACACTGCCCGGTGGGAGATCTGGGGGCGCCGTCTCGAGCGCCCAGCCCAGGAAGGGGGCGAGGGGCCTGCGGGAGCTGGGGTGAAGGTGGGAGGGAAGCCAGAGGCTGGGTTGGGATGGATAATCAACACCTTGGGCGGAATTCGTCACGCCTGTTCCCGCCCAGCGTGAGCCAGGGCTCCGAAATGGGTCCCTGTGAACAGGAGGGCGGGTCTGAAAGGAGGGTCTGTATGAGGGTGAGAAGCGGGAGGCGAGAAAGCCTTTTTCCTCTGACCACGGAAACGCAGCCGCGGGGGAACGGCGCTAAAGGATAATTAAGGCTGCAAAGAGGCGCTGGGAGCACAGGGGCGGTGCCTGGGGAGGAGGGCTTGCAAGACCCAGGTCCTATTACACAGTCTTAGGTGCCAGTTTCCCCCAGTTCCGCTCCCTACATCCCCGAAACGTCCGCGCTGAGTACTTAGATTCAGGGACACCGCGCGCCTCTGGGGCGAACGAGCTGCTGCATCCTGCAGCCGCTCTCCGGGAGGGAACGTGTAGAAGCCCCATCAGCCCCTCCCTGCCCACTTCCTCACCCTTGGGACCGTTGCTGCCTGTTGGGTCTCCGGAGCAATTGCCCAGAAACGCGACGCTGCTCCAACCCACGTGTCTGAGCTGGGATTGCCTTTGACGTCACATGCAGGGGGGAGGTGTGACGCAATAGATAGGGAAGCCCCGATTGGCCACCAAGGGCTTCCCCCAACTGGAGGCCTGAGTATATATAGACCATCAGTTCAGTGTTAGAATAAAGCGAAGGAAGTTGGTGGATGGCCTTTGCTGAAGGAGTGAGGCCGCTTGTTAAGAGGGAGACAACTTCACCGCTCATTGTACATTCCAAGACTTTGGCTCAGATTTCTCACTGCGGTTAAGGCATATGATTAAGTACTTTTGGCGGTATTAAGTCAGGTTATTATTTTTTTAAAAGGTTATTTTAAGAATAAAGTTTTTTTTTTTTTTTTTTTTTTTTTTTTTTTGAGACGGAGTCTCGCTCTGCCGCCCGGGCTGGAGTGCAGTGGCCGGATCTCAGCTCACTGCAAGCTCCGCCTCCCGGGTTTATGCCATTCTCCTGCCTCAGCCTCCCGAGTAGCTGGGACTACAGGCGCCCGCCACATCGCCCGGCTAGTTTTTTTTTGTATTTTTAGTAGAGACGGGGTTTCACCATGTTAGCCAGGATGGTCTCGATCTCCTGACCTCGTGATCCGCCCGTCTCGGCCTCCCAAAGTGCTGGGATTACAGGCTTGAGCCACCGCGCCCGGCAAGAATAAAGTTTTTAACGGTCAACACATATTTACATTCACGATACTAGATTTAAAATTAAAATATGTATTTCTATAGATCCAAGTCCGTCAATCTCTTTGTAGATACAATTTTAAGTTTTATAGTTCTGTGACTACTGAATTGAAAAGAACTTTTAAATTCTAAATTTTTATTTCCTTCCAATGTGTGCAAGTTGACTCATTGATTAAATTAGTTTTCACCACATTTTTCTAGAGCTTAATAAGATTACAGTACAGCTGGTACTGTATTTTGAGTACCCATCATACTCCACCAAAAGTTCTCCCAATAGTTTCGGGATTCTTTTACATTTTCAATGACAATTTAACCCTTTAAGGTAACTGTTGCGTTGATATATTATGTCTTGTGTGTGTTTCCAATTCTGGGACAGATAATTCTGATTTCTCAGTGGACATTTCTAGAATAAAATATTATAGCTAAAGTATCATCCCCCCTATTTCTTTTTTCTTAGATATCACCTGAGTCTGGTAAATAGAAAAATATACTGTAGACGTGCTGATAAATGCATATTACCAGAGTTGCTTGTACTGTACCCAGAGTCGAATCCCTTTATCAAAGAAAGTTACGCAGTTTATAAAAATTCAAGGACTTAACAAATCAGTGACTAGCATTAAATTCTAATGTCACTCTCCACAGAGCAAAGATATTTAGTCAGCTACCTTCCTGGAAATGGGGAATTGTGCAACAAGTGAGTAAGAAACTGTTACTAGAAAGTAAGTTAGTTGGAACCACTCATTTTTGTTAGGTCTGTGGAATATAGCCCCATAGTATTGAATTTCATAAATACTTTCCCATACATGATTTCCTTACTAGGTAAGATTTTTTTTTTTTAATTTTTTTTCTTGAATTTTTAAACACTTTTCACTCGTTCATTTATTTCCTGTTGTTGGCACTCTGGGGGAAGTCCTTTGTCAATGGATCAAGGTAGACATACCCTTTTTCAAAGTTGTATTACATAGTTACTTTCAAAGTCTAAGAACAAGTAGTTTGTTGCGTTATTAGCTTCCTGGCTCTTGTATGAAGTGTGATCCCTGAGTTAAAGTTATGGGAGGACAGAGCATAACCCCCATGTCTCCTTCTGGGTTCTCCTCTTTATCCATGCAAACCCAGGCTGTGTTCCTGTCAGTGACAGAGTTGGTGGCAGCTGGTATATCAACGGAGTGGAGGGACAGCTACCTGTAGAGAAAACTAATTTCCATCACCTCAATTTGTTGTTTTATCCTTTCCCCTCTAGCAAGGATCTATGTAGAGTAAGTATTATCCTACTGCATACAGCTTTAAATTATTTAAGTATATTTTGCTCACTCCTGTAATCCCAGCACCTTGGGAGGCTGAGGAGGGCAGATCACCTGAGGTCAGGAGTTCGAGACTAGCCTGGCCAACATGGTGAAACCCTGTCTCTACTAAAAATACAAAAATTAACCAGGTGTGGTGGTGGCCACCTGTAATCCCAGCTGAGGGAGGCTGAGGCAGGAGAATTTCTTGAACTCAGGAGGTGGAGGTTGTAGTGAGCTGAGATCTCACCACTACACTCCAGCCTGGGCAACAGAGTGAGGCTCTATCTCAAAAAAAAAAAAAAGTATATTTTGAATGGTAGTCATGTGGAGTTCATATATATGCTGCCTTTCCCACAATCTAGGAGAATGTTACTGATGAGACTCAAATATAACAAGGTTACACTGTTAAATATTTTCTTATTTAAATTAAATAAATTTATTGATGAATGCCTCTTAACTGAATACATCTATACTGCAGATAATTTAAAAATTAATTAAAAGTTTATTTAATGAAACTTTAAAATATACTGTAAGACAAAATATGATCTGGCCCATAAGAAACAACAGCTATTGTTTATCACATGTCTAGTATGTTTCAGGCACTCAACTAGATGGTTTACATACATCTATCTGATCCTAATCTGCAAAGAAAGTTTTGTAAGTAAAAAAACTTTGCCTCAGAAAAGTTAAGCAATTCACTCAAAGTAAATTAATTAGTAAGACGTGTGGATGGAATTTAATTCAAGAATTCTTGGAATATAATGCCCTTGAATTGAATTCATGGTAATTTATGCTATAGCTCTACTAGTCAAGTTTTATGGGGGTTCATATTGAGAAATCACATCTGATTGAGAGAGATCAGTAAAGATTTCCTAAAGAGACTTGGCATTTGTGCTACATTTGGCTCTGTAAGTAGGGTTTTGACCTATAGATATAATTCCCAGGAGCCAGTGCACGTACATATAAAACTAAGATTCCGTGTCATTTGGTAATTTTTTCCCCTACACTGTGAACTAAGTTTAGGATGGTGAAGTTCAGGAACCAGTAGAGCAGTTGGAAGAATACACATCCTAGAAAAAGTTGTGATTAATACAGATGGTGCAAAGGAAAAGAAATCTGAAACCTACAGTTCTGAACCCAGACACCACTGGGGTGACAAGTCCTGTAACAAAGGCTTGTATCATAACCCTGGAAGCTTGGCTCAAGGGTCTTTGCTAAGATAACTGCCGTGGGACTGGAGAGAAAAAGGCAGACTTCAAAGCCAGAGAGGAAGAGAAGGTCAGAAGGGGAGAAGGGAGGTTGGGAGGGGGAGTTGGGAGGGTTTATCCTTTATGTTCCAGGGGGGAATGTGTTGAAATGTGAAGACTGCTGGGGGGAGACTTCATTTGGGTCCTCCTATCTCAGATTTCTACTTAGGGACAGTAGCAGAGGAAATACACATCAGGGATGGGTATCAATGTGAATGAGGTCATGAAAGTCTTATTTTACTTTAACCTAGTGGTTGCCAAACTTTGTTATATAGTTGAATTACCGGAGGAGATTTTAAAACTTGTGATGACCTGGGCACAGCCCATGTCAATGAACTCAAAATGTGGGAGCCACAGATCTGTAAATTTTATGGATTTGTGGGTAATCTGCATATATAGCAAAATTTGGGAACCACTACTTTTTAACCTTTTGTTCACCATACCTTCCTAATCCACTCTTAGCCAGCAGATAGCTACCATATGACCTGAGTATGTCTGCTTAGAAGCAGATCTCTATTATCCCTGCTAGTGTCACCAGCCTAGATTAATATTCCCTATTCTAATTATCATGCATATGATTTAAGGCCTATTGCCCCTTCTCCCATACAACATGAGTTTATGCATAAAGACAGCCTGTTTTAGAACCAGTTCACGCCTTCATTAGAGAAACATTCTTTAAATGTTGCATCATCTTTTGTGCCTTTGTGTGTGTAAATACTTGGCTATAAGTTAAAAAGACACTGAACCTAGTCTTGAGTGGATTTTCAAATATAATGATGAAGAGATGCAAGTGTACTTTACAACTTAAGTTCAAAGATACTAGTTGAATTGTCCAAGGACACATGACTTATTCATAGAAACTTCAAGCGGTTTGTCTGAGCCAGGTTGCTAATATAAGGCAGAGTGCAGACTTGAATCCATTTCTTCTGATTCCCAGTCCTCCTTTTCATCATGCCATAGTTACTACTTGTTAACCCATAAGTGATGAATGAGTTAAATGCAAGGAGAGTCAAGGTTATTAGGTAGTTACTGGCAGGAAGCTAACATCACTAAGATCTAATTGTTGATAATTTCTTTTCTTTTTTTTTTTTTTTGAGATGGAGTCTCGCTCTGTTGCCCAGGCTGGAGTGCAGTGGCCGGATCTCAGCTCACTGCAAGCTCCGCCTCCCGGGTTCACGCCATTCTCCTGCCTCAGCCTCCTGAGTAGCTGGGACTATAGGCTCCCGCCACCTCGCCCGGCTAGTTTTTTGTATTTTTTTTAGTAGAGACGGGGTTTCACTGTGTTAGCCAGGATGGTCTCAATCTCCTGACCTCGTGATCCGCCTGTCTCGGCCTCCCAAAGTGCTGGGATTACAGGCTTGAGCCACCACGGCCGGCCCGATAATTTCTTTTTAAAATATGTACTTAGATTCCTTTTTAAAATCTCATCCATTTTATGAGTCAATATGATTAGCTCCATTTTATAGATGGAGAAACTGAAGATGACAAGTATTGTATAACTTGCTCGAGGTCATCCAGCCACTAAAAGGAAGAGCCAGGATTCTATCCCAACTCAGTCTGGTTCCAGAGGTCAAATTCTCTGAAATTGATAGTAGATGGCAGAGCTGGGATTTGAATACTAGTATAACTGATTTCAAAATATTTGCTAATCTGGTTAATACTAGATAATTTATTTAGTTGAATAGATAAGACATACATGCACACATGCTCACAAGTCATTAGAGCCAAAATATAGAGCAGCATATGGATTAATAGACAATAAACACTGTAAGGGTACTGGAATTCAAGATAATAAAAGTTGATGCCCCAAACTTGACCCCTGAGCTCATGAGATAGCTCAGACTGCAACTCACAATCCCTGTAAATGCTCTTGGGGACCATCTGCCTTTTCTATCTTTGCTTTCCAAAGGCCTTCTAGACCTGGTCTGGGAATCCCTGCAACCATTGCCTTTAGACATCTGGGTGAAAACTTATGGAGATGATTTCTTAAAAAAAAAAAAAAAAAAAGACTATTTGAGGGGTACCCTTAAGGGTTTGGTGGTCTCTAGCACATATTCACTGCCTCCGCAGTAAAGATTGGGGTAGGGCCTGTATCTGTCAATCTACATTGACTGCCTGAGTCCAGATGGGCTTATTTATTTATTGAAAATGTATTTATTGAGTCCCTGCTATGAGCCAAGCCCTGGTTTTCATGCAAGGACAAACGAAATCATTGAACTACACAAGCCCCCAAGGCCACAGAGTATGTACATATATACTCTATGGCCATATATATATGTATATACTACTTAGAAAATCAAGCAGGTTAAGGGGAGAGAGCATGGCAGGGGGGTGAAGAGAGGGCAAGGGTGGAGGAGTTGCTTTAGAAGGACAGATAAGCTAAGGCCTCCCAGAAGAGGTATCATCAGACCTAATTGTATTCTTTCCCAGATGTTGACTCAATAAATTTGAATTCATTTCAGCTTCTCCCAGATCCAAAATGGAAGGACCATTTTATGAAAACTAGGGTAACTCCTGCCGGGCACAGTAGCTCATGCCTGTAATCCCAGCACTTTGGGAGGCCGAGGCGGGTGGATCACCTGAGGTCGGGAGTTTGAGACCAGCCTGACCAACATGGAGAAACCCCGTCTCTACTAAAAATACAAAATTAGCCGGGTGTGGTGGCACATGCTTGTAATCCCAGCTACTCGGGAGGCTGAGGTAGGAGAATCACTTGAACCTGGGAGGCGGAGGTTGCTGTGAGTCCAGATCGTGCCATTGTACTCCAGCCTGGGCAACAAGAGCGAAATTTCGCTCCATCTCAACAAAAAGAAAAAAGAAAAAAGAAAAAGAAAACTAGGGTAACTCCATTGAACTCAATTCTCACTGTTGAACTGGGGCAGTAAGAGTAGATGTTATTCTCCTTTCATTCAGCATTTCACTCTCTGCTTAATACAAAAAGGTCAAGTGAGAGGAAATGGCTTCGAGCTCTAGTGACCTTGACCTGTAGAGTCCCACTGGGGTATATGAGCCAACAGCAAGGCTGTGTATCTGCTCCACAGGTGGAAGAAGTGGGAACACCAGTGCCTTTTTTTTTTTTTTTTTGAGAGGGAGTCTCACTGTGTCACCCAGGCTGGAGTAGTACAGTGGCCGGATCTCAGCTCACTGCAAGCTCCGCCTCCCGGGTTCACGCCATTCTCCTGCCTCTGCCTCCCGAGTAGCTGGGACTACAGGCGCCCGCCACCTCGCCCGGCTAGTTTTTTGTATTTTTTTTTTTTTTAGTAGAGACGGGGTTTCACCGTGTTAGCCAGGATGGTCTCGATTTCCTGACCTCGTGATCCGCCCATCTTGGCCTCCCAAAGTGCTGGGATTACAGGCTTGAGCCACCGCGCCCGGCCCACCAGTGCCTTTTCTATGGTAAGACAGGATTTTGGCTGTTGGCATTAGGAGCAGAATTGCTGTTGCATAGATGGAACCAGGCTCTTCCTTTGAAACAACCACGTTTCATGTCTCTTCAGGTTGTTCCTACATGGAAAATATACGAGCCCAAAATCTCAGTGTTGGCTAGCCTTGTGTCTGTACTTGAGTAAGTGCCACTTTACCATTTTCTATCACAGTAGGGAAACAATTTTCGGGCCGGGTGCAGTGGCTCACGCCTGTAATCCCAGCACTTTGGAAGGCCGAGGCAGGAAGATCACCTGAGGTCAGGAGTTCAAGACCAGCCTGGCCAACATGGTGAAACTCATCTCTACTGAAAATACAAAAATTACATAGGCATGGTGGTGCATGCCTGTAATCCCAGCTACTCAGGAGGCTGAGGCAGGAGAATCGATTGAACTCGCGAAGGGGAGGTTGCAGTGAGCCGAGATTGCATCACTGCACTCCAGTCTGGGAACCTGGGTGACAGAGCAAGATTCCATCTCAAAAAAAAAAAAAAAAGAAAGTAGAGAAACAATGTTCAAAGTTTGTTTCTAATCTTTCCTTATATGATGACATTTTATTAGCCAAAAACAAAAGAATGCCACCTATTTTGTCATGAGGATTCAAATATATTCAGCAAATTTATTGAGAATAATTATCTGGCATTATGCCACTGTGTGGATCCAACTCCTAATTTTTTGACTATGACAAGTTAATTAAATACCCAGAGTCTTGGTATCTTTATTATATGCATAGTTATATGTAACATGAGATTAATAATGTACTTACCACCCAAAGTCATTAAGAGTAAATAAGATTATGGTTAAAAAAAAAAAAAAAAAAAAACTTGCCTCACTGCCTGAAACCTAATAAATGATGAATAAATGTTAGCTACCATTATAATAATGATAATAATGAAGATGATGATGAATACATTTGCACTCATGCATTCAACAAATATTTACTGAACACCAGCTATAAGCCGGGCAGTGTTTTATGTCCTTGGGACACTTTAGTGAAAACAGATGATCTCCATTGACTTTCTGGAGCTATATATAATGATACGTATTATAGTATAGCAAGCTGTTCTTTAATACTTGGCTTGGCCTAATTCTCTGGAGAATACAAGTTAGCAAATATTTGGTATCAATTAATAGGCCAAAGTCTCATACTGGGGGAAAAAAATCTGAGTTTTTAATTTTAAATATTTAGAGAGTATAGATTTCTAAATCATCTTTTTACCTAGTAGCAAGTACTTATAATTGAGGATTGAACTATTTTCCAACTTAACTATAAAGCCATATGTCTGACAAGGAGAGTTTGCTTATGAAACAGTATTTGAATTGGGGATTGTCTCAGAAAGTCTAACACATATGGTGCCCATATCGATGCAGTTGCCCAGGGGAAATTAGAAACACGTCCTGTGTGTCATTCCCTGAGATCAATGTATTCCCTCAGCAAAGCTGGCTCTAAAATGTGCCTTTTGCCCTTTGGCCTGTACCAAGATGCTGTGTGTACAATACTAGACAACACTGAGATATCTCGCACAAATATAAGGGTTCACTTCTAGCCACGTTGCTGTAGTATGCTAGTAAAGTACTTTTCCCAAGCTTCAAAAGGACATTCTGTAGTGTCTTATGATGTAAGAGGGTGTTCCCACTTCAGCTGTGGCCAGCAGATGCTATGTCAGCACTCTCTGTGTCCACGTGTGCTGATAAAAGCAAGGAAAATGTGAATAATGGAAAAGAATGGCAGGCAGTTCTTTTGCTGGCTATGGTGATTTTAAACACAAGCTAAATACACACTTAAGCTTCTCCCTGGCAAAGTGATTTAGTCCCCTTGAAATTTTTCACTCTTGTGAGAATGACTCACGTCTTGGAAATGACAAGTTCCAAGTCTGGTGCTCCCAGCACCTTTAGGCATTGGTTAATGTACCACGTGGGAGTTTCCAGCATCCCCTCAGCTGTGTTAATTAACAAGAGATGCTGTACTCGCCTGCCTTTCACTGAAAACTCAGCATTTCACCATTCCCCAACAGTTTAAACTTTCCACTTGGGTTAAGGTTACATTTATCAGACTGCAACATTACACGCTATGGTGTCCCACATAGTTGCTAGAAGTGGAACACCAGTTTTCTTTTTGTTATGTTTGCTTTTTCGCTTCCTAGTTAACTGATCCTTTCAGCTGCAATGCATTTCTGGTTTTTAAAAACACTTTCATAAACACTGTTCCATTTTGCTCCTCACCACAGCCCTGTGGGGTCTTTGACAAGTTCTGTTATTTCCATTTAACAACAATAAAAAAGTGACATCCGCGAGCTAGAATCCTGATCTCCAGGGTGCTTTGCATTAAGTTATTGCTAGTTGAATACACTGAGCCCCAAATGCATAATGGACAAACAAAAATCCAGAAATTATTTGGTGCTAACGTAAGCGTCCATGGCAGGTATTCCTGTTTGGTGGGTGGCTCCCTTTCATATGGCAATCCAAGGACCAAGCTCTATCTATCTTGGGGCTTTCCAATTCCTTAAAACATTGTTGATATATGTATCAAGCCTGTTGAAGGGCCAGAGAGATGAGAAGGGGGTATATTATCTTTCTGAAAAGATCTCACTGGAAGTGGCACATCTCAGATTTCCAAAGCCTGGAATGCCTTGGCCACACCAAGTTTATGCTCAGGAAGGAAAAGTAACACAACTGGTAAGAAGCCACACTACGGTTTCCCAAAAGTACAGTGCAGATCCCCTCAGGATTGTCTCAATGTACAATTGCTGGGAATAGCAGGTGACTCTGTGAATGGTGCCTCTTGGAGCTGAGCAACGTGGTGGCCATGCAGCTGTTAATAGCCTAGAGGATACTGTGTGAACAGTCAGTGTTAAGTTTGCACGTGGATTGGGAAATTATAAATAGCACATCAAGCAAAAGATTTTGCAAAGGTAATTGCTTAGTCTAAGTTTCTATTTAAAATAAATTTATTTAGCTTTTAAAAATGAAATGAATTAAAGAAAAAGATTAAACACTAAATATGTGTAAATATGAGAAAAGCCCAAAAATGGATGCAAATGACTAAAGATGAAGATGTTACATTTATACCAATTATATCTTCTTTGATAGTTCATCCTTGGAAGAGGAGGAAAATAAAACTCCAGGAGGAAAAAAATAAAATAAAAAGGGTTGCCAACCACCCCTTTAATGTAAGCATCAGAAATGCTTTGGGAAATACAAATCCTTTGGGAAATACAAATCCTTTGGGAAATACAAATCCTTTGGGAAATACAATTCCTTTGGGAAATACAAATCCTTGGGGAAATACAAATCCTTTGGGAAATACAAATCCTTTGGGAAATACAGATGTTTTAGGAAAAATGGTCCTTTTGTCCCTGAGTTGTTTAAAACCTTTTTCAGGAGATCGACAAAATTTAGGGATGACTACAAAACTGACTATTATTGAATGGCAATGTGTTTCAGGTCTAATGTACTATAGCTTTTCACAGGATGGAAACTCACTTGCTGAAATAAATCATGATGTTATTTGTCCTTTAATGTGTTCACTATTTCCATAAACATTTATTGTGTTTACTGTGTTCCAGTGAGGTTCGTGATGCTCCAGATCTAATCATCTAGTATTGGTGATGGTGGATGGAGGAGATAGACATTGGAACAAAGGAGTACCATTCAGAATTACGAGGGCTTTGATAGATATCTATGCAAGGTACTTAGGGATGGAAGATTTTTAGCATCAGTGGGAACTTCAGAAATAATCAATTCTAAAATACCTCATTTAACAGTTATTTTTACAAAACAACAACTGAGACCCAGAGAGGTATGAGGACTCACCCAAGGTCACACAGTTAGTTAATGAGCTAGTATTAGAATCCAGTATCCTGATCTCCAATCTCAGCTGGCTGCATGGAAAGGATTTAAGTTGAGGAATACGCTTTGGAGGTGAGATTAAATTACACATGAGAAATTTAGCAAAATCTCCAGTGGATGTTTTTCACTGGCCAGTATCAAGGGGTGAGGGGACTATATAGAAGAATGACTGCTTTGGGTGTTAGAAACTTCAGGGTCCACGCCTGGCTATGACCACATACATAGAGTACAGCCTTAGGCAAGTGATCTAACACATTAAAGCAATGTATGCAGTATTCGTTTAATACATTGGTTTTCAGTAGTATCCTGTACCATCATCTCATTTGACCCTTGAAATAACTCCCTGAGGTATGCTAGAAGGGCATCCTTATCGCTGTTTTGCAGATGAGCAAACTGAAGTGCAGAAAGTCACACAATGAGTTGGGTGAAAAACTGAGTGTTAAAACTCCTGAATGCTTCTAGTCCAATACTCTCCCTGTGATACTAGGTATATAACAAGTGTGGGACAATCATGGTTAACCAAAGTATCATTTGATTATATTACAGATGCATTGTGAGAGGTTTCTATGTATCCTGAGGATAATTGGAACCACACTCTTTGGAGTCTCTCTCCTCCTTGGAATCACAGCTGCTTATATTGTTGGCTACCAGTTTATCCAAACGGATAATTACTATTTCTCTTTTGGACTGTATGGTGCCTTTTTGGCATCACACCTCATCATCCAAAGCCTGTTTGCCTTTTTGGAGCACCGGAAAATGAAAAAATCCCTAGAAACTCCCATAAAGTTGAACAAAACAGTTGCCCTTTGCATCGCTGCCTATCAAGAAGATCCAGACTACTTAAGAAAATGTTTGCAATCTGTGAAAAGGCTAACCTACCCTGGGATTAAAGTTGTCATGGTCATAGATGGGAACTCAGAAGATGACCTTTACATGATGGACATCTTCAGTGAAGTCATGGGCAGAGACAAATCAGCCACTTATATCTGGAAGAACAACTTCCACGAAAAGGGTCCGGGTGAGACGGATGAGTCACATAAAGAAAGCTCGCAACACGTAACGCAATTGGTCTTGTCCAACAAAAGTATCTGCATCATGCAAAAATGGGGTGGAAAAAGAGAAGTCATGTACACAGCCTTCAGAGCACTGGGACGAAGTGTGGATTATGTACAGGTAGGTCTCCAAATTCCTGCCAGGGCAAACATACATTTAAATAAAGCAGCTTTTGTATCTGTCCAGTCATATGCTATAGCCCATCCTTGTCCCTTCTGAACACAGTACTTCTTTCAGTTCATTTGAAAATAGCATGACTGTTGAAAGCACATTTTGAAAAAGAGAAAAAAAAATCTTGTAAAACTGTTGAGACTATCTATGAAAATGCTTAATTTGTGTCGTGTTATTGGTTAAAAATCAGGATTATTTTGACAGGAGACCCTTCCTTCCCTTCTCTCCCCCTCTCTTACCTTCTTTGCCCCCTTGGTTCTGCCAAGTCAAATCCAACGTCATTTTCCACACTCTAAACCTCTCCAGCTTTGTAAGAATATAGTGTCTGCCTGAGCAGAAGGGTCTTGAGAAAATCTGCAGGCTGAAGGAAGGCTATAAAATGTGTTTCGCAGAGACTGGGCAAGATAAGGGTGGTGAGAACAATTTTGATTTAAAAGAGCAAAAAAAAAAAAAAAATTAAAATTGAGAGAAGGAAAAGGAAAACAAAAAATGGGAAAAAAAAAATCTTAGAGCAAAGGCAAAGTAATGTTTATTTCACTCTCCAAACAGCATTACCTCACTCACTGCAACTTGACCTTTGAAAGCATTTGTGATGGTGTTTGCCTGCATGAAAATTAGGCAGGCTGTGTCTCCCATTAATTTCCTGACAGCTCACTACAGGGGTTCTCCTCTCCTGGTTCTCATTGAAGCTTCCTTCTTTAGAACATTAGTAGGGTCCCTGTGAGTTTCTAGTTTTAATTTTCTGCAGATACTCTTTAATAATTAGATTTTGGCCATGGTGGTATTGAGAGGGGAAAAATGTCTCTGGTTTAAGAAAGGCACTGGGATGGTCTTCCTCTCCTCAAGAAATTCTAGTGAAATTCTAGTTTTTAGAAAACCCATCCTATTCTTTAGGGTCCTTTACGGCCACAGAGTCATGCCTAGTGGTTGTCACGTAGTGAGATAGGAATGGACATTGGCTTTAGAGTCAATTGACCAAAGTTCTAATCATAGAGATTACTAGCTGGTTGACCACAGGCCAGACCACCTCTCTGAGTCTCAGTTTTCTGGATAGAATAAATTAATGTATTCCAAGAGTTTGGCAAAAGTTAGTTATGATATTATCATTGATAGAAGGAAAGCTTTTTATATGAATATTGTTATTTATTATCATTTAGTCCTTACTCAAATTATAGTACCTGTCAATTGCCGCCATATGACTAATTTCAGTTGATGTCTGAAGAGTTTAGAGGCATTTCTTCATTATGCTAATCTGCATGTTAATCTCCCTTCTAGACAGTTGGGAGCCTTTCTCTGTCAAGTTTCTCCTAATTTCTCAAAGGTAAAACTTTCAAGTTAAGGTAGTTTCAGTTATCTTTGGACATTTGGTATTTACATAGTATAACTTTGGGCTTGGATGAGAGGATAATAGGCTATTTTTAAAGGAAAAGGATGATGGGAACTTATAGAGGATATGAAAAATGAAGTTCTGGGCTTTAAATGAGAAAACATCTGTTTTGATATTTTGTCTTTTAGTTAAAACAATTGCCACATTGGTCATTTCTAATCAAGGCCTCGTTGTATGGGGTTTTTTCTTACTTTTCTTTAAACCTGCTCCTCCCAAACCCTCTTCTCCCATCATTTTTGTTTTGAATTTTGTTTGTATCCTTGACAACTTTATGCTGTGCCTGTCCAGGAAAAAAATAATACAAAATATGAAATATTAGAGTAGGCCTCCTGCTAGAGCCCTAGTTAGGCTTGAGAACTTTTCTTCCTCCAGGCTGAGATAGGGGAAGTCTCCAGATATACTGACCCGACCAGCGGCTCTTAACTGGGCCCTGATGCCTCCTGGGACTCTCAGCCAGTTCCAAGCACTCACACAGGAGTACAAATGTCTTAGCATTCTGAAACTGGTAATTCCATCTTTCCATCCCTCAGTAAATCCCCCGATATTTAACCATGTTTGACCTGTAAAAATGGCAGTTTCCTAAGGTTCAATCCACAATACTAAACACTCCCATCTTCTATTCTGACTGACCCAGGGTTTGAGCATTACAAAGCAGAAACCACAGAAAGACAAATAAGGGGAAAAGGGTTTGAGGATGTTGGCTGCTAAGCATTACAAGTGATGGAACTTGGAGTGCAGGCTGGTTAGGGAAAGAAGGAAGTGAAGTTCAGGTGGTAATACGCAAGAGAAAATGGGGACTGGGCAAGAAATTGACCATGCTCACAAACTTGCTGGAGAATTCCGCTCAACTGTGGCGAGAGATGGCCAAAAGAATTGGTTTCCAGTTGCAGCCGAATCCTTGGCATTCTTCAGCACTCTTTTCACTTGGTCTTGAATAGATGTCTTGCTTATTGCTCTCATAGCCTATTATTTCATACCTTCACCACTTTCCCAAAACCCTATCCAAACTCCTCTCTGCTTAACTACTAACAGATGACCTTGCCTCCTATTAAGGAGAAAGTCAAAAGTGCTGATTCTGAATGCTGTCAAGATCATCTTTACTCTCTTCTTAAACTGTTTCAAGAGTATCCAACCTCACTTCTTGTTTCAAGGTTATACTTTTGATCTATGCCCTTGAGACCACTGGACCTGCTTCCTCTTGTCTCTTTGGGAATAAAGCTTTATCAGTTACCAGCTCTACCTCTATCTGTCTCAGCTTTCATCTCTAGTCTTCTCTACTGACTGCTCTCTCAGCCTTGTAGCTGTTCAAATAATTAATGCTGACATAGAACAGTGAGGGAGTCACTAGTCAAGGAGAAACCCAGTGTGGTAGCAAATTTATCTGATGGTGCTCATGGGTGCTTTCAGAGATGAAGATAGAAAACAGGAAGGGAAAAATAAATTGAGAAAAGAAGTTAAAGAGGGCCAGTGTGGTGGCTCATGCCTTTAAGTGCAGTGCTTTAAGAGGCCAAGGTGGGAGGATTGCTTGAGCCCAGAAGTTCGAGACCAGCCTAGGCAACATAGGGAGAACTCATCTCTACAAAAAAAAAAAAAAAAAAAAAAAATTTAGCTGGACATGGTGGTACACATCTCTGGTCCTAGCTACTTGGGAGGCTGAGGTGGAAGGATTACTAGAGTCCAGGAGGTCAAGGCTATACTGAGCCGTTATCATACCAGCCTGGGTAACACAGCAAGACTGTCTCAAAAAAGGGAAAAAAAAAAAAAAGTTGAAGGGAATGAATTTTTTTTTTAAAGGAGAGTGAGCAAGATTTTTAAAATTCATAGTTAGTGTATTCTCTAGAGAAACTTTGTTTTAACAAATGGGTAGATTCTGACCTGTTCTGAGTATGACTTAATG
The DNA here is from genome assembly GCF_009764315.1 of Trachypithecus francoisi. Classification (NCBI taxonomy): domain Eukaryota; kingdom Metazoa; phylum Chordata; class Mammalia; order Primates; family Cercopithecidae; genus Trachypithecus; species Trachypithecus francoisi. The sequence goes on along the minus strand of NW_022681472.1, from coordinate 76,475,712 downwards.
TTGGACAAAAGTTTGGTGTACCTCTTTGAAGTAGTGTTTATGTTGGCTTTTTTATTTACAGAAGTAACACAGGCTTATGGCAGCATGTTTCAAAAGTATTACAAAAGTACAATAAGCAAAATTAAAGTTACCTTAAACAAATACCCAACCAATTGACACTTTCCAATGTATATTTTTCTATTTTTCCCTTGTTTTTAGAACACTTTGGGATTATGTTAATTTTTTATATCTTTTATAATGTAATGTTATCAGAAAACTTAAAATATATTGATGTCTTGATTATATAATTGCTTTATTCCTTTTTCTTACTGAACATGCATATTACAATTCAAGTGGCCACCAGTCTATGAGACAAAGGAAAATAAAAAAATCCCCTGATGTGTGCATTAGGGACTTCCTAGGTAGAAAATATATAACAAATAAGAACATCTTCGAAGCTGGAAGATTATAGGAGGAAATGTTATTATTGATTTAATCTCATAGCATTCTACATATCCAGAATTCTTTGAGTCGGAAAAAAGTAAGGCTTTATTATTGATAACAGTAGAGTTGACTGTGATTATTACTGGATTCTGTATTTGTAAATTTGTCTGCTTGGTAAAATGTACTTGTAACCCTAAAATCAATAATTGCAGTCATTAGGTGATCATTTGCTAACAAGCACACAGTGGCAAAAATTTGACTCATCCCATGTGCATGTTCCAGCTGAGGTCAAACAAGGTGATGCTTTGGCTTCTTGTTTCAGCTTTTATACTGTAAACAATTATCCTCTTCATGGTCTCTTTAGTGCCACATTTTTCCCTTTTTTGTGCTTTTCCTTGGCGGCGTAGCTATTTAACATGGCCTCAAACTATAATGCTGAAATGCTATCTAGCGCTCCTAAGCACAAGAAGACTGTGATACACCTCATGGAGATGAATTTCCTTTAGGCATGAGATACCGTGCTGTTGCACATGAGTTCAATATTAATGAACCAACCATATGTATATTAAATAAGGTACATATAAACAGAAGCATAGGTAAAACAAGATTATGTGTTGTCAAAAATGTTGTGGCCAGAGGTTCGGAGGAACCTAGCCCTCTGTTTCTGCTAGAAGCACATTTTCAGTATTTTCCAGTTCAATGTTCCTGGCAACTTTATGTAATATAACTACCATAAATAATGATAATCAACTGTGTATAACATTTGACTGGTTCCTGTTCTGTTCTGTATAGAAAGCCTGAGCAACTGAAATATTCTGCGGGCCAGTATTGAGAATAGTAAGTTTATTTGTGTCTTTCATTTTGGAGGATAAGACTAAGAGCTCACTGAAATAGGAATGAGGAAATCTGAATTCTGTACCCAACTTTGTTGTTTACCTGCTATGGTCATGGCCTTAATGAATCCTCAATTGAGGTAGTAGACCAGATGATCTCTAAGATCTCTTTCAGCTCAAGATTGTTAAGTCAGTATTGGTGTAATTCTTCTGACATCTTAATTATATCTGGCAACATCCTGAAGCTCTGCTAGAGCAAGATCAAAAGAAAAAGCCATATCAGAATTTTCATTTGTCAGTTACTGTCATGTTTCTCACTCTCACTTTTAATCTGCCTTTTTCCCCCAGATTGCTTCTCGAATATAAATCTTGATTTAAGGGCACCATTATGAGCTTTCCTGATTCTCTTCTTTAGAATGAGAATTCCAAACATTCGGAATAAGGGTCCTTCATGGTTTAAGCCTTAGAGGTGACAGCATTTGGTTTCTCACTTTGCCAGCTGGCTCGTCACCTTTGTTTTGCACCTTTTATAACTTTCGCTCGTTTTCAACTTTCCTAGAAAGGAAAAGAGAATAACCAAATAACTCCTTTTTTTCACTTTAATAATTGGAAGAGATTCGTTGTCAGAAGGCAGGAATTATTTTATAATAATTTGGATAATTCATTCTACTAAGGAATGCTTGCATATTCCTAATTCCTTTTAAGAAGAATTACAAAGAAGTACCAAACTGCATAGGTGTCTATAATGTAAAGGCTTTCTGTTGGCTAGATTTGAGATCCTGTACCATAAACCAAATTACTACAAGAGAAGAACCTCCTCCCCATCCCCTGTTCCCTTCACAAAGGAAAGATGATGTTTTCATTGAGGACTTTTTTTTTTTTTCTGCAATGGTTTTATTCATTGATTTCAAAAAGATTTATAGCTCTGAAATGTTTAGATTTTATGATTTTGTATTTGCTGCTTAATTTGAGGCTGCTTAACTTAGCTATTTTTATATGTAAATTCTATTCATCTAGAATTTATAAATAGAAAATCAAGATTAAAAAATAAAGTTATACAATCTTGATAAAGTCTTAGAAGTTTGCTGTAATATAATTAATGAACATACACTAGAGCTTTGGATTGATTTTTTTTTTTTTGGTTGTATGAGAAATGTTAAATTGTGTATAATATTCAATCTTTGTAAAGTCAACTTCTATCCTCACTGTTTTGTGTCACCCAAATCTTGCATGTATTGTGGCCTACTTTTTAGTATATATGAGTTCCATTTATTGAGCATTTACTATGAGCTAGCCATTAAGAGCTTTACATACATTATCTTATTAACTAACCATTACAACAAACTTATGAGGTAGGTATGATTAACCATATTTTTCACCTACAGAATGGAAGCTCAGGAGGTAAGGAGTCTGTAGTGAAGAAACCAGTCCAAGTTTACATAACTGGTTAATGGTGGATTGGGATCCAGATGAATTTGATTCCAAGGCCTTATATAGTACTTTTTTTGTTTGCTTGTTTCAGTAGTGTGTTTGCTCTGAGGTTGTACTGGTAGGAGTTCGGGGGAATGGTAACATCTTGTATTTACTAAGTAAGTATTTGTGGAAGTTTTTGTTCTGCCATACCCCTTTTTACTAGAGAAATTGGGCTGCGGTGGTGGGGGGATGCAGAATTTCTATTTACTTTTGGGTTAAGTTGTGGGAGGAACCAAGAACAAATTCTACACATTCTAGAGATAGTCTCACTGGGTCAAGGTTAGGATGAAGGGTGAAGGTTAAGATGAAAGGTTAAGCCTTACAAGCAGGAAAAAGGTGAAGCCAGTAGCCAAAGAAAAAGTTTTGATTTATTTTCAACCTGTTTCCTCATTGAAGGCAGCCAGAGTAATTAAGATTTCTCTCTTGCTGTGTTAGCTGTCAATGCCCCTTGAAGTGGTATGGGAGGAAGTGAGGAGATCCATCAGTCTGAAAAAAAAAGACATTAAAAGTAAAACATGGAGATTTGGCATTTTAGACTTGGATCTTAAAATTTGAAAGGCATCTGGTGGAATAGATAATAGTATTTCTGCAGGAGGTTTTTATTTAGATGGTTGTGAGATAAATTAACTCTAAGATTAGTGAGATAAATTAGAACAGACAGGAATATGCTATAGATGGCTTCCAAATAAATTTGAGTTTGTTCATGTGGTAAGAGAGTCTCTATATGTAATCAATTCCTATGTTCCTATTAGTGATCGTTGCTACTGAGCCATCTATTTGTGATCATAATTGACATAATCCTTTAGGTATGGGTTTACTTGGAAAGTATAAAATATTGAAGAATATTACCTTATACTAATGGAATACAGTCCTTTATAATTCACAAGGTACTTTTATTTGCAGTGTCTCACAAATGTCCCATGATGATGGCAAATGGCTCATTCAAGGTCATAGAAGTAGTAAGTTACAGGGCCTCAGACTTTAATGAAGACTTCTTGATTTCATGGGTACTTGCTCTTGTAATAGGCAAAATCTTGGCTGAAGAAAATCTAATTTATTAATATCCTATATTTCAGGCTTTTCCTAACACAGGGAGATGGAGACAGCTTTTGCAAAATCTACTAAATTAAAATTGGGCTTCAAACATATTTAATCTCAACTTCACTGTTATTTTTAAGAAAGCAGACCCTTCCCCCTGTAACCAGTTATTTTGAACCCAGGGTTGGCAAACTTTGCTTATAAAAGGCTAAATAGTAAATATTAGGCTTTGCAGGCTATATGGTCTCTGTTGTAACCAGCCAATTTTGCTGTTGCAGGATGAAAAGCAGCCATAAATAGTAAGTAAATGAGCGGGAAAGGCTGAATTCCAATAAAAGCTTATTTATGACACTAAAATTTTAATTTTATATAATTCCCATGTGTCACAAAATATTCTTTTTGATTTTTTTTCAACTATTGAATAATGTAAAACCATTTTTGGCCCATGACCCATATCAAGACCGGTGGCAGTCTAGACTTGACCAGTAGGCCTTGGTTTGCCAATCCCTGTCTTAGATAGGGAGGACATGGAGGGAATTAACTCTTAGCTGGAGTAGTGAGGCACGAAGAGTGATGGTCTTATGCAATTTAGTGGATGATTCTGTGGTTAAGACTGAGGTGGCTGGTTCTTCCAAATAATGTGTTCTTGTCTTGACATGTTTCATTTACTCAAAAGTTGGTGACTTGCTTCATTTCCGTATCTTCTAGTGAGAAATCTTATAACTAGTGATCATGTGGTTTCAACAAATTACACTGATGCACTTGGTGTGGCCAAAAAGATGTTTCAGTTTGTTCTCTTTCCTGTGTGCAAATCCTGTCCTGTAGTTTTTCCTTATGTGAGGTTCAGTTCTCCTTGAACTGGTACATGTCTTCACAGATTCTAATCCAGGGCTAACTAGCTGACATTCATGAAACTACATACTTGTTATTGATGAGTGAGGAGATGGCTAGGAAGCCTGTTCTTGCTGTATGGAATTAAGAAGGGCAAAAGTTATGCTCTTTACACCCTACTGAGTAAATTCCCTTGTGTCCGTGAATACACATGCTTTCACAAACTGTCAAAGACCATGGCTTTCTAGCTGGCATTCTATCACCAAACAGCATCCAGAAGTTGAAAAATTTTAAAGCTGTTAAATCCCACGATAATAAACCCTTTCCCAAGAGATTTCTGAGCTTTTCTTTCTGATACAGCTACATTCACCATGTGAACAATCTCTCTCAGAGAACTTCTGGCACTTTGCTATTGGAAATTGGGAGGGGCAGGAACCAATTTAAATATGCAGAACCTCATAAATTTGGTTCCAGTGTAGTCATTTCAAAGAGGCAGTTCTCCTGGCTTGCTTGTGCTCACAAGCAGATGGAGTTATTTGAACATTAACTCTGGATTGCCCCCTTCCTGTTGTTTTTAGTCTTATTTTAGCCTGGTTTTACCTTTTCCAGCTTGAGTCAACAGAGGTGGGTGTGGTCATAAAATCAGGATGCTGGAGGCTAAAGATGAGTTAGACTTTCTGCCTTCACCTTTTTCTAGCCTCATCACAGACCTCCTGCCCAGCTCGTAGCCACATACAAACCAGGGATAGACAGGGCATGGGAGAGGCAAAACATTACTTTCGGGGGCATTATTCTAGGTTCCGGAGACTTGGGATGCTTGGATACAAACCCAAGTGTCAGTAAAATCCTGTTTTTTTATAATGAAAAACAAATGCCTAGCTTCTGCCTGATTTTTTTTTTTCTTAAAATAAGTGAGACTATGCTGAACCTAAATGGAATGACAAAAATAATCAATAGTGTTTCATTTAGAAAATGAGTGCTTCTAAATAAGGAGAATAAAGTTTTAAAAATTCAGAAGTTAATGCCACAATTGCTATAATTAAACCTAGAAGGGTGATAGGTTCACTTTCTGATGCCGCATATACTCTACACATTATAATTTCCAATAATGCATTTAAATTGCTATTTTCACTAGCATTCTTCATTAACATGAAACCTTTTCAGAAAAATAAAAAAGCTATTAGTAAAATTGAGGTAGATACTTTTATTTTTTATTTTATTTTGTTATTTTTTTGAGATGGGGTCTTGCTGTGTTGCCCAGGCTGGTCTCAAACTCCTGGGCTCAAACAATCCCCCTGCCTTGGCTTCCCACTGCTCTTCCTAACACAGGTGTTAGCCACTGCACCCAGCCTAGATGCTTTTAAAAATGCTGGGATTCCTTAGTTACTAATGTGAGGGACTCATGCTACATTGTCTAGAGTCTCCTTTAATTCTGAGACTTTATGCTTCTACTAATTGGTTAATTTCCTTTTTTTTTAATTGAAAACTGGTATATCAAACACTATTTTCTGTGAGACAGGGCCTCACTTTGTTGCTCAGGCTGAAATACTATGTTTCTAGAGTGGTTTGCAGAACTGTTAAATAATTTATTTGATATTTTAAAGATTAGCTAAATCTTGATTCAGTCCGACCAGTACAGTCAGACTTGATGGCAGAATAATGGGAATTGCAGATAATAAATACTCAGTCTCTGCCAATCATGCCATTCATTGTCTGAATGGGGAGGTCAGGCTGATTAATCACATGACAATTCTGATCAATTTATATTTGTTAGGACTTCGCTGCATTCAGCAGAAAATAGTATGTCCAATTAGTAAATGTTGCAGGGATAGAGAGATGGGGACTTTTTTTTCTGACTTTTTTTCTATTTCTGATTTTCTCTGATCATATGGAGAAAGCTCCATTGACAGGTATAACCCACCAGCCTTTTCCAGCTGTCTCACTCCTTTCCTAAGAGAAAAGGAATGACTTAATCTTATTAGTGAGTGTGGAAGGAATAAGGGGAAGCCCAGCTCTTTCTCCCTGGCTTTTGGGAGTAGACAATCTCCCAGGAACAGGTATCAGCTGTACCTTTTGAAGGGACATACACTGTATCTGCAGGAGGCTAGTCCCACTGAGAGCCTCTCTGGGACTGAGTAAAGTCTCCAGGACTGAGTAATTCTGGGAAACAGAATTATGAAGCCCACTTTTCCACATATAAAGCCCTATTCTCCATATCAGCTTTGTAAGTGTACAGGTAATAGTTTGGTTTTCCATTTGCTTTGTTATTCTTCTGTTTAATTTTTCAATGGATTTGGAAATCACTCTGGAAAGAAAAGCACAGTTTATAGCCCTGTGCCCTTGAGCCTCCAACAGAAATGTCTATTAGGAATACACAGTTATAAATTAATTCCAACAATTTTCTTGAAGTTGTGGTTGGTCTGGTTTCAGACTTGCTTTTGTTTGGATCATAGAAAGATTGTGTTTAAAAACAACAATGGGCATTTCCAGAACAGCTTAAAGTGATTTATATCCACTTTTAAATTCAGAGGGCTAGATGAACACTTAATAATACTTTAGAATAAAAAGCTGTTGAAGGTCCTGCAAATCCCCTTCCTGATGCAATGTCATTTGCTAAGCCCAGGTCATATGAACTTTAGAACTATATAATCTTTAGAGCTATGCTATTGCTTTAGAATTACACAATCCTATGTAGGAGAATTGCTCTCCTGTCATTTATTTACCATATTAAAATGAAAGGTAAAATCATTAAATATGTCTCCCTTTCAATAACGTCATAGAATTTTCTTACCATTCAGACCTGAAAGACAAAAAAGCCTAAAAGCCTTATTGAAGGTAACTAAAAAACATTTTTTTTCCTTAAACAGACCTCTAGGGGGACCACCCATTACAGTTTGCCAGGACTGGAGGTTACCTGGGATGGGAGACTTTCATTGACAAAATGGGGAGCATCTATGGCAAACTGGGACAAGTTGATCATGCTACAAGTCATACCTAGCACATCACTTCAGCTGTTCTACCCAGTAATGCCATTAACTTAAATATTGAGTTTGCTGAAAAATAGGCCTTTGTGTTGGCCATGATAACAAGGCCTCTGTTATCACCACCATATCTGTTACTGAGGCCTTGTGACAGTAAGATGAGGACACAGTATGTTTGCGATATTTTGACTACAGGACATGTATTTATAGTTCTTTAACTCATTTTTCATTTTCTTCTTTGCAGGTTTGTGATTCAGATACTATGCTTGACCCAGCCTCATCTGTGGAGATGGTAAAAGTTTTAGAAGAAGATCCTATGGTTGGAGGTGTTGGGGGAGATGTCCAGGTACATGGCTTCATTTTTTTTTTTTTTTTTTTTTTTTTTTTGCATGAAACACTTTTAAGAGCACTTTTACTCATTGACTCATTGAGCATACATTTATTAAACACTAACTCTGTGCCAGGTGTTGTTCTTGGTGCTTGAGACACATTGAAATGTACCTTGGATCTGCTTCACTGCCTCTTTTCCTATGTAAATTGAAATATAATTTAGAACTTTCTTGCTTAGTCCTGGGGTGTAACCCATGTCTGTAGTAGCTGATAAGTTATATGCAAGTTAAAATAAATGTGTAATGATTTCCACCATATATCTTTGGGCCATAACTTAATATTTCATGTTCTGCTAAAAATTATTTCATTACAAGGATTAAGAAATAGAAGTATGAGCCAGATGCAGTGGCTCACACCTGTAATCCCAGCACTTTGGGAGGCTGAGGCAGGTGGATCACTTGAGGTCAGGAGTTTGAGACCAGCCTGACCAATATGGTGAAACCCTATCCCTACTAAAAATACAAAAATTACCTGGGCGTGGTGGCTTGTGACTGTAGCCCCAGCTCCTTGGGAGGCTGAGACAGGAGAATTACTTGGACCTGGGAGGCGGAGGTTGCAATGAGCCGAGATCATGCTCCTGCACTTCAGCCTGGGTGACAGGGTAAGACTCAGTCTCAAAAAAAAGAAAAAAGAAACAGAAGCATGGTAAGAAATTGATATATATCTTATACCTGTATACCTAAAGGATGATCAATATGTGGTTGATTAAAAAAAAAATCTGAGTCAAAAAGGAATAAAAAAAAACAGCGACTCAAATTTATACTAGTGAGAGAGGCAAAGAACAGATAAGTGGTTTTCCAATATTGTTCATCATTTGTTATTGATGAAGAAACAATGAAACAAATATTAATGGAGGTAATTTGACATTTGGAAAAATGAATATCTGAAAATATGTGAAGATTAAAATAAAATTGCCTTGCAAATAAGAGGTTAGACTTTAGCAAAAGGTAAGAAAGCACATGGAAAATAGACTTTAAAATTTAGATATTATCTGGCTGTATAACCCATTTTAGATATGTAGTTTGATAGCAAAGGCAAAGAAATTACATTAGAAGGGACAAAAAAAATAGCCTGGTGATTTTAAAGAAAAGGAAGCTTGCAAAATCCAGACGAAAACTGAACAAAATTGAGACAGAGGAGAGAATTTAGAAATATTGCCAAAAAAGCTGATAATTTTCAATAGCCTTTATATAAAGCATTATTTCACAATTCAAATTTTGCAGGAAGGCCATGGGAAACTCTCCTATTGCTGGTATTGCCAAAAAGCATGGATAAAGGAGAGGAAAATTAATAGCCAAGGATAGGATCAGTTTGAAATTAACCAGCACAGGAGGAACTGGGACCTAAAAACATTCATATCTTAGATGTTATGAAAGAGTGCCTGGGAGAAAAGAGTTTAGGAATTGAGAACTAAAGCCTAAAAAAAAAATCTCAATTTGGCCGCGCATGGTGGCTCACGCCTGTAATCCCAGCACTTTGGGAGGCCGAGGTGGGCAGATCACCTGAGGTCAGAAGCAAGACGAGCCTGGCCAACATGGCAAAACCCCATCTCTACTAAAAATACAAAAATTAGCCAGGCCTAGTGGCGCCCACCTGTAGTCCCCAGCTACCGGAGAGGCTGAGGCAGGAGAATCGCTTGAACCAGGGAGGTGGAGGTTGCAGTGAGCCGAGATCATGCCACTGCACCCCAGTGACACCGTGAGACTCCATCTCTAAATAAATAAATATCTCAGTATGATAACACAACAAACAGAATAAGAATAGCAGAAAGAGGATAGAGGATGAAGTAGAAAAAAATATTCACCAACAAAGGATCGCAACACATGCATACAACGTAACAAATTAGTAACAGAATCAGAGAATCAGAGAAAACATAAAATAACCACGCCAAAAAGAGGAAGGAAGCCAAAATAGGAGGATAAAATAACAAATCTTATTCCAGGTAGTTACCTCAGGATGGAACAGGTTTTGCTGGAATTTTTAGCTAAAGCTTACCTTTTACTTATGTTTTTCTTCTTGCAGATTTTAAACAAGTATGATTCCTGGATCTCATTCCTCAGCAGTGTGAGATACTGGATGGCTTTTAATATAGAAAGGGCCTGTCAGTCTTATTTTGGGTGTGTCCAGTGCATTAGTGGACCTCTGGGAATGTACAGAAACTCCTTGTTGCATGAGTTTGTGGAAGATTGGTACAATCAAGAATTTATGGGCAACCAGTGTAGCTTTGGTGATGACAGGCATCTCACGAACCGGGTGCTGAGTCTGGGCTATGCAACAAAATACACAGCTCGATCCAAGTGCCTTACTGAAACACCTATAGAATATCTCAGATGGCTAAACCAGCAGACCCGTTGGAGCAAGTCCTACTTCCGAGAATGGCTGTACAATGCAATGTGGTTTCACAAACATCACTTGTGGATGACCTATGAAGCGATTATCACTGGATTCTTTCCTTTCTTTCTCATTGCCACAGTAATCCAGCTCTTCTACCGGGGTAAAATTTGGAACATTCTCCTCTTCTTGTTAACTGTCCAGCTAGTAGGTCTCATAAAATCATCTTTTGCCAGCTGCCTTAGAGGAAATATCGTCATGGTCTTCATGTCTCTCTACTCAGTGTTATACATGTCAAGTTTACTTCCCGCCAAGATGTTTGCAATTGCAACAATAAACAAAGCTGGGTGGGGCACATCAGGAAGGAAAACCATTGTGGTTAATTTCATAGGACTCATTCCAGTGTCAGTTTGGTTTACAATCCTCCTGGGTGGTGTGATTTTCACCATTTATAAGGAATCTAAAAGGCCATTTTCAGAATCCAAACAGACAGTTCTCATTGTTGGAACGTTGCTCTATGCATGCTATTGGGTCATGCTTTTGACGCTGTATGTTGTTCTCATCAACAAGTGTGGCAGGCGGAAGAAGGGACAACAGTATGACATGGTGCTTGATGTATGATCTTCCATGGTTTGACGTTTGCAGTCACACACAACACCTTAGTTCCTCTAGGGGCTGTACAGTATTGTGGCATCAGATAATGCCACCAAAGGAGACATATCACTGCTGCTGGGACTTGAACAAAGACATTTATGTGGGTTTATGTTCATTCTGCCAAAGTAAAACAATACATCAACAAGAAGAAACTCAGATTTAACCAGTTATTTCTATGAAAATGGGATGAATTCTTTGTTTATGCACTTTTTCTTTACTGTGCATCCGCCTGAAAGTGTTTTGCCCTATATACCTCACTAGCCGTGCTTTATGTGGGTTATCATGGAAGAAAAGGATTTTGGAAACTCAAGGAAAAGTTCTTTCAACCTATACAACCTAACTTATGGACTGTTTTGATAGATAATTTTTTTTTTTTTTAGGAAGAATTTTCTTTTTAACTTTACCAAATGAAATGCCAAAGGAAGTTTTAAAGGCCGTTGGCTGTGCTGTATTTTGATATAATTGTACTGTGTTTTTAAATTTTGTATGCCAATCTTAAAAGACAAATTTTGCATATTCTATATTTTACTTCTCTGCCAAAATAAACCTGTTCTTCCTTTTTAAAAATAAAATAAGTTCTTAAAAAATTTATACTTAAAAAATCCTGCCCAAAATGTGAAGCTTGGTTGACTGATGTTTATGATAGAAAGAATAAAATGTTTCTCTCTCTCTACCTTTTAAAATCGAATAGTTTATTTCTGTGAAAAAAGTATTTAAACTTTCAACATTTTAACTTTTTGTTTTTATTTCTTTTACAAAAGGCCAATATACCTGTCACACTTTGGAAGTAAAAATACACACTTTCGTGTGTACGTTAAAAAAAAAATCATTGAAAATCAAGGCCAAAGGCAGTGCAATTTTTTCATAAGATTTTTTTAAAAAGGGAATGATAGTCTTTGAAAGAAAACAGTAGGCATCCAGCACTGGACGAAACATGGGTATCAAAGATGAATAATCTTTGGAGATTCTGGCGTTGTTTTCCCAGTCCAACTCAAGTGGAAAGTGGAGAAATTATCTGTATAATTTGGACACATGCAATGCAGTTTATCAAAGGTTTTGTTCTGTGGCCTGACTTTACTGGGTCCTACCTATACATTGAACATGTTTTGCCTGTCTTTTTTTTTTTCAACTTGCCAGTTCACTTTACATGTTAGTATAATGTTTACACAGGTGAGTTGGATAAATTATAAAACACATAAATTCAAAATTGGCAGATAGAATCACCAAGTATCTATCCTCTTTTACTTTAAAATGAGGAATTTTGTTTTTCTGAATTATACAGATCATCGCTTCCTATTTCCTGTTCTGGACCTGTATAAAAATGTCTACACAGTAGAAGTGACATCAAGGTTTCATAAGTATATCAGTGATTGGCACATATAAAAATTATTGAACCAGATACTCTGAACTTGGCTAATTTAGTTACTACAAGGCCTCCATTATCCAGTTTTAGTTTTTACACAATTGACTTTGCCTTGTAGCTGGTGCTGTGTAGACCTGTGTTGAACGGAATATATGAATAATTGAATAAACAGCATTATGGTGAGGCAGAGACACATGGAGAAGTGTTAAAAAAAAAAAAAAAATGGGCTTCCTGCCTTTCTGCCTCTTTTTTATGCAGTCATCTATGTTACATCTATCCTGCCTAAGAAAAAGCTGCACATTCTACCTTCAGAGTACAAAAAGGTACATCTTCTGAAACTCAAGACTCTCACTGATTGGAGAGCTTGTGGGAAACAATCACACCATGCCAATAAATGAGACGAAAACTTGAGTTTGCCTTTTTAACTATTTATGTTCTAAGTTAAGCTTTGATAACATTCAAATGTCAAATTCTCTCATTCTTATAAAAAGTTGAATTAATTGCCTGTATTTATTTTAGCAATTATTCAATGTATTTCCAGTATAGGATGTATAGTATAATTAATTTTTTGTAAATAAAATATTTTTGATAAGATAATTGCCTTTTTTTCTAAGGGAAGGGGGAACTCTGTTTTCCTGATTATAATGGTATGAATTTAGGAAGGGGGGGTTTAAAAAAATGATGGTTGGTAAAAAAGAATATGTCATTTAATGTTACTTATTATTAGGTAGAAATCCCCAAAATTGGTGTGGTGTGGAAATCTGGAAAACCAGAGAGAGAGGAGAGAGACTGCTTAATTATCACTACCCTTGTCTATAATTTTCTCTTCTGCTTCCCTTGAAAGCAGCACAAATTTAGACAATTTTGTTTATTATAGTAACTTATAGCAGGAAAAAAAATCAGATATGCAGAAATATTATAAGCAAGCTTGTTTATTTCAGCATTATTCAGAAATAATAACAAAACAACCTAAAATCAAATGATGAGGGCAATAATTAAATAAATCATGGCATTTATTTATTTATTTAGTTAGTTTTTTGAGATGGAGTCTCGCTCTGTCGCCCAGGCTGGAGTGCAGTGGCCGGATCTCAGCTCACTGCAAGCTCCACCTCCCGGGTTTACGCCATTCTCCTGCCTCAGCCACCTGAGTAGCTGGGACTACAGGCGCCCGCCACCTCGCCCGGCTAGATTTTTGTATTTTTTTTTTAGTAGAGACGGGGTTTCACCGTGTTAGCCAGGATGGTCTCGATCGCCTGACCTCGTGATCCGCCCGTCTCGGCCTCCCAAAGTGCTGGGATTACAGGCTTGAGCCACCGCGCCCGGCAGCATTTCTATAAAATGGGACACCCTTAGCTATTGAAGACAATGTTCTCAGAGAACACATGGATTTTGGAGAAATGTCACACTAAAAAAATAACCATTTTGTACAGTAACATCCCAATTTTATGAAAGTGAAGATGTTTAAACATGACTATCTCTAATACTGGGAATGACTGATTTATATTCTGTGTATGTTTTTGTATTTTCCAAATATTATAAATATGTTTTTATAATCAGAAAAAAAGACTAAATATCGACTTTTTAGAAAGTGCGTTGGGACATGAACAGCATTTTCTGATTAGAGGAGCTTTGATGGTAATTACCTCATTTTACCTCTTATCCCTCAAATTCATCTTATTTCCCAGTTCTTTTATCTGTTTTCTAAGAATCCTTCATTACTTTTGTACTGCTACATTATAAACTGCAGCCACTGAACATTACTGTCAGATAAGCCAGAAGTATTGATGGTTCTAATCTTAATAATTCACTGATGAAGTCACTTGGTGACAATCTTTTGATGTAAAGAGCCTTAAAGTATACATTTTAGGACTGGGCATGGTGGCTCACGCCTGTAACTCCAGCACTGTGGGAGGATTGCTTGAGGCCAGGATTTTGAGACTAGCCTGGGCAACATGGCAAGACCCCGTCTCTACAAACAATTTTTCTTTTTTTTTAATTAGCCCAGCGTGGTGTCGTCGCTACTCAGAAGGCTGAAGTGGGAGGATTGCTTTAGCCCCAGAGGTGGAGGAGGCTATAATGAGCTGTGTTTGCACCACTGCACTGCAGCCTGGGCAATAAAGTGAGACTGTCTCAAAAAACAGAAACAAACAAAAAAAAGCAAAAAACAACCACAAAACTATTCTTAATTCACCGGCATTACCAAAACAGGCAACAACCCAGATCATCCTGCAGCCCATAGTTTAATGACCCCTTCTCTTCAGGAATCTGTTGACTTATTTGTACCATTAAGTACTCACACTGACACCTAATTTTTGGGCACATACTACGTTTTAGGCACTACCGGAAGCATGCTTTATGGATTAGTTATTATGTCGGTCCCAAGAAGTTCCATTATTATTGCCATTTTAAGCAAGGAAGCTGAGTGAGGTTTAAAGAAATTTGGTAACTTAATATTATAAAGCCAGCACATTGTAGTGGTGGAATTTAGGTCCAGGCATTATGACATCAAGCTTGCCCCTTCAACTAATGCTACTCAGTATTTTGTCCCTCAGCAGCATGTGGGAATTTCTACTGAATCAAATTCTCTGGAGAATCTGCTTAATAAGATTCCCACCCAGGTGACTTTTACACACATTAAAGTTTGAGGAGCATTGCCCTAATCTAGTATTTTATATTGTTCCCTTCAAACCGCGTATCATTTCTAAGATAGTTATTCATTCAAATATTGTATTCTCCCATTGAACTTTTCTACTTTAATATAATTTATGGGTGTTGGCAGATATCTGGTTTTAACTAAGTTTATTAAGTACCTGTTATAGGCTGGGCACTGTGGCTCACGCCTGTAATCCCAGCACTTTGGGAGGCCGAGGCTGGTGGATCACCTGAGGTCAGGAGTTAGAGACCAGCCTGGCCAACATGGTGAAACCCTGTCTCTACTAAATATGCAAAAATTAGCCGGGCATGGGGGCTTATGCCTGTAATCCCAGCTACTCTGGAGGCTGAGGCACGAGAATCATTTGAACCCAGGAGGTGGAGGTTGCAGTGAGTGGACATGATGCCATTGCACTCCAGACTAGGCAACAGAGTGAGACTCTGTCTCAAAAAAAAAAAAGTTCCTGTCATGGGCAAAAAATGAAGTGGTATACATGGTGTCTATACTCAGAGAGCTTACAATTGAGTAAGAGGGATATTTACACTGTAAGTAAGAGGGTAGTTACACTGGGATTTGATGCACAACAGAATAATAGAGGTATAAAGAGTGGCATGGGATGTAAAAAGAAGATGAAGGTGAACATGTACAATTATCCTCATAATGGCAGGTTTTAAGACAGCCTGGGATTTAGGTTGATTCTTTAAAGATGTGCAAACTTGGATGGGAATTAAGGATTTTTCAGGTAAAAGAAATAACAGAAATACAACAATAGTGGTGTGATTTTAATATGTGGTGCTTAAACAGAATTAACAAATTTAATTAAAGTGGAGGTTGTAGTTAACCAAGAGTGGGACATGATTATAGATAGTAAATTTGAAGGCCAGGTGCAGTGGCTAATGCCTGTAATCCCAGCACTTTGGGAGGCCAAGGCAGGCGAATCACCTGAGGTCAGGAGTTTGAGACCAGCTTGGCCAACGTGGCAAAACCCCGTCTCTACTAAAAATACAAAACTTATCTGGGCGTGGTGGCAGGCACCTGTAATTCCAGCTACTCGGGAGGCTGAAGCTGGAGAATCGCTTGAACCCAGGAGGCGGAGGTTGCAATGAGCCGAGTTTGCGCCATCGCACTCCAACTTGGGCAGCAAAGCAAGACTCTGTCTCAAAGAAAAAAAAAAAAAGCAAGTAAATTCGAAGATGGATGATAGAAGACCATAACACAACTGGGAGAAATACTAGAATGAGGTATTTATATTACTTTTGATAGATGACACACCCATGGAATTTTTGGGCAGGATTCTAACATTGTCATAAAATAAGGCACTTTATGATGGTTTGGTTTTGAAGATCTCACATAAACAATTGTGTTTATAAGTACAATTTGGCCTGAGCATGCTTCTAATAAACTGGTATTGCTCTCCCAGGCACCTGACCACATTCATTGTATTTCTTCCCAGGCTGCCTCTTGCCTTACATTCTCAGGTCATCACCTCTTGCCAATTACCCAAGCACTCTCTTCAACTTTTGTTTTGGTATAAGAAGCCAGTAACCAGCTAGTTATTACAGTCATTTGATCCCACCTTTGCCATATCATTCAAATTCGTCTCTCATCTTTGTTAAGACTTAAACATCTCTTAGCTGAACTGTTAAAAACACCGCCTGATGGCCGGGCGCGGTGGCTCTCGCTGTAATCCCAGCACTTTGGGAGGCCGAGGTGAGCAGATCACCTGAGCTCAGGAGTTCCAGACCAGCCTGGCCAACATGGCAAAACTCAGTCTCTACTAAAAATACAAAAATTAGCTGGGCATGGTGGCGCCTGTAGTCCCAGCTACTTGGGAGGCTGAGGCAGGAGAATCGCTTGCACCAGGGAGGAGGAGATTGCAGTGAGCCAAGATCATGCCACTACACTCCAGCCTGGCACAGAGTGAGACTCTGTCTCAAAATAAATAAATAAAAATAAAAATAAAAAAATAAAGAAAATACCTCCTGACTACATTTCTACTCTCCATTTCTGTTTTATTCAACGAATTCTTTGCATTTCTGTTAAAATTATCATTGTAAGGCCCAGTTCTGAATACAAAGATTTAACTTCACCTCATTGTTAACCAGATAAAAGCATTAAATATATAAGAAATTATTCAAGGCTGATAATTATCTATTTTCTCACTTGCAGTCCTTTACTCCTATTATTTTTCATGTCCTACTAAACTAGATTATTTTGCTCCCTCTTGAACACACTTTGCCCTTCTCCTTTGTTAGTATTTGCTCTCAATCTTGAATGGCTTTTCACCTTTCCCCTATTCCCACATATATTTGTCAAAATTCTTCCATGTTCTTCATTTTACTAGCGTATCTTTTACCCAATACCTCAATTTAAAATGATTTATTTACCTTCGCTCTTAGGGTTCTATTTTTATCTCTGTCATGCAGTCCAGACTTTCTTCTGTCTTGTTTCATGAATATTAGTGCACATGATAACAACCTGGTAGACGAAAAGGTTTTTGAGGCTAAGTCTTCGTCTTTATCATTTTTGAATCCTCCATGGTAACTAGCATAGTCACATGATCATTAAAATTTGGTTAATAGGCCAGGTGGTGGTTCACGCCTGTAATCCCAGCACTTTGGGAGGCCAAGGCAGGCAGATCACTTGAGATCAGGAGTTCAAGACCAGGCTGGCCAATCTGGTGAAACCCCATCTCTACTAAAAATACAAAAAAATAAATTAGCCGGGCGTGGTGGCAGGCTCCTGTAATCCAAGTTACTTGAGATGCTGAGGCAGGAAAATGGCTTGAACCCAGGAGGCGGAGGTTGCAGTGAGCTGAGATCGTGCCACTGTACTCCAGCTTGGGTGACAGAGCAACTCAGTCTCAAAAAAAAAAAAAAAAAGATGAATAAGTAAATGAACACATGAACACATGAAGGAACCAGGAAGGATGGATGGATTCAAGTAATAAATCTTCTTTCAGGAAAGTTGATAGTATTCCAGGCATTTTGCTGCAGGATGAGCTTTGGGGTGTGAGGGCTACACATTATTTTTGCTTTGGCCAGAGAGCTGATGCTTTCGTCAAAAAAAAAAAAAAAAAAAGAGTACCTTGGCACTGTCTATCAAGTTAAAGCATTCATTGGACAAACAGTTTTTGAGTAGTGATGACTTGCCAGACTTTGCTGGGATATCAGAAATAAGAAATTATACTTTCCTTCAAAAAGTTACTTAAAGGAACTCAAAGTAAGCCATGCTCTTACTTTACTGTGGTCGTTTCCAGAAGCTCTTCCTGACCCCACTTCCTCCCACTGCCACCTTTGTGTAGTGAATTCCTATTCTACCCTTCAGCCTCAGCTCAATCCTCACTTCCATGACTACCATTGCCAGGTTTGTTTCTCTATTATATTCTCTTATGAAATTTCTTAGTGCTTATTTTTTTAGTCTTGTTTCTATGACTCCTTGTTCAACATCTGTCTCTTTCAGTAAAGGATAAGCTGGATGATGAAAGGAACTGTGTGAGGCCGGGTGCGGTGGCTCACGCCTGTAATCCCAGCACTTTGGGAGACTGAGGTGGGCGGATCACGAGGTCAGGAGATCGAGACCATCCTGGCTAACACAGTGAAACCCCGTCTCTACTAAAGATACAAAAAAAAAAACATTAGCCGGGCGTGATGACGGGTGCCTGTAGTCCCAGCTACTCGGGAGGCTGAGGCAGGAGAATGGCGTGAAGCTGGGAGGCAGAGTTTGCAGTGAGCCGAGATCGCGCCAGGGCACTCCAGCCTGGGCAACAGAGCGAGACTCCGTCTCAAAAAAAGAAAGAAAGAAAGGAACTGTGTCCAATCGTATCAGCACTGCATGCTCTGATCTGAGCACATAGTATGTCATAGGTTAGGAACTCAATATAAATTTGTGAACAGAATAAAAGCGTGAGGAAATAAATCACCCAATACAGGTTGGGAAACACCCACAGAGTCAGAGTTATTTTTTCTTTTAAGTCAAAATCTTAGCTTTTTAGCTATAAGGAACTCCTTCATCCCTGGGTTGACTTATAACTTAAGATAGGAAGAGAAGCTAGAAACAGAAATGCATCAGTGTTGGGAAAGAAAAATGTATGGGCAGGAGGCTGGTCTTCAGTTGTGAGAAAGGTGAAGTAGTAGACTTCACTAGAATTCCTATAATGAGGATGCACAGATCCCTCCCTAAAAAATTGTTTTTATTAACTTACTAATTTAAATGCTAAGTACTACATTTCCTATATTGTTTAATGGTTCATGTTTTCCTTTGATGTAATTTGGACAAGTACTGTTGACACATGTTCTCTTATTATCTGGTTTCCTGGAATACCTAGACTTCTCATTGAACAAAGGCATTTCTGATACAATGATTTACCTTCAAATCATAAAATACTAATGTGTATTTTATATACTATAAAGCTGTATTACAATGCAGTACATCTGAATCTTTTCTTATACATGCATATCGTATACATTCATGGAATCATCTCTTTACATAGCTAACTCCACCTTGTCATTTATGACTCAATTCGATATCATTTTCACCAGAAATCTTCCCTGACCCCCCTGTCCCACCTGTATTGCATAGCATGTTTTCTTTACCCCTGGTGATCTCTCTTCCACATATGACATGGTGTGATCATCATCTTGTCCTAGATCCTGGGCTCCCCCACACCTAGCATAGGATCTCCCCAAAAGCAGGAGTTCAGTAATCATGGGTTGGATCATGTTAAATTTGTTTCTATAGGAAAAAAAATAATTTACACTACAAGTGTATGCCTATAAATATATATCCTTACTTTATATAATTTCATTCATTCATGCAGTTATTTAATCTTCAACAAGTATTTGTTAGGTGTCTACTATATATATGTTTTGTGCTTGGAAAAGGAAAAACTGTTGCTTCAGTGAGTGCTTGCAACATCAGTGCTCCAACGTATTGAAAGACCATTCATTAATTAAAAGAGTTCTAATCTCAGGCATGTTGAAGAAACACCATATTTCTTCGCTGTAGAAATTCTCAGAAACTTTTAATGTGCTGATGAGCTTTATGAATCTACAAGAAAGGCCCGTCACATACAGAAATCGCCACACTTACATGACTATGATACTCTTTCCACTGGGATGTCGGTTAACATCTGGATTAACATTATTATTCTGCAGAACATAGTTCAGGCGACACTGGCATGTATTTTCTGACATCACAAGTTGAATTTGTTTTCACTCACCCTCTAGAAACATCACTCAGAGCTTAACCGCCTTCTCATTTGAGTAATCAGCTCCAGGTGTGGGGATCACAGGGCGAAGAGACAGAAACCTTCAGGTTCATTTGGCTTAGCCTACCAGCTACAGAAACAGGCTCTTCTCTAAAGAGTTCAATGTACCCACCTGTTGTCAGAAAGCTCTCCACACTATGGCTTAGGCAAACCTAAGTGATTTGTTTTAATTCTGCTTTTTAGGGCAACAAGAAGTTTAATCCTTATATGTTGGGAAAATGTACAATTAGTGGGTTAGCTAGTCTTTGAAACAACTCTGGCAATATATGAGAGCACTAACGGAAAAGAAGCACTATTGCTTTGTAAACCAAGGGAAATTTTGCTTTTTATTCTCTTAGATTGTGTTGATTGTTGAGTAACAAAATCAAATACAATCTTTTTTTTTTTTTTTTACCAGGTGAGGATAGAATCACAGTATATATGCCTTACTCTCAGAATGAACGGAAGCACTGGTATGTCATATAAGTAAACAATTAGTCTCTCCAGACAAAGTGTAATGTGTCTCTAATTAAAAAAAAAAAATAGATGCAAGTATTACAAAAATAAAAATCCTGGAAGAAGGATCTCTGGGAATCAAAAATGAATGGCTGTTTTATGAAGCTATTAGTGGAATCACCGTAGATAGATAACTTAAAATTTTGTCATTTGGTCCAATTCAGCTGCTTCAAATGTTTCAGGAATGAAATGAAGCAAGGTATAAAGAAAGAAAGAGAGCAGAAAAAGTTCAAGCTCCTTATCTCAAGTAAGTACACTGCAATCCATTTGATTTTTAGCTCCTGGGTTCTAGCTTCACAACGGGTTACATACCCTGGAGCCAGCATCTGGCTCTCTTTCATCCAGATAAGTGTTTGAGGCCTGCTTTATAATGCAGAAAACCTCTAATATGCCATTTCTGGGCAGCTTCTCTAATCTTAAACCTGACATATTGAGGCTATGCTTAAGTCCATTCCCTTCAAAAGGAGTTGTAAATTATACGCTTTCAGGATTACAGGTCTTTGATATTTAGATTTTAAATATAAGACCACTCTGAGTAGTACAGCACAGTACCTGAAATGTTCAGCTCCATTAGGAAATATCATAACACATAAAAAAAGTGGAGATTCTAAAGCTCTTGCTCCAAAACAAATTGCTGCCATATTACCCATTTTGGAAGTGTGTAAGGCCAGACAAGTTTGGAGCTCTGACTCATTGTGTACTTGGGCTTTGGTTGCAGATTGACTTGTATTCAAACTGCTGCTCTGCTATTTTTCAGCTGTATAAACTTGAGAAAACTACACCACCACTTTTAGCCTTATTTTCTTTATCTGAATAGTAAAGGAAATGACACTCACCTTTCAGAGTTATTGTGTAATCAAAATATCCTATGAAAAATACATAAGAAAAATACCATGTCATACGAGTTTAACATAATTTTACTTTTTCCTTCTCTCATAAACAACTAACTTCATTAATATTCCTTTCTTCCTATGCTTTCTTTACTCATCAAAACACAGCACTGAGGACTTGGATATACAACTCAAATACTAAGGAATTTTACCTCTCAAAACTGCTTTTTTTTTTGAGACGGACTCTAATTCTGTTGCCAGGGCTGGAGTGCAGTGATGTGATCTAGGCTCACTGCAACCTCCACCTCCCAGGTTCAAGAGATTCTCCTACCTCAGCCTCCCAAGTAGCCGAGATTACAGGCACCCGCCACTATGCCCAGCTAATTTTTTGTATTTTTAGTAGAGACGGGGTTTCACCATGTTGGCCAGGCTGGTCTCAAACTCCTGACCTCGTGATTTGCCCGCCTCGGCCTCCCAAAGTGCTGGGATTACAGGCATAAGCCACCGTGCCCATGCCTCAAAACTGCATGTTAAGTCACCCATTTCTAGGCTTCTATACATACTTAAGATATATTTTTTTTCTTCCGAATAGGTGACCACCCTCTTCAGACACAGAACTGGTAAACTCATCTAATTGTCTAGTATCTTCTGACATCCAGAATAACACTTAATACAGAAAATTTTATATCTGATAAAATAAACCCTTTGGAATGTCTAAAATATGGTAGGTGGGTCAGTAGGAAAAGCATGATGTTGACATTAGTTGAATTTCAGTCCTGGCTTCACTGGGTTCTAGTTGACTCTTGGTGAATATCTCAGTTTCTCAATTTGAAAAGCATAAGAGGTCCCCTGCTACAAACTTCACAGGGAGTCTAACTGAGACTAAATAATAATATTAGTAATAATAATAGAAGGAAGAGGCCATTGGGAATTCAGAAAAACTCTGCACATTTGAGTTATGCTGATTTGTTCTGAGCATTAGGACACATGAAGATTTTTACCTTACAAAGGTCAGATAAGGGCCTGAGTCCCGGTGGACTCTTCTCCTCATCATTGTCACCCCCCTCAGCCAAGCCACCAGCATCTTACGTGTATTGTCAGACGTCTATCCTTTCTCCCACTCTTGCACCTTTCCAACAGCCAGGGTGAGAGCATCTGACTCACCTGTGTAGAAGCCTTCAAACATCTTATCTTAGAATACCGTATTCCACAAGGTCCAACATGATCTGCCTTCTGTATGTTTCCATGACTTCCTGTTGCACCTCTCTCCTTCCTTATTACATTACACACTGGCATCCTTTCTGTTCCTCAGCCAAGACAAGCTTGTTCCCGCCTCAGGGGCCATTAACCATTGCTATTTATTTGCCTAAAGTGCTTTTCTCCAAGAACATAGCACGGTTGATTTCTTCTTGTTATTGAGTTCACCTCTTCAGAGAGTTATTTCCTGGCCATGTCATCTAACGTGACATCCTGTCCCCCACTCACTTTCTACCATATCATCATATTATTTTTCTCAAAGCATTTGCTGTTGGAAATTAGTGTATTTATTTATTTATTTATTTACTTGATTGTTGTCTCTTTGAGCACCCAGAGTATAAAATTCAGAGAACAGGGACATCTCAGAGCTCCAGAACATTGTTTCACATACAGAAAATACTAAATGAATATGACTGAATATATGCAGGTATAAAATATTGGTGCCAAATACCTCACTTTGAGAAGCCTTGTTTCTGCTTACCCAAAATTGAATCATAAGACAGGTCACAGAGGATATCAAAGGAAGCCTTTTTTTTTACTTTCCCCTGATACTCATTTCCACAAATTAACAATTTACCCTACAAGTTAGACCCAAGCATAATAAATACTTAAAAATGTGTGGCTTAGTTATGTACAGACTGGAACTGGAGCTTTGTCTCTTCTTTTTTAAAAATGTTTTAATCAATACTACATGAATGTTTATTTAAGCTCACATCCAGGGTTTTAAATGTTGTAACTCTCTTTGATATCTGATAATATTTTTCAAGTTTGAGTATCTAGTGGGGAGAAGATACTGTAAGGAAAAGAAATACACTAATTTTGGGCCAGGTGTGGTGGCTCACGCCTGTAATCCCAGCACTTTGGGAAACCGAACCAAGAGGATCACCTGAGGTCGGGAGTTCGAGACCAGCCTGACCAACATGGAGAAACTGCGTCTCTACTAAAAATACAAACAAATTAGGCGGGCATGGTAACGCATGCCTGTAATCCCAGCTACTCGGGAGGCTGAGGCAGGAGAATCGCTTGAACCTGGGAGGCGGAGGTTGCCATGAACTAAGATTGCGCCATTGCACTCCAGCCTGGGCAACAAGAGAGAAACTCTGTCTCAAAAAAAAAGGGAGAGAGAGAGAGAGAAAGAAATACACTAATTCTCTATGTACTGATGGCCACAGTTACTGCTTGCTTTTTTTTTTTTTTTTTAAGACGGAGTCTCGCTCTGTCGCCCGGACTGGAGTGCAGTGGCTGGATCTCAGCTCACTGCAAGCTCCGCCTCCCGGGTTCATGCCATTCTCCTGCCTCAACCTCCCGAGTAGCTGGGACTACAGGCGCCCGCCACCTCGCCCGGCTAGTTTTTGTTTTTGTATTTTTTAGTAGAGACGGAGTTTCACCGTGTTAGCCAGGATGGTCTCTATCTCCTGACCTCGTGATCCGCCCGTCTCGGCCCCCCAAAGTGCTGGGATTACAGGCTTGAGCCACCGCGCCCGGCCTGCTTGCTCATTTTTAAGCCCTACCAGGGAGAAGTCCCACATCACTTTGCCAGTAACCTAGGCACCGGATGGTGATTCGTAGCCAGCAATAACCTTTTCTAAGTAGAATTTTGGCAGAAGGAGCATAGTTAGAGATTAGCAAGTACAAAGAGAGCTGAGAACTTCCATTGACCTTCCAGGACCATGACGGAGGCTGCTTATGTTGCTGTGACCCTATTAGATGGCCAACTTCCAAACTGTTCAGAACATGACTTCTGGGCATATAGAGCTCATATCTCACTATATGGATAAAAGCCCAGCCTAAACAAGGTCTTATTAAGAAAGTGTCTCCACAGAAATTATACTATCTGGCAATGGACAAATCCAATGATGCCATAGGTATTTTCCATCTTTTCTTCCCATGCTTGAGTCATTTCCTTTCTAGAGCAGATAATGGATAGTCTACAGACTGTGAGAATCTATGTGTAAAGGTTAAAATATTTCTCCAGAATTGATCTAACCCAGCTGAGCTTCTGAAGTCAGATAAATACTGGTCCTCACAACTATAGCCTTATTCCCTCTTCCCTTCTATCATTGTGAATAGGAACATACCTTTTTATTTTTATTTTTATTTTTATTTTTTCACTCTAAACCCACTGATAAAACAAATTAGTTGGTTGTTTTTTTAATTTCCTGTTTAAGTCAACAGATGTGAATGGCAGAGTGAAGGGAGGCTTAGATTTGGAGTCAACATTAGCTAGTAGCTGATCACTCTAATCCAAGCACCTCCTACTCATGTGATTTTTGTTAATTCATTTATTTAAGATTCACTTACCTTATCCTATTATCCTACAAAGCCCAGGTGAAACATCAGCCTCTTCTGAGAGAAGCTTTTCTGGTGGACACTAAGAGTCAGTAACTCCATTCTTTATTTCCAGACATCACTTGTATTTTCCAGTAATGCATTTAATATATTATATTTAATTAATCAAAACTTTCTCATGTTCCCTGATAGACTGTGATCTGCTCAATGCGGAAGTCTATGTCTTGTTCATCTTTGTAAACATATTTTATCAACATGAAATGCTTTTTCATGGAGTGAAGGCTATATTTGTTGATCAAGTGAATGAATAAGTGATCTTATCATTTATGATAATTAGCAAAACAATAGAAAAATGCTCTCTAAGTCAAAAGTAAATATCAGGTAGGCTGGGTGACTGCCAAATGACAAGTAATTTTAAATACATTATTTCATTTAATCCCACCAAGCTTATAAATTAAGTAGAAATAACCTCATTTTAAGATGAGGGAATTGACATTTGGAAGTATTAGATTTTCCCAAAGTCCATTAACACATAAAGGCAGAATTCAAAAAAGATTTATTCTTTTCATTCTGACACTTTTTCCAATCTCCCATAACCATCTTTACAAATGCTTTCTTCAGGCTGGGAGCGGTGGCTCACACCTGTAATCCCAGCACTTTGGGAGGCCGAGACAGGCGGATCACCTGAGGTCAGGAGTTTGAAACCAGCCTGGCCAACATGGATAAACCCTGTCTCTACTAAAAATACAAACATTAGCTGGGTGCGGTGGTGGGTGCCTATTACCCCAGCTACTTAGGAGGCTGACACAGGAGAATCACTTGAACCTGGGAGGCGGAGGTTGCAGTGAGCCAAGATCGCACGACTGCACAGCCTGGGCAACAGAGCAAGACTCCGTTTCAAAACAAACAAACACACACACAGACACACACCCCCCCAAAAAAACAAATGCTTTCTTCAATAAATGCTACTAGCATTAAATTAAATCACATCTCAAAAAACACATTTTTACAGGGTATTAAAATAATGAAATTCATTTATGTTACTTTTCAATTATCAAACAACATAGAGATCTATATATCTAACAATATGTGGCTTGGAAAATCTGAAAGACTGACGCTGCATCTAAATTAGCGTGGTTAAACACACAGGCTTTGAGCTAAGATATGAATTATGATCCCAACTCTGCCATTTATAAGACGTGTGACCCTGAGCAAGTTATGTAGGCTCAATGAGACTAATTTTCCTCATCTTTAAGTAATTTATTTCTTGAATGCAACAGGGCAAGACTGACCAACTAAGGCAGAGAAGGGTTGTATTGAAGAGCAAAGATCAGAGAACCGGGCAGAAATCTAAGAGGGTTGGAAACATTGTAGCTGTGGGTAATTAAAAGAGGATTCGTATTCTGATGTGGGGGCTTTCCCACGAGTGCCTCCTACCGTGAATGAGCTTCAGCTATGCTTCTGTCTTTGTGCTGTTGTGCACTCATGATTCAAATTCTTACGAGGGAGATTCTGATTGGTTCAGCTTAGGTCACGTGCCCAACCTTTGACTAAGGGAGGGCAGGACTCTTTAATAGCCATTGCTGTCAATTCTGTGTACAGTAAAAAGGAAGCAAGTCTCCAAAAGATAATAGGAGTCCTCTTACCAAAAAAAAAAAAAAAGCTTTCAAAAAATGGGAGTCTCAAAACAACAAACATCTATAAAAGACTCCCTTAGAGGGTTAGAGTGAAGATTAAGTGTGTTTTAGAAAATGTATGACAGTGTTGGCTAATAGTTAAGTATTCACAAATGTCTAATTTTTTAAATATTATGAATAGAAATATCTTCATTTTAGATCAATAATATATAGCACACTGATTGGAGCAGAATGCGTGTGTGTGAAATTTGGTTGTTTCACCTATGGCCTGTGTTATCCCTGGCAACCTTAGTAAGCTCTCTGCTGCACTTACTGCATTTGTCAAAGGTACCATAAAAGTATTAGTTTCAAGGAAGATGAAGGTTATTTTAAGTGTCTATTGTGTATAATAAATTGTGCCAAAACGTAGCGGCTTAAAACAAAAACAATTTATTATTTCTCACAAATCAAGCCAAGTCTTGATCACAGTGATTTCTTAGCCAGGCATCATCATCATTTCTCTCTCTCCTCTCTATGTGCTCTTTCCAGCAGAGTAGCTGGTTTGGAAAAAAACTATCCGAACTGTGTTTTTCCTCTGCTCTCACACGACGACAATCAATACAGTAGACTTCTGTGACCAAATGCGTGGGGGCTTTCCCACACACACCAAGCGGTGGACACCAGCTGGGTGTTCTCTCATTCATTCCAACACTTTTCTACCTGGAGATAGCGTCAGATCGGACAGGTGGAAGACTCAGTCCCCATGACTACCCTCCCCTCCCCCAGACTCCTGTCAAAAGTCCAGGCCTCCAGAACTTCTGACCTACCAGCTTTGAGTTGGGGTTCTCATGTCCCCCTCCCCTCTTTGTCTTCTATTAATTTGCTGGAGCAGCCCACAGAACTTGGGGAAACAATTATGTTTATCGGTGTATTACAAAGGATATTGTAAAGGCTACAGATAAAGAGATATGTAGGGTGAGGTAAGAGGGAAGGGGCACAGAGCTGCCACGCCCTCCCTGGATACCAGCCTCCAGAAACCTCCATGTGCTCAGCTATCCAGACGCTCTCTGAATCCAGTCTTTCTGGATTGTTTTATTTTGTTTTGTTTTTTGAGACGGAGTCTCATTCTGTTACCCAGGCTGGAGTGCTGTGGCGTGATCTCGGCTCATGGCAACCTCCGCCTCCCGGTTTCAAGCGATTCTCCTGGCTCAGCCTCCCGAGTAGCTGGGATTACAGGCACCTGCCACCGCACCTGGCTAATTTTTGTAGTTTTAGTAGAGATGGGGTTTCACCATCTTGGCCAGGCTGGTCTTGAACTCCTGACCTCATGATCTACCCGCCTTGGTCTCCCAAAGTGCTGGGATTACAGGCATGAGCCACTATGCCCAGCCGTCTTCTTGGATTTTTAAGGAAATTTCATGATGTCAGCATTCCTTCTTCCAGTGTATAGGGCGGGACTCTCTCTAAGGAGAGTCCTTTATTATGTATAATAAATTGTGCCAAAACGTAGAGGCTTAAAACAAAAACAATTTATTATTTCTCACAATAAATCAAGCCAAGTCTTGATCACAGTGATTTCTTAGCCAGGCATCATCAAGATACTCAAAAGATCCATACTCAGAAAAGTAGGAGAAGTTGAGAGTCCTGTCTTGGGGCAGGTAAAAGGAAAATAGAGGAAGGTCAGAGTAATCCTGTTTTTTGAGGCCTAAGACACCCAACATTATAACAAACAAATGTAACAAGGGCTATGGGAGTTATCAGCCAGGAACTGTGGACGAAAACCTACAAACATATAATAACACCACAGTAGCCAAACTTCTTTACAGGGTAGCTTTGAGGGACTCTCAGAGGGGGACAGAAAATTTTAAGAGAAAAAGACCTAGTGCACAAGGAATTATCAGGCCGGGCGCGGTGGCTCAAGCCTGTAATCCCAGCACTTTGGGAGGCCGAGACGGGCGGATCACGAGGTCAGGAGATCGAGACCATCCTGGCTAACATGGTGAAACCCTGTCTCTACTAAAAATACAAAAAAACTAGCCGGGCGACGTGGCGGGCACCTGTAGTCCCAGCTACTCGGGAGGCTGAGGCAGGAGAATGGCGTGAACCCGGGAGGCGGAGCTTGCAGTGAGCTGAGATCTGGCCACTGCACTCCAGCCTGGGTGGCAGAGCGAAACTCCGTCTCAAAAAAAAAAAAAAAAAAGGAATTATCGAGCCTCTGTATGTCTCAGGCTTGCTCATGTATAGCTAGCCAAATACATTAATATGACCAAGTTCAGAATTGATGTGCAAGGACTTACACACAGGATATGCATAGTTTAGGGTACAATAGTTTATTGACATGTTCAACAGTCTACCACAATAATTACATGAGATTTGTAAACAGTGCTCAGTAAATGTCAGCTAATGGCCCGAACCCTTTATTTTACAAAAGAGCAAAAAATAAAGATTTGTTACTGTTGTTAAATATGTTAAATAAAATTTAGTCAAGTCTTGATCATAGGGATTTCTCGGCTGTGTTTTTCTTTCTCTTTTTACTTTTTTTTTTTTTTTGAGATAGAGTTTTGCTCTGTAACCCAGGCTGGAGTGCAGTGATGCCATCTCAGCTCACTGCAACCTCTGCCTCCTGGGTTCAAGCAATTCTCTGCCTTAGCTTCCTGATAGCTGGGATTACAGGTGCCCACCACCATGCCTGGCTACTTTTTTGTATTTTTAGTAGAGAAGGGGTTTCACGATCTTGGCCAGGCTGATCTTGAACTCCTGACCTTGTGATCCACCCGCCTCGGCCTCCCAAAGTGCTGGGATTATGGGCGTGAGCAGCCGCACCCGGCCTCTCGGCTGTGTTTTTCTATTGAGTGCCCAAAATGACAATATTCTGCCTTGTTGGTTAAGGGATCAGTACATTTTAGCAGACATTGAAATGGCAAGGCTAACATTTTATAAGACTTGTTACTTCAACAATTTCATTTCCATAAGAAAACAAGCTGCAGGAGCCACACTGTAGGACCAAAAGCTTTCTCATTTAATGTGCTGTAGATCTGTTCAAAGAAGTGAATGGCAATTAGACTGAGGTTCGAAGTTTCACTTTACAAAGAACTAAAAGGATGTTTGGGGTCTGAATAATCTTAAGAGCAGGTGTTTACAATCATTCATTTGGATCATGAAAGAACCTCAGTGAGGAGCTTTGCTGGAGCTTTGAAATGCATCCTAATGGGTGAGGATGACAAATCCGGAAAGCTTACTCCCCTGCTGAGTTGATCTGAGCTGGGATTATTTAGTATTGCTCATTCACCATGTTTTCCAAATATGATTATTTTCAGTGTCAGATGTCTTAGTATTACTTTAGACTATAATTAGCTAGCAAATTTAATCCCTTTTGAATGTCTGGCACACAGTAGTGCTCCATGAATATTATGTTCCTTCTGTATCTCCACCCCAACATATTATCAGAATTCCTTTGGTTTCAAATTAGAGGAAACAAAGCACAAATAATGTATATAAATAGAGTGTTGGGTAAATGCACCTGAAAGCAATAGCTTGAACATACCCTGAAAATGACTCTGTATGGCAGAGGTATTTGAATGTGTGTTCTAATCTAGGGAATCCAGGCGGAGCCAACCCAGGGATTCGATTCATTCCTTGTCCATGAGGAACACCTGAGTTGCTGTTTCTTCTCGTGGAACATAGGCCATACAGTGGACTGGAGCCCTGAGTTCTGGGATGCGTGAAGGTTGCCAGGTGGAGGTTGTTAAACGGAGGGTATCAAGTGAAAATACGATATAAACTGCATGCTGTTTGCAAGTGATTGCAGTTTCCCTTCCCAGCCTGCCGCCACTGGGCCATGCGATCATACTGTCCAGCCTGCCATCACTGAACTGTAGGGAGACAGATATGTGGTCCAGCCTGTTGCCACTAGACAATTTCTGTGCATAATGTGGTTCTCCTGTCCAGCTGCTGCCACTGGACTCTCTTTTCTGTATGTAAGCCCCTAATTAAACCTGACATCTTGTTTGCTGGCTCTGCACCTCTTCTTTGGCCTGTTAAACCTGATGCCTTTCCTATTGAGGTTAACAGGGGTTCAGCACAACAGAGGGAAATTTATTTTAAAGACGTTGAAGAGGAAAGTGTGATTGGCCCAGCTCAATAACCCTACCCATCTGGGTAGATGTAGCCTATGATGTAGCATTACCCTCTTCCCCATGGGAGAGCAGAATGTATTATAGAAGATGAGGTAGGATGAGCAGACAATTGCATATATGTCAGTTTCACATATTATCACAGACTCAATGGGTAAACCCACAGTCAGAAATAAAAGAACAAGAGTCTCTTGGTAAAGCGGTGAGTGTGACATCTAGAAAGCCAACTCCCTCCGTCTTCTGTTAACTCTACTCCTTATAGCACTCTAGCCCTGCAGGTTTTCCCCAAATCACTTCCTCCTATATCAGGTGGATGCTATGCAGGGCAGCCCCTTGGACTACCTCTGATGCTGTGCTCTTGCTCAATTAGGGCTGCCATCTCAGCATCCTTCTCAGTTGCTTTGCTCTTGCTGATGCTTCCTGTAGCCAATCATTCGGCTGTCACAGGCGCAGGCACCATGCTCCTTGTGGTCTTTTCTACTTGCTCTGCTGCTGCTCCCTTTTTATAACCCAAGAGTGTAGGTGGCAGCCCAAGTAGATTAAGAATGCCTTTTATAACGCAGTCCAGGACTAAGGCCTTTTGTTGTCATTGCTTTTTTTTTTTTTTTCCTGAAGCCTAGACATGAGCACTTGCAATAGTAGTAAATATTTATAGTGTACCTTGCATTCAGTATCCCAGGAAACAGACTTTGAGATGGAGACTCTTGCAGATGGTTTACTGTGAATTGCTTTTAGGAAACACACCTTTAAGATAGTGAGAGAAGCAGTAACAGGCAGAGGAAAAAGTTGAGCTACGATGCAGTTGCAACTGAGACCTCAGCCTATCCCTCGGGGGTCCTAGAGATGAAATAACCCTCTAGAGTTGTCTTAAATGTAGACAAGGGTGCTATGTCTTTGTACCCACCTGTTGTAACAATCAGTAATTAGACAAAGGCTATTCTGGGGTGGAGAGCAGGGGAAAAAACTCAGCCATGAACAACACAGTTCTCTTCAGCCCAGGGAAATTCCTGGGGAGTCATTCAACTGTCCTTCAAAAACAGTCAAACTCTTAGCAGGCAGGGGAGTGAGTATCTCTGTCCTAAAGCAGTGAAATAGACATTGCATCTAATATAATGTCCTCATCAAAAGTGCAAACTTGCTTGAACCCAAGAGGCGGAGGTTGCAGTGAGCCAAGATAGCACCACCGCACTCCAGTCCGGCAACACTGCGAGACTCCATCGCAAAAAAGAAAAAAAAAGTGCAAATTCTCCAGTGTTTAGAGTTTTTTAGTCAATAGATCCCAGATGGGCCTCAGGCAACTGTGCATCTTAACAGTGGCCCACGTGATTCTCACGTATTTCATCTCATATATTCTCATATATAGCTTGTATCATATCTATATTTTGATAAAAATCGCTCTCACCTGAAAGATACCTTCTCTTAATATTTTTTCTCTCTTCCTATTCCTATTCTCAGACAGAATTTTCCTCTGTTCATCAGCTTCTTTGTAGGACAGAGGCACTAAAATATCAATCATAAAAATATTATTTCAGGGTTCAAAGGAACATTGAGGCTGGGTACAGTGGCTCACGCCTGTAATCCCAGAATTTTGGGAGGCCGAGGCGGGCAGATCACCTGAGGTCAGGAGTTAAGAGACCAGTATGGCCAACATGGTGAAACCCCATCTCTACCAAAAATACAAAAATTAGCCAGGCATGGTGGCTGGAGCCTGTAATCCCAGCTACTTGTGGGGCTGAGGCAGGAGAATCACTTGAACACAGGAGTTGGAGGTTGCAGTGAGCCGAGATTGCACTATTGCACTCCAGCCTGGGCAACAAGAGCAAAACTCCATCTCAAAAAAAACAAAACAAAACAAAACAAAATAAAGTAACAAAAACAAAAAAAGAAACATTGAAACATTGGAAATATTGACTCTAATACCTGTGTTTGAGGGAAAAAAAGAAAAGAAAAACTGAAACAGACAAGAAAAGGGACTTGTAAGGGGCATTTTGTAGTCATAGGTCTTTATCAATTACATAGAGAGTTTTGGGAATACAAGGTTAAATGAATGAGGTAATCGATAAAATCTTTATGAGAATCTTCTTAAACCAATTCTCATTAATGCCAAGCTGTTTTGTGGGCCTGAGACACGGTCGGAGCATCCTGAAAATGAGTTGCGTGTCAGAAGGCTAGAAGCAGTACACAAACATCAGCGCTAAGCCAGGTCTCTGAATAGAGAGCCAAATGGGCTCTCTATAGAGCCAGGTCTCTGAATAGAGAGCCAAACTCCTCCCTGCAAGGAGTTGTGGGAAAAGGAGCCAGTGGAAGTGAGTGAGGCATGATCTGAGGAAGGAAGTAACGCTGTCTGTCTTAGCTCCCGCAGTCAAGAGTTCCATTTGTTCAGAGCTCACTGCTCAGGTAAAGGAGGTTTCTTAAAGACATCTAACTCTCTTCATTTTTGGAATAAAAATAAAGCTCTGGATTAAAAAAAAAAAGAATCAAGGAGCCATATGTAGCACCTACAGCTTTCTGGAGGTTTAGCAGGGAAAATGGCATTCTGGGACACCTAATTGAGTACCCAAAGCTCCTTATGACAAAGAGGAGGCTCCCTGGAGGCCTGCCCTCATTACAAAGCTTGTTCCCAAACTTCAGGCTTCCCCCAGGGCTTGCTATGATTGTTTTCATTTAGGCCTGGTGAGGCCCCACAAGTAGAAGGCTTGGAGATTGCTTCTGAATCAACTCTGTCATGCAATACTCAGAGTGCCAGGTTTGGGGGAGGAGGGGCGGAAAGAGAAAAAGAAAAGCAAAACAAGAAACACTCTTGAAGGCCAGAAAAGCTTGGCTGGAGCCTATGCACGTAATGAAAAATAACAAAGAGGAAAAAAGTGTGAGTGTGTTCTTATAAAATGTGGGGTCAGTGTTTTTATTTATCATCAAACTTCAGTATCAAAACTCAGTCACAGCTGTTGCTATATGCATTTGAGAGATACCTGGGAGGTGAGTATCTGGGTTGGGATTTTATGAATTGCTGCTTGACGTAGCTTTTTATTTCAACAACGTGGCTAATTACCCAGGCAGGGCAGATCATCCACTGGCTGTCTCTGACAGAGAGAGAGATTCCACATTCAGTTTAGCAACTTAAACCACCCTGGGTGTCTAACTTGTACTCCCAACCCACACTCAGAACAAACTGTCCTCAGGTCCGGTCTACCAAACCCAAGAGAAAAGAGAAGACAAAGCATCATTTTTTTCTTTCCTTTAAAACTCCAGCTGAGCCCAGGCTTCAAAAGGAAAATGAAAGATTCCCATATCCCTGCTCTTGACCTTTTCTGCAATTCAGTCCCTAGGATTTGAAGGGCTTTAAATCAGTGTGTCTCCACCCTGTTTGAAGAGTGTCTTGGAAATCTCCAGAGCTGTATTTCACTTTCTCTCCATCCCACAGAGATGTCCTGTGAGCCCCTATCAATTGTGCTACCCATCCCGTTAGATTTAGATGGTGTTGTGCCAGGTCTCCTATAGTTGATGGGTTTAGTGATTAAACTTTATTTAAATGTAGAGTATAGAGGTTTCGAATGCAAGCTGCAGAACTGAATTGCCTATGGTTAAATCTCAGTCTCTCTGTTTAAAGATTGCATAACCTAAATCTAGTCAGCCAACTTCCCCGAGCTATCTAAAAGATGGAGATAAAAGAGGAGACATTAACAAATGTCTTGTTACGGTTCAATGTCAGTTACTGTAACAATGTCACAGTTCTTACTCTGTGAAATGTGTTCCAAGCCCTATACCCTTTCAATTCATTTAATCTTCATAATATTCCTATGAAATGGGTAATCTTATGATAATCACCACCCCATCTTATTGAAAATAATAGCACACAGAGTGATTTAATAATATGCCCCAAATGACGCAACTAGTACACAATGCAGCAAGGACTTAAACCCAGCAAGTTCAGCTCTAGTGACTAACCACTATGTCTAGGATTTAACTGCTATATTTTATTGCTTCTTCCACGTGGGTAGAAAAGAATAGTTCCTAACTCAAAGGGTTATAATGATGCTTAAATAAGCTCTAAATAAAATGTTTTTAGCACAATGCCTGGATCATCATCATCATTGAATAAAGCTTAGCTATAATACTGATAAGAGTGATGCCACTTTGTAATTATAAGACTGTGATGATGATAATAATTATGAAGTTTATCTAGCCTTCTCAAGTGTATGTCATTTTCTTGAGGGCAGAAATCTAGGAGCCAGGACAGCGGGGTATCTCATCACTTTGAGCTGATGATAATAGAATGAAACTCTCACCTCTTTAAACATAAAAACCTATTTAGGGCCTTACAGTTTTTGGGCGACTGTGTGAAAGCAAGGAAAGAAGAAAAAACAAAACGGAAAAGAGTCCCAGCAAGAATATCTCTACCGTGGCTGGGTGCGGTGGCTCCCACCTGTAATCCCAGCACTTTGGGAGGCCGAGGCGGGCAGATCTCCTGAGGTCAGGAGTTCGAGACCAGCCTGGTCAACATGGCGAAACCCCGTCTCTACTAAAAACACAAAAGTTAGTGGGACGCGGGGGTGTGTGCCTATAGTCCAAGCTACTCAGGAGGCTGAGGCAGGCGAATCACTTGAACCCAGAAGGTGGAGAGGTGGAGGTTGCAGTGACCCCAGATCATACCGCTGTACTCCAACCTGAGAGACAGAGTGAGACTCCTCCAAAAAAAAAAAAAAAAAAACTCTACCCTCATTTCCCAAATATGACTCAAACCTCAGGACCTGTACCATGTGATTTCCACAACACACTTGCTGGATGGGTATTATTTTACAATTTTACCAACTAAGAAACTGAGCATTAAAAAGGCTGAGATAAGTGCAGTGGTAACACCATCAAAGGATTACCTGATTGAGTCAAAGTGAAATCCAGGCCCATGGTGCCCTACCAAAGGTGGTACTCAGTCCTTGTTTGTGGAAAATAACTGAAATAAACTGCACAGCGTTGTGAATCCAAAATATCTGAGACAGGTCTCAGTCAATTTAGAAAGTTTATTTTGCCACTGTGAAGGACAGCCCGTGACACAGCCTCAGGACGTCCTTAGGATAGGTGCCCAAGGTGGTCAGGGTACACTTTCAGAGAGACATGAGACATCAATTATTATGTGTAAATATACATTGGTTCAGTCCTATAAGGCAGGGCCTGGAAGTGGGGGCTTCCAGGTAGGAAGTAGATAAAAGACAAAAGGTTGCATTTTTTTGAGTCCTTGATCAGCCTTCCACTGAATACACAATTCAGTCTGGCTCAGTGAATCTGCATTTCTACATAAATAGGGCAAAGGAAGTCATCAGATATGCATTTGTCTCAGGTGAACCTCAGAGGAATGACTTTGAGTTCTGTCTGTCCTTTGTTCACAAGGAATTTCCTTGTGGGCAAATTGTGAGGGAGGTATATAGCTTCTTTGTAGTTTATCTTATTTAGGAATGAAATGGGAGGTAGGTTTGCCTAATGCAGTTCTCAGCTTGACTTTTCCCTTGGCTTGGTGATTTATTTTCCTTTTCCAGAGCCCTCAAGGAAAGAGTCACCCCTGCCTCTCCAAAGCATTCTCTTATTTGATAAACACTTATTTATTTATTTACAGAAAGAATCTCGTTCTGCTGCCCAGGCTGGAGTGCAGTGGTGCCATCTTGGCTCACTGCAACTTACGCCTCCCAGGTTCAAGTGATTCTCCTGCCTCAGCCTTTCTAGGATTACAGGCACGTGCCATCTCACTCGGCTAATTTTTGTGTTTTTTAGTGGAGACAGGGTTTCACCATTTTGGTCAGGCTGGTGTCAAACTCCTGACCTTAAATGATCTGCCTGCCTTGGCCTCCCAAAGTGCTGGGATTACAGGCATGAGGCAACTTGCCTGGGCTGATAAACATTTATTGAGCATCTTATATATACAAGGCACGGGTTGCCCAACAGCTTCCACAGGCCTTGCGTATCAGGCATTCAGAAAGCATCTGGTGGGTTAAAAGCAGAGCTCCAGAGCTATTACAGCAGGAGGCAGCTGTCCAGGAAGACATTAAACAAGGACATGAACTCATAATTCCAAACAGTTGGGACTCTGTCATTTAAATACCCATCACCTCCTCTTTAGTCTTTTCTAGGTAAAAATAGCTCAGTTGCCAAGAAACCTGTAACTAGTAATAAGTTCTCTCTTACTAAATAGATGCACAAATTTATAATTCAATGAAAATCTGAAAGATTGCTTTTCAAAGCTTCAACTTATGTTTGTACAATATAAGATGGGCCCATCATAATACCATGTATGAAAACCATATTTTTATGTTTAAATAATATTAAATTTATTAATAATAAATATTAAGAGAATAACACACTGGTCACAGAAACTCAGGGACTAAATACTGTCTCTATCAATCTCATCACAGAGTCATGGCATCCCATGTTCCGCCAGAGATTGTATAGTGCAAGATAGGTTGAGAAAATTGATTTTGACGCAAGGCCATCAATAGTCCTAAGTGAGCTAAGCCCAACGCACACTTGTATAGAGGTGAATGACTTTACATTCACAGTTTGTTACGGGTTGAATTGCGTTTCTCCCAAGAGATGAGCTAAAGTGTTGAAGTCCTAATGATCAGTACTTCAGAATGTGCACCTTATTTGGAAATAAGGTCCTTGCAGATCTAATTAAGATGAGGTCATTCCCTGGCCGGGCACCGTGGCTCATGCTTGTAATCTCAGCACTTTGGGAGGCTGAAGCGGCTGGATCACAAGGTCAGGAGTTCGAGGTCAGCCTGACCAACATGGTGAAACCTCGTCTCTACTAAAAATACAAAAATTAGCAGCGTGTGGTGGTGCATGCCTATAATCCCAGCTGCTCAGGAGGCTGAGGCAGGAGAATCGCTTGAACCTGGAAGGTGGAGGTTGCAGTGAGCCGAGCCTGGGCGAAAGAGTGAGACTCCATCTCAAAAAAAATAAAAGATGAGGTCATTCCCAAGCAGACTGGGCCCTTAATTCTGTATAACTGGGATCCTTATAGGAAGAGGTGAGGGAAGCAGGGAGAAGATGGCCATGTGATGATAGAGGCAGGGATTGTAGTCTATAAGCCAAGGATTGCCAGCAACCACAAGAGCTAGGAAGAGACAAGGGAGTATTCTCCCCCAGATCCATCAGATAGTACACAGCCTTGCCAACACCATGATTTCAGACTTCTAGCCTCCAGAACTGTTCAAAACTGAATTCCTGTTGTTTTAAACTACCCAGTTTTTCATACTTTGTTACAGCATCCCTAGGAAGCTGCTACATTGGTCAGTCTCAGAATAAAGCCTGATTTAATTTAAGACAGAAAAAAGATCTCAGAGTCAGAGATTATATACTTTGTTAACCTAAGTAACTTGTCTCATCTACTTGTCTTGCATCCCTAGTACTAAATCAGAGTTCAGTGAATGTAATGGCCAAGTTATGTAACCAAGTGTCCATCACTCAATGAGTGCATAAAGAAAATGTGATATATCTATTAGATACAGATATATGCGCACACAATGGAATACTATTCAGTCTTTACAAAGAGGAAAACCCTGTCATTTTTGACAACAGGGATAAATCTGGAAGGCATTAAATTAAGTGAAATAAGCGAGGCTAGAAAGACAATTACCTCACGTTTTCACTATACGTGGAATGTCAAACAATGAACACATAGACGCAGTGAGTGGAATGGTGGTTACCAGAGGAGAGAGAGTGAAGGGTATGGGGAGATGATGGGGAAAAAGCACAGTTTTTTAGTTAATAATAAATGGTAAGTATTTGAGGTGATAAATATATTAATTAACATGATTCAGCCATTTCACTTTGTATACCTATAGCATCACTTTGTAGCTCATAAACACAGAAATTATATAATTTGTCAGCATCCAACAATAATAATAATCCAACAATAAATAAATAGATAATAAACAAATAAACTCTTTTTCAAGGCACAGCTCAAATCCCGGTCCTTTTCACCCAAGAGATGTCTCCTGATCCTTTCTACAATGATTTTGTAACTTTTTCTTTTTTTTTTTTTTTTTTTTTTTTTTGATTTTGTAACTTTTTCAAAGCGTCATGTTTTCTCCTTGAGAGGAGGTATTTTTTGTTTGTTTTGTTTTGAGACATAGTCTCTCTTACTCTGCCGCCCAGGTTGGAGTGCAGTGGCATGATCTTGGCTCACTGCCTCAGCCTCCCAAGTAGCTGGGATGACAGGCATGTGCCACAACTCCCAACTAATGTTTGCATTTTTACTAGAGACGTGGTTTCACCATGTTGGCCAGGCTGGTCTCGAACTCCTGACCTCAGGTGAGCCGCCCACTTTGGCCTCCCAAAGTAATGGGATTATAGGCCTGAGCCACCGCACCCTGCCAAGAGGAAGTAATTCTTTACTAATCTTTGGATTCTCCAAAATGACTAATAGTGCTTTTGTACTGTTACTTTGTACTTTCTATACCTATTTCATACAGGGCACTGCCAATAGTGCCTTGTGTGAAGTAAGTGATCAGTTAGTTAGTAAGTATCCATTAGATGGAGTTCAATTCCTCTGACTTTCACTGCTAGCTTCATTTTAACTTTCTCAATCATGTCTGTCCCAAGCTTTGGCTCGTAATTCACTTGATAACTGTGCCTTGTCCATGGCCATAACACCCTGAACGCACCTGATCTCGTCTGATCACTGGGCTTTTATGCCACCCTTTGAAGATCACGATGTGAAAGAAGTCAGGGTGATGGGACAATTTAAAAGATACTTTAAACATCGAACTATCAAATGCAATGAGTAGCATCTCGTTGGATCCTAATTTAAAGAAAGGAACTATGAAAATATATTTTTGAGACGATGAGGGAAAGCTGAATATGAACTAGGACAGTATTATATGATATTGATATAATTATAGTAAATTTTATTGGTTGTAATAATAATGTCATTAAGAAAGAAAACTTTCATGCCTGTAATTCCAGCACTCTGGGAGGCCAGGGCAGGAGGATCATTTGAGGTTAGGAGTTCAAGACCAGCTTGGGCAACAGAGCAAGACCCTGTCTCTACAAAACATAAATTTTTAAAATTAGGCAAGTGCGGTGACGTGCACCTGGGAGATTATAATAAAAATTATAAATTATGTAATTTGACCTAGCTACTTGGTAGGCTGAACAGGAGGATCACTTGAGCCCAGAAGCTCAAAGCAGCAATGAGCTATGATCATGCTATTGCTCTCCAGCCTGGGCAAAAGTGAGATCCACTTGTATAAGATAATATAGGAGAAAATATTTGGAACCTAGAGCTTGGTGAAGAGTTCTTAGACATGACACCAAAATCATTGTCCTTAAAAAGACACATTGATAAATTGGATTTCATCAAAATAAAACATTTTGCTCTGGAAAAGACCCTATTAAGACGATGACAAACTTTTGCAAAATACATATCCAACAACGGGCTTGTATCTAGAATAGATAAAGAACACTCAATACTCAACAGAAGAAAACAATCCAGTTAGAAAATGGGCAAAAGACATGAACAGAAGACAATATATTTCACCAAAAAGGATATTCAGATGGCAAATAAGCATTATTTTTATTTATTTTTATTTTTTATTATACTTTAAGTTCTGGGATACATGTGCAGAACATGCAGGGTTGTTACATAGGTATGCATGTCCCATGGTGGTTTGCTGCACCCATCAACTGGTCATCTACATTAGGTATTTCTCCTAATGCTATTCCTCCCCTAGCCCCCACCCCCAGCAGGCCCCAGTGTGTGATGTTCCCCTCCCTGTGTCCATGTGTTCTCATTGCTCAACTCTCACTCATGAGTGAGAACATGCGGTGCTTGGTTTTCTGTTCTTGTGTTAGTTTCCTGAGAATGATGGTTTCCAGCTTCATCCACGTCCCTACAAAGGACATGAATTCACTTGCTATTAAGAAAATGCAAACTAAGAACATCATGAGATATTACTACACACCTATAAGGAGAGCTAGAATAAAACAATGACAGTACCAAGTGCTGGTGAGGATGCAGAGAAACTGATCTCTCATATATGGCTGGTGGGAACATAAAGTGGCACAACTACTTTGACAAAACATGTGTCAGTTTCTTTTCTTTCTTTTCTCTTTTTTTTTTTTTTGAGATGGAGTCTCACTCTGTTGTCCAGGCGGGAGTGCAGTGGCGCGATCTCGGCTCACTTCCAGCTCCGCCTCGTGGGTTCACGCCATTCTCCTTCCTTAGCTTCCTGAGTAGCTGGGACTACAGGTGCCCGCCACCATGCCCAGCTAATTTTTTGTATTTTTAGAGAGACGAAGTTTCACCGTGTTAGCCAGGATGGTGTCGATCTCCTGACCTTGGGATCTGCCCACCTCGGCCTCCCAAATTGCTGGGATTACATTTGTCGGTTTCTTAACAAAAACCAAACATACACTTAACATACAACACACCACTTATACTTCTGGTCTTCTGTCTCCCCAAAATGGAAAATAATGTTCATATCAAAGCCTGCATATGAATGTTCATAACAGCCTTATTAGCAATAGCCAAAAATTGGAAACACTCCAAGTTTTTTTCAATGGGTAAACGATTAAACAAAGGATGACATATCTATACCATGGAATATTACTAAGCAGTAAAAAAAAAAAAAAAATGAACAATTCATAAACACAATGACTTGGGGGACTTACACTGAGTGGAAAAAAAAGCCATTTTCAAAAGGTCACATGCAGTGTGATTTCATTTGTATAACGTTCTCTAAATGATGAAATCATAGAGATGGAGAACAGAGTAGTGATTGCCAGGGGTTAGAGAAGAAAGTAGTGGTTGCCAGGTGTGTGTGTTGTTGGGGAGTGGGTTTGATTATTAAGGGGCAACTTGAGGAGATCTTTGTAAGATAGAATAGTTTGGTATCTTAACTGCATAGATGGTTACATATGTCTATACTTGCAATAAATATGACACAGAACTATATATACACATTGTATCAATGTCAATTTCCTGGTTTTCACATTTTACTATAGTTATGTGAGATGCAACCATCGGAATAATTGAATGAGGAATACATGAGACTTGTCTATACTATCTTTTCATCTACCTATACATCTATACTTATTTAAAATAAAAAGTTAAATATTAATTTAAAAAATGGGTTTCTGGAATCTGTTATTGCACACATCATCATACCCTGGGCTCACAATCACAGAAATCTTTTTGATTTAGTTTTTTCCTCAAGCTTTCCTTTCAGACTAGCCTATTTATTCAGTTCCCTTCTTTACAGAATTTAACAAATGATTATATTCTTGCCACAATCACTATGGCATAGCATCTCTCAAATCAGAATGACCTAGAAGGCTTCTTAAAACACAGAATGCAAGTCTCTGACCAGAGATTCTGATTAAGAAAGCCATGAAAAGGCCAGTAATTTTCCTTCCTTCCTTCCTTCCTTCCTTCCTTCCTTCCTTCCTTCCTTCCTTCCTTCCTTCCTTTCTTTCTTTCTTTCTCTCTCTTTCTTTCTTCTTTCTTTCTTTTCTTTCTTCTTTCTCTTTTTCTGTCTTTCTGTCTCTTTCTTTCTTTCCTTTCTTTCTCTCTCTCTCCTTCCTTCCTTCCTTCCTTCCTTCCCTCC
Source organism: Trachypithecus francoisi (assembly GCF_009764315.1). NCBI lineage: Eukaryota > Metazoa > Chordata > Mammalia > Primates > Cercopithecidae > Trachypithecus > Trachypithecus francoisi. The sequence continues at coordinate 76,433,256 of NW_022681472.1, read as the reverse complement.
TTCCCTCCCTCCCTCCCTCCCTCCCTCCCTCCCTTCCTTCCTTCCTTCCTTTCTTTTTTTGTTTTTTGAGACAGAGTAATGGCATGAACTTGGCTCACTGCAACCTCCATCTCCCAGGTTCAAGCAATTCTCCTGTCACAGCCTCCCACGTAGCTGGGATTACAGGCATGCACCACCATGCCCGGCTAATTTTGTATTTTTAGTAGAGACAGGGTTTCACCCTGTTAGTCAGGCTGTTCTCAAACTCCTGATCTCAGGTGATCCACCCACCTTGGTCTCCCAAAGTGCTGGGATTATAGGAGTGAGCCAGTGCGCATGGCCTAGTAATTTACATTTCTAACAAGCTCTTAGGTAGGTGATGCTGAGGGGACATGCACATAGTGTTTTGCATATTTGCTGATAGTTAAGATCAAACCTAGTCTCCACTCTGTGTGATATTCATCAAGACACATAACCTCTCTGAGCCTTGGTTTTCTAAAATGTAAGCTACTCAGCTCATAGGATTATTGTGAAGGAAATGAGATAAAGCATGAAATACACTGTAGCTCATTCTTATCATTTTTGTTATTACTAGCTTGTTTGGAAAGTCACTTTAGCACGTATGAGATGTTAGTGTATCTCTCATAATAAAAAATGTTAGCACATCCAAAATGCATATTTGCATTATAAGTATACCTGTCTGAAACAGGTAAATATTCTTTCACATTTTTTTGTGCGTGCGTGTGTGTGTTTGTGTACACTTTAGAAAGTAGTGGTGATAATAAAAGATAGGGTGTTTGCTTCAGTGCATTAATTAATTTTCTAGATAATGCAAGTAGCCTGGAAGACAGCACATAGATCCGTTACTATCTAGGATTACTTTACAAAGTGAATAGTAGTGGGGGCTGTGGCACAGAAAAGTGAAATGAGGGCTAAGATCATACAGGTAGTCAAGGGCACTCAAGTCTGAGAATCATATCTCCTAGCTCTCAACCCAGGGTCCCTTTCAACACACCAGGTAGTCTATTCTGTAACTCCCTTAAGAATCTTGATCAGCAAATTGAAACTGGACACCTTCCTTATATCTTATACAAAAATTAATTGAAGATGGATTAAATTCTTAACCCAACATAAAAACCCTAGAAGAAAATCTAGACAATATCATTCAGGACATAGGCGTGGGCAAGATTTCATGATGGAATTTTGAAATTCCGAAAGCAATTGCAACAAAAGCAAAAATTGACAAATAGGACCTAATTAAGGTAAAGAGCTTCTGCACAGCAAAAGAAGCCATCATCAGAGTGAACAGACAATCTACAGGATGGGAGAATATTTTTGAAATCCATTTCTCTGACATAGGTCATGTCTGGTCTACAAGGAATTTAAACACATTTACAAGAAAAAAAACCAAACAACCCCATTCAACAGTGGGCAAAGGACATGAACAGACACTTTTCAAAAGAAGACATTAATGTGGCCAACACACATGAAAAAAAGCTCAACATCACTTATGCAAATCAAAACAACAGTGAGATACCATCTCATGCCAGTCAGAATGATGATTTAAAAAATCAAGAAACAGGCCGGGCGTGGTGGCTCATGCCTGTAATTCCAGCACTTTGGGAGGCCGAGGTGGGCAGATCACGAGGTCAGGGGTTCAAGACCAGCCTGGCCAACATGGTGAAACCCCATCTCCACTAAAATACAAAAAATTAGCCAGGCGTGGTGGTGTGTGTCTGTAGTCCCAGCTGCTCTAGATACTGAGGCAGGGGAATCGTTTGAACCCAGAAGGTAGAGGTTGCAGCGAGCCGAGGTTGCAGCTAGCCAAGGTTGCAGCTAGCCAAGATCACGCCACTGTACTCCAGTCTGGAGACAAAGCAGGTCAAAAAAATAAAATTAAATTAAAAAAAATCAAAGAAACAACATATGCTGGCAAGGTTGCTGATATGGATTGGCTGTGTTCCCACCCAAATCTCATCTTCAATTCCCACATGTTGTGGGAGGGAGCCAGTGGGAAGTGGTTGAACCATGGGGGTGGGGCTTTCCTGTACTGTTCTCTTGATGGTGAATGAGTCTCATGAGATGAGATGGTTTTAAAAAGAGGAGTTCCCCGCACAAGTTCTCTCTCTTTGCCTGCTGCCATCCATGTAAGATGCGACTTGCTTTTCCTCACCTTCTGCCATGATTGTGAGGCTTTCTTAGCCACGTGGAACTGTAAGTCCAATTAAACCTCTTTCTTTTGTAAATTGCCCAGTCTCGGGTGTGTCTTTATCAGCAGCGTGAAAATGGACTAATATAGTTGTAGAGAAAAAGCACTTTTACCTTGTTGGTGGGACTGTAAATTAGTTCAACCATTGTGGAAAGACAGTGTGGAAATTCCTCGAAGATCTAGAAGCAGAAATGCCATTTGACCCAGCAATCCCATTACTGGGTATATACCCAAAAGAATATAAATCATTCTGTCACAGAGATACATGCACGCATATGTTGACTGCAGCACTATTCACAATAGCAAAGACATGGAATCAATCCAAATGCCCATCAATAATAGATTGGACTTAAAAAAAAATGTGGTACATATACACCGTGGAATACTATGCAGCTGTTCATGTCCTTTGCAGGGACAAGGACAGAGCTGGAAGCCATTATCCCCAGCAAACTAATGCAGGAATGGAAAACCAAAAACCAAACATTCTCACTTGTAAGTCAGAGCTGAATAATGAGGAAACAGACACATGTAGGGGAACAACACACACTGGGGCCTGTTGGGGTGGGGGTAGGGAGAGCATCAGGAAGAATAGCTAATGGATGCTGGGCTTAATAGCTAGGTGATGGGTTGATCTGTGTGGCAAACCACCATGGCACACGTTTACCAATGTAACAAACCTGCACATCCTGCACATGTACCTCAGAATTTAAAATAAAATTCGAAGAAAAAAAAAAGAACCCTGACTAGCCAAAAAATAACATGTTATGGAGGTTGCAGAGAAAAGGGAATGCTTATTTGGGAATGCTTTTTCTAGAATGCTTATACACCGTTGGTGGGAGTGTAAATTAGTTCAATCATTGTGGAAAACAGTGTGGTAATTCTTCAAAGAGCTAAAAATAGAACTACCATTTGATCAATAATCCCAGTACTGGGCATATACCCAAAGGAATGTAAATCATTGTACCATAAAGACACCTGCACTTGTATGTTCATTGCAGCATTGTTCACAATAGCAAAGACATGGAATCAACCTAAATGCCCATCAATGGTAGACTGGATAAAGAAAATGTGATACATATACATCATGGAATACTATGCAGCCATAAAAAAGAATGAGATCATGTCCTTTGCAGGAACGTGGATGTAGCTGGAGGCCATCATCCTTAGCAACTAATGCAGGAACAAACAGGAAACCAAATACCCCATGTTCTCACTTCTAAGTGGGGGCTAAATGATGAGAACACACGGACACTTGGAGGGGAAAAACACACACTGGGGCATAATTTAGGGTGGGAAGAGGGAGGGGATCAGAAAAAAATAGCTATTGGGTACCAGGCTGGGTGACAAGATAATCTGTACAACAAACTCCCATGAAATGAGTTTACCTATAGAAGAAACCTGCATGTATACCCTGAACCTAAAATAAAAGTTAAAAGAAAAAATAATTCTGACTCGTTTATACAACTGAAGCTGCTTGTAATTCCAACCAGCTCAGTGCTCATAGCACCCCTCTTGCTGAACCCTAAGTCAGAAACTACCCACTAACTTAGCTCTACTTTGGAGTATAATCCTGTCTCAAAAACCCACAGGGGAAACATTAATCTGGGGAAATTTTTACATGTATATTTCTGTGTCCAGTGTGTGACTTTATAGCGTCACACACTATTTTAAAAAAACAGTTCCCTAGTCAAAACTCTTGTAATGAACCATAAATCAGGAGATCTGGGTTTTTCTAGGTCGGGCTCTGCCATGAAAATACTGTCTGATCCTGGGCAAGGCACTTTCCCTTTCTGTTCCTCATTTTTTCATCTGTTAGAGTAGGATATTTGACTAATTGGTTTCTAATGACCCTGTAAGCTCTAGGGTTCGGAGTCTGATTTTACTAAAGAGACTTTCAAAAAAGGTTAAGTCCCCCAATGTTCCCCTTTCTCACTAATTAATGGCAGAAATGAGGAGTAGGGAGAAACAAATGAATTTGGAATGTGATTCAAGTTCAAACTCTGGTTCTGCTAACCATTGGCAATGAAATATTGTCCAACTGATATACTTTTATGAACTTTTGCTTTCTACTTTACTAAACGTATAAAACAATACCTCATATTTTTTTCCCTTTTCTCTTTTGTTTTGTTTTGAGATGGAATCTCGCTCTGTTGTCCCAGCTGGAGTAGAGTGGCATGATTTCGGCTCACGGCAAACTCTACCTCCTGGGTTCAAGTGATTCTCCTGCCTCAGCCTCCCAAGCAACTGGGATTACAGGCATGTGCCACCATGCCTGGCTAATTTTTTGTATTTTTAGTAGACACAGGGTTTCGCCATGTTGGCCATGTTAGTCTTGAACTCCTGACCTCAAGTGATCCACCCGCCTTGGCCTCCCAAAGTGCTAGGATTACAGGTTGAGCCACTGTGCCTGGCCACCTCATAAGTTTTTTCATAATTAAATACCATAACGTACAAAATGGACTGGTGTAAATAGCCTGCTCCAACCCTTCTACAGTGCATCTTCCTATTTTGCTCTATCTTCCTCCTTTCCTTCCTTTTGTCCTACGTGCTCACTCCCAGAATTATCTTTCACAAGTATAACCTGGATATATATTTTCTGAGTACTAAGAAAAATGTGGTACCATTATATTTAGTACTACGTGGTACTAAATATTAGGCAAAAATTTGCCTAAATATTAGTTAGAAGTTTTGGATTAATAATTAGTCTTGAAAGGATAGTGTCTTTTTATTTTTATTTTATTTTTATTTTTTTTTTTGAGGGCCTCGCTCTGTCGCCCAGGCTGGTGTGCAGTGGCACAATCTTGGCTCACTGCAAGCTCCACCTCCCTGGTTCATGCCATTCTCCTGCCTCAGCCTCCCAAGTAGCTGGAACTGCAGGCGCCGCCACCACGACTGGCTAATTTTTTTTGTATTTTTAGTAGAGACGGGGTTTCATCATGTTAGCCAGGATGGTCTCCATCTCCTGACTTCCTGATCCATCCGCCTCGGCCTCCCAGAGTGCTGGGATTACACTTGTGAGCCACCGTGCCCGGTCAGTGTCTTATTTTTTTCCCAGTCCAATTTTCTTGCTAAAATTGATCCTTGAACTTATTTTATATTTTCGATTCTTTTTATATAGCTAAAGTATAGCAATTTCTTAGTGTCTGAGAAGTCACCTCAATATCATAGAAATTATCAGAAACCATTCAAATTTTCCAAGAAATGTTATATTCATTATCTCATTTGGGCTTCCTAAGAACATCCCTGTTTGTGTGCTATCAAGGGCCATTAGCTCCATTTTACAAATAAGAAAACGGAAGCACAAAGAGATCAGAAAGACAGCAGGTCTCAACCTTCAGCTCTATGTGTTTTTGTTTTTTGCCAAATTAGTTCATTTCAGTGGGAGACTGATTAGCCACTCACCAAAAACTCTTCTTCTTCTCCTGTATACACAGATGGGCACCTTCCTTTGCAGTGAGGTGTGATCACGTATTTGACTTCTAGTCAGTGGAATGTGAGTGGAAATGTTTGGCACTACTGGATCTAGTTCTAGAGAGCTTCTCAGTAAGATTTTCCATACATTATAAATGTTGAGTTTGTTTATTACAGCAGCCAACATTGCTGTAACCCTTATAATTTGCTATTACTCCTACATCTCTTTTTCTTCCTTTCCTCAAAACATTCTGTACGTATGCCTTTCTTACTCATGAGTCTTTCCTCCTGTGGAAGGCACTAACCTTCTATGAATACTTCAAGGATGACATCGTATGAGAATTATGTGCTCCATGATACCTCCCCTCAAAATCTCCTAGAGCATTCTGTTTCCAAATATATGACATAGACAATTGGTGTCATGCATTTTGGTACTTGATTAAATTGGACACTGTTGGTTATGTATATTGGACTTCACCAAAATTAGATTGTCTTAATTTATCATATATCCAGTGATACCCCACAAAGTAATGCTCATGCAGCAAGAGCTTAATAAATTCCTGCTGATTAATTGAATGTTACAGGTTTAATGAGCAAAACTGAAAATATCTGACCATTGCCTGGCCATTCATTACTTTGCAAAGATTTATTGAGTACCTATTATGACTTTGGCATTGCTCTGGAAACTAAGACCAAAGTAACTACACTACTTCCTTATCTTCCCTTTGGGATAGTTTTTCATTTAATTTTTCCACCCTAGAGCTTTTCTCCTAGGGTTGGCTGCTTTCTGTGCATCGACAAGGAGTATGTGTGAGGTACATTGAATACATTAGGCCTTAAATCCAGGCACTTTGAGGCTCAAATCCTGGTTCTCTCAGTTTCTGTGTAACCTGGGATAATATCCTTATTCTTTCTGTACTTCTGGTTCTGTCACAATAAAAGAAGGTGTAATATATAACTTACAAGGTTGTCACAATGATAAAATAACAGACACAAAATGCCTAAACCTAAATAAATAGGGCAAATGTTCAGAAAATGTTATTTTCCTTTTAGCATGGCCCAGTCATTTGGAAGGGGGAAGCCACCTTTCCCAAAGGAACATACAGACATTTGGAGAGAAGTCTGAGGTGAAATAGGTGACCATCCTAGGGGAGCTGTAGTCCTTCTGTGCCTTTTTTTTTTTTTTTTTTTTTTGAGATGGAGTCTTGCTCTGTTGCCCAGGTTGGAGTGCAGTGGTACAATTTTGGCTCACTGCAACATCCACCTGCCAGGTTCAAACGATTCTCCTGCCTCTGCCTCCTGAGTAGCCGGGATTACAGGTGCCCGCCATCACTCCTGGCTAATTTTTGTGTTTTTAGTAGAGATGGGGTTTTATCATGTTGGCCAGGCTGGTCTCGAACTCCCGACCTCAGGTGATCCTCCCACCTCAGCCTCCCAAAGTGCTGGGATTGCAGGCATGAGCCACTGCACCCGGCCCCTCTGTGCCTTTTAAGAATTCCCCCAAGTTCCTCACTGGGACCTTTCCAGAGAATATATAAATTCAGAGAATTTGTGGGATCTCTTCTCCATTCAGGAGGAGGACAGAAGAAAACTGTTGATTTATTAGATGTGAGAGTTTGGAAAAAAGTGACATTATTCCTAATTCTTTGCATCTCTTTCTTACGTATTTAGTCCTGTAGACTTAAAGGGCAAATTAATAACAGTTCAAATTTAGTTCATCCCTGTGTTATGATGATTTTGCGGTGTATGGATCTTCCATACTAGTAAGTGAAACGATTTTATGCAATATGAAGACACAGTATTCAGGCTCTCAGAAGAGCCGCACAGGCCAGGATGGGGAGACGTAGCTGAACAGCTGCACGTGTGAGAGGGATTAGTGATTTCAGTTGACTGCCAGCCCAACATGAGTCACTAGAGTGTAGAGACTGCCAAGAGAATAATTTGATCTGGTGCTGAATTAACAGGACTGCAGTATCCAGACCAAAGGGAGTGATACTCCTGCTGTTTCGGCATGAATCAGACCACACCTAATATCCTGCAGTTCTTGTTTACCTCAAATACCCCATTTCTTTTAGTGTTCTATACAAACAGGAGGTGATTGTCTTATAGGAACAACTGTCTAATACTTGCATTAGAAAGCTTTATCCTTTACCTTATCGCTACTGTAGAATTTAGCACAGAAGTTGTGTTGCTATTTTTTATGTTAAGAGACAGGGCCTCCCTATGTTTCTCAGAATGGTCTCAAACTCCTACACTCATGTGATTCTCCTGCCCCCGCCTAGTAGCTGGGACTACAGGTGTGCACCACTGCACCCACCTGACTGTATTATTTTATGAGTGGATATTTGCATCCTTGAGAGCTAGAAAAGTGTCCTCTTTTGTGTATCTGGTAGTATACATGGGATAGAAAAGTTTCTGGTCTATCTTTTTAAGGTAATATATTGGCTTCAAGAAGCAGTATCTACTATATTAACCTGGACAATGTAATCAAACAGACCTCAATTCAAATATTGATTAAACTATTATGAACAAGAAAATTCATCAATTTTCCTTCTAATGCTTAGTCCTGTGTTTGTGAGTTAGAGTAATTTTCCTACTGCTTCTCTCAGCCAGGCGCGGTGGCTCATGCCTGTAATCCCAGCACTTTGGGAATCCGAGGCCAGCAGACAACAAGGTCAGGAGTTTGAGACCAGCCTGGTCAACACAGTGAAACCTTGTCTCTACTAAAAATACAAAAAATTAGCTAGGTGTGGTAGCAGGTGCCTGTAATGTTAGCTACTCAGGAGGCTGAGGCAGGAGAATAGCTTGAACCTGGGAGGCAGAGGTTGCAGTGAGCTGCAATCGTGCCACTGCACACCAGCCCGGGTGACAGTGCAAGACTCTATCTCAAAGACAAACAAACAAACAAACAAACAAAAAACTTCTCTCTACCCCATTGGGGTAGATAGGTGGCTACCAGACACATAACTATGAACATGTAACATCCTTATCTCCCTTTCTCACAAAGCAGTAAGCATTACATTGTGGGAGTTATGTTTCCATAATAAAACAATTTTGGAAGTGGGCTAAGTGAGGAACACAGCAAGGCAGAGATAGGACAAGCCCTGATCTCTGATTAGTGAAAACACTGGGGAATTTAGGTTTAGATAAATAAAGAATTAGGCCCTAGGAATTAGAGAGAATCCCATTTCAAGTCAGAAAAGTTAAAACAAATGAGTGCATGCTTGGAAATGGGGTCCGTATAAAACATATCACACTCTCACTCCTACCCTCCCTCCTTGACCCAGCAATTAATCTGAACACAGGATTGAACTAACAGCCAAATGGACAGTGAGAAAAGCCAAGGGCAATTTGCAGAGATGTGTTGTCAAACACCATGTCTGGATAGATCTTTCCTTCTTTCAAAATTAGTATCAACAAAATAAGACAACAGTTCCAACATCAGAAATCACAGGACCAATAAATATGCAGAAAGGGAAAAGTCCTGCTATTCTTAAGACTCACAGGAAGAACCCACTTCTGAAATATATTTTATATAGCAGGCAAAAGGAAATTTTGACATAAAATTTTACAAGAATACAAGAGGGCTTTTATAAAATAGGAGTAAAGATTCTAGCGAAATGACACCTGAGAGAAAGAAGTAACATAATAGGGGAAAAAAACCCAAAATTAGATAATAAGGAAAGGAGGTGAAATATACAAAAAAAAATATAGTTACATTAAAATGCATAGCAGAAACAGTAGAGAGTAAAATAAACATTGGAGAGGTTTTTTTAAAAAATTTTATTTTGTTCATCTAAGTTTATGGTGTACAAGTGTAATTTTTTAAAAGTTTTATTTTTCCATAAGTTATTAGGGTACAGGTGGTATTTGGTTACACGAGTAAGTTCTTTAGTGGTGATTTGTGAGATTTGGGTGCACCCATCAGCCAAGCAGTATACACTGCACCATATTTGTAGTCTTTTATCCCTTGCCCCCTCCCACTCTTCCAAGTCCCCAAAGTCCATTGTATCCTTCTTATGACTTTGCGTCCTCATAGCTTAGCTCCCACATATCAGGGAGAAGTTACGATGTTTGGTTTCCATTCCTGAGTTACTTTACTTAGAATAATAGTCTCCAATCTCATCCAGTCACAGCAAATACAAGTGTGATTTTGTAATATGGATATATGAGGAGTCTCTGACCAGGATGAATCAGTGATGAGCAGGACAAACTGAGAAAAGCTCATGGAAGAAAGAAAAAAAAATGGCAAAAAAAGATGAAAGTGGGGGTGAACATGATGGCTATGGAGGGCAGAGAAAACAGAACTAGCCTAAGAATTACAGGTATTAACATTGAAAATAATAAAATGATTTTAGACGAGTTGAAATAATCAATGACATAATTGAAGAAAAACTTCTTTGCTGATAACTAGTTTGAAGGAGATCATCATATTCTCAAGGAGATCATCATATTCTCAGAGAAAGTAATTTTAAAAGATCCTCTGGCTCAAGCCTGTAATCCCAGCACTTTGGGAGGCCGAGACGGGTGGATCACGAGGTCAGGAGATCGAGACCATCCTGGCTAACACGGCGAAACCCCGTCTCTACTAAAAAATAGAAAAAACTAGCCGGGCGAGTTGGCGGGCGCCTGTGGTCCCAGCTACTCGGGAGGCTGAGGCAGGAGAATGGCGTAAACCCGGGAGGCGGAGCTTGCAGTGAGCTGAGATCCGGCCACTGCACTCCAGCCTGGGCGACTGCGAGACTCCGTCTCAAAAAAAAAAAAAAAAAGATCCTCACATATATACATCCTAAACAAGCTTTCACATCTCCAAGATAAAGAGAAATAATGTTATCAGTCAACAGAACATTAGGTTGAGGGAAGACTTCTCAGAAAATAACATATTGTTAAAAGTTGGTGGAGATCCTCAAAAGGTAATTTTACATTTCTACATTTTAAAAATAGTTTCTGTAATGCTACACTTAAACTTCTAATTCGTGTACTTGCATATGTGACTTTTGTGAACAGAAATTTTTATGTATTATCTGTGTTTACTTGTAACTTTCTGATTACATGCTGCTTATATCTGTGTAGTCAGGTTAATAAAGTGACTACAAATTAATAAAAAAAAAAAAAAGGCCAGGCGTGGTGGCTCACACCTGTAACCCCAGCACATTGGGAAGCCAAGGTGGGCAGATCATGAGGTCAGGAGTTTGAGACCAGTCTGGCCAACATGGTGAAACCCCATCTCTACTAAAAATACAAAAAGTAGCCGGTGTAGTGGCTCGTGCCTGTAATCCTGCTTACTCAGGAGGGTGAGGCAGGAGAATTGCTTGAACCTGGGAGGCAGAGGTTATAGTGAGCCGAGATTGCACCACTGCACTCCAGCCTGGGCGACAGAGAGAGACTCCATCTCAAAAAAAAAAAAAAAAGAGAGAGAACTTGGATTGTGTTATTGGTTATATATGTTTGGAATGTTGACTACAAAAAATGAAGTCTGTGGAAAAACTCTACCAAAAATGAGGAGGTTGGTAGTAGACTAACATGCTTGAGGAAAGCAGAGAAAAATTTGAAATTCCTCCTGGAAGGAATGGGAGAGGAGCTTGTCTAGAGATTCTTTACTTGAACCTGCTTGAACACCCTGACTGAGTCGAATACACTTATAGTTTCCACAACACCATATGCCTTGTTTTAAAAATACTTACGTATACTGTATTCTTTTTACAGTAGTCTCTGCATATCCATGGTTTCACTTTCCTCAGTTTCAGTTACCTGAGATCAACAGCAGTCTGAAAATAGCTGAGTACAGTATAATAGGATATTTTGAGAGACAGAGAGACCACATTCACATAGCTTTTAATACAGTATATTGTTATAATTATTTAATTTTATCATTAATTATTTTTGTTACTCTGCTCCTGTGTCTGATTTATAAATTATGCTTTACTATAGGTACGTATGTATAGGAAAAAACAGTACAGTTGACCTTTTCACAACATGGATTTGAACTATGAGTTCATTTATATAGAGATGTTTTTCAATACATATATTGAAAAATTCTTTTGTAGACGTGTGACAATTTGTGAAAAACTCACAAACCACACAGCCTGGAAGTATTAAGAAAAAAGAAAAAGTTAGGTAGGTCATGACTTCAAGAAATGCATGTAGATGTTAGTCTATTTTATTATTTACTACTATAAAATATAAACAAATCTATTACGAAAACTTAAAATTTCTCCAAACTTAGCACACAAACACTTTTATAGATTGTATATGGCACCATCTGTAGTCCAGAGAAATATAAACAAACATAAAGATGCAGTATTAAATCATAATGCTTACAATCAACTCGTAGTATGTACTATAATACTGTTTAACAATTTTGTAGCCACCTCCTGTTACTATTGTGGTGAGCTTAAGTGTTGTGAGTATCTGCTGAAAACAGCATGTGACGCTAATCATCCCTGTGTGAGCAGTGTCTCTCTCCAGTAAACTGCGTATCCCAGTACAAATTGATATCCTGTGGTACTCAAATTTTATTTTTCATGGCGTTCAGTGCAATACTGTAAACCTTGAGTAACACCATCGGGCCCATACAAAGTGCCACTATTGATGCTGGAAGCGCATGCATTTTCTCTTTTTTATTTTTTCTTCCTTATGATTTTTATAATACTTTCTTTTCTCTAGCTTACTTAACCTAAGAATACAGTACTTAATATACATAACATACAAAATATGTGTTAATTGAGTCTTAATGTTATTGATAAGGTTTCCAGCCAACTATAGGCTGTTAGTAATTAAATTCTGGGGGAGTTTAAAGTTATACCTAGATTATTTACTGTGAGATCAGTGCCGCTAACCCCTAAGCTGGTCAAGGGTCAACTGTATATTTAGGGTTTAGTACTATTTAAGGTCTTGAGTGATAGAAAGCAAATCAGTGATTTTGGAGGCTGGGAGTAGAGAGAAACTGACTGCAAAGGGTGCTAAGAAAGCATTTGTAGTAATGGAAAAGTTCCATATTTTAATCGAGGTGTTGGTTACATGAATTTGCGCATTTGTCAAAGCTCATGAATGCGTATATGTTTGATGGATGCATTTTATTGCGTTTAAATTATATACTTCGTATTTTACAACACAACATGAATCAAGTTAATAGCAAAATCAAAATGGATTTAATATAGCAAATATATTATTTGCCTGTATTATTTACTCAATAAATAATTATTGAGTAAATAACTTATTTATTGAGTAAAAACTTTATTTTCTAAAATGTCTTCAATAAACCTAAATTAGATGTGTAAATCAACTTTATTAGGAAGAATAGATATTTTGAAGAGTATTTGTCCTATGTAGGACATGGATTTTAGCACAGGACTAGCAAGTAGTGACGTCAGGAACCCTGGAGAATGCAACAGCTCTTTGGAGAGATTTATCACAGGAGCAAGTGAAATATGGACAAAAAAAAAAAGCTGTGGTAGCTTTACTAACCTACAAGGTTAGACAACTTATGATATTTACATTTTTTCTGTTTATTTAACATCTTTTTACACTTCAATCTTTACTATAATTTTTCTGGAAAGTTCTTCCTCACTAAATCCCAAACATTACCAGTATATACATCTTCATAGATTCTGTGACAGATGAATTTGGCTCTAAAAATACTAACAAAAACAAAATGTACAAAAATCGGTCCTTTGTGTTAGGTGCTTTAGAAGAAAGGAACATTATCTTCAACAAGTTATAGTTCAGTTGAGGCAAGAAAAGGCAAATGTAGAAGAAAAACAGAGACTTATGTATAAAAAGTAGCATCCACAAATCAGCAATGCCACCAGAAAGTTTTTAGAGGGATTAGCAAGGGCAGAATTTGAAAGAAGGCTTGGGATTTCAGCAAGGTCTGATTTACTGGAGAACAACGTCAGGCTGAGCAGACATTGATGGAACTGGGGGCCCACAGGGATAAAAAGACAAGGTTAGAGAGAGAAGGTGGGGCCCAGGTGTGTGGGACCCTTGTAGCCCCAAGGCAGGATTTTTCCTTCTGAAAAGTCTGGAGAAAAAAAAAGTCTGGAGATAAATGCCAACACCAAGGTCTTATAGTACACACAGATATTTCAAAACATCATCTCATTTTACACTAATAACTAAAAAATAGCACGGAATTATTAATAAAATAGCTAAAAGAAGAAATTCACTTGGAAGGTCAAGGGCAACCCCATATGACAGTAATGTGTATCTAGGGTTTACTGTATGCCAAGCACTATTGTAAGAGCCTTGCATATGTTGAATCATGTAATCTTTGTCACAATTTCATGTACATGCTATTATTGTTTCTACTCTAGGATTGGGGAAGTTGAAGTAAGAAACTTGCCCAGGTTGCACTGCTTTTACGTATCATAGCTGTGATTCTACCCAGGAGAGAGTCACTCTACATAGGTGAGAGGGAAACACCACTGAGGCGATTGCTTTGTAAGAGCCTCCAATCAGGTTAAATTTAAAGCTACTATTTCAAAGAGGGGTGATGACCAATCTGAACAGAGATCGTTCCAGGCAACAGCTGAGAGGTGATGCCTTCTCTATGGCTAGGAGAACCCAGAGAAAACTCGTATAGGATGATGGATAAAAGCAAGGAGAGAGAAGAAGTATTTCTTCAGTAGGAGTACCTGTGTCTAGATAGAGAAACCTGAAATTGAGAAATTTACTTGTTTTTTTTTTTTTTTTTTTCCCGAGACGTAGTGTCACTCTGTCACCAGGCTGAAGTGCAGTGGCACGATCTTGGCTCACTGCAACCTCCGCCTGCCAGGTTCAAGCAATTCTCCTGCCTCAGCCTCCCGAGTAGCTGGGACTACAGGCGTGCACCACCATGCCCAGCTAATTTTTGTATTTTTAGTAGAGGGGGTTTCGTTGGCCAGGATGGTCTTGATCTCTTGACTTCAGGTGATCTGCCCACCTTGGCCTCCCAAAGTGCTGGGATTACAGGTGTGAGCCACTGTGCCTGACCAAGAAAGTTTTTCTAAGTTATTTTTCATCAGGTCTGATTTGCATGATTTAATGTTTGTATCTTTGTTTGCTTTTCTACAAAAATAAAATTTTAAGTGGTTGCATGTGGGTGTGGAGCCATAGCTGACTTTTATTGGTCCTTAGTGTTTTTCATATTCTCTAAATTTCTCCAGTGACAATTTATTGCTTTTGTAATGAGAAAAATGATAAATATTGTTAAACATAGTCAAGTTCAACTATGTGAAACAAACAAGAAAAAAATTATGCATAGAAAAAAACTGAGAAAAATTGGTATTTTTTACTTTTCTACCTTTCCAATATCATCTAATTTTTCTATAAATATATATTGCATTTATAATAGAAAAAACTTTAAAAAATAATGCATCCTTCCTCTAAAACATATGCTTAAAAATTAGGAGAAAAATTGGTTTCCTGACCTTGTATTCTAATTTCAGACTCATTAAATATTATAATTGTAAATACTTTTTTCCTTCCCAGTATTGACTGAGATCCATACACCTCAATTAAAATAAATCCTTATCTGTATAGTAGAATACGTTTCTAGGTTAGCAATATGGTTTAGTTGTGTCCCCACCCAAATCTCATCTTGAATTGTAGCTCCCATAATTCCCATGTGTCATGGGAGGGACATGGTGGGAGGTAATTGAATCATGGGGGTTGGTCTTTCCATGCTATTCTTGTGATAGTGAACATATCTCATGAGATCTGATGGCTTTATAAAGGGGAGTTCCTCTGACATGTTCTCTTGCCTGCTGCCTTGTAAGACGTGACTTTGCTCCTCATTCACTTTTCATCATGATTGTGAGTTCTCAACTATGTGGAACTGTGAGTCGATTAAACCTCTTTCCTTTGTAAATTACTGAGTTTTGGGTAAGTCTTTATCAGCAGCATAAGAACAGACTAATACAGTTATTCAGAAAGACTCATCATAATGGTGAGGAATACAAGGGGAAAACCAGACAATAAATCCAGACCCCAAGCCTCTTATTTTATTTTTTTATTTTTTATTTTTTGAGATGGAGTCTCACTCTATCACCCACGCTGGAGTGCAGTGGCATTATCTCAGCTTACCACAAGCTCTGCCTGCTGAGTTCACACCATTCCTCTGCCTCAGCCTCCTGAGTAGCTGGGACTACAGGCACCTGCCACCATGCCTGGCTAATTTTTTGTATTTTTAGTAGAGATGGGGATTTCACTGTGTTAGCCAGGATGGTCTTGATCTCCTGACCTCATGATCCACCCACCTCAGCCTCCCAAAGTGCTGGGATTAAAGGTGTGAGTCACCATGCCCAGCCCAGACCCCACGTCTCTTATTTTAAAAATAAGTTTTCTTGTGTATAGTTAAGATATACAACATGATATTATGGGGTACATAGAGATAGTAAAAAAAGTTACTTTAGGGAAGCAAATTAATGTAGCGATAATCTCACAGTTATCTTTTTTTTTTTTTTTGGTTATTTTTGTGACAAAAGCAGCTAAAATCTACTTATTTAGCATGAATTCCAAATATAGTATAACTTTATTACCTATAGTCTCATGTTGTAGATTAGATCTTTAGATTTGTTTATCTCAAATATTTACTACTTTTTATCCTCTGTCCTACATCTCCCCATTTCCTCTCCACTCCCTTTCTGCAGGCCTGTCACTGTTTTGTTCTCTCTGTATATTCAATTTTAAAAAATATTCTACATATAAGTAAGATCATGCAATATTTTTCTTTCTGTGTCTGGCTTATTTTACCTAGTATAATGTCCTCCACCTTCATGTACATTGTGGCAAAAGGTGAGTTCTCATTATTTTTGGGGGTTGAATGATATTCCATTGAGCATATGTGTGTGTGTATGTGTGTTCTATTTCTAATCTATTTAGAAACGTCCATACTGTTTTTCTTTGTTTTCTTTCTTTCTTTTTTTTTTCTTTTTTGAGACGGAGTCTCACTGTGTCACCAGGCTGGAGTGCCTCAGCTCACTATCACCTCCACCTCCTGCGTTCAAGCGATTCTCCTGCCTCAACCTCTCAAGTAGCTGGGACTACAGGTGCCTGCCACCACACTCAGCTAATTTGTGTATTTTTAGTAGAGACAGGGTTTCACCATGTTGGCCAGGATGGTCTTAATCTCTTGACCTCATGATCCTCCCACCTCGGCCTCCAAAAGTGCTGGGATAACAGGTGTGAGCCACTGCACCTGGCCCTCCATACAGTTTTTCATAATTGCTGTATCAATCTACGTTCTCACCAACAGTATACAAGAGTTCTCTTTTCTCCACATCTTCACCAAAATTTCTCTTTTAACTTTGAAAATAACCATCTTAGTGGGTATGAGGTAGCATCTCATAGTGGTTTTGACTGTATTTTATTTATGATTAATAATGTTGAGCACCTTTTCATATGCCTGTTGGCCATTTTCATATCTTCTTTGAAGAAATGTCTATTCAGGTTTTTTGCTCAGTTTTTATTCAGGTTGTTTTTCTACTGTTGAGTTTGGTGAGTTCTTTATACATTTTGGATATTAACCTGTTATCAGAGATATGGTTTGCAAGTATTTTTCCCAATCTATAGTTTGCTATTTTGTTTTGTTGGTTGTTCTCCTTGCTGTGCAAGGATGTAGTCTCACTTATTTGTTTTTGCTTTCTTGGCTTGAGTTTTTGGTACAATGTTCAAAAGAATCATTGCCAAGGCCAGTGTCCAGGTGCTCTTACTTTGTTCTCTTCTAAGAGTTTTAGTGTCTGTTCTTACATTTAAGTTTTTTAAAATCTATTTTTACTTTATTTTTGTGTATAGTGTAAAATAAGGGTCCATTTGCATTCTTTTGGATATAGAAATCCAGTTTTCCCAGCACAATTTATTGAAAAGATTATGCTTTTCTCATTTTGTTGTCTTAGTGCCCATGTCAAAAGTTAGTTGATCATATATGTTTGGATTTATTTCTGGGCCCTCTGTTCTGTTCCACTGGTCTATGTGTTTGTTTTTATGCCAGTACCATACTGTTTTCATTATTGCAGGTTTAGAACATGATTTGAAATCAGGGAGTGTGGTGCTTCTAACTTTGCTTTTCTTTCTCAAAATTCTTTTGGCTATTCAGGGTCTTTCACGATGTCACAGGAATTTTAGGATTAGAAAATTCTGTGAAGAATGCTATTGGGATTTTGATAGGGATTGTACTGGATTGATTTTGATAGGGATTGTATGGCTCTGGGCAGGATGGATATTTTAATAATATTATTTCTTCTGGTCCATAAGCAAGGGATATCTTTCAACTTGTTTGTGTCTTCTTTAATTTCTTTCATCAATATTTTATTATTTTCAGCATACAGATCTTTTACCTTTTTAGGTACATTTATTCCTAAGTATTTTATTTTCTTTAAACTACTATAAATGAGATTTTAAAAAATTTCTTTTTAGTTGGGTCATTATTTATGTATAGAAATCCTACTGATTTTTGTATGTTGGTTTTGAATCCTGCAACTTTAATGATTTTATTAGTTCTAACTCGTGTGTGTGTATAATTGTCGGGAATTTTTTTTACATGGAGGATCATGACATCTGCAAATAGAGATAATTTTACTTCTTCCTTTCCAATTTGGATTTTTTTTTTCTTGTTTGATTTTTCTTGCTAATACTTCCAGTACTATGTTGAACAGAAGTGGTGAGAGTGGGCATCCTTACCTTTTACAAGCTCTTAGCTTTTAGAGCTTTTTCTCCACTGATTATAATGTGAGCCATGGGTATTTCATAAACGGCATTTATTATGTTGAAAATATTTTCTTTTATACCTAAACTGTTGAGAGATTTTTCAAGAAAGGATGTTGGATTTTGTCAATGCTGTTTTGTGTCAATGGAGCTAATCATGTGGTTTTTATCTTTCATTCTATTAAATGTGATGTATCATATTGGTTAATTTGTATATGTTATGCCAGCATTTCATGCCAGGGCTAAATCCTATTTGATCATATATAATATTTTTGATATATTATTGGATCTGGTTTCCTAATATTTTATTGAGAATTCTTGCATCAATGTGTATTAGAGAGATTAGTCTGTAGCTTTCTTTTTTTGTAATGTCTTTGTCTAACTTAAGTATCAAGATGATGCTGGCCTCATAAAATGTGTTTGGAAGTATTTCCTTTAGCTCTATTTTTTGGCAGATTTTAAGAAGTGTTGGTATTAATTCTTCTTTGAATGTTTGGTAGAATACAGCTGGGTAGCCATCTCAACTTGAGTTTATCCTTATTGGGAAGTTTTAAAAAATTATTTCCTCAACCTTTTTATTTGTTAAAGTTTTCTACTTCTTCCTGACTCACTCTTGGTAGGTTGTATTTTTTTAGGAATTTATCCATTTCCTCCAGGTTATCTAATTTTTTATCATGAAATTATTCATAATAAGGCTGGGCACGGTGGCTCACGCCTTTAATCCCAGCACTTTGGGAGGCTGAGGCAGGCAGACTGTGAGGTCAGGAGATTGCGACCATCCTGGCTAACACGGTGAAACCCCGTCTCTACTAAAAATACAAAAAAAAAAAAAATTAGCCAGGCTTGCTGGCGGACGCCTGTGTCCCAGCTACTTGGGAGGCTGAGGCGGGAGGATGGTGTAAACCCAGGAGGCTGAGCTTGCAGTCAGCCGAGATCATGCCACTGCAGTCCATCCAGCCTGGGCGACAGAGTGAGACTCCATCTCAAAAATAAATAAATAAATAAATAAATAAATAAATAAATAAATAAAATTACTCATGATAGACCCTTATGATTCTTTTTATTTCTGAGGCATCTGTATTTTCTTCACTATCTGTTTTTTTAAAAATTTTAGTCTTTTTTCTTTTTTTCTTAGACTAGTTAAGGGTTTGTCAATTTTGTTTGTTCAAAAAAGCAACTTAGTTTTATTGATTATTTCTTTCATTTTTCTATTCTCTGATTTGTTTCTGTTCTGATTTTTATTATTTCTTCCCTTCTGCAAATTTTGGATTTAGTTTGTTCTTTTTCTAATTTCTTGCGATACAATGTTAGATTATTTATTTGACATCTTTCATCTTCTTAAATGTAGGTTTTTATCACTATAAATTTCACTTTTAGAACTGTCTTTGCTGTATTCCATAGGTTTTAGTCTATTGTGTTTCCATTGCCATTTTTCTCCATATATCATTTAATTTACCTTTGGATTTTTCTTTGATACATTGGTTGTTCAGTAGCATGTTGCTTAAGTTCCACAAATTTGTGAATTTTTCAATATTCCTTCTGTTATTAATTTCTAGTTTCATATAATTGTAATCTGAAACCATATGATTTCAATCTTCTCAAATTTGTTAAGACTTGTTTTGTGGCCTAACATGTGGTCTATCTTGGAGAAAGTTCTATGTGTGCTAGAAAAAAATGTGGTTTCTGTTGTTGTTAGAAAGAACGTTCTGTATATGTCTATTATGTTCATTAGGTCAAATATGTTGTTCAAGTACAGTATTTCTTTATTAATTTTCTGTCTGCCTGAGCTATCCATTGTTGAAAGTGGGTATTGAAGTCACCTACTATCATTGTATTGCCTGCTCTTTTTTTCTTTTCTTTTCTTTTCTTCTCTTCTCTTTCTTCCTTTCTTCCTTCCTTCCTTTCTTTCTCTCTCTCTCTCTTTCTTTCTTTCTTCTCTCTCTCTCTCTTTCTTTTTCTCTTTTCTCCTTCCTTCCTTCTTTCTTCTCTTCTTTTTTTTTTTTTTTTTTTGAGACGGAGTCTCGCTCTGTCACCCGGGCTGGAGTGCAGTGGCCGGATCTCAGCTCACGGCAAGCTCCGCCTCCCGGGTTCACGCCATTCTCCTGCCTCAGCCTCCCCAGTAGCTGGGACTACAGGCGCCCGCTACCTCGCCCGGCTAGTTTTTGTATTTTTAGTAGAGACGGGGTTTCACCGTGTTAGCCAGGATGGTCTCGATCTCCTGACCTCGTGATCCGCCCGTCTCGGCCTCCCAAAGTGCTGGGATTACAGGCTTGAGCCACCGTGCCCGGCCTCTTCTCTTCTTTCCTTTCTTTCTCTCTTTCTTTCTTTTCCTCCCTCCCTCCCTCCCTTCCTAACGGAACTTCCATTTTTTTTTCTTTCCAGATTGTATAGTTCTAAATTCCATATGACTTGGACTTAACATTACATCAGGAAGGGAATCTGCAGGACCTTCAACACCTTTTTATTCTAAAGTATTAAGTGTTCATCTAGCCCTTTGAATTTAAAAGTGGATATAGCCGGGCACGGTGGTTCACACCTGTAATCACAGCACTTTGGGAGGCCGAGGTGGGCAGGTCACCTGAGGTTGGGAGTTGAAGACCAGCCTGACCAACATGGAGAAATCCCATCTCTACTAAAAATACAAAAAAATTAGCTGGGCAAAAATTAGCTGGGCATGGTAGTGCATGCCTGTAATTCCAGCTACTAGGGAGGCTGAGGCAAGAGAATCGCTTGAACCTGGGAGGCGAAGGTTGCGGTGAGCCGAGATCGCACTATTACACTCCAGCCTGGCAACAAGAGCAAAACTCCGCCTCAAAAAACAAAACAAACAAAACAAACAAACAAAAAAACAAAAAAACTGGATATAAATCACTTTAAGCTATTCTAGAAATGCCGAAATGCCTATTGGGTTTTGTTTGTTTGTTTTAGACGGAGTGTCGCTCTTGTAGCCCAGGCTGGAGTGCAACGGCAAGATATCGGCTCACTGCAACCACGGCCTCCCAGATTCAAGCGATTTTCCTGCCCCAGCCTCTCGAGTAGCTGGGATTACAGGCGCGTGCCACCATGCCTCGCTAATTTTTGTATTTTTAGTAGAGATGGGGTTTCACCACGTTGGCCAGGTTGGTCTCAAACTCCTGACCTCAGGTGATCTGCCTGCCTTGGCCTCCCAAAGTGTTGGGATTACAGGCGCGAGCCACTGAGTCCTGCCTGCTATTTATTTCTTTATTCATGTCCAGTAAAATTTTCTTTATGTACTTAGATTCTCCAGTGTTGAGTACATGTATATTTAAAATTATGTATTCTTGATGAATCGAGCCCTGTATCACAACTTTCTTTGTGTCCTGTGACAGTTTTTGACTTGAAATTTGTCGGTTATGAGTGTAGTCATTCTCATATATTTTATTTTCATTTTCATGGAATATTTTTTTTCTATCCCTTCACTTTCAGCCTATATACATCAATAAAGCTTAAACGTGTGTCTCATAGGCAGATACTTAACCTTTTCTTACAAAATCTGTTCAGCCGTTCTGTATGTTTTGATTGGATAATTTGATACATTTACATTTAAGGTTATTATTGATAGGACTTCCTATTGCAATACTGTTATTTGTTTCTGTTGTTTTTCAGCTCCTTTGTTTATTTCTTCCTCTCCTATGGCCTACCTGTGTACTTTGACAATTTTCTGTAGTGCTAAACTTTGATTCTTTTTTTATTGTTTGAAGATTTGCTGTAGTTTTTTGTTTCATGTTTATCATGAGATATAAAACATCTTATAGTTATAGTAAATGATTTTAAGCTGATAAAGATCTAACTTCTACAGCATAAAAAAACTGTAAACTTTTACTTCCTTTCTACTATTTATTTATTTATTTATTTATTTATTTATTTAGAGATGGAGTCTTGCTCTGTTGCCAGGCTGGAGTGCAGTGGTGTGATCTCAGCTCACTGCAACCTCCATCTCCTGGGTTCAAGCTATTCCCCTGCCTCAGCCTCCCGAGTAGCTGGGACTAAGGTGTGCATCACCATGGCCAGCTAATTTTTTGTGTTTTAGTGGAGATGGAGTTTTACCATGTTGACCAGGTTGGTCTCAATCTCCTGGCCTTGTGATCTGCCCACCTCGGCCTCCCAAAGTGTTAGGATTACAGGCATGAGCCACCGCGCCTGACCACAATTTATATTTTTGATGTAACAATTCACATCTTTTTCTGTTATGCAGTCCTTAACTACTTACTGTGGCTTTAGTTATTTTTGACCATTTTGACTTGTAACTTTCATACTAGGTACATACATGATTTATATACTACATTTACAGTATTAGAGTATTCTGGATTTGACTATGTATTTATTTCCACCAGTGAGTTTTATACTGTCATATGTATTCATAATAGTAATTTTTCCATTTCATTCTCGACTTAAAGAACCACTTTAAATATTTCATGTTGGGTGGGTCTAGCGGTGATGAATTTCTTTGGCTTTTGCTTGTCTGGGAAAGACTTTATTTCTCTTTCATTTCTGAAGGACAGCTTTTCTGGGTATAGTATTCTTGTCTATCAGCTTTTTTTTTTTCCTTTAAGTACTTTGACTATATCATCTCATTCTCTCCTATACTGGAAGGTCCAGGAGAAATCCACTAATAATATAATGCATATTCCTTTATATGTGACTTGACACTTTTCTTTTTCTGCTTTAAAAATTCTTTTTGTCTTTGACTTTTGCCAATTTGATTATAATGTGCCTTGGAGAGGACCTCTTTGTGTTGTGATCCCTGAGCTTCATGAGTCTGGATGTCCATATCTCTGTGAAAGTTTGGGGTTTGGGAAGTTTTAGCAATTATTTCATAAATAAACTTTCAGTTCTTTCTCTGTTTCTTCTCCTATTGGAACACCCATATTGCAAAAATTTATTCCCTTAGCAGTGTTCCTTAAGTCCAATGGACGGTCTTTCCTTTTTTTCATCGTTTACTTTTTCTTCTTCCCTATGAGTCATTTTAAAAGACCTCTATTCAAGTTCACAGATTCTTTCTTCTGCTTGATCTAATGTACTATTGAAGCTTTCTATTATATCATTAATTGCACTGATTGAATTCTTCCACTCCAAGATTCCTGTTTGATTCTTTATTATGATGTCCTTGACTGTTGGATTTCTCATTCAGATCATGAATTGTTAACCTGATTCTATTAAATTGTCTATTTGCATTTTGTTGTATCTCACTGAGTTTCCTTAAAAGCATTATTTTGAATTCCTTTTCAGGAAATTTATAGATTTTTCTTTCCTTTGGGTCAGTCACTGGAGAATCATTGTATTCCTTTGGTGGTGGTGTTTCCTCGATTTTTCTTTTGTCTTGTGTCTCTGCATTGATGTCTGTACATTTGCTGGTCAGTCACAACTTTACAAAGTGGCTTTTGTAGGGGAAGGCTTTAACCTGAAGGTGGATCTGAGGGTGCCAGTTGCTTAGGTTGTGGTGGCTCTTGTTCTGTTGGGTGAAGTGGTGTAGTCTCCATGCAGTTTGTTCAGTTGTGACTAATGCCAACAGTGGTCCCACATTGGGCTAATCTGCAGGAATTTGTGGCAGTGACATGCTGCATAGGTTATTAGGGAAAGGGTTCTAGATATTTTTTCTGTTCATGTCTTCCTCACACTGGGGAATCTCAGCTGAGGGGGATATTTCTTGGTGTTAAATCTGACATGACCCATAGGCAGCTGCAGAGGAACTGGGATTCAGGGAACAGGTGCCCAGAGAAGCTGTAGAGCCAGGTTCCTGGGCTCAAGGTCTTGTGGAACTACTGTAATGCCTGGGACTTGAGGTATGGGTTAACTTTTCAAGTCATGAGTGGTTGTAGTTCTCCCACTAAGCTGGAGCTCTTTGCTCTAAGGCACACCCCAGCATCTTGGACCCAGGGTCCTGCAATATAGCTGTGAATATTAACCTGGGAGACAGTGTGCGGCACTGGCATGTCACTGGGGAAGAAGCATCCTCTGGATGCTTGGGTCCCAGCGAGAAGGGCACTGCTCCAATTCAGGACCCCAAACCAACAAGATACAGCAGCAGTTTGGGCGTGGGGGAATTAGGAGCCATATGGTGATTACTCTGGACCTTAGGATGGTGGAACATGGCAGTAGTCCAGGTTCTGTGGGGCCAGATGCAGAAGCAGCAAGAACACGAGAATGATGAGATGTTGCTTCTGCTTAGACTACAGGAAGAGAGGAGAAACACAATAATCCTTCTACTTCCTGGAGAGGTGGGTCATCTCAGCTGCTCAGACTAGGGGCTTGTCCAAGTTCACATAGGTGCAACACTGTAGTTTGGCCTGGCAGGCTGGGTGGCACATCTCAGTCAAGACCTGGGACTGATCCCCTATTTCCTAGAAAGCATGGCTACATGGGTCAGCAGAGCCTCCAAATCCCCTGAGGCAGGGCAATGCATCAGTAGGGGTACAGGGAGGTACATCTGCTCCAGTGTCCTGGAGGATTGAAGTCCCCAGAGGACAGGATGATGCCTCACCTATGTCACGTGTAGGAGGCTTGACTGCTCCAATGTGCTGGAGGCCTGAGAACTCTAAAGGGCACTCCACTTCAGCTTAGTCCTGAGGGGCGTGTGCATCAGTGACTGGAATGGAAGTGATGGAGCAGCTCCATGGTAACTCTGCCTTAGGGGGTTTGGTATAGTAGCAGCTTGACTCAGGGATAGTCCACTAACAAGTGGATGTATTGCAGTGATGACAAAGCTTCAGGGATGAAGGAGTAAAATGATTGTGCCTCCTCAGAGCAGGACACAATCTAACAGTGGTTCTGAGTCCAAGAAGGTGCAGAGCAGTAGCAGCATGGGCCACAGGAGTTGAGGCACAGTGTCCTTCTCTGGGGGAAGCTCATTGTGTGAACTCTGGGAGCTCCCTTAGCTGGGCTCAGAGCCTGCAAAGACTGCAGGAGTCTTTGGTGGCAGGCTACAGGTGTTCGCAGTAGTGATGAGAAGTTGCTGGGGTTCTGTTACTTACTCTTTTCCTGCAGGAAGGAGTACCCCCTAGTTCCAAGCTGGTCTTGACTGGGGGAATAGGGTGGTAGCTGCAAGGTATTTTCTTGCCTTCTCTCTATGGCCTTCCTGAGTTTCTGTGTTCTACAGGAGTTCTGCTGCTTGTTTGCTGTCTTCAGGAACTTTCTTTTAGTTTTTGATTGTAATGAAGCTCTTTATTCATTGTTTGTTGTTGTTGTTGTGGGGGTGGAAAGAATGATAGGAGCTTCTAGTCAGCCATCTTGTTGCTATCACTCCCCATGCCTCTTCCTGTAACTGCTAGATGTGTTTCCTGGCCACAGAGTCAGTCTATTATTAGAAATGTATTGACATGTTTTTATCACAGAAAAATTAGTCTACGAGGTAATAGATTTGTTAACTAATGTAATTGTTCAACATTGTAAATATATATCAAAACATCACATACTCCATACTATGTACAATTATTTGTAAATTGAAAATAAAATTAAATAATTAAAAGAAATAATTTGACATATTTAACTGCTTGGGAAATACAAATAAGTGGAAGATGCAGAGACTTTCCATTTATCTGAAGAAATACGATGCAGAATATTTTTTAAGAAAAGACTTTCAGCAGAGACAAAGCCTGGACTAAGATTCCAAAGTAAGAAAAGGCGGGGTGTGGTGGCTCATGCCTCTAATCCCAGTACTTTGGGAAGCCAAGGCAGGCAGATCACCTGAGGTCAGGTCATGAGTTTGAGACCAGCCTGGCCAACATGATGAAACCCTGTCTCTACTAAAAGTACAAAAATTAGCCACCCGTGTGGTGGTGGGCACCTGTAATCCCAGCTACTAGAGAGGCTGAGGCAGGAGAATCACTTGAACCTGGGAGGTGGAGGTTGCAGTGAGCCGTGATCACGCCACTGCACTCCAGTCAGGGTGACAAGAGTGAGACTCTATCTCAAAACTAAACAACCCCTCCAAAAAAATGAAGTAAGAAAATTGCAGACCAAGAGGCTCAGAAGAGGCTACAGGAGGCAGGACCTAATCTCGAATGAATTTAAGACTCATGATAGAAAGGAAGGACATTTTTGACAGCAGCTATGATACAAAAATAATGGTATTTATGGAAAGCATTAGCTATTTGTCAGCTGGAGTAGTTTTTTTTTTTTTTTTTTTTGAGAACTAATAGTTGTTAAGTTCTCATTAAACTCTCCCACTAGAAATTCTCAGGTTACCACCATTCTAGCATTTCCTGGGCCCCGTGATCAATTTCCTTCTTGTTCTACGGTTTACCTGAGATTGCATCATTTATATCATTACCTTCTTATTCCTCTAGGCACAAGTTAATTCTATTTAACTTGGCACCATTCTGCTTCATTGAGAAGCATAGTGGGTTTATTACACTAGAGGAATCATTTCAAAATGTGATTATTGTTGCTAATATATATATTTTTAATGTTATCTATGAGAATACAATGTCTTCTAGATAAAAGTCTTTGACTAGCTATAGTGAAAAAGACTGAATTGGAAGACAGGAAACATGTATCCTCATCTTATTTCTGCAACTAATTTATGTGAGACCTGTTCAAATTTTAAAAAATTTCCCCTAGGTTGTAGTGTGTAAGTGGTCAGAATGGGCTCTCTATGAAATTGCTTCAAGCACGGGACTGAAATACCATCATTCAAGACATGTCGGAACTTAGGATGGGACGACTAGAAACTTCAGCTTTTATGAATTAACTTAAAAAGCAAATTTTTCCTTGAGAAAAATGTAGTAGAAGATAAAAGCAGATGATTGAACTTTTGAGGATGATTGAGATCCTGAGAGAACTCTCCTAAATGAGTTTCAAATCTCTCTCTCTCTCTCTCTCTCTCTCTCTCTCTGTCTCTCACTCTCTCTCTTGTATGTGTGTGTGTGTGTGTGTCCGTGTGTCTTGGCAATAAGCAGACTCAGAATGGAACCGTTGAGCAAGGCCACTTATTTGGAGAAAGAAACAGATAACACAAAACAAAACAAACAAACAAACAGAACAGAACAAGCACTACAATAACTACAACAAAAGATAACTGCTAGGGATTTTGCAAACAAACAAACAACAAAAAAGTCACATATGTGGTACCTATTTATTTCAGCATCCCCACAATGACCTTCCATGACTATAGCAAGAATTTTGAATAATGAGAACCCACATTGGGAACAAAGGTTATAAGAGTCTGAATAAAAGGTCATCAGAATCAATCAACCAACAAAACGTTAATTGAGCACTTATTATGTGTTAGACAATTTGCTTGGTGCTGAGGGTATATCCATGAAAAGGAATGCTGAACTTTAAGTGCCCCAAAATTTTCTTTTGGCTCTGCAATGCTATGGGAACAGAGAGCTTTCCTTAGAATGGCATTTCTGGATTGAGCTTTCTAAAATGGTAAATAAAATGTAAATATGTTACTCCAAATTATCTAGATTGGGTTATTTTGCTATGGAGGGAGACTAGAAAGTTAGCCTTGGAAGGTGCATTGGAAATGTTAATAATAGAAAACAAATGTACTCAAGAATTCAGTCCGTGGAGGTTCTTGTGAGGTGGTTACCAACTACTTGTGAACAAAAGATTAGGGCATCTTGGTAGTTCTGTCAGAGGCTTTCGAACCAGAGCCACTCTGTCTTAAGTGAGGACTAGGAGAATGAGGCAGGGACTTGTTGGGTTGCATTCCAAGAAACAAGGTCTTCCTAGCCTCTAGATGTTTATGGTTAAGGGAACAAATTAATAATGTTTACTAAACAGATGCAGACTTGGGAGTTTCCAGGTATCCTGAAATCTGGAAAACAAAGGGGTTCCTAATTTTGCTTTAAAGATAATAACATTGATTCTTGAAAAATATAGTAATTAAGAAAATTGATCCTTTATCACAAACCCTTGTAGTAGAGCACATCTCCCCACACATAAGAGTATGGTACCTAGGGGGGATGTGCTCCTCCTCTTACTTTTGGGAACCTCCTACTCTGTCTGTGGAGTAGCTTTTCTTTCACTACTTTACTCTCTTAATAAACTTGCTTTTACTTTGCAGTGCGGACCTGCCCTGAATTCTTTCTTGCGTGAGATCCAAGAACCCTCTCTTGGGGTCTGGATAGGGACCCCTTTCCTGTAACAGTTCTACATCATACATGAAAAGTAAAGGTGTTACTTTGTAATTAACAGGGGGAGCTCTTGTCACCATTAAGGACTAATATCACATAATCTGTCATTTTTCTCTTTTTTTAAAAAAGTTTTCACTGCTCTTCTTTTTTTTTTTTTTTTTTTTTTTTTTTTATTATACTTTAAGTTCTAGGGTACATGTGCATGACGTTTATATCATGTATAACTCCCCAATGCAATCCCTCCCTCCTCCCCCCTCCCCATGATAGGCCCCAGTGTGTGATGTTCCCCTTCCCGAGTCCAAGTGATCTCATTGTTCAGTTCCCACCTATGAGTGAGAACATGCGGTGTTTGGTTTTCTCTTCTTGTGATAGTTTGCTAAGAACGATGGTTTCCAGCTGCATCCATGTCCCTACAAAGGACGCAAACTCATCCTTTTTGATGGCTGCATAGTATTCCATGGTGTATATGTGCCACATTTTCTTCATCCAGTCTGTCACAGATGGACATTTGGGTTGATTCCAAGTCTTTGCTATTGTGAATAGTGCCGCAATAAACATACGTGTGCATGTGTCTTTGTAGTAGAGTAATTTATAATCCTTTGGGTATATACCCAGTAGTGGGATGGCTGGGTCATATGGTACATCTAGTTCTAGATCCTTGAGGAATCGCCATACTGTTTTCCATAATGGTTGAACTAGTTTACAATCCCACCAACAGTGTAAAAGTGTTCCTATTTCTCCACATCCTCTCCAACACCTGTTGTTTCCTGACTTCTTAATGATTGCCATTCTAACTGGTGTGAGATGGTATCTCATTGTGGTTTTGATTTGCATTTCTCTGATGGCGAGTGATGATGAGCATTTTTTCATGTGTCTGTTGGCTGTATGGATGTCTTCTTTTGAGAAATGTCTGTTCATATCCTTTGCCCACTTTTTGATGGGGTTGTTTGTTTTTTTCTTGTATATTTGTTTGAGTTCTTTGTAGATTCTGGATATTAGCCCTTTGTCAGATGAGTAGGTTGCAAAAATTTTTTCCCATTCTGTAGGTTGCCTGTTCACTCTGATGGTAGTTTCTTTAGCTGTGCAAAAGCTCTTTAGTTTAATTAGATCCCATGTGTCAATTTTTGCTTTTGCTGCCGTTGCTTTTGGTGTTTTAGACATGAAGTCCTTGCCCATGCCTATGTCCTGAATGGTACTACCTAGATTTTCTTCTAGGGTTTTTATGGTATTAGGTCTAACATTTAAGTCTCTAATCCATCTTGAATTAATTTTCGTATAAGGGGTAAGGAAAGGATCCAGTTTCAGCTTTCTACTTATGGCTAGCCAATTTTCCCAGCACCATTTATTAAATAGGGAATCCTTTCCCCATTTCTTGTTTCTCTCAGGTTTGTCAAAGATCAGATGGCTGTAGATGTGTGGTATTATTTCTGAGGACTCTG
Organism: Trachypithecus francoisi; assembly: GCF_009764315.1. Lineage (NCBI taxonomy): Eukaryota > Metazoa > Chordata > Mammalia > Primates > Cercopithecidae > Trachypithecus > Trachypithecus francoisi. The sequence continues at coordinate 76,403,431 of NW_022681472.1, read as the reverse complement.
TTCTGTTCCATTGGTCTATATCTCTGTTGTGGTACCAGTACCATGCTGTTTTGGTTACTGTAGCCTTGTAGTATAGTTTGAAGTCAGGTAGCGTGACGCCTCCAGCTTTGTCCTTTTGACTTAGGATTGTCTTGGCAATGCGGGCTCTTTTTTGGTTCCATATGAACTTTAAAGCCGTTTTTTCCAATTCTGTGAAGAAAGTCATTGGTAGCTTGATGGGGATGGCATTGAATCTATAAATCACCTTGGGCAGTATGGCCATTTTCACGATATTGATTCTTCCTATCCATGAGCATGGTATGTTCTTCCATTTGTTTGTGTCCTCTTTGATTTCACTGAGCAGTGGTTTGTAGTTCTCCTTGAAGAGGTCCTTTACATCCCTTGTAAGCTGGATTCCTAGGTATTTGATTCTCTTTGAAGCAATTGTGAATGGAAGTTCATTCCTGATTTGGCTCTCTGCTTGTCTGTTACTGGTGTATAAGAATGCTTGTGATTTTTGCACATTAATTTTGTATCCTGAGACTTTGCTGAAGTTGCTTATCAGCTTAAGGAGATTTTGGGCTGAGACGATGGGGTTTTCTAAATATACAATCATGTCATCTGCAAACAGGGACAATTTGACCTCTTCTTTTCCTAACTGGATACCCTTGATTTCTTTCTCTTGCCTGATTGCCCTAGCCAGAACTTCCAACACTATGTTGAATAGGAGTGGTGAGAGAGGGCATCCCTGTCTTGTGCCAGTTTTCAAAGGGAATTTTTCCAGTTTTTGCCCATTCAGTATGATATTAGCTGTGGGTTTGTCATAAATAGCTCTTATTATTTTGAGGTACGTTCCATCAATACCAAATTTATTGAGCGTTTTTAGCATAAAGGGCTGTTGAATTTTGTCAAAAGCCTTTTCTGCATCTATTGAGATAATTATGTGGTTCTTGTCTTTGGTTCTGTTTATATGCTGGATTACGTTTATTGATTTGCGAATGTTGAACCAGCCTTGAATCCCAGGGATGAAGCCCACTTGATCATGGTGGATAAGCTTTTTGATGTGCTGCTGAATCCGGTTTGCCAGTATTTTATTGAGGATTTTTGCATCGATGTTCATCAGGGATATTGGTCTAAAATTCTCTTTTTTTGTTGTGTCTCTGCCAGGCTTTGGTATCAGGATGATGTTGGCCTCATAAAAAGAGTTAGGGAGGATTCCCTCTTTTTCTATTGATTGAAATAGTTTCAGAAGGAATGGTACCAGCTCCTCCTTGTACCTCTGGTAGAATTCAGCTGTGAATCCATCTGGTCCTGGACTTTTTTTGGTGGGTAGGCTATTAATTGTTGCCTCAATTTCAGAGCCTGCTATTGGTCTATTCAGGGATTCAACTTCTTCCTGGTTTAGTCTTGGGAGAGTGTAAGTGTCCAGGAAATTATCCATTTCTTCTAGATTTTCTAGTTGATTTGCGTAGAGGCATTTATAGTATTCTCTGATGGTTGTTTGTATTTCTGTGGGGTCGGTGGTGATATCCCCTTTATCATTTTTTATTGCGTCTATTTGATTCTTCTCTCTTTTCTTCTTTATTAGTCTAGCTAGCGGTCTGTCAATTTTGTTTATCTTTTCAAAAAACCAACTCCTGGATTCATTGATTTTTTGGAGGGTTTTTTGTGTCTCTATCTCCTTCAGTTCTGCTCTGATCTTAGTTATTTCTTGCCTTCTGCTAGCTTTTGAATGTGTTTGCTCTTGCCTCTCTAGTTCTTTTAATTGTGATGTTAGAGTGTCAATTTTAGATCTCTCCTGCTTTCTCTTGTGGGCATTTAGTGCTATAAATTTCCCTCTACACACTGCTTTAAATGTGTCCCAGAGATTCTGGTATGTTGTATCTTTGTTCTCATTGGTTTCAAAGAACATCTTTATTTCTGCTTTCATTTCGTTATGTACCCAGTAGTCATTCAGGAGCAGGTTGTTCAGTTTCCATGTAGTTGAGCGGTTTTGATTGAGTTTCTTAGTACTGAGTTCTAGTTTGATTGCACTGTGGTCTGAGAGACAGTTTGTTATAATTTCTGTTCTTGTACATTTGCTGAGGAGTGCTTTACTTCCAATTATGTGGTCAATTTTGGAATAAGTGCGATGTGGTGCTGAGAAGAATGTATATTCTGTTGATTTGGGGTGGAGAGTTCTATAGATGTCTATTAGGTCCGCTTGGTGCAGAGATGAGTTCAATTCCTGGATATCCTTGTTAACTTTCTGTCTCGTTGATCTGTCTAATGTTGACAGTGGAGTGTTGAAGTCTCCCATTATTATTGTATGGGAGTCTAAGTCTCTTTGTAGGTCTCTAAGGACTTGCTTTATGAATCTGGGTGCTCCTGTATTGGGTGCATAGATATTTAGGAGAGTTAGCTCTTCCTGTTGAATTGATCCCTTTACCATTATGTAATGGCCTTCTTTGTCTCTTTTGATCTTTGATGGTTTAAAGTCTGTTTTATCAGAGACTAGGATTGCAACCCCTGCTTTTTTTTGTTCTCCATTTGCTTGGTAGATCTTCCTCCATCCCTTTATTTTGAGCCTATGTATGTCTCTGCATGTGAGATGGGTCTCCTGAATACAGCAGACTGATGGGTCTTGACTCTTGATCCAGTTTGCCAGTCTGTGTCTTTTAATTGGAGCATTTAGTCCATTTACATTTAAGGTTAATATTGTTATGTGTGAACTTGATCCTGTCATTATGATATTAACTGGTTATTTTGCTCGTTAGTTGATGCAGTTTCTTCCTAGCTTCGATGGTCTTTACATTTTGGCATGTTTTTGCAATGGCTGGTACCGGTTGTTCCTTTCCATGTTTAGGGCTTCCTTCAGGGTCTCTTGTAAGGCAGGCCTGGTGGTGACAAAATCTCTAAGCATTTGCTTATCTGTAAAGAATTTTATTTCTCCTTCACTGATGAAGCTTAGTTTGGCTGGATATGAAATTCTGGGTTGAAAATTCTTTTCTTTAAGAACGTTGAATATTGGCCCCCACTCTCTTCTGGCTTGTAGAGTTTCTGCCGAGAGGTCTGCTGTTATTCTGATGGGCTTCCCTTTGTGGGTAACCCGACCTTTCTCTCTGGCTGCCCTTAAGATTTTTTCTTTCATTTCAACTTTGGTGAATCTGGCAATTATGTGTCTTGGAGTTGCTCTTCTGGAGGAGTATCTTCGTGGCGTTCTCTGTATTTTCTGAATTTGAATGTTGGCCTGCCCTACTAGGTTGGGGAAGTTCTCCTGGATGATATCCTGAAGAGTGTTTTCCAACTTGGTTCCATTTTCCCCCTCACTTTCAGGCACCCCAATCAGACGTAGATTTGGTCTTTTTACATAATCCCATACTTCTTGCAGGCTTTGTTCATTTCTTTTTCTTCTTTTTTCTTTTGGTTTCTCTTCTCGCTTCATTTCATTCATTTGATCCTCAATCGCTGATACTCTTTCTTCCAGTTGATCGAGTCGGTTACCGAAGCTTGTGCATTTGTCACGTATTTCTCGTGTCATGGTTTTCATCTCTGTCATTTCGTTTATGATCTTCTCTGCATTAATTAGTCTAGCTGTCAATTCTTCCACTTTTTTTTCAAGATTTTTAGTTTCTTTGCGCTGGGTACGTAATTCCTCCTTTAGCTCTGAGAGGTTTGATGGACTGAAGCCTTCTTCTCTCATCTCGTCAAAGTCATTCTCTGACCAGCTTTGATCCGTTGCTGGCGATGGGCTGCGCTCCTTTGCAGGGGGAGATGCGCTCTTATTTTTTGAATTTCCAGCTTTTCTGCCCTGCTTCTTCCCCATCTTTGTGGTTTTATCTGTCTCTGGACTTTGATGATGGTGATGTACTGATGGGTTTTTGGTATAGGTGTCCTTCCTGTTTGATAGTTTTCCGTCTGACAGTCAGAAGGAGTGTCTGTTGGTCTGTTAGAGATTGCTTGAGGTCCACTCCAGACCCTGTTTGCCTGGGTATCAGCAGCAGAGGTTGCCGAAGATAGAATATTGCTGAACAGCGAGTGTACCTGTCTGATTCTTTCTTTGGAAGTTTCCTCTCAGGGGTGATGCCACCCTGTGAGGTGTGGGGTATCAGACTGCCCCTAGTGGGGGATGTCTCCCAGCTAGGCTACTCAGGGGTCAGGGACCCACCTGAGCAGGCAGTCTGTCCGTTCTCAGATCTCAACCTCCGCGTTAGGAGATCCACGGCTCTCCCCAAAGCTGTCAGACAGAGTCATTCGCGTCTGCAACGGCCCGCTCTTTCCCCTAATGGACTGCAGCTGTGCGCTGTCCGCAGAGGTAGAGTCTACAGAGACAGGCAGGCTTCCTTGAGCTGCTGTGAGCTCCACCCAGTTGGAGCTTCCCAGCGGCTTTGTTTACCTACTTAAGCCTCAGCAATGGCGGGCGCCCCTCCCCCAGCCTCGCTGCTGCCTTGCGTATAGATCGCTGCAGACGGCTGTGTTAGCAGTGAGGGAGGCTCCGTGGGCGTGGGACCCTCCCGGCCAGGTATGGGATATATTCTCCTGGTGTGCCTGTTTCCTTAAAGCGCAGTATTGGGGTGGGAGTTACCCGATTTTCCAGGTGTTGTGTGTCTCAGTTCCCCTGGCTAGGAAAAGGGATTTCCTTCCCCCTTGCGCTTCCAGGTGAGGCGATGCCTCGCCCTGCTTCAGCTCACGCTGGTCAGGCTGCAGCAGCTGACCCGCACCGATTGTCCGGCACTCCCTAGGGAGATGACCCCAGTACCTCAGTTGAAAATGCAGAAATCACCGGTCTTCTGTGTCGCTCGCGCTGGGAGTTGGAGACTGGAGCTGTTCCTATTCGGCCATCTTGCTCCGCCCCCCACTGCTCTTCTTAAAGTAACTTAAGTTCTAACTTTGGATACAAACTCTTCTGTTTGTTTATTTGTTGTTGTTGTTGTTGTTGTTTTGACAGAATTTTGCTCTTGTTGCCCAGGCTGGAGTGTAATGGCGCAGTCTCGGCTCACAGCAACCTCCACCTCCTGGGTTCAAGTGATTCTCCTGCCTCAGCCTCCCGAGTAGCTGGGACTACAGATGTGCACCACCACGCCTAGGTAATTTTTGTATTTTTAGTAGTGATGGGGTTTCACCATGTTGGCCAGGCTGGTCTCAAACTCCTGACCTCAGGTGATCTGCCTGCCGTGGCCTCCCAAAGTGCTGGGATTATAGGCGTAAACCACCGCGCTGGCCACACTCTTCTGTTTTATCATACAAATTACTTCATGGTTGAAAGGTAAAGTGTGCTGACGAAAAACAAGCAAGCAAGCAAGCAAACAAACAAATTCTTCACCAAGGAGATCCAGTTTAAACTTTTTTGTGCATGTACCTTATTGACAAAGCTGACAGAATAGGCAGAATGTGACGTTGCTATAAAAGACCTGTGTCAATGATATACCTTGGGTTTAAAATAATCTTCTATGGTATGCTGTATCTTATTGCTTCCCAATAGAAATAGCTCACACCAGCTGTTTCTTTCCACTCCCATCAGCCTTAAATGAGTAAATATGAGACAAATGGCTGTTTAGTCATCTTGTTGGCATCTACATTCTACATTGGTCTCCCTCAGTTAGAAAAATATTTGGTGTATCCTGGTTCAACCTGCTGCACTCATATTTACAGTCAGAAAACACAGTCCTCTTTCTTAAAATATCCTGAAATGAGTAATGCCAAAAGGCCAGGAATACCGTTGGCCAAAGGTTAATACAAACTCCAGCTTTTGTCCACTGTGCACTTAGTTTTCTTCCATGGCAGTTCTTGACCCCCTTAAAAAGTAATGGCCTTCGTAGCAACACCTACCTGCCAGCAAAACTCTAACCTACAGTGTGTGTGTTTCATTTCACAGACACTAGAGAAGTTCAGCTTAACTTGGCGAGGCTTTTTTTGACGGTGGTGAGAAGATTCCAGACTCTTCTCCATGTACCTCTTCTTTGAAGTTGACAGCCTGTCCAGAATAAAGCGCATGGTATTTGCAGTCTGACGGTTGCAGTCTCAGATAAAATAAATAAACCTCATTTGGGCACTTTCTTTCTTCCTTATCTTCTGCCAGCAACAGCTATTTAGTGTGGCTCACATTTGTGGCTGTGTGAGGCTATGGAAAACCATGTCATCTGGCTAGAAAGGGGGATGGTTGTTTACATTATGATGGAAGACAGGATAGGATCGTTAAAATAAAGTCTCTGATTTCCTTCCTTTCTTTATCTAGTGAGACTAAAGCAGCTCTGCATAAAGGGCTCTTCATCTGGCTGCTGTGTCTGGTAGTTGGTCTGTCATCTGAACCAATTCTTTTCACTTAAATAGAGTACAGTAAGCCATCCTTTTCTTATTTTAACCTTTTTTGGAAGACGCTCCCAAATCACATAAGCAAGGAGTAAATAGCCCCTTGTTACTAAGCTTGCAGCAATTATTTAAGGATTCACATCTTACTGGAATTGTTTTCCCAATTTTTAAATAAAAGCATAAACTCTAGTGATATTTTAAATCTCGTGAATCTTAAATACGTTATGAAAAGGGATAGACTGTTATCATGACACAATAAGACAGTATTTTTCAAGCTGAGAAACAAAAAAACACCTCCTTCTCCTTAACTCCAACCGGTGAGTCATACTTCTTTAGGCTATTAGAAGTTACATTGTGTGCGTGTGCATGCATATGAATGTATGCAATGCTATGTGTGTGTAATCAGTGAGTGGTTTGGAAGAATGTGAAAGCAGTGGAACAAGAAGAGGGAAAATACTTTCAAGACTTTTAGAAAGGAATTTTAGGGAATCTGTTGATTGCTGTAAGGGGAGAGTGAGAACTTGTCACCTGTTGCAACAGTAACTAGACCTGGAGATGTTATGACTTCTGTGATTTCATTCTATAAACCTTTCCTGCCTCCCACCCCTCCCCATCTCTAACAGTTGGTTTAATGACTCCTAGTCATCAGGCCCTACCATGAGCTATGTTCTGGGCATAGCGTCTAAACAGAGGCTGCTTTCTTGCCCTATGGGACAGAGAAGAGTTCTAAAAAATAACTTTACCCAGCTCTTAGGATTATGTAAAGACAAGGACTTCAATATGTCATTACGTTTAGCAAATTAATGCAGTCGAAGCTGGAAAATGAAAGAATAATGATTTGTGAGTCTCAGTAGGCCAATGTTTAATTCAACAGATAGTAATTGAGTACTTCCCAATATGTAGAATTGTGCTAAATATACATAAGCTATATTATGTGTAATATTTATGTGTATTGCATACAATGAGCTTATTATAGAAAATACATGTAATTCTATGTTTTGTATTAGCATTTCATTATTTTCTGGCTAGACACACATGGAATGATCAGAAAGTAAAATGATTAAAATAAACTATCAGCTCCTGCCTTCCTCATTTTATTGAATAATCTTCATTATGTAATGATTCGTTATTCAACATCAATAATTCATTATTTCATTATTTACTATTCACTCTTTACTTGCTACAGTTTCAGCCCTGGGTAGATACAGATGAGCAGGGGAGATATTAGCAGCCCTAGTCTATCAGCAAGTACACATGCAAATGAGTTTTATTGTTTTATTCCGGGGTCTAGATTGCCTGGTCCTTAAAAGCTCATCCAGGAATTGTGTGCCTGAATTCACACAACTGGCTTGTTGCTGTTGTTGTTTTGTTTTGTTTTGTTTTGAGATAGATTCTCACTCTGTCACCTGGGCTGGAGTGCAGTCACGTGATCTTGGCTCACTGTAACCTCTGCCTCCCTGGTTCAAACGATTCTCCTGCCTCAGCCTCCTGAGTAGCGGGGACTACAAGCACAAGCCATCATGCCCCACTAATTTTTGTATTTTTAGTAGAGATGGGATTTCACCATGTTGGCCAGGCTGGTCTCGAACTCCTGACCTCAGGTGATCCGCCCACCTCCGCCTCCCAAAGTATTGGAATTACAGGTATGAGCCACTGCACCTGGCCACAACTGAGTTTTTGACTCAGACTCCATATCCTTCTCTCTCTCTCTCTTTCTGTTTGTCTCTCTCTCTCTCTCACACACACACACACACACACACACAGACACTCTTTTCCTTGTTTCTATATGAGACTTCCACTGTCACTGAGACCAGCCCTATTAACCATGTCTCAGCACTCTGCCTATCTGCATTCTCTCACCAGTGCCCTTCCCTGTGGAGCTCAGTGCTGTTCCTAACCTACCCTCACCCACAAGGATTCCGCTATCATTGGAATAGCAGCTAGAACTATAACAGAATAACCTCTTCCATCTGAATGGTTCTGCCCTTCTCCACATACCTTCCTGCATGGTGATGGCCATTCTACCCAAGGCTGAGACCACCGTACTTACCCGGAGAATGCCCTTTGAGATGCTGGCCACACTCCTTGTTGGTTTTCATAACTTTCTATTCTAACTTATTCTAGCATCTTTCTCATTCTCAACAGCCCTTTTCCTGAGAGCCTAGTTTTGTTCTTGCCTGAGCCTGAAGGACCATGATTTTTAGAGGAGTTTACAGAAGGCAGTGATAGGGGAGGAGGAGGTGTCAGGGAGGACATGAGATTTGAGTTGGACTTTGAAGAATGAGTGTGGTTTGCTTTATTCTTCTTTTGAATTCCAAAGTCTTTCAAAAGCTAACAGAATTATAGTCCTATAAAATGTCAGAGCTAAAGAGAACTATATGAACTTTATATGACTCATTCTTCACGTCAGATGGTAAGATTTTAAAAATTATCCAGATTAGAAGAAATTTATAAAAGAGGAGATAAGCTCCCAATGCTGGGGTAGTGAGATGTTGGGATATGTCTTGGAGCAGAGCTGCCACATGGTACAATGACAGTGCCATTGTCACGTGCCTAGGTAAATGGAGCTTCCTGGATGGAATAGGACCATGCGCAGCCTGCAGGGCCACACCAATAAAACTCTCCATATCTTATAACGTGCGTTTTTAACAGCTATATATTACTATTGATACTTTGAGGATAGTGATACTTCAATGAACAAAAATTAAAGATTCTTTGCCAGCCAGAAGTGTTGGCAGAGGTTTTACAAGGCCACAGATGATATTTTCAATAGAAATGAAAAGAAACAGAAAATCCCTTGTTTTTCCATAGTTTAGGTAACTGGTTGTATTTACATAAATATTTCTCCTTCGTGCTAATTTAGACAGGATTAAGTACGAACAGAATATGTGAAGAAAATGAGAACCCTTTATTGGGAAACTTAAAATTTGATGCATTCTGTGTCTGTGGTAAAGTCATGATATAAAAATTTCTTTCTGTGGCTGTGCTGAGGCCTCTGGGACATCTGTGCTTAACTCATTCCTTTATTTCTCAAGTTATTACTAGGCCTATTCCCAGAATGATTTACCAAGGATATTCCTGTTGCTCAGAATAAAAAGGGGGAAAATAGGTACATTACACTTCTTGTATGAGACATCATTCCAAACAAACAGGTGAAGTTCTGTTTAGACCACAGTCTTCAACAGTGCTGCTTACCTGGCTTGCTCACTCTGGTCAATAGTATGTTGACTACTAATATGCAATCCGGGCCTCTTGATTTCCTAAATATACCTGATGGTTATTATTATTTGTCTAAAACCAGAAACCTTATAAATAAATGGTTAGTTGAAAAGATACAAACTGTGTACGTGTATAAAATAAGTTTTAAATAATACACATCGGCTGGGCACGGTGGCTCATGCCTGTAATCCCAGAGCTTTGGGAAGCCAAGGCGGGTGGATCACCTGAGGTTGGCAGTTCGAGACCAGCCTGACCAACATGGAGAAACCCTGTCTCTACCAAAAATACAAAATTAGCCGGGCATGGTGGCACATGCCTGTAATCCCAGCTACTCGGGAGGCTGAGGCAGGGGAATCACTTGAACCCAGGAGGCAGAGGTTGTGGTGAGCCAAGATTGTGCCATTGCACTCCAGCCTGGGCAACAAGAGCAAAACTCCATCTCAAAAAGAAAATAAAAATAAATAAATAAATAAATAATACATATGAATAAACACAGTAGGGTTTTGATATGAACTTCCAAGCCGTTCCCATTACTGTATTAGAGCATTGCCTTTTTAGCTAACGGTTTTAGCAGGCACTGATGAGCATTGTTCTAATAGTTTTCTGTCACCACTGTAACAAATAACCACAAACTTAACAGCTTCAACAATGAAGTGTATCTTTTTTTTTTTTTTTTTGAGACGGAGTCTCGCTGTGTCGCCCAGGCTGGAGTGCAGTGGCAAGATCTCTGCTCACTGCAAGCTCTGCCTCCCAGGTTTACACCATTCTCCTGCCTCAGCCTCCCGAGTAGCTGGGACTACAGGCGCCCGCCACCTCGCCTGGCTAGTTTTTTGTATTTTTTAGTAGAGACGGGGTTTCACCGTGTTAGCCAGGATGGTGTAGATCTCCTGACCTCATGATCCGCCTGTCTTGGCCTCCCAAAGTGCTGGGATTATAGGCTTGAGCCATCGCGCCCAGCCAATGAAGTATATCTTACAGCTCTGTAGGTGAGATGCCCAACAAGAGTCTCACTGGACTAAAATCAAGGTGTCACCAGGGCCCATTTCTTTTTGGAGGCTCTAGGGGGGAATCTGTTTCTTTCTCCAGCTTCTAGATGCTGCCCACAGTCCTTGGCTCATGACCCTTCCTCCATCCCCAAAGCCAGTCATGTTGCATCCTTCTATTCCCTCTTCCCATAGTTACCTTTTCTCCTGGCTGACTCTCTGTTAAGACCCTCGTGATATACAATCCTGAATAACACAGGATTTTCTTCCCGTCTTAAGGTTAGCGAATTAGCGATCAAAATTCCATCTGCAACCTTATTTCTCCTTTGTCAGGTAACCTATGATTTTAACTTAGTTTTTGGGTCTATAGACATCTTTGTGGGAAGATTACTCGGCCTACCAAAATTGCCTAGGTAAGTGGTTCTCAACTCATTGATTAGAATCACCACACCAATGTGTGCTAAAACACACATTTGGGGACCCCAACCCCAACGTTTCTGCTTTAGTAGGGATGAAATGAGTCCTAAGGATTTGCATTTTAACAAGTTCCCAGATGGTGGTGATACCCCTGTGCAGGGAACCACACTTCAAAAATCACAATTCTAGATTATTTCATTAAGGGTTGCAAAATGATGATATTTTAATTCTCTTGATAATTATATTTTGAAGTGAATTTCTGTTTCCACTGGAGTTACTAGATGAAATACCAGACACCCAGTTCAATTTGAATTTTAGATAACTAAAGAATAACGTTGTGGTATTAGTTTGCCAATGCAATATTTGGGACATACTTATACTAAAATGTTATTTTTGAAATCTGAAATTCACCTTGAACCAAGCACCTTGAATTTTTACTGGGTAAATCTGGTGACTCCAGTATTCACCTGGAAGGGAAAAACGGCTGCTTCTATCTGTCAATATTCTCTGAAGGACAGAAATTTTGACATGCCTTTTTTGGTTTAATCCTTCGTGCAGCCAAGTCAGCCAGCAATTCTCTACAAATCTTTTGCAATGGAATTATGAATTCACATATTTTCTCTCATTAATAGAGATTGAATGCCTAATAGATTGGTTAGAGATCTTTGCTGTAGCTGTCAGAGAATTTCGCAATAAATGACATTGTAGTTTTCTTTTCATGAAATTTCTGCATCTTTCCTGTTAGGATTTTTCAGTTACTTCCTTGGTAAGTATCAATGTGATTACGCCCGGGAGGATGCTACACAGTCCAGTGCCCACTGCATGCCTCCCCTTCTTCTTATTATTCAAGGCAGTGTGCCTCAGATTGTTTCTTGTTGCCAAAAGCTTTCCAACTCTTGCAGAAGAGGAGCAGACCAGAAGAAAAAGATTGTTTCTGATTTCTACTTCCACCAATCTGGTTTTATCCTGCATTCAAGGAAATCTCAGTTTGGTAGATGAGACAAATATCTGGCCAGAGATTTCCAAACTTTCTCCATTCATGATGTCTTTAGTGTCTAAGAAGTTTTTCATAACACTCATAGACTAAATAAAATACCTGAAAGTTGTTTTTGTTAACTAGTTAGGTTCAGGAAACATGTTTTATTTATTTTGAGACAGGTTCTCACTCTGTCTACCCAGGCTGAAATGCAGTGACACAATCATGGCTCACTGCAGCCTCGACCTCCTGGGCTCAAGTGATCCTCCAACCTTGGCCTCCCAGACTGTTAGGATTACAGGCTTAAGCCACCACACCCAGTCAGGTCCAGGCAAGGTAATACATATTTATATCCTTACAACTTAGTAGCCATTTGAACAGAAAAAGTAACACATACATTGAAAGAAAAAATACTATCGTAAGTGGCCACAATTACTTACTAATGAATGTAGTGTGTACACCTGTCAGGCATAACACAGCTTGTCAAAACATGGAATCAGATTGGACATGACCACCCTCATTTCCTCTTCCACACTGATTTTTTGCTTAGCATTTGTCCTTTAACACAGCAACCATGAACCACTCAGTTTGTGGTGTCATTGAAAGTAATGTAGTGTGATCTAATGTTGAGCCTATGAACTACCTCAAGCAAGAGGTTTCTGCAGGGTCTGACAGTCATAGAGTAACACTAGGCTTCCCTCAAAGTATAACAATATACTGTAGCACTCCTGTAAGTTTGTTGATGCAGCTCAGGATATCTGTAGGCACACTTTGGAAACTGTGGATGTAAATAATGATTGCAATCCAAGCAACACAAAGCCTGACAAATTTCAAATTTAAACTCTGTAATTTGATAGTTCTAGGACCTTACATAAGTCACTTAATGTCTCTAAATCTCATTTTTCATATAAATTTGATGAGAACAATAATACAATATGTCATTTGTTTTTCTGGTATAACATAAATGCTCAACTGTCACCTAGTTTTATTATCATTCTTTGTATTGATAGGATGATCAGAAAATATAGACCTTAATCTATAAGAGGAATTGGTTAATGCTCTCTGAAAAAGTGGTGATACCTAAATACCATTTTGAGGATAAAGAAAGCTAATTTAACTGAATAAATGTGGAAGAAGAGTGTAAGCCGAGGTGATGTATTTAGGGAAGCTTCTGGAGAGTAAATACGAGAATGGGATGTGGCAGATGAAGTATTTTCCTGGTTAAAATGACTGATGTGGCAACAGAACAGTGCCCAGTGAGGTCTTGTTTGTTTGTTTGCATGTTTTTTTTTCTTCTTGGAGTAATTTTAGCTCTTTAATATCAAAAAAAAGATGAAAATGATCTTCAAAGAATCAAAGATATTTAGAAGAACACCTGTATGGCATCTTTAACGTAATTAAAATGACAAAAATTAGCATATAAGTTAATACTCACAATCTTTAACAAATTCTAGTTATTCCAGTTCTTTTCTTTCTTCTTTTTTCTTTTTTCCTTTTTTTTTTTTTTTTTTGAGATAGGGTTTTGCTCTGTCACCCAGGCTAGACTGCAGCGGTGCAATCAGGGCTCACTGTAGCCTTGAACTCCTGGGCTGAAGGGATCCTACTGCCTCAGCCACCAGAGTAGCTAAGACTAGAGGTACATGCTGCCACCACACCTGCTTTTTTTCTTTTTTAAGTGGAGACAAGATCTCACTATGTTGCCCAGACTGATCTTGACCTTCTGGCCTCAAGCAATCTTTCCACCTTAACCTCCCAAAGTGCTGGGAGTACAGGCGTAAGCCACCGTGCCTAGCCCCAATTTCTAGTATGATATCACAGAGCTATTAATACCAAGATAATGATTGGTATAGTTTTTATGTTCTTAGATTTTATTCACACAGCATGTAACTTCAATAGTCACACAGTTATTTTTCTGCCAGATAGCAAATTCCCTCATTTCTATTGGCGATGAGGAAAATAAATTCATTCTATGAAATAGCCTTAATGATAATCCAACAAAAGCCAGCACTCTGTGAACATGTGATCTTCGTAACAATAGTCTGCAGCAACACTCATGGAATGTTTCTTTTGCTATATAAACCACATCAAGTCACTTCCCTGGACACAAAAACCGTGACTCCTAAAATAAAAGTCAAAGAATTCTTTGCAGTCTAAGAGGCTCTTCATCACCTGGACTCCAACTTCATTTCTTACTTCTTTCCCTGCTTCTTACTCTCTTTTGGGCACACCAGTCTTCTTCCCATTTCACAAACACACGAAGGTTCATTCTCTTGGGGCTTCTGCATTTGCTATTTCTTCTGTCTCAATGTTCTTGCCTTGATTTAGAAGAAGGGCACCCACAAAAATGATACCTGCTCGGAGAGGACTTTCTGCACCACACTACCTAAAATAGCTTGCCCTTACCTCATCACTCTCTCTTTTCTCACCTGCTTTATTACTTTTCTTTATAACACTTAAAATATATTAATTATTATATATTTGTTTATTTACACCCTCCCTTACTGGACTGTAAACTGAGTCTATTTATTTATTTATTTAGAGACAGAGTCTTGCTCTGTCGCCCAGGCTGGATTGCTGTGGTGCAATCTCGGATCATTGCAACCTCCGCTCCCCGGATTCAAACAATTCTTCTTCCTCAAGCTCTTGAGTAACTGGGATTACAGGCACGTGCCATCATGCCCGGCTAATTTTTGTAATTTTAGTAGAGACGGGGTTTCACCATGTTGGTCAGGCTGATCTCAAACTGCTGACCTCATGATCCACCCGCCTTGGCCTCCCAAAGTGCTGGGATTATAGGCGTGAGTCACTGCTCCTGGCCAGGAGTCTATCTCTTTTACTTTCTATTCCAGACTTTGAGAACAGTATTTGACACGTATATCAAGCACATTACAAATACTAGTAGCTCTGAAATTTAGCTCAATTCTGGCTCATTTCAGAGTTCATACAGTCTTGATTCAACACTGCACTTTATTTTACACTTAGTGTTGTTCTTCATGAAGGCATCCTCCCCACAAGGCTGCAAGCTTGTGGAGGGAAGGGGACCAAAACAATACAAAATGCATTTCAAACACAAGCACAGATTTAATTTTGGAGATTTAAAAAATGTTACATCGTTATAGGGACAAGAATGTCCACCTTCACCTCTCTTATTTAACATAGTAATGGGAAATCTAGATGCCACAATAAGGCAATTAAAAAGGACATTTAAGATTGGAAAGGCAGAAAAAAACCGTTTTTTTGTTTTTTTGGGTTTTTTGGTGGAGTTTTTGCTCTTGTCCAGGCTGGAGTGCAGTGGCGTGATCTCAACTCACTGCAACCTCCACCTCCCGGGTTCAAGTGATTCTCCTGCTTCAGCCTCCTGAGTAGCTGGGATTACAGGCATGCGCCACCATGCCTGGCTAATTTTGTATTTTAAGTTATCAGACTGAAAACACAAAATATAATTCATAAAAGAAAAGAATGATAAGTTGGACCTCATCTAAATTAATCATGTTTGTTTTGCAAAAGATCCTGTGAAGAGCTTAAAAGATAAGGTACAGACTAGGAGAAGATATTTGTAAACCACATATCTAACAAAAGTGTTTGTGTCCAAAATACAGAAAGAACTCTCAAAACTTAGCATAAAAAACCCAATGTAATTAGAATATGTATTAGTTTGGTGCAAAAGTAATTGCGATTTTTGGCAGATTACTTCTGCACCAAGTTAATACAAATGGGCAAAATACTTCACAAAAGAGGATATGCTTAAGGCAAATAAGCCAGGAATATGATGTTCAATATCATTAGCCATTAGAGAAATGCAAATTAAAGCCACAATGAGATATCACTATACACCTATCAGAATAATACAAATAAAAATTAGTAATAACAAGAAATGCTGATAAAGATATAGATAAATTGAGTCACTCAAACATTGCTGCTGGGAATGTGAAATGGTAAACCCACAGCCTCTCTGAAAAAGTGTGTGGCAGTTTTATACAAAACTAAACATATGCTTACCATATGGCTGAATAATTATACTGTTGAACATTTATCTCAGAGAAATGAAAACTGTAGTTCTACGCAAAGGCCTCTAGATGAATGTTTATAGCAGCTTTATTCCTAGTAGCCAAACACTAAAACAACCCAAATGCCCTTCAATGGGTGAATGATTCAACAAACTGTCATACATCTATACTATGGGATATTACTTAGCATTTTATGCTGAATTAGCATTTTATGCTGAATTAGCATTTTATGCTGAATGAACTATTGATTTCTCAAGTGAATTATGTTGAGTTTGAAAAGTCTGTGTCAAAAGGTTTGATATGATCCCATCTGATGTACATAATTTTCTTGAAGTTACACAATTATAGACATGAAGAACAAATTAGAAGTTGCTAGGAGGAACGGTCAGGAAGGGCGAAAGGGGTGACTGGTTGTAAGAGGAGCACTGGGTATCTCTGATGGAAGTATTCAGTATCTTGACTGCAGTGAAGTTCACATTAATCTACACATGTGCTAAAATACACATATGCTCACAAAGGAGTGCAGATAAAACAGATAAAATCTGAATTAGGCAGAGAATTGCATCAATGTCAATTTCTTGGTTGTGTTACTTTATCATAGTTATGCAAAGTATTGCCATTGGTGGAGACTAGGTAAAGTGTATAGGAAATCTCCGTATTATTTCATATGCCTCCACATGTATCTACGATTATCTCAGGTCAAAAAGCTAAAAAAAATGCATTTCCAAAAACCATAAAACAATGTTATGGGAGTTTGAGTGTGATAGAATAAACATTTGTCTCCCTTTTATTTTCTCCACTAATGGGACATTTTTCAGCCATTGTTGACCTATTAGACTATAGCAAAACCTCACACATTTCAAATTATCAGATTTATGAGCATACTACAATTCTAAATTATAAAAATATAAATTAGGGAGTATTCCCTAAAAAAAAATCTGCTACAGTACTTTCAGCACTGTAGCAGATTTTGTGGAGACCAAGTTTTAGTTACTTATTTTAATCTTTCTCACAGGTTTTTCCCCTCTAGCTAAGACAAAGATAAAATCTAAACTGTGTTCTGGGCCAATTGCTTAAATTTTGTAGCAGGTAAAGTTTTATTATTAAGGATTTTTTTTTTTATGATTCAGTTGTCTAAGATCTGTAATTTTAGACTCTAACTCTTTCGGATACATTTCCCTCATAGTTGGTAATTATAGATTCTAAAACCATTATTTTTAAATCAGGGTTTCTCATTTATAGACAGGATATCTCAGCTAAAAATGTGGTTTCTGTACTGGATAACATTCGTTTATTTAGAACTAGGGGCGGACGTCTATGATTCTTTCACATTCCAACATGGCATTTCTTGGGCTTGGGCTGGTGTAGAGAAGTGAGAAGACCTATGCCCTATATGGACAAAGAAGACCCTACGTTTGCTTAAGGCCCCAGATACAGCATTTCAAGGAAAGACTTAGTAACACTAGTTAATGTTCCCAAATCTTCTTTTCTTATAGTGATTATGAGCTTAGAAACCAGTATGAATATTCCATAATAGATACAAATATCCTTTCTTGGATAATAGCAATAATGAGTACTATTGCTCTAAGTGCTTTGTATACATTTTCTTTATTCCTCATAATAACTACAAGGTAAATATATCTCCATTTTACACATGAGAAAGTCAAGGTCCTTGCCAAAGTTATACATTTTAAAGGACATAGAATTTTAACTCAGACTTAAGTCTGTTGTCAGTACTATTTGCACTACACGGGGCTGTGTTTATTCTATTAAGCAAAAAAACGTTTAAAAAGTTTTTGACAGAAATATGCTTGCGTGTTATGGGTTCCCTGAGCATCTGTGACTAAGTTCTGAAACAAGTCACATGCTACACAATTGATATTGTAATGCCAAGGGAGACTGCTATACTATCAATGGATATAACCTGATTTATATAGTACTAGTGGCTCCTAACTAACATATTTAAATTGTAATAGAAACCTTCAATGCCTGAACTCCAAAAAAGAAACAAGGACAATACAGGATTCTTTTTGGAGAATATCATTTTGGGTCATGTATTTAGGGGCCACTTAAATATATCTTCTTTGCCTGTTTCTTAACACTGATTTCAAAGAATGAAGACTTAGATTTCAAGGATCCTTGGATTCTCTTTCTTTCTTCCCCTCTGCAGTGTTCTCAAGGGCTCTATACAAGTTGCTCGACATCCTGAATCTCAATTTCTCCCACTTAAAACCAGGAGAGTATTGGCTGTAAAGAAAGTGCTTTGCGGTCCTGTAATCAGGTACATACACAGTCCAAAGTTCCATTCTATTGGCACATTAATTTTGCTGTTTTGGTTGGGATAAGTGCATGTGGATCACAGTGGTTGATTCTGCCAGTTTTCTGTAGCATGGGCACATCGTATCTTAAACATTTGGCCCCCAGTGCAGCCCTTTCTATAGACAGCACTTATTCAGAATACAGAAATGTATTCATTGATTTACCAAATAGCCAAAGACAGACTATTATGCTTCATACACTGTGCTAAAAGTTTGGGATACTAAGAAATATAATGCAGAGGTTTCCTGTTCAAGAATCTCCCAGTTGAGTGGGGACCAGATCATTATATAAGTTGTTAAGTGCTACCAGAGGCCATATGTAAAAAATGCCTTTTGAAGGAAAGTATGTATGAATAACTGTATTCCAGGATATATTTCATTCTGAATTATTTTAAAAATATGAATATATCCCTCAGAGGTTAAGAGGATGGGCTTTAAATTTGCTCAGACCAGACCTTTTTTAAAAATTTAAACTTTTTATTGAAATATGTTGTATATCATACATACATATGGAAAAGTGAGAATAATTCTAAGTGTACCATCAGATGAATTTTGGTTTGTTTGTTTATTTTTGTTTCTTGTTTTTTGAGACAGGATCTTGCTCTGTTGCCCGGGCTGGAGTATAGTGGTGCAGTCACACCTCACTGCTGCCTTGATTTCCTGAGCTCAAGTGATCCTCCCACCTCAGCCTCCAGTCCAGACTAACAGGGACTAATAGCAGGTGTCACCATACCTGGTTAATATCAACACTTTTATTTATTTTTTATATTTTTATTTTTGTAGAGATGGGTTGTGCTATTTTGCCCAGGATGTTCTCGAAATCCTGGCCTCAAGCAGTCCTTTCGCCTCAGTCTCACAAAGTGCTGGGATTACAGGTTTGAGCCATTGCATCCAGTCTGTTTTTTATAAAGTAAACGTATTTGTGTAACCAGCCTCAAAATCAAGCACAGAAAATTATCAGCATCCAAGAGGCTCCCATTACAGTTGCTGCCGTGCCCCAAGGGTAACTACTATCCTAATTTGTGGTAGCATAGATTAATTGGATCTGTTTTTCAACTTTATATAAGTGAAATCATGATATATATACTTTTTTGTTTACAGCTTCTTTCTCTTAACCTCATTTTTGTGAACTTTTTAATATTATTAGACTTAGTTGCAATTTGTTCACTTTCATGCTGTAGTCTATTATTCCATTTAGTAAATATATGTGGTTTTATCCATTCTACTGTTGATGGCATTTGAATAGTTCCAATTTGGGGCCATTATACATAATGCTGCTCTTAACATTTTTGTATGAATCTCTTGGTCTATATAGCCTGGAATGGAATTACTGGTATTAAGTTCATCTTTAGTAGATAAACATATATTTTCCCTTCTGGAGGTCTATATACCTTGGAATAAAATTATTTCTATGCTTTATTTTCAACTTTAACTAACATTATTGAAGGGTTTTTAACTGTGATTTGTATCAACTTACCTTACTCCCACTAGCAATGTTTGAGAGTTTTCTTAACCACACTTGGCACAGTCTGTATGTTTTACTTTAGCCTTTTTAGTTGGTGTGTAGTACAGTGTTTTGGCACTTAGTTGGCATATGCGTTGGGCAAAACATCCTTCTGTGCCTGAATTTGCTTGTCTGTAAAATAGGGTAAGGAAAATCACTTATGTCATAAAGTTGTTTTTAGGAATAAGTAGAATAATCTGTAATAAAGTTCTAGGTGCAATGCCAGGCACAGAGCACACAGTCACACATATTCTATGCTACTTATCATCATCATTAGCAGCAGCACTATCATTGCTATCCAGAAGGATAACTGAGCAATTAAAACAAGAAAGCAGTCTTTTAGACAAAACGACTAGCTTATGCAAAGGCAGAAAGACAGGAAAGAGCCTGGTATGTTGGAGAAACAGTGAAAAGTTTCCTCCTTCCCTCATGCATGTTTGATCTGGGTGAGAGACAGAAATGTTTGGCTAGCAACTGACTCAATTGTTCTGTTGCAAAAGGAGGGTTATTAAGTACCCATTTAATTGAGTAGATTATGCATCTCAAATGAGAAGCAAATAGTCAGTTATTTGAAACAGTATGCGTCATGGTGTCTGTTCCATAAGAATGAAGTCAGAACAGTGCCTGTACTGTGTGGAGGACAGACCTGCTTTCTGTTTGACCAGCAGGGCTTTTTCTACTTTCCTTTTCAGATAAATGCATATTATTGGGAAATCCATGGAAAGCCCCTTTCTTTGTAGGTTAAAATATTTCCATGTGCCCTAGCTTGAAGAGTATCCCAGGCTGCTTCAATGGAATGTAGAATCATATTCTTGTCTCACTGGATTTCACCTCTGACTAGTGTGCCAAGCAGCCTGCAGCAAGAAACTGCTTCCCAGACCAGCATCCTATCATGTCCAGCTGTACTGAGCAGTTTGCCAGCAAAGCTTACGTACCCGAGTGCAGCTTCCCCAAATTGTTGTTGGATGGGCTTTGCATCCTGAAATTCTCTTGTTTTATGCCTTGGCACTACTTTTAAGAGCAATAGACTCTCAAGCTCACTTTCTCTGCCTCCCTATTTGGGGTTGGAGACTGTAGTCACTGGCTTGTGAGTGCTAAGAGTGAATGTTGGCTCTGGCTGGAAGGTCTTCATGTGGGAGGCTTGGAGGCCAATGTTACAGCAAAACATCTGCACAGATCTTCTCTTGCTTTTGGGATGCCGTGACCAACAATCTGGCATTATGCCAACTGGTTGGCCTATTTCTGAACATAGTGTGACACAGCTGTTTAAGGTTAATTTCCCAGAAACCAGAAAGAAACCCCCGTCTTCAGGAAGACAGGAAAGTGATGATGAACTTGGGAAAAGGACTTCTCTTTTTATTAGACCAAGACCTTGGTGTTCTCAGGGTGGTCGTCAAGAAAGAGATAATGAGAATACTATAGTGTGCTGGCTAAAATTGTGTCAAAAAATAGCATGATTTATATTTCTTTGGGTATATGGCCAGTAATGGGCTTTCTGGGTCAAACGATATTTCTGGTTGTAGATCCTTGAGGAATAGCCACGCTGTCTTCCACAATGGTTGCACTAATTTACACTCCCACCAACAGTGTAAAAGTTCCTATTTATCCACAGCCTCGCCAGCATCTGTTTCTTGACTTTTTAATAATCATCATTCTGACTGATGTGAGATGGTATCTCATTGTGATTTTGATTTGCATTTCTCTAATGATCAGTGATGTTGAGCTTTTTTTCATATGTTTATTGGCCATATAAACGTCTTCTTTTGAGAAGTGTCTGTGCGTGTCCTTTGCCCACTTCTTCATGGGGTTGTTTGTTTTTTCTTGTAAATTTGTTTAAGTGCCTAGTAAATTCTGGATATTAGACCTTTGTCAGATAAGTAGATTGCAAAAATTTTCTCCTATTCTGTAGGTTTCCTGTTTGACAATTTAAATTTAGTATAACTTATTTGAGCAAAAAAATGATTCATGAAGTAGGTAGCACCCTAAACCAGTAAAGGTTCAGGGAATTCCACCCAGTAACTTGGGCAGGCAGCACTTAAATAAAGAAAAAGAAAGTGACACACAGAAATAGTCTCATTGGTTATGGCTTGGCTGTCTGCCTTATTTGGATATGTCTGAGCAGTTTGCAGCCTGGGATTGGCTAAACACTTGGCTGCTGTGATTGTTGGAGACTACATTATTTGTACCAAGAATATATTTTCAAGGTTGTAGTTTGCTTACATGTTAAGTTAAGCTACAGTTCACTATGTACATGTCAGTGTTAGGCCAAATTTAATTTAATATAACAAGCAGAAAGATTGGGCTCCAACTACATCTCTTCAGCCAATCAACTCTATGGTCTTGGGCAAGTCACATGACCTTGCTTTGTTCTTCATCCGCAGCATTAGGAGAGTTATAGCTTCACATGGTTAGGTAAGCATGGTTGGTGTACTTCGTACCTGTAAAGCACACAGCAGTGGCTGGCGCAGAGTGAGAGTTTAACATTCAGTGCCTATTATATTTTATGTTGCCTTTCTTTACCCATTCCCCTTTGTTTGGCCAATGATTGTCAGTTTTTGGCCCAGCTTTTCCTTTTCCCCAAGTCTTATTGAGGTATCTTTTCTGATTTATCCAATAGCAAATTTCACTGCCTTTATTGTAGAATTTATTTTGCCATATTGTAAATGTAATTGTATATCTTTTTGTAAATAGACTTAGGTGTATCTTGCTGGCCTTGTATCTGTGTATTACTCATCACAATGCATGTCAAATGGTAAGCAGTCAACAAATATCACATTTTATTATTATTAGACACATAATATATCTGTTGAAGAAAAGAAAGCAAATTCTCCTAGATTTTCTCCAGTGGCAGTAGACTCCCCCGTCTACCCGCTATACCCATGTAATCACTCTCAGTACAGCATGCCACAAAGACTTAGAACAATGTTGGGATCTGATATTCTTGGATTCACTCCCTGCTCCTGCCAGTGCATTGGTGGTCAATTCACCTGCCCATCTCAATACCTGGCTGGCCAAACTTATAACCTAACCCCATATTCCATGTCTTTAAAAAAAAATCATGTATTTTTATAGCCTACACAAGTGTAGGTTAGCTGCAGGTTAGGTAATCTAAGCTGGACTTGCTCGTATATATACAGGCTCTCTGTAGATTCTGTACTGGGCAGGGCGTGGCTAGGGAACATTATCTGGAGTAGCTCTGCTCTATGTGTCTCTCATTCTCCTTTCAGCCTGTGGGCTAGTATGGGAATATTCTCCTCATGGAGATGGTGGAGTTCAGGAGGGTAAGTGGAGACAAGAAAGGCTTTTAAAGGTCTAGGCTTAGAAATGTCACACTGTTATTTCTTCATTTTGTGTGTTCCCCCAAAATTCATACATTGAAATGCTAACCCCCAGTGTGATAGTGTTAGGAGACAGGGCTTTTGGGAGGTAATTAGGTCATTAGGGCTGAACACTTATGAGTGGGGTTAGTGTCTTTATAAGAAGAGACACAGGATTTCCTTTCTGTATGTTTTCTGCCATGTGAAGATATAACAAGGAAGCGATTTGCAAATCAAGAAGTGGGTCTCGCCAGACATTACATCTGTTCATGCCTTAATCTTGGGCTTCCTAACCTCAAGAACTATGAAAATAAATTTCTGAGGTTTAAGCCATCCCATCTCTGCTATTCTGTTATAGCAGCCTGAACTGACTAAGATAAGAATGAAAAGGTTGAGAGTGTGGCTTATGCCTGTAATCCCAGCACTTTGAAAGACTGAGGTAGAAGGATTGCTTGAGCCTAGGAGTTTCAGACCAGCCTGGAAAACATAGCAAGCTCCGTCACTACAAAGTAAAAAAAAATTATCAGGGCGTGGTGGCAGGAATCTGTAATTCCATCTACACAGGAGGCTGAGGTGTGAGGATTGCTTGAGCCCAGGAGTCTGAGGCTGCAGTGAGCTGTGATTGTTCCACTGCACTCCAGCCTGCGTGACAGAGCGAGACCTTTTCTCTTAAAAAAAAAAAAAAAATACAAGACTTGCAAGGTCATTTGGCAAGGATCATGCTACTGGGGGAGAAAATACTGGAGCTAGCAAATGAGTCTACCACTCATACCATGATACGATATGGCTGTGTCTCCACCCAAATCTCATCTCAAATTGTAGCTCCCATAATTCCCACAGGTTGTGGGAGGTACCAGATGAGAGGTAACTGAATCATGAGGGTGGGTCTTTCCCGTGCTGTTCTTGTGACAGTGAATAAGCCTTATGAGATCTGATGGTTTTATAAAGGGGAGTTCCCTTGCACATGTTCTTCTTGCCTGCTGCCGTGTCAGACATGACTTTGCTCCTACTTTGCCTTTCTCCATGATTGTGAGACCTCCTCAGCCATGTGGACTGTGAGTCAATTAAACCTCTTTCCTTTATAAATTACCTCATCTCAGGTTGTCTTTATTAGCAGTTTGAGAACAGACTAATATATACCATATATTTTCATAGAACAGATAGAATCAGATAACTCATTCAAACTAAAATATAAGCACCCAGTGAGAATTATAATGTGTTATATATTTCCTATCCTGTAAGAAATTAATCTCCGAGTTCTAAAGGCTTAAGGAATTCAAGTAGTGGGATAAAGGACCTTCGCTTTTCTGAAATAATTAATCACCATATTAATGGTGGACACACAGCACAAGTTTAGCACTGAATCAAGCACTTCAGAGACTGCATGAGGGGAAACTTTACGGTTCATGATTTAAAGAAAAGGGCAGATTTATTGTGAAGTAAAAGTTAAAAAATTAACATTCACGATAAAGCAAATAACATAAGATGCAATAGAATTAAGGGACCATTTTGTAAAGTACCTACTGTATAATGACCTCTGTAATAAGTCCTGCATAGACTTTATCTTTATTTTTTTACAACAAGATAAGGACAGTGTTTTGACTCTGAGACTTGTACATGTTCTTTCTGAAATCAAATGTACTTGTTCAGTTCTCCTCAAAACTGTCAAGGTCATCAAAAACAAGGCAAGGGCTGGGTGTGGTGGCTCATGCCTGTAATCCCAGCACTTTGGGAGGCTGAGGTGGGTGGATCACCTGATGTCACGAGTTTGAGACCAGCCTGGCCAACATGGTGAAACCCTGTCTCTACTAAAAAAAAAAAAAAAAAAGTACAGAATTAGCCAGTGTGTTGATGTGCGCCTGTAATCCCAGCTACTCAGCAGGCTGAGGCAGGAGAATCACTTGAGCCCGGGAGGTGGAGGATGCAGTGAGCTGAGATGGTGCCATTGCACTTCAGCCTGGGCGAAAAGCTACAAGAGCAAAACTCTGCTTCAAAACAAAACAAAACAAAACAAAACAAAAATAAGGCAACTGTGAGAAACTGCCACAGCCAAGAGGAATCTAAAGAGACATAATGATTGGACTGAATGTAATAGGATATCCTTCTCAATGGGATACTGGAGTAGAAAAAGGTCATTAGGTAAAAATTAAGGAAATCAGAATAAACGACGGACTTTAGTTAATAATAATATGTTAATATTTGTTCATAAAGTATACCAAATATGCCATAATAATATAAATTGTTAATAACAGAATAAACTGTGTGTAGGGATATATGGAAACTCTGTAGCCTCCGTTCAGTTTTTCTCTAAATCTAAAACTTTTCTAAGAAATACAGTTAATAAAAAACCTGATAAAAAAATCTGAACGGACCTATAATAAGAAAATTGAATTAGTAATTGAATCACACAAATAAAATCAGAGTCTCAGATAACATCATTTGTAAATTCTGCCAACATTTAAAGAATAATACCAACTCTTCACAAATTCTTTCAAAAAAGAGGGAGGATTATTTTTCAATTCATTCTGCAAGGCCAGTATTACCCTCAAACCAAAACCAAAGACCTCATAAAAACTATAGTCTACAGACTTTTCAAATATAGACACAAAAGTCACCCAAAAGTACTAACAAACTGAATCCAGAAACATATTAAAATAATTATATACTATGGCCAAGTGAGATTTAACCAAGGAATTCAAGGTTAATTTAACATCTGAAAATCAATTTTGTAATATGTAATATGCTATATTAATAGAATAAAGAGCAGAACCACTCATCATCTCAATAGATACAACAAAAAGCATTTAACAAGATCCAACACTTTCATGATTAAAAACACTCTATAAACTGAATAGAGCAGAACTTTCTTCATCTGCTAAGGGGCATTTATTAAAAACCGACAGCTAGCATTATACTTAATAGTGAAAGACTGGATGCTTTCCCCCTAAAATAGGAAAGAAGACAGCATTCTGCATAACACTAGAGATTCTAGCCAGGGAAATTAGGAAAGAAAAAAATATAAAAGGCATTGAGATTGCAAAGTAAGAATTGAAATTATCTCCTCTTGCAAATGGCCTGAATTTTATGTAGGTAATCCTAAGAAATACACCAAAAAGAACACGTATTAAGAACTAGTAAAATGAGTTCAGCTAGATTGCAGAATACAAAATTAACAGGCATAAGTGAGTTATCTTTCTATGCAATAGCAATAATAATGCAAAAATAAAATTGAGAAAACAATCCCATTTATAATATCGTTAGAAAACTACTATAATTAGTAATAAAATTAACAAAAATAGCACAAGACACTGAAAATTACAAAACATTGTTAAAAGGAAGCTACAGAAACAGAAAGATAGCCCATGTTTGTGGGTTGGAAAATTTAATATTGTTAAAATGGCCATACTCCACGAATTAATCTATATGTTCAAAGAAACCCCTATCAAAATCCAGCTTGCGGTTTTTTTTTTTCAGATATTGACAAGTGGATCCCAGTAATCATATAGAAATACAAGGGGAACAAAAATAGCCAAAACTGTTTTGAATAAGAAGAGCAAAATTGGAGGAATCGTACTTCTTGATTGCAAAACTTACTGCAAAGCTATGGTAATCCAGACAGCGTGGTACTTGCAGAAGACAGATATACGCATAAATGGAATAGAATTGAGAGTTCAGAACAATACATACATCTATGGTCAATTGATTTCTCGATATAGTTTGGATGTTTGTCTCCTCCCAATTTCATGTTGAAATGTAACTCACAATGTTGGAAGTGGGGCCTAGTGGGAGACATTTGGACCATGGTGGGGATCCCTCATCGATGACTTGGCACCATTCCCTTGGTGATGAGTGAGCTCTCACTCTGAGTTCACACATGACCTAGTTGTTTGAAAGTGTGTGGCACTTCCCCATTGTCTCTTGTTCCCACTCTCACCATGTGAGATGCCTACTCCCGCTTTTCCTTCCACCATGATTGTAAGTTTCCTGAGGCCTCACCAGAAATGGATGCTAGCACCATGCTTGTACAACCTGCTGAACTGTGAGCCAATTAAACCTCTTTTCTTTATATGTAACCCAGCCTCAGGTATTTTTTTTTATAACAATGCAAATGGCCTAATCCAGATGGAAAAACAAGGCAATATATAAATAATAATCTTTTTAATAAATGATGCTAGGAGAACTGGATATCCACATGCAAAGAATGTAGTTAGACTCCTGCCTCAGAATATACATAAAAATCAACTCAAAGTAGATCCTAAATTTCAGTATAACTGCTAAAGTATGAAATTCTCAGGCAAATATTTGTGGTTAGGCTGAAGTTTTTCTTAGATATGACCCAAAAAGCAAAAGCAACAAAAGAAAAAGAGAGACAAATTGAACTTTTTTTCTTTCTCCTCATAATTTGATCCATTGCAGAAAGAGACCAAAGAATTAAAAATTTCTGATATTAAAGTAACTCCAGCTGCTCTCTACAGACATAACCTGAAATTTCAGTAGCTTAATGCAATCGAAGTTTATTTCTTCTGCAATAAAGCCCCCAAAATAAGTATTTATGAGAGATTTCTTCAATTATGTGATTTTGCAATCTATAATTTGTGGCTTCCAAGTTCACCTCACTTGTCTATTTCAAGCCAGATGGGAAAGGAATATGGAGAGTTTCATAGGAGGTTTTGAGCAAGGCCTAGAGAGATGCATATCTCTTCTACTCACATTCCTTCTGCTTGTCTTATATTGCAAGAGATAGTGTGAAATATAGTCTTATCATACTGACAAGAAAAGGAGAAATGAGTTTGGTGATCAGCTATCAGTTTCTACCATCAGTCCATCAGTCCTATCATAAAATAGTCATTAGATGCCTCACATGTTAGAGTTTAGGGATTAGAATAAAAATAACAATGATAAGAGGAGCTAACATTTATTCAGTAATTATTCTGTAAGTGGCACAATGCTTGGTAATTTACAGATATTATCATTATTAATCTTTACAATAGCTCCATGAGATAAGTACTTTATTATCTATAGTTTACCAGTGAAGAAACTGAAGGAAAGAGAGGCTAAGTACCCTGCTAAAGTTGTACAGCTGCTAATTGGTAGCTCCTGATTCAAACCTAGCTAATGCTGACTCAAAAACCCAGGCTGTTTAAGATGATACTCCCTCCTAAGAAAGTAAGGGAGGATGGAAAGAGAGATATGAGTAAGGAAAGAAACAGTTAGGTTGTGAGATATCAGAAAATCAAGGCCAGAACAGCTGGATCCTGATAGGGAAGTTGGTAGTAGGCATCATTAATGACAGCCAATAACAGAGAGATCCTCCTGTGCATTTCCAGCAGAAGAACTGGTTGGATACAGGCTAAATGATAACTCAAAGATCATCTAACTTGCCATCTATATTTTACAGATGAGTTAACTTGTTAAGATCAATATGGCTGGCCATGTACTGAATGAGTACAAGGATCCAATAGTCTAGAGTCCCAGTCCTATTTTCTTATCATTGCCCTACATTCTTCTTGTTACAATCATTTCAAAGAAAGCAGCACTCGGGGGCTTGACAGCCTTCCTGTGCTTAGCCAGATTATCAGTGTGAGGTGCAGCATAACAATCTCCTATCCCTCAGCATTTTCTATAATTCACATTTACTTATTCAATAAACTGTTATGAAGTCAAGGATCTACTGCTTATCCCTATCTGAAGCAAGGGTATACATTTATGTTTAGTATTTCTCATCACTGAGATTGACTTGGCTATGTAATATACATCAATTATTGAAAAACATTTCATAAACAGTCACTGTTCAAGTTAACATTGATGTCTTCTAAGTCCTTGAAGAACCTGTGGAGGTATAGCAATGAAAGACTTTGTCTGATGATCCTCAGGGTCAGGACTGAATGGTCTCTATTTTTGGAAATGTTGACTCTTCTGTGTTTTATTACCCATTTATTGAAGCCCTTCTGTGACTCTATGTTATTAATAACATTGAGATTCCCTAGCAAAACTCATCAGGTACTCAATGATTAGACACTTTGCTGCATAAGATGGAGTATTAATTTCCTGTTGCTGCTGTAATGAATTGCCACAAATTTACCACAAACTTAGTGGCTTAAGACAGCACAAATTTACTGACTTGCAGTTCTGGAAGTCAGAAGTCTAAAATCAAGGTGTTGGCAGGGTTGTGTTCCTCCTGGAGTCTTCAGGGTCAAATCCATTCCCTTGCCTACATCAGCTTCTCAAAGCTTCCTACACTCGTTGGCTCACAGACCCCACCTTGCAATATTCCATCCTGTTGCTTCTATTATCACTTCTCCTACTACTCACTTTGATGCTCCAGTCTTCCTTTATAAGAACCCTCGTTGTTACATTGGACCCACCCAGATAACCCAGGATAATAGTCTGATCTCAAGATTTGTAAGCACATCCACCAAGTTCCTTTTGTCATGTAAACTATTAGCAGGTTCCACAGATTAGGATGAAGACATCTTTGGAGGGGAGAGGTCATTATTCAGCCTACCACAGATGGTCTAGACACACAGAATTACTTGCCATTTTCCAAACTTATTCCATCTTTTGCACCATTAGCTCTCTGCACACCTCATGTCTATCAGTTAATATTGAAAATCTGGCCTTTCCTATTGAACCATCAATTCCCTGTTCAAGTGTCACTCTCCCTACGAAGTCTTCTACTTTCTTCTTTCCTCCGAAACCCTAATGTTGAATTGATTCTTCCCTCCCTATTAAAGTGTGAGTCTCAATATTCTGTAGCACTTTGCTTTTACTCTCTCTCTTCCCAACTAGATTATACATTTCTTGAGGGCAGAAATTTTATCTTACTTATGTTTGTGTATCTAGCACCCAGCACAAAGCAATGACTAATAAAGGTTTATTGAATTTTAAAATAGATATATGGCTTATTATACAGATAGATATGTCAAATCTCTACTTGACTTGTTTTCCAAAGCTTTACCAGCAATGATTTAAAGCTTAACAGCAGCTTGGAAGATGGTAATAAGGTTGTTTTAAATAGCATAGTTGTTGAGGCTACTTGTCTTTCATAGCTAATGTCATTGAGGGGTTTCATAGACCCATTTACTCCACAGGTTCACCTTGAAAACTAGCTCATGTCAACAAAGTGCTAGTATCTAAGTAAAATCAATTAAAGAAATTGCATATATATGAAAGTGACTGTGGTTGCAAAATCACTTCATAAGTATCGATTTCCCCATACAAATGACTTTCCTATTAAAGGTTTGGATTTCCTATTAAAAGCAGATTCCTCTACAAACAGCTAGAGAAATTGCATCTTATATTAGCAGTATATCCTTCATTGTGTTGACCTTGTCATTTTTTCAAGTGGAGAGTTCAGATTCCTGGGGACTTCAATTATATAAAGTGACTTGCAGGTGGAGGTCATATCACCCCATTATGAATAAACACACACAAGCATTAGTGTAAGCTTTCAGTGCTATAATACTTTCTTCATTTTGCTTAAGGTGACAGTTATTTGTAAGTTAATTCTATCTCCCTCTACTAGATGCCAGGACACTGAAGACATATTCTCTGCCTTATTCACATCATTTGTGGTTAGCAATTGTCTGGCACAGAGTAGAAAAGAAATATTGAAATAAATAAATATTGGAATTCAATGCTTGAATTTTTTTTTAAGCTAGATCCTCATACTCCTGTCCCCATCTGGTATATATTTCGTGGGTACCTAATGGGGTTAACAACTTACCGCAGTTTGCCCTGTTCTTTCCTGGTTTTAGCACTGAAAGTTCTATGTCCTAAGAACCCCTTTCCCTTTCAGGCCTGGGCACTCTACTTCCTAAATACCCGGCCAGTATAAACTCACAAACTCAAATGCCTTCAGAGGTTGTCAGGGACTGAAAATGAGAGGTGAGCTGGCTTAGGGTAAAGTGGAAACCTGCCAGAAGGCGTTGAGATATGAATAAATTGGTTCAAGGAGCTAAAGTCATTTGGTGGCCAGCATTGCAGCCTTGAGACAACAATGTCTGGCCAAAGTTAACTGAAGAAGGGGCAGGGATAATTCTATTTTGTTTTTAACTCTGATTTTTTCCCTCCAAATCAAAATGAAATGCTAAGTACCAAATCCTTACTAGAGCTGACAAGTCACTACCCTGAGATTATTAACAAGTTACTTAACATCTCTGGATCTCCATTTCCTTACACATGAAACTGAAATTTGAAAAGAAACCACTGGCTACACAAAATTTTGGGAATTGAATTAGATTTAAAACAAAGAATTGCTAGGTGTTTTCATTTTTTCAAAAAACAGTATATGTATTCGAAGACACATTGGATGGGGAATTTGAAACCTGGTTTTTATCTCTGCTTGTATAACCTTGAAGAATTCATTTAACATCTCTGGGTCTCAGGTTTCTCATCGATAATATAAGCAGGCTGGATAGGTAGTTGCTAGAGTGTAATATTATTAGGATTTGATTACCTAGAGAGTACTTTACAGAAGGCAAAATTGGTGGTAGGGATTAAAAGCTCAGGCTTAAGGATTATAGAGACCCAGGCTCCCATCCTGGCTCTGTCATTTAAGAGACGTGTTACCTTGGGTAAATTCTTTAACCTCTTCATGTCTAACTTGCATTATCAATAAAAATGGGGATAATTGTGCCCACCTCATGTGGTTGTTGACATCAAGAGGACCAAATAAAATAACCTATGTAAACAGATCACTGTAGAAAATACAGGTAAATATCAGTTTATTAGTATTATTAAAGTCATCATGACTATTTAATATACAGAAATGAATCAAATATAGTTAAATAATGTTTTCAGTTTTGAAAACAGAATGTTATTGGGTTTGAATTTCAACCCTTTTCATCAATTTCTTACAATTTAGGCAAAATGAAAAGTTAACTCTTTCAACTACAGTGTTTTCAGTCTTCCCAGACTGTTTACAAAACTTCGTAGTCCTAGAAATAAAGTTGTCTCACAACTTTCTTTACTCTGGAGCCTCAAGTCCTCCTGTGGTTACAGAAGTTCATCTCCACAGGGTGTAAGCTCCTTCTCTTCCATAGTAAAAAGAAAAGAAAAAGACTTCCTGTGACTATTCTCCACCTGATCCCCTTCCAGATCACTTGTTCTTTCTTGAAGAAGCCAGAATATGCCAGAACATGCAACTCAATTTTGAATCAAAACGTAAGACTACACATTAATCTCTAAATGCCATCATTTTTCCTGATAATGGTACCAACACATTGAGTTTCACTTACATACAGAACTGCTTCTGATTTTTTAAAGCCCATTTTCCCTTATCCACAGCTGATGTAAAACACATGAAAATTGAATTTAATCTGGCATTTAACATAAAGGGTGTGTGTGTGTGTGTGTGTGCATGTATGTTTGTGTGGGTGTGCTACCCAGTATTTCCTGCAATATCAGTATGTCTACTTTGAGACAGCATTTGAATTTTGTTTTTTGTTGTTGTTGAAAATACTTAAGTGGTCCCAGCTGTTTAAGACTCGGATGCAGAGAAACCGTTCCATTTTAGGTGACCTTCATTAAAGAAGTTCATTAATGGATCAAATATATCTTCACCCTCCACAGGAGTTTGTTAAGAAACCAGGCATGTGTGCCCTGTGTCATGGACAAATCAACACCAGATTAAACTATTTTCATGACTGTAGGCTAATTATATAAGAACAGAGATGTGTTTACTATACTGTTGTCTTTGTGCCATGTGAAAGTCAAATGACATTGTATGGACAAAAGCTTCTCAGTGCTTAAAGACAGTGGGTGGGAGATGGCAGGATCACAGGATATATGGCAGTCAGGAGGGCTAAACTCAAAACAACTGTCCATAGCAATCAGTAACATGGTCATGTTGAAATGGTCATTCCAGGGCAAGGTGGTTCATCAAAACCTTGCTCTGAAATACAACTTGATGTTATCCATGCTAATTGAAGTTGTTTTGATTTTTTGGCTTTATTTTTATTTAATTTATACATTAATTTTGTTTTTGCAGTCATAAGATAACTGCAAACATAGAAAATACATATCCAGTTTGCTATTTGTGCATCTTTACATAACAAAATAAGAATAACTTAAATCAATATTGGGGACCCAAAATATGTTTTTCCTTTTATATGTCCTATAATGTTAGACCTTACTTACATTTGAGAAACTCTGGTTTGAAGTGTCGTTGAAAGGGCTAAAGAGGCAAATATTCATGAGTGATAATAGAACAGAGCAGTGATTAAAGGCTTTAGTATCAGTCTTAATTGAATTATAGTCTGATTTCTATGCTAAATAATCATCATGGAACTTAACTTTTCTAAACCTTTGTTTTTCTAGGATAAAATGGGAATAAAAAGAGTAATCAACTAGAGCAGCTATGGTGATTCATTGAGATAGCCCTTATAAAGTGCTTTGCCGTTTAAGAGGCAGAATAGAGGTATAGTGAAGAATGTGAACTCCGGAGCAAGACAGCCTGGCTCAGATCCTAAGGACGCCACTTGCTAATTGTATGGTAGGTAACTTGACCTCCTTGCACCTCAGTTTTCTCATCTGCAAAACGGGAATGATAATAGTGTCAACCTCATAGAGTTGATATAAAGACAACTGAGTTAATTAATGCAAGGTACATAGGGCATCGCATTAGTAAGCACACTATGTTTCTTCTTACTATTAGCACAGTGTTTGATACAACAGACCTTAAAAAAGTTTAGCTGACTTTAAGGCAGGCTTTAGCTTAATTTTGGCACCACAACAAAATCTATTCCACATGGAGGGATTATGACCAATGTCCTGTGATCATCCAGGCTGAGAAAATTAAACATTAAAGGCAGTCAAGCCTGAATCAGTGGGCAATGGAAGTAGATATGGTTAGATAGAAGTTGGGCCCACAGACACTGAAAAGATCAAAGCTGGGACTAAAGTCTGAGGTGGCAGGTATAATTTGAAATGAAACGTGTGTTGTAGCATAAGCTTCAGAGTTGTCCATAGTGGTGTCCTGGAAGAGAAGTCACCTCAAGAAAAGAGAATCAGAGAAATTAGGCTTTAGAAAGGAAAAGCTCTGAGTGTCAACCATTCTGGCTGCCCCACCCCAGTAAATATAGAATCATGTCAGTGTTTTTGGAGAAGAGCGCTAGGGGGAATAATTATAAAATCTACTCTACAGAAAACTTTGAAAGTCACTCTGAAGACAAAGGGAACAGATCCATTAGAGAGGAACCAGAGTAAAAGAGGAAACATGTCCAATATCACAGGCTATCTTGTTGAACTTGTTCATGAGGATATCTGAGATACTACCCCAGGGCCCCCGGAACTTCCAGGCATAGACTTTTCTGGTGGTTGATCTGCATTGCAAGAGATGCAGAAGGATAGATAACTCTCAGGAATTATTCCCAGTACCTAAAAGTCAGTGAATTAATATATAAGAGTTGAATGAATGAGGAAAGGAACAGATGGGTCTGATCTGAGAGAGGATGTCGCAACTTTCCATTGTCTTCTAGATAAAGAAAAAGAAGTGCAAGCTTTCCAGGTGATTCGAACAGTCTTTCTAGCCATTTAAAGAAGTAGAGATTTTTAGTGATTCGCAATTCTTCAGACTCATCAGAGACAGTGATGAGAGCGAGAGCTATAACTCTACATTTTATGAGCAGACTATGGACTCAGTCATCAGCTATGATTTCTCGGAGGCTTGCTGATTGTATCTTCTTTCAAAACCCTGAGATGATCTTTTTTCAAGTCCTCCTCCTGAACCTTATCCTCTGCAAAAAAAAATGAAGTTCCAGGAATTATGTAATTGATAAAAATTAACAGTTATCTTAAATTTAGAATTAAGATACGGTCATCTAGGGAATAAACTAGTTTCTGTTTATCATATTAGGAGCAATTAGTTACGACATGAGCTTAAAGCTAAAACAGTGATACATTTTCCTTAGGTTAATTCTTTTCCCTCTAGGACTATTAAAAGATAATCCAAACATGCTACTAGAAAGACTTAACATAAAGTAATGCCTGTACATGAAATGAATAAGCCATTTGATTATGAACAAAAATATCTTCACTGGTATATTCATTTCCATTCATTGCAATCTCTATTTATGAAGGACCTCCTGTGTTCTGTGCAGTGTTCGTTAGCCCATTGACTATATATAATGGCCCTAGGGTCTATGTATTCATAATGCTATTTAACAAATAAGAAAATTGAAGCAAAGGGAGGTTTGCTAAGTTACTCATTTGTTCATTAAATAAATATTTATTGAGCAGTTAATCCATGTGTGTCACTGAGAATACAGCTCTGAAAAAGAGAGAGATATTCTGTGCTTCTGTAGGGCTTTTAAATTATGAGAATTGGGAAGAGACATCTCCAGTGGCATTCAGCCAATAAGTGGCAGAGACAGGAATTAGAACTTCAAGCTCTAGGTTCTTTCCACTATCAGTGAAAAGGTTGAGTCGGGACTTACTGGGATCCTAAGGAGACCTTGCCTTTGTTTTGCCTTTATTTTCACTTTTTTCCCCTCTTTCCCAGAATGTTTCTTTCAGTTTTATTAAGGGTGTTTTCCAGATGATTTCCTTCCCCTTCCCTCTGGCAAGCTGTTGTCATGAATCACAAGCAAAACTCTGAGGAGCCACTGCCAATGGCTGACGGTTCCACCCTAGATCATCTGTGATTGACGGTGTTTCTTTAGTCCCTGTAGACCAGCAAAGGGGAAAAATGCCTTAGGCTAAACACGCAGAATATTCTGAAAACATTTACTTCATGTAGACTGTGGGTAAGCCTCAGCAAGCTGTGGTAGAGTTGCATAGAGGCCAGGCATGTTTCATGCAGCTTTCTGCTGCAGTCTGCCCATCGCTGCAAAGAGGAGAGTAAGCCCTTCAGAGGCCTGAGAAGGAGATGGTTCTATAAACAGCTGGTTGAACTTCAAGCTAAAAAGGCACCTTCAGGGTGGCTGCAGTTAACAGCAATATACTGTGTATTTCAAAAGAGCTAGAAGAGAAGATTTGAAACGTTTGAGGTGATAAATATCCTAATTACCTTAATTTGATCATTATACCTTGTATGCATGCACCAAAATATCACATATACCCCATAATTATGTACACTATGTATACATTAAAAAATGATAAACAGGCATCTTCCTGATTTGTTTTTCTAAGACCACCAGAGCGGGCACAAAAGAACCAGCGAGTAGGCAAGTGTAGGAGCAAAACTGCAAGTTTATTTTGGTCACCTAAGGTGTGGGGAAGAGGTCTGTCGGCCTCCGGCAAAGAAGGCCGACAGTCCCCCGGCACGGGCGTGTCAGGGGGCGTTCTGCAGGTGCAACCAGGTAAATCTTGGTCTCTTCGGATTGACGTCACCTGGCGCATGCCCAGTTGGTCTGCACCTTCCCGGGCGCCGGCTGCATTTTCGCACGCGCGGGAAAAGTTGGTGAAGAAGAACCTGGAAGTGCACCATCTTGCCTCCGTTCGTCCAAACAGTCCAACCTTTTATTGGTAAGAGTGATAAGGGGCGCTGTGGTCTGTCTGGCTACTTCCTGCTGTTAAGGGGCGTCGTTAAGGTCGGGGCCCATGGTTGGCATTTGGACGTACATATGAAGAATAAAATAAGGCACAGTATTAGTATAGGAATGAGGAATGGAAGCATTTGTTGGAATAGGGGCAAAACCCAGAAGGAAGGTCCCAGCAAGGTTGAGGAGTATGAGATAGTTAAGAAAATTTAGTAAGTTTGAGGCGAGTGGGGGAAAGCCAAATTGATTTCCACTGATTGCTTTCGGTAGGGGCCCTTTTTAGCTGGGAATGAGGAACGAGTGCGCAGAGTAGTTATTGGCCAGGCAGCAATTAAGGAGTGGAGTTTTTGTGGAGTGGATGGCTTTCCGCTTACTCCTACTACAGAGATACTGGATGGAAGGCTAGGTCCAGAGAAGGACGGCAAAACAGAATAGGTAGCCTCGCTGTTGATTAAAAAATTGATTGTCTTACCCGCTACCAGGAGAGTTACCCGCGGCTCGGCGAGGGTGATGGGGGTCCCCGAGTCTCTGCACCTTCAGTTGTCGTCGTCTTCCAGATGTAGGAGCTGGAAGGAGCTCCCAGGATCCTGGGAAAGGGGGTCACGTGGAGACGCGGCACCTGTTCTCAGGGTGGGGCAATGAGACTTCCAGTGTCCTCCCTGCTGGCAAGCAGGGCAGGGGGCTGCTGGTGGACGCGGGTTAGGACATTCACTGGCCCAATGTCCTGATGCCTTGCACTTATAGCAAGGCTGCGTTGGGGCTCAGGGACCTTGCGGACACCTGTTGGCATAGTGTCCTGCCTTGCCGCACTTATAGCAGGCTCCTTTCGTAGCCTTGGAGTCTGCGGAGTGTGTACTCTCTGGCCTGGGGTTACGACTGGGCTGTAAAGCCGCTGCTAGGAGCTGTAACTTCTGTTTGAGGTGAGCCTGCCGTCTCCTCTCTGGAGTTATAGACCTTAAAGGCTAATTTAACCAGGTCTTGTATTGGTGTCTGAGGACCATCCTCTACCTTTTGAAGTTTTTTACGAATGTCAGGAGCTGATTGAGAAATGAAATAAGACGCCAAAATGGTGGCCCCTGTGGGGGAGGCCGGATCTAACCGGGTATACTGGGTTAGAACCTCAGTCAGTTTAGGGTAGAGGTTAGGATAACCTGGAGGTTATGCCAAGTTAAGTCATAGGCCTGACAAAGGTATCTAAATTCCTTTATGTATATGGTAGGATTAGCTGAGAAATCACCTAAACGCGTCTCAATTTTGGAAAGATCGGCCAATGAAAAAGGGACATGTACTCTGACTACCCCCTCCGCCCCAGCCACCTCTCGCAAAGGTGCTAACACTGTAGGAGGGTGTGGGCAGAGATAGGGGACTCAAGACAGCCAGTTGGGGGCCCGGAAGGAGGCACGGGACGGAGTGGATTACTAGTAGATAAGGAGGAGGAAGGAGGAGTCTGGATGGGGGGAGGAGCAGGAGTCTGGGCAGGAAGGGAGGGGTTGGAGAGAGCGGGGAGAGAAGGAGGAGTATAGGGCAGGTCGGGACGAGAGCATAAGGCCCAAAAGCCTTGTATGTAATTAATTTCAAACCACTTGCCTAGCCACTGGCAGAAATTGCTGAGGTCGATCACGCCACAGTGGAAAGGAAAATTAACCGCTTCCTCCTAAGGTCTTGTTCCACCTGTAAGGTTTTTAAATTGGCTAGGAGGCACCCTAAGGGGGTGCTCTTTGGAAATTTGGACTGGGGGGTTTCCTGTTTGTTTCCTCTTTACTTACACAATGGACACAATGGAAATGGAAGTGGATCTCTGCCTGGCTTCAAAGCGTCCTTTGGAACCAGCAGAGACAGACTGGAGGCTCATGGAGCCAAAGTGGAGATTACCTTCAGGCGGACGTCTCCGTCCTGAACGGGTCTCCCGAGCCACTTGGTGGCTCAAAAGTGGGCCTCGGACCTGCGCAGGATTTCTGGCCGAGGGAGGTAAAGAGGAGACAAGGGCACTTACCCCAGAGAGGCCGTGAGAGTGAGGGAAGCGGGTCTCAGGTCCTGGTCTGTCTGCCGCGTGGGAGCAGAATGAGGTTCCTCAACCCTTAGAGGCCTGAGGAGGGGTCTCCTCCCGGGTCTTCGGCACCAACTGATTTGTTTTTCTAAGACCACCAGAGCAGGCACAAAAGAACCAGCGAGTAGGCAAGTGTAGGAGCAAAACTGCAAGTTTATTTTGGTCACCTAAGGTGTGGGGAAGAGGTCTGTCGGCCTCCGGCAAAGAAGGCCGACAGAGTCCCCCGGTGGGGCTCTTGGAGGGAGTTCCTGCAGTCCCGACATCCCGACAGGAGTGGAGGACTGGGGAATGCCACCCGTGGCATCCCTCCGGAGCAGCTTTTCTAGGAGTGGGAGGGCAATAGGCGGGGCACGGGCGTGTCAGGGGGCGTTCCGCAGGTGTGACCAGGTAAATCTTGGTCTCTTCGGATTGACATCACCTGGCGCATGCCCAGTTGGTCTGCACCTTCCCGGGCGCTGGCTGCATTTTCGCGCGGGCGGGAAAAGTTGGTGAAGAAGAACCCGGAAGTGCACCATCTTGCCTCCGTTCGTCCAAACACTTCCCTAACAACAAAAGCACTAATATGCATTTTCTTATCTAGAACACTTACCATTTGTAAGCCTTTTCCAGACTCTTTTCATAATTTATTCTATTTCTCCTCCTGAACTGTATCCTCTGGAAAAAACATCTTCAAAACGACATTATGAGATAAACAGATCAGTCTTCATTAACCACTTTACAAAGAACTAAACTCAAACCTGGAGGCTTAGGATATTTTCCGAAGATTGCAAATATTATAAAAAAAAGAAGGATTTCTCAAACTGAGGTCTTCTTGCTCTGAGATCAGGAGTCTTCCAGTGGTTCTCAGAGCAATGCTGGACTAGCAGAATTATTTGGAAATGTGTTAGGAATGCAAATTCTTGAGCTCCACAAAAGACGCACTGATGAGAAATTCTGAGGGTGTCCCTAGAAATCTATGTTTGTACAGGTGTGTCGGATGTCTGCTAAAGTTTGAGAACCTATTGTGCTAATGGCTGCCTCCCAAATGAGGCTTGAGATTTTCTACTCATCACAGGCTATAAACTTGGAAGACCTGAAATAATTGTTGGATTGGCCAACTATACTTTGACTCACCTGTTAATGGTGCCTGAAAAACACTAATATATTTAATCTATTACATTAAAAATATGGTATAAAGCAGTTGGTCCCTAAAGGAGTCAGAGTAAAGTGATGGCATTTTAAATACAGGGATAGCCAATCGATTTGGTCCCAAGCTCAGTATCTGAACTTTAGTTTGTAGTTATCTGGATTGTGCTGCTGAGAACTTCTGAGGTCACACCCAGAAAGAAAATCTGCGATTAATTGGCAATATCTGCACAGTAAGAAGAGTGGGGCCTACATATTTGTCACACTTTGTCTAAGGAAAGAGAATATTTTTACAGTAGTGGTATTTCAATGTCAGCTCAACCCTTACTTTTCTGGATGACCACAGGCAAGGCAACAGTAATAAAACTAGTAACATTTTGTACTTTTATGTGGATCTTTTGATTGAACCCATCTCAGGGCCTTGTAAGGGGGCAGAACTGAGATTGTTACTGTCAGTTGATAGTTGAGGAAAACTGAGATTAAGAAAATTTGGCATTTGCCCAAAGTCAGCTATCGAGTTTGCAGGAGTAAAGTTCAAATTCTGGTCTGAGTTCTTTCTACCAAACTTGATGCTGTCTTTCAATTATTTGTGTTTCAATGTCCCCATTTGCAAAATGGAATATAACATACTTTCTGGTGTATTTCACAATAAGTTACTCATTTAAATACCCTGCAAAGTTAGAAGTGTCTATGAAATGTACATAAAAATATGTAGCATTTCACATATATGTTTCAATGTTTCTATATCAACCTAATGAGAGTTGAAGGCACAGATACTAAAGCAAAATAAATGTTTTGGTTAGGTTCAAGTAGTTTTCTCTTGAAAGAGCTGATTTTGCCCTCTTGGAGACATCTGGAAATATCTAGAGACATGTTTGGCTGTCATAACTTGTGGAGGGGTGTTGCTACTGGCATCTTATAGGTGGTGGTGGCAAATGCTGGTGAACTTCCTACCATGCACAGGACAACCCACATAGCAAAGAATTATCTGGTTGCAAACGTTAGTTGTGGCAAGGTTGAGATTAAAGCCAATGAGAAACACATTCTTTAACCAGGGTTTTATTGTCATTACAGGGAGATAGTCCAAGCTTTCTCCATGAGCAAAGATTTGGATGTCCTGTTCTCCCAAACGACGTGGTTTTCTCTAGTCCCAGTCAATAGTATTCTCTCCAGTACTCTTTTTGGCAAGACCCTGACTCTATCACTTTGTGCCTGTGTGACTTACATCTTACTTTGCTTGGTAGTTAAATAGGGATTATAGAACCTACCTCATAAAGCTAATGTGAAGATGAAATTAATGTATGCTCTGAAGCACTTAGAATAAGTCTCATACTATTAAGCTCGTAGTAAGAGTTTAATAAATATTATAAACATTTTTAAAAAATAAGTTTTGGAATACAACATTCTCCCTACAACATCTTCCCTGTGCTTACTAGGGTTTTCCTCCATTAATATGGAAGTCAATTATTTAAATTTAATGCATGAAAAGCCCCAATATTGATTTAAAATATCAAATGCCAAATATTTAACATTTAATTATATTTAATAACTATTAATGAGTATTCAATTTAACAAATATGTTTTAAGATTTCATTTACTTGAAAAGAAGGTCTATCTATATCCACAGCATATTTTCATGATCGTCCATACCCATAATTCTCTTTACTATAAGAAAAAAAGTGATAAATTTGCCATGTGGCATTAAATAAGTAAGGGAGGGAGAGAAAGAATCATTTTTCATGATCAGGAACAAATCATACTATTTTCCTTTTACAGTTGCCTCCCACTCCCAAAACGAGCAAGAACTGGAGAAAGAAACAACTAGATTATGAAATCCTACATTTGTTTTTCCCAGTTCTTTCATTTCTCCTGGTATTTCCGCAGTGTGTGGCTGTGAAATAGGCTGCCCTTACATCAGGCTCAGAACATGAGTAGGGCTAGGGAAGGAGGAATTCTACACCGACTTAGGATAAGAGCTGATAAAAATGTGGTTTTAAACCATCATTCTCAGCAAACTAACACAGGAACAGAAAACCAAACACTGCATATTCTCACTCATAAGTGGGAGTTGAACAATGAGAACACATGGACACAGGGAGGGAAACATCATACCCTGGGGCCTGTTGGTGGGTGGGGGTCTAGGGGAGGGAGAGCATTAGGAGAAATACCTAATGTAGATCACAGGTTGATGGGTGCAACAAACCACCATGGCACGTGCATACCTATGTAACAAACTTGCACGTTCTGCACATGTATCCCAGAACTTAAAGTATAATGTAAAAAAATTATGGATTTGTATGAATATAAATTTACTAGTATCTGAATTGAACATGAAATTCCTTTGGTTTTCATATAATTTTATTAGACTAGCTACTGAAATCTGTTAAAAACATGTTTCCAGAATATCACTGTTAATTGGGTAATACTGAGAAAGATTTTCCTAAACTGTGTTTTGGTACATTTCCTCATTACTATAATCCTTTACCTACCCCAGCTATATCTAAGAGAAGAATGTTGGCCTCAAGTCAATCTGCTGATACAAAGTCCTTTAAATAAGTATTAGAAAATATTAAACTTCAAGTAGGAATTAAATGGAATGAGGTGAAGGGAGAAGGAGCCAGGTACCTCAGAGAAACCATACGAAATAGTCATTGCCAGCCGTATCTTACAGATAAGCAAATTGAGGCCTAGTGAGATTAGAAAATAGCATCACACAGTGGCAGAGCCAGATCTAAGGCTCCAGTCTTTTAACTTCTAATTTAATGCTTGTTTTCATTCCTAGCCACTCATGGTGGTATGATGTGGGTCATATATATAAGTAAAATCTTACATACATATATGCAAGTATATATTTATATGTACATACATCTACATACATGTTTGTATGTACATATACATATACGTATGTAAGATCACCGTCAATATGATTCAAACATTCACACTTTTATAATTTCCTCCCAAAAGCAGAGAAATTTCCATCAAAACTAAAAACGTGGGTGTCTACCTGTCTGGGAGCCAGAGAACAGTGATATTTGGGTAAACGTCAGAGACAAAACAGGCTATTCATCAACTCTGTCATTTCAGACAAACTGAAATAGAAATAGAAGATATAGGAAGTATTGGAAAAGTCTCATACTTTTATACTCATATACTTATTTGCATATGTATATGTGTGCACACGTGCATAGATATCTGTAAAAGCACCAGCTCGGGATATCTTTATTAGGCTTTGTCATATTGAAGGGACTAGCGGGAATAGATTAAGCTATTTCTTTGTCAACAAATAGAGATTTATGTTCTTTGGTTCTTTCTCAGATTTTGATGTCTGAATATCAGTTCTTGGAATTTTACATGTGAGAACTTTCAGTAAGGGTGGGGAAGGATGGTATTTATTTATTTATTTATTTATGT
Organism: Trachypithecus francoisi; assembly: GCF_009764315.1. Lineage (NCBI taxonomy): Eukaryota > Metazoa > Chordata > Mammalia > Primates > Cercopithecidae > Trachypithecus > Trachypithecus francoisi. Next base: position 76,360,359 of record NW_022681472.1, on the reverse strand, counting down.
ATTTAGATGGAGTTTTGCTCTTGTCGCCCAGGCTGAAATGCAATGGTGCGATCTCAGCTCACTGCAACCTTCGCCTTCCCAGTTCAAGTGATTCTCCTGCCTCAGCCTCCTGAGTAGCTGAGATTACAGGCACCCACCACCACGCCTGGCTTTTTTTTTTTTTTTTTTTTGTATTTTTATTAGAGACAGGGTTTCACCATCTTGACCAGGCTGGTCTCAAACTCCTGACCTCAGATGATCCACCTGCCTCAGCCTCCCAAAATTCTGGGATTACAGGCGTGAGCCACTGCGCCCGGCCAAAGCATTTTATCAATTTTTAAAGGTGGAAGTAATTATTTCCCCCCCTTTTAAAAAAAGTTTCTTCTCACCTCCAGAACTACAAAATAGTAAACTGCATTATTTTAAGCCACCAAGTGTGCAGTAATATGTTACAGTAAGCATAAGAAACTAATGCAATCCTTATTGCTCTTTGAGCCAGTTCAAATCTTCGAGAATTTAAGTGTTAAGCCTTTCTTACAGTCTTTTTTCTTTCTTTCTTTTCTTTTTTCTTTTTCTTTTTTTTAATAGAGTAATGGAATCCTAGGAAATGGGATCTCAAACAGCTCTGCAGAGGTTGAAAACTCTTTACTTTACAAATCTGGGAATGGAGCCCATAGATGGTTTTATGAGTTGCCCAAACCCAGTTCAGATTAGGATTTAGGCCTCCTGACTTCCAGCACAAAGACGTTTCCACCACACTTTCCTGCTTCCAGAAAGTCACTGTTTCCCTCTTTTCTATTCCTTAACATTCGGTGCCACATTATAGTAGAGTTTCCTCAAGCACAGGCATTAGAGCAGTAAAATACTCAAAAAGAGAATAAGTTAGAATTTCACCTCTTATGAGAACTGGTATGACCAATCTGAGGTCAGACATAAACTCCTAAAATTATAATAAATATTTGTAGGTTCACTAAAATAAAACGAATAAACATAACTCTTCTGTGACATTCACCCTCCCTTGACCTTAGACAAGTATTGACTGGTTATTTTCATTAACTATTTTTATTTTCTAAAACATTTTAGAATCATCTTCCCTTTCCCTTCTCAGTTTCCTAAAAATACTTGTAGATTTATTTTTCATTATTATAAACAAGCTTACAAGACACAGATATGTAATCAGAGTACTAATGCATGGCAATTATGTCTCATAGGAAAATTTAGTTGGGAAGAAAAATTAAAATTTAACCTTTATTGAGTACTTGCTACTTGGTAACTCCTAGACCATCTACCAAAACACATAAAGACACTATTATTACACTGTTTTTAAAGTTACCTAGTGAGATAACAATCAGAGCAACTGTAAAAGGATATGCCAATACAATAAACCTATAGCCTAAATATCCAAAAATAAAATTTACAGAAATTACTCTTTATTAGGCACTGTGCTAAATTGCTTAATCCCAACAACAACTCTGTATGGTAAATATTTTCATCAACAGCATTTTTTGCATGAAAGTTGAGTGTTAAATGGGCTAATTATCTGATCCAATATCACGCTAATATGGTGGGTACAGCCTGGATTTATGTCACACCCAGGGAAGCTGACCTCATTGCCAACACTCCTAACCACTATGCACATTACCGCTCAATATAAAATTAGGTCATACTTGTCACAGGGCTTGGAGAGATCAAGTCTGAAGGCCAGGTTTTTCTTCTTTCATGCAATACTGGATAGATAGTATCAAAGATTTGACTTTGATGCAACTTTTTCCAACATTTCATGCTGACATTCCCCTCCTCTGACTGGCAGAAGAGTTTTTAGTTATGTTAATATCACTGATTTAGTTATAATCAACAAGTTTTGCCTCTATGTTTTTTCCTTAACAGCCTTTTCAACATCTGAGCTCAACAACTATATATTTAATTATTTATTTTTGCTTAATGTTGTTTTGGTAGTGTATTTATTTATTTATTTATTTACAGATAGAGTTTTGTTCTTCTTGCCCAGGCTGGAGTGCAATAATGCGATCTCAGTTGACCGCAACCTCCGCCTCCCGGGTTCAAGCGACTCTCCCTGTCTCAGCCTTCCGAGTAGCTGGAATTACAGGCATGTGCCACCACGCCCAGCTAATTTTGTATTTTTAGAGATGGGGTTTCTCCATGTTGGCCAGGCTGGACTTGAACTCCCAACCTCCCGTGATCTGCCCGCCTCGGCCTCCCAAAGTGCTGGGATTACAGGCGTGAGCCACTGTGCCTGGCCCACAGTGTTTTTATTTTACCCATTAAAACAGCTATACTGATTGGCCGGGCGCGGTGGCTCACGCCTGTAATCCCAGCACTTTGGGAGGCCGAAATGGGTGGATCACGAGGTCAGGAGATCGAGACCATCCTGGCTAACACGGTGAAACCCCGTCTCTACTAAAAAAATACAAAAAAACTAGCTGGGCGAGGTGGCGGGCGCCTGTAGTCCCAGATACTCAGGAGACTGAAGCAGGAGAATGGGGTAAACCCGGGAGGCGGAGCTTGCAGTGAGCTGAGATCTTGCCACTGCACTCCAGCCTGGGTGACAGAGCGAGACTCCGTCTCAAAAAAAAAAAAAGCTAAACTGATTATCTTATTCTATTTTATAATAATATACTTTAGTGGAATGAATAATTCACTCTGGGAATTCCATGACAAATATATTTGCAAATTGTTACTATTTTATAAGGCAGCCTGGAATATGCTCTTTCAGCAAGAAAGATAGGGCATGTGAAATTGTTAAGTGAACTGCTGATTTATAAAGTATAGAAAAAACATTAAGGTAGTGAAATTCTTTTAAAAATTTAAAAATTTTTAAATAAAAAAAGATTAAATGTCTTTGGCATGACTTAGGAGGACAAAATTAGTAAAAATAGATAGGAATTTTAGAGGGCTAGCACTTAGCACCTAACAGAGATAGGCATTAAATAAATGCTTGCTAAATAAATATTGAATAATGTGATAGTTAATTCTATGTGTCAACTTGGCTGGATCATGGTGCCCAGATATACGGTGAAACAATGTTACGAATATTTCTGCAAGAGTGTTTTTGGATGATATTAACGTTTAAATTGTTGTACTTCAGGTAAAGCAGATTGCCCTCCATAATGTAAGCTGGTCTCATCCAATCAGTCGAAGACTTGAACAGAATAAACAGACTGACCTCCTCCGAGTGAGAGTGAATTCTAGAATAGATAGACTTTGCATTTGAAGTGTAACATTGGCTTATGCCTGGGTCTCCAGCCTGTTGACTCACCCTACCAATTTTGGACTTGTCAGCCTCCATAATCATGCGAGGTCATTCTTTAAAATAAATTTCTTTATATATACCCATTCTATTGGTTCTGTTTTTCTGAAGAACCCTAACTAATACAGATAGGTTAAATAATTAACCCTATTTCTATTCAGAATTAATTCATTTCAGAAATATTTATTGAATGCTTGCTATGCGCTTGGCACTGCTGTTCTTTACTCTTTGGGATACAACACTATAAATCAGAACAAGATGACAGCGCTTGTGGGGATTATAATTAGTGAGATGTGACATTATCAATAAACATCATTATGTAGTTTTTCAAAAAGGGATGAGTATTATGAATAAATTGAACATAGAAGAGCATGAGGAAGTCAAAGAGCAGAGGTGGAGGTTAGAATAGGTAGCAATTAAAAATATTTTTAATTAAAAATACATTTTTAGAGCAGTTTTGGACTCACAGCAAAATTGAACAGAATGTACAGAGAGCTCCCATACTATTCCGGCTCCACCACAAACACAGCCTTCCCATTATCAGCATTTTGCACTGGAGTGGTGCATTTGTTAAAATCTATCATTTACATCATTAATACATCATTATTCCCCAAAGTTCTTAGTTTGCATTGGAGTTCACACTAGGCATACTTTCCATAGGTGTTGACAAATGTGTAATTACATGAATCTGTCATTAATTACCATATGGAAGAGTTTTACTGCTTTCTGTGCTCCTTTTATTCATCTTTTACTCCCTCTTAATCCCCAGCAATCACTCATCTTTATAATGTTTTCTTACCTTTGCCTTTTCCAGAATATCATATAGTTTGAATCATACAATATGTATCCTTTGAAATCAGTTCTTTTCACTAAGTATGCATTTAAGATGGCTCTATATCTTCTCAAGGCTTGATATTTCTTTTTTAAAAATTTATCTCTGAATAATATTCCATTGTCTGCATGTACCACAGCATTTTTTCTTGTTAGATGGGCTTTAATTGGATGAAAATTCTATTTACATTGTAGTGGCAATAGCAATCAATCCATTACAAATAATTTATTATCATATTAGGCCATTCTCATATTGTTATAAAGACACACCTAAGACTGGGTAATTGATAAGAAAAAGAGGTTTAATTGGTCATAGTTCTGCAGGCTATATGGGAAACATGGCAGCATCTGCTTCTGGGGAGGCCTCAGGAGGTTTTACTCATGGCAGAAGGCAAAGTGGGAGCAGGCACTGCATATGGCAAAAGCAGGAGAAAAAAAAAAAAATAGGAGAGAGAGGGAGGGGGTGCTACACATTTTTAAATGACCAGATCTCAGAAGAACTCACTATAGTGAGGACAGTACCAAGAGGATGCTCCAAGCCATTCATGAGGGATCTGCCCCCATAATCCAATTACCTCCCAGCAGGCCCCACCTCCAACACTGGGGATAATATTTCAATAAGAGATTTGCGTGGGGACACACATCCAAACTATATTAATCATCACCTTGAGTGTGTGACACAAGAATGAACATTTTCTTCAATTATTAGAGGCCTATATTTTAGATGATAAGTTAGTATAACAGTTTATCCATTCACCTTCTGAAAGGCATCTTGGCTGCTTCCAAATGTTGTGAATTATAAATGAAGCTGCTATAAACATCTGAGTGCAGGTTTTTATGTAAACATACATTTTCAACTCATTTGGATAAATACCAAGGAACATGATGGTAAGAAAGGGTATGTTTCATTTTGCAAGAAACTGCCAAACTGTCTTCATAAGTGGCTGTGCAATTTTTCACTCCCACCAGCAGTGAGAATTTCTGGTCATTCACATCCTTGCTAGTATTTGGTATTGTTAGTGGGGTTTTAAACATTATGTTTCCATTTTAATAAGTGTATAGTGGTATCTCTTGCTTTGATTTGCATTTTTCTGGTGTTATATGATGTGGAATATCTTTTTCACATGACTACTTGCTATCTGTATACATTTTTTAGTTATATGCCTTTTGAGATCTTTTTCTTTCTTTTTTTATGATGAAAGGAGTTTTTATTATCAAATAATCTACCTATCATGTCAAACCTAATGTTGTTGCTATAATTTTCAAGTTCCCAAAATGAAATACCTTTCTTCTCTCTCTCTTTTTTTTTTCTTGTGTGTGTATGTGCTTTTGTTTTTAGACACGATCTTGCTCTGTCGCACGGGCTGGAGCACAGTGGTGTGATCATGGCTCACTGCAACCTCAACTTCCTGGGCTCAGCTACTTCAACCTCCCAAGTAGCTGGGACTACAGGCATGCACCACTACACCTGGCTAATTTTGAAATTTTTTGTAGAGATGAGGTCTCACCATGTTGCCTTGGCCAGTCTCAAAGTCCTGGGCTCAAACGATCCTTCCACCTCGGCCTCCAAAAGCCCTGGGATTACAGGCCTGAGCCATCTGACCCAGCCACCTTTCTTCTTAGTTGGCTTGTTGTGTAAGGCAATGAAAAGTATTCCTTTCAGGTGCTCTAAGGGGTGAACAATGGGCATATAACATGTAATACTTTGTAGTTAACATGACAAAGTATAGATATTGGGTCTATTGGTACAAAGTTTTTCTCAACTGTCATTTTATCTAGCTTTCTACAGTGTTCAATAATATGTGTTAAACATCTCTTCAGTGTCTTTGGGAAAATGTCACATTTATTAAACAAGGTTATAATATAAGTGAGTATATTACATCTGTGTATGTATGTATGTGTATATATGTATCTAATATTTAAAAATCTGTTATTTTACTATAAACTATCCTACTTTCTAATGTTATCAATAACACCTATCAGTTGCTGTAGAAGAGTTCAGAATGTTCATTTTCCTGTGGAAAAAAAAAAAACCCAAGAAAGTCTTAATCGTAAAGCAACAAAAAAGAAAAATAGCCAAAAAAGTTCAAGATGCTCTATGAGAACAGATCTGTCACCTGGCTGTGCACCAACTAGAAGCAAGGCACACACTCACTGCTTGCTGAGGTTGTCTGAAGTGGAGAATTGGAGAAATATTCCCAACATAGGGTGGGGGAAAAGAGAGCAAGAAATAAAAAGAAAGAACAGCTCAGAGCACATAGTGGGATGCAGGGGTGGTAATGGGTCAGAAGCACCGACAGCACAAAATCAAGACTGCTCCAAGGAAAAGAACAGAAGCCTCATTCAGAGCAGAGGGAGAATGTTGTTTTTCCAACTGAGATCTATGGAAATTCGTGTCTAAAACATGAAAGGTACAATGGGGAAAAAGAAGATTCTGTGGTCAAATATTTGAGAAATATAAATACTCTCTTCTTGGAGATTTACAATGCGTACGTAAACATTACAATTTCTGGCCGGGCGCGGTGGCTCAAGCCTGTAATCCCAGCACTTTGGGAGGCCGAGACGGGCGGATCACGAGGTCAGGAGATCGAGACCATCCTGGCTAACATGGTGAAACCCCGTCTCTACTAAAAATACAAAAAACTAGCCGGGCGAGGTGGCGGGCGCCTGTAGTCCCAGCTACTTGGGAGGCTGAGGCAGGAGAATGGCGTGAACCTGGGAGGCGGAGCTTGCAGTGAGCCGAGATTGCGCCACTGCACTCCAGCCTGGGCGACAGAGCGAGACTCCGCCTCAAAAAAAAAAAAAAAATTACAATTTCTGAGAGGTCCTATTTTTTAAAAAATCTCTTTAATCTTTTCAATAAATGTATCCATGTTTAACATTGGTGTTCTCACACTTATTTGACTATGGAATTTTTGTTTTAGACCACTCATAACATTCCCAGTTGTATGAGTGGGTGAAGCTGTGAACTCTCGTGATTTGTGGTTAGTGGGTTTTTAGAAATGTGGATATGGATAATATCAGCACCTCAATGGTACCTGAAGACATCCATGATGCACTTGGTAATGGGCAGAATAGCAAAATGGTTAAAACCAGGAACTTTGAATTGGGTAATCCCTGGGCTCAAATCTCAGGACTTCTACCTGCCTTGCCGAAGTCCCTGACTTCTTTATGGCTCTATTTCCTCATCTGTCAAAAAGGGGGAAAAACAAAGATAACAGGACCTATTTCATGAGTCGTTGGGGGGTGTCAGATGAGATATTTCCTGTAAAACACATAACATTGTGCCCAGCACATAGGAAACAAAAAATCCTAAAGAATCCAGCACTCAAATCTCCTCTTCTGTGAATTCTCTGGGAAGTTTTTATCTGGCTACTCAAGTGGTTTTTGGAGAATAGAGATTAAATGAATACCGCTTCTCTGACCAAGGCAACATGGTGTCTGGTGCTATGGTCAAATGTAAGCATGATCTTACCAAACCTACGGTGGGTTGAGAGGATTTCATGAGATTACATGCATGAAGGAGAGGTCTTTTTCTTTCTTAGTAAGGTTGTTCATTTTCTAAATGTTGAGTTTTAAGAGTTTCTTGTATATTTCGGATCACTATCTTGTGTCAGATACATCTTTTTCCCTTTGTTAACTTCTAGGCATATTATGGTTTTGTGGATTACATTTAGATTTGAGATTGATTTTGAGTTAATATTTGTAAAGAGTAGAAGGTCTGTGTGATTTGTTTTTTTGTATGTGGATGCCCAATTTTCCCAGCACCAAGGCTGGTTCAACATTTGAAAATAAAGTAATAAACCACATCCACAAGCTGAAAAATATAAATCATATGATCATATCAATAGGTGCAGAAAAAGCATTTGACAAAGTCCAACACTCATTCATGATTTAAAAAAAACAAAAACAAACACAAACAAACACCTCTTAGCTAACTAGGAATAGATGGAAACTTCCTTTAACAAAGAACATCTTTAAAAACCTTCAGCTAGCATCATATTTAATGGTGGAAAACTTCTAGTTTTGAAGTTTGAAGTATTGAAAAGGCTGTGCTTTGTCTATTGAATTACCTGTACTTCTTTGTCAAACATCAGTTGACTATACTTGTGTAGATCTATTCCTGGAGTCTCTAGTCTATTCCAATTATTTATTTGTCTGTTGCTTTGCCAAGACCATACTGTCTTGATTACTGTAGTTTTATAGTAAGTCTCAAAATAAGGTGGCATTATTCCTCTGGCTTTATTCTTTAATATTGTGTTGTCTATTATGGATCCATCACCTCTCCATATAATCTTTAAAATCAGTTTGTTGATATCCACAAAATAAAATACTGGGATATTTATTAGAATTGCATTGAATCTATAGATGATGTTGAAAAGAACTGCCATCTTGACTATTATGTGCTTTCCTATCCATGAACATTAATTATCTCTCCACTTACTTAGTTCTTTGATTCATTTCATCAGAATTTTATAGGTTTTTCTCATATATGTCTTATACATACTTTGTAAGATTTATACATAAGTATTTCATTTTTGAGATGCTGATACAAACCATATTGTGTTTTTAATTTCAATTTCAAGTTACACTTGTTCTTTTCTGGTATTTCAGAAAGCAATTGACCTTGATATCCTGCATTCTTGCTATAATGACTTATTAGTTCTAGGAGGTTTTCTGTTGTTTTTGTTGGTTCTTTGGTATTTTCTATATAGACAATTGTGTCATCTGTGAACAAAGGCAGTTTTATTTCTTCCTTCCCAGTCTGTATACATTTTACTTCCTTTTCTTATCTTATTGCATTAGCTAGGATTTCCAATACAGTGTTCAAAAGGAGTGGTGAGAGGGGACATTCTTGCCTCATTCTTGATCTTAGTAAGAAAACTTCTAGTTTCTCACCCTTAAGTATGATGTTAGCTGTAGATTTTTAAAGAAGTTCTTTGTTGAGTTAAGGAAATTTCCTCTATTCCTAGTTTGTTTAGAGTCTTTCTTTCTTTCTTTCTTTTTTTTTTTAAATCATGAATGGGTGTTGAACTTTCTTAAATGCTTTTTCTGCATCTATTGATATGATCATATGATTTGTGTTTTTTTAAGCTTGTGGATGTGGTATATTACTTTATTTTCCAATGTTGAACTAGTGTTGCTTACTAGGGAAAAATTCCACTTGGTTGTAGTGTATAATTCTTTTAATACATTGTTGAATTCACTTGGTAATGTTCTCTTGAGGATTTTTGCACCTATGTTCATAAAGACATTGGTCTGTAGTTTTGTTGTTGTTGTTTCTATTTTATTATAATGTCTGGTTTTGGAATTAAGGTAATGCTGGCCTCATGGAATGAATAAGAAAGTATTTCCTTTACTCTTATCTTCTGAAAGAGATTGTAGAAAATTAGTACAATTTCTTCCTTAAATGTTTGACAGAATTCACCAGTTAATCCATCTGGGTCTGGTGCTTTCTATTTTAGATGACTTTTAATATTGATTCAATGTCTTTAATAGATCTAAGCTTATTTATATTGTCCATTTCTTCTTGTGTAAATTTTTACAGGTTGTGTCTTTCGATGAGTTGGTCCATTTTATCTAGGTTATTGAATTTGTGGGCATAGAGTTGTTCATATTATTTTAAAAATTATTATTTTAATGTCTATAGAATCTGTAGCAATATTTCCTCCTTCATTTTTGGTATTAGTAATTCATGTCTTTTCTCTTTTTTTCTTAGTTAATCTATCTAGAAGCTTGTTGATTTTGCTAATCTTTTTAAAGAACCAGCTTTAGGTTTTGTTAATTTTCTCAACTGACTTCCTGTCCTCAATTCTATTGACTTATGTTCTGATTTTTATCACTTCTTTCTTTCTGCTTACTTTGAACTTAACTTGCTCTTTCTTTTTTTAGTTTCCTAAGGTGGAATGTTAGAAGGTTAATTTTAGATCTTTCTTCTTCCCTAATAAATGCATTGGATGCTATTAACTTTTCTCTATATGCTGCTTTTGCTGTGTCACACAAAACTTGATAAGTTGTATTTTTCTTTTTTGAGACAGGGTCTCACTCTGTTGCGCAGGCTGGAGTGTAGTGACATGATCTTGACTCACTGCAACCGCCACCTCCTGGGCTCAAGCAGTTCTCCTGACTCAGCCTTCCCAGTAGCTGGAACTACAGGGACTTGCCACCATGCCTAGCTAACTTATTTTTTTTTTGGTAGAGATGGGGTTTTGCCATGTTGCCCAGGCTGATCTGGAGCTCCTGGGGTCAAACAATCCACCTACATTGGCCTCCCAAAGTGCGGGGATTACAAGCGTGAGCCACTGTTTCTGGCCTAAGTTGTATTTTTTTTCATTTATTTAATTTTTTTCAATTGTTTTGAGTTATTTTTGACATGTATATTATCTAGATGTGTGTTTTTTAATCCCCAAGTATTTGGGAATTTTCCAGTTATCTTCTTGATTTCTAGTTTAATTCTATATTGTCTGAGAATACACATTACATGATTCCTATTCCTTTAAATTTGGTAAAGTGTGTTTTATGGCCCATAATGTAGTCTATCTTAGTGAATGTTTCATGTGAACTTGAGAAGAATGTGTATTATGCTTTTGTTGAATAAAGCAGTCTAATGCTATCCATTATATATTCAGTTGATTGATGGCGTTGTTGAGTTCTATGATGTCCCTACTAATTTTCTGCCTGCTGGATCTGTTCATACCTGGTAAAGAGGTGTTGAGGTCTCCAAGAATAATAGTGGATTCATCTATTTCTCCTCGCAGTTCTATCAGTTTTTGCCTCAGATATGTTGATGGTGTGTTGTTATGTCCAAACAATTAAGTGTTGTTATGTCTTCTTGGATAATTGATCTCTTTATCATTGTGTAATTCCTTTTTCTTCCTGATAATTTATTTAGTCTGAAATCTGCTGTCTGAAACGGACATAGCTATTCCTCCTTACTTTTGATTAGTGTTAGTATAAAATATGTTTCTCCATATCTTTACTTTTAATCTATATGTATCTTTATATTTAAAGTGGATATAGTTGATTCTTGATTTTTGATACACTCTGACCATCTCTGCCTTTTAATTGGCATTTTTAGACCACTAATATTTAAAGTGATTATTAATGTAGTTGAATTAATATCTACTGTATTTCTTTACTGTTTTTCATTTGTCACCTTACCTCTTTTTTCCTGTTTTTGTCTTCCTCTCCTTTTCTACCTTTTATGGTTTTAAATGAGCATTTTATATAATTTCATTTTCTTTTGTTTCTCAGCTCTCAGTTCTCCTTTTTTATTTTAAACAAAACTTTTTTTAATGGTTGCTCTAGAATTTCCAACATATTGACAAGTATTGAAGTTCAAGTCCACTTTCAAAGGATACCTTATAATAAGAAAATATTCCAATTCATTCCTGCTGTCCCTTGTATGTTGCTATCATTCATTTTACTTACATATAAACTATAATAATTGAACATATTGTTGCTATTACTTCAAAGTATTATCTGACACATCAATTAAACATGTAAAAAAGCGAAAGCTTTTATTTTTCCATTAGTTATTCCTTCTCTAATACTCCTCCTTTCTTATGTAGACCGCAGTTTCTTATCTATATATTTTTCCTTTTCCCTGCAGAACTTACAGCGTCTCTTGAAAGGCATGTCTACTGGCAACAAAGTTCCTCAGTTTTCATTTGTCTGAAAGTCTTTATTTCTCCTTCATTTTTTGAAGCATAAAAAAAGGATACAAAATTGTAGGTTGGTGGTTTTGTTTTTTTTTTTTTTTTTTACTCTCAACACTTTAAAGATTTTACTTCGCTGTCTTGGTTGCATGATGATTTAAAATGCACCCAGGATCGTTTTAACCAGGTACTTAAATTGGAGTTCATAAGGTCCCATTTTATTAGACCGCTTTGTAAGTGCCAAAAGCTTACTTTAATTTTAATTTATTGTTGACTGTGTTAAAAAGTCAAAGCCCAATATTGGATGTGTCAAGGCAGTGGGTACTATGAGTACAAATTGAGGCAAAGCTATGGTTAAAGTGGGCATATCTATCCTCTGTTTTAAATTTAGCTATTTTTTAAGATTGTAGGAAGAACAGTGTTTAAATTTAGTGAAATTCCAGGTATAACTCTAATGTGAGCCCTAGTTTTAATTAAGTTATGAAGTTTTTGTCGGTTGGTGCATTTTAGCAAATGCTAAAACTCACTTAAACCTATGTTGTAGACTCACAAAAGTTAGTCAATACACTTTTGTCTGTTTTTAATAAAAACTATATTAGTATATAAATTTCATTGTATATTTGTTTTATATAATTATTGCATATAATTTGTTTTATATACATTTTAATATATAAATTTTAGAATTTCAATTGAATCAAACTATGAACCTCTTTTACAATGTAATTATGTATATAATTTATTATACATTTTCGTTGGCAGGGAGAGGGACAGCATTAGGAAAAATAGCTAATGCATGCTGGGCTCAATACCTAGCTGATAGGTTGACAGGTGCAGCAAACCACCATGGCACATGTTTACCTATGTAACAAACCTGCACATCCTGCACATGTACCCTGGAACTTAAAATAAAAATAAAAATTAATTAAAAAAGCATAAACATTGTCCACACACACACACATATATATATAACTATATATATTATGTATTTGCCTTTTCTTTTCTCCCCTTACATCTAGGGTTTTCTTTCCCTCTTTTACCTTTGACTCCTTTTTCTTTTCATTTTAGGCTTTTAGCCTCTTGAAGCTGTGGTTTTTAGTTTCTGTTTCTGGTTGATAACTCGCAATCAGCTTTCTAGGAGTTTACAGGAAAAGGGGGGAGGGGGGAAGGGCCCAGTGGTCAGCCTCATTGGCAGCAGTTTTTGTTCTAGGTTTTCCAATCCATTCCTTTGACTTTTTTTTTTTTTTCTTATTCTTAAACAAAATCTTTTAAAATCGGTATGTCTAGGCAGGCCAAATATTTTATTTCTTTTTTTGGAGGGGGAGTGGGCCGGGGTCATGTATTTTGGCTCTCCCTTACCATTGTTTTTTCTTTTTCTTTGAGTGTTTACCTGATACACTCATGGTGGTCTTGAGTGGCCTCTGCGGTGATAGGACAGCAATCTCTTCCTCAGCCGGTAAGGCCAGTCATAGCATCAAGAATACAGGAAATAGGAACACATAGCTAATATGACCGGCTCTGTGATGCTCTGGCATCATCTAAGGAATCTTTGGGGTGATGACAGTGGATTAGAGAGTAAGCTGTAAGTTGCCCCAAGCATCATATAAAACATTTTACAGTGAGAGAAGAAAGAAGGAGCACAAGAAGAAGTTTAAGGAATACTTGCAGGCCGACCCATAACTACGTTTCCAAATTGTGTAACTTTTGCCAAGAAAATAGATCTGAAGTTTTGGGGGGTCTCTAATAATACCTTGGTGATGTTACAAAAGGTAGAAGCTATATATACAATATATAAAGTATATGGGGTAAATATGTATATATAGGATATAATTGACCATAGTATCTTGGTATATTCTTCAGGCCAAGCTGACAGGACTGCAGTTATGTTGTTGAAGAGTAGGAACTGACACATTAGTAACGTATATGGAAGAGTTGTGGTCTTTGTAGCCAAGGGGAAGGAGTGGTCATGTTTGGAGATGTAGGATGTGCAAGAAGTGTGATGGAAAGCTAGAGTCCGGCAGGAAAAGAAGGCACCGGGGAGTGAGTAGAATTATACCCAGGGGTTGTGGGATTGACTGATATAAAGCAGATGGCTACTGGAAAAGCAGTCATCTCCATTGATTGTTATAATAGCAGAGATTGTAGTTAACCTCTATGAGATTTCCCCTTAGGCATGGGAGTATAGGGGTGTACTCTTTTGGCAGAGAGCAAGGATTATACAAGAATCATGGGCTGAACAGATGGCAAGCTCAAGAAACATCATAGAATCCTTAGTATTAAAGGAAGAAAAGCAACAAAAGTCCTGGGTCCTGTTTGTGCCTTAGAAGAGGAAGTCCATGGGCATTGCTGGGGCGGAGATTTTTAGTGTCCAGGGTAAAGTCATCTTTAATGGCAAGTTCTGGTATCGAGACAATGCCATCTCCAACACTGAGCTCTCCAGCCAGGGTGATATGGTCTGGGATGAGGAGCTGTCTTTTTTTTTTTTTTTTTAAGTGTGTATCCACTCTAATTGGTGTGAGTCTTGTTCTTATGGCTCTGTGGTATTATATATAATAAGGCCGAGGTTGGAGTTTCAGCATTATCTTGTAGGCAGGCTCTCTAATACGACAGGTTCTTTGCCTTGGTTGTTGGTTTGGTTGGCAATGGGTAAGCTGAAGGATGTCTCTAGGTTTAGGACCATACTCTGTAGCATGTGGGTCTTTAAAGGAGCTGGATCTCTGAACTGCAAACCAAGGAAAATACTTGGATCAGTAGTAAGACCAACAGTCAACAGAATGGTGTACAGCTGCACTTGCCAGGTTTTGTTTCGTTTTCGGTAAAAATTTAGGCTTAAATAGATCCTATATCAGATAGACAGCTTACTAGACATAAGACAATCTATAGCTAATGACTCTAGAAGAGTATGTCCAGTTGATCTGTTCTCTAACCCTTATGGGATAGGGGCAAGATCTAACATTTATAAAGATATGGGGATATTTTCAAAGGTCTCATATATAATGAGTCTTTATATGTATGAAGAAAAAACACATCCCCTTTAAATATAGAAAAGACAATGGGATTTTTTTTTTTTTTTTTTCTTTTTGAGATGGAGTCTCACTCTGTAGCCCAGGCTGGAGTGCAGTGGTGTGACCTCGGCTCACTACAACCTCTGCTTCCCGGGTTCAAGTGATCTCCTGCCTCAGCATCCTTAGTAGCTGGGATTGCAAGCGCGCACCACTACGCCCAGCTAATTTTTGTATATTTAGTAGAGATGGCGTTTGGGAATGTTTTTAAAGTTGGTGGGAGGCACAAGTTGGCCAATGGGCCTTGAAATAAGAGGGACTAACACATGGGGAAAGATACCTTTAGGAGTTTATTTGCCAGATTGGAATTTGAAAAGAAGTAGTTTGAGGAAACTGTCTTTCAGTATCTGAGACCCAAAAGAGACATTAAAATTCCATTGACTGATCTTTTGAAGAACCCAGCATTGTATATTCTATTCTAAGAAGTGACATGAGTGCCTTGATTACTCTCAGTAATGTCTGTATTTTTGAAGGAGATAAGCAATATCTTGACAAGGCCATGGATGTGACTTTAGTATATGTAGACATATGTGTGATTTTCATTTATATTTTGAGTATCCATGAAACAAATAATCCCCGAAATTATTTACCCTGAAGGTGCCAGCTCTTAGGCACTGGCCCAACAGTGTGTAGTAATGTGAAGATGGGTCCATTTGTTGATCAGGGTCCCAGTGCTAAGATGATTGTCAGTGGCCAATTTTGTTGACACTTGGGTCCTGTCCTACATCAGGGACATCTTGACTAAGGGAGGGAAAGTAGCAATATTCTGCCGAGCTTCATCAATCTTGTTATGATTGGCAATGACATTTGTATAGTTTATGAACTTCCATTGTTGTTTATTCGGTTAATTCCAAGGGGCTCCCCAGATAGCCAATGCATCTTGGGAGGGGTGTAAGGATCTCTTCTAGCACCATGGCACTTGGCAAGGAACTGAGGACAGGGTAGACTACCTCCTCCTGCAGGTGGAATATGCCAGAGAGCCCAGGTTTGGACCTAGTGACCATGCCAAGCTTTGTTTTTATGATCCAAATCACACTGGGCAGCTGGATACGGAGGGTCAGAGACTCAGGGTCTACAAGAGCCTCTATTTCGAAGAAAGTCCAATACGTAGCTAGCAGTTGTTTCAATGGTATATAGCACAAGACCAAAAAGGGCAGTTTCTCATATTAGAAGCCTTTGTGCAATTTATGGCCATTATAAGACTCCAGGAGGCATGAAAAGAAATTGTTGAACCTCTTTAATAAAGGAGTTTCTGAGAGCATTAAACACGCATGCCTGTTGACTTCAATTTGGACAGATTTTAGAGCCTTTTATTGGAGAAAGCACCATTTAAGGTAGGCTGATTTCTGAATAGCAGCAATCACAAGTGAGATTAAATAAAACTTGTAGATGGGGAATATGTTGCTACCAAAACCCAAAAAGGACTGTTAGATGTTTGACTTGTATGTTCTTAAGAAATGTGCCAAATTAATCTCCTTGGAGAAGAATGTCATTAGGTAACGTCATACCTGTCCTTCTTGAAAAAGGCAGATGCAATTGATATCTTGTCTGCAAAGACTGTGTTCAATGATAAAGCTATTGAGGTATGCCATGGATAGTCCAGAAAATGTGGGTTGTATCCCTTCAGAGATAAGGGCACTTTGAGGATGAGAGACTGTTGAAATAGGCATTGAATAGATCAAGCAAAACTATAACAGCAAAATCTTTACTGGTTGATTGGGGAGAATCAGTAATAATAATATTGGATATTAAGTATGGGGATCTTGAGAGATGGGATCATAGCATTGAAACTGTAGCAATCGACTAGAAGGCCCCGTTTTTTTTTTTTTGAGGTTTAGGAATAGGCAAAATTGGATTGTCAAATAGAGAAAGAGTGGGGATAATCACCTCTTTATTAATTAGGTTTTAAATAGTAAGGTTTAATTATTGAAGGACCAGTTTAACTTCTATTTGGACATATTAACTCTTTTGTTTTTGAGACAGAGTCTCACTCTGTCGCAATTTAAGTGTATACCCACTCTAATTGATGTGGGTACACATCAATTAGATGTAGTCTTGGCTCACTTCAACCTCCACCTCCTGGGTTCAAGCAATTCTCCTGCCTCAGCCTCCCGAGTAGCTGGGATTATAGGTGTCCACCGCCAGGTCCAGCTAATTTTTGCATTTTTAGTAGATTGGCTGGCTGGCTTGCTTGCTTTCTTTCTTTCTTTCTTTCTTTCCTTCTTTTTCTTTCTTTCTTTCTTTCTTTCTTTCTTTCTTCTTTCTTTCTTTCTTCTTCCTTCCTTCCTTCCTTCCTTCCTTCCTTCCTTCCTTCCTTCCTTCCTTCCTTCTTCCTTCCTTCCTTCCTTCCTTCCTTCCTTCCTTCCTTCCTTCCTTCCTTCCTCCTTCCTTCCTTCCTTCCTTCCTTCCTTCTTCCTTTCTTCTTTCTTCCTTCTTCCTTTCTTCCTTTTTGATGGAGTCTCATTGTGTCGCCTAGGCTGGAGTGCAGTGGCATGATCTCGGCTGACTGCAACTCCACCTCCCGGGTTCAAGCAATTCTCCTGCCTCAGCCTCTCGAATAGCTGGGATTACGGGTGCATGCCACCATGCCTGGCTAATTTTTGTATTTTTTTAGTAGAGATGGAGTTTCACCATCTTGGCTAGGTTGATCTTGAACTCCTGACCTCGTGATCCACCCACCTTGGCCTCCCAAAGCACTGGGATTACAGGCATGAGCCACTGCGCCTGGCCCCATTTTAATTATTTTAACTGGAAAGTCATATGGTCTTATTTTACTCAGCCAATTTAGAAGTGTGACTTACTTTAATTTAAATGTATTATTCATTGTGTTAGAGCATTTATGCCCAATTTGAGATTATTTATGCCTAGTGGCTATTCTGAGTATGGAAAACTTAGGCAAGGCTACATTTAAAGTGAGGCACACTTATTTTTCCTCTATTTCACATCTAGTTACTTTTTAAAACTATAGGAAAATAATGTTTAAATTTAGTGTGACTCCTGGTGTACTATAAGTTGAGCCCAAGTATTTATTAAGTCTATAAAGTTTTGTCAATTGGTGCATTTCAGAAAATACTAAATTTAACTTAGAACCTATTCTGTATAGGCACTAAAGCCAATCAGCATCCTTTTTATCTCTTTTTAGTGTAAATTATTTTAGTATATAGATATTATATTTTAATGCACTTGTTATGTATATTAGCATATATAAGTTATTTAATGTGACTTTTACTATATAAAGTTTTGATTATTAATTGAATCAAACTATAATTTTCCATTTGAATTCAATTATATGTAATTGATTATATATTTTTATATAATATAATATTTTATTTATGCATATACCATTTATTTATTCACTTTTTCTTTTCTTCCCTGTATCCCCACCACCTTTCTGTTTTAGGCTTTTAGCTGACTTAAACAGGGTTTTTATTTTATTTTATTTTTTTTTGGTTTCTGTTTCTGGGTGATAACTCACAGCATAAACCTACTAGGCAATTACAGGAAAAGAAAAGGGAAAGCAAGGGCTCCAGCAGCCTGGCTTTTAGACAGCTTTATTTATGTATTTATGTATGTATTTATTTCTAGGCTTTTAAATCCAATTCCTCCCCCTTTTTTTTTTTTCAAAATCTTTTATTGTAGAATGGTTTATATGTCTATGCGCTTACATTTTTTTTTCTGTTTTTTGAAGTCTCTTGTCTGTTTTTGACCATTTATATTTCCTTTAGTATTTACCTGATATGCTCCTGATGGCCCCAAGTGACCTCTGCTGTGAGCAGTGACCTCACTTTCTAGGACGTCCCACTCCATCTCAGAGGGTCAGGCTTTCCATTCAAGAGGGCAACAGTGGCATTAGCTTTCTCCTTCACATTCTCTGTTTGGAGTGTGAGACCCTTAGCAGCACTTAAGACAGCCAATGCTTGTTGATTATGTACTTTTAAAATTAACTGAAACACCTGTTCAGAAAATTTGAGGGAATAGATGGCTGGACCCAGTTGTTCTTTTTCTTTCTCATTTTTTATTAAACATTGAGGGACTGGTCTACAGAGATAAGACATCCTGTATCACATTGGTTTGAGAGGCACATCTCAACAGCAAGAGGACAATAGCAGAGAAGTTTATGATCTGAACAGCAATATTTGCAGGATGCTGTGATCCCCTAAGGAGGAGCTCCAGGAATGGCCCATAGCACATGAACCATTGTTCAGGCAGTGCACTCCCGTGACTCTGTGGAATGGTGGAAATTTGACTCAGCAAAGCTCAGAAGGAAAAGGTAAAGTGTTTTATACAATGCCCCCAGGAACATATAACATCCTGGACACAAGGCACTTTTACATAAATGAGTCAGTTGGCCCCACCAATTTTCAGTGTTACCACTGTTTAGTGGGTCAGTGAATCAGACTTGTCCTACTAGGCACTAGGGGGTAATCACTCCTCATCTGCTTGGAGGGTCCTTTTGGAGAAACTGACACACTCAATTACCTTATAGGTACTGTGTTCTGGACCCTGGGTGCTCCGCCAACATGGAGAAATATGTTGAGTGCCCCCAGGCCCTTAGTCCCAGATGTGTCTTATGAAGCAGCTCAAGAAAGACTGCTTTCTAAGCTCCTCAATTTTAGGCTGGGAATTCAGGGCAACACTTGACAGAAGCAACGCAATGCAGCAGTCATCAAGCAGCAAGCACAACAACAACCAGCTATGCTTTCCCAGTGAGTGGCTGCTGTCTGTCAGATCCAGTTAGGAAGCCAAGAGCAGCCTGAAGACATATCATCTCCCTCTGGTGTCAAATTCCCCTGTCCTAATTGCTTTAAAATGAACCCAGGTTTTGCATGGCATATTGTAAAACTTGCAGACATGGAAATGACTGTCATGAAGGAAGAAGTCTTGATACTCACAGATTTCTAGAAACAAGGCCACACAGGGAAGCATCAGGTTGGTCAAGGGGCAGAAAGAGAAAGGGGAACAAAATGGATCTGAGTCATTGAGGTTTCTACATAAAGGGATAGGCAAGGTAGGATAAGCAGGCTTAGGAGTGGTAGTTCGAATAATTCCAGCAGGCTCAGGGGTATAAAGACAGTATTAGTCTGCTCTCATGCTACTTAGACATATCTGAGACTGAAAAAGAGGTTTAATGGACTCACAGTTTCACATGGCTGGGGAGGTCTCACAATCATGGTGGGAGGCAGAGGCGGAGCAAAGGAGCAAAGGCGTGTCTTACATGGTGGCAGGCAGGAGAGTGTGTGCAGGGGAATTTCCCTTTCATAAAACCATCAGATCAGCTGGGCACGGTGGCTCACGCCAGTAATCCCAACACTTCGGGAGGCTGAGGCGGATGGATCACGGGGTCAGGAGATTGAGACCATCCTGACTAACACAGTGAAACCCAGTCTCTACTAAAAATACAAAAGACTAATCAGGTGTGGTGGTGGGCGCCTGTAGTCCCAGCTACTCGGGAGGCTGAGGCAGGAGAATGGTGTGAACTCAGGAGGTGGAGCTTGAAGTGAGCCGAGATCATGCCAGTGCACTCCAACCTGGGTGACAAAGCGAGACTCCATCTCAAAAACAAAGAAAGAAAGAGAGAAAGTGAGAAAGAAGGGAAGGGAGGGAAGGGAAGGGAAGGGGAGGGGAGGGGAGGGGAGGGGAGGGGAGGGAAGGGAAGGACCCATCAGATCTCCTGAGACTTATTCACTATCATGAGAACAGCATGGCAAAACCCACCCCCATGATTCAATTACCTCCCACCGGGTCCCTCCCATGACGCATGGGGATCATGGAAGCTACAATTCAGGATGAAATCTGGCTGGGACAAAGCCAAACTGTATCAATGACTGACCTGAATTTTCCTTTTTTGAGTTCCACATGTCACCTTCTACGCACGTGGGCCAGGTACCAGATGACCTACAGGCTCCTTATGTGTAGGGCCTGGAACCAAAAATCATAGGTAGCAATTTTTAAAAAAGATTATCATGGTAGATCCTACTTGAATTGGCTTTGATTCAAAGGGGGCACAAAAGTGAACATGAGGTTATATGAAGGAAGAGAGTTCTGGATAAAGGAAATAGACCCTGCACAAAGGCTGTTTGGAAGGGTCATTCCTGCCATGTTCAAAGCAGCAAGGACACCAGTGTAGATGGAGCAGAATGAACAAGTGAGAGATTTGTAACAGGTAAAGTAGGAAAGGGAGCAGAGGCTAGATCATGTGCGGCCTTGCAGGCTACTGCAGGGATTTTGGCTTTTACTCTGAATGAGATAGGAGGTGATGGGTTAAGGGATTTCAGCAATATGAGAAATGGGTTAAGGGGTATTGAGCAATTCAGTGATTGAAGGACATGATCCAATGGGCTGCTGAGCTAAGAACAGACCACAGAACAAGGGTAGAGGTAGGAAAACTATCAAGAGGCCATTGCAGCTGTCCAGGGGACAGGCACTGGTGACTGGGGCCAGCATGTTAGTAGTGATGGGTAGTAAGAGGTGAGTAAGTTTAGGGTATATTTGGAGAGAGAACAAAGGATATTCTAAGATCTTTGAGGAGAACAACTGGACAGATGGCATTACCGCTCACTGATGGGAGGCTGTTCAGGAGGAGCGGGAGTGGGGATGGGGAAAGAGAGAGTTCAGTTTGGGGCATGAAGTTCTCAGTCACCAAAGACCTGAAATATTTTGTGCAATAAGAGAAAATAAGAACATGAAGGTACACAAGCAGATAGAAAGGTTGGCAGGCATATAAAATAAGTGAGAGAGAAAAGTGGTGCCCCAAAAGTTATTTATTTAGGATTCTGTTAGAGAATTCATGCATATGGCAGAGAAATGAACAAGATCTAAAGGACTATGTGGCTCTAAACCTAAGCCAACTCTATGGTAGCTGATTTTTTTAGTCTATAGTTTTGTAATTCCAAAAGATGTCACAGATACTGCCAAACAAAAATGTGATAATTTTATAACTTCATGATTAGTTGATCACCAAGGAATATATCAAGGAAAAGCTGCTCTAGATTCAATCCTTTTTAATATGAATTCGTATTCATTTCACTGCATCTATAAGCACTTATAAACATACTTTTTCTATAGGAAATTTCTTCCAATCTAATCATAGACTTTGATGCAAGGCAGATTCATAATCCCTGTAATGTCTCTACTAACATATGTGTTCTTAATCCACAGACTGAGATTTAGAAGTGAAATCTTATCACAAAGAGGTTCTAAAATGAAGGGAGTTCCAGAAGAAATTACTTAAAAGTTAGCCAAAGCCAATAGTCACTGTACAACTAACTAAAGTCAACAACAATCAGGCAAGTGTGTGTATTAGATAAGTTTTAACACATATTCTGTCCTCAAAAGGCAAGTTGTCACTTAGTTGGCCGAAATATTTATTTGTCATTATGAAATGCAGTATCTCAGCAGACACCCTACAGGTCAAGCCTTAATTGGGAATCTATGATCTGTCCCTATGCAATGAGAAAGCAGGAAAAAATATAATAGGACAAGGTGGCACAGGCTGATAGGTTATTCAACCATAACCTGATTCTGTTGCTCCCCTGAAAGACCATGTATTCCTCTGCACATAAGTTATATTTCCATGCTCCTTCCTTTCCTCCTTTTGTCTTCTTCAGCATCATCTTCTAGAACCTTTGCTGTTAGTCCAAACTGTACTAGACAAAAGGGATCACAAATGAATAGGACATTATCCCAACACTCCAAATCTAAAAGAAAGTAGAAAAAAGTAGATTAGTCCATTTCATTCATTCTTTTATTCAGTAAAACTTATAATGAACACTTACTATATTTGGTACCATGTTACTGGAGGCAGAGTTGAATGAACACAGAACTGACCATTGGGGAGTTCACCCTCTATCAGGGGGAGTGGACATGTAAACTAAGGCATGGGGTATAGCCTACAGCTTCCATGGTAGGTGCACACACAAGGGCCTGCAGGCACAGCGTGGAAGGAGTGTTTCTTTTAATTGGGAACACTGAGATTTGGAAAGGGTTTCAGGTAGGATGTGATGCCTAGGTCACATCTCTAAAGGAAAGTAGGCAATTTGCAAGTGAATGAACCAGGAGGAGCAATCACAGCATTTCCAAACACAACAGCTAGGGATTTTACAGGGTCTAATTCTGTAAGTAAAGGGGACTCATTTAAAAGCTTAGAGTAATGGAATCATATAACCAGAATTGTTGTTCAAAAATATCACTCTAAAGCAGGTTTAGAGGGTGATTTGGAGAGGGTAAGTCCACAGGCGAGGAAAGCAGTTAAGTGATTAATGCCATATTTCAGGAGATGATGAACGCTTATGTGAGGCAGTGATTGTGGAAATAGGAAACAGAATGTTAAGAATAACTCATCCCCCAATTAAATGTTAGGAGTAAAACTGGAAGTTATTTAAAATGACTTCTGTTTTGAGTGACTAGGTATATGGTTATATCAATCAAAGCAGAGAGCTCAAGAGATTGTATAAACTTTGCAGGAAAGATAATGAGTTCATGTTGGGGTAAATACTTAAAAGTATCTATTGATTATAAACTAGACACTCTTTTAAGCAGTAGCTAACTGCTTCATAAAAGCAAGGGTTCAAGGAGACAGAAGATAAACTACAAATAAATACATAAACAGGATCACATTCAATAGTGAAAGCTGCAAGCAAAAGCTCCATGTAGAAATGTTCAGTAAGCATGCATCTGTGTATGGCAGGCAGGGAACCATGAGTATGTCTTGGCCGAGCTGCATGTCTGTGAGTCAGCATCAGATCATAAGTGGCCATTGATGTGACAGCAGTGAATGAGAATTCCCAAGAAGACAGAGGGAGCACAGAGGTTTGGGGAACAGCAATATGCAAACAAAAGATAATAATACACGGTTGAAATGCCAGCACTGATGGCGTGCATAAATTGCTCTAAAAACTTTGAGGAAAGAGCTATTGATTGCGCTCACATTCGTTAGTGAAGGCTTTATCAGAGAGAAAATATCTGCATAGATGTGTTGAAATCTTCTGAGCACTCAAGAAGATAAAGGGAAGTCCAGGCAGAAGGATCCACGTTAGAAATGAAAGAGAGAGTATGGTAGGGAGAGGAGGTGGTCAGGAGGGAGATACAGGTACTTTGGTAAGGTGGGAGGATGTAGTCTATGAGTGAATGTGTGGCAAGAAATGGAGCTGAAATTGCAGGAGAACCAGCTAAAGCCAGACCAGACCCAGATCTATAAAGTACTGCTATTGAATATGCATCACTCAAGTGCTATACTTTGTCCTCTGTGTTAATGTGACTTTGTGTCACGTTCTTATGTAACTTGTGCTTTTTCTTTTTCTTTTTTTTTTTTGTTTTAAAATCTTGACTCCCTAGTAATCTGAATAGCTTTTTATGGACAGTGATCTTTGCTTCCTCTTTTACTCCTCATTGCCTTTTCCCTCTTGCCTTACACCATCATGTCCTTCCTCAGTTGACTTTGAGGCTGATAAAAAAAAAAATTGAGGCCGGGCGTGGTGGCTCAAGCCTGTAATCCCAGCACTTTGGGAGGCCGAGACGGGCGGATCACGACGTCAGGAGATCGAGACCATCCTGGCTAACACGGTGAAACCCCGTCTCTACTAAAAATACAAAAACTAGCCGGGCGAGGTGGCGGGCGCCTGTAGTCCCAGCTACTCGGGAGGCTGAGGCAGGAGAATGGCGGAAACCCGGGAGGCGGAGCTTGCAGTGAGCTGAAATCTGGCCACTGCACTCCAGTCCGGGCGACAGAGCGAGACTCCGCCTCAAAAAAAAAACAAAAAAAAACAAAAAAAAACAAAAAAAAAATTGAAAGAAATAATATATTTCTCAGGTCATAAGAGACTTGGGCTTAGCATTCTTGCAACAAGCTAGCAAAGATGAGGAGATGATTTTTGTGAGATTTTGGGTGGGATTCCTTTAGCTAAGGAATGCTTGTTTGACTGAACAGACAAGTAGGGCAATTGTTGATGGTGAGAAAGAAGCCTTGGCTTTAATTTTCTTCTAAAGTAGAACAAGACAAATAGCAAATGTAGAGCTGTAATAGAAGGCAGTCATATTTAAGGGTTACGTTTGACTAGAAATCTGATCCAGGATTGTGGGGGGGGGGGGGGGGGGGCGGGGCGTGTATGTATGTGATTTCTTTGAGATCGACATGTCTAAGGGTTGATACAGATAGAAACATTACATCTAAATATACTGCAATTTTTCACACTTAAAAGTCTAATCACTAGAATAAAAGAAGGCTGAGAGCAGCTAGATTTTACGCATAAAGTATTTTTCGTAACTTTGGCATAGATTGTTCAGAAATAATTTAAAACAAAACCCTCCGGGCGCGGTGGCTCAAGCCTGTAATCCCAGCACTTTGGGAGGCCGAGACGGGCGGATCACGAGGTCAGGAGATCGAGACCATCCTGGCTAACACGGTGAAACCCCGTCTCTACTAAAAACTACAAAAAACTAGCCAGGCGAGGTGGCGGCGCCTGTAGTCCCAGCTACTGGGGAGGCTGAGGCAGGAGAATGGCGTGAACCCGGGAGGCGGAGCTTGCAGTGAGCTGAGATCCGGCCACAGCACTCCAGCCTGGGTGACAGAGCGAGACTCCGTCTCAAAACAAACAAACAAACAAACAAACAAAAAAACAAAAAACAAAAAACAAACAAACAAACACAAAGCCGATGGAGCTGGAACTGTTAGTCTTACTTACAAAGAAATTCTCATGCTTTACACATGTCAACAGCAGGTACAGTTTCCTAAGAATGTTTTACCTTTGGATCTTTATCAAGCTCTTCTCCCTTCATTACCATATCTTGACAGTTTGTCATACATGAAAAAGGAGACATTGGGTAAGTTTTCACCATTTTGCAGTTTTATGCCAATGACATTTCAACCTCTTCATCATCCTGCTAAACAAACAGAGTATGTCACAACTGCTAAACAGCTGGCCGCCCCGCCCTATTGTCAACTCATTTTCCCTTTTCTCCCATAAATCCTTGCCTTACATTTGCATTATTCAGGAAACTGACTAGAGCAAGGCAGCATTTTACAGATAAAGAAATGGAGACCTGGACGGATGAAAGGCATTACTCAAGATCACATAGTCTTTCGTGTCAGAACAGGACAGACTAGGTCGCCTCATCCCAAGGCATTTTTCTTTCTTTTTCTTTACATTTTTATTTTATTTTATTTTATTTTATTTTATTTTATTTTATTTTATTTTATTTCTTTAGAGATGGAGTCTCACTCTGTCGTCCAGCCTGGAGTGCAGTGACACGATCTCAGCTCACTGAAATTTCTACTTCCCAGGGTCAGGCAATTCTCCTGCCTCAGACTCCTGAGTAGCTGAGATTACAAGCATGCGCCACCATGTCTGGCTAATTTTTGTATTTTTAGTAGAGACGGGGATTCACCATATTGGCCAGGTTGGTCTCGAACTCCGACCTCGTGATCTGCCCGCCTCGGCCTCCCAAAATGCTAGGATTAGAGGCGTGAGCCACTGTGCCCGGCCTTCTTTACATTTTTAATTGACAAACAATAATTTTATATATTATGGGGTATAATGTGTTGTTTTGATAAATGTTTATATTATAGAATAATTAAAGCAAGCTGATTAATACATCTACCACCTCACATACTGATCTTTTTTTGTGTGTTTGTGTGGTAAAAACGTTTAAAATCTGCTCTTTTAGTAATTTTAAAATATACTTTATTTATTTCTTATTGTGACAATTCTGTGCACTAGATCACTAAAGCCATTCCTCTTATATAACTAAAACTTTGTGTCCGTGATTAACATTTCTCTTTACCCTGTCCATCCCTCTTCCCCAGTCTCTAGTAGCCACTACTGTACTCTCTACTTCTATGAGTTCAACTTTTTTAGATTCCTCATATGAGTGAGATTTCTCTTTCTGTAGCTTCATTCCTCCTCTGGCGTGAGCATGAATTGAGAGCTCTATGTGACACTATTTGCACATAAGACTAGTATAGATACCCTTTTGTCAATATCCTCTTCTCTTTCACAAGTCTATCCTTTCAATACTTCCCCCTTTTTTTTCTTCCCATTTAAAATTATAGCACCAATACCTCTGGGCTATTCCTTTTTTCAGAGAGCCTAGATAAGTAAGACTCAGAGCGGGCTGGCAGATGGCTGGGTAGATACAGTAGGGGATTGAGAAGAGGAAACAGATTTGAACAAGCTAACTTTCCCACCTGGAAGTTATTATTACAGCTCAAAAGATTCTCATCTGAGGCAGAAAGTGGCCTGGGAATGGGGGAGATGGAAGAGGTGTCAGATTATCAGTGATTTCAATTTCTTTTTTTTAGGGAGAAGTTTGCACTTAGAAAATGAAATGCTTATACTCTTATACTTAGCTGGGCGCTCACAAAATCTTTCCCCTTGCCTCTGGCATAAGACAAGCTGAAGAGAGATATATGACAGTGTACTGGAAAGGGCTGGTCCCCTGTTGGCTCTGCCAAGTCTCTCTGGATTTTCCCTTTGCAACTGGAGGAAGATGCCAAATGCATGCTTCTCTAGATGCCAAGAAGAAGCAATTTGCACAATGTCTCTTTCATGTTAAGATTACCCGCTTTATGCTATGAATATTGAGGAGAAAACATCCTGGAAATTAGTAGCAGTCGATGAGAGGATAACATATCCCCTGCAACCTCTTCCTTATTATGGGGGAATTGCAAGAACTCTGTGCTACACCAGAAATATATTACTGCAATTTCATCATTGCAACATTATAACATTACAATATTATTGCACTAGGTTATGGTTTAGGAAGGAGATCTCTACAGAATGAGGAGATCTTTTGTTCCAGTGTCTCCCCAGCCTTTTTTTTTTGAAATGGAGTCTTGCTCTTTCCCCAGGCTGGAGTGCAGTGGCATGATCTCGGCCCACTGCAACCTCCACCTCCCAGGTTCAAGTGATTCTCCCGCCTCAGCCTCCTGAGTAGCTGTGACTACAGGCACATGCCACTATGCCCAGCTGATTTTTGTATTTTTAATGGAGATGGGGTTTCACCATGTTGAACTCCTGACCTGAAGTGCTCCGCCAGCCTCAGCCTCCCAAAGTGCTGGGATTATAGGCATGAGCCACCATGCCTGGTTCCAATCTCCCTTCAGAACCCTCCCCATTTTGTCATTCCTCTGTCATATTGTCTTGCTGAATGTGGCATATCTCCAGTACCTTCAGTGACAGGAAATTCACTACACACTGAAGCAGTTCACAACAGTTAATGACAGTTTTGATGGTTAAAGTTCTCTATGTTTAGCCAAAATACTGTAGATTTGACTCACAGCTCTTCATTCATCATAGGGAAATTTATCTTCTGGAATTTGGAACCCATGTGCTTAGGAATGAGGAATAGGAAAGGTCTGCTATGATGTACATTTTCATTATTGTAAACACATCCTTAACAAATAATAAAAGTGAGCACAGTATCTAACTTTCTCTAAGAGGCATTAATTAATGTCACTTGAAGGTCACATGTTACAAAGCAGTGTAGTAAGTTAAAAATAAATAAATAAAATTCTAGTCTGTTAGAGGTTTCCTGAATTCTAACCATCTGATGTATGGATTCTCATTTAAAATTTCTGAAAAGAGAATGAGGATACATAATATAACCTTTTCTGCCTTTGCTCATATTTAATCCCAATAAAGATGCACAGTCCTAGTATTTTGGGGATTATGAAGCTGTTGCCAAAACGCTGTCTTCTTTTCTTGCATGGCTCTACAGGGTATTTGTGCCAAATAAACAAGGCAGCTACTTTTAACTTTTCAAAATAGTTTCATTGAGCTATAGCTGACATACACTAATTTGCACAAATTTAAAACTTATAATTTGATAAATTTTGACATATGTCTACATCCACAAACCTGTCACTGCAATCAAGATAGTTTTCTCATTTTCCTCTGTGATCTCTCCCTCCTGACCTTACCACCTTATTCCTAACAACCAGGCAACAACTGGTCTGCCTTTTGTTTCTAGAGATTGTTTTAAATTTTCTGAACTTCTATACATATGAAATCATAAATGTGTACTCTTTTTTGGGGGGGGTCTGACTTCTTTAACTCAACATAAATATTTTAAGATTTATGACTGGGCATAGTGGCTCACGCCTGTAATCCCAGCACTTTGGGAGGCCGAGGCAGGCGGATCATGAGGTCAGGAGATTGAGACCATCCTGGCTAACATGGTGAAACCCCGTCTGTACTAAAAATACAAAAAATTAGCTGGGCGTAGTGGCGGGCGCCCGCAGTCCTAGCTACTTGGGAGGCTGAGGCAGGAGAATGGCGTGAACACGGGGGGAAGAGCTTGCAGTGAGCCGAGATCGCGCCACTGCACTCCAGGCCTGGGTGACAGTCAGACTCCATCTCAAAAAAATAAAAAATAAATAAATCAAAGATGTATTAACGTTGTTGCTTGTTTCAATAGTGTATTTATTTCTATTGCTAAGTAGCACTTTGTAGCAAGGATATACTATTCACCTACTGGTGGACATTTGCTTCTTTTCACTTTGAGGTTACTACAAATAAAGCTGCTGTTGACATTTGTGTACAATCTTCATATGGATTTACATGTTTACTTCTCCTGGATGAATACCTAGGAGTGAAATGGCTGAGTAACACTGTAGCAATATTACTTACTGAGTAGTCACTGGATTAAAACCATCCAGTCAAGTTAAGTGATGGCTTCTCCATGCTATGGTGACATAAATATTAGTAGGAAGTTAATTAAAAATTGTTGAATAGACAAATCAATTAATATTTTCTGGACAATTCGCATCTCATCTTCTTTATTTCAATCCAAAACTCAATAAACTCTATACAGTTGTTTATAAAGGAAACTCAAAAAGGTTGGGAAATTTACCTTCCATCACAAAGCTTACAGATTGCAAAGGTAAGATTCAAAGCCAGTAGTGTCTCCAGAACCATTACCCCGCCCCCACTTCATCTATCAATCTTTTTCATCATGTCTTTTTTATGCCTCAGTGAGGTTTATGGAGTAGAAGCATTTTTAGCCAGGTGGGTGGTATTTGCTTATTTTCTTTTCTTTTAAGTTCTAGGATAAATGTGCAGAATGTGCAGGTTTGTTATATAGGTAAACTTGTACCATGGTGGTTTGTGGCACCTATCAACCCCTCATGTAGGTGTTAAGCCCAGCATGCATTAACTGTTTATCCTGCTGTTTTCACTTCCCTACCCACCCCTCAACAACAGGCCCCCGTGTGTGTTGTTCCCCTCCCTGTATATCCATGAGTTCCTATTTTTTGGCTCCCACTTAGAAGTGAGAACATGCGGTGTTTGGTTTTCTGTTCTTGTGTTAGTTTGCTGAGGATAATGGCATCCAGCTCCATCCATAGCCCTGCAAAAGACATGATCTCATTGCTTTTTATGGCTGCATAGTATTCCATGGTGTATATGTAGCACATTTTCTTTATCCAGTATATAATTGATGTGTATTTGGGTGGATTCCATGTCTTTGCTATAGTGATGCAATGAACACGTGTGCATATATTTTTATAACAGAATAATTTATATTCCTTTAAGTATATATCCAGTAATGGGATTGCTGAGTCAAATGGTATTTCTGGTTCTAGGTCTTTCAGGAATCACCACACTGTCTTCCATAATGGTTGAATTAATTTACATACCCACCAACAGTGTACAAGTTCCTGTTTCTTCATAGCCTTGCCAGCATCTGTTTTTTTCTTGACTTTTTAATGATTGCCATTCTGACTGGTGTGAGATGGTATCTCATTGTGGTTTTGATTTGCATTTCTCTAATGATCAGTGATATTGAGCTTTTTTTCATATGCTTGTTGGTCGCATAAAAGTCTTTCTTTTTTTTTTTTTTTTTTTTTTGAGACAGCCTCACTCTGTTGCCCAGGCTGGAGTGCAGTGGTGCGATTCTCGGCTCACTGCAACCTCCGCCTCCCGGGTTCAAGCGACTCTCCTGCCTCAGCCTCCTGAGTAGCTGAGATTACAGGTGCCAGCCACCACGCCCAGCTAATTTTTTTGTATTTTTAGTAGAGGCGGGGGTCTCACCATATTGGCCAAGCTGGTCTTGAACTCCTGACCTCAAATGATCCACTTGCCTCAGCCTCCCAGAGTGCTGGGATTACAAGCGTGAGCCACTGTACCCGGCAAATGTCTTTTTTTGAGCAGTGTCTGTTTATGTCCTTTGTGGTGGGTAGTATTGGAATAGGAGAAAAAAACAAAGACCAAACATGTGAAAATGAAAAATCGTGAGATGTATTTGGGAGACTGCAAAGAGAGTAGCCTGCAAGAAGTGAGGATTTATATAGGGAATTAGTGGAGATTGAGCCCGGGATCCACATCCCACCTACAGAAGTTACCACTTTTTCTTCTGAGATGGGGAGAACTGCTATATATTTCTGAGCAAATATGTGACAGGATGAATTGAAGTAATCAAGCACAGGGTGTGGATGGATTGAGGCAGCGTGGTGTCCACTGAAATGCCCACTAAAATCTCTGATTGTGTGGAAGTGACAATTTGAAAATGAGGATGACAAAAAGAATAGAAGGGAAGGTGCTGGCGTGACAGGCCCTCAAAGAAGAAATGGTCAACATTTTGTGACTAATTAACGAATTGTTGAATTTTACCTTCATAACGTGCCCCTCTGTAATGGGAGATAAGCCTTGTTTAGTCCTAAGGTTTAATCAGGGAAGCTGATGAGCACTATTTTCTTAGTTAAATAGAGAAAAAGTGTTTACCCACTTGTCTTTATTACTAGGTCCAGTATTGTAAGAATAAACAGTTCTTTTTAGATGACCATGATCTTGTAGTAGCTTTCTTTGGGTCGTACAGATAGAGATAAAAATATAAGATGATTGAAAGTGTCAACTGATTGTGAATAATCTCAAATCATTCTCTGCAAGATGCTGCTAAAAGAATTCTCAGATTGACGTATTGACATTTTCTTCTTTGCTCCCCAAAGTATACTGCTCACTAAATTTCAGTTATTGGAAGGCCTGCTATTGTTTGGTACCAGTTATTTGAAGTTTAGCAGCATGAGGTTTATGTTTAAAATGTGTGACTCATGTTTAACCTTGTCAGGTTTTAGATGAAAAGGGGAGTTCAGAAAACACTGGTGTGTAAACAATTGAAATAGCCTTCAAGGAAAAAAAATATGAGACTAAAAGAGCTGTCAAGCTGGGAAAGTCTTAAGAAGAATCTCTGGATAAAGGTTTATAATATTATCTTTCCCTAAGGACCCAAGAAATGGAAAATATATTAGTTTTTCGATGAGCAGCTTTTGGCAAAGCACCATCAGTGCACTTCGTTAAAAACATCTCGGTGCCTCAAACCCGCAGGCTGGAATATGTAATACATATGTTGAAGGTCTGATGGGGCCTTATGAGGAAGTGATCCCTGGGAGACCCCATGAGAAAGATACTCACAGAAACAGACTTTCCTGCATCCTTCCATGGGTTTTAAAAATCCAGTGAAAGAGTCATTTAACTGCTATGGTTTCTATCTCTTACTTTCTTCTCCCCTCCACCCTCATTTTGCCCCCTGTCCCTCCAGCTGAGAGGAAACATTCCTTATATCAGCCTGGAACTATGGTGTCATGGATGCAATTGATTTCCATCCCCCAGCACAATCTTTGAGGCTGGAGCTCTGGGGCTGTGCCACAGTCAGAGTGGGTATACTCTGAGGACAGCCTGGGTGTAGAGAGAATAAATATTGAGTAAGTTTCATGTCAGAGACCATGAATTAAATCATCTACACAATCAATCTTTTCATTTTCTCAACAATCTTATGATGATTTGCCTCCATCATAGTCAAAGGAAAGGGCACAGCATAACTTGTCAAAGCTTCTCCTGTTAGTTTGAAGCAAGCAGATTTGTCTCACTCTGTAGCAGAAGCTATTGGTACCCCAGCTATAACCCCTCCTCTGTGCAAGGCAACCAGTGTCCTGCCTGAGAACTTCCAGTGGCAGTACCAAGGTAGGTTGGGTGTTCTAGAGAGCATTCCCTGCACAAAGCAGACAACTGATGGTGGATGATGGAAGTTGGCATATAAATACTCTGACTCCTCTACCCTTTGGATGGGATCACATATTATTGATTTTCAGAGTCCCCCAGTGGGATTAAGCTCCTGTTACAGTGGTAACTGGGTTGATCATGCATTTGTTGTTGGCCATCTTCCCTGTATTACTTTCCCACCACATTATTAGTGTTTCTTGCAATCAATTCTCACATAAATTACTGAACTCATAACTTTCCAAGGAAACCTAAACCAGGAAACTCTATAAAGCCAAACATTCTCCTAAAGGCTTTAGGGAAGATAACCTGTTAGACACGTTTATATGTGTTATGTTTCAGCAGCCTTTCTTAATCTTTCTCCTTCATTCTGGATCCCTTTGTTTCAATCCTTCAGGTGACCATGACTTCCTGCCTCCAGATCCTTTCCCCATCCTCATTTTTCTCCAACATTAAAAAATTTCTACTGCCATGGAAGCAAATCAACCTCAGACATGAGTGATTGATAGCTTTTCACTCTGTCAAATACATTTGCATTTCAAAATAACCTGCTTTTGTCCAAACAGATCTCTAGTAAATGCTGGATAAAGGATTTAGGGTTCAGTAGAACCAAAGACCTTCAGGATTTGTGGTATGTAAAAGTCAAAGCAACTGAGGAAGGAAGCAGAAACTCCTGAAAGAAGCTGGGTAAGACATTATCAGGGAAATAACATATGAGTTGGGCTTTGCAAGACAAATAGGACTGAATCAGCCTGCAAAGACAGGGAAACATGTTTGCAGTAGAAGGACTCTGTTTTTTAAATTTTTGAAATAATTTTCGATTTACCTAAGAATTTCAAAGACAATATAGAGAGCTCCTGTATGCCACTTACCCAGCTTCCCTTAATGTCAATATCTTACATTTCCAGGATGTAGTTAATAAAAACTAACAAATTAATAATGACAAAACACCTTTAGCTACACTACAGACTTTATTCAGATTTCACTAGTTTTTCCAACAATGTCCTATTTTCTCTTCTAGAATCAAGCCAGGAAACCACATGGCATTTAATCATTATGTTTTCTTAATCTCCTTCAGACTATGACAGTCAATCAGTCTTTCAGAAAGATCCTTTAATTCTCACAATCCAAGCAATGTGGGTTTTTCTGAATTATAAGCCCATTCTATAGGT
Source organism: Trachypithecus francoisi (assembly GCF_009764315.1). Classification (NCBI taxonomy): domain Eukaryota; kingdom Metazoa; phylum Chordata; class Mammalia; order Primates; family Cercopithecidae; genus Trachypithecus; species Trachypithecus francoisi. The sequence goes on along the minus strand of NW_022681472.1, from coordinate 76,326,405 downwards.
GAAAAAACTGGGTTTCACAAATAAGAAGTGAATACTGAGGGTAACATTTAACTAGAACTAGGACTAGAACCTGTGTCTGCTGCTTAATCAGGAATCATTCTATCATGCCACATTTTTATCTTTTCTCCTCTTCATTTGGACTCTTTCCCATCCCTTCTCTCCTATCATTTATTTTTGGATGTTTTCCTTTATCTGCTCACGTTCTCCATGTTTAGGGCTTCTTCCCTACCATATTTAGGATGAGCAGGCTGGGCAGGAGAAGAGATAATATCTTCTGGTTTATCACTTCTATGACTGCTAGGTTGGCCATAAGGCTAGTCTTGTCTGGCCTCAAACAGACTGGACTAGCAGACACCTTGAAAAAAGACTGTTGGAAGCAGACAGGAGTCTTGCTTTTTTATTGCAACAAAAGGAAGACATTCTTTCAGGCCAGTGGAAGCTACAGGTCAGATGCCGTTCAATCATGAAGAGTTCTCTTTCACCACTGGTTACACATCTTCTTTCTCCCCCACGCCATTGAGCCTTTATTAATTTTGGCCCAGAGTTTTCCTTCTCAAAGTGGATGAAAGGCAAGGAACTGCTGCTCCCCACCTGGAGGGCTAGACCATAACTATGTCCTGGGGGAGAATGGCACATTTCCAAAATGACCATTGACAGCCAAAGCATTATAATACGTGTGGCCTTGTACCATGGGAGGATATAAATCATGTTTCACACCTGGCCCTGCCTGTTTATTAGGAGTTATTTGCAAAGCCCTGTGCATACCCGCCCTGTGCATACCCTTGTATTCTGTAGTTGATAGTGCTCTCCTTCCTGGAACAAATTTCCTCTAAAACTGAGATTGTAGACGGTCATCATGAGCTTTATTTATGAATGCAGCTAGGAGACAAAGCCTGACCCAAGGAACTCATGCAGAAAAGCTCTTAGCACAATGGTAAATGAATTTAGAGACCCACACCCTCACACCAAAGGAGTACTTTTCAGAAGCTACAGGGGGTCTATAAAACCGGAAAGCGGTCATTTCAGCTAGATGTATGGATGACATCACTTTTTTGTGCCTGGGGCTTCTCCCCATTTTCCATTCTCTACTTCCCAGCCTGTGATAGACATGTGACTAGATACTAATAGAACAATAAGAGCCAGGCGTAGTGGCACATGCCTGTAATCCCAGGACTTTGGGAGGATGAGGCAGGCAGATTGCTTGAGCCCAGGAGTTCAAGACCAGCCTGGGCAACATGGTGAAAGCCTGTTTTCACTAAAAATTTAAAAATTAGCCAGCTGTGGTGGGGTGCACCTGTAGTCCCAGCTACTTAGGAGGCTGAGGTGGGAGGATCACTTGATCCTGGGAGGTGGAGGTTGCAGTGAGCCCAGATGGCATCACTGCATTCCAGCCTGGGTGACAAAGTGTCTTTAAAAAATGGAAAGGTGAGTTTTCAAAGAGAATTAAAAAGTATGTGAGGGAGGTATGTGTGTGCTGGAGAACAGTGGTGGTGAAAGAAGTAGATCCTGTATTGAGGATTAGCCCTTAGAACTAACCCAGTTGGAGCTTCCATTGGCAGAAAAGGAAACAGGTCCTAAGGGGGCACTGACTTATTAGCCAGAAGCAAAGTCAGAACTAGAACCAGTCTTTGTCTACATAATTGATCTCTCCTCTCTAGGAACTGTGCAACTGCGGTATCCCAGAGGTCAAGTCTAGTCTTCTTCAAGCTCAGCCCAGTGAGATCTAAAATTGGGCACTTACCAGAAATTAACAGAAAAGTATGGCAAAAAGGTGAGCATTCTCAGTAATATTAGTCCTGTATATCCTTGCCAAGTTAAAGTATGTATTAGTTTCCATATGTAGTAGAAAGGTAAAGTGTTTTATCCCAGTTTATACCAATAATTAATAGGACCAGGTCTTGTGAGTTGAAGCTCACTGCTTATATTACTAAAATATTGTCTTTCTAATGTATATTATTACCTACAAGCTCCATGAGGGAAACAATAATGTCTGTTTGGGTCATTATTGTTTCTTTAGTACCAAAAATTATTGTTATAGCCTTCCATTTTTTTTTTTTTTGTAGACCATATCAGAGTCCACATTTATATGATCTGTGTGCCTATTTATTCAATGTCTAACTCTCTCAGGACACACTGAATATCTTGAGTTCATGGGTCAAGTTTATTTTGCTTCTCATTGCATCTCTGACTCATAGCAGTAGGATTGCTGGATCATATGGTAGTCCTAGTTTTAGTTTTCTGAGGAACCTCCAAACTATTCTCCATAGTGGTTGTACTAATTTACATTCCCACCAACAGTGTATGAGAGTTCCCTTTTCTCCACATCCTCTTCAGCATTTGTTATGGCCTGTTTTTGGATAGAAACCATTTTAAATTGGGTGAGATGGTATCTCATTGTAGTTTTGATTTGCATTTCTCTATGATCAATGATGTTGAGCACCTTTTCAAGTACCTGTTTGCCAAGTGTATGTCTTCTTTTGAGAAATGTTGATTCATATCTTTTGCTCATTTTTAAATCAGATGATTAGATTTTTTTCCTATAGAGTTGTTTGAGCTCCTTACGTATTCTGGTTATTTAACTCAATGTGATTCCATCTGTCCATTTTTGCTTTGGTTTCCTGTGCTTGTGGGATATTAGACAAGAAGTCTTTACCCAGATCAATGTCTTGGAGAGTTTCCCCAATGTTTTCTTTTATAGTTTCATGTTTGAGGCTTTAGATTTGAGCTTTTACTCCATTTTGATTTATTTTTGTATATGGAGAGAGATGGTCTAATTTCATTTTTCTGCATATGGATATCCAGTTTCCCAAGGACCATTTACTAAAGAGATTGTCCTTTCTCCACTGTATGCTCTTGGCGTCTTGTGGAAAATGAATTCACCGTAGATGTATAGATTTATTTCTAGATTCTCTATTCTGTTCCATTGGTTTATGTGTGTGCTTTTATGCCAGTACCATGCTGTTTTAGTTACTATAGCTCTGCAGTATAATTTGAAGTCAGGTAATGTGATTTCTTCAGTTTTGTTCTTTTTGCTCAGAACAGCTTTGGTCATGTTGGGTCTTTTGTGGTTCCATATTAATTGTAGGATTACTTTTTCTGTTTCTGTGAAGAATGTCATTGGTATTATGATACGGATTGCATTGAATCTGTAGTCTGCTTTGGGCAGTATGAACATTTTAACAACATTGATTCTTCCAGTTCATGAACATGGAATAATTTCCCATTTTTGGTGTCCTCTTCATCAGTGTTTTATAGTTTTCATTGTAGAGATCTTTCACTTTGTTGGTTAATTCCTAGGTATTTAATTTAATTTGTAGCTATTGTAAATGGGATTAGTTTCTTGATTTTTAGATTGCTCACTTTTGGCATATAAAAATGCTGTTAATTTTTGTGTGTTGATTTTGTATCCTGTAATCTTACTGAATTTGTTTATCAGTTCTAATAGTTTTTTGGTAGAATCTTTAGGTTTTTCCAAATATAAGGTCACATCATCTGCAAACAAGGATAATTTGACTTCTTCCTTTTCAGTCTGGATGCCCTTTATCTTTCTCTCATCTGATTGCTCTAGCTAGAACTTCCAGTACTATGTTAAATAACAGTAGCGCAAGAAGGCATCTTTTTTTTTTTTTTAATTCCAGATCTTAGAGGGGAGGCTTTCAGTTTATCCCCATTCAGTATGATATTAGCTGTGGGTCTATCATATATGGCTTTTATTGTGTTGAGATATGTTCCTTCTATACCCAGTTTTTTGAGGGTTTTTTTTTTATCATGAAGAGATGTTGAATTTTATCCAATGCTATTCAGCATCAATTGAAAAGAACATAAGGTTTTTGCCCTTCATTCTGTTCATATGATGTATCACATTGATTGATTGGTGTATGTTGAACCATCCTTGCATCCCTGGGGTAAATCCCACTTGGTCATGATCTTTTAAACATGTTGTTGAATTCAGTTTGTTAGTATTCTTTTGAGGATTTTTGCATCAATGTTCTTCAGTGATATTGGCCTGTAGATTTCTTTTCTTGATGTGTCTTTGTCCAGGTTTGGCATCAGGGCAGTACTGGCCTCATAGAATGAGTTTGGAAATATTCCCTGTTCCTCCATTATTTTGAAATTGTTTGAGTAGGATTAGCATTAGTTCGTTAAGTGTTTGGTAAAATTCAGCAGTGAAGCCATTGGGTTTTGGGTTTTCTTTGCCGGGAGAGTTTTTATTATAGCTTTTATTTCATTATTTGTTATTGGTCTGTTCAGGTTTTGGATTTCTTCATGGTTTAATCTTGGTATGTGGTATGTATGTAGGGAATTTGTATGTTTCTTCCAGATTTTCCCAGTTTTTTGGCATATAGTTCCTCATAGTAGTCTCTAATGTTCCTTGGAATTTCTGCAGTGTCAGTTGTAATGTCTCTTTTTTCATCTCTGATTTTATTTATTTAGGTCTCTTCTCTTTTTTCCTTAGGTAGTATGGCTAAAGCTTTGTGAATTTTGTTTATCTTTGCAAAAAACTAGCTTGTTTCATTGATCTTTTGTATTTTTTTCATTTCAATTTCATTTATTTCTGCTCTGATTTTTATGACCTTTTCTTATACTAATTTTGAATTTGGTTTACTCTTGCATTTCTACTTCTTTAAGGTGCATCGTTAGGTTGTCATTTAAAGTTTTTCTATGTTTTTGATGTAGGTACTCATTGCTATAAACTTTCCTCTTAGTGCTGCTTTTGCTGTATCCCATAGGTTTTGATTTGTTGTGTTTCTACGTTCTTTTTTTCCCCAGAAACTCTTAAATTTCCTTCTTGTCAATCCACTGTTAATAAGGAACATATTGTTTAATATCCATGTGTTCATATAATTTCCAAAATTTTTCCTGTTACTGATTTGTAGTTTTATTCCAATGTGATCAGAGAAGATACTTGATATAATTTTAAATAAAAAAATTTAAGACTAGTTTTGTAGCCTAATATGTGGTCTACCATTGAGAATAATCCATGTGCTGACAAGAAGAATGCATACACTGTAGCCATTGAATGACATGTTCTGTAAATATCTATTAGATCTATTTGGTCTATAGTGCAGATGAAGTCTGATGTATCTTTGTTGATTTTCTATCTGGATGATCTGTCCATTGCTGAAAGTGGTGTATTGAAATCTCCAGCTATTATTCTATTGGGGGTCTAGCTGTCTCTTTAGTAACATTTGCTCTCTATATATCTGGGTGCTTCAGTGTTGAATGCATCTATGTTTACAATCATTATATTCTCTTGCTGAATTGGCCCTTTTATCATTATATAATAAACTATTTTTCTCTTTTTATACTTTTGTCTTGAAATCTATTTTGTCAGATGTAAATAAAGCTACTCTTGTTTTTTTATGGTCTGGTTCCCATTTGCATGTAATATCTTTTTTTTTTTTGAGACAGGGTCTCACTCTGTCACCCAGGCTGGAGTGCAGTGGCATGATATCGGCTCACTGCAACCTCCGCTTCCTGGGTTTAAGTGATTCTCCTGCCCCATCCTCCCAAGTATCTGGGATTATGGGTATGCGCCACAATGCCTGGCTAATTTTTGTAATTTTAGTAGAGACAGGGTTTCACCATGTTGGCCAGGCTGGTCTCAAACTCCTTACCTCAGGTGATCCATCTGCCTCAGCCTTCCAAAGTACTGGGATTACAGGCTTGAGCCACCACACCCGGCCGGGTCTTGGTTTTTAATACATTCAGCCACTCTGTCTCTTCATTGGAGAGTTTAGTCCATTTACATTCAATGTTATTATTGACAAGTAAGAACTTACTCCTATTATTTGTATTGTTCTCTTCCTTCTTTTCTTCCTTCTGGTCTTCCTTTTAGAGACAGCGTTTTTCTATGGTGTTATGTTTTAAATTCTTGCTTTTTATTTTTTGTGTATCTGCTGCATGTTTTTGGTTAAAGGTTATTATAAGGCTTGCAAATAATATATTATAATCCGGTGTTTTAAACTGATGACAACATTGATTGCATAAACAAATTAACAAGCAAGCAAAGAGAAACCTAGTAAAAACTCTACACTTTAAGTTTGGCTTCCCACTTTTTAACTATTTTGGGATTTCTATTTATATATTTTTATGCTGTCTATGTCTTAAAACAGTGATTGTAATTATTATTTTTGATATGTTCATCTTTTAGTTCTTCTACTGAACATATGAGTAGTTTATATGCCATGATTACAGTGTTATAATATTATGTTTGTATGTGTGGTTACTGTTATTAGTGAGTTTTCCACCTTCAGACGATTTCTTACTGATCATTAACATACTTTTCTTTCAAATTAAAGAACTTCCTTGGCCGGGCACGGTGGCTCACGCCAGCAATCCCAGCACTTTGGGAGGCCGAGGCAGGCAGATCACGAAGTCAGGAGATCGAGACCATCCTGGCTAATATGATGAAATCCCGTCTCTACTAAAAAATACAAAAAATTAGCCGGACATGGTGGCAAGCGCCTGTAGTCCCAGCTACTTGGAAGGCTGAGGCAGGAGAATGGCATGAACCCAGGAGGCGGAGCTTGCAGTGAGCTGAGATTGTGCCACTGCACTCCAGCCTGGGCAACAGAGTGAGACTACATCTCGGGAAAAAAAAAAAAAAAAAAAAAAAGAAGTGGAATCTCTTTCCCACTCCTTGTAACTTGATTTATAGAATAGAGCAGAAGTGCTATTGGAGTTTGGGAGCCTTAGATTCAAAAAGCCTTGTTACTTTCATCTTAAACTCTTGGAAGAGTTCCTTGAGTCAGTCACAAAAGCAGCCACTCTAGCCTTCAGGAGAATGAGAGGTTACATAAAAGCGAATTAATATGCTCTGGTTAATAGCCAGCCTCAAGTGCCAGATATATGAGTAAGGCTATCGTCAAGCCCAGCTGACCACCCAGTTGAATGTAACTTCTTGAATGAGCTCAGGCAAATCAACAAAGGAATCGGTCAGGCCCAGCCAGCCAACCAACGAAGCTAAGAGTTACAATAAATCATTGTTGTCTTAAGACACTAAGTTTTGAGGTGGTTTGTTATGCGGCAATAGTTAACTGCATAAAACTTATATGGTGAATAAAACAGAGTAAGAATCATACGGGTGGTAGAGATTGGCTATTTTATACAGATGGTTAGAGAAGTCCCACAGAGAAGAGCATTCTGAACAGAGGAACAGCAAAGGCAAAAGCTGTGAGGCAGGAGCATGCTTATACGGAATGTGATGAACTGTAAGGAGATCAGTGTATCTGCAATAAAGTGAGAGGGTAAGAGTGTTAACATATAAGTGCAGAGAACAGGGAAAACGGAATGTCATTGGAGGGTTTTTATCAAATATCTGCCTAGCAGTCTGCAAGAAACTCATAGCAAAAAGAGGCCTGATATATGGACCCTGCCCAATATATAGGGGCAGGAGGGAGGAGAATAAAATTACTCTAACCCCTTATGGAAAGAACATGAAGACACTTATGAAAGTCCTATGGGACGGAGGTGAGAGTAACTAAACTTTCCTGAGGTTGTCATACAGCTTCTCAATAAATTGAGAACTGGAGGGTAGTGAGAGATAAGAGGAGTTTGTTCAGTCACTGAGAGAATGAAGAGCATGCTAGGCAGAAAGAAAAGTATATGAAAGAAAGCAGGGATGGGGTCAAGTATTCAAGTCAATGGGAGAGAGAAGGGCGTTTTGTAAAAATGTGTACTGTTGTGGATGCTTAAGGAGCAACTCTGTGGTTAAACAAGCATGGTTCTAAGAATTTCTGTGTTGGACTTTATCTCTGGGAGAAAGAGGAACTGTGTCTCTCCTGTCTACCAGTGCATACCTTGTGCTTAGCACAGTATAGAACACATATAAGGCACTCAGTCATTATGGACTCACTAAACAAATTGGTTCAACTATGTTAATTAGCTTTCCCAAAACTTATTAGACTACAAAATTTATCTCCCCCGCTCATGCTATCCAGAATGCCTTGTAGTGTATCTTAAAACACCTTTGGTTGGGCAAACTTTGAAGAATGCTGCCAAAGCCCAGGATTTCAGCTAGATCACAAAGGATAGGTGATAAGATGGAGGGCTAAGTTGGGCCACTTTGGAAAGTCAAGGGTCTTAAGTTTTGTAATATCTGTTAATGAAAGCCATTGAAAAAAAAAACAGTAGAATTACATGATAAAATATATTTTCTTATAATAATAACTATTTGATGCATAGAGGATGAAAGGGAAGCAACTGGAGACCTACGCACTAGCCATTCCAAGTGTGAGGTTGTGAGGATGCAAATTAGGATGTTAGGCTGAAGATTATTTTGAAGTTCTAACTTTTTTGATATCATACATATACAAGTAGTAGAAACGTAGGAACATATGATATTTATGTTTTAGTGAAAAGGGTAATTTGATAGCTGATGTCACAACCAGATGTATTTATAGCCTTGCAGATTTTTATGTGTACCCACAAATATGTTAATTCCCCACTTTCAGCATAGTTTTATTTGGCCTAGAGCAACTCGCATAAATGTTTTTGGACCTCAGCAGCCAAATACTCAGGTAGTATCAGTAAAAGCCATATTATGAAAGTTTAAGGCATAAGTAACAACACAATAGCTGAAGGGGCAAAATTGGGCTTCAGAAGTTTTTGTCTGTTTGCATGAAAATTATGTGCGTGTGTGTGTGTGTGTGTTTATTTTGAATTCAAGTACTTGTTGGCATTTGATTTAATTTTTTTCTTGTGTGCATTTGTAATTAAATAGAAACATGCTTTACAATATGATTTTTCTTTTTTTTCTCTTAATACAAAATGGCATGTGTACCAGTGAATATAGATGATTATAGTTCTATTTTAAATTCTTATTTAAGCAATTATATTTAATTAACAAAAATTATATATATTTATGGTGTACACTGTAAAGCCTAGATATATGTACACATTATGAAATGGCTAAACCAAGCTATTTAACACATGTATTACTTCACATACTTATCTTTTTTTGATGAAACACTTAAAATTGATTTTCAGTAATTTTCAAATATATAACACATTGTTATTAACTATAGTCATCGTAATGTACAACAGATGTCTTGAACTTATTTCTTCTATTTCACTGAAATTTTTGTATCCTTTGACCAACACCTCCTCAAATCTTTCAACCTTCAGCCTCTGGTACCCACCATTTTACTGTTTCTATGAGCTGGATTTTTTTACACCCCACATATAAATCAGGTCATGAGGTATTTGTCTTTCTGTGCCCGGCTTATTTCACTTAACATAATATCTTCCAGGTTCAGCCATGTTGTCACATGATTTTCTTCTTTTACAAGATTGAATGGTTTCCATTGTGTATATAGAGTCAATTTTCCCCATCGATTCATCCATTAATGAACACTTAGGTTGATCCCATATCTTGACTATTGGGAATAATTCTGTAATGAATATGGGAGGGCAGATATCTCTTTGACATATTGTTTTATATCCTTTGAATATATACCCAGCAAAAGGATTGTGCTGAATTATATGGTATATGGTAACTCTATTTTTAATCTTTTTGAGAAACCTCCATATTATTTTAAATAATGACTGTACTAATTTACATTCCCACCACCAGTGTACAAGAGTTCTTTTTTGTCCACATTCTCACAAACACTTGTTACCTTTTGTCTTTTTGATAATAGCCTGCCAGCATTTTAAAATGTAGAATTTCATATAAAACATATATTTTCAGGTTCTATTAAAATGTCAGATGCACCATTACTGGGCCAGCATTCCCACAAGAAAACAGTCCTATCTCCGAATATTGCTTAGGCTCAGCCTACAGGGACACAGGTGGCTTCTGCGGGTGCCTAGCCAATAATTAGGGGCTGTTTACATAGATTCTTCAAAAATGTTTTCTTCTTTACCAGTAGAAACTCTGATGCACAATACTACTCTACGAATCACAGGCTCTTTGGTAAAATTTATTGATCAAAAGAGTTTATTGTTTTTGCTTATTTACTTAGTTTTTAAAAAGGAATATTTAGGCTGGGTGTGGTGGCTCACGCCTGTAATCCCAGCACTTTGGGAGGCCGAGGCAGGCAGATCACGAGGTCAGGAGATCAAGACCATCCTGGCTAACACGGAGAAACCCCGTCTCTACTAAAAATACAAAAAATTAGCCGGGCATGGTGGTGGGCGCCTGCAGTCCCAGCTACTCGGGAGGCTGAGCCAGGAGAATGGCGTGAACCCGGGATGCAGAGCTTGCAGTGAGCCGAGATCGCACCACTGCACTCCAGCCTGGGTGACAGAGCAAGACTCTGTCTCAAAAAAAAAAAAAAAAAAAAAGGAATATTTAGAGAAATTAAATAATCTGGCGTCTTAATAAAATGTGCAAAATTTATGCACAGGAATAAATTTATTTCTTAAAACAAAACCATAATTTTGCTAATAGGTAAGGGAAGAATTCATGGAGTATAGTAATAGTATATGGCTTGCAAATCTAACTTTAGCCTGCGATTTAATTTTATTTTTCTATATTTGCTAACATATTATAGCATACCATAGTATTTTAAAGCATTGAAATGCCCTAATAGATTTTCAGTTAGGGATAGTTTAATAGTAATTCACTCAACTCACTCAAACTAACTTAGGTGAAAAGGGGAATTTATTGGACTAATCCACACGTATTTCACAGATCACAAAGGCAAGGAATATAGCTGGGCCTCATGAGACACAAAGCCTACCATCTAGAAAATTAGGAACCATAGTTGGTCTCTTGAAAGCTTTGCTGTGAGCGTCTGCCTCAGTATGTTCTCTCTCTGTCTATAATTTTATTCCCTGTCTGGACAGTGCCAAATAAAGCTTAATTAAAATTCTGCATTCCGATTCCAAATTTCTAAGGAATCTTACTGGTCCATTTTGAGTCAGGGCTATGCCAGGAAAAGGCTCATGTTGTCCACAAACCTCTCACCTAGAACTGTGAGAACAGACTGTTGGGGTATATAAGTGAAAAGCATTCATTAAGAAGGGACATGGGTGTAGGAAGAAGACAAATGGCATCTTTTGCTGTATAAGGAATCTTATAATCTGTAAAGAATGCACATGGTATGATGTTTTCAGTTGGGTTTTATTTTGAAGTAAAAACAAATAAGGAAGTGGCTAAATATTCTTGTTGAATCATTGTGGTCCCGACCTTCTTGGAGCTGGTAAAACGTGTTTGGAACATTTTGCAATTCAAGACCCTTTTGTCTCCTTAATTCCAGTCATAGGTGAGTTTTATCATCTGTATATGGGTAGTAAAAAAGAAAAAAGAGAGACAAATAAGAGAGTGCGTGTGTGTGCGCGGTGCGTGTATGTGTGTGCGTGTGTTTGTTTTGGTCTTGTTTGGATACTGTGTCATTCGGTCTTGTCTGGATAGTGAGAACAGATTCTCTTCAGTCATATTGGGGCGCTTTTTGCTTATGTATAATAAAGACTTTTGGAAATGCATTCTTTTGTTCACAGGGTTTTGACTTTTATCTGACTTCTATGTCTATCTTCTATGTATTTCTCTAGGTCTCAGACCCATAGAAAACACACATGTGATAAGAAAGACCAAGAACCAGAATTACCCAAATAATTCCTTGTACTTCATATCATGTCATGACAGTGTGAGTGAATATAGTCTCTTCAGAGGTTTTTTTCTTGCATCTCAGATTATTAGAATTTTTTGTTTTAACTAGCTCCACAGTGCATTTGGCTTAACAGTCTCACCCTTGATTTAAAAAGTAAATAAGTGGCTGGGCGCGGTGGCTCAAGCCTGTAATCCCAGCACTTTGGGAGGCCGAGATGGGCGGATCACGAGGTCAGGAGATCGAGACCATCCTGGCTAACACGGTGAAACCCCGTCTCTACTAAAAAAATACAAAAATCTAGCCGGGCGAGGTGGCGGGCGCCTGTAGTCCCAGCTACTCGGGAGGCTGAGGCAGGAGAATGGCGGGAACCCGGGAGGTGGAGCTTGCAGTGAGCTGAGATCCCGCCACTGCACTCCAGCCCCGGCGACAGAGTGAGACTCCGTCTCAAAAAAAAAAAAAAAAAAAAGTAAATAAGTAAGTAAAACTTGGTAATTGAAGGGTATTTGGTTCATAATGCATGTTTTTAATTTGTACTGAGATGATTCAAGAAGGATGTCTTCATACTCAGTTATAGCCAAGAAGATTTTGGACTTCTTCTGTATCATTTCTAGATTAAGAGGTGGTGTCTTTTATTTAAGCAAATAATTTAAAACTTATTTGACCTGTGAGTGTGACTTTCGAGTGGGCTTTGCATTTGGCAAAACAAATAGTCCTGTCCACAGAAGGCAATGTGAAATTAAACAAGCCATAAAAGTTATGTGAAACACCCATCAGGAAACCCAATAATACAATTCTATCCCTGGGAATTGTAGGGTTCCCAGGATTTCAGATAAATGGAATCATATAAGCATCCTAGGAATGAGTAAAGGAGACACCATTTCCATCCTTCGTGACAATGCCCAACTTAAACCAAAGTTGCGCCAAAATGTTCCAAAAAAGCTATGAAGAAATATTCCAAGGCTCATTTTTATTGTTTTCCTGACTGGTGCTCAGTACTTTAATGACAGCACTTAACCAAATTTTGACTAGCAAAAAAAATGAAGGAAGAAGATCTAAAGAAATTCATAGTGTGTGCTCCCCAATAACATCTAGGCAATCCATTTTACAATTCCACTTTCAGAGGATTGATACACACTATTTAGTGTAGCGCTAAAATAATTCTACTCATAAAATTGGCTTGTTTACCTTTTGCTGAGTGAATAGTTTCTACAAATGGAATCAGCAGACCTTAGCAAAGGTGAACCTCAAGTCTTAAAATTGAAACAAAACTATAGGATTATAAAGCCTGTTGAAGGTCCCCTTGACTTACTATCTGTGATCAATAGAGAGCTATTCCTAACTCATTTTTAAATCCATAATTAACCTAACTGTTAAGTCCAAAGCTAACTTGTAATCTAATGTACTTCTTCACTTTTTAAAGAATGTAACTTCTAAAAAAATTGAGGCCAGGAGTGGTGGCTCACGCCTGTAATCCCAGCACTTTGGGATGCAGAGACGGGCGAATCAGGAGGTCAGGAGATGGAGACCATCCTGATCAACATGGTGAAACCCCGTCTCTACTAAAAATACAACAATTAGCTGCACATGGTGGCGCTTGCCTGTAATCCCAGCTACTGGAGGCTGAGGCAGGAGAATCACTTGAACCCAAGAGGCAGAGGTTGCAGTGAGCCAAGATTGCACCACTGCACTCCAGCCTGGTGATAGAGTGAAACTCCATCTAAAAAAAAAATTTAAAAAATTGAAATTTATAAGACTTTAAGTGGCTTGAGCTAAATTCGATCTGACTTTATACTTCTCCAAAACATTTCTGGCTTGATCATCTTTATTACACTAAAGGACAACTAATCCACCAAGTATGCAGAATTGAGAGCGTCAAGGCTGATTTCTGCTGGTCTTTATTACAATTTTTACCTTGAATGCATTATGAGAAGAGGGCTACAAATTCTTTAGACTCCAGTATATCAATAAAAAGGAAGTCTTTCCTCTTATCCCTATAATCTCTCTGATCTAGTCATTTATATTCATAGATGCAGTGACAGCAAAATTGAAGGTCACAATAATTTTAGTAAAAATTTATTATCTATAACAAAAAATCCAACTTACGCCTGGGCTTATGATTATATAAATTAGCATAAACTAATCTCAGCCATTAATTATTTTTAGCAAATAACAGAAGCTAGGCAGTTAAAACATACAGAGGAAAATAACATGGTTCTCAACTTTGTGGAATTATAATTAGGTGTTATGAGAGAGGGAAAAAAGGGTGAAATCTTAGAAACAGCATGAGAAGTGCTAAAGTAAAAGACAAAATTCTGAGGAAGCATCATTTATTAAGTTCCTAACTATGGAGTCATCTTTAGTTGGAAATCTGAGGAAAATTCCTCTAGGTTTATTCCACATGCAGCCCTGCAGAGTCTGGGCTGGAAATCAGAAACCCTGGACAATAGTCTTGCATCCACTGGGAAATTACTCTTTGTCCTTAAGACAGATTATTTACTCTTCTTGAGTAACTTTTTGAGTTGCTATTGGGGTCAAGTGAGAAACGTATTTTGAAGGCACAATCCCCTCCCATTCATTTCTTCACTCCCATCTCTCACTTCTTATTTCACTGTGGATATGATTTTTATACTGGTTTCTTCATGGTGTATCAGAGAAAGTATAGTTCTACTAAATCTGTACTGTCTCCCCAGATTCTTAGCATAATTCTTAGTTCAAAATTAGTGCCCGGAACATTCTTTATCAGATCTGTTTTCACATTTGAGCACTACTGCTTAAGGGGCAGACAGTAAGCTCATCAGGGGAGGAAACCAAGTCTATCTTTAACCTAGTGCCTAACCCATGATAGATGCCTCATAAGAATATGTTGACTGCCTGCCTGAATGGGAGGAATGGAATAAATGACAGAAGATATTTTAGAGGCTATCACTCTCAGACACTAACTCAGTTCGCTGGAGGAAACTGTCTACACTGTGGCAGCACAGTGGCCCGTTCCTATTGGAGTCACTTTAAGTTCATATGACAGATTGGGCCTGGTGTGAGAGTGAAAACCCTGGAGAGGAGAAAACAATTGATCATTTCTGTGCCAAGCACTGCATGCATAATTGCATACAATTTTTACAGTAACCCAAGAGCTGGGTATTAGCTCACTTTCATGGCTATGAAAGTCGAGGCTAGGAGAAGTTAAATAATTTACACAATGTCACATAACTGTAATCTACAAGATTTGACATCAGAACTGTGTCCTCTATGTCTGTTTCCCAAACTGTGTAATTGTGAGATGCTGGTGGCCATAGCTGAAAGAAAAAATGGTGCTTAAATGCGGTATTATTTATTCCCCTCCTCTGCCATTAGAGAACCATAATGCCTGTGAGTATATTGTGGAAGATGTGGTTGATTGCCTTCCTGAAGCTATTCATTATCTTTTTTTGTCCTGTCTCTTTCCTTTCTCTGTCTGAAAAAATAACATTTAGAGCTAAGACAGATGATTAATAAAACATTATAGGCTGTGAGAATTCCTACAAAAGTTAAATCTATTTAACTTTGTTTACCCCTTGATTTCTAAACTGATTAGACCACAGCATGCTTTCCTTTTTCTTAATGAAGAACTTATTACTATTTCAGAAGATACTGGTTTCTCCCAGAAACATTTTTTCAGGTGTTGATCAACACAATGCTTGATTAATGACAATGAAATTGTCTTTAATTTGAATATCGAAACCTGAATTGTTTGTTCGTGACATAACATACAAAAAACCCTTTGCTCATAATTTTAACCCCAGTCAACAGACAGAGAGCAAAGGCAAAAATGCTTGACACATAAGGTGTTGGTTTTCATTCTTCTGTCTAACTCTACCTGGAAAACCAAAATGGAGAGAATAAGAAGTCAAAGGAAGGACCACAACACCTTACAGATACCTGGTCTCCTTATGGAATAAAGATGGAGCTGCTGTCTCCCCTTGATGCCACCAGCCCTCTTACTCACTGTTATGCCACATCATAGACAAGCAGCTTTGTGGTCATTTCCTGAACAGATACCAGGAGGCCCCCACAGTTGATGTGAAAATGGTCTGTGAAACTGCTTCTTGGTGGCGGCTTACTGGAAATTTTATTTACCCCCGTATGGTGAGTTGTTTTATATGAAAACATAGAAGCTTAGAAAAATTGACAAATGGGATCCAATTAAACTAAAGAGCTTCTGCACAGCAAAAGAAACTATCAGCAGAGTGAACAGAAGACCTATAAAATGGGAGAAAATTTTTGCAAGCTATGCATCTGAGAAAGGTCTAATATCCAGCATCTATAAGGAACTTAAGTTTACAAGGAAAAAAACCCTATTAAAAAGTGGGGAAAGGACATGAACAGATACTTTTCATAAGAAGACGTGCACATGGGCAACTATCATATGAAAAAAACCTCAACATCGCTATCATTAGGGAAATGCAAATCAAAACCACAGTAAGATACCATCTCACACCCGTCAGAATGGCTATTATTAAAAAGTCATAAAATAGCAGATGCTGGCAATATTTTGGAGAAAAAGGAACACTTATATACTGTTGGTGGGAGTGTAAATTATTTCAACCATTGTGGAAGACAGTGTGGTGATTCACCAAAGAGCTAAAAACAGAAATACCATTCAACCCAGCTATCCTACTACTGGGCATATACCCCAAATAATATAAATCATTCTTTCATAAGGATGCATGCACATGTTCATTGCAGTACTATTCACAATAGCAAAGACATGGAAGGAACCTAAATGCCCATCAATAGCCGACTGGACATAGAAAATGTAGTACATATACACCATGGAATACTACTATGCAGCCATGGAAAGAACAATATTGTGTCCTTTGCAGGAACATGAATGGAGCTGAAGGCCATTATCATTAGCAAACTAACGCAGGAACAGACAACCAAATACCGCATGTTCTCAGTTATAAGTGGAGCTAAGTGATGAGAACACATGGATGCATAGAAGGGGAAAAACACACACTGGGGCCCATTAGAGGGTGGAGGGTGGGAGGAGGGAGAGGATCAGGAAAAATAACTAATGGGTACTAGGCTTAATACCTGGGCGATGAAATAATCTGTACAACAAACCCTCATGACACAAGTTTACCTATATAACAAACCTGCACATGTACCCCTGAACTTATATTAAAAATTAAATTAAAAAAGTAGAAGCTTAGATTGTGGTTCCCAATGTAGGACCTCTCCCACATCTTCTGTATATTCTGCACTCCTTATCTTGAAAGTTAAGTGACACGTTTTATTACAAATTGATTTTCTCTGGCACTAGCTCAGCCCAATTTATGCTTAACAGTTTAACTGGTGCACTTTTTTTGTGTGTGTCACCAGTTAGGCAAATAAATTCCCACATTACAATTTTCTCATATACCAGTTAACACAACTGAACAATACTTCCAGAACATTCATTCCTGAACTGAAATAGAGTCATCGCAAAGTCATATGGGTAAGATAAAGGAAAGTGGGAGTTTGGGAGGTCTCTGAGTTAAAGGTTGGTCCCCAGACTCCACAGCCACAGGAATTTCTCAGTTATAAACAGAGGACAGTTGTCATTTTATTTAGCTAAAGTGCAACCCAATGGGACACTGTAGACTGTAAACAGATCTTTAATAGTAAAACAAAAAAACGTTCCCAGTACTTCATCCAAGGGCTTGTTTCCCAGCCTGTTCTTTCCCCACACCCATAAGGAAAAAAAAAGTTCTAGATCTTATGATCTATGAATCTCATGTAATTTAAACTCTGATTACAGCCATCCATTCGAGTTGGAGTCATAAACTTATTGTAAGTCTGTTAACTGCTTAAATGGGTGAGGCAGATTACTTCAATTTGAAACTTAGATAAATGTCAGTTTGCAGTCAAGCAAGTTCATCTATATACATTTATATAATTTATCCAAAGCAATTTCAATCACACGAAAGGATATTTTATAATCTTGTTATTATAATTTTAGATACTCCCTCTATTATCACTATACTGTCTTAGTTGGGTGGAGATGAGGGGAGAAATATCACTAAGCAGTAACGACATATTTCTTTTTGAGCAAGAAATTGGCAAACATATCTTCAGTATTGCTCTTTGCCTTTCTACACAGCAATAGTGGGAAAGTTACAGTTATTTTTATTGTTTTGGAATGGAATTTATATGTGGTGAATCAGACTATTAACAAAGTTTCATAGAAAATTTGGATGGAATGCAGGGAAATTCTGATAGGACATGATTTTTTAACTTACCAGTAGTGTTACTTTACTTTTCTGGCAAACCTAACCTCATTTATATAAAGACTTGCCAAATGCTACTCTTCTATGGGACTTAAGACAGTTACATCAATGCTTCAATGACTCTGACACCCTTGCACCTGTTTCACAGCATTTTGTAAAATTTCTTCCAGTTGTGTTCAAACTACTAACACAGAGAGTTGGTTTCTTGGATGCTGTTCTGTATAAAGTGAAAAGTACAATCTTTTGAATATCCTAGCTACATATATATTTTTTTAAAAAAAATAATGGGGGATGACTATAGCTGGGATGTTTTACAGCATTTTTATGATTGATATCACCTCAAGTTCATGGGTTTATCATACCTTATTTGTGATCACTTCTTTATGGAAAATATTTGGCTGAGCTGAGAATATCCAAGCAAAGCAGAAAAATAAACCCATCAAACACCCTGTCTCTGAAAAGATGGTAACAGATGTTTCTCATCTTCAGATAACTTGGGGGAGGCTAACTAAAGGGTTTCCCATGTTTCCCAGATGCTGCATGCTATGTCTGGGTTCCCAGGATTCATCCAAATGAAGATGCACTGAGATTTGCTAATAGAAATTCCCCAGCTGAGAGACCGAGGGTAGAAATAAGGAAAATCAAAGAAAAAGGATTTGCATTTGAAATTCTAAGGCATCCATGGGGTGCTGCGTTTTTGAATGTAGGTCACTCTTCTTGCGTTTTTATGGCGTCCAGCAAAGGTGCCAGAAGAGTTCCATCAGCTGCTCTTAATATTCTCTTTTCCTTTAAAACTTTCCTAAATATTTTAGAAACAATAGGACAGGGAGAAAATGGCTGAAAGAACAAGAGGTGAGATCCAAAGTTAAGGAATCAAATTACTCAGTATTTCTTAGTCATTCTTAACAGTGCTACATCTCCATCTATTTCCAATAAGCTTTACATCTTTATACAAGCAGGGTGTAAGTATGAAAACACTGGTCCCTCAATAACTCACCTTGCTCATTTCACTGAATTGTTTCTCCACGGGTATGTGTCCCTTTGTATATGAAGAGATAACATTATTGAGTCTTACTATGTAGCTCACTGTTCTATGGGGTTTAAATGGATAAATGACTTAACATTTACAAGAGCGCTATGAAGGAAACACTATTAAATTTTTCATTATACAAGTTAGGACATTAAGCCATAGAAGTTAAGCTAGATATCCATTCACACGTCTAATAAATGGAGGCATCAAATTTTGAAACCAAGTAATCTAGCTTCAGAGGCCAAGTTCTGGAGCTCTATGGTGTGCTGCCTGATTCTAGATTTACAATACATCTTTACACAGGATTATGTTTTCACTGAAATTGAATCTAAATAGGAATATATTGCAAGCCCAAGAAGCCCAAGAATGTTTTTCCCAAGACCTATAACATTTTGGCTGGGGGAAACTACACTACAGAAATATGTGTACGTCTCTCCCAACTTTCTAATTCTAGGATTCTTGAATCATGTATTGTGGAACATCTGGATTACTCCAGATGCTGATGGGTATCCACAAACACCTTTTAATTACCTGTGGAGATCACAGCTGTGACATACCAATGCAGCAGAGGAATGGTATATATAAGATCAGTTGTTATTTTTGGTTCAGCCTTTTACATCATCATCTGCACAAAATAAAGAAATAGAAAATGAATATGAAAACCCATTACATCATCCATCAAGGAAATTTGTATGATTGATGTAATCTACAAAGAACTCTCTTCAAGCGCAAGGTTGCCATAGAGATTACATCCTCCAAACAACCACTTCTCAGCTATTGCTGTAGAGCTGTGATTTTGGATTTATCCTATTTGAGGGTCTTGGTCAGAATCCAAAGAACCACTGAGAAAGATTATTCTCTTGTGGAAGCACTTAGAATTGCCTTCCTTGGCACATTTTAAATTCAGGTCTGTAAAAGTTGCTCCCCTGTTAATTATAGCACAATCTAATAGATTATATTTTTTCTATTCAGCTGTCCCAGAGGAGCCAGATGATGTGATTAGAAGAAAAGGACAACACGATACCACAATGAATTTATAGATACAATTGTATTGATCCACAGCCTATATAATTAACACCACCCATATATGCAAAAGGAAACTTTTTTTTAAATTTAGCTCATGAGTTCCAATTTCTGCTCCTTAACAGAATAACTAATATCATTCTTTTTTTGGAGTTTCTTAATTCAATCCAGTGACTTTTTGTGTAAATTCAGGATTGTGATCTCAGGTTCAGTTCCGTTCAAAGCTCTATCTCAGGCTTTCCTTTCTTTCCACTTGATCCCAATCCTAAATTCTCAAGAATGGAGCAGGAGGGGCAGAGACGGAGACTTCTCAAGCAAGAAGAGGGCAATTGCTTCCTGTCTCACTCTTATTGGCTTCACAGTGTAGACAATGGTATTCAGGAGCTCCTCTGCCTCTGCCTGGCTGCACTGAGAAGCTATTTCCACTTCCACACAGCACTCTCCACTGTGCTCATCTTCCTCAGACATTTTTAGTTATGGAACCAGCCAGCAACACCCTCCACATCCGCTTGGGGAGACCTCGCCTCTCCTGATCACGTGACATCCTGGGCCTGTGACTCAAGCCTTTTTGTCAACTAATCTACATGTATCTCTTTGGCAAGCAGGCACTTCTGAATTTCTCCCATGCCACTTGTGGGTTGTGATACTGGAAGTGTTCCTAGACATCCCATGCTTCCCTGTCTCCTCTGCTCTCTATCATGTTGCAGAGTCCCATTACACATCTGTTGGGCAGTCACTGGTCATACTCCATCTGTGAAGAAAAAATATCAGCCTCCTCTACGCCACTTATCCTCCCAACTTTAAGGGGATAGGTAGTTTTCAACTGCCTTCAGGCCCTGGGAATCTCATCTTCCAAAATTCTCCTTCCTCTTATGAATAGGTTTTTTTTTCCCTCTAAGTCAGCGTTATGTATACTCCATCTGGCACAACGAATGGTAGGAAGTGAAGGGAGACAGGAGAAGAAAAATACTGGGGAAAACCCAGCTCTCCTGGTTTGTCCTATCCTCTTTACTTTTTTCCAAGAATCTGTAAAATTTATGATAGCTGAAAAAGAAACACACTGTTTGATTCTTGAAGTTATTAGACTGTGCATACTAAAGTTCTTGTGTAGGAATGACTCTTCTACACTCCAAATGCTTCCTTCCATGTGGAGGGAGTTCTACTAATGTAACGTTCCTGGATTCTCTCCCACCCTCTCATCTACTGCTCCATTGCCCCATGAGGGAAGTGGAGAGACTTTCTTATTGGTAAATTTAGAAAGAATAAATAAACTCAATAGATAAACTCAATAGATAAACTCAATTCACCATATTCATCTTTTCTCTTCCTGGGAGGCAACCTGTCTATAAAGAACATGGGTTCTTGTTTGTTCTCTGCTTGTTCCCAGAGGGGAGGCTGTGGTGTTCCAGAATGGTCTGTACCTGGATGGGGACACCTGCTCTAATTCTGGGCTCAGTATTGCTAAGTCTGTTTTCCCAAAGATGTTATTCACTACCTGTCATATCAGCTTTGTTGGTAATAAAGACGATTTTTGCTGTCTCATCTGTCTTGTTCTTATTTGTTAATTGATTCCGACTTTGGCCAGAGAAGAGAGTTACTGTTGGTTCTAATTTCCATAAATACTTTATGTATCATCCTTTCACACCATTAGTGTTCTTCTCTCTAGCTCTGTCTCCTCTCTCTCAAATCTAACGAAGAATGTGAAAACTTCAGGTCAAATTCTGGCTGTGCCACATGCAAATAATGTAACCCAAGACAGCTTATTTAGTCTCCAGGGCTTAGTTTTATCACCTATAAAGTGAAGATGTTAAGAATTCCTCCAAGAGATTATTGAGGAGATTCACTGGGACCATGTATAAAAATAGATCTCAATTGCTGCCCCTTCTCTTACTGTTGGCAGTTTTAGGTTGTGCTAAAAAAAACTGGTAACTCTTACATCTCATTTTCAGGTTTTAATTTTAAAAAGTGCTCTGATATAGCACTATCTCTTCTCCAAATCACCACTTTCAGTAACATGCAAAAGCAGATGCCCACATACAAGTACTTTCAGTGCCGAGGGTGCTTCTTCTAACAACTATTTATAACTTGATGGATTTCTATGGGCATCCAATTCAGGAGCTTTTGTTTCTTTACTGAGGTATTTCCTCATTTTTTTAAGACTGGGATGTGAGTTTATAATGTTCCAGCTTCATATGTCTCAGCCAGAAACCAGGAAAGAAAAAAATGAATAAGTTGTCTGAGAACTCTATCCAAATTCTTGCTGGACTATGGAAACCTGAATATCCTTCCTTCTCAGTCTGAAGCAGAGACTGTGAGTATGGGAAAAAAATACAGCTAAACAATTTGGATCACTGGGAACTAAAATACTGTGTATACGTGCTGAGTAAGGCTATTTTCTGACTTACGCTAAGGGGGAGGGATCCATAATCTCTTTCCTAATAGATAAGCATAAATTAATCACTGGGACAAGAAAAAAGTTATTAAAGTGACATGGATAAGAGGAAACTTGGAAGAAACAAGGAAAACATAGTGTTGAGAGATGCTCTATAACTTTAGATGAGCCATTGGATGCTGTGTAAGTTACCTAATTTTCTTCAGAAAAATTGCTCAGATGGCCTCAAGAGTTCTTTAGCAGTCAAGCTTGTCTGGGCAATGGAATTATATCTGGGCAGCAGTTCAGTTTCTGCTTTAAGGACACATACTCAGCAGAAGTAGCTTACTTCAATATTATGTATTTATTTTTATACAAGTAATCAGAGTTAAGAAATTTAAACAGAAAATAGAAAACAAGACCAATCATCATTTTCGTTGTCATAATCATCCCACTTTCCTATAATAACTACTGTTTATACTTTGTTCATTTTGCTACTGACTTTTCTTTCATTTGTGTATCTACATATGCAAATCTACACATGTATTTAGAGTAAACACACACAAATGAAATTACTTCTATAGCTACCAGAGTAGAATGATAAATGCCTTCTTATGTAACCTGCTTTTTCATTTAATATTTTAAATATCATTCCATTCAGATTTATATTATTACTTTGTTGACTATTTCCTTTCTTGAATGTACCACAATGTTTTAACCAGTCTGTAATTAATGATGTTGCTTTGAATTTTAGCTAGAACTAAGACTAGTGAGTTGAACATCCTTTTATATACAACTTTGCATAAATACTTGTCTAATTCATTATTTGATTTACATTCCTAGAACTGGAATTAATGGGTGGAAGGGAATGCATATTTTTATAGCTTCTCATACCTGTTGCCAAATTGTCCTCTAGAGAGATCATACTAATTAATATTTCTAACAGCAGTATTTGAGAGCAGCCATTTCCCCAATCTCTGCCATAACTGGATTTTCTCATTATTTTTATGCTTGAAAATCTGATAAATTGTTTTGAAAAACATCGTTTAAACAAAAGTCAGATGGTGACCACTACAATCTAAACTCTTTGTTCATAGGGTACTACAAAGTGTCCCATAAGAATGGTTTTGGGATAAAGAAAAAAATAAATATGCAAATTTGTCCACAAATCTCTTATACTAGTTACATCTCTTTGAAAAACTTATTTTGTGAGAGCTTTCCAGCAGAGAATTTTGTTTTAGAATGCAAAGATAATTTGAATTTTATCTACTAATCAAAATACTAGTTCTGCACGCTAAAAGACAGCAAAATAAAGCCAATATATTGAAGCATTTTACATCCCACATCATGACTTTTAGAAAGTAGCTTATATGTTTGTTTGAGTATCACTTGCAAAATTTGTGATTGGAATTCAATTAGTCATGAATTCATTATCTCAGTATTGTGAATAGAGAGTTGGACTGATTGATAATTGGGAGACCTAGTTCACTGTATCACTGGCTCAAGTAATAAAATTGCATTTAAATTCAAGCAATTTAAGTCGACTAGAAGTACCATGAAGAGGCAGTAATTATTAATCTGGTAGCAAGATACTGTCAATATCTTTGTGACTTTGATTAACCTATGTATATAGCAGATTTATAGTTATGTGATATGGTTAAAGGAGAAAATATTTGAAACGTATTTTTTCTAGAAGATAAGTAAAAAGGGTGTAAAACAACTGCAGGTGTCTGTGTATAGTGTGAAATACAGTGCTTAATCTTATGAAAACAAGCAATGTGACAGTTGACATTTGGAATATCTACATCTGTAATTTCTATGCCACAATATTCCAACATCATCATGCCTTTTAAACATTTTCATCTTTTAGCAAACCATTTCATTAAAATAATATGTTTTTACCTTCAAACTTGCTATAAGACGTGGTAGAATCTTACAAAGACAGCCATCATAAACTATCATGCTTATTTATTCGCTATTTAAAAAAAATTTTTAATAATATAAATGACCTCAAATCACCGTAGCAGAAACATACAAGGGAGAGGCTGGAAGCAGGCATATGCTATGCCGGGAACTCCTGCTGAGCTCCTTGATCAGTCAGCTTAAAATTTGCAAAGCAGTGATGCAGTCCCTGCTTGTAAGTTCACGTGTGAGAACATAAATCACTAGTTTCCATTTGCAAACAGCATAAGGAATCTCCTCTCTGACTCTTGTGGTTTATAGGCAAGCACACAACGGTGATGTAGTGACCTGCCAGCTAGCGTGCATTTTTTCATTTATCGAATCATTAGTCATAGCTCTGGAGAGAGGTTGGACTGTTTGTCCACTTAGGTCATTCAGTTTCCCATCCCTGCTCCTCCTGACTTGTACAAAGCCATCCCCTTCCTCCTCTAACGGATTGCCTGGTTCCCTGAAAGCCTGGCTTGCTGGCACCTGGCTATGCCCATTAGTTCCCAGGCCTAATGGATGCTTGTTCATTTGATTTGGGATGACCCCACTAAACTTGAATGTTAGATAAATTCCTATGTTCAGAACTACTGATCAAGTGTGTGCAGAATGATCAGAAACAGATCTATTAAGGACAATAAATCACTCTTGACCTTATTTTGGGGCACTGACCCAAAGTCACTCTTGATCTTATTTCTGGACATTGTTTCACTATGTCCCCATTGGCTATGATGTGGGGTTTTTCATTATTGTCCCTTTTTTGTGGTAGATTGATTATAAAAAACAACCTCAATTGTCCACATCTTCCTGTACTACACCCTTCGCAAAGAGATTTTGGACTTCCTTTCTTTAAGCAGTGGAATCTATTTCTCCACTCCTTGGATCCAGCCCAGCTAGTTAGTGACTTTCTGTGACCAACACAAAGTGAAGGAAGTAAAGGTTTACCACTTCTAAGCCTAGGCCTCAAGTGACTTTGCTCACCTTTGCTTCTTCTCTTGGAATTCTGCCATATCAACGTGGTCCAAGCCAGATAGCCGCAACATGAAAGACATGTAGAATAGAGATGAATTATCCCAGATGTAGCCATCCAGCTTAGCTACCTACTCACTGACCTGGTGGCTAAAAGCAGATGCATGAATGAGCCTTAATGAGACCAGAAGCACCACTGAACTGAGCCAAGTCCAAATTGCTAAACTTCGGAATCTTGAATGCTATTTTTAGTCACATCTTAGCAAAAGCTAACTGGTATATTTGTCCATGCTTAAAGCTACTCTTAATTTTCAAATAACAAGGAATAGTAAATACAAGTCAAAAGGTCTCAGCAAAAGTTACAAACTCAGATGCCTCCAGGAGCTAGGAAAGTCATAAAATTGAGTAAAATAGCAAAGTGTAAAAAAATTCACCAGTCTTATTAGTTTTCATTTTGTTTTCTTATACAAGTATTTTATTACAGAAGATTTTAAACATGTACAAAGTAAACCACATACTATAATAGACTTTCACCCAGCCTCAATAACCACTAACCATGTGCCATTTTTGTTTCAATATAATTCAACCCAATTCCCTAACCCCATATTTTTTAAGTTTATTTTTATTTTTATTTTTGAGATGGAGTCTTGCTCTGTCACCCAGGCTGGAGTGCAGTGGCGTGATCTCGGCTCACTGCAAGCTCCACATCCTGGGTTCATGCCATTCTCCTTCCTCAGCCTCCCGAGTAGCTGGGACTACAGGCACCCGCCACCATGCCCAGCTAATTTTTTTTGTATTTTTAGTAGAGATGTGGTTTCACCGGATTAGCCAGGAAGGTCTCGATCTCCTTTACCTCGTGATCCGCCTGCCTCGGCATCCCAAAGTGTTGGGATTACAGGCAAGAGCCACTGTATCTGGCCCATATTTTTTGTAGTTCTTTTTTTTTTTTTTTTAATGAGGTCAGATACACATACATTCAAAGGCACAAATCTTAACTGTAAATTTTTTGACAAATAAATGTATCCATATAACCTTCATACCTTTTAAAAATATAGTATTTTCATTAGAGTTGGAAAATTCTCTCATGTTCTTCCCAGGAAAATGTTTCCTCTCCCAGTGGCTACCTCTACTTTTATTTTTTTCATCAAGGTTCATTTTGCCTGAAATCATACAATATGTATTATTTTATGTTCAGCTGTCTCACTCGACACAGTATTTTTGAGATTCATGTATGGTGTGTGCTTCAGTAGTTTGTTTTTTGTATTGCTAAGTAGAATTCTGTTGCATGAATGTTAGGCTCTTATGACTAAGGAGCTAAGAATATTCTTGTACAAATACTTTTTATGTTTAATTTAATGCATTTATTAACATTTAACTGACACCTCTTTACATTTTTAGTGGTTGTTTTAGAAGTTATACGTATCTCTAACACTTCACACTCTATTTATAGTTAATATTGTACTATTAACTATAAATAACGGTAAAATATAAAAGCCTTGCTTCAGAGCAGTTCCATTTACCTCCTTCTATTTTTTGTGCTACTCTCATAAATTTTACATCTACACATAATAAATCCCACAATACCGTGTTATAATTTCTGCTTTAAATAGTCATAGGTCTTTTTTTTTTTTTTTTTTTTTTTGAGGCGGAGTCTCGCTCTGTTGCCCGGACTGGAGTGCAGTGGCCGGATCTCAGCTCACTGCAAGCTCCCCCTCCCGGGTTTACGCCATTCTCCAGCCTCAGCCTCCCGAGTAGCTGGGACTACAGGCACCCGCCATCTCGCCCGGCTAGTTTTTGTATTTTTAGTAGAGACGGGGTTTCACCGTGTTAGCCAGGATGGTCTCGATCTCCTGACCTCGCGATCTGCCCGTCTCGGCCTCCCAAAGTGCTGGGATTACAGGCTAGTCATAGGTCTTTTAAAGAAATTATTTGAAAAAGGGCCGGGCGCGGTGGCTCACGCCTGTAATCGCAGCACTTTGGGAGGCTGAGACTGGCGGATCACGAGGTCAGGAGATCGAGACCACCCTGGCTAACACAGTGAAACCCCGTCTCTACTAAAAAATACAAAAAAATAGCCGGGCGTGGTGGCGGACACCTGTAGTCCCAGGTACTCGGGAGGCTGAGGCAGGAGAGTGGTGTGAACCCGGGAGGCGGAGCTTGCAGTGAGCTGAGATGAGGCCACTGCACTCCAGCCTCGGCGACAGAGCAAGACTCCGTCTCAAAAAAAAAAAAAAAAAAAAAGAAAAAAGTATTAATGAATATGTCAGGGAAGATATTTTGATGCTATACCAATATACTGTTTGTCCTTTACATTTAACCCACAATTTTGTATTTCCTTTTTTAAAAATAATTTCAACTTTTAATTTAGATTCAGGGGAGCACATGTGCAGGCTTTTTACATTGCTATATTGCATGATGCAGAGATTTGGGATATAAATAATCTTGTCATCCAGGTAGTGAGCATAGTACCCAATAGTCAGTTTTTCATCCCATACTCCACCTCCTTCCCTTCCTTCTCTGGTAGAGCCCATACTTTAAAGTTACAGCCATTTGACCTTTGACAATTCAACAAAAATAAGCAATGGGGAAAGGACTTTCTATTCAATAAATGGTGTTAGAATAGCTGGTTAGCCATGTGTGGAAGAATAAAACTGCATCCTTTCATTTAACTATATACAAAATTAATGCAAGATGGGTTAAAGATTTAAATGTCAGAAATCAAACTATAAGAATCCTAGAAGAAAACCTAGGAAACACCATTCTGGACATCAGCCTTGGGAACGAATTTATGACTAAGTCCTCAAAAGCAATTGCAACAAAAACAAAAATTGACAAGTGAGAACTAATTAAACTAAAGAGCTTCTGCACAGTAAAATAAACTATCAAAAGAGTAAACAGACAACCTACCATATGGGAGATAATTTTTGCAAACCATGCATCTGACAAAGGTCTAATGTTCAGAATCAATAAGGACAATAAGGAACTTAACAAGCAAAAAACCATTAACCCCATTAAAAAGCAGGCAAAATACAGCCAGGTGCGGTGGCTCATTCCTCTAATCCTGGCACTTTGGGAGGTCAAGGCGGGCGGATCATGAGGTCAGGAGTTTGAGACCAGCCTGGCCAACATGGTGAAACCCTGTCTCTACTAAAAATACAAAAATTAGTCGGTCATGGTGGTGGGCACCTGTAATCCCAGCTACTCAGGAGGCTGACTCAGAAGAATCACTTGAACCTGCAGCTGGAGGTTGTAGTGAGCCGAGATCACACCACTGCACTCCAGCCTGTGCAACAGAGCAAGACTCTGTCTCAAAAAAAAAAAAAAAAGTAGGCAAAATGCATGAACAGACACGTCGCAAAAGAAGAATCCAAGGGGCCAAAAAGCATGAAAAAATGTTCTACATCATTAATCATCAGAGAAATGCAAATCAAAACCACAGTGAGATATCATCTTACACCAGTTAGAATGGCTGTTATTGAAAAGTCAAAAAATAACAGATATTGGCAGGATTGTTGAGAAAACGGAATGCTTACACGCTGTTGGTGGGAATGTAAGTCAGTTCAACCACTTTGGAAAGGAGATTGGAGATTTTTCAAAGAACTTAGAATAGAACTACCATTTGACCCAGCAATCCCATTTCTGGGAATATACCCAAAGGAATACAAATTGTTCTACCAAAAAAGAAACATGTACTTGTATGTTCATCACAGCACTATGGTCATTAGCAAAGACATGGAATCAACCTAGATGCTCATCAACAGTGGATTGGATAAAGAAAATGTGGCACATATAAATCATGGAATGCTATGTGGCCATAAAAAAGAATAAAATCATTACCTTTGCAGCAACATGGATGCAGCTGGAGGCCATTGTCCTAAATGAAGTAACACAGGAACAGAAAACTAAATACTGCATATTCTCATTTATAAGTGGGAGATAAACACTGGTACTCATGGACATAAAAATGGCAATATTTTGCTACTTTTGATCAAAATAGTTAAATCAGAACTATTTTCATATTCTTTTTACAAATTTTTATTCATTTATATTTTATTGTGTATTTTAAGGTGCACAACGTAAGTTGTTTTTGTTTTTTTAATAACATGATATTTTGACATGCACATACATAATAAAATTATTACTACAGTCATGCAAATTAGCATACCCATCACGTGGTTACATTTTTGTGGGAAGGGCATCTAACATCGACTCTTTTAGTAATTTTTCAGGATAAAATATTACTAACTACATTTCTTTTGCTGTACATGAGGCATTTAGACTTATTTGTTCTATATAACTGCAATTTTGTATACTTTGATGCACATGTCCTCATTTCTGCCCCTGTCCCTGCCCCTAGAAATGATTATTTTACTTCCTGTTTGTATGTATATAACTTACTTTAGAGTCCACATATGAGTGAGATCATGCACTATTTGACTTTCTGTGTCTGGCTAATTTTACCTACCATAATATCTCCAGGTTCATCCGTGTTGTTACAAGTGGCAGTTTTTCCTTTTTTTATGGCTGAAAAATATTGCATTGTATTGTGTATATATGGATGTACACACACATATACACATAATTTATTTATCCATCAATGGACACTGAGGTTGTTTCCATATCTTAGCTATAGTGAATAATATTGCAATGAACATGGGAGTGCAGATATCTCTTTGACATACTGATTTCATTTCCTTTGGATATATACCCAGCAGAGAGACTCCTGGATCGTATGGTAGTTCTATTTTTGACATTTTGAGGCACCTCCATACTATTTTCCATAATAGATCTTCCACTTCGCATTCCTATCAAGAGTTTGCAAGGTTCCTTTTATTCCATATCATCTTTAATGTTTATTATCTCGTCTTCTTGCTAATGGCCATCCTAACAGGTGTGAGGTGTTATCTCATAGTAGTTTTGATTCGTATTTCCTCTGATAATTACTGGTATTGAGCACCTTTTCTCATACCTATTGATCATTTTTGTATTTTCTTTAGAAAAGTGTCTATTCAGGTCCTTTGCCCATTTTTTAATCGAGTTATTTGTTTGTGTTTGTCTAGCTGTTATTGAGTTGGGTGAGTTCCTTATATTTTTTAGCTATTAACCCCTTATTTGATATATAATTTGCAAATATTTTCTCCCAATTTGTAGGCTGCCTTTTCATTTTGTCAGTTATTTTATTTGCCATGCAAAAGCTTTTTGGTTTGATGTAGTCCCACTCATTTATTTTTGCTTTTGTTGTCTGACTTTCTTAGCCTGTTTAGTGTTGCTAAGAAGGAATACCCGAGACTGGGCAATTTGTAAAGAAAAAAGGTTTATTTGGCTCACAATTCTGATGTCTGAGAAAGTTCAAGATTGAGCATCTGGTGAGAGTCTCAGGCTGCTTCCACTCATAAAGGAGAGTGAAGGGGAGCCAGTGTGTACAAAGATCACATGGAAAGATAGGAAGCAAGCATGGGGGGAGGCACCAGGTTTTTTTAACAACCATCTCTAGCAGGAACTAATATAGTGAAAACTCACTAGCTCCCAAGGGAGAACATTAATCTGTTCATGAAGGATCTGCCCCATGACCTAAACACCTCCCACTAGGCCTTACCTCCAATATGGGGGATCAAATTTCAACATGAACTTTGGAGAAGACAAATATGTAAACTGTAGCACTGACCTTCCATTTGCTAAGTTAAAAAAAAAAAAATCATTGCCAATGCCCATGTTAAGGAGTTTTTCCCCTAGGTTTTCTTCATACATTCAGGTATTATGTTTAGATCTTTAATCCATTTTAAGTTGATTTTTGTATATAAAGTGAGATAAGGGTCCAGTTTTATTCTCTTCCATGTGAATATCCAGTTTTCCCAACACTACTTTTTGAAGAGACTATCCTTTTCCCATTGTGTCTTCTTAGTGGCCTTATCAAAATTTACTTGACTGTCTATGTTTGTGTTTATTTCTGACCTCCATTTTGCTCTGTTCACCAATGTGTATGTTTTTAATGCCAGTACCATGCCGTTTTGATTACTATAACTTTGTAATATAATTTCAAATCAGAAAGTGTGATGGCTCCAGGTTTGTTGTATTTTCTGAAGATTGATTTAGCTATCTGGGATCTTTTGTGGTTCTATACAAATTTTTGAATTTTTTTCTATTTCTATGACAAATGCCATTAGAATATTGATAGGAATTGCATTGAATCTGCATATTGCTTTGGGTAGTATGAACATTTTAACAAAATTAATTCTTTCAATCAGCAAACATGGGGTTTCTCTCCATTTATTTGTGTTGCAATTTCTTTCATTGGTGTTCTAGTTCGTGGTTTTCAGTGTACAGATTTTTTACTTCCTCAGTTAAATATATTCCTGAGTATTTTATTCTTTTTGATGTTATCGCAAATTGGATTTTTAAACTTCTTTTTCAGATTGATTGTTATCGGTATAAAGAAATACAACAGATTTGTATATTGATTTTGTTTTCTAATACTTTACTAAGTTCATTTATTAGTTCTAACAGATATTTTGTGAAATCTTTAGGGTTTTCTACATATAAAATCATGTCATCTTCAAAGAGGAATAATTTCTTCCTTTCTAATTTGGATGTCTTTATTTCTATATTCTAAGCAAATCAACATGGTAAATGTTATGATAAATCCCAACGGACACACTTACTGTTGTGGAGGCAATAAAGAAGGATGGGGACTTTGGTGTGATGAATAATCCATACTCTGTCTAAGGTTGAGATTGTAGCTACTCAGTTACAGTCATTAGAAGCTGTGTAGGATTGCAGGCTTGGTGTTGCCAAAATTGTGCTTGTTAAAGAGAAACTAAAAGCCTACACTTTTATTATTAAATGTCTTGACTTTTTACTGTTGGATTACTTTGTAAACAACATATGTGGGCCTGCTTGTGATACATGTACTACCAAATTATAATTTCTAAGCTACAGTAATATGAGGTTTGTGGTGGGAATGTGCCTCTGAATGATGGAGAGATGAATTAGTAAAAGGTAAAGGCTAATTTTAGAAAAGAACTTGCATACTTATTCCAGAATAAAATCACTGAAGAAATTAATAACTGGTAAGACAGAGAACAAGAAGGAAGGGAGAGGTAGAAGAGAGTTGAGGGAAGGGAGAGGAAGATAAAGCATACTACACATCTAGAGACTACTGGGAATAAGGGAAAAGAATAATTTATTCCAATAAGGTTCAGAGTAACACCTATTCATATTTTGCTGTTAACACAATGATGAAGTTCTATTAGGTTTTGTTTTTTTTTTTTTTGACAGAGTTTTACTCTTGTCGCCCAAGCTGGAGTGCAATGGTGTGATCTTGGCTCACTGCAACCTCTGCCTCCTGGGTTCAAATGATTCTCCAGCCTCAGCCCCCGAGTAGCTGGGATTACAGGTGCCCACTACCACACCTGGCTAATCTTTGTATTTTTAGTAGAGATGTGGTTTTCCCATGTTGGCCAGGCTGGTCTCAAACTCCTGACCTCAGGTGATCCACCCACCTCAGCCTCCCAAAGTGTTGGGATTACAGGTGTGAGTCACTGCACCTGGCCGAGGTTCTATTAGTTTTTTCCAAATTGATTACTGTATATAATAGCATAAAAAACGTGTGGACTAAATTTGGGGGTACAAAATAATTAAATTTCTGCTGCACTAGTCTGGCCATGACCAAGAAGGGAGGCAGATCAGAGAACAGATATAAGAAGGGGACAGAAGAGCTTCTTCACACAGGAACATCCTGGCTCTAGCTGGATTGGGAGGGAACGACACAGTATTTGGGAAGGATTCCTAATCCCCAGAATAGTGGATACACCCCATTAACAGAGATTATGGCATATATGCAACAGACAGAAGAGACCAACTATAGAAAGAATTCTTCAACTGTGCAAGCTTCTCAAGGTCTCGCTAATCCTTACTTCATTCATGCTGCTATAGAGTGTGTTATACAAAATGCCTACTGATCATGCCAACACCTATTTAAAATCCTCCAATGATTCCTCAAAACTTTTCCAAATAAAGCATCTTAGCTTAATATAGTACATGGAGCCTGCTCAGGCTGCAATAAACAGACTATTAGAGAATAACAGTGTATATGTGGACAGACTTGCGGCCCACTGTGAGCCACTACTCTGGGGGTCACTCTCTTGTTGCTAATCATTGAAAGGATCCACGTGTGTCAGATATCAGTATATAACAGCATTGCTGAGCGATGTAGTTACATTAAATCCAAAGCAAGAAAATTAGCAGGATGTGGAACTGGTCCTCTTTCAGAAAGGAAAATATAATCAGCTTTATGATTGGCTAAAAATAGTTTACCAGTGAAACTTGCCACTGATTCTTCCAGAGTGTGAATATTACTTTGAGCAGGGAAATTAAATGAGCCCTGAGTTCTCACAAACTATCTTTGCCTTCTTTGTCAAGACATTAACTTGTTAGATCTGAGTTTCATCTATGAAATAAAAAGATTGGTACAGGGCTATTTTTCTAAGCATATTAATTTCAAAATGCGTTGGGACTTGCAAATGGTATACATTATATCTGTACAGCTTTTTATCTCTATTATACTTCAATAAGTGGTTTAAAAAGAGAACTGGGATTCTACTTTAGGAGATCATCATTTCCTTATTACCAAATGGCAATTACAGGATGGACTTTGAATACACTAAACAGTATAATAATAGTAGCTTGCGGCCGGGCACGGTGGCTCATGCCTGTGATCCCAGCACTTTGGGAGGCCGAGGCGGGCGGATCACGAGGTCAGGAGTTTGAGACCAGCTTGGCCAACATGGTGAAACCCCGTCTCTAATAAAAATACAAAAAAAATTAGCCGGATGTGGTGGCAGGCTCCCGTAATCCCAGCTACTCAGGAAGCTGAGGCAGGAGAATTGCTTGAACCCGGGAGGTGGAGGTTGCAGTGAGCCGAGATCGCACCACTGCACTCCAGCCTGGGTGACAGAGTGAGACTCCATCTTTAAAAAAAAAAAAGTAGCTTTCAATTAGTAGTATTTTATTATTTGCAACTTCCAAAATGCAATGCTTTTGAAACAGACCCAATAGCCTCATAGACAGTTGTTTCTGGATAAACAAGAATTGACCCTTCTGGTCTTAAAGTTTGAAATTTAGATTTGTTTTATCTGAGTTCCTTCCTCAGGAAGTGACCTTCAGTCCTCTCAAAAAAAGTTTCAAAGAACTGAAACTCACAAGATCACCACATCCAGACAATGAGATGCCAGATCCCTCAGTTATCATGATTGCTTCCTTGACCCATCCTAGTTCCTGTTTTCCTACACATTGTTACATTTCTTCCTTGCTATATAGACTCCTAGTTTTAGTGGGTCGGGGGGGATGGACTTGAGACTGATCTCTCATCTTCTCAGCTGCAGCACCGGATTAAAGCATTCCTCCTTGGCAGTACTCATCATCTCAGTCATTGACTTTCTGTACAGAGAGCAGCAGAACCTAGACTACACCCTAGATGTTTTATTAACACTTTTAACTGTTTGCTTGACTTCTGACTAGGAAGATTCTAGAAAAACTTGCTAATTTCTCAGTGTTCCAGTAACGTCATGTGTTACAAACATGTCTTCCTTCCAAGAAATTGCAACAAATCACAAAAACAAGGTATATTAGTCCATTCTCAAACTGCTAATAAAGACATACCTAAGACTGGGTAGAGGAAAGAGGTTTAATTGACTCGCAGTTCCACAGGGCTGGGGAGGCCTCAGGAAACTTACACTCATGGCAGAAGAGGAAGCAAACACATCCTTCACAGGGTGGCAGCAAGGAGAAGTGCTGAGCAAAAGGGGGAAAAGCCTTTTACAAAACCATCAGATCTCATGATAACTCACTCATTATCACAAGAACAGCATGAGGATAATTGACCCCAAAATTAAATTACATCCCACTGGATCCCTCCCATGACGCTTGGGGATTATGGGGACTACAATTGAAGATGAGATTTGGGTGGGGACACAACAAACCATATCACAATGATAGTAGCATATATGGTTGAAGAGAAAACAGATGGACTGTAGGTGTGTGTGTGTATGTGTGTATGTAACAGAAACAATAGTTGTCCTCTTTTCAGAATATCCTTATACAGAGATTAAGTAAAACATCATATTTAATTAAACTTTCAAGCACAGACCCAAGCACATAGTAAGAACTCAAAAAGCTGTTAACTATTGTTATTTCATTAAGACAATTACCAAAGTAGAAGAGACTGGCAATTAAAGCTAAAGAAATGTAATTTAGAGAGTAAGAGACAAGATACAACGAAAATTAAAGATGGATTAATACAAAGAAGGATGAGACATATCTTTCTTAGTCGAAAAATATGAAGAAACAAAGGAGTAAATGAGGTATTCTTATATGTGCCAATTTTTAGGTACTATTTAGATATTTAAATATAAATAGCCCACAAACATTTAAAATGTGATATTGGAATAACGAGCAAGCTCAGGACTCTCAATATAGATGTAGAACTAAGCTGTTTAAGGGCAGATGCCATATGAAGATGTGAAGGCAAAAAAATGTTAAGATTAAAAAACTGAACCCTAATGCTTTGTGTTTATATCTACATTTAGGAAATAGAACAAGCAATAAAGCAAATAGAGGAGGAGAACTAGTTATGCTGAAATAATCCAATGTCTAACACACCCTCTGGCTCATAGGACGTTCACAGATAAATACTGATGACTTAATTACAATTGCACTGCACAGAAAGTCAATCATGGAGACAATTATTATTGCCAAGGAAGATGGATTTAATAGGGTGCTGTATCCAAGGAGATTTGGGAGATCAGTCTCAAATCCATCTCCCTGACTGACTAAAATTAGGAGTTTATATAGCAGAGAAGAAATGTAACAAAGTATAAGAAAACAGGAACTCATATAAAACAAATGTAAGTTTCAGGCTTTAAGAAATTGACCAGAAGGGCCAATTCCTATGTATGTGTGTGAAATATATGTATATATATATTTCATACATATATATGAAAAAAACTGTCTATGGGACTATCAGGTTGGCTTCACTTGCAGGTAATCTTTAAAATTACCTCTTAATATCAGAGGTCAATGACAACCTCTGGTTCTAAGAAGAAGGTGGTAGTTGTTCAGAGGAGGCAATAAGAACAGACTATTTAAAGAAATTTGTCAGTGCAAAACAATGGAAAAAGAGAATGGTAATCTGCAGGATCATACAAGTCAGGACCATAAGAAAAGATATAAAAAGGTTTTTCAAATACAGATTTTCTGAACATAATTATAGGTATAAGAAGAATCCTTAAGGGTGAGAGAGATGATGATGGTTTATGAAACAGAACAGATGACTGATGGACCAAGAAAGAAGGGAACTGGGATGGAATAAAAGACATAAGAAAAGGGTTTTTATGTCAAAAGTAGGAGATCAACCTCTTCTGAAAAAGAGTTTAAGAACAAGATGAGTAAAACTATAAAGGAAATGTGATATGAAGAGGGATGGTTAATTTTAAAAGCAGTTTTGACCTTGTCATTCATCTTTACAACTTTTCCACAGCTCTCCATCATCGTTGATAGGTTTGGAGGTTGGTGGGGGTGACTGCTATGGATCACAAGAGTAACTGAAGACGCTGCAATAGAAAGTTAGTGGGGAATTGATATTTAGATTCAACTAAAATTTAATATGTCTTTCCTTCTTATGCAGCACAAACTTTCCTGTGCAGTAATTCTGTCAGGTGGGCATGACTGTCTGATTGTATGGAATATGAAACTTACTAATTGGCCAAATGATTTACTCCAGGTCATCCTGCTAGTTAGTTATAATGCAGATTTAAACGTGGTGTCCTGATTTCCAAGTCCTCTTTATTTTTAGAACACCAAACTTGTGTTGTAGCTTTGATGAGCTGCTATGTCTTACTGTGTTGTCATCGAGTCATTAAGATAGAGAAGGCACTGGGTATTATGGACAACAACTAACAACCCCAGGCGTGGTCCTTCCTGCCCTCAATTTGCTAAGGCCATTTTTGTATAATGAAAAGAGATTGTAAGACGAATAACAAAACAAACAACACTGTCGTTTGAGTTCTGGTTTGGTTCCTTATTTTCTACTTAATATTAATAAAAAATAATCTTACTTGTAACATGGAGATGATCCCTTTGTTATGTAACCTTTTGTGCAGTACAAAGGCCAAATCAGATTATATAAATTAAATAAGGTAGTAATTAATGGAAGACTACATGTTAAATAATAAGCCAATTCATTACTGTATCCTCAGCACTTACAACAAAGCTTGGGAGATAACACATAATCAATAAATGTTGTAAAATAAACTCATGAATACATACAAAGCAGGGTATACCATAATTATTTTGTAATGCTGTGTCGAAGCTTTCAAGGGCAGGGCAGTTATGGGGTCCTAGACATTTGAAATACGTTCTAAAATTAAAAAACACTACCTTCCACATAAATGGAACATTTCTAATACCTACATTTATTGTATTTTCAATAGTATTTAAGTTGCAATGTAATTATTTTAAAATTTAGCAGGCAAACTTTATTCTTTCGGTGTCTGGGAAGAATTTTTTCGGTGTTGATTAAGCTGAGACACTTATCCAAAAATAATAAAGCCACCCAAAATGAATACTTACTTAATCAAATACAGAAGTCAAGCATAATCGCTTTGTAAAATACTTTAACTTTTGGCTAATGTTATTTCCAAACCTTAGCTGGTTTTTTTAACAGGTGATATTTGGATATTGAGATTAGAGGCTGTGAGAGCAAAAATTTAATTGTTTGAGGCACAAAAAGAGCAATCTTGGTGAAAGGGATGACGGCTGTAAACTCCCCCCACCCACATCAACTTTTTTTAGTGGAGTAAACAAACTTAGTGCCCAGAATCCAGTGTTCCCAGGCATCAATTGTAGAAAATCTTTGTATTGTTATGGATCAAAATAAGAAGCTGCAACAGAGTTGCCACTCATGGGTAAAACTTGTAGGCTTTCCAAGAGTGGCTGCTGGCAAACAGCCCAGGGCAGCAGCAGGCTCTGGCAACTCCTGAACTCCAGCTGGGGCTACAGCCCCAAAAGCTTGCAGAGTAATTAAAAATCATGACGTGTCCCTCTCTGGACCATACACCTTGAGCGACTCTGTCTGAGGTCCCATGGGTGGTTATCTTCATCCCACCATTTGGAATCCCGGAAATGTGTGAACGCAGGCAGTCTGCTGCAATGAGTGAACACAGTTACCACTTAGGAGAGAGGAAAAGAGGCCCATCAGATGCCTCAACTCTCTCTTGACTGCTAGCTGAACGGGTTAGGAAGTGCAGGAATGGGCGGTCCTGATTTTGTCTCCTTTCAGAAATCTAGATAGCTTGCCTAGAAGGTAAGTGTGCTGTGCTGTGATGTCAGCCTGATCTGTGTTCAGATCCCACCTCTACCTTTCTAGCTCGGTGAACTTTACTTAACCATTGTAAGAATCCATGCCCTCATGTATAAAATAAGGAACATGGTGTTGTCCACTTGGGGATACTATGAGAATTAAGTAGGATATTTTATGTACAGCTTTTAGCACAGCATCTTGCATACAGAAAGTACACAATGAAAAGGTGAAATAAGTGAGAGAGATGGGCAAATATGGGTGAATGGGAAGAACTGCAGCAGGAATTTGTGTCATATGCATGGAGCATAACCCAGGCATGCTTTGTCTTCCATACCAACAAGTTGATGAAATGACCATCTTGGGCATTTTTCAACTTCATTAAGGCAAGTTTGTTCTTCCAAAAACTGCAAGAAATCATTCTGGCAAAGGCATGTAAAGGGATTTTGTTGTTGTTGTTGTTGTTGTTTTGAGACGGAGTCTGGCTTTGTCACCCGGGCTGGAGTGCAGTGGTGTGATCTCGGCTCACCGCAACCTCTGCCTCGTGGGTTCAAGCGATTCTCCTGCTTCAGTCTCCTGAGTAGCTGGGATTACAGGTACGTGCCACTACGGCCGACTGATTTTTGTATTTTTGGTGGAGACCGGGTTTTATCACGTTGGCCAGGCTGGACTCGAACTCCTCCCCTCAAGTGGTCGGGCTGCCTCAGACTCCCAAAGTGCTGGAATTACACACATTAGCCACTGCACCTGGTCGTAAAGGGATGCTGTGAAGGAAAAATTCCTGGGACTGGAAATCCAGAATTCTGAATTCTAGTAAAGATCTGACCATGAAAAAATTGTAAACCTGGAGAACTTACTTAATTTCTGGGCCCAGGTTTTCTCTTTTGTCAAATGAAGCATTTGGAGTAGTTGGCTGATTTTCAGATTATATTCTTCAGAGCCCTGAGATTGCAGGACTGTGACTCCTAGTCACCTCTGGAAGGATGGGGAGGAGGAAAGAGAACTGATGGAGCTTTTCCTTTTTGGAGACTGAAAACAGTGGCTTCCCTCTGATCTCTTTTGAGTATTGGTGACCCCTACTCTGTCTCTTTGAAAAGTGAGTACTCTTCAAGCAATGCCTGAGTAGCACCGGACTGGATAATGGCTGTGAGATTCTTTCTAGTATTTTTTTTAAAAAGTAATCTTTGGCCAGGCACGGTGGCTCACGCCTGTAATCCCAGCACTTTGGGAGGCCGAGGCGGGCGGATCACAAGGTCAGGAGATGGAGACCATCCTGGCTAACACAGTGAAACCCCATCTCTACTAAAAATACAAAAAATTAGCCGGCGTGGTGGCGGGCGCCTGTAGTCCCAGCTACTCGGGAGACTGAGGCCAGAGAATGGTGTGAACCCACAAGGCAGAGCTTGCAGTGAGCCGAGATCATGCCACTGCACTCTAGCGTGGTGACAGAGCGAGACTATCTCATCAAAAAAAAAAAAAAAAAAAAGTAACCTTTAATCATAATCAGTTCCATAATTTATGGGGGCCAGTTCAGAATAAAAATGTGAAACCCCTTGTTCAAAAGGTATTACAAAGACTTTTTCATTTATTTTGCAGCCTTGCCATGCCCCCCTCCACTGCCCCGTGCCCCCAACCTCATCATGGTAGTTTTTATTTTCTACTTAATGTTATGTCCCCTTGGGATAGGGATATTTGAGGGGCGTAGAGACCCTCACAGATGCTCAGGTCCACATTCCATGACTTAGCAAGCAGAACACACATATCCGACTCTAAGCCACCCTGTACCCATACCCAGGCTCCCACTAGGGAGGAAGCAGTGCAGCAACTGCAAGTTAGAGGCCAGGGAGCTGAGAACACATCCTTGGGATATGTCCAAGGCAGGCCTGGGTGTGAGCTGGACCTGCAAGCCCCTGGCTCATGCTCCTTGTCCTGCCAGACTTCGCTACACAACACCAATTCAAAGGTAAAATTATTATGAATTTCAAGATAGTGTCCCCAGAGCATTATACCCCAAGTCTTCGGGGTGGGATCTTATGTTGCTGCCTTAGTTGTATGTCCATGAAATTGACATTGGCCTTAATATCAATAACCTCAAAAGAATTGTTCTAAGCTAGTGGTTTGGGTCAGTTTTTGCAAACGACTAGACTATAGACACAAATGTGATTTGATTGTCTGAGTATTACTTGGATCAGTTTCAAAAAGGGCAAAACAAAACCACAAAAATCAAACAACACACACACACACGCACATACAAATCAACTATAAAACCACACACACACACACCCCTATTAACAATAGGAACAACTACTATTATTTGGGAAACCACTTAATGTGGTTTAATCAGGATTAAAATAACCCCCGGCCCACCAACACCCACATTCTGAATTCTATAATTCTTCTTGGTTCTCTGTACAGAAGTTTTATGTCTCTCACCTTTTTCTCCCAAATTTTCTCAACTAACTACCCTCATGTTGTTTTCCTCCTCTCTCTAGGTTTTTGCTAGACAGCTACCTTGCTACCATCCTGTTTTCTTTCCTTGCTCTTCTCCCGTGAACTAAACAATCTGGAACCTGGTTTCTTTCACTGTGCCCTGACCCATCCTTCCCCTGGAACACACATCAATACAACTTGCCTTTGATCTATTGTTAAATTACTCCCTCATTAATCTCCTGGTTGATAGGCCAACCATTACCAAGTTACATTTGCCAATGTATACATTTACCTTGAACATTCAAGGAAGAAGGAAACCCCATATGCCTGAAGTACAAATACAGATACAATTGCAGAGGAGGCTATTTTTCAAAACATGTCTTGTTTGAACCAACACACATGCAAAAGCACACATGGGAATACTAGTTATCTGCAAATAGGCTTATCAACCCTGTCCAAATGGGAATAGACATTTGCAGCTATTCAAAACTAAGAGACTTGTTGGCTCTGACTTTAGATATATAGAATAAACAAATCCTGCTCAAACCAGTTCCAACTCAATCTCGGCCATGAGATTAAAGCCTAAACTCCTGATGTATCCCTCTGAGTCACTAACAACTTATGTCAAAGTGTATGCAGATTTAAATTGTTAGGTGGAGGCAGGGAAGCTGGAGGCTAAGGTTCTTTATATACTTCCAAGTATACTTTACTTTCAAAGGGTATTTTATATACTTTCACATTAGACCAGCATCATTTGGCCCAATTGCAGACAGTTCTCTTTGTTGGCATAAATGGGCTGGTTTCTATATAGGAGGCTTTATTTAATACTATATGCACAAAATATTTAAAAAACGGAATGCAATTCTTCATTTATTTTCTATATTGTATATACATTTAATTTTAAAATTTTAAGTAAGGTAATATTGATATTAATAGAACTGCATTTTATTTGCATCATTTACCAAAATTTAACTTCCAGTTCAACCAACTGTGAAAGTTTATGTAATTTAACGTCAGTAGACCAAGTGATATACAAAGAAAATGGCCACTTTTAAATCAGGATTTGTTCTGCATTATTTTCAGTTTGGGATATCACAATGTTTTCAGAAATATATCCCATTCATAATAAGTGATGACTCTGATTTTTGTGTATTTGTTATTTTATTGTTTTATTTTGTTTTTCCAAAAAGGGACTTTGCCTACTACTTAGAAGTAAAATGAAGATTTTTCACAGTGCCTACCGAGCTCTCCACTGGATACTGAAATGTAAATGAATAAAGTTCTATACATGCAGCTCAACATTTTAATAGAAATTGTTTTTATTCCATAATAATCATCAGCACATATATATTTTAATAAAAACATGCTTAGTTTCTAAAACTCGACGGGTAGCAACACCTAAACATTTCCCTAGTTATAAAAAATTATAGGTAAAAACACATGGCTCTGCCCTGGTAAAAAGCATAGTACTTAACAGTGCTGCCAGGAAATTTTCATGAACCTCCCTGTGTTGGAAATAGAAAGATCAGTGGAAAGCTAAAGATACTGGGAAACTAAAGCACTTTTTGTCTCTCCCATAGCAGTTAGCTGAAAAGCATTTAAAAGGACACGTGGCTCGTGAGAAGGCAGATGTAATTTCACTCTTCACCTTGAGTATTTTACCTGTGTAGGGATGACTGAATTTGTCATAATTTATAAACTGCTACATCTCACACACAATTAAACAAGGAAATTGGCCTCTGCTGTATTTAAAAAGAGATTTGTGGCTGGGCGCGGTGGCTCACGCTTGTAATCCCAGCACTCTGGGAGGCCGAGGTGGGCGGATCACGAGGTCAGGAGATCAAGACCATCCTGGCTAACAACGGTGA
This sequence comes from Trachypithecus francoisi, assembly GCF_009764315.1. Classification (NCBI taxonomy): domain Eukaryota; kingdom Metazoa; phylum Chordata; class Mammalia; order Primates; family Cercopithecidae; genus Trachypithecus; species Trachypithecus francoisi. Next base: position 76,283,610 of record NW_022681472.1, on the reverse strand, counting down.
AACCCCGTCTCTACTAAAAATAAAAAAAAAATAAAAAAAAATATTAGCCGGGCGTGGTGGCGGGTGCCTGTAGTCCCATCTACTCGGGAGGCTGAGGCAGGAGAATGGCGTGAACCTGGGAGGCGGAGCTTGCAGTGAGCTGAGATCGTGCCACCACACTCCAGCCTGGGCGACAGAGCGAGACTCCATCTCAAAAAAAAAAAAAAAAAAGAGATTTGTGGTTGCCTGACCCTGATTCATTGGAAGAATCTCCAAGGTGTCTACACCCTGTTTATCTTATATGGGAATGAACTTGAAGCTCTGTATATTAGAAACTGTACCTTAGATGTGAAGATTAAAAATTAGCAAGGCTAGTATTCTTTTAATTAAAAAAATTAATTGACAAATAATAATTGTATCATTTATGGGATACAATGTGGTATTTTTACATATGAATACAGTGTGAAATGATTAAATCAAGCTAAATAACATATCCATTACCTCACTTACCATGTTTACGAGTCATTTGAAGTTTGCTCTCTTAGCAATTTGGAAATGCACAATATAATAACTACAGTCACCATGCTGTGCAATATCGATATAAAAAACTTATTCCTTCTATCTGTCTAAAACTTTAGACTATTTGGCCTATAAGGCAGTATGAAGCAGCAATTAAGTGCATGGGCTTTGGATTACATATGTTTTGTGTTCATTCCTGACCTTGTAACTTGTAACTATGTGACAATGCAAATTACTAACTTCTCTATGCTTCAGTTTTCTCAGCTATAAAATGAGGATAATAGTATTACTACCTCACATACATCTTGTTAATGTTAAGTGTACACGGCCTGGCAAATAGTAAACCTATAGGAAATGGTTACTATGGTTATCAGTGTTATTTGCTCTTTTTCTTTTCCTTTTTATCTTATAATTCAGTGAGTGCAAGGTGTCTCTCAAAAGAAACAGGAAAGTCACTGTAATTGCTTGTTTATTGTTCTTATGCTACTTCTCAATCCCTCACAATAATCTTTATGTCTGATATAGTTTGGCTGTGTTTCCACCCACGTCTCATCTTAAATTGTAGTTCCCATAATCCCCACATACCGTGGGAGGGATCAGGTGGAGATAATTCAATCATGGGGGCGGTTTCCCTCATCTAGTTCTCAGGATCATGAGTTAGTTCTCATGAGATCTGATGGTTTTATAAGGGGCTTTCCCATTCGCTGGGCACCCATTCTTTTCCTTCCTGCTGCCATGTGAAGAAGGACATATTTGCTTCCCTTTCCACAATGATTGTAAGTTTCCTGAGGCCTCCCTAGCCCTGTGGAACAGTGAGCAATTAAACCTTTTTTGTTTATAAATTACCCAGTCTTGGGTAGTTCTTTTTAGCAGCATGAGAATGGACTAATACAAGGTATACATCTAGACGAGTTCCCCTTTTTTTCTTCTAAATACTTTATCCAATTGGTGAATTATCCTAATTTTCAACATATGCAAGAAACAATGAATATTTTACAAAGAATAGGAATAGTAGCACTTTAGAATCATGTTTCTAATTGTAGGTGCCAAAGTGTAAACCATAGTTTTTGTTATGATTGGTTCCAAGATGGGAGCTGCAGAATTGGATAATAAAGGCTGGCTTTAGGATCACAATGTTCTATGTCCAGAGATGAGTAACCACTTCTAGAATTACTATCTCCAGAGCTATGCTATGTCTACTGCATTGCACAAGCAAAATGGGTGTCTTGCATCCTACTGCCTCTTTCCACACTAATTCCATTTGGAATTCGATTCTATTGCCAATCACTGCTCTCAATTAGCAGAAAGAACTTAAGTCACATCTGGAACCTAGCTTTGTAGCCTCTGAGCCCAGAAGACACACCCAAAGGAGAATGGAAAGATATCAAGCAAGCCAATCTAAAGTTCGTGCAAATGCCTTAATAGAATCATTTCTTCTTTGCTTCAGCTTTTTTTCACTGTTCATAGGAAGTATTACTTCATGTAAAATAATGTAGATGCTTATGAAATAAAAAGGAAAAATCCATAAGTTATTGAAATAAGATGTTTTTTCCCTGTTTATTTTCCTTTCAAGTTTCAGTGGCAGATAACAGATGAAGACTTTTGAGTTTTGCAGAAAGGGGCCCCAGCAGCTGTGGTGGGCATAGAATAATAACTGAGATTTTTTGCAGAGCTATCTTGACAGATTGATAACTTCTGTGTGTAGGGATTCTGCAAATAAGATAAACAAAGATGAAAGTGAGAGAAAGTTGGATGGTTTAGAGTAAACATTACTAACTCTCTTCAGTGGTGTATGTGTCATTTGCAAAGCAATTGGTTTCTGCTCTAAATCCACAGTTCTCAAAATATGGTGTGCATTACCTTATTCCAAGAAAATTGTAAAAATGCAAATCATTTGGCCTCATTGCAGATTTAGTAAACTGAAATATCCAAGAATTAGGGCCTAAGAATCTGCACTATAAAAGCACCTCAGATCTTGAATATAAAGTTCCTGGGCACCAAGTCAGATACTCCCCGGCTAGAGGTAATTGTTCATATTTTCAGAGAAAGAAATAATTGCTGCTGGTAGTGGGAAGAAGAATATGCTAATACACTTTTTAAATTTTTATTTTTCTCCAAAGAGATGTGGGAGTAAATACAGCAAATGAAAACAGAATGTGAACAAACGGGAAGTGAGCTTATCTAGTGATTAGATGTTATTTAGGTTTTGTAACTTTAATCAAAAATGGCACTCTCAAAGCTTTTCAGCTCAGTTTTTCTCCTAATAACAGGATAAGGTCATTTCCTACATAGGGAGGGAAAAACAACATTTGTAGACTCCCTTCTCTGTACGAGATCCTTTCAACATGCCATTTTTATTTGACTTCATTCTCACCCTCAAGGAGCCATGTGTTTGATTCTAAGTTCTGAATGGCAGAAACTCCTTAGGCATCCCTTCTGGAAAAACTGAAGCATTCTTCCTGATTCTCATTGCAAACTCTCCTACACCAGATGCCTTAGAGACCTAAAATCCCAAGGAACAGCCAACTGAAATCGTGAGTCTAGAACAAAGCAAGAGAGATGGAAGTGGTTGTCCCAGAAAATGCAAAACTCAATGGCACTCAGCACCTGGCTCATTACTGAGCTCTGGAGGTAGGACTGGCTGACTGGAAACCAGTTTCCATCTCTCACCTACATGCCTCCTACAGGTAGCATGCTGCCCATGAAGCAATTGTCATTTTGACTTGGGCACTGCTCCTGAATCCTTATGAATATCTCCTCTTCAGTATCCCAAAGGCATCGAAGCTTACTATGTCCCAAACTTAATCAATGACTTTTAAATACTCTTGAGCTTGTTTCTTATTCCATGTCTCTGTATCTACCAAGAGTCCACTACAGAGCTAGTTGCATACATCAGAAGCCTAAGAATCTTTCGACATCTCCCTGTCACTTGTCTGACATCCACAGTCAGTCCATGCCAAGTCACTGGATTTTACGTCTATATTTGCCTTTCCCCCTCTATGTCAAACAACAAAAAACTATTTTGAGCTATGATTTTCTTCCCCATAAGCTTCAGTAGCGGAATCTCAACTGGTTTCACCGTATCCTCTACTTGACCCTCTCCAACATTTTTTCTTAACCCACCAGCCAGAGTGACTTATTCAAGCATAAATCTGATTAACCCTCTCCCTTGCCTTAAAGCTGTCTTTCGTGTCTTCCCATTGCTCTCAGGATAATGGGAAGGATTTGTATCTTGCTGAAACTGAAACAGCCATATATAGTTTGGTCAGTCACTACCTGCTTCTTGAGACTCACTTTCACCACTCTTCACATTAAGAAGCTTCTCTTTGTCGAAGAGCCTGATCCCTCCCATGATATGTGGGGATTATGGGAACTACAATTTAAGATGAGATGTGGGTGGAAACACAGCCAAAGTATATCATATGTAAAGATTATTATGAGGGATTGAGAAGTAGCATAAGAACAATAAACAGGCAACTACAGTGACTTTCCTGTTTCTTTTGAGAGACACCTTGCACTCACTGAATTATCAGATAAAAAGGAAAATAAAAAGAGCAAATAACATTAATAAACATAGTTACCATTTCCTATAGGTTTACTATTTGCTAGGCCGTCTACACTTAACATTAACAAGATGTCTGTGAGGTAGTAATACTATTATCCTCATTTTATAGCTGAGAAAACTGAAGAGGCATAAAGACCTTCTTCAGTTTTACTGACTCTCTGTTCTCAGCCATATCACAGGGTCTTAATGTATGCTGTTCTACCTGCCTGGAATCTTCTTCACTCCTACTTGACTTATTGCTTATTACCTTCCCCAGATGTCAATTCCATTTCCTCAGAGAAGCCATGGCTGATTCACATTTTTACTAGGTGCATTCACAGCACCATGGTTCTCTCTGTGAAAGAACTTATCATAGCTGCAATTTTATATTTGTTTATGTTATGGTTCGATTAATAATCTGTGAAACCACTAGCAGATTCTCTTTTTAAAGGCAAAGATTATGCTTTCCTTAGGGCTGGCACTGTCTTGGGCAGATGGCAGAATTAAATGAATTGTTTTCAATTAATAGATGTTAAAATGGGGTTCTGGAAATGCAGGGTTAAATTTTATATTTCTCCTGTCTCCCCAACTGTGCCCATTGAACACATAGTGCTGATCTAAAATGTGCTACGGAAAAGGAAGTAGATTCAAGTTTTTTGTGTTTTTCTTTTTTGGAGACAGAGTCTCACTCTGTCACCCAGGCTGTAGTGCAATGGCATGATCTCAGCCCACTGCAATCTCCGCTTCCTGGGTTCAAGTGATACTCCCGCCTTAGTCTCCCAAGTAGCTGGGAATGCAGGCACCCACCACCATGCCTGGCTAACGGTTTACTTAAATTTTTAGTAGAGACGGGGTTTCATTATGTTGGCTAGACTAGCCTCAAACTTCTGACCTCAGGTAATCTGCGCACTTCAGCCTACCAACATGTTGGGATTACAGGCGTGAGCCACCACACCAAGCTGATTGAAGTACTTTTTATTATCAGTGGCCCCCTCTTCCAAGAGAATTAGAGGTATAGGGTGACTGATCACAAAGCATATGTTATGATACAAGCAAATACTCCAGCAGGTCTTTGGTTATGTCTCCAATGCCAAACATCTGCATAAAACATTAAAAATTAATTGTCCATATGGTTATACATTTTACAATTGTTTGCCATTATGGTGATATTTATTGCCTGGGTCTTTGTAAATTACATGAGCCCAATATTTTCCAATTATCTTGAAAGTTTCTTTTGTCAAAAATTGTTAATGACCCTGTAGCTGTTGACTTTCATTTGTCCAGTAATTCTGAGACTATAGATATATAACAATTTTTACGTGCCAGATAGTCATATCAAATCTAATTCTCAAACAACAGCCCCAGCAAAATACTGTCCCTACTTTGCAAATGAAGAAACTGAAGTTCAAGATAATATAGATAGCAAGGGCAATGACTAGGATTATATTTAACTATATTTGATTCTAAGATTTATGTCAGTTTCTTCTCTTTAATACCACATACCACTTTTAACTTATTTTTTACAGAAGAGAAAATTAGAGAAAAATAATGATTGAAGATAATTATGTTTTCTCTTTCTTTTTCCCACCCTCTCTCTCTTCCTGTCTTCCTTATTCCCTCTCCCTCTCTCTGTTTAATTAAATTTTCCAGCTTAGAGGATTCATGCAACATGTAAGTTCCATGAAGACAAGGAATCGTCATTATCTTGAGCAAAAGGAGCCCTCACCAACACTGAGCATATCAGGGTATTTGCTTTGGAGTGAGTTGTGGATATAACTCAGAACCTTCTCATTTGTTCTTAGAATTTCTCCTTTAAATTATTGGTATACAAGGAAAAAAATCTGTGAGAATCTTAGAAGTTTAGTGGACTGAGTTTCTTTTCTCAGGAGGATTAACTGAGGATTCCATTATTTTCCATGGGAAAGCATTTAATGGTCAAGTCAGGAAATTCAAGTTCTAATCACAGTATTGCAAAGTGGATTTGCTGAGAGGTCCTCAAATACTGTCTCTTCTCTTTTAAATTACAAGTGAGGAAAGTGCGAGGCAGAAGGGGAGGAGCCATTCTCAGGCTTACACAGCAAATCCTACTATTCTCATCACCTGAGTCCTTTTTAGCACCAAAACATTATTTTCAGGGAATAATTAGCAGGAAAAGAAAAAATCCCTAGCTTTCCATTTAGTCGCTACCATTCCTCAAGAAGCAGACTGCTGCAGTCCTAACGATGCACTTCCTTTATTTTCAAATCCAAAGGTCTTTTTTTCACAAAGCACTGAATTTATGATGGAATATGAGCTAATACAAGGCTTTGGGGCCATTAAAAAAAATAACAAGTGTTCAACAGGATGTGTCTATGTAACAGAGTCAATTCTACAAGGTCCAGGTTGACCCATTGGCAATTTTTATGACAAATGTCTCATTTTTCACCTTCCTCCAGACCCTAGAAAACGTGTTTTAATAACATTTGCAAGTTCTGTCACACCAGGAGCCAAGAGAAGCTGCAGTTCTGACTTGTTTGGCAGAGATCTCCCACCGAGATCTAGAGACCTACTTTCAGCTCCCAGAAGGGCTTTCTTTTTCCTGACTTTAATGTATTGACCCCATGTATACAACAGCTTGAAAGTATTACAGAGGCACGAAGCCAGGAAGGTGTCCCAAAGGTATTCTCTTGCTTTAGAAGACAGTCACTAAAGACCCTGAATGCCCCATGGAGACAATCACCTGCAAAATTCGACTTTTTTTTTGGAGACGGAGTTTTGCTCTTGTTGCCCAGGCTGGAGTGCAATGGTGTCACCTCGGCTCACTGCAACCTCCACCTTCCAGGTTCATGTGATTCTCCTGCTTCAACCTCCCGAGTAGCTGGGATTACAGGCATGCACCACCACACCTGGCTAATTTTGTATTTTTAGTAGAGACGAGGTTTCTCCATGTTGTTCAGGCTGGTCTGGAACTCCTGACCTCAGGTGATCTGCCTGCCTTGGCCTCCCAAAGTGCTGGGCATAAGCCACCGTGCCTGGCCAAAATTCTACTTTTCAAGTGGGAGTCAAAGTTCAGGCTCTCCTGCATTATAGGAGTAGGGTAGATTACAAAATTATGACTTCACAAGATCCCAGAATAGATAGGATTGTATTAGCTGTTTGTTTTGATACAGTGATAGGAACTCAGATACATGGAGGTCAAAACTCTGTCTCCATCTGCGGTGGTAGTTCTGTCTACCATAGTGGTTCTCAACAGGGGTGATTTTAACCCCTTGAAAACATCTGGCAATGACCACAAATAGTTTCGGTTGTCACAGCTGGGAGTGAAGGTGCTACTGGCATTTCCTGGGAAGAGGCCAGGGATGCTGTTGATACGGAAGTGCTGGGAAGGGAAGAGTGTGGTCCCTTTAAATGGTATGGAAGTGGGGAAGGAAGTGCTGCGTAAAGGAGAACGTGGTTCCTGTCTAGGGCTCTACCCCCACAGACCTAGGCCAGGACAGGCACTTCTGCCTTCGTGCCCAAATGCTGTATTTTACAAGACCACCCTGGCCCGTCACGCCCCCATCCTGGGCCTGTAAAAACCCGAGACCCTAGCAAGGCAGGGACAGAAGCTACTGGACGGCGAGAGGACACGGAGGGAACACCCCGGTGCAAGAGCACACAGACAGACAGACACTGGAGCCCCGGCAGGCCATCAGCTGGCGGGACAAGGCGCAGTTTGGCGGGGCAGTTGGAGGAGAGCTGGGGCCACCGAGCAGCCCAACTCCAGGGGAAGACCATCACCCTTATGACTCCTCCATCTGCTGAGAGCTATTTCCACTCAGTAAAACTTTAAACTCATTCTCCAAGTCCATGTGTGATCAGATTCTTCTGGTACACCAAGGTAAGAACCCGGGATATCGAAAGCCCTCTGCCCTTGCGACTAGGTAGAGGGTCTAATTGAGCTGGTTAACAGGTTTACTTTGCCTATAGATGGCAAAGTAAAAGAGCACGCTATAACACATGCCCACTGGGGTTTCAGGAGCGATAAACATTCACTCCCAGACACTGCCGTGGGGTCAGAGCCCCACAGCCTGCCCATCTGTATGCTCCCCTAGAGGTTTGAGCAGGGGGACACTGAAGAAGCAAGCCACACCCCCATCGCACCCTCTGCGAAGGGGACAAGGGAACCTTTCCCGTTTCACTGCCAAACATCCTACCAGGCACAGGACAGCCCCCACACGACAAAGAATTATCTGGTTCAAAATGTCAATACTGACAATGTTGAGAAACCCTTATAGGGTTAACCAGATAGGCAATAAACAGATTGAAAAGATAATTCAACAAATTTAATTCCAGACAGAAGGCCTTTGTTAAAATCCCTATTTGAGGTGTATAAATGTGGATACTTTTGATTTTAACCTTTCTTCCTCATTTTCTTCATTTATTAATAGGAATAACAATACATGTAACATTCATAGCAAACAAAACGTTCTGCATAATAACGTTAGCAATCATAATTAGAGCAGTACTAAATATTTGATCCTAACTCCTCACACCAGCTCTACTTTTATAGTCTTCTGGGCAATGAAGATAATTTATAATTTGATACCTTGATAGTATATATACTAAGTTTTACATGCATTGTCTCTTTATTACATAACAATTCTTTGAGTTAAATCTCATTATCTCCATTACATAGGAAAGGAAACTGAAGTACAAAGATACTAAATGACTTACCCAAATTTACAGTTAGTGAGTTGCATAGCCAGGGTTTGAATGTATTTATACATTAAAGCCCATTATTCTGTCCACTCTGTGGTGTGGATAGACTCCACATCTCTTTGGTTTACTTCTACCAGAGACACTTCGCACTTGTTTGTATTTGCCTTTGTCACTGGTCTGTGAGATGCTTGGGGCAGGGACAATGTCTCAGTCACATGCATGTTCTTGTGCTCTGTGTGTCATACCTTGAGGTTTTGAGCCATCCTGGGACGTGGTGGCCACACTTGGCAGCCAATGAAGGGCTTACCTTTTGTCTATCAGAGGCAGAAAAAACAATCACATGATTAGATTTACATATTTCAAAGAGTACTCTGGTAGCAATGAAGGGTTAATTGTGTTAAAAGGCAGAAAAGGCAGGCTGGAGCCAGTTAAAATTAATTATAGGACTGTCAAGGGGAAGAGGTACCTATGTCATCAAAGGCCATTAAGCAAGGTGCCACTAAACCTTATGACAATCACACGTGGATTAACATGACATGTTTCAGAAGCACAATTGTTGTTTTACTTTATATTGTAAACAACTAACTTCACTGTACTCCATTGTCCTGTTTTCTTAAAGGATTAGTTTCAACTCTTCCTTCCAAATTTTAGGAAAAGATAAAGAAATGCCACAGACCAGAAGAAAAAATATTAGCAAATCACATATCTGATAAAGGGTTATATCCAGTATATTTAAAGAACTCCCTGAACTCAAAATTGAGAACAAATAACTCAATAAAAAATAGGCAAAACATTTGAACAGAAAGCTGACCCAAGATGTACTAATGGCAGGAAGCACCTTTAAAGATGCCCAGCATCACTGGTTATCAAAGAACCAGAAAGTTAAGCCACAATGTGCTACCACGACACACCTACTAGAATAACTAAAATAAAAAGACTGATCATACTAAGTGTTGATGAGGATGTGCAAACCTTGAACACTTATACACTGTGGGAATGTAACATGGTAGAGCCACTTTGGAAAACAGTTTGACAGTTTCTTTTTATTTTTTTATTTTTTTATTTTTTATTTTTTATTATACTTTAAGTTCTAGGGTACATGTGCATAACGTTTATATCATGTATAACTCCCCAATGCAATTCCTCCCTCCTCCCCCCTCCCCATGATAGGCCCCAGTGTGTGATGTTCCCCTTCTCTAGTCCAAGTGATCTCATTGTTCAGTTCCCACCTATGAGTGAGAACATGCGGTGTTTGGTTTTCTCTTCTTGTGATAGTTTGCTGAGAATGATGGTTTCCAGCTGCATCCATGTCCCAACAAAGGACGCAAACTCATCCTTTTTGATGGCTGCATAGTATTCCATGGTGTATATGTGCCACATTTTCTTCATCCAGTCTGTCACAGATGGACATTTGGGTTGATTCCAAGTCTTTGCTATTGTGAATAGTGCCGCAATAAACATACGTGTGCATGTGTCTTTGTAGTAGAGTAATTTATAATCCTTTGGGTATATACCCAGTAGTGGGATGGCTGGGTCATATGGTACATCTAGTTCTAGATCCTTGAGGAATCGCCATACTGTTTTCCATAATGGTTGAACTAGTTTACAATCCCACCAACAGTGTAAAAGTGTTCCTATTTCTCCACATCCTCTCCAACATCTATTGTTTCCTGACTTCTTAATGATTGCCATTCTAACTGGTGTGAGATGGTATCTCATTGTGGTTTTGATTTGCATTTCTCTGATGACCAGTGATGATGAGCATTTTTTCATGTGTCTGTTGGCTGTATGGATGTCTTCTTTTGAGAAATGTCTGTTCATATCCTTTCCCCACTTTTGGATGGGGTTGTTTGTTTTTTTCTTGTATATTTGTTTGAGTTCTTTGTACATTCTGGATATTAGCCCTTTGTCAGATGGGTAGGTTGCAAAAATTTTCTCCCATTCTGTAGGTTGCCTGTTCACTCTGATGGTAGTTTCTTTAGCTGTGCAAAAGCTCTTTAGTTTAATTAGATCCCACTTGTCAATTTTGGCTTTTGCTGCCGTTGCTTTTGGTGTTTTAGACATGAAGTCCTTGCCCATGCCTATGTCCTGAATGGTACTACCTAGATTTTCTTCTAGGGTTTTTATGGTATTAGGTCTAACATTTAAGTCTCTAATCCATCTTGAATTAATTTTCGTATAAGGGGTAAGGAAAGGATCCAGTTTCAGCTTTCTACTTATGGCTAGCCAATTTTCCCAGCACCATTTATTAAATAGGGAATCCTTTCCCCATTTCTTGTTTCTCTCAGGTTTGTCAAAGATCAGATGGCTGTAGATGTGTGGTATTATTTCTGAGGACTCTGTTCTGTTCCATTGGTCTATATCTCTGTTGTGGTACCAGTACCATGCTGTTTTGGTTACTGTAGACTTGTAGTATAGTTTGAAGTCAGGTAGCGTGACGCCTCCAGCTTTGTCCTTTTGACTTAGGATTGTCTTGGCAATGCGGGCTCTTTTTTGGTTCCATATGAACTTTAAAGCAGTTTTTTCCAATTCTGTGAAGAAAGTCATTGGTAGCTTGATGGGGATGGCATTGAATCTATAAATAACCTTGGGCAGTACGGCCATTTTCACGATATTGATTCTTCCTATCCATGAGCATGGTATGTTCTTCCATTTGTTTGTGTCCTCTTTGATTTCACTGAGCAGTGGTTTGTAGTTCTCCTTGAAGAGGTCCTTTACATCCCTTGTAAGCTGGATTCCTAGGTATTTTATTCTCTTTGAAGCAATTGTGAATGGAAGTTCATTCCTGATTTGGCTCTCTGCTTGTCTGTTACTGGTGTATAAGAATGCTTGTGATTTTTGCACATTAATTTTGTATCCTGAGACTTTGCTGAAGTTGCTTATCAGCTTAAGGAGATTTTGGGCTGAGACGATGGGATTTTCTAAATATACAATCATGTCATCTGCAAACAGGGACAATTTGACTTCTTCTTTTCCTAACTGGATACCCTTGATTTCTTTCTCTTGCCTGATGGCCCTAGCCAGAACTTCCAACACTGTGTTGAATAGGAGTGGTGAGAGAGGGCATCCCTGTCTTGTGCCAGTTTTCAAAGGGAATTTTTCCAGTTTTTTCCCATTCAGTATGATATTAGCTGTGGGTCTGTCATAAATAGCTCTTATTATTTTGAGGTACGTTCCATCAATACCGAATTTATTGAGTGTTTTTAGCATAAAGGGCTATTGAATTTTGTCAAAAGCCTTTTCTGCATCTATTGAGATAATCATGTGGTTCTCGTCTTTGGTTCTGTTTATATGCTGGGTTACGTTTATTGATTTGCGAATGTTGAACCAGCCTTGCATCCCAGGGATGAAGCCCACTTGATCATGGTGGATAAGCTTTTTGATGTGCTGCTGAATCCAGTTTGCCAGTATTTTATTGAGAATTTTTGCATCGATGTTCATCAGAGATATTGGTCTAAAATTCTCTTTTTTTGTTGTGTCTCTGCCAGGCTTTGGTAGCAGGATGATGTTGGCCTCCTAAAATGAGTTAGGGAGGATTCCCTCTTTTTCTATTGATTGGAATAGTTTCAGAAGGAACGGTACCAGCTCCTCCTTGTACCTCTGGTAGAATTCAGCTGTGAATCCATCTGGTCCTGGACTTTTTTTGGTGGGTAGGCTATTAATTGTTGCCTCAATTTCAGAGCCTGCTATTGGTCTATTCAGGGATTCAACTTCTTCCTGGTTTAGTCTTGGGAGAGTGTAAGTGTCCAGGAAATTATCCATTTCTTCTAGATTTTCTAGTTGATTTGCGTAGAGGCATTTATAGTATTCTCTGATGGTTGTTTGTATTTCTGTGGGGTCGGTGGTGATATCCCCTTTATCATTTTTTATTGCGTCTATTTGATTCCTCTCTCTTTTCTTCTTTATTAGTCTTGCTAGCGGTCTGTCAATTTTGTTGATCTTTTCAAAAAACCAACTCCTGGATTCATTGATTTTTTGGAGGGTTTTTTGTGTCTCTATCTCCTTCAGTTCTGCTCTGATCTTAGTTATTTCTTGCCTTCTACTAGCTTTTGAATGTGTTTGCTCTTGCCTCTCTAGTTCTTTTAATTGTGATGTTAGAGTGTCAATTTTAGATCTTTCCTGCTTTCTCTTTTTTTTTTTTTTTTTGAGACGGAGTCTCGCTCTGTCGCCCGGGCTGGAGTGCAGTGGCCTGATCTCAGCTCACTGCAAGCTCCGCCTCCCGGGTTTACGCCATTCTCCTGCCTCAGCCTCCCGAGTAGCTGGGACTACAGGTGCCCGCCACCTCGCCCGGCTAGTTTTTTGTATTTTTTAGTAGAGACGGGGTTTCACCGTGTTAGCCAGGATGGTCTCGATCTCCTGACCTCGTGATCCGCCTGCCTCGGCCTCCCGCTTTCTCTTGTGGGCATTTAGTGCTATAAATTTCCCTCTACACACTGCTTTAAATGTGTCCCAGAGATTCTGGTATGTTGTATCTTTGTTCTCATTGGTTTCAAAGAACATCTTTATTTCTGCTTTCATTTCGTTATGTACCCAGTAGTCCTTCAGGAGCAGGTTGTTCAGTTTCCATGTAGTTGAGCGGTTTTGATTGAGTTACTTAGTCCTGAGTTCTAGTTTGATTGCACTGTGGTCTGAGAGACAGTTTGTTATAATTTCTGTTCTTGTACATTTGCTGAGGAGTGCTTTACTTCCAATTATGTGGTCAATTTTGGAATAAGTGCGATGTGGTGCTGAGTAGAATGTATATTCTGTTGATTTGGGGTGGAGAGTTCTGTAGATGTCTATTAGGTCCACTTGGTGCAGAGATGAGTTCAATTCCTGGATATCCTTGTTAACTTTCTGTCTCGTTGATCTGTCTAATGTTGACAGTGGAGTGTTGAAGTCTCCCATTATTATTGTATGGGAGTCTAAGTCTCTTTGTAGGTCTCTAAGGACTTGCTTTATGAATCTGGGTGCTCCTGTATTGGGTGCATATATATTTAGGAGAGTTAGCTCTTCCTGTTGAATTGATCCCTTTACCATTATGTAATGGCCTTCTTTGTCTCTTTTGATCTTTGATGGTTTAAAGTCTGTTTTATCAGAGACTAGTATTGCAACCCCTGCTTTTTTTTGTTCTCCATTTGCTTGGTAGATCTTCCTCCATCCCTTTATTTTGAGCCTATGTATGTCTCTGCATGTGAGATGGGTCTCCTGAATACAGCAGACTGATGAGTCTTGACTCTTTATCCAGTTTGCCAGTCTGTGTCTTTTAATTGGAGCATTTAGTCCATTTACATTTAAGGTTAATATTGTTATGTGTGAACTTGATCCTGTCATTATGATTTTTTTTTTTTTTTTTTGAGACGGAGTCTCGCTCTGCCGCCCAGGCTGGAGTGCAGTGGCCGGGTCTCAGCTCACTGTAAGGTCCGCCTCCCGGGTTTACGCCATTCTCCTGCCTCAGCCTCCTGAGTAGCTGGGACTACAGGCGCCTGCCACGTCGCCCGGCTAGTTTTTTGTATTTTTTTTTAGTAGAGACAGGGTTTCACCATGTTAGCCAGGATGGTCTCGATCTCTTGACCTCGTGATCTGCCCGTCTCGGCCTCCCAAAGTGCTGGGATTACAGGCTTGAGCCACCGCGCCCGGCCAATCATTATGATATTAACTGGTTATTTTGCTCGTTAGTTGATGCAGTTTCTTCCTAGCCTCGATGGTCTTTACATTTTGGCATGTTTTTGCAATGGCTGGTACCGGTTGTTCCTTTCCATGTTTAGGGCTTCCTTCAGGGTCTCTTGTAAGGCAGGCCTGGTGGTGACAAAATCTCTAAGCATTTGCTTATCTGTAAAGGATTTTATTTCTCCTTCACTGATGAAACTTAGTTTGGCTGGATATGAAATTCTGGGTTGAAAAGTCTTTTCTTTAAGAACGTTGAATATTGGCCCCCACTCTCTTCTGGCTTGTAGAGTTTCTGCCGAGAGATCTGCTGTTAGTCTGATGGGCTTCCCTTTGTGGGTAACCCGACCTTTCTCTCTGGCTGCCCTTAAGATTTTTTCCTTCATTTCAACTTTGGTGAATCTGGCAATTATGTGTCTTGGAGTTGCTCTTCTGGAGGAGTATCTTTGTGGCGTTCTCTGTATTTCCTGAATTTGAATGTTGGCCTGCCCTACTAGGTTGGGGAAGTTCTCCTGGATGATATCCTGAAGAGTGTTTTCCAAGTTGGTTCCATTTTCCCCCTCACTTTCAGGCACCCCAATCAGACGTAGATTTGGTCTTTTTACATAATCCCATACTTCTTGCAGGCTTTGTTCATTTCTTTTTCTTCTTTTTTCTTTTGGTTTCTCTTCTCGCTTCATTTCATTCATTTGATCCTCAATCGCTGATACTCTTTCTTCCAGTTGATCGAGTCGGTTACTGAAGCTTGTGCATTTGTCACGTATTTCTCGTGTCATGGTTTTCATCTCTGTCATTTCGTTTATGATCTTCTCTGCATTAATTAGTCTAGCTGTCAATTCTTCCACTCTTTTTTCAAGATTTTTAGTTTCTTTGCGCTGGGTACGTAATTCCTGCTTTAGCTCTGAGAGGTTTGATGGACTGAAGCCTTCTTCTCTCATCTCGTGAAAGTCATTCTCTGACCAGCTTTGATCCGTTGCTGGCGATGGGCTGCGCTCCTTTGCAGGGGGAGATGCGCTCTTATTTTTTGAATTTCCAGCTTTTCTGCCCTGCTTCTTCCCCATCTTTGTGGTTTTATCTGTCTCTGGTCTTTGATGATGGTGACGTACTGATGGGGTTTTGGTGTAGGTGTCCTTCCTGTTTGATAGTTTTCCATCTGACAGTCAGAAGGACTGTCTGTTGGTCTGTTGGAGATTGCTTGAGGTCCACTCCAGACCCTGTTTGCCTGGATAGCAGCAGCAGAGGTTGCCGAAGATAGAATATTGCTGAACAGCGAGTGTACCTGTCTGATTCTTCCTTTGGAAGTTTCCTCTCAGGGGTGACTCCACCCTGTGAGGTGTGGGGTGTCAGACTGCCCCTAGTGGGGGATGTCTCCCAGCTAGGCTACTCAGGGGTCAGGGACCCACCTGAGCAGGCAGTCTGTCCGTTCTCAGATCTCAGCCTCCGCTTTAGGAGATCCACGGCTCTCCCCAAAGCTGTCAGACAGAGTCGTTCGCGTCTGCACCGGCCCCCGCTGCTTCCCCTATTGGACTGCAGCTGTGCGCTGTCCGCAGAGGTAGAGTCTACAGAGACAGGCAGGCTTCCTTGAGCTGCTGTGAGCTCCACCCAGTTCGAGCTTCCCAGCGGCTTTGTTTACCTACTTAAGCCTCAGCAATGGCGGGCGCCCCTCCCCCAACCTCGCTGCTGCCTTGCCGATCGATCGCTGCAGACTGCTGTGTTAGCAGTGAGGGAGGCTCCGTGGGCATGGGACCCTCCCGGCCAGGTGTGGGATATATTCTCCTGGTGTGCCTGTTTCCTTAAAGCGCAGTATTTGGGTGGGAGTTACCTGATTTTCCAGGTGTTGTGTGTCTCAGTTCCCCTGGCTAGGAAAACGGATTCCCTTCCCCCTTGCGCTTCCAGGTGAGGCGATGCCTCGCCCTACTTCAGCTTACGCTGGTCAGGCTGCAGCAGCTGACCAGCACCGATTGTCCGGCACTCCCTAGAGAGATGACCCCAGTACCTCAGTTGAAAATGCAGAAATCACCGGTCTTCTCTGTTGCTCACGCTGGGTGTTGGAGACTGGAGCTGTTCCCATTCGGCCATCTTGCTCCGCCCCCGACAGTTTCTTAAAAACTCAAATAAACACCTCTCATATGATCCAGCCATTCCATTCCTAGGTATTTACTAAAATAAAAGTATTTGTTCATACCAAGACATTTGCATGAACATACCTAACAGTTTATTTTGTTGTAGCCAAAAACTGGAAATGATTCAAATGTCCATCAACAGGTAAGTGAATAATCAAATTGTATATATATGGAATGAATGTTGCTCAACAGTAAAAAGAATGAACGCTTTACACATATAACACCTTGGGTATATCTCAATATGCTAGGAAAGAAATCAGGCCAAAAAGAGTCCATACTGTATGTTTCCATTTGTATACAATTCTAGAAAAATGCCAGCTAATCTATAGTGACAGAAAGCAGATCAGTGGTTCCTGGGGAGGAGAAGGGTGAGGGACTGTAAAGGATCACAAAGAAATTTTGGGGTGATGGATATACTTATAATCTTGATTGTGGTGATGGAACACATAGGTGTATGCATATGTGAAAATTTTAAAAATTGTACACTTCACATATGTGTACTTTAATGCGTGTCACTTATACCTCAATAAAGCAGTTAAATATGTACTTGCTAACTATTAAATTATAACTATTTTATGTACACATATACGTATTTAGGGTAATACGTATCAACATAGAGATTGTCTTTCTCTGATGTGTGGGAAGGTCTTTCTCTTTCCTTGAGTTCTTTAAAGGAAGAAACTTCTTTAAGACAAATTTTTCATAGGAGGAAGCACTGTAACTTTTGCAATACTATTAGTAAAGACTGTTTTTCTACATTTGTTGGAGCTGACTTGATATCTTGCTGAAATCTGTTGAAATCTGAGGGTGAATACAAAACTCTGATATTTGAAAATATCAGCTACCAAAAGCCTAGAGGGCATGTCATGACATAGCTTCATGCTCTGTTATCAGAAGTAGAAAGCAAGAACATGAAACACCTGTGTGTGCCCATGGGTCAGTCACTAGTATCCTCGCAGTGTCTCGATAGAATCACATGTATGCTCAGGTAAAAGATTCACTCTTTAAGAAAATGCTATCAGATAATCTTATTGTCATAATTATTGGCATAAATATTGTCATACATTAATAATTGGATGGGATAAAAATTCTGGATTTGTAAAACCTAAAAATGTAACTGAAAAAAATACATAAAACTTCTCCAATTTTACTAGTATCAACGATGTAAACATTTAGTGGTATTAATTACTAATACATAAACATTAGTACATATATTACTACAAATATTTATAACACTAATATATTACTAATGCAAATTAGCAATATATATTACTAATTGGTAGTATGTTAGCAATGTATATTACTAATGCCAGTTAGTAATATATATTACTAATCCAATTAGTAATATATTAGTAACACCAATAATGGGTCATTATTTGTATATAACTATAATTATATCATAAACAATTTATATCATTAATATATTAGTTATTTTATATATTGGCTACTAATATTACTAACGGTTAAATACTACTACTAATTATATTGATAAGAGCAATAATAAGAACAGTAATAATAGCTACCATTTGATTATTACTATTTACAGAGTATTATTCCCTTTATTTTATAAATGAGTGGGAAAGTACATTCAAAGAGGTTACTCAACTGTCTCAAAAACACACAGCTAGTAAGCACTGGATTTGGGATGCAAATTCAAGAAGTCTGATTCCAGATCCCAAGGTTTTAGCCTCATATTTGTCTGACATGTCTCTTGGGTCATCAAATCTGAATTTTAGGACAGTGAGAAAACACTAAATACAAAGTCAAACTTTAACACGGCATCCCAAATACCAAGTACTACATTTTTACCTTGGTCACAAGGAAAAAGTGAATTTTGTTTTAGTCGTAGGAGGTCACACTAACTGTTGAACACATACTCTCATACCTCAATACAATTATGTCTAATTTTTTCACTTACTTTTTGGATCAGAGCATGTTGGAGCCAGGGAAACTGCCCCAGGCAGTCACTTAGAGGTACAAGCTCCTTGCACTGAGTAATTCCCTTATCTCCTATGTTCTCAGATTGTCTTCTGCATGATCTGCATCTGGCTGATAAATCAGAGAAGGTTGAGGGCATAGAGGATTGCCTGAGTCTTCTTATGGGCCTGGCCTGGGTGTGACATTGATCACTCCTGGCCAGAGATCAGTTCCATAGTCAACTGATTTCAAGGCCAGAGGGAAATGTGGTCTGTGTTTCTAGAGGGAAAATAAAATGGGACTTGGTAACTACACAGTAATTCTCTGCCATAAGTTTCTGTTGTATTTTCACGTAGAATTGGATAGAGGACAAGCAGCTGACATCTGGAAGCACAAGAACAGTTGAGTTCCTAAATGTTCTATGAGAACTGCTGAATCAGAACCCCCAAGTGAGGGAAGGTAATGCGCCCTTTTAAACTAGCATGCTGTATGATTCTGTACACACATTGAAGATTGAGAACTACTGGCCTAGATGTTATCAGGGCCCAAGCCAATTAAGTGTGACTAGTTGAAGATGAAGATGTTCATGCTAATTCTGAACGTTTAGGCCACCATAATTTATACCCACCCTGATCAATAGTCATAAAAGCAAGGTAGTACCTCTGCCTCTGCTGAGGGATTATACTTCAGAACCCAGGGTAGGATAAGGTGAATGAAGCAGCCAGGGTTGAAAATCTAAGGAGGGTTCCTCTTAAGTTCATCCAAGAGCAGACTTGGTATATGAAACATTACAAGAACCTTGCAGGAACTGAGAGTGAGTGTCTCCTTAAATTTTTTGTCCTAGGTAACACTTGCCTATCTTCATATCCAATCCAGTCCTCCTGACTTTGCTCCCAAGAGTTATCTTCAGCTCATGATTTCATTCATTCAAACATGAATTTATTCAACAGATTATCTACTTATTTATCCATCTATTTCCAAAAAAATTCAATAGCTAGTGTGATCTAGTAATAGAACACAAGTTTAAAGCTGTTATCTGTGTGTTTCCTTTACAGATTTGTATGGCTATATTTATAATGTCATTTGATGGGAATGCATGAATATGTATTGAGAACTTTGTAGTTGCCATTAAGGATCTATATTGTGCTGAAGAATTCAGACAAAAGTGCAAGTAAATATGTATTAATTAAATGATTATAAGTAGTGCCAAGTGATTGATGCTGAGAGAGAAAGTTGGAGATGGGGATTTACTTTAGGTAGAGTGGCCCTGTAAGACTTTCCTGAGAAAGGGACATTTAAGCAGAGATCTGAAGCATAAGAATATTTAAAAGATCTCTTGTAATACTGATTGTCAATATTACAAGATATAGGATCATGTGATCACACTGCTAGGGTCACTTACAGTGCCCCAGAATACACCTGCCTCTGGGTAGGGGAGGGGACATTTACTTCTTTTCTGCATAGAGGAGATGATTTTTCCAGCCATTAAATATCTATATTGTGCTGGAAGACTTAATGGAGCAAAATATCATTTTGGAATCTCCAGGATTACACAACTTTGGGAGCACTGGGAAGCTGTATTCTTGATACGGTAACGTAACCAGGCTTTCTCAGAAGTCACAAGCAACAAACAGTGTGACCTACCACCCTAAAGTGGTAACTGCATTGGCAGGGCATCTAGTGGAAGATGAGGAGCGTTTATCATGAAAGTGCATGAGTCATGAGAAGATTATAACAGAGATGAGACACCCCCTTCCTCCAGGCTTTCCCAGAAATTATTGGGGGACAGGTCTTTGTCCTGAACTATGAAATAGGTTATTTCTGTTAATATCACTAAATTAATGCCTATGGGAAATTTGGGTAATGCTACTTTATTTCCAAATCCAAGAACCAGTCTGCAGCATGTACCAAATGAATATAGACAGTGACAAATGCCAGGAAGTTTCATTCACAACCCCATGTCAAACAGATGTTGTGCTCTGGATCCAATCATCTCCCAAAAGGCAGCCAGGCACCTGTCCAATGTTGGCCTTGGCCAAATATCGAACAAAGACCCAAACAAAGGATACATAGTGGTGGCCTTATATATGACCAAGTTCTCATTCCCAAGTTCCTCAGCTACATGAAATGTTGCCTAAATTAGCAAAGTTTGCAGATATAGTACCCAAGAAGCAACTGTGAGGCCAAATGCATCCCATCTGAATCTCCTGGAAAAATAGTATGTATGTCTGGCCTTCACTCAGAAAAACCTGTCTTTCCTATCCTATTACCCACCAATAAAATGTGGTTCTGTTCTACTCTATCTTCCTAAATAAGGTAACCTAAAAATTATCCTCCAAAATTTGTATTCTGCCAATCAAATTTTCATTGCCCTATCATTATTTGCCAATCTATCCAATCCAACACTAGCCATTTCACCATGAACTAGCCCCATTGTGTTTTGCTATTTGCCATTTTATTGGGTGAAGAACAAAGTTTCTACTTTTATATACAGAGAGGTATCCCTAGAAATACTAAGAGGATAAAGAGGCAAGCAAGGGTGAAGAAAAGCAAAATTGTAGCAAGAGATATCTTTTCTCCTTCAGACAGAATTTTGATCTCATATTTTCCTTTCCACCAAATGGTCTTTTTCATCATCACAGGGCAACTACATTATCATTCGGTGAGCATCTACTGTAGGCCAGTTGGGTCACTTATATAACATCATTTGGTTTTCGGGACAATCTTGCTAAATAAATATAATTATTATATCAATTTCAGGAGGTCAAGGCGGGCTGATCACTTGAGGTCAGCAGTTCGAGACCAGCCTGGCCAACATGGTGAAACCCCATCTCTACTGAAATACAAAAATTAGCTGGGTGTGGTGGCAGGCCCCTGTGATCCCACTACTCAGGAGGCTGAGACAGGAGAATTGCTTCACCCCTGAAGATGGAGGTTGCAGTGAGCTGAGATCGCACCACACTGCACTACAGCCCAGCCTGGGTGACAGAGCAAGACTCTGTTTCAAAAATAAATGAATAAACAAAAAGGCATAAAGTAAGGCTCAGTGATTTTACAAATTAAAAACAAATATACCTCGCAGGTTAGTAATGATGGAGCTCCAGGGATCTATACATACTGCAGCCTCTGGATTTTAATTCAGAGAACTCAGCACTATTCAATGTTAGAATTGTTTGCTTTTTAATGTTGGCCAAGGGCAGGGCAAACATTTTAAAGAATTTTTAACTGAAAAGCAAGTATATAAATAAATAAGTTTCCTGCCTCATTCTGAGCCATATGCTGCCAGCACTAAGCTTCATTCTTTTTATATTTGTTTAAAAAGGTCTTTCAAAAGCAGAAGAGACATGTGCAATAATAAATGTTCTATAAAAATATACACTTTTAAGCTACCATTTATTTCTAGAGGACTTACTGAGTAATCTAAGCAATTTAAATATACTTACTTATCACAATAGCCCTATGAAATAAATATGACCCATTGTATAGAAGAAGGAATTGAGGTTTAAAAAGGTTGAGTATTTTGTGCAAAGTAGCTAGAAGAAAGTTGAGAGAGTGAACTAATATTCGGGCCTGTTTGACCTGAAAATTTAGTTACTGAACTATTACACTAAACTTTCTGCATTCATAAAATGACAGTCAGGTGTATCTTTCAAAGTTACTCTTTTTATGCTGGTTTATAAGTTAAAACATTTCTCTCCTTTACTCACCTCCCAAGCACTACCTAGTTCAGTATAGTCTAAGTATAGTGTTTGGAACCAGGATGTGTGAATTTAATTCCCAGCTACAGCATTTACTAAATGTGTGAACTCAAACAACTGAATTAACCATCTGTCTCAGTTTTCTCATCTGCAAAAGGGACATAGAACTAGTGTCTACGTCATAAGTTACTGTCAAGTTTTAATGATAGCATGTGGAAAGCACTAAGAAGAAGGTATCATACACAGTAAGTACTATGTTAGTGTTTGTAGAGAAGAATGTATGATGCATAGTATTATGTTAGTGTGCATATGTAGAAAAATATATGATGCGGCCAGGTGCAGTGGTTCACACCTGTAATCCCAGCACTTTGGGAGGCCGAGGCAGGCGAATCACCTGAGGTTGGGAGTTTGAGACCAGCTTGACCAACATGAGGAAACCTCCTCTCTACTAAAAATACAGAAATTGGCACAGTGGTGCATGCCTGTAATCCCAGCTACTTGGGAGGCTGAGGCAGGAGGATTGCTTGAACCTGGGAAGGGGAGGTTGTGGTGAGCCAAGATCGGGCCTTTGCACTCCAGCCTGGGCAACATGAGTGAAACTCCGTCTCAAAAAAAAAAAAAAAAAAAAGAAAAAAAGAAAAAAAAAAGAAAAATATATGATGCATAATAACTACTATATTAGTGTTGCAAAGAATATATGATACATAGTAAGGTCTGACTTCTTTTGCATCCCCTCATCTCTCTTGGCATAGCCTTACTCCATCTGTTACCTCAGTATCAGGTTGGTTTAGGCGTAGTCTGGCAGTACCTACCTCAGCTATGATGCACATCTCTCACTTTCTGCCCTGAACACTCTCTGACATTATGGGGTGGTTACTCTACTGGTACCTACCAGGAATTGTATCTGGAAGTGTGAGTGAATTATCTCCCACGTGGCAACACCTGGCCAATGAGAAATGGGAGCAGGTGAATAAATGCCTCCCCTCTTCATTGCTGAAGAGAGACTCATTTCACATTGGTCCTTGGGAGTTGAGGGGCATGGCAGTGGATAGAGCTCTTAGGATAATCAGTCCAAGCCTCTGGAACTTCATAAAGCGATATGCATTCCCATGCTTGCCCCATGACAGTACTTTATTATTGATACCAACATGCTTCTCACTCCATTTCGTGTATTATACGGAGCTAAGTAAAACAGAAAAGCACAGAAACAAACCCCATTGTATCACACATTACATGGATGGGATCTTGTTTGCTTTGGCCTAATAGGACCTAAGTAATTTGCCTCCAGTAAGCAATCAATTCAATTCAACAAATAAAATACGATTCATGAGAACTCAGCTGATGTGGGCTCTAATTTCACATCTATGTTTAATTAGTTCTGAGACCCTAGGAAAGATACTAAATCACTTTAAGTCCCAAATATCTTATTACAAAAAAAAGTAGATGTTAGTTGATTTTTAGATTCTTTTCTTGTAAGATTAAAATTCTAATTATCAGTGCCTTTTTACAGCACTTCCTACACTGTACAAATGATTTGCAGCATATGTAAAGAAAATAGATTCAAGATTATTAAAAATCTTATAGTCAATCTTATTAGAAATGGATTTGATAACACTTTTATTCATGTATTTGCAAATATTTTTTAAATTTAAAATAAATTTAGCATAATTACAATATTAAAATAATCTAACCATTATCCATAGTTACATCCATACAGGCTATAGTTTGAAAAATGCTTCTTATAACAGCATTCCTATAATTTGATTCTTATACACTTCATAGTATTAATACTATTCATAGTTCCTATTTGGGGAAAAATAAACTAAATTCAAAGTGACCCTATGATTTTCTTGCAGCTACATGTTTAGTAACTAGTGGACACAGAGCTCTTTTCATTAAGAAACTTGTCTTAATAAAAACTGGTTTTCTACTAGAACCATAAAAAATAAACAAAAACATTTACTGAAAGCTAGGAATTAAAAATGTTTAGACAGATAAAGATAAGATAAATATCAATATGGAAACCACTCTATTTGTAGAAATATGCATGCTTCTTGCTTGCATATTAAAATCCTTGAGGTGAGAAATAAGTGTCACATTCAATGTTTTGTGTTCTCACTTCTGACTTGTACACAGTAAGTGCTAAATAATTAACCAGATATATGAATAATTAAGAGAAAAACTGAGAATATGAGAATGAGAATTAAGTGTGTTTCCTTCAGGATTCCTTCTTTAACTCCCAAGCCCCAGTTAGGGCAAGGTGCTTCTCTGCTTCTCTGCTTCTCTGCTCTGACATGCCGAGATCATGATGACATTTGTCGTGGGATATTGGAACACTGTCTTCTATGACCATGTCTTGATAGCTTGAGAACTACATGAATGGAAGTATTGAGACTTAATTACCTATTTGTCCTGTGCCCCAAGCATGTGGTAAATACAAGAAATATGTGGTGCATCAACAAATAAATGGACAAAAATAATTTGGAAGAGAGAGAACAATTTTGTAATATGAGATTTATTAATATTGTGACGTTATTTGAAGCTGGGGAGATGAGTGGGATTAAAAACACAGGAACTAGACCTCAGGGAATGTTCAAAGTTAGTAGGAGAATGGAGAGGAGTCACTGAAGATAAACTGGGAGAACCACAAAACGTAGGATTATGCAAATATAGAAGAAGGTGGTAAACCATTCTCCTGGTCTTTCCATTACAATGCACTTCTTTTACCTTATAAAAATTGATATTTGGCATGGATACTTAGAGCACCGCCTAAAGTTGTGATTTCATTTCAATTTGGGCTTGTAGCTCCCACCTCAGAGATGCTAAAGCAAGTGAGGCTCTGAAAATATGTAACTTTGAGTCTGAAATTTCTAATCTTTGCTGTGTGGGCTGGAGCAAATGCTTAGCCTGAATATGCTTCAGTTTTGTTTGTTTTCTCTCATTGGGCTGTTGTGTGCAGTCACTAATAAAACACTGTGATAAAGCCCTTTGCAAATATGAAGTGCTATTGAAATGTAGCGTAATACACTGGACATCTTTGTTTTCCATCAGACACATCCCACGAGACATTTCCTTCCTTCCAGAACATGTACACTCAATGAAGTGTCCATCTGGCAAATAAGATTCTGCCAAGAGTGGAAAGGCAAATTATTACAAGGTAAACAGCTGAGTGCTAGTGTGCAAAGGTGGTAAAAGACTTGTAGCCCTGTCTGTATAAGGGTTAAGATAGGGATTAGGATGCACCAGAATGTACAATATACTCGGTATTTTCCCCAGGGAGAATGAAGGCAGGGAAAATTTCTGGCTACCTGGGCCCCTTTGCCTTCCCTCTAAAAACATTACACTTGGCTAATGGAGCTGTAACTTTGTTTTGATTTCCTGAGTGGTCTTGAGTTACCTAATATCTGGCCTGCTTCCCTAGATGCATGCCTCTTAGATCTCTACAGTAAAATCATACTTAAACCATTTTCATTAGGAACGGAATACTACACGATCATAAAGTGCCCCATGAAATGCCTTGATTAGTAGAGATCAAAGGCCGAGCTTCATTAGTTTTGCTTTCTTTCCCCTCCTACTTTGCCTCTGTGTTAAACTGCATTAACCTGACTAAGCCAAGCTCTCCCAAGTTTGTACAATCTGGAAAAGATAACTTCTCCTGAGCAGTCTGGCTTTTCTTTGGAGCACATGGCTTGCAGGTTTTCTGTGGCCCAGGGCACAGTCAACAAGCTGTCTTTTTGGTGGAGGGAACCAGCCCCTACTCCAAAAGTAGCATGGCTGTGGTTGCTTCTGTAATAACTTCTCTGGTTCAGAAGGACTTGGATTAACACTATGGCTAAAGGTTAGGAATCTATGAACCTGGCTTTCCTCACCAAATTGAGTCATTTCAAATGCAATCAAGGGCCAAATCCCTTAACAAAACTGTTCACCACAATGTGGTGGTAAAGGGTGCTCTGTTCGCTAAGGCAGACTTGAGTTTAAATTCTGGCTCCTTCATTTATCTGAGCATCAGGTTTCTCATATGTAAATCGGGATATCAGTGCTGACTTCACAGGATTGTTGTAAAGACTAAGTGAGATAATGATTACAAAACACCGAGTACAGTGCCTAGCATACGAAAAACACTCAAGAAATGGTGACTGTTTATACCCACCAAGTCAATGTACCCTTACAGTTCTAGACAGGAGAAGAGCTGATGCAAACACTGTGCCACACTATTTTCTGGAAAGTGTTTCCAATTGCTCAGCTCCAGCAGCCTCCAAATTTCTTTTGGATAAATATCCAAAAGTGAGGAATGGAAGATGTTTCCTTGGATTAGCTATTTGGAGCCAGGCAAACCTCAAACTTTCCCACAAGCACATAGAAAAGGATGTGTACCCTTGGTCTAACTGCAAGAGACACAGTGGAAAATCTGGCTTTCTGCACTGTGGGGCTGAGACACACAGAGTAGAGGCATGGTAAGCTGCTTCTTTTTACTACATTTCTTTAAATTGACAAATAAAAATTGCGTATATTTGTTGTGTACAACACGGCATTTTGAGATATGTATAAGGATAAGGGTTTTTTTTTTCTATATAAATCTAAAGTAGAATTTGGCCATTTCACAATGGAAAAGTGGAATCTCTTCCTGACATGTTGGTTGAAGTCTCATTTAACAGCATGAGTTCTTTCCCCCATCTCTGTAGTAGTCATAAATTTTCTAAATTATGATAATAGTACAATAAAATAAAAGCAGCTGCTCTTGTTATATTACCCAAATTTACAGTCATGCACTTTGTTTACTCTCTAGAGTACGTACTGCCCTGTACTATTGAAGTGGGCATTTTCATTTTATTATTTGAAAAGACGAACTAAATGTGTCCACTTCCCATTCCCACTGCCCTAGATACTTGTGGAGAAACTGAAGTGAAATCTTACCGTTATGCCTCCAATTCTCTCTCTCCCAGGAGGTAATTAACAACATATCCAGAGTACTATATGGTCAGCAATATTAATCTAGAATATTATATAGAATTATATATTGTATAATTATATATCTATATAATATATAAAAATATATAATATATAATTCCATATATTCTAGATTAATATTACTGACTATATAGTACTCTATTTATAGGACTATATATTACTAATATATATAGTCCTATAGAGTATATAATCCTATATAGAGAGTAATAGTAATATTAATACTAATTAGCAATATATAGTACTAAATATTACTAATATATAGTAAATAATATTTATATATAGAATTTATAATAAATTATTAACGTTCTTTTTGTTAGGTTAAAATAAATTTGTATTAAATCTTAGAAGAGATTTATACACAATTCACAAATTCTTTACAAAGAATTGCCAATCCTTGTCCAATTTTGTAGTAGTCTCCACAGATTTGGAAATTCTGCTGTGAAATAGGGTTTATAAGATATCCCTTTTAGAAAGCATCACAATGCTAGTTTTAGGCAAAACAAGGTTTAAAACTGAAGTCCTCATAGAAGTGAGCTCAACACCTTTAGCCTTTATCCCAGTGACAAAACTATATAAAATAAACATTAAGCTGACTTACTAAGAAAACAATAAGTATTCTGTAAACTTCTCAAATTCACCTACAATTTTTGATTACTTTTAGAAGCAGTACTACTGTAAAGTATCAACAACCACACTATGCACCCAAATAAAATGGGTGTTAAGAATAAAATATATAATTCTATATAATAGAATTATATAAGGTGTATATATGTGAGAGGTGACAACATGCTAGCAGCCCTCGATCTCGGCACCTCTTCGGCCTCGGCGTCCACTCCGGCAGCGCTTGAGGAGCCCTTCAGCCTGCCACCGCACTGTGGGAGCCCCTCTTTGGGCTGGCCGAGGCCGCAGCCGGCTCCCTCTGCTTGTGGGTAGGTGTGGAGGGAGAGGAGCCTGCGGGAACCGGGCTGAGCCTGGCACAGCAGGCCAGCGTGAGTTCCAGGTGGGCGTGAGCTTGGCGGCCCCGTACTGGGAGCGGTGAGGGCTTAGCACCCGGGCCAGCAGCTGCAGAGGGTGTGCTGGGTCCCCCAGCAGTGCAGGCCCGCCTGCGCTGTGCTCTAATTCTTGCTAGGCCTCAGCTGCCTCTCCCCAGGGAAGGGCTTAGGACCTGTAGCCCACCATGCCTGAGCCTCCCCTCTGCCGCCATGGGCTCCCGCACAGCCCGAGCCTCCCCGATGAGCACCGCCCCCTGAGCACCACCACCTGCTTCGTGGCACCGGGTCCCATCAACCATCCAAGGGCTGAGGAGTGTGGGAGCATGGCGTGGGACTGGTGGGCAGCTCTGCCTGCAGCCCTGCTGAGGGATCCACTGAGTGAGGCCAGCTGGGCTCCTGAGTCTAGTGGGGACTTGGAGAACCTTTATGTCTAGCTAAGGGATTGTAAATACACCAATCAGCACCCTGTGTCTAGCTCGAGGTTTGTAAATACACCAATCAGTACTCTGTATCTAGCTAACCTAGTGGGGACTTGGAGAACTTTTTTGTCTAGCACTCTGTGTCTAGCTAAAGGATTGTAAACACACCAATCAGCACTCTGTGTCTAGCTCAGGGATTGTAAACACACCAAGCAGCACTCTGTCAAAATGGACCAATCAGCTCTCTGTAAAATGGACCATCAGCAGGATGTAGGTGGGGGTCAGATAAGGGAATAAAAGCAGGCTGCCCGAGCCAGCAGTGGCAACTGGCTTGGGTCTCCTTCCACACTGTGGAAGCTTTGTTATTTTGCTCTTTGCAATAAATCTTGCTGATGCTCATTCTTTGGGTCTGCTCTGCCTTTATGAGCTGTAACACTCTCTGCGAAGGTCTGCAGCTTCACTCCTAAGGCCAGCGAGACCATGAACCCACCATAAAGAAGAAACTCGGAACATGTCCGAACATCACAAGGAACAAACTCTGGACACACCATCTTTAAGAACTTTAACACTCACTGCGAGGGTCCATGGCTTCATTCTTGAAGTCAGTGAGACCAAGAACCCACCAATTTCGGACACATATGGACTGTTGTTTCTTTTTCTCTGAAGAATTCTAATACAGTAACTTTATTTTGTTTGTAAATAGAATCATCCATAAGCTTATGTAATAAATTCATAACGTTGTTTATTATTATATTGTGGCTAATATTACTAACTCAGGCATGCCTGTGTGTCTTTGAAAGGTGATATTAGAGTTGATGACAATTTAATTGGAATTGCAGATTGAAATCTTCATTTTTGGTTTCCTAGAAATTTGCTTTTTTACAAGTCACAGATTCAAGCCAATGTTTCTGAATCCTGTGGTGTTGCTGTGGTGGTTGCTCAGACATGCAGACCCCTCACTTTCACTAAAACAGACAGGAAGGAAGTCACAGTCCTTGTCAACAAGAGGGCCACATCTCTGTAAGAGGGAAACAAATCTGAGTAAGCAAGTGAACTACTGTTGTTTGAGAGAGAGGTGTGCAAGGTTTGATTTGAAATTAATGAGCCTCCCACTTGGGGCAGGTTTGCTAGCACAATGGGCAGTGGTAGTGGTGTTAGCTGCCTCTAAGCTCACCCCATTATGCAGAGAGGGTTGGAAGAAGAATAGAGTTCTTGAAAGGAAATGTGTTAGGCAACTCTTACGTACCAGGTTCTATATCAAGCATTTGAACACACACTAATTTATGTAAGCCTTCTGATAACTTGAATTGTTTTTCTTTTTTTTGCAAATTAGAAAAGTGAGATCGAGGGAGATTAATTATATAATCTCATGGATCTGAGAAGAGAACAAGCCAGGATTCAAACTCAAGGTTGATACCAAAAGACAGATTCTTTACACATCACCATTAAAGGCAGACAGGCAAGTGAAAGGGCCAAGGTACAACGTTTAGAGTCAAAGACACTGAGGTTTAAATCCTGGCTCAACCAATTACTACCCAATGTGTCTTTAGATAAGTTCTTCAGACACATCTTCTTCCTGTGAAAATGCAAATAATGCTGTAAGTCATAGGTCTGTTGGCAGGACTAAATATTTTCAAAGCACCATAAATGCCAAATGATTCTGGCTTTAAAAGCGACTGTAGACTCAGCAATGACCTCACTTGGACCTCTTTTCCCAGGTAGAGAGGATGCTGCCATGGACTGACCTCGTGCCTGATGCTCCAGCAGAGGCTAGTTATGACAGAGTCAGTTTCTGCACACCCTATGGTGTGTCAATAGCTCTGCTGTTGAAAGGAATATATTTGCAGGGGAATCTTGCCAAGAAGCAAACATTAGTTTGTGCTCCTTGAAAACTGTAAAAATAAGATTAGATTAAAAGGACTCAGCCGGGCGCGGTGGCTCAAGCCTGTAATTCCAGCACTTTGGGAGGCCGAGACGGGCGGATCACGAGGTCAGGAGATCGAGACCATCCTGGCTAACACGGTGAAACCCCGTCTCTACTAAAAAAAAAAAATACAAAAAACTAGCCGGGCGAGGTGGCGGCGCCTGTAGTCCCAGCTACTCGGGAGGCTGAGGCAGGAGAATGGTGTGAACCCGGGAGGCGGAGCTTGCAGTGAGCTGAGATCTGGCCACTGCACTCCAGCCTGGGTGACAGAGCGAGACTCCGTCTCAAAAAAAATAAAAAATAAAAAATAAAAGGACTCCTTTTAGAGTCCTTTTAATTAGATTAAAAGGGGTTGTTTGGACCTCAGGAGGGAATGGAAGTTTGTAACTATTTAAATGACTTAGTACATGTTCCACTCTTGTCTTCTAAGACCTCTAAGGCTTCCTTTACCCCACATTGTCTTGATATCTTTTAGGATATCCTAATAGGTGACCTACTTATTCATAAGTAATAATTGTTTTGTGTGTAAACACAAAACTGTCTCCTCCAAAATTTATACATGTTAAGAAATATCAAGGGAAATCTGAGGGAGGGAGAAGGAAACAACAGAGAAATTATAGAAAATTTTTACTAGTTTGTGGATATTTAAAGAATGGGCACATTCTTTGTCTTCTTTCATGTATCTTCACAGTGACTGATTTTTGAATTTTAAAATTATGACTAACAATGATTGACAAATATCCCTTTGAACACGATTGAATTTTATTTGCTGCAGCTTCAAGCTACAATTCAGTAAACTGTTTACATAGCCAAGACTTCTTATTCCTAGGAGGTGTCACTTCTAGGAAATATAAAGGGGAAAGCCAAGCCTCATAAAGAAAAACGAAAAGAAAACACTAAAATATAAACTGCTCAAATATTAGATGCAATGAGAAGAAATCTTCCAGAAACTATTCTTTCACTGAATACTGATGAAACTAAATGTCTGTCTTACTCAATTACCAAAATCAATTTAAATCCTCCATTAAATTCAGAATAAATATTCACATTGTTTATTCATGTAATCCTCACAACACTGTGAGAAGCTTTTATTAACTCCCTTCTATGGATGAGGAATATGTGGCTCAGAGATGTTTAAAGATTTACCAAATCTGCACTGGCAATAAATGTAAGGTTACAAATATGCTTGTCAGTTTCCTAATTGCAAGTTCCCTTTCTTATTCCATGCTACCACCATTCTATTGTAGGATCTCTCTTATTTGTGCTTGTTTCATTTCCTTATTTACATTCTAAGCTCTCAGAAAGTAAGCCAAGTCTTCACTTTTCGTTGTATGCTCCCAAGTGTCCAAAGTGATTGGTTCATGAGTATTTGTTGATTGATCTGTTTGATTTTAAAAAGTCTTGCTATTTTCATGGTACAGACACATGTTTTGTTAGATTTTTACCTAAGTATTTCATTTCCTTTAGAACAGTTGTAACTGGTCTTCTGTGTTTAATCTCAGTTCTACATGTTCGTTTTTATTATAAAGAAATACAATTGAATTTTATGTTTTGATCTTGTATCCTATGACCCTGTTGAATTTGCATAGTTCTAGGAGGTTTATTTGTAGGGGAGTAGATTTCTTTGGATTTTCTATGTAAAAAATCATGTTATCTACCAGTAGTGACAGTTTTATTTCTCCCTTTCCCATCTGTTTGCATTTTTTTTTCTTTGCCTTCCCTATTCCAATGGCTAGAACTTTCAGTATTTTGTTGAATAAAAGTGATGACAGCAGATATCATTGCCTTGTTCCTAATCTTCAAGGACAGCATCCTATTTTTCATCATTAAGATCGATGTTAGCTGTAGGAATTTTGCAGATTCTTTTCATAAACTTTAGGAAGTTCCCTTCAATTCCTAGTTTGCTGTTTTTTGTTTTTTGTTTTTTTTTAACCACGAAATGGTGTTAGAGTCTCTCAAATCCTTTTTCTGCACCAATTAATATTATATTATTTTTCTTTTTAACCTATTAATATGGCAGTATACATTGATAGATTTGTGAATATTGATGGAGCCTTCACATTTAGAGAAAATCCCACTTAATCATGGTGCACAATTCTTTTCAGGCATTGCTGTATTTGGTTTGCTAATATTTTAAAGCATTTTGGGTCTAAGTGTATGAGATGTTGGTTGGTAGTTTTTGTTTCTTTTTTGACCATCTTTGTCTGCTTTTGATAATACTAGCCTTATTAAATGAAATTAGAAGTATTCCTACAGTTGATGATTTGTTGATTTGTACTCCCCTTCTCCTTCTGTCTCTATCAGTCTTACTGGAAGTTAATCAATGCTATTTTTTCAAGAACCAGATTTTTCCTTCCTTGCTTTATTATTTTCATGTTTTCAACATCATTGGTTTCTGTTCTTATTTTTATTTCCTTCTTTCTGTTTCTTTTGGGTTTATTGTGCTCTTCCTTTTCTTCTTCTTTTATTTATTTATTTTATTTTTTTTCAAGTAGGACCTTAGATTATTTGAGATATCTCCTCATTCTAATGTAAGGATTTAGTATTATAAAATTACCATTCAACATTGTTTTAGCTGCATCCCACATGTTTTGATAGTTGTACTTTTACCTTCATTCAGTGCTATGTGTTAACTGTTAATAGTTTCACTGAGATTTCTTTTTTTTGGTTATTTAGAACTGTGTCACTTAATTAATAAGTATACAGTGATTTTCCTGTAATCTTTCTGTTACTGATTTCTAGTTTGATTCCATCATGGTCAGAGAATATACTAAGTATGGTTCAATTGTTTTAAATATATTGAGGCTTGTTTTATGACTCAAGATACTGTCTATCCTGATGAATATTCCATTGGAGTGTAGAAAAAAGGTATATTCTGTTTTTGTTGGATGGAATATTCTATATATGGTAAGTAATTGATGTTGACTGATATATTTTTTCAGATCTTCTATATTCATGCTAATTATCTGTGTAATAATTCTACAAGTTGTGGAGCAAGAGGTGTTGAGGTCCACCAGCTACTATTGTAGACTTTTCTGTATTTCTTTTCAGCTCCATCAATTACTGCTTCATGTACTTTGAGGCTCCATTGTTTAGTGCATACACATTTAGGATCATGATGTCTTTCCCAGTGGATTATTTCTGTTATCATTCTGTGATGGTTGTCTTTGTTTATAACAATTTTTTTTTTGTTCTGAGTCTACTTTATCTGATATAGCCACTCCTGCTTTTTTTTTGAATGTTTACATGATATATCTTTTTTCATCCATCCTTTGTCTTCAACCTACCTATGTCATTGAATTTGAAGTGAGAACCTGTTAAACAGAATCTAGTTTCAGGTCAAGTTTTTTTAATCTACTCTCCTTTATCCACTTTCCTTTACCCTGTAATTGGCATATGTAGACTATTTACATTTACATTGATGTATTAGGGCTCAAGTCTGCTATTTTACTATTTGCTTTCTGTTTCTTATTCCTTTATTCCTCCCTTGTCTTTTCTTGCTCAGAAATTCCTGTAAATGACCAAAACATTTTTTGAATCCCACTTAATCTGTTTATCCTATTTTTTAGTGTATTGCTTTGTGGTTGATTTTCTTGGTAGTTGCTTTGGGTATTACAAGATGCTTATGTGACTTTGAGTAAAGTATGCAAACCTTACATCGATGCAGGTACTTTTATCCTCCCATTTTAAAATATCACCGTTCTGAGTGTTAGATGGTGCTATAATGCTTGTTTCAATCATCACATATGATCTGGAAAATTCATGCGGGAAAGGGTAGTCTATTGTGTTTACTCATATTTCTCAACTTTCTGTTACTCTTTCTTCATTCCAGATGCTCCAAATTATTTATTTCATCATTTTTTTTTGTTTGAAGAATTTTCTTTTGTCATTTTTTAAGGGTAGTCTGCTAGTGACAATTTTTTTTTAGTTTTTATTCATCTGAGAATAGTTTTATTTAGTCTTCATTGTTGAAGGATATGTTTTCTTGGATACAAAATTCACAGTTCACAGGAGTTTTATGTTTGTTTTTTCAGAAGTAGAAAAATATTGTGTCAATGCCTGCTGGCCTCTATCAGTTCAGAGGAGAAATCTGCTCCCATTCGAATTGGTGTTCCCTTATAGACAATATGTTGTTTCTGTCTGGTTACGTTTAATTTTATTTCATTGCTTTTAGTTTTCAGAAATTTAATTATGATATGTCTTGATGCTTCTTCAGATTTATCCTGCTTGGAGCTGTTTTTAGTCTTACAATTTCCATTTCATTCTTTATTACAACATAAATATTTGCTGAGTTTTTATTACTCTTTTTGTGTTTAAGAGAATTAGTAACTGCTTGTTGAAACATTTTCATAAGGGTTGCTTTAAAATCCAAGTCAGGTAACTTCAACATCTGATTTTTCTCACTATTAAATGCTATTTGATTGTGTTTTCTTATTAAGACTAGATTTTCCTGGTGCTTGATATAATGAGTAATGTCTTGGAACAGTTAAGCTACTATGTATGTTAGGGAACTCTGTTAAAATTTTCATTTAGCAGTCAGTCACCATGTTTTGGTTTAGCACATAAGCCCTATTCTACTTAGCGAGCTATGGTTTCATGACAGCCTAATTTTCAGAGTCTTCCTGGTGCTATTTTGGTCTGCTCATTTTATCTGGTGCCACTGTGGCTCCTACTGGTCCTTGCTGCTTTAGGAGAAGTTACTGGACGTTACTGTTGGTTGGGCTACCTGGTGCCTCTAGGTTGGGGAAGGGAGTTTCTGTCCTGCAGGAACAAAGAGCCATTCCCAAGTGGGGTACTTGTTTTTGCTGACTCCCTATACTTGTGGGAGAAGAAAAATGTGTTTCCCAAGCTAGGGACATTTGTTGTGGCATAATTCCCATTGCTGATGACCCTGGCGACAGAGTTCCTCTGGTTTGGGGAAGAAGTGTCAGGTCCAGGATGAAGAAGTGTACTTCCCAATGGCTGCTTATTGCCAGTGGAGCTTCCCATTCAGTCTCCTTGCCAGTTGTGCTAGATTCACCTGGTGTAGTTGGTAAGCTTGTATTCAGTAGGGGAAGAAACAGGCCTACCTCGACCACCTTGTGTTGCTATGTTGGTGGATGTGAGATGTCTCACCTGGATCACCTTCTGATATCGTTTGGACATGAGATTTCAAATTTCATGTTGAAATGTAATGCCGGCCAGGCGCGGTGGCTCACGCCTGTAATCCCAGCACTTTGGGAGGCCGAGGCGGGCGGATTTCGAGGTCGAGACCATGGTGAAACCCCGTCTCTACTAAAAAAATACAAAAAACTAGCCGGGCGAGGTGGAGGGTGCCTGTAGTCCCAGCTACTCGGGAGGCTGAGGCAGGAGAATGGCGTGAACCCGGAAGGCGGAGTTTGCAGTGAGCCGAGATCACGCCACTGCACTCCAGCCTGGACGACAGAGCAAGACTCTGTTTCAAAAAAAAAAAAAAAAACCAAAAAAAAAAATAAAAAATAGAAATGTAATCCCTAAAGTGGAAGGTGGGGCCTGGTCAAAGGTGTTTGGAAAATGGGGCAGATCCCTCATGGCTAGCTTGTGCCATCCCCTTGGTGATAAGTGAGCTCTCGCTCTAAGTTCACATGGAATTTGGTCATTTAAAAGTGTGTGGCACCCCTCCCCCCGAACTCTCTCTGTTACCTGCTTCAGTTCTCACCATATGATGTACCTGCTACCCATTTGCCTTCTGCCATGAATGGAAGCTTCCTGAGGCCTCCTCAGAAACAGATGCTGCTATGCTTCCTGTAAAGCCTGCAGAGCCTTGAGCCAATTAAACCTATTTTCTTATAAATTACCCAGCTTCAGGCATTTCTGAGGCTGGTTGTAGAACACTCTTATGTGGTGCTCTTCTTCTCATGCTGGGATCCCTACCCAGACTGTGCTCTCCTTTCCACCTTTGAAAATTTTCCTTTGGTGTCTCTTGCATTATTTTCTGGATTTAGGGTTGTACTTAATGGGGAAAAGCAGAAAGAGACAAGTCTATGCTATCTTGTTAAGACTGGAAGTGTCACCTTCATTTTAAAAACTTATTTTCACTGATGATGCACATTTATTAACTCTGACCAGAAGTCGGCTGCCATTCTTATCTTTGTCCTCTGTATGTTTAGCATGTCTTTTTTCCTCTGACTAATTTAAGATGGGTTGTTTATAATGAATTTCAAGTAACTTGATAATGATGTGCTTTGGTGTAGTTTTCTTCATGTTTCTCGTGTTTGGAATTCATTGAGTTTCGTGGATCTGTGGATTTTTGCTTTTCTTCATGTTTCTCGTGATTGAAATTCATTGAGTATTTTGGACCTGTGGATTTTTACATTTCATCGAATTTTGAGAAATTGTGGCCCCCTATTTATTTAAATAATTTTTCTAGTCTCCTCCACAGTCTCTTTTCTTTTGGGAACTACAGTTACATTTTTGAGAGCCTGCTTGCAATTGTCCCACAGTTCATAATGCTTTGTATTTTTCTTTGTGTTTCGGTCTCTACTTCTCTTTGTGTTTCATTTTTGATAGTCTACACTGTTGTATCTTTATTTAATTTTATTTTTTTATTATTATCCTTTAAGTTCTAGGGTACACGTGCACAACGTGCAGGTTTGTTACATATGTATACATGTTCCATGTTGGTGTGCTGCACCTATTAACTCATCATTTACATTAGGTATATCTCCCAATGCTATCCCTCCTCACTCCTCCCACCCCACAACAGGCCGCGGTGTGTGATGTTCCCCTTCATGTGTCCAAGTGTTCTCATTGTTCAATTCCCACCTATGAGTGAGAACATGTGGTGCTTGGTTTTCTGTTCTTGCAATAGTTTGCTGAGAATGATGGTTTCCAGCTGCATCCATGTCCCTACAAAGGACATGAACTAATCATTTTATATGACTGCATAGTATTCCATGGTGTGTCTGTGCTACATTTTCTTAATCCAGTCTGTCATTGATGGACATTCGGATTGGTTCCAAGTCTTTGCTATTGTGAATAGTGCCACAATAAACATATGTGTGAATGTGTCTTTATAGCAGCATGATTTATAATCCTTTGGGTATATACCCAGTAATGGGATGGCTGGGTCATATGGTACATCTAGTTCTAGATCCTTGAGGAATCGCCACACTGTCTACCACAGTGGTTGAACTAGTTTACAATCCCACCAACAGTGTAAAAGTGTTCATATTTCTCCACATCCTCTCCAGCACCTGTTGTTTCCTGACTTTTTAATGATTGCCATTCTAACTGGTGTGAGATGGTATCTCATTGTGGTTTTGATTTGCATTTCTCTGATGGCGAGTGATGATGAGCATTTTCTCATGTGTCTGTTGGCTGTATGAATGTCTTTTTTTGAGAAGTGTCTGTTCATATCCTTTGCCCACTTTTTGATGGGGTTGTTTGTTTTTTTCTTGTAAATTTGTTTGAGTTCTTTGTAGGTTCTGGATATTAGCCCTTTTTCAGATGAGTAGATTGCAAAAATTTTCTCCCATTCTGTACTGTTGTATCTTTATATTCATTAATTTTTTCCTCATGGTGTCTAAATACTTAATTCCATCCTGTATATCATTCATCTTAGTCACTGTAAATTTTATGTGTAGAATTTCTATTTGAGTATTTTATATCATTCATGTATTTCCTTAACATGTTCATAATTTTCTCTGCTTTCTTAAACATATGAAATATATTCGGCTGGGTGTGGTGGCTCACGCCTGTAATCCCAGCACTTTGGGAGGCTGAGGCAGGCGGATCATGAGGTCAGGAGATTGAGACCATTCTGGCTAACATGGTGAAACCCTGTCTCTATTAAAAATACAAAAAAAGGCCGGGCGTGGTGGCTCAAGCCTGTAATCCCAGCACTTTGGGAGGCTGAGACAGGCGGAGCACGAGGTCAGGAGATCAAGACCATCCTGGCTAACATGGTGAAACCCCGTCTCTCCTAAAATAAAAAATACAAAAAACTAGCCTGGTGTGGTGGCAGGCGCCTGCTGTCCCAGCTACTTGGGAGGCTGAGGCAGGAGAATGGTGTAAACCTGGGAGGCAGAGCTTGCAGTGAGCTGAGATCCAGCCACTGCACTCCAGCCTGGGCGACAGAGTGAGACTCTATCTCAAAAAAAAAAAAAAAAAAAAAAATTACCTGGGCGTGGTGGCAGGCACCTGTAGTCCCAGCTACTCGGGAGGCTGAGGCAGGAGAATGGTGTGAACCCAGGGAGGCAGAGCTTGCAGTGATCGGGCTACTGTACTCCAGTCTGGGTGACACAGCAAGACTCCGTCTCAGAAAAACAAAAAAGAAAAAGAGATATATTACAATAACTGTTTCAGTCTCCTTATCCACTAATTTTATCCTCTATTTAATTTTGGGGTATGTTTCTATTGGTTGAACTTTTCTCCTTGCTATGGGTTCTAATTTTTTTTTTTTTTTCTGCTTCTGTGGATATCTAGTCATTTTTACTGATACATTTTACTTTGCTGGGAAGTAAGTTTTGCATGTGCTTCTATCTTTTCGAACTTTGTTCTGGGACACAGTTAAGTTACTTAAAATATTTTATTTCTTTGTTAGGTAGAAACAGAGCAACCTTAGGTCCATGGCTAATATTGTCCCAACTACTGAGACCACATTTCTGAGTACCCTACATGGTGCTTATTAGTTATAAATGGCTTTTCCACATTACCTACAGAAAGCTTGAAATATCCTTGATCCCATTTCGGCTCCAGGGACTGTTTCTTTTAATTTTACCTTTGGTTCCTCCCCCCAGTTGTCGGTAGTTTCCTCACACTCAAGCAATGATCAGCACTAAACTGAAGACTCAAATAACTCTGCAAATTTCTGAATCTCTCTCTCTCTCTCTCTGCAACTCTCTCTTTACTGGTACTCTGCCCTGTGAATTTTAGGTATTTTATCCTGTGCTCTGAACTGTATTTAACCCAAGAAGACTTAATTCTAGTGCCTGTTTGGGCACCCTTTCTTCCTGCACTCACTGGAAACTCTCCTATACATTAGACAGGTAGGTTAGAGATGGTGGCCATACCCTCCCTTAAAGAGGAACAAAAAAACTTGCCAAATAAATGGAGTGAACAAACTGTTCGACATTGCACAAACCGCATCTAGGACTTGTGGTAAAATTATCCTGCAACAGAGAGGAAGAAGAGCAGAAGGGAAAATACCCAAACTCGTGCAAGCAGAGATACTCATGATTAATGTCCTTAGGTTGACCTCTGTTTATTGTGATAGTAGAAGATACACCAATGGGTGGGAAGTTGAGATGCTAACAAGTCACGTGATGTATGTGCTAGCACGTACAATAATTGCACATGTGCACTCAGGAGACCAGTCACAACATGCTTAATAGCAATGCCCATCCTCACCCTCTTATGACTGATCATATAAGCTTCCCATAAAGGAAATTTCACCAGTGTCAGACATGGCTGTCTCATTCTCTAGCAGCCTGCTCTGACCCACCTATCAGAGTATATTTTTGCTTTGCAATAAAGTCCTTCCCCTACTCTTACTTTGGACTCTCAAATTGTTTTGTGCAGCAAAATCAAGAACCTGAACCAGCCTAAAGGACAACATTAGGGCAATCAGCAGTCACCTTGTTTGTTTCCCTTTGTCCAGGGATCATTGTTCTCTGCAGCCTGCTGTAGGTCTGAAAATCATTCCTTTGTCTATCTTGACTAATTTCATGGTTGTTTAAGATAGAGGAAAAATATAGTTTCAGGTTTTTTTCATCATGGTTGGATGAACATATGAATGGCATTGTGATGTTAAAAGTTGCATTCTGGTTATTACTTAATTGCTACAGTAGTTGGTTTCCTTTATTAATAAAATTAACAATATATTTTCTCTTTAACCATGTTTTTAATGATGAAATCAGATACTCTTGTAAATTGCTAACCATTGTGTCTGACGTTTCAGTGAGAATTAGTTAGACTTCATTCTGACACCAATAGGGACTATCTGTAATTTATTGTACACTTAAAAATAACTAAAATATAATTGGAATGTTTGTAACACAAAGAAATGATACATGTTTGAGGTGATGAACACCCCAGCCTTGCCTCAAACATGCTTCCACCAGTGCTTCTATCACTTTGAAAAGGGGCAATCATGGATACTTGTATTGCATCATGGAAGAATTCAGAAAGCAACCCGGGGAAGCTACATGTGAAGTAAGTAATGTAAAGATCTATAAGAAATTATGGTGGATGTTTGAAAGTCCACGTAATCAAGTGGTTAAGATTGAGCTCTGTTCAAGCAACCCAATAAGAAAATGTCAACTAATGTCAACATTTTTCAATGTCTGATTATAAATGGGCAAAAAATCTGAATAGATGTTTCTCAACAGAAGACATACAAATGGCAGACAGGTATATGAAAAGGTGCTCAACATTATGGATCATCAGAGAAAGGCAAATCAAAATTACAATGAGATAACATCTCACCCCAGTAACAATGACTTTTATCTAAAAGATAGACAATAATGAATGCTAGAGAGGATCTTGAGAACAGAGAACCTTCATATACTGTTGGTAAGAATGTAAATTAGTGCAGCCACTAGAGAGAACAGTATGAATGTTTCTCAAAAAACTAAAAATAAAACTACCATGTGATCCAGTAATCCCATTGCTAGGTATAGACCCAAAAGAAAGGATATAGTATATCAAAGAGATATCTGCACTGCTCTGTCTATTGTAGCACTGTTCAGAATAGCCAAGACTTAGAAGCAACCTAAGTGTACATCAACAGATGAATGGGGCCAGGCACGGTGACTCACGCCTGTAATCCCAGCACTTTGGGAGGCCGAGGCGGGCAGAACACAAGGTCAGATCAGACCATCCTGGCTAACACGGTGAAACCCCATCTCTACTAAAAATGCAAAAAATTAGCTGGGCGTGGTGGCGGGCGCCTGTAGTCCCAGCTACTCAGGAGGCTGAGGCAGGAGAATGGCGTGAACCCGGGAGGCAGAGCTTGCAGTGAGCCGAGATCATGCCATTGCACTCCAGCCTGGGCAACAGAGCGAGACTCCGTCTCAAAAAAAAAAAAAAAGAAAGAAAGAAAAACAGAAGAACGGATATGTAGTACATATATATATAATGAAGTACCAATCAGCCATTGAAAAGTGAGATCCAGGCCAGGTGCAGTGGTTTACGCCTGTAATCCAGCACTTTGGGAGGCCAAGATGGGTGAATCATGAGGTCAGAAGTTCGAGACCAGCCTGATGAACATGGTGAAACCCTGTCTCTACTAAAAATACAAAAATTAGCCGGGTGTGGTGGCGGGCGCCTGTAATCCCAGCTACTCAGAAGGCTGAGGCAGAAGAATCGCTTGAACCCAGGAGGCGGAGGTTGCAGTGAGCCGAGATCGTGCCATTGCACTCTACCCTGGGCGACAGAAAGAGAGCAATTTTCAAACCTGAGTAATTAACGGATACCTTTTAAAAGAAACAAAAGTTATGTTTAACACCAGTGTTGCCTTAAATGATTTTTATTAGCATGTTGCTAAAATATGTGCAAATCAAAACCTACTTATAACTCCATATGCATGTAAATGATTTAAGCTCTAACATTCAAACACATTTACTAATTAAATGCAGATGAAAGATGCAACACAGTAAAATTCAGTTTTCTAACATTTATTTAACGTGATGGATGTTGTTGTTCTCTTGAAACTAAAAACCACTCACAAACGAACATCATACTCACAGTTAAGGTTCAAGTTCTCTTGCGGTCCTCATACCCATACATCTGTGTGCCATGAGATCAGTCAATTTTTCCACCACTTTCCTCTGTTCCAACTACTGCAAAACCATAACATGATGTCATTTGGCCCTCACTTAGCAGAAATTCACCATTTACACAGTAATTCTTCCTCCATTTTTTTTTTCCACTTAAGCCCATGATAAAGTAGAACTACTTGGGTATAACATACTCAAAAAAACAAAAAACAAAACCCCACTATTAAGAGTCCCCCATGTAAGGGCAATTATTGATTTTGAGATTGCCATTGGGTGCTCAAAAATGTGCTTATGTAAATAGTTTTAGATTACCATTGATCTGAAATTCCTAAATTGAAAAATCTCTTGAACCCTTGGGAATATGCCTGGGGATGCCCAGAGGACCAAAGATCCTAGTTTAGGAAATTCTGAATTGTTCTATCTTGACCTAACTGCTGTCTCTTCCTGCCTGGAAGAAGCTTTAGTTTCTTCCACACATGAATTATTAATAAAATAATGCTT
The DNA here is from genome assembly GCF_009764315.1 of Trachypithecus francoisi. Taxonomy (NCBI): domain Eukaryota; kingdom Metazoa; phylum Chordata; class Mammalia; order Primates; family Cercopithecidae; genus Trachypithecus; species Trachypithecus francoisi. The sequence continues at coordinate 76,240,962 of NW_022681472.1, read as the reverse complement.
GTGTCAGGATGCTAAAGTGGAACTGGCTAGAAGGAGGTAAGAAGCAAGACTGAATTACCTTCTCAAACTTTTATTTTTATTTATTTATTTTTTGAGGTGGAGTCTCCCTCTGTGCCACGGGCACAATCTCGACTCACTGCAACTTCCACCTCCTGGGTTCAAGCGATTCTCCTGCCTCAGCCTCCTGAGTAGCTGGGATTACAGGTGTGCATCACCACACCTGACTAATTTTTGCATTTTTAGTAGAGACGGGGTTTCACCATGTTGGCCAGGCTGGTCTCAAGTTCCTGACCTCAACTGATCCACCTGCCTGGGCCTCGCGAAGTGCTGGGATTACAGGCATGAGACACCATACCTGGCCTCAAACTTTTATATGACAGAAGGTGACAATGTTATTTCTGAAAACATAGAGTCAATGATATTGGAAAGGAATGGTTTTCATTTATGGTTTGAGAAAAAGGGAGTCATGAACATGGATGACGCATTATTTCACTCACTTCAAGGAGACAATCAATAACTAATGCTTATCTAGCATGTTTTCATTTACAAAGAGCTTTTCCTCACTTGATTATCTTCCATCTTCAGCCACACACAGATGAAGACCCTTCTCAAAGCAATAACCATAACCTGGGAGTTGCTGTTTAAATTATGAATTCTAAACTCTTAAGTTCTCTACTTTCTGCTGTACACCAAACCATCTTCCACAAAGAATACTGCTGCATGAACTCTCACCTGAGCACAAACGGGAGAAAATGCACCGTATACTCTACATCATCATCAGTTTCTCCCTTAAACTAAAAATATTCTTTATTCGGAAGCAAGGATGCCTGCATTTTCACAAAAGTTGTAACAAAATGTTAGGAGCATGGGGTTCTGGAATTACATTACACATTCATCACTTACCAGCTCTGTGATGGTGGGAAAGCAATGTAAACTCTCTACACTGCAGTATCATCCTCTGTAAAATAGGGGGGATCGTGAGTTTCTCATGGATTTATTTTAAAGATTAAATGTGTGGGTAAGGCATGAAATCCTAGGTTACAGTCCAAGTATCCAAGTGATGGATACACTAAAAGTCCACACTTCACTCTGATACAAATATCCATGTAACACAACTGCACTCATCCCACTAAATATATTTTAAAACTTAAAAAATTAAAAATGTATTCACACTCCCTCCCCGCAAAGAGTTTGCTATCATATCTCTGTGTAGCATTAATATGTTTACTCTTTGTCAGATACTGTCTTTCAAATGCTTTACACATTAAAGCAATTAATCCTCATCTTTGCATTAATCTTTTCTTTTTTTCCATTTGACAGATGGGGAAACTAAGGGGCAGAGTAATGAAGCGGGTTATCTATACTCACACAGCAGGTAAGTAATGGAGGTGGAATTTGAACCCTGACCCAAAATCTGTGTTCCAGAGTCTGTGCTTCTTGGAAGGCTGGATACTCCTTCTCCATGATTGTAAGCTTTTATTATCATAAGGGGAGCAAGAAATTCTCTTTAGTCTTCACATCTTGCCATATCATCTCAACTGCTCTGGCCATGTTTTAAGAGCTTCGTCAGTTCTTTTTTTGAATACTGCAACATCACTCAAACTTCTTACTCTGCCTGTAGGCTGAACCCCATCTGATGGATTCTCCACATTGCAGTCAGCATGACACATATTAATAGTATAATCACTCATTTTCCTCATAACAATGTCTCTGAGGTTAATCATCATTTTCAAAATACTGCCATGATCTGAGCCCCGCTTTCCAACCTTATCCCCTTCCACTTCCTTTCAGGTTAGACATTTTGAAAATCCGGAATATTTGAAATTTCCTAAGTATACCATGCAGATTTTTTATGCTTTGAAGTATTTTTTTCCTATTGATTTGATCAGGTTTTTATGTGTGGCTAAATCCTTTATATCCTTTAAACTCATTGTAAGCATTCTCTTCTACAAAGTGTTTTCTGGTATCTTCACTTGTACCTCCTGGATTCTAGATGTGATTATATTCACTATTACTAAGCAAGAAAGGTATAGAAAGTATTCTGATTAAAAAAAAAAACTGACTGCAGCCAAAGTCATATCAATTACTATGCAGAATTGTCCTAGGGGGTCATGATATCAAACTTGCTTTGGGCAAATATTAAAGAGCAACTGAACCAAATATGGTCAGAATTCCTGCTGGAGTAATAGCAGTGCTGAGTGACCCTGGCTGTAGTTGCATTCATGTATTAAGAAATTTTTGTATAACACTTTGTGATCAGCAAAACTCAGTAGATGTTTTCCTAAGACCTCCCCAGCATTTTCTTCTCCCTCTTGTTATTAAGCTCATGTTTGTCAAGAAAAATTTGGCCTCTGTGTATCTGATTCACTTACACTTGACTCATCAAAATATTTTGTAAGAGAGGTTTGAAGTCCAAGAAGCCTCTTGAGCCTCCTTTGTGGATCTTTAAGACATTCTTTTCTGAGAACCAATAAGTTGTTTCTGGCCAAATCCAAGTAAATGGAAACTCCAAATGACTTAGAACTGTTAAAGGGGTTGAAATATATGAACATGCTACGCTGTCCTTAAGTGATGTATCCATGCACGAGGAAGGTTTTCAGTTTCCCCTGAAGGTAAAGTTGAGGAAGTGAGTAGTTGCATAACATGACTCAAGAAACCCTGCTTAAAATATTACATATTTCCCCATGCCCTACTGGGATTTCCTTGTCCTTGGTGTCTCTAACATTTCAAAATCAGAAGGCACCACCTGCCAGACAACAGCTAATCTGAATTAAGGATTTCTGTCAGAATGACACTTGGTTTACTGCCGGCTAAGGTAGATCAGAGTCTTTCCTGCCAAGCCACCTGGATTCCTGTTTCCCGGCTGTACCAAGCAGACAGGCCCAGTGTATGCAGGAGCAAGCGAGCCTTAGAAAAGATAATGCAATCCATGTGTCCCACCATAAATATCTGTTTTTACTACATGGCCGTAAGTCATTTATTCAAAGATTGCAAATTTTATTTTAAAAGTACAACAAATAGTTCATTGTACAACTGACTTGGGCCCTTAATTAGAAACTGCAGTACTTCGCTCATTGTATATAATATTATAATGGCCCTTTTCTTCCATTATCCAAATGCTGTAGCTAATTTATCTTGTAAGATTGCTTATGCAGTACACTTAGGAGTACTGTGACTGCACAACTGACCGAATATAGACAATCATAGTCTTATTTGAGAAAAGAGTTTTCAAGAGCATTTCATTAATAGTTCTTCTTGGCCACTTCCTCTAATCCGTACCAAACCACAGGATGTCCTAACTTGAAAACCTACCACAGCAAGAACAAAGCCCCTGTCTGGTTACTAAATGCTCTTGGAGGCTTCCTTTTTGGAAACTCATTATCAGTTCTCTGCCATTGCAAGTCACTAGAGGAAAATTATCTCATTGTTTCAAAGCCAAAGAAATGGAATCCTCACCTCTTTAGATGTGTTGATACCACAACATCTTGATTTATCAGTTCTGAGCCTTATTACCCTCTTGTAGCATTTACTAACCCTTAAAAGAGAAAGATATGGCCACATATTCTCTGCCCCTAAATATCTGAAGGAGAACTAGAAACTCAGTTACCTGATGCCAAACAGCTGCGTTTGTGATGTTTCCCTTCTTTTATTTCATTTTCAGCCAGATGTTTGGAATCACATAGACAATAAGACAATATTTAATATTTCTAAAAAGAGTCTCAAAAGTATCATGACTCTTCAGATTGGGAACACGGGAAGACAAAGACATAGAAAGATATAATTGGAGCTTATACAATCATGAAGTGTCTAAATAAGTTGAATATAAACTCATTCATAACTTTTCAGAATACCAGAAACATTGTCTGAAATTTGAGAGGGATTTCAAGCTACAAACAAAAGGACGACTCAGTTGCGAACAAACATATGGAACTTGTTACCCCAGAGGTACAAAATGAAGATACACATACTAATTTGAAAATATTCACGTACGTTCACAGACGATTGACGGAGATATTAAAGGTAATGAAAATATTTTGGATTCATTGCTAACTTTTTAACTTTGGTGTCAGAGAGGACAAGTCTGACTTTCAGCACATTTCCTGTATCCACACACAGTTTGTATCCATAGGCTGGGTTGGTTGAAATCCAGTGTGACAATTGCTACTTGCATAGTATCTGCTTATAATTATTTGTTAAATGAATATTAATATTTAAAGTACATACACTCTTTCATATGCATCCTCATTTTATCCTTTTTATAATCATTTGATGTTGAAAATGAAGAAGATTCCCAAGAAAACTGACATGGAGGTAGTATGTGCAGAGAGGGACCATGGGAGAATAATTACAAATTCAAACTCTGGAGTCAGATCTGTCCAGAATCCCAGCTCTACAAATCACAAGGTTTAGCACTTTACACAAGTTAACTAAACCCTCCAAACCTTAGTTTCTTGATATGTACAGTGAGACTAATGACAAAGTCTACATCTAAGGGTGTCTGTGAGAATTAATGAGATATCTTATGTAAAGTTTACTTCCCAGCGGCTGGCACATAGCAAATGTTCAATAATTACTATTTAGAGTTAAGAAAAAATTCATTTGTCAATATATCATGTTGTCTAATTATCCTACAATACATAGCTGGTTAATTCTAGTACTGAGAATCAAACAGCATTCTTCTGACTAAGCCTTATGTTCTTTCCATGTGCACGGTGAATGCTATTTGGTCAAAGACAAAAGAGTAGACTAAGTAGACTAAGAGTAGACTAAGAAGAAAGAAGCCTGGCATTTGGGGTCTGAATGAGTTGCCTCATACAATCACAAATATAAAGTCTATAACTCATTAAGTATTGTGTATTTTAAATGGGCTTTTTTTTCTTTATGGTAAACATAGCCAATTTATTTTCGATTGATGGAAGTCAACTATGTTTGAATTTACGAGCTCACCACAATTTTCTTGGCAATGCCTGCCATTTACTAAATACAGTCTATCCAGAGTTATTAGTAATAACAAATATTTGCATTTATATTAGATGTTTTATGGTTAGAAGAGGATTAGACCAAACGATCTGGAGGAAGCATAATAGAATGTTCCTTAACATCTATTCTTTAATGAGGCTTACATTGCCAAACAAGTTTAGCATGGGAAGTAGTTAAGGTTCTTTCCAAGAAGTTTTACAAAATAAGCTAGGCAGTATGTTTAAATAATAGAAGAAAAGATCTTCAATAACATTCTCTTCAGTAAAAAGCCATCACCAAAAAATATTTTATCTACAACATAAATATTTGCTGTTAAGTGTAGACTGTGTTTAGCCACAATTGATTTAATATTTCCTTCCCTCGAAATACAAAGTAAATAAGGTGATTGCATAGTGCTGGGCAACTTGATCCCAGTTGCTTGTCTTATCTTCACTACTACCACCTCCTTCTCTGCCACAGCCGCAGCCACAGCACGGAACTTTTATCCAGTGGTATAAAGCAAAAGAGAATATTATAGGGAAATCAAAAGCAGGAACTGTGTCAGCTAATTCTTGCTATGTCACGATCACCCCAAAATATTTAGACTTAAACAACAAAATATGTTGTTTTTGATAATTCTGAGTCAGCTGAGCAGTTCTAGTCTGGGCCCACTTAACTGCTCATCTGGGTCAAAATGTCATTACTCCTAGGTCTGGTGGTTGATTCCATGTCAGTGGTAAAAGGCCATATGTCTCCCATTATCTCACAGCGTTGCCCCGTCTTGTTCACATGGTGATGGTTGCAGTATTCCTAAGAGCAACAACCAGACAATTTCTGACAAACAAGTGATTTTCAAGGCTTTATTTGTGTCACATTGTTCATTGTCCTGTTAGTCAAACAAGTCATAAGAGCAAGGCTGGATTTGAGAAGTGGTTAAATAAACTTCAACTCTTAATGAGTTGCAAGCCTTCAATGCAAAGAATGGGATATTGAGAGGTGTGAAGAGTTGAAGTGATGTTTCCTTCCCATCACAGATAATCTATGACACTATTCTGTGAGCATTCTCTGCCAGAGGTTGTCCTATACTTTACAAAGAAACTTCAAAATCTTTCTTTATTTCATTCTTTTAAAAATTCTCTGAGAAAGGTTAGCAATGAAGACATGTATTTAAATTCTAACCCTTATACAAATTAGTTCTATGACTTTGGTCCAGTCATTTAACATTTCATAATAGGTCAAATTAAATTATAATAGCTTCTATATCATGGCACTGCCAAGAGAATTAAATTAGATAAAGTCATGTAAATTATTTATTAAAAATTCAAAATATTAGTTTTAAGCTTTAATTTATTCACTTAAAAATAATATTTGAGCACTTATTACATTCCTATTAATATAGAATATTTCTAAGAAGCAGTTAAGAGAACCATGTTGAGTCAAATTATCTGCACCTTATTCTACCTTTTATTTTGGAGTAAGTTACTTACTGTTTTGAACACCCTTATTTTTCCACACCTGTGAAATAAGCATAAAAATAATTATGTCTACCTCATAAAGTTGCTGGGAGAATTACATACAAATACCTAGATAAATGTCTGGCACATCATCAATACCCAACAAATGATAACAATTATTATTATGTCACAGCCCTGGAGTAGACATTAGATATATTAAAAATTCATTAAATGTGTCCTCATGTATATTACAGTATATTGGAGGAATGAGACACTGAAAATGGAATAGGTCAATAAATAAAAAGTTCAAATTGTGATTAGTGGAATGAAAGAAAATAATACAGTGGCAAGGTAACATAGAAATGAACTTCTGACGAAGTGGTAGCAGCAGTTCTCTCTGCAGAAATGATACGCAAACTGGAAATTTAAGAATTAAAGAAATTTGAGATTTTTCAGAAAAGAAAGATTGTGGTCAGAGGGGTAAAGCAACTTGCTCCAGGTTGTACAGGGGAGATGTCAATAGCTTGGAAAGATTCTAAGCAATAATACAACCTCTGTAAACCTTCCTAGCTCTTGAGGACAGATGTTGCTGAAGTGAGTGAGCCTGACAGTCTCTCGGGATGTAAACTCCTCTCCTCTGTGTGTTGCCCTCCTATTCAACTAATCCTACTTAGGAAATCTTTAACCTGATGACCAAACACAACAAAACAAAACAAACAAAAAAACATAAAACAACCAAAAAAAAAAAAAAATCCAAAAAGCAATTCATTGATTTGGGTTTTGAAATTAAAAACCAGTAAATCTGTGTTTTGTTTTGGTTCACAATTCTACCATGTAAAATTTCAAAATATGCTGCAGACAGACATCACAGAATATTGCATTTGTAATTAAAAAGGCAATCAAAAGCTATCCTGGCATGGGCAAGTGTTTCAGTTCATTTTCACACTGCTATAAAGAACTCTCTGGGACTGGGTAATTTATGAAGAAAAGAGGCTTAATTGACTCACAGTTCTGCAGGCTTAATAGGAAGCATGGCTTGAAGGCCTCAGGAACTTACAACCATGGTAAAAGGCACAGGGGAAAAAGCAAGCACATTTTTGCCATGGCAGAGCAGAAGAATGAGCGAGGAACTGCCACACACTTTTAAACCATAAGATCTCCTGTGAACTCACTTGCTCTCATGAGAACAGCAGGGAGGAAACTGCTCCCCAATTCAATCTCCTCACACGAGGGCCCTCTCCCAATAAGCAGGAATTACAGTTCGAGATGAGATTTGGGTGGGGACACAGAGCTGAACCATAACAGCAAATAATATCCCAAGCCACAGATCATCCTACAGATGACAACTACAACTTCTGAAGAAAATATAAAAACAACTATCAAAATTGACAGGAGGATGAAGAAAAGTAAGATAATTGTAGAGGTTAATGGTTTGGAAGAAATCAATGATACAAATTGGAATTTCTTTCTTTTCTTTGTTTTCTTTGGACATAGGAGAATGCTACAGTTGGCATGTCATAGAGTAGCTGAAACTTGGATAGAGAATCAACAGTCTTTTCTGCCAAGAGGACAAAGTTAAGACATCACAGCTGCTGGAGCCTGAAGGTGAAATACCAGAAGGGAGAACAAAAGAAGGTCCATAATCTGTATATAAAACTTGCCCAAATCTGACTGGGCGTGGTGGCTCACTCCTGTAATCCCAGCACTTTGGGAGGCTGAGGTGGACAGATAATGAGGTCAGGAGTTCAAGACCAGACTATCTAATATAGTGAAACCCCGTCTCTACTAAAAAATACAAAAATTAGCCAGGTGTGGTGGTGTGCACCTGTAGTTGCAGCTACTCAGGAAGCTGAGGCAGGAGAATTGCTTGAACCCGGGAGGTGGAGGTTGGAATGAGCCGAGATCGTGCCACTGCACTCCAGCCAGGGCGACAGAGTGAGACTCTGTCTCAAAACAAACAAGCAAACAAACAAAAAACTTGCCCAAATCTATGACTAATCTCAGAACTGCATATGAAATAAAGAAGACTCAAAAGAGTCCATTTGAGGATAAAATAACTTAGATTTGAACTGCTATAGAAGAGATAGAGTTATAGTTATGTTCTATCTATGTTAATTACCTCTTTAAAGAATGTACACTCTTTTGAGGAACATAACGAAATCCAGAGTTACCATTTCAAAATATTTAAAATCCCCAGAATAAAATCCAAAATTACTCAACATATAAAGAATAAAAAAAGTGGATCATTTTCCAAAGAAAGATAATGAGATGACTTAGATGCTAAAATTTATTGAAAAGTATTTTAAAGTAACTTTTTTTTTTGAGATGTTTGTTCTTGTTGCCCAGGCTGAAGTGCAATGGCGTGATCTCAGCTCACTGCAACCTCCGCCTCCCAGGCTCAAGCAGTTCTCCTGCCTCAGCCTCCCGAGTAGCTGGGATTACAGCCATGCACCACCACACCCAACTAATGTTTTGTAATTTTTAGTAGAGATGGGGTTTCTTCATGTTGGTCAGGCTGGTCTCAAACTTCTGACTTCAGGTGATCCGCCTGCCTCGGCCTCCTAAAGTGCTGGGATTACAGGCGTGAGCCACTGCGCCCAGCCTAAAGTAACTATTATACTCAATGATATAAAGAAAAACAAGAAGCAATGCTTGCAATTAAAGACATATAGTAAATCTCAGCAAAGAAAAACTATAAAAAGAACCAAATGGAAATTCTAGGATTAAAAATTATATCTGAAATAAATTCACTGTTTGAGAGTGAATGCACATAAGGAAAAGAGTGAACACATTTGAAGATAGATCAATATAAATTATTCAGCCTGAAGAACAGAGAGGAGAAAACCATTTTTAAAAATTAACGGAGTCTCAGGGACAATATACCAATGTGTCATATATGTATTTGGAGTCCATGAAGAAGAGGAAAATGAAAAAAATTTGTTTTAGAGAATAGCTTAACACTAACCTAATTTGTTGATTGACATCAAGAAACTCAATGCATTCTAATTAAGAAAGTGAAAGGGCCAGGCATGGTGGCTAATGCCTGTAATCCCAGCACTGTGGGAGGCAGAGGCAGGCAGATCGTTTGAGGTCAGGAGGTAGAGACTAGCCTGGCCAACATGGTAAAACCCCAGCCCTACTAAAAATACAAAAATTTGCTGGGCATAGTGGCATGTGCCTATAGTCCCAGCCACTTGGGAGACTGAGGCAAGAGAATTGCTCAAACCCGGGAGGCAGAAGTTGCGTTGAGCCGAGATCTCGCCACTGCACTCCAGCTTGGGCAACAGAGCAAGACATTGTCTCAAAAAATAAAAAAAAGGAAAATGAAACAAAGGCCCACTTGGACCCTGCATAGTCAATAGGCTGAAAAGCAAAAACAAGGAAAAGACCTTGAATCAGCCAGAAAACAAAAATACAAATCAAATACAGGAAAACAATGATTTGGATTATCACTGACCTTTCAAGAGAACTATGGTGAGAAGACAATGGGACCACACCTTTGAAGTGTGGAAAGAAAAATAATCAATCCAGAATTCTAAATCTAGCTAAAATGTCTTTCAAGAAGTAAGGAGAGGCCGGGCGCGGTGGCTCAAGCCTGTAATCCCAGCACTTTGGGAGGCCGAGACGGGCGGATCACGAGGTCAGGAGATCGAGACCATCCTGGCTAACACGGTGAAACCCCGTCTCTACTAAAAATACAAAAAACTAGCCGGGCGAGGTGGCGGGCGCCTGTGGTCCCAGCTACTCGGGAGGCTGAGGCAGGAGAATGGCGTGAACCCGGGAGGCGGAGCTTGCAGTGAGCTGAGACCGGCCACTGCACTCCAGACCGGGCGACAGAGCAAGACTCCGTCTCAAAAAAAAAAAAAAAAAAAAAAAAAAAGAAGTAAGGAGAAATGAATAATTTTAGATTACAATAATAGAATTTTCATCAGCAGACAAATACTTAAGGATTTCTTCAGACCAAATGAAGGTGATACCTGGTAGAAATGACATTTTTCAGGGAAGAATAAAGAGCATCAGCAAGGGTAAATTTCGGAGTAAATGAGAATGACTACCTTTTCCCTCTTCATTTATTTAAAATAGTATTTTTAATGAAAAAATTATATTATTGGATTGTGGAGATTTAAAGCACATAAAACAAATGGCAACCATATCATAAAGGTTGAATGAGGGTAAATGAACATATATAGGTTTTTTCATATTTGATGTGAAATTAATACAACACTTATTCTAATTAGACTGTAAAGTTAAGGATGCATATTGTAGTCTAAAAAGGATAATGGAAAAATATATATAAAAAGTAGCAGATAAATTAAAATTGAATTATAAAAATATGTAAATAATTCAAAACAAAGCTGGATAAAGGGATAGAAATACAAATTAGAAAGAAGAAACAGAAAATAAATAATAAAATAGTAGACTGAAACTCAACCATATAAATGATTATATTTAAATGGACTAAGCACTCCAATTAAAAGGCAGGAACTGTTTCAATGCATAAAACTGTAAGACCCAACTGTGCACCATCTACTCTATCAGAGATACATTTTACTTAAAAAGACAAATGAAATGAAAATATATAGGCCGGGCGCGGTGGCTCAAGCCTGTAATCCCAGCACTTTGGGAGGCCGAGACGGGCGGATCACGAGGTCAGGAGATCGAGACCATCCTGGCTAACACGGTGAAACCCCGTCTCTACTAAAATATACAAAAAATTAGCCGGGCGAGATGGCGGGCGCCTGTAGTCCCAGTTACTCGGGAGGCTGAGGCGAGAGAATGGCGTAAACCCGGGAGGCGGAGCTTGCAGTGAGCTGAGATCCGGCCACGGCACTCCAGCCTGGGCGACAGAGCGAGACTCCGTCTCAAAAAAAAAAAAAAAAAAAAAAAAGAAAATATATATATATATACCATGAAAATAGTTAGCATTAGAATGTAGAAGTGGCTGTGTTGTTAATATCAGGTAAAATACATCTCAAGGCAGAAAAGATTACAAAATTAAAATAGAGATATTTCATAGTGATAAAGATGTCTATTCATTGTAGATCATCAATGTTTGTGTCTCTAATACCAAAGCTTCAAAAACTGAATGAAAGAAACAGAAAAATCCACAGTCATAGTTGGAAATTTTGTTATACCTTTCTAACAAATCAACCAGACAAAAAAATTTAGTAAAGACAGAGTAAAATGAACAATATTAATATGAACCTAACCAATAATTACACAACAGTAAAGTCAGTAATTGCAGAATACATGCTCTTCTCCTTTGCTCATGGTACATTCATCAAGATTTTAAAAATGTACTTAAAAAGGCTCTTCACAAGTGGCATTATACAGGGGCCATAGTAATTTTTTAAAAATAAAATTATTAAAAATAATTTTTTAAAAATAAAATTATTAATTGTATATTCTACTTACCCATAAAATTGAATTAGAAATTATTAATTGTATATTCAGGAAATAATCCAAAATATTTGGATAGTATATAGCAAGTTTAAAAAGAATCTTTTAGTAAAAAAGAAATCATGTATAAGTTCAGTCTATTCATGAGATAAATGTCAGCCAAATTTCCATCATGGACATTCTGTAAAATAACTGACTAGTACTCCCCAAAACTGTCAAGGTCATCAAAAGTAAGAAAAGTCTGAGAAACTGCCACAGCCAAGAGGACTCTATGGAGGCATGATCACTAATTGTAATGTAATATCCCGGGGGATCAATCTTTTTTCTTTTCTTATTTATTTATTTATTTGGAGACAGAGTCTAGCTTTGTCATCCAGGCTGTAGTGCAGTGGTACGATCTCGACTCACTGCCTCTGCCTCCTGGGTTCAAACGATTCTCCTGTCTCAGCCTCCTGAGTAGCTAGGATTACAGGCATGCACCACCACGCCTGGCTAATTTTTGTATTTTTACTAGAGATAGGGCTAACTTTTTGTATTTTTATTAGAAAAGAGGTTTCCCCATGTCAGCCAGGCTGGTCTCGATCTCCTGGCCTCCAGTGATCGGCCCAACTTGGCCTCCCAAAGTGCTGGGATTACAAGCAAGAGCCACCGCACCTGACCCTGTAGAATCCTGGAACAAAAAAATAACATTAGGTAAAAACTAAGGAAATTTGAACAAAGGATTAACTTTAGCCAATAATGTACCAATAATGGTTCAATACTTGTAGCAAATTTACCTATTAACATAGAAGTTAATATTAGGGAAAACTGACTGGGGGTTGTATAACTCTCTATACTATCTTCTCAATTTTTCTGTAAATCAAAATTTTCCCAAAATAAAAAAATGAGCTTTGAAAAATAAGAAAGTATTTTCAACTAAACAATAATGAAAATACACATCAAAATTATGGGGCCTGGAGTGGTGGCTCATGCCTATAATCCCAGCACTTTGGGAGCCTGAGCTGGGCAGATCACTTGAGGTCAGGAGTTCCAGACTAGCCTGGCCAACATGGTTAAGCCCCCTCTTTATTAAAAATACAAAAATTAGCTGGATATAGTGGTGCTCACCTGTAACTGGGAGGCTGAGGCAGGAGAATCGCTTGAACCCAAGAGGCAGAGTTTGCAGTGAGCCGAGGTCGCACCACTGCACTCCAGCCTGGGTGACAGGGTGAGACTTCATCTCAAAAAACAAAAAGCAAAATAAAACAAAACAAAAATTGTGGGATATAGCTAAGGCAGTACTTAAAAGGAAGGAACTGTATAGCTTTACACACTTTTTAAAATAGATCTAAAATCAGAGACTTAAGATGCTACCCTAAGAAGCTAGAATTAAAAAAAAAAGAAGAAGAAGAAGAAAAAAAAAGGAGCAGAATAATCCAAGACAAGTAGAAGGAAGAAACTTCTGAAGACAACAGCAAAAATCAATGAAAAAGAAAATTCAGGCCAGGTACAGTGGCTTACGCCTGTAATTCCAGGACTTTGGGAGGCCGAAGTGGGTGGATCACCTGAGGTCAGGAATTTGAGACCAGCCTGGCCAACATGGCGAAACCCTGTCTCTACTAAAAATGCAAAAATTAGCCTGGCATGGTGGCAGGCACCTGTAATCCCAGCTACTCAGGAGGCTGAGGCAGGAGAATTACTTGCACCTAGGACATGGAGGTTGCAGTGAACCAAGATGGCACCACTGCACGTCACCCTGGGCAATAGAGTGAGACTCTGTCTCAAAAAAAAAGAATATTCATATAATAGAGAAAATTAACAAATCCAGCTGAACTCTCCTATGTTGTTTGTGGAAATAAAAAATGAAGCAACCACTTTGGGAAAAGATCTGGCTATTTTTAGTTGTGTTAAGTATACACCTACCCTATAACTAAAACATTTTACTCCTAAATAGTTCCTCAAAAAATGCGAAATACATTTTCACAAAAAAGACTTGTAAAAAAGTGTTCATTTCAATTTTATCATAGCCAAAAACTAGAAATAGCCTAAGTGCCAATCAATAGGTTAATGAATATAATGAATTATGACTCATCAATGAGAAAGAATGGACTCAGTATACACAATCTATGTTTCCATGTATTATCTCTTTCCGTCTTTATAACAACTCTGTGATGTATTATTATACCCTGCTATTTGAGATATGAGGAACAGACACACAGGGTTCTTTAACTTGGTCAGATAGCTAGTGAGGGGTACCAGAACTCAAATACTGGTGGTGTAGTGCAAAATGCTTGCTGTTAAGGAATATATTGTACTTCCCTATGTTCACCTAAAACAGTCAAATCCATGGAGTGGCGTGTAGTACGAAATGGGTATCTTGGAAAACTGTGGTATAAAATTTCTACCTACACATTGCTTCCAAGCAATCATAAATAAAGGGCGAAGACAATTCTGCAGAATAGAACTTTACTTGCTCATAAATGGACAGACCTATTCAGCCAGGGAAATGCTTAAGAAAGATAGAAATACTGTCAGTTGTTTTAACTTTGCTGCTACAACTACCAGATAAAGACTGTAGGAAGAAGATGTGCTGGCAAACTGGTGGATTAGGTACCAGAAGACTCAGGTTCTTATACCAGCATTGTGACAATGTAGCCAAGAAAGAGAAGACATATCACCTCTCTGGACTGCATCAATTGATTAAGGAGGCTGGACCTAATGAGCTTAAACTTTCCATCAAATTAGATTCTGTGCCTGTCTTCCTAATAGATGGAATCCTACTTAAATTTAAAAAAAATTGTTATTGCCAATCTTTAAAAACTCATTCATAATAAACTATCATCTACAAAAACATAGTTTACATAGAATACGAAGAGTTATTTACAATTCAATATCCAAGAAGTCTTTATTGAGAGGTATTTCTGGCAAGGAGGTGATAAAAATAAGGACCAGCTTGGGAATCAGATATACCTGGTTCAGATCCCAGTTCTGAACTGCCTAGTCATATGAACCTGAGCAATGCACTTCCTCCCTGTAACTCAGTATCCTCATCTGTAAAATGGTAATATATAAATGCATATCTCGATGGCCTGTTTCCCACTCTGCCTAGGCAGCCATCGCCAGAGTTTTTCTCTGACCCATTCTTTCCCAAAGTAACTCCCACTTGCTGCCAGGAAACGGCCCTTACTGTATCTTCAGTCCAGGTCCCAGCGCCTTCTATCTGCTTTAAGTTAGAAGGGTTCTAAGGGAAATGTAAAAGAACTTCACTAATAGTGTGTATAAAACCAGGCAGGCATATTGAAAGCAAGGACATACACTGCAAACCCAGCAGGTGTAATCTTATTTGTAACATCACATCTCTAAGAGTTAATAAACAATTTTAATTTAAAAATAAAAGAAATAAGAAATGGAAAACTTGTGTGTCCCATTACTGTTTCAAAATTGAGTAGCAAATTATTGTATTGTTACCTATAATATAGGTACTATATAGTATATATTACCTATAAAATAGGTAGCTATAAATTAGGTTCAAAAAAAGAATCCTAGCTTTCAAATGCTTAAGCTATTTAGCTCATAGCTCCTCCTCTTCTGTTGCAATTTGTTTGTTCTGCTGTTATAATGCTTATCTCTGTGGAAGTCATTTGGGATCCCTCTCCCTCCGTATTTCTCTCTCCCTGACTCTGCCCTGCCCTCCCTCTCCCCCTCTTGATCTCGCTCTCTTTCTCTCTTTTTCTTCTTTCTCTACAACTGCAGTTTGAGCCTTTAAAAGGCTGATCTAATATTTGGTTCTTTGTCTTGTGTCCCACAAATTAGCACAGACTCAGTCATATAATAGGTGTTCAATCACTGTCCGCTCATTTATATCAATCATTGTAAACAAACTTGCCACTGATATGGACCAAAGCCTTTTCCATCCAGAAGTTCCTTCTGAGAAACACAGAACATGGGGAAATGACTACAGAGTAAGTAATCTAACCTAAAAGATTGTGAAGCTTCATGACCACGCCCAGAATGCAACAGTCCAAATATGAATTCAGTCCTTTGTTTTTCTTTCTTTCTTTTTTAAATTGGCTTCAAAACTGACCATGAGTCATAGGCCAGACTGTCATACAAAGAGGACAATGTTTCATTCCCATATTTTTACATTCTACACTAAAATCCAGAATGTCTTATCAATGGCTCACTAGAAAAAAACATACTAGAATATTATGGTAAAAAATCAAAATAAATAAATACATAAAAATACATATATAAACGATGTTACTTAAAAAGTAAAACACTCCAGAGTCTTAGCAGAACCTTCCGACATCTTAACTGAGACCCACACTTGGACATCCATACCCTTACACTCAGATTTGTATAGTATGAGAGAGACAACAGATATCATTTGTGTTAGAGGATTTCAGTATGAATGGCCTAAGAAAGAATCAAGACACTTAATTTTTTGAATAGAATAACATTTTTGAATCTATCTATCTATATGTATCTATGTATTTATGTATATTTTTCTACCCTATTCAGTAGTACTAATCATAGATCTATTAATAGCAATAATGTAAGTAATATATTAGGTATACATTGTATGCAGGAATTGTACTCAGCCTTGCATATTATATTATTTAATCCTCAAAATGAATCTATGAACTAGAAAATTGAATCTAAAGAAGACTAAATAGGCCGGGCGCGGTGGCTCAAGCCTGTAATCCCAGCACTTTGGGAGGCCGAGACGGGCGGATCACGAGGTCAGGAGATCGAGACCATCCTGGCTAACACGGTGAAACCCCGTCTCTACTAAAAATACAAAAACTAGCCGGGCGAGATGGCAGGCGCCTGTAGTCCCAACTACTGGGGAGGCTGAGACAGGAGAATGGCGTAAACCCGGGAGGCGGAGCTTGCAGTGAGCTGAGATCTGGCCACTGCACTCCAGCCTGGGCGACAGAGTGAGACTCCGCCTCAAAAAAAAAAAAAAGAAGACTAAATAAATTGTGAAAACTGTGCACATACAAAATAGGAAGGCAGTATTCAAACCTATAAATTATAACTTCAGGGCCCCCGGTCTTAATCACTACAATATATTTAATAGATACAATAACATTTTACCCAAAGTATTGTAAAATCCAGTTGGAAGTTTAGGAAATTCACTGTGTACATGAATACCACGAACAATGGTTACTTCCTTTTTAACATCAAGCTGGCTGGATGTTACAGCACGAGACCGCACTTGTTTTTTTTTTTTTTTTTTTTTTTTTACAAAATTTGTCCGTGAATGTGCAGTCAAAAGCTGAAGCAACCTTGATTTTGATACCTGGGTAGAAAATAGCCTTACTGACCAACACCTGCCCCATGCTTTATCCCTTATGCTTCTTCCCCCTCCCTTAAACTTTTCACTAATGAGATAATTCACCCAGGCTAAGATCTAGGGCCATATTAGGACTTGAGGATACTTAAATTCTTAAAGAGTTATGGTACACCATGTAATGAAAATACTATCAAACTGAATAACTAATATTCACACATAGGCAACAACAAACAGTTTGGTTTATTTTTCAAGCATTTCTGTGTAAAATTTTTGGGATTAATCCATTGTAACATCTTTTATCCTTTAAGAGAGATACCCAATCTGCTGGTTCCTAAAGCTGAGTCCTCAACCGCGGGGTGTACGTACTCAGAGAATGTTCAAGATGCCCCACTGAGTTAAAGGAAGAAAATGGTAGAACGTCTATTTGTATTTATTTGTAATCATAAGTCAATTATTTTATACATATTTAAAACATAGATGGACATGGAAGATCTCATCCAGGCCACGTATCAGATGGCCACATATTATTCACTCAACCTCCAGAGGGAAGAGTAGGATGCCCAAAATGTGTAGGGATTGGAAGTGGAATTTTCACTCATTTTTCTCTCTTTTAGTGTATAGCAATCATGTGTAGTTTACTTGTATTCACGTCAGTGAATTTATAAATTATATTATCTAGTTTTAAACAATTTAATGATAATAAAATGAGTAAGTGGTTTAAAATGTGTCTATTAAGAAACTGCAGATTGAAGTTAACATTAACAATGCAAGCCCAACAAAATTGAGAATACAGAGAATCTAACCATTTAATAGAACAAGCTCCTCATTAGCCATGCTGCAAAGTAAAAATAAGGTGTTAACCTGAAAGCATTTAAGATTATTAGGGAGACTATTTAATCTATGGATTTGTGTTTATTCTAATTAATTATGAACCTCTTCCTAAGGACATATTGTGCCTTGATGGCTTCTATGTAAATAACAGTATGATGCCATCATGACTAAGAGGAAGTTATTTAATTTCTCTAACAAGTGCTTTAAGATATAGTACTAAAACAAGTACTTTGCAAAATTTCCCTCAAGGTGAAATAAATGCTTAGGAATCACTTTTGAAATTCCTTAATCTCAATTAGAGAAATGCTTATTTTGCCTGCTGCCTACAAAAATATGGTCAGAAGCTAAAATACACTCCTTGGTTGGACAAAAGAGTTTTAAGGCCCATAAAGCATAAAAATATAGTTTTCAAATTATCTTCCCCCATTTGAATCTACATATCTTCATAAAGTAAATTTTTCAATAATCACAGCCTTTAAAGACAGTTTAGAAATAAATAGAATTTAAACCCTGATCTTGGAATTTCTGTAATATAGTATATTAAACCAATATTTTTTTAAAACCTTAAGCTTGTTAACTTTTTTGCTCACATTAAGTTAATAAAAAACATGTTAATAATATAGTAATAATATTTTCAAACTGATGGTGTTTACCTTGTTATATCTTTTTCTTGGGACACATAAGACTTCATTTTTCAGCCTCATTTGCAGTAAGATCTGGATCACTTGACTGAATTCCGGGTGCTTAAATGTAAGTTGGAAAGTCGTGTATCATTTCTGAGCCTAGCTCTTAAACCTTCATGTGCAGTATTTCAGATTTTACTTTCCTTTTTTAAAGTGACTTTGGAGGCAAATGTGGCAACATTATAAGATAAACTCATCTGGAATTACATGAGAGAAAATAACCTATGGAAGCACAACCCACATTGGACTTTAATGTGAACAAGAAATAAACTTTGTATTGATAAGCTAGTGAGAGCTCAGTATTGCTACCACGAGTGAGGCAATTCTACACAAACTAATGCAATTATTAATAGCATATTGAGACCCCAATTTTTTGTACCATTAAATATAATAAAAGTATTTATGTAATATTGTTTATTTCATCTGTCACAATTTAAAATTTCCATTTTCCATGTCTTACATGTAATGTATTTCTACAGTAGCGTAACTATACATCTGTTTGCGTTGCATGCCAAAGGTACTTTTTCTTGATAACTAAATAATAAAAAACATTTGGAGATAATTAAATTAAATATATGCTTTATTATCAAATTTTCATCACCAGCTACTTAAATAGCTATAGGATATCTTTAGACTTATTAACATAAAACTGTATATTTAAGCCCTAAGCAAAAAGAAATGAATGACAGTTGCATCTTACATCCACACACCTCTCCTAATTTTTAGTTGATATGGGTTACCACACCCCAAACCAATGATTTACTAAAAGTAGAGAGTATTAATACCAAGGAATTAAACCAGTTACTCTGTGTAGCTGAAGAGAATATTCTTTAAAGCAATATGTCTGAGAAATACAATCACTAAATTTCACAAGGAAAAAAGTTAAAAACAAGTAAACCCAAATTTTTATCTAGGATATATCTATGCATATACACACACACACACATGCATCTGTATACATAGATGGGCACATACACAAATGTGTGTATATGCTTAACATACATATATACATACAGTGGGTATTTATTTGTTAAGAGTCACACCAACTTTTTTAATCCTAGAGCCTATTTGACTATCCAGACTGAAAGTAACTAGAAGTGAAATTAAAATAAGCCTTAACTGCAGAACAAAATAAAAATCTTGGGTCTCATTTTGTTGAATTAAATCAAGATCACATGTTCATTTCAATGTCTCAATAGAAATGTTCTGTTCTTAGATAACAAAGCCAGACAGTTCATTTTCTAGTTCTTAACACCTATACACATCGCAGATGTAGCTGGTAAGCTCAAGGAGAATGTCTTCTTGTGGGCTGTCTTCAAAATGTACTAATTCTGAGAAGTTTGAGACTCTTAAAAGTAGGATTAAAAGCAGTAGGAGGCGTGGCCCTTGAAATATTTGAAACTGTTGACAGCTAGAAGCTCCCTGGGACCTCATGGCCATAATATCTCCTGTGTGTGCTGTTGGCCACATACCACAGCATCTCTCACCCTATCACTCAATCAGAGGTTTAGACTTTCAGGTCACTGTGACAGTTTCAAATGCTTTTTAGAAAGCCACGGCCAACATTTCAACACCACAAAACCTCCACGAAAGTGAGGAAAGTGATGGCTCCCTCTCAACTGCAGAGAAAACCCTTCAAAATAGCTCTTTTACTCATTATTTGTCAAACCAGTCATGCAATGGACAGAGTGTTTATGTTCCCCCCAAATTTGTACGCGATCCCTAATCCCTAATATAATGGTATTTGGATATAGGGCCTCTGGGAGGCAATTAGGTCATAAGGGTAGAAATGTAATGAATTGGGATTAGTGCTCTCATAAGAAGAGACATGAGAGAGATGATCTCTTTCTCCACCATGTGAAGATACAGCAAGCAGGTGACAGTCTGTAAACCAGGAAGAGGGCCCTCCCAGAAACCTCATTGACCAGCACTTTGATCTTCCACTTCCTAGCCTCCAGAACTGTGAGAAATAAATGTTTGCTGCTTAAGGTACATAGTCTGTGGTATTCGGTTATAGCAGCCTGAACTAAGACAAGTAGTGGTTAAGCAACCCAACCCTTTTAACATAGCAAGCTACATAGGTATGAAATTTATGTTGTAAATGTCCTAGGTCAAATGTCCTAGGTCAATAGTAACTCTGCCATCATTACTTCTTGGGGGTAATTCAGTCCATATCAATACATCTGGCAAGGTGAACTCTAAATCTCCTCTTCATCTCTCTTGGTCAGTGGAATTGCCTATTGATTAGAGAGATGACATTTAGGGATGTCATGTATTATTAGTCAGTGTAGAAATCTTTGTAATGCATAATGTAATTTAGGTCAAGGAAGGGATAAATGCTTTCTTGGAATTATAAGGTCATGGCTAATCATTCATAAGAACAAGTAACAAGTTTTCACACTAGAGTGCATGTGAAGTTTTTACAGCCTAGATTATTAGGGAAGATGTATGCTATTTCAGAAAGAAGTGGCAAGATGTGCTTGATTTTAGGTACTCTATAAAATATCATTTGTAGCCCCAAGTGACTATTCACCTCATTCTGCACTTGCCCCTGTATACAGGAACAGGATTCACAAATCACTGAGTTCAGCATGCTTCTCTGGCACTTACGGAACTGTGATGATTCACTTACGGAACTGTGATGATTAAGCCAGGAAGGAATAGCCAAGAAAGCCACCAAGGCTGTGGCGTTCTCAAAACAAGAGTATGTGTGTTAACATGGACTGAGATGTTATTTGTGTAAAAAAGAGTCACAGTCCTTAGGATTTGTCCTCCACACACCTCTCACTTTGCCCCACCCCACATTCACACAACAGGTACAAGAGGAAGATTTAATCAAAAGGAAAGAGAATTTCTGAACATTAGAATGATCCAGACAAATCTCTCAGACGTGTTTCCCACTCACACCAATCTCTTTAAGGTGGGACTCGGGGGAATAAAGATATTCTTAGGGAGCAGGAAAAGAAGGGATGGCCAGATGGCTGCATAGTGCAATAGATCTCTCCTACTTTAGAGGATTGACTGCTGAAGAAAAAGAAAAAGATATATTGACCTACACAAACTGCTATAGCAGATTTCCACAGACTAGGTGGTTTAAAAAATGGAGATTTATTATCTCACAGTTCTGTAGGCTGGAAGTCCACAACCAAGGTGCCAGCGGGCAGGATTGGTTTCTGGTGGGGTATGTTTTCTTTTCTTTCCTTTCTTTTTTTGTTAAATTTTACTTTAAGTCCTGGGATACATGTGTAGAATGTGCAGGTTTGTAACATAGGTGTACATGTGCCATGGTGGTTTGCTGCACTTATCAATCTGTCATCTAGGTTTTAAGCCCCACATGCATTAGGTATTTGTCCTAATACTCTCCCTCCCTTTGGCCCCCACTCCCTGACTGGCCCTGGTGTGTGATGTTCCCCTCCCTGTGCTCATGTGTTCTCATTGTTCAACTCCCACTTATGTGTGAGAACTATTTGGTTTTCTGTTCTGTGTTAGTTTGCTGAGAATGATGGTTTCCAGCTTCATCCATGTTGCTACAAAGGACACGAACTCATTTTTTTTTATAGCTGCATAGTATTCCATGGTGTATATGTGCCACATTTTCTTTATCTAGTCTATCATTGATGGGCATTTGGGTTGGTTCCAAGTCTTTGCTATTGTGAATAGTGTGGCAAAACATACATGTGCATGTATCTTTATAGTAGAATGATTTATAATCCTTTGGGTATATACCCAATAATGGGATTGCTGGGTTAAATGGCATTTCTGGTTGTAGATCTTTGAGGAATCACCACACTGTCTTCCACATGGTTACACTAATTTACACTCCTCTGATGGGGTCATTTTTCTTGGCTTTTAGGGCACTGCCTTCTTGCTGTGTCCTCACATTGCCTTTCCCCTGTGTGAGTGCAGACAGAGAGAAAGATCTCTGGTGTCTCTTTGTCTTCTTATAAGGGCATCAGCTCTATTGGATGAGGGCCCCACCCCATGACATCATTCACATTTAATTAGCCCTTTAGAGACTCTGTCTCCACATACAGTCACTTTGGGGGTTAGGACTTCAACATATAAATTTTGAGGGGACATAATTCTCTAGATAACAGGAGATATCATATGTAAATGATTTAAAACCTTACAGAATAAAAGGGCAAAATAGCAAATGAAGCCAGGGGTTAAGTTATGCAAGTACATGTATCTTGTAAGGTTCTGACCAAACTTACATCGGCTCAACTTTAATTCTGAACCCAATGGCCAAGACCAAGAGGTAAACACCATCAGTTATAGAGCCCACCATGTCAATAAACTCTTATTTGCTGCTCAGGAGAAACAAAATTTTTCTTAGAATCAAGGCCTGAAAGATATTTTCTGTATTTCAATTATACTTTTAAAGTTAAAGTAAAGCCTGGCTTAATAACATTGGGTCTAAGTATATTTCTTATTAGAAGCTTAGAGAATAAATGCAAATCAATTATTTAGTAAAAGTGATTCTATGAAACATAACATAGGCCAATCACATTTAATAAAACTTTCAATCAGTTAAACACCACAATTATTATTATTTTTTTTTTGAGATGGAGTCTCGCTCTGTCGCCCGGGTTGGAGTGCAGTGGCAACCTCTGCTTCCTGGGTTCAAGCGATTCTCCTGCCTCAGCCTCCCGAGTAGCTGGGACTACAGGTGTGTGCCACTACACCCAGCTAATTTTTGTACTTTTAGTAGAGACAGGGTTTCACTATGTTGGTTGGCCAGGATGGTCTCAATCTCTTGACCCCGTGATCTGCCTGCCTCGGCCTCCCAAAATGCTGGGATTACAGGTGTAAGCCACTGTGCCTGGCCGACAATTGTTATTTTATAGCTCTAAAATAAGTAATGATTTTTATTTTCTAACCTTTGCTTATTAGAAAGGTACACTACTATGCATGCTTTAACCAAAAGAAAATGCCAACATTTTCAGATAATATGGATACAAAGAGGCTTTTTCTTCCTATGTCTGTTCGCCATCCAAATACTTTGTTTTTATTTTACACATTTTAAAAGGTAGTTTGAGGACTTCAGAGCAACAACTGACTTACTTAAACCATATCTGCAATTCTTAGAGTTGTGTAAAAGGGTAAATAAATAAATATACGGGTTAAATAATTTATCACAAACAGACCTCATCATAAGAAGGGATGACTGTATGGTCCAGCAGCCCTGTTTGTAAATTAAAGCTTCTGAACTCAAGGATTGGCTACCAAAAAGAAAATGACTATTTCTGTGTTAGTTTAATAAACCCCACATTAAAATGTTATGTCAGTTGTCATGGGTGCTTAAAACTTCAGAAACCAGGCCGGGCGCGGTGGCTCAAGCCTGTAATCCCAGCACTTTGGGAGGCCGAGACGGGCGGATCACGAGGTCAGGAGATCGAGACCATCCTGGCTAACACGGTGAAACCCCGTCTCTACTAAAAATACAAAAACTAGCCGGGCGAGGTGGTGGGCGCCTGTAGTCCCAGCTACTCGGGAGGCTGAGGCAGGAGAATGGTGTGAACCCGGGAGGCGGAGCTTGCAGTGAGCTGAGATCCGGCCACTGCACTCCAGTCCGGGCGACAGAGCGAGACTCCGCCTCAAAAAAAAAAAAAAAAAAAAACTTCAGAAACCAATAGGTAGTGGTATAAAGGGTGATATTATGCACAAAATAGGCTTCTGAATATAACCCAGGGGCCTCAGGAGGGTCTCGTTTAACCTCAACATTTTACCACCTCTTTTTCAAAGGTATTCATCTTCCCTATGAATGTTTTCATCAGTGAGTACATGGCTTCCTAGTCTTTTAACATTTAATCTCTATTTATTCAGCTAACAACTATCATCTTAAAATGCAGGGAAGGCCGGGCACGGTGGCTCACGCCTGTAATCCCAGCACTTTGGGAGGCGGAGGCGGGCGGATCACGAGGTCAGGAGATTGAGACCATCCTGGCTAACACGGTGAAACCACGTCTCTACTAAAAATACAAAAAAATTAGCCGGGCGTGGTGGCGGGTGCCTGTAGTCCCAGCTACTAGGGAGGCTGAGGCAGGAGAATGGGGTGAACCCGGGAGGCGGAGCTTGCAGTGAGCCGAGATCGCACCACCACACTCCAGCCTGGGCGACAGAGCGAGACTCCGTCTCAAAAAAAAAAAAAAAAAAAAAAAGAAAAAAGATGCCGGGAAGTCGGCTGGGCACAGGGGTGCATGCCTGTAATCCCAGCACTTTGGGAGGCCGAGGTGGGTGGATCACGAGGTCAAGAGACAGGGACCATCCTGCCAACATGGTGAAACCCCGACTCTACTAAAAATATGAAAATTAGGTGGGGGTGGTCGCACATGCCTGTAGTCCCAGCTACTCAGGAGGCTGAGGCAGAAGGATCGCTTGAACCTGGGAGGGGGAGGTTGCCCTGAGCTGAGATCGTGCCACTGCACTCCAGCCTGGGTGACAGAGCTAGACTCTATCTAAAAAACAACAACAACAACAACAACAAAAACGGGGAAATCCTTGACTGTAAGACAGGCATTCGAGAATATGCACAGACGATTCCAAAGTAAGCATTCCCCAAGTCAGCAGGATGCACCCATCAGAAATTTCAGACCCGAAGTGATGGATCAAGGCTTTCCTTAGTCCAGTCCCAAACTCTCTCTTCTCTCTGTTCTAAGTGAAATATCAGTTAGGAATTAACCTTTTTGAATTTTCACTTCCAGAACATACATTAAGTATTTTCCACAGTCAGAATTTTCTTTGAAATTTTGATGTTTAAAAACACTTCTGCTGCTTTGTGACATTTTAGACTATTTCAATATTTCATTGTTATTTAATCAATATGTGTTTACAGCTTGTCTCCTGAATGAGAATGAAACCCCTTCAGGACGGTCATCTAGCTCACACATCTTTTAACTTGCTGAAAAACTGAGAATGTTGTTTTGTACATAGAGAAACAACATGGCAGACAGGAGTAGGCTTGGGTGTTGGGATAGATTCTCATCCTCAGTCTGTTAGTCCAATCTCCAGCTATATGATTTCAGGCCACTGATTTAACTCTCTTGAGACATAATTATTATTCTAAGGACATACTGGCGTATGTGGGGGAGTGCAAGTAGCTCACTGGCTACTAGTGAGAAACAGATTCAGAGCAAACGGCAGATCCCATTTACATGGGTTTGAGGTTTTAGTGTTCTTGGCCTTGTTTGCAGAAACCTTTCTTCACAGAACTTCAGTTTTCAATACCTTTAAGAAAATGCATTGAGAAGATCAAGGGAAGGATCACTATTAAGCTGAGTGCAAAACCCAAAGCTCACTTAGATATCCCCAGTTTATTTCACTATTCGATAGACTTATGTTCTTGGGCAAACACAACTGTTTTTCCTGGCTCTCCTTCTCAAATATGCAGACAAATCCTCGATGGCAGTAACAGCTAGAGGAGAGTTTATAGCCAACACTGTTAAAGGGAAGTCAGCACTATGAGTCCTGTTTACTGGTGCCAAACTGCATAGTCAGTCCAATATTAGAAAAAAAAAAATAGTTCAGCATTCAAGGCTTGCTGTTGATCACCTGAGTGGTTTTATTCTTTTATGAATTGGACTTGTTTGTTGCAACGGTTAGGGTAGGGTTTGTCCAGAGTAATTTTGAAAAAAATAATGAATAGGGGTTGTTTTGTTTGTTTTAAGACCTGCTTGTGCAAAGACAGCATTATAGCTACTAACACACAAAGAGAGATTCTGTTGGGTATACAGGCAGGGCTGCTGGAAAAGATGCATTAAAAATGAAAGACATAAAAAAAGATGCATAAAAAAGACATTAAAAAAAGTGTAGAAGAAGAGGTAGAATATGCTATATAATGGTACATTTTACATTGAACCGGTATAAATAACTGATAATAAATGGCAATTCTGTGAAAAATCTTTATTTTTGTCTTCTGGACCCAGTCTTCCATACTCTTTCAGCCTTGGTCTTAAAAATTCTCCTTTCCTCCACCATCATTTCAGTTGTTGCGTGTTATAACTATGAGGGTTCTGCAATTATAGGTTAAGCATGTTATGGTAGTTTAAGATTGGATTTTTTTCTTTCTGTAATTATTATGTTGTCATAGCAAAAGTCTTGCGTAATATGAGAACCATAATTTCAATTTCAAAAAGAAAATAATGACTCTTCAAGCTGACTTAAAGAACTCAACAATTTAAATGAAGAGCAAAGAACCACTACTTAGGTATGGAATACACCTGGAATACACTTGATTTGTATACATCTAAGGAAGTATGGATAAATGGTCATTAATCAATGTCCTATGTTATAATATAACCTAATCAGCCTCAGCATTTTTGATGAAAGCATTTGTTTATCATTTCATATCATTAGATCTTTTAACAATATGGAGATTGTTTTATTAGGAAGTTCAGAACTTTCTCTAGGATTCATGGAAAAATGCATTCCTTAATGCCCTGGTTTCAAAATTTCTTACAGAACTGGAATCAGTGGAATTTTCAAAGCTGAAGCAACTGTTGTAAAAGAAACATACTATACTCCTTGATAATCAATCCACTTTGTGTGCTGGAGGAATGAAAAATTAATGACTTTAGTGACAAATTATCATATTTGGGATTTATGAATATTTTGCCAAAAGTACTAACTATAGATGTAAAATAAAATAAAGCAAACATTGCTTTTATTAGGCACAGGATAACAGGGTTCAAATAATTTTTTGCCTCCCATTTGTTTGGGGTACACAGACTACAAAGAGATCTATTCTTTAAAGAATAATTTATTTTTTCTCACAACTCTGTGAGTTGAAGGGTGGTTCTCCTGGTCCTACTTCGAATCACTAGGGTAGTTACTGTCAGATGGCAGCTGTATGGACTGGGCTGAAAGGTGCAAGGTGGCTTTATTCATATGTCTGGTAGTTAATGCTGTCTGTCAGCTGAGGTACCTTAGGTCTTCTCATCCGGACTCCATCTGAAAGATCTCACTAGACAGTTGTCCTTCTTCCCATATCCTCTTCTTCTACAGTATTTTGAAGTCTCTTATTCCTCAGGTTGTTTGGGATATTTTGTAACTTTTCTAGTCTGTTTCTTATCTAAAGGATGTAGATATCTCATTCTTTAAAAATTCTTTTCCTCTAGCACTATGCTAGAGCCATTCTGGTTTTTTAGCTACGTTTTTGCCACTTATTTTTATAGCTGCTATCATCTTTGTGACCAGTTTGTATTTCTGGTTTGTGCATATTCATACTTTGGAGTTAATCAGCAAAACAGAATAACATAGCAAATTCTCCATAACAAAGTATTTAATTTACATAGCCCTGAATTATGCACTGTGATTCTTTGCAGATGACCTTTTTACTTCTGTGCCCTGTAACAGACTCTCTTTTATTTTGTTTGTTTCTTTTTTAATGTCAAATACATCTGTCTATTTTATTTTTAAATGTATACTTCTTGATATCAACTAAAAACATCCTAGAGTTTCACTGTCTTCCTTATATATTTTTTCCTTTCTTAATAGAAAAATACGATCCAATTGATCCAACCCCAGAAAAACTCACTGGATCCAGGTGAACACAGCCTCTTTAAATCTCTTGCCAATGAGCTGCTGGTCACTTTTTGCTGCTTGTCATTCAAGCACTGTGACACGGACCTGAAGCTATATAACAAGTGCCTATTCCATACTTCATTCAACTTTTGGGAGTCTACCAATGGTGTCCAGGACTGAGTGTAATCAACATACCAAGAAGCAAAAGAGATGCACCTAGCAGAAACATCTTGAAGGTGTACTATATCTATTACCATGAAGTCTGCATTCCCATTTTTTTTTTTTTGGATTAGGAAGATAACTGCCAAAGTTATTTTTTTTTTAAAGATCATGTTTCTAACTAGCAAATACCATGAAAACCTCAGATTACTGAATAACAATAGAATTGTTAAGCACTGTAAAAAAGTCCTGTTAAGTAATATTTCCTCTAATCACAATTAAAGACAATAAATAAATGGAAATTACTTCTTTGAATTAATTGTAGTGATATGTCGTTTATATGATCATCTTATCTGAACTTTATTGTTGCTATTTATCTTTAAATTTCCTTGAATAAACTGTCCATTTTCTCTTGAGTATAATTCATTTCTCAATTCTCAATGAAAATTTCGGTTTAATTTATGATTAAAATAGCATGGATAATTAAATGTATGCCTTTCATCTAGGGTCAAAATAGGTTGAAGAACAGTAAAAGGGAGAAATTTTAAAACTTGACTTAGCTTTGGTCTATTGCTTGGGAACTGCAAAACAACTTTATCTTGGGAATTTACCAAGTACTTATTATTATTTATGTTTGTCTTTCTGAGTGACTTTTTTGAAGAAGAACACAAGGATCTCACAACAATTATATTTTCTTTCCTTTTTTTTTCTTTTTGTTTTGAGACAGAGTCTCGCTCTGTCACTCAGGCTGGAGTGCAGTGGCGCGATCTCGGCTCACTACAAGCTCTGCCTCTCAGATTCATGACATTCTCCTGCCTCAGCCTCCCAAGTAGCTGGGACTACAGGTGCTGCCACCACGCCAGGCTAATTTTTTTTGTATTTCAGTAGAGATGGGGTTTCACCGTGTTAGCCAGGATGCTCTCGATCTTCTGACCTTGTGATCCACCTGCCTCAGCCTCCCAAAGTGCTGGGATTACAGGCCTCGTGAGCCAGTGCGCCCGGCTGACAATTTTTATATTTTCTTAGTGAAAAAAGATTAAATATGTTAGTGTCTTTGGTTTGTGCTGCTATAACAAAATAACACAAACTTGATAATATATAAACAATAAAATTCGATTTGACACATAATTCTGGAGGCTGCGAAGCTGAAGATAAAGGGGTTGCATCTGGTGAGAGCTTTCATGCTATGTCATAACATGGTGCAAGGCATTGAGAGGTGACAATGTGCTAGCAGCCCTCACTCTCGGCACCTCCTCGGCCTCGGCGTCCACTCTGGCGGCACTTGAGGAGCTCTTCAGCCCGCCCCTGCACTGTGGGAGCCCCCTCCCTCTGCTTACGGGGAGGTGTGGAGGGAGAGGCGTGGTCGGGAACCTGGGCTGCTGCGTGGGGCACTCAGGAGCCAGCACGAGTAACGGCAGGCGTGGGTGTGGGTGGGCTCAGTGGCCCGCACACTGAGCAGCTGGCCAGTACCGTAGGCCCAGGGCAGTGAGGGGCTTAGCACCCGGGCCATCAGCTGCAGAGGTTGCAACGGGTCCCCCAGCACTGCCGGCCCGCATGCACCAAGCTGGAATTCTCACAGGGCCTCAGCCGCCTCCCTGTCGGGAAGGGCTCAGGACTTGCAGCCAGCCATGTCCAAGTCCCTACTCCATGGTGGACTCCTGCATGCCCAAGCCTTCCGGATGGGCACTGGCCCCTGCTCCATGGCACTGGGTCCCATCTACCGCCCAAGGGCTGAGCAGTGCAGGTGCCGCTGGGGACTGGCTGGCAGTTCTGCCTGTAGCCCTGGTGCAGGATCCACTAGGGGAAGCCAGCTGGGCTCCTGAGTCTAGTGGGGACTTGGAGAACTTACCTCTAGCTAAGGGATTGTATATACACCAGTCAGTACTCTGTGTCTAGCTCAGGGTTTGTAAACACACCAGTCAGTACTCTGCCTCTAGCTCAAGGTTTGTAAATACACCAATTGGTACTCTGTATCTAGCTAACCTAGTGGGGACTTGGAGAACTTTTCTGTCTAGCACTCTGTGTCTAGCTCAAGGATTGTAAATGCACCAATCAGCACTCTGTCAAAACAGACCAATCAGTTCTCTGTAAAATGGACCAATCAGCTCTCTGTAAAATAGACCAATCCGCTCTCTGTAAAATGGACCAATCAGCAGGATGTAGGCGGGGTCAGATAAGGAAATAAAAGCAGGCTGCCCTATCTAACAGCGGCAACCTGCTCAGGTTCCCCTCCCCAGTGTGGAAGCTTTGTTGTTGTGTTGTTTGCAGTAAATCTTGCTGCTGCTCAATCTTTGGGCCCACGATGCCTTTATAAGCTGTAACGCTCACCATGAAGGTCTGCAGCTTTGCTCTTGAAGCTAGTGAGCCCACAAACCCATGGGGAAGAATGAACAACTCCAGACGCGCCACCTTCAAGAGCTGTCACATTCATGGGGAAGGTCTGCAGCTTCATTCCTGTCAGCGAGACCACGAAGCCACCAGAAAGAAGCAGCTCCAGACACATCTGAACGTCTGAAGGAAGAAACTCCGGATACACCATCTTTAAGAACTGCAACACTCACCGCGAGGGTCTGCAGCTTCATTCTGGAAGTCAGAGAGACCAAGAACCTACCAATTCCAGACACAGCATCACAATGGCAAAAAAGAGTGCAGGAGCTGAATTCATTTTTATAACAAACTTCCACCATAATGTCATTTATCCATTCATGGGTGCACAGCCCTCATGCACTAATCACCTCTTTAACAGTTCACCCTGTTGCATTGGGGGTTTAGTTTCTAACACACGAACTTTGTGGGACACATCCAAACCATAGCAGTTAGGACAAGGAAGTTGACGGAAGGAGATGTTAAGAGTATAGGAGAAAAACAAAACAAAACCATCAGCAAGACAAAGAAGAGTTTGAAATTCATTGGTGATTTAGGTTGGACACTGCCCTAAGAATGAACAAAGCTCTAAGAGTGGATGGCCTCTCAGAAGTCACTTAGTCTCCAAATTGAGAACAAAACAAAACCTTGGTTTCCTGCGGGATAATTGAACCCTTTCCACATCAGACTACACTGCCACCTTGGAAGTTATATGACACTTTCATGCTAAGCACTGGCACACTTCTGGAGTCTAGGGTTGCCTTCAGGTCGCTAAATTTTGTGGGTGGTCAGTATTATTTTACAGAAAGAGAAACAGAAGCTCCAGAGGGGTTAAGTGACTTGCAAAATGTCAAGCAATACTTCAGAGGGCTGATTCTGAAACTCAGGGCTAATCTCCTTATTCAGATGTTCTTTAGAAAAGAATACTTTTATTTATTTTCAAGAGTTAAGTTCTATGTTTACAAGGGATTACTAAACAGAATAATGATGACTTTGCACATAACTTCTCTAATTTAAAACGTGTGGGGGTTGCACATTCAAGAAAGTCAAATTAATAGTTTTCTCAAGCTTTTGAGGGACGATGTACTTACGTGGAGAAATTCACCTATGATAGTCATCATTCCTATGACATCTATTCTGGTCTGCAGAGCTGGAGAATGGAGAAGACACATTACTTCTTACCCTACAAGAAAACTGGAAATATCTTAGCTTTGAGTTCTAATATTTCCAGATGGTAGAAATCGAAAGCAGACTTCCTCTCCTTGCCTGCTCCTCCAAAGTTTTATGCAGCAGTAAATAAACTCTTATTTGCCTGTGCTACATTTTATTGCAGAGAACAGAAGGATGGAGGCAACATATTTCTCAGGGAATGATTCTTTGCTGAGTGTACTTTTAACGTTGAGTTGTTTCTGTCTTAAAAAGGAAACACATAGCTCACAATTTTAGCCTCAAGAATACTACAGAATTGTGTTGATTTTTCGGTTTTATTAACTTCGCCAATAAGACATTTCTAAAACTTGCAGAAAATGCTCTCAATTTCTGTTTCCACAGAATATGGTAGAAAAGCACAATGATATTTCTTCGCCATAATCTTTAAATATTAAAACTGCTCTCATGTAAGGAAAAACTTAGTACATTAATTTTTCTGGCATACTGAGTAATGAATCTCGTGGCAATTTTGGGAAATATCCTTGGAAATCTAAATTAACTCCAAAAAAATCCTTTCTACTTAGGAATGTAATCATAAAGAAACAAAATTGACAAATGAATTGGGGAGTTTTACTTTGTTTACAAATATTTAATTTCAACTCATTTTCCCACCTGTAATTTCTATCACATGTATCAGCAGAAACTGTGTTTCGGCTGTGGTCTTTACTGGATAGTGTTCCTGGGCCTTTCTTAACATACAAGAGACTATGTCCTGTTTATTCAGAGGAAGTGAAAAGAATCTGCTTATTAAACACCCAGAATGTATGCAAAACCTGATTCTAGAATATAACAAAATATAATAAAATTGTTTCATGCTGCACTATGTGTTCAACTCCTCCAACCTATCTCTGACATAAAAAATAGAAGGCAATATTGTTGCAGAATCATTTCAATGCTTTTTCCTTTTACCTATGCCTGCTGAAAGTAAAAAATTGTTTTTTGTATCTCCAAATGTGTGGATAGTAAGTATTATAAAGACCAAGAATTTTCCCAGACCTGTGGACTTGAGGTGCCTAATCTGGGGTGAAGCAAGAGTCAGCGTTTACTGGAGAATGATACTTGGAAAAAATATTGATTATATTTACTAAGACATAGCTATAAATATCCTCCTTCAGTAGGCAAGTGGGAAAGAAATGGGATAGGGACTACCGACCTGGGAGAGATGGTGGAATCTGCTAACTTCTCTGGTTCATTTCTGCAAACACATGCTGAGTGTCAATTGCATTCTAGGTATTGCCCTTCGCACCTCTATGCAATGATGAAATTAACACAAAGACACAATACTTGATCAAGGAATGAAAACCCCAACATCATTTGCTTTTAGTCCTTCTTAACTTGTGTTGGGGTCGTCCTCCTAGAAGCAGTGATTCTTGAAAGGTAAACATCAGATGGGAGATGAAGGGTGGAAAGGGGTTCAAGTAGAGAGGGCAACCTGCACAAAGGCACAGAAGTAGGAACATGTTGTATGCATAGGAGAGTAGTGCCTACAGGGAATTCTAATTAATGTAGCATAAAATCCAGAAGCAAAGAATATGGGAAGTAACTGAACAGAAAAGTAGAAGCCAGTTACCAGTAGCTTAGATTGACCCCTATAAGTGATGGCAAAGGGGCATGGGAGACTTTAAGCAAGATCATCAAACAGTCAAATTTGCTTTTGGATGGATCAGACTGCATTTTGTGCTCAAAGGATTGAAATGGAGCAATACTAGAAGCAGGCAGATCAATGAAGAGATTGTTACAGAAGTCTAGGCACAAGATGATAGTGGCCTTTGCCTTCATAGCACTTGTCACTGTCAAATAATTATTTTCTCATTCTGTACATATGCATTCAATGTTGTCTTCCTTATGGAAATAATAAACAGCACTGTGGTAGTGAATGTGACTTCTTCACCATGATGCCTTCTGACATCTCACACATGTCTGATAGTGACTGATTACTGAATAATTGTTTATAATGTAGGAGCTAGTGGCCTGAATGAAAACAATGGGACTAAGTTCAGAGCAAGGGTTAGGTTTTTAAAATATTCAAGAGGTAAATGTTCTAGGACTTGCCAACAAAAATTGACAATGACATCTGAGTGCCTGTATTTTTAAATTATTTATTTACTTATTTATTTATTTTTTTTGACACCGGGTCTCACTCTATCACTTAGGCTGGAGTGCAGTGGTGCAATCTCGGTCACTGCAAACTCCACCTCCCAGTTCAAGTGATTCTCTCACCTCAGCCTCCAGAGTAGCTGGGATTACAGGCACGCACCGCCACGCCCAGCTAATTTTTGTATTTTTGGTAGAGATGGGGTTTCACCATGTTTGTCAGCCTGGTTTCGAACTAGCTGACCTCAAGTGATCTGCCCGCCTTGGCCTCCCAAAGTGTTGGGATTACAGGTGTGAGCCACCACCCCTGGCCCTGGATGCCTGTATTAATTAGACTGAATGAACCTCCAGGGCTAGGCATAGCATAGTGTTAAAAATATTAACTATGAACTTCCTTTAATTCAAATCCCAGCACTCTGACTCCCTTGCCATGTGTCCCTGAGTCAATGATTTAATCCACTTTGGCATTCAATGTTCTTCGGTTTGCTCAAATGCAAAATGAGAATGAATACAGTACCTGCCTCATCATGTCATTCTGAAAATCACAGGAGTTTATGCTTGTAAAGCACTTAGAACAAAGCCTGGCAGAGAGCATATGCTCAAGGAAAAGCTCAGATTAAATTCTCATGAAGTCATTAGTCACTAGTGACGGTTTCATTGCAGGGAGGTGATTTTGCTTTTAAATCTCAACCATACCACTTCATTTGATCTGCACTCCCACCTGAAAGGTTTTACTGTCTTCTTTACTTAACAAATGGCAAGTCAGAAGCTCCAAACCAAGTGGTGTGATAAAGTTCACACAGATTGTCATTGCCCAAACTAGCCTCAAAGCAGGGAGGCTTTGATCCTCCAATAGCGCCTTCTACTGGATATCTCCAAGGGAGAACTCACTGCTGGCTGTGTAGTTGTAAAGAGCTTAAATGCTAACTTATACCTATCTATAAAAATATGATTGATAAATCATGTCACACCTAAGATCCGTTTAACTAGTGCAGACATGCCTAGTTACCCGATTAAAACACTAAAGCTTTAGGAAAGTTCTTCAGACATGGGATTTTTGTTATAGTCCATTAAAGATCTATCTTCCAGAAATTTTAGTGAAAATGTTTCATATCTAAAGTTAATTTTTAGGTAATTAATTTTGTTAACCATAAGTTCTTCCCTAAGATTCTAGTTTATAGAGGTTTTCATCAGTTCACATCTTCAACTGGGACAGTTTCTGTGTTCACTAGGTAGTAATTTTTACGTTGCTTTTCTTGTAAAGCATTAGAAAAAATGGAATTAAAATATTGGAGAGATAAAAACGGAGGGAAAGAGAATAGAAGAGTGGGGGTAATGGTTTTACATTTCAGCTTTGGGAAAAATAAAGGAAATTAAGTAAAAATATTCCTGAGTCCTAGAAATGCCATTGAGGGTCTGTCTGGGGTGATGAACTGGGGATGAATGGAGGGAGCCTGATAGGGCTGTGACATGTGCTCTGTGGCTTTCCAAAATCTGCTAGTCAGCAGAGAGTCAAAATCGGGAAAAGCATTTACCAATTAAATTCCAGCTATTAGATTAAATCAAAGTCATCCAAAGCTTTATCTATCACAAGTTAGTTTCAATTTCTAGGATGAATAAAGAAAGAATTTGAACAGGGTCCCAAAGGTGACAGTCAAAACTTCATAGAAAGTCTAAAAGGAATGGAACATATGGACAAGGAATCCAGCTCTGGAAGATGTCTATGCTCTGTGGATCAGAACTGATTTCTGAAGGTTTGTTATCTGTCTGCTGGAGAAGAACAGACATCGAGCACAAGCTTTAGGAACATTATAGCTCGTCTTTCTCTTTCTGCCATCTTGGATCCTGTGGAGGCCTGCTGGGAACAGGGCTTCTAAAAGGAAACATTGTCTGGAAGCCTGTGGTCCAATGCCATTTTTGCTGTCTATAAGTGGGGTCTCCAGAACCAAAGGGCACACAAAGCTCTTCTTAAAATTGAAGGTGTTTATGCCTGAGATGAAACAAAATTCTATTTGGACAAGAGATGTACTTATGCACACAAAGCAAAGAACAACACAGTGACTGCTGGCGGCAATCCAAACAAAACCAGAGTAATCTGGGGAAAGGTAACTAGGGCCCATGGAAACTGTGGCATGGTTCGTGCCATATTCCGAAGCAATCTTCCTGCTTAGGCTATTGGACACAGAATCCAAGTGATGCTGTACCCCTCAAGGATTTAAACTAGTGAGAAGTCCATAAATAAAAGTGGATTTGTGCTCTTGTGAAAAGAAAAAAAAAAATTTACATATATATCATTGTTCATTTCTTCTGATTATAAAACCTATTGACATAATTTGTATGTCTTTTTTCTTTGTCATTTTGTACCTTTTATATTTTACATTTCTAGTGATTTGTTCTTTTGTTTTACAAAAATATTGATTAAGGATGGATTTGTGGAAAAAAGTGACCTTTCCACAAATAGTTTGAGAAGTACTGTCTTACTTAGAATGAATTTTTTTTCCCCTACAAAATGTACCAAATTTACGACCATCTCATTAAAACTGTAGGAGAAGGAAATAGAAAATTTTCTTCAAAGTAAAGCATAATATATGAAAATAAATTTTATATTGTCCAACATTCCTAATTTAAGATGGGCAAAATGTCATTGGCAATTTTATCAGGTAATGTGTTGAAAATGTATCCTTTTTATTTTGACAAACATCAACTGTATAAGGGCTTTCTTTGATAGTTGCAATTATGTTTCTATTTACTAATTATTGCTTTATCTTAAAATTATGTAATTTTTTACAGCAATTTGTTTTGCAACAATACGTGTGGGAATATAGTCCCTCAGTTGAGAGGAATATACAGCATTTTGTATTATCAAACTGTACCCTTGGGGTAAGAGGTCCCATTACCTACAAAGTAGCAGCACACTAAATCATTTGGATTTTTTCTGAACTTACTGGCTTTAAAAAGTATAGTAATGTTCATATTAAAGAAGACATTTCCTTCATTCTTTCCAGTGTTTTCAATGTCTGTAAACACTGCTATTTTGTTTCTTGTTAGGAGCTGTGATAGAACTAGGCTTGGTGCTCAGTGATTTATTTCAAAAGAAAGACATACATGAAAAATGTTCACCTCAGCTTTAAGGAAATAACCTAAAACACTTTCCAATATTAGTAGTATTGAAATTAGACTTGGACAAGTAGGATCCCTGTTCTTGGCTACCTCCAGGCGAAATGCTCACCCAGGGGACACACACACACATTCAACATTTTAGATCATGCTCTGGGAATGAGGGACCCTGGGGTTCCCTGCCCCAAAGGCTAGAGCCTGCTTCCAGGCCTGTGTGGCCACCATCCCTGAGTCTGTCATCTAGCAGGCTGCTGGGTTACCAGAATGAGCACCATAGTCCCGCGGGGAGGCCAAGGAGATCTGTGAGGTGAGGGAAGTTGTGAATAGGGATTTGAAGTGCTAGAGGTAAAGGACTTGGTTAGTGGGTGGGAAAAAGCTTTTGACCCTATAGTATTTAGCATAAAACTGCCTGTAGGATTGGCAAAGATCAAAAAGTGTTGTTACAGGTTGAAGGTTCACCAAAGTATGTTACCGGTTGAAGGTATCCAGGTTTTTGGCATCTTGAACAAAGAACTGGACAAAATGCACAAACAAAGCAAGGAAAGAATGAAGCAACAAAAGCAGAGATTTATTGAAAATGAAACTACACTCCATAGGGTGGGAGCAGGCCCCAGCATAGGGGCTCAAGAGCCCTGTTAAAGAATTTCCTGGGGTCTAAATACCCTCTAGAGGTTTCCATGGGTTACTTGGTGTATGCCCTATGTAAACAAAAGGATGAAGTAAAGTTACCAAGTCATTTACTCGGTGTGCACCCTATATAAATGGAAAGGGTATTTCCTGTCATCACTGAAGTGTTTCCATTTGATTTAGTTCTAGTAAGTCAGCGTGAACTGGCCTTATGTTCCTTGCCCACAGACCCTATTCTCCTGCCTCAGTGTCACATAAGGGTTAAAAAAGATGACTGAAAACAAGCCTTCTCCAGCATTCACGGTAAACTATACATTGGCACAGCCTCTCTTAAGGGACATGTGGCAATACCAGGAAATGTTTTAAATTCCATCCCCGCTTATAGGACTTTATCGCACAGGTATACTCTATATATAAGAATGTCTTTCTTCATTGATTCATTTATTCAAAAAACGAACTTAATATATCTTATATTCTAGACACTATTTGGGTTTCCAGGAATATAGCAATGAAAGAAAAATAAGGTTCCTGCTTTGAGGAGATTACAGTTTAGTGGAGAAAGCAGAGCATCAATAAATGAGTTAAGAAATAAATAGGGTGGGCATGGTGGTTCACACCTGTAATCCCAGCACTTTAAGAGACCCAGGAGGGAGGATTTCTTGAGCCCAGGAGTTTGAGAGAGTTTGAGACAAACCTAGGAAATGTAGTGAGACCCCATTTTGAAAAAGAAATAACTAAAAATAAAAATTAGCTGGGCATGGTGGCATGTGCCTGTCGTCCCAGCTACTTAGGAGGCTGAGGTGGGAGAACTGCTTGAGCCTGGGAGGTCGAAGCTGCAGTGAGCCATGATGGTGCCACTGCACTCTAGCCTGGGCGACAGAAAAAGATGCTGTCTCCAAAAGAAAAAAGAAAAAAGACGTGATTACATAAGCGTATGATATAAAGGGAATAGAGAGAACGGAAATTGAAATACTGGTTAGAGACATTATATGTATATACATATGTATACACACACACAAACACACACAATATATAAAATATATTTCCTAAAATAATGATATCATAGCAAAAAAGCAACACACAACTTAAATGTCCATTAATACGGGATTTATTTAAAAAACTAGGGTACAGCTAGGTAAATAATGCTCTTTAGATGGCTGTTAAAATTAGCAAACTATCACAAGAAGAGAAAACCAAACACCGCATGTTCTCACTCATAGGTGGGAACTGAACAATGAGATCACTTGGACTCGGGAAGGGGAACATCACACACTGGGGCCTATCATGGGGAGGAGGCAGGAGGGAGGGATTGCATTGGGGAGTTATACATGATATAAATGATGAATTGATGGGTGCTGACGAGTTGATGGGTGCAGCACACCAACATGGCACAAGTATACATATGTAACAAACCTGCATGTTATGCACATGTACCCTAGAACTTAAAGTATAATTAAAAAAAAAAAAAAGTAAGGCAGAGCTTTCTGCATATGCTAATAAGATAATAGCTCCAACACAGAGGAGAAGGAGGGATATGAGGGGGAAGAAGAAGAAGGAGGGATATGAGGGAGGAGGTTAGGAAGGGGCAGAGGAGGAGGACAAGGAATAGCAGCATTTTATAAGGCAGACAATATGTGCATATCACTCGTTTAATGCTAGCATCAAAGTGAAAGTGAAATATATTGGTCTCTATCCCTTAGTCATCTGACAGAAGCAGAAAGTACTAGAACTGTGGGTGAGTGGCAAGAAGAGCTGGAGTTCTTGCAATCTAGCCATCTAGCCAATAGAAAGAAGCCATAAAATTATTATTCCTAGCTCTTTTCGCCCCACCCCACCCTCTACACTCTTGTATCCCCTGGCTGGGAAACACCTGTTATGTAATAATTCTCATGAATGTGGGAATATAGCTGTAGTTTTACGCATTGTGTCCTTATTATCTATGACTATACAGAGCAGAAAACTAGCTGTGGGTTATCATGATTAATCTTGCTAATTAGATTTTCTATTTCCTTTGATTCCTTCTTTGCATTTCTTCAGAACTGACACTGGGAAGTTCAGACCAGGAAATTGCAGCTGTATTCACATGCTATTATGCTTCGGGTACAGAGAAGCCTTTTATGCCCCATGATTTCAGAAACCTAATTTCCATGTATATTAATCCTTACTTTGTACTGGAGGAAACTCAAGCTTTCTGCCTGTCTGTGTGTTCCGTGAGTACTCTGTTGCCTGTTGTGGTTTGAAGGTAGTGAGACAGGGTATTTTCTCATGGTACTCACTTGTCAAGACAAATTTCCTAGGGAGTTACTAAATTGTAGGTTAGTTTTCTTTTGTGGCTGTCACAAATAACCACAAACTCATAAGTTTAAAAGAATGCAAATTTATTATTTCAGGTTTTGGAGGTCAGAATTTGGGCACAGTATGGGTTAGCTGGTTCTTTCCCTAGAGTCTCACAAGGCTGATTTCAAGTTATCAGCAGGGCTGCGATCCTTTCTGGAAACTCTGTAGGTAAGTCCACTTCCAAATTAATTCACTGTGTTGGCAGAATACATGAGGTTGTATAACTGAGATGTTCCAATGATCTTGATAATTGTCAGCTGGGGGCCATTCTCTTCTTTTAGGGGCTACACACACTCTTTGACTCATGGCCCCTTACCACCATCTTCAAAGTCAGCAACGGCAAATTAGATTAAGCTTCAGGTCTCTCTAACTTCTCTCTCTGCCTCATCCCTCCTGCCTTCTTCTATCACATCTTTCTGCCCAATCTTCAGTTCCACAGCTCAAAAATTTTAATGTTGCCATTTCTTCTTACATTCAAGATCCAACAAATTAACAAGAGACTAAAACAGGTATGCAACTAGTTTCATCTCCAACTCAAGTGCTGCAGGTCACTTAGCATGCTATGTATGGAAAGATACAAGTCTACAATGAGATTCAAGTCTACAGTGAGATGTAACCCACTAGGAGTATGTAGTAATGCTGTCTATGTGTACTTGGGTGGAGCTAGTGTAGGTAGGTTAAGAAGAAGGTCTCAGAATGTGTTTCATGCAAAACTCACTAGGAGTACTTAGTGATGCTGTCTGTGTGTACTTGGGTAGAGCTAGAGTCAGTGGGTGAAGAAGGAGGTCTCAGCATGTGTGTCATTCAAAACCCACTAGGAGTAGGTAGTGATGCTGTCTGTGTGTCCTTGGGTGGAGCTAGAGTCAGTGGGTGAAGAAGGAGGTCTTAGCATATGTGTCATGCAAAATCCACTAAGAGTATGTAGTGATGCTGTCTGTGTGTACTGGGATGGAGCTAGAGTTGGTGGGTGAAGAAGGAGGTCTCAGCATGTGTGTCATGCATTTGCAGCACAGCACCTAACATACAACTACAATGTCCACAAGTATCTCTGGGAACAGACCCAAATGTTTATGTTCATAAAGCTCTGAATTCTCTTCTATATTGGAGATACTTAGAAAATTATATCAAAATAAGGTTTCTCTAGTGATGCTGAGCAGCTATATAGCTTTTCTCTTGTATCTCACTGTTAAGATTGTTTAGGTCGACACTTTTTTTTAAAATCACTGTCTGTGGTATAGTTCTATGATGCTGATACAACCAGCTCACTAAACTACATTATGGCACCTTGATTGCAACTTTGGTATTCCCAGACCCCATTCTTAGAGTCGCACCTGTATTTTACCTTTTTCTTCTGTGTACCCAACCAAAAGGTCTTCAGTTTTATTGTTCAGTCATCTATATTTTACCCACATTTTCATCTGCTATATTAAGAGTTCATCTCAATGCCATGTTTTCAGGGAAGCTAGATGCAAATAATGATAATAGTTACTATTTTTAAAATAAAGGGTAGGTCAGACACTAGTACCTTTACATGACACATAGAATTTAACTTTTTAATTAAGTTTATAAGGTGAGTATTATCATATCTTTTTTTTTTTTTTTTTTGAGATGGAGTCTTGCTGTGTCACCCAGGCTGGAGTGCAGTGGCGCAATCTTGGCTCACTGCAAGCTCTGCCTCCTGGGTTCACACCATTCTCCTGCCTCAGCCTCCTGAGTAGCTGGGACTACAGGCACCCGCCACAACGCCTGGCTAATTTTTTTGTATTTTTAGTAGAGACGGGGTTTCACCGTGTTAGCCAGGATGGTCTCAATCTCCTGACCTCGTGATCTGCCCTTCTCAGCCTCCCAAAGTGCTGGGATTACAGGTGTGAGCCACCGCGCCTGGCCTATCATACCCATTTGAAAGTGAAGAAACAGACTCAATGTGATTAACTTGTTTCCTAGAGAGCAAAGTTTGCAAACCCATGTTGGTTCAAACACAAATCCCTCATTCTAAATTACGTTGCAATGATAAATTTCTCCATGACTATGGCTTCTTAGGTTTAAATCCAGCCATTTCTTCATGACCCATCTCAAGGTCACTTTCTGCACAAACATTTGTAATTCCTTCAAGCATATCACTCCTAGATTTCAACCTCTTATTTCCTTCCTTATTTCACTCGTGAAACCCTTGTCATTTCTCTTGCATTATTTGTCCTTACTTTCTACATTCCTTGATGAGCTGTCTGTGACCTCCTTGAAGACCAGGACCAAGTCTCATTAACTTTATCTTGTTTGAAAGGCCCAGCATTCTACCTAATAAATGATCAATAAATAACTGAATTGATTGACACTTCTCTCAGTGGAATTTCAAAGAGCCTGACATGAGAAAGGCTCTGCTTATACTAGAAGAGAGTAGGGAA
Source organism: Trachypithecus francoisi (assembly GCF_009764315.1). Lineage (NCBI taxonomy): Eukaryota > Metazoa > Chordata > Mammalia > Primates > Cercopithecidae > Trachypithecus > Trachypithecus francoisi. The sequence goes on along the minus strand of NW_022681472.1, from coordinate 76,198,526 downwards.
GGATGACTTAAGTCATGTTTAAGTTACCTTTAATCTCTCTAATTGAGGCTTCAACTTTGAAGCTAAATTCCAGAATGATTAAAAGTGCATTACTGACTTCACACACTATTTCGTCTGTACGTCAATGCTCACCCACTGGGAGTATCAACCTTCCAAAGGCTAAAGCTAATGTTTGAGGGAGGAGCACCAGCAGTTAGTGGTGCCAGAAGATTCATGCCTTGGGGATCTTCATAAAACAACCCACCCTTTTCTTAACACAGTGATGTTACCACTTGCTAATCAGTCAACAACTGGCCTCTGTAACAGAACTTCTCTAGATTCACACAGTTCATAAAAGCAGAAGCATCCATGAACTTTCCTTTACTAAGAACCATCTAGTTCCATGAAAACTGTTCAGCTTTGGGACAGGAAATTATCACAGCCCTAAAGATGGGGACATGGGGCTATGCTGCCATTTTCTTTTTATTACTGGAGGCAAAATTGAGAAAATAATATACTTTCAGATGTCATTTCAAAAACCTTTTCATACTAGGCAAATATATTCAATTGCTTGTATAATAACTCTTTTTACATATTTAGAGTAATTCACAAGATGTTCCCCAAACTCTGTCCACAATAAGAGAAGGCTCACCTACAAGAGACTCAAACATCTAAGAAAATTTGTGTTCTCGTGTAGCAACATAGCCAATATACAGGGTCAGTGGTTCAACACCACCACCAAGGACTCAGGTTTTTAACAGCTCTTTGCTCTGCCTCTCTGAGCATGATGGACTTTGTCCTTTAGCTCCTCTCCTGTAATCACAAGGTGAATCCTGCAACTTCCACCTTCATGTCTTCCTATAACCAGGTCAGAAAGGATGGAGGGGAAAAGAGGATATATCTTGTCTCTAAGTTCCTCATTAAAGGTGATGAATATTTTCTAGAAACGTACAGCAGAAGTCCCTCACTACTCATTAGCCAGAGGAATTAATTACCATTATTGCAAGACTAATTGAGATTCACCTCCGGGAGCAAAAGATGATTTGTCTTTTCTAATCATATACCTGTATATACCGGGATAAATCCTGTTTCAGTAACAAGGCAGGGGGAATTAAATACATTATTCATTTTTACCCTTTACAATGGTCCAGCAAGGAAGGTTAGTGTGGTAGATATTGATGATGCTCACCAATATGTATGATTCTATTCCTTTTAGCCGCAGAAAGGAATTACAATTTCATGCCTCTTGAGTCAGGTCATGCACCTCCTTTTAGTCAATGACATTTAAGTAAATATGACATGTCCTACTCCTGGGCAGCAAGTATTTAATAATGATTAATCGATAGCGTTCTCTTAGCTCGATGACATGTGGTGGTAGCTAGTGTTGAAATGGAAATACAAAGCTGAGCCACCTTATGAAAGACATCTCCCTTGGAGAGTCTTCCAGAAAGACATACAGCGGAACACAAGCAAGTGAGAAATAAGCCTTCACTGTTTTGAGCCACTGAGATTGTGTTTTTACAGCATATCAGCTTATGATTGCTACAGGTGGTCAAGCAGAATTATCTCCAATTTGTTTTTCTGATTCAGTTGGCCAAGGAAATGATAGAAGTTATTCAGTTCTGCCTCCTAGTACAGCCCCATTCCAACTTATAATCCCAAATTATTTAAAGCACCATTAGTTCACACATCAGCTGTGAGGGTATTGCCTAAATTCTTTAATATTATTTACTCTCACTCATGATGTCTTTTAAAGTAGTATGTCATTTGGACCTACTTTCCTTTTAATGAATCTTTTTCTAAATGGGCACTTCGCCCTTAAATAGGTAAGATTACTTTTATTATAGAATATAGCAAGCTTGGCCAACTTGTGGCCTGTGGGTGGCATGTGCCCCAGGATAGCTTTGAATGTGGCCCAACGCAAATGCGTAAACTTTCTTAAAACATGATGAGATTTTTGGGGTGATTTTATTTAGCTCCTCAGCTGTCGTGTTAGTGTATTTTATAAATGACCCAAGACGATTCTTCTTCTTCCAGTGTGGCCCAAGGAAGCCAAAAGATTGAACACCCCTCTGGAAACTTCCTGCACTCACATCAGCAAAGGCCAAGTGGGAAATGTCAACTTCCACCTTTGTGAGGCTGTAGTGAGGTTCCCAGCAGCTCCACCAGTGTGGGGTCAGAGAAGGCTGGGTAGGGACTGTCAGTGGAGACTCCTGGGGAACCTGGACTTCCACTCCCACATCATAGTCATGAGGCACCTTGCTGCTTAGCCACTGAGGTGGTGTCACATGAGGCCCGGTAAAGAGTCAAGATTTCCACTATCACCCAGTGGTCATGAGGCCACTACCACAGTGGTGTCAGTGGGGGCCAGATGGGAATCAGGAATCCTCACCTCCGACCAGCAGTCATGAGGAGTCCTCCTTCTCATGTGTGAGGCTGAGTGAGGAACATGGATTTCTATCTCCATTGGAAGTAACCATGTGCCACTCCTCTTCTGCAGCCAGGGTGGTATCAGAAAATGCCAGGTAAAACTAAAGCTTCAAATGAAATCCAGAGTCTTATAATACAGACATTTTCAGATTCTAATACGAAATCATGGGGCATACTGAAAACCAGGAAGATCTGAAACCAAGTGAAAAAAGACAATTAACAGAGGCCAAAATAGAGATTACACAGATGATAGAACTATCTGACAGGGATGTTACAGCAGCTATCATAAAAATGCTTCAATGAACAATGATAAATATGCCTGACACAGAAAATGAAATCTTCAGCAAAGAAACAGATTAAATAAAGAAGAACCGAAGTAATATTAAATTTGATACTAAAATTGACATATATAATAAATTTCAAATGTCCTCAATTTATGATAGGGTCACATACCAATAAACCTATCATAAGTCAACTTGGGAATTGTTTATCAGAACTTAGCCCCTTAGTAAGTGGAGGAACATACTAAATGTGCATCATTTTGGCACCCTTTAATAAAAAAATCTGAGTCAGGAATTGTCTGTAAAGTATCAGTGGATGTGTTCGACAAAAGAATATAGGAGACAGAGGAAAACAATCAGTAAACTGGAGGAAAGAGCATTAGACATTACCTAATCTGAACAACAAGACAGAAAATAGACTGAAAAGAAAATGAACATGGAGTCTCAAGGGTCTGTGGGACAATAGCAAATGATAATACTGGCATCCCTGGAGTTTCAGAAACAAAGGAGAAAGAGGGCATTATTTAAGAAGTACTAAAAGAAACTTCCCAAATTTGTCAAGACATAAACCAATAGACTCAAAAAGCGAACGCCAAATAGAATAAACCCTGAGAAATCCATGCCTAGACACATTGCAATTAAATCTCTGGGAACTAAAGACAAGAAAATCTTGAAAGCAGTTAGAGAAAAATGACTGTATTTTAAAAAAGCATTTTAAAACTTTCCTGTAGGGAAAATAGAGTTTGAATGACAGTGGAGCAGAATTCTCATCAGAAAGCATGAAGGTGACAAAGCCATGGCACAATGTTCTTCAAGTACTGAGAAATCCTACACCTTCTGAATATCTCTTTCAGAAATGAAGTGGGAAATCAAAACATTCTCAGAAAAAGGAGAATATGATAATTTGTCACCAGTAGACTTGCCTAAGAAGAATGACTAAAGGATGGTATCTAAACAAAAAGAAAGCAAAAGAGAAGAAACCTTGGAAGGGAGAAAGAACACTGTTAGCAAATCTATATGTAACTACAATAGATTTTTCTTCTCCTCTTGAGTTTTCTAAAGTATGATTTCGAAATTATGCCGGTTGAAGCAAAAATTATAAAACGCTCTGCTGTGGTTCTAAATGTATGCAAAGGAAATATTTAAGGAAATTATTTTATAAATTGGGCAATTAAAGGTAAATAAAGGTATAATTTCATAGGAATTAGTAAAATGATGACACAAGTAGACTGTGATAAATTCATATATATATTATATATATAATGTAATACACAGACCAACCACTTAAAAATTGCACTATTTTGAGTGTAAAAGATACACTCAAAAACAATGTAGATGAATTAAACTGAAATTTGAGGAAATGTTCAGTTACTACAGGAAGATAGAAAAATGCAAACAGAAAAACACAAAAACAGAGAGAACAAACTGAAAACAAAAAGAGTTGTGAATTACATTCTGAGACAATGATTCCCTTTTCAATTTCTTTCAAATCTCTCATCAAATCAGGCAGAAGCCTCAGTCTGGTGACAGGAGGCTTTCACAATTCCCTGGCATTGCTAAACTCTCTTCTTTAACCCAGAGGGAGCAGATCTCAAATTCAGAACCCGGGCAGGTGACAGCATTTAGCCAGAACTCTATAACACTGCTTGCATTGTGATTATTTTTAAAGTCACTTTTCTTTGTGGCAACTGATATGTTTTCACTCACAGGTGTTATACAATATTTCTTTTATGACAGAAAGTACAAAATCATGGGTCTATATATGGAAAGAATGTTAAAGAAATTATAGTTCATATATCCAAAAAGAACAAATATCGGGAAGATGGTATCCAAATGACTGAAATTGGTGAACTCATTTAGGCAAAGTGCCTTATCTACTTTAAAAAAAAATGTATTTTCGGCCGGGCGCGGTGGCTCAAGCCTGTAATCCCAGCACTTTGGGAGGCCGAGACGGGCGGATCACGAGGTCAGGAGATCGAGACCATCCTGGCGAACACGGTGAAACCCCGTCTCTACTAAAAATACAAAAACTAGCCGGGCGAGATGGCGGGCGCCTGTAGTCCCAGCTACTGGGGAGGCTGAGGCAGGAGAATGGCGTAAACCCGGGAGGCGGAGCTTGCAGTGAGCTGAGATCCGGCCACTGCACTCCAGCCTGGGCGACAGAGTGAGACTCCGCCTCAAAAAAAAAAAAAAATGTATTTTAATAAAATATTTATTATTATTTATCTTGCTCTGTCACCAAGGTTGGAATGCAGTGGCATGATCTCTGCTCACTGCAACCTCCGCCTCTCCGGTAAAAGCAATTCTCTGCCTCAGCTGGGACAACAGGCGCCCACCACCACGTTCAGCTAATTTTTGTATCTTTAGTAGAGACGGGGTTTTGCCACGTTGGCCAGGCTGATCTCGATCTCCTGGCCTCAAGTGATCCACCTGCGTTGGCCTCCCAAAGTGCTGGGATTATAGGTATGAGCTACTGGGTCCAGCCTTACTATTTGTTGAAGTACTTATTTAGCCCACTATAATGTGAGCTCCTTAAAGTCAGGAAAGATGTCGATTTTGTTTCTTCAGCATTTAGCACTATATTTGTCACAACATTCTCAATGTTTGGTGAATGTCTGGTGAATGGTGAATGTTTGATTGAACAGCTCTAAAGGAAGGCATAGAGAAATAAGAGTAAACTCGGCCCCTTTGCTACACTTTGTTCGTAGTGGGCCAAGGAAATAAAAGTTGTAAATAATGTATTTGTTTGAGCTTTTTTCTAATCATGTGTTTATGTATGCATTGGGGTAGTGGGTATAAAGCTAAAGGACATGAAAAAGGGTGGTGTGATGTCATTTCATCAAATTCAACAACAAATACATGACAGTGCTGCCAGATATTTCACATTCAGTTTTCAGTAAACTACATTTTGCTTTCAGAAAGATTAAAATTTTAGCATAGGCATGTGCCTATTTATTTGTTTTGGGATTTTTGTTTTGCTTTGTTTTGTTTTTGGAGACAGAGTCTCACTCTATCGCCCAGGCTGGAGTGCAATGGCACAATCTCGGCTCACTGCAACCTCTGCCTCCCGGGTTCAAGTGATTCTCCTGCCTCAGCCTCCCAAGTAGCTGGAATTACAGGCATGTGCCACCATGCCTGGCTAATTTTTGTATTTTTGGTAAAGACAGGGGTTTCACCATGTTGGCCAGGCTGGTCTTGAACTCCTGACCTCAAGTGATACGCCTGCCTTGGCCTCTCAAAGTGCTGCGATTATAGGCGTGTGCCCCATTTACATTAAAATTTTTACCAACTATTTTACACCAGGATCTTAAATTTATTTTTTTGACTTCAGATACGGGGTTTATTCTTGAGAAATACTGTCATAATTTTATAAAAATTATTAGCAAAGTTGAAAAAAATTATGTGTATGTTTGTATATGTATTTGTATGCATGTATTTTATCTGTATACTTTAAAAGTGTTAGAGCTCTTCTTTTAATCTTATTCTTTTTACCTACCTACCTAACTTGAAAAGCTGAAAGAAAATACCTCAAAGGCTTGGCTCCCAGTTTTTCTGGAAATTACACATTTTCTCACACATGTGAAAAATGCTTGAGGAGATGAATAGTCATTGTTTACGCACACTCAATGAAGCTTCACTTCTCTTGTGCATGTGTGTATGTGTGTGTGTAAATAGCAAAGTTAAATTTATGACTTAGATTATATGGTAGGACTATCTTAAACTTATTATTCTCATACACAAACAGTAACAGGGACTAATGATTAAATTTTCCAGATGTGTCCTGGACAGATATGCATTGGAAATAGATAAGAAACATAGAAGTCGGCATATTGTCTTGCTGTACAAACAGCTATTGAGCAAGTGGAATCAGTCGTTTTTCAAAATTTCCTATTGGAAAACAATCTTGACATTGTTACATTTTAAGCAACCTCCTATTTAACAGATACATACAAAGCTAAATTTTGGGTTGTGCTTATTCAAATGATCACAGATTTGGAGTCTGTGGTCTCCCTGAAATTTACTGTATTGTTCTAAGAACTTTTTGATGTCTTAGGGAAACAAAATTGGTATTTTTTTAGTTTTTAAATATTTTTAACTGATAATAACTATACATATTTATGGCATACGTGGGATATTTTGATACATGCACACAATATATTATATAATAATTAAATCAAGGTACTTAGGTTACTCATCACCTCATACATTTATCATTCATTTTTTAAATTTATTTTTTATTTTTTAAAATTTTGGGGGATACATACTAGGTGTATATATTTATGAGGTATATGTGATGATTTTATACAGGCATGCAATATGAAATAAGAATATCATAAAGAATGGGGTATTCCTCCCCTCAAGCATTTTTCCTTTGAGTTACAAATAATCCAATTACATTCAAGTTATTTTCAAATATACAATTAAGTTGTTATATTATTAACTATAGTCACCCTATTGCGCTATCAAATAGTAGTTCTTATTCATTCTTTTTTTTTTTTGTACCCATTAACCATCCTCACCTCTCCCCACTCCCCTCCCCAGCCTCTAGTAACTATCCTCCTTCTTTCTATGTCCACGATTTCAATTGATATGATTTTTAGAATATTTCAAATCTTCTATCTCTTTTGAAATATATAATACATTGTTATTAACTATAGTCACCCTACTGCACTATGTAATTCTAGCACTTCTTCCTTTGGTCTATGTTTATACTCATTCACCGAGCTCTCTTCATCCCCTACTCCCTACACCATTCCCAGCCTCTGGTAACTATTTTGAATATTTTTGAAGAATAAAGTAAGAAGTTATCAATTCTTATATTTCACTAGTTTGAACTTATAAAAAACAAGGAAATCTTGTGATATAATTTGTATCAGGAAGAAAAATGGTGCATGACGCCCCCCATCACATAGTCTGACAATGTCATATCCTCTTACTTCAAGCTTCAAGGACAATAGTTTCTTTCATCTTTCACACTAATACCCATTTCAGAAGAATGAAAGGCCATATTCGTGGGAAATGACATTTGAAAACTGGAGAAAAGGGAAGAGCATATTCATGAGGAGAGAATGATTCATTTTAGGGGCGTTGTTCTTTCCGATGAACAATAAATCAAAGTTAAATGTAATTCATTTCTTCATTCAATAAACATTTAGTGAGAGTCTAATGTGTGGCAAGCTTTGGGTTGTCATAATTACTTTGGTGAACACAGAAAAAGTGTTTCCTCTCATAGGAGTACTTATGTCTTATTGAATGGAGTCAGACTATAAACAGGGAAAATTATAAGGTAATTTCACATGAGAAGTACTATAAGGATAATACAAGAGAATGATAGAAAGTGACAAGGAGACAGAAGAAGTGACAGTTGTATTGAAGGTCAAGGAAGGTACTGTGGTCTGACTGTAGTAACTTATACCTGGGCAAGAGGACCTTAGGCTCTGTGCTTTTGAGAGCCTGCATATTGTAATACATACACATACATACATGCATTTATTTAAAACACACACAACTAAATGAATGAATGTCTAACTTTGCATCTATCATTGTAGGCACAATGTGAGCTTTAATTTTAAAAACCTACCCTCACGATTAATGGCATTCAGTTCCTTTTATTTTTTTTTTTTTTTTTGAGACACAGTCTTGGTCTGTAGGCCAGGCTGGAGTGCAGTGACACAAACTGGGCTCACTGCAACCTCTGCCTCCCAGGTTCAAGCAGTTCTCCTGCCTCAGCCTCCCAAGTAGCTGGGATTACAGGCGTGTGCCACCACGCCCAGCTAATTTTTTTTGTATTTTTAGTAGAGACGGGATTTCACCATGTTGGCCAGGCTGGTCTCGAACTCCTGACCTCAGGTAATTCGCCCACCTCAGTCTCCCAAAGTGCCAGGATTACAGGCATGAGCCACCGCGCCCGGCCAGCATTCAGTTTCTAGGAAAAGGCGTCTCTATCTCCTTTGGCTCTATGTCCTAAAAAAAAGACAGTGGAGATTTGTGCATTGCTCACTGTTGATTTCAGAAGTGGACACCGTGTTGGAGTCTATAAAATATTTGAGCAGCTGACTTGCTTAGGTAAGAAAAAAGACAAATTCTTTTCAGTTAAAAACAAATGTCCAAATTCTCTGCATAGAAAAAGAATTATTTGCCTATATTACAATAGGTCCATTTTCTTGCTATATTTTTCTTCTAAATTTTCTAGAGCTATTTGCAAAAGCTCTAGAAAATTTATATGAAATTAAGAATCAGGATGGTATTTTGCAATATGTAACTCATAGCTATGTAACTCATATATATATGTTATACAGATGAGTGTGTATATGCGTGTGTGTGTGTAGGTTTAGACGTAATATACATGGAATATTATACTGTTTCTTTATATTGGTAACTAGATAGTCATTGAACTTTAGAATTGCAAAAAGTTGTATTTTTATTTAATATTTATTTAAATATAGATTTAAAATATATAAATGTTTATACAAATATATTTAAAAGTTACATAATTTTTATTTTAAATTGATCATCATTAGCCACTGTTTGCTTCTTGTCTAATTTTCATAATTTTAAATAGTGAAAAATCACTCTTCAAAAGAATGACTATATTATTACTGATTTTCATTCTTTTTTACAATTTTAAAAGTATATTCACATATATTCAAATACTGTATACTTCAAAAAAATTGAATTTTATTTTTGATCTTTGTAATCATTACTATCAATATATTCCAAATTATGTGAACATATTAATTAAAACAATACAATGAATATTATTAAAGTGAAAGCAAGAAATTTAAATTTATGGAATTATTATACAATAGTTTATAAAGTATGCATACCTTTATTCTATTACTCACCTAAACATTGTCAGCCCTTCAGCTCGAACACTGTCATATGTGTAATAATAATTAGATTAGATTCACTTGTTTCATATTTCACCCACCTGCAATCAAATTAACTCTGTAGCTCTCTATACGTACAATTTAATTTCTTTGTTACAAAGCTATGTTTGGAAGATTAACATGATATAATACATTCCATTTAATAGTGTGTTAGCTGCTCATTTGGACATGATGTCTGTGGCTTTCCATGTATTCTCTTGTCCTAACTCCAGGGAATGCTTGGTGTGGGTCTGTCTGAAAGGCAATAAATACATCAACCATGCTCAGTTTGAAGAGTGATGAGAGAAAGATGCTTGATACTAGAGAAGCAGCAAGAAGAATATGACTAAAGTCTGGATCACTGGGGAGAACAGAAAAAGGTCAAAATGAAGTTATTATAGTAATCCAGGTAAGATATGACAGCAGTTGGCACTGAAGTGGTAGCAATATACATGGAAAGAAGATAGAATTAGTAGGTAGTTTGGAAATATTGTTAGCAGTATTGCTGAAAGATTCCATATGGGATATACATGAAAAACCAACTTGATTCTTAAGTACTGTTGTATGAGTAAATGGGAAATAAACTAGAATAATGCATCCATTTACGGATACAGAAGAAACAATTATGCTGAAGATTGTCTTACTATAACCTGGTTATTGCTGAGTAATATTTCATTATATAATTTTACTACAATTGGTCCATCTCCTTTGCCCTAATGGTAGGCGTATGTTTCATTTCTCAAGAAATGGAATTTCTGAGTTAAAAGATTAATGCAATGAACTGTCAAAATAATTTTGCAAATTATTATACAATTTATCATATCAGTTGTTCCAAATTTTCACCAAGGCTTGATATTGACAGCTTTTACTTTCAGCTATCCTGTTGGGTGTGAAATGGTTTATCATTTTATTTTATTTATTTATTTTAATTTTTTAAATTTATTTTGAGATGGAGTCTTGCTCTGTCATCCAGGCTGGAGTGCAGTGGTGTGACCTCCACTCACTGCAGCCTCCACCTCCTAGGTTCAAGCGATTCTCCTGCCTCAGCCTCCCGAGTAGCTGGGACTACAGGCATGCACAACTACGCCCAGACAACTCTTGTATTTTTAGAAGAGACAGGGTTTCACCATGTTGGCCAGGCTGGTCTCAAACTCCTGACCTGAGGTGATCTGCCCACCTCGACCTTCCAAAGTGCTGGGATGCAGGTGTGAGCCACCATGCCCAGCCTATTGTTTTGTTTTGATATGTATTTCCTGGATGATTAATAATGTTGAATACCTTTTTGTGCAGTTATAGGACATTCATATATCATCTCTGACAAGTAATTCTTCAAGTATTTGGCCCATTTTTTTTTTATAGAGTTATTCTTTTAATTGTTGACTTGTAGGCATTCTTTACACTTTCTGGATACAATCCTTTATCAGATATTTCTCTTGCACTTTTTCTTTGCCCCAATCTGTGGAATGTTTTCTCATTTTTTAAAGTGTCTTTTGATGAGCAAAAGTTTTCAATTTAGATAAAATCCAACTTATCCTTTTAAAAAATACTTTATGCTTTTTATGTCCCATCTAATGAATATTTTCCAACTCCAAGGTCACAAATGCTTTCTCTTTTTCCTAGAAGTTTACAGTTTTGGCTTTTCATTTAGTTCTAGCATTTATTTCAAGTTAATTTTAATGTACTTTTGTAGTGGAGGTTGAAATATCTTATTTTTTCCATATGGAGAGTTATCCTTATTCCAGTAGCACTGGGTTGAGAAATCTATCATTTCCCTTTTAAATTTCTTGGCATCTTTTTTTTTTTTTTTTTTGAGACAGATTCTTGCTCTGTTGCCCAGGCTGGAGTGTAGTGGCACGATCTCTACTCACTGCAAGCTCCGCCTCCCAGGTTCACGCCATTCTACTGCCTCGGCCTCCTGAGTAGCTGGGACTACAGGTGCCCACCACCACCCTGGGCTAATTATTTTTGTATATTTTTAGTAGAGACAGGGTTTCACCGTGCCAGCGAGGATGGTCTGGATGTTCTGACCTCATGATCCACCCGCCTCGGCCTCCCATAGTGCTGGGATTACAGGCGTGAGCCACCGCGCCTGGCCTCTTGGCATCTTTATAGAAGTAAGTTGGCCACATATGATGAGATCTATTTCTAAACTTTCTATTCTCTTCTATTAAGCTAAAATTCTATTGTCTTGATTACTGTAACTATATACTAATTTTTGAAATCAGGTAGTGTGATACCTCCAACTTTGTTCATTTTTTCTGTTCTTTTGGTTATTCTCAAACCTGTTTTCCATATGTATATATTTTTAATTGGCTGGTCAGTTCCTGCTTGTCAATTCCTGGTACTGAATTGAATACTGAAAGATCAATCTGAAAAGGAATGACATCTTAATAATATATAGTCTCCTGATCCACCAACACAGTATATTTTTCCATTCATTTAAGTTTTTTCAATTTGTCTCTCAAAAAATGTGTTTTATAAGTTTCAGTGCACTGGCCTTGCACACATTCTTAAAATTTTATCCCTAAGTGTTTTATACTTTTTCATGAAGTTGTGAATAACATTTAAACATTTTGTTTTCTAATTGGTAACTATTATTATATAGAAATACATTTGTTATTTGATTTTATTGTATATTTACCTTGTATCCTGTAACATTAATAAATTTGCTTATTTGTTCTGGTAGATTGTTGTGAATTTCCAAGAATTTTCTCTATACAAGATTATTTCATCTATGAATAAAGTTTTAATTTTATCTTTCTAATCTTTGTTTTGCTTGTTATTCTTGTCCTATTACATTGGCTAAAATCTATAGTACAATGTTGAATAAAAATAGTGCAAACAAACCTCATTGTTTTTTCCCAATCTTATGGGAAAAACACTCTATCTTTTTCTCTATTAAGTATCATGTTAGCTTAACATTCTTTTGGAGATCCCCTTTATAAGATTAATGAAGTTTCTTGTTATTGGTCTTTGCTGAGATATTTAATCATGGGTAGATGTGGACATTTTAAAAATGCTTTCTCTTCATCCAGTTGAGTCATTTTGTTTTTCTATTTTTTAACCCCCTTGTTATTTGGGGAGTTGCATTAATTAAATTTTGACTATCAAGCAAAACTTGCATCCCTGGAATAACCCCAATTTGGCTATGCTATATTCCCCTTTAAAATTACTGTTAGGATTAATATGTTCATATTTATTTAAGAATATTTGCAACTATGATCATTAGAAATATCGGTCTGTGATTTTTCTTGCTTGTAATATCCTTGTCAGATCTGATAATCTAGATTTGCCTGGAATTCAAAAAACTAGTTGGAAAGTATTCTGTACTGCTATATTTTCTAAAAGAATTTATCTAGAATTGATGTTATTTCTCCCTTAGATATTTTATAGAAAAACCAGTGAAACTCTGACATAGCAGTAGCAGCTTTATCTTAAAATTCCATTTTCGAAAATCAGAGGTAGAGCTATTCATGTTTTTATTTGTTTTTGCATCAGGTTTGATGTCATATTCAAATAATTTGCCTATTTAATCTTAAGTTTTCAAGCATATCAACCTAAAGTTCTTTATAAAGTTATTTTAACTTTTAAATATCTATAGGATCTGTAGTGATGTCTTTTGTTAATCACCAAAAGTAAACATTTGTGTTCTTTTAACTAGTCTTATTTATTAAGATTTAAAACATTTTTTCAAAAAACTAATTTTGCCTTTTCAAAATATCTCTTATTTTTCTACCACTTTATCAATTTTGCTATTTGTTTAAAAGTATATTCTTCAGTTTGTGTAATTTCTACTAATTTATCTTTAAGTTCAATGGTCTCTTCTTCTACAGTGACCAATCTTCTGAAAATTCATCCAGTGAATTATTTTCTGTTATTTTTGTATTTAATTTTAGTGGTTTCACCAGACTGTTTTTCGTACAAGCCTCCTAGTTTTCAACTACATAACAGCTAATTCTAGAATATATTATATGCCTTATCTAAGAGAATTAACAGATAGCTGATATTGATTTAAGTCAGAAGTGGAGATGCTGACTGCTTGTATCAATGTGTATTAGATATAAAACAAACAATAGGGCCGGGCGCGGTGGCTCAAGCCTGTAATCCCAGCACTTTGGGAGGCCGAGACGGGCGGATCACGAGGTCAGGAGATCGAGACCATCCTGGCTAACACGGTGAAACCCCGTCTCTACTAAAAATACAAAAAAAATTAGCCGGGTGAGGTGGCGGGCGCCTGTGGTCCCAGCTACTCGGGAGGCTGAGGCAGGAGAATGGCGTGAACCCGGGAGGCGGAGCTTGCAGTGAGCTGAGATCTGGCCACTGCACTCCAGCCTGGGTGACAGAGCAAGACTCCGTCTCAAAAAAAAAAACAAAAAAACATACAAACAAACAATAGTTCTTTTCTTTCTTTTTTTTTTTTTTTGAGACGGAGTCTCGCTCTGTCGCCCAGGCTGGAGTGCAGTGGCGCAATCTCGGCTCACTGCAAGCTCCGCCTCCCAGGTTCACACCATTCTCCTGCCTCAGCCTCCTGTGTAGCTGGGACTACAGGCGCCCGCCACCGCACCCGGCTAATTTTTTGTATTTTTAGTAGCGACGGGGTTTCACTGTGTTAGCCAGGACGGTCTCGATCTCCTGACCTGTGATCCACCCATCTCGGCCTCCCAAAGTGCTGGGATTACAGGCGTGAGCCACCGCGCCTGGCCCACAATAGTTCTTTTCTAATAACATACGTTATACTCTGTTCAGGAAGGAAATGAGGCAAGTAGCATTTTTACCATACTCATGTATTTTCAGTGTTGAATGTACACCAACATATACCAAAAGGTGAGAAGCTAAATCAATTTTGAGAAAGAACACAATGAAACAACAAAAAAAGATCTTGCAGGATGTAAAAAACGTCTTTAGGCAATGGTTTTTACAAATATCTGTTTCTAATATGAGATACAGTTGAAGAAACCATTTACATTAGCAACAAGAAGTTTTTTTTAAACAAAACTTTTTGTGAAAAACTCATATATGGCCCAATACATAACAAACAATGCAAACCAACCAGACCTAACACATGAAGGGTAAGTATGCATTAAAGAGAAGATGATTAATTTCAACACAGGCTATAAATAAATAAAAACATCAAGATTTATTTAGTTTTTATCTAGTGGAACTCAAACTTGAATCCAGAGAAATATCTGGAGAATTTATCATGCAGATTCCAGATTCCCCTCAACACAGAGTGTAATTCAGTGGTTCCAGAGAAAGGTCCAGGAATATTCACTTTTCAACAGCTCTCCAGGTTATTGTGAATCAGGGGTTCTCAAACCACATATCCTCCAACAATGGAGCCAGAGGCAGTCAATATCAGATTTCTTTAAATAGTTATAAAAATCACATGAGATTAGCAGCACTGCCTTAAATTTAACATAGACCAAACTGAGACCAGGGCTTTAAAAAGGAAAAGAAAAAAGATGAAGAAAAAAGAATGTGAGCCCCAGACTTTTTGTTTCTTTTTTTTTTTTTGAGGCGGAGTCTCGCTCTGTCGCCCGGACTGGAGTGCAGTGGCCAGATCTCAGCTCACTGCCAGCTCCGCCTCCCGGGTTTCCGCCATTCTCCTGCCTCAGCCTCCCGAGTAGCTGGGACTACAGGCGCCCGCCACCTCGCCCGGCTAGTTTTTTGTATTTTTAGTAGAGACGGGGTTTCACCGTATTAGCCAGGATGGTCTCGATCTCCCGACCTCGTGATCCGCCCGTCTCGGCCTCCCAAAGTGCTGGGAGACTTTTTGTTTCTGATGCCCATGCTCTTTTAGTGAATCACATACTTTGACCTTTAGCCATGTGTACACTGTGGCTAAACCTTCCTGATCTACCAGAAAGCCTTAAATCCCAAACCAGTTTAGACCTCTTATATGTGTCTATTTCCCCAAAATAGATATTGAATCACTTAAATCATTCTTGGCAACTCTTTCTCCCTCAGCCCCCATCTTTGTTTCCATTATCAAGTAGAAAGTTTGATTTTACATCTTAAATATATGTTGAGTTTCTCCACTTCTCTGTCTGTAACACCATCATCTTGGTGCAAAATTACAATTCATTTCTCTTTCCAGTGATCCACTGACATCCACTCATGGGCCTTTCCAGTCATTGTCCACACTGCAGCTAGATTGACCTTTTCAAAATGAATATTAGATCATATTTAAAATGGTTTAATGGCTTCCCATTGTTTGGGGATAAAAGAATGCAATTCTTAACATAGCCTTGCATAAATTGATCTCAACCTGTTTCTCCAGCCTCATCCCTATCGAGACTCCTTTCTCTCTACTATGGACACTCTGGACTTTAACAGCTCTCAAATGTGCTGTGCTCCTTCCCACCATGGAACTTTGCACATGCTGTTCCTACAACCTGAGATGCTCTTCACCTCATCTCCACCTAATCATATTTTCATTTTGGGGGCCAGAACGCCATTATTACATCTTCTAGGAAGTCTTGTGAATCTCCCTTAGTAACTCAAATTACCCAGTTAAAATGTCACAGAACACCCTGTACTTATGCTTATTAAGGAAGCCATTTTTTATCTGCTATTTTGAGTAATACCTGTCTCCATATTAGATTGTAGACTTGTAAGAGCAGAAAATGTTTGACTTGGCTCCCCATCTTTAACACATAGCTGAGTTATCTACAACCCACATAGCTCAGTGTCTACAGCACACATAATAAATATTTCATAAACAATTACACAAATTAATTAGGTTAATAGTGAGTTTCTTGGAGAGAAGGGCAAAGTTGTCAAAAGAATAATTAAAAATGCCTATTTCAAATAAACATTTTAAATTTGCCTCATAAAACAATTTTATTCAATACTGTAATCCATGGATGGAGCTGAAGGCCATTATCCTTAGTGAACTAACACAGAACAGAAAACCAAATATAGCATGTTTTCCCTTATAAGTGGGAGCTAAATGATGAGAACACATGGACACATGGACGGGAACAACAGGCACTGGGGTCTATTAGAGAGTAGAGGGTGGGAGAAGGGAGAGGATCAAGAAAAACAATTACTGGGTACTAGGTGCAGTACCTGGGTGATGAAATAATCTGTACAACAAACCCCCATAACACATGTTTACCTATGTAACAAACCTGCACTTGTACCCCAGAATTTAAAATAAAAGTTAAAGAAAAATATACTCTAATCCAACACAAATTATTGCACCCCATGGGAAATCACCACTAAGACAGAATAATTGAACAAGATTTGGAAAGTATAAAATATTTGTACTAATGGCATTTAGTATTAAAATACAATTTATTTTTTAAAAAGGTTTACAAGGGGCTAAAGCTATTGTAAAGAGAATTCTTATTTTTCCTAGAAAATACCATAGTGACTCAGGAGGCTTAGGTGGAAACCAAACAAAATCATCTTTCTGTGATACAATATTGGATGGGGTATTAGAGTCTGTGACTAAAATACATCTGTGGATAAAAACACAAGCTCAGCCTTATTCTTTTCCTTGAGTCAGCCAAGCACTGCTTATAAATCACCCAGAAGCAACAATAATGGGGTATGTCTTTTCTGAGGGCCCAATATTCATAATGAATTTTCCCAGCTAGCCCTTAAAATACCTATGAGGCAGATTCCTGTTTTTTTCTATTTTAAAAATAAGGTAACTGCCATTTCAGTAATTTGAAAGTAGATATACAGCTCAAATAAAGTATGTAAAGCGTCGTTTACCAAAATACATTTTGCAGAAACTGAGTGACAGGTTAGATGTTAAATGATCTTTTTAAAATTAAACTTTAATCTTTGATTAAATAAGTTGCAAAAAGAGGCCTAGGTTAAAAATATTAAAGCTATTTCTTAATTGTGGGACTTTAATTTAGAGATGAATTTAATATTTTATTGTTTATTATGATTATCCAAAAAGAGCTAAATAACACACACAGACAGAATTTTTTGTATGTATTTGGGCTTCTTTAAAAACTAATACATTTTAAGAAATATTTGAAGAAATTCTCATAGTTTGTGTGACATAGCTTGGGAAAATGTGATATAATGTATGTGGTTTTAAACCATATAAATAAAAAGTCATTATTTTACCTTAGTTTTATCTCCCTCTACTATGTTTGGAAAAAGTGTTCAGAGAGAGGAAATTATTTAAATTCTGGGTTTTCAAATTGACACTGGACACATTGAGTTCTATAATTTTCTAAATAAGTTTCCCTGTCTGAAGCTCAGAGAGGTTAAATGACTGTGAGTTCAAGCTGTCCATAATTTGAAATAAAAAAGTTTAATGTTCAAATAAAATTATCAGAGAAATGTAAACCAAAACCATAATGAGATATCACCTCACACCTGTTTGGATAGCTATTAGCAAAAATATATGAGATAAGTGTAGGTGAGGATGTGGGGAAAGGAAACCTTTGTACACTTTAGGTAGGAATATAACAGTATAGCTATTATGGAAAGCAGTATAGAGGTTCTCCCACAAATGAAAATAGAATTACAATATGATTCTGCAATCCCACTACTGGGTACATAATCAAAGGAAACGAAATCAGTAGGTCTAAGAGATATCTGCTCTTCCACATTCATTGCAGCATTATTCACAACAGACAAGACATGGAATCAATCTAAGTGTTAATCAATGGATGAATGGATAAAGAAAATGTGGTACATATACACAATGCAATCAATACCAGTCAGCCTTAAAAAAAAGAAGGAAATCCTGTCATCTGTGACAGCATAGATGAACCTGGAGATGATTAGGCTAAGTGCACAGAAAGGCATAGAAAGACAAACGCTTTATGATTTCACTCATATATGAAATCTAAAAAAGTCAAATTTATAGAAACAGAGAGCAGAATAGTAGTTACTAGGGGCCAGGGGGAAGATTAAGGAGATATTGGTCAAAGAACATAAAATTTCAGTCAGACGAAGGGAATAAGTCCAAGAAATCTGTTTTACAACATGATGACTATAGTTAATAACTATATATTATATACTTAAACATTGCTAAACGAGTAGACTTAAAGCGTTTTCCTCCCCCCCAAAAAGGATAAGTGTGTGAGATAATGATTTGCCAATTAGCTTGATTTAGTCATTCTAGAATGTAGACATATATCAAAACAACATGTTGTACACCATTAAAATGTTTAGTTTTTGTCTGTCAATTTAAAAATTAAAAAAAAAGTTTATCTGATTCCAAATATTGTTTTATTTCCATTAAAGCTTGGTTCTACTCATGCCACTATCTTTCACTGGGAGGCAATTGCACACAATGGTTAGGAAGATGGGGTCTGCACGGGGACTACTCAGGAACAGAGCTTTGTTCAAACACTAATGAGATGTGTAAACTTGTGATTTACATTACCTATATAAAATTCTCTGTCTTCATCTATCCAAAGAGAAAAACACCAGTATGACCCTGAAAATTAAATAAGATAATGAATATAAAGAGGCAAAGTGAGTGCTCAAATAGTCACCAGTGTAATAGCATTGTACTTATTGGATGTAACTGGAGAAATTATGTTACAATGGCAATTTTTACACATAAATAAAATATAAGATTGAGATATTAATTCCAAAAAGTCGAGTAACTAATTTTTTAAAATTTGAAATATTTAGGGAAAAATGCTAAAGTATTTTATTTGCACGCAGTTTATTTTGGTCATTGTTTTTCATTATTTGTTATCAGGGCTTATTAACCTGGATTAAAGAAGTTCATGACTGAATAGGAAATCCTTGACTCCTAAATCATAAGCTAATTTTTATCTGTACATAGCTATATACATTTTCCCTCTGAGAGAAGGTTCGTAATTTTCTCCAGATTATTCTAACCCCAAATGTAGGAATGAATGTATTACTTACGTATCTGTGCACATTACTTATTTTGACATGGGCTACATGAAAAGATATGTTTGTCCTACACAAATAAAATAATTTCATAGAGATTAACAATGTCAAACTTCCCAGGTTTCTTTCTTTTATAGTCATACAAACACTCAGGTACCACCTTTGGGTATCTGTTGTCTCTATGGAAAAACCCAGGTGGCATTTTGCAAGTACGTAAATGACAGGATGTGATCATATGGAACTCACACACATGCATCTATAATTTATATATGCACACAAGAGTATCTGATAGTGTCACTACCGACTTGACCAATGATTGCTGCAAAAACACTGAAACCACAACTTTAAAAGGGTAAATAGAAGAAGGAAAGCATTCAAGAGGGAAAATTGATTTTATTAAATAGTTTGCAATATAATAAAATAATTTATCCTTATTGTTCATCTTCAAATGCATTCAAAAACTACATTAAGAAGTGAGTATAATGTGCACTTAAAACTCCGATATTATGCCAGATATTGCTTGTTGTTATGAGTATCCCTGCTCTACCAAGCTTTTCATTGTGCCTCATAGACACGATGCCTGGAAATGGTATTTCCCAGACTTTCTTTTTTGCCATCTGTGTCCTCTTAGGTTGGCCAATAGGAGGCACTCATGTAAGATCTGGATGGCAGAAGATAGAGTCATTATTTTATGGCAGCAGCTATAGACAGTTAATTGGGCCATGGCAGATAGTGGGTGTGCGGTTTATTTTAAGAATCCACGATTCCTTCTTAGAATCTGCTACCTCAATGCTACAAAAAACTGAGAACATTGATGGCTAGTGGCTTTTACACTATCCCTGGACTTCCAGGGTTCCAGAAAGTGGTCTTTCTAACCATCACAGCTTCTATTAACAGATATATGAATCTAATAAATTCGTACATTATTCAGATATTAAACATTTTGCTTAAGACACCAATAATCAGAACAAATCCTGATTTATATAGATATCACAATAAAAATAGCACAGAAATGAGAAGCAGAGTTAGCACAGTAGTAAACTGCAAGTCTAAAATCCTGGATTCTTGTTTCAATTCTTCCATTAACTAGTTGAATTACTTGGGGGAAATAATTTTACCTTCTAGGGCTCGATTTACACATCTGTGGTTTTGATGGCTTCAGTGGTGAATTTTTCCCACCATTTAAGGAAAAGATAAACTAATAATACATACCTCTTTTAGATAATTAACAAAAGAAGGAACATTTCCTAGTGAATCTTAAAAGAATACTACAAAATATGAAGGTTAAAAATGAATCTCTCTTTTATGAACAAAAGGTGCAAAAACTCTAAGCAAAATATTAACAAATCAAATCTAGTGATATACAAAACAGATTGTACATCATGACACAATTGGGTTTACTGCACAAAAGCCATGGCTATTTAACATTTGAAAATAAATCAAGTCAACTCGTTATATCACAGAATAAAGGGGAAAAACCATACAGTCATCTCAATAAATGCAGAAAAAGAGTTGACCAAATGTATAATGCATTTATGATAAAAATACTCAGAAAACCCAGGACAGCGAGTAATATCCTTATCGTATTAAATGGTAGTTAGAAATGAAAAGCAACAGCAAATATTACACTTTATAGTAAAGTTGGAATGATTTCTCACTGAGCTTGTAAGCAAGACAAGAACTGTTACTGCTACTTACACGCAACATTGTACTGGAGAGCATGACCAATACAACATCAAAAAGCAGATAAAAGCGTCAGAAGTAAAGAGATAATAACGAAACTGTCCTTATTCTGAGATGACATGATTATGTAATGAGAAATGGCCAAAAAATACCTCACCAGGTAAACTATTAGAATTAGTGGATGTTATGGGTTGTGTTTCTATACAACAGCAACAAGAACTTAGGAAACAAAAATTTAAAAATGACAAACTTGGCCGGGTGCAGTGGCTCAAGCCTGTAATCCCAGCACTTTGGGAGGCCGAGATGGGCGGATCACGAGGTCAGGAGATCAAGACCATCCTGGCTAACACGGTGAAACCCCGTCTCTACTAAGAAATACAAAACAAAAACAAAAACAAAAAAAACCAAACTAGCCGGGCGTGGTGGTGGGCGCCTGTAGTCCCAGCTACTTGGGAGGCAGGAGAATGGCGTGAACCTGGGAGGCGGAGCTTGCAGTGAGCCGAGATCAGGCCACTGCACTCCAGCCTGGGTGACAGAGCGAGACTCTGTCTGAAAAAAAAAAAAAAAAAAAAAAAGACAAACTTTATATCATCAACAAAATTTAAATAGATCGGATAGAAACAAACAACTACGTGCACAATGTCTACATGCAACAGTATAGAAAGTAAAACTAGTAGAAATTAAAGAATACCCAGAAAATAACAAGATAAATTGTGCCCATGCAATGCAAGATTCATTATAATAATTATGTAAATATTTTCAAATTTATCGCTAGATTAAATCAAACCCCAAATCCAAGCAACTTTATTTTTTTCAAAATTGAGAAAGTGATTCTAAACCATCAAGGAAAGGCAAAGGATCTCCAATAGCCAGTAACATTTTGAAAATGAAGAACAAAGGTGTAAAACTTTTACTATCAAATATTAAATAATGACTGTAATATGCTACAGTAATTAAAAGTAGAAAGGTATTGGTAAAGGGATAGATAAACTGAAGCATGAAAGACCACAGAGGGTCCACAAAGAAATGCACAGTCACCTGATTGATGACTAAGGTACCACGACCATGCAGTGAGTAAAGGATAATCTTTGCAATCCGTAGTGCTGAAGGAATTGATGTCCATCTCACCCCTGACCAAAATTAAATAAATAAAATTAAATATGTAAAGGTAAATGAATAAATTCCAGAAGGACCACAGCTCTCTCTATAAAAGGTATAATAATAATAATAATAATAATAATAATAATAAATAAAGAGGCCAGGAGCAGTGGCTCACTCCTGTAATCTCAGCACTTTGGAAGGCTGAAGCAAGCAGATCACTTGAGGCCATGAGTATGAAACCAGCCTAGTCAACATAGTGAAACCCTGTCTCTACTAAAAATAAAAAATTAGCTGGGCATGGTGGCACAGGTCTGTGATCCCAGCCACCCGGGAGGCCGAGGCATGAAAATCCCTTGGACCCAGGAGATGGAGGTTGCCGTGAGCCGAGATTGCACCCCTGCACTCCAGCCTGGGTGACAGAGCAAGACGCTGACTCAGAAAATAAAATAATATTAATAATAAAGATAGGAGAATTTCTTTGGGTGTTCAAAGAATTTAAAAGTCTGTTTAAACAGAATTTTTAAAGTCCTAATCAAAAAGGGGAAAAATTGTCTTCACAAAAAGAAGTTGACCACAAAAGTTGACTCCACTAAAATAAGACATTCTGTTCATCAAAATTCAAGAGTGAAAAGGCAAGTTATAGAATGGGAAAATATTTTTGCAGTAGTACATTCAACAAAAGACCCAGATAATATAAAGAATACTTATAAAACAGTTAGGTGAACTCAGATACATTTTTTAAAAATGGGAAAGAAACTTCATAAAGCAGAACATTTAAATTGCCAAAACCCTAAAAATAAATAAATCACTAGTCACTGGGCAAATGAAAATTAAACCCCCCCAAAAAGGATACTATACATATGTACCAGTATGGTTAAAGTGTAACATAATGAAGTTGAAAATAAACTTTTATCAGAGATGCGGAACAAATGGAATTGTTGTTGGTAGATAGGTAGTGCTGGTAGGTAGGTAAATTGGTATAACTCCTTTTGGAAAACTGTATGGCAGTATTTCCTAAAGCTAAACACACCCCATACCTGACAATTCAGCAATTCCACTTGTGATAAAAGTCAATATAATGGTTACATCTGATGGGAGGAGTACTGAGCACAAGGAGCATGAAAAAGCCTTTCTTGATTTGGGTGATGGCTACATGAATATATTTATTTTTTTAAAAAAGTCATTGAGTTGTAAAAAGTTGCAGTGAATTATGGTAAAGCTAAAAATTATGCAATGAGTAATATACATATATATTTAAACTCTAGGAATATAAGAGTAAGATAGAAAATTCTAAATCACCCATCAGCATCTGGGAAAACCTTCATTATGAGTTTAAGTCATCAGTATGTGCTTATACAACTCCCTAAACTTTGCATTAATAGTAGTTATCATTGGTATATTTAGTTATGTATTTGTTTATTTTTTGAAACAGAGTCTTGCTCTGTTGCCCAGGCTGGACTGCAGTGGTGCAATCTCTGCTCACTGCAACCTTCACCTCCCAGATTCAAGCATTTTTCCTGCCTCAGCCTCCTGAGTAGCTGGGATTACAGGTGCATACCACCATGCCCGGCTAATTTTTGTAATTTTAGTATAGATTAAAAAAAACCTTCACCATATTGGTCAGGCTGGTCTCCAATGCCTGACCTAGGTGATCCACCCGCCTCGGCCTCCTAAAGTGCTGGGATTATAGGTGTGAGCCACCATGCCCAACCATCATTGGTACATTTATGTATAGCATATTATGTATGTAATGATTTATCTAATATTTCTTACTATCCGGCCTGTAAGTTACTAGGAATGAGACTGTGTCCTACTGTTTATGGCTTTGTTCCTATAATTGAGCCCAGTGTCTATCACATAGCATACATTCAAAAAATGTTTGAAGATGGGAGAGAGAAAAGGAGGGAGAGAGAGAAAAAGAGAGGGAGAGAAGAAGGAAGGGAGAGAGGCAGGCAGGTAGGAAGGAAAGGGGTCTGAATGGACTTTTCCACCACCAAAAGAATATGGTGCTTAGGGATGGAAGTTGGGGATTTGGGGGGAGTAAAGGGAATAAATGTCTTATCAACTATTTCTAGATGGAAAAAAATAAACCAACATATCTCCATCTTTGTGCAAAATGTTAGTTCTTTTCTGTCAGAATAGATCATTTGTGTTTACAAAAATTGACCATGCTTTTAAATTTTAATTTTTATGTCTGGGATCTAATCTGCCTACTTGCACATCACTTAGGGATGGGTTGTGGGCAGCCCTGGCTGAACAATAGCTGCTAGGATTTCTAAATGCACAGGCAAAAAGCTCTGGGGAAGGAAGAAGCATGAATTTTATTAACCTAGAGAAAGCAACACTAATATTAATTCCTTTTGCTTGTAAAATGGGAGGATATAAAGGTGGTAAAAAATAGTTTTGCCAGTCTATCTTCAAATGGGTAATTGAGAGGCTGGTAGGAATTTTCAAACATAATATAACAAAATCTAGAAACAAAAAAGTTCCTTTTCATTTGCACAGAGGCTCTGTTGAAGCTGAAATACTTGTGGGATATTAGGAATGAAAAATGTCAGCATGCACACTGCCCAGGCTTGCCTGGTTTATGGCTCCCACCTCGTGGCCGTCATTACTGCCCTGAAAAAGAACCTCTTTGTCCCTGGAGCATTACTTTTCAAAGAGAAGAAGCATCCAGAAGCGTCCTCTCACTTTGACATATAGGTCATGGCATTCAGAGAATAATGTGAGGAATCGCCAAGTGCCAGCTCCTTGAATCATTGAGAGACGAAGCTATTTAGTATGGGTTCTGTTTTTTTGCATAAATTCGTAGGAGCTTTTTTGCTTTTTTGCTCCTACGAATTTCCCTCCTTAATGGAAAGTCACTTTTCGAGTGAACAAGATTTGGATTCTTCAGTGGCTTGAAATGCAAGGCTTGTAAACAAATAAAAGGCCAAAAAGGGTGATAGTTGGCAGGGGGAGAATATAGGAAATGAAGAGGGAGGGAAACGTCATTTAATGTCTTAACCTAAAGTCTGTATTAGTGACGTGTGTGTGTGTGTGTGTGTGTGTGTATGTGTGTGTTCTGAAATCCACAAGAGAAATAGCAATCCTCTAATTTAAAGCTGAAATGATCCAGACTTTACAATGAGCACATTTCCTCATTTTCTGGTAGACTGAGAGGCTTGTTGGATGGAGAACAAACACCCACTAATTCCTACCCCAAACCCAAGAGAAAGACAAGACTGGCATGGGTATCCTGCCCTCTGTCAGGAATCCCCTTACATCTCCAGCCTCAAGCCAGGCCCAAGAGAGGAAAGATGAGTTTCTGGCACAGCTCTGGAAGAGTGGTCTATTTCTTAGAGGTGAGGGTGCTGTAACCACAGCTTTTTCAAAGCAAATCATTTTAAGCCCGACTTGGTGGTTTGTATTTATTAAAATAGTGGTAATGAAGGAGGACAATTGGTTCTTTTCTTGGATGTCTTACATGAATGCCAGCCAAGTCATTTTGTTGAAGTCAGATCTAACTAGATTTCCTGTGTACATTGTGCCTAAAATACACAGCAAACAAGAAAAGCAGATTGTTTTGCATGAGATCAAGTCATGATTGACTCACACGGTAGGGCTTGAGGTGGCATGTACTTGTGACATGTGGCAGAGGATATGGTCACCATAAAACTTAAAACTTCAAAATGAATTAAAGAGCTAATAAAGATACAGTGTTAGAATGAACAAGTGCGCCCTAGGCACAAGCCCTGAACAGCACCGGGCATTTTTGTATGAGTACCTTTAGACAGCCACTTCTCCATGACTGAGCTTTTATGCCCTCTCTTTCCAAATATCTTGTTTGCTATGAGGAAGTAGAGGCCAGGGTTTCCATTCTGTTATCCTTCATATCCTAATATGTGAGGTAGGATATGTTAGGTTATCCTACCTAACATATTAGCAAACATTATGTACCGGCTATTGCTCTAAAATATTTAATGCCCCCTAAAACCTTATAAGGTGAAGTTCTTTGTTTACTGTTGTTTTTGATTGACAAGCAATAATTGTGTATATTTATGGGGGACACAGTGATATTTTAATACACACATACACCATGGAAAGAGCAAATCAGAGCAATAAAAATCAGGAAATTCTGTCATTTGCCACAACATGGATGAACCTAAAGGACGCTATATTAAGTGAAATACGCCAGACACAAAGAGTCAAATGTCATATGATCTCACTTATATGTGAAATCTAAAAATGTTGAAGTCATAGAAGTAGAGAGTGGATGGTGGCTGCCAGAGGCAGGGTGGGATGGTGGACTGGGAAAGAGGAGAATTTTCATCCATATGTACTAAGTTGCAGTTAGATAGGAGGAAGAAGCTCTGGTGTTCTATTGCACAGCAGCATGACTAATGTATTATATAAATAGTAGGTTAATAATGTATTGTATATTTTTAAATAGCTAAAAGATACATGGTGAACTCTTGTTCCCTCTATTTCACAAGTTCATAGGACTTATAAATGGCAGAGCAAGTACTCAGATCTAGGCACTCCGCCATCACAGTTTGCTCTAACAAATAAGCCGTAACAAAGTTTGTCATCTTTTTCTATAAAAACCACAATTACTTTTGCACCAACCTAATACTTTTCCCTTACTCATGTCATTAAAATCACTCTTGAAACTGCAATGCATCTTCATATATATAGACAACGGCTATAGGTGTTGAGGTATCTTAAGCTACCTTTACCACCTCTCTCCCTAAGTGAAAATCATTCATTCATTCATTTGTTCATTTATATGCTAAGTCTTTTTGTAAAGAAGGTATTACATGTTTTTCAGGTCTTATTAATTTGGGAAGTAAAGGAAAGATGACTGGATGACACTTAAATAAACAACATTAAATCTGTTCTCTAAGTGGAAAAAAAGAGTTGAAGCTGATAGGCTTAAGACAGCCATAAGACATTCCGGGTTTAAATAAATAGTCCTGGTATCTCTAGCAGGATTGAGGAGGTTCCCAAGCAGGAGCTTCCGCTGATCTAGGGTAGGGAAGAAGAGGATCATGCTATGAGAGAGAACACTCCTTTTATTTTACCTAGCATCATAGGCAGAGAGAAGGTGGTATCTGGCTTTCAGAATGTTCTCATCCAGTGAAGCACTAAGCAGAATGACTGGGGGTATCTGGTCTGGTGTAGTGCAACTTGGAGTTTTTCCATTCCTTAAAAGGTGTAGACACGTCCACGTAAAGGGAAGAGCACACTGAATGCTCACCATGCATAAATTTACATCCTGCTTACTTCCTCATGTATTAATTTCCCCTCTCTTTTTGCCTACTGACCTCACAGGCTATCTCACCTCTCCATTTTCTAAATATTATCTCACTTCTATGTTTTCTCTTGGCTCTTTTGTCTACCAAACTCAGCAATCTTCTTAGACAGGTTTTCTTCTTTCTTTTTCAGCTCTGTGGTTTTACCAGGGACCCCCTGAGCAATACCTTTCCTGCCTTGATCTGATTGATTCCTCAGGATCTCTCTTCTCTGACTTTGTAGATAACCCCATTTAGTCCAACCCTGACTTATGGGCAGTGCCTGGGCAGTAAAACCTTGGGTAGAGGTTGGCCAAAATATGCTCAGTATTTATCAATTTCT
The DNA here is from genome assembly GCF_009764315.1 of Trachypithecus francoisi. NCBI lineage: Eukaryota > Metazoa > Chordata > Mammalia > Primates > Cercopithecidae > Trachypithecus > Trachypithecus francoisi. The sequence goes on along the minus strand of NW_022681472.1, from coordinate 76,170,721 downwards.
AAATTTCTTAAAACAGGAATAATAAAGAAAGTACTGTCTTACACATCTAATTGAAAACATTCAACAAAAATTGTGCAACTACTATATCCCAAATACTACATAAAGCCATAGGTAAAAATACTGAAAATAGGTAAAAATACTGAACAGGTTCCAGTTGATGGGAAGCTTACAGACTAGTATACTTGATCACTAGCATTATCTGGTTACTTGCAACACTTTTAAACAATTTTTGAAAAGGCTTTATAAGAATTGGTGCTATAGAAATGACAACAAACTTATTTTTATTTTGTTAAATTTTCTTTAGATCCAGGGAGACAGATTGGAGACAACAAATTTAATAGTAGAAAACTATATGGCAGCTTTTACTTCTAGTCATTGTAAAAAATATTGTGAAGCTCTTACAGTTTAGAAGTCTCAAATTAGGCCGGGTGCAGTGGCTCATGACTGTAATTCCAGCACTTCGGGAGGCCAAGGCGGGCCGATCACCTGAGGTCAGGAGTTCGGGATCAGCCTGACCAACATGGTGAAACCCTGTCTCTACTAAAAATACAAATTAGCTGGGCGTGGTGACATATGCCTGTAATCCCAGCTATTCGGGAGGCTGAGGCAAGAGAATTGTTTGAACCCGGGAGGCAGAGGTTGCAGTGAGCTGGGATAGCGCCATTGCACTCTAGCCTGGGCAACAAGAGTGAAACACTGTCTCAAAAAAAAAAAAAGTCTCAAATAATCAACATATGGCTTTCTCCTTTCCCCCATCATATCCATGCATCCAAGCCTTGAATTAAAATGTTTTTTAAAATGCCTAATGAAAATACTTCTATTTACAGTTGGTTTAGTAAAGTTTAAATTTAACCAAATCTAATTTTGCAAACCAAATTGAACTTTAAGTGGTGATTTTAGGTTTGTAATTTTATTCCCAACATAACAGCATAGCTGTGCTCTTTGCTAAACTAACATAAAGAAATAGAAACCTACGTCGATTTGCCTTACGAACTCTCTGTTTTGCCTTGCATATTTTCTTGAAAAGAAACAAATAGACAAAAATGTAGGTCAGGGCATATAAAATGTTTAATTCCTTGACATTAGAAGTAGTTTTCAATTTTAGAAAAATCTAGAGTTGTCATATAGGTTTTATGGAAATAGTGCAAAATTTCTTAGACATTCTCAGGGAATCCAGTTTTTCTGCTAGGGTGAAGTGGGGGACACCTTGGTATTTACTGAGTTTTTCATTTCTTTATCTCTAGCATGGAACAGGGTGACAGGCATGAGGCAGGTGTTCAGTAGATGCTGGCTTCCTTTCATGCCATCTGGTTAAGGCAGATATTTGTTATGTTATAGCTGCTATACCACAGTATCATACTAAACACATTATACTAATACAGGTACTCCGGAGTTCTAGATTTCTTTGATTACCTTTATTCTGTTTCTAGCTTTTCTACTATCTTTATTTGAACAGTGCTAGCACTGTGAAGACACTGGTAAATATATCAAGGAATCCTGTTCATTCATTGTCCTACACTAGAAAATCCAAAAGGAGAGATGAGGACAAGGAGGAGTCAGTAAAGGAATAGGTCTTCATTCACCTTTGCATACATCTCCTCTGAGTCCTGGGGCGTACAATGGCAGGCTCATTCTGTCTTGGATGAAATAATCAGCCTTTCTCTGGGATTTTGCCCCTTCAGTTCTGGACTGCCTAATATGTCATTTTCTCTCTCCCAAGCTCTTCCTTCATATTTCTATCTCAGTTCTGCTTTTTCTTAAATTTCACTTTGGAATTTGTTTTCCACTAAGGAGATTCTTACCCAATGTGTTTTTATAGCAATGCCAAAAGACCAATCAGATTCTTTCTAAAACCTGGTGCTCAGTAGCTATTAAACCCAATTTATCTCTGAAGATTTATGGTCTGCAGGGAAAAATCACATGGGATGCCTCTGTCTTTCCTTACTTCTGCATTTTTTGGAAGGCATATGGCCTATTGGAGAGATAAAAAGAGAAGACTGAATTCAAATTTTGTTTCTCTCCTAAATTAGCTGGGCAAAGTCTAGGCAAATTACCTAAAGGCTTCTTGCATTATTTTATCAATAGTGCTGGTTCTTTGTGTCCCAAGATAAGATTATTAAAATTTATAATATTGCATGGCTGTAAGATTCAAAGTGTGGTCTGGGCAGCCATATGTATCCTTGGGATCCTTTTATGGGAACTACAGGGACAAAAATATCTTTACAGTATTACTAAAACATGGTTTGCCTTTTCCACCCTCATGCTGTAAATCTACCAAGAATATAAACTTCATTAATTTCAGATTGCACATTGTAATTAACCTTTAAGAAAACATCTGTAGAGCTTTGAGGTAGTACCAAGGAAGAACATCTACAATCCTCTGAATGGGCTATTAAACTATTCTTTCCTTTTCCAACTATGTCTGTGTGGGGCCGGATTTTTTTCAAATACTTTAACCAAAACAACACCTTGCAACAGATTGAATACAGAAGCAGTTACAAGAATCCAGCTGTCTTCTATTAAATCAGGAATTAAAGACATTTGCAAAAATGTAAAACAATGCCACTCTTTTTACTAAACCTTTTATATTTTAAAAAATGCACTATTGATATATATGTTATTTATGTTCATATGTAATGAACTAGTATTATTAAAATAGATGAATAAAAATTTTAAAATCTCAGTTTCTAAAAATGTTGAGTACATGAAATATCAATAGATACAATTTATATAAACAAAAGATCTTTGGTTCCTTCATATTAAATATACATACATAGTCCTGAACAAAAACCATGAGAACCACTGACATACTGAATAATTACACATAATTTATAATTTATATCATCTTCACATAATTATTAAGCAAATATGAAAGACCTGAGCTAATATTTTGCCCTAGAGAGCAAAAGTTAATCTCTTTTTCTAATATCCTTCTAATGTCTTTCTACCACCTAATATTATCTAATACCATTTTATTCCTAATACCTTCTCATCTGTCAAATGTCTTCATTTAATTAAGTATATACATGCAAATACTCATAATAGGATTTTGCCTTATTTGAATTTCTATATGTTGTACCCCTAAATCTATTGAAAAAAAAAAAGAAAGGAAAAGTAAATTTAAAAATATATTTAGTGATGTATTTCTTTCTTGGGGTCTAACTAGGAACTATTATTTTGAAAAACAGTTAAGATTTGAATTTTTGTTCCTGGGCATTGAATTAGGCTTTTTATTCACTAACTTAGGAGGGCTGCTCACCATGCAGCAAAACTCACAATAAAAATCATGTTTAAAAGCCCAATACGAGTAAATAAATAAATACATCTTTATATGTAAAAAAACAAAATAAGCCAGTACAAAAAATCCAGATTTAATGATAAGAATAGGTCACTCAGTCTTTCTTGAGAAAAGCTCTGCAGCAAAAGAAAAAAAGAGAATAGGTCACTCAGTTGTATTAAAGGAGTTAGGGACACTTCTCTATAAATCTGATCTAATAATACATAATATATATTATTAGTGAGATATTAATGAGATGAAATTGCACAACAGCTGTAGAAACAGAAAAACCTACCCCCGTCACCTTTTAAAGGGAAATCCTTATATGGCCAATTCAATGGGAGAAATAAAACAGAAGGCATAAGATTAGAACATATTCTATTTGTTTCTCTACTTTAAGTACTAAGCAACTTCTGAACTAGTACCAGGTATTTGCGGAAGTAGAGTTCAGAAAAGAGGACCTTGGAGAAGGGAGATTTAAAAGCACTGGAATTATAACAGAGGAATTTTACGGAACTGTAAAACCAGCCAATAAACCTTTCTGAGAAGTCATATTTGTCACATAAGCTAAGCAAAATGTAGTAAGGAACCTACTGACATTCAGATGTCATGGATATGTTGTTTTACACACACACACACACACACACACACACACAGAGAGAGAGACATCCAAAAATTTCTATATCGTCATTGTTTAATTTCTTATTTAGAAGTTATTGTACTGTCTCCTTCTATATAGCATAATGAAATTGATAGATTAAATATAGTATAAAATAGGAAAGTAGAATAGAACTGGAACCCAAAGTAGTGATCAAAGGACACAGTGGTTACCAGAATCCTAGGACTCAAGTCATTCGTCTATATTATTATAATATTGGCAAGAGTTAACTGAGCATTTGATATGTTTAAGGTACTTTGTACATGTTATCTTTCTTTATTCTTATAGCCGACGAGCATCAAGTTTAATTATCCCTATTTCTTAGGTGAGGAAACTGAGGAAAAGAAATCTTTTGCAGCTTGCAGCAGCTCAAAGCATAGCTGTAAAGTGTTGGCCGTGAGCACTTAGTCATTGTACTATGCTGTTCTTTATGGTCAAGTGTCTGTAGCAGGAGCTGAGATGCAGTGGTAGGGCCCTTACCTCAAAACGCTCACAGTCTCATATACTAGCCAGCTCACCAAATAACTGAATCAGACTACAATTGGTCATGTAACCAAATTATAAATAGTGAGTTTTAGGAAGAATGAAAAGAGACTAAATAATCCTTTAAAGCACACTATGTATTTATTTGCTATAAATGATGACAAAGGTATTGGAGAATATTCACAGCAATAGATATTTGAATTTGATTTTTATGAATAAATTCAATTTCCTTAGATAGAGAAGGGGAGAGACCATTTCTTTTGGACCTTAAGTACTGATAAAAATGCATATAACTACTACTAATAACCAAAAGGTAGTATTCACTGAGTCATGGCTATGTGTGCAAAGCTGTCCTAAGAATTTTATTTCTATTTTCTCATTTAACACTCACAATAAGGTAGGTAAGTACTATCAACACTCTTCATTCATAGACAGGAAATCTCAGGCTTAGCAACAGCTAATAATTAATTGTTCACAGCCCAGGCTGTTTGAATCCAGCATCCATACCCTTAGCCACAATGCTACGCATTCTTTTAAGAATATCAAGTTTTCTATCATTTTCTCTTTTCCTATTGACCCTCTAACCTCAACTCCGAGGTCCTACCACAGGGTTAAGCTGAATCTTGGCTTGCACCACCCCAGGAAGCACTAGTGCCGTCTCTTGCACATGGTATTAGATTTTTACATGTTAGTTATACTTTGGCTTGGATCCCTGCAGCTCTCCAACTGAAGGGGTTAGAATAGAATCAAGGATAGGGGAACCCCAGTAGTAGCAGGAGCAGAGCTGTTTAGTAACTGGAAACCAAACAAGCCATTTAGCTTTGAAGACACAAGAAAGGCTTCATTTAGATACCAGGCAGAAAAGATCAAAGCCGAGGAATACAAACATGCCTGTTGTCTGAGTCAGGCAGCAAGTCACCAGAAGGAAGCCCACATCCTTTACTGCAGAGCAGATGCAATACATCTGAGAGGTTACTATAAGCCAAATAAATACTGCCACAGAACCTCCCCTTGAGGTCTCATGGAAACAAAAGCACGAGCTTTCACCTGAAACAGAGAAAGGCTTACTCTCTCTGCAGCTGGCACGTGGCCTTCTGCCCCATCGTGCGTATCGTGTCTTAATGAAAATTGAACATCTACTAATAAAATTTCCTAAAAGCACCAAACCGCTTTACATATGTCTTTGAAGAAAACAAAAATAAATTCATTCAAAACATTCCCTGGGCAGTAATATATAAAGACTTTTTTGCAAATCACAAGGGTTTCAAGTTGATAGCGGGCAATAAAGAGAAATGCTGTGCTCTATGTAAGTGAACCTATGGTTCTCATAAATGAACGAAGTGGAAGGAAGCAGTGTTTTCACTTTTCTAGTCAGGAAACTTCTTGATTAAAGACGGAATCATAAATGCATTCAACATCTACTACATGGCGAATGCTATTCTAGGTATTTTACACACATGGTGGTATCTGATTGCTATTATAGTCCTTTAAATTTAGTCTTAGGTCCACAGATGAGAGAGTATATTGAGTCTTTTTAAGATCGTATAGTGAGTGGTGGAACTAAAACATGAACTTTCTTCTTCATGGAAGTACTAGATTTTATTAAAAATTACTTCCTAATAAATTCTACCAGTTAGCAAACTGAAACCTCAGTCTGAGAATTCTGTAAAAATCTGTAAAAGTGACACAAAAGAAATCAACTGTAGAAATAAGCTATTTCATTTGTTAAATTTGAAGGAAAAAAGAGACGAGTCTAGGACCTTAATAATTAAGGATTGCTGACAAAAGCAGCAGACTGAGCAAAAGAGCTCTCTGCTCCTTAACCTTCATTTAAAAACCACATTTTTAAGTGCACACTAGAGTGACCAGCTCATCCTGACTTGTCCAAGATGGTTCCAATCAGACACTTTGTTTTGTGCTGGAGATACATATTGAGCAGGAATAGTTTGTTAGTCTATAATTAATTAGATGAGATGCAGGGGTGATGAGAGCGATGAAGTTGGTCATATGAGTTTGTTAACAAGGGGCCTTTAATTGTCTTGGGAGCTTAGGGGCACCATCCTATGGAGGTGACACATGAGAGGAAATGTGAAGGCTGAATAGATACTACTCAGATATAAAGGGGGTTGAGGTAGGGGATCCTACCGACAGAGAAAGAAGCAGGTACAAAGTAAATGGCAGAAGAGGAGCAGCTTTGACCTGCAGAAACAGTTGGAGAAAATAATGATTGCGGGAATACAGAATGAGGATGCACCAGTTGCTCAGGTGATACTCCCAGGTAGGCAGGGAAGACAATTCAAAGGCTTGTAGATTGAGTTAAAGGTTTGCGGTTTTGTCCTAAGAACAGAGACAAGCCTTCAAAGGGCATATTTCTGGGGTAAAAAGGTCACTGCACTGAGAAGAACAGAGTGAATGAGAGGAGAACATTCAGCAGATGACTGCTGCAGGCCAGACGGAGGCCATGGTGGCCAGATTTGGCGGCCACAGGGGAGACTGAAAGAAGAGGGTGGACTGTAAACACCTAGATAGAAAAACTGACTGCTTTCAGCAATAAATTCCACATGACCTGAAGTGGAGAAAAATGTCAAAGATAATGCCTGATGTTTCTAACTCTTGTAAATAGATAGATGGCAGAAATTTATATAAGGTTTAGTTTTATAGCCTAATAATTTCTATGTTAACTGTTTAAATAAAGATGTTCTTGTTTTTGTAATAATACCAGAAAATGAATGGATATTTTCCCTTACAAAAGATTTGTAGGCCCCTGCTACCACCTGTTGACTGTGTACCTTAATGGTGGAGAGACAACACAGAAGGTTGAGGGACCTTAACTCATCAAACATCAAGTTATAAATTATAGTACACATCACACATGAATGAGGATAAGGAAAGTACAAGGGGATAATTAATTTCAAAATCCACTCAAGCTGAGTTTGGAGGCAGATCCATATGAATACAAACTTCTAGAACAAATTCATTTTAACTAATCTTCATGGCTTCATGAGTGATATAAATTATAGAAGCCCAGTCTTTTTACTTATTTATTTATGGTTGGCATTTTACTGTTATTTTACATATGCTTTGAAGATCTGTTCGTTAAAGTTTTTATTTCCATAGATTTTTGGGGAACAGGTGGTATTTGGTTACATGAGTTAAGTTCTCTAGTGGTGATCTGTAGATTTTGGTGCAACTATCACCCAAGTGATATACACTGAACCCAATTTGTAGACTGAAGCACACTCTTTTTAGAGTATTACTTTTTGAATAGTTTTCATAAGATCCAACAAAATGATTCTACAAAGCTCTCTGCTCATTGGACTCTGCTACCATTAGTAAAATTACCGTGTTCACACAGCTTATAAAAGTATTCGCTTTGAGTAAAAGCTCACTGTCTAAGCTTTTATCTCATCAATAGTAGTATTATTTTAAAAAGTAAAAGCTACTTTAAAATTATTTTGCCTCATCTCATGGTCAGATTGCCTGAAAAATATGCTATAATTATATCAAATAACAACAACAAATGTAACCATGCATATATGATATGCCCTCATATATAATAGATAACACATTAATAAAATATAATAATATATTATAGGTATTAATGTATAATATATAACATATCATATATGGCACATATATCTACTATATAACAGAACACATAATATATAATTATTCATATTGTTTTAATATATTAAAGAACTAATAACACTCATGATATATGCCTTACTTTATAGTTGACAAAGTGATTTTACATGGGGTCTCTCACTGAGTCTTTAACTGGATGTAACTATCACTATGCCTTCTAACATAAGGGAGGAAATAGTGGCTAGGATTAGGTGGTCATAGTGAGTTTGAGAGTGAAGGATGGATGATGTAATATTTCTATAATGTATACTACATAGTATATAATATAGGATACATGATACATTGTATATTACATCATATGCATTCCCTTGTATTCTCCCACTGAATGTGCCTTCACAGTGTGATGGAAGTATGACTGTGCCCTTTGAACAGAGGAGGAAAATGAAGTGGCTCAATCACATGCCCAAATTCTCTCAACTAAATTATTGGGCAGGTTGAGGACTCACAACCAGCTTTTTAAAACTGCAATTCCAGTACTTTTTCTACCACATCACAGCTGCATTAGATAACTGTCTTTTGCTTTATAGCGTTTAACCAGTTTCTAACTGGCAGAGCTCTGGTAAGATGCCTGCCAATATCTGATTAAAAACGATTCAGCTAATAACATCCAGAAGCAGTCAAAAAGACACTGAATGTGGTTCATGTGTAAGTCCTGAACAGCGAGATTGAAAAGTCCAGTAAGCATTTGCGTGCAGAATCTTCCAGGCAAGAACCAGACTCCATAAGCCAGATTGTCAGGGCTGAACTGCATCTGGTACAAGTGGTTTTCGTCATTCTTTCCCTTTCAAGTAATATAAGGAGCAGCTATGTACTCCAGGCTCATGGGACCAGGACTGTCCTTGCAGATGGGAAGTAAGGGAGCAAGTGTCCTGGTCTGACAGCCTGGCAGGGTACACTCGTCTATGGAAACAAAGGTCATTAAGGTTTAATGACCTTCAAGGAGCCCACCCACTCAGAAGAACAAAGGCTTCTCTAGGTTCCCCGACAGATGAGAGCAGAGGAATCATGTGCACACTGGGTTTTTGTATGTGCGTTGGGGTGGGGGTGGGGTGGGCTTAGGGTGACATCATTCCCTGACTTCATAGTTTAAGCACAGTTAACCCTCCAGAAAGCTAAAAGGTGTATTGAAGCATATAGGGAATTCATGGGCCATAAAGGAAACATCATTTATAACCCTGGTCCTTACTTTCACCCATGTGGTGCTCACTTCTAATAGTGGAAAAAAAAAAAAAAAGGAAAAACGATTGAATACACACACACTCACACACACACACACACACGTTTATATGTATGTTTTTTGAAAAAAATTCCCCTTTTACCCTAACCTCTAAAAATGTAGATGATGGGCCAGGCGCAGTGGCTCACGCCTGTAATCCCAGCACTTTGGGAGGCCGAGGCAGGCAGATCACCTGAGGTCAGGCGTTCAAGACCAGCCTGGTCAACATGGCAAAACCCCATCTCTACTGAAAATACAAAAATTAACCAGGCGTGGTGATGGGCGTCTGGGGCGCCTGTAATCCCAGCTACTTGGGAGGCTGAGACAGGGAGAAACGCTTAAACCCAGTAGGCAGAGGTTGTAGTGAGCAGAGATCGCACCATTGCACTCCAGCCTGGCTGACAGAGTGAGACTCCATCTCAAAAAAAAAAAAAAAAAAGTAGATGATGTATTTCTTTAGAAAAGGAACAATAATGTAAAAAACTCACTGATGGCACACCCTAACTTTGTTAAAGGTTATTGAGGGGATTAAGTAAACATTTTCTATAAAAAGGAGAGATGACTTTGAGTTATAGCCTCTGGTTTGGTCCTGCCTGCCTCCATTCTATTTTCTTTTCTAGGAGTTCTCAAGGTATAGTCCTGAGATGTGCAACATCAGCATCACCTAATAATTTGTCACAAATTGTTTTCTCAGTTCTCATTCAGACACAGCAAATCAGAAATCCTGGGAGTAAGGCTCAGCAAACCATGGGTTAGCTAGCCCTTCTGGTGGTTCATATGCACACTACAGTTTGAGAACAATTACAGTGAGTACTTTGTCTGAGTGTTCCTGTAAAAATACATATTTATATTACTTCCCTGCTCAGAATTAGATTTTAGCTACCCATTACTTTCAGGAAAAACTTTGAACTTTTAATGTGGCCTGTTTTTTTTTTTTTTTTCCTGACATGAAACCTACATAACTCCCTTGTAATTATACAGAACTACTTACAGCTTCCTTACACCTTTGGAAAGTCTAATCTTTCTGTTCACAATGCCTTTCATTCCTGTCAGCTAGAAAAGGTGTAACCTTCTACATGAGAAAATAAGCGCTACCACCTCTGTGAAGACTGCTCTGAATCTGTAAGCACACATAAGTGCTACCAAGTGACCTTGCTTCATACCTCCATCATATTTTTATTATTTTAGCCATTTGTACAGGTCTCCTTCTCACGCCTTGAACTCTTTTAGGGCAGAGAGGGCATCTTTCATACATAATTATGTCTTCAGAGCTTTTCACTCGCCTTAGCACACAGTCAGTGATCAATAGTCATTGCATAACTCAATAGATAATTGAATCAAAGCTAAGTACGAAACACTAAAATTTCCACTACGTAGTTTACGGTTCTGGTGACGTTAAGTTACACGTAATGAAATTATTGAACATTTATCTCCACCAAGGATTACAGATCCTTTTTTTTTTTTTTTTTTTATTTTCTCAATCCCTTTGTATTCTTATTTATTTATTTTTACAAATAACTCTCCTTTTAAACTATGCCTTGGGCTTGCCAATTACACATAAAGGCTATGATACCACCCATAATGAGAGGTTATTTCTCTGAAATAACTAGATTTTTTCCAACTACCATATCCCTGTTTTTTTTTGTTTTTGTTTTTGTTTTTGTCGCCCAGGCTGGAGTGCAGTAGTGCGATCCCGGCTCACTACAAGCTCCGCCTCCCGGGTTCAGGCCATTCTCCTGCCTCAGCCTCCCGAGTAGCTGGGACTACAGGCGCCCGCCACCACGCCTGGCTAATTTTTTTGTATTTTTAGTAGAGACGGGGTTTCATCGTGTTAGCCAGGAATCTCTGTTTTTAAATCCCCCCTTCTGCCCTCTTATGTTCATGTTTTCACGTAGTCTTCTACCACCAAAGTAGAACCATGAGACTAATTACTTTAGGAAAATGGAGGGCGGGGACTGCCTAGAACAAGTGTTGCTTCATCAGCTTTGAGTCTTAAATTCTCTAGATTCTAAGCTACATGAGACGGGTGACCTTGTTTTTATGTTCACTGCTCTGTCTTAGCAAGTAGAAGAGTGTCCAGCACATGGTATGTGTCTACAACTTACTAAATGGATGGATGAATGCATGAAAGCTGATATTCTTGACTTCATTAGCTTGACAAAAGTAATGATGTCTGAACTGTGTTTAGGAAGAAAGGATTTTCTAACCTTTCTTCTACTTTCTCTTGAATGCAACAAAAAGGCAGGCTCATTTGCCAGATTATAGTGCCAGGTATAAGAAGAAATTGATGATGACATACAGGAAAGAGCTTAAAGTCTACCCTTTGTGATTCCAATAAATTGTTTGGAAGACAAGGGAGAAAAAACAAAGGGAGAAAGGTGATTGGAAGCTTTTGCCCAGGCTCCCTTGTGCCGGACAAAATTTGGGACATAAAAGATAGGCTAGAAAGGTTGGTGGTCATCCCAAAGGCAAAAGAGCTTCTGCTCTCCTCCTTTTTGGATGTTGGAAGGCAGTCTTCTGGTAAGCTATCCCCTCAGCAACCTGGAAGTAGTTGAACCAAATAGGGTGATTCACTGTGATTAGGGAAAGAGAACATCTGAGCTTAGTTATATAGAACTATTTTCTAGAGTTGCCAGATTTAGCAAATGAAAATATAGAGCACCAGTTAGATTTGAGTTTTAGATCAACCAATGAACCTTTTTGGTTGGTTTGTTTGTTTGGTATAAATATATCTTATGCAACATTTGGAACAGGTTTGCACTAAAAAATGTTCAATGCACTTGCACTAAAAAAAAGTTCAAAAAAGAACTCTAACACATTGCGTATTACCTGAGTCACCTTAGTAGATAAATCGTTTATTTTTCAACTATTTTTCATGCCATGAAAAAGTTTACATATATAATACATTCCATATATAATGAATTCATGGCTTTCCATGGGGTCCCCAAGAGGGTAGGTAAAAGTTAGTTGAGATCTCTCTGGGGATCTCACCAGAGCATGACACAGCATACTGAGAGCCAAGGTAGGGCCAAATTCCTAGGAAAGATCAATAAGTCCTGACCAAGACAAAGGAGAAAAGATCCCAAGTTATGCCAGCCTCATTAAGAGAGAGCAGTAGACTTCCTAAGAATACTACCAGTTGCCCCTCAGCACTGTCATCTGTTAAAGGAAAAACAACTGAAGCAGAGAACAATAAAAACCCAAGAGTCCAAAGAACCTGTGATAGTAACCTACCTTCAAGAAAGAAGTCTCCATTTTGAAACAGTGTGGAGATTCCTTTAAAAAATTTAAAATAGAATTTCCATATGATCTAGCAATCCCACTCACTACTGAGTATATATCCAAAGGAAATGAAATCAGTATGTTGCATGAGTATCTGCCCCCGCCCACCCCATATTCATTGCAGCATTACTCACAATAGCCAAAATATGGAATCAACCTGTCTCCATGAGTGGATAAAGAAAACATGGTATATATGCACAATGAACTACTATTCAGACTCGTAAAAGAAGACGATTCTGTTATTTGTGTTAACATAGATGAACCTGGAGGACATTATGTTAAGTGAAACACACCAGAAACAAAAAGACAAATACAATATCATCTCCCTTAAATGTATCTAGAAACTTTGAATTCACTGAAGTCGAAAGCAGAATGGTGGTTTCCAGGAGCTTTGGGAGAGGGAAGGGAATGGGGAGATGTTGGTCAAAAGGTAGAAAATTTCAGTTATACAGGATAAATAAGTTCTGGATGTCTATTGTACAGCACAGTGACTATAATTAATAATAATGTATAATATACTTAAAAATTGTTAAGAGAGTAGATTTCAAATGTTTTTATCACAAATAAGTATGTGAAATGATGGATATATTAGTTAACTTGATTTAATCATTCTACAAGGTAGATATACATCAAAACATAAAGTTGTATGCCACAAACATATACATGTTTTCATTTGTCAACTTAAAAAATGAACCAAACTAAAATAAAACGTGCTTATTAAACCATCAAATAAAAAAGAACTCTCCATTCAGTTGCAAGAAATGCAGCTAACTGACAGCTTGCATAATAGATTAGGTATCACCTTTTTGAAACAAGAGAACACTCTTCCTGCGGAGCCCCTAGCAATGACTGAATGCAGCAGAGCCTGGTTATTTCTGCCAAACGTGGGATCCTTCTAACAATCACTCTTTTCTCAAGAACTTGCTGTTGAATTGCCAGAGCCTTTGTCTTCCTGCCCAGGCCTGCTTCCTTCCATCTTTCTTTTCAAGGTGTCATATGTCCAATCCTGCTTCCTCCACCTTTTTGTTTGCAATGGCTTTGCCTTGCAATAAATCCCTTGAACTCCTACTCTTATTCAACATCTACTTTCCAAAGGTTTCAACTAACACAATCATGTTATTTGCCATGATGCTATTTAAATTTTCATCCTCCCATAATCACAATTGACTTCATGGAGAGAAAGGGAGGAAGAACTCTAAAATATTGTATATTACGTAAGTCACCTTAGTAGATAAATAGTTTATTTTTCAACTAATCAGACAGAGAATATCTGGCTGGAATAAATCTACCTGGAATAAATTGACCTCTCCAAGTCATCTACTCAACAGAATTTGGATTCAGGGAGCTCGGACTAGTTATTCAGATATTTTAAACTCACATTTTATTTGTATATTTGATTGCAGTGTTGGGGAATTTACAACCTTGCTCCATCTACTTAAGATGGGCTCATAAAAGATTAATGAGATAGGAAAACAGAGTTTAGGGAGAGGTGGAAGAAGGAGATGAGTTACAGGGAGGAGAAGATAGGCAAACTTCACAAACATTTGAAATTTCAGTGTCTTTCAGGGGAGGATGCTTTACCTCTGACCCTTCATTAACTTCAGTGCTAATTTCCTATCTTGGGAAAACACTGGCCAGGTTAGGTTAAAAATCCCATCTGTACTTTGTTCTGGGAAAATGACCAAATGTTATTTCCTAGCAAGTATCTAAAAAGGAGGAGGGGACTAACTTCCTGGCAGCTCTTAGAGTGTGAAGGCCAATTTTTCTTCTGTCAACTAAACTTCTTAGTTTAGTCCCAGTAACACTTTATTGGGGCTGGGTTGCTACCCTTTCAAAAAGTTTTAGTTGCATCCCACCCAAAACAAGGCAAATTTCTTGAAACCAAGAAGACTCTAGACTCTGAGTTATTTAGCTGGCATCTCAGGGCACTTCGTAAGCTCAACCTAACCCATCTTTGTCCCTAAAGGCTGGGTAAAGTGATTTCTTACCTGTATTAAACCATGTCTAAATCCCAAGTATATGACAAACTTGCTTCAATATTTATATCTTCTTTGGTCAAATAGTCACAGATTCATCTCTCTCTTTGAATCATTATTGTATTTATTTTCTATTTTTTTCGTTTATTTTATACCTCCTTACATTTTGTAAGTACTTTTTCTGCATAAGTGTCTTATCTCATCAATATATATTACATTTATGAAGGATATGAAGGAAAGATCACATACATTTTTCTAATGTCTAGTAAATGCTTTAAAGTAACTGTCAGGTGATGCTGGAAGTACTCTTGCCATCAAAACAATTATTGCAGGAAAAGCACAGGCATGAATGATCAAACTGGGGTCAAAGTTAAATAATGTCATTTTGTAGTATATAAATACTGTGCTCCTGTGCTCTTATTCTTTGAATCAAAGAAGTTTAGAAAATGAACTTTAGCCAACTTGATTATGAACAACACTCTGGTCTCTGCTAGTGACTAACAATGAATACGAGGTGAGTCAGAGCTAGTTACTCCACCTATAACCTTACTCCAGTTATAGTGAAACAGGATCTCAGTCTAAATTCTGCCTCACATACAAAACAATCCTTAGAAAGCAAGAACACAAACTACTCACAGAACCTATTCTGTTGTCTCAGGGAAATCTCAGCTCACTATCCTCTTAGGCACTATGATCACAAATTGTGAGAAAAGTTCCCTTAAAGCAGACAGCAATATACCAGAAGCAGACATAACAACATTCCAGAAGCAGGACTCTGTCACCATGACAGCTGAATCAGACAACCAGAATCCTCCCGAATCCAAGGCTGGACACGGGAATCTTTGGGGATTTAGATTAGGACATCTTTTCCAAGGGTGTAGGCCACAAACCCTCCCTGTATTTCTATTCATGCATGTGTGGGAAGTATCTTCTAAATAGGTTAGCCGGTACGCATAGATTGAATATTTCTTATTTCCCAAAAAGAACCCATTTTTTGACATTTATCATTCTTGTCAGCAATCCTCTATTTTTACCAATAAATGTCCCATTTTCAACATCCAGTCTATTAATTAGTGAAGTAGCAGTTATTGATCCAGATACAAGTAAAGCAGTTGAAGTAGCCACTTGTGAAGGCTAGGCTTCCTGAGGGCCAGGACCCAGTTCTGGATCTTGAAGAGCACATTCATTGACAATCTCTGGATTGTGCATTCTTTATTAGATACTAGAATCATTGAGTTACAGGCTAAACTAAATAATATACATGTTCTTCCACGTAAGATTTGCTAAAGTACTTTAAAATAATTTACAGATATCATAACATTTCTGCTAGTGTTTTCTTTCAAACTAGGTCCTCCAGAGCCCTAGTTTAAGCTCCCCATCCTTACCCATTTGGGAGCCACTGTATCCTTAAAACAAGGCTACTTTAAAAAATTTTTTTGACTCTTTTTATTGGGCCTTTGTGTAAGATTTTATTTGAAGGGTCAAAATGGCTACTGAAAAAAAAACATGTTAGAACGAATTACTCTTCTATCCCGTACTGTTTTTTCTAGATGAGAGAACTGCTACCCAGAAGGTGTAGAGATGAACTTTGAGGTCAACTATGCTGTAGCAGAGATAGGCCCAGAAGAGCATTCATAGTAGGAAAAAAAAAATGGTACATAAAGACACAGGGGGCTGGGCGCAGTGGCTCATGCCTGTAATCCCAACACTTTGGGAGGCCCAGGCAGAGGGATCGCTTGAACCTTGGAGGTCAGAGCTCCAGTGGGCTCTGATTGAACCACTGCACTCCAACCTGGGCAACAGAGTGAGACAGGGTCTCACTAAAAAAAAAAAAAGAAAAACAAAGAAGAAAAGAAAGAAAGAAAGAAAGGAAGGGGGGAAGAAAGAAAAGAAAGAGAAAAAGAAAGAGACGCCGGGCGCGGTGGCTCATGCCTGTAATACCTGCACTTTGGGAGGCCGAGGCGGGTGGATCACGAGGTCAGGAGACTGAGACCATCCTGGCTAACACAGTGAAACCCCGTCTCTACTAAAGAATATAAAGAATTAGCCGGGCGTAGTGGCCAGCGCCTATAGTCCCAGCTACTCAGGAGGCTGAGGCAGGAGAATGGCGTGAACCCAGGAGGCGGAGGTTGCAGTGAGCCAAGATTGTGTCACTGCACTCCAGCCTGGGCAACACAGCAAGACTCTGTCTCAAAAAAAAAAAAGAGAAAGAAAGAGACATGAGAGCAGACACAAGATGTTTTAATAAAAGATAAAAGACCGGCAAATAAATGGTTTGCTGAATCAGGCCCACTGTTAGTAAAGTGGGTCTGAAGGACCAACTGTGGTGTGTCTCTAGCATTTTGATACATCTTAAATCAGGTATTATGTACAGCATCCATTCCATAATTGTAACTGACCTAG
Organism: Trachypithecus francoisi; assembly: GCF_009764315.1. Lineage (NCBI taxonomy): Eukaryota > Metazoa > Chordata > Mammalia > Primates > Cercopithecidae > Trachypithecus > Trachypithecus francoisi. The sequence continues at coordinate 76,153,781 of NW_022681472.1, read as the reverse complement.
ATGATCACCTAAGTCAAGATGATGTGTTTACAAGAATAAATTCTCTCCTTGATGCACATAGAAGACAATATACTACAAGAAAAAAGCAAGGCTAGGGCCACCTAGAAAGGAAGATTTGAAGCCATATTATCTCAATGATACTACTTCAGTTCCGTTTGACTAACTGGGTCATGGGACCTTGACATTTTGATAGGCTGAGGGAGCAAGGGATACTCTGGCAATATCTTTCTTCCTTTGCCCAGGGGTTCTTAAACCTCTGCTTTGGTGGATGCTTAGGAAAGGGAAAGGGTTCTGCAGTGGAAACTGCTGATTCCTTCTCTACTTTTCTTTGTATCCTGGAGGGTTTCCTACATGCCAAAAAATTTCAAAAGCCACAGACATTAAACATGGACAGACAGTGGTCTACAAACTTTTGTTTTGTGTAGTTAATATTATTCTTTGCCATCCTACTAATATTTCTCAATTGGCAAGTACTTCTATGGCACACAATCTAAACAACTTGTTAGATGTGGGGCAAAGAAGTAACTCAACATCAAAATTTGAGGACCTCGAACTAAGTGTCAAACTAGTGGTTAACTCTATCTAAGCAAGAGTTCTTAACTTTTTCTAAGCTACGTTTTTGAGGACTAGTAAAACCTCAGCTGTTTCCCCAGGACAATGCACACATGCTTCCAATTTTACCAGCTATTCAGTTAGATGATGACCTCTCGAAAGTCCATCCACAGAGAGTTCTGCCTCCCTCAGGTGGCCTCATTCTAAAGAATAAGCAGCCTGAGGCTACATGTCCACCATGAATTCGGAGGTTGTAGGTGGTAAGTAAATTCATTGAAAGGATTAAAACTAAAGGTAGTATTGGAACAACAACAAAAAAATATATATGATGGTTAACTCACCAAAAGTTCTCTATTAGAAGATTTTTCTCTCCCACTTCCCATTGTGTTCCTCTGTAAAACTGCAAAGACTAAGAACACCCTACTACATTTCAGTTAAAATTTCCTTGAGTTGTCCAGGCGCGGTGGCTCATGCCTGTAATCCCAGCACTTTGAGAGGCCAAGGCGGGTGGATCACCTGAGGTCAGGAGTTCAAGACCAGCCTGGCCAACATGGCAAAATCCTGTCTCTACTAAGAATACAAAAATTAGCTGGGTGTGGTGGTGTGGTGGGTGCCTGTAATCCCAGCTACTTGTGAGGCTGAGGCAGGAGAATTGGTTGACCTGTGAGGCGAGGTTGCAGTGAGCCAAGATTGTGCCACTGCACTCCAGCCTGGGTGACAGAGGAGACAAGTCTCAAAAAAAAAAAAAAAAAAAAAAAAAAAATTCATTGAGTTAGCCCTCAGGCATATTTTGGCTTCCATAAGGCTATTCTGATAATATAAAATAAACCACATGAAAGTAAAGTTATAAAGCTATTTGAATCACTTAATGACATATTTATTTCTAGATTTCATTTTGAGTTTACCACAACCTTTCTCAGATTATTTAAAATGCTTTCCTAAAAAAAGATTGTAATTTACCACTTTACTAGGATTATAGTATTTTTCTTTTACCGTGTGATATTGATAAATTTTATTAACCCTGAAGTCAGCCCATTATCATGTTGCCAATTTAGATTTTAACGGAGTACCTAGCATAGGTTTCTTTGAGATCTCTAACACACAATCAACTATATTGTTTAACATTTCCACCTCTATGATGAAATGAGTGCACAAGGGAGGAGATGAAAGTGAGAAAGGTCAGGGGAATAATGTTGAATCCATCTTACCACCAAATTACATCCATGTCTTAAGAAGCCTTGTTCCAATGTGGATTGGGTTTCCTCTGACCTACGGAGAAAAAATAAACAGAAATGTTTTTCAAAGAAAAGGAAAATAATTTCCAAGCTGTAAACATTTAATTGTAATACAATAACACAAGTTAATTTGCAAGTAAAAAACACGTTTTAGTGATTAAAAAAAAATTGAACCTGGGAAACCACCCAAAGCTTTCCTCCAAAGAAAGTATTCTAGTGAAGCCTGCACTGTGCAAACACACCCTGTGATTATCACCAACTGGGAACTGTGGAAGCCCCTTAATGCCAAAGCATGAAAAAGCATTTTAGCATCACATGCCAGCTACTTGTTCCAAGCTATTTCACAAATTCAAAGAGGGCAGTTTATAAAAACATAGTACATACAGTGCTTGTTTCAATGTCATTTATTCTTTCAGATATTTATTTGAGCTCAAACTCACTATGCTTATTAGACATAGCAGAAGCAGGGAAGGGACAGATGTACCTTTCCTTCTCAAAGCCATTATATGGTCAGTTTTACCAAACCAGTTGTCTCTTATAAGAATAATTGACTTGAACAGTTTTACTGACTTTAAAAAATCTGACATAATGGCAGGACTCCCAAACTTACCTTGATGAACACTCTATTCCAGTGGAGAACATCCTATATGCCACTTGGCTCTGGTCTGTTAAATTTTATACCATTATTGCAATGCCTAGTTCTTTATAAGATGAAATAAAGATCCTGGTTCTAAATTATCATTGGTGAATATATAGACCATGAATCATGAAGCCTATATGGAGTTATAAATAAGATGACAATAGTATAATCTACAAAGCCTCAAACTCAAGATTTTATAGAACTGTCCTCATAATTAAGCTCAAATATTATTATTTATTGGTAGATGAACTGCACAATCCTTGGCTTTCTTTGGTCAGTATTGGCCTGGCAGAAATGAAAAAAGCAATTGTTCTGGTAACATACAAAATCTGACCTCTTAAATAAACCTTTTAACTTCTCTCATCTTGAAAATAATTTTTTTATTTTGATAAATTATATATATAGTGGTGAGACAAGCTAATACACTCTAAGAACTTAAAAGTCTCCATCTTTTAAAAAAGACTCTGAAGACCAAAAAAGTTAAATACATTGTCTGAGGTTACATTTTTAATTAGTGGAACAACCAGGGTCAGGATTTAGGTCTTCTGATTCCAAGGTTAGAAATCTTTCTACATATCAAATACTAAGCTATATTTTGTATTCCTAATGACTTCAGTTTTCTAAAACCTCTCAAAAGACATGGCCATATTTAAGAACAGTTCTATCACATAAAGAAAAAAAGTATTTCCTTGCATATTGAAATGTTTTTGTCCTTGCAAATGAAATAATTATCAAGCAAAAAATAAGCTCACAGCAGAAGTAAATATCACATGAGACAGTATAAAAGCCTAATGGATTCGATTCAAACTGCGAAAGTGAGGAATGAGGTATATGTATATTTAAGGAAGAATTGGCCGGGCGCGGTGGCTCAAGCCTGTAATCCCAGCACTTTGGGAGGCCGAGACGGGCGGATCACGAGGTCAGGAGATCGAGACCATCCTGGCTAACACGGTGAAACCCCGTCTCTACTAAAAAATATAAAAAAATTAGCCGGGCGAGGTGGCGGGCGCCTGTAGTCCCAGCTACTCGGGAGGCTGAGGCAGGAGAATGGCGTGAACCCGGGAGGCGGAGCTTGCAGTGAGCTGAGATCCGGCCACAGCACTCTAGCCTGGGCGACAGAGCGAGACTCCGTCTCAAAAAAAAAAAAAAAAAAAGGAAGAATAAAAACAATTTTCTTACTCATAAGTTCCAAGTTACCACATTCTAATGATTGTAGTGTGAAAATCTTGGGTCTCTGGGAAGGAATGGAATAGTGGTGAGAAAGGACAGCTCATTTCCTAGTATAATCCTCTTCCATGCAAATATATGGCTACAGTCAATGAAGAATGCCCACCTGCAGTCACTGCTTTATATAATAAGGTTTTTTGTTTGGTTTTGTCTTGCTTTGCTTAATAAAAATTCCAGTGACAATTTCAAGCATCTTATTCTTCGTTTTTACTGAACTATTTCTCCTGTGTGTCTATAATCACGGAATAAAGAGCAGAGTCTCTTACAAAGAAGTATCCATTAGAAATATTCTAAGAGGCACTGCTATCTATGTCTTATACTTTTTTTGTGCCTGACAAAAGAAAGGAGAATAGGCAGAACCTACCTTGATTTTCCAGGTTTTATAAACTTGGCCTTGCCATAACAATATGAACTGTTCATTCATCCTGTAAAAATGCCTCATATTAGAAAGCTGCTTGGCTTTTGCTGAGCTTTGGAACTGGGGGTATGGTATTTACACTGTGTCCTATTATAAGCTAAATAGGCTCACCCTCTAGAAATAGTTGTTGCTTAATGAAAGTAATATGCTCTAACCAAGACTATATTAGTATCTGACAATCAGACATCCCTTGTACTAAAATGTGTCTATTCTAATACAAGTATCTGCAAATTTAATTCTATTTCTCTGGTTTGACTCCTGGGCAGTATATATACCATCACTCTTTTTCATATGTTTCATCTGAAATCAAGAACAAAGCATCTGATGACCTTTCAAAATGTTCCCTGGTTTGGAAGGAAGCCATAGTCTTTAGTGGCAGACAGAGCTGGGTGAGGATTTGAACTGTACATTTAGTTGCTGTCTCATTGTGTAAAAAATTATTTAATTTCTGTTGGACATAGTTTTCCCATTTTATCATACATACCACATGGTATTTTTATGAGACTTTAAGGCAATGATCAAGTACCTAGCTCAGGACTAGAAAAATAATGGGTATTCAATGTGGTATCATGGTAAATAGCAAAGGTTTGGGAACCAGTTTAAGGTCACAGTCTTGTTCCACTATCAGTGTGTCTAAATCTTTGATTTTATAAATTGGGCATACTAGTAATAGTCATTGAATAGGTTTTATTAGATGAATTGAGTAAGATAATCTACATACAGCACTTAGAAGAAATCTAGCACATAGTAAGTCCTCTACTCATTAACTCAACAAGTGTTTATTAAGCACGCTACTACATGTAAGACGATTTTTGAAGAGCTGGGTATTAAACAGTGAAAGAGTAAAAAAAAATCTTTATCTGTACAAGCATAATAATTTCCTATAAAGAAATACTATAAACAAGATAAGTAAGATTACTATTATGTAAAATACTAAAAAAATTCTTATGGGCCGGGTGCAGTGGCTCATGCTTATAATCCCAGCATTTTGGGAGGCCAAGGCAGGCAGATCACGAGGTCAGAAGTTTGAGACCAGCCTGGCCAATACTGTGAAACCCTGTCTCTACTAAAACATACAAAAATTAGACAGGCATGGTGGCACACACCTGTAGTCCCAGCTACTCGGGAGGCTGAGGCAGGAGAATTGTTGGAACCTGGGAGGCAGAGGTTGCAGTGAGCCGAGATCATGCCACTGCACTCCAGCCTGGCCACAAGACTGACACTCCATCTAAAAAAAAAAAAAGCTATGGGGACATTTTAAAAGTGGAGAAATGGAGGCAAAGATAAGATAGTCAGAAGGCACTTACTAAAAAGATGTCATTTGAGGAAAGAACTAAATGTTCACAGTTGTTAATACTATTATTTTCCTTTCCTATTTTTCATTTACCAATCTATAATAGAATCCAATAATCAGAACAAGAAAGAGAAAAATATATCAGCTATGATTAGTCAAGAAAATAGAAACCACTCAAGCTAGAAGGCACTTAATTCAGGGAACTAATTAGGTAGTTACGAACCACTGACAGTATGAAGAAGTGAAGTTTAAGTTAAATTACTGGTTTTTTTTTTTCCCCAAGAAATTTGGATACTACAAGATTTTCTGGAAACCACTGCCAATGATCTCAGCTACCTAACATCCCAAAATGATAATTTTAGGGAAAACTCCTGGAAATCACTGGCAAAATCTCCTATTTGTCTACTACTTGCTAGCAGTAGGTAGTAAATGCAGGAGTAGTAAGTGCTCCTACCTGCCCCTGGGAGAGGAGTTGTATTAACTTCTCTTCTGCCTTCAAAACTTAATACAAATGAGTCTCACTAAAAGAATTTAAATTGGAGAACAGGCAGCAAGGGATTCGTAGCTTCTAGGCTTCCAGACCCTGTGACACAAAGGTGGCATAGGATGGAGTCTGTGTAGATATCTGTCAAAGAGAAAGAGAAGAAAAAACTGAAGGACAAAACTGTTTATTATGCATTGGGCATTGTGCTAAATTCTAAACGTATTATGCATTAGGCATTGTGCTAAATGTTCATTTACTCCCCACAAAGGCATTTTATTATCGGTAAGTATATTATCTTCCCCTTTTCACAGATGAGGAAACTGGAATTTGAGTGGATTAATTTGTCCAAAGTCACACACTAAATAAGTTACAGAGCTAAATTTTATTCCTGGGAAATATGATTTTAGGACCTGCATTTTTAATCCTTTTGCTTTTATTTACCTGTGTTCTTTATTCCTAGAGAAAGGGAAAAAGAATGTGGCTAATTATACAGTGGTCTAGATTAAATAACTAATTGTATTCATAGTATTTGTTGAAAAGGAGTTAGGGGCCGGGCGCGGTGGCTCAAGCCTGTAATCCCAGCACTTTGGGAGGCCGAGACGGGTGGATCACGAGGTCAGGAGATCGAGACCATCCTGGCTAACACGGTGAAACCCCGTCTCTACTAAAAAAAATACAAAAAAAATTAGCCGGGCGAGATGGCGGGCGCCTGTAGTCCCAGCTACTCGGGAGGCTGAGGCGAGAGAATGGCGTAAACCCGGGAGGCGGAGCTTGCAGTGAGCTGAGATCCGGCCACTGCACTCCAGCCCGGGCGACAGAGCGAGACTCCGTCTCAACAAAAAAAAAAAAAAAAAAAAAAAAAAGAAAAGGAGTTAGGGAAATTGCAACGTGAAAGGAAAAAGAGCTGATTTTGAGGGTTACATTGGAAGAGACAGAACTCAGTAAATATTGCCAAGAGGACAAGTGAAGAAACACACAAGGACATCCTGCTACGGTATTTCTACAAATATTCTGAACTGTTCTTATTTTCAGACAGAACCCATTTTCCAAAGTAAGGTCCACAGACACTTAAAATATCAGATCTAGAGGGAATCTTAAAAATCAATTCACCCTGGATGGAGAAATGAGGCCACCAACAGTTTCAAAGTACAGAAGCTTGTTCCAGTTCTCACACAGGCTGACATTAGTCAAGAGCTTTTTCTTTTAGACCACATTTTAGTTTTTTTTTATTTTTTTGAGACGGAGTCTCCCTCCGTAGCCCCGGCTGGAGTGGAGTGGCCGGATCTCAGTTCACTGCAAGCTCCTCCTCCCGGGTTTACGCCATTCTCCTGCCTCAGCCTTGGGAGTAGCTGGGACTACAGGCGCCCGCCACCTCGCCCGGCTAGTTTTTTGCATTTCTTTAGTAGAGATGGGGTTTCACCGTGTTAGCCAGGATGGTCTCCATCTCCTGACCTCGTGATCCGCCCGTCTCGGCCTCCCAAAGTGCTGGGATTACAGGCTTTAGTCTGTTTTTTAAAAAATTGTTTAATATCTATAAATGTTTGTGTGTCCGATGGTTAAAACGGTACAGCAGAAATCTTGTTCGCTATTCTTGGCTCATCTGCAAATTTGCTGGCAGCCGTGGCATGTCTCATTCACTTCATCCAAGGTTCCAGAAACTCCATGTTCCCATGTGCGGAATAGGAGTCTTGTTAATCCTCATTCAGAATTTTAAAAGGACTGGATCATGAGTTAATTTGTGTAAAGCACTCTGAGATTCTGGGATAAAATCCAATGCATAGGCTAAGAAAAGGGGGTCGTTTTTTCTGAATTATCAACCAATATTTGAAGAATGGTGGAGTCTAGATTCAATAAGGAATGGAAATGTTCTTCCTCGAAATCTTGCAGTCAATGTTGGAACAATTTCAATATCCATGAAATTTTAAATATAATCACAAAGAGAGTTTGCCTCCAAAATTTTCCCAAGTAAAAGAAAGAAGCATTTTAAAATTACTTCTGGGATATTCTTGTCTTGAGGAAACCACTGGCTGTGCTCTCCATTTAACTACATATTCCACGCCGTCTTTGGAAAACTAAATACTATAATTTGCTTCAGCCACGTTGTATTAACATTTATTATTCAAAAAATAAGAACAAATAACCACTAAATATTCTTTGTTCTTTCAGAAGCACTGTGTTTCTTAAATGTATGGGTGGAAATCTAAGTGTGTGTTTAGTTTTGTTTACTGATCTTTGTCAGTCTCCAGAGACTGAATATATTTATATTTATTCTGTTAAACTCCATATTGGTCATTGCACTTCAGAATTAAATATTTTATTTTAGTTAGAGAAAAACACTTATCCTTAATAGAAAAAAAATAACCATTTATTTTTCTTCTCAGGAAAATAATCCAGAGGCCTAGAAACCAATGATTTTATGCAAGGTGGAATTTAGCAAATGCCCACATTTTGGCTAGCCTATGGTCCTCACCAGATTGTATTAGAAAATGTTCCAATAATTAAAATAACCTAATCTTAATAAACTATAATTGAAAAGGAGAGGCCAGGCATGGTGGCTCACGCCTGTAATCCCAGAACTTTGGGAGGCTGAGGTGCACGGATCACCTGAGGTCAGGAGTTCGAGACCAGCCTGACCAATATGATGAAACTCCATCTCTACCAAAAGCACAAAAATTAGCCAGACGTGGTGGCATGCGCCTGTAATCCCAGCTACTCGGGAGGCTGAGACAGGAGAGTCATTTGAACCTGGGAGGTGGAGGTTGCAGTGAGCTGAGATCACGCCACTGCACTCCAGCCTGGGCAACAAGAGTCGTCTCAAAAAAGAAAGAGAGAGAATGACATTTTTGCTTTAAATACAAATGATACTGGCTAACCTATCACAAAACAACTTGGAGAATTCAGTTACTTATGATTAAATTTGCCTGAAACATCTACATAAATCAACCCACGGTTATTACATCTTATTGGGCTTACTGGGTCTCAACATCTAGCCATCTGGGTTCTTTTCTCACTGTGCCACTAAAACTGATTTTGTCAAAGTCATCAACAGCATCTTTGGAAAGTAATGGCTATCTTCTCATGAAATGAACTCTCTCTTCGTTATTTCCCAGGATTCTGTCGTAAGCTCTCTTCTCAATTTATAAATCCTCCCTGGGCGAATTCATATATTTCTTTCACTTCAATCATGTATACTTCTCCAAATTTATTTATAGTCCAGATATCTCTCCTGAACATAAGACCTTCATATTCAAATATGTGTTATATATCTCCATTTGGATATCTGTTAAGAATCTCATATTCAATATATCCAGAATTGAACTCATTACTATCCCCCAAAAACTGCCTCTTCTGTGTTCTGAATATCAGTGAATGCCACCCATCAGTCAGCTGCTTAAGCCATAAATCTTGCCGTTTTCATTACTACCTTTTGCTCCTTTCTCAACACCTACAACCAATTACCACATCCTCACAAATACCATCTTCTAAACACTTTCGTAGTCTGTTCATGATTTCTACTGCCTTTTTTGTTCAGGCCACAATCACCTCTTTCTTGGAGTATAACAAAAAAAATTCCCAATTGGACTTTCTATGTTCAATCTCATCTTTCTCTGATTCATTCTTATAGTGAACTAAAATGATAATGTGGGCATGGATTTTTCCTGGTTAAAATTTCAAATCTATAAACTTCAGGATAAATTGCAAATTATTTAACATGGCATAAACCGTGTGAAAGGTGTAGTCAAACTGAATTTCCTTTTGGTTATTGGTCAAGCCACACAACCTCTCTTCCACACTCCCTCTCTTCATCTATCTCTGGCACTCTGTCTCTTCCTCTCTTCTCTGAATAGTATGAGGCATCCTTGATTTCTCTTTTCTCTTCCTTCTCCAAACCCAAGTCCCATTGACTCAACATTTTAAATGATCATAAATATTACTACTTCCCTCTGTGCCAAGTCTGTGTTAAATGTACTTGCTTGAGTACTTCCATAGCACACTTCAGTTCCACTAAAAGTGGTAGTGGTAAATACCACTCTTTCGTAAATATCCCTTTACTTTTCTGTGATCTCTAACTTACTGTAAACTCTTTAAGGCTTAGGGCCTTGTCTTGTTCAATGTTATTTACTTAGCACCTAGCTCTTTGACAAGCCATATAATAGGTTGATAGGCATATTAACCATTAAAATGTGGTTTAAAAATGGAAGGAGGAATAAAAGGAAGGAAGGAAGGAAAGAAAAGGAAGGAAGGGAGGAAAGAAGAGAGGGAGGGAGGGAGGGAAAATGACAATTAGCAAAGTCATATTGTTTATTTTTTAGAAAAACAAGTTATGTTTTTCATCTTGAAAGGTTCAAGAAAAAAAGTTATTTCTGATACGAGTAGATATAAAGTTGGATAAAGATGCAGTGCATGTGTTAAAGACACCCTACAGTAGGGACAAAAAAAAGGTGGAATTGGAAAGAAAAATGAAAAAAATCCATCATTCAAAGCCTTTAGTCCATCCCACCTTCCTTTTCCTTGTGCCAACAGATATCATTGCCCTGAGTATTATGGAACATTTCTATCTCTAGCTGAAAGTCACTTAAAATGTTGCCCATGACATAAGAAAAAGAGTTGACTATCACTACAAAAAAAATCATGAGAATGAAAACAAAAATAAACCTAAATCTTAGCTAACCCAACAATTTATGGTGACATAAAACTGCTGCTCTGAGCCATTCATTATTCATTCATTTACCTACTTATTTACTTATTAAGGTTAGTTGGTCTAAACTGTGACATTCCAACTGCAAGGAGGATGCCAAGTTATAGATTCTGGCACTCAAATAAGTCAGGGGAACCTTCAAAGAAATTATTTATTTTATTTTACAAAGTTGACATATTACCAAAGCACAACTACCTCCATGGAAAGGTGATTGAACAGTAAGTACTGAGGAAAATATGGCAGGATGCAATGCTTCGTAATCATGAATGGAGGAACATGATTCCTTTTTTTTTTTTCCAACACAGTAAGCATGGAAAAAAAATATGCAATTTGATTGCAAAGCAACATCCATCCTCTTCTCTCCCTTTTCTCGCTGTAGTTCTTTTCCTAGGGAAGAAATACCAGATGTGCAGTGACTCACAAGCAACGCGAGGTGACAGTTCTTCCTTGTCTTGAAAGACTAAACATTTCAAAGACACATTTTTAATTGTGGCAAAACCATTTGAAACTACCCTCCTTAAAAATGACATCTTTTCTTATTTAACTTTTTCCCCTTAGATTCAGTGTAACTCAGACAGATCTCTCTGGGTGTTTGAAACTGAAAACACACACAACAAGGGGGAAATTTTGCAATCAATTCTGGGAAAGTCAGCCCAATTTATGCAAATATTTATATCCTTTTATGTCCTTAGTTTCCTCTATTATATCTCTCCACATATATTTCAGGATATTTGTCCAAAGGAACACTAAGTATTTTTTATCTTCATTTTTCTGATTATATACATTATGAAGAACATTAAATAAATTCTCAAATAAAAATGACTTATCCCATTAGCTACAAATAATTTTCTTCTCAGACATTCCATTCATATATTTTAATGTAGTTAAGATTATAAAGCTCTCTATACAATTTTCACCCTTATTATTTTACCCTGAGTAATTTATGTATCATTAAAGTATCTTTCAACACATTATGCTTATTGCTAATGTTTCATTTTTAGACGGTTTTCATTTTTTTTTGTTGTTTTTTCGAGACGGAGTTTCGCTCTTGATGCCCAGATTGGAGTGCGATGGCTCCACCTCAGCTCACCGCAACCTCTGCCTCCCAGGTTCAAGCGATTCTCCTCCATCAGCCTCCCGAATAGCTGGGATTACAGGCATGCGCCACCATGCCCAGCTAATTTTGTATTTTCAGTAGAGATAGGGTTTCTCCATCTTGGTCAGGCTGGTCTCAAACTCCTGACCTCAGGTGATCTGCCTGCCTCAGCCTCCCAAAGTGCTGGGATTACAGGCGTGAACCACTGTGCCCGGCCAATATTTTTACTGTTACAAATTATGCAGTCATCCGCTTTTGTACATTTCCTGAGCACTGAGTCATAGATGAGGAATTGCCATATCAAAGAATATATATTATATGTAATTTGAGGTAGTTGATTTCTATTTCTAAATAGCCTTTTAAAAGATGGTAAAAGTTGACTTTCTCACATATAATACATAAGAACAATCCCTCTCACTATATTTTAGAACACACCGGGCATTATTTGTTTACCTTTCAAATATGATGACCAAAATGTAATGTTCTTACTGTTCTAATTGGCTTTTTTGATTAATAGAATTATTGAAATTTTATATGGGTGTGTTATGCATGCACATTTATAATAATATGTTTATATTTATCAGTTTCTACCAAATTGCATAATATATAAGCATGTATGTCTCTTATATGGTACATTTATTTACCTTTCTGAGACTTCCCTTAGCGTTCATGTTTCCATGAATGTAATCACAATCTTTGATTTGGTAGAGAACTCTACTCTGTATTTGAAGCTGGGTTCAAATAGTCCAGAAAAATTATCCTTCAAGAATCTGATTCCTGAGAGGACACGCTATATATAGATCTATTTGGGCCTCTCTGTTCTCAGGTATGCACAGCATTTACTCTAAATTTGTTCTAAAAAGCTAACCCATGATTTACGGAGCCATTGAAAGGGAAAGCCTTGGCCAAGAGGCCTAGGTGGGTGGATCACGAAGTCGAGAGATTGAGACCATCCTGGCCAACATTGTGAAACCTCATCTCTATTACAAACACAAAAATTAGTCGGGTGCAGTGGGGGGTGCCTGTAATCCCAGATACTCAGGAGGCTGAGGCAGAATTGCTTGAACCCGGGAGGCAGAGTTTGCGGTGAGCTGAGATCGTGCCACGGCACCCCAGTCTGGGTGACAGAGTGAGACTCCATTTCAAAAAAAAAAAAAAAGCAGAAAGAAAGGGAAACCCAGAGTTTTTTAGTTAATTATTCTCCAAGGAGGTGTCAGCCAATGCCAGGAGAGGATGAGATCACTCCCATTTCCTATCTGGCCTTTTGGATCAGTCCACTCTGTTCCTTTGAGGGGCAATAAGATAAGGAACTGGAGCATCCTGGAAGACTTCACTTGATAGCCATGTGCCCCCTTGTTTACTGCAAAGTATGAGATCAGAAGGCCATATGGACTGACTTGGGGGTGATTTTTTAAAGGAATTATTAGAGTGAGTCATAGTAAGTACAATGGATAAACACAAAGACATGAAAACTTGGACCTTTAATAATTTGATAATGTTTTGGACAGAGCTACAGCTAATCATACACAGAGACACCAAAGAAGAAGCAGAAAGTGTTTTAAAATAGCAGAAGACATGGTACCATCAAACAAATGACAAGAAAAAACTCACAGCTTTCAACAGCTTCTCCCAAAGGCTCAGCTGTCCAAATTCAGTCCCACTAGACTAGAGAGAGTAATTGTTAGCATTGTTAACGTGTGCCAATGCTAGTCTAACCCCTTGTCCTTACGGTAGTAACACCTGCAAGACCAGGGTTAAGAATGTCTAAGCCTTTCCTAGTTGCAGGACCTCTGCTGGCCTCTTTCTGCTTGTTACAAACATTAAATCCCATTTCTCACACTTAAGTGTGGATTCCCAATTTCACCTCCTCTATCTCAGGAGCAAGAAATTAAAGCACAGTACCAGCTTCTTCCAAAAATGCTTTTCAGCTCCGCATTCTGAATTTTCCTCTGACTGCACCCTAACCCATCAAGCTATTTTCAATGGTAAATTAGTAGTAAATGGTAAATACTCATGATAAACGTCCATTGCTTATAAAAAAATACTAATAGTATTATTGTTAGTAACATTAAAATAATACTAATAATACCATTAATGATGTTACTGAGATATACTGTATTACATTAGTATATAGTATATTAATACTCTTATGTTAATAGTATTAATATGAATTTATAGTATTATATATAATATATTATACTATATTACATATAATATAGTGTTAATAGTATGAATATTATGTTAATGCAATGATTATACTAAAACACTGCTAGTATTAATACTATTGGGCTCCCTAGAGCCCCGTTTTTACTATAAAGGAAACAAAAATTCAGACAGGTTAAGTAACTTGAATAATGTCAGTGACATCTCTCATTCAGTGTCCTTTGCAGGTCATCATGATGGTTTCCATGTTTTCTCTGGGGATGTGCTGAATCCACCTCAGACCAATTGTTCAATATTCAGAAATTTTGTGAGCTGGTGGTCAAACATAGCTATTACTTAAACCTATGTTTTATAAACTAATGATTTAATACATTACATTAAAAACAAAGCTAAGCCCTTTGGTACATTTTGTAGTCATTTTATTCACAATACTAATAATGTTAACAGCATTAATAATAAAATTAATACATAATACTAATAATACCAATATCATTATTACTGCTAACACTATGCTTTATTAATATGAATTACATTATTAATATTAATAATTTACAAATATTAATATTTACTATATATTATATTATTTTACCACATCTCTAAATCCTAACTATTGTACTACATTTTACTATTATCTAGACTCTTGAAATTATGCGTCTACTGTATGTATGATCAGAGCACTACGTATTGTTTGGTTTGCTATGAGACATCTCCCACTCTGCCTTTAGTGATGTCATGTTAGTAGCTTGAAACTGGCTACGGGAAAATTATTTACACCACCTAAATGGGCAAATGCTACAAATCAGGGCAATTATCTCCCCCACATAATCAGTTACTAAATAAATATTATTACTTCCATGGGTCATGAGTATTAAAACAGAAGTCAAAAATGTTTTCCTGAATGAGTTAGGTCATATAAGGAAAACTCAAATTTATGTTATACACAATCAAAGGATATAATATAGGTTCACTGAACTTTAAAAAATTAACTAGGTGATATGAGTAGTGCCTTTTAAATACAAATACTTTAAAGTGACAATTCCCAGGAAATTCTAGCCGATATTCAAACTAAGAGGTTTTTAAGCATAACAAAACCTGTCTCTACCTCTGTATATCATGTAGACAACTTATTGTAAGACAAAGGGTGGAAGCAAGATGATTCTAAATTTATACAATATACTGCAAGGTAGAAACATTATCAACTACTACGGTTTGTATTGGTAGACTCCAACCTTACAAGGGACAATATAGTGAAAGGTGATGCTAAACCTAACAGTCAAAAAAACAAACAAACAAACAAAAACTCCATTCAAGTGTGAGAGTCTGTTCATTAGTGGTGCACAGCCTAAGAGGTGGAAACCAGTCCATGTGACTCACCCCAGACTTTGCCTGGCTTGGTAATGTGATGCAAAGCATTTTACCCCGTGGGTCACTGGTTCAACCTGGCTTACACTGACAGTAAATGAAAGCTGCTGGCAGAAGAAGGTGATTTAATGCTCTGAATGAAATGAAGTAGTTATCTCAGCTCAATCCTGAAAGTTCTCCTATTCCTTTCTGTAACAGTTAGCAGTCATTAGCACCCTTGTTTGTTGACAGTTTTGGCAGAAAGGCCAAGATAATAAAATGCCCAGAGATTAAAATCACATCTCACCTCGGTGGTTCCTCCAGAACAGAGCTGGAAAGGAAAATCTTGTTCTGCCACTTGTTCCCATTAGAGAACTTTAATTCCCAGCGTAATGCTTTTCTCAAAGAGCCTGGAGTCAAGAGTTCAAAAGAGCAGTAGAGGGGGAAAAAAAATTGTAAAGCCTCTTGCTCTGTCATTTCCCTTTTGATTTTAGATAGGAAAATTCAACATTTCTAATGTCTCGCTCTTAAATCAAATTATTTGGAAGATATTTTCAGTAGGGGATAATTTTGAACAGCTGAATTTTGTGTTTGTAGGACCTATTTTGAAATCATTAAGTTGGGACAATAATAAATTATAGTGTGGAATTTTAGAAAACCTCGTAATAATAGAAAAGAGTAGCTAAGCAAAGTGATCTCTCTCAACTCTTCAGATCCCTGGATAAAAGGCCAGGTGGTTGTCATAAAATCAGAGACTGGGACACAAATCCAAGTGTCTAAGAGGGCATTCACTTTCGTCCCTAGTCTACCATTTACCAGTACTATGATCTTCAAATGATACGCATGCTGAACTAGATGGACTCTGATTTCCTATAGTCCAGATCTGTTTTTAAGCATATAAAATATTCTTACACTCATTTTACCAGTGAAGTACTTAAATGTGTTAATATATTTAAAGTACTTGAAGCAAGGTCTGAAACATCATAAGTCCTATATAAATCTGTGTCCTTATATTATTGATGTTATTATTATTTAAAGAATAAAATAAATTTCCCAAAACAAATTATAGAGGAAAAACTAAAACTCCAGCCCTGGACATGTTTTATTTATTGATTTTTTCATCAAAATACAGAATATTAAGCTGTCACATGCAATAGGTCATCATTTCCCAAACTGTTGTTTTTAGGAACAATAATCCTTCAAGACACTCCTTTGTAAAATTATTCCTTGGACAAAAATAAAATATGGGACATGCTGCTTACTATATCCCTTCTTAGAAAAAAAGAGTGTACATTAGCTTATTAAAGACTCTGCAGGTGGACACAGTGGCTCAAGGATATAATCCCAGTGACTCAGGAGGCTGAGGTAGGAAGATTGTTTGAGTCCAGGATTTTGAGGTTACAGTGAGCTATGATTGCACCACTGCCCTCCAGCCTGGGCAATAGAGAAAGAACCTATCTCAAAAAAGAAAAAAAAAAGACTTTGAGTAGTCTTTCATGAAGTAAATATATTCAATTAGGCATATACTGTGGTTTAAATGTGTCCTTCCAACATTTACGTTGAAACTTAATCCTCAATGCAATAGTATTAAGAGGTAGGGTCTTTAGGAGATGATTAGGTCATGAGGGCTTTGTTCCCACGAATGGAATTGGTGCCCTTATAAAAAAGGCTGAGATAGCCTTTTGCCTTTCTACCTTTTCTAGCATGTGAAGATGCCAGAAAAGATTCCATGGATGCAACAGGCTCTCATTAGTACCAGATCTGCTGGTGCTGTGATCTTGGACTTCCCAGCCTCCAGAATTGTGAGATATAATTTTATATTATATACAAATTACCCAGTCTAAGCTATTTCTGTTACTGTCACAGGAATAGACTAAGACAGCATAATTTGATATTCTCAAACTAATTTGACACAAATTTTATTAGCACATAATATCTATATGGCTCTCCAAATGAACTACATAGGCCTCCTTTTCCAGATGTATAGAAATTAAGTTTTAATCACAGCATTTGCCCATTTATACCACTTTAGACAAGCACTGACTAGGTGCTGGACTCCATGCTAAACTCTTGATAGCCATTACTCATTTAATTCTTATAACTCTGGAGGTCAGTGCCTTCATCTATCTTTACAGAGAAGCAAGGGGAAGCTCATAGATATTTAGTAATTTGTATAAAATAATACAACTAGTATTTGATTGTAGGTTTGTCAGGCTGCAGGACCTAGGCTTTTAACCTCTAAGCTCTTTTGAGTAACTATAAGTAAATGAGCAGATGCTTCCTGACTAGAGCTAGGGTGCGGGTTGAGGTTGGACAGAGTGCCCCACTGAGAGGAACCTTGAACAAATGCCTCCTAAGTGACCCCAGATGGTGGAGCTAAGAAAGTGAGAAGGCGAAGGGGAAGCCAGAGTACAGACTCCCTGTGTCACAGTCAGAGCCACTTAGGGAAAGGGCAGGTCACCCTGGTAAGGAGTGAACATTCTTTCTGGGAATAGTATAAGCAGGAGTTGGATACACCTCCTCTTTCATACATTTCTCCCCATCTGTCAGCATGTGTGTTCTCTGTATGTTTGCACTACACTATTCAACCATTTTCCTACATTTGGGCATTGGTATTGTTCGACATTTCTTACAATTTAAACATTCTGCAATTATTTTTCAAATGCAATAAACTGATTCTAAAGTTCATGTGGGAAAAAAATGCAGGAATTGTAGGAAAGTCTTAAAACACAATAATGGTGATATGGTGAGGGCTTTGTTGCTTGTTAAACTTAATATAATGTTACTATGTTCAAAATAATAAAGTACTTTTTCAGGCATATACAAATAAATTAAGGAATAAATTCAAAACCAGGAAAAAATTCTATCTATAGAATTCAATAGAAAAAAATCTGAGCCCTGCAAGTCAACGAGGAAATGATAGATTTACCAAAAATTGGTTTTGGGAATGATTATTTAGTAGAAGAAAATAAATGTAGTCAATTATGTGCTCATAAACAAACATGAATTCAAGACAAATTTCCAAACATAAAAATAAAAGTATTAAAAGAAAAAAATACCTATGTGTATTAACTTGGGGAAGAGGGAAGCCTAGTAAAGGAGATGAAAACAAAAAGTTGTAAAGGAAAAATAAAATACCAGAAGAACTTACAAGACAACAAACCAAAAATACCTTTGGATGGGAAGAAGCAACTTAATGAAATTAAAAGAAAAATTACGGGTTAGAAGAAAACATTTTCTACACAAATAAAACATGATTAATACTCTCAAGATACAACTAGTTCTTCAAATTAGTAAGGAGAACATACGACTCAAAAAAATTGATATTCAGGGAATTTATAACAAAGGCAACAAGAAATGATGTTACCAAAATGACAGAGTAGGAGATGCCAGCCTTTATCACCCCATAATAAAGCAAACAGAGAAAGCCATCCCCAAACCAAAATAACACTGAGAGGGCTCAAGGGCTCAATTAAGAATCTCCATCTACATAGTGAAGCCAAAAATATGTAGAATATTCATGTAGGAAGAATTTCTGATGAAATTAGCATATCTGAGATGCCAGGAGACATCTAGGAACAAAGAAGAAAGTTGGAGGATATTAGTTTCAGCCATGTGGTGGAAATCAACATGATGCCCAGTGACCTGCTCCACAGAGGAGGATCTTTAGCCATTGAGTTAAGCAATTGACTTTCCCACTGTTGAACCACAGAGAGAGAAAGAGATAAACAGCTGCACATTCTTCCCCCACCAAGAAGCAGCCAGTATCAAGCCACTTCAGAAATAGAGTGACCACCTCTCCTAACCTCATGCATGCTGTAATTCTCAAGTCTTGGCCACCTCGCGAGTGGTCACACTCCAAACAGGCTCTGTGGCTGCACTGAACCTACTCACATCTCAGAAGCGGGAACCACAATGATAAGAAGTCAGTCCACATTCTGGGCCCCAAAGGCCCTGAAGGCCTGTCTGAGTACCTCCTGGAAGCAGCTCAGCTAACGTAGAGAGCTAGGCCCTGCCCTGATCCTGGAGCCACTATAAATCAGTGGATGCCTGTACTCCAGTTCTTGGCTCCCTGACCACTTTATAAGCACCCACATGTCAAATACAGTTACCAATACAGTAGCCAGGTGCCGACACCAGTGATAATACTGCCCAAGATTCCAGAGCTGTAGTCCCTCCACGCATGCCCATGCTTCAAGCCTCAGCCTCATAGATGCTCCATAGGTGCCACCCATCAGACTACTGCCAACATGAGCAGGCCTACAGCAGGATGCAGTTCCAAGAGTGATCCACTCAGTCAGAACTTCCCCAGTAAAAGAAAAAGACATCAGGAAGACCTTAGTGGGATGTTTGTCAACAGATACCTTAGCAGACAGATCTGCACAGAGACTACACAGTAGGCACCCCCAGTGTTTCCAGAATTTTTACATCTCAACAAGGGAGTGCCCTTGCACCCACTGTAGGGGAACATCTTCCACGGTCAAACTGGTTTTTAAAGTCTGCAAGAGTTGACTGCATACCAAATGAGCAGACATCAATGTAAGGTAACAAGAAACATAAAAAAAAAAAAAAAAAAAACAAGGAGACATAACACCACACACACACACAAACACAATCTCCCAGTAGCTGATCCTAAGGAAATGAAAATATACAAAATACTTGACAAATAAATAACTTAAAATAACTGTTTCAGGAAGCTCCGCAAACTTTAAGAAAATACAGAGAAACAATTTTATAAATTCAGAAAAACAGTAAACCACCAAAATGATAAAGTTAAAAGAAAGATTCAAATTATGAGAAAACCCCAGAAATTCTGGATTTAAAAAATACAATAAATGTAATAAGAAATGCTGTAACTTTGGGAGGCCGAGACGGGCGGATCACGAGGTCAGGAGATCAAGACCATCCTGGCTAACACGGTGAAACCCCGTCTCTACTAAAAAATACAAAAAAACTAGCCGGGCGAGGTGGCGGGCGCCTGTAGTCCCAGCTACCCGGGAGGCTGAGGCAGGAGAATGGCGTAAACCCGGGAGGCGAAGCTTGCAGTGAGCTGAGATCCGGCCACTGCACTCCAGCCCGGCGATAGAGCGAGACTCCATCTCAAAAAAAAAAAAAAAAAAAAGAAATGCTGTAGAGAGGTTGATAGCAGGATTGATCAAGTAGAAAAAAAAATCTGTGAACTTGAAGACAGGTTATTTGAAAATATACTGTGAGAGGAGAAAAAACAATGAATAGGAATGAAGAAAGTTAACAGGATTTATGGAACAGCATTAAAAGAACAAATATTCAAATTATAGGAGTTTAAAAAGAAGAGAAAGACAAAGGGACAGAAAGCTGGTAAAAAAAAAAAAAAAAAAAACCTGAAAACTTTCCAATCTGGGAGAAAGATATAAATATCCAGGTATAGGAAAGTCAAGGGTCTCTAATCAGATTCAATCCAAACAAAACTACACCAAGATATAAGAAAACTATAAAAAATCAAAATAAAACTACATAAAATTATAAAATAATTTTAATGCTTCTAAAAGCATCAAGAGAAAAGAAGCAAATTACATAAACAGAAATTTTAACAAGGCTAGCAGCAGATTCTTCAGCAGATATCTTAATGCTAGGAGAAAGTAGGATAATATATTCAAAGCAATGAAGGAGAAAAACAACTGCCAATTAAAAATACTGTACCTGTGGCTGGGCATGGTGGCTCACACTGTGGGATTAAACCTATAATCCCAGCAGTTTGGGAGATCGAGGTGGGCAGACTGTTTAAGCCCAGGAGTTTGAGACCAGTCTGAGTAACATGGCAAAATCTCATCTCTACAAAAAAGACAAAAATTAGGCAAGTGTGGTGGTGCTTGCTGGTAGTCCCAGCTACTTGGGAGGCCAAGGTGGCAAGGTTAATTAAGACCAGGAGATTGAGGCTGCAATCAGCCATGCACTCCAGCCTGAGCAACACAGCGAGACCCTATCTCAAAAAAAAAAAAAAAAAAACTGTACCTGGAAAGGCTGTCTTTCAGAAATAAAAGAGAGTAATGATCTTTCTAGACAAATAAAAGTTGAAGGAGTTTATCACCATCAGACTTGTTTAAAAGAAAAAAATAAAGGGAGTTCTTCAAGTTGAAAGAAAAATATTAGTAACTCTGAAACATATTAAAGTATAAACTCACTAGTAAAAGCAAATACCCAGTAACATTCAGAATTATCTGATACTATAACAGTGGTGTATAAATTGCTTAAATCTTTAGTATGAAGGTTAAAAGACACAACTGTTAAAAACAATAGCTACAACAACTAAGGGACACAAAATGTAAAAAGATGTAAATTGTGACAACACAAACATAAAATATGGGTGAAAGAAGTGTAGTTATTTTATTCAATAAAAGTTAACTTGTTATTAGCTTAAAATAGCTTGTCATAAGTACAAGATATTGTATATAATTATTGTGGTAACCATAAAGCAAAATCTATAATAGATACATCAATGATTTTTTTTTTTTTTTTTTTTGAGATGGAGTCTCGCTCTGTCGCCGGGGCTGGAGTGCAGTGGCCGGATCTCAGCTCACTGCAAGCTCCGCCTCCCGGGTTCACGCCATTCTCCTGCCTCAGCCTCCCGAGTAGCTGGGACTACAGACGCCCGCCACCTCGCCCGGCTAGTTTTTTGTATTTTTTAGTAGAGACGGGGTTTCACAGTGTTCGCCAGGATGGTCTCGATCTCCTGACCTCGTGATCCGCCCGTCTCGGCCTCCCAAAGTGCTGGGATTACAGGCTTGAGCCACCGCGCCCGGCCCATCAATGATTTTTTTTAAAAGTAAAGAATGAAAGCATACTACTACAGAAAATCATCTGATCACGAAGGAAGATGACAAGAGATGAATAAAGGGGCAACAGACAGAAATTAATTAAATGGCAGTAATAAGTTCTTACCTATCAATAATTACCTGGAATATAGGTGAATTAAATTATCCATCAAAAGACAAAGAACTGAATGGACCAAAAACCATGACCCAACTCTATGCTGCATACAAGTGACTCAAGTCTCCTTCAAAGACACATATAAATTAAAAGTGAAAGAATGGACAAAGATATTCCATGCAAGTAGAAACCAAAGAAGAAATGCCTATACTTATCTTGAATAAAATAGACTTTATGTCAAAAACTAAAATGAGAAAAAATTATTATATATATTATATAATGATAAAAGGGTCTATTCATCAAGAGGATATAACAATTTTAAATATATGTGCCCAACACTGGAGCACCTAAATAAAGGAAATATTAATAGATCTGAAGAGGGAGAAAGACTATAATACAACATTATAAGGGGACTTCAATAGCTCCCTTTCAACAATGGACAGATAATCTTAACAGAAAATCAATTAAAAAAACACATTGAATATGAACTACAATTTTGACCACATAGACCTAACAAAAATATACAGAAATGTCATTCAATAGCAACAGAGTACGTATTCCTTTGAAGCACACACAGAACATCACACACACAAATTAGTATGTTTTCTTCATGATGTTAACTGAACATCTACTGAGAACACATGGACACACAGAGAAGAACAGCACACACTGGAGCCTATCAGAGGGTGGAGCTGGAAGGAGGGAGAGGATCAGGAAAAGTAACTAATGGATACTAGGCTTAACAGCTGTGTAAAAAAATCTTTACAACACACCCCCATGTCACAAATTTACTTATGTAACAAACCTGCACATGTAACTCTGGACCTAAAAAAAAAGAAATCAGTAGATCTTCTATACATTAACAGTGAATTATCTAAAACAGAAATCAAGAAAATAATCCCATTTACAAGAGCAACAAACAAATATTTAGAAATAAATTTAACAAGGGAAGTGAAAAATCTGTAAACTGAAAATTATAAAACATTGATGAAAGAAATTGAAGACACAAATCAATGGGAAGATATCCTGGGTTGATGGATTGGAAGAATTACTATTGTTAAAATGTCCACACTACCCAAAGCTATATATACTTTCAATGAAGAAAATTAACAGGATCTCTATCAAAATTCCAATGATATTTTTCACAGAAATAGAAAAACACAATCCTAAAGTTCATATGGGAACATGAAAGACCCCAAATATCCAAAGCAATCTTGAGTAAAAAGAACACAGCCAGAGGATCACACTACTTGATTTCAAAATCTATTACTAAGCTATAGTAATCAAAACAGCCTATTACTGTCCTAGAGTCAGACATATAGGCCAATGGAAGAGAACAGAAAGCCCAGAAATAAATCCACACATTTATGGTAATTGAGTTTTGACAAAGATTTTCAAGAATAGACAACAGCAAAACAACAATCTCTTCAAATAGTTCTGGGACAACTGTATATTCACAGGTAAGAGAAAAAAAAAATAAACCTTCATCTCCCATTGTATTAAAAAAATCAACTCAAAACGGATAAAGAGTTAAGTATAAGCTCAGAAATAGTAAAACTACTAGAAGAAAAGATAGGGAAAATCTCCATGACATGGTCTGGGCAATGATTTTTTAGATACGACCCCAAAGGCAGAGACAACAAAAGGAAAACAGACAAAAGGGATTACATTGTCTAAAAAGCCTCTGAGCAGCAAAGTAAACAACAGAGTGAAGATGTAACCTATGGAACCATAGAATATATTTGCAGACCATATATCTGATCGGGGGTTAGTATCCAAAATGTATAAGGAATTCAACTCAAAAGTAAGAAAACAAATAACCCAACTAAAAAATGAACAAAGCAATTGAATGGACATTCCTCAAAAGAAGACATACAAATGGCCATAAGTTATATGAAAAAGTGTTCAACATTACTGCTTGTCAGGGAAATACAAGTTAAAACAACGAGATACCACTTCATACCTGTTAGAATGGCTATTTTCCAAGATGCGAAAGAGAAGTGTTGGCAAGGATGTGGGGCAAAAGGAGTACTTGTAGGCTGTTGGTAGAAATGTAAAGTACTACAGCCATTATGAAAAACAGCCTTGAGGCTCCTCAAAAAACTAAAGAGAACTAGCATATAATTCAGCACTCCCACTAATGGGCATATATATCCAGGGGAAATGTAATCAGTATGTTGAAGAGAGAGAGATAACCTGCTCTTCCACGTTCACTGCAACATTATTCACCATAGCCAAGATATGGAATCAACCTAAGTGTCCATGTACAGACGAAGAGACAAAGAAAATGTGGTATACACATATGCAATAGAATACCATTCAGCCTTTAAAAACAAAATAATGTTATTTGTGATAACATGGATAAACTTACTGGACATTATATTAAGTGAAATAAGTCAGGCACAAGGAAAGCAGATATTATGTGATCTCACTTACATGTGGAATCTAAGAAATTGAACTCACAAAAACAAAGATTGAAAGTGGTCACTACCAGAGGCTGGGAAATGGGAGAATTGGAGAGACATTGGTCAAAGTGTGTCGCCACAATGTGTCCGGAATTGGAGGGTTCTTGGTCTTGCTGACTTCAAGAATGAAGCCCCGGACCCTCTCAGTGAGTGTTACAGTTGTTAAAGATGGTGTGTCTACAGTCTGTTCCTTCAGATGTGTCCAGTTTCTTCTGGTGGGTTTGTGGTCTTACTGACTTCAGGAGTGAAACTGCAGACCTTCACAGTGAGTGTTACAGTGAGTGTTACAGTGAGTGTTACAGCTCTTAAAGGCCGCGCATCTGGAGTTGTTGGTTCCTCCTGGTGGGTTTGTGGTCTCGTTGGCTTCATGAGTGAAGCTGCAGACCTTTGTGTTGAGTGTTACAGCTCATAACCTTTGTGTTGAGTGCTCATAAAGGCAGCATGGACCCACAGAGTGAGCAGCAGCAAGATTTCCTGTAAGGAGCAAAACAACAATGCCTCCACACTCTGAAAAGGGATCACAGCAGGTTGCTGCTGGTTGATTCAGGCAGCCTGCTTTTATTCCCTTATCTGACCCCACCCATATCCTGCTGATTGGTTCATTTTACAGAGAGCTCATTGGACTGTTTTGACAGGGTGCTGATTGGTGTGTTTACAATCCCTGAGCTAGACACAGAGTGCTGATTGGTGCATCTACAATCCTCTAGCTAGGCATAAAAGTTCTCCAAGTCCCCACTAGACTCAGGAGCCCGCCTGGCCTCACCCAGTGGATCCTGCACCGGGGCTGCAGGCGGAGCTGCCCACCAGTCCCGAGCCATGCCTGCACTCCTCAGTCCTTGGGCAGTCGGGATCGGGCGCCACAGAGTGGGGGGCGGTGCCCATTGGGGAGGCTCGGCCGCACAGGAGCCCACCGTGGCGTGGGGACTCAGGCATGGCGGGCTGTAGGTCCCGAGCCCTGCCCCAGGGGGAGGCAGCTGAGGCCTGGTGAGAATTCGAGCGCAGCATCGGCGGGCCAGCACTGCTGGGGGACCCGGGGCATTCTCTGCAGCTGTTGGCCTGGGTGCCACGCCCTTCACTGCCCGGGGCCAGGGTCCCCGAGCTGGCGCCCGCGCACACGCTGGCTGGCGAGCACCACGCACAGCACCCGGTCCCACTAGCGCCTCTCCTTCCACACCTCCTCGCAAGCAGAGGGAACCGACTCTGGCCTCGGCCAGCCCAGAGATGGCTCCCACAATACAGTGGCAGGCCGAAGGGCTCCTCAAGCGCCACCAGAGTGGATGCCAAGGCAGAGGAGGTGCGGAGAGCGAGGGTCGCTAGCATGTTGTCACCTCTCAAAAGGACACAAAATTTCAATTACACTAGAGAAATAAGTGTAAGAAAACTATTGTACATCGTGGTGACTGATAACAATATATTACATGTTTGCTAATTCCTAAGAGAGTAAAATTTAAATATCTCACCACACAAAAAAATTATTTGAGTTAATATATATATATAAGCTTGATTTAGCCGATTTACAATATATACACATATCAAAACATCATGTAAGATACCATAACTATACTATTTTTGTCAAAAATAAAATAAAATAAACAAATAAAAGCAACAACACAGTAAAACGTTTGCCCCTTCATAGTGTCAAACATTTAAGATCACGTTAACACAAAATGCCCACGAGATTGTGAGGAAACAGCACTCTCATACACTAATGATGAGTCTGGCAATTTCTACACATTTTGGAATGTAAATCTCCCTATATTTATTAAACTATAAGTAAGCATATCATTTGATCTAGCATTCCACTTCTGGAAACTTTCATTTTCAGAAAATAAACTCATACGTGTAGAATGATACTCTTTTCAAACAGAATTTTGGTTTATCACATCCTGTATAAAAAAGATAAATACTCAGAAAAGTATGAGCCAGTTTGAGCCTATTTGAGCTCCCATACTTCAATGTACTTTCCATTTGATGTTTCCACTTCTCTGGATAAGAAAACCATAGGAGAAAAAACAATGTCAACAAAGTAGAGCCTGTACTTTCTTTATTCAGTGGAAAAGCTAGTGAGAAAGGGGTACAAAAAAAAAAAAAAAAAAGCTAAGAAAGAACAAATGAAGGCATGGGGGACTCAGGCAGGAAGCCATGGGGAAACAAATGAGTAAAGTAATCCTGCCCCCCAAGGTTTGCAACTTAGTGGGATACAAAGACAGATATTAACCAAAGGGATACACAAAAGATGGCAGTGGTTTAGGGGAAGAGCAATCACAGGACAAATACAAGCAAATCTCAGGGTTAAATCCTCAGCAGTTTAATTTCCCACTATTTATCATGGAAGATATATAACAAAGGTCAATCCAATTTTTGGTCTTACTTTGTATAAACATAAAAACAAAAATAGTTTCAATGTTCAGCCATACAGTGTTTTAGACCTGGGTATTAACTACATCTGCATAAGCTGAAGGGAAGAAGATTGAGAAACACACACACACACCCACACACACAATTATGCACATTTCTTAACTACTGCCACCCCTCGTGGTGTCAAAAGGAAAGCATTATCTTTCTTAGAATTTTCTTACAAAGATAGTAAATAGATACACACCACACAACCTGATTTAAAACCAGTTTCTCCTATACAATATTTTAGTTTGATCTCCAATTCTCCAATTTCTCTTCAAGAAACCAAATTACCTAATGATCATTGAATAAAAAAGTGGCACCAAATATATTGTAGTGCTTGTATAAATGCAGCTGACCACATACTTATTGAGTAACTGTATTTCATGCATTTTGTTAGGCATTAAGGGAGAAATATGGAGAAATATATGATACAGTTTATCATAAAAGAGTAACATCAAAATAGAGTCATATATCCACATCTGCTGGTTCTGACAAAGGAGGAATTGAGGAGCTGGGACTCAGAGTTGTCAAGATCTAAAAAAAAATTTACCCCCTTATTACTATATATGTCTGATTTGACACTTTGCTCCATATGTATTTTTTAGGGATATAAGACACATTATTGTTTTTTAAGAG
Source organism: Trachypithecus francoisi (assembly GCF_009764315.1). NCBI lineage: Eukaryota > Metazoa > Chordata > Mammalia > Primates > Cercopithecidae > Trachypithecus > Trachypithecus francoisi. The sequence goes on along the minus strand of NW_022681472.1, from coordinate 76,126,225 downwards.
ATGTAAGACAGCATGTGTCCCTCTCCTTGCCAAAAAGCACATTTTCTACAGTTCTCAATCTTTTACATGATCTACTGGTCACAAATAATGGTAACAAAACAGCTGCTCTTTATTGAGTGTTTACTGGGTATCAGGCGCTATGCTGAGCATTTATATAAGTGGCCTCCAGTTTTCACGACAACCCTGTGAGGTATGTATTTTTGTTATTTTACAGATTAGGAAACCTGTAGGCTCAAAGTTATTAATAACTTGGGAGAGATCTTACCACTATCACATGGCAGAGATGGGTCTCAGACTCATGTGTGTTGAACTACAAAGCACACTGTGATTCCACTGCCTAAAGACAGAAACTTTGGGAATATAGATGTCTTACAATTTTTGCTACAATATTCACTTCTCCACTTTATGACATCTTTTTGTTGTTGTTACTCTTTTCTGCCTGATAGGGCCTACAGATCAGAGTTAATTTGCATGACTATTTCATTTAGGAGTCAAGAAACTAAATATTGGCCAGGCACAGGGGCTCACACCTGAAATCCCAGCACTTTGGGAGGCCAAGGCAGGTGGACCACTTGAGGTCAGGAGTTTGAGACCAGTCCGGCCAACATAGTAAAACCCCGTCTCTACCAAAAATACAACAAATTAGCCAGATATGGAGGTGTGTGCCTGTAATCCCAGCTACTCAGGAGGCTGAGGCCAGAGAATCAGTTTAACCTGGGAGGCGGAGGTTGCAGTGAGCTGAGATCGTGCCACTGCACTCCAACCCGGGCAACAGAGCGAATCTCCATCTCAAAAAAAAAAAAAAAGAAAAGAAAAGAAAAGAAAAAAGAGAAGCTAAATATTACCTACTGTTTATTTTACTTTTAGAGAATCTACCACTCAAAAATGTTACTGTATGTATAGGAATGTAAAGTGAAAATAACTCGAAATGGTAAATACAGGTCTTCTGTTAAGAAGGATTTGATTTGCCTTTGTCCCTGTTTCTGCAAAAGTAAGAGGGCATGGAATGCCTAGGCTGGTTTTGATGTCTATTAGATAGATTTCTCCTGAGAAGCTGGGATAATCTCTTATATTTATATAGTGGCTATCATATCCCTGGCACTTAGCAATTGTCAGAAAGTGATTAGATAAGAGAACCTTAAGAGATTAGTGTAATATAACCCAGACTTTAATGCATCTGTTCTCTGTTGGCCTTCGAAGTCAGGCCCCACATGCCATTTTTTTTCACAGTAAATCCACGGGTAACTGTAGGTTTCTATACTACGATTTGTTTTTCTATTCAGTTGGTTTTAATACTATCATCTTGGTGTGTGGATCTTCTTTGCCACACGGTGTTTAAACACTGGATTGTCCTTTCGTTTGCAACTTCAGTATCATAAAATGAAGGCTCTTCAATTATATACCAAAGTTTGACCATTATTGAGGTGGACCTCTATCTTAACTCACTTTTTTTAAAGAAATGAAATGATTAATTAATCTCTTCTCCTAATCCCCAGACTCCACATTTTTCCAGAACACTCCATTTCTCTTCAACTCACTCCATTTCTCTTAAGTCCATAGGACTTGGGGCAAAAAGGATGCTTAGTGATTGGTTGTAAATATTGGGATAAAAAGCAAGCCCTTTTCACATCCCTTTGATTATTTTTACAGATTGCCCAATGTTCCTTTTTAAAGACTGTTAATGTTTCTTAAAAGCCCCAGAATGATTGCTGATACTAATCCTAATGCATATCGAAGCATATTGGCCTCTTGGCTGGGTTTCACTGTTTGAAATTGAATGCACATTGAACCCTATCAGTTCCCCTTCTTGCTCTCCTATTCTTTTATATACCGATCCACACATATATATACCGATCCACATACACAGGTTTTTGGTCTTACATGGCCCGTAAGGTTCAAAGCATGTCATCAAAATACTTAGGCACAGTTCTTCACCACTACCACCTTTCCTTGATGTCAAATGAATACCTTGCCTTTTGTAGGCTTTTCTTACAAAGATACTAAATATATACACACCACACACTTGGCTTACAATCAGTTTCTCCAATATAATATTCAGTTTGATCTCCAATTTATTATCATCTCAATCCATGTAGCTCTTCCTATCTGAAACAATGTCTCTGATGAAATGTTTGATATGAGTTCTGAATTCTAATAATATTCTAATCCTTACTTCCAGCTTACTTATTCTTTCACATGGCCCACCTCTTCCTTTTCGTTATATATATGAGGTATTTTGTTATTAATCAAAGAAGAGTTACTAAGTTACTAAGAGGAATATAGAATTATTATTAGAGTTACTAAGAGGAATAGAAAATCATTAAAAAAAGATTATTCTGAAAATTCTTTATCTGCATAGACACCTCCCCTAACACACACACACATACACATACACAGCCTCAGCATTTTCCTTTTAAGACTGAAAAATGGAAGAATACTAGAATCATAAAATTTATTTTGTTGTCTTCACAGTACATTTCCATAATTGGCTTGGGTTGTCTCTTAAAATTGAAAATTATTTAATTAAATATGTGGAATTTCTAAATATAGAAGTACAATACACTAAGCAAAGTAATATTAACTGGTGTTTTTATATGGCTTTTGTCTTACATTAAAATTTTTGCCCTTAAAGATCCAGGAAAGAACTAAGGTCATTGTGGAAATATTTTTAGAAGAGAGTGGGTTGCAAGATGTTTAAAACTCTGATATGCAAAAGAACTTCATTGTGAAGAACATAACTTTACTTCATTTTGTATTTTAATCCAGAGACAGATGATAGTATTCTCTTGAATACTAGGCCTTTCTTGTCAACATGGTCCTGGCTGAACAAGCATGCCAAACTGGTCGCATAACCTAATTTCAGTAGCCTTCTAAAGCTACTGGTAGTTTTGTAAGATTTTTCCCTGAAGATCTCTGCTTTCCCTATTGCCTAGTTAAGATGAAAAGAGAAATTCATGTGTTTGCAGTCCTAATAAGTGGAGAAATCACTAGTGCAAATCAAGGAGGTCAGAACAAAGAAATTCAGATTGACAGACCTGGTTTGAATGAGGAAAATAGTCTATTTATTTTGTAACTTCTCTGTGTTAGATGTAAGCTCCATGTGATGTTAACTTCATGGAAGAAGAACATTGATTTAGAAGGAACCATACATTAGTTTTTATATTTGTGTGTCTGCAAATCTTCAGGAATCTTGTTTTACTTCAGAAAAGATTAATTGTTTGTCTTTTTCATCAGCCGTTACTTAGGTTGTCATGGAAGTTATTTAAATTGTCATTTAAGTTATCAGTTCAGTTATCAGTTCCATATTTTCAGTGATAAAATCTCAAATTTGTCCTTTCAGGAGTTCTATATTTAAGGTTAATTTTGCTGTAAGTTGTTCTACCAAAAGCTGCATTGTCCAGAGAGCAGTTCAGATTTAATCATTTTGTAAGATTAACAGTAAGAAAAAAGCATGACCATAACATCGTATATGACTCACACCAACTTTGGATGTAAAAAATGAAACATCAAAAATGGATCACATCGAAGGAAAAGAAAGTCAATGTAGGAACATAACTGAGAGTGGACATCCTACTGGAAAAAAAATGGTAACACTGTGTTCAGGTGCTTTTTTATTCCTAATAACTAATTTAGTAAAGTACTGTGTTAAGTATAGAAACCACAACCATGACACATTGAAAATTTCCGTTGTTTGTCAAAGGTCCTTGGCTGAGTAGATTGGCCAAGTCACTCAGGTTTTATCTACCAACTAGAGTGTAAGCTCCTGTAGGTCAGGAATTACAGTAATTTTTCTGCACACCTCTTTTAGAAGGTGCTCAAAAGACACTCTCTGCCTTACAGAGTCCTAAAACGGCCCTGCCAAATCCTTCCTCACTCAAGTCCCTAGACACACTCTTGATTGGGAGCAGAGGGCAAATTGGACATCAAAGAGTTGCTAAAGGCTTTTCTGCTGTGGAAGCTGAGGAGTTGATGATTCTTTGATCTCGGCTTCCACACACACACATTGCCCCCACACATACGCCACAGCTTCTTCCTTCAGGTCCCACCCTTCATCTCTCCTTTTCTCAGCTTCACTCACAGAAGACCCCCTGACACTCTGGTCCACATTAAGGAACAAAACTAAACAAGAGTGCGAACAATCAACCTTCTAATCCAGACAAGTTGCTCTCATAGCCTTTGGCTCCCTTGTCTGAATAAAGAAAACATTTGGTGAGATCTTTTAAATCTCAGTAAAAAAAATCAAGAGCAGTTTTTATTCTCTTTTAATACAGAACCCAAATTGTATTGCTAGTGCTATCTTCATTCAGCTCACCTCTTGAAGAACCAAAAGGGAACATGTCTAGGAACCTAATCTGAAGTTTAAATTCCACAAGCTGTATAATTCTTGAAAACCAAATTTTTAAAATTAAAATTTAAGCCTGTTCTGAATGAATCTGTCCTAACAGTGCAGAATTTCATTAACTGCAATGTAAAAGCATATGGATGGTTTATTTTGAGAATAAACTGATAGAATTATGGTCTGAAAGTGTCTCAATGTTAACCTCTCTTACACACACAATGAGAATAATTGGAAATAAACGTCAACTTCATCAGGACAGGTGTGGTTCTTAATGTGCTATTGTCTTAAATGTATATGATATTTTCAAACATACATTAATGAAAGGGAATAGATAATACGAGCTTTAATGTTTTAAATTTCAACTGCCTAGAGAAAGGGAACTGAACCTACTGACCTTCTGGGGACTCTGTGTGGGAAGGTCAACTAGGTCCTGGAATCAGCAGGTTGTGTCAACACTAGACTGAGCCCCTAAATGAAAGCTTGTGTACCGCATCATTCAAGCCTATTTTGCTAAATGGTAGTTACATGGCCTAAGTCATCCACACACGTCTCCAAAGTTCAGGCATTGATTACTCAATTTTAATTCAATAAGCACGTTCAGATACTTTCTGTATGTCAAGTTCTATGATTGAAATGCTGTTAAATATAAGAAAGAATATAGCAAAATTGAGAAATCAATTCCCAAGTTATATTTACAACTGCAGTTTCATCTTTTGAGTTTTTCTATATCACATGAGAATTCAAGGTTCATAGAAGGCTCATGGTAGGTGATTAGTTTTTCCTGACCAATCTAGGGAGAAAATGGAAAGTGCTGAATGGAGATTTACAGACCTGGACCTAATTCTAGGCAGGTAGACATTTTAAATCAGATTTAAAAAATAGATTTTCCATTTCTAAGTGAGTAGAAAGTCCCTTCATTTGTTCCTTCTTAACTATTCTTCTACCTTTAAGCCATTAAAGATGGATGTTTACCAAAATTCTATTTTTGTCTATTTGGTCTGTTTTGCAGCTAATGGATTTAGAATGTCTAGAGAAGTTCCTGGCACACAGTAGGTCCTCAAAAGTATTCTTGGAATGCATAAACAAATCAACATTAACTTCAGAGCCAACTATTAGTATTTTTGTTATGTGTTTTACTTTCTCATTAGGCTCAGTGTTTGGGTTCTGCATCTGATTCCTTTTTCATTTTTCTCCATATACCCTATCATCAACAGGTTCTAACTTTGCTTCACCAATGACTCTCATAGCCTTCCTTTGATTTTTTTTTTTTTTTTTTTGAGATGGAGTCTCACTCTGTCACCCAGGCTGGAGTGCAGTGGCACAATCTCGGCTCACTGCAACCTCTGCCTCCCAGGTTCAAGTGATTCTCCTGCCTCAGTCTTCTGAGTAGCTGGGACTACAGGCGCATGCCACCACGCCTGGCTAAATTTTTGTATTTTTAGTAGAGACGGGGTTTCACTGTGTTAGCCAGGATGGTCTCGATCTCCTGACTTCGTGATCCACCCGCCTCTGCCTCCCAAAGTGCTGGGATTACAGGTGTGAGCCACCACGCCCGGCCCCTAAATTCTATGTGTACTGCCAGAAGCCTACTTAACTTTCCATTCTTTCTTGTCTGATGGAACACAATAGCCTCCTGCCTGGTTTCCTTTTCTCTAGTCTTTCTTTTTCATGACTCGTTTTATCTTCTATTGCATTCCTAAAACATAGCCTTGGCCATGTTATGGCAATTCATTCATTTCTTCAGCAAGTATTTATTAGGAGTTAGATGTATGCCAGGCAAGGATTGAAAAGACTGAAAAGGCTCTTCCTTTATGAAGCTTCTATTTCTACCTCATTAGTCTTAATAACCCCTCACTGTGTACAAAGTAGTGACTAGACTACTACATTGACATCAAAACTCTCCACAATCTGACCTCATCAACTTTCAAGCTTTCAATCCCATTAAAGTCCTTTCTGTATTCATGTACTTGTCAAATCAGACTAAGCCCATGAATGATTCATGTTGTCCCATATCTCTGAGTTCACACTGGCTTATCTCTGGGTAATAGACTCTGCCACTGTCTGTCCTATAATAAGCTTTCACATATCTGATTTTGCCACCTTCATGAAACCTCCTTTGATTTGTCTCATTTCTTTGAAAACAATCTTCTTTTATTTGTGTTTGTTTTTGCCTCTCTAAGGATACTTTCACATAATAATGTATATGCTATTTATTAGTTTACATGTCTTACCTACCATAATACATTAGAACTTTCTCAAGGTCAGAGGCACTGCTTTTGTTTTGGACTCCCCACAGCAACTGGTACAATGCCTTATACTTGGGCACTCAGTGAATGTTTGTTGAATAGAAAAAAATATAGAATATCTTGTAACTCCTTCACTTTATATTACACTCTTTTTAAATTAGTGTTAATGCTTCACTTTTGAGTAAATATCACAACATCCCAATTCGCATATCCCAAAAGGCAATAATTATAGAGTGGTTAAGAATCCAAGTTTTGGCCAGGCACGGTGGCTCACACCTGTAATCCCAATACTTTGAGAGGCTGAGGTGTGCAAATCACTAGGTCAGGAGTTCAAGACCAGCCTGGCCAACATGGTGAAACCCCACCTCTACTAAAAATACAAAAAATTAGCTGGGCATAGTGGCGGGTACCTGTAATCCCAGTTATTTGGGAGGCTGACGCAGGAGAAGTGCTTGAACCTAGGAGGCGGAGATTGCAGTGAGCCAAGATCACACCACTGCACTCCAGCCCGGGTGAGAGAGTGAGACTCCATCTCAAAAAAAAAAAAAAAAAAAAAGAATCCAAGTTTTGTAAATCAAAAAAATTTCAGATTTATTCTGGCTTCATTGTTCATTATGTATCTTGAACAAGTTATTTAACTTCTATGTGCCTTATGTTCCTCATTAGTAAAGATGGGCAAACAATAGCTAACTCACAGAGTTACTTAATACCTAAAATATGATAATGAGCATATGACAATTGGCACAGTATCTGACACTTATTTAGTAATTGTATTTATTATCACTGCAAAAACAGAGTGTCTGATTGTCTCTTCACTCATCATCCATCTCCTTCCTCGCATTGTTCTTCTTCCTGTTTCTATGATTGTGTCCCCACTCTATCCTATCCCTCCTCCCTGCCCCCTCCTCAAACAAACAAGCAAACAAACAAACAAACCTTTCTTTTGCTCCTATTTAAGGCATATGTATCCAGTAGAAGCCATTTCAAACCTTACCTTCTTCATAAAGTTATCTTGGCTTTTTCAGCCCATATCTAGTTTGCACTTCCGTGAACTATCATCATACTCAGGATATTATGTCACAAAATCCACATCTTCCTACATACACTTTGTTGTTAGTTACTTATTTTGGTATATTTATTTGACATATCTATTATCTACATATCTACAGATATAGCTATTTCTATATCTATCTGTTTATCTTGAACTCCTCATGACATTTAGCACAATGCTTCATACAGTGGGAAGTATACATTAGACTTAGGAACAAGAGATGTTAGTTACCAAAAGCTGGAATTTGAATTCTGCTATTTTTAGAAAAACAGGTGATCACAGAAAAGCTATTTAACCTTTTTGAGCCTCACATTTCTTCATATAGGCAATGGAATGATAACGCTTACATTACTGGATAACTGCTATGATTACAGTAGAAAATACATGTGAGTACTTAACACAGTATCTGAAATCTAGTAGAAACTTCATAAATAGAACTCGCAATCATGTCTTCATCACTGTTACTACTATTACCAGTTAATTAATTCCTAAACTCTCATAAAACAGATACTCAATGAAGCCATAAACCCCATTTTAACTGAAAACAACTGAATTTGTGGTATGCTCTCTCTTGAATTCTCTGTTTCTGTCTCTCTCTATATCTGTAGATTTCTTAAATACTTCATTACATATTTCCTTCTCTTTTTTTCAGTAAGTCCACAAGGTTTTCAATTTGCTTTGTAATGAGAATAAAAGCAAAAAAAAAAAAAAAAGTAAAAGAAAAAAAAACTGAAATGAATTACTTTGTGTCTGGCCTTAATTTAAAAATCATTTTGTCAGAGTGGAAGGGTTTAGAAGGACAAAGTCATTTTTTTCCATCAATAGATTTCAGTACATCTGCCCTGAAAAATGAAACATTTTAAAAGCAGCTAAAGTTTATTACTGGTTTAGAATCTTTTTTCTATGTTTACTAAGAATATTTGAGACAGGACTCAAAGACATTTTAATGCCCAGATCTTACGTGGAGCAATAATAACATCTTAGCCCTGAAAATACCACATTTTTGGTTTTCCACTGTGGAACTGAATGAATGTAAAGATGTTGTTTACTTGCCTCATATATGTCTGAAGCCAGACTAACCAGTATATGGAAGAAAGAAACTGGTGTCTTCCATTTTCAAGGGTTGGCTCATTAAGAATGCAGTGATAAGTTTGCTCTGTTAAAAAAATTAGCTCACATTTAAATCCATGGCTGTGTTAATGCAGAAGGTACAAGAAATGCTTTACGGGCCTGAAAACCTGGAGAGACACCAGTTCAAATAACTCCCTGTAAGGATCCTGTGATTCTCAACTTTCAGACAATAAGATCCTGTGATTCTGAACTTTTAAACAGTAAGTTTCAGCCAGAGTTTAATATGTCCCTTGATTAGCAAGTGCAAAAGTATCTTGAAATATATTTGATATTATGTCATATTTCTTTTATATGACTCTATTGGTCACAAACTTTCAAAGTCTCTCATTTAGGGCTGATTTCTTCACTCTTCCATAACTCATTCAAAAAATGACTTGCAGCTTTTTATGTATTAGATAACTATGAAAATACCACCACAATATCTCTATAGTTACAATCCTATCATGAAAACAATTCTGAATATGGTCAATTAAGGAGACTTTGTATGGAAGTTCATCTCTACTTTTTAGTAGCGACATTATCATAATCAGTTTATTTGCCCAATATGAGTTTTTTTTTGTTTTTTTTGCTTATTTGTTGATGAGCCATCAAACAATACTGCAAGGCAGCACTAGGGTGACTGCTAAATGAGAACTCTAAGAAGAACAGAAGTAGGTAAAAGAGGGAATACCATCTGCTAGTGCACTTTGAGAAGGTTTCAAAAAGAGGAAAGAATCGGCTGGGTGCAGTGGCTCATGCCTGTAATCCCAGCACTTGGGGAGGCTGAGGTGGGTGGATCACCTGAGGTCAGGAATTCGAGACCAGCCTGACCAAAATGGAGAAACCCCGTCCCTACTAAAAATACACACACACAAAAATAAATAAATAAATAAATAAATAAATAAGCCAGGAGCGGTGGCGCATGCCTGTAATCCTAGCTACTCAGAAGGCTGAGGGAGGAGAATCGGTTGAACCTGAGAGGCAGAGGTTATGGTAAACTGAGATCACACCACTGCACTCCAGCCTGGGCAACAAAAGCGAAACTCCATCTCCAAAAAAAAAGAAAAGAGAAAAAAGAGGGAGGAATCTGAGTGGGGATTTAGAAGTAAGAATATGAGTGGATTTGGTCACTGGAAAAGAGAAGGCAAAGAGTGAAAATGGAGTGGAGTTGAGACGAACTCTGGCTGGCTAACAACATGAATTCAAGTAAGAGATTGGAAAGGCATTTAAAAACTTGAATATTAGGCTAGAAATATTATGGTTTTTGTTCACAAAGATCATAGATTTTAAATTCAGAAATACCTTAATTTGGATCCTGGCTTTGCCAATTTCCAAAGACCTGAATTTACATAAGCTATTCGGCCCATATGAGTATCAGTTTCCCAAGCTGTAGCGTAAGGACAATAATAACCTTCAGGCTGGGTGCAGTGGCTCATGCCTATAACCCCAACACTTTGGGAACCCGAGACAAGAGGATTGCTTAAGCTCAGGAGTTTGAGACCACACTAGGCAACATAGTGAGACCTTGTCTGTACAAAAAAAACATTTTTAAAAAAATTATCTGGGTGTAGTGGCACGTACCTGTCATCCCAACTACTTAGGAGCTGAGGTGGGAGGATCACTTGAGCCCAGGAGTTTGAGGCTGCAGTGAGCCTTGATCACTCTGCTGCACTCCAGCCTGGACAACAGAGCAGGACCCTATCTCAATAATAATAATAAAATAATAATAATGATAAACTTTCAAAAGTGCTGAAAGAATTTAAAAAACATGCAATATTTTTATCGTATTATATGTGGAATATATTGGTTGTTTGATGTGGGCCCTCCACTTGTTCATGCCGCAGACCTATTTTCTCTTTCTTGCTTTGCTCTGTGCCCAAGGAGGCTGGCTTCTGTGGACTTCATCACCTGGTGCCCACACCCCCTGGTTTCTGGCTGGGCTTGACCAATGGAAGGCACTGGTAGAAGATTTGAGGGTGGGAAGAGGTACAATCCATGGTATTTCTTCCCCACTTCCTCCCTGTGAAGGTACTGGTTGGTTGTATCCTTCCATGACATCACTTCCTGCAGTGCAGGAGCTTTTCTATGGTTTCAGATCTTACTGGGCTCTGGTAACATAATTTATTCTCTCTACATTGGCAGTTTCCCTTGATGCCAGTCTCTGGTTGTCTCAACATCTTTCATTGTTTCTCTTATCTTGTCTATACTTTAGAAGAAGTCATTTTATTAAAGCCCGTTATTCTGCTTCCTGCTGAGGCCCTGATGGTATATGCTGGGTATGTCTTAATTCCATTCTTATCATTCTAATGACAATGGGAGCCACCAGAATATGGACACAACATGATACAAACCATGCTTTAGGATGTTTAGGGATGGTGTGATATATACGAGCACCTCTAAAAAAGAAGTAGAGTAATACCAACAAGAGTTTTAATATACAAATGAAAATTCTAGCTAATTGTTCCATGGGGCAGGGAAAGAGTAGTAAGCACAAAACTGCAAACTAAGCGATGAGTAAACTTACCTCTTAATGAGAGGTCATCATTACCAAACATGGTGAGCAATGAGAGAAAAGAACTAACAATGAATCCAAAGATGGTCTATCTGTTGTCTTATCAAATGCTTGATTTTTACCCAGCTGTTTACCAATTAAATCAAACCTAACGTCTTCTTAACTACTCATCAATATTTCAATTTGTGTGAGAAGAGTGACTTGATATTTCTCATTGACTTTTATTACTTGAGTAGGCCCAAAAGAGAGAGAAGGTAACTATAAAAGAAAAGACAGATGGATAAACTGGTATATACAGTTCTCACAGGGATGATTCACATTCTAGCATATAATCCCAAGTCCTGGTATCCAAACACCTGATCAATTCTCACTGCCATATTAACAGTCCTATAAAACATATTGTGTTTAATAATGTGTTATAAAATAATCCAAAATAACCCTATGAGTTAAAATTGTTTTCACCAATTTTAAGATGAAGAAGCTAAGGATAATGAAGGTAAAGCTATCTCTTTATCTACACTAGTGTGTTTTTGCTCTGTGTTCTTTCATATATATACATATGTATAAAAATATACTTTTTTCTCTGCTCAAAAAAATCTGAAAACAGAAAAACATAAAGAAGAAAAATTAAAATGGCCATAGTCTGCTCTGAATTATTTGGTGAATTTTTCTGTATTTTTGTGTAAAGAGAAATATATAGATCCCTAAAACATATAAGCACATCTACACACATATGTGCATACGTGTCTATATTTAAATAGTTAAAATCATACTGTAATAACTTTATAGTACTTTTTATTATTTGATATCATAGCTCAAGTCATTTTTAAAAATCCATGCATTTTATTCTGTGCCAGGTATAGACCTAAACACTGACTTGATTCTAATCACAGAGTCTAGAAAGAGCAGCTCTAAGAATTAGAAACATAATTATGACCACAAACCCTATGTTCTTTCTCGTATCTTACAAATGCTTTCCAGTCTGGCTCTCCCCATCCCCACTCCTCAAACTGGTAAGGACTTGCTTAATGCCAATCTTTTGAACTATGGGCTTCTTGTTGACCAAGGGTGTTTCTACATGACTTATAGTTTGTTAGTGATCCTTACCCTCCTCTTCCCCCACCCCACATACCTGCACCACACTATCTGATCATCACTAATTATAATTCTTGGAGAATTTGATATTATCCTCCCCTGAAGCTTGTTACTATGTATCCCTCACCTGGAGGCCTACACCTATCTGTTTATGAGACAGTTTTAATTTAAAAAAAAAAATGTTTTTCCCATCTAATTATTTGCTTAGGCCCAACATTGTCAAATTTCAAATGCAATGACCAAGTAATCAAACATGGTTGGGGCCATTAGGTGTGAGATCTGGGACTAGCTTGTGCCGACAGTCTCAAATTCGACTAATAATTTTTTCTCCTCTGTGGCGTTCGGACTCTGGCTCCTCAGAAAGCATTAATACAGGAATATATCATAACAGTTTGGCTTTCTTGCATAACTACAATTGTATACTTCTAATGCACATATAGAGAAGATGGAATACCTACACTACTGGCAAGGCTGGATAGAAATGGGGGAACCAGGGAAAGGAGGCCTTAAAAAAGATAAGAGAATAAAAGATAAAACACTAGGTAGCTGTGTCATGTCAACACCATTTCTTTCTAATGAGCTATGACATTTAAACTATAGCATCTGGAAAATCGTAAACACACAGTAAGAATCAGCTATAAATTATCTCTGAATGCTAGCTATTTCTAAACATGCAATGTATTTTCGTATCAACATCACACTTTAGATACAATATAAAACCTTGAGAAAGAAAGAAATATCACTCCTAATCACATCATCTGGGATAAAATAATGATTACCATTTTGCATATTTCTTTTTATTTCTTTTAAAAATATACATACATTCACTTTAACATCACCTAAGAAATGTAGATGTATATTGTTTCCATCCTTTTAATACCTATTTCAAGTCACAAATATTGACTTGAAATAGGTATTTGGGGCACAAGTGACAGGGTCAGTTAATGACATATTTCAGTGTCCAAAATACACTCCAAAGACATACAGAATGAGCTGCACTGGGCAGAGAACTTGACAGATCTGTGTTTTGTGTTTGTTGAACTTTCCCGTAAGATCATCAGGTTACAGCTGTGGGTCTAAGACTGAGAATATATCCTCACACTCTAAAACTCTCCCTGCCCATTTGTGCCCCTCCCTCTTTGAGGTCAAAATAACAGTAGAGAATCCTTTCACCTGGGTTGAATCTTGGTCTTAGGTAACATTATAAAGAACTTAAGTTCTCTGCAATGTAGTGGCACAGACTTGGCTTTGAGCCTTATTTTAGACATAAAAATCTTAACGCTCTTCTCTTTTTTTCAGCAAATGTGGTTAGCAACCCTTGTAAGAGTATGCAAATTGAATTTGAGTAAGGTTAAGCATAGGACAAATTTAACTTTAATTATCAACTGACTGAAGTCTTAGGCTATTTATATATCATGTAAAAATAAGCATTGACATGTTTCTCAATGGTATGATATAGCATAATAATGAATATGACTCTAACATAGTTACCTCTTATGTGCTATGTGACTTTAGTTAATTTGCCCACCTCATTGTGCTTAGGGTTGCTAACTTGAGAAATAGGACAATAATATTACCTCGCTTATAGGACTGGTGTGGATTCAAGTAACACATATATTGTAAATGCATTTTATATTTGTATATATAATATAGATTATATGTGCGTGTGTGTGTGTATTATATATAAAACTTTAACAGTGTGTGGTACAAGGTCATCACTATATAAATATGACTAAATATTTCATTATTTTTATAATTATTGCCCCTTTATTTAGTAATATCATTTCATTCATCCTTTTATTCTGTGAAATATAAAATAAGTGAAACCCTTAATACAATCTGGGAGTTCCCAATACTCATTTTTACATTGGATCATAAATCCCTTCACAATATTGTTTTACTTATATCAGAGTTACATAGTGACAGTTCCATTGGTTATCAAATAGCTTTTTACCCTGTCTTCTTCCTTGCTTGCAGGAAGCCAATACTGATCACACAGCTCTTTCCTCTTGTACTTGGAAAGGTGACATTTCCCTGCCCATGTGTTGAATCACGGCCAGTCTAATTCAATCATCATTAATTCAGTTGACTAGATTAGTGACTGGTCTGGTGAATGCCTTGTGGCCCAACTCTGGTTAATGAAAATGAAGAAGTCTGCTGTGGGAGTGAAGAGGGCTTAAAGGTTTCCTCCATAATAAAAAGGGATCGTGTGTGAAAATGTGCTTTTTCTACATTGTCTTCTGTTGTGAAGTCTGGAACATATAATATAGAAGTTTCCTTTTTTTTTTGAAGTTTGTCTTTCCCGCTATCCTATAAGTTTCTTGAAATGAGGAAGGGTAACTTATTCACACTGGTAATGCCATCCTATATTCTTCCACCACCCTAAATATGGTATTTGAGGCTCAAATGACTGGAATCCCCTTTTGGAAGCCTTCACAGATACCCAATAGTGCGAATATCTTCCTCCTCTGTGTTCCCTCTATATTCTGCTCATATTTGAATAGTAGTTGGGTACGAAAGTGGATCAAGTGCTGGCTCTAGAATCAAATTGCCTGTGTTTAAATATAGATTGATCCAATTTTCTTTTCTTGTCTATACCTCCATTTCCTATTCTCCAAAATAAGGCCATCTATGGGCTATCATTTAGGATTCATGTGAGGATGACGTGTATCAACGATTATAAATCATTTTAAATAGTGCCTGACATATAGTAAATTCTTATTAAATTTGAGTGATAATAATTCTGCTATGACACCTATATCATTTTAATTCAATTAATTGTTTACACATCTGTTTCCCCTGACTAAATTGTGAGAGTCAACTGAGCTGGGATTCTTTGTTTTCCATTTCCCCACTGGCTAGCAAAGTACCTGGTGCATCGTAGGTGTCTGAGAATATTTCCTTAGCTGAGTCATGAAAAACAGGAAGGAAGAAAGGCACAAAGGGGGGCAGGAAGGCAGGCAAACAGGCAGGAAGGAAGAAAGGAAGGAAAAGAGGAAGGAAGGAAGAAAGGAAGCAAAGAAGGAAGGAAGGAGGGGGGGAGAAAGGGAAAAAAGGAAGGAAGGAAGAAATGGAGGAGGGAAGGAAGGAGGAAAGGAGGGAGAGAGGGAAGAAAGGAAGGAAGGAAGGAAGAAAGGAAGGAAGGAACAAGGGAAGAAAGGAAGGAAGGAAAGAAGGGAAGGAAGGAAGGAAGGAAGGAAGGAAGGAAGGAAAGAAGATGAAATGTTTTCATTGTTTTTGTGTTCCTTTTTCCCTTGGGATGGGGGAGAATTTAACAATCTGTAAAGTTAATCTGGTTACCTGTTTCCACCCAGTGTCTTAGAGCCCAAATCTGTCCTGATCCTCTCAAAGCCACCTACTGAGAAGACTTAGTTAGCTATGAAGGCTTGTCATTTCTCTACTGTACAAATGATGCTTTCAGCTGGACAGTGCCATCATGAGACAATGATCTCTGTATTAGGGTTGTGCGAAACCCATGGACATAGTGAGCCGTCTGAGGCCTCTGACAACATCTCTACTGTGTGGGCCCCACAGCCAGTCCGGAGCCTCAGAGGAACTGATTATACTAAAGAGACTGGCCCTCCACAGAGCATAAAACTCTCCCTGACACAACAGGCCACACAAAATGATCATATTCATGAGGGCCACACAATTTTACTTGTCTGAATCTGAGAGCTCACCCCCCCACCTGGATGCTTAAGCATTTGGTTTATAGCCTTTTAGACACTTCATAATAGAAACTTGAGGATCAGCCAGACTCTTCTCACAGGAAGTAGTTATCAAGCAAGTTCCCCAACACATCAAAACAATGAGAATAGATTGAGCTTGGTGGATTTACAGTGAGCTATCTAGTCTTCTGATACTGTTTAAAATTGTTTGGGAATCTTTGAAAGCAAATTCCAGAGTTGTGGCCTAGTTCAGGAATGCAAGCAAGACCATGAAAGTCCATCAGTTAGAAAACGTATTCCTTTGTTGTTCTGATACTGGTGGAAATGACAGCTTCTTAAGTGTGTAAAGCTGAGTATCTTTGCACAAATCAAAGAGAACAATTACCTTTTTGAAGATAATTGCAACTCAGATTTTTGTAGAGTATCTGCAGTAATTTTTCATTCCTTGTTATTTTGTCTACATTCTTCTCACAATCCTGGCATTACCCTAGCTAATTCCAACCTTCCTCAATGACAATCAGTTCCCTGTTCTGATCCCAGTTTAAGTTATTTATCTCTTTTAATGTTTCCAAACCATCCTGTTCTATTCCTACAATGTAATTAAAATTTGTAATTGAATTTATAATCTGGGTGTTTGTTTAAAATCTATCTCTTCTGGCCGGGTGCAGTGGCTCACACCTGTAATCCCAGCACTTTGGGAGGCCGAGGCAGGTGGATCACTTGAGGACAGGAGTTCGAGACCAGCCTGGCCAACAGGGTGAAACCCTGTCTCTACTAAAAATACAAAACATAAACAAGTAAGGTGGCATGCTCCTGTATTGAACCTGGAAGGCGGAGGCTGCAGTGAGCCAAGATTGAGTCACTGCACTCCAGCCTGGGCGACTGTCTCAAAAAACAAATAAATAAAAATAAAATTTATCTCTTCTACTATGGTCCTGCAAACCCCTCCACAAATAAAGATCACCTGGAAGGCTTTCTAAAATAAAAATTCCCGGATGCCATACTAGAATTTCAGAATCATAACATCAAGAGGTTGGTCGCAGGCATTTTTAATTGACACTAAAGTTTACAGAGCATTTTAATGAAGCTTAAGCTTTCTGAGGGCAGAAGTCATGTTAATTGTACTGAACTCTGTTATTCCAGTGCCTGGCACATACAAGTTCATAATAAATTCCTTTTAAGTAAATAAAATAAAAATTATAGTATCAAAAAGACAATTATTTTTAGATAGAAACTGAAAGACAAAAATTGAAGTATACTGCAATTACACACATATTTAAACCTAAAAATAAGGAAGTTATTTTTGTAAATACACTTTACCGCCTGTAAAAGGACTTAAAACCTTCTAAGCTGAAACTCCTGGGTTTTAGTCAAGAAGATGACATAGTGGGAAATAAATTGATTTTGCAACCCTGTAGACCTGGCTCTGACACTCACTAGCTATGTGACTTGCTAATTTATTTGAACTTTAGTACCGGCGTTTTCATCTATAAAAATAATAGCTACATTAAAATGTAATTGCGAGTGCAGGATTAACATAAGAAAATATAAACATAGAGCAGGGATTACACTGGGACAGTCAATGAATGATAGTATTTTCCTGCCTGATTCCTTGGTTTAAGCAAATTGTTTTAAAAACAACCAGGGAACGCTTTGGCAAGTAGTCAGCATCTCTCTGCCCTTTAGTCATCATTCTTAGTAATGTTTAGGAAGCGCTGCAGATCTTAATTTAAATAAAATGAGTAATGAATCCAGCTCTGAACTTGAATTGGCAGAATGTGTTTTCTTGATTATCTCCATTTTAGGAATATGCATGGTTTAAAACTCATCAATGTGCAAAGATCTGATTTGAAATCTGAGACTGGGGCCGGGAAGATTTAACCGCAGAGAGAATTTTTGGGTGGGGATTGCAATCTCTTGCTAATTTGTGATGATGTTTTCTTGAAAACCAGAAGAGACTTCATTTACAAAAGAGCGAGAAAGAGAGCAACCAACAGGCAAATGCAAAACTGCAAGAAATTCCATTTTATCTGTATTTTAATAATTTAAATATGAATAATATCCAGCAATGGTGAAGGAATAGAGAAGAAATGAATTTTTTTTTCGCCTTTGCTTAATTCCTTGCAGAAGATATTCTAATTGTTTTAGCTCTTTTACTGGGATGGAAAAAACAAAAAAAGATGAGACTGAAAAGGCATAAGAAAGCTTTGGCAACTCTATCTTTTCCAGCTGTGTTAACAAACTTCTGTGAAACACATGGGTAACTGGCTAAAACCCTCTAACTGCAAACTCTCTTAATCAATGACACTTCCCAGCACTGTGAAATCTATAATAAAATTAACCCTCCCATCCCTGTTTCAGGAACATCTGGGGCTTCTGACGTCTTGTTCACTTTCACTACAACTATTAAAAGGAAACTCATTTCAATAGCCCTTATCCTTTCTTGGTGAAATTTCCTCTTTTCTTTGTAGATACTGATAGCAAAGTCAGTTGTAGAGCTTTTCTTAAACATCGAATCCCTGTCACTTTGGAAATAGATGCTCTCTGCACTGACATATACTTTAGATGTTAAGTAACACTTAATTCACTATAGGTACTTGCTAAGTAAGAGAAATTATAATGCTCACAATAGACACGTTTCTTTTTTTCTTTTTCTTTTTTTTGAGACACGAGTCTCATTCTGTCGCCCAGGCTGGAGTGTAGTGGCACAATCTCAGCTCACTGCAACCTCTGCCTCCCGGGTTCAAGTGATTCTCCTGCCTCAGCCTCCCAACTAGCTGGGATTACAGGCATCCACCACCATGCCCGGCTGATTTTTTCTTTTTTTTTTGTATTTTTAGTAGAGATGGGGTTTCACCATGTTAGCCAGGATGGTCTCCATCTCCTGACCTCATGATCTGCCCTCCTTGGCCTCCTAAAGTGCTGGGATTATAGGCGTGAGCCACCATGCCTGGCCTGAGTACATAGGTATTATGTAACAATTTTCATAAATATTCAAGTACAAATGATTGTTGATAATTCAATCTGTAGGCTTCCCATTCTTTTTCTTTTGGTGGAATTCCTTGTCTTTCTAACCTCACCTCAGTACATGATGAGATTAAGGGATGATGTATTATATACGCAGCAGTTGCACACATTGTTGTTTAGTTCATAATTATCTGTACATTACACTGCGGGAGAGGCTTTAATGTGAATACACTGGAACTGAAACTGGAACTTGGATGAAAAATTGGGTGATCAACTTGTCACCATTTGCCCAGGATTGTCCTGGTTTTAAAACTGAAAGTCTAGCTTCCTGAGAACCTCCTTGGTCCTGGGCAAACTTGGATACTTGTTCACCAAAATTAATGATAGTAGCATCTTTGTTTTATACAACTTAAAAACTGAAGACCAAGTTAATGCATAGTTATGCGTAGTTATGCATATTTGTCCCAAATGAAGTATCAGAAAGTTAAATGTAGAATGAATGCGTACTTGAGTAACTATAAGATTCATTTCAGTTTGAGTTGATAACTAGAAAGTAAATCCTATTTGACTATTCTATTGGAAAATGCTACTGTCTTCATTAACATGCCTATTTTATTTCCCTGTTGAGTTTTTCACATGTAAAAGCAGAACTGAGACACAAACATCAGAGCATTGTGAAGTGACATCCCTAATGTCCAGAGTTTCTGACCAAGTTTCAACAAATACCTGGGGTTAGTAACTATTAAAATAAATGCTGCTTTTCCCTTCTTAAGAAAGATTCAACCACAGAAAGGGATTTCACTGGGCATGTTTAGGTGGCTTCCTATAACCTTATCTCCAGACTTCTATCTAGAACCAGTGATAATATCTCATTCCTTCTTCTAGTACCTGGTTCTCTAAGCTCAGTTTCTTTAGTATTAATGATCATGAAAGTAATTATCCTCTATTTAAAAACTAAGCAAAGTATATTCAGAATTTCTAGATAATAATGTTAGAGTTTTGTGTGAATAGATGTCCAACAGATTTTATCTATTATCTTTGTAGTATAACTAAAAAGTAATTATTAATCCTATTTTGCAGGTAAGAAAACTCACAGAGAGAATTTGAACTCTGATCTTATTACATCAATACTAAAAGCAGACTGAAGTGAATTCCAAGGTTGCTTATGACATAGAATAATTTGAGTCACCAAAAAATATCCTTATCATAGAGCTGCCTCTCCTCTCCCAGCCACACTTTAGCTGTCAGACCTAATGAAAAGAATTGCCAAGTTAATGAGAGGCCAAGAAATCATTTTGGCTCTGTAATTTTAAATGGGTTAGAAATGGTCACATTGTTTGAAGGACATGAGTCTGTGCTTTAGTGAAACCCTTCAGGGGGAATCTGGTTTTCTTATGAGTTGTTGCAAGAACCTTCCATACTTTATCAGCTCATGAACCCCTTAAGTCTTGTTTTATAATAGTGTAGGCTAGTTGGCAGGTTAGTTAGCCATCCACTGTCAAAACTTCACTCACAAGAATCCTCAGAATTCAGTAGTGTCCACTCCTAGCTCTGCATCAGAATGATCTGGAGAAATTTAAAAACAAAAATAAGTTCTTGGACCCATCCCAGAGCTACCAGACCTATTGAGTTTAGAGGTGCCCGTTACACTTTCAAAAGAAGCAGTGGTGATTCTGATGCCTACTTAAAGTTGAGGGCTGATGAATGTTTCATGAAATATATGGTTTTATACTAAATAAGAATTTGGAAGTGAAGTCCATGATATATTTAGATGATTTAATTTATATTCGTATTAGAGGTCATTTGGCCTAATTCGTCAGCTGTTTACATCATCTAGTTAGCTCCTGTCACTCTTATTTCCATTCCTCTTCATCATCTTAAAATACTCTGGATGCTTTGTGATAATCAAAAGATGTTAGTTCATTCTTGAAGTAGAACTCAACAGCTTCTTCCTTCTAAGCAAAGAAAGCAAGGAGATTGTCTTCAGTGAATGGAAGGGCAGTGGGTGGCGAGAATGTGCAGGGGGCAGCGATTCTGGGTCCTTGCTCAGCTGTAAGGGCTGGAACTCAACCAGGAAGGAAATTCACTAACGTTCCAGATTTGATCTATGAGCCCTGCGTGGGCAGGGAGGGATAGCCGTATTTAAATACTGTGACTTTCCTTGTACATGGCCTTTAAACACAGTACTCAGAAGCTCAGCAGAGAAACTTCACTTTAGAATTTAGATTAAGAACAGGAGCTTTAACTTAACTCTTGAGTAAAAGCAGAAATTCAGTTATATTGTCATCACATTCTAACTATGGCTGGAGAAATGTCTTTTGATGCTACGTAGGTATCAAGTGGTAAATCAATCAAAGTAGTGCATAAATTACTAGTCCTAAGGCATCACTCTGATAAGATAATGTTTAAAAGAAATAATGAGAATAATAATAATATTATGTGAATAATAATGGTATTGACACCTACTATTCCCCAAATCTTTACTGTGGTAGCCCTTGTTTTAAATACTTTATGTGCATTATATCAGTTTTTCTGATACTATATGGAGTTAATATTATATCTCCCTCATAAACATGAGGATCTTGAGACTCAGAGAGTTCAAGACACTTATCTCTAAGGTCACACAGCAGGGGAGAGTCAGAGACAGGATTCAAATACAAATTTATCTCGCTTAAAATGTTTGTAACTTTATTTCTTTCACTCGCTTCCAAAAGATCATGTTTTAGCAATCATGAATATCAAGGAAATAGCGCAAAAACCTACTGCAATGCTGAGAGAATTTTCAGTATGAAGAATTTTCTTAGAACTCACCCAAGATAGAGTTATTATGAAATTACCAGAAAGACCTGTCACTGACCATTCAGAAACATGGAACCCAAGAGAATTTTATACCTAGAGTCTTGCATGTTATTAAACTCTCAGTTATTTAGCTATTATTCATTTTCTATGTGGGTTTCAACACTAAGCAACCATTTTCTTCCAGCCATTTTTTTTTCTCTAAGAGAGAGCCTCTCAATTTGAAGGGGAGTATGTTTTTCAAGTCAGCTTTTTATGTCTGTGTGAGATTATTTGCAACGTCTCAGTTCTCTAATAAACAGAATTAATAGTATTGGGATGAGCTTCTAACAAATTCCAAACAATATGCTTCCCTGCGCAATAACTCTTCTCTGACAGCTCACCAAGATGGTGCATTTAACGGTTCCATAAATTTGTGTAATGGTAAACAAATGACTAATAAATGTCTGGATGTTCAATGAAAACATTCAAATGAACATATTGCAGAAATAAATAAATGGCCATTAAAAGCTTAACTGCCATACATGTTAACTGGGAAATTACAGTGGTTTGGGAAAATACACAGAGGGATCAGTTATTAATTAATGATTGTGCTTTTTAAAATGGATGCTTATTCAGCAACATAAATAGGACCTAAGTCCACAGAGGAAGTCTCTCAGCTTCTGGCAATAACTCTAATAATCTTATAATAATCAAATAATAAAACCACAAACTTCCAGTGAGTTTCATCAAGTTGCTTATTCTGCCCCTTTATTCCTCTGGGCTATAATTTTTAAAAGTGTGTTTTATATCTCTACTGGAGCCAATTCAAGATGTTCCCCTAATAATAAGTTTCACTGTCTTAGAAGTTTAATAAATATGCATTGAATAATACATCTCCCCGCTTGCCATCATTTAATCAGCGATCACATCTAAATTCTCTATCATCACTCTTGTATCCATGTATGTCCAATTCACCAGATTAGTGTCCTATCCCTGCTCACCAAAGAATTTTTGATAGTCTTGTAATTGATGCACTCCTTTCCGCTTATTTATTTATTTTCAACTTTTAGACTCAGGAAGTACAAGTGCAGTTTTGTTACCCGGGTGTGTTGCATGATGCAACAAACCCAAGGTTTGGGTTATGAATGTTCCTGTCACCCAGGTTGTGAGCATAATACCCCACAATTAGTTTTTCAGTCCTCGCTCCTGCTTCCTTTCCCCTCTAGTAGTCCCCAGTGTCTATGGTTGCTATCTTTATGTCCATGTGTTTCCAATGTTTAGTTTCCACTTACAAGTGAGAACACGGGGTATTTGATTTTCTGTTCCAGTGTTAATTCGCTTAGGATAGCGGCCTCCAGGGATGTACTCCTTTCCTAAATCCTTCTCCTAATGCACCCTCTTGTTAGCCTTCCTAGGTTAAATCTCTAATCCCATTTCTCCTCTGCTCAGAAATCACCAAAGATTTAAGACAGATTAAAATTCTAAATCCTTAGTCTGAAATAAAATATCTTGCATAATCCAACTCTAAACTATTTTTATGGGGAAATTAGGAGTCTTTAGGTTGTGAGAGGCCTACTTCAAAGTGGCTTAAGATGAAAGGAAGAGAGGAGGAAGGAAGAAGGGAGAAAAGGAGAGATGCAGGAAGGGAGGGAGGGAGAGAGGAAGGAAGGAAGGAAAGAAGGGAGTTTATTTAGTTTATTAATTTCAGTGTTGGTCTCAGCCACAGCCAGGTCCGAGTGCTTTAGTGATGTCATGGATGATCTTGCCCTCCTTCCTTTGGCAAGGCTTCTTCATCTGTCCTGGCTTTGCTTGCAGGAAGCCTCTCCAAAGGAGAGGGAAAAAATGGCTGCCAGCCCCTCTAGCTCCAGATCCCATCCATAGAGCAACCCAAGGGGAAGTGATACCTCTTGTAAAATCATGCCAACAAAATCCCAAGGCTGGTAATCTTTCCCTGAACCAATCACTGTTGCCAGGGAGAAGAAGCACACCAGATGTTCGGGCCCAAATGAGTTACTTATCTTTAGAGACTGGTATTGGATTAGCCTCACCCACCTTAGAAGGGCTGAGAGTAGCTAGGGATGGTTTTCCAATGAGATACTGTTGATACTAGTAAGAGATATGGGTCTTGGTCAAGGAAAACCAACAGATATCCATTATATTTTTCTATCTTTCTTTACTCCAACTTTACCTCATACTTAGTATGGGGGGATCAAGTCAAACAGAAGTATCCATTGTTCTCTATCGTCTTCTGTCAGTGTTTCCCTTCTTTATGCTGCTTTCTATGGAATTCTAAATTTGTCAATGATAAATTAAGGATTAAACAAAAAGGTAAAATGCTACATGTGACTGAGTTTCTAATAGGGTTACCAGACAAGCTACACGATGCCCAAATAACTTTTTGGTATAAGTGTGTTCCAAATATTGCATGGGATTACCCTAAGTATTTGCTGTTTATTTGAAATTCTAACTTAACCAAGTGTCCTATATTTTAATTTGCTAAATCTTGGTATCCTACTTTCTAAGAAAGTATATAGATTTTTCCAAATTTCTTTAATCATGAGACTTATTTTTTTTTCCATAAAGTGTCCTGCATGAGTGTTGCATAGAAGTTGCTTCAGGAGAAGCTATGGTATCCTATATTTCAATATGAACAAATGTAGCACTCCCTGTCCAGTCTCTTAACTACATGTATATTTTTCTTAGCCTCTGCCCTGTGGAATAAAACCATTTGCATCGATTAAAGGGTTGGAAGAAGAAGGAAGGAAAAACTTGACATGCAAAAGATATTGCCCAGAAATGAAATTAATGACTTGTGAGCAATACAAACAAAATTGGGCATTATCTCATATATTTGCCCCTGAATTGGCAATCATGACTAAGGCTGATGAAAAAAATAATACTCCTAAAATGTGGGACAATTATGTTATTTAAAAATGACACTTATTGTGCAATGGAAGTGTTCATACTTCTTTGTTTTATGTGTAACACCGAAAGCAGAGACCCACTAGCCACCTCTTAAACCATAAACTGTCATGTCAAAAAGATTCACTAAAGGCCCTCTGCACATGTCATTTTAACTATTCTACAAACTAAAAGTGTGCATATGTGTGTGTGCATATGAAAAAGACTAAAGAGATCTTCCCAAAGTTGTCACTAAGAAAGATATTTGTTTAAAAGAACACCCTTATGTGAGGTTTATCCTTTAACATTTTTCTTTACGTTATTGAAGCTACTTAATATCACATCTGGAAATGGAAAGATCTGCAAAGAAATGTCATTCATTGTGGAGGGCAAGAAGCAGAAAGCTGAGATAAATATGCCTCTGTTAAACAGAAGCAGGCAAAATTACTGAAGGAAAGAAACCAGACGTCCCCTGGTGCCCTTTCAGACAATAATTTATAAATGCCAAAGCTATCATCAAATAATAATAAAATATACATTCGATTGAGTTATGCACATTAAATGGAAAAGGGAGAATATGGTATAATTAAATTGTAAGAAAAAACACATCCTTTGGTATTTTAGTTCCCTGTTTTGATTAGTAAACTCTCCTTGGTATATAAATGCTGAGGTGACCTCTATGATTCTTCTGAGCTCCTGAAGCTCCTTAATTCCAAGAGAAGAATCACTTAAATAGTTGGATACAACTGTGTAATAGGAGCTTTGAAGGTGATAGTGGGTAGAAATGCTTGCTGTAAGAATGATCAATTTTAGAACACCTTGCTCCCTCAACTTCCCTGTTTGCCTTATAGGGTCTGTGTTCTATAGGCTCTGTCAAATAAAGACAACTTAGCAAGCTTTTGATGGCCATTTTTTCCCCTTTGGAAAGACTTATTCTAATTTATTTATATTTTAATCTTTCTCTACC
Organism: Trachypithecus francoisi; assembly: GCF_009764315.1. NCBI lineage: Eukaryota > Metazoa > Chordata > Mammalia > Primates > Cercopithecidae > Trachypithecus > Trachypithecus francoisi. Next base: position 76,100,591 of record NW_022681472.1, on the reverse strand, counting down.
AATATAGAATACTAGGTGCTTCATCCTCTCATTAGTTACCACTCCAAAGAAGAAACAAAGTTATTTGAAAAAACAAAATCTTGTATAGAGGGACAACTGCATCTTAGCAAAGAGCTTTCAAGAGCAGGATATAAGAAACTATGCTTCCAAGAGTCATAGAATAGGAGGAAGTCTCCCCTCCATTAATTTTGGACTTGATACAAAAATTTTTTAACAGACCACAAAGTCCACGAGGGCAGGAATTATGTCTTTATCGTCACCAATAGCATCATTCCTGGTAAAAAGTAGGCACTAAATACAGTTTTCTTACATGAGTTAATGAATGAATGAATGACATGGAACCTGAATTTTTTTTTAATAACACAGTAGATTTAAAGAAATTGGTTTTGTAAAGCAATAGCTTTAATATCTTTAAGTAATTGTTGGTTATCTATGCTGTGAATTAGCAAAAACTTTTTAAACTCAATTTCTCTCATTGTTCCCAACTGTCAATTCATCTGCTTCTAATTGGCATTTTTAAGAGAGAAAACACAAAGGCAAACATGTTCTCAATATAATCTCCCACCAACCAAGCTGCCTTGAAACTTTTTTCTGGAATACTTAAAGCAAACAATTACTAAAAGTATTATTTCATCTTTCAAATATAACTACATGAGTTGCCATAATCAATAAGTTTATTTTTCATAGTGCCAAAAAATTTTTTGCTACCATGCTGATTTATACATTAATGCATGTGCACATGTTTGTTATTTGTAGGAATATTCAAATGAACATCATTGAGTGATGAAATGAATGCACACTGAAATTAATGCTACTTTGGCTGATCCATATCAAGCTTTCCCTAGTTACTGAATTTTGGTTTTAGCATTATCACTTTTGTTTGAAAAAAAATTAAAATATTACTTTATTTGAGGAATTCTACTTCATAAACATGAGCTATAATACTGTGGTTAGTATCAGAGAAAATAAATTTTATGCTTTGTGGAAATCTGCAAACTTTATTAATATAAGCAGATCTTAAGACTATAAACTATTATAAATAAAATATATAAATATCATCCATAGATTTTATTTTTTCAGTGTACCATCTATTTTCATTTGTGGAAAAAAAATTTCTGGTAATATTGACATCAATTTTCGAGAATTTGAGGAAATATTAAAGTATGACACTGAGGTACAGAGAAAGTACCTCTCTAAAATCCAATTGCATTCTAGTGTATTTGCAACAAGGTTTATGTTTTTAAAATGAATTGGTGTATTATATTTATCATATATTGGCATATATTTATTACATATTTTCACATATAATTTATTAGCAGATGGCAAGTGTTATTTATCAGTTTCTTTTTTATTTAACACCCCACTGTCAACACTAGACAGATCAACGAGACATAAAGTTAACAAGGATATCCAGGAATTGAACTCAACTCTGCACCAAGCAGACCTAATAGACATCTACAGAATTCTCCACCCCAAATCAACAGAATATACATTCTTCTCAGCACCACATCACACTTATTCCAAAATTGACCACATGGTTGGAAGTAAAGCACTCCTCAGCAAAGGTAAAAGAACAGAAATTATAACAAACTGTCTCTCAGACCACAGTGCAATCAAACTAGAACTCAGGACTAAGAAACTCAATCAAAACTGCTCAACTACATGGAAACTGAACAACCTGCTCCTGAATGACTACTGGGCATATAATGAAATGAAGGCAGAAATAAAGATGTTCTTTGAAACCAATGAGAACAAAGATACAACCTACCAGAATCTCTGGGACACATTTAAAGCAGTGTGTAGAGGGAAATTTATAGCACTAAATGCCCACAAAAGAAAGCAGGAAAGATCTAAAACTGACACCCTAACATCACAATTAAAAGAACTAGAGAAGCAAGAGCAAACACATTCAAAAGCTAGCAGAAGGCAAGAAATAACTAAGATCAGAGCAGAACCGGCATGCTCCTATAATCCCAACTACTCAGGAGGCTGAGGCAGAATTGCTTGAACTGGAGAGGTGGAGGTTGCAATGAGCTGAGATTGTGCCACTGCACTCCAGCCTGGGCAACAGAGCGATATTCCATCTCAAAAAAAAAAAAAAAAAAAGGAAAAAAGAAAAAAGGAAGACTGCCCAGAACATAACTTCACATTTGTTTTTAGTAAAGAAAACATAGCTTAAAAGCTTTAAATTTTAAAATCTCCAAATTTGTCTAATGGGGGTAAATAAAAATGAAGAGAAAACAACCATCACCACCAAAAAATAATAATAGTAAACCAGCTGTATGCTGTGTTATGATAAGCAACCCAATAATGGAATTATTTGGAGTCCCTCCGACCTGGATTAAATTACTGCTTTCCCATTTATGTCTGTGTGACAGTGGATAAATTATTTATCTCTCTGAGATTATGTTTCCTCATCTGTAAAACAGAAATATGAATGTCTATCTCACCATAATTGTGAAAATTAAATTGGATAATAAATATAAAGTGTCTGACTTTGGGACCCTCCCCATCATTCTGCCACTCAAATTATGTAATGAATTTAATTTTTGCAGTGCTAATTTTACTGAAATGAAAAATACCATTAAACATAGAGTTACCATGTGACTCAACAATTCCAGTCCTAGGTGTATACCCAAGACAATAGAAAATATATTTTCACATGAAAACTTACATGTAAACGTTCATACATTATTCATAACAGTCAAAAAGCAGGAGAAACTCAAATGTTCATCAACTGATGAATGGATAAATAAAATGTAGTCCATCCATACAATAGAGTATTTTTCAGCAATACAAAAATGAAGTACTGAAACATTCCACAACATAGATAAACCTTGACAATAATATACTGCATAAAAGAATAGACTCAAAAGACCACATACTTTATGATTCCATTTGCATGTAATGTACAGAATAGGCAAATTCTAGAGATAGAAAGTAGATTTAGCAGCTGCCAAGGGGCAAGTAGAAAGCGAACGCCAGCGGGATCAGGATTTTCTTCTTGGGTGATGGAAATGTTCTGATCACACCTCAGCTCTATGGAACCATATGTTATTTATGGTGAATATTATTAATATTCACAGCAAATAATCATTTAAAAATCTGCATTCAACAAAGCAGGCCAGGGGATTCAAAAACAATGCAACGACAGGTATTTATTAAAATTTCCTTTTTAAAAAATCCATCAGGAAAAAATTATAGTTATTAGTTAGTTTTTTCTCCATAGATATATTCAGCAAAGCATAAGTCACCTCTGAAATCACACAGTCATTTGAAACTAAATAAAATCATGCATTGCAAAAGCAGATAGAAGTAGCTTCTTTAGGGACGAAAAGGGCACTTCTTTCACCTTTGCATGACAATGTTCCAAAATACGGATGTGAGCCAACTTGCGCCTCCTGAAACATTTTTCTCAACCCCAAATGTCACATATCGTTTCCTTTGTTCAAGGCCCTGACATGGGCAGATTATACAGAAACCTGAAAGCCTTAATAAGTGCCTGCATCCACCTGCTTCACTGGAAGCTACTCTGTGGTGGGGGGAAGCTTTGCCCGTTAAAATGAAGAAGAAAATATACCATCTTTCACTCAATCATTTCTATAACCCTGTGAGGTAGATGTCTCTGTTTCACGTGTGAGCTAAGAACTCAGAGATGGGATATTACCTGCCAAAATACACCTAGTTAGGAGCTGTCAGAGGCAATATTCAGACCCAAGCCAGACTAGAAGGAATAGCTTCTCCCCATAGCACTGTTGTTAAGGGAATTATGTTTAATTGTATAGCTGATAAGGAGAAGAATCATTATAAAGTAGTGGTCAAGAGGACAGACTGAGAATCAGATTGCCTGGATTTGAAATCTTCTTTGCCATTTTCTAGTTGAGAATGTAATTTCCAGTGCCTCAATTTCGTCATCTTGTAAAATAGGCCTAATGATGCACTGCTCTCATAGGGCTGTTATGAGGATAAAATCCATTCATTCATTCATATGAATGAAAATCATATGTTGAATGAATTTATTTTTGATATATATTTGCATATATTTTACTGAGCACCTATTATGTGCAAGGAACTATTTTAGATACTAGGAATAAAGTGGTAGCCAAAGGAAAGAAAAAGGGCTAAGATTCTTAGATTGCTATTCTCCTTTTTTTCTGCACTTTAATGGTAGAAGGCATACAATAAATGAAATAAATACAATATATAGTGTATTAGATGTCAATAGGTTAGCTACTAGCAGAAAAGACCTAAGGAGGAAAGGGTAAGACAGGAAAAGTACGGTAGCATAGGTAATGAAATTAACAGGGTGCCTGTCAGGGTACAATTAGAAAATGTTACTGTAATTAAGAACAGAAAGGTCTGTTTCAAATGTGTCACACAAGAGGACATCCATAACCTTATGATGGCACTGATTCCAGGACGAAAAACAAGCAAAACCAAAACACTGTACAGAGAGACAACTACAAAGGATGAATTGGGGTGGTTTCTGCCTTTCAATCGGATCCAGAGAAAAGTCCTTCCAGGAGTGACACAGTTCCATTCTTCAAAAAGCTGGCCCCTGGGTGTTCTCAGATTGTGAGCTCCTAATTTCCAAAGTTATCCTCGGGTAGTACTAGAGGGAAGAGAAGAAAGGTTGGACATTCACCCGGGCAAAGCTCACCTCTCCGGCAAGTTATTCCTATTGGCTCTGTCAATATTGGGGCACTGGGTAGAGTTATCTTGATGGCATTTCCTAAGCTCTTATACTCTCAAGAGGGTGTAGGTACTGCTAGATTAACTTCTGACTACAAACTTGTTTTGCTGCTGCATCGGTTACTCTCTAGCTGAAAACAACAACAAAAGATCAGAAGATTGTTCAGCAAACAGGGTGCCTTGTAGATTTCTTTCTTTCAGTAGGAATTAGGAAGAGAGCATACAGCTTGAAGGAGGAAAGAGGAACTCTTTAGGAGCAATTTTCAAACTGAAAAGCACATTGAAATAATCTGGGCAAGTTCAAATTAGTTCAGCCACTATAGAAAGCAGTTTGGAGATTTCTCAAAAATAGTTTGTGAACTCTTTTTCAAAGAACTTATACAGAACTACCATTAGACCAAGCAATCCCATCACTGGATATGTATTCAAAGAAATATAAATTATTCCACCAAAAAGGCGTATGCACTCGTACGTTCATTCCAGTATTATTGATAATAGCGAAGACAAGAATTAACCTAGATGCTCATCAATGGTAGACTAGATAAAGAAAATGTGGTAAATACATATTATGGAATACTACGCAACCCTGAAAAGAATGGAATTATGTCCTTTGCGGCAACATAGATGCAGCTAGTTGCTAATTACGCAGACATTATATATTGCATAATGTAGCCATTATCCTAACTGAATAAAGCAGGAACAGAAAGTTACTTACCACATGTTCTCACTTATAAGTGAAAACTAAATGTTGAGTACATATGGACACAAAGAGGGGAACAATAAACATTGGGGTCTATTTGAGAGTGGAAGGTCGTAGGAGGGTAAGGGTCAAAAAACTACCTATTGCGTACTGTGCTCACTGACTGGTGACAAAATCATTTACACACCAAACCCCAGTGACCTGCAATTTACCCATGTAATAAACCTGCACATGTACACCCTGAATGTAAAATAAAAGTTGAAAAAGAAAAAAAAAAAAAAAGTGATACTTGGGTTTTCTCACCAAGATTCTGATTTAATTGGTCATGAATGTGGCCTGGACACTGGATTTTTGTCAGAACTCCCTAGGTTACTGTTGTGGGTAACCAAGACTGAAAACCACTGATCTGGAATAAAGATTAAAGTAAATGAACACCTGTGATAGAAAACAACTTTAACTTGTTAATGGATGAAAGATTTAGGCAGCAGATAATGTCCAGTAAAGCCAGGGGAGGATAGAGAGGGAAGTTCCTGCAAACTAAATATAAGAACAATTAAGATAAAGAAATCTTAGCTGCAGGGAAATGCAGTGATTACATTAATGCAAATCTTCCTTTATGTATTTTAAATAACTACAATGGTTGGTTTGCATATGCATGATACATTCTTCTTTAAACAAATTAATGCTACTGAGAGCAATATTTTTTGACACATTTAACCATAAGTGGCAGAGAGAATAATACCTCTCCTGTTCCCAAGATATTCATGTCTAATCCCTGGAACCTGTAAGCACGTTTCTTACATGGCAAAAGGGACTCTGTAGATGTGATAGTTAAGTATTTTAACACATGGAGATTATTCAGGATTATCTAGGTGGGCCAAATGTAATGTCTTTGCACGAAGGAGACAAGCAGGTCAAAGTCAGAAAAAGGAGATGTGATGATGAAAGCAGGGGTTAGAGTGACACCTCTCAAAGTGGAGGAAGGGCTGTGAGGCCGAGGAATGCAGGTGGCCTCTAGAAGCTGAAAAAGGCAAGAAAATGGATTCTCTGCTGGAGCCTTTAAAAGCGATGCAGCACTACTGACACCTTGAACTGAATCCTGTAAGGCTCATTTTGGACTTCTGATCAACAAAAGTATAAGATAATAAATGTGTTGTTTTAAGCCACAAGGTTTGTGGTGCTTCCTTACAGCTATAATAGGAAACAAATATCCCATGCCTTTAAAAAGGCCAGCTCTTTATGGACTACAAAGCTATCGCTATACTTCCAAAAAAGCATCCACCTATTTTGCAGCTAATACTTGCAAGCATAATACTCAGGAGGAAATAGACAAAAACATGCTAGCTTAGCCAGGCAACCCCATAAAATGCTAGCAAAAGTCCAAACATCTTAGTTATTGTAGAAAAGTTCAGGTCTTGGATTTAATGGAGCTACTTAAGATAAAATGCACCTGGAAACAAATTCTAGGTCATTATAGTTAACTTACCAAACACGCTAAATCTCCTGCAGGTATTCGGACCATAGCAGAAGAGCTCTGTATTACTGTCTCAAACGCCTTCACAGTGGAATTCCTTGAGGAACTCTTAAATATTTCAATGCCTAGGCTACACCCCAGACAAATTAAATCTGAAACGCTAGGGGTGGGACTGAGCAATCTCTGTTTTAACAAGTCCTCCCTAGTAATGGTTCTCATCATTAGTGCCTATACTGATCACCTGAGGATGTTGTCGAAGATAGCCAAGGTCTAGATGTTTAACAAACACCCAGGTGATGCCAATGACAATGACTTTGAATGGCAAGGTTATGTAATGCCTTTTTTTTTCTCCATGAACCTTTCCCCAGTTAACCAGTAACGCAGAAAGTGTTTAAATCAAAAGCTTACAGACCATTGTATTGGAGTTGCCGGTGGAAAGGCAAACATCACTGTATTTAGCTCTGCTTTTCTTTGTCTATTTTGCATATTGCCTAATCTTAAAATCATCAGTTTTTAGCTCCCAGTTATTTATTACAACTAAAAGGCAAGATTTTTTCTTAATCTTACATGATGCTGGGGCATATAGCATTGGAGAATCTCCAACTCATTTTTCTGTTCATTTGGTTCTCTCTCCCTCAGTATATTGAACAGAGTTTTAATAAAACAAAACTCATGCATTGTATTCCAAGTGACAATACATAATACAGGAAATGAAAAGCTTATACAAACATTGGATGGCTGGGGAAGCTGTTGCCTGGTTTCCTGACATCAAGAAGTATCAGATGTAAGAGAAGATGTGGCTAATACTCTCAGGTGCCTGTGGAGCCCATGTGCGTGATCCCCAGGAATCTGCTGAGAACCAGCTATGAATTTCAGGACCCTCAGGAGAGTTCCCCTCAATAGCTGCTTCCTACAGCATATGAAGCACCACTGCACTGCTCTCCTCTACTCTCTGCCCATGTATCTCTTTGCAATCGCACCTACATGGAATTAGCCTCTATGGAGAAACAGAAGAGGAAGAAGATGTAATTCTTTTCCTCCAGGTTTTCCCAGTTTAAGACAGGTGTTGGACACACAAAAACAACTATGATAGACAGACTTAAAGTTCACTACTTGTGATGGTTAATTTTACATGTCAACTTGATTTGCTTAAGGGATGCCCAGATAGCTGGTTGAACATTATTTCTGGGTATGTCTATGAGGACACTTCTGGAAGAGTTTAGCAATGTGAATTGGTAAATTGAGTAAGATCTGTTCTCATCAATGTGGGCAGGCATCATCCAATTCATTGAGGGCCTGAATAGAACAAAAAGGCAGAGGAAGGGTGAATTCGCATGCTCTCTCTTTAAGCTGGGGCGTCATCTCCTCTTCTCTTCGGACATCAGAAGTCTCGGTTCTCAGGCCTGAGGACTCCAGGACTTACATCAGAGGGTCACACCCTCTAGTTTTCAGACAGCAGATCTTGGGATCTCTTAATCTCCATAATTGCATAAGTCAATTCCCATAATAAAATTCTTGATATCTCTATCTGTGTATCTTTATATATCCTATTGATTCTATTTTTTTGAAAAACCTAACTAATTCACCGCTGTTATGCTCTAGCTCAAAGGCTTAAAAAGCTATGCATGTCAAAAAGAAAGCATTGGGCATTATGTAAGATACCGGATGTCATTCAGATTTGACTAATTCAAGATCTTATGAAACACTGCATTTTATCAGGTCATCTACTACCATCCTCCTATTTCTTTAAAAGTACAAGAAACTGAGCTCATCAAAAATACTGAAACAAAGAAAAGAAAACAAACACAGTATTTAGGTTTAGGCAAAGGCTTAGGTCCACAGTGTTGATCCAGAATCTCATCTTAGTCAAAATTAAATCATACACTGTAAGTGTTCAGAGCACCTACAAATAGAGCGGGGATTATGCAGCAGCAGAGCAGCATGTACGAGTTTTTCTTCTACTCAATATGTGTGTACTGGACATTTATAAAAATAATAATAGCTACCACTATTTAGTATATCCCTTGTTATCTACATCACTTCCCTTTTTACTTCACACTCTAAAAGTTACCTATCTATAGGTTTATAGAGCCTGTAATGTTGCCCTAAGCTATGTTGTCTCAAGTAACAGGAAAAAGTTCTAGTGTACATTTATCATGCATGTTGTTATTCTTAACAAATAAACTATTCATAAATTATGTTAAAAAGTACTTTACACATTCTATTGTATTTAACACCTCTATTCAAATTTTTATGTCTGCTGTATTGACTTTTCTTCTAAGCAATTTATTATTTTTAAAATGTTTTTACTGGACAAATCATAATTGTATACATTTATGGGTACAATAATATTTTGATATACATCCACAGTATGAAATGATTAAACCAAGCGAATGTATTATTCATCACCTTGCTCACCTAACTGTTTTTATAACAATGAAACATTTGAAATTCACTCTTTTAGTTACTTTGGCATACTTTTTATAATATTTAAATTATTTTACTTCATAATGAACTAATGGGGTTATCATTTAATGTTGCCCAGAATATCCAGCTCCTTGCTGGGACTGGACAAATGATTACTAACAATAACTCTTGAATAACTTACTATTATTATTCTTACTATTATTTACTGATAACAAATGGGTAGTTTTCTTTCAGCCAATGAAACACAAGACACGATATGAGCAGATCCTCAAACAGCTTTTATTTAAGTTTGATCATCTTGTTTTTTAGAAAGTCCTTCAAATGTAGAAAGAGGTTAATCTTCTTATTCAAACATCTCAAGGAGAAAACCAGCCCCAAGAATGTGAGTTTTCTCTGCAGTAGAGGGTTCCAGAATTTAGTACTTTGGAGGGACTTCTGTGAAATGAACTGAGCATCTCTTTAGAGTGAAGTTTATAACATAGCCTCCGTGCAGTGAGAATGTTTTCATGCTTCCCAGCTGTTCCAAAACTCAAGCTACAAAATACAGTAACAGATGGGAAGAGCCCCTCAAAAGCATCTTTGGACTTACCAGAGTTAACATGTCTCCATGCAAAACCTGCCTATTAGTAAATTCAGGACCGGTTGTCCTAGAGTTAAAGAAGCTTAGGATGCTATTAAAAATGAGTGCACCATGGAGGATTCATTGGAAAAAAACTATTATATTTAATTAAGTATTCTGGTTATCTAAGCCTCCCACTCACACAGTAAAAGTGGTTTTTGGAAGCTTCAATGGCCAATAATTGGCTTGCAGTTGGAAAAACAAATGAAGTCCAAATGCTTTTTGGAAACAGAGGATTAAGCCCATAGTTATTGACTATGTTGAGACCTTCACCACTCCAAATAAAGTGAGTAAGGTAAACAAAACAGATGAGTGTCAATACAAACAGTAAATTGGTGATCAAGATGGCATGGACAGACTAAACAGAGCCCTTGTCCTCTGAATTTAATTATGTTCAAATAGTTTTTTTTTTTTTTTTTTTTTTTTTGAGACGGAGTCCTACTCTGTTGCCCAGGCTGGAGTGCAGAGGCACGATCTTGGCTCACTGCAAGCTCCGCCTCCTGGGTTCACACCATTCTCCTGCTTCAGCCTCCTGAGTAGCTGGAACTACAGGTGCCCACCACCACGTCTGGCTATTTTTTTGTTTTGTTTTTAATAGATACAGGGTTTCACCATGTTAGCTAGGATGGTCTCAATCTCCTGACCTCGTGATCCGCACCCCTCGGCCTCCCAAAGTCAATAGTTCTTAAAGGCGAACAATGGAAACCCAGACTGGATAAACTGAAGTGGTGTGGAAGTACTGCAGAGTTGCAGAGGTTTCTAAAAAAAATAGGTATTCTGATTCATACTTAAAGGCAAGGATATCAACTTTGCAATGAACTACATAACTGAACTCAGAAACAGGATCTAATAAATAAGCACTTTCATCTTTGCTTTCCTGTTTTCTTCACTTTAAAAATATGTTCTGATTTTCATGGTCTATAGAAAATCCACACTTTGTAATACCACATCATTTACCATTTGGCAGTACTTTTTTTTCTTGGCTATTGGTGTTATCTTCATGGTCAATCAATGTTTGTATAAATTCTCCACAAGAACAGGAAAACTGTATTTGTTTTCTTCTCAAAAGCAAACGGCAGACATTTGGTATCTATCTAAATTCATCCTTATGCAAGTCAGAGGTTTTCACAATATTAAACTTTCACAATCCCTTACAAAGAAAGAACACAGATGATGTCTGCATGTCTGTCTTGTATACTTACTCCTCTCCTCTTAGCTTTTTCTCCGTTAGGCTCCTGTAGCATAAAAGAGACTCATATTCCACATTTTCCTGACTGGGGATTGTGACAATTGGCCATTGTAAGCCAAACTCACTGAAGCTTTAAATTATGTCTGATTTTCCAGTATGTGAGATAACACAAATAATCAAACGCAGAAATCAGTACATTATTATCAGAAAAAAGTTCTAAACATACACACACACATTATTCTAATAAAATACGTTTGTTAACACCATCTTGTTGGGTGCATGCAATAGATAATCTAGTACAGTAGTTCTCAACCTTAAGTGTGCACCAGTAACACCTGGAGGGCTTGTTAAACCACAGATTGCTTCATCCCACCACAAGAATTTCTGATTCAGAAATGGGGTTGGTTTTGAGAATTTGCATTTTTAACACATTTCCAGGTGATGCTGATGCTGCTTGTCTGGGTACCAGACTCTGAGACCTATTTTTCTATATAAATACTCTAGTGGTCCACCAAATCCCTTCTTCAAGGCCGCTGCGCCCATCCCTCATCCCCCAGGTGCTGGTAGTATTGGCTGCCGGCCACTCACAGCTGTGATACTTATTGGAAATTGCTCTCAGGCTCAGTGAATGACCTCTTCCAAGGTTATAAACCTTCCTAGAGTTTACCATGCAGCAAATCACTGGTTGAAGGCAGGATACAAAGGCTTTGCCAACTTAATTCAATTTGAGATCAATCAGCCAACAGCTCAGTTTCAATTGTGTTGCGGGCCAGTTTTTTTCTTCTTACCTTACTTTCTTACCTTACTGCCTTATAGGCATGTCTCCCAAGACCACTTCCTGATCAACTTTTGCACAAAACTCTGTTTCAGAGGAATCCATTATTAGACAATATCAAATAATATTTTGCTCCAAGATTATCTGAATTGTTGCTCTGGGTAAACACAGTCCAAGTGTCCCATGAGATACATTGACCCCTTTGCTTTCTAACACCATGGAAAATTATGTGTTTGACCATCTGGTCTGAGAAACATATTATTCAACTTTATGTTGTCAGATCAGTTTCTATCTTATACCCCAGAACTCCTCTTACGCATTAAGAGAATACTCAATAAAATAATAGAACGTGTAAAAGAATTTACAGTTTCAAAGCGCAGCCTTCCCTACTCAAATAGTCTTCCTGTTAATGATAAGTTGATGGTTAAGAATTGTCACAGCCTGAAATTTTCTACCTGTTTACTCAGAACTCAAAACTACTGGTAATGACCAAAAAAGCTGAATATACTCTTCTAAGATACAAAACCCCCTGTTAGCCTTTTGCTGACCTTATTTTTCCCTATACTATACAATGTATTTGACGATAATAAGGTATTTTACTCATAGGAATAGAAAAGCATGATACGGTTATAGGAAAAGGATAACACAATTTTTAAAAATAAAACATCAACTAAAAAATACAGCTAATCTACTCAGCGTCAAAGTCTTTCTTGATTTACATCTTTTAAAGCTATATTAGATTTTCCTTGTGTATAATTCAGATTAACTGGAAACATACCGTTCCTAGATGGAAACTGGCAGTGTCTGGAAAGAAACAGTCAGAAAAATGGAGATGCAGAAGACATGAGAATGAACAAGCAGTGACTTGAGGTCAAGTAGTTGCTCTGACTTATCCTATTTGTTTCTGTGGGGCCTTGAATTAAATAACTACTGGGCAGTTGGTGTCTGTTGTGAACTAAATGTCAGCAACTCCCAAGATCCTGCTGTATTTGGATGTAGGACCCTCTCCATTCTTCACAGCTCTGGGCAAATGTGCTTTGTCAAATGCACATATCAAGAAGAAGAAGACGCAAGACCACGGCACAGATCTGGATGTCACTTCAGCTAAGTGAAGTGCTTTCTGTCCCATCTGGCACTCCTAAATCTCTGCATGCCCTTTGCCATGCTATATGTTTCATAATAGCTGGCACTCCATAGGACGCCTTCGCCAATGCAAATGGAAGCAGGCAAGATGCTCTGTATGATGTAAAGAGGACAGTTCACAAGAGGGAGGCAAATATTGGGCTAGGTCCTGCCTACTACTGGCACTGACTATGGAAAGGCAGCCAAGGCTAGAGTGATTTAGATCAGACAACTACCATGATCAGAAGTATGGGATGTGTGGCTATGAGACGTGTGATCCTCTCACTGTCTATGCCAGTTCAGGAGACACAGCACTTGTGACCCAGCAGAGAGTCATTGAAACTGAGAGCAGGTGTCATCTCTCAAATAAGGTAACATGTAGTTGATGTATACACTCATCAAAGGACAAGTCACCTTGAAACTGAGTATGACATTTCATAGATTACGTCAAGACCCAGCTGATATTTGTTGAGAATCAATTAACCACTAGGAATTTTAGAAAAGAGACAGTAAGACACAGGGTATGATTTCAAGGAACTTATGTCTCAGTAAGGGAAATAAGACAAGACCAAATAATCGTATCACAAGGCAGAACTGGATAAGAAAATTACAAGAGGGTAGAAGTTAAAAGAAAAGCAAAACTGTCCCCAGGAAAAAGTTGTATCTTATAGGTAATGCTTGATTTCTAGTATTAATCATTAGTTGTAAGGCTACCCACGTATTCATACACGTAACATTCACCGAGCACTGAGCATGTACACGCTGCTGTGCCAAACCTACAGATGTAATAATGTTAGAGTAAAATAACATGCACTAGAATCAGTGTTTGCTCCCATCTGAGGCAAAGTATAATCTCAATAGTTTGCTAAAATGGTGATAAAATGCCTCTGACTAATATAGTACACCTAACATGGAATGAGCTATCCTGGAAAGATTTCTTAAATATTCTTTAAAATTCTAGTTGTTGGAAAGCAGGTACATTTTAGTAGACATCCATAATCTGTACCCCTTGTTTAAATAGGTCATAATATAAAGTGGGTCTTCTTCCCAATACTGCTAGTCAGAGATCAGTAAGAATAAGGAATATCATTTGTAGTTACTTTCTATGCCAGAATCCACACTAGATAATAGTAAGTACCAACATTTCTTTGTGGTAAGAATTATTGTCTGCGTTCTCCATCTAAGCCAAGACTCAGAGAAGTTAAGTAACTAGCAAAAGTGTACTTAGAAAGAGGGCGGGGTGCAAATGTCTGTCTATCTGTTCCTTGGCGAGCTGACGCCAATACCTCACAGTGTCGTGTTGCTGCTGTCCCAGCCTCTTGCACGCTCTTCATCAGGGATTTGGTGATTTCTATTCTCCTGAACTCACTTTACATACAACTAGTACAGACTTAGCCCACTGTGTTTGTCTGCCAGCACCCCTCGTTTTTATATGTGAGCTTTAGATAGAAAGAATGGGAACCTTAGTTGCAAAGACGATACTCAAAATACTTAATATGTACTATGGCTCAACACTTGGTTAATCAGAGGAATGCCTGATCGATCAGAAGAGACACCAGCAATAAACAACCAGTGCAGTCATACTCACATAAACATCAGCTCAATATCAACCACGCCTGCTACACATCTATAGGAAGGTTACATTTCCCATTTAGGAAACATCTTACATAGACATCTCACTTTGCCTATTTCATGAAACCATTATGAGCCATTAAAGACCTCCAAGTGTACACCTCTTATCATATATTTATCTTCACCTTGTCTTAAATGTATGGAGATGTTTTATTGGGGGGATAGTATATTTATCCTCAATGGCTACCCTATCTATGGGTATGCACACATTGCTCCAGAAACATAAAAATAGCTCAACTGTAAATAAACAGCATGGGCCAGAAATTTACTAAACTGCATTAAACAGTGGATACCCAGCATTATAAATGAAGTCACAGGTTTTTGATGATACACTGTATAACAAAGCAGCTGGGTGCAGCTTTTTCCAAACCTTAGTTTGTTCATCATGGCAAAGGGAATTCATTCATAGTATTATTAGCAGCTAAAATTAGCTTTTTTGGGGGAGGCAAGAAGGGGGTTAAAAAAAGTATATAAATATGCCATGTGCCTGCCACTATATTAAAAAGTTCTTGTTTAAATCTTACTACAATATCATTGCATCTATTTTTTTTTTTTCAGATAAGAAAACAGAGGCACTGGGAGATAGCGGAATAAAGATTTAAGACCAAGGATCGGCTGGGCGCGGTGGCTCAAGCCTGTAATCCCAGCACTTTGGGAGGCCGAGACGGGCGGATCACGAGGTCAGGAGATCGAGACCATCCTGGCTAACATGGTGAAACCCCGTCTCTACTAAAAAATACAAAAAATTAGCCGGGCGAGGTGGCGGGCGCCTGTAGTCTCAGCTACTCGGGAGGCTGAGGCAGGAGAATGGCGTGAATCCGGGAGGCGGAGCTTGCAGTGAGCTGAGATCCGGCCACTGCACTCCAGCCCGGGCGACAGAGCGAGACTCCGTCTCAAAAAAAAAAAAAAAGACCAAGGAGTCTAGTGCCCTGTTCTTAACCACAGTGATTTACTATTTATCACATTTAGAAGCTACAAACTCATGATGTATGTGGTTTTAAAATGAACAATCTGGTCAAAATTATTTAATAATCCCCCATTGCAACAGGAAAAAAATACTTCCTATCTTAAATGAAAGGTTCTTTAAAATGTAGCACTGGCCATTTATTCAGCCTCAACTCTGTGCCTTATTTCCAGATCTTCCTATGATAGTTATTTCAAATGCCTCTTCCTCCAAGAAGTTCCCCTGACTGCCTCCATCAAGGCATATTTAGGGGTTCCTTTTTCCATGATCCCATTATGCCTTGTGTATATTACCTGAATTTAGCATTTACCATGCTATACATTTATTTTCCATTTACGTGTCTGCCTTTTCAGTACACCCTGTCCTCCCTGAGGGAAAGAACTATCTCTGTCTTTATGCCTTGCAGATAGTAGATAGCTAGTAAATATTTATAGAATATAAGATTGGATGATTAATTAATAAATTACACCAGTAAGTATTATTTCTGCCAATAGTAACAGAAAACCCAATTCAAACTGGCTGAAATAATAAAGAAAATATTTCAGTTCATATAAAAAGCATATGGCAGAAAAGGGGTCTTTGGTTTCATCCAGGAGCTTATTGATATTACCAGTTTCTTTCTAGCTCTCTTTTCTTTTCCTTGGGTGTTGTCAACTTCGACCTAAGGCTGACCTCTCCAAGTAGTCACAGTATGGCTGTCTATAATTTTCAGACAAGCATACATGTTTTTGTGTATCCAGAAAAAAACAGCATATTTTCTTAGCTCAAGTAATAGAATTCTTAGCTTCATCCTGATGGAAATGACCTAAATTTGGCCAGAAAAATGCTTTGTGCTAGTTGATTTAAGCCTGCCTGAAATGTCCTACCCTGACCATAAGCATTGTACCGGGAGATAGGATTAGCCCAGAACCAGTGGTGAGCCCATCCTACCAGTATGTACTGGTGAGTAACTTACTCTACCATATGGTTGCTATATAATGAGGAAGGGGTGGAACGAAGGCAAGGGGGCGGTTAAAGTCTATGGCGTGCACGAACGGACTTCTTTACTCTGAGAAGTTACATACGCTCATTTTTAATAGTTGTCTTTGTTTATACTGCTATAACACAATACCTGAGACTGTAATTTATTATGAACAGAAATTTATTTCCTACAGTTCTAGAGGCTGGGAAGTCTAAGATCAAGGGACCAACATCTGACAAGGACCTCTTGCTTCATCATCCCATGGTGAAAGGTGCAAGGATCCAGAGAGTGAGAGAGATAAAGGGTTACACTCATCCTTTTATAAGGAAACTACTCTGGCAATAACAAATCTATTCATCTATTTGCAAGGACAGACCCCTCATGACCTAATCACCCTCTGAAGTTCCCACCTCTTAATACTGTTACAATGGCAATTACATTTAAATCTGAGTTTGGGAGTGAGCATTTAAACCACAGCAGTAGTGTAGTAACCTGATATCCTTCTACTAACATTTCAAAATTGTCTACTGGACGATGGTATCTGACAGTCAGTCTCCTGATGCTGCAGTCTGCTTTCTTATAATACTACCAGTTCCTCTGCAGCTCTGTAGGCTACAGAAAATCTCCAGAGTCTCCACTTCACTGAGAAGTAATCTCAAACCAGCAGCCTTAGCAACCGACCCAAGAATTCCTCCCCAAATCAGAAGAGATCCAAATTTTCTAGGGGGTGTCTGGGACATACAGGAAGTTGTTATTAACCAAATGACTCACATGCTGAATCACAAAACAAGAACCATTTGGGGAAAGGTCGCCCCTCTTGGCTGTAACTCCGGAGTGTGTTTCCAGTTAAGTTGACATCCTGAGGCCTCTTTTTGAGAAAAAGCCAGCACTGGCCAACATCATCATAGTAGCATCACCAAGGGCTGAATGATAACGGCACACAATCCAGGGATTCCTCCACCCTTCTTAGTTTTATGCCCTTGAACCTCCCAGGGATACAATCTCTGGGAAATCCCAGACGGAGACTAGGGAATTTTCCATGCGCCAGGAACCCAGATTTTCTATGTAAGTTTCAAGGAAAGGCCAGCGATTCTCTACACGAATGGCATTTGAAACACCCCTCCCAGAAACTGGATAGCTAGTTATTTCATTTCCTTTCTCTTTCCTAGTCATTTTCACGTGATTTGTGACCACCCTAAAGACGGATATTTATCTGCGCTATGATTTACATATTCTGATGTTTAGAGTGATAAAGAAATTTTAGCTCAATGAAAGAAAAACTTAGGAGATTAAGCTAACATTAAAGGCTCAATGTTGAATGTTTTAATTTTTTATCCAGATTTGCTGTTCCATGATATAGTGACTATTCAATGTTTTCTACTTCCAACATATCTACCAAGAATCCTCAAAGTGCATCAGTTCTGTCATTATTTCCCCATCCATTCATTTATCTATGTTTTCATTTAGTGAGCACATATTTATTGAAGGTCTTTTATGTGCCACATGCAGGCATATCCACAAAGGGTACTTTCACGAACCAAGTGGCTTGATTCCCGACCTCATGAAACCATGTCTAAAGCCCTGCTCCTCCTCCCATTGTGTGAAGGCGCTCTTCCTCCATTTAGTCTGAGAAGGGGTCTTTTTGGAGAGGAGGACTCTAATTGTGAGTTAGGCATCTGTGTTATTGCCATATCGACCATAGTTTCCTGTTGGATCAGGTCCAGTTCTCAGGGAATGAAAGTTCTCCTG
Source organism: Trachypithecus francoisi (assembly GCF_009764315.1). Classification (NCBI taxonomy): domain Eukaryota; kingdom Metazoa; phylum Chordata; class Mammalia; order Primates; family Cercopithecidae; genus Trachypithecus; species Trachypithecus francoisi. Next base: position 76,082,287 of record NW_022681472.1, on the reverse strand, counting down.
ACTGTAAGCATCTCAAGTGCCGGGTCATCTCTACTTAATACTCATATCCAGCAGAGTACCTAACACCGAGAAGGTATATAATAAATGATGCACACATCCAAGGAAATTAAGGCAAAGATGATAAGGTAATTTGCTACTGGCAATACAGTTCCATTCTCTGCTGTTTCCATCGCTGGCTAGGGTTCTTCCTAATGGCTCAGACTTAGAGCTATATCTCCTACAAACTGGACTATCTTGATACATGCACCGTTATGGCATGCAGACATCGACATTGTTTGCCTTAATTCTGTCACAGACTCCATTTAAAGGTATATTGCTTTAGTAAGTCAAATTATTTTAACTACATTCCAGCCACCTCAAACATCTGTCTTTGAGTCTCACAGATGCCTTTTGCCTCTTTTTCAGTTCTCCTTTGCCCAAGATTAAACTGGTTGTCTCCACACTTGACCATGGTAAGTATTTACTAGTCCAATACAGAAAGACTCAGAACGTATCCTCATTTGAAGATTCAGCTGCTCTTGGAAGGAGGAGCAAGCTAGGGAAAAAGGGAAGGGCAAAGAGAGTTGTGTTTTTTTTTCCCTCTCTCCATAGAGCAGGGACTTTTACAATGCACCACAGTGTGTGAACAGAGCTGCGTGCTGTGATACCATTTACTAATAATGGATGACTTGTGCTGCCCAGACTTAACAGGCCAGTGAGCAACATCAGGCTGCAAATGGAGTGCTCTGAGACTGCCATGCATTAAAAAAGGATAAAAAATAAAATTGTCTATGGCTATTGTGGACATATTTACCCCGTGTTTAGGGATTCCCATGGCAACGAAAAGCTGTTACCACTGGTGGAGGTGGGTGTGCTTCTTGCCCAGGAATGAACCCTATTTGCATGCAACTACCCCCTCTAGTGACGATGTGGTGAATGGCAGGGCTTTTCATAGTTTGCTTTGGCATCAACCTCCCCCGCCATATGTTATGGCTCTTAACTCCAAAAGCATAATATTGTTATATTAAATCAGCATGACTTATTTTTGAGGAGCCTTCTAAAACTTCATTATTATGGGTTTAATTCTTACTTTCCAAGGTTTTGTTTTGTTTTCATATTTTAAACTAAACCTAGAAAATATCCAAGTTTCCGGCTTCAGCCAAGCTCTTCTCTATGGCCTGTTTGTGTCTCACATTTAGACCAGATACGCAAAACAACTAACATGGAAGGGGTGGTCAGGATCTCTGAAGCCACTTTTCTTTCTTTCCTGGAAGAGGTGCTGGTATACAGGTCTAATCTTAGGGATCTTTCAGGCAAGCTATTATTGTGTCTCCGCCCTGTCCCCCACAACCTTTCTCTCCCCAGCTGTCACCTATGATGACATCCAGATTTAGGACTCATATACAGACCACCCGGAAGCTCCAGATTCTTCAGGGGCAAAACCTCTACACAAAATAGTACACATGGAAGTGGTCACAGAAGGATTAAAACAATCTTTACTTCACCCCCGAAGTCCTCAGTAACTTTATGGAATCTACAGAAGGCCCTAATTTTTTAAGAAATCACAACGCAAGCCTTATCCCCTCATGTTCTTCTTCTTCTGAGATTTTACAGACCTTTCTTTGGGTGTTATAAGATGCCTTGTGCTGTTAATACTCTTTATATGAAAATCTGTCAAGTGTTCGCAACTCTGATATACATTCCTTGGGAACAAATACCTTCTTTGGAATGTTTAAATTATTTATTTAGTTTTGATGGTTGGTGGAATTATTTTTCTGCACACAACTTGTTGAAGCAATATTTGCATAGAGAGGCATTAGCCAATGGGGAATTCATGTTTCTGCTGTGATGCAGATCTCTGGAGGGTTGGTGCAGACATACTGTCCTGAGACATTGATACTGAGCAAGAAAAAAGGGAAGGGAACTCTATCTCTATTGAACTAGCAGTGTCTCTGTTTATTATAAAATAATTCATTAATCATAGATCCTGCTAGATCCCTATGTGGTAGCTATAATCCTCATTTTACAGATAGGAAAACTGAGCCTCAGAAAGATTAATTAGCAAACTGAATGTTACAGTGTTACCAACTGATGCTGACAGGTTTCAAATAAAAGCCTTCCTCTTATATTTCATTGACTTCAGAAGAGAAGTTCTCAAACTTTTAATGAAAAGAAACTACTTTTGATATTTCTGGTATTTCGAATCCTCTAAGAAAAAAAAAGGGATGTTCTCACAGAGCAGGTTACTAATGTCTGAAAACAGATAATGGTTAGCCACACTTCCCTTTCTATTGGAAATCAACCCTAAAAGAAAGTACAGAAAATAAGCACCCGTAGATATCTAGGCAAGGCTTGAAGATTAACTGATATTTCCAGGCCTTTGTAGAGTAGATTCTTGATCAAGAACTGAGGTCCCATTATGTCTTCCCCAAAACGCTAATATATGATGTTTTTCTCTGTAAGAAGAAGGTGGGATCAAAAATATTTGAGAATCCTGCATGTGAAGATTCAGAATGTTTTCAGAGGAGTACTGTAGTTTAATAATTAAGGAAAAAATAAAAGCTGTTTAGCTTTGCTAAACTTCACATTTTCCAAACACAAATAATCAAAGCTCCTATGTGTTTGATAAAACCCTACCAGGCTACATCTGTGAAAATAAATTTGGTAACACTGATCTTGAAGCAAGTACGTGAAAGTGTCAGGCAAACAAGGAACACCTAAAATCCTGGACTTGGAAGTTGTGGACCTTAACATAAGGAAATGCTATGAAAGAAATTAGACATGATAACCACAAGCTTGGATATAATTTATTAATACTTTCTATAAGGATTCACTTGGCCAAATAATCATGTTTTGCTTTTTTTTTTTTTTTTTTGAGACGGAGTCTCGCTCTCGCCCGGGCTGGAGTGCAGTGGCCGGATCTCAGCTCACTGCAAGCTCTGCCTCCCGGGTTTACGCCATTCTCCTGCCTCAGCCTCCGGAGTAGCTGGGACTACAGGCGCCCGCCACCTCGCCCGGCTAGTTTTTTGTATTTTTTTAGTAGAGACGGGGTTTCACCGTGTTAGCCAGGATGGTCTCGATCTCCTGACCTCGTGATCCGCCCGTCTCGGCCTCCCAAAGTGCTGGGATTACAGGCTTGAGCCACCGCGCCCGGCCATGTTTTGCTTTATAAAGTTGAATAAAGGTAGAACTTCATCTTAAGTTGTGGTCTTGTGGAGCACATTTTGTTATTTTACTGTAAGTGCACGAGGCATTTTTGTACTAATTGTTCTCAAAGTCAAAGGGTACGTTTCAAAAAATTCATTAGTAATCTCCTTGGGTACTTGCATTTTAAAAAGTTCCCGCTATGGAACCATCCTTGTTTCTCCATGTTTCTCCTTACTTTTCTTCTTCCCCATTTTTTCCTCACATCCATCCCTGAATCACACCTACAATTTTGGTCTGTTTCACGTCTTAAAAGAATGGGCTTGATTTTTCTCAGTGCTCATGTTAAAATTTCTCTACTTTTTATATTCCTCTCTTTTTCATTTTTTTTTTTTTATGCAAGATTTCCCATTTTGGTAGTGGTGGCAACCTTGACAAAATTTTTGTGTTATCAAAACTATTTGAATTTTATCTCCAATAATTACTAAGTAGAAGACCTTGAGCAAGTAGTTTAGTATTTTTTAGTTTTTTTAATCTGTGAAGTAAACTTACAAAAATTTTTAAACATTTTAGAAATGCATTACACACATTTTAATATTAATCTTATGTCTATATAAAATGCAATGTTCCAGTAGGCTGGCACACAGCAAATGCCTAGTAAGTATTAATTTTCTCCTCCGGGCATAAAATTGTTTAGCATACTAAATTATTTTGCTATTTGTTTATAATCACTCACTGAAGAAGATTCAAGAAGATGGAGGTTCTATGTGATGATGCAGGGGACTGCATAGACCCCGACAAGTAGTACAGCCAGGACTAAATGTAAATAAAAAGCTTGTCATCAGCTACTCCTTCTGTCTTTACATCTCACAGTTTCATCTTGAATTTCCAGTGGAATATACTACATAATGTACTCATGGCTACAGTTGAGTTCTTTGACTGAAGTCTGTTGAGAGTCCCCAGGATATAAACCTAGGTCGTTACCTGTACAACACCCACCACATCCTCCCAGTTCACCATGATCAGCCAACAATAAACTAGAGAAATGATTCTGGTGGCTTTCATTGGAGATTTCAGTCTACACATGGAGGGGAAATTCATGGATTATAGGTAACAACACTTTTGGAAGAGGCGAATGGTTAATTCAACAGAAGAACCATGTATTTCAGATCATCTTTTATTCAAGAAAATGTAAAGTTTCTTCACCTCTGTCAAATACTCTGGGGAATTTTTATTTGCATGGGGAATTGCCAGTGTTTAGAAAGCCTATATAAGGGTGTCTTTGTAACAAAAATACGCATCATAAAGTCTGAAAATATGCAACTCTTGTTTATCATTAATGAAGGAAGTCATGTTGGAGAATTCAAGCAAGATAATCAGAAGAGAAGCATATTATAAGATGAACTGATTACTATCAATCTATAAATCTTCTTTTCCCCTTAACTTCTTCAACCCATGACCACCCCACCCCTGGCCCCACCATGCTTTCTTGTTATGGTCCAGAAAGCATATTTAACAAGGACAAGGAAGCAGTGATCCCGTTAACTTAACCAAAGTCCCCTTATTCTTATGTTTTAATCCTTGTTCAGTCATTCAATTCTGAGGTGACCTCTGGCATTTTTAGGAAAGGGGATTATGGTGCTGATGTAGTAAAGGACTGCTAATTACTCTTTCAAAAGCACTTTGAAACTATAGGGGGAAGATAAGTACTTGGCTGTAATAGGCTTGATCCTCATTTTTCTTCCTCAGATTGCCATTTGCCTACAACTTGAATTAAGTCTATAATTAGACAAATGTAAAAATATTATGGCAGATTTTGTTTCACCTGTTGATCTACTAGTTCAGCATTTACTGAACATCTGTTATCTGTGAAGGCACTATTCTGAAGCTTTAGTGATATAAAAAGATGGATTTGCAGCAACCCAGCTATCAATTTACTTGGTGTCTGTGAAAGGCTTCAAGCTGGTAAACAAATGGTTGCAATTTAATATGACAGGAGAGCATCCAGGATGAGACTGTCAAAGTACAGAGAACATGGGGAAAGGATCTGGATCAAGGAGGAAGGGCAGAGACAATATCAGGAAGAAGAACTAAGATTTGGAGAACAATTAAGACTTTGCCAGAAAGAGGTTTTGAAGCTAAAGTAGTAGGTAGCGAGAGGGGGTGCCTTTGAGTCTTCCAGATGAGAGAAATGCACATTTGAATAAACTGCCATGGAAGAAAGTCACTGTGGAAATCCTGGATGTCCTTGGGAGACTGGCAGATTGTGAATGTAATGTAGAGTGGCAGATGATGAAAAGAGATTAGAGGCCGGTTGAGAAAAAGGAGTCAGTGTATAAGGAAACACTAACATTTCGCAAAGTGATATAACAGAGGAGAGAGAGAGGCGCATGAGACAGGGGAAAATGCATCGATTTTTAAGACTCGAAGACATTTTAAAACTGGGCAGAAGTTCTCAACTTAGAGCCTCTAGTTTATCTGTGAAGAGCTCCTTCACTGGGATTCTCAACTGAAAGTATCCCTATATTTTTCTTTGTCTTTCTCGTGACATGGCGTTTTAAAATTTATCCTATGCTGCATCAATAAATAATAATTTCTCAGCCAGTTGTCTCAAGGGGATCTGTCTCTTCAATTGAAGCAACTATGGATTCATTGTTGGTCGTACTGCTGTGGAATAGTGATTAGATAATTATTCTACTAAATAAGACTGATATGTTGAAAAGCAAAAAGCAAAAAAAAAAAAAAAAAAGTCATCAAAGCAAACAAGCCAAAAAAAAAATCATGAAAGATGCTTTCTTCTTTCTCCATCATTTTTCTACTTTGAAAAAAGTGTAGTTCAAATCTAAGAGTAAAGGATTTTAGAATTGCTATACCCAATCTAAACAACCTGATCTAGTATTGTTAATGGATGATGATGAAAGGCAAAGACTGGTGTAATAGAATGAGTCAGGTCTCTTTTTGAGACTGGAAAGGGAAAAGAGAGTTTCTGAAGGCTTCCCTGCTTTATCAATAAAGTTTTCTCTTTTATCCTCAGTGATTCAATCATGATAAAAGATGCTGTTTCAGGGTGGTACAGCAGGTTCATGCGTATTCGTCAATTTTTTTTTTTGCTATAGAAATACCTCAGATATATGTCAGATTCCTCATCTCCATTTCCTATGTTAAAAAAGAGAAATGACTCTGTATCTTCAGGATAATTTCAACTAATTTGGGTTTTTTACAATTCCAACTATAATTATCATTCTCAAAAAATGACATTTGATATTCTGATACTAGTCTAATATGTCATACATAGAAAAATGATTAATTAGGGGTGGAGAGTAGGGCGAGAAAGAAGAATTAACTTGTGTAAAGACAAGACATCCATAAATAAAATAGCACATTAGGATGTTCAAGTTAAAGAACACAATTCAGACTAAGTCCTCAGTATCAGGTTTTAATGACTGCCATAAAAAATTTCCACATACTTGGTGGCTTAAAAGAATATGCATTTTAAAAAATTTTACAGTTTCGTTGGTTTTAAATCAGATTCAGTTCTCAGATGCAGATACCAATACAGATACTAGGCTAAAATCAAGATGTCAGTAGAGCTGTGTTTCTTGGAAGCTCTAGCAGTGAATCCATTCACTTGCCTTTTCCAGCATCTAGGGGCCACCCAGATACCTTGGCTTATGGCCCCGTCCTTCCCTCCTCAAAGCCAGAAACTGCATTTGTCTGACCATTCCTCAGTATTCACATCTCTTTCTTATGTCTCCTACATTTAAGAGCCATCCTGATTACACTGGGGCTGCCTGGTTACTGAGGGTGCTCTCTGTGTCTGCTGATTAGCAGCCTTAGTTTCATCTTCAACTTTAATCTCCCTCTGCCATGTACTCACAGGTTCCAGAGACTAAGACACTGGCATCCTTGGGGGTCATTATTCTGTCTACTCCATCCTCATGTCTTACACAGTTTGTAAAGCCACACATGGGATTTTACAATTGCCAGAAACGTATTGGGTTTTAACTGCCTGCCTGTGATTTTTTTTTTTTTTAATATGAAGGATATTGTACAAATGCTTATTCTAACATTCAAGCTATGGACTCTGTATGGCACTGGTAGATTTCTCATGCATTCCATGCACTTTAGGGTTTCAGGAGGAAAAACAAAATTGTGTGCTTACCTAAGGCCATTTCTTTCCCCAGAGCAGAACATGCTCCCAAATAAGTTTTTTCAGATTGTGTTTGCAGTTCAATAACCCCTACACTAGTGTTTTTACCTTGAGTTTTTGTTCCCTATCTTTGATTTAAAAAAAAAAAAAAAGATTTAAGACTATGATGAGAATAGAGGAAAAGTCATCATTTTGACTCATCTTCCTTCTAAAGAATTATTTCTTGGCTTTGCTCAGTCCATTTACGTGCTGATCATGGTCAGTGGTGGAGACCTGTATTTGGAAAATCCATGAGATACTAAATCGAAGCACATAATGTAAAGGCTATGAGGCTTCTCAAGAAGAAAATATCAGTAAGAGAGAAAATATCCCAGAAGAAGAAACTGGGAAAGAGGAAAGGCAACATTTGGGGAAAAGAGAGACAATAAAGGAGTTGTCATGAGATAAAGACTTTTGGGGATATAAGCCAAAGGTATTTTGGGGAAAGTCTTACAGTTTAACTCAGCTCTCAAAAAAATCCACGTTGTCTTTCAGCATTTTCACAATTGAATCTGTTTCTATTGAAGGTGATGTGTTGAGACTGTTCCCCAACCTGGGTTTGTGTTAAATAAAGATGATCCACAAACATTGCTTAAATATCTACCAAGCAGGGAAAACTGGAACCAAAACAAAGCCTAGTTCTTGATTCAAGGGTTTTACAATCTGCCGATATTTAAAGTTATAAATAAATAAATTCATATGTTGTAGACAAAACAGTAAATTATGATGAACAGAGCTGATAAATTCTACAAGTCATCAGAGAAACAGGAAGTTACAAAGAAACTGCCACCTTATTTTATATTGAATGATGATAATGATTATAGCAGCCATTTGTTGAGTATCTACTATATGCTAAGCATGCCCTGATACTTTATAGTATCCTATATAATTTACTCATAATCATGCAATATAGATACAATTATCTCTATTTTATAGGCAAATAATTGTCAAGTATTTGCCTAGAATAGGTGATGGAGCCAGTATTCGAACCCATCCTATGCTTTTCTTTTACCCTAAGAAGTCACGTCATAGATTGTGTGCAAGCCGTGTGACATCTTTAGTCATTGTCTTCATAGTCTTTAAAAAGAGCAGAGGAGTTTTCTGTTGCTGCCTGTGGTAGACTGAAATAAATTGTTCCACAAAGGTAGATGCACTTCCTGATCCCTAGAACCTCTCCATATGACCTAATATTGCAAAAGAGGCGATGAAGTTACGGATATCGAGAAGAGGAGTTTACCCTGGATTATCGCAGTGGGCCTTAAATACAATCGCAAGGGTCTTAGAAGAGGGAGGAAGAAGGAGATCAGACACAGACATACACAGAGGAGAAGCCTATGTGAAGAGGGAGGCAGAGATTAGTGCTAGGGTCACAAGCCAACAAACATTAAGAAATGCAGGAGAGCCACGAGAAGCCGGAAGGATCAAGACACAGATTCTCCCCGAAGGCCTCCAGAGGGAGTGCGGCTCTGCCAGCCCCTTGATTTTTGAACTTCTGGCCCGTAGAACTGTGAGAAAATAAATTTTTGTTATGTTAAACCTCCAAGGTTTTTGTTATTTCTTACAGCAGCCTTAGGAAACTCATGCATCGTCATAACAAATCACCACAATGTAGCAGCTTAAAACAACACAAATGTGTTATCTCACAGAAATCTGAAATGAGTCCAGGTGGGCTCAGCTAGTTCCTCTGCTTCAAGTCTCATAAAGCTGAACTCAAGGTGTCAGCTGGTCTGGCCTTCTATCTGCAAGCTCTGAAGAAGAATTTTCTTCCAAAAGCATTCAGAGTTCTTGGCAGAATTCAGTTCCTTGTGACTGTAGGGCTGAGGTCCCTGTTCCATCTAGGAACCTCTCACAGTGCCTTTAAGCTGGTCATATGGCCTCCTTGTCACATGACCTCGCCATCTTCTAGCCAGTGATAGTGCATTGAGTCTTTTCCGCTTTTCTAACTCCTCTGGCTTCTCCTTCAGCTGCATGTCTTCTGTTTCCAGGCTGTAAATCTTAGATTTTAAGGGCTCATGAGATTAGGTTGTGCAGACTCAAATAATCCAAGTTAATATTCCTATTTTAACGTCCTCAATTTTAATTACATTTGCAAAGTCCCTTTTTGGCTTGCAACATAACATATTCACATGTTCCATGGACATCTTTGGGTAGGAGCATTCTGCCTACCACAGGGAGCTGAGAATGGATTATGTCCAGATTAACGTGCTGTGAAAACATATGTATTACTTAGGGTATGGATTTAACTCCTAGAAAAAGGGACCCAAACTATGGTGACTTAAATAAGATGGAACTGTATTTTTATCTCACCAGAGAGCCCAAGGAAGGCCAGCAGACAAGGTTGGAAGATAACCAAATCCTAACTTTGTTTCCTTTTTCTGCTCTTCCCTGGGGACTTGTTTTCGCCTGCAAGGTTGAAGGTGAATTTCCACCATCATCATTCACATTCTAGGTCAAAGTAAGAGTCCAACAATGTGAAGTGGAATGCAAACAATTTCCTTTTGAGCACACGGTATGGAAGCTGCAGCATCACACCTACCCATTGGCAAGAACGTAGGACACGCCCATGCCTAACAGCTAGGGAGGCTGGAACATGTAGTCTTCAGGTAGAATGTCATGCGCTCTATTAAAATCTACAACTGGAAGAGAAGAAATTGTTCCAGGGACTACTAGAAATCTGCTACAACATGGAATTCAAACAAAATTGTAGGAAAAGGAAGGAAGAAAAGAAAATATCTGGAAGGAGGACATATTTTGATCAAAAAGTATTGCAGGATGGATAGACGATCTATGCTTAAGAAACAACAGGTATAATACAATACATGTTTGGAACAGGGAGATAGTAGACAAAAATTGATTGTAAGTCTGGAAATGAACAGAATCATCCCTCCTGACAGCATGGATTTATCTTGAGTCTCGTTCGTCATGTTATCACTGGGATTTAGCAATATTTCTGGCACATGGTATGTTTTCAATACATTTTTGAAATTTAATTTAATTTGCCCATTGCAGGGAGATAACTCTTCCACAAAGGCTAGGATAACTGTGCTAGCTACTAGGAACATATAAAAAGGGCAGGACAAAACATACTCCTGCTATTTAGAACTTCTGGTTTAGACAGAGATAAATAGATAGTAAAATGATAATATAAACAAATTTGTAATTACAAACTCTGTGAATAGTATGAAGGAAAAGTAGAGGGGGAAAGTCGTCTTAGGGAAGTCTTCCTAAGAGAGGGGACTTGGAGCTGAAATATGAAGGATGGAAAGATGCTGAGTGAATGATGTGTAGGTAGGTGCAGGATGAGAAAGGCATGACCAAAGCGTGAAAAAGCACTCCTGTGTTTCTTACAGCTTGTGGACTCATTATCTGGTGATGTTTATTTTATTTGTTTATGTGTTTATTATCTTCCCTTCCCACTAGAAAGGAGTATCATGATGATGTAGGCAGGCATGTAAACATGGTAATTTTATTGCATTGGTGAAAGATTCCAAAGACCTCCAATTACATCACTGTGTTAGCCCATTGGGCTCTCACAAAATATATAAACTATATAAATAGTTTATAGACCATAGAAATTTATTTCACACAGTTCTAGAATCTTGAAAATCTAAGAGCAAGTGGCCAGGAGATTCAAAGTCTATTGAGAACCTGCTTCCTGGTTCATAGACGATGTCTTCTCATTGCGTCCTCACATGGTGAAAAGAGCAAGGCAGCTCCCTGGTGTCTCTTTTATAAGGGCACTCATTCTATCGTGAGGGCTTCATTCTCATGACCTAATCACCTCCCAGAGGCCCTGTCTCCTAACGCTATTGCCTTGGAGCTTAGGTTTCCACATATGAATTTGGGAGGGACACAAGCATTCAGACCATAGCAATCATACAGTCCTCTTTATATAGACTTCTAGAAGAAATTTCTCTGAGTTTTCAGTTTCTGGTATCAAGGTCAGATGTGCTTCTCTTAACTAGGGTGTTACATTTTGTTTTTAGCCTACAGCCTCTATGAACAGGGCCAGCTTCTTGGGTTTGTGAGCTGTGTAATTCCCCAAGACCCTGCCCTCAAAAAGGTCCTTTGCTTGAAGTTTAATGCCCACAAGTCACTGTTTGGAACTTCTTAATGATTTTATCTTTCAGTTTGTATTCTGTAAGAGGAGTTGGGGGATGCATGCAGGTTTAGTGCCTTATCTCACAGCTCTGCATCCCGTGGCTTTCCTGGAATGGATCCTTGGCTTCCCATTGCCTTGGTTTCTGTTGCTCTGCCTGTAACTGATCTCCTCCATCCCAGACCCACTATTCACTGCTGATGCCTCCTGCTCCTTTGCACCCCAGGCACTGCCTGTCCTCCTTCTCCCAGGCCAGTGACCATTTTACATTGAGAGGGTTTGTGCATAGTCATACGTCATGGAGAGGGTCGGGGTCGGGTGGTGTGTACCCTGTGGCATCTCAGGGTGGGGCAAGGCAGTGGTGATCTGTGTCCCTGGCTGACAGCACGATATGCATTTGGTAAGGCAAACCTATTACTCATTCCCAATTCAGGATTTTCAATCCCTAGAAGCTTGCCCATTCATTATGGGTTGAGACAGAGGGCCATGGAAAGGCAGACAGTGTGTACGTCTGGTGGCTAACAGGAAGGAGAACTTGGCAATACCTGGGCCACCTGAACCAAATCAGGAGTGAGGCTCCCAGTGCCTGTGATAGTCTGCATTCACCCAGCTGGTGTCCTCACACCCAAAGGAGTCCACCATTAAATAGCAAACAACAAACACCATGACAGGTCGAGAATGAAAGCATGGAATAAAGAAAAAAAGGCTCATGTTTTATTACATTTAGTGGCATTTTTCCAGCTTTTTGAATAAGGGGGCCACATATTTTCATTTTGCACTGGGGCTAGCAAATTATGTGGCTGGCCTGCCTGTAAATCACATACTAAATCATATTTTACTAATTATGAAAGCTGCTAGGAAAGCCAGAACAAAATTTACAACCCTACTTTAGCACAATATCAGAGAATTTATGGTATATATTTTGAGTAGTAAAATAAACTCATACTTGTCTTTTTCCTTATTTTTCTTGATTTTATTTCTCTTTATCTCTCCATATATCCATAGGGGAAAAATCTTATTTTTCATTTATCTTTGAAAACATGTTAGGTATTCATCTAGGGTATAAACAGTTATGAATTAAATAATTATATACCTAACACACTCTCACATGACCCAATAAATCTTGGTTGACATGACTTGTGATCATTTGCTTAAGATATGACTTTTCCATCATTGCAGATGGTACTGTTTTAATACTTCCTCCTCTTGTAACACATATCATACTTGTGATATCTGAATTCATCACTGGCTAGCATGTTCAATGACAACACCATGAATAGAATCTGTCCTCTAAAAAGACAGTATCTTCAGCATTTGGACTTCTCACTACAATAATCCATCAACAGTAATTTTTTTTATTGATTAACTACTATATGCCAAGCTTTTCTAGGCATTGAGGAAATTAGTGATGCACAAGTCAAAAGCTATCACTAGCCACAAGAGAGAGCCCGGTACTAGCAAGAGAGAAAGAGCATCAACAAGCAAACAAACAAATAATATCAGTGCAGATCACAATATGTTATAAAGGAAGTAAGCAGGATTGTTTATTGCAAGCAGAAGTCAAGGGAATGTGGGGCCTTCATTTCATAAAAGGACCTATGATCCCAGCACTTTGGGAGGCCGAGACGGGTGGATCATCTGAGGTCAGGAGTTCGAGACCAGCCTGACCAACATAGTGAAACCCCATCTCTACTAAAAATACAAAAATTAGCTGGGTGTGGTGGTATACTCCTGTAATCCCAGCTACTCAGGAGGCTGAGGGGGGAAGATTGTTTGAACCCAGGAGGCAGAGGTTGCAGTGAACTGAGATCGCACCACTGTACTCCAGCCTGGGTGACAGAGCAAGACTCTGTCTCAAACAAAACAAAACAAAAACATAAAAGGATCTATGAAAGTGATCTAGGGATCAGAGGTAGGCCTCTTTGAAAAGGTGATAAACCAGAACTTTGATTCCAGAAGTCAGTCATCCGAGATGCTGGGGGAAAAGAGCCAGGGTGGAAGTGTAAAATGGACAGGAAAAGAAAGGAGGAAGTCTGGCTGAGGCATACAAAGAGAGGCTAAGAATTGTCCATGATAATAATTACTGAAGTTTCCCAGCACGAGCCCTTACCATCCTGCAACTCTCATCCTTTGTCGCTGAAGGGCTCCCTCTGGTGGCCACCGTGTGCACACATTCTCCTAGGACAAAATCACAACCGGTGGAAGAAATCTATGGAAGAAATGAAAGATACCAAGAAAATGTTAGCCAGGTGGGCAGAGAAAAAGTAAGCCAGGAAGAGTGAGGACAGGCCCAAGATAGTTTGTAGTCACCAACTGGACCAAGAAGGAGCAGAAGGACAAAGGTAAAACCAATTAATGCTGGCAAAGAACCAAAAGTGTGGATGCTTCACCCTGCTGCTTTATTACCCAAGTATTTCTTGTCACCCTTATCCTTATAAACCCTTATAACCTTTATTATCACCATTAACCAAACTTAGGAGACGCAAAGGCTTTTTTTTCCTGATGTCCTGGCCCCAGCTCTTACACTAAGGTATCTCTCTGCCCGATAACGCTAAGTAGGCGCTAAATGATTCCATCTTGAATACTCGGTGCAGGGGGATGTTATGGCCAGTAAATGCGATGATTAACAAAGGTGTTCTGAAACTGTAAAACACTAAATAAATGTGAGGTTGTGGATGATGGTAATGAGGATGATGAGAATGATGCCTGTATAATTCTACTCCTTTTTTTTTTTTTTAATTATACTTTAGGTTATGGGATACATTTGCAGAACGTGCAGGTTTGTTACGTAGATATACATGTGCCATGGTGGGTGGCTGCACCCATCAACCTAGCATCTACATTACATATTTCTCCTAATGCTCTCCCTCCCCTAGTCTCTCACTCCCCAACAGGCCCCGGCATGTGACGTTCCCCTCCCTGTGTCATGTATTCTCATTGTTCGACTCCCACTTATGAGTGAGAACATGTGGTGTTTGGTTTTCTGTTCCTGTGTTCGATTGCTGAGAATGATGGTTTCCAGCTTCATCCATGTCCTTGCAGAGGACATGAACTCATTCTTTTTTATGGCTGCATGGTATTCCATGGTGTAATGTGCCACATTTTCTTTATCCAGTCTATCACTGATGAGCATTTGGGTTGGTTCCAAGTCTTTGCTATTGTGAACAGTGCTGCAATAAACAAATGTGTGCATGTGTCTTTATAGTAAAATGATTTATAATCCTTTGGGTATATACCCAGTAGTGTGATTGCTGGGTCAAATGGTATTTCTGGTTCAGGACATAGACCTGGGCAAAGACTTCATGACTAAAACACCAAAAGCAATGGCAACAAAAGCCAAAACTGACAAATGGGATCTAATTAAATTGAAGAGCTTCTGCACAGCAAAAGAGACTATCATCAGTGTGGACAGGCAACCTACAGAATAGGAGAAAATTTTTGCAATTTATCCACTGGTCAAAGGGCTAATTCTACTCCTTTATCCAAGTGGTAGTTTTCTAAAATAAAATAAAATAAACCTGATTTGCACTGGCAGAATTTTTTTTTTATGTTATGCCAACATCTTGTGAATGGAAAATGTATGTTGCAGAAAGTGAAGTCTTCCACGGATTGCAATAGGTGGTTAGTGTTGTGATCGAACTAACATAATCACCTCCTTGCCTTAATTCAACCCTATTAAGTAGAAGAAAACCATGTGAGAATCTTTGGTTGGGGAGGGAAGAGTGGAAGGAAGAGGGGAAGGCTCTCTAAATGCCCTTTTCAACTCAGTGGAGCATTTCAGGAACTCAAACCACTCCAGGCTTCAAGATTCTACTCAGCCATGGTGTGACATTAACCAAAGTTTTGAATGATTTTGAGAGGAGGAAAAGGGAGCGGAGGGGTATATTGTGGGGTCAGATAAATCAAAGCACATTTGGCCAGACACTACCCCCCTTCATTTCCAAGCACATGTGAATTTCCAGGGAAATTGAATCCATGTGTTCCTGATTCATTTACATTTAACTCTTCACGATGCTTTGTAAGCCCTCCAAGAAGCCTTCAGTGCGTTGATGCCAGAGGTTGGGCTTTGCTTGCTATGCAGGGATCTAATATGCTGAATGAATGGGGCTAGATTTTAAAGACAGAACTAAGGAAGGTCAAGTGGCTTGAAAATTTGACCCAACATATTTCCCTTAATTTCTGGATCCAAACCACCCAACTTTTGCAAAGTATACACAGAAATAAACATTTCTCTCCATGGCTCTCATTTTGCTGAGAGCTGCTGGCCTCGAAACCCATTTCCACACAAGCCTAAGCCTCTTCGATGGCCAGAGACAGAATAAGTGACACTTGACAGCAGTCTTGTGCTTTCTTTTCCTGTAAACCACTTGCTTTCTTCTCTGAAGTTGAAAAGTGGCTGCTGCCACCCCTGCATCTTTGATAAGAATTGACGAGACCCAGGAGAGTGTGGGAAGAGTCTCTGACTCTAGCAGCTTGGCAGAGGTTCTGCAGAGACTTTCTGATCTTTTTCCACATGCTGGAAATCCCGGAAGTCCTTTGACAGAGAGGACCTTCAGAAGGACAGTATTTCTGTCCTCATTTCTACTGAAAAAAAAAAAGCATAAAAATAAAAGAAAAAAAAATGAGGGTAGCTACCAGATTATATCCTCTGAGAAAGCAGACATAATAAAAATGTTCTCTGAGTGGGATAGGGAACACTTTGAGAGCAATCACTTCCTCCTGCCCACACATGTGAATACAGTCATAAGAGGTCCTACCCACCTTCGAATTGCACAAATATTATGGCAAAAACTCATGCTTCCTTTATTATTTGATAATAGCTTAGATGCCTAGCTCACAAATGAGTCAAGCTTCTGCAAAAGAAATGGCCAGAACTCACAACGAATGGTATTCAAGATTCTTTCTTCCACCTTTCATCTCTGGTGCTTCTTCGTTTGCTGTGTATGCACAAGGCAGGGGCATTGTGAAGAGTGGCAAATACTTCTGAGATGGTTTGGCCAAATTCTAATAAAGTCTTTGTGAATAAGTAAAACACTTTTGTAAGCTCTCAGAACAATTTTACATTTGCTGATGCGATTATGCCAATAATGATCTCTGCTAGAGCGCAAGCCCTATGAGGATAGGAATGGTATTGTGTCTTATTTTTGTAGTGCTTGGACCTGCTACGGTGTAGATACTCAAAAATCTTTACTGAATCGTTTTAAGGAGGTCTTAGTATATACAAGCCATGGTGCATTAAATTATATTTAATGTTCACAGTAAACATAGAAGGTATGTGCTCTTAGGATCTTCATCTTACAGGCAATGAAATTGAAGCTTAAGTAGCCTACTGAGGCCACCTAAGTTAACAAAATGTGGAACTAGGGCTCTAGGGCAGGCTTGTTTCATTCTATTGACCTCTGATCTTGTAAGCTCACTCAAGACACACTTGGTAAATATGAACTTCACTTTCAATAAGAAGCATTTCAATTTACATAACAGAAGGAAGTACCTAACTAATGTTTCTAAGAAGCTGCCTCACTAATTAGCAAAATATTCATCTTGGCCCTCTTTGTCTGGCACATATTCTCTGAATTTCCTGCAAAGATGTCTTTAGACATCCTAAAACATTCACTTACCTCTTTACGTGTGCCAACATTATGTTATTTAATGCATGTACTCATTCAGTATATGACCTATAGTTTATTCTGAAATCTGAAAACTGGAAACACTAAATAACTATGCAATTTAAGACCTCTGTCAGTTACAGCTTTCTTTTCTTCGATTTTAGTCTGCTTTTCTTTGCCTTTTGAAACGTTTCTTGAAGGTTACAGCCACATTAGATTCCTTGAACAAGCTCACTGCCAGTTAGTTCATAGAAGGGCAGTGAAGTGATTCGTAAGCAAACATAGGACTTTACAGATACCTAAGAGAAGGTAATCCTTGGTAAATATTCCAATTTGAAGTATTTCAACTTCAAATTATATATGTGTGTGGGTGTAAAATTTTATTGTAAACTGTAAAGCACAGTGCAAATATCAGTTATACTTGTTTTAAGTAGGAAAGAAACTGCCGGTGAAGTCTGAGGCTGTGACTCCTGCTTTTGTTACTTTGCGTCCATTCATTCTCTGAGACACTGAACTTTCCAGCATGTGCCAGGATGGTTCTTTCCTTGAAATCCATTTAGGAGTAGAGACAGGATGACCTTCAGGAAACACTTTAAAAATTGACTGAAGAGCCGGGCGCGGTGGCGCAAGCCTGTAATCCCAGCACTTTGGGAGGCCGAGATGGGCGGATCACGAGGTCAGGAGATCAAGACCATCCTGGCTAACACGGTGAAACCCCGTCTCTACTAAAATTACAAAAAAAAAAAAACAACTAGCCGGGCGAGATGGCGGGCGCCTGTAGTCCCAGCTACTCAGGAGGCTGAGGCAGGAGAATGGCGTGAACCCGGCAGGCAGAGCTTGCAGTGAGCTGAGATCTGGCCACTGCACTCCAGCCGGGGCGACAGAGTGAGGCTCCGTCCCAAAAAAAAAAAAAAAAAAAAAAAAAAAAAAAAATTGAGTGGAGAATTATAATCCCTAAAGGGATTTAAGAACACCACGGAATGATCAACTTGACAAGATAAGCTTGGAAGCAGATAATTAAACCTGAAAATATCTTTGGAGCTTT
This sequence comes from Trachypithecus francoisi, assembly GCF_009764315.1. Classification (NCBI taxonomy): domain Eukaryota; kingdom Metazoa; phylum Chordata; class Mammalia; order Primates; family Cercopithecidae; genus Trachypithecus; species Trachypithecus francoisi. The sequence continues at coordinate 76,064,225 of NW_022681472.1, read as the reverse complement.
TCCAACAAAGATTGTTATCTCTCAGTAGACATATTTCATGACCTAGTGCAAAAGCGTTAGTGTTCTGAGCTTCTCCATAGTAGTGCTTCTCAAACTTTAATGCCTATCTGAATCGCCATGGGATTTTGTGAAAATGCAGATTTCAGTACAGTTGGTCTATGTTGTCGCCTGAGACTCTGCATTTTATCAGGCTCTTAATTGGTGGTGATGATGCTGGACTATGGGCCACACTTTGAATAGCAAGCCTCCATGGAACGATGTAATACAGCCTTTACACTTAAGAATTAGGGCTCAGACAGAATTTAGACTGTGTGGCTTGGAATGTCACCTCAGTCACTCACTGTGGAATCTTGTTCAGTGTATTGTACTCCTTTTTGCCTTGTCCCTATCAGAGAACGAGGAAAATATTAGTACTACTTCGTAGGCTTTTGTAATAATTGCATAACATAGCCATGAAAATGTGTGGTTGGTATTACCCATTACACATAGTAATTGTATTAGTCCGTTCTCATGCTGCTGATAAAGACATACCCAAGACTGGGTAATTTATAAAGAAAAAGAGATTTAATGGACTCATAGTTCCATGTGGCTCTGGAGGCCTCATAATCATGGTGGAAGGTGGAAGGCATGGCCACAGGCAAGAGAGAAAATGAAAGACAAGTGAAAGGGGAAACCCTGTATAAAACCATCAGATCTCGAGACTTATTCACTACCACGAGAACAGTATGGGGGAAACAATCCCTATGATTCAATTATCTCTCACCAGGTCCCTCCCAGAACACCTGGGAATTATGAGAGCTACAATTCAAGAAGAGATTTGGGTGGGGACACAGCCAAACCATATCAGTAATCATATAATAAATATTATTTATTTAACAATTGTATCCACAGAGGATGTTGCTTCTCTACAGGATCTCAGGCATTCAAAAGAAATTTTCTCAGGTAAAGTATTATAAAAATCATAATTCTTTTTCTAAATTAAAATGGGATACATAAAATGATCTTTTCAAATTCTCTTTGTGTAAAAATTAGTCAATCAATTAGTGTGTTTAGTAGACATGTTTATGATAACATGGCTTTTGATGTCTTGGCATTCTCCAAATTCTATTTTGGTGCTTGTAACTACTTCTTTATAACCGACTTTTCTTACTCAGTTCTACATTAAATTCAATTCATTGTGTTTCAACGTCTAACAGGAAACTCGCACTGAAGTAACACAGTTTGTCATCTTGATCGCATCACAATCTGTTGTAGGAGTAAATAAGAGAACCATATTTGTTCTTTACTACATTCTATTTTGACTGTGTGTGTTTTTCTATTAATCAAACACAGTAGGAGTATTGTCATCCTTTTGTTCTGTTTTATTGGTTTGACCCTAACAGTGCTTCTGCCTGCTTCACAATAATATATTTTAAAGACAGAGAGTTTAGTGCAGGCTTGGGAATTCTTGTTATTCTCTGACTTCCCACAAGACATTCCATGAAGAGGTTCTGAATATCAGAACCGCTGTAGTCATAGTGTTTGCTTCCTTACTGTCATTCATTTACATGTAATTCCCTTTTCTCAATTGGTGAGTTTCTTCAATATGGGTCATTCACCTTCACACTGTCAGGGCATAGTAAAAATTCTGCCTCATTGTATGTGTTTCATGAATGCTTGAGGGCTGAAGGGAAGAAGAGAGGTAAGAAGGAGAAAGAGAATGAGGAGAAAGAAGGAAGGAACAAGGGAAGGGAGAAAATAAAATGTTGGGGAAGATAAAGAAAAGTAATATTTAATATTCACGTACTACATGCCACACCCTCACCCCACTAATTTTTTTCTTATTACTGATTAGAAAAGATGTGTAGACACTTTAACTCAAGTTTCCCCTGTCAACAAGGGGTAGAACTTGCAAGGATGCTTAGACATGTCTTAGTCCCACACCCATACTGTCATACAGCACGCAGTCTCCGAGGAAGCGATTCTCAAATTTACCTCTATAATAAAATCACCGTGGAAACTGAAAAAAAATTACTGATGCCTAGTTCTCTCCCTCCAAGATTCTAGTTAATTTCTCGAATGCAGCCTGGCCATTGGGATTTTAAAAATCTTCCTAGATATATCTAATGTTGAAGCAAAATTAAGAAACACTTTTGTAAGTTTTATGTGAAAATTACAGATCACAAAATCAGAAGTGAAACTATGTCTTTCATAGAGGTATTTGGCAGTGGGAGGACATGCATGTGGAAAAGACATACGTGTGGCATTTAATGATAGTGAGGTACTAGGCAGCACTACCCACATGCTTTGGGTTGACATCAGAACACACAGCCCTAATCCTCAGCACTGACCCTTTTTAAAATATCTGCTATGTTCAGGGATTATTTTATTTATTTTAGATATATTCATGTTATTAATTCATTTAGTCCTCACAATCCTTCTATGAGGAAGGATTATTTTTATCCCCATTTTACAGAAGGAAACATTGAGAAGGCAGGTTTATTAACTTGCCCAAGTTCTGACAGCATGAATAGAAAGAGCTACAACACAGAGTAGTGGGGTTCAGTGCAAGCAGTGGGGTCCAAAGTCCTCATACTTAACCACTACTAGATCAGGTTATTTCACCTTCCCACCCCATTCAGTGCCTAAAGAGAGGCGAATAAAACAGGTACAAAATTTAAAGAGACAAGAAAAACTCAGTAGTCAAGACAAATATTTTAATGAAGAATTTTAAAATACAAAATAACGCGAAAATCATGATGAGCGAATTTAAATTTCTAAATAAAAGGATTCCATGCGGAGCCATATTGGAAATTTGAAACAACAGGAAAATCAACAATGCTAATCCTCTTTTTATGCAAAATTTTAATGTTTTATTCATCAGGTTTTTTTGCATTAATTTTGACATTTTTAATGTATCTCATAAAAATATTATTCGCCTTGATTACCAAGATGTTTTTGTGCTCACTTAAAATTTGCACCCAAGGTAAATGCCATATTCACCTCCTCTTAGTCCTGGCTCTGCCCATCTTTTTCTCCTATTTCTAGACATAGTAGGTGCAACAAAGTCTTGAGGACAAAGCCCAGGTGTTGCTCAAAATCTTTTCCTGCTACAGAACAGCAACTGTGTTGGGTCTCCCTTCTCTTTACCCTTTTACTTTCTACTTTCCACTTTTAATTTTCTCCTTCTCTCACTATCTGTGTTCTCCCCCTCCTTCCTGCTACCTCCCCTTCTCTCATTTATTTTTTTATCTTATATGTTCCTTCCCCTGCTTCTGAGATCTCTTAGATTTGTGCCTTCCAGTTTACAATGTCAATGACCTACATATTGCTGTGCTAGGTGAGGTCCTTCCACAGTCAAATCAAGGCAGCTTTTAGCATCACAGGCTGTTTCAACAGCAGTACCATCGTTATCTTTGCCATATTTGCTCCGTTAAGTTTGAACTTTCTCTTCTGGTGATCTAAGGAAGGAGTCCAACCTTTTAAATATTTTACACTTCTGAATTAGTATATATTTGATCTACTATCCATGTAATGAAGGATAATTTTATGATCAAACAATGGTCAGGCCAGGTATCCTAAGGAGACTGAGGCAGCTGTGGTCTGTGCTCACCTACAGTGTTTTTGGAGTAAATCTGAAACTGAATTCAATCTCATTCTCCTTTCAGATTAATAATAGCAGAACAACTTTTGACTTAGAGAAAAAAAAATCAATTTTTAAAGGAGCAAAAGAGACATGAAGCCTTATTTGATTATGAGATATTTTTGTCGTCTTAAAGAAACAGATTCCCTGAACCTCTGAATGTTCTCCCTTCTGCCACCAAAGGAACAAGTCCGGTCCAGCTTGCTGGAGTGGGCGAGAGCTCATGAGCAGTCAAGTAACTCATCTCAGCTGAGGCCGCTGCAAGACCAACTGGTTCCCAGATGACCTAGCAATTGACCTCAGACGCATGAGTCATCCCGCTACATCCAGCTGAGCATAACCCAAATTGATGACTCAAATTGTAAACCAAATACATGGATGTCAGTTTAAGCCATGAAGTTTTGGGGTGGTTTCTTGCTATACAGCATGAGCTAACTAATGCAGAAACTGTTTCATGAAAATGTTTGGAGTCTTCTATCATTCCAGAAGGAATGGAGTTGCTTTCCCAGTTGTGGGAAAACCATTGGTCTCTGGCTAATCAAGAGAGCCTCTGTGGGCTCCTTCTGAAAAATGCGAGAGGTTTTTCTAACACAGTACCCTTCTGGGATCCACTCTAATCATTGATGACCTCCTTTCTACAGCCACTTTTGTGTGTGTGACAGACCTGAAATTGCTTAGTCCAATAATCAGATTTTTTTTCCCTAAATGTCCAGGGGTCTAGTAAGTAGTTGTTATCAGTTTGAGGGCTACAGACCCCTCATTTCCTAGAAACATCCCTAAGTAAAGCACCAACCACAGTCCTTGGAAAACCATGCTTTCAGAAGCTTTGATCAGTGGGCTGGCACTGTAGGACTCTTCCCAGTGTGTGGAACTGGCAAATTTAATTTTACATTTCTATTTCTTGCTGCTCTCCAAGCCTGATTCTATCATACCACAACCTTTCACAACCTTCCTCAAAAACAAGGGCAGAGGTGAAAGACTAAATTCCAGAGGAAAAGAAAGAGGAAAGAAAAATAGCATCTATTGAGTTGGTTATATGCCATACTTTTTCTATCTTATTTAAATCCTAAAATTATGAAATACTAAATATGCTAAATAGATAAATGTTCTTTCCTGAAACTTCTCACATATGTTTAACTCAAACTATCCGAAGAGACCTTCTGAGGTAAGTAACACTCTTCTCCATTTTACAGATTAAGAAATTGAGGCAGAGACAGTTGAGGTGATTTACCCCTTACAACAAGACAACATCTCAAGAGGGGACTAAGAGACACTTTGGATGAGCAAATCAGCTCTGATAGAGAATCTGAAGTTTATGTTGGCAGAATATTTATGTAAAATGAAACTTAAAAAGTGGAGGAGATTGTTACCTTGAATTGGCATGCTAAAGTTTTAAAGTTTTATAATAAAGTTTTAAAGGGAGATCGAAGAAGTTTATTTAATATATAAAAAGTATAAAAGTTACTTTTTTCTCTTCTGTTTCTTATTATTTTTGCAAATCTGAATTGTATAAAGTGTGTACAATTTAAAATACCATCCCACATCTCATCTCTCTCATGATAGGTAAGTAGGCAATGAGTTCTGGGTTCACATAATAGTTATGTGTACTTTCTAAAGAGCATTTATCTTGCAACTTAGGTTTTCCTTTTATGTCAGATATTTTGTTAGAAGAAGAATAGAGAAAAAAATAACAAAAGGAATGATGTAAAATAGAAGCCTGCATAAACCACTAAAGACACCATTGGTCCCTGCCTGCCCAAGCGCTGGCTCTGTCACGCCCCTTCTCCTGGAAAGAACAGTCTATTTTTAATATGCACTGGAATCAGTGTCTTGCCTTGGCCTAAGGATATGAAAAAGCATGATACCATAGGTTTTGCCCTCAAGGGGCTCGACAAAGATACACGTAAAAGGTGAAAATGCACAGTATCACATAGCGTGACAAATGAAAAAATCACAGTGCAGTATGGGAATTAAAGATTGATGAGATGGCTGAGTTGATAAGAGTTAGCTGTGAGAATTATGGAATTGAAGAATGGTGGGGGATGAATGCAAGAAAATGTCATTGAATTTATTTCCTTTCCTCTGTCTATGAGTTATTTGGCAAAAGATTTAACTTTCTTGAGGATCGATTTCCTTACCAGCTTCTATAACCCAGTACAGTGTCTGACATTCAGCAATCTTCGTTGAATGGACATATGAATATGTCTAGAAAATTGAGATACTAACGCATGTATATCAAGGTTTTGTGGGTATTCACTTCAATGAGCGTGTAAAGTTTCAATCACAATGAATATGCTAGGTGTTTATTCAGCAAATAATATTGAACATGTATTGAGTTCCAAGAACTATTCTAGGCTATGCCTATTTATTAGGCTTTGAAGAAAGGATAGAGTTTAGGCTAATAGTGAGAAGGGAAAAGTCTTCCAGGCAGAGAGAAAAGGTTGGAAAGATATCAAAGGGATAAATCCTTTATTACTTTCATATTCTAACTGGCTTCCTTGCTTCCAATCTTGAACACCTTTGGACATCATTTGTACTTCTAGCAGGTATCTTTGCTGCTCTGTGTCATAGCCTTTCAGCTTTCCCTGGTTGCAGCTGCAGCTCTGGTGCACATTTCTATGGAAGCTTATATTTACCTGGAGATGACGCTTCTTCAAATACACTCTCCTCTCTTCTGCTTGCTGCCCAAGTGTCATCTCTGATGTCACAAAAGCCAGTTTGACCATCCCACAATTGTATCCAGAAATACAGGGGAGTTAAGAATCACAGGAACATCATTCAACTAATGTGAAACTGAAAACAGAGGATAACTTTTCCAGCTTCCTGTCCTTTGAGTGGACAATTCAAGGTCAAACTGTACACTTCTCAAAGATTCGGGTAGAACTGAGTTCTTGTTCCTTGCAGCAGCAACCTCAACAACGCTCTCTCATTTTGCTTTTTCTCCTTCCCCATTGCACTCCCTTTACTCCCTTTCTCCTGCTTCCTGGGGTCACTTCCTAAATAAACTACTTTTACCCAAGTCATGTCTCAGGCATCACTTTGGAGGAAATCTAACTAACAGGAAGAAGCCCAAATTAAGATAGCATTACCAAGACATCATTCCTAAGATATAAAGGATAGCTCTGCTCTCCCTCCAAGTCTCAACCCCCCAGGGAGCTTCCATAATCTGCAGCCTCCCACACTTAATGGTTCAACACCATTTTTGTTCCTTCATACCTCTACCTTCACGTTGTTCATAATCTGTTTTGCAGAGGAACTATTTCATTTAATGTGTGTCTTCCCCATTCAGTGGTATGTTCAAGGACAGGACTGTGCATATTCATATTTATGACCCCAGTCAACAACTAGCATACAGATTTGAACATTATAGATGCTCAAACACTGCTGACATTGTTGTAAATACAATCTTTCATGATCCAGCATACACATCCTGAGATTAACAAGTCTCAGAAATATGGGATGACAGAATTCCAGAATAAATGGGTCATGGTTGCAATCATAATTAAAACAAAACAAAACAAAACAAAAAAAAACAAAAAAACCCCAGCTTTTCAGTATTATACTAAATGACACAATTTTAATGAGGCAGAAAATAGATAATTTATCTTAAGCAGAACTTACTATATTTGGGGGAAAAGAAAATGCTCACATGGGCCCCGAGGCTGTTAGACATTCTGAGACTCTGAGAAGAACAAAGTGTGGCAGAAAGGTTCTGATCCAGAAAATAAGGAAAACTTATTTTACTGTTCTGAAATAAGGGCACTACTGGGTATTTACCCAGAGGAAAGTAAGTCATTATACAAAGAAGATACTTGCACACACATCGTTTATAGCCGCACAATTCACAATTGCAAAAATGTGGAACCAACCCAAATGCCCATCAATAAACAAGTGGATAAAGAAACTATGATATATAGATGACAGAATACTACCCAGTCATAAAAAGGAATGAATTAATGGCATTAGCAGCAACCTGGATGGGATTGGAGACTAGTATTCTAAGGGAAGTAACCCAGGAATGGAAAACCAAACATCGTATGTTCTCGCTCGTAAGTGGGAGCTAAGCTATGAGGATAAAAGGCATAAGAATGACACAATGGACTTTGAGGACTCAGGGGGGAAAGGATGGGAAAGGGGTGAGGGATAACAGACTACAAATTAGGTTCAGTGGATCAGTGTGTATTGCTCGGGTGACGGGTGCCCCAAAATTTCACAAATCACCACTAAAGAACTTACCAAACACCACCTGTTCCCAAAAAACCTATGGAAATGACGAATTAAAAAAAAAAACTGAGATAAAGTAAAAAACAGAAATAAATAAAAATAAATAGGAGATGAAATAGAGAGGACACTGTAGAGAAGATAAGAAGGGCATGCAAGCTGATGGAAGACTGTGTGGTGTCAATGTGATTTATATATCTGACCTCTTGAATATTTTGACAAAAAGTATTTTAAAGTCTCGAGTGATTTCATTTCTTGTGGAAACAGGTGACAGTGATTATCACTGTTGGTCCTGCCTGGTGTGGAACATAGCCCCTGTGTTTATAAACCCCTTGCTTTATGTGCTAGGTTTTAACATATACAAACACACACACATATTAAATATATAAATATATACTTATAAACATACACACAGTGGGTCCTCATTATTCATGAATTCCATATTTGGAAATTTATTTATTCCTAAAATACATGTGCAAGCCCCAGATCGATACTTACTGTGTTTTCATAGACATGTATTGAGCTGTAAAAAGACTGAGCCTCCAGACACACATTCCCAGCTGAGGTCAGGCAAGGCGATGCTCTGCCCTCTTGTTTTACCTATCATACTGCAAATGAGTGGGATTTTCTTGCACTCGGTTTTGTGCTGCATTTTCTTTACATTTTTGTTATTTTGGTTGGTGATTTTGCTCTTTTTTTTTTTTTTTTTTTTTTTTTTGAGATGGAGTCTCACTCTGTTGCCCAGGCTGGAGTGCAGTGGCGCCATCTTGGCACACTGCAGCCTGCGCCTCCCAGGTTCAAGCGGTTCTTCTGCCTCAGCCTCCTGAGTAGCTGGGACTACAGGTGTGTGCCACTACGCCTGGCTAAATTTCTGTATTTTTAGTAGAGACAGGGTTTCACCATATTAGCCAGGATGGTCTTGATCTCCTGACCTCATGAGCCACCTGCCTCGGCCTCCCAAAGTGCTGGGAGGTTTTGCTTTTCAAAATGGTCCCCAAACATGGTGCTGCAGTGCTGTCCTAATCTTAAGGCTGTGATGTGTCTTCCAGATAAAATATGTGTTAGATAAGCTTCATTCAAGCATGAGCTACAGTGTTATTCAATGTTAATCAACCAAAAATATATATTAAATAAGGTGTCTTTAAACAAAAGTATATATAAAACAAGGTTATGTATTACTCAGTTAATGAAAATATTATGATCAGCCTTTCATAGAAACTGAATTCTGCATTTCCCTTAGGAGCAATGGCTCAGTAATCCTGTGTTCACAGCAACTATAAAGAACATAAATATAACACATAATGAGAATAGGTGCTCTCTCTGTGTGAGTGTGTGTATATACAGATAAATAGATATCTACACTATGTGTCTATAATAGATATATAAAGATATATAGGTATACATATTTTTCTCAGTGCAGGCATGTTTGTGTATATATAGAGATATCATCTATATATCTATATATCTGTAATTTATATATGGATATATAAAGATATACCTATATATCTATACATATATAGATGTACCTATCTATATATAAATATATAACATAACTTGGTATAAGTGTGATTGCTTGTTTCTCTTGGATTTTTACCCTAAAGTGGAACTGTTGAGTCATAATGATTGTGGAAATTTGACTTCATAAAATAATGTCAAATTGATTTTCAAAGTGGTTATATCAATGTGTACGCCCATAGCAATTTATCTAGTTGTCATTTTGAAGCTCGTCCTTCAAAATGTTGATTTTTTAAGCTTTCAAACAGGTAAAGTTTCTACTCATTCAAAATTTATTACTGTTACAAAGAAATGTGAAAGAGTTTATAATACTGCCTTTAGTAAATTTGGAAAGTTAATAACCTTTTTATATAAAAGGAAAATTAAAATTAGAGAGAAAAATCAGAGAACACGTAGAACCCATGATTCCATGGAACAATGTCAGAAGTTTCTGAATTGTATGCAAAATTTGTGGCAAATGTACATTATTCTGGGAGTTTTTCAAATTCTCAAAGATTTTTGTGACATAGAAAATGTTTAGAATCATGGCAAAAGAATAAATTGAAAGACAACTGTACTAGCATTTTGTAATAAGCTATTTTAAAAGAAAAACTATTCCTTAACTACCTAGAAATTATAGCCAAGGAAGAGGCATGGCTTGTTATATAGTTTTCACAGGACAAAATAAAACACACTGGCCTTCATCTTAATATTTAAGCCTTGCTCAGGGTCTGATTTTAAAATCACAGGTACTTTTTATAACTTATACTTCAGTTGAGCTTTGAGGAATAGTGTAAATTTAAAAAATAGCCATCAAGAATGCACCAAGTAAAACTCCTGACTCAGTAAGATGGAAAATTACCTATACAAAGAAGAGAGATGATGGAGTGGGCAAGAGGCAAAAATTGTAAGGTGTTTCTGGCTAAGAAGTGTGAAGGAGGAAGAGAATTATTAATACACAGCACATTTTTTCATCCAGAGTTAGGGAACTGGTAAAGGACCTCATTCAGTGGGGACTGTATGTTTTGCTAGGAAAAACAGCTACATTTGACCACCCTGGGAGAAGCTTATAAAACTCTTCCAAGCTAGTAAAGGAAAAGATCCAGACAATTAAAACAGGAAGTACCAGCTGGGGAAGATCTCCATTGGTATTCATGCGTACACCAGACACATAATGAACAACAGAAAAATGGAAGTGAGGACGGCCTAGGAAACCTTCTATGGGAAGGAGAGAGCAGGTGGCCCTCATCAGGAAGCGTCTGGTAGTTTGTGTTCTTAAAACCCATCAAACTGCTGAGAGGCTATTTTCTCTTCAAATGAAAATAAAAATTGGTGTTTTGCCTTTATCAACAGGTTAGCAGGCATTTCCACTGGGATTCAGATACTTCTTTAGTGACTCAGGTTTTTGTGATACATGGTTGATAAAATTTTATACAGAAGCTTTTTATCTACTTTTCTTATCTCCTTACCCATGTGGATTGAACAAAGAGTCCCCCTTAAAATATTGCCTGTTAATACCTGGAGTAGTTTAATAAAATTTTAAATTGAGTAAAACTTGAAGAAATGTGATTGTGGCATATATCAATTGTTATGGAAATGTAAATATAAAATAATATGGAGAGGTGATCACTTAACTTAAGCAATCTCCTTTTATAGAAAAAAACTTATTATCAGTCTACCTGACAAGAAAAAAAAATGTCTACAGTTGCATGTCCCTCAACATTACTAATATATTTTATTGGTCAGATTTAATCTCTCTCTGCATCTTAGACTTTCAGTCTTTTAGTGTATTGTGTGGTCTTTCTGTTGGGCATTTCTGGATCTCACTGTACAATAGGTTATACCAACTTTCCCTGATTCTAGAACATTATTTCTGGACACACACAGAAAGAAAGCACCACATTTAATCAGAGAGCAGGAATGAAAAACCACATACATGATCGAGGTAATTAAGTGATCATTAAACACCCTCTGGTTCCATGATTCCAAGATTTAAACCTGAGGTGAAGAGAAGAAATACAATTTTCAAACGATTGATTTGGTATATAAATTCTGGTAAGATTATTTACCACCTGATAGCAATCAATTTGAAAATAATACTACAATGGTTTGTAATATGAGTTAGTATGTCAATTTACCGTCAATAGCGTAAACCCAAGAACATGGTAAAAAAAAGTGTATGATATGTATTAGAGTATGATCACCTAGTAGGAAAGGATTTCTTAAAATTACAGAAAAAAATGATAAACTAGAATATATTAAAACGAAAACCTTTTTTTTTATCAAGGCACATGACAGGGACATGAGTAGGAATGGCAGAATAAGGAAATCCAAATATCTGCTCCTTCATTAAAGCAGTGAGAATACATGCAAAAATTACCAAAATCAACTTTTTCAAAACTCTAGAAACTAACCAAAGACTTTTAACAACCTAGACAGCATTTATTCCAGAAAAGTGGCTGAGTCCTGGTAAGAATAGAAAGCCATCCGGCATTTTAATTTACCCTATTCCAATACCTTACTCCCTAATTCCACAGGTGTTTTGAATACTAGCAGTCCCACAGTCATGGTGATAACCAGAACTTTAACAATCACTAGATAGGCAGAACATATTTGAAACTCCCTAATAGCAACATTTAGAGAACTATCATTATTTGACCTGTCTAAAAGTTTCCTAGAAACCCTGACTCCCATAAACTGTCTTTTTTGTATCTCTTTATTTTTCATTCAGTGTGAGCAGCCTTTCAGATGAAAATATTTGTCAAATTATTTAACACTGCACCTGTGTGCATGACCTGTGTTCATGTCCAGAACCATAAAGGCAATGGCTCTTACTTCTGACAGTATTTACAAATGCAGGAAGTAAGAGCTAAGGCAGAATTATGAACTACCTGCCTGAGCATTGAAGATGTGCCCCAACATGCATACAGAGCATCTCAGCAATAGCTGAGAGACTTACTGGTTCCAGGCATTTAAGAAATATCTGTCCAGTCATTAACTGACCAGTAGGCTAGCAAAACAGAGGCTTCATGGGCAATATATAGGAAAGAATAAAGACTTTGCAACGTTAGTTCAGGACAGTAACCAAACAAATAAGTGCAACAACAACAATAATAATGGCCATCATAACAGCAATGCCAAAACCAAAAACAAACAGTGACAACATCAAGCCCCAAGGAGGACTGAATTATTTTTAGAGCTGCTATGTTATATTACTTAAAATGTCCAGTTTTCAATAACAAAAAATGAGACATGCAAAAAACCAAAAGAGTATGCTCTATGCACAGTAGATCTGTCCCTGAAGAAGTCAAGACTTTTGACTTACTAGACAAAAATGTCTAAATTAGCTACTTTAAATATGTTCGAATAACTAAAGAAAGACATATCTAAAAAAACCAAATGGAAATGATGTCTCACCAAATACAGGGTATCGATAAAGAGGTAGAAATTATAGAAAATAACCAAACACCTGGATTGAGGAATACAATAGCTGTAATGAGAAATCCACTAGAGAGGTTCAATAGCAGATTTGAGCTGGCAGAATAAAGTAACAGAGAACTGAAAGATTAGCCATTAAGATCATTTAGTCTGGGAACAAAAAGAAAAAAGAACGAAGTTAACAGAGTCTCAGAGACCTATGGAACACCATCAAGCATGTCAACTCATAAATTTGTATATACAGTATGATTCTCAAAAGTAGATGAGAGAGAAATGGGCAAAAGACTATTTGGAGAAATAATTATCAAAAAACTTCCAAACTTATAAAACACATTGACCTGTACATCTAAGAAGCTCAACAAATTTCATATGGGATAAACACAAAGAGATCTAAATATAGACACATGATAATCGAACTGTCAAAGCTAAAGCCAAAGAAAAAATTTTAAAAGCAGCAAGAGAAAAGTGACTTATCATAACAGATACTCAATAAAATAGGTGCCTCTCTGTCCTACAGCTGCAAGGAATTGGATTCTGCTACCAACCACATAAACCTGAAATGGAAATCTGAGATCCAGAAAAGAAAGGCAGTTAGGCCAATGCTTTGCTTTCAGCCTTATGAGACCACAAACGAAAGACAAAACTAATGTATGTCCAGATTCTTCAACCATGGAAACTGCAAGATAATACATTTACATTGTTTTAAATTGTTGTGTTTGTAGTAATTTGCTACTACCATTAGAAAGCAAAGGTGTATAGCAGTTTAAGAGGGAAGTGAAACGGAGTTATATTGAGAAAAAAAATGCCCAGGGTAGAAAGGTTGGTTTCTGGGGTATTGTCACTATACTGTTTCTTAACCTTGGTGATTACTACGGGTATTCATTTTACATTCATATGTTAAATGTATTTTGTGACCCTAAGTAACTATGTCATATCTCTTAATTTAAAAATATATTTAAGTACTTTAAAAATGTATGAAGTAAAAGATATGATAATGGGTCAACAATTACAGGTCAACTAACCTAAAAAGCTTATGCTTGTTAAACTAAGTAGAAATGCATAACACGTTTAAATTAATTGACACTTCAGAGAAAAATTTAAGCGTATACACACCCCATCACCATGAACCAAAACCAAGAAGATAGATATAAAAATAAAGTTTCGGAGGGGTGGAGCAAGACGGCCAAATAGGAACAGCTCCAGTCTCCAACTCCCAGCGTGAGCGACACAGAAGACCGGTGATTCCTGCATTTTCAACTGAGGTACTAGGGTCATCTCACTAGGGAGTGCCGGACAATCGGTGCTGGTCAGCTGCTGCAGCCCGACCAGCGAGAGCTGAAGCAGGGCGAGGCATCAACTCACCTGGGAAGCGCAAGGGGGAAGGGAATCCCTTTTCCTAGCCAGGGGAACTGAGACACACAACACCTGGAAAATCGGATAACTCCCACCCCAATACTGTGCTTTAAGCAAACGGGCACACCAGGAGATTACACCCCACATCTGGCCGGGAGGGTCCCAAGCCCACGAAGCCTGCCTCATTGCTAGCACAGCAGTCTGCGATCTAACCGCAAGGCAGCAGCGAGGCTGGGGGAGGGGCGCCCGCCATTGCTGAGGCTTAAGTGGGTAAACAAAGCCGCGGGGAAGCTCGGAACTGGGTGGAGCTCACAGCAGCGCAAGGAAACCTGCCTGTCTCTGTAGACTCCACCTCTGAGGACAGGCACAGCTAAACAACAACAACAAAAAAAGCAGCAGAAACCTCTGCAGACGCAACGACTCTGTCTGACAGCTTTGAGAGAGCAGTGGATCTCCAACGGGAGGCTGAGATCTGAAGGGACAGACTGCTTGCTCAAGTGGGTCCCTGACCCGTGAGTAGCCTAACTAGGAGACATCCCCCATTAGGGGCAGTCTGACACCCCACACCTCACAGGGTGGAGTACACCCCTGAGAGGAAGCTTCCAAAGTAAGAATCAGACAGGTACACTTGCTGTTCAGCAATATTCTATCTTCTGCAACCTCTGCTGCTGAAACCAGGCAAACAGGGTCTGGAGTGGACCTCAAGCAATCTCCAACAGACCTCAGCTGAGGATCTGACTGTTAGAAGGAAAACTATCAAACAGGAAGGACACCTATACCAAAACCCCATCAGTACGTCACACCATCAAAGACCAGAGACAGATAAAACCACAAAGATGGGGAAAAAGCAGGCAGAAAAGCTGGAAATTCAAAAAAAATAAGAGCGCATCTCCCCCTGCAAAGGAGCGCAGCTCATCGTCAGATGGATCAAAGCTGGTCAGAGAATGACTTTGACGAGATGAGAGAAGAAGGCTTCAGTCCATCAAACTTCTCAGAGCTAAAGGAGGAATCACGTACCCAGCGCAAAGAAACTAAAAATCTTGAAAAAAGAGTGGAAGAATTGATAGCTAGAATAATTAATGCAGAGAAGGTCATAAAGGAATGACAGAGATGAAAACCATGACACAAGAAATACGTGACAAATCCACAAGCTTCAGTAACCGACTCGATCAACTGGAAGAAAGAGTATCAGCGATTGAGGATCAAATGAATGAAATGAAGCGAGAAGAGAAACCAAAAGAAAAAAGAGAAAAAAAGAAATGAACAAAGCCTGCAAGAAGTATGGGATTATGTAAAAAGACCAAATCTACGTCTGATTGGGGTGCCTGAAAGTGAGGGGGAAAATGGAACCAAGTTGGAAAACACTCTTCAGGATATCATCCAGGAGAACTTCCCCAACCTAGTAGGGCAGGCCAACATTCAAATTCAGGAAATACAGAGAACGCCACAAAGATACTCCTCCAGAAGAGCAACTCCAAGAAACATAATTGCCAGATTCACCAAAGTTGAAATGAAGGAAAAAATCTTAAAGGGCAGCCAGAGAGAAAGGTCGGGTTACCCACAAAGGGGAGCCCATCAGACTAACAGCAGATCTCTTGGCAGAAACTCTACAAGCTAGGAGAGAGTGGGGGCCAATATTCAACATTCTTAAAGAAAAGAATTTTCAACCCAGAATTTCATATCCAGCCAAACTAAGTTTCATCAGTGAAGGAGAAAGAAAATCCTTTACAGATAAGCAAATGCTTAGAGATTTTGTCACCACCAGGCCTGCCTTACAAGAGACCCTGAAGGAAGCCCTAAACACGGAAAGGAACAACGGTACCAGCCATTGCAAAAACATGCCAAAATGTAAAGACCATCGAGGCTAGAAAAGCATCAACAACTACTGAGCAAAATAACCAGTTAATATCATAATGGCAGGATCAAGTTCACACATAACAATATTAACCTTAAATGTAAATGGACTAAATGCTCAATTAAAAGACACAAATGGCAAACTGGATAAAGAGTCAAGACCATCAGTCTGCTGTATTCAGAAGACCCATCTCACACGCAGAGACATACATAGGCTCAAAATAAAGGGATGGAGGAAGATCTACCAAGCAAATGGAGAACAAAAAAAAGCAGGTGTTGCAATACTAGTCTCTGATAAAACAGACTTTAAACCATCAAAGATCAAAAGAGACAAAGAAGGCCATTACATCATGGTAAAGGGATCAATTCAACAGGAAGAGCTAACTCTCCTAAATATATATGCACCCAATACAGGAGCACCCAGATTCATAAAACAAGTCCTTAGAGACTTACAAAGAGACTTAGACTCCCATACAATTATAATGGGAGACTTCAACACTCCAGTGTCAACATTAGACAGATCAACAAGACAGAAAGTTAACAAGAATATACAGGAATTGAACTCATCTCTGCACCAAGCGGACCTAATAGACATCTATAGAACTCTCCACCCAAATCAACAGAATATACATTCTTCTCAGCACCACATCGCACTTATTCCAAAATTGACCACATAATGGAAGTAAAGCACTCCTCAGCAAATGTACAAGAAAAGAAATTATAACAAACTGTCTCTCAGACCACAGTGCAATCAAACTAGAACTCAGGACTAAGAAACTCAATCAAAACCGCTCAACTACATGGAAACTGAACAACCTGCTCCTGAAGGACTACTGGGTACATAACGAAATGAAAGCAGAAATAAAGATGTTCTTTGAAACCAATGAGAACAAAGATACAACATACCAGAATCTCTGGGACACATTTAAAGCAGTGTGTAGAGGGAAATTTATAACACTAAATGCCCACAAGAGAAAGCTGGAAAGATCTAAAATTGACACCCTAACATCACAATTAAAAGATCTAGAGAGGCAAGAGCAAATACATTCAAAAGCTAGCAGAAGGCAAGAAATAACTAAGATCAGAGCAGAACTGAAGGAGATAGAGACACAAAAAACCCTCCAAAAAATCAATGAATCCAGGAGTTGGTTTTTTGAAAAGATCAACAAAATTGACAAACTGCTAGCAAGACTAATAAAGAAGAAAAGAGAGAAGAATCAAATAGATGCAATAAAAAATGATAAAGGGGATATCACCACCAACCCCACAGAAATAAAGTACCATCAGAGAATACTATAAACACCTCTACGCAAATCAACTAGAAAATCTAGAAGAAATGGATAATTTCCTGGACACTAACCTCTTCCAAGACTAAACCAGGAAGAAGTTGAATCCCTGAATAGACCAATAGCAGGCTCTGAAATGAAGCAATAATTAATAGCCTACCAACCAAAAAAGTCCAGGACCAGATGGATTCACAGCGAATTCTACCAGAGGTACAAGGAGGAGCTGGTACCATTCCTTCTGAAACTATCCAATCAATAGAAAAAGAGGAATCCTCCCTAACTCATTTTATGAGGCCACATCATCCTGATACCATAGCCTGGCAGAGACACAACAAAAAAAAGGGAATTTTAGACCAGTATCCCTGATGAACATTGATGCAAAATCCTCAATAAAATACTGGCAAACTGGATTCAGCAGCACATCAAAAAGCTTATCCACCATGATCAAGTGGGCTTCATCCCTGGGATGCAGGCTGGTTCAAATTTGCAAATCAATAAACGTAATCCAGCATATAAACAGACCAAATGCAAGAACCACATGATGATCTCAATAGATGCAGAAAAGGCTTTTGATAAAATTCAACAGCCCTTCATGCTAAAAACGCTCAATAAATTCGGTATTGATGGAACGTACCTCAAAAGAATAAGAGCTATTTATGACAAACCCACAGCCAATATCATACTGAATGGGCAAAAACTGGAAAAATTCCCTTTGAAAACTGGCACAAGACAGGGATGCCCTCTCTCACCACTCCTATTCAACACAGTGTTGCACGTTCTGGCTAGGGCAATCAGGCAAGAGAAAGAAATCAAGGGTATTCAGTTAGGAAAAGAAGAAGTTCAAATTGTCCCTGTTTGCAGATGACATGATTGTATATTTAGAAAACCGCATTGTCTCGGCCCAAAATCTCCTTAAGCTGATAAGAAACTTCAGCAAAGTCTCAGGGTACAAAACTAATGTGCAAAAATCACAAGCATTCTTATACACCAGTTAACAGACAAACAGAGAGCCAAATCATGAATGAATTTCCATTCACAATTGCTTCAAAGAGAATACAATACCTAGGAATCCAACTTACAAGGGATGTAAAGGTCCTCTTCAAGGAGAACTACAAACCACTGCTCAGTGAAATCAAAGAGGACACAAACAAATGGAAGAACATACCATGCTCATGGATAGGAACAATCAATATCGTGAAAATGGCCATACTGCCCAAGGTTATTTATAGATTCAAGACCATCCCCATCAAGCTACCAATGAGTTTCTTCACAGAATTGGAAAAAAACTGCTTTAAAGTTCATATGTAACCAAAAAAGAGCCCGCATTGCCAAGACAATCCTAAGTCAAAAGAACAAAGCTGGAGGCATCACACTACCTGACTTCAAACTATACTACAAGGCTACAGTAACCAAAACAGTATGGTACTGGTACCAAAACAGAGATATAGACCAATGGAACAGAACAGAGTCCTCAGAAATAATACCACACATCTACAGCCATCTGATCTTTGACAAACCTGACAAAAACAAGAAACGGGGAAAGGATTCCCTATTTAATAAATGGTGCTGGGAAAATTGGCTAGCCATAAGTAGAAAGCTGAAACTGGATCCTTTCCTTACTCCTTATACGAAAATTAATTCAAGATGGATTAGAGACTTAAATGTTAGACCTAATACCATAAAAACCCTAGAAGAAAACCTAGGTAGTACCATTCAGGACATAGGCATGGGCAAGGACTTCATGTCTAAAACACCAAAAGCAATGGCAGCAAAAGCCAAAATTGACAAATGGGATCTAATTAAACTAAAGAGCTTCTGCACAGCAAAAGAAACTACCATCAGAGTGAACAGGCAGCCTACAGAATGGGAGAAAATTTTTGCAATCTACTCCTCTGACAAAGGGCTAATATCCAGAACCTACAAAGAACTCAATCAAATTTACAAGAAAAAAACAACCCCATCAAAAAGTGGGGAAAGGATATGAACAGACATTTCTCAAAAGAAGACATTCATACAGCCAACAGACACATGAAAAAATGCTCACCATCACTCGCCATCAGAGAAATGCAAATCAAAACCACAATGAGATACCATCTCACACCAGTTAGAATGGCAATCATTCAAAAGTCAGGAAACAATAGGTGCTGGAGAGGATGTGGAGAAATAGGAACACTTTTACACTGTTGGTGGGATTGTAAACTAGTTCAACCATTATGGAAAACAGTATGGCAATTCCTCAAGGATCTAGAACTAGATGTACCATATGACCCAGCCATCCCACTACTGGGTATATACCAAAGGATTATAAATCATGCTGCTATAAAGACACATGCACACGTATGTTTATTGCGGCACTATTCACAATAGCAAAGACTTGGAATCAACCCAAATGTCCATCTGTGACAGACTGGATTAAGAAAATGTGGCACATATACACCATGGAACACTACGCAGCCATAAAAAAGGATGAGTTCCTGTCCTTTGTAGGGACATGGATGCAGCTGGAAGCCATCATTCTTAGCAAACTATCACAAGAACAGAAAACAAACACCGCATGTTCTCACTCATAGGTGGGAACTGAACAATGAGATCACTTGGACTCAGGAAGGGGAACATCACAAACCAGGGCCTATCATGGGGAGGGGTGAGGGGGGAGAGATTGCATTGGGAGTTATACCTGATATAAATGACGAATTGATGGGTGCTGACGAGTTGATGGGTGCAGCACACCAACATAGCACAAGTATACATATGTAACAAACCTGCACGTTATGCACATGTACCCTAGAACTTAAAGTATAATAATAAAATAAATAAATAAATAAATAAAGTTTCAAAAAAAGGGAAAGAAAATAATATAACAATTAAGGTGCATGCTCCCAGTAAAGCCAATTCCTTCTTAATCATTGGTATGGATTTTCACTTATCGCTTTTCTGGACTTACACAGGAGTATTCATTCGGAAAATAATACCTTTTGAAGCACATATTAAAGTGAAAGATTTTTATCACAGCAAAAAAAAAAAGAAAAAAAGATTCTAACTCAATGTCCGTATTGTGAGCATCTGTTAAATTTAGACCAATTGAATCATCAGAATAAAAGTGAATGGCAGGCCGGGCGCGGTGGCTCAAGCCTGTAATCCCAGCACTTTGGGAGGCCGAGACGGGCGGATCACGAGGTCAGGAGATCGAGACCATCCTGGCTAACATGGTGAAACCCTGTCTCTACTAAAAATACAAAAAACTAGCTGGGCGACGTGGCGGGCACCTGTAGTCCCAGCTACTCGGGAGGCTGAGGCAGGAGAATGGCGTGAACCCGGGAGGCGGAGCTTGCAGTGAGCTGAGATCCGGCCACTGCACTCCAGCCTGGGTGGCAGAGCGAAACTCCGTCTCAAAAAAAAAAAAAAAAAAAAAAAGTGAATGGCAGGTGTGTAGTTTTTTCATATTTTAATGTCTCTACCTGTCCATAGGCTTACCCTCAACTTTCTCCAGATCTCATTTGTAGACCTAGTGATACTTTTCCTTTCCATACAACCATTTCAAAATTATCAGCACTTCAGCACAATCAGTGATTTGGCATCTACTATGCTATGAATGTGTCCTTAAAAATTTATGCGTTGGAAACTTAATCCCAATGCAACAGTACTGTGAGTTAGGGCCTTTTGGGAGATGTTTATGTCCTGAGGGCTCCACCCCAATCAGTGAAGTAGTGCCATTATAAAAGGGCTTGGCAGAGGGAGTTTGGCTCCTTTCTACTACATCTGTAATGTGAAGACACAGCCTTCCTTCACTCTGGAAGATGCAGCAATGAGGTGCCACCTTGGAAGCAAAGAGTAGCCCTCACCAGATAACTGACCTGCTGACACCTTGATCTTGTACTTCCCAGCCTCTAGAACTGTGAAAATAATAAATACCTGTTTCTTATATATTACTGTCTTAGGTATTTTTTATAGCAGCATTAACAGACTTAAGACAGTATTCAGGTTTTATTTACTTAAACAAACATTTACTAAGCATCTCTTATGTGCCTGGCACTGTGCTTAGTAGAAGGTTCAAAGATGAAACATACATGACTCATTCCCTGAGGTGCTGCTATTCCAAAGAGGAGGGGCACCATAACAGATCATTTAAATATTTATGCAAGAGGCCAGGCAGACTGACTGACTTAGTAACTCACCCTTTGGTTATATTATTGATCTAATATTTAAACAAGAATAATTTTGTAAATGGAATGATTTAAACTTGATGCCTAACCATGCAATAGAGTGTTTTCCAGATATATCTTTCTACTCCAAATAATTTAAAGTAAGGAATGTGTGTTTAGAGCCTTGTACTTGTCTTTTCAGTGTTTTTTTTATTTCTCTCAAATAGTATCCCTGCTCATCCATCTTGCAATCTTAGCAAAGAGTCCTGAAAAAGTGTTGATAGAAATTAAGGGTTTGAGGAATCACCACTTACCTAAGTATTTATGCATATAAATAGGAAATAGCTAAACCCTAAAAGTTATTTTGAGGAAAGAAAACCTTAATGGCTTGACAACTATAGAAGTGATATTTTTGAGCTATATAGTTTAATAATTTATTGCAAACAAATGCTACTTGCCTGGTAGCATTTTAGGCTCTGGATATCTCAAATAAATGAGGTATAGTACCTACTCTCCAAGTGTTACAAATGGGTAATTCAGCCTTAAGATAAAAGTGAATATCGAGTGCCTTGAGAGTTTAAAACAAGGGCACTTCAGCACAGCTTGTGGATTCAGGGTGAAAGACGGGGACAGAAAGAAGGAAGGATTTGAGGCACAAGACAATGAACATAGAAATATTAATCAGAAAATCACTAAAAAAAATATACATGCATGAATAAAAGGGCAGTAATAGAGACAAAAGGCATAGCATGGAAGGAGAATTCCCAGTGATTCTTCTAACAAGTTATAACTGGAGTCTCAACTTGGACCAGCTTCTTCCACCATAAGGCAATTATATCTTTGGTGTTTATTACCTCACCAGAATGTAGAGATAGATGGACAAGACCTTAATTATATTTCACTAGTTGGTGACCATTCAACTTGCCTTACTCAGTCACACAGTCAACATTTATTGACTGCAAACTTTATGCCACATACTTTCCTAGGAGCTGCAGATACAAGGCATTTGAATTTACTAAGTCAAGGGATCATTTTTTAAAATAGTCAATGTGAAATTTTCTCTCTTATTCTAATTACTAGGGATCTGAAACTTACAGCTTTGGGAATTTCAACTGCTACTCAGCTGTCAGCTCAGGTCACTCTTTGCAACTTAAATAAGATAGGTTTCAATGCCCTCTCCTAAGCCTAGCACACTTACTGGGATTTACCTAAATTTAATTTTGTTATCTCGCTGATTTCTTCCTACTTGTTTGTCACTGTCCAGAGACTTTTTTGTTTCAGTCTGTCCATGACCAGTTCAGATGTATAGTAAAGTCCTTTTGAATGATTTCTCCATAACACTTTTCAAATAAGTTTGTGTGGCAGGTCTGACTCAACATTTTGTACAATAGAGCCCACATATAAAACATCACATAAAAAACATAAAATACTAAACTCTTCTGGTAGTCCCTTAGAAAGTAACAACCTATTCTGAAATTAAGTGCCTTAAGAGAACCATTGTATTGGCTTATAATATTTTAGGCCAAAAATTGAGGAAGCACTGACAGTTCATCTCCGACCAACATGGAGTTCATTGAGCAGCTGTGGATGAAAGATCTTCTTCCAAGATGGCTTCTTCACTCAAATATCCAGTCCCTTTATGCTCTTTGACCTCTCTATCCACAAAGTCACATCTCCCAGGGCCTCTTCACAAGGCTTGAGCTTCCTCTAGCAAGGTGATCTCAGGGTAGTTGCACTACTTATGTAGTGAATGTTTTCTGTGGGGAAACTGAACTTAATATTACCTTACTCAGGACTGCTGAAGGAAGTGATCAATTACGGGTGCGACATATACTGCTAGGGGAAATCTTAGGCAATACTGATACAGAATTGTGAAAAACATAACATCAAAGTAAGCCTGATAAATAATTAAGGAAAACAGGACATCAGATACAAAATTGTGATGAATACAACATCAAAGTAAGCCTGATAAAGAATTAAGGAAAACAGGTCCTAACTAGTGATATAAATTGAATGTGTGCTGCCTATTTACTAAAAGTAGAATAATGTCTAACAATGATAAAGCTTTAATTCCATATAAATACAGCTGAAAATCCACTACATCTCACAGACACTTGCTGTTTACTTGCCTGCATTCAAGGTATTGTTTTTACTGAATAAAGAAATCAGCTACTTGTATATTTATAAATTGGCATCTTTCTCTTGGTCTTGACTTCTGTCCCCTCATCCCACCCCTCACTGAAAATGCTTTCAAGAGACAGGAAACAGACATTGTTAGGCTATATAGGGGCTATACTGGAACTTGCTCCACTTCAGTCATCGAGGACTGATAGAGTTGCTGTAGAGCAAATGAAGGAAGAGATATTCTTGCAGCTGTATTAGGAAGTCTATCTTCCACATAGGCATCCATTCTTAAGAATTTGCCAGTCACTCTTGCCTCTGAAATTACCCTCTCTGATTGATATTTCTGCTCAAGTCCTCAACATCATTGTTCAGCCCTCCTCTCCCTCTTACTTTTCCTCTGCAATAAGGTTTGGGTTTATGTCTCCACCCAAATCTCATATTGAATTGTAATCTCATAATCACTGCGTGTCGTGGGAGAAATCTGGTGGGAGGTAATTGAATCATGGGGGCTGTTTCTGCCATGCTGTTCTCATGATAGTGAGTTCTCATGAAAGCTGATGGTTTTATAAGTGTCTGGGATTTCCCCTGCTATTACTCATTCTCTCTCCTGCCATCCTGTGAAGAGGTGCCTTCCACAATGATTGTAACTTTCCTGAGGCCTCCCCAACCATGTGGAACTGTGAATCAATTAAACCTCTTTTCTTTATAAATTACCCAGTCTTGGGTATTTCTTCATAACAGTGTGAAAATGGACTAATACAGTAAATTGGTACCAGGAGTGGGATGCTGCTATAAAGACACCCAAAAATATGGAAGCAATTTTGGAACCACGTAACAGGCAGAGGTGTGAACAGTTTGGAGGGCTCAGAAGAAGACAAGAAAATGTGGAAAAGTTTGGAACTTCCTAGAGACTTGTTGAATGGCTTTGACCAAAATGCTTACAGTGATATGGACAATGAAGTCCAGGCTGAAGTGGTCTCAGATGGAGATGGGGGATTTGCTGGGAACTGGAGTAAAAGTAACTGTTGCTATGCTTTAGCACTGTTACGCTTTAGCAAAGAGACTGGCAGCATTTTGTCTCTGCCCCAGAGATCTGTGGAACTTTGAACTTGAGAGACATGATTTAGGGTATCTGGCACAAGAAATTTCTAAGCAGCAAAGTGTTCAAGAGGAAGCAGAGCATACAGGTTTGGAAAACTGGCAACCAGACTATGTGAAAGAAAAGATAAACCCATTTTCTGGGGATAAATTTGAGCAGCCTGCAGAAATCTGTATAAGTAATGAGGAGCCAAATGTTAACCACCAAGACAATGGGGAAAATGTCCCCAGGGCATGTCAGTGACCTTTGTGGCAGCCCCTCCCATCACAGGCCCAGAGGACTAGGAGGGAAAAATGGTTTTTGGACTGGACCCAGGGTCCCCCACTGTTCTATGCAGCCTTGTGACATATTTCCCTGCATCCCAGCTGCTTCATGTTCCATGCATCCAGCCATGGCTAAAAGGGGCCAGAGTAAAGCTTAGGCCATTGCTTCAGAGGGTGCAAGCCCCAAGCCTTGGTGGTTTTCATGTGGTGTTGAGCCTGTGGGTACACAGATGTCAAGAATTGAGGTTTGGGAACCTCCATCTAGATTTCAGAGGATGTATGGAAATGCCTGGATATCCAGGCAGAAGTTTGTGCAGAGGCGGAGCCCTCATGGAGAACCTCTGCTAGGGCAGTGCAGAAGGGAAATGTGGGGTTGGAGCCCCCTACCACAGTCCTCACTGGGGCACCACTTAGTGAAGGTAGGAGAAAAGGGCCACAGTCCTCCAGACCCCAGAATGCTAGATCCACTGGCATCCTGTACCATGCCTGGAAAAGCCACAGAAACTCAATGCCAGCTTGTGAAATCAGCCCAGAGGGGGCTTGCATACTGCAAAGCCATAGGGTCAGAGCTGCCCAAGGCAATAGGAGCTCATAGTTTTCATCAGCATGACCTGATTGTGAGACATGGAGTCAAAGGAGATCATTCTGGAACTTTAAGATTTCATGACTATTGGATTTTGGACTTACATGGGCCTGTGGCCCCATTGTTTTGGCCAATTTTTCCCATTTTTGGACAGTGTATTTACCCACTGCCTGTACCACCATGGTATCTAGAAAGTAACTAGCTTGCCTTTGATTTTACAGGCTCATAGGCAGAAGGGACTTTCCTTGTCTCAGGTGAGACTTTGGATTTGACCTTTGGGTTAATGTTGGAATGAGCTAAGACTTTGGGGGACTGTTGGAAGGACATAATTGTATTTTGAAATGTGAAGACATGAGATTTGGGAGAGGCAAGGGGCATCATGATATGGTTTAACTTTGTGTCCCCACCAAAATCTCATCTTGAATTGTAATCCCATAATCACCACCTGTCATGGGAGAGACCCAGTGGGAGGTAATTGAATCATAGGGGTGGTTCCCACCATGCTATTCTAGTGATAGTGAATGAGTTCTCACAAGATCTGATGTTTTTTTAAGTGTCTTGGATTTCTCCTGCTAGTGCTCATTCTCTCTCCTGATGCCCTGTGAAGAACTGACTTCTGCCATGATTATAAGTTTCTTGAGACCTCCCCAGTCATGCAGAACTCTGAGTCAATTAAACCTGTTTTCTTTATAAATTATCCAGTCTCAGGTATTTCTTCATAGCAGTGTGAGAATGGACTACTACACTCACCTTCTCTATTCTATTTCCTCCAATCTCAAAATTATTGTATCTTTCTTGGACAAGTTTGTTTCATTGATTGATGAATGAACTGATGTTCTCATCTGCTTCACTGAATTATCTCTGCTATTTCTAGAAGGCTTTATCTTTATAAACACATCTATTAAATTGTGTTTAAAACAAAGACAATTGTCTTTCTGAATGAAAATCTGTGCCAGATATTAAAATACAATGTCCACTTTGCCACATTTAAATCTCTTATAGTAACCAAAAATACAAAACCCCAACTTCAAGTTTTTGGTCTTTTTGTAATTTGTTTTTTATTAGTATGTAAAGTTCATTAAATACCTCTTACTTTATTCTTTAAATATAAGAAACACATTTTTTAAGCTGGGCGCGGTGGCTCACGCCTGTAATCCCAGCACTTTGGGAGGCCGAGGTGGGCGGATCACAAGGTCAGGAGATCGAGACCATGGTGAAACCCCATCTCTACTAAAAATACAAAAAATTAGCCAGGCGCGGTGGTGGGCACCTGTAGTCTCAGCTACTCAGGAGGCTGAGGCAGGAGAATGGCGTAAACCCGGGAGGCGGAGCTTGCAGTGAGCTGAGATCTGGCCACTGCACTCCAGCCTGGGCGACAGAGCCAGACTCCGTCTCAAAAAAAAAAAAAAAAAAAAAAAGAAACACTATTTTTGATTACTGAGAATTCAGATCAAAGTCTAAACTGTCTTTGTTCCTTTTTCTCTCTTCCATCTCCAAGCCTAAATTTACTAAAAAATTCTCCATGTGTAGCTAAAAGCTAAATTCTGCAGAGAAAAAAGCAGACCCGAAGTTTGTATACTTGGGGCAAAGCTGTTTGTTATCAGCTTTTGCTGTTTTCAATCTATACCACAGTTAAGAATGGGGCAATTATGCAGAGTAAGTTTTCCTTTCAAAGTTAAAACACAAAAGAAGCCCTTGTCAAGAATTATTAATGTCTTAAGTAAAGTTTATCAAAGCCAAAGCCATTCTAAAGAATAAATCTACCAAAAATAGAAAAGTGTGTATGTAGTTATGTAGAAATAGTGGGGATGTGGGTGAGAGAAGAAGGTGAAGGACTCATTTTCTTATAAGGTACAGAAAAAAATGGATATTTTGTTGGATAAAAGAAAATGCAACCACAATAATAAATAAATCTTCTTATAAAAAATAAGCTTAAGTGAAAAGGGAATGTAGAGGTCAGAAATAAAAACCCAAGTTTAATTCAGAAAATAATGGTATAGAAAGAGCCCTGGCCTTAGATTAGAGCATGGGAATCAATGGCATGAAGACAGAACATAAGAAGGTTATTTGACCAGAACCACTCTTTTAAAAGGTGGTACAAATATATAAATTCTATGTTGCTTACAAGGAAGCTTGTTAATGACAATATCTGCAAATTAATTTACATAATGTTCAGTATAAATATTTTCTGTGTTTTGGCATGTAAAAGGTATGCTACGTTAAATATAAACATTTAAAGTATAGCAACATTTTTCAATGTTGATTTTTCCTTCTTTCTTTTTTTTATATATTAGTCAAATCATTCCAGATCTCTGATACTGCTGCCACTTAGTAACTGTGTAAACTTGGGAAACACATTAAGTTTCTTTGCATCCCAGTTTTATCTTATGGAAGAGAGAACAACAATACCTGCCTTACCTAAGTCACAAGGTCATTGTGAAATCTTATGTGTAAATCATAAAGAACAGCAGAGAGGTAAGGAGCTGCTTTTGTTTGAATGTATCCCCAAAGTCCATGTGTCTGAAATTCAATGTCATATTCTTGAGAGGTGGGACCTTTCAGAGGCGACTAGGTCATGAGGGGTCTGACCTCATGAATGGATTAATGCCATTATTTTGGGAGTGGATTAGTTATCCCAAAAGAAGGTTCCTAATAAAAGGATTAATTTGACCCCTCTGTCCTCTTCTCTCTCTCTTGCATGCTCTCTCACCACATGGTGCCTTCTGTCATGTTCTGATGCAGGAAGAAGGCCCTCATGTGGTGCCTCAATCTTGGACTTCCCAGCTTCCTGAACCATGAGCCAAATAAACTTCTATTGTTTATAAATTACCCAGTGACATTGATAGTGAGTATATGTACACACACACACTCACAATACATAAGAATAAAATATTAGTAAAAATAACGAGATTTATTAGCTGCAATATTATCCTAAATGTAAGGATGTTACAAGGTTGAGTTTCCCAGGGAGTAGACTCAGAGGGAGGTTTGCTTGCAGGATTATTTTGAGGCACCTTCAGGATTGGCACCTGCAGGGAAGTTAAGAAGTCAGGATTCAACAGAGAAAGAAGTTGAGAACTGTGATGAATTTGTAGCAAAGACTCCGAAAATCATACAGAGTCCTAGACCTGGAATGGATCTTCATAGTTGTTTCAAATTGAGGTGAGGGGCACAGCTTTTATATTCCCATATCAAGTTGTCCCAGGCTCTCCCAGCAAAGGGGGTAACTTGAGCAATGCAGCTTTTTAACGCCAAGGACGAGTGCCGGAGAGGGACTCAGCTTAGAGATATGTTACCAACACTCTTGAGATGAGAAATTTAGTTCTTCAGTTTAAAAGTGTGATCTAGGTGAATACCACAGAATTCACTCCTCATGCTATTCAGATCCACATACATCAGGTCTGGGATCAGTGTTATTGTTACTGGAGGAAGCTTACAAGAAGATGGTCAATGGGATGAACACTAGGTTCCACCAATGAAGCTAGTTTTGAAGCTATAACTAATATTCATCATACTCCTCTCTTGCTACCCATTCAAGTTTCCTTCACCCTCAGCTGACACCTCTGTTAGCCTCAACGGCTTACCTATTAAAGCAATTCAGAGCCTTATCTCTGAGGCATTAGTATGTCCTTCTCGAGTTTTGGCTGCTAAACTTGTTCAGTTATTATCAAAATTGAGAAAACAATTACCAAGAGATGCCCAAAAGGATCACCTGAGTGTCAAACATATTATTTGCTGCCCATGTAAGAGCAGTCCTTCCTCCTCTTGATAATCAGAATCACTTACCAGGTTGGTGAGTCCTTTCTTTATATGCCAGTATCGTGGCACAAGAAACTGAAAATGATTGAACAGTAGTTGCTGAAGCTTGAGCTTTAACGAGAATTTTGTTGCATTCCCTGGTGGAAGTTTTCTCCCTCTGGTAACCAAGGCATCTAAGCCCACAAATCCCAAAGTTTTCAGAATGAGAAGCACAAATTCCCTAAGTGGATCACTTGGAATGATAATTAAACAGGCTACTGTTACATTCACTGCTTAGTTCTAGGACCTATGTGCTCTATCATTTGGGGGACATAGAACCATACATGCTTGCTGACTTGGAGTATATAAAGAAGTCCCAGAGTATTCTCTCCAAGCTGGTGAGTCAGATGTTCATTCAGCAGCCTGCACCACCGCTAAAAAGACGGCCAACTCCTGTGAGAAGTAGAATGTGACAGAACTAATGGGTCCCATGGAGATAAACTGATGTCAAATCTACTGTGCTGTGAGGCTGGTCACTTCATCTGATGTTATATAAAATCACGTGTCAATGGGTCAAATACTCTGCGAGTCCTCTGATCATGGTGCTAGCTGAGCCCTGGCAGGAAAGACAAACCCAAACTCCAAAGAGCATGGATTAACAAAGTAAAAGGGGTCTTACATATAGTTAATTTGCCACCAATGGGCTGGTTGGTTTGTTTAGTGGATGATGCTGTATTTGAGGCTCAGAGCTGATCTCTGTTGCTAGCAGTCTGGAATTCATTAAAGGCAGTGGTAAGATCAGACTGGATCATGGAAAACCGTGCAATCTGGCCAATGCACAATCTCTATCCCTGCTGCCCAGCCTAGTCTGTTTCATGTGCACACTGTGCCAGTATTGAGTGGTTGACATTAACTGAGTCAATCAGTCTACTTAGTTACTTAATGTCTCTCCTATGGTGGATCTTCTCTTTTCAGCATTAATAAGCAGTAGAGAATCCAGTACAATTCATGCCCATGCCCAATAGGTTATCCAAATCCTTCTTCTCTAGAACTCCTTGCCCCAATCTTGTACTCTTTCTGGTACCCTGATTAACCAGCCAAACAATTTTCACTGCCCATGTGTCTGTATTATTGTTACCTCAGGCTACCTCTCTTTCCACAGAAAAGACATCCAGGTTCACTTCTCAAAGTCCTGGCCATTGGGATGATTTTCCCTGAAAATTGTATTCAGTGCCACTCCTAAGTAGGCAATAATGCACTACAGTTCATTTTCAGTTTGCACCTATATACTGAACTGACCTATCTATAGGCTAAACTTGGTTTTTTTCCCCCTTGCTTGTGCCGTCTGGCCCTATTCTTGTCTAAACCCATCTGTATCACTTCCATCTTAGAATGGATTACTGCTGGCCCCACCCAATATTACGATATGGTGAATTTACCTGAACCCCGATCATGGTGGGCAGTTCTGGTTGTATGATCATTGGATGTCCCACGGCCAGTCATTCTGCATCAACAGGGTCCAGTATCAAAACAGAAAGTGTTTTCAGAAAGTTATCATACGTATTCAATATTGACAGCATAGTCTTCCTATAAAACTAACATTTTACTTTAGGATGAAGGGTTATCTGTCACCAATGACGTATTTCTCAGCCCTTAGAGCCTCTATAAACACTGCAAAGCAAAATAAAAAGCCACATGTAACAATTTGTTTCACATATGTGCTTGACAACATTATGGTGAAGGGATAGATCTTAGGAGCCCTTACTGGTAGGACAAATACTTATCCAAGTTTAATGTAGTACGGGCTGAAAGGAACAGAGGACACTTTTGCAGATTTCAATAATCCTTTTCCTTCAAATCATTCTGAAAATCTAAAATAAAATGTTTATATAGTATTATCAGAACGCTCTAAGGATTTCAGATTCTAAAAGACATTATCTACTTCACCTAAGCCTTTAAACTTGGAGAGGGCACAAAAACACAAATCAAGTAATTTTGTTCAATATAAGAGAAAGTAAAAGATAACAAAATCAAGTTCAAGTCAGAACTGGGGCAGATATTGTTCCTGACTTCTCTTTTTTCTCCTTAAGAATATAAAAAACGACCAGGTGCAGTAGCTCATGCCTGTAATCCCAGCACTTTGGGAGGCCGAGGTGGGTGGATCATGAGGTCAGGAGATTGAGAGCATCCCAGCTCATACAGTGAAACTCATCTCTACTAAAAATACAAAAAATTAGCTGGGTGTGGTGGTGGGCGCCTGTAGTCCCAGCTACTCAGGAGGCTGAGGCAGGAGAATTGCTTGAATCTGGGAGGTGGAGGTTGCAGTGAGCCGAGATCATGCCACTGCACTCCAGCCTGGGTGACAGAGTGAGACTTAGTCTTAAAACAAATAAACAAATTAATTAATTAAATAATATAAAAAACATACATACATTTCCTTTATTGTCTTTATTAAAGGGCTGCTTTTCTTTCATTTAACACTGAATAAGGAGACCCTTTCTGTTCTGTTTATTTTAAAATGAAGCATTTCTAACCCAAATAAGTGATGTTATTCTCCTCTAATAGGAAATGCAATTTGTGCTGACCACAGGTACAGCATATCTTAAAAATGTAATATAGCAGAAGCCTAAATGAGTACTTGGAGGAAAAGCATACTATTGTTTAAACAGGAATAACATATAATATTGTATTATAGAACTCATGACTGAGGACCAAACCTTTTAAGAGGAAGGGATTTTCCTGTTCTTAAAGAAACATGGATGTTATTAGAGAAGTTTGAACTCTGCAGACTTCAGTTCAGTGTAGCAAAAAGGCTCTGCAAAAGATGAAATCATCTGCATTATATTATAAGCAGGCAGGCCAGTTGAAAAGGGACATTGAGTATGCAATGTGGTAGATATTAGCAAACACTTAAGAGAAACCACAAAAAAAAAAAAAAAAAAAAAAAAAAAAAAAAAAACAACCTCATGCATTGGCCTGGAGTAAGCCTTCAACATCTGCTCAGGCCCTTCAGAGTCTACACTGCTGAGAACATAAGTCAGTTTGTTGGTCATTCTTCTGAACTTGAAGCCAGATGAGCAAATCCAAGCCATTTTATGGTAAAATCATTCAAATCATTTCAGTATGTTACAAGACTTTTGCCTTTGCCTTGAGCTTCAAAAAGAATTAGGCGGCATTTGTAACACTTCACACATTCCAAGGAAACGATTGGATCCAATTGTGAAAGTTTTCAAGTTCTGGTCAATTTTTTAATGTATAATTTATGTTGAGCATCCAACTTAAAATGATGTCTTGCTGCAGAGTCATTGCAGAATAGCAATATGCCATTTTTATGTTTGCCATTATTTTATCATTTTTATGCTATTTGCTTATATTTATTATTATATGGTTCTAGTCCTTTGACAGCTTCATCCAAAAGGATTACATTCACCAATAATCTTAAACTAATAATCACCAATAATCTTAAGACTCACGAGTAATCTTAAACTAATATTTAAGATTAATAGAAGGGCATATAGAGATGATCATACAATAAGAGGAATTCCATTACATTAAAATTTTCCACAAGCACTTTTAAAATATATATACTTATAAGCTCCTGCATAGCAAAATAAATAATCATCAGAGTAAACAGACAACCCACAGAATCGAAGAAAATATTTGCAACCTATGCATCCAGCAAAGGACTAATATCCAGAATCTACAAGGAAGTCAAATAAACCAGCAAGAAAAAAAAAAGCAAATAATCTTGTCAAAAAGTGGGCATGTGACTTGGATAAACATTTCTCAAAAGAAGATATACAAGGGGCCCATAAACATATGAAAAAAATGCTCAACATTGTTAATCTTCGGAGAAATGAAAATTAAATCCACAATGAGATGCCAACTTACCCAGTCAGAATGGCCATTATTAAAAAGTGAAGAAACAGATGTTGGCATGGGTGTGGTGAAAAGGGAATCCTTATACACTGCTGATGGGAATGTAAATTAGCCCAATCTCTGTGAAAAACAGTATAGAGCCTTTTTGAAAGGACTAAAAGTAAATCTACCATTTGATCCAGCAATCCTGCTACTGGGTATTTATCCAAAGGAAAATAAGTCATATATTTTTAAAAAATACCTGCATGCATATGTTTATTGTAGCAGAATTCATAATTGCAAAGATATGGAACCAACCTAAGTGCCCACTGACCAGTGACTGGATAAAGAATATGTGATACACATGTACCATGGAATACTACGCAGCCATAAAAAAGAATAAAACAATGTCTTTTACAGCAACTTGGATAGAGCCAGAGGCCATTATGCTAAGTGAAGTAACTCAGGAAAGGAAAACCAAATAACATTTGTTCTCACTTCTAAATGGATCTAAGCTATGGGTACACAAAGGCATACAGAGTGATATAATGGACTTGTGAGACTCAAAAGGGAGGAGGATGGGAGGGGATGAGGGATAAAACACTACGTATCAGTTACTAAGTACTCTACTTGGGTGACAGGAGCTTTATATCTCAGACTTCACCATTATACAATTCATCCATGTAGCCAAAAACCACTTGCATCTTAAAAGCTATTGAAATAAAAATGTATATTTAAAAAATACAATTTATAATATATAATATATAATGGCCATTCTGACTGGGCAAGTTGGCATCTCGTTGTGGATTTAATTTTCATTTCTCTGAAGATTAACAATATTGAGCATTTTTTTCATATGTTTATGGGCCCCTTGTATATCTTCTTTTGAGAAATGTCTATATTTTGAGAAATATATATATAATATATATATATTTAAATTTGTGAAGTTAAAAAAATGGAGCAGGTATTTGGATTATTTTACTGCAGTTAAATACATTTTCTTGCTATCATGAACTATCTCTTTATACATAGTCTTATTTCTAATCATCTTTATTACAGCATCTTTATAAGCAGGGTGGAAGTGAATACCATCCTTTCATAGCCGAATTAATCTTACTTTCAGAAGCAAATTATACAATGTTGCATTAAAGCAAATCAAGATTGGTAAGTGTCTGGCACTCAATCATCTAGGTTGTGTGTGTGTGTGTATGTGTGTGTTTGTGTGTGTTTTCCCTTATACTTCCAGTAGAAAAGTCTCAAATAGAAAAGGTCATAAAGTCAAAATCTCAGCTAGACTCAAAACTATAACCACTCTCCTTCAGTACATGTAGCTAGCCAATGTATGACATTACCTTCTAGACTAGAATTTTTTTCCTTAAAAATATAAGATAGAATTTCAATGGGTCATATTACACATGCTATAAGTATTAACTGCAAATGGTGGTTTAATAGCTAATTTTTGAGCCAATTTTTGCAATATGGCAATTTTTTTCTTTTCTGTAGTCTCTGACCATTTTTGTACCCTAATTTGGTTTTCAAGCAAATTGTACATTCAAATGATTTCAGTTAGCATAAGCAGGTAGGTAGTTAAGAGTCATTTTAAATTTATTTCCTGTTGTTTGCCTTTTGAAGAGACTTCCCTGAGCTGTTTCTTATGCCCTCCTTCTAAAATTTCATCCTTTCAGGAAACCCCTGACTAAACTTAGAAGTGAAGGGTTTTCCTTAAAAATCTGTGCACCAAGCTGGGTTTCCTGACTCAACATAGGAATGACTCCTTCTTCAGTGACTTATTGCATATACAATATGATTTTAAAAAGGAAGGAAGGAAGGAAGGAAGGAAGGAAGGAAGGAAGGAAGGAAAGAAGGAAGGAAAGAAGGAAGGAAGAAGGAAGGAAGAAGGAAAGGAGGGGAAGGAAGGAGGGAGAAGAATTTAAGCTTTTTCACCAACTCACTGCATAAGCCTGAACTCTTTTCACTTTTCTAATTTTCTGTCTATATATGTAAGACAGAGTTAATAATTCAATTTTCATGAACTTGAGAGGATAAGAAATTAATTATATAAATTAATTGCAGAGTTCAGTTTCTTGCACAGAATAAACTCTCAATAAATTATATAGTATAGCATTATTAAAGACCTATTGATAAAGTGACTGCAATGAATTTCTCATTTACTAAGTAGAACTGACTTCAAAGAACACATTTGGCTCCTATCTGGATCCTCCAGGTGATGGGATAGTTCTTCATCCAAAAAACAGACTGATCTTCCCTTCTCTCCAGCTCATACATTATGATTCCTGGAAGAATTATTGCTTAGCAGATCAAACTCAAACTTCCATTTCCCAATGGAGAGACACAGAGAATGGTGAGAACAGGAGAAACAAGGAGCAGACACACGGCCAAGCTATTATCAAGTTTGTGAATGAATATTCAAATAAAAGATTACTAAACAAAACCAACCCAACCAAATGCAAAGAATATCTTTTCACATATGTTTAAGTTGAGTTTCAAAGAATTTATTCAGTCACTGAGCTTTTATTTCAAATATATAATTTCAAATAATAAGTGACATTTACCAATAAATTGCTTTTTATTAGTTTTATTGAGTTCTTATTTATGTTAACTCATTTAAATCTGTACAACAACTCTTCGAGATAGGTAAATAATATTGTTACCCATATATACAGGGGGGTTTATAGCCCATGAAGGGTATGTGATTGGTCTAATTTATACATCTCATAAGTGGTGGAGCCAACATTTGGATTGGGTATTCTGGGTCCAGAACAAATGCCTTAACCAACAGGATATAGTTTGCATAATTTTCAAGATAATTCGAGAGAATGGAACAGAAGAGAAAAGAATGATGTATAACTGAAAGCTTGTCTATGCAGCAATTTTTGTTAAGATACATTCTAAGTGAATATCATAATAAGGTATTTTATGAAAATGAGAAGTTTTTTGCTGTAGGAAACTTTCATGATCATTTCACTGAAACAGGCTATTTTAAAGACAAGGAGAGAGGCTGAAAGAGGTTAGTTGACTTGACAAAGTTTACCCAAAGAATCAGCCTCAAACTTTCTCCCCCAACCAGGCTGGTATGCTTTCAAAGGAAGTAACATAGCTCAAAAGTAAATTTAAGATTCACTTGTGTGGGAATGGTAATAAGAATAACAGAATCAACAATAATAATTCCTCTGACAGCATGGAAGTCACAATATTCCTATTTCACTTACATTGCCTCAAATTTATTACTGAGTGTCAAGGATATGAGAGACTAGTTTGGTTATGTCACCTTGTCCTAGGCCAAGATGGAATTGCTCTCTATAGAGTATTCTTGGAAAGCATAGACGAAACGTTATTGTAGCAGAATCATCTGCTAAAGGAAATGTACCTAGAGCCAGATATTGGATCAGGGCCACTGCTATACAGACTGAGTCGGAATCTATTAAAATGGCAATGGAAG
Source organism: Trachypithecus francoisi (assembly GCF_009764315.1). NCBI lineage: Eukaryota > Metazoa > Chordata > Mammalia > Primates > Cercopithecidae > Trachypithecus > Trachypithecus francoisi. The sequence continues at coordinate 76,027,690 of NW_022681472.1, read as the reverse complement.
AACATAAATTAGACTGTTAGACCTTGTCCATACCTTGGGGAATAAACTGAACACACACTGCAGCTGTTTTCATGGAATGGGTATAAAGTGCTATACCTGTGCTTTCACCAAAAAATACAAAAGTGCTAACTGATTCATTAGTCAAGAAATAAAGCCCTTGCAGATTTTTTTCCAATTGTTTTGATACATTTTTCCATTATTTTAGATATTTTAAAGAATTTTCCAATAATGTAACCTCAGTTTGGGATATAACAAATTGCTGAATTGAATTAAATGAAGAGAAAAATTCCAGTGGTTTGGAATCATTTCCTTCTTATTTTAGCATTTCCTAATGCCTTCAGACCAAATTTGGCAGTGAATTTCTAAAATAAATGAATTTCCAGAAAGTTATATCCAACAAGATTCAAGCATGTCTTACCCAAGGATAGAGCATGAATTTCTAGGTTCAGTCTAACCCCTTATCAACTGAGTTACCTGGAGAAAGAAACCTAACTTTCCTAAGCCTCAGTTTCCATCCCTGTAAAATTATAATAAACTAAAAACTATCCCCAGAGTTCTTGAAGATTAGATGGAGTAATAATGAGAGTGCTTAGTCCAATGCCTGGCACACCATAAGAACTCTTATATTACATCAACTAAGTGGCTTTTCTAGTTGATCATACTTTCCCTTTGGATCTACAAACTATTTTGCTCTATGTACAAAACCATCTTAACTCCCTTGTACTTATATTTTGAGACTTATTTTTTAAGAGGTGGTATGCTGGTGTAAAGATAGTTCTGAATTAAAGTGAGATACTGGGCTCTACTCGGGGTGCTGCCACCAGACAGAGGATTTGACAAGTTATTCTGCTTTTCTTGGTCTCTGATTTCCTCATATTTAGAATAGAAATCATGCCATTGCAAATATCTTTTGGAAAGTTACATTAAATAAGAACAATCAAACCAGTGGTAAAATCTGTAACCTGTGACCGACAAAGACTAATGACTCTAACACATAATTAGATGAATAGTCATCTAATTATCCACAGTTTCTAAACCACTTGGTCCAGTGACCAGAGACTCATGGTTGGCTGGTGTTAAGCATGCAATGAGTGGATATGGAACATAGGAACTCTAACTGGACTGCATGAGAACTTAATTATGATTCTTGAAAACTTCTTTAGAAGTTTACTAAACCAATGGAAACATGGTAAGATGTAGGGAAATGGGCATGGCAGGCATCTCTTGGCAATTCCCCCACTCTGTAAAGGAAGGGGCACACATACCACCATAACTTAAATGTTCTTAAAGCTATTGCAACATATCTGAGGTCTGCACAATATAATGAATTGAGCATGAGATCCAAAATTCCAGATTCAAGATGCAAGAACCAGTTCCCACATTCTGAATTGTGGAAATAAATAATATTTACTCAGAGTGTTGCTATGAAGATTAATTGGAAGAGCACATATAAAGCAGCTGATCAAGTTACAGCTCTTAAAAGACAGTCAGTTCATGTTAGTCTCCTTCCTTTACTAAGCAGGGCTTCTCATTTGAGAGCTGCTGACTCTCACCATCCAAGTTTATGGAAAAGTAAAACATATTAGACCTCGGGATAAAATATAATGCTCTAAATTAACTTAATTTGGTTGCATCAAAATTTCAGGGCTGAACATTATGCATTTTTGGCCTTCATCTAATGGTTCATAAGCAGAGAGAGATTGTTGCTGGTTAGTTATAAAAATGATTAAACTTCTTTGGGATGTTATATACAAGATTTAAGCATTAGATAGTTTAGCTAGATGCTCTGCATATCCGGAGGCTCTGTCATCTCATTTTTCTATCTTGAGCCCTAGGAATAAATAATACTTTGCCAATCCAAATAATACTCCAGCAACTCAATATAGGACAAGTTTCCCAAGAATATTACAGCACACGCACATACAGACACACACACGGGCACACACACACACATTGCTTCACCTTCTCCTCATACTGTGTCTGTAGTGAAGGAAAGGCAGGATTATCTTTCAACTTCATTCTGCTTATTTATTAATTAATGTCAAATTCAATTCTATCTCTTCTGTTTGGAGGTTTTTCCAGAATTATCCACATATTTCTTTTTTAATGACTAATTTAATGTAAATCAGTCTTTCCCAATTGGTCAAAACAGTAGTAGTATTACTAACTTGTCCAGTGATCTTTTGTTCATCTTTGAATTCTATCTAATGCTTAGTATAATACCTGGGATATATTGTATTCAGAATATGTATTTGTTGAATTAATTTAATTACAGACTCATTAGAACTGGAAGAGATTTACGGATCATTTAACCCAGTCTTCCAGTCATTGATTGACAACTGTGTTTTAGAGCTGTACCATCTAACATGGTAGCCATTAACAACATACAGCTATTAAGCACTTGAAATTTGGCCAATGGGATTGAGAAAATAACTTTTAGTTTTGTTGAATTTTAATTAATTTTAATTTTAATGTAAAAATAAATCCTTTTACTATGGCAGAAGTTTTAAGCATTGCTGGAACAATATGACTATTAGAATCTACTTTTTCAACTGTGAATGTTATAACATTAGATATAGATCAAATATTTGGGAGAAAATGTAGCATCCTAATTGATATGTGTTGTAAGTGTAAAACAAAGGTTGGATTTTGAAGATTTAGTACAACAAAATGGGTAGAATATATCATTAAAATGTTCACATTGGTAATATGCTGAAATAATATTTTAGAGATGGTTAAATAATATATTATTAAAGTTAGTCTATTTTTTCCTTCTTACATGTGACTACTGGAAATTTAAAATTTTATATAGGCTAGCATCATATGTCTATTGGAAATACTGGGTAGAGTATCCCAAGCAGAAATTCACTCATCCTGGGCTTCCTCCAGTGAGTAATTTAAAAATGATGTGAATAGCTTATTTCATAAAATGGCTGTACTTGTTGAAAGGATTTTTATATTTAAGGAGTTGCAATTATTTGCATTCTTCTACCCATGGCTTCTATTTTAGTATCTGAAAAGAAAAATCTAAGATAAGAATTTCCTGTTCCATGTATCAGTCCTCCAGAAACTGAAAGAGTAATAACAGCAACAATAAAGGCAATACTAAGTATTTATCATGTGCCAGGCACTGGACTAGATGCTTGACATAAATTACCTCATTCAAGCTTTGAGATAGCTGTGAGATCATCCTCATTTTATGGATGAAGAAACTGAGGCTGAGAGGAAATAAGCAATTGCACAGGAGAAGTGCTTAGCATGCTACCTGGCATACAAGAGACACTTAATATGAGTTGACGCTATTATTGTCACTACTTCTGCTGCTTTTTTATAGCAATAAAGATTTTTTTATTAATACATAATAGTTTTTACATATTAATGGGGTACATGTGATATTTTGATACAAGCATACTGTAATGATCAAATCAGGGTTATAGGGATATTTATCACCTCAAACATTTATCTTTTCTTTTTGTTGGGAACATTCCAATTCTTCTCTTTTAGCTATTTTGACCTGTACATTATTGTTAACTATAGTCACCCTACTGCACTATTGAATATTATATCTTATTCCTTCTATCTAAATGTGTTTTTATGCTTATTAACCATCCTGTCTTCTTCCCCACCAACCCTCTGCTCTTCCCAGCCTCTGGTAACCACTAATCCACTCTCTATCTCCATGAGATCTACTCTTTTAGTTCCCACATATGAGTAAGAATATGTGGTATTTGTCTTCTGTGTCTGGTTTATTTTACTTAACATATGACCTGCAGTTCCATCAACGTGGCTGCACATTACAGGAGCCCATTCCTTTTTTATGGCTGAATGGTATTCCATTGTGTGTGTGTGTGTGTTCTTTATCCATATATGTGTGTATGTGTGTGTGTTTGTATGTGTATTTTATCCATTCATGTTCTTTATCCATTCACCTGCATTCATCTGTTGATAGATGCTTAGATTGGCTTCATGTCTTGGCTATTGTGAATAGTGCTTCAATAAACATGGGAGTGTAGCTATCTCTTCGATATGCTAATTTTCTTTCTTTCTTGTTTTTTTTTTTTTTTTTTTTTGAGATATACCCAGCAGTGGGACTGCTGGATCATATGGTAGTTCCACTTTTAGTCTTCTGAGGAAACTCCATGCTGTTTTCCATACTGGCGACAACAATTCACATTCCCACCAACAGTGTACGAGCATTCCCAATTCTCAGCATTCTCACAGCATCCATTATTTTTTGTCTTTTTGATGAAAGCCATTTCAGCTGGGGTGAGATGACATCTCATTGTGGCTTTGATTTGCTCCTTCCCGATGATCAGTAATGTTGAACGTTTTCTCATATACCTGTTGGCCCTTTGCATGTCCTCTTTTGAGAAATGTCTCCTAGATCCTTTCCCACTGTTCAATCAAATTATTTGTTTCCTTGCTATTGAGTTTTCAGAGTTCACCATATATTGTGGTTATTAGTCCCTTGTGGGAGAGATATTAACAGTTCACAAATATTTTCTTCTATTTCATTGGCTGTCTCCTCACCTGATTGATTGGTCCTTTGCTGTGCAAAAGCCCTTTTAAAATTTTTAATTGACAGATAATAATTGTACATATTCCTACTACTTGTAGAACTGAGAGAGAGAAGGAGTCCTTTTCCCTTGGGTTCCCAATGAAGCATGAATTTTCTTGCATTTCCAGGTTTCCATTATGAGCACCAGCCGGCCTAAAAACGCTCTACTTTAGTTCCATGCGGAAGAAAGCTGAGGTACACATTATGGACGTGAGTCAAGGTGCGGTTGCATTTTGGCTGCAAGAGTTTGGCTAAAGTCCATATTAGGTGAGTCGCCACAGAGGTAGCGGGGGTTAGAACAATCGGCCAAAGGCTCAGCAGGCCAGTGAGGCTGAAAAGATCTAAAGTGTGAAAGAGGCGTCTGATTCAAATGAGCAACTCATTGGGTAGAACATCAAGCACACGTTGCTGTAATTTAGAAACATCATTGTTATGCTGCTATTGGCAACGTTATATTGAGAATATGGCTTGATTCCTAATATTACTTTTAAGCTACCATATAACTTTATTTTCTCATACCTATGACTCATTTTCTATTTTCTAAATCAAAAACAATATTTTAAAAATTACAGGCTGATTGAACAAGTGAGATTTTGTTATATTGCCTTCAATCATGAAAAACTTTCCCCTTGAGGAGATGGCCATTTGTGGATCAATTGGATATAATCATAAAAAAGACAAAATGAAAGAGCTTAACATTTAATAACTTGACACATACGTAGGGAAGAATCAAATGACAGTTTTGGTTAAGGTCCCACAAGGGTCATTCAGCATATGAATACATGAACTCCATCTCAGTGTACCAGTCAAAACGGAATTTAATTTATCAGAACATATGTGGGTCAATGACACGAATAAAGAAAGAAAATAAACATGACATATTAGCAGGCATTGTTAGAAGAAAGCATTGTACCTACAATAAGTTGACAAAACGGGGACCTGGATAAATAATTTAGCTTTGTAAAAAGTTGAGCGATTGATTACATAAAGAGATATGTGGACATACAAGTGTGTGTGTGTATATATATACACACAAACACACACATACATGTATACATATATGTATATGTGTATATATACACACACACGTGTGTGGTGTTTGTGTGTGAATATATAAATATATAGTTACCACATAATGAACACTTACTATGTACCAGATAGTGTGCACTTCATTTTTTTAAAAAATAATGTTATTTTGCTTCATGACAAGCCATTATGTTGTTCTCATTATTGTGCTTTGCTTACAGACAAGAAAACTGAACGACAGGATATAAATAATTTCCAAAAACCCATAAGTAATAAGTAGCGAAGTCAAGATTTAAAAGAGGTATTTTGTGGGGAAAAGAAAGAGAGATCAGACTGTTACTGTGTCTATATAGAAAGTAGACATAAGAGACTCCATTTTGTTCTGTATTTGAGATGCTGTTAATCTGTGACCCTACCCCCAACCTTGTCCTTGCAAGAGACATGTGCTGTGGTGACTCAAGGTTTAAAGGATTTGGGCTGTGCAGGGTGTGCTTTGTTAAACAAGTGCCTGAAGGCAGCTTGCTGGTTAAAAGTCATCACCATTCTCTTAATCTCAAGTACCCAGGGACACGTACACTGCGGAAGGTCGCAGGGACCTCTGCCTAGGAAAGCTAGGTATTGTCCAAGGTTTCTCCCCATGTGATAGTCTGAACTATGGCCCCGTGGGAAGGGAAAGACCTGATCGTCCCCCAGCCTGACACCCGTGAAGGCTCTGTGCTGAAGAGGACTAGTATAAGAGGAAAGAAGGCCTCTGGGTAGTTGAGAGAGAAAAGCATCTGTCTCCTGTCCGTCCCTGGGCAATGGGACATCTCGGTGTAAAACCCGATTGTATGTTCTGTTTACTGAGAAAGGAGAAAACCACCTTGGGGCTGAAGGTGGGATGTGCTAGCGGCAATGCTGCTCTTTATGCACTAAAAAGGTTTATGGAGATGTTTGCATATGCTTATCAAGGTACAGCACTTTTCCTTAAACTTATTCATGTCACAGAGATCTTTATTCATATGTCTTACTGCTGACCTTCTCCCTACCATGATCCTATTATCCTGCCACTTCCCTTTTTCTAAGATGGTAAAGATAATGATCAATAAATACTGAGGGAACTCAGAGACCGGTGCCGGCGTGGGTCCTCTGTATGCTGAGCACTGGTCCCCTGGGCCCACTTTTTCTCTCTCTACTTTGTCTCTGTGTCTCATTTCTTTTCTCAAGTCTCTCGTTCCACCTACCGAGAAACGCCCACAGGTGTGGAGGGGCAGGCCACCCCTTCACATTTCAGCCTCCAGAGTCCCCGCACTTAAATGGACTTAAATGGCACGTGTCGACTCTTTGAAATAGAAAATAATTAATAGCAACCTATTGACTGAACACATTACCAAGCCAGGAACTGAGCTAGAAATTTTGTGCATACTAGTTCTAAATCTTAGAGACAGGTTTTAATATTTCTAAATTACAGACAGGCAAACTGAGCCTCAGAGAGTTTAAATAACTAATAAAATAAACCTAATAATAGTAAAAATAATCTTCCATCTGAGGAACCACACAGGCAATTTACAGAGGGCATGCAAAACGGGTTAGATATTTATAGATGTCTGCTGCTGTTGGTAGGCTAAGACCAAGAACCACACGAGCACACATTGGAGTGCCCACTTCGATTTGTAAAATATTTACATCCACATGGGTGACTATAGATGGCAAGCAAACTACTGAGAAAATATAATCCTTCTTATGTGACAAAATGAAATCCCTAAAATCTAAAATATTCCCGTAACTTTAGGATAATAATATAATTACAATCACAAATGAAAGCAACTGAAGGAATTGCATGTTCAGAGTTGATTTTTCTGAAAATCTAGAGGACTATTTCGCACATTAGTAATGGGCTTGGAGCTGAGTGTGGTGCGTCATGCCTTGTAATCCCGGCATTTTGGGGAAGCTGAGGGAGGAGGATTTCTTGAGCCCAGGAGTTCAGGACCAGCCTGGGCAACATGGAGAGATACTTTCTCTACAAAAAAAAAAATTAAAAAATGAGCCAGGTGTGGTGGCACACACCTGCAGTCCCAGCTCCTCACAAGGCTGAGGCAGAAGGACCCCTTGTGCCTGGGAGGTTGAGGCTCCATTTAGTTGAGACTGCAGCACCGCACTCCAATGACAGAGAGCACAGTCTCAAAATAAATAAATAAATTTTAAAAGAAGTAATTGGCGGCTAGGCGCCGTGGCTCACACCTGTAATCCCAGCACTTTGGGAGGCCGAGGTGGGTGGATTATGAGGTCAAGAGACCAAGACCATCCTGGCCAACATGGTGAAACCCCGTCTCTACTAAAAATACAAAAAATTAGCTGGGTGTGGTGGTGAGCACCTATAGTACCAGCTACTTGGGAGGCTGAGGCAGGAGAATTACTTAAATCCGGGAGGTGGAGGTTGCAATGAGCCGAGATTGTGCCACTGCACTCCAGCCTGGTGAGAGAGCGAGACTCCATCCCAAACAAAAACAAAAACAAAAACAAAACAAAGAAGAAGAAGAAAAAGTAATTGGTTTGGCTTGGGCTGGTACATTATATTTTTGAAAAGGAAGGGAATTTCTACTTCCCCAGACATTCAGTGAGTACTTATGCTACAGGAATTAAAGTTGAAGAAAATAAAACACATTTCTGATTCAATGCTTTGCTATCTTGCATTCTATCTAATTTAAATATTAGAGGTAAAATATAGCATACATGTTGTAGAGCCTCTGACTGGTCCCTAGATTTGGCTGCAAAATAAAATAAAATTATACCTTCCATGGGTACTATGGCATTGTTTCCATCATTATTCTGCAGCATTAGCAGAGGTCTACTATTAGAAAGCACTGGGATAGGCATTGCTTTGCAAAAATTCCAGGCAGTACCTGCATGGTCCTTAGCCTAAAGGACACAATACACTGGCAGATACTAGGTCGCTTGATAGTGCTAAGTGTATTCATTTAGGTGGGTTAAAAAGGAGACGAAAAATATATATGGTGTCAAAAACAGTTGTTTATTTCTTGCTTATGATACAGTAGCAGGTAGGCAAAAAGATCAGAGGAGTTTCCCTTCTTTATACAGTAATTCAGGGACACAGGCTGATTAATCTGCCATTTTCAACAAATGACTTCCAAGGTCGCTTTGAAGATTTTATCTATTCTGATCAGCCAGAAGGGAAAGAGAGCATTAAAAAATGTACATCTAAGGTACAGGCCTCGAAAATACACTTTTCACTTCTGCTCACATTCTGTGGGCTAGAACTCAGTCACAAGGCCACATGAAGTTACAAGGAGGGTGGAAAACGTAGTCTACCCGTGTGCCTAAGAAAAAGGGAAAAACATGGATTTGTGTGTAAAGCTTGAAGTTACCTCCAAATTGTGTGTCTCCAGCTGTCACTTGTCATGAGTGTTCTATTTCACACATAAAAAACACACCCTTCCCCAAGGACACAGCCCAAAGTCCCAACAAATTGGTATATCTAACTCAAAGTTTGGGATTTCTGAGCACTGTGAAGTCCTTTCAATCAGAAATGGATGTGCTTCTTCACAGTCCAATATACTATTAACTAAAAGTACATTATCTGCTCTGCCATAAGCACCCATATCCAATAGACGATGGTATAATAAAGACAAGATAACTGTAATTAAAGTTCCTGTTTGGAAAGTGGACATATGTGAGCCATTCAGATGTCATTGGTACAGGTTCAGTATCTACTCTCTGAAATGCTTGGGACGGGGAATGTTTCAGACTTGACTTTTTTTTTTTTTTAATTTGGAATCTTTGCATATAGACAACGAGGCATCTTGGGAATGGGATCCAAGGTTAAGCACAAAATTAATTTAGTTTTCACATATACCTAATACACATGGCATGAAGGTAATTTTATGTATTTTTGATAATTTAGTGCATGAAGCAAAGTTTTGACTGCAACCCAGCACACAAGGTCAGGTGCAGAATTTTCCACTTGTGGTCTCATGTTGGTGCTCAAAAAGTTTCAGATTTTGGAATATTTCAAATTTTGGATTTTTGGAATAGAAATGCTCTACCTACACATGTCAGTTACGAAATCCTGCTGGGAGGCCAGGTGCAGTACCTCACACCTATTATCTTGGTACTTTGGGAGACCAAGGTGGGAGGATCACTTGGGCCCAGGAGTTTGAGAGCAACCCGGGCAACAAAACAAGACATCGTCTCTGTTAAAAATTGAAAAATAAAACAAATTAGCTGAATATAGTGGCATGCACCTATAGTCCCAACTACTGGGGAGGCTGAGGCAAGAGGATTATTTGGGCCCAGGAGTTTAAAGCTGCAGAGAGTTTTAGTAGGGCTACTGCATCCAGCCTTGGCAAGAGAGAAAGACTCTGTTTCTCAAAAAGAATAACAAAATAAAAATGACGGGCAGACATTATGAAGCACCCCTCTACCAAGAATAGAGAAACTTCTTTGATTAAACCCAGATTCTTCTATTTGGGAGGAAATCTCTGGACCAGTATTCTCTGTAGCCTTGACTCTACCCACTGGACATTTCTTCCATTGTCCTCCAGCACCACATCTGAAGGAAAGCTTGCCTATAAACAAACCTTAAGGGCTGCACAGATTTCAGGACATGATTTCTACTTTTGAAGGTTTCAAGATCCAAGATTGTTATGTAACGGGAGGCTTTTTTTGAGGTCAGGCCTGTGTTTTTATCAACTAACTAAATGCAAAGGTTTCTTCCTGGGCGTGCCCTAGGATTCCTTTCCTTACCCGTGTTTCTTCTTTCAGATTAACGATGGTTTCCTTGGGGCCAGTGAAACAAATAGGCTTGGGGAAAAGGTAACACCATCAATACAAACTTTGCTGCATAGCTGAAATACTTTAACTGAGAAGTTTTATTGGGCTTTTGATGCTCAAAGCCTTTTTTTATTCTTACTTTCCACAGTTCAGGATCTTCAGCACTCAGATTTTCCAACTCTTTGAGAACCCACATTTCTAAATTCTGTCTTTTCCTTTATTTCTCTATGTAAAGTTGGAAATTCTGAGCTCAACTCTTGTAGTTCTTTGTTTAAACAAAAGAAATTATAAACACAAGCATGCTAATTTATTTCAACAATTTCATTTAGAAAGCTGAGTTGGTTTGCTTTCCAAGTGATTTCTTATGACGGTTTTTACCAAATATTTCCCCCAGTGTGAGCACCCTATTATGAAAACATTCACCTCATCTCCTCCAACTCAGCAGAAAGACTATACTTTTCCAGCCCATTGATATTGGGCATAGACATACAACTTGCTTTACCCAGTAGAATGTTAGCAGATGTGTCATAAGCAGTATATGAAATGTGTTTTGCTGTTGTGTTCATAGTCCTGCACCACCACCATCACTGTATAAAGAGCTTCCTCTAAATAACTGCTGTATCTGTAGCCTGGGCTCCAGAATTAATGTGCATAAAGTATACCAGAGCACAATCTATAGCAAGGAGCCAAAACCAGCTATGCTTGCAGACTGAAATAGTTTCCAAGCGAAACCATGTCTTGAACAGCTGTTTCTCAGCTAAATCACATTTGTGTGAGTGAGTGAAAATGATTGTCATTGAAACCACTGGTTTTTTGAATAGTTTGTTATTTAGGAATAGCTATCTGATACATTTTACATAAAATGGGTCTTCATCTTCATGGATTCTAGCATCTGCTTCTTTGTTGTTGGTTATCTACTGCATCACTATTAAGCAAACACCACAAGTTTAAGGTGTGAAATCAGTACTACTAAGTGTGGGTTATCTGCTTTAACGAAGAGACTCTAACATGTATGATAGCTCAAATTCATTCAATAAGAATGGGCAGGCAATCAAGTTGATGATTAGTACGTGGCTTAAGAAGTTATTTTGAAAGTTATCTTCATTTCCTCAAGCTCAGAAGTTGAAAAGAGCATAAAGAACGTTATCAGAAGTTTTGGTAATCCAGGGCTACAAGTGGTGTACATCATTTCTGATATTTTATTGGCTAGAAATTATTTGTATAGCCACATCTAACTGCAAAGAGCAGTGGGAAATATATTCTAGTTGTGTGTCCAGGGAAAAAATAATAGCAGATATTTTTGAAGGTCAGGTCCCAACCTCTGCATAACATGCATAGCCCCTCTCTGAGATAAAGAGAATAACTGACAAAGATATTCTTTGCTGCTTCACTTACGGATTTTTATTACTATGATCAATATCACTATTGCTACTGCTGCTATACCTGCTGCTACTCCAGGTCCTATTTCATACTACATTTTGTTGAGCTCTGTTTTCTGGTCACTTAATATATCTTTATTATAGTTGATCCTTATATTACAGAGGAGAAAAACAATACTCAGAAATAAGTAGAGGAGTCAGGGAAAAACTCTGTTGTATCAAATTCCATCGTATTACATTATATGTCTATATATAATCAAGCTCTTCTTAGATTATCTCAACTGTTTAAGAGAATAAACTATACTTCACATACACACACACATGCACACACACATAGCCACACACACAAACGTTAAAATCCCTGACAGTGGTAATGACAAGCTTGTTCGGGCTAAGAAAATACAACAGATTTTTTAAAATGTATTTTTCTTCAGCAAAATATGCCGTATTTCTCAAAACGTCTAAGAAATGGGAGGTCATATTACCTGTTTCCAAAACGTCAAATTTCAGTAAATAATGAAAGTTGATCAAATCAATGAGAAAAAGAACTCAGTTAAAACAAGTCTGCAAATCCCTTAAGAATAAACAACCAATTATTGATTGCTATTTGCATTTCAATTATGTACATAACTATAGTCTTAGACATACATTTAATTAGTAAGGCAAAATTACCCTTACTAGGTAAGGTTAGTATAATCCTGTCCAGGATTATGTACTATTTTGCTTATTTCTGAAGATTGACACAAGTAGAAGGTATGGGAAGTAGCAACATACATGTAGGCAGAAGTCTGATGTTATTAGTACATGGCTTGTCACTTATTCTTGTTGGCTGTCTCCGGCTTCCAAATTGATTGGAAAGGAAGTAATTGAGTTCAAGAATGGCATGCCCCACCCTCCCCTACACCAAGCTGTTCTCTTTGAAAATTCTTTCATTGTACTTGGATGACACTGAAGACCAAATACATAACCTTATCATTTTACTTTAGCTTGAAGATCCAGCCAAGAGAATGTAGAAATGGCCCTTTTTCTCTGGCCTTCATCTCTTAAATCCAGGAACTCAAAACAGCTTTCTGTAGCATAAGTCCTGACCACCTCTGAGTTTCTCATTACTCCTCTGGACCTAGTTCAAGACAAAATGATTTGGAGATTTTTTTTTTTTCAAGAAATTGGAGACACCTAAACAAAACATTCATGCAATGTCCAATATTCAATTTTATGTTAAATACCCAATTATGGTATCATGGCAATAGTTTATATGATTTCTTTAGGGTGAATTTTTCTACACTAGCTAGGAGATAAGCCCAGTGATATAATCATGTTTTCACATTTAAACCTACTAGGATAATTAAGGAAACTAAACCAAGAAAACAAAGCTTTGCTTGGAGTACTATACTTGGGGTTCTTACTTTGATGAGATTTGATGTTGCTGGCTCCACTTTAAAAGCGAGTGATATTAAGTAACAACTGGAGACATAACAAAAAGATATTGAGCCAAATTCCAGACCATGGGGCAGTGAAGAGAGAAGAAATAAAAGAAAGATTTTAAGACAGAAGAATTGGATGATTAGCTTTTCCTCTACCATTTCCTTTCCAGGACATCTTAAGGATCCCACACCTGGGCATCAGTTGCCTCACCTGTAAGCCAAGGTTAGTAACACCACACCTGTCTAAAGACAGAAGGCTGAACTCAACGTTTTCTGAGGTGTTTTTCAGTTCTAAAATCTAAAACTCAGAAGTTCAAGGATGCCAGTGACTAATAACCTGGGTCTCCATGACAAATGGAAAGTAGAGCCCTGATGACTTCCCCATGTTTCCTCCACACTCCCTCCATGCTGAATCATGAAGTGTACATATTTCCAGTCACGGTGAACTATATTAATGACCCAGTGTTTCCCTCCTAGTAGGATGACTATGTATCTCCCTCTTAGTGAACCCAGGAGTGTTCATGTGATGTACTTTGGCCAAGGATACATAGGCAGAAGCATCTGATTCCTTCATAAAGGTAATGCTCTCCAAATAGTGAAAGATGGAAGGTTTAACTGTAGGTTGACGAAACATCTGCTTTTTTTGTGGGTCTGAGGGGTTTCCCAGGATGTGGGACTTTCAATGATAAAACACAGAAAGTCCCAGGTAACCTGGTGATATGGTTTGGCTGTGCCCCCACCCAAATCTCATCTTGGATTCCCACATGTTGTGGGAAGGACCAAGTGTGAGGTAATCGAATCATTGGGGCAGGTGTTCCCTGTGCTGTTCTCGTGATAGTGAATAAGTCTTACAAGATCTGATGGTTTTATAAGGGGGAGTTCCCATGCACAAGCTCTCTCTTTGCCTGCTGCCATCCATGTAAGATGTGACTGGCTCCTCCTTGCCTCCCACCATGATTGTGAGGCCTCCCCAGCCATGCGGAACCATAAGTCCATTAAACCTCTTTCTTTTGTAAATTACACAGTCTCTGGTAGGGCTTTATCAGCAGTGTGAAAATGAACTAACACACCCGGCATGAGTTGATTACCTTTGGTTTCACTGATGAAAGCTCTGCAAGGTGCTTGGATATAATGCTTTCCCATGGCTGCTTAGGATTTCCTGGCAATTCCTTTTGTATGTGTTTTCCATCCAACTTTAACATTCCTGTGCCTTATTTCCTCCCATAAAAGGTTGAAAAACAAATCTAATAAATAACACTAAACCATGCACACCAATATGGTACAAGAGAAACAGCTCTCGATTTGCATATATAAGAAATACCTTTGGGCCTTCACTCTTCTACATAGTAGTTCTATAACTTTGAGGCAGCCACCTAATCGCATTGAGTTTGGGTCCTTGTGTTTTAGAAATAGAGCAAAAATATGAAAAACACCTTGCAAACCCCGAAGACTAAAAATAATAGTTATTGTTACACATGGAAAAAGATTGATCATGCTATTAAATCACATTCTATCCATTTACCAAATTAATTTCTTATTTAATGGTCATTTCCCTTTATCCCAACTCACACCCCTGTGTAAAAAGGATGGATGGACAGGTGGCATTTACCCTGGGACCACACATATGGAAATAATGGTAACTTATACCAGGGAGAGATTCCTACGTGGTCAACTGAGCATGGGTAGTAATTATTGGAAATGCATATTTGGAAGTATAGGACATGAGTATGGTGCTGATAATGGGAAAGAGCTAGGGAAGTACAAGGAAAAGCAACTTGTCACTATTTTGAATCTCTGAACTAGTAGTATATACCTCTGAATAGGGGGCAAAGAAAAGAAAACATACCATAACTACTAATAAGTGCATTGTCACTTTACAGGAGAGCTGCTAACCCCAAAGTCACTCCATATTCAGTTGTAGTAGAGCCACTGTGAAAGATGATTTACATGATTAGCCCTCCAAACCTACACCCTATTTTCTCCTCCCTCCTCTATGCCTATGTATAAATTACACCAATGGGTATCTGCCTTTGGCTTAAGATGGGAACACTAGCAGGAGCTTGGAGGAAGGAAAGCGAGATTAGGTGTTTCACCTTGACTACACCATCATTCTGAATGGTTGCCGAGGGGTTGACTGTATTCCTCAACCTAAAGTCATAGCTCCAGTCAAGGCAGCCGTCTACTCATAATATCATTCTGGGTTCCTGTCATCACTGGTTTAAGGTGACAACAGCACTTTGGATGTTACTCTCCCAGGGACACTATGCCATCCACTTGTGGTCTGCCTACATCCTATTAAACTTTCTTCAAATAACCCATTTTGAGAGTACATTTGTTTCTGGTTTTTAAAATATGAATCATTTTCATCTATGTATTGTAACACTTTATATTGATTATTATTTCATTGCAAGACAGTGCCTTGTTTGACTCTGTCTTCTTTACTCATGATGAGAAATAAATTTGACTTACAAGACCGAGTCACTATGGAACAGACTCTTGACTAGCCTCTCTGGACCCCGGTTTTAATGAGGGCTACTGAACAGTTCAAAAAGAGTCTCCTGTCCTGTGCTTTTCTGCAAGATGAGCGAAGCTGAGCGCTGGGCAGCTTCCAAAGTGTTTTAAAGGCCTGGCTTCTCTCTCCTCTTAGACCATTTCCAACATCTGTGACCATAACACATGTGAGCAATCTGAATCTTGCCAGTGCATTTCCTGGCAGACACAGTGCGTGTCAGTTTTATTGCTCATTCAGACTTGGGAATTGAAATCAATGCAACCAATGCTTATGGAGCACAATTCTGTGTAAAAAACACTTAGTTAGGTGCTGTTGAGAATACAGAACTAAATTATTGTTATCAAGAATGGAAAACTTGGAACTTGGGGAAACATTTAAAAATTTAAATAGTAACTACCAACTGTCACACACTTACAATGTTCCCACACATTACTAGATATTCATTCATTATTTCAGCCCATTTGAATTTCAGAAAGATGCTGCAAGGGAGCAATTACTTCTTTTTGTGTGAATGTAAAACTCTCAGAGGCTCAGAGATGTTAAGTGTGTTCCCTATGATCACACAGCTAATAAGTGGGGCAATCACCATTTGGAACCACGTGTGCCTGGTGCCAAAGCCCATGTTCATCATTGTAACCCTTGAAAATAGCACTAACCTTATTCTAGATTACAAACAGCTGAAGAGAATGATCTTCAAAAATGTCAGCGGTCAATGTAATCTTAATGCCTTCCCTTTTTAAGCAGTTGCCAGAACACAAGCAAAGTTGTATCATAAAATGTGTATTTACCCCTGCAGGTGGAGTCAGGAAGAAGAGGTAGACAGGCATGCTCCCTGTTTGAGCCTGCCAAAAAAAAATTGGATTGTTTTCACATCGATGGCTTGCAGACATGGTGAAATGAAGAGACTTGGGGAAAATTCAGTATGCGTTTGTTTTGTCCAAATGGCAAAGGATAGAAATCTCCCTATTGTGAAGTCTTCTTGGATGCAGGGTTGGTTGTAAACAGATAATCTGAATATTAAAGTCTCTTTTTAATGCAGTAGGGAATATTATGAATTAAGGGAAAATAGAGATTTCTTCAGTTATATAATCTTTTTTAGTATGATCAATTATCTGCTTCATTAATTGTATTTCAAGTTGTTACAAATAAATGTTTCTTTACTATTATTACACTTTACTAGTGTGCCTTTTTCTGCTAATACACTATATGGGAGTGCAATCATGACTCAGAAATTTCCTGCTTAAGAAAAACGATCCCAAAATAGAAGAATTAAATAATTAACACCGTGATAAAGCTACTGCTCTCTCTGTCCCAGGACAAAAGACTGCTCATGGAAAAAACCAACTGCTAGTCCCTTCCTGCCACCGGATTCTGGTTGTGTCTGTATCATAATTCAAGCAATAAATGATCTAAATTTTATGGAGAAAAAAATCTCAAAGAACCCTCTCTTCTACTCCACATTTTTTTTTTTTTTAAAACAGGAAACATTTTGCTCTTTAGCCTAAATGACCACATCATTTGCATCTTGGGAAGCAAATAAAGTTTCTTCCTGAAGCTGAATATAATTTCTTAAAGCTTAAAGCTCTCAGCACAGCCAGATGGCTTGCTACAGGTCATCCTTTTCTAAGGTGAAATGTGGCTCAGACAGCATCAGGTGTGTGTTGGAGATAGCCAAATGTGCACATGACTCAAGAATAGAAGAAAAGTAAATCGTTACTTAGCTTCTGTGTGTTCTCATTTTCATTCACTCATTTTGGAGACAGGCAGTTGTTTCAGTGTTTTACCAAGTACTCTGGTTGTGTTTGAACTAAGGAGCACAGAATCCAGTGAGCCGAGAAAGGCTGATGATGATGGTTCCATCCGAGTCTTATCATAACACACCGTTTAATCCTCCTTCTTAGGTTCTGTGAGCTTCTTCTTACCTGACAAGGTGTGCGATGGACGCATTCAAGACAGGAGCTATCTATGTGAGTTTGGGTAAATAATTCCCCTAAGTCATTTCCCTGGGTCTCAGGTGTTTCCTCTGTAAGCTGAATGAGTTGAGATTAAACAAACCTCAAGTTTTTCTCAAACTCCAATATTCCATACACTAACAAGCAAAAGTTTTCATAGAATTCTTTGTCATAGCAAAGCCTTGTCTTCAGGGGAAGTTTCCAAGCTGCCAATGTAAACATCAAAATTTCTTAGTATGGGATATGATTTCTATCAATATAATGGTGTCTGAAACACTGTTGTTCTGGTCCCTGATCTCATATCTTGTTTCATGTGTAGCAGTGACCAAAGTTCATATTTGTGGAAGAGTAGAGATAGTGATGACCACCCATGGTGAATCTAGGCTATTGTGTCTGAAATAAAATAAGATAAACCATTGTACTGGGAACACAAGTGTCTGATATATGAGATCATTTTGCCAAAGGGCAAATAACATCATTTGTAAGAGCCTGTAATAGTCTTGCTAGACTAAACAGTCTCCAATACTAAGACCGGCCTGGTAACATATATTCTCCAGACTTTGGGTACTACAGTTGTGATGTGTCATCATTTGACAAGACAGGTAAGTCAGTTTCATGTTTCCCAAGTATCAGCCATTCATGTCACCTGCATGAACTTAGAAACATCCATACTTTTACTTAAATAGCTTCATAGTTTGAATGTCATTATTTAATTTTTTTACTATTGTGAAGAGTAAACCATAAATAGAAGTAAACCAAACAATCAAGAATTAAATAATATATTGCTCCTACATTTTGAAAATTGAAATCAAGCAAATATGATCTTTTAAATGAGGACTGAAAAACTCTTGAGCATTGTTTTTAAAACCTGAGAGGGCACACTCTACCTTCCCAACTACTTTCTTGCTTGTTCCACTCTAGCTATAGTGATTCATTATTCTGATTTTTCTGCATCAAAGCTTTCACAGGATCCTTTCCCTACAACATCATGACGCTTTCCACATTTCTGCTCAACCTTCAGACTCCAGACTTCAGCTCAAAAATTACTACCTGAGGGAAGAATTATCTGTCTCTGTGACTAAGGCAAGTCCTATATTTCAAATCACTATGTGCTACTCCTTTGTATGCTAGATGCTGTGGCAATTCTCCATTTCATTCGCATTTCTTTGTTAAATGCATGTCTTCCCCGGTAGGCTGAAAGTTCCAAAATGCACCCCTGGTTTTTCTCACCCCAGCATCTAGCTTAGTACCTGATAAGTAGAAGATACTGGGATTCTTATTGCAGGTCAAGCAACAATAAGGACAAGAGAGAAAGCAGTTTTTCCTTGCAAGAAAAACAAAAACAAAAATAAAAACAACAACAAAAAAACTGTTTCTCCAGTTAAAGGGACACAAATAGGAGTGATTCAGTGAGGGTTTGACTGTCAGGATCCTTCACATTCCAGAATTGAGTTCATCCTTTCTCAATTCTAATTTTTATACATAAATACCCTAATAACTGTGAATTGAACACATGAAAATTGTTCAATTCACAAATATTGAACAATTATTCCTTCAGAAGCATCTGAAATCATCGTACTGGCTGCCAGTGATGCTTATACCACACTCTGGGATACCATGTTAGGACTGGTGTGAGGTTAGTATTATCAAAGTCCAGCTTCCATTATATCGCCCTTCCAAACAGAATAATTCAAGGGTTTCCCCGTGCCTACAAAATTGAAAACGTGACTGAGTTTTAGGGCTCCAACTTGTCTTTTCAATCTTATTTTCCAATACTATTACTTACCTTATGCTCCTGACAAGCTGAACATCTCCTAAACACTCCCTCTGCTGGCCTAATTCTGATGCTACTTCTTCTATCGAGAACACCGCCATTACTCTCATTTTCTCATAATGTATAAATCCTATTCATCTTTCAAAGCCTACTTCCAACATCTCTTCTTTAAAGCTTTTTTGAATTCCGCTAAATAGATTTAATGTCTCCTTTCGATGAGGGATGCAGAATGTTATCTAGTTTCCATTATAAAATTTATCACTTCTTACTTTGCATTGTATTTCTTTATTCTTATACATAACTTCAACAATAAACAAACACATAATTGAACTATACACTCCTTGAGAGGCAGGTTTTTGTCTTCATCGTATTTGAATTTCTCACAGTTCCTGGCATAACATAGGCACACAATAAAATATGTGTTCACTGTATAAATTAATCTGATGTGTTTCATTTTAAAGAAACACTTTGATTTTCTGGGTTTGACTTGAAAATCTCATCTCACTCCCTAAATGGGATACTTTGTCATGGGCAATCTTTTTCATCTTTCTTTAATGTTAGTGTTTGACACAGAGTTCTAAGTAGAGGAAAAGAAACTCTCCTTTAGCAATTTGTAATCTGTCTAAGGCAACAATGTCAAGATATGGCTTGCGAGCAATGTCTAACTGTGAAGACACATCAGGTCAGAGGAAGATGAGGAGGCAGAGAACGCACCATAGGATGTTGTAGATCAGTCAATGGCATTCATGTTCATTTACAAGCTATCATTTGATAAAGTTTAAGAAGGATACTGCAAAGTGGGATGCCCTTGTACTCAGATAAGATTTTCTTTTACTGATATACTCTGAAAACCAGGATTAAATAGCGGGCAATAGTGATAAGCAGCTATTAGTTGTACAAATCAGCTATTTATGTTTCAATGACATTCAGCTGTCTTAGTGAACGTAACTGCTGTCAACCTAGCCATCTTGCCTGCTCTTTCTCTCATCCCCAAACCATCTGTGGACTCCTGCCAAACTGGTCATTCTACAGCATACCAGTCTGCATAGCACTGCTGAAAAGCCTTCAATTGCTCCTCTTTGTCTAATAATTAGGTTGGTGCAAAAGTAATTGCAGTTTTTGCCATGGAAAGTAATGGCAAAAGCCACAATTACTTTTGCACCTCTAACAGAACCGTCTTTAGCTTGTCATTCAGTGTCTTCCACATTCTAGACCCAGTTGACTTCAGATTCTTATATTCAAGTTCAGAAAAGCAAAGCGACAGCCTCTTAGACTCGATCATTTCTGAAATATTTTGAGTTGTTAGTATGACTTAAAATATGGTATGAGTTGTCAACATTTAAAAATCAGAACAGAGTACATGACAACCTAGATTTTCTTCATTTTCTTTTTTATTTATTTAATTGGCAAAATTATAATGTATATATATAGTGTACAACGTGTTATTTTGAAAGATGTATACATTGTGCAATGGCTAAATCTAGTAGTTACATATGCATTACTTTACATATGTATCGTTTCATAGTGAGAACACTTACAATCAATTTTCAAGAATACAATACATTGTTATTAACAACAGTCATCATGTGGTATAATATGTCTCTTGACTTATCCCTTCTATCTAACTGAACCATCATCTTCCCAATTCTTGCATCTCTTGCATTCTTCTGCCCCAGACTCTGGAAACCACCCTTCTACTCTCTGCTTCCATGAATCTAAAAAATTTAGCCTTTTTAGATTCCACATACAAGTGAAGTCCTGTAGTATTTGTCTTTTGGTGCCTCATTTATTTCACTTAACAAAATGTTCCCTAGGCTCATTGATGACACAATGATAGGATTTCCTTGTTTTATGAGGCTGAATAATATTATATTGTGTATGTATACCACGTTTTCTTTATTCATTCATCCACTGATAGACACTTGGGTGATTCCATATCTTGTCATGAACATGACAGGCTGCCATGAACATGAAAGTGCAAGTATCTCTTTGACATGCTGATTTCATTTCTTTTGAATGTATACCCCAGTCATGGGATTGCTGGATCATATAGCAGTTCTATTTTTATCTTTTAATGAAATTCCATACTAATTTGCATTTCCACCAACAGTGTTTCCATTTCTCCACATTCTCTTCAATACTTTCATCTTTTTGATAAGAACCATTCTAACAAGTGTGAGGTGATACCTCATTGTGGTTTTAATTTGCATTTCTCTCATTACTGATGTTGAGCATTTCTTCATATATCTGTTGGCCATGTGTATGTCTTTTTTTTTTTTTTTTTGAGACAGAGTCTCTCTCTGTCACCTAGGCTGGAGTGCAGTGGCATGATCGCAGCTCACTGGAGCCTCTGCCTCCTGGGATCCAGCAATTCTCCTGCCTCAGCATATGTTTGTCTTCCTTTGGGAAGTGTCTATTCAGGATTTTTGCCCATTTGTCTATCAGATGTATGGTTTACAATATTTCCTTCTTAAAAAATTCAGAATTTCTGGCAACATTGGTTCTTCATTCTTGTGTGACAATACTCACTATAGCCAAGCAACAGCTGCTCCCTTCGAATGGGCAGAACCTCTCCAGTTCTTCACAGGCGCCATCATTCCCTATGACTCTTGCATTCGCCAGCATAGACTTTGGTATCAAATCAACTTGGATTCAGTTCTCTACTCAGCCACTTACTGGCTTTGTATTCTTGAGTAAGTTCTTTAATGTTTAAAAATATCAGCTTCTTTGTCTGCCAAATGTGAAGTTAAGACTCTTGCTCATTTCAGACAGTTTTGTGAAGATTGGGAGAGACAATACATGAAGTGGGCTTAGTACAGCCCCCCCATACTTAAGTACTCTCTAAATGTTACCTATATAGTTCTTCTTATTAATACAGAAGCATTCTCGGCATTTATTTTTACTGTACTTTTTGAAGGCAAAGAGACTTGCAGCTGAATAATAAAAAGGACAATGACCCACTCTTATTTGCAGCCTATGAAACAAGCAGCAACAAAAATCTTATTTCATCTCTTTTACTAGATAGTAAAACATTAATATTTGACATTTACATAACACCTGCAGAATATAAAACAGCTGGGGTTGGTGTTTCATAAAGGAGCCCTCAAAGGGTTCTACCTTCTGAACAAATCTCATTAAAATCAAAGCAACATGACATTACCACCTTCCTTAAAGGAATGGCAGAATTTCACATTTTAACAGAGAAACTGACCATAAGAGAGTACAAGAAATTATCTACTCCTTGTATAAAATTCTGTAGCCCTGTTGCTCCTTCCTGGCATACCATACGTAGGCCAGATCGACCTCCTTCAAGAAAGATAATCTGAAATCAAATCATCAAAAACATAAAGGATCTATCATATATGACCAAAATAATTAGTTTGGTGTGATTTGGACAGCTGATTGAAGAAGAAGAAAGAGGAGAAAAAGAAGGAGCACACTTATTGACCCTAAGCTCTGTGCTTAGTGCATGATCTCATGCAATTCTAAATATAAGTAGGCACTACTGCAGTCTCCAATTGCTAGACATAGAAACTAAAGTTTGAGGCTCAGTGTTACACAGCTAGTGAGTGGTGGAGGTGGGATTCCAATGCAGTTCTTATTTTTCCGAGAGCTTCATTCTGCTCTTAGTCACTGTGCTCTAATACTGAAGGGGTTCTGTGAACGTATCTAAACAAATTAAATTCATTTATTCAATAACTATGTAGAATCTCCAAGACCTTTACTAAATTCCACATTTCTAGAATTAAAGAAAACTTGGATACTGAGAGAAGTAAATTAAAGGTGTGCAAATGGAATTTCTACTGAATAGTCAGTGATCATACTTACAATATGGAACGTTTTCTCTAAATTTTACTGAGATCAAAGAATAGTAACCGGTCTGGTGTGGTAGTTCATACCTGTAATCCTAGCACTTTGGGAGGCTGAGGTGGGAGGATCACTTAAGCCCAGGAGTTCAAGGCCAGGCTGGGCAAGATGGCGAGACATCATTTTTAAATAATAATAATAAAGAACAGAAACCTATTGATAAAGAGTTTTTAAGAATATAAAAATATGCTTGAATGCCCTTATTGCTTTAATCTTAGAATTCTATGTCAAATATTCAGACGTCTTATTTGGATGATTCTTGGTCTGCTCCCCTGATGTATTGCTCTTTTTAATATGTTCTTATTAAAATGAGCAATCATTACATCAACTGAGCACAATCATATCAATAGTAAATGTAATTTAAATTTGAGACACACCCAAGTGTGATCCCACTAACAAGTAGATTTAAGGAGCAAAACAACAAAAACTAATTCTGCCTTTCAGTGGGAAAGACAGACGAATATGAGCATCCATTACATGCCAGTTACTTATATATATGATATAGCTTAATTATCAAAAAGCCCAGTGAAGTCAGAATGATATCCCCAAAAGTTAAAACTGAAGCACAAAAGAAAAGGATTTGTTCCAAAACACGTTCCTCATGTGTAAGTGAGCCAGCATTCAAATGTTGGACTCTCAAACTGCAAAACTTCTAATAATCTTTCAAGGTCAGAAACATATTATTTTTCCCTCACAGTTTTGGAAGTACAATTTTAATAATAAAAATATTTTTGTTTGTTCCTTTTTTATTATTTTTCAATTTCTAGAGAGATAAAAGAGCAAAGAAATGTAGTATAAAACTTCCACCATTTCTATGATCAAGGGTAGTGACAGCATTCACTACAGGTAGAAACCTCCTGTTTGGTTTGGGAAAATGCATCAGTGGGTCTTTGGGTTATGGATGTCTAATATGCAGTTGAAAGACACAGAAGAAAAATTTACCTAATGAAGACAATAGGTGTGTTCTTAGGTGGAGACAGTCTTCTAATAGGAATAGGTTTTTTTGTCTTCTCTGCATTGAAAGTGAAGTAGGGTGGGGCACAGTGGCTCATGCCTGTAATCCCAGCACTTTGGGAGGCCAAGGCAGGTGGATTGCCTCAGCTCAGGAGTTCGAGACTAGCCTGGGCAACATGGTAAACCCCCGTCTCTACAAAAATGCAAAACATTAGTCAGGTGTGGCAGCGTGAGCCTGAAGTCCCAGCTACTCTGGAGGCTGAGGCAAGAGAATTGCTTGAACCCGGGAGGCAGAGGTTGCAGTGAGCTGAGATTGTGCCACTGTACTCTAGCCTGGGTGACAGAGCAAGAGTCCACTTCAGAAGCAAATCAAACCAAACAAAAAAGTGGAGAAGTAATGAACTTGGGGTCACCGATCTGATAATTGAGAAAAGAGTGAAATGTAAGATGAGTACGCTTACGACAATAACAGCCAGCAATGACTCCCGAAGAGGGAATGGAACTCTGGGACTTTTGAAGGAATAATATGTAGCATTGAGCTTAAAGTGTTTTTCTTTTTTCTTCTATTTTATAAATCCCTTACGCTATCCTCAAATTCACAAGAAATCTGATACATCTTGTGATGTATCACACAGGGATTAGTGGTTCATGTAATCCCAGCATTTTGGGTGGCTGAGATGGGAGGACTGCGTGAGCTCAGGAGCTCAAGATCAGCCTAGGAAACATAGTGAGACCTCATCTCTACTAAAAATTAAAAAAAAATTGGCCAGACGTGGTGCACACCTGTAGTCCCAGCTACTCAGGAAGCTGAGGCAGGGATCACTTGAGCCCAGGAGTTCAAGGCTGCAGTGAGCCACGATCATGGGATACGGTGGGGGACCCTGTCTCAAAAAAAAAAAGAAAGAAAGAAAGAAAAGAAAAAGGCAGTCTGATACATATAAGAACTTTATATTAGACACGCTCTCAAGCCCTGCTCACACATCACACATGAAACAGGTCAAGCACTACTAATACTTACTGAGTACTTACATTGTGCTGAGCACTGTCCTCTATCTATCTATCTATCTATCTATCTATCCTCCTTAACTCTCACAGAAAACATAGGAGATAAGTAATTTAAAAAATATACATTTTTAAAATATACATTTTTAAAATGTGGAAGCTGAGATGCAAAGAGAGTCCATAACTTGGCCATAGTTACAGAGCTAGTAAAAGTTGGGTCTGGGATTTGAATCTGAGTCTTCATTCTTAACCAATTTAAGCGACAGTGATGCAACTACTCCTACATTTATTTTCCTGGGAGGGCAGCACATTGGTAAAGTTGCACCTCAGAAAAACAAACAAACAAACAAACAAACCAGTGCTTTTCACAATGCATGTAAAGGCCTGAGATGAGGGGATAGTGATAAGTAGCAAGAAGGTGACAGTGGAGAAACTGGCTGTAGCACGGATATGACACAAAAGCTCTTTTCCCAAAGAGTTTACAGAGAGTAGTGAGTTATTCAGTGTATAGCAGTGAATCAAGCAACCTATGCCAGGTTTATAGAAGGATGGTTAGAGTAAATAAAGCTTTCCACCACTTCTCTCATTTATTTTTCATGGCATCTTGCCTGACCTTGCCTGGAGAATCCCAGACCATCTCTTCCTGGTTAGGGCACATGCCAGTGCTTTCTGCCCATGGACCTGTCATCATTTGTTCCAGTCACGACTAAATCAATCAGGGATGAAGGAAGCAGAGTTCTATTACCAGAAACAAGTCCGAAAAATAATTGGGATGCCTGCCAATGTTGACTTTAACATTCACCAACCTCTCATTCAACTAACCCCTCTTGATTCTTCCTACTTTAGTCTTTTTCTCCCACTCGTACCCTGTCTGCATAGACAGTACCCTAAATCACCCTCCCAGTGCAGGAATTCTGTAATCCAAGTATTACAATATGTTACAAATATATAATATATGCTTATCTCATTACTAACACTACCTTTGATTAAATAAACATGTATTTTTGGAACGACTTCATATTCATTCCCATGAAGTGCCTTTTATATTCACTAGCTAGGGAAGTTTTAAAACACCTTCAAACCTTTGATCTCCTCCTGTTGAGAAGTTAAGAATATGCCATGCCTCCTTGCTTTCTTTTTTTAATGTAAAGTTGCTGCAATTTATTCAATTGTGATATGACTTGAGTGACAAGGAGCAATTAAAATCTACTCCTTTAGCAATTTTCAAATATATAATATTACCTGTAATCATCATGATGCACGATAGATCTCAACTTATTCCTCCTAGATGAAATTTTGTGCCTTTGACCAATATCTCCCCAACCTCCTGGCCTCCAGTAACCACCATTTTACTCTTTGTTTCTATGGGTTTGATGTTTTTACACTCCCTATATGTGAGATCATGCAGCATTTGTCTTTCCTTGGCTTATTTCACTTAATATAATGTCTTCCCGCTTCATCCATGTTTTCACAAATGACAGGATTAGCTTCTTTTAAAAGGCTGAATAGTATTCCATTGTGGATATACAACACATTTTCTCCATCCATTCATCTGTTGATGGTCATCTAGGCTGATTCCCTTTCTTGGGCATTAAAAATAATGCTACAATGAACATGGGAGTGCAGACAGCTCTGTGATATACTGATTTTACTTCCTTTGGATATATTCCCAGTTGTGAGATTGCTGGATCACATGGTAGTTCTATTTCTAATTTTTCAAGGAAACTCCATACTGTTTTCTATAATGCCTATACTAATTAACATTCCCATCAACAGTGTACAGGGTTCTCTTTTTTTCACATCTTCAGAAACAATCTCGTCTACTTTTATTTCCAAATTTTTATTTCCATAGGTTTTTGGCGAACAGGTGGTGTTTGGTTACTTGAATAAATTCTTTAGTGGTGATTTGCGAAATTTTGGTGCACCCATCACCTAAGTAGTATACACTGGACCCAATTTGAAGTCTTTTCTCCCTCACTCCCTTCCCACGCATTCCCTGAGTCCCCAAAGTCCCTGCTTGCTTTCTGAGTGGGCTTTTAATTGCATCCACCAATGGAATGTGGCAGAAAAGTTTTTATGTGACTTCCAAACTTAGGTCTTAAGAAGATGCAGCTTCCTCCTAGCTCACTGGAACAGCTTCTCTGCAAGCCCTGAACTGCTGTGTAAGAAGTCAGATTACCTTGATGGAGTAACCAACTGTATGCACTCTAGTCAACAGTCTCAGTAGAGTCCATTCACTCTGCCATACCTACCAAGCAAGACATGAGTGCAGAAGCTGCCAAATTATTCCAGGCTTCAGCCAGGCAAGTCACTCTTAGTCATCTGTGCCCTTACAGTTGAGGTCCCAGAGATGGTCATGACATCATGATGTGCACTAATAAGATATCTGTTATTTTATGACACTTAGTTTTGGGGTGGTTTTCTCTGCAACTGTAGATAACCAGAACACCAGCATTTTAATAAAATTTCAAGACAGGAGAAAAATAAATGGAATAACAAGTACTACTCACTTGGAACCTGTGCATGGGAATATGTCTCACCAAAACACATCAGCTGCCATTTATATTTCAACAGAGAAAAGATTTAAAGCTCTTGTCCTAGAATCTTAGAGTCTTTACTAAGGGAGAACCTTACCCACTCCTACCAACATACCTCTTAAAAATCATCTCATCTCATGATGGGCAAGATGTTCAATTTTGAGTTCTAAAAATCTAATTAAAACAACTTTAAACTTAACAACGGGATACATGTATGACTTGGAAAAATACAAAAATAGCAGACAGAGAATCAAAGAGCTTCAGGGATCAGGACATGGTTTCAGGAGACTCGGTTCATCAGAACTGTCTCACTCTCATTCGACTATATCTGATCTCTGTCTCTGCTTGGCTTTATTCAATTATCATTGAAAATGGTAACCAGCATGCAATTCCATAGCCTCCAGTGCAGCAATATCAGCAGAAAGATTTCCTGCCCTAGAAGTCACTAAATAACACACAAAAGAATCCATGCCTATCCTTTGGGATAATCGTTGTGTCTGGATGGGGTGCTATGACTAATTCATCCTAAAGGACAAGACATCCTACGCTGGAGCCTAAAAGGGATAATTTGACAGTCTCACACAGGCCACACTGCAATGTGGAGAAAGATTTCTAAAAGAAAGGAGACACTTTTGGCGGGGCGCAGTGGCTCACACCTGTAATCCCAGCACTTTGGGAGGCCAAGGCGGGCAGATCACAAAGCCAGGAGATCGAGACCACCCTGGCTAACACAGTGAAACCCTGTCTCTACTAAAAATACAATTCTTAGCTGGGCGTGGTGGCAGGCACCTGTAGTCTCAGCTACTCGGGAGGCTGAGGCAGGAGAATGGCGTGAACCTGAGAGGCGGAGCTTGCAGTGAGCCGAGATCAGGCCACTGTACTCCAACCTGGGTGACAGAGCGAGACTCCGTCTCAAAAAAAAAAAAAAAAAAAAAAGAAAGAAAGAAAGAAAGGGGATACTTTGGCTAGAAGACAGAAATTGGAACAATGTGATGAGAAGACAAAAATCTGATGGCAATCCTAGCCTACTATCCCTTTTCTTCCATAAGTAAATAGAAGATTTAAACTCAGTATGGAATGTTTGGTTCAGGCAGTCTACAGTGTCAAGATTCCATAAAATGTAACATTTTGGAAAACTATACCATGCTTTCCTCATATATGCCTTAAACTGTGTACTCTAAGTAATTTTAAAAGTAAGGTCAAGGTATTTGGAAAGCAAAGTTGCTGAGGAGTTGTCAGAAGAAATTATAGAGCAAATTAAATTTATTAAAATTAAATACATTTAATTTCCACTCTTAAATTGTGTGCAAAATAAATTGATTCTTAACAATTTTATACTAAAACAGAAAGCAAAACCTCCAAGTATATTCACCAAGCATTCCTATATGTATCATTCACAGAATAATTTCTTAATAGGTATGAGTATGCTTTTGTATAGACATATTCGTCCACATGCCTTGGAAATGAGGAGTACAAAGTGCTTTCTTAGCCTGCAAGAATTAATTGCATTCTATGTAAGTATCTATATGGTGGAAAAGAAATCATGGTATAACTAGAAAAGTTCTGAGCATTGAATTTAGAAAGACCTCGGTCTAGATAGTTCACCTCTTTCATCTAGTTTCAGCCTTCATGTAATGGGGGTCATAAAGGAGTCATGACATATGTGAGTAAATGATTAAGTCAATCAAGTCAATTTAATTGATTGCTTAATGTCCAACTTTTACTTAAGATAGAGATTGGCTAAAAGAAACGAGAACAAGTTAGAAACTACATTTCTCAGATCCTTCCATGGGTCAAATAGAACCCATTGCTTATTCTGTAAATAAAATCTTATTGGAACACAGCCACCCTCATTCATTAACATGTTGCCTACAGATGCTTGAGTGCTTCAAGGACAAAAGTGAGAAGTTAGGACCAAATTATACAGCTGCAAAGCCTAAACTACTCACTACCTGGCCTCTTCAAAGAAAAAGTTCAATCCTTGCTCTAGTTCAAACTCTTTTAAAGAAGGAATTCTTAGGAATTCTAGATAACTCCACCCTTTTTTCTTTCCATCTTAGTGAGTTAGAACAGAATTTTGATCACTTATCTTTTCAAAACAAACTCTTGACAGAGAAGTTTATTGGACCGTAAGACTACATTTAGATTGCTACCTCACCAAGGACTGGGCAGGAGTTCCTGGTCTTCCTGCTGCTGTCTATCCAACTTTTCCTATATGAACTGGATATTTCTTTTTTCATCTTCTTTTCTTCTTCAATTTCTATTCTAGCGTGAATGAAAGTGTACACAAGTTTGAATCAAAGAATCATTAACTCTATGGTAGTTCCCCTTGTCTGTGGTTTCACTTTCTAAAATTTCAGTTACCTGCAGTACTAAGATATACTGAAAGAGACAGAGCACATTCACATAACTTTTATTACAGTACATTGTTATAATTGTTATATTTTACTATTAGTTATTGTTATTAACATCAAATTATGCCTAATTTATAAATTAAACTTTATCATAGGAATTATGTATGTATACTAAAAAACAAAAATAGTATACAGGGGTTTGGTACTATCCGTAGTCTCGAGCAGCCACTAAGGGTCTTGAAGCATATCCCCCCATGGACAAGGGGAGGCTATTGTAGTAGTACCTAGGAAAACTAGCTATTAATGATGGTCACCTGAGAAAATGACCATTGATGTTGGAAAGGTAGGAAATATTTATTTGAGAAGGCAAAAAATCCACTTCTGAAAGCGGCTGGCTAATATCAAGGAAGTGGAGGTGCAGAGTGGCTGGGTAGCTGCTCAGGAGAAACCTCTCCCTCTCTCTGTGGCTAAAAGCAAAGGGATTTACTGAATATTCAAATCCCAGTCTGTTAAAGATGTAGTTACTAATTTGTTTCTACAGAATAACACATGAGGCATGCAGAGAGCCAAAGACAACAGTGGGCACCAAGAAGACAATGCAAAGTGCTCACAGAGTGACCCAGGCCAAGAGACCAAAGTGATATATAGATAGAGAAGCAACCCTAAGGAGGGCTGAATGAGCAACCCGACTCAAGATGATTTTCGCCAGCAGGAGAGGAGCAAAGGAACTGTCTATAGATGGCTCTACAAACTTGGGCTTAGAGAAGTATGGTAAGCACCTGTGTAATCCAAGGCCTGAAAGTAACACAGAAATGGAAAAACCTTAATTTATTTTTTTAAGGCCAAAGCTAACCCAAGAGGAATATGATTATGGGAGCCTTAGTTTGGAGCATCAGTCCTGTGGGCAGCACTGGGCTAAATGACTTCCTCGGTGCTTGGAATAATACTAATTTTAAAAAGCAGAGTAAGTTATAAGAAAAGAAGCTACAGGTGGGAGCCAGAGAAATTCCCAGGATTAAGTCCAAGGAGTGAAGTTTTAAACAAGAAAGAGGAGTTGAGAAAGCTGAAACCTGTCAGGAATCAGAGTAAAGTGCAAGAGAGAGAAACATTAAAATAGAGACAATGCTGAAAAGGGCATGCATCGTTGAGGACCCCACTCTTGATAAACTGCGTGTAGTCTTTAAGGAATGGAGACAGGCCAGCTAACCTAACGGCATGGGACTTAACGTACACTTACAACATTTCATACCATTACATTTGCCTATTTCTGCAATACCTGATAATGTGGGTTTTATTTTGTTTCCATGAAAAGTTATTTTTGTACATTGTAGCCAGTAGCATTGTTGAAGAGAGATTGTTCCAGGTATCCAATAAGAGGCTCAAGACTGTGGAAACCTCTATAAAGGAAATACAGACCCTCTATGACATGAGCCTCTGAGAACTATGGTATACACCTGATTCTCCCACAAGTTGATTTATGAACTGGTTACCCTATTCTTACAGCAGGCTTCTTCTCACATAGGTCTACCTTATTTGTTATGTTAACAGCATCTAGTTAGCCCCAGCTGTTCCCAATACTAGTACACTTCATATTCTGTAAGTCTATCCCCCTTAAACTTTGACAGACAGCAACACTGCCTTGCAGAAAACAGGACTGGCTATTTAAGAACAGTCTGTGTAGGCTGGCTAACACATCCTTTTCTACATATTTAACATCATCTGGAAGCATTTTTGTTTTCCATGAAAAACACACATCACCTGATTATTCTATGGTTCATTGCTATAGAAAATGTTTCCTAAATAAAAATAATAGAAAAAACTTTTAAAAATACAAGAACAGAACAAATCTATGCAGTTCTTTATTAGCATGATTTCAGTGGCCAAGAATTTAGAAAGATCGGCTCCCAAATAAATCGACATAAAACTGATGTATTTGAGCCAGGGGGTATTTAAATACTAATTGACAATATGGCAAAGATTAAGGAGAGTACACTTGTAAAAAATTTCTTGAAATGGATTTCATTCCCCAAAGCTACTACCATAATCAAATCCAATCACGTAAAAGTCATGTTTAAAAACACTTTAAAGAAAAAGGCAGTAGTCATCATTTGCCTGCTTCTTTACTTCAAAACTTTCAAAAAATAATGCCAAAAGGATTTTTCCCCACGGGTTTTGGTTTATTCTACTAAAGACAGTAGAAATTTCTTTAGTTTTTCATTGCTTGAAAAGGATAAAGGTGGAAATGGAAGGATTTTATCTCTAAGTAGTTTCAACAATTGATAACCAAAGCTGCTAAAATATGAAATTAATTAAGAGAGAAGGGAATAAGTATAAATTACATTCTAGAACAGATCTTAGAAACTCAAGATCTAGGCTTAAATACATGAAATATCAAGATGCAAGCAGTACGGAGAGGTGGAGACTGGAAAACTGGAGCATGTCTTCTCTTAATAAAATTCAAAAATCACAGCACTTTAAAGCAGCATGAGGGAATAAGGTCAAAGTCTACTGTATTTTGAATGTCACCAATGGTCTACAGCCACACCACCCTGAACACACCCAATTTCATCTGAGTATCAGCAATATTTGATATAATTGGAGACATGTTTCATTTGCTACAGTAGATAAACATTAACAGGAATTGTGAAAAGTCCTCAAATTCTTTATTTCATTTAATCCTAACTCTCTGAGATAGGCATGATTATCCCCACTTTACAGAAGAGGAAACTGAGATTGCAGTCTAGGGCCTAGAATAATTCCTGGCACACAGTAGGCATTCAATCAACATTTGTTTAAAGTCTGAATGAATGACAGAACTTTTCCCATCTATATTTTATATCATGATGTGAGACTGAGACTCTGTAAGCTTTATTTTCCTCCTATTGGGTTTTGTCAGTGAGGGACACTAGAGGGAACAGGTAAGCAGGAGGAGGGGAAAAGGAGCTTCTTCCTGGAGCTTGCTGTTCCACTTACCATCACATCAGCCACAACCCTTCTCCCAACAGCAACAGCTGGTTCTAGTCTCTGGCTTCTTTGACACTGACAGAACTGGCCTCACTGCATCCCCGCAGAGCTACCAGCAGCAGCTAGACAGCACCTCCTGTTCCAAGGTCTGAGCCCTAACTCTGCAAAGCCTCTCCTCCAAGCTCTTGATGTAGCAGCATGAGCCAGGTGGCACTCCCTCCTTAGAAGCCAGAGTCCTTAGTTCCC
The DNA here is from genome assembly GCF_009764315.1 of Trachypithecus francoisi. Classification (NCBI taxonomy): domain Eukaryota; kingdom Metazoa; phylum Chordata; class Mammalia; order Primates; family Cercopithecidae; genus Trachypithecus; species Trachypithecus francoisi. The sequence continues at coordinate 75,994,371 of NW_022681472.1, read as the reverse complement.
AGGGACGACTACATGTTCCTGAGTACCAGGACCAGCCGGCCAGCTTCCTCTCCTCCGAGGTCTGCATCCTAGCTCTGCAAAACCCCTCACTTGAGTTTTCAGATTCTGAAAACCCCAACTCCTTTTTATTCCTCCAGCTGAGGGACGGAAGCTCTTTCTTGTGTTTCTTCTGTTTCTTATACTACGTCAGTATTTCTTTTTTTTTTTTTTCCTTTTCTCCAGTTTCAGACTTCCAATCCCAAATTAACCAATTCTCAATAAGTTTTCTGTCAAAATATCTAATATGGTTCTAGTTTCCCACCTGGGCTATGACTGATACAGGATAGCTACCTCATAGAACTATTTTGGTGATTAGTTTATATCTAGTTCATAGGAGATTCTTATCAGCCATTATTTGATTCCTCACTTAGAGTATAAGATTCTCTCCCAGTTTAATATCTTCTACATATTTGATCATCATCTTTCTATGCCTTTACCCAGGGTGATATGGTTTGGCTGTGTCCCCACCCAAATCTCATCTTGAATTACAGCTCCCATAATTCCCACGTGTCGTGGGAGAGAACCCGTGGGAGAGAACCCGTGGGAGGTAACGGAATCACAGGGGTGGGTCTTTCCCGTGCTGTTCTCATGACAGTAAGTCTCAGGAGATCTGATGGTTTTATAAAGGGGAGTTCTTCTGCACACACACTCTTGCCTGCCGCCATGTAAGCCATGTCTTGCTTCCTCTTTGCCTTCTGCCACGATTGTGAGGCCTCCCCAGCCATGTGGAACTGTGAGTCAATTAAACCTCTTTTCTTTATAATTGCCCAGTCTCAGCTATGTCTTTATTAGCAGCGTGAGAACAGACTACTACACAAGTTAATGCCAATACAGCTAACTAGAACAAGCCTGAGACTGAAACTCTGTTTTATATCAATTCATCTTCAAAATGGACTTCACTCTTTTAGGTATGTTACTATCTTTCTACAATGAGCATGAATTATTTTCATCATTGGATCATGAAAAAATTAAACCAATTTTCATTTTGAAAAAAAAGAATAAATTTAGTGCCTTTGACTGGAAAATGATGGACTGAAAAGACTGCTGGGTTGGGAAATGTAATCGAAGCTCTACTGCTAACTAATTAATGTACAACTGCAGGCAAGTCACTGAACCACTCTGCTTTCCAGTTCTCTGGAAAAGAAAATGAGAAGCTTGAACGAGACAATGTCCAAGATTTCTTTCAGCTGGCTCACTCTAAATAAAAGGATGAGTATTATCTCTGCATATTTCATATCACTAAGATATTTTTGACAATGAAGTAATTTTAGACCTGCTATATTTCCAAAAACAAGAAACTGAATTAAAGGAATGAGTACTTCTTTCTTTATGCTGATGTGAACCTAGTAATATCAAACCTGGAAAAAAAATCCAAGTGAAATGAATTTCTCAAAAATGTCAGTACTTCAATGGTCAATTAACTTTAAGCCTAAGAGAAAGGGAAGCTAGTCTAGCTGAAATCGTAATTGTAAGGAAGCTATACATGCCTTCTTACCAAGAAGGAGTACCTCTATAATAGTGGCAAGACTGGTGGTATGATGTGATCACAATGCTATCCAATTTTGTGGGAGTAGAGTATGTGTTAAACTTGCCAACTAGAACATCAAGTTCAGTTAACAATCCTTTGTGGCCTCCAAATTGCACTGTGGCATCCAGCTGTCTCTTCACCAGGGACTTCAAAGAGTGCAGCTGACACCACAGGCAGCAGCTAGCTAAAGTCTCTCCTACACGTTTAGAAAGAAATAACCATAACCATGAAGGCCAAAGAATTTTTTGCAGCTGCCCTAGTGTCCAAATAAAGATCCTCATTCCAAAGTAGTAAAGTGACAAGAGCCTGAAATATCTGAAGAAGGAAAATCCCAGCTCAGAAAAAAAAAATATGTTATCCGCATGATTACCTCTATAATAAAACACTTTTCCTTATCCTTTTTTTCTGTCTTCCCTTTTTCCCTTCCTTCCTCTCTCCCTTCCTTCCTTCCTTCCTGCCCTCCTGCCTTCCTGCCTTCCTGCCTTCTTGCCTCTTCTCCCTTAAAAATCCAGCTGGGCGCGGTGGCTCAAGCCTGTAATCCCAGCACTTTGGGAGGCCGAGATGGGCGGATCACGAGGTCAGGAGATAGAGACCATCATGGCTAACACGGTGAAACTCCGTCTCTACCAAAAAAATTCAAAAAACTAGCCGGGCGAGGTGGCGGGCGCCTGTAGTCCCAGCTACTCTGGAGGCTGAGGCAGGAGAATGGCGTAAACCCAGGAGGCGGAGCTTGCAGTGAGCTGAGATCCAACCACTGCACTCCAGCCTGGGCGACAGAGCGAGACTCTGTCTCAAAAAAAAAAAAAAAAAAAAAAAAATACAGTCCCTAAATTTATTAAGCTATTATAGTAGTGAAGACTGTTTAGACAAAGATAAAAACATAGCCCCTGAATTCATTTAGCTCTCAATCCAGAAGGTAAAAATAAGAATCACGTACAATAGCAGAACTGAGTAATATATAGTATAATAAAGGTATGTACAAGATTCCGTAAGAGTACACAGCAAGTCAGAGTGAGAATTTAATGTCACAAAAGGAGAAATCCTTGATATGAATCATGAAAAATGTGTGAGAGTGACGTGATAAGAAAGAGGGGAAAGCGGGGGACATCTGGGCAGCATGAATAGAATGTGAATCGTCAATCAAATGAGAAGCAGCCCAGCACCTCCTCAGATCTGTGAATCAGGGTGTTGTGTCTGAAGTGGAAGGTATATGAAGAAGCAAGGACCGATGAGATGAAGGAGACAGCAGAGGCAAGACATGGTGCAAATGTATGTGAAACTAGTCTTTGGATCAGTACTGCACATAATGAGAAACCTCTGAACGAAGCTTGACATGATAAGATTTACATTTTAGAAAAAATATTTGGGGGTCAATGTAGAGAATAGATTGGACCAGATAACATTGGGCAGAAAGCAGGGAAAACATTAGAGATTATTGCAGTGTTTCAGGCATGATCTAGGAGCGTTTGGGTTCAGATCGCAACAACTGGAGAGGAGAGACACAAGACACCAAAGAACTGGATTAGAATGACTGCATATTGGAGGGTGTGAATGAAATAGAAAAGAAGGTATAGGGAGTGAGGATTCTTTCTAAGACTTTATTTTGTTGCTACTTATGTTTATCTTTGCTGGGTCTCAATTATACAGGCTCAGAGGTGGTATCGAGTTCTATGTTTGTGGAAAGAATAAAAACAAACAAACTCTAATTTTAATCTCTTATCTGTGGTTGTGGTACCTGAAATTATTTATCATGGAGTTAATTCCTGTTGTTTCAAAGATATATTGTCCCACGGGAATCCCAAATTACAATGGCTATTACTCCAGGTAGAAGTAATACCATAAGCCTGTCAGAAAAGTGTTCTGAAAAGAACTTCTTCAGAGAAGTACTCTTAAAAAACGAAAACAAATGTTTTTTCTCAGAGTAACCTTGGACATAATATTTGTCTTTTATGTTAACTTTAATATATAAATAGTATTTTAATGATATTTTCAATAGCACCTGAGAATAAGTTATACTTTATGTATATATGTCAATGTCACAGTATTTTTTGTGGCTCATTATACTACCAAATATCCACAAAGTTAAGGATTTCCATTTGACATGCACAGTCTTAAGTGCATCTCAGAAGAGTCTCTGTGTTAAGGAGAATGATCTTTGCTAGATAAGTTGGGTACACATTGTCTGAGAGGAGGAATATTGGGTATTAGTAGTCCAACATCAGAAAATGGGCATGAAAGGGGGGGAAAGATGAAAGAATATTTAAAGCAAATTCTTCCTTAGGATTTTTCCATAAGTTTAGCACATAAATTAAAACACGGGGAAGAAGTCAAGGCTAGAGATGTACATCTGGGAGTCAGAAATTGCATAAAGCGAAGACAAAGAAATAGGGAAATATGAAATCCTGAGAAATTCTAACACTTAAGGGGCAAAAATAAGGAGGCTATGAAATCGGTCAGAAAGGTAAAGGGAATAGAGACTTTATTTAATAGTACGGTTACTTAGATCAGGCTACATTGAGGCGATGACCTTTGGCACAGACCTGAAGGATTTAGAGAGCCAGCTATGTGGGCATCTGATATAACATCATCTCTAGCCTAAGGAACAACCAGGGCAAAGTCCCTAGGAGGAGCCTGGAAAGTTCAAGGAAGACCAAAAGATCAGTACAGTCAGAGTGGAGTGGGCAAGTGTGGGAGCCAAAAGAGATGAGGTGAAAGATGTGATGGGAGAGGATGATGCAGGGACTTAAAGGCTCTTGTCTTGACTCTAGCTTTTACTCTAAGGGATCTGGGATACTATTTCAGGGTTTTAAGCAGAGGAATGAAATACTCCTGCTACTATGTTTAGAGTAAGCTATAGGACAGGCAAAGACTGATAGAATAACCAGTTAGAACACTATTAGGTGAAAAATAATGTTGGCTCAGACTAAGATAATGATGGCTCAGAATAAGATGAACTAGAGGAAGTGAAGTGAGAACTGACTGGATTGTGAATATATCTTAAAGTTAGAGCCAATAGTTCCAATAGTTATATATTAATTACATGTAGGATGTAACAGAAAGAGAATAGTTAATGATTACTCCAAGTATCTTTGCCAGAAAACTTCAAGAATGGATGCATCAACTGAGATGTAAAAGGCTGTGAGTAACGGAAGTTTTTGGTAGAAGTTCACGATTGAGGTTTGGACATATTAAAAGTGAGATAAGTCTTATATATTCAAAAGCAGATTTCAAGAAGGTAGTTGTTATGTAGGTCTGCTTTGGGGATGATACAGCTAGGCTGGAGCTATACATTTGAGAGTTGTTGGTATCAGAGAGGGAACTTAAAGCTCTCTAACTAGCTGAGAATAATTAAAAAAACATGAGTAAGTCAGAACAGGACCACTGATTGAAGCCTGGAGTTTCTATCACCAAGAGTTCAGGGAGAAGAGGAACCACTAATAAAGATAGGAAAATAGTGGCCAATTAGGTAGGAAGAAAACTAAGAAAGTGTGGTGGTCTAGAGCCTGACTGTACAAAATACACATAGAAGGAGAGAGGGAAGGATCCAATGTGTCGGATGCTACCAACAGATCAGAAAGTAGCCTAAAAATCTGCAATTGGATTTAATAACATGGAAGTAATTTAGTGAACCTGACAGGCAGTTTCAGTGGAACAGTGGTGGTGAGATCCTGAATGAAAACAGCTCTTTCAAGGAACGCCAAAGGCCAGTACCTTTTGGTGCTCTAGACTTCCCCTGTAAGCCTGTTCAATTTCTTTATGGCATTTACACAATGGCTACAAAGATTTCTTTATAGCCATTTACACAATAGCTATAAAGAAATCGGACAGGCTTACAGGGCAAGTAGTGTAAAGAAAAGTTTATTTGTATTTTAAAACAGGAGAAAAATAGTATGCTTATATGTTAATGGGAACATATGGAAGAATGAATGGGAAATGAAATAGAAATAGCGATGGTACAAAACGCACAAGAAGTTTAATCTGGAAGAAATAGTACAAGGAGTGTTTGTGCAGAGGGACCCTGAGTCAAGGGGAGGTTCATAATTTCTTTTTAGGGTAAGATAAACAAATGTGGAAGAGAAACAAGCCAGTAGAATTAAAGTGATTTAAGACAGGGAAGAAAAAGAAATTATATATAGTGCTCGTCTCAATGGAGGTGAGAAGAAGAATTAAGAGTACAGATAGAGACTTGACTCATGCACACAGTGATAACTCCTCCTCTAATCCCCAAAGGAAGGATGAGACAGACGAGATGCAAGGTTAAAGCAAGGGAATAAAAGTGAGGATGTGTGCATTTTAGTGGTAATATAGAAAGCAAGGACAGCTGAGCAAGGGAGTGTATGTGCTCAGTTTAGAAAAGGAGTGAATTTTGGAATATTTGCTGAGAAGAAGAAAAAGGATCATGACTAAAGATACAAGTAAAGATGTGTTAGCTGGCTGAGGTCAGTGTCTACACGAAGTTAAAAAAATCTTACATTAATAGTGGCACCAACACATACAGTATAGTGATTATTTTCTGCAGTTTTTTTTTTTAATAGCCTAATTGTAAGAGGTAAGAAGGCAGATGGGGGATTGATCTAGGGTCTTGGCTTGTCAGGCAGATGCTTTAGAAATAAAAGAAGGCAAGAATTGATGGTGCTGGTGCTTGAGTTGTGACACTGATTAACCATGAAGTCCAAGCTGTGTAGAGATGCAAATAAAGGCAAGAGGGGACAGAGAGAGAAAGAAACAGAGGGCGAGGAATAGATAGTTCCTTAAGGTAGAAAAGCAAGTAGATGGCCGGGTGCGGTGGCTCATGCCTGTAATCCCAGCACTTTGGGAGGCTGAGGCGGGTGGATCATTTAAGGCCAGGAGTTCAAGACCAGCCTGGTCAACATGGTGAAACCCCGTCTTTAATAAAAATACAAAAATTAGCCGGGCAGTAGTGGTGTGTACCTGTGATCCCAGCTACCTGGGAGGCTGAGGCAGAAGAATCGCTTGAACTCGGGAGGTGGAGGCTGCTGTGAGCTGAGATCATGCCACTGAACTCCAGTCTGGATGACAGAGTGAGACCCTGTCCCCTCTGGCACACACACACACACACAAACACACACACACACAGAAAGAAAGAAAAGCAAGTAGATGTGAAAACTGAAAGAGGTTGATGTGAGCTAATTTCAGATAACAATTTTAGGATATGGATAACTAAAGTGGAATATTGGGACAGTAAAGATGCCTTAGAGTAGAGTTGGATGGGTCATTTTCATTGATGCTTGAGTCACTGAGAGTACTGGCAAGATATATCATAAAGAGGAAAATTGTGACTGAGGTATTCAAGCCTTCTTTTTTCCTCTTCAGCTCCTAAGTTGGACTTCAACCCATGGTACCATTCATGGTGTTTGCTTAACTAAGAGTTTACTGATCCCTGATATAAATGTCCTCTTGGTGTGTGGTAATAATTCAATTTCTTCCCAAGGCACCTAACCTGTTTCTAAGACAATAGTTAGAAAGAGGGAAAAAGAAGTTTGGTAACTCTTCCTGTAAGTACTGCTTCATAACAAACTATCCCAAAACGTTCTGATATAAAATAACCGTTTCATTAAGTTCAAGGTTCTGAGGGTCAGGAATTCAGAGAGGGATCTGCAATGTCTGGGACCTCAGCTGAGGCAACTTGATGGCTGAGGGGTGACTGGACATTCGGCGCTGGAATTATCAGGAGGTATCTTCGCGTATGTGCCTGGTGGTTGATGCTGGGAGCTGGGACCTCCGCTGTGTCTGTCACCTACAAGTAGCTGCTTTTTCTTGAGATGTAGCTTCTCACAGCTTGGAAGCCTCAGGGTAGAAGACGTCTACCATTCTGGTTAGGGCTTCCAAAGTTAGTGTTCCAAGAAAACCAAGTGGAAGCTCTATGACCTTTTCTGACCTGGCTTTGGGAGCTGCATAGTGTCATTTGTGCTACTGGTGACAAACAAGTCACTTAGGTGAGCCCAAATTGAAAGGAGGGGAACCTCACTTCTCAACTGATGAAGTATCAAGAAAATTACAAACATGTTTTAGAACTTCCCAGTGGCATTCATGGGGCTTCCTTAACCCAACCCCCAAGCCTAGTGTGTCCTGTCATAAATGTTTCTTACGTATTATAAAAACTTAATTCCTTTTCTAAACATTGAGCCTATTGCTAGATAGGAGATAAAAACAAGGGAGAAGAAAGTTTAATAACTAATGATAATATCTTTTTACATTTAAAAAATATAGAGTCTGTTAGTCTTTTCATCCCTTTACTTACTTCCTCTGTTAAAGGATCTAAACAATTCTGAGCTCTTGTCTCATGAGAGAAAAATTTTAGGGTTAAAAAAGAACAGCCTGCCCTACTTCGATCTTCTCAAGGTAGAATATTGGGGAATCAAGGGGCAATGACAAGTGTTGAAGATGCAAAGGCCTGGCAGGGCACAGGTTCTCCATGCCCCTTCCTGGCTTAGGAAAATGAGAGAAAAGCAGAGGAAGGAGGCTCTGATGGTGATGGCCCTAGACACAGAAAACTCGTCGTGCACTGCCTTACCAGACCCCACCTTAGGGAGTGAGGAATACCCTAAGGGGGAATGAATACACAGTCAGCGTGGAAGACAGTGTCATAATTAGTCTCAAGGGGATGTCTAGGTCCTACAGTGGCTTGAAAGAAACAGAATAGAGTTCTTTGCTTCTTAGTGTGGCATGGCATGAAAAAAGAGTTGTCATACTGTATAGCAAGGATGACACTGAAAGCAAATGTCCCTAGGCCTTAGTATAAAGTGGTATCAAGCAAAGAAAGAAAATCCCAAATTAATTGAGGCATAATTGATGTTCCCACCCCTCCCCATGAAATGGGTGCTTAAAATAAAATTTAAAATGAAGACAGTTTAAACATATTTATCAGACTTGAGCTATGAGCTAGGCTCAAACCCATTTTAACTTTTTCAAAGCTATACATTGTATACATTGTACTCAATTTATTTTACCCCAAAGGCCGTGAGTGCTGAAGGACCTGAGGAAGGATCTGCTAATAACATGCCAAAGCATAAAACAGACACCAGGTGAGATTTTGTTTGTACTTTTCTTACATAGGTGGCTTAAGAGTCCATTTGCTGAGAACTTTTGCTTCACTTTTCCCCTCCCCCAAAAATGATCAGAGCTAGCCACAAAAATTACCCCAGATAAAGTAAAAAAAAAAAAAAAAAAAAAGCAGATGGGCTTCTTTAAGCTTCAGGATGAGGAGTCACACTGAGTTATAAACGCCTTGTATGAAGGTCCGCTGTTTTATTCAGCTCTTAATTCCCACAGCAACATGCACAATGCCTTGTAAATCAAACATGCCTAGTAAAAGGGAATTGACTTAAACTAAACTGGAGCTTAAAAATATGAACCCTGTTCCATGAGGGTCAAGCAGGAAGACCTCTAGAAGTGCTAATGTTAAGCTACTTTGCTCTATTCACTTGCAAACAAGACTGGTTAACTCAGACTTTGGTTAGCCTCCCTGGATGATTTCCTTAAGAATCTCCAGGGCAGTGGCTTCTTGATGGCAAGGTGACAAAGGTCAACCCCAGCATCTGCACAGCTGATATAAAGGTTCTGCCAGCTACTTCTCGTTTCCTGTCAAGCCAAGGAACAAATTACACGTCCCCAGGAGTTCTTCACACAAGGTTGAGCTCATGATGGATACCTGATAAATTCTTGGGAATGTATATTGAGTTATCTCATTGCAAAGCAACATTGGCAAGAAGGTAAGGAGCAGATAATATCAAATTTAGGCTGAATTCCTTTAAATTCCTTTATTTAGGCTGAATTCCTTTTTTTTTTTTTTTTTTTTTGAGATGGAGTCTTTCTCTGTGGCTCAGGCTGGAGTGCAGTGGTGCGCTCTCACTCACTGCAAGCTCCGCCTCCCGGGTTCACGACATTCTCCTGCCTCAACCTCCTGAGTAGCTGGAACTGGAACTACAGATGCCCACCACCAGGCCCAGCTAATTTTTTGTATTTTTTTTTTTTTAAGTAGAGATGGGGTTTCACTGTGTTAGCCAGGATGGTTTCGATCTCCTGACCTCAGGACCTGCCTGCCTCAGTCACCCAAAGTGCTGGGATTACAGGCGTGAGTCACCGTACCCGGCCTCTTTCTGAAGCCCAGGCTAAAGTGCAGTGGTGCCATCTCAGCTCACTGCAACCTCCAACTTCCGGATTCAAGCTATTCTCTTGCCTCAGCCTCCCCAGTAACTGAGATCACAGGCACACACCACAGTGCCCGACTAATGTTTGTATTTTTAGTGGAGAGGGGTTTTCACCATGTTGGCCAGGCAGGTCTCAAACTCCTGACCTTAGGTAATCCTCCCACCTTGGCCTTCCAGAGTGCTGGAATTACAGACGTGAGCCACGGCACCCTACCTAAATTAGGCTGAACCCTTAACTCTACCACCAGGTGTGGGCTTGTCAAACCTGTAAAATATGGCTAATGAAACACATCCTGAAGGGAGATGAAAGAGATGATAGAAAACATGTGAGAAATAACAGCCGCCACTGTGTATTGGATGCTACGGTCCTCCCTCAGGTCCCCACTGCAAGAATGAGAGACTCATTTCAGTTGCTTGTAGTGCTGGCACCTGAGTCCCTCTCCAGGAATTGCCCCAAGCTGAAGAGAGCCACTTTGCTCTAAGTCACATTCTGTGGTGCATGCTCTATATGACGCTGGCTGAGGCCCTTGCTGCAACTACTGGAAGCTCAACTCCTCTCTCTGACCAATCCACCTCTTTCTACTACCCCAGAGGTTATCTGTCCCATAGGCACTCTCCAACAAACTTCCTGCTAGCAAGTCTCTTTCTCACAGCCTGTTTCTGGAACCGACCTACGACATACTTGTCAAAAGAAAATGATTCCTGTGACTCAAATAGAGATGAAAGACATTATTGATGGAGCTCCTAAAGACCAGGTGGCTTCCAACTGAAGCAGAGTCAGGGTTTTTATAGGATAGTAGGCACTTGAGTACCTGGCCTTGAGGTTTTTGACTGGGCTGCAATTTAGCCAACTTTAACCCACACTCACAGTTGAACATCCTTCCTGTTTACATGCCCCTTGCTTAGAGTCCTTGGCATTACACAATCGCAATACCCATCAGAACATTTTTTACATTTTTTGGAAGCCTTGTGGTTTATCAGCTAGTCAAAGTTTATGAAATGAGTGAATTAGACAGCAAATGAGAAAGAAAGTGGGACAAAGAAGGCAGTGGGAACATGAGGGAACATCAGTGTTGGTGGGTTTTTTTGTTTTCTTTTTTAGTCCTTTTACACACATATTGCGTACTTATCACATCTCAGACTCTGTGCCGAGGTTATGCATGCACCATCTTCAATCTTTTCCTTAATCACTAGGGGTAGGGATGCTTGGCTGCCATTTTCTGCTTAGATTTTATGATCCACAATCAAATGCCATAACAGAAAAGTAGTAGAGAACATGAGACTGAGGGTGCTCTCCGCTTGCTTCAGGGTTTTTACCCTCAAGTCCTGACAGCCTTGGTTGGACTCTGATGCCTATAGTTTTGTTTTGCCTTATGTATTTTATCCATATTTTGTATCTGTTCTGTGGTAAGAGGATGAGTTTGATACAAAGAACTCCACTGGACAGATAAGGGAACTGAGGCTCAAATAGTGTAATTACTTAAGGCGAGGCAGCTTGCAAGCAATGAAGCTAGCAGAACCACCCAGAACTCTGATTCCAGTAACTATGCTTTTAACCCACTGGTTTAATTTAACTTACTGGCCACTTGCAAACTTCAGAATATAGTGGAAATTTTACATTTTAATCAATACTTCTGTATGAAATAAATTAGTTGATTAAATTCTCCCATAAAATACAAATATGGCTGCACAATACTGTGTAGTATTTTGTGTTTAAAAGACCTTTGATTCAAACCATTATGTTTACTTACTTGTTCTATTTTTAAATTATATCAGCATAAAAACAAAGGCATAGTCACTCAATACAGTGACCTACACTTAGCAATAAACATTAGGCAATTCTTAAACACACACAAGGAATTACTAGGACAACTGAAATAACATAAGCTTGCAACATGCCAAGAGGTCACATGGGTTGAAAAGGGATGGGAAAAGCAATTCTGTATTGTTTACTGCCATTTTTGTTGAAATAAACTCTAGAGGTACAATTTTTCCTATGAAGAACTGTGGTTTTGCGGGTGGTTTTAGTGAATCTGTATAGCATATAATTGATGGTTTTTCAGTGATGAAGAGAATTACTAATATGTACCCAAACATACTAGGAGGGTAAGAACATTCAAGCACTGACTAGAACACTGGAAAATCTTAAATATAACAAAGATACTCAATAGAGGAAGAATAATTCTTCTTTTCTATTTAACTCATGTACATGTTATTCTGTGATTTAGTTTTAATAATGATTATTTGCTAAGGGACTCTTGGCACTTGACAGTTCATCTCCAGTATCTCTTTTAATACAACTAGCAATCTTCTAGTTGAGTATTGTTATAACCCAATGTAAAGGCAGTTGTAGCTCCTAGATAAAGGTTCGGTGCCACTTACTAGATGTGACTGTGGACATACTTAACCTTTAAAATAATGTTTCAATTTCCTTATCAATGTGATAGAAATAATGATGAGACCTGTTTCAAAAAATATCTTTTGAAATTAAATATGATGTGTGAAATGTATGAATAATTAATAAGTATTATAATTCTATCCATGTTATATGAAATACTTAGTCTTTGGGAAGTTAATAACCCAGTTACACATAATTTGAATGTGTCAGAACTGTGAGTCACTCACTCACTCTCTGATCCCAGAATCTGCGGACTTAACGACTGTAGCGTATCTTCCTCCAAGTCTGGAGGTTGCATTTCTCCAAGCAACAAATCAAGTGTTGTAAGACAAAGCTAACAAGCACACGAAATCTTGTGTAATGTGTTAACTGGTAGCCTCCAACAGATACATTCATGTCCAAATTCCTGAAACCTGTGAATGTTACCTTGTTTGAAAAGAGTCTTTGCACATACTGTAAGCTGAAGATCTTGATACGAGGAAATCATCCTGGATTATCTGAGTAGTTCCGAATTCCAATGATGAGTGTTATTATATTGTGAGACAGAGGGAGATTTGACACATGAACCCATACAGAGGAGGCCATGTGATGGCTGAGGCAGAGATTAAAGTGACATGCCCACAAGCCAGGGAACACTGACAGCCATCAGAATCGAGAAGATGCAAAGAACAGAACTTTCCTGGAGCCTCTGGACTAGAAAATTATGAAATCAAATACTCCTGCTGATTGATGTCTTGATCTCACGTGATCCTGCTGAAACCTTGATCTTAGAATTTTGGCCTCCAGAACTGTGAAGAATAAATTTCCAGTTATTTGTTATGACAGCACTAGGAAACTAATACAACTTGTTTAACATAAATTTAAATTTAAAATTTATGTGTTAATTTCCTCAAATCCCACTTCTACAATCTTGTCTAATACAACTAATTTATAACAGCCTTGCCTTTTTCTACTTTCTTTTTTAATGCAACCAGTAACTTAATATACATGTTGTCTGATTTTTGGCCATATGTATCACACAAGTTAGCATTTTATCCTATTTTATTTCTTCATAGTTAACTTTGTCTCTCCAAGTAGGATGTGGATTCCTCTGAGCTGAAACTATCTACTGATTTCTTTATGGTACATTCACTTTGGCCCCCAATAAACACCTTTTTATTGATTGAGATTGATCAAATAAATGGGAAACTAGAAACTTCTATAAATATATAATATAAAAACAAGGGACATGCAGGAAGGAGTAGAGGCTTTGATGTCAAACAGCCCTGATTTTTAATCTTGTTTCAGCTATTTACTAGCTTTGTGACTTGGTGTGAGTTACTTAGACTCTTAATTTCAATTTCCTCATCTGTAAGCAATGATAACGCTACTATCTAAAGCCACTGAAAGGAATCACAACCTGTGTTGTCTCAATATTGGTTGACTTTTTTCTTCCCAGAATACATTCATACCTTTGTGGTAATAGGGTAGGGTGCCCTGTGACGATAGCCAAGGTGCTATTTGCTCCTTGTGCCAAGGCTGGGAAGTCCTGCTGTAGAGGAAACAGCATAGCACACTGTAACCGCCAAGAAGTGGCATTATGTAGAGTAATTAATACATGTGTTTTGAATCAGTTAATTTACTCCAGAAGAAAAATAAATAAGACAATGATTGCCACAAAGGTTAAGAAGTATTTGAATTCTTTCTCAGCAATGTGCCTACCAACGGCTGATCAATGTGCTTAACCCATGTGTTGCTCTGGGTCTTTGATGGTTTCTTTGAAACATCACATTAATCAACAGTGCCCTTCCTCTTTTCCTTAGCCCTCCCTATGTCCTCAATTTCTTCAGTTGAAAAAGCTCTCTTGTCCTTGAATGTGCTACCGCATCTCTAATGAATCTCTGGCATCATTTGATCTCCCTTTAGGAAATGACCTAATCAACAAGATCATTATATATGAAACCATACAAAGGGGAGGAGCAGAGAAAACCAAATATTATTTTACATTCCAAGTAATCTATTCCCTAGTTTCCTTTCTTGGTAACTCTTTTGCCCATCAGCAATATGTGGTTTCAATAATGATGGGGATAATGAGATGAACTTCAGGACAGGTTACAAAGCAAATAAATAATCAGAGAAAAAAATAAGACCTTCACTTTGGAAGGAATTTGGCTTGTATGACAATGAAGCTGAATTATTTGACTGGAGATTGGTAACTAACGGAGCTTTATTAAAAATGAGTCTCTGGCACAATATCCAGTTCTTGCAGTGGAGTGGCAAAGGTTTCATATCTTGGGTCCTCTCGCTTGAGGATTTTTTAAAAATTATTTTATAATCTGGCAAACTGTAGTGATCTACAATTTATATGATTAAGAGGTGTTTTTTGTTTTGTTTTGTTTTGTTTTTTGAGACAGAGTCTCGCTCTGCCGCCCAGGCTGGAGTGCAGTGGCGCGATCTCGGCTCACTGCAAGCTCCGCTTCCCAGGTTCACGCCATTCTCCTGCCTCAGCCTCCCCAGTAGCTGGGACTACAGCCGCCCACCACCATGCCTGGCTAATTTTTTGTATTTTTTAGTAAAGACGGGGTTTCACCGTGTTAGCCAGGATGGTCTCCATGTCCTGACTTCGTGATCCGCCTGCCTCAGCCTCCCAAAGTGCTGGGATTACAGGCGTGAGCCACCGTGCCTGGGCAAGAGGTTCTTAAAAGCCTAGTGGGCTTCACCAAACTCTGATAGTTTTAAATAATCCACTTAATAGAGAAACACTAAATGAAACTGCAGGATAAAAATAGCTTTAAATAATTTCCTAGCACCGGAGACATCTCCTAGTAATTCTTTTCACTAGTTAGAATGGTTAGGATAGTTACTATCTTGATTGTCTTTAAAGAACAACTATAAACTCATCTTAATTCCTTTAAACAATGTCCAGATTTGTGAAATGTTTGGTTATTTTCTGAGCTAACTGTACCCAAATGAATATTTTCTTTTAACTAAAATGATCTTTCCTAATGCTCTGACACAGTCAAATTCCAGAAAGTAAGAAACAGCCCCTATTTCTCATTACCGCTATTGACAACAGGCAATGAGATAAGGGCCTATCCTGGAGATTAGAGTTCATTAGCGCTACTGAAAGCAGTAATGTGGGGATTAGCAATGTAGTTCTCCCTCCCTGAGTAAGAAACAGCTAGAGATTTTATAGATAGTGATTTTCTCAAAGAGGCATCCTGGAAAGAGGATGGTGGAACCAACTCATTTTCAACTGTAACTTCCGCTCACCAGCTGTTTGACCTTGGGAAGCTACTAAAGTTCTCTGAACCTAAGTTTCCTCATCCTTAAAGTGGGAAAATAATATATAAATAATAATGCCTCTCCTATTTTCAGCTCAGCATTGCTAATATTCAGAAGGGAATGTAGTGTTTGTAAAAACACTTTTAAAAGTTGTACCAAGGTCAATTCCTACAATAATTAATAGTTACCGGTGACAAAAAGATACAATTGATTCATCTGTTTACACTGAAGTACATTTCACTTACTGTAGTCAGATTGCTCTTTGATGATAACTATAACAACTCAGTAGTTGTTTTGTGTGTGTGCCAATAAAACAAACAAATTACCATCAGCATGCTATAATTTTCAGTGAATTGCTTTCCACTATCTCATAAGTTTGGGAACCAAAACTCCTGGGGTTAAATTCCCAATCTGTCACTTAGTAGACATATAACATGGCATAAACCAATTAAGCCTTCATTTTCTCACATGTATACAGTTTATAAAACATGTAGAGTATTGCAATGAAGAGCAAATGTTATAAAGAATTTATTATGCCTGGCATAATGTGAACACTGAATAAATGTTAGGGTTTACAGAGCATCATCAACGTACTCAGAATTCACTCTAATTATATTTTCTTCAACTTTCCAGTGCAGACATGGTTGAAATGCCATAATGCCATGAACTGACAATAATCAAGCAACGAATAATATTCATCATGGTCTTTTGGCTGCCAAAATCAATCAATCAATATGTAAACTTTCTTACCTAATATTTCCTCTGAATGATTCTTCTCATTGAAAATTCCTGTCCTACCAACATTCTGATTCCACAATCAGAACCCACAGTTAATTGAGCTCATACTACTGGTAAGCAAGTACCAAAAAAGTTATCTCTTCAGCCAGAAAAAAAATGCCACAAATGTTCACCACAGTTAAATATGTACAAGCGTTGTTTCTTGATATCTTGCAGAATCAGACTAAATATAACAGCTGAGGCTTAAAAACTCACTTTCTCTGTAGAAGGAACTATTTTGGTTATGCTTGGATTTCCACTGAACAGCATTTGGCTTTGTTTTACTAACCACATATTGTCTGTTGCCATCCTCTCTCTAAGACTACCCACAGAAATGTGAATGCTTCCACCAACGGTAAACCACCAACATCATTGCAAGCACAGCAATAATTCCACAGCCAGTCCTAGATCTTAGTACTCCAAAGGGAAGAAATCAAAGGGTTTTCAGAACATAAATTATTGACACTTAGGGTTTTCAACAACTCTGTTATCCCTGTACAGGCCACCAAAGCAGACAGGTTGATGGAAACCTTTTTTTAGCATCTCCACATGATTGTGATTACATTCATGTCAAAAAATATTTTGTGAATTTTTATTTTGGCGGTTGCAGGATAGCAAGATGGCATTAATACTCTGGGCTTGACCTGGATGCTATATTTGGAATGTTTAAATTTTTCAAATGATTGCAAAACACTTAATCTCCATCATGTAGAGAAGCCTAGTCATGTTTACTACACCTGACGTTCATATACTTGTTAGGTAAGCATCTAGATTGAAGGAAAAACCAATATTATTATATTTATACATTCCTAGTGAAAGCATTTTGTGTTTTTTAAGGTGTTTTAGGTGTTTAAGACAAATTCTAAAGTAAGAGAATTGTTTTATTTGGTGGTTATCTTTCTTCACTCTTCCCCCAAATGGGCATGGTTCTGTAGTCACCATATTTCTCTCGCAGTTGCCAAGATAAGCGTGCGCATGTGCACACACACATACACTCACACACTCTCACATGCACTCACACGCCCTCACACACACTCTCATTCACACTCACACTCTCAATCACACTTTCACACTCTCTCACACACCCACACTCTCACACACACACACATTCTCACACCCACACTCACACACACACACATTCTCACACACACTCACACACACACGCACAAAATGCACACACACACTCGCACACACACACGCACGCGCGCACGTGCACACTTTCTCTTCCCCAAACCTGGTACAAGTCTGCGGTTCTTCAAACTCAACATCTCTATCATTCAGGTATAATTTAGATAAAGTCAAAATACACAAGTCTTAAATGTATAATTCCATCAGTCTTGGTAAATGTAGACACCACACCTCTATCAAAACATGGAGCGTTTTCATCATCCCAGAGGGTTACCTCGTGCCTCTTCCCAGGCAGTCCCACCCTTTCTTCCCATTCATACACAAAAGCAGCCACTGCACCATGGAGTAGTTTCATCTCTTCTAGAATTTCATCAGAATGGAATCATAAGTATGAAAGTACTCATTTTGTATCTTGCTTCTTTCACTTAGCATGTTTTTGAGATTCACTTATTAGAAGTTCTGTCTTATTGCTAAATATTTATTTTCCATTACATGAATATTGTACAGTTTGTTTATCTATTTTCCTCTAGATGGACTGATTGGGCATTATGAATAATGCTGCTATAAAAAGTCTTGTACAAGGTTCTGTAGAGGTATTGTTTTATGTCTCTTGAATACTCAGAAGTTGATTTGATTTGCTACCACACTAGTAGATGCAGATTTAACTGCTAAACTATTTCTTTTTCTTTTTTTTTTTTTTTTTTTTTTGAGATGGAGTCTTGCTGTGTCACCCAGGCTGGAGTGCAGTGGCACGATCTCGGCTCACTGCAAGCTCCGCTTCCCGGGTTCACGCCATTCTCCTGCCTCATTCTCCCCAGTAGCTGGGACTACAGGCGCCCGCCACCGCGCCCGGCTAATTTTTTATGTACTTTTTAGTAGAGACGGGGTTTCACCGTGTTAGCCAGGATGGTCTCCATGTCCTGACCTCGTGATCCGCCCGCCTCGGCCTCCCAAAGTGCTGGGATTACAGGCGTGAGCCACCGCGCCCGGACAGTAAACTGCTTTTTAAAGAAATTACTAAACAGATTTCCAAAATGGTCGTATTAGGTTGGTGCAAAACTAATTTCAGTTTTTCCCATTAAAAGTAATGGCAAAAACCAATATTATTTGTTTTCTTTCCTCCAGCAATATATGAGTGTATCTGTTGTTCCATAGATATGATAGCATTGGCTTTGATAATGATTTTTATTTTAGCCATTCTAGGGGGTACGTGTCTCACTGTGATTTTAATTTGTCTTTCCCTGGTAAATATTTATGCTGAATACTTTTCATGTGTTTATTAGACATTCATACACACACATTCACATGCATATATATAATTTATAATATATATTACATATTTATTAAATAGATGTTTGTGACATATCTGTTGAAGTCTTCTGCTGATATATATACATATATATGCACATATATGTTGTGTCTATGGTGGCTATTTGTCTTTTTATGATTGCGTTTTAGAAGTATTTTTGATATGATATGAAAAGTCCTTTGTCACATATGTTTTATTAATATTTTCTCCAAATCTGTGGCTTATTTTCTTTTTGGTGTCTTTTGATAAAAAGATTTTAATTTTAATAAAGTCTAACTCATTAATTGTATTACTGTCCTGGTTAGTACTTTTTATGTTTGCTTCATAATGTCCTTGCCTATCCTAAGTTTGTGAAGATATTTATTTTTTGCTTCTAGAAGCTGTACAGTTTTAGCTGTTATGCTTAAGTTTATGTTCCATCTTGAATTAATTTTTGTGTCTTGTGTGTCTGCATCAAACTTGACTTACTCTCCTGCTATGGTTTGCATATGGCTAGTCTGTCCCCATCAAAACTCATGCTGAAATTTAATCCCCAATGCTGCAGTGTTGAAAGGTGAGGCCTCATGGGAGGTGTTTGGGCTGTGAGTAGGTAGATTTGAAAATTTTCTGATTGGCAGTAGGTTGAAAGAATTATTATCAATAGAAAGGAATGTCTGCGTTATGATAGGGGGTTGTAGAGTCCACATTTTATCATGCAGATGAAGCCTCCAGGTAGCAGGCTTCAGAGAGAATAGATTGTAAATGTTTCTTAACAGAATTAAGATCTGTGTTGATGTTAAAGGCTTAGCGGCTTTTCCTGAATTCCAAAAGGAAGGAGGGTATAATAAGGCACAGCTGACCTCCCACTGCCCTCCACAATCCGAACCAGTCTTTCAGGTTAAATTCGGAGCATCCTGGTTGACAGGAGGGAGTCCATTTAGATGGCTGAAGGGTGACCTTTGCATTTTACTTTTGGTTTGCACAGCAGAATGGGCATCATAATAGAAGCTACCTCAGAAGGCTGTTGTGAGGGTTACATGGGTCATGACATGTCCTGGCACACAGTAAGTGCTATGCTGTAAGTAAGTAAGTCTGTGCTGCTGCTGTTGTGCATATTGCTCACTTAAATGCATTGAGCTCTTCATTCTACATAGACCTAAAGAATCTAGGTCTCTCTTTAGAGTGGGTGCAGATCAGGGCCCCAGAGCTGCAGTTTGATAGATATAAGGCTTGAGTTTACCTTTGAAGGATTCTTTAGATAGGAAATAATGTAGAACCAATATAGACACATAATCTTACAATAGATCAGCATCCAATCTATTTTCATCTCAGTATTGGCTTTTCCTGCTGAGTGCCCTCTATGCTCCTTAAGAGCAAGACTATTCTTGTTCATCTGCAGTGCTGATAATACAGGGGAAAAGAGGCAACTGCTTTTATCTAAGATGACTGGCTGCCTTTGGGAAAGGAAGACAAAGGAATAAGTTAAAATCAGCTCACTTTTGTATGAAAAATTGTTATTTATAATCCCTTGCCTATTTATTTATATTTATTTGCATTTAATCCCCAAACAACTCTAAAAGATAGATTTTTAAACAGTATTTCCCCCTTGAATTTACAGACAAGGAAACTGAGTCAGGGAGAGGTTGAAATATCATCCACACATTCATAGACTGTACATAGTCTACATGGGACTGGAATCAAATTTTTCTAACTTTAAGACCAGTTGTCTTTAAACTGTGTCATCAGATACCATGTTTGAATTTGTGCTTCTCCATCCAGTGGCTGCCTCTCCAAGTTGTTCTCAGGATTAATACATAACACAGTTGAAAGCACCTAGCTCAGAATTTGACATTGGAAATGCTCTTAAAGTATGAGCTAAATCTGAATGTAAGCAGCTACAGCATGATGGGATAGAGTAATATTTGAACAAAATACTCTCAAATGCAAAGTTCCAGTTATCTATATTTCCCTAACTAGAAAACCTTTTTCTTAATTTATTTTAGATAATAATCTTTCTTCCTTTGTTTAAATAATGAGTCATTGAACTTCCTGCCTTAAGCAATCAACTGCAGAACATTTTTCCCCCTTTAAGGCTTGAAGTTTTATTTTGGTGTTTTCTGAATATTAGTAATTTTGAAGTATGTGACCCCAAATTATTTATGAAAAAGATGTAAATATTTGAGCTTTGTAAATATTTGAGCTTCGTGTAAACAGGTCCCAAGGTCCATCCTAATTTTTTAAAATAAATCTAAAATTAATCTGTTTGCTTGGATTAGCTTTCTTCAGATAATATGAAAAAAATCTAGGCAATTAACAGTTTAATTTGTTTGGTTTAAGATAATCAAGCTTTCCTATGCTAAACAGATAGCGTCAAGGAGGAACATTTCAAGAAGTAGTGGATTAACATTACATATGGTTTAACTTGGAGGATCCTATTTTGATTTTATAGCACATTCAGATACCCAGCCTTGAATTAAGCTGTTGCTAAAGCTCAGGATAAATGTTCTCAACAGCAAAACTCTTCTAGAGACTATGCAATTACTTTGATTTTGAAAAACAAGCTAATGGATTTGGAATCTAAAACCTGAAAAGTTTTCACTTGGATCCATCATTTATGTGAGTTCTGGGAATCTTGCTGTGGCTGGGTCCAAAGGGCAAAAGTGAATTGAGACTAGTTCCTCTGTACCTGAACCATATATTGTTTGGACAGCAGGAAAATGCCCTGTGGGAATTTAGTGAAAGGAAGGAAAGAATGAAGGAAGAGATGGGAAAGGAGAGAAGGAAGGGAGGGTAAAACTAAATCAGAAACAAGAAAGAAGAAAAAATAGAAAATAGCAAACTAATGCAAGAACAGAAAACCAAATACTGTATGATCTCGCTTATACGTGGGAGCTGAATGGTGAGAACATAGGAGCATATAGAGGGGAACAGCACACACTGAGGCTCTTCAGAAGGTGGAGGGTAAGAGGAGGGAGAGGATCAGGAAAAATAACTGATGGGTATTAAGCTTAATACCTGGGTGAAGAAATAATCTGCACAACAAATCCCCATGATGTAAGTCTACCTATGTAACAAACCTGCACATGTATCCCTGAACTTAAAAGTTAAAAAAACAGAAAATTAAAAATTGTTTCAAGTTTTCTTTGTCTAACCTCCAGTCCTTGAGATAACTGTTCTCTGATATTTTTGAAAGGCATTTTATAAACTAGAGCAGTTATTCTCAAACTGAGGTTCCAAAACCAGCGAGAGCAACGTCATCTGGGAACTTGCTAGAGATGCATATTTTTCATATTTATACTTCTCATCCCAGATGTGCTGAAATTAAAACATCAGGAGTGGAACTCAAGAATATGTGTTTTAAAAAGCCCTCTAGGTGGTTCTGATGCACCCCAAAGTTTGAGAACTAGAGGAATTTCAAATATAATTATAAGATTATAGTGTTTCATCCTAGGTGTCAATTAGGACCACTGCAGAATTTTGAATCTTATCCTGGAATAAAGTTTCCAGCAGAATTTCTATTTATTGAGGCACAAGCAAAAGCAAATACAGATGTGTGGGAAGCCGTAGATGTCCAGGCAGAATGGGATTAATGTTAGATACCCAGTGTCAGTAAACAAACTCCAATTAAAACAAAAACAAAAATGCAAATGAACCATCACTACCATAACAGAAGATAAGATGAAGATTTGTCTAGGGTCATCACAGACGAATTCACCTGGATACACACTTCTTTCTGATGGGTTTCCTGTGAAGGCCCAAGTTCCTACTCCACAGTCTCTTCCTCGCAGCGGTAGACAAGCCCCAGTCAGTCTTAAAAACTAGAGCCCTCCAATCCAAGGTTTGATACTGACATAACCTTTCTAGAAGGAGCAGTTCCAGCTGGAAAGTCAGCAGCCCTCCTCCTAGTAGTTTAATATATGAGCTGAGTATTGTGCCTGCAGCCAGAACACGTGTGAACTACCCTAACCCTGAGGTCGTTTAAGAACACTTGTTTCACATATTTGTAAAAATGGTGATATGATCTAATTTTACCTAAACTTCACTAACCTGCAGTTCCATACAAGGTCATACTGTAAACAATATTTAAAATGACTTGCCCCAATCTGCATAATATATATCTCCAGCCACCTGGGAATTCCCTCCTGTCCCTACCTGCCAATGGGTATGTCCGGAAATTCACATGATGTTTACATAAAATCCTTGTTGATATGAACCACTGGCATGTATATACGTTCCTATGTTCTCACACTCCCCCATCGTCACTGAAATCTATTGCCATGGTGGCAGATTACTTTTATGACAATTCTGTTTCCCAAAGTTCCCAGGTTTGTAAACCCAGAGAGTGTTTTCATAGCAGATACATACTCTCTCTTTTGTTTCTTTCTGCCATGAACAGGTCCAAGGCACAATTTCTTCTTTAAGCCCACCTGGGGAAGTTGCGCATGCTCCGCTGACACTGCGAAGGGTTTTACCTGCTTGTTTTAAAGTCCTGGTAGTATAATGACATGCCACTTCCCATGGCTTCACATCTTCCCTGCTTTGTAAAAACGTAGCTTATACTTGCTTCCTAGTAAGGCCTTGACAAATATCAAAATGATTAACAAAGGCTGGAAGGATAGGGGAGAGAGATAAAGAGAGATGATGGGGGCTGGGGTGAAAGGGAGAGAGAGAAGAAAGAAAACTGGAGGAATGAGGAAAGAGACTATGTGAAGGAGAGGAGGAGGAGGTAGAGCCTGGCCAGAGGAAGAAAAGGTAGAGGAGAAGAGAAGAGAAAAGCTGTAGAGAGAAATAGATACCAGCTCAGAAAATTTAAAGGTCTAATTTTGTGCTTCAATTCCTAGAAAGGGAAAATAAAACAACAACTTCAACTCTTAAAACCCCCTTGTTGACTAGCTGGCTTTCCACTAAATTCTAGGCCTGGGGTTTGGTCAAAGAGAATGCAAACCAAGGAGAAATTTTAGATCACACAAGCATTCCCAGACTGTGAAGCTGCAGTGTATTTCACGGTGGAAATCATGAACAATCTTGCTTGTCATTCTGTGTACATTATTTAAAGCATCCAGAAACAGAAACATGATAAGTTTCTGGATCATTTTCATGTCTTCTTACTACAAATAAATGTATAAAGTGAATATGTTATTCTGAGCAGATACGTGATGAGGATTGGAGTCAGCATAGAATAGTTAAAACATTAAACTGGATAGGTAGAGTTACATTTACTGTACTTGTATTTGAATCTATTTACTAAGCTATATGACCTTAGGCAATTAAGTTATCTGAGTCTCAGTTTTCTGTATGTGTAAAATATTGCCAATAATATTTGTATGTATCTACAACAATGACAGTAAGTATCAGCCAGGTGCAGTGGCTCACGCCTATAATCCCAGCACTCTGGGAGGCCGAGGTGGGTGGATCACCCAAGGTCAGAAATTCGACAACAGCCTGCCCAACTTGGTGAAACCCCATCTCTACTAAAAATCTAAAAAAAATTAGCCAGACACGGTGGCAGACGCCTGTAATCCCAGCTACTTAGGAGGCTGAGGGAGGAGAATCTCTTGAACCCAGGAGGCAGAGGTTGCAGTGAGCCAAGATTACACCATTGTACTCCAGCCTGGACAACAAGAGTGAAACTCCATCTCAAAAATTAGTAAACAAAAAAAAATCATAATAATAGTAAGTATCTTAGAGAGTTGTTAATGAGAACTTAAACCCAATAAAGGGTTTAAATACTACAGTGGTTTGAACAGCGTTTCCCTAAGAATTTGTTTCTACCCATAACTTCAGAATGTGACCTTATTTGGAAACAAGGTCTTTGCAGGTACAATTAAGATGAAATCATAGTGGCTTAAGATGGGCCTTAGACCCAATGACTGTTGTCCTTATAAGAAGAGGAGAGGACACACAGAGAAGGACAGAAGGCCATATAAAACAGAGGTGGAGATCGGAGCCATCCTGGCACGACTCAAAGAACACCAAAGACCACCAGAAGCTGGAAAAGGCAAGGAAGAATTCTTCCCTGGAGCCTCCAGAAGGAGTGTGGCCCTGCCAACACCGTGGTTTCAGATTTCTGGCCTCCAGAACTGTGAGAGAATAAACTGTTGTTCTAAGCCATGAAGTTTGTGGTAATTTGTTAAGGCAGCCCAAGAAAATTAATACAAGTGTATAATAAGTACCCAATAAAAGTCAGTTCAACATCATGTGAGTTTTAACTTATATTCTGGCTATTACCTTGCAGTTCTTGAATTGGTAATTTAAATTGGTCCTACTTTAACAGCTTTAACTTCTCCAGGTCTCAGCTTCAGCCATTTAGTCCACTTTTTGATTCTCCAAACCTGAGCTAAGGGGGATCCTGCATATTCTCCCATTAAATCTGCCTTGGCTGTGAGCCCCTAGTTACCTGTCTCAGCCTATCCAATTCATTTATCCATTTGATACTTCTCTACTAAGCAACTACTATGAACCAGTCAGTACGCAAGGAACCAGGTATAAAGCAGTGAACAAAACAAATTCCTCTTTTCATAAGATACACTTCTGGTGAGAAGAAAAAAAAAGGATAAACAAGTAGGCTAGTGAATATATATCAGATGGTGTGGTGGTTAGTGCTATGTAAATAAAATAAGGCAGGATGCAGCAATGCAGAACTAGGGCAGGGTGAACTAATGTCGGTGAGTCAGGGCTGATCTTCCTGATGAGGTAGTATTTTAGCAGTGACATGAATGAAGTAAAACAGGAAGTCCTTCTGACATCTGGGAGGAGAAAGGAAAGAAGAAATGGGGGCTCAGTCACCTACAACCGTGTAAGCCATGACTTGGACTTGGACTTTTGTGCTGAGTGATAAAGGAAAGGATGTAGAATAGAAGAGAGCGTGATCTGCCTTATACTTTTTTTTTACTTTAAGTTCTGGGATACATGTACAGAACATGCAGGTTTGTTACATAGGTATACTTGTGCCATGGTGGTTTGCTGCACCTATCAACCTGTCATCTAGGTTTTAAGCCCTGCATGCACAAGGTATTTCTGCTAATGCTCTCCCTCCCCTTGCCCCCCACCCACCGACAGGCCCCATTATGTGATGTTCCCCTCCCTGTGTCCATGTGTTCTCATTGTTCAACTCCCACTTATGAGTGAGAACATGCAGTGGCTGGTTTTCTGTTCCTGTGTTAGTTGGCTGAGAATGATGGCTTCCAGCTTTACCCATGTCCCTGCAAAGGACATGAACTCATTCTTTTTTATGGCTGTATAGTATTCCATGGTGTATACGTGCCACATTTTCTTTATCCAGTCTATCATTGATGGGCATTTGGGCTGGTTCTAAGTCTTTGCTATTGTAAATAGTGCTGCAATAAACATATGTATGCATGTGTCTTTACAGTAGAGAGATTCATAATCCTTTGGGTATATACCCAGTAATGGGATTGCTGGGTCAAATGGTATTTCTAGTTCTAGATCCTTGAGGAATCACCACACTGTCTTCCACAATGGTTGAACTAATTTACACTCCCAACAACAGTGTAAACGCGTTCTTATTTCTCCACAGCCTTGCCAGCATCTGTTGTTTTCTGACATTTTAATAATCACCATTCTGACTGGTGTGAGATGGTATCTCATTGTGGTTTTGATTTGCATTTCTCTAATGACCAGTGATTATGAGCTTTCTTTCATATGTTTGTTGGCCACATACATGTCTTCTTTTGAGAAGTGTCTGTTTATATCCTTTGCCCACTTTTTGATGGGGTTGTTTTTTCCTTGCAAATTTGTTTAAGTTCCTTGCAGATTCTCGAGATTAGACCTTTGTCAGATGGGCAGATTACAAAAATATTCTCCCATTCTGTAAGTTGATAGTTCACTCTGCTGATAGTTTCTTTTGCTGGGCAGAAGCTGTTTAGTTTAATTAGATCCCATTTGTCAATTTGGGCTTTTGTTGCAATTGCTTTTGGTGTTTTAGTCGTGAGGTCTATTTATGACAAACAAATAACCAATATCATACTGAATAGGCAAAGGCTGGAAGCATTCCCTTTCAAAACTGGCATAAGGATGCCTTCTCTCACCACTACTATTCAATATAATATTGGAAATTCTGGCCAGGGCACTCGGGCAAGAGAAAGAAATAAAGTGTATTCAAATAGGAAAATAAGAAGTCAAATTGTCTCTGTTTGCAGATTACATGATTGTATATTTAGAAAACCCCATCATCTCAGCCCCAAAACTCCTTAAGCTGATAAGTAATTTCAATGGATACAAAATCAATGTGCAAAAATCACAAGCATTACTTTACACCAACAATAGGCAAGCAGAAAGTCAAATTATGAGTGAACTCCCATTCACAACTGCTGCAAAGAGAATAAAATACCTAAGAATATATCTTACAAGGATATGAAGGACCTCTTCAAGGAGAACTACAAACCACTGCTCAAGGAAATAAAAGAGGACACAAACAAATGGTAAAAAAATTCCATGCTCATGGATAGTAAGAATCAATATTGTGAAAATGGCCATACTACCTAAAGTAATTTAGATTCACTGCTATTCCTGTTAAGCTAATATTGGCTTTCTGGGCAGAATTAGAAAAAACTAAATTAAATTTCATATGGAACCAAAAGGGAGCCTGTATAGCCAAGACAATCCTAAGCAAAAAGAACAAAGCTGGAGGCATCATGCTACCTGGCTTCAAACTATACTACAAGGCTACGTAATCAAAACAACATGGAACTGGTACCAAAACAGATATACAGACCAATGGAACACAATAGAGACCTCAGAAATAACACCACACATCTAGAACCATCTGATCTTTGACAAATCTGATAAAAACAAGCAAAGGGGAAAGGATTCCCTATTTAATAAATGGTGCTGGGGAAACTGTCTAGCCATATGCAGAAAACATAAAATGGACCCCTTCCTTACACCTTATACAAAAATTAACTCAAGATGGATTAAAGACTTAAATGTAAAACCCAAAACCATAAAAACTCTAGAAGAAAACCTAGGCAATATCATTCAGGACATAGGCATTAGCAAAGACTTCATGATCTGCCTTATACTTTAAAATAATCCCTCCAGCTACTGTTTCAAGAACATATTTTAAGTAGGGAACTTCAAAACAAGATAAGTTAGGGTGTGATCATAAGAAGTCCAGGCTAAATACTACTTCTTACTCCTTTCTCACTCTTTCTTCAGACTTGTGGTAACAGGCAGGTAGAGTGGAAATATTCATTAGAAGTTACTGGAGTCTGTTTATATTTTGCAGAGAAAGCCGATTGGAAATTTTTATAAATCATTATGGTTTCTGGGAGAAACAGAAATTAAGGAGCCCTCCAAGTGTTTTACTGAGATAGGAAAGACTGGAGGAGTAGAGGAAGGAGATAGTTTAAATGTGAGGAATCCAACAAGCTGTGGGTATGAACCGATGAACTAACTTCCTCTCCCTTGCCATTATGACCCGGCTATCAGCTGGTGGAATCCAACCTCGTCCAGCAATGTTACAGGAAT
Organism: Trachypithecus francoisi; assembly: GCF_009764315.1. NCBI lineage: Eukaryota > Metazoa > Chordata > Mammalia > Primates > Cercopithecidae > Trachypithecus > Trachypithecus francoisi. The sequence continues at coordinate 75,966,289 of NW_022681472.1, read as the reverse complement.
TTAACTCTTTTATAAGACCTTTTATAAAAACTCTTCTATAAAACCAGGCCCAGCTGTGCCTTTCTAAAGCACACTGTCTTAAATATGTATTTTAAATTTTAAACTTTATATTATCATGTAGGCCCTTAGAACATCAAGTACTTTTTTTTCCCATTGCTATCTAATTCCCACCTGCATGCAGCAGCTATAACAAGTAAAGCTGGCAGCCCGTTTTAAATGGGAATGGACCTTCCCAAATCCAAGCCAAATCCAGATCTGTAAAGACAGAGTTTATGGAAGTGATAGGGCCGAGGACTGAAGACAGATCTGAGCATCTTGAACTACCACTGATTTTATTCGTCTGCTACTTTGAAACAAGGAAGCTACAAAGCTCTCTCTTGCTCAGAGTCACCAACCCCTTTTACCTGCTTTGCCAGGTACCCGAAAAAGCATGTAAAAAGGGCTGCTGACTTAGGGCAAGCGTGGGCTTTGTAGCTTCCTACAAAGAAGAGCACAAGCTTGTTAAAAAGTAAAGTATTGCCAATGGTTTAGTGGGTGAGCTGGGGAGGGCAGGGGAGAGAGAGGGATTATACAGCATGAGTTTTCACACCAACCCTGTCTTTAGTAGACAATTCCTCAAACCATGAGAAATTCTTCAGGGAAGCAGGGCTACTAGTATGAGGTCCTAGGTGGTAATCTTTTGCAACTCCCCCTGCAAAAAAAATGGATAGAGAACAGGGGATTGCTTAGAAACATATGTTCTTCAGGGAGTCTTGCAAGTCTTGCTCTAAACTCTGAGCCAACCCAGCTGTAAGGGAGCAGAGGTCAAGACTTCACAGAAAGCCAGATGCTGCAGCCAGCACATATTGTTTCACAGACATACATATGTATGGATATGTGCGCTGAATAAATATATACATCAACGTGTGTATATACACTGGCAAATGCCCCAGCTTCCCATCCTTTTAGGTAAACTGAAGGAGGAAGGGAAGATTTCCTGTGAAAACAATGTGTAACTGTGCTCATCTGGTTAATGTGTGTGTCTGGATTCAATATAACCAAATGAAAAGAAGGAACAGGGAGAAGATTTTTTGATTTAAAAAAAAAAAAACTTTACACAGAGTATTCAGTCTAACTGAATTCAATTTCTGACTACCATTTCTTGGCACTATTGGATACTATGTGCAATGTAGAAATAATTAAAAGACCAGTTACTTTTATCCATTTACAAACAGCATGACCTTGAGAATGGTATTTAATCTCCTGGAGAAATAACTGAGTGGGAGCATTTTGCCGTTCAATCCTCATTACAACAGATACTTAACAGAGATGCTCACAATATGACATAATAGAAAGAGTAATGGGCTGAGATTGCAGACCCAGCTCTGCCCCTAAGTTTGCTGTGTTACTGTGACCAATTCATCTCATCTTTGTCTCTGCCCCCAAAACTATTGCTAGAAAAGGATGGTTTCGTCTTCTATGAAATAAGGTGGCTGGATTAGAAAAAGGGTCACAAAATAACTGTCTGTAAAAGAACTGATTGGGTTCCAAGTATTCCACCAGGGCATGAGACACCTGTCTAAAGGAGGCAGGGACTCTCATCTGTGGCCTACTGCTGTCATGTGACAACATAATCTGTTCTAATTTTTCAAGAAAGGGTGGCCATCTGTATTCTTATATGATACTAATTCTTTTTCTTTTTTGAAACAAATACATTAGTCTGTTCTTACGCTGCTAATAAAGATATACCACAGATTGGGTAATTTATAAAGGAAAGAGGCTTAATGAACTCACAATTCCACACTGCTGGGGAGGCCTCACAATCATGGGGGAAGACAAAGGAAGGGCACAGGGACTTCTTACATTGCGGCAGGCAAGAAGAGCTTGTGCAGGGGAACTCCCCTTTATAAAACTATTGGATCTGTTGAGTCTTATTCACTAACAGGAGAGCAGTATGGAAAAGACCCACTCCTCCCCGATTCAATTACCTCCCACCAGGTCCTTCCCACAACATGTGGGATTACGGGAGCTACAATTCAAGATGAGATTTGGGTGGGGACTCAGCCAAACCGTATCAACAGGGTCTCATTCTATTACCCATGCTGGAGTTTAGTGGCATGATCATGGCTCATTCCAGCCTCAATCTCCTGGGCTCAAATGATCCTTCCACCTTGGTGTCCTGAGTAGCAGGGACCACAGGTACCTGCCACCACATCAAGCTATTTTTTGTATTTTTTGTAGAGATGAGGTCTCACCATCTTGCCCAGCCTGGTCTCAAACTCCTGGACTCAAGCGATCCTCCTGCTTTGACCTCTCAAAGTGCTGAGATTACAGGCATGAGCTACCACACCCAGCCGGGAACAATTCTTAAAATACTATAAAGGACAAACAAAACACTTCAGGGTGTCCAATCCTTGCCCACAGCCTGCCAGTTTGCAATCTCAGGACTGAATGACTCATAAAGTTTCTTTTACTTCAAACAATGGGTAAGATTTTGGCACAGTTGTCTCAAGAGTGCCCACATACCTCCTGCTGCTCAAATAAATTGTGTCAGAAAATTGTGTCGGGGGCCTTCCAAGGGTCACTCACTGCCTCGCCTAAAGCTCTTTTGAAGTCATGCTGCCTAGTTCCACATCCAGAGGAATCTCTAGCCTTTGTGGCATTCACAGCTCTACAGAAGTCAGCAACACTCCCTATAATTTATAAGAGAACATCTCCTGACCTGGTCATTGAATCTTCTCTCAAAGTCTTTGACTCCATATCCAGCTACAACTCCGGAGGCTACTTTTGCCTCCCTGGAAAAAAACTCAGGAACCTTGAAATAACTCAGCTGCACTCAGATCCCAGAATATCTAAACATTCTGTGTATCAGAATTGTTAAAATAACTGATTGGGAGGTCATTAGATTGTAGGTACTCCAGCATCCTGAGTTTCTACATAAGTAAACCAAAACCCAACTCAGCAAGAATTGTCATAGCCTAGGAAAACAAAACTTAAGTTTAACCAATCAGAAACTGCCAATTAACCTCTTTGATGGTAAATACTGAGTGCCAACTTGATTGGATTAAAGGATGCAAAGTTTGTTCCTGGTTGTGTCTGTGAGGGTGCTGCCAAAGGAGGTTAATACTTGAGTTAGCGGACTAGGGAAGGCAGACTCACCCTTAATCTGGGTGGGCACAATCTAATCAGATGCCAGCATGGCCAGAATAAAAGCAGGCAGAAGAACGTGAAAACACTTGACTGGCTGAGCCTCTCAGTCTACATCTTTCACCTGTGCTGGATGCTGCCTGCTCTTGAACATTGGACTCCAAGTTCTTCAGCTTTGGGACTTGGACTGGCTTCTTGGCTCCTCAGCTTGCAGTCCCTATTATGAGACCTTGTGATTGGGTGAGTCAATACTCCTTAATAAACTCCCCTTTATATAGACATCTATCCTATTAGTTTTGTCCCTCTGGAGAACCCTGACTAAAATAACCCTAACTAGAGATCTAAAATTACTGTTCCACCTTAACCAAGCACATATTTTCTTTGTCTTGCTTCTGTGAATACCTTATAAAAATGTTCCCCTCACACCTCTTCAGTGGAACCCCAAACCACCTGAGGTCAAATTGGAACTGCCCAGTTCATGAATTGCTGTCTAGTGAAATAAACACCTGAAAATTTTGATGCCGTTAAATGTATCTTTTACCATTATTTAAAAATAAAGAAACAGAATCTATCATTATAGAGCACCCCCCATGTGCCAGGCCTGATGCTGCCAGCTTGGACATAACACAACAAAAGAAAAACCACACATAACATGTGTAGAACTAGACAGGATATTGTCACAGAAGAAGATAGCTGAATGAGAAATAATTAGGTATACGTGAATGACAGATATTGCCAAGAGATGGTGCTCAAAGTTTTCCTTTGTTTTTAATCAATGCATATGTAATGACCTGATGGGTTCATTTAGCCGGCTGCCCAGATGGGGCCAATTTATCAAGACAGGCGCTTGCAATAGAGAAAAATGTGAAGTCACACAGAGCCAGATGAACCAAAGACTGCAATGTTATTATTACTCAAATCAGTCTCCCTGAAAATTCGGAGGTTAGGGGTTTTCAAGTATAGTGTGGAAGGCCAGGGAATGGGTGCTGCTGATTGGTTGGGGATACAATCAAAGGGGTATGAAAATTGGCCTCTGCGTGCTCTGAGTCTGTTTCTGGGTAGGGTGATAGGACCAATTAGTGGGTCCAGGTGGAGCCATTGGTAGCCAGAAATGCAAAAACCTGAAAAGACATCTCAAAAAGCCTATCTTAAGTTCTACAATAGTGATGTTATCTGCAGGAGTAATTGGGGAAATTGCAAATATTGTGACCTCTGCCATAATGGCTGGTAATTACGTCTACACCTTAGCAGAATTCAGGTTCCCCTCATTCTCGTAACTTGGTGGTCTTTCATTAGTTTTACAAAGGTGTTTTAGTTTGGGGGAAGGACTATTATTAAACTATAAACTAAATTTCTCCCAAAGTTAGCTTGGAATAAGCCCAGGAATGATTAAGGGCAGTTTTGAGGTTAAAGACAAGATGGGGTGGGATAGATGAGATCTCTTTTCACTTTTATAATTCTCGACACTGTTACAAGTTTTGCAAAGACAGTTTTACATATTTTATTTAGTTTCTACCCATTACATACCATGCCCTGGACATACCTACCTTTACACAGGTAATGGTGACAGAGACAAGCAGACATTGAAAAATAAATTATAAAAGATATTTAATTGAATACTGGATTGAAGGGGAAAAATAGAGTTTCATGGGACCATGTAATCTAGCTTGGGAGTGGGGTTTGGTTTAGAACATTCTTTATGGAGTGTAACAGAAACCTGATGTTGCAATAATCACATCAAGTCAGTTTAGCCATAAACCACTTGCACTTAATGTTTCATTTTAGAAATTTTCTTACCATTGACCTCCACCCTGCAACTTGGTTATTAATCTCCACTTGTTCCCGTTGGAGTCAGAAATAAGCCCAATCTATCTCTCCCATTGCAAGACACTTTTGTAGAAGTTCCTACATCTATGGCCATTACACCCTTTGAATAAAGTCTGCCTTACCACCTTTAACAAGTGTCATAAATAATTTTTTCACAAGTGAAAACCTTTCCGGCAATTTTATAATTGTGCTTAATCTTTAGCAGTTTATAGATTTCTCTAGAATACACTTAATTTTTAAAAAGGTTTTAATTTTAGGTTTGTGGGTACATGTGAAGGTTTGTTACATAGGTAAATTCATGTCATGGGGGTTTGTTATACAGATAATTTTGTCATCCAGGTATTAAGCCCAGTACCCAGTAGTTATCTTTTCAGTTCCTCTGTTTTCTCCAGTCCTCTACCTTTCAGTAGACCTCAGTATTTGTTGTTTCCTTTTTTGCATTCATAAGTTCTCATTATTTAGCTTGCACTTACAAGAATATGTGGTATTTGGTTTTCTGTTCCTGCATTAGTTTGCTGAGGATAATAGCCTCCAGCTCCATCCATGTTCCCACAAAAGACATAATTTCCTTCTTTTTTATGGCTGCATAGTATTCCATGGTGTATGTGTACCACATTTTCTTTATCCAGTCTGTCATTTTCAGACATTTGGTTGATTCCATGTCTTTGCTATTGTGAACAGTGTTGCAATGAACATACACATGCATGTGTCTTTATTGTAGAAAGTTTTATATTCCTTCAGATATATACACAATAATGAGGTTGCTGGGTCAAATGGTAGTTCTGCTTTGAGTTCTTTAAGAAACTGCCAAATTGTTTCCACAGTGACTGAACTAATTGACATTCCCACCAGCAATGTATAAGTGTTCCCTTTTCTCCACAGCCTTGCCAGCATCTGTTGTTTTCTGACATTTTAATAATCACCATTCTGACTGGTGTGAGATGGTATCTCATTTTGGTTTTGATTTGCATTTCTCTAATGATCAGTGATATTGAGTTTTTTTTCATACGCTTGTTGGCTGCATGTGTCTTCTTTTGAAGTGTCTTATTCATGTCCTTTGCCCACTTTTTAATGGTGTTGTTTTTCTCTTGTAAATTTGTTTAAGTTCTCAATAGATGCTGAATATTAGACCTTTGTCAGATGCAGAGTTTGCAAATATTTTCTTCCATTCTGTAGGTTGTCTGTTTACTCTGTTGACAATTTCTTTTGCTGTGTAGAAGCTCTTAAATTTAATTAGATCCCACTTGTCAATTTTTGCTTTAATTGCAGTTGCTTTTGGTGCCTTGTCATGACATCTTTGCCCATTTCTGTGTCCAGGATGGTATTGCCTAGGTTGTCTTCCAGGGTTTTTATAGTTTGGGGTTTTACATTTAAGTCTTTAATTCAACTTGAGTTAATTTTTGTATATGGTATACACTTAATTTTCATGTGTGATGAGTAGGTTATAGCTTATCATTCCCAGTTTTTAAAATGTGAAAACAAGGTTCAGATAATATAAAACATTTGCCCCAAAATCACAGAAATAGCAAGTGACAGAAATAAGACAAAATTTTAACCATCTATTTTTTAAAACCAGTATTTCTTTCCCCCTACTCCATTTTGTAGATGGTAGAACTCTCAGTACAAGAGAATCTAGAGTTCTCATTTTCCCCAGGGGAGAATGACTAAAATGAAGGAGTTCAAAAACCTTGAGCTAAAGAGAAAGAAGGGTCTTCTATAATCTCAGTTCTCTAGAAGGGCATTAAGTCTCTAGAAGGGCATTCACAAACCTGAATTTTATGACTATCTGTTTCTCAGAATGTATTAATGATGTTGCACTATAAAAGCATTTTGTAGTTATATGACTTGGGGAAGCTCTGGGTTTAAAGTTGATTTCTTTTAACTACAGGGAATTAAAATACATTATTAATCACTCGGGGGAGTATACTACAATTTCCAAAACTTATTTTCACACATTGCGGTGTTCTGAAAAAGGCAATTTAGTAAAATCTGCCTTACAACAAAAGGAAGACTCAAGGACATGTCTGACTCTTAGGTCCTGGCCATGTGTGAGCCTGGTCTCCAGTGTGAAAGAGGATCTGAAGGAAGAAGTGGCAGCTTGTTCCCCAGCTGAGATGCATTTGCTAGCTTTGGCAACTCTCCAGGACAAAGATGGAGCCTTAAAAGTGATTTTTAAACTAAAGAAAATTAGAATCCGTTCAATAAATCATTTGTTTAGCATCATAATAAGATTTAAATACAGAGCTAGCAATTTGTTCTTTTAAACTACAAGAACACAGTTGAGTGCCTGGAAGCATTCCCTGACATTCTAGTGACTTTTTAAAGGAAATTCTAGCAAAATGGAAAAAAAAGACATGTAATGATCAAGAGTTCAGGGAGAGGTTTTGATATATGAAACTGTTAGGTTTGCCAGTGTTAGCAACTATCAAGTGGAGATAAGAAATATCAATTTTTTTTCCAAAGCAAATTTTCATCAATTAAGTGACAGGAAAAAAAATGTCAAAAATACATATTAATTTGCTTTTATATTTCCTCCAGACTAACCAGAACCAGATACAGAGACCAGAAGTATCAGTAGGAAGAACAGAAAAAGAATCTGTTCATTCAACATTTTGTCCTGGCTTTTTCTGGATGCTGAGGATTCAGTGATAACAAAGAAAAATCTATGTCTCCATTGGAACTTATATTATTGTGGAATATAAGAAATAAACATTTTAGGTTTTCAATAATTTGTTCATTCATCAAACTTTAAGAAAATAAATGAATACATCCTTTGTGTCAGATACTGTGCTAGATTTTGTGGATAAAACAGTATTTACTTTCACCCCAACCTACTCCAGCCACATTCTTTGTCCACCCAGTAATAGAGCACTCCATTCAACCATATAATCAGACTAAATATCTTAGGATCCTGGACCATCTTCTGCTTCTCATAAACCATATTCAAACCATCAGCAAATCTTATTTTCATCAAAAAATATATACATATTAAAAAATTCAACCATTTTTCACCTATATCCACTACTCGCTGCATGGCCCAAGCCACCATCATTGTTCATAACAGTTTCCTACTCAGCTTCTATATTACTCCATTTTCATGCTGCTGATGAAGACACGCCTGAGACTGGGCAATTTACAAAAGAAAACAGGTTTATTGGACTTACATTTCCACATGGTTGGGGAGGCCTCACAATCATGGCAGAAGGTAATAGGCATGTCTCACATGTTGGCAGCAAGAGAGAGAATGAGAGCCAAGCAAAACGGGTTTCCCCTTATCAAACCATCAGATCTCATGCAGCTTATTCACTATCACGAGAAAGTATGGGGGAAATCACTTCCATGATTCAATTATCTCCCAACGGGTCCCTCCCACAACATGGGGCAATTATGGGAGTACAATTTAAGGCGAGATTTGTGTCCAGACACAGAGCCAAACCATATCATTCCACCCCTGACCCCTCCCAAATCTCATGTCCTCACATTTCAAAACCAATCATGCCTTCCCAACAGTCCCCCAAAGTCTTAACTCATTTCAGCATTAACCCAAAAATTCACAGTCCAAAGTTCCATCTGAGACAAGACAAGTCCCTTCCTGCTATGAGCCTATAAAACCAGAAGAAAGCTAATTACTTTGTGGATACAATGGGGGTACAGGCATTGGGTAAATAAAACCAATCCAAATGGGGAGGAACTGGCTGAAACAAAGGGGCTACAGGCCCCAGGCAAGTCCGAAATCCAGCAGGGCAGTCAAATGTTAAAGTTCCAAAATGATTTCCTTTGACTCCACGTCTCATATGCAGGTCACCCTGATGCAAGATACAGGTTCCCATGGTCTTGGGCAGCTCCGCCCCTGTGGCTTTGCAAGGTACAGCCTCCCTCCCAGCTGCTTTCACAGGCTGATGTTGGGTGTCTGCAACTTTTCGAGGTGAAAGGTGTAAGCTGTCAGTGGATCTACCACTCTGGGGTCTGGAGGACGGTGGCCTTCTGCATTTCCATACATCTTCTGAAATACAGGAGGAGTTTCGCAAATTCCAGTTCTTGACTTCTGTGCACCCGCAGGCTCAACACCACGTGGAAGCTGTCAAGGCTTGAGGCTTGCACCCTCTGCTGAGGCCACGGCACCATGACCCCTTTCAGACACAGCTGGAGTGGCTGGGATACAGGGCACCAAGTCTCTAGGCTGCACACAGCACTGGGACCCTGGGCCCAGCCCCTGAAACCGTTTCTCCTAGGCCTCTGGGCCTGTGATGGGAGGGGCTGCAGTGAAGACCTCTGACATGCCCTGGGGACTTTTTCCCCATTGTCTTGGGGATTAACATTTAGCTCCTTGTTAGTTGAGCAAATTTCTACCACCGGCTTGAATTTTTCCTGACAAAAACAGTTTCCCCTTATCAAACCACAGAGTGGGGGAAACCGCCCCCATGATGCAATTATCTCCCACCAGGTCCCTCCCACAACATGTGGGAATTATGGGAGTACAATTCAAGATGAGATTTTCGTGGGGACACAGCCAAACCACATCACCTTCCAATCATTTTTTCCTAACACCTGTATTCAACAGGTTATCCAGAGCAAGTCATAGAATATTATTTTTCTGTCCTTCGTCCACTTTTTGATGGGGTTGTTTTTTTCTTGTAAATTTGTTTGAGTTCTTTGTAGATTCTGGATATTAGCCCTTTGTCAGATGAGTAGATTGCAAAAGTTTTTTCCCATTCTGTAGGTTGCCTGTTCACTCTGATGGTATTTTCTTTTGCTGTGCAGAAGCTGTTTAGTTTCATTAGATCCCGTTTGTCAATTCTGGCTTTTGTTGCCATTGCTTTTGGTGTTTTAGACATGAAGTCCTTGCCCATGCCCATGTCCTGAATGGTATTACCTAGGTTTTCTTCTAGGTTTTTTATGGTTTTAGGTCTAACATTTAAGTCTTTAATCCATCTTGAATTAATTTTTGTATAAGGTGTAAGGAAGGGATCCAGTTTCAGCTTTCTACATATGGCTAGCCAGTTTTCCCAGCACCATTTATTAAATAGGGAATCATTTCCCCATTTCTTGTTTTTGTCAGGTTTGTCAAAGATCAGATGGTTGTAGAAGGGACACTTCTCAAAAGAAGACATTTATGCAGCCAACAGACACATGAAAAAATGCTCATCATCACTCGCCATCAGAGAAATGCAAATCAAAACCACAATGAGATACCATCTCATACCAGTTAGAATGGCGATCATTAAAAAGTCAGGAAACAACAGATGCTGGAGATGTGGAGAAATAGGAACATTTTTACACTGTGGGGACTATAAACTAGTTCAACCATTGTGGAAGACAGTGTGACGATTCCTCAAGGATCTAGAACTAGAAATACCATTTGACCCAGCCATCCCATTACTGGGTATATATCCAAAGGATTATAAATCATGCTGCTATAAAGACACATGCACACATATATTTATTGCAGCACTATTCACAATAGCAAAGACTTGGAACCAACCCAAATGTCCATCAGTGATAGAGTGGATTAAGAAAATGTGGCACATATACACCATGGAATACTATGCAGCAATAAAAAAGGATGAGTTCCTGTCCTTTGTAGGGACATGGATGAAGCTGGAAACCATCATTCTCAGCAAACTATCGCAAGGACAAAGAACCAAACACCACATGTTCTCACTCATGGGTGGGAGCTAAACAATGAGAACACTTGGACACAGAAAAGGGAACATCACACACCAGGGCCTGTCATGGGGTGGGGGGATGGGGGAGGCATAGCATTAGGAGATATACCTAATGTAAATGACGAGTTAATGCGTGCAGCACACCAACATGGCACATGTATATATACGTAACAAACCTGCATGTTGTGCGCGTGTACCCTAGAACTTAGAGTATAATAATAATAAAAAATTATTTTTCTCTTTGAAATCTTCCTTTATGCTGCCTCTCTTAGTCTGTTTGAGATGCTATCACAGAATACCATCCACTGGGTTACTTATAAAGAACAAAAAAGAAAATGATTTCCCACAGTTCCAGAGGCTGGGAAATCAAGGGGTTGGCAGATTCAGTGTCTGATGGTGGCCTGCATCCTGGTTCACCGATGACTGCCTTTTCACTGTCTTCTCATGTAATGGAAGGGACAAGGAAGCTCTCTGTATTTCCTTTCATAGGAACACTAATCTCATATGAAGATTCTACCCTTATGAACTAATAACCTCCCAAAGGCCCTACTTCCTAATACCATCACACTGGATGTAAGATTTTCAACATATGAATTTCAAGAGTATACATTCAGTCTACAGCTCTGCCTTAATGCATTTGTAACAACCTGCCATGTTGTCTAAGCTCATCTGTTTATTTGTGTATTATTCATCTCCCTCCTCTTAAACATAATTTTTAAAAAAAGGAATGAGTAGGTTTGTTTCCAACATCTAAATTATCATTTTGTCTATTATAGTAAATTTTACAACATGATAAATATTCATAAGATGTAAGCAACAGTGATGTCATAGATGATAGATGAGGGTTTGATCAATGTTCTGTGGGCTTTGATTGTAGAAAGATCAGGGAAAATTTTATGAAGGAATTGAAGCTTGCTCAAAGAATAGAAGCTTTCTTAAAGGAATTGAAGCTTGTTCAAAAGCTACTATCTTCTGAAGGGAGTACTTCTGCTCCCTCTATACGATATCAACAATAGCTTCCTAACTGATAAGACATGTCTTTAGTACTCAGCCCAAACAGCCTCTTCCTTGAGACATTTTTCTTGACTTTTTGTTTGTGTATTTAATAAAAATTGATTGAGTGTCTTTTGTTTGCAGGCCATAAGGAATGCAATCATGGATGAGATAAATGTGAAGACCACTGGAATGCAGTGTGGTAAGGGCAATCAGAGGCAAGTAAACAGGGCTATGAGCCTTTGAGTCTTCCATTTTATTTCTCCCTTTCTTCTTCTCAATTCTCTGTTTTGCTTAAAGTTGTATGTTTCTCCAATATGCTGACAGCCCCCATTTCCAGCAAAGCTAATTATTCTAACATGGGTGGATTTTGAGTTTGAAATGTAGTTACTCCCATATACCCTTGCTCTGCTCAATCCATTTCAGCTGCCTGTACTGAAGGCCACAAATAGCCTCTATTCTCTACTTCTTGGATCCATTAGCAACAAGAAGTTGAAGCTGGAACCATCTTGCTTCACTAACCTGCTGTGTGGTGTGATGACCACATTGACAACACCTGACAATAATAATGGTGCAGGCAAATACTTGAGAGGCAAGGCAGGTCATGTAAGTGAGAGAAGCATGCTGGCTAAAATGTAATAATGAGTAGTGGGGACTGGATGTGGTGAAGAAAACTTGCACTCAATGACTGCAGAGCCAGGAGTGACCATCACAGAGGGAATGTAGGTCAAGGGTAGGGAAGAAACCTCTTTTCCTCTTTCTTCAAATACAGGGACACACTAGCCTCTCTCCATGCTCTCATCCACTCCTACCCTAGAGATAAGTGAAGGATCGGGCCTCTCCAGTTAAGAGGAGGACCTGGACTTCACATCCCAGCCTTTTTCTTGCTTTTTCTCTCTGGCATTTACCTGTCTGCTCCTCTATGGAGTATGTGTTACAGAGTCAGGCCACACAGGAAGGCCTGCAGTTGTTTGGTGTTGCCTGTGACTGGGTGAAGAAGCCTATTTCTGGGATTTGGTATTAAGAATCCCATCGTTTCTGCTCATTTAAGCCATGTCTTTTGTCTTAGACTTTGTCCATAGTAAATGAGATATTTTGATCTTCACCAGCCTTTTTTTTTTCTCATATTTTAGTCTATTCATCAACTCAAGTGAGGAAAACAGGGGTGCGATTTATTGGGCCCCACAAATCATATGGCTGGTGTTGCTTGATTTTCTAATTTCTAAATAAAATACAAGTTCAGATTTTTATATTTAAAAGTCTTCTGATTCCAAACTGTTGGCAAAATAACTCATGTATTTATTTTCTCTTTAACAAATTTAATGAAGAACTTTGCTTGGGAACAATTAGGAACATTCCTTCAATAAACAGAACTTTTTCTAAACATTTTAAATTTATTTATTTTAATTGACAAGTAAAAAATTGTATATATTAATTGGGTACAACATGTTGTTTTAAAATCTGGATACACTGTGGAATAATCAAATCGAGCTAATCAACATATGCATCACCTCACACACTTATGTTTTTGTGTGACAACACTCAAAATCCACTCAGAATCCAGAATTCATGTATTTTTAAAATAGGTTCCAAATGAAATATATCTGTAAGCCGATTTTCACCAGAGGTCACCAGTTTACAATTATGCTCTAAACCCTGTAGTTGAGGGCAAGTGTCAGTATCTAGGTTTCTGTCCCAGTCCCTTCTGATAAATCCAGTTCTCATTTGAAGTTGGAACCCTGCTTTTTTTAGATTTTTAATTGATAAGTATGAATTGTATCTCTTTACCTGAGTTGATTAATCTGGATTCCTGATATCTTAACTACCCAACCATCCCTGTTCAGCACCTTGTCCTAGAAGCTAGCTCTCATTCTCTTCACCCTCTTTTTCCTCCCAACTGCAAATTATTTAATACCAATATTCCTCTCCATTCACAGATTATTTCTCTCTCCTAGCCTACCTTCCACTGAGATCTTTAAAATGCTTGGTATCAACACGCACACTGTAAGATCTGAGCAAATTTGATTTCTTCTTTTCTCTCTTTCCCACTTGGTCTGTGGCCATTAATACAAATTTTTCTCCTCTTTCTCTTATCAAATAGGAATACCTGATATACCTATAATACCTGGTATAAGGTATTACATGTTTCTTCTTTCCATTTTCATTGCCCTGTATTTATTCTCCTTGCTTTCTTTCGAGTAACTAGCTCCACTGACAATCTCTTTCCCTAGGTCCTTATTCAGCCAGTCTGATAGCAGCCTCCTGGGAAGAGCAAACTGAATCAATTTTTTTAAATGGCTGATTATTTTCCAAAGGTTGGACTAGTCAATAAGACAATGTCTCAATCTCTCCTGGGACCACCCATTCAGTCTTCAACACAGCTTATTTGACTTCTTTCCAGCCATCTGTTTTATTTGGGCAAAGAGAGTCAGTTTTAATGTCTACATGTTTTTCTTTTTATGTATATTTTTGGCACCTTTAGTTAATTCAGAGTTAGCTCCAGAAAGGAAACATTTGCCATCTCTCAGCAGCTGCTTAGTCCTACAGGAAAAAAATGCAGTCTTGTTCTTCTTTCCCATAGGCTTGTTCTTCCTTATTCTGGCCATAACTTTTCCATCATCCTTGCACTCCAATCTGCCTGACACCTGGATGCACTGATTTTTGCTTTGGAACGAAAATAATAGCTTCTGAGTTCAATTCTTGTCAATTCATTTTTCAATGTGTATGAGTTCTGAATTCCATTATATCATCCAAGGCTCAGAGTTCAGAGGTGGACTCCACCAGTCATCAAACTACATCATCAAGATACACCTCACTTTCCTCCTCTGTGAAATGATCTGTAATACAGACCCTAAATTCAAATGTCATGAGATACCCATAGATAAAGGAAAGGAGAAACTACTAGAGGCACTGTCGGATACAAGACAACTGGATATGACAGGGATTTAAAACTGAGAAGGCATGTCCTACCCAAAGTCATTTATTAGCTCAGCAAAATCTATCTGCAAGCTCCTTAACTGAAGACCGGCTTTAGCTGACAGTTTGTAAGCTGAGTGATACCTTAAGCCCTGCCATTCGAAAAACCTTAGTTTCTCCCAGCTACAATTTTATCCCCTGAAAAATTTCCCCTTAGCTAATCAATATTTAAAACAGAATAGTACATATAATATGATGAAAGGTGAGATATGGCTTTATAAATCACACCAGTCAGCCTTTTGCTCATAGATGGAGATACCACGTTAGCATGGAGCGGATTTATTAGTAAGGGGCACTTGCTTGAGTAGTAGCAGATATGTGAACGCATTGCAGGAAGGATGTAACAAAACTTTTGTGGCCCGAAAAAACTACACATTTTAAAAATACTGTTTGCTTTTATAGTGCTGGAATTCAGAGAAAGCTGGGGAAACATGCAGAGATGACAATGACTTCAAGGAAGATGACTATCAACATGTCTTTCCTTGATCTTCACCAGTGTTAGACTATGTCTGATGGTTTGAAATGGACTGTGCTGGCAGAAAAGGCCAAAAGAAGCATGAGGAGTCTTAGCCGTTGGCCTGCTCTCAAACATGGGCCCAAGGGTTGTGAGAGCAGACCAATTACAACACAGTGTGTTGAGGTTGTAGCCACATTGACATGGTGGTATATGCTTGAGAGACAGTGGCTAAGGAAGTAAGTATGAATAATTATAGAATAATCTATACTGTTAAAAGCTAAACCTCAAGAATCCTATGGTCAGTGCAGGAATCTACATCAACAAGGCTATCATAGATCTTTTTCGAACTGTGCGAGACAGGCTTCAACAGCAACAACTAGTGGCAGCTACAGCAGTAGCAGACTGATCTCACTCTCCAGTCTCTCACTACTTTGCATTTGAAGGACAACTAATCAAATACCATTGAAACTACATAAGTCCAGGTGTTCTTGGGAAATTGAAAGTGGAGAATGCCTCTAGAAGAGGAAAAAATGATCCTTGTGATAATGTGAGAATGTTGGCTCTTGAGCAAAAATTTTAAAACTAAAATAGGTTGGATCAGTTAGCTATTGTCACAATAAAGTTGTGCAATCCATGGCATTTCAATAGCATTCAGCAATAAGCATTCTCACAGGTTTATGTGCTCACTGGAGTTCAGCTGATCTAGGCTGAGCTCAGGCCACTTTGCTTCTCATTGCAGATCTGCAGGTGAGCTGAAACAGCTTTATTCTACATGACTAGATATTCTACACGACTTCTTGGACTATGAGGCTAGCCATGGCATGTTCCTCGAATAGTTATGGTAGAGGTGCCAGAGGGAAAATTCAAATGCACAAGTATACTTTAAGGCCCTACTTGTGTTATGTTTTCTAACCTCCTATTAGTCATAAAGCCCTGTGGCTGAGCTCAAAGGGATGGGGCAGGAGAGTGTATTCCTTCAACAGAGGAAGAGAAAAACTTGTATGGCAAAAGCATAAAAACTCAAAGCCAATAATTGAATCTACAACAGATGTGAACATATTTTATATCCTGAATTGAGGAAAAGGGCTTAACAGATAATTACAGATTTGGATGAGCTTCAAGGTTTTATACAATACTTGTAAAATAAAACACATTGCTTTTTGCTATATTGATATGAGGTTTAAAAAAGTATAAAAGATCTGATGTGTGTTGTGCATTTATGTTTACATACACGTACATACTTAGAACAAATGTAAGTTGAATTATTCTATGGATGAGGCCACAGAGGATCACCAAAGATCCATGCTTCCCCTTTAATATATAGAGTTGTTACTAGGAAGTGGCTCCATATTCAGGAACTAGATTTTCCAGTGCTCTTTGCAACTAGGTGGTGTCATGTGACTAGTTTCTGCCAATGTAACAGAAATAGAAGACATGTGGTAGCTTAGGTAAGCACAGTTGAGAAGTAGATATCACTTCTCTACCTCTTCTTCCCCGTTTGCTAAGTAAATGCAGAAGACCCAGTCTGACAACTTAGTCACAAGATGGAACAAGTGTAGGTCTCTCAATCTTATGGAAGCCCACCAGAAACTCTTGTTACATGAATAAGGAATGAGCCTTTGTAACCAAATACCCCATTTTCCTAAAAATTATTTTTACCCCTTCTCTTTTCCCGAGTGCTCGCCTACCTCTTATTTAGCTCCTTAGAAATGCAATTGTAACCTTTACGTTCTCTCCACCAGGCACTCCTTGCACTGCTAGATCAACTAATTATCTGTTTGCTTAGAAGTTCCAGGGACCAAATCTTAAAACAAACCAGGCACCCTCCAGAATTCTCCCCCACCAAGAGATTGCCTCACTACAATAATAATTTTACAACCCAATTCTGCCAGCAGTAGTGCTAGCCAGACCATCAGATGGCCCATTACTGAGATAAGCCATTAGAGCCAGTCACGTAGATCCCACACCTCCTCACCCCTCCTGCATGCCCTTTGTACCAAAATTTCTCTTCTTAAACCTCTGCTTTCTGCCCAGAAATCTGAAGTGGTTCCTTTAGATGCAAAACTGGGCACTTCCCCAATGCTAAGCTCTGGAATAAAGTTGCTTTGTTCTTACCACATTTCATCCTTGTCATTCAGCTTTACCAGCAGCGAGCAGCTGAGCCTGTGCTCAGCAACACCTCCACTGTGTTTATTTTATGCCACTCAACTGGAGTAAGAATTTCTTACAGCAACTTGAAAGTTATATGGAGAAGAGGCTGAAGCTCCTCTTCCCACTGTCAAGAATTTATAAAGAAGATAAAATAAAGAGAACACTTACTGCACATTTATCATGTATAAGGCTTTTAACTAAATATATCACACAGTTAAATGTTTCAGACCTGTGAGATGGTTTAATGGGGTATAGCAAGAGGAAGAAGCTGATTGCTCCAACATCTGCTACGTTGAACTGTGCAAACAGTGGATGAACAAAAAATAGTAAAAACTCTTTATTTTGATATGGTGAGATATCCATGGAGACTGCAGAACCATGATACAAGTCAGAAACAGCAAATTCAGGACACTTTACAATAGGATCTGTGAATAATCTTAAACAAAGGAGATGTCTGATGCTCTTAGGAGAGTGTAAGTGTAAACATATAAATGTTCAGTAATTATTAGGATTGGGCTACTGGAATCTTGAGAAACTATCTTAGGGAACCCATTCTTATTCATGGTACCTAAACCCCAGACCACACCAATGGGTAGAGTTGACTATATTATGGATGGAAAGTTGTAAGTTATGTGGTTGTTGAGGAAAATGTGAGGACTGGAGCCCATATTTTCTAGAGAGCATGAGAGAATTAAAACTTTCTATTAGTGGTGGTGGTGGTGGTGGTGGTGTTAATTGCCAGAGATGCTAGAAACTGCTAAAACTTTATGTATAGAAAGAAAAAAATCTTGAAGTATTATTTTTGTGATTTTCTTTATTTCTCACATTTCTGGGCGTGTCTGCAAGTCGACTTCAAGAATTAGCATTTCTATAGGAATGCAAAAAGGAAAAAGTAGCCTTTTATTTTTACCAGCCAAAATAGACACTTGCAATCAAAAGGCAAAGCGCCGAGTTGAGAGAATGGAACTTAGAAATACAGGAAAGATCTGTGTATTGTATGTGTATAGAAAGTGGACACACAGCAGGACCAAGGAGGATCTCCCTGAGCCTGAATTTGGACTTAAACAAGAGACTACTCAGTGTGTTACCTCGTATAAATATTTTCCCAAGAAAACAACGTAAGACAAATTCCTCATTTATTCTGTTGGTGGCAATTCTAAGCTGAGACTGTCTGAGGGAGGGCTAAGGATAATTCTCTGTTTTTAACCAAATCAACAGCTATTCTGGCATTCTAGTGTTAACAATTGCCTTTATGCTCATTCTCTCCAGAAGAAAACCACATGAAATTTGTAAATTAATGGAATGTTCCTCTCTTAAATGTGGACCCAGAAGTCCAATCAAAGTCTTTAGTTCCCAGGACCCAGATGCTTTCAGCATTCTCCTTTACAAATGGGCAGAAATCAGCCAGCCTCACAAAGAGGGATGACGCCATTCCAAAAACAATTTAATAGTGGGCATTCTCAATTTCTCCTCTGTCATGCCTTTGGCTTGGAGAATTGTTTTGAAACTTCACCAGAATGAGGTAGACCGTGTCAGGGGAGGACCCCTTCCTTAGTAGCAGTTCAAATTTTAAAGCAAACAGACCAATCCATTTTGTAAGAATTACGGAGAGGCTTGCTTAGAAGACAAATCAAGTTCACCAAAGGGTAAAATATAATAGATGATATCCCTTGCCAGAATTTTTTCTCTCACATAATTGGCACAGGCCATATGGTCCTTTAACACATATGTAACTTAAATATAGTAAGGAGTGGCAGCAACCAATTTTGTTATTTCTTTTCATTTCCTGAATTAGTTTCCTAAGGCTATTTTAGCATACTGGTACAAACTTAGTGGCTTAAAACACACACATTTATTATCTGAAATTCTGAAACTCAGGAGTTCTAAATAGGCCTTTCTGTACCAGCAGGGCTGCATATTCTCCTTTTTTCTGGAGGAACTAGAGAAAAATCCATTTTCTTGCTCTTTACAACTTTTAGAAGGTGCTTACATTCCTTGGCCCATGTCTTCCTTCCATCTTCAAAGTCAGAATTGGTCAGTTGAGTCTTACACTGAATCACTCTGACACTGACTGCTCTGCCTCTCTCACAAACATTTAAGGATGCTTGTGAATACACTGGGCCCACCTTGATGATCCAGGATAATCTCCCTATTTTAAGGTCATTTGATTAGTAACCTTAATTCTATCTGCAATCTTAATCCCTCTTTTCCATGTAATACACCATATTTATGAATTCCAGGGATTAGGTCATGAATATCTTTGAGAGACCATTATTCTGTCTACCACATTCTGCTTGTCAAATGATGCTATACAATTTGTTCTTCTCTTCCTTGGTTGAAATCTTAGGCCACATAGGTTTTTCCAGTTTCTTAGTAATTTAAGTAATTTTAAAGTATATGCCCTATGAGTTTATTTTCAACACTCCTAACTGATGTTGAATTTTAACCTTTCCTATCTCCCTAATTATGCCTGCCATAGGCCTAGAAACTTGGAGTGGGAAAGGAGATGGGTATATGACTAACTTCAATTTGCTTCTTTATTACCTTCTCCCCATGTCTGTAGCTGCTGTTTTCTACCTAGCCAGGCTCATGGAGGAAAAGTACTGTATTACAGACTTGCAGAGTTGTCTTCAGGCATTGATGCCTATTAATGTCAGATGCACACTTACTAGCTCTCTGTTTCTTTGGTTGCTTGTGTAGGTTCCTTGGAGATCCTCTACTGGGAACCTCCTCCTGCAGTTCCCATGATATGGTCAATGTGTCTTAGCTATTTATAACTCTGTTTACAAAATCGGAGTTCTAGAGTTCTTCCTCCTCCTGTTAGGGTCACACGGAACCTCCAGATAGTCAAATTGGACAGTTGACCCAGGCTAGCTCCCTTTCATAGTAGAACTCCAAGTTGGTCCCAATGCTGCCCTTAAGAAAATCCAGTCATATCTTATGACATTTAGACTTGACACATAATACAGAAGTTTACCAAACTCCAAGAGGCTTTTGTGAACCACCCTAAGTGGTCCCCTTGAAATTCTTTTCATTGGCTTAAGGTAAGATAAAAGAGCACTTCCTCCTTGATGAACATGGAACAAAAATAAATAAAACAGAAGCAATGCTTTTTAGAATTGTCCCTTTTACTTACTTCTATCAGTTTCTTAACATGCAGCCAAGAATGAGTGGGATAAGGATGGGCAGAATGTGTTTTGCAATTCTTTTAGCATGCCATGAATAAGCAGTTCAGCATACGCACCCAACTTATGGGATTGTTCCTGGCACCCACTGAATTGCTCTTGAGCTTTGGTACCTCCGTGGAAAGTGAAAAGTATATCTGTATCATCACTGTATCTATTTTATAACAAAATTATATTTATGTAAGTATAACAGGACATATTAAACAAATAGTTAGGACATTGGCATTGCTAGTGTAGAGAGCCACACCCCAAGAATATTATTATTATTAAGTATCATTAGAGATGGGGTCTTGCTATGTTGCCCAGTCTGAAGCACAGTGGCTATTCACAAGCATGATCATAATGCACCGCACCCTTGAACTCCTGGGCTCAAGCAACTCTCCCACCAGGGCTGGTCCCAATAATCTTTTTTGAGACCAGTGGGTTACATAAATCTTTTGTTTATAACCAGAGAAAGAGGAAGAATTTTGGTACAGGGCCGGGAGAAGAGTGGAAATGAGAGAGAAAGATACTAAAAAGCAGAAGTATGAAATGGTTTCTGTCCCCTTTCTAGCCCCTGTACTACTATCCTGCCTCCCTAGTATTTAGAAGGGTGTGGGCAGAGAAGATAATTGTGTTGAGACACATTTTTTGGAGACTCTGATCAAAAACAATGCTCATCTAGAGCCAAGTTGACAAATCTTGGCATAGAGTAGAAAAAAAAGTCATCTTTGTCACCTCTACTTTGAACTGAGCACCACTTTGGCATTTTATGGACTAGTGACTCTGTAATTGCAAGACAGCACTCCAAGCATGGTCACTGTTATTCCCACATGGGTGCAAAAGCAGTGGCAATGAGATAAGCAGCCCACAATAAATCTGAAAAAAAAAGAGGATTTGGTAGATCCTGTATGCTGAATACATGCCAAGGAATAAATAGATTCTATATGGTAAGGTAGGAAGCTTAGTGGTGTAGACTAAGTTAAAATACTTTGGATTATTGATGTGAACATGACTTTATTTGTACTACAAAACTAGAAAGGGTAGGGACATTTTAGATACATAGGATTTTACAGTTTACAAAAGCTTATCACATTATTTCAAGTAACTAAAGAATAGGCAGATTGTTATGCAAGCTGGATGAAAGACAAATTAAGAAGCTATCACACTCAGGCATAAGATTGTAGCACGCATTTAATACGCTGAACTAATCGTGCAAGACTTTCTCTTTTATACACTCAGGAGTTCTTCCTAAGGATTATGTTCATAGAACCCGCAACTTTGAAATAGAGAAACAATTCACTGAGTGATTTAAGTATTTAAAAATAAGAATCACTTACAATACACACAAAAATCTCGAGTCACTGGACTGAATTTTCAGTTTGTGTCCAGATACGCAGCACAACACAGCAGAGATCTGTTATGAATTATCGTGAGCAGGAGTCACAAGACTCAGATACACCTACATCACCCACATACTGTTTTAGAGCCTTCCTTTTGATAATTGCATCATCTAGAAACTGGCTTGGTAGAGAACTGAGGAAGCAGAGTTTATAAAGTCTATGAGGTGTTCTGAAGAATAAGTAGAAAGAACACAGGAAAAAGAAAGTGGAAAGATCAGATTATTTTCAGCACTAAATACACATTTTGAATAGAGTACCTGTCTATTAATGACTATTAGATATTCCTGAAACTATAACAGTTGGCCTTCTGTTTCTTTTGAATTTCCACTCTGCTACTGGATTTCCAGTTTGCTTATCTCTTCTGCCTCTCTGACTATATTCTCAGTGCTGTGCCATGACCCCTTTTATTTTCTGACCTCCTGTTAAATATAAAAAGTCCTCAAAGTTCTGTGCTCTGTTTTTTTCCTCTTCCTTCCTAAGCAATAGTTCCAGTCAACATCTCACACCAATGATTTCGACAACTGAATGATCCATAAAGATCTCATATTCAGGGCTGGGCGCGGTAGCTCACGTCTGTAATCCCAGCACTTTGGGAGGCTGAGGCGGGTGGATTATGAGGTCAGGAGATCAAGACCATCCTGGCTAACACGGTGAAACCCTGTCTCTACTAAAAATACAAAAACTATCCGGGTGTGTTGGTGGGTGCCTGTAGTCCCAGCTACTTGGGAGGCTGAAGCAGGAGAATGGCTTGAACCCAGGAGGCGGAGTTCGCAGTGAGCCCAGATAGCGCCACTGCACTCCAGCCTGGGCGACAGAGCGAGACTCCGTCTCAAAAATAAATAAATAAAAACCTCATATCCTATCATGTGTTCACAATCTCCATCCAGATTCTATCATTTAGCCATTTTCACAAATTAGAAATTTCCAAACAGCTTTAGGTATTTCCTCGAATCCCCATATCCAGTTAACCAACTGATTGATCTCATCCCTGCATCATTTCCTGTAGCTGCTTTTATTTTTCCATCCCTGCTGTCTTTCCTTTGTTGTAATTTACCTTCTGCAATAACTTCCTAAATACCTCTCTGCTTCTCACCACCTTCCTTTAGTAGTCATCCACACCCCCCCAGTCATCCTTCAAAAATACAGTTAAGGTCAATACGACCTGCTAAGTTAAAACCTTACTGGCTTTCCATCTTTTCTAATCAAAAAGCCTAAGTTATTTGATATAATCTTCAAGATCCATCACAGTTGAAATCTAAATTGCTTTATTAGTATTCTCATCAGTCCTTTTATTTGTTCTCCTTATTACTATTGGAGTACTGGGCACCTCCCACCTCAGCTTTATTCTCCTACTTACCCACCATCCCCTGAACAAAAAAAGATGCATAATACCTTACATCCTCTGAGCTCATGTTATTATCTTCATGTGGAATATCTTATTAGCACACAATGAATAGTAATGACAGCATGGCTACATTTGTTGAGCAATTTCTATTGAGTTATTCTAAGAGCTTGTCATTTATTACATAATTCAATCTTCACTCTACTCTCTGAGCTAAGTAGTATGATACCCATTTTATAGATGAAAAAACTGAGGCACAGAGTAGTTAAGCAACTCACCCAAAGTCACAGGATGATATACTATGAATGTGTGTCCCCACCCGAATCTCCTATTGAAATGTAATCCCCAATGTTGGAGGTGGGCCTAGTAGGAGATGACTGGATCATGAGGGTGGATTTCTCATGAATGGTTTAGCACCATCTGCTGGCTACTGTCCTGCTGATAGTGAGTGAGTTCTCATGAGATATGGTCATTTAAAAGTGTGTAGCACCTCCCCCATTCACTCTCTCTTGCTCCTGCTTTTGCCTTGGGACGTGTCTGCTCCTGTTTGCCTTCCACCGTGATTGTAAGCTTCCTGAAGCCTCCCCAGAAGCCAAGCAGATGCCAGCATCATGCTTCCTGTACAGCCTGCAGAGCCATAAGCCAATTAAACCTCTTTTCTTTATAAATTATAAAGAAAAATTTATAATTTTCCTTTAGCAGTTTCAGGTATTTCCTTATAGCAATGCAAAAATAGACTAAGACACGGGGCTTTCAAATTTTATTGAAATTCTAGTATAAGGCTTTCCATTTCATTTTGTCTGATTATTAAAGCAATATTTTAAAGCAAGTATTATTACATAAATTTCACAGGAAATTGTGATTTACAGTGGTCTGATTCCAAAATCTTTGCTATTTCCAGAATAAAATGTTTCCTCTCATCTAAGGAGAATACACAAGTTTTGTTGTTAGACTGAAATTTGGGGATCTCCCATTTGGCGTAGTATTACTTTCTCCATGAAGCTTTTAGTAGGCCAGCCAAGTGATGATGCTGTACTGGCTTGGGTTACACATTTTATGAGCTGCCAGCTGGAACACAATCAGCCAAGGGAAGGAAATTTGTGAGAGCAACTAAATTATGAATCTGCTTGTGACATCCAACTAGCATAGCTCTGATAACATCATTGGCTGAGATAAATGTTACATAATATCCAGTCTATGGACTACACACAGGCTGTTTCTAATCTTTACATAGTGTTTCCAGATATCCTTTGAAAATCCATACCTGAGACATTATTTGGAGCAACCGACTTTGGAGTTTTAGATTTTCCTATTTTCAAATATTTTTCTGAGTAAAATAGTGTGCTTGATTACGAATAAGAACATTATGGCCTTCATGCTGATGAGAAGCATTTTCTGCCCTAGTCATGTGGGAGGCTGCTCTTGCCTCTCCTAATGCATCTGCAGAGGATATCACGCCATTCAAACATTGCACAACCACACTTTTTTTTTTTTTTCCAAGATGCTTGCTTTCGCTAGGTAACTAAAGAGGACATTTTGCAGCTCTGTGTCAAAGATCAAAACAAAAACAGCAAAATCATGGCTCACATTCTTTTTTGTGTAAAACTGAATAGCTTAAATTCACCAGCAATGTCCTGCCTTTGGGTTAGTGGCCAAAATTGAAATAACATATCTAGAAAAAAAAATCCATTATAAAAGTAGTCTGGGAGATTGTAGATCACCTGAAAGTTTTAGAAAAGTACCTCTTTCCAATGTTATTATTTGAAAATGATGTTATTGAGGGGCAGGGAGTGTTGTGCACTTTAGTTTACACCCACAATAATTGCTGGCAGATGTATATAATTTCTAGTCAAAATTTCAAACCGAGACATTTGGTTTGGTCCTACGGATAATGAGGAAGTCATGCAGCAGTTGTACCTCTGGATACTGGTTTGAATGGTGAAAAGTAAAAAGTTCCATCAAACCACAACATAGACTGTAACCACCACTATATCAGCCTTTGCCATGAAGAAGTCCTATTTCTGGGTAATGGCACATCTATTTTTCAACCAGGCTCACATCTTCTGCCACCCTTGAAGCCTTCTTCTGCCTGCCATAGACATTTAACATCTGTCTTAGCTCATCCAGGCTGATAAACTACCATAGACTAGGTGGCTTATAAACAATAAACATTCAGATTTCAAAGTTCTGGAGATTAGGAAGTTCAAGATCAAGGTGCCAGCAAATCTGGTGTCTGGTGAGGACTCACTTCCTGATTTATAGCCAGTTGTCTTCTTGCTATGACCTCACATAAAAGAAGGGGTAAAGGATCTCTTTGGCACCTTTTTTATAAGGGTGCTAACTCCATTTATGAGGGTTTCACCCTCAAGACCTAATTATTTCCCAGAGGTTCCACCTCCAAATACCATCAAATTGAGAATTAGGTTTCAACACTTGAATTCTGGGAGGACATCTTCAGTGTATGTGGCATTATTCTCCTTTCCCCCCAACCCCCACCAAATTTATGTCATTCTCATATTACATCAACTCAAAAATCTAAGTCCAAAGTCTCATCTGAATTTCACCTAGATTAGATGTGTGTGAGACTCAAGGTATGATTCATTTTGTGGCTTTTTAAACTTTTAAGCTCAATGGTACAAGTGCAGGTTTGTCACATAGGTAAACTTGTGTCATGGGGGTTTGTTGTACAGATTATTTCATCACCCAGGTATTAAGCCTAGTACCCGTTAGTTATTTTTCCCGATCCTCTCCCTCCTCCCACCCTCCACCCTCTGATGGGCCCCGGTGTGTGTTGTTCTCCTCTATGTGTCCATGTGTTCTCATCATTTCGCTCCCACTCATAAGTGAGAACATGCAGTATTTGGTTTTCTGTTCCTGTGTTAGTTTGGTACTGATAATGGCCTCCAGTTCCATCCATGTCCCTGCAAAGGATACTGTCTCATTCTTTTTTATGGATGCATAGTATTCCATGACATATATGTACCACATTTTCTTTATCCAGTCTACCACTGATGGGGTTTCAGATTGGTTCCATGTCTTTACTGTTGTGAATAGTGCTGCAATGAACATATGTGTGCATGTGTCTTTATAATATTAATAGAATGATTTATATTCCTTTGGGTATATACTCAGTAATGGGATTGCCATCCTAAACAACTTATGCATTTCCAAAAATAATGATGGGACAGTCACAGGACAGACATTCTCATTCTAACAGAGAGGAGGAAAGGAAGAAAGGAGTGACTGGTCCCAAGTCGTCCAAAATCTAACAGGGCAACAACACTAAACCTTAAACAATATTAAAAACTAAGAATAATCTTTTTTTGACTCAATGTTCTGCCCTCCAATCCTACTGTGCCAGAAGTCCTTCTTTATAGACACAACGAGATAGTGATCCTGCCCCCACAGCTTTTCCAGATAGGAATTAGGCCCTCAAGGGTCTGGCAACCCTGCCCCTGTGGCTTCGTCCAGCCCACTCCCCACAGCTAGGGCAGATGACCCTGTAGCAGCTCTTTACCTGAAGTTTTGCTCCTGCAGCAGCTCTGTGCCTAGCTCCAGAGCCTATCCAGGGCAGGAGTCCCTGAGCCCAGAGCTTAGTTAGGAGGCCCTGTCCTTTTATATGTAGGTGGAGTTAGCCATGCAGTTAAGTGGAAATACGATGTATGCATTAGTATCAATCCCTGGAAGAAGAACACCAAGCACCAATGATCAATCCCAGGAGAGGACTCTTACCGCTTGACCAATTTTTGCTAAAGTTCTTAGATCTGGTAGAAGGTTTTATATAAATGCAGCTGCCAGAGATTTTGCACAAACCCAACTGGCAGAGTATAAATCCAGTGAGACAGAACGCTTACAAAGCCCATCAGGCAAAGCAACTTCATTACTCACAGATAGGCAATAAGAATCAATGGAACGCCTAGGATCCATGGTAAACTGGTTCCCCCAAGGCTCAGGAAAGCTTTCCGGGAGAGATGAGATCTTGTCTGCAAGTGCCCTGCTTTGCACTACAGACGAAAGACCCTGAAACCATTCTGCTCTGGGTTTTATACCCTAGGGGCTAATTGGATTGCTGGGCTGAAATGCTGCAGGAGGTCCTCTTCTAGGAGGGATGCAAAGATAGTGCAGGCTGTATTGAACTCTTCCTCCTTATCTCAGGATGTTGCCTTCTCAGTATATTCTGCCCAAGAGTTGCAAGCAAGAAGGGGATTGATTGGGCCAGCCAAGATCACCCAGGAACCCGTCTTCCTGCATATGACCCCCAGGCTCATGCACTTTACACACCTGCAGAGACTACATCCATCCGAGGCACAACCACTGTGGCCTGTGCCACATCTGGACTCACCGGAGCCACAAATGGGGTGGCTGGGGAGCACAGTGCTGTAGTGAAGGGAGCAAAGCCTGCAATGTGAGTGTCACTGGGAAGTGTGTCCCCACGGTCCCAGAAGCACAGGGGTCCCTCCTTTACATTCTTCCCTTGTCTTGAACAATAACTTCTGGCCACTGTTGAGATGACTAATCTCTATCAGATGGTCATTTGTCCACACCCTGAAAGTTCTCTTCTGACCATGCTTTCTTGATTTTTGTATTATGGATACGCTACAAATTTTCCAATATTAAATTTCTGTTTCCATTTTGATTAACAATTCCATCTTTAACCATTTCCCCTCTTCTCACAATTTTCTATAAGCAGTCAAGAGAATCCAGTAAAGACCTTCAACACTTTGCTCAGACATGTCCTCAGCAAAATACTCAATTTCTTCACTCACAAGTTCTACTTTCCACAAAACACTAGGACACAAACACAAATCAGCCAAGTTCTTCAGTACTTTATAACAAAGATGGCCTTGCCTTCATGATTCAAAAACATGTTCCTCATTTTTGTCTGAGATCTCATAAGAATGACCTTTATCAGCCATATTTCTACTAACATTCTGTTCAGGGTCACTTAGGTTTGCTTTGTTTTGTTTTGTTTGTTTGAGATAGAGTCTTGCTGTGTTATCAGGCTGGAGTGCAGTGGCATGATCTCGGTTCTCTGCAACTTCTGCCTCCCAGGTTCAAGCGATTCTCCTGCTTCAGCCTCCTGACTAGCTGGGATTACAGGTGCTCGCCACCATGCCCAGACAATTTTTGTATTTTTAGTAGAGACAGGGCTTCACCATGTTGGCCAGGCTGGTCTCGAACTCCTGACCTCATGTGATCCGCCCGCCTCAGCCCCCCAAAGTGCTGGTTTTACAGGCATGAGCCACCACGCCTGGCCACTTAGGTGTTTTCTAAGAAGATTTAGGCTTTCTCTAAACCCCTCCTCCTCTCAAGTCCTCTTTAGAATTGCTCCTAAGAATCTATTCCTGGCAATATAAGCGTTTTCTTTATGCACCTCAAACTCTTCAGCTTCAATCTTTTACCCAATGCCAAAGCCAGTCCTCCATTTTTATACACTTGTTAAGGCAGCACTCCACTTTTCAGCACCAATTTTTGCTGTAGCCTATCCTGGCTGCTACAACAAATTGCCATAGACCGGCTGCCTTAGGAACAATAAACATTTCTCACAGTTCTTGAGGCAGGAATTTCAAGATCAAGATGGAGGTGGATTTGGTATCCTATAAAGGCTCATTTCATATTTCACAGACAGACAGCTGTCTTCTCACTGTGCATTCACATTGTAGAAAGGGAAAAGGAACACTTTCAAGAACTTTTTATAAGGGCTTTAAACCCATTTATGAGGGCTTGGCCCTCATGATTTAATCACCTCTCAAAGTGATTGGCCCTCATGACAAATCACCTCTCGAATTCACCTCCTACCACCACCACCTTGGAAGTTAAGATTTCGACATATGAATTGAAGAGTGGGCAGGGAGGGAACACAAATATTTAATCTATAGCACCTAATAAACCATAGTCAATCTCTTTCTGATTGTCAGCTTTGTTTCCTCACTTGCTCTAGGATTAGGACTTCATTATATTTTTCAAAAAGCTTTTCTTTTTCATTTGTGTTTTGCAATTATTTAAAAGAAATTTGGATTAGAAGTCCTAATGTTCACCATTGAACAAATATCTTTAGTTATTTTCTATTTTTCCAGCGTTCTAATAGCCTTATTACAAATATAAAGAAAATATTTTAATGAGAAAAGTCTACCTCCACCTTATTATAAAAACGTCTCAACTTTTTGTTTTTTTTGAAGTCCTCTACCAATTCTATTTTATACACATAACTAGCTGTACTCCTATATAAATCAGTTAACAGTGGGAGGCCGAGGCAGGTGGATCACAAGGTCAGGAGATCGAGACCATCCTGGCTAACACGGTGAAACCCCATGTCTACTAAAAAAAAAAAGGCTGGGTTTGGTGGCACACCCCTGTAGTCCCAGCTACTCGGGAGGCTGAGGCAGGAGAATGGCATGAACCCAGAAGGCAGAGCTTGCAGTGAACCGGGATTGTGCCACT
The DNA here is from genome assembly GCF_009764315.1 of Trachypithecus francoisi. Lineage (NCBI taxonomy): Eukaryota > Metazoa > Chordata > Mammalia > Primates > Cercopithecidae > Trachypithecus > Trachypithecus francoisi. The sequence continues at coordinate 75,936,743 of NW_022681472.1, read as the reverse complement.
GCACTCCAGCCTGGGCGACAGAGCGAGACTCCATCTCAAAAAAAAAATAAATATAAATAAATAAAAATCAGTTAACAAGATGAGATTTGGGTAGGCCCAGAGAGCCAAACCACATCATTTAACTCTTTAGTTCATTTGGAAATTTCTTAGAGTATGTTCTGTGGTCATATTCCATAAATACAGACAATCACATGGAAGTTTTCGGTTTTCCTTAAACAAAAATTAGTAGAACCAACCCCTAGAGATATACATTTAGTATGTCTAGGGTTAAATATATATGTACATATAAAATTAATACAATTATGTAAGTATAATTAGCATAAACATTTTATGATTATAATACATATATTATCTAATTTTTAAAAGTTTCAAGTTGAGGAAGAGTAAATAAATAATAAAGCAGAGTATTGTTTAACAAAACAATGTTTGACTCATTATTTTCTCCAAAATTCGTGGTCTCTAATTTCTTTCTTAATTAATATATTGTATAACACTCATCCCCATTGTTTCAGTTATTACTTTAAATACTAATACTTCCCATGTAAAAGTGAGTCATAGAGTCCAATGTGCCTGGCTAGCAGCATCGACTACAGGGCATCTATAGGCAGGGTTCGCTGAATAGGGGAGACAGAGCTACCTGTCTAGTATGATGATTGGGCTCTATGGAGGATAGTAATCTAGAGCTTAAGATGGGAAAACAAGATCTTACTGCAAAAACGAAACCTGATGAAACCCCTATATTTGACCAGAGTACTCAAAGCACTAGCCTGGAGTCAGAATACAGCTAGATTTTCTCCAGCCACTTCCCCAACACGTCCTGGAGGAGACCTGTTTTGAGACCTGTTTGTACTGCTGACTTAAGTAGAGGTATGTGTGTGTATGTGTGTGTCTGTGTGTGTGTTTTAAGATAACGGGGCCAGCTGACAAGAGAGACTGGAGTTGTGAACCCTGAACAATTTATGAAATCTTTTGAGCATATAAAGAAATCTGAGGACTATCATGTTACAGATGTGGAAGATGCAACTCTAGGACAGATTGTTGCTACAGCAGCTCTGATAATAGAACACAAATTCATCCATTTCTGTTCTAAGAGAGGAAGAATAGAAGATGTTATCATTAACGATGAATGCAGAGAAAAGCAGCTTGGCAAGTTGTTATTATCAACCCTGACTTTACTAAGCTAGAAACTGAACTGTTATAAGATTTCCCTTGAATTTCTACCACAAAACGTTGGTTTGTATAAAAAGCTTGGATACACTATATCTGAGGAAAACCGCATGGGCTGGAGGTTTCTAAACTAAAAATCTTTTCTAGAAAATTGTTAAAGGGGCCAATGCTGTAAGTCTATACTCTTTGCAGAGTTAAAATAATGTATAGCTGCAGCCCAGTAACCTCCATAAGTACTGGACTGAAAAAAAACATGGCAATACTACAAGTATAATGACATTTAGAAGATTATTTTGGGCTGGTGGGATGTGTGTGAATTTAGATTACAAATGAATATTATAAAGGGAATGATTTTTAACCAAAGGAATATAATTTTAGCTTGAATCTTTTATTGAATGTATTTTTTTTGAAGTTTGGCTTCATTTCTTGGTAGTCAAGATGATGGGTAATAAGGAGTCATATGTCTGCTGTGTTGCTCATTTTTAAAAAGTGTATGTTGAATAAGGCTGTTTCTTATCACACGCAAAAAATTAAATATTTTTGTTTCAAAGAAACATATCTCAATACACTTAGGGCTGTATCATTTCCCATATATTAAGTGAGGATGGATAAATTAGTTATTACAACTAAACACAGTACAGTCCAACATGTGGTGATACTAATGCAGGCAAACTTGTTCAGCCTTTTAAAGAAGTGTAGAAGAAATGAAAATGCTTCATTTGACAAGATTCAAAGTAAAATAATTTAAAAGTTTTACTAGAAGTTTGTACAGTTCTGTGTAGATAAAAAGCACCATTTTTCTTATTTGTGAAATATAATTATTCATTTGTTAAAAATACTGAAAAGCAATTATATTGGGAAATCTAAGGTATTTTTAACAGTGAATTAGCAAATCTCAGCATATGTATTTCTACCCCAGTGTTTCTTTTCATGGGCATCTGAAGCCTCTGTTCTGAGTAACATTTTTATCAAAAATGTAATATTAGAGAATTGAGTGGAATACAATATTTTAAAATGTATTGATATTGTTTGTAGGCTCCACCCAAATCTCATGTGGAATTGTAATCCCCAGTATTGGAGGTGGAGTCTGGAGGGAGGTGATTGGATCTTGGGGCCAGATCCCTTATGAATGACTAATCCCTCATGAATTATTGATTATGCTCTCCATTCACCTTCAAGCATCCTGAGGCACCTTTTGTCACCTGCTCTCTATGCTCAGAATATCTGGCTGTAATCCAAACTTCTGCAACATCCAAACATCTTTCGGGACATAGTTCAAGTGTTCTTTGTCTTCTGCATGATGCTTTCTCCGAGGTTCTCAACCAGAAGTAATCCATCTCCATTTTCCACAGAATTTTAATTTCATGCATTTGATTTATACTTTTTTTCCTTCTCAAATTTGTGAGCAAGTATCACTAGAAAGAAGACTCTTGAATAGCAACTCTTTTCTTTCTAGTGATATTTTTTTATCTCTGTATTCCCCATCAGGCTTACAACAATGTTGTCATAAAAGCAAAGACATGAAAATTACGCAATATAAAATAGTGCTTTTTCTTTGTGTAACTAATAACTACAATTCTGTAGGAAATTGTAATTCACAGTGATTTTTGCAACTATTGTCCTAATACAATCTTACAACAAACCTGGAGGAAGGAATGAATAGCATGGACATTTGGTAGATGAAGAAATTGGAGGTCAGAGAGGCTGGTTGGTAGGAGACTTGGGTTTTCAACCAAAGCCAGACCCATAGGGTCTGATTACTTCCCTCCACATTTCCTCTCACCCTATACATTCCCCAAAACAAAACCACAAATTCTATTCCACTCTGTCAGCTGCACTTATACTTGGTTGACACTTATTCTTCATCTTACAACTACAAGCAAGCTTTCAACTTTATCCATGACATTACTCTAAGTATTAAAACATCATAAAAACATTTATATTAATAAGTATGAGATTACTATTAATGTCTAAGAGGCATCCATAAGCTAGGATTTTATTTCCTTTCTTATATACAATGTTATGATTCCTGGAGCACTCAAAAGAAATTTGTTTTGCCATTAATGTCCCAAGGACTGTTTTTTTATGCCCAACACTTGCTTAAAAATTATGTTTACTTTATATTTGAATCATGACTTTTTTTGAATAGTTCTTTGTTCATTCTGGTGATTTCTATTGTCTTTTAAGAACATTATTTGCATTTACCAGATCTTCAGCTTTCCATGTTTTAAATGACTTTCTACTTTATTCAATCCCACATTTTTTTCTTAAAATATTTCACCCCTTTTCCCAAAAACATCATCTTTCTGCTTCAGTCTGAGTTATTGGGTCTAACAGGAATTATCCTGAAACCTACATCTCTTTAATGCTAAATTAGACCTGCTGTAACATGGATCTGATATCTTCTAATTTTTGTTTCTACTCCTCATTTCTTTTAGTTTATATTTAAGTAACTTCCTAAGACAAGAGTGAATGAAAAGTAAACTTTATGAATCATGAATGCCTTTGTGGCACACTCACACTTGATTCATAATTCATGGATATAGAATTTGAAGATTGAAAATATTTTTTTCTCATAAATCTGAAGAAATTGTTTCATCTACTTCCACATCTAGTATTATTGATAAGGATCATAATATTAGCCTGATTAATGCTTCTTTAGTAGTGATTGTTTTTTAAAATTTTAGTCTTCAAAATTTTAGAAGCTTTTCTTAATTTTTGGTGTTTGGATAAATAATCAGAATGTACACAGGGATGTATGTCTTTTTTTAATTTGTGGTCTCTTAAGAGACTTATTGATAGCACTTTTCCCTATGCAGATTCTCAGTCAATAGATTTATTTTTTGAACTCTAGTTACAGGCCACAATATTACAGCATCATTAGAGAATGTGCTTGAATATCAGAGTCAAATGGCTTTTTAACATTTAGACAAAATTAGGAGGATATAGTGCTCCTGCACCGGAACAATCTATTCTACCCCTCACAGTGACAGAGTATGTCCCTAGAGGAACCAAGAAGGATACCAGGCAACTTTACATGGAGAATTTGCCCCTAAGTAAAAGCAAGACAGAGCTGAGCAATTGTTGGTTTTATCATCACAAAGTTATCCATAATATAAATTACTCCATGTCCCCTGGGACAGAGCAACAGGTGAAAGGAAGCTTTGAGTAACAGTAAAATTTTTTTTTCTTAGAAAAAAAATATCACAAATAGGAAAGAAGTGTTCCTCACTAACAGACCTGAGGTGGGTTCTTAAATCTGAAGTGTGTTCTGTATTAACTGTGGGAAATTTTTCTATAATTTAATAAATCCTTCATTTTTGTTTTCTTCATTTTTTCTTTCTGTGCCTTTTATTTACAGGATATTGACTAATAGAACTATTTCTATTTATTCTATTTATGTATATTCCATGTCTATTTTTTGCTTCATATTTTGGAAACTTTATTGACTTTCTTTGCAATCCTCCTATTGAATATTTTCAAACTGTCACAGTTTAAATTATTAAGATCTTTTTTCTTATTCTGGTGGTTTGTTTTTTATGATGCATTATATTTTTAAACACATCTGAGTGTTAATTCCTACCAGCACTAGTATAAAACAGAACATACCTCACATATTGAAAACATACCAAAATTATGACCATTCCACACAATTTAGTCTTTCTCTAGTGTTTGCTATCTTAATGAGAGGCTGTCAGATTGGTTTTCAATACAGTTATCTCCATCTCATCTCTTGGACTATCTCATTTTTAAGGGACACTTTTCCTAACTACTGCAAAGCCTACTTCTCCATCTTTGCACTTTTCCCAACATCAATTTCTCATTTGTCTTCTTGATGATTTTATTGGTTGTCTCTGCCACTAGATGTAAAGGCAGAAACTGCACCTATTTTTGTTCACCATGTATAGTGCCTGTGACTTGACAGACAACAGTCATTATGACTGTGAATGAATAAAAGAACCTATGCATGCATATATAATTATGATATCTTATTGCTATAAAATTTTAGAGGCCAGGTTATGTCAAGGGAATTTGCATTGCAATGAAAACTACTTATGATTTTGTTAATATGTTAGTTTAAATTATCCCTTTGAGGAATTTGTATTTGAGTTTTAAATGAGTTAGAAGTGGTTACTTGTAATTTTTTTTATCTGTAATGAGATTCTGTGTTGGAAATTAGCTGTTTTAATTTTTTTTAAATATACTTTATTTTTAAAGCAATTTTAAGTTTACAAAATAAATTGAAAGGAAGATACAGAGATTTTTCATATGCCCCTACCCACACATAGTCACAGCTTCCTCCATTACCAGCATCTCCCACTGCAGTAGTACATTTGTTATAACTGATTAATTTACATTGACATATTACCAGCCAAAATCCATAGTTTACATTTAGGGTTCATTCTTTGTGCTGTACATTCTGTGGGTTTAGGTAATTCATAATGACATGAATTCACAATTTGAATGTCATACAGATCAATATCACTGGCTCTAAAATTTCTCTTTGCTATGCCTCTTCACATTCCTCTCTCTCCACTAAGCCCTAGCAACCACTGATCTTTTTACCATCTCCACAATATTACCTTTTCCAGAATGTCATATAGTTGGAAAGACACAGTATATTAGTCTTTTGGATTGGTTTCTTTCATTTAGTATAATATTCATTTAAGTTTCTACCATGTGTTTTCATGACTTGATAGCTATATATTTTTTTAAGGCCGAGCAATATTCCATGATCAGGATGTACCACAGGTTATTCATTCACTTATCAAAGGACATACTGGTTGCTTCCAAGTTTTGGTGATTATGAATAAAGCTGCTAGAAATATCTGTATGCAGGTTTTCATGTGGACTTAGTCTTTATTTCCTTTGAGTAAATACCAATTATCACAATTTCTGAATCATATGGTACGAGTATGTTTAGCTTTGGAAGAAACCTCCAAACTGTCTCCCAAAGTGGCTGTAGCATTTTGCATTTCCATCAGCCACAAATGTGTGTTGCTGTTGGTTCACATCTTTGTCAATATTTGGTGATGTCAGTGTTCTGGATTTTGGTCATTTTAATAGGTGTGTATTGGTATCTTATTGTTTTAATTTGCATTTCCGTGATGACATATGAGGTAGAACATCTTTCATTTGCTTATTTTCATTCATATATCTTTTTTGGTGAGGTGTCTGTTAAAATCTTTGGCCATTTTTAAATCAGGTCATTTGTTTCTTGTTTTTCTATCTTTAATTTGTATTGTTACCCCAACCTCTATGCCTATATATGATCTCCTACCTCCAAGAAGCAGACTATAGGCTATTAAGAGGAAGAAACAATAATAGTTACTATGTAAATACATATTTGGAATGATGTTGAAAAGTGTTATGGAGTAAAACAAAACAGCACAAAGGAAACAATATGTGCTAGAGGACAGGTTTTGCTGTTGTCGTGTTTAGTTAGTTTTTATATTGAGTGGTCAGGGAAGGTGTCACTGTAAAGATATTCATTGTACAGAGTTCAGAAGGAAGGGGGCACGCCATGTAGCCATCTAGTTTAAAAGTATTTTGGACAGCTTTTAAAAAATAACTGCAAAGATCATGAAATAGAAACAAGTTTGACACGGTTGAGGAACATTAATACCTTACCTGTATGACTGAAGCAAAATAATTAAGGAAAAAGATAATAGACGAATTTAGGGCAGTGGCCAGGATGCATATCGTGTGTGCCTTTGGTAAGGGTTTTGAGTTTTATCCTGAATGAAATGGGAAACCATTGAATATCATTTTATACACCAAGCACTATTAAGCCTTGAAGATATTAAGTTGTATCTCTAAGGAGCTGACAATTCAATATTGGAGACAGGCATGTAGTTAAAACAGCATTATAGATGATGAAACACCATGCAGGGGAAATTTTCAGGGAGTAACAATGAAGTCCATCTATCCCATCAGAGGATGTCATAACTTAGAAAGAAGTAGAGATGTATAAACAATCTCATCCATCTTTCTTTGTTTCTCAGAGTTCTGATTTTTAATGGGCTCCAGTAACAGGTCTTGGAGTCTTCAAATTGTTGAGTCAATCTTGGGAGGACAGCCAGAGCTTATTTACAGAGACCTAGAAAGACTCAGAATAAATTGCTGCTACAGTGCCAGTAACCTGAGTCTTCATGCATTCTCCTGGTTACGTCATCCCTATTCTCTGACCTTCTGCCATCTTGGAAAAATCTATTTGATCGAGCTTTTTCTACAGTTTTTCTGATTAGCATTTCACATCCCTGCTAACTCTAGTTGCTCCCTTTATTCAGAGGCAATCTTTCAATGGGGCCTTCTATCAATGTCCAATCAGGGAAACAGAAATCACTGAAGGTATTTCAGGCAGAAGGGGATTTAATATAGAGTATCATTTATAAAATATTAGAATGTCTGGAGAAACAAAAGAGGAAAGCTAATGTTACATAGAAGTCTGCAGCCACAGGGAGCCTCTATTTTCACTACAGATTGCAGGAGCTGGCATTCTCCATGACATTCTTAGAGATGCTGCTGCTGCTGCTGCTGCTGCTGCTGTTCATTAGGAAACCATAAGGCCACATACCTGTCGATGCTGCTGCCAGTAATTGAAATGTCATCCACCTTCCTCAGGCCTTCTAATCCCATGTAAGTGCTTCCCACTCATCTAACATAAATGTAACTGGCAAGTAAGATGATCAATTCATCCTCATTTGCCAAGGAATTTTCAAGTTTTAGCAGTGAAAAACTTACATCTCTGGAAACCCAGGCAAACCAGTCCTATTGATATCTAATAGGCAAAGGAAATTGGGCAATGTAGTTTTCAGGTTTCCAGTCTCAGCAGTACAAAGGAGAGTAAAGAAAAGTTGCTCTGGGGCTGAGTACCAGCAACAGTTCTCGAACACAGTTGCTTTAAGGAAAATACAGATGACTTACAACTAATATGCCACCCCTACTTAAATGTGAGCATGCCGATTATTCAGAACTCCTGTTATAACTATGATGGTTGACCACTGACCATGAAAAGGCCAGACTTTGAGTCTAGGATTTTTGTAAGGTTAAGATGACTATTATATAGCACAAATTCAATAAAAGGTTGAAGTTACTATTTATAAATACACAGTAGTAATATGTTACTATTACTACTGCTACTACTAACAGGAACATAGTAACTGATGAGCAAAAAGAGGCTGTAAAGAGAATAATGAAATTGAGGACAGGCATGGAAAAAGAATAATAAAAACAAATTCACTAGTTGACTTCTCTAGTTTCAAAGGGCAGAGCTTATATTTTGTGACTATTCTCATTCCTCCCAAAATGTAGTTCTAGACATTTCTAATGCCTCCCAGAGGAGGAAGTAAACTCATTTTCCTGGTATAATTGTGGCTATGGGGCTTAGCTTATTTAAGGAGCCAAGAACTACCTCACTCCTATCCCTGCCCAATGGCTCTTGCTATGCTAAAAAGGCAAGGAACATTCCACTGTCAAAACACACAATAAAGCAAAGACTAAATATCATTTTAAACATTAAAGAATGTCATGCAAGTTTTTGGTAGCAAGAGGAATTCACTACACATTCACTGGAGCAGAATCTTTGCTTGGCTATGATTTTGCTTGCATGGCTTTCAAAAATTTCCATAAAATGTATTTAGATTTTATGCCATTATTTTGGATTATCAAGTAAACATTTAATAAGAAGACTGGTAATAAATCGCCCTTTAGGCAGGATGGTGCAATCTAGAAATGGCTTCCCTGACACTGAAGAGCAGATAGCAACTCCAGACCTCTGTGTTTCTCACAAAATTGTGTAGAGAGGGTTTTCAGAGTTCTCAGACTACAGCCCAAAGTTCATCCCTTAAGAGAGCTTTCATCATGTGTTCTTGTTTACAATCCTGTATTCTGGCTGCCAGACAGGGCACTCACAGCTTTCTAACCTGAATGTACAGACACTGCATGTTTATCCATCCTGGGGCTCTGACATCTGATGCCCAGCTGTGCTGACGTCCGAAGAATGGACTCCAGAGGCAAGGCTCCAGTGACTGCTCCCGGGGAACAACTCCCAGGGAGGGACACAAATCCATCACAGATGACAGAGGAGGGAGGCTCCAGGGAAAGGCAGCTGAGGCTGCAAGGACGTTCAGTAGGGAAAATTTTTGCTGGGTGTGCACATATGATTTGGGGGTTGTAGAAACAGCTAAAGAGTTGCTAATGGACCATTTATTTCTCAGAGCAGAAAATAGCAGAGTTCTATATTTTTTTAATGACATGTTACATTTGCTCTCCCATCCCCTTATGTGGAATGCACATCTACTTGTGCCCTCTTTGACTCTTTCACAGTAATGCTCTTTTTAACTCTCCTTATTCATGCATCCATTCATTTCATTCATTCATCTAGTTATTCATCCCCTTTTTGATATTAAATGCTTGGACTGTGTCAGGCACTGTGCTAGGAACTAGGAACACAAGAAATAAAAGGAAGTATTTATTCAAGGGGATTTCTTCTCTCTTCCATGGTCAACAGTAAGCATGTAATTCAAATGTATTTTGAAAAGCACATTGATATATGGTTCCAATATATGGAACAGTGGTTCAATATATTAAAAGCCACTATGAGAAAACCTCCATTTTTCCTGATATCCTGTCCAAGGGTAAGCATGTTTGTTTTTAGATCCCCTGAGACTAATAGATGTGGCTTTTGATACAGTGGTGGAGTTGTGGGTGAAGAAAGGCACAAATGAGAGACAGTGGTCAGAAAAGAGAAACAGTTACTTCTCGTGGGCCAGATATTTTACCAAAGACTCTGCTGATGAGTGAAACATTGGCCCAGGCTTAACTTGTGGTCAACTAAATTATGACTACATCTACCATCACAACATTTGGGGAATTTTTTACAAGCTGTGTAAAAAATGTTTACCTCTCTCTTGCACTTTCTCAACTTATTTAAACACACACACACACATACACACACACACACACCCAAATGCTGAATTTTATGTATATATTTTTCCTGTTGAATTTTGTCCTATTGGTTAAATTCATTATCTAAATCTGGTGAAATCATTAGGAATGTTGCTTTTGTCATCTATTATTGCAACTACTCCACCCAGCTTTATGTCTTTTGAACATTTCACAATCATGCCTTCTTTCCCTTTTTTCTCTGTGCAATCCATCTACCACATGGCAACCAGAGTGATCTTTCTAAAGTAAAAACAAAACAACAACAACAACAACAAAACCAATCTTCTTTTCCCCCCACCCACATATAGTTTTAATGTGGAAAATGCCTCAGTGTGGAATCAAGACTTTCAAAATTCCCCTCTTGTTTGCCTCTTCTTCAACTCCTGACACTAACTCTCCCTTACTTCCAAGTGGATTGAACTACTTAGAAGCTCTCAGAACTCAGCATACACCTGCTGTCTACCTACTTGCCCCAATCTTCCTTTTAGGATGCACTTTTCCTTTTAATCATCCTTAAAAAACATTATTCTTCTTTCAAGCATCTGCCATATTGCACCTTCACTGGAAAAGCCTTTTTTGGAAACACCTACATCCACATCCCCTCCTTCAGGCTAGTGTTTCATTCTCTGTGTTTTCATGGTAATTTACAGATACTCTACTATGCCATTTGTAACATCCGTTAAAACTCAGCTTGTCAACTCTATAATGCTCATACAGTCACCTCAGTATTCTGGTAAGATGCAGATTCTGATTCAGTTGTTCTGAGATGGTGAGGTCTGAAAGCCTGGATTTCTAATAAGTTCCTAGGTTATGCATGCTGATGCTACTATCACAGGCCACTTTGAGTAAGAAGAATCTAACTCTTTGTATATGTTTCCTTTCTCCACTGTGAACTGCTTGAAATGAGAGCCTGTGACTTACTCATCTTTGATTCTTTAGGTCCCAACACACGTACGAAGATGAAAAACATTTTAGATGAATTGGTTTTGTGTTATTATCCGATAATAGTTATTTGTTGTTTTGTTTCATATTTGACATCAAACAGTTTTGAGATTCAGAGAATTTCTGCTTTGGGGTATCTTTTTTTTCTGACTTTTTTTTCTTTTAACTTTTAAGTTTGGGGGTACATGTGAGGGGTTGTTACACAGCTAAACACACGTCACAGGGATTTGTTGTATATGTTATCTCATCACCCAGATACAGTTCTTTAAAATGTTGAACAGAGCTATAAGAAACTAATCTTCATGTTGACATTTATATGATTCCAACATTTCATTCAAAATAACTCGGCTTTTACATTTTTGACTTAGGTTGAAAACTAATTGCTGAAAGGGGAGCTCTAGACAGCACCTTTTCTAATGTTTGCTGAGATACAGCAAAGGATGTAAAAATAAGTTGGTGACAAATACTAATATTTATGTTAGGATACTTGCATAAGCCTTACGGAAACCACTTTCCCATACATATTTCTTTCAATGTTCATTTACAACCACTGTGTAAGATAAAGAGTGTGTATGTTAAGGAAACATAGATTCACTGGTTTTGATACCTGACTCTGCCATTTACCAGCTGTGTGATCTTGGGAAATTCACATAAAATCTTTTAGTTTCTATTCACCATCTGTAAAATGGAGATGGTAATAGTTTTTCTGCCTCATAGGGTTTATTGAGAATAAATGTGTTAATATGCATGAGGTTCTTAGACCAGTGCTTGCATGTATTCAGTGTAAGTATGGGCCATTATTATTTACTTATTTACTCAAAATATTTGAGTCCCTGCTCTATGTCACACGCTGTGGTCTATGCTGGAACTACAGTGATGCATAAGATAATACATCTCTTCTCAAGGAGCACATTGTCTTGGAAAATCAGACAATAACCAAGTAAACAAACAAATAAATAGTTAAAAGTTGACATGTGTGCTGTATAGTAGCCAAACAGGGCCATATCACAGAGCAGAAAAGAGAGTGGGAAGCTAGTTAAATAAGGTAGTCACAATCAGAAAAGCCATCCCTACCAATGGGACTTTGAATTTAAGACCTGAAGGGGATTAAGCCAGTCAGGGATGAGCAGAAGTGAGAACATTGCAGGCAACAGAAACAGCCTTTGCAAAGATCTGAGGTAGGAAATAAATATATGACCATAACCCTCTTCTATGGGATGAAACTGAAGCAAAGTGAGTTCAAGTGTTTTGCCCATTGTTCAATCCTAACCTCCATCAAAGAGGAGATCACAACCCAAATTCCTGATTAATATGGCTCTTATCATTATACCATGTTGTGCACCCACAACATGGAAGGAAAAACAAAGTGGCCAGCTATTTGTTCATGAGATTGGTTCAGCCACTTCCCAGTCTGAAAGAATTACACATTTAAACCAGCCTTGTCATCTATAGGTAGAGATGGATAGAGGATGACAGGAAAGCCCAGGTCTTCTTCATAAAGCTATCCAGAAAAAACCTGAAATATTCTTAATTCTCATTTAAACATATTTCCATAGTGTATTAGCTGGTTTTCACTAGGTTATGCAAAAATAAATTACTCCAAAATTAAAATTATAATGTTCAAAAAATTTTTATTTCTTGCTTGTCTTGCATTTTGGTGATGATTTTGTTGTTGCTCTGTTCATCCCAGGGTGCAGCTGAAGGAATTAGACCCTATGGGATATTCTGGCCTATTAGCGAATGGAAAAGAATGAGGGCATAATCACACAATGGCTCTTAAATGTCCTCGAAGAATTTCATACCACTTTCACTCATGCAAGGAAAAATAGTTTGGCCAAAATCAATTTGATGGCCAAATGTAAAACCAACAAGGTAGAAATTGGAGGGGATATATAATATTCTCCCAACGGGATGCAATATACAGAACAATAATATGATATACTACGTGTACTAAACAGAGACATTCAAAATGTGTCTCATCCGAATTTAGAATAATTCAACAGCTATTGAAATTTTGAGATATGTGAAGTGCTTATTATCAGGATTTTGAGAGGAATTTTATTCGACTTGATCCACATATTTATTCACTAGTTATTGAGTGTTGCTATAGACAAGAATCTGTATATTTCCTCTTTACTTTTAAATCTATACTTCTCTATATGAAAAATGAAAAACCCTTTTTGCAAGGGGGAACTAACGCAACTGAGGCAAAGATTTGTTTGCAAACCATACGTAGAGAAAAAGAAAGAAATCATATTCTTTAAAATACATTTTATTATAATAAAATATGGAGATGGAGTCTTGCTATGTTGCCCAAGCCGGTCTCCAGCTAAGCTCAAGCAATCCTCCTACCTCAGCCTTCCAAAGTGCACGAGCATGAATCACCACACCCAGGCAGAAATTATATCCTTTGCCTTAGTTATAACATGTAAAAACATATGGTTAAATTTTAACTATTGTTTACACCAACATGGAGAGCCTTCTCTTTTTCTCTCTTTCTGCTTTCTTCCAGAATCTCTGCTCAGTACCTGCACCGGTAACAGTATCCTAGTTTGACCATAAGAAAAACATATGTGCTCATTAGCTATCTCAGATAAGCCAAGGACTAAACCTTATAAGGTATGCTACAAAATTGGAAATGGTGAAAGCAGCAGCTTTCCAAATGCACATGATTCAGAAGAGCTGAAAGGTTTTTAACAACCCTCCACAAATATATTTTTCACTAAGATGTAAATTGAGGACCCAAGAGACTTACTTTTAAGTTGGTGTCTTAGAGACCCAAAGGATAATAGTGTTGGGTGTGAATCCTATGCTATGGGACAAATCTGATGAAAAGAAAAATAATCTTTTATTTTTGTCTTATTTTCTACTTTTCAATAATACGCTGCAAAGAAAGGTCACTTTCCTGAGATTAACCCTTTGCTAGACAGAGCTACAGACTTTAACTTAATGCAATTACTCTATAATTCCAGAGTCATATTCCCTGGTACATACAGGACTGATATATTTAGCTGGCCACACTGATATGTTAACTGCTACACACCAGTAGTTAAAATTGTGAAATGCTTCTATATCTGTTAGTGAAAAGCTGTTCCCTGAACTTCCTCCCTGTTGATAAATGTTTTTGAAATTCACCTCTGTTGAAGTGTTGGTGTTTATGATCAAGTTGGAACAATGGGGTAAGGAAAAGATCTGGGGTTCAAAGAGTAAAGTTTGAGCCTCAGCTCTGTCACTGATTTGGAGATTCAGTACTTAGCCTCTTACCTTCTCACTATTTCTTTTTCTTTATTAAAAAAATTGAAAATGGCAATAACAACTTTTTGCCTACCTCATAGGACTGACTGACAATCAAATGAATGCCAACCATAACACAGATAACCTGTAGCAGGCTTATTATGCATTAGAAATTCTAAATGCTTTACATCCTTACCTCCCCTCACCCCACACTCAACACCATACGGGAGAAGTTATTACTACTCCTATTTTTTAGGTGAAGAAACTAAGATTGTGCAAGTACACCTTACCCAAGGTTATACAGATGGGATTTGGTAGAGCTAGAACTCAATCCAAGATCACTCTGATTCCAGGGCTTATCCAGTTAGTAAAACATTAGAAAGGGTATTAAAAATGCAAGATTTTCTCACACTTTTACTTTCAAGCACCAACATTTGGATGAAGGTAACCATGGTCATGTTCTTGATTGCCAGGTAATATTATCTCTTTAAAAAATCTGATCCTGGCCTCCCCCAAAAAATTCCAAAATAAAAAATCCAATTTCTTGCTCCATAGACCATATGCCTTCTAAAACACATATGATAGCTCTTTAATAAGATCAGGACACACAAATGTTTTTGATCAGGTTTCCCAATATCTGTGCTCCTCTGATGACAAAACATGCTATAGTCATTTTCCAAGGCTTGGTAAGATTCTCTCTGGTCAAGTGTGCTGGAAGGAGGAGGGCTCATCTGGCAACGTCTGTGCACTTAATGGAAAGGAAGCGGCCTGAAGCATTGAGCCCATATGTTTACTCAGCTGTTGGTTTGTCTCCCCATCTGGAAAAAGATTGAGGGCATGCAGAGTCTCTGACCTTGAAATAGGGTAGTAGGCAATAAACCCATGCTGACCACAGACTCCCAATAACCATTTTGAAATAAACCAGGAAAAATGGCAGAGAATTCTGGACAAAGCCCAGCTTAGACTAGAGCCTATCTTTGAGAAAAAATTTCCCCATTATGGCTACTTTACGTAACAGTAATCTATTCTTGAGTGTTGTACTTTTCTTCACATTCCTCCCCAGTCTTGGTTATGTTTTTATCAGCAACATGAAAAGCGACTAATACAGGGTTCAATAAGCTTCAGTAAACCCAACAAGCCTAATATCAACTGAAGCTGATATTATCAACTTCCCATCCTTTGAAGAAAATAATTTAGAATTTTTTTTCTGATCTTGGAATGCATATGTTGGTATGGTTTGGCTCTATGTCTCCACCCAAATATCATGTCAAATTATAATCCCTATGTGTCAGAGGAGGGGTTTGGTGGGAGGATCCTTGGATCATGGGGGCAGATTTCCCCCTTGCTGTTCTCACAGGGAGTGAGTTCTCACAAGATATGATGGTTTAAAAGTGTGTTGCACCTTCCCCTTCTTTCTCTTTCTCTCTCCTGCTGGCCATGGTCAGATGTGCTTGCTTTCTCTTTGCCTTCTGCCATGACTGTAAGTTTCCTGAGGCCTTGTAGCCATGCTTTCTGTACAGCCTGTGGAACTGTGAGTCAATTAAACCTCTCTTCTTCATAAAGTTCCCAGTCTCTGGTAGTTCTTTATAGCAGTGGAAAAATGGACTATATACAGAAAATTCGTACTGTGAGTGGAGAACTGCTATAAAGATACCCAAAATTGTGGGAGTACCTTTGGAACTGGGTAATGGGCAGAGGTTGGAACAGTTTGGAAGGCTCAGAAGAAGACAGGAAGTTGTGGCAAAGTTTGGAATTTCCTAGACTTGTTGAATAGTTGTGAACAAATTGCTGACGGCGGTATGTACAATGAAGTCCAGGCTGAGGTGGTCTCAGATGAAGATGAGGAACTTATTGAGAAATGGAGTAAAGGTTATTCTTGCTATGCTTTGACAAAGAGACCAGCAGCATTTTGCCTCTGCCCTAGAGAACTGTGGAACTTTGAACTCGGGAGAGATGATTTGAGGTACCTGGCAGAAGATGGCAGCAAAGAATTCAAGATTTGGCCTGGTTGTTTCTAAAAGTGTATGCTCATACACATGAAGAAAGAGATGGTCTGAAATTATATTTAAAAGGCAAGCAGAGTATGAAAGTTTAGAAAATTTGCAACCTGACCATGTGGTAGAAAAGAAAAACCAATTTTCTGAGGGGGACTTCAAGCCAGCTGCAGAAATTTGTGTGAGTAACGAGGAACCGAATGTTAATAGCCAAGACAATGGGGAAAAATGTCTCAGGAAATTACAGCAATCTTGGTGGCAGCCCCTGCCACCACTGTATCAGAGGCCTAGAGGGAAAAATGGTTTAATGGGCTGGGCCCAGGGCCTCCCTGCTTTGTGCAGTTTAAGGACATGGCACCCTACATCCTGCTGCTCCAGCTCCAGCTATAGTTAAAAGGGGCCAAGGTACAGCTCAGGCCATGGCTTCAGATGGTGCAAGCCCCAAAGCTTGGCAGCTTCCACATGATGTTGGGCCTGCAGTACACAGAAGGTAATAATTTAGGTTTGGGAACCTCTGCCTAGATTTCAGAGGCTGAATGCAAAGACCTGGATGTCCAAACAGAAGTCAGCTGTGGGGGCAGAGCCCTCATGGTGAATCTCTACCAAGGAAGTGAGGAGGGGGAATGTGGGGTTGGAGCCCCTACACATAGTTCCTACTGGGCACTGCCTAGTGGAGCTGCAACAAGAAGGCCACCATCCTCCAGACCCCAAAATGGTTGATCCACCCACAGCTTGCATGGTTCCTGGAAAACTTCAGGCACTCAACGCCAGCTCATGAAAGCAACCAGTGGGGCTGTACCCTGCAGAGCCACAGTGACAGAGCTGCCCAAGGCCTTGGGAGCCCACCCCATGCATCAGTATGCCCTGGGTGTGAGACATGGAGTCATAGATTATTTTGGAACTTTAAGATTTAATGAGCTCCCTGCCAGGTTTTGGACTTGCATGGGGTCTGTGTTCACTTTGTTTTGGCCAATTTCTCCCATTTGGAATAGGAATATTTACAAAATGTCTATACCCCCATTGTATATTGAAAGTAACTTACTCATTTTTGATTTTACAGGCTCATAGGCAAAAAGGACTTGCCTTGTTTCAAATGAGACTTTGGACTTGCTCTTTTGAGTTAATGCTGATATAAGACTTTGGGGGACTGGTGGAAAGGCATGATTGGTTTGGAAATTGAGAAGGACATGCGATTTGGAAGGGGCCTGGGTCAGAATGACATGGTTTGGCTTTTGTCCCCACCCAAATCTCATGTAAATTATAATCTCCACGTGTCAGGGGAGGGGCCTGGTAGGAGGTGATTGGATCATGGGGGCAGATTTTCTGCTTCCTGTTCTCATGATAGTGAGTTCTCACAAGCTCTGATAGTTTAAAAGTGTGTGGCACCTCCCCCTTCTCTCTCTCTCTCTCTCCTTCTCCACCATGGTAAAGCATGCTTGCTTTCCCTTTGCCTTCTGCCATAATTGTAAGTTTCCTGAGACCTCCCAGGCATGCTTCCTGCTAATCCTGCAAAGCTGTGAGTCAGTGGAACTTCTTTTCTTTATAAATTACTCAGTCTCAGGTAGTTGTTTATAGCAGTGTGAAAACAGACTAACACAGATGATATTCTAAGTACAACACAAAAACAAGCCATATGAGCCAAAACCCCAAAACTCTTATATATAGAAACTGGCAAAGAGTTACAAAAAATAGCAAAAATTCTGATAGAAAAAATATGTATATATTTGCAAGATGCTAATTTCCCCCCAAACATGTAGGGTTTTCACAAGTAACAAGAATAGTACCAACCACCTTCCCCCAGGTAAAAAAAAAAAAAAAAATATATATATATATATATATTCTGCCCTATTTAGATGTGCCATGTACTCTATTAAACCCAGCTTGCTTCATTTATTACTTTTAATGACTGATCTTTTAGCCATTTGACTTTTTCCACTTTTGAAGGGGCTTTGTACTGTATCAACTAAGCACGACTATGTTACTCACAAATTCCTTTCCTGTATGTTTCAGTATTAGGGTTTGCCAATAGAGAAATTCATGTGAAACCAGGAAGGCTGAAATATGGCAGTTCCTGTGTGTACATTGGGCCATCCACTGCTGCAGCTCACTGGCAGGTCTGACTCATCTTGTTGGCATGGGACAGCAGCCGGAAGCACAGTGCTCCTGGATGGATTAGTTGTTGAGCAGCTCCTCAGTGAAATATAGCAGCTCTTGAACTTAGTGGCTGGTTGTTGGTCAAATATCAACGTAGGTTCCAATCTGTCCTCATGGATTCCAGCTCAGGTTCTCAGGCCTCTGTTAGCTCTCCCATACCTCATATCCATCTTCCTTCCCTGACTACCAGCCTTGATGACTTCAGGATGCAGCTTTTGAAGCAGAGGCAAAAGACATACTAATTCATACTTAGCCAGCTCCCATGATTGCATAAAGCAAAACTCCTATAATAAGTCACAGTGGTTCTGGTTCTGTTTCTCTAATAGAGCCCTGATAAAACTGCCTTTGCAAAATTATGACAGAGAAATCTGACATAGTTGACTTCATCTTGCTTCTGACTTCCAAGTTGTCCTTGGTCATTCTTGGGCATAGGTCAAGGTAACTTTGGGAGAAATTTAGTTTATGGTTTAGCTTGAAAGCCAGGCTGATAATAGTACCTCCCAAAAACTAAACCCCTCCCTGCTCAGGGTTCAAAAACCACCTTTATAAGACTGATGAAAGACTGTAAGAAAAGGATTATGGGAGGAGACTGAGCTCTGCTAAAAGATAGGTATAGTTTCTATAATCTCACTGCTCAGGAGTCATGTGGCCAGAGGTCACAAGATTTTTGACCTCCCTAATTGCTTCTATGGATAACATCACATTATAGAACCTAAGATGGTTTTTTTGAGATATCTTTCAGACTTATCCCATCCAGACTCAAGTGATCCTTTGGCCCTACTTAGACGTGAACTGTGCACATGAGGACCGTTTTCCACACCCTTACGATTGCATCTCCAACTAATCAGCAGAACCCATTCTCTAGCCCCCTGCCCACCACATTGTCCAGAAAAACCCCAGCCTCCAAGCTTTTAGGAGATTGACTTGAACAGTAATTCTGGTTCTCCCACATGGACTGGCCTTGGGACAATTAAACTCTTTTTTTACTGCAATGCTGTGTCTCAGTGAATTGATTTAGTCTGTACAGTAGGCAGGAAGAACCCATTGGGTGATTACAACACATCTACCACAATCCTAAATCAGCATAATAATCATGATAGTTGGATCCTCACTTCATAATTCAAATATAGGATAATAATGATAATAGCAGGAAAAACTAACATTTATATATCATATTATAATTTACAAAGTAATTTTACATATATTATTAATGCTCAAAAGAAATCCTCCATGGTATTTTAAACAACTTCTTCTGACAGTTGATGAAATTGAGACTACCAAAATCAAAGTCATTTGCCAAAGATTAATAGCTAGACTGAACCAGTGCCAAGGTCAAACACTGAAGGCAGCTGGCAAAATTGTATAATACTGCATCCAGCTGAGAATTTTAGATCTCCTCTCTACCAGATGTTACCCTTGGAGATATATTTCTTATGGAATTGTTGTAAAAATTAAATAACACATGTAAGATACTTGGAAAGGTATCTTGATTATAGTAATGACTCAAAAAAATTAACTATTACTATTATCTGTTGTAGTAATATTAATGGCAAAAGAAGAAGCTGATTCAAAATGTAAATTAGCAAATAAATATTTTAAATAGACAAGACAAAAAGTAACAAAGAAGGGTCTACTTGCCATATCACTACGGACAGGTTAATTTCTATAATCCTTGTTTTTGTGATCTGTAAATGGGGAATGATGCTATTACTCTATCACTTTTATCATCCTGGTTCTCAATTACTCCATTTTACACTTTCTTTTCTTTTTCTTGTTTTCTCTTTCTAATCTTGTTTAATACACTTTCACATATAATAATTACTGACATCCTTTTCATTCCTTCTGGAACCCCAAATCATTGCTGTCTGAATCATCAACCAGTATTTCCCCCATGGACCTCAGTTTTTCTATCTTTCCTCTCACAAGATTGCCAGGGAAACTTTTTCTTTCTTTTTAAAAATATAGATTTAACACATTCACCTCCAACCCTTCAGTGTAACCGAAAATTTTTAGGCACCTCCACCCTATGCTGTATTCACCAAGGTAGCAGTAACTCTTACTCATGCATCACACAGGACCACAAAGACAGAGCTTGCCTTGGAGAAGTAGGATGAGCATTCAGTAGCTGGCTTTGACTAGTGCCTGTGGCTCTGACCTTGATGCCATTTGCCCTTAACTTTTACAATGAGATTTTAGTAATTTTCCCTAGCAGTGTTACCTCCACTACAATTGCTATTGCTTTTAATTATCATTACAATGCTGCTAACAAGTCACATGACAGAAAGAATACCTCATCTACCTCATGGTAGTTTAGCCTAAACCAGCTTCTTCCCAGCTCAGCTCATGCCCCAGAACACACGCATGCTTCCAACCCTCCCAAAGATCAGGAGCTCCCAGAATCCCATTAGAGCTCCTTCCAGCCTTAGATTCCCCTGCTTTCCTTTGGCATTGGGCCATCTTTTATTTTGACATTTAGAATTTCTTTTCCTTTCTAAACGAGTTCCAGTTTTGCTTCGTGCAGTGTAAAGCCTTCTGTTTCCAATAGATTTTCTTTTGTCAATCATCCACTTCAAAATATTCTTTTTGGCTTTCACTTTATTTCCTTTCATCTTTTCATTCACAAATCACAAAGGGTGTTTTATATTAGTTATTTTTAAAGTATAATCCAGTCCACTCTCTTTGTCAATGTATAGCAATATCTCCTCTGATCACACTTCACTTTATGATACTTCACACATCCTGCGTTTTTGAAGGTTCATGGCAACTTTGTGTCCAGCAAGACTATGAGTGCCATTATTTCAACAGCTTGTGCTCACTTCATGTCTCTATGTCACATTTAGATAATTCTTGAAACATTTCAAACACTTTCAATATTATCTTATCTGTTAAGGTGATCTGTGATTAGTGATCTTTGTTGTTACTGTTATAATTGTTTTGGGATGCCACAAACTGCACCCACATAAAATGGCAAACTTAGTAAATGTTGTGTGTGTTCTGACTAGTCCATTAGCTGGCCATTTTCCTGCCTTTCTCCTACTCCTCGAGCCTTCCTATTCCCTGAGACATAGCAATCTTGAAATTAGGCCAATGAAGAACCTTGCAATGACCTCTAAGTGTTC
Organism: Trachypithecus francoisi; assembly: GCF_009764315.1. Taxonomy (NCBI): domain Eukaryota; kingdom Metazoa; phylum Chordata; class Mammalia; order Primates; family Cercopithecidae; genus Trachypithecus; species Trachypithecus francoisi. The sequence goes on along the minus strand of NW_022681472.1, from coordinate 75,915,184 downwards.
AAGTGAAAAAGAGTCACAAGTCTTTCACTTTAAATCAAAAGCTAGAAATGATTAAGCTTAGTAAGAAAAGCATGACAAAGACCAAGAGTGGATGAAAACTAGGACTCTTTTGCTAAACACTTAGCCAAGATACAAATGCAAAGGAAAAGATCTTGAAGGGAATTAAAGTGCTACACCAGTGAACACATGAACAAGAAAGCAAAAAGTGTTATTAATATGGAGAAAGTTTTCATGGTCAGGATAGAAGGTCAAACAGCCACAGCATTTCCTTAAGCCAAAGTCTAATCTAGAGCAAGGCTCTAATTCTTCAATTCTATAAAGGCTGAGAGATGTGAAGCAGCTTTAGAAAAAAATGTTTGCAGCTAAGAGACGCTGATTCATGAGGTTTAAGGAAAGAAGTTGTCCCTATAACATAAAAGTGCAAGGTGAAGCAGCAAGTACTGATGTAGAAGCTGCAACAAACTATCCAGAAAATTTAGCTAAGATCACTGATGAAGGGAGCTACCTTAAACAACAGATTTTCAATGTAGCTGAGACAGCCTTTATTGGAAGAAGATGCCTTGTAGAAATTTTATAGCTAGAGAAAAATCAATGCTTACATCCAAAGGTTCAAAGGACAGGTTGACTCTTACATTAGGAGCTAACGCAGCTGGCAACTTGAAGCTGAAGCCAGTGTTCATTTACCATTCCAAAAATCCCAGGGCCCTTAAGAAATTATGCTAAATCTACTCAGCTTGTGCTCTAAAAATGGAAAAAGAAAGCCTGTATGACAGCACATCTGTTTACAGCATAGTTTACTGAATATTTTAAGCCTATTGTTGAGACCTACTGCTCAGAAAAGTATATTCCTTTCAAATATTACTGCTCATTAATAATGCCATCTGTCACCCAATAGCTCTGATGGAGAAGTATAAGGATATTAATGTTGTTTCTATGCCTGCTAATACATTATTTATTCTACAGCCCATGAATCAAAAAGTAATTTTGACTTTCAAGTCTTATTATGTAAGACATATATTTCAAAAAGCTATATAGCTGCCACAGATAGTAACTTCTCTGATGGATCTAGGCAAAATAAACTGAAAATCTTCTGGAAAGAATTAATTAGTCCAGATGTTATTAAGAACATTTGTAATTCATGAGAGAAGGTCAAAATAGAAACATTAACAGGAGTTTAGAAGTTGATTCCAACCCTTGTTGACTTTCAGTGGAGGAAAGAACTATAAATGTGGTAGAAAATAGCAAGAGAAACTAGAATTAGAAGTGGAGCCTGAAGAAATGACTGAATTGCTGCAATCTGATAATAAAACTTGAATTAATGAGAAGTTGTTTCTGATGCATGTGCAAATAAAATGATTTCTTGAGATGGCATCTCCACCTTCTCCTGGTGAAGATGCTATGAACATTGTTGAAATGACAAGAAAGGATTTAGAACATTATATAAACTTAATTGTTAATGTAGCAGCAGAGTTTGGGAGGATTGCCTCCAATTTTGAAAAACTTTCACCTAGAGGTAAAATGCTACCAAACAGCATCACATGTTACAGAAAAATCTTTCATAAAAGGAAGAGTCAATTGATGAAGCAGACTTCATTTTTTTTGTAAGAATTAAACTAAAGAGCTTTTGCACAGCAAAAGAAACTACCATCAGAGTGAACAGGCAACCTACAGAATGGGAGAAAATTTTTGCAACCTACTCATCTGACAAAGGGCTAATATCCAGAATCTACAAAGAACTCAAACAAATATACAAGAAAAAAACAAACAACCCCATCAAAAAGTGGGGAAAGGATATGAACAGACATTTCTCAAAAGAAGACATCCATACAGCCAACAGACACATGAAAAAATGCTCGTCATCACTCGCCATCAGAAAAATGCAAATCAAAACCACAATGAGATACCATCTCACACCAGTTAGAATGGCAATCATTAAGAAGTCAGGAAACAATAGATGTTGGAGAGGATGTGGAGAAATAGGAACACTTTTACACTGTTGGTGGGATTGTAAACTAGTTCAACCATTATGGAAAACGGTATGGCGATTCCTCAAGGATCTAGAACTAGATGTACCATATGACCCAGCCATCCCACTACTGGGTATATACCCAAAGGATTATAAATTACTCTACTACAAAGACACATGCACACGTATGTTTATTGCGGCACTATTCACAATAGCAAAGACTTGGAATCAACCCAAATGTCCATCTGTGACAGACTGGATGAAGAAAATGTGGCACATATACACCATGGAATACTATGCAGCCATCAAAAAGGATGAGTTTGCGTCCTTTGTAGGGACATGGATGCAGCTGGAAACCATCATTCTTAGCAAACTATCACAAGAAGAGAAAACCAAACACCGCATGTTCTCACTCATAGGTGGGAACTGAACAATGAGATCACTTGGACTCGGGAAGGGGAACATCACACACTGGGGCCTATCAGGGGGAGGGGGGAGGAGGGAGGGATTGCATTGGGGAGTTATACATGATATAAACGTTATGCACATGTACCCTAGAACTTAAAGTATAATAAAAAAAAAAAAAAAAAAAAAAAAAGAAATTGTCACAACCACTCCAACCTTTAGCAACCACCACCCAGAGCCATCAGCAGCCATCAACATTGAGGCAAGGCCCTCCATCAGCTAAAAGATTATGACTTACTGAAGGCTCAGATGATTGTCAGTATTTTTTTAACAATAAAGCTTTCTAAATTAAGGTATCTATTTTGTTTTTTATGCATAATGCTATTGCACATTTAATACACCATAGTATAGAGTAAATGTAACTTTTATATGCACTGGAATACCATAAACATTGTGTGATTTGCTTTATTGCAATATTTGTTTTACTGTGGTGGTCTGTAACTGAAAAGATATGCCTGTATTTGCAGTATAGTCAGCAGCTAGCTTCACCCTTTCTTATGAGGAAGTCTTTTTTCCTATGCAAATACATACAAGCACTTAAAGAGGTATCTAAAACTATCACTGAACTCTATTTAACACATTTGGGAAAATTTCAGATAGTGAGTTGGTTTAAAATTAGCAGAAACAGGTTACATGCTCAGATTAGATTAAATTATAATTATTTTTAGTTCCTTATCTCCTAGTAGATTCATTTCATCAACACGCATTTATTGAAAATTTAAAGCTTAAAGCAACAAAGACTTGTCACTCCCAGTAAAGGCCTTTAGCAAGTTGGCTGGAGATTTGCTCTTCATCATTCCGTTTGGAATTCAGGCCAAGAGAGTAGTCAACACCATGGGTGTTTCTTTTCTCCATAGCAAAGAGAAGGAGAAAATGATGAATCACACTCTGGCTCTAAAATTTCTCCTGAAAGAGATGACTCACATCTCTTCTGCTCACATTTCTTTGGTCAAGGCAAATCATGTGGCCATCCCACAAAAAAGGGGATGGAGGTAATAAAAGAAATGTAATTTTATCACGTGCCAGCAGGAGAAGGAAAACCTTTCGAAGGACTGTACTCAATACCACAAAAAATGTCTGAATGTTAAACTATTAGAATGCTTTGATTGTAAGTAGAAAAATACCAAACTCAAGCTGTCTGAAATAATAAGAAAATTCATTTTCCCCACATAGGAAGTCTAATAGTAGGGTGGACTCCAATGTGTATTTAGTGGCTCAACATATCATCCAGAACCCAGATTATTTTTATTTCTCTTATCTATCATCTTTAGAACACTGTCATTGCCCTCAGGCTAACTCTTCTCTTAGTCTCAAAATAGATTTAGCTGTTTCCAGATAATACATTAAGCAAGGAAATATGTAAAGGAAGAATTCAACAAGTTGATCTCTTTCTATGTCTCCTTAGGTATGAGAAAATCTTTTGTTAGACTCCAGACTTTCCCTCAAGTCTCATTGGCCACGGTTGGATCTTATGCCTGTTGCTCATCCAATCCTTGCCAAGGATAGCAGAGCTGCTCTGTCAGTCTTAGACCAATCATCTGATGCATGAATGTTGAGGAATGTGCCATCCTTTGAATTCTCTATGCTGGCCATACCCTTTGGGACATACCAGGCATTTATAAATGCTTGTTTACAGCCATGCATAAATAAGTAAGTGGGTGACAATGACATTTTATTCTGGACTGCCTTTCATGATCCTCTCTACAACTTCTATTTTTGATGTTATTCCCTTAGTTTATAAATAAGGGATTCCAAATTCGTTTTCCAGGAGTGTCATGACCAAGTACTACAAAATGGGTGGGTGGCTTAAACAACAAAAACATACTGTATCACAGTTCTGGAGGCCAGAAGTTCAAAATCAAGGTGTCATAAGGCTAGGTTTTTTTCTCAGCACTATAAGTAAATTATCTGTTCCAGGTGCCTCTCCTTGGTTTGTAAATGGCCGCCTTTACATTCAAGTGGTGTTCTCACTGTGTGCATGCCTACATGCAAATTTGACCTTTTATGAAGACATAAGTCATACTGGTAGAGGGCCTATCCTTATGGCCTTATCTTAATTAATTACATCTGTAATGATGCATTTCCAAATAAGGTCATATTCCATAGTACCAGAGATTAGGACTTCAACATATGAATTTAGAGTGGGGGAATTACAGTTCAACCCATAACAGGTGCTATCGCAAGTAGTCATAGGAAGCTGTCATTTTATTTCTTTGGTATATGTTTTAAACATTTTCTCTTATGATGTCTCACAAAGAAAATTTTATTTCTTAGTGCCTGTGTAAGCTCATATGCTACCCAAGAAACTGATATCTGTATTTTTATCTTATTAACATTGTGAATCTTTTAACTGATTCCATGTCTTTTTTGATGCAAAATATTTTATATATTTCTCTATATAACATTATTCTTGATTCATTTTACTTCCACTTTTAAATGTTGATCTTCATATTTTTATTTTTACATATTATCATTTTTAGATAAATCATTTCACTGTGAGTAGAATAAGAAGAAAGGAAGGAAGGGAAGAAAGAAAAAAGGAAAGAAGAGAAAAAATAGAAGGAAGGGAAAAAGGAAAAGAAGGAATAAAGATTAACAAACAAAATTCAGAGCTTCTGGAATTATAAAAATAATGCATCTTGTAAGAAATCAGCATTAATTTTTCAAGTTTTTAGCAATATTCTAAAAATATCTACAATTTTTTTATTTATCTGCAACAGACAGGTTGGGTTAAGATACAAACATTTAAGAAAGATTCAGTAAAAATACAATAAATTCTTGTTTCAAATTAATGGATACAAGTGAAATGAAATGGTGACATTCTAATTAGGATGCATTCACAAAAGGAAATAGCTATTTAAAATCTAATTTCCTATAATGCCTTGAAATAAGACCAAGTTTTAGCAAATAGAGATTGCTTGAAGACGTGCTTTAATGAATGCAGAGGAATAATATTTAATTAAAATATCAAGCTAATTTGTAAGTGAAAGTTTCAAGAAATAGAACCATTTAAGTTGTACTAACAAATAAGAACCACTAGTATTTGTTCAGCACATTCTGCATGCCAGTCAATGTATACTACACACTCTACTACACTTCATTAAATATCAAAATGAGCCTATGACATGTGCTGCTAGTATTACCATTTTACAGATAAGGCTATGAGGCTCAACTAGTTAAGTTTTGTCCCAAAGTCACTGAGCTAGTAAGGAATAGAGTAGTAATAGAACTAGAATATACCTCACCCAAAGCCCATGTTCTTAAAATCATCCTAAATAAAAGGTCACTATATTTTAAGTTTCTTTCCTAAATTATCATACTGATTAACTGCATCTTTTATAATATCCTGTGGAGCTCACAACTGAGTAAACTAGAGATGATTTAGAAATAGTAATCTTAGTGGAAAAAAAATCACGCTATTTACTTTGTATTTTATTATAAGAAAGATATACAAAATATTACATATCATAAATATTAAATGTACAAAATATTAAATATTAAATTCATGCAAAATTTTCAAATAAAATATTTTTAAAACATTAAATAAGAAATGAGTTTAACATATTTTGAAAGTAAGCTTATGCTTGGTATGTTACTCTGTATTTGTTGACCTGTTGCTGTGTAACAAAGTACCCCAAAACTTAACTGCTTAAAGTAACACACATTTATTATCTCACAATATCTGTGAGTCAGAAATCCAGCCTTCTTGAAGTGACATATTTCTGGCTCTGTCTCTCACAAAGTTGCAGTCAAGCTGTCAAACAGGATTGCAGTCTCATCTGAAGTATCAGCTAGGGAAAGATCCATTTATAAACTCGCACATACGTTTGTTGGCAGGATTATATCTTTGCAGACTGTTAGATGGAGGCTCTCAGTCACTCCTGTTGGAATGGAGTTCCCTTCAGTTATTTACAAGGTGGGCCTCTTCACAGAACAGTCCACAAAAAAGCAGTTGAGTTTTCTTAGTGTGAATGAGCAGGAGAGTAAGAGAGGGTATGCAGGATGGAAACCACTCTTTTTGCAACCTAATCGCAAAAATGTCATCCCTACCTGTCTGCTGCATTCCATTCCTTAGCAGTGAATCAATAAATCCATCCCACACTTTAGGAGAGTAGAGTAGATATAGGTGTCAACATTGAAAGAGAAGGTCATTGAAGGCCATCTTAAAGGCTGCCTATTACAATGGTTCTATACCATTACCATTCATGATCAGAGACCCACTAGTATTAATCTTCTCAAATTCTGGATCATCTTCATTGACAAAAACTTTCTTCACCCAAGTGGGTAATGAAAAATTTAAAATCATTTTTACAGCTATTTAAAAATTTATAGTAGTTGCACTTTAATTTAAATATTCTAATTATTTTCTTTTATTGGCAAATACAACATTGAAATTTTTTGTGCTGCTGCAAATGAACTTTAGCTCCAAATTTTTTCTCACATTAAACAATATGACAAATCTTTAATCTGCAAAATATGCATGGATTGGGAAAGCAAGAAGATGGCTAAATGGGCACACCAGCCATAAACAGACAGGAGGAGACAATGTATAAGAAGGTAAAGATTTGTGGCTGAAACCTGGAGCTGCATTCACAAGGAACTCCTCCCTGACCTCTCCACATCACACGTCAACCAGCCACATTGTGGCCTCTGCACTATAGTGTTTTGGTACTTAGGAAATATGCTGGAAATTCTCCAGCAACCCTAGGAACCTCTTTTTCATGGTCATCAGTAGCCATTCTGCAACTGGCTGCTGGAATGTATCCAGGAGGTAAAGCACATACCTGAGTATGTTCTGTACTACCATTTCTCACACTTTAATGGGCATGCAACTCACGCAGACATCTTGCTGAAGTGCAGATTCTGATTAAGTGAATTCAACATGGCGACAGAGATCCTGCATTTCTAACAAGCTCCCAAGTGATGCTGACATTCGTGAGCAGCAAGCCTCTACATAACCTAGTTAAAGACTGAGAACCACACATTGCTCATCATGTTTGCTGCCACTGAGGACCATGCGGGAGTAATGCGAGACCCACTCCTGCAGACTACAATATGAAGATAGACAATGTAGTTGTCCTACCTTGAAACCTTTAGATCTCTTTTACTGATACTGTATTCCCATTCCCCCTAGTTCTATGGGCTGTGCCTTTAGGATAGGCACTCTGCAACTTTATTCAGAGGATTGTCCTTGGGTTACTGCCCTCACATACCCAGAACCAGTAGTGCTTGATCATCCCTGTCCCATGGGGGCAGCCTGTAGCCAAGACTGACTATTGTGGGAATAGGAAAGTTCAGCTTCCTCACTTCAAGGTGGGAGGAAATCTTCTGTGCATTTATATTTCTTTATCTATTGCTCATCCTCATTTATGTTCCAGAGCTCCCTGCAGAACACAGCTTCAGATTGAGGCTGGGACTTCACTAGAAATTTCTGTCTACTTAGCGTTGACCTCTTCTCTGTCCAGCTTCTTCCACTCTCTTACACTGGAGTGCTTTTTTGTTAAACCACTCACACACAAATCCTTGTCTCAAGTTATACACTAGAGGAGGATACCTGCTGCTTGAGGCAACTGACTAAACCAACCTAGCTCCTGCCTTCCTCCTGGAGGGCCAAGAAAATCAGTATCTCTGGCAAGCCTATGACTGGCATACTCGTTGGGAAGCTCTAGGCTGGAGAACCAATTTTGTGTAAATATACTGCACAGCAAGAATCATGGAACCCAAATAGTTTGCAGCCTCCGTCCTATTTTCTTATCAACAAGGCAAGATATCCACCTGTTTCTGCATTTGTAAGCCTCATGTTATTGACAGAGATGTCACAGAACCATGTCCTCTTTTATAATTTTCAAGAAGAAAAACTGTATCAAAGACGTAAAGTTATTATACTCTTTCAAGTCAATTTTGCTAGTGATTCCTAATTTTTCCGATAATCAATTTTAGCTGGCATGTGTCCTTTAGCCTTTACAATTTGGGCTAGAATGCACAAACAAGAATGGTGAATTAAATTGAAGACATTAACAACTTATTTAAAGGAGTTGCATTTTACTTCAAGGACAAAAGACGAAGTCCTTAAATTTGTACATAGGCTTTTGGTATTTGAATTCTTTTTAAAGTGAAATATGAAAAAAAAATCTATGCTAGACAGGAAGCTACAAACAGTTTCATGAGGCTTGTGTAATGGAATAACATCTCATTATTCTAATATGGGTTTTTCCCAACTAGTGGATAATTCAAAACAACTGCTACTTCTCTAATGCCTTGTTATTCTTTAATGAAACAGCTGATAATTCAAAGTTAGTTTGTTGAAACTCACATATTTTTGTCTTTTATTTCCTGCTCTTTGCTTCTCCAATTCATTGGGTTTCACCATAAAGTAAAAATAGAGCTAAGAATTGTGATAACTAAAAATCAGTAATAGACTGAAAACTGTAGCTTAAAGGGAACATTTAAATGTATATTTATATTTCTTTATCTATTGCTCATCCTCATTTATGTTCCAGACTCCTTTGAGTTAACAGCTTTGGATCCACTCTGTTTCTGCTGCAGGTTTTAATAATAGTAAAGTTGGGTGTTTCTTTCTGCAGTTAATCAAAACTACTTCCCAACGAGACTGAGCATGGCTTTTCCACACTTAAACTGCAGCTGTTTTTCATATGATGGTGTTCCAGAAACGATCTTACGTCGGCTAGCCCCCTGAGAAGCTGGGCAGAGTAAGAGAAAGTTCTGTTGTCCATTATTTCCTACCATTTCTGTTTCTGGAACACTCAAAATAAAATGATAGTTTTGTCCTTATGAAAATTCTTTCCTCCATGTTTTTTCTCTAAGTAGTTTAAACACTCAGAAACCAATTTTTTAGCTACCCATCTTTTTTGGCTGTTTATTTCTCCTGAGGGAAAGGAATGCTAAGGAAGATTTTCTGTTACAGTTTCTTTTACCATAACAATGACAATGACAGAATCAAGCACCTCTTTCACTCAATAGGTGTTTGTCGGATGCCTATCGTAGTTTTCTGACAGATCCTTCCTGCCTACTGCACAAACAAAACCAATTTACAGAGACTGTGGTATTGTAGTAAAGAAAGAGTTTAATTAACGTGAGGGCAGTCACATGGAAGATGGAGTTAGTGCTCAAATCAGTCTTCCCAAAGGCTCAAAGGTTAGGGTTTTTTAGGGACAGTTTGGTGGGCAGGGGACTAGGGAATGGGTGCCACTGATTGGTTGGAAACGCAATCATGGGGATGTGGAAAATGGTCCTCATGTGCTGAGTTCACCTCTGGGTGGGGCCATAGGACTGACACAGTCATGAGTCACAACTCCAGGTAGGGTAGTCTGGAAAACATCTCAAAGGTCCAATCTTAGGTTCTACAATAGTGATGTTATCTATAGGAACAACTGGGGAAGTTATAAATCTTTGACCTACAGAACAATGGCTAGTTATCATTTAACTATGCCTACATCTTAGCAGAATTCAGGCCCTTCTCATAATCCTAACATTTTGGCCTTTTATTAGCTTTAAAAAGGTGGTTACATTTTGGGAAGGGCTATTATCATCATTGCTTTAAGATTAAACCTTAAACTTAGTTACTCCCCCAAAGTTAGCGTGACCTAAACCCAGAAATGACTGAGGACAGTTTGGAGATTGTAAGTAAGACGGAGTCAGTTATGTCAGATTTATCTTACTGCCATGATTTTGCAAAGGCAGCGTCACCATCGTAGGTCTGTGGGCTAAGACAGAGGAAATAAGTTCAACAAGGCTAAGTTCTCCACTTAACAATTTCATAATTTTGGGGTGGGGGGGGTAATAGAAAAATCAGCCAGTGTTTTCAAAACAATGAGGTTAATTACTTCAAAGAAATACATGTGACTTGAGCACAGAGTTTAAGTAACTTGCCTAAGTGACATATTTTTTAAAGTGATAAATCAAGAACTTGAATCCAATAGTATTACACACCCATTTCTATGGTTTTTCTGACATTATTTCACACTGCTTTTGTATTAAGCAATTAATCTCATGGTTTTGGAACTGGTGGCTTATTTGACAAGCGGAAAAACTTAGCCTTATTTATCTCTGCCTTCTGTGTGTCCCAGTTTCCAAATCTGGGAAATAAGAATTAGGCCACAGTACCTTCATTTTAAAGCAGCATTGATTTTAAAATACCGTACTTAATAATAGGTTATAAAGGGGGAATAAAAACCACTACATTAAATGTACCCGTGGCTGCAAAACACCATAATTTCTGAAATACTGAAGTATGAAGAAATGTGAATAAAATTATATATAGTTATCAGAGGCTGTGAAGGGTAGAGGGGAAAGGAGAATAGAGAGAGGTTGGTTAACACATAAAAAATTAAAGCTAGATGGGATAAGTAAGTTCTAGTGTTCTATAGCACTATAGGGGTAAATATGGTTAACAAGAGTTTGTTGTATATTTCAAAAAGCTAGAAGAGAGAATTCCAAATGTTCACAACACAAAAAAATGATAAACATTTAAGGTGATGAATATGCTAATGATCATTACACACTGTATACATGTACTGAAATATTCTGTATTCCATAAACATGTACAATTATAGCAATCAACTAATAATAAAAGGAAAAAAGGTGAACTATACAGTATGTGAATTTTATTTTAATAAAGCTATTTTAAAATAAAGATATAAAATAAAAAGGTGAATAAGTGTATAAAATATTATTTAAAATATCCTAAACAATGCCTCAGGAGAGTCTTATAAGGATAACTGAGAACATTTATAAAGTACCCTACTCATTACCTAGTGTACAATATATGTCTTATAAATAGTAGCTCTTATTGCCATTATTATTACTTAATTAACAATAGGATACTACTTAGATGGAAGGAAAAGCTTAACTCTCTGACTCCTTAGAGAAAGTTTCTCAGTGGAGGCAATACTTGAGTCAGCTCTTCAAGAATAATTGTCCCAGTGGATAAGGAATGAAACTGCCCTTGAATCAAAAGGAATGAAAGATGCAAAGACAGACAGGTATGTTGGTTTCTAGGAGTTTAAAGTAGTTTGCCATGGTTAGAGTGCAAGGCATGCATGCCTCAGTAATGGCAGACACAGCTGGGATTATATGCAGGGCCATGTCAGGAAGGGCTTTGAATGGACTTTGGATGGCATGACATAAAATTTGGGTTCCCAAATGGACAATGACAGTTTGGTTTGAGTTCTAAAACAACAATTTGGTTTGCAAATGAAAAATGACAAAAATGAGAAATGGGCAAATGATACTTGACATTAAGCTTCCATACAATTTCCATTTTGTTGCCATTGAGAAAGAATAATCATTTGTTTCATTTTGCTAATAGAGACATATTAGAGCTGTATGTTTCCAACACTTTTAACAATATGGCAATTCCAGAGTAAACTGATTTCTTGCATTTCTAGTGGGCTTAAAAAGTCATAGAGACCTCTCTCAGTCAGAACTCATCCAGTGCTGTACAATGTGTAGAACAGGATATAACTTATTTCTGAGGACACTGCTGCTGAGCTGAAGATTGAATGATTTGCCCAAGATCTCATAGCTGGCAAGTGACAGAAGTGAGACTTACATCCATATCTTTGGACTTCAGATCAGAAGCCTGTAAAGCTTCTTTGGAAGGAACTCCTCTGGGTCTGTTGTAATAATAGAATTGGACTGGTCTATCTCATCTTTCCAAACACAGCTTTCCTCTGGACCTTTTCTCACACAGACTCTCATGCTTAGAATGCCCCTTCCTCTCCTCCTTATGACTTTTTCCTATTTATCCAAAGTCTGATCACCAGAAGAAATGCTTTAAGCCCTTACTCATCTGAGAAGCCTTCTTGGCTTCTTCCAGACCATGCAGGACTTTCTCCGTGGCCCCTTCCTGCACTCTTATGTAACAACAACAACAACAACAAAAACCAAATATTTACAATGTTAAATCTTTGACTTTTCTTTTCCTTCACTTTCTTCCCAGTAATTTCCCCACGATTACTCAGAACCATCAATATTCCCTTGAGTGAAAGTAGGATTTTAGAGCAAGAATGAAAAATGTAACACAGACCATTTCTATGTCAAAAGACATTTGTATTTTTGTACTTCAAAATAGGATTTTGAGACTCATAAAAGACTGAAGAAAGTACCACATAAAATATAAACTATAAAAATAAAATTAGGAATGGAATGAAAAAGGAACCAGATAGTCCATTCGCCCAATAACCACATCTGTACTCAGGAGATACTATTGGTGGAGTACAATGCCCGCATCTGTACTCGGGATACTACACATGGAGCTGTCAGTGGAGGCAGCCTCTTGGGATTGCCAATCATCCCCAGTGGCCAGCACCAAGGTGGCACATGGAAGTTTTTGTTTATTCAAAGAAGTACCCCCATGTCATCCAAAAGAAGAAGTCAAATTAGAATGGCTCCACTGTAGCAGGGTGTGGACCGTCTGCCAATGCTATCTTAGGTGCAGTAAGTCATCAGAAGACGGAAATCCACCAGGCCAGGGACATTCCTGTATGCCATCAGAACTGACCATGGTTCTCTGGTAATTGTCCAGGACAATGTGAATGTTGTCCCTTGGAGTTGCATGATGCTATGGAGCTTGTCCAGAATAAAAGATTTCCCAATTCATCCAGCTAAATAAAAACATTTTGCAACCTTAATTCCCAGATGATGATGTGAAGGGGATGTGAAATATGAAGTTTAGTTTTGGAAACTGGTGGGGGCAGGAGAGTGGTGAAACCCAATTCCATTACCATGTATAACTCCACATGTTATTAAAGTTTTCATGTATTGGTGTCTTCACCCTACAACTAAATTATAAAATATTTTTTGGCTAAGACTCATCTTCTAAGACTAATTTTGTATCTCAAAGAGCACTTATGGAAACTAGATGTTCAAAAATTGATTAATTGATAAGAGGAAATCTTTTCCAAAGTCATTTAGAGATTACAGTGTAAAATCTTAGATTTGGGACTCTTATCCTTTAAAAATAGTTTTCTCTAAAACCCATATTGATTCATGAAGTGATTTGGGTCTTGGTAGATATTGCACACACAATTTTACATCGCTGAAATTATTATAACTTGTAACAGATGCATTTTTGTCTTCAGCATTTGTCTCAAAGTTAACGTGGTAGTAAATGGGAAAACCATGGGACCAGGAGTCTTCGGAATAATACCTTTATGCAGTCTTTCTTGACCAACTAAACTCACAGGGAGGAAATGTCTTTCTTAATGTCTTCATTTTCATTTTACTGTGCTGGTATTTCTATCAGAACTGCTATTACATCAAAATATTTTCCTATTTATGCATTTAACTCTCCCTCTAGATCAGTGGTTCTCAGTGAAGAGACATTTGGCAATGATGACACATTTTAGTTGTCACAACTAAGGTGGGGAGTGACATTGAATGTAGTGGTAGAGGCCAGAGATGTTGCTAAACAGCTTACAATAGAAAGGAGAGACTCCAGCAACAAAGAATTATCCGTCTCAAAATGTCATAATTCCAAGTTTTATACCCAGCTCTAGAAAGTACATCTTCTTTTTTTTAGACACAGTCTCATTCTGTCACCCAGGCTGGAGAGCAGTGGCAAGTCACGGCTCACTGCATCCCTGACCTCCCAGGATCAAGCATTCCTCCTGCCCAAGCCTCTTGAGTATAGATGGGACCACAGGCAAGTGCCACCATGTTCCATTTATGTGCCACCATACCTGGCTAATTTATTATTAGTAGTATTAGTATTAGTATTATTAGGTAGAGACAGAGTCACACTCTGTTGTTGCCCAAGCTGGCCTAAAACTCCTGGGCTGAAGTCATCCTCCCATCTCAGCTTCCCGAAGTGCTAGGATTACAGACGTATCAACCATGCCAGGCCTAGAATGTACCTTTCTTGAAGGCAGAGATCATGGCTTACTTATCTTTAATCTTAAGTGCCTGCATATAGTAATTTATTAGTATTGTATTAATTAACTAATGCAATAAATAAGTCATGAAGAGGACCTCCTTCAGGCTATCTCAAGGGCTGTTTCTTCATCTTGGGCCAGATCCCTGTCTCTGTTGTTTCTCTTTTGTAGACCCCAAAGTTTTATTTTTCTTCCACAGAAACGCAACAACAAATATGTATCAAGTCCCTATCTATGTGCACAATAGGAAATAAAGCATGAAAACAAATATACTTGTTTTCATGGCTTTCTCAGTCCCTGCAGCATAAATCATGCTTTCTCAATCCCTCCGTCCTATTATCTCCAAATAAAACTACAACACTATTCATTATTTCTAGTTTTTCTCAAGTTGTTAATTTAAAACATTTTATCTTTCTGCAAATTACGACAAAGAAGCAGGGGTTACAGACTAAAAAGTATACCTTTTTAGAAAAATTTAAGATGAAAGAACTCAGACACATGTGGGGTCAGACGTGTTTTCAGAGAAGACCCCTTTCTCAGCTCTCTGGAAGAAGGTTACCTTTAACTTCTCATGTTACCCACTTTTGCATATGGGGAAAATAGGTCATCATTTCCGTAAAAGTGAGAGAGCTTCCACAAGACAATGTACTAGAGTGACCATATTGGGGCACAAGATGATGGAGTAGAACTTAAGGATAAAAACCTAGTTGAGTCCACTCTATAAGGAACATGCAAAGGGATATGATGCCACTTTATGGACAGTAGAAGGTTGTTCAAAAGCTATAGTTCACCCTGGAGTTGGCAGTCTGGCTCTTGTGCATATACTGGTGTAACTTTGAAATGTATTGTCCCAGGTAGAGGTGTCTCATTGACTTGAGTAGCACTCTGCAACAGAATGTTCTGCAATAATGGAAATGTTCTATAATGCACCTTTTGTGGAAAAAATATGTTACCTGGCAATGCTTCATGAAGAGTTTAAGAATTAGAGCAAATAATACAATGAGTGCCATATATGAAATTACAAGTTTTCTAGGAGCCACAGTAATAAGGTAAAAAGAACAAAGTAAAATTATTTTTAATAAAGTATATGATTTAACCCAATGTATGCAAAATTGAACAATTTAAAATTTAATTATATATCGTTATTAATGAGATAATTTCCATTATTTTATTAAACTAAATCTTCAAAATTTGATGTATATTTACACTTAATAACACATCTGAATTCAAATGCTAAATTTCCAATGGTTAATATGAAACAGTCTTACAAAAACAATAAAGTTTTGTGTTGAATGGAAAACTATGTCACAGTGTTCCCATTTTTAATTTAAATATGCATGAATTAAAATGAAATAACATTGAAATGTTATTTCTGGGGCACACTAATCCCATTGCAAGCACTCAATAGTTACATGTGGCTCCTGGCTATCCTACTGGACAGTGCAACTCTAGATAAACAGAAAACTAATAAAATTTAAATGAAATATAAAATGAGTTAATGATCCTGTAGCGAAACCAAGACAGTAAGTGTGATGAAAAGTTAATGCTACTCAGATTTAGATTCTGGGATTTCCTACCAGAACAAAAGCGGAGAATGAAAGAACTTGCAGAAATGGAACTTTTCCATTTCTGATCACTTTTTCATTATCTAGCTTGTACCTATGAGGCTTCAATATATCCATCATGTTAATTTGGCCGGTCCTTCTCCCACATGTTTTCTCTGCCCTGGCTAAGGAAAATCTCCCCAAATAATGCAGAGCTGCAGGGATTCAGCTTAGCTTGTGTTAGATCCTCACATTTCATTCTGCTTTACCACAGTATCCTCAGGACAACACTTTTCTGCTTCCAAAGAGCCATAATTATTCTGGCTCACATTACTAGCATCTCCTTCCCTCTGGGTTCAACTGCTGTATAAGCAGCTGCTAGGAAGTACAAAAAGAGTACTATACACTCCAGACCTGTCTTCCGCCTCTCTCCAGTTCCTGGCTCAGAACGGTTATATGTGAAAAACTCCGCTTATTCAAAGAGAAACAGGACTGAAAATGATTTCCAGGCCCCCATATCCAATGTTCTTCTCATCCTACTCTCCTGAGTATTAATGAACAACTGTTTGAAATGTTGTCAAAGGGGAAGACAGGATATTACCTCTAAAAGAGCACCTTACCCCTCAGAGTTTGAAAAAAAAAAATTCAAAGAGTTTCTTAGAACATGGAATCCACATTGTGCAGAGGACAGCCACATCCAGATGTAAAGATGGCCCCAAAGGGACATGGGAAGTTCTATTAGGGAACTATTTCCAGTTCTTCTTTGGAATCTCTCTCTTTGGAAATGAGAGACTGGCCCCTAGACAATTCCTATTAGTCAGCCAACTGGCACATTTTAAATTTCCTGTTCTATTTATGGACAGTCTAATATTGTCATATGTTACAAGGGCTTTCTGTAGGGCATTCTTTTTGTTAATGGACCTCAGGTGCAGAAAGTCGAGTTCACCATTTTCTCCAGTTCGTAATATGTTATCATCATTGGTTCAGGCAATTCCCAAGCTTGTTAATTTTTTAAAAATTGTTTGTTCATTTATCCATCTGTTTATTTATGTATATGTGTCTTTTGGAGGTGTTTTTGTTTTTTTTTTTTTCTTTTTTTTATTTTTAGAGATAAGGTCTCACTCTGTTGCCCAGGCTGGAGTGCAGTAGCCAATCACAGCTCACTACAGCCTTGAACTCTTGGGCTCAAATGATTCTCCCAGCTCAACCCCCTGAGTAGCTGGGACTACAGGCATGTACTATCACACCTGGCTATTTTTTTAAATGTTTTGTATACAGGGCCTCACTATGATGCCTAGGCTGGTCGCAAACTCCTGCACTCAAGTGATCCTTCCATCTTGTCCTCCCAAAGTTCTGGAGTAAGAGGCGTAAGCCTCTATGCCTGGTCTATGTATGTGTGTCTTTTATCTTTTTTTTTCCTTTGATTTCCCTCTTCTACACAGGTAACTATTGTATGCTATTTAATATCGTCTCTGTTTTTTTCTGAATTACTACAAGATGTATTCCTTTTTTGTGCATGTATTTTTAAACTATGTAATTTATGTAGTTCATTTTATTATATATTACTCATTCCATTTCTTAGTGTTTCATTAAGGACTACACATTGAAGACCCCTCCATGTCAATATGTGTACAACTTATCTGTTGCATAACGTAATAATATAATATAACATAACATAACATTAGTGCATCCACCACACTGTAACAATCCACCATCCAGTTAAGGGACAGCCAAACTGCCTCTAATCCCCATGACTACATATAATTCTGCAATGGACTTCCTTTCTCATGCATGCTCCTTTATGTAACTGTGTGAGATTTTCTTTGGGATACTGACGGGGCAGTTTTGGATGTTTGACTCAGGCTTTTTACCATGTTTCTTACTCCAGAGATCAGAGAACCAGTCTTACAGCCTGCAAGCTGTACGTACATCCCAATTATGTACTCAAGCACTAGGGAAAAAAGCAAAAGGCTGAGTTCATAGATGGACCGAACCTACTGTGAGATACAATACACCTGGTCCCAAATTCCATTTGCCTTCCATCTACCCCCTACTAAAACAGGAAAGGGGTTAAGGGCATTCTGGGTGGCCTGGTGGCAGTATCACTTCACACTTTGTATTCATTAGCCCTCAGAAGTTGTGGGCTTTGCCTCTCCCCCAGGGCAGAGTTACTCTGGTAAATGATTCAGTTACTTTTGAGGAAGGATTAGTGGAATATTTATCTTAGACACTTGCAGTGACATTCCAGGCAGCTTCCTGGAAGAAACGGGCTCTAAGTTTGAGAACTGGCTTCGATCGAGAAACTAAGTGAGAGATGCAATTTTTCAATTTAATGGCTAACATCAGCCTTCTGCTCATTTGCTTTTGATGTTTCCAGTTATAAAAGTCAGTCATTCATCCTTCATCTTGTCTCTATGAACACCATGATTTATTTAAATGAGTGCCATCATCTTTCTCATGGTAAGTGCTGACATCCAGCCTGCATACTCTCTCTGCAGGAGACTCACCGTCTCTGTTTGCATGAGAGAGACTAGTCCCAAGGCAGTGTTTCTGTGCCTAACTCTGACTGTGAGAGTGTGTATTCTGGGTCCTCCCAGGAAATACGGTCAGGTTTTGGGTTGTTACTCTCATTTTTTCAAAATTCCTAACCCTCTGAGCCTCTTGATCCTACAGAGTACTGTCAAAGCAGTTTCAACATCTCCAACTAATTAACTGCAGGTCTCCAACTAATTAACTGTGGTCTAATTAACTCCAACTAATTAACTGTTTTTCCATGTTCAGATTTTAAGAAGACAATCTAGAAAGTATTAGGCCAAGGTCTAGGCATCCTTGCCAAGATGCTAAAGCAAGAGCAATGTGAGAGTGTCCCTAAGCCAACAAACTCCTACCTGTCTGTCCTTATATTCCACCCACTCTGTATTTGTTTCCTAGGGAGACTGTAACAAAGCACCACAAACTGGATAGCTTAAAACAATAGACATTTATTCTTTGGAGGTTCTGGAGGCTAGATGCCTGAATTCAAGATGTCAGCTGGGCCATGCTGTCTCTGAAGGCTCTAAGGTATGATCCTTGCCTCTTCCTATCTTCTGGTGGTTGTCTGAGGACCCTGAGACCTGTAGACCCATCACTCTAACCTGTGTCTCCATAGTCACATTTCCCTTGTGTGTCTCTGTGTCCCTGAGTCTTCACATAACTTTCTGATAAGGACAATAATCATCACATTTGAGGCCTACCCTAATCCACTATGACATCATCGTGACTTAATTAACATCTGCAAAGTCCCTATTTCCAAATAAGGTCACATGCAAAAGTACCAGGCTTTCAACTTGGAGCATTTTCCAACATCAGCAAATTGTTCAACTCTCTGGATGTCAGTGGCATATCTTACAGTTTAACTCAATTCTGATACCAGTAATATCCAGAATTAGCTCAGCCCCCACAAGTTAAGGACTTAGTACTAAAAAGACTGACCTACCTCAGATGCCAATTATAAGTATGGGCCTTCCATACTTCTGACCAACCAGCTATAGGTCGAGGGTTCCCACAACTCCTTCTTCAGGTTTGAGAATTTGCTAGAATTGCTCACAGAATACCAAGGAACACTTTACTTATGCTTACTGGCTTATTAAGAAGGATATAATTCAGAAACAGCCAGATGGAAGAGATGCACAGGTCAAGGTATTGGGCTGGAGGGCGGGTGGCACAGAGCTTCCATACCCTCCCCGGGTATACCAACCCTCCCAACACCACTGTTGTTCACCAACCTAGAGATTCTCTGAATCCTGTCCTCTTCAGTTTTTATCGAGGTTTCATTATACAGGCATTATTGATGAAATCATTGTTTGTTGGTGATCGACTCAACCTTCTATTTTCAGTCTTTCTCCTCTTCCTTAAAGGGTCAGGGGTGGAGCTAAAAGTTCTAATCTTATCTTATGGTTAGTTCCCCTGGCAACCAGCTCTCTATCTTTAGGGACTTTCCAAAAATCAGCTTATTAACATAAACTCAGGTGTGATGGAAAGGGGCTTGTTATGAATGGCACAAGATTCTCCTTTCACCTTTTATCACTTAAGAAATTCCAAAAGTTTTAGGAGCTTTGCCAAGGAATGAGATGAACCAATATATGTTTATTATGAATAACTATATCCCAGGATTTCAGCATTTCTTTTGGGGGACACAATTTAACCCACCACACACTGTATCCCAACCCTGGTTTAAAAGCTATGTACTCCTTCATATACTATATATTCTATATAAAGGAATATTTATATATTCCTTTGTTGTATGCTGGTACCTAATTGCCATATCCTACAACTCTTTTAGTAAGTATGCTATTTCCTTCCAGTGTTAAGAACTATACTTTCCTGCTCAGGCTAGAGTGGGATCTAACTTCAGTTATGTGTCTGGAGACAAGAAGTTGAGACAGAGGTGGAAACATCATTTTGTGAAGCATTCATCCAAGGTGAGATTTTCATTTTTGTTTTTATGAACAAATCTTAACAAGGAAGAACAGGTCTTCCTTGTTATTTATCTTAGACACCTGCAGTGACATTGCTTGTCTTAACAAGGAAGAACAGGTCACTTCTTTTGTCCTAAAATATTCAGGAAAATCTGGAGTAAAAGATTTTTAAGTACATCTAACCAAATGTCACTGAGAAAAGAAACAAACAAAAACCAACCAACTAAACAAACAAATATTTTCATCTGAGGAATGCAAGTCCTTTTAAATTATAAGGTCAAGAGAGTTTTTAAATGAGACAGCAATCACATCCTACTTCTCCACCGTATCTCTTGAAATTGCTTGCTATTGCCATAAGCAGAAATAAATTAATGCAATAATGCCACATTAACACTATAACATCACACAGTAAAGCTTAGCAATGTATAGCCAATCAATAGTTTGTTATTTTAATGTGAATTCTTAATAAACAATGCAAGAATTCCTCTTCTTTCCCTTTAAAAACTCACTTGTGGCTGGGTGCGGTGGCTCATGCATGTAATCCTAGCACTTTTGGAGGCCGAGGTGGGGGGATCACCTGAGGTCAGGAGTTCAAGACCAGCCTGGCCAACATGGTGAAACGCTGTCTCTACTAAAAATACAAAAATTAGCTAGATGTGGTGGCACAGGCCTGTAATCTCAGCTACTTGGGAGGCTGAGGCAGGAGAATTGCTTGAACCTGGGAGGCAGAGGTTGCAGTGGGCCAAGATTATGCCACTACACTCCAGTGTAGGCGACAGAGCAAGACTCTGTCTTAAAACAAAAAACAAACAAACAAAACTCTTGTAACTGCTGCTGCTACTCAGTGTTTATTTAGGAAAATTTATATTTATGTACACAGGCTGCAATCCTCAAGCTTGACCCAAATAAACGCTCTACTTATATTAATTTTTCCTCAACTTCTTTTCTTTAGGTTGGCACACTCAGTCATTATTTCAGTGTCTCATACCTTCCCTAGTAGGGCCCTGAATTTTAACATAGGAGACCTGTAAAGACTGTGTGAGAAATCTTTTGGTAATTTAGCTACCTTAACAGTTATAATTGTACCTATCATTAATAAAATCTCTCAGCTGCAGGAGATGAGAGTCTTTTAAATGCTGTTGTGGAGGCCTTTGGGTTTTCACAAGTTCTAAAATAAAAAGTGACTGAAAGAATGTCTGTGAAGTATCATTTGTGTTTATTAGTAAGTCTTCTGTTTGCTTGTTTATCTTGTATTTAGTTGTTCCGTTTCTTACTAAAAATTAAGTATGGCTGGGCCTATTAGCTCATGCCTGTAATCCCAGGACTTTGGGAGACTAAAGTGGGCAGATCCATTGAGCTCACAAGTTTGAGACCATCCTGGGCAACACGGCGAAACCCCATCTCTACAAAAAAAAAAACAAAAATTAGCCAGGCCTGTGGTGCATGCCTGTAGTCCCAGCTACTTGGGATATACATTTATATATATAAAGTATGATGGCACTGATGATTATTAAATTTTCTATTTTCTCCCTCAGTTTTGTCAGTTTTCGGCTCAAATATTTTAGGACTCTGTTACTGTATTTATACATGTTTATAATTGATAACTTTTTCGTTTTAAAGTCTATTTTTTCTGATACAACGACTCGAGCTTTCTTATAAATGCTGTTTGCGTAACAGATTTGTAATCATCCAACAGGTTGTTCCTCCCTGCTTCACAAAGTCAATCCACTGAGACCATGGCATTGCAGTAGAGAAAGAGTTTAACTGATGCAAGGCTGGCCCACATGGAAGAACTGGAATAATAACTCAAATCAGTGTCCCTAATGGCTCAGAGGCTAGGGTTTTTATGGGCAATTTGGTGATCTGGGAACTGGGGAATGGGAATTGCTGATTGGTTGGGGATACAATCACAGGAGGGTAAAAAATGGTCCTAATGCACTGAGTCTCCTTCTGGGTGGGCCACAGGATCCACTGAGTCATGAGTCACAAGTCCAGATGGGATCAGTCTGAAAAACATCTAAAAATAACCAGTATTAGGTTCCACAATAATGATGTTATTTACAAGAGCAATTGAGAAGGTCACAAGTCTTGTGACTTCTGGCCACATAACCCCTGAACGGTGAGGAATTATAGAAAACTGTTCTTACACCTTAGCACAGTTCAGGTACCTTTCATAATCCCATTTTTGTGATCTTTCTTAGTCTTATTTTATCTTATTTTGAGAGGGAGTTTCTCTCTTGTCGCCTAGGCTGGAGTGCAATGGTACAATCTCAGCTCATTGCAACCTCCGCCTCCTGGATTCAAATGATTTTCCTGCCTCAGCCTCTCGAGCAGCTGGGATTACAGGCATGCACCACCATGCCCAGCTAATTTTGTATTTTTATTAGATGGCGGGTCACCATGTTGGTCAGCCTCCCAAGGTGCTGGGATTACAGGCGTGAGCCACTGCACCCAGTCTCATTAGTCTTACAAAGGTAGTTTTCAATGCCTGAGCAGGGAGGGGGTTAGTTTTGGGGAGGGACTATTATCATCCTTGCTTCCAAGCCTAACTATAAATTAAATTCCTCCCGAAGTTAGCTTGGGCTGTGCCCAGGAAAAACCAAAGGCAGCTTGAGGTCAGAAGCAAGATGGAGTCAACTAAGTCAAACTTCTTTTACTGTCATAGTTTTGCAAAAGTGGTTTCAGATGCTTTCTATTCTTTTCTTTTCAACCATTTGTATCATCAAAACTTAAGTGTATCTCTGGTAGAGAGCATATAGTGGGATCTTGTGTCTTCCATTCTGACAATTTCTGCCCTTTAACTGGATTGTTCAATCCACTTATATTTTTTAATTTTTAAAAAATTATTTTAGATTCAGGGAGTACATGTGCTTGTTTATTACTTAAGTATCATGTGTGTAATGGTGAGGGTTGGGCCTCTTGTGTACCTGTCACTCAAATATTGAATACTGTATCCATCCATTTACATTTAATGGTTTTAATATTGTTGATTTACAGCTGCCAGTTTACTTTTTGTTTTCTATATGGCTCCAGGTCTTTTTGTTCCTCTATTCTTCTTTTGCTGCGTTCTTTTTCATTCATGAATATTTGCTAGTGCTGTATTTTAACTCCGTTAGTGACTGTTTTTCACTATCTTTTTTGTTATTTTCTCAGTGGCTTCTCTAGAGGTTACCTTATACATCTTAACTCTTAAGAATCTAATTCATATTTATACTAGTTTAATTCTCACAAGACACAAAAAATTTATATAACTTTATGCCTTCTTCTTCCTTTTTTGTTATACATATTTTATCTATATATGTTACCAATTCAGCAATAGATGGCTATAATTACTAGCTTATATAATTTTATGTCTTAAAAGAAGCTAAGAAAAGAAAGGACTTCAAATATATATTTATGAAGTAACATTTTTCTTCTTATTTATCATTTCTGGCTCTTTTTATTTGTTCTTTGGAACAAAAATTTCAACTTACCATCTTAAGTCATTTCCTTTTTCAATACAGTTTTGATTCTACTTATCTCCTTTATGCTTTAGTTGTCAAATATATTACGTTTCTATGCTATAGACCCAATAATACACTTGTATACATGTTTCATACAATTGGTTTCAAAATTAGTCAAGAGAAGCAGCAAAATATGTATTTATACCCTTTTATAATTACATAATTATAACCAGTACAGTTTGCTTGTCTATGTGGATTTTAATTTTCACCTGTGTTTATGTGATTTTAGCCTGCAAAACTTCCCTTTACATTTCTTGTAAAGCACGCCCATTAGGAATGAATTTTCTCAATTTTTTTGCTTACCTGGGAATGCTTTTATTTCACCTTCATTTTTGAAAGAGTTTTGCTGGATACAAGATTTTTATTGACTTTTTTGTGTGTTCCTAGGATTTTGAATATGCAATCTCATGCTTTGTGGCCCCCATTGTTTCTGACTAGAAGTCAGTTGTTAATCTCATTGGGATTCCCTTGTCCTTAAAGAGTAGTCTTTCCCTTAGTGCTTTCAGAATTTTCTTCTTTGATGTTCAACATTTTTACTATGATTCAGCTGGGCGTTGATTTCTTTGGATTCATCCTACTTGGAGTCCACTGATCTTTCTCGAATGCATAGATTTGTGTCTTCAATCAAATTTGGAAAGTTTTCAGCTATTAATCTTCAAATAATTATCTCTATCCCTTTCTCTCCTTTCCTTCTGGTACTACTGTTATGCATATTTTGGTAGATGTAAAATTGTCCCAGTGTCTTCTAGTTTCTCTCTGATTTTCAGATTGGGTATTCTCTATCAGTCTGTCTCCAAGTTTGTTGACACCTTCTTCTGCTAGATCACTCTAATGAATTTTCATTTTAATTATTACAGTTTTCAGCTTCATGCTTTACATGTTATTTTTTATAACTTATATTTCTTTTTTGATAATCTCCATTTGCTGAGACATTGTCTTCATACATTACTTCCTTAATAATAGTTTCCTGTAGTTCTTTGAATATATTTATAATGACTACTTTGAAGTAATTTTATTATCTGTGAAATCTGATACCTGATCCCTCTCACAGGTAGTTTCTTTTACTTGATTTTTTTTTCCTCTGTGTCACGTGTTCTATTTCTTTGCCCATCTCATAACTTTGGTTGAAAACTGGATATTTTAGGTAATATAGCTATTTGGGGGTACTTGTTTGTATGCAGTTATTTTGGGTACTTGTTGTTTACTTGCTTATTTATGCTTTGAAATGGTTAGTCTATGTTAGTAATTTACATTCCATCCACAACTTGAAGTCTTTGGTGTATTCCTTGGATGGTACCACCTTCATCACGTGTACCATCATCCTGAGATGGGATGTTTAAGCAGGGCTCTCTTTACCTATTTATTTCCTTAATACCACTTAATATTGTTACCAAGCTATCTGCTTCATTTGGTAATACACCCCACTCACTGAACTCCACTAATTACAGGTTAATTGCTCTATTTCTTTTTTTTTTTTTTACAATGCCCTAAGGCATAAATTGCTCAAGAGTCTGATCTGATTAAATTTGTTGGTTTTGAAGCCAGTCTTTTGTTTTGACCCCAGGGAGGGCTTTTCTTGGCTGTCTCTTTCTCTTGTTCTCACTGAAGAAATAACTTCCTTATTGTTTAGCTTATTGCTCTTAATTAAGAGGAGCTATTGTTTTAGAAAGAGCCCTTAGGTTTGAACTTCTTCACATTTGGATTCAAATAATGTCAGTTCATTTGGGTAGAGCTACAGACCTCTCTTTTCCTATTCACTGTCTTTCCCCTTAGGCAACCTCTCTAGTCACTAATTTAGGCAATAAACCTCTGGTTGTCTCTGCATGCCTCTTTCAGTGTGGAATCTCTGCCCAATGTATGACCCAAAGCAAGGACAGCGGGAGGTCCCTGTATTCTTGGCCTGCCTGCCTGGGATGGAACCTCTCTACTATGAAGATGAGCTTAGTGGGCGAAAGGGATCCCCAGCCTTTCCCTGTACTCAACAGGAATTTTATCTTTTTAACTTGGAGTTGAAAGAGATGAAAAGTGCTAGAACTTTGTCCTCCTATTGAGATATTGTAAGCGTTGATTGGAAGATGAAGGGAGAGGGACTTCTCCCTTAGCTTCATCTATCCATAATGGAGCTCCTCTAAACTGAGCTGGGGATGGTCTCGAGAGGGAAGATTGTGGATCAAATGCTACTGACTGGCTGTTCTTAATGGGTTTTAGTAGATTTTCTCCAGTAAATATTTATTTGCTTTATTCCCTTAGGACACTTTACAGAGACTTGAATTGACTGGATTTTTTTTTTTTTTATTGTGTTTACCAACTTTGTTTTTCTGGGGAGTGGGTCCATGGAACTTCTTATGCTGCCATCCAGAAGTGGAATTCACTGATGTACTATTTTTTAACATCATTCTAAGATACCATAAGGAAAACTCACTGACCTTCTGGAATGCTTGTGTAATAGGCTTGCACTAAAAAATATTCACAGTTGACTTTGTAGAATGGAATATTACTTTTATGACTCCATCTATGTTCATTACCCCACAGCTAATTAAGAATAAAGCCTTACTATGCCACTATTGCTGGTTCTCTCTGTAAAAACACAGATATTTGTGTCAAGGCCACTGCTTATTGCCCCCCATACTTATATTTTCTGCATCCTCATTGTTCCTGGCCACCTAACGCTGATGAAAAAGTGGAAAGAATATTTCTTATTCCCCACTCTAAGACACACTTTGACACAGAAATGGGCACTCAAGAAAAAATACTTGTACTCTCCATGTACCACAAAAGCCTTTGACAGTATGCCTCTATAATCTGTGCCTGATGTCCCACTTTTCACATACACAAACCTCTGACTTCATGTAGCTAGGCCTGGAAACCAATATGTAAGATAGACATCACTGGGTCCACAAACTATAAACTCCTCCTTTTTTGCCTTTGCACACACAAGACCTCAGTAAAGATCTTTATCGGAATCTACTCACGATGGCTCCCTGTACCAGTTTATAAAATATGAATATTTTTTGCCTGTCTTCCAACAGAGATTCAAGCTTTTCCTAAAGCAAGAGTTGGCAAAACACAGTCTTTGGGATAAATCTGGCTATCTGGCTTACCACCTGTTCTGGCACAGCCTATGAGTTAAGATAGTTTCTATGGATGAACATTTGATCATAGGGAATGCTAACTTTGAAACTGAACTAAATGAAATGCTATTTTTCCCCAAATAATTTTACTATTCTCATTAGTAGATTTATATCACAAAGTAATTTGTACTTAATTATTATTATTATTATTTAATTTTATCAATAAAAATTTTGTGGACATTTATTTTCACTCATTATATATCTTAAATATTATCCTGAATTTGTCCTATTGGTCCAAAAAGCCTAACATACTTACTATCTGTTACTTTAAATAGAAATTTTTCCAACTCTTATCCTAAAGGATGCCCAAGAGAATATGAGTTTGAAGAATGCCAGAGAAGAGTATAAAAACTGGGAAAATTGGCACACTCCTGTACAGGATATAGTATCCCAGATCTGGGGGATAAGACAGAGTTAGTGACAAAGCTGAAAGGCCCAACAGCACAGCTACAGATTTGCAGCAGATGTGGTCAATTTACTCCTTTCCTGACCAGATGGAGGCTATAAAGTAGGAAGCAAGACAACCTTCTTTGTACCCCTCAGTTTTTTTTTTAACACTGTCAACACATAAACTCCAAGAAATGGCAGGCACCTTGCTTTCTTCAGGGCAAAACACTTTCAGTGAATTTTTATTAGCCTAATTCTCACCCATATGCATAGCTAATCCACAGTGCAATGTTTTCATGCTTCAACTACCTGCACAGTAGCATGATGTGTTTAGATCAGAGGCAGTAGGATGTGGTAGAAAGTTTGCGAGACACAAAAAAGGAACTTAAAATCTTATCTTGTCACTTTAAAGCTGAGTGGCTTAATCTGTATCAAATTACTTAATCTAACAAGTCCTCAGCTTTCTTTGCTATAAAATGGAAATTCTAATATGTAGCTACTTCCAGAGCTGCTATTCAAAACATTTAATAACTAATGTAGCACAGGCACTGATGAATCAGAAAGTATACTGGCCATGAAAAATGGGTAGAGCCATACAAGCCAGACTTATAAATTATGTAGAGACTTAACTGTCATTTGTGCCTCAGAGACTAAAATATAATAAGTGCATTTTAATTTTTTGCTGTTGTTACAATGATACAATTTCTTCCCTTCATCCTTAAAAATGATGTCCTTCCTTACCTGTTTAAATGTACTGCATTTTTAATATAGCAATGTATTTATAGTGTCAGATAAGATTTGACACACAATGAGGATATGGGTTCCCTTGAAACAAATATCTAGAAATGACCCTCAAGACTGATATGACAGGAAAATATTGACTGTTTATCCAATAACCAAAATTGGTAGTGAGATTACTGCTAAAAGCAAATTAAATTAACAATCTTTAGGTCTCGAAAAATAGCTAGTTTGCACGAAAGGGTTGTGGTGAATTTAATAGGCTTTACCCAAGCTCAGACCATGAGCAGAAACACATAAGCAGAAACACATCTAGTATTTCTCTGTAGTTTTGATCTGTATACTCTACGTGTTTTATTTGTTGAAATGAATATATGTTGTGGGTAGAATGTTTGTATGCCCCCAAAATTTATATATTGAAATCTAACCCCAGTGAGACAGTATTAGGAGATGAGGTCTGTGGGAGGTATTTAGGTCATGAGGATGGAGCCCTCATGAATGGGATTAGTGCCCATATGAAATGGATCTCAGAGAGCCAGCTCACTTTCTTTCTACCATGTGAGAGTACAGTGAGAAGCTGGCAGTCTGCAACCCAGAACATGACCATGCTGGCACCCTGATCTCAGACTTTCAGCCTCCAGAACTGTTAAGAAATAAATTTTTATTTTTTATAAGCCACCCCATCTATAGTACTTTGTCATAGCATCTTGAAGTAAGACAATATACAACATTTCTTAGTGTCTGTGACTAGAAGAGAGATCAATGAAATTCTCTACCCTGATTAGGTCCACGATGACATATAATAGAAATGACTTATTGACTATGTATACAAATACCAGGCATTGTTTGAACTGCTTTACACAGTCATGTAATTGTTATGACAGCTCTATCAGACAGTATATCAAACACCTTTCAGTCACCAATTTACACCCTTTTGGACTCTGTTGTCCAACATTCCAATGGCTACTATGATTCTTTTTTTTTTTTTCTTAAGACTTCCAACAAATAAAATCAGCTTGTTCTACAAATGTAATTATTGTCAGCTCCACAAAGCATTAATGGGCCACAGCCATCACATAACCCAAGGCCTTACCTTCTACTTACACCTCATCCTATCAACCAGCTCTGCATATGTTCCTATCAGCTTCACACTGTGCAAATGATAGCACTTAGTCTCTGGCTACGTGTGCCATTTGTTTTTAATCCCAAACCCCAGAACTTCCCTTTTGATGCCCTAGAGTAGGACACCAAAGCAACCTGCTCAGTATCTACATATGCAACCCAGAAATTATGAGGAGTTAACACCAAGGCAAATATTCATTTAACGAAAATTAGAAGGTGACAGATAAATGTTCTCCTCCTACTCTTCCAAGCGCACAGTAATCTTAAAATGTTTTTCATATGGCTGCTTAGACAGCACGGCAGAATGAAGTAATCAGTAGCATGTAGCAATATCCAACTCAATGATGTACCTTTGTAATAACTCCATCTTCTTTCCTGCTTTACCCCAAGGTCATTTAATCCCCCTTCCTAGGTCATACTCTCCAATAATCCTCTCACACATATCACAAAGGAGCCTTTGTCCCAGGATCAGCTTTCTGGGAACTTGGTACTAACCCAGTCATTATCAAATGTGGCCCGAGACAACAGACCCTCAAGACAGAATTTTGGAGCATGAACACTCCCCAGTCAGAGGGCAGTAAGATGATCCCTATTCATGCTGCCAATTGAGATGAAGATTATCATTGGAATTGAGTAAAAATACGAATTACGAAGATTCTTGCCTGTGGTTGTTTAG
Organism: Trachypithecus francoisi; assembly: GCF_009764315.1. NCBI lineage: Eukaryota > Metazoa > Chordata > Mammalia > Primates > Cercopithecidae > Trachypithecus > Trachypithecus francoisi. The sequence continues at coordinate 75,885,301 of NW_022681472.1, read as the reverse complement.
GATGAGATGTAAGTAGAAGGTAAGGCCTTGGGTTATGTGATGGCTGCGGCCCATTAATGCTTTGTGGAGCTGACAATAATCATATTTGTAGAACAAGCTGATTTTATTTGTTGGAAGTCTTGAGAAAAAAAAAAAAAAGAATCATAGTAGCCAACTTAAACTCAAAGCATGCTGTGAAAACCGTAGATCCTCTATGGCAGCTTGAAAAAGACATTAAACTGCAGCTGCAGGGGTGACTGTGCTGAAAACCAGGCTCCTCCCTAATCTAATTATAAAGATGGCAGAGCATTAAAGGGTAGTAAATGCAAGCTTCAACAGATGTCCTATGTCACAGTCAGAACCCAGCAGGAAAGGAGTACAATTCTGTGGCCTGGGAAGAGGACATTCAATGGATAAGCCTGAGATACTTGTGTGTGTTTTTTTAATCAGATTTATTAAAGTGTAGTTTATATACAATAAAATTCACCCCTTGTAAGTGTACAAGTCAATGAGTTTTGACAAATTCACATGCTTATGGCAACCACCAACACAATCAAGATCCAAAATACTTTTTATCACCCTAAAAAGTTCCCTCATGACCCTCTGAAGTCAATATCTTACCTTCATCTTTAGCCTCTGGCAATTACTGACCTATTTTTTAAATCTCTATAGTTTTGCATTTTCCAGAATGTCACATAAATGGAATTATACAGTACAGGGCTTTTTTTTTTTTTTTTTTTTTTTTAGCCTCTATGCTTTCATATAATACTTTTCAGATTCATTGTTTTTCTCAGAATATTAATAGTTTGTTCCTTTTAATTGCTAAATAACATTTCATGTATATATCATAATTTGTTTATGCATTAATGCGAGGCTGAGAATCTGGAAGCCCCAATTTCCCTGGACAAAATCATGCTAGCAAGACAGTTCTCTTACCAGAGAATCGCTTCCTTACCTGGAGATCCTGTGTGATTAAGTGGACACCAAGGCCAAGCATGAAATTAATAGTGTCTGCTTTAGGAAGAAATAGCATATACACCAAAGGAATAATAGAATCTGAGTGTGTCAAAGAAACCCCTCCCCAACTAAAGATGTTTGTTCCCTAATCCCTGATACCTGTGAATATTACATGCCTAAAGGGTTTTGTAGATGTGATTAAGAACCTTAAAATGGGGGTATTATCCTGGATTGGTCCAATCTAATCACGAGTCATTAAAGTAGAAGAGAAAGGCAGAAGAGTGGGTGTGAAGAGATGTGACCAGAGAAGGATTCAACTCGTTTTTGCTGACTGTAAAAAGGGAGAAATGGAGCCACGAGCCAAGGAATGCAACAACCTCTAGAAGCTGGAAACAGCCCTCATTTTATAACCAGTAAGAAGATAGGGTCCTTGGTTCTATAATTGCTGGGAACTAAATCCCACCAACAACTCAAATAGCAGGAAGCAGATTCTCCCCTGAAGCCTCCAGACAGAGCCTGATGACAACTTGATTTTGTCCAGTGAGACTTGTGATTTGTACTGATTTGTGACCTACAAAAAATTGTAATAAAGCTGTGTTGTTTCAGGTCACTAAATTTGCGGTTATTTGTTACAGCACAAGTAGAAAACTAATATCTCCTGTCACGTATATTAGCAAGGATTGGGAGAACAAAGTGTAAGCGTGTGTCTGGAGGGTGTTAATATGGGGCAGGAGGGGGAGCAAAGAAATAAGGCCAGATAGTAAGAACGTATTAACATTAGATGGAGCCTTCATGTATGACTTGGAGTCACTATTCGGCCAGAGATGTCTGAAATGTAGCCTAATACAACCCTAGAACCATGCCTCGCAATTTGGCATAATGATGGCCAACTGAAACTGAGATATAGATGCCAAGACTTCCTTGAGAAAGGGTTAGAAAGAGGTAGGGATATCAGAAAGAATTTATTATGTCAGAAGAAGAGATTTGGGGACAGATATGTCTTGATATGTGCATAAACCTGTACGACTACTAACACCATAATCAAGAAACTGAACCCATCTATAAAACCCCAAAGTTTCCCCATGCTCCTTCACAATCTCTTCCCTTCCCACAGTCACTGACCTGCTTTTTGTGTCTATAGATTAGTATGCACTTTTTAGAATTTCACATAAAACATATATAGTATATTCTTTGTATGTGTGGCTTCTCACTTCACATAATTACTTTAAGATTCTTCCATGATGTTGAGTGCATCAGTAGTTTATTCCTTTCACTGCTGAATATCACTGGATGTATACACAAGAGTTTATTTATTTACTTAGTGCTTGGACATCAAGCTGTTACTAAGTTTTAGATACTTTCAAATAGAGTTGCTATAAACATTTGTATCCAAGTCTCCATGTGGACTTACGCTTTCATTTCTCTTTGGTAACTATCTAAAGTAGAATGGCTGGATCATATTGTAGAAGTATGCTTAATGTTTTAAGACACTGTCAAACTGTTTTCTAATGTGGTGTACAATTTCACACCTCTACCAGCAGTGTATAAGAGTTTCAGTTCCTCCACATACTCACCAATGTTAGATATGGTCAATGTTTTTAGTTTTAACCATTTTGATAGGTGTACAGTGCTATCTCTTTGTATTTAAAACTGATCATTTGTCTTGCAGGCTTGCTAAATTTACTTAGTAGTTTTAGTATCTTTTTTGCGGATTTAACTGATTTTCTACATAAATGACTATGTTGTCTGTTAACAATGACAATTCTTCTTTGATAACTTAAATGGATTTTCAATTCTGTAGTTGGCAAATTTTGAAACTTCAAATGGAGGTCACAGTGAATTTCATGTATTTCATCTTGATCACTTAGTCATAATCACTCTAATAATGCATACAGTAGGTACACAATAAGTAAATACCTTATGACTTTCTCAAAAGGATGTGTTGTCATATAAACCAGGTTGATGGCTGAAAAATACTTATGAAAAAGGAGGAAGAGAAAAAATAATTTTAAAGGCTCTTCAATTTATGTAAAAGAGGAACTTTCTCTCTCTTTCAAGTGAAAAAGTGAGAGAGAACATCAGAGAGTTGTCACCAGACATTAGCAGGGTATACACTGGCTAAAGAATATTAATGCCTTTATATTCAACGTAACTTTAATTGTCAATGGCTTTGCAGAAATGTATTTGGTTTCTGTGTGGACTCTTCCATTTGCAGAGGATATTAATTTTTGATTCTTCATTCTATAATAGTGATGTACACTGTATATATAGTGTATAAACCAGAAAATCATTTTTGGTTTTCCTGTTGTTATTCCAATTGCATCTTGGCCAGCTTCCTAGATGGTTAATTCTAGAAGTCTCTGTTGAGTAGATGAAGTGCTAAGTTTGTGAATCAGACAACTAAACTTTCCAAGCTACTGAGATACTTTGGTCCAAATGAACCAAAATAGTGGCTCCTAGGAATTTTATATTGTCTCACACATTGAATACGTTTAATCCTCTCATTTAACTTTTACAGGCTATACTATAAAACATTTATTATTTTAATAGAATTTTAGAGAAATTTCAGGTTCACAGCAAAACTGAGCAAAACGTACAGAGTTTCTATATACCCCAACCCCCGGCACATACACAATCTCCTCCACTATCAATACCCCAAAACAGCGGTATGTTTGTTACAACTGATAAACTTATACTGACACATTGTTACCATCCAAAGCCCACAGTTTAATTAGGGTTGACTCTTGATGTTATACATTCTATCGGTTTTGTTTAATATATAACCACAGATATCTGTCATTATAGTATCATAAGAATAGTTTCACTGCACTAAAAACGCACTGTGCTCTGCCTATTCATCCCTCCCTGCCTCTTAACTCCTGGAAAGCACTGATCTTTTTGCTCTTTCCATAGTTTTGCCTTTTGCAGAATGTCGTATAATTGGAATCATAGAATATGGAGCCCTTTCAGATTGGCTTCTTTCACTTAGTAATATGAAGTTTCCTCTACATCTTTGCATGGCTTGATAGTTCATCTTTTTTTGTACTGCTGAATAATATTCCATTGTCTAGAGGTATCACAGTTTGTTTATCCAGCAGTTCATTTTCTATTGCTGAATAGTATTTCATAAAAGTTTATGCTGATAAATATAACTTTATCTAGAGGGGTAAGCAGTCTTCTCCACAAGGTCATCCTACAAGCCAAGTCCCTTCTTTTTGTTCTCTGATTCCCTAGGGTGTTATTTTCGTATATTCAGATACTTCACTGCCACCGTGCCCACATTGCACCCTATGGAAAAGAAGAAAGAATAAGCCTAACGCAAATACTTTCCTTTTAAACTGATGGTATGAAAAATAAATTATGGATGAATGGATGGATGGATGGATAGATAGATAGATAGATAGACAGATACATAGATCTACTACTGAACATAAGAACAGGTTAGATTTTAGATAACGATTAGCAGACCACACCATGACAGACAGAAATAAACAATTTTCACAAATTACAGAGCACACAAAATTATGGGCCCTATAAATTCAAGTCAGTTTTAATAAGGTATGGAAATATTGAACCTCACTAGCAGAGGCAGTGTAGAATAATACAATCTTTCTCAAATTTTCTAAACTCAGACTTTCTCAAAGTGTGGTTCATTCCAAGTACAAGCAAGCAAGTGACAATTGTATGAGGTCTTTGGATACATTTATGTTTCTTTTCAGTATTTATCTCTATTTATTGGCTACCTTATTTTTATGACAAGCTATCCCAGTTTTCCATTTATGGCAATGATATAATTTCATTAAAAAATATATTTAATCAAAAGCAATAATCATATTTAAATAAAAATGCCCAGCAAAAACAATACAAACATGAGATTTACATGATAAAAATTACTAAGGTGGACTCAAATGACTTAATATACATTCCTTAGATTAACACAAAAACTTCATTCTCTCTTTGTTACAATTTTCTTTTTTTTTTTTTTTTTTTTTTTTTTTTGAGGCGGAGTCTCGCTCTGTTGCCCGGGCTGGAGTGCAGTGGCCGGATCTCAGCTCACTGCAAGCTCCGCCTCCCGGGTTTACGCCATTCTCCTGCCTCAGCCTCCCGAGTAGCTGGGACTACAGGCGCCCGCCACCTCGCCCGGCTAGTTTTTGTATTTTTAGTAGAGACGGGGTTTCACCGTGTTAGGCAGGATGGTCTTGATCTCCTGACCTCGTGATCCGCCCGTCTCGGCCTCCCAAAGTGCTGGGATTACAGGCTTGAGCCACCGCGCCCGGCCTACAATTTTCAAATAAATTAAATATGGCTAAAACAAACGAATTTTCTTTTAGTCTGAGTGTTTATCTATTTTAAAACTGTTCATATACCGCCACACACTGAGATTCTTATTCTCACCCATAACAAGATGTAGCACCTGACTGAGAATCACTAGGCAGCTGAATAGACACTGAAACATTTTAGTGTTGAGCTCCTTTCCTGAAATGATTTACTGGTTCTGATACTGAGACTCAGTTCCCTCATCTACAAACGGGACACTAAAAAGAAGAGAGAGAGAGAGAGAGAAACAAATGGTATAGTAATACTTAAGCTTCCAGATTTAACAAGGAAACAGTTCAGCTAAAATTATGTGTAACTGGATCTTCAATATAAGAAATCCATTCAGCAACAGTAAAAACAATCTGGCTCTCAGTAATGCCCTTTTAGTCAAAGTGTTCCCGCTGTGAACTAGACCACTGTCACATGGTGTAAAGCCAATCAATGGTGGACATGGAAAGGAACACCATGGGAACCCACGGTCAAGGCAGTCAGAATCTAGTCCAGAAGACCACCGTGGCACCCAAGGGAAATTTTACTGACTTCAAGGGGAAAATTGATCCAAAAAATACAAATATAATGTATTACTGAATATTATCCTAATAAACATTTCTTTAGGGAAATAGTCTGAGGCAAATGTGACATCCAGCATTCCCTCCACTTTTTCCCTTTCTAAATCAATAAGGTATTTCTAATTCTTTTAAAATAGTTATGCTAATAGTGCATATTATGCTATATAGCATTTATAAATTGCTATTCTAAACATTTTCTAAATTTATTGCTATTCAAACATACATACATGTGCACACTATATTTTAGGTATTTTTTTCTATTATAAGAATTATGTCATCCTTCTCTCTCACAGTATAAAAAAGAAGAGATTGCCGGACGCGGTGGCTCATGCCTGTAATCCCAGGACTTCGGGAGGCCGAGGTGGGTGGATCACGAGGTCAGGAGATGGAGGCCATCTTGGCTAACACGGTGAAACCCTGTCTCTACTAAAAATACAAAAAAAAATTAGCCGGGCATGGTGGCGGCCGCCTGTAACCCAGCTACTCTGGAGGCTGAGGCAGGAGAATGGTGTGAATCCGGGAGGCGGAGCTTGCAGTAAGCCGAGATCTCGCCACTGCACTCCAGCCTAAGCGACAGAGTCACTCTCTCTCTCTCCCCCCGAAAAAAAAAACAAAAAACAAAGATTAACTCTCAGAATTCAAATGTCTTGTTCAGGGTCATACAGGAAGGTGACATTTGGAATATCTACTATATTAATATGCAATCAACATATGTTTATTTGATAAATGAATGAATCAATAAATAAATATTAAGAAAACAGAGATTTCTGCTTTTAAAATGAGTCTTTTATGCCACCATATCATTTTTCTATTTTCCCTGAGTCACAATTCCATAAAATAGTTAAAAGGAGCAAATATGGTAGCTTATATAATAAGAGTATTTGCTGATGGCTTATGTTCCTACCACATTAAATGTATAGTTTCCAAATTATTTTATAATTTTTGCTTTCTGCCTCAGAGTGACCACTTAGACCACTACAAGTTGTTCTCCAATAGAACTCCGCCTACTTCAACTGTCAATATTTGTATCACATTTAACCCACAGGCCCCTCATAGGATCCAAAACAGGATGTTCAAATTAAGCAAAATGTATGATGTAAAAGCTTTTACATGAATTACTTAAAAGCATTCATGACTATAAATGTTGCTACCCTTTGATCTGTGACTTTCTATTCACAGATCTCCACTTTTAAGATCTCCAAGATCTCTTCCAACGAGGAGGCACAAGTCTATGGTCATGAATGATGTGGGGAGCTCTGTTTTTGATTCAGACTCCTCCCTGCCACAGAGCTTTCAGATCATGTACACAGAGCCCAGCAGCCAATGAGATTTACTTCTTTAAGAAAAGAGGTAATGGCTGGATATAGTTCAGCACTAGTTCCATATTCTCTGTCTCAGCTTACCTGTTGTGCAGTTCCAGAGATGCACGTCCACATGGCAGGATTGAAATCATAAGAATGATGTGGAGGATTAGATAAGAATAGCAGTGAATTAATTTGAAATTTGAATGACTTTTGGTGCTCTTTACACTTTATTTCTGGATCTTATTATGTGTGTGAACCTTATTAGATTTCTACTGGGCACTACTCAGTTGATTCTCAAAGTAATCATAAGTTTCAATTAAAATACTCCTATTACTTGCTCTATAATGCCTAGAGTTTGGTCTCTATTTCTAGGTGCCATGAGGGCATATATGGAGTTCAACAATCCCCTTGAAGTATCTGAATTTGGAGATGATTGAATGGCCAAATTGATTTTCATTATTAGGCATTCCTACTAACCCTGGACTCCACTACGACCTTTCCAATAAATATGCATTTGACAAAGAATTCAACCTTCTTTCTGAATGTCAAGTAACTAGAGAAACTCAATTTTGATAGCAAAAGCTATCATTAAAATAATGTCAAAAACATAGCACCAAGAGAAAGAGGTAAAATTAAGTCACATGACAATAAGGTTGCTGTCTCATTTACTGTTTCCTATAGCAGAAATCCTGTTCAATCCATTACCAGTCAAAAAAAGCAGCTGTCAGTGTGATGGATTTTTGTTTTATTTTGTTTTTGAGATGGAGTCTGGCTGTCTTGCCCAGGCTGGAGTGCAGTGGCATGATCTTGGCTCACTGCAACCTCCACCTCCCGGGTTCAAGAGATTCTCCTGTCTCAGCCTCCTGAGTAGCTGGGAGTACAGGTGCACACCACCATGCCCGGCTAATTTTTATACTTTTAGTAGAGGCAAGATTTCACCATATTGGTCAGACTGGTCTTGAACTCCTGACCTCAGGTGATTCACCTGCCTCAGCCTCCCAAAGTGCTGGGATTACAGACATGAGCCACCGCACCCGATCATGTGATGGATCTTTGGAACGGAATTGGGTAAATGGGCAATGGCACAGTATGTGCACTAAGACACAATGTGAGCACTGTGCTATTTTTTAAAAATCACAGACACAAAATTAGTCACCACGCCAATAGTCACCCCATCCGATTTGAATCACACAGAAAGAAAGATGGTCAGCAATTTTATTCTAGGAAGTCCCAGTGGCAAATTAGCAACAGATTGTTTGCCAATTGGCATATGCTTTCCTGGGAGACAGTACAATGTAGTGCTCAAAAATTCTAAGCTCTTGCGTTACACTGTCAGGATTTCATTCATGCTTTTACCTAACTATGTCGGACTCTAGGTCATTTGACTCCTGTTGGAAATGGGGATGGTAAAAGTTCCCATCTCAGATAGAGTTTGTGAGGATTAAATGAAATAAGGAACATAAAGTGCATGATATATAGAGGATACTCTTATTTGCAATTCTTGGAAATACTAAAGGCCTTCTTTACAAACTTGAGTTTTTCTTCCACATTATAAAACAACGCCATAGTTGATCAACAGGTGCTAAAATTATGTTTGCTGGTCAAGCTTTCCAGATTTGACTCATCATTAAAAATGTACAAGTCTTTATGTTTCTGTCCCGCTGAATGCATTTATTTCCAACTTACTCATCAACCATTCTTAAAACAAAAATGTATTTAAATACAATCAATCTCTTATGTTCCAGCCCTTTCATGTGTCCTATACATAACTGCAGGAAAGTTTTCAGTTACTGTGGACAACTTTCTAACCTTTTCCACACAGTCTGTGCTTATCTAAAACCCTGGCAGTTGCCATTACCTCATCCTCAGATGTTGCTTTTAACTTATTAACTACCCCGCTTACAGATTCGACCTCACACAAGGATTTTATATTTGCATTTTTTTTCTAGGAGCTTATCTTTGTTTTTATGCTGACATGAAGTCACATGTGTTGCTTCATCCCAGAGACTAGCCCAAGCCTGACCGGCTAGCCTTGAAAGCACACTTTCTATAAGGTAAACAGTCCATAGACCCTGTTTGATCAGTACCATTTTTCTTGCCCTACACAGACCAAAAATTCTGCTCATTTTCCATGGTCCTTCCACACATATGAACAATAGTCACACAGCCTTAAATTTCATTAATCGAATGTTAATTTTCTTGTCAGTTATGTCTAATTCAATGCCAAAAAATGTCTGCTCCCCAGATGACCAGATCTACTCATTTTCTTTTTACTCTAGAATGCTTTAATATTTGAAGTTAATGCCAGCCATGTACAAAGGTGATCAATTTATATCAGGGTTCATTTTATGCAAGATGGTTTGAAATGAAGCTGTTTTCAATAAATGGTTTTATATTCCCAGCCATATGTCCAGATGATTATGAGAATAGGGTATGTGTGTGAGGAGTGGTGGCAATGTGTTTTTCTTGCGAGGTTAAACTTCCAGAGCATCGTGGTGGTCTAGTGGTCTACTCTCTGAAAGTGTGTGTGTGTGTGTGTGTGTGTGTGTGATGCATGTATGAAATAAATCAAATCTGGAGTACACTTATTAAAAATACGAAACAGAAGTTGTCAAATATTAATAATAACAGGCAAATCATAACACTAAACAGGGAATAACTAAGCATTCACATCAGACTCACTATTCCTAATGTCCACTGAGTACTTCCCTCTTGGGCACCTCTCATAGCTCATCTTCCTCAGTTTTGCCTGAGTTTTCTGCCATGTGCATATTGATCTCCAGAAACCTCTTCCTTCCTGAGTCCTAGGACTTCCAAACTTTAGTAGTCCAGGTATCCAGGGAGCAATGTTAATATTAGTATTCATGTTTCCTTATAATCTGATGCAATTTAGCTCAGCATTTTCTCAAATTCTACCTTTCAAGTTATGCCTGAGCTTTTCTGAGACTATTTCTAGGATAATTTATTACATATATGCTCAATCTTGCCTTCATTTTTCTTATTCGAATTAGGAATAAAAAGTCAGTCACCAGTTTAAAATGTAAGGTCAGCAGCAAGAGTCAAAAAATTCTCCATATCATGCACTTAGCATAGTGGTTTAACTTTTGATTGCTATGTAACTCATCAACACAAACAGCAGCTTAAAACAACATCCATTTATCATCTCGCTGTTTCTATAGGTCAGAAGTCTGGCTGCAATGTAAGTGGGATGCATGCTCAGTGTCTCAAGGCTGAAATCCAGCTAGGCTGTGTTTTCATCTGAAGTTCGAAATCCTCTTTCAAGCTTACTCAGGTGATTAGCAGAATTTAGTTCCTTGTGGCTGTAGGTCTGAGATCCTAATTTTCTTGTGGTTCATCAGCCAGGAGTCACTCTCCACTCTTACAGGCCACCTTCAGTGGCCAGCCATGTGACCCTATCTCAACAGGGCAGCTTATTTTTTCAAAGCTGACAGGAAAAATTCCTCTCACTTGCAATCTTTCTGACATATTTTAAAGGCTCGCCTGGTTGGGTCGGAACCCATCAAGGATAGTCTCCCTTTTCATGAACTCAAAGTCAACTGATTAGGAACCTCAATTATATCTGCAAATCCCTTTATCTTTGTCATGCAGCATGAGCTGCTCACGGGAGTGCTACCCTATCATATTCATAGGTCCCACTGACACTCAATGGAAAGGGATTATGCAGGCAACCTCAGCGGGCAGGAGTCATTAGGACCATCTTAGAATTCATCCTAGCACACAGGGCACTCATGCCAAGGACTCTGAAGAAAGATACAGTTAAGAGTTCACTTTTGCTGCACACATAAAAGCCAACTGTTTGCCTGCATTATCCTGGAGAAACTGAGATTTAATGCATAGGTATTAGGGGAAAAAAGGTATAAAAGGAAATTATATACCAATATCCCCCAGCTCCACCCCAGGGAGTTGAGTTCAGCTGGAAGGATATGAGGGTAATAATCTGTGGAATAACTAAACCAGAGAGACCCTGAACCTGGAAACACAATGCAGAGAGGAGAGCAAGGGTAAGGCCCCAAATTAAAAACAAAGGGATAAATAACACTTCCTCCTGAACAGTAAGACAGCCAACCCTCACCCAAGCACAGAACACAGGCAGTCAAACTTGCTATCACTCAACACCCCTAGCTACTGGCAGAAAATTGGAAGAAGTATCTAGAAACATTGACCTACTCTCAAGGGAAGGTCTAGAGATATTGATGTTTTCTGGAGGTGGTGGGGGCAATTCTACAAGTAAATAGCCAAATTTCTAACTGATACCCCTACCAGTCAACTAAGAGGGAGGGAGGGAGCGAGGAAGGGGAAGGGGAGGGGAGGGGAAGGGGAGGGGAGGGGAAGGGGAGGGGAGGGGAGGGGAAGGGGAAGGGGAGGGGAGGGGAAGGGGAAGGGAAGGGGAGGGGAGGGGAGAGGAGGGGAGGGCAGACAAACAGAGGCAATCTCCCCAAAAATGTAAATATATTCATAGCACAATGCCCTATTTAATTGTATATCATATTTACATAATCATAATGAAAACTAAATATGGATTTTTAAAAATTGTGAAATAAGTATCATGATAGAATAGAAAAAACACAATGGGTTTTAATAGCTAAAATTATTATCTAGCATTATTGGAATTCCATAGGTTATGTCTAAATTAATGAATCAAGTCTGAAGAAAATGGTTATTATTTAGAGATACAGAGAAGAACAGGATTTGTCAGTCTTTCAGCTTGTTTTTAATACCAGTTAAACCTATTCCTTTGTTATAATTTAAAATAATTTGTAAAAGTTAATGTTACATTATGAAAAGCTCTATAGAGAACATCAAAGAAAAGAGATATTTATTTATTATTTATTTATTGAGATGGAATCTTGCTCTGTTGCCCAGGCTGGAGTGCTGGAGTGTAGTGGCACTATATCGGCTCACTGCAACCTCTATCTCCTGGTTCAAGCAATTCTCCTGCCTCAGCCTCCCAAGGGCCACCATGTCTGTCTAGGTTTTTGTATTTTCAGGTGCGCACCACCATGCCCAGCCAATTTTGTATTTTAAGTATAGACGGGGTTTCAACACATTGACCAGGCTGGTCTCAAACTCCTCAAGTGATCTGACCACCTCAGCCTCCCAAAGTGCTGGGATTGCAGGTTTGAGCCACCGTCCCCAGACAAAAAGGGATATTTAAATCACACTTCAAGTGGAGGTGGTCAGGGATGACTATTTCAAGGGCACAAAAATGTGTCCTGAATTTTAAAGGATGAGTAAAACTCCCAAATGATAATAAAAGCTAACTCTCCTTTGGTATTATATTTTAGGCACTATGCAAAGAATAGTGGTATTTTTCTTCCTTAATCTTTCCAATGACCCCAAGAGGTTAAGCACTGTTACTACTATATTCAGATGAGAAAACTAAAGCTCAGAGCAGTTAATGCACTTGCCCAAATGTTCTCAAATGGTATGTAGCAGCTGAGAAGTGAAACAGTCTAACGTAAGGATGAAAAATGACAAAAACACACGCTCTTAGCTATGCTGTCTCCTTTAATAAAAACAAGTCATGGGGTAGAAGAAACACAATGAGACAAGCACCGAGGTATGATACAGCACTCGAGTTCACTTGGAGAAGCTGCAGAGGCGGGTGGATCACGAAGTCAGGAGATGGAGACCATCCTGGCTAACACGGTGAAACCCCTTCTCTACTAAAAATACAAAAAAAAAAAAAAAAAAAAAAATTAGCTGGGTGTGGTGACGGGCGCCTGTAGTCCCAGCTACTCGGCAGGCTGAGGCGGGATAATCGCTTGAACCCAGGAAGTGGAAGTTGCTGTGAGAGGAGATCACGCCACTGCACTCCAGCCTGGGCCACAGAGTGAGACTCTGTCTCAAAAAAAAAAAGAAAAGAAAATACAGAAACACAAGAGAAGACAACACAAGACAAGACAAGACAAAAAGAGGCTGCGCACGGTGGCTCACGCCTGTAATCCCAGCACTTTGGGAGGCCAAGGCGGGCGGATCATGATATCAGGAGATTGAGACCATCCTGGCTAACATGGTGAAACCCCATCTCTACTAAAAATACAAAAAAAAAAAAATTAGCCGGGCGTGGTGGCGGGCGCTTGTAGTCCCAGCTACTCGGGGGCGCTAAGGCAAGACAATGGCCTGAACCCGGAAGGCGGAGCTTGCAGTGAGCCGAGATTGCACCACTGCACTCCAGCCTGGGCGACAGAGTGAGACTGTCTCAAACAAAAAAAGAAAAAGAAAAGAAAAGAAAAGAGAAAGAAAGTTGGGAAGCCTGAACAGAATCCCAGTGAGAAGAAATGGGGCTGAAGTCCTAACTTAAAGTGCCTGAGTATAGGGAAAGCCTTTAAATGTATGAATGCAAACTGTATGTGTTATTGGAGGATTAACAAAAAAAGAAATTACTTGGTAAATCTGCTTTTAGGAAGAATCATTCTGATCACTATGTGGAAAATGGGCTGGAAAGTGAACAGACTGGCGCACAGAGATCATTTAAGAAGCAACTGCAATAGTAGTGCAGAGAAAGCCTGATTTAAAGCAGGAGCTTCCAAGTGAAGAGAGGACACATTTTTGAGAGTTTGAGATATGAAAGAGGTTGAATAGGCAAGACTTGTTGTTCAAGTGAACATGGTTAATGAGTCAGAGAGAATATTTAACAATCTACTGTCTGGGGAAAAAAAGATTAATACTCTGGTTTGTAGGTTTTGCTAATTTCCATGGTGTAAATGTTGAATATAGAAAATTTCCCTCATACAGATACCAGAGAAATAAATAATCTTAAGAGCATAGATAATAGCAAAATATGGTGAAATAATTAGGAAGTGAAGAGTTTTGAGTATTTATTACTTTTGTTTTTAATAAAATTCATTCAGTTTTAAGTTTCAAAAAGATTGATTTAAAAAAAAATAATGGCTATGTTTAAAGATTGTTTCACAAAATTCCGGAAAAATTAACCATCGGCTCTCCTGAGCAAGTATGAACGACCCAAGCACACCACTGGAAGGCATGTAAGATTTCAGATGAGGCGTCACATCCTCCAGGAAGCCTTCTTTAAGGCTTAAAGTAGAGAGTAAGTAGAGAAGGCCTTCTCTGTGTTCTCACGGCACCTTGTGAAGGGTTGTACCATATGATTGATTGTACCAATCAACATTTGATGTGTTGATTTTCACATCAAATTTAATAATGTATTAGTTTCTCATCCTCTCAGTGGTGACATTCCAGTGCTTAGGAAATCATAGCAAACTTTTTCCAAAATATTTCTGTGCTAGACAGTTTGGTCCTGAGGTGCAAAGATAAATAATAGATAATCTTTATATTAAAGAATCTCACAGTCGGGAAAAGAGATAGACAGTAAATCTCACTGTAAGCTCTTGCATTAAGAACTATGATAGAGGTGAGCTGGAGGTGGAAACAAGGCATAAACAGTGCCCCCTGACCCAAACCACGACAATTATCAGAGAAAGGATCCTGGGGATCTTGACACGCAATGTTCATGATTCTTCCTACATATTGTTTTGAACTTTAACCAAGAAAGCAAACAAACAAAAACTTTGACATTAATAGCAGACAAAAAAAAATCATTAGAGTCAAAGCATTAAAGCCAATTTTAGAACTGATAGAAGGCCTTCCCAATAAGTTTTCCCTTTTCCCTCAAGATTCTACTTAAAACAGTCTAGATTTCCAAGAACAGTTTTTCAGTCCCTTCGGTTTTCCAAAATTTCTTTTTGCTTGAATCGGGAAAGGATTTCTCAACTCCCTAAATGTAGGAGTAGAACGAGAAGTCAATCCTCTTCCCAGCTTCAGTAGACAACATCAGGCCCTAACTGAAAACAAATTTGTGGGAAATGCTCTTTCACAGCAAGTATGTTTTCCTGTCCTCCTCCCACATTCTGGGACATGAAGCAGCTGGACCTCCATCCTTTGCAGGGACACTTTGAGGTAACTGAGTCATTCCTACCACTGCTCCAGATAGTCTCATTCAATTGCCAATGGCCTTAGCAGGATTCGCATTTTAGTAGCTGGTCTGCAGAAACAGCTCCAAGGTGAAACCTCACTGGTCCCTGAGATGAAAAGCTCTTTGGTAAAGTAAGCAATGATCCACTGTCACAAAATTGCTAAGTATAAGTCATAATTTTTAAGATGCACAAAAAATTGCTTACTGTCCCTGATGTTTTGCAGGTGTGTATTTTATCAGTATGAACAGGAACCTGAATGACTATGAAGTCCAAAGCACAGGGAAGGCAGGACATCAGTGTTACCAATAAGTCATTTTTCCTGGCTTTTATAACCACAGGGTCTGCTTTAAATTTCTTAACTAGATTTAAGGTCCAGAACTACCACTTAACTATCTAAGCTTAAATATTTTAAATCTATTTCCTTACCTGTTAAATGGCAATCATATTTTCTGTCTTCACAAGGGTTAAGATTAAATGATATTTTGAAAAGATTAAATGAGATAATATTGAATGGATAAATAAGTTTTTATAAGAGTCTGAGATTAGCACTTGCTAAACTATAGAACACAATGTAAATTATTATAAAAATATGTTAAGAAGTGATAATTATTTACATAACTGTTTATTAAAAGCTTGGTACCATTATAAATTAAGATGCTGATTTAAAGGCCAGAAAGTATAAAGAAAAAGATGATCTCATACCTGTGATCCTGGCGCTTTGGGAGGCTAAGGTGGGATGATAGTTTGAGGCCAGGAGTTTGAGACCAGCCTAGGCAACACAGTGAGACCCCATCTCTATAAAAGAAAAAAGAAAAATATTACCTTGACTTCATAAAAATTTAAAGTAAAAATTTTTAATTATATATAAAGCTAAGATATAAACAGTATGCAGTATATATCAAAATTTATATTTCTGTATATATAATAGCAAATATGGTTCACTATTTAGTAACATATAGAAATAAAATTATTAACAAAAATATTCAAGTCTTTTATAATCATAGAAATGAGATAGTAAAATACAGAGTTTTTAATCACTATGGCAAAAGTTTAAAAATTGATAATACACTAAGCAGCAAGTGGATGGTAGAAACATATTCTCAAATCCTATTCATAGGAACAAATTAGTACAGCTTTTCACAAGGGCAATTTGCAAAATATATATCAGAATTTAAACATGTATACCTTGGGACATATCAAGTCAATTTCTAGAAATTATCTTAAAACAATTAGAGAAGTTAAACAAAATGTACAGAAGATGTTTATTACAGCATTATTTAAAATATAGAAAAATGAGGAGTCAATACTAGTGACTATTATCAAAGCACTAGTTATATACATTTTCATATAATCATGTAATGAAATATGCAGCTATTATATCTATATGCTTCCATATTTATTGACATTTATGATATATTAAGATATTTCTTGTATTACATGGCATATTTATGGCATATTAAAAAAACAGTTTAAAATTATACATGAAGTTCAATTGATTAAATTAATGAAAATATTTTAATATAGCATGATAGCAAGATGTTAAAAATAATTATTGATATCATTAAGTTAGGTTTCAATAAGTCTATATTACTTTTATTATAATAATAACAACTCTTTTTTGTTTTGAAGGGATAATTTTTTTCCTATCTCTGCTGTTTACTCGACTGAAACATTTTATCTTTATGGTAGATTACCTTTTCCTCTCCTGATCCTATCCTTTCTCTGGCTGCTTGTTGCATTTCTTGCTCAGTGATACTATGATCCAATGTCATCAGAACTACTCTTCATCATGGTGCTTATGACATCACAAAGTCTGGATTTCCCTGAATTAAGGTCCTAGTTCTCCTGACTCTAAAAGAGAAATTCCTCTAGAAAATATTTTCTCCTTACCAGCTTATTTTTTCAGGTGCATTGAGATATAATTGGCAAATTAAAAATTGTATATAATGAAGGCATATCATGTGATTTTTGATATAAATATATGTTTTATAGTGATGCCTGCAATAAAGTTAGCATCATACTCAATAGTGAAATGTCTAAAGCTATTCCTTTAAGATCAGCAACAAAACAAGGATGTGCACTCTCACCACTTCTATTCGATATAGTGCTGGAAGTTCTAGCCAGAGCAATTAGGCAAGAAAAAAACAAATGAAAATGCATCCAAATTGGAAAACAGAGGTAAACTTATCTCAGTTTGCCAATGACATAATCTTACATAGAGAAAATACTAAAGGCTCCCCCAAAAAACTCATAGAACTAATAAACAAATTCTGCAACTTCAGTAAAGTTGCAGAATACAAAATCAATAGAAAAGTCAGTTGTGGCTGGACGCAATGGCTCATGCCTGTAATTCCGGCACTTTGGGAGGCTGAGACGGACGTATCTTGAAGTCAGGAGTTCAAGATCAGCCTGGCCAACGTGGTGAAATGCCGTCTCTACTAAAAATACAAAAAATTAGCTGGGCGTAGTGGCTGGCGCCTGTAATCCCAGCTACTCGGGAGGCTGAGGCAAGAGAATTGCTTGAACACAGGAGGCAGAGATCGAGCCACTGCACTCCAGCTTGGGCGACAGAGTGAGACTCTGATTAAAAAAAAAAAAAAAAAAAAAAAGTCAGTTGTATTTCTATACCATTAAATAAACTAACTCCAAAGGATTTTTTTAAATGTCATTTACAATAACAACAAAAAGAAGAAAATATTTGGGAATAAATTTAGCCATGGAGATGAAACATCTGCATACTGAAAACTATAAAACTTTGATGAAAGAAATGGAAAAGTTCCTGACAAATTAATAGAAAGATATCTCATGTTCATAAATTGGAAGAATGACTATTATTAAAATGTCCATGCTACCCAAAGGGAACTACAGATTCAATGCAAACTCTATGAAAATTCCACTGACATTGTTTACAGAAATAGAAAAAAAATCCTAAAATTTGTGTGGAACCACAAAAGACTCCTTAATCAGTTTGCAGAAGAAAAACTTGGAAGAAAAGAAGATAATTAAAACGAGAAAACATATAAAGGTGTTTATATGAGAACTGATGACATATTACTTTATTAATAAAAATGCCAGTAGCATGAGTGGATGAGGTGAGTGGATGAGGTGAGTGGATGAGGTGAGTGGATGAGGTGAGTGGATGAGGTGGGTGGATGAGGTGGGTGGATGAGGTGCGTGGATGAGGTGGGTGGATGAGGTGAGTGGATGAGGTGAGTGGATGAGGTGAGTGGATGAGGTGAGTGGATGAGGTGAGTGGATGAGGTGAGTGCATGCAGGTGACCCCATGTAGCATGTATTTGCATCTGAAAGAAAAGCACATTTGGAAAATAAGACTTAATTTTTCAGAAATGGGAGTGTCCTATTGAGTCACCAGTTTGGGGCTCATCTGTAGAAATACTTTAAGAACACAGACAAGATTATAGATAACAATTAGCTCAAGTAAATTCCTTGAAATATGGAAAAGAAAGGTGAATAACTGTTTATACAGTAAACAGAAAAAAACAGCGAAAGGGAAGGAGGTGTGCTGATTATACAGGTTTTTATTGAGGTGGTCTAGAAATCCATTTTCAGCTTTCTTCTTTTCTTATCTATACACTCTCAAGTATCTCACTCTTGTTGCTTCAATACTTAGCTAAGAAATAGGTTTGCATACAATAACAATAACACAATGAACCTACTTCAATACATGTAGTAGAAAAAAAAGAATTCACAGAAGAAAGGGATTGTGGCTCCCATGAAGGAGCACTGTTGCTGAGCACTTATAAATGGGAAGTATTTCCTACTCCTAGTCAGAAATGTGGTGGGAATTACAAACACTTAGAGATACAAATATATAGAAAGACGAGAAGAAAAAAGAAAAAGTTTAGAGAAACCCAATACATTCATTTAACTAAAGTAAGAAATATATGTTATATTTCTATATAGGAGATGATACCAGAAAGATAAACTAGGGCTAGATTTACAGGATTCTTGAATGACATAAGAATCTGAGACAAGAAAAATATAAACCATTATAATCATAATATTATATTGAGTTTTTTTTTTTTGCCTCTTTTCTAGTTGTATTTCTTGTTGATTTTACCATACAATTGTTTCTGATATTGTTTCTGCAAAACACGGTGGTGATTATATTTTTTGAAAAGTGAAAATGTGAAAACCCATCATTAATTCAACAAGAAAAATGCTGTCACTTTTAATCTCCTTAGTTACACTGAATGAGAGGCATTACTAGAAGATTTGGCAACATATAGTAAAATGTCCATTCAGTTAGAGAAATAAATCCGAATAATATACAATTTACAGGGAAATTTTCCAAATCTTTCCAGTAAGAATGGGCATGACCCATTCTTTGCCCAGGCATGTTGACCACTACAGTCAAAATCCATTTGCAATGGGAGTAGACTTTCAGGGACAGAACAGATTGTCAGTGAAGGCTTAATGACCAGAGGTCTCAGAAAACTTGGCAATGAAATGCTGAGTACTTGGAGTCTGGAGAAGAAAAGCGTTAATGAGTGGTCATCGAAGCTCTAAGCAAAGGTCAGCTTACCTACTCAGCCAGTGTTTCTTTGAAGTAGAACTATTGTTGGGCTGCTGATTCCCCCAAAAAGCCCCACAAGCAGGTGGCTATGCTTCTCATGCTAATTTGCACTGCTTTTCCCCCTTGTGTGATGAATAGTCCACCATGTAGAAGGAAACCTGCCAAGATGTTGAGCTTCAGCAGGGACCTATACTCCTTAAGACACACGTGGTTAAAGTATCCACTATAACAGTCTCCTAATCCTAAACTAATTGAACTCCATGCTGAAATGGGCCAAAATTTTTCCTATGTTTGCTTTTAAATTGCTCCCATTTGTTTCGTGGCTCAAATAATTTTATTTCACTTAATCTGACTTGTGGCTAGAGGAGATTCAGCTATTTTACCTACAGAGAGGCAGTTCCTTGTCAGATAGACAAGGCTGTGGGATCAATGGAATGAGTACAGGAACAAAAGTATTTTTAGGAGGACTGGATTGGTTACACACTATGCTAGGAAGGTTTGCATAATTCTCTTTGTTCCAAATCTTTCTTCATTAACTTGGCATTCCATCCTTAGAAATTAATTTACTTAAGTCAAAGTTTTCCTTTTTTTTTTTTTTTTTTGAGACAGAGTCTCACTCTGTTGCTCAGGCAGGAATAGAGTGATATGATCGTGGCTCACTGCAACCTCTGCCTCCCGAGTTCAAGCAATTCTTGTGCCTCAACCTCCCTCGTAGCTGGGATTACAGGTGCCCACCACCATGCCTGGCTGATTTTTGTGTTTTTAGTAGAAATGGGGTTTTACCATGTTGGCCAGGCTGGTCTTGAACTCCTGAGCTCAAGTGATCTGACCTCGGCCTCCCAAAGTCCTGGAATTACAGGCATGAGCCATCGTGCCTGGCTAAAAGTTTTCCATTCTTTAGGACACCCCTACTAAAATGGAAATACCTCTGAAAGCACCTCTTAAGGGGAATGGGATACAGGTTGGATGAGTGGTTTGGAGCAGGGAGATAATAGTAGAAAAATAGTAAAAAAGATATTAAATGAAAGTCCATTTTTTCTTCTCAAAATTTTGTGAGAGAGTGGGATGAATGTTCTGTTTCTAATTTAATATTCTCCCCCTCAATAATTTAGGCTCCTAACTTCCTTTTAACTTTTATAATCCAGACTCACCTAAAGAGAACCCTATCAAAAGTAATAAGAACTTCATAAAGATGTGAAGAAAATCAGGACGTGATATTTGAAGCCCATGTAGGTTAGGGTCAAATAACCGGAAACTTTAATGTGACTTTCTTGACGTCAAGTTAGGGCTGGGAAAACAGGAACACAAGAGATGCCATGTGTGATCATTAGGTGTATTATCTCTTTCTGCAAAACAAGTTACCACACACTTAGCTTAAAATAGCCAATTATTAGCTCACAGTGATGTCGCTCAAAGTCAAGGTATGCTTGGCGGAGTTCCCCACTTAGGGCCTCATTTCAAGGATGAAATCAGAAATCAAGTGTTGGCCATGTTTTTTATCTAGAAGGTCTGGGGAAGAAGCTACTTCCAAGCACATTCAGATTGTCAGAATTCAGTTCCTTGTGGTTGTTCCCATTTTCTCACTGACTGTCAGTCAGCTGCTACTCTCATCTTTCAGATGTGGCCTGCATTCCTCTTCATATGGCCTCTTCCCCATCTTCAAGCCAGCAATGGCATTTCAAATTATTTTCATGCTTCTAATATCTCTGAATTGTACCTTTTGCTACTGTCCAGAGAAAACTCTTCTTTTACAGTGCATAGGTTGGGCCTATGTTATCTATAAGCCATATTCCATATAACACAATCACAGCAGTGATGTCATACAACACAATCAGGGCAGTGATGTCATACAACACAAACACAGCAGTGATGTCTCATCATATTCCTAGGCTGCACCCACACTCGAGGGGAAAGGTACTATACAAGACTGAGGATCTTTAGAAGTCATTCTTAGAGTTCTGCCTACCACACTATGCATCTTGTTAAGATTTAACAGGCTGGAGCTTCACTATTCACTAAACTGAATTCACGCTACTAGAAATGCTATGATGGATCCCAAACAAGGGAAGTTTAAGCACTGTTTTAACAAAACTTGAAGTCAGATTCATTGATATTATCCACTTGCAGGTTTATTTATTCCCAGGTTCTGAGGCAATTCTGACTACAGCAAGATAATAATGGGCATCTCACCTTTACTATCTGTTTGGGTCAACACTAGTTTTGCTGCGTAGTAGTGGCATATTTAGGGTGAGTCCTAATAACCTAGTTAACAGCCCAGCGACAGCCCTTTCCTGTCTCCTCCCAAACTAGTGTGGTTCATATGGCAGGGCTTTACTTCCAGCTTTTATTTTAGACCTCCATTCTCCCCAAGGAAGAGAGGACACCTATAGATCACAAACCACTAGACTGCCTCTCAGACACACTGTAGCTCTTTCTGGAGGCTAGATTCTGCTCCCCACTCGCCTAATTAAGCAATGAAAGGCAATCTGTAAATGAATGACTGATCAAAATTTTAACTTTAATGTTAGGTATACCACCTGGCATTAAATATAATCTACTGCCTGGACTCCGATTTTCTAGCCCGATCAACGAGATTGAATATTTTGAGTATTTTACTTTTTTTTTCAGTTGATTTAGGTATAATTAACAAATGAAATGGAATATATCTAAGGTGAGCAATATGATGTTTATATATATATATATATATACACATTGATTACCAAATTCAAGCTAATTAACATATCTATCACTTCACAAAATTACCATTTTTGTGTGTGTATGGTGACAACACTTACGATTTACTCTCTTAGCAAATTTCAAGTACACAATACAGTACTATTAATTATAGTCACCATGCTATACATCTCCAGAACTTACTTATCCTGCATAACTGAACTTTGTACGCATTAACCAACATCTCCCCATTTTCCCCACCACACAGCCCCTGGGAATTCTACTCAGCTTCTATGAGTTCAACTTTTTTAGATTTCACATTTTATATTATTGATGTCACACTTCATGTCTTTTTATGTTATGTATCCATTTAACACATTATAGTGGCTGTAGTTACTTTTAATACTTTTGTCTTTTATCTTTTATGCTAGGTTTAAAAGATACACACCACTATTGCTATAGTAGAATATTATTATTATTATTGTTATTGTTTTTTTTTTTGAGACGGAGTCTCACTCTGTCCCCCAGGCTGGAGTGCAGTGGCATGATCTCAGCTCACTGCAAGCTCCGCCTCCCGAGTTCACACCATTCTCCTGCCTCAGCCTCCCCAGTAGCTGGGACTACAGGCACCCGCCACCATGCCCAGCTAATCTTTTGTATTTTTAGTAGAGATGGAGTTTCACTGTGTTAGCCAGGATGGTCTCGATCTCCTGACCTTGTGATCCACCTGTCTCCGCCTCCCAAAGTGCTAGGATTACAGGAGTGAGCCACTGTGCCCAGCCAGAATATTCTTAATTTGACTTATACTTACCTTTACCAACATGTTTTAAACTTTTATATGTTTTCATGTTACTATTTAGTATCCTTTCATTTCAACTTAAAAGAACTTCATGTGGCATTTCTTGTAAGGCAGGTAATTTTGTTTTCTGGAAATGCCTTGACCTTTCTTTCATTTCTAAAGGACGACTTTTCTGGATACAGTATTTTTATTGTCAGTATTTTTTTCTTTCAGCACTTTGAATATATTATCCCACTCTCTCCTGGCCTGCACAGTTTCATCTAATACAGCTGCTGATAGTCTTACAACAGTTTCTTTGTATGTGATGAGTCACTTTTCCCTTGTTGCTATCTAAATTCTCCTTGACTTGATAATTTGATTTTAATGGGTCTCAGTGTAATCTTCGTTAGGTTTATCCTCTTTGGGAATTTTTAAGATCCATAAACCGGAATGTCCATTCTCCTCCCAAGATTTGGGGAGTTTTCAGTCATTACTTTTTTAAATAGCTTCCTTCTCTTTTCTCTCTTTTTCTTCTTTGACTTCCATAATTGGTTCATTTGATGGTGTCCCATAAATCCTGAGAGTTTTCTTTACTTTATAAATTATTTTTACTTTTTTTCTGCACTGACAGGATAATTTTAAATGACCTATTTTCGAGATCACAGATTCTTTCTTTTGTTTCATTGAGGTTACTGTTGAAACTCTCTATTACATTTTCAAAACTTCCTTCATTGTATTTTCAGCTCCAAAATTTCTGTTAGGTTCTTTTTCATAATTTTTATTTTTTGTTGGACTTCTAGTCTTGTTTTTCTGGTTGCATTGAGTTGTCTATCTGTGTTCTCTTGCAGCTTGCTGAGCTTCCTTAAAACAATTATTTTGGCTTATTTGTCCGATAATTCATAGATCTCATAGATTTGAATCAGCTACTGGAAATTATTTTGTCCTTTTGTAGTGTCATGTTCTCTAGATTTTCCATGCTTCTTGAAGTATTGCACTGCTATCTTCTCATATGAAGGAGAGGTCACATTCTCCAGTTTTATGACTGGCTTCAGAAAAGAAAGATCTTCATCAGTCATCCTGTTTAGGGATTCTTAAGAGTCTCTCAGACCTTTTCTATGGATGCACTCATTCCACTCCTTTTCTTCCCTCTTTAGAGAAAAGTCTTGTATGTCTTATCATGATCCTATAAACCCAGATTAAGCGCCGAGAGCCTTCTGTTTATTTTCCCAAGGGGAGTTTCCAGAAGTGTTCCAAGTGTTTTCTTCCAAAGCACAGAAGACCAGGATGTTTACACCCTTCCCAAGATTTAGAGAGTTTTCAGTTATTATATGTTTAAATCAGCATTGTGCCCTTTTTCCTCTCTCTTCTCTTGCCTGAGACTCCTATAATGGGTATTTTGTTTCACTTGATGGTGACTCTGGCAGAGTTGAACTGGCTGTGTGTGCTTGTGCATGACCTGGAGAAGCATATGTACACCATCTGTGGGGGAATGCTGGGTGATGGCTATGGGGTTGGGCATGCAGAATGCTAGGGGTATGCATGGGCTATTTAGGGAGATCCACAGGTAATGTGCCCTACAATGTTTATGGGCAGGCTTTTTGGTGGAGTCTGTGAAGCAATTAATAGAAACCACTGCCCTTAAATTTCTCATTTGGGTTGCTGGGATTCCTCCATGTCTTTTCACTGCTCCTAGCTGCCCCTAGCCATGCCAAGCCCCTCGGTATTATGGGTGGGATGAGAAAGAAATGGACCTCTTTGGAAGCATCCTGAACAAATGGAGGAGCTGAGTCCTCACTATACCCTCACTATTTCCCATGAGAAAAATCACAGGCTGAGGGAGTCTCTCTTGGCAACAAGCTGTGCCACTCTGAAGGAGAGGTAAGATGGGTAAAGTGAAATTGTTTTTGCCCTTTTCAATGCATCTATTCTCTGAATTTTTTGCTCTAAAAGGATGCTGGGTCCTTTCTTCTGACTCCTGATCTGCTATAAAGGTACTGTTGTCTGTGAGTAGTTGTTAAAACCAGTGTTTCTATGGAAGGCATGAGGGCCAAAAAATTCCTATTTCACCATTTTGCTGACATCCTACCTATGAATCTTTTGAGTATAAACACTCGTTGGAATTGAGGAAAAACGCATCATGCATACTGGACACTCCAATTTGAACTATCTATTTTCCCTCACAAGGATCAGATGTCTGATTCATGGTTAACCCTCAAGATTCCATCAAGTTTCCCTCCCTTCCCCATTGGTTGATCTATACTGGAAAGTAAGCCTGCCAAGAGTAGAATCGGATTTCAGTTTCAAGAATCAAATCTTGGGTAATATCCATAATGAAGAGGCAAGAAGAGAGGACAAAGAAATAAACAAAAAGGGAACCAGAGAGACAAAGGTTAAGAATGAGGTCAGTGTCTTCTCATGAAAAACCAGAGAAGAGGATCAGTAGTATAGAATGTGATGATAGAAGAAGCCATTTGGTTTGAAGATTATTGGATTCAATAACTACATTAACTGTTCTTGGAGAGAACGAGGGAATGATATTTTTCTAATTGTTACTGACAGGCTCTGTAGGAGAAAAAAAATATATAGGATAGAATTGAACTTCAATATCTACCACTCCAGAGAGTAAAGGGCTGACTAGTGGAATTAGCACACAGCATTCACTCCCCACTATCCTCACTTGCAGGAGAACAACAGGTGAAGTAAGTGGAGTGGGAGATTGCCTAGACCAGCTTATTCTTCCCCGCTATTTGCCAACTTGACTGACATACATTTTTAAATATTGATAACAAAATAAATATGCTTGCTGCATAGTAAGTGTTCAATATAATAATGGGCTCATTTTTTTCATCAGGCACCACAATCATCTGCAAACCCCTTCCTACACTTCCCAATTAAAACCACTGTCATTGGTCACCCATGATCTCCCAGAGAAATTCAGAATCTTTTCTTTAGATTTCATTATTTTTAATTTCTCTCAATATTTGACATGGTTAACTATCTCATATTTATTTACATTACTTTCTTTTGCCTTCCAGAACAACGCATGATGCATCTATATATACTTCTCCAGTTCCTTGTCTGTCCTCTTCCTTGCACTGCCTTCAGTTTCTGCCCCAACACAATAGACATCCCCATAAAGTTTCATCTCTAGTCCTCTGCACTGGAAAAAGAGTTCTATTCAATTCCTAAATACCATTTATATATTAATGATTTTAGATTTATATCGCTAAGTGTGCTCTGAGTCATGACTTTTAAAATATCCACATTTTTGTTTAGTTTACTGTCATGGCAAACAAATCCCAGCTTTTTGGTTAACCTATGGGTTAATTTCTTATTCTCCTTATTCAATGCAGGTGTTCCTGCCTGGTGGGCAGCTTTTCTCCAAGTAGTAACTGTGAGACCCAGGGTTCTTCCATCTTGTGGCTTTTTCACTCATGTGGGTAGCCCTTTTGGAGTCCTCCACATCCGGATGAGCGGGAAAAAGAAAGAATGGAGAAGGTACATTCACTTTTTATTTATTTATTTATTTATTTATTTATTTATTTATTTGTATTATACTTTAAGTTCTAGGGTACATGTGCATAACGTGCAGGTTTGTTACATATGTATACTTGTGCCATGTTGGTGTGCTGCACCCATCAACTCATCAGCACCCATCAATTCATCATTTATATCATGTATAACTCCCCAATGCAATCCCTCCCCCCTCCCCCCTCCCCATGATAGGCCCCAGTGTGTGATGTTCCCCTTCCCGAGTACAAGTGATCTCATTGTTCAGTTCCCTCCTATGAGTGAGAACATGCGGTGTTTGGTTTTCTGTTCTTGTGATAGTTTGCTAAGAATGATGGTTTCCAGCTTCATCCATGTCCCTACAAAGGACGCAAACTCATCCTTTTTTATGGCTGCATAGTATTCCATGGTGTATATGTGCCACATTTTCTTAATCCAATCTGTCACAGATGGACTCTTAACCCTGGCCCTAAGAAGCGATACGGCCTCTGCCTCGCATTCTATGGCTAAGAAATGATTATATTAACTCACGTGCAAGAAGACAGGCTGAAAAGTATAAAAAGTGGTTGGGAAGCTGTCTCTCTGTAACAACTCTGCACAATGAAAGAGGAGGCAAGCATTTTTAGTGGACTATTAGCCATCTACACTTTGACATTTTTTTTCCAAAAAAATGTCTTGTATTCCATCATCCAAAAGTTGTCTTTATCTGATCAAGGACAAAATTAATATTGAAGAATTTAATAGTCAATTAAGCTTTGATAATGCTGCATAACATACCTTCCCTTTGAAGAATAGATGAGATCACCCAGGAAATATATCACAATAAATAGAGGAGAGAGTTAATGATAGGATATAAGAAACACCAAAAGGAAGCTGAGAAAGAGGGGTGAAAAGTAAACAGAAAATTAGAAAAGTTCATGAATTTATAATACAGTGAGACCAAGTCAAAGATTCCAAGTGGTTAATAGTTTAAATAAAGTGTTGTAGAGCAGTGGTGTTTGTGTAACCACCACCACAATCAAATTAAAAAACAACTTCATCATCACAAAAATCTCTCTTGCCACTCCATTTTAGTCACACCCATGCGCCTTTCCCTCATCATTCCCAGTCCCTGGTACTCACTAACCTATTTTTCACTTTAATAGTGTGTCATTAGAAAATACATACATTGAATCATCCAGTATGTGACCTTTTAGGGTTGGCTTTTTTTTTTTCATTTAGCATAAAGCCCTTGACAATCATACAAGTTGTTACCTGTATCAATAGTTTGTTCTTTTTGTTGCTGAGTCCTGTTTTACTAGCATTTCTGGATTGCTGGCTTCTCCACTATCCAATCTGGGATATTTCTTCTCTTCAACTTTTAGTCTCCTTATGTATGCTTTCAATAATGTTATATATGATGGCCAGAGTTTTTAGTTGTACTTACTGGGAAGAATAGGAAAATGTACATCTACTCCATCTTTACAGAAGTATAAATGTAATTGCTGTTTTTAAATGTATGAATAAGATTTTTCTTGGGTTTTTTTTCCAACTTTTTATTTTAGGTTCATTGAGTACATGTGCAAGTTTGTTATACGGCTAAATTGCATGTCACAGGGTTTGGCGTGCAGATTCTTTCATCACTCAGGTAATAAGCATTGTACCCAATAGGTAGTTTTCCAATCCTTACCCGCCTGCCACTGTCCACTCTCAAGTAGGCCCTGGTAGCTATTGTTCCCTTCTTTGTGTCCATGTGTACTCAATGTTTAGCTCAAATTTATAAGTGAGGACATACAGTAGTTGGTTTTCTCTTTCTGCATTAATTTGCTTAGGATAATGGCCTCCAGTTTCATCGCGGAGCTTGCAGTGAGCCGAGATCGCGCCACTGCACTCCAGCCTGGGTGACAGAGCGAGACTCCGTCTCAAAAAAAAAAAAAAGAACATGATTTCATTCTTTTTTATGGCTATGTAGTATTCCATGGCATATATGTACCACATTTTCTTTATGCAGTCCACTATTGATGGGCATTTATGTTGATTCCATGTCTTTGCTATTGTAAATAGTGCTGCAATGAACATAGGTGTGCATGTGTTTTTATGACAGAACAATTTACATTGCTTTGGACATATGCCCAGTAATGGGATTGTTTGGTCAAATGGTAGTTCTGTTTAGAGTTCTTTGAGAAATGTTTTCTATAGTGGCTGAACTAGTTTACATTTCCACCAGCAGTATATAAGTGTTTCCTTTTCTCCACAACCTTGCCAGTATCTGTTATTTTAAGACTTTTTAATAATGGCCATTCTGAGTGGTGTGAAATGGTATCTCATTGTGGTTTTGATTTGAATTTCTCTAATAATTAATGTTGTTGAACATTTTTTCATATGCTTGTTGGCCACTTGATATCTTCTTTGGAGAAGTGTCTGTTCATGTCCTTTACCCATTTTTTAATGGGGTTGTTTGTTTTTTGCTTGTTAATTTGTTAATGTTTCTTAGAGATTCTAGATATTAGACCTTTGTCAGATTTATAGTTTGCAAATACTTTCTCCCATTCTGTAGGTTGGCTGTGTAGTCTTGACAGTTTCTTTTGCTGCACAGAAGCTCTTTAGTTGGTAAACACTGACATTAAATACATAATTTTATAAATAAGTTACTTATTAATATGTTTTACATATTATAAATTTGGTAACTTTTAGGATCTCAAATAAAAATTTGCCAAGTTTTTTTAAAGTACAAAAGTATCCTGAGTGCAAAAAGTTAAGGAATCAGTGTTGTAAATATTTTTTAAAGATTACGGGCCGGGCGCGGTGGCTCAAGCCTGTAATCCCAGCACTTTGGGAGGCCGAGACGGGCGGATCACGAGGTCAGGAGATCGAGACCCTCCTGGCTAACACGGTGAAACCTCGTCTCTACTAAAAAATACAAAAAACTAGCCGGGCGAGGTAGCGGGCGCCTGTAGCCCCAGCTACTCGGGAGGCTGAGGCAGGAGAATGGCTTAAACCCGGGAGGCGGAGCTTGCAGTGAGCTGAGATCCGGCCACTGCACTCCAGCCTGGGCGACAGAGCGAGACTCTGTCTCAAAAAAAAAAAAAAAAGATTACGACTGAAAGTTGCACAGTGATTTAACCACAAATAACTCATTGAGATGCCTGAAAGCAGCAATCTTCATGGGGATGTGGATCTAGGATTTCTTTTAGCACTCTGAGAACTAATAGATATCATGACTGTATATTCTGCTTTGTCTGGAAAACTCTAGGTTTATGCTTATTTTCCAGGTGTAATTATTAATAGCAATTTCTTTCATCATTACAAATGTCCTGTTTTGTGTGACAAATTATATTGCCACACAGATTATACAGAACACTCAAGGCTATGCAATTTCCCTTTATTCTATGTTCCAGAAAAACTTCTCAAATCTCAAATTTTCAAATACCTTAGGACACAAAGTATAATATTCAATTATATTTAAGCTAACATTTCTAACAGGCAACCTGAGTCTCAAAATATTCATTTGGCTCACTGGGACCATCAAGACAGGACAAGTAATTACCCTCCCTGGATTACTCACTGAGCCTTGATGGTGCAGAGAGTGTCATTACTACAGGTTTTCTATACTGACCTAAATGTTGAGCCTAGCATGTCCGCCCACCTTGGTTTACCATCTAGGATCAATCCCAAGCAAGCACAAAGTCTTGAAGACCTTCTCAAGTACATGGCAATGTTTCAGCTGTATGTTCTCATTGCTACTGCTAGCCATCTCTCCATCATGGAAATCAAGAAGAAAAAAAAATTAGCAATGACAGAAATGCCAGAAAAAGTTCCAGCACTTAAATGGGCAACCTTAGTGCCAAAACCAATTTGTCTTTTATTCATTCACGAAAGAAATATTTATTGGACCTATTATGTGCCCTTCTCTTGAATTATATAACCACAGGGATTGGCATACAAAAGAAGCTGAAAAATACTCATCTCCTTCAGAACGAGTATTTTCTAGAACAGTTTTCACAAGTAGTAGCCAAACATGTACTTTTCTATCTCAACGTATCCTAAACTATCTTCTACACACTAAATTCACTATGAACAAACTACATTTAAAAGAAAAAAAAAACAAAATACCACATATGACATCAAGAATTCATGTGGAAATCACTATGAAAAGCTATGTGAGAGAGAAATATTTTTTCTATTAAAAATGTGAATTTGAAAATGGTCTCATCACTGCAGAAACTCTTATCAAACACTAAAAACTTAATTATTGAATGAGTTCCTGAATAGTCTCATAGACATAGGGTTTTCTTTTCAGCCACAGGATTTTAACTGTAAGAGAAATAGGAGCCAGATTTTCAGAATTTATAGCTTGGTTGTAGCTGTCAATCAGTTCCTAGAAATTACTGAGGCCAATGTGTAGCAAACAAGCCAAGACTGAGCCTCAGAATCTTCCACAATACAGAACTCAAGATACTCTCTGTCAGTTGTTCTGGGTTGACACAAGAACCCTATTTCTCATTCCTGCCCTAAACTATTAACGTAACCACAGAATAATACTTTTACTTTTAGCCTATGCTTTCTCAACTACCCATAATCATGGGATAATCATATGCTCCATTTCTCTCTCTCTCTCCCCCTTTCCACCTTCTCTGTCCCTCTCTCTCCCTCTCCCCTGCCCCTTTATCTCAAGATATTAATTTTTCATCAAAGTCTGTTTCTTCTCTCTCTGATTTTTTGAGATAGAGTCTCACTCTGTTGCCCAGGCTAGAGTACACTGACGTAATGTCAGCTCACTGCAACATCTGCCTCCTGGGTTCAAGCAATTTTCCTGCCTCAGTCACCTGAGTAGCTGGGATTACAGGAGTGCACCACCAGGTCTGGCTAATTTTTGTATTTTTAGTAGAAACGGGGTTTCACCATGTTGGCCAGGCTGGTCGTGAACTCCTGACCTCGAGTGATCCACCTGCCTCGGCCTCCCAAAGTGCTGGGATTACAAGTGTGAGGCACCTTGTCTGGCTTGTCTGTTTCTTCTGACAAACTTCAAAATCTACCACCTCCACAAAGCCTCTGCAGGCTGAAAGAAATCTAGTATCTTGGATTTGTTATAAATGAAGCCCACATTTGCAGAGTTTGCCTTTCAATATTATACTCAAATAGGAACATCTTTATCAGCCAAATAGAGATGACAGCATATGATCTGGTGGGTGAGACACAAATGTATGAAAAATACGAATATGTCATACGTGTTATTAAAAAGAGAAGGAGCATTCTGTACGAGCACAATGAAATTCTCAAATCATCTGACTGCTTCCCTATAAAATCCCAGGTGGTTGAAATGATAAACTATTGAAGTAACATACACAAATTAATAAAGATGACAACTTTAAAAAATGGAAAAAAGAGATACTACCTATCCTATAGACTAAAACTTAAAATATGTATCTTAAGAAAACATGCAGAGGCCATAACAGAGACATCTCTAAAATTTTACTGAGGCCATGAAAAAACAAAAGAAACTGAGACACAGTCCATGTTTCTTGATAAGAAAATGGATATAAAAATGCCACCTCTTCTAAAACTAGTTAGTGGTCTTAACACAATTCTGAACAAATTTTACAAGGAGGTAAATAATTTCGTGAAATACTTCTAAAGGTAGTTGGAAGAATAAATTGATGTGACTAAGAAAATTTTCAAAAAAATTAACATAATATTTAACATTAAAGATATAGTAGTTCTATTTCTAAACCACTGAGGTAATCACTATAATAATAATAATAATTGATTATGAAACAACTACTGTTTCCATAGGCTTTGGAATAAGCACTTTACAACACTGTTCAATTCCCATGCAATCCTATGGTGAAGGGAATATTATGCCTATTTTATAAATGAGGAGGTTAGGTCATTGGCTAGAATTAGCATGTGGAGATAGAGCAGCCTATTGGATAAGTATACAGGCTCTAGAGTCAAGGAGGTCTGTAGTCAAATCTCAAATACATCCCTTGCTAGCTGTGGAATTTTGAGCTTGTAATTTAACTTAATTGAAGCTTCATTACCTAATCTACAATTTGAGGTTAATAGCTCTTATAAAATCAACATATGAATGAAACAATATAAATATACATAATAGAGTCCCATCACATAGTTGGTGCCCAATAAATGCAAACTTAAAAACACTAAAATCTATACAGTAAAGCAGGTGTTGAAACCCAATAATAATGGCTAATGTATAGTGAACCCTTCATTCTGGGCATCATTTCAAATATTTTCTATGTGTAAACTTATTTTGATTAACCTAACTTTAGAGACAGTTAATATTATTACTACCCCCATTTTGCAGTTAAAGAAACAGAGGCACAAACAAATTAAATACTTTGCCAAGGACATACGGCTAAGCTGAGGCAGAGCTGTGATTAAACACAAGTGATGCTCTTAGCCACCACATGAAGCATTTCTTCATACACAATCATTGACATGAGACAGACAATGAGATAGATGGAGTGATCTCCTGAATGTGGGCTGTGGCTAGTACACTATGAAACAGCCTAGGCTTGAGTGGATGAGGATTTAGACAAAAACAGAAACTAAGGAGTTAAAAGAGAGGAAACTAGTATGGCAACTATATTTAGAAAAAAAATAAGAAGACTAAGAAAGCATCAGATGTAGCTGAGAGAAGAGTCCAATCTCCAAGCTCAGAAAACGGGATGAAAATGATGTTCTTTGTCAAGATATGGCAGGGAAAAAAAGCAACTTTAAAAGAGCATTGGCCCAAATTAACCAAACTGTATACTTTACAATAAAGTCAGTATTTTATTTAACACTGACTATATGTCGTGGATAACTTAACAGCAGTTAAAATCCCCTAATTAACACTAGATAAATAAAGGAAAATTTTACTCTAAGATAATCAGATTAATATGGGCAATGAAACAATGTATTATGACAACTTCTTGGTTTAGCTATCCAAGCCAAAGTCTTGTTTTGTCATAACTTGCATGCAATCAAGCTTTGTAAGTCTTTGGGAAAATTAAGGGAAAACCAAATATAATTGCTTAAAACCCTCAAAGAACCAATTTGTAACAACAGATTTTGTTAAAATTCAGTTCAGAGGCTCTCAAATTTTAAAAAAGCTAAGGTTCTTTTATTGATTAACATACCCCATAAAATATCTGGGGATATGGTGAGAGAGTTATCTCAGGTACATTATCATATTAATTAGAAAGTTTCCTATACAGGTATCATTAGCAAAACCATCCTGAAAAGACCAAATTACCTTTCTCAAGCCCTCTCACATTTTCTCCTACTCTTACGAGAAGACATGAGCACACATGGACTTATTCTGCATAAAACAGAGAAAGAAGTTATCTAAAGTGTGTTTTTGGCATGAACTGATTTATTCTAACATGGAAAAAGATTTCTCCTTCTTTCTCCTTCTTTCTCACAAAGATTTCTCTTTGCCACCCCAAAATTAGAATGGTGTCACCAGCTTCTTTGCTTGAGATTTTCAACTCTAACCTCTCCAAGGAAAAAAGGCCATGATTTATAAAGGCATTCCAGTGTTCTAGGCTGGAGAGAAGAGGCAGGGTTGGATATCAACTGCACACTGGCACTTTAAAAAAATGAATCACATCACAACAGAGCACAAAATCCCCATCAATACCACTATTATCAACAAACCCGTGTCCCCACACAGCCCTCAGATCAACTTGAGAAGCCTTGGATTCTTTTCCTCTACAAACTTGTTTTTAGAAGATGACAGATACATTGTGGAAAAATCTCAGTGTGGGAAAAGATTATATATTGTGCTTCAGTTCTGGGTCCTGGTCTATCAGACAAAGTCACTTAAATTCTCTGAACTTCAATTACCTTATCTATAAAATAGAGGACTAAGTGAAGAGACTCTAAAAATTAAGAACAATGGTAATATTGTTGTTTCACTGCTATTTCACCCAATGTGATTTAATACATTTTCGATCAGAGAAGGGGGACCCAGAAGGAAAGCACGGACTGTCCCTACTTTCTACAGTTGACCATAGACTTCATGTCCTTCTCTCTTAGAATGATTTTACCCACAGCCAAAGTTATAATGAAACACCACAGCTCACCCCTACTATTGTTGCCGCTGACATTTTTCTGGAAGACTTTAACATTCTAAACTTTTTTCTTCTTTTAAAAAAATTATTGAGCATCCTCTATGAGCAAGCATAAATGTTAGACACTAGGAACAGAGTGGTTCATAAAATAATTGTAGAACCAGCCCACATGGAACCTAGAGTCTAAAACTAGTTGGTTTCTCCAAGCATAGCAAAAAGTCATCATATTGTAACAGGATAATGTTCAAGGATGCAAATCTGAAGGGAATTCTCACCAAAATTTATAGACTCATAGAAGTATAAAGATTGGAAGGAATTTTTATCCTTCAATTATTCTAACTTTGTATAAAAGTACTGGAATCCATGGCAAATGGTTACTAAGCCTCTCTTTGAATATTTCCTATGGTGAAGCACTTAACAGAAGAGCCCATTGCACATCTTCGGCACCACATGATATATGACGAATGACATCCTTTTTTTGTAAAAGATACTGGAATGTCCCTTTGAAAGGGCCAGCACATGCCTGCCAGGACATTTTACAGTGCCTCCCCACAAGTGATTATTTGGAGAAGTCACCTAATAATCCTGATAATTAAAGACACAAAGTTTAAAATGATTAATAACTTATATTGGCATAATAAATATTAAAGTATAACAAGTATTTAAGGAGAGGATTTATTTTGTGATTATGTAGCAATTCAGATTTGAAGTTTGTTATCTGAAGAGAAAGCAAGTAGGCAGGATTTAAATGTTTCACCTGTATTACTTGAAAAAGAGTGCATTTAAAATATGTAAATATAATGGGTATCTAGGAAAGGATGAAAGCTGCATATACTTGCCTAATTTTGTTCTCTTCTAAAATTCCATTAAAGTGACAGTAAAGAATTTTTTCAGGCATAAATCCACAAAAATGAGAAGTAGGAGAAGATAAAATGATGATAAAATATTAGAAGGTGGGAGACAGATCAGTGGTCAATGACTTACTGAGTTCAAGAAAACTAAATCTTAACATAAAACTGGCAAAAGCCATGATACAACTTGATTTTCCCTGAATATTCTAAAGGCTAAGAACTAGTAACAGTTTCTGAAAATAGGAGCAAAGAGGGTAGCATAAGGAGAGTTGACAGAAAGTCAATTTAAGGAGCAAATATCCAGAACCGGTCGCTAATTGTACACAGCTGGGGAGTATCTGGATCCTGGAGGTTCATTCTCAAGAAAGAATAGTATCCAGGGCAAGAAACAAGTACGTTTGTGAGCAGAGGTACTATTTTCAAAAGAGAAGGATTTAGTGAATATGTCTTTACTTCATCAAACAAGTCTTAGAGAGATTCAGAGCTCTACGCAATAAAAAAGTAGGCTTCTCTAATTTTGGTGCCAAAACTCAGAATCGATTCAACACAACCTTGCATTCAACTGCCCCTAGAAGAGCCCCTGTTTACCAAGATGGAACCAA
This sequence comes from Trachypithecus francoisi, assembly GCF_009764315.1. NCBI lineage: Eukaryota > Metazoa > Chordata > Mammalia > Primates > Cercopithecidae > Trachypithecus > Trachypithecus francoisi. The sequence goes on along the minus strand of NW_022681472.1, from coordinate 75,849,209 downwards.
ACAATGAGAATCTGGGTCCAATCCATGTTTCACCTCCTTCCCTGCTGGCTATTCCAAATATCTGGAAGGTGAAGGTGCATTGTGCTGTGGGTTCAACTTGACTGCCCATTTTATCCCCATCATGTGTAGACAGAAACCAGGATTTAGTAAAAAGGAGAAATATGTCTCAATATTTTGCTTTGGAACACCCTAGAACATTATAGAGACTGTAGTCATGTAAGAGTCAAGCTAAATGGAATTAAATTAATGCTACTGATGTCCAACCAAATTATCTAAGTAGCCCTGGAGATTAGCTGTCGATCTGACTGTATTCAAAACCTCACAGAATTCACCAAAATGAAAAGTGTCATTTGTTCAGAAAGTCCATTTTCAAATGGGAAGTTATGTCATGGCCAGGGGACAAGCTGTAGCTAACAACTCAAGCAAATAACAACAAAAAAATTCAACTGTGTCTCTTTTTGTACTACTGTGAAGGCTGTTTATTTGTTTCTATACTGTAGACATCAGACAGCATTCTAAGAGTACAACCTTAGACAGCATTCTAAGAGTGCAACCTGTATAAGTACAAAGCTATTCAACAATCCTTTAAAACAAGTTTACCAAAGGAATAGAACTCATTTTATTATAAAGATACATGTATGCATATGTTCATTGCAGCACTATTCACAATAGCAAAGAGAGGGAATCAACCCAAATACCCATCAATGACAGACTGGATAAAGGAAATGTGGTACATATGTACACCATGGAATACTATGAAGTCATAAAAAGGAACATGGATGGAGCTAGAAGCCATTATGCTCGGCAAACTAATGCAGGAACAGAAAACCAAACACCACATGTTCTCACTCATAAGTGGGAGCTGAATGAGGAGAACACACGGACACATGGTGTGGGACAACACACATTGGGGCCTGTTGTGGGGGCTGGGGAGGCAGAGCATCAAGAATAGGTAAGTAATGGACACTGGGCTTAATACCTAGATGATGAGTTGATCTGTACAGCAAACCACCACCGCACACATTTACCTATATAACAAACGTGCATATCCTGCACACGTACCTCGGAACTTAAAAGTTTAAAAAAGGTGGGGGCTTAAACAACAGTTTTTATACATAAATTTTGTGGTGAAGTAAACATGTAGAAGGTGATTTTCAGTTATCCAAGTGTAAGATTTTTCTGATGTTCCCTAGCTCGTTGCTGTTTCTGAAAACCTACTGAGAGGTTTAAGACCTAATGGTAGGTTCTTTTGATCACTCTAATTACTGCCTCAATGGTTATTGCTTCCATGACATCCTCAAAAGATTTTGCAACAAATTTTCATGTCTTTGTTCAAGAAAATAGCGAAGTCAAATTTCAGACAACTTTTCTGTCACTTTCCAGCCCTTTAGCGTAATGTAGCCCGATATGATTTGTGACATATTTTTCTATATTCTGATCTAGATCACTGCTTAGCTTTGGACTATAGACTTCTGAGTTAATGCTGAAAGGAGTTGAGACTGGGGGACTGTTTGGAAGGCGTGATTGGTTTTGAAACGTGAAGATATAAGATTTTGGAGGGGCCAGGGAGGAATGATATGGTTTGGCTCTGTGTCCCCATTCAAATCTCATCTTGTAGCTCCCATAATTCCCATGTGATGTGGGAGGGACACAGTGGGAGATGAATGAATTATGAGGGTGGGTCTTTCCCATGCTCTCGTGATAGTGAATGGGTTGTCATGATAGCGAATGGGTCATGTTCTCATGAGAGTGAATGGGTCTCACAAGATCTGATGGTTTTAATAACGGAAGTTGCCATGCAGAAGCTCTCGTTTCGCCTACTGCCATCCACATAAGATGTGACTTGCTCCTCCTTGCCTTCCATCATGATCGAAAGGCCTCCCCAGCCATGTGAAACCGTAAGTCCAATAAATCTTTTTTGGTAAATTGCCCAGTCTCATTTGTCTTTATCAACAATGTGAAAATGGACAATACAGTAAGTGACCTTTGAAATGAACCACATCATTAAGTGGTTTGCCCACAGCATGTCTGCACTTATTCTAGGTGTCTGCATTTTAAGTCTTGTGTTCTTCTCTCATCCCTCACTACCTCTCTGTCAAAATGAACAAAGAAGATTGTGTATTTTCGTCTCAAAAGTTATTTTAAAGCAAGGTGATTTTTAACTAGTTGGGAGATATTAAAATTCTAATCATAGTAGCTTTGAACCACATATTTCAAATTCCCTTTTTACCCAGTTCTAGAATCTTTATCAACATATTATATCTTCCATTTATGAAACAATGTAATTTTTTTTTTCCTTTAGAGTTTTTCACTTTCCATTATGCTTCATTCCTGAATCTTACTAACAGGACAGAAAGCCACCTATTCCTTTCGATAGAAAGAAACAACGAGAGATTTCAAATTTTTCAGGAAAGTCTTTTTTCTAAGTTCTAGGGTACATGTATACAATGTGTAGGTTTGTTACATATGTATAGGTGTGCCATGTTGGTGTGTTGCATCCATTAATTTGTCTTTTACATTAGGTATATTATCTCCTAATGCTATCCCTCCCCCCTACCCCCACCCCACGACAGGCCCCAGTGTGTGATGTTCCCCATCCTGTGTCCAAGTGTTCTCACTGTTCAATTCCCACCTATGAGTGAGAACATGTGGTGTTTGGTTTTTTTGTCCTTGTGATAGTTTGCTGAGAATGACGGTTTTCAACTTCATCCATGTCCCTACAAAGGACATGAACTCACAGGAAAGAATTTTCTAGATACTGTTTCGGATCCACCCTCATTATACCCATCCTTAAAGTATTTTACACCCAAATTCTGTGAATCTGTTTGCCAGTGCCCCTCTTCTCAAATATTTCCAAGTCTGCCCTACTGGCATTATATTAACACAAATTTTCCAGAAATAACTTCTTTAGTTTCTCCATTGAAAGTTGGTGCCAAATTCAAAATGGTAAAAAAAAAAAAAAAAAAAAAAAATCTAAACAAGAATTATAAATTTCAAAGTGTGTGCTTTTATGAAGATTCTCAATAAGGAATGTTTCCACAATTACTTACTTTGAGGTTTTACGAATGTGTTCTCTTCATAAAATGAACCTCACCTATCAACTTTCTTCCGGTTTTCTCCTCCAACATCATATGCAGAGATGTTTAAGAAAATGAAGGTATTGAGGCTTCACAAAGCAAAGCTTCACTTTCTTAAACGTCTCTGAATATAATGCTGTCATTCCTTCTTTCAATTTTTTTGTTTTAATCTCAGGACTGATTTCAAAAGTATGTTGCTTTAATTCATTGTGCATATGCATTTGTGCATAATTACACCCCACTAAAGAAATTAAGATTAGCCTTAATAATGTTTTGTCAAGAAAAAAACTTTTTCTCCATGCATTTATGTTCAGTAGCTGAGGGTCTGTAAATTAAACTGGCAAAAGTCAGACTAACAGGAGAAAAAAACTTTATTTGCATGCATACTAAAGCTTACACAATAAGTAGCTTGATAAATGGGCTAGAGGTTTATATATCTTTCTTAGTAAAGAAAAGAAGAAAGACAAAAGAGGTCCCCATGAGAAGAACAGATGGGTTTTTATAAGAACAAGTAGAAATAATAAAGTTTATGGTACTGATTTCATGCAAGCCTGAAAATTCTTTCTGTCTTCTTCATGGAGATACATCTTCCCCAACAAGGGATTTATGGTTGGTTTCATCTTGGTCATCTTCCTGGGAATAAAATCAAACCAGAAAAGAGCAGCTATGTTCCCGGAAGCTTCTGTTTTTAGTCACATAAGGGAAATGCCAAGAAGGCTTCTTTCCGCATCTGTTGAATCACTAATGTCTTCAACTTAAAATAATCTATATACTAACTGTAGGATTTTGAGTGGTTACCCACAACCCTAAAGGTTATCAACCCCAAGAGGCACATGAGCTTTTTCTGAACCAGAAAAAAAATACCCTAATAGAATAATATCATACCTGTGCATTATGAAAATTTGAAGCATGTAAAAAATTTTGTAATTTTAAAAATTTTTGTAATTTTAAAAGAAATAAAACTGCTCTCTCAGACAAATGAGTAACTCCAAAATGTTCATGACCTAGAACCTTGAGGAAGGTCAAATTATTTGCCCAAGTTATTGACCTATCCCTGTATCTGTATCTTTTAATATAAAATATGGTTTCTTATACCTAAAGTAAATAAGTATTCTCCAGTAATTGACTTCGGGCTCATCTACATGACTTACTTTGGCCAATGGATGTTTATGTGCTCATGCCATCATTGTGAGAAGAACATAATGTGGCTATCTCACTGGCCCAAAAAGGATGACAGATACAGGAGAGCAACTGATTGACCTTTATATCCAGAGTGTGAAGCAATCATCCCAGCCACCCTGCAAATTCATCTGTATATATACATACACACACATATACACATACACACACACATATATATGATACACACACACATACATATATATAATTTTTGGATGATTCTGTGGTTGTTTTTAAGTAGCAAAAGATAACTCATCCAAACTCTGATTCATACATTAAACACTTTAGGTACTACATTTTTTTCAGTGCGTTGAAAGGCAACTTGTGGTATAAATAATTGAAAACTTCTCCAAAACATTTGTTATATAACTGAAGCAATTCTACCAATACTACTATAACAATATACAAGCACTATGTGGTTGTATACAAACACTACTGATAAATTAGATGCAAGCACAACAATTACAATTTATCATCAGATTGCTCTTTTACGTAGCTGCCATATCATCAGAACTCCAAGTCAATCAGTCATTTTGATGAGGTTGGAAGAACATTTTAATAATATACAAGACACAGTTTTTACATAGTTGTATCCACTGTACATGAAATATTCTACTTTTTTATATGTTATTATTTTCTAAATTTCTAAAGAGTTACATACATATTGCTTAATAGTATAACAATATATTCTAATTTTCTTGCCTTTTTAGTTTTTGGGAGTTTAAATTTCTTTCTGTCATGATTATAAATTACAGATTGGTATATATCTTTATAGTACCAACTTCTTTTCTATTGTTTGGAATTATTTTAAATGCAGGTTTTATTCTTTTTAAAATAAAAAAAAAAACTTTGTTTTACCAGTGATTTTCTGTTCTTGTGCTTAAATTTAAACGTTACCTTCATTTTATTGAATTTCAAACAGTACAGTTCAAGTATAGTTTATTTTTATCAATGACAATGAAATATAAAGTAAAATTTACATTTTCCTCAATTTTATTTGCATAATCTCTTTCTCTCTCGTCTCCCTCCCCCTCGCTAAACACACACACATACACACAGCTGAGATTGACTACAGATTTCTTTTTGATATAATTTAGTTGACTCTCATCTCATCCCACTGACTCCATAACAACTAGCCAAAAGGAATCTCCACCAATTCTTCCCTTCTCAGGCTTAGAAAGAGTTGCAGGTCGACATGCTTGGAATGCCAGGCAAACAATAAATCATAACTGGGTTTATAAGAAAATTTCAACTGACTTCAGCAAAGCCCCCAACTAAGGAGTAATAAAGAGGGCCAAAAATCTTGTTCATAGGCCCTTTTAGAATTGTTTTTTCTATCTTGAATTCTCCTATTTTGGGTCTTAGGATCAGGTAAACATAGAGGAAGCTAAGCCTTTCCTGGAGGCATTTCTACCTGGTTGAGAGCAGATGTTAACTAAAGTCCCCAGTATTCCATTTTTCTATTAAATCACCAGAAACCTGAGTGTTATAGATGTAAATGATTGTGCAATAGCATCTGTCTGCAAAGTGATTCACTCATCGGCCAACGCTGGCTCTCTAGGGTTCGGCTTGAACAAGGCAGGAGTCCCAGACCCCAGACCACTGCCAGATGCTCCATGTGTGCCTCTCCAGAGCAACATGAGATGCGACCATAAGAGTGTAGCAATGGCTGTGAGACCATCATATCTTTTTCCTTTAGTGCCTCCCAGGCCAGGGCAGAATTTTCATATACAATTCTTTGTACAGATGATAGTTTTAAAGTAAGGTCTAAAGACATTTTTATGTGTGCTTCTCTTCTAAGTTTCTTGTTCACCTAGAGTGGAGGAACTTCTGTTATCAGCATGGATTCAAAACTCTCCCACCAGATGAATTATACCCTAACTAAGCACAACCCACTGATGATCACTCCATTTTACAGCACTTCAACATGTAGATCTAAAATTTATATAAAATAAAGACAATCTATACAACATGTGTATTCAAAATTAATGACCAAGAACTGGTCTCAAGTCAGAGAGAACTGACTTTTATATCCCCTGTTCTTGCCTCCTAGTTACAGGCCCTTGGTCAAACTTCAGTATCCTCATTTTTTTAAAAAATTGAGTTTGAATTAAAGACAGTATCTGGAATTGGAAGTACTCAAGAGAAACTGGCTATTATAATTGAATTTTTTATTATTAATAGTTCAAAATAGTCACTTTTGCATATAATAGTTTTTTCAAATAACAATGTTTCTGAAAAAAATTACATCATTTGATCAATTTATCCTGAATAATTTTATAAGACTTGTGAAAATCAGATTAATAGTTTTCTTTTTTTTATCTTAATTGTTTAATTTTCCAATAATTTACATAGTAAATATTTTGATGAATTATGAGATTTGAAATTAAGGTAGATGGATGACAGTAACATAAACTTTTGGTCTCAAAATCGACTTCATTTTGGTATATTGCTTTGGTTACATTGTAGTGAAAAAATTTTGATTCAGAAGAAAGCAGAAGAGTACTTCAATAGCACTTGCTTACAGAATTTTACATGAGCAAAATTGCTAAGTACTAACATTAAACACACACACACACACTTTCTGTCTCTAATCAATAATACATTCATAAATATAAGCACAGAAATTAATCTGGAGTCTGCACAAAAACTGTTGTTTGAGAGCATAAGTCAATGTGTTTATGGTTTCCAAGTTTATTAAAATTAATATACAAAATTTGCATTTTTTTTTCTTTTTTTTAGATCATTGTCATTTTTATTTATTTTTTTATTTTTATTTATTTATTTATTTATTTATTTATTATACTTTAAGTTCTAGGGTACATGTGCATAACGTTTATATCATGTATAACTCCGCAATGCAATCCCTCCCTCCTCCCCCCCCTCCCCATGATAGGCCCCAGTGTGCAAGGCCGGCAGACCCCGCCCCGCCCCCTCGCGGGGACGGGGGGGGGGGGGCCCGCCGGGGGCCTCCCACTTATTCTACACTCTCATGTCTCTTCACCGTGCCAGACTAGAGTCAAGCTCAACAGGGTCTTCTTTCCCCGCTGATTCCGCCAAGCCCGTTCCCTTGGCTGTGGTTTCGCTGGATAGTAGGTAGGGACAGTGGGAATCTCGTTCATCCATTCATGCGCGTCACTAATTAGATGACGAGGCATTTGGCTACCTTAAGAGAGTCATAGTTACTCCCGCCGTTTACCCGCGCTTCATTGAATTTCTTCACTTTGACATTCAGAGCACTGGGCAGAAATCACATCGCGTCAACACCCGCCGCGGGCCTTCGCGAGTTTTCTTATATATACAGTGAGATAGGCCATGGGCATTATGTTCAGATCTTGTTATGCATTTGCTCAAATAAACTAACCTTCATATGTCAATTAATATTTTACCAAGAACCAATTAACATGGCAAAACAAATAAAGAACAAAAAGTGGGTACCAGAAATTTAATGTATGTGGCAAATTATATTATTTTTCAATTATTTACTGCCTTCCCTATAAAAAGATTATATGCTTCTGCCTCATGGCTACCAGGCTTGCTCATCTTACTTACTTTGGCAATAGAAATATGTAAGTGACATAAGCCACATCTAAGTAGAAACTTGAAGAGCCATCAGGTAATTTCATCATTGCTTTTTTCCTGTCTCTTCAAAAATGTTATGAAATTTCCCTTTCAATTCTGGAATTCTGAATGCAGACTTGTGAAGTATAACTCTAGTCAATTTATAATTGCAATTGTAGATATACAGGCCACTAAACAGATTTATGCATTGAAATTAAATCTTTATTGTATGAAGCCACTGATATTTACGCAGTTTCTTATACAGCATAATCTTAAAAAGCTGACCAGTACAGAAATAATTGTCCAGGATAAGGTACTGCAGGACAGGAATGCTAAATAGGGGAAATTTATTTAAAGCCCCATTAAACCTCTAAATGAGAAAGAAACTTATTGGAAACTGGGAAAATGATGGCTCCTATTATGCAATAATAACTTGCTATCTGTAAATAACTTGGGAACATTCTGTTTGACTTAACTGCTATTATTTGCATTTGAAAAAGTACTATTAAACGTGTGTGCAGGATGGATGGATGGATGGATAGATAGATAGATAGATAGATAGATAGACAGACAGACAGACAGACGATAAAGAAATCAGATAAGATAGATAGATGGCCCAATTGAAGGGTGTCAAAAGAATGCCCATATCTGTAACCTCTCAATTAAGGTTATGCCTATTAAAATGTTTCGGGTAGATAAAATTGCTCATTAAAAAAAAGACTTGAAAGCTGTGACTCTCCTATATAAACATAATAAGCTCAAGTTACTTGTAAGTAAATCTAGAGAGGTATAGAGATGTGTTTCAAAAAGGATTTTGTATATGCCTTCCTGGAATAATATTTTTTAAATAGCTGTAATTCTAAAAGAGCCAAAAATTTTGATTAAAAGAGACTGACCATTTGAGGCTAAAATGATCTTTGCCACCTCCTGATATTGTCATCAAAAAGTAAGATGAGAAATCTGTTAAGTCACTAAGGAAGGCAGTTTCTCCAATGCCTTGCTTAGATGTGGCTAAGAAAGACAACAGAAAAGGAAGAAACTTCTAATAAATGAGGTCAGAGCCAAGCAGAAAAAAGGACTAAGAAACTAATTTTAAAAATCAAAATTTAGATTTTTAAAAATGGATTTTGCTAGCTTCAAAGAGAATAAAATACCTAGGAATCCAGCTTACAAGGGATGTAAAGGACCTCTTCAAGGAGAACTACAAACCACTGCTCAGTGAAATAAAAGAGGACACTAACAAATGGAAGAACATACCATGCTCATGGATAGGAAGAATCAATATTGTGAAAATGGCCATACTGCCCAAGGTAATTTATAGATTCAATGCCATCCCCATTAAGCTACCAATGACTTTCTTCACAGAATTGGAAAAAACTGCTTTAAAGTTCATATGGAACCAAAAAAGACCCCGCATTGCCAAGACAATCCTAAGCCAAAAGAACAAAGCTGGAGGCATCATGCTACCTCACTTCAAACTATACTACAAGGCTACAGTAACCAAAACAGCATGGTACTGGTACCAAAACAATGGAACAGAACAGAGCCCTCAGAAATAATACCATACATCTACAGCCATCTGATCTTTGACAAACCTGACAAAAGCAAGAAATGAGGAAAGGATTCCCTATTTAATCAATGGTTCTGGGAAAACTGGCTAGCCATAAGTAGAAAGCTGAAACTGGATCTTTTCCTTACTCCTTATACGAAAATTAATTCAAGATGGATTAGAGACTCAAATGTTAGACCTAAAACCATAAAAACCCTAGAAGAAAACTTAGGCAATACCATTCAGGACATAGGCATGGGCAAGGATTTCATGTCTAAGACACCAAAATCAATGGCAACAAAAGCCAGAATTGACAAATGGGATCTAATTAAACTAAAGAGCTTCTGCACAGCAAAAGAAGCTACCATCAGAGTGAACAGGCAACCTACAGAATGGGAGAAAATTTTTGCAATCTACTCATCTGACAAAGGGCTAATATCCAGAACCTATAAAGAACTCAAATTTACAAGAAAAAAACAAACAACCCCATCAAAAAGTGGGCAAAGAATATGAACAGACACTTCTCAAAAGAAGACATTCATACAGTCAACAGACACATGAAAAAATGCTCATCATCACTCGCCATCAGAGAAATGCAAATCAAAACCACAATGAGATACCATCTCACACCAGTTAGAATGGCAATCATTAAAAAATCAGGAAACAACAGGTGCTGGAGAGGATGTGGAGAAATAAGAACACTTTTACACTGTTGGTGGGACTGTAAACTAGTTCAACCATTGTGGAAAACAGTGTGGCGATTCCTCAAGGCTCTAGAACTAGAAATACCCAGCCATCCCATTACTGGGGATATATCCAAAGGATTATAAGTCATGCTGCTATAAAGACACATGCACACGTATGTTTATTGCGGCACTATTCACAATAGCAAAGACTTGGAATCAACCCAAATGTCCATCAGTGACAGACTGGATTAAGAAAATGTGGCACATATACACCATGGAATACTATGCAGACATAAAAAAGGATGAGTTCGTGTTCTTTGTAGGGACATGGATGCAGCTGGAAACCATCATTCTCAGCAAACTATTGCAAGAACAGAAAACCAAATACCACATGTTCTCACTCACAGGTGGGGACTGAACAATGAGATCACTTGGACACAGGAAGGGGAACATCATACACCAGGTCCTACTGTGGGGAGGGGGTAAGGGAGAGGGACAGCATTAGGAGATATACCTAATGTAAATGACAAGTTAATGGGTGCAGCACACCAACATGGCACATGTATACATATGTAACAAACCTGCACGTTGTGCACATGTACCCTAGAACTTAAAGTATAATTTAAAAAATTGATTTTGCTTTCAAAAAGTCACCTTCTTGTAGAAGGTCTTCTCATTGTCTACCCAGTAAGATTTCAAAATTGCTATGGATCAGTGAATTCTGTATACTTCCAATTTACTACCTTCTTAAATCAATGTTGCCTTGTTTATTTTGTATGTGGCCCACAATCCTACAATTGTAGGTTCACACACAGATATTTTTGTTCATGGATCTGAAAGTTTCATCAAAATATGAGATACATATTATTAAAATACTCTATTTTTAGGCCAGATGCTTTGATTGAAAACAACTTTGAATGGATATTTTTTATAGACAGTCAGTGATTTTTAAGTAAGACTGAAAAATATATTTTTGAGATTATTAAGCAAGACTAAGATAGTTTGTTATTATTGCCATTTGTTCACTGCCCTTTCTGTAAGAATATATTTTTCTACTGAAATGATACAAAGCTTCACCATTTGACTTATTTTTCACCAGTGAAATCAGCAGTAATGCAAGCCACATCCAAGCAGAAGCCTTTAAGGTCATTATATGGTTCTGTTTTTTGTAGTTTTGTTTTTCTTTTTTTCTCTTTTTTCTCTTCCATGGGAACATCATGTCCAAGGTACTGACAGCTCCTTAGACTGAATCAAACAATAGGAAAACTTGTAAAACACAATTTCAGCCACCCAGAAGCCAACAGTAAGAGAACTGCAGATGGCCACAAAGATGATGATGTAACTTAAGTAAAAAAGAAAACTTGGGTGTTTGAAGCCACAGATGTGCTAGGATCATTTTTATCACAACCCAGCCTAACAAATTGATTACTAATATGTATGAGAGGTGTTGCATTTAATAAAATATTCATAGAAGACCATTTCAATTTTTCCCAAAGTGAAAAAGAATATTGCCTAATAATGATGAATTCTAGTGTGTGTAGTAGTTATCTTTTACTTGTGAATTACTAGCAGATAATAGTATTTCATTTGTGTATTACTAATATATAATAGCATTATGTATTTTGAACAGCCTCCTTATATTTTAATCATTTTCCACATTATGAATCCTGCTTCTCTGGGATAGAATTCAGAACGTATCCTTTCAGTGCAGATGCAGACATGTGACTTAAGTCCTGCAAATCAGACACAACCACATAAGACTTGAATTTGAAATGCAGCAATGATCTATAAAGCTTCATTCAGGAAACCTGATCTGTATCATCCTTGGAACAGAATCATCTGGTTCTTCAGAAATGGTAGTTAGTAGGATGCTCTGCATTCTGTCCTGAGTGTAAGGAGCTAAGGAGCTGTGTCTCTGAGGAGATCCTCCCATGCGGTCCTACACTGTGCCTGGTTTCAAAGCTTCAGAGTCCATCTCTCTGTACCTTCCAATGGACTTCAACAAATCAGTTGTTGTTGTTTTTTTTTAATTAAGCCATAGAGAAGTCTGTTGTTTAAAAGTAGGTATCCAAACAAACATATATGTGAACAGAAAAATACTATATTTGGCTACAATTTGTACACAAGTTTAGAATGATTCATATTCCTAATGTAAATCAAAGTCTCCTGAAACGTAACACTCTCCACCACCGTCAGAGTTACAAATCCAAGGAGAGGAACTTCATCACAAAATTGGATAGCCTTAAATTTCTTGACTATTTCCGGAAGGCACTGCTACACATACTTATAGTCTCTTGGTTCCCACATCTCTTTTCTTAACTTGCATTCAATCTCTCTAATCTTAAGCCCTCATCACCACTTTCAAGCACTAATGCAATGACTTTCCCTGCCTCAAATTGCTTAACAAATGGATTCAACACTCACATTGCTGCCAGGACAGATCCTTTTCCTATGCAATTCAAGAACTACCCACGGACTACAGGAAAAATCTACCACAATATATTCCCGATGTACTTTTCTAGCCCCTCCTCAACAAAATCGTCTCATGCTTCCTGAACTTCAGCCACAGGAGACTTGACCTCTAAAAAATGTCCTCAATGGCATCTTATACCACAAATGTTTGTTCAGCCCACCCACAGAAATGTCTCCCACCTGGTCAGTGCTTCTCACACCTACACATATGAAAAACTGGAGAACTAAAAAGAAATTGTCATCCTTCAAAGGAAACTCAAATACTACTCAGTAGGAAGGTTTCTCTGATCACTCTGAGGAAATTCACTCCTAAAGCACTGTGTACCTCTCTAAGAGTGTCTATTTCTCTTTGCTTGTATTGTTGTATGTGTTTGCAGATCTCCACATCCACATTACATTTTAATTGTAAACTTCTGTCAAGCAAGAGTCATGACTGAATATCTGTAAATCCAGAGCAGCAGTAATATCTTTGTCTCTATTATACTCCAAGAGTGTGCACAATAAAATAAAATGGCTCTGAATAGAGAACAGATTATATTAAACAGGATATGCATTTCCATAAATGCTTTTCTCTAAGCCACAACAGCAGCAACAAATTTTGTTTTCAGTGTGAGAGAGAAGTTTATAAAAAATGAATAAAAAATGTGCTTTGGAAAGATTAGATTATTGTGATGCCTTCAAAGGGGAAAGGACTCTTTCACTGTGCATGTTTAGACTGTAGACCATTAAATGGCCTTGAACATTTGGAAACAGGAAAGGAGCAGAGTTCAGCTTTCTCCTTAAGTGTGGTTCCATCAATGTTTGATTATGGATTTAACTATTTGCATCATCCTAAAATAATAAAGTCTCTTACACAATGTCACCTCATACATGCTGACTGGCAAAACCATGCTCAGACCAGCACTTGTTTCAATTGGGAGGAAATAACGACACAATGGATTCTAGTTGCTCAGTGAATTTGAATCATGCAGGGACAGACATATGAGTCTGGGTGGAATAAAATGAGTAATAGTGTGATTACATATTTGACATCTTTGCTCCAAATAACAACTTCCCTTGACCTCTTCAAACAAAATTAATTTGTTTGAAACCAAAATTCAACTATATGTTGTTTATTTGGTGTAAACATTATTCAACTCTAGTGATTAGCAAAGGAATTAGAACACAATAGGTATTCAATAAAAGGCATTCAATATGGATATTCAATATAGATAGTCAATATAAGTATTCAATAAAAATTTGTTAAACTTTATTGAATTGAAAATTAATTAATGCCTCATCAATTTCCCCCTACCCTGCAAGAAAAGAAAATGATAATCGGCTGCTTTGGCTATTCTATAAGTATAATGATCTTCAATTGCTTCTTCACATTCCCAAGCCAAACTGTTTTTCTGATGTCAAACATACCTAATTTGTTTTAGTAAGCCCAATCATCTGGCTTCACTCAAGGCGTTAACTAATTGGCTATTTGGCTGATATATAGGCATGGTCATTGTTCCCTTTTATTAACCCTTTTTTTAAAAAAAGTCTTCAACTTTGGGCTTCCCAGTCAAGCGAGGATATGTATATCCTCGGTACATTTTGAACTCTATCTTTTCCAAATCAATCAGCTTACAAGCCCTTGATTTCTGTAGTGCTGAAATATTAAACCTCCCTGAAATTAAACAGAGAAACCAAATGTCCAGAACAAGAACAAGTTGGAGAAGTCTTCACAGTCCTATAATGCAAGCCATTGTTCTTTATACTAAGATCAAATGCAATGGAGAAGCAGCAGTAAGGTCTCAGGAACTTCTTTTTCCATAGGAGGAAAAAGAAGATATTAATGGTGTATCTCAGTCTGAAAGAAAGTAGTATCCCTTAGGGGCAATAGACTTTTTCATGAACTTCATTTGTAATTCATCTGCTTGGCCAAATCAAAACATAACATAGGGGAACATTCAAATAAAAATATTATAAGCATTTGGAGAATAAAAAGAGATATTGAAAGAGTGAGGATTAATATAGGAAAGGATGAAGAAGATGGTAATTTAATGAAACAGCTGTTCCATCTTTTTTTTCCTATTCTTGAACATGAGAGTGCATACTTCTGCAAAGCAGAATAATTACTGCTTTCCCTACAGTAATACAGAATCTTTCTATGCTTATAGTTACAGAAAAATAACAAGTAGCAATTCATGTGCTTCATTGTTAGATCCTAAAAGAGATTAATTTTCATAATTATATTCATCCTTTATTAGTTACTACAAAAATAGACCCAGATATAATAGAAATGGGGGAAAACTTCCAACTATTCTTCATAATTATACATGAATATTAATTTTTCCAGTCCACATAAAACAGGATTCTGCTATAACTGACCACCAAGTGGGTAATGTTGTATCTATTCATGTAACAAAACAGAACAGTGATTCAGTAGAAATCACAACCAACAGTTTATTATGCTCAAATCTTCATTTCTTTGCAGGAATTTTTGTTGCATTTTGCTGATAATTACTAAGGAACACCACATTTCTAGTAAAATTTTTTTCAATTACAAAAAAAAAGGTAATCTCTGTACTTAAAAGATGAAATATCTAAAGCATCTCTGCTGTTTACAACTTCTCTGCCCTAGAGTTTCCTATACATTATATCATTCAAAAAGGGTCACATTTTAAAATCATTATATTATCTGAAAAGAAGAGCTAACTAGGAAGTAAATCCAGATATAATTGTTATCAATTCATGAACGCAGAAACCTGACACTTAGAAAAGTTACAAGGGGTAAATAGCCCTAATCTTGTCATCATATTCTCAAGTTATCTACAAAGATACCAGGTAATTTTGGTATTTGGGATACAGGTAAAAGAAACTTGTTTCTTTACATTTACTATTGAAGAATAAAGTTAAGGAACCATAAAATGTATTGTTAAAAGGGATTTTAAAGATCATCTCATCCAACTTCTTCAGTTTACACATGAAGAAATCAAGGCCCAGAGAAGAGAACTGGTCTACACAACATTGCAGGGTTGTCCATCTACATTATCAAGGATGCAAATGCAGTTATGTAAGTCTACGGCCACTGGGCTAGACTGCCTCTCACTCACTCAAATTAGCAATCATGATGACAAGAACATTAAGGTCATGTTTCCATGTGTCAATTGCCTGTAATCACACTGAACTTTTTAATCAAAAGCCTTCTTTCTCCCAAATTCCTTTTTTGAACAATGTGCAAAGCAAACAGTGAAATTAAAAAAGAAGGCTGATCAATCAGTTACCTCCAACCATCTATTCAGGATTTGCCAAGTGACAACCAAGAGCTATGCTGACCTAATCTTTTGTCTCCATCCTCAAACCCTCTGGGGGAATCTCTCTGGCCTACTAGGTGAGTCAGCAGCCTGTTAGCATTCTACAGTGGAGGATATATTAAGTTGGTGCCACAGTCATTGTGGTTTTGGCCATTACTTTTAATGAACGTTGGCTGGGAATATGGATGGTTTGTGCTCACCTCTTCAACCTCCTCAGAGTTGTCCTCTAAATCTGAGGTTTTCGTGGGCCCTGCATTTTATTCAGACTTGTTATATCGCTAAGACAAAAAGCTTCAGAAACACATGAACATAAACACTCACATCAGCCATCCTGCTATCTCTCCTCCTAGACAGGAGTTCTACCTGCTCTAAGAATGGGGCTTGCCTTGGTCATTGTGTTTCCACATCACCTGCAACTATGGCTGACACTATAGCTGCACAATAAATATTTGTCTAAAAAATGAATCTGTTGGAAAGATGTCATGAATTGAGTCAAAGACCAATCTTAACTCTTTTTGTAAAATGACTCTGGCCCCAGATCTCTCTTCGGTGTAACAAAACACAATGCCTTTTTATTTAAGTGGGGGAGGGTAGAGGAATGGGAGGAAGGAAATTAACTTTTTGAAATCCCTCCTGTGTGCTAGATGTTGTGCATGGTGCTCCACATGTATTATGTATCTCTTCCTCACAAGGCAACTGTTATTATCCCCAATTACAGATGAGAAAACAGAGAAGAGATTGTTAACATATATGTAGCATTTAACAGAACAAAATCAGTGAAGTATCAATGGAGAGAGCAAGATAAACAGATACAACATTCAAAGGACCAGAGCAAAATGGAAACTTCCAACATAAGTGTTCTAGGCTGGCTTTTCAAACTTTGGCCCCTGAACCAGTGATACCTGGCCCACTTTGAGTATATAAAAGGTCAAGAGTGAAGAGAGACAGAGTTTGAAGAGAGTAGCTGCCAGCTCTGAATTATGTGGGTGCCACCATTTCACATTTGGCCAAACCTGAGAACCCTTGCTAGGTCTCCCTGTAGAGCTTCAGATAAGTTTATGAGTGTTTGGTAGGGATGGGAGGCTGAGATCTGACCCTTGCTTGGAAGCTTGGAGGGAAGGATAGTGGGTGGGCAAGCCGTATTACCAGCTGAGCTTTGGTCAGGTGCATTTAGAAAGAAATCACACTTCCCTCTAAAGAGGTGCTATAAAGATGATGCATGCTTTCCAGGGAGCAGCTTTGTGGGCCTTGAGAGAGAGAAAGCTGACCTGGAGCCTTTTTTTTAAAAAAAAAAAAAAAAAAAAAAGTTCTGCACAGGAGAGCCTCCTAGGAGTATTGCATTTGCAAAAGTGAAAGTGACTGTGGCAAGATCTGAAGAATCAGGGAATGAAAGGAAGCAACCCTCCAAGGAATACAGCCTTCAGGATGGAGAAGCTGCAGTCAGAAGCCTTCAGAAGTGATATAGAAAAGTTTACAAAAGCACAGAGAGAGAGAGAGCAAGAGAGAGAGGGAGAGAGTGCCACCCACATGTTCACAAGGCCAGAGAAGATAAGGCCATGTTCTCGAAACCACCTTTGCAAAAATTATAACAAGAAATTGTGACAGTGAAAGAGATCTGACCTAACTGACTCCATCTTGCTTCTAACCTCCAAGCTGTCGTTCCTGGGTGTAGGTGGAAATTTCTTCCTGAAATTTCGACCTTGGGAAGAAATTTAGTTTGTACTTTAACTTCGGAAAAAAAAAAAAATGACAATAACCCTTTCCCAAAATAAACCCCTTTCTTCCCTGGGACCAGTCTGCCTTTGTAGGACTAACAAATTAGCTACAACTTTAGAAATTATGTCTAGGAGCCATGCAGCCGCCGGCTGCAAGACTCTGAACAAATCGCTCCTGGGAATAACAGTGCTGTTGTAAAGGCTAAGATCAGTGCTTGAGATATTTTGCAGACCCTGCATCCCAGTGCACCAGCTGACCCCACCCAGACAAGTAATCTGGCTCCATTAGTTCTGCAATCCCACCCAGGAACAAAAGACACGAAGAAAAACTCACCTCAACCCCCTGTGATTTCATCTGCCACCCAACCAATCATCACTTCCCACTTCCCATGCCCCTACCCGCCAAATTATCATTAAAAACCCCAGTCGCTCAGTTTTCTGGGAGACTGATTTGAGTAATAACAAAACTTCACCTGGCTCTGCATGAATTACTCTTTCCCTATTGCAATTCCCCTGTCTTGATAAATCAGCCCTGTTTAGGCAGCGGGCAAGGTGAACCTGTTGCACGGTTACATTCTGACAGCATCGATTCAAGATTTAATTCTCTTTCCTTTTCTCCTCCTCTTTTCCCCATTGTTCTTATTTAGATGGACTTGTCAGTGGAATGCAGGTAGAAAAGACAGAGCAGCTGCACAATGATGGCAAGCTGGCAAATTGCAAGACACAAGTGGGCTCTGGCTTGAGGGAGGGTTTTTAAAATTATTTTCTGGGCTTAAAAATATATATATTGAAATTGAACTCCGTTTACACTGTTTTCAGATTTTATTTTTCCATAAGTTATTGGGGTACGGGGTGCTATTTGGTTACATGAATAAGTTCTTTAGTAGTGATCTGTGAGATCCTGGTGTACCCATCACCTGAGCAGTATATACCACACCATATATGTTTTCTTTTATCCCTCGCCCCCCTCCCGTAAGAATGATACAATGTTCATACTTTGAAATGATATTAGAACATTCCAGGTGACTTGCAAGTTGTGAATGTTGTCTTTTTCCCTTTTGGTTTCGGGAGCAAAGTCATAACATCCTTCTCTGTCTGTCATAATGCTGGTGCCATGTGGATTGTTAATGCCACAATTCAACCTTAAATACCAAGATGCTCCAGGGACCCTGGTACCATCTAAACACACCTGAGCCCAGCCTGGCTCCTACCACCTGCCAATTATTTCCTATAACGTGGGAAGATTTAGAAGCCAATACTTAAGGGAAGAGGGTAGATAATGTAAGATACAGTGGTATGATGAGGGAAACTGCTCCCTCCAAAATAAGGGAAATAAAACTGCCTGGCATCAAGAGCCAAGGAAGTGCCCCAACATAAAAGTGCAGCACACTGGAGTCAGGCTTCAGGTGCCTCTCAGCTGAGAGGAAAAAAGAAATAGCAAGTTGTCTAAGTGTATGGAAAACATTTTGGTAGCTAAATTACTTAGGTACTGACATATTTGAAAAAGAAACACTATGACTTTATTCAAAGGTCCATGATATTGGTAATTTTCCAAACTAATGGGGTAGAAGTATACCAAGGGTCACTTGAGAACCCACATGTGTGTTCTATGTGCCTGATACATGTTAGATATTTGATATTTGAATAGAGAGATGAATGGGTCTAAATCTGTCAATTACCATAATAATACTACTTTCCACTGCACTATAATGTCTAGTTGTTTTTTATTTTATTTATTTTTTTTGAGATGGGGCTTCGCTCCTGTTGCCCAGGCTGGAGTGCAATGGCACAGTCTCGGCTCAATACAACCTCTATCTCCTGGGTTCAAGCAATTCTCCTGCCTCAGCCTCCCAAGTGGCTGGGATTACAGGCATGCGCCACCACACCCGGCTAATTTTGTATTTTTAGTAGAGACAAGGTTTCTCCATGTTGGTCAGGTTGGTCTTGAACTCCCGACCTCAGGTGATCCACCCACCTCAGTTTCCCAAAGTGCTGGGATTACAGGCATGAGCCACCGCGCCTGGTCTAGTTTTTATTTTTTTGTTTCTTTTTTGCTTTATTGTTCCTGTTCTTATTTTTCATAGCTTAAAAGACAAAATACCGTGCTTAAAGTGGCCTTAAAATCCTCGGCCTTGAAACAAAAGAAGAAAATGCCATACCAGCAATAGCCTGAGAAATAAGGAAACAGCTGGGCATGAGAAAATTAAACTTCCAGAATGCTGATCAAACTTTCCTTGCAAATAATAAGTAGAGGAAAGACTGGAAGAAATGAAGGCATGGGGGCTATGAGAACTTGCCTTCAGGTCCCCAGTGGAGAGGAGCCAGTGAGTTAACCGCCTCAGCTGCAAAGCTCTGAAGCCCTTCAGAGAATTTGCACAGGCTGCTTCCAGCCTCAGTCGAGCAGCAGGAACACGAAGGAAGGCCCATTCCTGGAAGTCCTGGTTCTGGGGCAAACCACTCCCTCTAGGACTTCCCTTTCACCTTACTGAGCTTTCTTAGAACTGCATCGCTGCCTTAGATTCCTCCTCACAGTTGCTCCCAGCTCCCGCTCTCCTTCCCTTCAGGGCATTTGTCCTAGTAAGGCTCTTTCAAGTCTGATCCTGAATTACCAGCCAACTGCCTCTCTGAGGAGCCAGGGTATATGAGGCTGTGTGTGCCTAGTCTACACATTCACTAAGCGACCAGCGACCACCCACGGTATCCCTGCAAGAATGAGACCCAGAGCCGGGCGTGGTGGCTCACGCCTGGAACCCCAGGACTTTGGGAGACCGAAGTGGGTGGATCACCTGAGGTCAAGAGTTCAAGACCAGCCTGACCAATATGGTGAAACCCCATCTCTACTAAAAACTACAAAAATTAGACAGGCGTGGTGGCGTGCACTTGTAGTCCCAGCTACTCGGGGGGTGAGACAGGAGAATTGTTTGAACCCGGGAGGCAGAGGTTGTAGTGAAATGAGATCGTGCCATTGCACTCCAGCCTGGGTGACAAGAGACTCCATCTGGGGGAAAAAAAAATCCATGTTTTTTCATGTCAAATTCAGGATTTTTAAATATTGGTTCAAATTTTTCTTAAATATGATATTCAAGCCAAGCAATACTCCTGCCGTCGAGGGTCCCCCATAGGCAGCCAGTTTGCAGCCTCCACTCCATACTGTAACCATCCATGTAGACTTTTTAACCAACTCTACTAGGATTTGCCTTATTCTCCTTTTCACTGATGTCCGAGGCATGAACTCCCACAAAACCTCGAACTGAAGATGGGCAAGGAGACCTCTCAGTATTTAGAGAACACCCAAGACATAGATATGGCCCGAAGATGGATGTAGCACAACTTCTCAGAATAGATACTTGGAAAGCCCAGCTGACTTTAAACCAAAAGCAACAGAGTGAATACCCATTTTTTCTCCGCGAGTTCAAAGACACTGTTTAGACAGTTTTGCCTCTATCAGGTGCTATGCCTGACCTAGTGTTTAAATGTACTTTCAGTTGGCCTTTGAAATTTGAGAAGGTCGTATAATACATTTGCCATAAAGTCTTTGCTTAACCTGGAGAACAAGTTTTTAATGGCAGCCCAATATCCTCGGGACAGCTGCTGTAAGCTTTTTTAGTAAATCACTGCTGCTTATGAGTTTAAATTTTATTATGGTCCAGTTAGTCCTCATCAATATGAGAAAGTCTGATTTATTTGGTTTTCAAATTTACAGTTTCTGTCTTACTAGAAGACAAAATCATTATTTTATTTGCCCTCCACACAAGGTCAGTAATTGGAATTCCCCAAATACACATTCATTTTAGTTCTTCAGAGAAAGTTACAAAACATAATTAAAATGAATTCCTTAGACCACATTTGTGGTGAGATTGCAATGACGGACATGAATGAATGAAATTCCCTCTCTCTCTCCAAGCTCTGAAACATCGTCTGGTTTCTGCTGTGTATTCTTCAGAGACAATTGAACCCTAAGGAATATAAGTATAGGCCATGTCGTTTTAATCAGTAATAAAAGAGTCTCACATTGTCTAGTTCTTTCCTGCTTTACTCAACAACACTGTTGAACTTCATTTGGATTTTCATTTCTTAATTTCAGAGTGTGATGCAAAGATTGCTAGAACATTTCAGCTGGTAAGAATTGGTAAAACCCTAAAGGGGATTCCTCTTTTTCCAGCTACTTTGCAACATACACTTATTTTTCTCAACAAAATCCACACACAACTGCTTTTTTTTCCATAATCTCCCTAACTGTAGTAGGCTTTGAGACTTACGAGTCCAGCATCACACTTCTATTTTTCAGCTAAAATTCTAGGTGTAGAATCATATACCCAGAAAACTTAAATCATTCTATCCATAGATTAATGGAAAGAGGCTTGATTCACTGTCCAGGGACCTGGATTGCTGCTACAATCCTGCCTTTAACATATGATTCCAAGAAGTAAGAAATTACCTCTCAGCCTTTTTCTCATCTACATAATAACATGGTTGCACCATGGGTAAAGCTAGGTCTTATGAGGCCTGAAGTACATACATTTTGGGAACCCTTTATAAGGAAAATGAATTCAAAATTATGAGCCCAAATTGGATATTTTAAAAAATACTTACAGTAAGAAATTAGTAATTATATCAAAATACTAATTTTAAAAGGTTGACAAATACCACAGACCTGAAAATAGGGAAAATTAAAATAGCATTTATGTTAATTAGTTGCCTGGCACATCTCTATATTTATTTGCATACATATATATATGGGGGGGAGAGAGAGAGAGGGGGGTGGGGAGAGAGACTGAGTCACTCTGTCACCCATGCTGGAGTATAGTGGCACAGTCTCAGCTCACTGCAACCGCCACCTGCCAGGTTCAAACGATTCTTCTGCCTCAGCCTACTAAGTAACTGGGATTACAGACACCTGCCACCACGCCCAGCTAATCTTTGTATTTTTAGTAGAGACAGGGTTTATCATGTTGACCAGGCTGGTCTCAAACTCCTGACCTCAGAAGATCCACCCACCTCGGCCTCCCAAAGTGCTGGGAGTACAGCTGTGAGCCACGGGGCCCCGCCTGCCTGTATATTTTGGCTGCACACTCTTAATTGCTTCTTCACTTGACAATAATTTCATAACATTGTCTACAGAGAGAAAAAATAATTGGTCTCTCCTTTAGTATGGTTGATCAAAATTTGTTTTGTATTGTTTATAGATTAGAAATGTTCCTTTTAGTTTCACAACCTATTACTGGTAATTTCATGTAAACATTTAATATCTTGCCAAATTTATGGAAAATCTCTATCCTGTCTTTCTATATATGCTGTAAGAGTCAGTAGAATTCGCTATAGACAAACTCCTGCCTCCATATATTTGCAATTTTGTTTCTTTTCTACTAACATTTGCAAAAATCTCATACTTCTAATGCCAAATGTCATAGACCCATTCATGATGCAGCAGGATTTCTGGCACCTCTGTGACATGACCTTGGTTGAGTCAGAAAGATGGTTAGTAAAAATATTCCTGAAAACCATTTTTATAGATATGGCTAGCCATAATTTAACAGTACATGGAAGAAACTAGAAACCATATAAATATAGCTCATTAAATCCAAACTTTAAATATATCTTACTTTTTCAAGTTTTATAAAGACACATAACCCTGTGAACATGATCCTCCCGGGATGTTGGAAACACCCCCTTGTAAGTGAGGCGTCCTAAAGCTTAAGCTTCAGCATCATCACGGTAAATCCATTTTCATCTCAAACCTTCCTAATCCCAAAGATGGTTCTGAAAAATTAAAATCGCTACAATTTATGTTTGCTTTATCAAAAGAAAAGGAGGCAGAAAAAGCAGTGAAGAAGAAGAGTAAAAGCACAGACATATGGTTTAAATTATATTGAGTTTATTCACTGATTTCAGTCACTTCTATACCATTTTTACATACCACAAACAAAAGCTGATTTTAGAGCCCTCTTATCTATTAAATTAGGTAAAGGTAGAAGCTGCTGTCTTACTATTTAAGGATTGAGTTGACCCAGTTCTGAATTTAATATGGATATGGCTTACATCTGGTAATTTCATATTAGCCACTAACATTCCAAACTGCAATTCTGATACAGATTGAGTTTAAGAATAGGTGTCAGTCTGGCAAAGAAAATTTTGGGGATTTTTGTTAAGATTTTTTTTTTCTCATCATTGAAATGTATAATACAAATATTGTAGTAATCTCAAAATTGATCCTAGATCATAACACAGTCATAAGTTGAATTACTCTGTTAAGGAAACTTTATTAACGAATGAGGCATGTGATCTTTATTCATTCAACAAACTTTTATTAACACATATTATGTGACTGGCACTGCGCCAGGCAGAAGCATGCATACAATTTGTGACGCTGACAGTCTTTCCCCAGTTCTCTGGGCATGTTGATTCTATCCTTGCCTGTCTTCAAGTTCTGAATTGGTTGGTGAAGAAAAATAACTGAAACTAAGATGCATCCTGCTGCCATGTGATTTTTCCCTTCAGGGGAACCTGGAATCAAAACACCTGGCTTCAAAGGCCTCCTCTGCTTTCTACTGCCTGTGTGAATTAGGTTGGTGGTCTTCAAAATGTTTCACCTACATTCTCCCTAAAACACATGTATTCAGGTTGATGTCTCAATGTTTTTAAATCAAAAGTTTAAATAGGTATATTATATGTGACTTTTGGTGTATTATAAATTTTGATATTTTAAAATAATGATTAATCACTCTTTTAAATATGTCCAATAAATCTAAATACCATAGGGATACATACTTGCCATCAATTTTTTAAAAATATATAAACAAGATCTTCCTTAACAGGAATTTTGTCTCATTTCTTTTTCTCCTTGAACTTATTTTCCATCCCCCCGACCAACACACACACACACACACACACACACACACACACACACAGTATGCTGGTATAACATATTTTTATATTTAAAAGATCATCTTACCACATTTTTTCTATAGCAAAAATATTTATAAAAATATAAAATGATAATTTTAGGTTTTAAGTAGTAAGAAATTTATTCTGGAATGTACCATAAAGGCACTAGTCCACAATTTAAAAAAACAAGTATGTTAACATTTTGAAACATTTTGAAACAAAAAATTAATTTGTGGAAGTTTGTCTGTTAATGAGCTGAGTTTTTGTTTTTGCAATTAGCTCATAAGGGCTGAGTATGACTTAATACTAGAATAAGATTATTTTGAGTCTCACGTCTACTCCTGTTTCTCATTTTTATAGATGTAAATTCTCAGATAACACAATAAATACAATGAGATGGGAGAAATTTTCTATAGCAATATCATCTCCTTTTTTTGAATTTCCTCCAAGTTAAATGCCAAAATTCATATAGTGATTTATCATTTACCACTTAAAATTATTTTCAATAGTTTCTCAACTGACAACTTAGTTATTTCTTCCTTTGATTTTGTTGAAAGTCAAAAATTGGAAAGGGTCTGACCTGCAAGGTGATTTGTTATCCAGTCATGAAAGTTATTCATTTTCTGGGAAATACACCAGAAAGATATTACCAAGTCTCATTAAATGACGCTTGGTCTTTCACACAGCAGAACCCCATTTAACCCAATGTCCTCAGAAAGGTTTAAGAAACTCAAAATATTGCTATGTTCAGTACACTTCTGGCAATATTAATTTTTAATAAAATGCTTTTGTCTCATCATGTGGCTTAAACATACTTTCCTCAAAACCTGTATGCCACCATTGAACTCACTCAGCTTATGAAAAATATCCACTAATAACATAACTGGCAAAGGCAGCCCTCATTGTCTAACCAATTTATTGATTCCAGACTCACTTTCTACAAGGAAATGCCTCACTTTAGTTATTGACTCAGATAAAAGTATTAATTTGTGTCCCTATGACAATCAGCAAACATCTAAATTATATCTCTAAGACAAATAGACAAACTATGGCACTTTGCCATGCTTTTTCTTTTCAGTGGTTTTCTTTTTGCTTTATGTTCATGAAACTCCCACCCAAGAACAATGAATTTTTGACAATAGCCAGACACAGTACACTAACAAAATAAGAAAGCCACTTAATGCTAATGGATTATAAGTGTCCTTGAGCCATGACAATGTAAGTTGAAGACTAGTACAGTCATTCTGGATGAAATCTGGCATAATTTAGTCATATTACATGGACATTCACTCTGTGACTCAGAATTTCCACTCTTGGATCTATATCCCAAAGATATTGTCACCTGTAATGGAATCATGGGAGAATGTGTACCACAGTGTTGTGTATGGGAGGGAGTTGGAGGCTACCAGATTACCTGGCACTAGGAAGGTGAATAGATATGTGGTAAAAGGTCACCATCCAATGAACAGATCTTAAAATCATTGTGCTTGTGAAAAACAATAAGCAGAACACACATATTTCACAACATATTTATATAAACTAAAAATACCTTCACATTAGGCAATACATATTTTGCAGAATGTACACACAAGGTGATAGACATTAAATGCATCAGAATTATTGAACTGTAATGTATTGATGCTAATGTATTAAATACTAATAAATATTTTAAATAATTCATAAATATATGCAATATGGTCAATCTGCCTTCAGATACAGCCCCACCTTAAAAAGGACAAACGCAGTTGATATTTAAGGGTATTCTATCCTCCTTCCCTTAGTCATTCCAGGCAGGTTGATTAGGGAAGACTGTATTGGTCTGTTTTTGCATTGCTATATAGAAATACCTGAAGCTGGGTAATTTATAAAGAAAAGAGGTTTCATTTGGCTCATGATTCTGCAGGCTGTACAGGAAGTATGGCGTTGTATCTGCTTCTGGTGAGGCCTCAGGAAGTCTCCAATCATAGTGGAAGGTGAAGGGGGAGCAGACGTTACACGGTAAGGGAAGGGGACAGGGAAATACATGCTAGGTATCACAGTCTTTCAAACATCCAGATCTCCTGTGAACTCAGAATGAGTACTCACTCATCACCAAGGGGATGGTGCTAAGCCATTCATGAAAGATCCATCCCCATGATCCAACATCGCCCACCAGGTCCTGCCTCTAACATTGGGAATCACATTTCAACATAAGAGTTGGAGGGTACAAACATCCAAACTATATCAAAGATGTTTTAATGTAAAATAAATTATCCCAGGGGAAGAAAGAATCTGCTCCTTTTAAAATAATGGATTTGGTCTTTGAAGAAAAACAAAAGGGAGTGAAGAAAATCTAGCTTTCAATTAGTGAAAACAATGAGGCTCTAGGGGAAGGACTAAGAATTTGGCCAAGGACTGCCCCTCCCCTTCTATCATCCTCTAATCCTGCTATCACCTCCTCTTCTTATTTCCTTTTATATATTTCCACTCCATGATCACTTCATCAGAGATGTTTGAGAAAAATACAAGTGGCTAATTAACAAAAGAAAAGATGTTAAACCTCCAGGGGATTTATGGAAATGGTAATTCAAAGATAAATAATATTTCCTGAAAAGATTTAAATGGAGTGTGCTTTAGAAAGAAGGATAGGCAAATATAGATTTGATTCCAAATTTTAATTCACTATACAACTTTCCAGTTGCATCTCAAGATACAAATGATTAAGCATATAGATTTTAAAATATAAAACAAAACATAAAACAGAATTTTAATTCACTATACAACTTTTCAGTTGTATCTCAAGATACAAATGATTAAGCATATAGATTTTAAAATATAAAACAAACGGTGTAACAACAAAACAGTATTTAGTTGTATTGAAATAGACTGTTATACTAATAGACTGAAAACACTATAGAACCAGCATTACAATAGTATAACCCCTAGTGATTTTAAGACAGGATATATTGCTTCCAAATCATGGATAATAGAAACTGGGGGAGAAACAAATAAAAACTCATCAATTCATTAGAGTCTAGTAAAAAAAATAAGTTTCCATGTTAAAATTAGAGGTATCAATGAACAAAATATTTGAACAGATAAATTACAAAAGAAGACGTACAAATGGCCGATAAGCACATGAGAAACTATTCAACATTATTCGTCATCAGGGAAATAAAATTTTAAAAATAATTAGAAACTGCTATACACCCTCCGGAATGGCCCCAAGTGAAAAGGCTAACACTAACGTTGGCAAGGATGTAGACAATCTGAACTCTCAAACATTGTTGGTGGGAGGGTCAAATTATACAGCCAATTTGGAACAAATATCTAGCAGTTTTTCTGAAAATTTAACATGTACTTCCTCTATGACTTTAGGTATTAACTCCTAAATGTTTACCCAAGAGAAATGAAAGCATATGTCTACCAAAATCGTAACATATTTATTCATAATTTCCAAGAACTGGAAATAGCCTGTATCCATTAATAAGAAACAGAGAAATAAATTGTAGTACATTCAAACAATGAAGTGCTACTCTGCAACAATAAGAAATGAACTATCAGATAAATGGAATAAATTGGCTAAATCTTAGAAATGTTACGTTGAGCGAAAGGAGCCTCAGGCAGAATTAAATACTATATGATCCCATTCATATGAAGTTCTAAAACAGTAAAATAAAAACCTGTAATGAAAAAATTCAGAAATGATCATCTCTTGAGTGACTGAAGGTTGGGCTTAGCTGTGAAAGGACACAAAGGAGCTTTCTGGAATGATGGTTATGACTTGGTGGGCTTCGGGGGACAGTTTTATATGTTATATGTTGATCTTAATTCACCAAATAGCATGCTTAAGATTTGTGCACTTCACTGTATTTAAATCTTATGTCAAAATAATACAGAATGAAAAACCAAAATTGAATTTATTTCAGGATTTGTATGCGGAAGTGCTTAGTGCTAATGTATTGATGTCTCAAACTTACATTGGGGTGTATTTTTAAAAATGGTAAATTGATGTGTGGATAGAGGCATGGAGAGGTGAACAGATACATGATTAATCAAATATAGAAATAGGTTAAGATACAGGAGATTAGGGGATATCTAGATTAAATATGGCAAAGTGTTAAATCTGGATGATAGCAGGCACCAGAGGGTGTCTTATGTTATTTTTTGTGTACTTGTATTTTCCTACATTCTTGAGTTATTTTATAATTACAAATATATGTGCTAAACCATGTGTTACTTAAGTGCTGTACAAAAAACCTGTGTAAATGTGGAGTCAGAGACCCTCTACAACCACTCTGCAGTCCCCATCCCTGGACATCCCAAGGTGAATATAGAAACTACAAAAATTCTATGCTGTTTTGTCTGTTAACTTTGTAGGTGTGTTGATAGGTGTGTATGCTTAATTAAACTGCATAAGACAGAGTGGCAAAAGTATAAACATATCAGTTCTTGAGTAGAAGGCACTTTTATTCCTCAAATGAATTTCCTCCCTCTCCTCTCAAAGGATTACACAGCCCCATTCATTATCATGTGACTCGCTCTGACCAAAGCATTTGAGCGGGCATGACATCTGCCACTTCCAAGGGAGAGTGTTGTGGGCTGAATGTGTCCTCCTCCCAAAATGTATATGATAAAACCTTAACCCCCAGTACATCCGAGTGTGACTGTATTTGGAGACAGGGCATTGAAAGAAGTGATTAAATTAAATGGAGACCATTAGAGGGTGCCCCCACCTAATCTGATTAGTGTCCTTAGGAGAAGAGGAAATTTGGAAACACACAGAGACACCAGGGAGGAGCTTGCATAGAAGAAAGACTATGTGAAGACAGGAAGAAGGTGCCCATCAGCAAGCCAAGGGGAAAGGCCTCAGGAGGGACAATCCTGCTGACAACTTGATTTTGAACTGCTAGCCTCCAGAACTGTTAAGACAAGAACAAGAACTTGCATGTTCCATAACTCCTGGAAGGAGTTGAGAAACTCCAGTTATTCCTTCAACCCAGAAGTGAAAGCTAGGTCACATCAGTTGCAAACATGTAACATGAGAATAAATGTTTGTTGTCAGAAACCTTCACACACACACAACAGGACGTGTGTGAATGTTCATAGCAGAAGTTAAGTGGGGCCAAATTTTATAGATTTGACATTATGGTGCAGGAACAATGATTTTGCAGCCCTGTCAGCTAGCTTGTTTTGTACACAGTCATTGGTGAATTGCACTTTGCAATACAAAATAAAGCTTATTTTTCGGTGCCTTCCATAGGAGAACAATTTGGCTCTGTGATACAAAGTGCTGCAAATGACACATTACCAAAAAGTTAAAGTTATTAAGCTTTTCTTTTGCCTCATCACAAACAAACTAAAGGCATCCTAGACTCAAAACAATAAGGAATTTTCTTCCTTTGCTCAGGCTGGAGCACAATGGCACGATCATGGTTCACTGTAACCTTTAACTCCTGGGCTCAAGTTATCATCCCATCTCAGCCTCTCCAGTAGCTAGGACTACATCAGGCCCAGTTACTTTTTTTTTTTTTTTTTTTGGTAGAGACAAGGTCTACTATGTTACAGCTCAAGCTGGTCTTGAACTCCTGGTATCAAGGGATCCTTCTGCCTCAGCCTCACAAAATGCTGGCATTACAGGCATGAGCCACTGTGCCCAGCCAGGAATTTTCTTTTAAAAGTATTCTTGAAAAGCCTGTTCTTTTAAAGTTTGATTTGAATGAACAAAATGTATTTTGGTATTATATTTTCTTCTAATCCCTCTTCTCCAATACTTGCAGGTTGTATTTTATAATAATGAATGTACATTTATATTTTAATAGACTGTTATAATTTTAACAAATAAAAGACTTTTTTCCTTGCCCTTGAAAGTCTTGAAGCCTGGGCCCAAGATGTGTATTTTAGATGCTTTAGGGATGAGTTTGAAGGTTTTCCAACTCTTAATATTTTGAGACAGCTAAATTGATAGTATATTTTTACATGTGAATAATTTCTAAATATTTTTTGTTTAAAATATTCATATATCAAATTAAATAATTAAAACTTAAGTGAAGTTCTCAGGGGTTAAGTGTTTATCATTAAGAACACTAATAAAATAATTTTACAAAGTTTAAAATTAAGATACAATCTCTATTATTTGGTTTTTATAATTTAAATTTTATATACATTTTTGATTCAAAAGTAATAAATTTCACCAATTTTTCTAGCCAAAATACTCTCAATGTTCATATTAAATGAAAGCTTTTATATTTTAAAAATATTTTAAAGTTCTTAATCATATTTAACATAGAATCAACATCTAAATTTTTAAAATCACAATTTTAATTTTTTAATATTGAATATACATTTTATTTCAGTGAACTTTTAACATTTCAGCAAGTACAGCTCCTAAGATTTTTTGCATATAGCTTGTTTTTTGACACTAAAACATGAAATAATCAGCTATTAATATTTAGAATACTCAGAGATGGACAATAAATTCAACTGTCAATGTTGGTCCATCACCCAAATGCCATAAGCACTCATGCTCCAGGGAAGGCCAACAGGAAGTTTTCTGATAGGAGTCCTGGGACTCTTCCCCTGAAAGCTTCCTCCAAGCACAGGAGCCTATTCAACTCATGCACAAGGTAGGCCACAAGGGTTGAAATGTTAAGATACCCTCCACACCCTCAGAAAGTCCTCCATCAATAATTGATGGGTTTTGGTGGACAAATACCTCAGCTACTCACATTTCAGCTGGGGTTACTCTGAGGTGTGGTCTACTCTGTCCACCAGAGGTCTACACTGCAATTGAGATCTAGTTACCATAATAACAGATTCAATAATATACCTTTACTGGCTTTCTTCCCTTTCTTGTATCATTTCCCACTCACCAACTAGTGTTTCATAGACTCACCTCACAAATAACTCACATCCTTTTCTCAGGGTCGGCTTTGCATAACCATGTGATTGCACATACTTCGGGAATGCCAGAAATGGTATCGAAGAGTCCATTTGGCTCTTCAGCCTTTCAAAACCCAAGGACAAAGATAAAGTCCAATATCAGATTTTTACTGAATCACCGAAAACAAAACTGAACGAGAAAACCATGTGGTTATATGCTGTCCACAAAAGACATTCCAAACAGTATGACATGGAAAGATGGAAAGCAAACAGATTGAAAAGAATGTTCTAATAAAAAGTGGTTAAAAAAAAAACAGATACGATAATATTAATAGAAATGAAAAAACTTCAGGTTAATCAGAGAATTTTTTTTT
The DNA here is from genome assembly GCF_009764315.1 of Trachypithecus francoisi. Classification (NCBI taxonomy): domain Eukaryota; kingdom Metazoa; phylum Chordata; class Mammalia; order Primates; family Cercopithecidae; genus Trachypithecus; species Trachypithecus francoisi. The sequence continues at coordinate 75,817,566 of NW_022681472.1, read as the reverse complement.
AATTCACTAATGCTTTAATCCCTGAAGATGATACTGTAAGTCAAGAACTGATATATACTTAGTCATGAAGCATCTAAATGTTTAAAACACATGTGAAAAATGTAATTTTAAAATGTTTCACATCTATAGTCAAATAAATTTAAACATTAGTTTCACATAAATGAATAAATTATGAAGAAAATCATGAAGATAATATTAATAAGCTGGATTTAATGGAGATATATACATATATGTATTTTATTCAACTAAGCCTAGATCTGTTTTTACTCATAGTCAGAAAAAAAATAAATGTGAATTAGGCCACAAAAAGGTTTTAACAATTTCAAAAATGCTGAACTTACGCTAGCCACATCTTCTAATCACTATATAATAAAACTAAAAGTTAACAAAAGTAAAATATATACACATAGTCATAAATTTTAAAACATCTTTCTAAGTATTTTTCATTAAAGAGAAAATAAATTGAAATTAAAACCACTTAGGCATATTCCAAAAATGGGATAATTCAAATGAAAAGTGCTGTAACAAATGAAATTACTCCTTAATAGTCTTGTTAGAACAAAATAGATTTTGAAGTAAAATATTCCAATACATAAAGCTGTAAAAAATATTTTTAATATGGAAAAAATAATTAATACATATAAAAGAAATAATGCTATTTGTTAAAAAGGAACATATTCCACTGTGACAAAGTTATAAAAGTTTCCAGAAGACATTTAACCAAAATCTCTACCAGGCCAAAAAATGCTCTCTTCACTATTTAGGTTTTTATAAATCGTATTTCCAAACCATAAACCAGAAGCACTTTGCGAGTTTGGTAAGTTGCTATTTGGAATTCTTTATTTCCCTTGTTAACACCCCACCAGCACAATCACCAGCACCACCGCGGCCGCCACCTCCGTCCTCTAGGATACTAGCTAATGCCACATTCCTACTAAGCCTTGCTCAGATTAGCAGTAGGGTTGAAAAAGCCCTAACAAACTCACCCTTTTGAAAGCCACGAGCTTCAGGTCTACAAAGGCTGACTCTCTCATTTTAGTCTTAAAGTTTTTAAACTTGTATCATTTGTATTGCTATGTAAGAAATCTCAAATTCAGTGACTTAAAATAACAATTTATTGTTTATCACAATTCTGTTCTTTGTGCAATTCTCCTCACTTCACCTGGCCCACTCATGCAGTTGAGTTACCTTCAGGAGAAGGGTCAGTGGGTCTGAAGTTTTACTTGTTGTTGGCTGGGGTGACTTGATTTTCCTCCATGTGGCCTCCCATCATCCAGGAGACTAGAATTAGCTTCCTTAAATGGCAGCCTTGGGACGGAATTCCAAGAAGACAAGAATATATGCTGCATGGCCTCTTGAAAACTAGGCTCTGGAACTAGCAAATATCACTTCAGTCGCATTCTGTTGGTGAAGGCAAAACACCAAGCTAGCCCAGGTGGAAGAAGTAGGGTTTTGGTTGTTACCTCTTAAAGGAAAGAGCTGCAAAATAGTGGGGCCATTTTTTTCCAATCTACCATAAACTCAACTTTATCTCTGGAGCTGAAACCAGCTACATGCTCATCAATCCTACATCCATTTCCTGGACACGAAACAGAAGAGCATTTCTGAGTCTCTTTGCAGGCAAGTTGACTCCAAGTGCATGGATTCATGGCACTTCCAGGTGCAGCATTAAACTCCCTGGGCAATACTCTGTGCTGTGTCTTCCATTGTGCCAGCAACAGTGATGGTATGAGCTGAAAATGGCACCATCGCAAAATAGGAGAAACATGGGTCCCTGAGGCATTTTTTTTTTTTAAAGAAAAGTCATCTGATTTTCATTAGCCTTTGACATGAATGAGAAATAAGCTCATAGTGCATTAAACCACTGAGATTCAAACATACCACAATTGAAGATACCCTAATACAGCCTTTGAGACAACTGAAAGAATGAACTCAAATAATGCAATGTAGGACATGGCAAAAAGCTGGTAGTAGAGAGTTTCTTGCTGCTGTTTTTGTTTGGAATTGGGGGAGAAAATTCACCTCATTTTGTGCCATGTTAACAGTCTTCCTTCTACTTACTAACACATCTTCCCTATGATATTCATTAGTCTTTTAGGCTCTGTTAGTTCCAGTCTTCCTTCTACTTACTAACACATCTTCCCTATGATATTCATTAAGTCTTTTAGGCTCTGTTAGTTCCAAAGAAAACATAAATGAGGAGACTTCCTACTGTGGCAGAAATTTGCTGGCACAGTAGATACATGTCTTATGATTCAATCCACAACTAGACTACTGATATTCATAGGGAAGAGGTTACTGCTAGGAGCAAACACAAACATTTAGAGGCGGCGGGGGGCGGGGTGAGTTCATGACTAGCTTAGAAAAACACTACTTTTAAGATAGTGTCCTAAGGTCATTTTCTTTCACTCTAATTATTTCTCATTCCTTAGATAAGTGCTTCTCTATTGGCACAACACTTGTAGAATTTCACCCCTGAAAGACCTTGCCAGCTTCCTAAAATGCTAGTTTTTCCTTTGTTTCAACTCAGCCATATGATAAAAGATTAAGTGGGTCACTGGGAGATTTTTTTACCCATTTTCTAGAGTAAGAACTCTTCCAAGTGTTTTAAAGATGTAAACCTGTTCCTTTTCATCTCTGGCAACAAGGCTGATGATGAGAAAAACCTTCCCAGACCAGGATGATCCATTCAAGATTTATTTATTTTTCCATAATCCGTCTGTTTATGTGTTCTCAAATGACTAATGAGGCCAATCTGGAACTGGCAGATTTTGCCACAATTTAGACAGATGGTTTCAGTATATGTGCATAAAGAAAGCAATGTCGAAAATGTAAAAATAAATATATGTTTTGTACCATTCTGAGTTTTTCTAAGGGAACAAAGATAAAATGACAAGAGGACACAGAAAACTCTCGGTGTTACTGAACCCTACAATATTACCCTCTTATCTTACAAACCACTGAGAATCATTACACTAACATATAGTTGATTTCTTTAGCCCAAACACTTGGGGAATTTTAAACATACACTCTAGTCATTCCTTTAGCAAGCTTATATAGGCAACACTGAGTGAACTGTTGCTGATAAAAACATGTCCTCACTCTAAACCTGAGCTCTTCCTAGAAATGAATCAAAATGAAATAGTTCTGGTCAATTGTAAATATAAACAGGTGACTTTTTTTTCACGTCTTTGCACAGGTGACACATTTCTGAGTCTTCTAATCCACCTGTCCAAATGTTAGTGTGGTCTCCTTTAGAAGGGAACTGTTTGAAGCCTTGATACCTTTTCAATTTACTGCATAGAGTTGAAACACTATAAAAATACAATCATTCATTTCTTCATTCAGTCATTCATATATTCTCAACTAAGACACACTAATGTACTTTAAAGACAAGGCAATCCCTACTGAAAAATTCAGCCATGAATATACCCATTGGCCCTCTTTTTATAAAACTCATGGGTTTTAAAGAGATGTGAACAAATTATTGTCATACAGAATGATAAATGTATAGTTCCTTAGAGAATAATTGCATTTTGCGCTACTTATGTCTATGGTGGTAACAACAAGGAAGAAATAAAATGAAGGAAAGAGGAAGGAAGAACCCAAGTGTAATGTTACCCTGATACATATTACCCATATGCCTGTACCCAGAGACAAGTACCATTAATGATAATTTGCTAAGCATGTCAGCTGTTTGTGATGGTGGATGAGCCCATCCATACACAGGAGTTGTCTATGGATCTTAGAAGTGAGCATAAGGAGCAGAAACCTCTAAATGTCTTTCAAGACCCTTTGATGCAGGATAGAAATAAGACTGAGAGAGAAGGGCAATGAGCCATGAACCACAAGGTAGCCACCCATGCACTGCTGCAGTGAAACTCCAATGTGTATCAGAATTCTAAATTTTAACTTGGATATTAAGGTCATTGTAAAGGTATATGTGTCCACTCGACTGATGTTTAAGGGAGTCTCAGACAGTTGGTAAAACATTGTTTCCGGCTCTGTCTATGAGGGTATTTCCAGAAGCAATCAGCATTTGCATTGGTAAACTGAGCAACGAAGATCTTCATCAAAACAGGTGGGCATTATCCAACCCACTGAGGACTTAAATAGAATGAAAAGGCAGATTTGCTATCTGTACTTGAGCTGGAACATTCACCTTCTGTTCCCCTCAACCATCAATGCTCCTGGTTCTAAGGCTTTCTGATTCACACTGCAACTTACACCATTGATTCCCCTGGTTCTCAGGCCTCTGTCCTTGGACTGGAACTACACCACAAACTTTCCTGGACTTCCAGCTTATAGTTAGCAGATCATGGGAGTTCTCAGTATCCATAATCACATGAGCCAATTCCTCATAAAAAACTCTGTCTATATATATATATATATATATATACACACACACACACACACACACACACATACATGTATCCTATTATTTGTTTCTCTGAAGAATTCTGGGAAATACAGTACTTTTCTCAGGGTAAGAAGATAGAAAATAACTTATTTAGTACGTTGTTTACTAGATTTATAATTTTTAAATTCCATGCATTATAAAGATTTCTATTTATGCGAGCTCCAACCCCACACACAGATTGCATATGTTTGGGAGCTTACTCATAAGTCACAGGCTTTTGCAGGCCATGCTTGCGGTTTCATTGGTAGTAATATTCCCTCAAAATCTTTGTAGGCATTTGACCTACTTTCGTTCAGCTTAGTTCCTGTGTAAGTAATCACAGTCAAAGGTTTTCTCCTGTTTTTTTTTTTCTCTCAATTTAATAATATCTATCTTGCAATAATTTGAAACAATGGGCTTATATGTGAAGAAAACACTGTGAATCTGATCTTTGGCACTGAGTTCTCTCCCATTTTCTGAACAATAACAACACATGACAAGACAGGGAGGCAATACAGACTTGAGACCCCACCTTTGTGAAAAGTGTTTCATCAGCACTACCTGACTTCAATTCTCTGACAGGGTTTTGCTAAATGAAGAAAAAAAGAAAAGAAGCTAGCTCACAACAGTGTAACTTTTTCCAACAAGCATGGCTAGATATGGGCTGCCTTTCTAAAGTATTGTGGATGAGAGTTTATCAAATGTCTTATTCAAGCATAACAGGGATCTCTGGCTTTCAACCCTAAAATGTGTGTGTCTCACCCCTTACAACCAAATGTTAAGACAATGGCATGTGTTTTCCATACCTGTTAGGACAGTGGTCCAACTCGAAGTGATAAACTCTGTATTAATTGTAGAAAACAAAATCAATTGCAGAAGACCCAAAATACAATGCTTAAGCAAGAGACAAATTTGTTTCTCTCTTACATAGCAGTTCAAGATTTTAAGAGCAGATTCGACATTTTAAATGTGGATCTTTCAATTCTAGGTCTAAAGGTGACTGCTCCCCTTCTCATTTCCCAAGTGGTAGAAACAAGGGAAAGGGCAAGAGGAGCAATGATGCATTCATTTTTTTTTTATAAAATACAGAAATAGCACACATATTTTCTGTTTCCATCCAATGGGACAGAATTTATTCACATGGCAACACCAAGCTGCAAAAGTAGCTGGAAAATGAGTTCCTGTGTAGCCATGCATAGAGCTAAAGCTTGGGCATTCTAATACTTAAGAAGAAGGACTTGATATTGATAGACAATCAGTAGTCTCTACTATAATTACCCAGAAGGTCAGAATACGATAAGTAGAGAGAGGAAGAGTGGGGTAAGAAACTCACTGAGACGCAGCGTAAAAGATTAGGTAGGAACCTTATCCTGAGCTGATTTTAGGTTTGATACCGTGAAGATGTTAGTTCCTTAGAAAGAGCTCACTCTAGGCTGAATTCACCTTTTGTCTTTTAAGAGGATACTTCTCAAAATTATACAGAAGCTCATCTGCCACTTCAAGGTTTCAGTTAGTCTCATTCTCCATTGTTTTGTTACACACATTCACCACAAACAAAGAGGATTTGCTGTATGTGCACTAGTAGCTCAGAAAAAAAGGATGGGGGAAACCTCACATTCTCTGAAGTAGTTTTACAAGAGAAGCAGCAGCTGAGGTAAATGCAAAAGGAATAAAGGAGGAGGACAGAGGAAGAGAGCCAGGCTTCTGTGAGGACTGATCAGAGAAGTTGTCTCTCTCTGCTACTCGGACTTCACAGGTCTATGCAACTTCAGAGAGAATGACTTGGAGCCGAGTAAATTAGAAGGACTAGTGTCCACAATACAAATCCCAGGTTGAACTTGAACTGTTTACTTAACAGCTCAGTTCCTCAGTGTCCGCATCTATAAAATGTGGATAACGCTTACCTCGTGAGTTACTTTGAAGATTTCAATGAGAGAGAGTATATAAAATGCTAAGGCGTTGTGCCTTATACATAAATTTAAAAAATGTTCTCTAAAAACATGCTCTTATTAAATCATAATAGGTAAAGGATGGGAAATACATTGTTATTCAAAGTAATATTCTTCACTCCCTCTAACATTGTTCCTGGAACACAGCAGTTGTTCATTCAATAAAGGAAGGAAAAAGTGAATGAAAACCCTGAGATCCATTAAACTAACCAAACTACCCCAGCTTTCACCAAACTCAAATTTCTTAAGTAGCGGCTCAAAAATGAAGAATTTATGTTAGAAATGTGAGCCAAAGCACATAATTTTATCTGAACAAAAAAAGTCAAAACCTCTTATTAATTTACAGTGAAGCCATAACATCGCCTGGGAAAGCCAAAAAGACAGAAGCCTAGAAATTTTCTAGAACACACACACACACACACACACACACACACACACACACACAAATCTTAGCTTCTTATTAGCTAAGGAAAATGGAGCCATCTACAGGTCAAATCTATTTACCATCAAACAAAACTCATTTCTTGAATTAGTCATCATAGAACAAGGCTTTTTACTTTAACTTCTTATTGTTCTTATGCTTATTTCTCATTAATCTTATTCTCCTACTTCCAAATCTGTGACCCTAGTTCGAGAGTATGTCTAGAGTATTAACAGTGTTTACTACTTCCACCACCAGCTGGTGCCACCACCTTTTCTTCCTAGACCAACGCAATAGTTTGACTAGTTGCCTCCTTCTGCCTTTGACCCATTACAGTCTATGTTCAACAACAAAGAATTATTTCAAATGTAAATCACTTAAATATCTGTCCATTAAATTTAAAAATTAATGAGCCATACATGTTTTAAGTATTGATGCTAAAGTCATAATAAAAACATTGTGCCTTTTTATGAACAAAATGGAAAAGCTTATGGAAAAAAATCAGTAACTACTATATTAAAGGTAAGAGCAAAAGATGAGAAACAACGCAACTAGCTCCCTTAAAAATGAGATAGCATTTAAGCTGAATTTTAAAAGATAAGTAGAATGATATCTTTGTTTTTTCAGTAAAATAAGAATACTAGGCCGGGCGCGGTGGCTCAAGCCTGTAATCCCAGCACTTTGGGAGGCTGAGACGGGCGGATCACGAGGTCAGGAGATCGAGACCATCCTGGCTAACACAGTGAAACCCCGTCTCTACTAAAAAAAATAGAAAAAACTAGCCAGGCGAGGTGGCGAGCGCCTGTAGTCCCAGCTACTCGGGAGGCTGAGGCAGGAGAATGGCGTGAACCCGGGAGGCGGAGCTTGCAGTGAGCTGAGATCCGGCCACTGCACTCCAGCCTGGGTGACAGAGCGAGACTCCGTCTCAAAAAAAAAAAAAAAAAAATAAGAATACTAAAAAAGAAAATGCAATCACTGTTACTTACTGGGGACTGCCTGCCTATGAGGCACAGTGCTAAGTGCTTAAATGCAGGACCTCACTTAATCCTTATAACCACCAAAATTAGCCAAAATTTTATCCTATTGTGCAGAGGCAGAAACTGAGATGTATAGAGGTTAGATAATTTACTGAGTAATATCTAGTCAGCAGTGGATCTAAGAGCTGAGCTCACCTGGTCTGTTATGGGAAACTAATCTCTTAAGGACTAGGCAATACTTCTATGAAAGGTAGAAACAGAAATTCAGAGACAGAGCTATTGCAACAGCAGGAGGATTCTTAATAATCTATTCACAGGCCTTTCATTGGAATCCTGGAGCTTTAAAGTGGCCATGATTATTTAAGAGAGAGATCTGCCAATCCCTGCCTCAACAGATTTCTGACATCGCAAACACACACACATACACACACACATTCACACAAACAGAGATAACAATGCTTCATGAGACTATGAAATGAAGAGGCTATAACAAGAATATGAGCCCCATATGGGCAGGCACTAAGTCTTGGTACCATTGTGTCTCCAGTATACCATGTGTGGGCATATAGTGGATACTGAATAAATGAACAGATGATCTGAGACTCTGACTGCATTTTAAATATCCTGTTGACAATTAGAAGGTAAAAAGTACCATTAGTGGACAGATTGCACAACAGATTGTACATGAGGCCAAACAGTTGATGCTTTTGTTTTCAGCTATATGAATCTTAAACAGGCAACTGAGCAAGGAGTTGCATTTGGCTAAGTCAAGTTACAGTTTGGGTCTGTCTGAAGTCTAGTTTTACAACCACACCTATTACCAATTCCAGCTAGAGATGCTTTGCTGATAATTATTTAGATAGGGCTTCTTCACCCAGAGAGCCAGTGGGCATCCACACCAGGAAGCATAGCACAGCGACTTCAGAAGACATTGAGTTCCTAAAGGTTATGGTGAAGGGAACAAACACCTGGAAATAGGGACATCACAGGGTTCATGAAGGTGAGAGCACCAGGCCCATGTATTCATCAGGGATCCTTCAGTTTCAAGCAATGGAAATCTTTCTCAAAATGGAGGAAACAATGATTAGCTCCTGTAATTGGTATGTTCAATAAATGGGCATGGCTTCAGGAACCACCAGACCTAGAGACTCAAAAAATGTCTTTAAAACATTGCCTGTCTCTCCAACTCCTGCCTCAGCACTCTGTTCATTTGGCTGCGTTCTCAGATTCTCATTTAGGGTCTGCAAAATTGGTTTCCAGCAGCTTCAAACTTACATGCTACCTTCTTAGCAAAACTGATGGCCAGTAAAGCCACTTTTCCAATAATTCATAAATCCTTGGATGTCCCCTGATTGGTGCAGCTTGTGTAACTTGTCCATCCCTAAGCCAATCACTGTGGCCAATCAAAATCATGTGTCTCTCTGATTGGTTAGAACTGGGACATGTAACTATGGTTGGAATCCAAAGATGGAATTTTCTCTGACCAAATGATCTAGACCGAGACTGGAAGAGGACTGATTCCCTATATAAAATTTGAGGTTCCTTTTACAATAAGAAATGCTAAAGATAAGTAATAATAGTAAAGGGGATAGGAAAAATGTTAGCTGAAAATATGAGAAAGCATGTTGAATGTGACCTGGCCAGGACTGACCCTTGACTGAATCGGTTTGGGGGTGGGAACTGCGAGTGAAAGGGGGACATTAAATCTGTTAGACCACAGAACAGTCACTAAGTGCTGCATTATGGAGGAAGTTTTGCCAAGTGGTAACTGGACGGTTCACCAGTTGAGCTGAGAAAAGACATCATTAATTCACTCCTTCACTATAGGTTACTGAATGAATACATACATGTATGAAATGAATGAAAGAATAAACAAACGAAGAACAACTTTCCAAGGCAGGCATTATTTATCCCATTTTACAATTAAATAAAATGAAGCCCAGAGGCTGAATAGTAAAGTTCTCATAATGTCAGCAACCCATTATTTTAGCTTAAGGGCTCAACTTTTGGGTATCCGTTCCTATTGTGCTCTAAAAATTAAGTACATTAAAATGAGACTGACTATTGTGAATAACTTTTAATCCTAAAATTTAAAACTGTGACAGAGACCTTCAAAATTAAAAGAGCTTAAATCTGAACTCTTTTACTAGCCAAGAGTCCTAAGGTAAGTTATTTAATCCCTTTTTGCCTCCACTTCTTCATTTGCAAAATAGTGATAATAATACGTCCTTTATTAAAAATGTTAAATAAAATAACCTATGTGAGAAGTGCCTAAATAACATATTTACAATTTAAAATTTAACTAAAATTGCCGGGCACGGTGGCTCAAGCCTGTAATCCCAGCACTTTGGGAGGCCGAGACGGGCGGATCACGAGGTCAGGAGATCGAGACCATCCTGGCTAACACGGTGAAACCTCGTCTCTACTAAAAGAATACAAAAAAACTAGCCGGGCGAGGTAGCGGGCGCCTGTAGTCCCAGCTACTCGGGAGGCTGAGGCAGGAGAATAGCGTAAACCCGGGAGGCGGAGCTTGCAGTGAGCTGAGATCCGGCCATTGCACTCCAGCCTGGGTGGCAGAGCGAGACTCCGTCTCAAAAAAAATAAAAAAATAAAAATAAAATTTAACTAAAATTAAAATTTAACTAATTAAATGTATATGAGTTTTTAAAAAATAAAATAGAAACCAAGATCCATTCTTGAAAACAAAATGAAACATCAAAAAAAAAAATCACACACACAACTTATTCTGTCTTTTCCCCAAGCACAATTCCAAATCACCCCCATGCTGTTACTTAAGTTAATATAATTATGTACAAGGAAAGAAAGAGACATTTACTAAGCATATAATGCCTAAAAATATGGGCCCAGTTAACTCATTGGATCCTGAAAGCAATTTAGGTTTCGTTTTGCACCATCTGCAACCTCTCAAGACTTCAGAAGCTTTGAATCAGCACTGCACCACCTTGCCATATATTGGACACAAATATAAAAAGGAAAAGAAAAATCAAGCCATAACTCTGGACTCCATCCAGGAAACTTTATCTTGAGGTTAAAGTTTTATAAAACGTCTCTCTTCTGCAAAATAATAATCATATCCTTGCCTATGTCAAACCTCTACAGTCTCTTCGATGTTTTTGTGTTCTAATGGAAACTCCTTAACCCCAAGTCATGACCCCTCTAACCCTTGTGATGTTCTCCCCCCGTGGCCTCGAAAGTATGGCTTCCCTTTCTTCAGTTTAATCAAACACTTTCATCCCTTCCCTTTGATTTCTATCACCAATCAGTAGCCATAGATGTGTCTCATGAGTTCTTACTATCCAGCATATAAAACAGGACAAAGGAAAACTACCATAAAGGGAAATAGTGATAAACTGAACTTTACTAAAGTTAAGATCCAAAGATATCACTGAGTGAGTGAAAAAGCTGTGAGAATATATTTACAATAAATAAATCTGACAAAGAACTTGTATTTAAATTTATTTGTTTAATCTACTTTACATCAAAAATAAAGGACAATACAATTTTTTGTAAGTAGGTGAAAGACTTAAATAGTTCATTAAAAAAGGATACTTAGCTGAAAATAAGCACACGAGAAGTTGATCAACGTGATGAGGCATTGGAAAACTGCTCATTAAAACCACAGTGATAAAATATTTATATATCCATTAAAATGGCTAAAAATTAAAAAATAATTGAATGGATCAGTGTTACAGAGTATGCAGAGAACTAGAACACTCTTATTTTGCAGGTGGTCCAGTAAATTGGTACAACTACTTCAGAAACTATTAGATACTATCTGCTAAAACTGAATAGATACGTAATCCTATGACCCAGCAATTCCTCTCCTGAGTACATTTCCAACAGAAATGCATATGTGTATAGATTTGTGCAAAAGAAATATTCAAGAATGCTTAAAACAGTATTATGGTGAATAACCAAAAATGAGAAATGATCCAAAAGTCCACAAACAGTGGAAAATAACATTGTGGTAATATATTCACACAATGGGATACAATACTGCAATGAAAGGCAGAAACAACTGCTCTATGCAATGGTATAAATGAGTTTCAAAAATATGATGTTGAGCAAAAAACACAAATTCTACGATTCCTTTCATGTAAAATTCAGAAAGACAAAACTAGCCTAGGATAACAGAAGCCAGAATATGGTTATCTTTGGCACAGGTGGGAAGAGCTGAAGGAGGCAGGAATGATTTCTGTACTACTGACAATGTTCTCTATTTTTATCTTGATGGGGGTTATACAAATGTGTTCACTCTGTAAAGTTCATTAAGTTTTAAACTTAAGGTTTGTTCCCTTTACCAAATGTAGTTGGTATATCAATTTAAAAATATACAAGGAAGTTCATATCCTTCTTCATATTTCTAATTGGAACTTCTGAATTCCATACAACCAAATCTGTGGCTTTAGAATAAACCTGGAAATGTGACTAGAATGCAACCATCCACACAGAATATTCCCAATCTCCATAACCACAAGGCTACCTTTTTCTATTTTTCAATTGAGCCTTCTCTGAGTGATGGTTTGTGGGTGCCATCATGGACAGAAATGAAAAGCAAGAGGTGAGTTACTAAAACATTCATAAAACAGGAAATATACATAGATTACTTACTAAATGTTAAACAATGTGCTTTAAGTGCATTATTTTATTTAATCTCCACAATAAACTTTTGAAATACATACCATTATTATCCCTATTTTAGAGGTAAGAAAACTAAGGGCCAGAAATGTTTTATCTCTTGTCTAGGTTTACACTGCCGACAAGTGGCTAGAGTCAAGATTTAAACCCAAATATGTCAATTTAGCATGTCAACTCCATGGACTACGATATTAAACACTAGCTTACCCTGCCCTCAATAAAACTAAGGATGTGGGAAATATATTCTCTTCCCTCTCTGCCCAAGGAAGAACTTTGTAGTAAGGAAATACATGGAAAGTCATGCAGACATTTCATTTTCAGAGTTCCTATTCTGTCCAGGAACACTTAGTCCTTTATCTGGGCATGCACTCTCTATGGAAAGCATTTTTCCATCATGGAATGGAAAGACAGCATGCAGCCTTTAGAGTCTGAGAGATCTCAGAGCTCTTCCTCTTATGTGCTCTTGGACAAATCCATTTCCCCATCTATCAAATGATGATGGATCTTTTTCATAAAGTTATTCAGTGAATTAAAAAGGAAAATGTCTATTGTCTTAAACCGATGCATTTGGGAAGTCTTATAAGTTTAATTATATTTTATGTTATGTTATTTTATTTATTTATTCATTTATTTATTTATTTTTGAGGTGGACTTTTGCTCTGTCGCCCAGACTGAAGTGCAATGGCACAATCTTGGCTCAGTGTAACCTCTGCTTCCTGGGTTCAGGAAGTAATTTTTCCTGCCTCAACCTCCCAAGTAGCTGGGATTACAGATGCCTGCCACCACACCCAGTTAATTTTTGTATTTTTAGTAGAGAGGGGTTTTACCATGTTGGTCAGGCTGGTCTCAAACTCCTGAACTCAGTGATCCATCTGCCTTGGCCTCCCAAAGTGCTGGGATTACAGGTGTGAGCCACTGCACCTGGCCTATTTTATGTTTTAGAGATAGTATCTGATCTCTGTCACCCAGGCTGGAGTATAATGGCATGATCATAGCTCACTGTAACCTCAAATTCCTGGGCTCAAGCAGTCCTCCAGCCTCAGCCTCCCGAGCAGCTAGGACTACAGGCATATGACACCACACCAAGCTAATTTTCTTACTTTTTGTAGAGACTGGGTCTTGCTCTGTTGCCCATGCTGGTCTTGAACTCCTGGCCTCAAGGAATCCTCCCATCTTGGCCTCCCAAAGTGCTGAGATTACACGTGTGAGTCACTGCACTGGGCCATGCTTTTGTTTTTTAACCACAGTGGAGCATAATCTCTGTGGTCTGATATATATTCCTTTGAGATGTCTCTTTGAATCCTCATAATAGTCCTGGGATGTATTTCAGAGAGGTGATTAACTTAAAGTTAACAGTGTTTAAATTAAAGTTTCTCAAACCCTTATCCGTTGCACAAAACTGCTCTAAATTCCTTTCCTCATTCCTCCTTATGTGACCTGGCCTAAACCATTTGGAAGAACACTCAAGTATTTTTGTTTCCTTTGAAATTTAGAATGCATACTAAATTTAAAAGGAGAAAGCAGCTAAATTTCTGCTTCCTTCCTTCTGGATCTCATCCTGACCCTTCTCAATAATTCATAGCTAAATAATTATAGTTACTATTTAAGCATCACCTTCTTGGTGACACGTCTAAATATGCAATCATTTTTGGCCAAAACCTTTCTGTTCCTTTTATTACCTTCTTCACAATTTGCCATCATTACCCACCCAATTTTACAAATTGGTAACCTCAGAGTCAACTATGGTTCTTCACTTCCCTTCAACCCATAAAGTCACTGTTTCAAGATAGATTCTGAGTTTAACCCACTGTCTCAAAATCTTCCTACTTCAGGTAGTTCTTGCCATCTGGATTTCTAGCCATTTAGTTGCGTGTGGCATCTTTTCACCTAGTCCCTCTGTTTCCTTCCCTCCTCTCTCATCTCCACTACCTTTAAAAGAAACTCCAAACTTCTTAAACGGCCAATAAGGCCTAGCACTCGCTAGACCTACCTTTCTAAGTGCCTGTAGCACACATATCTCTTCATACCCTATACTTCTGCTGCTGTGACATTATCTCCATTCATTTCGTGATTCTTTGTGCAAGCTGGAGTTTTTGTTATTGTTCTCCTCCCAACCCTACCCATCTGACAATCTCCTACACATCCTCCAAAATGCTGTTAAATGTAACTTCCTATGAGAAAGCTTTTTTCCCCATTCCCTGCAGCCCAACTGGTTAATTTCTACTGAGTTCCCACAGCACTTAAGATATTAAATTGTGTTATCTATTACTAATAAAATTAAATCAAACTGCTGATTTCTGATTGCTGCCACTTCTCAAGAGTAAAAGCTGCCTTTTACTTTTGTGTGTGTGTGCGTATTCCCAGCGCTCAGCACTATACCTGGCATATACAGCTGTTGTGGGACTTAGAAAAGATATTAGAAAGGAGACACAAAATGAATGAATGAATGAAGTGTTTACAAACCCAAGTCAAAGTATTGCATTTGAAGGGATAAGCTGCATACAAATGTAAAAGCTGCAAAGGAGAATGAGAATCTGATCTGGAGAAAGAACATTGAACAGAGATTCCATATACCTGGGATATTACTCCATCCATGACATTCACTAGCCACGAGGCTATAAAGGTGTAATTTTACCTGTCAGCACTTTTAGACTTAATGATCTGTGACAACAGCTCTTACTCTAAGATACTATAAACCTTGACAGAAAACAAAAGATAACCAGCAACCTAAGTCTTTCTCTATGTATTGAAGGAGTTAATTCAGATGCTAATGAAGTTTTATCATATACATATCTCTTTCCTAACCGAGGCTGGGAGGAACTAGCCCCAGTAATTCTAAGCAACAGTTTTAAAGACATAAGAAAAAAGAATATTGGCTCAGAAACAAAATACAAAGGACACTCTCTGGTTGTGAAACAAACCACATGAAGTAAGAGGAAATGCTTTTTTTTATGAGAAGATCCAAGCCAACCTCCTCAAGGAAAAAAAAAAAAAAACTATCATTATATCCAGACAAATTAAAAGTCCATTCCAATGCAAAGCAGTTTCATTTAAGGCAAGTCAAACAGTGCAAAGGTCTTGCTGAGTTGGACCCAGAAGCTCCACACTTAAAATACAGAGGCATTTTAACTTCATGTATGGTTTTACTCTTGCCAGTTACCAATTTTTTGTTAATTGCCTTTGGTTGTCCTTCCTGCCCGATGTTGGAAGATTTTCTTGGAATGGAAGAACAGTGGTGCTGGATGTAAGAACGTTGTCTGTGCTGTGTTAGGGAGAGCCAGGAACAATACAAGTCAAATTTCATGTGAATGCAGGAACCACCGTCATGCTGGCTTCACCAAGACCAGAATGTAATCTGGGGAACACACATTTCACTTGGCAACATCTCTTGTAACCAAGTAAACTGTTTGTATCTTTAGTGGCCCAAGTTTGTTAACTCATACTCTATTATCCACTGTTAGCATGACTCAGTTATACCCCACGCCCTTTTTCTGTGTGATTTTCAAATCCTGCAAACCAGTATGTTGCCTCATACCTCTGGATCAGATATTTTCGAGAGAGTATCAGAACACACCACTGTTGTGTAAATCAGAGCATTTATACTAGGCTACCAAGTAGGCTGCTGGCCAGCCTACAGATTGCTCACACTTAATTAGGGCTCCACCCTGGTTCTATCATCTTTGGCCAGAGTAGAATGGTCAAATGAATCAACATTGATATTTACAAAAGAAACCCCTTGGAAGAATATTTTGGGTGAGGCCGGCACTTGGAGATTAGGCCTGTCCGGGGCAGAATCACAAGGCCCATTATGATCACTGGGGTAGCTTTCCTTATTTTTAAACTGTAAGAAGCCACAGCAACTCCAGATACCTCTGAATGTATCTTCAGTATCAGCAGCCACTTGAATGACCCACTTAGTTGTGTTGACGTAAGGCCACTTTTCAACGAACTTTCTGCATCAGTCAGCTGTGTTGCTTAGATTTCTGTTACTAGTTAGCTAAGTTATGCTGTAGTAACAATGGTCCCCACAATCTTAGTGGCTTACAAAGGGTTACTGCTCTCTCATGTGTGTCCACTGTGATTGATTCTGGTTCTGCTCCACGTTGTCTCTACCTTGGGACCCACGCTGGCTAAAAGGTCTGTGTCTCTGAAGGGTGACTACACATCTCAAGTTTATCCAACACAGTCCTAGTTGATGCCTATTGTTGCAGAGCAATTATTAATAAATAGCGTATCTTTTCACTCAGTAATCTCGTTTTTAAACATTCCTAGTTTAGACAATAAATCGTATGTCATCTTTTCTATCAGACATCATGATTTCATGGCAAAGAAGAAAGATACGGCAAAAACACGAACTGGCTGTTAAAAGTCTCTGCTCAGAAATGACTCGAATCACTTCTGCCCACATTTCATTGGCTAAACCAAGTCAAGTATGTACTTCTGAGTCCAGTGGAGTAAGAAAGGATAATTGCTCCATGGAGGGGCAGCAAATATTCTGAACCAAATACAACCTACTACACCGAATGAAAGCAAACTTAAAGAGAAAATAAAGTGATGTAAGTGATCTATGCAAAATAGGTGAAGAGGTAGAGTTAGAGACACTGTAATTCAGGGGCTTTATACAACGTTATTCAGTCTTGTCCAAGGCTCTCAATTTATTAAATGCAAAAAAAAAAAAAAACCCTGAATCCTAAGGAGGGGAAGTAACTTGCCCAAGGTTTTAAAAGTCCATGGACCAGTCCATGACCTGCTAATATGGGAGTTTCAGAGTCTGATGGAAGGAAAAGAAGTTAAGTGATAGCGTAATCCTATATGTCTAAATATGAAGCAATCCCAAGTTACTCAATTTGCATAGCATTAAGATAGTTGTTAAAAACGGTGTGGTACACACATAGTAAATGAGAGAGGGTCCAATAGCATGAGAAACATCATTAGAATTTGAACATAATGCAACATATGGGTTATTATTTTATGAAAAATAATTTCAGAGAAAGTCCTCAGCTTATATTCAGACATGTATGGTATATGAGTCCTATCTCCTACTTGGCACTAGGTAACCTGACGACCTCCCTGTGCTTCAGGGCCCAGCTGCTGTGGTTCTCAACCCTGATGCCTGGTTGCCATCCCCAAAGATTCTGATCCAGTTTTTGGGAGAAGAGGTGTAGGGAATCAGTATTATGTAAAAAGCTCCCAGGTTATTCTAATTTATATCCAGGATTGAAAACCACTAATGTAGGATTTTTTATAGTATCCCACGGACCATAATAAGTGACCTTATTTTTGGTCTAGCCACTCTTATAAGGAGATTCAAATGTCATATTTTAAGAATGGAATACTGCGTCACCCCAAATATGTATGCTGAATTCTTAACCCCCAATGTGATGGTATTTCAAGATGAGGACTTTAAGAAGTAATTAGGATTACATGAGGTTAGTAGGGTAGGATGTTCATGTTGAGATAATTGCCTTATAAGGAGAAATATCAGGGAACTAGCACTCTCCTTTTTTTTTTTTTTTTTTTTTTTGAGACAGGGTCTCACTCTATCGCTCAGACTAGAGTGCAGTTGTGTGGTCTCGGCTCACTGCAACCTCCGCCTCCCAGGTTCAAATGATTCGCCTGCCTCAGCCTCCCAAGGAACTGGGATTACAGGCGCGCACCACTACCGCCCAGCTCAATTTTTTTATTTTTAGTAGTTATAGGGTTTCACCATGTCGGCCAGGTTGGTCTTGAACTCCTGACCTTAAATGATCCACCCACCTCAGCCCCCTAAAGTGCTGGAATTACAGGTGTGAGCCACTACGCCTGGCCCATTCTCCCTTTTTCCCTCCCTCTCTCTCCTCCCCTTCCCTTTTCCCTTTATCTCCCTCTTCCCTTCTCTTTCAGTCCCCTTCCTTTATTTAACTCTCTCTCCTTTCCACTCCTTTCATATACATACACAAAGAAGTCATATGATATCTGAGCACACAGTGAAATGGCAGCCACCTACAAGCCAATAGAAGAGGCTTCAGAATAAAGCCCACCTTGCCAGCACTTTGATCTTGGACTTCCCAGTCTCCAGAACTATGAGAAACATTTCTCTTGTTTAAGCCACACAGTCTATGGTGTTTTATTATGGCAGTCTGAGTAGACTAATACGTCATTTTTCTTCAGAATGCCCTGGGTCCTATTTATCACTGCAAACACCTCCACCCCCCAACACACACACACAGACACACACATACACACCCCTGGTTGGTTTGCTTCATTTGTTTGCTTGTGATGCATTTTTATATTCTAGGTAACAATTTAACATATAAACTAGACATTTTTGAAATTAAGAGGGAATACTATTTCTTCCAAATAGAGAAAAGAGTCTTTGGTGTTTCTAGTTTGAAGATTCAATGTCTTTCTAATGCGTGCAAGGCTAGAGATTAAGAAACATTTGGCCAAGTGCTGGTTCTGCTACATAACTGGCCATTGGACATTGGGTGGATCACTTTACCTCCCTGTATATCACTTTCTGTATTATAAAGGAGAGAATCAAATGGATGTTTTTATAAGGTTCCTTTTTCCAGTTTAGAAATCACACAACCATCCATAAGGCAGTGGTTCTAGCCCACTTTTTAAAATGAGTTAAGCTTTCTAAAAATGCCAGGATCCATGACTCTTCTCTCCAACTACAAACAAATCAGTTTAATTGGTCCAGGGCAGGTAGGGCCAGTTTATCGGTATTTTTAAAAAAGCTATCCAGGGTATTCAAATGATCAGCCAATATTTAAAAGTACTGAGCTACTTTACAAGTTTCTGCCAATAAGGATACAGACTCAGGTGAAGTTATTTGTCCAAAATCACATAGCTTGTAAGTGACAAAGCCAGGACACAAACCCTGGTTGCCTAGCTACAAAACTACTTCCACTATAGATGGTACAGGAGCTCTTGGAGCTGCCTGAGGCTATTGAAAGAGATTTTGCTGCTCATATTTGAAAGTTGACTTGGCTGAGTAATCAGACAGACTCACCTGTCAGCTGCTATAGGCAGAAGGGGATGAAACTGCGGTTATTGTAGAATGAAAGAAGGGACCATTCTTCCATTTATATCCAGTAGAATATACTGGTTCTCTGTATGTGGGTGTTAAAAAGGAGACTGTGATGCACAGAGACTAATTGTGGATTACAAATATGAATGCTTATAGATTCTTCTGGCTTTCATTTCCACATAGAACTATTTTCTGGTATACTACTACATTGGCATTTTGATTAATGTTACATTTTTGGCTTGTTCTTCAGTTGTAGCAACACACAGATTTCTGTCTACATGGACTATTCACTGTCATGTGAACCTCCCACTCAATGCAACTGATAATTACACATTCTGGAAGCTGCATGTCACAACCAATTAACTAGACAGGCTCCACTGATTCGGGTAAAAATGGAGGCTGTACAAATCTGTTTTGTGGTATCTCAGTATAGAGAAACAATTAAGTGAAAGAAATACAATAAAATAACACTGGCTTAAACCCAGGCACATGAGAAGTGATTAGAAAGATTTTGAGCTTTGGAGCCAAAGAGACTGAAGTTCAAATCCCAATTCTGCTGCTTACTAGTTGAATGGTCTTGCTAAGTTACTTAGCC
The DNA here is from genome assembly GCF_009764315.1 of Trachypithecus francoisi. Lineage (NCBI taxonomy): Eukaryota > Metazoa > Chordata > Mammalia > Primates > Cercopithecidae > Trachypithecus > Trachypithecus francoisi. The sequence continues at coordinate 75,797,551 of NW_022681472.1, read as the reverse complement.
TTGCTTACATTTTTAACTGTGTATCTACCAAAAAGTACCCCTAAAATATGTATTTTTATTAAATATTAGGTTGCTACACCAACCTAAATTACTTTTGCATTAACCTAATAAAATAATAATTAAAAAAATAGGCCAGATGCAGTGGCTCACACCTGTAATCCCAGCACTACGGGAGGCCAAGGCAAGCAGATCACTTCCCGTCAGGAGTTTGAGACCATTCTGGCCAACATGTTGAAACCCTGTCACTACTAAAAATACAGAAAAAACAAACAAAAAAAAAAAACATTAGCCAGGCATGGTTGTGCACTCCTGTAGTCCCAGCTAGTCGGGAGGCTGAGACACGAGAATCACTTGAACCCAGGAAGCAGAAGTTGCAGTGAGCTGAAATTGTACCACTGCACTCCAGCCTAGGTGAGAGAGCGACACTCTGTCTCAAAAAATAAAACAAAATAAAGTAAGCATCATTATGTTCATCAGATCAGCTTCAGAAATAAAACTGACATGTAATACTCTTGAAGTCCCAGGACTTTATCCATTTTCACATCCATTTTCTCCCCAATGATAACTCCATGCCTCTTTTAATTATCCCTTTCCTTTCCTTTGTAGTTCTTCTTTTCAGTTTCACCCGCCTGTATCTATATCCCTAAATATATTTATATTGTGATTACCTGTTTTGAACTTTAGGATCATGTTATGTATCTGTCTTCTGTGCCTTACTCTATTTGTTTTTCATTGTGTCTACAATTAGTTAACACTAATGTATGTAGTTAGAGATCATTAGTTTTCAATACTATGTAGTATTTCACTGATTGACTATACAACATAGCAGCCTCATTCTATGAACAATGACCATTTAAGATGCTTAGTATTGTAAGTAATGTTAAGAGAAGCATTTCTGCAAAATTTCTCTCAGCATAAAGTTGTCAATTTCTCTAAAGCAGGGGTCAGCAAAATATAGTCCAAGGCCCAAATGCAGCTTGCCATCAGTTTTTGTAAATAAAGTTTTATTGGAAAACAGCCATCCATGTACATATTATCTATGGCAGCTTTCATACTACAATAACACAAGATCCCTCTTGTCCTCCTAAATGGCTCCTCCTTTCCTCAGTCCTCAACACAAAAATTCTGCATTCTTCCACTAAAAAAGCTCCAGTATTCTCTTTTTTTAAAAAAATCATTAATTTATAATTATTTAAAGAAACAGCCTAAATTGTCAGCAACTGCTATAACATGGTTTTCTTTTCCTGAAGGCAAGAAATTTGAATTTCAACACAAGCAAAGGTAAACAGAGATCATTGTGTTCAGTCCTAGTGGTAACAGCTTCATTCTGTCTAGCAGGAATAAAAGTAAAGAATACTGTTTGGAATAAAAGAGTGACTCCCTAATGGCTTTTCACCTCCTCTTCCTGTCCTTCAAACTTGGTCTTCCTTGGAGGTGGTCCTGTCCTTTTTTTTTTTTTCCTTGAGATGGAGTTTTGCTCTTGTTGCCCAGGCTGTAGTACAATGGCGCGATCTCAGCTCACTGCAACCTCCGCCTTCCCACGTTCAAGCAATTCTTCTGCCTCAGCCTCCCACACAGCTGGAATCACAGGCATGCGGCAACACACCTATCTAATTTTGTATTTTTAGTAGAGACGAGGTTTCACCATGTTGGCCAGGCTGGTCTAGAACTCCTGACCTCAGGTGATCCACCTGCCTTGGCCTCCCAAAGAGCTGGGATTACAGGCGTGAGCCACTACACCCGGCTAGAGGTGATCCTTTCTAGAAACAATCCGTTTGCCTCTCTGTGGGGCAATTTGGTCTAGAAAAAAACAAACATGACTCTGTAAGAAATCCAATGCATGGGCTAGTCTGGCTGCCCTCTGTGGTTACTACCAGAAGAATGCCAAGAATCTCATATCATGTGAGCTTGGAAGGGAATCCATTGCCTCTCATCTTTACAACAGATTCCAATCCCACGCCTCCAAGTTCCACTGGGCAGTCTCAGAGGTGGCTTCATCGTCAAACCTGTTATTTACATCTGGTAGAAACATGCCGCTCCCCAATAAGAAGTAAATGTGGTTTGTGGAAAATCCTGGAACTTACTTCCATTGACATAGGACCTTGGGAAACTTTATGTCTCTGAATACCCAGACTTCTCAAATAAGTTTCAAGCCAGGCTCCTGCTCTGAAATGTTGTAATTAAGCAAATTTTTGGCTACTCATGTCCATTTTCTTTCAATAAGAAGTTTAAAATAGGCAGCAACTAGGTGAAAGGCAATGGAGCTGGTATAGTTAAAGATGAATTCAAAATAGCCCCTGTTCTTAAGACAGGACCACCTACAATATTCGCAGGACTCAGTGCACAATGAAAATGGAGAGCGACTTATTTGAAAAATAGTATGAATTTCAAAATGGCAATAGCAAAGCATTGAGTCAAACGTGGGTCCGTCTAAACATGGGCTACCATGCAGCTTCACAAGTCTCATGCTGATGAAGCCAATCCTCGTAACCTAGTAGATGAGACAAACACAAAAGCAGCTACCTTATAAGCAAGAAAGATTGTTTAATGTTCACAAAAGTAATGTGCTATCAGCATGTAATTCTAGGGGATCATCAGGGTAAGCACCCCACAGGAGGAGGTATTTAAACAGGACGTTAAATGTGTGAAGACACTTTGATAGGTATACCGTGAGACTAAGTGTATCTTTGTTTAGGAAGCAGGAGAAGAAAAATACGGTGGTGGGAAATGTTTGCTTTAATAGAGAACAGGCAGAAAGGCCCCAGGGGCTGGAATGTAAGGTAGTGTAGGTGACCTGGCACTGGTACTGAGGATCCGGAAAGGTCACTTGAGGTCAATTACTTGGGTGTCCCTGGGACCCTGAATTCCCTGACTTTTGACTTTATCTTGCATTGGATATACTGAGCCTTCTGAGATTTTTAAGTGGGAGAATGACATGCTCAGTCCTGAAATTCCAGTGAAACAAAATAACTCCAGTGCTAATGTGGTAAATGGATCAGAGAAGAAAAGCCAGAGACAGATAAAATTGTGAGAAAATAGTCACCAATGCCTAGGGAGAGAAAATGGGGGCCCTGTGTTACAGACAGAAAGGAGATTGATAAAAGATACTGCAGTGGGCCTTCCTCCTTTGAAAAAAAGAAAGGAGAATTGCCAGGAATTGACGTATTTCTGAAATAATGACGTGAGGTGGGTGGATAGGTTATAAAAATTCATGTAGCACCCTTAAAGAACTCAATGCCAGGATCAGGAAACTTGTTCTTGGGCCCTGCCAAGCAACAAACAAGCACACACCCAAGCTAACATGTTCTAGGCTGGGGAGCTGTCACCAAAGTAAACTCAAAAATGTCATGGTGGAGGACCAAAGGACATACCTGGAGCTGCCCTCAGCACTGTCTTTGTTCCAGTCAAACTTCTGAGCTGTTGAGGCATAGACAGATCTGAAATATGTAGTTCTTATCAAAAGTTCAAGTTCAGTAGAGCTAGGCAAGCTCAAGAAAACTAGCCCAGAAATTATTTTTACATATTTTTAACAAAAACACTGGAAGCATTATTTAAAAAAAAAAAAAAAAAATTAGTAGATGAGGGCCCTGTGCGGAGGCTCACGCCTGTAATCCCAGCACTTTGGGAGGCCGAGGCAGGCAGATCACGAGGTCAGGAGGAGACCATCCTGGCCAACGTGGTGAAACCCCGTCTCTACTAAAAATACAAAAAATTAACTACGTTTGATGGCTCGTGCCTGTAAACCCAGCTACTAGGGAGGCTGAGGCAGACGAATTAGTTGAATCTGGGAGGCAGAGACTGCAGTGAGCTGAGATTGTGCCACTGTACTCCAGCCTGGCGACTGAGCAAGACTCTGTATAAAAAAAAAAAAAATTGGTTGATGGGTAGGAACCAGAAAAATAATTTTAAAAATTGCCTTTTAGGATCCATTTAAATATCTAAAGCATCATTTTGCTTAGGAGAAACTTCTAATGAATAACAACATTTTGATACCAAAAAATAGATGACAATTATTAAAACACTGGTTTCTTGCTCTAATTCAAAGTCAAGATATCTGCAGCTGAAACAATTGTATAGAAAGAACCTGGTTCAAGACATGGTTCTGTAATACACTGTTGATTTGACCTGAGACAAGTAATTATGCTTCTGAGACTCTACTTCCTCACCTTGAATATAAGCATCAGATCACTTCCTTTGCCAACTTCCCTAGAGTATTAAATCAGGCAAAGATAAGCAGATAGAGAAACAAGCTTTGAAGGGCTCCAACGGACTCTAGAAATCCTGGGCATTATTAGCAGTATTACGGATCTCAGTGGTCTGCAACTTTTTATCTTACAGTTTTAATTTACTTCCTTATAGCCAACATGGTCCCAAGAAAATGTGGAATGAACCTACTTGAATTGTTGTTGTTGTTGTTATGTATGTGTTGTTTTATTTTTCTTATTTTTGTTTTCGTAAAATAGGACAAATTTATAGGAAATATTAGCAGACATCATAACAAGAGATAGGAATACAATGAATAAATAGGAAGGCCTCCCAAGCTCTTCAGTGTCTAACAAAGAAAATATATTTCATTATGTTGTCTTCTGAGCATATGTGAAATGTTAAAATAAATGAACCCAACCAATACTTGTAAGTCTCATTTCTTTTGCTTCCCTGCCCCCCAACAGAAAACACTCATAAATCATTCATTTTATGTAAAAGCAAAGTTATTACCTCCTACTTGGCTGCTTCTGACTGTGCAAACTGGTCATGTTACGTCCAACTGTTCCTAGCATCAAGAATTCAGCTGGCTCTTGCTCTAATATGTCTTAAGTTCACGAAATTTATGTTTCTCCCTCACTCACCAGAAAGAAAAGCTCTTGAGGGCAGGGGCTGACTTCTCTATAACCTCAGCTCCTCGTTCAGTGCCTGACATACCGTAGGTGCTGACTCAATGGTGAAGGAATGAGTGAAGATTAAATAATTATCTTACGATATGCACAGCCAGATTTTCTTTTTCATAATTATCAAATATTCATGAGTAGATTTTTCCTGTTATCAATTTTTTCCCCAAAGACAGCAAAGACTGATTTGGATGCCTTAGTTAGGCATCCTGTAGTTTTTTGTTGTTGTTGTTTTTAATAACAAATTTCACCTAATATACAAATTCCATTTTACACAGCTTTAGTGAATATTAAATGGGTTTACATATGTGAAGAGCTTAGCATTTACATGATACGTCCTCAGTAAACTAAAGACTACTATTATTCATCCATAAGAAGAACTGTAGTGGCTCTGAAGTCAGATTACCTTGATTCCTATCTTAATTCTCCTGTTACTGCTATGTGATATGACTTTTATCTCTATAATGGAGAAAAGTATTGCTCATCTCATAATACTGTAGAATTTCACATGAGATACTCTGTATGAAAATAATGCAAGAAAATTAAGCACATACACAGTGCTGGAAACACAGTATACAAATACTCAATAAATATTAGAAAAAAAATCCAAGAAACGTGTTAATCACTTGCTCTATACAAGACACTAGGCTAGCTACTCTGGGGGAAGTGATGTAAGATAAGACCCAGTCCCAATCCTCATGGAGTTTAGATTCTCAGCAGAATCTCAATGTAAAGCTGTCAAGGGAATAGATGATAAATAGGACAGATAGCCTTTCCCTCTTTGTTCTCCCAGAGCTCTGGGAAAACAACATAACTTTTCTCTCATATAACTGAAAGAAAAGGGATTTACACTACAGCCATGTAAAAGTTCCATCAAATGTCTCATAACACTTTTTAACTATTAGATGTTACTGATACATACATAATAAAAATAACCTGATTATACTGAAAATTTTATATTTGATTTCATTTAATCCTTCAACAAAACTGCAAAATAAGTACCATTACCTGCATTTTACAGATGGAAGTTCACAGATGATAAACAATTGCCCAAGGTCATATATTAACTGTGGCCATACCTACCTACTCTAACAAACCCAAAAATGCACACTTGCACTAACACAATAGACATTCATTTCTTGCCTACTAGGTTGTTGAAGAGGAAGGCACAGACCTGGCTGCCAGAAGCTCTGTCAACTTGGATATTCTAGCAGAATAAAGAGGAGAAAGAAGATGCAAAAGAGTATCTAGGAGGGTTAAGGAACCAGGCCTGGAAGTGGTACACATCACTTGTGCAAAGTTTCTGTAATCTAGAATGCAGTCACCTGTCCACACTTAACTCCAGGGAGAAATGCGAAACGTGGAATCTGGCTAGGTAGACACTTCTCATGTATAACTCCTTGCTGTCGAACAGGGAGCATAAATATCTGTGTATCTTCAGCCTTCTCTAGATGAGAAAGTAAGTACCAAAATCATGAGTGAAACTCGGGTTTATCTGACTACAAAGCCCAAGCTTCTAAACAAACACTGGTAACCATAAGAGCTCCTGATGGTCCCAGTACTGCTCCTAAATGCTGTATATGCTTCAAATCATTTCATCCTCAAAACAACTCTATGAAGTGAAAGACTAAGAAAACACAACTCAGAAGGATTAAACAGTGCGTTCAGTTCCTTCATGAAAATTACATGAGAGTATGTGTTTGATCAGGGCTCACATCACCCCAGTCCCTGATCTTGTTTCCTTTTTTTCTTGTACTCTTTATGTTTAATCGACAGTTATTGTATGTATTTATGGGGTACAACATGGTGTTTTGATCGATGTATACATTGCGGGATGATCAAATCAGGCTAATCAGCATATCTCTCATCTCAAATATTTAACGTATCTTTGTGGTAAAAACATTCAAAATTCTCTCTTTTAGCTGTTTTAAAATACACACAGTTTTGACCATTTCCCAGTACTGTTTCAGCTCTGTGTGCAGCCTGAAAGCCAAGCTCTGAGAGCTGCCTGAAGAATGTCTTCCACCAGTTATCCCAGGAGCAGAACTGAGCTGTCTCCCCCAGGATGCCACCAAAGGCCCCAAGACATCCTATGGACAGTTATTTTGGCCTGTATGATACCATCATTTGATTTTCTCACTTTACAGAGAGTCCTTAATGTGGGTTATCCAGGAATCCCACAACAAAACACCCCACTGAGAGAAAAAGGTTTTGGCTTCGTACACAAAGATTTAATGTACTTGCAGCTTCTGGAACACAACATTTCTCTTCAAAAGTTTGCCATAGAATGGTGACATTTGTCAAGACTAAAAAGCTATAATTCTATTCATATATTACTTTGAAGCTGAAAACTAAAATTGCATTTACTGGACATAGATTTTAAATCCTCTATTTTCAAAGTAACCACAGACCAATCTTTTACAGTGAGGTCTTACAGCAGAGTAAATTTCATAGTGGTTGCTGCTTCTAACCACTAACTAATGACCTTCTAACGTCATTTCATGACGTTAAGTTTATGAGTCCAGGTTTTGGCACCAGGTTTCATGTGTGTAAGTCCCAGCTATGTCACCTCCCGTAGATATATGACAAAGGCAAAAGCACTTAACACTAGGCCAGTATTTACCAATCTGCTGAATGGAGCCAATTCCAGTGCCTATTTCAGAGAGCTGTTGTGAAGGTTAGACTGTGTCTAATGTAATCACTCAGCAAAATGCTTGGTCTGCAGTAAGCACTAACCAGATTGTGTGAACTAACTCAGTGCCCATCACAATTCCAAAAGACACAATCCTGAATGCCATAATCCCAAATGTTGAAATCCCAATCAAAATCCCTAAAGGCTAAAATCTCTAACATCTAAAATCCAAAAAGTCACAATCCTGAAGGATTAAAATCCCGAATGTCGAAGTCCTGAAAACCAAATTCTGGGGAAGGAATTTGTGTTTGGGGTTATTCTCTAGGTAGCTGCATCATGGTACGCAGAACTATTACCTTGTTATTGTTTTTATTTGGAAATTAAGTTTAAGATGATGTGTTAGGGTGCCATGTTGACAAGGTGGGAACTTGTGGGCTTAATTTCAGGTGTCAATTTGACTGGATTTAGGAATGCCTAGAAACCCGGTAACGCATTATTTTTTTTTTTTTTTTTTTTTGGTTGGCAGAGCTAGCTGAGGTTTTATTTTGGACCAAAAAAAGAAGCAATTGAATTGTTTTATAGCTGGAGGCATGGGCAAGGGGGGTCCCCACGTAGTAAACTCCCCTGTGGGTGGGCTGAGGGCCCCCGGTAACGCATTATTTTGGGGGTCTGTGAATGTTTTCAGAGAAGATGAAAGTGTCAGTCTGTGTAGATTTGGTGGGGCAAATCTTTCCTTAAGGCTTGCAGACACCATCCAATCAGCTGGAGGCCAAAGAACAAATACAGAAGGCAAATTGGTCTCTTTCTGAGAACTAGGACAGACCTTTTTTACTGCTGCCTTGGACATCAGAACTCCAGGCTGTCCGGCCTCTGGACTCTAGGACTTAACACCAGTGGCCCCCCGGGTCCTGAGGCTATTGGCCTGAGACTGGGAGTTACACAATCAGCTTCCCCAGTTCTGAGGCCTTTGGACTTGGACTGAGCCATGCAAGCAACATCCCAGGGTCTCCAACTCGCAGATGGCCTGTCCTGGAACTTCTCAGGCACTGTACTTGCATGAGCCAATTCCCCTAATAAATCCTCTCTCATTGATCTATACACATATCCTGTTGATTCTGACTCTCTGGAGAACCCTGACTAATACTGATTTGGTATTCAGGAGGTTGAATATTATTCCTTCCTACTGTATCCCTTACAACATAATGGAAGAAATCAGTGAAACTATTTCCTTGCAAAAAGGCTATGAGTTAAGTGTATGCGGCTTCTTAATGGTGAAAAGTAGTTTAAAGAAAGTTTAAAAGCTGATTATTATTGGTGCTACAAAAGCAAAAAAAAAAAAAAAATTGCTTAATTCCAAGAGCCAAACAATAACCAGGCTTTCGAATGGAACAGTCATATACTTATAAAACTTGTAGACCATAACTGCTTTCGAAATACAACAAGTGTTTCAAAGATCACAGAAAATACAGGACAAAAAATAGAAGAAATTTCCTTTGCCAAAGCACCAATTCACTATGCTATGTATTTTATCTTCACATCATTTCCAATACTGGAGGTATAAATTGCGTAGTGATATGGTTTGGCTGCGTCCCTACCCAAATCTCAACTTGAATTGTATCTCCCAGAATTCTCACATGTTATGGGAGGGACCCAGGAAGAGGTAATTGAATCATGGGGGCTGGTCTTACCACAAACAACTGAATTACACACTTTATAAACATTCTCATGACAGTAAGTCTCACAAGCTCTGATGGGTTTATCAGGGGTTTCCACTTTTGCTTCTTCATTCTTCTCATGCTGCCACCATGTAAGAAGTACTTTTCGCCTCCCACCATGACTCTGAGGCCTCCCCAGCCATGTAGAACTGTAAGTCCAATTAAGCCTCTTTTTCTTCCCAGTCTCAGGTATGTCTTTATCAGCAGCGTGAAAATGTGTAGGCTCTTAAAAAGTTCTAATTTGGGGCCGGGCGCGGTGGCTCAAGCCTATAATCCCAGCACTTTGGGAGGCCGAGATGGGCAGATCATGAGGTCAGGAGATCGAGACCTTCCTGGCTAACACGGTGAAACCCCGTCTCTATTTTAAAAAAATACAAAAAACTAGCCGGGCGAGGAGGCGGGCGCCTGTAGTCCCAGCTACTCAGGAGGCTGAGGCAGGAGAATGGCATGAACCCGGGAGGCAGAGCTTGCAGTGAGCTGAGATCCAGCCACTGCACTCCAGCCTGGGCGACAGAGCCAGACTCCGTCTCAAAAAAAAAAAAAAAAAAAAAAAGTTCTAATTTGTTTTATGTAGTTTTTGTAAATTTGACTCCACAAAAGTACATTATCACAACATTGACTCTGTGTGTAACCATTGTATGTATATGTAAAAGCACTGAAACTTCCTTAATGAAGAGGTGTTCTGTTTGCATATCGGCATTTGTGAAAGATGATAAAATTCCTCAAGATCTTATCTCTTTGGGCAACAGCAATAGGTGGTGGTGACATCATGGTTTTTGATTCATTTTATCAAAAGAGTTGGGTTTTCCATCATGGTATTTCAGATGACCACAGTTATAACGGTGGGTGCACACAGTTACCAACTATAGTGACATGTGTTTATACATTTCTCTTTTTGACCTATTTCTTTATGAATACAGTTCATCTGCTTATAATTCTGGTACCCATGTGACTGTCCTTAGTATACCTGAGTGCTTAGGTATATTTGCAACAATATGTATGTTATTTTTGCCTATTCTATTTGTAAAGTGGCCTATGAAGTGTTCTGTTTTGTTTTTATATGTTTCTCAGGTAAATTGCCTTTTAAAAATGTAAACAAGGGTATTTTTTAAAATTCTTTTTTTTTTTGTAATTATACTTTTCTGATTTTGATCATTTGGGATTGTGATTTGGGGGACTGCTGACTAGGAATTTTGATCCTTAGGGATTTCAACATTTGGGATCATGGCATTTAGGATTGTGTCTTTTGGGATTATGGCACAACTCAACCAAGCTAATTAGGTATTTCCCCATTTTCTTAGATTTAGAACCCCTTAAAATGGATCAAACAGGAATTTGCTCTAATGTCATGACCCCATTAATCAATATAACACTGATGCCCAAGTTCTGTGTGGCATCTGCCATCTCATCCTGGATCAGAAGGGTAGCCCCATGGCTTCAGAAGGTAGATCTCCTCGATTAGATGTATGCTGTTTACCTAGTATATGCTTAGTATAAATGCTAATTTTCATCTCCATAACTAAAAGGGAAATTCAGCTCTTAAAAATGCTAGTCTGGGCCAGATGAATACATATTAAGAGTCTCAGATTTACCTACAACTTTCTGTGTGATCTTGGACAAGTCCTGAACTTCTTCACTCCTCAGCTTTATCTCGAAATGGGCTTGATAATATCATCCATAGAGGCCTACTAGGAGGATTATGTCTGATGTGACACTGTGCTCAACACTTTATAAGCATACTGTCTTCAGTGAATATAATAATCTTTTCACTTTTGCAATAGATTCTCATTTTTTCTTTAAATAAAGACATGGTAAATGTGAGCGTAAAATAAAAGTCACGGTGGGAAACAGTTTGGCAGTTCATCAAAAAAGTAAATATAAGATCACTATATGACCTAACTATTCCATTCCTAGGTATATACCCAAAAAATGAAAACATATGGTCATACAAAAAAATTGCACACAACTGTTTATAACAGCTGTATTTATAACATTCAAAAATGTGTAAACAACCCAAAAGTCCATCAATTGATGAATGGATAAACACTATCAATGTTATTCAGCAATAAAAAGAAATGAAGTACTAATACATTCTATAACAGGGATCAACTTGAAAAACTTTATGCTAAGTGAAGGAACTCAAATATAAAAGACCATAGGTTATACGATTCCATTCATACAGAATATCCAGAATAGGCAAATCTATAGAGAATGAAAGTAGATTAATGGTTTCCTGGAGCTGGAGGAGAGGAGATGGGGAGCTAATTGGTAAGGAGTTTATTTGCGGGGGAGTTGATTAGAATATTCTAAAATTATGATGGCTGCATAACTCTGTAAACCTACTACAAACAATTGAATTACACAGTCAAAATGGGTAAACTTTATGGTATATAAATCATATTTCAATAAAGGTGTTTCAAGGAATATATGTAATGGTAACTGTATCTACTCTAAGTTCTTAGCTGGGATGCCTAACAGCTTCCATATTGCTTTGCATGTTATCAACATTTAAAAAGTAGCTATTGAATAAAGAACAAAATGTAGAAGCCAAACTTTTCCACTGAAATTTCCTGCCATTGTCACAGTCCCTCTCTCCTAGCCCTAAATCAAGCTGAATCAAGTGCCAAAATATGCCTAAAGAAGTTAAAAGTAGCCAACTTTTTTTGCTGCAAATAGATATTGGTGTAGGAACTAGACCTTATGCGGTCTGGCTCCTCAACCTAAAAGAGCAGTCGTTTCCCACCCACAAATACATTCTCTTTCATCCACAACAAACAGTTGAAGACTAGAACTGTGTTTATAAAGGGTCACCAGACGAAAAGATTTTATTTATTCAGCCACACCACTGTTAGAATGAATTTTTCCTCCATGTTTATGGGTTGAAGAAAGTAACCTAATTGATTCATTCATTTAATTAATATGTATAGATCACCCACACTGTACCAAGAACTAGTCCAGGTATTAAACCTACTTAAGTTATTAATTTTCAGCATTACCAAACAAAAACATTCCATTTCTTCAAGGTGACTCAGATGTGCTCATAAAGATTCAATAGGGATGTTAATTTATTTAAACAAGGTTCTGGCCAACCATCCAAATAAAGTAAAAAAGGAGCCTCTAGTTACTTAGACACAGCCTGATATTTTCAAGCAAAGAATGGTGACACTCTACTGTCCACTAAGAAACCATTTCTTACTACTCTGGTCTTACGTCTTTTACTTGCACTGAAGTATCATTAATCCAAAGAGAATGTGGAAAGGCATGTAATTTCCAAACGATAACCTGATTTCCCAAAAGCAAACTGCAACTAAGATTTTGAGCACAATAAAGATAGAAATGGCACAGAAGAAGAAAGCATGATCCACTGAGGCACCAAACTTTAATCCTTGGCCTCCTCCACACTGTACATTTTACTTTGGCCATTCCCTTCTGCTTTTAACTGGCTTCAATTACTCCTAGTTTTGGCTTCAGCAAACAAAGTATTGAAAACTCAATTTTCCATTCTTCAAAGTGCATTACTGAGAAAAAGTGAAATGCAAGGCAACAAAGAACATTTAATCATTAGGATCTTGCCCCTTGCTGTGGGGAAACCACACAGCTTGGCCCACTTCCAAAGCCAGAATTAATGAATGAGCAAGATTCTCAGGGAAAGCCTTTAACTACAGCTGCTTAGCCCAGAGAGCCTGCCCCTTTATTGCTCTTGGCATGTCTGCCTCTGTTTCTAATGGATCACCTTCCCTGGGGAATTTGCACAGAGAGAAAGGTGCAGCCTTACGAATTCATGTTTCCATTTCCTTTCTTTTCTTAAGAAACAGACTTCAGGAGATTTAATTATGCCAAAACAGAAAAGTCTTGAGTCTTAGGACCAAGAGAGCAGTTATTTGGGTTCATCCTCTGCCACTTATTGTCTCTGAAGAATGTGGCACTTGCTTGTGGCTAAGGTTCTGGGCTACAGTATCTCACACACTGAATCTTCCCTAAGCTCAGACCTCCAGGGAATGTGCAGCAGCAGCATCATGAACCCTCTCCCCATCCTCATACGTCTTGAAAAGGTAGATCATCATTACAAGCCCAGCAAGGGCAACGCTGGGCTACCATCCTAGGAAGTGAAGCTGCCTAGACAAGCCAAGTTAAGAGTTAGTCGGCTTCTATCCTAGAAGTTCTCTCCTGATGGCTTCTTTCACTCAGGCTCCCAAAAAGCTAGTGCAGGAAAACAGGCCTGACACTGCACTGTGACATTTGTTGTATGTTGCCACCCGATATCACACCCATCTAAATATTGAACGTCACTTTGATTTCCTTTGAGGAATTCTTCTACCCTTTCTAAACATAGTCTTGCAAGTGTCATTAAATCACCCTCCCCACCTCTAGCCAAAGGTGAGCACAGGACATAAGCTGGGGCCACATATGTTCTTGTCCCCAAAGTTTTCATCTTCAGCAGAATGATTCAAAACAAAAACTGAACACAGATTTTTTTTTTCATGGGGGTGGGGAAGTGTTTAGGAGAAGGTTTTTTTTTTTTCAGTTCCCGATATAAAGAATCCACTTACCCGACTCCCACTGCCCCCAACCACACACAGACAGCTGTTGTAGTCCCTTGCTGTCATTCCTCTTTCCTATTCCATGAGTAACTCCACAGCCTTCCAAATTCCCTCCCTGTATAAGTTTAGCAGACTCAGTTTCTGTTACTTGAAACCAAGCAGCTGCATCATAAGTTCAATTTTTCTCAGTTTAATAAAGCCAACTCAAAGATGTAACTAAGAATCTGGCCTCTAAAGATGGACTACGTTTCCAATCCTTCAAGAAATTCTTAATAAATGTATTTTAGACTTGTTTACTATACAGTCTTTAAAATACTCTCTCTATATATACACACATATATGTGTGTGTATATATATACATGCGTATGTGTATGTCTCTATATATACACACACAGATAATATATATGTATTATATATATAATAAAGAGAAAAACAATCTCATTTGAGACAAAAACTGTTCTTTTGTAACTACTGCTTATACTTTATAGCAATTATTAACTGAAATTTTAAAAAGTGACGTGGATTGCTCAAAAAATAGTAGGGTTATAAAAAATCCTCATATTTTCTGGCTCCCAGTTCAGAATGTGTTCAAGTAAACAGAACACAAAATAATGAAACTAAATCTTTTTTTTTTTTTGAATTTGTTTATTTATTTTTTTTTTATTATACTTTAAGTTCTAGGGTACATGTGCATAACGTTTATATCATGTATAACTCCCCAATGCAATCCCTCCCTCCGCCCCCCTCCCCCGATAGGCCCCAGTGTGTGATGTTCCCCTTCCCGAGTCCAAGTGATCTCATTGTTCAGTTCCCACCTATGAGTGAGAACATGAGGTGTTTGGTTTTCTCTTCTTGTGATAGTTTGCTAAGAATGATGGTTTCCAGCTGCATCCATGTCCCTACAAAGGACGCAAACTCATCCTTTCAACCATTATGGAAAACAGTATGGCGATTCCTCAAGGATCTAGAACTAGATGTACCATATGACCCAGCTATCCCACTACTGGGTATATACCCAAAGGATTATAAATTACTCTACTACAAAGACACATGCACACGTATGTTTATTGCGGCACTATTCACAATAGCAAAGACTTGGAATCAACCCAAATGTCCACCTGTGACAGACTGGATGAAGAAAATGTGGCACATATACACCATGGAATACTATGCAGCCATAAAAAAGGATGAGTTTGCGTCCTTTGTAGAAACTAAATCTTTTAACACACACTACCAAAGTATTACAGGTTACTTACCTCATTTAATCCTCTTTAAAACCTGCTAAGATATTATTAGGCCTATGTTACATCACAAGGTAACTGGGGATTTTAAGTGAATTGTCTTGGTCCTCAGCTAGTAAATAACAAAGCAAAGCAATGCAAACCCAGGCAGTTTTGACTGTAAAGTCTGTGATCTTCACTCTACATCATGTTGACTCTCTATGAAAACAAACTCTTAATGGATTTAAGGCAGAATAAATTATTCAGTAAATGTTACTTAATCATTAATGTAACACCACGGTGGGAGACAGGGGAGTAGATTCCTACAACGAAACCTAAATCAAAATTAATTCAGCACAGCTTGAAGTGTTTCATGTTTAAAAATGAAACAAAACAAATATAGAATAAAATATAGGCAAAATTTTTCTGATCTCAGAGTAAGGAAAGCCATTCTAAGCAGAAAAACAAGGAAGCATCTTAAAGAAAATTATTGCTGTATTTGACTACATATCAGTTGAAAACATCTGTAGAATAAAAAGCAACAAATTGAATTCAAAGACAAACAGGAAAAATATTTTCAGAGTACATTACACAAGATGAGTATTTTTAGTGTATAAATGGTTTTTTTCTAAAACAAAAAGGGAATAAACCCTTCAATATTTTTATATTTATTTATTTATTTGAGAGAGAATCTCACTCTGTTGCCAGGCTGGTGTACAATGGCGCCATGTCGGCTCACTGCAACCTCCAGCTCCCGGGTTCAAGCTGTTCTCCTGCCTCAGCCTCCTGAGCAGTTGGGATTACAGGTGTGCACCACTACACCCTGCTAATTTTTGTATTTTTAGTACAGACAAGGTTTCACCATGTTGGTCAGGCTGGTCTGGAACTCCTGACCTCATGATCTGCCTGCCTCGGCCTCCCAAAGTGCTGGGATTACAGGCGCCCGGCCTTTCCTGTTTTTAAAACAGGTCTCACTCTGTCACCTAGGCTGGAGTGTACTGGTGTATTAACAGCTCACTGCAGTCTCCCAAAATCAAGCAATTCTCCCACTTCAGCCTCCCAAGTAGCTGGGACCACAGGTGTGCGCCAACGTGCCCAGCTATCTTTCAAATTTATTGTTTCCCTATGTTGCCCAGACTGGTCTTGAACTCCTGGGTTTAGCAGTCCTTCCCAACTTGGCCTCCCAAAGTGCTGGGGTTACAGGCATGAGCCACCATACCCATCCTTCAAGTTTTAAAACTAGGCAATAGTCATGACCACTCAAATTACAGAAAAAGTCATATGCATGAGCAGAATACATCTAATGATAAATTTAGATTCACTAATAAAAAACACAAAGTAAAGAAATTATAGGCTTCTATTTTTTACTTACCATATTGACAAAAGTTTGCATTAGTCATATTGAGAGGTGACAATGTGCTAGCAGCCCTCACTCTTGGCGCCTCCTCGGCCTCAGCGTCCACTCTGGTGGCCCTCGAGGAGCCCTTCAGGCCTCCTCAGGCCCTTCAGGCCCTTCACACCATTGCACTGTGTGAGCCCCTCTCTGGGCTGGCCGAGGCCGAAGCCTGCTCCCTCTGCTTGGGGGGAGGTGTGGAGGCGCGGGCGGGAAGGGGGGCTGCGCGCGGCGGTCACATTCCAGCGTGAGTTCCGGCGGGCGCGAGCTCGGGGGGGCCCGCACTCAGAGCGGCCGGCCTGTGCCGCCGGCCCAGGGCAGCGGGGAGCTTACCACCTAGGCCAGCAGCTACAGAGGGCGTGCAGATTCCCCCAGCAGTGCTGACCGGCCTGCGCTCGAGTTCTGGCGGGGCCTCAGCTGCCTCTCCGTGGGGCAGGGCTCGGGGCCTGCAGCCCGCCGAATCCGAGCCCGCCATATCCGAGCCGGTGCACCCGCCCCGACAAGTGCGGCGCGGCTGGAGCCTCCCCGACGGGCGCCGCCCCCTACTCCGTGGAGCCTGGTCCCATCGACCGCCCAAGGGCTGAGAACCGGCGGGGCTGGGGACCCGCGGGCAGCTCTGCCTGCAGCCCACGTGCAGGATCCATTAGGTGAAGCCGGCTGGCCTCCTGGTTCTAGTGGGGACTTGGAGAACTTTTATGTCTAGCTAAGGGATTGTGAACACACCAATCAGCACTCTGTCAAAACGGACCAGTCAGCGCTCTGTAAAATGGACCAATCAGCAGAATGTGGGTGGGGTCAGATAAGGGAATAAAAGTAGGCTGCCCAAGGCAGCAGTGACAACCTGCTAGGGTCCCTTCCAAACTGTGGAAGCTTTGATCTTTCGCTCTTTGCAGCAAATATTGTTGTTGCTAACTTTTTGGGTCCACGCTACCTTTAAGAGCTGTAACACTCACTGTGAAGGTCTGCAGCTTCACTCCTGTTAGCAAGACCACAAACCCACCAGAAAGAAGAAGCTCCAGACACATCTGAATGTCTGAAGGAATAAACTCCAGACACACCATCTTTGAGAACTGTAACACTCACTGTGAGGGTTCGAGGCTTCATTCTTGAACTCAGCGAGACCAAGAACCCCCCAATTCCGGACACAGTATCAACACTATTATAATACCAAATGCTGTGAAGGGTACCAGAAACAATGTAAATTGGTACAACCTCTCCAGAAAACTCTTTCCTATTATCTACCAAATGCTTTAAACAATGTCAATACCACTTGTCTCAATGGGGAAAACTTTTTAAAAGGCATTTGTTTTATGCAATAGAATGCTATGAAGTTATTGAGTGACAAGATAATTTTCATCTTTTATATATATATTTTCCAAATTTTCACAATAAATGTACACAGGAAAGTATGTGTGTGTCCATATTATAAGTAAAAATAAAAATGTGTTAATATAAAATTGTGTATATACACTTATATGTAAATATATACATACATATATAGGGTTTAACATTTGTGAAAATTTAAGTTTATATACATTTAAGCTTGTGTGCATGCTGAGAAGTTTAAACTCATTGGGATATATACAAGAAACCATTTTATTCTCATTCTACTCTGTCAAATTTCCTTTTCCCCTCCATATTGACACCTTAAGCATATTCCAGGATTCCTGAACACCTTCAGTTATTTAAAAACACAGTCCTTTTGTTTTAAAAGAGTCTTTCTCCACTGATTCAACCTCCTGTTTCAGCACCAAGCAGCATCCTAGCTTGGAACCTAAACTAGGGAAAGGGGTGTGGTCTATGCTTTCTCTTTCTAAAGCTTGGGTGGGAACAGAGCACGGTGGGCCTCAGACACTCTCTGCTCCCTCCTTTCTGGACCTAGCGCTTCTGCCCTGGGGGCTAAAAAGAGGAGAGCAGAGCCGGGCGCGGTGGTTCACGCCTGTAATCCCAGCACTTTGGGAGGCTGAGGCGGGCGGATCACGAGGTCAGGAGATCAAGACCACGGTGAAACCGTTTCTACTAAAAATACAAAAAATTAGCCTGGTGCAGTGGCAGGCGCCTGTAGTCCCAGCTACTCAGGAGGCTGAGGCAGGAGAATGGCATGAACCCGAGAGGCGGAGCTTGCAGTGAGCCAAGATCTCGCCACTGCACTCCAGCCTGGGCAACAGAGCGAGACTCCGTCCAAAAAAAAAAAGAGGAGAGCGGAAGGAAGCACCAAGACTTGGGCTTCCCAGCCTCACTTGGTTGTTAGGTACTTTTTCCCTGGGAACACTAGGGGGCAGTGGTGCCCTACGTGGTGCTCCAGAGGCTCAGCGGGCCCTGCAGGACTCCTCCCCAGGGCTCCTGTTAGCAAGACTCAGCGGTACATCCATCTCCCCCACATCCCTGCCTCTCTCCCACCACTCTGATGTTCCCTCAAAGCCTTTTGCTGCTAGAATTTCTATCCAAGCAACTATGTCGCTCTGGAAAAAGACCTCTGGAGATGACCACGTTAAAAGGAAAACCACACCCAGATTAAATTTAACAAGAGTTTAACTGAGCAAAAAGAGAGTTTTCAATGGGGCAGCCTCTCAAGCCAGATCTGGTAGGCACAGAGAGACTCCAGCACAGCCACATGGTGGAAGAAGATTTATAGACAGAAAAAGGAAAGAGGCCTACAGAAAATGGAAGTGAGGTACAGAAACCTCCAGTTGGCTACAGTTCTGATTTACTTTATTAGAATGCTGTTTGAACTGACCCCCATTGACCAAAACTCAGTGATTGGCACAATAGTAGGTTACAGTCTGTTTACAACTCCATTAAGTTATAGTTCACTATGTACAGAGAAACTTTTAGGCTGAGCTTAAAATATGAAGGAAGGCAGCTTCAGACTGAACTTGATTTAACAATCTCATGTGGGTAGCTAAGAAAGAGACAATAAAGAGAAGGCAACTAAATACCTCTTAACACATCTGCTTCTCTTAACTCCTATCACTGTGAACTCTGGCCAACATTATCTTCTGCCTGGATTACTCAAAGAACCTCTTAGCTCCCTGCCTCCCAATCCCCTAACCCCAATCAATCTCAACCCTGCAAGCCAGCAGACTCCTAAAACACACATCCAATTGTTTAAAGACCTGTTGTCAATGATTTCCCATCCCCTTACGATCAGCTCCAAACCTGCCCACAGGGGATACAAGATTGGCATGTGGCCTCTCTTCATCGCATCCTCTACCTCCATCTCCCTGTTGCATCCTCTCCAGTTCTAGGCAGATTGAATGTTCACTCCCCTCCAAGGGGCCCCACTCCTGCTTACCCTAAGGTCTCCACGGAGGTGCTTCCTTCTTCCCACCACACTCTCTACCACCCCGGCGCTGTCACATCCTTACCTAATTCATGCCCCCCTCCTGCTTTCTATTTCGATTCAAGCTACACTCACAGGGCCCCCGTCCGAACACAAGGCAAGCTGTCACGTACCCTAACATCAGCTGCCCTGCACTCAGTACCATTTTGCAATCACTAATTTCCGTGCACTCTAAAAGGCAATGCTTTCACCGAAAGCTGGATTGTATCTTTCATATTTACAGAGGGGTATACCCCTAGGACTTAGCACCTAGTCACTTGATCCCTAATAAGCACTTAACTATAAATGAATGAATTAATTCATATGGAAGCTTACTTCTGGGTATCTCTTGGGCTCCTCTGCAAGGCACTGATAGGTACAGGCAAACTGAATAATCTGAAAGAATTACATTAAAAAAAGAGTATTTTCAAAAAAGTGAGCAGAACTTATGGAAGGCAACAAGGCCGGGGTAGCATCCTGGGGACAGGGACACCAGGGAGCACTCACCACACCTTAGGTGTAAAGGGCAAGAGGAGGGAGCCGTGGGTAGTCAGGATCTACCCAGAGATAGAGCTGGATGGAGAAGGACAACTGGCCAGATGCAAACCAGACATGAGCCTGCAGTTCAGGAGGGAGTTAGGGGAATAAATACTCCAACTCTCTCTCTTACCCACTGGTATCTCCTGTTGGTGGCTTCCATTGCCTGAACCAATTCAAAGCCAACAGCAGAAGAACACAGTGATGGGTCCACATAAACCAGGTCTCCAGTGTGCAGGGCAGGCTGGAGACGAATAGAGAGGAGTAGATTCAGAGCACCAGCACTGCAATAGCAGAGGCAGGTTGCAGCTCTTTGCTTCCTTGTATCCTCTCAGTGCCCAGTACATACAGTGTGTCCAAAACATTTATGAAAATGAGTAAGGTGAATTGAACTGAACTGAATTGAATTGCTTTGAACTGAATGGAACCAACCAGATTGCTGAAGTTTCCAAGTCAGGATTTATCTTATCTTCAAGTTATAATCATGGATATCGCATCCCTGATTTCTGATACACTCACGCGAAGCCTCCGGGTTTAACACAGTTAGGAAGGCAAAACATCCCATGTTCCAAGCAATTGCAGTGAAGCCTGCAGTTTACTGTTACATGACATTTTATACGGCTTGAGGTTTTATCTTTAATGACTGGGTCTCCCTTCCCCCAAAGCATATGGGGCATAATTTAGGCAAAGAAATATTGGTTACATCTGCAGTTTCAAACCAAAGAGGTAGTTAATGTTGCAGGTTTATATACATGCATTAAAATTAAAAAGTGCAACTTTTACTTGAGATTTCTTCATGCATTTAGTGGCAGCATCTATAAAGGCCTCCAGGTGCTGGTATTGGCTTGCACACGGCAGCACCTTGTGAATTATCCAGCTGGCAATTCACGGAGTGCAGCTTGTCAGAGCACGGAACCATTTGAATGGCAGCTCATGCTGGCGCAGGTGACATGCCAAAGGCAAGTCACTGGCATCCATTAGGAGGGCAGTCAACAGAGTTCAGGAATAAAAGCAGTCAGGCCGTGTCACAGTGACTCAAAAATAGCCTGCCCGATAATCAGTTATCTTAGTGGAAAACCTTGCCAGACTTTTAATTTCAGGTAACCAGATTATTGGATTATCCTGCTTAACCCATTTTATTATTTTAATGTAGGTCCACCTTAAGAAAAATAATTTTTAAGCCCAGAAATGAAACTTGAACATAAGGCGAACAGTTGGACTAGAGAGTCTTTTATGACTCCAGTACTAGAAACAGGACTCACATCATCTGCTATAGGAGAACTACTCCTTATCAGACTTTCTGTATAATAATGAAAATCATAACAGTGATTTCACCCACCGTTTAAAGTATTCCATGCAATTAAATCATGCTATAATAGGATTATAGTAGCTGCACATGGGCTAAAAAGCAACCTACTTTGATGTCAAGGTTCTCTGAGTCTGAACTGATAGGACAACACACACACACACACACACACACACAAAAAGTCACAGAATTCATGTTTTGTGCCATCAACTATAAAATAACATCAAGGTCTAATCAGTTGTGTCATATACGGAAACTCAGAAAAAAATTACAGCATTCCCTAAAACCTACCTCATCTACAAATTTCAACAGAACAGTGATTTTAAATTCTGTCAGATAGCATAAAGTGGGGAAGAGATTTGAAAATGGTGAGGAGAATCTTTAACCCAGAAGTATACATTTTATTTTAATCAAAGCTATTCAGAAATTATTAGCCCCCTGGAAAGTCCTGAGAGAGGTACTGGAACCAAAAGAACAAGGGTAAGAAGGAGGAACCCCCTGAATGAGATCCAGGTGAACATCCCCTGGAGGGTCTCCGGTAAACCCACCAATGCCCCTCTACCCCTGCAAAACCTACATTTGAACACCTGCCACAACAGAAAATACTGAAGTCAGATTGAGACAGCACCAAATAGGTGACACCCTCCCTCTCCTCCCCATCCTCTTCTCCTTGGCCCAATATCCTGGAAGAAAAAGAAGGAAAACTGGTAAGCAGTACGGTGAGATGGGAGGGCCCACCTCTTCATGGTCACATGATCGTGAACTACAGCTCAGACCTGGCCTTGGTGGAGGGAAGAAAATCTAATTAGGATCTGAGATCAAAGTTTTGACTTGGACCACACTAGATTTTTCAATCCCTGAAATGAGACATTTTTGACATTGAAAGTGACTTTGTAGTCATAGGATTTTCCTAAGATATTATCACAGGACAGGATAGTGAGAGTCTATGGATCAGAGAGGACAGCAGGTAGCAAAAAATAATGTTATTTTTTCTTTGCACCCAATTAATACTAGCAAGAAAATTGTTACATGTGGTACTGAGAGTTCACAGTCCCAACAGCCAATATCAATACCAATATTAATATCGACCTCTGCCCCCACCGCTCCCTGAGCCACACAAAGCACTGTATGAGGCTCTCCATGTGGGCTGTGTGCTCTCAAGCCAATCCCTTCCTCCAGGGAGGAGTTTCTCTACTTGGTCAGTCTGAGTCATGCACACATTCATACATTCATGAATTGAAGATCAAGCCACAAGACTGATGGTCCTACTGGTTCTACTGTAATCAAGTAGAGAGGTAAGAAGCATTTCCCAAAAAGAAGGGATGCTGGAAAAAAAAAAAAAAAAGGCGGACATTACAATACCAAACGTGTGGCCTACCACATCAGCCGACCTGTATTTACTTGTTCTGTTGTCAATTGTCAGAAAGCATCTACTTCTGCCTTTTAAACTAACCTACTTTTAAAGCTTTCTTTAATAGCAGGATTGATTCAGAGAATCAAGAAGCAGGATGTCAGCAAGGCAGAGTAAACGTGAGATATACTTAAAGCAAGCTGATGTAAATTTAATTCCTGGTTCTTCCAGCAACCTGTACTGTTTGTGCCAAATCACTTCATATCTCCAAGCTTTAAAACTCCTATAAGTCTTACAAAATTAAACTTAAAAGAGGGAAAAATAGTCATTAGCCACATGAATGACCTCAGAAACAATTTAATACTTCCAAGCCTCACAAGTTTTGTTTTGTTTTGTTTTGTTTTTGAGACAGTCTCACTCTGCCTCCCAGGCTGGAGTGCAGTGACACAATCTCAGCTCACCGCAACCTCCACCTCCCAGGTTCAAGCAATTCTTGGCTTCAGCCTCCTGAATACCTCGGATTACAGGTGCCCACCACCATGCCCACCTAATTTTTGTATTTTTAGTGGAGACGGGGTTTCACCATCTTGGCCAGGCTGGTCTTGAACTCCTGACCTCAGGTGATCTGCCTACCTCAGCCTCCCAAGGTGCTGGGATTATGGGCGTGAGTCACCGCGCCCAGCCACAACTCTAAAAATCTTACAAAATAGGGCTGGGCACCATGATTCATGCCTGTAATCTCAGCACTTTGGGAAGCTGAGGCAGGAGGATCACTTGAGCCCCGGAGTCTGCAGCTGCAGTGAGCCATGATCACGCCACTGCACTACAGCCTGGGCAACAGAGTAAAACCCTGTCTTTAAAAACTACAATGAAAAAACTTACAAAATTAATCTAACGAGGGAAAAGAATAGTCAACAGCCACATGAGTGACCTCAGAAACAACTGTTACATATTTGATTTTCCTTGGAGAAGTAAGTATATAGTCTACATTATTGTGCATTCATTAGATTTTAAAGATAACATCAAAGAACCTAAAACTCAACCTTATTTTGTTAACAGTAAAGACATCTACTTTGTTCTATATAATAAACTGCCCAGGTAAAGTTTTAAATATAAGAGAAAAAAAGAAAAGTAGAAAGAGGTAGAAACAAACACCAAAAATTCTAAGAAAAAGGCAGAGACCATCACAACCAAATTAAAAAGTCAAATCCAGAAAAACAAGCATCACAGAACCTGGAGCAATAGTGACTTCTACAGAATAGGAGCACCATCTTGTGGAAGATAAGGATACTGCAGCTGAAGGCTTCTGACACCTTATTTTCTCAACTATGCAATAATTGTAAACAGCAATATCACTTTCTTGGTACTTTTCCAATGGATCAAGTGAAATTAAGTACAGGAACAGACCCAATGTATGGACTGCAGGTTCCCCAATTCTTAGAGGAAATAATGGTTCATAGAATGTCTTCAAAACATCACAAATATGAGACACACATGAAAACATTCAGAATAAATTTAAAGGCAATGAAATTGTGAGGCTGTCTTAAGATTAAGTTTTCTGTGGCTTGTTTCATTGATCTCAATTAACTAGTGTATTTATTTGAATGTGAATATTTATAGAGCATATGTTACATACCCCAGATACCACTATGGGTGTGCGCACGCGCTGTGTTGCATGATTCCATTCATATCAAATGTCTAAATAGGAAAATCCATGAGAAAGAAATTAGATTAATGATTTCCTAGGCTTGAGGTTTGGGAGCGAATGGTGGGGATGATGGCTAATTGATACAGGCTTGCTTTGGGGGGTGATAAAGAGGTCTTAAAATTGATGGCTGCTTGGGAGGCCAAGGTGGGCGGATCATCTGAGGTCAGGAGTTTGAGACCAACCAGCGCGGCCAATGTGGTGAAACCCCATGTCTACTAAAAATAAAAAATTTAGCTGGGCATGGTGGCACACGCCTATAATCCCAACTACTCGGGAGGCGGAGGCAGGAGAATAGCTTGAACCCGGGAGGTGGAGGTTGCAGTGAGCCAAGATCACACCACTGTACTCCAGCCTGGATGACAAGAGTGAAACTCCATCTCAAAAATTAAAAAAAAAAAAAAATTGATGGTTTCCATGGTTGCAAAGCTCATGAATGTAGTAAAAGTCATTGGAGTATTCACTTTCAGGGGTGAATTCTATGGTAAATAAATTATATATAAATAAAGCTATTATCAAAACATATATCTGTAAAGAAAATGCATCAGAACTTCATTGGGACATTTTTGAATATGTGTAATATAGATAAAAACTTGCATTAATAAGTATTTGTACACAGTTCTTATTGAAATATGTGAATAAAATGTGTTCTGTGAAGGACTACCAATATTTGCTTGGTCTGTGTACCACATAGATTAGTCCATACATATGATATAAAAACAAATTGTAATTTACTCCTATAGTCAAACAAATGTTGTTCTTTGACAGAGTGAACTCAAATCACTTACCTGTTTTGTGAAGCTGCGAGATACCAGTTTGGGTGCTGGAGACACAGCAGTGAATAATACAAGGGCCTTGGCCTTTTAGAGCTTTTGTTCCAGTGAGAGATAAATGATCAAGAGGCAAGTAATCATAAAGTGCCATATGATATAAGGTGTTATAATGCTAAATAAAGCAGTGTGGCAGACAGGAAGTGTAGGGATGAGAGAAGGGACTGCTGTTTTCTACAGGGTGGATAAATTAGTGAAAACTAAGCAGAGACATGAAATAAGCAAGGGAGTGAGTCATGTGGTTATGGGGGAAGGTAGAACCAAAGGCAGCTAATAAACGAGGTGCTTGGGCTCTGAAATCAGACACACCTGAGCCAGAATCCCAGCTCTGCCATTTACCAACTCTGTTATTTGAACTCCCTAAGCTTCAATTTCTTCATCTACAAAATGAGACAAATAATGCATTATCCAATGCTGCAAAGGTTAAATGCACATAGAGTGCTTTGCACAGGGCCAGCCACATGACAGATGTACAGCAACTGTAGCCAACACCTATGTCAATTTGACCACGTGAACATGTAGACAGATATTCAAACACTCTTCTTGTTTCATTTTTATGGGATTTTCAATAATAGCTAACATTTATTGAATGCTCACTCTGTATGTCTTAAATTAAAACCTCACAATGTCAAAAAAGGGTAACGTTATTTTCATTTTATAGATGAAGAAACTGAGGCTCAACGAAGTTGAGTAGCTTGTTCATGTTCATGAACACAACTAACTGTGAGCCAGAAATTAGACAAAGGCAGTCTGACTACAGAATCTATACTCTTTGCCAGGATGCAAAACTAGCCCTCAATTAGAATGCATGCAAAGCAAGTGTCTGAAGCCAAAACCAAACTCATGCCTCCATTTCTTCCCACTCTGCTTAACTCTCACTCAGAATTATTTGATTTAATCATGCTACAATTCAAGTTTGACAGTTAAACCAAAACTGCACATATATGCTGTCAAAACAAGTGGTCACTGTAAAGATTTCAAATTGCCTGGTCCAGTTGTTTTTCCATCTACGATAGCAACTCATTATGGAGATGTGAAATCAATGTAGTCCACTGTAATCGACTTCTTTTGAAACATGGAATGGATAAAAACAGGAAACACTAGAGCCAATAACACACAGTAAGAATAAGTTTTCTGTTTTTTTTTTGTTGTTGTTGTTTGTTTTGTTTTGTTTTGAGATAGAGTCTTGCTCTGTCACCCAGGCTGAGGTGCAGTGGTGCAATCTCGACTCACTGCAACCTCCACCTCCCGGGTTCAAGTGATTCTCCTGACTCAGCCTTCCAAGTAGCTGGAATTACAGGTTCACCATGCCCAGCTAATTTGTTTGTTTTTAATAGAGATGGGGTTCACCATGTTGGCCAGGCTGGTCTCAAACTCCTGACCTCAGGTGATCCACCCACCTTGGCCTCCCAAAGTGCTGGATTACAGGCATGAGCCACTGCACCCAGACAGAATAGGCTTTTTTTTTCCCCCCCCAGATGGAGTCTTGCTCTGTCGCCCAGGCTGGAATGGAATGTAGTGGCACGATTTCGGCTCACTGCAGCCTCTGCCTCCCGGGTTCCAGTGATTCTCCTGCCTCAGCCTCCTGGGCAGCTGGGATAACACGCACACACCACCACGCCTGGCGAATTTTTTTGTATTTTTAGAAGAGACGCGGTTTCGCCATGTTGGCCAGGCTGGTCTTGAACTCCTGACCTCAGGTGATCTGTCCGCCTCGGCCTCCCAGAGTGCTGGGATTACAGGCATGAGCCACTGCACCCAACCCAGAATAAGTATTTTTAAGTAAATCCTCGTGATATGGTTTTCTGTGTCCCCACACAAATCTCATCTTTTTTTTTTTTTTTTTTTTTTTTTTTACAAATCTCATCTTTTATTGTGGCTCCCATAATTCCAATGCATCATGAGAGGGACCTAGTGAGAAGTAATTGAATCGGGGGTGCGTTTTTCCCATGCTGTTCTAGTGATAGTGAATAAGGCTCATGAGATCCGGCGGTTTTATAAAGGGCAGTTCCCCTGCACACACTCTCGCCTACCACCACGTAAGACATGCCTTTCTTTGCTCCACCTTCGCCTTCTGCCATGAATGTGAGGCCTCCCCAGCCACGTGGAATTGTGAATTCACTAAACCTCTTTTTCCTTATAAATTACCCAGTCTCAGGTATGTCTTTGTTAGCAGTGTAAGAATGAACTAATACAGTAAGGATACATATTTTTAAGTTAATCCTTGTTTCAGTTGTGTGCATGCATGTGTGAGCATTGTGTATGCTCTGTGTTGTGATGTAAAAATGCACTTTTTACAGTTGGTCTTAATCTAAATACCTTGAAACAAACTGATGTGGGGGATACTCTTTGATCCTTTCAAACTATGATTGGTTGCCCACTTATGCCTTTTGCTTTTCAGGCTGGTCTGTTTAAATCAGGTACCTGTAAGATAAATTATCAGAATGGAGTTTTCATTCTTTGTTCAAACATGTTGCTGTCATGGATAGATGACATCTTTACCTACGTGTCAGAAAACCTGGATCAAGTGTTAAATTTTTACTATTTTAGTGGTTATGATTCTCCCAAAAAACCTGTCAGATTTTCTTTCATTGAGCAGACAAGTTATTTTAGCATCAAATATATATCACCTCAATTTACTAAGTATGAAAGTTGTGTCACACACTAAAAAATAAATAAATAAATAAATAATTAAAAAAAAATCTCTTGCCTTAAATAGGCAAACTGGTTTTCAACAACCAGGTGAGTTCATAGACCACATTCTCAGTCATTCTCACGCATTTTTCAGAGTTGAAAATGTCATACATTTATATAATTTATTTGTAAGGCACTGACAAGTGACAATAATCGAAACATTACGGTCTGATTATTTCCTAAAGTAATTCATTGAAGCAATTCAAGTGGTTGAAATTTAAGGGTACAAAACATCATGTGACACTAATAAAATTTTATTATTGTTGTTAAGCTTACATAATTTAAAACACCTATTTCATTTTTTAAAATATAGCTTCCTTCCTTATAACATAAATTTAATCTTTTAGTAATAGGTCAAAAGATGCTTTGGTAACTTTAGAATTTTCTTTATAAAATATAATTACTCAGAAACAGTGTTAAAATTGTGCTATACATTCACCACCCATTTTCTGTGACAGATAACACTTGTTTGGGTAGCCCAGGTATAGTTTCAGAAATCCCCTCCACACTGCAACCACTACCAACTGAATAGAGTCGACATGGATTAAATGTATGTATCCTTCCTATCATTAACCATTATATTGTCTAAAACCAACATCTTGGGGTTCAAGTTCTATATCTTAGACTATCCCTGGCACTTGAAACAGAATAACAATCCAATGTCATACAATGTGCTTTGTTTTACGGGTTGGAATATAAGGTCACAGCATAACGCATAACAAGGGAACCAATAGCTTCTCTTGCATAAAAGTTATGATTAATATGGCCTAGTCATGAGAAATCTAGCTTATCCCCTTAAGTATTTTCCCCACTGAACAACCAACACTCAAATCTTTTGTCAAATCAATAGAACCTCAATTTTAGATCTAAACAAAACAGACACTATATAACTGAAGGGGTGGCCTGCCCCTCCACACCTGTGGGCATTTCTCGTTAGGTGGAACAAGAGACTTGAGAAAAGAAATGAGACACAGAGACAAAGTATAGAGAAAGAAAAAGTGGGCCCAGGGGACCGGCGCTCAGCTTACAGAGGACCCGCGCCGGCACCGGTCTCTGAGTTCCCTTAGTATTTATTGATAATTATCTTTACCATCTTAAAGATAAGGGAGTGGCAGGATAATAGGATCATTGTAGGGAGAAAATCAGCAGTAAGACACATGAACAAAAATCCCTGTGACATGAATAAGTTTAAAGGAAAATGCTGTGCCTTGATATGCATATGCAAACATCTCCACAAACCTTTTAGCAGCATTGCTTCAGCAAGTCCCGCCAGCAAGTCCCACCTTATGCCATAAGGTGGTTTTTTCCTATCTCAGTAAACAGAGCATACAATCGGGTCTAACACCAAGATGTTCCATTGCCCAGGGACGGGCAGGAGACAAATGCTTTTCTCTTACTTGAGATTAAGAGAATGGTGATGACTTTTAACCAGCAAGCTGCCTTCAGGTACTTGTTTAACAAAGCACATCCTGCACAGCCCAAAATCCCTTAAACCTTGAGTCACCACAGCACATGTCTCTTGCAAGGACAAGGTTGGGGGCAGGGTCACAGATTAACAGCATCTCAAATACAGCACAAAATGGAGTCTCTTATGTCTACTTCTTTCTATATAGACACAGTAACAGGCTGATCTCTCTTTCTTTTCCCCACATATAACTAATAAACATGATACACCATATCAATAGAATGAAGGGCAAAAACTATATGATAATCTCAATAGATGCAGAAAAAGCACTTCATAAAATTCAGCATTTCTTCATGATAAAAGCTCTCAACCACGTAAGTATAGAAGGAACATACCTTAGCACAACAAAAGTCATATGACATGTCCATAGCAAACATCATACTAAACGGGGGAAAGTCAATAGTTTTCCTCTAAGAATGAGAACAAGATAAGGATGCCCACTTTCACAACTGTTACTCAACATAGTACTGGAAGTCCTAGTCAAAGCAATTAGGAGACAGAAAGAAAGAACCAGCATCCAGATGAGAAAGGAGGGAGTCAAATTATCCCTGTTTGCAGATAACAGAATTTTATGTATAGAAAGACACAAAGACTCCACCAAAAAAAAAAAAAAAAATTAGAACTGAAAAACAAATTCAGTAAAGTTACAGGATATAAAATTAATATACAGAAATTAGTAGCATTTCTATACACCAATAGCGAACTATCTGAAAAAGGGAATTGAGAAAGCAATCACATTTACAATAGCTACAAAAAATAAAACAAAATACGCGGGGATAATTTAACCAAGGAGGTGAAAGAGTTCTACAATAAAAACTATAAACCACTGATGAAAGAAATTGAAGAGGACACAAAAAATGGAAAGACATCCATGTGAGTAGATTGGAAGAATATTGTAAAAATGATCATACTACCCAACATGATCCACAGATTCAATGCAATCTCTTTCAAAATACCAATGACATTCTCATGGGAAAAAAAAAAAAAAAACTCCTAAAATTATAATGGTACCACAAAAGACGCCAAGTAGCCAAGGCAATCCTGAGCAAAAAGAACAAAGCTGGAGGCATCACATCATTTGACTTCAAAATATACTGCAAAGCTAAAGTAACCAATACAATCTAGTATTGGCATAAAAACTGATATATAACACCAACATAACAGAATAGAGAACCCAGAAATAAATCCATGTATTTACAGCCAACTGATTTTTGACAAAGACACCAAGAACATATACTGGGGAAGAAGAGTCTCTTGAACAAATAATATGAGTATATTTGTCTGCTGAAGAATGAAACTAGATCCCTATCCCTCACAAGTACAAAAATCAACTCAAAATGAATGAAATATTTAAATGTCAGACTCAAAACTAGGCAACTACAAGAAGAAAATATAGAATAAAGGCCTTAAGGCATTTGTCAGGGCAAATATTTTATGGATGAGACTTCAAAAGCACAGGCAACAAAAGAAAAAAAATACACAAATACAATGACATAAAATTGGAAAGTTTCTGCACAGAAAAGAAAACAACCAACAAAGTGAGACAACAACTTGCTGAATGAGAGAAAATATTTGCAAACTATTCATCTGACAAGGGATTAATATCCAGAATATATACAGAACTCAAACAATTCAACAGCCAAAAAAATAAAAATAAATAATGTGATTTAAAAATGGGCAATGGGTTGGGTGTGGTGGCTCATGCCTGTAATCCCAATACTTTGGGAGGCCGAGGCAGGAGGATCACTTGAGGTCAGGAGTTCAAGACTAGCCTGGCTAACATGGTGAAACCCCGTCTCTTCTAAAAATACAAAAATTAGCTGGGCATCATGGCATATGCCTGTAATCCCAGCTACTTGGGAGGCTGAGGCAGGAGAATCATTTGAACCCAGGAGGCAGAGGTTGCAGTGAGCCGAGAACACGCCACTGCACTCCAGCCTGGGTGGCAGAACGATTCTCCATCTCAAAAAATAAAAAATATAATATAATAAAAATAGACAATAATCTGAATAGACTTTATTATTATTTTTTTTTGACAGAGTCTCATTCTGTTGCCCAGGCTGGAGTGCAGTGGTGCGACCTCGGCTTACTGCAACCTCCTCCTCTCAGGTTCAAGTGATTCTCCTCCCTCAGCCTCCCAAGTAGCTGGGATTACAGGCACAGGCCACCATGCCCAGCTAATTTTTGTATCTTTTAGTAGAGACAGGGTTTCACCATGTTGGCCAGGCTGGTCTCAAACTCCTAACCTCAGGTGATCTGCCCACCTCAGCCTTCCAAAGTTCTGGGATTACAGGCGTAAGCCACCACTCCTGGCCTGAATAGACATTTCTCAAAAGACATACAAATGGTTAACATGAAAAAATGCTCAACACTGTTCATCATCAGGGAAATGCAAATTAAGCCAAAATGAGATACCATCTTACCCCTGTTAGAATGGCTATTACTAAAAAGGGCAAAAAAATAACAAATTCTAATGAGTATGCAGAGAAAAGGAAATCCTTATACACTGTTGGTGGGAATGCAAATTAATGTAAGCACTATGGAAAACAGTATGGAGGTTCCTCAAAAACCTACAAATTGAACTACCATCTGACCCAGCAATCCCACTACTGAGTATATATTCAAAGGAAAGGAAATTGATATGTCAAAAACATATCTGCTCTCCTATGTTAATTGCAGCACTATTTGCAATAGCCAGGATATGAAATTAACCGAAATGTCCAGCAAAAGAAATGTGGTGTGTGTATGTATATATATACACATATATATATACACACACATATATACATATAGACATATATACACATATATATACATATATATGTACACACACACACACACACACACAGTGAAATACTATTCAGCCATTAAAAGAAAAACATCCTGTTATTCACAACAACATGGATGAGCCTGGAGAAGATCAAGTTAAGTGAAATGAGCCAGGTACAGAAAGACAAATACCACATGTTCTCATTCATATGGGGAAGCTAACAAATTTGATCTCATAAAAGCAGAGATTGGCCGGGCGCAGTGGCTCAAGCCTGTAATCCCAGCACTTTGGGAGGCCGAGATGGGCGGATCACGAGGTCAGGAGATCGAGACCATCCTGGCTAATACGGTGAAACCCCGTCTCTACTAAAAATACAAAAAACTAGCCGGGCGACGAGGCGGGCGCCTGTAGTCCCAGCTACTCGGGAGGCTGAGGCAGGAGAATGGCATAAACCCGGGAGGCGGAGCTTGCAGTGAGCTGAGATCCGGCCACTGCACTCCAGCCTGGGTGGCAGAGCAAGACTCCGTCTCAAAAAAAAAAAAAAAAAAAAAAAAGCAGAGATTAGGATATAGTTACTAGAGGCTGGGAAGCAGGGAGATATGGAGAAGTTAATTAACAGACACAAAATTACAGTTAGATAGGAATAAGTTCTAGTGTTCTATAAATAGTGTTCTAAATAAATTATTATTATTTTACCAACCACCTTGGTAAAAATTGAAAATTATAATTATTTACATATTTCCCAATATTAAAACCCGGTAATTCTAGTATTAGAATCATACTTAGTTGGTAGAACCTAGCAAATAAATTTTTGAATTTTACCTTCATGAATTCCTAGTCAATACATCTCAGGACTGTTTTTAACTTTATGTTATAAAACACCACTTTTCAATGGGAAAAAACTTCTACCAGTAAAAGAAAAATAAATTAAAAATTCAATAGGTACTACACAGAATAACCTGTGTATGCACATATACATATATGTATGATGTATTTAATATATAATGCATATATATATTACAAACACATACCTAAAAATATACCATTTACATACACACATAACTACATACCCAGTACTTGCTTGTTACAAATACATTAATTAACACAGTAAAGCTTCAAGTTGTTCTACATTGATGCAGAATTCATAATAACTTGCCCAGTTTGGAGAAGACATTTGCCTTTGGATCATAAGAAAGAATATGTCTATTAAGCAAATTTGGTTAACAAGAATTGGAGAAGGGGTCTGGACATGGTGGCTCATGCCTGTAATCCCAGCACTTTGGGAGGCTGAGGCAGGCAGATCACCTGATGTCAGGAGTTCAAGACCAGCCTGGCCAACATGGTGAAACCCTGCCTCTACTAAAAACACAAAAATTAGCCAGCCTCAGTGGTGGGCATCTGTAATCTTAGCTACTCGAGAGGCTGAGGCAGGAGAATTGCTTGAACCTAGGAGGTGGAAGTTGCAGTGAGCCAAGATCATGCCATTGCACTCCAGCCTGGGTGACAGGAATGAGACTCCGTCTCAAAAAAAATAAAATAAAGAATTGGAGAAGGGAACTATGGAAGAATTCTTTATGCTGTTTAAGAGAACAAACTTTTTCAGATACATTTGGAGTGTCTATTTGAACACATGGTGTTTTTATTTACATATATGGAGTGAAAATACTGATTAAAGATGTTCAGCAAAACAACTTGAATAAAAATGGTTCATAACTTTAATGCATTTATAAATACTTAGCACACACCAAATATAAACAATAAAATACCTTGGGGAAAGTGATGTTAAGATAGAAAAGTTTGGCTATAATTTATGTTTTCGTATGCAGCCCAGCATTTTAACCTTGGGCGTTTTTTCTTGCTTAGCAGAGTATCTGGGCCACTTACTTCTTTTATTCTCCTAGAATCAAAAGGTGCAAAAATCATTTTTACACAAGCCTAATAGAATAATTATGAAATAGAATGTTCCCCCTGTCCAAATTATATAATATTTTCCAAAAGCAATTATCAAAGATCTGGATACTGTCTGCTGTTTTCAATTAAATGCCCCATTACTTCCTGACACTGCCATGATTACTGAGAGTAGGTGGTTTCACACTAATTTAGAGCTGTTCACAATACATAATGCCAGAGATGGCCATTCTCACTTGCACTCTGAAGAACGTAATTCATTGACACTTTACAGACGGAAACAACTTGCATGATTAATGATACTGCTCTTTGTAATCTTGCGCAAATGACTACAAAAGGCACAGAATACCATCTGAAGAGAATATCTACTTTACCCCAACATCAACAGTACTCTGGGAGAACATAATTTGAGTTTCTTTTAGAAGAAAGCATAGGTTTAATTTAAAGAATGTATATTGTGGTTATTTGGTGGTTGGGGGTAGCAATTGGATTTCTGCCCAATTAATGATAATAAATGCAGAAAAGTGATGTGATCCCCTAGAATAAATGATTTTGCAACTTATACATTGCGTGTTCCTGCCCAATATATGTAATCTTTGAGTTTTCCCATCTTCACAGTAAAAGAAATGAGGTACATATTGTTTTGAAAATTAAAGATGATTATACAAAATTTCTAGCACATAGTAGGTGCTAGTGAAATGGCAGGTTAGTAAATGGTCATTGGATAATCCATTCAGGCTCTTTTATTCTTGGGATGAACACATATGGCACAATAGGGGAAAATTTTCCTCTCACACCACACTTCTTGACATTTCTTAAAGCATGTGTTATACTCTGGATTCCCAGAGATGAAGGTTGGTGATTTGCGATAGCGTATACTGAAAGGATTTTTTTTTCTGAATCTAACCACACTCAACTGTACACAAATTCATATCATGCAATTTGCTCTTGAGAATTTCAAGGACAGCATCTATCCTGCCCTTTTTCCTAGTAAAGGACCTTGTAACTAGGATAATGTTTCTGTCCCTTAGCCTTAAATACTGTGAGAGGGTATCTCCATAGAAGACTTTAAAAACACAGATATATTATTCTTTGAATCCCTTGATCAATGCCTTCTCTTCACTGTCCTAGCTCTCTCTTGCCAACCAAGACTACATTGTCAGTAGTTAATTTTGAACCTCTGATACTGCTGAAGTCTCTCTAATAGCTGCTTAAACACCTTGTCCTTATTTAATAATGCTTTTAGGAAAATGACTACAGGACTTGTCCTGCCCAATGAGTAAAAGGTGGCAAAGGTCATTTTAGCTAATTCCTAATTCTACAATCAACCTGCTCAAAACAAAACACATACATCCCCTCATCAGTAGATCACCCACTGTTGACTAGTTTGCCATTGGACAGAGTTTAGATGCCAGCTCCCTATTAATTATGCAGGACCTGCTCAGGGAAGCTGTAAAACTACTGATCAGTCAAGAGTGGAAATGTGCTCCTATGGCAGGTAGCATTTCTGCTATCACAAATATCCTTTAAGTTAAAAGTAAAAACTCTCTTTTTGGCATTATTGTTTACAGTAAGAACCTACAGCATGGAATGAAGGGAATTATTCAAATATTCAGTCCAGGATCTAATTCCTAAACAGTGGATTAAACCTAAGGAGATGGATACTATGCTTTTGAATGGAAACCGTTCTCTGGATTTCCAAAGGAACACATCACGTCACTTGACAATTTCTCAGAATAACGAAGACGATATCACCTTTTATATTTAAAAAGATATCCAAAGATCCTAGAATAGTACTTTATACATACTAGTTATTTAGTAAGTATGTGCTATAATTGTTAAAATGGTGGGCAGAAGAAACACATTAACTGTGTTCCATTAAGTTTGCTTTCAGATAGAAAAACTCAAGTGTTTTGAGTAAGTTTATCAAACAATTCAGCTATTTCAACATCATAACCAAAATATTCTGCAATCAATGTTATGTGGCTATTTAACAATAAACCACAAGGAAAGTATGCAAAATTTTGAAGCACAGAATTGGTTATCCATTATAATTAATCATGGTTATAAATAGTCTTTAATTACTAATTTGCTTATTTGTAGTTTAGGCTTCCCACGACCCGTCCATCCTACCAGGAAATCCTAATTCCCATCTAGTGTCCAAATTGATGATGTGACACATGTTAAAGAGCCCTAAAAATCAAAGTGCTGGCCGAACGCGGTGGCTCATGCCTGTAATCCCAGCACTTTAGGAGGCTGAGGTGGGCGGATCACGAGGTCAGGAGATGGGACCATCCTGGCTAACACGGTGAAACCGCGTCTCTATTAAAAATACACACAAAAAATTAGCCGGGTGTGGTGGCGGGCACCTGAGGCAGGAGAATGGCGTGAACACGGGAGGTGGAGCTTGCAGTGAGCCGAGATCCCGCCACTGCACTCCAGCCTGGGCGACAGAGCGAGACTCTGTCCCAAATAAATAATAAATAATAAAAGTGCAACTCAGAAGAATGTTATCTATATTCAGCATCATTCGCATCCCTGAGTGACAATTCATTGTCATTTTATACATTTCTGGTGTCACATAGAACTCTCAAGGTCGTTTCCTCAGGACATGGTGTTGATCTCACCCTAGTCTTCCAACATTAAAGAAACTCTCTTCAGCTGACACGCGTGCTTAGGTGACATTTAGAATAGCATTGACCTAGAGTTATTCTTCTCAAAGATAATGGTAATTGTATTAGTTCATTTTTACACTGCTATAAGGAAATACCCAAGACTGGGTGATTTATAAAGGAAAGAGGTTTAATTGACTCACAGTTCTGCAGGGCTGGGGAGACCTCAGGAAACTTACACTCATGGCGGAAGGGGAAGCAAACATGTCCTTCTTCACAAGGTGGCAGGAGAGAGAATTGCAGAACAAAGGGGGAAGAGCCCCTTATAAAACCATAAGACCTTATGAGAACTCACTATCATGAGAACAGCATGGAGCAACTGCACCCATCATTTAATCACCTCCCATAAGGTCCCTCTCTTAACATGTGGGGATTACAGTTCAACATGAGATTTTGGTGGGTTCACAGAACCAGACCATATCAGCAGTTGAGGAAATGGCCAGCTTTCCTCTCACCCCTAAAATCACACCATATAATCAGTCTCCTCTTCCTCTTAATGTAAATCTAGTCTACCTGTAAGAGCACTGCTATTCCAGGGAATAGCAAACCATCTGAGGTCTTAACTTTGTCCTGTGATATGACCCAACACCATTAGATGGCAGCAATGGCAAGTGACTGTGTCGTCATGACTCAGTCTTTTAGGCGGACTAGAGCAGCACTTGGGAAAGTAAAGCAGTCTGTATGATGAAAGATGAGTCAGGCTCCTGGAATAGTGTTTCAATAGGCCTAAATTTTCATTTTCTCCTACCGTTCCCCATAAGATAGTTTTTTTTTTGTATAGACCCTTCTGTTCTCTGGGAAAAAAATTCCTCTGGGTATTCAGTGTGTGAGGATTCCAAAAAACAATGGAACAATAGGAGTTCTTAAAGTATTTTATTAAGTTCAAGTTTTACTATTGAAAATGCCTCCTTACCCTATTGTGACATGAAGCTTGGCTCCATGTAAGGTGAGCAAACTTAAGTCTTGTTTCATGAAGCTATTTATTTCAAAGTTTGGTGAAATGCCTTGAGCAAAATGAGTTAGTGAGTTACCTAAAATCATTACCTCACTTACCTTAAATCAAATCAGCATGATCCATTGCAACAGCATATTTGCCCCAGTATTTTTAACTTCCAGTATCACTTGAACAGTCAAAAGGCTGTGATACGACAATGGAAGAACACTTTTACAGCATTCACTTCTACTCAGCTGGGTTGAATTCTCTTAGCCAACATGCTCCTGTAATTGACTAATTGTAGTTGCCCCTCTGAGGAAGACAGAAGCATGCAAATAAAGCCTCCATAGAAACAGCTACACAGCTCCAGGCTCCTTCTCCTTTTTTAATGAACTAAGATCCACAAGTTGTTTCTGGCACTGAGGACAGCTCCTCCAGGCATTTGATGTGCTAAGCACTTGAATTATATTATCTCACTTGGCACTGCCAAGAACCCTATGTTATCATCCTCAGTCCACAGACAGGAAACTAAGGCTCAGAGAGATTGAATAACATGCCCAAGATCCCACAACTACTAAGTGGTGGAGGACTGCCAACTCCAAGGGAAGACACTCCTCCTCAGTGGCTGCAGACATGGTAAGGTGGGAAACGACTCACCACCACATGCTGAGGTCAACCCAGGCCCCTGCCCCTGCACACACAAGGGACAGTTTCCCATCCTGCTCAGCTGATAGAAAGGATCAGAAAGTGGATGGTGGGAAAATATGTGTCTTACCCCCTCCCAAAATCAACACAGTAATTCTGCAACTACTCCCTACCTATACCCACAACAGTTGGGCATGTTCCTTTCTGTATTTACAGTGGAGAAATCCATTTTTGTCCTACTACACTGTCTCCCTCATAGTATATTTGAGCCACCTGCTGTTTATTTTCATTTTGAGCATCACAGATCAGCTACTTCCAATTCCAGGCCAAGCCTGGGATATACCCGCAGACAATGAACTTAAAGTCAATCTATACCCAGGAACCCTTTCTCTTGATTGGAAACAACTCCCAGTTTGCCCCTTGCACTCATGTCTGCAAAAAGGCCAAGCACTCTCCACCTCTGCTCTCCAATCCCCAACATAATCCCCCAACACCAGGCCCACATTCCTGGAATCTTATTGATGTATTTCAGGCACTAACTTATGGAAAAATGATAGATTCCTTCAACAAACTTCTGTTACTATTTATCCTCTTGTTTTACCTAATAAGAATACTACTACTACTACTACTACTACTACTACTAATAATAATAATAATAATAAAAGGGGTAAAGAATGTGGAAATCTCCAACAGCCTCTTCCTCTAGAGGTAGAAAACAGAGTCAGATATATAAGAAGGGTGTGTATGAAGGGTGATCTCTCTCAGCCACTCAGAAATCTCCAAGGTCTGTTTTTCTTTGCACCTGACAACAGGGCCTGGGCCCACACTTCATGTGTCTGTGTTGTTTATGCCTCTTAACCAGTTTTCTGGGTAAGGAGGAGTTAAAATCCTACAGAATCCTCTTCTTCACCACACATCCTGGCAAGTCTATTTCTAATTTACATGAAGACACTGCATACATTTGTGAAGATAGCCAGTGATCTGGGCCAGCAAAATAGAAAAATAACAAAGATCATCTTGGCATGCCCAGGCACGTCTTTCTCGTTTTGTCCCACTCTTCTCCTTTAAAAACACTTTTTTCTTCTCCCTTCCCATGGCCACCCAAACCAGGCTGCGAGCGGTTCAGCCATGCTCATAAACATAAGCCAGGGAGAAAGTTTGACCTTGAAAACAGAATTTGGGTTAAAAATAAAAAGATACGAGCTCTAACATTCATTAAGATCTGCTATGTGTTAGAAACACAGGTGTTTTGCTTATTTTCAGGTTATACACAAAAGAACACCAGAAGATAACTCCCATTACCCATCTCCAACTTCAGCAATTTTCAAGAGCCTGCCAGTTTAAGTTTGTCTATCCCTCATTTTTAAAACATCTCCCAGATATCACATCTTTTCAAGTCTAGATACTTGATTATGTGTCTTTAATAGGTAAGAGGTTGTTACAGAAAAATGATGATCATGTCATTATCACACATAAGATTAATAATTAATATATAAAATCATCTCATAAATAGGCCACATTCAAATTTACCTTACTGGCTCAAAAATGCACTTTTACAGTTGGTTTGATTAAATCGAGATGCAATAAGCTTCATCCACTACATTTGGTTGGTAGTCTCCTAAGACTCTTGTGATCCATAAGAGTTCCCTTTCTCCTACTTCCACCCAAGATTTTTATGTCATCTGTTTGCAAGTCAAGATGAGTTATTTGACTTGTAGATTGTCCTAAATTCTTTGTTGATTTATCTTTTGTCATGTTGTTTAATTTACTATTCTATTACCACTTAATATAAACATGTAGTCAGGTCCAAAGGATGTATTTGTGTGTGTAATAAGAATCTATCATAGATATTGAATACACTACCTATATAGCATATCTAGAGTCCCAGGATTCCTGACTGTGTATGTTTATTGACATTAGCACTGAATAGTGGGTTTTGGTGATATCTATCTGATCCCTTCCTTGTAGAGTTTCTCACTCAGTCCTTCACTGTTTTAGCAGCCATCGATGATCGTCTCCTAGATCCATTATTTCATTACAGTTAGCAAAACGGGTATTTCCTATCAGCCCTCCAGTATTTATTAGCTGGAACTATTTAATAAAGAACAATTTTCCTCATCAATTGTTTATCTGAAAACAACAACAAAAGCCAGATTAATGCCTGATTCTTTCGTCTGTTTTCAGAATAGTGAGTTAGTGACCACACAACCTTCAAATGAACTTGTGGATTTTGCACATTTAACATGTTTCAAAACACTGTAGTCACTATTTGCTTTTAAATTATTCCAGGTTTTCCCAGTGGGAGCTCTTGTATTAGTTCATTCCCACACTGCTAATAAAGACATACCTAAAACTGGGTAATTTATGAAAGAAAGAGGTTTAACTGACTCACAGTTCAGTGAAGGGGTGGCCTGCCCCTCCACACCTGTGGACGTTTCTCATTAGGTGGAAAGAGAGACTTGAGAAAAGAAATGAGACACAGAGACAAAGTATAGAGAAAGAAAAAGTGGGCCCAGGGGACCAGCGCTCAGCATACAGAGGACCTGCACCAGCACGGTCTCTGAGTTCCCTCAGTATTTATTGATCATTATCTTTACCATCTTGGAAAAGGGAAGTGGCAGGATAATAGGATCCTAGTAGGGAGAAGGTCAGCAGTAAGACATATGAATAAAGATCTCTGTGACATGAATAAGTTTAAGGAAAAGTGCTGTGCCTTGATATGCATATGCAAACATCTCCATAAACCTTTTTAGTGCATAAAGAGCAGCATTGCTGCTAGCATGTCCCACCTTCAGCCCTAAGACAGTTTTCTCCCATCTCAGTAAATAGAACATATAATCGGGTTTTACACTGAGATATTCCATTGCCCAGGGACGGGCAGGAGACAGATGCCTTTCTCTATCTCAACTGCCCAGAGGCCTTCTTTCCTCCTATACTAGTCCTCCTCAGCACAGACCCTTCATGGGTGTTGGGCTGGGGGACGATCAGGTCTTTCCCTTCCCACGGGGCCATACTTCAGACTATCACATGGGGAGAAACCTTGGACAATACCTAGCTTTCCTAGGCAGAAGTCCCTGTGACGTTCCGCAGTGTACGTGTCCCTGGGTACTTTAGATTTAGAGAATGGTGATGACTTTTAACCAGCAAGCTGCCTTCAGGCACTTGTTTAACAAAGCACACCCTGCACAGCCCAAATCCATTAAACCTTGAGTCACCACAGCACATGTCTCTTGCAAGGACAGGGTTGGGGGCAGGGTCACAGATTAACAGGATCTCAAATACAGAACAAAATGGAGTCTCTTATGTCTACTTCTTTCTATATAGACACAGTAACAGTCTGATCTCTCTTTTCCCCACAGTTCAGCATGGCTGGGGGAGCCTCACAATGATGGCGGAAGGCAAAGGAAGAGCAAAGGCACATCTTAAATTGCAGCAGGCAAGAGAGAAATGAGAGCCAAGTGAAAGGAGAAACCCCTTATAAAACCATTAGATCTCATAAGATTCATTCACTACCCTACCATGAGAACAGTATGGGGGAAACTGCCTCTATGATTCAATTATCTCTGACCTGGTCCCACCTGCAACATATGGGAACTATGGGAGCTACAATTCAAGATGAATTTGGGTGGGGACACAGTCAAACCATATCAGCTCCTTAACCTGGCTCATCCATTTTATGCATCGGGGTACAACAATATATCTCAGGCTCATCTCAAATACTTCCTGCTCATGCTAGAATCAGTCATTTCTCCAAGGAGACCTGGTTCCTTTAACACGGAAATGGCACTTAGATATAAAATTCTGGGTACTTGGAGTGATTATTGCTACTGAACTGATCACAGTTCTAGGCCTTGTCAGTAGACATGACTGAGAAATTTGTAGTTTTAAGAAAAATAAACTATAAATTCATACCAATATTTCTAATTCAAAATAAGGATTACAGAGTTTTTAATGATTTTTTAAAGTTTATCTTTTCTTACTCTGAAAATTTTATCTCCTAAGGATAATTTAATTGTTTAATTGACTTATCCTATTTTAGCTATAATAAACTCAAAAAGAATGTAAATATCACCACTAAAAGCTAGCCAACAAAATTGAATCTAAGATGTCTTTGTACTTCTTTTCGTCCTTAGGATATATGTCCCTAAGGACATACAATCAAAATATCTGTTCTAAAGTCATTTAAAATAACTCTTGAGATCATTATGCACAGAATTGATATATGCCTAAGTTCTTTGTTTTCAGTTTGTTTCAAATTTTTAGAAATTGTTATATTTTAATGTGGTCTTCCCTTTTGTTTTTAATCATGTAAAACATTTACACAATTTCAAAGTCAAAATAA
This sequence comes from Trachypithecus francoisi, assembly GCF_009764315.1. Lineage (NCBI taxonomy): Eukaryota > Metazoa > Chordata > Mammalia > Primates > Cercopithecidae > Trachypithecus > Trachypithecus francoisi. The sequence goes on along the minus strand of NW_022681472.1, from coordinate 75,754,683 downwards.
AATAAGGTATGTGGAAAAGCATAGCTCTTTCGTATCCCCTACTCGTCTGCTTCCTCCATCCAACTATAGGTAAGCATTTTTACTGATTTTTGTTTTATCTTGCTATTGCAATCATAAATATGTATTTCATATTTCTTCTCCTTTCCTATCCACACTATAATCTACTATAAATACAGTAAAGCATTTTGCTTATTTTGCTTAACAATATGTCCTGGACATTATTGTATTTCAGAACATAAAGATACATTTCTTTCCTTTTCAGGGATACATTATATGACATTGTGTAAATATATTGTGTAAATATCCCAGTTTATTTAACTAATGTCCCTTTGATAGACATTAGTTATCAAATGTCTAAACATTTGGGTTTCCGGCCTTTTGCTGGTTGGTCTTCTAGGTTTGTGTTATTTATTCCTCCCTAGAGCTTTGTCAATTTGGCTTATTATCCTCATGTTAAAAGGAGGAAACTGCTACATAAGCAGTTAAAGACTTGACCAAAGTCTTGGAATTAAGCAGGGAGAAGAGGAAAGAATTCCCCTGCTTCCGTAATGTCTGTTATTTGCACAAGTCCATGTAATTCACACTACAATGAAAATGTCTGTTGTCACCTTTATTTTAGAGTTGGAGGAGGGAGAGGTAAGCACATGCTTTGCAGTAGATTGTGGAGAAAAATTTAGCCTTAAGTTCAAGGCTGGAATTTCAGGCCTGAGCCAGCCTGTGGGGAGGGTATCTGAGGGAACAGCTGGCCTTTCTGGCTTTGTCCCCAGCTAAAGGCATGCCAGACATCCACAAGCAGGTGTGTCTATTTTGGGCAGAGGGATCTTCTCAGTGTCTGCTAAATCACAACATGTCCATTCTATCACAGTGTGCTCTGAACCCTGGTGCTCCCCTAATAAATCCACCAAAACTCCCTTTGAAGGATAGAGAACAATCCATTCTCTACTGTGCCCCTTAACAGTGACTTCTCCCTTCTTCCTTCTTATCCTACAGACCAACGAACAATTATATATACCAAACCAAACAGAGCAGCACAGTTTTGATTCAGTAAAAACCATTTTACATACATTTTAGAGGAGAAATTAAGTGAGATTTGGAGGAAGCCTTAGGACAAAACCAAAAACTTTCATTAATTTTCCTTTTTCCACTCAGTTTTTTTTAAGGAAAAAGATTAATTCTGAGGGAAAATATGCCCCAATCATGTTGTTTTAAAATAAGCATCTCAAGCTAAGGCCTCATCTCAGAGCACTTTTAGCCCAATCTCTTCCCACATCCATCCTCCTCTCCAAAATCATCATTGAAATCATTGTAAGATATGAGGATCATTCACTTTTCAATTTCAAGATGCAAATCATATTCACTGCACAGTTTTTAACCAAGGCAGAAGGAGATGGCCACTACATTTTAGAGATTTTGCAAAAGGGTTTAAACAAAGCAGCTTTCTTTTTCTGCCCCAGTAGTCACTGAATAGTCTTGTTAATAAAGGTTTTATTGTGCCATTGCTAAGCTTCTGAGACCAAACAGCATAAGCAAATTAGCCACAAGATCATCCTACCATAGACTGGGCAGCTGAGCACTTGGCTGACCATGTGGGGATCTGATTTTGTCACGGAGCTGAGTAGCCTCCCTAGCTAGCTGCACTCAGGACACTCCAAGCTCAGCTGCATGGACGTGCTTAGCAAAGCCAGTACTCCAAAACTCTGCTCTCCATCTAGTCAAAACAGGAAGTGCGGCATGTGAGTCAAAGGCTGGAAGTCCACTCACTCCACATATGTGAATTTATTTTCTGCCATGTGCCAGAGACGGAGAAGAGAATGAGATGGGGAAGACACACCACTCCCTTCTGTCTGAGAGCGATATAGATAAATAAAAATACAGAGAAATACTTACATACCAGTTAAGTGTTACTGTATAACATTGGGTATATTTTTTAAGCTCTATGGGCATTTATTTGTTCACTTGCAAAGGAGGATAACAACAGTAACTATGTCAGATTATTATAAAGAGTAAAACACTTAGAATGTATCTGGCAGATGGTAGGTACTCCACAAATATTAGATACAATAATTATTAAGTGTCCCTCCCCTAAATTTAAAGCTAGATGTTCTCCCTCCCCTTCCTAAAGTACATTTCTCTCTCCCAGTGTTTCATTTAATTAATCCAACAAAACTTTAATTTAGATGCTACTCATATGTGAAGAAGAATGGCACAGAGCTGCATAGATTTATCCAAGTCATACACTTCATAGGAAGTAGACATGGAATGCAGATCAACTTGCATCAGTTCAGCCACAAAATTCCTTATGCTTTTAACCTGTACCTATGCCACTTTTTGTGTAAGAGTCAAAACCATTAGGCACAGAGGAGGGAGAGATTTATGTCAACAAGAGGTACTAGGAAGGCCTACTGCAGGAAAACATAGGAGTATGCACTCTTCTGCTAAAACCTTCATGGCGCCCCATTGCTTTAAAATAAAGTGCAAGTCTTTTACCAGAGGCAGAAATCCTCTCTTCCCTTTAGCATCCACATCTGAGTCACCAGCAAGTCCTATTAGTTATAACTACAAATTGTATTCCACTATGTACATTTTTTCTGTCTATTTCTACCGCTACCACCCTAATCCAAGGTACCATCATCCAGTGCTGGTTTTTCCTACTAATGATCTCCTGGGACCTCTTCTTGCCAACCTACAAACCATTCCCTACACAGCAGCACAAGAAAGCTTAAAATGCAAACCAGACCATGGCACTCTCTTACTTTAAACTTTTTAAATAATTATCAATTGTATTTAAAGTTAAATTTAAACTCCTTGCCATGGGTTTCTAAATATGCATGATTTGGTGCCTGCTTATCTTTTCAACTTCATCCCATCAAAATCAATTTCTTCTCCTAATTCATTATACTGCATTCATGAAGACCTCCTTTATTTTGTCCAACACAACACATTTTTTCCCAGCTCATGGCTTTGTACTTGCTGTATTCTCTGCCAAGGATGCCTGATACGGAAGAAGAAAGAAAAAACAAAAGAGGAAAGGAAAGAAAGAAAATAAAGGAGTAAAGAGGGAAAGCCTGAGCTAAGGCACAAAGGTCAGAACTAGAATGGTGTAAGTAGAAAAAGATAAGCACTTCGGTGATGCTTAAATATCAATACAATGATGATAAAAGAATGAAGAAACAAAACAGTGGTAGGCTAAGACCAGATTAAGTAAATATATATTAGCTGTTATTGCTGCACCCAGAATTGAGCAACTTAAAACAACAGTTTCAATCTCTTTTTTTTTTTTTTTTTTTGAGACAGAGTCTCGCTCTGTTGCCCAGGCTAGAGCGCAGTGGCCGGATCTCAGCTCACTGCAAGCTCCGCCTCCCAGGTTCACGCCCTTCTCCTGCCTCAGCCTCCCGAGTAGCTGGGACTACAGGCGCCCACCACCTCGCCTGGCTAGTTTTTTGTACTTTTTTAGTAGAGACGGGGTTTCACCGGGTTAGCCAGGATGGTCTCGATCTCCTGACCTCGTGATCCGCCCGTCTCTGCCTCCCAAAGTGCTGGGATTACAGGCTTGAGCCACCGCGCCTGGCCTACAGTTTCAATCTCACACTTTCAATGGATCAGCAACTTGGGAGTAACATAGGTAGTTCTGGTTCAGAACTTTTTATGAGATTTCAATTAAGACATCAGCCTGGACTAATCATTTAAAGTCTTGAATGGGACTCGAGAATCCACTCCCAAGTTTGCTTTTGTAGGGCATCTCAGGTTCATGCTATGTGGACCCCTCCACAGTGCAGCTTGAATGTTCTCACGAAATGACAAGTGGCCTCCCCTAGAGGGGGTGATTCAAGAGAAAGAGCAAGGAGAAACCTGTAATGCCTTTCATGAACTATCCATGAAAGTCCCATCCCATCACTTCTGTTATTTTCTGTTTACTGAGCCCATATAAGCGGGGGAGAATTAAACTCTACCTATCAAAGAGAAATATCTTGGAGAATTTGTTAATAGGTTTTAAAACCACCTTATCTATCAAGCAACGAAAAGTGACTTAGGAAGTAGGAAGTTGTATTTTAGGTTAATCACCCTGGTGCTGATAAACTGATGGATTTGAAAATAACAATACTGAAAGCAGACAGACAAATTCAGAGAATCCTGAAATAGCCCAGGGTGAGATCAAACAAGCAAACAATAGAAAAATAGATGCATTTGAGAAATAGTAAAAAGATAAATTTGCTGTATGAGGCAGAAAAACGTAAAAATTTTATGTCATATTTTAAATTTGAATTAATTTTCAAGATAGAAAATCCATGAGAGACAAAGAAGTTGAAGAATAAGAGCATGAGTTCAGCATTGAATATTTTGAGTTTGTGCTCTGAGGTCTAGTGGATACTAATTTGTCACTACAGCATTTGTTCTTGCCTTACTCTGATAACAATCTCCTTTTTTTTTTTGTGGGGGATCTACCCATACCTACTATCTTGCACAGGGCTATACCCAGTGGTGTGCTGGTAAACAAACTTTCTAAAATTAATAAAGCCCTAAGTTGTGATTTAAATATTCCCACCTTTTCCAACTTAATGCTACAAACAGTTGAACAACCAGCTCAGAAAATACTGAAATGTAGTTAACAGGCTCACTCTAGCACACTACTGGTTATTTCCCTTGCTTAGCAATAAAGCACATGACCCAAGCCTAAGCCAGTCAGTGCATTGAATAACTTCTGGTCATGGTGATTGAATCAGAGATGGGCAATGAGAGCCAATGAGATGCAAGGAAACTCTAGCTATACATCATGGGAAAAAATTCCTTTTCCTCAACACATAAACGAGATGATGCAACGCAACTACTGCACCATGAGAAGTTAAAGGCTAGAGCCAACCCTGTAGAAAGCAGATCTGAGAGACTAAAAGAAAGTAAATCTAGATGACATTATGTAAGCCCTAAATCTAGCTGTAGCTAAAACTAACTCTATTCATAGTTTTCATTTAAGTGAGCCAATAAGTTCCTTTATATTCTTTATTTTTGTGATTTGGTGCAACTAAATTTTGCATTGCCTTTCTTTTACATTCAGAGAATCTCAGCTGATACACTTTGTGATATCCAGATAATTGGTTACATGAATCTGAAGCTCAGTGAAGAAGTTCAGGATTATCAGAATTTAGTGAAAATTTAAACCATGAGAGGGACAAGCTCACCAGGAGAGAGAACCACCCTGCTAATCTTAATATTCTTAAAATACTGTAGAATCAGAGAGCTTGGAGAAGCATTAGAGATTATCAAATCCAGCTCCTTCATTTAGCAATTAAGAAAACTGTAGCCCTAAATAGTATAATAACTTGTCCAAGGTCATTTAACTGGCTATTTCATGACAGAGCCAGGACTGAATCCCTGATTTTCTGACTTCCATGTAGACTTTTTTCTAAGTCATCACAAGCTCCGAGTTATTAGGGTTTCACTTAACTCAATAAATATATGTTCTGTGTATATTGTGAATAAAAAATTATGTAACATCTTAGTTGAATGGATAGCACTTTGTTTCAAAGCACCTTTTATAATTTAATATTTTTGCCAACCTTGTAAAGTTGGTTAGGCAAGTGGTTTGGAAGTAAGAAAATCTAGGCTTAGAATACTTGAATGACTTTTCCAAGGTCAAACAGCCAGTGAGTAGCTACCAGTATAGAACACATATCTTCCAATGTTCTTCCTTCTGCCTCTTTCAATGTGACATCTCATTGCAAGTGTTAAAGGTATAAATTAGCACAGCTTCTCAGGATTTGTGATGACTTCTCAGAAACTTCGGGAAAATACATTCCGAAATGTTTATACTCTGTACTATTTTTTCTTTTATTCATATTTTAATTGAAAAATAAAAATGTGTTTATATTTATGGTGTATAACATGATGTTTTGAAACATGTGTATTGTGGAATGACTAAATCGAACTAGTTAATACATATGCATTACCTCCATACTTATCAGTATTTTTTTGTGATAAGAACCCAATCTTCAAGTATATAAAATCTGCACTATTTCTAGTTCTTCAGGCTGCTAATATTCAGAGTGCTTAGCAGTCACAGTGCTAACACAGATGGTTTTATAGGAGGTATATTTGTTTCTGGGGGCTGCTGCGACCAATTACCATAAATTTACTGGCTTGCAATGATGGAAATTTATTTCCTCACAATTTCCTCACCATTCTGGAGGCCAGAAGTCTACAACCAGGGTCATACTCCCCACAAAACCTTTAGGGAATAATTTGTTCCATATCTCTTCCAATTTCTGATGCCTGCCAGCTTTCTTGGCTTGTGGCTACATCACACTAATCTCTGCCTCCATCTTCACATAGCCTTTTTCTCATTGTATCTGTCCCCTGTGTGTATCTTATAAGCACACTTGCTATTGGATTTAGGACCCATCCAGATAATTCAGAATGATCACCTCTTCTCAATAGCCTTAACTTAATGACATTTGCAAAGACACTTTTCCAAACATCACAACATTCACAGGTTCTGGGGACTAGGATATGAATATATCTTCTGAGGGACTGCCATGAAGGTCACTACAGGAGGCAAAGGAGAAGAGTTATTCATTCAAAGGTCAGGAGCTTAACAAGTGAAGTGATTCAAAGCTCTGCCAAAGCGATGACCAAGCATTCTCTTTCCCAGAGTCTTCAGTTCATCTACAAATTTTGAAAAAAGTCCAAGAGGTCAGTCTTCTGAAAAAATTCCCTACCATCAGCTTTGTCAGATAGTCATGAGTCTTGGGCTGGAGGGGGTGAGAATATATCCAACAAGTTGGGCCTGGCTTACATGCTTGGGCACATGCCCTGTTTATATGATACCCTCTGCCAAAGTCAGCTTCATGCCAAAAGGCAATCTTGAAAAGCCACTGTCGAAATAAGAGCTCCTGTTTATCTCTGACCAGCATAGCAAGTTCTCTGCATCACTCACTCTCAGAGAGCCGGCCACTAGACTAGTCATGTTCTTCCTGCTGATCCTTTGAACAAAGCTTGATAGGTGTTGATTTCCAGCTCCAGAGCTGTGCCTGTGATGTATCACAATCTGCAGAACTTACATATAAGTGACAGTAATTCAGGGACTAATGACACATCTACTGTATGATTATTCTTCCATGGGAAAGACACCCTCTTTTCCACACTATTGGGAAGAAAAATAAGAAGGGAATTGATACTTACTAAGCACGACGAGTCTGTTTAGTTTGCCCCAGATCCACTCTCAATCCTTATTTAATCTGTTTCACAGTTCACTCCTGTGACCTTAATGGACTTCCTTACCAAATGGCTTCAAGTTAGGTTTAACCAATAGAAGACCCTGAAGGAAACTAGAGGGATGAAAAGAGAGGGAAGAAAGCTACACAATTCATTTCCCCGTTCCCCAGGGATTGCCAAGGGCTGGCCACATCTCTCCACAAAAGGCCTCAGCACCTGTCTGATAGCTCGTCCTACACAGCCTTCTTAGGTTCTCCATGGGTCCCAGGAAACACTTCTGCTCACATCTTCAGGCCTAAAGCTGGTGACCCCAGAATATTGTACTATATTTTGTAGTTGTCCTCTGCCCTGTCTACGCATTGTCCAGCTCTACATTTTCCTAATTTGAATGGGCCATGTTTTCTGGCAGGACTCAGACTGATGAAGCCCCAGTTCTTTTATGATATTTGCTAGATGTTTTGTTTCAATGATTACAACAGTCCTGTAGATACTCTTAACTCCATATTATAGATGAGGAAACTGAGGCAATACGGCCCTATGAAGTGATACTGTGCTACGAGAAACAGCTAGCAAGTGAGCAGTGAGAAGTCAAACCCAGATTTGTCTAACTTCAAAGCCCTTGGATTTTCAGTCATTTCTTCTCGATACTGAAGATACGTCTTATAGGATGCCTGGAGAAACGGAGTTTTAAGGCACAAAAATGGCAGAATCGTTCAAATGCTTTATTCGAAGTTAACCTTCATAAAGCTGTTCAGAGGCCCCAACTCTGTCTCGTATTACATGCAAAAAAACAAACAAAAACAATCCCGCAGACACAATAACTGAATGTAATTGATGTCTTTACTGTAGTCTCCTAAAAAGGAGCCAGGAGTAGATTACATTTATAATGCAGAGCCAAACTTCTTAAAAGCCTCTTTCCCTCTTTATTCTCCCTGTCAACTTATGTCACAGATGGCAGCTACCCACAAAGTCAAATTTTTTTCCTAACCACCTCCATGCTCTCATGATCTCCAATAACATACTTTCGGCCTCCTAGTCCCTCTGTCCTTTCTTTTTGTTGTTGTTTTCCTCCTGCCAGTAACTCTGCCTTTTCCAACAAAAATCCCTCTTGTCGGGAGAGCATTAGGATAAATATCTAACGCATGCAGTGCTTAAAATCTAGATGATGGGTTGATGGGTGCAGCAAACCACCATGGCACATGTATACCTAGGTAACAAACCTGCACGTTCAGCACATGTATCCCAGAACTTAAAGAAAAAAAAAATCCCTTTTCTCTCTTCTATCTTCTCCACAATTTCTTTTGGTTTCTGTCCTCAATTAACACACAACTGAAGAACTAACTGCTTGATAGCTACCTGAGCAACATACACATTTTGTTGGGAGAGTGGGAGTTCTGTTAATAGACTAAACTATTTGTTAATATTTTTTCTGTGACATAGTATAGAGTTACTGTTATTTCCTCAAGAAGAAAAGATGTTGGTGTCTCATATAAAATCTATGCTAAGGATAAAATATATATTACAATTGCCTGGAGCAAGAGAAGGGTAGTGGGAGAGAGTGAAAGGACTCTTCAATTCACATCATATCCATTCCGTCAATGCCCCAGCAAACTATAGTGTAAATATTTGTTTGAACGCAAGTGTTTGGAACTCTGGACATATTTTATTTGAGAAACATCATTACAGACTACATTTTTTATCCATTATAAATAGTATTTGCATTAAAATTATAACAATTAATAATATTTCCTTATCAATAAATTCACCCTCTGTCTTCTATGTCCCAGTCTCTAGTGAGGCAGTCACACAGTCAAGCTGAGCCAAGAGGAGCTCTATCTACTAGAAAGTGATTCTAGGAACCATTACATTTCACAGCTTTTCTTAAACACCTTAATTGGCAGAATTCAGTAAAAGGTAGAATAAGTCAGTACAAGCAATTTGCAGTAGTTTTTTTTTTTTTTTTTTTTCAGTAACATTTATAGTTTCAGAGCCGTTTATCCCAAAGCATTCTCTTTGTCAAGGCAAAACGGAGAGTAAAATATAAGAGGATGATTCACTCTCAGACTTGAAAGAAAGGCACTCACAGAAACATTAGACAATGAAACCAGCTCATTCCAATTCTATCTATGGTTCATGCAGATGACAAGGATTTTCATTTTCCTGGTTTCAAAAAAGGCATCAATCAAACTGAGAAACAGTCAGTTTGTTTTTCGCTTGGACCCTGTAGGGTCAGGAGTAGAGAAAGGTAGAGAACCAACACTTGCTAAGCACCTGCCCTGTGAGACATCACCAAGTAATTAATAACTTACCTTATATCACAAAAATACAAAATACAGAGGCTGGGAGCTGAAGAGTATTCATATGTTTGTTGTCAGACCTCTCCACCTCCACCCTCTTACTAAATTATAATATCTGTGGAAGCAAGCAGCCCATCAGTCTGTTGCTAAATCCCCAGAGCCTAACATATTAGGTTTGTGCAAAAATAATTGCAATTTTTGCCATTACTTTCAATGGCAAAAACTGCAATTACTTTTGCACCAACCTAACAGTACCTGGCCCATAGAAAGAGCTCAACAAGAATATATGGAATAAATGAACTAATGAATGAGTTCCTTCTGACTTCAAAGCCCAGGGTTATTCCACTTCATCTTGCTTGTAGCTGGAAAAATAAAATTCAAACAGTGGTTGTCCTTAGATTTCGAGATGTCTGCTGTGCAGTGTATTGATATCAGGATAGTATTTCTTCCTTTACAAACAAAATAGTTCCCCTCGACGTAAGTTTGCTTTGAAAAACCACTCAGTGACATCAAATTCAAAATGTAAATCGCAGTTTTTGTTAGCAAACAAACCTAGTTCCCTTAATGATGATTGACCACTTAACTTCTACCTCTATAGTTAATTTGGGAGCAAATTGGAAAACAAAGTTTAGCAGAAACGATGACATTATAATGGAAATTCTGAGGAATATCTCATACTGTTTCAGGTTTGCTTTGGCTGTGTTTGCAGCCAAAATTCAGTCACAGTCAATCAACCAATTGTTTCCTCTGCACTACACCAAAGGAGTGGTTGGTCTAATTTTTTTTCTGTGCCACTGAATTGATGAATTGCTTTGGCATCAGGTAGATCAGGTAGTCAGCTTTTATCTTGGGAAATAATCATCTTCTGCTGGGAGAGCTATTCAGCTGTGTGGTAGTGCTTTATCATAGGCAGCGCATAAGTGGTGCTGTTTGCAATTTGATAAACGTGCACTGTAAGGCACAGAAGTCCCCAAACACAAGTCTCATATGTAAACACAATCAAATCATGCTGTTAACTAGGGAACTGAATTGTCATTGCTCATCCTTCTCTGTCTTTTTCACTCCTCTGTAAAACAAAAAAATCCTCATGCTTCATTCTGTACAAGCAAATTGAGAGGCATTTCTCAGTTGCGGGTAGCATTAAGATGAGCATCAAATATTTTCCATCTGCTTTAAACTGAATTGATTGGGAAATACCATATTAAAACAATTTCATAAGAAACTGGAACATGGTGAGTGTGGTAGCTCAAATCTGTAATCCCAGCACTTTGGGAGGCTGAGGTGGGCAGATCACATGAGGTCTAGAGTTCGAGACCAGCGTGGCGAACATACCAAAACCTGTTCTCTACTAAAATTACAGAAATTAACTGGGTGTGGTGGCACGTACATGTAATCCCAGCTACTTAGGAGGCTGAGGTAGGAGAATTACTTAAATTTGGAAGGTGGAAGTTATAGTGAGCCGAGATTATGCCACTGCACTCCAGCCTGGGCAAGAGTAAGACTGACTCCATCTCCAACAAAAAAAAAAAAAAAAAAAGAAACTGGAACACTGGGGAATATCTAAGAAATGCAGAAGGATAGCTAGTTTTTTAAAACTTTTCTTTCCCAAGCCTTTGGAATCATAACACTTCAGGTTAGGAGAAATCAAATGTTGCATGTATATGCAACGTGCGCACACACACACACAAACACACCTGTCTCTCTTCAGACACTAAGGACCAAAGTTAATTATTTTAATTATTGCTGACATTTGTGCAGTGGATAGTAAGTGCATTTTAAAAATTATGAAATTGAAGCAGAAAAATTAAGCAACTTGCCATAGGTCCCATATTTAGTAAGTGGAAGAATCAAAATTGGAACCCAGTTTTATCTCTATATCTTCACTACTGCATGCACCACCACACTTCTGTAATATTCCTGCCAATGTATGCTTGAATTCCTTTTTTAAGCCAGTCCATGAACTCAGTTTCTCCCATTTGAATTTGAATTGCCTGCTCTATGCAGTGAATTAAAAGTTGTCTTTCTATAACTTCTGCCTAGTGATCCTAGGACTGGCCTGAGGCCTTTCTAAGTGCAACTCCTCTTCCAAGCGACAAGCTTTTGAATATTAAAAGCTGGTAATCATGTCACCTTGAGCTTGCTTTCTGGAGCCTGGGTAAATATTTCCAAGTCCTTCAGCCATCTTCTCTATAACATGGTTTTGTTTTCTTAATTACTGTCTATCGTATATGTCTTCCTCTTAAAATGTGGCTCAGTATTACTCATAAGATGTCAGCTTTCATCTGGCCTCCCTAGGAAGACCAGAAATTTTACCCCCTCAATCTATTAATGCATTGATTAAATCAGAATTTCTCTCTGCCCCAACAACCCTATGTTTTTAAATCTATACTTTACGGGCATGCAGCCTTGCCTCAGAATCCCCAAGACCCCACACAGAGTGTCAAATCTGTAACAATCCTCTTCTAAAAACGTAAAGCAAATCCTACATGAAATTAACCAGAGCACCCAATGGGACTCTATTTTATGAAACTTAATCCACTTTAGTGTCCTGCTTCTCTCCCTAAAGCCTCATGGTCCAAGCATCCTCTATCTTTAAAAGGTCTATAAATCCTTAAGTGCTTGCCACAAACCCAGTTACTCTCCCAGGAAAGTACAGGCATATCTCATTTTATTGTGATTCACTTGATCGTGTACTGCATTTTTCACAAACAGGAGTTTTGTGGCAGCTCTGCTTCAAGCAAGTCTAGCAGCACGATTTCTTCCAACAGCATGTGGTCACTCCATGTCTCTGTGTCACATTTGGGTAATTCTTGCAATATTTCAGATTTTTTCATTATTACATCTATTTTGGTGACCTGTGACCAGTGATCTTTGATGTTACTACTATAACTGTTTGGGGGTGCCCATGAACCACTCCCATATATAACTGTGAACTTAATTGATAAAATTATGTATATTGTGACTGCTCCACTGACTGACCATTCTCCCATCTTTCCCTGTCTCCTTGGGCTTCTCTATTGCCTGAGACACAGCAATATTAAAATTAAGCCAATTAATAACCCTACAATGGCTTCTAAGTGTCCAAGTGAAGGGAAGAGTCACACATATCTCACTTTAAATCAAAAGCTACAAATGATTTTTAGTGAGGAAGTTACGCCAAAAACAGAGATAGGCCAAAAGCTCGTTCTCTTGCACCAGTCAGTGATCAACATTGTTAATGCAAAGAAAATGTTTTTGAAGGATTAAAAATGTTATTCCAGTGAACACATTAATGATAAGAAAGTGATATGAATAGTAAGAAACAGCCTTATTGCCAATATGCGAAAGCTTTAGAGATCTGGATAGATCAAACTAGACACAACATTCCCTTAAGCCAAAGCTTAATCCAGAAAAAGGTCCTAATCTTCAATTCTATGAAGGCTGAAAGAGGTGAAGAATCTGCAGAAGAAAATTTGGAAGCTACCAGAGAGGTTGACTCATGAAGTTTAAGGAAAGAAGCTTTCTCTATACCATAAAAGTACAAGGTGAAGCAGCAAAGCTGATGCAGAAGAGTCAGCAAGTTATACAGAAGGTCTGTTAAGATCACTGATAAAGGTGACTACTCTAAACAACAAATTTTCAATGCAGACAAAACAGTCTTAATTTGGAAGAAGATGCCATCAAGGACTATCAAGCTAGAGAGAAGAGTCAATGCCTGGCTTCAAAACTTCAAAGCACAGGCTGACTCTCTTGTTAGGAGCTAATGCAACTGGTGATTTTAAATTGAAGCCAGTGTTCCGGGCCTTAAGAAATCTGCTGTGCCTATGCTCAATGAGATTTTATTGTTTTAAACTTTATTTAAACACAATGGATGGCAGCACATCTATTTACAGCATGATTTACTGAATATTTTAAGTCTACTGTCAAGACTTAATTCTCTGAAAAAAAATTCTTTTAAAAATATCGCTGCTCATTGACAATGCACATGGTCAACCAACAGCTCTGATAGAGATGTATAAGTAGAAAAATGTTGTTATCATGCCTGCTAACGCAACGTCCATTCTGCAGCCTATGAATCAAGGGGTTATTTCCAACTTTCAAGTTTTATTTAAGAAATACATTTTGTAAACCAATAGCTGCCATAGATAGTAATTTTTCTGATGGGTCTGGGATAAGTAAATTGAAAAACTTCTGGAAAGGATTCACCAATTTAGATGCCATTAAGAACATTGGTAATTAATGGATGGAGGTCAAAATATCAACATAAACCAGAGTTTTAAGAAAGTTGATTCCAATCCTCATGGATGACTTTGAAGAGTTTGAGACTTAATTGGAGGAAGTAACTGCAGATGGGATGGAAATAACAAGAGAACTAGAAGTGAAGCCTGAAGATGTTACCAAATTGCTACAATCTCATGATAAAACTTGAACGGATGAGAAGTTGCTTTTTATGGATGAGCAAAGAAAGTGGTTTCTTGGGATGCAATCTACCCCTGGGGTAAAGATGATGTAAACACTGCTGAAATGACAAGAAATGATTTAGCATATTAAATCAACCTAGTTGATAAAGAATGGTACAGTTTGCGAGGATTGGCTCCAACTTTGAAAGAAGTTCTACTGGGGGTAAAATGCTACCAAAAAAATTCATATGTCACAGAGAACTCTTTCTTGAAATGCAGCAAACTTCATTGTTGTCTTTTTATAAGAAATTGCCAGCCGGGTGCAGTGGCTCACACCTGTAATCCCAGCACTTTGGGAGGCTGAGGCGGGCAGATCATAAGGTCAGGAAATCGAGACCATCCTGGCTAACATGGTGAAACCCCGTCTCTACTAAAAATACAAAAACAAAATTAGCCAGGCATGGTGGCAGGCACCTGTAGTCCCAGCAGCTACTTTAGGAGGCTGAGGCAGGAGAATGGTGTGAACCCAGGAGGCAAAGCTTGCAGTGAGCTGAGATCATGCCACTGCACTCCAGCCTGGGTGACAGTGCGAGACTCCATCTCAAAAAAAAAAAAAAAATACATATATATATAATCTCCACAGCCACCCCAACCTTAAGTGACCACCACCCTGATCAGTGACCATCACCCATCAATGAGGCAAGATCCTCTACCAGAAAAAAGATTACACCAGCAAAAACATTAAGATTACACCAGCAAAAAGATTAAGACTCAGATGATTGTTAGCAGTTTTTAGCAACAAAGTATTTTTAAATTAATTACGTACATGTTTTAGACATAATGTTATTGCACTTAATAGACTACAGTATCTTATAAATATAACTTTTACATGAACTGGGAAAGCAAAAAATTTGTCTGACTTCTTTATCATGATATTCACTTTATTGTGGTAATTTGTAACCAAGCCCATGATATCTCTGAGCTATGCCAAGGCTTTTCTTGCTTAAGTTGTCATTACTGTTAAAAAGGTACAGTCACTCATTACCCTTGCCTTTGCTGATGAGGCCAACCAGGGACAGGTGCATGACTCAAGTGACTGCACATGAACTGGTTACCTCTGGAGTGGCTATAATTAACTACAGAAAAAAAAAAATGCTTCTTATCAAGTGGGGCCAAAACAACCTCATCATATATTGTTTTTAAATGAAAGAATGTTACTCTTCAAGCTCCATTGTGTGAGAGAATTGTATTTTACTTCTGAACTTTATTCTTAGTGCGAGTCTCCATTTGACTGGGGATTAATCTCAGGTAATTCAAGGACTCCCTTCTTCGGGAGAAGTTACCTTTAGTTTGGGGGAGTTTATGGACTGCCAATGCTTTGCTGGGGAGAGGGCATCTGATTTGGGCTGTCGTTTATCCTCACCAGCATCTGTCAAATTGTCTTCCTCCTTAAGTCACCTCCTGGTTTTCAGTCATTGCTGCATTTCGGTTTGGGATATGTCATCTCAGTTGTTGAACACAGGCCTTCTCTTGGCACTTGGGGGTTACTCTTTCTAAGTGCTTGGGATGATTTTTTTTTTTTTTTTTTTCACCATGCCAGAGTCACAAAAACTCACTAAGGCTGTTTCTATCTCTTTCCTAATTTGCATTCTCCCAAATCTCTGGCACACACACCCTCTTAGGCTCCCTCTGAATTCCCAAACTTTTGAAATACAAAAATCAAGGAAAGACCCTTCGTTTCTCCTTTCAACGTGCCATTATTTTCTTGCAATGAGCTTAGAACCTCCTTTCTATTACCTAAATGGCAAAAAGAGATAGTAGGAATAAAAAATCATTTAAATTGCTATCCAAAAAACATTAGTCTTCTGGAGGCATAAATTCAGGGCACACACAAAGACAGGAAGATTCACTCAAGTCCAATGGCTGCACCAAATGACAATGGAGGGAGTCCAGGTTTCATAACAAATGTGCCTCACATACCATCTTAGGCCCTCGTAAGTGACTTGACTGCTAACGTGACCTCTTCTTCTTCTATCTCACCATCTATATTCTTGCAATAAACTCCTATCTTTGTTAACAATCTGTGCATGACACTTCCTTGTGGCCCAGAAAAAAACCGACTGGCAGAATTAGTAAACAACATTATAGACTCCATTAACACCTCCACATATCCACACACATACACAAACACATACAAACACACACACACACACACCCCTTTCTGCAGCAACACTGGTTGGTAACTAGATATTGGCAATAAGATCCAGTGTGAAAAGATGGACTGAACCAATCAGATTCTTGCTTTCAAAAGTTTAAACTGAGGAACAATCAACAGAATCAAATAATACTCATACCAGAAAACATGTATTGAGCAGATACTATGTGGGAAGCATTATGCTACCTGATTTAAATGCATATTTCATTTAAACCTCACACCAATCATTTAAAGTAGGTATCATTACTATCTTTACTTCATAGGTGACCCAATTAAGACAGAGAAATTAAGTAACATGCTGAAAGTCATGTATATGAAGCCAGGATTAGAACCCAATAATTCTGACCCCAGAGTCTAGGCTCTCAGCCACCTGTGTGACAAGGAACAGATGCAGGAAGAAAAGCCACATACAGTGTTAGCGTCATAGTAAACTAATATTATGAAGAAATAGAAAATGTATAGTGCCACAAGCTTGTGCAGTGATGGTGGGGAAAGGCAGAAGATCTAATCTAATCAGAATCATAACTAGATCATTCTGAAGAAGTGATATTTGGGCTGAGATCAAAAGGTTATATCGGAGCTAGCTAGTCACCACAAAGCGAGAATAGCACCGGCACAGCACCCCTGTGGGCCTGAAAGAAGCCCAGAATGGCTGGAGCAGAGAGAGTGTCAGGGAGACTGGTGAGCAATGACACTAGAAAAGAAAGCAGAAAACACATCATGCTGGGCCTTGTAAAGTATGTTAATAAATTTTACTGGGAATAGCCATCCCGCAAGAAGAAGCTCAAGTCCTGAGTTTCCATCACTTCTTACCTCAAGCAGTCATCATGGATAAACAAACACGACTGCAAACGTACAAGGTAGAGAGTCTGATTTGTTCAACTTGGCTGAGGTATCTCCCACTTATCCAATCAGCAGGAGGGGGCAAGGTCACATGGTCACCGGAGCCCATCAGTGTGAGGAAGCAAAAGCGGTTTACTACAAATATATGTATTAGACCACAGATTCCTGCATTCACCAGCATCTTTGAAATTACAAGATTCCCAGACCTACTCAGATTTACCTGGGTCGCTGAGTTTTATTGTAAAGATAAAATGGGACAAAAAAAAAAAAAACAAACACCCTGAAGCTGACTTAATAGGCTTGGAGCTAGGTCTTATAGAAAAAGATGTTTATTCAGAAAACATCAGTAGCACTAACATCTACTACACACAGCAAAAGTTCTAGCCACTTGGTCCTGTGATTAACCTGGCAACAACAGTTGTCCAACTGGAATGCTCTGCCATGAAAGGTTTCTTGGTGAGTCTACGGCTCTGCTTCTTCTACTTCCATTACTATGACTTCACTCACTCTGTATCTTCTGTTCCAGTTCCCTAAGAGCAAGGACTTGATGGAGTTGAACAGTTGCCCTCTGGTTTTAGGCTTCCCTGTTGAGGAGGATGCTTCTCAAGGTCTCCAGGGATAACCTAAAGAGGGTTGCCATTGCTCCAGTTCCATTTTTCTCCAATCTGCTGAAGGCAACACAGTGGTGCTTTGAATAAAGGACTCAATCTTTGTGCAAGATAACTACTGCCAACAGGAGTCTAGAACTGGCCACAGATATATTTGGTTTGACTTGCACAACATTGGCTCACACAGTACTTATTTAATAATGTTTAACCATGAATGATTTTTGAATAGGGAAATTTCACATAAAAATTCAGATTTCCAGCTTTCCTTGAAAAATTAGAAAGTCAAGAAACACTAGCCACAGTCAACAGGCACTGAGTACTATATGAGCCATTAAAAAGCACCTGAGCTCTTCAGTTCACCAGAGTCCCTAACTTAGGCTACTGTCAAAGAGTTTCACTGCCTTGACTGACCCTTGTGGGCATTGGAGTTGGTGAACACTAAGGTAAAGAGTGATGTGCAGTTACTTTAATCAAAAGAGAGTTTATGGGCACTTGAAGAGTCACTGCCTATAGTACTTCACCAATTGTGATTCAGAAACTATGGCCAGTGTGATTTCATCACTGCTGGCAGCTCCTAGAGCAACTTTGAGATAGCCTCTCAATGCTGCTAGCTAGTGTCCCTACAAGCTGCTGCCTAATCAGCAATTGATCCTTTACTCATCCTGATAGCTTAACCCAGACTTGACCTAAGCATTTTTAAAAAGAGGCAGGGATAGACGAAGGAAGGCCTTGTAGCACATTGGCCCAATCCCATGTCACATCTCAGTTCATTCTTCTCTGCCCTAATAATGCCTATTACAAAACACAGTAATAATGGGGTATCCTTGCCAAGCTACATGCTGCTTCTGGTTATCAGATGACCCAGAGGGGTAGAGACACCTCATGCTGGTAAAACTGGACACTCACATTTGTTGTACTAGTACATTCATGCTTCTCTCTTGAGAAGAGATGCTACACAACGTAAGGTAAAAATCACTGTTTTACAGGGCAAATTGGTGTCCACCTATCTACCAGGCATATGACCCTGGGAAAGTCACTTAATTTGTTCCTGCTTCAATTTCTTTATCCACAAAATGTTGATAATATGTGTTTCAGTGGATACTCTGAGGATGAAATACAACGAAGGTGTACACTTACTTCTTCACCCTTTTAGGGTATGAAACAATCTCAAACTCAGCTGTTTTAATATTTAAATTAAGTTAACTTCTCTCACCCTAGCCCTCATATTGTCATCATGAGAAGCTTCTTCTTGCCTTATTCAGGTTCTGACTCCCCCGAAGGCCTTCTTTAATGCAAATGCTTAGTCCTGGTTTTCCGGAGAGAAGATCTGATCAGTCCTACCAGTGGCTGCATTTTTTTTCAAACCTGCTGCAGCTGTCAATATATTAAGGTGAAAGCCATGTGGCCTCATTGGTGAACTCATGACCAAAGCATCCCACCGTGCTGCCACATGCCCCTAAACCATGAAACCCAGGAGGCCCCGGAGCCTGCGGGCTGTGCCCAGCTTAGTGCAGCTGCTGTGGTCAGCAAACACGTATCATGAATGCAGGGAGAGGCCCTGTGGTCCAAGGGGTAGATACCACTATGGAAGCATCATCCTCTGTCCCTACCTCATGGTTCAGCTTCTGATTTTACAGACTTTCAAGCTACCCAGCTCCTTTAACAGACCCTCACAATCCAATACCCAATCCAACACAGCCGAGTTTAAAAATGTTTCCCAACTCAAGGCACACGGTAGCAGAACCATTCTCATGGGACAAAATGCCAAGGTCCCCAAAGGTGGAGAATGGCCCTCCTCTCCTTCTCAACTCCTTCCATCTCCCACCGCTGGAGGAGCTTGTTTCCTCCCTGGAAAAACATGGAAACATGAAAAGGTCCTGCCGATGCTCTTCTTCACCCTGCCTTGCGATTAAAGCCTCCCCTGTACCCCTTTTAGGGCCACATACGTTTTAGACCACCTAGTGACTTACAGACAGGCTAAAATGCGGGCTATCTGACAATATGAGTTTACATTTCTCAGCAATTATTTAGGACAGGTGTTGCTACTGTGCCCTGCCCTAAGGAAAACGGTAAAGCAGGTGGAGTGGGTAGGGCACAAGAGGAGAAAGAGTGTAGCAGCTGAGGATGGAAACTGATGACAGATCACCTGAGATCAGGCCTCAGTTGTGCCACTCCCTTGACCCTGTGATCTTGACAAGTCACTTAACCTCCCTATGCCCCAGTTTTTTCTTCTGTCAAATAAGGCGATCACAAAGATTATAGGAATTAATATATGTAAAGCTCTTAGACCAGTCTCTGACATGTAAAAAAAAGAAAAAAGAAAAAAAAAGCATAGTCACCTTTATTCCAGTTCCCAACAAGTTCCTCATCTCCATCTGAGACCACTTGAGTCTGGACTTTATTGCCCATATCACTATCAGCATTTTGGTGAAAGCTATTCAACAACTCTCCAGGAAGTTCCAAACTTTCCTACATCTTCCTGTCTTCTTCTGAGCCCTCCAAACTGTTCCAACCTCTGCCTGTTACCCACTTCCAAAGTCACTTCCGCAGTTTCGGGTATCTTTATAGCAGCACCTCACTCTCTGTGGTACCAATTTACTGTATTAGCCCGTTTTCAGACTGCTATAAAGAACTGCCTGAGTAATTTATAAAGGAAACAGGTTTAATTGACTCACAGTTCAGCATGTCTGGAGAATCCTCAGGAAACTTACATTCACGGTGGAAAGCGAAGGGAAAGCAAGACACCTTCCTCACAGGGCAGCTGGACTGAGAAGTACTGAGCAAAATGGGAAGAGCCCATTATAAAACCATCAGATCTCGTGATAACTCACTCACTATCATGAGAACAGCTTGGGGGAAACCACCGCCATGATTCAATTACCTCCACCTGCTCTCTCCCTTGACACGTAGGGATCATGGGGATTATAATTCAAGAAGAGATTTGGGTGGGAACACAAAGCCTAACCATATCAGTTTGTTTCCCTCATTTGGGGAACTCTTGCTACTCCATTCCTCCAATCCCTCGCTCTCATATAAGTGTAGAAATTTCCATGGAGAGGGACTAACATGGTACCACTGAAAACCAGGAGGACACTGCATACCTGGCAACAACTGAGAAAACATGGCTTCCCAAATTATATTTTGCAGTCCATTAATATTAATATCTTATTGCCAATTTTTACATCTAACTGTATTATTGGAATATGCCCTTTGTTGCTTGTTAATAAAGGGAACTATTTATGGTTGTTAAAGTTAAAGGGGCCCAAAATAATATCACCCTTTTTTCTTATCCAAGGTGAGACTCCAATGAAAGAGAAAGAGTTAGGTAAATGATGGAAAAAAATATCAGATTTAGCTTAGCACAATGGTACATGCCTGTAGTTGCAGCTACTCAGGAGGCTATAGCAGGAGGCTTGAGCCCAGGAGTTCGAGGCCATAGTGCATTATGATCACGAAGCCTGGGCAACATAGCAAGACCCTGTCTCTTAAAAAAAAAAGTCAGATATAATACTGATAATGCTGATACAGAAATGCTGCTTAAGTGTGCGGCTACACTGGGTTTACCCATACTGGATTGCATACTCCCAGTCACAGGCAGCTCAGATCTACATTAGATAGGGCTTTTGCTGCAAAGATTATATTATGTCCCAGAGGAGACAAAAAATTATGCTTTATTCAACCAGACAGATCCCAAAGACAATGCAGCTATGAGGGGCTGTATGTCCCAGAGGAGACAAAAAATTATGCTTTATTCAACCAGACAGATCCCAAAGACAATGCAGCTATGAGGGGCTGTTTCTCCCCGACAGTCATCAATAGAATATTACCTCTCTCCACCGAGATGACATGTCTAAGGGACAGAAATAGGGACAATAATTCTATATGGAAATATATGAATGGGGAATAATGTTCCTCCTAATAATGATATTAACCTATGACCCTTCCCCTTTCCAACCATGGAAGCTCAGTTGTGTTAATCTTTCTGAATTTCATGACATTTTTAATAACAAAAATAGTTTTCAATTTGCTTCTCATGACTGAGGCCATTTCCTCCTTGGAATCTCTCAGAGGCTCCTCGATTTCTGCAAATCTTCATGAGGGTATTTCCTGGGTCCCCGTTTTTGACCATCCTCTAACTCTAAGTAGACTTTTTAGGTGGTTTTAAAAGCTTGTGTGGGCCGGGCGCGGTGGCTCAAGCCTGTAATCCCAGCACTTTGGGAGGCCAAGATGGGCGGATCACGAGGTCAGGAGATCGAGACCATCCTGGCTAATACGGTGAAACCCCGTCTCCACTAAAAAAATACAAAAAACTAGCCGGGCGCGGTGGCGGGCGCCTGTAGTCCCAGCTACTCGGGAGGCTGAGGCAGGAGAATGGCGGGAACCCGGGAGGCGGAGCTTGCAGTGAGCTGGGATCCGGCCACTGCACTCCAGCCTGGGCGACAGAGCGAGACTCCGTCTCAAAAAAAAAAAAAAAAAAAGCTTGTGTGATTTCACAAAGTATTTCTTGCTCCAAATTTTCTTTCAGTCAAGCTCCAGGATTATATAACTGATTTCTTAGTAAATATCTCACTGTGACCATCCCGTCTGCTTCTCACAAAGGGCTAGATGATGGTGTCTGAATCTCCAAGTCCCAGGGCAGGACATGACACACAGCAGACACTCAAGAAAGAAAGAATGGAGGAAGGGTAATTGAGAGAAGGGATACAATAGAGAAAGAAGGGAGAAAGAAAGAAAACATGGGGAAAGAAGAAAAAATGAAGGAAGGAGAGACTGCAAAAGGAAGCCAAGAGACCTGAGGAGCATTGCTTTCATTGGTAATGAAAGGGAGAAAACATTTATAACTAGACATGGTTCCAGTGTGTAATAGCGTTCTGAATTGGGGGCAGTTAATTAAACTTTCTGAGCTTCTATTTTCTCATTTATAAAAAAAAAATTATTTCAATATATTAGTTTGAGAATTAACCAAGTTAATGTCTGTGAAAATATCTAGCACATGTAATAAACGCTCAATAAATGTTCGTTACATTAAGGTATGCATTTTAAATCATCCAAGTACTGCCAACTGCTGAATTCTTTAAAGGCTGCGTTGTAGTTCCCTTCAGACTTGAAAACCCTGATTTTGAGTAAGACACCTGGATTAGATCCCAAAGAGCCACCATATGGAAGAATTTCACTTGGGGCTCTTCCTACAAAACCACATCAAATATATAAACGTGGGCTGACTCCAATCTATCTTCAGCTGGGTGGGGCACTCACACTCACTGCTACAATTATGTAGTGGAGTGGCTCAGTGCTTATCTGAAATCTTGATAATTATAAAAGGAGTCATATAGTCTTAAATAGCTTCTAAAAAACACTGCCGTAAAACAGAAGATGATAGTGTTTGCCTCAAAATAGATATCCAAACAGTTTCCCTTTCGTGATTGAAAACATAACAGTAAATTTAACTTCCTGTCCTGAATTCCTCATTAAACTTCTCTGCAGTTGAGTGAGTTTTAGAATTTCTCCCAAGCTGCAAGTCTTCAGTGACAGGCCTGGAATTTGGTTTGGAGAGAAGAGAGGCTACAACTAGGACTGGGAATCCAGGTGCCTGCACTCATTTCCCTTAACCTAAAAGCTGGCTTGGTAGGAAGCAAGAGGCTCTCAGTATTATCTGTTACCTTCAAAATGGCCAGAGGGTGTAACTCCCAGCAATTTTTTAAAAGATTACATGGTGTATTAGTTCTTTCAGCACAAGAATTTTATATATGTATGTGTGCGTGTGTATATATATACGTATACGTGTGTATATATATATTTTTGTTTGTTTTTGAGATGAAGTTTTACTCCGTCGCCCAGGCTGGAGTGCAGTTGCACGATCTCGGCTCACTACAACCTCCACAACGCAGGTTGAAGCAATTCTCTTGCCTCAGCCTCCTGAGTAGCTGGGATTACAGGCACCCGCCACCACACCGATCTAATTTTTTGTATTTTTACTAGAGACGGGGTTTTACCATGTTGGCCAGGCTGATCTTGATCTCAGGTGATCCACCTGCCTCGGCCTCCCAAAGTGCTAGGATTACAGTCGTGAGCCACTGCGCCCAGTCTTGTCTTAATAGTTTTAAATCCTCACTCAATACCAAGCATAACTCCTGACACATTGTAGGTATAGTCATTGATCAAAAGAATAATAGAAAAATCAAATGAAGGAAAGATTTGAAAAAATAACTGAATGAATAATTGAATGATGAATAAATGAGAGTCTGAAAGACAGTTCAATAGGGCTTTTCATGGTTTTACTTTTACGTTCAAGAATACATCTGCAGGTTTGTTATACTGGTAAATTGCGTGTCACAGGGATTTAGGATACAGATTATTTCATCACCCAGGTAATAAGCATAGTAACTGATAGGTAGTGTTTCTATCTTCACCCCGCTCTCACCTTCCACCTTCAAGTAGGCCTCGGTGTCTGCTGTTCTCTTCTTTGTGTCCATATGCACTCAATGTTTAGCTCCCACTTACAAGTGAGAATATAAACTACTTGATTTTCTGTTCCTTAGGTTAATAGTCTCCAGCCGCATCCTTCTTGCTGCAAAGGACATGATCGTGTTCTTTTTTATGGCTACATAATATTCCATAGTGTATATGTACCATATTTACTTAATCCAGTCTACTGTTGATAGGCATTTAGGTTGATTCCATGTCTTTGTTATTGTAAATAGTGCTGTGATGAACATGCAATGCATGTTCTTTATGGTAGAATGATCTATAGTTATTCGAGTATATACTCAATCATGGGATTGCTGAGTTGAATGGTAATTCTGCTTTGAGTCATTTAAGAAATCGCCAAACTGCTTTGCACAATGGCTGAACTAATTTACACTCCCACTAGCAGTGTGTAAATGTTCCCTTTTCTCTGCAACCTCACCAGCATCTGTTACTTGATGAGTTTTTAATAGTCCTTCTGACTGGTGTGAGATGGTATCTCATTGTGGTTTTGATTTGAATTTCTCTAATGATTAGTGAGGTTGAGCATTTTTTCATATGCTTGTTGGTTGCATGTATGTCTTCTTTTGAAAGGGGTATGTTCATATTCTTTGCCCACTTTTTAATGGGGTTGTTTTTTCTTGTTAATTAGTTCAAATTCCTTGTTGATTCTGGTTATTAGACCTTTGTCAGATGCATGGCTTGCAGATATTTCCTCGCACTCTGTAGATTGTTTACTCTGTTGATACTTTCTTTTACTATGCAGAAGCTCTTTAGTTTAATTATGTCCCATTTGTTAATTTTTGTTTTTGTCACAATTGCTTTTGGCATCTTCATCATGAAATCTTTGCTAAGTCAATGGGGCTTTTCAAAGTGCTTAAAGGCTTACAGAAGTGTTCAAATTTTGGCTTACATATTCAAGAACTACATTTTACATGGAGTGATGAGATGTGAGGGTCTAAACCCATATTAACCTGATTCATAAATCGATTAATTAATCAGTGTCAAATTACTAATTTACACTGAGAAAACTCAACTTTTAGCATTCAAAAATCCTTAGCCTAATTTCTGACTCACAGGAGGCATGCAACCATATTTACTGACTATGCATAATATTTAGTCAACTCAACAAATATTTAATGAGCGCACACAGTGATCCAGGCACTGAACTTAGCACGGGGGATACAGTGGTAAGGAAATCTATCATATCATGATCAGGCAAGCCTCTTTAATGGAAAAGTCTCTATGGGAACTTGATAAAAGGAAAAAAAGTTTGCATGTTGCATATAAAATCAGAGAAAAGATCTTAATAAATAATTTTATTATCTGCTGGGTAGATGTTTATGTCTTTCTACCTTCTTAATCTAGTATGTCACCTTAAAAAGAGCTGGCACCAGGCACTTGGATCATAAATATGGTATTTCATACTGGGTATGCTCTTTTGCCATGATCTGTTTACCTTTGATCAGAGGTTTAACACATTATCACCTTGTTTCTGCATCTTCATAAACCTCACTCAATGCTTAGTGCCTACTGGCCATCTAGCACTTTATGAAAAACTACGAAATAGTGACCATATATTTCAGAGCGAAAGATATGCACCCTAATCAGTGTGAAAGATTTATGAGGATAGCAGCACTTTTGAAATCTTAACTGTCATTAAACTGGAAAAAAAAACCCAGCACAGAGCTACTAAAATCAGACAGATGCAAGGAAGGACCAGAGTGAGTTGTGATTCTACACAGAAATGAAATGGAAAATAAGACAATGTTATGTGTATACCTGGATCTGTATATCAATATCAATATATGTGCATTCATTTGCTAGGGCTTCTGTAACAACATCATCAACTAGGTGACTTAAGCAACAGAAACGTATCGTCTCACAGTTCCTGAAGCTAGAAATCCAAAATCAAGATATTGGCGGGGTTGTTTCCTTCTGAGGACTGTGAGGGAGAAACTGTTCCACGCCTCCCTCCTGGTTGCTGGTGGTTTGCTGGCAGTCTTTGGTGTTCTGTGGCTTATAGGAGCATCATCAAAATCTCTGCCTTCATATTCACATGGCATTCTCCCTGGGTGTGTTTGTCTCTATGTTCAAATTGCCCCTTTTTATAAAAATCCTCGTTATATTGGATTAGATTTCACCCTAATTAGTTCATTTAAATTATCTCTGTAAAGACCTTATTTCCAAATAAGGTCACATGCTCAGGTACTGGGGGTTAGGGCTTCAACACATCTTTTGTGGGGACACTATTCCACCCATACAATATGTTTGTCATTCATAGAAGATTTCTGCACAGTAATCAAGAAAATATAAACAGTGATATCTTCTAGGGAGTTAGACTATGAGATCAGGGGAATTTTATTTTTGGCTTTTCATCTTTGAATACTCTATCAATTTTAACCATGAGTATATAATATTGTCTTGATTTTCAAATTACACCAGTAATGCCTACTTGGGGCTTTCTTCATTATGTTATTGGAAATAAGCAACAGAGCATTTAGCAGAAAATGAATAGCTGCCCCCAACATTCCATGTCTGAAACAAGCACTTCAGGGAGAAGTCTAGATTCTGTTTCCAGTGAACAGAGTGTTTTACTAAGCCATTTAATCTAGGTTGTAAGCTATCTGAGCTGGGACTAGTTTAATCACATTTTGGACACAATGCCCAGTATGTTTTTGGCCATGAACCTGGGCAAAAGGCAATGTCTGTGACCCATGTATGAGTCACCAGATCTTATTGGCTAATGCCAAACAATATCTCTTCTGTTCTTAAAAAGTGGATTAACGTGGAATTTGCTGTCTCTGCTAGCATCCCCCTAAAAGGACTGCAAACGTGAAGCGAAGCATGACAATCAGAGGCGCAGGCTCATTCCTGCTGCACGTGCATGTGGCAGTTTCCTCTAAGTGCTTCTGCAGTGCCAGGCCTCCAAGGCCACAAGTATGTATCCCACAGGGCTGAGCCAAGGAACTTCAGTGTGCGCCCTTTATCAGTCCCTTCAAGGCCAATGCCACACAAAATTTATTTCAGCTCTCTCTCCATTCAGTTCTCACGTCTATAGAAAGGAAAGTCAGCTAATGGAAACCTTTGATTTCAGTGTCAGTATGAGATTGTGTTGAAAGAGGAGTTTTAATGTGTAAGTAGAGAGGAGCTATTTAATTAATCAATCAGCAACTTCTACTTTCTTTAAGTGTTTGCTGAGTACCTGGCATTGGGGCACCATGTGAGTGCAGCGATTAGTGACAGAGGCCTCAGAATCAGAAAGACTAGAGTCTGAGTACTGACTCTGTCAAATACTTACAGTTGGACCACATGATCCTTCTAGTATTAAATCATCCTGAAATATAATTCACCCAAGGCAAGTAGAGGGCACATTCTTTCATAGGATAGCAAAACTAGATTATTATTTTATAAGAAATGAGTTCAATGTCATGTTAATAGGAAGAAAACTAATTTCTCATGAAAGATCAGAAAAGATTTCCTGAATTAAAGTTGTTTTTTTTCCCTACCCAATACCTTTGAATGTCTACTCAATGATGTGGTTAGGGGCCAGGCTCTTTCTATCTTCTTGCCCCACCATCTTATCACATTACTTTTTCTTCATGGTGGCTGGAGATCTATTGCACCTTCAATTATCACACTTGCTTTTCAAGCAAGAGGAAGGGAGGAGGGTCCAAACCCCTCTGCTTAATGAAAGCCCTTCTCATCAGAAGTAAGCTTATATACCATTGGGCAGAGCTGTGGTATATCACCACTGCTGGCTAGGCTGTGACTGAGAAAAATGAGTCCTTCATCCTCTATCCCCTAGGTTAGAGAAAAGCAAAGAAGGTATTTGAGAATCTGTGTTGAGTGAGCCAATCCTTGACAAAGGCAGGGATGGAGGAGAAGACATCAGTTATATAATGAGTTATTTATTTGCAAGTTAGTTTTAGCTTCACATTAGGATGAGGAACTAAGATTGGGAGAGGTTACAATTGCCCCAAATTTTGAGATAGGATTGGAACCTCAGTCATCGTGTCTCCAAAGTTTTTGCATTTAAGAACTTTGCTTGCTTGGAACAAGAATCTAGAGTTTTCCTTTAAGCACCTTTGATAGGAGTAATGTTCTCTATTAAGATATAGAAGTAACAGTCAAGTTTGCAGTTGGCAATATACCTCCTTGACTGGCTTTAGGACATGGTGGCAAGAACAATTTAGTTGATTATTCAAGGTAGAGGCCAGCATACCCTACCAGGCCATTTTAGCTGCTGCTCTCTCAATATGGTAGGCAAATATACATTTATTTTGTAGTCACTGATAAGGCCTCCAATTAGATTTAAGTAACAGTAATTGTCTCCATCTCTTGTATTGGTTGAAATCGACAAGCTAATATACCTTTTACAATCCATTTTTTAAGCTATAAGCAGAAGGATGTTTAAACTATTTTCTCAAAAAGCAAAAATATACAGTTCTCAGAACTTCTCCAAAAAGGTGATCAACAGGGCACTTATCAACTATGATTGCTAAAGAGACTGATGACAGATGGAGTTAGAAGGATTTAATTTGGTTTCCAGACACTGTAAACTGTGGATAATCTGATGCACAAAGAGTATGAAGTATGGAATGTTAAATAAAAAGTAAACCACAAGTGCAAAAGAGTCTTATGTCATTCAGTGGCAAGGTCTTCTGCTTACTCCAGTGGCTGGTTATTTAGAAGAAAGGTTCATCTTCACAGTGTGTCACCTAATGATTAGGACTGTACCTTGTGGAACATAGAAATGTATCATTTCAAGATAATACCTACCTTTGCATCACAGCACTAGGTGAGTCATTTGCAAAAGCACAGCACTTATGTCCTTGAAAATGAAAACTAAATTGAGTGGCATACAGAATAAGGTGCACAGCTATAGCACTGGGAATGTAACAGAATCAGATAATCAACTTTGGAAACTGAACCACAGCAAATGACTCATTCATTCATTCCACAAACCTTTATTGATCACCTACTGAGCTAATAATCACTGTGACCCTATTTGGAATAACTAGAACACAGATTAAGGGAGATAATGTCCTGCTTTAGATTGAGGGCCTAGTTAGACCAGGCACCATCTCACTTATTAATGGCTACCTTGAAAACAAACCTATCTTATCACCGCTCTCGGGAACAAGGGGGAAATGAGCACCCTATGACTGGGAGCATAAAAAACTAATTCTTACTATGACTTTAATGGGTTTTGAAGTCTTAAGAAGCAGGAACCTTTTGTTAAATAATCAAACAATTAAGAGATTTCTGAGAATCACACAGGGCTTATCCCAAAGTAAGCAAAAAGCTATTAGTCACCTACTGGGTTATCCAATTATTTATTCAATATGGTCTTTAAAGTAACCTAATGTGTATGAATTGAGCTTTGGGAGATATTAATGGCCATGGGGTATGACCTGGTGACAAATTTCCCTTAGTACTTTGCTGAATGAAGCATTTGAACTAGGCATCACAGTCATGATTTCTCATGCCCCAACACCCATCTTACCCAGTAGCAAATTTTGTATTATATTGAAATTGTCTCCTAAACTCTAACATATGTTCTCTAAGGAGCTGAGAGTCTCCCTTATTCATCTGTGTATACTCAGCAGTTAACATAAAACCTGGTATATAAAAGATACTCAATTAATTTTTGAAAGTATATGAATGTGTAAGCCATTTCTTTTTCAAAGGTAAAATTCACAACTCGTTAGGAGAATTATGTACATCAGAGGTATATAAATAACTATTCTTAAATTAATAAAAAGACAAAATAAATGGATGAGTAATTTTATTTGAAAACCTGTTGTCTTCTTGGAAACACAAACAAACACACAATCCCTTCATGTGTTCACATGAAGAGGAGAAATAGTGCCTAAGACAGTTTGGGATACTATATCAGAATACCATAGACCAGGTGGCTCAAACAGCAAACATTTATTTCTTAGAGTTCTGGAGACTGGGAATTCCAAGGTCAAGGTGCAAGCAGATGTGATGTCTAGTGTGGGCATCCATCTTGGTTTGCAGACAGCTGTCTTCTTGTATTCTCACAGAGCAAAGAGCAGAGAGAGAGAGGGGTTATAAGTTCACTTGTGTCTCTTCTTTCATGAGCATTCATACCATCATGAGGGCTCCCATCTCATAATCTAATTGCCAACAACAGCCCCACCTCCTAATACTATCACAATGGGGTTAGGATTTCCACATATGAATTTTGGGTGCACACAAACATTCAGTCCATAGCAAACAGTTTTCTAAGCTGAAGTCTTAAGTGTGGTCTTTGCTCCCAGGGACCCTAGCCATGTAGACGTGTTTTATAATTCACCCAATGTATAGGACCAAGTCCACAGTATTTTGTTCCGTTGTGTCATTGCTTATTTATTTGATTTTTATGCAGGTTCACACCATGACAATCAGGTCCTCTCAGTAGCTAATAATTGGGTGCTATTTCACACTAATGTCTGGTATTCATTTCATTGGGAAGGAACAAAAACATTTGTCTTTAAATAAAATTTATGCAGAAATAGATTCACTTACTAATTTAAATTCATGTACCACAGCGTTGAAATACTTTGGCAAAATCATTTTCTCTTCTCTGCAGTTCTTGTATCTCTTTTGTTTTCTTGTGATCCTTAATAAACAAGACACCTTCTTGGGAGGCATATTAAAGTGTGCAAAATTTAGATAATAAAGCAAATCCTGGGACACAGCATGTATCATGCATTATTCAATTTTTAGAATTTCAACAAATTTTCAGCTATGCCTGAACATGTGAATCAAAACAACATTCAACTAATATAGGTGGGTGCTAACTAGGAGGCCCTTTTCTCTTTTTCCACTTGAGGAACCTCTCTATTTTGGCAGCAGAAGGACTAATTAAGCCTCATAAGTTATGTGTGCTAAAAACTAGAGACCCCATAATTCTGATTTATTCTAAGGATAGACCCTCCTCATCCCCCAGTCTCTTACTGGATTCTAAGATGCTGCTTTTTGTGCATGCTTCTTTACTTCGATTAAGACTCCATAGAGATCTAAGGTAATTTCATCCAGTAAAACATTAGAGCTTCAAAGGAATTGAAGAATGTTGTTCTACGATAATCTCAGCAGAAGCTTAAAGGAAACAAAAAAAAAAAGATGTTATCTTAAAGAGATTCATAGAGGTAACTTTTGTCTAGTGAAATGAACCCCAGTAAAATTCCCAGGACAGTCACAAAGGTTTTTAAGAAAAATGAGTTAGCAGAAATGCCACTAGCTTGGATTGAAAGGAACAGATACAGATAAAATGAAAAGAGGTCTTTGAAATCCCTGAGAAAACTGCACACCTGAAAATATGGCTACTTTTTACAAAAAAATAAAATAAAGTAAAAATAACTCAGAGACACAGAATAGAGACAAGAGCCTAGAAGGCAGAGCAAAGAGCCATAAGGAATTACTCTCAAGTCTTTAATCCTATTTAAGAAACTACTACCTGTGCCTTGATGATTTTCAGAATGGCTATGGACTAGTGATTCCTATATACCTTCTATTTCTCCCTTTTTGAACAGGTGATTTTTTTCCCATAAGTTATTGGGGTATTGGGGTACAGGTGGCACTTGGTTACATGAGTTAGTTTTTTAGTGGTGATTTGTGAGATTTTGGTGCACCCATCACCCAAGCAGTATACACTGCACCATATTTGTAGTCTTTTATCTCTTGCCCCTCCCACTTTTCCCCCCGAATTGTCCAAAGTTCATTGTATCATTCTTATGCCTTTACGTCCTCATAGCTTAGCTCCCACATATCAGTGAGAACATACAATGTTTGGTTTTCCATTCCTGAGTTACTTCACTTACAATAATAGTCTCCAATCTCATTCAGGTCACTGCAAATGTTAATTCACTCTTTTTTTATGGCTGAATAGTATTTCATCATATATATGATGTAGTATTTCATCATATATATATGTGTGTGTGTATATATATCCTACAGTTTCTTTATCCACTTACTGATTGATGGACATTTGTGTTGGCTCCATGATTTAGCAATTGTGAATTGTGCTACTATAGATATGCATGTGCAAGTGTCTTTTTTGAATAATGACTTTTTTTTCCTCTGGGTAGATACCCAGTAGTGGGATTGCTGGATCAAACAGTAGTTCTACTCTTAGTTCTTTAAGGAATCTCCACACTGTTTTCCATAATGGGTGTACTAGCTTACATTCCCAACAGCAGTGTAGAAGTGTTCCCTGTTGACTGCATCCACGCCCACATCTACTGTTTTTTGATTTTTTGATTATGGCCATTCTCACAGGGAAAAGGTGGTTTTGAATTGTGGTTTTGATTTGCATTTCCCTGATCATTAATGACGTTGAACAGTTTTTCATATATTTGTTGGCCATTTGTGTATCTTCTTTAGAGAGTTGTCTATTCATGTCCTTAGTCCACTTTTTGATGGGATTTTTTTTCTTACTGATTTGTTTGGGTTTGTTGTAAACCCTGGATATTAGTCTTTTGTCAGATGTATAGATTGTGAAGATTTTCTCCCATTCTGTGGTTGTCTGTTTACTCTGCTGACTGTTCCTTTTGCCATGGAAAAGCCCTTTAGTTTAATTAGGACTCAGCTATTTATCTTTGTTTTTATTGCATTTGCTTTTGGGTTTTTGGTCATGAAATGCTTGCCTAAGCCAATGTCTAGAAAGGTTTTTCCAATATTATCTTCTAGAATTTTTATAGTTTCAGGTTTTAAGTTTATGTCCTTAATCTATTTTGAGTTGATTTTGTATAAGGTGAGAGATGAGGATCCGGTTTTATTCTCCTACATGTGGCTAGTCAATTATCCCAGTACCATTTGTTGAAAACGGTGTTCTTTCCCCACTTTCTATTTTTGTTTGCTTTGCTAAAGATCAGTTGGTTGTAAGCATTTGGGTTTATTTCTGGGTTCTCTATTCTGTTCCATTGGTCTATGTGCCTATCTTTATACCAGTACCTCGCTGTTCTGATGAGTATGGCATTATACTATAGTTTGAAATCAGGTAGTGTGATGCCTCCAAATTTGTTCTTTTTGCTTAGTCTTGCTTTGGCTATTGAGGCTTTTTTTTTGGTTCCATGTGAATTTTAGAATGGTTTTTTCTAATTCTGTGAAAATGATGGGGGTATTTGGTTGGGGATTGCACTGAACCTGTAGATTGCTTTTGGCAGTATAGTCATTTTCACAATATTGATTCTACCCATCCACGAGCACGGGATGTGTTTCCATGTGTTTGTGTCGTGAAAAGAATATGATTTGTAGTTTTCCTTGTAGAGGTCTTTTGAATCCTTTGTTAAGTATATTCCTGAGCATTTCTTTCTTTCTTTCTTTCTTTTTTGCAGTTATTGTAAAAGTGGTTGAGTTATTGATTTGATTGACTGCTTGGTCGCTGTTGGTGTACAAAGGAGCTACTTATTTGTGTACATTAATCTTGTGCCCAGAAACTTTGCTGAATTCTTTTATCAGTCCTAGGAGTTTTCTAGAGAAGTCTTTAGGGTTTTCAAGGTAAACAATCATGTTGTCAGCAAACAGTGACAGTTTGACTTCCTCTTTACCGATTTGGATGTCCTTTATTTCTTTCTCTTATCTGATTATTCCAGCTAGGACTTCCAGTACTATGTTGAAGAGGAGTGGTGAGAGTGGGCATCCTTCTCTTGTTCCAGTTCTCAGAGGGAATGCTTTCAGCCTTTCCACATTCAGTTTTATGTTGGCTGTAGGTTTGTCATCGATGGCTTTTATTACATTCAGGTATGTCCCTTGTATGCCGATTTTGCTGAGAGTTTTAATCATAAAGGAATGCTGGATTTTGTCGAATGCTTTTTCTGCATCTATTGAGATGATCATGTGATTTTTGTTTTTAATTCTGTTTATGTGATGTATCACATTTATTGACTTGCATATGTTAAACCATCCCTGCATCCCTGGTATGAAACCCACTTGATCATGGTGGGTTATCTTTTTGATATGTTGTTGGTGGATTCTGTTAGCTAGTATTTTGTTAAGGATTTTAGCATCTATGTTCATCAAGGATATTGGTCTGTCGTTTTCTTTTTTGGTTATGCCCTTTCCTGGTTTTGGTATTAGGGTGATGCTGACTTCATAGAATGAGAGAAGGTTCCTTCTTTCTCTATCTTGTGGAATAGTGTCAAAAGGATTGGTACCAGTTCTTCTTTGAATGTCTGTTAGATTTCTGCTGTGAATCTGTCTGGTCCTGGACTTTTTTTGTTGGTAATTTTAAAATTACCATTTCAATCTCACTGCTTGTTATTGTCTGTTCAGGTTATTTAATTCTTCCTGATTTAAGCTAGGAAGGTTTTATCTTTCCAGGAATTTATCCATCTCTTCTAGGTTTTCTAGTTTATGTGCATAAAGGTGTTCATAGTAGGCTCGAATGATCTTTTGTATTTCAGTGATGTCAATTGTAATATCTCCTGTTTCGTTTCTTAGTGAGGTTATTTGGATTTTCTCTATGCTTTTCTTGGTTAATTTTGCTCATGGTCCATAACTTTTACTTATTTTTTAAAGACTCAGTTCTGTTTCATTTATATATATATATTTTTTTTTTTGGTTCAATTTCATTTAGTTCTGCTCTGATCTTGGTTATTACCTTTCTTCTGCTGGATTTGGGTTTGGTTTATTCTTGTTTCTCTAGTTCCTTGAGGTGTGACCTTAGATTGTCTATTTGTGCTCTTTCAGACTTTTTGATGTAGGCATTTAGGGCTAAGAACTCTCCTCTTAGCACCACCTTTGCTGTATCCCACAGGTTTTGATAGGTTTTGTCATTATTGTCATTCAGTTCAAAGAATTTTTTAATTTCCATCATGATTTTATTTTTGACCCAATGCTCATTCAGGAGCGTTATTTAATTTCCATGTATTTGTGTGGTTTCAAAGGTTCCTTTTGGAGTTGATTTCCAGCTTTATTCCACTGTGGTCTGAGAGAGTGCTTGATATAATATCAATTTTTAAAAATTTACTAAGGCTCTTTTTAGGGCCTATCATGTGGTCTACCTTGGAGAAAGCTCCACATGCTGTTGAATAGAATGTGTATTCTGAGGTTGTTAGATGAAAGGTTCTGTATATATCTGTTAAGTCAGTTTGTTCCAAGGTATAGTTTAAATTCATTGTTTCTTTGTTGACTTTCTGTCTTGATGACCTGTCTAGTGCTGTCAGTGAAGTATTGAAGTCCCCCACTATTACAGTATTGCTGTCTATCTCATTTCTTAGGTCTATTAGTAATTGTTTTATCAATTTGGGAGCTCCAGTGTTAGGTGCATATGTATTTAGGATGGTGGTATTTTCTCATTGGACGAGACCTTTTACCATTATATACTGTCCCTCTTTGTCTCTTTTAATTGCTGTTGCTTTAAAGTTTGTTTTGTCGGATATAAGAATAGCTACCCCTGCTTGCTTTTGGTGTCCATTTTCATCCCTTTACTTTAAGTTTATGTGAGTCTTTATGTGTTACGTGAGTCTCCTGAAGGCAACAGATAGTCGGTTGGTGAGTTCTTATCCATTCTGCAGTTCTGTATCTTTTAAGAAAGAGCATTTAGGCCATTTACATTCAATGTTATTACTGAAATGTGAGGTACTGTTGCTTCCATCATGCTCTTTGTTGCCTGTGTACTTTTGTTTTGTTTGTTTGTTTTTACTTTATAACTTGTATTTTTGTTTTATAGGTCCTGTGTGATTTATGCTTTAAAGAAGCTCTGTTTTCATATGTTTCCAGGATTTGTTTAAAGATTTAGAGCTCCTTTTAGCAGTTATTGTAGTGGTGGTTTGGTAATAGTGAATTATCTCAGCATTTGTTTGTCTGAAAACAACTGTATTTTTCCTTCATATATGATGCTTAGTTTTGCTGGATACAAAATTCTTGGCTGATAATTGTTTTGTTTGAAGAGTGTGAAGATAAGTCTTGAATCCCTTCAAGCTTGTAGGGTTTCTGCTGAGAAATTTGCTGTTAATCTGATAACTTTTCCTTTATAAGTTACCTTGTGCTACTGTCTCACAGCTTATAAGATTCTTTCCTTTGTCTTGACTTTGGATAATCTGATGACAATGTGCCTAGGCAAAGATCTTTTTGCGATGAATTTCCCAGGTGTTCTTTATCCTTGTATTTGGATGTCTAGGTCTCTCACAAGGCCAGGGAAGTTTTCCTTGATTATTCCTCCAAATATGTTTTTCCAGGCTTTTAGAATTATCTTCTTCTGAAGAAGAAGATTATTCTTAGGTTTGGTGGTTTATCATAATCCCAGACTTCTTGATGGCTTTGTTCATATTTTCTTATTCTTTTTTCTTTGTCTTTGTTGGATTGGTTTAATTAGAAGACCTTGTCTTTGAGCTCTGAATTTCTTTCTTCTAGTTTTTCAGTTCTATTGCTGAGACTTCCCAGAGCACTTTGCATTTCTAAAAGCGTGTCCAGAGTTTCCTGAATTTTTTATTGTTTTTTCTTTAAGATATCTATTTCCATGAATATTTCTCCCTTCACTTCTTGTGTCATTTTTTGGATTTCTTTGCATTGGGCTTTGCCTTTCTCTGGTCCCTCCCTGATTATCTTAATGACTAACCTCCTGAATTCTTTTTCAAATAAATCAGGAATTTCTTCTTGGTTTGGATCCATTGCTGGTGAACTAGTGTAATTTTTGGAGGGGTGTTGAAGAGCCTTGTTTTGTTGTATTACCAGGGCTGGTTTTCTGGTTCTTTCATATTTGAGTAGGTTCTGTCAGAGGGAAGATCTAGGGCTGAAAGCCGTTCAGATTCTTTTGGCCCATTGGGTGGTAGTACTCTCCCCCTTTTCTTATGGACGTTGCTTCTTGTGAGCCAAACTGCAGTGATTGTTGTCTCACTTCTGTGTCTAGCCACCCAGCACATCTGCCCGGCTCTGGGCTGGTCCTGGGGGTTGTCTGCACCAAGTCCTGTGATGTAAACTGTCCATGGGTCTCTCAGACATGGATACCAACTCCTGTTCCAGGGGAGGTGGTGGAGGGTAAAATGGATTCTGGGAGGGCCCTTAGCTTTGATGGTTTAATGCTCTATTTTTGTGCTGTTTGGTCTCCTGCCAGGAGGTGGTACTTTCCAGAAAGCATCAGCTGTAGTAGTGTGGAGAAGGACTGGTGGTGGGCAGGGCCCTAGAACTCCCAAGATTATATGCCCTTTATCTTTCACTACCAGGGTGGATAGGGAAAGACCATCAGGTGGGGATGGGACTAGGCATGTCTGAGCTCAGACTCTCCTTGGGCATGTCTGGCTGAGTCTGCTATGGGGTATGGGGATAAGAGTCCCAGGTCACTGGAGTTGTGTAGGGGAGGATTATGGTTGTCTCTGCTGAGTCATGCAGGTTGTCAGGAACGTGGGTGAAAGCCACAGTCACAGGCCTCACCCAGCTCCCATGCAATCCA
The DNA here is from genome assembly GCF_009764315.1 of Trachypithecus francoisi. Lineage (NCBI taxonomy): Eukaryota > Metazoa > Chordata > Mammalia > Primates > Cercopithecidae > Trachypithecus > Trachypithecus francoisi. The sequence goes on along the minus strand of NW_022681472.1, from coordinate 75,717,268 downwards.
AAAGGCCTTTCTCACTCACACTATGCCCCTTACCAACAGCCCAGGGAGTCTGTTTCCAGGTGGAGGGTGATGGGCTTAAAAACTTGCCTGAGGCTATCTGCCTCCCAGCTGTGAGAAAAAAGGGCTTTAGTTCTTCCCCTGCCTGTGAAATATATATGCCTGATTTGCACCCTCCCCAGAGTTCTGGCCAGGAGACTTCTCACCCCTGAACAGGATATTTTATAGCTACTATCTTATGGGAGTGGCATGATTCTATGTTGAGTGCGAGTAGAAGAAATAACTTAAGTTTTAGTTAACAGGTCTTCAGCTTGAGAGAAACCATAAGCAAGGAAATGTTCTTAAGGAGTAACCTAGAAGCCTCATTCACATCTGGACCATTTAAATAAGGAGATTCTGGACTTTGTGTAATATTGTATAGGGTGAGACTTTTTGGAGCCTTGTAAGAGGGTGAGTATATTTTGCACATGTAAGGGTTGTGAATCACTGGGAACCAGAGTGAAGATTATGATTGTCAGGCTTTGACATGACCCTGAATGATTATTGCCTTCTAGTGTCCATGTATTTATATAATACTTCCCACACTGAATAAGGATGGGTTGTGTAACCAATAGAAGATTGCAAAAATTATGGAACGATAACTTCAAGGCTAGGTCACAAAAGACATTGTGACTTTCTCCTTGTGCTTTCTTAATTCACTCTTCTTCCCAAATGCACATGGAAAATTCATGAGGAAAGACTATATTTTAGGCGATAAAATTAGTCTCAATAAACTTTAAAAGATTGAAATAATATGAAGCCTTCTTTAATGACAATGGAATGCAGTTACCATGAATAATAACAGAAAATCTGGAAACTTCATGAATTTATAAAACTTAAACAACACATTCTTAATCAACCAATGTGTCAAAGAAGAAATCAAAGGAAAATGTCAAATATATGAAAATAAAAACACAGCATACCAAAACTGGAATGCAGTGAAAGGAGTGCTCAGAGAGAAATATGTAGCTATAAATGACCCCATTTGTAAAGAAGATTTGAAGTCAAGAGCCTAGCCTTCTACTTTAAGAAGTTAGAAAAGCAATAACAAAGTAAGCCCAAAGCCAGCATAAAGAAGGAAATAATAAAGATTATAGTGGAGATAAACAAAATAAAGAGTAAAAAAGAATAGGGAATCAACAAAACAAAAATTTAGTTCTTTCCAAACATCAACAGAATTAACAAAGCTTTACCTAAATTGACCAAGAAAAAAAGAGAATACTCAAATTCCTAAAGTTAGGAATGCAATTGGGGACATTACTACAGACCTTACAGAAATGAAAAGATAATAAGAAATTGAATTACCTAAATGATATTGGCAAATCCTCTAAACACACAAACTGCCAAAACATACTCAAAAAGAAATAGAAAATATAAATAGACCTATAACAACAACAAAAAAAGATTGAATTCATAATCAAAACTTCCATTTATCACTGGAAATCCCAGTGAAGATGGTGTCACTGGTGAACTTCACCAAACACAGAAAGAAGAATTAAAACTAATCCTTCACAAATTCTTCCAAAAAAATGGAAGTGGAAGAAACACTTTTTCACTTATTATATCAGGCTACTATTAATACCAAAGGCAAACAAAAACACTGCAAGAAAAGGAAACCACCAATTAATACCTCATATGAATATAGATGCAAACATCTTCAACAAAACATGAGCAAACAAAATTCAGCAGCATATTAAAATGATTATAAATTGTGACTCACTGAGAATGCAAAGTTGGAATAACATCTAAAAATAAATTAATATAATACTCCATGTCAATAGAATAAAGTGAAATCCATATAATTATCTCAGAAAATAGAGAAAAAGCGTTTGACAAAAACCAACATCCTTTCATAATAAAAAAAAATCAACTAACTAGGAACAGAAATGAACTTCATCAACCTGATAAAAGTCATCTGTGAAAAACCTCCCGCTGACATCATACTTAATGTTAAAAGCTTTGGTCCTAAAATCAAGAACAAGACAAGGATGTCCACTCTCCCCATTTCTGTTCAGCATTTGACTGACAGTTCCAGTCAGGGTCAATTGGGGGCAGGCAGGAAGGAGGGAAGGTAGGTTGGCAGGCAGGGTAAGCACCTAAATGGGAAAGGAAGAAAGTAAGACTAGCTCTATCTACATATGAATCACATGAAAATGGACAAGCTGAAACTAAAATTCATATGGAATTGCAAGAGCCCTTGAATAGCCAAATGAATTATAAAAAAGAACTAAGTTGAAACATATAACTGCTCAACTCCAAAACTTATTACAAAGTCACAATAGTCAAGACAGTATGTTACTGGCATAAGGATAGATATACAGATCAATGAAATAGAATTGGGAGTTCAAAAATGAACTCATAGCTCTAGGGTCAGTTGGGTTTTGACAGAGGCACTGATACATTCAATGGGGAAAGAACAGTCTTTTCAACAAATGCTACTGAGATGATTGGATATCTACATACACAAGAATGAATTTAGACTCCAACCACACACCATATGCAAATATTAGCCCAAAAAGAATCAAAAGCCTAAATGTAAGAGAAAAACTCTAAAACTCTTGGAAGAAAATATAGGGTTAAATATTTTTAACCCATAGGTTAGATAGTGTTTCTTAAAAATGACACCAAAAACACAAGCAACAAAATAAAAAGATAAATTCAACTTCATCAAAAATAAAAACTTATGTACATTAAAGGACACTACCAGGAAAGTGAAAAGACAATTTACATAATGGGAGAAAAATTTTGCAAACCAGAGGGCCTAGTATAAAGAATGTATAAAGAACTCACAACAAAAAGTCAAATAACCCAATTAAAATTTGGATACAGAACCTAAATGGACATTTCTCCAAAGTAGATAAATAATTAGTCAATAAGGACATGAAAATATCCTCAAAATCGTTGTCATTAGGCAAATGCAAATTAAAACCATAATGAGATGTCATTTTGCACCCATTAGTATGGCTAGAATTTTCTTTTTAAATGGAAAATAACAAGTGTTAGTGAGAATGTAGTGATATTGGAACTCATACATTGTTGGTGGTCTGTAAAATACTGCAATATAGAGTATGACTATAAATATGTAAAAATGCCTCTGTCCCAGGTAAGATGGGTTTGACATAAGAATGGTCTGTTTCATGACAGGCCAGGCAGCCTCATAAGTAAGATAATATATGTGCCCTCTGTCCCAGCATAATTGTTAGTCATACACCCTCTTCTCTCAAGAAAGTCCTAGAATGGACAACAAATTACATTGCCATCCTCCTCATGGAAAGAAACTTTACCCTAAGGAAAGAGAGGATGAAGGCCCATCCCCTTTGCAAAGGATTATGAATCATTAAAGCAGGGAAAGAGTAAATTTGAGGACAGATGGCAGTGGACTTCTCGAATTGCCTTTCATCCTATACCTCACAATGTCCTCCAAGCTGTTGAGGATATTACACAAATATATTTAAAAATTAAAAATATATAAATCGAGATCCCAAGGAAAGTTATGTTTTTTCTATAGCAGAGCACAGCACAAGATGCTATAACACAGCATAGTACAAGAGTGTGTAAGAAGTATTTTCCCCATTTCAATGTTGGATGTTAAAGTGAGGAATAGAGATATCAATGTCCACCTCACTGGCAGCAGAGAACACTGGATATGAATATGATAGAAGTTAGGAAGTTAAGGCAAAAAATAAATTGATACCTAGAGATGCACACGTTTTCATTTATATGACAATTGCTTTTCTGTTTTAATGTATGCCTGTGGAAAGAGGAAGGTGATTACAGAACTGAATAGTAGTTATTTTAAGATGAGGGGATTATAAGTGTTTTTTTCACTTTATTCAAAACTTTTTATGTAGTTATTAATTTATGACTTTCTCATAATAATAACTTTTATCAAAAATGTTACCAGTTATATCAAGGCACAATCAGAGAAGCAAAACTACATATATATGTGTGTGTGTGTGTGTCTTTGTCTGTGTTTCTGTCTCTATGCACATCCACACATATTACTTGCTACAGCGATTTGACTTCCTACAAATTGTGAGAGCTGGTTGAGCAGTCACTGTGGGATGGTTGTCATCCTGTCTGATGGTGAAACTTCAAGTCCAGAAGGCAGACAGTCGGGAAGAGAAGATGAATGTTATGTGGAGTAAGCAAGATCAAGCTAGAACCATAGTCACAAGCCGGAGCCCACAAGCACAGACAGAAAGCCCTGTCTGTTCTTGTTATAGTGGGTGTCCTACAGAAGCTAGGCCCTTCCGTCACAGAACTACACACACATCTAACCCAACAGTTGCAAGAATTGGAGGAAGATCCAAGGGAAAGTGAAATGGTTGTGGGCTGGCTCCAACCTCACACCATGGGTGAGCCTGCAAGTCAGTGACAATATGTGTGAACTACAAAAGGGCAGCTGCATCACATCTGCCCCATATATCTCACCCCAAAATATCTCTTTTGCTCAATCCTATCCAGAAACATGCAAGAAATAGGGATTTGGGGAAATGTACGTCACTGTAGCCAAGCTGACATGTTACAAAGCCACCACAGTCAAATGGTGCCTTTTGTCAAAAAACACCAGTAGTTTCCCTAACAAAAGATCATTAAAATCTGGACTAACAGGAATCTCTCCTTTACCAGGATATCTTTAGTATTTATTCCTAAACTTTTTTTTTTTTTTTTTTTTGAGACAGAGTCTCGCTCTGTCGCCCAGGCTGGAGTGCTGTGGCCGGATCTCAGCTCATTGCAAACTCCGCCTCCCGGGTTTACGCCATTCTCCTGCCTCAGCCTCCCGAGTAGCTGGGACTACAGGCGCCCGCCACCTCGCCCGGCTAGATTTTTGTATTTTTTAGTAGAGAGGGGGTTTCACCATGTTAGCCGGGATGATCTCGATCTCCTGACCTCGTGATCCGCCCGTCTCGGCCTCCCAAAGTGCTGGGATTACAGGCTTGAGCCACCGCGCCCGGCCCTAAACGTTTTATTTAATCTAATTCAATCTCTTCCCTCATCGTAAAATAGGATTAATAATATCACCTATTTTAGAAAAGTTATTAATTATAAGCCATAGAAACTGACTGTAGGGTAGGATTTCTCAGCCTCCCAACTGTTGACACTTTGGGACAGACTCCTTTGTGACAGAGTCTGCTCTGAGCACTGTAGAATGTCTCACAGCATCTCTGGCCAAGGCCAAATATATCTATATCGCCTCTACTACTCGTGGGTACTCTTGCCTCCACCACAGCTGCGAGGCCATAGCAAGTACCCGGCTATGGTTATGGAACATCTGCCGCTCACCTAGCAGGATGCCAAGTACTGTGTTAAATCCAAAGAAGTCAGAGTTCCTCAGCTTCAAGAAGTTACAATCAGCCCTATAAATAATCAAGATTTGACCTTTCTGTGGGGGCCACGTCCTTTAGCACAGTCCTGTGTCCAGGGAGAGCAAGGACACAGGACGGTGCTGGACTTTGGAAGACCTTTTGGCTTTGGAAGACCTTATCACTGTTATTGAAAAGAACATTTTGGTCAGAGATAAACGATGGCATCTTTCCACTTTCTCGTTTGGAAAGCTCCTTAGAAAAGAAGGAAGTGAGTGAGCAAGGGTTGATGGTGATGTGATGGATGAGAAAAGGCTCCTCTCTATGCTGCAGTGGCCCAGAAAAGGCAACAGTCACACACGTAGTGCTCGTTAGTGCTGATGGGAGTTGGGTCTGGCATCCAGAGAAGAACATGCCCTTGGAGTTGTGCTTCCCTCTGTGGACAAATTGACATTGAGGAAACCTTTGTAATAAATAATCCCTGCTATTCAAGAGAATATTTATCCCTTTGCTGCAGAGTGAAGACAAAAGAGTCAACGAAGTTTTCAGGAGGAGATCACAGACTCTGGGAGCTCTCTTTAGGAAGATTAAGAAAGGCACAACAGGCATCAGAACCGTAATGATGGATAAAACAAATAAAGAGGTGTTGAGTTGCTGAAACTTGCAATGGCTGTGTAATAGTCCGTTCACACACTGCTCTAAAGAAATATCAGAGACTGGATAGTTTATAATGAAAAAAAGTTTAATTGGCTCCCGGTTCTGCAGGCTGTACAGAAAGTATAGCGGCTTCTGCTTCTGAGGAGGCCTCAGGAAATTTACAATCATGGCAGACAGAGTGGGAGCAGACATCTTACTTGGCAGGAGTAGGACCGAGAGAGAAGAGGGAGGTGCTACACACTTTTAAACAACCAGATCTTACAATAACTCACTCACTATCACAAGAACAACACCGAGGGGATGATGCTAACCCATTCGTAAGAACTCAGACCAGGCCCCACGTCCAACACTGGGGATTACAAATCCACATGAGATTTGGGCAGAGACACAGATCCGCACGATATCAGGTTGTAACAGGTACATAATGCTAAATGTCTGGGTACAGAATGAAAAAATCAGTTACTATCCCTAAAACCTGTATTCCACTGCTTTGTATTTTATTTAAATAGAAAAAAATAAAAATAAAACAATGAGTCAGGGTCAGAGTCCATTCAACTGAGCATTCTGTCCTTGGCAGTGCTATTAAAGGTATTTTGGTGAAGGGTAATGTTGGCCCATGTTACATAAATGAATAAATAAGTGAGATAAGGAAGGATACATAAATCAATAAACAAAAAGACTCACGGCTTTGATCCATGCAGTCATTCATGGGCCCAGGCTCTTTCCATCTATCCTGACAGCCTTTGGAGTCCACCACTGGATCCTCTGCATTCAACCTGTAGAGAAAAGAAAAGAATGAATGTAGAGGACTTAGTGGGAAGTTTAGGGTACAGTCCTACAGGTGGTGTACATCATTTATTCTAATATCTTATTGGCAATAACTCATTCACAAGGCCACACCTCACTGCAATCATAGCCAGAAATATAATCTAGCATGTGCTCAGAAGCAAAAGGGAAAATGGTTTGGTGAACCACAAAGTGCGTTTAATCTTGATCTGGTCCTTCTCAAACTATTTTCCAATTTGAAGAATCCTTTGCTTTTGTGTTTTTCTTACCTTGATTACATGATAACCCTTCCGTGTAAATTCTCCAGCTCATTTATGCCTCTCACGACTTGAGATATCAGAATTACACACCATAGTGGAAGAAAAAGCAGAGATGAGAAGAGAGGGGATGAGAGGAGAAGAGAGAGCTTCTGAACTAAAAAGACCTGTGCGGCAACAAATCCCAAACACCTCATTTCACAAAAGAGGACACTAAGTCCCGGGGAAAAGTCACCTAACCATGGCAGCACACCTTTAAATATAAAACTGGGACTTCAGCCCAGTGCTCTTAATTTTCTTTTCAGGATTCTTACCAACAGTACCATTATTTCAAATGTGCACATGTTAAAATCTGCTACAAATGTGCAATAACTTTTCCAAGTAGTTTTTAATTCTCTGTAGCTTTATAATAATGTCTCATATTTTGTTGGTAGTTTTGACCCAAGAAGTACATATTTGATAAGCATGCCTCTAGTCCAGACTACCAACCCAGAGCTCTTTGTTTGAGCTTCTATCATTATAATTATTTTTCACTATTCATCAGAATGCATGTATGTACTGAACAAGCCTCCAAAAAGAAGTATTTGGAGACAATTTTGTTTTTGGTTTTAACTCCCCTTTAATTTGCTATATTAGGATCATTTCAATTGATAATATTGGAAAATAATTCAAAAAGCTTAATTTTCAAAATGGAATCATTGAATCACGTGTATACTGCAGGATTCAGGGATACAGCCAGTATCATCAGAGTTATTCATGTCTACCCATTTTTAATTCTCTTTCTTGGTCAGTCTGACTCCCTCTTCTTGCAGACAGGCTACTTCCACATGTTGGGAATGATGGCCACTGGCAAGGTCAGCCCTACAAGTTTTAACTTGAGATTCAAAGGGAAGAGAGAATCTTTCCCTCCAACTGCAGCAAAAAAGTCCCAGAGTGGATTCTAACTGGCCTGGCTCAGTCACCTGCTTTTCAATGAGTGGATTTAGGTATGGGAGCAGACACTATGATTGACAGCTCCACCAAAACCACAAGGAGTGGGTTAGGATTTCCTCCAGAAACCAGAAACGGGGCTACAAAACATGCTGAGCTGAGAAAAATAGCTGTTACAGTCCATTCTGCTTGTTGGCTAGGAAAATTATATTAAACATTCAAGAAATGGAATGCATTTTTAATGCACAACTAAAATTTCAGCCACCTGATACTTGAAGTATATACCTCCAACCTAAGAGTCAACATGAAAATTCAGGACATTTTCCTTCCTCTCTTTAAGTTAAAAATATAGAACAGTAGATAGACAGTAAAAAATATTATCTCTCTGCCCAATACCTCCTGTTATTCATGGATATTCAATGGAAGGATATCAGATTTGTAGTTAATTTGGTTACTTATGCAAAAATTAATCACTAAGATATCTCTCTTCCCACCCAGAAAAAAAATAGAGCTAAATATTGGGTTTGGAAAAGGGCTATAAACATTGTCTATTCCATCTCTTTCATTTTCTACATTGTGATATTGAAGACCAGAGAAGTAATATAATCTAGCTAAAGTTACACAACTTCCTATTGAATAAATCCTGGGTTAAAACTCAAATTTCCTTCCAGGTAGTCTAGTACTGTTTTCATTGCATACCATTATCCAAATTGTGTACATATTACATCCTTTTTAAAGGTTTTTTAAAATGTAGAAGCAAATAGACAATTGTAAACTAAAAAGGGATATTTCCAGGTCTTAGAATCTTTCAATTTTTTTGCAACAACTCAAAAATCCTCCTCCATTGATATTTTCCAGTGCATAGTCCTATGATATCCAGAAAAACATGGTGGCTTCTATGAATGGCAAGTTTCAAACTGAATGGAAATGCTTGCAAAATAATTACTGGTAAAGTCAGAAGGACATGAATCATGAGGGTTGCCTTTCCAATTTGGCTTCTGAATTTTTTTCAAAAACATCTTATCTCCTGTTGTGTCTTTATGCAATTATACACAGCATGATTCAATAGGGAAAGAGTCCCTAAATACCATGAACAGCTAAAATAAAGTTCTAATCAACCCACTTGATTTTTAAATTGTTACAAAATACATCCTAGGTACTAACATGATAATCCTTAACTTTTCTTACTTTAGTAGAAATTAGTTCTGTTTTTCTTGACCAACAAAGTTTACTTGGGATAAACTCTAATCAGAAAATTCAACTTAAAATGAAATACTATCCTTTGCCCATCGGGTTAATAAATTAGGATTGAAAGTACCTAGTTTAGCAAGAGTGTGGTAAAGGGGCCACCTCACATACTTCTAGGGCAGATGTAAGGCATTAATATTTGTTCTTCAGGCCAGCTAGGAAATATGTATTAAGTATCATTAAAAATATTCATGCCTTTTAATCTAGTAATTTTGCTTCTAATAGTTTATCATAAGAAAATTATCAAATACATACAAAAGTGATCACAACAGTATTTGTCACAATATTATTTGAGTTGGAATAAAAAGGATGTTACTAAATATAAAAAAGCTGTGATTAAATAAATTAGTGATAGCACATATGATGGAATATTTTCAAACCTAAATAACCAAGAATATAAGATTAGAAATAAACTAAATAACCACAATATAAGATTGGAAAATAAACTTTGGTGTGTTAGGATGATGAAATACTATGATGCCATTTTTTAAGTAGAAAGATTTTACAACAATATAATCCAATTCATGCAAATTTTGCAAATATTTTTCAATATACTGTACACACACACACACACACAGAGAGAGAGAGAAAGATATACTTTAGAAGTACATATACCACACAAATATTAGCATATATACCAGAAATATTAGCTCTGTCTGGAGATAATATCTACTTCAAAATGTTACTGTTAGGATTCAATTTGTGTGTGTGTGTATGTGTGTGTGTGTGTGTGTGTGTATCCCTATCAGAAGGCCTGGGAAATAGTAGATCTTCAGATAATGCTGATCACCTTCTTGCCTGTACAACCTTTTCTGTATGTGGCACCACTCCACACTATTCTATATCTAACATGATTTGGCTCCAAGAACAGGGATAGAGAAGAATCTTGGGAAGGAGGATAAATCAGGTAGAAAACTTAAAAGCATCTGGAACTCTTGGCAGCATCTCTGCATTTACCCTGTAAAACCAAAGCCTTAAGTTGACGTCAGCTTTCACATGACAGCAGAGTGACAGGGCCTCATCTTGCGGTGCATGATCTGAAAGTCTACCTTTAGTGATGAACATAGACTAAGGGTAACCTCTTTCTCAGAAAGTGTTCTCTCATTACCTTTTAAAAGCATGAATCAGACCCAGGAAAAGCTTAGGTTCATTACTTTAAAATAACCATGTGAAGGAAGCCACAGTCACATGTGCAGGCCTAATGGATTTTGCCCCTTGAAAGAGGCCTAATTTTGGACTCTTCTTCCTGTTCCCTGTTGGGTTTCCATGGAAACAAGTGTCAGAGGGGAGGGGGTCAACTCTACTCATCTTGGGTTGGGGAGCTATTTGAATGGGTAAGAGAGACAAAATCTGTCCTCTTTGGGAGCTAATTGGGTCTAACTATGGGTGTATACTTGGCCATAACAGAAAAGTGGAGGGCCCTGAGGTGATGAGGGATTTTAAGGCCAGAGCAGCAAAAGCTTCACAGAAATCTGACATAATTTTCATCTTCTCCAAATTGCTACCTGGTAAGCTGTTCTCTGACCATCTTTAGTCTGTTTTCCCTTTTGTTCAAAAAAAAAGTGTAGATGACATCTTTTCAGGCTATTAACACAAAGGGGGAAAGGACTCCCAAACCCAATCCTACAATCTGATTTAATGAAACTGAAAGTCAAACTGAGTGGAACATCAAAGTATTGCTTCTCTGAGAAATGAATTAAACTTCAAAATGCACAATCACCCCAACTACGGGTTAACTCATTGTGGCAAATGTGCATATTCCAGTATAGACCTCTACTCTCCCACAAAGCAACACTTATTATAATGGTGGGAGATGGCTGAACCATAATAAACAGAAACACAGACTCCAAAGTAATTTCTTTGACTTCAATGTGGACTTTTTGGCCTCAGTAGCAGATGTCACACACATCTTCTAAGTTCCAGGGAGATACCAAAAACACCATTGGAGATGCTAGACATAAGTAAGACAGAGGCACATTTCAAGACAGGCCAAATTCCAGCTAGAATTTTCTGGTGTAAATGCCAGTGAAAGGTTTGACTGAATCAAGTCCTAATCATACTATACATTTATGTATCATTACCGCATGACTACTCATTTTATACTGGGCCAATACAAATAAACTCTTATCACTGTGATATACAGTCTCTCAGGAAGAAGTGTTTAGATGAGAGAGAACAGCTTTTCTCCTACTATCTCACCTATGAAAAGACCCTTGGGTTCTATTGTTTTCTTATATCAACTTCGAAAGAAAGAAAGAAAGAAAGAAAGAAAGAAAGAAAGAAAGAAAGAAAGGAAGGAAGGAAGGAAGGAAGGAAGGAAGAAAGGAAGAAAGAAACCCTTTTGTTAGCATCTACATATGTCCATCAGTAATGATAAGTATATCATGGTTATAAAGTCTCCGAAAATGAAGAAAACAATCTTCAGTGGCCAGCTTGCATATGAGGGAAAGAAAACAGGAGTGGAAGGGATTAATACGTCAAACCACTCCCTTAAAGACAAGAAAACGTGACTTGGGAAGTTTTTCTTAGTCATTGTAGCCAAGTTCTTCCTATTCTGAATAACAGTTGCATTTACAATTTCTACCTTTGACTTTCATTCATTCAACAAGAATTCACTGTGTAACTGTGATGGGTCAAAGCCAAGGATTGGTACTTATTGACTGGTGACAAATTTTTCCTTATTATGTAATCAAATATCTGTTATGTTCTTTCTTCCAACAAGAGTCTATGTCTCTTGAGGACTTGAATCATGGCACACCTTTGTCTATAAAATAAAGATCTGAGTGTTCTCCCTCCATTATATTGTAACAACCCATCTTTCCAGCCCCATCCCCACCTTTCTCTTTCATTTCTCTCTATGACAAACCAGCCATGCTATGCCCCATTGTGATATGAAGTCAGCACATTCCTGTTGGAATGCATTGGTTCGGGCAACCCCTTTACATGAATGCCCTTCTTCAAACTCTTTTCTTTAAAATGATACCCATTCTTTGGTGTCATTATCAGAGGCTATCCTGTCTACTAAGCCTCTGGAGGACCTCCAAAACCATAGTCACTCTCTTCTTCCTCTGTGTTCCTGTAACACTTTTGTTCTGATCCTCTCTTTAGGACTTCTCACATTCTTATTTCAGAGCCAATAATGTCATGTATTCTATTAAATTTGAAGCTCATTACTTTAATAATGTCTTACTTATCACTGTATCCTCTATATCACATATAGAAGACAATTAATAAACATTTAAAATAAATTTATTGATACTAGCTCTTGCAATGAATGATAATAGCTAAGCAAACTCAGCCTGGAGATCCACTAACAAATCATGGCTGAAATAATTACTTTACATCCACAAAATAAAATACTATAAAGCCATGAAAAATGGTGACTTAGAAGAGATTTTCAGGCCGTCACTCTTCTTTCATCCGTAGTAGCTGTTTCAAGCTATTTAAATCATCTCAAACCCTCAAACTCATGTTTCTTTTTACTCTCAGCAGATGACTTCACATCCTAATTCACAGAGCAAATAAAAAAACCAGATTTGGTTTTTTCTTTGTAAAAAAAAACTTCGTAACACCAAGCATACACACTCACCTGTGTGTGTATCCATCCGGCCCTTCCATACAGTTACACTGAAAGAGGTTTTACTTATCTTGCTTTCAGACGAATTTCCCTCCATGTGCTCAGTGTTATCCCCCAATGTCTTTCTTCTTATACCCTTGCTGTATTGATTACCCCTTCAAATTTCTTTATCTTCAGTCATTTCCTCTCTATTGAGTCCTTCCCAAGGGCATTTTTAAGTGTTCATGTATTTGTACTTTAAAAAAAAAAATCACCTCACGTGACCCTGGATCCTGTGCATAAAAAACTTGATGAGGCCAGTTCTCTCTCTGTTCCCTGAATTTCATCTACTGTGCATTCCCCTCACACTGATATCTAGCTTCCTTCTCCACCACCAAATAAAAATAATAACAATACTTCATCAAAATCATCACTTACCTGCTTCTCACTAGAGCCTTTGAGTACTTCAACCTTTAAGCAGTTGCTCGATAATTTAGACAGCTCCTCCATACAGTACATTTATCCCCAGCTGTCAACTGCACTTCACATGGCTTTGCTTCTGCCTTTCTTGGTTCCCCTTTGTGAGCTTCCCTTCCTCTGACATCCCTTAAATTTACATATATCTCAGAGGCTGCATCTAGGTCCTCTTTTCTTCTCATTCAAAACATTACTAATGAACATTTTCCTCCACCGTAACTTCGGTTACCATATTAGTGCCGATGACTCAGAGATGGGGCCTATGGCTTCCACCCAGATCACTCTCTTCAGCTCCCATCTCATACACCCGACTGCCTCACGGGTGTCTCCATTAAGGTGTCCTACAGGCAACATTTCCCAGCATTTTCCTGAAGTGCTCCATTCTACCACACCCAGCATTCTCCTCTTCTGCTTCCTTTCTCATTAGACAGCCCCACCACCATCCAACTAAGAAACCCAGATGACATTCTTATTACCTCCCCTCCTCACCTTCCAACCCAGTCACCTTATCATGTAGAATCCACCTTCCAATATTTCTCAGGTTTACCAACTTCTCTCCAGGTCCACTGACACTACCCTACTCCAGGCCACTATCACTTCCTGTCAGGATTTCTGAAACAACCTCACAACTCATTTTTCCTGCCTCAGTCTTGCTACACTCTAATCTTTCCCTAGATTACAACAACCATGGCATTTCTAAAATGCACATTATCTGTGCATATTAGATAGACACAGAGTTCATGTCAAAGCTCTGGGGAAGATTGTGTCCCTACTGAAAACTCTTTCAGTGCCATTGCCCTCAGAATAAACTACAATATTATAATGAACTCCCCATTCCAGATTGCTAGAATATCTGCTTAGCTCCATGATTTTTGTCTCTTACATGCTATTTTTCTTCCTTCTCTATTCCCCTGCCATCTTGAAAATCTCTGAGCTCATCAAGTGAACCTTCTATTTCACATTGCTTAATCTTTGCTTACTCTGTTCACTTTGCCTGTAACATTCTCCTTTTCTCCAAGACCACACTCTCATACCTGTCAATCACACCTGGCTAATGTCTACTCATACCTCAGATATTAGATGAGACATTGATTCATTCAGGTATCCTTCTCATGCATACAAATCCAGTTTGAGTGCCTCCTCTTTGCTCTCACAGCATCTAGTAACCCTATTGTAACACCTAACCCAAGACATTATAATTTCTGTTACTTGCCTATATCCTATATTATAAAATTCTTGAGGACAGACATTGTGTCAATGCTGATTATTTATTGATTCAACAAATAGTATTGCAATACTAATTCTAGAATTGCAATGGTGAGGAAAAACAGGCATGTAGGTTCATTCATATTTCTTACAGCTAATTGAAAAAAACAGACATTAATCAAATGATCATGCATAAAATTAACTCTGGCAAATGCCACAAAGGAAAGTTAGGTTTAATGAGAGCCTGCAAAGAAGGGATTGACTTACTCAAGACGGCCAGGGCAAAGAAGGCTTCCTTGCTTCTGGAAGATGTGATAACTAATGGGAGATCTGACACTGAAGGTAATTAAAGGACAGAAAGAAAAGAATGTGCTCCAGTTTAAGGAACAGCCTGTGTCAAAGCTCTAGAGGAGATTAAAGGAACTGAAAGAGATTCAATGTGATTGAAACACCAAGAGAAAAATTTAGGAGATTAATTGAAGACTGTACAAGTAGCTAGAGGTCCAGACATTCAAATTTGAATACCTATTCTACAGTCTTTGAAGGATTTCACACAAGAATATGATATAAGCAGATTTTTGCTCTGAAACAAATCACTCTGACTGCAGAGCAGACAATGGATTGGGTGGACCCAGAAATGAATGTTTGTATGTCTATGAGGAGACTGCTGCCATCATCTCAATGGCAGATGATAGCGATTTGGACTAGGTTGGTGCCATTGGCCAAGGAGAGAAAGGTAAGAATTTGGGAGATATTTAAGAGATAAAAGTAATAGTACTTAGTGATGGATTCAATGTAGTAGTTAAGGAGAAATTCCCTAGAGCAGTACCTGGCACTTAGTAGCATTATAACAAATATCTATTTATAATATCACTATGTAGTATATAATATTTTGATTCTTAAAAATGTATACCTATGGACTAAGTTACAAATTTCAGTTCTTATATTTTATACTTACTAACTTTGATCGAGTAACTTAATTTATTTTGTTTTTATAATTTTTTTTTTGAAACAGGATCTGGCTCTATCATGCAGGCTAGAATGCAGTAGTAGGATTATAGCTCATGGCTACCTTGAACTCCTGGGTTCAAGTCATTCTCCCACCTCAGCCTTACTAGTAGCTGGGACTATAGGCATGGGCCACCACACCCAGCTAATTTGTTTTTTCTTTTTTTTTTTTAGAAACAGGGTCTTGCTATGTTGCCCGGGCTGATCTCAAACTTCTGGGCTCAAGTGACCCACCTGCCTCAGCCTTCCAAAGTTTTGGGATTACAATCATAAGCCACTGTACCCAGCAAAATAATTTAATTTCTATGTGATTAAATTTCTTCATCCATGTAATGGGGGCAGGGGAGGGAGCAGAAATATAACACAAATGTCATAGGACATTTTTATGAAAATGAAATATAAAAATTGATATAAAGCATTTATCACAATATGTAATATACTGTGAATGTTGAATATATGTGAATTTTAAAATATGTATATAACTGTTCTATAATATTATTACACAAACATGAAGAAAGTTTAGGAATCCTAACTTTAGCCATAATAGAGATTAAGGAGGTAAAAGTTCTATACATTGAAAACTATTAAACAATAAAATAAATTGAAAAAGGTACAAATAAATGGAAATACATCCTGTGTTCATGGATTGAAAGAATTAATATTGTTAAAATTTTCATACTACCCAAAGCTATCTACAGATTCAATGTAATCCTTACCAAAATTTTAATGGCATATTAACAGAAATAGGAAAACAATCCTAAAATTAATATGGAACCACAAAAACCTGAACAGCCAAGGCACTCTCCATTAAAAAGAACAAAGTTGGAAGCAACACATGACCTGACTTTAAATTTTTACAAAGCTATAGCAATTAAAACAGCATGTATAGGCATATAAATAGAAACATCCACCAATGAACAAAATAGCCCAGAAATGAACCCACACATTTACAGTTAATTGATTTTGAAAAGGTGCCAATAGCAGATAGTGGGAAAAGAACACTCTATTCAATATTGATGTTGGAAAAACTGGATATTCATATGCAGAAGAATGAAATTGGAACTTTTATCTCATACTGTATATAAAAATCAATTCAAAACGTTATTAAAGACTTAAATACAAGAACTGAAACTATGAAAAGACTGGAAAAAATAGGAGAAAAACTACACAATATTGATCTGGGCAATGATTTTTTGGATTTGGCACTCAAAACTCAGGCAATAAAAGCAAAAATAGACAAATGGGATTATTTCATACTGAAAGGCTTCTACACAGTGGAGGAAACAATAGAGTGAAGAAACCTATAGGTTGAGAGAAAATATTTGCAGTCAATAATCTGATAAGGTATTAATAGCCAAAACACAAAAAAAAAAACTCTCAAAAAATAACTCAATATCAAAAAAAAGCCTTGATTTTGAAATGTGAAAAGTATCTGTATAGACATTTCTCAAAAGAAGACATACAAATGGCCAACAGATATATGAAAAAGTGCTAATCATCACACCAATTATTAGGGAAATGCAAATTAAAACCACAATGAAATATCACCTTATACTAGTTACAATGGCTATTATCAAAATGACAAAAGATAAATTTTGGCAAGCATGTAGTGAAAAGGCAATCCTTGTACACTGTTGATGGAAATGTAAACTAGTACAGATATTATGGAAAACTGCATGAAGGATTTTCAAGAAACTAAAAACAGAACTACCATAGGATCCAGCAATTCCATTTCTGTGTATATATCCTAAGGAAATGAGATAAGTATGTCAAAGAGGTATCTACATTCCCATATTGATTACAGCATTACTTACAACAGCCAACTTATAGAATCAACCTAAGCCCATCAATGGATGAATGGATAAAGAAAATGTGGTATATTTACACAATAGAATACTAGTCAATCTTAAAAAAAAAAAAAAAAAAGAATGTTGTCATTTGCAACAACATGGATGAATCTGGACATTATGCTGCATGAAAGAAGCCAGGAATAGAGAGGCAAATAAATATCTTATGTTCTCACGTATATGTAGAATCTAAGAAAATCAAACTCATAGAAGCAGAGAGTAGAATGGTGGTTATCAGGGCTGCAGGGTAGGAGACATAGGAATATGTTGTTCAAAGAGTACAAAGTTGCAGTTAAGAGTAATAAATGATAAATATTTAAAGTGATGGATAGGTTAATTAGTTTGATTCAATTATTCTACACTATATACATATAACCTCACTGTGTATTCCCTGATAAAATACTGTCATAATTTGTTAAAAAATAAAATTAAATAAAAATAATAATTTTTTGAAAGAGCAAGGATTATTTCAGTGGTTTTATGGAGAAAGGAGAAAGCAAGAGATGGCCCAAAAGACAAAAACAACAAAGAACACTATAGATGTGATTTGACCACATTTATAAATTGTTGTAAAATGACAAGTCTGTATATACATTTTAAGACAAATGTTGAATATTTTTAGTAAAAATAAAACTCTTATTTATGAGTTTATCTCCTTTATGTATGGGTATTTTAAAAATATTTTCTGTAATATACATATATATGTATATATGATATTTATAATAAAAAATTGGCCGGGCGCTGTGGCTCACTCCTGTAATCCCAGCACTTTGGGAGGCCGAGGCGGGCGGATCACGAGGTCAAGAGATTGAGACCATGCTCGCTAACTCGGTGAAACCCCGTCTCTACTAAAAATACGAAAAATTAGCCAGGCGCGGTGGCGGGCGCCTGTAGTCCCAGCTACTCCGGAGGCTGAGGCAGGAGAATGGCGTGAACCCAGGAGGCGGAGCTTGCAGTGAGCAGAGATCGCGCCACTGCACTCCAACCTGGGCGACAGAGTGAGACTCCATCTTGGGGAAAACAAAACAAAACAAAACAAAGCAAAATAAAAAAGAAAAAATTAATTTTGAACTATACTTTATGTTTCACTTTCTGAAAGTATGAAGTGATTCTGAAGCTTTATTCTCTTAAAACCTAATTCAAGGCTGGGCGCAGTGGCCCTTTGAGAGGCCAACGAGGCAGATCACCTGAGATCAGGAGTTCAACACCAGCCTGACCACCATGGCGAAACCACATCTCTACTAAAAATACAAAAATTAGCCAGGTGTTGTGGTTCACGCCTGTAGTCGCAGCTACTCAGGAGGCTGAGGCACAAGAATCACTTGAACCTAGCAGGCAGAGGTTGGAGTAAGTTGAGGTGGCATTGCACTCCAGCCTGGGCTACAGAGTGCGACTCTGTCTCAAAAATAAATAAATAAATAAACCTAATTCAGCAATTGATATCATCTTGTAATTTATAGTTTATTTCCCCAGATTTCATGGCACTAAGTTTTCCCTATAATTTTGCTTGTATTTCTGCTTTAAGCGTTTAAGAGCTGAAATGCAAAAGAAATTTAAATATGTGTATGTGTCCAACCATAATGAAAGGAATACAAAATTACTGAAGATGACCAAGAAAAATTACAAAATAAAGCAGACCTGTGTATTTAAGCTGGGTGAACTCAGATTTGAGAGCAGATAATAGCCTCAAGAACTGATTTATGTAACTAAATTAAAACAAAAAGATAGTCTGTAATAATTACCCCTTTCTTCTAATCAAAAGTACTCAGACAACACTTCGCAAAAGCACAGTGGAGACTTGCTTTAATACTGTATTATAGAAATAAATGAACAAGCAAAGGGAGGAGAAAATTAGAAAACATACACTATTGGACACTTTGCATTATTCCCCAAAGTAGAGACGTTTTAGGTTCATTAAGGAACATCTAAAGATTATGAGTGCAAACAAGCTATCTGATTACAGAAACAATTTAGAAGAAAGAAAGTAAAAGATCTAACCTGAACTAAATGAAGGTCAAGAGAGACTATAATAAAATTATCAGGCTTTTGAACTAAAAGGTTCTCTAAATGACAATAGTCATATTCTGGACATTGTAGCAAATGCATTACAAATGTTCTCTCACTTAATGGCCACTAACAATCCTTCCCATTTTACTATAGAGAAATACAGACGCAAAGAAAGGCTGAATAACACTCCAGTTAGTCCAACTTTCTGAATTTTCTCTTTGCTCAGATAGTATAGGGAGCTGGGGAAGAGGGAGCAAGTTACAGGTTTTGCTTGACAAAATCTATGCTTGAGTATAAAGGCAGAGGTATAAAGTAGTATTTAGAAATATCCACCTATGCCTTAAGACCAGACAACTTTTGAGTATTTTTTAATGAACAGATTTAGATAATAACTATAGCATAGTAAGTCTTGAATCCTCATTGATATTTGATTATGTTGATTGTATCAGTCAATGGACAGGCAGGCTCAAAAAGTTTAACTGAAGCCAGTTTAATGAAAATTGTGAGTTGAGAGTAGGTTTAAAGAAAACCAAGTAGGTTTTGGTGATGACCAAAGGATGACTTCAGCCTTGACTAGTGTTCAGAAGAGCAGCCTGTCAAAGTCAAGTAAAGAATTTGGGGGAACGGGACAAAAAACATTAGCCACATTTTCACTGCAAATGTTTGGAGGGCTAGCAATGTCATCTGAATGGAAACAAATTTGGATTTGTTCCAAAAAGAATATCGAACTTAAAGCAGAAAGAGCAAAGGCTGTCCTTCTGGATTTTGGTAGAGACTGGTATGATAACAAGTTTTCCATGGAAAGATGATGTCTACCATTAACTCCAAATGGTTACTGGGAGAGCGAGATGCAAGTACAATCTACCTGTGTTTGGGAATAATTGTTAAGCAGAAACATCTCAGAGACTGGATGATCTAAAGATGTTAAGGGAACAGGAGCAAAACTCAGGAGATACTGACTGGAACTTTTTCTCCACAGAAATATTCACCTACAATTTCTCATTTTGTGAATGAGTAAACTGGGGCCGAGAGAAGCAATGCTAAAGTAAAGCTAAAGACACATTTATAAAGCATGATTAGGACAAAAATATAGCTGTAAGGACAGCTACCAGTCCACTATTTTCCCATTAAACCATACTGTCATTACTGCTGTCATTTTTTCCATTGCTTAGGTACTAACATAATATTATTATTTATGATTGTCTTCATTGTCTCCAAACACACATATTACAATTACGTTGAATAAGAATTTGATCCATAAACCTGCAGCCCTTACATATTGCCTTCATCCTCATTCTCAACTACCAGAAAAGTAGCCTACTAATAAGAATACTAATAAAGATACAAAACAAAGAGGTACCCCTAATAAGTCAGTGGTGGAAATAGGATAAAATTATGAAAAAATGTAATGACTCCAAAAGAAGGCAAGAAGAGAGTTTAGTCCCAGCTACTCGGGAGGCTGAGGCAGGAGAATGGCGTAAACCCAGGAGGCGGAGCTTGCAGTGAGCTGAGACCCGGCCACTGCACTCCAGCCTGGGCGGCAGAGCGAGACTCCGTCTCAAAAAAAAAAAAAAAAAAAAATGGAATGGATAGAACAAGGAGAAAAATATTAACACCACAGATTTAAATTAAAAATCAGGTAATATGTAAACACTGCCCCTCTCAAAAAAGGAAGATTGTCACATTGTGTTTAAAAATTAAAAATGACAATCCAACTCTATGTTATCTACAACTAATACTCTTTAAACATAGGTAAAAAGAGTAAAAGAATGAAAAAGATATGTTATATAAACACTGATTAAGAAAGCTGAAGTGGCTATATGAATATTTCAGGACAAGAACTGAATATAATATAATATATTATAGGAATATAAAATGATGTTATCTAATGATAAATTAACAAATTCATTAATAAGGTATAACAATTCTAAATGTGTATACACCTAATAACAGATTCAATATACACAAAGAAAGGTTGTTGGACCAAAAGCATAAACAGACAAATCCACAATTATAGTTGGAGATTTTGAGATATTTCATTCAATATTTGACAGAGCAAAAATACAGGAAATTATAAGGATTTAGAAGACCTGTACAGCATATTGGTCTTAACTAGAATTTTTCCAACACTCCACCCAGTAAAAGTATAGTACACATTATTTGAAAGTACATATGAAACATTAACCAATGTATATCAGATGTTGAACCAGAAAAGATATCTCACAGATTAATAAGAATTTGAATCATATAAATTATGTTTTCTGATTATAACAAATTAAATTAGAAATCAATAATTGAAAGATATCTGAAAAGTCTCTATTATTTGAAATCAAGCAACACATTTCCAAATAAACTATGGATCACAAAGAATATAAGAAAGTACCTTGAATTGAATAAAAATAAACATATAACACATAAAAATGTGTGGATATAGCTAAGACAGTGCTTAGAGGGAAGTTTATAACTTTAAATGCTTATATTAAAAAAGAGGAAAGGGCTCAAATCATTGATGTAAGTTTCCACCTTAAGAAACCAGAAAATGAAAAAAAAATCTTAAACAGAGAAATAAATAATAAAGGGAATGTTTAAATTATTGAAATATAAAATATAAAAATAATAGAGAACATCAATGAAACCAAGAACTGGTTCTTTGATAGGATAAATGAAATTGATAAATCTCTAGCCAGATTGATCAAAAAAAAAAAAGAGAGAGACAGAGAGAGAGAGGACACAATTTGCCAATATCAGTAATAGAAGCGAGAACATCACAAAAGACCCTACAGATATTTAAAAATAAGTGAAAACTGTGAACATCTTTATGCTAGTAAATTTAACAATTTCGATGTAACAGGAAAATAAATTGAAATACACATACTACCCAAAAGAAATTGATAACTCAAATACCTTATATTCACAAAATTAAATTTTTTCTCAAGAAACTTTTCATACAAAATTATCCAGCTCTACGTGGCTTCACTGGAAAATTCTACTAACTCTTAAGGAAGAAATAATAACAAGTCTACATGATCTTTTTTAAGATGAGAAAAGAACATTTCCCAACTCATTCTGAGGTCAGCATTACCCTGAAAATAAAATCAGACAAAAGCACTATAAAGAAAACTAGGTATCAATATCCTTTAAGAATAGTGATGTGAATATTCTTTTAAAAATTTTAGCAAGTAGAATTCAGCAATATGTGAAAAACACAATACATCATGGCCAAGTATTTATTCCAGGAATGCAAAGTTGATTTACTGTTTGAAAATCAATTAATATAATTTAACCTATGACTAGACTAAAAAAGAAAAGCAAGTCATCTCAATATATGCAGAAAAAGCACTGGATAAAATTCAACACAAATGCATAACAAAAATGAAAATAAATTCTCAGCAAACTAGTAATACAGGGAAGCATTCTCAAATTAATAATTAGTATCTACAAAACACCTAAAAGTAACATCATCATTCACGGTGAAGGACAGATACTTTACCCTGAAGATCAGAGCAAGACAAAAATGCCTTCTCTCACTATATCTATTCAACATGTAATGGTGGTGCTAGCTTATGCAATGAAACAAGAAATAAAAATAAAATGCTTATGAATTGGAAAGGAAGAAGTAATTTTTTTTTAATTTGCAGAACACATGATTATCTATGTAGAATATTCCAAAAGAATATGTTAAAACTAAAGAGTGAGTTTGTAAGGTTGTAGATAACAAACTCAACAAAGAAAAATCAGTTACAAATCCTGTATTCTTTCGACATTGAAAAGTTTAAAATAGGCTATTTGCATAATTTAAAATAATTAGAAATGAATTTTTTAAAAATGTAAGCCTTTTAATATAAAATGGTAAAATACCACTGAGAAAAATTAAAGATCTAAATAATGGAAAGATACAGATTAGAAGACTAATTATTGTTGAGGTGCCAATTCTCCCCTAGTTGATCTATAAATTCGTTGCAATCTTATCCAAAATTTCAACACTTTTGTTAAAACTGGGAAGTTTATTCTAAAATGTACATGAAATGACAAAGTAATTAGTATAACCCACGACACCGACAAAGAAGAACAAAATCAGAGGATTTACGCTGCTTGACTTTAATAAAAATCTTACTCCTAAGGCACAGCAATGGAAGCAGTGTGGTATTGGTGCCAAATAGATACACAGATCAATTAAATAGGAGACCTCAGAAACAAACACACACATATATAGTCAACTGATTTTTAACAAAGTAGCTAAGGCAGTTGAGTGGGGAAATATAATATTTTTTGAGAAATAATTTTTAAACAGTTGGATATCCAAATTCAAAAAAACTGAACCTTAAAAATTATACCATTTTTAACTTTTATTTCAAATCGTAGACCTAAGCATAAGAGCAAAAACAAGCATCAGGAAAAAAACATAAAAATCCCAGTGATTCTGAATTTAGTAAGGATTAAATAGAATTAAGAACTCCAAAGAATATAAAAGAAAAAAATGGACAAATATGACTTCATTAAAATTTTAGATTTTGCTCTTCAAAAGACACTATTAATAAAAAGATAATCACAAATGACAGAAAATACAATGCACGTAGCTAATAAAATATTTTCATCTAAAATGTATAAGGAATCACACAATACAATAATGAGGCAATGACCTAATATATATATGTACATGTGTATATATATGCATATGTATATAAATTGCATATATATGTATCAAACTAAAACCATGAGATACCGTTACGCATCCATTAGAATAGCTAGAATTAAAAAGATTGACAATACCAATGATCAACAAGTACATGGAACAACCAGAACTCTCTTTCATTGCTAGTGAGAATACACACTTAAAAACAGTGGTAATTTCTATATAAGTTATACATATACTTTAACCATATACCCTGAAATTCCATTCTTAGGTATTCATCCAAGTTATGGAAATATTAGTACACACTTGTACTCAAAAAGCAGATTTATTCATAATAGCCTCAAATTTGAAAGAATTCAAGTTTCCAACAACATCTGAATGGTTTAACAAAATGTGGTATATACATACAATGAAACACAACTCAGCAACTAAAAGAAATAAACTACTATAAAAGCAATAACATGAATAATATCAAGAACATTTTGCTAAGTGAAGGAAAAGACTACATACTATATGATTTCATTCATGGAAAATTATTTAAAAGTCAAATAAATAAACAAATATAAAATAAAAACTAAAAAGCAGATCAATATTTTCCAAAAATCAGGAGTTGGGGAGAGGGTATTGACTTTGTTAAAGCTAACTAACTATGGCCTGAGAAGGACTCCGTATTTCTGTATTTGAGTCCTTGTAGGGAAATTGCAACCTAACTTCATAGGCAGACAAACTGAAAACCTAATTTAGGAGTACGTAGCAATAGGCTGAGCCTCGGCCAATCCCAGCAGCCATCCATCAACCACTCATACACTGCGGAGTGTTGGAATGAGGCAAACGCCAACCTGTAACCAATACAGCTGTTTATGTACTTCACTTCCGATTTCTGTACCTCAATTCCTTTTTTATTTCTTTTTGTTTGTTTGTTTGTCTGTAAATCTCCCACCACGTGGCTGCGCTGGAGTCTCTCTGAATCTGCTGTGATTCTGGGCGCTGCCCGATTTCCGAATAGTTCATAGTTCGCTGCTCAATTAAACTCCTTTAAGTTTCATTTCGCTGAAGTTTTTCTTTTAACAACTTTAAAGAGATATAAAGGAACTTCTTGGGATGATGAAAATATTCCATTTTATGATTACTATGGAGACGACACAATTGGTAATTGTATGCGGTTACATATCCATATACAATTATCAAAACACAACAAATTATTGCACTGAAAATGAGCGTATTTTGTTGTGTGTGAATTTTACTTTAATAATGCTGATTTTAAAAATACACTACAGACAAAAATGCCTACGACCCTAATGCTGTAATTGTCAATGGGAATTTCTTAAACTATGATAATTTAATCTTCTGCTAATTAATTAATTACATATGATCTAACACATGGTATAAAAATGAAACAGAGAGAAAAGGAGGGGCGGAGCAAGATGGCCGAATAGGAACAGCTCCAGTCTCCAACTCCCAGCGCAAGTGACACAGAAGACCGCTGATTTCTGCATTTTCAACTGAGGTACTGGGGTCATCTCACTGGGGAGTGCCGGACAATCGGTGCTGGTCAGCTGCTGCAGCCTGACCAGCGTGAGCTGAAGCAGGGCGAGGCATCGCCTCACCTGGAAGCGCAAGGGGGAAGGAAATCCGTTTTCCTAGCCAGGGGAACTGAGACACATAACACCTGGAAAATCGGGTAACTCCCACCCCAATACTGCGCTTTAAGGAAACAGGCACACCAGGAGAATATATCCCACACCTGGCCGGGAGGGTCCCACGCCCACGGAGCCTCCCTCACTGCTAACTCAGCAGTCTGCGGCGATCTATCCGCAAGGTAGCAGCGAGGCTGGGGGAGGGGCGCCCGCCATTGCTGAGGCTTAAGTAGGTAAACAAAGCCGCTGGGAAGCTCAAACTGGGTGGAGCTCACAGCAGCTCAAGGAAACCTGCCTGTCTCTGTAGACTCCACCTCTGGGGACAGCCCACAGCTGAGGTCCAATAGGGAAAGCAGCGGGGGCCGGTGCAGAGGCGAACGACTCTGTCTGACAGCTTTGGGGAGAGCCGTGGATCTCCCAACGCGGAGGTTGAGATCCAAGAACGGACAGACTGCCTGCTCAGGTGGGTCCCTGACCCCTGAGTAGCCTAGCTGGGAGACATCCCCCACTAGGGGCAGTCTGACACCCCACACCTCACAGGGTGGAGTCATCCCTGAGAGGAAACTTCCAAAGGAAGAATCAGACAGGTACACTCGCTGTTCAGCAATATTCTATCTTCGGCAACCTCTGCTGCTGATACCCAGGCAAACAGGGTCTGGATTGGACCTCAAGCAATCTCCAGCAGACCAACAGACAGTCCTTCTGACTGTCAGACGGAAAACTATCAAACAGGAAGGACACCTACACCAAAACCCCATCAGTACGTCACCGTCATCAAAGACCAGAGACAGATAAAACCACAAAGATGGGGAAGAAGCAGGGCAGAAAAGCTGGAAATTCAAAAAATAAGAGCGCATCTCCCCCTGCAAAGGAGCGCAGCCCATCGCCAGCAACGGATCAAAGCTGGTCAGAGAATGACTTTGACGAGATGAGAGAAGAAGGCTTCAGCCCATCAAACTTCTCAGAGCTAAAGGAGGAATTACGTACCCAGCGCAAAGAAACTAAAAATCTTGAAAAAAGAGTGGAAGAATTGACAGCTAGACTAATTAATGCAGAGAAGATCATAAACGAAATGACAGAGATGAAAACCATGACACGAGAAATACGTGACAAATGCACAAGCTTCAGTAACCGACTCGATCAACTGGAAGAAAGAGTATCAGCGATTGAGGATCAAATGAATGAAATGAAGTGAGAAGAGAAACCAAAAGAAAAAAGAAGAAAAAGAAATGAACAAAGCCTGCAAGAAGTATGGGATTATGTAAAAAGACCAAATCTACGTCTGATTGGGGTGCCTGAAAGTGAGGGGGAAAATGGAACCAAGTTGGAAAACACTCTTCAGGATATCATCCGGGAGAACTTCCCCAACCTAGTAGGGCAGGCCAACATTCAAATTCAGGAAATACAGAGAACGCCACAAAGATACTCCTCCAGAAGAGCAACTCCAAGACACATAATTGCCAGATTCACCAAAGTTGAAGGAAAAAATCTTAAGGGCAGCCAGAGAGAAAGGTCGGGTTACCCACAAGGGAAGCCCATCAGACTAACAGCAGATCTCTCGGCAGAAACTCTACAAGCCAGAAGAGAGTGGGGGCCAATATTCAACGTTCTTAAAGAAAAGAATTTTCAACCCAGAATTTCATATCCAGCCAAACTAAGTTTCATCAGTGAAGGAGAAAGAAAATCCTTTACAGATAAGCAAATGCTTAGAGATTTTGTCACCACCAGGCCTGCCTTACAAGAGACCCTGAAGGAAGCCCTAAACATGGAAAGGAACAACCGGTACCAGCCATTGCAAAAACATGCCAAAATGTAAAGACCATCGAGGCTAGGAAGAAACTGCATCAACTAATGAGCAAAATAACCAGTTAATATCATAATGACAGGATCAAGTTCACACATAACAATATTAACCTTAAATGTTAATGGACTAAATGCTCCAATTAAAAGACACAGACTGGCAAACTGGATAAAGAGTCAAGACCCATCAGTCTGCTGTATTCAGGAGACCCATCTCACATGCAGAGACATACATAGGCTCAAAATAAAGGGATGGAGGAAGATCTACCAAGCAAATGGAGAACAAAAAAAAGCAGGGGTTGCAATCCTAGTCTCTGATAAAACAGACTTTAAACCATCAAAGATCAAAAGAGACAAAGAAGGCCATTACATAATGGTAAAGGGATCAATTCAACAGGAAGAGCTAACTCTCCTAAATATATATGCACCCAATACAGGAGCACCCAGATTCATAAAGCAAGTCCTTAGAGACCTACAAAGAGACTTAGACTCCCATACAATAATAATGGGAGATTTCAACACTCCACTGTCAACATTAGACAGATCAACGAGACAGAAAGTTAACAAGGATATCCAGGAATTGAACTCATCTCTGCACCAAGCGGACCTAATAGACATCTATAGAACTCTCCACCCCAAATCAACAGAATATACATTCTTCTCAGCACCACATCGCACTTATTCCAAAATTGACCACATAATTGGAAGTAAAGCACTCCTCAGCAAATGTACAAGAACAGAAATTATAACAAACTGTCTCTCAGACCACAGTGCAATCAAACTAGAACTCAGGACTAAGAAACTCAATCAAAACCGCTCAACTACATGGAAACTGAACAACCTGCTCCTGAATGACTACTGGGTACATCACGAAATGAAAGCAGAAATAAAGATGTTCTTTGAAACCAATGAGAACAAAGATACAACATACCAGAATCTCTGGGACACATTTAAAGCAGTGTGTAGAGGGAAATTTATAGCACTAAATGCCCACAAGAGAAAGCAGGAAAGATCTAAAATTGACACTTTAACATCACAATTAAAAGAACTAGAGAGGCAAGAGCAAACACATTCAAAAGCTAGCAGAAGGCAGGAAATAACTAAGATCAGTGCAGAACTGAAGGAGATAGAGTCACAAAAAACCCTCCAAAAAATCAATGAATCCAGGAGTTGGTTTTTTGAAAAGATCAACAAAATTGACAGACTGCTAGCAAGACTTATAAAGAAGAAAAGAGAGAGGAATCAAATAGACGCAATAAAAAATGATAAAGGGGATATCACCACCGACCCCACAGAAATACAAACAACCATCAGAGAATACTATAAATGCCTCTACGCAAATCAACTAGAAAATCTAGAAGAAATGGATAATTTCCTGGACACTTACACTCTCCCAAGACTGAACCAGGAAGAAGTTGAATCCCTGAATAGACCAATAGCAGGCTCTGAAATTGAGGCAACAATTAATAGCCTACCCACCAAAAAAAGTCCAGGACCAGATGGATTCACAGCTGAATTCTACCAGAGGTACAAGGAGGAGCTGGTACCATTCCTTCTGAAACTATTCCAATCAATAGAAAAAGAGGGAATCCTCCCTAACTCATTTTGTGAGGCCAACATCATCCTGATACCAAAGCCTGGCAGAGACACAACAAAAAAAGAGAATTTTAGACCAATATCCCTGATGAACATCGATGCAAAAATTCTCAATAAAATACTGGCAAACTGGATTCAGCAGCACATCAAAAAGCTTATCCACCATGATCAAGTGGGCTTCATCCCTGGGATGCAAGGCTGGTTCAACATTCGCAAATCAATAAACGTAATCCAGCATATAAACAGAACCAAAGACAAGAACCACATGATTATCTCAATAGATGCAGAAAAGGCTTTTGACAAAATTCAACAGCCCTTTATGCTAAAAACGCTCAATAAATTCGGTATTGATGGAACGTACCTCAAAATAATAAGAGCTATTTACGACAAACCCACAGCTAATATCATACTGAATGGGCAAAAACTGGAAAAATTCCCTTTGAAAACTGGCACAAGACAGGGATGCCCTCTCTCACCACTCCTATTCAACATCGTGTTGGAAGTTCTGGCTAGGGCAATCAGGCAAGAGAAAGAAATCAAGGGTATCCAGTTAGGAAAAGAAGAAGTCAAATTGTCCCTGTTTGCAGATGACATGATTGTATATTTAGAAAACCCCATCGTCTCAGCCCAAAATCTCCTTAAGCTGATAAGCAACTTCAGCAAAGTCTCAGGATACAAAATTAATGTGCAAAAATCCCAAGCATTCTTATACACCAGTAACAGACAAGCAGAGAGCCAAATCAGGAATGAACTTCCATTCACAATTGCTTCAAAGAGAATCAAATACCTAGGAATCCAGCTTACAAGGGATGTAAAGGACCTCTTCAAGGAGAACTACAAACCACTGCTCAGTGAAATCAAAGAGGACACAAACAAATGGAAGAACATACCATGCTCATGGATAGGAAGAATCAATATCGTGAAAATGGCCATACTGCCCAAGGTTATTTATAGATTCAATGCCATCCCCATCAAGCTACCAATGACTTTCTTCACAGAATTGGAAAAAACTGCTTTAAAGTTCATATGGAACCAAAAAAGAGCCCGCATTGCCAAGACAATCCTAGGTCAAAAGGACAAAGCTGGAGGTGTCACGCTACCTGACTTCAAACTATACTACAAGGCTACAGTAACCAAAACAGCATGGTACTGGTACCACAACAGAGAAATAGACCAATGGAACAGAACAGAGTCCTCAGAAATAATACCACACATCTACAGCCATCTGATCTTTGACAAACCTGACAAAAACAAGAAATGGGGAAAGGATTCCCTATTTAATAAATGGTGCTGGGAAAATTGGCTAGCCATAAGTAGAAAGCTGAAACTGGATCCTTTCCTTACCCCTTATATGAAAATTAATTCAAGATGGATTAGAGACTTAAATGTTAGACCTAATACCATAAAAACCCTAGAAGAAAATCTAGGTAGTACCATTCAGGACATAGGCATGGGCAAGGACTTCATGTCTAAAACACCAAAAGCAATGGCAGCAAAAGCCAAAATTGACAAATGGGATCTAATTAAACTAAAGAGCTTTTGCACAGCAAAAGAAACTACCATCAGAGTGAACAGGCAACCTACAGATTGGGAGAAAATTTTTGCAACCTACTCATCTGACAAAGGGCTAATATCCAGAATCTACAAAGAACTCAAACAAATATACAAGAAAAAAACAAACAACCCCATCAAAAAGTGGGGAAAGGATATGAACAGACATTTCTCAAAAGAAGACATCCATACAGCCAACAGACACATGAAAAAATGCTCGTCATCACTCGCCATCAGAGAAATGCAAATCAAAACCACAATGAGATACCATCTCACACCAGTTAGAATGGCAATCATTAAGAAGTCAGGAAACAATAGATGTTGGAGAGGATGTGGAGAAATAGGAACACTTTTACACTGTTGGTGGGATTGTAAACTAGTTCAACCATTATGGAAAACAGTATGGCGATTCCTCAAGGATCTAGAACTAGATGTACCATATGACCCAGCCATCCCACTACTGGGTATATACCCAAAGGATTATAAATTACTCTACTACAAAGACACATGCACACGTATGTTTATTGCGGCACTATTCACAATAGCAAAGACTTGGAATCAACCCAAATGTCCATCTGTGACAGACTGGATGAAGAAAATGTGGCACATATACACCACGGAATACTATGCAGCCATCAAAAAGGATGAGTTTGTGTCCTTTGTAGGGACATGGATGCAGCTGGAAACCATCATTCTTAGCAAACTATCACAAGAAGAGAAACCAAACACCGCATGTTCTCACTCATAGGTGGGAACTGAACAATGAGATCACTTGGACTCGGGAAGGGGAACATCACACACTGGGGCCTATCAGGGGGAGGGGGGAGGAGGGAGGGATTGCATTGGGGAGTTATACATGATATAAACGTTATGCACATGTACCCTAGAACTTAAAAGTATAATAAAAAATAAATAAATAAATAAATAAAAATAAAATAAAATAAAAATAAAAATGAAACAGAATATTCACAGATTATTCTGAAGAGTTATGGTAGCAATGCCAACTGTTGAGGATATAAAGCAGGAAAAACCTTTATACACACTGAAGAACTGTAAATTAGGACAACTTCTTTGAAAAACTCCTTGCATTAACTTTTAATCCTAATCATATACATACCCTGTGGCCTAGCAGTTCCATGCGTGAGTATGTATCCAATAAAAATAAGGTCTTGTGTCCCTTAAATAAAATATACAAGAACTTCATAGATGCCTTATTTAGAATACTTCCAAACTGGAAACTAATAAGTGTTCAAAAACAAAAAAATGGAGAAATAAATGGTGATATAGCCACAAAATAATCTGTTCAACAATAAAAAACTAACTACTGCTACCCACAACAATACAGATGAACTTTGTAGGCATCATGTTAAATAAACAACAACAAAAAGACCCCAAATTCCTTTCAAAGAATAGGCAAAACAAATCTAAGTTGATAGAATTCCGAATGGTGTTATTTTTGGTGGGAGTATTGTCAAGGAGGGGACATGAGGGAGCCTTCTGAAGTGCTGGCTATATTCTAAATCTTTTTTCTTTTTCTTTTTTTTTCTTTTTGAGATAAGGTCTTGCTCTGTCTCCCAGACTGGAGTGCAGTGGTGTGATCATAGCTTACTGCCACTTCCAATTCCTGGACTCCAGTGATCCTCCCGCCTCAGCCTCCTTAGTAACTAGGACTACAGGCACAAGCCACTGCACCATGCAAATATTGTCTTTTGATGTGGGTGGTAGTAACATGGCTGCATACACATTTTTGTGAAAATCCATTGAATTGCATACTTAAAATTGGTGCACTTTATGTAAATTACACCATAATTTAAAAATTTTTGAAAGTTTAAATCATGCTTTAAAAATGTGTGGAAACATTTAAGTGTGAATAAAGGTTAAAAGATCATGACATGTAATAGTCTTAGAATATTAAATACTATTCTCGCTCTCTGGGTAAGAAGCTAGGGGAGGGAAAGGATGCTTTTAGAATATTCTCTTTATAAAAATCCCTGTGGAGTGTATGAGCGAATTCCCAGGATCAGCTAGAATAAGACTTCAAACCACACAAGAAAAAAACAACCTCTCAGTGTATTTAATTAAAATGTCGACACTTTTTCTTCACTCCTTCAGTGGTTATTTCTTCTGAGTTTCCCAGAAGGGTTAACAGTGGACAGACGAGGCATGACTGGAAATCAGCAGGTTATATACTTTAAGCCCAGTCTGTTTCTCAATAGTGGTGTACATTTGGGGTGTTAGTTACCCTCCCTGTGATTTCAGATTCTCAGCCAATGAAAATATTATTAATAGTTATAAGAATAGCTCCTATCCACTGAATACCTATTGTGGGCTGGACACCATGCTGGCTACTTTCCATTCAGTATCTCCAACTTTATTTGGTAGGTCTTATTATGGAGAGGCAATATACGAGTGTGTTCTCTGGAGTCAGGCTTCCTGAGTTAAAAACCTGGCTCTGCTTCTTCCCAGCTATGTAAACTTGGGCCTCTGTTTCCTCATCTGTAAAATGGGAATAGAAAAATTGCTTTTCTCCCAGAATTGTTGCTAGAATTAAACAGAGATAGAAATAGAGATAGATATATATAGACACACACACATATTTTTGTGTTTCTGTGTGTGTGTGTATCATTGAGAATTTCCTGGCATGTAATAAGGGCTGTAAAATATTTTATAGGTAAAATGACAAAAATAATTTTGAAGGTAGAAAATGCAAGCCCACAGAGGCAGTAGCATATCAAGGATGAGGCAATGACCATGGTACACTCAAGTACAGACAAGGGGTGGGCGCGCATCGTCTGTTGGGAATTTTTTAAATAATAAAAACAAGACATTTTACTATCATCATGCCCCAGCAACTCAAAACAATGTCAGAGATGAAAAAAACCCCTCCTGGGACCAATTGCTTTCATGTCCTATCCACTTTAGACAACCCCGAATCAAGGTTAAAACATTTGCCCAAGGCCACACAACTGCAGGTGATAGAGCTGAGATTTAAACCCACAGCCATCACATTTAAAAATCTATACTGACTAAACCTTCGTTAAGAACCATTCTAGCTCCCAAAACACATATCTTATAATTTTTTTTTTTTTTTTTTGAGGCGGAGTCTCGCTCTGTCGCCCGGACTGGAGTGCAGTGGCCGGATCTCAGCTCACTGCAAGCTCCGCCTCCCGGGTTCACACCATTCTCCTGCCTCAGCCTCCGGAGTAGCTGGGACTACAGACGCCCGCCACCTCGCCCGGCTAGTTTTTGTATTTTTTAGTAGAGACGGGGTTTCACTGTGTTAGCCAGGATGGTCTCGATCTCCTGACCTTGTGATCCGCCCGTCTCGGCCTCCCAAAGTGCTGGGATTACAGGCTTGAGCCACCGCGCCCGGCCATATCTTATAATTTCTATCTGCTGTATACAGTATTCATGTCTTCTTCCTTGAAACATTTTTAATCCAAGAAATAAATAATAGTATCTACCATGTCCTAGGTTCTGTTCTAGCTACAGAGGCTACAGGTGTCCACAAGAAAATGTAACTGCTGTTTCAGAGCTTACATTCTAGTAGAGTAAGACAAAGTAAATAACGCAAATACAAACACATAACTTTCGGATGACTAATCCCTCAGCTACATATGGCTACTGAATACTTAAAACGTGGCTAGTTCAAACTGAAATGTGATATAAGTGTAAAACACATGGATTTCAAAGATTTAATAGGAAAAACAGAGTGTAAAAGACCTCATAAATATTTTTATATGTTTATTACATGTTGGTAAAGAAAACAGTGATAATATTAAAACAGCATATTTACCATTTCCAATGTTCTTTATTTTCTTAATTTCAAGTTTTCAGCTGGTATTGTTTTCCTTCCAGATGAAAAACTTATTTTAATATCTTTTATAGTGCAACTCTGCTGCCAATGAATTCTCTTAGCTTTTGCTCATTTGAAAAAGTCTATTTTGCCTTTGTTTTTAAAGCTATTTCCACTGAATAGAGAATTCTAGGTTGGGCCGAGCACAGTGGCTCACGCCTGTAATCTCAGCACTTTGGGAGGCTGCAGCAGGCTGATCATGAAGTCGGGAGTTAGAGACCAGCCTGACCAATATGGTGAAACCCTGTTATCTACTAAAAATACAAAAATTAGCCAAGCATGGTGGCGCACACCTGTAATCCCAGCTACTCGAGAGGCTCAGGCAGGAGAATCCCTTGAACCTGGGAGGCGGAGGTTGCAATGAGCCAAGATCATGCCACTGCACTCCAGCCTGGGCAACAGAGTGAGACTCTGCCTCAAAAAAAAAAAAAAAAAAAAAAAAAGAATTCTAGGTTGATAGTTTTTTTATTTTATTTTTTCTTTCAGGACTTTAAAGATGTCATTCTATTATCTTCTGGTCTACAATGTGTCAGACTAGGAGTCTGCCTATTATGATGGTTTACTTTGTATACAGTGCCTGGCTCCTTTCGAGATTTATTTTTTATCATAGGTTTCCAACAGTTTTATTATAATATGCCTGGATGTGGTTTTCATTGTGTTTATCCTGCTTGAGGTTCTGTTGAGCATCTTGGATATATAGATTTACCATTTTCATCAAATTAGCAAAAAATTTTGCCAGTATTTCTTCAAATAATTTTACGTGTTAATTTATTTTTCCCCTTTTACTAAGCTTAAATCACACATACATTGACATTCAATGTTGTCCCCTGAGTCACTAAGGCTCTGTTTATTTTGTTCATTTTTTTTCTCCCTCTATGCTTCAGTTTACGTGGTTTCTATTGCTATGCTTTCAAATTTAGTAATTTTTTTTCTTGCTTTCTTGGTGTTAATCAGTTTTAATCTCCTCCAGTGAAATTTTTCATTCATATATTATCCCATTTCTAGAAGTTCCAGTTTTAATCTTTCATCCCTCTCCTTATTAGGCTGTTTCCCTTTAAATTTTAAAGGTGTTTGTAAAGCTCTTTTAAGGTTATTTTCTGTCAATTCCATTGCCTTTGTCATGTTTTAAAATCTGTTTCTGGTGACTGATGCTTTTTGTAATAGAATAGACTTTAATTTACATTTTAATTAAATGTAATATATTCATATACATAATATTTATATTATTTTATTATAATATAAATTGTGATGCTTTTTGTAATCAATTGAGTTGTTCTACTTCTTCAGTTGCCTACTATTCTTCATTAGATTCTGGACATTGTACATGTTACACTGGTGAGAATACATTTGCACAGCCTCAGCTATCACTATTGCCTGCACCACCCTGGCTAACAAGGATGTCTTGGGTCTGTCCACATATCCAGTGCATTACTACTACAATCCTATTCATAACCAAGAAATCTCAGAGTCTATGGCACTACGCTGTAACCCGCATCAGAGCTGATGCTGGTACCCACTACTAGGAGCCTAGAGGGAACATCACATCCCTGGATTCCCTGTAAACACACACACACACACACACACACACACAAATGTTCCTTTTTTTTTAATTCTGGCAAACTTTTGAGTTACTTGTTGATCAGCTTAAGCTTTTCAAAGTTTTCGTATAAGCTTTGTTATAGCAGGTTTCAAGTGTCCTTTACTGTAGACCTAGTTTATTCACTCTTGCAAGGCATGACCCTCTAGTGTTTCCACTGAATCCCTCAAAGCTTTAACAAGGGCTCTTCACTATGGTTGACCAGAACACAAACATCTCCCAGTCCTGTGTGTACTCTAGAAACTCTTCAACTCATGATTTCTTGTTTTTTGCCCAGCCTCATGGAGTCTCACCCTTCACAACTGTGGTTTAGTATTCAAGGAGGTCTTCATACAGATTTTGGAGCTGTTTCTCTGGGCAGCTCCTCAATCTCTGGTTTTACTCGTTAAATTCCAGATGGCTCACTCTTTCTAAATTCCAATTGATCTCCTTCTATGTGCTATCTAGAAAGTGCTTCCGGACAGAAAGGCAGATGAACGTAATGTTCACTGATTTGGGTTAGCTGTGTCCCCACTCAAATATCATCTTGAATTGTTGTTCCCATAATCCCCACGTGTCAGGAGAGAAACCCAGTGGGAGGTAATTGAATCACGGCAGCAGTTTCCCCTTGCTATTCTCGAGATAGTGAGTAAGTTCTCACGAAATCTGATGGTTTTATAAGGGGCTTCCCCTTCACTCGGTTCTCACTATTCTCCTTCCTGCCACCATGTAAAGAAGGATATGTTTGCTTCCCCTTCTGCTATGATTGTAAAGTTCCTGAGGCCTCCCCAGCCCTGCAGAACTGTGAGTCAATTAAACCTCTTTTCTTTATACATTACCCAAATCTTGGGTATTTCTTCGTAGCAGTGTGAGAAGGAACTAATGCATTCACCTTGCTTATTTCTCTTCTCTCATAAATTATAGCCCTGCACTGCCTGTTGTCTACTGTCCAGAAATAGTTGCCTTCTGTATTTCATCCAGTTATCTAGTTATTTACTATGAGAGGATTAAGTCTCAGCACAGTTACCCCATTATAGT
Organism: Trachypithecus francoisi; assembly: GCF_009764315.1. Taxonomy (NCBI): domain Eukaryota; kingdom Metazoa; phylum Chordata; class Mammalia; order Primates; family Cercopithecidae; genus Trachypithecus; species Trachypithecus francoisi. Next base: position 75,680,260 of record NW_022681472.1, on the reverse strand, counting down.
CAGAAGCTGAGGTAAGCATGTATGAAATTTGGCAACTTATACAAATAAAAATGTTTTCTTCTTAAAAAGTAATTTTTTTTTCAAGACGGTAGATTGGAGGCATTGTTAGCATGCCTCTCCCACTTGGAAAGACAAAATAGTGTGTCAAGATTCATGCTCTGAAATTTTTTCCAAGAAGTAACACAGGATCTTAATAGAAAAACCTAAAGGAACTACAGACTCTTGGAAAGAAGCAGGAGGCAGTCACCTCCACCATGAACCAGGTGAAAAACTGTGCGTTTACATAGTGTGAGAAGGGGAGAGACTGCCTCTGTGACACACACTCCCACTGGGGAGCCAGGCAGTCCAGGCCCTGGAGAAAAGTTTTGACCCTATCCAGTGCTGGAGCTGATTTAGTGAGTGGTGGGGAGTATGTAAGAAGGAGCAGCATTAAGATATGCTTTGTGTGCAGTCCCAGACTCCAGCAGGGGTAGAGGGAAGCCGTTCCTGATCCTGTCTCAGGGGACCTTACAGAAGTCTGCCAGCTAACTCAGGCAGTGGTCACAGGTTGACAGAAGCTCTCAATTGATATTTGTGATATAATCTCAAGTGGGGACGAACCCTGATGGCCAGAACCAAGGGGAAAGTAGGGAGTGTGCTAAGAAATGGGCAGAGGAGCTGGGTGCCTACTTTGTGGATGGACTGGAAGGGGTATAACCTGAAAGCCACTGTTTCTGCCTCAGTTGGGTAGGCTTATAGCTGGGGCAGTTTTGAATTCTGAGTACGTGCTGCTTGGAACCCAAGTGTGAGACCTGTTTTGCCAGATAAGTAGGAGCTGAGTAGCTGAGTGGGGCTTATTGACACCTGCTATACCCTGCTTTCTGTGTGGATCTTTTTGTGCAGCAGGGGCAGCTGTGCTCCTCCCAGTAACCAGGGAATGGCCCTCTGATCTTCAATAGGGCCACTGCTTGTGTCCACACGTGGGAAGCCAGAGTACAAACTTGCCTGACTTAGACCCTACCAGGCTCTGCCCTTCTACATATGCTGGTAGTGTAACACAATGGAGAGGAATATTTGGAAGCTCCATGGCCTTACCCATCACTGGAGATACCAGAGTACTTCCAGTGGGTAACATAAGGCAAATACAAATTCCACTGCTACCACTCCAGCTGGTGCTTTTTGGCAAGCACCAGCTCCTGGCTGGAGGCCAGCCAGCACAGCCCATTACAACATCTGCAGGCACAATAACACAGCACTCAGGAAGGAGAATACTTTCAGGTAACCTCAGCTATCACCATTGCTTGCATCAACCTGGCTAACCAGGAGGTCTTGAGTCTATCCATGTATTTAGTATATTACTATGACAAGCCTACTTACAACCAGGAAATCTCAGAGTCTATGGCACTACCCTCTGATCTCCATCAGGGCTGATGCTGTTACCCACTACTAGGAACATCACATCACTGGATCTCCTGCAGACATTCCCCAGCACCAGACTGGAGTAAGCAGTCCCACTGGGTGGCTAGACCCAGAGGAGCAGCAGGATTCACAGTAGTCTGGCCCACCAGGGACTGCTACTCCTAGGGAAGAGGGAATGCACCATGGACATCTAATGGGATGTCACATGGGACATCTCAAGGGAGCATCCCATGAGACAAAAGAAATCAGGCTGCAAGCCCTGACTTCTTGAGCTTTCCACTTGTGGGAAGTTTCTTTCAGCAGAGGCACAGGTACACTGCTAGGCTACCTGGGAAAAGTCTAGTCTCAGATTTACCCCAATAGTCAGGCAGCCCTAGCACTCATGAAGGGTCTTGGAGAAGGGAACAAATGGAGGATCTGAATGAAAAAAAATTTTAACGAGATACATATTTTAAAGAAAAACAAATCAGTATTTCTGGAAATGAAAGACACGTTTAGGGAATGAAAATATGCAGTGTAAAAGTTTAACAATAGACTAGACCAAGTAGAAGAGCGAACTTCAGACTTCAAAGACAAGGCTTTCAAATTAACCCAATCAGAAAAAAATAAAGAAAAAGGACAATCCTAAATATATACGCACCTAACTCCAGAGCTCTCAGATTCATAAAGCAGTTACTACTAGACCTAAGAAAAGAGATATACAGCAACACAACAATCTTGGGAAACTTCAGCACTCCACTGACAGAACTAGACAGATCATTGAGGCAAAAAGTCAACAAAGAATCACTGGACTTAAAGGGCACCCTAGAACAAATGGATGGAGCTAGTAAATATTGACAGAAAATTCTACCAGGAATAGCAGAATATACATTCTTCTAATCAGCACATGGAACATTCTCCAAGATAGACCATATGATTGGCCACAAAACAAGTCTTAAAACATTTTTGAAAATTGAAATTATATCAAGTATCTTCGCAGACTACAGCAGAATTAAACTAGAATTCAATTCCAAATGAAACTCTGAAAAATATACAAAGATATGAAAATAAAACAATCTGCCCCGAATGACTTTTGGATTAACTATGAAATCAAGATGAAAATTTAAAAATTTGTCAAAATGAATGATAACAGTTACCTTTGACCAAAACCCTTTTGAAGGTAACTTGACCAAAAGTCAAACTTTCCTCTTAGCACTGCTTTTGCTTTATAGCAAAAGCTATATAAAGTTTATAGGACTAAATGCCTATGTCAAAAAGTCTGAAAGATGACGAATTGACAACATAATGTCATACCTCTGCAAGGAGAGGTATCTACAAGGAGAACTACAAAATGCTGCTGGAAGAAATCATAGATGGCGCAAAACAAATGGAAATGCATCCCATGTTCATGGATTGGAACAATCAATATTGTGAAACCGGCTGTACTGCCCAAAACAATCTACATATTCAAAGCAATTTTCATAAAAATACCAACATCATTTTTCACAGAATTAGAAAAAAAGTCCTCAAATTCATATGGAACTTGAAAAGAGCCCAAATAGCCAAAGCAATTTTAAGCAAAAAGAACAAATCTGAAGGCATCACATTACCTGATTTCAAATTATACTGCAAGGCTATAGAAACTAAGACAGCATGGTGCTGGTATAAAAGTAGATACATAGACCATTGAAAGAGAATAGAGCACCCATTCATAAAGCCAAATACTTAAAACCAGCTGATCTTCAACAAAGTAGATAAAAGCATAAATTGGGGAATGGACACCCTATTTTATAAATGGTGCTAGGAAAATTGGATAACCACATGTAGAAGAATGAAACTGGATCCTTATCTCTCACCATATACAAAAATTAACTCAACATGGATTAGATAATGCAATCTAAGACTTGAAACCATAAGAATTCTAGAAAGAGAAAAACTAAGAAAAACTCTTCTGGACATTGTCCTAGCAAAGGATTTATGACTAAGATCCCGAAAACAAATGCAACAAAAACAATAATAAATACACGGGACCTAATTAAACTAAATCTGAACAGTAAAAGAATATTCATCAGAATAAGCAAACAACCTACAGAATGGAAGAAAATATTTGCAAATTATGCATCCAACAAAGTACTAATACACAGAATCTACAAGGAATTTGAACAGATCAGCAAGAAGAAAACAAACAATTCCATTAAAAAGTGGGCAAAGGACATGAATAGACACTTCTCATAAGAAGATATACAAAGGGCCAAGAAACATATGGAAAAATGCTCAGCATCACTAATCATCAGGGAAATGCAAACTAAAACCACAATGAACCACTATTAAAAAGTCAGAAAACAATAAATGTCAGTGCAGATGTGGTGAAAAGGGAACTCTTATACAGTGCCAGTGGGAATGTAAATTAGTACAACCTCTATAAAAAACAATGTGGAGATTTCTTAAAGAACTAAAAGTAGATCTACCATTCCATCCAACAATTCCCCTACTGGGTACCTCCTCAATGGAAAATAAGTGGCTATATTAAAAAGACACCTACATGTATATGTTTATCGCAGCACAATTCACAATTGCAAAGATATGGAATCAATTTATGTGCCCATCAACAAATGAGTGAATAAAGAAAATGTGGTATGTATATACCATGGAATACTACTCAGCAATAAAAAAAATAAAATAATGTCATTTGCAGCAACTTGGATGAAACTGGAGGCCATTATTCTAAATGTAGTAACTCAAGAATTGAAAACCAAATACTGCATGTTCTCATTTATAAATGCAAAGTAAGCTATGGGTATGCAAATGCATACAGAGTGTTATAATGGACATTGCATACTCAGAGCGGGTGAGGGTGGGAGGGGGGTGAGAAATTAAAAAGTACTTCTTGGGTACAATGTACACTACGCAGGTGATAGGTGCCCTAAAATCCTAGACTTCATCACTATACAATTCACCTATGTAATCGAAAACCACTTGTACCCCTAAAGCTGTTGAAATGGATTTTTTTTTTTTTTTTTTTAGATGAAGTCTGGCTCTGTCGCCCAGGCTGGAGTGCAGTGGTACAATCTCTGTTCACTGCAAGCTCAGCCTCCTGGGTTCATGCCATTATCCTGCCTCAGCCTCCCGAGTAACTGGAGCTACAGGCTTCCGCCACCATGCCCGGCTAATTTTTTGTATTTTTAATAGAGACAGGTTTTCACCGTGTTAGATAGGATGGTCTCGATCTCCTGACCTCGTAATCCACCCGCCTCAGCCTCCCAAAGCGCTGGGATTACAGGCGTGAGCCACCACACCCGGGCGAAATGGATTTTTTTTTAAAGTAGATTAATTTCAAGAGCATCTCATTGTAAGAAATACCTAGTTCAGTACACTGATTTTCAAACATGTTTGCACAATGCAATAACCTGGAGCCCACTCCCAGAGTTTTTGACTTAAATGGTCTGCGATGTCACTGGAGCATCAGAAATTTTAGGATTACTTAGTGAGTTTATTATGCAGCCAACTTTGAGCAAACCACTGGCTTGCAATACTGAAGTACTTACTGACTGATATTACACTAAAAACAGATGCATGCAGTGTGTGTGTGGGTGTGTGTGTGTGTGGGGGGGTGTTTGTGTGCACACACCAACTGGGTATAAATATATATGTGGAGTATACCCTCTACCTAGGTCTCTAGATCAGTATTTCTCAAACATTGTTATTGGAGAAGAAATATTCAAGACAAAACCTAGCAAATGATATTTTCTAACTGTGAATGTGCCTAGCTAACTCTAAGGACAGAGCAGAGAATTATGTTCAAGTAACTGATGGCAATTAGGAATAGCTGTGTGTAAGTGGATAAGGGCTATATATTATGGATTAACCATTTGATTATGTGCTCATTAATGTGATCCAGAATGGTTAGTAATGAATCCTACCAGGGAAGGCGCCTGTTTGACACACCAGGGCTTAGAGTAGAGCTCATGTCCCTTTATTCCACCCTTCAGTTGTTACAGTTTTTCAGACCAAAGCCACACCTAGAGAGGTATTCACACCTAGAGAGGTATTAACAGCTAATCTATGTCTACTAAATCAGGGATTGAATTGAAACACTTCATAGCCTAAACTGAATTTTTCTTCTCTGGATGTACTAAAAAAGAACAGAAATACAAAAGAAAGGTACACTTATTGAGAACCAGGTTTTTTATATATGCCATCTGACCAATAGCACCAACAATCCTATGGGATAAGATAGTCTCATCTTAAGAAGAAATCAAGGAAAATCTTAGGACCTTAGTTCTCATGATTTTCTTTGGTGAACATGAAGAAAAAAGAGCAAAAAAATGAATTAAAGTATATCAGCTCTTGATGAAGTAGATGAGGAAATCAAAAGCCATCCCAATATCTCATTTGTTCCTCGCGCAAATTTCAGAGGCTTTTATGTGGAACTGCTAGGACTCCCTTAAACACTGCGTGAAAACTGCTTGCCAAGAAGGGCCATCCCAAGTCTAATATCTCATCATCCTATAGGTTCAGCATCTTGCCCAGGGTAGGAAGTCAAGGAGTGTTTATAGCATCTATTTTTTTTCTTTGTTTATCCCATAATGGTATTCTTCTCAGCTAAGAACACTAGTTATCTAACTTTCCCATAAATATTCACACAGATTAGTGTTATGCAAAAGAAACAGGCACTGGAGCACTGGACAGATCTGGGTTAAAAATCCCAGAACCAACTATTGCTAGTTGTATGAGGGTGAGTATGTTACATAAAAATCTCTATAACTCACTTATCCCATTTACAACAAAATAAATGGTGCCTGGGTCCGTCATGGTAACAGCAGGATACTGATGACACAACCAAGTTTGCTGATTGAAGAGAATTCGATTCAAGATCAATTTACAAAGACAAGAGTAGTTTTTGGGGAACCAACAATGTGTAGCAATTACATCAAGGCTTGAAGGGGCAGGTGAAAGAACAGTGACTGGAAGAGAGCTGTATGGGGAAGATGGCTCAACAGGAGTGGGACATTTTGAGAAAGGAATGCAGCCAACCCACAGTGACCCAGAAAAATAGATATTTCTGCCGTATTTGTGGACTTCACTCTCCTCTCACCTTCCAGTTGCCTTCCAGTGCCATTAACTGAACTCCACAGGAAGCTAGAGGACAAGATGAAGAAAAAAGAAGGGTAGAGAGTAGAACGTAGATGGGGCAGGAGGGTATACAAATGGCATAGTAACTACACAACTTTACTCTGAGGACTACATGAAACAGTCAGCTATAGCGGATGCATAACATGAGGCAGTTTGTTTCCCTTTCCCTCCTGACATTTACTCTTTCTTCCTCTCAGGCATTGCTTCCTGTCATTCTCCTCCTCTTTCCAATCTCTAGAATTCCCTGATCTAATTCTTCCAGAGTCCTGTCTCCAGCCCTGACCACTCCACCTTTACTACCTCTGTCTATTCTTAAATACTTGCCACTCTTGAAGAAGTGAGTATCACATTCACTTACCTGGAGTTGAGTTTATCCCTGGTTAAGCTTTCTTTCTAGTTCCCTAAAATACCATAATTGAAGTAAATGGGAAAATACATGAACTTTGGCAAAAAAGGAATTAATAACACCTTTATTAAAACTTGTTCTTTACTCTGTGGATACAAGACCTTGGCTAAAATGTTAACTCATTCAGACGTCTGATTTTTAGGCCAAAAATATTAGCAGCAGCAAACAGGAAAGAAGAAATCAAGAAGGGAAAAGAAAGGAATGGGAGAAAGGAAGGGGAAGAAACAATGGCAAACACAACAGAAAGAATGGTTGAGATCTAGGCATAGAGGAAAGAGAGAGACAGAAACACTGAAGTCCTAGAAGGACATAGCAAAGTAAGGATGCCCAAACACTTGAACAAAGGTAAAATATGTTTAGAGTTATCTGGTTAAAAATGCAGAAAATAATATAATGTTCTAGGATATGATTTCTCAGAAAAGATGATGAAAATCAAAATTATATTAAGCTTTGCAGAGTATTACCTCAATTCCCTAGGGAATTTAGTTATGCAATGTCCCTCATTCTTATGAGGGGATATACTTAGAAATCAATATACTGTCTTACGTTAGTCACTGTTGTTTCTTACATTTGGTCTTGTCCCCTCTGCTTTTTGAGTGTAGCATTCATAAGACATTTACTGAGTCCCTTCTGAGGCTGCCATAAATGTGGAGGCACGGTAAGTCTTTACAGTAAAAGAAGAAACATATGTGGAGCCAGGGAAATTTGAGTTCAGATCCTAGAATTAATAATATCAGTTGAGTCTGAATAAGATTGTTTACAAATTGGTCCAAACTGAAGAGCAGAAAGAGGAAAAAAATAAGATAAAAGTTGTTTTCACAACATGCCCTTACAACGTGCACAAGTCACCCCCTCCATTCACAGATTCATTTGACAAACTATTATTTTCATAAGGGCATCACTCATATTTAGAAGGGTTTTGGCACATAGTAGTCACTCAGTAAATGCTTGGGTACTTGAGGTTCAAAGACAAATATGGTGGGTCACTGTTGTGTAAAGGTCTTTGAAAAGCAATAAGTATATTGTTGGGTTACCTCCATTCTTTTTTCTAACCAGACTCCTATATCCCCATCTCTCCATTTATGCAAGGCTAAGTGCTAAGTCAGGTTATCTGAGACCCATAGTTCGAAGTATCTCTAGGAGACGAGGCTGTTTCTCAGCAGAATCCTCAACAAGGGTTTAAGTCTTCTCAGTAGTGAGTTGGGTTTCTCCTACTAATATGTGATGGGTACTTTCTACCAGTTGATCCTATCAGTGGACAGTGATACGCATGTGTGATTATATTTAATGAGATAAAAATATGCTCTAAGAGATAAAATGGATTGTCTCCATTTTACTGATCATAAAACTAAGGCTAAGAGAGGTTAGGAATTTTTCAAAAGTCACACAAGTAGGATTGATGGAACAAAGATTCCAACCAAAATGTCTGCTTTTCAGATACTCAAAGGTTCATACTGCAGGCACACCAGAACAAACCACTAACTTCCCAGATAACCTCTGGACTTGGGATCCAGGCCAGACCCTTAGAGTCTGGACCAAGTCTCCAATACCTCTGTAGCTTACCCGAGTCTGGATGCCACATAAGACAACTAAGACAGTTATGGCAAGGGCAGATTCACTAGAGTATGTGCAGCCAAGCAAATCCCAAGGGTGGAATCATGATGTAACAGAAAGAACATTGCCATGGAGTTCAGACACCTGGTGTCTAGCCCCAACTCAATTAATATTAAAGGGTGGATGACTGCTGCTTATTATATTTGTTAGAAAAATTGCAAGAGATAACCCAAAAAACAATCACAATAACCTCGTAAATCCTTTATTTAAAAAAGTAATTGAAATTGAAGTCCTTTTAAGAGAAGATTTGATGGAAGAAGAAGTTGAACCATTGATTAGAGTGACAGTTTTGATCTGTCTTTGTTTTTCACTTACCTCAGTTTCTATTTTCTGTTACTCATTGATATGAATCATTAAGATCTAGTTCAGAGTCCTGCCCAAACTTGTATATTCAGTATGTTAACAACTATATAAAAAATAAACTATTCATTTTTTTAAAAGAAAGTGAAAGATCATCTACTCAAATAGTTAACAGTGATCATCACTTGAGTAATGTGAATATAGGTGATTTTTAGAACCTTCTTTCATAATGAATGTGTATTATTTTCCAAATGAAAAAATAATATGTGCTCATTTTAAGTGCTGTACCAAATGTGTATTACCTTGAAACAAATAAGAATGGAGAAATTGAACAAGTAAGGGGTGTCTCAAAAAATGTTCTTGTCTATAAACACATGATTTACTTGGAGATAAATCAAAGATGAAACATGGTTACCTAATCATCACTGTAATTTTGCAAGCAATATAACCAAGGGGTGCTACTGATACTTAACTGTAAAGACAGAGAACTCTCCACAGGCGACTTCAACAGTGTGAAATGTCTTGAACTATTATCCACACAGAGCTGTGGCCACAGAACAGAATAAGAAGCACTAGTTAGGTCTACATGGCATAAATAGCTGGAAGTCCATTTGAGCCTGGATTTTCTCACGGCTGTTCATTGAGCTGAGTGATATCAAGTTGGAAGAGCACATATCTGAAAATTCCATGTATATATTCCTATGTCTTGGAATACAGGAAAGTATTCACAACTCAATTATGTCGACCAAGTTAAAAGGTGGCCCCTCCTGCATTCCCACATGCACCTTTGTTTAAAATATACTCACATCAACTGATGCCCTAACAATCTTTTTGAAGTCTAGATGAATTTCCTCGTCTACTCACCACCTTTTCATCAACTTCAAATATTTGTTCAGTTGCTGCCTTCCAGCTCAAGCTACTTTTCCAGAGGGGGAAAAAAATCAGTACTACATTTAAAACTAATTGCCACACATTCTGAATGCTGAAGGTGGCCTAAATAAAGTTCAAAAAACAGATAGTCACGAGGAACTGGAAACCAGCTTCAGTGATACCACTACATTTGTAGACATCTCACCTTTCCATTGGAAATTTAATACCAACTTATCATTACTTTATGAGATATAAAGCAGTGTCACAATCAGTTGTCATTTTTTCAATTTGACAATTGGCTTATTACTTTTCCTCTGACAGTTGTGTTCTTCCGGATTGAGTATCGTTTCTCAGCTATTGTTTTGAACAAAGCCTGTCATCTGTTGCGGGAAAGAGAATTAAAAAAAAATCTATTGACCCTTTCATCTTTAATTCACCCTCCTAAGAGAATGTGAAGTGCGTGTGAGGCTCTTTTAGAAAGTTAGCTTTATAGTTACTGCCACAGTTCAATCCTGTTATTCCTTAATGATATTAAAAAATTGTTTTAAGTTTCACATAATGTTCTCGTTGAATACCCATAGGATTATAAAAGATTATGTCTGATAATGTAAAATTACTGTAGATGCTCAAACCAGGCCTATGTTTTTTTCATTTATTCTACAAATGTGTGAAATATTGGAGAGTTAAAGTCCTGCAAGTGAGGCTTGACCAGTCAAAGACAGGAGACATGAAGGAACCAGCAGATAAATTCATTCCACAAACATATGAGCACTGTATGTGCCGTATGTGCCTATATATTCCAGGCACTGTACTTGTTTGGTGATATTACATGTACCTTTGTCATAGACCACATAGTTTTGTTTTTTTTTAATGGTGAAGAGGTAGTTTCCCTTCCTTTATCCTGGGAGCTACTAAAAGTTGAAGTTAACTAGAATATTAACAAAATAAAAGGGTTTGCTTGTACGATGTCTTTCATGAACAGCTTTCATTTAATGATAGCAAGTTTTGGAAATCTTTTTTTTTTTAATTTTTTAATTTTACTTTAAGTTCTGGGATACATGTGCAGAACGTGTAGGTTTGTTACATAGGATACATGTGCCATGGTGGTTTGCTGCACCTATCAACCCATCATCTAGGTTTTAAGCCCCATATGCATTAGGTATTTGTCCTAATGCTCTCTCTCCCCTTGCCTCCAACCCCCCAACAGGACCCTGTATGTGATGTTCCCCTCCCTGTGTCCATGTTCTCATTGTTCAACTCCCACTTATGAGTGAGAATATGCAGTGTTTGGTTTTCTGTTCCTGCGTTAGTTTGCTGAGAATGATGGTTTCCAGCTTCATTCATGTCCCTGCAAAGGACATGAACTCATTCTGCGTAGTATCCATGGTGTATATGTGCCACATTTTCTTTATCCAGTCTATCATTGATGGGCATTTGGGTTGGTTCCAAGTCTTTGCTATTGTGAATAGTGCTGCACTAAACATACGTGTGCGTGTGTCTTTATAGTAGACCACCTCAGCCTGGAACTTATTGTTCATATCCCTATCAGCATTTTTGTCAAAGTCATTCAACAAGTCTCTAGGAGTTTCCAAACTTTTCCACATTTTCCTATCTTCTTCTGAGCCCTCCAAACTGTTCCAACCTCTGCCTCTTACCCAGTTCCAAAGTCACTTCCACCTTTTCAGGCATATTTTCAGCAATGCCCCACTCTACCAATTTACTGTATTAGTACATTTTCATGCTGCTGATAAAGACATACCTGAAACTGGGGAGAAAAAGAGGCTTAATTGGACTTAGAGTTCTAAATGGCTGGGGAGGCCTCCAAATCATGGCAGGAGGCAAAAGGCACTTCTTACATGGGGGTGACAAGAGAAAAATGAGGAAGAAGCAAAAGAAGAAAGAACTTGATAAACACATCAGATCTCATGAGACTTGTTCACTATCATGAGAATAATATGGGAAAGACTGGCCCCATGTTTCAGTTACCTTCCCCTGGGTTTCTCCCACAACACGTGGGAATCCTAGGAGGTACAATTCAAATTGATATTTAGGTGGGGACACAGCCAAACCATATCAGGTATATACCCAGTAATGGGATTGCTGGGTTGAATGGTAGTTCTGTTTTTAGTTTTTTGAGGAATCACCACACTGCTTTCCACAGTGGTTGAACTAATTTACACTCCCACTAGCAGTATATAAGTGTTCCCTTTTCTCCTTAACTCTGCCAGCATGTGTTATTTTTAATTTTTTTTAGTAATAGCCACTCTGACTGGTGTGAGATGGTATCTCATTGTGGTTTGGATTTGTATTTCTCCAATAATTAGGGGTATTGAGTATTTTTTCATGTTTGTTAGCCACATACATGTCTTCGTTTGAAAAGTGTCTGTTCATGTCCTTTGCCCACTTTTTAATGGGGTTTTTTGCTTTTTACTTGAGTCTTTTAAAGTAAACAAACATCTCATCTCCCTATAATTATAATATTAGGTGAAAAATAAGTCTTAGAGATCAAGTCATTTCTAAAAACTAGGAAGCAACCCAGGAAACACAGAGATATCAATTTTCCTTTTTTTGTTGTTGTTGTTAATGAGAGGATTAAAAAGTAAACTCAAACTACAATTACCATAATTTCATAACATAAATAACATTTTAATCCCAGTAGGAAAGAAATTCTCTCAGAATTCTAATACTCTGTTACAAATTTGTGAAACCTCATTAAATATTCTAATTCTTCTCATTTCACTCCCATTCTAGCTGCCCTGACACTGGACCCTCCAAAAAGCCTTAATAGATGAACTCTGTCATAGACTCTGTTTTCTAAGAAACCCATGCCTAGACATTGCTATTCTTTTATTCCCATTTTAGAGATTAAGATAAGTGAGACTTCATCAAATTTGTCCAATGTTACATAGCCTGTAAACTGCATGATTAGGATTCAACTCCAATTTGCGTAATATGTCTGAATGTCTGATTGTTATGTTATTTCTCAATGCCCCAATTTATCCATTCTGACACTGTCAAGTCATTTGACTTAAAACAATGGCATAAAAATATTTCTTTGTTTCTCACATAATTATAAATTTTGAGAGATATCCCAGACAGACGGCCAAAATGAAATGTATTAAAATAAATATAAAAAATTTAAGGTGAACATGACTAGATACCCACCCCATATTTGGCTTCCACTTTTTCCTTAGTAAGAGAACCAAGATTTGGTTCAGGGTAGCTGGCTTTGTCCCAGCTTCCACTGTGGCTAAGGGTAGCTACATCACACAGTGTGGCTGAGGAGATGTAAATGGAAATCACTAGGAGGGGATTGAAGGAAAGCTCCATAAAAAAAGACACACTTAACTAAAATATGTGCTGTGCCCTTTCCCTCTGTCCCTTATACTATGTAGATTGTGAACTTGACACTGGAAAAGGAGCATTCATTTTACAATCACCAAACATTTTTGAAAATAAAAACCCCATGCCAAAGGAGTCTCCGTGGAAACACAGAAGAAACCTGAGTTGCTGGGAGTGTTGTTCAGCTACAAAATTAAGTCCAAACTGTCCCTCTCAGCACTTCTATTTATAGGAAAGAGAAATAGATCCCTGAATTGTTAAGGTACCATATTTTCAAGTTGTCATGACATGGAGCAGAACACAATCCCTAACGAATCACTGACACAAATATATCTTTTTAAAAACATAAAAATAAAAAATGGAAAATGTGGCTATACATGAAGAAATTATGAGAGTGTCAAGTAAAGAGTTTAAATGCCCAAATGTTGGCACTAGGAATTGTCGAGAGATACAGGTAGGATACCCTCCAAGGTGGAAACACAGAGCAAAAAGTAGAGATATGGAGGAAATCGTGAATCAGAATGAAGAGGGGTGAAGAGATGAACCAGGTGCTAGGTATTAAACAGTTGAAAACACAGAGCTTCAGCCATCAATGCCTAGACTGAATTAACATCAGCGGCCGCATCCAAGGGCAGATGGAGGCTTCCTATCCAAGCTAAGCATCGTAGAACAGCATGAACTCTGCTGATAGTACACTCCACTGTGTAGAGTGCACCCAACTTCTCTTCACACTGACATAATGCTTAGGTTTAAACCAAACTTTCTGTGCAGCTGGTATGAAGCGGAAAGACTGGATCTGAAGTTGCCAATGAAGCTCTTAGAGAGGAGGTAGGGTCCAAAGCTAACAGGACTCAGGGCTCACTCAGCCTTCCTTTTGTGACTCACGCTTTCATGTATTCATTCACTCATTTTTTTCAACAAACTTATGTTGAGTATCTAATATGTTATAGGTATTGCTAGCAAAAAATGGAAATCACTAAGTACTAGCAAAATATAATATTCGAAAGGATAAAAACATGACTCACATACAATATATAATGATTAATTTATATTAACTTCAGAAGGAATTGGTGAAATCATAAAATATTATCAAAGAGCATTTAAGCAACAGAGAATTTATAAGGATTAAAGAAAGAACATTCAAATAAAATGTCTGGAAAGAAATAAGGGATTAAAGAAAGAATATTCAACTAAAATATTCTATATAAAACTAGTAAACTGTCCTCTGCAGTTACGTTTTCTACTAGACAGAAATTATTTGCATGTCTACTGGACAAAAACCTACAAGTTAAAATGTGACATTACAGCATCAGGGCTCTGATTTATAATAAATAGGATAGCAAATACAGGCATATTTGCCTCAATTATTAAATCGTCTTCGGGTAAATCTATTATACAGTGCTTCAGAATGACACTGAAAGGACACACAACTGTCTTTGCCTTGTTTCTAAGTATTGAATAATTTTGGGAATAAGAAGCAGATTCTGTGGGTTGTTCTATTGAAACTACACTTCCCCAACTCCAGGAAAAGAAATAAAGAACTTAAGAGAATTAAATCCTCAATGTAAACATATACCTGGAACTTAATATGACACTTCATTTGATTCTCACCCAACCAAGCAAGGTGATTATTATTAAACACATCTAAAATATTTTTTAAATTGAGGCTAAAAGCATTGCAATCACACACAAAAAGAAGGAGCTAATCTCAAATTTGTAAATGTCTGTTTCCAGTCTTCAAGCTCTTTCCACTTAGGCCATGTGGACTCTCATGAAATGTATAGATGTATTGAGCCATCCACTGACTGGTTAACTCAACAATACTTAGTGAGTACCACCTACACACCCAGCAATCTTACAGGCCCTGGCATTGCAGGGATGAACAATCTTTTCCTTCATGAAGCTTACATCGTAAGGGACTCCAGACCTTCACTTTGGACAGCCATCATCGCAAGCATTTCCCCCAGATATATATATATGTTTAATACTAATTTGAAGTGGTTCTATTAAAAAAAAAAAAGTATGCTTCTCTTTCTGTTATCTCAGCCCAGCCACAGATGCCTGTTCCTTTTATCTAGTGGCCTCTGCCATTTCTTGCTCTCTTCCAAATCCATTTCATTCCCTGAGTTCAGAGCTGCAGAGCTTTTCTTGTAAGTCAGACAGACATCTCACATACTCCATTCAAAGGTTTCAGATGCCTACATGACAAGCAGCTGCTGTTGGGAAACCTGAGCCAGGAGCCCTTTCAAGCAGACTGCTCCATTAATGACCCTCCCCTGTGACTGCTGGTACAGGCTGGGCCTGGGATGGACGGTCAGCCCAGGATGAGGTGGCTTTCACTTAGGATACATGACTCAGGAAGCTGCTCCTTACTACAACATGTTGCAACTTCGTCTTATATGAGCATAATTCAGGCCGGACCTCTTAGTGGTCATTCACAATGGAGTATATCACTGGCAAAACAGAATTCAAAGCCCTCCTCCTCCTCTACCAGTGGTCCATGTGTGAGAGGGCTCCCTTAGGCATTCAGCAAGAATGCAAAACAGCAAGAGCACAGTTCCTTGCAGCCCGTGCAGACCATTTCCTTACTTGCTCGGAAATTGTGGTAAAACTCATTTCCTGCCTTTGAGTTGCAGTTATGTGTGATTGTGTAATGATTAAACAGCAGGCCATGAAATCCTAACCTTCTAGAGCTCTAAGGACTGTATATCATTGTATGCCCCACTCCTCCACTTTTAGACAAGGCTAAACCTGGGTCATTACATTCATATTGGAGAAATTCAACTGTAGCCCAAAGGAAGAGAAGGCAGAGGCTCTCACTATTGGTCTCAATCAACCATTGCAAGGTTTAAGAATAATCTGCTGCCAAATACATGTTTCCTGGTGTGTCAATGAAATCCCTCAAACCACAGCTTAATGGTCCGTCCTTCTCTTATTCTGTATTTGTAGCGATGTTGTGAGACTGGTCAGTATCCACTAAATTACAGTATAACACATTGCAAACACAGTCTGCCCTTCTCTAAATATTTCCAACTCCCAAGTGTCTGGGACTATGTGGCTGTGGTGAGTGAGCCATAAAGTTGAACTAGAATCCACGCATTCATCCCGGTGAACTCCCTGAGGGCCAGAAACAGGAGATTCTAACTACTCTGTGTAAAAACTAATTTTTACTTCCTCTAGAAGGATAGCCAGGTCAGGTCTACTCTTATTATTCCTAGACCAAAGGTGACAAATTGAGGCCCACTTATTGTATCTAAAGAGTTTACCATATATTTTAAAGGAATAAACCAAACTAACACACTCCTCATTAAAATACGTTCTATTGTCCTTCCTTGAAAAGTATACCTTCATAATGACAAAATTGGAAAAGATTTCTAACATCATTTATTTTAAATGACTGGAAGCCAGCGTGGTATCAATGAAAATATGAAAACTGAAATTTAATTCAAGTTGGGGTGCTCTATTGGAAAGATGTCAATGTTAGGATGAGTTCTAAAGACATAAAATGTTTTAACTATTATATATTCCATTCACATAAATATTTTTTACCTTTATTTCAGCACATAACTATGTTGTTAAAGAGATTCTCATAATTTGTGTACAATTGACAGTAAAGCCAAATTACATACACTTCTCTTGAGTCACTGTAGTTCTTAGTTTTTAAAAATTAATTTCAATTAGGAGAAATTCTGAGGCAATAAGCAATTGGAATTGTCAATGAATTCTTTAAACAATATTTAGATTCAGAAATTAATTATTATTTTACATATCATGTTAAAATATTTTAATGAGGTCACAAACTATAACCACAGAAATATCATTAAAATTTTAATTTTATCACATAAATAAGGCACAATTGCATTTTATCACCTCTTTAAAAAATATTCGAATTCTGTAGTATTTCTTAAGATAAACATATTCCATTTTTCTCTTCTAGTGAATCTTACGTCCTATTGGAACTCAATTTAGTTGAAGGCATTTAGTCAGTGTTCTTAGTGGGTATCTGAGAGTGGTTATGATGTCATACTTGATATGTTTCATTAAGACATCTCTCCTTTGCCTAAATCCAGAAAAAAATATGTATGATCTCTGAATTGATCCCAATGTCATTTCTATAGGCATAGTTGAGAAAATAAATGAAAAATATGTATCCTTCAGAGTATGGAAAATATTTCTGTATTTCAGTCAACATTCTACTTTGACAATTTTTTTAATCTACCAGGTTTGTGCCATTATCCTAGGCCTGCTGTCAGTGGTCTCTGAATTACTTCAATAAAGCTGAATATTTTTATTTAGTTTTTTGAGGATTTGTTAAACTATATTAAATATTTTTTGTAAAAATAAAATTATTTACAATTTCAGCTTTAGTACCAATGTAATGGCTGATGTAAAGAATTAGTATCATGCTTCACACTTGTTACATCCAGATCAGTGTTGTCCAGTAAAATTTTCTTCAATGATAGAAATGTTCTGGATTTGAACTGTCTAATACGGTAGTTTCTCTCCATATGCGGCAGTTAAGTATTCGAAATGTGATATGACTGAGGACCTGAATGTTTTATTTTGTTTAATTTTAGTTCGTTTAAATTTAATCAGACGCTTTTGACTAGTGGCTACTATATTGGACAGCAGAGATCTCAACTTACATTTGAACACATTAAAAGTAATATGAATTTATCATATTGCAAAATATTTCTCTGAATTGATCTCAATGTTGCCAATATTGTAAGAATTTCTGAATAGTGCCTTGTCCCTACTTGGAAACCATGTCTCACTATGCAAAATCTATTGACTTCATGCTATCTGTAAAATTCATTAATTTATCTTATTCTTACGTAAGAGTTCTACCAGTCAATTTCTTTCCATATTCTAATATCCATCTCCAATATTATCCCACCCAGGACCGAGATATGGAGGAGTGTTTGGCTGGGGCCTGAACTGTTTTTGTGCTAGGTGAAACTTTCTGATATGGAGTCCTATGACCAGGGTTCCTCTTATCTAAATCTAGGGTAAGGTATGAGGGGGAAATAAAAAATATTGAATTTTAAAAGGAAGTAAGGAGAAGAGGAAAGGAAATAGGATACAGTGATTTATCCTGCCCTCCTTACTGTCGGTACTCAGGATGCCCAAATGTGAGGATAAATGATAGTCAGCAGCTTCTGACCACAAATTTCTTACCATTAAAACGTTCACTATTCTGAAGAGGAGGCAAGACCTTATGTAATCAATATGTTCAAAAAGTTTTATGAGTAATAATTGAATGAATGAACAAAGCACATATCTATATGCCACTTCCCCCTTACAATAGAAGAGGCTTTCAATCAGCTCCCCTCTGGGGCCCAATAATTTGACACATTTAACTATAGTCCTTAGAGGACCTTGAAAAATGATATTACATCCCTAATATTCAATTTCATCTGTAAAAATTAAGAAGTTTGCATATTAAAAAAGACGCTTTCTTCCTGATCTTTACTAGGATGTTTATATGTTCACTATCTAGATTTTTAACTGAATTGTGGAATCTCTCTCATGAAATGATGACAAAAATGTTATGTCCGGGTATTCCTCATTACAGGAACACCATTTCAGGGACACTATATATTAGTTTGTTAGGGTTGCTGTAACAAAGGTCTGCAAACTAAGTGGCTCCAACAGCAGGAATTTATTGTCTTACAGCTTTGGAGTTTAGAAGCCCAAGATCAAGTATTGACAAGGCCATGCTCTTTCTGCAGGATCTGGGGAATGATTTTCTGTGGTCCTGTTTTCTAGTGTCTGGTAGTTCCTTGCCTTATGGCAGCATAAATCCAACCTTACAAAGCTTTCTTCCTGCATATGTGTTTGTGTCCAAATTTCTCCCTTTTTATGAGGACACCAGTCATATTGGATTAGGGGCTCACCCTATCCAGTAGGACTCCATCTTACCTAACTACATCTGCAGAGACCCTGTTTCCAAATGACCCGTTTGAATAAGGTCATATTCTGAGATGCTGAGGATTTAAGACTTCAATATATATACTTGGGGGTAGGGTACATAATTCAACCCATCACACATACATTGCAGATTCCCCTATTTTAAGATATACTGCAACATTGCATTCACATTGTACTATTCTCTTTTTCTATATTCTTTATATTTTTTCCTGGTAGATTATGTATCATTTCCATTTTATAGATGTGAGGTAAGAAGAGCAGAAAGAACATAAGTGGTATTCCTAAATTCACAATTGTGTTTGTATAGGCTCATAGGTGGAAAGTTAATACTCAGTGTCAACTTGATTGGATTGAAGGATGCGAAGTTTTGTTCCTGGATATGTCTGTGAGGGTGTTACCAACGGAGATTAACATTTGAGTCAGTGGACTGAGAAAGGCAGATCCACCCTCAATCTGGATGGGCACAATCTAATCAGCTGCCAGTGCAGCCAGAATAGAAACAGGCAGAAGAACGTGGAAAGATTAGACTGGTTTAGCCTTCTGGCCTACATCTTTCTCTTGTGCTGGATGCTTCTTGCCCTCTAACATCGGACTCCAAGCTCTTCAGTTTTGAGACTCAGACTGGCTTCCTTGCTCCTCAGCTTGCTGATGGTCTATTGTGGGACCTTACCTTGTGATTGTGTAAGGAGAGACTTAATAAACTCCCCTTATATATACATCTTTCCTATTCGTTAAGAGTTCTGACTAATACACATTGTCTCAAATGAGAGTTTGGACTTGGACTTTTGGGTTAATGCTGGAATGAGTTAAGACTTTGAGGGACAGTTGGGAAGGCATAGTTGTGTTTTAAAATATGAGGACATGAGATTTGTACTGCGTTAGTTCATTCTCATGCTGCTAATAAAGACATATCCAAGACTGGGTAATTTATCAAGAAAGACATTTCATTGACTCACAGTTCAGCATGGCTGTGGAGGCCTCAGGAAACTTACAATCATGGCAGAAGGGGGAGCAAACATTTCCTTCTTCACATGGCAGCAGGAAGGAGAAAAATGAGAACTGAGCAAAGGGGGGAACCCCTTATAAAACCATCAGGTCTCATGACAACTCACTCGCTATCATGAGAATAGCATGGGGGAAACTGCTTCCATGATTCAATTACCTCCTACTGGGTCCCTGCCACAACACATGGGGATTATGGAAACTACAATTCAAGATATGATTTGGGTGAGAACACAGCCAAACCATATCAGTTACCACTGCTAGTTTCAAAGTATCCTACTCTCAAGGGCAGTGATTTTATTCCAAGACTATATTTTGTTGCTTCTTCTGCATACATGATTTATTTTTCTAAAGATGTCTTTATTACCATTACTCTAATTCCCATGTAAACTGAATATGTAAAAGCTACTCAGTCTTGCCTGCTTTCTCTGCCCGTACAAATTCCAACTTGATCCTTTGTTATTGTACTTAGTCTGAAGAACAAGATAAACCCTTAACAGAAATTGACCCTGGGTTCTGAGTCTTCTTGCAGACAAATTGAAAGGCTGTTGACCCTGGACCTCAAACTCTGAATTCCTCAGAGTCACAGGAGCATCCCAGGGCATCTAGCTGATGGAATTTCTGCACTTCCACAGGGGCAAACCAGAGAGTTGGTAGGAAAAGCCAAGAATCACAGGTCAAGCAGAACTTGGCTCCACTTGGCCATGCACTAGCTGTATGTAATATCTCAGATTTAGTAACAGAATCTCATAATATAGTGGGACTCATCAAAATGCACAGAAAACATTTTATAAATTGTAAAGCACTATACAAATACTAGTTCTTTGTGTAATGGAAAGTATATTTCACCACTCTCCCACTGGGCACTTTAGCTACCACTTCTGGCCCTGCTACTGTCTCCAACCATTCAGGTGTTCAGGACATTCTCCAGTATTCCTTCATATCCTTCTCATGGAGACTGTGTTGTCCACATAGAGTGGGTCAGAGGAAGACTGACTAAATGTGAGGCACAATTAGGTCCCATTCTACTGGATGATCAGTATGTGTAGAGAAGGCTGAGGATGGGAGGACCTGTCCAGAGTAGATGTTCTGGGAACAGTGACTGGTCCCCATCCTGCTTCCTGATGTAAGCTCTAGATGTTCCTTGCTCAGGACTGCATTGTTACTTTAATTTATCCATGCCACTCCTCCCTTCTCTTTCTTCTCTATACTATGGAATCTTCATCTAGTCTCAAGCAGGGAAGGTCTGGAGAAGTTACACTGGACCAAATAATCTTCCAGTTATTTCCAAGTTTTTCAAAGCTAAAGAGTCAAGAGTTTGAGTGCACTCTTCTCTGATCCTCTGTGTTGACATTCCTCTAGTTAATGGATAACACATGTTTAGATGTCTGATAATAGGAAGGGCTTCAGACTTCAGGTTCAAGAGAAATGGACTGGGGGAAAGATATATGTTGACTCTTAAAAGTATTATACCTACTTGAATATCTGGTCGATACTTAATTCATAGTGGAGAAACTTTTGCTACATCATAAGGCAAAAATTGCAAGGTGACACTCACTCTGTGTAGGTCATTTAATGTACAATTAGTCAAAGAGGCTTCCAGTGGGAAGCAGAAACCTGGTACCATCTTACCGTGCTAGTATCAGCTGTGTAATCTGGGACTGATCCCTGAACACCAGTAGGAGGCTGAATAATAGCCCCCTAAGATATCAGGTCCTAATCTCTTGAACCTGTAAGAGTTACTTTACATGAAAAAAGGATTTTTGTAGGTATGGTTATATTAAGGTTCTTGAGATGAGGGTTTATCTTGGATTATCTAGGAGGACCCTAAATGCAATCACAAGTGTCTTAGTCCATTTGTGCGGAGACTGGGTAATTTATAAAGAAGAGAATTTTATTTCTCATAGTTACAGAGGATGGAAAGTCCTTGATAAAAGTGTTAGCAGGTTTGATGTCTGGTGAGGGCTTCTCTCTGCCTTCAAGGTAGTGCCTGTTGCTGCAACCTCCAGAGGGGACAAATGCTGTATCCTCACATGGTGGAAGGAATGGACAGGTGTGTACCCAGTCCTCAAAGCCCTTTTATAAGGGCCCTTACCCCATTCATGAAGGCTCTGCCCTCATGACTTAATCACCCACTAAAGGTTCCACATCTTAATAATATCACATTGGTGATTAAGTTTTAACACATGAATTTTAGGAGACACAACCCATAGCAACACATATCTTTATGAAACAGAGGCAGGGGGAGATTTCAGACACATGGAGAGAAGATGATGATGTGAAAATGGAGCAGAAAGTGATTCAAAGATGCTTACACTGCTGGCCATGAGATGAAGGAAGGGGCCATGAGATAATCAACAGTAGGAATGCTCACAGCCAGAAGAAGCTGGAAAAGGCAAGGACCCAAGTTGTCCCCTAGAGCATCTGGGAGGGAGTATAGCTGTGTAAATGCCTTGATTTTGGCCCAGTTCTGCTGATTTCAGACTTCTGGCCTCCAGAACTGTGAGAGAATAAATTTCTGTTGTTTTAAGTTTGTGGTAATTTGTTATAGCAGCCCTAGGAAACCAATACATACTTTTGAGTCCAAGTTTCCCATTTGCTGAATTGGAGGTGGAAGGGAGAATAGATCAGTAATTCTCAACTCTGTATACACAAGAGACTCAGTGGGAGAGCTTATGAATTATTCTGATAGGGGCCACTTCCAGAGACTCTGATTTAATACCCTGGGGTGGGGCCTGAGTATCCGTACTTATAAAAGTTCTCCAAGTGGTTATAATGGTGCAGCTAGGCTTAGAAGTCACTAGACTATGTGGTTCTTCCCACATCTAACATGCCTAGTGGTCTGAATATGAGATAAGAGATTACTAGAGAAGACAAGACAAAAGAAAAAACACCCAGGATAAACCAAGAGAAGACTGAGTGGTATGTAAGAGAGCCAGAGGGCTCCAGAGCAAATCTAGCTTATCTCTTTGGTGTTTGCTAGCCTTCCTCTCCTGGGGAGGGTGTAATCATCTCCCCCAACAGTAAGGAACACTTTAGATGTACGTGACTTTCAGAAAAACTGCATCAAATGGCAAGTCAATTTACTTGTGTGCTCTGCCAGAATAGAAACGAAAGGACCAGCAGAAATTCAAAGAACTTTCTTTCTTAATAATTCATTCATCCATTCATGAAATATGTATTAGAAGGCTATTCAACATTCAATCATTCAACAAATATGTATGAGGCATATACTGTGTATCAGGCACCGTTCTAGGTACTTGAGATCTAATAGTAAACAAAATCCAGAAAGATTCTATTTTTCACAGGGTTCTGGGAAGAAACATTCTGTGATGAAAAATACGTCGGGGGTGTGCAATAAGAAACGAGGTTGGGGGAAGGCGTGGTAGTGCCCATGCTTGGACACGAAGGCCTCACTGAAGATAAATTTCAGCACACCCCTTAAGTGGGGAAGGGCAAGAGCCATGGTCTTCTGGTTAGAGAGCTTCCCAAGCACAGGGAATAGCAGCACTGATGGCCAATATTTTCAGTAAATCTAGAGAACCTGCTATTCTCAGAACTTGATTAAAGAATCTATGTATTTCCTTTCACTTTACTCTATCTCAAAATGCTTTGGAAATGGAAAATGGAGCTTGTTTAACTCCAAGTAGAATGGAGCATAGGGAATACTGCTTTGATGAGGAATTGGTTCTATCAATAAGACTCTTCTTTACCCTTTTTTTTTTTTTTAACCAATAAAGGCAGGAAAGGGAATCTTTTCAAACAACCCAAAACTAAAAGTTAAGCTATTGTGGGACTTTGGTCCCCAAAGGGCAAATTCCTCAACAAGAAGCTCAAGGGAGGAACAGTGACCAGGGTGGCCGAAGCCCTTGAGCTTCACATTGTTTTTCCTTGCTGTGATGTGATTTTCCTTTTACATTTTTGGACCAGTCCCCTTTCCAATTAGGGATCACAGTTGCTAAGAATAAAGTGGTGTCTGTTTAACTGGCAGAAGGCACAATGGCCCACTCAGGCCATCAGTGGGAGTCATTGTTCAAGAAATATTGCCATTGAGATTTTCAAAATGCTAATGAAATTACTTCCTCTTTCAATGTTGATTGTCACCCAGCTCCTTTTAGAAAAATGAAGGAGGGGTTTTAATTTTAATTATAGTGGACCAAAAACATTTCTCATGAAAATACAGATTCAGAATTTTAAAACTGCCAGGAACTTTTGATATTATTTGTGTAACCAACTCATGTATAGAGAAGAATACAGCCCAGAAGGCTGAGACACTTGGTAACAGCAACACTGCTGCTGAATGGCAGAGTTGGAACTAGCACCCAGTCTCTTCCATCTCCATCCTACTTTCTTTCCACTATAGCAGGCTGTGCCATCAGAAATATTTGTTAGTGACATCTGTAATTCACCATCAGATTTTCTTTGCCATGAATGAGTGCCAAGTAAGTATCTTCCTCCAGCAAATTTTCTTAGTGCTGAAACATGAAATCTAGGAAGACATCTCATGACCTTCTCCTCGCTGAATCAACACTACCTTTTCCACTCGAGCAAGGGATGTCCTTCTACACTGCTAGGGGAATCAAAGGAATGTATTCCTTTGGGTAGAGGCATGTTTCCTGGTGGAGCATGTTCTGTGGCTTATGTGGACTTTAGGTCTCAAGACTAAAAGATTGATGAGTTCATCTTTTTCAGGTAACCTGATCAGCAGTTTGTTGCTGGAAAATCACTCCTTCCAGATAGCTGAGGGTGCTTTAGCCATCTGAATGAAGTGCCCTGAAGACTGCACACACAATAAGCCTCTTTTGAAAAGAGGATCCCAGGCCAGGCCTCGTGCCTCACACCTGTAATCCCAGCACTTTGCGAGGCTCTCTTGAGTCCAGGAGTTCAAGAACAGCCTGGGCAACTTAGCAAGACCCTGTCTCTATAAAAGAAAAAATATTAAAGAGAATTCCTCTGACAATCTGGAAAATAAAAGTATGATTCAGTCCCCACTTAGATTAAGCAAACTCTACTTTATCTAAGTGCCCATAATTCTGCTGTGATTACTGGTAAACATGACCCCGGTTTAGACAGGCAGCTTTAGCACATAAAAAATTGCAATGAACTTGAAATGTAGATAATTTTTGTTTTTAAGTACTTCCATTCAGTCATTTATTCAACAAAAACATTAAGACCTACTAAAAGCCGAGCCCTGTACTAGGCAATAAGGAATAATCTTCAGCTAAAATCAATTTCCAATTTTGCCACGATTTTCAGTGTGACTTCTGAAAAATTCATTTTCTATCTCTTAGCTTCAGTTTCTTCATCTTTAAAGTGAGAAATTTTAATACTTACCTCGAGATCTTCACACACAAAATGTTAATACTTTACAAACTGTGAAAGCTTCAAATCAAAACAAAGATTTGTAAATACTGTATAATCAATTCTTTTGGAGGATGTTTATTAATAACAGGAAAGTGCCAGGCACTTGTACTAGTGTCTCAGCTCGCACTACTCTAACAAAATGCCACAGACTGGTTAGCTTAAATAATAGACATTTACTTCTAGTCTGGAGTTTGCAAAGCTCAGCGTCAAGGTGGCAACCAATTTGACTCCTGGTTAGGGATCTCCTCCTGGCTTACAAAAGGCCACCTTCCTTCTGTGTCTTCCTGTGGTGAAGAAAGTGAGAGAGCAGGGGTCTCTCTTTGTCTTCAGATGAGGGCACTAATCCTATCCTGAGTCCCCACCCTCACCACCTCATCTAAACTTAATTACCTCTCAAGGACAATACATCCAAATACTATCACACTGGGATTTAGGGCTTCAACATATAAATTTGGGGGGCACACTAGGATCATTTCCCCCTTCCTAAATCCTCCCAGGTAGGCAGTATTATTTTCTTTAAACCAGCAGTAACTGAGATGTACCAAGGGAAAGTGTTTGCCCAAATTCCTAATGCTAGGAGATGGAGGATCTGAGAATCAAGTCATGTCTGTTCACTGTTGACTCTGAAGGCTCTGATGTGAAAGTCATGCATATATGGCTTCTACAAAACAGACTGACTGCCACCGAGCAGGAGGAAATAAATGGCACTGAAACTCTTAGAGTAAACTAACCCAACTGGTTCATAAAATTTCATGCACTTACAATGATGTATATCCCCTCCCCCCAGCAATAGAAATTATCTCCCAAGGCCAAATGCCTTATCTCTTGATATGCATTCCAGAACCATCAAAAGAAATAATGGAAATCATATCTCCAGGTCAATCAGTCTACAAATTTGACAGCTTCATCAAGACGTGTGGTCTCCACTATCAAAAAGATTGTTTTGTCTAGGGCCAGGACATTTTAGCATGATAAACTCAAATAAATAAAGTTTACCTGAGGCTCCTACAAATAATTTCAGGAATTGACCTTCTTTTCAGGCCTAGACACTTGTATTTTTTTTTTTCCTATCAAAAGCAAAAAATGAAAACAAAAGCCTGAAACACTAACAGTAAACATTTCTAATTCAGTAACTTCTTTAGAACATTAAACATCCAAGAAGAATATGAGGGTCAAAAACTTTCTGGGGTTTTCTCCTTTTTTTTCTTTTTTTAAGGTGTTATCAGTGGTCCTATATGCAAAACCTGAAATCAACCTCGCAGGCACCTTTGACTTTTGAGTAGGACATTTCGTTCTGTACTTGCCTGACAAATTAGTAGCCATACTCTTGTTCCCAAGTAATAATCTAAATCCTAACCTGGGGCCACCTTGCAATGTTAGTTCCATTATGTCTTAGGTAGCAGAGAGGGGTTAGGGGAGACAAATCAACCCCTCAGATGTGGTTTTCTGGCCACTGGCATTCTCCCGGAGCCTGAAACAAGGTCATCGAGTTAGGAACACAACAACTGAAAGGAGCAAAAAGCAAACAAAGACAGAAACAAAGGGCCAAGGCCACAGAGCAATAGTTGAACTCGGTTCCAAATAACTGTTCAGAACCAATGTTAACAATGCTCTTTCCCAATTCTGAGAGGGACTTTGATTTAATTCATCAGAATAATTCAATTATGCGATTTTTTAAATTTCTATTTTTCAATTCTTTTTCTTTGCTTTGTGTAGTCCATCTGCCAAACTGCAGAGAGCCTCAGTCAGGCTCACATCCTCACTTGACCCTCACATATGCAGCATGTGTGTCATATTTATCATGCCACATAGTCCCAAGTTGGATTTATACATGTTCATTACTGTGTTGTGAAATGTATAAAGATATCTGTATTGCTTCTCACTCATAGTGAACCCTGTATATGTTCTATCTTTTTGTGTTTAGCCTTAAAACAGCCTTGCAAAGTAGCTGGAAAAGATACCATCACTCCCATTTTACAGATAAAAAAACTATTAATAAGGTTCAAGAGGTTCAGTGACTTGCATGATAAAGGCTAGCAAGTTCGGTGAGGTGTTACAGGAAGAAGATAGACTCTGTAGCTGAGCGGAACTTGTACCTACCACCTACTTTTCCTTCCTCTCTTTTTCCATTCCTCCATTTTCCACTTTTCCCCAGTAGTCAATAACTACCAACTGTTTGAATTTAAGCCAGGTAGACATTAGGTTCTGGCAAATTTGTGGTACTACTTCTTTTCCAATAATCCAAAAGCAGTAACCCCAAACTTGACCTGTGTCAAACTTGAAATTTTAGGTCCATTTCATCTTACCCAAAACCTGATCTTATCCTACATCTTAGCTACTACAGGTATTTTGCTGGCTATTATGAATAAATGTGTATGCTGTTCAATAGTATGGTACAATAATTTGTACCATAACTGTGACTGTCATAATCACTTAAGTATTATTTGTCTCCAAGTAACCTTGAGAACAATGATTTAAGGAAACAATGTTTGGGGTAAATGAAAAGCTGAGCAGAGTTCCATATATGAGAATGACGCCCTGGAGCCTGAAAAAGGGAAGCGAGAGCAGTTTCACCCCCTTGGCTCCAGCAAGCCACCATTTTTTTCAGCTCCCTTACAATCCAACTACTGTTTTTTGTTGTTGTTGTCAGCAACAATGCCAACTCTTAACTGATGTCGTTAATCACATGGCTGCAAGCAAGCTTCTGACCCCCATATTCTTCGTTCAGGAAGTGAAGAAACATACCCAGTTGCCTCAATGTAAAGGCTGAATGAGACTGTGTCTG
Source organism: Trachypithecus francoisi (assembly GCF_009764315.1). Classification (NCBI taxonomy): domain Eukaryota; kingdom Metazoa; phylum Chordata; class Mammalia; order Primates; family Cercopithecidae; genus Trachypithecus; species Trachypithecus francoisi. The sequence continues at coordinate 75,652,136 of NW_022681472.1, read as the reverse complement.
AAAACAATCAGCATCTTTATGATTAATATCAGCAAAAGTCAGTGGGTGGGGAAGTGGGAGATGTAGAGAGATAGGAGAAGAAGAAGGAGAAGCAGTAGCATGGGAAACCTACAAAAATTTATTTGTAAGTCAGTTACGGATTTCCACATGTAGTTCCTCCTAGAGGAGAAAAAAATTAGTCTTTCTTAGGGTATGCAGAAAGACATGCTAGTCCTGCCAGATATTAACAAGGGTTACTAGGAAAAAAATGAGACCTGTAATCCTAGCACTTTGGGAGTCCAAGGTGGGCAATTGCTTGAGCCCAGGAGTTGGAAACCAGGCTGAGCAATATGGCCAAACCCCATCTCTACAAAAAAAAAAAAAAGTTACCCAGGCATGGTGGTGCATGCGTGTAGTCCCAGCCACTAGGGAGGCTGAGGTGGGAAGATCCCTCGAGCCTGGGAAGGTCAAGGCTGCAATGAGCCATCATCAGGCCACTGCACTCCAGCCTGGGAGACAGAATAAGACCCTGAAAAAAAGAAAGAAAGAAGAAAGAAAGAAAGAAAGAAAGAAAGAAAGGGAAAAAAAGGTTGAGGGGTGGTGAGACAGGAGAGAGAGGGGGTTGGAAGGTCCAATGGTCAATACCCAACTAAATAAAATTTAAGAATTTATATATATATGACCTTTAATATGTGAATGAGAATGGATAGACAAGACGACTACAGATATGTTGGATTTACCAAATGGATATGATTGTGGAAACATTTTCTCAGAATCTACTTCAGAGAATGTTCTGTGGAACACAGTTTGCTCAGTTACATCTGCAAAGAAACAAAAAAGACAAGAACTTGGGACAAAATGTAGTTGAATTTCTCACGTTTATGTAGTAACTTACAGTTTATCAAATACTTCACTGATGTAATCTCAATATATGATGTTTTAGTCTCACTGTCCTTTGAATTTTACCTAATTCCATATGGTTCTCAGTTAAAGTGGCTCATGAGTTATGTAAACAACAGCAGAATTCTTTCTCAGTCTCCCCTCAATTTTTCTCATTCTTTCCATTCCTATTTTTTCTCCTTTTTCTTAAAGACTGGATACAGGGCTGAAGGGAAAGCCACCTCCATCCTGGACCCCACACAGGTCCAGCACTTTTTCCTCTTCCAGTAGGATCCTAAGTAAGAGGAGTATGGGGAGTGCTAGAAGTGCAGTTAGTTATTAGTTCAATGAATGTTTATTAAGAATGAGGCATAATCAGAAATGATGGGAGGGAAAAACAGCAAACTAGGACTATGTATAAAGGTAAATCCAAGTTAGATTAACATCTCAGTTTCACTCCTGCTACTGGACAAGAGATAGAGACAAAAGAGGAGTCATCTTCTATTACTTTATATCATAAACATTGCTAGATCTGGTTTCACTGATTAAGAATAAAGCAGGTGAAAAAAAATCATCTGGTGATCTCTACATCATTTTTACTAAAGTGGCAGCTGTTTGTAAGAAATAGTATCTGTTGTTGTTTGCCTCCCAGTCTTTCTTTCTTTCTTTTTTTTTTTTTTGAGAACCATGCCTTCCCTTATTCCCTTAACTCTTGGTTCATATGGTTTGGAAGAACTTCATCCCCTTGGATGAGGGAGGATACACAGGCAGAGAACTCCATCCTTGGGTCAAAGGATCAGTTGAGGGATCAATACTTGATGTCAGCAGATCAGAGAATGTCAACGTTTGCTGAATCTCTCAGGAAAAATGAGTTTATGTTCTCAGTGATTGTGATCTCTATCTGTGAGAGTGAGGTAAACCTGGAAATTCTGGTGACCATGTTAACCATCAATTAGAAGTGGTTTCCTGAGAGTAAATCCTAAACTGAGGAAGACAGAGGTGAGAGAGAGAACTAGGCAATTTCCTGATGGCATTATTTGCACAACTGGATCTAGCCTTCCTGAAACTAGAAACACTTCTGAAGTTTTAAGGTTTTTATTGAAGGGTTCAGTCTTTACACAACGGTCTCAGCTACAATCTTTTGTTTCATGTGAGCCCATTTTCTCCTGAGCCAGTCTGTATGCCTAGCACTCTAGGTTACTAAGGCAAGAAGCCACTCACTCTAGGACTTGCACAATTTGACGATATTGACATTCTCTTTTATAGCTCTCTGGGCATCCAGTGTCTTCCCTTACTTACTGATAATCTAAGTTATGCTTTCAAAAGATATAACAAGCACTATGGGGTGTTTTTGTTAGGAGAGTTTCAGGTTGTCTATTTGACAGTATTTCCAGATATAAAAGTGTAACTATTTTTTTTTAAATTGTGTTTTCTATAGTAAAATATAGATTGTCTTCTTTCTGACACAAACAGTCATTAAAAAGCTGTATTGCAACTGGATAACAACTGGCAGAGGGGAAATATAATTTTCCTATTGATCCTTCTTTGTTTCCCAATGTACTTCTGTTAAACTAGAGGTCTAAGAGCAGAGAACATATTTTTTTTTGAGCATTCTGAGTCATATTAATTAGTCCATGTTTTCAAAGTGCTTTTTGAGATGAAATCTTTATTCATCAGCAAAACCGGGTTTTTTTTTATTGTTGTTATAATGATAACAAAAGATGCTAATTGGCCCACCTGCCATGAAAGAACAACTTCACCTTTACATTTAATGACTAGAAACAACATACCTAGGTATCCTATTTATTAATTCACAAGTTAAAACTTCATAGGCAAGAAATATACACTTCTACTGTTACAATAGCAGTGAAAATTCACCGCAATGGAGGAGGGCATTTTGGCAATGCTGTGTACCACCTGAAAATAGAATGTTGCTTATGTGGGTGTCACAAGGGAAAACCCATTATTCTCTTTGTTTCCATGTCATTGTTTCTAAATATATGAGAAATATTTCCGTATTTCTCAGCAGTGTAGACCTTATTGAAGTAGTCCATTCTCAACACCTGTCCTATGAATATTGCTTTATGCCATTTCTATTCTATTTTTATAGATGGGAAACAGTTGTTTGTATTTTTAGAATTTAAATAAAACCTGTCTTATATTAGGTTGGTGCAAAAGTAATTGCTGTCATTGCCATTAAAATGAATCTAAGAAAAACAATCTAATAAAAACACAAATTCAAAAACAATATCAAAAGCCAGACTTAAAGAACATAAGTATTTAGCAATCTGAACAGTAATGAAAAGATTTCTCTCAGATTCTTTTCCATAACATGCAAAGAGAAAATATTATGTTCTCTGTAATATTATCCAAATATTCTTTGGCATTTTTCCTAAGTTATATTTTTATCCATGCTGTATTTTTTTTGGATATCAGATGTTTGATAGGACATTTGAAATGACTTAATTTTTTTCCCAGGAACTAAAATTATTTTTTATAAATTTTTCTTACAGAATCAAAACTATTTGAAAATCAACATTAATAGCCCTGTCGTCTGAGAAAACAGAGAGATCTATAAAACATCTATCATAGAGCACCAAGTATACTACAGCTCTTTAAGCTTTAAATCTAAAAATAAAATGTTCATGACACTTGTTTGGAAAGTGAGTTATAGAAGTAAATTTAATTCAAATGCCTCTTTTTAAAAAATCAGTTTTGAAGCCTTTGTTCCATAATAGATGGCCCAATATATGTGCAATTCACTAGTTGCAAACATCTGGGGATTCTGGGTTACTTCTTTTGTGGACCAAGGTACCCTTGAATAAACTGAAATACTCATTCAGTAAAATGACACCCCAGAGTCAGAAAAGCTAAGGGAGCACTGAAAAGCACGTATATTATTATTCTCAACCAGATTCTATCCCAGGCTAATCTATCTGGTTCATACATAGAATGAGTCTAATTGAAATCTTTGAAAGTCTGATGATATATAATGTTGAGAATCTGGCTTCTAAAGCAGTCTTACTTCTTAATTTTGAAAATAAAACAGGCTGGTTTATGAATTTTTATACAATCCTATTATCCATAGTTTATCCACTATGTCTAAATAAGGAATTTACAATAACTGGGCAAATAAACTCTCTTCCCTCAAAGAAGGTAGTTAGAAGTATTTTAGGGGACTTCACGTATGTCTGTAATTTAAGATTTGGAGTAAGGAAGAGGTGACTGTGACATGCCCTCTGCTCTCAATAGTCCCAGGTCTGAGGAGAGGCGGATGTGAATCTGCAGTTATGAAGCAGTGTAACAAGTGCAATGACAGAACACTCTTCCAAGTGCCTTGATGGCAGGAAGAAAGGAGTCATCAACTCCACTTGGGAAGCCCCGAGAAAACGTCCAGAGGAGATGTTTGCACCAAGATTGAAAGACAAGTAGGAGTTCTCTCTACAGACAAGAAGGACAAGGGGAGTCCCAGCAGAGATGTGAAATATAATGGCAGTTTGAGGGAACTGTGTACTTTCAGTAGGATTGGAGAGTTAAGTGTACTGAGGGAGGTGGTGGGAATTAGGGTTCCAAAGGCACACACCTACATATATTTACACTTTAGTATTTCAGTCATTTTTTTAAATGTACAAATAAAAATAATGGTTTTCATACATTGATTTAAATTAAAAATATACAAATAAATATATATCCTTACAATTAATTTCACCTGTTTCATGTGACTCCCACTTGGGGGTTGCATTATACATTTATGTATTTTTATTGGGCAGCACTCTAGACTATGGGTTTCTCATTTCTGCACCTTCTGTGCCTAATATGGTTCCTGTCACATAGTTCAATACCACACCCATCAAGAAACAACAGAAGGAAACAGAAGAGCTATGGAGGATTCTGTAATACAGTGAAGGCAGTTGTTATCAAATGATTTTTCTCTCAACAGTGGTGTTCTTGGACGGATACGGCATGATCTGCTACTGAAAGGTAATAATAGTCATCTTTTCTCAGTTTTGGCAGGCTGGGGGATGTCAAATAAAAGGATTTTCTTTTCTGTTTGTTTGTTTTTTGTATTTTTAGTAGACACAGGGTTTCACCGTGTTAGCCAGGATGGTCTCGATCTCCTGAGCTTGTGATCTGCCCACCTCGGCCTCCCAAAGTGCTGGGATTACAGGCGTGACCCACTGCGTCCGGCTGGATTTTGTTTAAGTAGTATTTTTTGCTCGTGAATTTTTATTAAACCTTTATAAAATAAAGTAAATAAGAAGTGTAGTCAATAAGAAAAATGGAAAAGAGCCCCCCTCTATCAAACACTGGGAGCTTCTTTAGAAGCAGTATTCCGGGTCCTTCTATAACTTATTTCTCAGCCTCTTCCATTTCAGTACAGTTGGCTCTCAGCTTCTGACCTTTGATTGCCTGCCTTGCTTGGGATCTTCTGCCCCTTGGACAGAAGTCAATATTTAGCTTTGCTAGCCTTGATGTTTGATGCTACTCTAGATCTTGATCGTCTTCCCCTTCTGGCCTTGGGTGGGGGAATCATATCCAATTTCAGCCTCTTGGCCTTCCTAGCCAATTCTAAATTGTACCCACAGAGACATAAGGTGTTAGGCCAAGAAGACTTTATTGCTTTGAGCACTTTGCCTTTGAGAAGTGTGAATCATTCCTAATGAAATGGGCATCAGTTCCCATTGATCTGGGGATGCCACAGATAACACTGTTATGCTCCCTACAAGAAGACAGAAAAGTTTATGCCCAAAATTCACGGTGGTTAGGAGCTTTGGAGAGTTATTGAGAATCCAAAACGTAACGTGATTTCTGGTCAGAAGAGTGGGATGCTGAGGAAGAAGATTCACGTCATGTGGAATGCATAAACTAAAAACTCTAAGAAATATCACTTCCCTTGTCTTTTTAAAATTCGATTTAATTCTGATACTCTACCCCATTCTACCAGGCTGACAGAATATTCAATCTCAGACATTATGTGGGTCTCCTGTCTCCCAGGTTTCCATCAGGATATAATATACCTAAATGATGTCTTTTAAAAAAAGAAAAGATATGGCCTTCTAATCTTTACTTTTTGTGATGACCATTGATATCTCAGAGTCCAAGCCACATTAGTCCTCCAGCCTCTCATGGTTGTTAACTTCTGTGCCACTCAAGTGTCAGGAAACACTTTCTAAGGCTGGGTACCTTCATGATACACGCCCCACCTCCCCAGGCACTCATTATAGTCTTAACTTCTGAGTCCTGTATCCTCTTCAGGGAGCCATATAGCAGTTTATAGTATACACATCTATACTAGTCTGGAAACACATAAATCTTTCTCCTCTTTTCCATTCAAAAGAATTTCTCTCCATTTCTTTGCCTTCAAAGACGTCATTGTTTCATCTCTCCCTCTGGGACATGATCTTTTTAAATATCCATAGGATTTCACAAAAGACAAAAAGAGTTATTGACTTGAGGTTGCTTTTACAAAGGCTCTGGCTTCTACCAGATACCGGAAGCAAGATATGGTAAAAGAGGTAAGAATAGAAAATACAAGGAGAAAAAAAGCATAAATGGATGTTTTAACCAACGGAGTTGAAAGAAGAACTATAAAAAACCACAGATTTAGACAATGGCTTCTTTGTTTTTTTACCCTATCTCCAATAGCTAGTGTAGTACTTGGCTCAACAAATACAGATTGTATAAATGAATAATTGAATGAGTGAATTCAACAAGATGTATATTGACCCACCTTTCCTAAGGCATACCAAATTTAAGCTATCTCCATCATTTTCTCAGGATGCCCACCTAATTTGGTCTATCAATGTGGCAACTATCTCAATATAAAAGAAACAGACCTTGTTGTTATGGTCTGAACCTTCAGCGGTGCATGTGTCAGACTAGCAAGATCCAATCTCAGACATTTCAAACATCTTTAACAAGCAAAAAGTTTGTGGGCCTCTTTTCTTTTCACTTCTGCATGAGGAACTTTGATGGCAAAACTGGTAAATCTCCTTCCAATTTTAATATGGAAAGAGTCTGCAAATGACTGCTAGGCCAAAAGCCCCTGCAAAATCAGCTTCCACGTAGAGAAAAATAAATGAAAATATAAGAGAGAGTGTGAGTGAGGCTCTCATGCCTTCAACATGTCCTCAGATTGACAGGACTCAATTTTTGTCTTCACCCACTAAAAAATGATCTGCACTCATTACTATCCTTCCCTCCTTCAATCCCTCTTCCATATAAGAAATGTTTCCCCCCTTTTTGTTTGTTTTTTGTTTGCTTTTAACCTTTCCTCCGTTTCTGATTCCCCCTTTCTGAAAGCAAGCTCTTCCGTTTGGGATCTGTATTAATTATCTTTGCTATAATGTCAAACCCCCAAATTGTAGTGACCTATAATTTTAAAGTTGTACTTCTCAGTTGTGTGTGTGTCATTGGTGGGCCAGCTATGACTTGCTCTAGATTATAGCTCTACTGCACAAGTCTTCTCATTCCAGGATGCAGGCAGAGCAAGCAGACCCCAGGTGGAACACATCTTCTTCGTGGTAAGAGGGAAGAATAAGAGAACCGATGATGTATGTCAAGTTCACTCATATTCTTCTGAGTAAATCATGTCAAATGGCCAAGCCCAAAGTCAATGGGATGGAGATATACAATCCTCTTACAGGGAAGAAAGAGTGAATAATTTTGCACAATAATGCAATTTGCCATAGGATCCATCTTACTTCTTCTGGAATCCCCATCCATTGATGGTATTCTCTACGTTGTATCTCCAACTTGTCTCTCACCTCACTCTCTTCTCTCCATAGGTAAGCAAGCTTGGGTCTTTTACACGAAAATAAACAACAATTAATCCTTCAAATTCAAGTTCCCTCTATCTATTGTCCAGTTACTCCTCTTTCCCCCTTCAAGATTCTTTTAAGAGCAATCAAAGTCTCCCATCTCTATTCCCTCTTCAACACATTGCATTGTGGCATTTCCCACCCTACCCACAAAACCCTGAAGTGGCTGTTGCCAAGGTAACCAATACTTTCTTAGTTGCTAAGTTCAGGGAGCACTTTTTCAGTCTTTATCTTCCTTGACCTCTTTGCCAAGATGAAGTGCTGTTGACCACTGCCGAGGCTATCACTCTTAGTGACTTTAATACGTGCTCTCCTGACTTGCTTCCTATTTTTATGGATGCAAACTCTAAGTATCCTTTGAAAACTGTGTTTTTTCTTGTTCTGGGTTTGTGGGGGCCCAATAAATAATATTTTCTTTTCTTGCAACTGGAAGACAGACAGGAAAGTCAGGCTAGTGGAAATAAAAATGTAAGCTATATTTATTGATGAAAGCTATACTGGAGATGTGGTTTAGTTGTGCAACGATAATGAATTTCCTAAAACTGAAACTCAAGAGTAGACGTGTTATACTGAGTTGCAGGCAGTGGTGAAACCTCATAGGCCTCCTTATGGGGGCAGAAAATTTTTAATTGCTTCTCAAAGAGCTCTTTGTAGGGAGGCGGATGCCAAATGGGATGGGGAAGAAAGGATTGAGCCTTCCCAGCTTTGAAAGGACAGTTCCTCCTTTCAAAGGTGCCAACCTGATAAGCAATTCCTCTGCCTTCTAATTGACAGGGTAATGAGAGGTCAGGCTTGTTACTCCAACGGAAGTGCTGCAAGTCCCTCAGTGTAGAAATATGAGTCAGGGTGAAGGAGGCTCTGCCCTCACCCCACCCTCTGTCCCCCTCAACATCCATTTCTTTATCATCGGTGTTCTCCACATTATCTGCGAGGCCTACCATAACAAAATACCGCAGACTGGGTGGCTTCAAGCATAGAAATTTACTGTCTCACAATTCTGGAGGCTGGAAGTCCAAGAGCAAGGTGTCCAAAATTCGGTTTAGTTTCTCCTAAAGGTTCTCTCTTTGGCTTGCAGGTGGCTGCCTTCTTGCAGTGTCCTCACATAGCCTTCTCTCTGTGCTTGCACATCCTTGGCGTCTCTTCCTCTTCCTTTAAGGACATCAGTCATATTGGGTTACAGATCACCCTAATGGCATCATTTTAACTTACTTACACTTTAAAGACCCTCGCTCCAAATATAGTCAGATGCTGAGGTGCTGAGCATTAAGGCTTCATTATACGCATTTGCAGAAGACACAATCCAGTCCATAACACCAAGATGTCATTCACTACTTTCTTCTCTACTGTAGCTACACGTACTCTGCAGAATCTAATCTACTCATCTAGATTGAACTCTCACCAGACACTGATAACTCAAATAACATGAATTCATTCTCTTTGGGAGTTAGGGATATTTAAGGAAAAATATATGTGAGAAGGTGTGTCCAGGAAAGAAGACAACGGAGGGGACAATGAGCTTTCTGAAATCCAATCCAACACCAGGCCCTCAGCCTGAGCACAGAGCAAAAGGGGGCTATAAATAAAAATTAAAGAATTTGTATGAGAGTTTTGTTAAACCTCCAGCACAACCAGTTTGGTGACCACTAGAGAAATGATGGTACTGGGTTAGGAAAATAGGCAGTCTTTCCATTTCTTCAAGAGACATGCTGTGGCCTGAGGACAGTTAGGAGCATGTTGTCAATTGGTACTGCATAGCTTTGGGGATGTCCCAAGGTGTTAGGCGAGCAAGGAAGCAGCATTATCATGATGAGTGCACACAGACATAGAAGATGGAGAGGCAGAACGGGACAGGTTCATCTCTTGTGAGACATTGTGGGGAATCTTAGACAATGTCACTTGGAGCACAGATCTGAGGCACCACAGAAATGCAAATGGTGTCATGACCAAGAAATGTGGGTTTTAATTATAATGTAACTGTTTTTACACTTGTTTGGGATGAGGCCTGGAAGGATATGGGTTACACTGAAATGGCACACAGGCCCCACCTGCCTTTCCTGCATCCTCTAGCCCCATAACCCTTAGAGTCTACTGCCAGCCAGGACAAGTTATCTGGAACACCCAGAACTCACCTGGCTGCTTCTTGCTTCAATGTCATCGACAATCTGACTTTTGTAATGAATACCCTTCCCTGTCTTCCCCCATGATTATTACTCCGTTTTCTTTTGAAATCATGCTCAGATATCACTTGGAGTGGGAAAAATTTTCTGAATGTCCCTAAATTTAATATTTCCTTCTGATTAAAAGAAGGAGCATTCCACCCCTTTAATCAGAACTTCTATCTCTTTTCTTCTTTTATTGTTCTTCACTGATCTTCCCACGGGCAGGGAGAATCCATGGAAAAGGAAAGACTTTCTGCTCTTAACTTTATGTGGTCTGGTTGGGACCAGGCACTTCCACAGCAGTAGAGTTTCCAGTCAAGATTTGTTGAAGTGAACTGAAGAGGAATGAACACAAGAATCTAGAAAATTCCCTTATTTGCCTTTTAAAAAGATATCATGAGAGTTAAAAAAAAAATTAAGGAAAAAAGTAAAAGAAGAAAAATATATGCAGCGAAGAAGGAAGTGTTTTTTTAAATGTGTCTGTGTGTGCATGTGTGACATATATTCATTTATGTTAAGCAAAGCTCTGGCCTTTGAAAAGATAAATGTCAGCATAATATAGAATGACATGAAGCCTTTCCCAGTATTTCCCATACAACCACATAGCTTAGAAGACAACCTAAAGGTGCCACTGATTTTCACATGGCAATGATTGCAAATTCTAAGGCACAGTGAAAAGACAGTAAGATAATGTTGAGATCTACCCCATAAGAGTCATTCATTTGGCTTTTATTTAAGGAGTGCCCACTTGCTAAGAGGGAACACTATTCTCCACTATTTCACGTTTCCCACTAGAAACACTAAAGTCACCCTCCTGGCCGCCATCCCCACCCGGCGACCTCCTCTCCAGGAGAGTAGTGATATGTCTAACCGAGGAGTTTGGGAGAAGGGACAAGCCTGTTCTATTCCTTAACAGCTACAGGGAAAGTTCTGCCTCTGTGAGGGGTGGCCTGTCTTGCCCCAGTAGTACTGGTGACTGAGTGGGAAATTCCGGAGTTCAGCATTAGGAAGCAACATCCTCAGCCTAGTTGTGGGACCCTCTAAAACTCCAGCCTTGCTACATCACGTTCACTGCGACAGCCATATGGTCTCCTCCCTCAAGAAACTCACGGTTCGCAGTAGGGACCAGACACATAAATATATAATTACAACATAATGTGGTGAGTAATGATTGAAATAAGCATGGGCACTGTGCAAGCACAGGAGAAAGTCACCTGATCCAGCTTGGGGAGGTCAGGGAAAGCACGAGCAGCAAGCTGAGTGTTCAATGATAACTAAAAGCTAGCAACCAAAATAGTAAACAGCAACTGCCGTTTATTGACCAAGTACCACGTTTCAGGATGCATGGTAAGTCACTTTACATAACCTAGCTCAATGAATCCTCACAACAGTCTGTAAATACGTTCTTACTTGCATCAGAACGATGGGAAAATGAAGACTCAAAAGTTATTTTTTATGAGCTCACACAACTTTTAAGTGATGAGGATGGAGGCATGCATTTTTTTTTTTTTTTTTTTTGGTGCTTAAAATTAGGATTTGGCAAACTTTTTCTATAAAAGATCAGATAATATTTGGGGCTTTGTAGGTTATGTGGTCTTCACTGCAACTACTCATAATTCTGGTGCTGTGGAGTGGAAATAGCCATAAACTATACATAAATCAATAAGTATTGCTGCGTTCCAATAATACTTTATTTACAGATAATTTGAATTTGAATTTCTGATTATTTTCCTGTGTCTTCCTGAAATCTTCTTCTGAATTTTTCCAACTATTTAAAAAGGTAAAAGCCATTCTCAGCTGTGCAAAAGCAGGCTGTATAACAACGGGTAGCAGGTCAGATTTGGCCCATGAGCCAGTGATTCTCTATCGTTGCCTTGAGTCATTTTTATGCCCAAGTTTCTGATTCTTTCCTGCAGTTTTTCTCCTCAATTGTGATGGTTGAGATCTTTGTTGTCTTTGCTTTTATTAAAGTATAAGTTACCGGATTTTCTTTGACATTTTCTAAGGTGGAAAATCATTTATTGTCTTCCTAGATTGCATTTAGCTCAAAGTAAGAATGTTATAGCTTATGGGGGTGCCAATTAGAACTTATTACAGTAGGTTTGCCCTGCCATGAATCTGAAATATTTGGGAAAACTTTACCTTTTGTTCTTTCAGCTTTGAACTTTGTTTGGTTTCCATTTGGTTTTCCCCTCACTATTCGCCAGCACATCCCTCTAAGAAAGTCATCCCTTTATAGGTATAGATGAGAAAACCAATGACAAGTCCAATGATGACTTCAGAAAATGACCCTTCAGTTTCTTACTGCCTGGAAGTGCAGTGCATCTGAGAACATTCCTTAGTTTCCCAAAGACAAGAAGTTAAAAGCCCTTGTAGAAATTGTGGCATGGAAGTCTTCTTGTAGGAAAGGCTCTAATAAAGTAAAACTGTCAAAGCTCAAGTCTGACCCTTGGAAAAATTGTGAAGGGAGTGGAACTTATTTTCTCAGCACTTTCCATCCTTGCCTAGAGTCCCTATTCCTGCTCAGTATCTGCTTACCCACTCTGAACCCTTAGGTGCCCAGTGTCCTCAAAGCACCCTTTGTCAGCTACTTAGATCAAAGTCATAAACAGAATAGTATTCTATCTTTCAAATCTATGGGATAAGAACTCTGTCTTTCTTAACACCCAGGAATGGGTCATTTTTGGCAGAACTGCTAGTTGCCTACTCTAAAATCCACTCTCCCCCTACCACCCTTTTTTTTAGTAATATAACCTTACATTGTTATTCAGGCAAGTGACTGTCTGAAATATATTTTCCCAGCATCCTTACCTGTGAGATTCCTTAGCTGTGAGCAAATGATTAAGTTCTAAACAATGATATGTAAGGGGAACTTCTGTTTAGCAGCTTTCAAGAAGCATGTTTAGATATCTGGTATGCAGCCTCTCTTTCCTCTCTTTTTGCCCCATTCTCCCTGGGGTATGGATGCTGTGGTCAAAACTCCCAATAGTCATTTTGACCATGAATGTGAAGGACACATGCAAGGGACGGTGGATGGAGGTCTGGAAGGAAAGTTGGTCTCTGATTTCATACAGCCACCGAGTTAGCTCTGGACTACTTTAGATTTCTTTTATATAGGCAAAAACATAAAGATAAACCTCTATCTTATTTAAACAATTTGCGGGGGTTTCCTATTATATGGCTCCACCTAACTCTAACTTGAATTTGATACAATAATCAAATTAGCCAAACCCATGTGGGGAGAAATATTATCTCTCTGGCTTTTTTGAGGCAGTTTAACTGATATACCATCAGGTATCCAGCGGCTGGTAAATGTGAGCATGGAAACCTCCAAGGCTGGTTACAGCAATTTCCTGGCTTACTTCTCAGTTCCAGGTCAACTCTCAGCTCAGTTCTGGACTTTGGGGTCTTCATCTTACCTAGAGAGACAAGGTAGGATAAGGGTCAAGAGCACAAACTCTAGACTTCCCTCGCCCATACCTGCTTAACCACCTGCTAGCTGTGTGTCTTGGAGTATATTAGTTCTGACCTCTTTATGCCTTAGTTCTCCAGCATAAAAAAGATGACATGAATAGTAACTACCTCATATGATTATTGTAAGTCTTAAATAAGTAAATGTATATAACATGCTTATTATAAAACATCATCTAGCACAAAGGGATGCTACCTGAGTGTGTGCTATTATTATTAATGTTATTATCATTAGTATCTTTGACAATTTAGCCTTGATGTTGATAACAGTTGATATTCCTACTACAGGGTTTTGTTTTGTTTGTTTGTTTGTTTTTTCGAGACAGTCTCACTCTGTCACCAGACTAGAGTGCATTGGCACGATTTTGGCTCACTGCAACCTCCACCTCCTGGGTTCAAGCTATTCTCATGCCTATGTCTCCCAAGTAGCTAGGCTTACAGGCGTGTGCCACCACTTCTGGCTAATTTTTATACTTTTTTAGTAGAGATGGGGTTTTGCCATGTTGGTCAGGCTGGTCTTGGATTCCTGATCTCAGGCAATCCACCCATCTCGGCCTCTCAAAGTGCTGGGATTACAAGCGTGAGCCACTGCGTCTGGCCGGTTTTTCTTGTTTATTTTACTCCTTTAGTAGTTTATTTAAAATATTATTTGAACTATAAAGAATAAACATTAACTGTTAAAAATATTCAAGTTGGGTATAAGTCAATAAAGTAAAAACTAAAACCCCTTCCTGCACTGGTCTTCCCACTCTCACTCCCATTGGCAACCACTGTTAACTCTTGCATATGTATCCTTTCAGATATGTTTCATCCATGGAGAATCATACAGAGACATCAAGAGACAGAGAGAGAAATCCTTTGAGTGAGATATGTCTTTTTGTTGTTTTATACTAAAAATGTTCCTAGCATATGTACTATTCTACTTCTTGCTTTTCTTGCTCAATATCATTTGGACATTTAGAAAATGTTCCCCTGGTATTAGGGAATACCATAGGAATCATAATTGCTTCCATACTCTTAGTATTATTAAAAAATTGTCACAATCTACTTCCTTGCACAGTATCTTTGTGCACCTGTGTGAGTACATTTGTCAGAAAAATTCCCCAAAATAGAGTAGCTGGGTCGAAGTGTATGTACATCATAGATGTTGCTATAAAGCTCTCCAAAAAAAGTGTGCAGTCCACTGATAGGGAGTTGGAGTTCTAACTCCCCACACTATCTTTAAGATTGGATGTTTTCAAACTTCTTAAATAGTTGCCAACCTGAGAGATGAAAAATAATGCTTTTATTGTTTTAATTTTTATTACAAATAAAGCCGAGAACCTTTCTGGAAATGTATTATCACTTTTGTTTCTTTTTTTATGGAATGTGTTTGATTTACGTTTTTCCCATATTTGAATCTTGCCATTTCCTCAAGGACTCTGGGTTTCTGTGCCCTGGGCAGCCTCACATAGAGACTCCTGCTGCATTTCTGGTTTCTGACATTGGCCATTCAGTTGTCATCTTGGCCTGAGTGTCCTGGCTCCAAATGTTCTGTCCTAAATGGGTCAGGGAGGGAATTGAGGGGGCAGATTTAGACACATCAATCCAGGATCTCTAGGTAACAGCATAAGACATTGTAGCTCTTCTTTTCCAAAGCCTTGGCTCCTCCATGAGGTGAGAGGATCAGTTATGTGGCTCTAGGCCTCTCTAAGCTGCCATGAGTCCTCACCCAAAGGTCCTGCGTCTCCAACAGCACAACATATCCTGGAGAGAAATGCTTGCTCTTTAGTGAGGACTACACAGAAAGTCCAACAAGTCCTACCATGCTACCGTCATCCCATGTCAGAATGGAATCCCTTCTGGAATGGTTGAAATGGCCAAAGTCCTCCAGGAAATAAGGTCTCCCAAGCTGGGGCCATGCATAACTCACAAGATGGGAATCACCTTCTAGCAGCAACTGTAGCTCCTAAATATTGAGGATGCAATAGACAAAGTGGAGTTCAGACAACCAGCTCCAGCTCCACCACCTGTTAGTGTCACACTTTGGCACTGGAATTTAAGACTTTGGGCTTAAATTCTCTCATCTTCTACTTCTTCATCTGTGAATGAGAAAAGATTTGTCCTCTCTACTTCTGAGTTATTGTAGAGACCAAATGAGAGTGTATATTGTGAAAATATTTTATAAACTGTAAAGGACTGTACAATTTTTATGGCTATTGTATATTATTATTGTTAATAGTAGTAGTAGTCTTACCAGTAGCAGTAGTAGTAGAGTAGTAGTTCTTTACTCCTTCTCCTTGGCAATAGCTTTCAAAGGCAGAAGAATTTCCATTGAGATCCCTTGGGAGCACTTTTGGAGGGGAAGGACTGTATCTTATGCACCTATACATTAACGAGGGCCCAGCCCAGTGTCTTTGCCTGAACAAATGCTTAATGCTTGTTGGATGACTAACTAATTGAATGCCTGAATGGATGAACAAATAAATAATTGAATGCCACTTGGTTTTCTCTCTGACCTTCTTGGAGCAACTTTAAGATACCCTTAGTAGTACCACTAAGGTTTCTCCTTAGACCTTCTTTTCTGAACAGGAGTGAACATGCACGTCCACCTCTTTATGAGAGGAGCAGCAAACAATCTGTGGCTAATTTTAAAGGCCAGTTTTAAAATTTGATTTTTTTTCCAGAGAAACTAAACAATCAATTTTTAGATGAAAGTTCCCAGTTCGTCAAAATATGCCAATCAAATAAAATATGTCTGTGGGCCATGATTCTGAAAGGTACAAAATTTGAATCACCTTTCAAGAGTGTGTACAAAGCTTTGTTTTGTGAAACAAGTGTGTGTAACACCCTCAAGAAGGCCTTTAAACTTGCCTTCACAATTCTCAAGGAAAGGCATGGTTTAGTCCACTCTTCCTTACTCAGGTGAGCCCCTTCACTGTCCTCCCATAGATCTTGCAAAACATTGCTTTTCATCTATCCCAGGGCGTACCTGATCTCAGGAGATGAGGGCATTTGGCAAAAGCAACACATTCTCCTTCAGAACAAAGAGCACAGTTATAAATCCAGCTTCAAGAGCTCATCCCTGTGCTATCCCTATAGATGTCCACCATCGATAAGCCATCTGACCTCTGAGAACAACTGCATTACACAGTACCAACCTATTCTTCCATAATTCCTCATGATTTTCCAATCCATCCTTGACCTCCTCACCACCACCTGGTCTGCACCAATCCATGCCCACCATTGCTTTCAAGCTCTAACTCAATAGCTCACCCCTCTGGTCCTGCCCTTCTCTAAGAATGCCCAACTTCCACATTTTTCTGGGTATTTAAGTGTTCAGTCCCCAGCACAATGGGCTTCTGTGTGTGTTCGGTGAATCAGAATGGCAAAGCCATACTCTCCAGAACTTTGACCCCTGGTTGAAGTGGGGCTGAATCCCATCTCTGTCATTAGGGCAAGTTATTCAATAGTTTATTCCACTGCCAGGTGAATAATCACAGTGGCCTGGAAGAGTTGCTGCAAGGATTACATCAGATGACATATGTAAAGTACTCAGTTCTCCATTTGACACATGCTATGAGACCTACTTTCTTAGTTTTACCTCTATTTTCTGGGAGTTTCATCTAATTCTTTTCTTTTAAACTGCAAATTGCCCATTTCTTAACAACAGAAACTGAGACCTATTTTTTAATCCCAGAAAAGTGTCTAGTACAGGCTGTTTATGGATTAGTCAATAATTGTTTCTGAAATTACCAGAATGTTTATATAATATTGAAGTCAAAGTCATGAGGGACCTAGGAATCAGGTTTAAAAGTTGATGGCCTTGGCTGGGCGCGGTGGCTCACGCCTGTAATCCCAACACTTTGGGAGGCTGAGCCGGGTGGATCATGAGGTCAGGAGATCGAGACCATCCTGGCTAACACGGTGAAACCCTGTCTCTACTAAAAATACAAAAAATTAGCCGGGCGAAGTGGCGGGCACCTGTAGTCCCAGCTACATGAAAGGCTGAGGCAGGAGAATGGTGTGAACCCGGGAGGCGGAGCTTGTAGTGAGTGGAGATCGTGCCACTGCACTCCAGCCTGGGTGACAGAGCGAGACTCTGTCTCAAAAAAAAAAAAAAAGTTGATGGCCTCAACAGAATTGGTGCAGTATTGTGTAAAATGGTGATTCTCCAGACATTGAAGAAGAAAAAAAAAAAAAAAGAAAAAAACACTGACGTTTGACTCAGAAAAACTGAGTTATAGTATCCTTGATAAAGTCTAACACCTTGCTAAGCTTTTATGTCCTCGTTAGAAAACCACCTGAGATGCCTGCGTTTCCAAGAATTGTTAAGGATCAATAGCCATCATAATATACTCTTTGAAATGAAAACATTTTCAAACAGAAATTATTATAATATAAAAACAAAAAACCAAAGAATGACTGGATAACTTACACTTCTTGTATTTACCTAGGAAAGAAAGAAAGAGGCAGGCTGTTTCTCCTGGAAACTTCCCAGTTTCCCAGCATTGTTAGGATTTGAAGCCTTGAAATGCAGACATAATCTCATCCTCTCCAGGATGACCAGAGGTCAGGCTGTACTTCCCAAGGCTACTACAAGCCAGGTCTTCTTGCTTCCCAAACTCTACCCCTGCACCTGTGTTAAGCCTGCTGTGGCTAAAGCTAATTTCTAAAATATTAGAAACACTTATGGGAGCAAAACCAGGTGCTTAACCAGAAATATTTTTCTCTGGGTTGACTATGTTTATAGAAAATCAAAAGTACATAGATGTATCAGTCCCTTTTCATGCTGCTGAAAAGGACATGCCTGAGATTGGGTAATTTACAAAGAAAAGAGTTTAATGAACTCACAGTTCCACGTGGCTGGGGAGGCCTCACAATCATGGCAGAAGGTGAAGGAAGAACAAAAGCATGTCTTTCATGGTGGCAGACAAGAGAGAGTTTGTGCAGGGAAACTCCCCTTTGTAAAACCATCAGATCTCTTGAGACTTATTCACTATCACAAGAACAGCACAGGAAAGACTCGCCCCCATATTTCAATTACCACCCACCAGGTCTCTCCCATGACACCTGGGAATTGTGGGAGCTACAGTTCAAGATGAGGATTGGGTGGGGACACAGCCAAACCAAGTCAGGAGAATTCCAGCATCCCTATAGATTAAAGTAAACCCAAACTTCATCTCTATCCAAGTACCATTTTTAAAGCTTTTGCCATAATGTTGTTTTGGTTTTTTTACATTTGATTCTACTGCTAGTCTGTGGAAGTCTTTGTCACTTGACAACTGGGAGTTCAGAAAAACATGGAAAATTACTATCTGATAGTTGTTTCTTGCCTTTTTGAAAGAACCTAATATAAAAGCAGTTAGTCTCACATGGAATCACATAGCAGAAAACAAACTGTCTGCCATCCTTATTTCTGTCAAGCGTTTGAGCACTGGTGCAGGTCTATGGAGCATGCTATCAAGCAGAAGGAAGGCCAATCAGCTCACTGCTGAGAAGCCTCCTTTGCAGGGCTGCATTAATTGTATGAGCAGGGGCAGGTGGTCCTTGGAACTCAGGGACTTCACGGTATCAGAACATGAGACTGGATCACAGTGTTGAGGCTAGACTTGCCCTATGCAAACAGCCTGGAGACTCATATAGAAATCCAGACCTCCAATTCACTTAACTTAAATAGAGAGGTATAGATTTATGAATCTGAAGACCAAATCCAGCCTGCAAGAGTCTTTTTGGTTTGCTTGCCTTTTATTTTATTTGTGGGGCCAAATTATATTTTTTACAATTTGAGCCAATTTTTAAAAATCCTTTAAAAGTATATTTCTTGACTGTCTTAGAAAATTGGAAGATCTGACCCCTGTGCTTTCCTGAATGGCAGCAATTGCTGGCTGGAGCCAAGTAGTGCTGCCCCCTACATGAAGTTTGTGCTCCCTAGTTTTGCACATCTCTCACCATTTCTGATTATTCCCCAAATATGAGGCCATTCGTTATGTTACTTGCATTGTTTTCTTGTAATAGGGATGTATCTCTCCTATAGTTATGACTCTGTCAAAATTTGGAAAACTGAATAGAAGGCTAGAAGGAAGATTGTTTCAAGAAAATTGAAAAAGGACATATTTCCTTTTGAAGGCAAAGAATAAACTTCTAGCCAGGTGCAGTGGCTCATGCCTATAAACTCAACACTTTGGGAGGCTGGGGTGAGCAGATTGCTTGAGTCCAGGAGTTTGAGACCAGCCTGCGAAACCTGGCAAAACCCCATCTATACAAAAAATACAAAAATTAGCTGGGCATGGTGGCATGCAGCTGTAGTCCTCGGTACTCAAGAGGCTGAGTGGGGAGAATCGCTTGAGCCCAGGAGGTAGAGGCTACAGTGAGCCATGATCACGTCACTGCACTCTGGCCTGAGTGACAGAATGAGATATTGTCTCAAAAAATATAAATAAATAAATAAATAAATAAATTCTGATATAATCACATACGTGATATATGTAAATACAATATATACCTACCATCATTCTCCTTTGGTTACAAGCTTCCACATTTGCCAGAGAAGAATCACAATAATTTTTGCCTTGAAAGAATTTCAGAACTCACTGGTTTTAAAGGACATTTTGTGACAAAATCTAAGTTCGCTCTAAGTGGATTTTATTGTAGAAACCACAAAACAAAATGCTCCCTTTAAAAAGAAAGAAAGATAATGAAAAAAAGAAAAGAGAGAGAGGAGTAGGAAGGGAGGGATCCCCAATATCCCCAAACAAATTTTTCAGTTGGTTAACTTTCTGGAAAGAAAATAAAAGGCAGTAAAATGTGTTGCAACCTTACTGAAATTTCTACTGCAATCTAACACTGATCTGACTTGGGAGTATTGGTGTTGGTGACTAAGAGGAACAGCCACAATTTTTTAACCTTTCAGGAAGCCTATGGGACAGAATTTAAAGCATAGCCATGTAAGGCTGACAGACTCACTCTTCAGAAGAGAAGTTAATCCTCTTGGGAGTTTCCCTTTAAAAATAATTTTAAAGGCCCTCACTCAGAGAACCTGGAATGTAAAACTGAGTTTCAATTAACTGAAGCCCAGTGGAAAGGGGACAAGATGTGGACTCTGTCAAACTTAAGTCTGAATTCCAGTCCTTCCGCTCACACTTAATGTGACCTTGAGCAGGTTTCTTCATGTCTCTGTGTTCCAAATCTCCATTTATGAAAGTGGGATGACTTCTGCTTTACAGAGTTGATGTAAGGCTTGCATGAGAAGATATGGCAAACTGGTTCATTGCAGGTCCTCTCAAATGTTGGTTCAGATTCTCTTTTTCATTTCCTTTGTTTATAATTATGATAACCACCATAGACTGGAATGCCTATTACAGTTATGAGCCACCAAATGACGTTTCAGTCAAGGAAGGACCACATATATGACAATGATCCCGTACAATTGTGTTATAATTGTCCAACATGCTATACGAGTTTGTGGTCTAGAAATTAGTCCATAGCCTAGGTGTGTGGTAGGCTATAGCATCTAGATTTGTTTAAGTATTGTCTATGCTATTTGCACAACAAATTGCCTAACAATGCATTTCTTAATACATATCTCCATCATTAAGTGACACCTGACTGTATTTGCCAGACTGGCGCCCCTTACCCTAATTTCCAGTTTTCCCTGCTTGTAAAGTTTCTCCAGTCCTTTTCAAAGTATTTTAAGACATTGGAGCAGGTGTTACTCTTTTTCTGTAAATGGTCAAGTTAGAAATATTTTAAGCTTTTCAGGCTTTATGGTCTCTCTCAGGATTACTCAACTCTGCCTGCCATTGTAGCATGAATGGTAGCCATAGACAACATGTAAATGAATGTGTGTGGTTGTGTTCCAATGAAACTTTATGAAATTGAGTAGCTAGTCCATGGAAAATAGTTTGCCAACCTTTGCACTTTACTATGAAACTTCAGCATCCTGTACACATTGAAATTTTAACAATGCCTTAGGATAAAAATTTCAGTTTGTTTTAGGAAAGAGAGGGAGGCAAGGGAAAAGGGAGAAGAGAAATAGTTGAAGAATTCAGTGTGAGTTTATATTCATTACACTATTATTGTAACCAAATATAGAGAAAATAATCTTTCCACTTGTCTTAAGCTATTTACTTTAACTAGGTTGTTTACCACTTATTAGCTCAATGCTCTCAGACCTAGTAAGACTAGTTAATATTTATTGATCACTTACTCTAGGTGAGTCCTGTGTCAAGTGCCTACATGCACGATTTTATTAATCTTTAAAATAATCCTACGAGATAAAAATAATTTGGAAACACTGTTTTAAAGCCAAGTAAGTGGAAGCTTAAAAAGATGACTTTTCCTAGTATCACAGGGTCAGTAAATTAAGTAACTGGAATTTATATCCAGGTAGTTTGACTTCACAGTTGTTTAACCTCAGTTTTATTATACATAAAAATAAATTATCAATCTATATCTTACAGGTTACTTGGAAAGATTACAACAGGATAAGTATCTGAAAACACCTGGGTAACAATCATGGGGCACTAAATCCGTTCCTTTCTCTTTTTCTAGTCTTACTAAGCATTCATAATTATCTAGCAACTTTTTTTTAAGAGACAGGGTCTCACTCCATCACCCAGACTGGAGTGCAGTGGTGTGAGTATGGCTAACTGCAGCCTGGACATCTTGGGCTCAAGTGATCCTTTCTATTCAGCCTCCCAAGTAGCTGGGACTACAGGTTTGTGCCACCACATCCAGCTAATGTTTATTCATTTTATTTTTTTGTAGAGACGGAGTTTTGCCATTTTGCCCAGGCTGGTCTTAAACTTCTGACCTCAAGTAATCATCCTGCCTTGGCCTCCCAAAATACTGGGATTACAACATGAGACACCATGCCCAACCATTTACTAAATATTTGTTGAGTACCCTCTATCTTCTTGGGTTTGACTGATCTAGAACCACTGATTCCTTGGTAGAGGAAGTTTTAGTGTTGGCTTGGCAAAAGAAATTGTTTCTTTAGCCAAGGATATATGATCTTGAAGAGTCTTTGGCCTTGAGTTTCCATGACGTGTCTACTCAATCTTTCTTAAAATGCTATCTAATCTGCATCAGAATCCTGTTGATAGAATTTACATTTTCAGACACTAACTAAGATCATAATCATCAGAATGTTTTGGGGTGGGGCTCAGGTTTCTGCTTTATTATCCCCAACTCTATTTTGAAAAAAAATAAAAAAAACTTTAACCTCCAAAAAGTTGAATCATACAGCACAAACCCATTTATCTATCACCAGCTTCTCTTATTTGGATCTCTTTCTCTTGCTGTTACACCCTCTTTTTGTTTCTGTCTCTGTATTTAAAAGTTAGTTTATAGTTTACCACATTTCCTAGAGAGTTATTTTCTTTCTCCATTTGAAAGTCAGTTATAGACATCATGTCACCCCTAAACACATCAGCACATATATTTTAAGAGCAAAGACATTTCACAACCACAATACTATTATCACACTTAGGAAATTTGATTTACATTGATGCAATCATATTATCAAATGTAGTCTATATTTAAATTTCTTCATCACACACAAAAGTCCTTATAGTTTCTCTTTGATGATTTAATCCAAGATTTTGCCTTTTATTTGGTTTTCATGTCGCTTTCGTTTTCTTTCATTTAGAGTAATTCCACCCTGTTTCTTGTCTTCCATAACTTGACATTTTTAAGAACCTAAGCCACTTGTTTTGTTGAATGTTCTATAGTCTGGATCTGCCTGTTTGCCTGTATTTAGATGGTAGATTAGATCAAGATTAGATTAGATGGTACTTTGTGCACTTTTACTGGGATATATACTAAGAACAAAACAAACTGCAAAGAAATTTTGAACTTGTTTGGTAGTTTTGTTGTTGGTATTGCTATTGAAACAATAATTCTGAAACAACTTCCTTTTATACTGTAGAATACAGAAAAATGAATTAATCTATTGGCATTTTTGAAAACCAAATTTCTCACTTATTGGGAGATACAAATGTGAATAAGGAAAGGTAAGGAAGTACCTTATGATGTTAGGTTTGAATTGGCGACATGAGTATGAACGCTATCTGTCTTCCTTAGTAGCAGTAAGTTTACCTGGTCTCCAGATCTTGGTTCCTATGTGACCTTTCTTACTAAAAGGAATCAGGGATCTTTAAAGGAGTGGCTGATGCCAGGACTAGGCAGGTAAAATACAAGTTAATCCTGCCAGAAGGCAAAAAACAAACGAACAAAAAAAATACTTAAGGACAAAGAGGACCTGTCAAAAGAACATAGGAGTCAGCTTGAAGAGGCTCATACTGGCCAAATTTTGGATATCAAAACAACAAACAGAATAATGATAGTAGTGAATTATGGCACATTAGGGAAGAATCTATGTTGAAGTGAAATGTAAAAACAACGGCAGCAAAAATAGCCGTATATTGAAGAAAGCTCTTCATTACAGAAGTATGTCTGCTGATAAATGTAGAAGGAATTTAGATATGTTACTTACATTTTTAACATGCTCCCTATGTGGTTCTAATTCCCTCCAAAGTTTGGGAACAATTTCTAGATGTTACCTTGAAGTTCTTTAATTCTATAATAGCTATAAAACTTTAAACATAGTTCCTTTCTTGCATAAATAAGATTTAATATAAACATATGAAAAACAGAGATTCTAGTTAGCCGCTGATAATTTGTTTTCTCCTTTATAATACTTCTAAAAGCATTTTTATTGACTCTTCTCTATACTGGTCAGTCTGGCTATTCCTGAAATTTGCCATTCTATTCTAGTATGGTCCTGGGATAATTCTTCCCCCTCTTTACTTCCACTACAATTCCCTTCCTCTGTGGAGAAAAATATTTACACTCACGGAGATGGGAAAAGGAGGCAGCTGCCTCAGACTGTCTCGAAGCTCTGCCTTTTGCTTGCTTTAGTTTTCTTTGTCCCTTCACCAGGGAGATGAGAACTTTTAGACATCCAGTTGCCTTCTTGGAGTTTAGTTCAGTGGACACTATGTAAAAGCAGTGTGTAGTGATACCTCAAAGGGCTTGAATTTTCATTTCAGACGTGAAATACAGCAATTGCCTTTTGCCTTTAAATGTGTGTTCTTCCTCTTGGCCTCCAAGTTTTACATCTAAGTAAATGATACTGTCTTAATCTGTTTGTGCTGCTAGAACAAAATACTTGAGACTGGGTAATTTATAAATAACAGAAATGTATTTTTCACAGCTCCAGAAGCTGGGAAGTCCAAGATCAAGGCAGTAGCAGGTTTGGCACCTAGTGAGGGACCAGTTTCTTCTTCCAAGACGGCACCTTGTTGCTGAATCTTCCAGAAGGGACAAATGTTGTGTCCTCATATGGCAGAAGAGATAGAAAGGCAAAAGGGGCTATCTAGTTCCTTCCAGCCCTTTCATAATGTCGCCAGTTGCATTATGAGGCGTCTACTCTCATGACTTAATCAACTCCCAAAAGTCCCACCTGTTAATACTATCATATTGGGTCTTATGTTCTGACATGAGTTTTGGGGGAACACATACATTCAAACCTTAACAGATACCTAAATGCCCTTATCTAGGCCCTCAACTATAATGCTTTTAGGTCACAACCTGTTTCATGTTCCACTATTCCCTCAAACTTGGCAAATCTAAAATGAACTCACATCACCTCCTGACAAGTTCTCCCACACTCTTTCTGTCTACCTAAGTTCGTGCCTAGTATATCGTAACAGTTATGAGCATAAGCTTTGAAGAAAAACAGATCTAAGTTAGACTAGGTTTGAACCCCAACTCAAATGCTTATAGAAAGTGTGAACCTGTTGAGTGCAACATTCTCATCTGTAATATGTGGATGATATTACCTACCTCAAATAATTTCTGCCAGGAATCAATGGTATACGTTAAGTACACACAGAATCTAACACCTTGTAAAGGTTTAATAAAAACTAATTGTTATTTCATTGGCTTCTCCTCCTTTTCCTAGTTCTTTATCCAATAAATCATCACAAGCTGTTGAATCTTTTTTAAAAACCATCTCTTTTATTTCCACACAAATACTGATTTTTAGCCATCCTGCCTAGGCTATTGAACAATCTCCCTAAGTCATTTTCCTGCTTCAGTGTGCCAAAGGCTTGTGTTCCTATTGTGTGCAAGGAATCATGCTACAGCATCTCAGTCTTTCCCAACTACTTAATCCTCAATCTGTCACCAGTATCTCTTCTGATAATACCTCTCTTTCAATTAGCAGGAATGAATGGCTTCTCAGTGCTTTTAGATAAATTCTACAGTAAGTTTCCAACATATCTATAGTGAAGAGCTATCATTTAGTCTGGCCCAGTCTGCTTCCAGATGTATTCTAGTGAACACATGCCTTTCTTTTGGTGACTTGCTTATCACCCCCACTCTAGCCATGAGGCTTTGGCTGTCAATCATGCTCTCTATCTGTGTTCAGAAGGATAGAAATGTAACCCAAGCTGAGTCACCTGACTCCTCTCTTTGCTTGAAAGTTTTCTTGAATTGAGTTTAGGAGAGAAGGGTCCTTTCCTTCCTGGAAGCCAAGCTGAGTACCATGAACCTGGAAGCTGCCAATGGCCATGGTTTAGCCTTGTATAGCCTAAGAAAATGCAGTGTGCTGGTATCACGTTCCAGCTGTACTTGAGGCTCGTTTTTCCCTTGATCTTCTAGCAGATTGGCTGTGTGAACCAATGATTTTCTCATTGGCATTTAGTGTCAGTTGAAATTCCATCATTTGGAGCCAAGTATTCTGACGAATAACACTATCTTTTCACCAGATCACTGTCTTATTTCTTTCCCAAACCCATCCAAGCTGGTCAGCCCACTGCTCAATGAGGAAAATGCATATCCTTTTTCTTCTTGCCTTTGACCAAGTTGATCTCCCTGCTAGGAATGTTTTCTCTTATGCTCCAAAGTCTGTAATTTATTTAAGACTCAGCTCAAAGCCTACCTTTTCCATGAAACTCAATTCGTTTGCCATAAGCTCAAGTTGAACATCTAAAGTTTAGATTCTAAAGTCTGAAAGTACTGAAATCATCTCATATGATTTCTAATTATTAGGTCATTAATTCTTGGATGTCTTTCCTTTCTACCAAATTATAATCAAAATTATGGGTTCAATGAAACCACCAAATCAAATTCTATCATTTTATAGGCAAGAAACCAAAGTCGAGAAGTGAAAAGAGATAGTTCCAAATCACAAAGCCACTTTAAGTAAATTAGAATTTACTTAAAGATACTCACGTATGACTGATAATAGTGAAGAATGCACTGAAAAGGAAAAGCATGTGCCAGTAGCTTAAGTCACTGCAAAATGTCTATGTTGTTAGAAGAGTGGGGGGAAAGATGAAAAATAATTTAAAGAAAATGCTACCATTTGTTCAATGATGAAAAATGAAAGGCCCTAAATATTCCATGATCTGGAAATATTTCTAGGCAGCAAAACTCTTGGTTTACCTTTAAGAGATTCCCAGAGCAGTAGAAGAACTTGAGGCCCTTGCCAGAGAAGGCAGTGGGATAAGGATGTAGTATTTGGGGACTATTCCAAGTTTCAGTTATAGTTAAAGAATAGAAGGAAGAGATATCCATTTAGGATATAAGAGAATTTGCACTAGTCATACTGATGGCATAAGAGTCCAGTACAAAGAGGTAACTGGGGGCGGGGCAGGGGTGTCTGGAAGGAAACTGCTGGAGCAGAGAGGAGTGGGTCAGGTGAGTTATAAACAAAAGTGAGCTAGCAGGTTATGATACAGAGTAAGAAAAGAAATTTGCCATTTCTCATGAATCAAGAGAGGGGCACAGAAATGATTCCATAAAGGAAGTAGAGATGGTGGAGAAGGGATGCAGAGGTCTCCTCACATATACACCCCGATGGCAAATGTTCTCCTAGTAATTGAATAACAAATCTCCTTTGCAATCTGAAGAGTATTAATAGTTTAGCAAGGCCCTGAAATAGTTATTGCAAATTTCTTTTCATATTATTTTAAAGGTGCATATGGGTGAAACTTTGATTTCTTATTCCTTTTTACTTCCCACATCTGATATACCTACTTAGGCCCATTTGGTGAAGTTTCTAGTATGTAGTAGGATAGCTTGCTATTATGATTTCACAGATCTGTTATGTTTGACATGTCTGCCAAATGGAATCTATCATTCCACAGTTTCAAATGTATAATCCCTGAGGAAAAATGACAAATTTATACCATAGATATTAAAATACTAGTATAAAGTTTGTTTCAACAGTAGATTGTTATAGAAGAGAAGTAAAAAGAGTAGAAATCAGTAACAGATGATGAAGGATAAACAACTAATTACTTTACAACTCTGCCTTAGGCTAAGCCTGAAAACGTCCTCAAAATCAAATTCTAAACATAGTGAGCAGTCAAATAACTCTCACCTGACTGACTGGTTGGCTGAGAGTCTGGGTGATGGTTTATCTAGTTTACCAAGGACTTGCCCAGGTCTATGCAGGTATATGCAATAGAAGGAGTTTCCCAATCCTTTTAAAACGGTGACATATCTGCTAGCCAACTGGGGCACACCAGAGAAGAAAGAAACCACTCAGCCTTCTAATCATGTGCCATCTCCCATTCTCAGTGCTTTACCTTTAAAATAAGAATCACTAATTTAGCACTGGGATTTCGAATATGGAGGCTGGCTGCTTCCAGACTCATTTCACTCTCAGCACTGCAGCTACCTAATTCTCCCTGTGGGCTCTTTGTGTATATGTCTTCTTCCTGTCTTGATCATCTTTGCATCCCTGGGTGTGCCTGTCTCCAGCACCTACCTAAGTTATTTACCAAAGTATATGCTCAGAAAGTGTTGGTTGATACCTGTTTAAATAGGTAGGCCTCATCTTGGGAGTTTTG
Organism: Trachypithecus francoisi; assembly: GCF_009764315.1. Classification (NCBI taxonomy): domain Eukaryota; kingdom Metazoa; phylum Chordata; class Mammalia; order Primates; family Cercopithecidae; genus Trachypithecus; species Trachypithecus francoisi. The sequence continues at coordinate 75,623,981 of NW_022681472.1, read as the reverse complement.
CATCTCAAGAACCCCTCCTGCTCCGCTTTCATTCTGGTCTCTAACATACCCATAGATATCAAAGAGCTCTCCATTTCCTCTTCTCCAGTATTCACATTGTATCACTCTCCATTCTATATGCATTGGAAAAATCCCCTTAAAGATGCTCAATCTGTTACTCATGAAACACTATCAAAAGCACAGTGATCATATTTTCCAAACTGAAATATTGGAGCACATATTCTAATCAGTAGAAATTTACTTAGCAGGTAATTGAAAGTAATTTTTGAAAACAGGACTGTTCTTCAAAACCCAAAACATATGGTTGTTGAAACTCAAAGAGGACAAGGAAGATGGTCTGTGTTATGATCCTCCAAGGCCCCAAGCTGTGGCCTGGTCCAACCTATCTCTCTGATCTCCTCTCTTACCTCTTCTTTCCTCCCATAGACTGCCCCAGCCACATTGACCTCCTTTGGGGCTTTTGAACCAGACCAGCTTGGTTCTGTCTCGGGTACTTTGCACTGGCGTTTCCTTCTCCCCGGGACCCTCTTTCCTAGGTCTTTACAAGGCTTGCCTCTTATTATTCATGTCTCAGTCTAAATGTCACCTTTTCACAAAGGCTTTCCTTAATAGACAACACCTCCAGTAGCTGGTCCTCAGCAGCTCTCGATTTTATGACTGTTTTTTCTTCCTAGCATTTACTTCTACATGAAAGTATCTGATGTGTTTATAGTCCATTTCCACTTCTACCCTACCCTACAATGCAAGCTTCACAGCGAGAGTCTTCGCTGGTTTGTCCACTCCCGTATCCCAGCACCAAGAACATGCTAGGGGCACAGCGAAATTTTATGGAATAAACAGAACATGGTTCTTTCCCCACGTGATACTCTTCTGTCATGTATCTGTGTCTACTGTGGGGCTGAAGATTGTGTGACCTGCTCTTCCAAGGCTAAATCCACCCAAATATCCTTAGGAAAATGCATATCTCATGGGAAAGAGCAATAGAAGGATTTCAGTTTGGACTGGGTGGACAATGGAAGTCAAAGTTAGGACTGGAAAAAGATACAGAACAGGGGACAGAGCTCAGTGAAAGAAATCGAGTAAAAAGGGGACTTTAGGTACAATTTCCAGAATCCTGAAGTTGGACTGTTCCTAGACTCAGCTTTGACACAAACTTAACAGTGTGGCCTTGGATCCTTCCTTGCTCTGCTCTGAGCTTCAAATGCCACATCTATGAGTAAGCAAGCTGGAGTTCGCTTCAGACCATCCCAGTGACCATTCTCTGAAAGGGGACACCTAAGAGAGCACTTGCTTTCCTAATTATACGCAGTATGGGGCCGCAGTGCAGTTGTCCCGGCCTTACTGAACTAAAAAATGAGGTCAATAAGATATACCTTTGAGTGTCAGCATTAGCAATCAGAGGCCAGATATGTGGAGTTGTCTGAGAGGAAAACAAACACCCAGGCCTACTTGAGGGTAGAGGATGGGAGGAGGGTGAGGACTGAAAAACTACCTATTAGGTACTATGCTTATTATATGAGTGACAAAATAATTACACCAAACCCCGTGACATGCAATTTACCTATACAAAACACCTGTACATATACCCCTGAACCTAAAATTAAAAAGGTTTTTGTTTTTTGTGGGTTTTTTTGAGACGGAGTCTCACTCTGTCACCCAGGCTGGAGTGCACTGGCACAATCTCTGCTGGCTACAACCTCCGCCTCCTGAGTTCAAGCAACTCTCCTGCCTCAGTCACCCAAGCAGCTGGAACTACAGGTGCCTGCCCCCACACCCAGCTAACGATTGTATTTTTAGTAGAGATGGGGTTTCACTACCTTAGCCAGGCTGGTCTGGAACTCCTGACCTCAGCTGATCTGCCTGCCTTGGCCTCCCAAAGTGCTGGAAGTACAGGCATGAGCCACCACACCTCGCCATAAGTTTTTTTTTTTTTTTTTTTTTATAAAAGACAGAGTGAAGTATAACAAGACCACAACAGTCACCAGTTTCAACTTGTTAACATGTCTATAGAAAAAAATGTGTTGACTAGGGGAGGGCAGGGTGTTCTCCAACCTTGGAAAGAAGGAAAGGCCAGAGGCACCAGCTGGTTCCACCCTTCTCCATATGGTCTAGGGGAAGGGCCTTCCTCCTCAGTGTCTCCCTCCCAGTGGAAAGGCTGGCTTCAGTGTGCAGATGAACATAGGGGCTGTAGCTAACAGGCTTTGAAGATTTTCAAGAGTGTAAGGGCAATGGTTAGACTCTCGCAGCTGGCTTTAAATCCTGACTCTGCCATTTACTAATTACATGACAGGTGCAGCTTATGAAACCTGAACCTCCCCTTCTTCACCTGTGAAATGGGAATGACGGTAATAGTAAATATCCTCAAGAATTGCTGGGATGATTAGGTTAATATGTGTAAAGCACTTAGAATAGGAGCTGTAATTATGATTCCACTGGAAAGGCCATCTCTGGCTAACATACATGCCTCAGGCCTAATAACTGTCTCCTCTCATTCCGATGCAGCTTTCAAAAAGCAACATACTCCTTCCCATGTGGGTTTGCTTACACAGAAAAAAAAAAAAATGTGCTTATCACAGAGATTCTGAGAAATTCCCATCCCAGAGCCTACAATTTCTTATGGCAAATCGATATATTATCTGTGGTTGTGCCTGGGCCTCCCACATTGTTTGGCCACAGAGGCAAGATGCAGGCATGATGTTGATGCAGGATTTCTGGTCCAGGAGTAGATCTGTCTTGATTTGTAAATCTTCACACTGGCACTCTGTTGCCTATCTCAACCTTAGTGTATCTGGATTTCAACGCAGATACTCGGGATCTGGTTTCACTGAAGAATGATGCACATGAGGCCTCAGTCTCTAAAGCAAGGGGCCAGCCCCAGCTGCTTTTTGGTCCTGAGAGTGGATGGTGATACCACCTGTGTTAGCTCCTTGTCTGATTCTGCGCGTCACAAAGGGCTGGAGAGCCCCTGAGGCTGCCGTCCCTGCTGTGGCCACCTTTGCATGAAAGAGTAAAGAGCTTTTGCAAAATGGATGAGTTAAAAATATAGGAAAAGGGAGAGCTACAAGCAGAAGCATCAATCCAGGGCACCTTCTCAAGAAAATGTCCAAATGTTTTCATTTCATTCTTTAACCTGGTTGGGACTCCACTCTTTAGGGAGTCATCTGAGCTTTTAAGCCTCCTTGATTAAAACTGCGAGTTATTCTAAAAGACTTAGAGAACTTTCAACGATGATACACATCAATGGGAATGTGTTCAATAAGATTTATTTCCTCTCAACACCTTGCTGGGTTGGGTTTACCTCAGGAATTAACAGAACTGTGTGTTTTGTTTTGTGTTGTGTTTGGAGAGAGGGTAGACCGCAGTGGGAAGGGGACGTTAATGGAGAAGCATGAAACACCTTGAGCGGATCCTGAGACCTGCTTAGAGTTAGGGGAAAACTGGAGAGGTTCAAGGATAGAAGAACTCAGGGTTGTTCAGGTGTTACATGGGTTACGTGGGCATTTCTGGATCGGTCTGGGAAGGTAAACAACCATTATAATATTGTTACCCTGGAAAAATGCAACTTGAAATCCAAATAACTAACTTGCAAAGCAACTTTTGAAATACCACCCATTCCAACTGAATTCTTAAATGGGAGGCTTCTTATATGGGAACTCAGGAAGAGAGATCCCCAGGCAGCATTTGGTGTGGCACTGGGAAAACAAAGATAGGTCAAAAGCTTAAAGCATAGAATGAGTTAGAGCTGGAAGAACATTTGTCCCTGGGGTCTGAGGCAGGCATGACCTGTTGAAAACCCCAGGCCAGCAGAGACACCTGTCCAGGGCTCCATAGAAAATATTTCCTGCATTTAAGGAGAGGAGGTTTAAGGCACTCGGGCTATGTTGAGTCTTCATTCTAGAATCTTGGGACAGCGTATTCCCTTTTAACTCCTGTGGAGTCCAGGGCCTTGGTCTGAGTTTGGCTTCCTTCTAGGAACCTGGGTGGAAAGGAGAGACAGGTAAGAACTCCGCAGAGTCAGGGAAGCCTGGGTTTGAGGAAGCAGAGGGAGGAGACCTGGATCTAGTTACAAAGGAGTTGTAAGACCTAGGGACAATTCTACGTGCTGGGTGTGAAAGGGAAGGGGGCTCAGGAGGACCGAGTGAGGGCACCGAGGCGGGACGCACGCACCCGGCGAAGGTGCGGTGTGGGCGCCCACGGAGTGGGGGAGCTGGGACGAAAGGGGGGACTGCTGTGGGCTGGAGAGAAGCGGGACGGGGAAGGCGCTCGGGAAGCTGTCCCCGCGGCGTCGTGCGCTCCGGGGACGGAGGCGGGGAGGTCTGGGCGGGCGGGCGGCGTGTGACCGCCAAGGCTGCGGCGGCTGGAACAGGTGAGCGGCCGCTGGGTTGTGGGTCCCCGCCCTTCACCGCCAGCGTGCCTCCTCCCACGGACTCTCCCCAGCGCTGAGCTGCTCCGCGGCTCCCCTTGGTTTGGGGTTTTGCAACTGGCTGCTGGCTTTTTTCCCCTCCCCTGTCTCGATCTCTCCTTCTTCTTTTAGGTTGCTCCACCCCGCCCAGGATCAGGAGAGGGGGAACCAGCCTGACTGCGGCTGCCAACTCCCGCCGAGTGCGTCTGCGAACTCCCGGAGCAGAGTCCCGCGTGCCGCCACCTCCCCGCGGGGAGCACTCTCCTCGCTCCCCCGGGCCCCCCGTCCTCCCCGCGGCCACCCTTCCCCACTTTTCCCCCCTTTTCCAATCACATGGCATTTTAAGAATGCCGGAAAGATGGCGGTAGCAGCGGCGGCGGCGGCGGCGGCTGGGCCGGCTGGCGGGGGAGGCGGCCGGGCGCAGCGGAGCGGGCTGCTGGAAGTTTTGGTGCGGGATCGCTGGCACAAAGTTCTGGTGAACTTGAGCGAGGACGCCCTGGTTCTGAGCAGCGAGGAGGGCGCTGCGGCGTACAACGGCATTGGGACCGCCACCAATGGCTCGTTCTGCAGGGGCGCCGGGGCTGGGCACCCGGGCGCGGGCGGCGCGCAGCCCCCGGACTCGCCCGCCGGAGTCCGCACCGCCTTCACCGACCTGCCGGAGCAGGTGCCCGAGTCCATCTCGAACCAGAAGCGCGGCGTGAAGGTGCTGAAGCAGGAGCTAGGCGGGTTGGGGATCAGCATCAAGGGGGGCAAGGAGAACAAGATGCCCATCCTCATCAGCAAGATCTTCAAGGGGCTGGCGGCGGACCAGACCCAAGCCCTGTACGTGGGCGACGCCATCCTGTCAGTGAACGGAGCCGACCTGCGGGACGCCACCCACGACGAGGCGGTGCAGGCGCTAAAGCGCGCGGGCAAGGAAGTGCTGCTGGAAGGTAAGGGGTTAACCGCGCGCGGGCCGCGCCGGGCGCGCACACACCTGTTCGGCTTCCCACCCGCACGCTCACACTCACGCCACACTCGACCACGTGCCGACACACCCCAGGGGGCCGAATGTGTGTGTGTGGGTGGGGGAGAGGGCGGAGGAAGTGGCAGCATAGAGTTTTGTCAACTTTTACCCACCCTGGGGGCAATTTGTCTCCAGTCCGCAGGGTTGGCTTTAACCCAGGAGGGGTGTATGGAAAAGCAAGGCTAGCAGGGTTTCCCAGCCGGATTGCCTGCTTAGTATACGTTGTTTCATTTTTGTCTGCGAGTAATCCTGGTAGAGTGTAGGGATTGGGACATGGAATCCAGAATGAAGGGTGAACTTAGAATATTCCTACATCCAACGTTGCCAAGCAGGGCTACTGCGTAATTGCAACTCATAGTTTTCCTCTTTGGCAAAATTTCCCACTCTAAAGCCTGGGCAACCCAGCAGAAGAGGGTTGACTCATAAAGGGGTATGAGAGAGGTGGCAATATTGTGAATGCTAAAACTCCGACTGTCCTTCTGGACGTTACCCCTGCAAATGGGGGACTAGGATTATGCCTGGAGAGTTGTGTCAGGGGCCGGGAAATATGTTGTAGTTTTGGGAAAAATTCACTTTCCCTGCCGGGCATCTGGCCGGTCAGCCTGGATTCCAGGTTCCTCTGGGTGGAGAGCTGGTGAAGTGGTTTTTCTGGCTGCGTTTTCTGGAGCCCTTTCTGAGTGGTGTGGAAACAACTTTGCATTTGTAAACAGTTTCCCCTGCGTGTGAGGAGCCTAGAAACTACTCTCTCTCTCTTGAGATCTGATGTCCCCAGTTCCCTCATTATTGAATGTGAATAGAATAGGAACCATCTATTTACAGTTTTGCACTGTTCATGGCTGTGTTGAGTTATGTCGGGGAGAAGGGCATATGGTAGTAAACTGTATTCTCCTGTTTGGCTACAGCTGCGTTTCTCACTTGTTTCTCTTCTCTTTAGTGCTGTGTACATACCTCTGTCAGCACTAATAACGTGTAATTATTTTATCTATTTACTCAGCCTAGCCTAGCTATAGACTGTGGTATCTGGAGTCTTTTATTTAGTGGTGGATCTCTCTTGAGCTTAGTTGCTCCATGACATACATGCTGAGTAAATGAATAAATGAACCCATAGCTATTGAAATAGACTATTTCATCTGAGACCATGTAATATGGTGATTGATTTAAGCCCTAAAGACTTAAGTCAATTTCCTGCTTACCTAGTCGTGGCACTGTTGTGTGAAACTGAGAAAGTGTAAAGTAAGGGTGCCAGCATCGCTAGTGTGTGACAGCTGATGCAACTCCCTGGTATGTCATGGCCCACCTCCTGGCCCACAATACAGAGAAGTCCTCCCCCACCAACCTTGTTTGTCTAGAGGATTTGCGATGTCTTCATAGTCAATTGCCACCCTGGACCCAGAAAGTGGAAAGCTATTTGCTTTGGCTTGATGATTAACATAACAGAAAAAAAAAGTTTTCTTGACTCTAGTGTATGTTGGTTTGTGTGACAAGGGGCAGGTGGGATCTGGGGCAAGTGTTATTTGGACTATAAACTGTTGGGCACCTGCTCAGTTTGCAATACTTACTGTAAATACTGGGGTAGGGGTTGGGGGTGGGGCAGAAGGCAGGTCATTTTATTTTAGGTACCATCCTTTATTATGTCCCTGCTTTTCTTCCTCTGCTTGCTTTCAATTTCATGAATAATTACTTGGCAAAGAAGTAAAAAATATCTCTCACCCAAAAAGAGGAAGAAATTTCTCTGCAATTGAAAATAAACTTAGAGAAAGAAAAAAAATCAAGCAGTTATGTGACTTTCAGTTTCTTGAAACAGAAACTGAAAAGTGAGTTTGGTAAAAACCTCTAACATGACATTCTTAGAACACTTTGTCATTTGTCACAGGCAGGACCTCTGGAGAAACCCTGTGGGTCTCCTAGATATGAACATTTTTGGCTCAGTGTAGCAGCCTTATCCTCAGCCCAAGTTTTTCAAAATCAGCTGCTGTTAAGGGAAGCGGAGGCCCTCAGAACAGTGCCTCTTATTCTGAGCCAAAGTGTTCATTCTCCATGCAATGGTAGTCATCAAATACCATCAAGTCAAATATCACAATCCTCTCTTTTGTAGCTTAGCCTAACACTGGGATTCCCAGTTGAAGGGGCTTATTAGGTCCACTTCAAGGGCTTTTTAAAAAGACATACCTACTTCTTCATATTCTAACATGTAGTGTGGATTCCAGAGTTTCTACGTAGGAGAGGTTTTGAAGATGTAATCTGGTTGCATGACAGGGCAGAGGGAAATGTTTTGAAGGTACATTTGTATAGCAAGTACACCCTTTTCTCCGCCTAGATTCCTTTTTGTTTGTTTATTGGGGGAGTAAATGGAGATTAGTTTAGTACTCCAACCACCGCCCATATGCACCCCACTGCATGACATGCGCCCCCTCGTGGAGAGTTACTACCTCTACGAGTGGAACACCCTGTAGAGTGAAACCCTGGAAAAGTTTCAATGCCTGCATTCTAGGCATAGATTCCGCCACAGAATTAACATAACCTCCCTGAGTCTCAGTGTCTTCATCCGCGAGATGGGAATAAGGAAACCTGCTGGACCGGCTTACTTTACAGGGCTGCTGTATGGAAGAATACATTGAGAATGAAAGGTGTGTATCAAATATCTGCTGCAAGTAGTTAGTTTTACAATTCAAATGAAATGAACATGAAACTGTCCCTTCTCAAGGACAGTCCTATCTTTTTCCTTTACTGGAGTTTATATTTCTCATTTTTATAACACTTTTTTTTTTTGTACTATGGTGTAATGCTGGGAGACCATTCCTGTGGGACCACAGGAGTTAAACAGAACTGGAGAAAGAGAATCATAACAATAGCTAACATTTCTTGAGCACTTAATATGTGCCAGGCTTTACCTGTTACACTTATAGTAACTGAGGCCAGTACTGTTGTTATTGTTTATTTTACTGATGAGGAAATTAAAGCTTACAGACATTAAGTTTTTTGCATAAAGTAACATAGTGGCCAGTGCGGTAGCTCATGCCCGTAATCCCAGCACTTTGGGAAGCTGAGGTGGGCAGATCACAAGGTCATGAGTTCAAGACCAGCCTGGCCAACATGGTGAAACCCTGTCTCTACTAAAAATATGAAAATTAGCTGGGCATGGTGCCCCATACCTATAATCCCAGCTACTGGGGAGGCTGAGGCAGGAGAATCTCTTGGATCCGGAAGGTGGGGGTTGCAGTGAACTGAGATTGTGCCATTGCACCCCAGCCTGGGCAACAGAGCAAGACTCTATCTCAAAAAAATAAAAAATAAAATAAAATATAAATATAAATAATGTAACATAGCCAGGAGCACTCCAAATCTATCTGACATAAAAGCTTATACTTTTAACCTCTTCGCAATACTGATGCTCTGAGCTTCCACTTGGAACTGTGTACTTGAACCAGTTGGAGTTATTGGGTTCAAAGCATTCTTCTGCCCCACTCCTGAAGTGCTGGGGACAAATCAGCAGGAAACAGCAATTGTGTGGGCCACTCAAAAGGGAGGGACGGGAAGGAGGAGTGAGTCTTAAAAACCTAATGCACCAAGTGTCTGCTGTCAAAATGAAGCTGCTGTAACATGACCCAGACCTACCATGGTTAAACACATGGCCAGCAAGGAGACTAAATGTAATCCAAATGTGAATAAACTCTGCCAGTTACGCCAGTGTTTAGCCAATACTCATTAAAGTTAAGATCAGAAATCTTCACACCACAGGCTCATTTCTCATTTTAAGGGGTATGGGCAGGGGCTGCACCTCCAGCCATGCAGGTATTATACCTGTAATTCCAGCAACAGCATTCACATAGACCATAGTGTCAGTGGCACCCTCTGGAGCTGGGCACAGTGCACCTGCGCAAACGTCCTTGGCAGCTCCAGGTCAGGAGGGACAGAGAAGTTTTTTGCTCTTAGATTGATAGTAAAATAGTATTTTGAAATAGGTCAACTTTTTGTAACTGAAGCTACAAGGAAATTAATTTATCCATAACTATTGAGATCAAGAAGTTCAGAATCTTCTGGAAGACTCATGTTGGAGTATGGAGGTGGGGGTGGACTGAATAATCCCTTGATCCAAAAGGTCTCCTATGGAACTGGACTGGAAAAAGTGGAAACTCAAAGAAGAAAGTCAAGGACAGTTGTTGACATTACCTCTGTCCATTAGAGCTTCCCCTTCAGCAATGCTCCCCTGGAATGTTTGCCTGAGATGGTCATTAGAGCTTCCCCTTCAGCAATGCTCCCCTGGAATGTTTGCCTGAGATGGTCTGGAACCTCACTGTCACAATCACTTTCTCCAGCTGTGGAAGTGGGAGTGATCAAGGAGAAAGATGGGAGCAAGGGAGGGGCAGTGATTTTCTGGAATAAAATATCAGGATTGGAAGAAAATTTGAATTTTAAAGAATCTTACTTTATTTAGGATGTACAGATTCTTGAAGAATACCCAATATCCTGAGATTCGTGTCTTGAAACCTAGGTTTTTATCTTCTACTAGTTTCACTTTTATAAGAAATTTCATCTTTTTAGGACTTAGTTTTCTTTACTGGAAAGCATAAGGAGCTGGGTTAAGCCATCTCTAAACCTTATTCTGTCTTACATCCTATAAACTCAGACCTGGTGCACATCACTAATAACAAAATTTTAACACCTCTTTTATTATTGTAAAGTGAATTTCACAAATAACATAGCCTAACTCTAATTTAAGTTTAAACATCAATAGAATGCCCTACTAGTAATATAAAGGAGAAATAAAATAAATTGTTAAAACAAAAACCATTGTTTCAATAGATAAATGCATGGACACAACTACACCAGAGGTCATAATGAGAGAGTTAGATGCTCGCACCTTTATGTTAAATCACTACCAATGCACAGCTGCACATGAAGATGAGTAGGGCTGTGTGGTATCACTTAGGAGCTAGACAAGCCTTTCCCTGTGAAGGACTGCCCCAGATGTTCCAGGATGTCCAGCTTCCCTAGCTTCCTTCACTAAACGCCAGCAGTGTGACACCCCTTCTGTACTTCATTGCTAAAAAGCCTTCATAAGTTTCTGAACTGCCACTGGGAGGGAGGTGTGGGCCCCCCACCTTCTTGAGAACTGGTGTCCTGTAAGAATACTAATTCTGCCTCATCACTTTGTAGTGCCTAACCTTTTGCAAACTCTTTTTCGAATGTAGTAACAGCGAACACATGCAAAACACTGTAACACATGCTGTTTTTAGCACTTTACACAGATCAGCTCCCTGGATCCCAATGCTATTAGTATCCCTCTTTTACACACAAGAAAACTGAGGCAGAGAGTTTCAGTCACTTGCCAAAAACACACCGTGAATAAGTGCGGAGTCTTAGGTTCAAGCACAGGCCTTATAGCTTTTAATCCTCATAAATGGGCTTAGGAGATAAATAGATAAAGGATGCTTATCCCCAATTTGTTGATCAGGAAAGGGAAGCTCCAAAGTTTGGAATGATTTGTCATCATTGGCCTTCTGTTTTCTTATCTGGTGTACTGGTTTTCTATTGCTGCTATAACAAATTATTAGAAACCCTAGTAAACTGAAACACCACACGTTTATTACAGTTTTTAAAGTGAGAAGTCTGACACAGGTCTCACTGAACTAACGTCATTAGCAAATGTTTCTTTCTTTCTGGATGTCTAAGGGAGAACCCCCCCCCCTTTTCTTAATCTTTTCCAGAAGATCCTAGAGACCACCCACATGCCTTTGCTATTGGTTCCATTCCATTTCTAAAGCCTGCCATAGCACCCTAAATCTTTCTCACATCAAATCACTCCAGCCTCTTTTCTGCTTCCCTTTCATTTTTAAGGACTCTTGTGATTACTTTGGTCACTAACAAACACACAGGATAATTCTCTATTTTAATGTTATCTCATTAGCAACCTTAATTCTATCTTCAACCCTAATTCCCCTTTGCCACATAAGTTAACATATTCACAGGATCTGGAGAAGACTAGGATGTGGGTGTCTTTGGAGAGTGGGGGTGGGCATTCTTCTGCCTACTAAATCTAGTTTGTTGAAGTTGTAATGGTAAGAAATGTCCAGGGTAGTCATTAGATGATGAACGACACTTTTATAAATAATCACTTCCTCTCTCATTGCAAGAGAGTTTCTCATTGATTTACATATTTGCTCTTTTATCAAGGAATTTAATGAGTGTCTTCTATGTACTATGAACTATACACTACTAGGATATTGCCCTCAAGAAACAACATTCTACTGACAGATGCAGATAAGCACCATGCAGATACCTATAAGAGGGAGGAAAAATGGCTACATTATGGGTATTATGAGATGCTGTGGTACCCTGTGGGAAGGGTATCTGGTCTGTTCTTGGACAGGGCAGTATAGAAGGCAAATGCCTTCAGGCAGCCCAAGAAAGAGCTTGGGCCTCATCTGTAGCTCAGTGTGGCTAACGGGCAGAACGTGACCTTCAGACTTTGCTGAGGGGGAAGACTGGGGAAAAGAAAAAAGTAAGGAATTGAGGACCATGCCTTGGGGGGCTTATTACAGAATTGGATTTCAGATTGAGGGTAAAGTGTTTTAAGCAGGAAAATGTCATGCTCAGTTTTGCATTTAAGGCAGATTTCCCTCTAGAGTAACATGAGGTTGGTGAGGCCCTAGTAAAATGGAAGTGCCAGAGAGTAGGAAGTCACCTACTAGGTGACTAGTCACTAGGTGACTTCCTACTCTCTGGCACTTCCACTTTACTGAGGCTTTCCAAACAGGAGCTGGAAATCAGGTGATCTAACACCTCATCAGGCCCATCCTGCTGTATACTACACAAACTGAAGACACTGTGAGGTGGACAAAAAGAAGTTAAAGAGGTATAAGGCGTGGCTTCTGGTTTCAGAGAGCTTCAAGTAATTGAGGAGGTAGGGCATTTGAGGCTGACTATGAAGTACTTGAGCCGGTGATGAGCGATACATGTTAGCCTTTAGCACAGTGTCTGGCACATATTAGGCTGTTAAAGTGTGTTAGAAAGGAAAAAATGCTAAAGGATAGATGAATGGATGGGTGGAAGGAAAGAGGAAGGAATAAAGGGAGGGAGAAAGGGAAGGAGAGAAGGAAGGAAAGGAAAGGGGAAGGGAGAAAGAAAAGAAGGAGGGAAGGGAGAGAAAGAATTAGAAGACTAGTTGCCTGTTTTATGACTTCCATCATCCACCACTCGTACTACTGGACTATGGTGGTAAACATTAGACGTGGTATAATGAAAGCTATACCTTGCTCTGTAGAGGAGTAAAGAGTGACTTTATAGACCTAGGAAACATTTAATGTAAGCCAATTTTGAAAGATGGTTGACGAAAGAGGAGCCAGACATGATTACAAAAGGTATAGGTAATGTAATTATCCTTTTAATGTTATACAGTATTTATAACCACCTTTCTTTTGACCCCCTATAGCTCAGAGACCTGCCAGTCTGAATACGTAAGAACACTTTCTACCTGAGGAGATGAAAACTGTCTGCTTAGATATTTTAATTGCTTCTTTTTTAAGCGTAGGTAGCAATGTGAGAATTCAGACCATTTTCCTTCCTTGAAGCTCATCAGAACAGCCCTTCAATTCCTTATTTCTGCTGTGGTTGGGTAACGCTCTTCATGTTCAGTCGTGCATTTTAGCAGTCACCCCATCGAGGGTGTATTAAAAATAACTCACTCTGCATGGCTCCATATTTGTGAAAAGCTTCTAGCTGAACCTACCAGTGGTCTGGGGAAGGAAAATTATTCTGTGGTAGCTACTGGCCTACTAGGCGTTCCATTTCAAATGATGCACTTCAAAGCTGTTAATGTTTTCTAAAAGCCACAAGTTCCCCTGCATTTATATCAAGTGTTTTATATACCAAACCTCATTACCCACTTCACTGGCCTTGACCTTTAATGATGCTTGCCTTTAGCTCTGGCCTGCAGAGTTAAGACTTAAGACAAAAATATGTAATACCCACCACAAAATCAATGCCCACACAGACTCGTGCAAGTGAGCACCACTCTCAAACAGGGATAGACAAGATGGAAAAACTTATGATTAATAGTGATTATGATGGAAATTAAAATGACGACCCATACTTTTTAGCTCAATACGTTTTTAAAAACAACTACTTCTACCTGTGGTTTGAAGCATCATTCTTTGCATGTTGGTGAGTGTGGAAAGATATATCTAAACTGACTGGTTGGTTAGTAGCACTGCATTTGATATATCCTGTTTATTTGCATTGCTGTTCAAACTGCCATTGTTTCTTCCTGTCACAGTTTTTATGTATGTATGTATGTATGTATGTATGTATTTATTTATTTCTCTCTTCTCAAAGCAGGTTAGTGCAGTGGTTTAGAGGACAGGTGTTAGATTTACTCTGCCTGGGCTTAAATTCCTATTCCATTATTTCTAACTATGTGCAAATTAACTACAACTCTCAATTTCTTAATCAGTAAAGTAACTTTCCTCTTCGTAGGCTTGTTCTGAGGAGTAAGGGGATTATGTATGTAAAAGAGTTAACTCGTTGCGGCCGGGCGCGGTGGCTCAAGCCTGTAATCCCAGCACTTTGGGAGGCCAAGACGGGCGGATCACGAGGTCAGGAGATCGAGACCATCCTGGCTAACACGGTGAAACCCCGTCTCTACTAAAAATACAAAAACTAGCCGGGCAAGGTGGCGGGCGCCTGTAGTCCCAGCTACTCGGGAGGCTGAGGCAGGAGAATGGCGTAAACCCGGGAGGCAGAGCTTGCAGTGAGCTGAGATCCGGCCACTGCACTCCAGCCTGGGCGACAGAGCGAGACTCCGCCTCAAAAAACAAACAAACAAACAAAAGAGTTAACTCGTTGCCCAGAATTTAGTAAGTCCTAAATTATATAGTATGTCACATCTCATGCTTAGCTAAGTATTATTTTCTAATAGAGTTCAATCATATAAGTTATAGGGTTTAATCATATGTTATATAAAGTCGTTTGGGGGTGCAAGGAACAATTTGGAATTTGCCATATAGGGAATGGAACAGTGTAATGAATGACCGAGGCAAGGTTGTTTGCTTTGTGGGGTGAGAGTTATGATTGATTCCACAGGGGTGTTTTTTGTTGATGATTTTTAAGCAGTATCAGATGTTTTCCATCAACCAGACCACAGTGTAGGCTGCTGTGGGTTTTGGTGGGCAAATATGAAATCTGTATTAAAATGCTGGTTGTGCAGAAACATGCAGGAAACTATTTTGTAAAGGGAAAGCCAACACATAAGGATTTAACCTACACAGCAAAATTCAAACTTCTTTGAAAGTTTGCATTTTCGATTACTTCAGTCTTCCAATAATTATGGAAATGTGGAAATATTATTAACCAAAAAACACCAAAATGTTTCTTTTTATTAAGACTGATAATTTATAAAACTTCTTTCTACAAATTTACATAAATGTAATAACATAATTGTTATTAAACCAACATTATACTTTAGTTTTTTATTCTCTATTTAGTTCTGTGCTTCATGAAATCCCAGAGGCCATCCAGTGGAAGATATATCATTGTTTATGTACCTTTAAGAAAGAAAACCTGTCTTCAATGGGAAGTCTAATAAGATAGCTGATTAAAGTTGGGACACCAAAGGGTTATCTCTCCAGTGCAGGGAAAAATGAGAAATAGGCCCATCACTCAGACAGGCAACTTGCAACACAGAAACTTGTAGGTCTCAAATTTGGTCCCGGTAGAAGGAAGGACAAACATCTTCCCTGAGATTTTGATTTTACAATGTCATTGTGAATTTTTTAAACAATGTTGGGATAGTGCATTTAATTTAAAGTGGTCTCAGGTGGGTAGGCCCCTGAACAAATCCTAGGAGCAGCTGTGGATACTCTCTGGACGAACTCTAGGTCCATCCAAGTCTCCAGGGATTTTAAGATGGCAGCCATTTTCAAGGACATTCTCAAAATCAGAGATGATAAAATATGAAAAAATTGGACAGTTTGAATTGATTAAATACGGTGCATAATAGTCATACAATATTGTTACAATTATGAATTTGGACAACATTTGTAAGGTGAGATCTTGTTGATAGATTGAAGCAAAATTTTCATTCCATTACAGGAATGAAATTAAACTCCTTTCCTTCTAAAATAGAACAGTCTGGAGGAGAGACAGGTGTAGAGTAATACGTTACATATATATAAGTTACAAATAGATTTTATAAAACAATAATAAATTATAAGGAGTGAATGTTGCCACAGAACTTACAGAATGACCAGAGAAGTCATTATGGATACCTGAAATTGAATGGAATGTTTCACAGAAGAGGTGAGTGACTTACATAGTAGAGTTACATTAGCAAAGTGAAACTTAAAATATAGGCAATTATTTGGCTCTTTGAGGCCTTGCATTTCAAATACTTTCATCTGAAACATTCTTTCATCTGCAGTGAAAATCAAGGTTAATGATTTTTTCTTGCTTGCTTGTAATATTCCTATATTTTCCTCTGTTCTCTGCTTCATTTTTAGAATTTTTCTAAATCAAAATAACATATGATTATAGCATTTCTTTGCATACCTTGTCCACACGCTCTTCTGCTGAGAATGTTAGACTATATATATCCCAGAATACAAAACTTAGAATATTAAAATGTATATTCAAATATTAAAACATATATTCTAATATTTTAACCTATATTCATATTAGAATATATTTTAATATTCTAAGTAATATGCTTATACTGCTTTTTCTTGATATATCAATTCTAGGCATTATTAACTAAATCAGTCTATATTTACAAAATTATGACCATGACAGTATCATTCCATTTTTTAGCCAAGTAATATCTATGATTAAATTTCTTGGAGTTATTAACCACTTTTTATTTTTCTGTTTGCTTAGTTTTTTTGTATTTATCCCAATTTTTTTCTTTCGAATGCAACAATAGATTTATTAAGTTTCCAGCAGTAATTTTACTTTTTTAATGTTCATTCCCATCAAACAATCCACAGTTTTTTAATTAAAAAAATTAAAATTCTGTATAATTTTTTTTTTCCTGGAGCCCTGCTACTCTGGACTGGTCCCATCTAGGTCTGATGCGTGACCATCCTCCTTGAGCTGTCCTTGGCTTTCTCCTGTGTCTATTTTCCTGGATCCATTGTTACTTTTTCTCTGAATTCCCTAGTTTCGCTGGAGCACATTTTTCAGTGACTTCCTGAGAAAGATTTTGGTAGGTAAGTATCTGAAAATGTCTTTAATCTCTCACTGGATGGATAATTTGAGTATGATATCCTAAATTAGCTGTTGCTTTCCTCCAGCACTTTCCAGAGTTACTGACGAGGAGTCGTATGGCATTTTCATTCTCTTTTAATAACCTTTCTTTAAATCACTAATTGTCTAAGTTGTGTAAAGTTGGCATGGGGCTCTTATTAATCAATTTGCTAAGCATGTGATAGACACGAATAAGCTAAAGCCATGACTCTTACACTATGTGTGGAGGTTCCCCTGGGTACATAGGGTGCCCCAATGAACTTGCCAGGATGCCAGGGACTGTTTTACAATTTCAAGGAAGATGTAGCAAAATCTTTTGGACACCAGATAACCATAACTTGAGTTTCAACATAAGATTGCTACATTTCTTCAATGATGTGATATCTTTTAACTGAGTTTTCTGCAGTACTGTGATTTTTCAAAAAGTCATGAAAATTCGCATGGAACAGGAAATGAGAGTGGTAATATCTATTATAGTATAATTTCAAGGTTTGAAAAGTTGCATAATGCCCAGTAGGTGCCAAGTTTTTAGTACATAAATACTTACTGTTGTTTGGGCCTAAGTACTTCATAAATAGACTTGTTAGGTATTTCTTTGGGCCCCAAGCGTGTCATGAAAAAATCACTAAGACACTAAGGGCACTGTTTACCAAGAAATGTGGGACCTCTGAACTGAAGACTCTTACACTATCTGCATGTAGAAATCCTATTAACTGAATGTTGGACTCTCCATATTGACCCACTAATAAACTGATTTTTGTTACTATCTTATTGTTTCTCCAATTTTCCTTCATTTTTGTTCATTCTGGAGAATTATTAGATTTTTTTTTTTTTTTTTTTTTTTTTTGAGACGGAGTCTCGCTCTGTTGCCCAGGCTCGAGTGCAGTGGCGCGATCTAGGCTCACTGCAAGCTCCGCCTCCCCGGTTTACGCCATTCTCCTGCCTCAGCCTCCTGAGTAGCTATGACTACAGGCGCCCGCCACCTCGCCCGGCTAGTTTTTTTTTTTTTTGTATTTTTTTAGTAGAGACGGGGTTTCACCGTGTTCGCCAGGATGGTCTCCATCTCCTGACCTCGTGATCCGCCCATCTCGGCCTCCCAAAGTGCTGGGATTACAGGCTTGAGCCACCGCGCCCGGCCGAATTATTAGATTTTTATCTACAACTCTTGTATTGATTTTTCATTCCATCTATCATATATCTAAGTTCCCAAACCATTTTCGTGTTCTTTGATTGTTCCTTTTTTATATAGCATCCTCTTGTTTAGGCACATTAGTTTGCTTGTCTGTCTGAGCATATTAATAATAGTTTTTTGAAGACTTTTTTGCACCAGTATTGACTCAGATGTCTCCAAGTTGCTTTTTCTCTACTTCGTTTTTGAGTGTGCTATGCATATCTGATGATTTCATCTATTTTGAGATTTGTTCCATCTTTGTGTATCCCAAGAGACAGAATCTGAAATGAGGATCTAAGTGCAAGAAGTTATTTGGGATGTAATTCTAGGAAACACTGGTAGTAAAGTGCAGACATGAAACAGTGAAGGGAATGAACCAATAAAGGCCCCACTGTTACTTGCTCAGTCCCTCTAGAGCTCAGCATGTCCCAGTTGAAAGTGAGTGAGAAAGCTGGTAAAGTGGATTTACCAACTCTCCAATCATCTTTGTGTTAGAGGTTGCTTCTGGGACATTAACTCCCTGGCCAGCATCTCCATGAGGGCTGTGTGTACTCCCAACAAAAAGATGCCCTCAGGGAGAGAACTGAAGGTATTTTCTGTAAGCAAGCTTCGGCCTGTGGAGTTGAATGCAGAGGAGACATAACATGCTAACATTAGGCTTCATCATGATCACATTCCTTATTCTAAAAGAGTTCAGAGGAAATCATGGTGGAAGGTGTATTGCATGCAGCCCTAGACACATTTTCATCTCAAATCTTTTAT
Organism: Trachypithecus francoisi; assembly: GCF_009764315.1. Taxonomy (NCBI): domain Eukaryota; kingdom Metazoa; phylum Chordata; class Mammalia; order Primates; family Cercopithecidae; genus Trachypithecus; species Trachypithecus francoisi. The sequence continues at coordinate 75,605,402 of NW_022681472.1, read as the reverse complement.
AAAAAGCTGGTTCAGACATGACCAAGATTGAATATATTATCCTTGGGAAGACTTGCAAGACAATATTTTGGGCCACCTATACCAGATTTTTAAAAACTTCTTGGAATGCATGGCTAGCTGAGTGTTTGTGAAATCCAGCCGATTGCCGATTGCACAGTTCCTGTGAGTAGATTATGTACAAGTTAGATTCACTGAACTAAACAGGAGTATTGTGGACATCAAGGTTTCTCAACTTCACAGATAGTGACATTTTGGATCAGATAGTTCTTTATTGTGGAGGCCGTCCTTTGTATTATAGGATGTTCAGCAGCATCTCTAGCCTCTACTCACTAGGTGCAAGTAGCATTATCCTTTTCTAGTTGTATTAAACAAAAGTGTCTTCAGACATTGACAAGTGTTTTCTGGAGGGCAAAATGTCCCCAGTTGAGAGGCACTGGTGTACAGCCTACAGCTTTGGTTCTCAAACTTCGCCACATATTATGGACACTTGGGAAGCTTTTAAAATCCTCATGATTGGATCCTTCCCCAAGAGGTCCTGATTTTAATAGTTTGGGGCCTTAGAAGGTTTAAAATTTCCCCCAGGTGATTCTAATCTACAATCAAGGCTGGTCATTAACTGTAGGGCAGCAAAACTTGCTGAGTGTAAGATAATCAGATATGGTGGGGCCTGTGTTAAACTGGGCATCTTGTTGCCATATAGAAGAGATTTTCACTTCTTATGGATTTATTTCTCTTTATTTGTGCTGTGTAGCAAACATAAGACATTTTTAGCACATCTCTCTTTCAATAGTACTATTCTGGTATGACAAGAAAACTACTGAGCCACAGAGTGACGATAAAAGCCAGGTGTGGAATAAAGGCGTACAGACCAGCTTTGTGACCTTGTGCAATCACTGCATCTGCCTGGCCTCAGTTTTCTCATTGATAACATAAGAATAGCAATGATGCTTTCTTTATAGTGCTGAGGTGACAATTAAAAGTTAATACAGAACTTAGTACAGTATCTGGCACACAGAGGTCAGCATGTGTTGACTCTTTTTACGAACTGTTTGTCTTCCTTCACTTGAAGGTATGCACCTAAGAGATCAGGTCTTATCCATCTTAAAACTTCAGTGAACTGAGCAAAATTAACCCATTGGCAATTGTCTTTTTGTCATTAGCCATGGCCTTCACATAGAAGGATTAGGACAAAAAAAAAAAAGAAAAACGAGTTGCTTTGGTTAATGATATTTACTGGCTGTAAAATAATGTGCATTAGTTTGGGTCAACAACTACTCAAAAATGTTGCCAGGCCATGGGCTTTTGTTATATCAACCCCTGACTGAATATCAACCCCTGAATAACAAAGCCATAAAACTATCCCGGTCCTTACTTCTAAAGTAGAAAAATAAAAGTTAGAAATGGATTTACTGCTTTTCAAATATTATAAACACTTTAAAATTTTTATACAGGTACGCTTTATTTAAAATCTTAACGTGTCACAGGATCAGTATTTCTCATTTTGTTAGAAAATGTATTCTCTGCAAATTTATCTTTGCCTCAGATATGAAATGACAGGAGACCATGTTTTTGTATGGTGTGTTTATCAATCTGTATTTATCAGGGAAAAAATAAATATAAGTTTCTACAGCTATTCCAAATGCTGAATTAAATCGTATATCCCTTGAAAATGGCCGTAGCCCTGGGAGAGCTATCTGAAAGAAACTTTTTAAAGAAGGAATCTTAGAAAATAGTTTGTAAAATTCCATTCTCAGCTACTGTATTTTTTAAAAATGTATACTTCTTTATATATTAGTATTTGTGTGCATATAAGGTAAAACATGCACACAAAATATACTTTGGGAAGGTTGAAACTTTTTCTTTTAAAGCTGTACAGAAAGAGCATACATATAAAACATGCATAACACTATATGATAGCTTTGCCACATGAATGTTCAAATAGTAAATGCCATACACATAGACTGAGGGAAGAATCATGAGACTTAGGAACGGGAAGGAATGCTCTCTTGCAGAGCCAGGGCCAAAAGTGGATGCAAAATAATTCATTCCTGTCTGCCCCTGCCTATTTTCATGCTGTGTGAAAACAGCATGCTTTCCCTGCAAAGCAGCTTTAATATAAATCTCCTCATCAGCCCTTTCCCACCAGGTCGGAATAGTTAGACTCTCAGGAGCATGTCCCAGGCACTGGGAACCTCCCACTTCAAATGGACTTTCTTTCAGTTTTAAACTCCAGACCTGTGTTGTTGATTTCTGGCTCTCCTCTCCAGGCTTTCTACTTTTGCATTTTTTAATCCCTATTTTTTGGATTAACTGTGTCACCCCAAAATTCATAGGTTGAAGTCCTAACCGCCAGTACCGCACATGTGATCTTATTAGGAGATAGGGTCTTTATAGAAGTAATCAAGTGTATTAGTCCATTCTCGCACTGCTATAAACAAATACCTGAAACTGGTATTTCTTTATAAAGAGGTTTAATTGGCTCATGATTCTACAGGCTGTACAGGAATCCTGGCTGTGGAGGCCTTGGGAAACTCACAATTATGGCAGAAGGAGGAGGGGAAGCAGGCATGTCTTACCATGGTGGCAGGAGAGAGAGAGAGCTAAGGGGGAGGTGCTACTCACTTTGAAACAACCTCTTGAAAACTCACTCACTATCGTAAGAACAACAAGGGGGAAATCTACCCCCAAGATCTAATCACTTCCCACCAGGACCCTAGTCCAACCTCGGGGATTACAAATTGACATGAGATTTGGGCGGTGACACAGATTCAAACCATATCATCAAGTTAAAGTGAGGTCATTAGGGTGGGTGGTAATCCAGTAAGACTGGGGCTTTATAAAAAGGGGGAAATTTGGAAACATTCATGCACACAGGGAGGGGCCATATGAACATGAAGGCAGGGATGCGGATGATGCATCTACAAGCCGAGGAACACCAAGGATTGCCAGCAAACACCAGAAACTAGGAGCAGGGCACGGAAGAGAGTCTCCCTCACAGTCTTCAGAAGGAACCAACCTTGCTGACACCTGGATCTTGGACTTTTAACCTTCAGAACTGTGAGACAATGAACTCCTGTTGTCTGAGCCATCCAGTTGGTGATACTTTATTATAGCAGGCCTAGGAAACTAACATCCACTGTAGGAGGATTTAGAATACATTTCATTAGAAGTTATTAGGGAGTGTATGAAATGAGTAAATAGTAACTAAATTCTAGCATTCTAGATATTTTTTCTCTTTGTCAAATATCTGATGACACCACCTGTCTTTACTAACTGTTCAGATAAATTCTTGATCACCTCTAGGTGTATGGTCAGGACAGAGAATGCTGGGCAATGGTGAAGGTTGTTCAGATTAATTTGTATTTATTAAATAGGTGGGACCAGGTCCCCTGGTACATACAGCACCACTAAATTTTGCTCTCATGCATGCCAGCCTTGCTATGAGTACAGTTACCAGAGAGTAACTTCTCCACTTTCTGAAAGAGTCAAAATCTGATACCTATGCAACTGAACTAATTAATAGGTTTCCTAAAATCTTTACACGTATCATTGCTGAATAAAAAAGTTATTTGACACAAATAAATGTTAAATGTATAAGTATTTCACAAATATTGCATGGGACATCCTTATGATGAAAAATATTTGTCATTCATCTGCAAGTTAAATTCAACTGCATTTTTCTTTGTTAAATCTGGCAACCTTATTTACGTGACTTTCAAAATTATAGCCTTTCAACCAGTCTGAGACTCTGGTTTGTAGCAAACCAGGAGTCACTAGAGATAGACTAACCAGAAAGTAGATGGCTTTAAAATGGTTGTAAAGATAATGGTAAACCAAGAAGCTCTGTAGAAGGTATGGCCATGGTCCTTCTCAGAAGACTGAAGAACAGTTGATGGAAGGTGTGTTCCTTCTCTGAAGCCCTGTCTCCTCTCACCAATTTTAGAGGAACCAGAGCTTGGAGCAGCAACTAAGAAATGGGGCAAAGGGGTAAGGAATAAGATGGCAGTAAATCTTCCATCAGTACTCACTGAATTACTAATAAAAACTAATATTACCAGCGTAACCTAAAGCACTTACCAAGTGAAAATCAAAGAATTGGTCTCCTGATGCTGTTGTAAAACTAATCAACAAGATTATCATTAATAACAGCCTCTCTTTATATATTTACCATGTACATCATAGTACATATTTTTATATACTTGAGTGTGTGTGTATATATATATAACAGTACATATACTACTTATATATTGAATAGTTTTCTCTAAGTAACACAGACTTTACAGAAGTCCCTCTAGTTAGTCATTTGAAAGAAGTGAAGGAAGGGGCTTACCTTCTGAGTTTTGTATGTGAAGGCCTGAGAAATTTAATGCTGTCATAAATTAACTTGAGCTGATGGGAGCTGGGAATACTGGTGCAGGAAGTTTAGAGAGGGAAATATGCTTTAAAAAATTTCAGTATTCCGGCCGAGCGAGGTGGTTCACGCCTGTAATCCCAGCACTTTGGAAGGCCGAGGCGGGCGGATTACAAGGTCAGGAGATCGAGACCATCCTGGCTAACACGGTGAAACCCTGTCTCTACTAAAAATACAGAAAAACAAAAATAGCCGGGCATGGCCGCATGTACCTGTAGACCCAGCTGCTCAGAAGGCTGAGGCAGAAGAATGGCATGAACCTGGGAGGTGGAGCTTGCAGTGAGATGAGATCGTGCCACTCCACTCCAGCCTGGGTGACAGAGTGAGACTCCATCTCAAAAAAAAAAAAAAAATTCAGTATTCCATTCCAAGTTACTGGGTTGCATCATCCTTCAGAATATTGTATGGTCTACAGGACTTCTTGAAGTCTCTCCAGTTTCTCGCTGACTGGTAGTGAAGCTTACCTTCTTAATACTGAATTCGCCATCTCTGCCCATTCCTTCAGTTTGTTTATGAAGGGGAAGGGAGCCATATGGAAAGAAAGCCTCATTTTATGATCTCACCCTATTATTGTCATAACTAAACCAATTACAGGATTTTTTTTCCTTCTACAGTGTAAAAAAATTTTATCACGCTTGACCCATGTTAAAAAATAAGCTGAGGCATATTTTGTCATTGAGAAAGACACTGTGAGCTAGTCACACTTATAAAAGTTCTTTCATATGCTTCAAATAACAAATATATGAATATTTCAAACACTCAATAATTTTGGGGTGTTTTGGCAGCAATATTAAAATTCAGATTAATTCTTGAATTGTTAATGTGCTCTAGAATCTTGTATTAAATAAATAGGATTTTTTAAATCACCTTAGGCAAACCTGTATTTGACTAGTTAGAACAATGTAGAGTTTTAAGTGTAATAGGCTGATCGGCAGTTACACAACTCCTTAGACCCCAACCACCCAAATATTCATAATTCCGGTTCTCAGAAACCCAGGACGCTGGATGGAAGAAAAACATATTTTTAGCGGAGCTGCTTCCTTGAGTGAAACACTTAATAGATTGTATCCTGAGAGATCATATTTGGGAACAGCATTTCTTCACGGGCAACCTGTGTCCTCTTAGATCTCAACTTGCTTTATCTCTTGAGCAGCTTGATTAGAAGTGGTTACTGCAACTGCTGTGGAAAAATCCACCAGGAGGTTATCATATTTAATGTTTCAGAAAACTTGCTTTTGAAGGCGATAACAGTATTTCTTAATCACTGTGCCTTTGGGCAAAGCACAGATGTGTTGTATACCGTTAAATCACTCTCTTCTTAGGACGTAATGTTGTTCTTTGAAAGTATTTGGTTCTCCTTCCACCTCTCTTTCCCTCGCCCTCTCATTATGCCAAAGAAGGCACATTTCACAGACTTACTCTCCACACCCAGCAAGGTATTCCTTCAGAAATCCTGAATGATTTTTTTTTTTAAGCTCATTCCATCCCAGTTGCATCTCCAAGCTCATGATACATGTTTCTTATTCATTTCAGGTCTGCACAGATTGAGCACCTCTTAGTATGGAGCCCTAAAGTAGATTCCAAAGATAGAAATGTATTAACAAAGCACCAACACACAGACCTATAGAGAGGCCACCTTCTTTTCTCTTCTTTCAATAGAGTTTGCCTTGAATTAGAGTCAGGGAGAATCATAATATAATAGACACTTCAGTCTTAGTAACAAAAAAGGTTGAAATTATATTTCAGTGAATGTTGATTCCATTAAAAGTATAAGTCTTGAAAGGGAAATAATGGAGAAGCAGAGGACTTCTTATGTGAATCAGCTAGTGTACAACATTCTGTACAACCAGATACCTTTTTATAAAATAAAATCCCAAACCTCTGAAATACCATCAAAACTTGCTACAATTTTAGCTTCAACCCAATTTTCCAATTTCCTAGGTTAACGCTATACTTTAGCTAAATTATTCTACTTACCATCTAAAAACACTGTAAGATATGGGATTTGCCACAGTACTTGGCTAGCAGCAAGCAATTAGTTTGTATTTGGAGAAGAATGAATGCATGAATGAATGAATGAATGAATGACTATTTCTTCTGCCATTGCCATTAAAAAAGATTTAAAAGCTTTAGGGGTACAAGTAGATTTTTGTTATATGGATGGGTTTTATAGCGAAGTCTGGGATTTTAGTGCACCCATCACACAACTAGTGTACATTGTACCCAACAGATAGGTTTGAATCACTTACCGCCACCGACTCTCCCCTTTTTTGAGTCTCCAATATCCATCATACCTCTCTGTATGCATTTATGTACCCATAGCTTAGCCTCCACTTATGAGAACATACAGTATTTAGTTTTCAATTCGTGAGTTACTTCACTTAGAATAATGGCCTCTAGTTTCATCCAAGTTGCTGCAAATGACATTATTTTGTTCTTTTTTATGGTTGAGTAGTATTCCATGGTGTGTGTGTGTGTGTGTGTGTGTGCGCGCTTCTTTAGTACTCATATATATGTGAGTGATACCCACTCCTTGGTTGACGAGCATTTCAGTCATTTCCATATCTTTGCAATTGTGAATCATGCTGTGATAAACATACCCATGCAGGTGTCATTTTAATATAGTTAATGTTTTCCTTTGGGTAAATACTCAGTAGTGGGATTGCTGGATCCAATGGTAGATCTACTTTGAGAAATCTCCATACTGTTTTCCATAGAGGTGTACTAATTTACATTCCCACCAACAGTGTATAAATGTTCCATTTTCACAACATCCACACCACCATCTATTGTGTGGGTTTAAAAAAATAATAATTATGTTTATTCTGATTGGGGTAAGGTAGTATCTCATTGTAATTTTAATTTGCATTTCCCTGATGATGTTGAGCATTTTTTCATGTTTGTTGGAATTTGTATACCTTCTTTTGAGAAATTCATGGCTTCAAGTATTCATGATATTTGCCCAACTTTCAATGGGATTATTTGGATTTTTTCTTGATGATTTGTTTGAGTTCCTTGTAGATTCTGGATATTAGTCTTTTGTCAGTAGTATAATTTGAAGTCAGGTAATATGTTGCCTCCAGATTTTTTCTTTTTGCTTAGGATTGCCTTGGCTATTTGGGCTCTTTTTAAGTTCCATAGGAATTTGAGGATGATTTTTTTGAATTCTTTAATAAATGATGTTGGCATTTTGATAGAAATTGAATTGAATCTGTAGATTGCTTTGGGCCGTATGTCCATTTTGATGATACCAATTCTTCCTATCCATGAGCATGAGATGTATTTCCATTTGTTTGTATCATCTCTGATTTCTTTCTGCAGTGTTTTGCAGTTGTCCTGGTAGACATCTTTTGCCTCCTTGGTTAAGTAAATTCCTAAGTATTTTATTTTATTTTTTGCTATTGTAAAAGGGATTGTGTTCTTGATTTTATTCTCATCTTAGTTGTTATTGGTGTATAGCAGTGCTGCTGATTTGTATACCCTGACTTGGTAACCTGAGACTTTACTGAATTAATTTATCAGATCTAGGGATCTCTTGGAAGAGTTATTAGGGATTTCTATTTATAAGATTATATCATTGACAAACAGAAAATTTGACTTCCTCTTTTCCAATTTGGATGCCCTTTATTTCTTTCTCTTGCCTGATTGTTCTGTCTAGGATTTCCAGTACTATGTTGAATAGGAGTGGTGAAAGAGGTTATCCTTGTCTTGTTCCAGTTCTTAGGAGCAATGCTTTCAATTTTTTCCCATTCAGTATGATGTTGGCTATGGGTTTGTCATATATGGATTTTATTATTTTGAGGTATATTCCTTGTAGGTCTAGTTTTTTGATGGTTTGTATCATAAAAGGATGCTGGATTTTATTGAATGCTTTTTCTGTGTCTATTGAGATGTTCATAAGGCTTTTGTTTTTAATTGTTTTTGTGATAAATCCCATTTATTGACTTGCATATGTTGAAACATGCCTCCATCCCTGGGATAAAACCCACCTGATTATGGTGAATTACTTTTTTTGATGTGCTGTTGGATTTGGTTTGCTAGAATTTTGTAGAGGATTTTTGTATCTATATTCATCAAACACATTGGTCTGCAGCTTTCTCTTTTTTTGTGATATTCTTTCCTGGCTTTGGTATCAGGGTGATACTGGCTTCGCAGAATGAGTTAGGAAGGATTCTCTCCTTCTCAATCTTTGGAATAGTTTCAGTATAATTGGTACCAACTCTCCTTTGAATGTCTGGTAGAATTTGACTGAGAATCTGTCTGGTCTTGGGCTATTTTTTTGTTGGCAGCTTTTTAAAAATTACTGATCAATCTCATTGCTTTTTATTGATCTGTTCGGGATGTCTATTTCTTCCTGATTCAAGCAAGGGGTAGGGGGTATACGTTTTCAGGAATGTATCCAATTTCTCTAGTTTTTTTGTTTGTGTGCATAGAGTTGTTCATAGTAGTCTCAAATGATATTCTGCACTTCTGTAGTGTCAGTTGTGATGTCTCTATTTTCCCTCCTAATTGAGCTTATTTGAATTTCTTCTCTGCTTGGTTAATCTAGCAAGTAGCTTTTCAATTTCGTTAATCTTTTCAAAGAACCAGCTTTTTGTTTCATTGACTTTTTTTTTCTTTTGGTTTCAATTTCATTAGATTCTGCTCTGATCCTTTTTGTTTCTTTTTACATGCTAGCTTTGGGTTTGATTTGTTCTTTTTTCTTCTAGTTCCTTGAGGGATGACATTAGATTATCAATTTTTCATCCTTCACACTCTCTGATAGAGGTATTTTGTGCTATAAGCTTTCTTCTTAGCACAACTATTGCTATATCCCAGAGGTTTTGATAATTTGTGTCACTGTGATCATTCATTTCAGAAAATTCTTAAATTTTCATCTTTATTTTGTTGTTAACACAAAAATAATTTGGAGCAGATTTGTTTAATCACTATGTATTTGCATGGTTTGAAGGTTACTTTTGGAATTGATTTCTAATTTTATTCTGCTGTGCTCTGAGAAGATACTTGATACTGTTTCGATAATTTAAAATTTATTAAGACTTGTTTTGTGGCCTGTCATATAGTCTATCTTGGTGAATGTTTTGTGTGCTGATGAGAAGAATGTGTATTCTGAAGTTCTTGGGTAGAATGTTCTGTAAGGGTCTTTTAGATCCATTTGAGCTAGAGTACAGTTTAAGTCCAGTGTTTCTTTGTTGATTTTCTGCCTCAGTGATCTGCCTAGTGCTGTCAGTGGAGTGTTGAAGTCCCCCACTATTATTGTGCTGCTGACTATTTCTTTTCATATATCTAATAGTAACTGCTTTATGAATCTGGAAGCTTCAGAGTTAGCTGCATATATATCTAGAATTGCTATATCTTCTTGTTGAACTGATCATTTTATCATTATGTAATGACCTTCTTTGTCTTTTCCTTGTGCTGTTTTTGCTTTAACATCTGTTTTATCTGATATAAGAATTGCTACTACTGCTTGATTTTGGTTTCCATTTGCATGAAATATCTTCTTCCACCCCCCTACCTTGGGTCTATAAGAATCCTTACATGTTAGCTGTATCTCTTGAAGACAGCAGATATTTGGTTTATGATTTTTAATCAGTTATTCCAATCTATATATCTTAATTGGACCATTTAGACCATTTACATTCAATGTTAATATGGAGATGTGAATGTGAATGACTGTTCCAGTCATCATTTAATTGTTACCTAGTGACTTTGTTTTCTTACTTGTCTTATTGTTTTATAAACCCTGTTAATCTTAAGCTTTCAGGAATGTCTATTCCAATGTGTAACAGCCTTTTGTTTCAAGATTTAGAACTCCTTTTAGCCTTTCTGGTAGGGCTGGTCTAATATTGACAAATTCCCACAGCATTTGTTCACCTAAGAAAGACTTTATTTCTTCCTCATTTATAAAATTTAGTTTTGCTGGATACAAAATTCTTGGCTGACAGTTATTCTATTTAAGGAGACTAAAGATAGGAGCCCAGTCCCTTCTAGACTTCAGGTTTCTACTCAGAAGTCCCCTGTTAGTCTGATAGATTTTCCTTTACAGGTTACCTGATGCTTTTGTCTCACTGCTGTTGGAATTCTTTCTTTCAGGTTGAGTTTAGATAGCCTGATGATTATATATCTTGATGATTTTCTTTGTACAATTAATCTTCCAGGAATTATTTGAGCATCTTTTATTTGGATGTCTAAATCCCTAGCAAGACAAGGGAAGCTTTCCTTCATCATTCCCTCAAATAGGTTTCCCAAACTTTTTGCTTTTTCTTCTCCTCAGGAACACCTATGATTCATAGGTTTGGCCATTTTACATAATCCCGTGTTTCTTAGAGACTTTATTCCTTTCTTTTAATTGTTTTTGTCATTTTTGTCTGATTTGGTTAATTCAAAAGCCTTGTCTTCAGCCTCTGAAATTCTTCTCCTTGATCTAGTCTATTGTTAAAGCTTTCTTCTTCATTTTATAGTTCCCTAAATATGTCTTTCATTTCCAGTAATTCTGATGGTCTTTCTTTAAAATATGTATCTCTTTAGAAAACTTTTCATTCGTATCCTGAGTTGTTTTTGAAATTTGCCTATGTTTTTTTTTTTTTTACCTTTCTCCTGTATCTCCATTAGTGACTTAATAATCAACCTTTTGAATTTTTTATCTGGTATTTCAAAGATTGCATTTGGGTTTAGATCCACTGCTGTAGAATTAGTGTACTCTTCTGGGGGTATTCTTTGCATATTGCCTGAATTATTTTTCTCATTTTTTCTTTTTTAGGTAGACTATTTCATCTAATTATTTTAAAATTTATTTTTGATTCAACTTTAAAAAAAATTTTTTTTCTCTTGAGGATGTGACTTTAATGTTTCTAGGTTATTGTCACCTAGCTTCAGCTCTGGGTGTTTTCCATGGTGAATACTCTGTATGAGTTTCTTGTTTATAGAGAATCCTTGTGTAATGGCTTTCTCAGAAGCTGGTTGTAATAGTGATGTGTTAGGTATGTGAGCAAGTTCGCCATCTCCTGTTGGGCTAGAATGGCAGAGGTCTCATGAAGCTTATCTTATTCCCCAGTGGTATGCATTTAAAAAATGTTTTTTCTTTCGTACTTTCTTCATTGGGTTGAACAGTTTAGGCTTCAGGCGAGTGGGATATGGCTATGGGTAAAATCTGGCTATGGCTAAAGTGGGTGGACAAACATATTACCCTAATAGTGTGCCAGGATCATAGACTCAACAGAGGTAGGTGGGGAAGCTCTCAGTGAAATGCACTGAAGTATTTCAGGGGAAATGGAAGGAGCCACCACAGCCTCTATTCCAAGCCAGCAGGAAAGCAATCCTTCCAGTCACACTCTTGACCTGGTATTCTGGCTATTCAGATCAGACCAGTACGTCTTTTCATCTGTAGGAATGCTGATGTTTTATGTAGGGAGAGATTGTGACTCTACCTCTCATGCAAGCCTGAACCTGGAGGGTACTCCTCCTACAAGGATGCAGTCACCCTGAAGTGTTCCAGAAAGACTGTCTACAGATGTACCCATGCTGAACTTCTGTGGTAAAAGCCCCAGCTGTGTCTGCAGTGGTGGGAAAGGGGGAGAAGTCCCTTCTCTAAGACCCTTCATGAGCACCAGGGCTGCCTGACCACTGGGCTAGAGCTCCAGACTTTTCTCACTGAACCCAGCACTGCACCTGTACCTCTGCTGAAACAGACTTCCCTTAAGTAGAAAGTGCAGGGATGCAAAGCCTGAAGCCTGATTTCTTTTGCCTCACAGGGTGCTCCCTTAATGTGGTGCATGCCCTCTTCCCTAGGAGTAGCAATCTCTGAGAGTCAGACTACTGGAAATCCCTCTGCTCCTCTTAGTCTAGCCACCCAGTGGGGTTTCTGCACCCCAGAATATTGCTGGGGAATATCTGCAGACAGTTCAGTGGTGTAACCTGTCCTCTAGTCTCCCAGCAGCAGGTACTGCGTCAGCTCTGATGGGAGTAGGAGGGACGTCATGTAGATTGTGTGAGATTTCCTTAGTTATAAATAGCCTTAGTGTATTGGCTTTCTCAAATTTCTCAAATGCCAGCTGTAGTAGTAATGTACTGGGCACATGGACAGACTCAAGACCTCCTGGTTAGCCAGCATAATGCAGGAAATGGCAATAGCTGAGGTTGTGCAAGTTTTTCCTTCCTAAGTGCCGTGTTACTGTGCCTGCAGATGTTGTAATGGGCTGGGATGGCTGGCTTCCAGCCAGGAGGTGGTGCTTGCAAAAGAGCGCCAGCTGTGGTAGTAACAGTGGGATTTGTGCTTGCCTTGTGTTTCCCAGAGTAGGTACTCTGGGGTCTCAGGCAGTGGGCGGGGTCATGGAGAACCCAAAATTCCCTGTTAATTGTGTTTCACTAGCAGGGTGGGTGGAGGGGCAAAGCCACATGGGGGCCAGGTCAGGCAAGTCCATGCACTGGCTTCTCATGTGTGGGCTCAAGCAGCAGCCCCAATGGGGATCAGAGGGCAGTTCTCTGGCTGCTGCAGTAATGGTCCAGTAAGGAGCACAGCTGTCTCCACTGCACCAAATGAGCTGCATGGAGTGTGGGGAGTAGCAGGTGGCAATAAGCTGCACTCAGCTCCCACGCATTTGGCAAGAGAGGTCCGACACCCACAGTGTTCTGCTAGCAGCAGCTAGCTGGGTTCCGGGCAGCCTGTACTCAGAACCCAAAACTGCCCTGGGCCATAACCCTTCTTGACTGAGACAGAAATCATGGCTTTCAGCCATACCCCTCCTGGTTCACCCAGGAAACAGAAATGCCCAACTCCTGTGCCCGTGGCTGCAGCACACTTTTTGCTCTCTCAATGGTTCTGGTCATAGGGGTTCATTCCTACTCAAGATTATATCATGAATCTCAGCTGGGGGTTTCTCTAAACCTGTGACCACTGCCTGAATTAGCTGGAAGACTTTTGCAAGGTTCCCTGTGAGGTGGAATCAAGAATGGTTTCCCTCCATCCCTGCTGGAGTCTTGATGCCACTCCTTCTCATATATTCCCCAGCACTCACTAAATCAGCTCTAGCACTTAGTAGGGTTGAGGCCTTCCCCTTGGCCTGGGCTCCCCAGTGTGGGGTTGTGTCACGGAGGCAGTCTCTCTCCTCCTTAAACTCTGCAGACTCACTTTTTCTCCTGGTTCACAGTGTAGGCTGCTGCCCACTGCTTCTTTCCAAGAGTCTGTGGTTTCTTTCCGTTTTTCTTTTAAATTCCTGTGTTGCTTCTTGGAAAACTGTTGACAGCATGAATCCCAATACACTATTTTGTCTTTTCAAGTGGAAGAAGCATGCTTACAATGCCTTGAATCCACCATCTTGGAAAGAAAAAGCCGCTATTGCCATTTTTAGCATCATTTTTCCACAGCATTCCACACCAGGAATATTCCAATTCCAAATGATCTGATTAGTGTGGCTTGGGTCAGGTGTCTCTCCTTTGTCCAGACAGCTGTGTCCAGGAAATCAGGCCATGTTGCTAGATGCCCACTCAGCCAGGACTCTGAGCACACTTTCTGAGAAGTGGCTCATGGTTATGACCTGCCACATCATGGAGTAGCTTATGAATGCAATTTATTGAGATATTATAGGAGATCTAGTATAGTCATCCCTATGTATCTGAGGTGGATTGGTTCCAGGACTCCCTTGGATACTATAATCATTGGATACTCAAATCCCTTTAATAAAAATGGTGCAGGCTGGGCGCAGTGCCTCACACTTGTAATCCCAGCACTTTGGGAGGCCGAGGCAGGTGGATCATTTGAGATCAGGAGTTCAAAACCAGCCTGGCCAACATGGTGAAACCCTGTCTCTACTAAAAATACAAAAATTAGCTGGGCATGATGGTGGGTGCCTGTAATCCCAGCTACTTGGGAGGCTGAGGCAGAAGAATTGCTTGAACCCAGGAGGTGGAGGTTGCAGTGAGTAGAAATCATGCCATTGCACTCCAACCTGGGCGACAGAGCAAGACTCTGTCCAAAAAAAAAAAAAAAAACCTGGAGTATTTGCATAGAACCCACACACATTTTCCCATATACTTTAAATCATTTCTAGATGACTTGTAGTACCTAATATAATCTAAATGCTATGTAACTTGTTGTTATACTGTATTGTTATTTACTTGCATTTTTTAAAAATAATTTTATTGGTAAAAAAATGTTTGTTTTATCTATTTTGAATATTTTTCATCTGCAGTTGGTTGAATCTTTGTATGCAGAACATACAGTTAGGAAGGACCAACTGAATCTGGAAGGGGCAGTAGGGAACAAAGAATTTACTGATTGTTCTTCTTTGCCCTTGAAGTTAGAGATTGAAGAAGCAGTTTCTAGAATTGGAAAGGCCTAAAAGGGGTTACAAAGTGGTATTTTCAGGAGAAAGCCAAGACTCTATCAGGGCAAGTTGGAAGAGGAGGAGGGAGAATTTGAAAAAAGATGAAAAATAAGGAGAAAGGTTTTTTCCGTAAGAAAACATTTCATATATTTTTAGGTTTTGTTTAGGGGTATTGACATTATTTTCTTTCATCTCATGATTAAATATGCATTTATTGAATGCACATGTGTATTCAATACAATATTCAATGTGTATTCTACATGTGTAGTATTACTTTCATTTTAAACAATGCATTCCAAGTCCAAGCAGCAGTATTATAAATTTTAAAAAAGCAACCCACATTTAGATTGAGATTTTCCCATGATTGTTGAATGATTCAGTAAAAGTGAGTGAGTAGATGAAATGAGTTAGTGAAAACCAACCAACTTAAGAGTGAGAAGTAGGTGTATTTGGAAAATATCAGTGATATATAATTTATATAATGTACTTCCATGAGAAATACTTGCTATTCTGTTAGATTGCTAGCAGAACTTGTGTTCAAAGTTAACCAGAATAGTTAAGCCAAGTTAAACATATTTGCAGAAGCTTTTTAGGTTAGTATACAATTGTATATTATAGAGGAATTATTGATTAGACACACTTATTAGGAGAAACTTTTTCTCTCTTAAACTTCCTATGAAGAGATAGTTCTTAGTATAAAGACCAGTGCATGAAGAGTTGACTGGAAATCAAAGAGAAACTTGTTATCCTTGTTTTTCTTTCTGAGTGAAAAGCAAAAGGTAAATATCATGGTGAAATGGAAAAGTAAATTGGATTTTAAATTTTCATGTGAGTTTTCCCAGTTTGAGGTGCTCAGATTTCATTTAGTGGTTAGTTTCATTTCATTTAGTTATAATTGACAAGACCTCTTAAAACGTGACATATCCACTTGAGGGCTGAACTTTTTCATGTACTGTTAGGTGAATGCTTTTACGTTTTTGGATGGTAACCCTGTTATATAACATTTGTTATATTTAGTATAACATTTTACATATATATATGTGTAGGTATGTATGTATACATATTTATGCATAATTTAAATTATTATTACATTCTAGGAGATAATGTTGTGGTTTCTTTCTCCATTTTATTTAATAGAGCTTTTAAAAATAGGTAAATATGCAGTAAATCTCTAACCAATAAATGTTGTATTTCAATTGATTTTAACTTTTAAAAAACTTTTTTAAAAAGATACTCTAAATGTTTCAGGGAAGGCTTGAAGGATTTTGTTGTCTCCTGATTTCGTGGGTTGAACTGTGTCTCCTCAAAATTCATATACTGAAATCTTAATCCCCAGTATCTCAAAAGGTGACTACATTTGAAAATAGGATTGTTGCAAATATAGTTAGCTAAAATGAGGTTATATTGGAGTAGGATGAGCCCCTAGTCCAGTATCACTGGTATTCTTATAAAAAGGGGAAATTTGAACACACAGGCATGCATGGAGGGAAGACCATGTAAAGACACACAGCAAGAAGATGGTCTACCAGCAAGCCATGGAGAGAAGCCCAGGACAGTTCCTTCTCTCACGGCTCCTTAGAGGGAACCAGTCCTGCTCACACCGTGATTTTGGACTTCTTGTCTCCAGAATAATGAGACAGTAAGATTCCATTGTTTAAGCCACTTAGCTTGTGGTAATTTATTATGACAGCCCTAGCAAACTAATACATCTGGCTGTATGTCAGTAGTGGCTGCCATATGGAATGATATGATCTCTCCCATGCTAGAGACAGACTTTTTGTTAGAAATTCCAACTCCATGCCCCAGCTCCTAGGACTTTCCTTGTTCTACTCTTTAACATTAGACATTTCTAATGACTACTGAGGTTGAGCTGTGATATAATTTTCCAGGAGGACCTATAGAATCATCTGAAAATTCCTGAATAAGTCCATTCTCTGTTTTGTGAAATTCATAAAAAGAGGTAGGTTGGCTACATACGTATAACACACACACCTAGTAGGAATGCTGGGCTCTTGCTTTGACTGTATGTTCCATGGCCTTGGGTCACTCACTTAACTTGTCTGAGTCTCAGTCTTTTTATTTGTAAGATAGAAGTTAGTCTTTTTGTGATGTTGTGAGTCTAAATTCAAATATCTATTACATAAGCCAAAGTAAGTGAATATGTAGTAATAACACTTAATAGTTTTCATGGTTCTTTTTCTCACCATTTTCATGTATTATCCAAGTGAAAAATATCTTTGGTTAAAAAAAAAAAATGGCAAAGTACAGGATGTCTTATAATGCAAAGCACAGTGTCTGCTTCAGCCATCCCCAGCCTCCTCAATGCCTAGCTTACTTCCCAGAGGAAACCACTTTTAACAGTTTCCATATTTAGCTCTTTTAGTGGTTACCACCCTGACTTTAATAATATGCTTATGCTACATTTCCTTGATGATCAACTCTAGACATTATCTCTTTGCTCTCCACCACTTACTACTTTTAAAGTGAAGAATCACTGATTCAGCAGACATTCCCGATTGCCTACAGGTCCACCGACCTCTTTTGGAGTCTCATTCTCTATGGATCTAATTTGAGCAAAGAACTTTCGCTTCACTCAAAGGAAACCAGGGATTAGATGATCACGGGGCATAGCACAGGACAAGAAGGTGTTTGGCTTAATTACTCAACGTCAAATTGGGCCTGAGTTGTAATGAGTTTACTCTTAATATTTTTCTGTCTGACCACATTTATTTTAAATAAAATTAAAACAAAAGACGAACTTAAAATATTTTATGTTACTTTTACAAAAAGGGAAATTATCTACCCTGATAGCTCATTACTTTAAGAAGTACCACTTATTAAGAGATACTTAACAGGTATGGTGCTTTATTCTTCAATTTTAAACATGAACTAAACTGCTATGAAGATGTCAGTTGATCATCTGTGGTGCCAGTTTGATTTGGTTTTGCACCCTTCCCCTTCCAGAAATTTGCTACTGGTTATCCAAAGAGTAAGACATAAGAGAGAAAACAGAGTTGAAACCATTACTGTTTCTTGGAAACATGGCATTTCTGCAATTCAGATTTTTCTGGAAGTGCTATAAAGTAAATGACTTTGACTTATAATTTAGAAAACCTCATTATCATCCATAATGTCAGGAAAACATATTTTAGAAAAGTTTACACGTTGACCATTTTGGGTTTCTTTGAGCACTGCTCAAAGAATGTGACACATCTGTTGCTCATTTCTAACTCCTGATTACGTTGAATGACTCACCAAAGTGGAGTCAGAAAACCTTGATGTTAATGGAGTTTCATATTTAGCTACTATATATGCCATAGTCACAGATATATATTAAAGCGTAGCTTAAGAGGAGATATTCAAGGATATGTCTGCAAACGGGGCAATCCAATTTGGTGGTGGGGTGAAAAGAAATGTAGAAGGGGTTGTGTTTTCAGCACTTCCTGCTGCATACCAGCCCTCTTTCTGGAAATTCTTTCTTGCCTTGTTGGCTTCACGATAGCACTCTTTCCTGGTTCTTCTGCTCTGACACAGATTTTTTTTTTTTTTTTAACTAGATCATCATTCCTCATATGTCTTCAATAGGCTTTTAATAAGGTGTCTGTTACTTTTTTGCAACACATCTGCCACTTTTTCATCGGCCCCCACCGGTCTTTACTCAATATAATATATCCAGAGCCCTACGTGGATATATTATGTTGTTTTTTGCAGATGACCCTCACATCCCTCTCTCTAGCCCTTGCCTCTATCCTGAACTGCAGGCATGTTCACTGGATGTTCCTACATGGACAACCCAGAAATTTCTCAGACGTAACATACCTCAAACCAAAACTATCTTCTTTCACTCTCCTGTCAAACTCCCTTCTAGGTAACAGCCTCATGTTTTATCTATTAATACAAGCCAGAAAACTAACGCTTCGGCTCCGTCCCTTCCTATCTCTCAGAGTTCGTTTTACCCACAGCTTGCAAATTTTTATTCCTCTTTTTATGCCCTCTTCCCTTGTCCTAGTCAGATCTTATCCTGTTTCTAGATTACAGCAATATCTTCTATAGCTGGGCTCTCAGTCATCAGCTTTTCTAACTCTCCACTTTAAAATTTTATTTTATTTTATTTTGAGACAGAGTCTCACTCTGTTGCCAGGCTGGAATGCAGTGGCACAATCTGGACTCACTGCAGCCTCTGCCTCCCAGGTTCAAGCGATTCTCCTGCCTTGGCCTCCCGAGTGGCTGGGACTACAAGGGCACACCACCACACTCAGCTAATGTTTATATTTTTAGCGGAGACAGGGTTTCACCATGTTGGCCAGGATGATCTCAATCTCCTGACCTTGTGATCTGCCCACCTCGGCCTCCCAAAGTGCTGGGATTACAGGCATGAGCCATCACCCCAGCCTTACATTTTATTTTTGGCCAGAGCTATTTTACTTAATAGAGGTGGTAATCATGTCATTTGCCTGCTCGAAAATCCTTGATTAGATCCTATGACTATCAGGATACGACTGAAACTTCATAGCCTGACATCTAATACTTTTTCCTCTGTGCCTACTGGTCTTTACTCAATATAATATATCCAGGGCCCCATGTGGAGCGTAACATACTGAAGAGGCCTGATAAATAAATGAATAGATGAACAAATGAATGATGGAGTGGATAAATGAATAAATTACTCACCAGGCATTGAGCCTGCCAAACAGATGCATGCCTCATGCTGCCAAGAAAGCTATTCCCCTCCTTCTGATACGGGTGAAATCCTATTCAATATGTCATTTTTTAAAGTTTTTTTAGACTATTCCAGTCTCAATCAATTGCTTCTCCACTTGTGATTCTGAGACATTTTATTCATGCTACAGTTGTAGCAGTTAATATATGTCAAGGTTATTTATATGTATGTTGGGTGTTCACAGAGACAGGGACTCTTGATGGCAGTGAAGACTGAGCTGCTAGCAAAAAGCCTGATGCACTTTGGAAATCAATCCATGTTTGAATTCCCACCACCACTAACTTCTTTCAGTCATATTATATCTTTCCTGAAGTCCTACAATAGCTTTGTAAGTGTTTTCCCTACCTCCATTCTCATCCTAAAATCTACTCCTCATTGTCCTACTAGATGAATGCTTTTGTTCTGAAAATGAAAAGTTTGCAGAAATGCCAGAGCATTGATGAAATTAGAGGTCAAGATTCCTGATTTAGAGGTCACTGTCTTCTTAAATGCATCCGAAGTTTCCACCTTTTTTGGTGACTAAAATTGTTTTAGAGTTTTAGGCACCCTGGGTTGTGAAATAAATAGAATATCATTTTGTGGCGTAGTAGAGATCTTTCTGTAAGTTTTTAGCTGCTTAGCCATTTCACATTATTTGTACTTTGTGAGTAAATATAGAGTGAGGAAGAAATGTTCCTGGGAATAGGAAAGAGACATATCTAAGCCTGAAGTGAACTTAATGACTTTGTGTTTTCCCTGCTAACAAGAGTCTTGGAACCCACCTGGGTTGTATCAAATAATACAATTATTGCAGTTCAACTAGGTCATGTTTGTGTGCACACAAAGTTTGGATGTGGCAGAAGTAAATGACCAGACATTGTTCACAGAGCTGTAGTTTGCAAAACAGCAAAGGTTTTCAGACTTGAGAAAGGGAGTGAGTTCAGAGAAACATCAGTCTAACCGAAGTGTTTCTGCTGCTGCTGCAGATGCCACCGTTAATTGGAATTGCTTATTACTTCAGTTACTTTCAATAGTGCTTTGGGGGATACTCTTGCCCTCATTGTCTAAATCTGTCCCTGTCACTAGTGACTGGATAACCCAGGGCATTTTAACAGGCATCCTATTACCTGACAGTAGGCATCCAGTTTCCCGTATTAGAAGTAGACATTTCTCCTGGGATTTTACCTTCTGTTCAAAGCTTGAACTGCTTTGGTAGGAAAAATGTGGTCCTAATAATGTTTTCCAGTCACCTGTGGCTTGCAAAGTACTTAATGCTTATTAACTCATTAATCCTCTTCATGAATCCAGTGAGGAAGGTAGATGTCAAGTTATGTTTTCCTCTTTCTAAGGGCTGTGAATCTGAAGCACAGACTTGCACAGACTGTTTGGGACATATCCGTGGCAAACTCGGAGAAAGGGGCCTATCATTTTGAGATGTTCATACCCAAAATCTAGCAGCTGATCTTTAAAAATTGTAACTTCAAGGTGGCTCTCCCCTCTGTAGCTATCAATCAGAAATCCTCAGTGGGTAAATCTAGCAGGAGGCATTGGCTGAAAAATGAAGCTTTGAGAGCAATAACATCTGCTCAGTTGGGTGGGGAGCAGATACTTGTAGTGTCAAGATTGTGATGCATGGTCTTGGGATTTTTCCAAGTTCAACATGTTTGTCAGTCTTTTGAGGCCCCTATTTATCCACGGGGTAAGGATTTGTTTAACCAACTATTTCCTCCTAATCCTTGCAAAAACATATATGAAGCACACAACAGCAGATGAAACCATAGTAGGAATTCTTTCAAAGGACCCAGTCTATGGCTTCTGTCCTTCCCCATTCTAAATCTGAGTGGTAGAAATGTATCCTAGTAGAAGATTGGTATTCGATGCTTACTGCTAAAACTGGAATGTGAATTCCTACTTCTAATTAAAAGCTCTCATTGCTGTTCCTTAGATCTATTGGTTAGGTGATTTCTTGGGTTCTGGCCAACCATAGAGGGGAACTTTAATCTGCACGCTTCTTAGAGAACCCTGTTGCCACCTTATTATTTTCCTAATGAAGTATACAGAGCCCAAGGACATGTAGATTGTTTATTCATCCATGTGTGCACTTACTCATTTAGGAAGTACTTTTTCATTATTCACCATGTGACCACCATGTGCCAAGCTCCTGGGGGTACTGATATGACCAGGCTTATGAGGGGGAAGCAGGTGGGCCATTTAGCAGGAGGCCTCATATTCATAAAAGGCCTCACATTAAGACTCTTGACATTGCTCCCAAATGAAGTTTTATTTTGGTTGTAAATAAGGGTTATTTACAAAATACAAGCATTAAAAAATATGTGAGAGTTTTGGTAATCCTGCTTTGGCATTGCATAACATCATAACGTGTCCACAGGTTTCAAAAGTGGAAGTGACCTGGGCTGGTGAGAACCTCTTGAAGTTTGTAGAAATGGCTCAGACACCCTCCTTGTGTCTCATTACTCTGTAGGAGATCAGGCATCCTTCTCCCCAAGAAACAATGCAGATGGTACCCCAGAATAAGAGAACATCCGGAAGCAGCCGTGGAATATAAATGTTAGACAGCTGGAAGAAGCCACAGAGAGCCTCCAGTGCTTACGTGTCAGTCAAGGAAACTGACCTGAAAGAGGTGTGGGGGGACATCCCTAAGACCCACAGGCAGTTCACGGCACAATGAGACTAGAATGGAAGGTTGGTAATCTGAGGAGCTCTGCTGTTTCCTCCATAGAATTGGGCCCTTGATAAACATACGTGTGCATGTGTCTTTATAGCAGCATGATTTATAATCCTTTGCGTATATACCCAGTAATGAGATGGCTGGGTCAAATGGAATCTCTAGTTCTAGATCC
This sequence comes from Trachypithecus francoisi, assembly GCF_009764315.1. Classification (NCBI taxonomy): domain Eukaryota; kingdom Metazoa; phylum Chordata; class Mammalia; order Primates; family Cercopithecidae; genus Trachypithecus; species Trachypithecus francoisi. The sequence continues at coordinate 75,583,109 of NW_022681472.1, read as the reverse complement.
CTGAGGAATTTCCACACTGTCTTTCACAATGGTTGAACTAGTTTACGGTTAATGGGTGCAGCAAACCAACATGGCAATGTATACATATGTAAAAAATCTGTACATTGTGCACATGTACCCTAGAACTTAAAGTATAATAAAAAAGAGAGAGAGGCTAGGCGCGGTGGCTCACGCCTGTAATCCCAGCACTTTGGGAGGCCGAGGCGGGTGGATCACCTGAGGTCAGGAGTTCGAGACCAACCTGACCAATATGAAGAAACCCCATCTCTACTAAAAATACAAAAATTAGCTGGGTGTGGTAGCTTATATCTGTAATCCCAGCTACTCAGGAGACTGAGGCAGGAGAATCACTTGAACCCGGGAGGCGGAGGTTGCGGTGAGCTGAGATCACGCCATTGCACTCTAGCCTGGGCAATAAGAGGGAAACTCCATTTCAAAAAAAAAAGGGGGGGGGGAGAATTGGGCCCTTGACAAAAGAGTGGCACTTATACTATACTGTGCTTTACCCTGTTACATGGTCCTCTACACCACTCCCTAGGCATGGGCTGATGTCAGCTTCTTTCTGTTCCTTCCTTCCTTCCTTCTTTCCTTCCTTCCTCCTTCCCTCTTTCCCTCCCTTCCTCCCTGCCTTCCCTCCTTCCTTCCCTCCCTAGGCATAGGCTGATATCAGGTTCTTTTCCTTCCTTCCTTCCTTCCTTCCTTCCTTCCTTCCTTCCTTCCTTCCTTCTTTCCTTCCTTCTTTCCTTCCTTCCTCCCCTTCTCCCCTCCTTCCCTCCCTCCCTCCCTGTTTCCTTCCTTCTTCCCTCCCTCCCTCCTTCTCTTCCTTCCTCCTCCCTCCCTCCCTCTCTCTCTCCTTCCTTCCTTCCTTCCTTCCTTGCTTACTTCTTTCTTTTTTTATTTCTTTGTCTACCCCCATCCTCATCACTCTCTTTTTCTTTATCTCTCTGTCTTTTAAATTGAGTGCATCCTGGTTTTATACTTACTGCCAGTGTCTTTTTGCTATACTCCTCCCTTGTTCCTACCAGCAATAGAGGTTGGCCCACATCAAAAGCAGAAAGTTTGGTTTTAATCAGAATAATATTTGCATTGTGAGCTTTGATCTTGACTTCTCCTGCCTGGGGCCAGAGCAGGACCTCACCGCAACAGTGAACTCAAGTCTGCATGTTCTCCTCTCTGAATCTGGGATCACCAGGATGTGGTTAGCACATTGTGGAATGAGTGTCGCTGGGATTCAAAGCCTGCAATGAGTTTTTTTCAGTAAGTCCCAACTATATGAGAAAGAGAGAGGGAAAAATCCCACATAAAGTAAGCATCTCCCTTCTCCCCTCAAAACACAAAAAAGACAAGCTAGACCAGATTGACTATTTTCCTGTTTCATCCTGTTCTTATTCCTTTTCTTTGAGTTTTAGACAAGTATGTTATGACAAAAATTTAACTCCATATTTTCCCTGGAGTTTCAAAATTCTTTGAGCTGCCTCATGGATAGTACTGCTCAATGTGCCAAAGACTTCAAACTCAACACGACAAGCCCGAACTTAACATTTTCTCCTAGAAACCCGCTCTTCTGGCTAGGCGTGGTGGCTCATGCCTGTAATCTCAGCACTTGGGGAGGCTAAGGCAGGTGGACCACTTGAGGTCAGGAGTTTGAGACCAGCCTGGCCAACATGGTGAAACCCCATCTCTACTAAAAATACAAAAATTAGCAGGGCGGGGTGGTGTGTGACTGTAGTTCCAGCTACTTGGGAGGTTGAGGCAGGAGAATGGCTTGAACCCAGAGGCAGAGGTCGCAGTGAGCCAAGGTCATGCCACTGCACTCTAGCCTGGGCGAGAGAGCGAGACCCATCTCAAAACAAACAAACAAACAAACAAGCAAGCAAACCCTGCTCCTTTGGTTTTTGTAATCTGCCACCAGGCTCCCCAGCTGGAAACCTTGAATTCATCTTACACTCCTCTCTCATTCACCATGTTCTGTCAATTCTGCCACCTAAACAAATCCAATTACTGCCTTCCTTCCACTCCGTACGCCACACAGCTGCCAGGGAGATCTGTCTAAAATGCATATCTGATTGTGCCATCCTCCTCCTTGAAAAGCTCTGTGCATTCCCCAGACTGAGTCACACATGCACACTCTTAAGCATGAGATAGCCACATGGCTCTGGCTGCAGCTTAATGAGGTAGCCCTGCTATAACCCATGCTGCAGCCACACTGGATGTCTGACCACACCGTCATGGGGTGTGCTCATGAGTGCCTCCTGCATCTTTGCTCCAGTTAATCACACCACCTGCAATATTCTTTCTCTTTCTTTCACAGCTGGTCACATTTTGTTCTTTCTTCTAGATTCAGCTCACTCTCCCCACATTTAAGTCTTCCACGGCCTCTCAGGTACTTGGCTGCGTCATCCTCCCACTTGGATTTGATTTACTGGAAGGAACATGGGCTTTAGAGTTTCACAAACAAGACTTAAGAACCTGTCCCACTCCGAATGTCATTGCTTCAACCATAACATAGACACAGTGCCAACTTCACAGAACTATTGAGGGAATTAAACAAAGAAACGTTTGGCTTCTGATAAATATTAGTTTCCTTTCTATAGCAAATTTTATGTAGAAAATTGCATAGTGGTTAAGAGACTGTGGCCCTCAATCCAGAAGATGTGGCTTTAAAGCCTAGCTCCACCTCATACTTACGTGAGTGACCTTAAACGATTACATTTGCTTGAGCAAATTATTCTGCTTTCAATGTCCTTATCTCTATAATAATAGTACCCGCTTGATAGGGTGCTTGGGAATATTAAATGAGATAAATATAAGGTTATTGTATTTGGCACACAGTAATCACACAGTGGGTTTTGGCGGTAGTCTTTTTTTCCCCCTATACTTGCCCTGCGGTATCATAATTATTTGTTTACACATTGTTTTCCCTATTAACCTAAGGATTCCTAAAAGGACCAGATGGTGCCTTACTCAGACTTGTATCCTCAGCTGCTGCCGTGGAACACAGTGTAAGTGTTCGGGAGTTACTTCTTCAAATGGATAAGGCCTGGCACGTTTCATATGAAGTTTTACTCCTGGACTGTGGTGAGCAACACAATCCGAAATTCTTCTAGGGTACTACCCCATGCTCACATCCATGCCAATCTCTATTTTTATTATTTATTTATTTATTTTTAATAGAAATGGGGTCTTACTATGTTGCCCAGGCTGGTCCCAAACTCTGGGCTTAAGCAATCATCATACCTCAGCCTTCCAAAGTGCTGAGATTGCAGACACGAACCATCGTGCCCAGCCTCAACCTCTCTTTAAAACCCACTTCAAAGTAGGCTTCTCTAAGAATGTTTCCTCCATGTTACCCCAAGTTCATTCAGAGCTCTCTTTTAAATCTCAGTTCCAGTTGCTTTACTGATTTTTTTAAAATGATTATTTCACACGTATGTCCTCAGTGGGCTTTTTTTTTCCAGTTGTTAAATTATTTCATGTGTTTATTTTTCATTTTAATTTTGGGGGCTACATAGCTGACATGTCAATGATAGGGGACTGGACTACCTCCTTTCTATGATCTGTGAGTGGTCCTGCTGTCACCAACAGTAGCACAGTTGTTGTGGGGCTTTCAATGAATAGTGTTACCTGGTCAGGTGGCCTCTCATGGTAGCATCTTTTTTCCCCATCTTCTTTTTTTTTTTGAGGCGGAGTCTCGCTCTGTCGCCCGGACTGGAGTGCAGTGGCCGGATCTCAGCTCACTGCAAGCTCCGCCTCCCGGGTTTCCGCCATTCTCCTGCCTCAGCCTCCCCATCTTCTTTTCTTTTTCTTCTCTTTCTGTTCTCTCCAAGGGCCCCTCCAGCCTTGAATGAGTGTTGTGATCCCTGTTTTAGACGAGAGGAACTTCCATTCCTGCCCTGGATCCCAGAGTCCATCCATTTAAAACCTGTTCTCTCCTCTTTCCTATCTGTGGCAGGCATACACAATGCGGGTTGTTTCTCACCCTTCTCACTTCAGCTTAGTTGACTCCAGTGGTGTTGGATGCGAGGAGACATCCTCCTCCTTTGCTTGTTTATTTTACACACATACAAAAACACACACACAGATTTTAAAAGTGTGCCCCTTGCCGGGCGTGGTGGCTCACACCTGTCATCCCAGTGCTTTTGGAGGCTGAGGTTGGTGGATCACTTGAAGTCAGGAGTTCAAGACTAGCCTGGCCAACATGGTGAAACCCCATCCAACACAAATAATTAGCTGGGTGTAACGGTGTGTGCCTGTAATCCTAGCTACTCAGGAGGCTGAAGCAGGAGAATGGTTTGAACCCAGGAGGCAGTGGGTGCAGTGAGCTGAGATCATGCCACTGCACTCCAACCTAGGTGACATAGTGAGACTCTGTCTCAAAAAAAAGAAGAAAACAATTGTGTCACCCCAATCCCATATGTGAGACACAATCTAGAGGGTTCTGTACAGGGCAGACATAAAACAGATACAGGTCGGGCACAGCGGCTCATGCCTGTAATCCCAGCACTTTGGGATGCCAAGGCGAGCGGATCACTTGAGGTCAGGAGTTCAAGACCAGCCTGACCAACATGGTGAAGCCTCATCTCTACTAAAAATATAAAAATTAGCCTGGTGTGGTGGCGCATGCCTGTAGACCCAGTTACTTGGGAGGCTGAGGCAGGAGAGTCGCTTGAGCCCTGGAGGTGGAGGTTGTTGTGAGCCAAGTGTACGCCACTGCACTCCAGCCTGGGCAAGGGGAGTAAAACCATGTCTCAAAATAAATAAATAAATAAATAAATAAATAAATACATAAATAATAAATAAAATAAAATAAAACAGATACAAATATGTGCTGAAACACTGTTACCCAACAGAAGTCTTAAGAGCAGTATATTTTAGATTTCAGTTAGTAGGGCTAAATTCTATTATAAAGATGCTCAGAGAGCTTGACGTAAATTGAAGCTCCCTGTTTGGGTTTAAGTTTCAAAAAACGATGAGGCATGGTTTTGTTTTGTTTTAAGCATGTTTTTCTATCGTCTTCATGTCACACCCTCGAGCTGAAAGTGATTCTTGATTAGGGAGAAGACAGAAACCAATTAAGGGCTTCTCCAGTCCAAATGGAGTGATTACTAGAAAAAAGCTGCAGCGTACTCCACTTGCATTTACACAATCTCAATGCATTTGTTTTCTTAGAAAAGAAATTTAAACACTTGTGATGCAATGGAACAGAATTTTTTTTTTTTTTTTTGAGACAGAATCTTGTTCTGTCCCCAGGTCGGAGTGCGGTGGTGCAATCTCTGCCTCCCGGGTTCACACCATTCTCCTGCCTCAGCCTCCCGAGTAGCTGGGACTACAGGCACCTGCCACCACGCCCGGCTAACTTTTTGTATTTTTAGGAGAGACGGGGTTTCACCGCGTTAGTCAGGATGGTCTCAATCTCCTGACCTCGTGATCCGCCTGCCTCAGCCTCCAAAGTGCTGGAATTACAGGCTTGAGGACTGGGAACAGAAATTTTTTAATACATTTTTCCTAAATCTGTCTTTTTCTTTATTTTCATATGGAAACAGAAATTTATTTGTCAGGTGCGTTTTTCTTCAGAATAATTATTTTTCTGCTCTTCAGATGACAGAAATGGTAGAAATGAAAAGAGCACACACACCTAGCATTTTCTTCCATTATATAAATTTGTATCTTTTATCTCATTCTCTGGATTCGGATATTCTAATTATTGTCTGGGTCCCTGTACTTTTCTCTTTTCCCAAAACCTTGTTCACCTCCCTCTGGGACAGAGCAGTTTCCCTTCCTGGGGATACTGAGCTGCTAGTTTTATTCCATTCCGCCCACAAATCTAGTATTGCTGCATCTCTAAAGTCTCCTTGATCTCCTCCCACGTAATAACTTATTTTACCCTTCCATTGAGTGATCAACCTCCTGGGTAAAAAATGACAATCCAGGAAACAGATGATCCAGAGTGACTCTTCTTGTTATAGTATTGTGAGATCATTATTTCGCACCTCTACCCATTCCCTAGCCTAATTAAAATGTCTGGAAACATGGGTACCAGAAATAAACTGCATAAGAAAATAAGCACAGACCATTGAAATTAGATGGTTCCATCATTAAAGGTCTGTACTTTTTTTAAAAAAAATTTTGAGACAGAGTTTAGCTCTTGTTGACCAGGCTGGAGTGCAATGGCACAATCTCGGCTCACTGCAACCTCTGCTTCCTGGGTTTGAGTGATTCTCCTGCCTCAGCCTCCCAAGTAGCTGGGATTACCAGCGCCTGCCATCATACCCAGCTAATTTGTGTATTTTTAGTAAAGGCAGGGTTTCACCAATGTTGGCCAGGCTGGTCTCAAACTCCTGACCTCAAATAATCTTCCTGCCCTGGCCTCCCAAAGTGCTGGGATTACAGGTGTGAGCCACTGCGCCTGGCATAAAGGTCTGTACTTCAAGAGATATATCTTTCAAACTGTATTTATATTCTCCTTTTTAATATTGGAGACTAAATTTTTGTAAGATCTGGTTTTCAGATAAGCACTTGAAATAAGGCAAAAACAAACAAACAAACAAAAAATACGCTTATTACTAGACCTAGTTCATATCTTAAGGAAAGAGGTGGATGTCGTCTGTAGAGAAAGCGAAGCCAAGGAAAGGATCCACACTGACCTCACTTTCTGCAAATTGGATGGTGGTGGTTTCTCTTGTTTCTTTTTATCAGTTCCTCCACCAACATCAATATTTGTTGGGAGGAAAAGCCACCTGGCAATGTAGGATCAACAAATAGGAGAAGACATCACAGTCATGACTACTGTAGAGTCAGATGTCGAAGTAGCTATCAGTATAAACTTGTAGGAAGAGATGTGCTTCCTGATAGAAAATACAGCTAGGATGCACACAAATGATTCCCAGAAAATATAGTGGCTGGTTACAACCAACTCCCATTGGTTAGTAAGAGAACAACTACATGTAGTAGAGAGAACACTGAGCTAAGAGTTCAACCCTGTTTTTGTTCTCGACCCTGTCCAACAGCAAACTTGTTTTTGAGTTTGAGTAAATCATGTAATAATATTATGTATTGGGCATGTACTGAGCATTCTTTAGGCATCGTGTATATGCTGATCATCTATTGTGTAGGAAACCATCCAAAGCTTCATAACTTAAAAAACATATTCTTTCTTACATTCTGGGGATTAATGTGCACAGCCAAGCAGTGATTTTTGGGGTACCTTTGTATGGTTGCAATTAAAGTGTCAGGTGTTGGAAGGCTCTATTCACCTGACTGCATCCCCTAGACTGAGATGGCTGGATCAGTTGAGGATTCTTGGAGCAGCTCCCTCTGTACAGCATCTCCATGTGCTTGACCTGGGCTTCCTCCAGCATGGTGACCTCAGATAGTGGGACTTCTTACATGGCTGCTGGCACCCCCACCCACTGCAACCCAGAGTGAGTATCCAGGAGACAGGAAGTGGAAGCTACTAGTCTTTGAAAGTCTGGGCCTAGAAACTGGAGCAACATCATTTCTGCCATGTGCTCCACAGGTCAAAGCAGTCTCAGAGCTCCCCCAGATTAAAGATGAGGAGAAATTGACTCACTTGTCAATGGGAGGAGTGTCAAAGCAGGTGCAGTCATCTTTACTTTACTACATTACTTAATACTCCAGAAAAGGCTCCAACTGGGTTCCTCTTGTCCAGAAATCTGCTTGAAAAAAGGATATAAAGAACTATTGCCAAATGGTGATCAAAATAATCAACTATATTGGTACTAAAACTGTGCCAAAAGCTACACTTCCTCCAGCTGAAATGGGGGCTTGTTCTACTCCTTTTGCCCTGAATTTCAAATAGAGGGACCCTGGGTCTAACCTGGCTGATCCACACAGTCAGATGCCTTGTCTGGAACTGAGAGAGAAGATGCCTGGCTGGACCTGCCAGGTGGTGCAAACAGGTCTAGGTCCACAGGCCAAGAGAGAGGCTGGAAGTCTGTCATTATTTTGAGGCACCCACTGGTAATGTGCTTAGGTCTGATTAGTACCTTCTCCGCATGTGGTGGGGAACCACTGAGATGCACCTGAACTTTCTTTCAGTCCTGCCCTTTCTTAAGAAGTAGAGCAAGTCTCTATCTCTTCTAAAAATGTGAGGAGGGCAGGGATGTGTCGGGCATTTTCTTCTTTCCCCTACCATCCAAAACTCCAGGATTATTGGCCATCTTTTGCATAGAAGAAAACTTAGGCTTAGAATAGATTCACCAAGTTTCCAGAATAACAAGCTGATAAGTAATAGAAGCACATTCACAGGACGTCATTCTCTCTCTCTTTCAACATCTCAAAAATCGAACAAAGGTATGCGTGGCAAACCTTACTACCTCCCCAACACACTACTCCCAAGACCCACCCCTACTTATCTCTCTACATATCCCTTATTACCTTATCATCTTGCATAGTGTATGTGTACTCGTTCATATGTTTGCTGTCTGCCCCTCCTCCCACTATAACTGGATCAAATGTAAATGATATCATTAGAACATAGAAGAGTACTCAGTTAATACCTGCTGCCTTTAGAATGTCCCCTTTATGAAGCTCTCAAGATATGGGCTGCCGTGCACCAATCACTACTGGCTGTAGGGTACTGGCACATTGCTGAAGTTCTGGTGCTGGTGTAGACTCACTGGGACTTGAATAGCATGAGGTCAATGCATTCCACAGGAAACTGTGGCAACACTGTGTGCAGGTGGGATAAGTCTGTTTTCCAGGTAAGATGTTCCTGGCTTAGCTGCTGTTTTCTGTGACAAGTTTTGTGGACAGGAACAATTGCCTGCCTTCCCAGAAGTGCACTTAGAACCTCAAAAAAACTGGCTCTTGGGCAGATCAACAAACCATTGAATGCAGTTGCAATTTAAAAATTTGAGCCACAGAAAGATACTGTTACTTGGCTGGGTTGTGACTATCTTCCCTGGGTAATCCGTGCAGGACTTTTGACGGGAGTAAAGAAGTGGCATCTCCCATTTCATCCGTCAGAATCATCATTTAGGAATTATCAAGAATGAGAGAGAGTTAGTCTTGGAATGTGCAGAAAGGTATACATGGCAGTTAATAGTATATTAATAAAAATGTCACTGTGCTGAAGAAACAACCGAGCATGATAAAAAACTACTATGGAAAGAACTTTTCATTGTGGCACTCTTGCTATGGCTTTAGGTGTCTGATTGCATTTAAGGCTCAGAACAACCCTCTAAGGAATGATAATCTCCATTTCACAGATGAGGAGGAAGAAGAACAAAGAGGCTAGGTGATTTGCCCAAGGTCTCACAGTAATGAGTGTCAGAATCCAGATTTGAACCAAGACAGTCTGGCTGTAGAGCCTATGTTTAAACAGCTATACCACCAGATCCTTCTACTACCTTTTTGGTGTTTTATTGTTAACATAAGGTCTAAAGAGTGTACAAGCAAGCCAACTAACTTGCACACTCTTTGTGTTATTGAAATATATATGCGTGGTGTGTGTATGAACACTTTATATACACGGTGTACAATTATAAAGTACTTTGGAGTGGGAGGGGGTTTCGAAGTTTATTTCAGCTTCCCACCCAGTGCAGGGGTCCCCAGAGAATCACCATTCAGCTTTGCTTGAACTTTAAGGTCAGATGAATAAAAATACTAAGGGTCAACATAAGCGCTGATGCTAATAATTGCTGTAACTATGAAAACAAACTAGAATACAAAGGACAAAAAAAGGTTCTTAAGAGAGAATTTTAAAAAGACAACTGAAATCCACCAGAAACACACAAAGTAGTGACTAGGCTTGGGAACCCAAATAAATTAATAAACACTGGAAAATGGAGGAGACTAGGGTGAGAGAAGTATAAGCACTATATTTCTGGCCATCTGTAAAACATAAACACTTTGTTTGTTTTGATTAAATAAATATTTTTGTGTTTGTGAAAAAATCTCTGGGATAATCATTCATATAATTAGAAATAAGATGCCTGCCTTCTAAATGGGTATAGAATATAAAACATAGCCTATTTGGGAAAAGAAATAGTGGAAGAGAAACAGTAAGAAAACAAATGAACAATAGCAATGAACCCCAATGTGTAAGCTCCATGGCAAATACATAGCTTTACATTTTCCTATTAAAACATAAAATATACCAAAGTAGATTTAACAATGATATGCATGATTTGTATTCATTACCCAATGACTAAAAATATTCTAGCCAATTATAGTGCTGTACAGTATTTCGTTGGTTAACATCTTCTCTAATTACTTGGAAGATAAACTATGCCTTATTCAATTTGGTACTGCCAATGTATAATTGTTGTATGATTGGTGCTCAGATATATGTTAAATGACTTAATGAATTTTTAAAAAATGAGTGGATAACAATATAAGGAAAAAAGTATTTAATGAAAAAATATTATATATAGAAGAGTGGGTGATTATAAATGTATAATCAATAGTGAAGACATAATGAAATGGAAACCTTATGTGCCAAAGAGCATTGCTATAAACGACTTGGGGCAAAAACTGTTGAAAATACAAAGATTTGGTGGTAAGAGTGTGGGCTTTGTAATCAGTCATATCTGGGTTTGAATCATGGCTCTGATATTTAGTAGGTTGGCCAATTATTTATCCTTTCTGAATCTTATTTTCATCATCTGCAAAAATGGGACTAACCTCATTGTGAGGATTAAGTGAGGAAATGTAGGTAAAAGTGAAGGAGGGAGAGATGTATCCTGTTCTCAGTGGTTATGCAGCATTTGGTCAATAAATATCCTGAGAGTGGGAACCCTCTTCTAGTCATTTTCACAGTTCTTTCGTGCCAGTATAATGCCTTGTTCTATTAAACATTCAAATAGATGCTGAGTATAGAATAATTTTAAAAAGAAGATCAGCATAAACTCTGCTTCCTTGCTTAAAAACAGAAATCTAACTGTAGTGGCTTTACAAATTAGAGGTTTGTTTTCTTACATAAAGCTCAGACATAGGTGATGAGGTGTGGCTCCATGAAGTTATGAAGGACTCAACCCCCTTCTCTCCTTCAGTTCAACCAACCTTAGCACTTTCTTTCCATGCTCCAGGTCACAGAATGGCTTCTGAAACTCTAACTATCATGGCAACTGCCGTGACTTGAATGTGCTCCTCAAAAAAAAAAAAGTGTTTTGGAAAGTTAATACCCAGTTCAACAGTGTTGGGAGGTGGGATCTAGTGGGAGGTGTTTAGGTGATAAGGGCTTCATCCTCATCAATGCATTAATGCCCATTATTAAAGAGTTTGAGGCTGTGAGTTCCATTTCTTGCTCTCTTGCATGCATGCTTTTTTTTTTTTTTTTTTTTTTTGCCTGTCTATCTCCCACCATAGGATGATGCAGCAAGAAGGCCCTCACCAGATGCCAGCACCTTGATATTGGACTTCTCAGCCTCCAGAACCATGGAAAATAAGTGTCCTTTCTTAAAAGTCACCCAGTCTGTGATATACTGTTACAGAAGTACGAAACGGACTCAGACAGCCACAGTCTAGGTTATAGGAAGAGGAATGGCAACAGTCAAGGACATTTCTTCCACTTCACTTATCTCTCTTCAAAAACTCGCCTGGAATCCCTACCCACAAATTCTACTTATCTCTTATACCATCCATTACTCCCTATAAAGAAGACAGAGAAATGTGAATTTTTTAGTTTTCTCGGTTTTATTTTGTTTTGTTTTGTTTTTGAGACAGAGTCTTGCTCTGTCATCCAGGCTGGAGTGCAGTGGCATGATCTCGGCTCACTGCAAGCTCCACCTCCTGGGTTCAAGTGATTCTTATGCCTCAGTTTCCCAAGTAGCTGGGACTACAGGTGCCTGCCACCACATCCGTCTAATTTTTTTGTATTTTTAGTAGAGATGGGGTTTCACCATGTTGGTTAGGCTGGTCTCAAACTCCTGACCTCAGGCGATCCTCCCGCCTCTGCCTCCCAGAGTGCTAGGATTACAGGCATGAGCCACCGCACCTGGCCGTGAGTTTTTTTTAAGCTGGAATCTTAGCCACCCCATATACAATAGAGATTCTAATGTTAGTGAAGAAAGGGAGAATTGATATTAGGGAGGCAACAAAGAATCTGTCAAAATGATTGATGGTTTTCTTGGATGGAAACTTCTTGCATCACTTATTAAACTCTACACTTATATATTTAACAATTTTCTGTCTAGTGGGTTTACTTCAACTGAGCAGGGCCTGGGGTGGGGTCCTAAAGTAACTGATGGAGCTTTCCTTTGTGAGTTTTATGTGATATATATTCTCTGAGAGATTGAATTTAGAAAGTAGGGCAATTGAAAATGGCTAGGGATTCCTGAAGGGTATTTATTAATTTATTTGACTGGTAAGACATACACCAAAAAAATCAATAGGGGCAAAACAAATACAACTAAAAAGTAATTTTTCTTCACCCTTGGTTCTCAGTTATTCAGCCCCTGTTTTTAGAAGTAACCACTGTGACTAACCACTATTTAAATTTTGTGTAGACTTCTGGATGAAGTCACTGCATATAATGCATATATGGGTATGTAATCTGGTTTTTTTTTTTTTTTAAGCAAATGAGACTGTATCAGACATACTTCTGTGCACACAGAATATTTCACTTAAGAGTATTTCTTGGATATCTTTCCAAGTCATACTTGAGAAGCTGTCTCATTGTTTTTAACAGCTGGCTAGTATATCATTGCATGGATATACCATTATTTATTCTCTTGATGAACTATATATACACCATAATTTATTTGGCTGAACATTTTGAAGAGTCCAATATTTTGCTGTTATAAATAAGACTATAATGAATAACCTTGGAAATATGTCATTTTGTGTATGTGTAAAAGTATTCCAAGAACTAGAATTTATTCTGAGTCAAAAGACATTTGACCTTATGACTTTGAGAACATTGCCAAATTACTCTCCATAAGTATCGTGGCAGTTTTTACTCCACTAACAGTGTACTGAGAATATATTTTTGCTCATTACATGTGTGACCAAACACTTGGTCTTCTTGGAAAGGCCAAGGCAGGAGAATCGTTTGACCCCGGGAGTTCAAGACCAGCCTAGACAACATAGCAAGACCCCATCTCTATAAAACAAACAAACAAACATTTTGGTGTTTGCTCATATAAGAGACAAAAAAAAAAAATCGTAGGTTGAGTATCATATTGTAAATTTAAGAGCTAAAAAAAATTCTATTTATATTCTTTGCCCATTTTTCTCTTGGGTTGGTTAATTCTTACAGGTTGTCTTTATAGTTTAAGGAAATTAGTCTCTTATTAGTTGCAAATGTTTCCAATTTGGTTATTACTTTGTTTATGGTATTTTTCATGCAGAAAAAAATTTTTAACTATTATATAGTCAAGTTTATTGACTTTTAAATGGCATGCAGATTTTACATCATATGTAGAAAAGTTAAGATCTCACATTAAGATTGTTTTAATAGGTCAATTTTTTCCTAGTTTTGTTTTTCCAAAGGGTAGCACAAAGACCAGTGTAACTACAAGCTACCAGGAAGCCAATTTCAGCTCCTCCTGGAAGAAAGAACTTTTTAACAATTAGTCCAACAGTGGAATCAACCCCTTCTTGTTGTAGTTTTCTTCAGGGTTTGGTAAGCTAACCATTTCTAAGAGTATTCCAGGAAGCCTGTTTTTCTTATTTCTGCAGTCCTCTATCTTCTTTCCAGGAAGAAATTTACATTTTACAATGGGTATCATTACCAGGCAGTTCTTGGAAAATAAGCACATTTAGTAATGGGATATATAAGACTCATGATATCTATTTAATAAATAGCAAAAGAAATTTAATGGAAATCATATAAATTGTTCTAGAGGAAGAAGTTTTTTGACATAGTTCAGTATAGTGGTGACAGACTGAGCTTCCAAGTCAGAAATACTAATTCAGATCCAAATCTCTGCCTAGCTGTGAACCTCTGAGCCTCAGTTTCCCCGTCTTTAAAATGGAGATAGTAATACTACCTACTACATAGGGTTCTTGTCAGGCACTCTTAAAAGTCCAAAAGTTCTATGCATTTTTTAAAAGTTTAAGTGTTCAATAAATATTAGCTATTTTGTTATTACTCTATTTGGATGCAATTCCATTGCCTAGTATTTTTTTTTTTATTTCAGCAAGCATTTATTTAGTGCACACTGTGTACTAAACACTGTACTGGATTCTGGGGCATAAACAAGAGTAAACAAAGTACCTGTTCCCAAAGACCATAGCCTTAGGTTTTACAGGGGTAAGGAGGCAGGATAATAATAAAATTTACTTATTAAATCAATAAGACCCCAAAGCACTGTGCATTTGTAATCTAGAGTATGAATGGCACATATGGCAAAGTAACATGTTGGCAACGAGCCTATGAATGAATAGCAGCTGGATTGCAAAATCAAGGAGAAGATTTCCCCTACCCTCCGAACCCAAACAATCCCCTTCTTTCATCAGGTAACAAGAGATGACAGCACAGGGATCAGGTCCTAATGCACAGCCTTTCATGGCCCCAGTCCTGCTTTTCATTCTGATTAGAGGATAAAGGAAATGGGTTTCCTGGCTGGTCTCATCCTGGTAAACATTTTGCCTGCTTTGCAGAACCACCACCCTATTTAAGTGCAATTTGCTGGACCTGCAGTTGGTTGAAAACAGCAGGGCCTTTGTCAGTGAATAGAGCTGTAGTGACAGGGAGGACATTTATAAAAATGCTGGTGTGTCTCATGCCCTGTGCCAGCTGGTGCTATTAGTGCTCTTTTATGTGCCTCTTGAAATACACTATAATAAATCTTTAAAGGAAAGCCAGGGTATAATGAGTAATCAAATTCAGTCGTCTGGAATGCATTGCAGTGGTGGCTTTTAAACGTGCATATTGCCCCACCAGAAATGGAGAACTGAGAAGTTAAGCAAAACAGGTTGTTCTTGAAAATGTATCAGAGACATTTTTGGTAAAGAATCATAGTGGCCCTCTTCCAGTGGCTTTATTTTTATTAAGAACTAGCAATCCACGAGCTGAAATACACAGACTGCTGGAACCCAGCCTTGATGTGAATCCTGCATCTTAGTCTGAGTTACTATTTTAATAAAAAAGAAACACTTCTATTAAAAGTCTCTGGGTGCTCCACCAAGTATTCTCTATCTATTCAATGTTATAATCATAGAGCTTATACCATACTGTAGGAAAATGTCTGGGAAGTGATGACTGAAAAAAGCAATTTTCTTCCAGCTGGTATCTACCTGATGATCACCCCATATGTATATGGTGAAGGTGTGGAAGAGATCTCTCCAATTAAAAATACTTGATACATTTGGGTAATACAACGTGTTCCAAGTTTTCTCTTTTTCTTTTTCATTTTTATTGCTGTAGAATAATTAAAAATGATCAAAAATAAAAGAACTGTGGTTAGGTATGTATGTCTACAGACCACCCATTATTCTCCCTTCTGGGCAAAGTCTAGATCAATTTTTCCATTTGAGCTGGAGCTTCCTATTTGCAATTATAGAGATTAGTGTCGAATGCTTGGACCTGCTAACATAGGAGTTGGTTAACTGTGGCTTGTGGGTCAATTCCAGCTTACCATCTCTTTTTTATTTGCCTAGAAGTTAGTCTGTGTTTATTGTTTGCTGTAACTGTAGGTGTCAGAGGCTGAAATTTCTGCTGGTGTCCTTGTTTTGGGGGGGTCCTTGTTGTCCTGGGTTTCCCTAGAGACTCCTCTATAAACAGAACCTGAGCCTTGCAGTTCTTTTTGGCTATCATCCTCTGTTATACTGGAATCCTATTGATGTGGCGCTAAAATGGAGGTGGTGGTAAAGGAGAAGCACTCAATAACCCTACGATTTGTCTCAGTCTTCAGTGACTCCATCATTATAGATTTAAGAACATTTTAATTCCTTTCCTTGTTTATAGTCTTGCTCATTTTCCTGTTGGGTTACTTAACTTTTGCATATGTTCTTTATAGTTTTAAGAAATTCACCTCTTGTTAGTTGCAAATCTGTTTCCTATTTGTCTTTTGACTTTGTTTATGGTATTTTTTCATGCAGAAAAAATTTTAAATATTAATAAATTTTACTATATAAAATTCTTCACAAGGTCTTCAGGGTTTTTTTTCACCCCTTAGTAAGTGACACAGGAAGGCTAGATGGGGCTGGAGTTGGGTATTTCCCTTCTCCCAGGTCAACTGGGCTCTCTCTGATAAAATCTTACTAGGTTAGGCTCTGGCAAAATGGTTTCCCTCAAAGACAGGTTGTGTTAAGGAGAACAGAACAGTCTGGGTGTATTTAAAAATGGTTACTTTTCCCCTCCCCCTGCAGGAGGGATGAGGGGATTTTTCTTTGACCTTTACAGTGCAAACCTAGTTAAGCTTCAGCAGGTAAAACTCATACAAATGTGCCTCACCCACCTCCCTCAGGCTGGGTCTCCAGGAGTTTTTAATCTCTGAAGCTAGGCCAGGCTCAGTCTCCAGTAATTAGTAAATTATCCTTTAAATGTGTCTACCCAATGTTGGCTCCAGTATTTCTGCCCCAACTAAGATACAATTCTTTGTATTGACGCCTCTTTTCGGTTTTAGCAGTGGTGATGTGATCTGTGACTTCACTTCTCTGATAGACCTAAGAAGAATTGTTGATTTTCAGGGTTTTTTTTTTTTTTTTTGGCTTGTTTCTTATTGTGAGGACAGGAGTGATAAATACCATGATTATTTACAGAGCCAGAAACCAAAGTCTACCACCTGTATTTGTATAGCTTGTGAGCTAAGCATGTTTTTTGGCATTACCAAATGGTTGAAAAAAATTTAAATAATTTTTTGTGACATGTAAAAATTATATCAAATTCAAACTTTAATACTGTGTTCATAAATAAAATTCTGTTGAAACATGGCCATTCTCATTCATTTATGTAGTCTATGGCAGATTGAGTATTTGTGACAGAGACTGTATGGCCAGCAAAACTTAAGTTATTTATCATCTGGCCCTTTACAGAAATGGCTGCTTTTTAGTATACTCTAGACATAGGTCCTGGTTAAGTCTGAATCCCTTGACACTGTGCTTGAGTTGAAAATCAAATGACTGGGCACCTGTCAAGGGCTGGAGAGGATCTTCACATTTAGAGATGAGCGAAGACACAGGCCTTCTCTCAAGGAGACTCTAGGCTTGTGGGGAACACTAAAGGGACAACCAAATAAGAATTTAACTGGAGCAGTTCAGAATGAAAGGCTATGGAGTTCGTCTTGGGCCGTAGGGAGTCATTGGAGTCCATCCTATTTGGTAGAACAGGAACTTCTTGATGATGGGCCAAGGGCTGGATCTTTTCAGGAGTGCCAAGCTCAGGTGGACATTGATGTATTGCACTTTCTGAGAACTGAGAGGTTTCAGCCCCAATCTTTCCAACAGTAATGGCTGCTGTGGCCACTTCAGTACTGTAATGCCACTTTCAAATGCATGTTTGATTTTTTTATTTTTAATTTTACCATTGTGATTTTTTTATTTTTCAGTTACCAAGAATTATGCTAATTTGAGGAAAGAATGGACTTGTGCATCAGAAAAGTATTCAAAGGAAACCATCAACCTAATTTCAGAAAGTAGAGACCAGTGAAAGTCCTAAACATTTATAAAGGGTAGAATGCTTGGACATTTCTGGGTTGATTGTGAACTCTGCCAGTAGTGTTTATCCATTTGCTCTGCCCTCTGAAGCCTGCTTAGATTTCGAGTAAAAGGAAGGATAAACCACAAATCGTTTAGTTCACATATATCCTATAATACATGTATGTTATTATCTCTGTAGAGAATAGGAGAACTTCAGAACTTTGTCTATGGCCTGGATGGAAATTCTTTCAGTCCCTGTTGTTATTTACAACAGCTATAAGATGTCAGAAATGCCTCCTTAGCTAAAGTGGGTTGGGGCCGGGCAAGGTGGTTTATGCCTGTAATCCTTGTGCTTTGGGAGGCTGAGGCAGGAGGACTGCTTGAGCCCAGGAGTTCAAGACCAGCCTAGGCAACACGGCAAGAAACTGTCTATAAAATAACAATAATAAATAAATAAATAAGTTGGTTGATGCTGAGGAGGGTCCATGCTGAACTTATATGATAGGATGGATGCAGACAACAAGGAGATATACAATATGGAGTTCCTTATTAATTAATCACAACTTCCCTGAGGTCCAGATTCCTCAGAAAAGTTAGGTGACCACTCTTGGGCCCCCTGTGTTGGCCACAGTGTATTAAGATGTGCCTAGTCTGCAAATTGAGTAGTGTCCTTGAGTCTTTCTGGCTATGTCCCCAAACTGCAATTCTGACTGTACACTATGTTGTGGTTTGGCCCAGAAACAGGTATATTCCCTTGCTGCCTTATACTTTTTATCAGAGTGATTGTGAAATCCACCCAGCAGCTCTTGTCCATGGGGTATCAGCATATTACATTGCATGTTAATGGAGGTGGAGAAATAGTGAAGCAAATAACCCATGCAAAAGTAACTAAAGCACAAATAAGGAACATGATATTGACTCTCTTGAATCTCTCACAGAGTGTAGATTTGATGAGGACCTCTAACTCAATGCGAAGGTTGCCTTAATGAAATCTGTCTCTTACTATCATCATCCAGGCCCTTACTGAGTATGTCCAGAGGGAGGAACTCATATCCTCCCCTCAACCCATGTGTGTCAGTGTTAGATACTGTATTAGTCAGGGATCTGGGGGTTGCAAGAGACACATCAATTTGTTTAAGCAAAAAACAAGATTTATTAGCTCTCTTGACAAAATTTGAAAAGGGCACATTTCAAAAGTGAATATAAATAAGGTTTAAATATTGGAAATCAATAATTTTTCATCTCTTTCCCTCCTTCCTTTTCTCTTTCATATACGTATATGTAAAGCTATTACAACATCACCTGGAACACAGTAAGTGCCCAATATGTGCTACTTGTCATTACCTTTATTACTTCATAGGGTTAGCAGAAGCAATAAATGAGATAATGCGTTTAGCATGGTTCCTGGTATCACCACCACCACCACCGCTGTTACTACTTCTCTTTCCAATTTTCTCTGTTCTCCTTTAATCTTTCAGAGTGTCTTTTCTACTTAGTGGAAAATATGGCCGTCTTTTTTCCAAACTCACATGTCCCTGCTTCACAATTAGAAAGCATTTGGGATTTCTTCTTTCTGTTTCTTATGTTCCCCATGTTAGGGAGAAATCTGATTAGCTTAACTTTACTCCAGTGTGCATACTTCTGTGGTCACAGTGGCCAGGAAGGAAGGATACCCTCACTAGAATAGTACAGTTGGAATAGAGGGATGTTTTTCACAGAAGAAGGGAAGACTTGTTAAGCTGACACAACTAGAAAGCTGTTAGAGACATCTGGGTGATTAGGAGTGCTTTCCATAAATGTAAACGGAATACTTGTACTTCCTAGTTTGCTCTTCTCCTGAAACACAAAATGAATCAGTTCTTTCTCCTCTGTGACCTTTCAGATATTTAAACGCAGCTGCCACGTCTGACTACTTGGCACATTACAACATTCTACTGACCCAGGTCTCCTGTCTCTGAGTTACTTTTACTCCAATTTTCAGCTCTGATGGGACCCTTGTAGACTTCTCCTTGTTTGTTCCTTTTCTTTAACCTCTCTAATCGCCTTGCCATCCCTCACCCTGCTTTAGTCCCCATAGTTCCCCTTAATCGTTGCTCAGCTGGCCTGGCCTTTGCAGACCAATCACTCAGTATCATGTAGGAATGGAGTCCTTTCAGCAGCAAACAGGTTTGGGAACCCGATAGATCTGTTTTGATGCCTGTGTCTCTCCTACTGAGTAAAAGTATGACCTTGAGAAATTGACTCAGCCTCTTGCAGTGTTGTTTTAAGGATTAGGGACTAGTTATACACAGTCCTTAGCCCAAGGCCTGGCATATAGCAGATATACAATAAATAGTAGCTGTGGTTACCATCATCATTATTCTTATATCAATTGCTGGCATCCCACAGTAAAGGAACATGTGGTTAGAGAATTTATACTCCATCCCGTGCCCATGAAGCAAAAGGCCAGGTTCTTCCTATCCTGGCAAAGCCAGCACGAAGAGGTGACTTGACCACATAGGCAAAAATTGGACCTTGGGACTTCAATTTCTTTTTCTTGCAGGCCTTAGGTGTTGTCGGTCCCAGCACTTAGTCCACTGGGAATGTAGCAGTGGCTTTTCTCTTGTTTTCTACCTCAAGTTTTAAGCCAATTGTCTTGAGGGATATAAAAGCCCCGTTATCCCAAGCTAGGGAATTAGAATGTTAATTCTGTCCAGGTCAGCTATTAGAGGCTACATAGGTAGAGATGACTCCTGTCTGGGGGCTTTACCAAAAGTGCTGGCTCAACTCATTCAGCTCCATCGAAGAAACATAGTTTTCATATTCTTACTCTGGCTAAATGTCTTGGCATTTGAGGTTCCCTACATTTTGACTGTAGTCTACTTTTCCAGCTTTAATTCCCCTTACTCTGTTGTACTCAACTTCTACCCATACAGAACAGGTTAATTCCCCCTCCCAAAGCCCACTCTGTGAATAAGCACATCTGAATATTTTATCACATCATTACCTCAGTGAGTGACCTGCACCAAACTAAATAAATCCTACCCATCTTTACCACCTTAGCTGTCCATTCATTGCTTTACATCTATCCATCCATCCATTGAAGAAAATTGCTATTTTAGGCATCGAGGATACAGATGTAAACAAGACCAAGTCCCTGGCCTCATGGAATTTACATTCCAGTGTAAGAAACAGACAACAAAGATATAAATAGATGCTCTAATGCCAGGTGTATTAAGTGTTGTCCTAAAAATTAAAACAAAATAAGGAAAGAGAAAATGATGTTAGAGTTAGGAAGGGTAGAGATTGACTATGTTGGATATGCTCATTATGGTTCATAGAAGGGAAAGTCATCTTGTCCAAAATGCTCCAATACCTCTGAAAGACAGCAATCCATGGAGACGATGCACTATTGATCTTAAGAGCACAGGCCCTGGAGCTGGATTGACCTTGGTTTGAATTCCAGCTCAACCACTTGCTGGAATTCAGCTCAACGATGTGACCTTGGCTGACTGACTTACCATCTTAGAGGCTTCTTATTCCTTATCTGGCAAATGGGGATTATAATAGCACTATTTGTTCCAGCTGTTGATTGTTGGGAGGATTAAATGAAGTTATGTCTGTAAAGCTATTACAACATAACTTGGAACATAGTGCTTAATATGTGTTACCTGTTGTTACTTTTATTACTTCATACAGTTAGCATAAGCAATAAGTGAGATAACGTATTTGGCATGGTTCCTGGTATCACTACCATCACTACTACTACTATTATGATTGTTATTTTTATTATTGTTTTCTAGTGACAGAAGACTTTTAAGATGGGAAGTTCCTTGTCTTATGAGTTTCCTTTTTTGACAGTCTGTTCACCAAATCGCCCCTTTTCACGTTGAACCCGAACGTACTTCACATAAATATTTAGTTTTTGGTCCCAGATGGACCTGTCGATCATAACCTCCAGAGCTAAGCATCCAGACCAACATAGTTTGACTCTCCCTGATCATGACAGCCCATGGCACGCTCTCCTCCTCTGAAACCCCCAAGCCACTTTTGTTAATGCCACTCACTTGACTTTACCCTTTATTGTTCTGTGTTTAGTTCAATCTATACCCAGAACAAAAGTGCTCTAGGGCAGGATATTGTCCTACCTTTTCTTTTTATAATCCCCTGGATGGAACCCCCTCTCTCTCTTTCTTCTCTCTCTCTCTCTCTCTCTCACACACACACACACACACACACACACAACACACCACAGCATAGCATAGACTCAACATTTACACAGTGTCAAGGCCACTGTGTCACTACTGTGTGAAGGCCACTGCAACCACACTGGGTGACATGAGAACCAACACCATTGCCTCAGATACCAAGGTTGCTTGTGTTTCGCTGGAGCATCTATTATTATGCCAGTTTCTTCCATGTGCAAGTCAAAATTGAGTCTTTTTAAAATGTTCCTGCTGACTCATAATCATGCTTGTCGTCTTTTTCTCCTCATTTACGACTCTACAATCCATAATGTATTAAATGATGCAAGATCGCGGCCTAATATTAGGGAAGGAAAGTAGTAATTGAATTCTTAAACTCATGCACCTTTCTGTAGCCTTTGCTTATGATGTTGTTTTTGCCCTGGGCACAGACAGTACATTGAAGGACTGGCCTTCAAACCAGCTTCTTCCATTGCTTTTCTAATGATAATAGTGAGTAACATTTATTAAACGTTCACTTTGCCTTCGTATATTCTCTACTACACTTCACATGCATGATGTCATTTAATCTTCAGAATCACCCTCTGAATTTGGAACAATTCTTATCCCCACTTTAGGGATAAGAAAATTGAGACTTAGACAAGGAATCTCAATCCCAGAACTAGATTTCTCTTTCTTCTTCTTTCTTTTTTGAGACAGGGTCTCACTCTGTTGCCCAGGTTGGAGTACAGTGGCACAATCACAGCTCACTAATAGCTCAAGCGATTCTCCTACCTCAACCTCCCCAGTAACTGGTACTACAGGCGTACCCCACCACACCCAGCTAATATTTTTCTTGATTTTTTTTTTTTTTTTTTTTTTTGTAGAGACCTTTTTTCACCATGTTGCCCAGGCTAGTCTCAAACTCCTGGACTCAAGCAATCCAGCAATCCACCCACCTTGGCCTCCCAAAGTGCTGGGATTACAGGTGTGAGCCACAGTGCCAGGCCCAAGAACTATATTTCTTAACTACTCCCCCGTATGATTCCATCAGGACCTGTGTGACAGTGAGATAATTTTTCAGGTTCTTTTCTCTGTGATGCAGCCTCTGGCCGTGTGTTCATTTATAGTTTCAAGTAGAAAGTGAGTTACTGTCAGCAGGCCAGAAATAGAAGACTTAGGGAAATTTCTTTTATCTATGATATTAGTTTACAAAGTTTAGACCCTGATTTAAGTAGGCATCATACTCCCAAATTAAGATTGATGAGACAAATTAGAACAAATGTATCTATGATTGCAGGATCAGTCATAGGGTTTCCTTGATACAAAAATTCTCTCCTATCTTTTGATAGTTCAGTTTGATTAGAAAAATTCATTGCATACACAAATTTTTAGGCACATATCTAAGGCATAAGATAAGATATATATGTGGATCCACTGGTTAAAACGTTAAATGTGTGGCTTGTTTCATCATTAAAGTCCCTCTAATATGCATTTATTTGCTTCCCAGAAGAATTTGATCTGATCGTTGTTCTGCCAACCGCACACACCTGATGCTTCTCTGATCTTATCTGCTCCTACTCTCTGCCTTGCTTATTCTCCCCTTAGTGTTCACAGGGAAAATGTACCAAGCACTGTGGGACTGAAGTTCTGTTCCTACCCTCAAGGAACTTCCCATTTTGTTGAGGTGACAAGATTATACACCTGGGATTATTTGACAATTTGGAGCTACATAGTAGTGCTGTTGAGAAATAGGGCAGGTCTTAAGAGGAGGATTTAGAGTAGACTTTTCAGAGGAGGTGAAGGACTTGAACTGGAGATTGGATTTGGTTGGTGGAGTAAATGGATGGGTTTACAAGTCTGGGAAGTGGAGTAGGCATTGGAAGACCAAAGACAGCATAAAGGAAGAACTTTTTAAAGTTATCCAATTATATCCTACCATGTTTCAAACCATCTTGAAGGCACGATGCTGGAAGGAACCTAGCATGTGGGTGGACTGATCTGATACATGTACCATTTTTCCTTGGTGTATATTATATGAGTTTCAAACAGTAGTTTAATGTGGCGCCTCAGGATTTAAACAGGTGATTTCTATTCCCACACTGCCAGTGATGGCCCAACTGTGATGTTCCTCCAGGGCCTCTGAAACACCCTGTGCCATCAGGCTTAGCAACCCCAAGGAAAACCTTGGAAGGGAGCACATAATGCTTCTTTTCCAGTAAAAACAAGTCTGTTTTTTCTTTTTTTTCCTTCCAACTTTTGTTTTAGGCTCAGGGAGTGCATATCCAGGTTTGTTACAGGGGGAAATTGCATGTTGCTGCGGTTTGGTGTACAAATTATTTCATTAGGTAGTGAGTATAGTACCCAACAGGTAGTTTACCAGTCCTCACCTTCCTCCCACCCTCCGTCCTCAAGTAGGCTCCTGTGTCTGTTGTCCCTTTATTTAAGTCCATGTGTACTCAGTGTTTAGCTCTCAATTATAAGTGAGAACATGTGGTATTTGGTTTTCCAGTCCTGCATTAATTAGCTTAGGATAATAGCCACCAGCTGCATCCATGTTGCTACAAAGAACATGATTTCCTTCTTTTTATGGCTGTGTAGTATTCCATGGTGTGTGTGGAATAACATTGTCTCACAGTTTCTTTATCCAGTTCTCCATTGATGAGTTTCTAGGTTGATTTCATTTATTTGCTACTGTGACTGGTGCTACAATGAACACGGCTGTGTGTGTGTCTTTTTCCTAGAACGATTGATATTTCTTTAGGTATATACTCAGTAATGAGACTGATGGATCAAATTCTTTTTTTTTTTTTTTTTTTTTTTTCTTTTTTTTTTTTTATTATACTTTAAGTTCTAGGGTACATGTGCATGACGTTTATATCATGTATAACTCCCCAATGCAATCCCTCCCTCCTCCCCCCTCCCCATGATAGGCCCCAGTGTGTGATGTTCCCCTTCCCGAGTCCAAGTGATCTCATTGTTCAGTTCCCACCTATGAGTGAGAACATGCGGTGTTTGGTTTTCTCTTCTTGTGATAGTTTGCTAAGAATGATGGTTTCCAGCTGCATCCATGTCCCTACAAAGGATGCAAACTCATCCTTTTTGATGGCTGCATAGTATTCCATGGTGTATATGTGCCACATTTTCTTCATCCAGTCTGTCACAGATGGACATTTGGGTTGATTCCAAGTCTTTGCTATTGTGAATAGTGCCGCAATAAACATACGTGTGCATGTGTCTTTGTAGTAGAGTAATTTATAATCCTTTGGGTATATACCCAGTAGTGGGATGGCTGGGTCATATGGTACATCTAGTTCTAGATCCTTGAGGAATCGCCACACTGTTTTCCATAATGGTTGAACTAGTTTACAATCCCACCAACAGTGTAAAAGTGTTCCTATTTCTCCACATCCTCTCCAACACCTGTTGTTTCCTGACTTCTTAATGATTGCCATTCTAACTGGTGTGAGATGGTATCTCATTGTGGTTTTGATTTGCATTTCTCTGATGGCGAGTGATGATGAGCATTTTTTCATGTGTCTGTTGGCTGTATGGATGTCTTCTTTTGAGAAATGTCTGTTCATATCCTTTGCCCACTTTTTGATGGAGTTGTTTGTTTTTTTCTTGTATATTTGTTTGAGTTCTTTGTAGATTCTGGATATTAGCCCTTTGTCAGATGAGTAGGTTGCAAAAATTTTTTCCCATTCTGTAGGTTGCCTGTTCACTCTGATGGTAGTTTCTTTAGCTGTGCAAAAGCTCTTTAGTTTAATTAGATCCCATGTGTCAATTTTTGCTTTTGCTGCCGTTGCTTTTGGTGTTTTAGACATGAAGTCCTTGCCCATGCCTATGTCCTGAATGGTACTACCTAGATTTTCTTCTAGGGTTTTTATGGTATTAGGTCTAACATTTAAGTCTCTAATCCATCTTGAATTAATTTTCGTATAAGGGGTAAGGAAAGGATCCAGTTTCAGCTTTCTACTTATGGCTAGCCAATTTTCCCAGCACCATTTATTAAATAGGGAATCCTTTCCCCATTTCTTGTTTCTCTCAGGTTTGTCAAAGATCAGATGGCTGTAGATGTGTGGTATTATTTCTGAGGACTCTGTTCTGTTCCATTGGTCTATATCTCTGTTGTGGTACCAGTACCATGCTGTTTTGGTTACTGTAGCCTTGTAGTATAGTTTGAAGTCAGGTAGCGTGACGCCTCCAGCTTTGTCCTTTTGACTTAGGATTGTCTTGGCAATGCGGGCTCTTTTTTGGTTCCATATGAACTTTAAAGCAGTTTTTTCCAATTCTGTGAAGAAAGTCATTGGTAGCTTGATGGGGATGGCATTGAATCTATAAATCACCTTGGGCAGTATGGCCATTTTCACAATATTGATTCTTCCTATCCATGAGCATGGTATGTTCTTCCATTTGTTTGTGTCCTCTTTGATTTCACTGAGCAGTGGTTTGTAGTTCTCCTTGAAGAGGTCCTTTACATCCCTTGTAAGCTGGATTCCTAGGTATTTTATTCTCTTTGAAGCAATTGTGAATGGAAGTTCATTCCTGATTTGGCTCTCTGCTTGTCTGTTACTGGTGTATAAGAATGCTTGTGATTTTTGCACATTAATTTTGTATCCTGAGACTTTGCTGAAGTTGCTTATCAGCTTAAGGAGATTTTGGGCTGAGATGATGGGGTTTTCTAAATATACAATCATGTCATCTGCAAACAGGGACAATTTGACTTCTTCTTTTCCTAACTGGATACCCTTGATTTCTTTCTCTTGCCTGATTGCCCTAGCCAGAACTTCCAACACTATGTTGAATAGGAGTGGTGAGAGAGGGCATCCCTGTCTTGTGCCAGTTTTCAAAGGGAATTTTTCCAGTTTTTGCCCATTCAGTATGATATTAGCTGTGGGTTTGTCATAAATAGCTCTTATTATTTTGAGGTACGTTCCATCAATACCAATTTATTGAGCGTTTTTAGCATAAAGGGCTGTTGAATTTTGTCAAAAGCCTTTTCTGCATCTATTGAGATAATTATGTGGTTCTTGTCTTTGGTTCTGTTTATATGCTGGATTACGTTTATTGATTTGCGAATGTTGAACCAGCCTTGCATCCCAGGGATGAAGCCCACTTGATCATGGTGGATAAGCTTTTTGATGTGCTGCTGAATCCGGTTTGCCAGTATTTTATTGAGGATTTTTGCATCGATGTTCATCAGGGATATTGGTCTAAAATTCTCTTTTTTTGTTGTGTCTCTGCCAGGCTTTGGTATCAGGATGATGTTGGCCTCATAAAAAGAGTTAGGGAGGATTCCCTCTTTTTCTATTGATTGAAATAGTTTCAGAAGGAATGGTACCAGCTCCTCCTTGTACCTCTGGTAGAATTCAGCTGTGAATCCATCTGGTCCTGGACTTTTTTTGGTGGGTAGGCTATTAATTGTTGCCTCAATTTCAGAGCCTGTTATTGGTCTATTCAGGGATTCAACTTCTTCCTGGTTTAGTCTTGGGAGAGTGTAAGTGTCCAGGAAATTATCCATTTCTTCTAGATTTTCTAGTTGATTTGCGTAGAGGCATTTATAGTATTCTCTGATGGTTGTTTGTATTTCTGTGGGGTCGGTGGTGATATCCCCTTTATCATTTTTTATTGCGTCTATTTGATTCTTCTCTCTTTTCTTCTTTATTAGTCTAGCTAGCGGTCTGTCAATTTTGTTTATCTTTTCAAAAAACCAACTCCTGGATTCATTGATTTTTTGGAGGGTTTTTTGTGTCTCTATCTCCTTCAGTTCTGCTCTGATCTTAGTTATTTCTTGCCTTCTGCTAGCTTTTGAATGTGTTTGCTCTTGCCTCTCTAGTTCTTTTAATTGTGATGTTAGAGTGTCAATTTTAGATCTCTCCTGCTTTCTCTTGTGGGCATTTAGTGCTATAAATTTCCCTCTACACACTGCTTAAATGTGTCCCAGAGATTCTGGTATGTTGTATCTTTGTTCTCATTGGTTTCAAAGAACATCTTTATTTCTGCTTTCATTTCGTTATGTACCCAGTAGTCATTCAGGAGCAGGTTGTTCAGTTTCCATGTAGTTGAGCGGTTTTGATTGAGTTTCTTAGTCCTGAGTTCTAGTTTGATTGCACTGTGGTCTGAGAGACAGTTTGTTATAATTTCAGTTCTTGTACATTTGCTGAGGAGTGCTTTACTTCCAATTATGTGGTCAATTTTGGAATAAGTGCGATGTGGTGCTGAGAAGAATGTATATTCTGTTGATTTGGGGTGGAGAGTTCTATAGATGTCTATTAGGTCCGCTTGGTGCAGAGATGAGTTCAATTCCTGGATATCCTTGTTAACTTTCTGTCTCGTTGATCTGTCTAATGTTGACAGTGGAGTGTTGAAGTCTCCCATTATTATTGTATGGGAGTCTAAGTCTCTTTGTAGGTCTCTAAGGACTTGCTTTATGAATCTGGGTGCTCCTGTATTGGGTGCATAGATATTTAGGAGAGTTAGCTCTTCCTGTTGAATTGATCCCTTTACCATTATGTAATGGCCTTCTTTGTCTCTTTTGATCTTTGATGGTTTAAAGTCTGTTTTATCAGAGACTAGGATTGCAACCCCTGCTTTTTTTTGTTCTCCATTTGCTTGGTAGATCTTCCTCCATCCCTTTATTTTGAGCCTATGTATGTCTCTGCATGTGAGATGGGTCTCCTGAATACAGCAGACTGATGGGTCTTGACTCTTTATCCAGTTTGCCAGTCTGTGTCTTTTAATTGGAGCATTTAGTCCATTAACATTTAAGGTTAATATTGTTATGTGTGAACTTGATCCTGTCATTATGATATTAACTGGTTATTTTGCTCATTAGTTGATGCAGTTTCTTCCTAGCCTCGATGGTCTTTACATTTTGGCATGTTTTTGCAATGGCTGGTACCGGTTGTTCCTTTCCATGTTTAGGGCTTCCTTCAGGGTCTCTTGTAAGGCAGGCCTGGTGGTGACAAAATCTCTAAGCATTTGCTTATCTGTAAAGGATTTTATTTCTCCTTCACTGATGAAACTTAGTTTGGCTGGATATGAAATTCTGGATTTAAAATTCTTTTCTTTAAGAATGTTGAATATTGGCCCCCACTCTCTTCTGGCTTGTAGAGTTTCTGCCGAGAGATCTGCTGTTAGTCTGATGGGCTTCCCTTTGTGGGTAACCCGACCTTTCTCTCTGGCTGCCCTTAAGATTTTTTCCTTCATTTCAATTTGGTGAATCTGGCAATTATGTGTCTTGGAGTTGCTCTTCTGGAGGAGTATCTTTGTGGCGTTCTCTGTATTTCCTGAATTTGAATGTTGGCCTGCCCTACTAGGTTGGGGAAGTTCTCCTGGATGATATCCTGAAGAGTGTTTTCCAAGTTGGTTCCATTTTCCCCCTCACTTTCAGGCACCCCAATCAGACGTAGATTTGGTCTTTTTACATAATCCCATACTTCTTGCAGGCTTTGTTCATTTCTTTTTCTTCTTTTTTCTTTTGGTTTCTCTTCTCGCTTCATTTCATTCATTTGATCTCAATCGCTGATACTCTTTCTTCCAGTTGATCGAGTCGGTTACGAAGCTTGTGCATTTGTCACGTATTTCTCGTGTCATGGTTTTCATCTCTGTCATTTCGTTTATGATCTTCTCTGCATTAATTAGTCTAGCTGTCAATTCTTCCACTTTTTTTTCAAGATTTTTAGTTTCTTTGCGCTGGGTACGTAATTCCTCCTTTAGCTCTGAGAGTTTGATGGACTGAAGCCTTCTTCTCTCATCTCGTCAAAGTCATTCTCTGACCAGCTTTGATCCGTTGCTGGCGATGGGCTGCGCTCCTTTGCAGGGGGAGATGCGCTCTTATTTTTTGAATTTCCAGCTTTTCTGCCCTGCTTCTTCCCCATCTTTGTGGTTTTATCTGTCTCTGGACTTTGATGATGGTGACGTACTGATGGGGTTTTGGTATAGGTGTCCTCCTGTTTGATAGTTTTCCGTCTGACAGTCAGAAGGAGTGTCTGTTGGTCTGTTAGAGATTGCTTGAGGTCCACTCCAGACCCTGTTTGCCTGGGTATCAGCAGCAGAGGTTGCCGAAGATAGAATATTGCTGAACAGCGAGTGTACCTGTCTGATTCTTCTTTGGAAGTTTCCTCTCAGGGGTGATGCCACCTGTGAGGTGTGGGGTATCAGACTGCCCCTAGTGGGGGATGTCTCCCAGCTAGGCTACTCAGGGGTCAGGGACCCACCTGAGCAGGCAGTCTGTCCGTTCTCAGATCTCAACCTCCGCGTTAGGAGATCCACGGCTCTCCCCAAAGCTGTCAGACAGAGTCGTTCGGGTCTGCAGCGGCCCCGCTCTTTCCCCTAATGACTGCAGCTGTGCGCTGTCCGCAGAGGTAGAGTCTACAGAGACAGGCAGGCTTCCTTGAGCTGCTGTGAGCTCCACCCAGTTCGAGCTTCCCAGCGGCTTGTTTACCTACTTAAGCCTCAGCAATGGCGGGCGCCCCTCCCCCAGCCTCGCTGCTGCCTTGCGGATAGATCGCCGCAGACGGCTGTGTTAGCAGTGAGGGAGGCTCCGTGGGCGTGGGACCCTCCCGGCCAGGTGTGGGATATATTCTCCTGGTGTGCCTGTTTCCTTAAAGCGCAGTATTGGGGTGGGAGTTACCCGATTTTCCAGGTGTTGTGTGTCTCAGTTCCCCTGGCTAGGAAAAGGGATTTCCTTCCCCCTTGCGCTTCCAGGTGAGGCGATGCCTCGCCCTGCTTCAGCT
This sequence comes from Trachypithecus francoisi, assembly GCF_009764315.1. Classification (NCBI taxonomy): domain Eukaryota; kingdom Metazoa; phylum Chordata; class Mammalia; order Primates; family Cercopithecidae; genus Trachypithecus; species Trachypithecus francoisi. The sequence goes on along the minus strand of NW_022681472.1, from coordinate 75,552,658 downwards.
CACGCTGGTCGGGCTGCAGCAGCTGACCCGCACCAATTGTCCGGCACTCCCTAGAGAGATGACCCCAGTACCTCAGTTGAAAATGCAGAAATCACCGGTCTTCTGTGTCACTCGCGCTGGGAGTTGGAGACTGGAGCTGTTCCTATTCGGCCATCTTGCTCCTGATGGATCAAATTCTTATGAGGATGGTCAGGGAAGTTATTCTCACTTTACTGAAGATGAAATTGATGTTCATGTGCTAAGACACAAAGATGTGATTTTTAAAATATTACATATATAATAGGTATGAAACAATATATATTATATATGCATATATACACACACAGATATAATATGCTAACTTCAGCATTTCTGCAAGCTTTAACCTAGCCAAGGTGCCTGATCTGAGATCAAATTGGATTTTCATTACCTTTTGGCCTAATGAACCACATACACCTGCCCTTCTCTTAGGCTTGGCTCTTGCTAATTATCTCTCTCAATTTGATGTTCTTCTCTTCTCATTGTGTATGTCATTTTTAATGAGACAAACCAGTGTTTGGGAGAGGTTTATGGGCAAGAAGAAAAATAAGACGATCACTAACAACTGGCAGCAGGTTATAATGCCAAGATCGTCTACAACATTTTAAATGACGTGCTGAGCTGTGTGCTGAATTGCACCATTTTCCATTAACTGCTTTCAGCCAGAACAAGATGAACAAGTAAGAATGGGTTGAGAAAGCGACCTGATCATAATGTCTGCTATTTATTGGGCACCCATTGTATGCAGACACTGTACTCAATCCTTACATATTTTTTTTTCATTTAAACCTCATACTATTATTATCACCATTTTACAGAAAAATAAATGGAAGCCTGTAGAGGTTAAGTAGGTGGCTCAAGAAGATATAACTAGTAGTGATGGAGCTGGTGGTCAGGAATTTTTATATATAAATGTATATATAATAGTTCATTGGAAGAAAGCTTTCACCATGAGTCAAATGCTTATGGGTAAAGAAAAATTGGAGGCCAGCTGTAAGACAAGACATTTACTTCCAGTGCCAATCAATATTGTCACCATAGCAGGTGTAGGAATGATTGTGGGGACAGATTTCTTGCACAAAAAAATGTATCTTTTAAGATTTAATTTGTATGGCTATTTGAATGTGCAGTAATAAAAAGAAGTAGAAATACACACATAGAAGAAGTAACTTCAGAGCCTTCACAAAACCCTCCTGTCTGAAAGGATATCCTCTACCCAGTTGTCGTGTCAGAAATTCCTTCCTTAGTAATTAATATCCTTGCGTAGTTTTTTTTTTTAGGTGTCATCTTAATGTGGACAACATTCATCACATATCAGATTTTGTCACATATCAGATTTCATCAAAATTGAGTTTGTCTTTTCACATTTACTCCCCCTTCTTCCCTCTCCTGAGATAACTTAACGTCCTCACTCCACTCTTTTTTTTTTTTTTTTTTTTTTGAGACGGAGTCTCGCTCTGTCGCCCAGGCTGGCATCTAGTGGCTGGATCTCAGCTCACTGCAAGCTCCGCCTCCCGGGTTCGGGTTCACGCCATTCTCCTGCCTCAGCCTCCCGAGTAGCTGGGACTACAGGCGCCGCCACCTCGCCCGGCTAGTTTTTTGTATTTTTTTAGTAGAGACGGGGTTTCACCATGTTAGCCAGGATGGTCTCGATCTCCTGACCTCATGATCTGCCCGTCTCGGCCTCCCAAAGTGCTGGGATTACAGGCTTGAGCCACCGCGCCTGGCCACTCCACTCTTTACTTAAGCACTGAATCTCACTTCATTCTCTCTCCTTCATCAGAACTTCTCCATTCTGTGACTCTCTGTTCCTTGATACCTTGTTCTCTAAAGTTGACAGTGGGTGATCACAGGTCAGTTATCAGATGGAATCCTTTAGCCGTAGATAATACGATTTTTCTGCTTCTTAGAAGACAGTGTCATAATAGTTAAGCAGCAGGCTGATTGTATGTGTTTTCATCACCTGAATTGTAGTATATCCAGATGGAGGGTAGTTTGGGGGAGGGGGATTCTTTTAGATTCTGCAGGAGCTTTTCCCCATACTTAAATCACGGTTTCCCTTCCTAATGCATAAAGCTGATTCTGCTTGGAAGAGGGAAGCCGGCCTTTCATTTTCCACCTGACACCTCATGATAGATGGAAATGTCCCTTCCTCTTCTCTATCTCTCAGCATCCTTCTTCTCTGAACAAATGAGCATTCGTGACCCTTGGTGAGTCAATTTCATTTAAACAGAAGGCCAGATACACCCCAGTGTATTCAATTATTTTATCATCAATTCCCTTTTCGGCAGCATCTTTCTCCCAAGAGTCAGAGATCACTTTACAAACTGTATTGGCAACATTATTGCAAGTCAGAGCACAGTGACCTGCATCTGAGGACAGTGATTTAAGAGACAGTGAATATGAAAAGACAAATTTGATTTCGATGAATGAATGATAAGAATTTTGTGTGTTATCAACATAAGGTGACACCTAGAGAAACCAGTTCAACAAGTACATCACCAGTGAAGGAATTTCAGGCAAGTCAGTTGGTGTTGGGGCAGTTAGGAGCTCAGCAATTCATTTCACACTCTCCATCAAATGATTAATTACACAAATGCACTAATTCAAGATACTTGTTGAGCTTTTGCTATCGCCAGACCCTGGGCACAGGGTGCTGGAGATACAAAGGTTTAAGTGAATAAATGAAGGAAGCTGGCAATGGTGAAAAGGAAGGAATGAAGGAAGGAAGGGAAGGAGGGAGGGAAGCAAGGAGGGAGGGAAGGAGGGATGGAGGGAGGGATTGTTAGCTTTAGTAATTGAATAATTTGTCTCTGACAGGAAGGGCTGGCCTTGCAAGCTCAACCAAGCTTTCTTAAGACTTCTCAATAATTAAAATAATTGAGCTATATGACTAAAAATTTGCAAGTGGAAATTTCTGTTCATGTTCTGTGATTGCTATAGGTTTATAAAGCAAAAACTTTAAAACTTAGAAAGAACCATGTTATGGCTTTGAGTCAAAGACTTGGACAGTTTTTTCACCTGAAAAAACAGAACCTAGACGCATGAGGAGTTAGGTAAGTTCACAGGAATTACCAGGCAGGAACTCCGAGAGCAGCACAGACCTTTCTGTACTAATGTTTCAAGCCAACCCACATATTGCAGTCGCTGAGCCGCCTAGACTTCCAGCGGAAATGTAAAGACGAGAAAGATATTTGGCTTCTAACTTCCCCTGAGTCTGTTTCAGTTTCCTTTTTTGCAAACGTTTATCAACAGTTGTTCATAAGACTTTCTCAATAACCAAAAAACGCAACAGGCAGCCAGAAGAGATGGCCTCTTCACAGCATACAGATAGCCACAAAACACCACCAGAAAAAAATAGAATAAGACACATCAGGTAGATGCATAGAGGGGCTGTAGTGGTTTATGCTGAGTATATTGATCCAACTCCTAGACATGGAAAAATCAACATATTTAAGTAGCCTCCGTAAAATAAGTTGACTTTTCAGTAAGCAGTTTGGCCAACTGCTAGTGTACAGTGAAAGGAATAATTTAAGATTTAACCTTGGCCACAACTCGATTCTGCAAACATGTACAGAAGAAAGAGAATGCTTTTCCTTTCCTTTTTACTGCCTCCTGCAATCAGTGGTTTGCCCAAGCAAATTTTAAAAATGGGAGAAAACAGGTCTTTGGAAGAACTAGTTAGAAATAGGCTACAGCCAGACCTCCTAACTAATCCGTTGAAGGATGCCTTCTCATTCTTTTCCAGGCTTTCCTTTGATTCAGTGTTTGAAAAATCAGGCAAACTAGAAGATTATTATTATAACCACTGTTATAAGTCATTAAAATTTTTTATAATTTAGATTTACATGATTACTGATTCACTTGTATTATGTTCTTATTGGGTGCCAGGTGTTGTACTGCCTGTTGCCTGTATAATTACTAACAATAACAAAAATCACTGCAAGGTTGGTAGTATTCTTCCTATAATTTGTAGAAGAGAAAAATTTAGACTCAGACAAGTGCAAATGACTTACTCGAAGTCCCACAGCTGTGAAGTTGCATGGCCAGGGACGTAAATGCTTGAGTCTGTCTGGCTGCAATGCCTGGGCTATTTCTTACCACACCATGTTTAATGAAACTAGAACACTGCCCTAAACAATAAAACAAGGATATATCTTTAGTGCCATTCTAGTCTTTTGCTGGGTAATGAAGCATTAACAGCATAACCCTTGGAAGAAATTTCCATTTTTTTATTTTCCTTTGGAATTATCTGCCTTGAAGGTCCATAGTAAATTAAAGGACTTATACATTTCTTCTTCTATGGGCAGCTTTATAACACACATTTTGTATGTTATATATATTATATACTGTATTCTGGGTCCTGTGAAGTCAAAAGCCCCCTGATCCATGAATCTGGCTTTTCCAGACAGCAAATAACTTCACCATCCCTTTCCCTCTAGTCTTTACTATCCCTGCATGAGCCAGATGCTTTAGAAAACAGATCCTTTGTATTGAATTTCCACACTGCAGTTCCCAGACCACAGAAGGATGAAGACCAAATTTTTTGTATTTTGTCATCTCTATTTATGTGGATAGATATATATTTAGAACAAGTTAAAAAGGAGGGAGGAAAAAAAAAACCCACTCCAAAACAAACGACTTCCTGATCTAATACAGAGGATGCAGGAGACTTTGCCGTCAGTAGAATGGACAGGATGTCCACTGTTGCCACAACAGAGCTTATTTGAGTAGAGTCAAACTAATTTATCTGAGAGGATGCCTGGTTGCACAAGAGAAAGGGGAGTGAAAGGTTTGAGTTATTTAGAAAAGCAAACAGTTATTCTTTGGCAGGCATCAAACACTTTAACTCTGGCAAACAAGTCCTTTCAAGAGCTCATCACATGGAAAATAACTAGCAATGCATAATGTATCTTTTCTATGAGGAAACAGTAGAGGAAGAAAGAAGAAAAAAATAATTTTTATATCTACCCAGAGACAACCATGTTTAAAAATTAGTACATTGTTCTAGATTATTTTGTGTGTATATACATATGTGTGTATGGGCATGCCTTTTTTTACATTTTAATTTTAAATTTATGTTAAGTTCATGGGTGCATAGGCAGGTTTGTTTTATAGGTAAACTTGTGTCATGGGGTTTGCTGTACAGATTATTTCTTCACCCAGGTATTAAGCCTAGTAACCATTAGTTACTTCTTCTGACCCTCTCCTTCCTCCCACTCTCCACCCTCCCAAAGGCCCCAGTATGTGCTGTTCTCCTCTGTGTGTCCATGTGTTCTCATTTAGTTCCCATTTATAAGTGAGAACATGGGCTGGGTGTGATGGCTCATGCCTGTAATCCCCGCACTTTCGGAGGCTGAGGTGGGCGGATCAGTCGAGGTCAGGAGTTTGAGACCAGCTTGGCCAACATGGTGAAACCCCGTCTCTCCTAAAAATACAAGAATGAGCCAGGCATGGTGGTGCACACCTGTAGTCCTAGCTACTCAGGAGGCTGAGGTGTGAGAGTCGCTTGAACCCAGGAGACGGAGGTTGCAGTGAGCCAAGATTGTGCCATTGCACTCCAGCCTGTATGACAGAGCAAGACCCTGTCTCAAAAATAAATCAATAAATAAGTGAGAACATGCAGTATTTGGTTTTCTGTTCCTGCATTAGTTTGCTAAGGATAATGGCCTTCAACTCCATCCATGTCCCTGCAAGGGCCATGATCTCATTCTTTTTCATGGCTGCATAGTATTCCATGGTGTATATGGGGTATGCCTATTTAAAAAATAATAATAAATAAGACCATATGATATATTCTGTATTTTAACCTGCTTTTTTTTTTCTTTTTACTTAAAAATACACTGTGGACATTTTTCTCTGAAAAAACAATTCATTGCTTCTGAGTATTCTGTGCCTAGATCTACAACAATTGTTGGCTGTGCATGTTGCTTCCTATTACAAACCATTCATAATGGCATCCTTGTGACTCACTGAACCCTTGTTCACTGCACTCCAGCCTGAGTCCACTGACTTCCTTAGGATAAATTAATTAAAGCTGCAATTAAACACCATGCACATTTTCAAGATGATTAAACTGTCCCTGGAAACATGGTTTCAGTCTATAGCCTGAATATAGGAAATGCCATTTCTCCCATCTCCAGTAATACTGAATATTTATGATACTGAATAACGAATAACAGAAAGAAATCATTATTTTGAAAGCTGCCTGTCTATTCATCTTGATATCATAGTAAATGGCACAATTAATCTTAAGGAAAGACTGTAAGTTTTATTTAGAAAAATGGGCCGGGCGCGGTGGCTCAAGCCTGTAATCCCAGCACTTTGGGAGGCCGAGACGGGCGGATCACGAGGTCAGGAGATCGAGACCATCCTGGCTAACATGGTGAAACCCCGTCTCTACCAAAAATACAAAAAACTAGCCGGGCGAGGTGGCGGGCGCCTGTAGTGCCAGCTACTCGGGAGGCTGAGGCAGGAGAATGGCGTGAACCCGGGAGGCGGAGCTTGCAGTGAGCCGAGATTGCGGCACTGCACTCCAGTCTGGGCGACAGAGCGAGACTCCGCCTCAAAAAAAAAAAAAAAGAAAAAGAAAAATGCCCGCTTGGCTTATTTAGATGTGAACAGCTAAAGCTGGGGTAGGTAAATTTTTTCCGTAAAGAGCCAAAGAGTAAATATTTTAGGCTTTGTGGGTTATAAGATCTCTATTGCAGCCACAGTTGACCCTTGAACAACATGGGGCTTGGGGCAGTGATCTCTGCACTATTGAAAATTCCCATGTAACTTTTGACTTCCCATTCACTTAACCACTAATAGCCTGCTATTGACCAAAGCCTTACCAATAGCATAATCAATTAACATTTATTTTGTATGTTATATATATTATATACTGTATTTTTACAATGAAGTAAGCTAGAGAAAAAATGTTATTAAGAAAATCATATGGAAGAGAAAATATATTTACTATCATTAAATGAAAGTAGATCATCATGCAGGTCTCCATCCTCGTCATCTTCATGTTGAGTAGGCTGACGAGGAGGAGGAAGAAGAGGGGTTGGTGTTGCTGTATTGGGGTGGCAGAGATGAAAGAAAGTCCAAGTATAAGTGAACCTATGCAGTTCAAACCTATGTCAAGGCTCAACTCTGCTCAACTATGCAGTGGCACCAAGCCTTCGTGGATAATGAGTGTGCCTGTGTTCCAATAAAACTTTATTTACAAACACAGGTGGATTGAACCCACAGAGCTGGGGTGCACCAACCCCTGGGATAGACTACTGGGCATGGTCTGTAAGGATTAGATTCAGACCAAAACAGAGCAATAATAGGGTACATGATGGAGTAACTCTTGGGAGGAGAGGCAGCAGTTAGAGGCAGTAAAGATACGGGGGCAGTGGGACAGGACTTTGGGGTGAGAGAAAGTGTCCAGCGTCATGGCAGCTGGTAAGGATTACAGAAAAAACCTTCCAGAGAGAAATTCCCTATGGTGTGGGTGGGTGGCTGAAGAAATTCAGCTGAGGAATTGCATCATGTCTAAAATTAATTTCAAGATATTTCCTGTTTTGCTCCAAATAGGAGTTCTCTTCCATGTTTCTAAAGCCTTCAGTAAAATGTTACTGACGAATGAGGGAGCTAGGAAGGGCTCCTCCCATGGAGTAGGTGGAAAGAGAAACATCCCCAGGAGGCGTCATGGTGAATGGGGTGTCTGAGAATTAACCTCGGTGAGAGAATCCAGACAAACTGTGACAGGAGAATGTAATTCTGCTTCTTTTCTGGAATTTTCTGAAGTCCCCCGGGGAATGCTGGCTTCTCTCCATCTGTAGGATGGGGCTATATCAGGCAAGGTTCTGGCAGGAAATGGATGGAGTGCTGGAGTAGAGGTGTGACCCAGGTTAGGTAACCAACCACGATGGGGATGATGTCAGGGACTAGTGACAGTGGGGAGCCATCAGCACCCCAAGCATGGGAGGCCAGAGAGGGAGATGCATCACCAGGGGCTGATGAAAGCTGCAGGCAGTGAAGACGCTCCACTCTGCCCCACTGCTAACACTTGTAGCTCTGTGCAGCCAAGACCAGAGAGGACACGTAGCTGGAAAGGACAGTTAAAATAACCACTGAGATCTCTTTTTATTCCACGTTTGTTCTTCTCCCTATGGTCCTAATGTCTGGACCAAATAGAAGTCAGAGGACAAGTGAGACTGGTTAATGGAGCCCACAGAGGTCAGTCTCTTAGGACATCAAGAAAGACGATGGATTTTGGGGCAAGAAGGTGTCATGGAGAGTAACCAGTCATTTTATTTGGATAATAAAAGAAAGCTGTGGAACTTGGGGTATCTATATTATTAAAATCTACCAAATTATGGTATTATATTATTTCATGTAATATATGATTGTATTATTATTTTTAATGTGGCAACAATATTAGGTGCTTTGGACATAGAGGAAGAGACAGCAATACAAATACAAATCATACAAATGTGATTTGCAGTTGCTGCTTGTTTTGGTTTTAGGAGTCTGAAATATTCTCCAGTTTAATCCATGTGTAGTATCTATTCAAAGTTTCTTTTGTCCAGAAAAACCCTACCAACACTTAAAAATAATAAAATATTAAAATAGAAGGAAAAATGAGTCCCACTGAGTTCCTCTGCAATTATAGCAATACTTCATATTCACTGGTAAAAATGAAGTTGAATTTATGCCACGTCAAACATACTAAGAGTAACTGAAAGGTTTGCATTTGTATTGTGAGGGGGTGAGAATGATCCATCTTCTGCAGATGAATCAGCTTCCAGGGTTGGTGGAGGGGCTACGACAAGTGACAGCTTGTGATTGTTTTCTTGTGGAGCTCAAGGAATCTTTGTACATTTTTCTGTTGCAGCAAATTGCATTGCTGACATTGACCTTCATTTGCTTAAATGGATGCATTAGTTTTTAGAAAGAAATGAGAGGTGCTAGTTAATTTTTAGTGTAAGAGATGTAGACGCACTCTTCCAAGGATTGATTTAATCAGCTTCTCTTCCCAGTGGAACTGGAAATAAATCGAAGTGAAGACCTGATTTTCCCATCCCATTACCTTCTTGTATGAGGGATTCCCTTGCAAAAAAGGGTCACCCAGGCTGGAGTGCAGTGGCACAATCATAGCTCACTGCAGCCTCAAACTGCTGGGCTCGAGCGATCCTCCTGCCTCAGCCTCCCAAGTAACTGGGACCACAAGCATATGCCACCACGGCCGGCTAACTAATTTTTATTTTGTGTAGAGACAAAGTATCCTATGTTGCCCAGGCTGGTCTTGAACTCCTGGCTTCAAGCGATCCTCCTGCCTCATCTTCCCAACCTGTTAGGATTACAGGCATGGGCCACTGCACCCAGCCCCAAATTAAATTTGTATTAAAAAAAAAATGACGTTTTCTTGTATTGGGCCCTGTGATATAATGGTTGTGGGCTCTGTACTTTAGTGTGAGACACACAAGTTTAGGAAGAGATTTAGGCTATTTCATTGCCACTTGCCAACATTGTAATGATGACACCCAGAAAAACCCCACACCTCTAAAAGTGCCTCTGTCATTAGACCACCTGCTTTTTATTGAATGTTTTATTCATAGCTTGAAAGGGGGTTTTACGTTATCAGGAAACAGGGAATTACTACTTCTACCTTTGCTGCAAATCAAACTCCATTAGATTTTCATCTTCCTTCACTGATGCACAACCCTTTAAACACAGGTCTTTGCATGACCCTTTACTCAACTTTCCATTAATATAGTCCAATCACACTCGCCTGCATTGCAGATACCAGTTAACACAAGTAATGCTGGCCAGGTATCAAGAATGTCAATCAAGAAACCAAGGAAAGGGTGTTTTGTAATTACAAAACCGTGTTTTATAATTACCTCTGTGCTATGTGCAATTTCCTGACCCCAAACGATAATAAAACACAGTCATCCAATGACACAGTCAGCCAGTCTACGAAATCTATGTCCTTTGAAGATGAAACTTGCCTAAGATTGTCCTCACATATTTAGGCTCTACCAATCAGAAGTTTCCTTGTGGAACAACTGAGCAGAAAAACCCATAAAGAAGAATTTCTGTTCTATAGTAGTCACTGACTTGCTTTCAGAGAAATGGTAGTCCCTGTGGTGGCCTCTAAAGGTCCTCCAGAGAGCTCCCTGTAGTAGACTCCTACCTCACTTCACTTTTTTCTAAAAATCTTACTTTTGCACACTTGAAAGTCTCTGTACCTCCTCTCTTCTCATTTTCAAAAATATCAATTTTTGAAATTCATATCTGGCTTTTTGCTGGTCCCCAGGGATCACTATTGGTTCCACTTGTCCCTCCCCAACACTCCCAAGGTGTGAGTTGATCTGTCCTCCCCACTGAGACCCAGAAGAGAGCCCTGGTTTAGTGTTTAGAGATGCATGCAGTGTTTAGCACCTTCTTTGTGTAAACTTCCCTATCTAAAAACTACCTATCAGTCTGTTAATTTCTGGAAAGAGGAAGGAAATGTCTTACTTATTATAAAGAGGCATATTCATGATTCCAATCTGTAAAGGGACCATTTAAATAAAGCTCCTGAGAGGAACAGCTGAATGAAACGCTGCACATATGTCTTAGAAGAGTTCACCAATGTGAAAGGTGGAGAACTTATGCTGTACCCTCAACTGTAGGAGGAAGCTCAGCAAGCTGTCCTGAGCTGAGACAGGGATGCTCAGGTGCCATCCTGTGACTCGATCTTTTTGCTTCCTGTAAGAAATAAATCATAAATAAATCACCTCAGACAAATCTGATGCTTTCAGTTGCTTACATCCTCCAGAACAGGCGAGCCAGTCTCCTGGCTCAGTAACTTATCCCTGAGTCATTCTGGGTTGGTACACTTTTACCAATATTTCATGAAGATTCTTTTTATTGCTTTTTGAATCAATGGAACACAACATCCAAGATAATCAAGAAAATCTTTTTCAAAGGCACGGCTTTCTACCTCAAAATGGTTTTACTTAAGCCAGGGGCCATAAGATGGCAGGCAGTGCTTTGCTTGGCTGTCAGAGGAATTGACTTTTCTTTTTAAGTTGAACGTCTTTGCTTCTGTTCTCCTGTTTTCATGGGCCCTATTATTTCCTACAGTTGTTCATCCAGCCCATTCACATGTGTATTCCACCCGCCCATCCCCTAGGGATTGAACTTTTACTTTCTCAACGCTGTTTAGAAAACACAATATTTATATGGCTATTTCTGTTTCCCTTACACATACCCTACCTCAACACTGACCCTGGAATACTTTGGAGAACAGAGTTGAAGGCTTTGCGTCTTCAACTCATACAGTCTTTATGGCATACCTTCTCCCCACTTTCTCCTCTTCCTTCTCTATTTCTCCTTCTTCTCCTTATTTTTCTTTTTCACAACCTTTAAAAATGTAAAAACTATTCTTAGCATGTAGGTCCTACAAAAATAGGCCAAGAGCCAGATTGGCTATAGTTTGCTGACCACTGATATAGAGAAATGAAAGTTGAGAAGACACTTAGATTCATGTTTTAAAAAATTAGGAGGGGGTAAAATACCATACTTCTTGGGTGTTTGTTTGTGTATGTGTTTGTTTGTTTTGAGAGGGAGTCTGGCTCTGTCACCCAGGTGGGAGTGCAGTGGCGTGATCTTAGCTCACTGCAACCTCTGCCTCCCAAGTTCAAGCAATTCTCCCACCTCAACCCCCCGAGTAGCTGGGACTACAGGGGCTGGCCACTGAACCCAGCTAATTTTGTATTTTTAGTAGAGACAGGGTTTCGCCATGTTGGCCAGGCTGGTCTTGAACTCCCAAATCCAGGTGATCTGCCCACCTTGGCCTCCCAAAGTGCTGGGATTACAGGTATGAGCCACCACACCTGGCCTCAAAACACTATACTTCTAACCACATATATCTGAGTCTGAATTCATAGAACATGAATCAAAATTGCCTAGAAATGCTTAAAACAAAGAAAGAAAATCAATGACTAGTTGCCATGAAGACTTAGTAAACTTGGACATGAATCTCTAATATGATCATGTGAGGTTTATGTCTCATCCGAAAGGAAGAGAGCTGTATAAAGTAGAAGTGAATACACTGGACACCAAGAAGATGCATCCTTCTGTGCAAACTCACTGCCTGACATTAGGGTGTGGACAGGACTGATGTGATGTTATCGTGCTAGTGATTAAAATCACGGACTATGGGATCAATTCCTTGCTCAACCACTGGCTAGCTGGGATGTAACCAGTCTTAAGTTCTGTGGGCTTCAGTTTCTACATCGGTGAAATGGCTGTCGTCATTGTGACCACTTCCTAGTGGTTGTGTGCTGTTGAGAAGATTAAAAATGCTTGATACATTTGGGTAACAGAATGTGTTAAAGTTTTTTCTTTTTCTTTTTCATGTGCTGTAAAAAAAAAAAAAAAAAAGTGATTTAAAAAAAAGAAGAAGAAAATAAAAGAACTGTGTTTGGATGTGCCTACAGGCCGCCCATCATTCTCTCTTCCGGACAAAGTCTAAATCAGTTTTTCCATTTGGGCCAGAGCTTCCTATTTGCTGCTATGGAGACTGTTGTGGAATGCCTGGAGCTGCTTAACATAAGGCTTAATTGCCTATGGCCTGTGAGCCAGTTCCAGTTCCCCACCTCTTTTTTCTTTATTTACCTAGGAGTTAGGCTGTGTTGATTGTTTGCTGTAACTGTGGATGTCAGAAGCTAAAATTTCTTCCGGCATCCTCTTTTCTTTTACCTCAAGTGCTTAAAATATGCCTGACAGATAGAAATGCTCCGTAAATATTAGTTATTATTATTGTGATTACTCTTTTTGTTTTACTGCAAAATCAGTGGAAGGAAATTGATAATTTTCTTCTGAGAGATCATATTCTAGAAGAAAGATGCCACAGTGCTGGAGGATCTGAACCTGGATGCTTCATTCTATATAAAATATAACATGTGCCAAGTTCTTGAGTGTGTCAGCTTCATGGCTCAGAAGGTGGAGGAAGAGATGAAGGCAGCAGCTGCTATGGACCATCTTGTCTTCAGCCAAATACATAAGAGGTGCATCACTTTTCTTCCAGCTGTCCTCCTGTCACTAAAATTAAAGAATCTAAGTATCCACCCTCTGGCAAAAACAGATCATGGAAAAGAAGCAAGTAACTGCTTTCCTACTGAATTTCTCTTAGGGCCACTGACTGATTTCCCCTGAGTATAGATGGGTTACTCCAAGAACATGGGGTCATGTATGGCTGTGTCATTTTTAATCATGCCAGCTCTGACTCTTCCATTAAGTTTGTAATTTGAATATGCCACATGGTATTTATGATCTTCCTCTTCCTCACCAATAAAATGGGAGTAATAGCGACACTTCCCCACCTGGGCAGAAGGCAAAAATGTAAAGAAGAGTTAAAAAGCACTCCCCAAGCCCAAGTGCTTTGTAAATATTTAATACTTACTGAGTAGTTGAGGTAAATGTCAGGAGAGTGTGGAGCCCACCATGAATCTTTTTGTTATGACAGCTCTTTAGATGTGTTTAATTCCCCAGTCCAAACACAGGGAACCCTGCACTTTTCTGACCATTTCCCCTTGTCTTATTTTCCTGCTTCTACTATGCCTGAATATTTCCCATCTACCATTAAATGACAGTTCATTCGAATTCCTCTACAAAAAATACTTTTAGTTTATTAGGATCCTTGATGGGCTGCTCTCCACTTTGAGTTCCTAAATGCTTGTACAGAAAAACTTAGGTTTCTTGGGAAATTCCCTTTCTGGACAAAAACACCTCTTTGTATTTGAAGAGGACTGAATGCCATTGTCTGAGAACAACCCCCATTGTTGGAAGTCCTCGCTTCTCATTAGGCTAGCTCATTTCCACAGAAAGGCTCAAATAATTTTCTTTCAACTTCACAACCCTACTGGGCCCTTGAAACTAAGCAGATTTTGCACTGTTCCCCTGATGAAGGTTTGCTGGTTGATAGGAGGGGTCTAGGTAAATTGAGTATAAATAAATGGGTAAAAAAGAAAAGCCTTTTAAATAATGCATTGGGGTTTTCCCAGAGTAACTCTGTTTTCTCTTGAAATTACTAGAGTTTTTCAGTAAACATTTGCCTGGATACATTTTCACAGAGGAGTTTGCCACATTCTGAGGACCTCATTGGCTCCCACTGTTCATTGCTTTGCCCATCTCACACCCACTTCAACTGTCAAACAGAAGAACAATTCTTATTAACAGTGATTTGCTTTGCAGTTTTAGTTATTTCTAAATTACAAACATGGTTGATGACTGAAGTTGTTTTAGTGACTGTTTATTGGAACAGAGCAGAGAATAGATTCAGGAATTCTTCAGGCTGCCACATGTATGGTGAAAAATAGAAATAAAAACCATGCCATTTTGCTTAAAAAGAAAAATCCCCAGAAACCTTAATGGTGATACATGCAATCTGAGGTTAGATAGCTTATATTTGTATTGTGCTTTGCAATTTTCTTAGGACTTTTTTGTACATTATCTTCTCAGCTTTAAAGTACTGGTTTTGAGGTTTTTGGTTGATGACCTCCAGTAATAGCTGTAGAAGACAGAGCTAGGATGGATGATTGTGAGTTATAGGGAGGAACATTGTTACATTAGGAAGGAAGGAGGAAGGAAGGAAGGAAGGAAGGAAGGAAGGAAGGAAGGAAGGAAGGAAGGGAGGGAAAAGGTCAATCACTCAGCCTCTCTAAGACTTGCTTTTCTTTTCTAAAACGTGAAGAGAATAATAATTCTTACCCTATCTGTCCCATAAGGTCTTGGATCACCTGCAGTAGACTCTACATTAAAGTATTGCTTCATCCAAAGAGTACTTTAGAAGTTTTAGTGGGTGTTATTGCTTACATGATTATGACTCAGGAAAAGTTGATGTCTTCGTCTGTTCAGGATGCCCTAACAAAATATCATAAACTGTGTAGCTTATATATAACAGAAATTTGTTTCTCATGATTCTGGAGGCCGTGAAGTCCAAAGCAGATTTGGTGTCTGGTGAGGGCCCACTTATGGTTCATAGAAGGTGTCTTCTTGCTGTGTCCTCATAGAAGGGGGAAGCACTCTCTCTCAGGCCTCTTTTATAACAGTACTAATCTCATTCATGAGAGTTCTGTCCCTATGACCTAGTCAACTCTCAAAGGCCCCCATCTCCTACTACTATCACCCTGGGAGTTAGGATTTCAATATATGAATTTGGGGAGGACACAAACATTCAGACCATAGCAGTTGGTCCACCCAAGATTGTTTCATTCACTGGCCTACTGTGCTATAAAGTTCCCACTTTGGGAAGATAACACATGAACTCTATAGCATTTATGAACATATCAACTGGATTGGCTCAGCCACTTATGTATTGCCTTCTTAGGAGACCTAATAAAAGTGAAAACTAGGATTATATATTATGACAATTGAAAGGGGTGGATAAAAGCTCTGAATTGGAGGATAACAGAAAAGAAATGAGGATTGCATTGCAAGGTAGGTGGAGAGCATGCTGAAGCCAGACTTCACCAAGACATACCTTGACATGGCTGGCCCCAGGTTTGCCCTCAGCCATACAAACCAATAGCTGCTGTGTTCTCCTAAGTGACTTCTGAACTCTAATCTCTGCATATTGCTTGTGATTAGATCTTTCTGAGCTTGTTTTGGTTTTCATTTTCTTTTTTTTTTTTTTTTTTTTTTTTGAGGCGGAGTCTCGCTCTGTCGCCCGGACTGGAGTGCAGTGGCTGGATCTCAGCTCACTGCAAGCTCCGCCTCCCGGGTTCACACCATTCTCCTGCCTCAGCCTCCCGAGTAGCTGGGACTACAGGCGCCTGCCACCTCGCCCGGCTAGATTTTGTATTTTTGGTAGAGACGGGGTTTCACCATGTTAGCCAGGATGGTCTCGATCTCCTGACCTCGTGATCCGCCCGTCTCAGCCTCCCAAAGTGCTGGGATTACAGGCTTGAGCCACCGCGCCCGGCCGGTTTTCATTTTCTTCTGTCAAAAATTGCTAGTTCATAAGATATGTCAGAGTTGGACACAAATTGCTTTTCTTTCCTCTTAGAAAATGCCAATGGAAGGAACATATACTACACAGCCATGAGATTTCTTTGAACTAAGAACAAATATCTAGCTGTCTATCACTTCTTTGGTGCTTCATAGTCGACAAAGTGATTTTTCATGCTGTATATAATTTATTTAGTGCATTAACTCTGAAGTAGGTAACCCCAGTATTTTTAGGAAAATGAAGGTAATACATACCTACCTTGCAAGGTTGAGAGGATTAAATGAGACATTTGTAAGCAACTTTTCACAGCCCCCTGGCATAGAGAAAAGTCTTATTTTTAATAACCATATTTTATGGATGAAGAAACAAATTCAAAGGATGTGTGATACGTTCAACGTCACAGAACAAGTTGAAGATGGATCTATCACTTGGACTGCTGCTCCACCGTGCTAACATCATGTTGATGAACAGTCAAACCATTTGATATTTAAGTTTAAATTCCATGTTTCAAACTGTTGAGAAAGAAAGTGAGAGAAAGAAGGAAAGAGAGTGATGGAGAGAGAGAGGACTTTAAGAACATTGAAGGGCTAAGACACAGGTAAGACATGTTGAATACCTCACCCAGGGGTGATTAGGATATCACGTAAAAATGATGTGTGCCTGTGGCTCAGGTGTGGTTATGTAATCGAAAGGGCTGTGGGAATGAAATGCATTTAATTTTCCTCTAGCTCCCTGCTTCTAAGGCTTCAGTGTTTGAGTTCTGCCACACCAGCCTTTGCATATTAATAGATGGTTGACAATCCCTGGGGAGCTCAGGGTGAGGGAGAGGTCCTCTGCAATAAAATCCAAGCTGATTCAGTGGAAGATATTTGTGAAGCCTTTTTTTATATCTACTTTGCTTCTAGACCTCCCAGCATACATCACGGAAATGTTATTTCCAGCAACTGAAGCTTTGATCTCCAGCAAAACCAGCTCTTGATAGAATTCGGCAGTAAGCGGGTTCATGGTCATTGGCTCCTTGTTATTCTTTTTGGCCTCCTTGCCATACTTTTAGTTCTCTTCACTGATATCTGCTTGTTGCAGAGTCTCATGTTTATCTAAGGTCTCTTCAGAATATCAACTTTTGTCCTGGCCCTTAGCTATTGTATTTCCAATTTTCCATGATTCACCAGTTGAGGGGTAAATGGTTAGGCTTTGTGTCCCAACCCAAATCTCATCTTGAATGGTAATCCCCATAATCCCCACATGTCAAGGGAGAGGTCAGGTAGAGGTAATTGAATCATGGGGACAGTTTCCCCCATGCTGTTCTCATGATAGTGAGTTCTCACCAGATCTGATGGTTTTTATGAGAGGCTCTTCCCACTGTCACTCAGCACTTCTCCTTCCTGCCGCCTTGTGAAGAAGGTGCCTTGCTTCCCCTTTGCCTTCCACCATGATTGAAAATTTCCTGAAGCCTCTCCAGCCACATTGAACTGTGAGTCAATTAAACCTCTTTCTTTTATAAATGACCCAGTCTTGGGGAGTTCTTTATAGCAGTATGAAAACAGACTAATAGAAGGGCATACTTTCAAAAGAACATAGTTTACAATAAAAATACTTGGTGAGCTATTTATTGTGAGCCACCCATGGAGCTGCTTGAACCAACCTCTTCCTGCCTCCTGCCTGTTCTTCTTCCTTCTTAGGAGAATCCAAAGATGGCTCATTTGTCCCTGGTGTATTAGTTTGCCAAGGCTACCAAAACAAAATACCACAGTCTGTGTGACTTGACCAGCAGACATTTATTTTCTCATGGTTCTGGAGGCTAGAAGTCTAAGGTCAAGATCTGGTTTCTTCTGTGGTCTCTCTCCTTGGCTGCAGACGGCTGCCTTCTTCCTGTGTCTTCACGTGGCCTTTCTCTGTGCACATATAACCTTGGTGTTTCTTTTATGTGTGTCCTAATAACCCCTTATAATAAGGACACCAACCACTCAGATTAGGGACTACCCTAATGACCTCGTTTTAACTTAATCACCTCTTTAAAGGGGCTGTCTATCTCCAAATACAGTTCAGTTCCATGGTCCTGGGGGTTAGGGCTTCAACATATAAACTTTGTAAGAGGTGGCACAATTCAGCCCATAACATCTCATCACCTTGCTCCCTTCATGTCTTGCTGCCTCCCTTTTCGGTTTCTTTGGTGTCTTGTTTTCCATTCTTCTGGTCTTATAAGGCTCCAGGATCCCCTTATGGAAGTCCCTTGTGTCATCCTCCAAGCCACTCTCCTACTGTCCTGCAAAAATTTGCTGACATTCAAGCTGTCTTTGAGGTTTGTGTAAACTTTGTGGCATTGACCTTGGGTTGTCACATGGCCATAGCCTCATCTGCTGACTTGGGCTACAGCCCTCTTCCACCAGAGCAACGACGCTTTTCTTAAGACACAAAATGGACAGACTTGTATTCTCTTTCTTTAATGCCCCTAAGTTGTTTGACTGCTTTTCCTGACTCATTCTTTCTATTTTATGTCCTCTCCCTCTTAGAACTTCACAAGTTCTTTTATGGGCTGGTTTGAAAAACAGTCGAGATGTGTTCACTTCCAAAGCTTTTTTATCCACTTATAGCCAGTCATCCTTTAACCATCTGGACCCTCTCAGAAATCTCTAGGCTGGAGGGCTCTTTTTCCTCTCAAGACTTTGCAGACAGTTAAAAGGCAGCCATCATCCGGTTTGGTGCAGGCCACATGACCTAGATGCCGCAATTATGCTCTCTTTCTGGAGGAGGTTCCAACAACCTGTGTTTCATCATGCATTGTAGGGCTTCATCCTTCTGGTTCTGGGGTAAATCCGAGGTTAAACCCTAGAATTGCCACTTAATTGTTCAATAACCCAGGAGCATTATTTTCATTGGTCTTAGACTCTTCATCTATAAAATGGTGATAATGACACCTACTTCTTAGTCTTGCTGTCAGACATGAAGTAAGGTGGCATAAAGCCTGGCACATAGCAAGCATTCAATAAATGTTAGCTTTCATGACCATTTTGCAAATAAAACTTTTTTTTTTTTTTGGAGACAGAATCTCGCTCTGTCCCTTAGACTGGAGTGCAGTGGGGCAATCTCGGCTCACTGCAACCTCTGCCTCCCGGGTTCAAGGGATTCTCTTGCCTCAGCCTCCTGAGTAGCTGGGATTATAGGTGCCCACCACCATGCCTGGCTACAATTTTTTGTATTTTTAGTAGAGACAGGGTTTCACACTATGGGCCAGGCTGGTCTCGAACTCCTGACCTCAGGTGGTCTGCCCACCTCAGCCTTCCAAAGTGCTGGGATTACAGGCATGAACCACCATGTCCGGCCTGCAAATAAAACTTCGTGACAGGCTGGAACTTCTTCGGTTATAAGCTTTCCTTCTCCTGTTTGTGCTCCTCTATTATTTGTATTAAACAAAGTACTTATTGAATATCTGTTATGTTCTAAGTACTGCATTAAGTTCTTTACATTTGTTGATCTTATTTAACTCCTCACAATAAGCCTTAAGGTTGATACTGTTACTAACAGAACTTTACAATCCTGGGAATATAGCCTTGAACAAGGCAGATATTATACACTCCTGTCAGATCTTACATTACAGTGAGAAACTCAGATGTTCAACTAATAATTACAATACAATAATTATAGCAGCCGACTCTTCCTTGAGGCAGTACCTACATCCCTCTAGTTATTACTGGATCTTGGAGTTTAAAGAGTTTGCCTTACTATTGCTAAGCACTCCATGTTGTGAAATCATATCATCAACTTTCACATTCTTTAGGAGTCTTATCAATGAAAACTCTGAAATCTTAGAGATGGAAAGAAATGGAAGGGATATGGTTGTTTGTATTTGTTAAGTCAGAGCTAATTATTTGTAATTACCTCATAAGCAGGAGACGCATATTCATGCTTTGTTCCTTCTTTTAGAAGGGACCAAATAGTTTGGAAATCTCAGACAACATCCTGATGAAAGGCAGTTGAAGAAAGAGAAATATTACTTGGTTGGCTTAATGGGACTTTGGAAAAGATCTATTGCTTGGAGTTCCAGAATCACTGAGCCTGGGCCCTGTAATTCCACAGAGCAGTGTGCTGATCATAAAACCAATGTTGTATGGAGGAAAATGACACAGACGCCTATGCGTGGACCACCAACTGCCAGCCAAGGATACCTTTCGGCGCTCTCAATTAAAAACCACAGCCAGATTTTTAACATGGATAGACCTTCTTATTCATACAAAGTGATGCCTCAAGTGTGATGACTCACTCTAGGAAGAGGAAAGAAACAGACTACTCAATGCTTTTGAAATAAATTATGTAATATTTTTACCATTTTGTGAGTGTTTGTTAGAAAGGCTATTTGTCTACCTCGTACTTGGCATATACATGATTTGTACTCCCAGTCAGGGCCTGTTGAATGAAATTAGTTTCCTTTATCAATCATCCCTGTGATGTCTGTTACATGGACTGGCATTCTGGATACTATCTAATAGCAACAGTTCTAATGAACACACTCTAATAATATTGCTCCTTGCAACAGATGTGTTTTACCCCTAAGTATAAATTCCTTAAAGCATAGACAGGCAGAGTTGGCTCATGCCTGTTATGCAGCCTATCATGTCCTTTCTTTTATTTCTTTCATTTTATTTATTTATTTTAATTTTAATTTTTTTTTTTTTTTTTGAGATGGTGTCTCATTCTGTCACCCAGGCTGAGCTGGAGTGCAGCAGCATGATCTCAGCTCACTGCAGCCTCCGCCTCCTGGGTTCAAATGATTCTCCTGCCTCAGCTTCCCAAGTAGCTGGGATTACAGGCATGCGCCAACATGCCCAGCTAATTTTTTGTATTTTTAGTAGAGACAGGTTTTCCCTATGTTGGCCAGGCTGGTCTTAAACTCCTGGTCTCAAGTGATTCGCCTACCTTGGTCTCCCAAAGTCTATCATGCCCTATTGAGTAGCCTGCAAGTGTCTCAAAGAAATGTTTATTAACTACTTATAGAATATTTATTTGTTCAAAATAGAAACGATTAACTCTTAACTGAAGTAAATGATATAATTATCTGAAGAACAGAAAGGAAATCTTTCACGCTCAAGAAGACAGAACCCACATCCTCAGAGTGAGGTTTCTGCTTTTCTGGTTAAACATGAGTATTAACTGGAAAAGTCTACTTTAAAGCATGAGCTCTGGTAGGTACAGCTAACATCATTTTGGACACCTTCGCTTTTTTTAAATCATAAACTGTAATGCTGTCTTCCTCTTGGTGGTTCAACATTACAGAAATGAGTAGAGTTAACCTACAAGTTGTAGGAAGCCGTTTGATGACAGAAAGAAACTTGAAAAAGTAGCTGATTTACCCACAAGTCCTATCAGCCCTTTGAAGAAACAAACACTGCCACAGTGCCCTGTGAAAAGTGTCAGTCATAAAGCACTTTACAAAGGTATTGTGCCTCCAACTTTTAATTTTCATACCCTCATGGAGAGATAAGCATCTTCAAAAGAGCCCAGTTGCCTTATAGGGCTTTCAAAGGAAGCTTCCGTTTTGAAACACTGCTCACTGCTTCTACATTCCCCCCATTTTCATGAAATAAAATTGGCATACTAGTCCCCTTTGCAGAAGTTATGCAGCATTTGGGAATACTGAATGTTTTCTGTTGAAGTTCATCTTAGAGAACTTAAACATTCCACAAGTCATAATCATAACCCAGAATTAAGCCCATGGTATACAGCAACAGCTGGGGTCTGGGTGATAGAGAGGAACGAGTTCTGCCATAGACATCTGCAGGTTTGGCTTCTGGTTCTGGGTCTGGTACTCACTTGCTAGGTGATTCAGGGCCAGTCTTCTCTCAGGGAGCCCCAGTTTCCTGCTCCTGCCATGTAAAATGAGCCTGATACCTGCATGATCACCAAGCTCTTTTCCTGCACTGACATCCTATGACTCCTAGCAAGGCAGGGGAGCTCACCTTTTCTAATGAAATATTAAGCAATCAGGACTAGACGCCTTGGAAGTCATCTCTTCAAGCCCAGTCCTTGCAGGCTTTCATCAGCTGGCCCAGAGAGGTCATACTGTTCCTATTGATCCTGTTTCTAATGTTTTGCCATTGACTAGCTTTCACATCTTTCACTCTCTCTGAGTCTGAAAGTAAAGAGCTGCTGCCCCTTTCTACAGAACGTGTGTGTTTCCTGTATATTGTGGTTGTATACTTTCTTTGCTCTGACTTGTGAAAAGAAAAAAAAAGAGAGAGCTAAGCATTCTTTTTCTTTTCTTTCTTCTTGAGCAAGCTGAAATAGGCAGGGTATAATTTCACTTGGGTTTATAAAATGGCAGTTTATTTATTTAACTGAGAAATACCTGTACTTTTTCTTCTTAGCTATTATTTATTTATTTAATTTTTTATTACTATATTTTTTTTAGACAGTCTCACTCTGTTGCCCAGGCTGGAGTGCCGTAGTGCAATCTTGGCTCACTGCAACCTCCGCCTTCCAGATTCAAGCAATTCTCCTGCCTCAACCTCCCGAGTAGCTGGAATTACAGGTGCCCGCCACCACACCTGGCTAATTTTTATATTTTTAGTAGAGACTGGGATTTCACCATGTTGGCCACGGTGGTCTCAAACTCCTGACCTCAACTGATCTGCCTGTCTCGGCCTCCCAAAGTGCTGGGATTACAGGTGTGAGCCACTGCGCCCGGCTGCTATTATTTATTAAGCAAACCCACAGTAAGCACTGTGCTAAACTCTCTCTCTCTAAAGATATACTATTTAAAAGGTTTAAATCACCAGGAAAAATAGGTGTTATTGTTCCCACTTACAGAAGATGAGATTAAAGTTCAAAAATATTAAGTGACTTGCTTAGGGTTACTAAGTGATGGACCTGAGATTCCGATTCATCCCAAAGATTCTAATCACAACATGTTTAAATCATTTTGAAGAGACATAAGAAGGTGTAATGCTTCCATTTCTAAAACAGTTTGTTGTAAAATCAAACTCATTTTGAGGTATGTTTTAAGCTTACCACTTGAATATTTAAATTTCATTAGAACTGGGCCTGGTGCAGTGGTGGATTACCTGAGGTCAGGAGTTTGATACCCAGCCTGGCCAACATGGCAAAACTTTACTCTACTAAAAGTACAAAATACTCTACAAAATTACTAAAAATACAAAAATTAGCCAGGCATGGTGGTGTGCACCTGTAATCTCAGCTAATCGGGGGGCTGAGACAGGAGAATCACTTGAACCCAGGAGGCTAAGGTGGCAGTGAGTTGAGATTGAACCACTGCACTTCAGCCTAGGTGACAGAGCAAGACTCCGTCTCAAAAAATAATAATGATAAAAAGAAAAAATAAATAAAATTTCATTAGAACTGTTCCTGGCATAGAATAGGTGGGTACTTAATTTGGTGGAACAGATACTTGGATTTATAAAAATGCGATTTATGTGCGGGACATCACTAAGGGGTTGTTGGCAGAATTAGCAGTGCGTCTGTCGTATGTTGAGTGAGACAACTGCTTTTGCAGGCTCTGTGTTTGCAGTTGACCTGATGCCACAGTCATGTGCATGGTGGCTGTAGGGGCAGTGGTTCTGGTAAAGTCTTGGGACACACTCTGTCCTTAAAACTCACACTTTGTGCTTAAAAATATGTTAGTGGAAAGACTGCATCTAACAAACTGAATGTCCCTTTTGACATGTTTTTCAGTGGCATCACTATCCTGTGAGGTTGGTGGTAAATTAGGCATAGTCCCTGTTCTGCTGTATCAGCTGCTCTGAAAGCAACAGGACTCTCATTTTGGGCTCTTAGACAAACTTGGATTCATGTAGGCACAGCATAGAGCTATTAATCAAAATTGATAGCAATTGTAATTAGAGCTACATAGGGAAATATTATTTTTAAGGTTAATTTTGAATAATCAATGCATACATGGAATAGAGAATTCAACAAGTGCCAAAACTCTCACCCTCAACCCTCACTTCCATTCACCCAGTCTCTTCCAGAAGATTTCAGAGATATCTAGACATATACAAGCATGTATATATTCATACATTATTTTTTCTCACAAAGAGTAATAACATATTTGAACAATTCTGTACATTGCTTGGAAAATAAGATTTTCTTTAAAGAGTGTCCAGCACATAGAGATCAGTTAATAAATATTTTGTGAAAACCACAGTGAAATACTATCTCACATCAGTCAGAATGGCTATTATTAAAAAGTCAGGCCAGGTGCGGTGGCTCATGTCTATAATCCCAGCACTTTGAGAGACCAAGGTGGGCGGATTACTTGAGACCAGGAGTTAGAGACCAACCTGGGCAACATGACTGTAGAAACCACGTCTCTAAAACAAAGTACAAAAATTAGCCGGGTCTAATGGCTCGTGTCTGAAGTCCCAGCTACTTGTAAGGCTGAGGTGGGAGGATCACTTGAGCCCAGGAGGCAGAGGTTGCAGTGAGGCAAGATAGCACCAGTGCACTCCAGCCTGGGTACAGGGTGAGACCCCATTTGAAAAAAAAAGATCAGTAAACAACAGATGCTGGAGAGGCTGTGGAGAAAAGGTAACATTTATACACTGTTTGTGGGAATGTAAATTAGTTCAGGTGCTGTGAAAAGTAGTTTGGAGATTTCTTAAATAACTTAAAACAGAACTACCATTTGACCCAGCAATCCCACTACTAGGTATATATCCAACAGAAAACAAAATGTTCTACCAAAAAGGCACATGCACTCGTATGTTCATTGCAGCATTATTCAATAGCTAAGACATGGAATCAACCTAGGTGCCCATGAATGGTGGACAGGATAAAAAAAATGTGGTACATATACATCATGGAATATGACGCAGTTGTAAGAAAAGAATGAAATCATGTCCTTTGCAGCAATGTGGATGCAGCTGGAGGCCATTATCCTAAGTGAATTAATGCAGGAACAGAAAACCAAATGCTGCATGTTCTCACTTATAAGACTTATAAGCGGGAGCTAAATATTGGGTGCTTTTGGACATAAAGGCGGCAACAATAGACAATGCGGACTAGTAGCCGTGGGAGGGAGTTGAGAAACCAACTGTTGGGTACTATGCTCAGTACCTGGGTGACAGGATCATTTATATCCCAAACCTCAGCATCACACAATATACCCAGGTAACAAGCCTGCCCGTGTACCCCCTGAATATAAAACAAATGTTGAAAAAGGAGAAAAAATAATAAATGTTTTGTTTTGTTTAAAAAATAATTCATGGCCGGACACAGTGGCTCATGCCTATAATCCCAGCACTTTGGAAGGCTGAAGTGGGCAGATGGCTTGAGCTCAGAAGTTCAAAACCAGCCCAGGCAACATGGTGAAACCCCATCTCTACCAAAAATATACCCCTGTAGTCCCAGCTACTCAGAAGGCTGGGGTGGAAGAATCACTTGAGCCTGGGAGGTGGAGGTTGCAGTAAGCCAAGATCATGCCACTGTACTCCAGCCTGGATGACAGAGCAAAACCCTATCTCAGAAAAAAAGAAAAAATAATAAATAAATGAAAAATAAAAAATAATTCACAAAAGCAACATGCAAGAGGGAAAGGGTGGGAGAAGGAATATGTGCATAGTAATACCATACCACAGTTACACTCAGAAAGACTCGCCTAGGGAGCTAGGGTTCTAATCTTTCATGAATTCTTCTGATCTAGAAGGAAGCTATATGGTATAGCAAAAAAACCATCAGGTTTGGAGTCAAACTCACACAGAACGTGTTCCATATTTATTAGCTCAGCAATCAATGAACTGAAAATTCTCACAGGGAACCACACAGCCTGGTGCTGGGCACATGGTAGATTTTACACAGGAATGATAAAAACTTCTGCTCTTTCATGAATCTTATCTACAGTAGTTTGGCTCAATTTCAACTTGGGTCTTGTTGCAATAGTCTACGTATGATGAAAAAAACACCTGGTGGTAGTTTTCCTCTTCTCTGAAAGCAATGGCTAGCATTTATGGAGCATTACTATTGCCAGGCACCGTATGAAGCACTGTGCCAATGTGATCCCATTTAATACTCATCGCGACCCTACAAGGTAGTAACTATTCTTGCTATTATCTTTAGACAAGAAACTGAAGATAAACATAAGATAATTTACTCACTGTTCCCTCAGGTAAACGGACTGTCATCTGGCTGACCCCAACGTGCCTGCTCCTCACAGTCCTTGCCTGCCTCTTGCCTGCATCAAATGGTCTTATTCTCTGTAGACATAACCCTTGGACACCCCAGAAGAGAAACGGAGTTGTTACCACCTCAGCTCAGTTCTGGCACACACCCCCAAAGCTGGAGGCAGCTTTTTAATGTATTACAACTACAAATCACATGACAAGGCAGCCTTTGACCCCACATGTCAGAGATCCCATATTATTCTTTTCTGTGTTGGCCAGCAGCCAAGAGTTTTTATTGAGGTGCATTTTCTGGCTTCTCTTACTTCTGCCTCCCAACCAAACTATCCCTGAGAACATCCTTGCCTTCTAATCTCTTGCCATCACAGCAGGCTTCCTATAATTCCTGCAGCGTAATGCAAAAAGAAGCGGGGGAAAAGTGTTGACTGAGATTTCTGGCAAACATTATTTAAGCTGAAGAGGAGCACTGCAGATTGACTATTAGACACTATTAGACTATTAGTGCTGGTAATGCCAGGATGCTTTCTTGTCAGCATTCCAGTCTGAGATTTTTATGACTGTTTAATTACCAACACTCTCCCACATTGCCAGGATGTGCCTCTTCAAAACCCTACTGGAAGTTCAGTGTCGATTACAACCAGCTACATGCATTTCCTACATTGTAGATCTTTAATAGCTTTCTTTATTCTGTGGCACTAGCAGAAATCATCCAGATAATGGCTCCAAATTTCCCTTTTAAATCTTATATTTTTGCTCATGTACCATGAAAATAGAACTGTTTTCTTTCTGCTGAAGAGTAATTTTCCTGGTAACGATATTTAAACAGGAGTCTATTTCAAAATGTCCACATTCATCTTACATGTTATCTGGAGATTCATTCATGATTTTGTTTAGCCATTTGAATAACTGTGGGAATTACATATTTGATGTCAATGTTGAAAGAGGAGTTTAATCCACATAGGGTGAGTTTGTCAAGAAAATGGCATTGCTACAGAAATAGGCGGTTGTTTTATAGAGAAACAAACTGAATCCTTATCCCAAAAAAAGTATACTCACCAGTCAACAATGTCTCTGAGAATGTCTAGGAAACTAGAGAAGACAATCTTAGTGCTAAAATAATATTCAGGTTTTTAAATGGTAGCTAACGATTTTTTAGAAATCTATGTGTACAAAAATAGATTTTTCAAAACAATAAACATAGTTCTTAAACAATGATGAGCAAAATAGTTTTGCTTATACGGCACCAGCAAATGGGCAAAACTTTAGTTCTTGTTGAATACCTGGGAGAAACAGAAATCCTCATTGAGGTGGGAAGGGAGTGAGGCAGTCACTTCAATATATTGAGCCCTGAACACCCAGCCTTACCTCCCACATGGTTATCTGTCAGATTGATCAGATTGGTTTGTATAAAGTCAACAGTGATAACTTTATGTTTATGGTGGCAGTGTTCTAATTTATTATCAGTACTAATGATAATTATCAACTTCATACAGTTTGTAATGATATTGAGAAATTTTCAAATAGCAGCTCTTAAGAAAGCTGTCCTGTCTGGGGAGACGAAGGAGCTGCCTTAAGATAAGAATACAGACTAGACAGTATCTTAAAAGTCCTTTTGGCCCTGTGTTACGATGATGAATATTGTGTATGGTGGAACCTTTCCACGGGCATAATTTAATCTGTCCTTTCTCTGTTGTAGATACTGCTGCTACCAACTCATTTCCTTCAATCCTCTTTTATTAGGTTGGTGCAAAATTAATTGTGGATTTGCCATTACTTTCAAAAACAAAAACAAAAGTGGCTTCCAAAGCTCAAATCTCACAGTAGATTAGAGCTTTGTACACAACATTGTGAGCTAATTTGCAGCTGAAGCTTTAAAACTTGGTGCTTCCTTTCCATCAAATTACTGGAAGTTTAGGTTCCCCTAAAAGCAGAGTCTATTTGAGACAAGGACCTAGGTACAGGTAGTTGACTTCAGAGATGATCTCAAGAAGTGGAAATGAAGGGCCGAGAGATTGATACAGGGAAGAATGGAGAGTCCTTAAAGAATGAATACTGAGCTGGTTAGCACTTTGAGCAACTGGGGAGGAATCTGACTGGGGACAATTTGAGGAATTATTCAGAATGCATTTAGAATAATGATACCCCCCGCCTCCCATAGGTTTGAAGGCTGGAGCATTATCCAACAACCCCTCACCCCTCCTCTCTCCACTTACCTCCTCCTTCCCAGTCTCACATTAACTCCTCCATACTTGGCTGAGGGGGTTCTGCAGTTTTGCAGAAAGTTCTGAAGCAGAGGAGCTGAGGAGCCTTAAGACAGGAAGTCCTCACTGGTTAAAGGAACTGCTCATCACATCTGCCGTTAAAATCAGATGTGGTTCAAGTCAGGAGTAATCAAAGACTTGGGCCATGGAATCCCATTAGCAGCTGCCACATTTTTTAATTGCTTGTACTCCCCTGCCCTGCATCTCCACCTCCTAGCCCACTTCCCTCCTGCTCACACTCTGCCTTGTGCTTTTCACCCACAGTCTTCCATGGCCCCTCTAAGTCAGCTTGCCTCTCTCCTCATCCCCAGCTCCCTCTCCCTCCTGCATGCCTAGTTCAACTGTGCAATTCTGCCACCCTGGCTTTTCTTCCTTCCTCTCTAGCTAAAATCATCTTTGTTTAAGAGCCTCATCTTTCTTATCTGGCTTTCCATTTCATTAAAACAACAAAAACAAACATAGTTTCCAAAGCTCAAATCTTACATTAGATTAGAGATTTGTATACAACCTTGTGAGCTAATTTGCAGCTGAATCTTTAAAATCTGGTGCTTCCTTTCCATCAAATTACTCAAAACTTCTTCCCCACTCCATGTTCCCTAAAAGGGAATCTCAACTAAAAATAGCTTTCAGTGTTTGAAAGCAGTTATGTGGTGTGGGCTGAGGAGCTCAACTTGTGCATGCGTGGAGAGAACTTTATTCTGAGAGTCTCAGGAGACACATATCCCTTACCTGGCAGGTGACACAAGATGAAGGGACTCTGTGCTCTCTTGCAGCACTGAAGTCATGTAATGGAACTAATTAAAGCAAGCAGGCCTGGACCCATGGCTGTCACTCATCTCAAAGCCCTGACTTTGTCAGAGTGTACAAGAGCTCTGACTGGCCATATTACCCATGTGTTGGGCAGGGTCCCCTGAAACAGGGCTCCTTTGCAGAGTAACCAGGTTGAACCTATCGCAAAAAGGCTGGCACACCTCCAAAGCCTTCTGCTCTCTTCCATGGGTTTCCTCTGTAGCTTCAGAGACCAAAAAGATCTTGGCAGAGCCTGAAGTCATCTTTTTCTTTCATGGAGAATAAGCCTGAGTTTCAGACCCTCTAGCTCTAACTCCATTAAGCATGCCTCTCTTGAGTTCCCAACACACTGTCTTTGCTTCAGTTGCATTGCTAATTGTGATGTAGTATAATTCATCTTCAGATGTCTGCTGCCTTCCCCACTAGACTGGAAACACCCCGTGGCAGGAGCCATTTCCTAGCAAAAACAATAGCTGCCATTTACTGGACATTCAGTATGTGCTAGGTATTGTCTTAGGGTTCTAAACATATTTCATGTTCTTTATGGTAGTCTTGCTGGGCAGATATTATCATCCTCTTTTGTAAATCAGAAAATTTGAGAGAGGTCAAGTATGCCCAGGGATATACAGCTTTTCAAGGACATAAGAGGAACTTGGGCCCAGCCGCCTATCTATCTGAGCCAGTGCAACGAACTGGTGAGCTGTACAGCCCCCTCACTGCTTCAGTGTATGTGTCTCCTGGTCAAGAAACCAACTAGGAGTGAATGAAGGGATATACAGAGTGGGCTTAGCAAACTCTGGGCTCATCTCACACATTTATTTACTTTGTCCATTTGGAAATAATGCCAATCACACTCATCCATTTACACTGAAGAAATGCAACATTTTTTGCCTTCTAAAAATAATTTTAATTGGCTTTTTGTATAGTTTGTAGCACTGGAGTATTGACTTTTAGTCTTTTCTAAGTATAAATCATATGTAGTATATATATGTATGAATATGCAATATATATACATGTGTGTTGCATATAGCTCCTTTGAACCTGCTTTGTTCATATAGCAACAACATAACACCATGAGTATTCTTCCTATTAAAGTATCATTGCTACAACATAGTCAGAACAAATGTTGTGACTGGATAATCAGATTGGAAGGGAATTTTGAAGTCATTACCCACCTTTATCTAAACTAATGATCTCCAGAGGCCTCAGAAATAATGCCACACGTCTACAACCATCTGATCTTTGACAAACCTGACAAAAACAAGAAATGGGGAAAGGATTCCCTATTTAATAAATGGTGCTGGGAAAACTGGCTAGCCATTTGTAGAAAGCTGAAACTGGATCCCTTCCTTATACCTTATACAAAAAGTAATTCAAGATGGATTAGAGACTTAAATGTTAGACCTAAAACCAAAAAAAAAAACGTAGAAGAAAACCTAGGCAATACCATTCAGGACGTAGGTGTGGGCAAGAACTTCATGACTAAAATACCAAAAGCAATGGCAACAAAAGCCAAAATTGACAGATGGGATCTAATTAAACTAAAGAGCTTCTGCACAGCAAAAGAAACTGCCATCAGAGTGAACAGGCAACCTACAGAATGGGAGAAAATTTTGCAATCTACCCATCTGACAAAGGCCTAATATCCAGAATCTACAGAGAACTTAAACAAGAAAAAATTCAAACAACCCCATCAAAAGGTGGGCAAAGGATATGAATAGACACTTCTCAAAAGAAGACATTTATGCAGCCAACAGACACATGAAAAAATGCTCATCATCACTGGTCATCAGAGAAATGCAAATCAAAACCACAATGAGATACCATCTCACACCAGTTAGAATGGTGATCATTAAAAAGTCAGGAAACAACAGGTGCTGGAGAGGATGTGGAGAAATAGGAACACTTTTACACTGTTGGTGGGACTGTAAACGAGTTCAACCATTGTGGAAGACAGTGTGGCGATTCCTCAAGGATCTAGAACTAGAAATACCATTTGGCCCAGCAATCCCATTACTGGGTATATGCCCAAAGGATTATAAATCATGCTACTATAAAGACACATGTGCATGGATGTTTATTGTGGCACTATTCACAGTAGCAAAGACTTGGAGCCAACCCAAATGTCCATCAGTGATAGACTGGATTAAGAAAATGTGGCACATATACACCATGGAATACTATGCAGCCATAAAAAGGATGATATCCATGCAGGGACATGGATGAAGCTGGAAACCATCATTCTCAGCAAACTATCACAAGGACAGGAAACCAAACATCGCATGT
The DNA here is from genome assembly GCF_009764315.1 of Trachypithecus francoisi. Classification (NCBI taxonomy): domain Eukaryota; kingdom Metazoa; phylum Chordata; class Mammalia; order Primates; family Cercopithecidae; genus Trachypithecus; species Trachypithecus francoisi. The sequence goes on along the minus strand of NW_022681472.1, from coordinate 75,521,195 downwards.
TCTCACTCATAAGTGGGAATTGAACAATGAGAACACTTGGTCACAGGGTGGGGAACATCACACACCAGGGCCTATCATGTGGTGGGGGGCAGGGGGAGGGATAGCACTGGGAGAAATACCTAATGTAAATGATGGGTTGATGGGTGCAGCGGGCCAGCATGGCACATGTATACCTATGTAATGAGCCTGCACATTGTGCACATGTACCCTAGAACTTAAAGTGTAATAAATAAATAAATAAATAAATAAATAATTTAAAAAAAAAAAAAAACGAATGGTCTCAAAGTTATTTTTAACTATGACTCATTTTTTTCCTCAGGAAATCTATATAAAACATCAATAGAGGCCGGGCGCGGTGGCTCAAGCCTGTAATCCCAGCACTTTGGGAGGCCGAGACGGGCGGATCACGAGGTCAGGAGATCGAGACCATCCTGGCTAATACGCTGAAACCCCGTCTCTACTAAAAATACAAAAAAACTAGCCGGGCGAGGTGGCTGGCGCCTGTAGTCCCAGCTACTCGGGAGGCTGAGGCAGGAGAATGGCGTAAACCCAGGAGGCAGAGCTTGCAGTGAGCTGAGATCTGGCCACTGCACTCCAGTCCGGGCGACAGAGCGAGACTCCGTCTCAAAAAAAAAAAAAAAAACATCAATAGATAGCATAAATAAAAACTGGCATTATGGTTATATTTATATGAATTTATTTTGTAAGTACAGCTTTGTCACATTTACTCATTAAAAAGCCAGCCAATTAAAGTAATAAGGCTCGTTCAACCAGGCAGCAATGTTTAATTGGAAGTTAGGGATGACATCTGAGGTTTTATGTAAGCCTCAGTATCTTGTCTTCATTGCATAGGAGTTGGGGGGTCATGGTCCACACAGGTATTTGTAACATCATCGTTTAACAGATGCCCCTGGAATTAGCTAAATACAGGCTACAGGAGAAGCCTGATTTCAAGTCTGCAGAAAAATGAGTTAACCTTGTAGCAGCATCCAAACTTTGGTGTTCCAGCATATCCAAGTTTTATATAAGACACATTTAAATGCACGGGTGCCACTTTTTCTTACCATTTTTTAAACAGTCAAAAGTAAATTCTCATTAAAAAGTGAAATCTTAAACAAATATGTGTATAATCCCTTAAAGCACACTTTATAGAAGTCTAGGATTCCCTGACACCCTAGGGTTTTCTGAAATTCAGCTAGGAAATCACTGATTTAGCTTTCCCTAAAAGTCTAACACATTAATAAAAGCTGCAAAACAGGGAGGCTACCTAGGCTGCCTCAGGAATACACCCAAGTATTTAAATCCCCTAGTGATGGTCAGAAAATTCCTTCTCATGCCTGACTTAAGTTTCCTAAGCTGGTGCCTAAGCTTAGCATAGTATATAGAAGGCTCTTTGAAAAGACTTGTTGACTGACAGATGGAGGCTCCTGTGGAAGGGTAAGGTAGGTGACTGGCCACTCTTCTTCTCACCAAATAAATATGATCTAGTCTCCCACTCACTCCTGACTTGGTACTGTGATTACCACGATTAGGCAGCATCATTTTCTGGTTAGCCCAACATCCTACCAGAACAGTAATGACTTCTTCAAGTCGCCTCTGCATAGAAAACATTTGACTTGATACATTTTTACAGTGTGGGTTTGCAAAAGATATTGATCAATGCTCTTCATAGCACTTATGTGAAGCTCTAATACTTCTCGTCAAAACTCAGTATAGGATAGAGGTCATTGCACTGGGTCAGGCAGAAAGGAAAAGTCAGTAATTCGAGTTGTCCACTTGAGCCAGTAATTGAATGTTCAATAGTTGTCTGGGGAGTTGGATTCATTTGCAGCAGATAGAAACAGGAGATGGTAGGCAGATCTGAGGCATACGGAAAAGACACAGTTATCAGAATAGGGTCACGGGGCCAGAGAGTCAGGAGGACTTGATACTCACTGGCCATGCATTGTACTGATGGCACATAAATCTATCCTTTCTGGCCCACATGAGACTCGTGTGAGAACAGGGAGGATACTGGGCCCTCAGATAGGGGCCAAGGAGGGAGCTGGAGGGAGAGGAGAGCTTCACTGTCTGGGGTGCCAGGGAAGGTCTAATATGCTCAGGATTGGGCTGCCCCAAAGTGCATATGGGAATTTTCTCCACAGTCTTATGACATAGGTTATTTATGTTGGATAGCGAGCTTTTCCTCGTCTTGCTGCCAGCCCCTTTGCCCTAACCCATGTACTTACTGCATCACCGATCACGGGAAGGTTTGATGGCTACCCAGGCATTTAAGAAAATTTGGAAGCTGTGCTCTAATCCTGGAAGGAAGTATAAACTTTTAATTGAACTATGTAGACAGTTTGAAATCATTTTACAAATAGGAGGGCAAGGCTTTTTGAGCCTTGCCCACCATTCATGTAAGTGGAATTCTTCATGAGATACAGAAAGGTTAGGCTCATTCCATGGCATGAGGAATGATGTGAGCAAAGGTGAAATCTGGGAGAGTAAGTAAGTGTAGTGAGTAGAGCAGACACCAGCAGATGATGCTGGTTTTTCTGTCTTCCCTGTCTCTCTTTCCCTACATCCTGGTTTGTGCTTCCTGGATTCACCTCTCAAATAAACCACCAGCACTCACGTCCTTGTCTTGGGTTCTGCTTTTGGGGGAAGGCAAACTAAGACAGCGAGTTCAACCTTCTTCAACTGAATGTCATAGCTTTGGGGGAGAATTACATGGAGCAATGATGGATGGCAAGGACACCCACCAGATGAGCCATCTCCACCTGGGCAAGCTAGACAGACTTGGACCAACCAATTGTCCATGCTTCTAAGAAACTAGGAGTGTGCCTGAATAGAAAAGGGAGTTTATTCAGTAGTATTAACTCATACAATCACAAGGTCCCATAAAAGGCTGTCTGCAAGATGAGGAGCAAGGAAGCCAGTCCAAGTCCCAAAGCTGAAGAACTTGAAGTCCAATGTTTGAGGGCAGGAAGCATCCAGCACTGGAGATAGATGTAAGCTGGGAGGCTAGGCCAATCTGACTTTTTCACGTTTCTCTGGCTGCTTTATATTCTAGCGACACTGGCAGCTGATTAGATGGTGCCCACCCAGATTAAGGGTGGGTCTGCCTTTCTCAGTCCACTGACTCAAATGTTAATCTCCTTTGGCAACACCCTCACAGACACACCCAGGACCAATACTTTGCATCCTTCAATCCAATCAAATTGACACTCAATATTAGCCATCACACCAGGTTAATGAGTTCCTTCTCTATTCAATCCCTCTGCTGTTGGACAAACCTTTTACCTTGCTGTTTGCTTCCGAGATGGTGAGAGAGTTTGGGTTTGAAGCAGATGCTGATCAGTGACCTTCACCACACTTTCCTAGTCACAGTATCATAGTTGTTCTGAACCTACCAAGTCAAGCCAAGAGACAGCATCCTTCCTTTGTGTGTGTGTGTAGAATTGACACTCTTGCCTTAGCTCTTGTAACATTTGGAGTTTATAGGGAACCACAGAGAGAAAACATACTCTACTTTGATTTCTTCCTGGTAGTTTTACTTTCTCTAAACTTTTTGTTTGGTTCTAGTGGCTCCACAGTGCATCCTACTCAGCCCCCCAAAACCCTCACTTCCCACCTGTCAAACCACCCCAAGTCCTTATTTCCCTTCCCCTTCCAGAAGCAGTTAGGAGGAAGGGGATGTGGCCAGAACCAGACCCACTTCTAACATTTTCAGAGCCCAAAACATGAGTATGAATGGAGGTCCATATGCTATAGGTCTAAATACGTTAACATTATCAATCAAATTTACAAACATGCAATAAAATATATTTGGCCACCTTCTTTGCCAAAGCCTAATGAGAGAAGCTGGTGGGAGATCAAGGGGAGAAGTGGCCCTGGCCTGAAGTCCATCCCCTCTTCTCTTCCCACCCCTGGTTCCACAGGCACTGCAACATGAATCCTGCTCACGTGTGTGGACAGCCCAGCATGCAAGCTCTATCCATGCCCTGCCCCTGTAAACGTGGCTCCCTTTGCCCTCCTGGAGCCTAGAGGTTTTATGAAAGCAGTGGCACAGTGACCCTCAGGAGGACAGACAGGGAGGACAGATGCTCACAGGCCCTGGGCCCAAGCTTGGAGCCTTTGCATCCTTCAATCCAATTAAATTGACACTCAGTATTAGCCATCACACCAATTAGACAATTCCAGGTTCCAGAAGGGAACATAGGCTCCAATTGGACCTATTCCCTTGGCCTGGAGGACTCTCCCTTACATGGGAAGAAAGACAGCCAGCAAAATACCACAGCACAGCCCTCTAAGAATAAAAGGGACAAAGGCCTCCCTAGCCTGGTTCAAAGGGCAGGACTGCTCAGGGCTGATGGACAAGACAGATCTAGTACCTCTTTTCTTCCATCTCAAACCTGTCCATGGCACTACTGAATGGCTCTTTTTTGAGGAAAGAGGGCTTTGTTTTTCATTTTATTTTTGCTTTCTCTAAATATGCCCTGCAGATCCTTCCTTTAACAGTGTGGGGGCTGAACAAGCAGCTTCTGGCCCTGGCCCTGTTTCTGTATCTGGAGCAATACAATAGAACATCTGCCTTGACCTGGACTGCCTTCCACTCTGCACATCATTTCCCATCTGTGCCAGGAGGGGGGTGAAGCTGTCAATACACATCAACTGTATGGACTCCTGCCCTTTCTCTGCTACAAGGGCTGGAAGCTTCCCCGTGATGAAGAAAGGCAACCTCAATGCTTCGGAGGCTTAGCACTATTTGCCCACCCAAGAATCCATCAGGAAAACTGAAATTATAGAGTACATTGTGGCGAAGGTGTAACAAAATAGCAACTGAGGAGCATGAGTTTTTGTCACATTCCCTAGGCCACTGGAGTCACCCAATCATTCCTTCAGCTTCGGCTGACTCTGCAAAGGGCTCTGTGTTCTAGCTCTCGACTTGTGCAGTAGGAGAAGAGTCTTAATATAGAGTGGCCCATTTGAGCGTGGTTCAATGGGCTGCACCACAGACTCTGGGATAGCAGGTGATATTTCATATCGCCTAGGCAGCGCTGAAAGGAACATTAAGCTGCATTTCCATTATCAGTGAGGTCCGTAGTGGCCTGAGGATCAGAATCCCAGCATTCTAATCAGTCTGCCTAGTATTTTCCTGGGCGGCCTCCTAAAATCCTATGATTGGTTTGCATAGGAAGTCTGAACCACCTTTCTTAAGGGAAAAGTGATCTACAAGAATGCCCGGAGCATGACGAGTCGAGGAGAGATTCAGTGACAAGTTAAAGAGCCTTGTGCTATGAACAAAAGGATCACTTCTGGGGAACCTAAGGATTTCTGCAGAGAGGAGTGGCTCATTTGGCTGGAGTATTAAAATCCATGAAAACTACTGAAAGATCAGTAAGGAAATTTCTGTTCAGAGAGACCCAGACCCCAGTCTTAGCCTTTGCCCTCATGTGAATTACTCTGCAGACCCCAAACCACCTAATAGTGCTAGAAAAAAATCTTCTATTTCTCATGTTAATCATGAAATTTTATAAGTTTAGGTTGAAGAGAAAAGCAAGGACATCTAAACCGAATACCAATGTCATGCTTAGTTCCTCTGCAAGGCGCCGCCAAGCTGACTTTCATCCTCCATGGGACACCTTAAAGGAGAGGGAACTCACTGCTTGTAGCTGTGGACATTTCTGATTACTAAAAGTTCTCATTATCTATCAAAGTCCTGAACATCAAGTGTCTAAAAACAGAGACCTATATCTTAACCTCTAGCATCCTCCCCAAATGAGGGAGGATGTGTATTTGCAAAGTCAGCTGCTGGAATAGATGTCACACTGCAAGTACTGACCTTCACAAAAATAGAATATTTTGCCTAGAATGTTGGCTAAGGAATCAGTTTTGTCTTGTGTGTGGCTGTGTGAAGAAAATAACATTTTATTATGTGAATAGTTTTAGTAGGGATACAAATTTCAGGTTACTAATGCATGAAAACACCTTAAAGTATATTTCAAGTGAAAATTGTCAATAATCATGATAATAATAATAGAATTCTGCACAGAATATATTCTTCTCAGGCAGTCAGTCTGTGGCAGACATGCTTGAGGTAGGAAAATTTATGTCTGTATTCATTCATTCATTTATTTATACATTCATCAAATATTTATTGACTACCAACTATGGGCTCAGCCCTAAAATGACTGGGATGAAAGACCGAAGTTTCTTCCCCTAAGAAGGAGGTCAGAATCTAGCGGGAAAGATGATGATGTAAACCACTCATTATGACACTGAGAAGAGATGCCAAGGGTTCTGTGGAACTGAGGATGTGCACCTGGATTAACTCAGAAGGAATTTCCCAGGGTAAATGGGACATCGCAGATTGATATCAGCTGGTTCTCTTCATTGCCTCCTCCAGAATCTCCAGTTCCTTCATGACTTAGAGGTTTGGCTTTTTTACTAAGCTTCACTCGGATTACTTTCTCAAAACAGTCTCTCCACTGCTGTGTGAGTGGGACAGCATCATGAATAAAGGGTGCACTTCATAAACGAAACAAGGAGGGGGAAAAAAAAAGAAAGAAGAAGAATGCCACCTCTCCTAATTACCTGTCACTTTAACCTCTGGCAATTGGACCCTTTGGTCTTCTGTGCCAAGTAACTGTCTCAGTGTTGACATCACGTGAAATCTTCACAGAACCTTTATCGAGTCTCCCACCCTTTCACCCACTTTGTTTGTTTATCATACCTTCTAGGCATCCTCTTTTATTTATTGCTTCTTTCAAAGAGACCTTTATATTATGAAACCCAAGTCTGTTTTCTTTTTTTTTGTTTTTAACCATTTATCCTCCCCAGATACACAACTCATGTGATGTCAACTAAAATTTGCTATTGTTTTCTGGGCTCTGTTGAGTAACCAGCCTTACTTTTTGATGAGAACCAAGAAACCTGAGCATTGGATAAAAATAAAATATAAATTCCACTGAAATACAAGCAAGTTATCCATTATCCTTCATTCACAGGTAGGCGAATGAACCAAATTTCCTTCTCTCACAAGGATACTGTGAGCTTAATGAGGCCAAACAAACGCATGTTTTGACTTTAACTCATTTAGGCTAAATTTGCTTTGGAGAAGTGAATGGGTTAAAGTCAAGACTGAATGACCTGGAATGCATCTTTTTGAAGGAAATGGAGCTATGCATGTAGAGGAGAATGAAAATTAAGGGGAAGTTACAAGACAAAGGTTGGCTATATTTTTTTATAACTTCTACAGTTGTATATTGAAAGGGAATTCAACTGTGATGGAGATTTATGTCTTGAAGATAAATGAAATTTCTCCAATTTGTGCTATTATGTAGCTCATCTTTTCACAGAAATCCAAGACTACTGACAGATCAAGAGGTTTCACATTTCAGATCCTTTCAGCATTCAGCAAATGCAATAAATATCAGAGGTGGCCGGTGTTGAATGTAAGAGCAGATGTTGTTTCTGCAGGAAGCAGGATGGAAACTTACATCCACTGGCTTGCTGCAACTTTGAGGAGACTTTCTTCTATACCTTCCTCTAAATGTGACTTGAAACCTTCTGCTGTGATATTTTAATAAACTTTCTATATCCTGATGTTTCCTTTAAGGGTATCATTCTTGCCCAAGTTACCACCTTAACAAGAGACTATCTCCATAGCCCATCTGTTAGTCCAATTAACAGAGGCTTCTGAGATTTTTGCTTGGGGACTCAGCATTTATATTTATACCTCATCCTCTAAGAGTAATTCTTGCAAATAATCTTTGGGAATGGTGGCTGCTTCCTAACTGGATTTGAAGATCCTGCTTTTAATGAAGAATGTTTTTGCCAGGAAAAAAAAGGACTTAAAATATCTACTTCCATGATTCCATGTCTTTCTGGAGTGTGGATTTATTTTTTGTGGCCAAATCACCTTCTGTGAAATGAAGTATTTGTATCTTACTTATGAGGGCCAGGCTCAAGTTCTCTTGGGACAACTGAATTGCACAGCTGGCTGGAACTGACACCACAAGTTCTGACTCTTTCTGAAGACAGTATTATGGATGGCTTGCACGCACTGGCTTCTTAAATGTAATCGAATGGAGGAGGGGTTCTGTCTCTGTGGTGGGCAAAAGAGAATGTTTCAGAAATACAGGTGGAAGGTGCTCTTGGTGTCTGTGCTGAGCAAAAACATAAACTCTGGTCTGGTAAACTGCATCCAACTCAGTTTGACCAAACAAGCCAAATTTACATGTTTCTGATATGGAAAGACCTTAAATATACAAAGAATGTGATATGGAAGACACTAATTAATGAACCCCTTAATCCAAATATACTCTAGCCTATGACAGACTCTAGCCTCTTCTTGGCTCTAACACTCTCTTGTTCCTGGGTTTCCTCTTTTAAATAATAATTGTAAGTATTTTTATTGAGTCCTTTACAGGTAATAATGTACATTATCTCTTGTAATGCCTACATCAAATTATTATTAATGCGAATGAACTATAATTACACACCACAACTTGAGTGAATCTCAAACATGTTACACAATGTGAAAGAAGCCAGATGTACACAAAAAAGTACATATTGTATGATTCAATATTCTTTTTTGAGATGGAGTCTCACTCTGTTGCCCAGGCTGGAGTGCAGTGGCGCCGTCTTGGCTCACTGCAACCTCCAACTCCCAGGTTCAAGCGATTCTTCTGCCTCAGCCTCCCAAGTAGCTGGGACTACAGGCACCTGCCACTATACCCAGCTAATTTTTGTATTTTTAGTAGAGATGGGGTTTCACCATATTGGCCAGGCTGGTCTCAAATTCCTGACCTCACAACCCACCCACCTCGGCCTCCCAAAGTCCTGGGATTACAGGCATGAGCCACCATGCCCAGCCTGTATGATTCAATTTATAGAAAAATATAGAAAAAGCAAATCAGGAAACAGATCAGTAGCTACTTTTCCGTGGGGTGGGGTGACTGAAAAGGAACATGAGGGAAATGTCTAGACAGATGAAAATAAAACCTATGAAATGCATGTAATATGTATTTATCCAGACTGAAAGATGCATGTAAGGTCTGAGCATCACTCTGATGCTCACTCTGTATAGATTATGCCTGAATTTTTAAAAATATTATTTCTCTCAGGTGTATCTATAGATGAGGAGGCTGAACTTTAGAAAGATGAAATAAGTTGGCCATTCTCATGCAGCTGAAAGAGAGTGTACCTCAGCCCACATGATCCTAACTCTTTAGTTCAGGTTTTTCCACCTAAAACAATTTCCAAGAATGACAATATTTATATTACTCCACTATGGAGTCAATGCATTTTAGGTGCTTTTCCTCCTGGGAATAGAGATGAGTTTCTGAAACCACATGACAGGGTACTGGCAATAGTAACCAGGAGAAGACGGTGTGCAGCACGTGTAATGGTTAATGCTAGTGCTGAATCATAAAGCCTGAGTTCAAATTCCCACTCTGCCACTTCTTAGGCAGCATAAGAAGTTGGGTGAGTCTACCTGCCTGAGATTCAGCTTCTTCATATGGAAAATAAACTGTAGTCAGACATAAATCTGAGCATTCATGGACTGTTCGTAGTTGCCTATGAACTGTCACTGAATGATTGCTATGATTGTTCTTCACAGTTTTGGTTAAAGGATGAATAAAAGCCCCTGTGGTATTAATAAGTTTACCATGTTATTACAGTGGCTTACAATGTGACATTTTTGTCTCTGAACTTTTCTAAGTTGTTACATAATTAATTTATCATCATATAAAAAATGCATATAAAATTAGACTTACTAGTGCTTCTATCCTTGACCTCCTTGTTTGGTAACAGGAATTGTTGAAAAATTCAGGATGGTGTGTACCTTATTCACTATATGAATAATGTCTATATATATATATTTTTGAGACCCAGTCTTGCACTGTCGCCCAGGCTGGAGTGCAGTGGCGCGATCTCGGCTCACTGCAAGCTCCACCTCCCAGGTTCACGCCGTTCTCCTGCCTCAGCCTCCTGAGTAGCTGGGACTACAGGCACCCGCCACCACACCCGGCTAATTATTTTGTATTTTTAGTAGAGATGGGGTTTCACTGTGTCAGCCAGGATGGTCTCGATCTCCTGACCTTGTGATCCGCCCGCCCCGGCCTCCCAAAGTGCTGGGATTACAGGCGTTAGCCACTGCGCCCGGCCTGTCATATATTTCTAAGTTCTGAAAGAAAATTCATTCCAAGTGTAATTCACTTATAAATCTACAATTCCATGAATTCTCAGTATGATTCACTGAAGTATGTCTTAATGTTTGTAAATGACTGCAAACTTGGAAGGAAGCATTTCTTGGAAGTAATTAGAATATTATGTGTATAATGCGGGTGGACTTTCTTAAAGCAGAAGATTCCATTTAAAACATATGTGAGTATTACCTAAGAATTTAAAAAAGGAAAGCAAATGAGTGTTTTCTTTTTTATATTGACAAACAAGATACACTACTCTAAAGGTAAAGTTTGTTTTTTGGGTTCTGCTCCTGTTACAATTGATAGCATGTTAGACTACAAATATTTTACTATGTTCTAGGGTCCTCAGAGCCTGCTTAAGTCAAAAATCCTGCATGACTTGTAGGCTTGTCCAATGAGGTCATATACTTAAATATGCATTATCTGTTGAACAGAAAACAAAAAGGAACGAAGAGTTTAGACCCTGACAGAAAGTAAAACACTTGTATTTTTTCATGCAGAAATATGTTGAATTCTTTGGTGCAAAACACCTGACGGCCTGCACAGCTACTGTTTACACAGTAAACAGTCTTGCATGGAGGGAAGTGAGGAGACCCAGGACAATGGATAATAAGAGTGTCCATCTGCAACTCACAGCCAGGATTTCCCATTTAGCTAACCCAGAGCTTTGATCCGAGGGAGCTGTGAGGCCTTGAAATGTGTATGCTTTGCCTTAGGGCAACACAATTTAGAGTGTATAAAGATTTTTTTAGTGATTTTTTAAGTTATGCAATATTTAAAGGTGTTACTTACATTGAAATACTTCGAGTCCACTTTCAACCTGGAGGAAACAAGCTTCATACTTAGATTCAATTAACCATATCACCATTTAAACAACAACATGAATCACGAAGTGATTTGAGATTTTTTCCGGCTACTTACCCCAAGCTTGTTAAAACTCTGGTTTTGTTTTCTGCCAGTGAATACCTGGGTTTCAATGTTCTACCACAGACAACACCAAAAAGTAGGGTTTTGTTTTGTTTTGTTTTTTTGCTTTTGGCACAAGCCAAAAAGATTTTGTTCTGGATTCTTCTCCAAGTGCAGGTCAATATGCCCTAAAATATTTTCTGGTGATTGTTTTGAGATTCTATCAGTACCCAGGAAGAGTTGCCTTTTAACACATTTCAGAATGTGTGCTACATATCCTTTAATTTGATAATTGATATTGTTTTAGTCTATTTGTACTGCTATAACAGAATACCAGAGCCTGGGTCATTTATACAGAAAAAAAAAAAAAATTATTTCTTGTGGTTCTGGAGGCTGGGAAGTCCAAGACTGAGCCAGCAGTAGGTTTGGTGTCTGGGAAGTACCTCATTCCCTGCTGCCAAGAGAGCACCTTGCTTTGTCCTCCAGAGGGGATGAATTTTGTGTCCTCACATGGCAGAAGGCAAACGGAGAAAAGGGGCCTAAGCTAGTTCCCTCCTGCCCTTTGGTAAGGCACTAATCCATTCATGAGGGCAGAACCCTCGTGACCTAATCACTTCCTAAAAGGTTCCACTTCTTAATACTACCATAAAGAGGATTAAATTTCAACATGAATTTTGGAGGGCATGCATTCTAACCACAACAAGTGTTATCTAATTTAATAGCAAATTTGTACGTTACATGTTAACAGGCCCTGTGAGGCTCAGAGAGGTCAGGAAATGTTCCCTGTAGCCATTTGTGCAGCAATCAGCCGCATAAACTGGATTGATCTGACTCAAAGTCTGTGATCTTTTAGCTCAACTCTACTGGTACTCAAATAAGCCGATAAGCTTCCTGTTGTTTAGTTTGAGTTTTCCCTTCACAACACCCACAACCTCCGCCCCCTTCTTCCCTGCTCCAAGATTACATCAGGGAACATAGATAGTGTTTTAGAATAGGAGGAAGGGTTTAAGTCATCTGTTCAGTTTAACATCTATTTCCCTTTTGAGCTTTGATGTCTGCCTTTTGCCCTTTTGCTTGCCCCTGGGCTGTCTGCGGAAAAGGTGGGGGGATAGTGAGGATATGGATAACTTGCAACATAAGAAAATGGCTCTAGGTTGTTACATACCTGCCATCTCCCTCTGTCCTTGTTCTCTAGTTTTCTTCTGGGAGGTTTGCCTTGGGCAGAAAGGGTAAAGGGAACTACTATTTATGGCATACTTTTTTTTTTTTTTAAATACCAGACACTTTACATATATCATCTGGTAAAATATACACAACTACCCCATGCTCTTGGTATTATTTTCTTCTTTTTCATGAGAAGAAATCTCAGGCTTAGAGAACTATAGCAAGTTGTCCAGACTTCAAGGCTCTTTGGGGAGAAAAGATTCTAAATCAGATTTGATTCCAAAAGGCAGACTTTCACAGCACAGTAGGAAAGAGGAAAAGCTTTGGAATCAGGCTTGAATCACAACTTTGAGGCTGTAGGGTCTTAGGTAAGTTGTTTGACTTCTGTGTCTTCATCTGTAAACTGTTAATATAACAGTACTATCTCATAAGATGGTTGTGCAAATTAAAAGACATAATCTATGTAAAACCCTAGACATATAGTTAGCGCTTAATAAGTGCTAACCATTACGATCATCATGTAACATCTCCTTCCACTGGAACTGAGATGAAACTCTGACCATTTCCCAAAGCTTCAGACTCATAATTCTGCTGTCTGTTGACCTCTATCTCTTCATGGATGTTCTATCCACAGCTCAAACCTCACATCTCCAAAACTGAAATAGTTCACTCTCATCCCAGAAGCTTGTATTTCTTCCCATATTTTGAATTGCTGTCTGCCTAATTTACCAAGGCAGTTTCCCTGATTTTATAGAATAGGAAATTTAAAACACTAGAGGGTTAAATGATTTGCTAACAACTACTCAGAAAATTAGGAACTCAGCCATGATGGAAATTCAGGTATAACAAGTTCTAGGTGCTTTATTCTACACCTTGTTTCATTCCTCCTTCCCTCGCTCCCTTTCTCCCTCCTTCCTTCCTTTCCACCCTTCCTTTCATTTTTTCACTCTCTCACTTATTCATTCATGCATTCATTTGTTTAACATTTTTAACCTTCCAATCCTTATACATTGAATTGCTTCTTCTTGTCATTTAGCACAGCCTAGGACTTCCAGTGCAACATTATATAGAGGGATAATGAGAGGGTATTGTTAATTCAGTCCTGATTTTCAAGGAGATGCTTACAGCATTTCCTTATTCAGAGTGCTTGATGTCAGTTTGGTTTTATTTCTAGTGGACAGTCTTTATGAAGTTAAGGAAGTTACCTTCTATTTCTGGCTTACTAAGGGGTTCTTTTGTTTACTATAACTGTATATTAAAGTTTATAAAATATAAAATGAATTTTCCTCACTTAAGTAGTCATATACTTTTCTCCTTTCATCTGTTAATATACTGAATGCCAGTAATACATTTTCTAATATTGAATCAAACTTGCATTATTCACATAGTCCAAGCTTGGTCATGCTGTACTACTGTCTTCTATATATATTGTTGGACTTGGTTCACTGATATTTTGTTTGGCATTTGGGATTTATGTTTATATTTAGGAAAATGGATGGGCAATTTTCCTTTAAAAATTTTCCATGACTTCAAACAACAGTGTTGGAGAGGATGTGGAGAAATAGGAACACTTTTACACTGTTGGTGGGATTGTAAACTGTTCAAACCATTATGGAAAACAGTATGGCGATTCCTCAAGGATCTAGAACTAGATGTACCATATGACCCAGCCTCCCACTACTGGGTATATACCCAAGGATTATAATTACTCTACTACAAAGACACATGCACACGTATGTTTATTGCGGCACTATTCACAATAGCAAAGACTTGGAATCAACCCAAATGTCCATCTGTGACAGACTGGATTAGAAATGTGGCACATATACACCATGGAATACTATGCACCATCAAAAAGATGAGTTTGCGTCCTTTGTAGGGACATGGATGCAGCTGGAAACCATCATTCTTAGCAAACTATCACAAGAAGAGAAAACCAAACACCGCATGTTCTCACTCATAGTGGGAACTGAACAATGAGATCACTTGGACTCGGGAAGGGGAACATCACACACTGGGGCCTATCATGGGGAGGGGGGAGGAGGGAGGGATTGCATTGGGGAGTTATACATGATATAAACGTCATGCACATGTACCCTAGAACTTAAAGTATAATAAAAAAAAAAAAAAATTTTCCATGACTTCTTTTTTATTAAAGTTATGTTAGCTTCATGGAATAATTTGGGAGACTCTTTCTGTGTCTAGTCTCTGGAATAGTTTCATTAAGATTTGAATAAGCTATTCTTTAACAATTTGGTAGAATTCACTAATAAGCTCTGGTTCTAGTATTTTCTTTTTAAACATTTTCTTTAAAATTAAATAATAAATTTTAAAATTCTTTTTAAAGAATTTTCCCATTCCTTTAAGAGTTACAAGACTACCCATGCTCTCTATTTTCTTAGGTCAGTTTTGTTAAGTTTATTTTTTTCTAGGAATTTGTGCACTCCAGGTTTTCAAACTTATTACCATAAAACTGTCAAAAGTATTCTTTTATGTTTTTGAGATTATTTATTAGTTTAATCTCTATTATATCTGATGTCATTTCCCCTTTTGTTTATAATACAAATTTTATGTCTTTTTTTTATTTTCATCAATGTGACAGTTTGTATGTTTTTTAGTATTTCGTGTATGACCTTTAGATTTTTTATTTTGGCACATGTGGAATATTTCGATAACATCAATTCTGATATAATTATCACAGAGTATGTTTATTAATTTAATCCCCTTTTCCAATATCCATAGATTTTCCCAGCATCAATAGCAATTCATTGCTTATTAACCACAATAATGTAGCTCATGTCTTCAAGTTACCTGAAGTAGATGTATATTACATCTGTGATTATGGTGAAAGGGATTTTCAAATTAGAGTTAGAAGATGTGGGATCAAATTCCAGGTCTGGTGCTTACTTGCAGCAAGATATTTAAACTCTCTGAACCTCAATTTGCCTACCTTTTTATTGTTAAATTTTTCTATAGGTTTATTTATTGAAAGAGTTGTATCCATTCACTCATGCTCACCATCATTCCTTTCCTACCTTTTGAAAAAACAACAAAGCCCCAACTATGTTGACTGCTACGCCTCAAGTGAAGCTTCTAGAGGTTTAGCACGAAATCTTGTGAGGTTTTATTCTTCTGACTCTGATAGTCAGATCCTTAAAGCTTGCTTAGGCCTTTCCTCTGTCAACATGATCTAATTCTTGGGAATTACTCTCCTAAGAAAGTATGAGGCAAGGCCAAGCTAAGTTTGGCCTCTTGGAGAAAATCCAATGCAGAAGCCCAGTGAAGTCATATTGAGCTGAATCCTAAAGGCATCAGTTTTATGGAGCAAGATGTGTTTGTGTGTGCACATATGTTTGGGGGAGGAGGTAAAATTTGATGGGGAAAGTTGTTAGGTTTTCACTCTCTGGGTCATGGAAGTCTCAAAAAAATAGACGCATAGTCAGATTCTCAAAGGCCTTGCAACTTAAGCATATTTCAGATGAGGGTGACAATAAGCATGCAATGAGATTGCGTGCAAGGAAGTGCTATAAAGCACTTTCAAAATAGGAGGTATCCATAGCATTTTCTAGTCTGACAGACTCTGATGTTTCAAAGAACCCCTCACCTTCTACCTTACCTTCAGATGCCTCTACAAGTACTTTAGATTTGCAGCATATTTGGAGTAAGGTGGAAAAATGTCATACCATTCTTGACTCTACCCTTGGTAATGATATTTAGTTTACTTAATGTGGTTTCCTTTGGAAAAGTTTTATGACTCTGGACTTCTGTCACTGAAAAATAGCTGCAAATTTACTGAGCCCCAAGTTTGATTTGCAGGATGTTATTATGAAGCTACACCTGGAATAATAGAGTTTGATCTTCCAGAGATACCTGTCAGGGGCAAGAGAGAGACACACTTCCTGCTTTTGACGTAAAGTTTCATTCACATGTGATCTTCTGTCCAGCAAGGAGTAAAAACAATATTTGGAGTTGAGCATTCAGACATCCTTTCTGCATGTTACTTACTTCCTATCTTCAGATGTCAGAGTATAGCTGTTAAAATAGTTACTTTATTTTCCCAGGGAAGAGAAATTATGATTATTTTTGATGGTGAGGGCCTTGCTGGCAAATTAATCCAGGTCTTCTCAGGACTGACTAATATCTGATGAATACATTTTAGACTACTTTTTGTGTGTATTGAATCATATTCTATAGAAATTTTGGTATTTTAAGTTTGTATGCCTTTTCTGCCTGGCATGATTATAAAATTCTCAGAAGCAATAACTTGTATATCCAGTTGATTATCTATCCTGCAATGTCTAGTCCCACACAATGCACAGAGTAAGTGCTTAATTTATGTGCAAGAAATGAATGAAAGAAATGATACTTTCAAGTACTTTTTATTTTGACAGTTCCAAGAGTCAGAAAAGAGACATCCTTGCAATGCATTTTCTCATTGAAATTTCATAGCAACAATAACAGCAATGACATAATAGCAAGATTTAAATTTGAGTGATAAGTATGTGCTAGATACTGTTCTAAGGGCTTTGTATACATTTTTTTGAAATTATTTAATCTTTGTAACAATCCTATGAGATAGGTGCTGTTATTATCAGGTAAGGAAACTGAGGTACAGAGACGTTATATACCTTCTTAAAGAAGTCCACCTTGCAAATGGAAGATTTGGGATTCCAACCCAGATGCTCTGACTCTAGAGCTCGTAGTTTAAACCACTACACGATGTTGCCTATCTAAGGAAGACATTGTTTTCCTCATTATACAGATTCGGATTCTAAGACCCAGATAGCTTAACAAATTGTCCCATTGTCACACTACTAATATGTAGCTAATAAACATATAATAATGAAGAAATGTACAGCACAATTTTATGCTTGGTAATGTATCTGTGAATTGATCTCACTATATTGGAGTCTGTGGATTAGGCATCTCAATTAACCACATTCCAGAAGAAATTACAGAATATGGCAACTTGAAGAGATTTTAGAAACAATCTGCTCTTCCACAAAGTAGAATTATTTTCTGCAATGTGGCTGGGAGATAGCTCATCCAGTTTCTGCTTGAAATGTCACTAGCATAGGGAAGTCACCACCTCTCGGTCTTTTCTTATATTGAACTAAAATCTTACCCCTGTTGATTGTATTCATTGATCATGGCTCTATTCTGCAGACATACACAAAGTGAAGTTAACCCAATCCCCAGTTATTAAGTCCTGTAAATTGTTTTTCTAGGTTGAATAACTTCTAATAATTGCAGTGTATCTTTCAGTGTTTACTATCCCAAGTTTCTTGTAGATTTTTACTTACTCTGACTCATTTAATCCTCACAACAGTTCTACAAGTGAGTGAAAGAACAAACATGTGGGGAAACCAAGTAATTTGCTCAGGACCACAGAGCTAGGCAATGGAAGAGCTTGGAATCGGATCCTAGGGTCGGACTTCAAAGTTTATGCACTTCACTCTTTTGTGCTACTGTCTCTCATTTAATGTATGGTTTAATTATTTCCTGAGCCTTTCAACAAGCTGATCACCTGCTTTACCCTCATTTAAACATCATCTAACCTGTTAGAGCTTCAGGTATGGGCTGATCAAGGAGGCAAAGAGAAGGACTTCTCTCTCCTTTTCTGAATGCCATACTTCTATCAGTGGAGCCTAATATCCTACTACTTTATTATGGGAATCATAACCATGAAAATCCCTAGAATCTTTATTCTTTTTTTTTTTTTTTTTTTTTGAGACGGAGTCTCGCTCTGTCGCCCAGGCTGGAGTGCAGTGGCCGGATCTCAGCTCACTGCAAGCTCCGCCTCCCGGGTTTACGCCATTCTCCTGCCTCAGCCTCCCGAGTAGCTGGGACTACAAGAGCCCGCCACCTCACCTGGCTAGTGTTTTGTATTTTTTAGTAGAGACGGGGTTTCACCGTGTTAGCCAGGATGGTCTCGATCTCCTGACCTCGTGATCCGCCCCTCTCGGCCTCCCAAGTGCTGGGATTACAGGCTTGAGCCACCGCGCCTGGCCGAATCTTTATTCTTATCAATAGCTTATAACACAGTTCTCCCTGTCCTACATGTTACAGAGATTTTTATTTTGAATATGCAATGATAGAACTTTCTACTTTATCTCTATTATATTTCATCTTTCTATTTAGTGCCCATGTGAAACTCTTAAAATCTCAATGTTGTCATTGTAAGCATTAGGTAGCCCTCCCAGAAGCTATCTAGTAACTTGAAGTAATAAAAACAACACCTATTATGCACCTCATCTATTAGATTCAACAATTTCCACCTTCAGGTTTTGAAGGAGTGTGGGCCGGTTGCTTTATAATATCTAGATGTCAAATGAGCAAGATCCTGGTAGTTCCAGCCTCTTTTTGTTCTGGCTTATCTTTTTTCTTTATGAAAACACAAGCATTGATGTTTTATCAGTTTATGAGATGATGAAAAGAAAATGCTGCAGATTAAAAGTTTTTTTCTTTTTTCTCTCTCTTTTTTTTTTTTTTTTGGACACAAAGTCTTATTCTTTTGCACAGGCTGGAGTGCAGTGGCATGATCATAGCTCACTGCAGCCTCAACTTACTGAGCTCAAGTGATCCTCCTGCTTCAGCCTCCTAAGCAGGTAGGGCTACAGGTGTGCACCACCATGCCTGGATAATTTTTTAATTTTTATTTTTGTAGAAATGAGGTCATGCTGTATTATTCAGGCTAGTCTCTAACTCCTGGTCTCAAGCAAGTCTCTCACCTCATACTCCCAAAGTGCAGGAATTATAAGTGTGAGCCACGAAGCTCAGCTAAAAGATGTTTTTAAAAACATGACTTCGAAAATTGTTGTGGTTATACAAACAGGTTTCAGGCATGAACATTTGTATATGTGTAGAGGCAGCATCCAGGATACAAGAAAAAAGCATGGTAAAGTGATTGGAAGTCGAGGGTGTAGAGCTAGACAACCTCAGTTCAAATCTCAGCACTGCCAGTTGCTACCATGTGACCGTGGGCAAGTCACTTCAGTTCTCCATGCCACAATTTTCTTTCTTATAAGGTAGGCATAATAGTATGCCTACTTCATAGGATTGCTCCCTAATGAGCATCTTTACACATTTACAGCCAGGTCCAACACATGATAAGTAATCAATAATTGCTAGTTGTTGTTATTGTTCTAAAGCTGGAGTTGGCAGACTGCAGCCCATGGGTCCAACCTGGCCTTCTGCCTGGTTTTGTGAATGAAGTGTTGTTGGATTGCTGCCACACTGATGTATTTGTGTAGAATCTGTGACCTCTTTGTGCATCAATGGCAAAATGAAGTTATAACAGAGACTCTAAGGTCCACAAAGCTCTCAGCATTTTCTCTCTGGCTTTCTACAGAAAACTCTTGCTACCTCCATTTTACAGGATAGAATGCAGGGTTCCTGACCCTCATCTGTGACTCCTTGGTCTTGTAACCTTAGGCAAGTGACTGATATTCTCTGGCCTCTGCTACTTGATCTGTAACAAAGATGGTTATGAGACTGCTCCTAGAGAACAACTCTGAGAAATTGGCCGCACACGGTGGCTCACGCTTGTAATCCCAGCACTTCGGGAGGCCAAGGCGGATGGATCACTTGAGGTCAGGAGTTCGAGACCAGCCTGGCCAACATGGTGCAACCTTGTCTCTACTAAAAATACAAAAATTAGCCAGGCATGGTACTGTGCACCTGTAATCCCAGCTATTCAGGAGACTGAGGCAGGAGAATCGCTTGAACCCAGAAGGTGGAGGTTGCAGTGAGCCAAGATCATGCCACTGCACTCCAGCCTGGGCAACAGAGCCAGACTCCATCTCAGAAAAAAAAAAAAAAATCTGAGAAATTATGTTATGGAGATTGTATTTGTTGTTCATTTGCTCACTAATTCCATGTTTTGTAGCCAGACATTTGTGCTAATTGCATGTCCCTGAGTCTTTATTTTTTCTGACAGTAATGAGTACTTTCTATGTGCTAAAAACACACTTCTAAGCCCTTTGTGTGTGTTAACTCATTTAATCCTCATAACCTTATAACAATTCTCTGAGGTAAGAACGGCTCTGCATCCTCATTTTTCACATAGAAAAGTGAAGCTATCAAAAGGGTAAGGACATTTTCCCAAGCTTACATAGTTAGCAGGTGGCAGAGCTGGGATGTGAACTATATAGTCTGGCTCCAGAGTCTAGAGTTTGTAAAGTAGTCACTCAACTTTGAAGACCTTATGGTTTTACTAGAGAGACCTATTATGCAAACAATTGCATATAAATATAAGGGTTTTAAAAATATTGGTAAGCTGATCATCACAGTGCCTGGTATGGAATAAGCCATCATCACGATGTTTATGGTCCTGATGCTGTTGGTATCAGTGGAAGCCGCTACAAAGCACAGCTGGTGTTTAAGGGAGGCATGCCTGGAGGTGTCAGGAGCACTTTGAAAAGGAGGTCTTACCCAGCATGAGGTTTAAAGGATGTAGGGAGTTTTCCAGAAAGGTTTCCACATGGAGGAAACTGCATGTGGAGAACAGAGGCAGGAGAGAACATGGCATGTTCAGAGAATTAAACAGTACTTCTCTGTGGCTTGTGTGTGAACCATGGAGAACAAGTCAGCTAAGATTAGGTCAGGAAGTAGGCAGGTGCCAGATGGTGAATGGCTCTGTGTAAATGGGGACAGGCTCCTGTCCTCTAGTGCATGTCACTTTCTGAGCAATGCCCTATGTCTGAGTGTTTAATGTCTCCACCCTATGCTGCAACAGGCACATGTGTACTGGAATGCAAGCACCTTAAGGATGGGGAGCCAGTCTGTCTTATTCCCTGTGACTATTCCAATACTCAGGGCCCTCCCTACAGCAAGAGCTCATTAAACATTTGTTGAATTAATTAATAACTAAACCAATCGTTGTGCTCTGTATGGATGTAGGATTACTCATGAGATGGGATACTTTCTGTGGGTACATTGCCTTACTTTAGCGTCAATTATCTTGCTTTGTTGAAGAATTAAGGTAGGTCACATTGAATGAGTAGATTAGTCTAAAATAGGATAATTATGAGATAATCTTTTCTTTGGAGGCCAAATATTACTTAACAAATTCATACCTAGTTAATTTTACTTTCGACTCTACATTTTAAAGCTCAGTCCCTTCTCCAAGAATGTCCTATGACTTCTTCAGAACATTTTGACCATCCTTCAAGTGCTTCTTCCCTTCAAGATGTATTTATGCCAGGATTCAGCTGGCAGAATGAAAGTAAAATAAATATTGGTAACTGAATGAAAATAATGATTCTTCTAGATCATGCTGCCAAACCTAAGAAAAAGTAACTTGAGAACATAATCTCAATGTGGGCTTATATTCCTATTTGTCAGGTGCCTGTAGGGTTTGGTTAAAAAGTCAGAAGACACATCTGCTTAAGGCCTCTGTCTAGAATTTGGCACACATTTGAACAGGGCTATTTCTTGGTGATGACATAAATAGCAAGATGAGGTAAGACATTTTTTTTTTTTGTAATATTGTCAGAAAAGGCAGCTTCCCAAGGAATCAGAGAATGCTTGAAGGGTAGGCACCTTATTTCCCTCCTTTGACAGGCAAAGAAAATGAGATCCAGATAAGGGAAGTGACTTGCCCAGGGCTGGAGAGCTAATTAGTGGCGGAGCTGGAACTGTAATCCAGGTCTCAGACTCCCAGGGCCAATTCTCTTTCCTCTGCATCATTCAGCCTCTCGAGACATTAGCTATAACTTCTGAGAAACGTATTACCTCTTTCATCATTTCTTGGTCTTTTTGAAAATATTGATGATCTCTCTCTGCATCTTTCCTCTCTAAGATGACCTGGGAAAATGCCATTGAGGGTAAATCTTATATTACATTTTGTTGGCAAGTCCCACTGTCACCAGCCTGTCCCCAACTTGAACATTTCACCAAAAGTCTGAATACCCAGGTTTCTTACCTCCAGCTAATCCCCTTTCTCCTTAATCAGATTTTTCAAACTTCACATTTGTGTTTACATCCTCTAAAGCAATGAATTTTTTTTTCCCTTCCTATAATCTGGAAATTCTTTTTTTGTTGTTGTGTTTGTTTTTATTTTTAAGAAAACTTGAATATATCAGATGGACTTTCTGGCTCCTTAGAAACTAGTCTGGTAGGAGAGTTGATTGGATTTGCCTAAAGCATTTCCTCATTAGTAGCCTGTGTGCTGCTTTTTCTTTCAAATGTCATCTGGCCAACCCAACAAAGATTTAATTGTGGCAACTTGGAGCCGTAGCAGACTTGGGTTTTACTGAATGCTCTTTTGAAATCTTCACAACTGCCTGTCCTTCAAATGAAAAACACAAACATATTGAAAGTGGCTTGGTGGATTATTGGTTTGAAGACCACTTCTTACTTCTCTCCACCCCTTTTCTTACAACTGAAGATTGGAATTTTAATTGCTAAACCACAGCTTTTAAATCACGATGCCCAAAAAGGGCATGGTTTATTAATTAGTTCTGATTACTAGGCACCCTGAACCCGGGCCTGGCTGCTTCTAATCAGTTTCAACAGCTCTTTGCCTGAAATCACTGCCGGTAAGCACATGGAGGTGTAATTATGCCGACGCTAGTGGTTCAGTTCTGCCAGGTTAAACCCTATATTATGAATACATATTATAGTGTCTTAAAAGGCATTTATTGAAATGCCATAGTTTAATAGTCCAAGCTTACAAAATCAAACTCTCTCATGTTACAGGCAACAGCCCCTTAATTGGATGTTTTCTCCCAGCACATAAAAATATTGACTTAAATACACTTGCGCGTGCGCGCGCACGCACACACACACACACACACACACACGCACACAGAGTTTTTTTTTTTTTTCAGAGTGAGAATCAGTATTGCTTCCTGATTGAACCTAAGGACTCTAGGGCTAGTCTGCCTGGATTCATCTCGTGTTTCTGCCATTTTCCAGCACTGTGACTTTGGGCGAATGACCTAACCCCTCTCTATTGTAGTGTCTTTGGTGAAAGGGGGATGATTATAATGCCTATATTGTTGTGAGGTTCAAATGAGTTAGCACACAAAAAACACTTAGCAAAGTATATGGAACATGGTCATCATTTTTTAATTGATTGCTCTAACACATTTATTTGTATTTATGTGTTATAAAATCTATTTATGCTAAGTCCTCAGAGAATTAGGAATGCCTTCCTCTGGAAAAAGCTGAGTTGTCTCCAGATATTTATTCTCTTCATTTTCCACAGTAATAGCCACCTCTCCCTACCATTTTTAGCTGGGTGGACAAAGAGCTGTCAAGAATTAAAAAAAATTATTTCCCACCTAGAAGTGGCCATGTGAGTAAGTTCTGGCCAATGGGTTGTATGTTAATCCATTTTGCATCGCTATAAAGGAATACCTGGGCCTGGGTAATTTATAAAGAAAAGAGGTTGAACTGGCTCACGGTTCTGCAGGCTGGACAGGAAGCATGGTACCACCATCTGCTTGGCTTCTGGTGATGCCCCAGGGAGCTTTTACTCGTGGTGGAAAGCAAAGGGAGAGCAGCACATCATATGGCAAGAATGGGACAAAGAGAGAGAGAATGGGGAGGTCCCAGACTCTTTTAAATAACCAGATCTCAAGTGAACCAACTGAGTGAGAACTCACACATTACCAAGGGGATGGTGCTAAGCCATTCACGAGGGATCTATCCTCATGATCCAATACCTCCCACTAGGCCCATCTCTAACACTGGAGATTACATTTCAACGTGAGATTTGGAGGGGCTAAATATTTAAACCATATCAGGTTGTAAGCAGAAATAGTGTGTCAATATCTGAAAAGTGGCCTTAAAGCAAGAAGGATCATGTGTTTTTCACTTCTTTGTCCTTCCTACTAATGGGAATTTGGTTGCGATGGCTGGAACTCAGCAGCCATATTGGATCATTAGACAGCATACCAAGGATACAGAGCAGTCAGGAAGCAGAAGCCTGCGTCCCTGACAACTTCAGTGAGCAGAGCTGCCCTAGCAGCCCTTTTCTTTCATTCTAGACTTTTGATAAACAAATGACAAACTCCTGTATTACTTAATACACTGATGTTGGCTGCCTATTGTAGATAAATCTATTCTTAGGCAACACCTTCCCTTCCCTGAATTAGATGATATCCTAACTACTTTGATTGCCAGGTGTAGAAATTTCAGAACACTAACACACAGAGAACCACGAAGGTTTCACACACTCTATTTCCAATTAGAGCCACTGCTTTATCACACCCAAGCATGGCTACCCTTCTTTCGCTCCCTGCCTGGGGCTGCTTAGTCTAAGACCTCAACTGGTGATTGGAAACAGGAGTGCTTGGCAGTAGAATTATGTCTACAATTGATAGCCAACCCTTGTAAAAATGACTTGGAGTCTCTTCCAGCAAGAAGGGCCATCTTGACCATTTTATTACTTCCTCTGTACCAGAAATTATGGGTTCTTGGAGAAATCCAACGTCAATCTTCGTTTGCTTTTTTTTATTATACACAGTAACAAACTTCTCCATTTTCTATACATATCAACAAAAATCAGGACTCCTGGACAAAGGGATTTTAAGAACGGATATGTGGATGTTACTTATTCTCCCTCAGGATAGATATGAAAAAAACTACCAGGATCTCAGTATATCTTCTTTAGGAACAGGAATGATAGTCTTTTAGCCTCATTTAATTCCTTGAAATTGAAAATTTATTTTCTGGAGATTTCAAGACTCCTTTAGGGATTTTGCTAAGATTTCCTCCCAATACTAGTGAAAAGCAGAGGTGATATCTAAAGCTCTCAGAAGAAACACAGAAAAACCTAAGCCATTACCCTATCCAAAGTATAAAGAAGAATGATACCTTATTTCTATTTTTCTTGGTGGTGAAGTTCACAGGCGTTGTTCAGCAAAGCCAAATTAGGTTTCTTGAACTTATGGGTTGGTGTCTTGGCATCAGGAAAATTCTTTGGCTCTGCCATATTCGCTATACTCTACCTTTCTGAGGGTCCAGTTAAACAGATTTAGATTTTCTTACTTTATCCTTCACATCTGTTCATCTGTATCCCATATTTTCCATCTTTTTGTATATTTGTGCTACGTTCTATAAAATTTCTTATCTACAGTTCCGTAATTCATTCTTCTGACATGTCAATCTGTGGAAGTTTCAATTCTGGTAATATTACTAAACATTCTGTTTGGTTCTTTTTATCACTACGTTAAATCACTTTTAAAGAATTTCTAGAAGATTCTCTCAAGCTTTCATTTGTCTCTGTAAACATACTATAGCTTTGTAGTATGTGTGAGACTTACTGCTGTCAGGCTGGGCATGGTGGCTCACGCCTGTAATCCCAGCACTTTGGGAGACTCAGGCAGGTGGATCATGAGGTCAGGAGATCGAGACCATCCTGACTAACATGGTGAAACCCCGTTTCTACTAAAAAAATACAAAAAATTAGCCGGATGTGGTGGCGGGCACCTGTAGTCCCAGCTACTCAGGAGGCTGAGGCAGGAGAATGGCGTGAACCTGGGAGATGGAGCTTGCAGTGAGCCAAGATTGTGCCACTGCACTCCAGCCATGGTGACAGAGTGAGACTCCATCCAAAAAAAAAAAAAAAGAAAAGAAAAGAAAAAAGACAGTGCTGGTTCTTGCACGTGGTACGTTGTTTCCTTGTGTGCAACATTTTCTTTGATTTGTATGCCTGCTCATTGCCTTTTAAAATGATTCATAGGGATTCTTTGAAGCTTAGGATGAAGTTGCCTTCCTCCAGAAAGGACTTGCATTTGATTCTTCAAGGCCTCTAGAGATTTGTCGAGCTTGAGATTTCCTTAAATCAGTTTTAAGATTTAACATAAGCACTCATATCATCTACTTACTTCCCTTCCTCCTGGCTTAAACTTTTAATAATGGACAATTTCTTATTATACCTCATGGACAGCACAGTTCTTAGCACATGAAAACTGACTGATAAGTTTTGACCGAATGAGTGAAATTTTTAAATTATCACACCTACCTTATATTTTCTGTCTTTATTTTCAATTGGCCAGTTAAAAGGATTACTATATGCAGAATATTACTCCCAATGGGATATCCCTTCTTCAAGGCAGTGCCATGTCTTCTCTCCTTTGGAAATTCCCCTAGTGCTGTGTCACATAGGCAATGGTTACTTGGCAAATATTTGCTTCCAGGCTAAGACTTGCTATACTCCTCATGCTTCTTCCCAGGAATGGATAAAGCCACACATTTCTGGAATTCCTCCTGCCTTATATGGAGATTTAGAGTGGTGCTTGGGTTATCTCTGACAAAAACCCCTATGGCCCTGGAAATGGTGGATCTACTTCTAATCTTTTCTCTTAAGTACACCCAATCTCACCTTCCAGGAGTTCTCTCTAAAGCTAACCTTTGATTCTGCCACTCTCTCACTCACAGATCACCATAACTATCAGGACTGCCTGTAGAATAAAGCTCAAACCTATTAGCTTGTCATTTGCATCCTTCATCTAGGTGGTTGGCCAGATCTCATGAGAAAATATTATCTCTGGGAAATCAAATTCTAGCTACACCACTTACTAGCCATGTAACTTTACGTAAGCTAAAATTCTGAGCATCAGTGTGCTGATGTATACAATAATACTAACCTATAAGAGATTACCTATGTCAAACTGCTAGTGTTCACTTGAATTAGAATAGCCCTACAAGGCATTTCTTTCTAGCAGGTCTGAAAGAGATAGCAATATTTTTCTTATATAACTCGTGGACACATGGACACTCAGTAAATAAAAGATACCTTATCCATACCTTTTCTAGACCTTAGTTTCCTTGTATATAATATGAGGCCTTAACTGGTCATTTGAAACTTAAAGTGGGAAGATATGTAAAGCACCTGATTCAATACTTGGCACATCATTAAGTATATTGCAAATGTCCTTTCTCTATCCTTCTTCCAAATTGAGACCCGACTTACCTTTTCTATGGAATTGCAATAAAAATTATAAAACAGAGCATGTTACCTAAAGAAAGGATTATTATTCTTATCTCTACTTTTTAAAGTCCTAGCTACTCTTCAAGGCCAAATTCAAATGCCACCTTCTCCATAAAGCATTCCTGGATTCTCACTCCTGCAACACTCATCCCTACTCCACTCAGAAGCATAATAATGCAATCAAAGGAAAATCTTCAACTCATCTTAGCTGATACTTGAATTTTCTATATTTCCACTAGTATAATTCTACAATATATAAAGCTAAGCAGAGTTCTAGCTTCTACTAAAATGGTTTCCCAGATGAAAAAGTTCAGGATCTTCTAAAGAAGTATATTTATTCCAGCCTCAGACAGCTTAAATATGTCCCCCTAAATTTCTGCATTTGCTCGTGGGTATGTCTGTGTTCCTCTTTAAATATTTTGCCCAGAAATAAATAATATTTATTAAAATACACAGTCCATGAATAGTATTTCTCCTTCTGTAACTGCAACCTGTGCTAACAGGTTTGGAGCAACCATGGAGCTCTTTTCTCCTAATTGCACTTATATTCAATCAAAACCCTGAACTTTTCTTTGACAATATATGTTGGTGTTAAATGACTGCTCCTCTGTCTTATATTAATACATCTATTTTTGATATGATTGAGTCCCTCAATAAAGGTCCATATTACATGCATCTGGGTATATTTGAACTGCTGATTAAATTTTTGTGAACCTGAACTCTTTCATGCTCCTAGATCCTTTTTTTAATGGGTCCTTCCAAGGCATTTTATTCCTTTTATAAAACATAGCTCATTCTACTTTGTGCCATAGTTTATGTACTTTGTCTTATGTCCTATCTTAGGTGGGTTTCTGAGAAGCAGAGCATCTGTCTGGGTGATTGGGTAGTGACTTTGCAGCCTCTGAAGCTTAGCGACTTCTGTTGAGCCAAGATTGAGGAGCAGCTATGAGTTGTTCTCACCCAACACACAGCAACTAGGCTATAGGAAAAGGGTCCTAGATGTGACACCAACAGCATCCACTCTAGTCACCCGTGATTTTGTAACGCTGAGTATGGAGTGTATTGTTCATCTCTGTAGTCTCCATAATCCTGTTCATGTCTTGCATAGGGAAGCCACTAGTTGGTGGAACTGATTTGTCAAAGATCTGGAGGAAATGCCCCCTAGTTTGCTGTCATTCCAATTCACTGCCATTTGTAATAACAAACACCTGTGAGGGACTTAGCCCAACCTCCTCAAGCAGCAGAGAACCAGAGTATGTGGGTAACAGAGAGAAGAATATGCAAGTTTGTATTGCATGTTCCAAGAATCTCGTTACCCTGTCAACTCAAAAGCTGTCTAAGGACCAAATGCTCAAATTCAGAATAGGCAAAAATACTCCTTAATACCAAGGCAAACATATCAAAGAGCAGAACTTCAGTCTGCTCCACTTGGCTCATAAGCTATTTTTGTTTTCTTAAGTTATTTTTGTTTTCTTAAGCTTTATAAAGGTAATACACACATATGGTTAAACATGAAAATGATATAAAAGAGTAATAAATAAATAGTAAAAACCTATTTCTTAATTGTGGCTTTTATTTCCACTTCCCATAGCTAACTAGTGTTAACAATTTCTTATATTTCTACCCAGAAATAATTGTAGGCATATAAGCACATATATTTATGAATTTATATACAAAGATATTATAGTATATATATTGCTTTCTCCTTTTATCCCCACTAATAATAGATCTTACAGGTCTTTCCACATCAACACATCTATCTATCTATGTAGATATATTTCATTTTTTAAATGATGATGTAGATGTCTTACAATTTATTTAATCTGTCCCTGTTTAATGGATATTTACATTGTTTCTAGTTTTCAGCTCTTACAAATAATTTTTTTGCTATTACACATTTTCTCCACTACAAAATGTGTTCTTATATGTATTTCTTTGTATGTTTCCTTAACACTATTAAATTGAAAACCCTATGATTGTTTCTCAACAGAAAAATGGCATCATGGGTAATGAATGTGGCCGCCATATTCCTTACATCTATGTTGAATAATGTATATTTAGCCTAAGTTATACTTTCTCACTCTGTGCCCATGTTTTCAGCCTTTTTCCCAGAATGCAAAACTTAAAATCAGAAAATGTAAAAGTTGTCACAGTTGAAAAAAGCTAGACACAATTCTCAACTGTAGGACATCATAACAGCAAGTTCTAAGATCCACAGAGCTATATAATTTAAATAATAAGATAATTACCTTGCGTGGAACAGAAATTCGGAATCTCGTTGAGAATTTAAGAAGTTCAGTATTAAGAGCTTATCCAATTCAAGTCTATTTCAGAAACATAATCAGACTTTCCAGAAATTCAGCCATGATGTATTAAAAGCACTTATTATCTTTTTGCTTGCAGTGAAGTACATGCGAGAAGCCACGCCCTATGTGAAGAAAGGATCCCCAGTATCCGAGATTGGGTGGGAAACGCCTCCGCCTGAATCTCCTCGATTAGGGGGCAGCACCTCAGAACCCCCGTCATCGCAGTCCTTCTCCTTCCACAGAGACCGGAAAAGCATCCCCCTCAAAATGTGCTACGTCACTCGGAGTATGGCCTTGGCCGACCCTGAGAACAGGTAAACAGGGTCAAAACTCTCCGCTGTATTGAGCAGCTCCTTGACCTCTCAGGCTAAATGGGGCTTTCACCAGGTTGCCCTCATGTTCTGAAAACACATCATGGCTTCCAAAGAAAAGCATGAAAGGGCCATGCTGAGAAGTGTGTGTGTGTGTGTGCGTGTAAGAGAGAGAGAGAGACAGAGACAGAGAAGAGAGAATCTATACACTGAGCACTGGTTCTGGAAAGAGTTGAAGAACTAGAATCAGTATCCTAAATGTCTTCAGGGCTCATTACCAGTCCACATGACTTAGGCCAAGTTTCTTAAACCGCTTAACCTCAGTTTTGTCATCTCTAAGATGGGAATAATTGAAAGAGATGCTTTGTTGGGTTGTGAGAATTAAATTAGGAAATCCATGTGATATAGTTTGGATGTTTGTCCCCTCCAAATCTCATGTTGAAATGTGATCCCCAGTGTTGGAGATGGGGTCCAGTGACAGGTGTTTGGGTCATGGGGGCAGATCTCTCATGAATGGCTTGGTGCCCACCCCGGTGTAGTGAGTTCTTGCTCTATTAGTTTAAGTGAGAGCTGGTTATTTAAAAGAGCATGGCATACCTCCCCTCTCTTTCTTGCTCCCTCTCTTCCCATGTAACTTGTTGGCACCCCCCGCCCCTTCCACCATGAGTGGAAGCTCCCTGAAGCCCTCATCAGAAGCAGATGCTGGTATATAACCTGCAGAACCATGAGCCAGATAAACCTCTTTCCTTAAATTCCCCAGCCTCAGGTATTCCTTTAGAGCAATACAAAAGGAATTAATGCACCATGTAAGGTGCTCAGCACAGGAAAACTTTCCATGAATATAAGCTACAGTAATGTTTCTTATTAATGTTAGATAGTAATAAGCAAGTTCACCTTACTAGGCCTCAGTGCTGTCAACTGTATACTTGGAGGGTTAGATGAGAGTTGCTTTAAGGCTATTTTCTACTTTAAGCATCTCTTTATGCTCAAGAGAGCAAAAGGAGTGGCTTTGGTCCAAGTCTGGAATGCTGTTGCCCAAAGTCGGTACATGACTTTGCATGCCACAGGCTAGATATATCACCCAACCCATGGCAATTATAAGGAATGCAGCCAAGAGGAAGTAAAATTCAGGGTCCCTCATCCCCCAGAAGTCTTACTTTAGCTCAGTAGAAGAGAAAAGGTACATTTTAGGAGGAAAACAAGAGAAATAAAGAGAGTGAGGAATTGAGTCAGCAAATGGGGAATCTTGGTGACCTTTGCATCCACATTAAAGTGCTAAAAATAGGAACCGCTCCACTGGCCCTTATTTAGAATGTGTGTGGGACAGCTGCAACCCACCCGAATAGAGAGTATTTGGCTAGGCTCAGAGTTGCTGATGGGAGTAGGGGCAGGGAGAAAGTTGCTTCCTTGGCTCCCAGCTCAATGTCTTTTTTGTTCTCATCTCAGTTAGCTCACTCTAAAGACGCTGCCAGGGCCCTTCTGGCTCTGGCCAGCTGCAAGATCCTTCTACTCTGCTCTCCTTACTCCTCCTGTATTAGTTATTTTGTACAGGGATTGGCCAGTTGTACAAGAAAGCCAGCAAGTATCGGCAAGAGGGGTAAGAGCAGACAGATTGGGAAGGACACAGAGCTCATCGCTGGTCTCTGTTCTCTGTTTTGTTCACCACAATTTCTGCAGAGTTCCTGGGCCTGCAGTCGATGTCCTGGTTATTCTAAGTCTCCTTTTCCCTGGCCTTTTACCCACCCAATAAAACAAGTCCCGTCTCCCAAGGATCTAATGTCAAAGTTTTCAGATGTGATGAACTCCATGTAGTATTGAGTGCCTATCATGTGCATTATACTAATTAATGTAGACCACAGACTGCAAAGTGGCAGCCTATAGGTATACCCAGCCTACAGATATGGTTAGGTTTTTTTTTTTTTTTTTTTTTGGAATAGTCTATCTAGTGTTTAAATAAATTTGAATTAGTTGCTATGTTCAATAATTGAGAAATTTCACATTTAAAAAGCCAGGTTTCTGCTTTTCTAGAAAAGTTGGAAGAACTGGTCATGTTATTAGGCCCACATTGATGCAGCAGCGCAGTAATATACCAGAGCTCAGTAGAGTTTTCTCCTTTGACAAGGGAATGAACTCTCCTCATCATTTCTGTTACCCTATACTTACAGAATTCAATTAATTACCTGCCTAATCTTTGAATTTGTAACCCCGCTTAGTCCTCTTGACAGCTCTGTTTCTTTCATTGTCCCCATTCTACAGACAAAAAATTGAGACAAAAAATGTTTATATAAGTTCTCAACATTATATAGCTGTTATATAGTCTAGCTGGGCTTCAAACTCATACCTATAGGAAGGGTGACAGTGTCAGTTAATCATTTCCAGAAAAATGCAAACCGAGACAAAAACTTACTGGGACATTATAGGAGCAATTCATACACTAGGGAGAAAATTTGAATAGATGATTTCTTGGGTTTCTCCCAGAATTAGACTGAGATGCCACAACAGCACTCCCAGGTCATTTAATTATATTTTAAAGACGATTTTGGGAGACACCAGACCTTAATCCAGATATTGGAAACTTCAGTCTGTGTGTCAAGCCAGTAGAGGAGAATAAGTTTCAAACTTTTATATTGGTGCTCGTCAAGTCCACCAGTGATGATCATACACAGGGCTTCCCCTGTGGGAGAGGGAGAGCCTGTTCTGCTGTGTTGTGAGAACCAGCAGGGCAGAATCGAACATGAGAATCCAGCTAAGCCAGATGGTTCCGAAGGGACTTCAGGTCCCAGCAGGTCCCAAACTGCTGCTAACAAGAAGATTGGGGGCCTAGGTGAGGCTTGCCCATGGTAGAGGAAGAGAAGAAAATAAAAAGGAAACAAATATTTTATGAAACTCCAGTTACAGGCTGAGCAGAGTATGGTGTACCATTCAGAAATGTGGAATCTGCAAAACCCAACTCTATGCTAAGTGCAAGAGACACACCTAACAGAGTGATTTTAAAAAGTGAAAGATACAAGGGTGGGCGAAAGCTTACAAGGCAAATGCAAACTATTAAATAACAACAGAAAGCATTGATTTTGATCTTGATATAAGACAAGGTAAAATGCAGGCTAAAAAATGTCCAAGGTAAAATGTCCATAAAGTAGCACAAGGAAGGATTGATTTATGTTGAAGGCCAGATTTCACAAGCAACATCCAGTAGTTATGAATACATACCACATAACAAAACAGCAACTTTTAGAACGGAAACTGCAGAAGATGCAAGAAGAAATAGATAGAAACATACTCATATTAGGTATTTCAACATATACCACTTTCCATCCAAGTAAGGGCAAGTAGAGGACACAGATAAATACAGTAATCCCCCCTTCTTCATGGAAGGAATGTAACAGGACCCACAGTAGATGACTGAAACCATGGATAGTACTGACTCCTCTATACACTGTGTTTTTCCTATACATACATACCTATGATAAAGTTTAATTTATAAAGTAGGCACAGTAAGGCCGGGCGCGGTGGTTCAAGCCTGTAATCCCAGCACTTTGGGAGGCCGAGACGGGCGGATCACGAGGTCAGGAGATCGAGACCATCCTGGCTAACACCGTGAAACCCCGTCTCTACTAAAAATACAAAAAACTAGCCGGGCGAGGTGGTGGGCGCCTGTAGTCCCAGCTGCTCCGGAGGCTGAGGCAGGAGAATAGCGTAAACCCGGGAGGTGGAGCTTGCAGTGAGCTGAGATCTGGCCACTGCACTCCAGCCCGGGTGACAGAGCAAGACTCCATCTCAAAAAAAAAAAAAAAAAAAGTAGGCACAATAAGAGATTAACAACAGTACTAATACTATAGAACAATTATAACAATATACTGTAATAAAAGTTATGTGAATATGGTCTCTCTCTCTCTCAAAATATTTTATTGTACTGATTTTTGGACTGCAGTTGACCTCAGATAACTGAAACCATGGAAAGTGGAACCATAAGTAAGGGACGACTTACTATAATTATTTAGAAGACCCAAACAACATGATAAATAAGGTAGATCTGCATACATTGCAAACTCTTTACCTTGATAATAGAGAATACACTTATTTTTCAAGTCCACAAAGAACACTGACAAAATTAACCACAGATCAGGTCACAAAGATAATGCAGTAAGTTCCATTAGGTACAAATAATACAAACAATAGCCTCTGATGACAGTGGAATAAAACTAGAAAATCAATAACAAAACCAAGCCACACAAAGCCTTTTGTTCATGGGCTTTTAAAAGCTCTCTGTAAAATAACTCTTGGGTCAAAAGGGAACTATCAACTGACATTGTTGCATTTCTTCAAAGATAAATAATAATGAAAATAATGCATCCATTAAATATGAAGAGAAAGAAGGATAAAGAGTGTAGAGTGTGGAGTCAACTAGACACACAGTGGAATCTTAGTTCTATCCCTTACATGTGAATTTAAGCAAGAATCTCATTTAATTTAAATAACCATCCTAGGTAGTGGGAACTCTTCTTTCTACTTTATAGACAGTGATACTTAGCTGAGAAATGAGAGTTGAAGCAAATGGTAGATCTCAGATTCAAACCCAAGCCTAGCTGACCTCAAGCCCAATTTCTGCATCATCACACACATTGCCTCTAACTTCAGCACCTGGCAGAGTCACTCACATGAACTGTAAGCACCTTGGCCAGGAGTTAATGGTCTCCTGGGAGCTAAAACCTGTGAACCGATGACAAATGCCACAGCATCTTGGGGCTCATCCTCTCAGTTGGTGACACACAGGTGCCTATAGTCTGAGTAAAAACTCTAATGTCCAATTTCTCAAATACAAACAGCCATAGAACAGTAGGCAGGATTGCTGCTCTTTCTGTGAAAAAGGTCACCCAGCAGGCATTGAATCCACAAGAATATGTGACTGCTAGTGGCTGTCAGTAATTACAATATATTTTTATTATTCTACCTCTTAAATATCTCTTGTTTTTCATATTCAGCTGTTCACAGCCGCTTTCCTGAACCAGGCCCACATCCTTAGTCCCTGAGGGTATTTGGGTGTTTCTTACAGGGTGTTTTGTTGGTAGTTTGCTCTTTCCCCGTTCCCCACCATGTACTGTGTACCTAGCTAGCCAAGGGAATCTGAAACACCTGAAATTTACCCCTTCCGTCAAAATGGCTGGCTGTCACCTGCACTCATATCGAAACTGCTCAGTATTGCATAAAAACCCCTTTAGGCTTTAGATATTCCCTAACTGTTCAGCTCCTCTTTACCTCATCCTTTCTGTTCCAGCATCCCCTAAATAATTTGTATACTTCCTACAATTGTCTTCCTGACAACTTCCTACTTGCCCTTTAAGCCTCAGGATAAACATTCTTTATACCTGCTGTGTCAATTTGTTCATTATAGCATGCTTCATAATAACTTGTGATTTTTTTCTTACATGCCTACTCAGTTCCTAAGTCATAAGCCTTCTGCGCTCTGAGACACTCCATGTTTTCATTTTATTACCCCAGATATCTAAAACTTTGGCATTCAAAACTATTTTTGTTCATAAATGATAAATAGTATATTTATCTGCTCGTTTTTCATATTCTTCTCTAAAAATGTCTTTTGAAAAAAATCTTCCACTAAATAGTCTTGGGAATAAGGGAATAAATAAAAGCATAGTTCTCTTCTGACAGACATAGGAAGCTTAAAGAAACCAGGACAATCCATTAACCAAGCCTGTCACTGGATTGTGAGCAGCTGTGCTACAATGGGCAGTTTATGAGGCTTTAAGTCATTACTCTTTGTACTGCTGCGTAACAGAGTCCACTGTAGATTTTCATGCTTAAATTATGGAAAGATTGACATCATCTTTCTTGGGAAACAGTGTACATCTCTATTTATGGTGCACAAATGAAACATTCACAGAAGGTGCTGTCTTGGTTTGAAATGGAAAACCTCTGCTAGGCTGCACTGTGATTCAGAGGGGTGTGATCTGTTAAGTCCTGTAAGATGTCTGGATACGTTGCTACAAGGTACCCTTAGTGATGTCACCACAATCCAGTGCTTGAGTTTCAGCCACAGAAGATCAGAAACTTGATTTAGTTGGCATAGTGTTAGCGGATCCATCTCTAAGGGGTTGACTCACATTAACCAAATAGGCAAAATTTGCTTATGATGAGCAACACCATTGTCAAATAGATGGAAATGCCCACATGGGAGGATCTATATGCCCTCTCATTGTGAGCAGGCTGTATTGAAAGACAAATGTGAATATGAGCAGAATTCCAGAACACTAAGTATTAATGACTCAAACAATGTGGACTTTCAAAGCAGAGCAATGCACTCTTTCTGAGTAGATAAGCTACACAAGAAATTATACTGTCTTGAAAGTGATTTGGTGAGTGTGGAATCAATATAAGGTGTGCTAATAGACCTTAGGAAGTATGTTTTAGACAAGTAAGCTGAAAGCCCTCCCTTCCAGGACAGGGAGAGCCTTGCCAAGGTGACCCTTATGTAAATTTTTGCTTTGCCAAGACTCCCACTCCTTTGGGCTGTACATAAATAGCCTGAGGTTTCCCATGTGGCCCTTCCCTGTCCTTTCATGGCTAATTTATCCCCTTCAATTCACATGGTTCTTTCTTCCTGTGAGTACAAAACAGTGGATTTGGGTTTTGCTTATCAAACTTAATCACTTTTCATTCTGGGCTCCTTGAAGTTGTTCTCATAGTACCCTGTGTTGACTTTTAGATGATTGGAAGTACTTTAGTTGTACATTCATAGACAGATGGTCTTTGGTGGCTACCAAGAGAGGAATCGTTTTACCAGTTCAGCCTTTCTCCCCTTTTTCCCACACATTCTTGCCCCCTCATGTCTTATATAGAACTCTCAACTGTATTTATTAAACTTTGAATACTGTTGAAACATTTCCTCCTTTAGTGCATCGATGGTGAAGATTTATGAGGTGGTTTTTCCTGTCTTTTCTCCTCTGCCTTTGTTTATGAAAAGTGCTTCTCTTTTTAAGAGGCCCACAAAATATGTATTTTCTGAATGTAGTTTCTTCATTCTTTGCTGGGCACATCATGGTGGCTTCATAATGGAAACTATTGCCAGAACTCATGATTGACATTACATTTTGGAAACAGAAAAATATATATATAAAGTATATGTATATGGTGCTATAATAAGTAATGTTTTACATATATAAAAACAGGTCCAGATTAAATGCATGCTTGTATCAGTGAATAAAACTCTAGGGTTACAGTTATTATAGAAAATATGGGTTTGGGGGGGCGGAGCAAGATGGCTGAATAGGAACAGCTCCAGTCTCCAACTCCCAGCACGAGCGACACAAAAGACTGGGGATTTCTGCATTTTGAACTGAGGTACTGGGGTCATCTCACTAGGGAGTGCTGGACGATCGGTGCTGGTCAGCTGCTACAGCCCAACCAGCGAGAGCTGAAGCAGGGCGAGGCATCGCCTCACCTGGGAAGCACAAGGGGGAAGGGAATCCCTTTTCCTAGCCAGGGGAACTGAGACACACAACACCTGGAAAATTGGGTAGCTCCCACCCCAATACTGCGCTTTAAGCAAACGGGCACACCAGGAGATTATACCCCACACCTGGCCGGGAGGGTCCCACGCCCACGGAGCCTCCCTCATTGCTAGCACAGTAGTCTGCGATCTAACCGCAAGGCAGCAGCGAGGCTGGGGGAGGGGCGCCCACCATTGCTGAGGCTTAAGTAGGTAAACAAAGCTGCTGGGAAGCTCGAACTGGGTGGAGCTCACAGCAGCTCAAGGAAACCTGCCAGTCTCTGTAGACCCCACCTCTGGGGACAGGGCACAGCTAAACAACAACAAAAAAAGCAGGAGAAACCTCTGCAGAAGCAAACAACTCTGTCTGACAGCTTTGAAGAGAGCAGTGGATCTCCCAACACAGAGGGTGAGATCAGAGAAGGGACAGACTGCCTGCTCAAGTGGGTCCCTGACCCCTGAGTAGCCTAACTGGGAGGCATCCCCCACTAAGGGCAGTCTGACACCCCACACCTCACAGGGTGGAATACACCCCTGAGAGGAAGCTTCCAAAGTAAGAATCAGACAGGTACACTCGCTGTTCAGCAATATTCTATCTTCTGCAACCTCTGCTGCTGATACCCAGGCAAACAGGGTCTGGAGTGGACCTCAAGCAATCTCCAACAGACCTACAGCTGAGGGTCCTGACTATCAGAAGGAAAACTATCAAACAGGAAGACACCTATACCAAAACCCCATCAGTACATCACCATCATCAAAGACCAGAGGCAGATAAAACCACAAAGATGGGGAAAAAGCAGGGCAGAAAAGCTGGAAATTCAAAAAATAAGAGCGCATCTCCCCCTGCAAAAGAGCGCAGCTCATCGCCAGCAATGGATCAAAGCTGGTCAGAGAACGACTTTGACGAGATGAGAGAAGAAGGCTTCAGTCCATCAAACTTCTCAGAGCTAAAGCTGGAATTACGTACCCAGCGCAACGAAACTAAAAATCTTGAAAAAAAAGTGGAAGCATTGACAGCTAGAATAATTAATGCAGAGAAGGTCATAAACGAAATGACAGAGATGAAAACCATGACACGAGAAATACGTGACAAATGCACAAGCTTCAGTAACGCTAACGACTCGATCACTGGAAGAAAGAGTATCAGTGATTGAGGATCAAATGAATGAAATGAAGCGAGAAGAGAAACCAAAAGAGAAAAGAAGAAAAAGAAATGAACAAAGCCTGCAAGAAGTATGGGATTATGTAAAAGACCAAATCTACGTCTGATTGGGATGCCTGAAAGTGAGGGGGAAAATGGAACCAAGTTGGAAAACACTCTTCAGGATATCATCCAGGAGAACTTTCCCAACCTAGTAGGGCAGGCCAACATTCAACTTCAGGAAATACAGAGAACGACCACAAAAATAATCCTCCAGAAGAGCAACTCCAAGACACATAATTGCCAGATTCACCAAAGTTGAAATGAAGGAAAAAATCTTAAGGGCAGCCAGAGAGAAAGGTCGGTTACCCACAAAGGGAAGCCCATCAGACTAACAGCAGATCTCTCGGCAGAAACTCTACAAGCCAGAAGAGAGTGGGGGCCAATATTCAACATTCTTAAAGAAAATAATTTTAAATCCAGAATTTCATATCCAGCCAAACTAAGTTTCATAAGTGAAGGAGAAATAAAATCCTTTACAGATAAGCAAATGCTTAGAGATTTTTGTCACCACCAGGCCTGCCTTACAAGAGACCCTGAAGGAAGCCCTAAACATGGAAAGGAACAACCGGTACCAGCCATTGCAAAAACATGCCAAAATGTAAAGACCATCGAGGCTAGGAAGAAACTGCATCAACTAATGAGCAAAATAACCTCATGCTCATTGGCAGGATCAAGTTCACACATAACAATATTAACCTTAAATGTAAATGGACTAAATGCTCCAATTAAAAGACACAGACTGGCAAACTGGATAAAGAATCAAGACCCATCAGTCTGCTGTATTCAGGAGACCCCTCCATGCAGAGACATACATAGGCTCAAAATAAAGGGATGGAGGAAGATCTACCAAGCAAATGGAGAACAAAAAAAAGCAGGGGTTGCAATCCCAGTCTCTGATAAAACAGACTTTAAACCATCAAAGATCAAAAGAGACAAAGAAGGCCATTACATAATGGTAAAGGGATCAATTCAACAGGAAGAGCTAACTATCCTAAATATATATGCACCCAATACAGGAGCACCCAGATTCATAAAGCAAGTCCTTAGAGACTTACAAAGAGACTTAGACTCCCATACAATAATAATGCAAGACTTTAACACCCCACTGTCAACATTAGACAGATCAACGAGACAAAGTTAACAAGGATATCCAGGAACTGAACTCAACTCTGCACCAAGCGGACCTAATAGACATCTACAGAACTCTCCACCCCATATCAACAGAATACACATTCTTCTCAGCACCACATCACACTATCCCAAAGTTGACCACATAGTTGGAAGTAAAGCACTCCTCAGCAAATGTAAAAGAACAAATTATAACAAACTGTCTCTCAGACCACAGTGCAATCAAACTAAACTAGGACTCAGCTAAGAAACTCAATCAAAACCGCTCAACTACATGGAAACTGAACAACCTCCTCCTGAATGACGATTGGTACATAAAGAAATGAAGGCAGAAATAAAGATGTTCTTTGAAACCAATGAGAACAAAGATACAACATACCAGAATCTCTGGGACACATTTAAAGCAGTGTGTAGAGGAAAATTTATAGCACTAAATGCCCACAAGAGAAAGCTGGAAAGATCTAAAATTGACACTCTAACATCACAATGAAAAGAACTAGAGAAGCAAGAGCAAACACATTGAAAAGCTAGCAGAAGGCAAGAAATAACTAAGATCAGAGCAGAACTGAAGGAGATAGAGACATAAAAAACCCTCCAAAAAAATCAATGAATCCAGGAGCTGGTTTTTTGAAAAGATCAACAAAATTGATAGACTGCTAGCAAGACTAATAAAGAAGAAAAGAGAGAAGAATCAAATAGACACAATAAAACATGATAAAGGGGATATCACCACCGACCCCACAGAAATACAAACTACCATCACAGAATATTATAAACACCTCTACGCAAATCAACTAGAAAATCTAGAAGAAATGGATAATTTCCTGGACACTTACACTCTCCCAAGACTAAACCAGAAAGAAGTTGAATCCCTGAATAGACCAATAGCAGGCTCTGAAATTGAGGCAATAATTAATAGCCTACCAACCAAAAAAAGTCCAGGACCAGATGGATTCACAGCTGAATTCTACCAGAGGTACAAGGAGGAGCTGGTACCATTCTTTCTGAAACGATTCCAATCAATAGAAAAAGAGGGAATCCTCCCTAACTCATTTTATGAGGCCAACATCATCCTGATACCAAAGCCTGGCAGAGACACAACAAAAAAAGAGAATTTTAGACCAATATCCCTGACGAACATCGATGCAAAAATCCTCAATAAAATACTGGCAAACCGGATTCAGCAGCACATCAAAAAGCTTATCCACCATGATCAAGTGGGCTTCATCCCTGGGATGCAAGGCTGGTTCAACATTCGCAAATCAATAAACATAATCCAGTATATAAACAGAACCAAAGACAAGAACCACATGATTACCTCAATAGATGCAGAAAAGGCTTTTGACAAAATTCAACAGCCCTTCATGCTAAAACGCTCAATAAATTCGGTATTGATGGAATGTACCTCAAAATAATAAGAGCTATTTATGACAAACCCACAGCCAATATCATACTGAATGGGCAAAAACTGGAAAAATTCCCTTTGAAAACTGGCACAAGACAGGGATGCCCTCTCTCACCACTCCTATTCAACATAGTGTTGGAAGTTCTGGCTAGGGCAATCAGGCAAGAGAAAGAAATAAAGGGTATCCAGTTAGGAAAAGAAGAAGTCAAATTGTCCCTGTTTGCAGATGACATGATTGTATATTTAGAAAACCCCATCGTCGCAGCCCAAAATCTCCTTAAGCTGATAAGCAACTTCAGCAAAGTCTCAGGATACAAAATTAATGTGCAAAAATCACAAGCATTCCTACACACCAGTAACAGACAGAGAGCCAAATCGTGAATGAACTTCCATTCACAATTGCTTCAAAGAGAATAAAATACCTAGGAATCCAACTTACAAGGGATGTAAAGGATCTCTTCAAGGAGAACTACAAACCACTGCTCAGTGAAATCAAAGAGGACACAAACAAATGGAAGAACATACCATGCTCATTGATAGGAAGAATCAATATCGTGAAAATGGCCATACTGCCCAAGGTAATTTATAGATTCAATGCCATCCCCATCAAGCTACCAATGAGTTTCTTCACAGAATTGGAAAAAACTGCTTTAAAGTTCATATGGAACCAAAAAAGAGCCCGCATTGCCAAGACAATCCTACGTCAAAAGGACAAAGCTGGAGGCATCACGCTACCTGACTTCAAACTATACTACAAGGCTACACAGTAACCAAAACAGCATGGTACTGGTACCAAAACAGAGATATAGACCAATGGAACAGAACAGAGTCCTCAGAAATAATACCACACATCTACAGCCATCTGATCTTTGACAAACCTGAGAGAAACAAGAAATGGGGAAAGGATCCCTATTTAATAAATGGTGCTGGGAAAATTGGCTAGCCATAAGTAGAAAGCTGAAACTGGATCCTTTCCTTACTCCTTATACGAAAATTAATTCAAGATGGATTAGAGACTTAAATGTTAGATCTAATACCATAAAAACCCTAGAAGAAAATCTAGGTAGTACCATTCAGGACATAGGCATGGGCAAGGACTTCATGTCTAAAACCTAAAGCAACGGCAGCAAAAGCCAAAATTGACAAATGGGATCTAATTAAACTAAAGAGCTTCTGCACAGCAAAAGAAACTACCATCAGAGTGAACAGGCAACCTACAGAATGGGAGAAAATTTTTGCAATCTACTCATCTCACAAAGGGCTAATATCCAGAACCTACAAAGAACTCAAACAAATTTACAAGAAAAAAACAAACAACCCCATCAAAAAGTGGGCAAAGGATATGAACAGACATTTCTCAAAAGAAGACATTCATACAGCCAACAGACCCATGAAGAAATGCTCATCATCACTCGCCATCAGAGAAATCCAAATCAAAACCACAATGAGATACCATCTCATACCAGTTAGAATGGCAATCATTAAAAAGTCAGGAAACAACAGGTGTGGAGAGGATGTGGAGAAATAGGAACACTTTTACACTGTTGGTGGGATTGTAAACTTTCAACCATTATGGAAAACAGTATGGCGATTCCTCAAGGCTAGAACTAGATGTACCATATGACCCAGCCACCCCACTACTGGGTATATA
The DNA here is from genome assembly GCF_009764315.1 of Trachypithecus francoisi. NCBI lineage: Eukaryota > Metazoa > Chordata > Mammalia > Primates > Cercopithecidae > Trachypithecus > Trachypithecus francoisi. The sequence goes on along the minus strand of NW_022681472.1, from coordinate 75,478,473 downwards.
CCCAAAGGATTATAAATCATGCTGCTATAAAGACACATGCACACGTATGTTTATTGCGGCACTATTCACAACAGCAAAGACTTGGAATCAACCCAAATGTCCATCTGTGACAGACTGGATGAAGAAAATGTGGCACATATACACCATGGAATACTATGCAGCCATAAAAAAGGATGAGTTTGCATCCTTTGTAGGGACATGGATGCAGCTGGAAACCATCATTCTTAGCAAACTATCACAAGAACAGAAAACCAAACACCGCATGTTCTCTCATAGGTGGGAACTGAACAATGAGATCACTTGGACTCGGGAAGGGGAACATCACACACTGGGGCCTATCATGGGGAGGGGGGAGTGGGGAGGGATTGCACTGGGAGTTATACCTGATATAAATGAGGAATTGATTGGTGCTGATGAGTTGATGGGTGCAGCACACCAACATGGCACAAGTATACATATGTAACCTGCACGTTATGCACATGTACCCTAGAACTTAAAGTATAATAATAAAAAATAAAAAATAAAAAATTTAAAAATAAATTTAAAAAAAAACAAAAAAAAAAAAAAAGAAAAAAAAAAAGAAAATATGGGTTTAAATCCCAAGTCCGTTACTTATTCCCTTTAAGTAAATCATCCAATCTCTCTGATTTTCAGACTCCTTTGCTATAGTCTTAATGTTTGTGTCCCCCCACCCCATAAATTCATACATTGAAACCTAATCTTTAATGTAATAATACTAAGAGATGAGACCTTTGGAGGCAGTTAGGTCATGAGGTTCATACTTCATGAATGGAATGAGTGCCCTTTTATAAAAGAGGCTAAAGGGAGCCTGTTTTCCCCTTAGACCATGCAAGGACATATAGTAGGTACCAGCTATGAGGAATGCACCTTCACCACACACCAAATCTGCTGGTGCCTTAATCTTAGACTGTCTAATCTCCAGAATTGTGAGAAAAAAATTTCTATTGTTTGTAAACTACTCAATCTAAGATATTTTTTATAGCAACCTGAATAGACTAAGAAATTGATACAGAATTGGGGTATTGCTATAGCGAAGACCTAAAAATGTAGAAGTGGTCTTGGAACTGGGTAATGGATAGAGGCTGGAAGAATTTTGAGGTACAATGCTGTGAAAGGAGATTTAAGGACAATTCTGGTGAGGTTTCAGAAGAGGAGAGCTGTAAAGAAAGCCTCAGTCTTCTTCGAAATTATCTAGGTGGTCATGGTCAGAATATTGGTATAAATACGGTGGTAAAGGCAGTTCTGATTAGGTCTCAGATGGAAATGTGGAATATGGTATTGGACAATGCAGGAAAGGCCATCCTCATTATAAAGTGGCAAAGGACTTTGCTAAATTGTGTTTGTGTCCTAGAGTTTTGTGGAGGGAGGAACTTATGAACAATAAAATAGAATATTTGACAGAAGAAATATCTAAGCAAAGTGCCGAGGGTGTGGCATGGCTTCTCCTGACTGCTTATAGTAAAAGGCAAGAAGATATACATGATTAAAAATGGAATTTATAATCAAAACAGATGCAACACTTAAAGATCTGGAAAATTCCCAGCCTGACCCTGTTGTAAATAATGAAAAAAATGTGTCCTGGAGAGAACACAAAGAGTGTAGCCAAATGAACCTTTGATAAAGAGATTAGGATGACTAGGTGGAATCCAGATGCTATTTATTCATCAAGACAATGGAAGATTGACCCTGAAGGCATTTGGAGATTTAAGGCTGCCAGGGCCTTGGGAACAGAACAATTTAATGACTCTGCTCTGTGCCTTGTGTTACATTGATCCTTGGCTGCCCCAGTTGTGGCTCAAGTGGCCCCAGGCATGGCTTAGGCTACCCTCTGGAAGGCACAGGTAGTAAAACTTGGCAGTATCTGCAGGGTGCCACTACACCAATACACAGGCTGCACAAGCAGTGAGGACATGGCTATCTCCACCTAGATTTCAAAGGATGCCATGTGGGGCCTTGGGGCCCAGAAAGAGAACAGAGGTGGGACCACCAAAGAGAACCCCCACTAGGGCAGTGCCCACTAGAGCTGTGGGGCCGGTATCATCACAGAGAGCCCCCACTAAGGCAGTGCCTAGCAGAGCCATAAGGGCAGAGCCACCTCAGGGACCAGACCTCCCACCAGTAGAGCCATCAGTGTGGAACTCCTGCCTGGGACAGTTGCAGGCATGCAACTTCAGCCTATGAGAGCTGCCACATTGACTGTGCCCATCAAAGCCATCCAGGTAGAGCAGGGCTACCTGGAGCCTGGGGGGGCCCAACCCCCATCCCAGTGTGTCTGGAAGGCAGGACTTTGAGTCAAGGAAAATTATTCTGGAGAATTAAGATTCAATTTTTGCCGGGCACGGTGGCTCATGCCTATAATCCCAGCACTTTGGGGTGCCAAGGCAGGTGGAGTACCTGAGGTCAGGAGTTCAAGACCAGCCTAGCCAACACGGTGAAATTCCGTCTCTACTAAAAATACAAAAAATTAGCTGGGTGTGGTGGCAGATGCCTCTAATCCCAGCTACTCAGGAGGCTGAGGCAGGATAATTGCTTGAACCTGGGAGGCAGAGGTTGCAGTGAGCTGAGATCATGCCACTGCACTCCAGCCTGGGCAACAGAATGAGACTCAGTCTCAAAAAAAAAAAAAAAAAAATTTCAATTTTTGCCCTGTTGGGTATAGATTTGGTCAAGACCTGTTATTCCTTTCTTTCTTCCTATTTTTCCGTTTCTCTCCTATTCCATGCCTGTTCCACCATTGCATTTTGAAATACATAATTTGTCTGATTTCACAGGCCTCCATCTGGAGGGAAAGTTGCTTCAAGATTAAGCATATCTTTGAGTCTCACTTATATATGATTTAGACGACATTTAGAGAGACTTCAGATTTTAGACTTTTGAGTTGATGCTGGAATGAGTTAAGAATTTTGGGGGCTATTTTGATGGAATGAATGTATTTTGCATGTGAGAAAGACATGAATTTGGGCATGCTAGGGGCAGAATGTTATGGTCTGAATGTTTGTGTCTCCCCAAAATTCATATGTTGACAACTCATCTCCAGTGTGACAGTATTCAGAGATGGGGCCTGTGGAAGATGATTAGGCCATAAGGTCTCCACCCTCATGAACAGGATTAGGGCCTTTATAAAAGAGGCCCAAGGGTGCCTATTTGCCCCTCCTGCTACATAAGGACACATAATAGGCACTATGAGGCTCTAACCAGACACCAATCTGCTAGTGCCTTGATCTTGGACTTTCCAGTCCCCAGACTGTGATCAATAAATTTATGTTATTTATACGTTTCACAGTCAGAAGTATTTTGTTATAGCAGACTAAGACATTACCTAACAGACTAAGACATTATCTATAAAATGTGGCCAATAATATAATCATGTATGATTTTTATGATAGATGACTTAATGTTGGCATCCTCTAATTCCTGGCAGGATAACTATGGGGTAAATGTAGCCTTCAGTCAAACTATCCTCCTTGCTGGGTGCAAAAAAAAGGGATTTTTTTTTTTCTCTGTACTCAGAGTCCAGGAGAGAGAACTGGAAGGTCAAGCTGTCAAGCAGAGATTATTTTGTAAGACATTCTTTCACAGACATTTTTAAGCCTTTTGAGATTTCTGGCTTTTTATAGGGACCTCAGTTCCATTTTCCCAACTCATGGGTTCTCAAAACCTTAACTATCTTTTATTTGTCAAATTCCAAGTCCTCAGCCCACCCACCACTACCTGACCCACTACATACTACCTGTCTCAACCCCACCCCTACCCACTTTCCCAGGGATGCTTTATTATTAGCTTAAATACTCACCATTCAGATTTTTAATGCCACCCCCACCCCCTTTTGTTGACACCTGGGAGTTTCCTTTTCTTTGTTGTAAGATCAGCATTACACAAACAAGCACACTTTTCTTATTATACTTTATCTAGAAAACCCAGGTGTCAGTAGCAGAAGCATTCCTGAATTTATGTAGATCATTATTTTGCTGGAACTGGAAACCTCCTGAAACATGGCAGTGGAATTGCTTGTAACTGGCTATGTATATCAGGAACAAAAGTCAATATTCTATTTTTTCAAGTGTAATTTAACATAAGAAGTTAAACATTTATCATTCAATTTAAAACTAAAAACAAACAAAAAACTATGAGTATATTTTTTGGATAATTTACCTCCTTCATTTGAAATTATGGACTGCCCTCTACCACCAGAGCCACCATTTTGTTCATGCTTTTTCAGCTATCTATATATCTACCTATTTGTCTGTCTATCTATCTATCTATCTATCTATCTACCTATCTATCATCTATCTACCTACCTACCTACCCACCCACCTACATACATGTCAGTATTTGCTTCTCACTTAGAGGACCCATGTGAAATACTTTGTTACTGTAGAAAGGCTATACATACAAAGAGAGGTGATGTTAGCCTTAGATTCAACAGTGTGGACCCTCTGCATTTGAGAAATTTAGGAAGTCGAATACATAGTAACATTTCAGCAATCGTTTTAATGGTGGTTGGGAAGGAGAAGTTCAGAGAGGTTGGATTAAATTAGTCAGAAATTTGAAATAGGAAACAAGTGCTAATGGTTGTATTATTTTTAAGCATGCATCGTGAATGAGACTAAGTGAGGAAGTACTGCCTGGTGGCACTCATAACAGACCTAACAAAATAGATCATACAACTCCCTTTTCTAAGTTATTTTAAGTGAAATTTTAAATGTTATCAAAATGATAAAGGCAGATAATTTGAAACCCAAATAGATCTAAAAGATTTATTTTTTTAAAGCAATGGGAATTTATTAATTTTATGATGTCTTCCTCTTTTTGTTATGTCTCTTCACATGTCTTGTTAGAAGGATGTTGGAACTTCTAGATTGATGTTGTAAGGTTGTTTTTTTTTTTTCTCTATTGCTTACATCACACTTTTTTTACTTTATTTTTTAATCCTTCTCATGAATATATTTTTTTACCTTTCACCTGTCATGTTTTGGGTCTTTTTGTTTTCTGAATTGTTTTTATAGAATTTTGTTCTTTTTTGGATGTCGTATTTTCTGTTAATTCTTGGATAATAGTCTCTTTTTTTACTTTTCTTTGTATTCTTTGTTCCTCCATTTACTGTTTTCTGTTTGTTTGTTTGTTTTTATCTTTGTCTTCTTTACTGGAGGTTTTCTTAAATGTCTGGTGATTCATTGCTATCTGTTCATTTCTTGCACTGAGAAAAACGTGTTGGAACCTACGTGGGGAGTTGGGAGGGGGATGTCAACTGGTGAGAATTCACATAGAATTATTGCTTGGTGAACCAATCCTTACCAAGAGATCCCTCCCAATTCTGCAAATATCAGTGTTTAGAAGCTTTACCTGGGTCTGTTCAGTCACTTATGGGAGAATCATTCTGTCTTTTGGAGTGTGGATTGGGGGTAGATAGTGAGAGAATACCCACTTTCCACTGTTCTGAGAATCCCAACACTCAGCATACAGACTTCATTAAAGGCCTCTTTTCAGGGCTATATCACCCCCCTACTCTGTCTCTGGAGGTTCTGAGCCCATGCAGGTTGTACAGAGCCAAGGGACTCACATCTGGCTGGAATTCTCTCTTTGTGGCCCTTTAGGTTACAGGATTTTATACTCTTATTCCACTCTGCAGAGTCAGTAACCCAGCTCCATTGCTGTCTGTCCTCCAAACATGTTGTGCCTGTCTTATTCTCTTGTGAGTTTAGACCTCCTTTACTGTCTTTTCACTGGATCTTATAAGAGGCAGAAGATCAACATGAATAGCCAAACTACTGTTTTTCCCAATGAGAATCCTTGCATAATTTGCATCTTGGTATATAACAGAGTACACAAAAGATTCATTTTAATGAGCTTAAAAATATTTTTATAGCCTTGTTAGTTTTAAGAAAATTTGTTTTCTTCCTAGATAAACTTCAGCGTTCATTCTAATTACCATACATTTTTAATCAATGTGAATGAATTAATGAGGTTTCACTGGCAATGGTAAGCTAGTTAAAAACAGAGTTTAAGTACCTCTGGTTTACCTTGAGAGAGACTTGAGGAGAGGGCTCACTAAACATGGTTCTATGACTTCACCAATACACGGCTCCTTATGAGTTAATTTTAGCCCATATCCGTACCTATCAGCACCATTCCAGGAAAATTTTAGTTTCCTATGTGCACTTTGAGAGGTTAAACTTGACCATCTGGGTGCTGAAGGATTTTTGCTAATGTTGATATATAGGGCTTGATCCTTTGCTCTTGATACATTAATTGAACTCTATTTTGCTTGCAAAAAGCTGCCTAAGGATTTTCAAGCAGACATAATGATGCCTCTGAAAATAACTCCAGTGTTATCATGCAGGCATTCTCTATTCAAGCAGGCATAACCTAGCCTAGAGATTCTACAGTAGAAAGGGGGGCATCATAAAGAGACCCCTGCTCTTTCTTCTTTTGACACATGGGAAATTTGGATTTCCTTGGTGGAGAATGAGTTTGGGATACAGCACTGCAGACACACTTAAAACAAGACCTGTGTGGACATATAAGGTGTGTATCTATTGGCTGATACTCCCTTTGATTCTCAACAATACTGTAACAGGAACTTTGACATTGCTAGTATGTTGAACCTGATTGAGATATTGCTCCTTTTCTTAAATTTCAACTTTTCAATAGATAGTTTTGATCATCTTGGTTCTTTGCTGGATGTTGAGGCTGCATCAATGACAGAGTCCTTGCCCTGACATAGCTTCCCATTAGGTAGGGAATATCTACAAGTTGGTAATTAACCAAATAACATCATAGAAAGACAATAAGGAAAGTACAGAATGCTATGGAGGCTCCCTCGCAGGAAGGACACCAAATCCAAAGTTCTGTTTTTAAAGTAGGCTGGGTGTTGTCAACAGGGAATGGTTCTCAAAGCAAGTGATGTCTATGCCTAGACTTGAATAATAAAGTAAGTGTTATCCAGGTCAAAGGTTGAGATAGGAAGACAGGGAGGGTATTCTCAGCAAAGGAACTAGTATAAGTACAGACACTAAGGCAAGAAAAAATATAGTTCGGTAGTTCCGTTGAAGAATGGGAGGTTTAGTTTCTTTGGAGCAATTCATAAGAAGAATGTCTCTATACCTACTGTGTACCCACAAACATTAAAAATAAAAAAGAAAGCAAAAAAAAAGAATATCTCAAGAGATGAATCCGAAGAGGTCATCATGATGAGAGCTAAGCCTCTTTATGACTTGGACTTTATTCTAGGAGGGGTCTGAAGCCTTAGAGTGATGTAACAAAGATCTCTCTGGCTGCATGGATCAATAGGAGGCAAGACTAGAGGCTGGGAGACCAGCTAGGATGCTGTTGCAGAAATTTAGGTGAGAAATAATCCTGGCTTCTTTTACAAGGTTAGGGCAGTGATTCTGAAGAATAGTTAGATACATTTGAAAGACTTAAAGAGATAGAATCGGCAGGAGTTGGTGATGAAATGGGCTTGGAGGGATGAGGAAAAAGAAGTATTCCAGAATTAATTTTGCTCAGAGCCACAGTCAACCACACACCTGGCCACTATTACCTAGCTTATTGCACTGGTCCTGAGTCAATGGGACTGAGGTCAGGTATGTCTTGATGGAAGACAGGGGTACGTGGAGGCATAGGAAAGGTTTAGGCTTTTGGAGATATTGCCTGAATTGTGACTTAGAGTATGACTGCATTTTGAGAGTTTTGTGTTCCTTACTGGATTTCCAAGCTTGTTAAGGACAGCAGCATGTATGGTTTTTCTTTTGTATCTGCCAATTTTTAGAACAGTATATAGAAATCACTCACTAAATACAGAAGGATAAATGCAGTGATATTGTCAGGAGACAGGTATCATCCCTGAAATGTCAGCTAAAGAGCATAATGCAGGAACTATAGACAGAGGAAGGGGCCATCTTGGGAACCAACAGGGGATGAGGAAGCACCCAGGACTTAGCACTCAGTGGCAAGCTCTTACCACCCTTGGGTCTGAGGAGCAAAAAGAGCAAGTTACTACAATCTGGAGAGGACTGTAGCCCTGGGAGAGGAACAGTGGCCCAGCTGGGGTTGGAGGTATGTCAGTACCCCAACCTTTTTCTTCTGCCATTGAATCCCCATCGGGGCTTCTGGCTGGCCATGCATAATTGGAAGCCAGAGGTGAGGGAGGAGCCTGAGTGATGTCATTTAGCCCATAGAGGTTGACCTCTTGGAGCACAAAGCAAGGCAAAGAGTGGCAAATAATGAATCTGGAGGCAAAAAGAAAAAAAGTCACAAAATTATATTTACATTCTGCCTCGTTGAACATAGGTCTGGTGTTATAACACAAGTGATAACTAGTTATAAGAAACTGTGGTTAATCCATATACTTCATTTCCTGACCCTGTTGGGGAAAAATGTCTTGGGTAGCCCCAAATCAGTATTTATACCTTCCTGTTTAATGAAAGTTCTTATACCTACCTAGAGTTTTGATAAAGATTTCTTTTAGCCACTGTGATATGAGCTGGATAGGGAAGTAACAATCGAGAGGCCCCGAGGAAGGCACAGTTGGTTTGGGTCAAGCTGGAAGTCGCAGAAGAGCCATGTATCAGGGAGGGAACAGGGCAGCTTAGCTCTGAAATAGGGTTGGAGATTAGTTTCTTACTCTACTCTGAAAGTAGTCGAGGTCTACAGGGACCATGTTCTTCCATTATGACAAAACCGGAGGCTAAAGAAGGCACCAGTAAGAACGTCGTCACAATGCCAGGCTAGTTTTGATAGTGACATATCCATAAAAAGGCAGCAGAGAGACAGACAGGCTATAAGGAGAAGAAAGGGGCACATTTGAGCAGTAACTATTCCCAGTGGAAATCAAAACTCTAGGCTGCAAAAATGTCTTTTAACCTTAATTTACTTTCATTTAAAATGCCAAATCACTTACCCTTTATGTGCACACTTTCACTTATAATGTGGTGTTTTTTTTTTCACCCTAGAATCAAACCCTCTCCCGGATCTCTGTTATGAAACACACAAAAAAGGCCAAGCAGTGCGATCTGTTTTCATTGCCTGTATTATTAAACATTCGGACAATCAGAAAATGTTTCCTCATGTTACCTGGAAACCAAACCCTAGATCCAGAAGTTAGAATTCTTGGAGCTATTTTCTCAAGCACTCCATCAATATTTTTTTACCAAATCCGTTGTGCAGCCTTGAAAAGATAATTGACTTTCAGGCCAGGCCAACCTGGATTTCATTACCATCTTTTCTACTTATTATCTAGGTAACTTTTGGCAATTTACTTAACTTCTTTGAATTTTTTGAATATATGAAATGAGGATGATAGATCTCTATGAATATACTATTTTTAGAATTAAATAAGTTGACATCTGCCTAATGCCTGGGACATACTAGATACTTAGCAAATGTAAAATCCTCCAATTTCCCAATTTAAAAAAAAATCCAGCCCTACTAAGATTATCAAAGGATTCTTTCCGTATCATGAAGATGTGTTAAGAATTTTTTAGAGGGTTTTATTAAGTCCTGGGAAAGTCGTATATTCAGTTGAAAAGTATAAAACAGCCATTTGGGTAAACGAAAACCACATGATGATTTTATATACTTCTGTCTAATCCTGCATCTGTAGTAGCTGACGGTTTGAAGAACTAGGTCAGTTTGCAAATAGCATCTTTAGATGAATTTCTCCAGAAAACACAGAGACACGCCTTGAATCACTAAGAAGATGTAGAAGCCTTTCAAGGCCATATATGGCTTTATAGAAATATTCCAATAAATTTTTATGGCACAGTTCTCTGGCCTGCTCTCAGATATGTATAAAAGGAGAGTGACAAATAAAAGAGGGTGCATGAGCCAGAGTGGAAATTTGGACCACAATATTTCTGTGGATACCAGAGCAATCCCAGGGTTCTGTTGACTTCCATGTGCATCAGGTTTCGAGCCTTTATAAATCTATTATCATTATCTCTGTGTATAAAGGGTTTTTTTTTTTTTTTTTTTGAGATAAGGTCCCACTCTGTCACCCAGACTGGAGTGCAGTGGCATGATCGTAGCTCACTGCAACTTTGACCCTTGACCTCCTGGGCTCCAGCAATTCTCCCACTTCAGCTTCCTGAGTAGCTGGGACTGCAGGTGCACAAAACCCACCATGCCCAGCTAATGTTTGAAATTTTTGTAGTAGAGATAGGGTCTCACTATGTTGCCCAGGCTGCTCTTGAATTCCTGGCCTCAAGCAATTCTCCTGGCTCAGCCTCTCAAAGTGCTGATATTACAGATGTGAGCCACCATGCCCAGCTGTTTATATAGTTTTAATTGTGCCACCAGCAATTTAGAACATGTATCTTGGTCATTTTTTTCCTAGTTCTCCAGCTACTTCTGTTGTGCTCTGTCCACCTTTTCTTTTGGAATCCTTCATAGGGTGAGAAGTACACCATTGTGAGCTTTTTTTCAGCTGTGGAAGAGAAAACTGCTATATACCAGCATTGAGCTAAATGAACTCATGAAAACTTCATTAAAAACCAATGCTCCTAGCAGCTGAGAACTAATGAATTGCTGCTCTCACAGCAGTCTGCAAGTTGTAGTGGAAAGAGCATGTGGCTTTGTAAACGGATAGCCCTACGTTTGAATCCTGTCTCTTTGTGATCTCGAATACTTTACCTCTCTATGCCCCAGTTAATCCATATATAAAATGGGCATAACAAGATCTACTTTTCAGAACTGCCACAGAGTTTACATGCCTCTCAAAGTGCATAAGTTCTTGAGTAAGATGAGTTTTACCAGGGAATATATAAAGCCACTGAATGAAAAGGTATACCTTCTAGGAACATGAATTCTCTGAATTTTGGATGGATATAATTTATTGTAGAGTTCCCTTTATGACAAAGTACGACATGAGACTTCAAACAAATTTATGCTTGTCATTATTTGAGGTCAAACTTAAGACTACCCATAGTCACAAGCTTACTTATTTCAACAATCAGGAGTTCTCAGAAAGCTGTTAAAAGAACTTATGTATACAACAATATTTAGCAAGTGTTATCACAGTCAGATTCAGTGAAAGATATAGAAACCAATCTAGGTAACTTCAGCAGAAAGGGATTTAATAAAAGGAATTCATTGCCTATAAAAAAAAATGGGGTCTGGCGTGGTGGTTCATGCCTGTAATCCCAGCACTTTGGGAGGCTGAGCTGGGCAGACCACGAGGTCAAGAGATTGAGACCATCCTGACCAACATGGTGAAACCCCGTCTCTACTAAACATACAAAAATTAGTTGGGCATGGTGGCATCTGCCTATAGTCCCAGCTACTCAGGAGGCTGAGGCAGAATTGCTTGAACCCGGGAGGCAGAGGTTGCAGTGAGCCGAAATCGTGCCACTGCACTTCAGCCTGGTGACAGAGCGAGACTCTGTCAAAAAAAAAAAAAAAGGAAAGGCTCAGGGAAAAGACTTTAGATTGGGTCTCCATTAGTGACCTTTAGAACTCTACAAAACTGATAGAAAAGTGAAACTGGAGAACCAGGAGGTTGCCATTGAAACTATGCTACACTAGAACAGTGATCCCCGAATTGGAAAACTGGGACGAGGGAGCTGGTACCTTGCAACTGCCTTCTGACACCCAGAAAGCTGAGGATTGGATACTAGAACTCCAAGTTGCCTGCCATGCTTCTCACAGCTTTACTTACCAGCAGTGGAAGCCAAAACATCAGGAGTACTTCCTTCTCTTCACGTCTACATACCACATCTCATGGGACTATATAAAATATATATCTGGCAGAACCTATTTCCAGAAGCTTTGCTGCAAGGGAATCTGGGAAGGTAGATATATCTTTAACCATTCTATCTTCTGCACTACAGCAAGGTACATCACAAAGAAGATGCAATGAGGTAGAGTAAGTTCACGGTATCCATTGCACAAAGTGTTGGCTACATGGTAGAAGCTCAAGAAATGCTAATTCTCATCTCTTCTCTTCTAAAGACTCAATATATGATTTTAAAGGAAACTCTGTGCCCTGACTATGGTTTGGGGAATTGTGGCAAAGATAGTTTACCTCCTCTGATCAGTTTTGTGGAATTCTAGAAAGAGATTCTTGTGGTAAAGAGAGTAGTGCTCACCAAATAGTCCTTTTGTTCCTCTGCATTTCCAGGCTTTCCTACAGTTATACTGGGTCTTGTGGCTAATTTTGGCTAATGAACTATGACTGGAAGTGATTGTGCACTTCTGGGCTGAGACAGTGATAAGTATGTGTGTTCCTGGAAGTACAAGTACAAAATGACAGAGCTTCCTTTAGCCTGGCTTCTCCAGTGATCTAATGGAGCATGTATCTACTCTGACACGTAGGACCCTTTGTGGACATATAGCATATTATTTTCATAAACTTTTGTTGTGCTAAGTGACTGAGATTTCAGGATCATTTGATACCACAGTATAAATCTATCCTATTGTAACTAATGGGGTCATCATGTAAATGTACTGAGTACAGTCAAGCTGATTAATACTTGTTGAGAAACACTAGTAATTCTCATGAAGCTTAGACTGTTTTGTAAATGCAATTTTTTCTTTCTCTTCCTCACTTTATATAGTTCTTAATACAGAGCCCCAAAAGCTGCCATATTACTTCCTTTTTACTTGAAGCTATCCAAGTGAATGATTGTAACCCAGAGGTTCCAGATGAAGACCACTGGGCCTTTTCGCACTTAAAACACGTGAAACGCATTATTTGTTACTGCAATTTTAGCTGTTGCTTTTAGAAACCTTTACTATTTGCAGCTGACTTTCTTTCTGTCTGGGTCTAAAGATACCTCTGTTCGAAAAGGAACCCTTGTCTCCGTTTGCCTCAGCAAAACGAAGTGTAACTATAGCATAACCAAATTCTGCCACAGCTAAAATGCTAGAATGTAAGTTTGTGACATTCCTTCTGCCTTCCTAGCTTATAATTACTAGGATTTTTTAAGACAAGACCACTAATTTTTGAAAAATAAAGAATAGAGACTTGAAAACACTTTGTTCTCTTTTTGGCCCTCACTTCTGTACCCTGTCATATTTTCATCTGAATTAACTTCTGCTACAGTCATTCTCAACCTTCTTTTTTTTTTCACATCTTGCCATTACAGCATTGGTGTGAAAGTCCAATGAGGCAATATGTGTTAAAGCATGTCATAAGCTATGATGCTATCAGAACGTAAGGAAAACAACAAACCTCATTGAAGATGTCCTTGCCCCACCACTAGGGCCCAAAAGAAACCCACAGCCTATTGCTGTTCAGCAACTGTGTGCTATGAGCTTTGCCAACTTGAGTCTCCATGCCTCAACTCCTTGTATCTGTTACCATGTAGTGGTTTTACATTTCATTTTGTCTTTTTATTAACATCTGTCTTCCTCACCAGCTCCATGAGTAAAGCAGCCTTGTTTGCTTTTGCTCTTCATTCCATCTCCCAGTGTCCAACCCAGTGACTGGCTCAGAGCAGGCATTGAATAAATACTCCCTGAAGAAATGGATAGATGGCTGGATGGACTGATGAGTGGTTAAAGCAAAGAGAACACAAGGGTGACCCAGGAAATAGAGATGAGCATCTCAATTTTCCCATTCAGCATTCCTCCAGTCTACATGTTGCTATGGGCCAGGTCAAACAGTTGTTTAGAATTTCTTCAGCTATGATTTTTTTTTTTTTTTTTTTGGTGCCTTGGCTATTCCCCAAGAACTTCCAAGTCCTGATCCCTAAATGAAAAATATCTCCTTTACAGTGATTGCTTCAATTACTATAATAGTTTGCCAAACCCATGAGGCACTGCTTATGAGGGAAAATATTCTCCAACTATGGCCGCAGTACAGCATATTTATTTTTTTCACGATAACCAAAACTGTGACTTCTGTAGGCCTACTTGTGAGAGCTGTATAACTTTAAGATTGTCATAGGTAGCCTCCCTACTTCCATGTGGCAGATATTTTAAATTGTAGTTGCAGCCTTTCAGCTTAGAATTGCTTGTCCTGAAGAGCCTAAATTCTAAACCAGAGGGGCTGTTGAGGAGGAGAGGTTGGCACGGGGGTTGGTCTTGGGAGGGACAATGTCCCTCCCCATCCAGGAGGCCCTGGTGCCAATCAGTCATAATAGAGCAAGAGGCCCTGGTACAGGCACTTCTGGGAATCTGACAGAGTTTTTGCAGCTCTGTTGTCCATCATAGCCCAAGTAGAGAGGGTGGCTTAAACGCACAGGAAATCGGCCGGGTGCAGTGGCTCACGCCTGTAATCCCAGCATGCTGGGAAGCTGAGGTGGGCAGATCACCTGAGGTCAGGAGCTTGAGACCAGCCTGGCCAACATGGTAAAACCCCATCCCTACTAAAACTACAAAAATTAATTGGGCATGGTGATGCCTGCCTGTAGTCCCAGCTACTCAGGAGGCTGAGGCAGGAGAACCGCTTGAACCCAGGAGACAGAGGTTGAAGTGAGCCGAGACCACGCCACTGCACTCCAGCCTGGGTGACAGAGTGAGACTTGGTCTCAAAACAAAGCACAGGAAATCAAAGTCTGCAGAGGCCTTTCAGGATCCAGACTACTCTTGGGCATTTTAGCAGAGAATTGAATGCAGGGAATTGGTTCACTGTTGATGAAGGACCTGAGAATCCAGCAGGAAATGATGAGGCCTCTTGGAGGTTAGCAATAGCAGGAAGCTCCACCTCTCTTAGGCCACAGAGGCAAAGTAAGAGGGAAGTTGCTACCAGCATCCAGGGTGCAGGGCCACTTTGCAAAAGCTGGAACCACAGTGGACCTGCCCAGCTAGGGGGAGCCATAGAGAAGACACTGTTGCTGCTGGAGATTCTACACTAGGTCAAGTGGGGGACCTGAGGTACTATGGTTTTCCCTTCCTCCTGCCCTCCAGTCTCCTCCAGTGCCTCCTATTTGGCAGAAGCCATGTGACACAGAAGCCTCAGGGAATCATCCCCCTGTAATAACTGACCAAACTCAGGAAAAGCGCAAGGAATGGATTTGATGGCAAACTGTCCCAGGACAGCAACAGGAAAGCATCTGATTCTTCCCTATGTCTTTACTTCCTAGTACACAATAAGTTCTCAATAAATGTTACACTGAATGGATTGAATGGCTCTGATACTCAACTCTCTCAGTTATGTGAAATAAGTCACTTCATGCCTTTGAGTGTATTTCTGGACCAAACTAGAGATAAAAATATGTTCCCCATTCTTATCCTAACGAGTAGAGGATTCTGATCTTTGGTGTCTTTCAGGAGCTCTGTGCCATCTTGCAGAGGTTTTATTATCATTGCACAAGATTCTTATCAGTGAGTTAAATCATCCTCACCCCCAGGATTGACCCTGAAAGTCATTCTTTGGAATGAGACCTTAATGTTTAATGGCTTTAATGTGATTTGTTTATTTCTTTGGTGGAGTGCAAGAAACATACAGATTTCTGGTCCCAAGTAACTTACGTGTTGCTCTAGGGTATCACTTTAAAATATTTCATGATTTATTCATTTATTTTCAATAAGTAACACAGATGCTCCTCAACTTACCAATGGGGTTACATCCTGATAAACCCATCATAAGTTGATAACATCATGAGTCAAAAATGCATTTAATACACCTACCCTACTGAACATCATAGTTTAGCTTAGCCTATATTAAACATGCTCACAACACTTACATTAGCCTGCAGTTGAGCAAAATCATCTAACAGATTATTTTATAATGAAGTATTGAATATCTCATGTAATTTATTGAATGCTGTACTGAAAGTAGAAAGAGGGGAGGTCGTATGGGTACTTGAAGTACAGTTTCCACTGAATGCACACTGCTTTTGCACCATCATAAGTTGAAAAATCCTAAGTTGAACCACTGTAAGTTGGGGACCATCTGTACATGCACTTGGTTTAATATTCAAAAGATACAGAGGACTTACAGTGAAAAATAAGTCTACCTTTAAGTCCTACATCCAGGCCACCTGCTTCTCCTCTCAAAGAAGCAATACTGTTGCCAGCTTTTTATGTTAAAATGTCAATTTAAGACAGTAATTATTTCCCCAATCTTCCAAATGGCAGGCATATTAGTTTTCTAGGACTTCCATAACAAATTACTACAAACCAGGTGTCTTAAACGACAGAAATGTATTCTCTCATAATTCTGGACACTAGGAGTTCAAAATCAAGGCATTGGTAGGGCCAACGTCTTGATTGCCAAAACCACAAGGTACCACTTCGAAGCCTCTAGAGAGGAATCCTTCTTCCTTGGCTTTTCCTTCTTCTAGTGTCGTTGGTATTTCTTGGCTTGGTATGTCAATCCTTGGTATTTCTTGGCTTGGTATGTCAATCCTTGGTATTTCTTGGCTTATAGCTGCATCCCTGCAATCTCTGCTTCAATCTTTACTGGCCTTCTCTGTATGTGTATATCATCGTGTGTCCTCTCCTCTTCTTATAAGAGCACAGTCATTAGATTTAGAGTCCACCTAATCTATTATAACATGATCTCATCTCAACTAATTTTACATTGCAAAGATCTTCTTCCAAATAAGGTTGCATTCTGAGGTTCTGGGTAGAAATGAATTTTGAGAGGACACTATTCAACCCATTATTACAGGTTATGGGGCTTCTCAAGTTCCTCTAAAAATAAGACTTATGTGGGGAGATGGGGGTCACATCACTGGATAAAAATATAGATTCCTGGCCCCATCCCAGATCCACAGGATTGGAACCTCCCAAAAAGGGGCCTGGAAATCCATAGTTTCAACAGGTTTTCCAGGCAAGCGTAATCGTTGGAGAAGTATGAGAAATGCTCTTTTGAAATAATCAAACAAAGGCAAACATCCCAAAGTACAAAACCTGATCCGGTGGACTTGAGGTCAAACACTTGCTCTGCCTTCTACTAATTAATAACTTTGTGCATTTCACCTAATGCCTCTGGGCTACAGTCTTTTAATTCACAGAATGGTAGTAACAGTAATGGTACATACATTGTGGGACTGCTAGAAATGGAAAGAACATTGTGTCCATGTACTCTGAATGATGAAGAGCTGCTAGGAGCAGACCTGAGACTCAAACCCAGAGCCTCTGAGTCCGTGTCCACCATGTAGTTTCCACTGAAATCTTGCCTCCTTTTGACTTCAAAGAGGAATTGTCCATAGGATTCTTTTAAAGATCTAGGTTCCCCCAGGGGAGTTTTAATCTGATCTACTTACAAAGCTATAATATTTGCACACTTGTTAGATAATACTAAGTAAATAGAGTAATGGGTTATTTGACACCTCAGTGACGTCTGCCTACAATCATCCTCTCACTTCCCTACCCACCAACCCCTAACATCTACTTCACAAGCCTGTGGTCATCCTTCAGTCCTCCTACAGATATCACCTACTCTGAGCAGTCGTTTCTGTCTGCCTCCTTCAAGACCAGAGTTGTTGATATTGTTATTCTGAGAAACCCTGGCTATCATTTTTCCAGCCCCTGCTGTATGAAGACCAAGGTATTAGTGACAGAATTGGGTTTGAGCTAGCCCTTTCTGACTTCAAAGCCCATATGTCATGGAACCATCATATTACACTGTCTTCAAACCCCTTCTAAAGCTACCCTAACCACATTGTATGGCTTATGGGAAAGAAAGCCTATTTCCTCCACCAAACTACGACTCCTTCTTGTTATCTATGCCGAAGCACAGTCCCGCATTTTGTTTGTGTCATAAAGCACCACATAATAGGTGCTCAACAAACGTCTGACAATAGACTAGAGGAATTTATGGGCAACAAGAAAGCTAGACCTATACTTTCTAGGACGTGATACATTTTTATGAGTTGGAAGGAACCTTAGAGAAAATTTTATACTAGATTAAAGTCAAATTGAGAAGCTTTTCCAGGTTACAACAGTGACTTAGCATCAAAATGAGACAATGAATGATGTCTTGATGTTTTCTAGCTTCTTGCTACTCCAAGTGTGCTACAGGGACACTAGTAGCATCACATCACCTGGGGATCTATAAGTAATGCTGAGTTTTAGACCCCACTTCAGGCCTGTGGAATCAGACTCTGCATTTTAATATGATTCATTCCATTACAGTTTAACAGGCATTTTCATTTTGAATAGATCACTGAGCTTTCACCAAACTAATCTCTCATCCTTTAGTTGAATGTCCTTTTTTGTTGTTTTCTGGAGATGAAATTCAATTTCCCAGTGAATCCACATGTGTGAGGAATTTAGTAAGGAGGGGATGGTGGTAGTGAAATCAATTAAATTTATTCAGTGCCTTGGAAATAAAGCTTTAACAAAGGATCAGAAAAAGTTCCTTTAGTGCAGATGGGAAAACTGATTTGTCATTTAGAATAGCACCCACTCTGGCTCAGATCCAGGCAAAATGTCAACTGCTCCAACTCATGAAAGGTCAGTAAATTGCCTCAAACATTTTATGAATTGCTCATCTCAAAGCCAGAGCCACCATGGAGATGGCTGATGGTTGTATGCAGTCCAACCCCATGATGTCATCAGTTTCATGCCCTTGTCCCAGCCTGATTTATCCCCTCAGCTTCTAGGGTGGAGCCATTTGAAGCTTTATTTTCTCCTATCTGAAGTCGAGCCAACTTTCTATTATGGTTATGGGAGTAGAGTAATAGCATGAAACAGAGAAAGTAACAGCTCATCGGCCTAAAGTATTTCTTCCCAGAGTTTTAACTTATGCCCCTAAGTCTTTTTACTAAGGCTGCTTAGAATTAGTAAAATCATTTAGTTTGAATTTCTTATTTTCTCCAGCTGTTCATGATGCCAAATTAGTGGTGATGTTGGCAGGTGCCAGAAGAAAGGAGAGAGTACTAAAAGCATGGATAATATACAAACCCTATAATTGGTCCCTTCCAATTATCTGTATTTGTAAACTGATGCCAGGAATATAGAGACCCTTAGGGACTGATTCCTGTTTATAGACACAGTGACTGGTACATAGAAGCTGCCCAATAAATAGCTTTCATCTGACCTGAAGCAAATACAATCTAATTATCTGTCACTTAGAACATCAAAGGAAATGCCATAATGCCTTCATAATAAAGACTGTCACACTGAAAAGACAATATCTTAAAGACTTACCTGAAAAAGCATGGTAGAAGACTTCCACTGTGACCAAGATGAAGTAAAGGGAACTATATTTACTCTTCTTCCTGAAACAAACAAAAAAGCAGGTAAAATGTGTGATACGACAATGCTCAATACCTTGGACATCAGGCAATGACTCCTGAGAGATGGGAAACAAATTAGATGCCCCTCTGAGAAGTGCCCCTGTCTTGATCTCTCAAGCCATGACCCAGGGAGAGGGAACCGCAGGGGAGGCTGACAGACTCCCTGGGTTGGGAAGACAGAGCTGAGAGTCTGGAAGACCAAAACAGCCACTATTCACAAGGCAGATACCAGTGAGGAGAGAACTACACAGAGAATTCTGGAGATTTTGAAAAGGGTCTTGTAGTGTCTAGCTGAGAACCGATCAGTGTATGTGTATGAGGAAACTACACAGAGCCGGGGCAAAAACTACACCACAGGATGAGAAGAAACAGTGCTCAGCGCTCACACAAGGCCAGAAATAATGCCTGTCCTGCCAGTGGAACTGGAAAATGTCATGATTCATGGGACATTGGGTAGAGCACACATAAGGGCCTCACCTCTATGGAAAGAATTAGCCCCAGATGGAATACCACTCCAGTCCTGCCTAACAAACCTTAATAGAAACACCTGAAAAGACCAAATGGTTTCCAAATAACTGTGTCCCAGAAAAAAAAAAAAACACTGATGAATATTTTTAGGAATATAAAAATATCCAACCTTCAATAATGTAAAATTCACAATATTTGGTACCTATGAAAAAATTACCAGGGCTACACGCAGTTGTTCACTCCTGTAATCCCAGCAGTTTGGGAGGCCAAGGGCAGAGGATTGCTGAAGGCCAAAGACCAGCCTGGGCAACAAAGTGAGAGCCCCATCTCTACAATAAAATAAAATAATTAACCAGGTGTGGTGCACATTTTAACTTGTGTATTAGTCTAGGACTCTGGGAAATGTTTTCTCCTGTATCTCCTTGTGTCCTAAATGAACTGTTTGAGTCCTCTCTATTCTTCCTCACGTATGGATTTCCAAACACTTCTCTCCATTTCCATGACCACTAAACCACTGAGGCAGGTACATTACTGGGCAGGGGAGGGGCAGCCAGGGGCCAGCTTTCACCTGTGTGAGCTGTAGTGTGGTGGCTCGCTGGAGCCAACTGTAGTACTAGCTACTTAGAAGGCTGAAGTAGGAGAACTGCTTGAGCCCAGAGGCTTGAGGCTGCAGTGAACTATGATGGTGCCACTGCAGCAAAGCCCGGGTAACAGAGCAAGACCTTGTCTCTTAAAAGAGAGAGAGAGAGAGAGACAGAGAGAGAGAGAGAGAGAATTACCAAGCATGCCAAGAAGGAGCAAATCTGACCCGTGATGTAGAGAAAAACTGATCAATTGAAACTGACCCAGAACTCACATGGATGTTAGAATTATCCAACATGGACCTTAAATAATTAATATAATAGTATTCCTTACGATCAGAAAGTTAAGTAAAAACATGAAATTTTAAAAAATTAATATCACACTTCTGAATATGAAGCAATGTGTGGATGAAAAACACACTGAATGGCATTCATAGCAAAAAATACCTAGTAATAGAAACTATTCCTAATGAAACATAGAGAAGATAATTTTTAAAAAATGAACAGAGAATCAGTGAGCTATGCTACAAATTCAAGCAGCCCAATACACCTATAGTTGGAGTCCACAAAGGGGAGAAGGAATCGAAGATCATTTGAAGAAATAATGGCTGAAAATTACTCAAATTTGATAAAAAAAAACTGTAAACCCCCAGGTCCACAGAAGCTCAATAAACCATACATGCAAGAAATATGAAACTAATGACACCAAAGACATTGTAATCACAATGCTCAACACCAGTGATAAAAAGAAAATTTTAAAAAGTCACCAAAGAAAAAAAGACACATTACACATGCAAACTAATTTATAATGAGAGGAACAAAGAGGTGGCAGCTGATTTCTCACTAGAAGAAATGCAAATGAGAAGGCATTTAAGCAACATCTTTCAAGTCCTGAAATAAAAATAACTGCCAAGTAGCATTCTATACCCAGCAAAAATATCCTTCAAAAATTAAGGTGAAATAAAGACTTACTCAGACATACAAATGCTCAAAGAATGCATCGCCTGCATACCTGCACTACAAGAAATACTACAGGAAGGCTTCAGGCAGAAAGAAAATTACATCAAATAGAAATATGTATCTGCAGAAAAGAATAACTCTATAATGTTACGATGGTAACACTTCCCTCATTGATTTGTAGATCCAATGCCATACTAATCAAAATCTCTGCGGATTTTTTAATAGAAATTGGAAAACTGATTCTAAAATTCATATGGAAATGCAAAGGACTCAGAATAACCAAACAGCTTTAAAAAAGACAAAACTAGAGGACAAACAGCACTTCATTCTAGTCTTTTTATAATGTTACAGCAATCAAAACAGTGGGGTATTGACATCAAGACAGATGAATTGATTGATGAAACCTAATAAGGAGTCCAGAAATAGACTCACATATATATGGGTAATCGACTTTCAATAGAAGTACAAAGGCAATTCAAGAAAAATAGTATTTTAAACAAAGAGTGCTATAAAAATTAAATATCCAAATGCAAAAAAGTACTTCAATCTTTATATTATACTGTATACAAAAATTCCTTCGAATGTATCATCAACCTCAAAGTGAAACATAAAACTATAAAACTTCTAGCAGAAAACAAAACATTTTTGAATTTGAGTTTGGAAAATGTTCTAGATAAGACACTAAAAACACGATAACTAAAGGAAAAATTGATGAATTGGATTTCATTAGAATTAAAAACCTATTATTGAGAGAATAAAACCACAAGCCAAAGATTGGGAGAACATATTTGCAAAGTATGTATTGATAAATGACCTGTATCCAGATCATATATATTTTATTTATTTATTTAGAGATGAAGTCTTGCTCTGTTGCCCAGGCTGGAGAGCAGTGGCATAATCTCAGCTCATTGCAACCTCCACCTCCCAGGTTCAAGCAATTCTCCTGCCTCAGCCTCCCAAGTAGCTGGAATTATAGGCGCGTGCCTGGCTATAATTTTTGTATTTTTAGTAGAGACGGGGTTTCACTATGTTGGCCAGGCTGGTCTTGAACTCCTGACCTCAAATGATCCACCCACCTCGACCTCACAAAGCACTGGGATTACAGGCATAAGCCACCATGCCCAGCCAAGAGCCTATATATTTAAAAAATCTCTAAACTTATAATAAAAAGGCAATCAATGCAATTTTTAAAGGACAAAAATGTAAACAGACACTTGGTCATAGAAGATAGATGCATAGAAAATGAGCACAGGAAAAGGTGATCTACTTCATTAGTCAATGCACACATGCAAATTAAAACCACACAGTGAGATACTGCTACATTCATATGAATCTAGCTAAAATTAAAAAGGATGGCTATATTAGGTACTGGCGAGGATGTGGAAGAACTCAGACCTTCATATACTTCCGTTTGAAAATGAAAAATGGTACAGTCACTCTGATACAGTTTGGCTATTCCTTAAAATGTTAAAGGCACACCTACCATATGAACCAGCAATTTCCCTCCTAGCTATCAACCCAAGATAAATGAAAGTATGTGTCTATACAAAAACACAAATGTTCATGGAAGCATTATTTGCTGCTATTACTATAACCAAAAACTAGAAACAACCCACTTTCCCTTTGAAGGATGAATAAACAAACAGTGCTGTATCCATGTAATGGATTACTTAGCCATGAAACAAATGAACTATTGATACATGCTACAACATGGATGGATCTTAAAACAATTATGCTGTGTGAAATAAGCCAGACAAAAGGAAGACATACTATATGATTTTATTTATTAAAATTCTAGGAAATACAAACTAATCTATAATGAGAGAAATGGGGGAAGGACTGTCATGGGGGGGGTATGTATGTCTAAAATTATTGTGCACTTAAAGTACATCCAATTTATTGCATATCAATTATACCTCAATAAAGCTATTAAAAAATAAATGCAGTTATAGAAATAGTCTTGCAGATAAACTGGACTATTTGCTATTCCTGAACATCCTCAGCTTTCATACATTTCTGTCCTTGGTCATCATCTTCCCACAGACTGGAATACTCTCTCTTCATTCTCCACCTGTCAAAATCCTCTTATTCCTTAAGCCCCATGTCAAATGCTTTCATCTTCCTGAAGTATTTTCTGATCCTTACACATATCATGGCTTTCCTTCCTTGGATACTCTGTGCTTCCTGAATGGCACACCTGTTCTGCCATGTATTATAATTATTTTGGTACCATCCGCCTCACTAGGCTATAAATGGCTTAGGTTACATCTAATTTATCTTTGTATCCCCTGTCTTCCTATGCCTAGCAGACTCGGTAACCATGGATGGGTAATTTTTGAGTTCAGTATTTGGAGGACACAATTTCCTAAATATACAAGCATTAATTCAGAAATAAAACTGTCATAATAGAATGCCCTCCTACTCTGCTGTAATCGGATCTTTAGTATCTCAAGCATTCTCTCTTTTGCACTCACTGTGCCTCCATTATAACTGCAGAGACATTCTGGCTGGTCTCCTTGCCCCCAGTCTCTGTCTTTTCCAATGTGGACTCGCCGGCATGATATCACTAAAATACAAGCTTGATCAGGTCATTATGCTTGAATAATTCTGTCAATGGGTCCTCACGCTGCCTCCTGTCTGTCCCTTTGCTTTCTTGCCCACCTTTCCCCAACACCTCTAAGCCACTCAAGAACTACTTGTGGCCAGGTGCGGTGACTCATGCCTGTAATCCCAGCACTTTGGGAGGCCAAGGCAGGTGGATCACCTGAGGTAAGGAGTTTGAGACCAGCTGTCAACATGGTGAAACCCTGTCTCTACTAAAACTACAAAAATTAGCTGGGCATGGTGGCGCATGCCTGTAATCCCAGCTACTCAGGAGGCTGAGACAGGAGAATTGCTTGAACCGGGAGGCAGAGGTTGCAGTGAGCCAAGATCGCACCATTGCACTCCAGCCTGGGTGACAGAGCGAGACTCGGTCTCAAAAAAAAAAAAAAAAAAAGAACTTCTTGCACATTCCATCATGTGCATGTGCAATGTACTCTCATACTGATGTCTCTTCCTCAGGCTGCTGCTGTCCTTGGGATGCTCTCCCCTTGGCCTCTACTCTTTCTTTTTGGCTTAGTTAACTTTTCCTCTTCCTTCAGAAGTAAGCTTTAGGGTCATCACTTTCTAGTCATTGTACATGTAATTCAGTCCATTTCTATCTGTAGATGAGGAAACTCAGATGCAGAGAGGTAATTTCTTTGTTCAGGGCCACTTAGCTCATAGCCAGTACATGGACCAAGCCAAACTGGCTCTGTTAACGACATTCTAACCTCTGTGATATGTGGCCTCTCCTAGATGGCAGTCATTGAGTTCTCTATCTGCTCCCCTCCAATCCCCCTGCCACCCCCTGCCGCCACACACACACACACACACACACACACACACACATACACTTCAGCCTCTGTGGACAGTGAGCTCTTTGAAGGCCATGGCTATGTTTTCTCTTTTTTTTTTTTTTTTTTTTTTTGAGACAGAGTCTCGCTCTGTCGCCCAGTCTGGAGTGCAGTGGCCGGATCTCAGCTCACTGCAAGCTCCGCCTCCCGGGTTTACGCCATTCTCCTGCCTCAGCCTCCCGAGTAGCTGGGACTACAGGCGCCCGCCACCTCGCCCGGCTAGTTTTCTGTATTTTTTAGTAGAGACGGGGTTTCACCGTATTAGCCAGGATGGTCTCCATCTCCTGACCTCGTGATCCGCCCGTCTCGGCCTCCCAAAGTACTGGGATTACAGGCTTGAGCCACCGCGCCTGGCCCATGGCTATGTTTTCTAGCCTCAGTAACTCCTAGTACCTAGCAGGCTGCCTAGCAGAAAAAAACATTCAAGGAATATTTTTGAATGAATGATTCAAACATGATTAAGGTTGTTTGTACTTGCTGCACCCAAAAATCTGACCTCTTTCAGTTTACGTTTTTGTAGAAGGTACATTTAAGTCTTACTTTCAGTCCATGCTTTCATGATAATTGATAATCACCCCTCATGCAAATTGTCCAAGGGTACACTGCTGGATGTAAAGTTGAATCACTTGCCTCACACATCTGCAGGGAAAAAATGTTTGGAATGCTGTGAGGCAGAGGCAGACATCTGACCACCTAGGAGTTTAGAAGGTCTCCCTGGCAGCACACACACAGTATTCTCCTCTCGCTGTCCATGGCCTGCCCCTCTCAACCCACCCCATGCACCTTGAGGTCAAGAAGTAGAAAGTTTTGGGTTAATTTCTTTCATCTGTAACAATTTTTCTGTTCTACTATTTTAATACACATTATCTTAAAAAACAGGAACTAATGAAATCAAAACAAAACAAATCTAACTTCATAGCTTTGCTGCTTCACAGAGAGACTGACTTTCTTCCCAACTTGTCTGGCACCTTGGCATTTACTATAAGATAAGAAAGACTGAATTTCATGTAGTGTGACCTTTTAAAACTTGAATTGAGCATTTGCATTATTCTGATTTTTGTCCTTCTTTGCAGAATTGCATGACAATTTAAAACTTGTCTAGATAGTTTAGATATAGATTTTTTTAAGTAGCAATTTTGTGGGTAGCTGATTTATTTGTTTGTGCTTGTTTAAATCAGTCAGGTAATGAAAATGATTATTGCTATCTACAAAAGAGGTGAAAGTGTCTTTGAGCAAAGACTTCCACAGAGAAAATAATTATGAAGCTGTCATCTCCATAAAGACCTTGACAGTGAAATATCTACAAAGTACAGTGAGTGTTTAAAATACAGAAAGAGCTACTAGTCACAAATTTAGGACCAGCTCTCTGGAAAATGATTTAAAAAGTTAAAATTGCCTCCAGCACACCATGAGTTTTCTACTCCTTCCCCATTCTCTGAACATAGATAAACTTAGTTGTTAAGCAATCTGGACTTGCAGCCATAAAAAAGAATGAGTTCATGTCCTTTGCAGGGACATGGATGAAGCTGGAAGCCATCATCCTCAGCAAACTAACACAGGAACAGAAAACCAAACACTGCATGTTCTCACACATAAGTGGGAGTTGAGCAATGAACACATGGACACAAACCAGGACCTATGGGGGATTGAGGGGAAAGGGGAGGGGGAACATTAGGACACATACCTAATGCATGTGGGGCTTAAAACCTAGATGACTGGTTGATGGGTGCAGCAAACCACCACGGCACATGTTATACCTATGTAACAAATCGGTATATTCAGCGCATGTATCCCAGAACTTCAAGTAAAATAAAAATTAAAAATAAAAAAAAAGAAATCTGGAGTCTAGGCTCAATAATAGTACCTGCAAGTGTGACCTTGGGTAAATAATTTCTCTTCTCCGGAAATTAGGCTTTTCACTTGTGAAATGAGTGATTGGTTTAAATGGTCTCGAAATTCCTGTTAGTTTATTAATTGTCTTTGATCATTCATTCATTCATGCATTTAACTAGGATAACTTTGGTTTCTGCTTTTTCTCTGTACATGCATGCTTCATTTTGTTGCACTTTGCTTTATTGTGCTTTGCACATACTCTGGTTTTTTTGTTTGTTTTTGTTTGTTGGTTTGTTGGTTTTAACAAATGGAAGGTTTGTGACAGCCCTGCCTTGAGCAAGTCTCTAGGCACCATTTTTCCAATACATTGTGCACAGTTTGTATCTGTGTCACATTTTTGTAATTCTCACAGTAATTCATACATGCTTATTATTTTGTATCTGCTATGGTGATCTGTGATCGGTAACTTTGATGTTACTGTTGTAATGGTTTTAGGGTACCACAAACTATACCCATATAAGTCAGATAACTTAATGCATAAATGTTATATGTATCCTGTCTGCTCCATCGATTGGCTGTTCTTCCCTTGCTCCCATCTCTCTCCCTATCCTCAGGTCTTCCTGTTCCCTGAGACATAACAATCTTGAAATTAGGCCAGTGAATACCTCTTTGAAGGCTTCTAAGTGTTCAAGTAAAAGGAAGAGTCACACGTCTCTCACTTATATTCAAAAACTAGAAATGATTCAGTTTAGTGAGGAAGGCATGTCAAAAGCTGAAATAGGCTGAAAGTTAGGCTTCTTGTGCCAAACACTTAGCCAAGCTGTGAATGCAAAGGGAAAGTTTTTGAAGGAAACCAAAGTGCTACTCCAGTGAACGCAAATAATAAGAAAGCAAAACAGCTTTTTTTGCTGATATGGAAAAAGTTTTAGTGTCCTGGATAAAAGATCAAACCAGCCACAACATTTCCTTAAGCTAAAGCCTAATCTAGAGCAAGGCCCTAACTGTCTTCAATTCTTTGAAGACTAAGAGAGATGAAGATGCTGCAGAAGAAAAGTGTGAAGCTAGTAGAGGTTAGTTCATAAGGCTTAAGAAGCTGTCTCTGTAACATAGTGCAGGGTGAAACAAGTACTGATGTAGAAGCTGCAGCAAATTATCCAGAAGATCTAGCTAAGGTCATTGATGAAGGTGACTTCACTAAACAATCGATTTTCAATGTAGATGAAACAGCCTGGAATTGGAAGAAGATATCATCTAGGACTTTCATAGCTAGAAAGGAGAAGTCATTGTCTTCAAATCTTCAGAGGACAGGTTGACTCTCTTGTTAGGGGCTAATGTAGTTTGTAGCTTTAAGTTGAAGCTAATGGTTATTTGCCATTCTAAATCTCCTAGGGCCACTAGGTA
The DNA here is from genome assembly GCF_009764315.1 of Trachypithecus francoisi. Lineage (NCBI taxonomy): Eukaryota > Metazoa > Chordata > Mammalia > Primates > Cercopithecidae > Trachypithecus > Trachypithecus francoisi. Next base: position 75,450,642 of record NW_022681472.1, on the reverse strand, counting down.
TTATGCAAAACCTTCTCTGCCTGTGTTCTATAGGTGGAAAACAAAGCCTGGATAACTGCACATCTGTTTATAGCATGGTTTACTGACTATTTTAAGACCATTGTTGAGACCTCCTACTCAGCAAAACAGAGATCCCTTTTAAAATATTACTGCTTATTGACACTGTAACTGGTCACCCAAGAGCTATGATGGAGATATACATGGAGATTACTGTTGTTTTCATGTCTGCCAACACAGAATCTATTCTGTAGCCCATAGATCAAGGAGTAATTTTAACTCTTATGTCTTATTTAAGACATGATCATGAGTGAAGGCATGAATCATATAGCCTTATGAAATGTATTTCTAGCACAGGAGAACTAGATACAGGCAGATGTATTTCTTAAATACACTTCATAAGGCTATAGCTGCCATAGATAGTAATTCCTGTGATGGATCTGAGCAAACTAAATCAACAACCTTCTGGAAAGGATTTACCATCCTAAATATCATTAAGAACATTTGTGATTTATGGGAGGAGGTCAAAATATCAATGTTAATGGGTGTTTGGAAGTTGATTCCAATCCTCATGGATAACTCTGAAGACTTAAGTGAAAGAAGTAACTGCAGATGTGGTAGAAATAGCAAGAGAACTAAAATTAGAAGTGGAACCTGAAGATGTGACTGAATTGCTGCAATCCCATGATAAAACTTGAACAAATGGAGGAGTTGTTTCTTACGGATGAGGGAAAAAAAAAAAGTGGCTTCTTGAGATGGAATCTATTCCTGGTGAAAATGTTGTAAAAATTGGTGACATGACAAGAAAGGATTTAGAATATTACATAAACTGGGATTACACCTGTAATGCCAGCACTTTGGGAGGCTGAGGCAGGCGGATTGCTTGAGTTCAGGAGTTCGAGACCAGCCTACCTAACATGGTGAAACCCCATTTCTACTAAAAATACAAAAATTAACCAGGCGTGGTGGCATGCACCTGTAGTCCCAGCTACTCAGGAGGCTGAGGCAGGAGAATCGCTTAAACCCAGGGGGCAGAGGTTGCAGTGAGCCAAGATCAGGCTACTGTAATCCAGCCTGGGAGACAGAGTGAGACTTTGTCTCAAATAAAAACAATATTACATAAATTTTGTTGATAAAGCAGCAGCAAGATTTGAGAGGACTGACTAAAATTTTGATAAAAAGTTATGCAGAGGATAAAATGCTATCAAATACTATCACACGCTGCAAAGAAATATTTTGTGAAAAGAAGAGTCCATCGACGTGGCAAACTTCATTGTCTTATTTTAAGAAAATGACACGGCCATGCCAGCCTTCAAAAACCACCACCCTGATCAGTCAGCAGCCATCAGCATTGAGGCAAGACCCTCCACCAGCAAAAAGATTACAACTTGCTCAAGGCCCAGATGATCATTAGCAATTTTTAGCATTAAAGTACTTGTATGTTAAGGTGTGTACCTTGTTTTCTTAGACATATTGCCATTGCACACTTAGTAGACTACAGTATGATATAAACATAACTCTTACGTGCACCGGGAAACCAAAAAAAATCCTGAGATTCATTTTATTGTGATATTCACTGTATTGTCATATTTGCTTTATTGTGGTGGTCTGGAACTGAACCCATGATATCTCTGAGTTATGTCTGTATCTAGTTCTCCTGTACTAACTAAATTGCCTATGATGTTTCCTACTTCCTGAACCTAAGTTCCCTGGCTACTCTCTAGTCCCTTTATGTGATAGATTCTCTTTAAATCCTTCCTGTCCCATCCAGCTTCTGTCTCCTCTTCATCATTCTCTCATGGCCCTCTTCTCTGCTGGGTGGCAGCTACTGATAGTTCCTGTTAAAAGGTTCTTAGATACTAATAACTTAATTTACTGCCTTCTACAGGTAACACATCTTTATTTACATAGAAACCTGAGACACAATGCCTTTATCTATATCCTCTCCCCTTTTCTCCTCCTGTACTCTCACTAAGGAAGGATTTAGTAGAAAATACAACTCAATGGATGAGTGATATTTTGGTAATGGTGAAGTACTGTTATTATGTATAAGCGCTGCTAAATTCACATAGTAAGTAATTGTTTTAATAATTTATTGAGAATTGAGTGATGATTCTCTGCACCTAAAATAGGTACAAATGATTCTCTCACATTAGGAATTTCTTGAGTTATTTGAAAATTTAAGAAAGCATGTGCTTGTTCAAGATTGCTTGAGTATGATCTTAGTGATTACCGAAACAGTATCTGTGTTGAGTTCTCTTCACATGCCTCCTGGCATGTCTGGCAATTACTAGGCACTAAAAAGTAATTGATAAGTTGATGAATGAAAAGGCATTTTTGTCACAATTTTGCAAATGGGTCAGACAGATAAATCTTATTATTTTACATGAAACTCTGACATAATGAGAGATTGTACTTGAGAGATTATTAGATGAAAAAAATCCAGGACTTGATCCAAGGGTGGGGCAATGAGGAGATAAAGTGGCCTATTTTTGGAGAGGTATAAGTCAAAATGCTTTCTAGCAATGTTAAGTAGGCAGCATGGGTGCTGCCAATTTCCATTTCCATGCCCACAGCAAACATCCATAAATGATTATGACACTTATCCTAGATGAGCCTGGAATGAGGCTTCAGATTCCTTTCAAGACATCATTTCAGGCAACCGCTACCATTTAATCAAAGTTGGCCTAGACACTATTCACAATAGCAGAGACTTGGAACCAACCCAAATGTCCATCAGTGACAGACTGGATTAAGAAAATGTGGCACATATATACCATGGAATACTATGCAGCCGTAAAAAAGGATGAGTTCATGTCCTTTGTAGGGACATGGATGCAGCTGGAAACCATCATTCTCAGCAAACTATCACAAGAACAGAAAACCAAACACTGAGTGTTCTCACTCATAGGTGGGAACTGAACATTGAGAACACTTGGACACAGGAAGGGGAACATCACACACCGGGGCCTGTCGTCGGGGGAACAGGGAGGGATAGCGTTAGGAGATATACCTAATGTAAATGACGAGTTAATGGGTGCAGCACACCAACATGGCACATGTATACATATATAACAAACCTGCACGTTGTGCACATGTACCCTAGAACATAAAGTATAAAAAAAAAAAAAAAAGTTGGCCTAGAAAATAAAACTTACATCCCATCCTAGGTTAGTCACTGCCCCAACTCCACTGAGAAAACTTGGTAACTTACAGTCTGGCTAGCTATTCTGAAAGGGAGATACCGCCAAGATAATACTGATAAAACTTGTATACTGGGGCCTAGAGAAGAGGACAAGAGGCATCAAGGATGTTGGGTCATCCAACTTCAATTATTGGAAAGATATTGATGGCATTAAAACAAAATAACCATAGGAAAAACAGACTCTTGAAGAGTAGCTTGTACATGTATATACTATAAGTCTCAGGTTATAACAACATATCCAAATGAAAATGGAGATATTTAACCAAACTCACAGTGTTTCTCTCCAAATCTGAATCATTTTCAGTTTTTTATCTTAGTAAATAGCACTGTCATTAATTTAGTTGTCTAAGCCCGAAACCTAGGCATCACCTTGACACTTCTGTCTTCCCCGCCGCCTCACAGTTAATCTATCATAACATCCTGTCAGTTTTATTTTCTATACCTTTTTCTAACTCATGTACTTTATGCCATCTCCACCACTAGATATTACACGAGACATACTAATACTAAAAAATTATCCCATGTTTATCTGAAACTCAAGTTTCACTGGGCATCCAACATTTTTATTTGCTAAATCTGGCAACCCTAGTCTAAAATAATCTAATTCAAAAGAAGCAAAAGTAGGCCCTCAGACTCCAAATGGTGTGATCTAGATTGGGCTGTGGGATAGATTATTTATCAATGTAAGTACTAAGATTATAAGACAAATGCACATTTATTTGCCCTACATAGCACCTTGTCTATTTAGATGGCTTATTATTTTTTAAAATCAGTTGAGCAAGGTAAAACCACAGAATATTTTGGGAGGTATAGATGATATGCATAGTGAGAAAACAAAATGTTTTCTTTAGTTTTGACATTAGCTGACTTTTCTTGTAAAATTAATAATGATATCATTTCCCAAGGAAAGGTCAAAGTGCTGAAATTCTTCACGTATTTTGTAAATTTATGTGTCACTGAAAAACTGAAATCTAGCCAACATGAGAGATATTGTCAAGTTCCTTCAGAGCTTAGCAGAATACTGTATCATGCATGACCTGTTTTTGAAATAGGATTTTGTGAAAAATACCAGAACACCTTTTCTGGTTTCTTTTTCATTAACTGCTCATACTTTACACATTCCTTAAATGATCTCCCTGGTTCCCATCATGGCAACCAGCTTCCTAAATCCACATTCTTAGCTGAGGATTGTAGTTTCAGGCAATAGAATCAACTCTGGTTAAGGATATTATGGTGTTCACGGATTTCCTCAAAATTTCAAAAAAACAGTCTGTGGAAGCTCAACACCAACCAATCCTGAATGCTGCTCTAGGGAAAATACCCATTTGTCGCCTTCATAACAACTGTTTCACAACTCACACACTGCTTCAGCTCACACCAATGACATCTGAGATTGGCCGAGCTCTACCTAAAAATGGGGTACCTCCTCCTTCCTGCCTTCCAGATGATGGAGTCTATGCATGTCTATGCACATTTACTTCCTGATGTTGCCCGCTTCAGAATTGCCATTCAGTGTGAGTGGTTCTGTCCTTGAGCAACAAGGAAGGCTGGGAACTTGGATTCTGGCTTCTATCTTTGGGAAGCTCAATATGTAATTTGGAAAATTTTCCAAATACACAGGAAGGATATTCAAAAGATATTGAACAGCAACCAACATGAAATATGTTCCCTGCTTTCCAAACACCACATTTTATAACCATCCTGCTAGATGGAGCATAATGATTAAGACATGGGCTTTGGAGTCCAATGAACTTTGGTTCTAGTTCCAGTTTTACCTCTTACTAATGGGAAAAGGCAGGATGGGCTACCCCGCTAAGACACCATCTTCTTATCTGTGAAATAGACACATTAATACCATTCACCTCGTAGGACGGTATGAGGATAAAATGAGAAAAGTGAACAAGTATGGTGGTGGAGTTTGCATCTTCACGGAACAAATACTTATCCTCATTACAAATGTGATTACTACCAATCTTTTTACCTCTTTCTTTTACATCTTGTAGTTACAACCCATTTTAGGATTTTTTAAATAATCTGATTTTTGCTTTGGTGTTATCGTTTTCACATAAGAATAGTTCTTTCTACTGAAGCATTTCATCAATGACATTATTGCAAAAGGTCTACAAATATTCCTTTTTTAAAAAGTTTTCTAATTTTTTCCTGATTACATTGAAAAAAATTGGAAACTACAGAAAAGCAGAAAGGTGGAAATAAAAATACCCCAAAATGTCATGATCTAGAGTTAACCACTGTTACTTGTCTGTCGAGAAGTATTTTTCATCAACCATAGGAATCACAGATTTGAGGAACTGAAAGCGACCATAATGACCATGTGGTTTGAATTCTCTTAGATTCCCCGAATTTGCTGCAAGCCAGCGAAACTTCATCCTCCTGACTAGTTTCATCTGTGTTTTCTCCAGAGTCACTTGGAGGGGAAAGGTCACTTGAAACTTTCATTGTCAGGTTGTAAGTTGTTTTATTTATTAATTTCGTAGTAGGAGGCTTCACGTTTTATGTGTTAGCCTCATGTTTCTAAACAGAGGAAGTAGGGGATGCTGGGAAATACCATTTGACTCTATGGAAGCCTTTGAGAGAGCAAGAGGGGAAGAAAATTACTCTTTTATTGTGAGTTTTGCCAAATGATCTCTGAGAAGCTGTGATATCATTCATATGCCGTGCCAAGCTGGATTGAAACGGCTCATCTTGGCAGACATTGAGAGTGAGCATATAATTCCTTGGGGTTGGGATGGGCTGTTATCAGAAATAGTTCCATAGGCAGTATTTACATAACTGTGGTGGAGTGTGAGAATAAACACAGCTGTGGCATTGCCCTAAATATTTCTATTCAGCAGGGAATTAAAAGAGAACTTTATCACTGAACGACAGATAAACACAATTCATCAAGCAGTGGTCAGTTCAACTGGGGAACAAAATAGGAGTTATAAAAGACTGGCCTGCTGAAAATAGCTCCAATCAGCCATCCTGACGTTATTGTTGCTTTACTCCCTCCCTCCCTCTTCTTCCCTAGTTCCAGAAATGTAGGGCTCATCAGCCAGCAAGGAAGTTGTCTAGATTTTCTTTACCCCAAGAAGGAAGTCGAGGACACTGTCCTTTACTGAGTAAAGACCTACCCTGGGCCAGCATGCTTTATATATATGTTCCTTACTTCAGAATGGTTCCCCATTTTCTTTCTGGGCTATAAAACTGAATGTTGGTGGGAGTAAGATTTCTTGCCAAGAAGACAACTTTTTAACTCCAAAGTGAGCTAAAATGGACACGTGATTTCACAGCTCTAAATGATCTAAATTCATCTTATGAATTTTTTTAAGCGTCCATATATTTTAAATAGTAGTGCAGTCCTGGTTCTGCTATGCCTAGGAAGATAGTTACATGATGTATTTGTGTAATAGTTTTCAAGGATTGCCATAACAAAGTACCACAAACTGAGTAGCTTAAAACAATAGAAATTTATCCTCTCTCAGCTTTGGAGACCGGAAGTCTGAAACCATAGTGTCATCAGTGTTGGTTCTTTCTGGATGTTTTGAAGGGTAAACCATTTCATGCCTCTATCCTAACTTCTAGTAGTTGCCTGCCCTCATTGGCATTCCCTGTCTTGTGGCTGCATCACTCCAATCTCTGCCTCCACCTTCACATCGCCTTCTTTTCTGCACGTCTCTCTGTGTCTTTTCTGTCTCTTATAATAGCACTCTTACTGGATTTAGGACGCACCCTAATACACTGGGTGGAATGATGAGATAATGAGATAAGAATTTCATCTGAATCCTTCCCTTAATTACATCTGCAAGGATCCTATTTCCAAATAAAGTCACATCCTGAGGTTCCCCAGGAACCTGAATTTTGGAGGGACACTATTCAATGCACTGCACATGGTGAGTTAATTGGAGACAGAGACCATGTACTCCAGTTGCCTCTACAGCACACAACACATGCCAGACACCTCATCCGTGTTCTAGAACACTTGCTAATTGGCTGTGACAGCATTGCATGTTTCTTACTCCGTTTTGTAACCCAAGAGATTTACTGGGATTTTCTGTTTCAATATGCATGCCTTGACTCTTTACTAATAGAATTTCTAAGAGAGACCTATAGGTATAGATAATAAGGGGAACATCACTCACTGGGGCCTATCATGGGGAGGGGGGAGGAGGGAGGGATTGCATTGGGGAGTTATACATGATATAAATGATGACTTGATGGGTGCTAACGAGTTGATGGGTGCAGCACACCAACATGGCATAAGTATACATATGTAAGAAACCTGCACGTTATGCACATGTACCCTAGAACTTAAAGTATAATAAAATATATATATATATAAAAAAGAAAACATTATGTTCACTAATATAGTTTTTTTCCCCCATTTACTGAGTCAACAGAAAGTCTTAAATGCTAAAAACATAAGTGACAACTACTAACATCAGGTCACAAAGCACTTTCCTAATTATTACCTCATTTGATACTCCAGTAACCCTGTGAATGTTATCACCTTCATTATCATCATCATCACCACTTTGATCATTACCACCACCATCTCAATTTTATATGGGATGAAGAAACTCAAGGCTCAGAGAAATGAAAAGACCTATTTGAGGTCAGTGTATGAGTCAGGACTTTTGGTTGTATTTTGAAAGTAGCCCAACTTGAACTGGCTTAAGAAAAAAAAAAGGAACATAGAAGAGCAGGCCCTTCCCTCTCGATGGCAAGATGGTCATCACAGATCTATGATTGCATCCAACCCCCCAGTATTTACAATGAGGAGGGGAAAAAGTCTCCTTAACAATTATTCCTGGAATGCAATTTCTTTACTCTCTATCACTTTCTATTATGGAATGTGCACTACACTGGATCCAGCAGAAATTCTGGGCCTGGATCTCTTTGGTCCAAATTGTTTCATACCTACAACCCTCAAGCCATCAAATCCCCCAGACCACATAGAATGAGAATGAGGATAAAGCCTGTTACCAGAAAAGCAGGATATGGAAATGGCAGACAAACAACAGATACCCATAAGAAGCATAGTTTACAAATGACAGCTTGGGCTTGAGACAAGATGGTTTTAACCAACAGATCTATTCTATGGCCCGTCCTTCTCCTCTTCTGTTTAAATGCATTGAATACATGATAAATGCACAATGGAACAAAATTTAAAAGATACAAAGTTATACAGTTAAAATCTCCCTTCCAATTTTGTCCTCCTGTCACTCAGTTTCCCTCCTAATTGAACTCATCTCTATACCCCTCCAGGGATAGTTACAGTTTCCACATTTACAAGCATCATATGAGTTGTTTTTACATCAGTGATACATTATTCTCACTGTTCTGTCCTGCGCTTTTTTCGCTCCACTCTGTTAGGTATTTTTGGCTCTCTGACTTTAATGACTTCAACCACCCAGGCACAGTGACATTTTCACACACCACTTAGTTTTCACTCTTGAATTTTTTTCTGTTTTCCTTTTTCTCTCCTTCTCCCTACCTTCTTCTTACTGCATTTCCTCATTTTACCTCCTTCCATATGTTCATAATGTAATTATTGAAGTTGAAACTACCTTTTTAAGAAAACACATAATACTAAACATTTGACCCTACAAAATGGTTCTTTTGACGTATGTTATCAGCAAAAACCTACTGAAAAAAATGAAACCATTTCTCATCTCTTTTCACCCCAGAGTCACTGATTAGCTCAGGCTATGAGAAAGCAAAAGCTAATTGTAGCTCTAGTTATGGCCACAACACTCATTAACTTGTGCCCCTCAACAGGAACCTCATATAGCTCTCTTTTGTTTTTAGAATAAAGAGGTAGATGGGTTAAAGGGTGACATGTTATTAGGTTTGCCCCAAATCTTTTAGTATCTTGCAAAAGACTCATGCATCTTTCCCTGAAGTTATTTTGTTTTCATTCCAGGATAGTAGAAAGAGCCTTTGTATAACCTTTTGGTTTTTCCCGGGGCTTGCATTTTTCTTCAAATCCCAGTACTCTGGAAAGCAGTTGGACTATAGCCCACCTGCCCTGGAGGACTCTCCATGCTTCATTGGACCAATACAATTTTATTGTGCACAAATTTGGAAAGACTATTCATTGTAAACTAGGAAAACTGATCAAGATGGGCATGGCACTGTGACATCTCATACATGTTATTTCATTTAATCTTTTCAATAATCTCAATAGACAAGTATATTGAGGCATTCTACAGATAAAGAAATTGAGGCTAGGGAGTTTAAGTAACTTGTCTAATGCATCACAGCCAATAATTCATAAAGCCACTCTGAATCCAATAAGTCACAAAGTCAGTCTGAAAGTCATAAAGCCAGTGTTTATTCCAGCATGCATCTTTTCCATTGGTAAGAATATGGGCGGCTGAAATAACTATTGCACAACCAATCAGGAATGGAATTTCTTTACTCCCTACCACTTTCTATTCTGGAACGTGCATTACACTGGATCACATTTTGGTAAAATGAGGTCAAATAACAAATTAGGTCAAAATGTGTTTATTTGAAGTTCAGTTAATGCCAAGTAGTGGGGATATATAGGTGTAAAATCACCCCATGACCTTGTTGAGAATCTTGAGTTGTCACCCAGGGATGTGAAGGACTTCAGTGATACCAAGTACCTATCCTTTGCCTTAGATAGTAGAACTCATTGATATTAAAAGAGGAAGTTTGTAGTCCTTTCTCCTCTCCCTTTGGGTTTTGTTGGGGGTGAGGGAAAAAGAGGGAATGTAAGTTGCTGAATTATTTTAATTACTCATTGCACAAATAATTGACACCTTTTCCATGCCACACTTTTGTCAGATCAGCCCAACAATTCTTAGCCTACCATCATATTTGGTGGTTTCATGCTGCCCTCATGTGTGGTCAATGAGAGGCTCTTTGTCATCTCTCCTATTGTCATTGACCCCTATCTTAAGTCTACCATATGTATCATCTTATAATCCAGAGTCAAAGCTTAGTTAAAAAGAATGATTTCTTTCTTTACTTGGATCTGCAAGATCTTCATAGGCTACTGGTTCACAGCTCCAAAAACTCTACCTCTACATTTGCAAACAGGCTCTTTGCAGGACTTTACTTCATCTGAAAGCTTCTCTATGGTGGTTTTAAGATACAGATATGTCTACAAATGCTTTGGTACTCTTCCTTGTATCCTAGTGGAGCTTAATTCTCCTTTTGTTGAATGTGTATTGGACTTCTGACGCACTTCTAACAGTAAGAATAAACCAAAACTCATGGTGTGCCTGCTGATGGGAATGTAAACTAGTAAAACCACTATGGAAAACAGGATGGAGGTTCCTTAAAGAACTACAAGTAGAACTACCATTTGATCCAGCAATCCCATGACTGGGTATCTACCCAGAGGAAAAGAAATCATTATATGAAAAAGACACTTGCACACACATGTTTATAGCAACACAATTCACAATTGCAAAAATATGGAACCAGCCGAAATGCCCATCAACCAATGAGTGGATTAAAATATGTGATATACATACACCACAGAATACTACTCAGTCATATAAAGGAACAAAATAATGGCATTTGCAGCAACCTGGATGAAGCTGGAAACCGTTATTCTAAGTGAAGTAACTCAGGAATGGAAAACCAAACATCAAATGTTCTTACTTATAAATGGGAACTAAGCTATGAGAATGCAAAGGCAGAAGAATGATATAATGAACTCTGGGGACTCAGGAGAAGGGGTGGGAGGGTGGTGAGGGATAAAAGACTGCACATTGGGTACATGGGTACCCATAACTGCTCAGGTTATGGGTGCACCAAAATCTCAGAAATCACCACTAAAGAACTTATCCATGTAACCAAAAACCACCTGTTCCCCCAAAACTATTGAAATTTAAAAATCAAAGAAACAGTAACAACAAACATGGTGTGTGCCTTTGAAGACCAGGTCAGAAAAGGCATAGCAGTTCCTGTTTTTCTTTGGAGGAAACACCTGCCATGTCAGGAGGACACTCAAGCAGCCTTTGGAAAAGGCTCATATGGCAAGAAACTGAGGCCTCCTGCCAATGGCCATAAGAGGGACCCATCTTAGAAGTGGATCCTCAACCCCAGTCAAGCCTTCAGATGCCTGCAACCCCTGTCAGCATCCTAACTGCAAATTCCTGAGCCAGAACCACTCAGCTAAGCCATTCCCAAATTCATGACCTACAGATACTGTGAGATAACAGATGTTTGGAATTTTGTTTTGTTTTGTTTTTGTTTTTCAGTAAGGGTCTTGCTCTGTCACCCAGGCTGGAGTGCAGTAGTGCAATCGTGACTTTTACTGCAGCCTTGACCTCCTGGCCCCAAGCAATCCTCCCACCTCAGCCTCCTACGTAGCTGGGACTACAGGTGTGCACCACCATGCCTGACTACTTTTTAAATTTTTTGTAGAGATAGGTCCTCCTTACTTGCCCAGGCTGGTGTCAAACTCCTGAGCTCAACTAATCCTCCCACTTCAGCCTCCCAAAGTGTGGGGATCACAGGGATCACAGGCATGAGTCACTGTGGCTGGCCTGGAATTTTAAGCCAAATTTTAATTGAAGGGAATTTGTTAGTCAGTAGTCCATAGCTAACATACTCTCCAGGAACCATCTGTTGTATTACTCTTCCGGGGACAACTACCAATAGGTGCAGCTCATTAGGGGGCTCCAGCTTGGCCTCAGAGAGGCCTGCGGTGGTCTTTAATCTATATAAATTTGTGGAACATTTAAAGCATATGCCCAGGCTTCAATCTCTGGAACCTTACTCAGTATGACTGGGATAGGGTCCAACCATTTATATTTAACTGAATGATTTTTTAAAAAGAAGCCTATTAAAGGATATCTGAAGAATACTTTTGGTTGAGAACCTTGCTGTTCTTTTTGATGATAAAAAGCAACAGGCCTCTCTGCTCTGTGTCTTTTGTATTCTTCCTCTGAAAACTGATGGGGGGAGCTCAGTTCACCATTCCATGTCCCTCTCAGCCATTGGGAAGCCTGGCAAACAACCAAGCTCAGTCCTTTTTTTAAAATGAACCTATGGCACAGCCCTTCTCAAACTTGACTAGAGTCAGATTTTCCTGGAGGATGATTGCTGGACCTCATCCCCAGAGTTCCTAGTTAAGTAGGCCTGAGGTGGGAACCTATAATTTGCATGCAAATACTGCTGGTCTGTGGTCCCACCTTGAGAGTCACTGCCAACAAGTATGGGACCGGGTACTTCAACGTTGCCTCAGAAATTGTCCTAGATCCTCCCTACACTTCAGGTAGCAACAAAAAATGATCCAGTCATCCATTTTTGCCTGAGGCAAAAGTTAATCCATAGAAATTCGAATAGTGATTATATTGGAGAACAGGAGCTGGAAAGGGTATACAAAAGGGATTTCTGGGATGACTGTAATATTCTATTTTTTGATCTGAGTGATGGTGACACAAATATATTCTCTTCGCAAAAATACAGTTGAGGTGGACACCTACAATTTGTGCACTTTTCCGTCTGTAGGTTATACTTTAAAAGTTGACTTAAAAATTAATAATAATGATAAGCACTGTCAAAACCTGGAAGAAATGGGTGTCTGCATCACTAGCCTATACCTCTGTTTGCAAGTCTGCTTTATCCTAGGGCCATGCTGGCAACCCAACAAAGAAAATACTGTTTTCTTTCTTTCATTTTTGCTGGCATCACTTGTGTGTGTGTGACACCTGTGGAGTCCTGTTTCCCAACATGTCGTTTCTTTGAAAACAAATGCCAGCCTTCAAAAGAAAATATTGTAAATGACGTATTTGCATGCTTTAAATTTCTAGAATAATAGATATTGATAGAATATCTTGAAAAGCCAGTTGATAACCACCATTGTTGATTAAAAATAAAGTTTTAAAGAAAGGAGAGAAAAGCAAGCTGAGATCTCATTAATGCTTTTGAGAATCCTCGTTTGTGTTCTGCTATGCAACTTTACTGAACAGTGAGAACTTTGGGAGACAATGAACTCACCCCAGATTTATTACCCATTTCTTTGAAAAGAACCTAAAAGTCATGAGGTTTTTTTGATTGACAATTGATTCTAATTATTAAGTCTTTGGATATGAATGAAGAAGGAGGAAGAAAAAAAACGCTGTCTATTTGACAGGAGATTCTTACTCTACCGACAACCCCAATATCCATGGTTCCTTTTCTTGTTGAAGGACTGCTGCATATTATTATAGATGATAATAAGAGAACAGAAATTATCTCAGAGATTGGGGCACCCATTGTTACTGTTGGTGTTTATGATGACCCAGTTGATGCAAGAAAGGAAGGACTCAGGATGGCTGAAATAAAAGTTAAGCATATTGAAGCCAAAGAAGCTTTGGAAAATTATATTACCTTACAGGATTTTAACTCGGCGTCAAAATTAAAAGAAGAAATAAAAGCATTAGAAGATATCAAAAGAAACCTTTTGAAAGAGACAGAGCAATTTGAAATTAAAGAAGTCCACATAGAGAAGAATAACGCAGAAACATTATAGAATGTCTTATGCTATGAACTGTTGAAGCAGATGTCCATTTCAGCAGGCATAAGTGCAGCCATGAATGGGATCATTTAATTTTTTATTCTTCCTAAGATAATACATGTTTACCCTACAGTAAGAAATCTGACTGTTTTATGCTCAGGAGCTGCAGACTACAGAATCAGGATTTTGTATGTAACACTTTGTGTTATTATTGCAGGTTTTGCAAATTGATGATGTCACAACAAAAATAAGTGCTTTAAAGGGAATCTTTGACTAGCTGATAATGTTTGGGGTTGAACCACTTAAACCTAAAACACCAAAGCCTTTTAATATGAAGGTGCAGAGATAAACAGTGATTGATGAGCAAGAGTCATAAAAAGTTGAAAAGGCCTTATAGCGAAGAATGTTCTGAAACTCCTTTCTGTCTACACTTAGGACAGGAGCCACAGAAGGACTAGCCAAGCCAATGTTCTCTGGGCTTTGGGTCAGCAGCAGGAATTTTTCCCATCTTAATTTTGTAATGGTAGAGTCCTGTGACTGAAGAGGATGTTCGACTTCAACATTGCCTAGGTGTGTTCTCCCCCATGTTTGCTTCTGCAAGCAGGACTGATCAGGAATGCTTTGAAGAAGTTTCTCTTTCAAGCCTGCAAACACTGGCCAGTGCTCCTGCATCTTCTCCTTTAGCTGAAATTGATATCAGAAATGTTGTTGAGTTACTTATAGATTTGACGAGAACAAGCAGATTAAATCCTCAGGCCAAGAATTCCTAAGATTATCAGGCCTTAACAGTACATGACAGTTTGGCTATAAAAATTGGCAGTGAGATCTCAACAAGTCCATGCTCACCAGAAATTCGGGTCTCTATAAAAGCATTGAGTTCTTTAGAACTCAATAACCATCTTGCAAAAGATCTTCCGGTTCTATTGAATGGGATTCTGGAGCAAGTAAAGGATGGGGCACGTCTGAAAGCTTTGGAGAAAATCAAGATTCAGTTGGCAAAAAGGAAATAAAGAATTTGGTGACAAATTCTTTAGGCTTGAAGCAGCACAGGATGCCAACTTGACTACAACTATTTTTCAAAATGAAGATGAAAAGAATAAGGAAGTACATATGACTCTTAGGGATGTAAAAGCAACTCTGGCATCAAAATCTAGTCAGGAAAAGACTAACAGGGGACAGAGAAAAGGGACAGCTTCAGCTAAGATGAAGAGGAGACATCAGATTGCTGAGGCTGACTCTGAAAGTGACCATGAAGTTCTAGAACCAGAATCAGAAACGAAAATGAAACTACCAAGACAAGCCAAAACAGCAGTGCTGGAAAAAAGTAAACTTAATCTTGCACAATTTCTCAATGAAGATTTAAGTTAGGAAAGATGGTGGAGGTAGAGTTCTTTAAAATTATCTTCTGTTCTTTGCTTGAATAAAGTTAGCCTTGTCGAAATTTTTTAAAAGGCCTTCAAAAGAAAATATTGTAAATGAAGTATTTGTATGTTTTAAACTCCTAGAATAATGAATATTGGTAGAATAACTTGAGAAGCCAGTTAATAACCACAATTGTCTTTATTTTTTGTTTTTTTGTTTGTTTGTTTGTTTTGTTTGCTTTTGGGACAGAGTCTCACTCTGTCTCCCAGGCTGGAGTGCAGTAGCCCGATCTCAGCTCACTACAACCTCCGCCTCCCGGGTTCAAGCGATTCTCCTGCCTCAGTCTCCTGAGTAGCTGGGACTACAGGCACCCGCCACCATGCTTGGCTAATTTTTGTATTTTTAGTAGAGATGGGGTTTCACCGTATTGGCTAGGTTGGTCTCGAACTCCTGACCTTGTGATCCGCCTGCCTCAGCCTCCCAAAGTGCTGGGATTACAGGCATGAGCCACCACGCCCAGCCCATCATTGTCAATTAAAAATAAAGCTTTAAAGAAATAGAAGAAAAACAAGTTAAGCTCTCATTGATGCTCTTGAGAATGCTAGTTTGTATTCTGCTCTGCAACTTGACTGAAGAGTGAGAACTTAGGGAGAGAATGGAAACTCTCACCTTAGATTTATTACCCATATTTTTGAAACATGCTTAAGAGGCATGAGATTTTTTCCTCTGTGTGAGCACAGTTGTCACCGAAAGAATTCCCTGTTCCATCACATAAAATTTTTGGTATCTCACTGGGGAGACTGGCTTTGCAAATTCCTTAAAAAGAATACTAATTATGGCTAAAGTTCTCCTAGTGACATCCCACTTTCCAAAACTTTCTTCTTCTACAACTTATGCTTGTGGTAAAACGGTTTAGTCACTGTAAAAGGTTGGTTTCAAATGTTAATGAAGCCAAGTTGCACTGGGTCTTCTAACTCTCAAGCCAGCTGCAAAATTGTTATTTTGAAACTCAGGAGCTAGGTGGAACATTATTGGGCATAGTTGTTGATGATGAATACTACACTTCACATCACTGCAGAAGACAGTGAATGCCCCCCATAGGACATTGTCCAATCTCAAGGAGAGGTATCATGGTATAGTATTTAAATTCACAGGCTTTTGAGCCTATTTAACATGGGTTTTCATCATTCTCAGCAAACTATCGCAAGAACAGAAAACCAAACACCACATGTTCTCACTCATAGGTGGGAACTGAACAATGAGATCACTTGGACTCGGGAAGGGGAACATCACACACTGGGGCCTATCATGGGGAGGGGGGAGGGGGGAGGGATTGCATTGGGAGTTATACCTGATGTAAATGACGAGTTGATGGGTGCTGACGAGTTGATGGGTGCAGCACACCAACGTGGCATGTGTATATATATGTAACAAACCTGCACGTTGTGCACATGTACCCTAGAACTTAAAGTATAATAATAAATAAATAAATAAATAAATAAACAAATAAAAATTTAAAAAAACATGGGTTTGAATCCCAGCATCAACAACAGTGTGGCCTTGGGTAAATTGTTTCTTCCTCTCTCCCTCTCTCCAAAGTTCAATTTTTTCTTCTGTTAAGGGGAGGGGGGGGTTAATAATATCAGTCACAGGGCTATTAGAAGCATTATATATAATAATATAAAATGATTTAAAAGTTTACCTGGCACATAGTAAATTCTCAGTGAATAATAGCATGAGTATTAAGGGATGAAAGGAAGTTAATAAATGGATAATTCTATTCAGCTTTGAATTTCCAAATCCCTGTATCTTTCTAATGTAAACATGAATGAATAAATGATATTTATTGCATATTATACATGAATGAATATTGGGTTTTTTTTTCTCTATGCAATTAAAAAGTATCTGTCTAAAATTTACAGATATGGAGAACAGGTTAGTTGTTGCCTAGGGATTTGGTATGTGGTGGGGGTGGGGGACACATGACTAAAAAGGGGTAGTTGAGGGGGAGATTAAAGATCTCTGCTTTGTGGTGATGGAGTAGTTCTGCATTGTAATTGCAGTGGGGTTTACACAAATCTACACATGAAAAAATGGCATAGAAGTATACCTTCACATCGTACTCATGTCAGTTTCCTAGTTTTGATAATGTACTATAGGAGGTAAAATATAACCACTGCGGGAAAGTGGTAAAGGGCGTCCCAGACTTCTTTGTTCTATTTGTGCAACTCCATGCTAATCTATAATTACTTCAAAATGAAAAGTTAATGACATAAAGTATCTGTTGAGAATTTCCTTCTTTTACCACAATTACAGTATACAGATCTCTCACTCTGTTTCTCCAGTAATCCAATTAGAGTTCTGGCATAAGCTTTGGTGTTGGACTTTTATTTTTATTTTAGTTTATTTTATTTGAGACTGAGTCTCACTCTGTAGCCCAGGCTGGAGTACAATGGCTGGATCTCAGCTCACTGCAACCTCTGCCTCCCAGGTTCAAGCAATTCTCCCACCTCAGCCTCCTGAGTAGCTGGGATTACAGGCACCCGCCATAATGCCTGGCTAATTTTTGTATTTTTGTGGAGACAGGGTTTCACCATGTTGGCTAGGCTGGTCTTGAACTCCTGACCTCAGGTGATCTGCCCACCTCAGCCTCCCAAAGTGCTGGGATTACAGGTGTAAGCCAGCGTGCTGGGCCTGGACTTTAAATATATAATATTTTAAGTGCTCTCTCCCCGTTGTTACCCCTTCCTAAGCCAATTCACGCCTTCACACCACGGGTCTGAGGATTAAGTGGAAGCTAAATGTGCTACAGACAAAATTCCTAAAAGATGCAATGTTTGGTCATCTTTGATTCTAAAATATTCTCAATTGATTAACACTGAGCAGCAGGATTAAGCATGTGGCTAGATATATTTCAATCTATTTCCTGCCAGCACCAGCAAGGATGTGAGTATATTATTAAAATCCTCTGTGAATTAAGAAGTAAGGCAAATTAGTATCAGCTCACAGTTTGGAAGTCTCGATATGATACTACTAATCAGCAAATCAGCTGAATAACAAGAAAATCAGATAACCTTAATTTAGGTGATTTGGTGGTTGCACAGCTGTGTTCCCAGTATGTAGACCAGTACTTGGGCACCCAGTAAATATGTGTGGATGAATTAATGAATGAATGAATGGATGGTGGGACCATTAAGGCATCCCCTGAGAAACTGACAGTCTAAAAATAGGAGTAAAGAATTAATTCACCTTTGTGGCCCAGGTCTTGACGAAGCAGGACCTGCCAGGAAACTTTCTAACCCTTCTCTCCGTGCTCCTCTAGGCAACTTGAAATCCACTCTCCAGATGCTAAGCACACGGTGATCCTAAGGAGCAAGGACTCAGCCACCGCCCAGGCATGGTTCAGTGCCATCCATTCCAACGTTAATGACCTGCTGACCCAAGTGATTGCTGAGGTCAGAGAGCAGCTGGGGAAAACAGGCATTGCTGGGAGCCGAGAGATTAGGCATCTTGGCTGGCTTGCAGAAAAGGTAAGAAAAATACCTTCCTCTATAATAATCATCCTTCCCGAGATTCCCGCAGCTATCATAACCACTGAAGTTATCTCATTCTATAGGCTGATTCTCTCATTCACAGTCTGTGTGGATTTCTTATCCCTCTCCAGCAGGCTACAGGCCTTTACATTATATAGGGGTTTTGTCTTAATCAACTTTGATTACCTGCATTTAGTCAAACATGTGGCAGATTGCACGGGGTCCAGGTTGTTGGATGATGGATGAATGAGTGAGTTGAGGAATAGTTTGATTTTAACATCTATGTATGAAGGGAAGGGAAAATAACTCAACCTCAGAACAGAGCTGTTGCTTTGGGAGGCAAGGAAGTCCAAATTATTGCTTCAAAAGGGTTTGTGTGGATTTTGATGAGCCTGTTTGTTAATAACACAGACACTTTTGAGATGATTCAATTATACATTTACAAGTAACAGCAAGGATTACTTGAGCAATTACTATAAGCTGGCTCTTTTCTTATGTTACCTTATATTTTATTTGTGCTCTTAAGCCAGCCCCTCTTTAATGTTATCATTAAAGAGCACTTACTTTTGTGAGGCACAGTGCGAGGCAGGAGTCGGGGAGGGAGTGAAAACATAAAAAGACTTGGCCTCTGTCTCAGAGAGGACAGCTGCTGTGGAAAAGACTTTGGGTCATATTAACACGGTCCCTGATTTCTTTTCCCAAGTTATGTGATATGTTAAAGATAGTAAAACTCACTTTGTGGCCATCTCTTGGGAGTTACTCTTTCTCTCTATTTCAAAGGATTGAGTCTTTGCCATTGTCCTTACACATGATTGCTGTCCCTTGAAGTTCACCTTGAGTGCTCAGGAACGCTGGACTTTGGGGATGATCTGACCTCCCAGTGACTCACCTTCTAATAGACAGTAAATGGGAATAGTGAATGTCACAATAACACCTTTCCTGCCAAAGAACTCTGTCATCTGAGAAGGCCCAGTCAAATGGCACCTGGAATAATACTTGAACACACCATTTGGCTGTTTTCCATCATTGTGCTTTGTTTGCAGCAGATCATGCATGGGTCTTAGCCTAAAAATTTAACACCAAATGGGTTGTTTGACTTGGTATTGTCCTATCTCTCAGAGATTTCAAAGAACCAAAGGGACAATGCAGGTGATAGGAGCATCCAAATTCATAATAAACACAAACCACCCATAGCCTTTCATGAGCTTATGTGTCAGGGTTCCTGAAGAAAACAAGACCATAAATCTGGATGGCTGATATAATTTTGAAAGTCACATCTCTATCACTCTCCACTTTCTACTATCTTCAAATGCATGTGTTTTTATTAGGAAAGGGCCTGATAGGGATCTTTCCATTACAAGTGGCAGAAAACTCAACTCAATTTAGCTTGAGCAAAATGGGCATGCCAGGGTTCTGATAACTGCAATGTCCAAAGATAAGCTTCAGGCATGGTGGGACCCAGGGACTTCAATGATGTATTAGGTCCAAGTCTCCATCTCTTTCTCTCCCTGTCCTTTCATTAGTTTATTACCAGGCTTCCTCTCTAGTTGGCCTGATGGTTCCAGGCCTATGTTTTCTTTGCTCCTGGTTGTCTCAGTGAAGAAAGACCTCTTTGCCCCAGTTGTTCCAACACAAGTCCTAAGATTATAAGTCTAATTGGGTTGACTTGGATAATTTGTTCAGTCTTAGTGCTGAAATCAGCCTCACTTAAGTCATTTGCAGTAAAGTTGAGGAGGGGTGGTTCTCTAATGGAAAAAATCAGGTGCTGTGCAAGAAAAAGAATCAATGGATACCAGGGAAGCAAAAGCAACCAACATTTACTGTAGAACAAGAGAAGGAGCTGATTGTGATTAAAAATGCTCTCACTTGGTTAAGGTTCTGGGTGGACTTGGAGATATAGCACATATTTCAGGATCCTGGCAGGAGATGGATGGGAAGGTTGAAAGGGATAATTGGAAAGGATTTAATGCAGGAATAATTTATAAGGTATAGCCAAGGTTTGGGAAACCAATAAGAGATAGAGAAGAACTCCAGGGCCAACAGTAGTAAGAGGCCACTACGATCCCTTGACCAGAAAGGGCAAGGAGAAGCAGCAGTTACCTGAGACTAGGGAGGCTTCTAGCTGTAGAAAAGTGCCACCTACTACCAGCTGTGGTATTTGGAAGAGAAATGCAGCCCCTGCCAACCCCTGCCCACTGACCCCCTGCTGGTGTCTTCCAAGGGCTGAAGCTGGCTGGAAGCCAGAAGCAAGAAGCCCCATGGATGCACTCTTAAGGTGAGTCTCCCAGGGTACAGAGAAGGATGGGAAAGGTAGAGACTGGATCTGAAGGGGCAGAGGGAGGCTGGCCAACACATACAACCTTGCATCTTCCAAGGTGATGGTCTTAATTCTTGGAGGTACTTTTCTCTCATCTCTTTAAATACAAGTTATGTTTAAAATAATTACCATTATTCATGAAATTAAAAAATCTTCCAAAGGTTACTCTTTCTCACCTATAATTTGTCTCATGCCTTTTGCTTATCCCAAATTATTAGCAGACATATTATTAGACATTCTCATGGAACAGTAATAAATGTGCATATAAAGCTCTTCCTGTTTTTAGCATATGATTGTTCTTATGATGTAATTTCAGATCATCATTCCAGAGGTCTCCTTAAGGGTATTATGCAGAGTATCCGTAAGAGCAATAATGATCATGGATAATTATGAGAAGCAAGAATGTCTTTTATTGCCTTCATTTTCACGCTTCTCAGAAGATTACCATAGATCAAGTTTAAGGGAACAAATCCAAACTGGTTTTTTTGAATAAATATTTAATACTGAATCCTGGTGTGCAGATATATGAATGGTTTCTAGCAAAATGTTACAATGAATGGCAAATCCTTAATACGATGCCTTTCTTATATTATCACAAATATCATGAATTTGCTTGGTATTTGTAAAGGCATAAAATGTGATCCTATATCTATCTAGCTGTAATTTATCTTAAATTGACATTCTTTGTCTTTTCCTATATTGTTATATTTTGATTTTGTAAATTTATCACAGTCACTCTGTGACAAGGTTGTACAGGTTATATTTAATTTAGTTTCAAGTTTTTATGTGAATTCAAAAAATGTGAAACAACTTCCTTTTTAAAATTCCATTTAGTGCAAATCCTAAAATCTCCTCAACACTATACAGGAGGAAAATTTAGTATTAACATTATTTTTCTTCATGAGATAGTCAGGAGACTTGAAGAATGGCTTCTGAGAAATGACAGGGATTTGAGTGAATGGAGACATTTCCCTGCACTCCAAGAGAAGAGAAAGAAGGAAGGCCTGTGTTGGTACGGCTTGTTGGGGGACTGGGGGGAAGACCAGAGACTGATCTAAAGTGAAGCGAGAGTTCATCCTGGAGAAAAGTGATAAGAGGACCTGACACCTTGACTAGAACTTGATTATGGAAGATTTTTTTTTTTTTAATAGTCAGTGTCTCACTATGATGCCCAGGCTGGAAATCCTGGACTCAAGCAATCCTTCTGCCTCAGCCTCCCAAGTACCTGGGACTACAGGTGTGTGCCACTGCACCTGGCTACCAATTATGGAAAATCTGCTTTCCCCTGTGAGCACCGTCACCTGTAGATGGGTCATGTACATCAGTGTAAAGCCCTTCCCATGTCCATATTAGCCTCAAATCTTTCTTTTTGTTTTTTCTTTGAGACAGAGTCTCGCTCTGTCTCCCAGGCTGGAGTGCAGTGGCGTGATGTTGGCTCACTGCAATCTCTGCCTCCGAGTTCAAACGATTCTCCTACCTCAGCCTCCTGAGTAGCTGCAATTTGGCACATGCCACCACATCCAGCTAATTTTTGTAGTTTTAGTAGAGATGGGGTTTCGCTCTGTTGGCCAGGCTGGTCTCAAACTCCTGACCTCAGGTGATCTGGCCACCTCGGCTTCCCAGAGTCCTGGGATTAGAGGAGTGAGCCAACGCGCCCAGCCAGCCTCAAATCTTTTAACTCTTTGCAAGCCCCCATGTGGCCCAAGATGAGCCATAAATACCAACTCCTGTGAATTGTAAAATGCGTCATGCCCCAAACACATTTTTCCCAATCTTTGTTTCTTAGTTCATCTAATCTTTTTACAGTTTCATTACATTTCAGATAAGAGAAAAACAAGCTAAGTTCTGACTTTCTTGCTACTTAGAAAAACAATAATAAACAGGGACACAGCAGAATTGTTGAGTTATATTTTGTGCTCAGTTCATCAGGCGTTCCCTTTGCTTTCCCTTGTTATCTCGGTTTGCAAACTATTTCTTGTCAGATTAAATATGCAAAAACACAACACAGCAAAACAAAAGCCCAGATGGGAGCTCTGAGATGCAAGTTCAGGTATCAGCTTTATTCATTTCCATTTCGTATTCTTTCAAATGGGAGCGTTTATATAGTTGTTCCCCCCTCCATGGTGTTACTGGAGAAAAGGAAGTTGGTAATTCATACTTATTATGGGCAATATGCTTCAAATAATCCAAATCCAATGAGGTAAACTTGTAGTATTTGAGTAACTTTTCTAAGATCTCTCCTCTAGTATGCGGTAGATTTAGAATTTGAGCTTCTCTTTCTAACTCCAAAGTCCAGCACTTTCCACTAAGCTGACCTTATAAAGGGGCCCAGGAAACATCTGTCCTTATGAGTAATGCCTCCAACGATCCCATCTAGAGCAGTATCACAGATCAAAAGCACAGTTTCAGAGCTAAAAGACATACCAAGATAATTCAAATCCTTTAAAATTATGAAAATAAGGGTAATTTCCATCCTGGCTAACACAGTGAAACCCCGTCTCTACTAAAAATACAAAAATTAGCCAGGCGATGTGGCAGGCGCCTGTAGTCCCAGCTACTCTGGAGGCTGAGGCAGGAGAATGGCGTGAACCCGAGAGGCAAAGCTTGCAGTGAGCAGAGATCGCACCACTGCACTCCAGTCTGAGCGGTGGAGCCAGACTTCATCAGGAAGTCAGGAGGGAAGGAGGGAAGGAGGGAAGGAGGGGAGGAGGAAGGAGGGAGGGAAGGAGGGAGGGAAGGAGGGAAGGAGGGGAGGAGGGGAGGAGGAAGGAGGGAGGGAAGGAGGGGAGGAGGAAGGAGGGGAGGAGGGGAGGAGGAAGGAAGGAAGGAAGAAGGAAGGAAGGAAGGAGGAAGGAAGGAAGGAAGGAAGGAAGGAAGGAAGGGAAATTTGTATACCTAGGCCGGGCGACACTTACCAAGATCTTCTCATCTCTCCTATCCATATACATCCTATATCTTCAACTGCTTCCGTTCTTCTCATGACTCTAAAAGAAGAAAAACAAGGAGTGGAGATTCTCTCCTTTCTGTCCTTCTCTTCCATTCTTGACTATGTCAATCAACCAAGTCTCTCTGGTTAGGTTCCTTCTTTTATCTTCCACATAGTAATCCTCCTCCCTTCTCTTCCTTCCTAATTTTGTCCTATAAAAGTTCAAAGAACAGGTCCTACAGAGACTGAAATCATATCTCATAGGGCAGATTAGGGGAAGGCAATTTGTATATACACATACACACACACACACATCTATGAATGTCAGTTATCATTATTTAATTAGACATGCCAGTCTCTCAACAAAACGGTTCAAATTTCTGCTACCAAGGCATATTAACTGTGAGTAATTTCATAAAGTACAGACCTCATTGCTAAGTCTTCAGTTCACAAATCCCACCATGTAAGTAGCAGATGTACATCCTGACTGGTGAACAATCACATGGCTTCTTTCAAAGTCTACAGGTGATTGGCCATGGCACCTCTGTTAATCAGTTCACACACAGACAGCAAAGGAGATAACTCCCTTTCCTCCCTGTCTCCCAGTGACAAATCCATATGACACTTCACAAGAATGGATCCTAGAAAGAGGGAGTTGTCCCACAAAGATGACAGTGCAGCAAAGATACAAAAAGTGATCATGCTGGAAATGAAATTTGCACCAAACATAAATGGAATGATAGCAGAAATAGCTGGCCTTGGGAATGTTCACACTGATACTGTTCCAGATAGCCGCCAGAAGAACTTAGGGAAGGTAAAAGTATAACCTGTTAGTGAAGACTGTAGCTGTGATGAAGGATGAAGATGCCCCAGAGGAGGTGACACTTGTGAAAACTTCACATTAAAGGAACTCCCAGAGATAGTTGACATCATTGAAAGTGCAAAGGATAAAATGTTGCTAGCTGATCCAAACTTAGAAAGGATGATGACAAATTGTCGAAGCATTAAAAAAAAAAGGCTTGTTCTATAAGTTAGATGAGAAAACAAAAGGTCTGTTCAAACTACACTTTAATCCTCAATCCTTCTAATGTTTTAAATTAGAGATTACTAAATAAACATTTACTCTTTTTTCTCATCTCCCTATGCATATATAACTGACAGTAAGACACTTTTTAACATTTTGATAAAAAATTTTAAAGGTCATGTAATGATCCTAATTTTTCCAACTGATTAAGATTGCTTAGTGTGGTTTCAGCTTTCATAATCATTTTTATTACCCAGTACTGTGCAAAGGCAGAACTGAGCGATTTCTCAATCTCTCTACCTCCCTGTATCTATCTATTCATCCCTATCTAATTACCTATTTATCTATGTGAATATATTGATCTCTCTCTCTCTCTCTCTATATATATATATATATATGTATATACTATAGTCTATATTCTTACATAATTTGTTAGATCACCATTAATTTTCAGTTCCAACAATAGTAATTTACTCATCCCCCCCAATTCCAGGTAACTAGAACCAACCAAGTGATTTCATTCTCTAGCTACATTGCCCACCTACATTAGAAGAATCTCAGTGTGAATGTAAAATAGCCCTGGCCCTAGGAAAACAGGCTGCTGTAATCAAGATCTTGACAGTGTAATTAACAGAGTGATATTTTTGGAGCCCCTAAGTATATCAGCCCCACCATCTGCCTAAAAAAAATTACCTAAGTCAGAATTTCTCACTGCTTCTTCCAGGGAAAAAATAGTCTCTGACCTGAGGGAACTCCCATTTGATAAGAGATAGAAATAGAACTACTGCCCGGGCTACCCTGGCTTGCATCATCCCTAAATCAAGACTACTGGTTATGGTAGAAAACACAGTCTGTTAACGCAATTAAGTGCTAATAGGCCTGTTGTGTTGCTTTAAAAGGGAGTCATCAAGTTCCTGAGTGAATCACCTCTGAGATGGAGCAAGACTAAGAAAAAATCTGGCAGCAGCTTGGGAATCTTCCCATTAGTCTTTTGCTACAAGTGTTTAAACTAAATGTGCCAGTATGAATTTCATTCATATTGCCTCCATCATCTGTTCTCTCAAATGAAACATCAGAGATTTTAAATTCGGATGAGTAAGTGGGTGGCAGCGGCAGTATGAAATATGCCCACTTTTCTGCATGCCTTCACAGTCATGTGCATTTAGTAAATGGAATTTAGTAAAGTGAATTATTCTCACCAAAGTGGAAACATCAGATCTGCCCATGTAAGAGCAGGGGTGCGTGTACATTTTATTTCTTATAGGCTGATTCATACAACTTCATATGGGCCTGCTTCAGTCTCTTTGGAGAGAACCATGGAACTTGAGATAGAAAGCCCCCTGTGCCTGGTCACATAGTGCTATGGTTTGAACTTGTCCCCCAGTGTTCATGTGTTGGAAACTTAGTCCTTAATGCAACAGAGTTGGGATCTTTAAGAGGTGATGAGGTCTTGAGAGCTCTGTCTTCATGAATGTATTAATGTCATTATCACAGGAATGGATTAGTTATTTCAGGAGTGGGTTCCTGAGAAAAAGGATGACTTCAGACCATTTCCTGTTAGTCCACACGCAGACAACAGGGCTGCCTCAGGTACTGAAGGCCCCACATCTGTCCCAATGTGCCTAGGATTTGAGACATGGAG
Source organism: Trachypithecus francoisi (assembly GCF_009764315.1). Taxonomy (NCBI): domain Eukaryota; kingdom Metazoa; phylum Chordata; class Mammalia; order Primates; family Cercopithecidae; genus Trachypithecus; species Trachypithecus francoisi. The sequence continues at coordinate 75,424,153 of NW_022681472.1, read as the reverse complement.
TCAAAGGAGATCATTCTCCATCATTAAGTCTTAATGTTGTTTTCCCTTTTGTGTTTTGGACTTAACTGGGACCAGGTACCCCTTTCTTCTTGCCTATTTCTCCCTTTTGGAACAGGAATGTCTATCCTATGCCTGTCTTATCATTGTATTTCAGAAGTAGATAACTTGTTTTCATTTCACAGACTCACAGCTGGAGGGAATTTGCCTCCAGATGAATTGTAGTTTGAGTCTCACTCATCTGATGTAGATGAGACTCTGAACTTTGGACTTTTAAGTTGGTGCTGGACCAAGTTAAGACTCTGGGGCTACTGAGATGGAATGAATACATTTTGCATGTGAGGAGGACATGAATTTTTGGGGGAAGGTGTGGAATGCTATGGTTTGAATATGTCCCCAAAGTTCATGTGTTGGAAACTTAGTCCCCAATGCAACAGAGTTGCATTCATGGGACCTTTAAGAGATGATTAGGTCATTGGGGTTCTGTCTTTATGAATGGACTAATGCCATTATCATGGGCATGAGTTAGCTATTGCAGGACTCGGTTCCTGATAAAAAGGATGCTTGACCCCCTTCTAGTCTGTCTCATGTGCACGCTCTCTTGCCCTTGCTTCTTCTGCCATGGGATGATACAGCAAGAAGGTCCTCACCAGGTGCAGGCCCCTCATCCTTGGACTTCTCAGTCTCCAGAACTATAAGACATAAATGTCTTCCCTTTATAAATTACCTAGTTGGCCGGGTGCTGTGGCTCACGCCTATAATCCCAACATTGTGGGAGGCCGAGGTGGGTGGATCACTGGAGGACAGGAGTTTGAGACCAGCCTGGCTAACATGGTGAACCCCATCTCTACAAAAAATACAAAAAGTAGCCGGGTGCGGTGGTGCACGCCTGTAGTCCCAGCTACTCAAGAGGCTGAGGCAGGAGAATCACTTGAACCTGAAAGGTGGAGGTTGCAGTGAGCCAAGATTGTGCCACTGCACTCCAGCCTGGGTGACAGAGCAAGACTCTGTCTCAAAAAAAAAAAAAAAAAAAAAAGGCAAGCAAAGAAACAAACAAAAAATTACCCAGTCTACAGTACTCTTGTTATAGCAACATAAAAGACTAATGCATGTGCCTTGCAGACTCTACTGAACCTACTTTTATTGGGCATTACAGATTGCCCTTTCTTTACGAAACAGATGTGTTCCAGAAGAGCTGCCTGACTTTGGTCAAAACATAATGATTTTCTATTAATTTCTATTATTTGAGTTTTCTGGTCACCTCCTCTCTGCCCCACTGGTAAGGAAGATATTTCCCACCCGAAACAGGATGGGATGGCTGAACACACACCACTCAGCACCGGACAGATGAGATTAGCAGTAGTTTATTAGTCACATATACTCACAGCCTGGGAGGAGGACACTGCACACCACGCAGGGCCACATTGGGGTTGCACTAGGGAGCAGAGTGACACAGCAGAAGCACTGGGAAGCATATTTTGCAGTAATAGGAGGATGAGGTGCACCCTGGTTCCCAGGGGAGGATGTGATTGGTTTCTTTGAATAATTTCGCAGGCTGCTAGGGAAATAAAACCCACTAGGTTGAGGACTAGGTGCAGTGTAGCTGGTCCAGCTGATACGAGAACTAGCTGTTTGGCGGGCATATCAGGGGAGCCAGGTTAACTCACCAGTAGGCTTTTGGAGTCACGTGAGGTTCAAAGATGTCAAGACAACACATGAAGTTTTAAGCCTTACAATGATCATGAGGCCTACATTGGTCAATGTCTCCAAATTCTTTAGAAGCAGAGTCTGAGAAGGAGATTCTTGGGGAGTGATTAATGAGTGAGGCTCTTAGGAGAAACCTGTAAGGAAGTGAGTGAAGCAGGCTAGGCTGCAGAGGAAGGTAAACAAAAATGTAGCTGAAATCTGGTTTCAGCCTGATCCCCCTGGAGCTCAAGAGTAGGAATAGCAGGACAGAGCTCTCCCACTTTAAGCCAAGGGAACCAGGACTGTCTACACCCATATAAGGCAGCCATTGGCTGTGGGCTCCCATAGAGGTAGAGAGAGACCATTCCCATCAGCCAAGGCAATTCTGTAGAGAAGCAAAAGGTTAAGCTGTGACCAGTCAACATGTGCATCAAGTAAGGCTAGGGTGCACTGGCCTAACAAAGGGAATTTTGGCAGGCAACCAACAATATCTACTATAATCACTGGTGTATTCCCATGAGGGAAGGAATTCCATCAGGGATTCCTTAGGTATATGGGACCTTTAGGTGGGACAGATTTAAATATAATGGCTACTACTGTGACATGTTGAAGGTTATAGCCACCACCTAGAAATTGACTTTTATTTACAGCTGTATTCACATTCTAATAACTCATATTGGCATTTACTTGCTCCCTTGTCCCTCACGTCATAGAATAATAATTTTTTTTTAATGCTTTGAAATTCTCAAACGTCATTTTCAGAGTTTCTTTGCATCCTTACACGTTTGGTTTGGGCTTTTTATTACTTCTAATAGAACTGGGATGCTATGCAATGCAAATGAACACATTACATTTTTCATCCTGAAACTCTCTCAAGTTGGTATTTTCAGGTTTGTAAGTTGAATTCATTTTCTGGTTTAGCAAGTCAGTCAATTTGAAGTTTTTAAAATATTGATTTTATTTATAATTAGGGATAGAAATATAGGTGAAGCTGTAAATCTAGAATCTGATTTAAGAACATACATATCTACATATGGGCTGCATCAAGGTGAAAACAGAGATCTTTATGGAGCTTGAGAGGCCAAGCAGGACTCTTAGAATTACATTAATCACTTTATCACAATGATTCAGAGAGAGAAGCCCTAAAATATTTCTCCACGTGTTTTGGCCCTACAGCTTGTAACCCTGCGGAGAAAAGAGGCTGCTTCTTATTAGTTCTATAGCTCCAGTGCCTAGACAGTGTCTGGGAAGTAGTAAGTGGTCAACTTAATGTTTGTCGAATGCATGAGTCAGTGGACTGGTGATATTAGCCAGAAAATGATTCCCTGTTGCCAGTAGACACTGCAACACATTTTCTCTGAGAATGAGGTACAATTCACATTATGTGTTCAAAGTGGCTTTGCTGGGGATGGGGTAGGAGGGAGGGAAACCCAGGCACCTGGTATGAGTCAAAAAGTGGAAGAGATCTCTGGAAAAATGAGAAAGAATTAAAGAGTGAAACCTTGGGGAGCATGAAAGGAGGAAGAAGATGGAATGATAGTTGGTTTCTGGTCACGGTGACCCATTCACCAAGCTCTCTCTTGCCCTAAGTAGAATTGACATGTTTCTTCTGTTCTGAAAAGCTTCTGAAATATAACTCATAACGCCTATTATTACACTTGTTTGTTGAACTATTTTGTTGGTGCAAAAGTAGTTGTGGTTTTTGCCATTGCTTTAATTATGCAATTACTTTTGCACCAAACTAATATTTTATTTTGGCTCACAAAACATGTGGCTGTACAGTTCATTGCACTCTCTGACCTCCCTTCCCTACCTCTCCACCTTCCCATTTCTCACTCCTTGTTCTTTTATTCTCCGCTCTGCATACAAACAGACTAAATCTTCCACGAACTAATCTTGGCATCCTTTCAGTTGCAGATTTCCTAGACACTTGACTGTGTCTTCTTTTCCCTAGTTAGCTGTCCACTTATAGGGTCATTTTCCTGCTCAGTAGCACCTCCACTAGTGGGCATGAAAGAGGGAAAAATGGCCGAGCATGGTGGCTCACACCTGCAATCCCAGAATTTTGGGAAGCCAAGGTGGATCACTTGAGGTCAGGAGTTTGAGACCACCCTGGCCAACACTGTGAAACCTCGTCTCTACTAAAAATACAAAAATTAGACGGGTGTGGTGTCGAGCCTGTAATCCCAGCAACTCGGGAGGCTGGGGCAGGAGAATTATTTGAACCCGGGAGATGGAGGTTGCAGTGGGCAGAGATTGCACCATGGCACTCCAGCCTGGGGGAGGGAGAGGGAGAGAAAGAAAGAAAGAAAAAAGAAAGGAAGGGAAAGGAAGAGAGAAAGAGGGAAAGAGAGAAAGAAAGAGAGAAAGAGAGAGGAAAGGAAAGGAAAGGAAAAGAAGAAAAGAAAAAAGAAAGAAGGGAGGAAGAGAGAGGAAGTGAGGAAGAGAGGGAGTGAGGAAGAGAGGAAGGGAGGGAGGGAAGGAAGAAAGGAAGAAAGGAAGGAAGAAAGGAAGGGAGGGAGGGAGGGAGGGAAGGAGGGAGGGAGATGTGTATTAACCCAGTTGGATTCTCATCAGAGGCATTGGGGAAAAAATGTGCTAGAGGATTCCATCAGTAGGCATGTCTGTGTATTTTACAAAGTTTCAGGCAAACATTCACTTTTTGTGTGCCTGGATCTCCCAACACACCATAAGATAACCCGAAGTCCATAGTGTTGGTGCTGAAAACACAAAAAAATCCCTGTTGGGGGTGGGGGTGGGGGGAGTTGTGCATGCCTGATGCACAATTTAACTGGCTATATATTAGCTGTTGAATTCAAACATCAAACATTTTGGCTAAGGTGAATTTGGAGAACCTAGAAATAAAGTTGGGGTCAACTAAGTGCAATAAGAACTTATTGAATGAATATGTGGGAGGCAGGGAAGGGCAGTGAAGGTTGCGATATACCCTACTATAGAAGGAGCAGGGGCTTTGCATGGAGACCTACCTGGATTTTAATCCCCAGTTTGTTACTTACTGGTTGAGTGACTTTTGACAAGTTTTTAAAAAATCTTTAATCCTCACTTTTTGTGTCTGTAAAAAAAAAAAAGACATTAATACCTACTGCAAAAGATAATTTTTACAACTTAATTGAAATTGTTTTTGTATAATGGCTGGCACAGGGCCGGCACATAGCATCCAATAAATTTAATCCAGCAGGTGAGGGCAGTCAGCTCTCTAGCTTGCATGTCTTGTTAGAAAAGTAGCAGTTACTTTTGGAGTATTTTTGGAGTGGAGTTTGCATAGAGGCCTCTAGAAATCTCCAAATTTGTGAATGCTACTATACGTGTGTGTGCACAAGCACACACACACATACACACACTTTCTTCTATTAGGTGCAATAAAAATGAGTTGTACTGGACTTTTTTTACTGAAATACTGACTTACCAAATGGCTCAGAACTACTGATCCAATATTCTATTCTTTAATTTATCCTTAACTTCTATTTTCTGGCAAAGAGCTATCATCTTCATAGAACTTCCATCATCAACACCATCATTTGGTTTTAGGCCATTTTACAAAAATGTGTGTGTGTTTCATGCCTTCATGCAAGGGTAGGACAGCAGAGCCATGCTGACATGCCTAGAGAGGGGGTTATCTGGGCCTCCTCCAGGTCTGAGTGTCAGCCCACACTTCAAAGCTGGCTCTTAACACAATGACAAATTAGTGCAAAGTCATCAGCATTCAAGGTCACACAGAGTAAAAACTGTATTAAATATATGAAGGCCAAAGATCTACCATAAATATTAGAGTAAAAACTGAACTTAATAAAGAATCAAAATCAATACTTAACAATAGTGCTGACAAAATTAGGGAGGGAGAATGCGCAGTGTGGAATGGGGTTTCCAAGAAAAGCTTGATGGGAAAAATCAGACTGAATAGTCTTCAAAAAGGGGAAAGATTTGAAAGCTTCAAATGGATCACAGATAACCTGCTGCCTAATTTCACAAGGTCCTGAAATAAAGAACATATTACTTCATGTCTGGAAAAGAGGTCATAAATCAGAGTTACATAAATCAATCCCCAGTTCCCTGAAAATGAAATCAATCTCTCTCTCTCTTTCTCTCTCTCTCTTTCTTTCTCACATTCTCTCTCTATATATACATAATTTTCATATGAAAAGTATGTATATATGTATATATTTCATATATATATGAATCATATATACCAATACCCCATTATGAATCTTGTAGAAGTAATTCCATGTTTACAGAACTGTAAATTATAAGAACACCTTTCTAAAGCTTATATAAATGATTTTAAAAGGCAATTTTTAAATTAGTATAAAAATGATCTTTCAACAAAAGCATAAAATAATGTATTCATAATTGCTGTATTTCTTTTCACTGCAAGAGACCAGAAATTGAAGGAAGAAGTATTTTTAGGAATTTTAGGGTTCTTGATGGCTTTTGTAGAAACTAACCCATAGATATGTATTTTATTGTTTTCTCATTTTTCTATTTAAACTTTTAACAAACAAGAACCTTAAACATAATGGTGAGTTATTCTGGTGCATTTGAAAAAGACAGGTTTCTGGAAGCTTCACCATGGACCTTGATATTTTCCTGAGAAAACAGACCTCAGAAATGGGGAAACCAACTTCTCCCGGCTCTAGATTTTCCACCCTCTGCCCTTCGAACATATGGGTTTTCCTCCATGCCAAGCTTCAAGGCTTTACCTTGAATAATAACTGGGTTGAAAGGTAATTTCATCCAGCATCCAACAGCCAGAAACCAAAATGGAACTATCACAGGAATCTACTTTTTATTTATCCCTCATCTTTTAGGGATTGAACATCTTTTTGCTTATAATCAAGTGATTTTTTTTTAAATATATGATTAGTCATTTGCTTATCCATTTGATAAACACTATTCGGCACCCATAATTCACTCATTCTGTAAGTAACTATTGAGCACATACAATATGTCAAGCAAGTGAAAGCACTGGGACTATGATGGTGACACGTCAGACAAGTTCCTTGCTGCACTGGAGCTTCTTTCAGCAGGGGGAGGTAGATAATTTGTAAGAAAACAAACAATTCAGATTGTGATAAGTGCTGATAAAGAGAATGGGCAATATGAATTTAAGGGACGAGAAAATTAATTTTAGATAATTGTTTATAATAGGCGAGGCAGTGAGCTGGAGATACAAAGATGATCTCAGGGAACTCAGAAACAAATGAGGAAGACAAACATGGAACCAAAGAATTTCTTTTTTTTTTTTTTTTTTTTTTTTTTTTTTTGAGACGGAGTCTCGCTCTGTCGCCCAAGCTGGAGTGCAGTGGCCGGATCTCAGCTCACTGCAAGCTCCGCCTCCCAGGTTCACGCCATTCTCCTGCCTCAGCCTCCCGAGTAGCTGGGACTACAGGCGCCCGCCACCTCGCCCGGCTAGTTTTTTGTACTTTTTAGTAGAGACGGGGTTTCACCGTGTTAGCCAGGATGGTCTCGATCTCCTGACCTTGTGATCCGCCCGTCTCGGCCTCCCAAAGTGCTGGGATTACAGGCTTGAGCCACCGCGCCCGGCCAGAACCAAAGAATTTCAAATACAGACCTGTGACCTGTGCATGCCATAATTTATTTCCATATTAAATCAATGGGGGCTCTTAGGAAGAAATCAGCTCACTTGGACTAAGAGTTTAAGAAAGCTCTTAAACTGAAACTTAAAAATCAGGTACAGAAGGACTTTCCGGGTTGCAGAAATAGTGTGTGCAAAGGCTTAAAGACGCAAAATGCACGGCCTCATTTAAGAATAGCCATTAATCTTGGGTGGCTAGAGCACTAAATATATATATTCAGGTGATACTGCCTTTCTTAGCAACACCCTTAGGCAGTTGTACCTTCACTCGTTTGCTACTGTATTGCATTTTTAGAATTCTTCTTTGGAATCGCCTTCAAAGACAGTATCTGAAAATCTACTTTACAGTCATGTGGGCATCCCCCTTAATCCAAATGTATTTTCTCTCTCTTTTTCCACTTTCACCCTGATTGGCTTAACTGATCACCTTGTACCTATTCCAAGGAGAGCTCCGGTCTCAGAGCTAGGGATCTGGAGGTGAGTTCTGAGCATGGAGCGATGTTGGACATGCTATTATGCCAACCAAGGCTGACCAACAAAACACCTCACCCAAAATGCATGAGGAACCCCAATCCCATAAGTCCTTTGGAAAATAATTCAACAGCATTTTTTGAGTCCCCACCACTGGGTCAGGTAGGAGTTCTATTCTACCTTAGCACTCGTTCTAGTGAGTTTTACATATCAATTCAGTCTTCACCCAGTATTTATAAATCTGTGGATTATCTTTCTTTTAGAAAGTTAGACAGATGTAGCAAACTGCTTTTGTGAAGTACAGCCTAGGGCTTTATGTATGATACCACCGTAGATTTAGAAGTGAACACTCCAGTTTCTCATTCCACAAAAATATTCTTCCTTGGTGTCCCAACTCTAACAACCACACAAGTTACAATAGCAAAATTAAATAGTTGCTTGGTGCTTTATAGAGTGATTTTATATTCCTTACTGCCTTTAACACGCTAAGAGATCACTGATGCTACACCAGAGGTGTCCAATCTTTTGGCTTCCCTTGGCTTCCCTGGGCCACATTAGAAGAAGAACTGTCTTGGGCCACACATAAAAGACACTAACACTAACGATAGCTAATGAGCTTTAAAAAATTGCCAAAAAATCTCATAATGTTTTCAACACAAATTTGTGTTGGGCCACATTCAAAGCTGTCCTGAGCCACATGTGGCCCACGGGCCGTGGGTTGGACAAGCTTGTTCCACACCATTATCTGCCAGAGCACTGTTGGTTTGATGAGTGAGCACGTGCCTGTGCACCAGGCTGCAGGCCTCACTCTGCAGGGGCCACGTTCCCTTTCAGGAGGAACACAGGCATCTTCAGCAACGTTGTGTGCACCTCATGGTTGTCACGGTGCAAAGTGCTTATTGGGATTCTGCCAGAATAGATGTGATCATTGAGAATAAAAACTACTCTTTGAATTGTGCTGACAAGAAAGCAGATCCTCGGTGTCGAAATGATTAGTGTGACCTTTAATTTTTAAAGTGACTTTATGCAAATGGGAGGGCTGCATGCTGTGTAATTTTAAACATAATATTGCATTTGTTTTTTTCCTTTTTCAAACCAGGACTACAAAAATCAAAGTAGGCCTGGCATGGTGGCTTATGCCTGAGATCCCAGCACTTTGGGAAACCAAGCTGAGAGAGTCACTTGAGGCCAGGAGTTTGAGACCAGCCTGGGGCAACGTAGCAAGAGCCCCCCATTTCTACAAAAACAAAAAAAAACAAAACACTTTTTTAAATTAGCCAGGTGTGGTGGTGTGCCCCTGTAGTTCTAGCTTACTGGGAAGGCTGAGGCAGGAAGATCACTTGAGCCCAGGAACTCAAGTCTACAGTGATCTATGATCACACCACTGCGTCCCAGGCCATGTGAAAGAGTGAGACCCTGTCTTAAAAAGAAAAAAAAAAAAAAATGAAGCTAATCTTAAGCACCAGTGTTGAGTCAAGTAGTCGAATCTAAAATCACCAACTGCTAGTAATCTCTTCCTCATTGATCCACACTTAAAGGAAAGGAAAATTGATGGTACTACCCAAAAATGTACTATTAAATCATTATTTTGGATCATTACCAACTTGGAGATGTGAGGAAGGCTTCCTTTCCTAATATTATTTTTTCACTCCTACAAGCGTTTGTTGTCCTCCAGGAAAAGGTGATAGGAGGTGTGTAGGCACTATTTGGGTGCTGAATGATGAATTACAGAGGATCACTTAGGAGGCCCCACCCTGACAGGAACAGTTAGCTTATAAAGAGCTACATCCAGTTAAGGAAGAAATTGGTAGGAAAGAAAGAAGAAAAGATAAAGGGAGAAGAACAGTTAGCTTTTAAAGAGCTACATCCAGTTAAGAGAGAAATGGGTAGGAAAGAAAGAAGAAAAGGTAATCCTAAAGGGAAAGGAAGAAAAGGAAATGAAAGGAAAGGAAGAAAAATAAGGAAGGAGAAAGACATGCTGTAATCTTTTTACCTCCATTTGATTCAAACCGGCTTATGTTATTCAGATGGCAGAAATAATGTTTGCACTTAAAGAGACTTGCTTTAAAACTTTCAGCCCTGACCTTGAGGCTGCTCGCTTGGCCATCTAATGAATGGTATTTGGTTCCTGGAAATATGATGCCATTTGCATGTTCAGTTTTCTCCGATTTTGGTGGTAAATCCAATAAGTTCTTCATGTAAGCAGAAAGGCAAATTGATAACCATGAAGCCCTGTGGGTTCTGCAAAGGGATTTTTCCTCCCCTCAATTTTTAATGAGGCCCCATATTCGTTGTCTTCCCCAATGGCTACTTTGAGCAAGATGTGCTCAGTGTATGCTGTTGAGCTGATGCCAAGCTGCTGACCTTTGCATTCGGTGAGCCCTCAGCTGAGAGTCTGACCTAAGCTCAGACATATTGTTGGATCGCGTCATGTTGATTCTTGGCTCTGATACTAATGCACAGCTAATGAGTTGCATTGTGTACATATTAACCCCAGCTCTAGTGGTGCTAATGCCAGATGCACAGTGAGTTGGAGTTGTGGGAAGGGAAGCAAGATGCCCAGTGCACTAGCATCTTTTTGTTTTTGTTTTTTTGTTGTTTTGTGTTTTTTTGAGACGTAGTCTCACTCTGTTGCCAGACTGGAGTGCAGTGGCGCAATCTTGGCTCACTGAAACCTCTACCTCCTGGATTCAAGCAATTCCCCTGCCTTAGTCTCCTGAGTAGCTGGGACTACAGGTGTGCACCACCACACCTGGCTAAGTTTGGTTTTTTTGGAATTTTAGTAGAGATGGGATTTCACCATGTTGGCCAGGATGGTCTTGATCCTGACCTCGTGATCCACCTGCCTTGGCCTCCCAAAGAGCTGGGATCATCTTAATAGACGTGAACAATTAGAGGAGCTGTGTTGGTGGAATGCCTGTTTCATGGCTTATGGGAAGTAATATGCAGTCTAGAGGTGGAAAAAACATACTGTCTTATCTCTCCTCTCAAATTAAAAAACAAAAAATCCTCCACCTCAGAGAGGTGCTTTACGAACTGTGAAATAGGAAGAAAAGTTGAAATGTTTGAAGAGTTTGATAATGGCTTTTATTACAAGCGGAAACTGACGTCCAGCCCTGCTATTGAGTAACAGTAGATTTAAGACCTCCAGGCATGGCCATGTGGCACTGACCACAGGCACATTGGTGACATTTCAAGACAGTGCTGTGTTATCTGTTTTCTTCAAGAGCTGGCAGGCCAGAGCTAGGGCATAGAAGGGCATGCTACTCTGGCCTTGGAAACAAGTTTTCAAAGGCAGTGGTGTAAAGAATTTCTACCAGCACACTCTGAAAGACATAATATGCCAGAGAAGGAATTGTGTCTAATTTGTTCCTGCACCTGAAGAGCCTACCACTGTTTCTGGCCACTAGTTTAAGACAGATTGGTCGAACTAGTTAAGGAGTCATGAAAATGGATTATGCACTCCACCAGGCTACTAAGGATAGCTGTTTTACTTTGGACAGGGCATCTCTCTTAAATTTGTTTCAGCTGCCTCATATTACAGATGAGAAAACCGAGACGCAGAAAGGACAAATAACTTTGCACTGTATTGCACTGATTTCCCTAAGAATTTATGTTATATGAGAAAGAAGGATGCCTGCTGTAATGCTGTGGATAAACAGTGGGCATGCAGCCCTAAAGAACCAATTCTCATCCTCACTGCTCTTTCAAGCTGTTTTTTTTGTTCTTGGCCAAACCACTGACAGTCTCTCTGAACTCCTGCATCCTGCCTCGTAAATGGTAAATAATGCACATGAAAGCACTGCATAAACTTTAGATCCCCATGTAAAGATAAGCCATTATTATTTATTTATTTCCAAGACCCTGCTTCCCCAACTCTGTTACTACAGTTTAAAGGGGAATATATATGAGAAAAAGAAAATAGAATCCACAATCAAATAACTGAAAAGTCAGATGTCATGATACAAACAAGTACATTTGAATTTGTTTACTATAATGAATCCTAAATCATCCACACCATTCTGATACCCAACAAAGATTAATAACCACTACCAGATACATGGTAATTCTCCATTTTACCCTTGTAAAGACAGAAACAAAGAATGCCACATACTTTTTCCTATATAAATGTCAGTAAACCTTATATTTATTCACTCACTGTCACTGAGCATCTGGTACACTATTGTAGTACATGATGTTACTATATACTAGCGGTATTGTAATGTTGATCTCCAGAGTGTTGCCTGGAGAGGGGATGGTGGGATGGTGTCAATTAAAAATGCAGATTTTTTACCCATTAACTAACCACTCTTCATATCTCACTTACCTTTCCCAGCCTCTAGTAACTACCATTCTACTCTCTACCTCCATGTGATCAATGTTTTGTCTTTTTTTTTTTTTTTTTTTGAGATGGAGCTGCACTCTTGTTGCCCAGGCTACAGTGCAATGGCACAGTCCTGGCTCACTGCAGCCTCTGCCTCCTGGGTTCAAGCAATTCTCCTGCCTCAGCCTCCCAAGTAGCTGGGATTATAGGCGCCCACCACCATGCCTGGCTAATTTTTGTATTTTTAATAGAGACAGGGTTTCACCATGTTGGCCAGGCTGGTTTTGAACTCCTGGCCTCCGCTGATCTACCCGCCTCAGCCTCCCAAAGTGCTGGGATTATAGATCTGAGCCACCATGCCCAGCCAAGATCAACTTTTTTAGTTCCCACATAAGAGTGAGAAAATGCAATGTTTTTCTTCCTGTGCCTGACTTATTTCGCTTAATATCATGACCTCCAGTTCCATCTAAATGACTATAGTTAATAATATATTATATATTTCAAAATAGCTAGAAGATTTGGAATGTTTCCAACACAAAGAAATGATAAATGTTTGAGGTGATGGTTATCCTAAATACCCTAATTTGATCTTTACACATTGCATGCATGTATCAAAATCTCATGTGTGCCACAAATATGTATAATTATGTATCAACAAAAATATTACAGCCGGGCGTACTTTTGTCTCTACTAAAAATACAAAATTAGCCAGGCGTGGTGGTGAGCACCTGTAATCCCAGCTACTAGGGAGGCTGAGGCAGGGAAATTGCTTGAACCCAAGAGGCGGAGGTTGCAGTGAGCTGAGATTGTGCCATTGCACTCCAGCCTGGGTGACAAGATCAAAACTCCATCTCAAAAAAATAAAATAAAATAAAGTAAAAGCAGATTTGGAGACTCTACCTTAAACCTACTGATTCAGAATCACCCCAGTGGCTAGGGCTTGGAAATCTATATTTTCAGCAAGCTCCCAGGAGATTCTGATGCCTAATAGTGTTTAATAACCATCACTGTATACTGTGTTGTGGAAGACCACATGCTATGGAGTTAGTCCCCTTGGTTCTATGACTTACTAGCCTTGTGACCTGGGCAAGCTACTTTAATGTTTCTAAGCTCCAGTTTTCTTATCTGTGAAAGGGATGTAATAACTACTTTGCAAAGATTTTGTGAAGATTAAATGATATAATATACACAATGTGCTTGTTATAACATCTGATATTATAATAAGATCTCATTCATAGTAATGGCTACTGTTAATGTTATTATAAGGACCACTACGCCAAGTGGAAATATCCGTTAAACATGATGGCTTTCTCGAAGGCTCACTGTTCAGTGCCTGTGTTAAATTTTAGCAGCTAATTGCAGACACCATGATGTGCACTACAGGGGAGACATGAATGAAATCAAATGGAAATTCAGTGACTCACTCTGTTTGGAGGTACTTGTGAAAGGCTCACCAGAGAAGACATGTGAGCCGATCTTGAAATAGGTATCTTCCAGGTAAGAACCAACCTCACCAATACACAGAAAAATAAGTAATACTGACAGTACTTCCAGGAAACCCAAAGGAAATTTGCCACATGTCTGGCACTGCCTTTTTTTTTTTTTTTTTTGAGACAGAGTCTTACTCTGTCACCCAGGCTGGAGTACAGTGGCTCAATCTCAGCTCACTGCAACCTCTGCCTCCCGGGTTCAAGCGATTCTCCTGCCTCAGCCTCCCGAGTAGCTGGGACTACAGGCACCCGCCACCATGACCAGTTAATTTTTTCTATCTTTAGTAGAGACAGGGTTTCACCGTGTTAACCAGGATGGTCTTGATCTCCTGACCTCATGATCCACCCGCCTCTGCCTCCCAAAGTGCTGGGATTACAGGCGTGAGCTACTGCACCCAGCCTGGCACTGCCTTCTTGATAGCTGTGTGGCATCACTTTCCATCACCTCTCGTCTCAGAGGTAATTATTCTTTCTCCGACTTAATTTTCTTCACAGACTGCTGTAGGGAATGTGGACAATATAACTTCACAAATGTGTTAAATAATTCAAAATAACAGTCCCAGTTTCCTTATTAACGGTTTGTTTTCCAGAGCTTCTAATTGCTATTTTCTAACTTTTGATTTTGCTTCTTCTCCCTTTTCTCCCTCTTCTGCACTCTTAGGGGAAGGTTTAACTGGCCACCAGTTGGCCAAAAGTGACTCTGAACAAAGATCTAAGGAATCCAAAGCTTAATGGTGGATAAACCTAACAACCAGCATTGATTTCATATGCACTGTTTAGCGTTATCAAGAAAATTCAGCACATTTAGATTAGGCGTTTGCTATAGGGTCAGACCGGCTCAGGGCTCTTATTTGGCCAGCAAGAGGCCAAGACCCACAGAACCACCACCACCACCACCCCTCTGTCAGCACGAAGCAATTACAGAAGACTAACCTTTGTCCATTTTCCCCCAAATCTTTGGGGTCTTGGAATGCTGAGGGGGGATGTGTTACAGTAGGTAGTAGTCAGGTACGAGCAGGGCAGGAGCGGGCTCCCCAGGCACACATAGCAGGTGTGTTGGGCGAGCATCAGGTGATGGTTAGGCCATTGTTAATTGTCTCTCTAAAGTAGTAATTGATCACAGCTGGCACCAGGGCAAAGCCGTCGCCTACCAGAGAGAAAACACCTGAAACTGATCAGCAGCTTCCCAGTAAGATCTCAGGAGTGGAGAGAAGCAATGCAAGACCCCGGAAGTAGGCCAAAGTATAAAACCCCAAGTCAAGAGGTAAAGCTGTGCCCTTGGTTTCTCAAGTTGCCCACTTGGCCCTCTTCCAAATGTGCTTTTCTTCCTTTCCTTACTGTTTTAAAGCTTTTTAATAAACTTCCACTCCTGCTCTGGAAAACAAACAAACAAAAAACTTTAGCCCTGCTCATTGGGCTAAGAATGCAAACCATTTCCCTATCCTCAAGGTTTATAAGATGATTGATGAAGGAAACAATCAGTTAAGAAGTTTCAAAATCGGGGTCGGGCGCTAGTGGCTCACACCTGTAATCCCAGCATTTTTGGAAGGCTGAGACGGGAGGATCTAAGATCAGGAGTTCGAGACCAGACTGGCCAACATGGTGAAACCCCGTCTCTTCTAAAAATACAAAAATTAGCTGGGCACAGTGGCATGTGCCTATAATCCCAGCTACCTGGGAGGCTGAGGCAAGAGAATCGCTTAAACCAGGGAGGCAGTGGTTGCAGTGAGCTGAGATCATGCCACTGCACTCCTGCCTGGGCAACAGAGTAAGACTCTGTCTCAAAAAAAAAAAAAGTTTCAAAATCAAATAGTGAATAATAAAGAAACTGTGTGTGCAAAGCAAAATAATCCTATGTTGATTAAACCACTGCCTATATCTTTATGTGATTAACTCGAAAAATGTGAGATCAGGAGAGTTAAGAACATTGGTCTAGCCTCGTGGAGGATCCCAAAGGACAAGATTTGGGAGGAGAATATGAATGTATTAAATCTCACCTGTGGTACCCTTAGGAATTGCATGCACACCTTTTCATGAGGCAGGAGGTCTATGCTATGGTTCCCAGGAAGTGTTGGGCCATGGTCTCTTACAAAGCCTGGAAAACATCAGACAGAACAGTGGCCAACACTGCTGGAATACTTGTGTGTACCGCCATGTAATATGTAATAATAAAGTGAGACATCTCTCATTTCTCCCCCTCTCAGGCAGAGAGGTTTGACACAGTTTGTTTTTTATTTGTTTAATTTTATTGTTTAATTTTCTTTTAAAAATAATCTATGCTCATTGTAAAAACTATTTTCCATTTGTTTTTTCAATGTGATTACAAAGTTTGTAACGGTGGTTCTGCAGGGCTTGGAAGCGCTCCCCAAAGATAAACTCATATTGACAGGGCTCTCCAACACCCTCGGGTGGCAGGTTGGGAGGGAACTTCACATTTCACCAGCTGCAGCAGTCTCTTCTGATGGCTCAGGGTGTCCTGCCCCAGCCCCTGCTGCCTGATGGCAGGATTACTGCTGGTAGGTAGTCATTTGATCCCTGGCATATGTTGACAATGAAAGAAAAACTCCAGCATGGACCTACGCCTGGTCTATTCATTGTTGTCTTCAGTTTAAGGAACACAGAACATTAACACAGGAGGGAAGCGGGCAATTCCATACTGAACTCTTTCTACCTTAGAATCTTTGGCTTGTCTAGTTTTTAAAATATTTTTTCATGCCTGGTACTAGACTTATTACTTTTCCTTTGTTCTTCTCCTTTATTTTCCTTTCTACGTATTTTCGAATAAGACTTACTATGCAGTCTCTATCTGCTCTTTTAGTTGTCATCCTTTACTTTTTTTAGATACATATGTGACCTAAAATCTAAACAGAATATCTCTAACTCATTCCCCCTTAATATAAGGATCTCAGCAAGATTTTACTGCACTCCTATCTTAACATGTTATTTTGTTCAGTGTCTTATTTATCATCTTATTTTACACTCTCTAAGGTAGCAATTACTTTTTTAAAAGTCCATTTAATACTCACTTAGGCTCACACACACGTCGGTTTCTTTGCTCACCTTTGCTTTCTACATCCCACGACTTCCTTGGGAATTCAGTTTCCTTCTTCATAAAGTACTCCTTTTAGTAATTTTCTTTTTACAAGAGTCCTTTCCTTTCTTCCAAAATGCTTTCCCTGTGTTTTTCTAGTATTTTAAACAGATTTCCAGTGTTGTCTCTATCCTTTTGTTGTATTATAGAAGCTGAATTAGTTTGGTAGGTCTGCCATAACAAAGTACTGCAGACTGAGTGGGTTAAATAACAGAAATTTATTTTCTTACAGTTCTGGAGGCTGAAAGTCCAAGATCAAGGTGTCAGCAGGGTTGGTTTGTTTAGAGGCCTCTCCCTCTGGCTCGTAGATGGCTGTCTTCTCTCTGTATCTTCATGTGTTCTTCCCTCTGTGGGTGTCTGTGCCCTAATCTTTCCTTCTTATGAGGACTCCAGTCATATTGGATTAAGGCCCAAACATATGGCCTTATTTTACTTAAATTACCTCTTTGAAGACCCTGTGTCTAAATATAGTCACATCTGAGAAACTGGGGGTTAGGACTTCTACGTATGAATTGGGGTGGGGAGGGACAATTTCGCCCATAGCTGTTGTTCATGTTCTTCTAATAATCCTATATGATGTGTTCGTTAACTAGTTCTCATGGAGAATTTTTATCTTTTGTGATCTGAAGTTTCGGACAGTGAGCTCATCTTCATTGGGTGTTTAATTTGGGAATTCTGTGTGCCTGGGTCAAAGATGGGTTCCTACAGAGCAGCTTTATCCCAAAGGACCTGCCAGGTGCTGCCACAGTTTCAACGACTCTGTTCAATGTTTTTGATAATTACCAAGCTTGCAGTTTCTGTAGATCATGTAGGCAATATAAATGCTAACCCCAGACCCTCACGAGGCAGAAGCCTGTGGTTGTAAATGATCAGAGACCTTTTATCCTATCCAAATCACAGCTGATGTCAAAAAAACTTTTTCTTTTCATCCTTTCACGAACTGTGCATTCTTTCAAGGGTCCAGACTTAAGTATGGACATCGGTCACAACATTTCACCTTGCAGAAACCACCCATGGAGTTATGTAGCACTCAGCTATTCACAAGTAATTCTGAAACCTGTCTGGGATTATGGAGATCTTCATTTTCCCCAAGACTTTCTACCCCAGCTGGGCCATAGCAGCAACGCTGCATCACTTGCCTTTTTCTTTTTCTTGCATTAGTGACTTTCAGCTACTCATTTAAAACGATGTAAGTCCGATGTTATCCTTCACTTTTAGGTATCTTAGTACAAGGGTTTTCAAGATAGCAAGTCCTTCATTGCTGGAATGAAAAGTTAAATGGCAAGTTCATTGGGATTGCATTAAATTTATAGATTAGGTGGAAGCAACAGCCTTATAATAGAGAATATTCCCTCTCAAGAGCTGGGTATTTGTTTAGATACTCTTTGTGTTCCTGTATTAGATTTTAAATTTTTTCCTTGTGTGAATTTGTACTTCATTTTATTTTTTATTCACTTTTATTTACCTTTGACTATTATACTTGGAATCTTTATTATTTTAACTTCTACTAAATGTTTTTTGTTTATGTAAAGGCTATAATTTCCGTATACTAATTCTGTATCTACTTGTTGGATTCCTTTATTTATGATAATTTTCCAATTGCCTCTCTTGGCTTTTCTAGAGATACAGTCTTCTCATCCCAAAATTATGATAATTTTACCCCTCTCATCTAATTGTTTATGTCTCCATTTAATTTCTCTTGCTGGATTGATGTTTCTTAACAATGGTATGTAATTGTGGGGATAAGGAGTATTCCTATATTTTCCCTAACTTAAACAGGAACGTTTCTTGTGTTGTCAGAAACAATAATGTTTTTTGTGGTTTCTTGTTAAGCTTCACATTGGCTAACTTGCAAATTAAAGTGATGGACATTTGTATAGGTCTTTAGAATTTAAAAGCACTTTTCTACACATGGTCATGTTTGAATTCTCACCACCACTTGATTCTGTGAGACCAAAACCAACTTGCTCAATTTTCTTTTAAAGACAACTTACTGAAAATTTTACCTTAGTGAATAACGACCTTCAATTGTACCTGCGGATAAAAGTTTTATCCACTTTTGGTTACCAAATGTAGTGATAATACCTGCCTATTTACAAACGTCCTATTGTTTGTTTCTTACTGAAACTCAAATCTGGTCTTCTTTTTTTTTTTTTTTTTTTTTTTTTTTTGAGACGGAGTCTCGCTCTGTCACCCAGGCTGGAGTGCAGTGGCCAGATCTCAGCTCACTGCAAGCTCCGCCTCCCGGGTTCACGCCATTCTCCTGCCTCAGCCTCCCGAGTAGCTGGGACTACAGGCGCCACCACCTCGCCCGGCTAGTTTTTTGTATTTTTAGTAGAGACGGGGTTTCACCGTGTTAGCCAGGATGGTCTCGATCTCCTGACCTCGTGATCCGCCCGTCTCGGCCTCCCAAAGTGCTGGGATTACAGGCTTGAGCCACCGCGCCCGGCCAGGTCTTCTTAACTAAAAAGCAAGTGAGAAGAATTTAAGAAGCTGTGTAATGATTTGGACACACACAGACATACACACTGATATAATAGTATTTTATACTGACATAAATATATAACTATATATTTATAAAGTACCCATATTTATACAGTATAAATACAGTATATATAGTATAATTATATATATTATACCATTATATATAATTATGTAATTATAAGTATATAATTCTGTTATATTCTTATATTATATATAATTATATATTGTAAAACATATGATATATAAATGATATATATAGATACACATATCAGTATATAATTTTAGGGTAATAGCTATTACTTTAAAATGTTTGCATAAAGCACTGCAAAGACCTGGTCTGATCTGTTTATACTTACACAGTTGGTGGCATTCACTAAGGGCCACTCTGCAAGACTGTGCAGTTTGTGCATTCCACAAAGGTTCCCAGATGCAGGGACAAGGAGGGGTGAAATCCAATTGGCATTCTACTTGCCAAGCCTCCCGCCTTGGCAAGGGCATGGCCCACCAGAAGAGGCCCCTTTCTGTCTGTAGCTAAATGTTGCACGTGCAGGGCTGCATTTTCCCAGAAGGGGGCACCTTTTCATCATTCACTTAAAGATTCCATAAGGCTGACACCACAAGCCATGGATTACACTGACTTCCCTAAAGCCTAATTTCATGTATAGCTCACGGGAGTCACAGCACAACCTCACACTAGTATTACACTGGGGCTTTGCCCTATCTGGACTTTGTCTTAACAAACATGAGGTCATCTTTTCAGAAGATTCCCACTATGTAAATCTGTTTTGAAACATATGGCATCTTCATCATCATCAACAGCAAACATCTACTGGACATCTAGCAAACAGGGGTCACTGATACACAGTAGATACAAAAAGAGGTGAACACATAACTTAGCATGGCTACTTAGCAAACGCTAACCAAAGATAGGTGTCATGGCTGGGCTTGTGAACATACACTACTCTTGTCGCAGGTAAACTTTCTATAAAAAGCACAGTTAGACATGGTAACATCACAAGAAACTAAAGATTACCAGCTGTTAGCCTTGTAGCTACTTCTGGGGAGCTTGGTATCTCCATAGGAAATAGAGTAAGTAAAACTTCCCTTCAGAGACAAGCTGTGTATTATGGGAGCAGCACACTGACTCTGGAAAGCAGATAAATTTCCTGTGCATTGATGCACTGCAAAGGACTCGGCCTATTTCTTGCTGTTCCTCCAAGCCCTAAAGAAAGGGAACTGCAGAGTCAGCACTGCTGAATCAAATTATTGAAGTGGAAGGAATCTTATACATCATACACTCGGCATTCCTCGTACACAAAGGCACATTGGTGTAGGAATATGCAGTGACCAATTCAGGACCACACTCTTGGTAACAGAAGAGTGGAGATTAAAATATGACATGGAACTCTACTTGAGGATTCAGGATGCTACTGCTCTTAAGATTTTTCGCCGGGCGCGGTGGCTCAAGCCTGTAATCCCAGCACTTTGGGAGGCCGAGGCGGGCGGATCACGAGGTCAGGAGATCGAGACCATCCTGGCTAACACGGTGAAACCCCGTCTCTACTAAAAATACAAAAAACTAGCCGGGCGAGGTGGCGGGCGCCTGTAGTCCCAGCTACTCGGAGGCTGAGGCGGGAGAATGGCGGGAACCCGGGAGGCGGAGCTTGCAGTGAGCCGAGATCGCGCCACTGCACTCCAGCCTGGGCGACACAGCGAGACTCCGTCTCAAAAAAAAAAAAAAAAAAAAGATTTTTCAAGTATTTTCATTCATCTGGCAATGACTTATGAATACTATAAGTATTAATAGTCTCTGGAACATCAATGGCTTGAAGAAGCAGCGCATCTTACTGGAAACAATTGCCTGGCTTTGAATTCCGGTTTGTATCTTTTTACTAGGAATGGTTACTGAGCTATATAGTTCAGTATTTAGGTCTGATGCTTCTATTTTTGGAATAGTTGTCTGTATGAATTTAAAATGCAAAAGTTGGCTGGGCATGGCGACTCACACCTGTAATTCCAGCACTTTGGGAGGCCAAGGCAGGTGGATCACCTGAGGTCAGGAGTTCAAGACCAGACTGGCCAACATGGTGAAATCGTGTCTCTACTAAAAATACAAAAATTAGCTGGGCACGGTGGTGTGCACCTGTAATCTCAGCTACTCGAGAGGCTGAGGCAGGAGAATTGCATGAACTTGGGAGGCAGAGGTTGCAGTGAGCCGAGATCACACCACTTCACTCCAGGCTGGGAGACCGAGAGGAAACTGTCTCAAAAAAAAAAAAAAAAAAAGCAAAGGTCATAGGCGCCAAGCCATGGGCTAATTAGTGGCCTATGATATGACCACCTGAGAAGAACTGACATTTGGAAAGCCTTCAAGAGTGGGCCACTTAGCTGTGGAAGCCGAACTGACATTTGATGGAGATTCAGGTATTCAGAGCACCACCATGAGCAACAAGAAAGCAGAGGACACTCATAGGCAGAGAAAGATGACTATACGGATGGAGACACCAAGGGGATACCAAAAGAACAGACAACTAATTATGTTTCTGATGGCTCTCCAGTTCCCAGGAGGCCTGGCTCAGTTTCTTTCTTGATCTGTGCATTCCATGAGAACCTTGGCATCCTCACCTTACACCTCCCTCTTTATTTGGGCCCCTATCAGTCATTTTTCCTTTTTTGTAATCAGAGTGTCTGGACAATGCTGCCTTTCACTTGCAGACACCTGGATATGGAACCCTGGAAGAGCAAGATTCCTTTTGACAAAGCCCTGGCCTGACAAGCATCTTAGTCCCTACTGAGAAGGGCTGCAGCCACCTCTTCTTCATCAGCCCTGGTCAAAACATACCTCTGGGGAGATGGTAACTTCATTCAACCGCTTTCCAATTCCATTAGAAAGAGCTTTATTCCTCCCAAGATTGATTAGTGAATTGATCATGAACTGAATATTAGGTCTGAACATTTTGAGGTGATTTCTGAATGAAACTTGAATCCCACAGGACCTGTGAGTGACATAGGACCCAGCAGTTTCCCCTTCTCATCCTGAAAGCATATGGGCACAGTGCCATGTCCTATAGATCAGTGTTGTTTCACCTTTTGCATGCATCAGAATTGCCCGAAGGACTTGTTAGAACATAGATTGCTGGACTCCCCTGCAAGAGTTTCTGATTCAGTAGGTTTGGGGTGGGATGCAAGAATTTGCATTTTTAACAAGTTACCAGGCAATGCTGATGATTCTGGATCTGAATTATACTTTGAGAAGCACTGTTTTAGAAAAATTCTTGTCAAAAAAAAAAAGACAAGAAAAGAAGTGACAAGTGTGGAATGACAACTAAAAATCTAGGGTAGCTGGGCACGGTGGCTTATGCCTGTAATCCCAGCACTTTGGTGAAGCCGAGGTGGGTGGATCACTTGAGGCCAGGAGTTCGAGACCAGCCTGACCAATATGGTGAAACCTGTCTCTACCAGAAATACAAAAATTACCCGGGCATGGTGGCACACCTGTAGTCCCAGCTGCTTGGGCTGAGGCAAGAGAGTTGCTTGAACCTGGGAGGAGAGGTTGCAGTGAGTCAAGATCACACCACTGTATTCCAGGCTGGGCGACAGAGCGAAACCCCGTCTCAAAAACAGAAGAAGAAAAAAATCTAGAGTTTTTTCAAGGGGGGTTGATGAAAATATTCTAAAATTATATTATGGTGATAGCCCCACAAAAGTAAGAATAATTGAATTGTACATTTTAAATAATTGAATTGTACATTTTAAATGAGATAATGTGGTGGTATATAAATTATATGATAGCAAAGCTGTGTAAAAGTCATCTTAACATGACTTTTAAACAGCTATTGATGTTTAAAAGCTTTTTAAAAGTTTAATGACTTTTAAACAACTTTGTTATCACATAGTTTATACATAGAATTGACATTTTAAATGACTTTTAAATGCTTTTTATCACATAATTTATACATATAATTTTTAAAAATTAATTTAATAGATTGAAAACAATATTTTTCTCTTAATTAAATAGAGTAGAAAATATTAGAATGTGTTTACATAGTATATTAGGATTCTCCAGAGAAAGAGGAGCAATAGGATGTGTGTGTAGATGGAGAGGGAGCTACACAGATACATAGAAACACACGGAAAGATAATCACATGATTATAGGGGCTGGCAAATCTGAAATCTGCAGGGCGGACTAGCTGGCTAGAAATTGTGGCAAAAGATGAAGTTAAAGTCTTGGGTCCAAAGACAGTGTAGAGGCAGAATTCCTTCCTTTCGGGGGAACCTCGTTCTTTTCAGACCTTCAACTGATTGGATAAGGCCTACTCACATGATGGAGGGTCATCTGCTTTACTCAAAGTCAATGTGATTAAGTGTTCATCACATCTACAAAATACATTCACAGCAACACCTAGACTGATATTTGACCAAACACTGGCATACCATGGCCTAACCTAACTAGGTTGACACATAAAATTTACCATCACACAGAGTAAAAATAGAATCTTGTGAAAAGTTTGTTTCCATTTGCACACTCACCTATGTGTGAACTGGCTTGTGATTTTAAATGCTTTCATTACTGTGAGTCATAGGATGAAAAATACAAAAGCCTCTGCTTTTCATCCTCATGTGCAGACAGATGACTGTACCAAAAACTTTATGAAATAAACAAAAGAAACAAAAAGGCTGCTTTAGTACTTTTGGTGAAAGCATACTAAATGAAATTTAATCAAGTTTTTTGTTATTGTCGTCGTTGTTTGTTTTGTTTTGTTTTGTTTTGTTTTGCCCCTAACTTAAAGACCTAGTGAAGAGAAAGTATTCTCAAGGTTTCTGGAGCCCTGTTTGGCTATCTGGCTCTCACCTTTATTACCGTAGACAGCCATATGCTTGTGACTAAGGGCTTGTAAAGCCAAGCCGGGATGACTGAACCAAGTGGAAAACACGTGTAGGTTGGCATGCGCGTCTTGTAGACACATTGGGATGATTAATCCAAGCCTCACTGTTGCATTAACATGCGACCAAGCAATTTATTTGGAGGAGGCTGTTTTGGCATGGCAGATTCAAAGACATAAAAATATTGCAATTTCTTAACGAGTCAGGTGCAGAGCTGACAGTCATGACCTCCCACTGCAGACGCAAGCAGGGCACACAATGAGAGTCAGGGATGGAGTGAGACACAAGAGGCAGATGAAGTTGTCTCCAATACACATGACTTTGTATTTTTTGCTTTGTAAAGGACTTTAAAACTGTGTCTTTGAATTTTTTTAGCACGAAGGATATGGTGAAGCTCTCAACTGGATTAGGGATGGGATTAGGCTCAGGTATGGGGTAAGGATGTCCATGGTGTATTTTTTGGAAAACACAACTCAGATTGTTTTTAAAGATAATTTCAAATGGTCTCATCCAAGTAAGCTGTCTCAGAATATCAGATGTTTTCATCCTCATGAGACTAATGAAATCTAAATTTTACCATCTAAATTCACCCCCCTTAGGTATGTAATAAGTGCATACCGCCTCTCACCCTATGCTGACCACTCCCCCTCCCCACTAGAGATCAGTCTGAGGATGACTGCAGGAATAGCAAATCTCTCTGCTGAGATTCGGATTATTCCCCAGAGTGAAAGTGTCCATCGTGTCTGACTCATCTGGATTCCCAGCAGTGCTAGCAGACAGCACCTCTTGACATAACTCCATGGGGAGCCAGCCTAGCTGCCTTGCCTTCCTCTTTGTCTGGGTCTGCTGGGCACCAAGCTCTTTTACCTGCATGAGTGTGGGGAAGTGGTGTTTTGTCCTCTGTGTGAGCTGTTTGCTCTTCCTTCCCATCTGAGTCTAACTAATCCCCTGTGCTCGGGCTGTGTCAAGCTGAGCAAGGCTGGGCTGGACTGTCACTGTGCCCCATCTCCTCACTCAGATTTCCCAGGATGGCCCTGCTCTGTGTCTTTTGCTTGTGCCTCCTTCACCCCACAGCCTTGCAGCTGTGCCTCATCCCACTCCCTTGTGACTAAGCCCAGTTTCCCCTCTTTCTCTTGCAGCCCCATCTTATGGTCAGCCTCAAACTGAACTGCAAAACTATATGGCCTGACTGTAGAGCTACCACACTACGCTGACCGAGATAGATTATAGATAAATTAAATGACAAATTGATACATAGAATAAAAGACGAGTAAGGAATTCCAGCTACTTATTGCTGAGTAATAGCTACCTCAATTAAATGCCTTTTCACTGGGGCAGCAGCTTAAAAGCAACAGCCAATTTAACATCTCCCACAATTCTGTGGGCTGACTGGGTTTAGCCAGAAAGAAATTCTGCTCCATGTTCTGTCAGTGAGACCTTCAGTCATCTGGAAACTTCACTGAGCTGTACCATCCAAGATGGCGCACACATATGGCTGATAATTGGTCTTGGTTGTCATTTCGGAGCTCAGCTGGGATTTCAACTGGAGCACATGTGCCCTCTCTGTATGGCTTGGGCCTCTCTCGGCATGGTGGCTGGATCCCAGGGGCACAGTGTTCCAAGTACACGAAAGCAGGAGGTGTAGAATGTCTTCAAACCCAGTTTCAGAAGTTGCACGGCATCACTTCTGCTGCATCCTGTTAGTCAAAACAAGTCACGGGGCCTGCCCAGAGGAGAGAAAGAGACTCTACCTCTTGGTGGATTTGTGGCCACGTTTAAGCCACCACACAGAGACAGGTAAACAGATAAAGAAGAGGTGAACTGAAATACTCCAACTAAAATTTGGAGGAGCTAGATCATGTTTTCTGTGTTTCTTGTTACTTCCCTGCATTTTCTGGTTTTTAACAATAAGTAAATTGCTATTTTTAAATTTAATAAGTATAGCTTATGCGTAATCCAAATGCTATAAGTATAGCTTGATAAATTTTAACAAACTGTACCTGTCCATGTCACTAGCATCCACATTAAGAAAGACAACATTAGCAGCATTTTAGAAATCTCCAATAGCTATGACTTTTGCAAAGAGAAAAGCATTTAATATTTAAAGAGAAGCATCTATCGTTTTTTAAAAAGTTATTTCCAATCTTCTATTCTTTACAACTATGACATATCTTTGACATATGTAAAATAACTCTTAACTATTCTTCAAATTATAGATTTCAGGGTTCAAATGGCTAATCTCCAACAATTTCCAGCAAATGAACAGAAGTAGGATTTTCCAACAGCAAAGTGCCCAGTCTGAATATTTGGTGAACTCACTGATCATGTATATCCTTATTTAAGCATTAATCATTGTCAAACTAATATTTAATTCTTCAGATTTGTTTTGAAATGAGGCATGAATAACTATAAAGCCTGGATTTATAGCAAAAGCATCAAGCAGCAATTAGCTTCAGAAACATACAAAAAAAAACCTGCATGTGCACACAAGGTCATTTTGTCAACCTCACATTTTCTGGAGGTAATCGTTAGGTTCTGATGAGATAGAAGTCACACAATTATACAACTCACTGTTAATACAAATTATTTGTGCAGTATTTTTATTAACTTTTAATGTGTATTTCTATTTTGTAACAGCATCTGATGAATAATTAAGGACCAAGGCTTGTTCTCACTCTTTAAATATTGACTTAAAGTTCCCTGGTGACATTCACCTTTCCTGGCCACCTCATATAGAAGTAGCATCTTGCTTCGTGCCTGGCTTGTTTTCAACAGAGCCCTGTGGTAGCCTGAATAATGGTCTGTAAACATATCCAGATCCTAAGCCCTGGAACCTGTGAACATTACCCTGTATGGAAAAAGGGCAGTTGTACATATTAAAGACCCTCCCATGCAGACATAATCCTGCCTGCATTATTTTACTGGGTCCTACATGTAATCACCTGTATCTTTATAAGAGGGATGCCACAGGAGACTTCACACAGAGGAGGAGCTGTGCGATGGAAAGCAGAATCAGAGAGAGAAGATGCTATGGCTCTGGCTTTGAAGATGCAGGGCTGGAAAAAAAATGCAGCTCTAGAAGCTAGGAAGAGTAAAGCAAAGGGCTCTCCGCTAGAGGATCAGGAGGGAGGGCAGCCCTGAGGATGCTTTGACTTTCCCCCATTAACTTGAATTTCAGACTTTTGGCCTCCAGAACTATAAGAGAATAAATACGTATTGCTTTAAGCAACTTGGTTTACGGTAATGTGTTACAGGGGCATAGGAAATGAACATGGTGCCTGCTACAGTCTGAATGCTTTGTTTGCTTCCCTGGTTTTATTCTCATCTCCCTCACTAGACTCTAAGCTCCTGGGGGTGAGACCTTCTCTGACTTCTTCTTTGCTATCCACAGTTCAGTACTTGGCACAGAGTAAATGTATACTAAGTGATTCAGCCATAAATGACACTCAGGAGAAGGCTGTTTGGAGAAAGCTTGTGAATGCTAAAGGATGGAGAAAGCTTGGCCTGGCATAAAGAAGTGGGGCTGGAGTTACAGATAGGGGCTCCGTTATATGCAAATGTGCAGAGATGAGGATGAAGAAGTCATGTGGAGCTATGGGGACCCAGTGAAGAAATGAGCAGATAAGCCCTGAGTTCCCTTGAGAAGAATGGAGACTCTTCCTGGAAGGATGACATGAGGTCAGATTGAGGGAACTGTGAAAGCCCAGAGGAAAACAACAGATTGGAATGGAAAGGGATGCCTGAGAGCCAGAAGTGGGACTTCAGGCTGGATGGCTCTTGACTTGTGGGCATATAGTTTGCCCAGTGAGCAGAATAAGCACCAGCAAAGCATCTTTCCATCCCCAAACAGAGAAAAGTTGACTCTTGAGGAATTAATGATGACTTTTGTAGCTGGAAAATCTGCCAAGAAACTCTTTCAATTTCACATATGATGTATGTTCTGTTTTAAATTTGTCTTGATTTTAGTTGGAATTATATATATAAGTTGGCAAAACCGCAACCTTTCCAGGACTTTAGACCTCTGAAGGATTAAGACTGTAAGTCGTTGGGGCTGCAGGATGGGCCAGAAGCCGGATTCATCCCTGGCTGGGGCCTGTGTCCTGATGCTGCCAGGGTGGCTCAGTTCTAGGGGAACATACTCAGTCTGCAATGCGCAGATCTGCAAATTCATTGGCTCCACCTCTTTCCATAATGCTGCTCTTGTATTCTTACTTTGTATAATTACCTGATGACTTATATCCTTATTAAGAGCTTGCCAAAATGGCAATCAATTAGCAAACTCATTCATCAGGATCCTTCTTTGTGGTTTTGTTGTAAAGGATACTCATTTTTCACTAATGTGATGTCCTGCTACTCCTGAAAACTGCTGTCCTGTGAAAATGCCAATTCAGCAGGAACCCTGGCTATGGAACAAGAGTATGCAAATCACACATGCTTATAAAAATCCATCGCATCACTTGTGGGAGGCAGATTAATGGCTCCCTGGGGGGTGTTGTGCTAGTTTCCTATAGCAAATTACCACAAACCCAGTGGCTTCAAACAGAAATTTATTCTCTCACAGACCTAGAATTCAGAAGTCCAAAATCAGCATCACTGGGCCAAAATCAAGGTGCTGGTAGGACCATGTGTCCTCTGGATGCTCTAAGGACAATCTATTTCTTGCCTCTTCCAGCTTCTGGTGGCCACTAGTATTCATTGGCTTGTGGCCACATCGCTCTAGTCTCTGTCTCTATGGTCCACTGCCTTCTGCTCGTCTATGTGAAATGTCCCTCTTGTGATTGCATTTAGGGCTTGTGATTGCATTTAGGGTTCATCCAGGTAACTCAGGCTAGTCTCCCTATCTCGAGACCTCTGCAAAGTCTTTGCCATATAAGGTAGCACAGGTTCCAGGTATTGGGACATGAACATCATTTGTGGGGGAACAATTGTTCAGCCTACCACAGATGTCTATGCATTAAGCACCAAACCTCTGCATATGTGATTAAAGTTATGGACCTTGAAATGAACAGAGTAGCTGGATTATCCAGATGTGCCTAATCTCATCACATAAGCCCTTAAAAGAAAAGACGCTTTCCTGATTGTGGTCAGAGAGAGCACAGAGAAAGACACAGGAGGCATGTGAAGCAGGAGAGAGACTTTATCCACCATTGCTGGTTTTGAAGGTGGAAGGGAGGGTGGAGAAGAGCCTAGGAATGCAGGCGGCCTCTAGAAACTGGGAATGGCCCTCAGCTGACAGTCAGCAAGGAAATGGGGACCTCGGTTCTTATAACCGAAAAGAACTGAATTCAGCCAACAACCTAAATGAGCCAGGAAACATATTCTCCTCTAGGGCCTCCAGAAAGGAGCACAGCCGTGCTGACATCTTGATTTCAGCCCAATCAGACTCGTGTCAGATTTCTGGCCTGTGCAGCTATAAATCTGCATTGGGTCATGATTGGTTTGTAGCAATAGAAAATTAACACACCACTGTAAACAGTGGGTTTAATAAACAGAGGAGGTCTCAGTTTATTAAAGTTTTTGGTATCAAATAACAGACATATAGATATACTCAAAATTAATAAATGTTGATGTTCTGGTCTCTGTTTAGAGAAAATACCATGATAGATTTTTGGTTTAGTGAATGTTGACATTTCTGAATGTATGCCTTAATGTATGTATGTTATGTAGAGAGATGCTGGAGAATGCTTTTATAGCTTAAAAGACATAAAAATATTTAAGAAGAGCAGCTTGTGAAACCATCCACATCCCTCTGCTTTATCCCCTGTCCCTGGGGGGTATGGATGTATGTGATTATACGTATGTCATTGAACATGGGCAGGGAAGGGGGTTAATACACACAGACACACATGCGTGAAGAAGCAGCTCAACATATTGATCAAGAAAGTGAGTCCATTACAGGAAAGGGGTCCCAATCCAGACCCTAAGAGAGGATTCTTGGATCTCATGCAAGAAATAATTCAGGGAGAGTTCATAGAGTAAAGTGAAAGCAAGTTTATTAAGAAAGTAGAGGAATAAGCTGGACGCAGTGGCTCACGCCTGTAATCCAAGCACTTTGGGAGGCTAAGGTGGGCGGATCACCTGAGGTTGGGAGTTTGAGACCAGTCTGACCAACATGGAGAAACCCCATCTCTGCTAAATACACAAAATTAGCCGCACGTGGTGGTGCATGCCTGCAATCCCAGCTACTCGGGAGGCTGAGGCAGGAGAATTGCTTGAACCCATGAGGCAGAGGTTGCAGTGAGCCGAGATTGAGCCATTGCACTCCAGCCTGGGCAACAAGAGCGAAACTCTGTCTAAAAAAAAAAAATTAGAGGAATAAAAAAATGGCTACTCCATAGACAGAGCAGCCCCTAGGGCTGCTGGTTACCCATTTTTATGGTTATTTCTTGATGATATGCTAAACAAGGGATGGATTATTCATGCCTCCCCTTTTTAGACCATATAGGGTAACTTCCTGATGTTGTCATGGCATTTGTAAACTGTCAAGGCACTGGAGGGAGTGTAGCAGTGAGGATGACCAGAGGTCACTCTTGTCGCCACCTTGGTTTTGGTGGGTTTTGGCCGGCTTCTTTACTGCAAGCTGTTTTATCCACAAGATCTTTATGACCTGTATCTTGTGCTGACCCCCGTCTCATCCTGTGACTTAGAATGCCTCAACCATCTGGGAATGCGGCCCAGTAGGACTCAGCCTCATTTTACCCAGCTCCTGTTCAAGATGGAGTTGCTCTGCTTCAAACACCTCTGACAAGTCCACTGCAGAGACAAAACACAGTGATGTAGCCCAGGAGCCTGTGCAGTCAGGGCTCAAGGAGGACCAAGGACAGTTAACATCTGAGAAGGTTTATTTTAGCCTCTGGGCCTTCTGCTTGACTCTTGCCTTCACTTTTTTTTTGTGACTGTGTGATAAAATATACATAACATAAAATTGACCATTTTAACTATTTTTTTATTGTATGGTTCAATTAAGTACATTTGCATTGTTGTGCAACCATCACCACCATCCAGCCACAGCACTTTCTCATCTTCCCAAACTGAAACTCCATACCTATTAAACAGTGTTCCCATTACCCTTGTCCTCTTTTGCCTTTACTTCTGCACATGAGCTATAGAAAGGGCAGACATATCCCTCTGAGGTGCTAAAACAACACGAGGAAACTCAAAGTTTGAAATAATTCAATTGAAATCATTTGAGATTTATACATTAAGACATGAGCAGCCAGGTGCCGTGGCTTTCACCAGTAATCCTAGCATTTTGGAAGGCTGAGGTGGGAGGATCACTTGAGGCTAGGAATTCCTGACCAGCCTAAGCAATATAGCAAGACCCTGTCTCTAAAAAAAATAAATATTAGTGGCTGAGCGCAGTGGCTCACATCTGTAATCCCAGCACTCCTGACCTGAGGTCAGGAGTTCGAGACCAGCCTGGCCAACATAGTGAAACCCCGCCTCTACTAAAAATACAAAAATTAGCTGGGCTTGGTGGCACATGCCTGCTACTTGGGAGGTTGAGGTAAGAGAATCACTTGAACCCGGGAAATGGAGGTTGCAGTGAGCTGAGACTGCACCATTGCACTTCAGCCTGGGCAACAAGAGAGAAACTCTGTCTCAGAACATACATACATACATACATAATAGCTCAATGTGGTAGGATGCACCTGTAGTGCCAGCTACTCGGGAGGCTGAGGTGGGAGGATCACTTGAGCCCAGGAGGTCAAGGCTGCAGTGACCCATGATTGCACCACCACACTCCCGCCTGGGTGACAGAGTGAGACCCTGTCTCAAAAATACATACATACATACATACATACATGTGCTGAGCCCCTTAGAAGAGATATGTTACATACATACATACATACATGTGCTGAGCCCCTTAGAAGAGATATGTTACATACATACATACATGTGCTGAGCCCCTTAGAAGAGATATGTTACATACATAATACATAACAAAAATATCAAAGGCTCATAAAATCTCAAACGAGACCAAATTGAATTGAGTGAACAATGAAAGTCCCTCCTCTCTCCCTTGCCTGATGCCATTTTAAGAAAAATGCCCTGAAGAGTTCAGTATGTCCCCTCTTCCAGACAAGGACTTTTTGTAGTTGTGAATTTGGGCCAGCTTTAAAAATAGAATCCCCAGATAGCTTTCCAGATGAGGTGATTTATGCGATTAGGAAAAACCTCTGTCCAATGTGCCATCTCCCCAAATCATTTTCTCATTTCGCCGTTTTATGGCTGAAATCCTATCATTAACAATTCATTTATTTGGCTTAATGATTTGTCTCTTCTTAAGATGCAAATACCGCTTATAAGACTAACTCTTTAAGCCCTAACCCTCCTGTAAGAATGAGTCTATTTAAATAGAGTCATTTCTTCTTTCTCCTTTATCTCATCAGTTGTTTGTTTCCTTCCTTTTATCCATCACCAGCAGAGACTCTGAGTCCCATTAAGACAAGGACTACTTGAGCCTTATTCACTGTCCAGTTCCTGGGATGAGGTGACACAGGATGTATTCAATAAGTATTTGATTGGCTGCAAGACCTTGAGATAATGGACTCAGACATGAGACCCAAGGGTGCTGAGACATAATGGAAGGCAGAAGAAATGTGGTGTGAGCATGCGAGGCTGCCCCCAGATGGCTTTTCAGCTGCTGTGCACTGCCTAGGCTTAGGGCATCTTTCCTTTCAGTGCCTGCTTCAGTGGGACTCTGTGACGGTTGTTAAATATTTTGAATATCACCCCCGGCACTGCGATTAAACTTTACTGACCTCAGAGTCCTCTTCATGATCTACCCTGTGAATCAAAACTTTACAACTGATTCTTTTTTAAGTTTGAGAAGATGGAAAAATCAAAGCAAGATAGGAGTGTCTGAGTTTTTTTGTTTTTGTTTTGTGTCCTCAAAGTTGTTTTATTCTCCCTTTTTAACAGCTGTGTAAACATTTAGCCAACAACAACAAAAAAAAGCCATGGGAACGGGGTGTGGGGAAAGGATCATATGCAAAGGAATCTGCTGTTTGCAGAAATATTTACGGAATGCCAGCAGCGTTATTCCAGGTGTATACAGCAGATTCACCGGCCCTGTTAATACCTCCCCAGTGGCATTTAATTCACTTATTCAGAATTAGGAATTGCAAAGACCCCAGAGTAGGAGAAAGGGAAACTGACTCAATAGAGCTCTTATATATGCCTCATGACAAATACCAACAGTTACCACAGTTTATGATATATTTCTTTCTTTATTTGATGGCTTATGTAATGCCTGTCCTCTCTGCCAGCCTAAAAGCTCCATCTGAGGTAGAGCTTGTCTACTTCTGTTTGTCACAAAGTGCCTAGCTCCCAGCACAGTGTCTGGCACATAGCATGTGCTTAACAAATATTTACAGCATGAACGAATACACATTATCTCATTTAGTTGGGATAGGCTGTTCTAATGGTATAAATGAATTTTTTAAAAAATCCTCTGCTTGGTCAGGCACAGTGGATCACACCTGCACTTTGGGAGGCTGACGTGGTAGGATTGCTGGAGGCCAGGAGTTCGAGACCAGCCTGGGCAACGTAGCAACAGTGTGACTCTACCAAAAAAAAAAATCATGGTGTGGTGGCACATGCCTGTAGTCCCAGCTACAGGAGGATGAGGCAGGAGGATCCCTTGAGCCCAGGAGTTTGAGGCTGTAGCATGCCATGATCACGACACTGCACTCCAGCCTGGGTGACAGATCCAGGCCCTTGTTCTTGAAAAAAAAAAAAAAAATCTGCTTATTGGCTTGAAGTTGGGCTGTTAATTTATATTTTTAGTAGCTTTCTCTCAAAGCTTTTAGCCTCTTTCACACTTTTTAATAAAATGAAATTTATTTTCATAGATGATTTAGCTTTCTTCATGAATGGGGTCAACTATATATAATTAGTGACTATCATAATAGAAGCAGTAGGAAAAGATTGACCCTTACTATTTCCTTTATGAGAAAGTAGTAAAAAATTAAACTGAAGTGGTCTATTTTTTATTTGTTATATCATCATCATCATCTTTAACTGAGCTGTCCCCTTTTGCAATTTAATGAAAATGGATCTTTATAGCCACTGAGACTGAAATGCTTGCATATCAAGGAAATCACCTTCTTTATCCTAAATCACACTCTTTGCACACAATGAAGAAAAGAGGAGAACTGAGTTTTTATGTATTGGATTGCAAAGACACCCAGGGGAACAAGGCTCTAAAGGACTCAAAAATTTGTTGGGGTGAGGTTAGTATGAGGCTAAAAGAAGAGGTGCCAGCATAGGTGCAAAGGAAGCATTTACAGAGCCATAAAAACAGGGCAGTTGTTGATACCAGCTGCAGTACATCTACTGCCCATAGCATTGTCATGGATAATGTGTTTTCTGTCCAAAACCTCATACTCCTCACAATGTGAGGTATAAAGCCAGAGTTATTCTTAGACATTCCTTCCTGGCAGAGAGCAAGGAGGTCCCGGGGTTGCTATGCATCTCCGACAAATCTATCTAGAATAGGATGTACACCTTTGACCCCTAGGTCTTAACATGGATAGAGGGAAAAGGTCACCAATTCTCAAAGGGTTAAAAGGCAGGATGAAGTAGACTAAATCTCACAGAGCTTGGTAAATGAGGAACACATAAGGAGATGTTGGAGGAAGAAGTAAATTGTTAGAAGCGAACTATGAAAAGACAAAAAGCATGTTCTTGAGGAGGAGTTTCGTGTGGTTAATTTTCAGAACTTGCTGATGATCCAAGGACAGAGGAAAATCTGGGAGAGAAGCATCTGAGAATCCATGATGCTGACTTTTCGGCTGGTATACATTTTGTGTGGCACCTACTTCTATAGCTGTTCTCTCTTGGAAACTGTAATGCCCTGTAGGAATGTCATTTCAGAGAATGAAAGTGACATGTGTTAGGTTGAAACCTATAATGAGGCCGGGCGCAGTGGCTCACGCCCGTAATCCCAGCACTTTGGGAGGCCGAGGCCGGTGGATCACGAGGTCAAGAGTTCAAGACCAGCCTGGCCAACATGGTGAAACCCCATCTCTACTAAAAATACAAAAATTAGCCAAGCATGGTGGCGCATGCCTGTAATCCCAGCTACTCAGGAGCCTGAGGCAGGAGAATTGCTTAAACCAGGACCCGGGAGGTGGAGGTTGCCGTGAGCTGAGATTGCGCCACTGCACTCCAGCCTGGGCTACAGAGCAAGACTCTGTCTTAAAAAAAGAAAAGAAAAGAAAAGAAAAGAAAGAAACCTATAATGAACACAGGAGAAGCAAAGATGAGACTTGGGTAAGGATATGCTGGTAAGACAGCAGATGTCATTTCATATGTGATGGGCCCTGCAAGACCAGCAGGGAGTGTGGTGATTCCAGAAAGCATTAATCATTATGGCATGCACTTTTACAACACACATTCTTGCAAGTACTCTATATAATGATTACTGTGCTTCCTACTTTGCATCTGTTACCACATTTGATTGTCACAATAACCCTATGAAATGGATACTGTTATCTACTTAAATCAGGCTGATGTTAGGTACTGGTAGGAAATTGAAAGACAGAAGAAAGAAGCCTCATGATTCAAGTCCAGCAAGGAGCATGCTGACCACCTATGTATCATTCATGGCAAAAGAGAATTTTGAGGGGGGAAAAATAAAGTGAGAGAGAGGAACAAAGCATGTCACCTCATATTTTCACAGCTACTTTTCTATTTGGAAATCACACTTACATCATTTCCTGTTTGATAACTACAAAGAATTTGCCAGCTGCCATAAAGACAGCTGCATGAAGCAGATTCTTTGCAGTGTAGAATGAGCCTGTCCATAGGAATGTGAACTTGGATATTGACTGAGCCTAATGGGGTGGAGGTGGAAGACTGATGTGTTAGAATTGTTAGAGGAGAGTGAAGGTGCAAGATAAGATGGAGCTGGAAAATGGAATTTTCTGGTTGGATATAT
This sequence comes from Trachypithecus francoisi, assembly GCF_009764315.1. Taxonomy (NCBI): domain Eukaryota; kingdom Metazoa; phylum Chordata; class Mammalia; order Primates; family Cercopithecidae; genus Trachypithecus; species Trachypithecus francoisi. The sequence goes on along the minus strand of NW_022681472.1, from coordinate 75,388,164 downwards.
GATCACTTCTAATAATTTTGGAGTTATTTTAGGAAATAGAAGGAAAGAGTAGATTCTGGGTAGTACAATGGACTGAATGATTGTGTCTGCATGACAATTTATATATTGAAATGCGAATCCCAATGTGGTGATATTTGGAAGCAGGGCCTGGGGTGGGGGTAAGGGTAATTAGGTCATGAGGGCAGGTCATTAGGTCATGAAGGGTCATTAGGTCATGATGGTGGGGGTAAGGGTAATTACGTCATGAGGGTGGGTCATTAGGTCATGAAGGGTCATTAGGTCCCATTCATGATAGGATAGTTCCCTTCTTAGAAGAGTCAAGGGAGCTAGCTAGCTCCTTCTACCATATGAGGATACAATGAGAATACAGCCATCTTCAAACCAGGAAGTGGGCCCTTATCAGACACCAGGTCTCCCAGCCCCTTGATTTTGTACTTACTAGACTCCAGAACTGTGAGAAATAATGTTGTTGTTTAAGCCACTCAGTCTATGGTAATTTGTTATAGCATCCAGGATTGACTAAGATGGATGGGCAATTGGCAATTCCCATAGCAGTACAAGTGGATACAACAAAAATCATGACAGTGGTACATTAATGACTTAGAGTTTGGAAAAATTACTGTGAATGAATCAAATGTTCATAAATATAACATTAGAAAGAAATGAAGATGAGGAAATCCCTGAGCAGAGCTTATCATAGCTTGGAGGTTACTTTGGCAGATGTATCTTTATTCAGGTCAACTGATCTCAGCGAGCATTTATGATAGTATTGTAGACACTGGCTAAATGGTTAAGTAATAAAGGGCTATAATCCAGTATCAGGATGAGTTACATGGGTCAGCGGTTCCCAAAGCAGGCTGCACATCAGAGTCCTCAAAAGAGGGTGCATAAATACAGGTGTGTGGTCTCAATTCCTGGATACCAGGATTCAGTGAATCAGGGATTCAAGAATCTATTTATAGCAAATACCCAGTGATACAAGGCAGGGAATCCAAGGAGACTGGTCACTGGTAGAAAATGAGTGGTATATACATTACGATGATAGTGATGGTAATTGATGCTTATTACAGATATGCTCAAACAATAGTATACAGAAGACTTACCCAGGCACCTCCCTATAGATCTAGATTTCTGGGAGACACCCACAGCACTTTTGAATAATTGGATCCCAGGAGGAGCAGACTTCTGAATTTGTAACCAGCAACCCCGCTCATTCTGAAGCAGATAACCTACCAATGAAATTTTGAGAAGCAGCCTTTAAATACATTATCTAATTCCATCCTCCTAACAGTCTTAGAGAAGTAATATCCCCATTTTACAGATGGGGAAACTGCAGCATGGAGAAGATGAGTAACCTCTGTAAGATCACAGTGAAAATAACTAAGCTGAGTTGCGAACTAGAAGTGTCAGATAAGATTTATTTCCTTACTACTAGATTCCCTTCCTGCTGCCAGGAAGTCAGAGGAAAAAAAAAAAAAAGACTATTCCCAGTTGGGGCAGGTTTTTTTTTTTTTTTTTTTTTTTTGAGGCGGGGTCTCGCTCTGTCGCCGGGACTGGAGTGCAGTGGCCAGATCTCAGCTCACTGCAAGCTCCGCCTCCCGGGTTTACGCCATTCTCCTGCCTCAGCCTCCCGAGTAGCTGGGACTACAGGCACCCGCCACCTCGCCCGGCTAGTTTTTATATTTTTAGTAGAGATGGGGTTTCACCGTGGGGGGCAGGTTTTATGAAGGAGTTTAAAGCAGGATAAGTGGGCTTCAGAATTTATTTGTCACTTGGTCCTTGGAACACAGTTTTACAATTTCTCTAAAATCAATTCTTGTTTGTTTTTGTTTGGTTGGTTAGTTGTAAAGCTTTGATAGATCGCACTGGAAGCAAGCATGTTGATGTTTTGTTCATATAGTAAATTATATTATGGTGTCTGACATTACTGAATAGCCATAATGCCAGGCCATGAGTTTAGGAAATGTTGGTGTGATGTTGAGGCCAGACACTCCCTACATTTTAACATTTTCTTCCTTCAAAGAACTTCTGGTTTTCTTTTTTGACGGAAAAATAAAATGAGGAAGTAGACAAGGAAGCCCACAAACATGCCCCACCTTTTATCCTTTGAAAACAAAACACAGGATGTTGAAGCATACATTTTTTTTTTCCCAAAGAGCTTGCTCTGTTTGGATTTAGCAATAATGTTATCTCTCCTTCAAAAGATAGCTTTTTTAAAAAAAAATTGTCAATTTCTGCACATCAGCATCCCTTTAAAGGGCATCTTTCCTGGAAGTTAAGGAAGTAAAGGCTGTAAGTCAAAGATAACTTCTTTACCAAATAGACACTTTAATTGAAATGGCCCTTTGGAGTTAATGAAAGTAAAATAGCTTTCCCCACCACATTGAGAGGAGGCTAATTTAATTATCTGTGAGCGTCACAGATTAGAAGCAGCCTTTCATCCATTTCTGGAAGCTGAGTATGGACTGCTCACACCTAATGAAGGGAAAATGGGAATTGGAGCCATGGGTGGGCGAAGAAGGTCCATGAGACAGCGCATAGATCTCAGGCTTCTGAGCACTTCAAACAGTGATGCTTAAACACTTTACAGTATTCACTGGGGGGGGACCTAAGGCACAGTTGACTAGGTATGACTTTAGTTACTCAAGAGTTCAAGGATCTGTTGAACACCACTGTACTCTAGTCATTCCGTAGGGGCTAAGGATATGTAAAGTATGGAACCATGATACACAAAGGACAGGCATCCCGCACAAGATCAGAATTTCCAGAGACTGACTTTTCAAAACTAGAAGGAATTAGTAAAAGAGTGGGAAATGGGTAGTAGGTTGGGCCTGAGGATTATTGTAGAGATCTTTATAATTCATGAGAACTGTGCCTCAAGAACTTTGAAAGGTGCTGAACTCTTAAAGCTACCACCACATACAATTTTCCTCCCATAAAACATTAGTTTTCTTTTTTTGTTGTTGTTGGATTTTTTGTTTGTTTGTTTGTTTGTTGGGACAGAGTGTCACTCTGTCGCCCAGGCTGGAGTGCAGTGGTGCGATCTCGGCTCACCGCAACCTCCGCCTCCTGGGTTCAAGCGATTCTCCTGCCTCAGCCTCCTGAGTACCTGGGATTATAGGGACCTGCCACCATGCCCAGCTAATTTTTGTATTTTTAGTACAGACAGGGTTTCACCATGTTGGCCAGGCTGGTCTTGAGCTCCTGGCCTCAGGTGATCCACCCGTCTCAGCCTCCCAAAGTGCTGGGATTATAAGTGTGAGCCACCGTACCCAGCCATATAGGGATTCTTAAAACTTACATAAAGGAAAATAAAAAATAATAATGAACCTCCAGTTTCAACAACTGTCACTATTTTATCTACCTTGTTTCCCACCACCCCCCCGGCCACTTTTAGAAGGGACAGGGGAGGGATTTTAAAGCAAATTCCAGACTTCCTGTCATTTCGCTCCATACATTATTTTTCAACTTAAAATCATTGCCAACTGAGGTAGGCACAATAACGTTCCCCACAAGGACGTCCGCATCCTAACCCCCAGAACCTGTGAGTGTGTTGACTTACCTGGGAAAGAGAACTCTGCAGATGCAATGAAGTTTAGGATCTTGAGATGGAGAGAAGATCCCGGATCATCCAACTGGGCCCAGTGTCATCACAAGTGTCCTTATAAAAGGGAGGCAGGAGAGTCAGAAGCAAGAGAAGGTGACATGGTGACAGAAACAGCAGGAAAAAAGGTAACATGATGCAGAGCCATGAGCCAAGGGATGTGGGGGACCCAGAAGCAGGAAAAGGCAAGAAGTGGGTTCTCCCCAGAGCCTGCAGAAGGAACCAGCCCTGCCAACACCAAGATTTCAGGATGTCTGACTTCCATCCAGCACTACAAGATGGCAAATACCACCAAGTTCGTGGAAACTTCTTGCAGCACCAATAGGAAATGAATACACTAGCTTTTAAACATAGGGAAAGTTTATATAAAAACATTCAGATTCCTGGCTTCTCTTGAAACACTGGAAGATTTGACAATGCCATGCCCACAAGCATTCCTGGTAATAGTTGGCTAATTCCTGAAAAGAAGTTATCTCATAAGTGAAATGGAGGTTATTTCTCTTTGTATAACTGGTCCTCTGTAATAATATGAATTTATGACTCATTTCTAGAAGGTTCTGTGGTTAATATAGCTAGTGTAACATTGCTTAAGGGATGTGTTTTGTGTCCAGTGTGTTCTATCCCATGAGCTGGAAAGGTCAAGAGCCACGTAACTTCCTAGACTGCAGATATCTCAAAAAGTTTGGGAGTTGCTAATGCTGTTTCATAGCCTAACTTTGGTAGTTACTCAAATGCTGTTTCATAGCCTAACTTTGGTAGTTACTCAAATGCTGTTTCATAGCCTACTGTATTCGTGTTATATGTTGTTAGACATATGACATGTTTGATTTTAAACTGCACAGCATATTACATTGGACTTCACTCTTTTAGAAACTTGCAAATATCTGCCCTGGGGTGAGCAAAAAACACCACCGAAAAACCAAGATTTGCTAAAGTAACAGAATCATGCAAACTGAATTGATAGAATAATGGAAATGTTTCACCTCCTTTAGAGAACAGACTGTGTTTCATTTACTAGCCCTTCAATTGTGCAACAAAGAGTAAACATAAGGGACCAATTTTGCCCCAGCTGCTTGTTATAAATAGAAAGGTCTCTTACTGGAACAACATATTAAGGGTTATGACTCATTTCCACCTTAGTCTTCAATTACTTTAATCAGATGTGAGGCTTGGGGAATCAATAACTGATTATTAAGAGGGGATTTTAGGAATTTGGACCAACATATTGACATCTGGCCTGAGTGAAGCCTCACAAGCCAGGAGGCAGGAAAGAACGACAGAAGGAATAACCCCAAAGAGAAGCATGTGCACTGAGCTGGGCCCGTGCACTCTGTCCAGCTGAGAGGAGACAGTCCAACTGAGCTCCCCACATGAGCCACATGAGTGACTTTATAATTCTAACTGCCTGTGCTTAGCCAGTATATAACCTCTCAGAACCACAGTTTCTTCTTCTGTAAATGGGGATAATAATAAATACCTTAAAGTGTTGCTGAAAGGATTAAGAGTGGTGAACTACAGCAGAGTGCTCAAATGCCCTTGTAAGGGCTGCCATAAAAAAGTACCATAAACTGGGTGGCTTACACTACAGAAATGTATAGTCTCACACTTCTGGAGGCTAGAATTCTGAGATGAAGGTGTCAGCTGGGTTGGTTCCTTCTGACGACTATAAGGAAGAATGTGTTCCATGCCTGTCTCCTGGCTTCAGGTGACCACCAGATTGCTGGCAATCTCTGGCATTCATTGGCATGGAAACGTATCACCCTGGTCTCTTCCTTCATGCTCACGTGGCCTCCTCCTTGTGTACATGTCTATGTACACCTTTCCCCTTTTATTAGCACACCAGTCATGGTGGATTAGGGGCCCAACCTATTCCAATACGACCTCATCCCAACTTAACTAATTACATCTGCAACGACTCTATTTCCAGATAAGGTCACATTCTGAGGTACTGGGGTCAGGACTTCAACATATGAATTTTGGGGAACACAATTTAACCCACAATAAGACTCATCAGAGTAGACTGTCATACATGTTCACTCCCTCAGCCCTTTCCTCCGTTGATAGAGAGAATTCTTTCCCTGTCGCGTAGATTTTTAAATCACCAGCTTTAAATGACTCGAAATCAAACATATTACATTTTCCCTAAATCTTTTTTCTCCTAACTGCTCCTTCTAACTTACTACACTTTCTTTTCTTTTCTTTTTTTTTTTTTGAGACGGAGTTTCGCTCTGTCGCCCAGGCTAGAGTACAGTGGTGCGATCTCGGCTCACTACAACCTCCGCCTCCTGGGTTCGAGCAATTCTCCTGCCTCAACCTCCCGAGTAGTTGGGACTACAGGCACCCACCACCGTGCCCAACTAATTTTTGTATTTTTAGTAGAGATGGGGTTTCACAGTGTTGGCCAGCCTGGTCTCGAACTCCTGACCTCAGGTGATCCGCTCACCTCGGCCTCCCAAAGTGCTGGGATTACAGGCATGAGCCACCATGCCTGGCCCTAACTGACTACACTTTTAAGAGATCCAAAGGTAGAGCAAATCGCAAACAATTCTGACCTAATTGAATTGGTCATAATTCAATTGAAACATAATATTGTATAATTCAGGCAGGGCATGGACTTGAAAGTTGCTTTTAGACTTTGCTCAGAGAAAGATGAGCTAAGCAAACAGGTAAACAGATGAAAAGGGAATGTTTACAGGTTTAAAGAACAATCCATTACAAAGCACTAGAAGGAATTTATTTTCATACAAAAAAGAAGCCTTCATTTTCAACAGCTGGTACTTTGAAGCTGTCCTGAGGCAATGGCTGTGTCCCCTGGGAGACCTGGGTGTTCCCAGTTGAGCCAAGACAGTGAGGGTGTGTGGCAAATATGACTCTAAATGGGATCGTTGCTGAGAAACCCTTCTAGGAGTCAAAGACTTCTCATAAAGTCATCCCTTTATAAGAGAAGGGATGATGAGGAAAGCAAGTCTAGATCCAGAAATCTGGATCTGGGAGGTGAAAACAGTTTCACAGTCATGGAGTCAGGGTTTCTCTGGAGGGAGGGAAGAGACACAATAAGCTGTCAAGGAGTAAAAACAACATAGTCACAGAGAATGCACACAAAATCATTCACCGTGGAAATGGCAAGGGGGGCACACAGCAAATCCAGTTTGTGGTCTAAGTTCATGGCCAGGATTTCTCCCAGAGTGGTGCGTGGGGCGGGTGGGAGATCGTAGTAGGAGCTGGTAATATAATGACTCACCCTTTCTCCCTTCTTTGGCTCCCAACTGAGAACCAGAAGGAATGATGAACTAATGGGAATCAACAACAATAATAAGAAAACACATTAATAGCTGAGCAAGTGCCCAGTAAGCGCTAATGCCAAACTCTGGATAAATGTCAGATTATACAGAGCATGGCCTAAGCCATGTGTCTTGCCTCCTGTGCACTCTGGAATGCTGAGGTCTACAAAGTGAGTTAATGGGGTGGACCAAACTGGCCAGTCTGCCCCAGGGTCAGCCAGGTGTGTGTGTTCTCACTGTGCAGACACAGGGACTTGAGTGATAGGGTAGTGATCACAGACACCCACTGCTGACAAACGTGACAATGCCTCCTATTAAAAGAGGCCGATGACAGTTCTCAGATCTGAACAATCAGATTAATAACGCTTCTTTCCTCGGAGGGGAGTTAAGTAGAAAGAAAGAAATGGGGGACACTCTTTCTCCCTGAAGTAATCCTTCAGCAGGGCTCCAGTCGGCTTTTCCAGAGACGAGGGAGGGTGCAGGGTGGCCCCTCAGCTAAAACTTATCGAGCCACAGCCTCAGGCAAATGAGTCTGTTTCTTGCAATTTATTAGTCCAACTTAATCGTGTTTATCTTGAACGTGCAGTAAAACAGGGATGCAGAGTAACCCAAGTAGAATCTAACAACCTTTTTTTTTTTTGAGACTGAGTCTCACTCTGTCACCCAGGCTGGAGTGCAGTGGCCTGGCCTCAGCTTGCTGCAACCTCCGCCTCCAAGCAATTCTCCTGCCTTAGCTTCCTGAATAGCTGGGATTACAGGCCCGGCTAATTTTTGAATTTTTAGTAGAGATGGGGTTCCACCATGTTGGTCAAGCTGGTCTCGAACTCCTGACCTCATGATCTGCCCACCTCGGCCTCCCAAAGTGCTGGGATTACAGGTGTGAGCCACTGCGCCCAGCCGCCACTTAATAGTTTTGAACCTTAATCTCATCTTTTGTAAAGTGGGAACAGTAACACCTGTTTTTCATAGTGATTTAAACCTTTTAAGTAGTATATCTTTAGAGAAAGAGTTCAAGCGATTCTCCTGCCTCAGCCTCCCAAGCAGCTGGGACTATAGGTGTGCACCCCCATGCCTGGCTAATTTTTGTATTTTTAATAGAGACGGGGGTTTCACTATGTTGGCCAGGCTGGTCTCTAATTCCTAACCAGTTTGTGGTCAGGAGGCCCACCTCGGCCTCCCAAAGTACTGGGATTATAAGTGTGAGCCACTGCGCCCGGTCAAACTCCAATAGGAGATTTTCTTTTTTTTTTTTAGATAGCGTCTCACACTGTCACCCAGGCTAGAGTGCAATGACCCAATCTTGGCCCACTGCAACCTCCGCCTCCCAGGATCAGGCAATTATCATGCCTCACCGCCCAAGTAGCTGAGAGTACAAGCGTGCACCACCATGTCTGGCTAATTTTTGTATTTTTAGTAGAGACAGGGTTTTACCATGTTGGCCAGGCTGGTCTCGAACTCCTGACCTCAGGTGATCTGCCCTCCTCGGCCTCCCAAAGTGCTGAGATTACAAGTGTGAGCCACCGCGCCTGGCCTACCAACAACCATTTTAAGCAAGAAGAGACATTAGAACCACTTAACTGGAATGCATTTTGGAGTGTATCCATTTTGAAATGCTGTCTCATTAGCAGTGAGCAAATGAGGCAAAGCAATTGAAAGGCCAAGTTCATGTGGTTGACATGGCCCTGTGCTATGACGAAGCCTACACAGACCCTCCTCTGCCTTCCACCTCCTCTTCCTGCAATGCTGTAGGTAGAGAGGAGATTTAAAACCTGGGCTGCACACTTATCTCCTTAGATATGTGTGCTCTGCCCTAAGGTTGGCTTCATTATGAAATCCCAGACACCAAGGCATTACTTTTAATAGAGTCGTCTACATTAGCATCTGACCTTCTGCATGCTCAGTAAATAAGACAACTTGTAAAACATCTGCTCCGTTTCTGCAAGTATGCAAAGGGAAAAAAGAAAACTGGAAAACTGACTGAAAACATAGTGGGTTTGGGCCACTTTCTTATTATTAATTTCCTGTCTTTATGCCTTAGTAGGAAGTTCTGAGGACAGGATGCTGGGGAGCCCAGGAATTTTGATAGTCTTGTGACCTTTCTGGTTTAAATAGTGCAACACCAGGCCTCTTTCGTCTCTTTACCTCCTTCCTTATCTCAACAGTAGCCATATGTTTCTTTGGCATATTTTTATTACAGCATTTAGAAAATTACATAAGTAGGCCAGGTGAGGTGGCTCACGCCTGTAATCTCAGTACTTTGGGAGGCCAACGCAGGTGGATCCCCTGAGGTCAGGAGTTTGAGAACAGCCTGGCCAACATGGTGAAACCCCATCTCTACTAAAAAAAAATACATAAATTAGCTGAGGGTAGTGGCACACCTGTAATCCCAGCTACTTGGGAGGCTGAGGCAGGAGAATCACTTGAACCTGGGAGGCGGAGGTCGCAGTGAGCTGAGATCATGTCACTGCACTCCAGCCTACGCAACGAGTGAGACTGTCAAAAAAATAAAAAAAGAAAAAAAAATTCCATAAGTAATTCCTGTTTGTGGTTTATTTTCAATAAAATAATAAAACAAAAATTACCCAAAATTCTATCCTTTGGAGATAATTATTTCCGTGTGTAGTTTTATGGAAAAAAAAAAAGTTACCATGATGTTTCACTGTTTTGGAAGCTGCTTTTCCCAAACAACAATATATATAGTTTTTTCTTTCCCAGGAAAACACTGTTTTGCATTCTATCACTATGGATCAATTTGCATTTTCTATAATTTTATTCAGTATGCATATTTTTCTTTCTTTTGTGTGGCTTCTCTCACTCTGCAAAATTATTTTGCGATTCATCCATGGTGTTGCATGTACCAATAGTTTATTCCCTTTTTCTGGCTAAATATTATTGTTCCGTTGCATAGATACACAATTAGCTTATGCATTCACCTATTGACGGACATCTGGGCTTTTTGAACTATGGATACTAAAAACTACTAAGAATATTTCTATACAAGTTTTCATATGGCCACATATTTCATTTCTCTTGGGTTAATAATATCTAGGAGGCCGGGCGCGGTGGCTCAAGCCTGTAATCCCAGCACTTTGGGAGGCCGAGACGGGCGGATCACGAGGTCAGAAGATCAAGACCATCCTGGCTAACATGGTGAAACCCCGTCTCTATTAAAAATACAAAAAAACTAGCCGGGCGACGTGGCGGGCGCCTGTAGTCCCAGCTACTCGGGAGGCTGAGGCAGGAGAATGGCGTGAACCCGGGAGGCGGAGCTTGCAGTGAGCTGAGATCCGGCCACTGCACTCCAGCCTGGGCGGCAGAGCGAGACTCCGTCTCAAAAAAAAAAAAAAAAAAAAAAAAAAAATAATATCTAGGAGTGAAATCACTAGATCAAATGGTACATGCATGTTTAACTTTAAAACAAACTGCCACAGCATTTTTCAAAATGGTTATTCCATTATTCAGTTTCAACAATGTATAAGAATTTCAGTTTCTTTACATCCTCATTAACACTTGGTCATTAACACTTGGTATGGTCAGTCATTTTAATTCCATTCATTTTAATAAGGGTGTAGTGATATCTCATGTAGTTTAAATTGCATTTCCCTAATGACTATGTTTGCACATCTTTTAATGTGCTTATTTGAGGTTTATGTGTATCTTCATTGTTGAACTGTCTGTTTATATTCATTTTTGTTGAGTTTCTTTCTTATTACTGAGTTTTGAGAGTACTGTATGTATTCTGGATGTAACCACCCAAGGGGTTCTCCTCCACCGCCTCCTAGAAAGAGCCGATTCATCAAGACAGAGGAATTACAATAGAGAAAGAGTAATTCACGCAGAGCCAGCTGTGCCGGAGACCAGAGTTCTATTATTACTCAAATCACTCTCCCTGAGCATTCAGGGAGCAGAGTTTTTAAGGATAACTTGGTGGGTGGGGCAAGCCAGTGAGTCAGGAGTGCTGATTGGTCAGAGATGAAATCATAGGGAGTCAGAGCTGTCTTCTTGTGCTCAGTTAGTTCCTGGGTGGGAGCCACAAGAGCAGATGAACCAATTTATTGATTTGGGTGGGCCCAGCTGATCCATCAAGTACAGGGTCTACAGAATATCTCAAGCACTGATTTTAGGAGCAGTTTAAGGAGGGTCAGAATCTTGTAACCTCCAGGTGCATGACTCCTAAACCATAATTTCTAATCTTGTGGCTCATGTTAGACCTACAGAGGCAATCTAGTCCCCAGGCAAGAAGGAGGTCTGCTTTGGGAAAGGGCTGTTACCATCTTTGTTTAAACTATAAACTATAAACTAAGTTTCTCCCTGAGCTAGTTCAGCCTACACCCCGGAATGAACAAGAATAATTTGGAGGTTAGAAGCAAGATAGAGTCAGTTAAATTAGATCTCTTTTACTGTCTCAGTCATAATTTTGCAACGGCAGTTTCAATCCCTCCTTTTGGGTTTTAAAACAGCTTAATCTTAAGCTGTAGGCTGTGAAGATGGGAAAAGATTATTGAGTGCTCTGGCTTCTTCCTGCTGACAGGGGATGTAGTGGGAATTGGAGTGAACCCCAAGGTGAGAAGAGTGGAACCACTTTGCAACTGTCTGAGCAATGCATGCAGGCTTGGCGGGGCTTCCAAGGCTTGCATGGCAAAAATGTTCGCACTCTTATCTATAGTTTTACTGCAGTGTAACAAGTCCTATAGGATGAGGAGCATGATTCCCAATTTTAAAAGCAAAGATTTGAAGGCATTAGTTTGGGGACTTTTAATCCATAAAAAATTTAGAAGTTAGTCTAAACTGCAGGAAAAAACAGCTAACAACATATTTTTCTCTTTCAAGTCCCTTTTTTTTTGTTTTTGAGATGGAGTCTCCCTCTGTTGCCCAGGCTGGAGTGCAATGACACAATCTCGGCTCACTGCAACCTCTGCCTCCCAGGCTCAAGCAATTCTCCTGCCTCAGCCTCCTGAGTAGCTGGGATTACAGGCACACGCCACCATGCCTGGCTAATTTTTATATTTTTTGTAGAGTCGGGATTTCACCATGTTGGTCAGGCTGGTCTCGAACTCCTGAGCTCGTGATTTGCCCACCTCAGCCTCCCAAAATGCTGGGATTACAGGCATGAGGCACCGTGCCCAGCCTCCAGTCCCCATTTTTATTAAAAGCAAATTCAGATAGAACTGATGTGTTTACAAAATAAACTTCAGTCTTACTATACTTGGCCTGATTATTTGCTTAAATTGCAGCAAGAATAATTATTTTTCACTTAGGCTTTTTAAATTGGCTTTGATAGAACTCTGTTCCATGAAGGATCTCAGATAAGACTTTTTAAAAGCTGAGCCCAGCCATGGGTTTATACCCTTAAATATCTATGATTGGGCAAATTCCTCTCCTCTTGAGGTCCCAAGATAACTTGGGGTTCCCGGGCCTGTTAGAAAGTAATATTCTTTACTTACCACAGGTCAGGAACCTTGTACAGGGACTCTGCGTGGACAAGGTATGAGGCGAAACTCCCCCATGGGCTTTAATTGGCTCTGTAAGCTAACTTTGATTCTTTAAAGGAATCATGCCATTTCAGTGAAAGCCTTGGTAAAATAACCAATTTCTCCAACTGTGTCCTGTTACAAAAGAAAACAGATTTTTATTGCACTTATGCAATTAACTACACTGCCATAAATTGAGAATATTCACAAATAGTTTCCAAATTTTGAAGAAATCAGGTAGGGAGAAATAGATATGCTTCAAATTTTGTTCACAGGAGTATATTTTACTCAGTTGTTAAAAGTTCCAAATGGCTGTAAACAAATAAGTTCCCCTGACTCTGAAAACAAAAGCCTTAGCAATGTTTAACACATTAGCTTTTCATGAGAGTCCTGGAAGATTGAGTTTTTCCTCTATGCCAATAGCACAATTTTTAAAGTTATCTGAGACTTGCACTTAGAATCCTCTATCTGATTATAAACTGCCTTTTGAAAAGTACCAAAGCAAGACAAAATGTCTATGGATGACAAAAGTCTATAGCCACTATTAAAGCTATAATTGACTAGGAATTTTGGTTACTTCTGTAGCATACAATTTTACATAACAATTAGAATTATTAATAATATACACTAAATTATATCAATGTTATAGAAGTTTCCCATAATTTGGGAACATATACTAAAACATATTTATACAAATACAGTCCAGGGTAAACCAACCACCATTTACTTTTTTATCTAAAAGTTTTTCCTTTATTCTAATGTCACAATCTCCAGTGTTATTAATCAGAATCCTGCATTTAAGAGCACCTGTTACATTTTATAGCTGATTATAAAGCCATCTTTTAAAGAGGACCAAAACAAGACAACAATTGTCTGTGGATGACAAAAACATTCTAGGGCTGCCACAGTTAAAGACACAATTGGCAAGGAAATTTGTTACCTCTGTGGCACACGGTCTGTTAACATAATAATTATAATTATTACTGGTAACATATACTAAGTCATATTAGAATTATAGGAGTTTCACATAATTTTGGAACAGATACCAATAACACATTTACACAAATGTAGACCAAAGAAAGCCAAACACCATTTCTTATCTGACAATGCTTCTTGTTTGATTTTTGTACCAAATAAGCCAAATGTCCTTTTTGGACTTTAGAGGACCTAATATTTTAGATATAGAAAGAGACATAATTTATAATTTGATTTTGGAAAATTTGTCAAATATCAAAGGTTTAAAACATTGGATATCACAAAATACAATCCCAGGTCACCATAAGTCATTCATTTGGCCAAAATAACTCCAAAAAGTTTTTTTTTAAAAAGAAAAACCTTTACTCTGATAGAGGAGACTTAGCTTTCCAAACAAGACCCAATGAAGATAGCATGAGGCCAGCTGAATCTGTCTTTTCCTTTTTTTCCTCTGCCATTTACCCAAAGGAAAAAACAAAACCCTTTCATTATCTATTAACATTACATATAAATAGTCTTCATGAGAAAAGACAAAACCAAATTTCATGTTTGCATCAGTGCATTTTTAATGTTAAAGCTAGTTTTTCAAATAAAATTTTATATCGTTATCCAGTTTTAATTAGTTTGACCATAAGGTAAGATTTTCATAAACTTTTTAGGACCCCTTACAATTTTTCATCAAACATAAAAGATTAATTTTTTAAGAAAACTCTGCTATTTGGACACATGGGCCCAGATTCTGGCTTCACATCAGTGTGATTTTAATGTTTTTACCTAAGGAAAAAAGCTAAATAATTTCTTTTAAAATTTTAGCCAACTTGTTTATACCCACAGAATTTTTATAAGATCAACCCTTTACAAACCCTTTTCACTTTGCTTAAACCTTCTGTTTTGTTTCATTACTTTTTTAGGTTAAGACAATCTTTAAAACCCTCTGAACTAGCAGAATTATATTCCCTTTAACAAAAGCTATATTCCCATGCCTTCTTATAATCTTTTACCAAAAACACATTCCCTACACACTTTGTATGTAAAACTGTTTTTCCAGTGATCTCAATTACATGTTACAATGTTAAACTCTTAGCAACTTTTGTTTTTAGTGAAAAACCTGAGAAGTAAGCAATTTTAATTATGTACTAGTGGTGGAGCCTAGGACATCAGACAAATGCAGATAAGGTCTGACTCCTTTTAGCATAGCTAATGGGCATGGCTTTCCATATGCTCCCAGGCCTTATCTATAATCTAATGCTCCAAAATAGGTAAATTGAATAAATTTCAAAAGCCAAAGAAACAGTTTGACCTTAAAGCATTTAGCAAATTTGATATCTGACCTTAATTTAAACCAAATATCTCCATTTTAATACATTTTGTTCTTTAGAACTCTTTATTTCCAAAGATTACGAAAGTCATGTGAACAAAAGGCATTAAAGTTTCTATTTTTCTGACGAAATATTTGATTTGAACGCTTATTTTTCTAAGCCAATTAATCAGAGCTCTTTTATGTATAAACATACAACACATATAAATACATAGACAGAAGATTCAGCACTTGTAAAATTTTTCATTTGCCAGTTTCTTAATTGCATGACTGGCTTCAGGGTGAAGCCCTTGGAAGAACAGAGCTGGGAAAGCATGCATTTCTAGGGCCAAATAAGTAGCAATAAGCAGCTGAAGGCAAATATGGATCCTCAAAATTAAGGGTATCATTTTATACTAGTTTGTGGATCCCAAAAGGAGGGAAATACCATGGGAGAAGACAGTGCAGTGGTTCTACCCTGCATTTCACTGAAAGGCAACCCAAAGCCAATCAGCCCATTTTGTCATCAGCCCATCCCTCACGGGAGTCTCAATTCCCAGTGAGGGGTGGAGATGTTTCCTTATCTTCCAGGTGACCAAGAGCAGGCGTCTCTGATTCAAGTGTGCAAAGAGTCAAGAATCCCTCCATAACTACTATTAGGCACCCCTTAAAGTGTATTTCCTACTTATAATGCGAAGTAACTTCTGATACCTGTAAACTCAAAACCATCAGATAACACAATGCAAAACAGAACAGAGTCTTTGATTTTGAAAGGGATTTATCAGCTTTTAACTCCTGGGGTTTCATGAGGAAAACAGAGGTTTTTTTTCCCCCAAAACGGGATCTGTGGCACCTCCTCTTTCTCCCAAGGAGTCCTAGGCTACCAGAAGTTATCTCAAGGCCTCTCATGTGTGTACTAAGAGTGGCAAGACAAACAAATGGAGCAAAATAATTCAGTCGACTGAGAAGAAAAAAACTTTTTTCCAGAAAAACAAGTTCCAAGAAGAGAAAAACATAAAGGCCTTTTAAATGTATCTATAGCTTGTTTATCCACTTTTAATTAAGCTGACTTTTAACCATAGTACTCTTTAAAAAAGAAATCATTTTAAATTTCTTATTACCTGACTTTAGCCGTGCTAAGTGGCTTCTGAACTTTACCAAAGGTAATCTCCTAGGTGCTTCAAAGACTGACTTTTCTTTCTTTCTTTCTTTCTTTCTTTCTTCTTTCTTTTTCTTTCTTTTTCTTTCTTTCCCTCCCTCCCTCCCTCCCTCCCTCCCTCTTTCTTTCTTTCTTTCTTTCTTCTTTCTTTCTTTCTTTCTTTTTCTTTCCTTCCTTCCTTCCTTCCCTCTTTCTTTCTTTCTTTCTTTTTCTTTCTTTCTCTTTCCTTCCTTCCTTCCTTCCTTCCTTTCTTTCTTCTTTCTTTTCTTTTTTTGGTACAAGATTTACAATCTCCACAAGATAGTTCAGAGAAAGGAAAATTCAAGAGAGGAAATCAGAAGCTAACTGTGAGGGGTGGGGCAGGGGGAAACCACCTCAATAAATGTCAAAGTTACACAAATAACAAACCAGAAAGGAATCATTCCGGAAGCCAACAACTGAACTCAGGCCACCACTGTCAAAAGATAAAGCCTTAGCTACTGAGCTATATAGCATTGAGCAGTTTCTACTGCTTTTCCCAGAAGGAGCCTAGAGAAGCCAATTTCAAGCTTGCATGGCTTCTAACTGCTCAACAAAAATTTTTAGGACTAACTATGACATGAACCCCAAAATTCCTGTCCTCTGGATGGTGGAAACCAAAAGAAAGTATCTTCACATGATCACAAGGGTAAACTCTGAAGGATGCAAAACAAGACAGAGAAATTTCAAACTGTATTGGTTTCAGGGACCCGTAGCAAAGTTTGTAACTGACCAGCCTGCCAAGCTGGCTTAAAAGCAGGCTTATAGAGGTCCTAAACCCACGTTCTATCCTGTAATACCCTTCTCTCCATTACAGAACACAGAAAGACAAATTATTAGCACAAAGTACACTAGATTTGCTACAGCCTAAGACTAGTCTCACACATCCTTTATCAGATACATGCTTTTCTCCCAGTCTGTGGTTTGTCTCTTTATTCTCTTAATAGCTTTAAAAGAGCAGAAGTTTATAATTTTATTGACATTCAACTTACCAATTTTTTCACTTATGGATTATGTTTTTTATTTTTGTTTGTCGTTGATGTCAGAAACCTTTGCCCAACCCAAGTTCACCAAGTTTTTTTCTTGTTTCCTTCAATAAATCTTAACGTTTTATGTTCTACAGTTTAGTATAGATTCATCTTGAGTTAATCTTTGAATATGGTGCAAGACACAAATTGAAGTTAAATTATTTTGCATATGGATATTCAATATTTCAAGCATGATTTGTTTAAAAACTGCCCTTTCTCCACTGAATTTTTCTTATCCCTTTGTTCAAATTTTGTTCCCTGTTATATGCAAATCTATTCTGTTCTGCTTTCTCTACTCTGTTCAGTTGATCTTTTTGCCTGTCTTTATGCTAACACCACACTCTGGATTACTGCCGCAATTTAATAACACTTCAGGTCAGATGGTGTTATTCCTTCAATTTCCTTTTTCCTTTTCAAAGTTGTCTTAGCTATTCTAGGTTCTTGGTATTTCCATGTAAATTTCAGTCAGCTTGTCAATCCCTACCAAAAAAATATATTTTTTTAAGCCTGCTGGAAGTTTTACTGGAATTCAGTTGAATCTTTAGATCATTTAGACAACTAAAATCTTAATCATATTGATCTTTCAACCCATAAATGCAGTGTATGTTTCCATTTGTTTAAGTTTTCTTTAATTTCTCTCAGCAATGTTTTATGGTCTTCAGTATGGACGTCTTGCACGTGATTCATCATGCCTATCCCTAAGAACTCCATACGTTCATGCTAGTGTAAATGATATCATTTGTTATTTCAGTTTCTGTTTATTGCCAGTATATGCAGATACAATTGCTTCTCTTTTTCTTTTTCTTTTTTTTATTTGAGACCAAGTCTCACTCTGTCACCCAGACTGGAGTGCAGTAGCACCATCTCGGCTCACTGCAACCTCTGCCTCCCAGGTTCAAGCAATTCTCCTGCCTCCGCCTCTGTAATCATAGTAGCTATGATTACAGGCGTGTGCCATCATGCCAGGCTAATTTTTGTATTTTTAGTAGAGACGGGATTTCACCATGTTGTCCAGGCTGGTCTCAAACTCCTGACCTCAGGTGATCCTCCTGCCTTGGCCTCCCAAAGTGCTGGGATTACAGGCATGAGCCACCCATGCGCCCAGCCATAATTGCTTTTTATACATTGGTCTTTTGTCCTACAACCTTGCTAAACTCAGTTATTAGTTCTAGTATCTTTTTGCTAAATTCTATAAGATTTTCTACATAGACGTTCACATTGTCTGTGAATAAAGACAGTTTTGCTTCTTCCTTTCCAATCTGGGTGCCTTTTATTTCTTTTTCTTTTGTCATTGCATTGGCTAGAACTTCCAGTGCAATGTTGATTAGAAGTGAGGAGAGCAGACATCCAGCATTCAGTCTTAGTATGATATCAGCTGTAGGGTTTTTCATCAATGCTGTTTGTCAGGTTGAAGTTTCATTGTATTCTTGTTTGCTGAGTGTTGTTTGTTTGTTTCTTTGTTTGTTTTTGAAATGAAGTCTCACTCTGTTACCCAATCTGGAGGGCAGTGGTACAATCACAACTCACTGCAACCTCTGCCTCCTGGGTTCAAGCAGTTCTCCCACCTCAGCCTCCTGTGTAGCTGGGATTACAGGCGCCCGACACCATGCCCAGCTGATTTTTGTATTTTTAGTAGAGACAGGGTTTTGTCATGTTGGCCAGGCTGGTCTTGACCTCAAGTGATCTGCTTACCTTGGCCTCCCAAAATGTTGGGATTACAAGCATAAGCCACTGCGCCAGGCCTGCTGAGTGTTTTTTAAATCAGAAACAGATATTGGGTTTTGTCCTTAAAATACTTTTTTAAGTATTTTAAGTATTGATTGATTTTTAATTTGTTATTAAATAGCTACAGTAATGCTTTTTTGAATTAATCCCTGCTTAGTCATGATGTATTACCATTTAAATATAATTTCATACTCAATTTGTTAAAATTTTGTTTAGAAATTTTGGGTCTATGTTCGTGAGGAGTACTGGTTTATAGTTTTCTATTTTCATAATATATTTGTCTTATTTTGGATCAGTGTAAGTCTTTTTTTTTTTCTTGTTTGTGGATCAGTGTAAGTATAGTCTGTAGAATGAGTTGGAAGTATCGCTACTTTTCCATTTTCTGAAAAAATTATATATAATTGGTATTATTTCTTAAGTGTTTGATAGAATCCCTCAGTGAAGTCATCTGGCCCTTGAGTATTTTGGGAAGAAATATTTTAAACTACCAATTCAATTTCTTTAAGAGAGATAGTACTGTTCCAGTTTTTTGTTTGTTTGTTTGTTTTTGTTTTTTTGAGATGGAGTTTCCCTCTTTCGCCCAGGCTGGAGTGAAGTGTCTGGATCTCAGCTCACTGCAACCTCTGCCCCCTGGGTTCAAGCAATTATCCTGCTTCACCCTCCCAAGTAGAAGCAGCTGGGATTATAGGCACCCACCACCAAGCCCGGCTAATTTTTGTATTTTTAGTTAGAGATGGGGTTTCGCCATGTTGGCCAGGCTGGTCTTGACCTCCTGACCTCAGGTGAGCCACCCGCCTTGGCCTCCCCGCAAAGTGCTAGGATTACAGGCATGAGCCACCATCCCCAGCTGTTCCAGTGTTTCTTCTTGAATATGCTTTAGTAGTTTGTGTCTTTCAAGGAATTTGTCAATTCTTCATATATTCCGTTATCATACATTTAATGCTATATTAATTAATATTATTATCTATAAAGAGGATCTGACTATGTTTCCTAGGCTGTTCTGAAACACCTGGCCTCAAACAATTATCCCACTTCAGCCTACCAAATTGCTGAGATTATAGACGAGAGCATCACACCGGCCTTATATTTAATATCTGCAGACTATGTAGTGATGCCCCCTCTTTCATTTTTTTAAATTTTACTTTAATTTCTGGGATACATGTGCAGAATATGCAGGTTTGTTACATAGGTATACATGTGCCATGGTGGTTTGCAGCACTGTCAACCCATCATCTAGGTTTTAAGCCCCACATGCATTAGGTATTTGTCCTAGTGCTCACCCTCCCCTTGTCTCCTATCCCCCGACAGGCCCCAGTGTGTGATGTTCCCCTCCCTGTGTCCAAGTGTTCTCACTGTTCAACTCCCACTTATGAGTGAGAACATGTGGTGTTTGGTTTTCTGTTCTTGTGTTAGTTTGCTGAGAATGATGGCTTCCAGCTTCATTCATGTCCCTGCAAAGGACATGAATTCATTTCATTTTTGATATTCATAATTTGTGTCTTCTCTCTCATTTTGATGGTCAGTCTGGTTGGCTAGAGGTTTATTGATCATTGATCTCAAAAAACCAGATTTTGGTTTTGTTGAACTTCTGATGCTTTCATGTTTCTTTTTTCATTGATTTCTGCACTGGTCTTTATTATTTCCTATTTTCTGCTTATTTTGGTTTATTTTTTTTTCTATTTCTACTTTGTTAAGGTGAAAACTGAGACCACTGACTTGAATACTTTCTTCTTTTCTAATATTGGTGTTAATTGCCCATTTCTTCTTAGTCCTGCTTAAAAAGCAACATCTTGAGGATTTTGATATTTTTTTTTTGTTTTCCATAGCTCTCTATTATTGTTTCCTAATTTAATTCCATTTTGGTCTAAGAACATACATTGTTTAACTTGAATACATTTAAACTTACTGAAACTAGATTTAATGCCCAGAGTGTGGTCTATCTTGTTAATTCTATGTATACCTGACATGAATGGATGTTCTGCTATTGTTTTTTTTATTTTTTATTTTGTTTTTGTTTTTTGAGATGGAGTTTCACTCTTGTTGCCCAGGCTGGAGTGCAATCGCATGGTCTTGGCTCACTGCAACTTCCACCTCCCAGGTTCAAGCAATTCTCCTGCCTCAACCTCCCAAGTAGCTGGGATTACAGGCATGTGCCACCATGCCTGGCTAATTTTATATTTTTACTAGAGATGGGGTTTCACCATGTTGGCCAGGCTGGCAAAGGTTGCAGTGAGCCAAGGTGGCACCACTGCATTCCAGCCTGGAAGACAGAGTAAGACACCATCTAAAAATAAATAAGTAAAAATAAAATTAAAATTAAAATGACACCCTCTTTAGTGTCCCATGATCAGACCATATTTTTCATGCCATACTTTTCACCTTTATTTTTCATCATTATCTTAACATCCATCCACATAATGCATCACTCAGTCTGCTCCTGTCCTTTTTTTTGAGACAGAGTCTCACTCTGTTGCCAAGGCTGGAGTGCAATGGTGCGATCTCGGCTCACTGCAACCTCCGCCTCCCAAGTTCAAGCGATTCTCATGCCTCTCAGCCTTCCGAGTAGCTGGGACTACAGGTGTGCGCCACCATGCCCTGCTAATTTTTGTATTTTTAGTAGAGATGAGTTTTCACCATGTTGGCCAGGCTGGTCTCAAACTCCTGGCCACAGGTGATCCGCCCGCCTCAGCCTCCCAAAATGCTGGGATTATAGGCGTGAGCCACCGTGCCCGGCCTCTGCTCTTCTCTTGACACCAATCTTAAATTCAGCAGGTGATCCAGGTACCAGACAGCTTATGAGAAGTTAGTCCTAGAAAGCTGAGGCTCCCATAGAGCACTTTTCTTCTTTTTCTAGCCTTTTCTCTCATTCTCCTTTGCCTTCTCTTCCTTTTCATTCTCCTTTGCATTCAGCTCTAGATGTCCTAGATTTTTTTTTTTTTTCTGAGACAATGTCTCACTCTGTTGCCCAGGCTGGAGTGCTGTCATGCAATCTCAGCTCATTGCGACCTCCACCTCCTGGATTAAAGTGGGTCTCAGGCCTCAGCCTCTCAAGTAGCTGGGGTTACGGGCATGAGCCACCATGCCAACCAGCTCTAGATGTCTTATCTGACTCCTGATTCCTGGGTCCTGGGGATGGTTCAGGGCAAGCTGGAAGACAGCTGGAGATTTGAGTGGCCTTGCTTAGCCCTGTCCCTATGTGTCTGTGGCCACACTTAAATGCTGTTTCTCTTTATCAGCCTCCCTGAGAGTTGGTGCAGGGATTAATTATCTAATGTTTGTAAAGCATTTGGAAGTTGACCAATGCTAATTATTATTATTACACTGATAGCTCATCCTTTGTTCTAAACACCTAGCAACCTGAGGCGAAACAAACTTCAATTAAAAAGTTGTCCAGATAAACACAAGCTGCAATACAAAAACCATAATGGCCCTTCTTCCTTTGTGAAGGTTTTCACTTTGTGTTCTCTGTCCCTTACATCTAAGCCTTCCTTCCTGCTCATTGGAGCTGGGGGAAACAGTGGGCTTGAGGTGAGCAACTGGGGTGGTTTAACATTTTGAGTACCCATCATATAGGAAGTTTTATATACGTTGTCCCATTTGATCCTCAAAAACACGTGCATGGGAGGCCATCCTCAGCATGTGACACATCGGTGAACAAGTGTTTAGAGCACGTAAGCTGGTGAACAAGTGCTTAGAGCACGTAAGTAAGCTGTTCACGTCCCTCAGCTGGGAAGTGGCAAAGCCAGATTTTGCAGACACGCTGTTTGGCTCTAAAGACTGTGAGCTCTTCCTGCCACGCATGCTCAAGTAGAAAATGGTATGTAAATATGTTCGGAAGAGTGAGTTGGTAGGAAGTGAGAAAAAGAGACCCACGTATTGCTTTTTGCCTTAAGAAAAGAGTGCACTGAACGAAGAGCTGTAAAGCAAGAATCCCAGTCGCTGAAGCAGTTCCAGCCTAGTAGCAGATAATTTTAAACTTAAAAGATGATTGGATTTTGAAGTTGAGGAGGTGCTAGCAATAATTTAGTCCCACCCCATCATTTGGTGGAGGAGGAAATTTTGACCCAGCAAAGGCAAGTAATTCTTGCCCAAGCTCACTCAGATCTTTAATCTGATGTGCACTCTACTAACCTTAATACTAAAAAATAGCTATGATTTTTAAGGATTGCCTGTCTACTGTCTGTAAGACAGCTTTGTAAATCCTATATGTGCATGAATTCATTTAATCCTTACGATTCTGCCTAAGAGACAACAGTATCAAAAAGGCACTGAAAGTTCTGATAAAACTGTGTCTTTGGAAATAATGTGAAGATTCTATATTTTTTGTTTGTTTGGTTTTTCTCTTTTCTTTTTTGACACACAGTCTCACTCTGCCGCACAGGCTGGAGTGCAGTGGCGCCATCTTGGCTCACTGCAACTCCATCACCTGGGCTCAAGCAATTGTTGCACCTCAGCCTTCTGAGTAGCTGGGACTACAGGACATGCACCACCGTGCCCGGCTAATTTTTGTATTTTTAGTAGAGACAGGATTTCCGCCATGTTGGCCAGGCTGCTCTTGAATTCCTGGCCTCAAATGATCCGCCCACCTCAGTCTCCCAAAGCACTGGAAGTATAGGCATGAGCCACTGAGCCCTGCCAGATTTTAGGTATTTTAGAAGAGACAAGATCAGTTTTAAAACTATATTCCAAAGATTGGTCACAACCCAACTTAGAGGCATGGGTGGTGCTAGGATGAAGACATAAAGTCTCAGAGGTGCCAAGATCCCCCACTGGGAGGCAACCCCATGTAAATCTTTTTCAATTCTTCTTTTTTTTTTTTTTTTTTTTTTTGAGACAGCGTCTCGCCCTGTTGCCCAGGCTGAAGTGCAATGGCACAATCTTGGCTCACTGCAACCTCCGCCTCCTAGGTTCAAGCGATTCTCTTGGCTCGGCTTTCTGAGTAGCTGGGATTACAGGTGCCCGCCACCACACCTGGCTAATTTTTGTATTTTTAGTAGAGACTGTGTTTCACCATGCTGGCCAGGCTGGTCTCAAACTCCTGACCTCAGGCGATCTGCCTGCCTCAGCCTCCCAAAGTGCTGGGATTATAGGCCTGAGCTACCTCGCCCGGCCAATTCTTTTACATATTGTTCTAGGACTTGTGACTTAATCTGAGCAGAGAGATCATTGAATTTAAAGAGTTTGGAAGCCACTGACCCAGATGATTTGGGAGACGTGTCTCAAATTAAGGACACTTCCATAATTGTTACCAATTGCTTCTTACCACCACCTCTCAAATTCTTGCCATTTTGTAAACCTTTCCTCTCACGCGCTGTGGAAGTGATTACAGAGAAGTGATTACAGAGACAGGATTCAGTTCACCAAAGTTGTCCTTCAGAATAATTTCAGAATTGAATGTTTTATTCCCCTGTCGCCTTTTCTTCACCTTCTTAGTTAGAAATCTGATCAGTTCTTGAGAAACTGACGACTGCAGCACTCAAGGCAGGAAGCCAGGCAAAGATGGAAATCACATTTGTTTCAGGAGTCATGTGTTAACAAAATGCAAACACACCTCCAAAACTGTCGTATTCACATCAGAATACTTTGGGTGCCAGGAAAGCTGGATTTGTAATGCACCTTGTCACTAGAACAATAGCACCAATATTTGAGCCTGACAAAAATTCGCCTTCAAAGGTTTGAAATAATGAAGCGTGTGTTGCACAAGGTATGACTTTTAAAACTCTGTTCTTCCCGAGGTGGGCGGATCATGAGGTCAGGAGATTGAGACCATCCTGGCTAACACGGTGAAACCCCGTCTCTACTAAAAAAAAAAAAAAAAAAAAAATTAGGCGGGCGTGGCGGCGGACGCCTGTAGTCCCAGTTACTCCCGTGGCTGAGGCGGGAGAATGGTGTGAACCCCAGGAGGTGGAGCTTGCAGTGAACGGAAACCATGCCACTGCACTCCAGCCTGGGCAACAGAGTGAGACTCCATCTCAAAACAAAACAAACAAAAAAATTCCTGTTCTTCAACATGATTTTTTTTCCCCCGTTGGAAAGTCGTTTGTCCTCATAGGCAGCCTTCTACCTTCTAAGCATTTACATTAGCATTAAAATGACAGCTCTGCATACAGGAATAGTGGAATGTGTCCACTACAAGTATTCTTAAGAGGTGACTCAAAAAAAAAAAAAAAAAAAAAAAAAAAAAAAAGAGGTGACAACATGCTAGCAGCCCTCACTCACCTCCTCGGCCTCGGGGTCCACTCTGGCGGTGCTTGAGGAGCCCTTCAGCCCACCCCTGCACTGTGGGAGCCCAGCTCTGGGCTGGCCAAAGCTGGAGCCGGCTCCCTCCGCTTGCGGGGAGGTGTGGAGGTGGAGGGAGAGGCGCGGGCCGGAACCGGGACTACGTCCGCAGCGCTCACAGGCCAGCGCAGTCGCGGGCTCCGCGGGCCCCACACTCAGAGCAGCCGGCTGGCGCTGCAGGCCCAGGGCAGTTATGGGCTTAGCACCCGGGCCAGCAGCTGCAGAGGGTGTGCCACGTCCCCCCAGTAGTGCCAGCCCGCTGGCACTGCTCGAGTTCTCATCGGGCCTTAGCTGCCTCCCCGCAGGGCGGGGCTCGGGACCTGCAGCCCCCCATGCCCGAACCGCACCCCCACAAGGTGGGCTCCTGCACAGCCAGAGCCTGCTCAGCGGCGCTCAGTCCCATCAACCATCTAGGGGCTGAGGAGTAAGGGTGTATGGCGCTGGGACTGGCAGGCAGCTCCGCTGGCAGCCCCTGTGCAGGATCCACTAGGTGAAGCCAGCTGGCCTCCTGAGTCTAGTGGGGTTTTGGAGAACTTTTATGCCTAGCTAGGGGATTGTGAATACACCAATCAGCACTCTGTGTCTAGCTCAAGCTTTGTAAATACACCAATCAGTACTCTGTATCTAGCTAACCTAGTGGGGTCTTGGAGAACTTTTATGTCTAGCACTCTGTGTCTAGCTGAAGGAATGTAAACGCACCAATCAGCACTGTGTCTAGCTCAGGGTTTGTAAATACACCAATCAGTACTCTCTATCAAGCTAACCTAGTGGGGACTTGGAGAACTTTTATGTCTAGCTAGAGGATTGCAAATGCACCAATCAGCACTCTGTGTCTAGCTCAGGGATTGTAAACGCATCAGTCAGCTCTCTGTAAAATGGACCAATCAGCTCTCTGTAAAATAGACCAATCAGCGCTCTCTAAAATGGACCAATCAGCAGGATGTGGGAGGGGTCAAATAAGGCAATAAAAGCAGGCTGCTGGAGCCAGCAGTGGTAACCTGTTCTAATCCCTTTCCACGGTGGCGGAGTGTTATTCTTTAACTCTTTACCATGGATCTTGTTAATGGTCACTCTTTGGGTTCATGCTGTTTTTTAAGAGTTGTAACACTAGCGGTGAAGGTCTGCAGCTTAACTCCTGAAGCCAACGAGACCGCAAACTCACCAGGAATAAAGGAACGACTCCAGATACACGGTCTTCAAGAGCTGTAACATTCACCGCTAAAGTTTGCAGCTTCGTTCTTGAACCCAGTAAGACCATGAACCTACCAGAAGGAATAAACTGAACACACCATCTTTAAGAACTGTAACACTCACCGCGAGGGTCTGTGTCTTTATTCTTGAAGTCAGTGAGACTAAGAACCCACAAATTCCAGACACACTCTCACAGCAGAGTTTACCATATCCACACAGCACTTTTCAATGAACTGCAAAATGTTCTAGGGCTTTGGGATTATTTAAACCTGCATATACCACTTGACACATAGGTGAGTTGGTGATTCCACCAGTGGAGAAGTCTGTATTTACTGTTGAGGCTTATTTTGCAAACAATATTGTTTTTGAAGAATGATGCTTAGTTGCGTTCACATTTAAATGACCGATTCCGGTCAAAGTTAATGGATTGCATCTGACTAGGTAAGTAAGAGAGTCACTTTGGGAGGATCATTTGTAGCTTCTCCAGTCCTATTTAATGAGCTGGAAAAGTAATTTACTAAGTTTAATGTGGAAGCTGGAAAAAATTTATTCTGAACTCCCCCCGGCCCCGCCCCAAACGCTTTATGCTTTGAGACCGTACTTGATTCACCTTGCAGGGTCTGGTACATTGCCTTTTCCAACAGTTTATTTTGATTTGTTGAAGATGCTGTCGTTCTGTTGGAAAAAGTCCTTTTACAAAAGCAATAAGCTAAAGCTAGCTTTTAAAATATGCATAAAATGCACAAGTGGAGGAATATGTCAACAGTCATTCATGTTCTAGTATAAATAGCTTTACAGCAGGGGAGTGGGGGAGGGCACTTCTTCAGAAGCACAGTTTTTGTTTGGAATCGCTGGAAGGGAGGCATTAAAATATAAAGGTGATCATCAAGCAATGAGTTCTTCCTGGGAGAACTTTGGAAAGGATGGGAAGAAAAGGTATTGAAATTGTCAGCACCAAGCTTATTCTTGGCTTGTCTTATAATTTTTCCCAAGGAAAGTCATTGCCTTGTCATAGTGATGCCATTTCCAAAGGACACCATTTTTGACATGTTCAAAAATTGGTGTCTGACACAATTTACCCATCCTGTGTTTTACTGAAGGTGTTACCATCTGCCAGCTACCACGCCAAGCACATTACACACACTGTCTCATTTAATCCCCACTATAGCATGATGAGGTAAGTGCTACTTAACAGGTACTTACATGATGCTTATTCTGCACTGCATTAAGCATTTCTACAAATTTTAGCTCATTTAATCTTCACAACCACCCTCTGCTATAGGTACTATTATTTCTCATTTTACAGATCCAGAAACTGAGATACAAAGAAATTAGTTGAATTGCCCAAGACTCCCACAGCTAGTAAATTGGGTAACACAAATTTGTGTTCAGGCCTGCTAGCTCCCAAGTCAGTACTCAAAATCACTGTTGTGTATGATATTATCCTTATCAGTAAGGAAATAGAAGCACAGAGAATATCTTGTCCAGAGTCACACAGGCAATAAATAACAGACTCAGACTTAGGAAGCCTAAATGTAGGACCTACAGAACTCAAGCCTTACATCATTTTGTAAATATTCTCTTATCGCTCATTCCTCATACTAGGGTGTTAGCTTAAAGCAAGAGCTACACACATGCTTGTATCTCTATACAGATTCCACTGTGTCACTTAATGTAGTAAGACTAGAAAGGGAAGACATTAGCTTTATCACTTATTTTGTTTACTGTCTAATTTACTTTGATTCTAAATAGATTTGTGAGTTGTGACGTGCTATGACAACATTAAATCTTGGATTAGTTGTCAGTGTCAAAAGCAATTTTAACCTCATCTGGAGCAGTGTTTCTTTAATCAGCATAGGGATTACCTGAAGATTTTGTTTAAATGCAGATTTGGATTCAACAGATCTGGATGGGCCTGAGACTCTAGCAAGCTCCCAGATGATGCTGATGCTACTGGAACATGGTCCATATTTTCAGTAGCAAGAATTGAGCATTCACTGAGTTTTTAAACCAAGCTTAAAGATGTATCCTAGGGCCCATCAAATGTCCTGTATAGACAGAAGAACATATAGGAAGTTTGGGAAAGGCAAACACCAGGCCAAGGGGATGGCTCATGAGATAAGAGCTGAGCTACACAGATTCTGCAGATTAGAAGGGTTTTCAAAGATCATCTGGTCCAATCATCCTACTGATGACTTTCAGAATCCTTTCACATTCCTGTCAGGTCATCTCAACCCTTGAGTTAATAAATTATGGGTGGTGAATGGAACTGGACATTCAACAGAACCAGAGAAGTTTCAAGATGATGCCTGAATCACAGAACCAATCTAAGAGCAAAAGATTAGGGAAAGAGGCTGTGATGTCTCACTCTGTCTGGGTAGACATTTGCCACCATAGTACATTTTTCAGAGCCTTTAGATATTTATTCAAAAACTTTTTAGACCTTACCATTTCATAATAAAAAATAATGCTTCTGTACCAGAGAATCAGCTGGAAGTACTTACTCCCCCAGGCATTTGTCTCCTACTATGAAATAAAGATTCAGTGCTGACTGGCAGGTGAGAAACAGTGACAGATGTGTGGCAGCTGGGCTGCTTCTTGGCTGTCCTGACTATACATTTCAGGGCCCTTGAGACAACAGATATTTTCAAGGATCAGGAAGGATGGAATAAAGACAAGGTTCTTTCCATTTTGATTTTGCAATCAAACCAAAAGACACTCAATGTATTGCTGAGTCCTCTGATTCGGGGAATGCCAACTTCTCGTAATCATCCTTTTCTCAGGCTGTCATCTGACAGTTCTCTGCTTTCTTTTTCAGGTGCCAGGGGAGAGTGAGAAACAGTGGAAACCAGCCCTGGTTGTGCTGACTGAGAAAGACCTTTTAATCTATGACAGCATGCCAAGGAGGAAGGAAGCCTGGTTCAGCCCAGTTCACACATACCCTCTTCTTGCCACCAGGTAGCCATGGCCTTGGTTTGGTATGATGTGTTTGCAGGTTGATACTATTTTAATGAATTACAATTAGCTCAACACGTTATATTACTGCTCATTATTGCAGCAGAGGCTGAGAGCTCCTTAAGAATATAGCCACACATTTTTAGCCATATAGATTAATGATCATTTATGGCCAAACATGAAGCAACAAGACAGAGACAAAGAACAAAAGACTCATCCATTATCAAGGAACAGTGACATCTGTGAGATGGTCCTCATCTAGCCAGCTTCCTGGGTCTCCATCTCATTCCCTTTGAAATGAACTAGGCATATGTGTTTGTAGTCTTGAAGTCCAAGTAGAATCACCAAGCAAGGGTCTTCACTGGGTGGCACAAAAGAGTGTTATATGGGAATACTCCACTGTGCTTTTTAAGGCTTGTTCAGCAGGAAATCTCATAACAAGTTATTTCTCAGTTACATGACGCTTCCTGTGGAAGGGTGGCTGCCAGGTTCTGTTTTTCAGGTCCTTCAATGCGCATTTATTATTTATGTGAAATATGTCTTTAAAAAGCACTTCATTGAGTTATTGACATGCAAAGGTGTGTACATATTTAGTGCATACAATTTGATAAATTTGGAGATAAATATACACCTATGAAACCATCATCATAGTTGATACCATAAACATATCCATCACCTCCAAAAATTTCTTCCTTCCCTCTATATTTTATTTTTTGTGATAACATGTAACATAAGATCTGCCCTCTTAGCAACCTTTTAGGTATATAATACCATGTTGTTAGCTATAGGTGCTATGCTGTACAGTACATCTCTAGATCTTATTCAACTTGCATGACAAAAATTTCATGTCCTTTGGCCAACACATCCCCATTTCCCCCTCCCCGCTGGAAACCACCATTCTACTCTCTGCTTTAAGAGCTTCATCATTTTAGATTCCTCATATAAATGGGATCCTGTAGTGTTTGTCCTTACGTGTCTGGCATATTTCACTTAGCATAATGTTCTTCAGGTTCATTCATGTTGTCAAATATGGGAGGATTTCTTTCTCTTTTAAGGCTGAATAATATTGGATTATATGTAAATACCACACTTTCTTTATCCATTCATCTATAGATGGACATTTGGAGGAGGCATCACACTTCCTGATTTCGAAATGTATTACAAACCTATAATAATCAAAACCTTATGATACTGGCATAAAAACACATAGACCAGTAGAACAGGTTGGAGAGCCCAAAAATAAATTCATCCATTTGTGGTCATCTGATTGTTGACAAGGGTGCCAAGAATACACAATGGAGAAAGGATATTCTCTTCAATAAATAGTGCTGTGAAAACTGGATATTCATATGCAAACAATGAACCCTATTTTACACCATACACAAAAATAAACTCAAAATGGACTACAGACTTAAAGATAAGATCTGAAACTGTAAAACTTCCAGAAGAAAACATAGGGAAAATATTCTTGACATTGGCTTTGGCAATGATTTATTGTATATGACACCTGCAGCACAGGCAACAAAAGCAAAAATAAATAAATGGAACTACATCAAAGTAGAAAGCATCTGCATAGCAAAGGAAACAATCAACAAAATGGAAAGGCAACTTACAAAATGGGGACCTCATATTTAATTAAAGGTTAACATCCAAAATATGTAAAGACTTACATTTCTTTTTTTTTTTTTCTTTCACTTAGTGTTTAATGAAAATTGTTTTCTTCTATGTTGTTGAATTGGGGCACAGCTTGATATCTAAGGTCATATAGTCTGAAACATAACTTAAATCACTAATTGTTCTGGTGATGATCATGTAATTCTTGAAAAAACACTGTCAAGTTACATCAATGTTTTGAATCTCCATGAATCTCAAGCTAGGAATATAAGCTAGAAATCTGGCATCATTACAAAAAGTGAGAGTTGATTTTCAGAGTTTTTTCTTCTAAATCTAGATGTATGTGTGAGAGAACAGACAATACAGATATGATTTTTATAAAGGAAAGAGTGAAAGGGAACAATTCAACTCCTTAAGTATTACT
Source organism: Trachypithecus francoisi (assembly GCF_009764315.1). Lineage (NCBI taxonomy): Eukaryota > Metazoa > Chordata > Mammalia > Primates > Cercopithecidae > Trachypithecus > Trachypithecus francoisi. Next base: position 75,357,143 of record NW_022681472.1, on the reverse strand, counting down.
TGAGGTACCTATTGGGTATGGTAGGTCCACTTGAAGATCATGCCATCATCCCATCTGCTGAAATCCCCTTTCCCCTTCTCTGAAGTCCCTCTTGCATTTCTTATTTGTTTCAGGCATCCAAATTTAAAACTCAAAATTCATCCTTCACTTCTTCTCTCTGGCACTTTGTAGGCAGGCAGGTACTACGTTCTGTGTATTCTCTGTATAAAATGTATCTAGCATCGAACCTCTTATTTCTTGCCAGATGTTGTCCTAAACAGCTCTCCACCCACACCCCCTGAGCTGCCACTGCTTTCGTAATTCATTCTCATCATTCAGTGGCCACTTCTTTAAATCCCTTCATTAATTTTCCAACTCTTCATTTTATGTCTTGAAAAGTTCTAAATATAAAATAAACTGCATTTATGAGGTGGCATGGTATTTTGTTAGTTTATCTATATTTTCTAAATCCAATATCTGTAATAGTAACTACAGTAAAACTCTTGATTGCTATTCAATAATCAGCATAGCTATGTCAAATGCAATGCTCTTTTTTTTGTGTGTGTGTGAATGAAAACATTTGTTTATTTGCATTTTGTTGTTGTTGTTGTTGTTGTTTATTATTATACTTTAAGTTCTAGGGTACATGTGCATAACGTGCAGGTTTGTTACATATGTATACTTGTGCCATGTTGGTGTGCTGCACCCATCAACTCGTCAGCACCCATCAATTCCTCATTTATATCAGGTATAACTCCCAGTGCAATCCCTCCCCCCTCCCCCCTCCCCCCCCCCATGATAGGCCCCGATGTGTGATGTTCCCCTTCCCGAGTCCAAGTGATCTCATTGTTCAGTTCCCACCTATGAGTGAGAACATGCGGTGTTTGGTTTTCTGTTCTTGTGATAGTTTGCTAAGAATGATGGTTTCCAGCTGCATCCATGTCCCTACAAAGGACGCAAACTCATCCTTTTTTATGGCTGCATAGTATTCCATGGTGTATATGTGCCACATTTTCTTCATCCAGTCTGTCACAGATGGACATTTGGGTTGATTCCAAGTCTTTGCTATTGTGAATAGTGCCGCAATAAACATACATGTACATGTGTTTTTATAGCAGCATGATTATATACTGGGTATATAATCCTTTGGGTATACACCCAGTAGTGGGATGGCTGGGTCATATGGTACATCTAGTTCTAGATCCTTGAGGAATCGCCATACTGTTTTCCATAATGGTTGAACTAGTTTGCAATCCCACCAACAGTGTAAAAGTGTTCCTATTTCTCCACATCCTCTCCAGCACCTGTTGTTTCCTGACTTTTTAATGATTGCCATTCTAACTGGTGTGAGATGGTATCTCATTGTGGTTTTGATATGCATTTCTCTGATGGCGAGTGATGATGAGCATTTTTTCATGTGTCTGTTGGCTGTATGAATGTCTTCTTTTGAGAAATGTCTGTTCATATCCTTTGCCCACTTTTTGATGGGGTTGTTTGTTTTTTTCTTGTAAATTTGTTTGAGTTCTTTGTAGGTTCTGGATATTAGCCCTTTGTTGCAAAAATTTTCTCCCATTCTGTAGGTTGCCTGTTCACTCTGATGGTAGTTTCTTTTGCTGTGCAGAAGCTCTTTAGTTTAATTAGATCTCATTTGTCAATTTTGGCTTTTGCTGCCATTGCTTTTGGTGTTTTAGACATGAAGTCCTTGCCCATGCCTATGTCCTGAATGGTACTACCTAGATTTTCTTCTAGGGTTTTTATGGTATTAGGTCTAACATTTAAGTCTCTAATCCATCTTGAATTAATTTTCATATAAGGAGTAAGGAAAGGATCCAGTTTCAGCTTTCTACTTATGGCTAGCCAATTTTCCCAGCACCATTTATTAAATAGGGAATCCTTTCCCCATTTCTTGTTTCTCTCAGGTTTGTCAAAGATCAGATGGCTGTAGATGTGTGGTATTATTTCTGAGGACTCTGTTCTGTTCCATTGGTCTATAGCTCTGTTTTGGTACCAGTACCATGCTGTTTTGGTTACTGTAGCCTTGTAGTATAGTTTGAAGTCAGGTAGCGTGATGCCTCCAGCTTTGTTCTTTTGACTTAGGATTGTCTTGGCAATGCGGGCTCTTTTTGGTTCCATATGAACTTTAAAGCAGTTTTTTTCAATTCTGTGAAGAAACTCATTGGTAGCTTGATGGGGATGGCATTGAATCTATAAATCACCTTGGGCCGTATGGCCATTTTCACGATATTGATTCTTCCTATCCATGAGCATGGTATGTTCTTCTATTTGTTTGTGTCCTCTTTTATTTCACTGAGCAGTGGTTTGTAGTTCTCCTTGAAGAGTTCCTTTACATCCCTTGTAAGTTGGATTCCTAGGTATTTTATTCTCTTTGAAGCAATTGTGAATGGAAGTTCATTCCTGATTTGGCTCTCTGTTTGTCTGTTACTGGTGTATAAGAATGCTTGTGATTTTTGCACATTAATTTTGTATCCTGAGACTCTGCTGTAGTTGCTTATCAGCAAGGAGATTTTGGGCTGAGACGATGGGGTTTTCTAAATATACAATCATGTCGTCTGCAAACAGGGACAATTTGACTTCTTCTTTTCCTAACTGAATACCCTTTATTTCTTTCTCTTGCCTGATTGCCCTAGCCAGAACTTCCAACACTATGTTGAATAGGAGTGGTGAGAGAGGGCATCCCTGTCTTGTGCCAGTTTTCAAAGGGAATTTTTCCAAAGACTTACATTTCAATAGCAAAAAAAAAAAAAAAAAAAATTCAAAAAGGACCTGAATAGACATTGCTCCAAAGAAGACATACAGATGTCCAACAGGCATTTGAAAAGGTGTTTAATGTCACTAATGATCCGAGAAATGCAATTCAAAACCACAGTGAGGATGTGGTTAGGATGTGTGTTAGGATGGCTATTGTCAAAAAGACAAATAATAACGAGTGTTGTTTATCATTTGATAAATGCGAACCCTTGTATACTGTTGGTAGGAATGTAAAATGGAGAAAAGGAAATCCTTGTATACTGTTGATAGGAATGTAAAATGGTGCAACTACTCTGGAAAACAATATGGAGATTTCTCTAAAAATTAAAAACAGAACTCTAATGTGAGCTAGCAATCCCACTTCTGAGTATATATCCAAGAGAACTGAAATTAAGGTCTTAAAGAGGTAGTTACACTCCCATGTTCATTGCAACATTATTCACAGCAACCAAGACCTGAAATACAGTTTGATTTTTAATTATTTATTTTTGAGACAGAGTTTTGCTCTTGTCACCCAGGCTGGAGTGCAATGGCCCTATCTCGGCCCACTGCAACCTCTGCCTTCCGGGTTCAAGTGATTCTCCTGCCTCAGCCTCCTGAGTAGCTGGGATTATAGGCGCCCACCACCACGCCTGACTGTTTTTTTTTTTAGCAGAGACAGGGTTTCACCATGTTGGCCAAGCTGGTCTTGAACTCTTGACCTCAGGTGATCTACCTGCCTCGGCCTCCCACAGTGCTGGGACTATGGATGTTCTTCTCAACCACTGCACCTGGCCTGAAATACAGTTTTAATGTATTGCATCCTTGTCCCCTTCTTTGAAAGCTTATATCCCAAAAACAGAAATGAATCAAACTCGAGTCTTGCTTTCAAGTAGCTGACATTTCCCAAACCTGACTTCTGTTGCCAGCTCTTTTTGTTTGTGCTTTATGACAGTAAGCTGTTTGCATTCCTTCTATACCTCTGCTTCTTTACCTGCAAGCTAGGCATGATCAAGTCATATTTGTGGCCTTCCTGGCATAGTGCCTGGCAATATCGTGCCCTCGATGTCTGTTGAATGAATTACTGAACAATGTGAGGCAAATACTGGAAGGAGTTTGGTCCAAGAGACAAAGCATAGTGGACAGAGGTTTTGGAGCATCTGACCTGAGCAAGATGTAGACAGAAATAAGCTGGGCTCTCCATCCAGGAAGTACTGAGCTGCCAAACGGGTTATGGTCAGTGGTCAGCTGGCTGCAAGGAGGACAGTGAGACCCAGTAGCAGAGCAAGAAGTAACACAAGGTTAAAATGCCAGCAGTGAACAGAGCTGAAACTCCAGAAGAATCCTTGTTACTTCCAGTCGTGATTGATAATGAAGACCAGCAGCGGGGGTGGGACCGGGGAGGTGAGGAGCTAAAGATGGGAATTATTGGCCCCAGAGGTGAATAGAGGAGGTTTTCGGGGTGAGGAACCAGGCCTAGATCACTTTTGAAAAATAAAATTTAAAAGTAATTTAATACTTGAAGCTTTCAAGCTTCAAAATGTTTGGCAGAATGGCTATTAAAGTACAATACAGCTTTGTAATAAAACTACAGTAATCATGGCCGGGTATGCTGGCTCACACCTGTAATCCCAGCACTTTGGGAGGCCAAGGAGGGCAGATCATCTGAAATCATGAGTTCGAGACCAGCCCGGATAACATGGTAAAACCCCATCTCTACCAAAATACAAAAATTAGCCAGGTGTGGTGGCGCCGATTTGTGGTTCCCAGCTGCTCAGGAGGCTGAAGCAGGAGAATCACTAGAGCCTGGAAGGCAGAGGTTGCAGTGAGCCAAGATTGTGCCACTGCACTCCAGCCTGGGTGACAGAGTGGGACTCCGTCTCAAAAAAAGCAAAAACAAAAAACCTCAATAATCAGAATGTAAACATCCTTAACTGCACACAAGACTCAGGCTGTGTCTTGGGGCCCATGAGAATTCGGCCCAATCGCTATTGCTTTCTGTACTTTGCATCCACAGTCCTCATCCAATTGAACAACGTTATCTTCAGATTCTGAGACATTCCCACAACAGAAACCAAAGAAAGATTAGACCATAGTCACTGGATTCCAGTTACTAAGAAGGAAAGTTGGACCCAAGCCTCTTGAAATGATTTTCAGAAACAAAAGTTGAAATAAGGTAGTTTCTGCGCCCCTCAGGCAACATGAAAATAAAATTCACCCTAGTACATAGCCTTGTTCTCACAGTTTCTTGGCATTATGAACAATAGGGGCTGCTTTTTCATTCATTCGTTCATTCGTCAGTCAACATTTATAAATCATCTACTATGTGCCAGGAGGTATAATTGGGGCAAGGGATAAAGAGGTGAAAAAAATTCAAACTTGTGAACCTAGCATTATCTGGAACAAAGTGTGCCAATGTGCAGGAACACGTAAGGAACCGTTTGCAATAAAGACAACAAAAAATGCCAAACTCTGCCTGGAGAGTGGTGGAGGACTCCTTGCAGTAGAAGTCATGTTGAATTGAAGCCTGTGGGAAAATTCACCAGAGGAACAAGGGAAGGGAGCCCAGAGACAGGCGTGGGCATTCCAGGCTTAGGGGAGATCCAAGCACAGAGGTCATTTTGCAGATTAGGTACCTGAGGCTCAGAAGAGTTCAGGAATCACCCCAGGTGGTGTAGCTTCTGAGAGATGGAGGTGGGATTCCAGTTCTGGAACTGTGTGTCACTTGCCTATCTGTGCCTTGGTACCACTGGGGATTGGCACAGAGGTGGGAGATGGGGAGGAAGACTTTTCACTAGTGTATCCTTTTTTACCTTTTGAAATTGGAACCATGGGGAGTGGCAGGAGTTTGGGGATGATAAGAGTCATGGATGTGATCTGGGTAGATATTTTTACATTTGGTGTCAAATAACAAATGTCCAAGGAGTGACTGTTGAATCCAAACAATTTTCCAGTGATCCTGATTCCATTGTAAAAAAAAAAAAAAAAAAAATTCTGTGAGGACACGAAGTACTCAGCTATAGGAAGAGATAAATTGCTCCCCAGGAGTCTCCCCTCTTTTGTTTTTTTCTCAGCTTTCCTATCTTGTAACCAGGTTTAGCACTGGGACTCCAACCCCCTGGTAAGACAAGGAGACTGAGAAAGGCTCTGCCTTAGCTCTGGTTCTTCAGAAGCAGAGAAGGCAACAAGGACTGAAGTGGCAGTGAGTTCTTAAGCAAATGCTCCCAGGAGAAGCCTGGAAGGGACAAGGGGAAGGACAACCAAGAGAGAGGAACCAAGGAGGCTAGTATTTCAGGCAAAATCTTGATCTCAGCCTGACCTTATAGGGGGCTTGAGAGCTAGACTGCTTAGCATGGTAGCCGCTAGCCAGATATGGCTATTTAAAATAATTAAATTTAAGTAAAATTTAAAATTCAGATCCTCAGCCTCCTCAGCCATATTTCAAGTGTCCAACAGCCACCTGTGGCTAGTGACTACCATTTTGAACAGCACAGATCTAGAACATTGCCATCACCACCAAAATTCTGTCAGACAGCATTTCCCTAGAGCATGTAAATGACTCCTTCCAAGTTTGTCCCGACTCAGGCCAAGTGACTGGACCTGTACATTCCTCCCGCAGTCCATGGACAGCTGAGGCTGCCTGGAGAGACGTCATCTCGCAGGCTCTTCAGGCTTCTGCACAAGCAGGAAAGTCCTAAATGTGATTCCTTAAAAGCCAAGGCCCAGAAGGAGCGATGGGTGTGCAGGAACAGTAAATGGGACCTGAAGAGGTTTGAATGGAGCACTGAAAGTGTCTGTTACAGGTTCACAAGAGACACAGGTGCCAGGTCTGAACCGAGAGTAAAGCAGATGAATAGCCTAAACCCATAAGCCTGCAACCAATATGCAAACAGGAAATGGAAACCTCTTCAGTGCATCGTTGTGGTCATTTAGAAGATGCAGGCTGGGCGCCGTGGCTCACACCTGAAATCCCTGCACTTTGGGAGGCCAAGGTAGGCAGATCACCTGAAGTCAGGGGTTCAAGGCCAGCCTGGTCAACATGGTGAAACCCCGTCTCTACTAAAAATACAAAAATTAGCCAGGCATGGTGGTGGGGGCCTGTCATCCCAGCTACTCAGGAGGGTTTGGCATGAGAATGCCTGAACCTGGGGAGCAGCGTTGCAGTGAGCCAAGATCGTGACACTGCACTCCAGCCTGGGCAACAGGACAAGACTCTATTTAAAAAATAGTAATAATAAAATAAATAAATAAAAAAACAAAAAACAGAAATGCAGTAAAAAAAAAAAAATCAGTGTCTACAATGCAACCATAAAGGGGACCCAGTTGTAATAGTTGTCCCCTCAACTCACTGTCCCTCTCCCAAATTACCCAGCCTAACCACTGAACTGCAAGAGGAAATGTTCCTCTGTGTGTATATTAGCCCTATGAGGAATGATACAATTAGGCCTGAAGGATTGCCCTGGTCTCTGGCTGGTAGTCCACAAGGCAGAGTATGTCCAGGATCTTAGGTGGCACTGGCTATTCATTCTCATTCTATCCTCTCAAAGTAGTAGGTGAGCTTTTGCCTGCTCCTGGGCTCCAGCCTGGATATAGCACAGCTGGGAGTTCGCATCCTAGTCTTCCTTCCTCCAGAAGGGTGCTTAACCCCAGCCTGATCACCCCAGCTCCCTCTTTCAGAATCCCTGCCTGTGAAACACACTTACTGGAATGCCATTGTCTCCAAAGCCAAAGGAAAATATACTTTGATAAAATAGATTTTTAACTGATCTTTTGGCTTAAGCATCAGCTACCAGAGCATCAGTCCTGATCAGCTTCTCCCCAAGACCCTGTGGATGTACCTAGAAAAAGACTTTTAGAAAGCAAACAATGGGGAAAAATGACCCCTGCCTTCTCTGTGAGATGATGTTAGGGAGATGGAGCCCCTTTGCAGCTCCAGCCTGAACTTCCTAATGAATTGTTGTAGGAGGCAGGGTCCACCCCAGCTGAAATAGAGACTCTTATCTCCTTGCGGATAAAAGTGGCTGTCTGAGGTGGGAAGCTGGGCTGATGCTGTTGGTTTCTGGTAGGTTGTGGGGGACGGTCCGTGCCAGAAGTGGTAGCATTCAAAGGGAAGCAGAATCATTCCATTGCAGAGGTTACCCCAGTACTTCCATTGACTGCTTTTTTAGCCACTTAAGTTCAACAAGTGACTCTTTCATTTACTTCCAATGCATTCTGTACAGCGTGTACAGCACCGTATCCTTTATATATGACCACATAGGCATGTAATCTACTAGTATTATTTGTCTGTGTATATTTCTAAAGAAGAGGATCATTCCTGTTTTAAAAAATGTATTTTAAAAATCTTATATTGAGGTCTAATTTATACATAGTAATATGCACAAATCATAAAGGTATGATATAATTTTTACTTATGGATATAGAGCTATATTTTTAAAAAATGTATTATACTGTGCCTACTAACTAATCACCTTGGGTGATATTATCAAGAAGGCCATGATAATATTATTTTCAAAATAGATCAAGCTGGACTGAGCACTTTGGCTCATGTCTGTAATCCCAGCACTTTGGGAGGCTGAGGTGGGAGGATTGCTTGAGGCCAGAAGTGCAAGACTAGCCTGGACAACATGGGGAATCCATCTCTACAAAAATAAAATAAAATTTAAAAAAACACAATTAGCCATGCATGGTGGTGCACACCTATAGTCCCAGTGACTTAAGAGGATGAAGTGGGAGAATTGCTTGATCCCAGGAGATCAAGGTTGCAGTGAGCTATGATGGCACCACTGTACTCCAGCACCTGGGTCCAGAGCAAGATCCTGTCTCTTTAAAAAAAAAAAAAAAAAAAGTAGATGAACTCTGTAATGAAGTAGTGACTGGCTCTTATTGGGCATAGATCAAGGCTACGTGCTTTAGGTGGATTCTATTTGGGTTTGCAAACCTTGCCCAATATGAGAATTATCTGGATGCTTATTAAGATTCAGGTCTTCAAAACCCTGCCTTAGTTATTCTGGCTTAGGTTGGGGTTGTGGATCAGGAGAATGTGCTTTTAACAAACCAGGAAAATGTTTTTCAGGGTTACCATATTCAACCCTCACAATCCCATAAGGTTAAGGTTTTATTCCTATTTCACAGATCAGTTAACTTAGGAACTAAGTAGTTAAGTTACTTACCCACTGTCATGTAACAGTAACAGTAAAAGATGGACCTGAGATTCTGTTTCTACCTTTTGATTCTTATCCACTATTTTGTGCAGCTTCCTAAGAGCACACCCTTATTTCCTAGAGTTTCAATGGCTCTTAGAATTTGCTGAGTGTATCATATATAAAAGTTTTCTTTCCTGACAAATAAATCATGCAACAGGTGGCCTCTTATTGTTATTCTAACAATCAAGGGAACTGTTACCCCTAATCACGCAGAGTGAGAACAGAGTTGTGGGTAGAATCAGAGACCTAGAGTTTCTGGCTTACCCAGCAGCGGGAGTACCATCTGGGACTGTTAAACAAGCAAATATTCAACTCCACTCCAGATTAACTGAATCAGAAACTCTGGGAATGGGACCCGGTCCATCTTTGATTTTAACAAGCCTCCAGGTGTTTCTGACACAGGCTCCAGTTTGAGAATTATTGATTTAGAAGACTGTGTGCTGTTGCTGCCTCCCGTCTTCTCAGGGGTTTGTGGTGTGTCCGAGTCCATTTGGGGCTGCTATAACAAAATAACTTAGCCTGGGTAATTTATAAGTAATGGAAATGCAGTTCTCACAGTTCTGGAGACTGGCAAGTCCAAGATCAAGGTGCCAGCAGATTTGCTGTCTGGTGAAGTCATGTTCTCGGCTCCATAGATGGAGCCTGTTGCTGTGTTCTCATGTGGGTGGAAGGGCAAAAAAAGGGACTAACAGACTTCCCAAGCCCCCCATTTTTTGTTTGTATGTTTGTTTTTTTTTTTTTTTTTTTTTTTTTTTTTTTTTTTTTTTTGAGACAGAGTCTTGCTTTTGTCGCCAGGCTATAGTGCAATGGTGTGATCTCGGCTCACTGCAACCTCCACCTCCCAGGTTCAAGTGATTCTCCTGCCTCAGCCTCCCAAGTAGCTGGGACTACAGGCATCCATCACCACACATGGCTAATTTTTGTATTTTTAATAAAGACACCAGCTAACTTTTGTATTTAATAGGGACACCACAACCGGTCTCTATTTTGTATTTAATAGAGACACCACAACCGGCTAATTTTTGTATTTTAATAGGCCATTACATTGGCCAGGCTGGTCTCGAACTCCTGACCTCAGGTGATCCGCCTGCCTCGGCCTCCCAAAGTGCTGGGATTACAGGCGTGAGCCACCACGCCAGGGTCCCCAAGCCCTCTTATAAGGCACTAATCCTGTCCATCAGAGTGGGGCCCTCAGGACCTAGTCACCTCCTTAAAGGCCCTACCTCTTAATCCTTTTTTTGCATTAGAGCTTCAGTTTCAACATGAATTCTGGGGGGACACAAACATTCAAACCACAGCATGGTGGGAGGGGAACTCCACAGCAATGATGTGGTTCTTTTCCCTGTGGTTCTTCAGAAACCACAAGTTTGGCTGCAAGCTGTGATGACCACCAATGGATCAGTTCTAAGGCTGTCCTGGGTCCCGGCCTCACAGAGTGATCCACAGCTCCTAAAATGTGATGTGTTGCTGCCCTTCCTTTTCACTTAGATGACCTTCTAGCGCATTTTCACTGGTATTTTGCATTCTTTCCTAGCTTTATTTTCATGGCTGCATAGTGTCCGTCACACAAATGCTCCAGAGCTTGGATTCTAGAAACTGACAACCTGGCTCCGAATTCCAGCCTTGCTACTTACCAAGCCTTGGAGCCTTGGGCAAGTTTTGTAATCTCTTTTTGCCTCATGTCCTTCATCAGTAATATGTGCCCAATATCTGTACCTGATTAATAGGGTTATTATAAGGATTACACTAGATCATGTAAACTGCTTAGATTAGTGCTTGACATATGGCAAGTGCTAAATAAATTTAGTTATTTTCTAATTTTTTAACCCCTCTTCTATTTTGGGGTTTAAAAATACGTTGGCTACATTTTTAAAAGAACTCCATCACACTGAAAATTTGTAACGAACTAAAATTCACAGGTCATCATTATACCACCTGCTAAAAAAACTTTTAAAATCCATCCTGTTAGCCAAAACTAAAAATTAAGAGATAAGCCAACAAAAAGTCTCCAAAAATATCTCCTTAATAAATGGAAGATAATTGGATTTGCTGGTAGAGAGGGAAAACAGTGTTTCATCATATCAGATTTGACAGACCTGGGTGTGCACTGTAGTTTTGCCCAGGCAAGCCCCAGTTTATGACCACGAGCAAGTGACGTCTTCTCTCTGATCTGTTTCCACATCTGAAAAATAGAATCATAGGCTGGGCATGGTGGCTCACACCTGTAATCCCAGCACTTTGGGAGGCCGAGGCGGGTGGATCACCTGAGGTCGGGAGTTTGAGACCAGCCTGACCAACATGGAGACACCCCGTCTCTACTAAAAATACAAAATTAGCCAGGCAAGACAGTGCATGCCTGTAATCCCAGCTACATGGGAGGTTGAGACAGGAGAATTGCTTGAACCCAGGAGGCGGAGGTTGCAGTGAACCGAGATCACACCATTGCACTCCAGCCTGGGTGACAAGAGTGAAACTCTGTCTCAAAATAATAATAATAATAACAATAATAATATCTATTGCAAGGCAATTATGAAAATTAAAATATGATGAATGTATTAGCCATAACACAAAATACTATAGACTGGGTGACTTAAACAACAGATATTTATTTCCTCACAATTTTAACGGCTACAAGCCCCAGATTAGGTGCCAGCATGATCAGTTTCTGGTGAGCACCATCTTCCTGGGACTGCTGCCCTATTTTCACGTTCTCAAATGACCTGTACTTTGTGTGTGCATGGAGAGAGAATGCAAGCTCTCCATTGTCTCTTATCATTTTGAGGACGCTAATCCTATCATATCAGGGCCCCCCATTTAGCTTTAACCAACTCCTCTTAGGCCCTATTTCAAATACAGTCACCTTGGAGGTTAGGGCTTCAGCACATGAATGGGGTGGAAAGGGGCACAATGCCATTCATAGCAATGACCTATGTAACAGCCTTCTTTTTCTTTTTTTTTTAATTTTTGAGACAGAGTTTTGCTCTTGTTGCCCAGGCTGGAGTGCAATGGTGTGATATCGGCTCACTGCAACCTCCACCTCCCAGGTTCAGGCAATTCTCCTGCCTCAGCTTCCCAAGTAGCTGGGATTATAGGTGTGAGCCTCCATGCCTGGCTTTTTTGTATTTTTAGCAGAGATGGGGTTTCACCATGTTGGTCAGGCTGGTCTCGAACTCCTGACCTCAAGTGATCCATCTGCCTTGGCCTCCCAAAGTGCTGAGATTACAGGCATGAGCCACCGTGCCTGGCCAGCCTTATTTTTCATAAATACACACAGTAGGGCCAGGTGACTGTCATTCCCCTTCTCTTCCCCGTAGCAGAACTAGGGAGCTTCTTTCAGTCTTTTCTCTAGCACAAGAGGGAATGGCCAGGACTATAGCCAGTAGGAAACAGTTTTCTTCTAAATCAAGTTATTCCCTCAAAGAGTTCATAGTTGATGTGTTTCTTTGCTTGGGTTTTCCTTTTTAGGCCCAGGCACATCTAATTTATATTTTTCTGGAGGAACGAAATTTGATTGTGTGTTTCATAGAAGTGGCACCAGAAATGCTCACAACATATTCTTGGTGTCGACTGCCATGCAGAGATGTTTACGAGCAGTCATCTCTCCTCTCCCACTGTCAAATGTGGATGGTGCCCCTGTGAGTCCATTGATGGCACAATTTATAGCAGTGCACTCGGGAAGTTTGCAAACATGTTGTAATTTTAGCAATTCTCATCCCTCAGCTTTTTATGAGTCCTTGGGAAAACATTTTTTGCTTAGCCAAAGTTTATTTGATATTGCTAAACATTAAAAAAAAAAAAAGAGTATGCTCCCTTGTACGGAGTAAGAGTGTTAGTTTTTTTGTCACTGTCGTCATAATTGGCAAATGAGATGGGTCTACAGAGAATGAGGATTAAGGTCACATTATTTCTGGAGTTTTAGAGGAGGTTTAACCCAGAAATTCTGCACACCCAGTCCCAGTGGCTGGTGGGAGTTTGGGGAATACAGAGCTTATAAAAAGAGTGACACTGCTCTGAATCCAGTTTATTGTCCCGTGGGCCTGAGAGAAGGAACTGAAGAATGTGCACTTCTCTACTCCCAGATTGCTTGGGAGCCAGGCATACTGAGCATTTCGGCTACACCTGATGGGTAATCCTTGGTGCCTAAGCAACTAACCCGTTTCTTCTTCTTTTTTTCTTTATTTTATTTTTTATTTCTTCTTCTTCTTATTATTATTAGCGGTAGCAAGGGTTATTGTGAAGAGCGAAAGAACAAAGCTTCCACAGCATGGAAGGGTGGAAGGGAACCCAAGCGGGTTGCCCACAACTAACCCATTTCTAAGTGCTAAAAGTAGTAGGAGTAGCTGCCTCAGGCCAGCCTCAGAAATTTTAGGAATTCTTTTCACTAGAAAGTTTGGCCTATTGCAAATCTGTCAAACATTAAATTACAATCAGCCTGTGGTTTCCATGCTAACTCTGGGGGTCATCCTTACTGGTAGAGAATATGGGGCATATTCTATGGGCATTGCCTGGGGTGGCATGAAGAAATGTACATGCCCAAGAATCTAACCGCTGTCAAACTGGGAAGTGTGGGGTTTACCTTCCACACTCAGCCATCCCATTTGTCCCCATATACCTAGTGATCTTCCAGTGTCTGGTCTCTGGTCTTCTCTCCTGCTAACCAGGAGCCCCTCAGGAGTGGTGGGTGGGATATAAGAAGAGTGAGGAGATCCATGGATTTTGAAATCAGACAAACCAGGAGTTGAATCCTGAGACCTCTACTTGCAGTGCGACCTTGGGCAAAATACCAGTCTCTCAGAATCAGAGTCTCCTCATCTGAACAAAGGGGGCGGTAATATCTTCCATTTTATACAATGATTGATAGGACTGATTGAGATAGCATATGTAAATATTAAGCATATGACTGAGACATAAGAAATGACTGATTAATGTTAGCAATTGTTAAAGACCAGATAAAATAATTGTAATTAAAGTAAGTAATTTGACATATTTGACTCTGCATTTTATCTGGGAATCCTAGTGTCTTAAATCACAGTAATTGAGCTCTAAGGACTGAGGTTAATGAAACTGTTGGCTGTTTGGATGGGTTTGGGGGAGGGTAGGATGGAGCCGGAAGACTGCAACTCCTTGGCACACACAACAGAGCTAGCTCTGAATGCTACTTGTAACAGCTCCACAGACAGGAGGCCTGCAGATGGCTTCCTCTTTGGGGCAGTAATGTTCATTTCAGTTAGAGAAACTTAATAGGCTCCTGTTAGTGGCCAACATTGTAGCCACGGCTGATGGTAGGAGAATTTCTGGAAGCAGTATGAAATAGGAAAAGCTGAGTGTTATAAGAGCTGATTGTTCAGGTTATTTGCTCATGGTTTCAATTTTCCATTAAAATAGGACCAGTTTTAGTCATTTACCATCCATGGAGACATTCCTGAAGGTCTTTTTATACTGTGTATTCTATATACACAATGGGACGTATGTTGAACTAATTAAAGCATAGACAAGAGAATATGTAAGAGTTAATTAAAAGATTAAAAAATTATTTAAAATGTATAGCTCCAAGAGTGTTAAATAATAATAATAATAAAAAAACCAGGTAACTTCAAAGGAAAAATTTCCCAAGACGTTGGACGGTCATGATGTGAGAATATCCATCAGATTGTAATTCCTGTTTCCCTCTGGAGGAGTGCAGCACAGGGATAAGTTAAACCCATGGATGACCTGAAGTCTGCATTATATTCTTTCCTTTCAAGTTTCTTAATTTTTCTTTTTTCTTTTTTCTTTTTTTTTTGAGATGGAATCTCACTCTGTCTCCCAGGCTGGAGTGTAGTGGTGCAATCTCAGCTCACTCCAATCTCCCCCTCCTGGCTTCAAGTGATCCTCAGCCTCCTAAATAGCTGGGATTACAGGCATGTGCTACCACGCCCATCTATTTTTGTATTTTAGTAGAGATGGGGTTTCACCATGTTGGCCAGGCTGGTCTCGAACTCCTGACCTCAAGTGATCCACCCGTCTCAGCCTCCCAAAATGCTGGGATTACAGGTGTGAGCCACTGCGCCCAGCCTCTTTCCTCTCAGTTTCCTTCCCCACCTATAGTTGGTGAGCTGGAGTTTGGCTCTTTTTGTGTGTGATAGAAAGAGTATGGACTCTGTAGTCATATAGCCCTGGGTTCAAATTCTCACCACTACCTGTGGGATCCTAAGCAGTTATTTCACTGCATAGAACCATGGATTCCTTGTTTATAAAGTGGAGCTCATAATACCACTTTCAAAGAAGCGTTGTGGAAATTAAACGAGATAATACATCCACACAACCTTTCACACGGTGAACATCCGCTTTTCTGTGTCCATAATACTACTGGCAGATCACGAGGCAGGTCACGAGGGCACACAGAAAGGTATGGAGGACAGCCACTTGTCTCCGGAAATCTACCTGGATAATGCCACTGAATAGTCAGGAATTGACTCCAAACTGTTTTGCTGCTATTTACCTGTACTAATTTGTTCATTTCTTATAGTCAATATCCCTCAATATCAACTTTCTGAGACATGGGACCTTGCCTTTCACCACCATATTTAGATGAAAGGAGTTTATTTATTTATTTATTTTGAGACAACGTCTTGCTCTGTCACCCAGCCAGGAGTGCAATGGTGCAATCTCAGCTCACTGCAGCCTCTGCCTCCAGGGTTCAAGCAATTCTCCTACCTCTGCCTCCTGAGTAGCTGGGATCACAGGTGCCCACCACCAAGCCTGACTAATTTTTGTATTTTTAGTAGAGACAGGATTTCGCCATGTTGGCCAGGCTGGTCTCGAACTCCTGACCTCAGGTGATCCGCCTGCCTCAGCCTCCCAAAGTGCTGGGATTACAGGCATGAGCCACTGTACCCGGCCCAGATGAAATGAGGTTAGAAGATATAAATGAGGCAATTGATTGGCTATTCCTAGCTGGGGGAAGTGATGCAGGGGGTTAGAGAGTGTTCCTGGGAAGCCCCTCTCACCTGACCATTTGGTACTTGTTAGTGATTCTTTGACCCTCATTTCTTTCCTGAAGGGTTTGTTGACTCCCAGGCTCCACTGGGGTGGCCAGTGGATGAAAGTACTTGAGACTGCCAGAACCATGTAAGGGATCTGGCCAGTGCTGTGTGTGTGTGTGTGTGTGTGTGGCTTGCATTGTGGCATCTGCTGGGAGATGCTAATTACAGCAATTAAGTAAAATGAGGATGTAACATTGCTTAGCAACCCAGTTACCTAATATGTAATTTTACTAATTTGGCTGAATCTGTGTGCTGTAATTGTTTGTGTTTTAATTAAGGATATTAATGATAATGTTTTTGTATGGAACATTTTATGCAACATTCTCTGATACCTCTCCAGAATTAAATTAATGCATAAGCATTTCTTGAAAGACAGGTTTTTGGGAATTTTTTGTTTTGTTTTGTTCAAAACTAGTCAGGCTAAGGGGTATATTTGAAGATCCAGAAACAATATGCAATCTGATACCTCAGTTGTCAGTGGAGAGAGAAACACTTGGCCTGATGTCCTGCAGGAATGAGTTCCCCAATGTCCTGAACAAAGATTTGGCCCAAAAATGGTCCTATCATGCAGCCAGTTTGAGCCTCATGGAATTAATCACTTTGGGCATTTAAAGTAATTTAAAGACATTTTATAAATTATTTTTATCTTGCTTAGGGACCCGTTTATATACAAGTCTTCAAATTGGATCCATGCTGACCATGAATGTGAAATCTTAACAACTTTCACTTTTTCAAAAAAATAGGCAACTTCTATCCCCCAGACCAAAAGAAGGTAACTCTACCTCCCTAAACAACCAAGTTACTAGTGAAAACACCAGTCACTAAAGATAGATTTAAAAGAAGCAGCAGGAAATTGATGTTAGGCTGTTCTCATAAAACATCTAATCTCAGTTACCTTTCAATATCACTTTTTTTCAGGGCTGAATTAATCTGGAAATTAGCATGTAGTGGACGTAAACCCGAGTTCTTTGGATTTGGCATTAGCTACTGCTTTGTGTGGTTAAAGGGCTGAGAGTGGGAGAGGAGTCATACAGTAGTCATTAATCACAAACTTCTTGGGAAACTGTTCTCTTTACATTCCAGCTATTCATTTAGTCCTTCATTTAACAGATAGTGAGTGCCTGCTGTGTGTCTAGAACTGTTCTAGGTGCTGGGAATACAGCAGGGAATAATCAAATAAAAATTTCTACCCTGATCAAACTTGTGTTCTAATAAGAATAATGGCTATTACTATGTATTCTGTGCCAAGCAATGCTCCATGGAATATTCATTTATTAACTTATTTAATTTTCACAACACCACCATGAGGTGATCATATTATTATCCCCAGTTTGCAGTTGAGGAAGCTAAGGCATGGAGAGTTTAAGAAACTTGCCAAGGTCACATAATGAGTAGTAGAGTTGGGATTTGAATCCAGGTATCTGAGTTTCTGCTTTACCTCCTCCTACCTGTGACTTCATTCTGTTGCCCCTCTCTGATATTATACAGTCCTATTTATGTTTTTCACTTATTCACACTCCTGGCTAATAGGAAATGTAAAACCTTTCGGTGATTTATAGCTTTGCTTCCAACCATGGGAATGTGTGTCTGAGTTTTGTAACTAACCAATTTTATAAAGAACAAAGCATGTCCTTGGTTTTCTCAAGCAGTTTCAGATACTACTTAGAAATTGGGTGTGAACTGCAGCTTGAAACCCCGTCCCAGGGTGCAGTGTTTTTTTCTGGCTGGGTAAGAAAGTTATCTTCTCTTGGGAGACAGAATTTTCTTGGTTGCTATAGTTTAGTTCTTGCAACAGATAAGAGACAGATGGTCATATTTTTAAGGATACACACAGAGCTTAAAATGTAAAATAATTGAAATATAAATAATAGCTATTTCAGAGCCCCCCTGAGACTGCAGATCAGGACAGATCTTTGGGAAGAATCTTGGAAGGAATGTAAAAAGGCTGTTCCTGGCAGAATGGGAAAAAGCCAGGCAGACAGATTTTAGCCTTACCTTTCCAAATGTCCAGATGACAATTTTTGAAATCTTAATGTCCAGCTGACATTTACTTGGTACTTAGTTCCCAGAATCTGGCTACAGTAATGTGTTTCCAAGTATGATCTACAAATAAAGAGCACATTAGGAAGCCATTTCACTGGCCCTGAATGTCAGAGTATTTCAGAATTGTATTGTGTTGTGTGTTTGTGTATGTGTATACTTTCCTTTGCAAAACTGAATTCACATGTTAAAAACCTTTTGAAAAAACATGTATTCATGCAGTTACCCAGCCAACATTTATTGAACACCTACCATGTGCTAGATTCCAGGGAGTTAGAGAGAGGAGACCAGGCTCCAACGCTGAAAGAGAGCAAGGTCTAGTAAGAGAGATCAGGTGGTTATTATGAAACAGTAAGGTAAATGGATTGATAATGATGTATGGGAATCCAGAGGGGGGATGCCTATCTCCAGAAAGAGATCAAAGAGGAGATCAGATGGCAAATAGTCTTGAGCTCCAGTAGATCACCTTGCTGTCAACAGAAGTTTGTTTTCCCCAGCATCTTCTTACCCAGGAGCTGTCAACTTTGATACATGAGCAACAACCCCTACAGAGTAAATACCCAAGAACCTGAGTTGGCTGGCAGCTTAGGCAGCCTCAGACTTGCTGGAAGGGCACTTACTTCATCTTGGCTTCCATGAAGCAAGATATCTGCTCCAAGTATGGTTTTCTCTCCTAGATTATTAGCCAAGGTCCAGAGATGGTTTTGAGGGGAGAATAACATCCCTGGGGAAGTCAATAAGTAACCATGCTTGAACACTTCCACAGATAGTGCAAACATTTATGCTTACCCTTTCCTCCTTTCCATTCCTCATACAAAATCTTCTCTTTTCCAGATAAACTCATGTTGTCTTTGGCATTGTTAGGAAACCTTTCCATATTTAGACCCTCAATTTCCCATCTAAATGACTATTTCTTTTGAATACTGTTTGGACTCCCAGTGTAAACTTCCTCTCCTTTGCAGTGGACATGGCCCTTTGGGGATCCTGGTGTTACTTAGAACTCAGGTATCGGGTTCTTAAGATCTTAAAGGCCTAATGCAATATGGCTGTAGCTTATCTGGAGTCTGACATGCCTGTGAGCCATCTGAGTGGAGATGATCAGTAAGCAGGCTGTTGCATAGACAGTATCCAACATTGTATATCGAATATTATTTATTGGCTGGGAGTTGGTAATATGCCACTACAAATTAATCTCAAGAGAAGGATTTCACAGAGCATTTATAAATTGAATTATTCCACTAGTTTTCTCTATTTCTTTCTGGAGGCGCTACTCCTATTGCCCTGGTGGCTCACATAACAAAAGAGAAACGATCTTAATCTTATCTTGTCTGATGGCCTTGACTTATCTTTGCCATGCCATAATTTCTACAAGCATCAGCTGTCTGTTCAGTCACTATAAGGTAGTATAGTGATGAATGTCCACATTCCTGTGTTTCATCCCCAACTTATTATTGTTGATCATCAGAAGCAATTTGTTGGGAATGATATAAAGAGTAAGTGAAATCTATTATTTCCAATACCTTGATAGGGATGAAATAACAAATATGTTGATAAACATGGGATTCCTTCTTTGTCTTTGTGCCATAATCACTGATCTCCACTTTTAAAGAATTGCTTTTCCTGAAAGTTCAGATTCCCTCTCTGGAGGAAGATCTTTATAATGATCAGGTTGCTCCAGTGAGGAGGAATAATTCTCCACCCATCCACCCTACCTGGCTCATATTCTTTGCTTGTCATCTACCAGAAGCTGGTTCAGACTCTCTTACATAATCCAGCAATGAGTCTCTCCAAAACTGGAGCTCAACTGGGAGTAAAGAGGCCATGGGGATTTGGAGGGAGAGAGTATTTCTCCTTTTAAACTGTGTCTCCTTGAGGCTTAATCCACGCCTGTTCTGTTCACACTGTACCTAGACTGGAGTTTGTGTAGACTAGGTGCTTATTAGTCTACTAGAGGGACCATAACAAAATACCACAGACTGGGTGGCATCAACAACAGACATTTAGTTCTCACAGTTCTGGAGGCTTGAAGTCTAAGATCAGGTGCTGTCAGGATTGGTTTCTAGTGAGGACTGTCTTCCTGCCTTGCAGATGGCTGCCCTCTTTCTGTGTCCTCACGTGGTCTTTCCTCTGTGAGTGCACGGAGCAGGCTTCTCTTCCTCTTCTTATAAGAACACGGTTCCACTGGATTAATGCCCCACTCTTAGGACCCCCTCACTTAACCTTTATTACCTCCTTGTAGGTCCTAATGCGATAGGGGTTAAGAAGGAATTATTTAGGCAGATAGCAAGGGCATGGGAGTCCTCAGTAAGGCTTTTCCTTTTAATGAAAAGCAGCCCCAAATCATTTTCTAACAAAGAGCAGGCTATACGTTGAGCCGCAGATATAAACAAGCTGGGAGCTTGCAGTGGTGGATGCCTACAGGAACTATGGACTAGACATTTTCAAGATGGCAGCTCCATCTTCCCTTCTCTGTCAGCCACATGTACAGCAAGAAGCAGACAAGATGGCACCGATCAACTGGAAAGTCCAGTTGCATAAGAAGATTAGGGTAGGTAGGGCAAGCAGCCCTTCCCCAAACTATGTGAAAGTCATACCTGATGGAACCAGTCTGTGAGTCCTGCGTAAATCAGATATCGCCTTCTCAAACTAGACTATAAAATTCAGTGCATTGGCCTCCAACCAGCCTTTCTGCTTGGAAACCCCTTTCTCTATAGAGGAAGCTGTTTCTCTTTCTCTTCTCTTATACCTATTAAACCTCCACTCCTAAACTCCTAGTGTTGTCCTTGTTCTAAATTTTCCTGGCGCAGGACAACGAACCCCAGGGGATATACCCCGGGCAAGGTAGCCATTTCATTATTTTCAAATACTGTCATACTGGGCTTTAACATATCAATCTTATGAGGACACAATTCAGTCCATAACAGTACTCCATAAATATTTGTTGAGTATATCAGTTGGTGAATGAAGAAATCTTTATTGATTGAATGAATAAATGAATGAATGAATTAGTGAGTGATTTTTGGTGTTCCTTTGTAAGGAAGGGAGAAAGGACTTGAACAAAGCAAGAAGCTTCTCTGTGAACCCTGAGAGTACCCCGAGTCCAAAAAGATCCTATAACTTCAACTGGCAGGTCTCAGTATCTCTGTTATCTCCTTTGCTGGAGGCCAGTGTGTCAGTGTAAGGGATTAATGAAGCCACAGGTGTAGGTTTCATCCCACGTGGATCAGTTAACTTTATTCTGAGAAGGGCTATTCCATAGCTATAGCCTGCGGGCCTTCAGTGTTAGACTCGAAACACATCTAATATTAAACAATGAAATAAATGTGAGTTACACATGCATTTAAGAAAGGTGAATAAAAACAAGGAAAATAATTACCCAATTTTTGGTGACTCAGTGACAGCAGTCGTAGTGGTGGTGGTTTCATTAAAGAATAAATGCTTGCAGAGTGAAAACTGTAAGGAGAACACCCCGCCCACCACGCAGGTCAAAACTAATCACAGATGAGGCAGGCTGGCTGAGTGCTTTCAACCAGCGCTCACTGTCGTACATTTGATTACTGTAGATGTCATGATTTTTTTATACTAATCTGTATGCATTTCTTCACTCATTTGCCAACTCACTTATTCCAGTTCAGAGTCAACAGTGGCCAGACGGAGCCTATCCCAGCAGCTCAGGGCACAAAGCGGGAACCAACCCTGGACAGATGCTCACACCCACATTCACACTCATCCCAGGACCATGTAGACATGCCATGTAACCTAACAGGAACATCTTTGGGATGCAGGAGGAAACTGGAGATCCCAGAGAAAACCCAGGCAGTCATGGGGAGAATGTGCCAACTCTGCACAGACAGTGGACCCCCAGGGAATCGATTTCTTTTCTCACTAATGTTATAATAAAATGATGTTAAATGGAATGAAAATATTTGAAGACCTGATGTATATGTTTCTTAGAGATTTTTTTTTTTTTTTGAGACGGAGTCTCGCTCTTTTGCCCAGGCTGGAGTCCAGTGGCGCAATCTCAGCTCACTGCAACCTCTGCCTCCCAGGTTCAAGCGATTCTCCTGCCTCAGCCTCCTGAGTAGCTGGGTCTACAGGCACGTGCCACCACAACTGGCTAATTTTTATCTTTTTAGTAGAGATGGTGTTTCACCATATTAGGCTGGTCTCAAACTCCTAACCTCATATGACCACCCGCCTCAGCCTCTCAAAGTGATGGGATTACATGCGTGAGCCACCATGTCCAGCCTCTTAGAGAAAATTTTAAGAGTTTTTTAAAAAGAAGACATAAAATCAGCCATAAAATTGCTCTACATTTTAATGGATTTGTTTTCAAGCTTTTCTTTAACATCCTTGAGTTACATTTACAGAGCTTTTCCATAATATAGATGCATTTTCCCACATTTACACATAGTACTTATAATTTCAAGGTGTGTAATACTGCATCCAGAGGACATACACACATATGGATACAGCAGATAGCTGATGTATTTCACTTGAGTTTTGTCTGGGAAAAGTATCCTTTTATTACAGCATACCCAGTAGGTAGTGAAAAGACAATTTGCTTTATCTCAGAGTTTACATACAGTACTGTACGTTTCATTAAGCCAATATCGGCATATCCAAAAGGACACATCATTCAACATGTCTGCTGTTGCTTAGACAGCAAATCCAGGTTCTTTAATATAAAAGAGAATTTACACTTGGTTAGTTGAAAAATCAATTTTCCTCTTCCCTCTTTTTATTAATCAATGAGAGTTTTATGATGAGATGAATAACACAGAACATCAATAGCCCTTCCTGTAAAACAGGAGTCCCCAAGACCTAGGCCGTGGACCTGTAGCGGTCTGTGGCATGTTAGGAACGGGACCGCACAGCAGAGGTGAGCAGCTAGGAAGCAAAGCTTCATCTGTATTTATAGCACTCCCCATTGCTCGCATTACCGCCTGAATTCTGCCTCCTGTCACAGCAGCAGCAGCCTTAGATTCTCACAGGAGTTCGAACTCTATTGCTTCTTATGAGAAGCTAATGCCTGATGATATGTCACTGTCTCCCATTGTACCCAGATAGGACCATCTAGTTTGCAGGAAAACAAGTGCAGGGCTCCCACTGATTCTACATTATGGAGAGGTGAATAATTATTTCATTATATATTACAACGTAATAATAATAGCAATAAAGTGCACAATAAATGTAATGCACTTGAATCATCCTGAAACCATCCTCCCCTCCACCTCCCACCAATCACCAGTTCCCCACCCCATCCCGAAAGATGGGGAAACCAGTCCCCGGTGCCAAAAAGATTGGCACTGCTGCTCTAAAAGCTTCCTTTGACCAGGTGTGGCGGCTCATGCCTGTAATCCCAGCACTTTGGGCGGCCAAGGCAGGCAGATCACCTGAGGTCAGGAGTTCGAGACCAGCCTGGCCAACATGGCAAAACCCCATCTCTACTAAAAATACAAAAATTAGCTGGATGTGGTGGTGCGTGCCTGTAATCCCAGCTACTCAGGAGGCTGAGACAGAGAATCGCTTGAACCCAGGGGGTGGAGGTTGCAGTGAGCCGAGATCACACCACTGCATGCCAGCCTCAGTGACAGAGCAAGACTCTCTTATTTATTAAATAAATAAATAAATAAATACATAAGTAAAAACCTTCTTCATTATTACTTCTCGAACACACTGGACTTCCCATCAAGCTCTCCCTGTTCAGGGTATCGGTCAGCTTGGTTCCAGGCTTTCTCAGACCTCGTTCCTTTCTCTTAGTAATTCCATTCCTCATACCCTGAGCTACCGAATGTGGATTTTCTAACAAATTGCATTTTCCCAGGTATTATTTATTTCAATTTTATAGTCTAATAAATATTGGTAGGAAATTCACAGAAACTCCTAGGATTCTCCATGAGAGTGGCATATCTTTTTCTCACTGTGCTTCTGCCTCTACAATATATTTCTGCTGGCTCTGGATCGTGACAGACTTGATGTCCTCTGGATGGAAATTTAGGGAATGGAAAATGAGAACAAGTTAGGCCAGGGAAGGAAGAAGGGAACCAGTTTTTATTGAATGCTGACTATAATGTTCTAGATACTGAACAAAGTGCTCTGTATACTTTACTATATTTAATCCTAATCCTATGGGGTAGGTATTATATATTTTAAATGAGGAAACTAAGGGTAGGGGTAAGAATGGAGCACAAACCATATACTAGTTTCTGTGTGATAGGTACAGAGCATTGGTTATTTAATCTTCACAACACAACTTTACTTTTTTTTTTTTTTTGAGATGGAGTCTCACTCTGACGCCCAGGCTGGAGTGCAGTGGTGCGATCTCGGCTCACTTCAACTTCTGCCTCCAGGGTTCAAACGATTCTCCTGCCTCAGCCTCCCAAGTAGCTGGGATTACAGGCACAGGCCACCACACCCAGCTAATATTTTGCATTTTTAGTAGAGATAGCGTTTCACTGTGTTAGCCAGGATGGTCATGACCTTACTTTTTAAGAAGTAGTGATTCTTAAAAAGTTTAACAAATGTCAGACAGAATGGAATTCTAATACAGCTTCGTATGCCTCCCAAACCTATGTCCTTTTTCAGTTTAACATGCAGCCTGCCAGCTGTGCTCAGCTGATACAGATGTTAAAATTTCAAAAAGGCAGGGTGAGCTATTTAATTTCTGGATTCAGAGTACGGAGTGCTCGCCATTACACCATGGCACCTCACATGAGCAATTTAATTTCTTTTTTTTTTTTTTTTTTTGAGATGGAGTCTCACTCTGTCACCCAGCATGGAGTGCAGTGGCACGATCTCGGCTCACTGCAACCTCTGCCTCCCAGGTTCAAGCAGTTTTCTGCCTCAGCCTCCCAAGTAGCTGGGATTACAGGTGCATGCCACCATGCCCAGATGATTTTTGTATTTTTAGTAGAGATGAGGTTTCACCATCTTGGCCAGGCTGGTCTTGAACTCCTGACCTCGTGATCCATCCCCCTTGGCCTCCCAAAGTGCTGGGATTACAGGTGTGAGCCACCACGCCTGGTCGAGCTATTTAATTTGTTGAAGCAATTAAAGCTTAAACACTTTCAAGTCTAAAAACTTATTTTGAAATACAAACACTTTTGAGCAAATAAGAAAACACAGTATACATATACATTCTTGCTCCTTGTAGATACCTTTTCTTAATGAATTTTTACCTTACCCTCAATCCCTTTAAAGCCTATGCTAGGTAGGCTTCAGAGAAATGCTTTCTGTTTTCTTTATCCTCACTTGCATTTGAATTCTCTAGCAGCTTCTCAGTGACTCTGGCTCACTTATTACAAAATGCCCTCCTCCCTCCTGAATGAATTGGGCTTAATCTCTACATGTTAAATCCCCGTGTGTGGGCACCCATGCCAGCAGTCATTTCCCTTCACACTGTCCTAGACTACTCTCAATGAGATTCATCGAACTAACATACTTTTTTTTTTTTTTTTTTTTTTTTAAGACAGAGTCTCACACTGTTGCCCAGGCTGGAGTGCAGTGGTGCGATCTCTGCTCACTGCAATCTCTCCTTCCCAGATTCAAGCCATTCTCCTGCCTCAGCCTCCCGAGTAACTGGGACTACAGGTGCATGCCACCATGCTGGGCTAATTTTTGTATGTTTAGTAGAGAAGGGGTTTCCCATGTTGGCCAGGCTGGTCTTGAACTCCTGACCTCAGGTGATCTGCCCACCTCAGCCTCCCAAAGTGCTGGGATTGCAGGTGTGAGGCACCATGCCTGGCCTTCCATATCTTTAATGACTCTTTCAACCTAAAGGCTTTTCAAATACCCTTTTTCTTCGAGTTGGCCTTGCAAACCACCCCTCCTGCCTAATTTTAACTTTGTAAGTAAAAGAAAGCTCCTTCAAGTTATACAACAAACTTGTTGCCAGAAATTCAACAGGTAATAATTTGCTTTATTCTACTGATATAATTTTGTTCCTGCAGTATTTAGGTTTATAAGAGAACATAAGCTTTTGTATTTCCTCTGTGCAATTTTCATCTAGGGGTAAGAAAATAACTCTTGCATCCACCATGTGGTTAGACACCTGGCATTTCTCTAGCAAATTGTAAAGTGTTGCTTTCTGGATTAAAAGATGAGACTTAAAATGCAAATACCCTAGAGAGAAGTCACATTTACTAAATTAGACTTATGCTACCCTGCAAATGATTGATATAAAAGTCTCTCCCAAAAGGAGACCGAGATATCGAGGCATAGGAGAGAGGATGAAAGATCCCAGTGTTCAAAAGCAATGAATACGAAGTAGGACCTAGCCCCTGCTCCGAAGGTGGCCCTCAGAGCACTTTGATTCTTCCTCTTTCAAGTCTGGTCTTTCAGAAAATATTTACTATGGAAGTCACATTTTACGCTGAGTGTAAGTTCAAAAGTCAGTGTGAAAATCTTGTGTGGTAAAAATCTCTCTTGAAAGTCTCCCCTAAAGTGCAGTTCCATACTGCTTCTCCAGAAGTCCAGCATTGCCAGTTCTTCCTGGAGCTTTATCAAATACACCAGTGCTATTGCTTCAACTGAGTTACAGCTTGTTTGTTTGCATTTAGGGGCTACATGCATGAAAAATTGCACACCTAGAAGTACATTCAATGCAGCCCAACGTTCCAAACTGCAAGAGACACAGGAAAATGAAGCCTCACCCGGGAAATAATAGATTCTCAGTCTTATTTCAGGCTTGGGCTAGGACATATAGATGCTCAGGAAAGGAGTGCTGGAGATAATTTTACACAGTATTTAATTTCTTTTCTCCCTCACATTTATTTATTTATTTTTCCTTATAGTTGAACTTGCACGAATTAAAGTCATGTTATTGAACTTCCTTGCATATTCATCCAGATGTCCAGCTCTTGGGTGCTATCTTAACCTTATGCTACCGTTGGAGAGGAGATGGCAGAAGAGCAGGGTATAGTGGAGCCCTTTGATTCCAGACCAGAAAAATGAGAGCAGATCACCAATTTGGGTCTTATACAAGGTGATATGCCAGGTGAATAAACTAGTCTCCATTTTGATGTTATCTCTCTCTCTCTCTCTCATTCTCTCTTTCTCCAGGCTGGTCCATTCAGGTCCAGGGAAGGGATCACCCCAGGCTGGTGTGGATTTGTCCTTTGCAACGCGAACCGGTACCAGGCAAGGGATTGAAACACATCTCTTCAGAGCGGAGACCAGCAGGGACCTCTCCCACTGGACAAGGAGCATAGTACAGGGTTGCCACAATTCTGCCGAACTCATTGCTGAAATCAGCACTGGTGAGTGCTGCAGTGGGCTACCAAGGACACACTGTTAGGGGAAGATGAACCCTCTACTCCACTGGGGCCTTAAAGTAGTTTTCATCACTGGCCTCTGGGGATAGTTAAAATTCCAGAAGCAAATTTAAATTCTTCTAAATTAAGGGAGTCCATGCCCTACTAAAATGTAACCTAAAGCTTTGATTATAAAAAGACTTATCCTATCTTCATTCAAGAAAATTTGGTAAATCGGATCGTCGGTTACAGTTCTCCTACCTGTAACCGCTGGGTGGCTTCCTGGAGGAATGAACTTTGAGGCATGAATGAGTAGTGCTCTTGGTTACAAACAGCAGAAACTGATTCTGAGTAATCTATCACAGAATAAAATTATTGGAAATATATTTGGCAGTTAATAGGATTGATCAGAAAACAGGTGTATGAGTCTGTTTGGCCTGCTATAAAGAAACGCCTGAAGCCGGGTAATTTATAAAGAAAAGAAGTTTATTTTGGCTCCCAGTTCTACAGACTGTACAGGCATCATGGTCCTGGTATCTGCTTCTGGTGAGGGCCTCAGGAAGCTTCTCATCGTGATGGAAGGCAAATGGGAACTGGCATATCACATGGCAATAGAAGAGAAGAGAGAGAGAGAGAGAGGAGAGGAAAGTGCCACACTATTTTAAACAACCAGGTCTCTCATGAATTCAAAGCAAGTGCTCACTCATTACTGAAAGGCGGAGGGAACCAAGCTATTCACGAAGGATCCGCCCCCAAGACCCAAACACCTTCCACCAAGCCCCACCTCCATACTGGGGATTACATTTCAGCATGAGATTTGGAGGGGATAAAATATCCAAACCATATCAACTAGAGACCCAGGGCAGTAAAAAAAGCAGGAGCCAAAGGCATTGTGGTGGCGATAAGCAGAGCAAAGGTACAGTTCTGCGAAGAGTGACCGGTGCCTCTGCCCTGGTGTGAATGAAGAGGCAGAGGCAGAATGGAAGTGCTGAGTGAGTACAGGCCACATCCACACAGAGCTCTTTGAAAGGGCAAGTCGGTGGTAGAAACGGGAGATGTGTGTAGAAGGAAGAACTCTTCTGTAGTACAGTATGTATTAAGGACCTGCTATATGCCAGGCATTTAATGTGTCAGTAGTTTCATACTTTGAAAAACAAACTTTTTTTGGGGGGGGGGATGGAGTTTTGCTCTTGTCACGTGGGCTGGAGTACAATGGCGAGATCTCACTGCGACCTCCACCTCCTGGGTTCAAACAATTCTCCTGCCTCAGCCTCCTAAGTAGCTGGGATTACAGATGGGGAGGCAGTGCTATCAGTACAATCTCTATGCCACTGTCCTTGGACATCCTTGAATGGGAGGGCTGGCAGAGGGCAGGGTTCAGGGACTGTTCCCAGAAGGAGTTATAGACCTGTTAGAGGAAAAGATCAGCCCTAGTTACAAGTCGAAAGATATCTGCAAGTCAGTCAGGAGAAAGGGCATATGTTTTAATCGGAGCTCTGATTAAAATCCACCGCATTCTGTGAGCGATGGAGATCTCTATTTCTTCCCCAAAACTTTGAAGGCCTCCCAACCTACTGTCATTATCATGAGGTAGGAAAGTTGAGCAATTCTGTGCCCAGCTCCTTCCCCACATCCCTCCATGTCCTGAGTGCCAGACCCAGAAGGGACACAGGACAGAGTGCAAAGAACTTGAATTTTGAAAGCCAAACAACCTGGACTGGTGACGTGTTCACCTCTCTGAGCTTTCCTTTTTCCACCTATAATATCAGGCTGTGTTCGGGCTTCAGAAGTTCGAGGCTGGTCTTGAACTCCTGACCTCAAGTGATCTGCCCGCCTCGGTCTCCCAAAGTTGGGATTACAGGTGTGAGCCAGTGTGCCTGCTGGCCTTATTTAAATCAAAGTTCTGTTTTTTCTGGCTTGAGACAAGGCCTACAGGGCCATTGGAAGGCAAGTACACCTATAGACCTGTGTGTTGTTAGATGGCTAGATAGGGACTAGTAGATCCCAGCAAAAGAAATTTCTTCCCCTTTTTTTTCCTTAATTCTATGGGGCTTTTAAAATTACAACACCAAAATAAATCCATTGCGTGGAGCAAATGATGATGTACAGCAAGTTCTCAATCAATAAAGCCCTTGCTCTTATGCCTCCAAGCTCCACCCCCAGCAGGGAGTGTCCTGGTTTCCCTACAGAACTTTTAGATGTAGATCAAAACCTTAGCCAATTTACTTGTCAGGGTCTGTTAAATGTGGTGTTTTGTGAAGCAAAAAAATCTAGTCTGATCTGTAATAACCTTTTTCAGAACTCTTTGATCAAGAGTTTTAAACATTCACAAGTCTTCCGAAATAGGAATTAGGATGCTGCGGCGGTCCCCGTGCCCAGCCCATAAGCTTAAAGAGCAGAACTCTTTTCCTAACCATAGTGAGAATCCCAGAGAAAAGCTGGCACCACACCTGCTCAAAAGGCTTTTGCTTTGTGTCTTTGGATCAGAGGACACCATGTGGATGCCACCCCTGAGATTCCTGGATGCCACACCTGGGGTGCTCTTCATGGAAGATGCCACATCTGAGGTCTGTCAGCAATAGCAGCTTTTCCAGGATCCAAGATCATCAGGGAAATTAAAAGAGCACCCCTCTCAATTTCTAAAATGAGATTTGTTAGACTATTAAAAATTAGACTATTTTTAAACTACTCATTCCTGACTTACGTATTTACATTAGTTAACTTTGATAATATCATGGGTGTATGCTGTCTTCTTTCACCAGGTGGTAGATACAATTGTGTGTGTGTGTGTGTGTGTGTGTGTGTGTGTGTTGATGATGATAAGGATGGTGATTCAAAGGTGTCTTTATTTGTTTAAAAAAAATTTGTTTTTGTTTTTTTTTTGAGACAGAGTGTTGGTCTGTCACCCAGGCTGGAATACAGTGGAGCCATCTTGACTTACTGCAACCTCTGCCTCCCAGGTTCAAGCCATTCTCCTGCCTCAGCCTCCAGAGTAGCTGGGACTACAGGCACACACCACCACGTCTAGCTAATATTTGTATTTTTAGTAGAGATGGGGTTGCACCATATTGGCCAGGCTGGTCTTGAACTCCTGACCTCAAGTGATCTGCCCGCCTCAGCCTCCCAAAGTTGGGATTACAGGTGTGAGCCAGTGCGCCTGCTGGCCTTATTTAAATCAAAGTTCTCTGGCTTGAGACAAGGCCTATAGGGCTGTTGGAAGGCAAGTACACCTATAGACCTGTGTATTGTTAGATGGCTAGATAGGGACTAGAAGGCAGATAACATTCAGTAGATCCCAACAAAAGGAATTTCTTTCCATTTTTTTCCTTAATTCTATGGGGCTTTTAAAATTACAACACCAAAATAAATCCAAAGAGAATATTTTCATGAACAATGACTATATTTTTATTTTAGTAAGAAATGTGTAGCTGATCGCTGGGACTGAGAGGCATGTAGTGAGTGACTGGGAAAATGGATTGATTGCCATGGTTCATACTTGTCTCTTTCTCTCTCAGCTTGCACCTACAAAAACCAGGAGTGCCGTTTGACTATACATTATGAGAATGGATTTTCTATTACCACTGAACCACAGGAGGGTGCCTTTCCCAAGACCATCATACAGTCTCCTTATGAAAAGCTCAAAATGTCTTCAGATGATGGAATCAGGATGCTGTATTTAGATTTTGGAGGCAAAGATGGAGAGATTGTAAGTGTACTTTTCCTCAGACCATATGATTTCATATATTAATATTTCATTATGCAACATAATGCTGCCTTACTCTTATTCAGCATTTGACTGCTAATGATGTACTTGCAAGCCCATGTTTTATTTGATCCTTGAAAAACAATGATTAGGTTCAATTATTTCAAAGTTCTTTTCTTCGGTCTCATTTTCCATTAGAAGACTACATAAATATTTGAGTCAAAGGAAAGAATCCTTTACAAAGCTAGATTAAATTCTTATCAAATACGGTCTCACCAGCTTAAAAAATGTACCCTGCAGTTTTAAAAAGTATCAAGCATCTCATATAACCTTGGCATTGTGCTAGATGTTAGGGATGCAGTGAACTAAAATACATGGTCCCTACTGTCAGGGAAGTCTCCGAGGAGAGGACAGAGAGCAAAGAGACAGGAGGGGCCAGATGAGGAGCAGAGCAAGAGGGCAGCAGGAAAATGAAAAGAAACTGATCAACTCCACTGGAGTGGAGAGAGGGCCAGAGGAGGGCACAGAAGCATGGAGCTGATGTCAAACAATATGCAAGAAAATTAGCAAATTTATCCATGAAAGTAACATATGTCTCATCTCAATCCAAGTAGTCCATGCGTTGAAATTCATCATTTCCTGAGATGGTTTCTGCCTGCCATAATGAAAAAGTATATGACTTCACTTGCACAGAAGGGTGAGAATTGCACATTCTTATACTCTCTGGCTAGCAAGTGTCATCCTTGGCATTTCAGGAAAACATAGCATCTCATTTAAGCTGTCAAATGTAGAACTTCAAAGAGGACTTTGATTTCATAATGACTAGTCTCTGTTTAGGTCCTCCCTAGCCACTGGGTTACTCAATGAATTTGTTGGCTTTCAGGAAGAAAAGGGCAGGACACACTTAACAGACTGTAGGGACTTTTTATCTCAAAATTGCAGCCCCACTCTTCTAAATGATGCCACACTTCTGGTACCAAGACAGTACCAGATTTCTTGCCTGAGTGCCATAGGCAGTCACGATGGAGGCCATTCCCTGTGGCTGACACTTGGTTTGCTGTCATTCACTCTCTGAGAGTTATTTCTAGCCAAGCATTTTTCTAACTTTTAAAATGGATCTACAGAATTTTTTTTTTTTTTTTTTTGAGGCGGAGTCTCGCTCTGTCGCCCGGGCTGGAGTGCAGTGGCCGGATCTCAGCTCACTGCAAGCTCCGCCTCCCGGGTTCACGCCATTCTCCTGCCTCAGTCTCCCAAGTAGCTGGGACTACAGGCGCCCGCCACCTCGCCCGGCTAATTTTTTTTTGTATTTTTAGTAGAGACGGGGTTTCACCATGTTAGCCAGGATGGTCTCGATCTCCTGACCTCGTGATCTGCCCGTCTCGGCCTCCCAAAGTGCTGGGATTACAGGCTTGAGCCACCGCGCCTGGCCGATCTACAGAATTTTTATCAAATGTTTGTTTGTATGTTTCAATCAGTAGGTTCAGTGTGAGGCACCCACTTGGAAATAAAGTAGTGACTTGAAAGTCCATTTTACTAAATATTTCTGATTCAGTTGCTGCTCTGTCAATCAGCCATCATGTGCTTTTTCCTAAAGGTGACTACTCTCTAGCAAAGTGGAAAAGAACAAGAATCAGTCTCCTGCTTTATCCTTGGCTTAAAAATTGAAGGCTATTTTTGCCCAGGAGGAAAATCACTTATGTCTAAATTTCAGCCTTTCTGCCTGTAATTACAGCCTGACTTGGAAGATTTAGGAAGAACTGATTTTTACTGCCAGTACATTAGTTGACAAGCTCAAATTCAGACACAGCCTCCTTCCCCTCTACCCCCTGTGTATGTTTAAGCAATCCTGGAGGTGGGCCACAGACCTTTCCAGTGTGGAGGGAGAAGGGAGCAGAGATGAGCTGTAGGAAATGCAATAAACTGAGGGTCAGGACCTGGGTTCTCTTTCTGAGTCTGCAACAAACTCACCAACTCTCTTGGGAAAGTCCTTTCATTGCTTTCTATCTCAGTCTCCCATCCATAAAATACACGGATTGAAGTAGCTAATCTTTAATGTCTCTTTCAAAAGTTTCCTTCTGTGTTAGTGACATAGAATGTTGTGGTTAAGCCCTGGCTTTGGCATTAGACAGACTTACATTTGAGTCCACGCTTTTCATTTACTGTAAGATCTATATTTCAGAAAGTTTCATCACTTCCCTGAATCTTAGTTTCCCTATGTAAAAAAATGGAGATAATAATAGCTTCCTCATCGGGATGCTGTGAGAATGAAATAAGATAGTGGATAGAAGATATTTAGCACAGTACCTGGCTCATAATGAGTACCACCTTAACTTTGGGAGCTATCATATGCTCAGGTGGTTGTGATTCTCCAACATTGTCATCATCAGAACAAAACTGGGGACAGCAGAAGAGAATTGAGAACAACTCTCCCAATTTCCCTAAATTAGGTCAGGTGATAAAATTCAACTTCTGAAGGACTCTCCTGCTCAGACTGTATGTCTTGCGTGTGCCAGGTTCTCAAGGAACACATCAAGAGGCATAAGACTTCAGATGGTGCCTTCCCAGAGATGTGGCATACGTGCTTAACAGTTCAAGACTGAGGATGGTGACAACACAGCTGCTTAGCATGGGTTCTGTGTTTTAGTTTACGAGGAAGTTTCACATATAGTAGCTCCTTTAATACTCAAATGACTGTGAATTAGTAGGACTGAGAAAAATTTTAAGAGACTTATCCAAGATGGTACGTCTGAAAAGCATCAGAACCAGGATTCAAACCTAATCTTCAGATGTGAAATTTAGTAGTGCTTCATACTGTATCAAATCCAACATGAATAAATATCACTATTGTGGTACCAAAAATAAATGGCTTAGTCAAGAAGGACAACATCAATATTTATGGTATTGGTATATCTAAATTTCACAGGACCTATTTTGGAAAAAAGATACATGAGCTGTAAGGAATAAGTTCAAAGAGTTGTTCCTTTATCTCATTGAGGGGCAATGGTTTTAGAGCATAATTGCTCCAGTTAACACTTAAAAGCAGGAAGTGCATATAGATTCATTTGATGTGCAAATCACTCATCTACATCAAGCATTCATTTAAAATCGCTCATGCTCTCTTCTTTTTAAATTTCAGCAACTGGACCTTCATTCCTGCCCCAAGCCAATTGTTTTCATCATTCATTCCTTCCTGTCAGCTAAGATTACAAGACTGGGCTTGGTGGCCTGAAGACAGGGGCGACTTGCCTTTAAGAAAAGAAGGGCTGCGATGCCACCAGAGAACGTGACATCAGACACCATCTGTAGTGAGCAGTGCACCAGATGGAGCGTGCTACAGTCAGCTTTAGCTCTCAAGAGTCATATGTAACTGTCCCAGACTCCTCTATCAGTTTCAGCAACTACAAGGGATACCCTGCGAAAGTACCATGAGAAGTATCAGAGTAAAACTTTTTAGAACAGTACAAGGTTAAAGAGGTGAGGTGACGGGCAACACACAGCCTAGCTTTGAAATAATGACAACAATGACATGACCATTAGAACAGCATGTGCAGATCTTAATCATCCCAGTTCCTAGGTAACTGGTTCACCAGGTACGCAAGGCCCATATAGTTGAGAAATGGACATTTTTACCTACTTCTCCTAGCCCCCTACGCCCAGTAACAATGATCCCTTTTTTTATTGTGATTTATTTCCTAATTCTTGCTGAGTTGACTTTCACTTGTAGGAAAAGAAATATATTTCAAATAGAAACCCACCTTCTATTTAAGTATGAAGCAGCTGTTACTTTTTAAACACGAATTATCTTTCAATAGTGTAGAATGATTCCAAAGTGTCCCCATTAGCATATACTGAGCAGAAATTAAATAAAGCATCAGATACTGATCTGAGCTGTAAGCTAGTAGAATCTGAGCCAAAGTAGACTGCTTAAATTGGTAAGCTTTGCTAAAGAGTTGTATGCACAAAGGATTATTAATTCTGGGACTACACTCACACCAAGATCTGCTGTCTTGTAGCCAAGAATTACAGCTTTATTTATAGAGAGTGAATTATGGGTATTTTTTCAGAAAAGATTGTCATCTGATACACATATAAAACAACTCACATTGTTGGAGTTAACTAATTATCCCCATTTCATGGTTTTCAGTGGAAATACTAAGCAACTTATTGACCCTTGTTTTTGCCTGTGCTTGTATGCATGCATTTTCAAGCAAGTACTAGAGCAGCCTCATTTAATTCTGGACAATGCTGGGTTTTACATATAGACTGAGTGCTATAATCAAATCTATTGATAGTATCTGCAGTCCTTTCAGAATTCCAGGGAAATAATATAATGACCTGATATTTTTCTACAGGAATATTTTCAGACATTATATAGCACATTACTGATTTAATGCTTTTGCTTTTATCTTTCAAATCAAATTCACTAAAAATAACACCTATTGATTTTGAAGTCACTTTTCTCAAACCTTGAAAATGAGCTCTAGGATCTCTATAAACATTTCTAACACTTTTCCTGTAGTTTACACAGACAGACATCTATTGTTAGACCTGTGTGTTTTTAAGAATCATATGTTAACAAATACCCATGCAAAGAGCTTCAAAAAGTGAAACCGTGTTAAAGGAACACGATTTTACTCACTCAGACATATTTGTTTATTGAATTGCAAAGTTTTATTTTAAATCAGCATTTCCCCAAAGAATATATCACATGACGCTAGTTCCAAGGGGCTTGACTGAGTGGTGTTTTGCTGGGGGGAGATAGTGGTTTGTTAATACACTTTACTAAATACTGAGCTGAAAAATATTAAACAGATTTCACAATTGCCTCCTTGAAGATTTTAAAGTTCATTGTGATTCTTCAAGGGGAAATCTGGTGAGCCATTCCTCACACTTACCTGCGGGACTCCTTTCTAACGGAGCATCTTGTGAAGCTAGTGGGTTTTGTTTTTTGTTTTTTTAATGCTTCAGAAAACACACCTTTAGGATATTGACTTTTTGTTTGTTTCTATTTTCAAATGCTGAAAAGTCAAGTCCCAGCTTGAATACCATAGAAAAGCTTTGATGCATTTGTAAATTATATTGCACTTTCACTATATATTTTCAGGATCACTGGAATGTAATGTTATACAAGAGAATTATAATTGTGTATTGTAAATAACATATTAAAATACATATATTAATGCCAATAGTTAAATTCAACAATATGTAATCTAAGGTGCTCGGTTCTACATGAAGTATGAGTTAACTGTTCATAATTAAGTTGCCAAGATTCTATTATATATTTATAGACAAATTAAAATGATCATAATTACAAATATGATTTCCTTATCACTTAAGTTTTGGACTGATTAATATCTGCGTGGAGGTCAATGGAAACTACATTCTCTACATTTATAAACATTTACTTATTTATATTTTAGGAAAATATATTTGAATAAAATTAATGCATTTTCTGGAGTAAATTAAAATGTTATTAGCAAGAAATAGAAAATTTGACTAAGATAATTGTATATATGAATCATTTTTCCCCCCAAGTTAAAATGTATCATAATAGAGAGGCTCTAATGAATCGATTTCCAATATTCATTTTTTTCTCATTTTGAATTCAAGTTATAGTGACTTTACACTATAGATTTTACTCTTGCCTGATGTGTGCTGGTGTGTATGACACAAACTCGTAAGTCTGGATCATGCTTGGGTACAGTCAATGAATCAACCAAGTCATTTTGAGGAATTTGTTTTTGTCCAATTTGCTCTGTGCTCAATCCCATGAATTATTAAATTTACAATGTTTGTCCCCAAATGAAAACCAATATAAATGAATGATGTTTTAATCTGTACTTTATGGGAAGCTGCCTATTTGTCAGTAGATGTGGTTGAGTCCCCTGGTGCGGTGACATCCTTTTAAGCCATCTCATAGGGATTTAAAGAAGGCCAATAGGAATATAGATATTGGTTTTTCTTTCTCTTACTTGAACTAAGTAGGAGAAACCAAACCATAAACCTATTACAAACTACCCAGGCAGAGGCATTTACTTAATTCATCAACTAGTGCAATTAAAACTCTGAAAACACATGTTCCTTGTTGACTCTGCTTGGTTGAAGCAGGAAAGAGTGGTTTTGATGGTCGGAAAGTTTTAAAATTAATGGGCAGGGCCTTTCTGGCTCCTGTTTTACAAACACGTTAGCTATTCCATCTTGAGGGGATTGCAGTAGGAGGCTACAGTGAGGGTAATTTTTGGATGTATCTGGACTTAAAAAAAAAAGTGCCTATATTTATAGCACCATGAATATTATGCAAAATTTATATATGAATTAAATAAATATTCACCTCTGATTTCCAGTGCAGAAGTTTATATTATATTCTAAATATACAATAGGGTGACCTGGACAGTGGTTTTACAATACTCATAGAAAAGCATGGGAGGCAAGTCTTGCTATTCTCTTCCATCAAGTGCTGAAGGATAAGGGGGATGCCACCAGCAACATGTTTGTGTGTTCACTTATTTTTACTTTTCTGAATTCATTTAAAAATATATAGGTTTGGCCGGGCACGGTGGCTCACGCCTGTAATCCCAGCACTTTGGGAGGCCGAGGCGGGCAGATCACCTGAGGTCAGGAGTTTGAGACCAGCCTGGCCAACATGATGAAACCCTGTCTCTCCTAAAAATGCAAAAATTAGCCAGGCCTGGTGGCATATGCCTATAATCCCAGCTACTCAGGAGGCTGAGGCAGGAGAATTGCTTGAACCAAGGAAGCGGAGGTTGCAGGGAGCCGAGATCATGCCATTGCACTCCAGCCTAGGTGACAAGAGCAAGACTCCATCTCGGAAACAAACAAACAAAAAAAAGTGTTTTTTCTTTTTCCCATTGCAGCAAAGTTTAACAGATCCCTAGAATATTAATATTGTCCCCAAATTATTAAGTTGAATATAGTTTCAGGATGGGTCTTCACCTAGGGCTTAGGGCTCCCATTTTTAACTAAGTTTTCATGGGATTTGACACATACACCAAGCTCCAAATACACAATTTCTCTGTTGTACTAACATTTGATTTGTGTTTAAGTTGCTTGTAATAAATATAGACTGGGGTTTCAAAGTCTTTTTACTAGTTGAAACTTTAGTAATATTAAGATTAAATTTAGAACCATAGAATCACAATTTTGAAGAGATCTTAGAGGCTATCAACCATATTTTAGCCCAAAGTTTATTCTTTCTTTTTTTTTTTTTTTTTTTGAAGGAATGACGGGCTTCATTGAAAACGAAAGTACACTCCACAGTGTAGGCCTGAGCATAGGGAGTCAAAGGCTCTGTTACAGAGTTTTTGTGAGTTTAAATACCCTCTACTTGGGGTACGCCCTATGTAAATGAAGAGGATGAAGTAAAGTTACAAGGTGTGTGCCCTATGGAGAGGCTATTTCCTGTTATAGCTGAACTGTGAATTAGCCTTACGTTCCCTGCCTCTAGACTCATCTCTCCACTTAAAGATGTGATCCTCATAAATCTTTACGGGAGGCAGAGGGACCCATGGTGTTTTTTTCTGTAACTGCTTCATGCTGACTTGAGGCGTAGTCTCTACTTATTGCGAATCACGGAACTCTCGCGCTGCTCTATCTAGTGGAGGCAGGGTAGTTTCTTGACGGCCAGGGGCGATGTCTTCACCTGGAACTGGCTGGAGCCTTTGTTGTATGATCACCTGAAGCTTGATGGTCTCTCAGGGGTTCCAATGGGTGCACAGTTCCAAAAGTGTGGCGGGACCCTTCTCAGTTGCAAGACCATGAACCTAAAGCTCAAGGTCCCGAAGTTTTTGTTGTAGTGTGGATGGCAAGGACAGTCGTTCTTTGATGTTTCCAGAAGATTCAAACTGTAAAAAGTTTTCTTTACCCTATTATTTCAACAGTACTAACTTAAGGTATATGATTTGCTAGTAATGTAGCAACATTGTATATACATATAAAAATGAATATAAACCAATTGAAACTTTTTGAATATAAACCAATTAAAACTTTTTAAAATTTGTACCACTTAAAGTCATCCCACACATACACTATGGCCCAGGTACTACCTGTTTGTAAACACTGACCTTGTACAATATTCCATTAAACTCAGGAATCTCTTCCTGAACATCCCCTGAAATTATTCATCCAGCCTGAAATTGAAAATTTCCAGGTATGGGAGAGAAGTACCTCATCTCCCCAGGTAGGTCATTCCCTTGCTGGATGGGTAGAGATGTTTGAAAGTTCTTACATTGTTAGAGCCAAAACTTGTGGCAGAAGCGGGAGATGGTGAAAAATAAGAAAGCCCTATGGGGACAAGAGGCAGGATAGGAAACTGACACACAATCAGACCATCCATTGCCTGTTGGAAGCGTGGTCAGGAAAAGGCATCCCATGGACAAAGCCCCTCCCGCTGACCCTGATCTCAGAGGTGGAGACACTCCTGCTCTCATGCTTGGCCTCATGGCTGTGATTCTGCCTTGGCTTAGACCATGGCCTGGGAATGTTGAAAGAAAACGTTAGGTCAGAGGATCACTTGAGGCCAGGAGTTTGAGAGTTTGAGACCAGCCTGGATAAAATAGCGAGACTCCATCTTTAAAACAAAACAAAACAAAACAAATTTCTATCTGCCTAACTTTCAGTCATGACCATGGTTCTACCCTAGAAAATACTAGAAGTCCAATTTCCTGTCCACGTGAACATCCTATATAAAAAGACAAGTCAAGGCTGGAAACTACTAAGTAATATAAAAGGATCTGAAAATAGTTTTCAATAGAGCATTTAAAGTTCATTTTCATCTTTAAAGAACTACAGTTACCAAGATTAAAACCTTCTAAAATACTTAGTGGTAAGATATCTTGGAATAATTGAGAGGGCAATTTGGCAATATCTACACAAATTTAAAAATATATGTACCTTTTGACTTGTGGGAATTTACTCTAGAGATATAACTGTATGAGTGCACAAAGGCGACTGTCTAAAGATCATCTCTGCAGCGTTGCTTGCAATAAGACCATTGAAAAAGTCAATGTGACCATCACTAGCTAAATAAATCCTTGCACAGAGGTATGCTTGAACATTCTGCAACTGTTAAAAAGAATGGTCCATCTTTAAGTGCTAATACGGACAAAATCTCTAAGTGCGAGCTCTGCGAGGTGCATATCTCCCATCTTTTGTGTTTTTAAATGGCTCTCCAGAAGAGTCAAAGTACACCCTCCACATACCCCATGGGGGCATTCTGGAAGTCTGTGGTAATGCTATTTGGCTGTCACAGTAACTGGGGGAAGGTGGCACATTATTGGCATTTAATGAACACGACCCAGAGTTCATAGATATAATGCTAATGACAGCCCTACATCCAGTGGTACCATTTCCCACACAATTTTTGAGTGTCCTGGGTTATTTGTGTTGGTGAAAAACCTATTTGATAATCCAAGCCTAGACCCTGACTACCTTTTATGTATGAAAACATTCTGACAGATTCAATATATTCTGACTTTTCTAGCTATGCAACTACCATATATATGAAAAAAAGATTATGTTTCGTTTTGCTCAGGTCATTATCAAAAGGTATTAACATTTTATAAAAACAAGTCTGTGTGGTACTTGAGTTACAAACAACTGACTTAGCATCACTTCAGTCATGGCTAATTGGTGAGAAACTCAAACATCTGACTACTTCATTTTGTCTTTTAGTGTAGTCATACTCCAGCATCTCCATATTGAAATGCACACTGTTTTATTATAATTACTTTGCTTTTCCAATAATTTTACCTTATGGTTAAGAGATAGCAATTTTTAAGAGCCTAAGTATGTATAGGTTAGATTACTGTATAGGACACATCCTATGTATATCCTCAGATTCCTTCAGTGCCATCATGGCGTCTCCTAAACTTCCAGCTGTTTACCCAACCTTAGGCACCACCATAGCTGGGTCTGCTTGACCTAAGTGTTTAGCCACTTAGAGCCAACCAATTGCTTGCCTGGAAATGTTGCCTCCCCTTCCATCTCTGTTTGGTGGCTGCCAGGCAGCCAGGCAAAGGAGACACATACTTCAATTTCTGAGTTCTATCATCAATTCCAGACTTGGATGGACAGCACACTGCAGGGCACAGGAGCTGGATTCCAGAGCAGCTGCTGGGTCATAACCTGAGCAAGGCAGAACTATAGGGGATTTAAATCTTTGTGGGGTCAAACAGGAGTCAGTAACAAGGAGGAGCCAGCACAAATAAATAATCCTCTTCTTCCTCTTTTTTTTTTTGAGACCAGAATCTCACTCTGTCACCCAGGCTGGAGTGCAGTGGTGCAATCTCAGGTCATTGCACTCTTTCACCTCTTAAGTTCAAGCTATTCTCCTGCTCAGCCTCCCAGGTAGCTGGGATTACAGGCAGACGCCACCACCCCCACCTAATTTTTGTGTGTGTGTTTTTTAATAGACACAGGGTTTCACCATGTTGGCCAGGCTGGTCTCAAACTCCTGACCTCAAGTGATCTGCCTCCCTCGGCCTCCCAAAGTAATGACATTACAGGCGTGACCCACTGCACCCGGCCTCTTCTTCCTCTTTTTATGTACTTGTGTGAGGCATGCTTTCTCTGTACACCCTCTATCCTGAGAGACATCCCATGTGACTGAGAAGATGCTGACTTAGTGGTTGACTGTGTCTCTCTGGGACTCATGAGCACTAATGTCACCTTGCCTTGCTTTCCTGCCTTCCCTGCCTTTTCCCCCCTTTTTTTCATCATCTCCGTGTCTCACAAATAAAGCAGCAGCACAAATCCTTGCCTCAGATTTTGCTTTCTAGGAAGCTTGGCCTAAGACCATTATTTATGAATTCCACCTTGTGACAGCGAAGGAGACATTAAAAGTACTGCTTATAGAAGGGGTGTTTGGGCCTGATTAGTTGAGAAACAATGGACACATATAATATGCTTGTACGTGTATTAAAATGTCTGGAAAGATACATTTAAAAAGGCCTCTTACTATCAGTTACTGCTGAGAAATGGGACTAGGGATGATGGGTATGACCTTAATACCCTTCTAGATTACATGAACTTCTTAACTGTGCATTTCAAAATTCCCTTTTAAAAAAGGTTCTTTTTTATGACTAATGTTCCGATATGATGAATAATATATTTAACCTGTCTATAAAATCCTGAATAATAGAACTATTTGAATATGTGACCAGAAATCAATTATCATGTCACCTACAGTCCTCTAAATTACACTAAATTTGATTTCACTGGGGGAAGCAAGTCTAATACCTCATTAAAATGACTGAACCATGTCCAAGGAGAGTATGGAATCACATTTGAATGATAACAGA
This sequence comes from Trachypithecus francoisi, assembly GCF_009764315.1. Classification (NCBI taxonomy): domain Eukaryota; kingdom Metazoa; phylum Chordata; class Mammalia; order Primates; family Cercopithecidae; genus Trachypithecus; species Trachypithecus francoisi. Next base: position 75,314,870 of record NW_022681472.1, on the reverse strand, counting down.
AAAGCCGCAGGAACCTCTCTTTTGGACTTTTATTCTCTATTATTTTTTTCCTTCTACATAAATGAGGCTTTTTCTTGGAAGAGTGTAAGAGTCCACAGGGGGAACATTGCTCAGTGTCACAGCAAGAAGAGCTGGGTAGAGGCGGGAGATGGTGAAAAATAAGAAAGCCCTATGGGGACAAGAGGCAGGATGGGAAACTGACACACAATCAGACCATCCATTGCCTGTTGGCAGCGTGGTCAGGAAAAGGCATCCCATGGATAAAGCCCCTCCCGCTGACTCTGATCTCAGAGGTGGAGACACTCCTGCTCTCACGGCTGTGATTCTGCCTTGGCTTGGACCAGGGCCTGGGAATGTTGAAAGAAAACGTTGTTCTTCACAAGAAACAAAGCCGGTGATATTTTCAGCAACTTTCCTGTATAATTATTTGGATGAATAAAGCCTATTTACTTCCAAGAACTCAAAGGCAATTCCAGGAAATACTAAGAATAATGCTTCATTAATGAATTGTAGCTCTCCTGCTTCCTAATTCTCACCTGCACAAGAGAGTAAGGAACTTCTTCCTCTGCAAGTTTTCTGGGTCTCATGAAAAAGGGAAATGCAGCCCAAAAAGTAAGCAATTTCATTTATCTTCAACTATGGCCTTCAAACTAAGGCCTTAATAAATGAAGTTTTTGAAACTTTCTTTCTTGCACTTGGCCTCTCAATGAATTTTTGGATGTGAGTGGAAGCTAATGTTTATGTACAACAAGCTACCTCACAACCTAGTGGCTTAGAACACTGCAACATATTATTTCTCATTATTTTGAGGGTTGCCTGGGCAGCTCTTTACTGGTTTTGCCTGGGCTCACTCATGTGGCTGTATTTATCTGGAGCATGTGCTAGGCTGAAGATCCCAGATGCCTCACTCACATGCCTGGCAGCTGGCGTGGCTGTCAGGGAACCTCTGTTCTCTTCCATATGGCCTCTCACCTTCTTATAGGCTAGACTAGTTCTCTCACGTGGCCCCCTTATACGCAGGATGAGGTTCTACAGGAGCAAAAGAGAAGCTACGAGGTCCTCAAGGCCTAGGTTCCAGCTCACAGCATGTCATTTATGCCACATTCTACCGGTCAAACAAAGTCACATTGGCAGCTCAGATGCAAGGACTAGGGGAACAGATTCCATCTCTTGGTGAGAGGAGCTCAAAGCTTTGTGGCTATATTTGACCATATTTTACCCTCTGGACACAATTATTTTCATTCATTCCACATGAAAAATAATTAATACAGGCTAAAGTCAATATTTCATGATCATCTGGTAGGGATAACTCTCTTAGGGTGTGGCTTCTTAAAACCTACAATATCGTGACCTACAGAAACAAAGTTAACTGCCTTCCATACATCCAAAATACAATGGTGAGGCAGAGACAGGATAACTGCAAGAGATGGGACTAGTCACTAGTTCACAGTAATTCTGAAATCCAACTAGGATTGGATGACTTTATTCAAGATCTTCTGTATGTGATTTTGCTTAAAGTTGCAGTTTCCAAGAACCTACTGATGACTTGAGGACTTACTGTAGTCCAAGGATGCAACTGATTAGTTTTCTTATCCTGCTTCTTGTCCACTGAAATTTGGAAGTCTCTTTTCAGTTTGATACAATTTTCTTACAATTTTCTTAGATTTCTGGTGCCAAGAAAATTCAGTGGGGAAAGAATACTCTTCACTAAATAGTGCTGGAACAACAGGATGTCTATATGCAAAGGAAAGAAGCTATATCCCTTCACAAAATTAAGTCTATACAAAAATTAAGTCAAAAATTAAGTCAAAATGGGTCACAGACAAATTCAGGAGCTAAACTAAAAAGTAAAAAACTCACAGAATGGGAGTAAATATTTGCAAATCGTATATCCGATTGGAAACTAGAATCCAGAATATATAAAGAAGTCTTACAATTCAATAAAAGACAAATAACCCAATTAAAGAATGGTCAAAAGATCTGACTGAACATTTCTTCAAATAAGATATGTAAGTGGCCAGAAAACACATGAAAAGATGCTTAACATCATTAGTTATCAGGTACATGCAAATCAAAATCACAGTGAGATACTACTTCATATCATTCTCTTGTGAAAAAAGACGAGTGCTGGCAAAATGTGGAGAAACCAGAACCCTCATCCACTGCTGGTGGGAATGTCAAGTGGTATAGCTACTTTGGAAAACAGTCTGTCATTTTCTCAAAAACTTAGCCATGGAGTCACCATATATCCCAGCAATTCCACTCTTAGGCATATAAACCCAAGATAACAGAAAACATTTGCTCATGTGCAAACTTGTATGCAAATATTCATAGCATTATTAATAATACCAAAAAAGGAATCAACCCAAATGTCCATCAACTGATAAATGGATAAACAAAATGTAGCAGATTCATATATTATTCAGCTATAAAAAAGGGATGAAGAACTGATACATGTTACAACACGAACTTCAAAAACCTTATGCTAAGTCAAAGAAGCCAGACACAAAAGGCCATGTATTACATATACTGTATGAGTCAATTTATATGAAATGTCCTAGAATAGGCAAATCCATAGGGACAGAAAGCAGATTAATGACCAATGTCCTCACCGCCTCCCCCACACACAAACACACACACACACACACACCCCCCAATGTCAGATGGGTAGATGGATATGTCAGATTGTGGTAATCGTTTCACAATGTATATGTATATCAAATCATCATGTTGTACACTTTGAATATGTACAATTTTAATTTGTTAATTATACCTCATTAAAGCTGAAGGGAAAAAAAAGTAGATTAGTGGTTGCTAGGGAATGGCGGAAAGAAAAATAAGAAATACCACTAACAGATACAGGGTTTCCATTTGGAGTGATGAAATGTTCTGGAATTAGATGTCGGTGATGACTGCACACTTTGTGAGTGTACTAAAACCACTGAATTATACACTTTCAAGAGTGAAGTCTAGTGTATATGATTACATTTCAACTAAAAGAGACTTTATGGGTTTTCTGTGTATCAAGTTATAGTCTAATCTATTGATGACAGCCAGACCCACCATTCTTTTCACAACAGGTCTCTCTTTATTGACAGTGTCAGGTGCTGTGAAACACTACCCTTTAGATTCTTAGAAGCCCTTTTGTCTAGCTGAGAGGGTCTACTTTTAAATCATTAAGTATTTCAAATGTCTTAATAGAGGATTATATAGTCACACCTTTGGCTTGATTCTTTTTCTGAGGCTATTTCTGACTTAGAAAATTTTTTGCCGTTGGAGATACTGAAAGTGGAAAATAATTTTATTTTCCAACCCAGAATATCCTAAGCCCTTCATATCTCCTCTAAATTCCGCTAGAAAACTGAACATTTCTTGAAATTCGTTTATCTTTTCCTGTACCTTATCATATTCAGCTAAACAAATAAATGGCCGTTGATACTTCCAACACTGTCTGGAAATATCCTTAATTAGATCCATGAGTCCATTAGGTAGAATTTCTCTTTTCTGGGCTATTTAGGCAACAGTTTGCTAAATGTACCACCACTACGTAACACATCTGAGCTACCTGGGCCCAGTGACTCCCTGTTTCCCAAACAAATGGCCTCAAATGGTTGAGGTGGTTAATGTTTGTAATCCCAGCACTTTGGGAGGCTGAGGCAGGAGGACTGCTTGAGGCCAGGAGTTCAAGACCAGCCTAGGCAACATATCAAGACCACATCTCTACAAAAAAAAAAAAAAGAAAGAAAGAAAGAAAAAAGTACAGGCAAGGCAGTGCTTGCCTATAATCCCAGCTACCCAGGAAGCTACTTGGAATTGTTTGAGCCAAGGAGGTCAAGGCTCCAGTGAGCTGTGATCCTGCCACTGCACTCCAGCCTAGGCAACAGAGCAAGACCCTCTTCCACCCCCACCCACAAATAAAAAGAGATTTCCAAATGCATCATATAGTCGCCAAGACATGGTATAGTCTGTTTCAAAACTGTATTCATTCTAGTTGGTGTTTAGAGGCATCTTATGATGGTTTTAGTTTGCATTCCTTTGATGACTGATGATGTTGAGCATCTTTTCATGTGCTTATTGCCATTCCTGTGTCCTCTTGTGTGAAATTTTTTTTCAAATATTTTGCCCATTTTTTAAAAATTGGATTATGTCTTATCATTAAGCTGTAAATGTGCTTCACATAATCTAGATAAAAATCCTTTGTCAGATATATGCATTGCAAATAATTTCTCCCAGTCTGTGGGTTACATTTTCACTCTCCTAGTGGTGCCTTTCCAAGAGCAGCTTTTAGATTTTGAAGTAAAATTTATTTTTTTTAATTTTATGGTTTGTACTTTTTGTGTCCTTTCAAAGAAATCCTTGTTCTATTCCAAGAGTGATGAAGATTTTTCTATGTTTTCTTCTATAGGTTTTATGGTTTTGGACTTTAAATATAAAATTATGATCCACATCACACGAATAGTTGCAAATGGTAGGAGGTTATGGTTGAAGGTAACTTATTTTTCCATATGGCTGGATATTCCCTTATTCAAGTTCAACTTTTTAAAAGACCTTTTTTCCTTCAATGACAAGTTTGATATATAGGCATACCTATAAGCTTTTATTCTGTCCCATTGACCTATATGCTTATTCTAATTCCAATAGCAAATTGTCTTCATTACTGTAACTTTATAGTAAGTCTTGAAGCAAAGAAACAAGTCTCCCAACTTTGTTCTTTTGTTACAAAGTTATTTGGCTATCGTATGTCCTTTTAATAAGTGGTTACATCAATTTAGTTTTTTCATTTATACTTTTGCTTTCAATCAGGTTAACTGACATAATTTACATATGCTAAATTTCAAGCAGCATTACAAAAGTTTATCCAGCATATTTACAAAAAGAAATATTTTAAATGGTACCAGGCTTACAGGTTATCTTCAAACTTGTTTTAATGTATATTATTAAGTACGGCAGAAAACCAGGATCCTTGGAAGAAAAGAATAAAAACAAAAAAAATGGATACACCAAATACTTGCAGAGATCCTATGTTTGGATAAGCAGTGTGGTTCAAGAAATACAAGTTCTCATTTTGGCTCTGTAGTTGCTGAGCTATGTGATCCTGGATATGACATTTAATTTCTTATCTATAAAATGGGAAATAGCTACCTAATATGGCTGCAATGAGATAATGTAAAATGATTAAGATAATGTCTGTCACATAGTGCTCAACAAATGTTAGCCATGATTATCATCTTTTCGTGATCCCTGTGAAGTCAGCATCATTTACCCCATTTTTAGAACAGCAAATTGAGATTATGAGAGTTTTTCTTTCCTATGACCATTACTGTGTCCCTAGGAATGTTTTCAAATTGCCTGATCTAATCTGTTGTACTTTAAAACCAACTGGCTCCTCTTATATTATAAATGTTTATTAATGTGACTAAATAAATTTATATTTAAAAACGCCTGTTGGTACAGCATTTTTTTCCTTTTGAGATAGGGTCTTGATCTTTCTCACAGGCTGCAGTATAGTGGTGAAATCATGGCTCACTATAGCCTCGACTTTCTAGGATCGAGCAATCCTCCCACTTCTGCCTCCTAAGTAGCTTAAGACCCCTCCTAAGTAGCTACAGGTATGTGCCACCATGTGCGGCTAATTTATTTTTTTTAGAGATAGGGTTTCACTATGTTGCTCAGGCTGGTCTCAAACTCCTAGCCTCAAGCAATCCTCCTGCCTCAACCTCCCAAAGTGCTGGGATTACAGGTATGAGTCACTATGCCCAGCCATGGTACAACATTTCAAAAGACAATTTTGCTAACCTAATAGAATCTTCGAATATTGGCTCACTCTTGCAATTCCTATGATAGTGAACAATTCAGACAAAAAGGAACATTTCAAATCAGCAATTTCATGGAACCGTAGAAATGCTTCTTGAAAGCATTCACTTTGAATTCAACATAGGCAAGCAAAGCATATGTGATAAGCACATTTCTTTAGTTGGAAGAAACTATAAAGATGGCAGATTTGATTACATAAAAACTAAAAATCTCAGAATACTATAAACAAAAAGACAAAGGGCCAATATCCTTGATATATAAGAACATGTATAAACAAGTAAGAAAAAGTCAAAAACAGTTCAAAATAAAAATGGGCAAAAGCTAGAAATAAACAATTAGAGAGATGCCAACATGTTTAAAAAAAATTCACCCTTACTATTTTCGGTTATCAAAAAAGGAAATGGGGACTCTGCTGATGGGAGTACATATTGGTCTTTCAGGAGGGCAATTAAAAATATTTACAAAAGAGCTTAAGACCCACAAATTCCCCTCCTAAAAAAGTATACTAGGAAAATAGTGACATACTGGGAAGATTCATTCAAGTTTTATGTGTTACAGGGAAAAACGGAATCTTTACATCCAATAATGGGGGGTTAAACAAACTGTGGCTCATCTGTATTAGGCAGTTATTAAAATAATGACATAAATTCACAAGATATTATGTGAAAAGCAGGTTATAAATTAATACACACAACACACACATATGCATAACAACATATTATATGATTCCAATTTTGAAAATATTTAAAAAATAATTACATATATTTTTAAAATACAGCAGTTATATCTAGACAGTAGGGGGGGATGTTGGTAATTATTTTTCATTCTTCTTTGTATTTTCTGCATTTTCCAAATTTTCTACCACGGGAAAAGATACTTTTTTTCCTGGGAGACTGTACTTAGTGTCATTTTCATTATGCCTTATTTTCACAATTTATCTTGTTTCTTAATTTTTGTTACCAAATAAACATTAATAGCCCAACAATGGTGGCTCCAGGACTGAGGCCTGTGTGGATTTTTTTTGCCAATACTCTCTAAATCGGGAGCAGTCCAATAAACTATGTTGTTGGAACACATGGGAAAAGCCATTGGCAGTATCTTATATCTAAGAAATGCACGGCCTAAGTTAGTACACCTAACAACAAAGACATGAATTCCAAAAAGTAAAAAAAAAAATTGTTTATTGTAATAATTAAATAACTAAGAGTAAACATTTTAAAACATGTAAAAATAACTGTAACATTAAAATATAGTAACACTACAAAATATGTATCTAATTAAAAATACATTTATGTAGCATCTCCAAAACTATACAAATATAGAATATATATTCATGAAATGTTTAGAAATATAACATCTATTCTTTGAATAAAGTTTAAAATTTGTTTATAATTTTCAAACTTAAAAAAGTAGCAAATAATAGCTCCATCCAATTTATAATTGTCTTAAAAAGAATGATTCTGTATCATTTCTTGGTTGTCTTTTCTAATACCCATTCAATCACCTAGGAGGAGAAAAATATGATTATAGTAGATTTCTATTGAAAATACAAGTAATAGAAAAATACACTGTAAAAACTTCAAAAGAACATGGTAGAAAAGTTAAAATAAAAAGGAAGATACTGAAATCTTATACTAAAAAACACATTTTATTTTGTAATGAAAGAAATCAGGCACATTCCTCAGTCCTGGGCCCAGTACAATAAACGGTCTGGGCATAACAGTAATAGAAGAACATTTTTGTTGGACTTTCAATACTGAGTATAATATTGTCCTCACTGAATGAAATGAAGATTCTGCTCCATTTTCTCACCTTTATATGAAAATATGTTTCAAATGGTCAATCAAATAAACTATACTTTGAAAATAGCTAACCAAAAATGGATTGGTTTTTCCAGCACGTCAGATAATTTATTTTTTCTTTTGCTTTCTTAGCATCACTTTGGAAACTCTTTTGTTGACAGACTAACCTATTAAATACTATAAAATACTCAGCCTATATAAGCCTATTATTAAGTTTCTTAAAGAGTTTTCACAGGGACAGAGTTGAAAAAGACCAGTAACTAATTATTGCTGCATATATAATGGCATCAGAGCAACCCTGAAATAAAATACCAATTTAATTGAATATAGTTTCTTGGGAATAACTTTACCTGTACAGCATTGTTGTTTGCTGTTTTCTTCATTTCTTCAAATAGACCTCTTGAAGTTTTAAGATCCTAAACATAATAAAATATAGCATTTTACAATATGCACATTAAATTACAAAGAACAACTCATTATTATTAAATACACTTGAGATTATCCTAAGTCATTCTACAAGTATCAATGTGATTAGGGACAGACTATAAAAAAAAAATCTAAGTACTAGATTATAATTTAGTTCCATTCTGAAATATCAAAATACTCTAACCAAAATACATACACATACACATAAGTCCATCTCACTCTCATCTCCTATTCCCAACAGAACTGACCTAAAATAACTCCCACCCTCCACCGTGAGCATCCACTAATGCTGCATTACTCAAGAAACAAACATATGGTTTGTATTTATTTATCAGGTAAAAGATATTTTTTCTTCATTTTGGCTATTTGACTCCATCATAAAGAAGAATGACATACAAAAGGAAACTGATGTCTCACTTTTAAAAATTTAGTGATTATATCAAATTACAAAGTAAAAGAAACTGAACTGTATTTAAAAAGATAAGAAGCAGTTATCTGTTGTACTTCCAAGTTACGCTCCATAAAGGCAGCACTTTCAATTCTTTCAGGTTTTTCCCTTATTTATACCTTAATGTTTCTAACTACTATGCTTATGTTGCTACTTGGTGATTAAACACTTTTAGACAGAGACTACTGATGTTAGGGAGATCAGTCATGGATTCAGGTCTTGTACACAAAACCTTCCTACTCTTCCTTTCAAGAACAGTTGTACCACAATTTTTGATTAGTAAATAGGCAGTGTTTGCACTATTGTATCTATGTAAATACTTTCAATTGTGTGCTAATTAATGTATTATGGTTATAATTTATCTTTCTTCCAATATTCTATTTATCCTGTTAACTACCGTTAGCTTTTTTCATTTGCTCAGCTTTCCATGTATATAATTCTGGGTTTTTCGTCCCTAAATACTGGCAATCAAGGGGCTAAATGTACAGCCAAGTTTTTTCAAGCCCTGAAGTATACGAGATAATCTCTCAGTTCAGCTTCCTTTCTGCTTTTGGTCTTTTTAATTAAATTTTTTAAACCTGGAGATCTTTCTCCCATGGCCCCCTCTAATGTGTTCTAGTTGCTGCCTAGGCCTGGCACTATTAGGACTTGTCTTTTCCATTTTAGATTAGTTTTTATTTTGTTTCGTGATTTAGTCCCTTGTTCTGTTGAACTTCATTGTCTAGCAGATTCCTCAAAAGGGTAAAACAAATTCTTTTTCAGATATTCCATGTTTCAGTGTATCTTCATTAAATCCTCATACCGGCCTGCATTCCAGACTGGATATAGAATACTAGGTAAGTCGCTTTCCCTCAGAAGTTTCTTTTCTTTTTTCTTTTTTTAATTCTAGAAATATACATCCCTCAGAATTTGAAGATACTTTTCTACTATCTTCTAGCATACAGTGTTACTGTGGAGAAGTCCAACGCCATTCTGATTATTGATTTACGATATATAAACTAGATTATCTCCTGGGAAGCTTTTAGAAAATGTTCTCTCCATGCTAAGAAGTGTGAAATTCCACAATTATGTGACTCACTCAAGAATTTTCATTCATTGGTTTGAACAAGCTAGGAGGCTTGTGTCCAGTCCTGGAAAAGTTTGTTACATTTTTGAACAAGTTTCTCTCTTCTAAACTTTGGGAATAAAGTAGAGAAGATTTTTTTGTTCACAAAATGTAAAATTCATATTATTAGCATTTTGGATCTTCTGTATTAATCCTTCAATTTTCTTATCCCGGATTCAATGTTTTTGTCATTTGATTCTAATTTCTGATAAATTTTTTTCATCTCAACTGTTCAGCCTTTCCATCTAATTGATTTTATCATATTATTAATTTTATGGAGCTTTCATGTTTTATGCTTTTTTTGGAAACAGCATCCTGTTCTAGTTTTATGGATGCGATTACCTTCTATGAGAATTATAGTTTTTATGAAGTTTTCTTCAACTTCCTGCTTCTTCAGAGTTCCCTTTATTCCTTTATGTTTTGGCATCAATTGTATTAGAAGCTTTCCTCAAAGCCTGCTAATCTGTGGCTGTCTAGTCATATTTAAAAGTGAGACACTAAAAATCTGACTGGAAGCTCTGTGCAGAGATTGTCACTGGTTTCTTTACAAGGTAGAGTGACAAGATGGCCATTTGGCTTTTCCACTGCACCTTCCAGTATTTTCCCCAGTTACTATTTCCTGCACTGTCACTGAGGTGGCTGGAAAAACCTATGCATGATAGACCTTGTAGTTAACATTGTGGGAGAAGGGCATGCCGAGCAAGTTGGACAATCCCCAGGTCACTTTGTAGATCTTTATTTAACTCCCCTGCTTTCTATGTGGACCCTTGCCCCTGCTTTCCCTGATACCTGGTATCTTCAAATCCTGAGCACCTCAGGTTCTGTGGAATTAACATGCTTCTCACTAGTATTCCACTAGGCACCCAATTAGATTGTAACTCTTTTCACTTTCTTACACCATGCTTCCATGTGCTTTTTTGTTATTGTTCAACATGTATTAAAAACATTTCTAGTTTTTTCTTGTCCTTTCTCTTGGATATGTGATAAACCTGCAGTTTTAACCAGGAACCCACAGATAACTGCTTCAGGTCAGAAACTCTTAAGGCTGGACATGATCTAACATCGTCTAAGCTTTAGAAAACCATCATCTGAGTGGCTGATGTGTCCAATGTCTTACAACTAGCTGATAATGGATCCAAAATTGGAAACTGAGTGTTTTGGTATTTAGTCCAGTAGCCTTTTTACTACACAGTCATCCCTTTTGTCTCTGCGAAGGACTGATTCCATGATTCCACTGAGAATACCAAAATCCACCGATAGTCAAGTCCCTTATATAAAATGGTGTAGTATTTGCATATAACCTATGCACATTTTCCCATATACTTTTTAAAAAATCTAGACATGTTCAGTACAGATGCAACATCCTTTCTTTTTCCAGAACATTTTCAATTTGCAGTTAATCCATGGATGTGGAACCCATGGATGTAGAACTCACAGACATGGAGGGCCAATTGTATTAAAAAATTAATAATTAAACATGTTTTGAAGCTTATTACCTGTAAGTCAAGCACATGTTAGGGGAAACAGGATATTGGTTAAAATGTAGCTTTCTATATATGAGAACTCAAATCAAATCAAATATAAAGTATTTTGGCTTCAATTTTTCTATCTCCATCATCTAATAAATCTGGCAAGTATATCCTCTCAGTATAAAAAATACTCAAACTTTTTTTTTTATGTCAAACAGGAACATTAGAACATGAACTAAATTTTGCCATTAGTAGAGAAGATACTGTACCTTTAGATAGAACTTAGAGATTTCAAAGAGACGCTGGCTGCATGCAGTGAAACATTCATGAGTCTCGGTAATACTGTGTCTCTTCAGGGTTTCAGTAACTACTTCTTTCAGTATCTTGAACAGAACATAACATATGACTAATATTTCTTAGAAAAGCAACAAACCTATTATTTCAGCTTTAGAGTTCAATCCTGTGAATTACACAATCATTTTGCTGTGCTAAAAGACAGACATATTCATTAAGACAAAATGAGAAAAAAAGATATCTAACATTTACATGGTCAGAAGTGTCACAGGAATAAAATGTTAGCAGGAAATGACTAGAGTGTCTTAAGAAACGAACTCAAGGCCGGGCGCGGTGGCTCAAGCCTGTAATCCCAGCACTTTGGGAGGCCGAGACGGGCGGATCACGAGGTCAGGAGATCGAGACCATCCTGGCTAACATGGTGAAACCCCGTCTCTACTAAAAACTACAAAAAACTAGCCGGGCGAGGTGGCGGCGCCTGTAGTCCCAGCTACCCGGGAGGCTGAGGCAGGAGAATGGCGTGAACCCGGGAGGCGGAGCTTGCAGTGAGCTGAGATCTGGCCACAGCACTCCAGGCTGGGTGACAGAGTGAGACTCCGTCTCAAAAAAAAAAAAAAAAAAAGAAACGAACTCAAATCATGAGTTCTGAATTGAAATCTGAGTGTTAAAGTTATACACAGCAGGGATATGTAAGCATATATTTATTTTTTATTATGGAAAATTTCAAGCATAGAAAAGTAGAGAATATTTGACACACAGAGAATATTTTATAACAAACTTCTATCTTGATATATCTTTTAACCAGCTTCAAGTATGATTAATCTGTGGCTAATCTTGTTTCATTTATATCCCCACCTATTTTCCTATCATCCTTCTTACACCAGTGAATTCTAGATCTAGACATCGTTTCATTTCATTCATAAATTTTTTTAGACATATATTTTAATCAAATTTAAAAAGACTTCCCATGTAGAACTAAGAAAAATGGGAAATAAATCTTTACCCGTGTGTGTTTCTGTGATCTTGATTCCTTAATTTGCCTTGATGTTTTTGATTCATGCACACTTTTTTGACCTGAACTGGTCTTCATAGCAAGTTTTGGAGTTTCACAGCTAGGAACTGGAACCAACGGACAAGTAATTGGTAAGGACCGCTCTGTTTGTGGCTTTCTGGATGTTACATGATGATGATGGTGATTACTGTTACCACTTGTCTGAGAAAGAAGAGACTCTGAACCTTCAGATTTCACAAGTCTACAGTAGGGGAAAAAAATCAAGAACGTAGATTAAGCAAATCAACATCGAAGTTCACTTCCTATCTTAAATGTTACCACTATATCCATTATGACATAAATTCAAGAAAAGCAAACAAAGTTTATTGCTATTACTGCCTTAAGTCAGCAATAAACATCATATTATAAAGTTGTTCCTTAGTTCTTTTTTTTTTTTTTGAGACAGAGTCTTGCTCTGTCACCCAGGCTGGAGTGCAGCGTCCGGATCTCAGCTCACTGCAAGCTCCGCCTCCCAGATTCATGCCATTCTCCTGCCTCAGCCTCCCGAGTAGCTGGGACTACAGGTGCCTGCCACCTCGCCTGGCTAGTTTTTTTTTTTTTTTTGTATTTTTTAGTAGAGACGGGGTTTCACCATGTTAGCCAGGATGGTCTTGATCTCCTGACCTGGTGATTCACCCGTCTCGGCCTCCCAAAGTGCTGGGATTACAGGCTTGAGCCACCGCGCCTGGCTCCTTAGTTCTTTAGATGAGTAACTAAAACATATAAGGTAATGAACAGCAAACTAGGATTTTGGCTAATAGAGAAAGTAACTATAAGTAATTATCTATCTATCTATCTATCTATCTATCTATCTAGTTAGCTATACTCTCTCTCATCCTCTAATTTACAATTTCTCAAATAAATCAGCTATGCATGCCAAGAGTGCTGCTATTTATAGATGTAATACTAATCTGTTAAACACTTATACTTTTCTGTTAAGATAATTTGAACAGAAACACCACAACCTGTATCTTCTTATACCCATGGAACTCCCTTGCAAAATAAATAATAGTGTTAAAACAAATACAAATAAACTACAAAACTGGCTCATACTTCAATCTTCCTAAAATGTTTACATTTGTTCCCGACAAGACCCAAATTTTTCTCTTTACAAGATAGGGTCTTACAGCCCTCAATTCTGCTGACCCAGAGGCCACAGTGTACTTTCCTTTTAGGAACACATATATTTTTATTAGCCACAGGTCAGAAATAAGAAATACGGCTATAAATATAGTACCCCAAATGTTACCATGGCTCGTTAGCTTTATCAGGTATAAAAAGTACCACGAATTTATAAAGTCCTCACAAAAACGACTGGGTTCTTCCATATCAGGGTAACAGTATTCTAACTTTTTAAACTATTCAAAAAAAGATCTGAAAGTTATATTTTCATATAGTTTACACTTTTTGCAAGGTTTAATTAAATACAATAAGAATTCAAGCCTTGCTTTAGATGCCAAGAACCTAAGTTTGACAAAGGTTCTAAAGATAACATCAATTCAATAGAAATTAGTGTTCACTACATAAACTTCTAACTTCTGTTCAGGTATCTGGACATTTTATTTAGTTAGCAAAAAAACGCATCCAGAAAAGTTTCATATATTATATCATTATGTAGCGTTTAAAGCTATATTTTTCTACTAAAAAAACACAAAAAACTAGCCGGGCGAGGTGGCGGGCGCCTGTAGTCCCAGCTACTCCGGAGGCTGAGACAGGAGAATGGCGTAAACCCGGGAGGCGGAGCTTGCAGTGAGCCGAGATCCGGCCACTGCACTCCAGCCTGGGCGACAAAGCAAGACTCTGTCTCAAAAAAAAAAAAAAAAAGCTATATTTTATATGTAACAGGTGTTTTAAAAATGGTACCTCATGAAATCTCTTGCTCAAGGGAACAATGCAGGCAGGAATCTGAGGGGAAAGGGAAGGAAGAGCTAACGGGAGAACTCCCATCCCCAAACAGTCTCTTCAACAGACCAGCTCAGCAGCTTAATCTATGGGATGAAATCTCCACTGTTCCACAGCTTAAAAACTTTACAATCCATTGTGCTAATGGACGGTATATCAGCATATAAAGCAAGAAACTGTTTTTTTTTCTAAACCATTTTTTATAACTTATAAGCAAAATCATCAACAGCTCATAAAAGAAACTTCTTGCCATGAAGAAATTAATCTGAAAGACTAATATAAAATATCCTCTAGAGACTAAAATACTTTCTGTCGAGATACTATTTATGTGCATGTAATATAACACCTTTTTCTGGGATAAAGGCAATTCAGATCTTTAGATCTCCGTTTCAATCGGGATACTTCAGTTCGAAGTTCATTTTGTAAAACTTCTCCGTCAGGGACACTTCCAGGTTCTGAGGAAACTGCAGGAGATGGAAGAGGGCTCAACACAGTAGGTACTGGAAAACTTTCTCTGGTGCAGGTGGTTTGAGTTTCATAACGAATAAGACGAGACTGAAGTTCAGAAAATCCTCCATCTCTTTCCAAAGCTTTTCGGTCGTCCAAGCAATATCTAAAATGAGTGAAAGAGCATTAAAATGTAAACCTCCATGAGAGCAACAGACTTTCCCCTTTCAATTAGAAAATAGCAGGACATTTACTTTGAGAGTTCTTGATTAATTTCCTAATAATTGCTGGAAGGTTGAGTGGCTGGCCTATTTCCCTCCCAAGTTCAATTTTCTTCTAGTTTGCTACATGACATGGCAAAAGATTAAAAAATGTGAAGTACAATCTGATTTCTCTTTCACTTGTGTTTCTGGGCAACAGATTAAGTTAATCCTTTGGCTTATTTTCAAAATAATACAGTTGCTGTTTTAATGCTTTTTAAAACTCTGCCAACCTCTGATTTCTCAGCATGGCTGATACATGACAACATGAACTGCTGTCTTCTGTTAGAAAGGGCAAGTTTATTCTCAATACAAAGATTAAAAGGGTATAAAGGCATTCTAAACTGGCTCACCAAACAGCTCAGAACATTTCAAATTTTTTCTTTGAAACTCAGTTCCCACCTTATTAACTGATTGACAGATTTTCCTTCAAACACTTCGGCTGTCTGTGCATGTGGTTTCTAGCTGAATCTGATTCAGGGCATCAATGAAATGTTAGCTCAGTGAATGCTTCTGGACTCAAAGAAATCCTAGGTTGTTAAGTACAACAAACAAGGATATCAGGAAGATCACCTAGGAGCTGTGTGACCTTGGAAAACTCTTCACTTTCTTCCCTTTCTACAACTGCATTTAAAAACCACAAATGGCTTCACATATGTGATGGCAGCACTGTACAAATTAAAACCTTTCTCTGTGATCTGTCATTTTTACCTGCAAAAGTCTAAGATACTGCCTAAAATCAGATTTTTGTATCGAAAAGATTTTAGTTCAACTCCCAAAGAGTGTATCATTTCCTGAACATCTGACTGCTTGATGGAGGTTTTAAGAACCTTATCTTTCCCTTGTGACACTTACGTATTTGATACAGACAGACTCCATGGATTTAAATCCAGGCTCCTCTACTTATTAGCTGTGTGAACTTGGCCAAATTACTTAACTTTATCTATGACTCTGTTGCTTCATCTGCAAAATGAGAATTATAGTACTTATCTGAAAAAGCTATTGTGATAATTCCTTGAATTGTATACATAAACACTTAGAATCAGTGCCTGAAACATGCAAGCAGGGCAGTCAAGAAATGTATGCTACTATTATTGTTATCATCATCATTAGATTTATTTTCTAGCACAGTAAAGCTGGCAGTATGCTGATAATATGTAGCACAGCCAGAATGTAAACCCAGGTTGGTGACTTCGGAGCCTGACTTTAACCATTTTTGTATACTATCTCTATGTAAAGTGTAAGAATCATCTTACTCATGTTCAACACATGGCTGAGCATTAGAACCATCTGAAGATCTTTTAAGAAATACCATGTGCTCAGTGTTTCTGATTTAATTGGTTTAGGGTAATACTCAGTTACTGACAGTTTTAAAAATCTGCCTGGGTGATTCTTAAAAAACTACTCAAATCCATAGAAACAGAGTAGAATAGTGGTTATGGGGATGGGGAAGGTTATGGAAAGATGTAGATTAAAGGGTACAAAGTTGCAGAGTTATATAGGATGAATAAACCTAGAAATCTAGTGTACAGTATAAGGACTATAGTTAATCATATGTACTGTATATTGAAAATTTGCTAAGAGAGTAGACTTTGGGTGCTCTCAGCACACAAGAGGTAACTGTGAGATGATGGTTATGTTAATTTGCTTGGCTACAGTGATCATTTCACTATGCATACACACATCAAAACATCTTATTATATTAAAATATTAAAAATATACACTTTTTAAAAATCCTACCTAGATGATTCTAAAGTATAACTAGGACCGAAAAATCTCTGATCTACTCAAATAGTGTAATTTAACAGGTGACAAAACTGAACTCTAAATCCAAATGTGAGTTGGCGGCAGCGCAGGGAGTAGAACCTAGGTCTCTGGCATCTCTCTAGCTAATATTCTTTCTTTAGTCTGTTGTTTTAAGAAATGTATTTCATTAAAAATCAGAAGCAACCCTAAGGGTTACTGAAGAGTCCTACTTCTATCATGGGTAATTGGTAGAATCTAGAGTAAAATTAGAACCACGAATTTCAAGAGTCTGGTAAGAGGCAATATAAAGCCTATAAGCTTGAATACAGAAAATTTTTGAGAGAAAAGATGCATATTTTGATTATAAGATGAATACTTCTTTCTACCCTAAGATTTTATTTCTAAGATGCAAATTTTTTTCTTCCAGTTTTAACATCTCTTGATCACAGCTGTTCATAATGTCATAGCTTCAACTGAATTATGCACATTGTACATGTTGATGTTAATTGCCATTTAAAATATCTTAAATTATACTATGATTTGTCATTGGAACAAACATTTACTTTGTAAATTAGAGAAAAGAAACAGTGAGGCAGGAGGCAGGGTGTATATTTGATATTAGTGAAGTAAAAATTTATTGTTGGATGAATGACCACAATCCCGTATTTTCTTATAAAACAATAAGCAAATGCTTTATGGGTCCTAACAAAGAAAATACCCATAAGACGATGAAGCTGTTTTTGTTTTGTAAATAAGAAATAGACAAAATACTGCCCATCACACACTAACCAATACCAGTGAAGGCAGGAGAAACTGCCAAATCTCTTGGAATAGATGAAGGAAATTTCAAAGCAACGAGAGCCTGGTGTGATCAAATGATTGTCAGAGTATGACAGAGAGTTTAATTTGCTGTTCAATAAAACAGTGCATTTTATAATTAATGGAATCTTAAATTCCAGGATAGGGTAAACAGGTGAAAAAACAAACAAGCCAACAGTAGTTAATATTTTATTTTGCCTTAAAAAACATTGTTTTGCTCCCATGCAATTAACACATTTTTTCCAAATATTCCTTTGTATCAGAGAAAGAGCTCCAGGGTTCTAAAGGCCCACAACAACATAAGAGAACTTTCTTTGTAGTTTCATATTTACTTTAAATGTTACTTGAATTTGTTTCTACTCCATAATCTATGCTGAACATAAATCGGCTCTCATACTATACACCCAAACCTTCCTGAAAAAGACATGTTTCAGAATTCATGGTGCTCACCTCCTACAACTTTGTCAGCCTAGTCTCAACGTCCCCAGTTTAATGAGCATAAATTTGCAGTAAAAAAAAAAGTGAGTCACAGATAGATTTGTTTATTTGTTTATGGGAGTAGGTAGGTAGTGGAGAAGAGAATTACTTTTTACAGTGAATCAGAATTTCATAACATTGTATGTGTATAAGTTAACAAAGCTCTGTGTAGATTTAAGCCCATCAGGGGCACAGTACTCAAATAAGTCTTAATTTAATATTTTGATAAATGATCATGAAGAACATATCCTTGAAAAATTTTATAAATTTGTATATATCAAGACTTTTCTATAGTAAATTAAAAACAGCAGAAAAAAAAAGAGTAGAGAGATGGAGATGCAGAATAAACAAAACTAAATTAAAATTTTAGGAAAAATAATCTAAATAAGATTATATGATGGACACTTTAGTCAGCAGTTAAAATGTAATTACTGTAGCTTATTTTACTCAAATCAGTGCTTCAGTGTGTTTATAGGGCCGAAGAAGTGAAAAACAGATGTGTCCTGGGGTATTCTGGCCATGTAGCAAAGCGAATGTTAATACTAGTACATTTTCTCAACAGTGAACACTATTTT
The DNA here is from genome assembly GCF_009764315.1 of Trachypithecus francoisi. Lineage (NCBI taxonomy): Eukaryota > Metazoa > Chordata > Mammalia > Primates > Cercopithecidae > Trachypithecus > Trachypithecus francoisi. Next base: position 75,296,235 of record NW_022681472.1, on the reverse strand, counting down.
TCATCATAATATAAACACTGTTGACTGGTTTCAACTTTCACATTCAAATTAAATACAAAACAACTAATAATCTAATCTATTAATTAGTTTCCTTTAATAGATTAGAAGGTCCTAATATTCTTATCAAAGTGGGGGAGATACTGCTGTATAGCTGATGGAATAAGAAGGAGAAGTTTAAGTATATATATATTTAAAAACACGAAAGTAAATAGCGGAGAGCTCAAATTGAGAAGGACCAAATCTTCATAGTAGAGTCAATATTTTATATTGTGACAGTTAAAAACATTGACATAAGATATTTTTTAAAATGAGAGATAACCACCAGGGAAACTAAACCAAACAAAATATTTTTTTTTTCTAAAAATTGGGACTGCAGGTAGGTAGTAATAAGGAAAGGAATTGTTGGTTTTCCTTATAAACTTTTCTGTAATGTTTAATTTCTAGGTCTTTAATAAAATCAAAAGGAGGAACACAGAAAAATACATCCTATTAATCAAATGTTTATATAGTAGAACAAGATGTTCCCACTTACATTTAATAAACTTAGTATAAATGAAAAGTAAAATTTTGGGCCGGGTGCGGTGGCTCAAGCCTGTAATCCCAGCACTTTCTGAGGCCGAGGCAGATGGATCACTTGAGGCTAGGAGTTCAAGACCACCTAGCCAACATGGCTAAATCTTGTCTCTACTAAAAATATGAAAATTAGCCAGGCATGGTGGTGCATGCCTGTAATCCCAGTTACTCGGGATGCTGAGGCATGAGAATCACTTGAACCCAGGAAACGGAGGTTGCAGTGAGCCAAGATTGTGCCACTGCACTCCAGCCTGGGGGAAAAAGTGAGATTCTGTCTGAAAAAGAAAAAAGAAAAGTAAAATTGTGTAATCAAAGCACAGAAGGATATATGGCTAAAAATAGAGTTTAAGTAAAAGCTTAAGCTAAATTTAAGACTATTTGGGAAACATCCCTACCTTTTTCATGTTAAAGGGAGAACAGTAATCCTCTTAAACAAGGAATCCTTTAGTCAAATATCAGAACTAAAAAGATGGATCAGGTGGCATTTCTTATCTTTTTATAATTTAGTAGTTATCTGTGAGTTGCCTATCTGTTCACAAAAGAATTTAAAAATCTTATCTTACCATTTAGATTCAAATCAGCATTTCATACAGGACTTCTTTTAGAAATAATTCATTATTGAATGTTATACTTCATATTGCTTATTTCAAAGTCTTCAAAATCTTTTTTTTTTTCTGAGACAGGGTCTCATTCTGTCACCCGGCTGGAGTACAGTGACATGGTCATGGCTCACTGCAGCCTCAATCCTCCCAAAATCAATCGATCCTCCTGCCTCAGCATCCTGAGTAGCTAGGACTACAGGCACACACACACACCACTATGCCCAGCTAATTTTTGTATTTTTTTGTAGAGACAGGGTTTCACCATGTTGCCCAGACTGGTCTCAAACTCCTGGGCTCAAGCAATCCACCTGCCTCGGCTTCTCAAAATGTTGGGATTACAGATGTTAGCCACCGTGACTGGACTCAAATTCTTATTTCAATTATTTTTCACACAGACAGATATTTAATGTTGTTGGATGTATCGATATTTCATTCCTTGTTATAGTTGAATAGTATTGCTTTATACAAATATACCATAGTTTATCTATTTTCCTGTTGATGTCCTCCTAGGCTCTCTCCAGTTTGAGGATATTGAGAATTAAACTATTATGTGCATACTTGTATAAGTTTTCTCTTGGAAAAATGTCTAGTATTGAAATGCTGGGCCCTATCTAACAATTTCTGAGCAACTATAATGTAATTGGTGACCAGGAAATATTAATGTGACCCATAGTGTGAATATACATTTATAACATACGGACCAAAACAATTTTGATTAAAATATCTAGTAGCTAATAACAGGATGCTTAAATGCTGTTAAGCTTATTAATCATCAAGTAACTTCTTCAACAGAAGACAAATTATTTTTGTATGCACTGCTTTGCTTTTTGAGGTTTTTGACATATCCTCTTGGTCTCTGTCTCAATTTATATCATTTTATTAAAGTCACTCTTCACACAAGACAGACTGTTTCAACAACATACAGAAGAGTAAAGTACAAATTAAAAACTTACTCAATTCCATGATAATGACATACTGAGGCTTTCTCAAAAGGTAAGACCTGAAGTTTCCCAGGACTAAGTTCTGGTGTCAAAACAAAAGTCTTTTCCCTGAAACAAAAAGTTTTTCATTTGTATTCAAAGTTTATTCACTGACAAAGAGAAAGTTAAAGAAAGCATCTAATGAAACAAATCTGACTTTTTCCTCTATAACTGAATTTTATATGGGATAAAGGTTAAGGCACACCAGAAAGTATAAGAAGGAAATGAAGCAAGGTTAGGCCTTGGCTTTCATCACTTACATTTTCTGTACTTCAAGTAGGTTATGATGTTATTTATTGCACAAAACTATTCTGAGAAATGGGTAAACAAAAGTGGAATATGATTTATAATGGAAATTTAAGAAGCAGTATTATTTATTTCTTTTTTTTGGAGTCTCACTCTGTCACCCAGGCTGGGGTGCAGTGGTATGATCTTGGCTCACTGCAACTTACGCCTCCTGGGTTCAAGCGTTTCTCCTGCCTCCTCCTCCCCTACTCAGGAGGAGCTGGGATTACAGGCACTTGCTACCATGCCCAGCTAATTTTTGTATTTTTAGTGGAGACAGGGTTTTACCATGTTGGCCAGGCTGGTCTCGAACTCCTGACCTCAAGTGATCTGCCAGCCTTGGCCTTACATTACAGGCATGTAATCCAAGAAGCATCTAGCCAAGAAGCAGCATTATTTCTAGAAGATTTTTTCCTTGGTAGAGTAAACTAAACTTTAGGCATTTAGTTAAATCCTTTTCTGCAGGAAAATAATTAAAGTCAACTTGAATCTTTGGTAACAATAAAAGTATTTACTTCCTACTATCACACATGTGGGACCCAGATCTTTCTTTGCTTGAGAATGTAGTCATTGACACCTACTTTAAGAGGCAGCAACTTTTTAAGTATCAGAGGGTATAGAGACTGCTTATTTCAGTTCTTTTTCTGAAGTAGGTTTTCAATCAGCTGGCATGTTAGAACTAATCATATGTTGAGTTTATATAAAATATTCATGCTCAAGCCTTTCCACACCTAGAACTACAGAGATATATCAAAATCTGGGAAAGAAGAGGGTCACTGCAATTAGATTAAGCTCTGGATTATTCTGATAAATTGTCCTTCTCTGAGTTGGAAACCACTGTTGTAATGTAATGGATCATGGTACTGAAGCTCAGAACTTCAGGAAATCGGGAAATTATGCAACAGTGGTCTTTAAATAGTTATAGGGAAAATGAAATACGAAGGGCTGACCGGGCATGGTGGCTCACGCCTGTAATCCCAGCACTTTCGGAGGCTGAAGTGGGTGGATCGCCCAAGGTCAGGAGTTTGAGACCAGTCGGGTAAACATGGTGAAACTCTGTCTCTACTAAAAGTACAAAAATTATCCAGGCGTGGTGGTGTGGGTCTGTAATCCCAGCTACTCAGGAGGCTGAGGCAGGAGAATCACTTGAACCCAGGAGGCAGAGGTTGCAGTGAGCTGAGATCACGACACTGCACTCCAGCCCCCCAAGTGACAGAGCAAGACTCCGTGCCCCCAACAACAACAAAAATAAAAAAGAAAGAAAGAAAGAAAGAAAGACTGACCAGGGGCTTGAATTCAGAAGAGTTGGAAATGGTATGTAGAAGGGCAAGTAAATAGTAGAGTACTAAGAATAAATTTGCTGTCACATTTTCCCCCATGGCATTAGTAATGAAAACTGTCCTGCCACTGAAAATTATCTAGGGTACTATGATAAGCATTTGAAATCATTATATTAAAATGTAAGATTCATACCAATTAATGAATCCTAAAAAGCAGACATTATATTCAAATGCATCCATTTAAATTATTCCAAAAAAGTAACACTAGTAAATTATAATGACCCCAGTATTTCGATGATTATTAAAATAACTTTGTAAAATGGAAATCTTTAAGTATCTAGCATTTTACTTCTTTCCTTTACCATACTGTCTTCTCATTTCTCATATCAATCGCCCTCAGCAAACTTACCTATTTTTGTTTAATTTCACTTACAAGTTTTTCTTTCTAAAATAAACATGTTGATAAATATGTCAATGTTTATTATTTCCTTGGTATATACATGAGTCATATTTGTATTTTAACACAGCATTTTGGATGGCTTCTTGTGCAGGTAAACATTTAATAAGAGCATATAGGTTCCTGATTTATTACCATGAAAACTCATCCTTCAACTTTAATGTTAACAGAAGATACATTTGACAGCAATGCAGTTATTTACTAACACTTAAGAATCACATCAAATTTTCCTAAATAAATCACCTACAATTAGTTTCCAGAAAGAACTAACTTTGTCTCCTCTACAATGCATCTAGAAAGATATTCTGCCAGAAAGAGTACAACTTACATAAATAATTCAGTTTAGGCAAACTGACTGACTCTGCCAGTTTGTGCTTAATGATTTCAAAGGACAATAATCCAATTAACTAAACAGATAAAAACATGTATATTTCTTTACTTTCTTGATTCCCACAACAAAAGGTTATCCATCTTTCAAAGTTATGAGAAAAAAAATTACTCCAAAATTACATAATTTTTATGTCATTAAAATCATTAAGTCATTAAGACTCTCAAATTTTCAAAGTTGCTCTTTATCTCTCTCTCTAGTGAATACGCACATAAAGCAATAATGTTCCAGCAGTATTTCTGAGATGTAATTGCCTTCGAATAACGCCTTTCCAAAATTCACCTTTAAAGGCAATATTTATCACAGTGTAATTCAAATTAAGCTTGTAAAAGTGATCAAAGTGATCTACAATTTTTAAGGGCTTTTGGAAGGTTTCAAAATAATGAATTAACAATTAAAAAGATATTAGAGTAATGAGTAAATTATTCAATTCTCACAGGTATTTGATGTCACAATTTTATGGGCAATTTTGTCAATGTCAGCAACATGCAGCATTTATTAACTAGTAACTTAGTGAAAACTGTCTTGGAAGTCAAATTAGTTGTAAATTATTCATGTAGACACTGAATTCTTACTTGGTAATGTGATAGTTTCAAAAGCGTTTTTATTATACTTTCCTGTTCTTCAGGTGAAAGGTCATGCTTTTTGCTACTATTAGGCATTTCTGACAATGCTCATGCTGAGTACTGGCAATATCAACACTACAGTAACACAGAAAAGAGAACTAAAAACAAAATTTTGTAAGTCAAAATTCCAATTTTTTATTAGAAATTATTACCTTTGCATACCAAATAGAAGCTACTGCCTTCTACAGAGAATATAGTGAGTTTGCTTTTCTTATTCCTGTTTCTCATAAGAGAAATAAAAGAGAATATAAATTCAATACCACAAAATAGTAGGATATTTTGCTAAGGTAAAAAGTGAAGATTAAGTCCAACAGACAAATATTGGGATCAAACTTATAAATTTTCCCTGAGTAGCATAGGGCATCAATTAACTAAGGAAATGAGACACAATTTTATTTAAAAGTAATTTTTAAAAAGTTAACTGTAAATTATAAGTTTATAACCTACCCCTTTTGAATGGGTAAAGGCTGAAGATCTCCAACGGGTAATCCATCTGAGGTAAAGTACTTCAGTAGTTCTTTAGCATCCAATAATGTGATTGAGTCCCGAGGACCCTCTTTGTGGCCCAGCAACTGTTCAGATGAATGAGGTAATGAACCACTTCTGGGAAAATAATGTTATGCAGATTTATTAAAAGTGGATTCAATCCAGAGAGAAGCCAGAGTTAGGAAAAAAAAAAGTAAATTCAAATTCACCATAGTCAGGAACCAGAAAAATACAACAGGAACACTGGAGAATTAAACATTTAGGAAAGATAATAAAGTAAAATATTTGCAAATCACTTAGTTTCTAACTATATTTTTAAAACTCTTTAGGTCACAATAAAACTTGCAATTATCATGTCAACAAGTAGTATTTTCACTACTTAAACATAATTACACTATCTATTAATAATGACCTATTATTCAGTGGTGTGAAGTTACCAATTCTATAAAACTTAAATCTAAATTCTCTTGTATGTTCTGAAATCCCACAATAACAAATTTTTGAGGGAAGCAACTGAATGTTCCAATTTTCCACGAACTGGAAAGATTACTTGAAGCACAACCACGAAATGAGACAATAATCAGAAATCTCCCCAAAGTCTCTTGTAGCCATGATTATGACATTATGAATAAGCACTGAATCATTATTATATACCTGAAATACATGCAGGACTTTATATTTTTTCAAACTACTTTACATGTAATATATTCTTAATCCTCACAAGTTTCCTTGAAAAAGATGGAATAGGTCTTATCTCAAAATGAAATAATAACTAAAAATAAGTACTTTGTAAAGTGAAAATCACCACACCAAGCTTAAAAAGCAATCATTGGCCGGGCGCGGTGGCTCAAGCCTGTAATCCCAGCACTTTGGGAGGCCGAGACGGGCGGATCACGAGGTCAGGATATCCAGACCATCCTGGCTAACACAGTGAAACCCTGTCTCTACTAAAAAATACAAAAAACTAGCCGGGCGAGGTGGTGGGCGCCTGTAGTCCCAGCTACTCGGGAGGCTGAGGCAGGAGAATGGCGTAAACCCGGGAGGCGGAGCTTGCAGTGAGCCGAGATCCGGCCACTGCACTCCAGCCTGGGCGACAGAGCGAGACTCCGTCTCAAAAAAAAAAAAAAAAAAAAAAAAAAAAAAGCAATAATTATTCCTACTTGTCAAGTAAAGATGCTAACATACAAAAGGTTATATTACAGACTCAGGGTGATACAGCTATTTAAAATGACAGAACTAGGCCGGGCGCGGTGGCTCAAGCCTGTAATCCCAGCACTTTGGGAGGCCGAGACGGAGGGATCATGAGGTCACGAGATCGAGACCATCCTGGCTAACACGGTGAAACCCCGTCTCTACTAAAAAATACAAAAAACTAGCCAGGCGAGGTGGCAGGCGCCTGTAGTCCCAGCTACTCGGAAGGCTGAGGCAGGAGAATGGCGTGAACCTGGGAGGCGGAGCTTGCAGTGAGCCGAGATCGCGCCACTGTACTCCAGCCTGGGTGACAGAGCGAGACTCCGTCTCAAAAAAAAAATAAAAATAAAAATAAAATGACAGAACTAGACTGACTCGAAATTACTTACTATTTCTACTCTATCACTCTATAAATGAAAAAACAAAAACTCACAGAAGGTTTTAAATACTGGAAAGTGAAAAACTGTAGTTTTAGTTAGATGTTTCCAGTTAGAGGTTTCACTATGCACTGAATCACAGATCACCATAGCTCTGTTACCATAGCATAAAGGAAATATTTCAATGTCTATACAGAAAATTAATTTCCTAACTTTATATTAATTCAACTATTTCCTGATTTTATTACTCAAATTAAGCATAATTACTGATAATGATATGATTAAAATGTTGACATTACAGTTTTAAACATATTTCTATACATTAAGGGTCAATAAAATACTGACAGTGCCTCTTTCCTCTTCCTATTCCTTTGTTTTTAAAGTGAAAATATTAATCTAATAAAAACAGTCAACAAAACACTCAAATTTTCTCTGGACATCATACTCCAGCAGGGTAGGAGCTATAGAATGATTCTAATTTGTAAAGATAGAGAACCATGTGCCTGTCTCAGTGTCAACAGTGATGGCCCAGAATAATTCAGTGCTGGGTGAAGCACCAATGCTTCCTGCCTGCTGATACCCTAAAATATGCCCTAAAGTGAAGCCTGACAAACATGCTCTACCCCGGCTCTCCCTTCTCCTAACATTAACATAAGTGAGAGACGTGGGGAACAGGACTAAACCTATGGAAAGAAAATACATGCCAACTACCTATAGAAAGCAACATGGTCCTAAATTCCTAGTTATGAACAGACAATCAAGGACCACCAGACACTGGAGAAAAATTACACATAAGAGAAAAACACCAGAAGAACAAATAAAACAGTTGCAAATGAAAATGAGATAATTCAAGAAACAGATAAAACAAGTTTAAAGAAAATTCTAATTAATATCCTTACAGTATCATCTAGAGTCTTATTAATAAAGGAATAGGTTGCTAGAAAAAATACAGAATAACAAGAGAAAATTATTAGAAATTTAAAATATGACTATCAAAAATTTTAACAGAAAAGATGAAAACAAAGGTAAAGGAAATTCCCAGAACATAGAGCAGAAAAGTTAGAGATAGAGTATTAAGAAAAAAATGAAATTAAGAAACATCATTCCAGAATGTTTAATATTAATTAAAACAGGTATTTCAGAGAGAAAAGAAAAAAATAAAATGAAGGGAAGAATAGTATTGAAGAAATAAGATATTTATTAGAGCCACAAAAAGACAAAAGACTTGAATCTAAAACATCTCATACCATGGCCTCTTGTAATTTCAGAAAATTAAAGAAAATAGAAAATTGTAAAAGTTTTAGAGACAAAATAAAATACCTATTGAGGAACAAAAATCGATCTGGCATCAGACTTCTCTTTAATATATGAAATCCAAGAAAATACAGAACTAATCTAAAATGTAATCAAAAGAAATACCAGGATAACAAATACGCAGGTAGAGTCAGCCAAGTTAGAATAGGAACTCGGAGAGAAGAAAAACAAAATTAAGAATTGTATATTGCAAATAGCATAAGGTTTAGAGATAGAAGATAAAAAGGGAAGAAAAATAGGGGTGTTAATTACTCATCTTTCCCAGTGGGAAGTTATAAGATGTCATCTAAAATTGGTAGGCAAGAAATTGAGGTTCTGTTGTGGGGAACCTGTACTTTTCTCACTCTTCTTTCTTGTCTTCTTCTGCCTAACCTATAAACACCAGGGATTCTTAAGGAGTGGTCTTAGCCTCCATTTCTTTTCTCCTCATGGTCTCATCATGTGACTTATCAACCATCATGTATTTGGAAAACTCTACTGATGATAACTCAAACTGAGTGAGTTCCAGATATCCCCACAGTCCACTTGTTATTTCCACTTGGATAATTCATAGATCAAACGTATCATCCCTAAAGAAGAATTCTTGATTTTTTTCTCCCCAAAGCTGTCCTCACCCTAAGTTTCCACCCATTTACCCCAGAAGAACACCACTCACTCGATTGAAGCCAGAGATCTAAATCATCTTCAATGTTTCCTTTCCCTCTATTCCACATCTGATGCATCACAGGAAGCTTTTCACCAGCTTACCACCAACGTATCTCCCAAATTTGTTCCCACTACTACTGCTCTAGTTTGAAATCGGTCATCTCTCACTTAGCCTACAGAAAGAGCCATCTGTCTCTCTGCTCTAATCTCTCCCTCCTGAAATTTATTTGCCGCAAGAAAGCGAAATTTTTGCAAAATCATATCCCATCACTCTTTCATATGAAATCCTTCCACCAATGCACTTAACAATGAAATCCGAACTGTGTATGAGGACCTATTTGGTCCTGTGTGACGGAATGTACTTCACCCATTTATCCATTAGGTCTCAGTTCAAATGTAACTTCTAAGAGGTCTCCCTGACCATCCACCTCATCTAAGCAAGTACTACCACTTCCCTCCCCACAACAAATAACATTATTCTCCCCCAGTCTTTTTATTTCACTCATTACACACAGAATAATTTACAATTATTATATTTACTTGTCCAGTTACTTGTTTTGATTGCTGCTGTCATTAAAAGGTAAGCTCTAGATGAGAGGGGCAGAGAAACAGCTTGTTCTTCCTCATATTCCCAGCGCCTGACACACGGTTTGTACTCAATAAATGTCTGTTTCATGTGTATAAAACAAAGTTATAGCAAGTAATAAAATACTATCCATGGAGAAGCTAAAAATAAAAATGTGATTTGTAATATTTGGGAGAAAAGTAATGTAAGAGAGCTTAGCTTCTCTTTTATTCCATCATTTAACAATTATGTACTAAGGGCCTACTATGTACTGAACCAAAATAACAAAAACAAAACAAAACAAAACAAAACAAAAAATCCTGCCTCCTATAGTTCATTAATAGGCACTGTATTGATATATATGAATGTAAAATAGGAAGAGATGAATATATGAATGTAAAATAGGAAGAGATGAAAGTGGTTCAAATGAGGCGAGTAGTTCTACTTCATTTCACATGTTCTTGTAGTAAGATTTTTTTATATCTTCATATACTGTGTATGTTTATTGGAGACAGTCTGAAAGGCTATACACCAAAATGTACACTGTGATGACACAGACCTAGAAAGTACAAGTGCAGGGCAGAGCAAGATGAGTACTTCCTTTCTAATTGATATACTACTCTAGTGATTATCTATTCACAGTATGTATTTCTTTTATAATAAAACTATAAACTGCTCATATCTCATAAACATAATTTAACTACTTTAAAAAAGAGTTCATTCAAATTACTGAGCTATCACGTGCTTTACTACAGATTCAAATATTACCTCATTTTTTGTTTCGTTTTTTCAAAAGTTTCCAAATTTTGAAGAACATGCCTTTCTGGCCATTCCAGAGGATTGGTTTCCATTAGACTTGAGGAATTAGGTTCCACTGGACTAAAATCTAAAGTGAAAGAAATACACAAAAGTCTGAAAAGTATTAACACACTGAATTTTGCTAATAAAAATGTGTATTTATAGACACATACATATGTACGTGTAACTGTGTCTATAAAGGTATACTTATCTTAGGCATTTATTAAAGACCTCTCTGATGGCCTAAACTGTGCAAAAGGCCATAGAAATGTTTGTTGCAAATAAAAATAAAATATCACCTCATAATAAAAGTAATAAGCTAAAATTCACAAAATTGTCTTAGCACTATTTAGGACTCCTATGGAATAAAAGCATAACTTTGCTATTTTGGGTGAAAATAGTTCTAAATGGAAAGAAGATAACTCTATAGAGAATATATTGGATATTCTGTGTGATTTTCATATTATAAATAGGAATTAGCACAAGTAGACCAAAACATTCATTGTTTAAAAAGAGATTACCTTATTCTCAAAACTACAATAATAATAGATAAGTTATGATGTTCTGATGTCCTGAGAAACCAAGATGCTTAAACATACACACCTTCAAATCACTAACATTCAATGTTATTTTCTACTAATCAAATATTATATGTAAGAGTGTGCTTATCTTTCTAGATAATATGCTGCAGTGAACTAATATTGAGATTGCTGATAATATTGAGATTTTCAATGAAAACCTAAAGGGACAGTTTCCATTCTTATTAGAAATTATTATTAATAGTATTAATATATTCAAACTGTTTTAACGCTGGCAAAATTACTAACTGTGCTACTTTTTGGATTGCAAAACTATGTGGTTTTAGAATTGTTATGAACACTGTTCTAATAAACTCACTGAGAATTACTGAACATTAGCTATTTGACTAACTATCAACATTAACAAAAATACTCATTTGAGGCTGGGCGCGGTGGCTCAAGCCTGTAATCCCAGCACTTTGGGAGGCCGAGACGGGCGGATCACGAGGTCAGGAGATCCAGACCATCCTGGCTAACACGGTGAAACCCCGTCTCTCCTAAAAAATACAAAAAACTAGCCAGGTGTGGTGGTGGGCGCCTGTAGTCCCAGCTACTCGGAAGGCTGAGGCAGGAGAATGGCGTGAACCCGGGAGGCAGAGCTTGCAGTGAGTTGAGATCCGGCCACTGCACTCCAGCCCGGGTGACAGAGCGAGACTCCGTGTCAAAAAAAAAAGAAAAAAAAATACTCATTTGAGAAAATAATGATTTGGTAGAGGAATTTTTTTTCCCCCAGAGACGGAGTCTCACTCTGTAGCCCAGGCTGGAGTGCAGTGGCATGATCTCAGCTCACTGCAACCTCTGCCTCCTGGGTTCAAGTAATTCTCCTGCCTCAGGCTCCTGAGAAGCTGGGATTACAGGTACATGCCACTATGGCCAGCTTAGTTTTGTATTTTCAGTAGAGAAAAAGTTTCACCACGTTGGCCAGGTTGGTCTCGAACATCTGGCTTCAAGTGATTCATCCACCTTGGCCTCCCAAAGTGCTGGGACTATAGGCGTGAGCCATCATGCCTGGCCTGGTAAAGCAATTTTTAAACAAGAAACACAAATGAAAATGAATGCAAACTGCTATCTTACTTTCTTTTATTTATTAAACTATTTAACCTTGAATAGTTTAAAATATTTTCAAAACCTGTATTGAATTGCCCTATCTAAACACCATCCAAATACAATACTTCACATTTTTTAGTAAAGGTGATGAAATACTATTTTAAAGAGTAATGAGCTTCATAATAAAATAATATGCTGCTGAATATCAATGTGGCTTTCTACTGAAAGTATAAAGAAAAATATCACTTACATTTCTGCACAGCTTCATGCTGAGTTCATAGAAGAATATAAGCAATCTTAAATAACAGTAAACATTAAATTGTTCCTAAATATTTCAATATAATATACAGCCTAAAAAATAAATTACATAGGCTAAATATTAAGAAATAGGTGGGAAAACATTCATATGTGTCATGTCTTTTGTGGAATCATTTAATACAATTCTTACAATAAAATAAAACACAATGTTTCATTTATGTGGCAGTCAAGACACTGGGCTATGCTGACAGCCAAAAAACACAAAGGCTCTCTGAGAAACCAAGAACACTGCTTTAAAAAAAAATCATTTTACAGGAGAAACACAGAAATAGACAATAGAACCAACACAATAGGGAAACAGGGAAAACTGACCTATAAAATCAAAAATTACAGCAAACAAAAAGAGATGACATTATGTGGTTAATGAATTCAGGCCATTATAACCTTATACACTTAAATATGAATAAATCACAAAGAAAATGTTATATTACAAATTAATGAAGCAAGAATTATAAATAAATGCCAGAAGATTCCTTTTAAGTGTTTGAAGTAATAAAATAATGATCTGATAGAATTACCTGGAAAACTTATTTATGCAGTGTGTTGATGTGCCCAGTGGTCCCATGCAAAGGAGATAGTTATTGTCGTTATTGTATTATGAGTTCAGATATCACATTTGACTTTGTCAAAGTCTTTAGCAACTTTGTGACAATGTGTAAATAAATGGTTATATTAGGCATTTTCTACATACTGACTTGTCACTTGTTACACATGCTAGGGTTTTTACCAAAAAATGAACAGATTAAATAACTTTATTAATTACTAACAATTAATATGGTTGCTTGCAAATGAGTCAGAATATGATATCTAATTGGCCGTAGTGTTTCTTTCATTATGTAATTTACAGGTAGATGTATTTATTCAAATCAAAGTGACAAAAGATGTTAAAAATCGCAACTTCATTCTTAGGAGTCATGCTCAAATGTATAACCTGTCAAATTTCAGTTCAGGTTCTAAAAATCTCCCAAGTTTCTTTCATTTGTTCAATACATACAATCTTAAAATGTGATCCAATAATTTTAAAAAACATTACAGGAAGAGAGTATAACAGAAAACAATGGAAACTGGGGAAGGTCTGGGAAAGTCTCTTTGAGAAAGTGACATTTAAATCAAGATCTGAAGAATGAGCGTCAGTTAATCAGGTAAAGGCTGAAAGAAAAGAATTCCAGGCAGAGGATACTGCATATATAATGTTCCTGAGGCAGAAAGAAATGTAAAGTGTCCAAGGAAAGAAAGGACTTCCTGTGATAAAAAGGAAACAGAAATGTACTGGTACTAGAATAAGTATGAAGCCAGATATCATTTAAGGTTTTTACAAACTATATGAAGGTTGATGCATTCTATGTGCAATTAGAAGCAATCAAGAAGGTCTGGGCAAAGGAGTGACATAATCTGACTGTAGATTGTGTTGATCCTTTGCTCAAACCTTTTTGATTTTAAGATGAGCTCTCCTGCAGCTCAGTGTCAAGCATCCTTTGTACAGGTAACTTTAAGATATATATCCTTAAACTTATATAAAAGTCCTAGCAATTATTTGAGCCCTTCCTATCTTTCAACCCTTATCTCCCATACAAATCCTCTGGTAAGCCAATCTCTCTCTCGATCTCGGTTTGCCTTTTCTTACCTCCATGACCCTGAATATGGTGCTTCTACCTGGCACATCTTATCTTCTATCTAGATCTTATGCATCATTCAAGACTTACATCAAGTTCCTTGGCTCCTAACCAGCCTTCATGACTATTCTACCCTACTTGCAGTTCTCTCCTCAAAATTCATATTTATTTAACCAGCACTTACTTTATACTAGGCAACTGCCTAAGCAATTTAAGAATAATTAATTTAATCTTCATAACAACCTATGTCATCCCTAATTTAAAGATAAAGAAGCAGAGGCAAAAAGATCAGAAAACATGCCCAAGGTCACATAGCAAGTAAGCTGCTAGTCTTGCTCCAGAGTCCATGTTATACATGGAGCTATGGTCTCTCACTTATTGAACACATCCCCCATTTACAAGTAATCTAATAATGTCTCCAGCACCTTTCAGATTACTCTGTACGCTATTTAACTTGGGTACTGATATGCAATGGTGATGATAATGATTAAAACAAGTAACATCTTTTTTGGTGTTTGTGTTAAGTGTTTTACAGGTATCAACTCATTCAATCCTCACAATAACCCTACTAATCCTCACAATAATCCTAATAAGTGGGTTATATTATTATTCCCATTTTAAACATGACGAAACAGGCATAGAGATGAATAACTTGCCTAAAGACATTTGGTTAGCAAGTAACAAAAGTGAGATTTGAACCCTGACAGTTTAGCTCCACAGCCTGTGTACTTAAACAGGGTTATTCAAATTTATCACAACACTGGAACTCAGGAAAGCAGAAAGAAATAAAACTAAATAATGAAATGATTTCCAGCCGTCTAAGTGAAGTCTGACTGTTCCTCCCCTACCGAATGTTAAATATGCGTCATCTTATCATATGGACTTTTAGCTCTATTAAATTTACTATGATTACTATGATTTACTAGATTTTGCTTTCCACACTTTGTGGAAATGTAGCTTAATAGAAATTCACACATTTCAGTAGCTTAGTAAGACTAAAGAGAGGCATCATCTTAAAGTGCTTCTTCCTTTGCCCAAAAGCAATTACACTGAACACAGTTAATGAAAAAAGTTACTAGAAAATTTACAACGTTTAAATAATGAGTAATACAGTTCATCACATATACATACATACTTGCATCTATATAAGTATCTATTATTATTTAAATCTGTGAAATATATTTTGATCTCACCAATACATTTTATAAGTTTTAATAATAAATGTCATAGTTGCCACACACACACACACACATACACAAAGAACTAAAATTTAAAGTAATAAAAAACTTACCATTTAATATATTGAAGGTTTTAATTTTGTCCATCTTTCTTGGAATCATTTTAGGAATCACAGCATCAAAATAATCTAAAAAGTGTTTCCTTGTGAGTACTAACAGGCTTTTGAGTTCAGCAACAGAAACTGTTTCAGGCTGTTTTGCCAACTTTCTCCTTTCTATAAGACAAATCAATACAATTGACTTATTTTTTATCCACTTTGGAGCTCATCTACTACTCTTTTGAGGAAAATATTTTCAGAAGTAAAACAAGTGAACTTCTCTAGTAAATCAACATTCCTGTTTTCAAGATTGTAGGCCTTCTTTCACTTTAATCCCATTTGCAGGTAATGGGAGAATTTCCAGTTAGGTGAGATAAACAGAAGTAATTCATTGATACTATAAGTTGATAACAGATAAGGGTAGGTTTACAAAAGCCTTCAGAAATATATTGCAGAGCATTAAAATGGTCTTATGTTCATGTTTATGCAGAACTAAAACTTGTTAGACTTTCAGTTAAATACGGTAGCTTGGCCACTTCCGTTTCTTCTTCTCAGAACCTAAAATCACAGCAAAGAAATAAAAAAGGAGAACAAAAGAAGGAATGACAAATAATGACATTTTTCAACAAATTTTGGAAGACATAAATGACAGCTGAGTGGTAAGTGAGTCTGCAAAGTAGAGGAAGAGTCGCCTTGGATGCCTGTAGAGAGGCACTACCAAGGAGTACAAAGTAGCTGGTGGTGAGATGCTGGACTGAAACAGGACTGGATGTAGCACAAGAAGTTAGAACTCCAGGTCCTTCCCCTACCCAACCCCCTATTCCTCAGAGTTAGGCACCACTGCTTGCATTTTTTTTTATTTTTCTTTGTATGGAACATCAGGTATATGAAAAGCTAGTATTGAGGCTGGGGTTAAAACTAAGGGATTAAGGAAAAGTCTATTCATTGAAAGGTTGGACTCCAAGCCCTGATACCACAAAGTTAACATCCACAAATGCCCCACTGGAAATATCAGAGGATTCTCCTTTGGTTAAACTGAATGCTGTCAGAGAAAAGAACTCTAGATAGCAACACTGGGGTGAAGTTAGGGGTAGAAGCTCATGAACCAAATGTTGAATTGTCACTTCACCAAACTATAGTGAAGCTTGACAGATATTACATTAGAAGTAAGCATACGAAACTTCCATTTCAAAATAGGATGGAAAGAAAAGAATATCCAGACATTTAAGGAAAGGTGTTGAGGGGGAGAGGCAGCTCTTTGTTTCCCTGTGCAAAGATTTGATTCAGTTAACACTTTCAGCTCCCCTCTTCCTTCCCATCACTCACTGAGCTAGTCATGAACAAAGCATGCTCTGATAGATTCTTCTGACTTTCATCTGAGTGAGCAAGTCTTCAGGATTTATTTTCTCTGCAGACTTCTGCTGCAGGGTTGGTCTGCAGTTGCCTAGCTCTGACAGTCATTCAGTGGCAAAGTTCAATGCTGGGTGTATGTATGAGGAGGCCAACTTGGCCATAGATCTAAAAAGCCATATCCTTTAATACAGCTTTCATCTATAATTTCTCTCCATCTGTATATTTCTTACATTTATTTTTCAGTTGGTTCAAATGTTGGGATGAGAAGTGGGTATTATTCATTGGAATCCCAAACTAAAAAACATCCAAAAGAGAGACTAAGGCAAACAAACAGAAAAAAGGGAGTCCAGCAGAAACAAAAGCATTGTAAAAAACTAAACAAAGTTTGCTATAATTTTCTCATAGACACATGAGAAGATACTGCACCCATGAAATAAGTACAGGATGTTTTGATATAGAAAAAAAAAATCAATGAACAAGAAATGACTCTAAAATTAAGCACACAAAAGATCAAATTTCAAAAATTCCATAGAAGAGCTGCAAAATAAAATGGAAGATATTCCCCCAAAACTAGAACAAAAACATAGTAATATGAAACAAGGAATGAAAATCAGGCATTCTGTCCAGAAAAGTTAATACCTAGTAAGAGCTCCAGAGAGACAGAGAGAGAGAGAGAGAGAGAGAGAGAGAGAGAGAATGGGAGGAACAAAATTATTGAAAGATAAAAAAAATTCAGATTTCAAGATATGACTCTCCCATTTAAATTGCCAATCAACTACAAAGCTCAATAAATGGGGCTGGTGGGGAAGAGGGGAAAGATAAATACAGTATGACTCAAAGTAAACCTTCTAGAGACAATGCTTCTGGAGACAAAGTTACCAGAAAGTGGGTAAAAACCAAACAAACCAAAATTAGATTACTGCAAAGGATAGGAATTATATTTGACTTCTCAACAGAAACACAGCAAAGCAGAAGACAATGAAGCAGTATCATTGAAATTCTGAGGGAAAATGATTTTTAACCTAGAATTTTATTCATGAAATAAATAAATTTTCAGACACGCAAGAACTCAAAAAAGTTATGCTCTATGAACTTTTGCTCAAAAAGTGACTGGAAGAAGTGCACCAACCGAACAAAGGCATAATCCAAGAAAAAGGAGAATAAGGGGTCTAGGAAAAAGAACATTCCAAAAGAAGAAAAGATGAAAGGGAAATCTTCAAGATACTAGCAAGTCTAACATGCAATCAGTCCACAGTCGAGCAAAATATGAAACACTCCAGGAAAGAAAACAATAGAGAAATAAAAAGGAACTGATGTATTTGAACACACAATGAATGTTAATGATAGGAGTGCAGCAGAAATGTTGGAGCCTCTGGAAAAACATAATAATGTTTTGTCTATACAGAAGAGTAGGCAAATTAAAAATAAGGTGATTATCAACCATAAGAAAAACAAAGAATTATATAAAAGAGATTTGATGATCATCATTTATTACATGGCTCTGCAGTAAACTTATTTATAAAATTATAATAATGTTAAAGCTAACCACTGATTTAACCACAATTCATGACTTCACTGTAAGAAGCAGAAAGAGAATGTGAAGATTACGTGGGAAAGTGAAGATTTTATCTTCCACAGTTAGATGTTAAGATAATGCCTGAAACTGATAAATCTAAGAAATAGCAGCATACGTATATTATTTGTACAGGGGTCCACCTGGAAGAGCTGAGGATAGCTGTCTATAAAGACAGGGACTGAAAGATGGGGAGGCATGGGTAACACACTGCTGTTTGCCTCTTGAAGCCTTTTCAGTATCATGTGATTTTTCAAACTATATCCACGTATTACTTTGATAAAAATAGTCTATTTTAAAACACTTCTAGTCTAGTAACATTTTCTTCCACAATAAAATAGTAACCTAAAAGTTCATAGAGAATTCAACGCAACACGTATTTATTAATTTTAAGAGCTTACTGCCTAAAAACCACTGTACTGTTTAGACACAGAGGATTAAAGCATTATTACATTACACTACCTGGGGTCAGCACATAAATAATGCAAGGGAGTAGAATAAGAAGGAGACAACCAGTGTCAAGGTTCTACTTTAGAACATCAGCTTCATGATACAAGCCTCTGTAAAATCCTGCATCACCAAGGTGGACATTGGTAGGGTCCTTCCAGATCTGACCCAAGGTAACTAACGTAACTTCCACAATCAAGAACATTAGGAACAGTAAAATGAGAGCTATAATATATTCTGTCTCTATTACATCCTCTTAGTGAGAAAATCATAAGCCTCATTGTCTTTTTCTGCACAATCTGCTGGGAGCCATTCCAAAACAAAAAGTTACCGATGGTTTGGTTTTATCTGGAAGATGTACAAAGTAATCTGCTTCAGAAATTACCCCCTATGTTTTTATTAATGTTAAAAATATACTCAAATCTGATTGGGCGTGTTGGCTCACTCCTGTAATCCCGGCACTTTGAGAAGCCAAAGCAGATAGATCACCTGAGGTCAAGAGTTCGAGACCAGCCTGGCCAACATGGAGAAACCTCATCTCTACTAAAAATACAAAAATTAGCCAGGCATGGTGGTACACGCCTGTAATGCCAACTACTTGAGAGGCTGAAGCACAAGAATCACTTGAACTCGGAAGGTAGAAGTTGCAGTGAGCTAAGATTGTGCCACTGCACTCCAGCCTGGGTGACAGAGCAAAATTCTGTCTCAAAAAAAAAAAAAATTATATATATATATACACACACACACACACACACACACTCAAATCTGAACCTGAACCTGACCTATATTTATTAAACCTGTCAATTATATTACAATTTGAAAAACAGAGTAAGAACCCATATTGACCTTAATGATTAAGAAATGGAGAGAGAAAACAGATAAAGTTTACAAGTTATGAGTAGGATAATTTACCTAGGCAAAACATCATCTCCACACAAGTGAGTTTGCATGTAAGTGGCAGATAAATATTTGAGAGAAAAACATTGGACTAAAGTCTAAAAATGAGTCAGCATAAGAATGCTGTTTTCCTAAAAAAGCTAGTAATTACTAAGGATTTATTAAAGAAAAATGTAGAAGCAGAACATCCAAAGGAATCAGCAGGTCGAGCATAAGCTTTGCACTGGGTTTTATACATTTAATAAAGATGTAAGGAACTCAGAGTAGACACTGCAATACTGGAGCAAAATGATAATACTGCTGTTTTCATACTTATCTTGTATCATACTGAACAGTCTTTTATTTAAAAATTGTTCAGCATTCTCAAGCCTTTTCTTGAAAAATCAGTGAAACAAGATTTTTAATATTTCCAAATACAGAAAGTTCTAAATGACCAACAAATTTCATAAAATATAAATCACAAGCTTATAAATTTTAAATATCATCATTCTAATTAAATAGTATCACATGTAATTTTCAAAATAAAATTAATGAAAATTAACTAATTTTAAAAATTAAGCCCTAACACATTTTATTTCATTTTTGTGTTATTTTAAAAAACAAGGCCGGGCGCGGTGGCTCAAGCCTGTAATCCCAGCACTTTGGGAGGCCGAGACGGGCGGATCACGAGGTCAGGAGATCGAGACCATCCTGGCTAACACAGCGAAACCCCGTCTCTACTAAAAAAATACAAAAAACTAGCCGGGCGTGGTGGTGGGCGCCTGTAGTCCCAGCTGCTCGGGAGGCTGAGGCAGGAGAATGGCGTGAACCCGGGAGGCGGAGCTTGCAGTGAGCTGAGATCCGGCCACTGCACTCCAGCCTGGGCAACAGAGCGAGACTCCGTCTCAAAAAAACAAAAAACAAAAAACAAACAAACAAAAAAAAACAAAGTGCCTCCATAGTGTTCTTAGTGAGTACATTTTTGTGCAAATTTTTCTAGCTATTCTTTCTAATTTAGTATTAGAAAAATACTGGAAAAAAGGAACAGGTCTACCCTGTGTTTTGCTGATAATTTGAGGAAATCTTTTTGAACAAGTTTTGTTTTTCTGGAAACACTATAATCTCTGTATGGATACTGAACCACTAATTTTTTTCCAAAGAGAGCTGTTCCCATCATATTCTTTAGTTTTCATCATGTACAAATAAGTTAACTGCATTGCTTTAAGTACTTTTCTTCACACTTCACTTATTTGAAAATCACTGAGGTAGACGCTTAAGACATGCTTACATTGGAAACTTTCTTTTGCGGTCATTTGCCTCTGCCTTTTGAGACACAGGCATTCTAAACAGAGGCATCTTTGTCTCCAAGTTTTTAATCCAGTATTAACTCTCTGGGTAGAGAAGAGATTTGTTCAGGAAGTATTTTCATCATAAATAGATTAACTGGATCATTAATCTGAATCAAGATTTAACGTTTCAGATTGCAAAATGTCCATTTCATGGACATACGCAGAGCTAGTGTCTCTAGCAGCAACTAGCTCTAAGGTCTTCAGTTTCAGGTTCCCACCTTACTCTTTGCCCAGTCTAGTGGCATCCCTACGATGTTTTTGTTTTGTTTTTGTTTTTTTTTGCATTTCTGTACCCTCTCCTGCTCTCTCACCAACTCGGCTGAACTTTTCACTCACACCTCTAGGCAGCAACCTAGTTATAGCTGTCATATTTCCCTTCCCACACAACCAGGAGGGATGGCCCTCTTGGGGTTAAATCTTCCCCTTTCACAAATAAGAGATGCACCAGCTTCAGAGAGGTCCCTGCTCCTCTGATGGTTTTTCTTTTTGGAAAGGTGAGGAACTGAGGTGAAGATGAAACAGTGGAGATGTTGAAGGAACTGAGTTATAAAAAGCTGCAGGAGGCTTATGGCAAGGAAATCAGGGCCTGACGGGTTTTTGGCAGGAATGTAGCAAAGTTAAAAAATGAATAATACTGAAGTCTGAAATAAACATTTTATATCCATAACAATACTGGTATTTCAGTATATATGTATGTGTGTGTCTATGTATTTGTTGGTTATAGCATGTACTACACTTTATTAAAAATGATTTGCCTTTCTAATTACGCTTTCCTTGAGCAAACATCATTTTCTTGGTTTAAAAGAAAAAAAAAAACACCAATGGTTAGAGGAGCTCAAGACTACACAATTACCCTGGATTTCTATAATTGAAAAAGTCTGTAATCTTTACATGAATAACTGAGACCAAGCATTCTAAAATTATCTTCTATTGCATAGGTCGGCTACTGAATTCACACTTTTAAAATATGTTTTTAAAGAAAAGAATGAGAGTTCTTATTTTATAATACATGTAATATATAATTCGAATATCTTTTTTTCTACACACAACTAAGGAGGACTCACAATTTGAATCAATTTCTTAGAAATTACATAACAATAAATAAGTTCAATTAGACAACAAATGAATGCTTAAAATTTGTATTAAAAAATAAGACTGATAGCCAAATTAACATGTAAAAGAGAAAACATGTGAAATTATGACTCTTTTCTAAATAAATCTATAATGCCAATGTCACTCAGCACATGAAATGTTCTTACTTATCACTGATGATCATTATTAAACTCTAAGAATCAATGCTCAAGGTAACACATTAATTTCCCTAAGACTTGCATTTTTTCCTATTTGTAGCATCCAACTTCTGCTACCAAAACTATATAAAAACATATTTTATCAAGAGTTCTACACTAAACAGAAAAATAAAACTTACATACCTTTTCTAGCATACAATTAAAAACAAATTTTGAAATACAAAATTTGCCTGATGAAGTATTTTTATAACTGTTAACAGTGATGTACAAATAAACAGAAATATTCTGAATCTAGTGAAAATATCTCTTCCACTCTACATCATCGCTATCAAAAATAGTTCTATAAATAAGTAGCGTAACTAAAAGATAAACTATATAAGAAAAAGTGTGCAAATAAAGGTAGCTTATGTCCGAACAAGTCAACATTTTTAGGGTAGGATGAAATATATAAATTGTTACTTACTTAGGCATTCTTTCAAAGCTAAAACTTGAACATTAGCTAACTGTTTCTCTCTTTGTACAATCTGCTCCCCAGAAAAATGTGGAAGTGATAACAAGTCAAAAGGAAAACCTGAGCAATAAGAAAAAAAAAAGGTCAACATTAATGATATCCTTTGCCAATAATTAGTACTCAGTTCCTGGGAAATGTGTTATAGCAATGATTTAACAAAAAAATAAAAATCAATCACTCACCTCTCTTGATCTTATATATTTCAAAGTAAATAATAATAATAATTAAGCAGCAGAAAATAAGCATACTCAATTATTTTACATTTTAAACATTGACCTGATTTTTTAATTGAGGGAATTAGATAGTAAAGTAGAATTCCCTGAATCACATTTTCTTCTACCTGATAGGAAATCACAGATAGGGAACGGGAACCAGTCTCTAAAGATACCCCCAAAAGCCACTGAATGAACCACATCTCCTGTTATTCCTTTTTGTGCAGTATCCTCCACAATGAATCCAACCTAGATAAATGTGCTGGATGGTCCTATGATAGCCTTAGCCGTGTCTCTCTCCCCATTCTTCATGCCCATAGTACTCAGAATAACTATAGAATGTACTGGAAATGTACTATCTTGAAATAGGGAGAAACTGCCCAGGATAGCTTGGGTTTTTTTCCTTTGTCCCCTAAAAGCAGGATGTCCTTTAAAGCGTTGCCCAATGAGTCACATGGCCCCTGAAATACAGAAGCCAAGTCAGGCTGCCTTTTGGGGTCCCTTAGCTGTGGTGCAAATGACACACATGCAGTCAAGACTCCATCTACCCTGGGAAGCTTTCCTGAGCCTTGGGGCCTGGCTCACAACAGATCCTAGACTTCTTTTGTCCCTTGCTGCCTATCTGTAAGTAATAAACCTGCTTCACATAACTTGCATGTGAGTGTGTTCTGTCACACTGGACTAGAACAAATTGGTAACCAGTACATGGTGGACCTAAATAGTAGCCCAGGGGACAGCAGAAAGATGTATTTAGACTCCTGTTACTGGTGGTTGGCATAGTGATGATCTTCCCTATTCTCCACGCTGTGGCAGTCCTCCCTTAAGATTGCTAATTATTGGATATGCTTCACACTATGTAACAAGGTAACGTAAACGTGACACTGAATGACTTCTAGCTAGGACACAGAAAGCCTTGCAGCTTCACAGAACAATTGCTCTAAGTCAGCAACCATATAAAAAGTCAGCCTAGGCCGGGAGCAGTGGCTCACGCCTGTAATCCCAGCAGTTTGGGAGGCTGAGGCGGGCAGATCATGAGGTCAAGAGATGGAGACCATCCTGGCCAACATGGTGAAACCCTGTCTCTATTAAAAATATAAAAATTAGCTGGGCATGGTGGTGCACACCTGTAGTCCCAGCTACTCAGGAGGCTGAGGCAGGAGAATTGCTTAAACCTGGGAGGCAGAGGTTGCAGTGAGTGAGGATTACGCCACTGCACTCTAGCCTGGTGACAGAGCAAGACTATGTCTCAAAAAAAGAGTCAGTCAGTCTACCCTAAGACCATGATGTTTTAAGGAAGCCCAAGCTAGCTGTGAGGAAAGGGCCTGTGGAGAGAAAATCAGACCTCATCTGTTCCAGCCATCTTAGCCCAGGCACCAAACATGGGTGTGAAGAAGCTATCTTAGACATCAAGCCCTGTGGAATCTTCAAATGACTGGAGCCATAGTGTATGTGACTGTAATCATATGCACGACCTCAAAATAGAAACATCCAGCTGAGCCCATTCAACCCACAGGACCATGAGAGATAATAATAAACTGCTATTTTTAAGCTAAATTTGGGATAGTTTGTTATGTAGCAATCGATAACCTAAATAATAAAGCCTGGGAAGAGGGAAAGATGGGCAATAAAATAGAACGTGTGGCTTGAGACAATGTAAATGAAAATGAGAAATATAGCAAAATACATGTATTTAAAGTGGAAAATACTAAAAATTTCATTTTTAGAAGTGAAGGCTGATCTACTAAATTTTACTAGGTATAATGTAAAAGGAATTTGCTCTTTGCACATTAAATTGTAAAAAAAGTCATAATATGTTTTAAATAAAAGGTAAATTTATGAAAGAGAATGGAGTTTGGGGAAAATAAATTCATTAAATTTTTAATATTTCTTCTACTTAAAGCCACATATGCTAACTATGCACACAAACAATGTAAACATGTTTTAATACCTAAAGTTAACACTTACTCAATTTGGCTTCTTCCGTCTTTGTTTTCATCTTTCCGTGAATTAAACTGAGTGCAAATGAGCCATTGATCTGGTTGGCTGAGTGAATCAATGTGGCTTTACATCTTCTATTGCCATTACCTTGTAACAAGAGATAATAGCTTGAACACTCTCCTTTCACTTCAACATCTGGAACTAAACAAAAACAGTTATCTTGTTAAGTATGGTAAAATTCAGCACACAACACAACAGAATCATACATTTGATCCATAGGATATAATAAAATTTTTATGTTATTTTAAAACAAGCTATTCATACATTCAGGGCTAGTAGTCGTTCATTTAATTGAGAAGGCTGTTAAGGCAAAAAATCATAACAAACAATTACAAAGCATAAATCTTTTATGTGTACTCATTCTTTAACTTTTGATGTGGCTTACCCGAGTTCTACAGTATATTTCTTAAATAACCACATCAATAATGTTTACAGCTTCCATTTCTTTAAAGGGGAATAAACTGACTCCTACAAACACACACAACTTAATTGATGGGAGCAGAAGGGTACAGCTATACTTGGGAGTAGCTTTTTGCTTCTTGCAGTGGGCATCCATAATGTATTTTACAGAGGGAATGGAGAGCATTCATTAATCTGGCATGCCAGTTATGTGAAGGTCAGTTAAGACAGCATCTAGTATATTTTAAAAGCAAATCAAGTGAGGGTTATAGTGAAGGTTGAAGAAAAACTGTGAAGCCTTTGAGATTAAAAATAGAAGTAGAATCTTTTTTTGTTGAAGATGGTGAGTTGGACATAAACATTTATATTCACTAGCTCCTGAAATTCCACTAAATGAGAATAAAGATATCTTAAAAATAGCATAAATCTACAAAAAACTAATATCTGGAAGAGACAACAACTAAAATTTGAAAGCAGAAAAGTATATGAACAATTGGCAACAAACTTCAATCTCTCCGCTGCTAAGGAAGCTGAGAAAAACAGCAGAGAAAGCCCCAAAGCAGCACAATTTATACATGCATCCTCAAGAGGTCTGGAATGGTGACCCCAGATGGCACTGGAAGCAAAACAAAGCTGGAATAGGAACAGAGTTTGAAAGTCAACTTGAGAAACAGGCCTCCTGATCCCTTATTCTATTCAGGCAAATGACTGTCAGAAGATTAGAGGTTTATTCTCTGGATAGGGTAAAACGAAGTGTCCTTGGCTTGAGATATATAAGACAGAGTTAAGGGCTGATTATCAGGGAATAAAAGTGAATGCTTACCTCTTTAAAAAGTTATCTATGTCTCTATTTCCCTTAAGTTTATTTTAGGGGCTATCAGGATGGCAGGGTGAGAAAGTCTGTGGACCCACTCCCCAGCAATACAAGCACAACTGGTGAAATGATCCTAAGGGTATATACCAAATTAAGAAACATTTATTCAGGAAAATATACTAAGATTAGGGTTGGGAAGAAGCAGGTTGGACAGACTGGAGCTTCTACCTATTGAGTCGGGAATGGGTTAGGAAGAAGCAGATTGTGGCTTAGTTTTTAAGAGTCCACAGGACTTCAGTCGCAGCCTGCTTCTCCCCACCCATTCCCAAAGCAGATGAACAGAAACTCCAATCAAAGTGACTGTGGCCAAAAAGATGGGTCTCCCTCTTCCCTCGCTTCCAATAAAGGGTTACAGCATCTCATGGGAAGGAGCAGGCTGTCAGCAACTTCTCATCCCCTCATTCTGAGTTGAAAAGACTAAATTCCTGATGCGTATGATGAGAATTCGGGGACTTCTTTCTCCACCTAGCTCCTACTCATAAGGTAGAGGTTCTATCCCAGGATAGGAAAGCTGAGAAAATAGGGACCCAAATTCCCCACCTCGGCGCATTCACAGGGCAGTTTCTACACTGGGAGAAGTATATAAAGAAGACCAGAAGCTACATGCTGGCCCAGCTACCAAAGTAGTGGCTCAGAGATTTTGCCCAGGGGAAGAGACCTTAAAACAGAAGGCCCTAAACTCTACCCAAAGAAACTGACTTCATCTGACTCAGATTGCAGTAAGTTGGAGCCTAAAGGGGGTCTCAAAAACTATGGAGACTTGGTAATAAGCAAATAAAAGGAGGCTGGTAGTTCACCTAATTAAGAGAAACAAGCAAAAGATCTAGTTCATTAGAGAGAACGGGGGAATGAGACAGCTAAGAAGCGTCATCTTGGTGTCAGAATTCAAATCAAAGAATGCCCACAAAAATGAATCAAATTTAAATGGATGTGGAACAATTTAAGCCCCAATGCATTGTCAAAAACAATAAAGCAATTAGTGAAGATGGCAATTAGTGAAGTATAAAGCAGCTACGTGTGACAGCAAATGAGACAGACAAAGAAGGTATCAGTGAAAGGGAAAGTGAGTCAGGCAGAGACCACTGGATTCCCAGGGTGAATCTGGCCACGCTGAAGGCTGCACCCTCTGAAGAGTGAAACCAAAGTCAAACAGACTTCATTAAAATTCATACTACAAGCAATACAAGCCCAACTCGTACAACAAATAAATATGCAAACAACAAGAAAACAAACCTAATAAGGGGGGAGAGAAATTATTAACCAACAACTACAATATATTACCTAAATTGTCATCTTTATCAAGACATTATGAGACATGCAAAGAAACAGGAATGTGTAATACCTACAGAAGGGGAAAAGCAAGTGATAGAAAATATTCGTGAGAGGTCCCAGAAGTTAAATATAACAAAGACTTCAAAGCAAACATTACAAATATGTTCAAAGAACTAAAGGAAACCACACTTAAAGAAGACACGAAAGGCATGATGGCAGTCTCATCAAATAGAGAATATAGATGAAAGGATATAAAATAAAAACCCGATGGAAACACTGGAATGGAAAAGTACAATAAACTTAACATTAGTCCTTTTAGACACTAATAATTCAGAGAAATCTGGGAAATTAACAAATACGTGGAAATTAAACAACACGCCAACAAATAACCAATGGGTCAAATACGAAATCATAATGGAAATTTAAAAATACTCTAAGATAAATGAAAGATATAAAGTTTATCAAATATAGCTGAAGTAGTGTTAAAGATCTCAATCAATAACCTAACCTTCTACCTTAAGACACCGAAAAAAGAGGAAGCCCAGCAATTCCACTCCCAGATTTATGCCGAAAATGATTTTAAGCCTGTACCTGTATATTCAGAGCAGCATTATTCATAATAGACTAAAAGTGTCAACATCCCAAATGTCCCTCAACTGATGTGTGGATAAAATGTGGTATATCTAAGTGATGAAATATTATTCAGCAATAAAGAGGATGATGTACTGGCATACGCTACAGCATGTACAGCATGGATAAACTTTGAAAACATTATACTAAGTCCAAGAAGCCAGCCATTAAAAACTAGATATTATATGATTACACTTTTATGATATGTCCCAAACAGTCAAATCTATACAGACCAAAATAGATACATGGTTGCTTAGGGGTAGGAGGAGGAATGGGTGGTGGAAATGCACAATGATTGCTAATGCGTATGGGGTTTCTTTCCAGGGAGATTAAAATGCCCTAAACTTGATTGTGGTGATAGTGGCACAATTCTGTGATTATATTTTAAAAGTCACTGAATTGTAAACTTTAAAAGGGTAAAATGTATGGTATGCATTATATCTCAGTAAAACTGTATTTTTAAAAATTATCTTAGGAATGTAAAGTTCTGCTTACAAAAAGAAAGTTCTTGACAGTACTTCAGTTCTTTAGAGACAACCACATAGCATATAAAAGATTCTTTTATATAGTATATAGAATGTCATATATACACATATATACATCCCAAAATACTAAAAAAGTACTGTAATTTTATTACAATAGCTACAGTTTATTTCAGAGATAGGAAGATACTGTGGGTTATAGTCTATTCCCCAAAACAATGATGAAGTAACAAAACAATTTTTACAATCAGATTGCTAGGGTGACATTAATTCTGTTCATAAACTGCAGTTTTACAACATGAATTTAAATAAAGGTTATTAGAAAAGAAAAACACTCGTTGTTACCAGTTTTATTTGAAATTAAGGTTTGCCAAAAGATACAGTGACCTTAATTCATTTACCATTTTAGCTACTTGCTGATTCGACTTATATATATCTCTTCTATCTATGACATTCTTTCCACATGTATTTTAAATCTCATCACCTTTATTTGCATTTTAATTACTGAAGCTTGTAATTACAACAATCTTATTTTCCTCAAAAGAAAAATATTTACTGTAAAGAATTCTCCTAGCCATAATGACTCTGCAGTCATTTAAAAAATGTTGCTCCAGATTTGGCAG
Organism: Trachypithecus francoisi; assembly: GCF_009764315.1. Classification (NCBI taxonomy): domain Eukaryota; kingdom Metazoa; phylum Chordata; class Mammalia; order Primates; family Cercopithecidae; genus Trachypithecus; species Trachypithecus francoisi. Next base: position 75,266,987 of record NW_022681472.1, on the reverse strand, counting down.
GTGTTAATTGAAGACTTATTAAATAACTTTTATGTAAATGCCACAGAGAGTAACAGATTTACAATTAGCATAGTTATTCCAGCCTCATCATTCTTCCTACAGTAATAAGGGAAAATGATTACTAAAAAAAAGTCTGTCTATTTTCAACTGCTATGTTTATTTACATTATCATTTGATAAGGTGTTAGCTTGTATGCCCCTTCTCCACCAAAAGCATACATATATTTTGGATAATACTATACAGATAAAATGGGAGAAGCAGAAACTACCAAGTGTCTATTAGTTGCATCAAAGTTTACAGATAAAACATAAACCACAATAAAGTCTTATGTCTTTATTAGTATTAGCAAAAAAATTCTTTTTTTTTTTTTTTTTTTTTTTTTTGAGGCGGAGTCTCGCTCTGTCGCCCAGGCTGGAGTGCAGTGGCCGGATCTCAGCTCACTGCAAGCTCCGCCTCCCGGGTTCACGCCATTCTCCTGCCTCAGCCTCCCGAGCAGCTGGGACTACAGGCGCCGCCACGTCGCCCGGCTAGTTTTTTGTATTTTTTAGTAGAGACGGGGTTTCACCGTGTTAGCCAGGATGGTCTCGATCTCCTGACCTCGTGATCCACCCGTCTCGGCCTCCCAAAGTGCTGGGATTACAGGCTTGAGCCACCGCGCCCGGCCAAAAAAATTCTTATATAATAAAAATCAAGTTATATTCTTTGTCAGTAAGTTTCTTAGTGGTTCTTAAAACCCTGTAACACTCATTTTTAATGGTTAATATGAAAACAAAATTATAATAATCTAAAGGATAAATAATATTCCACATGATAGAAGGAAAAAAAATATCCCAGGACTATGGGGCAAACAGGATATTCTAGGTAAGTGAATATTCTGACTGATAGTTATTATACATGTTCATAAAGAAAAGGCAAAATAATATAACCAATTATTTTATTTTATTTTTTCTTTTTTTTATTTTATTATACTTTAAGTTCTAGGGTACATGTGCATATCGTGCAGGTTTGTTACATATGTATACTTGTGCCATGTTGGTGTGCTGCACCCATCAACTCGTCAGCACCCATCAATTCCTCATTTATATCAGGTATAACTCCCAATGCAATCCCTCCCCCCTCCCCACTCCCGATGATAGGCCCCGATGTGTGATGTTCCCCTTCCCGAGTCCAAGTGATCTCATTGTTCAGTTCCCACCTATAAGTGAGAACATGCGGTGTTTGGTTTTCTGTTCTTGTGATAGTTTGCTAAGAATGATGGTTTCCAGCTGCATCCATGTCCCTACAAAGGACTAAAACTCATCCTTTTTTATGGCTGCATAGTATTCCATGGTGTATATGTGCCACATTTTCTTAATCCAGTCTGTCACAGATGGACATTTGGGTTGATTCCAAGTCTTTGCTATTGTGAATAGTGCCGCAATAAACATACATGTACATGTGTTTTTATAGCAGCATGATTATATACTGGGTATATAATCCTTTGGGTATACACCCAGTAGTGGGATGGCTGGGTCATATGGTACATCTAGTTCTAGATCCTTGAGGAATCGCCATACTGTTTTCCATAATGGTTGAACTAGTTTGCAATCCCACCAACAGTGTAAAAGTGTTCCTATTTCTCCACATCCTCTCCAGCACCTGTTGTTTCCTGACTTTTTAATGATTGCCATTCTAACTGGTGTGAGATGGTATCTCATTGTGGTTTTGATTTGCATTTCTCTGATGGCCAGTGATGATGAGCATTTTTTCATGTGTCTGTTGGCTGTATGAATGTCTTCTTTTGAGAAATGTCTGTTCATATCCTTTGCCCGCTTTTTGATGGGGTTGTTTGTTTTTTTCTTGTAAATTTGTTTGAGTTTTTTGTAGATTCTGGATATTAGCCCTTTGTTGCAAAAATTTTCTCCCATTCTGTAGGTTGCCTGTTCACTCTGATGGTAGTTTCTTTTGCTGTGCAGAAGCTCTTTAGTTTAATTAGATCCCATTTGTCAATTCTGGCTTTTGCTGCCGTTGCTTTTATAACCAATTATTTTAATAATCATTCCAAAAATGAAATAATAAAACAAAATCTAGTTTCCAATGTAGGCATCTTAGGAGGCTACACTCTTTTCAACAATGAGATCGCTGTTTAACTCTAGACTTAACTTTTGAAACAGCCCTTAGTGCCAGCTGGGGAGGCACAAGAAAAAAAAAAATCAATCTAATTACTTTATATGCATAAAGTATCTTAAAAAATGTATTTCCTAGCCTGACACCCCATCATATTCATCAGACTAAGCTTTGAACAATTTAGCATAAAACTAGGCTGCCACTGACAAAATGACTGTGGCTCAATTTTTTAAAAAATCTAAAAGAGTTTAAAAAATGACAGTACTGGCCGGGCGTGGTGGCTCACACCTGTAATCCCAGCACTTTGGGAGGCTGAAGTGGGTGGATCATGAGGTCAGGAGATCAAGACCATCCTGGCTAACACGGTGAAACCCCATATCTACTAAAAATACAAAAAATTAGCCGGGCGTGGTGGCACACGCCTGTAATCTTAGCTACTCAGGAGGCTGAGGCAGGAGAATCGCTTGAACCCAGGAGGGGGAGGTTGCAATGAGCCGAGATCACGCTACTACATTCCAGCCTGGGTGACAAAGCAAGACTCCGTCTCAAAAAAAGAAAAAAGAAAAGGAAAAAAGAAAAAAGGATAGTACTGTTGAGTAGGTGTATAACTCACTACTGTGAAAATTATAAAAACACAGGATTTATAAATTCCACCATGACTATTTTAAACAATTAAGTAATATTAGGGTCATAAACTATACACATTTCCTCTTAATTGCAATATAAAAAAATACACAATTTGAAAGCTACAATGAATAGAGAAGCCATTCAGAAGATATTTCCAGATCTTATTCATTATGAACAGCAATTATTTCTTTGTTGTTTCACAGACATAGAAGCATATAAGATTGGAGAGAATAACAAAAAGCTACTGCAGAATTTAGAAAGAGTGTACCTTCCATTACCAATTTGATTCAAACACGTTTGAGATATAGTAAGCAAGTAGTAGTATCCTCATTTTCTAGATAAGGAATTAAAAGGCCTAAAGCAGTGATTCTTAAATTTTTTCTGCCTCAAAGCATCTAAAGGATTCTTCAGTAATAGTGATGTCACCTAGTGTTGGGGAAAGCACCACCTAGGGCAGAGGTTCTCAATCTTGGATATACATTTGAACCACCGAAGATGCTTTAACAAACCACTGACACCCTGGGTCCACCCCAGAGATTTGGGTTGAATTATTTTCAGGTGGAGCTCAGCTTGACCTTTTAAAATAACTGTCAAGGTGATTCTAATTTACAGCTGGTATTAAGAATCATTGAACCAGAGAGAGAAACAAAACTCTGCATTTAGACTGAAGGACCTAAATGATTCTTAGAAAAAAAGTGATTCTTTAAATAACTTTAAATAACTGTCAAAATGATTCTAATTTGTAGCTGGTGTTAAGAATCATTACGCTAGAGAGATAAATAAAACTCTGCATTTAGGTTGAAGGACCTAAATGATTCTTACAAAAAGTGATCCTTACAAAAAATAAAAAACTTTAATAGTGTACAATTACATATGTATTTACATATGTACAAATATTAAGGTCTAATAAATTTCGGGAAATGTAAACAACTTTGCATCCATCACTATGATCCAGTTTTGAGAAACTTCCATCACACCTTTGCAGTCGATCTCCCTTCTATCCATGGCCTCAGACAACCACTGATCTGCTTTGTTTCCTGCCTTTTATAGAAATTTCATACATATAATCTTACAATAAATAATCTAATCTTGTCTGACTTTATTTATAAACTTAGCATTATGTTTTTCAGGTACACCCCAAACTTTTCATGCCTTCTCATTCCTCAGTATTCCACTATATGCAAAAAAAAGATCTCTTCACCAGATGATAGATATTTGCATAGTTTCCAAGTGTTGGCTATTACGAATAATGCTTTTATAAACACTTGCATATAAACCTTTGAGTAAACATATGCTCTCATTTCTCCTGGGTAAATATCTAGGAATGAAAGGTCTGGGTTGTACAGTCAAGTGCAATTTTAACTAACAAACTGGTTTCCTTAGTAGATGTGCTATATTGCACACCCCCAGCAACAATGTGTGAGATGTGCAGTTTCTCCACATCCACATCAACATATGATAGTCACTGTTTTAAATTACAGCTGTTCTAGTGAGTGTGTTGTAGAATCACATTTTGGTTGTAATTTGCATCTCCCAAAAGACTAATGATGTCGGGCATCTTTTCATGGAGTTTACTAGTCATTCATGTATCTTCTTTGGTGAAATGTCTATTCAAGCATTTCGCTCACTTATTAATTGGGTTGTTTTATTATATATAAAATTGTGAGAATTTTTCAAATATATCTGTCCATTATCAGATATATGATTGGAACTATTTTCTCTACGTAGCTTGTTTTTAAATGTTCTAATAGTGTTCATCAAAAAGTAAGCATCTGAACCTTGGTGAATTCTACTCTATAAATTTGTTTTCTTTTTCTAATTTATAGATCTGTAATCTATGTTATCTATGTTATCTTACAAAAGTTTTATAATTTTAGCTCTTGAATTTAGTTATATGACCCATTTTGAGCTAATTTTCATTTAAAGTAAAAGGCTAAATACATATATATACATATAAATAATTTTTACATATGGATATCCAAGTTTTCCAGCAGTGTGTTGAGACTGTCCTTTTGCCATTGGCATCTGACTCTATTCTGTTCCATGGATCTATGTATTCTTAGCCCAACACCACAATGTCTTGATAACTGTGGCTTTATAATAAGTCATGAAATCAGGTAGCTAAGTTCTCAAATGTTGTTTTTACTTTTCAAAATTGTTCTGGTCATTTTAGGTGCTTTGCAATTCCATATAAACTTAGGATTAGTTCGTCAATTTCTTTTATGTCTTTTTTATTTTTATTTATTTATTTATTTTTTTGAGATGGAGTCTCGCTCTATCACCCAGGCTGGAGTGCAGTGGCATGATCTCGGCTCACTGCAACCTCTGCCTCCTGGGTTCAAGCGATTCCCCTGCCTCAGCCTCCAGAGCAGCTGGGATTACAGGCACCTGCCACCATGCCCAGCTAATTTTTGTATGTGTCTGTTCTGTTCCATTGGTCTATATATCTGTTTTGGTACCAGCACCATGCTGTTTTGGTTACTGTAGTCTTGTAGTATAGTTTGAAGTCAGGTAGCGTGATGCCTCCAGCTTTGTTCTTTTTGCTTAGGATTGTCTTGGCTATACGAGCTCTTTTTTGGTGCCATATGAAATGTAAAGTAGTTTTTCAATTCTGTGAAGAAAGTCAGTGGTAGCTTGATGGGGATAGCATTGAATCTATAAATTACTTTGGGCAGTAAGGCAATTTTCATGGTACTGATTCCACCTGTCTATGAGCATGAAATATTTTTCTATTTGTTTGTGTCCTCTCTTATTTCCTTGAGCAGTGCTTTGTAGTTCTCCTTGAAGAGGTCCTTCACATCCCTTGTAAGCTGGATTCCTAGGTATTTTATTCTCTTAGTAGCAATTGTGAGTTCACTCATGATTTGGTTCTCTGTTTGTCTATTATTGGTGTATAGGAATGCTTGTGATTTTTGCACACTGATTTTTTGTATTCTGAGACTTTGCTGAAGTTGTTTATCAGCTTAAGGGGATTTTGGGCTGAGACGATGGAGTTTTCTAAATAAACAATCATGTCATCTACAAACAGACAATTTGACTTCCTCTCTTCCTATGTGACTACCGTTTAATTTCTTTCTCTTGTCTGATTACCTTGGCCAGAACTTCCAATACTATGTTGAATAGGAGTGGTAAGAGAGGGCATCCTTGTCTTGTGCCAGTTTTCAAAGGGAATCCTTCCAGGTTTTGTTCATTCAGTATGATACTGGCTATGGGTTTGTCATAAATAGCTCTTATTATTTTGAGATACGTTCCATCAATACCTAGCTTATTGAGAGTTTTAGCATGAAGGGGTGTTTATCAAAGGCCAAAAAGACCAAGTTTAAAAAATTATTTTCAATGAAAGTATACATTATGTGACAAAACAAATCATGCATGGCCTTTAGATACATTCAAAATTAGGTAGAAATTCTAATTCCACCCTGTGACATTAGATAAGGTTCTTGGTTTCCTTGATTACCTTATTTTTCTCAATTGTAATATAAAGGATTTTTTAAAAACCTACTTCTCAATATTGTTTTGAGAATTAAAGATAATGAATCTACAGCATATGGCACATAGTAGGCCTTCAATATTGGGAGATAAAATTTTTTATTACTTATCTATGATTTGTTTAGGTTGCACATGATCATTTAATTTTTTGACAACTTCATAAAATATCTCTGTAAACATGGTGAGCCAGCCATTTTTCACTATTCATCTGTCTTCTCAGTAAGTTTTACATATAGACATTTTTCTTTTGAAATGTAATATGGTTGACTTAATTGCATTTGTTTGTACAGTGCTTTTGCATTTTTCCTGTATCATAATAATTTCTGGGAATTTATTGAATACCAGTTTTAAAAGGCATTCATCTGCTATTATAATTAAACCATACTTCAAATTGGGCACTGTTTGTCCATTTTAGTTCACTCTATGAAACTGCTGATACAAAACAATTTTTGATATACAAAAACAACATATGGTTCAAATTAATACATATATATTTTTTATTTCATCAAAGGATGAAACTGATAAAAATTGGAGCACAAATTTTGGTTCATACTACATGGATGGAGTTCATTCAAAGTCTTTCTTTAACTGTCTGGAGAGCAGTTATTACTATCTAGAAATATATACTTCACTCATTATTTAACAAACACTTTTGAGTAACTGTTAAGTGTCAGGCAGACACACATTTAGTACATTAGACAGCATGAGTATTAAGGCAAAAAGATAAAGCTAGGAAGATGAATAAGAGGTCAGGAGAAGAGTCTGTTTGCAACGTTAGATGGGCTGGCAAAAAAGGTCCTAAAAGAGAAAAATGATTTTGGAGTAAAGACCTGAAAAAATTAGGAACTAGTCATATGGCTATCTGGGGGAAAAACTAAACCTGTTACCTCCACCATAAAGTAAGCTCCATTAGGGCAAGGATTTTGTTCTATTTACTGCTGGTCCAGCATGTAAAACAGTGCTTAATATAGTGTAAGTGCCCGATAAAAATATCTGTTGAAAAAGCAGATACTTAACGCATATACAAATATGTTTAAATGTTCAATACACATAAAGTTGTTTTTATGATTAATAATAGTATAACTATTGCATACCTTGCTTTTTTCATTCAGTATGTCTTGGGGATTTTTCCGAGTCAGTGACTACTAAATACAATGTTATAATAACTTCTGAATATCTATTTTCTGTGGTACAGTGTAAATTCCATTAGAGGAAGACTCAAGTCTATCTCATGAATCAGTAACCCCAAGATAACAGTACCATGCCTGATACACAATATCTGCTGTATATTCAAATAAATGAATAAAAGGTATAACTCACTAGATGTATGAATGAATAATAAAGTCACAAAGGAGTAAAATCAAGGAATACTTTCAGGAAACAGTACAAAGTTAGAATGAAGATTCTGGAACATATGTGGCAACAACAGAGAACAGTTGGGCATAATTCAGAAGACTGTGGAGAAACAGAGTCATGGTGTAGGAGAATGATCTGAGAGTCGCTATATGATAGTGAGAAAGGGTATTGTTAGTGATGTTAGGAAGGGATAGGAAGTTTGCCAGGTGTGAGTTATTGAAGCTTTTACATTAGCTAAAACTCAGCTTCTCTATTTTTACAAAAAAAAAATTCCATTAATGGGTAAGAATTTCTCCTACAGAGAGAATTATGGGTAGAAGAGAACTGAATAATAAACTGTCCAGTTTGATTTTATTTCTACTTCTAAGATTTTCTTTTTAAATACTGTAAAGTGTCAGCTTAATCAGCCCTTAATGGTCCAGTCTAATCAGTAATCAACAATCTGGCTTCAAAGATTATGTGATCTGTGTCTTATTATTATTCACAAGTTACCAATATTAATGCTCAATTTTCAAGAAGAGATAATTTTAAAAAATCAAATCAAGCCACATGGTATTTTCTTAAAATTACAATGGAAATCATGCCAAAAAAACCCCACACCTAAGTTAAGAGTAAATTACCTTAAAATCAGAAGTTCCAACGTAATGGTTGTTTGAAGCTGGAGAAAGTTACAAGAGGAAAAATAAATAATGAATGGGCTGCCAGAATATACTCAAGTTTACTGAGGAGATGTTAATATTATGATTAACTGATTGCATATGTCTACATATGTTTAATCAATTTTGGACATATGTAAAGCTGAGAAATGGATCAGTATTATTCCATGATTATATGTAGAATAAGTGAAATTGATTATATTGCCACTCAGAAAATCTATTTCTGATTTTGTTTTAGCAAGTGCCAAAATTACCCAATATATATTTGTTCCCTGTGAGATGAGAATGGTTAAAAGCTGTACTTATTCATGTATTAGTATGGTGCCGTAAGTTACAGTAATAATGTCTCCTCCCACAGGAAACTTCTCTTCAACTCTTAAGGCTATGTTAGGTGATACACTCTGGAAGTACCTTTCATTTTGCCTTCACAATGTTGGCTAAACAGACATAATTATTTTCCTAGGTACATTCCTCACTTGAGTATAAATTTCACAAAGAAAAAGACCATGAATCTACTTCCTCAAGTGTAAAAACCCAGTTTGATGCTCCTTTATTTCCCACACTTTGCACCATGCTCTTTATCAATGGTATTTTAATGCTGATGTTAACGATAACTTGCTAGGGTCTTCCAAAGATCATTTACCATATCATTTCCTAACTTTCCCTCCACTTTCACCTTACATGCAGGTACAATTTGCCCTCTACATCTACGGGTTTCACACTGTGGATTCAACCAACCACGAATTGAAAATCTTCCAGAAAAAATTTAAAAATAACAAATTAATAACTGAGAAGAATATAAATTTAAAAAACCATATAGTATAACAAGTATTTACAGGGCATTTACATTGTATCAGGCATTATAAGTAATCTAGAGATGATTTAAAGTATACAGGAGAATGTGCACAGGTTATATGCAACTATTACTCCATTTTATATGAGGGGTTTGAGCATCTAGGAATTTTGTTATCCACAGGGGTCCTGGAACCAATTCCCAGTGGATACTGAGGGATGACTGTATTTCTAAAGACTCTATCCTTAGCTCTCTTCTCTAGCCATGTTCTTTATATGTTGTTGTTTTCAACCATTCCTAACTAACATTCTACATTCCTAACTAGTAGGCACCTATGGTAGACTTTTTACATTGGTGGCTTCCTATTATTCACATCTTTAGATAGGTACTTCCTCCTTGAATTTGGACTATTCTTGTAACTAGCTCTAAATAACAGAATGTAACAGAAGTAAAGTCCTGGGATTAAGCCTTAAAGTCTTGGTAGTTTCAAGTTCTCTATGTTTGTCCTGAGCCACCATGGAAAAACTCCAGCTAACTTGCAGGAGAGATCATGTGAGAAGACCATGTAGCAAGGAAAAGGCTCTGAGACTAAATGGAGAGAAAAAGCCAGCCAGCTCTGCTGAACCCAGCCCCCAAATGATTTGCAAGTTCAAAACGCCCACATCAATGACCTCTGGTGAGATCAGTAGATGCTGAGGGCAGCTCAGACTGCAAAACTATAAGCAGATAAAGTGTTTGCTCTTTCAAGTCACTAAGTTTTGGGATGGCTTATTACACAATAGATAAAACTGCTGGAAAACTCAAAATCCAAATATCCAGCCCTATTATCTAGAGATCTGTACCTAAAATTCAAACTCTACATTTAAATTTCCACATAGATATCTTACCTACATTTGGAATTCAACATCTGCTAAAATAGAATTCAGTATCTCTCCTGTTTCTTATATGGAAAAATAGAAGATCTATACTGTATAAGCTACTGCTTTTAAAATTGTATTCCTCAAAATTCAAGGGCCCTGTGGAGTATTTCTACAGATTTCTTCATAATTCTTCTGGTACACATGTCTCAATTACAGTTCTTAGTCCCATCACATTATGGGTCACAAAAACTATAAGCTAAAAAAAAGTAAAAAATTTTTGTTCAATTTAAAAAACACACATCAAAGCCAAAGTATGATGGAACACATTTCATCAATGTGACTTTGGGAAAGTAATTTTAACATTCTAAGCCACAATCACCTCATGAAATACTAGGGTTTAGACTTAATCTCTGATTTTATAACAGAAATTTTCATTTGGATAAAGACATCTTGAATATACTAGGGGAACCGAGTGGGAACACAGAGTAGTGGTAGAGAGCACAAGAGCACAGGTTCAAACCCTTGGAGAAGTGACAGAGCCATAGGTTCTGTCAACTAATAGCTTTGTCACTTCTCTAGGCTCCAATTCCTTCATCTATAAAATGGGGATAAAAATAAGTATACGGGGTTATTACAAAATTAAATGAATCAGTATATCTAAAATAGAATACTTGGAATAGTGTGTAAGATACAGTTAAACTGTTAAATAAAAAACCTTAGGTCAGGCGCAGTGGCCCATGCCTGTAATCCTAGCACTTTGGGAGGCGGAGGCGGGTGGATCACTTGAGGTCAAGAGTTCGAGACTAGCCTGGCCAACATGGTGAAACTCCATCTCGACTAAAAATACAAAAATTAGCCAGGCGTGGTGGTGGGTGCCTGTAATCCCATCTACTAGGGAGGCTGAAGCAAGAGAATCATTTGAACCCAGGAGGTGGAGGTTGCAATGAACCAAGATCGTGCCATCACACTCTAGCCTGGGTGGCAAAGTGAGACTCTATCTCTAAATAAATAAATAAATAACTTCTACTAATTTCTTCAAAAAATTATCACAGGTTTTTTTTTTTAATGTACCATATAATAAATGAACCGCTCTTTTCACATATTTGATTCCTGAAACATCTCTAAAAAAACCCACGTTCAATATAATTAGCTATCTAATGAACCAAGAGTTCTGCCTTTAGATCACTAGCATTTTAAATGAATATGGTTAGAGATACTTTATGTTACAGTAGGTTGCAATTAAACATCTGAAAATGATGTAGACTCCTGGTAATCAATAGCAATAATATGAAATACTGTTTTCTCATATAGAAATGTTATCTTCACTTCAAATTTGATACATACATTAACTATGCTGCATCATTAAAACAATTGAAACATGTAATACTCACCACTGATTGTTTTAGGCTTTTTAGCTATATATTCCTTCCATTTTCTTGAACTGAGTTGGTTGGGAGGTGGAATAAGTATGTTACTAACGGTACATGGCAATACAAAAAGAGCACCAACCTGGATAAAACAGATCATATTTTCATTGATTGCACACTGAGATTCACTCTTGAATAGTGCCAAGTGACAATTTTCCACTCATATTTCACCAATTTAACATGCATTTAGTAATGCCCTCTCCAAAAACCTCCACTATAAAGACTAAAAAGTAAGAACAGTGGCCCACCCTCTGTCAAAATAAAACAAAACAAAAGCTAAAACGCAGACAAACAAAAACAGTAAAGGCATTAAATGCTACAGGCTTCCCTTTTCCACTGAGGTATACATCTCTGAAAAATTCACAATATTTGCTTCAAGTTCAGGTTGTGGATATAATTTATTTGTGTATATACAAAACAGTGTAAGGCTGAGCTTTAGCACCAAAATATTTTGTATATTTAACCATCATCTTATAACTTTTTGACTAGATGGATTATTGTACTAGTTTCAAAATTAGAATACATTTGCTGGCAATTTAGAAACTTTGTTCCTGGAAATCAGAGATTTAATGCTAATAGGTACAAACTGAGAAGACAATGAATTACATGGTAGAAAACATACAGCAACTTCTGACTGATTTATGAGCAAACTCAGCTTATTCATCTTTCTATTGCCAGGGCTGGGGATACAGATGCTTATTAAATATTGGTTCACCAAAATCACCATAATATATTTAGGTAAACTCTCAGTTTACTAAGGCCTGAATAAAACAAACCACAATTCTGAAAGTTATATTTTTCCAGTTAATTCAGAAATGCAGCTACATCAATCAGCACATCTCAGTAAAAGGTATTTCATTTTAAAACTCTGAGAAAATTTAGGCAAAGCTTTTGCCAAAGATCTTAGAGTTAGTGCAAAATCATTTTTAATTGTCCTATATTGATGGACTGGTTACATGAAATATGTGATCACTAATATTTTAATGTTTTGTTGCTATTTATTATTTTTACTTATGCATTCTTAATTCACAGATATAAAAATAAATATTAAAGTTGGTGCAAACGTAATTGTGGTTTTTGCATTGTTGAAATTTGCCGTTTGATATTGGAATATGTTCTTAAATAAATGTGGTTATGTTATACATCATTTTAATGAGCATTTCTCGCTTTATATTTTCTTGTTAATAACTTATTACTTGCTGTTTATGTTTATTTTAGACTATGGAAATGATGTTAGACAAAAAACAAATGTGAGTAATTTTCTTATTCGAGTTCAAAACAGGTCAAGAAGCAGTGGAGACAACTTGCAACATCAGCGCATCTGGCCCAGGAACTGCTAATGAACATGCAGTGCAGTGAAGGTTCAAAAAGTTTTGCAAAGGAGATGAGAGCCTTGAAGAGGAGTGGGATAGTGGCTGGCCATAGGAAGTAGACAACAACCAATTGAGAGCAATGATCGAAGCTGATCCTCTTACAACTACAGAAGAAGTTGCAGAAGAACTCACTGTCGACCATTCGGCATTTGAAGCAAATTAGAAAGCTCAATAAGACCAGGCATGGTGGCTCATACCTGCAATCTCAGCACTTTGGGAGGCCAAGGTGGGTGGATCACCTGAGGTCAGGAGTTCGAGACCACCCTGGCCAATATGGTGTAACCCTGTCTCTACTAAAGATACAAAAATTAGCCAGGCATGGTGGCACACGCCTGTAGTCCCAGAAACTTGGGAGACTGAGGCAGGAGAATTGCTTGAACCCGAGAGGCAGATTGCAGTGAGCCCAGACTGAGCCATGACACTCCAGCCTGGGCAACAAAGTGAGACTCTATCTCAAAAACAAAACAAAACAAACAAATAACTAAATAAACCCCCAAAAGCTCAATAAGTAGGTGCCTCATGAGCTGAGCAAAAACTTTAAAAATCATCGTTTTGAAGCGTCGTCTTCCCTTATTCTATGCAACAACGAACCATTTCTCAATCAGATTGTGTGACGAAAAGTGGGCGATGACCAGTCTCGTGACTGGACCGAGAAGAAGCTCCAAAGCACTTCCCAAAGTCAAACTTGCACTAAAAAGAAGATCATAGTCACTGTTTCCTGGTCTGCTGCCATTCTGATCCATGACAGCTTTCTGAATCCTGGTGAAATAATTACATCTGAGAATTATGCTCAGCAAATCAATGAGATGCACCAAAAACTGCAACACCTATAGCCGGCATTGGTCAACAGAAAGGGCCCAAGTCTTCTCCATGACAACACCCAACCACATGTCACATAACCAATGCTTCAAAAGTTGAATGAACTGGGCTACAAGTTTTGCCTCATCCATCACATTCACCTGACCTCTCACCAACTGACTGCCACTTCCTCAAGCATCTCAACAACTTTTTGCAGGGAAAATGCTTCCACAGGCAAGGCAGGATGCAGAAAATGCTTTCTAAGAGTTCATAGAATTCCAAAGCATGGATTTTTATACTACAGGAATAAAAAAACTTAATTCTCATTGGCAAAAATGTGTTGATCGTAATGGTTTCTATTTTTATTCATAAAGATGTGTTTGAGCCTAGTTATAATGATTTAAAACTCATGGTCTGAAACCACAATTACTTTTACATCAACCTAATATGTTAGGAACAAAATAAGAAAGGTTAAAAGAAATATGCTTATTTTTCTTTATTATTATAGCCATAATCTTTTTAAAGTCAAATATATTTTATGTAGTTAAGAATTAGAAATTAAAAATAAAAATATTTAGCAATAGAAAATAATCATTAAATATAAAAAATATATCTAATTTTCTCGACATTAAATCCTAGTTCTTCTTTCTTGCATATATAAGACTCCATAGCCCAAAAAATGTGACCAGACTGTATAGTCAAAAAGGTGGACAAGGCTGTAATGTGAGTATGCCAGACTGGGTCCCAGTTACAGCTCTCTCAACATTTTAGAGATGCTAATTGCAGTTAAATGCATTACTTACAGCCTAATATAAATGCGGTGGGACCATTAGCTGAAATGGCCACACTTCGGAGACAGCCTGATATTGACTGGACATTTGCTTCAAATATGAAAATAAGTATTTCTAAATCACATAAACTATAATTCCCTACAAAATAAATTTGTCAGTTGTTTATAATGCATTCTTAATACACCTAGGTACTGATAACTTGCACCCATACACTAATCATTAGATAACTCTGAGACTTGAGGATGATCTGATCTGTTCAGGCTATCATTCTATCTCTAGAATATAAACACCAAATAACATGTCAAATCTGACTTTCAAAATCTTGGGGTTTTTTTGGTTTTTTTTTTGAGACAGTCTCACCCTGTTGCCCATGCTGGAGTGCAGTGGTGTGATCTCGACTCACTGCAACCTCTGCCTCCCTGGTTCAAGCGACTCTCTCGCCTCAGCCTCCCAAGTAGGCGCGTGCCACCATGCCTGGCTAATGTTTTCTATTGTTTTAGTAGAGACGGGGTTTCACCATGTTGCTCAGGCTGGTCTCGGACTCCTGACCTCAGGTGATCCACCCGCCTCGGTCTCCAGAGTGCTGGGATTACAGGCATGAGCCACTGCACCTGGCCTGAGTTTCAAAATCTTGAGTAAGTATTTTCAGTAGGTCCTCTCCAACAAGAGTCATTGTGGAAATCACGTTTCTAGCTTTGCAAATTCCTCTCTTCGAAGAAATATTTCCCAGCCAGAAGATTAATGAACATCATAACTTCCTAACAATCCTATCTTGTCTTTCCCTAATCAAGCTTATAAGCTTTACTCCAAGAAGCTTTTACTTATATTCTGGGGCTAACCATAGCTACATAGAGAGATAATTTGATTAAGCTAAGATGCTGACTGACGATCATACAAAGCAATACAACTTAAGCACCATGAAAGTTTCCTGAGAAAGGGCCTGTCCACCTTATTCTATCCAATATTACAAACAGGCATCTGGCAGATACTAGCAGTAAAAACATTAAAAAAAAGAAAAAAAAATTAATTGTTTAACAAATGAAACCAAAGTTACTTATTTATTTATTTTTTGAGATGGAGTCTCGCTCTGTTGCCCAGGTTCGAGTGCAGTGGTGCGATCTTGGTTCATTGCAACCTCCACCTCTTGGATGCAAATGATTCTCCTGCCTCAGCCTCCTGTATAGCTCGGACTACAGGGAAGCGCCACCACGCCCGGCTAATTTTTTGTATTTTTAGTAGAGACGGGGTTTCACCATGTTGGCCAGGATGGTCTCGAACTCCTAACCTCAGGTGATCCACCCACCTTGGCCTCCCAAAGTGCTGTAATTACAGGCATGAGCCACCACACCCAGCTGAAACCCAAGTTATAAAACACTTCATTTCAAAGAACTGGCATGTAATTATACACTTTTTCAAAAACGTGAAAAATGACTGGGTGCAGTGGCTCACGACTGTAATCCCAGCACTTTGGGAGGCCGAGATGGGTGGGTCACTTGAGGTCAGGAGTTCAAGACCAGCCTGGCCAACATGACGAAACCCTGTCTCTAGTAAATATACAAAAAAAACTTAGCCAAGCATAGTGGTGTATGCCTATAGTTCCAGCTATTTGAGTGGCTGAGCCAGGAGAATTGTTTGAACCCAGGAGGCAGAGGTTGCAGCGAGCCAAGATCACACCACTGCACTTCAGCCTGGGCAACAGAGTGAGACTCCATCTAAAAAAAAAAGTAAAAAACAAATCGTAACTCAATGTATAAGAAAAATAAATTACTTCATATTTAGATTTGTTTTCTAAGTTACATAATATATGGCTTCAAAAATAATCCCTTTTGCTGCATTAAACTGGGAACATAGTTATAAAGTATCTATTCCTTACTAATAAAGTATGTTCTAATATTTTACAGTTGTGGTTCAAGAAGAAAAAATGATAATCTAATACAACAAATTTAAAACAAAACAACTGAAAATACATTATTAAACATTAATAGTTTAGGGTGCTTCTAGAATTAATGTTGCCTATCTTCAATAACTAGATGGACTAATGATTATGTTACACCTGTGCTAAACTATAGGTACAGATCTGATGTTGACTTGAAATAGTCTCTATAAATTAGCGAGGCATGGTGGCACATGCCTGTAATCCCAGCTACTTGGAAGGCTGAGGCAGGAGAATCACCTGAACCTGGGAGGCAGAGGTTGTGATGAGCCGAGCTCGCACCATTGCTCTCCAGCCTAGGTGACAGAGTGAGACTCTGTCTTATTAAAAAAAAAAAAAAAAGGAAAGAGTCTCTATAAGATTTCTACAAATTTCTCTGTAAAATTTCTATAAATTTCACCATACCTTCAAATTACTTAGAGAATATCTAGTGTTTTGTACTTTTAAGGAAACTGTTTCACTTACGTGTGTCAATCATTTGGGCCACATAAACTTCAAAGACAATAAAAAATTATGTAGCAACCATCTTTTACATCATAATTGGTAGTTTATAAAATACATCCAATTTGGTTTTCATTACAACTCTGAAATAGGTAACACGGGGATTATGATTTCCAGTTTGCAATATGAAAAGCTATAAGCCAGTGAGTGGGGCAGCTATGGCTTAAAGTCAAGCTTTCTAAAAACCATGCTCTTCCATTGAAGACTTTCTACTATACCATCTATATTTCTTTCTTCCCTTATCTGACAATATAGATGAGATAATTAATGATAAATAATAATATTCTCAATCCATACAGTGAAGCAGCTCCAAAAGATTAGGTGACTGGACAGGGTTATATAGAGAGCTACTTAGCTACCTGGATTAAAATAGAAACAGGGCATTTTTTATTCTCAGTGCACTTAAAAAATATATACTAATTCATAAGATGTCTCTGCAAATAGTTCTGGAGAAATGTATGGCCTTATTAACCTCTATCTAAAGTAGGGTCTCTTGACTTATTCCCTATCTCAGGCTGTTTATTTCTTCATAATTCTTATTGTGTCTGCAGTTACTTATTTTTTGCTTGTCCCCTAAAATGTAAGTTCCACAAGTATACAAGCATCATCTGTACACTTCATTACTGGGTTCCCGAAATCTAGTATAGTACCTCACACACAGTAGAATACATGTTGGATAAATGATAAAAGATACATTTTAAAATTTCAAAATTCAGCAAATTAGTTATTTTTAGAGGATGAAAGCCAGGGTAATACTGGTAAAGGCCACTTCATCAAATAAATACTTTGGTGCCCTATTCAAAGGACTATTAAATTTATGGAAAAAGAGGCTAGAAGCCAAAATTTTAAGTTAGTATACAGTCAAGTATACATTTTAAGGTCAAAATCATTTTTCCTTTACTATATTGATTTTCTATAGGAATTATAACCAAGACTTGATTATAGCACCATAGGGAAACTGCTATAATTATAAGAATCATTTTCTCCCTGCAGGATTATTTGCTAGTCTACTTGTCATTAAAACAATAAGAAAATGTTAGGTAAATACTGCCAATAAACATTGTGTGCATTAAAAATTGTTTTCCAAGAAACATAACAGTTGAATAAATAACTAGAAAAAAAGCAAACTTTCATTTTTTCCTACTAAAAACTGAATTTGATTTTAAATAGATGATTCCACTTAAAATTATTTATATTGTAATTTTTTTAGTTAAAAATATACCAATTTTACATCATTATATATACAAAATAACTGTTAAAATAGCCATAAATCTCCTAAACATCATCAGAATTTAGAAAGAAAAATTGGAAACTCCCAAATGACAATTTAGTAAACTTTAGCTTTTTCCACTTTCATCCCCTGCCCTACAATGAAGAAAAAAATGCAAGTATATGAATGTCTTCTCATAGAATTGAAATCGCATGTTGAAGAAGTAGGTTAACAATAAAATTACCAGTCATAAAGCTTATTTCTGAAAATCTCTCCTAAAAACAAAATGTCACTTATGTTTGCAGAGTACTTTTACAGTTATTATGAAAAGTCCAAAATATCTTAATATGAGTTAGGACCAAAATTATCCTATATTACAATAAAGAAACCAAGTCATCAAGCAAACAGATTAGTAAGTTACATCCATTTTTTTTTTTTTTTTTTTTTTTTTTTTTTTTTTGAGACGGAGTCTCGCTCTGTCGCCCAGGCTAGAGTGCTGTGGCCGGATCTCAGCTCACTGCAAGCTCCGCCTCCCGGGTTCACGCCATTCTCCTGCCTCAGCCTCCCGAGTAGCTGGGACTACAGGCGCCCGCCACCTCGCCCGGCTAATTTTTATATTTTTTAGTAGAGACGGGGTTTCACCCTGTTAGCCAGGATGGTCTGGATCTCCTGACCTCGTGATCCGCCCATCTTGGCCTCCCAAAGTGCTGGGATTACAGGCTTGAGCCACCGCACCCGGCCTACATCCATTTTCTTACACATCCTTAAGTGGCAAGTATAAAAACAAACAAACAAAAAACCCCCAAGAAACCCTCAATACCTTGCTACACAGAGAAGAAATCTGCTCCAACAGCAACACAGAATTCTGTTTGGTACTGTTTGTCAATCCTCTGTACTAAGGAGTTAAAGAAATTATGTAATGGTACCTGTGAAACAATGTACTCCTTAAAATAAGTTACATTATTTCAATTCTTCCACAGTTGCTTAAATTCATTTATTAAAAAATTTAACTGTAGCTGTTAACAATTACTCCTTTCCCTAAGGATAATTATTTTTCCAATTATTTGTTTAATTCTGAAAATGCCAAAAATTTGTTTAATTATTTGTTTAATTCTGGATTGATTGAGGCAGAGTGGTGTCCACTGAAATGCCCACTAAAATATCTGATTGTATGGAAGTGAGAGTTTGAAAATGAGGATGACAAAAGAATAGAAGGGAAGGTGCTGGTGTGAGAGGCCCTCCGAGAAGAAATGGCCAACATTTTGTGACTAACTAATTGTTGAATTTTATCTTCATAGCTTGCTCCTCTATAATGGGAGATAAGTCTTGTTTAGCATTATTGTTTAAATGCTAAGAAACAGTGCTACTATAAAGAGCATTACTATAAACTATAAGAACAAGAAATTTATAAAAACTGTAGCTTCTAAATAAAAATTCAGAAACACTAGGCTAGTGTTTAATTTCTTTTTATACAAAATGAAATACACCTAAGAACAGAATATTTTGTATAAAAAGAAATTGTATTTCTTTTTATTATACAATTATACAATACAAATTGTATTTCTTTTTATACAAAATGTTCTGTTCTTAGGTGTATTTCTAAACATTCTTCTATATTTTTAAAAGAGAGTTTAAAATATGTTGAATATATTTGCAGATACATATGATACCATTTATATTTACTTAAATACATAAAATGATACATCAGCTGACTGATTCTTATGTTTCTTCATGGTGATGGCAGGAGAAACATTTAAACATTTTTTGAGTATATAAATTACTTGTTTTTTTTTCCCCACAGATTCCTAACATTTCTCCCTCCTCTCTACACCATATACCAGGAAGTCCTCTGCCTATTCTAAAAGCATAAATACAGTATTTGAGGGAAGATTTTTTTTTCCCCAAGTTGTAGAACTTTTCTTAACGTAATGGTAGTAAAAAGTATACTGAGTATTATGTAAAAACACGGTCAAACATCTAAATGTTGGGTGGTACCATGAAAACAGTTTACAGTACACTTTGTAAACCTTTTTGATGCAGAAACTTTTTCCAAGTGATATTTTATCTGGAAACCCAATATTTAGGGCAGAAGAGGTGCTGCTCTGGTTGCAGTAGGAGGGGGCCAAGAGCCATGCCCACTCAACTTATCTTTCAATCCCATTATCCGGAGAACCGAGTCCTCGACTTTCCTTGGAAGATGGTTTGAAAACCATTGGTCTAAGGCAAGAATCTAATGTAAGATAAATATGTCAAACAGCTTCTGCCCAATAAGCTGCTAATAGATGAGGACAGAGAAAAGAAGGATTAATAATAGATTATATCTGAAAGTAACATCTACAGTTATACTGCCAGGTAGAATGCTGGCTAAATGGTTCTCAACAGTAATGTACAATGGATAAAAATTTTTTAAAACTACCTATTATACCTTTTACTACAATGTACATTACCACTCCAACTACCTGAACCTGAACTCCTCTTCCTCTATGAAAATGGCTCATCTCATGTTATCTCAACTAGTGACACCAGTTTCAACATAGGGAATCAACTACACTCTCTGGCCTTCTCACTTTCTCAGCATGTAATAAATAAATCATGATATTGTGTTGATTTTACATCTTTAACACATTGTGTACTTTTCCTGGCTCTCCATTCCAAATGCCACTTGTTTAGTTCGAGCTTTGCTCAGGTTTCCAAAATCCTACCAGCATGATCTAAAATTTACTTCTCATTAAGCTACTGTCTGGCTTATAATCCTTGTATGATGCCTCATTATCTTTCGGATAGAATTTAACCCCAATCATGATATGTAAGGACTTTTAGGACCTGATTAATCTGAAAAGCCTCTCCAATCTGATTACTTAGTAACTGCCCTCAACACCCCCAAACCAAAAAACGACTACTCTTTAGAGATTCTAGACTACAAACAGTTTTCAGCTGGGTAAGGTTCTCCTATGCCTTAGTAAATGTTATCTTTTCTGCAGCAAGGAATTTTCAATAAGAAAATAATGAGTATTTTGATTTAGGCTGACATAATCCAAAGTCATTCATCTGACAATATTGAGTGCTTACTACATGCTATGATATATTGCAGTTACAGACTTCTTCAGCAGAAACATATTGAGTAAAACATAGAAGTCATGGAGATGTATTCCTGGATTTTAGGAAAAGGGAAATTATTTCCCAAAAGCATTAAAACTATTAAAAAAGTACAGTTAACAAAAGCACATAAAATATATACATGGTGATGTCTGGGCAGTAGGTGGGAAGGACAAAGTTTCAGTTAATGCTAGACTAGGTGTCAGAGTATATCAGTCCTATGCTCCAGCAGAGAACATTATAACTGCATTAAAGAAACAAGGCTCAATCACTTCTGTATTATTTCCACAGCTCTATCCACAGAAAAGTCTCAACAATACTGAACAAAAATAAAAATGCTTGCATAGGGAGGAAGATTTCTGATAAAATAGGTATAGGATCCAGAAGGTGGGAAAAGCAAGAACTTCCTTCCCCAGCAACTCCAACAATAAGGAGTCCAGCAGCCTACTTGAACATCAACATTAAAACAATGAATATAATGCAAAATATATATCTAACATGTATATTTACCCAACAATACCAGAACATTCTACCTGACACAGAAAATGTAATCTAAAATGAACATGTAAATGAAAGGATACAACTCAAATTCAATGTCCGACATATAGCAGGAGGGTAGATCTGATAATTTTATCATCTGCACAAATTCTAAAGCAGGGCCATAATAATGGAAAACCTAGAAAAGAAATTAAAATTGTGTAATATTTAAATACCATAAACGAAAGTAAACAAATTAGTGATTAAGGGTTTAAAACTTTAAAATGGATCTTAAAAAGAAACTTTTTACACATTATGCATGCCTAGTATGTAATCCTATATTCTATAGCAGACCAGAATTTCTTCAATTTCAATTCTACCTTTCAGGGTAGAGAAACAGACATGGAGATCACTTAGTAACCAGGAAGAGCTGTCACAGGAGAAAATAAGTATGGGAGGAGGTAAGCAACAGAGGACAACAGTTCTCAACTTTTGCTGTTTATCTTCAACAAGACAGACAGGTGATACAACAGGCTATAGTGTTGAAGAAACAAATTGGCAACCTACCTCTGAAGGTGGAATCTGTAGACTAAAAAAGTGAAAGAAAAGACACTCCAGGATGAACTTAGGTTGAGTGGTACACTGACATTAAAAAAAAAAAAAAAAATTCTAGCAAAAAGACTAAATAAATTACAGAGATAGTGAAGTCAGCATGTGCCAATTAACATAGAAAGCTCCATTCAGAAAAAATAAAATTTCAGTATTATATTTCTTGGGTAAAGCCTAAAACTAAATTAGAATTTGTTATTGAAGGGCTGATATTTCAATAGTTGGAGCCATGTGCTTCACATGAAAGGCAAAGAAAAGAGCACACTTCTTGAAGAAGTTACACAAAGTTTTAGACTTGTAAAAAGTAGAGTAATTTCATCATATATGATTATGTGTGTATATATCTATAAACATATGTATCTATACAGTGTGTGTGTCTATACATATACAGAGAGAGAATATGAATTTTACATTATTGAAGAAGTTGTACCCTAAGATTCTCTTCAACAGTAGCAAAAATTTGGATACATTATTCATACTTGAAGAAAAGTTGAGGTCATGCATCTTTCTATTCTAATCTTTAGAAAAGAATTTAATATTCCTGTGAAAGATGGCCACAGTTACTTAAAGTAAGCAATTCTAAACAAATATTGAGAAATGAGTTCAAATCAGAAATTATACTCTCTGTTTGTACCACCCTTTGATTAGAAAATATTAACCATCAATTTGACATCTTTTTAACTTCATGACCACTGATTTCCACGTTCTTAAATTAGTTCTTTTAAAGTGAATTCTAAGATACCTTCATATAAATATCTCTTCTTATGTTATTTTTCTAATGTTCAAAAGCCAACTAAACCTTTTCCTAATTATTATATTTTATAATTACTTGCATTTTAAGAACAAATGTATAGAAGATATGGGGCAAGAACTGATACTTCTTATACTGTAAGTTAAGCATATGTCAGGTACTATGTCAGATATTAAACTCCTACCTCATATAATCCTCATAACTTTGTAAGATACGTGTGTTACTATTGCCTCCACTTCACAAATGGGTTAATCAATCTACCCAAGGTTATAAACAACAACTTGTAGGTGACATAGTCAGGTTCCAAACTCATGTTTACCTAACACCAAAACATACCCTCTTCTCACTACATCATATTCTCTCCAAACTGAGTCTTAGAAAGGTCACACAGTAAAGTCCAAACCAAAGGTGGTTTCAGAACTCTACTCATTTAGTATCATTACATATCTTTAAACATCTAAAACAATGACAATATCACCAAAATTTAATGCCGATGACACAGTAAAACTGAAGTACTTAATCATATTAAAAACTATGCTAGTGAGCACACTTAAGCACATATATTAGTAATATTAATTCAAGATTCAAACATATTTTATAGGAACAAAAATACACATGAATGATCACACAAAAAAATTAAACACAATTACCTTTGGCAAAATATTCTTATCCTTTGATGGTATTATCTTTTTGGCAAGGAAGTCAGTATTTAAGTTAGATGTACTAAAATTCTCAGGTGTGACTCCCTTTAAAGAAAATTCAGGAAAACTAATTTCAAATCCAAACTGAAAAGAGACCAAGAAAACACAGTTACAAGTATCATGAATAATGCTATAAGATTAATACATCTTATTACAATGTAAAAGTTGAGGGGAAACCCATGTATAAATTTATTTTTGAGTCCTCAGCTCAAAAGTGTGCTTCTTACATTTAGGTATACATCCTATTTTAACTTACACATCAATTTTTCAGTTTTTCATGAAAAGCTCTCATTGGCTCTTTACCAGCTGGCAAGAGTATGTTAAGCTCATTCTACGCAGCCACAGGACCAAACAACCTCCTTTGCATTGTTCAGTATCTGGCTTCCTACCAGTCTGTAAGTTATGCAAAGACAGAAGCTGTCTGTCTTGTTCCTTTTGTTGTTTTTTTTTTTTCTTTTTTGGCTTTGAGACGGAGTTTCACTCTTGTGTCCCAGGGTGGAGTACAGTGGCATGATCTTGCCTAACTGTAATCTCCACCTCCTTGGTTCAAGTGATTCTCCTGCCTCAGCCTCCTGAGTAGTTGGGATTATAGGGAACTGCTACCATGCTCGGCTAATTTTTAGTATTTTTAGTAGAGACAGGGTTTCACCATGTTGGCCAGGCTGGTCTTGAACTCCTGACCTTGGGTGATCCACTCACCTCGGCTTCCCAAAGTGCTGGGATTAGAGGCGTGAGCCACCGCACCTGGCTCTATCTTATTCCTTACTAGATCCTTAGTACAGTGTCTCACAAAGTTTGTCTTTGATAAATGTTGCTGATAAGGTCAATTACTGCAGAAGTAATAATAGCAAGGATGCTAATAATAGTAATGGTAGCCACAGCAACAGTGATAGCTAACGCTTACTGAGTGGTTACTCTGTGCTTTGAATAATTTAATCCTCACAAAAATCTATGAGATAGGAACTATTATCATCATCTTACAAAGACAAATGCAGCACCAAGAGGTTAAGCATTACACATCAGGCTACGTTAAACTAGAAAGAAAAAAGAGTTGGGATTTGATTGTAGGCAATATAACTCTAGAATCTATGTCCTTAATCACCATAATGCCTCTTGACTAAAAAGTTGTTTTCTATCAAAAAAAGTGATTTCAAGTTTTAAATGCTTGTATTACGTGGATGTTGTATTATGTGGACTCTTCTAATCCTGAATTTCTATGAAGTTTCTATTTCATTTTGACGTCTCTTACTATGAAAGAATGTTCGTGGGTTTTGTAAGTCATGTCCATTTTGAAATAAGTGTTCATAGTAATTTATGTATTTAATTTATGGACATTTAATTTCCTATTCAAGAGAATAAAAGAATCTCATGAAAATAACTCTGCCATTATCTTTCTTGTATGTAAACATGCAGTTTCAGAAAACATACAAAAGCAATTCTAGCAAACTGTATCTTCCACTCTTCCACTTGGCTATGTGGGGTTTTTGTTGTTTATTGGGGTTTTTTTTGAGACGGAGTCTTGTTCTGTCACCCAGGCTGGAGTGCAGTGACACGATCTCAGCTCACTGCAACCTCCGCCTCCCGGGTTCACACCATTCTCTTGCCTCAGCCTCCCGAGTAGCTGGCACTACAGGCGCCTGCTACCACGCCCGGCTAATTTTTTGTATTTTTAGTAGAGATGGGATTTCACCGTGTTAGCCAGGATGGTCTTGATCTCCTGACCTCATGATGTGTCCGCCTTGGCATCCCAAAGTGCTGTGATTACAGGCGTGAGCCACCCACCGCGCCCAGCCTATGTGGGTTTTTTTTTTTTTAATATCAAAACACTTGCAGAGAGAGTTCACCTGCAGATTTAACCTTTCTGAGATCAGGATGAGCAAACATGCAAATCAACAAGACAAACCCAGCCACATTGATTCCTGTTGTCTAATCAGAGATTTTATTAAACCATTACTAAGGGTGAATTAAAAAAGAAAAAAATGTGTAGTAATTAGTGTAGTAAAACTTTAGAGGAACTCAAAAGCCTACTCATGCTCCCATGCTACCCTACACAAACATTAAGAAACTTTCTTAGTTAGTTTTGCCTATTTACAAAAATATATAAATTACTATGAACACTTATTTCAAAATGGATACAACTTACAAAACCCACAAACATTCTTTCATAGTAAGAGACATCAAAATGAAATAGAAACTTCATAGACATTCAGGATCAGAAGAGTCCACCTAATAGAACATTCTCATCTTACAATTGAGAAATCTGGGATCCAGTAAGGTTAAAAAAATTTGTTCAAAATCTGAGGGCTGGTTAGTAAACAGCAAAGATCACCTAAGATAGTATTATGGGAAGACAATATGCTCTAAGCAATTTTTCTAGTAGTTTACACATGCAATAAAATACAGCAATTTGGATAAACAACATGAACTCGATTAATGTCAAATTCTATGGTTTAAAAGAATGTTACATTCTGGAAGCAGCACTCAAAACATAATCACATTATTATGATTAAATTAAAGTAAATTAAAATCAAATAAAAATTCAGTTCATCAGTGGAACTACTCACATATAAAGTGCTCAGTAGTAATAAGTGGTTTATAGGCTACTGTATTAGCATAGATATAGAACATTTCCATTATTGCAGAAAGTCTACTTAGATAGTACTAGTCTAGAATATCGTTATAAGGTACATTTTCGTTAAGATTTATTTAAATATCTGTGTTGTAAATAAAATTGAAAGGCCCGCTTGGCAAACTGTGAGTAATCCATTTACCTTTCTTTCCCATATCTGTATTTTTCCCCTCCATAATTCCTTTGAGTCAATAACATTTCTGAGATCTTCTAAAGATACAACATTAGCAGAAAGGTATTCTGCAATTTTCTGACAGTTTCTATAAAAAAAAAAGATTGCAACAATTAAATACAGGGTTTTATATTTCACTGATTTAATCATTATAGTCAACTACAAGCCTAAGAGGCAAAATTGCAAAATTTATATTGCTGTATTTTTCCTACTAATATGAAACACCCATTAAGTCAGTCTCTAAGTGAATTGCTGTCACATGTTCATTTAGTCCCAACATCCTCACAAACTTAGAGTAATTATCTTTAGTACTAAGGATGAAGAAAGACTTTCCTCTTACTATTGGCTTAAAGGTGTCAGATATACACACACACAGGCACAATGTCACTTCCTTATCTTCAAAAAGAGAACTGCTCTTCTATATTGTCCCCATACAGCTTTGCATGGAATTCTATAACAGCACTTATCACAGACTATCTTGACTGTTAGCATTCCTGTTTCTCGCTGCACTTCAATGAAAAAGATCATGTCTTCTCACTTTCTTAACTTACCAGCATCTATTGCTATGCTTGCCATAAAGGTATTGCTCAATAAACATTCATTGAATGAAAACAAATCATGAAGTTATTAAATCCAATTGAATGCTTATTTAAGGGTCAAAATTGTAATATACAATTAATCCTTGCTAAAATATCATAAAATACAACAGTGTATATTTATTCCTACATTGGCACATAACAGAAAATCAAATACAACATGACAAATCCAGTGTATCTATGTTCAAAAGTATATAGTGTGCTTATAGAATTAATCCTCAGTAATGGTTGTAAAACAGCATCAATATTTACTAAACACTTAAATATTTCAGAAACATAAATATAAAATATGGAACATCTAGATTCTTCTCAATACACAAATGTGCAATCATGGTATAACACACAATTTTATCTTGTTACATTAAAATAATTTTCAAATGCTGAGTCTGAAAACAGAATAGTATGTTAACTGTGAAAACAGACAATGCAACACAGACGATAATCAAATATGAACAAAGAAGCTTACATTTCACAATGATTTCCTGCTATAGTGATCTTTGCTGAATACCATTCTCTCAAATGTTTTAATGCTCCTACAGTAGGTAAATAGTCTTTCAATTTAGGAGGATCTTTGTCAGAAGGCAATAGTATTATATCTACCATTGCTCTACCTAGAAAGAGAAAAAGGCATTTTTGTAATTTTTAAAAAGTTAGATCTGAAATGTCTCAAAATAGTACCCTGAGCAACTGAATTTTACGTTTATTTAGAAAAATGAATTTTATATTTATTTAGAAGACAAAGGAAGATTTTAGTTTTCGTTTCTGAAATTCTTCAAAACAATATATGTCTTTAGGAACTCAAACTTTTTAAATGTTCATCATTTGATTTATAGCCATGTTATCTTGAAATAGCTAGCATATACTAGAAAACAATAAACTATATCATAACTACTTGCCAATTCTGCAGCAGTGGCTAATTACACACGTTGCTCTTAAGATCATCAATGCTATTGTACTCAGCAGAGAAAAAAAACCTGTGCAATTTCATTATATTTTTCTAAACATAATTTTGTTATCCAAAAGAGAATGAATTAGTGCAAAACTGTAATGTTCAAATAAATGATGTCTCTTTTATAAAGGACAATAAAACACTCAGAAAACCAATCACACTGACATCATCATTGGATCCTGAGAAACAATAACTTCACAAAACTTTAAATTTTATAAAATTATAAATTTCCTGAAGGACTACAAAAATCAAAATGAAACAAACTGGAGCTAAATTTGATAATCAAAGTATTCTAATTTGCCAAGACAACTATGTAATATTTCAGTGCATCCTTTGAACTCAACACATTTCATTTTAAAAGTTGATACGTTGGTCAACTCATTCAGTTATTTTTCTGTGTGGGGCTTTTTGTACTAATATATGATCTCCTTGAATACAGAGATCAGACTGACTATAAGCTATAACCTTCTTTATGTTATCACAGATGCTCTATTAATCATGGTACACCTGGCTCCTAGTACAAATATTTACTTCATAATGACCTTCAATAAACAAAGTATTCAGAAAAGAATACTCTTCAAAGTATTTGTGGATGCCAACTGTACCAAATATTAGATGACAGCTACTTGATTAACACAAAGGAAAAAAGAAAAAAACAGTTTTAGGAATATTATGATACAGTATTTCACAAAGTATTCTTTCTACTATGGGAAAAAAATATTTTAAAAAAGCTGAGGAAACGCCTTCTTTTATGGTATGACATTCCATTTGATAATGCATATAGTAACTTCACCATAAAAGAATGTTATCCAAATTAAGGTTAAATAATCTCTTTTTTAAAGAGCTGTTTATAGGATTAGTCTTCTACAGAACATACTCTGAAAAACAACAGTCTGTAGTAGAAAGATTCTTCTTCAGTAATAACTAAATAACCAGAGATAGTTATTTAATTTTCACCTAACTAAATGAAAACAATGAAAAGAACTGCTACATCTCAGTAATGTACTCTAACGGAGTACATTCTGTATCAACTTCAATTATAAATTGTTTTGCAATTTTTAATTTAAAGATTAAAGTGAGAACACTAACATAAAGAATGAATTTATCACTTATTCATAAAAAGTGTAATAAGATAAGATACAAATTATTAAAAGTAGTCATAAAATATTACCAGGAGCAGGAAGCTTGTCTGATAACTGATGTAAATTTTCTGCAGCTTCTTCATAGAGACTAAAATAAAAGGGTAAGTTAGGGAAAAAAAAACCCATAAATACATTTATATATAATCATAATAGGTACTATTAACTAAAAAGATTGTTGCACAGACACAAACAGGTTAGATGTATAATCTCATTTTATCTTTATGACAATTCCAGGAGGTACTACTATAATACTATTATTATCTCCACTTTAAATAACTTGCCTAAAGTTACATAATTAGTATGTACAGAAGCTAGGATTCAAACTCTGAGTACAAGTTCTTACCCACACCCCAAAAACAAACAAACAAAGGGAATAAAACTCCCTAAATTATAACTAGCGTATTAAATATAAATCATAACAGACCAAACATTTTTTTGGAATCTTTTATTTATTTATTTATTTTTGATTTTGGGGATTTTTTTGAGACAGGGTCTCACTCTGTCACCCAGTCTGGAGTGCAGTGGCATGATCACAGCTCACTGCAGCCTCAATCCTACAGGCTCAGGTGATCCTCCCACCTCAGCCTCCTGCATAGCTGAGATAGCTGGGACTACAGGCACACGCCACCATGCCTGGCTAATTTTTTTATTTTTTGTAGATACAGGGTTCTGCCATGGTACCCAGGCTGGTCCCAAACTCCTGGGCTCAAGTCACCCACCTGCCTCAGCCTCCCAAAGTTCTGGCATTGCAGGCATGAGCCACTGCACCCAGCCATTTTTCTGAATCTTAAAAGTAAGAAAATGCTAAGTGTTTAATAAAAAAGGACATGATTTTTCTCTGAATGGTATTTAACAGTCTTGACTAAAGAATATGATGCCCTCCTCAGATCCTTCAAAATGGATTAGTTTTTTCCATATGATACAATTTTTTATTATATAGCATAAAGGTACTTAAATCCTTTATTATAAACCTACCATCATCTTAGAAACTTAAGGCATCTGATGTAAACTCTAGTTTTCAAGCTCCCTCTTGTGGAAATAATTATTAGGTCACTTATTAGAAACGTTTATACTTTAATAGTGGTAGGAAAACATATGGAATGATACGAGCTTTTAAGGGTAAATGAAAGCACCTGAGAAATCACCTAAAAGTACTTCAATACTTTATGGACAAGAAAACAAAGGACCAGAGAAGTTACATGACCGGCCTAAGATTGTGTAAATAAAGTCTACCTCCTTGGTTCAGTGATATTTCTCTGGTTCTGAAAGGTCTCCTTTTATTAATCAGAACAAACAAATATGACCTGGAAAAAGGAAAATGAAATTTTTTAAGTCTACAGCTACTT
Source organism: Trachypithecus francoisi (assembly GCF_009764315.1). Classification (NCBI taxonomy): domain Eukaryota; kingdom Metazoa; phylum Chordata; class Mammalia; order Primates; family Cercopithecidae; genus Trachypithecus; species Trachypithecus francoisi. The sequence goes on along the minus strand of NW_022681472.1, from coordinate 75,236,599 downwards.
ACAGATATAATATGTGACCACTACAATAAGAGCAGTTTTGTCATGAAACGTCATGAAAGACTAAAATAAGAGGTATTAATTATAAGAGGAGGGATATTTCAGAAAGAGAAAAATTACTATCACAACTTATGTCACCCGGATCAACTTACATATTGTACAATTCAAAAAAACCTAAACGTGAACTCAATCATGTATATATAATCCTCACAAACTCTTTATGGATTTTAAAAGGTACCTGAAATGCTGCAAATATACATAAATTAAAGAAGTCACATATTTTGGCCTCAAATAGCAAAATGAAAATGATACTTTGGTATGAATGCTAGCTATTAACATTAAATAATATTTCTATTCAAGCTTTTAAAATACATTATTGGCCAGGCACGGTGGCTCACAGCTGTACTCCCAGCACTTTGGGAGGCCAAGGCAGGCAGATTGCTTGAGCTCAGGAATTTGAGACCAGTCTGAGCAACATGGCGAAACAATATCTCTTAAAAAAAAAAAAAAAAAAAAAAAAAAATTAGCTGGGTGTGGTGGTACACACCTATAGTTCCAGCTACTCTGGAAGCTGAGGTCAGAGGATCGCTTGAGCCCAGAAGGTCAAGGCTGTAGGGAGCCATGACTGCAACACTGCACTGCAGCCTGGGTGACAGAGCAAGACCCTGTTTCAAAAATAAAATATTAGGCAGAATTTATCTTCAAGAAAGTAATATGTCAATTAAAATACGACTTTTTATGATTCTTGACATTATGTAAGCTTAAGAAACATGCATTTTAAAGAATGTTATTCAAATAAAAGGCCCAAATTGCCTTATGTCTTCCAAAGTGAAGAGTCGAAAATTTCAATTAACTAGAATTTCTTCAGTAAAGATGCTAAAATATATAATCTTCATTCTCATGGATTAAAATAACTGTCTAATATTAAGTATTTTAATGATAATACAAAAACCATATAAGCATACTCAGCCAAGGATAATGATTCCCTGCTATTACTATCTTCTTCTTCAAAACACTCAACAGCACTCAAACATTCTTCGATATTTGTTTGAAGAACATCTTCAATTTTATCTTTTTCTGTATCAAAAGTTATCTCTTGCCAATCAGAACTACAAAACTAATAAATCAAAAGATTGTATTAAATAATGGATGATGAAATTATTTATATTAGTAAAGACATTCACTAATAGCTATTTTTTAATTTATATTACCTGATAAAATCCATATATTGCCTGCACTGCAAAGAACCACTTCTTGGAACCAGGGATACCACCCACTGAACAGGCTTGAAAATAAAATCACACTTATTATTAGAAAGGCATACCATAAATAAGCAGATGACATAGCATATATACTGTACTTAGAGACCATAATTTTGAAACATGTTACATAATTATCCAACATATATATGTGGATCTTTTAAAAATCTCTGCTAAAAATTCAAATAGAATAATCTACCTCAAGAGCAAAATTCTTTACTCACAATAAATACTTGGCTTTTGTTTGTCACAATTCAAAATCCCTATTATTATTTTTTATTATTTTAATTATCATTTCACACAGATTACAATCTACCATAAAGATGTTGAAAATACAGCTACTCAATTACCACTGAGTAACACAAAACCATGTAAGTCATTTTAGTGAAAACAATTCCTTCTCCAAAGACCATGCAGGTAGGTTCAGCCCAACTAGAGACAGAGGCGTTAAAGAGCAACCACAGCCTAAAGATAAGGAAGATGCTCTTCTTGGAGAATGGAGTATTATATGAGGATATAAAATTAAGGGTCACCCCAGGGTATGTGTCAAGGAGTCATAAAGAATTTAGAGCTGTGTATACAAATTGGACTCAAAAAAGGTAGAAGAAAAGTAGTAACTGAGGCGTAACTAACGGAAGGAAGCGAGGTAAGATGCTAAATTCTTATTACCACTTTCTTCCAACAATCTCAGCAGAAGACTCCTACCACCTTAACAAAATAGAAACTATCAGGTAATAATTCTAATAACATCCTCTCAGGAAACATACAACTCAACTTGTACTCCCATTAAGTCTTTCCTCTTTCCTCCGCTTTAACGTGTAAGAGGCACTGTCCTTCCAATTCAATGTTACCGGCCAAACCTCCCGAGACCACTGATTCTATTATCTAGCCCACTGATTATCTTTCCTGCATTTCACTCTGCTCCCTTCCGTCTGTTCTTTGTCATTGCCATTTAAACACACACAAGTGTTTCTCAAAGTATTTCTTTTTTTAAAAAGGGGTCCCTTTAAATTCATCTCCACTTCACTTTCTTAGCTCTTCCTCAAAGATAAACTTCTGAAGGTGCTGTCCACACCTGACTGTCTCCATTTCCTCATCAACTTTTCCACTTCCTTCCATATGCATTTCAATCTGTTTTTTGTCTCCAATATGCCACTGAAAGAACACTCATCAAAGTCACCAATAATTGACTTGTTACTAAATCTAGCAGTTTTTAGTGCTGTTGTTTTTTGACCTCTCAGCATAAGAGAAAAATAAAAGATGACATATTTGACTACTTTCTCTTTAAAACACTTGGCTTCTGTGGCACCCATCTTTCTGGCTCCTCCTTATTCTTTTTAAAAACTGGTGTTCAGTTCTTCTAAATACTGGGATTCAGTTTGAGACTTTCTGTTCTTCCTACTACCCATAAGCAATCCCATCATTTCTCATGGCTTCACCTGACATCTATACATTAGTTCTATACTTTGTATTATCTGGTGCAAAATAATTGCTTTTTTTGCCATTATTTTTGCAACATCCGAGTATCTCCAGCCCTCTCCTACATTTTTAGTTCCAGACACACGTATCCAACTTTTATAAAACATTTTTACTTTTTTATTTTTACATTGTAAACATGTAAAACATTTTTACATTTTTACTTTTTACTTTGACATCTTACAGGCAACTATTAACAGGTTTCGGCCGGGCGCGGTGGCTCAAGCCTGTAATCCCAGCACTTTGGGAGGCCGAGACGGGCGGATCACGAGGTCAGGAGATCGAGACCATCCTGGCTAACACAGTGAAACCCCGTCTCTACTAAAAAAAATACAAAAACTAGCCGGGCGAGGTGGCGGGCGCCTGTAGTCCCAGCTACTCGGGAGGCTGAGGCAGGAGAATGGCGTAAACCCGGGAGGCAGAGCTTGCAGTGAGCTGAGATCCGGCCACTGCACTCCAGTCCGGGCGACAGAGCGAGACTCCGCTTCAAAAAAAAAAAAAAAAAAAAAAAAAAAAAAAAAAAACAGGTTTCAAATTGAACATGTCATATTCCCTCCAAATCTGGTTCTCCTTTCTCACTAAATGCCACCATCATGCTGTTACCCATGCCAGAAACCTAATGTCACCCTTGATTCTTTTCTCATCCTTCCCTTCTTCTACATCATACCAATTCAACGCTAAGGTAGGTGAATTCCACCTCCATAATTTCCTTCAGATCTATCCATTTTCCTCCACCCTGGCTGCCTCTCCCATTCCTCATTTGGTCTTCTACAGAATCCCCCTATACAGAAATAGCTATACTTTTCTCTAATCCATCTACTATACTTCAGGGAGAATACTTCAAAAGCACAGATCTGATCACATCTCTTCCTTAATTAACACTTTTAATGGCTACTGATTACCATTAGGAAAAAATCCAAACACCTTGAAACTATTTACAAAATCCTCTAAATAGCCATGCCTACCTCTTCACCCTTATCCCAATTATAATCATCTTGTACTTTCCGTCCCTCAAACTTGCCATATTACTGAAATCAAAAATCCTAGTATGCAGGAAATTCAGTGCAAGCAGTTTCTATTCTCATGGCTCTTATATGCACAAATTCCAGTTACTATAGCTTAAATAACACCAGTTCCCCAACAACCTGGTTTAAATTTCAGTTACCATAGTATATTAATTAACTATAATTGCATAGTTTAAGACTTCATTGCAAGTTTCTCAGTCTACAAAACCACTGTATACATAAAAGATGTGTGTCATGATCAGTAACCACTCATGTTACTGCTTTTATTTTTTTTTTATTTTTATTTTTTTGTATTTTTTTTTTTTAGTAGAGACGGGGTTTCACCTTGTTAGCCAGGATGGTCTCGATCTCCTGACCTCGTGATCCGCCCGTCTCGGCCTCCCAAAGTGCTGGGATTACAGGCTTGAGCCACCGCGCCCGGCCTTATGTCACTGATTGGTCACTGCACAAGTGCCAGTCAGTTCACACACAGGTAGCAAAGGATGTAATTGTGTTGCCTCCCGGTTTCCCAGTGTAAATCCATGTGATATTTTAGAAAAGTGGATAAATGGATGATGGAATTTTTTAAAAAGAGAGAGATAAACACCAAAGAAATAAAAAGTGCTAACACTGAAAGCGATCTTCAAACTAATGTAAATAGAATTCTAAAAATAGCCGCTGTGACAAACACCTTTTGATGAAAAAGGTGAAGATGTCCCAGAGAAAATGATGCTAGCAAAAACCTTAACATTAAAGGAACTCAGACATATTTCACAATAGTGAAAGTCCAGGTCGGGCACAGTGGCTCACATCTGTAATCCCAGCACTTTGGGAGGCCAACACAGGTGGATTACTTGAGCCCAGGTGTTCAAGACCAGCCTGGGCAACATAATGAAACCCTGCCTCTACAAAAAGTTAAAAAATTAGCCAGGTGTGGTGGCTCATGCCTACAGTCCCTGCTACTCAGGAGGCTAAGGTAGGAGGATCACTTGAGCTGGAGAGGTTGAGGCTGCAATTGCAGTAAACCATGATTGGGTCACTGGACTCCAGCCTGAGCAACAAAGTGGGACCCTGTCTCAAAAAAAGAAAAAAAAATTGAAGAATAAAACATTGGAAGTTGATACAACTGGAATATGATAATTCGCCAATAAAAGAAAAGATGTTCATTCTGTATCGTAAGTTACGTGATGATGCGAAGGTGGCAAGCACTGTTCAAACTACTCTTGATAAGGTTTTTACAAGGAAATAAAACACTTTAATTCTCAATGTTTCTAAGGTTTTAAATTACAGTGTACAAAATAAATTTTATTTTTATTTGTTTTCTTATTTCCATAAAATTTTATAACAGTAAGAGAATTTTTAATGTTTTGATAATATATATATATATATATATATTTTTTTTTTTTTTTTTTTTTTAGGCAGAGTTTCACTCTTGTTGCCCAGGCTGGAGTGCAATGGCACGATCTCGGCTCACTGCAACCTCCGCCTCCCAGGTTCAAGCAATTCTCCTGCCTCAGCCTCCCTAGTAGCTGGGATTATAGGCATGTGCCACCAGGCCCAGCTAATTTTTGTATTTTTAGTAGAGACGGGGTGTCTCTATGTTGGTCAGGCTGGTTTCGAACTCCTGACCTCAGATGATCCACCCGCCTCGGCCTCCCAAAGTGCTGGGATTACAGGCGCCACTGCGCCCGGCCTGACAAAAGATATTAAAGGTCATGGGACAATTCTAATTTTTCTCATTGATTATTATATTAAGATTGCTTTGCACAATCAATTATAAAGTACCACACTACCATGCAAAACAAGGACCGTGTGTATAAGAAACTCCTAAATACACAAGCGGAAAGTAAAATTTATCATGAGAACCCCTAGAATACTCCCAAGAGCTCTTTTACATATACATCTGAGGTGCAAATGAAAGAAAATCTTTCCTGCAATAATAGTAGTATTGACTAAAATTATACCAACTTGAAAATTAATGAGTACTACTAGGCCTTGGAAAACAGGCTAGGGCAACATATACATATTAGAAATCATTCCCCAACGGTATTAGCTGACACCAAGAGACAAGAGGTTCTCTAATGAAAGAAAAGAAAGGTGCAGATTGTACAGTCACAGGAACTACAAATTTATCAAAAGGAGCAGACCCTTCCTTGCATCAACAGAAACTTCCTTCAGTTTTTAGATATTGGTCTGTTTTGGCATCTCCATTTTCAGAACATTTAAAGGACATTCTCCAGTAAAGGACAAGAAGAGGGAATAAAAGAAAAGATAACTGTCAAAGTCAGTAAATGCATTTGTATAATGCCAATAGAAGCTAAAGGAGGAAAGATTTTTACAAAGTAAGGGTTGGTCAAAACAGAAAAATACTTCAAAAAGTCAAAGCAGATAAGAACTGATTGTGTTTAGTAATTATTGAGTACTGTTAAGAGAATCAGTAACAGCTAAGAACAGAAATAAATAAATGGTAAGGAAATCAGTGTGGGAGCATTATTTATATATTTTTACTTAGGATAAAACCATCCTCATAAAGCCACATTCCCCTTACTTATACAGAACTAAGATAGGCAAGAAAATTTCATAAAAGGAGCAAAACTCAAGCTGAGAACCTAGAATACTTTTCACAACTTTATTATACTCAAGCATCAAGAAGAAAGGAGTAATCTATTTTTCAGTTTTGTACTCCTTTAGTTACCTCTGTAACTCAGTGCCTTGTACACAGTAAAGAAGTATTTCCTTGTATTCCTTAGGGTCCAAATTAATTAAGTTAATTTCCACTACAAATGCTGTGCCAGAGAAAAGAGTTTATTATACTTGCCAGGGAAAGTACTATCTTCTGGATTAACTGAAGCACTAATGCTTCTTTTCAAGAGGTGATAAGCATTTGCTGCTGTGAAGTCTGAAAAAGAAAAGACAGAATAAGTCAAAGGGCTCCAGACTTACATAATCTAACTTACTCCAGTTTCACCATCAGAGGCTGTCAAGACCAGTACGTTGTACATAAAAGTACTACACGCTACTCAAGATCTGTTCAAGTTTTGATACAGTAAATCTAAAGCAAGCAGAGAAAATAAAAAAGGCTCCCGATCTGTACATGCCAGCCAGTTAGCACAAATGCAAAATTCCCCTCAAAAGAATAATTTTAAAGAGAAGGGAAATTCTGTCACAATACCTTATACACAACCACATACATTTACTCCTCAAAATGCTTGTTCGATCGAAACAAATGAATACATAGAAGGCAATATTGAATCTAGACGGGTGCACCAAAAAGCAGTGCAAACGCAAACAATTAAAATCATTTAAAATTCATCATTTGTTTTTGAAACTTAGTTTATATGTGGGATGTCTCCTCCCATTAGATGTAAATTCTAGTACAGCAAGATATTTGTCCATCTTGTTCCTGTCTGTATTACCTGCATGTGAAACACAGGTGCAGAAATAATAAATGCATATATATATCCCAAAACCAGGAAATTCCATTACGAAGGCATAGAAAATTTATTAAGTTAAATATTTACTATGCCAAGAACTTCTAAGGGCTGGAATCTTGCATCCACAAATTTGTCCCTGTTTTTCCATGAAGATGCTATTTTTGCAGCCTTCATTAACTCTATCCCAGATAGAGTCCCAGTTTCGTGGGACAACTACATATTGATCCCTCTCCAGCAGAACTTTATCACAAACTCAAACTTCTTCCCCGCTCCACAAGCCGTTCCCGCCCTTTCTCATCCCAGCGCTTACCCGGCTGTTTCTCAGTACCCTCACCCGACGACACCTCTAGCCCATGTTCTGCCTCCCTACTGGCCGCCGACGGGAATTTTCCTTCCCCGCAGATCACCAGTAGCAGGTACCGATCCATCTCCTCGGAGATCACCCCCCTGTTTTAGGTCTCGGCTTCCACATCCAAACAGACGCGCGCTATGACGCACTTCCTGTTCCCTTCATTTAGGTCGGCTGGAAATTGTGTCCTCGGTCGGGTTTCCGCAGTTTTCCAGCAAACGAGTTATTTTCGGGAGTTACTCCCTAAATAACTGCATTATCTGCACCTTTCATGACGAAATTGATGCCGTGGGGAAGACTGGAGGAAACTCGAGGAAGAGGGAGAAGCCGACAAGTGCTGGACGAGCTAGGAACTGTCTTGCTTGGATGTTAGCGTTTCCCGCCGGGCCAGTAAGGCTGCGTCACCCGACTTGGCTACTAAGAGAAGGACGGACGGTCTTGCTAGTCGGGAAACATGTCTAGTTTCTCTAGGGCGCCGCAGGTGAGCTCGGACTCTTATGGCTTGATAGGGTTCGTTATACTGGCAGAAGGAGAGCGTTGGTTCCGTCAGATTAAGTAGTGAAGCTGGGGCGACAGGGAAGCCGAGACCCTCGGCTAAGAGATGCCTTGGGAAAGCACAAGAGGGTCGTCAGTCTGGCAAGCACTTAATGTCGTTCGTTTGTTACTCGTCCCCTTTTCAATCTGCCCTTTTTTAGGGGAGTGGGGCTGGGGGAAGAGGATTAGGAGAGCAGGTCGGAGAGGTAATAAGGTGGATCACATAGGACACTGTAGGCCGTTGTAATATTTTGCTTTTTTTACTGAGTAAAATGGGGACCTATTGGAGAGTTTTGATCCAAGGAGTAGTAACATGATCTGACCTGGTGTCAAAAGGAGCACTCTCACTGCTGGGTTGAGAATAGACTGTTCAGAAATAGAGGTTAGTAGAGGACAGAAGCAAAGAATATGTTTGGAGGGTATTACAGTAATCCAGGCGAGACGTGATGGTGCAGAGACGCTGGAAATCCTATGGAGTGTATTGAAAGTGGTCAGGTTTTGTTTGAAAGGGGAGTCAATAGGACTTCCTGAAGATTGAATATAGGCCAACAGCAAAAGAAGAAACAAGGATTACCCCAAGGATTTTTGGTTTGTACACCTGGAGGGTGTGTCATCAACTGAGATAGGGAAGGCTGAGATTGAACCAGGTTTCAGGTGGAAGAATAGGAGTTAGTTTGGGTTATATCGGTCTAAGATGACTCAACCCAGTGCCGCTCCAAGTGTGGTTCCTTCCGTGGACTGTTTGTTGCCTGTCTGTGATGAGATAAATACAGGAAGTAAAATAAAACTTTTAAAAGCTTTTTTAGCAATTGACATCGTCCAGCATTTGTATTTTTTTCATTAAAGTTTTTTTTTTTTTTTTTCCCTGTCAAAGTATCAAACTATTTGTCTACAGTGGATGGGGACAAAAACTGGCCTTTTTCTTATATGTAGATTAGTTTGAGGTTGTGATAAGTAAATTTAAAATAAAACCAGCTAGCCTCGTTTTATTTTTCCAGCATTGTTTAGCCTCTTGTGTATATGCATAGAGAAAGCATCTGGTGGAGATCTTTCTGGCCTAGAATTTTCTAAGAATTTGAATACACTGATGACGACTGTAAAAACAATGGTCTATTCCTGAGGTAACCTAAAGATGACTATTTCAGGCAACTTTTTAAAGTTGAAATTTATTCCACATCATCCATCTGTAGTTTCCCGACTGCACTGTTCTATTTTACTCTCCCCAGGAATTGAACTTCCGAATCGTCTTCAGTTTCCAATTGGCCACTCAGCTTTCAATATAATGTACCTACTAATCTATAAATGTTTTTGAAGACCTTCATAAAGAGCTTCTACTTTCTTATAAGCTTCTCATTGCCCCTCCAGATTCTATTATGTGTTATACAAAAAAAAAAAAAAGTCATAATGTAAAGGGAAATATATCTTTGGGATATTTATAGCAAAATGTAAGTCATATTGCTAACAGGAAACCAGGCAGGAATAATTACTGTGTTTGTCTTTGCAGAATGATTAGAGAAAAAAAAAACCCTTTTCCAGAAATAGAAATGAAAACAAAAATTCTTTAGCGATAGAGTTAGTTTTCAAAGAAATTGTTGACATTAATTGTAGAACACGTGATATTATATAATAATAAATTTAATTACTGTATTTCCATTTTAATGACAATTGTCTTTATTTTTTCCTCTCTTTTTTTTTTTCTAAGCAATGGGCCACTTTTGCTAGAATATGGTATCTCTTAGATGGGAAAATGCAGCCACCTGGCAAACTTGCCGCTATGGCATCAACAAGACTTCAGGGATTACATAAACCTGTGTACCATGCACTGAGTAAGTATTATTTTAGACCTGTCATTAACCACTGTCGTTTTCATGCTGGAGTAGAATCTTGGTGAAATTTGACAGGGCTGAGTTTAAGGACCCTTTTTATTTTTCCTGAGGATCCTGTATTCCATTCTTGCTGAAACCATACTGGCGCCCTAAACTGAATTTGCCTTATTCACGGGAAAACCATATGGATCAGTTTACCCAGAACAAGCATATTTTATGCCACTGCCCAGCAAAATTATTAATAGCCCTTCTTTTAACACTCAGAAATAACCTGAATTGCCCCATGACTTAAACTTTCACTTTTATGTATGTCCTTTCACATGATGACGTGCATATAAAGAGTTTTTAAGGGAAATAATTTTGTCCTCTCTTCTAAAAAAATCATTTCCCCTAGAAAAATATATGGTGCTAGCTAGGTATGGGAAGCTTATTTTCACTAATAAGATTAATAGACTTGCTTTTCTGTATCCTTTTTCTAAAATAAAATTAAAAAGTTGTTTTCATTCTAGAAGATTTCTGCTTACAGATAGTTTTTGATAGACCTCATTTACCCCAGCAGTTCATGGCCAGATCCAGATGTCAGTTTTTAGTCCTCATACTGGTTGACTTGTCAACAGCATTTGCTGCAATTGATCACATTTTTATTTAGCTTTTATTGTGCAATATATTAAACATACAAAGATGTGTCTATAAAAATATGTGATATTTTAAAGGAAATTAACCATAATAACAATTATAATGGTGAAATGAATATACTCAGCATTGGTTTGTTTCCAGTTTTTTTGCCATTATGTTATATTACATTAATGTTGCTATCAATATTCTTGTGCCATTTTCCTAGTACACATGGAAGAATTTTTCCAAGGTATGCCCAAAGGACAGGAATTACTGGGTTTTAAGGTGCATAGAAATTGAGTCTTTATCATGCCAGTAGCATGCAAAGAGTTTCCATTACTCCTCATCTTCAATAACACTTGATATGTTCATTCTTCTTAATTTTGACTATTCTGGTAGATGTAAAATGCTTGCTTTGTGATTTCAATTTGCATTTTCCTGATGACAAATACGGCTGGCTGAGCATCTTTTCATTTATTGGTCTTTATAGCCTCCTCTTCTGTGAAATGTCTATGCATGTCTTTTGCAAATTCTTCCACTGAGTTGTTTGTCCTTTGCTTTTTTCTTACTTTTATTATAAAAGGTTTCAAACTATCAGAAAAGGTCAAAGAATAGTACAATGAATTTCTTTATACTCTCCACCTAAATACAGTTGTTAACATTTTATCATATATTTTTTATTAAACCATTTGAAAATACATTGCAGATGCCATTATAATTCCCCCAAAATACTTCACCGTACATCTCCTAAAAATAAAGATACTCTCTATGTAACCAGAATGCCATTGACACACGTAAGAAAATAAACAGTACTTTAATTAGATGGTCTAATGTTCAGTGCATTTTTAAATTTCTCTGGTTGTCCCAAGTATGTTTCTTATAGCTATTATTTTTTTGAACCAGGATGCAACCTAGGTTTATGTATTGTCTTTGGTTGTTATGCTCCTTTAGTCTCTTAATCTAGAATAATCCTTCTTTTCTTCTCAACCTTTTGAGGAGTGCAGGCTAATTTTCATCTAGAGAACTTTCTTCTTGAAACACATTCTTCACTTGTTTCCCTGTTTCTTCTCCCTTTCTTAGTACCCTTGGCTATCCTCAGCTTTCTAAACTCTCCAATGCTCTTCTCACCAAAAATTGGAAGTGCCTCAGGGCCCAGTCCTTGAAGTGCCCAAGGCCCCATGCCTTAGATGATTGCATTATGTCTCATGTATCTAAAAATCATCTATATGTTAATGCCTCCCAAATTTAAATCTCCAGTTTTGACCCCTTCCCTGTATCCTAGACTCACATATACAAATTTCTATTAAGCAAATTTTTCTAGTGTCTAGTAGACATCTCCAATGAATAAGTCCATTTGGAGACGTCTTACTTCTTGTCTACTTCACCCAAACCAACCTGTTCCTTCCCAGTTTTCCATCTCATTTAATAGCATCACTATTCTTTTTGTTGCTCTGGTTTGAAGGCGTTGTCTTATCTGCAACTCCTCTTTGTTCAACCAAAAAAATAAAAAATAAAACAAGCATCCTTTTCATTTCATATATATATATACACATACACACACATATTTAAAAATATATTAGAAAAAAGTATATCTGAACTCTGGCACCTCTCATCATCTCTCCCTCTACCCTGATTTTAAACTGCTGTGCTCTATCCTGTTTTTATTCCAAAAACTGTCTCAGTGTGATCTGTTTTCTTCTGCCATTGCCTCCATGTAATTTTTTCTCCATAGATCAACTACAGTTATCTTCTCCAAATGAAATTTCTGTGTGTCCTACAAGAACTTAAATAATATGGTCCCTGGCCGGGCGCGGTGGCTCAAGCCTGTAATCCCAGCACTTTGGGAGGCCGAGACGGGCGGATCACGAGGTCAGGAGATCGAGACCATCCTGGCTAACACGGTGAAACCCCGTCTCTACTAAAAATACAAAAACTAGCCGGGCGAGGTGGCAGGCGCCTGTAGTCCCAGCTACTTGGGAGGCTGAGGCAGGAGAATGGCGTAAACCCGGGAGGCGGAGCTTGCAGTGAGCTGAGATCCGGCCACTGCACTCCAGTCCGGGCGACAAAGCGAGACTCCGCCTCAAAAAAAAAAAAAAAATAATAATAATAATAATATGGTCCCTGTTACCTTTCTGACTTTCTTTCCTTTTTTTATTTATTTACTATTTAATTAATTATTTCTGTCAATCCACTCAGGCCTGTGCTGTTCCATTAACTTGCCTGCCGAGCACATTTTTGCCTTATGCCCTTTTTTTTTTTGAGACAGAGTCTCACTTTGTTGCCCAGGCTAGAGTGCAGCGACCCGATCTTGGCTCACTGCAACCTCCGCCTCCTGGATTCAAGCATTTCTCCTGCCTCAGCCTCCCAAGAAGCTGCGATTACAGGCATATGCTACCACACCCGACTAAGTTTGTATTTTTAGTAGAGACGGGGTTTCACCAAGTTGCCAGGCTGGTGTTGAACTCCTGATTGCAAGTGATCCATCCACCTTGGCCTCCCAAAGTGCTGGGATTATAGGCGTGAGCCACCACACCCAGCCCTTAGGCCCTTTTCACACTCTGTTCCCTCTGCCTAGATATTCTTTACCAGATATCTGCATAGCTTATTTCTTCATGTATTTCAGATTTCTACTCAGGCATTTATATTCTGAGAGAGGCCTTCCCTGATTCCTCTGCTCACCCTTTCACTCTGTATACTTTTTTCCTTGCTTTAAAAAAAAAATAGTGTTCATGTATCACCTGAAATGTTATGTAAGTATCTGTTTATTATCTACCTTCCTTCACTAGACTTAAGTTTCCAGAGCACAAAAAATGTTGCCTATTTTGTACACAGCAGTGTCCCTGGTACCTGTAATAGTGCTTGACACATAGTTGGAATGTAAGAAATGTTTGTTAAGTGAATGCGCTTGCATTTATGAATTCCAGTTGTGAAAATGAAGAAAATACTTTTAGTCAGGGCTCTGGCATTGAAGCTAAGTCAGATTTTTGGATCTGTGGAGCTAAGAGGAAGGATATTCCAAATGATTTGATTTGGGCAAGAGCAAAGATTTATGCTGCTCTAACCTTTTTTCTCTACCTAATGAAAATTTCAGTAAGATCAAAATAAACCCACACTCTGAAATCTGTGAGTATATAATATGAATCTGAGGTTTTGTCTTGTTAATCTTTGTTTTTCAAGCACCCCCCAGTACAATGTCTGGCCCATCATAGATGCTTGCCAGAAATCGTTTGTGGAATGACACTTTCAAATAGATGTTTTGTGAGTAGTCAGTTCTTGTTCCCTGTAGTTATCCTGTGAACACTGGGTTAGTGAATACTGAACCACTGCTTCTGGAGGAGATACGGAGTTAGATTCCTCTGAACCTCTGGTCACAGCATTTTCATCAGGATTTCATTGCTATTCAGCTATATTATAATACAACTGGGACTAGAACTTAGGCACCTGTTTCTCATGTAGGAAATTCCCCATTCCACTTCACTCTGGTGATACTTAACCACTTGTACTGAGTATTCCTGCTGCTTTTTCCTTAGCAATGGTATCAGCAGATAATAAATGAGATCTCTTAGGTTGTCTCTGCAGAAATGCAAATAATACAAAATTTGAAGAAAAGTGCAATTAGTAGCAGTCACCTAATTTCTATCTCCAAATATAGCACTATCTGTCTACTCAAAGTTCTGTTTCCTTATTACCAGGTCGTCATTGCAAAAGTGTATCTTAGATATGGATGAATAGGCATTCTGCTAGGATACCAGAAGAGCTGTTGTGGCTGCCTATTAGGTTTCTGTGAAAGTAGAAACTTATTTTTAAAGACTGAATTGCATTTTTGTTTCACTATGTGTTTTGAGACAGAGTCTTACTCTGCCACTCAGGCTGCAGTGCAATGGAGCCATCACAGCTCACTGCAACCTCCACCTTCTGAGCCTCCCAGGTAGCTGGGACTATAGGCGTGCACCATCATATCCAGCTAAGTTTTTTGTAGTTTTTGTAGAGACGGGATTTCACAATGTTGCAGAAGCTGGTCTTAAACTCCTGAACTCAAGCGATCCACTCACCTCAGCCTCACAAAGTGCTGGAATTACACATATGAGTCACCTTGCCTGGGCATGTTTCGCTGTATTTAATAGGTAACATATTAGCAAAACTTCTTGTGTCCACAAGATGTCACTAAAATCAAAACTTAAATTGCAAGCAATTTTCAATTTATAAATATGTTGTGTTTTAAAAGTTCATTCTAACATTTAGTGGTTTAATAAACATTTATTGAGCAGATATTATGGGCTCATAATCACTATAAATATATTTTTTTGAAAATTGACCTACAGTTTCCCAGAAAAATAATATTACAAATGATGATCATTGTTCTAGGAATGGTTGTAAAAATTAACAAATAATGTATCTGAACATAATGTATACAATATTTAAACTACCTTATTTGTGAAATGGATGTTTGTGAAGTGTTGTGGAAATTGACTTTTCATTATAAGTTTATTTTTTATGGAAAATGTGGGTTAAGGTAGAAAGGATGTGGAGCTAGTAAAGGAATCCCTCCTTCTAATAAGAGCTGCCCTCTTGAATTTGGGACTTGGGAACATTTTGAACATGTTTCTGATAAATGAAAAGAAAGGTTGTATGTGGTGATTAGTGGAGTATGACTTATTCTTTATGAGGATTCTACTCCTTTCACTGCCAACTGATTAATTCATTGAGGAGGACTATAGGAGCATTTAAAGGAAGCAGAGGAAAACCTTTCTTTAGCTTTGCTAAAATTAGATTATGTTAAAATATTTCTGTTCTGCATTGAACGAAATAAAAGTTGCACTCAGTTTATAAAGATTAATGTTATGAATGCTAACATACCAAACAATTCAACAGAGATCAGATTTATGATCTAAATCTAATCTGTAGTATTGTGCCTTGTAAGTTTATGATGCTCTTCTTAAAGTTGCTTAGCTAACATATTTTTCTCTTACTATTCAGTTAAATGTATAAATGTAATTCAAATGTTAATATCACAGTATTTTAATTTTGCAATCTAAATTGTACATTTATACTTCACCTCACTCCTAGAATATCATCCTACAAAGCACTGCAGTAGATTTTTGCTTCAGGTTATATCTAGAATACGTATCTCCTTTGGAAGTGACTATATCGATATTGTCAATAAATTAAACAGTATGCCTTGTTCGTGTTACAGTATCTATACATTCAGCAGATTTTGTGGTAACCTATGATGCCAGAAATAACACTGAAGTAGCCATTGGGACATTTGTCCTTCCAAACTTAGAAACAAACATAAAGGCCAAAGCCAAACTTTGTTGTTTATCACTAATTCAGAATAGCTATTTTTCAAACATTTCTCAAACTAAATCTTCAAGGAAACCCAATAAATAAAAGCAGTACTGTCCTAGTTGAATGAAGAAGAACCTGGATCCTTGTGCCTTGAGTCACCTTTTAGAAGCCTAAGACTGAATCACCTGCACTTTAAAAACCACTATGCTAAAGCAAACAGCTTATAAGGAAGGATTCAACCCTATAAAGGGGAAAAAAACAAGCTACAGACTGGAAGAAAATATTTGCAAACCACATCATCCACAAAAGTCATATCTAAAATATATAAAGAACTTTCAAAACTCAACAGTAAAATCAAACAATCTAATTAGACTATGGGCAGAATACATGAACAGATGGCAGATAAGTACATGAAAAGATGTTCAATATAAGTAGCCATTAGGGAAATGCAAATTAAAACCACAGCGAGATAATACTACACAACTCTCAAAATAGCTAATATAAAAAATAGTGACAAGTGCTCATGAGGATGCATAGAAACTGGATTACTGATGCATTGCTGGTAGAAATGTAACATGGTACAGCAACTCTGGAAAAGAATATGGCAGTTTCTTCTAAAACTAAACATGAGCTTACTATATAGCACAGCAGTTTCATTTCTCTTGGACATTATCCCAGAGAAATGAAAATTAAGTTCATGAAAAACCTGTACCAGTTAATAATCCCTCCACCCTATTACTCTTTATCTTCCCATGTTCATCAGCTCCTGGCATATTGCATTTTCATTTATTTGTTTGTTTATTACCTGGCTTTTCCACTAGAACATAAGATTTATTAACAAGAATTTATCTTTAAGGAACTTAAATTTATAAGCAAAAAACCACCCCATTAAAAAGTGAGCAAAGGACATACATAAAGAGACACTTTTCAAAAGAAGACATACAGTCAACAAGCAAATGAAAAAATGCCCGTATCGCTAATAATTAGAGAAATGTAAGTCAAAACCACAATGAGATACCATCTCACACCAGTCAGAATGGCTATCACTAAAAGGTCAAAAAATAATAGACGTTGGCAAGGGCAAGGAGAAAAGGTCATGCTTATACACTGCTGGTGGGAGTGCAAATTAGTTCAGTCATTCTGGAAAGCAATTTGGTGATTTCTGAAAGAAAGAACTTAAAGAACTTCTGAAAGAACTTAAAGCATGTACAGTTCATTTAGCACTATTCATAATAGCAAAGATACGGCATCAACGTAAGTGCCCATCAGTGGTAGACTGGATAAAGAAAATGTGGTACATATACACCATAGAATACTGTAGAGTCATTAAAAAATGAGATCATGTCCTTTGCAGGAACATGGATGGAGCTGGAGGCCATTATCCTAAGTAAACTAACACAAGAACAGAAAACCAAATACTGCATGTTCTCACTTATAAGTGGGAGTTAAACATTGGGTACTCATGGGCACAAAGGGAACAACAGGCAACTACTTGAGGGTGGAGAGTGGGAGGAGTGGGAGGGTCAAAAAACTACCTATTGCGTACTATGCTTATTGCTTCGGTGACAAAATAATCTGTGTATTCAGCCCCCATGACATGCAATTTACCTGTATAACACACCTGTACATTTACCCCTGAACCTAAAATAAAAGTTTAAAAAAATAAAAAGAGGTTTTTCAGTTACATTCATTGCTATATCCCCAGCATCGAGAATGGTACATGGCATTAGTAAGTATGTAATACATAGCAAGTGGATTTGTTCATCAATGGAAAAGGGTTATAAAGTAAATTTTAAAAGAGCTGGAGACTCCCAGCAAGCTAAATTAGTGTCTCTATCTGAATTTGCCCTTGCATGGAATATTTCAAACATGGTTAAAAACGAACACTAGGGATTTTCGTAAACTTACTGTGTCTGGTAACTCTATATGAGGGATCTATAATTAAGAGTCTGCAGCAGGGATCTAGGACCAAAAAAATTATACAAATGCTAGAACAAAGTAGAGTTCGTTATTTCAGTTGCAAAAACTGCAATTACTTTTGCACCAACCTAAATGGCATGGCTTACTTGGCGCAGACAGTAGTGTTGGAAAAACTGGTAAATAAGGCTACAAAAAGTTATCCTATACTCTAGGTCTCCTTGAATCCCTAACCAAGGAGTTGGTACATGGGGAAGTACAAAGATGGCAAATAACTGTAACCTGTCAGTGGTTTGCTGAGAAGGACTTCTGAGATCTTAGAATGTAGCAGAAAAGAATACGTAATTGATTAGTGAATGATATCATTGCCTCCTTATGGCATTGTAACTACCACTTTTTGCCATCTGGTTGTGGTAGACATGTAAGATCTGCCTTTGAAGTTTTACTAGGGTTGTATTTGAAGCTTCACTTTACCACTTATTAGACATATCATTTTCGCTGAGTTGTTTAACCTCTGACTCTGTTTTCTCATTAAACATTATTAAATAGTAAAAGTGTCAGGCAGAGGGAGTACATTAGCTTTACCTAATACGATAGTTGTGAGACTTTGAGTGTTAAAAGTGACTATAAAATGCCTAGCTCAGTGCTTTGAAAGTAGAAGATATTGAATAAATATTACTTCCTTTCCTCCCAGGCAATTTTGAGGAAAAATTACGACTTAATTCTGGCTTAAGGGAGAAGATGGGCCAAAACATTGAGGCGGTGTAGGACTAAGAGGTGTCCCTGATGGTGTAACCTACCTGAGACCTTAGGTTTTGTGACATGAAGCTGTTGAGTTTTCACTTTGTCTGAATTAGTTTGAATGTATTTGGCCATTTAATTTAGCACCTAGTGTTATACTGAGGAGTCAGATAAAGTTAGAAGTTTAAGATTAGAATTTTTATAAACTCACAATTTCTAAAAATTGTTTACTATTATACTATTTTTCAACTTAATTTCTCTTCAGAACATCTCTTGATCAAGCACTAGAACTATGATTTATTTACATTTGGTACATATATATTAAATGTGCAGTTTTAAATTAAAAATTTTTAAATGAAACTATTTAACTTAATAGAAATTTAGACAGAAGCAATTGTGCTATATCCAGGGTTACAGTCTTACAGTAATACTGATTTTACTGTTAATGAAATACAGTAAAAGCATGTATTTAATTGCTGGTTAGTTTTTGTTTAGCGTTAGTAGAGAAATGCTTCTTAGAATGAATTTACTAGAGATTTGGCATATATTATTGAGGAAGAACAATTTTTCCTAGATTAGATGTGATACCTTAGAACTGAAAGAATATGATTTTCAGTTACTTCGTGGCAATCTGTCTAATGCCCCATGAAAGATTTTTTTGCTCTCTATAAATATTTTTTGAGTGGCTCAAGATGCTTTACCTGTATTTAAAACTTAACAATTTAAAAGTAAATTCAGTTTTAGTGGAAAGTTTAAAGATTCATTTTTTCCCCCCAAATAGATGTTATGGAAAGAGCCTCTACTGGGTATTAGGTAACTTAGTGTGTGAGCCTTTGCAAATCAGTTAATCTTCTGCTGTAAATGTCTGAATGTAAGCTAAAGTAATTTCATCGTTTTCTGAGGCTGTCTGGTTATCTTCTCACCTTCTTTATTTACTCTTCTGCTGCATTTGCCCAACTGCCTCAATAGCCAACAGGGTGTCACTTTTTGGAACTTCAATCATTTAATTAAATACTGTCAGACTATTCTTTTCCATCTAATAACAGCAAGCTTCCCAGGTCTTTCATTCATACCTCTGAATTTCCTTTCACTCTAGTGACGAAAACCCACTTGCTTTATTTTCTTTTATTTATTCTTTTCCTATATAGACTATGAACGTCTCTGAAAATTCTGCCATTCAAATTTAGAGCTCTGCATAGAATCTTAAAATCTTTAGTTTTCATATATATTGTACTTGCGTTTCTTATTTTTAGTGTGTTTTTTTTTTTCTTAAGCTTCTAGAATATCTTCAGGTTTGTTTTTTTCTATTAGTAGAATAGGTGTTTTATAAATGTTTCTGATTACTTGATTTTGTCATGTGTAGTAAGTCATTTGAAAATGTACATGTTAACTTTTTAGTTTGTTTTCAGATGAACAGCCAAACTTAGGGATAGAAAATGAGTGCAGATACACATATTTTGATTTTCAGGTCATCTGTCCTGTCAAATATGTTTGTGTAGTCATAGTTGAGAGTAGCAGTTTAAATTTACTATAAACATAGTTGGAAAAAAACCTTTCCATGGTAGTTAATAAGATCATAGCAGTCTGTTCTCTAAATTTGAAAAAAATGATAATCAATTGTAATGTTTTATGTTTGTTTTCAATTTACCTATAGGTTAAACATGCTTTTTTATGTCTATATACATATTGTTTTCATTTTCTTGGCTATTTTTCAGGGAAATTTTGTATCAGACATTTAAAGGCACTTAATACAAACATTTTTACTGAAGTGTAATTATTAATTGGAAGAGTAATAACAGTAATTTGCCTTTAAAAGATGTATTGTTGTTATTGGCACCCTTATTAAATTTCTTTTACTTTGCACTGTTGAGATTTTCCAAATGGCCAGCCAACTCTTTCTATACTTAGATGTTATATTAAAAAGTAACAGAAGTCTATTCAAGGATTTTTGATGTTGCACTGTGACTTGCTTTTTATTTTTTAATACGTTGTTTGAACTTAGGCTTTATAAATAACCAAGGACACTTTTTCTTAAGGTTTGTATTTTTCATACAAAATCTTGTTTCTTTTTAAAATCTAGGTGACTGTGGGGATCATGTTGTTATAATGAACACAAGACACATTGCATTTTCTGGAAACAAATGGGAACAAAAAGTATACTCTTCGCATACTGGGTAAGATAATGCTATTGTCAGGGAAAGCAGGTAGTTAAAATATATTACTTTAAGAATACAGTTGTTCTTTCTTAAAAGAAAAAAGATATTTTTAAGAATTGGCATTTATTACTAATTTTACTCATGCCATGTATATAATTTACTCAATTTTTAAAAACCACACAACTATACCAAATGTAGTTATTACCTGACAGTATTTGTTTATCCTAGAAATGTTTCATATAACCTGTGAACAAGATTAATCTCATGTTTTAGTCAATCTTTTACTTCTGTATTTCTGCTTCCTATAATTCATCTTACTGCTGTTTTCAGAACCATCCCAAACACCTGAAAGTTAACAAGATGTTTAAGGAATGGTCACTCTTCTCTAGATAAAATCTTGTTTGTCAGTATCGCTCTTAAGTAAATACACTCACCTGGGTGTGTTCTTTTGGTTTCCAAATACAGCGTGACTCTCCTCCATTTTTCAGTTAGGCAATCTTCTGTTGCAGTAGAACTTTTCTTCAAGGCCATAGTATTTCTGTGTTTGAGTTTACTGTCAGCTAAAACTCCTGAGTGTTTTTCAGGTATACTCCTGTTGAATCATGTCTCCTCCTTCCTGTGTGCTTTAGTTGTAATTTAATTCAATTATAAGACCTTAAGTTTACTCCATGTTAAATTTTATCTCCAGCCTTTTAAGATCCTGATTTTATCATCTCATGTATTAGTTAATCCACAGCCTCAGGTCATGTGCACATTTAATTAAGTATAGTTTCTATACTATTACCCAAGTTATGGTTAGGAATGTTGATCTTTTATTCTTGATCAAAATCACTATTTTATTTCCAAATGCATCTTCACCTTTGATGTTCCCATTCGTTTCTTTTCATCTCTTGCCCCAAGTGCATCTTAAATATTTGGAACAACTGTTTTGCTTCTTTGAGCCAGCCTTTGCCCATTCCTCCCCTTAAAATACATTCATGAAATCTTTATATAACTTAACAAAACTGAATTTACATCCATCTTTAGTAATGTCAGCTATTGGCAAATCTCTGTGTATAAACCAAGTTCTACAAAATTGAGAGGTAATTGGGAAAGAAATGTTAAAAGTCAGAATAATATAATGTGATAAAAGCATAAAGGGAAATATTGACACAAAATACTATGGAAATGACTATAGCAATAATATGTAGTATTACTGCAAATGAAGGAAACCAGTAGTGAACAGCTACCATAATGTGTACATCAGCTAGTAGTGTCCCTGTCAGTAGTGCTTTCCCACTGATAGATGAAAATTCAAACTCCTTTACAAGTCATTGGAAACCAGTTCCCACTGCTGGTTCATAGTTCTTCTTAGACAACATATTGCTATTTCATTCCTTTCTGCCTTTGCACGTGTTGTTCCCTGACAGTGAGGAATTCTTCTATTTATCCATGAAAAATTGGCTCAGATGTCACATTTTCTGGGATACCTTTTCTATTTCCTCATCACTCAAAGAGTTGATTGCTTTTTGTTTCTGTTGACTGTTCACTTACACTTTGGACATACTACTTTATTATGCTCATAACACTATATTACAATTACATATTCAAATTTAGCTTGCTAGTTGTAAAATTTTTAGGATATACTAATTTTAGAAAATATAGAGAAGTTTAAAGAGGCAAGTAAAATTCACTCCTGATCCCATGAGTTAACATTTTAATATACAATCAGCCCTCCATATCTATGGATTCCACATTGTGGAAATGTAAAATTTTTGTTTTGTTTTGTTTTGTTTCTTGAGATAGAGTCTTGCTCTGTCACCCAGGCTGGAGTGCAATGGTACGATCTTGGCTCACTGCAACCTCCACCTTCCAGGTTCAAGCAATTCTGCTGCCTCGGCCTCCCAAGTAACTGGGACTACAGGTGCACACCACCATGTCTAACTAACTTTTGTATTTTTAGTAGGGACAGGCTTTCTCCATGTTGGCTAGACTGGTCTCGAACTCCTGACCTCAGGTGATCTGCCTGCCTTGGCCTCCCAAAGTGCTGTGATTACAGGCGTGAGCCACTGCACCTGGCCTGTAATTTTTTTTTTAATTGCATCAATACTGAACATGTGCAAACATTTTTCTTGTCATTATTCCCTAAACAATACAGCATAACAGCTATTTACAAAGCGTTTACATTATATTGGGTATTATAAGTAATCTAGAGATGATTTAAAGTATACAAGAGGATATATGTAGGTTATATGCAATTACTACACCATTTTATATCAGGAATATGAACATCCCTGGACTTTGGTATCCGCAGGAGGTCCTGGAACTAGTCCTCAACAGATGGAGAGGGATAACTGTATATACAAGTTTATATCCTTTTTCACTTAATAGAAAATTCTCAACCTTTTTGTAAGTATTATTTTTGGTTACTAAGTAGTAGTGCACAAAATGATTTATGATACTTGATCATTGTTCTGTTTTTTGAAATGAAAAATTTGGCTTTT
The DNA here is from genome assembly GCF_009764315.1 of Trachypithecus francoisi. Classification (NCBI taxonomy): domain Eukaryota; kingdom Metazoa; phylum Chordata; class Mammalia; order Primates; family Cercopithecidae; genus Trachypithecus; species Trachypithecus francoisi. Next base: position 75,213,519 of record NW_022681472.1, on the reverse strand, counting down.
ATAAAGGGCTGATAAACATTTTTTTTCAATTCTTGTTTTTTTTGTTTTTTTTTTAACTTTTAAGTTCAGTTACATGTGAAGTTTGTTACATAGTTAAACTTGTGTCATGGGGATTTGTTGTACAGGTTATTTCATCACCCAGATATTAAGCCTAGTACCCATTAGTTATTTTCCTCTCTCTACTCCCAGCCTCCACCCTCCAGTAGGCCCCAGTGTGTGTTGTTCCCCTCTATGTGTTCTTGTATTCTCATCATTGAGCTCCCACTTATAAGTGAGAATATGCAGTATTTGGTTTTCTGTTCTTGTGTTAGTTTGCTTAGAATAATGGCCTCCAGCTGCATCCATGTTGCTGCAAAGGACATGATCTTGTTCTTTTTTTATAACTATGTAGTATTTCATGGTATATATGTACTACATTTTCTTTATCCAGTCTACCTTTGATGGGCATGTAGGTTAATTCCATGTCTTTACTATAACGAATAGTGCTGCAGTGAACACACATGTGGATGTGTCTTCATAATAGAACAATTTATATACCTTAGGGTGTGTACCTAGTAATGGGATTGCTGGGTCGAATGGTATTTCTGTCTTTAGGACTTTGAGGAGTTGCCACACTGTTTTCCACAGTGGTTGAACACTCCCACCAACAACGTAAAAGCATTCCTTTTTCTCTACAGCCTTGCCAGTGTCTGTTATTTTTTTACTTTCTAATAATAGCGATTCTCACTGGTGTGAGATGGCATCTCATTGTGATTTTGATTTGCATTTCTCTAATGATCAGTGATTTTGAGCTTTTTTCCCATGATTGTTGGCCACATGTATGTCTTCTTTTGAAAAGTATATGTTCCTGTCCTTTGCCCACTTTTTAATGGGGTTTGTTATTTCTTTTTGTAAATTTAAGTTCCTTATGATGCTGGATACTAGACCTTTATCAGATGCATAGTTTGCAAAAATTTTTTCTCATTCTGTAGGTGTCTGTTTATTGTTTCTTTTGTTGTACAGAAGCTCTTTAGTTTAATTACATCCCATCTGTCAATTTATGCTGTTGTTGGAGTTGCAGTTTGCATCTTTGTCATGAAATCTTTGTCCGTGCCTTTGTTCTTAATGGTATTGCCTAGGTTGTCTTCCAGGGTTTTTATACTTTTGGGTTTTACATTTAAGTCTGGAATCCATCCTGAGTTATTTTTGTATGTGGTATAAGGAAGGGGTCCAATTTCAATCTTCCGCATATGGCTAGCCAGTTCTCCCAGCACCATTTATTGAACAGGGAATCCTTTCTCCATTGCTTTTTTGGCCAGGTTTGTCGAAGATCAAATAGTTGTAGGTGTGTCTTATTTCTGGGTTATCTGTTTTGATCTACTGGTCTATGTGTCTTTTTTTTTTTTTTTTTTTTTTTTTTTAACCAGTACCATGCTGTTTTGGTTACTACAGCCCTGTAGTATAATTTGAAGCTGGGTAGCGTGATGCCTCCAGCTTTGTTCTTTCTGTTTAGGATTGCCTTGGCTATTTGGGCTCTTCTTTGGTTTCATATGAATTTTGAAATTTTTTTTCTAGTTCTGTGAAGAATCTCAGTAGTAATTTAATAGGAATAGCATTGAATCTATAAACTTTGGGCAGTATGGCCATTTTAACAATATTGATTCTTCCTATCCATGATCATGGAATGTTTTTCCATTTGTTGCTGTCATCTCTGATTTTATTATTAACTTAAAGTTTTTTTCTCTTGAGATGGAGGCTCACTGTGTTGTCCAGGCTTTTCTTGAACTTGTGGGCTCAAGCAGTTCTCACACCTCAGCCTCCCACAGTACTGGGATTACAGGCATGAGCCACTATACCCAGCCTTCATCTCTGGTTTCTTTGGACAATAGTTTGTAGTTCTCCTTGTAGAAATCTTTCACCTCCCTAATTAGCTGTATTCCTAAGTATTTCATTCTTTCTGTGGCAGCTGTGAATAGGAATACATTCCTGATTTGACTCTGCGCTTGACTCTTGTTAGTGTCTAGGAATGTTAGTAATTTTTTGCTAGTGATTTTTGCACATTGATTTTGTATCCTGTAATGTCTTTGTCCAGTGATTTTTTTTCATATATGTAGGATTATTTAAAATCTCTGGAAGTGAAATGTATTTCAAGATCAAAGGAATGATCATTTATAGGTCTTTTGATAGGTATTTTCAATCGTGAGTTTACTAAGCCATAGAAGAGCATACAAATGTTTGTTATCCCAAATCTGTGCAGACACAGTATTATCTTTAAAAATAAGGCTGTTGTCTTTTGATATGCAGCTGAATATTTACATTTGCATAATAATGAAGTTTCATTGTTACTTTATCACTTTCTATGAACATTTTATCTATTAAGATTATTAATCCACTATTTTATTTTTTGCTTTTAACAAAATTTTTGTTATTTACTGTATAGTTATTTAATTTTATATTATTAGATGCCTTTTCCTCTGTAAGTTCTTCTGTTTTCAGTCTCAGAAATTCTTTCTTGTTCAGATTTTCGTAAACATTTACTTCTGATTTTTTAGGGGTTGGTTGAATTGGGTGTGCGTGCACCTTGAACTTTCACATCTAAGTCTTTAGTCATCTAAAATACATTGGCATGAGTTAGAGATACAACTTACTACTAGTTGTATCAATAGAATTTTTCAATTTTAAATAGGACAGAATTTTGTCATACTTATCTATGTCCCCAGTCCCAGCATGATACACATTCAGTGTTTACTGAATTAATTTCAATGAGAAGCCCTTAGCTAGCATTTAAAACAAATGTTCTCTTACTCCATCCCATACTGGAGGAAAGAGTATAGTTATTTTCTTAATAGTAAAAATCGATTGAGTGTTGCATTACTCAAGTCATCCTCCGCTCAAAATTTTACATTAGCTTTCCAAATACTTCAGAATAAAGTCCAAACTTCTCAAATATATTGTAAATGCTATGTTTTCGAATTTGCCATCTCAGTTTTCAAACTAGAAAGATCATCTTTTAGCATAGAAATTGTAAGAGAAAGAATGCAGGAATAGAAGTCTAGACAGGCATTTCTTTTTCTAAAACTGAGATTCCATGAAAAAAGAGAATATCAATATTAAAACTACCTTTCTCAGCAAACTTCTAACTTTGATAAGTTTTATTCCTAAAATGTGTTTTCTTAAATCACCTTTAAAATATTTTCAAATTTTATTGAAGGGAACATATGGAAAGAATCACATTTAGGTAATCTTAAGGTTTTTTGCAGATTCCACACTGACTTTCCAATTTCTTCCCCCTTTCTTAAAATCGTTTGGACTTTATTTATCTATTTAGGATAATAGAACCTTACATCTATATATTGATTGTTTTTGTTTTAAATTTCCCAGTCCCTTTCAGAAATATTTTTTCATTTGACCCAGAAATCTTGTGAGGTAGATAATATTTATTCATATGAGTAAAATTATAAGCAGAAAGGTAAAATGAGGTGCCTGATATTACACTGGGGGTCACTGACAAAACCTAGATTCCCTACCTGCATCTGGGGTATCTGGAAGCTAAGCTGCCTCCAATACTATTCAATGTATATTTTGTAATTGCCACTTTTTTCATTTTATAAAGAATAATTGATCTGAACACAATGAAATATTATATTACTTAGAGCCAATATGTAGCACTTAGAGACCTTTACAAACTGCTAAGAGGAAACATGATTACTGGCTGTCTAAAGTATAAACTTGACTTCAGAACCAAGTGGACTACCAACATTTTCCCCAGACCTAACCTGTAGTTTATACAGTTTATCTAATTTGGTAAGGAACATGAAATATTCTTGCTTGTTTCTATTTCTTTGTTAAATCAAGTAGTAATAAACTGCCCCATAATGAGTGAGTGAATTAATAACTTACAATTCATATAGAAATATACTTATGCCAATAAATTTTTCCAAGAAGTAGAACTTCTTATGATATAATGGTAGTTGACCATTTAAGAGAATAGCATTTCAAAGAGCGTAGATTACTACTTGATTTTGAAAACGCTAATGAACAGCATAGTTTCCAGAAACAATTTATTAAAATAGTTTTCTTATAAAAGAATAATCAGTTTAAAGAATACGGTATCAGCCCATGCCCAGTTTTAATGTCTTTGCTCCTTTTAACAGCTACCCAGGTGGATTTAGACAAGTAACAGCTGCTCAGCTTCACCTGAGGGATCCAGTGGCAGTAAGTTTCTTGTACTTTTTATTAATCATCTTTGGAAAGACCAATTCAGACACTGTTTTGTCAGTCTCCCTTCTCTTTTAATATAGTCAGCATTCAAGGATATAAATTATTCACTTTAGCTGTATCACACAAGTTTTGATAAGTATTATTTTTATTATTCAACTCTATATATTTTCTAATTGCTATGTATTACGTTTTGCATGTAGTCAAAGAATTCTGATGTTTTTCTTTTTAAATTTTGATACCTGCATAATCACCTAGTATATGATGAGTTCGCTGAAATGCCTTGGAAAGGAGAGAGATATATGTATGCATGTGTATACATATATTTTCAAACATGCTAAGTGTGTTCTTATATTCTGACTTTTTTTGTTAACTCAAATATTATCTGAGTTTATTTTTATTTATTAACATCCCAATTGTAGATTTATTAATTTCTTCTTACAGATCTGTCCATTTTATTCTGGAAAAAATAGTAAAGTTCTTAAAAACATAACTACTTTCGTTTTATTATTTATTTATTTATTTATTTTTCTGGAGGCAGGGCCTCACTCTGTCACCCAGGCTAGAGCACAGTGGCACAATGATAGCTCACTGCAGCCTCAAACTCCTGGGCTCAAGGGATCTTCCCACCTCAGCCTCTCAAGTAGATGGGACTACAGGTACGCACACCCTGATAAAACTTTTTATTTTTTGTGGAGACCAGGTTTTCCTATGTTGCCCAAGCTTGTCTCAAACTCATGGGTATCCTCCCACCTCGGCCTCCCAAGTGCTGGAATTACAGGCGAGAGCCACCACACTCAGACTTCATTCTATTTTTAGTTTATGTTTTTAAAGACAGGGTCTTGCTATGTTGCCCAGGCTGGACTCAAATTCCTGAGCTCAAGCAATCTTCCTATTTTGGCCTGCCAAACAGCTAGGACTGTAGGCACTCTGCTTGTTTATGTTTTATTTATTTTTCTTATGTTTTTTTCCCGTCAATTTTTGCCTTATATATTTTGAAGGTTTAGTGTTACATGAATTTAAGATTAGAATTGTAATCTTTCTAAACAATTGATCAGGGTCAATATGTACCGATCCTCTTAATCTCCAATAATGCTTTTTACCTTGAGGTCTATTTGTTCTGATATTAATATAGCTACATTAGCTGACTTTTGATTAGTGTTTGCCTCATATATTTCATTGTTTAAACTTTACTGAGTTATTCCGTTATAGATGTTTTTATTGTAAACATCATGTAGCTAGAGTTTCTCTTCTTTCTTGCCTTCTTTTGGATTGGTTGAATTGATTTATTATAGGTCTAAAGATCATCAGTATTTTGACCTTCCTTCCAAATCAATGAAAGCCCTTAGAAGATTGTTAGCTACCACCCTCCCTCCAGATCTACATGCTTTCTTTGTTCAGGATTTGAAAACACTCTTCCGATTGAACATTCTTGTTATTGTTTTATTCTGTTACTGATTTTTTAAAATTTTCTTTTATTACAATCCCTTCTTGTAACTCAGCCTGCCTTCTAGTAGCAGTTTCCTTTTCCTTGAAGTACCTCTTGCTGGCATTCTTCTAGCCACATTCTCTTAATACTGAACTCCCCTTTTTTGTCTGAAACTGTTTTCTTTATTTTTGCTTTCATTCTTGAAAGATAGTTTTGCTGTAAATGGAATTCTAAGATAACCATTATTCCATTATTTTTTTCTCTCAGCTTTTTGAAGCTATTGTTCAATTGGAATTTAGCTTGTATTATTGCTTTTATAAATCTGATGTCGATTTAATTGTTTCTTTATGTGTACTCTTGTCTTTTTTTTCTGGATACCTGTAAGACCTTTTCATTGTCTTTGGTTTTCATATCTTCCTGCTACAGTCTTATTTATTTCGTTTGAGGACTGGTGTCTTCGGTTCTGGAAATGTGTTAGCTCTTAAATCTTCTAATATTGGGTCTCTTTATTCTCTGTTTCTTCCCTTTGGAAATCTGTTTATAATAAGAGGAGACAGTTGCATTTTATTGTACATGATTCAGTACCTCTCTTTCATACTTCATGTCTCACTGTCTCTGTGAGGCATTCTCAGTAATTTCTTCAGATCTGTGTTCCAGGTCTGTATCTTTTCACCTGTGTCTAATCTGATTAACCTTTTTCTGAGGTCCTAATTTCAATGACCTTTTTTCCGTTTCCTGAAGTTTGATTATTTGGTTCTTTTTCAAATTTGTTGATGAGTTTCAATAGTCTTCTGTTTTATCGTGTTTTGGTCCACTCTTATATTTCTTTATGCATATTAAACATAATTCTTAGCATTTATATCTGATTCTCATATTTGTGGCCTTTGTAAGTCCACAGTTTGTAATATCTGCTCAGGAGACTTACTTGGTAGGCTCATGTACCTTGAAACTTCATCCCTGGGAATTCTTTAAGACCTGCATTAAAAATGGCTTTCCTCAAAGAGGATCCACTTAGCTTATGGCAAACTACATGGGGCTGTAACAACCTAAGATTTTTTTGAGCTAAACTTTAGACTTACAGGATCTTGATCCCCACAAGAAGGATGAATTTGGGGCCTCAGAGTCTTGTGAGGTCAGTTTTCATAAAAGATATTTTTATAAACAATATTAATTAACTTCACTAATGTTTATTACTTTGTGTATTATACTGGGAGAGGTTCTAATTCATACATTAGTCACCAGTATTGCTAAAGGCAAAGTCTCCTGTTGTTTTAAGATTTATTTTTCCATTAACTATTGATAGAACTAACCTTTCAACTTTACTCATAGGTTAGATAGCATTTTTTTCCTATTAGAGACTATTTTGTCTTTTTACGGCAATACATTAATAAATTAGCAAAATGTTAGACCTAAAAATATCATTTTTTTGTTTCCCTAAAATAATAAAAATAAATATCTATTGTCAGGATACAACCATTTGTTTGGTATAGTACTGCCTGAATTTTCTTGGTAAGGTTGGAGGGAAGGATATTTTATTATAATAAGGCCTGACATACCATTTAGAAGTTTCATGATTTACTATTTATTTAGTATTGTTTATATCTGTTTTATAAAAGTGTGCTCAGAGTTTGCTTCTTAGGAAATATTTAAATTTTTTTTAACTAGTGTGTTTTTAAGCCTTACAGGTCAAAGTATTATACTTTGAATATTAATATGCTTTGTATATAATAGTATTAAAAGTTATAAGGGCTCCTGATAATATATATCACAGCTGTTACAATAAATTATATTTTAATACTTTATAAATATTTTAAATGTTACAATGAAAGTTTCTGTTTTATCTTAACTGTACACTAGGAGGCAGTATAGTATAACGTTCGTGTTAGCAATTTGGTATTAGGGAACATTTGTAGAAATTGTTTCAAATTATTGTTTATGAGCAATAATTGAAATGGACTGTAAAATGTTTGAGGAAGGCTTAGGAAATATTTCAGAGTTAAATCCATTTGGATTATTACCTCATTAAAGGATTTTAATTTTTTAAGTCTTAATTTTTACTATGTTTTGAAGAAGAGTGTCTTGTCAAGGAAGAGATTTATTATTTACTTTTAATTGAAATACTAAGTGTTTGGAATAGTAGGCCTCCACCAGTAGGCATAATTTGCTTATCAGTTCTTACTGTGTGTGGCCTATCAGAGAATTTCACAATGCAGCTTTCTGATTATTAGTACAGAATTGAAATTTGTGAAATATGATAATTAATATTTAATAGTTAAATAGGTAATTGTTGAATATTTAAAATTTTTCATAATGATGTAGATTATTCTAATTTCAAATAAATATATCGATTTAGCCCTTTTCTTATGTTCTTTTTCTCTCTGTCATATGTTTTAGCAACTTTAAGAGGTTCTAGGTCCTCATGTTTTCTTCTAACATGGTTCCTCTATTTGACTTTCTCCCTTCCTATAAATAATAAGTTACTTCTGTGACACAAATGGCACATGCCCTGGGATATAGATTATATGAGGAAGGTCTTCAATATTTACTAACTTTATCTTGTTCTATCTTTTTTACTTTCTGAATTTCTTAAAACTTATACTTAATGTCTGTACAGCTAGAATTACTTTTTTGCATGTATGTGTTGTTTCACGTGTATTTCTTTGTTTACGTACATTTGTATGTCGTTTTTCCTCCCTGTTAGCTTATATCTTTTCACATTTTCTAACTTTTTAAAATTTGAGTGTGGAGTTTGCATTTTCTAATAGGGCAGATTTTTAAAATGCCAACTTAGTAATTCAAATTTTTTTAAAAACATGAGAATCAAATGCCATGTGACACTACTAATACAATAAAACTGCCTTTACGATGATATTCAGAGGATATAATTACTTGCTTATCCAGAAAAGATAGTCTTAACATTGGCAGTTTCAATTTACAACTTTTAAAACATTGAAAAATTTAAACGCTAATAACTAAATCAGTGCTGTCTGGTAGAAATTTTTGCTGTGATGGAAATGTTCTGTGTCTGCACCGTCAAACCTGGTAGCCACTAGCCACATGTCAACTGACCACTTGAAATGTGTGGCTTTTGTGACTAAGGAACTAAATTTTTAATTGCTTTTAATTTTAACAACATAAATATATATATATGTTTATGTAAACATGTTTATATATGTATTTATATGTACTTAAATGACCTCTCAAAAACATAAAGTTTTAACACTAACAGAAAATAGAAAATAGATGGAAAATGCATATGATATTCCATTAGCTTTTGCATGTAACGAGGCTTTGTAGTCTGATTTGATGAGAGAATAAAAGTAATAGGAAGGCCTCTTACAAAGTAACCCTGTTCTAACATGTACTGTTTAGTGGGTTTAGCTGTAACACACATCAAATTATATTGAAATATGAGTGCAGATGATAAAAATCAATTATTCTATCTAAACTTGGCACATATACAGGTTATTTTTAATCTTTTTTTCTTTTTCTAAATAAACAATAAATGGAGCCAAAAGAAAATAGTAATATACAAAGTAATAAAAGTTTCTTTTCTGTTGCTTCCACATATCCACTTAGGTCTGTTTCTTTCCTGTATTCGTGTTGAATCTGAACCCCTCATTTTCTTTCTTTTTTTATTGTTATTATTATACTTTATGTACTAGGTTACATGTGCACAACGTGCAGATTTGTTTTATATATATAAACATTTTATATATATTTGTTTTATATATATATATATACACACACATACACACATGTGCCATGTTGGTGTGCTGCAACCGTTAACTCGTCATTTACATTAGGTATATTTCCTAATGCTATCCCTCCCCCCTCCCCCCACCCCACAATAGGCCCTGGTGTGTAACGTTCCCCTTCCTGTGTCCAAGTGATCTCATTGTTCAGTTCCCACCTATGAGTGAGAACATGCAGTGTTTGGTTTTCTGTTCTTGCGATAGTTTGCTGAGAATGATGCAAACCCCTCATTTTCATCATCATCTCTAATTATGTTTACTTTCTTACTATCACAGGTCACAATTTACTTATTGTGTCCTATGTATATCTGTTTTTCAGATTGTAAAACTAGCTATTTATGGCATGCTACCTAAAAACCTTCACAGAAGAACAATGATGGAAAGGTTGCATCTTTTTCCAGATGAAGTAAGTCAGTGGTCATTGGTAACAAGGCTTTTCCAAAATTTTCAGTTAAATGTTTTTCTTTTTAAATAAATGCCAAGACTTATTTTCAAAAATGCTATGTCAACTTCTGAAATATTTTTGTATTTTTTAAGTGGATATGTATGTATAAAAAATGATAATTACTTTTATTAATATTTTAAAATGTAAAATGAACCATCATTGGACTAAAAATTAAAAGTATCTAAATTTTTTTTAAAAATTTTAATCACTGCTTGCTTTTGAACAAGGAGCTATGATCAGAACCCCTGTTAAATTGAGGTACTTGTTGATAATTTCATTCACTGTGAAAAAGTTTTAATTTAGTTTACTTTTTATGTGACCAGTAGCAAAACTTCTGTGAATCATGGATTAAAAGCTTAACTTTGGTTGCTATTATTTCCCATGATTTAACTTTAGAATCCTTGTTCATACTCACATAGTTGATTCAGCTAAAAATTACTTGGAAAAAGTATAAACATTTTTATTTCTTAGTATTATATTGTTTTAAGTACTTAACTTTTCTCCTTAATATAATGTAATGAAATACTAAAGCTTCTATAATAAAATAATTGAGTGCAGTATCAAATCAGACTGCCTGGCTTTGAATCTGTGCCCCATTATTTACTGACTGCATGGACATGGGCTCATTACTTACCTCCATTTTCTACTCTGTGAAGTTGACATAATAATAGTATCTATTTTACAAAATTGTTGTAAGGATTAAATAAAATACACTTGTAGATTGCTTAGAAAAGAACCTGGCATGATAAGTGCTAATTGCTATCATTACCATGGTTATAATTGTCCTTCTTGTTCCTCCTGAAGGAATAATATAAAAATTTATTCCAGAATATCAAGTTACAATGATTGTTCAAGCTACGCATGTGCTCTTATTGTTAGCTTAAACAATACATGAATAGTTATTAATAATGAGTAAGTTACTCATGCTTTATCAAAATGATTAATTGATTGTCTTTGCTATAAATGAATAAGTAGAATAATTTGCCACTATTCACTTTACCTCTAAGGTAGCATGTATGGGAGCAGTATCATCATCCAAGGATCACTTCGTGATGAAATTGCAAGAATTTAAGAACTCCTATTTCTGATTGTATTGTCACTTTCTTTAGAAACCATAATTTCTAAAAGACACAAAAATAATATTTCATTTACAAAGTTAGTTTGAGTGTAGATATTTTAAGTATTCATGGTAGTTCAGTTAAATAGGAAATTACTTCATTTCAGAATATAAATGAGCCTAGTTCCCAAAAATGAATTGATAAGTATTCAGAAGCTTGACAGTACATTTTATCAAGCCCATGGGGGAAACAGGCACACTCATACATTGTTGGTGGTAGCACATGGTGCATCTCATCTGGAATCCTGGGAATTAATTAGGTAACATTTAACGAAAATACATACATCAGGAGATTGATCCTTGATCCAGCAATCTCATTTATAAAAATACACCTTGAAGATACACGTGCACGTGATTGTTTTCACTGTATTCATAATTGTACAATAAAAAAAAAATGCTTATTCATAGGAAGTAAATTGTCGAGTACTGTGCAATTTTTTAAAAAAAGAATGACACATATTTTTGTGACTTGGTAAGTTGTGCTTTCCAGGATATATTGTTAAGTGAAAACAAGGTAAAAAAGAATGTAGATGGCATACTACATTTGTATGCGTATATACATATGTATGTTTACATACACACAAGCATATATTTATGTGCACTACTTTTTGCATAAAGAATCACCGGAAGAGAAAGTTGGCAACTACTAGACTATGGGTACAAAGGGATAGGGAAAGAATGAGATTTTTTTCAGAGACTGTCTTTTAAATTTATTTTTTATGGTAATCATGTTAAAATTTTATATATTAGAAAAATAAAATGACAGCACCAGTAGAAGTGAGCACAACTAGTTCCCAAATCTTGTTTTCCACATGCTATTCCCTACCAAAAGGAACTTAGTTCTTGGAGAACTGATTGAGTCACGATCTGGAGCAAAGAACGAACTAAATTGTTATGGGGTATACACATGCACAAGACTAGTATTTCTGCATGATTTATGATAGTGACATAATAAAAAGTAACAGAAAATAAGGCAGTACTCAAAAACTCATGGAGCAATATCAAGAGAACATGGAGCCAGCTTTAGGTGGTGCCCACTGACCAAATATGGAACTGTGTGAACCTCAAAACACATGGTAATAATAAGGGATTACCTTGAATAAGAAAACAAAAATCTATACGGCTACAATGACCATCCAAAAATTATTTTTAATTTATTATAATGTCCCTTCTTTCTGAGGATAGAAAAGCCCTCTATAGAAGAATATCATATAAAAAATGTAGAAGGAATACTGAACTAGAAAAGCCACCATCACCAGCATATTCTGTGGCCACTGGGTAAAAGGTTATTGTGGAGCAGGATATTTATAGTTTCCAAGTAACACACTACAGAGTATTCATTATTTGTAAAGGGAATCTTTTCAACTATTTGTGATGGGAATCTTCCCATTGCTTTTACATTAATAAAGTCTGGTGGACACCACCATAACCAAGAGATCAAATCTTTGGTCACTGTGGGAGAAACTGACATCAGGTGCCTCCTGCTGTGAAGCACTGAACACTCAACATGAACTACATAGCCTCTTGTCAGTAATGCTTAACCTGAATGTAATCATGGGAAAACAGTAGTATAAATCCAAATAAAAGGAAATTCTGCAACATAACTGGCCTGGACCCTTGAAAATATTAAAGAAAAGGCAAGGAAACTTATGATTAAAGGAGACTAGACTACAGAGTAAACAACATAATATAGTAACTAAACGCAGCATGTGATTCTTGACCTGATCCTGAATTGGGAAAAGTTACATTTGACAATATGAGACCAATTTGGGAAATTTGAATATGTACGTATAGTAGATAAAAAGTATTTCATTGATGTTAATTTTCCTGAACATTAAATTTAATGTGGTTGTATAGAAGACTATCTTTAGGAGATACATGCTGAAATATTTAGTTTGAAGTATTTGCAAATTACTCTAAAATGGTTCATCCAAAAAGCGTTTGCGTATAGACAGACCAAAAGAGAAAGCAAACCTGTCCTGTTAACAGTTGGGGAACTTAGGTAAAGATTAGATTAATGTTCATTATATTGTCACAACTTTTCTGTAAATTTAAATTTTTCTAAAGTAAAAAGTTACAAAAAAAAGTGATCACTTGACCCCTGTTTCTCTTTGTTGCTCTTGTTCTTTTCCTCATTTCCCCTTAGGTTAACCACCTGTCTGTGAAGAGAACTCTTAAATCTTCATAAACACCTTCAGTTGGCATTCATGGGTTACCTTCTCTGTATACACATCAAAGGGGATACTTCTCCCTCTTCCCGGTTTCATGTGTAATGCCTAATGAAAACTTTGATTCCTCATTTTGCATTGATTTTAACCATTTAGCAAAATCCTCTAATAGTAAATAAATTTGGCTCATTCTATTCAAAATTCTATTCCATTCAGCAAACATTTGCTAGGAACCCACTATGTTCCACGTGCGCTATGCTGAATGAGCACTTAGCAGCTTTTTGAAATTGTCTTTACAACTGATCTAGGGAATTTTATCCTGGCTTTCCAAAGAAGTATGAAATATTTATACATCTTTGGAAATATCTGACAAGTAGGCTCCTTCAACAAGTAAAAAATAAGTGTCACCAACAATCTTTTCTCTGTCCAGGCATCCTCTGGCTTGCCCTGACTCTGTAATTATTGCACAGATTTGAATATACTGAGGAAGTGATAACAATAGAGGAAAGGATGTTAAATATTGTTAAATGCTTTTCAGTGAAGAAGCACATTATCAGTAGTATCTATTGTGTTTTGTATATGTTGATAGTGAACCAGCCTATCCAAACCACAATTTTTAAAATTCATTTAAATTGCTTAAAATATTATAAATATTTTGCTATATTGGGTTTTAGAACAAGCTTACAGGACAGTAGAGCTCTGTGATCCTAAAGTTATTATAAAATTTTATCCTGATTCTTAAGACAATATGTCTTAAGACAGCATGTCTTAAGAATTGGTCAAAACGATGACTTATTTGATGTCATGTCCTTGGCCAGATATTGGATTCCCACTTGTAATAGTGCTTTCTGCAGAGTGTTGTAATTTACAGTGTGATAATCCTTTTATCGAAAATTCTTGTGCGCATCCTATAATGAGAAGAGGGAATTATATCTACTCTCCTTATAAGAATGCCTATAAGACACTTCCATATTGATACCTTTATTTAAATGGAGTTCCCAAAATTAATTTATCATCCAGTCTCACAATATAGTTCATTCTCCGAGCTGCCTTATTTCTGTGTCATGAGTACAATATAAATGTTCATTCTTTTGGTTACCCACACTCTTCATTTTTTTATTCCTCCTTAGTCTAATTCCAATGCTTTCTTCTTTTAAAACGTCTTAGATATGTGCTTTACACTTTAGTGTGCTTTTCAGTATCTAAATTCAAACTTTAAAAAAACCTTACCTTGATTACTGCAACAGCCACTTAATTGTTCTTGTCTCCAGCTTTTCTCCACTGCGGTTCATTCTGTCTACTGTTGGCAGGTCAATCTTTCAACTCTTCTCATCGTTTTTCTGAACATTGGATACATAATAGGGGGAAAGTGGTCCTGGTCAAGGGAATACAATTAATAAAGATATCACGATTTGAGTCTAGAGCAACACATGAAAGGTGAGGAGGTTGATTAGTCAGAAACCATGGATGTGTCTGTGGAGAAGTGACGTTGAAGAGGTGGACTAGTGGTAAGGACACTGTCTAGCTAAGCAAGTTTAGCAAAGGAGTTAAAGCTTTATCCTGAAAAATTTCAAGCTGAGAGGTGACTTTTTGAAAATTATAAGCCTTTAGAAGGCGTGATCTTTTTTTTCCCTTTATATGGCCAGCACCTAGCCCAATGTTTGGTTCTTAGAAGTTCAATAAATGTTTCTTAGATAAATAAATGACTCAAAGATTTTCATTTTCAATTTTTTTTTCTGGCCACAGTTGGAGCACTGATTGAAAGGTAGTGGCACTAGACCCAGTAGACCCAGTACATAGACTCATCAGAAGAGAAAGCATGAGAATGAGCCACGGCAGTGTCTTTTTGCAGTTGAAAAGAGGGAAATAAACAGCACATTTTGAAAAATAGGTGTCTTATTATAATGGGATTACTCGTATTAATCTAATGTACTTTTGGGGAATTTTTATAAGGTTTTTATTTTAAAGATTTTATGTTTTCCTTATTCTGTGAACATTCTTTTGCTTTTTTTAACACTAAGTATTAGTAATTTATTGCTAAGGAAGATATTTTAAGAAAATTAAGTCTTTTTTTTTTTTAATGTAGGATATTCCAGAAGATATTCTTAAGAATTTGGTGGAGGAGCTTCCTCAACCACGAAAAGTACCTAAGCGTCTAGATGAGTACACACAAGAAGAAATCGATGCCTTCCCAAGATTGTGGACTCCGTAAGTGTTTCCCTTCTTCTTGTCTTTTTTTTCTCTTTTGATATCTTCTGTTTCTTCAACCATATGATTAAATAAGATCCTTGAGGGTGGGAAAAGTGAACTCATTTTTTTGCTCCCTTGGGAGCTCAGCATCTACTACCTACAAATAAACTCTAGATGTAGATATTAGAACCAAAAATTTTTAAGCATTAAGACCTTGCTAGGTAAGTGCAAAGATGTTCATAGGTTCCTATAATTATCAAATATTTTGTTTGGGTTGACCTTCCTTGGACTGATGGTAGTCTTTAGGAATGATATATGTATCGTTATTAATCTGAAACGTAAGGATTCTCAGATTTCCACATTGTTTCATAAGCTAAAACTATTATCTAATGAAAAGTCATTAATTTTGGATACTTGCTGTCTTGGTCCAAAAAGAAAAAAAAAAAAATACTTTTTGCTCTCCTCTGTACAGTTTCCTCTACCTAAGGCCATAAAGCTGCTAAGATGTAACATTCTTTCTCCCATCTAGTTGTTTGTAGGCTTTTTTGCCAGGGCTCTCCAGATGATGAAGCATTTAAGTGTAACTTCCTCAGGCAGTCCTTCCTGTAATCTTTGAACCTGGTTAGGCTCTCATTATGGGTTCTCATGGTACACTTCCATTTACTGATTTACTCTAATTTAATTATATATTTGTGTGATTATCTGTTTACTATCTGTCTTTCTTGCTAGACTTCATGAGGGAGCTACATGTTTGTCTTATTTAGCACTGAGCATGGTGCTAGACAAATTAAGTAGACACTCAGCCAGTATTTTCTGAACAAATTAATTAAGACAGATTTTTTCTGTCAGCTTTTATAAGTGACTTCAGGAAAGAATCTCTGGAAAATATGAAGCAAAGACCACTTTTCATTTTTTTCACAGCATTTATCACTGTCTACAGTACTTTTATTTATATGTGTGTTTATTATTTGTCTCCCTACACTCATGGCAATAATAAAAATAGCAAGCATTAATAAAGCATTTATTGTATGCTTTAAGTGTATTAATCTACTAATCCTCAGAGCGATCTAGTGAGTCAGTACAATTTTTATTCTTATTTTTTAAATGAGAAAATGTGGTCACAGAGAGATAAAGTAACTTGACTAATATCACATAGTTGTAAATGGTAGTTTAGGGATTCAAGCCTGAGTGACTAGCTGCTGTGTCATGCTCCTTACTCTGCTGGAATGCCCCTTCTTGCATTGGCATGTCAGCTTCAAGGGGGCAGGGACATTGTCTGGTTCAGCATTTACATCATAGAAATACTTAGAAACATTTAGAAATAGTACTTGGCACATAATGGGTACTCAGTGAGTGTTTTTGAAAGAATGAAGACATGAACTCTTTCCCTAAAAATTAATTGTGAAATTGTCATGAATAGCTTAACGAAGTTTTAGAAAAATCCAAACAAAGGTTCAAATCTTGCCTCTATAGCAGCTGACTCTATAACCTTAAGTCATCTGTCATTTTGAGCCTTAGTTTCTTCATCTTAACTCAGTTTCTTCAGTTGTAAATTAGAGCCAGTCCATACTTCTGAGAATTGCTGGAAGGAATAAGTGAGCAACTTAGCACACTTAAAGTGCTAAGTTTTTAATAGGAGAATTTTTTTGCTATTGCAAATTCTATACCATTTTAACATGCTTGCTAGTGTAGAATTTTATTGTAAATGTACTTAAGTTGATAGAGTTTGAAAATATTCAGCTTTGGTAAGTTATATACTAAAAACATTTTAAGTTGTCCTTGAAGTTTTGACAGGTTACCTTCCTATAACAAGTTCTGTAAATATATATCTGATTTTCTTACACAAACACCATCATAAATGAATTTATATTCCTGACCAAGAGGGCTGTGGTACTCTTTTCTTTTAAATTAGAAATAACGAAGGTTCTGTTAAATCATGTATGTGCAAATACATATTATACACTTGAAGTCATATTTCATGAATATTCTAAAGTGTATTCTAAATCAGTTAAACTGGCACCACAGTAATATAATAACAATTCACAAATTATACTTAGTGTTATTATAGTCAGAGTACTGACTAAAATTCTTATTTTACCGAGTGATTTCTGCTTTCTTTTGAAACAAATTAGAAGGTGCCTGAGTGCCTTCATTTTATTAATAGAATTAGAAAGGGCTTTTCTATAGCTATTTTTAAGGAGACTTTTAGAGAAACTTAGAGCCACTTGATGCATTTTTAGTTACTACTCTGGGAATGGATTTTCCTGCCCTCTGTCTTCATTCCAGATTTCCCTGAGGCAGGAATATTCATTAGACAACAAGTTTTCCTTTATGCTTTATTAAAGTTGTGATTTTTCCTCATAAGTAGTCACATACATATGTTAACTTGTATTGTCAAAGTAATAAAATAAGTATACGTTTACTGAAACATACGGATAGTATAGGTGTACTAGTCATTTAATATAAATTATTCTATATTTCTTTCTCCCTGCACATTTGAGGTGACATCAAGTCCAGTTAGTCTTTATTATGTGAAAAGCATGTGACCAGAAAAAAAAATAGTCAAGTTTGTCTAAGAAATAGATGATCATTTACTTCAAGGCTCTTGAGTAGAACTTTCTGCAATGATGGAAAAAACTCTCAGCCTATAATCCTAGCACTTTGGGAGGCCAAGGCAGGAGGACCTCTTGAGTCCAGGAGTTCGAGACCGGCCTGGGCAAGATGGCAAGACCCTGTCTCTACAAAAACAAAAAACAAAAAAATTAGCCAGGTGTGTTGGCACACACCTGTAGTCCCAGCTACTTGGGAGGCTTGAGGCAGGAGGATCCCTTGAGCCCAGGAGGTTGCGGCTGCAGTGAGCCATGATCATGCCACCACGCTCCAGCCTGGACAACAGAGCAAGACCTGCTGAGAGAGAGGGAGAGGAAGAGAGAGGGGGAGGGGGAGGGAGTGGGAGAGGGAGGAGAAGGAGAGGGAAGCCTGGCGCTGTGGCTCATGCCTGTAATCCCAGCACTTTGAGAGGCTGAAGTGGGTGGATCACCTGAGGTTGGGAGTTCGAGACCAGCCTGGCCAACATGGTGAAACCCCGTCTCTAATAAAAATATAAAATAAAAAGTAGCTGGATATGGTGTTGGGCACCTGTAATCCCAGCTACTCTGGAGGTTGAGGCAGGAGAATTGCTTGAACCCGGGAGGCAGAGGTTGCAGTGAGCCGAGATCACGCCATTGCACTCCAGCCTGCGCAACAAGAGCAAAACTCCGTCTCAAAAAAATAAAAGAGAAGGAAGCAAGGAGGGAGGGATGAAGGGAGGGAGGTAACTCTATTTGAGCTTCAAATACATTAGCTACTGTTGATATGTAGCTCTTGAGGCCTTGCACTGTGGCTAATGTGACTGAGGAACTGAATTTTTTATTATTTATGTTAGTAAATAATATTACCCTAGCTTCATATGGCTAGTGTCTACATTATTGGACTATGCTATTTTAGTTATTGGACTATGCCGTTTTATAAAGTTCTACTATTAAATATTACATACTTTAGAATTAGAATTAAAATATTTGATATGCCATGCAGTTCAATTCATGGAACATGAGGTTTTTTATTATTGGAAGGATTGCCTTTATTAGAAAAAAATTTTTTGCTCCTTTTGGAGGAAGACCTTGCTTAAGATATGCTTTTGTTCTGCCCAACATACTAAGCCAAGAATATTATCTTCCTTTGGAATGTAGTACCTGGAATTTGTTTAAGATAGATCTGATGGCGAATCTGCAGAGACTTGACAAACAGATGTACCTGCATTGCGCCACAAGTAAAGAGCCACAAAAATAGCTTGCTTTGGTGTTTGCTTCCCTAGTAATAATACTTAAAATATGTTTATAATATTAAAATGTACATCTTATAATTGGAACTGTTATAAATATTTGGTTAAATATAAGTTTATTAACTTTTCTATTAGAGACTAAAAGCTATTGAGCAGCAGAAACCATTATCAAAGAACTTTGAACCCAGTAGATGATTGACAAAATTGCTTTAATCTTAATTAAAGGCCAGCATTGTTGGGATTTTATTTACATTATTTAAATAACCTACAAAGATTCTTTCAGGCCTAGTTTCAGCATCATTAGGTTTTCTTTTGCTAGTTATTAGTTTAGTCATTAGTTATTGTCATTTTTAAGCTATGGTAGAAGATAGGGAATGAAATTGATATTTATGACAAAACTATACTTTTTGAAAACTAAAAGCCATTTTATATATACTATGGGTACTATTGCCTGTTCATCTCACTTCTTAAGTTAGTGGATATACTTGGTGTATTATATTTTACTAGTGGATATACTTGGTGTATTATATTTTACTAGTGGATATACTTGGTGTATTATATTTTACTAGTGGATATACTTGGTGTATTATATTTTACTAGTGGATATACTTGGTGTATTATATTTTACTAGTGGATATACTTGGTGTATTATATTTTACTAGTGGATATACTTGGTGTATTATATTTTACTAGTGGATATACTTGGTGTATTATATTTTACATAAATCGTGGATACATAAATTCTGTGAAAATGTTATGAAGTTATATTTTATATTTCTTGATGGTACAAAGCAGATATGTATTTGCAATGTGCAAATGGTAACTGTGGGATTTACACTTAAATTTTTTTTTTCTTTTTTCTTTAAAGGAAAAAAATAGCACCATCTTTTCTTCACAATTCTGTTGCTTGAGATTGTAGCTTTAAAATGGTCAATTTATTTTAATACTATCAATAATTACTTACATAATTATTGCAGTTTTGCCAGCACATTTCACAACCCCAATAATCATGGAAATTAATCATGCTCATTGTAATGGAAATGTTTCAAACTGTAGTCTACAAATAAAACTTGGATCATTTTAAACTTTATTTTCAATTTTTGCAAAATGATGTAGCAGAGCTTTTCCTAGGGAAAACTAGGCATGTGAAAACATTCAACTTGAATTGCTTTGTAGTATTTTTCCTTACATGTTAATTCAGTAAGAAGTGCTTTTTTAAAGCAAAACTCTCCTTTGTAGAGAAGCTAACCATGGAAAGCTTCAGCATCAATACATGCCTGAAAACAGGTTTTTATAATAACAACCTGTGTTCCTGGTTTTTCAATACTCTACAGTGTGTGCTGTTAGAAATGTGCCTGCAAAGGAGAGATGGGTGGTAAGGATGAAGACAAAGTATGAGGACAACCATTACTGATGCAGAATTGTCTCTTCTGAAAGTTGGATGAGGATTAGGGAGTTCAATTGTAATCCATTCAGCTCTGTAAAAGAAAAGCTGGATTCCAGATGCTGGGAACCTTAGCACTGCATTGGTGAGCATCCTGTTCAGTCTATAGCTCAAGAAGAGAGCAAGAATTTAAGCTTAGTGCATATTCTCGATATGAAAGCTATTAATCCTAAAAACTACCCATTTTCAGATTTACTTAATACTCAGGAAAAAATTACTTTTACCTATGCCTTTATAAAATATGCTCCAGATCAGAGACTTAAAGACAGTGTAGAAGGATTTCTACCTTTTCTAATCCCGTAAGTTGCTGGGATCTGGACAGCTTTAAGATTTTCCATAATTTTATGCTAGTCTAGTCATGTGGCATTTTCTCCACACGATTTAACTTAATTTGCTGCTCTTCACAGTCAGAAGTTACTTGCTGGACTTGTGGACTAAGGTTACTTTCCAACTTTCCTACCCATTTCAACCAGCTCAGTATTGACTTCAGTGATAGACTTCAGTCTCTCCAGTCCTGAGTTTTGCTCACATAGGCATTCTAAGCTGTACTGTTCTTTGGATATGAACAGATTAGGACTGGCTATTAAAATAAAAAAGTATTCTCTATTTAAACAACAAAAACCAAATCATTTATAAGTCCTAGCTGATACAGATTTTGACTAAAATAGTGTAGTTGAATGTAATGCCAATTTCTGTTCATTTTAATTGAAAAAAATCATTTGGCAAAAATATTCAACAATCTAACAGGTTTAGTTTATTTAAAAGCATGTTGATCTGTAGGTTTGTATCTGAAAGGGAAGAAACACAAAAGAATAATCAAGGAGAGATTAAAAAATTTTTTTTTAATGTATGTTGAGCTTTTTCTGATCAGGATGGTGCTACAGTGCCTAGGGAAATGAGTGTTAAGGCACCATTACTTTACCTCTCAGTATAGGTAACATCCTTAAAGAATATGTGATGTCACCAGATTTCCTGAAATGGTTTATTCTAAATAATTTCATTCATACAATGGAAATGACTTAAAATTCACACTGACCTTTTATTGCTTTTAAGATTAGTTCACCATCCAAATATTTTAGTCTTTTAAATGTTTCATAGAATAAGCATTATACTAAGAAATATTATTTCAGAGTGAAAAGACATAAAACCTAATGAAGAAAAAAAATATTTTTGAGATTACACTTTAGCTACGCTCAATTTCCTAGACTCACAGCTGAAATGGAATTTTTTTTTACTTCAAAAATAAATTATTCTTAGTAGGACCAATAATATTAAGTGTCACTAATCTTACTGTAGCATAAACCATGTGCTTCATAACTTGATGTTTTGTTTTATTCACAAACAAGTAAATTTTTCTTACCATTTTATAATACAAACTAAAATCTCCAAAAAGTTTTTTCCTAATGTAAAGAGGTAAATTCTTCTGTAGAAATTACTCCATTTTCAGGATAATATAAATGTTTTGACCTCTGTCAGTACTGAATTCTGAATTTGAATCTCTGCTTTTTTGATATGTGCTTATTTCATCTTAATGAGTAGCGGTATTTTGCTTGTTTCATCTAATGAGTAGCAGGCAGTGTTTTGCATAGGCATGCGTATGGTAAAGAATTTGCTATAGGAAACAGAATGATGTGGCATGTAGTGTGACTTTAACTGTTTTTAAGCAGTCACAAGAACCATAGAGAATTTTCTACAACTCAGACGGGCCTTTTTAAAGTTCTGTTTTCTCACTCAAAAAAAGTAATACTATTTTCAGAAATTACTTTGTTTAAGGGCAGTTTTTGCTAGTGACAAGTATTATCTGCAAAATAGTTATTACAGAACATTTGATGGCTGTGGAAAGTGTAGCACAATTTAGAGAATGAATTAAAGAAAGTTTTATGTTAGCTATTTCTTAGATGATTCAGTAATCTCCAAAGTACATTCTAAGCACATAAATGAAAGTTTAAAACTTTCAGCTTTCACTTCAAAGGTCAAAACTTGTGTATGTTTCATATATATTTTATATATGCGTATACTATATATAAATTTTATATAAAATATATATCATAGCTTTATTAGATAACAATTATACACACACATACACACACGCACACACATATAATCCACTGTTAGAAACTGCTTTACAAAGATGAGGACTTGGTCCTGCTCACTACTTTATTCCCAGTGCCCACAGAAGGACCTGACCAGTCAATTTGTTGAATGAATGAATGCATGAATGGAATCATATCCTCCCTGAAAGGGAAATTGATGTTCTGTTCGTGAAGTGTGATAAATTCATGTTTTGGGTTTTGCTGCTTACTTAAATCTTGTTTAACTATAGGTAAAATAGACATTTTTCTTAACAGGCCTTGCTTTAGTGCAGCTCTAACATAGCCAATTTTGGATACTTTGTATTACATGTCGAAAGAACGATCATGGCAATTTCATTAACATACAACTTATATTTCTGTCAAAGAGTAAATTTGTATAATTTATATGAAAAAAAATTGACAGGTGTTAGAAATGGCAGAAATGGCATTTGAAATATCCCTCTAAAGATTTCCTGTGATTGTTTAGAATACTGTTATTATTTACAAATATATTAACCTTAGGTAACATTAATGTACATTTTAAAACTACATAAATTTGTTATTTTCAGTGAAGCAGTGACGAAGAAGTAGGGCTAATGTACAATATACATTCACCTATCATCCCTCTTGTAAAAGATTAAGCCATTTCATTTAAGTTTCAAATATTTAAGCATTCCTAATATGAAAAGTAATGTGCTAGATGCCACACTTCTTGTTTTTAAAAACTATTTAATCTAGTGAGGAGATTAGGTCATCTCAGCACAAAATAGGAAAAATATGTAAGCAACATAATCTGAGAATTCAATTCTAGTTTGCATAATGTTACCATATGTGAGTTACCAACTTTTAAAGAATCTAAATACATTTGCTGAGTACTAAAGCTACTTGAACTACAATTTGGGAGAAAAGAACCAGGAAAAATACTGTGTATCAAATGGAGTCATCTCTAGTTTAGGAAGAAGTATGTGTGTTACCTTCTGTTAGATAGTGTTAGTAATTTCTTACTGAAGGTGCTCCTCTGTCTTATAAATAGCTCTGTCTTTGGTCTAAGGGGAACCCATGCTAATTAGAATGTGGTCCATAAACCAGCAATGCATCAAGTGGGAGCTTGTTAGGATGCCGAGTCATGAGCCCCTCCACAGAATAAGTGAAATCAGAAGCTGCATTCTCATAAGAATCCAAGCAATTTGTATGCCTGCTGAGGTTTGAGAAAGACAGACATAAATAGCCCTCTCCTCCCCTTTCTTATATTATCTTGAATTTCTTTGTTTTAGTGGAAAGAAATAAGCAATACAGAAAACTTGTGTGTATGCATATTTTCATTTCTGTTTGAGACAGAGAGAAGTAAAACCATATTTAGTGTAAAAACCTCTCTTTTCCCCACAGGGGAACCTCCTGAAAAACATGTATCATTAATTGCCTTCAGTATGAGTTGATGTTTCGAGCTGTGCCACTGTCTTAACTATCTAGTCTTTGACCATGATACTGTTTTTCCCCCTTTGGAAGCAAATTAACCATCTGCAAAATATCCCAATTATTTAAAGATGAATTTGCACATGAAGTGACATTTTCAAGGGGGTCACTGTACTCTGTACTGTGCTTAGATATACCAGGCATCCACTGTGTACCGGACATTGCCCTGGCTGATGGGAGTACAAGATAATCATATCAGCGTCCTGCCTTCAGAGGACTGGCAGCCTAAGAGGCATCATATAGAATAAAATGGTGCTTGCAAGCACTGGAGTCAAATTGTTTACACTCAGATCCCTGCCATCTGCCTCCTAGCTGTGTATCCTTAGCCAAGTTACGGAGCTGCTCTGAGCCTAAGTTTTGTCACTGTAAAATGAAATTATTGACAGTGTCTTTCTTACAAAGTAGTTGTGAGGATAAAATAATTCATGTGAAGTCTTTATTATTCTTTGTGGCACCTAGTGACCACTCAGCATTTGTGATTTACAAGGAAGAGCCAGTATGATTAGAGAAACATTGTAGTGGAAATATGCATTAAGCTTTCTGGCAATCCTAGAGAAAGGAGCCCAGTCTATGTTAGAAAGGAATTGTTGTGAAGAGCTGGACAGAAAATGTAACGTTTGAGGTGGATTTTGAAAGATTAGTCATGGTTGCCAGGCAGAGAAAAGAGAAAGAGGAAATTTCAGGTACGTATCTGGGCAATAGCAAGCAGTGTAGAGGGACCAGGCTATAGAAAATAGAGTGTAGAAAGAATAACTCAGAAAAGTTAAGTGGGGCCACATAGTGGAGGCTCATATGTTTAATTCTAGAGTATTTGAACTTTGAGAATGCAAGAGAGGGTCATTCAAGATTTTTAAGTGGGGCCACATGACATGGAGGGGTAGAAAAGCAGAAGCCTGTGTTAGAGACCTTCCAATTTGTTCCCTCTTGCCTCAAGTTTCCTAAGTGCCAAATCCTAATTTCTACATGTCTGCCATGTCCAAATTTTATCATAGTCAGAATCAACCCTCCATTCCCTATCCTGAAAAACAGCATAGCTGCATTCTTCAATCTGAAAATTAGTAACCTCTGAATGCAGTTTTCTAGTAACTCCTTCCTGCCATCTCCCTGGGTCCTTTCCTCTTCTCTCTCCCACCCCACCCACCTCCAAACCGAACCTGTTTCTCTCTTGTTTCCAAAATTCTGAACCTGACCTCTCTTTTTTCTCATCACTGCCACTGTTCTGGCAGGGCCCATATTTTTATACTTCCTCCAAAAAAAATCTTGAAACAAATTTGGGCTTCATTAGCCCTCTATTGCCTTGAGGTCAGTGTCCGCATTCCTTTACGTGGTGGGTTATACCATTCAGCTTTACTTCTAAATTCCACTGAAAGGTGGCATTGTCGTTTCATTTCGATTAAATAAACCTTTTTGTGTGGAAACAACTGGTGACTGTGACTAAACCCATTTAATTCTATTGAGTGGAGTTGCAGACTTCTTGTGGGACATTAACTTAGATTTCTTTCCAATTGTATTACCACCACCTCCTTTGTAATTATATGAACCAGCTGGATGGGATAACAAATTGTTTCTTAAAATGTACTGGTGTCTCTTTACTAAGAACTGCTTTGGGTATATTGAGTCACATACCAAAGGTGAAAAAGGTATATTCTGGATCTGCGTGTAGCTGTCATCAGATTGTTATTTCCCAGACTTTGGATGCAGTTTTTACATTTCGATAGAGATTTCACAAACAAAGTGACAAAATTCTGCAGTTTATCTTCTTATTGTTATAGATGGCTGATATGGCAAAGCATACATGGCTAGTCTCCCAGATCAGTGCCTTCGTTGCTCAGAGTTTAATAATAAACAATTTAAAATTCTGTAGAGTAAAATTCTTTTACTTGGCTAGTAGACTGTCAGTCTTCTTAGGTAGGCTATGTGGTATCCTGTGAGTATTCAGTTTCAGAAAACATTTATAAATTTATAAATATAGAAAGGGACTAGTAGATTAAGTTGTTTTTGGGCAAAGTCGTCTACTGTTTAAAGGAACTCAAACTATTACATATTTTTACAGTTGTCTTCGAAATACTTATTTATTTTCTTCAACATTTATTTTAAGTTCCGGGGTACACATGCAGGTTGTACAGGTTTGTTACATAGGTAAACATGTGCCATGGTGGTTTGCTGCACAGATCAACCAATCTCCAGCATCCATTAGCTATTCTTCCTGATGCTCTCCCTCCCCTAAACCCTCCTAACAGGCTCCATTGTACGTTGTTCCCCCCAACCCCATGTGTCCATGTATTCTCATCTTTCAGCTCCCATACGTGAGAGCATGCAGTGTTTGGGTTTCTGTTCCTGCATTAGTTTGCTAAGGATAATGGCTTCAAGTTCCATGTTCCTGCAAAGAACATGATCTCATTCCTTTTTATGGCTGCATAGTATTCCATGGTGTATATGTACCACATTTTCTTTATCCAGTCTGGGCATTTGGGTTGATTGCATGTCTGTGCTATTGTGAATAGTGCTGCAATGAACATACACATACGTTTGTCTTTATAATAGAATGATTTATATTCCTTTGGGTATATACCCAGTAATGGAATTACTGGGTCAAATGGTATTTCTACCTCTAGAAATCTTTGAGGAATTGCCACACTGTCTTCCACAGTGGTTGAACTAATTTACCCTCCCACCAACAATGTAAAAGTTTCTTTTTCTCCACAACTTTGCCATCATCTGTTGTTTCTGGGCTTTTTAATAATTTCCATTCTGACTGGCATGAGATGGTATCTCAGTTGTAGTTCTGATTTGCATTTCTCTAATGATCAATGATGTTGGCTTTTTTTCATGTTTGTTGGCCTCGTGAATATCTTCTTTTAGGAAACATCTGTTCATGTCCTTTGCCTGCCTGCTTTTTAATGGGGTTATTTTTTCTTCTAAATTTGCCTAAGTTCATTGTAGATGCTGGATATTAGACCTTTGTCAGATGGATAGATTACAAACATTTTCTCCCATTCTCTGAGTTGACTCTGATGCTAGTTTCTTTTGCTGTGCAGAAGCTCTTTAGTTTAATTACATCCCATTTGTCAGTTTATGCTTTTGTTGTAATTGCTTTTGAAATTTTTGTCATGAAATCTGCCCATGCCTATGTCCTGAATGGTATTGCCTAGATTTTCTTCTAGGGTTTTATAGTTTTGGGTTTTACATTTAAGTCTTTAATTCATCTTGAGTTAAATTTTGTATTAGCTGTAAAGATGGGGTCCAGTTTCAGTTTTCTGCATATGGCTAGCCAGTTTTCCCAGCACCATTTATGGAATAGAAAATCCTTTCCCCATTGCTTGTTTTTGTCAGATCTGTCGAAGATCAGATAGTTGTAGTCATGTAGTCTTATTTCTGAGTTCTCAGTTCTGTTCCATTGGTCTATGTGTCTGTTCTTGTACCAGTACCATGCGATTTTGGTTACTGTAGCCTTGTAGTATAGTTTGAAGTTGGGTAGTGAAGTGCCTTCAGCTTTGTTGTTTTTGCTTAGGATTGTCTTGGCTATTTGGGCTCTTTATTGGTTCCATATGAATTTTAAAATAGTTTCTTCTGATTCTGTGAAGAATGTCAATGTTAGCTTAATGGGAATAGCATTGAACCTATAAATTACTTTGGGCAGTATGGACATTTTCACCATACTGATTCTTCCTATCCATGAGCATGGAATGTTTTTCCATTTGTTTGTGTCCTCTCTGATTTCCTTGAGTAGTGGTTTGTAGTTCTACTTGAAGAGGTCCTTCATTTCCCTTGTTAGTTGTATTCCTAGGTATTTTATTCTTTTGTAGCAATTGTGAATGGGAGTTGATTTATGATTTGGCTCTCTGCTTGCCTGTTGTTGGTGTATAGGAATGCTAGCAATTTTTGCACATTGATTTTGTATCCTGAGGCTTTGCTGAAGTTGCTTATCAGCTTAAGAAGCTTTTGGGATGAAACCATGGGATTTTCTAGATATAGCGTCATGTCATCTGCAAACAAAGGTAATTTGACTTCTTCTCTCCCTATTTGAATACCCTTTATTTCTTTCCCTTGCCTGATTGCCCTGACCAGAGCTTCCAGTACTATGTTGAATAGGGGTGGTGAAAAAAGGCATCCTTGTCATTTGCTGGTTTTCAAGGGTAATGCTTCCAGCTTTTCACCATTTAGTATAGTATTGGCTGTAGGTTTCTCACATATGGCTCTTACTATTTTGAGGCATGTTCCTTCAATACCTTATTTATTGAGAGTTTTTAACATGAAAGGATATTGAATTTTATCAAAGGCTTTTTCTGTGTCTATTGAGATGATCATGTGGTTATGTCTTTAGTTCTTTTTATGTTGATGAATTACATTTATTGATCTGCATATATTGAACCAACCTTGCATCCTGGGGATGAAGCTGACTTGATTGTGGTGGATAAGCTTTTTGATGTGCTGCAGGATTCAGTTTGCCAGTGTTTTATTGAGGATTTTTGCATTGATGTTCTTCAGGCATATTGGCCTGAAGTTTTCTTTATGTTGTACCTCTGCTAGATTTTGGTATTAGGATTATGCTGGCCTCATAAAATAGGTTAGGGAGGAGTCCCTTCTTTTGAATTTTTTAGAATAGTTTCTGTAGAAATGGTACCAGCTCTTCTTTATACCTCTGATAAAATTCAGCTCTAAATCTGTCTGGTCATCGTTTTTTTTTGTTTTGGTTAGTGAGCTATTTATACTGATTTGATTTCAGAATTATGGGTCTATTCAGGGATTTAATTTCTTCCTGGTTCAGTCTTTGGAGGGTTGATGTGTCTAGGAATTTATCCATTTCTTCTAGATTTTCTAGTTTATGTGTATAGAGGTGTTTGTAGTATTCTTGAATGATGGTTTGTATTTCTGTGGGATCAGTAGTGATACCCCCTTATCATTTCTGATTGTGTCGATTCTCCTCTCTCTTCTTCTTTATTAGTCTAGCTAGCAGCCTATTTTATTATTTTTTTTTTTTTCCCAAAACACCAGCTCCTGGATTCATCGATTTTTTTTTTTTTTTTTTTTTTTGAAGGATTTTCTTGTCTCTGTCTCCTTCAGTTCTGCTCTGATCTTGGTTATTTCTTGTCTTCTGCTAGCTATGTTTGCTCTTGGTACTCTAGTTCTTTTTGTTGTGATATCAGGTTGTTAATTTGAGATCTTTGTAGCTTTTTGATGTGGACATTTAGTGCTACAAATTTCCCTCTTAACACTGCTTTAGCTGCATCTCAGAGATTCTGGTATGTTGTCTCTTCATTCTCATTAGTTTCAAAGAACTCCTTGATTTCTGCCTTAATTTCATTATTGACCCAGGAGTCATTCAGGAGCAGATTGTTCAGTTTTCATGTAGTTGTATAGTTTTGAGTGAATTTCTTAGCCTTGAGTTCTAATTTGATTGTGCTGTGATCTGAGAAACTGTAATGATTTCAGTTATTTGCATTTGCTGAGAAGTGTTTTACCTTCCTGTGATCAGTTTTAGAGTAAATGCCATGTGGCAACAAGAAGAATGTATGTTCTGTTGTTTTGGGGTGCAGAGTTCTATAGATATCTATCAGGTCTGTTTGATCCAGAGCTGAATTCAGGTCCTGAATATCTTTGTTAATTTTCTGTCCCAGTGATCTGTCGAATATTGTCAGTGGGGCATTAAAGTCTCCCACAATGATCATGTAGGAGTCTAAGTCTCTTTGTAGGTCTCTAAGAACTTGTTTGTGAATCTGGATGCTCCTGTATTAGGTGCATATATATTTAGGATAGTTAACTCTTGTTGAATTGAACCTTTACCTTCTGTCTTTGTAAATTTTGGTTGGTTTAAAGTCTGTTTTGTAAGAAATTAGGATTGCAACCCCTGCTTTTTTCTGTTTTCCGTTTGCTTGGTAAATTTTTCCTCCATCCCTTTATTTTGAGCCTATGTCTGTCTTTGTTCGTGAAATGGGTCTCTTAAAGACAGCATACCAATGGGTCTCAACTCTTTATCCAGTTTGCCAGTCTGTGTCTTTAAATTGGGGCATTTAGCCTATTTACATTTAAGGTTAATAGTGTTGTGTGTGAATTTGATCTTGTCATGATGCTAGCTGGTTAGCAGACTTGTTTATTTGGTTGCTTCATAGCATCACTGGTCTGTGTACTTTAGTGTGTTTTTGTAGTGGCTGGTAGTGGTTGTTCCTTTCCATATTTAGTGCTTTCTTCAGGAGCTCTTGCAAGGCAGGCCTGGTGGTGACGAATTCTCTCAGCATTTGTTTGTCTGAAAAAGATCTTATTTCTTCTTCACTTAGGAAGCTTAGTTTGGCCAGATATGAAATTTTGGGTTGGAATTTCTTTAAGAATGTTGAATATTGGCCCCGTTCTCTTCTGGCTGGTAAGGTTTCTACTGCGAGGTCCACTGTTAGTCTGACTGGTTTCTCTTCGTAGGTGACCTGGCCTTTCTTTCTGGCTGCCCTTAACATTTTCTCTTTTATTTTGACCTTGGAGAATCTGAAGATTGTGTGTCTTGAAGTTGCTCTTATCATGGAATACCTTACTGGGGTTCTCTGGATTTCCTGAATTTGAGTTTTGGCCTGTCTTGCTAGGTTGGGGAAGTTCTCCTGGATGATATCTCGAAGTATGTTTTCCAACTTGGTTCTGTTCTCCCTTTTTCAGGTACCCCAATTTGTCATAGGTTTTTACATAGTCCCATATTTCTTGGAGGTTTTGTTCATTCCTTTTCATTCTATGTGTGTGTTTCTGTGTGTGTGTGTGTGTGTGTGTGTGTGTGTGTATAAAATTGTCTGCCTGTCTTATTTCAGAAAGATACTTGGTCTATTCTGCCATTGATACTTGTGATTGCATTATGTATTTCTCATGTTGTATTTTTCAGCTCCATCAGATCGGTAATGCTCCTCTCTAAACTGCCTATTCTGGCTGTTGGCTCCTGTATTGTTTTATCATGATTCTTAACTTCTTTGCATTGAGTTACAGCACGCTCCTTTAGCTCAGTGAAGTTCATTTTACTCACCTTCTGAAGCCTACTTCTGTCAGTTCAACCATCTCAACTTCAGCCCAGTTTTGTGCCTTTGCTGAGGAGGTGTTGCAGTCATTTGGAGGAGAGGAAGCACTCTGGCTTTTAGAGTTTTCAGGGTTTTTGCGTTGATTCTTTCTCATCTTTGTGGGCTTATCTGTCTTCGATTTTTGAGGTGGCTTACCTTTCAGTGGGGTTTTTGTGGGGTCTTTTTTTGTTGCTGTTGTTGTTACTTTGTTTGTTGTTTTTCTATTAACAGTCAGACCACTTTTCCATAGGACTGTTGCAGTTTGCTGGGGGATCTCTCCAGACCCTAGTTGTTTCAGTTTTTACCTTACTTGGAGGTATCACCAGTTCAGCCTGCAAAACAGCAACGACAGTAGCCTGTTCCTTCCTTTGGGAGCTCCGTCCTAGAGGGGTACTGACCTGTTGCTGGCCCAGACACTCCTGTAGGAGTTGTCTGGAGACCCCTGTTGGGAGATCTCACCTAGTCAGAAGGAACAGGATCAGGGACCTGCTTAAAGCAGTCTGGCTGCTTTTTGGTAGAGCAGGTATGCTGCATTGTGGGGAGCCCATCCCCATCCAGACTGCTTGAACTGTCCAGAGCCAACAGGCTGGAAAGGCTGAGTCGACTGAACTGGTTAGATGTTGGCCACCCCTCCTGCCAGGGGCTCCAACCCAGGGAGGCATCAGAGATCTGTCTCTATAACCCTGGCTGGAGTTGCTGAAATTCCTGGAGTTGCTGGTCCTCTCTGGCACCAACTGGTGAGGAGGGATGGATCGGGGTCCCACTTAAAGAAAAAGTCTAGCCACAGTCTGGCACAGCAGCTGTGCTGCATTGTGGTGGACTCCTCCTTGTCTGGACTGCCTAGACTCCCTGGAACTGGCAGGCTGGAATGACTGTGTCAAATGAACTGCAGAAACAGGGGCCGTCTCTCCCCAGGGCTCCATCCCAGGGAGAGATCAGAGTTCTGTTCATATAACCCTGGCTAGAGTTGTTGAAATTCCTACAGGGAGGCCCCACCCAGTGAGGAGGGATGGATTAGGGTCCCAGTTAAAGAAGCAGTGTGGCCATGATCTGGCATAGCAGCTGTGTTGCATTGTGGGGGACTCCTCCTTGTCCAGTGAACTCCTTGGAGTTGGCAGGCTGGAATGGCTGAGTTGACCTAACCACAGAACTGGCAGCTGCCCCTCCCCACAGAAACTTGTCCATCTCAGGCAGTCTCTAGCCTGTTGCACTGGTTGGCTGGATTTCCAATCCAGTGAGGCTTAACTTGTGAGGTGCCGTGGAAGTGGGGCCCACAGAACAAGACTGCTTGGCTCCCTGGATTCAGCCCCCTTCCTCGGGGAATTTACAGATGGATCTCCTGCCTTACGGGGATTCCTGGGGCTGGAATCTGTTAAACTCCTGGGTCTCTGTGTGAGCCTGAGCAACTGCTCTGCCAAGACTCTGCACAGCTCTGTGTATTGGACCCAAGGCCCTGTTGGTGTGGGCTCACGATGGTATCTCCTGATCCACAGGCTGCAAAGATCTGTGGGAGAAATGTGGTTTCCCAGGTGGGGTCACACAAGCACTCACTGCTTCCCTTGGCTGAGAGTGGGGGTTTCTTTGGCTCCATGCCACTCCCAGGTGGGCGATCACTCCATCCTGATTTCCTTAGTTCTTTCTCCATGAATTGAGTTGTCTGCCTAGTCAGTCCCAATGTGAGAACCTGGGTATTTCAGTTGAAGGTGCTGAATTCACTTGCCATTTTCATTCCTCTGGGAGAGCTGCAGACCACAGCTGCTTCTAATCAGCCATCTTGGCCAAAATATCTGTTGAGTGTGTTACTAACTTCCTTCAGAAAATTCCATATGGAAGCTCAATACCTACAAATACACTCTTGAAAAGATAACAGGACAAATTGTTTGCATTTTATAATTTCCTATTTTTAATTTGTTGTTGTAATTTAATACTTCTGAAAATTTTTTTTTAATTTACTAATGAAAGCAACTCTCAGGTGTGATTAATCTTATAATCACATAAATAAGGAAAACCAGTTATGTTTGTAAATAAATATTAGAGGACTGGTGTTTATATACTTATTTTGTATGTGGATCATAATGAAAATTAAATTTAGCATATGATAATATAAATAGGAAAAATCACTTATTCAAATTTGCATTTTTTCTATAAATCCGTGTCTGACTTTTAAACTCTTAAAAATTACAGTAATCTTTTCAATAAAAACTTTATAAAAGTGTTTAAAAATGGAACAGAGACATTGAATTCAGGTTATTAAGTTACTAAATACATTCTTATATAGGCACAAGGTGGCTTGTATTTATACTTTCAAAAAAACTTTGGAGTTGTCACTTAACTGTTCTACTTTATAAAGATTTTATGTTAATGGTTTTTTTTGTCACCAAAAATTTAGATGTAGTGTTTGTAGCTATTTCTTGGTGAACAATTATTTTTATTTTAAATTGGAAAAATAATCTTCATCAGTCAGGAGAAAACGAAATAGTGATTAATGAAGAAATATGTTGATTTTGTCTTTCAGACCTGAAGATTATCGGCTATAAGAGAATAAGAATTACAGAAAATAACAGTGAAATGATTGAAACTTTCTTCTGATGAGTTTCTCTAACCTACAGGATGTAGTAGAACAACTGCTACAGTCCAGCACCTGTTTTATGTGCCAAATCACTGGGGAAAGGTCAGGAAGGTATACTCTTCAATAAGAAATTGTAATTAAAATATACTATTTTATGGAACCATTTTTATGTAATCTGATTTGAATGTTATAGTTGATAATAATAAAATCACTTACTTCGTTGACTATTCAGTGTTGCATTTAATGATAAAAAACAGACCCTGTGTATAGAATTGCAGTTACACATTCCAAAAATGCCTCTTCATGCAGATTTTCTCAAGGTGCAGGTCACTTTTCTTGTCCCTTGTGAATAAGCGCTACCTTCACTTTTCATTTCAGTGGCTTTTTTGTTTTGTTTTGTTTTGTTTTTGTTTTGTTGTTTTTTTTGAGACAGAGTCTCACTCTCTTGCCCAGGCTGGAGTGCAGTGGCGTGATCTCAGCTCATTGCAAGCTCTGCCTCCCAGGTTTACTCTGTCCTCCTGCCTCAGCCTCCCAATTAGCTGGGACTACAGGTGCCTGCCACCATGCCCAGCTAATTTTTTGTATTTTTAGTACAGACGGGGTTTCACCGTGTTAGCCAGGATGGTCTGGATCTCCTGACCTCGTGATCCACCCACCTCGGCCTCCCAAAGTGCTGGGATTACAGGCGTGAGCCACCGCGCCTGGCCTTCAGTGGCTGTTTTGTCTAACCTGTCATCCATCTAAATTCATATTTGCAGCTTAGTAGGGTAAAGTTTGCCCTGAAATATTTATAAACTGTTACCTTTTTCTGTGTCCCATATAGCCTCTTGGCCCCACATGACACCAAAATAAATAATGCCTGTCTGCTCGTTAGAAATCCCTCTTTCCTGCCGGTGATTGTGTTTGTAGACTCTCCACACTGTTTTCCCATATCTATCCTGTTGGCTTCCATTCATGTCTGTACTGGCACTTAGATTGGGGTGCTAGGATGACTATGGCTGTAAAATATGCTCTCTAGAAATTAAGATACTGAGCCACTGCATTTGGGCATTTTTATGGTGGTATTTTTTTCTTCTCTTTCCCTAGCCAATCAAGGAATGAATTTCAGACCAACTTTCCCATTCATTCAGCAAACATATATTGAGTACTGCTATATGCCAGGCACAGTGCTAGGTCCTGGGAAAACAAATTATACAAGTCGCCCCCAACACGTCTGTGCCCCATCAAAGAGTCTGTTGTAGGATGAGAAGGACGTATAGATAGATTTGTAAACAAGTAAAACTGGTTGTCAAAAGTGCTGATATAACTGTGTGAATTATGATGTAAACATGTTTATTTAATAACTGCATTAAATATGACATAAGCACTTACTATGTGCCAGGCACAACCACTTTATATGAATTATTTAATACATATTGTAATGGAGGTACTGTTACCCTCCCCATTTAAAGGGGACACAGTGAAGCAGCAATAAATTAAGTAATTTGGCCAAGGTAAATATCAGGATTTGTATCCAGGCAATTGGGTTTGAAAGCCCATGGACTTAGCCACTGCTAGATGAGAAAAAATGAGTATGTTTCTGTATTACAAATTCTTTAACAAAGCACATATAACCTGGCACAGGTTAACAACTACCATTCAGAAGGAAGTCTGTTACATTTTAAGGTGTTGGACCAAAAAGAACCTCCCCTTCTTACTTTTGATGGAATAATTTTAGGGGAGTGAGCCAATATGAAATAAGTCTCCAGTTCCTGATACATCAGCTTTAATAGGAGTTTTTGCCCAGTGTCTACTAAGCACCTGGAACAGTGCTGGCACATATTTGTCGGATGGCTGAAGGACCACTGAAGAAAGGTCCTTATTTTTAACAAAACTTGAATGTTTGAGCAAGTAAGATGATAGAGACATGGTCTATAAGAATATTGAGCCAAATCATTATAATATGAAGTATTCAATAAGAATATTGAGAATAATCACCATAAATGTCACTCTCACTTGCTGTGTGAGTGGGAGCATTGCCCAATTCTGCTGATTCATGTAGACCTAAACAGAGGCTGTATTGGTGGACTGAACTGCTCCTACTGCTTGCTGTTAGGAGATAACTCCATTTTGGATTCAAAGAAAACTGAAGCAGAAAAGTTTATTTTAAAACTTTTTTTTTTTCAGAGAGGCTTTGAGCCAAGATAGTGCAACAGTTTAGAAGCAGAAACTATTACACCTCCCGCTGCCTACCCATTTGCCATTGTCTGAGAGTTTAACTGCCTTATCTATACATACCCTGAAAGAATACAACCTCCAGTAGCCAAATAAAAATCACAGCTCACTGTATGGGACTCAGTAGTCCAAGGGAGGAAGATAAGCGGGGCCCTAGAATAGCAGCTCCTATCAAAGTAAGATGAATAGAAGAAGCAGAAGAGAACTTTTTAAAAATAATACAAATTCTTATATAAAAAGAAAGAAAAATTATTCCAAACATTGGAAAGAACAAGAACGCTAACATGTTTTCTGTTACCATATGTATCCTCAATTTGCAAATTAGTGCAGACAAATAAGGAATCAATCCCCAAAACCAAAATCATATTTGTTCATAAGCCATTTTTCACCAGGTGACTATGCATTGCACTGTTGGAAAATATCAGTAAATGTGAAAGACACCATCCAACTGAGCATAATGACCTGGGAAGAATATACAGTATACCTTATCTTTCTTACCCCATTTTACTCAAGTCCATTGCCCTGTGGGAAATATCCTGCTGTATTTATGTACTTTCTCAGTAAAACATGAGTAAGTGTCCTATTACAAGTGATAGGAAAGGAGAAGGCTTACATATTGCAAAGTTTTACAATAAGAGAATGTGATACTGCAGCAGCCACTGGGCCTAAAGTAATCACATTGATGAACATAGCAGATAAAACTGAAGACAAAACAAAGGCTTAATATTAACATCCCAATAATCATCTGCTTTCCAGAGAACTAAAAACTGACAAGCATTTGCAGGGAGTTGAAGATAACTACAAATCTGATGCAGCATGAGCACACTTTGTGTCATCCAATTTCATCTGGGGCCACACAACTTCAGTAAAGAGGGCATAATTAACAAAACAAAAAAGGTTGTATTTCTGTTAATAGGGAGTTTGAAGACAGGAAAAACAAGATAATAGCCACCTTTACCCATTTCATTCAAAAAACTATGATTTGTATGTCTTCTTTTGAGAAACAACTATTCAGGTCTTTTGCCCATTTTTTGATGGAGTTATTTGTTTTCTTGTTTCGTGGTTGCTTATATATTTTGGATCTTATCCCCTTGTACAATGTATGCTTTACAAATATTTTCTCCCAATCTGTGGGTTGCCTTTTTGCTCTGTTAACTATTTTCTTTGCTGTGCATAGGCTTTTTAGTTTAATGTAATCTCATTTGTCTATTTTTGCTTTCATTGCCTGTGCTTTTGGGGACAATTCAAGAAATCACTACCCAGACCAGTGTCCTGGAGGTTTCTCCCTATGTTTTCACCTGTAAGTTTTATAGTGTTAGGTCTTAACATTTAAATATTTATTCTGAGTTGATTCTTGTATAAGGGGTGAAGATAAGGGTTTATTTTTATTTTCCTGCATGAAGATATGCATTTTTTCCAACACAGCTTATTGAAGAGACTGTCCTTTTCCCCATTGTCTGTACCTGGCACCCTTTTTGAAAATCAGTTGACCATAGGTGTGTGGGTTTATTTCTGAGCTCTTTAGTCATTGGTCAATGTGTCTATTTTTATGACAATGTCATGCTGTTTTGATTACTATAGCTTTGTAATATATTTTGAAATCCAGCAGTGTGATACCTCCAGCTTTGTTCTTTTTGGTTGATGTTGTCTTGGCTATTTGGATCTTGTGGCCCCATTCAAATTTTAAGATTGTGTTTTCTGTTTCTGTGAAGAATGACACTGGAATTTTGATAGGGATTGCATTGAATCTGTAGATCACTTTGTGTAGTATGGATATTTAATGATATTCTGGGGTTTTTTGCCAAGATGGCAGATTGGAGGCAGCATTAACATGCCTCTCCTGCTTGGAAAGACAAAACAGTGTGTAGATACTCACACTGTGAACTTTTTTTCCAAAAAGCAATGCAGGAACTTAACAGGAAAACTGAAATCCTCCGTTTCTTTTAAAGATGTGGCAGGATGCAGCCTGCACCATAAACCAGATGAAAAACTTTGTCCCTAGAGTGTGAGAAGGAGAAAGGCTGCCTCCAGGATATACACCCCCACTGGGAAATCTAGAAATCCAGGCCACAGGGGAAGGCCTTAACCCAATGCCATGCTAGAACTGATTTAGGGAGCGGGGGAGGGGGGAGGAATATAAAAGTAGGAACAGCAGCAGGAAGAACCTTACATGCATTCCCAGTCTCCACTGCAAACCAAGGAAAGCCATTCTTTATTCTGCCTCACAGGGGGCCTCATGGAGGTCTGCCTACTCAGGCAGTGGGCACCGATTGAAAGAAGCTCACAAATGAATTTTGTGATACAACTTCTAGTGAGGAGGAACACCCTTAGCCAGAAGCAGTCAGGGCAGAGGGAATGGGGGTGGGAAGCAAATGAGAAGTTTGATGCAGCCACAAATGTAGAAGCTGTGTGGGTGGACTGGGAGGGATATGGCCCAAAAGCCATGGTTGCTGTTTCTGCAGTGAAGGCTTATGGCCTGGGGCAGTTTTTAGTTCTGAGTGTAGACAGCCTGGAACTTAGCTCACTGCTGCTAGCAGAAAACTGCAGGTGTGAGATCTGCCTTGCAAGTGTGTGGAAGTTGGGTGCTCCTTACTCCCTGCACAAACTTGTGTGCAACAGAGGCAGCTATGCTCCTCTCTGAAACATGACCCCAGTAGCCAGAGAGCCAACGCACTTCAGCAGGGGCTGCTGCTTGCTTGTCGTGCATAGTCGGAACATAGACCTCCATAACTCAGTCCCCACTTGGCTTTGTCCCTTCACCCTCCCTGGTAGCTTAACACAAAGGACCGAAATTTTTGGAAGTTTAATGACCCTGCCCATTACCTGAGAAACCAGAGTACCTTCCCTGGGTAACATAAGGCAAGCACAAATCCCACCATTACCACTGCAGCTGATATTCTTTTCCAAATGTCACTTCCTGGCTGGAAGCCAACTGATACAGTTCTTTACAGCATCTACAGGTGGAATAAGACAGTACCCAGAAAAGAGAAAACTTGTGCATGACCTCAGCTATCACCATTGCCTGCACCACCCTGGCTAACCAGGGGCTCTTGAGTCTGTCCATGTGACCAGTTCATTACTGCTACAACTAGCATTTGAGAACGCCAATACATGGAGGCTATCTGTAACCAAGGAATCTAAGAGTCTGCATCACTCCCCTGCCACCCCCATCAGAGCTGGTGGTGGTACCCACTGCTGGGAGACTTGAGGACAGATCACATCTCTGGATCCCTTGCAAACATTCCCCAGCACCAGCCTGGAGTGTGGAAGACCCAGAGGAGCAATAGCATTCACATTAGTCTCTGGCTCTCGGGGATTCCTACTCCTAGAGGAAGAGGAAGTACAACACATCAAGGGAAAACCCTGTGGGACAAAAAACAAAAAACAAAAAAACCCAGAAAGCAGGCCTTGAGTCCCAGATCTTTCCACTGATGGAAAGTCTCTTTCAGCAGAGGCACAGTTGCAGTGCTGAGCTCAGCAAGGAAAGTGTGTAGCTCTACCCCAACAAGTAGGCAGTTCTGGTACTTGTGAAGGGTCTTGGAGATTTATTTTCCCCCTCATCCACCATTGCTGACACAGTTGGGGCTTTTCCCATGGGACCTCAGCAGGGATGCATCTATAGACAGCCTTACTGGAACACAGCCTAACATCCCACAGGAGGAGCAGCCTCCAGGTGTAGGCTTGCAAGAGAGGTAGAGTCATAATTTCTCTCTCCTTGGAACATCAGTATTCCTGCAGATGAAAAAAGGTGCCTGTCTGATCTGAATATCCAGAACACTGAGTCAGAAGTTAGTCTGAGAGGAGGATAGCTTTCCTGCTGGCCTGGCAGGGGAGCTGAGGTGACTCTTGTCCTTCCGTCTGATAAGACCTCAGTGTGTCTTCCTGAGAGTTCATCCAGCCACCTCTGTAAAGGCTAGGACCTCTGCCCACCATTAGGTATTACATTTACCCACCTGCTATAGCCAAAGCCAGTTTTCACCCATGAACACCTCCCCTATTGGCCTGAAGCCTATTCAACTATTGAACTATTCAACTCAGTAAATAAAATACTAGGGAATAAATAAATAGTGCACACCATAGGGGAATGAGAAGTTTCAAGAGACCTCTGCCATTCCAACCCTATAGGATACAGTGAACTTGGTGACACAGCAAGCACATTGCTACTGCAACCAGCATCTGAGAAAGCCATCGTACAAAGACTCTATAACTGAGAAACTTATACAGAATCTTCACCTGTGAAAGCACCAAGAACTGAATTAGGCTGCAATAAACTACAAACATTAAAGACACATCCTTGAGGGGGAAAAAAGAAATTAACAAAAAACATAGTCAAATCAAACACAAATTCAAGAATAATAAGAATAAATCATCTACCCAAATGAGGAAGAATGAGACAAGTAATTCTGGTAATATGACAAAACAGGGTTCTATAACACCCCCAAAATATCACACTAGCCCTCCAGGAATGAATCTAAATAAAGGTGAAACCACTGAAATGTCAGATAAAGAATTCAAATTGGTTATTAAGCTATTCAACAAGATATAAAAGAAAGGTGAAAAACAACAGAAAGAAATTTTCAAAACAATTGAGGATATGGACAAAAAATTTTCTAAAGAGATAGATATCCTAAAGAAAACCCAATCAATTTCTGGAAATGAAAGACACACTTAGGGAATTATATAATAAAATGCAGTGGAGCATTTCAACCAGAGAGGCGGAAGTTGCAGTGAGCCAAAATCGCACCATTGCACTCTAGCCTGGGTGACAAGAGAGAAACTCCGTCTAAAACAAAAGAGAA
Organism: Trachypithecus francoisi; assembly: GCF_009764315.1. Lineage (NCBI taxonomy): Eukaryota > Metazoa > Chordata > Mammalia > Primates > Cercopithecidae > Trachypithecus > Trachypithecus francoisi. Next base: position 75,172,802 of record NW_022681472.1, on the reverse strand, counting down.
CTTAACTTCACTCTAGAACAAACGGACCTAACATGTATTTACAGAACATTCTACCCAAAAACTGCAGAACATACATTCTTCTCATCATCATGTGAAGCATTCTCCAAGAGAGACCATATGATAGGTCACAAAACAAGTCTCAATAAATTTTTAAAAATCAGAATCACATTAAGTATCTTCTGAGACCACAGTGGAATAAAACTAGAAATCAGCTTCAAAAGAAAACCCCAAAACTGCAAATACATAGAAATTAAACAATCTGCTCCTGAATGATTTTTGGGTTAACAATAAAATTGAGAGCATAAAACTCACAGGGTCTATAAAACAATAACACAATATAAAAAGTATCTAGGTGGCCGGGCGCGGTGGCTCAAGCCTGTAATCCCAGCACTTTGGGAGGCCGAGACGGGCGGATCACGAGGTCAGGGGATCGAGACCGAGACCATCCTGGCTAACACGGTGAAACCCCGTCTCTACTAAAAAATAGAAAAAACTAGCCGGGCGACGTGGCGGGCGCCTGTAGTCCCAGCTACTCGGGAGGCTGAGGCAGGAGAATGGCTTAAACCCAGGAGGCGGAGCTTGCAGTGAGCTGAGATCCGGCCACTGCACTCACTCCAGCCTGGGCGGCAGAGCCAGACTCCGTCTCAAAAAAAAGTATCTAGGTAACAATGAATAAAATGAATGGAACAGTACCTCATATCTCTATATTATCATTGAATGTAAATGCCCTAATTGTTCCACTTAAAGATACAAAGTGGCAGAATGGATACAAAATCACAAACCAAATATCTGCTGTATTCAAGAGACTCACCTAACATGTAAGGATTCATCTAAACTAAGGTAAAGAGGTGGAAAAAGATATTCCATGCAAATAGAAAACAAAAGCAAGCAGGAATAGCTATGCTTATATCAGATAAAACAGACTTTAAAGCAACAACTGTAAAAAAAAAAAAAAAAAGACACAGAAAGTCATTTTACAATGACAGAAGGATCAATCCAATAAGAAGATACTATAATCCTAAATTTATATGCACCTTACACTGGAGCTCCCAGATTCACAAAACAATTAGTACTAGATGTGAAAAGTGAGACAGTAACACAATAATAGTGGGAAACTTCAATACTCACTGACAGCACTAGACAGATCAAGACACAAAGTCAACAAGCAAAAATGAACAGCCATGCGCAGTGGCTCATACCTGTAATCCCAGCACGGTGGGAGGCCAAGGCGGGTGGATCACCTGAAGTCAGGAGTTCGAGACCAGCCTGGCCAACATGGTGAAACCCCGTCTCTGCTAAAAATACAAAAATGAGCTGGGCAAGGTGGCAGATGCCTACAATCCCAGCTACTCGGGAGGCTGAGGCAGGAGAAACGCATGAACCTGGGAGGCAGAAGTTGCAGTGAGCCAAGATCGCACCATTGCACTCTAGCCTGGGTGACAATAGAGAAACTCCTTCTCAAAAAAAAAAAAAAAAAAATGGACTTAAATACACTCTAGAACAAACGGACTTAACATGTATTTACAAAACATTCTACATTACAGAACATTCTACCCAAGAACTACAGAATATACATTCTTCTCATCATCACATGGAGCATTCTCCAAGAGACCATATGATAGGCCACAAAACAAGTCTCGATAAATTTTTAAAATTCAGAATCACATTAAGTGTCTTCTGAGACCACAGTGGAATAAAACTAGAAATCAGCTTCAAAAGAAAACCCTAAAACTACAAATACATGGAAATTAAACAATCTGCTCCTGAATGATTTTTGGGTTAACAGTAACATTGAGATGGAAATTTAAAAATGCTTTGAAATAAATGATAGTAGTGACACAGCTTATCAAAACCTCTGGGATACAGCAAAAGCAGTGCTAAGAGGAAAATTTATATTGCTAAATGCATACAGCAAATTTTTCTGAAAAATCACAAACTGACAGCCCAATGTCACACCTCAAGCAACTAGAGAAACAAGAACAAACCAAACCCAAAGCTAGCAGAAGAAAATAATGAAGATCAAAACAGAACTAAATGAAAGTGAAACAAAAAATACAAAAGATTAATGAAAGAAAAACTTGATCCTTTGAAAATATAAACAAAATTGATGGACCATTAGCTAGATTAACCAAGAAAAGAAAAGAGAAGGTTCCAATGAGCTCAATTAGAAATGAAGCTGCAGAGTTTCATTTTGAGACTCCTGTGAACACTTCTATTCACATAAACTAGATAACCTAGAGGAAATGGATAAATTCCTGGAAACATACAAACCTCCTAGATTAAGCAAGAAGAAATAGAAACCCCAAACAGCCCAATACCAAGCAGATAGATTGAATCAGCAATAATAAGAAGAAGAAGATAAGGTGAGCAGAAAAAAAGCCTAGGGCCAGAAGGATTCACAGTTGAATTCTATCAGACATTCAAAGAAGAATTGGTACCAATCCTACTGAAACTGTTTCAAAAGATTGAGAAAGAGGGAATCATTCCTAAATTATTCTGTGAACATAGTATCACCAATACCAGAACTGGGAAAGGACATAACAGTAACAACAACAACAACAAAAACTACAGACCAATATCCCTGATGAACACAGATGCAAAAATCTTCAACAAAATATTAGCTAACCAAATCCAACAGCACATCAGAAAAATAACACACCACTATCAATTCACCCCAGGGATGCAGGGATAGTTTAACATATGCAGGTCAATAAATGTGATACATCACATAAAGAGAATCAATAACAAAAACCATGTGAACATGTCACTAGATGCAGAAAGAGGCATTTGATAAAACCCAGCATTTTTTATGATTAAAAAAAAAAAACTAAAAGACTAAGCATAGAAGGGACTCACCTCAAATTAATAAAAGCTGTATACAAGAAGCCCACAGCGAACATCATACTAAATGGGGGAAAGTTGAAAGCATTCCCCCTAAGAATTGGAACAAAACAAGGATGCCCATTTCATGTTTATTCAACATAGTACAGGAAGTCCTAGCCAGAGCAATCAGGCAAGAGAAAGAAAGAAAGGGCATTCAAATTGGAAAAGAGGAAGTCAAACTATTGCTGCTCACTGATGATATGATTGTACACCTAGAAAACTCTAAAGATTCCTCCAAAAAACTCCTAGATTTAATAAAAGAATTCAGTCCAGGTGTGGTGGCTCACGTCTTTAATCTGAGCACTTTAGGAGGCTGAAGCAGGTGGATTGCCTGAGCTCAAGAGTTTGTGACCAGCTTGGGCAACATGGCAAGACCCCATCTCTACAAAAAATACAAAAATTTTCCAGGTATGGTGGTGCCTGCCTGTAGTCCTAACTAGTTGGAAGGCTGAGTTGGGAGAATTGCTTGAGCCCAGGAGGTCGAGGCTGCAGTGAGCCATGTTAGCACCACGGTACGGTACTCCAGCCTGGGTGACAGAGTGAGACCCTGCTGCAAAAAAAAAAAAAAAAATTCAGTAAAGTCTCAGGTTACAAAATCAATGTACACAAATCAGTAGAACTGCTATACACAAACAACAGCCAAGCTGCAAACTCAATCCCTTTTATAGTAGCTGCAAAAATATTAAAATACCTAGGAATATAGTTAACCAAGGAGATGGAAGACCTCTTCAAAGAGAACTGCAAAACACTGCTGAGAGATATCAGAGATGACAGAAACAAATGGAAACACATCCTATGCTCATGGATTAGAAAAATCTATATCATGAAAATAACCATACTGCCCAAAGCAGTCTACAGATTCAATGCAATTCTTTTCAAAATACCAACAACACTTTTCACAGAATTAGAAAAAACAATGCTGAAATTCATATGAAACTGAAGAAGAGCCCGAATAAGCAAAGCAGTCCTAAGCAGAAAGAACAAATCTGGAGGCATCACATTACCTGACTTCAAATTATACTATAAGGCTATAGTTACAAAAACAGCATGGTACTGGTATAAAAGTAGACACACGAACCAATGATACAGAATAGAGAACCCAAAAGTAAAACCAAATATTTACATCCAACGGACTTTCGACAAAACATACAAAAAACATAACTTGGGGAAAGGACACCCTATTTAATAAATGGTGCTGAGAAAACTGGGTAGCCACATGCAGAAGAATGAAACTAGATCCCTCTTTCTCACCTTATATAAAAATCAACTCAAGATGGATTAAAACCTTAAGTCTCAGACCTGAAACCATAAAAACATTTTTCCAAGGTTATCTTCTGGATAACCTTGGAAAACCTCTTTGGGATATTGGCCTTGGTAAAGAATTCATGACTAAAACCCGAAAAGCAAATGTAACAAAAACAAAAATAAATGGTACCTGATAAAACTAAAAATCTACACAGCAAAAGACATAATCATCAGAGTAAACAGACAACTCACAGAATGAGAAAAAATATTTGCAAACTATGTATCTGACAAAGTACTAGTATCCAGAATCTACAAGGAATCAAACAAATCAGCAAAAAACCAACAATCCCATCTAAAAGTGGGCAAATGACATGGATAGACATTTCTCAAAAGAACACAAATGGCCAACAAACATATGAAAAAATGATCAACATCACTAATCATCAGGGAAATACAAATTAAAATGACAATGAGACACCACCTTGCCCCTGAAAGAATGGCCATTATTAAAAAGTGAAAAAACAACAGATGTTGGTGTGGATGTGTTGAAAAGGGAATGATTATACACTGCTAGTGAGAATGTAAATTAGAACAATCTCTATGGAAAACTATATGGAGATTCCTTAAAGAACGAAAAGTGGTGCTATCATTTGATCCAGCAATCCCACTACTGGGTATCTGCCCAAAGGAAAATAAGTCATCATATGGAAAAGAAACATGTACACATATGTTTATTGCAGCCCAATTCACAATTTTGCAAACATACGGAAGCAACCTAAATGCCCATAGAACAATGAGTGGATAAAGAAAATGCGTGTGTGTGTGTATACATATATATGCACACACACACAAACACACACACATATATATATACACACACACTACATTTTATATGATGGAATATTACTTAGCTATAAAAAGGAACAAAATAATGTCTTTTGCAGCAACTTGGATGGAGCTGGAGGCCATTATTCTAAGTGAAGTAACTCAGGAATGGAAAACCAAATACCCTATGTTCTCACTTACAGTTGGGAGCTAAGCTATGAGTATGCAAAAGCATACAGAGTGGATAATAGACTTTGGCAACTCAGAAGGGTGAAGGTGGGAGGGGAGTGAGGGATTAAAAAAACTGTATATTATAGACAGTATACACCTCTCGGGTGACAGGTGCACTAAAATCTCAGAATTGACCACTATATAATTCATCTATGTAACCAAAAACCACTTAGACCCCAAAAGCTATTGAAATAAAAGAAATATTTAAAAACAGAAAAACTAAAAAATAAAATTAAAAAAATTAATTCTTCCAATTCATGAACACAGGGTATCTTTTCATTTATTTGTGTCATCTTTCACTTCCTGAGTTAAATTCACCCTATTTTTTACACTATTGTAAATGAATTGGTTTTTTAAATTTTCTTTTTCAGGTAGGGCATTGTTAGTTTATAGAAACACTAGTGGTTTTTATATGTTGATTTTGTATCCTGCAACTTTGCTGAATTTAATTGTCAGTTCTTACAGTGTTTTGATGAAGTCTTTAGGAATTTCTATACATAAGATTATGAAATACATGATGAAGGAGAGATAGTTTCACTTCTTTCTTTTCTATTTGGATCTCTTTTCTTTTGCTTGCCTAATTGCTCTGGCTAGGAAACACAGTACTGTGTTGAACAGAAAGGATGAGAATGGGCATCATTGCCTTGTTCATGATCTTAGAGGAAAAGCCTTCCAACATGGGGCTGGAAGACATTATTCTAAGTGGAATAAGCCAGGCACCAAAAGTTGAATAATTGAATAATGTGTGACTTCACTTACATATAGAAGCTTAAAAAGTCAAACTCATAGAAGTAGACAATAAAGTAGTGGCTACTAGAGGCTGGTCAGGAGGCAAGAGTGTATAGGGAAAGAAGAGACATTGGTTAAAAGGTACAGAGTTTCAATTAGATAGAATAAGTTTTCATGTTCTATTGCACAGCGTGATGACTATAGTTAATGCATACTTCAAAACAGCTAACAGAGGATTTTGAATGTTCTCACCAGAAAGAAATGATAAATATTTGAAGTGTTGGATATGCAAATTAACCCCATTTGATCATTCCACAAAGCATACATTTATTGAAACACCGCATTGTACCCCATAAATATACACAATTATTATTTGCCAGTTAAAAATAAAGTAAAAACTACGATCTTTCTTCCACAAAGGTAGAAATTCCCCATAGCTCACATGGGGCTACTCTTTATAGTTCAAAGCCACAATCATTCACTATAAATACCTGCACTAAGCAAATTTCATATCCCGTCAAAATTGTGTCCTACATTTACTATAGTATTCCTTTATTTATTAGGAATTTGTGATGTTTAGAATCGTGGTACCTTTATAAGACTACAAGTTTTGATGTTTCCGCCCCAATTTCCCATAGCCCTGTTATTTTTGGAACTCAAATTCCATTACGCAGGCATTATTTTTAGAAATGCATATATCACATTACAAGACAAACAACTCTACTCACTGTAATTATTGGTTCAGCATATCCTTCTGCCAGTCTGACTCCTCTTCCAGAGTCCTAACGGGTCACATTTCCACAACCCCAGCAACAGAGCCATATGGGAGATACTATACGAATAAGTCTGGTGCAATCCCTTTGTCATGCCTGGATTGGAGTAAGGAGCACCTCACTGTAATGCCTCCTGAGTGGGCATAGTGACACTATTGGCAGATTCTGTTCTTATCTCCAGGCATAGAATGTCTCAGCGGTTCCATTAGGACCTAGCAGGTGGGCCAAGATAAAGCTGGGTTTTAAACTAGGTCTCTACAATTATCCTTTGCCCAGGTTTCCATCATTTCCTTATCCTAACCCTTACTCTTAATTAGCAAGATAACGAGCAAGAACTATAACAGGTGAGATTTATACGTGTCTCCTGATTTAGGCAAACTGGGCCATGTGCCAGCCCAGATGCTGGGTTAGCAGTAATGAAATAATGCTGCCGTCTTTAAAACTGATTGAAGAGCAAAGTTTCAGTTTACTTGTAAGGTTTAACGTGGATAAAGTAGGCTTTAAAAATATTCATGTAAATTGCAGTTTTTACCTGATTTCTACTACAGTTCCTCTCCTTAATCGCCAATTCCCTCCAAGCCTGATCTAGACGCTGTCACTCTGCATATGGCTCATCTTTTTTCTGTGCTGCCATTGACTGATTTGTTTTCCTATCTTCTCTTGGAAAAGAGGGTTAGTACCACATTCAGCCAAGAAAAACATTAAATGTCCTGGCCTCTCCTGGCTAAAAATGTCCCCGTGGAACAGGTAGCAAGGTTTGAGTCTACAAAGCCTAGAGGCCCCAGGAGAGATTCTACTGCCAATCTCTACAGTGTGGAGTTTGAATTGGATAGAACTCTATTTAAAAAGGTCTGATCTTTCCAAGACAGACATTAAAGCTCCATTTCAGCTGAAATATAAAGTCTTGCAGAAAAATGCTATTTCTCCCACTCTGTCCAAAATTCTAAAATAACAGTTGAGTAGTTTTGCAGCATCACTACTGCTCGGGGCTTCACCCTGGAAGAATGTGAATCTGAGATTGGCTACCAATAGAACAGAGAGTCGACTCCACCTGAAAGCCAGTTTTTACTAGACTAGCTGCCCGGGAGGATAGGATATATTTTCCACATGAAGATGGCATCAACAGGACCTCTGAAAGAGACACCCATTTCTATTAGTGTCATTTGGTTCATGAGAAACTCCTTGATTTCAAACAAATCTTGACTTCAAAACTTAACTCCACATTCACTTTTCAATTCCAAAGTTAATACCCATTAAAATCTTGCAAACACTGGCTACTAGAAGACCATTCTGTTCGTGGTTGGACACCTGGGCTTTATAGATGCTCTAGCTCATCAACCAAAATCATTTAGAATCAATACTTTGAAATTACAACGCCATTTGGCATCTTCTTTGGCAATCACAAAACTAAAAGAGACTGGTTATTTAGAGGAAATTCTGAATGTGAAGCATCTTTTACTTTCTGGCAAATTCACATTGTCCAAAGAAAATATTTGTATGACTTGTGAGAAGAGTATTAACAGTTATTTTACTACTAGTGCACTGTTAGCAGCATGATGTATATGCAGAGCCAGTAAATCATGGGGAAATATAAATATGTGTATTCTTCAGAAAATTTGATCCAGAGTCTAAACCTTGGGAGCAGTGATTAAGCAGCCAACTCTTCAGTCTATATAAACAAGGGATCAACTGCTATCATATATTTCATTCATTTAGCTAATATTTATGTCCCAGAAACTATTCTAGGTGCTTGATATATATATAAAAAACACATTTTTTGCTGTCATGGAAGTACATTCTAGTGAAGGGAGTTGGATAACAAACATAATCTGTAAGTTACATTAAATATAAGTTATATACAAGTTATATTAGTAAATGTTAAGTGTGAGATTTCTCTGATATTATTACCACAGTAATTCTCCATAACACCACCGCAAAATAATATATATATATTTTTTGCTTGTGTGTGACAGATAGCTAAAAATCAGTTGAATTCTATAGCTGGCCTCAACTGGGCTTGCCTCCAAACTGAAGATTGGGTCCAGGTCTAATCCACATGTCCCTGGCTATCCCTGGGCCATTGGCTACCTGAGGCATGTTCTCAGGGTGGAAGGCAGAAACACAAGAAAGTAAGCCTAACTGTGCAAGCATATTTTAGCCCTCTGCTTGTGTTGTGTGCATTAACATTCTATAGGCCAAGGTAAGTCAAAGTCAAGAGCTTGGGAGGCATTTATGTAGCATGGAAGAGGCTGCCAGTATTTATACAATGGCCTACAGTTCAATATATTACCTGGATCCCAGTACCTCTCTAATTTCATCTACAATTCTCCGTCTGCCCCTTTTTTGCCATACTAATCTTTGCTGTTCCTGGAACAGCCTGGGTATCCTCCCATTATGGGGCCCATGCTCTTCCCATTTCCTCTGCCTAGAATGTTCTTCTTTGATATACGGTCATGTGCCACATGATCACATATTGGTCAAAGACCCCCTGTAAGATGGTAGTCCTGGCCGGGCGCGGTGGCTCACGCCTGTAATCCCAGCACCTTGGGAGGCCGAGGCGGGTGGATCACGAGTTCAGGAGATCGAGATCATCCTGGCTAACACCGTGAAACCCCATCTCTACTAAAAAATACAAAAAACTAGCCGGGCGAGGTGGCGGGCGCCTGTAGTCCCAGCTACTGGAGAGGCTGAGGCAGGAGAATGGTGTGAACCTGGGAGGCGGAGCTTGCAGTGGACCAAGATGGCGCCACTGCACTCCAGCCCGGGCGACAGAGGGAGACTCTGTCTCAATTAAAAAAAAAAAAAAAAACTAAAAAAAAAGATGGTGGTCCTATAATATTATAATACCCCATCTTTACGGTACCTTTTCTACATTTAGACATGTTTAAATGCCATTGTGTTACAATTGCCTGCGATATTCAGTACAGTAATAGGGTTGCAGTCTAGGACCAATAGGCTATACCATAGCCTAGATGTGTGGTAGACTAGACCGCCTAGGTTTGTTCAAGTACACTCTATGTTTATGCAATGACAAAACTGCCTAACAGTGCATGTCTCAGAATGTATCCCGGTCGTGAAGGGATGCATGACTGTATAGACTCGTGGCTTACTTCCTCATCTCCTTCAAGTCTTTGCTTGAATCCTACCCTGACCACCTCATTTAAAACTAGAGCCCTCGCTTTCTCACCCTCAACTCCCCCAATCCTCTTACCTTTATTTGTCCATAACACCTACATCTTTCCTATACAGTATACCATTTACTTACTATTAGGTTTATTGTTTATTTTCTGTCATTCCCACTAAAGTACAAGCTCAAGCTTGTGTTTCAAGAGCCCAAAGCATTCCAGGAATATATAGCTACTGCTGCATAAATGCATTCCCATAGTTCAAATGTACATGACAAACCAGGCAATTGCAGTAAGCTCCTAGTGGGTCTTTTTAACTTTAATTTCTACTCTGTTGTTACAGATCCTTTCTGCTTACTATGATATTACCCAGAGCCATGGCAGACAGTTGTGAGAGTGCAGCAGACTCACCGGCACTGGCAGGTTCTCATGTCTCATGCATATGCAAGGAGCTTCTGTGTTCTGTCTCATGATACTCATGCCAAGAGAGCCCCTGAGATTGAAAGTTAACACCCTGAGAAACAAGGCTCCACCACAAGGATTCAGGAATCAGTGAAGGAAAGCTTCAATCTCCCACCCTCAAGGGGACAGTTCTAAGAAGCATCTTCTCACTTCTCAGAGGTCAAGGTAGAACTGAATCCCCACTGCCTACAGCTGCTGCCGATAATGCACCTTCAGATTGGCTTTTCCTGCCTCATTTGTGCTGCTCCCTCACTGCTATTTCCTTTAGTCACTTTTCAAATAAACTGTCTTCCCTGAAATCCTTGTTTCATGTCCTAATTTCAGAAGAACTAAACTGAGCCAGGCTCTAGTTGATGCACTAGTTGATGTTGAAGCTAGGCAGATATTTCTAACATAAAGGTCTCCTCATGTCACTCTCAAACCAAAATACTTAGGGATTCCCATCACCTGGTCTGAAATCCACATACCTTAGCAGACCTACAAGACTCTCTAAGATTTTTCTAGTCTCACCTTTCCATCCTCATCTCCATCCACTTCTATTTTTGGACTTTACATTCCAGTCTCTCTTAAACACTGATGATTCCCAAACAGTTATACTCTCAGTCTCCATGCCTTTTTTTTTTTTAATACTTAGAACAACTTCCTTTAGCTTCCCTCCATCCAGTCTACTTCTACCATGTCTCATACATCTCAGTTCTTCCAAGCATCCTTAGGTATTTCTTCTGTCTTATTATCTCTATTCATTGTGCATAAGCCCATTGTAACTATTTCCTTATTGTGTTATAATTGCTAGTCCCTCCATCACCAGTTGAGCTTATTGAGAGCAGAGAATATATCTTGTTGTTGTGGTGTTGTTGTTGTTGTTGCATACACCCAGCACAGTGTCTGGCTTGTGGAAACATCTACAAGAGTGCTTGGCACACAGTAGATCCATAGGAAATGTTTGTTGCATGAGTGAGGGCAGCTTTATTAGTTACAGTCACGCTAGCTAATATAACCCACACACACTTCTGGGTTGTTACATAATAAAAGTTTATTCCTTGTTCATGTAACAATACAATGCAGGTGTTCCTGATCAGTCACTGGCCTTCCACAAAGTCATTCAGGGACCCAAACACCTTCCATCCTATGGCTCTACCCTCCTATAAGACCTTGGAGTCCTCAGTATTCAGGTGGCAAGTGGGAAGCAGCAGGCAGAGAAGACATCCACACTGCCTAACCTCCGTGAGTCAGAAGTCACAGAGTTCATTGGTAAGAACATGTCATGTAATCATAATGAGGGACTCTAAGAAATGAGAATCTAATTTGTACCAAGAAAAAGAGAAAATAAACTTGGTTGTAGCTAGCCAGTCTCTGAAACAGCAGGCAATAAAAAATTATCTGTGAACCAGATAGAATTGTCTCTTTGCTAATACCAGATTTAGGGAGATGAGAACTCCAGACTTTAATGAGTTGAAGAAATAATGTATCAACAACTACAAACCAATATAGGTCCCTAACCTATAATAAAATAAAGTAATAAAGCAGGCGATTGCTTCCAAACACATCTGATTTTGCTGTACTCAATTCTTGCTTTGATAGGCATAAACTTTTTTAATGAGTAAGTGTTAAGATTCAGAAATGGTATACAAGCCACAGTCTTTCTAGTCACCAGAAATGTCTTTGTTCACTATCTAGAAATATGAAAACAGAAACCATCAACCTTGATATGGTTTGGCTGTGTCCCCACTCAAATCTCATCTTGAATTGTAGCTCCCGTAATTCCCACATGTCATGGGAGGAACCTGGTGGGAGGTAATTGAATCATAGGGGAGGGCCTTTCCCAGGCTGTTCTCATGATAGTGAATAAATAAGTCTCATGAGATCTGATGGTTTTGTAAAGGGGAGTTCCCCTGCACACGCTCTCTTGCCTGCCGCCATGTATGATGTGCTTTGCTTCTCCTTTGCCTTCTGACATGATTGTGAGGCCTCTCCAGCTGTGTGGACTGTGAGTCTATTAAACTTTTTTCCCTTATAGATTACCCAGTCTCGGGTATATCTTTATTAGCAACATAAGAACAGACTAATACAACCCTATTTCCACGCTACCAACCTCCTGGGTGGATGGGCTGCTGAGTTAATGGTAATTTTCATTTCTCCTCATTATTGAAAGCTATCTGCAGCCATGCAAGTATGGTTCCAATTCCTTCAGAAAGCACCCATAGATATAGACAATGGGTAGATATCTAGGGATAAGAAAAGTAAACTGCCCCAAAATTGAAAAATGCAAACAAATGTTACTGTTACCTGAATAGTCGGGTTTTGAATTGTATCCATCTTTTTAAGCATTTCTGTTACTCACAGCCTCTAGAGTTGTGGCTCTCTGCTGGTTTGATAAAACAGTCACCCTTGAAAGTGAATCCAGAGATGAAGCTTGTTGGAAACTCTCCAAGAATAACAAGCAAGCAGTCAGTGACAAGGGAGATTTAGTTAGCAGGAATTCTATGTGAGGTGTCCAAATCTGATAACTAGAATGTCTGTAAAAAGAACTTTATTTGTGGAGTTCAATCCCTTCAGCCTCCACATTTCCCAGTTCAAAGGTGTAATAGAAACAGATATATGGGGAAAAAAAACACAGGTAAAGTGAAAATATGTCAATTTTTGAAAAGTCAAATTCTCTCCAACACATATATTTAGTAATTAAACACATTCAAACAATACTGGTTTCTCATTGTGAAAGTGGAGCTGGTTAACAATTTTGTGACATAGTTGTTAGGGCATAACCAGGACACAGTTTTATCAGGATTCACTGAATTTAGGCCAGATGACAGGACACTGAAAAATGGAGATAAATGTCTTCAGTAATTATACCTCTCTATTCTATCTTATTCAGTTACTTTTACTTTGTTACCATACAGAATTTTAGATCTTAAAATACATACTTTTATTGCTTTAGATTTCATTATAAAACTTACTTTAAGTTCGGTTAATAAAGTTGAATTTTATTACATTAGTTATGAATTTTTAAAAATCAATAAGATAAAATGAAATTAAACAAAGAAACAAACAACAAAATGTAGTTTTCATGCCAGCATATACTTTTGGTTACATAGTAAGATACAGAAAAAAATTAAACCATGAGTAGCATTTATGCATTTATAAATGCTACCTAAACAAGAAAATCATTCCAACACTCCTGATAATGAATTTACTCTATTGCCTGTTATTCTGCTTTCAAAATTATCATTGCCTACCATCTTTCTAACTGTCAGTGACTCATTTTTATTCACTAATTCCAGATCATTAATAATAATGATGATGCTTAAAGGGCAACAGATTATTTGTAAAGCAGAATTTTATTCTAAAAATCTTTTATGATTTTCTAGTAAAATCTTAAGCTTCTGAGAGCACATACTTGCTGCAAAATATTTTTCAAACAACGTAAAACTTTTAAGCATTAACATTTAAGTAAAATTTACTTAATTTTTGTTGATGATAGAGTTATTCTAAAGAGTATAGATATAACCAGGACTTTGTGGCAAAGGAGTTTTCTAAACTCTGAACTTGTTTAGCACAAATGAACACTTTCCATTAATGTTTCTGATGCCACATCAAATTAGAGTGAAAAGTTGTGGGTTTTTTTTTTTTTTTTTTGAGACAGAGTCTCGCTCTGTCGCCCAGGCTGAAGTGCAGTGGCCAGATCTCGGCTCACTGCAAGCTCCGCCTCCCGGGTTCACGCCATTCTCCTGCCTCAGCCTCCCGAGTAGCTGGGACTACAGGCGCCCGCCACCTCGCCCGGCTAGTTTTTTGTATTTTTAGTAGAGACGGGGTTTCACCGTGTTAGCCAGGATGGTCTCGATCTCCTGACCTCGTGATCCGCCCGTCTGGGCCTCCCAAAGTGCTGGGATTACAGGCTTGAGCCACCGCGCCCGGCCAAGTTGTGGTTTTTTTTTAAAACCACATAGTTTGGATTATACCTTGGAAACCTCCATTCTGCATTTGAACAGCCCTTTTTGTTGGGACAGGCCCAAGGGGATTAATCCTTGTCCTACTGTCACAGTTTAATTAGACATCCAAAATCACTCCTTTCTGTTTCATCCTTCTTAAGTTCCTATCTGCTACTAATAATGTACTTACTCAGAAAAAAAAAAAAAAATCAAAGCCAACATATCATTCTCAAATCATTCTCTCTCCCCTGCTCAAATTTCTCTCTCCCTTAATGGACTTACCGTTCAACCAGTCTCCCAAACTTGAAATCATGAAGCCGTTCTTTCCTTCCTCATGTCACTACCCCAGATCCCATCAGTCATCAAGTTCTGCCCAGAATCCTTCCTCAATAGTCCTCGAGGCTTGTGCTTCCTATTCTTTGTCCACTGCAGTGCTGTGGTCCAGGCTGTCACCGTCTGAACGACCGCAGCAGGCAGCACAGTACATATACGGGAGGTTGCATGAAGTTTGGGAACAAACCAATGGTTAGAATCCCTGCTTTGCCTCTTCTGTGTATGTATGTGACCTTGGATGTGTTACTTACCTTCCATGTTTCAGCATTTGCAAAAAAGGAAAGAAAAAAAGGTAATACCTACCTTAATTTGTAAAAATCAACTTCCTACAAAGCGCCCAGAACAGAAGCTAACATAGAGGAGGTCTTCATTAAATGTCTTTTTCTTTCCTCAATCTTTTCCCACCCAGTGTATCTTGTACATGCTATAAAAATTGTACCCCAAAATAATAACTGTAATCAGGTCACTCATCTGCTTAAGATATTCGTTGCCCCTGTTCCCTCTGATAAAAATCTCAACTAAACTCCACATGGGATAGAAGATCTTTCACAATCTGCTCCAAATCATCTTTCCTGCTTCAACTTAGAGCAGAAAATTAGGGAGCTCCTATGTCACTCTATTCATTTCTTCCTTTCCAGCACCCCAACACATGGCTGAACTCATGGCAGATCCGAGTTAAAAGTTTGATGGATGGACACATGCATGCATGGAGAGATGGATGAATACATGAACACATGAATGAATAAATTTATCAGAAGACAAGACTTACATACTTCCCTTACATTATGGAATATTTACTAGATCTGAATTTGAAAGCTATAGAAGCTTATCATTCACTTCCAGGCTTTATTCCTGTCTCCCAAATTTTCTGCCTTATACTGAGAGAAAAGTTTTCCTGCTATAAGCAGAGTATGTGATTTGGCCCAGAATATAAATGAAACTGTGCTAGGATGAGATGCTTCTTAATAGAATTCTACAAACATTTATTGAGCAGCTGTCAAGGGTTAAGCATGCTCTGATCAGTCTGAGACCCCTTAAACAATGCACATCGTATGGGAGAAGAGAGGTTAAAGAGTTAGCTGGTAAAGCGGGCTGCGGTGTCATAGTTGTCAAGATGGTCATGGTGGAGTTTAGTAAAGGCTTGACACAGGAAGAGGAGCCTCAGGTGAGTCTTGAAAATTTAATATGAGTTTAAGCAGGTCATTGAAACTAGGGTGGGGCAGAGAAGAGGGACTTTCCATGTGGAAGAAAAAGTATGTCAAAGACATAGAAACAAGAGAGAACAGGCACAATGAGTTCATTATGGCTCTAGTTTGGAAAGTGTTTTGTTAAGATACTTATTTAAATATACTTCCTCAAAATTAAAATACAAATTGCGAAGTTGGAGAATTTGTTGACACAAAAATGAAAAAAAGGATAACAGAAAGCAAGAAATTCCCCCAGATAAGCCCATTCATTTTCCCTATCCCCACCCCATAGTCTGTAGCCTTTAAATACACTCTACATGCTGATGACTCCTAAATTTATCTCTGGCACTGATTTTTCTCCCAAGCTCCAACTTGCCTGTTAGACACCTCATGCTTAGTTTATCTTGTAAAGTGAAGTCTTAAGCCTCATTGCCCCAAATCTGTAATTCCCAACAGGATAAATATTATCTCAATCCACCCAGTTGCTTGTGCCAGAAACATGAGTTATCCTGTTTTCCTTTCCTTGCCTCCATTTCCAGTTGATTAATAAGCCCCGTTATTTCCATTATCTTAGGTCAGTTCTCCATTATCTACCGCTGGTTCACTACAATGGCGTAACTAACGTTTTCTCATCTGCTATAATCCCCTCCAACTCATTCTCCACCATGCAACCAGAATGCTCTCAAAATAGTGTTTTTGTAGCTGTGGCTTACGGATCACCGAGGTGCTTGGTTGAAAAATAAGAAAATGCACCTATCTAGTTCTCAACTCAGACAGCTCACACAGAATCCGTGGGCATTCTTCAGAGTTCAGGGGTCTGCACTTTAATGAGCCCTACCTCTACCCCTTTTTGCTGTTAAAATTGAAGCATCTCCAATATGTAAGGCAGAGAAATCTAGAGGTTAGGAGTGGATGTCTTGAGCCAGAGCTTCTGTGAATTCTAACTGTGTGTCTTTGGGCAAGTAACTTAACTTTTGGTGCTCTCGTCTCTTTACTGGGAAAATCAGGATGTAGTGGACTAGCTCTTGGGTTGTTGGGAGGTTCAAATGAGTTAAAACATAAGTGGTAGATTTTATTGTTTCTTGCCAATATTTCTGGTTCTCTTCTGTCTCCTAGCACATGGGAACGCTGTACTTCTCCGCCCCATTGACTGTGGTCATGTGATTTACTTAGGCCAAAGATCCATGAGTGAAAATAATGGGTGTCACTTCTGAAGGAAGCGTGGGGCAACGAGTCTCCATGCTCTCTCTCCTCTTGCCTTGGAGATGACTGGAGTGCATGTTAACATAGAAGTGTCCGAGGCCGAAGCAGTGTGGAACACTGAGCCCAGATGTGGCAGACAGCTGCCCTGCTCTCTTGTGTGAGCAAGAAGGAAGTGTGTATTGTGCTAAGCTCCTGAGATGTTAGGGATTATTACCACTGTATAGCCTAGCCCAACCTACCTGATACAACTTTAAAGCTCCTGGGATAGGCTTGGCCGATAGTAACTGCACAGTGACAACTTCAGAACATAAACACAGCAGTGTGATTCCATGAAACAGCAATTTTCCCTTTACTGACTTAAAACAGACACTTGATTGTGTCATTCCTCTGTTTACAACTCCTCAGTTGCTTCTAATGAAATTTATTTTTTTATTTTTTTATTTTTTTTGTAGGTATATATTGCATTTATATATTATAATATATAGTACATGTAATACTTATAATATATAACATTATATTTTCTATAATATAAATATGGAAAAGTATACATAATATATGTATAAAATAGAAAAAAAGATCCACAACAGACACAAATACTGTAAGTTAAACATAAAAAATATGAGCAAAACTTCCTATCAATTATAAAATGTTTCTAAAAAATATAAAAAGTAAGTGTAAGGAACAATATGCCATATTCATTAATAGGAAGATGCAATAATACAAAGATATCACTTATCCTAGCATTCATTTAGAACATCAGTAAAATGCTTAAAATTTTTTAACTTTTTTTCCATGAAACTTAGTAAGTTGATTCTAAATTTATACCTAATTCCAAAAGGGTCAAATCTATTCAAGAGAATTTTCTTTTTTTTTTTTTTAATTTCAATAGTTTATTGGGGAACAGGTGGTGTTTGGTTACATAAATAAGATCTTTGTTGGTGATTTCTGAGATTTCGGCGCATCCATCACTCCAGCAGTGTACACTGTACCAATGTGTAGTCTTTAATTCCTTGCCACCCTGCCCCCTACACTTTCCCCCAATTCAATTCAGGTCAATGCAAATGCCATTATTTTGTTCATTTTTATGACTGAGTACTATTCCATGGGGTGTGTGTTTGTGTGTATTATATATTATATATATTATAATATATATTATAAATATATAAATTTATTAATAAAATAAAATGCACATCACTAACTTCACACATACAGTCCCCCTTGCTTTGCTCTTCAGCCTTATTTTGTTCACTCTTCCACTCACTCTCCTGCCAACCGGCCTGCTTATAATTCCCTGAACATGGCACCTACCTTGCTGACAAAGGGCCTCTGTACTTGACAAACCCTGGCCTTGAATTCATCTCCCACACCTTTTCTTATCTTCATGTCTCTACTTAAATGTCAGCCCCTCAGAGAGGGGCCCCTCCCACCCAAATGGAAGCAGATGTTGATTCCTCCATTGTTATTCCTGTCTTAGGAACTTATCTGTGTCTTTCATATTCATCATGATTGGTAATTAATTTGTCTATGGCCATGCCACCCTGAACGCACCTGATGTTGTCTAATACTTAATTTTGCTTGTGTGTTCACATGTTTCCTGTCTTTTTCCAGCAACAGAAAGGATGCCCCATGAGGACAGAGCCCACATCTCTTTTGTTGATGGTTTTATCTCCAGAATGAAAACACTCCCTGGTTCACAGTAATATTTAATATGGAAAAATGGGGTGGGGCAGAAGACGTTAAAAAAAAAAAAAGAGTTGTTCTAGAATTAAATTGGTGTCTTTTGGAATATAAAATACTACCCTAAAATGACTATTGCCAAAAGAAATGGAGAGTTTGGAACAAATGTGATGAGACTTCTGAAGAGTAATGTATTTTTTATGAAATGATGCTTTATTACTTTTAGAAAACGGTATAAACTTATAAACTATAAATTAAGATATAAGTATATTTCTGCCAAAGTAAGTCAAGAAAAATGCATTTCAGAATCAGCTTTTATTACAGGCAATGTATTGTAAACTCGAACATCCAGAATCTGAGTTACACTTTTTATTTTTAACATTCTACTAAATAAAAATCTGATATACTGGGTCCAAGTGATGACACATTCCAAATTAATGTAACTTTCTTACAGCTTAAATAAACAAATTTAGATCACCAAGTGAAATCAAAGCCAAGTGTATTTGCACAAGTCGAGAATGATGTGAATGGATTAGAATCTCTGGTAGTCTATACTTTACCATTTATAAGCAAACTTTGACAGTCTTCTGAGTGACATGGTATTAAACTTTGCTTCCAAGGGCCAAATACTAAAATGTATAGAATATCCTACTCTATACTCACTATTAAATGTCATGGACTAGGAAATCTGAGACACAGAGTAAGAAGCAACTGATCACACACCCCAATCATTTAAATTGGAAGAGTTCTCTTAGGTGACTCTGGGTCAGGCCGTCTTGATGGGCCTTAGACAAGTTTTCCTTCCCATAAATCCTGCTTTCTCAGGCAGAATCATATACCATAACTGAAAGGAAATGGCTGCTGGTTATCTACTCATTGTCTCCTTTCATTCCCTGCAAGACACCAAAAAAACTGATTTGCTTAGACCCGCCCCCCGCCCCCACCCCACCCCATCAAAGGTACACAAGTAGATTGTTTGAATCCTTCAGATGAAGTCTTCTTTCATCTCCAAAGATCAGGAGATTATGAGAAGGACAGAAAGTCAGAGAACCTGGCGATCAGACAGACGCCATTCTTCGTGTTAGCTGTTTCCTGATCCAGAAAGAATCCAGCTTCTAGTTGTAAATGATCTCATCCCTACTTTTTAAAGTTAGCTGTTACTAGAGAGATGTTACAGAGGAGAAGGAGCACATATTAAATTTATGGTTCTCTTTTGTTTCTATTTCAACTAGCACATAATGGAACTCAAATCTTTCTCAAATACCTAGATTTTTCCTTTGTGAGCAAAAGACACAGTACGGTTTAAGGGTTAGAGTCTATTCGATTCAACCTCATTCCCACTCTGCATTCTAGGGGTTTTTAGGCTTTCCTCAATATCAGAAGATAGGTGGGCTCCTCAGTCAACTATTGGTAAACACTTATTTAGCAGAGGTCATGCATTTGCAGGCTCTTTACTGCCTGGTAGATTATAAATGAATATTAAAATGTTGCTAATTTCTTAGTTCCAAGTCAACTGCTTCTTCTGTTTTCTACTGCATTCAGAATGAATGAATGAATGAATAAACAAATGAAAGAGTTTGAATGCTTACCTAAAGGAAGACAACTAACTGTTGTCTTTCTGGAGGACACTCAGTGGAGACTACAAAAGCTTAAGGTGATACTTAGAAATGCAGAAAAAAGAATCCACATACATTGTTTCAAAGTTTTATTTGCTTACAAAAGAAAATGGAAGTAGGTTTGCGAAAACTTATCTGCATGTACAAAGTAATCCCTGTAGATAAGGAGAGGCAACCCCTGGAACACACTGCTGGATAAATTGTTCATTAAAATTATATCTCTTTGCATCAGAGCTGGTGGAAAGTCATTATTTCACGAGTTAAAACCACTGAAAAACTAAATCTATTTTTTAAATTACCAAATTCAGAAAGATTATATCCAAATGCTGATTTTTGGATACCCATGAAACCGGTTACCAAGTGATCTCAGAGTTGGACATATCAATGAAGCAAGAGGTAGTTTGTCCAATTATGTCCCTTTTTTTCTTATCAGCAAGGTTATTCCTATAGCAAGTAGGAGTGAGTGACATATTCTTTGAACCTCTTTGAATTCTTTTCCTGCTGCGGGCATATTATTTCCCTCAAACACAATCATATCCATTCATTTTAGGACTTGAGAGAGAAGATTTCAGAGTTCAATTTATTTTTCCCAATTCCTCTTTGAGCTCTCTTCTCTGGAAAAACAAATCATCTGACACGCCATGAAAACACCAAAGGGAAATCATTTCTACCATGTCATAGATTAAGGGAACTTTTAAAATATATATATATATTTTGTTAATAATAACAACAATAATATTAACATTATCCAAGGAGGAGATTTAGGCTGCTGAAATGAGCCCCACCCCCGCCCCCCAAAGGCGCATACAAACCACATAACAACATTTTCTCAAACCAGATGCCTTAAGAGTTCTTGCCGTTGGTCTTTCAATTTCTTCTGAGGCTGTCAGACTCCGGGGCCCCACAGTTCCATGGCTTCCAGCTCGTCTTGGACAGGGGTGAACTCTGGCTGATCTGGATGGGGAGCTAAAGAGGAAAAGTGGGGGTGGGGACTTGCTGTACCCAGGAATCATAAATTGATATTCTCCCCTCACCTGGGTCCTTAGAGACACAGAGATATCCTGCTGGGTAAAAAGCAGTGGGTATCTTAATCCACCACGCCCCTTGTACCTTCCCCATAAGATTTCAGACAGTTAGTAAACAGACCAAGGGAAAGATACATTACAGAAATTGTTAGAAAATTAGAATCATAGCCAACCATTTAAATATTATATGTTTTATTTACAGAAGAAACCCTGAAAACTCAGCAAAATTATAAAAGAAATAGACATTTAAAAAAACAATCTCGTGTTAGAAGTCCATCACCAGAGGACAGCAGGGAGGGGAGGTGATCAGGGGAGGAAGGGAGAGTAGGGTGGTCAAGGAGAAAGATGCCCATCCGTCCTGTGTGGGGAGAGGAAGGAGGAGGAGGAGGCACAGTTAAGTAGGCTTTATTACGGAGCTGTCACACAGCGGAGTCTGGGATAAATTTTTGGCACACGATCATATACCTCTATCCAGGCTGACATGGAGCAGTCAGTGTCTATTAAAATAGACATATATGATTTGGTTAAGTTCCAATGTTATCACTCCATCATGTTTGGAGCAGAGTGAGCAAGAGATTTGAAAGCGTGAAGGCAGGGATGCAGAAGAGGCAGGGAAGCAGGGTGTCCACTGTTAGGGGCAGGGGCTTGGTGGTGGTGGTGGTGGACAGGACAGTTCTGTATCCATAGCCAAATGCCCGGGGCCAATGTAACCAGAGTGGAGGATTTCCACTTCAGTGCTGGTAATCATTGTAGGGGATCAGATCTTAAGAAGGGATAGGAGTATTTGAGAGAACAGGGAGGGAAAAGATGAACAGAGAAAAACACATCAGCAAAACTTTGTTGACCAATTCCTCTGATAAATAAGGTTAAATTTCTACTGAAGCAGAAAATTTTAAATCCATTAACTAGTAAGTTCATGGCCCCACAGCAGTCCCTCAGCCTCTCTCTTGATGCTTCCAACAGCGACGATGTCAGAAAAGGGGCCATTGCACAGCACACCAGCATGCACACTGCAGATGTTTCAGGAAGGATATTCTTTTAGTCCAGTAGTTAGTGATAAGGCAAGGACAGGATGACTTTTGTTTACTCTCACAACTATCCTTGGTCACCTAAAATACGGTGCTTAAATGCACCTAAATGCAAGTGGTATGCAAGAGATCACTGAAAATAATCTAAGGACCCTCTTAATTACGGGAGAAGTTCCAAGTTTGACATTTCCCCAAACCAAGAGTAAAATTTTATGAGATGTCTTGGCCACATCACAGCTGTCACATAAGAATGAAGACTCCAAAAGAATGTTCAACCATGTCCTCCAAACGTGCTAAACATGAAGTCAGAGGCCAAGTCTATGTAGGTCATCATTTGGAAGCAAGGAAGACTTAGATGTGCTGTTATTTTGAATTTGCTCTTAAGGTTTTTAAGGGAGTAGCCTCTATAGCAATTTGCACTTTATAGGAAATGTCTGGGATAATTTAAGGAAGTGAGGCATTCAAGCTCTGCTTCCCATTCATAACCAATTTAACTTTTTTCATAGCACTACCTTCCCATTTCGGTAATAAGCACAGTGAAACATTGATCAAAGCCCACAAGAGGGGCTTTTTGTGACACTTACCTCTCACACCATAGGCAGAACATGATGAGGGGTCACAATATCCGGGCTGGCCAGAAGGACCTTGCGGTCCAGGAACCCCCAGATGACCTGGGGGCCCTCTTGGTCCAGGAGAGCCAGGGGGCCCAGGGCTGCCAGGCCGACTCTCCCCTGAAGGTCCTAAGAAGTACCCACAGATAGAAACAGTTGGTCTTTTGCCACAACAGGGTGAGTTTTGAGACAACCAAGAAGTAAACTAACTCTTAGAAGAAGCAACTTTTAGGACAATTAGGACAACATCTTTCTATTCATTGAGTTCTTTTTCTTAGACTGGATTCCCTAGGCAGAGGATCATAGTGTAACCACTTTTCCTTCCGGATGTCAATGCTCTTAATCAGTTCAGGAAACTAGGAAGCAAAATGTATTTTTTCTATTACCTCTTGGATATTAAAGGGAAAGAAACATTCCATTTTCAACCTTATTTTCTTTTTGGAGCTTTTGTTTCCCAATGCAGTTCCTTATGAACCCAATCTATGGGCGTGCACACACACAGACGCAAACATGAACACACTCAGAGCTCAACCTCATCATCTAGTTAGAATAGCCATGCAATTCAGTACCAGTTTATGGCCCCAGATAACTAAAGCTCAACCTCATCAACAGTTAGAATGGCTATGTAATTCAGTACCGGTTTATGGCCCGAGATAATTAAAGTAAATTTGTATGAGTGTGAAATTGTCCTGGAGGGGACCAATGACAAGTTTGAAACTTGACCCAATATACTAATCCAAAATTGCTTTAAGCTAGTTTACATTAATTGAGAATTCAGATTGAGTAAAAATAGGAGGATTAAAATTATTGTGAATTGAAGAAATGTGTCAGTATGAGAGTTTTTTGGCTTGTATGCTTGTTTGTTTTTAGGCCTGGGTTCCAACAGTGTTGAAAAGGCATTCTTCAACTATAATGGAATTTCTCAACTGGAACTGAAATGAAAAGTAGGAAGAAGTATCACCTTCTATTTGAATAGCGTGGTGGCTCTCATATATTCAGCTCCTCAATCAGCACTCACCAACCACCCATTCTGTATAATGTGTGATGTTATATCAGTTCCTCACATTGTCTCTAATAACAGAAATATTTACACTCAAAATGAATCTATCGCATTAGGAACCTCCCTCCGAGAAAGTATTTTCCAAAATCCTTACTAGATTGGAAAGAAAAATCTGTAAAGCACTTTACTCAATGTGGCTAAGACTGACATTATAAATATATATTACAATAAGATTGCAAATTATAATAATTCTAATATAAAGTCTGATCATCTGGAGACCATTCTAAAAGCACATAATACACAAAACTCAAAACTTCTACAGAACTCATTCAGTAAGATTGCCATGGCAGGAAATACTAGTGCTCACCAAATAGCCTTGTATTTCTCTAGATTTTGTGTCTGCCTTGCAGTTCAGCTGGGGCTAGGTGATTAGTTCCAGACAATAAAATGTGAATGGAAGTGACATCTCATTCTGATTAGGAAGTTGAGACTGATGTGCCTTCTTTTTTCTTTTTTCTTTTTGAGACAGGGTCTCCCTCTGTCACCCACACTGGAGTGCAGTGGTGCCATCATGGCTCACTGTAGCCGCAGCCTCCAGAACTCCTGTGATCCTCTGCTTCAGCTTCTCAAGTAGCTGGGACTACAGGCACATGCCACCACGCCTGGTTAAATTTTTGTATTTTTTTGTAGAAATGGGGTTTCGTCACGTTGCCCAGGCTGGTCTCAAACTCTTGGCCTCAAGCGATCCTCTTGTCTCGGCTTCCCCAAATGCTGGGCTTACAGGAGGGAGCCACCACACCCAGCCCCATGTGCCTTCTTTATCTTTCTCTTGGAGGCTACATGATTCACTACAGAGGTCGTGGGTTCTGAGATGGAAGAGAGCTACCTTATTCATATGAAACTTTGTGTGAGTGTGAAATAAAGCTTTATTGTACAAATCCACTAAGCATTTGGGATGTATTTGTTACTATAGCATAGTCTGTCCTATCCTAACTCACACAAACAATAAGATCCCAGAATATGCTCTAACTTTTTGGGCTTGTATATTGCGAGGATCATTATTAACAAAGAAGCCACCCAACAACACAAATATGAAATACAGCCATTTCAGTTGCATACTAGGATGTAAGATGACCATTTTCCTCCACTGCAATGCCAAGTGAATATAAAAATGTACATTTGCAGTTTCTTGTTAGGAAGGAAGATTTACCTGCTGGTCCAGGGGGGCCTCTTGGACCTTGGGTTCCAACGCCTGGATTTCCTTTTTCTCCCTTGACACCAGTTAGACCTGTTTAAAATAATTTTTAAAAAAATGTTTAAAGTTCTTTTTGAAAAAAATCTTGGTAATTCCATTTGTCTGGAGTTCAAAAGTGCTTCTCTGACGAAGACAATTAAGTGGGTTGGTTTGGGGTTATGAGTACCACGGGACTTTTAAATTAAATTCTGACACTGGTAGCATATGTAGAATCACATGTTGAAGTCTGATTCTGTATTTGAGTGTGTGGTCTGTACTTGCTATTCTGCCAGTCTCTCTTTCTCCTTCCTACTGAAGTCACACAGCCTGCCAAGAACTGGTCCTTGTCTTTGCACGCACCAGGCCACTGGACTTATGCAGCTGGCACTCCACAAGTAACACAATAGAAATCACAAGTGAACACGTCTAACATTTTCCTTTCGGTCCACCCTGTAATGTATCTGCAAAAGGCATGAATTATAATTAGGCAGCAACATTCTGAAGAGCGTGAGTTTCCATTAAAACTTGGAAGCTTCGGAAAAGCCTGTGTTTGATTTGGCTGATTCAGCCCCATAAAAATCTAAATGTATTCGTGTTTCTTTTCCATGGAGCGGACCTCTTATAATTTACAGTGCTATTAACAAACTATACGTTTTCACAGGCAAACACAAAGAAACATATACTCTGACACCTCATTATCTAAACAGGTCCTATCACAAGATCACTTCAAAGGTGAGAGCACCTACATTGAGGCCCAAGATAAGGTTGCATTAGACTGGGGTCTGGGCTACCCTGGCTTACTTACATCACGGAAGATCTTTGCTGTCTGAATTTCATGTACAACAATGCTTTGAAATAGCAGCATGCAGAACAGCATCTCTGTTTAATGATACCTACTGAGAAATTATGTTGAATTGGCAAAGCCTAGGAGGAAACATCAATAAATGAAAAATGGCCAATTTGACAGGCAGCAGGCATGGAAAGGCTTTGCAATTTTTAAAAATTACAAATATTTGTTTACTTTAAATATAATGCATATTCATTGTCAACAAATTAGAAGATGCAACAAGCAAGATGCTAGCACTTGAAAATAATCACTTTTAACATCTTACTTGATAACTTCCAGAAAGAAAAGCATTGATGTATGATTTGTTCTGGAAATCATTAGTAAAGAAGACTCTGGTGAAGAACTAACAGGTTTTGGTTTTTGGATTTTACACTGCACATATAATGGTTGCTTCTAACCTGCAGCTTTGGTATCTTTTGTGCTCCCAGTAATGATCTCGTGTAGTCAAGACATAGCCTGGCATCTCCTTTAAAAAGCTCTTCTTCTTTGCTAGGAGTCATCCAGGTTGGTCTACTCATTGCTAGAATTCCCAAACACCCAATCCTATTGCATGTCACCTTGATGGTGCTATCTGAGCTTACAAAAGACTAGTACCTCCATGACAGCCCAGGGTACTAACCACCATGCCTGTGACTTTCTGTTTAGGGCCTGGTTCTTCTCTTAGGAGCCCATAAGGAAAACAACGATTTCTCAAAAGTAAAAATACCATCTCATCTGAGTTTTAAAAGCACACGGCTAACTATGACTCATCAATATTTAATGCTCAATTGCTAATCAAGTTGTTCAGACAGACAAGCACGCTGCGGAAGCCTCCTGGGTATTAGTTTAGCAGCTAATGAGAGTTTGTAGTTTTTAGCTGAGAGGTGCTACTTCACTTGTAAGTGCTTGTGCCCCAGTGTGCATCTGGGAATTTAGCCGAGAATCCCTCTTGTTCTGTTTGAACTGGAGTCACTTTACCAACAGGAAACAAGTAATTTTGAAAGAACTAGAACATAATAAAATATACTGATGACTAACACCAGGCTGTTCCTGATTAAGAGCATGGTGACTCAGTGGCCTCTCACGACCTCATGGTGCAGGATCATCTTTAACAGGATGGCTCCTAATGCTTAACTCTCCACAAGAAGACACAGATCAGGGAGAAGAGGACATCTGGGGAAGTATTCTTGGGACTCATCCCCTGATAATAGTTTCCTGACTTGTTTTTTGCTCACTCATAAAGAAAGTACGAGGTGAAGATTGGGAATAGAAAATCTGGTTGTTTTAATTTTCTCATTATACAGAGAAAAATAAATGGAATCAGATATTATCTGTAACATATGTCGAGGTAAGAAGAGAGAAAGAGCCTCACAAAAACATTTTGAAAAAAAATTTCAGCCCTCGAAATGCCTTAGAAAAGGAAAAGGAAAATGCCTAAAGACACAATTATATATTAACAAGGCATTTTAGATTTTATTCTTTTTTTTTTTTTTTGAGACAGAGGCTCACTCACTCTGTCACCCAGGCTGGAGTACAGTGGTGTAATCTCAGCTCACTGCAACCTCCGCCTCCTGGGTTCAGGCGATTCTCCTGCCTCAGCTTCCTGAGTGTCTAGGATTACAGGTGTGTGACACTATGCTTGGCTGATTTTTATATTTTTAGTAGAGACAAGGTTTCACCATTTTGGCCAGGCTGGTCTCGAACTCCTGACCTCAAGTGATCCGCCCACCTTAACCTTCCAAAGTGCTGGGATTACAGACGTAAGCCATCACGCCTGGCTGATTTTATTATTCTTCAAGGTATTATATTACAAACTACATTTAGGTGAATACATTAATATTTGTCCACATATCCACTTACAGTTCTCATACTGAAGGAATTTTCATGTCCATGACAACTGAACTTGGTTGTAGGCCATTTTTTGGAGTGAAGCAATCTTGTTAAAAATTAGTATTTAAGTACCTTAGATGAGGGTTGAGATCAAAGGCTAAGGGTAGAGACTTCAGATCTCTAAAAATAGATCTGGATATATTTTTGATAAGCCTTGTAGGACCTAGTTAAAAGGAGGGAAATCAAACGTCCTAAAACATCAGCCTGTGACTATCCATGAGATGCCTGAGGGCAGTGGAGCCTGGGTATAAAGTCATTTTTCACAGACAAAACCCAGTCACGGCCCATTATAGATCTCTTTTGCACAGACCCAAGGTGGGGCCACTTGGTGCTGAGATGGGGTTACCAGTGCTATGTACCAGTGTCCTTTCCACAAAAACATTGAGACTCAGGAGACCCATGGGACTCCCAAATGCTAATTTCCTTCTTTTGAAATGCCCTTTACCTTGTCTGCCTCCATAACTTCTCCTCATTCTTTAAGACCCAACTCAAAACTTCTCTATAACTATAGTAGGCAGAACCATGACAGACTCAAGAGGGCAAGGAATATTTATCTTATTCCATGGCTATATCCCCAATGTGTAAATATCCCCAATGTATAAATACGATGTCTTCCACATAATATGTAACTCACAAATATTTGTTGAGTGAAGTAACAGATGGAAGAATGAATGAGTGAAGGAATTCTTTGCTTTCTTAGTAACTGTGCTCCTTTGGTACTGTGTATTCCATTGCATTACCTATTCTCATGCCCACATGGCCCCAAAACTATAGGACTCTTGACTGCTGGAGCCGTGCCTTACTTATCTCTCTGGCGTCAGTCCATAGCCACTCTTAGGTGGCCCAATAAATACTGAAAGACTAAATGAATTGAATACCTAGACCAATACTCAACTTCCCATTATTATTATTTTAAAATCTATTTTACTTTTAAATTCTGGGCTACATGTGCAGAACGTGCAGATTTGTTACACAAGTAAACGTGTGCCATGGTGGTTTGCTGCATCTATCAACCCATCACCTAGGTTTTAAGCCCCGCACACATTAGTTACTTGTCCTGATGCTCTTCCTCCTCTTGCCCCTTCTCCTGACAGGTCCCAGTGTGTGTTGTTCCCCTCCCTGTGTCCCTGTGTTCTCATTGCTCCCACTTATGAGTGAGAACATGCAGTGTTTGGTTTTCTGTTCCTGTGTTAGTTTGCTGAGGATGATGGCTTCCAGCTTCATTCATGTCCCTGCAAAGGACATGATCTCATTCCTTTTTATGGTTGCATAGTGTTCCATGGTGTATATGTACCATATTTGCTTTAGCCTATCATTGATGGCCATTTGGGTTGGTTCCATGTCTTTGCTATTGTGAATAGTTCAGCTGCCCATTATAAGCAAACATATCTTTGAAAAATCAACAGACAAAATTCCTTAGGCAGAAGCTTCATTTTTCCACACCTTGGTTATATGAACACTGCTTTTTCTGACAAGTTGCTTCTGTGGTGGTGATATCAACTACTAGTGTCTTTTAGAGCTGAATATAATTGGCTCCAGTTAAGTTTGAGGTACTGCAATTTTTAAAATGAGCACACCTAATATAAATTAAGATCTAACTTTGCAAAAATATGATTTAGCCAAGATTAAAATACCCTTAGTTTTCTGTAGAGTAACCAAAATAATATTTAGAATCATCAGGAAGAAGTCTCCTCCCTCCATCTCCTCCTCCTCCTTCTCTCTCTTTTTCTAATAGACTATCTTTTAGAGCAGTTTTGGGTTCACAGTAAAACCAAGTAAAAGACACAGAGATTTCTCATATACACCCTGCTCCCACAGATGCATAACCTCGCTCATTGTACAACATCCCCCATCAGAGTGGTACATTTGTCATATTCATTCATTCTTCAGAGTCTCATTAGAAACCATGTCAGGTTACCTGATTTTCCCTCACTGCTAACCTAACACTGACTTGCCAATATTTTTGTTTTCTGGCCCACAAAATCTGGGACTTGTTTGTTTTAGATCTTCCTTATATTCCAAGTGCCAGTCACACATTAAGCACTCAAGAAACATCTATTAAAGCAATGGATGAATGAATGGAATACAAAATTTGATTGCAGACTTTGACAAATCAAAAATGTGCCTGAGAGTGTATCAGCACTGCCTATAAATTATCTCACTAGGTTTTGGATGCCAGCTGCTTCACATGAACAAACTCATGTTATTTCCACAACAGCCACAAGGGCAGGCACTACTATAACCCTGAAAGAGAGCTGGATCCTGAGAGGGTAGGTCACTTGTCCTTAGCTAGGAAATAACACAGCCAAAATCTCAATCCAGGCAGATTGGCGCAGAAGCCTCTGTGCTCAACCACTGCACTCCCTGCCTCTCTATCCTAAGCTGGACCTGAAGGCTCTTTCTTGTCTTACTTGCTATAGTTATGGCTTCCAAAACCTCCTGCCAAATGTGTCTGCACACTCTCTCTGGCCTCAGCAGTCAGCCCCGTGTTTATCACCACATTTCCTCAGCTGCTTTCCTCAATTTGTATACTTGCTGTCTGCCCTGAGCAAGATTTGGAGTTCACTTTAAGAGGATTTATCCTGCTCACACTGACATGTCCGGGGGCTGGCCCTTGGCTGCCTGTTTCCTATTTTCTTTGACCCTTTGGCCTCTGAGTTGGGAGGTTTTATTCATCTTTACGGCCCCACTGACCACACCACGCACTCCAGCCTAGAGTCTCTGTTGCTTCTGGAGCACAGTCACTCCTTCCTCACCCCCAGACATTCTGAGGAACTCCCAGGACTTATGCCCAGGAAGCTATGCAAGGCCTGGGGAATGCTTCCATTGTAATTGTACCAAAGAGTCATGGAGATTATAGATCAAGGCTTGCTGTGTTATTATACTGTCTGTTGCCTGGGATATGCTGGCGATGGACTGCAAGTACAGTCTGCTCTTCGCTCAATGTTTGTGTGAATGCCTACTAAGTGCAAGGTACTGGACCTAGCGCCTAGTTACAAGAAGGCAGATTAATTGGACTCAATTCAATAAGTACTGTATGCATTTTGTTAAGCTCTTCTATTTCTACATGTTTGGTCTGTAGGACTAGTACCAGTTTCTGAGGCTGCATGCTTTATGCTAAGATGGACAGGGATGGAAAACACGTAGTTGTTTTATACGTAAATGAGCCTTGCAAATGATTGCTAAAGGTCCCTCTTCCCATTGTCTTTTTCATGTAACAACTGGCCATCTACTGTGCCTTTATAATTCAGGGCTCAGCCAGGGAAATACAAACCAGTCTAGATCTTTCAGACAGACGAAATTTGGAATTTAACACAGAGACTTGATAACATGGATGATGGAAAAGCTTAGAAACCAAGCAAAGGTGTAACTTACAAATTGGCAACAACACAGAACCACTATTACCCGTAGGAGAGTACAGACATTGAGAAAAAAAATTGTGACTGGAGCCCAGAGCCCAAGGGTTTCTGGTAGGATCTAGAAACAGAGGGGGAGATTGTCCAGTAGAAGCAGGGGCACAGAGGGGTGGCGGCTACAGCTGGAGTTGCAGAGGAGGCAGGGGTGGGGTTTGCCCTTCTTCGTACCCTCCAGTCTTCCTCAATGCTTCCCATTGGGCTGACCTTGCCAAAGAGCAGAGGGCAAAGGGGCCTGGACACACAGCACCATGAAGCTAAAGCCAGGAGAAGGCAAACAACACAAACTGCCTAGCCCAGTCCCAACATCAACCACTGGGAATCCAGAGTCAAAAGCAACCCTCTTAAATGTAGCAGGTTGTCATGGAGTAGGAAACACAGACAGGTAACAAGTAGTTATAACGCAATGTGAAAACAGCTACAGCAGAATATGAGAGCACGGAACTGAGGGTCCTGTGGGGACTCCACAAGGCTTTCCAATATGGCTGAGCCTGAAATGATGTCTTGAAGAACAGGCATTATCTGCTAAAGAAGTGGCAGCGGGGCACGGTGGCAGACGAACGTGTATGTACAAAGGCTTGCAGGTAAGAGACTACAGAACATGCCTGGGGGACCAGAACTGGTTTGGTATGGCTTTGGCAGTTTCAGGTTGTTTCACAGGCAATAGAACATAAGGCTAGTCTAGTCCAGAGCACGACAAGCTTTGTGTGCCAGACTATGGAGAGACACTAACTTGTAAGGGTCACCTTCAGTACCTCCTACTTAATTTTACGTTCGGACTTTGTATTCTTTTTCTTCAAGAGGAACCCCAAGCTTCAGGTTCCACAAAACCTGGATCTGCTCCTTCTGGGTGCTACAAGGCAATACATTGGTTAAGGCAGCCTGGAGTCCTGTAGACCCTAGCTCTACCAGTAAACCCTGTGCTAGTTCCACAGAAAATCCAGAGGAAAACAGGTTGAATCATTAAGTGGGGGCACTCAGTGGTCAAAGGAATCCACTAACCAAAGCAAGATCAAGGCATAGGGGTTAGCACTTCAGGTCTTTCTATTAGTCTCTATCAGACAAGACAGTATAGGTAGAGGGTCCTTTGGTATTTTGCCCACAGACTCACCTAAATGTGGGCAGCGAGAGGGAAGAAGTGCAGTAAGAAGGAAAGAGGAGAAGAAGGAATAGTAGAAGTTAAAAAGAGAAGGGTGGAGAGAGAGAGAAGATGAGGTGCAAAGTTCATCGGTGCACACTAGGCTAGTGTAGCCTGCAGGTTGACCATTTGCAACGCAGGTGAGTGGCAGGAGAAAATGGGCATTAAATCAGGCATCAGGAATCTGGGCTTTTTGTTCACCCAGTGTTGCCACTGACACTATGACCTCACCGGTACAAGAATTGGCCTAAGAATGTCAGGCCAAATGCCCATCTATTACTTTTTGCTACAAAATTTTGATTATTCCTTCTTAAGAGGAATAAAAATCAAATAAAATTTGATAATTCCTTCTATTATATTATTTCCACTATTGACTACTAAGAAAATTATAAATTATTCAAAATTAGTGGCAAAAGGAGCCAATTTCTATAGCTTAAAAATGAATATTTCAGGTTCAGCTTGAATAGTCAACCAGTTGATGATATTTAAATTGGAGCTTGGTCTTCATTCCTTGCAAAACTGGAAAATGACATGATGCTCTCCACTCTTAGAAAAGTGAGCTGTGTCCAGGCATTGGGATGAGGTCAGGGTCTACAGAATGTAAAACAAAATGTGTTATGAACAACAGCCCTTCATGATCAGCATGGATGACCCATTACTATGTTCTCACTCATAAGTGGGAGTTGAACAATGAGAACACATGGAAACGGGGAGGGGAACATCACACACTGGGGGCTGTCAGGGGGTTGGGGGAAAGGGGACAGAGAGCATTAGGACAAATATCTAATGCATGGAGGGATTAAAATCTAGATGACGGGTCGATAGGTGCAGCAAACTACTATGGCACATGTGTAGCTATGTAACAAACCTGCACGTTCAGCACGTGTATCCCAGAAATTAAAGTAAAAAAAAAAAAAAAAAAGATAAACACATCCAAAATCAAGGATACTCATCATGTTTTTCCAAACTAGCAAAGAAGTTCAGGAAAGTCAAACTCCTTCGCTATATTTACATAGTAATTTAATGCCAAAGTCAAATCTAGAACCATGAAAATGGAAAAGATTAATGAATATATCTTTTCTCTGCATATTTTCACCCTCCTCTAAAAATACATTTTGATAATTAACTTATTACAGTCATGGCTTTGAAAGCCATGTCAAAAAATTCAACAAAAACTGTTTATCACAGCTAATACAAACAACTTTGGTTTTATCATATAAACTACATTATATTTCCATTTTACTTATGTTCAAGGCTTGAAAATTTAGAAAATGACAAAATACATTCCTACATTTTTGAAAAAGGAGTTTCTTTCTCTCTCTCTCTTTTATTATCTAGTATAACCAAATCTCCTTCTTAGAACACTTGCCATGATTTTCTGGCTAAATTACACGACAACAACTTGAAAGGAAATGCTTACATTGTTCACGTGGCAGTAATCTGTCACCATGATGTCTCAGGATTGATGCACAATATCCACATGGGCCTTTGTTTTTATCAGGGCTCAAGGGTGAATGACGAATGGCAGTCAGAAAGCTAGCCAAGAGGTTATCAACACTATAAACTAGTTATGACTTATGAAATAACTATTGTATTTCATGTATTATGAGGAATAAAAGAAAAATGTACATTAAAATTTGTTTTCGGGGATAAGGTAGCCTCATTGTAAGAAAGGATGAACAGAAAGAAATCATTAAAGGCCAAATCAAGAAAGTATACTCTATCTGGGTATTGAATGACATGTGTCACACACTAATGCAGTAGGATTAATCAGTCATTGATTGATTTATCAAATATTTGTTCAAACTGACTAATAGACTTTCCAATTAAAAGTTTTAAAATGTTTTTATCTACAGAAACAATGATACTAGCTTCCACGGCAAAAACAAGACAAAACACTAGTTATAGCTTTTTATTACTGTAACAGTCATATTCTACTAATTATAAAGCATGGAAATATAATTTAATGGTAATTTTAATTTGTCAACAGCTTTTTTTTCTCTCATTCTTTGTGTTTGTTTTGAAAATGGATTTTGTTCTAATTACAATTAATTTCAGAAACAGGAACACAAAAGGTATTAGTAGCCTTCAAAAACATTTTTCCCAATAATTGCTACTGTTTTTAAAGGTGCTTACACCTGCATCTTGCATTTCCCTCTGAAAACCTACATCTGTCATTTGGATGATTTAAAAATACAGGAGAGAAAAACAAACACAAATGGTGAAAACAGGCAGGGTAAGCCAACTCTTCACAAGAGCCCTTCATTATTCAGCATTGTAGACGTCATACTGCTTGGAAATCATTTCAGTGGATGAGAGCATCAACCTCTTTGCAATGCACAGCCAGAAGGCCTTGTTTTAATTTAGAAGAGTGTAATGGTTTAAACAGGCACTCACAAAATCTTTAAAATGCCTCCCTCCAAAGTGTGCAGCCCAATTCCTCTCTACTTGAGTGTGGGCCAGGCTTAGTGACTTCCTTCTAACAAATAGAATATGGTGAAAGTAAAAGCTTGGGCTTCTGAGACTAGATGCCAAAATTATAATGGGAACTCCTCTTTGCTCTCTCTCTTGGATCAGTGGCTCTGAGGAAAGCAGCCTCTATGCGTTGAAAATGAATTCTCAACCATGCCCCCACGAAGAGCTCCGCAGCAAGGAACTGAGTCCTCCTGCCAATCATCAGCCAGGGCCAGAGACTCCCGCCAACAGCCCTGTGAGGGCACCATCTTGGAAACAGATGCAACAGCTCCCATCAAGCCTTCAGATGACTGGCCTCCTAAATGACATATTGACTGCAACTTTATGCAAGACTCTTAGCCAACAGCACCGACATAAAACTCACATCCCTGACCCACAAAAATGGACATTATATATATTTGTTGCTATTAAGCCACTAAGTTTTAAAGTAATTTGTTATACAGCAATAGATCACTAATAGAGTTTCTTTCTGCAGCCATGATCAATGTAAAGAGTCACTTTGTAATAAAAAAAAATCAATAAAAGATGATGCAAAGAAGAAAATAAAGAGCATTCCTTGTCAATGCGTTAAGATGACTATACCATTAGGAAAACACAACCCACTAAACTTTCAGAGAAAGGTCTTGTTCTGAAGGGCATTCTAATTGAACTTTACCAGATGAGTACTGGGTGGAAAAAAGAAGGAGAAAACTATCTTTATTCATTTTTCAGGAAATGAGAGGCAAGGGATGGAGAATTAAAGAAGGAAGAAGGTAACATGTATTTCAGCAGATTTTTTTTTTTGGAGACAGAGTCTTGCTCTGTCACCTGGTTGGAGTGCAGTGGCATTATCTCAGCTCACTGCAACCTCCACCTCCCAGATTCAAGCAATTCTCCTGCCTCAACCTCCCAAGTAGCTGGGATCACAGGTGCAAGCCACCACAGTCAGCTAATTTTTGTATTTTTTTAAGTAGAGACAGGGTTTTACCATGTTGGCCAGGCTGGCTTCGAACTCCTAACCTTAAGCAATCTGTTCGCCTTGGTATCCCAAAGTGCTGGGATTACAGGTGTGAGCCACTGCTACCGGCCTATTTCAGCAATTTTTTTTTTCTTTTTTCCCGAGGAGTCTTGCTCTGTCGCCCAGGCTGGAGTGCAGTGGTACAATCTCTGTTCACTGCAACCTCCACCTCCCAGGTTCAAGCAGTTCTCTACTTCAGCCTCCCTGCTAGCTGGGATTACAGGCGCCCACCACCATGCCCAGCTAATTTTCATATTTTTAGTAGAGACGGGGTTTCACCATCTTGGCCAGGCTGGTCTTAAACTCCTGACCTTGTGATCCACCTGCCTCGGCCTCCCAAAGTGCTGGGATTACAGGCGTAAGCCACCGTGCCCAGCCTATTTCAGCAAATTTTTAACAGCAATAAAAAGAAAGAACACATCTCATGCAACTGAATATCCACTGTAATACAAAATCATAGGGAAGACTTGAAAATATTTAAGTGCCATTTAGCAAATAATAACGAAAGCTCTACCAGCACTCGATCTTTAATCAAGATGATCTGTCCTACAGAGATAATTTTTCCAGGAATCAGCTAGGATACATGGGACATTAAGAAATTTCACAAAAATGATTTTTACCATTGCAGCATTTCTGGCTCAGAAGTGCTACGGTTTTACTCAGAAACGCGATGCTCTTTTTAACCACAGGAATATCCCACTTCTCTCTCCCAGCTTTAAAATCAATCTGGAACTCAGTTTTCTCTATAGATGTCTGAGTCCTCTTGACTCACAGCTTAACCCAAGCATTAGGGAGACAGGTTTAGCTTTAGTGTGGGTGCACCATTTCCCTGCCATGCTGCCGTGTCTGAGTCTCTGAGAGGGAATGTTACCTATTCACGGTGCTCAAAGGAAGGCTGATTCCTTGTTTACTTTCGTTTTCCTGGGGGAGTTCTGTTTGCTATTGAGCACATGGGAAAAGCAGGACAAGATAATTTACATTTATTTGCATAATGCAATCATGCGTTTATGATCTTAGTAGATCACCACTGTGAACACAACAGAGACAAATGTAGAGTGACTTAAGTCTTTATAATGGTGTCCTGAAGCAGAAATTGCAGAAAGTTTACCTTGTTCTTAGGATAAGTTCAAATTCCTTACCCAGACTCACAAAAATGTTGGTTGCATCCTGTGGCCTCCGTCTACTCCTCCCTCCTCCTGAATTTTTACTATCCTTTTAACTAACCAAGCTCCAACTACACAATTCTTTTTTCTGTTATCCAAAGCAATGGAGCTTGGTAGGGGCAGTGTCATCCCTAGGAGACATTCTTGATACTTGTAGGGGAACTTCTGGTTGATGAAATGATTAGAGGTTGTTTTTACATTAAAATACATATTGGAATAAATTATTTGACTATAAATTACTTTCCTTTTAGTTCTCCTTTGTATTACACTAGAGAACATTGTAATTTCTCTATTTAGTGTTGTTTGTTTAATGATATGTGAAGATAGGTTATATTTAATATCTATGAATTTTATTTTGGAACAGTAAGAGACATGAGAAATTATTTGTTGTGAAAAGGAGAGTCATTGCCTTAAGGTTTCAAGCCCTTTCTCACCTCAGGACCTTTGCACACACTATTGCCTCCTCTGCTAGAATGCTCTTCCCCAACTCTCTTATTGCTATGGCAAATTTCTACTAAAGTTCTAGGTCTTAGCAAAACATCACTGATCAAGTCGGTCTCTTTTTGTATGCCGTATGTTATCCTGTACTTTTTCACAGCACTAATTACAACTGAAATTAAATGATTCATTTATTATTTGCTTAATATCCATCTCCCGCTAACAGTAAGGTGTCACAAAAGTCAGGAAATGTATACCCTGTTTACCACCATGTGATCAATGCCCAGCACAAGCTGGAAGTGTAGTAGATGCTCAGTAAGTACCACTGAATGAATGAACGGAGATTCAGAGATTAAGTTTTAAGTTTAAGTCGTCAAGATCACATAGCTAGTTAAGTGGCGAAGCTAGCAAGCATAGGCATTCCGGAATTACACATATCTGGATCTGAATTCTAGACCCCTATTGTTCTGCCGTGTGACCTTGGACAATTAACAACCTAGCAGAGCCTCAGCCTCCTCACCTAACATGGAACTAATCCTGATCTCATAAGATTTTTATGAGCATCACATAACATGCTTAGCGACTGACACATAGTAGTTGCTTAATAAATGTCTATACTCGTTCTTCTCAAAGACCACAGTGACTGACATCTTCCTCTACATTCTGAAACCATTTATATTCTATATAACTCATTTAGCATTTACCATCTCCCAGTTTGTGCCCTCAGCAATGTTTCATATTCCTTCCTTATCCAAACCAGGTCTTCCACTTTACCCAAATGAGGTAGTGTGTACAGGACTGAGCGCAACACTTGGCAGATGCAATTGGAGCCCAATAAGTAAAAGCTATAAATAGTAGTATTATCTGTCTGCCAAACTGAAAAACCTTACGTAAACCCTGCATTTAATATTTGCTGACTTATTGTATAAGATAAACCAGATATAAATTCCAGTTGTCCAGCTATACAATCTAAAATGCAAATCTTTAGATAGTTAGGTTAGTTAGATGATTAGATGGTTTCTCTGATTCAAAAATTTTGGAGGGATTATGGAAACTAAAGGAGTTGCATAAAGACTGAAATCAGGCTGGGCACGCTGGATCACGCCTGTAATCCCGGCACTTTGGGAGGCCAAGGCGGGGCAGGGGGTGGGGGCAGTTGAGGTTAGGAGTTCGAGACTAGCCTGGCCTACATGGTGAAACCCTGTCCCTACTAAAAATACAAAAATCAACTGGGCATGGTGGTGCCTGCCTGTAGTCCCAGCTACCTGGGAAGCTGAGGCAGGAGAATTGCTTGCCGGGGGGCGGAGGTTGCAGTGAGCCGAGATCCGAGATCACACCTCTGCGATCCAGTCTAGGGGACAGAGCAAGACCCTGTCTCCAAGAGTGGCAGCTGAAGGAATACAGCTCAGGACTGGATTTTTATACGGCAGAAAAAAAACAACACAGTCTCTGGCTCTTATTTCAAGTCTTGATGTTGGCTGACTTTGAGCCTTTTTGGCCTTACCCCAGTATCTTCATATGCTTCCTTTTATAGAAAATGAGAAAGAGAAAAGATAGCTGAAGACTTCAGTTTTTAAATTTTATTGTTTTGACTTAGTGGAAAGACAGACCTTTCCTCTCTTAATCTTTCCTGGATATTTGGATCCCAAGGCTAAGAACCAAACATCACTGCCTACCTTGCAGCAGCGAACCCCAGCTGCAGCTGAAATAACTTTGCCGGGAATGAAGAGCCCCTTGGATGCTGGCCTATAAGCCCTGACCTATAATAGTCATCGCAAAATCACACCCTTCAAGTTGTGATCAACTAAAATCACGTTTCCCCCATGCTCAAAGGGCATGTCTCACTTTCTGTCTTACTGTCATCTTTTATGCATTTGTGAAATATAGGATTCTGCTTGTCTACTGTACTCTTTAGAATATACATCAATATGTATGTAAGACAATTACATCATGGAAATTCATATTTCCAAAGGTCGTCTGGGCTGCCCTTTGAGAATGCTTGGGTGATTTTTTTGTGGTCTAATCATTCAAGTGCACTTGCAGAGCAGGAGAGACTTGGTCTGGCAAGGCAAGAACGGGACTAAGACTTCCAAAAAGAACAAAGACAACTTATGACTTGCTGGGAGTGACTCAGGTGCTGGCTCTGTGCTCACTGAGTCACAGTTTCTCCATTATTGACAGCATCAGAGGATGCCCTGCTGACAGAGGGGGCCACCTTCCAGGCTGCCAGGTCTTTGGTGAGTTGTGAGGGAATGATGCCATTTTCTACATCTGCTGATTTTGTGGTCTGACACAGGGGAAAACTTTCAGAAAGAAAAATCAGAACTGGGTCACAATTAAAGCAACAACTATCTAGTAAGTACCTATTAAGTGCAAAGTATTGTGCAAAGCAATTCAGAACCAACACCTGCTCTCAACAACCTGGCTGTTCACTAATGGCCGATGAATGCCAAAACAGAAAGAAAAGACAGTAGGGGATCAGGTGTTCATGGGGGCGGAGATACTTGGGTTCTGGGGTGATAAATAACAATTTCATGCATAAGACAGCTGAGTCTTGAACTAAGAGTAAGATGTACGGAAGACAAAGGAAGGAAAGGACATTTCCAAAGAGGCAAAACAATATGTACAAAAGTGCAGAGGCAGAAATACACAAGGCCTGTTGGCATGAGTCAAAATAAATATGAAATACTGTTTTTGTAATCTGTATTTTAAATCAAATTTTATACAAGGAATATATCCTACCCCTCCCACAAAACTAATAAGGCTCACAGAGCAGACAGGTAAAAGTTTTTCCCCAGGTCTATGTTCTACAAAATGTATCTTAGAAAATACTCTGATTGGTTGTCTCTCTTTCCCATCACTTTCTTCATGGTTGATATGCAACCCTGACTTCCCACATCTCCTTTACCTGCTTCTGGAATGGAAGATCTTAGTCAACTATAGATTCAGTCAAAAGTCTTATTATTGTATTACACAATACTTCTAAGACCTGTAGATGGTGGAAGAAAAGGCTAAGGTAGAATCTCTGTTTTAAGGAAACTTTAGTGGGAAAGACAAAACATTGGCCCATGAAACTACTAAATAAAATGTTGTCTGATATAATAGGAAGATGAGCCACAGACAGTATTTTAATTTGAAGTTTAGAGCTGACACAGTCTATATAGGAATATGTAAACCATATGCTGATACAATTCATGACTCCTCTCAGGACTGCCACTGACCGTTGCCCAGTCTGGACACTGCACAAATAAAGCACCAGCAAACCACCAGAGTGAGTTCTCTGCCTTGACATTGGTGTGATGCCATGTTTGGTCAGAGGGCAGCATCATTTTCTAATTCTTCAACTTGGAAGGGGCACTCTTTTTGACTTCATCCATCTAGAGGGGATATCTTTCTTTCATTAGCTCAAACCCTCTCAGAGGTGATTTGGGGGTTCTGACCTTCCTCTTTCATGTAAGTAGATATGGCTCTTGATAAACACTTGGCAGATTGCTCAATTTTCTCAGTCTCAGAGATAAATAAACAAGAAACTGCAGAATAGATGGGGCAGAATTAATTTAACTCAATTGTTTCAGACTTTATCCTTGTATAAACACCACTAGAACGTTCTGCTTCCCTGCACCCAGCTCAGAGGAGTTCCTCTGAGAGAAGGGGCCCAGCTTACCTCGTTCTCCTGGGGTCCCTGGCACGCCTGCATTTCCGGGGAAGCCTGGTGTGCCTGGGGGTCCTTGTTCACCGGGGGCTCCAGGTGAGCCTGGTCTCCCAGGCTCCCCAGGAGGCCCTTGGACAGTCCGGATGGATGAGGAGTGGCTGGGAATCTGATTGAGGATGGCAGTGTACCTGGCCATGTGACCTGAGGCATGAAGCATAAAGACAGCATTCAGTGAACTGTCACACAAGGAAAGAGAAGACCAGGGGTGTCATTCGTTAAGGCTCCAAACAATTCTGTTAGATACCCACCAAGGGAAAAATCACACCCCTTTGAAATATGTTGATTTCCAGTCAACATTTTTTATGTTTTACTCTGGATGATATTAAGGGTTGGACTGTTGTCAAGTGGCATCTCATGTGTTTGGAATTCTGCAGCTCACGTCAGCATCTCAATAAACATCATTGAGCAGAAGTTGTAAATTTCATCTTCACCCTCAACATTCATCTGACCCCTAGACCTTCAACCAGCTGCCACTTCTCTAGCAATTACTTCCCAAGTTATTTGTCTTTTCTACAATGCACAAAGCCTCCCCACCCTCTTGCTCACAAATCCCCGACAAGTGCTTTGTCTCAACTCATCTCTTGGTCATCAAGCTTTCTTTTAGGAACCTTTACTCGGGTCTCATTGGCAGAAACTCCCACTAGCTTTGTATTTTTAAAAGATCTGGCACTCTCTCCCACAATCCCTTAACTCAGTTACGTCTGGAAAATATATATACAGATACATGTTACTAATTACAAGTATAAAGTACTTGATACCATGATGTCTCATTTTTCCAACATCATTAGGAGATGAGATTTCCCAACATAAGTGAATTTTCTAGCTTACTATTATTTATCCATTTCGAAATATTTAAAACTAAATAAAAAATAGTAACCATTTCTTCAAGGAATTCACTCTAAAATACATTCAGTGCATTCTTTCCTTAAGCATTGGATTGTCACTGTAACTAGGGATCCCCTCTTGATGACTCAAGGCTATTAGCAGGCACATCCATTGCTGCCTGGGCAGGTGAGATATTTCCTCATTTGCTTTTTCAGCTTCTGCCTTTGACACAGGGTCTGTCCATTATCATTTTCCCAGCTGTCATCACTTTGGCCTTGACTAATTTCCCATGTAACTAACTCTTCCTAGCGTAATTCTGATCAACTGTGAACTAAAAACTAGAGAAGTGAGCTTGTGAGGA
Source organism: Trachypithecus francoisi (assembly GCF_009764315.1). Lineage (NCBI taxonomy): Eukaryota > Metazoa > Chordata > Mammalia > Primates > Cercopithecidae > Trachypithecus > Trachypithecus francoisi. The sequence goes on along the minus strand of NW_022681472.1, from coordinate 75,130,451 downwards.
ATTATTTGCTAACCGAAAAATCCAGTCCTGAGTGGCAGCTGAAGGAATACAGTAAGGAGCCCAGAGGAAACTGAAGTAGTGTTAGGGAAGATCGTTGAGGTGCCAGAAATACAGCCACTGAGTAGGTTGGGCCTGGCTTATCAAGTTGCATGCAACTTTTTTGATTTCCTTCTAGCATATTGACAGGCAGGGCCTTGCTATTTTATGGACTTGTTTAAGCTTTGCTATGTAACCAATCCCTTGCTGACTTCTACTTCCTAGAAGTCAGTCACAAGACTCTGAGAATTCGTAAGGAGAAAAAAATTGATTTTGAACACTTGATTTTTAGGGCACGCTTTAAATAAACAGATATTTACACATGATTTTTATTCTACAGTAGAATAAGACGGCAAGTATCGTGAGATCTTTCTTGTGTTGTGGTCAGTGAGTCATAGTAAGATTTAAGCCTTAGGTTTTCTGAAAATAATGATCTGCTCATTTACATTGTATACCTGTAATCAGAAATCTACAAAACAATTCAAGATACAGGTTATTTATAATATGTCAGTACAAAATGATTAATGTTCAATATCTCTTTTATAATGTCTTTTTAAAGGTCCTATTTTGGCATTAAACTTAAACAGTTATATTTAACTGGTAAATTCTCTCTCACAGACACACACATAGACACACACACACATAGTTTGGGCAATATAAGAGAAAATTAAATAACGTTAAAATATAGGGAGCATGACTACTGTGTCTGAAGTTGGTAGCTTCATACGCTGGTGCCCTGATGTTTTTGCCCTAATGAAAACTCTTCCAAGTCTATGCAGATCTCAACTCCATGCCTCCTCCAGGGTGAGATTTGGATTTATCTCAGAACTAAAGATGGAATTTTGGACTTAGCCAAGAGAGCTTTGTTAGATATTTGCAGGGCTTCCTGGCCCAACTCCCAAACTTTCCTGAGCTAAAATGAATGTAACCCCAAGCCAATTAGCCACCTGGGGAATGTCAGCCCTGGAAGCCGGGGTGCTATTGGGTGGGAGGGCTGGACAGCAGAGCTAGGCGAGAGCTGGTTGGGGTTGAGAGAGATAGTTCACCTCTGCTTGGCCTCAGATCTTCCTGGAACTGAACAAATTACTGGCAAAGAGAAGGGCCCACACTAGTAACCCTCTGATTAGATTACTGTGACAAAATATACAATCAGTGGGCAGAGGGAAAACGTGCAAAAGTGGTGGGTATCTAAGTAAATGGGCACTGAAATACAGTGCTGTCAAAAAGCTCAAGAAAAATGAAGAAATGCGACAGGCGTCATATCAAGTTTGTTCTGATGTAATTTTTGGCACAAAGTCCAAGTATAATATCATGTCAAACGTCAGAGCAAGCCTGTCCATGTGTGTGTGTTTGTACTTTGGTAAACATCCTAAGAAATAAATGACAAGACCTTAGGCTAAGCAGAAGATAATGGATGTGAAATGGATAAGAAGGAAATATTCATTGAAACCTTGCAAGTTAATAAAAATCAACACCATAAATCGTCTTTCTGAGGTAGCTTCTGAAGATGTAGTCTGGCAGCTTTCAAGTGCTGAACACTTGAGAAAAAATCCTACCCACCTGGAGAGATGAGAAAGGAATAGAAGATTTGATCTGGCCAGTCAAGTTAAATTTACGTGGGCAAACAGGAGGTTCTTGGACCGATGACACAAAGGAATTTGGCTTTTGTACCATCGATGTAGAGCTCTAGGGTAATCTGTGATGATCTCTTTGATGGGTCAGTGATGGTCATCTGTAAAGCTTATGTGTCTGGGCCGGGCGCGGTGGCTCAAGCCTATAATCCCAGCACTTTGGGTGGCCGAGATGGGCGGATCATGAGGTCAGGAGATCGAGACCATCCTGGCTAACACGGTGAAACCCTGTCTCTACTAAAAAAATACAAAAAAACTAGCCAGGCGATGTGGTGGGCGCCTGTAGTCCCAGTTACTCGGGAGGCTGAGGCAGGAGAATGGCGTAAACCCGGGAGGCGGAGCTTGCAGTGAGCCGAGATCGCGCCACTGTACTCCAGCCTGGGAGACAGAGCGAGACTCCGTCTCAAAAAAAAAAAAAAAAAAGCTTATGTGTCTGCACCAAGACAATGCTTTGGAGTTTTCCTTAGTGGTACACTCACAGGAAAAGCAAACTCTCTTCTGGATGAGAGTTTGCTAAGGGGAACAACTTCCGTAACCATTATATACTTACTCTGGATGAGCTGTTCGCATACTTGACGTGCCACTGATCTCACCATGGCTTGAGACTGCAGGTCACCCTGGATGAAAAAAAAGCATACTCCTGACTCAGCTGTAAGCCCAGCCACATTACCAGGACTTCCAGGATGTGGATCTGACTTGCCCCATTGTTCCCATCAGGGATCTTTGGCTCCTAGCAACGGGTGTATTTGACCACCACGGTGCACGCAGAAAAGGGGTAAGCAATTTGATATTCATGGTTCAAGGATCCTGGGAGTCCTTATTAGATTAACAGGCACAAGTAAGTATTTCTAGTCCCATATTATAAAAAATTTAATAGTTTTGAAACAAACCCATATACATTTAATGCCTGATTTATAGCTCTTTAGAGCTTATAAAACATTGCACTTTCTTGAGCAGTGGCTCATTTAATACTAATAGCAACCCAGAGGAAAGATGTTAAACCCATTTTATAGCTGAATAGCATTAAACACATGGCCCAAGATTTCATAGAGGTAATTGGATGACCCCAAGGCCACTGCTGTTGCTGCTATAGCCAATGGCACAATTATATTAGCAGCTGCACAATTTCTGAAAGGAGAGAGACGACCCCTAAATTAAGCTGACTTCAGTTTTGGGGCCAGTTCTTTGATTCTATGCCTGCCATTGTCTTCCTGGGTGTGAACATTGGAGCATCAAAAAGCTCAGGAGTGCCATGGTGCCACCTGTCACTTGTATAAAGTTTTTACTTTTCTGAAGCCTTTTCACATCTATCATACAATGTTCTCATCAAACCCACTTTGTAAATTATATGAGAGCAATTCTCTCCATTGTATCCTTAAAGAAATGAGCCCAAGTTCATTGACCTGGATGGTAGCAGATATGCAACTAGAAACTAGCTCTCCTGACTCCCAGCCCACAGGGATTTTACCTCTGGAAAACATGGCCACAGTCTAATGAATTGGGGAAAGGGAGAAACAGGGACTGGTACAATAGCAATGAATAATAATGTTAGTAAGTGACGATCCTTTATCAGTCTTATGCAATGGAAGGGGTGCAACCAGTTGGGGCCAGAAAACAGAGCCACAGGATACTTACGCGCTCTCCTCGTTCCCCCTTTGCTCCAGGGACACCCTGTATGAATGGAAAATTGTCAAGTTACTTATGATATTTCACTTGGTTAAGAGTGATCATCATGCATCTTTTCTTATTTTATTAAGACATTTTTCTTAGCACCAGTAATTCTGCAGCAAAAATCATTACACAACAACAGAAAATAGACAGCAATCAGTAAGCACAACAAACATAAAAGCTGTTACTCATTCTACCCCTTCGGCTTTTTTATGCAGAGACATGATATATTTTGGCCACAAAATTTGAACCATGCAGCAATAATACTGCTTTGTAACACATATTTTCACTGAGTAGGTCCTTTGCACCTTTTCACCCTAAATGCCACTCTATGTACCGTACTCCCCTGAGGACTCTTCATAATTTATTTCACAAATCTCTGCTGAATAGTTAAATTGTTTCCGTTTTTAAAGGAATATCTCCAAAAGGATAGAAAAGACCGCCTCTCAATTTAGGAATTCAAGTCAGAGATGAGATTAGTGAAATCCCACAGCTTCACTCTGATTTCTGTGCAGCACGATGCCACACAATTCTCCCTAAATGTCCCCAATATGGGAGCTCACATTTATGTGAATTCTCAATTGATTTGTTATTTTCTTATGTGGCTTAGCTACTCTTTGGCCCATAAGAAATCTTGCCGTTATTAAAATGCATCTACTTTAAAAATGGCATTTTCAGGGTTTCTCCAATGAAATTATACATCTAATGAAAAACATGTGTCTTCAGAAGGATTTCATATTTTTGTTTAAACTCTGAGGCAATGTTCATTGAACAACATTTTTATAGTCTCGACTAAAAGGAGAGTGAATGGAATTTATTAATGGAATTTGCCACGTTGTCAGACTGTTTCCAGTTGTTATTTCAAACAGGTCCCAAGTCAAACTCGGTATCTTCTTCAAAATCTGTAGTCACTGAACAGTTATCCAAATTCAAACTTCTGGTTTCATTCCATGGTGTGTAGGTAAACTGGCTTCCCAGAAAAAGAAAATGCCCCGACTTGTAGCGTTTGCTGATTTTGGAGGTTTAGTGTTTCTATCACAGCTGATTTCAAGCTACAAATGTTCTGTCACTGAAGATGGAATTGGAAAGGGAAGAGAAATGCATGATTGACTCTCCTGTGCAGATATTTAAGCAGCCTACCCTGGTTCTATCTTTTCTCCTCTCCTCCCTTGCCCTGCCATGTCTATTCAATACACACACACACACACATACACACTCACAAACATACATCACATACAGATACCCACACACTTCTTTTTTTTTTTTTTAGATGCAGTCTCCCTCTGTCTTCCAGACTGGAGTGCAGTGGCACGATCTTGGCTCACTGCAACCTCTGGTTCCTGAGTTCAAGCGATTCTCTTGCCCCAGCCTCCTGAGTAACTGAGACTACAGGTGCACACCACCACATCTGGCTAATTTTTGTATTTTTAGTAGAGACGGGGTTTCACCATGGTGGCCAGGCTGGTTTCAAACCCTTGACCTCAAGTGATCTGCCCACTTCAGCCTCCCAAAGTGCTGGGATTACAGGAGTGAGCGACCGCGTCTGGCCAACACTTTTTTTTTTTTTTTTTAAACATAATGTTAGAATCTTAGTGTTGGGTATATGGGCGTGGTGTTTACTCAAAATTCTTTCAATTTTGTGTGTGTTTAAAAATTTTTTATGCTAATACTTTGGAAAGAATGTAGGACATTGGACCTGCAAGCTGGGTTAACTCTCTGAGTTTCTTTGTAAGATGAGGCCACTAAATGAAGTGATCTCTGGGGTCCTTTATCAGTCTAACATGCTGTTCTCTCATGATACGGTCATTATGCAGAAGCAGGGAGCACAATAAACAGAAATTGATGAAAAATACAAAGTCTGGGCTTCCAAGGGAAGGATTCCAACCTCTACAGAGAAAGAAGATCTTCACAATTTGTGACCTTTATGTGAGTTCCATGAGGCAGTCTGTGTCCAGCTTGTAGACTTCTGTATCCCCAGGTCCTAGGATGGTGCATAGGAGTGGCAAATTTTCAAAAATCATGTGTTAACTGAATGAGTAAATGGATGGCTGAATTTCACTTCAAGTTTGAATGACAAGCCAATTTGTGCTCCATTTCAACTACCCTGATTGTAAAAAAGAAAGAAGATGGCCAGGCACAGTGGCTTACGCCTGTAATCCCAGCACTTTGGGAGGAAAGCAAAGGCCTTGATCACAATGCAGGTGGACCATGAGGTCAGGAGTTCAAGACCAGCCTGACCAATATGGGGAAACCCCATCTCTACTAAAAATACAAAAATTAGCTGGGTGTGGTGGTGCGTGCCTGTGGTGGCAAACACCTGTAGTCCCAGCTGCTCAGGAAGCTGAGGCAGGAGAATCACTTGAACCTGGAAGGTGTACCATTATAAAATTTTTTTGCAAAAGTAAGATTTGCATAGCACACTCCTGCCCCAGCCCAAATTCTTTTTGGAAATAAATGTACTGACTGTGCCTTCTTCCCTCATTCCTTAGGTTTCACAAATGGACAGATCTCTAAAGAGACCTGTGTGTGATGTTCCCCTTCCTGTGTCCAAGTGTTCTCATTGTTCAGTTCCCACCTATGAGTGAGAACATGCGGTGTTTGGTTTTTCATCCTTGCAATAGTTTGCTGAGAATGATGGTCTCCAGTTTCATCCATGTCCCTACAAAGGACATGAACTCATCCTTTTTTATGGCTGCATAGTATTCCATGGTAGATATGTGCCACATTTTCTTAATCCAGTCTATCACTGATGGACATTTGGGTTGGTTCCAAGTCTTGGCTATTGTGAATAGTGCTGCAATAAACATATGTGTGCATGTGTCTTTATAGCAGCATGATTTATAATCCTTTGGGTATATGCCCACTAATGGGATGACTGGGTCAAATGGTATTTCTAGTTCTAGATCCTTGAGGAATTGCCACACTGTCTTCCACAATGGTTAAACTAGTTTACAGTCCCATCAACAGTGTAAAAATGTTCCTATTCCTCCACATCCTCTCCAGCACCTGTTGTTTCCTAACTTTTTAATGATCACCAATCTAATTGGTGTGAGATGGTATCTCATTGTGGTTTTGATTTGCATTTCTCTGGTGGCCAGTGATGATGAGCATTTTTTCATGTGTCTGTTGGCTGCATAAATGTCTTCTTTTGAGAAGTATCTGTTCATATCCTTTGCTCACTTTTTGATGGGATTGTTTTTTTCTTGTGAATTTGTTTGAGTTCTTTGGAGATTCTGGATATTAGCCCTTTGTCAGATGAGTAGGTTGCAAAAATTTTCTCCCATTCTGTAGGTTGCCTGTTCACTCTGATGGTAGTTTCTTTTGCTGTGCAGAAGCTCTTTAGTTTTATTAGATCCCATTTGTCAATTTTGACTTTCGTTGCCATTGCTTTTTGTGTTTTAGACACGAAGTCCTTGCCCATGCTTATGTCCTGAATGGTATTGCCTAAGTTTTCTTCTAGGGTTTTTATGGTTTTAGGTCTAACATTTAAGTCTTTAATCCATCTTGAATTAATTTTTGTGTAAGATGTAAGGAAGGGATCCAGTTTCAGCTTTCTACATGTGGCTAGCCAGTTTTCCCAGCACCATTTATTAAACAGGGAATCCTTTCCCCATTTCTTGTTTTTGTCAGGTTTGTCAAAGATTAGATGGTTGTAGATGTGTGGTATTATTTCTGAGGGCTCTGTTCTGTTCTGTTCCATTGGTCTATATCTCTGTTTTGGTACCAGTACCATGCTGTTTCAGTTACTGTAGCCTTGTAGTATAGTTTGAAGTCAGGTAGTGTGATGCCTCCAGCTTTGTTCTTTTGGCTTAGCATTGTCTTGGCAATGCGGGCTCTTTTTTGGTTCCATATGAACTTTAAAGTAGTTTTTTCCAATTCTTTGAAGAAAGTCATTGGTAGCTTGATGGGGATGGCATTGAACCTATAAATTACCTTGGGCAGTATGGCCATTTTCACGATATTGATTCTTCCTATCCTATCCATGAGCATGGAATGTTCTTTCATTTGTTTGTATCCTCTTTTATTTCGTTCAGATGTGGTTTGTAGTTCTCCTTGAAGAGGTCCTTCACATCCCTTGTAAGTTGGACTCCTAGGTATTTTATTCTCCTTGAAGCAATAGTGAATGGGAGTTCACTCATGATTTGGCTCTCTGTTTGTCTGTTATTGGTGTATAAGAATGCTTGTGATTTTTGCACATTGATTTTGTATCCTGAGACTTTGCTGAAGTTGGTTATCAGCTTAAGGAGATTTTGGGCTGAGATGATGGGGTTTTCTAAATACACAATCATGTCATCTGCAAACAGGGACAATTTGACTTCCTCTTTTCCTAATTGAATATCCTTTCTATTTTTATTTTATTTTTTATTTTTTTATTTTTATTTACTTATTTTTTTTGAGACAGAGTCTCACTCTGTTGCCCGGGCTGGAGTGCAGTGGCCGGATCTCAGCTCACTGCAAGCTCCGCCTCCCGGGTTCACACCATTCTCCTGCCTCAGCCTCGCGAGTAGCTGGGACAACAGGCGCCTGCCACCTCGCCCGGCTAGTTTTTTGTATTTTTTAGTAGAAACGGGGTTTCACAGTGTTAGCCAGGATAGTCTCGATCTCCTGACCTCATGATCCGCCCGTCTCGGCCTCCCAGAGTGCTGGGATTATAGGCTTGAGCCACCGCGCCCGGCCTAATACTCTCTCTTTCTCCTGCCTGATTGCCCTGGCCAGAACTTCCAACACTATGTCGAATAGGAGTGGTGAGAGGGGGCATCCCTGTCTTGTGCCAGTTTTCAAAGGGAATGCTTCCAGTTTTTGCCCATTCAGTATGGTATTGGCTGTAGGTTTGTCATAAATAGCTCTTATTATTTTGAGATATGTCCCATCAATACCTAATTTATTGAGAGTTTTTAGCATGAAGGGCTGTTGAATTTTGTCAAAGGCCTTTTCTCCATCTATTGAGATAATCATGTTGTTTTTGTCTTTGGTTCTGTTTATATGCTAGATTATGTTTATTGATTTGTGCATGTTGAACCAGCCTTGCATCCCAGGGATGAAGTCCACTTGATCATGGTGGATAAGCTTTTTGATGTGCTGCTGGATTCAGTTTGCCAGTATTTTATTGAGGATTTTTGCATCGATTTTCATCGGGGATATTGGTTTAAAATTCTCTTTTTTTGTTGTGTCTCTGCCAGGCTTTGGTATCAGGATGATGCCGGCCTCATAAAATGAGTTAGGGAGGATTCCCTCTTCTTCTATTGATTGGAATGGTTTCAGAAGGAATGGTACCAGTTCCTCCTTGTATCTCTGGTAGAATTCAGCTGTGAATCCATCTGGTCCTGGACTTTTTTTGGTTGGTAGGCTATTAATTATTGCCTCAATTTCAGAGCCTGTTATTGGTCTATTCAGAGATTCACCTTTTTCCTGGTTTAGTCTTGGGAGGGTGTATGTGTCCAGGAATATATCCATTTCTTCCAGATTTTCTAGTTTATTTGTGTAGAGGTGTTTATAGTATTCTCTGATGGTAGTTTGTATTTCTGTGGTATCGGTGGTGATATCCCCTTTATCATTTTTTATTGCATCTATTTGATTCTTCTCTCTTTTCTTCTTTATTAGTCTTGCTAGCGGTCTATCAATTTTGTTGACCTTTTCAAAAAACCAGCTCCTGGATTCATTGTTTTTTTTTTAAGGGTTTTTTGTATTTCTATCTCCTTCAGTTCTGCTCTGATCTTAGTTATTTCTTGCCTTCTGCTAGCTTTTGAATGTGCTTGCTCTTGCTTCTCTAGTTCTTTTAATTGTGATGTTAGGGTCTCAATTTTAGATCTTTCCTGCTTTCTCTTGTGGGCATTTAGTACTATAAATTTCCCTCTACACACTGCTTTAAATGTGTCTCAGAGATTCTGGTATGTTGTATCTTTGTTCTCATTGGTTTCAAAGAACATATTTATTTCTGCCTTGATTTTGTTGTTTACCCAGTAGTCATTCAGGAGCAGGTTGTTCAGTTTCCATGTAGTTGTGCAGTTTTGATTGAATTTCTTAATCCTGAGTTCTAGTTTGATTGCACTGTGGTCTGAGAGACAGTTTGTTATAATTTCTGTTCTTTTACATTTGCTGAGGAGTGCTTTACTTCCAACTATGTGGTCAATTTTGGAATAAGTGCTGTGTGGTGCTGAGAAGAATGTATATTCTGTTGATTTGGGGTGGAAAGTTCTGTAGATGTCTATTAGGTCTGCTTGGTGCAGAGCTGAGTTCAATTCCTGGATATCCTTGTTAACTTTGTCTTGATCTGTCTAATGTTGATAGTGGGGAGTTAAATTCTCCCATTATTATTGTGTGGGAGTCTAAGTCTCTTTGTAGGTCTCTAAGGACTTCTTTTATGAATTTGGGTGCTCCTGTACTGGGTGCAGTACTATATATTTAGGATAGTTAGCTCTTCTTGTTGAATTGATTGATCCCTTTACCATTATGAAATGACCTTCTTTGTCTCTTTTGATCTTTGTTGGTTCAAAGTCTGTTTTATCAGAGACTAGGATTGCAACCCCTGCCTTTTTGTTTTCCATTTGCTTGGTAGCTCTTCCTCCACCCCTTAATTTTGAGCCTATGTGTGTCTCTGCGCGTGAGATGGGTCTCCTGAATACAGCACACTGATCCAATTTGCCAGTCTGTTTCTTTTAATTGGAGCATTTAGCCCATTTACATTTAAGGTTAATATTGTTATGAGTGAACTTGATCCTGTCATTATGATGTTAGCTGGTTATTTTACTCGTTAGCTGATGCAGTTTCTTCCTAGCATCGATGGTCTTTGCAATTTGGCATGTTTTTGCAGTGGCTGGTACTGGTTATTCCTTTCCGAGTTTAGTTCTTCCTTCAGGAGCTCTTGTAGGGCAGGCCTGGTGGTGACGAAATCTCTCAGCATTTGCTTGTCTGTAAAGGATTTTATTTCTCCTTCACTTATGAAGCTTAGTTTGACTGGATATGAAATTCTGGGTTGAAAATTCTTTTCTTTAAGAATGTTGAATATTGGCCCTCACTCTCTTCTGGCTTGTAGAGTTTCTGCAGAGAGATCCGCTGTTAGTCTGATGGGCTTCTCTTTGTGGGTAACCTGACATTTCTTTCTGGCTGCCCTTAACATTTTTTCCTTCATTTCAACTTTGGTGAATCTGACAATTACGTGTCTCGGAGTTGCTCTTCTCGAGGAGTATCTTTGTGGCATTGTCTGTATTTCCTGAATTTGAATGTTGGCCTGCCTTGCTAGGTTGGGGAAGTTCTCCTGGATAATATCCTGCAGAGTGTTTTCCAACTTGGTTCCATTCTCCCCGTCACTTTCAGGTACACCAGTCAGACATAGATTCGGTCTTTTCACATAGTCTCACATTTCTTGGAGGCTTTGTTCATTTCTTTTTATTCTTTTTTTATCTAAACTTCTCGCTTCATTTCATTCATTTGATCTTCAATCACTAATACCCTTTCTTCCAGTTGATTGAATTGGCTACTGAAGCTCGTGCATATGTCACATAGTTCTCGTGCCATGGTTTTCAGCTCCATCGGGTCATTTAAGGACTTCTCTACACTGGTTATTCTAGTTAGCCATTCGTCTAATCTTTTTTCAAGGTTTTTAGCTTCTCTGCGATGGGTTCGAACTTCCTCCTTTAGCTTGGATAATTTCGATCGTCTGAAGCCTTCTTCTCTCAACTCGTCAAAGTCATTCTCTATCCAGCTTTGTTCTTTTGCTGGCGAGGAGCTGCGTTCCTTTGGAGGGGGAGAAGCACTCTGATTTTTAGAATTTTCAGCTTTTCTGCTCTGTTTTTTCCCCATCTTTGTGGTTTTATCTACGTTTGGTCTTTGATGATGGTGACGTACAAATGGGGTTTTGGTGTGGATGTCCTTTCTGTTTGTTAGTTTTCCTTCTAACAGTCAGGACCCTCAGCTGCAGGTGTGTTGGAGTTTGCTGGAGGTCCACTCTAGACCCTGTTTGCCTGGGTTGTAGCAGCAGAGGCTGCAGAACAGCGAACATTGCTGAACAGCAAATGTTGCTGCCTGATTGTTCCTCTGGAAGCTTCGTCTCAGATGGGTACCTGGCAGTGTGAGGTGTCATTCTGCCCCTACTGGGGAATGCCTCCCAGTTAGGCTACTTGGGGGTCAGGGACCCACTTGAGGAGGCAGTCTGTCCGTTCTCAGATCTCAAACTCCATGCTGGGAGAACGACTACTCTCTTCAAAGCTGTCAGAAAGGGACATTTAAGTCTGCAGAGGTTTCTGCTGCCTTTTGATAGGCTATGCCCTGCCCCTAGAGGTGGAGTCTATAGAGGCAGGCAGGGCTCCTTGAGCTGTGGTGGGCTCCACCCACTTCAAGCTTCCTGGCCACTTTGTTTACCTACTGAAGCCTCAGCAATGGCAGATGCCCCTCCCCCAGCCTCGCTGCTGCCTTGCAGTTCGATCTCAGACTGCTGTGCTAGCAATGATTGAGGCTCCGTAGGCATGGGACCCTCCGAGCCAGGTGCAGGATATAATCTCCTGGTGTGCCATTTGCTAAGACCGTTGGACAAGTGCAGTATTAGGGTGGGAGTGATCTGATTTTCCAGGTGCCATCTGTTACTACTTCCCTTGGCTAGGAAACAGAATTACCTGACCCCCTGCGCTTCCCAAGTGAGGCAATGCCTTGCCCTTCTTCTGCTCACACTCCGTGGGCTGCACCCACTGTCCTGCCCACACTGTCCAACAAGCCCCAGTAAAATGAACCCAGTACCTCAATTGGAAATGCAAAAATCACCCATCTTCTGTGTTGCTCACACTTGGAGCTGTATAGCCTGGACCTGTTCCTATTTGGCCATTTTGGAACCACCCCTAATTCATTTAATTCTTATAACACTCCTATACGATTAACTTATTTAGTGCTTATAATACTCCTATAAGATTAACCCATTCATTCTTTATAACAACCCTATATTATTCCCATTTTCCAGATATGGAAAATGAGGCACTAAGAGGTCATGTCACTTGCTCAAGGCCATGCAATAAGGAAGTGAAAAAACTGGGGACCTGAACCAAAACTGTGGGCTCCAGAATCCACGCACATCCCAAGTATACTCTACCACTCTGTTGAAAGAGAACTCTGTTCAGCAATTCTGCTAGCTCGTATCTTCTATTCCAGGGAAGATAATACTTTCTCAATTAAAATAAAGCAAAACAAGCAAACATACCATGCCTAAAGCCTAACTCAAGTAATTCAGAACTAGGTTGCAGCTTGAGTCATTTTTTAAAAAATCTGTTTTATCTTGAATAACTTTATTTCTGCACCAATACATTTTTTGACAATTTTCCTGCTATTCTTGCTATCATTTATTAAACTGGCTTGTTTGAAAATGTTTTAAATCTAGAGAATGCAATTATAGTGCAAACCTGATTGACATGGTAAATGGAGAGCATCAGCTGTTGGCACCTTTTGGTATGTAGGGATGGATGTGTTTAATTGGGCTTGAAATTCCTCAAACTCAGTCTCATGATGCTGGTTATTAAGCAGCCAAAGGGTGCAGTTGGGCGGTCTCAGTGAAAGATCTTTTTAATGAAATATCTGTATGGCAAGAAATTTTTTTTATTCCAACTTTTCTGACATCGTTCCTTTGATTTTTACAAATTAAAACAAAAACAAAATAAAAATTCCTGAGCAAGTGAAGGCCCATAACTCCACCAAAGTATGCTTTGAGGGAAAACACATATTCCCTGCAGATGTAGGCAGGAAAAAGTGGCACACTTTCCTTTAATTTTAGGAGCACTCGAAATGTAAAGAAAAGAAAAAATACAGTGGCTACATTCATAGATTCACCGAATTTTAGTGCTGGAAGGAAGAGGAACGATCTTGTGGTTCAGGTAACACATATTAAAGATGTCTGTTAAACTAAATCAAAACATCTTAGGCTGGCTTGAAATGTCTTCCATGACCTGACCCCTAATCTATAAGAATATTCTTCTAATAGGCCTCTAACATGGCTTTGAACATCAGCCTAACTAGAATATAAACGTACCTCCTTTTTTTTTTTTTTTTTTTTGTGAGACAGAGTCTTGCTTTGTCTCCCAGGCTGGAGTGCAGTGGTATGATCTTGGCTCACTGCAACCTCCGCCTCCCGGATTTAAGCGATTCTCATGTCTCAGCTTCTTGGGTAGCTGGGATTACAAGCACCCACCACTGCGCCCAGTTAATTTTTGTATTTCTTTTTTAGTAGAGATGAGATTTCACCATGTTGGCCAGGGTGGTCTCAAACTCCTGACCTCAAATGATTCGCCTGCCTTGGCCTCCCAAAGTGCTGGGATTACATGCATAAGTCACCCCACCCAGCCTTCTTTTTTTCTTTTAATAAATACATATTAAGTACTCTCTATGTGTTAGACACTGAACTGGGGTCTAGGACTCTACACAGGAGTATGATAAAATTTCTGTCCTTAAGGAATTATCCTTTTAGTGGAGAGACAAACATCAATAGTTGAAATGCAGTACCTAACAGCCTGCAAAGGGAGGGGTGGCTTTACTCGGGAGATGAGAAGCCTTAAAGAAGGATTTGCCAGGAGCTCACCAAGTGGTGAAAAAGAATGCAGCCCAGTAAGGCAAATGAGCATCCCAAAGAGCATCCTGTAAGTTGTTAGCATCCCCAAAGACAAACGTGTGAAATGATATGGCATATATTTCGGGAACTTTAAATAATGTATGAGTGAATCCAAGTGAAGGGAGGATGGTAATCCAAGTTGGAAAGGAAAGTAGGGGCCCATCCTAAAGGGCCATGAGCTCTGTGCTGGACAATTGGGCTCTTTCCTCCAGGGATAAGAAGGAGATTCAAGCCAGACAGTGACATGTGGGAGTTGCACTAAAAGATGTTCTGGCAGCTGGGGAATGGACTAGAACAGGGCTAGAGCAGAGGCCGGGGGGCCAATGAGAGCCTCTCAGGATAGCCTTTGGGAGCAGTGAGCAGGGCCTGAAGCAAAACTGTGGTAGTCGTGATGGAACTAGAGAAAGAATTGAAAAATAGTAAAAGGTACAGAGACGGGGTGCTCTGTGTTTGCCTTATGTTTTTCTGCAACTGTCACCTAAGTGATGTAATCCTTCTGTCTCTGTGGGTGGGAATCCTACCCATATTCTAAGATCTCATCAAAATGGTCCCTCCTTCTGAAGCCGCTACTCCTACCCTTCAGCTTAGGGGTCTCTCTCTTAACAGAGCTTTCAGAGCAACTTCCCTTAAGGCATTTCACACTTATCTTTCCCTTAAGGCATTTCACACTTTCTGCCCTTTATTACAGCTTCATATATAAAAACATCATTCTCTCAGGATTTCTCAACAGTATGGAAAAACGTCTTGAGATCTTTTGTACCCCTCACGACCACTCCCCACCATTTAATCTTATATGGATTGTGCTCACTCCCTAAATATTTTAAATGAATGAATTAGGAAACTGACATTCTGAAAGGCTAGATGATTTGTGCAAGTGATGTGGCTTACAGCTACTTTGAGTCATGTCAGGGCTACATCAGGAACCCAGGTATCCTGACTTCTAATGCAAAGCTCCTTCAGTGATGCAACCCTGGACCTGTCTACCTGGCTGAACACATGGCCCCAGCAGTAAGCAGCTCCTTCTTTCGTGTGCTTTATCACTCTCTAACAACTGCAGAGGAGGAACCGTACCTAAGCCAATGCTCAAAACTTAGATAGAAATTAGGACCTCAGTAGCAGCAATGTACATTCTGCCCTAGGGAGCCGGCAGCTGGAAGCAGAGCGCACAAAAGCAAGCGTTTCTGGCACCCACTGTAGGAAACATGTTGCTATTTTCAGCGGTGCAGCCTGTCCCTCTTGGTCCCTTTCCCTCATGCCTTCCTAGACAGACATCCATGGGAAATTAATCAAGGCCTTAACACCATGACACAGAGCCTGCTGTCACAGTCATGCCAGTCTGGCAGGCAGCAAGCATCTGGGAGCCAGTGGGTCCAAAAAAGTCTGGGCTGGACAGTTCAGAAAGCAACTTGCTTTTGAGAGGAAATCCCCAAGCCAACTGTGGTATCCCTACCCGATGCTTATAGGCCAAATGGTTTCTGCCTCTGATCGAAGTGCCAATGGCCCAAAGGCCCCTCCTGCTGCTATCAAGGGTCCCTTTCTGCTGATTTATAATGAAAACCACATTATGAACAAGTGTTTTATTTTTGGGAAATTTTTATTGGCATTTCTGTAGATACTACGTTTGGAGTCTAATCCAGAGCCACCAAAGGCCAGGTGAGTGAGCAGGGTGCTATCATAGTTACTCAAAGATTCCATGTCTCACTGTAGCTCTCCACGCTCCACGTCAACTCTCCCATAGCTCTCAGAGCCTGCATTTCTTTCCTTCCCTCTTTCCTATTCCCTCCCTCTTGGGTCAGGATCAGTCTATACCTTGCTTTTTCCTAGCCTGGCTTAGGAGAAACCAGTTCTAGGAGATGCTAGTAAGAATAAGAACCTCATGCACAAATACATTTATTGTCTAACCAAATTAAACTAGTTTTGGGTGTTTTCTAATTTCACTTCGGGATGCCTCAAAGCTTTTGATGTCCTAAAACTTCCCATGAATTTCCGAGAAACAGATTAGGCAAGCAGTTTCTGTGCATGTGGCTTATACAGCTAGTTAGGGTTAGGTCAGGGCCACTTCTTTGACCAGGACCCCTTGCTGTCTGGCACTGTAGATATATTCTAAAACTCTGGTTCCCAGGAGCACATTCTGGAAAGCAGACTGAAGCCAAATACCAGAGAGTATGTTTTTAAGTTTCTTTTCTGGTATGATACAGCTTCAAATCAAATGAAGAGATAAGCTTGCAGTGAAAGAATGAAGACAGTTGTGTGTGTGCGTATGTGTGTGTGTGCGTGTGTATGCATGCATTTTTTCATGTGCTCACACATGTGGGTTTCAGTGTATGTTTCTAGGTGCAGGATCACACTTGGCAACATGTTTTTGAATTAAAAAAAGATGCGTAAAGATAAAGCAATCAGATTTTCTTCTGTGACCCACTACTAGGTTGATATAAAAAGAAGAGATCTAAAGGTATTTTGAATGACATTGTAATCGGAATAAAGATGCAGCTGTATAAAGTGATTACTAAGGATAGCATTTATTTGGATGTGCAAATTAGGATGTATTTGCTAAAATCAAGATGCATTATTTACGTGCATACCCTGTATGGGGTTGTGTACCTACATAAGTCTCACTTGAGTCATGGTCCAGAAAAGGATTCTGAGGATGAAATAATTTTATTAAAATGAGTTTCAGGATAAGAGGAACAAGACTATCTGGGTTGCTAGAGGAAGAGAGGCCACTTTCTGAATGAGAACCAACATTTCTGTTACATCTTGTTTACTATGGTAGGCAGAAAAAAAGCCCCCTCAAACTTCTTTGCCCTATTCCCCAGAACCTGTGAATATGTTACCTAATATGGCAAAAGGGAATTTGCAAATGTGACTTAGTTAAGGATTTGGGAATTATCTAGGGAGATTATCTGTGATTAGCCTGAATGTAATCACGTAAGTCCTGAAGAGAACCTTTCCTGGCTGTGGTCAGAGAGAAGTGACTATGGCAGAAAAAGGCCAGAGAGATGCAACATTGCTGACTTTGAAGATGCCGGTGGACCATGAGCCAAGGACTATGGGAGGCCTTTAGCAGCTAGAAAAGGCCAGGAAAGAGATTCTCTCTTCTAGCCTCCAGAAAGGAAATACCAACACCTTCCCTTTAACTCAGTGAGATCTGTGCCAGACTTCTGACCTGCGAAACTGTAAGATAACAAATTTGTGTTGTTTCAAGCCACTGAGATTGTGGCAATTTGTTAAGTGGTAACATGAATCTAATTCACTAGACGCTTCCATCCTCATCCATCGGATTTCACTGCTGCACACATTCTCAGTGCGTTTGCAGTCGTACACATCTTTGCATTTTTCAATGTTTTAGTTTACGGATGCAGACTTAGCAATTCACAGATAAATATCAGAATGCTGACTAACATCTAAACCTAGAAGGAACAACTTGCATGTCACCAGAAGAAGCCAAGCATGTCTCCAGAGGCCATGTAATACAATGACCTCATTTTACAGATGAAGAAACAGGCCCAGATGTGTTCACTTGTTTTTCTTCCACCTTATCCCTTCCCCCCATTGATCACATTTAAACACCAACCTAAGAGACTAGAAGAACAAAAACCAGAGTTAAAGATTTCTGTTCATTATGTTTTCACTTATAACACCTCTCACTTATGTGTGAGTGTGTGTTTTAATGGGAAATTCTGTCTTGTAGAATTTAGAAGAGAAAAATCTAATCTCTCGTTCATTAAACTTTGAATTTCCCAAGCTTTGTATTTTTCCCTTTGGGAACCCGGCTTGATTAACACATAGCTGTTGTGCCCAGTCTCTGGAGAGATGATATTGAGTTTACTTAGCCAAATGCAGAATAGCAAGCAATAGAAACATAAGCAAAAACATGACAGATTATTCCCTGTTAGGACCATTTATCTTTAGCCATGACATATGCACAAGCTGATCTTCATCTTTATCCTAGAAGCTTTTCCGATTTCCTTTATGAATTTCCACAGAGAACAGTGCTGAATAAACATTTCTGACTAGCAGAGAGGCTGGTAAATTTAAACACATAGGCCGGGCGCGGTGGCTCAAGCCTGTAATCCCAGCACTTTGGGAGGCCGAGAGGGGCGGATCACGAGGTCAGAAGATCGAGACCATCCTGGCTAACACAGTGAAACCCCGTCTCTACTAAAAAAATACAAAAAACTAGCCGGGCGTGGTGGCAGGTGCCTGTAGTCCCAGCTACTTGGGAGGCTGAGGCAGGAGAATGGCTTGAACCCGGGAGGCGGAGCTTGCAGTGAGCTGAGATCCGGCCACTGCACTCCAGCCTGGGCGACAGAGCGAGACTCCGTCTCAAAAAAAAAAAAAAAAAAAAATTAAACACATAAATAAACGTGATGACTGGGCATACATTCTGAGCGACTATGGCTGCATACTCACGGGTGGTCCCAGGGCGCCTTGTGGTCCCATGCTTCCTGTGATTCCTGGGACTCCAGGGGCCCCAGGGATGCCCTAGAAGAGAGGTAGGAAAGTGGAACAAAGTCAGGAATCACATATTCTCATCAATGACAGCCAACTTTTAAGCAAGCGTAACAAATACACACCATGATAGCTTCCCTCCCCCTCATAACCGGGACCTCATTCCTGTTCCCAATTCCCAAAAATGGAGTCTCCTCACTATAAGTCAGGTGTGGTTCTTTCAAATTCAAGCCTTACTTGTGATTTACTAAAAGCTAAACCAATGCAGGTGATCTTCTGGCAAAATGACTCTGAGATAGAATAATCGGGCAATAGGGATACATTCTCTTTCTAAGAAGTTTTAGGAAGAGTTCTCTCCCAAGGGATGAGTTGTTACACTATAGTGAAGGTGGCTGCCGAGTAAAAGATCTGGCAAAAGAAAACCTCTCAAAGGAAATGAAATGCTTTAAAACAGAGTGTGTCCCAGCAGTTTCTGGAAAGGCTTACTATTGGCCCTGGTGGTCCTGGAGGTCCCGAGGATCCATCCTTTCCTGGAAGGCCCTGGTGAAAAGAAACACAGTGTGTCAGCTAAGCAGATGCTTTACATGGCTTTCAGAATGGGCTCATCTAATTCCTTTTCACGTTTGGGGGTCAAGTCCTGCTGCTTGCTCTGGACTACCAAGGATTCACTGCCTTTAAACTCTTCATGGAAATTGTTTTTGGCAAGGTGTTTGTGTCTGTTGGCTCCATTAAATTGTTCAGTGCAAGAATTTTAGGTGTAAGAAATGCCACTTACAAACTTAAACAGGAACTTGCTTCCAAAAAGTGCTTTTACTAAACTAAGCATACCAAATGGGAAGAGGATCCATTCTTGGTCATTAATGAGCAGATGAA
This sequence comes from Trachypithecus francoisi, assembly GCF_009764315.1. NCBI lineage: Eukaryota > Metazoa > Chordata > Mammalia > Primates > Cercopithecidae > Trachypithecus > Trachypithecus francoisi. The sequence goes on along the minus strand of NW_022681472.1, from coordinate 75,111,209 downwards.
AAGATGAATTAGTGGTTTTCATGACCTAAGAGAGTCTTGGGCAGGGAATCTCTATCAGAGGGATCTGTCTTTCATTAGGAGTACTGCAATATCTGAAAGTCTGCAACTTCAGGAGTAAGCTGGAGGAGATTTGAGAGGATTTCCTGTGGCAATGACTGAGCTTTGACTACTGGGCAGATTTACTGTCATCGTGGGCTTACAAATGAGCACGTGTTTGCGCCTCATTCCCTGGTGGAAGGATTTAAGGCAGAAAGCAAGTGATGTTCTTTAAAAAAAACTTCCTAAATTATAGAATATATGTATGTGTGTTATTTTTATGTTAAGTGTTAAAAAAACTATAAGAGCTGGGATGACTTACTCCTAAATGTTTATAGCTCTTAATTGTAAATGCTGGCCTTTCCAAAGCTGTTAATTTAAGAGAGAATCTTCAATCTAAATTTTATCATATTCACAAAATTTCATAAAATATTTTTCCAAACACTACCTGTTACTACAGGGAGAAACTGAATTTTCACCACGGAATTGATGTCCCATTGGAATAATTATTTTCTATCTCAAACCAACTCAAACCTCTCCTGGCATCTCTGCAAACTCTCCCAACTCCCTTTCTGACATTCTTGCCACTTTTCCAGTGAGCCATCTTTTCCACTTATTTTACCAAGAAAATCCATCCTTTTTTTTTTTTTTTTTTTTTGAGACAGAGTTTTGTTCTTGTTGCCCAGGCTGGAGTGCAATGGCACAATCTCAGCTCACCGCAACCTCCCCCTCCCAGGTTCAAGCGATTCTCCTGCCTCAGCCTCTGAAGTAGCTGGGATGACAGGCATGTGCCACCACGCCCAGCTAATTTTGTATTTTTAGTAGAGATGGGGTTTCTCCATGTTGGTCAGACTCGTCTCAATCTCCCGACTTCAGGTGATCCACCTGCCTCAGCCTCCCAAAGTGCTGGGATTACAGGCATGAGCCACCGCACTCAGCAGAAAATGCATCTTTTAGGTCTGTCCAGACTCACATTATGTCTCCCTACATCAAGGTGTCAAATAGAAGACAGCAATGATAGGGCTGAGGGAGAGGAAATGGTGTGCAAGTTAGGAGAGTGTGAGAGGTGGTGCCAAGGCAGGGTGATATGGTTTGGCTGTGTCCCCACCCAAATCTCATCTTAAATTGTAGATCCAATAATTCCCACATGTCATGAGAGGGACATGGTGGGAGGTAATTGAATCATAGGGGTGAGTCTTTCCCATGATGTTCTCATGATAGTGAACAAGTCTCATGAGATCTGATGGTTTTATAAATGGGGTTCCCCTGCACATGCTCTCTTGCCTGCTGTCATTTAAGACATCACTTTCCTCCCCCTTTGCCTTCTGCCATGATTGTGAGGTCTCCCCAGCCATGTGAAACTCTAAGTCAATTAAACGTCTTTCCTTTATAAATACCCAGTCTCGGGTATGTCTTTATTAGCAGCGTGAGAAGAATAATACACAGGGGTAGGATGCGTGTGGAGGAGAAACACTGGTCAGCAAGGCCCTTCACCACACTCTCAACCTCAGAATGCTAGCGAGTCAGAAACCAGATAAGGCAGAGGATGCATGGGCTCACCAATATTTTTGATTTTCCTTTCCTGCCTAGGCACGTTGCTTAGCTGTTTTGCGCTCTCTCTGCAATTATGCTGGAGCCACATGGTTGAGTTCTGGCCAATGAAAAGAGGCTAGTTTCAGGGGGCTAGTATGAGTTTTAGCTCATAACAATTTCCAGTGGGTGATTCTACGCTTTATTTTCTCACTCTGGAGCAAACTTAAAGCCCAAATGTTGAAGATAAGAGTGTTCCAAGATGAAAAGACCCTGAGTTCCTAAATGACTCTGTGGAGCAGAGACTCCCTATCCACCACTCCTCCATCCACCCTTGCTGACAGCTCTGGATTGTGAACAAGTAATCAACTTTCATTCTATTTCATTTTATTGCATTAAACCACTGAGATTTTAGGGTTGTTTATTATCATTGCTGTCCAATCTTGATACATAAGTTAGTATTTTTATTTTTACTACTACTTATATTATTGCACGTCAGTCAAAAATATTAGTCTTGATAAACCCTGATACAGATTACATTATACACATATACTACAGGTCCTTAGACCTGCTAACTAAACAATAAAAATTAATGCTGATATCAGTTGAAATAAATGATTTTATTTTAGTTTTTTGAGACAGTCTTACTCTGCCACCCAGGTTGGAGTACAGTGGCACAATCATGACTCACCTCTGCCATGACCTCCTGGGTTGCAAGTGATTCACCCACCTCAGCCTCCCACGTGGCTGGGACTGTAGCCATGTGCTACTATGCCACCCCTATGATTCAATTACCTCCCACTGCGTCCCTCTCATGACATGTGGGGATTATTGGAGCTACAATTTAAGATGAGATTTGGGTGGGGACACAGCCAAAACATACTAATTTTTGTATGTTTTGTAGAGATGGGGTTTTGTCACATTGCTCAGGCTGGTCTCAGACTCCTAGGCTCAAGTAATCAAGTTAAGGCACGCCTTAACTCTCCAAAATGCTGGGATTAAAGGCATGAGCATTGCACCCAGTCAACAAATTATTTTAAATGGAGTTTAAATGTAGCATGTCCAGGAAGAAGGACAAACATCAATCAAAATCTGTGATGGATGAACAGGACATTAGAAGTCATCCATTTCAACTCCTTCATATTACAAGTGAGAAAACCTGGGGCCGAGAGAGTTGAAAGAAAACCTAACTAATTTTTTAAAATAAGTTTATAATAATATATTCTTATTTCTGAGATGAAGTTCTTAGAAAAATGGGCCCTGGCCACATATTCACTAACTTAAGGAGACATTTTCAAAAAGTCATCTTTCGCTTCCTGCTTTAAAACTCTTCCAGCACCGGATAGGGAGTGAACATGCACCCATGTGTGAGCCCACAGAGGACCTGTGGCCAACGCAACTGCCCAGCAACCAAAACTGCAGTGTTACTGCAGGAGTTCTCCCCAAGTCACTGCCAGGCTGTCCAGAGGGGAAACATTCCAAAAACAAGTGAGGGGAAATTTTTCCACAGAAGGAGGCAAGCTGCAGAAAAGAAACTGCAGAAAATTGCATTGTTCCAAGGAAGAACAGCAGGAAATAACACATTTATTTCCTTCTCCCAATCAGATGAGAAGGAGTTTAAAAAACAACAATCTGTCAGTGTTCTCATCTATGACACTGGAAGGGTACTCCTGTGGAGGGGTCTGAATTCACTTGATTTATGGACATGATGTGCATATCATCTGGAAGGATGAATGAAATGTTGCTCCTACATATGAGCTTAATTTGGTGAAAGGGCTAGTGTTTCAGTGTGATCAAACCAAAAGTGGAGGCTGCAGCTGGGTGTGGTGGCTCACGCCTGTAATCCCAGCACGTTGGGAGGCTGAAGCAAAAGGATCACTTGAGCCAGGAGTTCAAGACTAGCCTGGGCAACACAGAGACACCCCTATCTCTACAAAAAAAAAAATTAAAATAAAAAAGAAAATAGCTCCATGTGGTGGCTTTTGCCTATAGTCCCAGCTACTCTGGAGGATTGCTTGAGCCCAGAAGGTTGAAACTTCAGTGAGCTGTGATCACACCACTGCACTCCAGTCTGGGTGATAGAGCGAGACCCTGTCTCAAAAAATAAATAAATAAAGCAGAGACTGGATAAGACGTTTGTTTGCTTTAAGTTCTACCTAAAGGGTATCCTCAAAAGTTAGAATTTCTTCTTTCTCTTCTTCTTTTGAGGGCAGAAAATTATGTTTTATTCACTGCTACATTCCTAAAACTTTCTTAACACATTGCTGACACAAAATAGGTACTGCACGTGACCAGGTGCAGTGGCTCATGCCTGTAATCCCAGCACTTTGGGAGACTGAGGTGGGCAGATGACCTGAGGTCAGGAGTTCAAGACCAGCCTGGCCAACATGGTGAAACCCTGTCTCTACTAAAAATACAAAACTTAGCCAGGTGTGGTGGCTCATGCCTGTAATCCCAGCTACTTGGGAGGCTGAGGCACGAGATTCACTTGGACCTGGGAGGTGGAGGTTGCAGTGAGCCAAGATTGCACCATTGCATTCCAGTGGGTGACAAAGCAAGACTCCATCTCAAAAAAAAAAAGGTACTGCACTAATAAATACTTAATTTGAATAAAATTGAGACTCATTCTCTACTTATCATGTTGAATAAGTAAGCGTGAATCACAGGTAGAATGAGTCTGGAAATGTATAGGGTGAGGGGAATGCTGGTGTCATTCTCCTTGCTCTTGAACCCTCTGCAAGCATGTCGAAAAGACATCAGGAGTCATCCTACTCTCAGAAGCTGAAATTTCATTTTAGTAAAAGCTTAGGGTTAGGATCCTAGAAGCAGACCCAGATCCTTGTGTATTTGACTTATTGCAGGAATGTTCTTGGAAGAAACCCGTAAGGTAGTGAAGGAAGTTGGGTAGGGACAGGGAAGAGGTTAGGTAGAGTAGTGAGTTATCTAAACTTCTGCCTGATCCCATGGGGAGCTCTGGAGGGTGAATTACACATCAGAGTTGACTCACAGTAAGAGTCTATGAACCAAATCAGTTAGTCATTGACTGAGGGCCAAAATAACATTTCCAAGGGCAATTTTCTGGAGAAGGGAACAATTATGAGTTGTTATCAGTCAGCACCACAGCAGCTGGTGATGTAGTTCACCTGCCAGGTAAAGGGGATCCAATCAGGGCACCAGCAGCATCCACTACAATGCATTTTATTCTGGCACTTTTTTTCATGAACAACTAAACACTTTTAGATATAATGGTTCGAGAACAAAGAACAAATTTGTTCAAGAACAAAGGTGGGTTTTGTTTTTGTTTCTCTTTTTTGAGATGGAGTCTCACTCACTCTGTTGCTCAGGCTGGAGTGCAGTGGTACAATCTCGGCTCACGGCAATTTCCACCTCCCAGGTTCAAGAAATTCTCCTGCCTCAGTCTCCTGAGTGGCTGGTATTACAGACATGCACCACCACACCCAGCTAATTTTTGTATTTTTTTTGTAGAGACAGGATTTCACCATGTTGGTCAGGTGGGTCTTGAACTCCTGACCTTAAGCAATCCACCTGCCTTGGCCTCCCAAAGTGCTGGGATTACAGGCATGAACCACTGCACCCAACCAAGAACAATAGTGTTTTTAACAAAAGGTATCTGTTTGCATTATCTCAAATTAAATTTTTCTTATAAATTGTGATAACTAAAAGGATATCAGCCTTAATACCATTAAAAAACACAAAGCCATTTCTCCTAAAATTTCTTCTTAACCCTAGAAAATTACAGATCTTCACATTGTCCATCTCAAAATAGTTTTATTTTTAAACTCTTAAATGACACCAGTAAACCTACCTTTGAAAGATTTTTTATTTGCAAGCCTTGCATTTGTCATATTACCCAGAAATATCTGTACAGGTACCACATGCTGGGGATTCTGTTAGGCTCTAGGTAAACAATGATGAACAAGACAGCCACTCTTCTAAGAGTTTACAGTTTTGAGGATAGTCAAACAATGAAAAGAAACCAACAGTGTGTTATACTGAGAGACTATAGAGTTCCAGTGGGAACATGTAGGAAGCACCTAACCCAGGCTTGGGGACAGAGACATTTTCACAGAAGAGGTGGAATTTAAGTCAAGTAATCAGAATGGTCGGGTCCATGGCATGAGTCTCCCTGTTCACACACCACTGCATGTTACAGCTCTCATTGGCAAGCCAGTCAACTCTTAAAAGGGCAGGGTTCAGGCCCTTCTTCTCACATCTTCATTTCAGGGTGAGCAGCAGTAGCAGAAGCTTTTTATATAAAAGCAATAAACTTGGTGAAAAGAAAAATTTTGTAAGGTATCTGCATTTTGTAGGGTAGATTAATGGGCAAATTCTAGCTTTGTCATTCAGCTTAACTATAATCAAAGCTCATTGAATGGTCTTCAACTATTGACAGCTAAAAAAGTGCTTGCATGCCCCCAAACCTTTCTACATCTATAAATTTTCCATTTTACTCCAGGGAGCTAATCTAAGAAGATGTGTGTTTAGGGATTAAGCATCCTCATATAAAACAGAACACTTGGCCAGGTGTGGTGGCTCATGCCTGTAATCCTAGCACTTTGGGAGGCCAAGGAGGGTGGATCACTGGAGGTCAGGGGTTCGGGACCAGCCTGACCAACATGGCGAAGCCCCATCTCTACTAAAAATACAAAAACTAGCCGGGCATGGTAGCTCACACCTGTAAGCCCAGATACTCAAATGGCCGAGGCAGGAGAACCGCTTGAAGCCAGGAGGTGGAGGTTGCAGTGAGCCAAGATCACACCACTGCACTCCTGCCTGGGCGACAGAGTGAGACTCTGTCTCAAAAACAAACAAACAAACAGTAGAACATTGAATTAAGCAATGTACAGTGAATATTAGGAAATAGAAGGTTAAACAATAAGCATAATACGTGAATTCACTTAGGCTGACTTTTTTTTTAAATGCATGAAATCAGTCACCCACAGACAGGGATTTTTTAAAATAACATGAATAGCTCTAGGCATTTTTCCTTTTTAATATTCCTACCTCAAAATATTAATATGCACCGATAGTCCACATTAAAAATAATTCTTGCTATAAAAACTTGAAAGGATTTTTATAATTTGCTTTTAAAAACATTTACCTATGAGCAACTTACTAAGTTAAGGTTGGCTATGATTTATCAGCAAAAGTATACCTAACCCACAATTTGCTTTCAAAATCACTAACATTTGAATAAACACTAAATTTAACTGTGGCTGAAATTGGCAAAGCATATTGCTATACAGACATTTAATTAAACATTTCTTAATTTCCATTTTTGCAGTTTTCTTTTCCACACTGTAGAACAAATATATGTGCTTTTTTGCAAGTTTCTAAACATTTTTCGGCAGGCTCTTTATAAGTCTGTAGTTTCTAGGTACTGTGCCTATGGTCTCTCAAAAACTGACCTGCCCATAAATAGTGTTGCAATTGAAAATCAAGTCAGAAGGGAGAATACTTGTTTCTGTAGCCAGCAGAAATACTGCCTAGAACTAGTGACTCAATTATAATATTCTTCATTCATTCATTCTTTGAAGCAGACAATGGTAGGTCATGATGCTAACCTTAAGATTCTGGCCAATTGTTAAGGTCATTCAACTGACGCTATACCCTCGGGTAGAGTGGGGTCTCTAAGCAGCTGGCAACAGATGAATTTGTTGAAAGAGGCCAGGCTCAAGCAGTCAGGGTTAGAGAAATGCTTCTTGAAGAAATCCCACACATAACAATATTAACCTTAAATGTCAATGGACTAAATGCTCCAATTAAAAGACACAGACTGGCAAACTGGATAAAGAGTCAAGACCCATCAGTCTGCTGTATTCAGGAGACCCATCTCACATGCAGAGACATACATAGGCTCAAAATAAAGGGATGGAGGAAGATCTACCAAGCAAATGGAGAACAAAAAAAAGCAGGGGTTGCAATCCTAGTCTCTGATAAAACAGACTTTAAACCATCAAAGATCAAAAGAGACAAAGAAGGCCATTACATAATGGTAAAGGGATCAATTCAACAGGAAGAGCTAACTCTCCTAAATATATATGCACCCAATACAGGAGCACCCAGATTCATAAAGCAAGTCCTTAGAGACCTACAAAGAGACTTAGACTCCCATACAATAATAATGGGAGACTTCAACACTCCACTGTCAACATTAGACAGATCAACGAGACAGAAAGTTAACAAGGATATCCAGGAATTGAACGCATCTCTGCACCAAGCGGACCTAATAGACATCTATAGAACTCTCCACCCCAAATCAACAGAATATACATTCTTCTCAGCACCACATCGCACTTATTCCAAAATTGACCACATAATTGGAAGTAGCACTCCTCAGCAAATGTACAAGAACTGAAATTATAACAAACTGTCTCTCAGACCACAGTGCAATCAAACTAGAACTCAGGACTAAGAAACTCAATCAAAACCGCTCAACTACATGGAAACTGAACAACCTGCTCCTGAATGACTACTGGGTACATAACGAAATGAAAGCAGAAATAAAGATGTTCTTTGAAACCAATGAGAACAAAGATACAACATACCAGAATCTCTGGGACACATTTAAAGCAGTGTGTAGAGGGAAATTTATAGCACTAAATGCCCACAAGAGAAAGCAGGAGAGATCTAAAATTGACACTCTAACATCACAATTAAAAGAACTAGAGAGGCAAGAGCAAACACATTCAAAGCTAGCAGAAGGCAAGAAATAACTAAGATCAGAGCAGAACTGAAGGAGATAGAGACACAAAAAACCCTCCAAAAATCAATGAATCCAGGAGTTGGTTTTTTGAAAAGATAAAACAAATTGACAGACCGCTAGCAGACTAATAAAAAGAAAAGAGAGAAGAATCAAATAGACGCAATAAAAAATGATAAAGGGGATATCACCACAGACCCCACAGAAATACAAACAACCATCAGAGAATACTATAAATGCCTCTACGCAAATCAACTAGAAAATCTAGAAGAAATGGATAATTTCCTGGACACTTACACTCTCCCAAGACTAAACCAGGAAGAAGTTGAATCCCTGAATAGACCAATAGCAGGCTCTGAAATTGAGGCAACAATTAATAGCCTACCCACCAAAAAAAGTCCAGGACCAGATGGATTCACAGCTGAATTCTACCAGAGGTACAAGGAGGAGCTGGTACCATTCCTCTGAAACTATTCAATCAATAGAAAAAGAGGGAATCCTCCCTAACTCTTTTATGAGGCCAACATCATCCTGATACCAAAGCCTGGCAGAGACACAACAAAAAAAGAGAATTTTAGACCAATATCCCTGATGAACATCGATGCAAAAATCCTCAATAAATACTGGCAAACCGGATTCAGCAGCACATCAAAAAGCTTATCCACCATGATCAAGTGGGCTTCATCCCTGGATGCAAGGCTGGTTCAACATTCGCAAATCAATAAACGTAATCCAGCATATAAACAGAACCAAAGACAAGAACCACATAATTATCTCAATAGATGCAGAAAAGGCTTTTGACAAAATTCAACAGCCCTTTATGCTAAAAACGCTCAATAAATTTGTATTGATGGAACGTACCTCAAAATAATAAGAGCTATTTATGACAAACCCACAGCTAATATCATACTGAATGGGCAAAAACTGGAAAAATCCCTTTGAAAACTGGCACAAGACAGGGATGCCCTCTCTCACCACTCCTATTCAACATAGTGTTGGAAGTTCTGGCTAGGGCAATCAGGCAAGAGAAAGAAATCAAGGGTATCCAGTTAGGAAAAGAAGAAGTCAAATTGTCCCTGTTTGCAGATGACATGATTGTATATTTAGAAAACCCCATCGTCTCAGCCCAAAATCTCCTTAAGCTGATAAGCAACTTCAGCAAAGTCTCAGGATACAAAATAATGTGCAAAAATCACAAGCATTCTTATACACCAGTAACAGACAAGCAGAGAGCCAAATCAGGAATCAACTTCCATTCACAATTGCTTCAAAGAGAATCAAATACCTAGGAATCCAGCTTACAAGGGATGTAAAGGACCTCTTCAAGGAGAACTACAAACCACTGCTCAGTGAAATCAAAGAGGACACAAACAAATGGAAGAACATACCATGCTCATGGATAGGAAGAATCAATATCGTGAAAATGGCCATACTGCCCAAGGTGATTTATAGATTCAATGCCATCCCCATCAAGCTACCAATGACTTTCTTCACAGAATTGAAAAAACTGCTTTAAAGTTCATATGGAACCAAAAAAGAGCCCGCATTGCCAAGACAATCCTAAGTCAAAAGGACAAAGCTGGAGGCGTCACGCTACCTGACTTCAAACTATACTACAAGGCTACAGTAACCAAAACAGCATGGTACTGGTACCACAACAGAGATATAGACCAATGGAACAGAACAGAGTCCTCAGAAATAATACCCACATCTACAGCCATCTGATCTTTGACAAACCTGAGAGAAACAAGAAATGGGGAAAGGATTCCCTATTTAATAAATGGTGCTGGGAAAATTGGCTAGCCATAAGTAGAAAGCTGAAACTGGATCCTTTCCTTACCCCTTATACGAAAATTAATTCAAGATGGATTAGAGACTTAAATGTTAGACCTAATACCATAAAAACCTAGAAGAAAATCTAGGTAGTACCATTCAGGACATAGGCATGGGCAAGGACTTCATGTCTAAAACACCAAAAGCAACGGCAGCAAAAGCAAAAATTGACACATGGGATCTAATTAAACTAAAGAGCTTTTGCACAGCTAAAGAAACTACCATCAGAGTGAACAGGCAACCTACAGAATGGGAAAAATTTTTGCAACCTACTCATCTGACAAAGGGCTAATATCCAGAATCTACAAAGAACTCAAACAAATATACAAGAAAAAAACAAAAAACCCCATCAAAAAGTGGGCAAAGGATATGAACAGACATTTCTCAAAAGAAGACATCCATACAGCCAACAGACACATGAAAAAATGCTCATCATCACTCGCCATCAGAGAAATGCAAATCAAAACTACAATGAGATACCATCTCACACCAGTTAGAATGGCAATCATTAAGAAGTCAGGAAACAACAGGTGTTGGAGAGGATGTGGAGAAATAGGAACACTTTTACACTGTTGGTGGGATTGTAAACTAGTTCAACCATTATGGAAAACAGTATGGCGATTCCTCAAGGATCTAGAACTAGATGTACCATATGACCCAGCCATCCCACTACTGGGTATATACCCAAAGGATTATAAATTACTCTACTACAAAGACACATGCACACGTATGTTTATTGCGGCACTATTCACAATAGCAAAGACTTGGAATCAACCCAAATGTCCATCTGTGACAGACTGGATTAAGAAAATGTGGCACATATACACCATGGAATACTATGCAGCCATAAAAAAGGATGAATTGCATCCTTTGTAGGGACATGGATGCAGCTGGAAACCATCATTCTTAGCAAACTATCACAAGAAGAGAAAACCAAACACCGCATGTTCTCACTCATAGGTGGGAACTGAACAATGAGATCACTTGGACTCGGGAAGGGGAACATCACACACTGGGGCCTATCATGGGGAGGGGGGAGGAGGGAGGGATTGCATTGGGGAGTTATACATGATATAAACGTCATGCACATGTACCCTAGAACTTAAAGTATAATAAAAAAAAAAAATAATAAATAAATAAATCAAAAAAAAAAAAAAAAAAAAAAAATCCCGTTGCACCATTTCAACCCTGGGCATGCTCTGGACTTCTGTAAGCAGACTAGTGTGGCAGCTAGCCATAAGAAATAAGGCTGCTACTTGCAGCAAAGGATTAAGACCAATCACCAGATTAAGAAGCCGAGCAACTAGAAGCCACACACCCTGCAAACACTGTCCCAGGCTAGAGATCCGGGATCAGTCCTTGTGTTGAGTCACATGGGGAAATTTTCAGTAACACAAACTTGCACACACACACATTAAAAATGTATATGTATATATGCACAGATAAACATATACATCTATTTATATGTTATATATACACATATACTATTTTTATTTCATTTATTTATTTATTCATTTATTTTTAAACTTTTTTTTAGGTTCGGGGGTACATGTGCTGGTTTGTTATACAGGTAAATTGCGTATCACAGGGGTCTGTTGTATAGATTATTTTGCTACCCAGGTAATAAGCATAGTACCCAATACATAGTTTTTTGATCCTTATCCTCCTCTCTCCCTCTACCCTCAAGTCCATTGTTCCCTTCTTTGTGTCCACATGTACTCAATGCTTAGCTCCCACTTATAAGTGAGACTATGTGGTATTTGGTTTTCTATTCCTGTGTTAGTTTACCCAGGATAATGGCCTCCGGATTCATCCATGTTGCTTAAAAGGACATTCTCTCATTCTTAGAGCCAAGGCAATCCTAAGCAAAAAGAACAAAGCTGGAGGCATCACACTTCATGACTTCAAACTGTACTACAGAGGTATGGTAACCAAAAGAACACGGTACTGGTACAAGAGCAGACACATAGACCAATGGAGCTGAAGAGAGAACCCAGAAATAAGACCACACACCAATAACTATCTGATCTTTGAGAAACGTGATAAAAACAAGTAATGGGGAAATGACTCCATCTTCAATAAACGGTGCTGGGATAACTGGCTAACCATATGCAGAAGATTGAAACTGGACCCCTTCCTTATACCATATTATACAAATATTAACTCAAGATGGATTAAAAACTTAAATGTAAAACCCAAAACTATAAAAACCCTGGAAGACAACCTAGGCAGTACCATTCAGGACATAGGCATGGGCAAAGATTTCATGACAAAGATGCCAAAAACAACTGCAACAAAAGCAGAAATTGACAAATGGGCTCTAATTATACTAAAGAGCTTCTGCACAGCGAAAGAAACTATCAACAGACTAAAAAGACAACTTACAGAATGGGAGAAAAAATTTGCAAACTATGCATCTGACAAAGACCTAATATCCAGCATCTCTAAGGGACTTAAACAAACTTACAAGAGAAAAAAAAAAAAACTCCATTAAAAAGTAGGCAAAGGATATGAACAGACATTTCTCAAAAGAAGACATACATGCAGCCAACAATCGTATGAAAAAAAAAGCTCAACATCACTAATCATTAAAGAAATGCAAATCAAAACTACAATGAGATGTCATCTCACACCAGTCAGAATGCCTATTATTAAAAAGTTAAAAACAAAACAAAACAAAGACATGCTGGTGCAGTTGTGGAGGAAAAGGAATGCTTTTACACTATTGGTGGGAGTGTAAACTAGTTCAACCATTGTGGAAGGCAGTGTGGTGATTCCTTAAAGACCTAAAGACAGAATTACTTTTCAATCTCGCAATCCCATTACTGGGAATATGCCCAAAGGAGTATAAACTGTTCTATTATAAAGACACATGCATGTGTAGGTTCACTGCAGCACTATTCACAATAGCAAAGACATGGAATCAACCTAAATGCCCATCAATGATAGACTGGATAAAGAAAATGTGGTACATATACACCATAGAATACCATGCAGCCACAAAAAAGAATAAGAGCATGTCCTTTGCAAGGACATGGATGGAGCTGGAGGGCATTATTCTTAGCAAACTTATGCAGGAATAGAAAAACCAGATTCTGCATGTTCTCACTTATAAGTGGGAGCTAAATGATGAGAACACGTAGACACATAAAAGGAAACAACCCACACTGGAACCTACCCGTGGGTGAAGGATGGCAGAAGGGAGAGAATCCGGCAAAATAATTGATGTATTCTAGGTTTAACAGCTTAATACTTGGGTGATGAAATAATTTGTACAACCAACCCCCATGTCACATATTTACCTAGGTAAGAAACCTGCATATCTTGCACATGTACCACACATACTATTTTATTTTTATTTTAAGTTCCAGGGTGCATATGCAGGATGTGCAGGTTTGTTACATAGGTAAATGTGTGCCATGGTGGTTTGCTGCACCTATCAACCTGTCACCGAGGTATCAATCCCAGCATGCATTCGTTATTTTTCCTAATGCTCTCCTTCCCCAACCCCACCTCCCCACCGGGCCCCACTGTGTGTTGTTCCCCTCCCTGTGTCCATGTTATCTCATTGTTCAGTTCCCACTTATAAGTGAGAACATGCGGTCCACATGCATGATTTTTAATATATACATACTCATTTATAATTTCAATGCGTATCTATATAAATATAAACACATGTACATTTTTAGTAACCTGCAGTGATGACTTCAGTGAATTAAAACAAAACAAAAAAAATACCAGCAATAGTCTATTAAAGAAATCACTTTGACATCGGTAGGTCTCACACAACATACTACCTAGTAATTCCAAAACCTAGCTGGTTATCAGAATCACTAAGCTTTTAAAAACTATACATTCCTAAGTCATGCCTAAGACCTTTTGATTCCAAATCTCTGAGACTGAAGTCCAGGAATCTGTATATTAAAACACAAAACAAAGACCTGATGACTTAAGTTAGGAAACTGCTGGTTTACCAATATAAAATACAAGTCCCAACGCTGAAGGACAGTGTTAGAACCAGGGTGCAAAGCAGATGTTACTATTTGTACCATGCCTGTGTCCCAGATAAAGACAATTTCAGAAGTATCTTTTTTTTTTTTCTTTCTGAGACGGAGTCTTGTTCTGTCACCCAGGCTGGAGAGCAGTGGTGCGATCTCGGCTCACTGCAACCTCCATCTCCTGGGTTCAAGTAATTCTCCTACCTCAGCCTCCTGAGTAGCTGGGATTACAGGCGCGTGACACCATGCCCAGTTATTTATTTATTTATTTATTGTATTTTTAGTAGGGACAGGGTATCACCATATTGGCCAGGCTTGTCTTGAACACCTGACCTCGTGATCCACCCGCCTTGGCCTCCCAAAGTGCTGGGATTGTAGGCGTGAGCCACCACGCCCAGTCCAGAAGTATCCTTGGAGTCAGTAATAACAGGAAACTAATATGTCCTAGTAGCTGTTCTCTTCTCAGATGTGCCCAGGTGTGCCACTCTCCAGGTAAAGGTGTAAAGTGATCAAGAAAGCATATTTTTATGGGTGTAGTATCAGTATCTACTTCTTCAAGAAATTTACTCACACTGGGTTCCTATTGCCCCAAAATGCTGGGCGAGACATCTTCCATGTTGAAGTCCTGCTTATTAAATATCTCTTTTGAGAAAGATTTTCTCACAGTAACAAAATCCTATGGTGATCTTTATGAATATAATTTTGTGGAAAGAAAGAGTGAAGTGTAGGAGCCAGACAGATGGATTAAAATCCTAGCTCTAACACTTACTAGCCGTGTGCCATTGTTTCTTCAGTTTCCTGAGCTTTAGATTCTTTGTTTGTAAAATGAGGATAACAATGCCTAGCACTCATAGTTATTCTGAGGACTGGAGAACATCATATTTGCAAAGCACCTGCACATACTCAATAATTAATGGTAGTAGTTGTTGCTATTTTTACTAAAACAATCTGCTTAGTCTCAACTGCATATACCATCATCACTGTGGCTGATTGCGCAAAGGCTTTCTTGGGATTTTATAAAACCCATCTAGACCCACAAAGAAGAAAATCAAATTATTCCCTCCACTAGTTTTGTGACGGTATTTACACATCCTCTTCAGAAGGCGTAAGATGCTCAAGGGAATAATTATCATGAATCTTAGTATTTTACAAAATATTCCTTAGATAAATATTTCATCACTGCTTAACATTTATGATAAAAATTAAATCCAGATAGTTGACTCAAGTGCATGTCAAGTCTAACTCACTTTTGATGAAATGGAATATTCATCACAAATATGTCCTTTGTAGACATAAAACCTGCACAATCCAGAAGCATGCTTCCGGTGTCCTTGTCATGTGAAATCCAAGAAAAAAAATTTAACTTGCTTTTAAAAAAAGAATTTTTGTATTTCTTTAGTCTTCTAGGGCATCTTGAAATGTCAAGTACAAGCCTTACAAAATATTATAAATGTCCAGACTTAAGTTTACCTTGAAAATAGTGAATACTAATATTAGCTAAAATCACATTTTTATAGAGAAATGCTTTATATGAATTAGTCTCCATGACAATTCTCTGCAGTCAAATATTATTTTTTCCACTTTACCGCTGAGGAAAGTGAGGCTTGGAAACATGAAGTAATCCATGTCTTGCCTATTCTTCCTAGTTTTCCTGGGGACCACCCTGATGTCTAGGGTAGGGACTGAGAAATCCACCATATATTAGAGGAGCTCAAAGATCACAGGATAGGTTCTGAGGTCACAGATACCAAGAAAAGAAGAGGAAGGAGATGAGAGCAGTGACAAGATTTACAGTGCAATGAAAGATGAGACGAAAATGCTTTCTTCTGGAATGACCTCCATGCACTTGGCTATGAAATATGAACTTGCACTATTGCTTTTTAAAGTGTGGTCCTGTACTCTACTGGCTGCCTAGCAAGAGGCTGCAACTTGTTCAATGAAGAAGTCCAGTTTTTACTGGACTTGCTTATGGCCTCAGGCCCAGAGTTGAATAAGAGCTACCTCTAAGAGTCAAAGATTCCCCTTGGGAAAAGCCAGAATAAGCTAGAAACATTAGAAGAAAAGATGTTTCATCTTCTCCTTTTTATTATTTGTTAAGATCTCTCTCCTTCTAGGTTAAATTCAGGAGTACTATTGGTTTCAGCTCTAGGGAAGGGATGCTAACCTTTCCCTAAGCTTTCAATCAAGGCGATGGCACCTGGTTTGCACTTTAAGTTTGTGCCTGTCAGTAAGAGAAGACAAAGATTTGGCCAGGTGTTGTGGCTCGTGCTTGTAATCCCAGCACTTTGGGAGGCTGAGGCAGGAGAATCGCTTGAAGCCAGGTGTTTGAGACCACCCTGGGCAACATAACAAGACCCCCATCTCTACAAAAACAAAAAAGTTAGCCAGACATGGTGGTGCAAACCTGCAGTCCCAGCTACTTGGTAGGCTGAGGTGGGAGGATCACTTGAGCCCAGGAGTTTGATGCTGCAGTGAGTCACGATTGTACCACTGCACTCCAGCCTGGGCCACAGAGCAAGACCTTATCTGTAAAAATTAAAATTAAAATAAGTAAATAAACAAGAAAAGGCAAAGATAGAAAAGGAAGAAAAATGAGCAGTAAGGAATAGCCCACCACCCCTACCGCACACCACACTCACGTACTCCTTACACTGTCCAAGGAGCTAAAAGCACCCATTGAACATCATTGAAAATGTTTGTTGCAGCTTCCTTCTCCTTTCCCTAGAGTAGACTTTACTTACACAGGACTGGGGAAATAAAGGCACAGTAACATTAAGTGATTTCCGTGCTCAGGGTGGAGGAAAATAAAAAACTTTGCCTTCCTGAATTTCTGGACAGCGAAGCCTGACTGGGGAGTTTTCTGGAAGTGTCTTCTCAGTCATTTCAGCAGTAAGTTTCATCATCCTGAGTTTGCTCTCTGTCTGTTCCAAGCCATGGTTGTTATTGTTGTTGTATTTTTTTTTTCCCCAAACGTAGCTTTGCCTTTTAGAATGGCCTGACGTGGAGCAGGAATAATTGCAAGGTGTTTGTGCTTACTCTATAAACAGCACCTCCTCTCCCGCTTCCAAACCAGGGAGAGCTGGCCCTCCAAGGCAGCATGTCTTCTGGGTGCTTTGTCTTCAAGGTCTGTTTCCCACCATGAAAGTTGTACTAGGCCTCCTACCTTACAATCCTGCCCAGTAATTATTAATATCTAACCATGTTAGAACTTTACTATCCTTAAGCTCTCAGATCAGATGACTGAACAGATCAGAGCCACCTAAATAGCCATTTGTAATCCATCCTTCATTTCTTCTTTCCTTCTCTACTGTCTCTGAGAAGATCCTTTTGTTTTTCTGGCCCCAGTGAATAGCCATGCTCTTATCCCTTCCTTCCATCTCCTCTAGGTAAATAGTCTACAAACGGTTTCCCTCTGCCACTGAGGTTCTCTCTTCTTCTGGATTCTTCCCTGTAGGCAGTAATGAACAATTCTGTCCAGGCTGAGTGTAGTACATGGCGTATTATATGTGCTCGATTAAGACATGGTTGATTGATAAAAAAAAGTATGCGGTCCTTCCCTCAAGCAAGGCAGCCATGTTACACAATTTCAGGGGCACCATTTTGTTTTATTCTGTGTGAATGGCATCCCCTCCTGTTGCACATTGAAATGATATTGCCTTCAAATATCTCTCCTAAAAGAATCATCACAGGATTCATATAATCTTTTCTTTAAACATGGCCCTATAAAGAATGAGTATCCTCAGAAATCTAGTTTGGAAAAGCAAGCCCACTTCCATCTAATATGTTTTCAAAGTAAGAATCAGACACACTCTAAAAGTTTGACTTCCAGATTGGAAGAGAAAGTAAAATAAAATCCAAGTACAGATATCTTATCATTTTATTACAACTCTAAGACTTTTAATCCTATAGAGGAACACACGTTTGGAGGAATAGCAAAATATTTATCAAAAGTCTGTGTTGGTATATTGGTGTTAAAAGAAAGAATTCCAAAACCAAATGATTCAAACACTAATCCAACACGTTTGATTTGTGAGTTCTTTACCAAGATTGGACTTCATGCACAGATAAATCAAATAAACTCACCAAACTAAATCTTTAGAATTGCCATTTTCAGAACTTCAGGAATCACGAAGGAATCCAGGTGTGTAACCACACAGGATCTTAGCCTACGCCCTTTGCCAAAATATATAAATATTTCTAGACGTTCCTTCCACATGTACAAGAACACTACATAAATCTAACTGTTACAGAATGCCCTCTTCAGATACATTCATCTAAACATGTTTCACGGACTAAGTAATTCCATTTGATGAACAGAGACTACACTGAGATTTTACGCAAACGAAAGTTTGGTGTTAAAAAACAGCGGGGTGGAAGTAGAAGGGTTGCACATGTACATTCTATAGAAAAAAAAACAAGAACAATTTCACTATTCTTGAACAGTATAGCTACCCTGAGCTAAAAGCAAGCCTTGTTTGAGTAGAGAAGTGACTGCTCAAGTCAACTGTTTGCTAACCTAGTAAGTTTGACCAAAAACACCAGTGAACGCCAGATGTGTTGTCCTTCATTGGCTTGGATCTAAGTGGTTGCCATTCTATATAATCCAGTCTTGAGGAAAACTGTGGAGCTGCTCGCATGTCTAAATCAGTGACAGTTTAAGGAAGATCAGCCTCTGTGTCCCTTGCTGAAAATTTAATGACTTCCTATTACCTTCATGTTAAAGTTCAAAATCCTTAGTTGGAAAAAATAGATGATTTAAGTGAATTTATGCTTACCTCTCTGACTTCATCTCTTAACAATCACCCCATACCTAAGTATGTGTGCACATGCATTCAACACACACACACACACACACAATTACTCTAATCTCCTGCCATACTAAATGAAATACAATATTGGAAATGCCCCACCTTCCCTCACCTCTATCTCTTTGTATATGCTGTTCCCTCTGCTTGCAATAGTTTTCCTTTCCTTGTTCACCTGGCTGACTTCTATCTTTCAATCGAGACTCGGCCTAGATGGTACATCCTCTGAGAAGCCTTCTTCCAGGCTCCAAGTCTAGCTTGGTTATCCATTCTTTGTGTTTTCACAGGGCTCTGCTCCCATTATAGCATGTAATAAAAGTTTCTTATTTAGTTATATTTCTTCCCAATAAACTATAAACTCTTTGAGAACAAGAACCTCAAACCTGGTTCAGTAAAACCTTATCGACTAAACAAATACCAGATGTTAGTGTATCCCTTTCCTGAACATCTTTACACTTTATTGTACTGCTGTCCACTTGAACAGATGAAAAGAACCAATAATTGAACGATATTAAATAAATGGAGACTGCCATGTAAGCGATACTATAGAAAGCCATTCTATTTAAATTTCAATTCATATGGTTCTTTATTTCCTTTACATTTATGCCTCAAGGATTTGAAAGAACTGGAGAAACCTACTAAACCAATGCACACAATAAACTATATTCAGGTTGTGGGAGCACTTGGAAAGGGATGTGCTAATTGGGAAGGTTTGATGAAAGCTCCTAGGGTCTGACGAAGTAATGAACATAGAAGATGTCAGTGAAGGCAAATAGATGCAGGATAGGTGAAATATACATAAACAGGAGAAAACAAAAAGCAAAAACTGGCTTGACTCCCTTACATAGAAGCCAGTCAGCAGTAAGAGTGACCTGGTGAAAAGTCTACTTTGCTAAAAACCAACCTTGGGCAAGACCTTACCCTCTGGCCTGGTGAGCCATCACGTCCTGGTGAACCAACGCCTCCTGGGATACCCTACGTAGAACAGGGACAAAAAAGAGTCAGGTTCACAGGAATGAATCATCTGCTCACCCAGCTTCCCTGAAATAGATGAAGGCCTCCAAACAAATCTAAGAGCATAATGGTGAACCCTTTGTAACCTACAATTCAGACTCAGAAGTTATTCATGGGCAAAGAACATTCCCTGTCAGAGCTCACCTGAGGAACATCAGTGTGACTCTCAAAAGCAGCTTAGGGTAAGTGAATACAGGCAAACAGTCTTTAATATGGAAAACACTTACCAAGATCACAACTGACTTCAGAAGGTCCAGCTTTTTTTTCCCCCTTGGCAAAGGTGTAGACTGAGAGCAATAGACTTAAAAAATAAAAATATTACCTGTGGACCTGGAAGGCCAGTATCTCCTTTCTCTCCTTTATCTCCTGGCATTCCCTGAATATCCAAAAGTATACAGAGTTAAGTTCACATAGGGAAATTCTTAGCGTTTTCTTTTCCCTCTCTCATTATTTAAATATTTTCCACAGTAAATTGTGTTCGCACTAACATCTAAACAGAATATATATATCCTTTTTTTTTTTTTTTTTTTTTTTGAGATGGAGTCTTGCTCTTGTTGCCCAGACTGGAGTACAGTGACATGATCTTGGCTCACTGCAACCTCTGCCTCCCAGGTCCAAGCTATTCTCCTGCCTCAGCCTCTGAGTAGCTGGGATTACAGATGCCCGCCACCACATCCGGCTAACTTTTGTACTTTATTAGTAGAGATGGGGTTTCATCATGTTGGCCAGGCTGGTCTCAAGTTCCTGATTTCAGGTGATCCACCTGCCTTAGCCTCCCAAAGCTCTAGGATTACAGGCATGAGCCATTGCACCCAGCCAACAGAATATATCTCACTTTCCACATATGTTATACCATTTATGTAAACATTCCTATGGAGCTGAACATTTATATACCAGGACAGTTTTAACATAGATTATACAGTCCAATATGGCGAGGCCAATACTGTAAATACATGGAGGGCAGACTTGAACATTTCAGTATTATTTACAGCTTGGATTTTACAGTCTCATATCTATGTAGCTTTGTTTTGTTTTGTTTTGGCTAGAACATACTTAAATGGAATATAAGAAGGGAAAAGCAAACACAGAATCTGGCATGTAGTAAGACCTCAACCAATGTTTATTATTAGTAGTAATTACACAAATTGGCACATTAATGCTTGCTAAAATGTAAAAATAACACTGTAGGAGAAACTTCTCAGCTAGGCAGACACAATCATATGTGCAGAAAGATTGCCAAAAATTGTGCTTAAAAGGATCTGGTTGCTTCCAACATGAATTAAACAGATTGGTTTTATTCTTAACTGTAGACCCCTATAGGAAGATTAATGAAGATTAGTGAGTGGAATTAGATTTTTTTCAATGGTACAAAATGACTTTCCAAAGAAATGCAGCTATATAAAGTACACCATCTAAATATCTAAAACTCTCTCCATAAACTGCACTTCGATGTCATCTGAGATAAGGATCATGAATAAATAGCTTTTATTAATTTATATCAGCAGTTACTACACATAATGAAAAAACTTAAATTTGTGTAACGTTTATTACTTTCTGGATATTATCACATCCATTAAGAATTTAGTTAAAAGAGAAAAAGGGCTATACATGCTAAGCTTTGTTCTTCCTCTATAGACACAATGCTTGTAGATGGACCTACCTCCAATAAGTATGCATGTACTTATTTGTTAAAAGACCTTCATCATTGAACAAAAAATGGCTAAGGGCACAACTAGTGAAATTACACTCTATTATTGTTTTCAAAGGGACTGATATTCATTATTAAGACACAGAAGACAAAAGTTCATTCTTTGTAACTGCATGGAAAAGAGACAACAATAAAATCCATCTGAACGTTTGAACACAACTCACGGGCATTCCTTGAATGGACAGACCACTTGGTCCTTGGGGTCCAGGTGGACCCTGAGGTCCTGGCAGACCAATCTCACCCCGAGGGCCATCTGGTCCCTGGAAGGCAACAGAAAAGTATCATCCTAAAAGTAAGTTAGACTCTCTGACATCTCAAAAATATTTCTGCTTAGGACAATTACAATTTGTTTTCTTATATAGTTTTTCCTAAGATAGGAAATACTCAGGATAACAAGACATCAAGCTTCAAATGATTTACCTTCCAGGCAAAATGTCATCAGTAAACCATAAGAGTAAACACACAGGGATTGCTGCTACTTTTTTATTATCATTGCTACTTTTGCTTCTGTAAATAAGAGTGCTATGCCAATGATGTAAGTAATGAGACCCCCCACACTCCATAATAAATTTATAAGTGCTTCAAGACCACCCTCCTAGTCTGGGAAGGTTCACACCGTCCAGATGAACTACATTCTCTCTGTCTTCACTACTGTCAACCACCTACCTCAGGGGGATTCCTCTGCATTTATTGAGAACTTTGCACCTAGCCTCTGCTTTCTTCCTTACTTTGATGCTGCCATCACACTATAACTCCTTCAATGTCCACTGAATGACCTTCCCTAGACTTAGTATTATTTTACTTCCTTTTTTATTTTTTGTTTTTTAGACAGAGTCTCATTCTGTTGTCCAGGCTGGATTGCAGTGGCACAATCTCAGCTCACCACAACCTCCCGCTCCTAGGTTCAAGTGATTCTCCTGCCTCGGCCTCCCGAGTAGCTAGGATTACAGGCGTGTACCACCACACCTGGCTAATTTTTGTATTTTTAGTAGAGATGGGGTTTCACCATGTCGGCCAGGCTGATCTTGAACTCCTGACCTCAGGTGATCTGCCCAATTTGGCCTCCCAAAGTGCTGGGACTGCAGGCATGAGCCACCATGCCCAGCCTATTTTACTTCCTTTCTTTTCAGGATCAGACATCCCTTTCACCCTTACTTCTGTTACCCTTACTTCTGTAGCTTGGACCTTGTTGCGGTTTAACTAAAACTAAACCACGCAGGAAATCTCAGACCCAGAAAAACCTACCTATCTTCAACCTCTTCTGTTTCATTTTGTGACTTCAACTAAAGCTATTCTTTTATTAAATTGGATCTCCAGCATCTGGGTATCATCTTAGATGTGAGATTGGTGAACTCATTACTTGGGACAAAGAACACAAGAAAAAAAAAGCCTTTGTGGGGGTAAAGTGTGGGTAGATAACGAGTGCAGACTAAGACTTGTTAAGATTTAGGTGCATGGGATGAACCACATGGAAATGTCCAGCAGGCCAAGGAGTAAGGCAAGGTCTGTGCTGGCATGGATTTTGGAGTACTTGAAAATATATTTATAGGTGAGGTTATTAAAGAGAATGTATTGAGTGAGTGAAAAAGAATGTAGATAAAAATGAGATGATAATCAGGTAGAAGGGAAAGGAAGAGAAACCTGGGGAAGAATCTGAAATGAAAAAGCCTGAGAATTAGGAAAAGGCTGAAGACGGAGTGGTATTATGGTACAGAAACGGCCAAAGGAGGAGAAATTTTCAAACAAAGAAGTGCTTGATTGTGTTAAATTTTGTAGAGACCTCAAGAAAAATTAAACCCTTATCTATGGAACTGGTAACAAGCAAGTAATTGGGAACTTTTATGAGAGAATTTTCATAGGACTCCCAGAGGAAGAGGAAGCATATATGGGTTGAGAATTCTTTGGGAGGTGAGCATGTGAAAGCACTGAGTGGTAACTATTCTTACAAGAAGCATGGCATAAGAAGGAAGAGGGAGAGAGCGGGATTTTTAAAAATACAATGGAGGTGGCAAGGAGGCAATTTTTATGTATTACTTAGTATTTATAATGGTTTAATAATATATCATTTTAATATATAATGGTTTAATAATATATTATTTATTTATTTATTTTTGAGATGGAGTCTTGCTCTGTCTTGCCCAGACTGGAGTGCAGTGGTGCGATCTCTGCTCACTACAGCCTCCGCCTCCCAGGTTCAAGCAATTCTCCTGTCTCAGTCTCCCGAGTAGCTGGGACTATAGGTGCCCGCCACCACAGCCAGCTAATTTTGTATTTTTAGTAGAGACAGGGTTTCACCATGTTGGCCAGGCTGGTCTTGAACTGCTGACCTCAGGTGATCCACCTGCCTCGGCCTCCCAAAGTGCTGAGATTACAGGTATGAGCCACTGTGCCTGGCTGAGTTTAATAATATATTATCAAGAAATTGCAAATAGAGTAGAAGGGCAAAAAGTAGGGGGTCCCATTTTATCCTGTAAAATATGAAGCAAAAATGACGAGGGGAGACCAACAAGAAGGTTGCTTTGTCCTTCCAAATTCTTATTCTGTATTTGCTGAAACAAAATAAAAAATAATACATATTAAGGCCTTCCACATGGAAGGTATCTATTCCCGCACTGTCCACATTGGTGGACATGTCAACATTCGTTGTTCAATAAGACTTTTTTCAAAAACCACTACATACTTGGATCTATGATTCACCAAAATCATCATAGAGAAATAACTGTATCAGTAGCAGTCCTATGGGAATGGATAATTAGAGGAAATGGGTAGGTCTTGGGATCACCAAACATCTACAAACTCATTTATCTTCATGATTAGAACAATCATCCAGTGATCATGTTAGAAAACACCGGGGTCATGCTGATAGAGGCATTGGGAGGAGGGAACTAGAGTCTATAGGAGCAGAGGGGCATTGCCTTTGGGTGAAACTGAGGAAGATCCAGTGCACCCTTGCTTGAGAGGAGGCCTCCAACTACTGCCCTTCTTACAGCACCGTAAAAGATAGAGCCAAGTAAGATACATTAAGTCTGTCCCAGCAAACAAAACAAACAAAAAAAGGAGACATATTATAGTCTGAATTTTGAATTGGGTAGTACCTGATTATCTTCAGCCTTCTTTCATTTACTTCTTTTTTATCCCAATATTTTCTTCTACCTTGCTTCATCTGTTTCCAATTTTATGGTAAAAAGCCTTGCAATGTTCTCCTCCCCATGAATAAATGCTATGTAAATTTAATAAGAAACCATATTGAGCAGTAAGTCAAGCAAGATGGATGGAGAGGAGAACATGTGGAGCAACATGGTGAAAATGAAATGGGAGTCAAGTTATAAAGGACCTTCAATGCCTCAGCAAAGAGGGTGAATGGTATTCTGAAGGCAACAGCATGTGACTGCAGGTTTTTGAAGAGTATGATGTGATCCAGCATAGACTTTAAGGAAATTAATCTGGGGGCAGATGTGAAGAATCAATCGAAATGTTAAGCCACTTGGGACAGAAGACCAGTTAGAAGATTTGCCAAGAGCCGGAGAGAAGATGGTGAGGCCTGAAGTTCATTAGTGACTGGGCTTCTGCCAGTCCTCAGGATGCCTTTGTGCAAAGTAGAAAAATGTGTTCCTTGACATGGCTTGGCATGGCTTGGTCTCTTGGTGGGTGCCTTTGTACAGTGTACAATCTGAACCACCATATTTGATGACCCTGGGCAGTAAGAATGAAAAACGTAGTTGTGTGTTTGATTATATATAGTGCAGTGGAGAAGGAGGAATCCAAAACCTGAGAAATTACCTGGAAAGGACTGATGCCAAGTTGTGGTTCTGCATGATTCCTCTAAAGATATGCTTTTGTTGTAGGTAAAGGAGGAGAAGAATGTACAAATTCTGAGAGAACTACCTTGGAGACTAAACCACTCAGAACATTGACATTCTTATTTCTGACCCAGAAGCCTTTCTTTCCACTGAGTTATTAAATATTCTTTTGGATTAAAAAGCATAGTCTCTTAAAATAAGGAAGAAGAGTTAGGCACAACTTTCATAAAAATATAAGGAAGTTTAGATTGCAAGAGTGAACTAAGTCATATTTAATTCCAAAATGATGGCTATGTATGAGAGAGAGAGAGATGAGATAGAGAGAGAGAGACAGAGAGAGAGAGACAGAGAGAGAGAGGGAGGAGACAGAGAGAGAGAGAGAGAGGGAGAACATGCACATTACCTTTGGACCTGGTTCACCTTGCTGGCCCTTTGGTCCTCGGAGTCCCGGACCACCCTGGCAAACAGATGTTAAATATTAGCTCAAAGACAAATCTCAAAACAGTGTATTTCATTCATTTTCCTTAATAGTATGAATTAACTCATTATTATTTCATGTAAAGGCCAACACACTGTGTAATAGTATACATTCATCATGATCCTTCACTGGAAATTTACCACCCAGCCCCAGTCCTTTCATGGTTTTGGAAAACTTTCTTTGCCAAATGTTTTTTAAATATTGAAAAACCGTAAGATTTTATTTACTTAGTGATTATAGAAGACTACCATTACTAATGATCCAAAGAATACACAGTTAATCAAAATTATATATGTTATAAAACATATATAACATATAAATCATAACTTTGAGATGATCCAATTAAATTGTAAAAAACACATGAAAGTAGTAACAATCTAATTTTCTCTATTTACACAACAAAAGGACAATTAGTTTCATCTTTCTGAAAGTTGTCATTCATATTTCCCCTCAAAATTTTTGCCATATTAATGCCCTATCTAGACTATTATTCAATAGCAGTATTCTTTACATAGATATATATCTACAAACATAATATGTGTATACATGTTAAATATATATTCCCTGTATGTACATTCATATGTGTCTAAACACACGTGTGTATTTACTGAATATCTTAATTGACTATTTAACTTATTTTAAAAGCAAATACAGCATTACAGTAAATGAAAAAAAGTATCACTTGCTAAAACTATAAGGTAATCTTAGAAATCAATACACTGTAAATAGTGCTACTAAATTTAGCTAGATTCTGTTTCTACTGAAGTCTGTGAGCCAAGAGTTTGCTCTTTGATAAAAAGGGAGACGAATAAGTGTTAGGAGGACTGTGTGGGCACCAGACAGAATTTATCTTTCACCTGAGCAGAAGGATTGAAAAATCCTTGAAAATGGACTAACTTTCTCCCTGTGTGATTCCAATTTATTTCATGCTATGTCCAGGATTACTGAAAGGGATTCCGTACACCATTAGCAGAACACTGTATCGCTTAAGAAAACACTGGGTCAGGTGATCTTTAAAATTTCCTCAGCTTTTAAAAAAACCATTTACATGCACTCTTCCTTTTTATCAATTAGTTGCTCATCTTCCAGATTTTAAAAATACAATTATAAAATGTAATTTTATTCATGTGCATATGTATCTATAGAAAATACTGCCTATAGTATTACTGTATTATTTGCTGTGTATGTTTTAAATATGTGATGTCACGCTTTTTACATAGCTATGACTTCAACTTAATATGCTTTAGTGATTTTTTATTATAGCGCACATAGATCTAATTCATTCTTAACTGTTGCATAGTTGTCTGAACCTTGGATATGTAAGAGTTTGTTTAGCCATTCTTTTATTATTGGAAATTTAAGTAGTCTTATTCCCACAATTTTCAGCCGTTTAAATAATGCTTCAGGCTGGGTATGCTGGCTTATGCCTGTAATCCCAGCACTTTGGGAGGCCAAGGCGGGTGGATCACTTGAGGTTAGGAGTTCGAGACCAGCCTGGCCAACATAGTGAAATCCCATCTCTACCAAAAATACAAAAATTAGCCAAGCATGGTGGCACAAGTCTGTAATCCCAGCTATTTGGGAGGTTAAGGCAGGAGAATCGCTTAAACCCAGGAGGCAGAGGTTGCAGTGAGCCGAGATCATGCCACTGCACCCTAGCCAAAATGACAGAGTGAGACTCCGTCTCAAAAAATTAAAAATTAAAAAAATTTTAAAACATGTTTCAATTGACATCCTTACATATCCCTTAAGTAAAACTTACTATTTCTCAGAAGAAGATACCAAGAATAGAATCATAAGTGAAAGCTGATACATTTGCAGATATATTATCAGATTGCACTCTAAACTAACTGTGCCAGTTTATAGATCTGCCAACAGTTTAAGATGGGCCCTGTTTCCTTAAATCTTAATCAACCCTGAATATTTCCAAACTTTACATTTTTATCAACCAGATTGCTAAAAAAAAATCTTATTCTTTTTTTTTTTTTTTTTTGAGGCGGAGTCTTGCTCTGTCGCCCAGGCTGGAGTGCAGTGGCACGATCTTGACTCACTGTAAGCTCCGCCTCCCGGGTTTACGCCATTCTCCTGCCTCAGCCTCCAGAGTAGCTGGGACTACAGGCGCCTGCCACCTCGCTCGGCTAATTTTTTGTATTTTTAGTAGAGATGGGGTTTCACCGTGTTAGCCAGGATGGTCTCGATCTCCTGACCTCGTGATCCGCCCACCTCAGCCTCCCAAAGTGCTGGGATTACAAGCGTGAGCCACCTCGCCCGGCCGAAAAACCTTATTCTTGTTCCAATTTTCATTTCCCTGAAAACTATTATGATTATTTATCTTTTGATAAGTTTATCTATTTGTATTTATTCTCACTGTGATCGTCTATTTATACACTTCACTCAGTTTTCTATTGGGTTACATGTCTTTTTCTCTTTAATGAGTAGAAACTCTTCATAAGAAGTCATAAATTGCTTGGTGATGGAAGTGCATTCTGAGAAATGTTTTGTTAGGCAATTTTGTCATTGTGTGAACATTATGGAGTGTACTTACACAAACTCATATGTTATATATACTTTTATTTGTAGATATTTTCTACATGGAAAACTAAACGTCCCAGCACCATTACTGAATACCAATCATTTCTCTACTTGATCTGCAATGTTAATATCGAATGCCATGTATCAGATTTCTATACATGCTCCATTATAGTTTTTCCTCCAGCGTGTCAAACACTATGGCTGGCTCCCTAAGAGCCTTTTCTGACCCCCTTCTCCATTTCATGCCTACGATAAAGGCCAAAAAAGACAGATACTTCTTGTCTCAGCTTTTCTTTGCAACCAGGAATAGTTGTGTTAAGCAGTTTTGGCCAATTTGATCAAGAAGCAGCAAACCTAAGAAAAGCAACATAGGAAGCAAGAGCAAGCACAAGTCCTTGATGAAGTTGTCTAGCAGCCTCATTTGCCTTCTTCAGATCATCTGCCTCTAAACCTTTTATTGAGCAAACAATAAATGTCCTATTGTCCACGTAGTTTACGCTACTGTGTTAGCTAAATTTTCTGTTTCTCGCAGCCTAGTCTATCTCAGTTAATATACCCAGTCTGTCACAACTTTTTGTTTGTGCATCTTAAATGATTTGTTTTCAACTGAAGATTTTATTCAAATATATATTCAAATATATCTTCAACTGAAGATTTTATTCAAATAATAATAATCAAGACTGTTTATCTCACAGATATTCATGTCAGAGGCACCATGTCCGAAAGCCAGGAATCATTTTATACTTCTAACTTAATTTCCACCTCATCCTTAACTCTTGTCACTGGGCATGGGACAAGAATTCAACAAATACTTGTGGATGAAAACAATCATCTTTTCAATAAGAGAGGGTTAGCCTTTGCAAAGAGAATATAATTCTTCTATCTAGGCCTTCCTACAGATCCTTTGGTTTTATTGATACATCATACTACTGTGAAATTCATGAATGAGAAAACAATCAAGTATGTTCAATCATCAAACAGAATTTATTACATATTGCTCAAGATACTATTTCTTAATTAGTTTATTATTATGCTTTATTTAGAATACAAAATTTCCTTATTTGAAATTTTTGAAACATAAAATTTCAATTGCTTTTTTCTTATTTTACATCTTTTTCCCCCTCCAAATCAAAGCTCAACCCTTCCCTTTCACATCTCTGCTCCTTCTCCTCATTAGAAAGTTTGCTGTTTAGGTCACAAATAAATATTTTATGACTTGTTCCAGCATATTACAGATGAAAAAACATGAAAACCCTCCTGCTATAAACATGCATTAATGCTGGCTAAAACACTATTGTAATTAAGAACTCTATTCTTAAGAACCAAGAAGAAAAAAATAAATAAAAAAACTATAATACACATGTGAACTGAAAGTGCCCTCAGGAAGGATGGGAAAGGTGGCTGAGACTTGCTGGAGAGTTTATGTTTTAGAGCTCACACAGGCAATAATAATAATCAAGACATCTAATTTGTGATGTTAACAACAGTATTAAAACACTGGGTAGTAAGAGCACATAAATTATTAAGAAGACGATCTAAGATGAAAGAATTCCAACTCATCACACTGGCAAAGAAGTATAGAAATACTGATTATTTTAAACTTTGTTAAGCTAAGTATATCTGGTAAAAACTTCTGGGTCAACTATTAATAGAAAAGCCAGGGCTAATATCCAGAACCTATAACGAACTCAAGCAAATTTACATGAAAAAAACAAACAACCCCATCAAAAAGTGGGCAAAGGATATGAACAGATACTTCTCAAAAGAAGACATGCATACAGCCAACAGACACATGAAAAAATGCTCATCATCACTCGCCATCAGAGAAATGCAAATCAAAACCACAATGAGATACCATCTCACACCAGTTAGAATGGCAATCATTAAAAAGTCAGGAAACAACAGATGCTGGAGAGGATGTGGAGAAATAGGAACACTTTTACACTGTTGGTGGGACTGTAAACTAGTTCAACCATTGTGGAAGACAGTGTGGCAATTCCTCAAGGATCTAGAACTAGAAATACCATTTGACCCAGTCATCCCGTTACTGGGGATATACCCAAAGGATTATAAGTCAGGCTGCTACAAAGACACATGCACACGTATGTTTATTGTGGCACTATTCACAATAGCAAAGACTTGGAATCAACCCAAACGTCCATCAGTGACAGACTGGATTAAGAAAATGTGGCACATATATACCATGGAATACTACGCAGCCATAAAAAAGGATGAGTTCGTGTCCTTTGTAGGGACATGGATGCAGCTGGAAACCATCAACCATCATTCCCAGCAAACTATCGCAACACAGAAAACCAAATACCACATGTTCTCACTCATAGGTGGGAATCGAACAATGAGATCACTTGGACATGGGAAGGGGAGCATCACACACTGGGTCCTATTGTGGGGAGGGGGTAGCATTAGGAGATATACCTAATGTAAATGATGAGTTGATGGGTGCAGCACACCAACATGGTACATGTATATATATATATGTAACAAACCTGCACGTTGTTCACATGTACCCTAGAACTTAAAGTATAATTAAAAAAAAAAAAGAAAAGAAAAGAAAAAAAGAAAGTAACAACAAAAAGATAACCAAAACAAATCTACTATTTCATAGAAAAAAAATGCAAGAAAAAGAAAAGCCATAGAGTATACTTTCCAAACTAGTGGAGGGGAAAAAGAGAATGCAATAAAAGCAAAAATTAAAGACAAAAATAAATACAATCTCAAGCAAGAAATATATACGTAATACAAATAAAAAAGCAAAAATTGAGAAATCAAGAAAAACCAAGAAAGTAAAATTAAGGTTGTGGATGTATATCAGAATAGGTCAGTTATCACAACCAATAGAAATGGACTAAACTACAAAAGAAAGACTGTAAAACCAAATTAAAAGCAAAATCTTGGCATATGCTATTTAAAGAGAAATATCTAAAATATAAATATAAAGACATTGAAATGTTGCAAATAAACAATGAAGAAAATATATGTTACAAATTAATAT
The DNA here is from genome assembly GCF_009764315.1 of Trachypithecus francoisi. NCBI lineage: Eukaryota > Metazoa > Chordata > Mammalia > Primates > Cercopithecidae > Trachypithecus > Trachypithecus francoisi. The sequence goes on along the minus strand of NW_022681472.1, from coordinate 75,079,738 downwards.
TTGTTAAGATTTGCCCATATATTTGCTATTTCTTTGGTCACAATTTCTTCTGGTATTATTTTTCTTTATTTTAAATTATGTCTTATGCATATTTCTTAGAGAGAATATTGGTGGTAAATTAATAGTTTTCGTTCATCTGAAATATTTTTATTTCTGACATCTGAAATGTTTTCAAAAGATAGTTTTCAGTGAGGCACGGTGGCTCACGCCTGTAATCCCAGCACTTTGGGAGGCCAAGGTGGGCAGATCACCTGAGGCCAGGAGTTCAAGACCAGCCTGACAAACATGGAGAAACCCCATCTCTACTAAAAATACAAAAAATTAGCCTGGCGTGGTGGCACATGCCTGTAATCCCAGTTATTCGGGAGGCTGAGGCAGGAGAATCACTTGAACCTGGGGAGGCAGAGGTTGCAGTGAGCCGAGATTGTGCCATCGCACTCCAGCCTGGGCGACAAGAGCGAAACTCTGTCTTAGAAAAAAAAAAAAGATAGTTTTCACAGTTGTACAGAAATTGCTAATTGTCCTCACATTCATTTCCACTGCTTCTTTGTAATAATATAATCCCATGAGTTTTAACTAAACACATAACCATCCATCTAGGGACTTGATTTCTTATAATCCTATGTAAGTAGGTATGACCTTATGACTAAGTGCTGGCTAATGGAATATGAGAGAAAGGGTGCTGCATATACCCTGGGTGTTGTTCTTAAATGAAAACCAAATGCTGTCCTCAACCATTTTCTCCCTTTCCAACTGGCTGGAATGAGAACATGCAAGTTAGACAAATTAGAAAATTAAAAAATTAGACAAAGAATCCAAAACACAAATATTGGAAGCATATTAATATTAGACAAATCAGACTTGAAGTAAAAAGCATTACTGAAGTTAAATGGTTTCATTTACAATGACTCATATAACAAGCCAATAGGAAGACAACAGTTGTAATTTTTTTAACATTTTAACATAATCTCAGGATACATAAAAAGTTAAAATTAAGCAGAATCAAGAAGTTCTTTGAAACTAATGAGAACAAAGGTACAACTTACCAGAATCTCTGGGACACAGCTAAGGCAGTGTTACGAGGAAAATTCATAGCACCACACACCCACGTCAAAAAGTTAGAAGGATCTCAAATTAACAACCTAATATCACAACTGAGAGAATGAAAGAAGCAAGAGCAAACCAACCCCAAAACTAGCAGAAAACAAAAAATAACCAAGATCAGGGCTGAACTGAAGGAAATCAAGACATGAAAAAACATTCAAAAGACAACAAATCTAGTAGTTAGTTTTTTGAAAAAATTAGTAAGATAGATAAGCCACCAGCTAGACTAATAAAGCAGAAAAGAAGGAAGATCCAAATAAATACAATTACAAACGACAAAGGGAATGTTAACCTGACCCCACAGAAATAAAAGTAACCATTAGAAACTACTACAAATACCTCTATGTACACATACTAGAAAACCTAGAGGAGATGGATAAACTCCTGGACACATATACCCTCCCAAGACTAAACCAGAAAGAAATTGATTCCCTGAACAGACCAATAACAAGGTCTGAAATTGAATCCATAATAAATAGTCTAGCAACCAAAAAAAGCCCAGGGCCAGAAGGATTCATAGTCAAATTCTACCAGATGTACAAAGAAGAGCTGGTAACATTCCTTTTGAAACTATTGCAAAAAATTGAGGAGGAATAACTCCTCCTTAACTCATTCTATGAGGTCAGTATCATCCTGATAGCAAAACCTGGAAGAAACACAACAACAGAAAACTTCAGGCTAATATCCTTGATGAACATCAATTCAAAATTCCTCAACAAAATACCTGCAAACTGAATTCAGCAGCACACCAAAAAGATAATCCACCACAGTCAAGTAGGCTTCATCCCTGGGATGCTAGGTTGGCTCAACATATGCAAATCAATAAATGTGATTCATCACATAAACAGAACCAAAGACAAAAACCACATAATTATCTCAATAGGTGCAAAAAAGGCTTTTGATAAAATTCAACATCACTTCATGTTAAAAACTCTCAATAAAATAGGTATTGAAGGAACATAAGAAGAACCATATATGGTTAAAATAAGAAGAACCATATATGACAAACCTGCAGCCAACATCATACTGAATGGGCAAAAGCTGGAAGCATTTCCTATTGAAAACCAGCACAAGACAAGGATGTTCTCTCTTACTACTCCTATTTAATATAGTATTGGAAGTCCTGGCCAGTGCAATCAGACAAGAGAAAGAAATAAAGGCATCCAAATAGGAAGACAGGGAGTCAAACTATCCCTATTTGTAGATGACATGATTCTACATCTAGAAAACCCCATCATCTTAGCCCAAAAGCTCCTTCAGCTAATAAACAACTTTGGCAACGTTTCAGGATGTAAAATCAATGCACAAAGATCACTAACATCCCTATACACCAACAGCAGCCAAGCCAAGAATCAAATCAAGAATGCAGTCCCATCCACAATTGCCACAAAAAGCATAAAATGTCTAGGAATACAGCTAACTAGGAAGCTGAAAGATCTCTACATTGAGAATTATAACACTGCTCAAAGAAATCAGAGATGACATAAACAAATGGAAGAACATTCCATGCTCTTGGATAGGAAGGATTAATATTGTTTAAATGACCATACTCCCCAAAGCAATTTACAGAGTTAATGCTGCTCCTATCAAACTACCAATAACATTCTTTACAGGACTAGAAAAAAACTATTTTAAAATTCATGTGGAATCACAAAAGAGCCTGGATAGTCAAGGCAATCCTAAGTAAAAATAACAAAGCTGGAGCATCATGTTACGCAACTTCAAACTATACTATAGGGTTATGGTAAGCAAAACAGCATGATACTGGTACAAGAACAGACACATAGACCAGTGGAATAGAATACAGAACCCAGAAATAAGATCACACACCTATGACCATCTGATTTTCAACAGAGCTGATAAAAACAAACAACGGAGAAAGGACTCCCTATTCAATAAATGGTACTGGGATAACTGGCTAGCCATACGCAGAAGATTGAAACTGGACCCCTTCCTTATACCACATACAAAAACTAACTCAAGATGGACTAAAGACTTAAATGTAAAACCCACAACTATAAAAACTCTGGAAGACAACCTAGGCAATACCATTCAGGACATAGGCACGAGCAAAGATTTCATGACGAAGACACCAAAAGCAATCACAACAAAAGCAAACATTGACAAATGGGCTCTAATTATACTAAAGAGCTTCTGCACAGCGAAAGTAACTAGCAACAAAGTAACTAGTAACATTCAACAGGCAACCTATAGAATGGAAGAAAATTTTTGCAAATTGTGCATCTAACAAAGGTCTAATATCCAGCCTCTATTAGGAATTTAAACAAATTTATGAGAAAAAACCCAAATGATCCCATTAAAAAGTGAGCAAAGGACATAAACAGACACTTTTCAAAAGAAGACATACAAGTGGCCATAAAGCATATGAAAAAAAGGTCAATATCACTGATCATGAGAGAAATGAAAATCAAAATCACAATAAAATACCATCTCACAGCAGTCAGAATGCCTATTTTTAAAACGTAAAAAAATCACTCATGCAGGCAAGGTTGCGGAGAAAAGGGAACACTTATACGCTGTTGGTGGGAGTGTAAATTAGTTCAGCCATTGAGAAAAGCAGTGTGGCGATCCCTCAAAGAGCTACAAACAGAACAACCATTCAACCCAGCAATCCCATTACTGGGTATATACCCAAAGGAATATAAACCATTCTATCATAAAGACACATACACACGAATGCTCACTGTAGCACTATTCACAATAGCAAAGACATGAAATCAACTTAAATGCCCATCAGTAACGGATAAAGAAAATGTGGTACATATACATCATGGAATACTATCCAGCTATAAAAAAGATCAAGATCATGTCTTTTGTGGGAACATTTATGGAGCAGGAGGCCATTATCCTTAGGAAACTAACACAGAAACAGAAAACCAAATACCACATGATTTCACTTATAAGTGGGAGCTAAATGATGAGAACTCATGGACACAAGGAAGGGAACAACAGGCACGGGGACGTACTTGAGGGTGGAGGATGGAAGGAGAGAAAGCATCAGAAAAATAGCCATTGAGTACTAGACTTGGTACTTGGGTGATGAAATAATCTGTACAACAAATCCTCATGACATGAGTTTACCTATCTATGTAACAAACCTTCGCATGTACCCCTGAACCTAAGGTAAAAGTTTAAAAAAGAGAGAGAAAGTGGACAAAGCAGGTGTATGCACATCTTACAGGTATAAGTAAAGACCTGGTTTGAAATATTCACACTGAAAATTAATCATAGTAGCTTTAAGGGAAGATTTTGAGTATAGACCAGTATGAGACATCGTATGGCACAGTGGTGAGGAGCATCATCTCTAGGAGTCATGGAGACTGGGATTTGAAGCCCAGCTCCTCCAAGCTGTGTTCTTTAATCAAGTTACTTAACATCTCTGTGTCTCACTGTATTCCTACAATTAAGTGAGTAATAGCCATTTAGTACAGTAGACAACACATATTAGACACACACAAGTGATAGCTATTAATATTATTAAAGAACATTTAAGGCTGAACTCAGCAAGACTTACTGGTGGGCCCGCTGGTCCCAGAGCCACTTCATTGGTTTCAGTACAGGAGCAAGAATGAGGAAGATCTGGGCAAGACTCATCATCTCTCTGAAAAGAAACAAAAAAAGCACAACCATTAGCATACCAGTTTATACAAATGGCTTTATTGGCTCAAAGAAAACAGTTTGATTTAAGATATTTTTAGACTTTCAAGTGCACACTACAAAGGCAGAGAATATTCACTCCCGATTGCAAAATATTTTCTGTAAAGAAAAATGAATGGGTACCTCCTGGTCACTGATAATCACTATTATCAATGGGTGTTGCTAAAACCAGCTTGGGAATCCATGTGAGGAAAGACAATCAGAAGTGAGTGCAAAAAAAATTCTTGATTACTATTTAATTCTGTTGGTTGGAGTAATAGTACTCTGTGAACTAAAGGTCTTGAAAACTTTTTTATGCTATAATAATTTTTCTGTTTCAAAGGATAAAAGAAAGCTTGTTGGAGTACTCAATCAAAACAACTGTATCTGTACTAAAACAAAGAAAAACAAAATAAAATCAATGTTTAAACTCATCATCAATTCCCTATGACAGTTTCCACAACTGCTCACATTCTGTGGTTGAAAGTAAGAAAAACATCACAGTGTAGATCTAAGGCTCTGGAATAGGAGAACATTTTTCTTCTCTCTTAGGGAATATTGTTATCATGTGACGTTACAAAATAGATTATTAATGGAAAGCTGAATATATCTGAATGAGTTACTGGAATCTGTAGAGGAAGACAGAGCACCTGCTAACAGCTATTGAACAATTTATAAATATCCCATTTAGAACAGCAGCCAAAATGAGCTCAGCACTGGGATAAGATACTATAGAACTTCATGGAGTTCATCAGTCCCTTTGGATAGAGAAAAAATTAGTCATTATTTAAAACTTTGGGGGAAAATAAAATTAAAGCCAAATAGAGCACAGATGACAGTTGAATTGCCAAATTGAAAATAATCTGAGTCTCTACAACATTCGCAATAGAAACCCAAGAAAGGTTAAGCAAATGGCCTGTTACATGGTGTATATACTTTTCTCTAAATGTTAGACAACAGTAAAAGATTTCAGTTCAAACCCCCTGTGAACACATCTGGCCTGAAATCTGGCCAGCTAGAGTGAAACATAAACCTAAGCATTCTGAAAGATCCCAAAATAAGGCTAATTACAGGCCACCTGTAGCCAGAGACTCAGTGATGGTTTTGCCAGTGCTGCTGACTGTTACTGCACTGTGTCTTTTTACTATGGAATTTATGCCTCTTCAATGAGACGAGTAAAAAGAAAAGGAACAAGAAGGGTCCTTCCCAGAAAAAGTGGTGATCACATCTTTGCTTGATACAACAGAGGATTCTGAGTGTTTCTGCTGCCAATTTCCCATTTACCTGCCCTTTCGCATAACCTCAAGGTGTCTCTTGTTTAATTTCTTCCAGGGTTTACTAGAAACTTATTTTGGTGAAGAAATAATAAGTTGCTTCCTTCTCAAATACAGACTGCCATAAATTTGGTGCTTGTAATAGATGTTGTGAGGTGATAAGTCTTAGTGATACGGTTTGGCTTCTTGATATAGTAAGTCTTACTGATACAGATTGGCTGTGTCCCCACCCAAATCTCATCTTGATATAGTTCCCATAATCCCCGTGTGTCACAGGTAGGACCCAGTGGAGTGACTTTTTCAACTCAGTAACTTTTTCTTCGGTGCATAATGTAAGCCAGGTATGAATCACAGGGAAGGTTACCTCCATGCTGTTCTTGTGATAGTGAACACATTCTCATGAGATCTGATAGTTTTATAAGGGGCTTTTCCCTCACGTTTGCTCTGCACTTCTCCTTGCTGCCACCTTGTGAAGAAGGAAGTGTTTGCTTCCCCTTCTACCATGTATGTAAGTTTCCCGAGGCCTCTCCAGCTGTACAAAACTGTGAGTCTCTAAATCTTCCTTTATAAATTACCCAGTCTTGGGTATGTCTTTATTAGCAACACGAGAACAGACTAATACAGTTATAAGATCAAATCTCACAGACTTTACGAAGGGTTCCCCATGCTCTGGAGAATTCCAGCTTTAATTATTAAGACATGACTACTATCCAACCATGACAGGGTCATTCATGTCAGCTCACTTGTCCTAGGATCTTAAGATATAAATCTGGTTTTTTTTGTTTATATATATATATATGGGTATACACACATCCCATCAGTGAGAAATTATGGTTATTTAGGAATAAGATATAAATATCATTTTTTCTTCCAATTTATGTGTATTATATTTTATATAGGCTACTGAGTTGTTAGGACATAAATATTTATACTATCACTTGGTATAAATAACTTTCAAATGTTTAGTTTTCTAGTAGGATTGCATACCGGTTATGTAGATTATGACTACAGTTCGAAAATTGTGCACCAAGAAGTCTGGGAACACTATATTAAACTCACAGGGGTCCTGTGAATGTTTTAAAAATTTAAGAGAAGCACAGCAATATTCAGCACCCACTGGACTTCGTGTGAATGACGAGCTCAAGGTGGTCTGCAGTTTCTTTTTTTTGTTTGTTTTTTGTTTTTTTTAATCATCAAGTACTTAATTTTTATTTCTTAATTATTGAAATTTTCTCTTTTCTACAAACCCACACTGAGAGTTTTCTTTCCTCATGCAGCTATCTTTTTTTTTTTTTTAATTATACTTTAAGTTCTAGGGTACATGTGCATAACGTGCAGGTTTGTTACATATGTATACTTGTGCCATGTTGGTGTGCTGCACCCATCAACTCGTCAGCACCCATCAATTCGTCATTTATATCAGGTATAACTCCCAATGCAATCCCTCCCCCTCCCCACTCCCCATGATAGGCCCCGGTGTGTGATGTTCCCCTTCCCGAGTCCAAGTGATCTCATTGTTCAGTTCCCACCTATGAGTGAGAACATGCGGTGTTTGGTTTTCTGTTCTTGTGATAGTTTGCTAAGAATGATGGTTTCCAGCTGCATCCATGTCCCTACAAAGGACGCAAACTCATCCTTTTTTATGGCTGCATAATATTCCATGGTGTATATGTGCCACATTTTCTTCATCCAGTCTGTCACAGATGGACATTTGGGTTGATTCCAAGTCTTTGCTATTGTGAATAGTGCCGCAATAAACATACGTGTGCATGTGTCTTTATAGCAGCATGATTTATAATCCTTTGGGTATATACCCAGTAGTGGGATGGCTGGGTCATATGGTACATCTAGTTCGAGATCCTTGAGGAATTGCCATACTGTTTTCCATAATGGTTGAACTAGTTTACAATCCCACCAACAGTGTAAAAGTGTTCCTATTTCTCCACATCCTCTCTAACACCTGCTGTTTCCTGACTTTTTAATGATTGCCATTCTAACTGGTGTGAGATGGTATCTCATTGTGGTTTTAATTTGCATTTCTCTGATGGCGAGTGATGATGAGCATTTTTTCATGTGTCTGTTGGCTGTATGAATGTCTTCTTTTGAGAAATGTCTGTTCATATCCTTTGTCCACTTTTTGATGGGGTTGTTTGTTTTTTTCTTGTATATTTGTTTGAGTTCTTTGTAGATTCTGGTCTGCAGTTTCAACATTAGATTTTGCAACACTTTTTTGGATGACGCCCTAATTTACAAATATAGCTGCTGTGATGAAAGGTAAGTACTATGAAAAAAAGCAATGTAGAAAAAGAAGTGAGGATGGCAATGGCCAATATGATTCCAAGATATGAGAAATACTGCAGGGCTCAGGTATGCACACACATCCCATCAGTAAGCTATTTCGGTCATTTAAGAATAAAATATAAATATCCCTTTTTTCTTTCAATGTATGTGCATTATTATTTTACATGGTTACTGAGTTGTTAGGACATAAATATTTAGTAAGATGGTTGGGCCTATTATTTCATAAATGGAACCGCAAGGTGTTTCTTTTGGCTTAGGGGTGCAAGAAAAAAGCTGAGACACTAAGGGCTTCATGAGCCATGGAATCTGGGAACATCTGGACTATGTATAAATGGAGCACTCTGAGTTGTGCCGTTCACAGTGCATGTGATCCGAGGTCATGCAGGAGAAATCGTGTTAATTTCACTCATGCCTCCTTATTAATCTCTTTCTAATTTTATCATCTCAACGAGTTGCCTATGATATGAATGTTGAGAAATAGCTTCTCATTTCCAGAAAATTAAATACAATAAAAAAAATCAATAGAGATGAAGGAAGAATGCTTACCAGGCCTGGAAGTTCACAGCATTTGTCTGTATTGGCCCATGATGTGGAACAAACAATATCAAACATCTGTAACTGGAACTATGATTTAAAAAGAAAATTGTCATTCAATTAAAAAAAAGATCGTTATAATTTTATGTGATGTATTATATAACAGATTTTGTGTTATGTATTATATAACAGAATACCAATACATTAATAATACATGACAGTAAGTAAATTTAAAAGTAACTCCAATAATGCCAAACGAATTCTTTTCCTCAAACACACAGTGATCTAAGGTTTTGTCTACAATTTTTCTTCCACCATCTAAACCCTCTTACTTATCACAACTTCCCCTCTCATTTCTACCTAAAGAGTAAGCTTAACTCCTCTGTTAAAGTCTTCCTTACAAAGCCCATCACAGCTGTCCCCAAATGACTGTCATCACACAACACTCCATGTGCCTCCTCTATAGCACACCTCCCACTACACAATACAATTATTTACATTTTCAAACTCATGCTTAGGTCACCTATCATAATATGTGGTAGATAAAAAGCACTCAGGAAGGCTTATTGAATTAATTCTCACTTCATTCCTTTGTACATAGACTCAGCAACGTTTTCTTCAGTACATAATATAAGCCAGATACTATGTAGACTTTTAGGATACAAACATTTTTTTAAAAAAATCATAGTCCTGACCTAGAAGAACTTACAGGGAGTGAGAGAGGAGCACATAAATACTGTACACAATGTGGTAAATGTCATGACAACTTCACATTCAGTATTGTGAGAATGTAAGCTATGCGTATTTTTATTTACGCCATTGATCATGCCATAAATATTTAGACAGGCTTGCTCCACTCATGTATGTTGGTGACAAGTCAATATACATGTTGAAATATACAGAAACATAATTATAACATCATTAAGGGCTAACACTAGCCTAACGACCCAATCATTTTTACTATATTTCTTCCTACATTATTTTCAAATATTAAGTGTGTGCTCTATTACTGATTGGGGAGAAGGATGAAATTGTTTTCATTTTAAATCTGTAATCTTGCTTTCAGCAAGTGGTGTTTTCAGCAAAGCCTGGAAACTCCTGGTGCCTTCCTTATTTTCTCCCAAATAGTACTACCCATCCTTCACCAAGCATCTTCTAGAAAAATGATAATGCCCAAGTAGACAGTCCTATTGAAATACGTTATTAAAAATGCATGCACTATCACAAAAGAACTTGTTCTGATAGTAAACAAATGAAATCGGGCTTTCTGTCATTATACTCAAGTAACGATGCCTTATTGCAAACATTCATTCCAACTGATCAATGAAGTAACCCCTGAATTTTCAAAGCAAATCCATAAGTCAAAGCATCTTATTTTTTTTGATCCTATATACATCTATTGAGCTGTTTGCAGAAATATGTGCATGGCTCACTGCTGTTTTTTCTAGGTGGTTTAAGGTTCTCCTCCACCATCCAAGAGTATGATAACTGAGATCGTCCAGGGTAGCCAAACAAAAAATTTATGTCCAATAAAAAATTAAGTTTTTATTAGGTTGGTGCAAAAGTAATGTCAAAAACTACAATTACTTTTGCACCACCTAATAGAATTAAAACATTTGGGAAAAGACATTATAGCTTATTTTCATAAACAATTACAACAACAATAACAAATATTTCAAAGATCATAGGGATTCTGAGATCATGGAGCTAGACTGCCTGGGTGTCATCTCTGACTCCTCCACTGACAGACTGAGTCACTTTGAACAAATTATTTAATGTCTTGGAGGCTCAGTTTTCTCATCTGTAAAGTGAGCATAATAATAGTAGCTATTCATGTGGTTGTGAGGAGTAAATGAGTTAGTATAGAGGAAATATTTAGAACAGTGCCTGGAACATAGCTGCTATAAATAATAATTATTAGCTTTCTCAAAATTGATTTAAAGAGAAGGTGTACATATAACACAAAGGCAAAAAAAGTAGAATCAAAATGACAGTGACAGTATTGAGGACAGAAATATAATAGTAGTTTGTTTCCACAATAATAATATCTATGAAATGTTTTGATTCAGAAAAGTCTTAGCAAATAACAACAACAATAGCAACAAACATTTGCAGAAATGAATGTTACTATGTGCCCAGGACTATCCTAAGCACTTTGCATATATCATTAAATCTTCAGATTGCCGCCATGGGGTATGATCATAACAAAGTCCATTCTGTGGAATAGAACCGGGGAAGAAAAAGTTTGAATAATGTAACCATGTGTTGAAGGCTTAGTTGTGTTTGAGATTTAAATGGCATGCCCCATTTTCTTGTGGTATATTTTCCCAGTAAACTGATCTTTGATCTAACTTTTAAAATGCAGATAGCCCAATGTAATCTTACAATGCCATTTTGTCTGGGGACATTTATTAAATAGGTCCCATTATGACAGCATTGCATAGATTCAGCTAAGTCTGCAAATCATTTATCCATTAAGAAATTTTCCATTTCTGAGTAGAGCCTTCAGAGCAAAAACATTTTCACGAATGGAAAGACTTGCTTAAAGCAAAGGCCTTTCACAGGCCCCAGCATATATGAGGATTTCTCGAAGTTTTTCAAATAAACATCTACTACTTAACCACCTATAACAGTCTAATGTCTACAAACCTTTCGCTAGACTTCTGCCTTATGAAGTTATTGGGACTCTTAGGAGCTCAATTTATTTATTCCAGGGGTTGAATGCTTACTAAGTACTGAATGAAGCCAATATTATAATTTCAGGAATGTTACGTGGGCTGACTACTCTTTTGCAAGTTAAATGATGTCAGCAGCTTTTGTGAGTACAACAAATTTATTCATAATTGTTTGCACTTGTAATAGTTTAGATTCCTCAGCCTTTATTTAGGGACTTTTTTTTCCAAGGCACATTTCAGGGGATTGGTTGAAAGAGAAAAAAAAGCCTCTGGCTTTTATTCCAAAAGCAATGACATACATATTTGTGCAAATTATACAGGAGACAATACAAGATGGTATGTCAAAAGATCTCATATTTGAGTACCTTAAAATGCAAGATAGTGCAGCTCAAAATAAATAATACTTTAGCAAACTAATGCAAGAAGCAGCCCTCTTTTACTTTTGTAACTTTTTTGTAACTAACTGAAAATTATAAAAGATATATCTTTGCTAAAAAAAAAAAAAAAAAGAGGAAGAGACACAAAACCTCCCACTTTCACTTTTCATAATCTCTTTCACAGGAATACTTAGCCAATTACGAATGTTCGTTTTTCATTGTTAGACATTTTTTGTCTGGTTTAGCACAAAAGGCAAGTCACTTGGGGTCAAATGTTAGCATGAAAGTAAGTTGAGTCATTTTGATCTGTGAATGGGAATTAAAATGTACCTCTGGCTCCATTTTCCACTCAGTGCCAAATTTTATTCTCTGAATTTTTTTCTAACATACTATAAACAAATTCATAATTTGAAGTAAAGCTGTGCCTGAATTTATATAAATATTTAGAGAGCTTTATACTGCACAAGAATACTGGTGAAAGAGTACAGAGGAACTAAACCATTTTCTGTTTTTAATTTGATGTCCAACTTTTATCGACGCCATCACAAAACTAAGATTGTGCATTTACCACTTGTCAACTATTGAACTGATTGTTTTTAACTTGTTCTCAATCAATTTATTGAATTTAAGGGAAACCATGAAGGCACTGATTAAATTAGAAAATAAAAATTCATAACTATTGCACTCGTTGGTATTAATTAGAATTCTCAGGTATAGACACACTTGGGGGGTAGTTTTGATTACTTTGCTCTCAAGGTTGTAATTCAAATAATGGTAAATCTTGGAACCTGTCAATGAAAAGATAGGACATATAGTCTCTGGTACAAACCAAACTCCCTTCTCTGCCTTTATTCTCTAATTATCAGAGTCTGTCCTAATGGAATAAGCACTGGAATAAAAGGCAGATGACCTTATGGAAGTTGGATACAGTCTCTCATTTCACTACTCTCACTTTTTGAAAGGGGACCTGACCCTAGCTTCTTAAAGTCTCAGTTTCTCTATCTACAGAGTAGAGAAGACATAAGTATCTCTTTCAAGGATTATTACAGGATTAAACAAAATAATCCCAGGAAAGTACACACTGCCTAGCTCCTAGCAGAGATGTAATAACTAGTAGCTATCATCATAATTTTAAAAGCTTAAAATAGGTAATGCATGTGAAAATATACTATACTTTTTAGCAATTTAACAACACTTGTTTTCAAACAAGTGTTTGTAGAATCATCACCTAGTCTACTATTGATTTATATATAAAAGCTGTAACTCAGTGGCTAAAATGATAGGCAACTCCATTGCATAACTCATACGTCTCTGTTATTTGAACAGCAGGGAGCTAAACATATGCCAGTTGGATAATTACCTAAGTATTAGATTTGCAAAGGTAGAAGAAAGGCACTAAGAAATATGATTGTATGCCAGAAGCTCAAAACTTTTCTAGAATCATTTCATTAGGTACCAGAAAAGGCAGGAGAAACTTCTTAGGAGAAAAAGTTTGTAAAGGAGAAGCACAGTTGTTAAGTTTCATTCCACATGTTTTAGACAGCTAAGTTAAGCCTGCTTGTTAGGTTAGCCTCAGTAGAGACTATTACTGCCTATACAATCTTGCATTGCTGAACACCAGTTGATTTTATTAAGAACGTAATTTCTATTGAGTGGTTACTGTATCCTTAAACGCATTAATCTATCTTCCACTCAATTATGGTTTATAAAGAACATATTTTCTTTAAAGACTAAATTTTTAGACTCTTCCACCATCTGGCATATATTGAATAATTGTTGGATTTGGCAGGGAATGGAGACCTATAAGTTACTAATCTCTCTCATATAATAATTACTCCTAGAATAATCAAGAATTTGCAAAACACACATTCCCTTTTGCTGGATAGTAGAGTACAAATGTATATCAAGGTTAGATTGGCAGTCTATGATTTCTAAATTTAAAATTGAAAACTGAGACTTCTCTTACCTTGTACTAAAATGATTAAGTAATATCCCTCAAAAAGCAACTCTGAGTTTCCAATCACATTCTTGAGATCTAACCTAATACATTCATTTCAACATAATCAAATTCTTCAGTAAGTGGGCAGACTGAAAATCTAGTTAGTAATCCTTTGTAGACTTCTAGATTCAACAAATGCTATGACTTTTTTCCTACTAGCCTTACAAAGAACTCTTTAATTATTGACTTTGATAATTCTCCTTTGTCTACTATTAGTTGGAAGTAACCACAGAGAGTGCTCTGTTTAATTCCATTTCTCTCATTGCTAAAAGTAAAGATTGATTATCAGTAGGCCTGAAACTTGCAGGCATTTTCACTTTCAGAAAGAAATTGGTTGATATTTAGTTGGTCATATATTTGGAGCATAATTATTACATACAGTATAGTTTAAAATACAATTATACAACTATCATTGTGAAACATAATTATAAAATAATTAGGAGAGGGTACAATATATATTATTGGACTATTGTCAACATCACACATGGAATATATGCAAAACAAGATTTTTAGAAAAGATATAATACAATTTGAAACAGACAACGTTCTATTTAATTTCTATCAAATGTTTCTTGAGAACTTACTCTGTTCGTCAGTATTGATTAGACACTGTGGTGCAGGGTGGTTTAAAACAAAAACAATGACATGGTTTCTATTTTGAGGCATTTATAATCTGGTTAGAGGAGTGAAATGTAGATATATGAAAGAGAAAGAAAATGGTATGTGACTATCAATAATCAAGAGCTAGAAGTCTAGAAAAGGTGGGATGGAGGATGGAGAATGTGTTTTTGACTTTCTTCAATAATAATAGTTACTCTTCAGTGAACACCTACTAACTTTCAGGAATTTTATATTCGTTATTTCTAAAATTAAGAAAACATTAATAATAGTATGTGATCTAGACCCAGAATCTCATATACCTAGAAGGGTTTCTCTTTGTTTTTCTTTTGTTGTTGTTGATGTTTGTTTTGTTTTTTTGAGATTGAGTCTTGCTCTGTCGCCCAGGCTGGAGTGCAGTGGCACGATCTTAGCTCACTGCAACATCCACCTCTCGGGTTCAAGCAATTCTCCTGCCTCAGCCTCCCGAGTAGGTGGGACTACAGGCACGTGCCACCACACCTGGCTATTTTTTGGTATTTTTAGTAGAGATGAGGTTTCACCATGTTAGCAGGATGGTCTCGATCTCCTGACCTCGTGATCCACCCACCTCGGCCTCCCAAAGTGCTGAAATTACAGGTGTGAGGTACCACGCGAGGCCTGGTTTCTCTTTCTTAAATTAGAGTCAATTCATTCATCATCTAAGTATCCATCTATATATCCATTTATCCATACAAGATATTCTTAGTTTGATAATTCTGTGTTTTTATAAATTCCTTTATGTACTATCATAGGAGTATCTTCCATTAAGCAGAAGATGGTGTGTGTTTTAATTATCATGAAATGCCACACGTTAGGAGGAGACAACTTTTCAAAATCATGTAAACATTCCCAAAAGTCTCTTACTATAACTGAGAACAAGAGAGCCTTCCAAAGCTTTTACATTCTCTTTCCAAGCATCTAATCTGTAATTCTCCAAAGCAAAGTAGAAACGAAAGAACTTTTAAAGATCCTTCAACTGTAGGTGTTAAACTACTTAGCATCATCTACCTATCAAGGTCTGAAAGTATCAATGTACCCCTATACGTAAGGGGACACATTGCTACCATTCACTTCTACTGTTACCACAAAGATAAATGCTGCAAAATAGCAAAGTGCTCCAAAGTAAATCACTCTCTCACTCGGACTATTTCCTGTGTACTAAGTGAATGTTAGTGGAATTAGAATCATGGTCCTGTTTTATTTATTTGACATGGTATAGGATTTCATTTTTAAAAGATGATCTTCAGCTTTCAAAATCTTTGAGAACTACCAGCTCTTGTATAACTGGCTAATTTGACAGATCTATGAAAGTGGGAGACAATAGTAATCTATAATTATCTTGATTGTTCTATTACATAAGGGAAGTATAGATTAGAATAGTTGGGATTGTTTACAAGAATAAAATGCCTCACTAATTATAGAATGACTCAAATTAGACAATGCTGCTAATTAGCTGTGAATGAACAGTATTAACACAAAAAACTGTGTGCACTATTCTTTTCTTGTGGGTAATGAGTGATGGGAATGTGATTTCTTTGCCAACTGGAAGTCTCCCAGATTTAAATTCCATGTTGTAAGGTAAAAAAATATATTATCTTAGAATGGTATGGTACTTAATCACTAATAATTAAAGGGTAAACTTTACATTACTTTACAATACACTGTCCATAACCAAGAAAAAACCTAGTTTTAAAATGCCCAAATCTAACCCAAATAAGAGGCTTATGTCAATTTCCCATGTGTAATATTCACTAATTTTGTGTGGATTTGTATTTGCTTATATAAATGAGGCTTATTTACAGTTGTAATTCTTTTCTAAAAACCATTTATGCTCCAAACCATGTGATGAATATTTTACCATTTAAATTTTAAAATGCATTTAGAAAATAAACTAGCCTAAATCCTAATATATACTCCATATAATACAGCGGAAGCATACTACCACAAGCTTTGAATGTACATGTCTTAATTCTTTTAAAGAGGCCATTATCTATTTATCCATCCATCCATCCATCCATCCATCCATCCATCCATCCATTTATCCATTCCCCTTTTTGTTAAACCTTTCCCCTGGAAAATAGCTAATGTACTTTAAAAGAATTTCTCTCACTTAACAGTAACACAGCTTCATGTGTTTATTCACTTACCGGTGCAGAGTTTCCATCTAGTCCTCTTGATCGAACCATTTTCCCTAGTACTTCTACACCATCTGATGTGATATTAGCTGATGCATTTATTGCCTTCTCACCCACTTGCTTGCAGTCAATAACCAATTTGACCAAAGTGTCACTGACAACAATGTGTAGCTAGGTAAAAGTAAGATGTTTTAGGAGGTAAGAAACAGAAGGAAATATCAACCAAATTTGTATAATTGTATGATTCATCATTACAAAGTAAGAAAGAGAAGGAATTCTGTTACCATGTATTTTGCTAGAAGAGAAAATTTCCACTTTTATCATCTCCATGATTTTCCCACATTCAAGTACCATCTCTATTTTTATCTAATTAACACTTCTTTTTAAAGTGGCTTTGAAAGGATTCACTTTTTAAAGTCTGGCCTCACTCGAGAGCAATTGCATCTTTGAAATCACAGGACTGCTATACTAGCTATGCCTTTTCTGAATGCAAATTAACATAAACACAAAAATATTAAAATTTAAAATTCTTGTTGATATATCATCAACAATCATGCAAGGTACCATGAGTGGTTGGCAAACCACACTTTGAAAATATTTGTTTAATTTAGGATGAGGAAAGGGGATCTAGAATCTGAGGGGGAAGAAAGAATGCTTTCTGGTGAACTCAGGTTCAAATAAAATAAAGCTGTTTAGCTTAGTGTATCGTACAATTTCCACAAACTAGAATCTCAAGAATCTGGAGGTCCATGATCATATTTTCAGGAGTTGACACATTCTTTGTAAGGACTTGTAAAAGTCTGTCTTATTTAGCTGATAGTCAAAGTTAGGTATATTCTAGACGGACTAGATAACTATATTATGTCCAAGTTCTGCCATAAAATTTCAGTGCTTATATATGCATTTTAACTTATGATGGCGTCAGCCTCATAAGTACTATAATACTTGTTTTTGGCAGACTGATGAGCTAAAAGAGTGAAATTAATAGATAAATAATGATTTCACCCTAAGTAAAAGCCAAAAGAAGTTACAAATCTGTTTAAGGTAAGGTATAATGATAGTTCAAAGAAAAACTATCTTGGGCAATACAATCAAGGTTATGCGGTGAAATTAATAGGCAAATAATGGTTTCACCCTAAGTAAAAGCCAAAAGAAGTTACAAATCTGTTTAAGGTAAGGTATCATGGTAGTTCAAAAAAAAATTATCTTGGGCAATACAATCAAGGTTATGGGAGTTATAGTAGCTACCAGTGTATTCACATTGTCAGCAGAGGTTGAATGTCAATGAAATAATGTCCTCTTTCATATTAAGATAGTGTTACTTTTAATTTTACTGGTTTTGTTCAACTTCATTTTTGTTTCATTGTTGTATATAAGTTGAAAGCACATGGACTTACACCAATTTTTACTGCATGTTTCCTTTAAGTTAGATCATGATACAAATAATGTAAGTCAACATTGGGACTCTTGAGAATCCTTCTCCTTCAAAAAGGAATTAACTATTGCCCAAGTATAGAATCACTGATGGAATAAACCCCACCACATTCCTTGCTTCTTATTAACATCTCTGTTACGATCATTTACTAGAGTATAATTCAACTCGTACGTGTTTTTGAGCCGTAGAACACTTTCCATTACTATAGATTACAGCTAGAAAACCTAGCTTCTAGTACCCCTGCCTTAAGAATCGTTAACTTGTGGGGACTTATTCACATGCTTAAGTTCTATTTTTTTTTTTACAAAAGGAGATAATGAAAATTTTTCAGATATTTTGCTTCTTTGGTTGCACTTAAGTGCCCATGTATATAATTAAAGCTTTTTGAAAGAGACCTTGGGCCCACACTTCATAGTCAAAGTGTAAAAAATAAAACTAACTGAAAATCAATGAGAAATTAAGGTAAAGTATTCATTCATTTAGAAGTCTATGAACAAATAGAATTTGATTTCTACAAACTGAATTTGCATTGAGATATTCTGTTAATAGGTCTATTATAAAGTATTTTGTCACATGAGAAGCCCTTTTTTGAATTTTTTCCTCGTTTGACTTTTTGGCTTTATTAACACTTAGAGGGAAGTCATCCTTCATATAACTTTAAAAAATGTGAAGGTTTATAAATTTCAAATCAATTTTTAATGAAGCTCACTTCTTGACTTCTTCTGGTAAGGAAATAAAGCTTAACCTTCACCTAAGACTTACAAAGGATTCTTTGGAATGAGAATTACAAGTTCATGCCTAAAATGTGGGCTAAAATGATGATGTTTCTTTTAACACTCATGAATCTCAAATGCTTTTCATCTCTCATACAATTTTTCTTTTTAGTATTTTGCAATACACTGTCCATAACCAAGAAAATAAACATGCCAAGAGGAATTTGATGATTAAACAATGTTAAGTCCTAAGAGCTGCTAATGGGACCACTTTGAGCCATGAACTAATAAATCTCCACCTGTATCTCATGTGCTTTTCAGATACCTTTTCTTCTGGTAGTACAGCCCTATTAAACAGGAAAAAAAAGTAAGTGTGGTTTTTTGTTTGTTTGTTTATTTTATTTTATTTTTTTTAGCAACTGTTCTTACGCAATTGTGTGGTATGCAATTACAATGTTCAAAACCACAAAAAGTAGCAAAGTTGCATAAATTAGATTGATTTGACCGCATTCTAGGCCATGAGACAGGAGCCAAGAAAATTGCTTTGCAGCATCCCTTCTCTCACTTTAAAAGGGCAGTAAGGGCCTGGTTAGGAAGCAAAGCATTTTTCTACACCACCTAGCAAATGCTCTGCTCATCCTGCAGTATAGTGCTGTATTTTATTCAAATACAAAGGAAGCAGTAGATGTTGGTAACTGTCCACCCCAGTGATCACCACAGGTAAGTGTTTCTGAGAAGCAAATGTTAAGGAACATAGTTCTACCACAAGTGATGAGTTATTAAAATAATGACAAGTAAACTTAGGTTTTACAAAGTTTTTCCACAGGGTACCTGTTATGATGACAGTGATGGGTTGTATTTGTATATATGTAAAAGTATCAGTGCAATCAGTTATCTCTGTCTGCACATTTTAAGTAATGATTCAGTGGATTGTGCTTTCATCTGCACTGGTAGATAGCTAGTTGTACCAGCTAGACCAGCAATCTTTTCTACATCGCACCTAATGTAGCAAATGAACAACTGTCCACTTGGTAACACCGTATCCTTAACTACAATTTTCCTCAAAGAAGAAAGTGGCCCCCTTATTTTCTGGAGTGCCTGACCAAAAACAAAAAAAAATGCACATTTCAGGGTCCTCTCTCAGATCTACCAAATCCCAATCTCTGGGTATTGTTAACAATCACAAAGGTTAATTCTCACTGCAGTTGAAATTTGAGATCCAAAGCCCTGTGGAATTTTTTTTAAATGGCTTTGTTGAATAGCAAACAGAATGAAGAATATATGCATACACAGCATTACTGACCTTGTGAAAGCTTCCATAAAAAATTTTCCTAATTTCAGGTCCTTCGAAAGTAACAGTTTGAAAATCCCCACTCTGGTCATAGTTGAAATATGTTAGAGTTTTCCCACCATCTATTTAAAGAAAAAAAAAATATTTTAGAAATAATTAAAGTAGGTGAATTTTTTTTTCTAAAATTCAACACAAAACAAAATAATGCATCTATTGTTTTGAAACTGTATTTAGAATGATGTAATGGGTAAGGAAGTAATCTACAGTCCCCAGGTTGCTGCAGACTCTTAGTTGGTTACATGAACTGATTTAGCCACGTGGTGATGACAGTGAGGCAAAGACTCCCACGCATACTCTTCCTCTGTACTTCCTTGCCCAGACTCTCATCCCCATCACTCTCTTGGGAGAAACTGTCCAAGGGCTGGGAGTAGAGGCAGACACAGCTACTTTAAGTTTATCAAATCTTAAAGAATAGAAACCAGGCTCTTTGTCTTTTTAACCCACTGCAGCAACCAACTTTCCTAGGATGTGCAAATTATGCCACCCAAGATATTTCATTTATTACGAACAAACAAGCAAAAATTTTCTAATCTTAAATTCTTCCTATTACAAGGAATATTTTATTATTTAAAAGACAGGAATATTTTTCTAATTCATTCCTGTGCTACAAATTAATTCCTCTGTTTTCAAAAGGAGCAAGCTAGTCTTAATCATTTTGAGAAAATTCTTCATTTTCAAGTCCCGGGTATATATGGAGTTAGTAACATATATCCTTTCAATCTACAGCTTTTCCTTAGTTTTAATATCAATGCAAAATGCTTCCGCAGTATCATATTTAGTTGTTGATTAGTTTCCATGTACTGAAAAATCCTTTTACAAATACTAGTCAGAAATAAGCTTAATACTTTCCTTATCTGAATGTCTGACCTAGCACCTAGTAATAGTCTCCAAATTTTGGTTCCTAGGTTCACTGGAATCCTAAACTAAAACTAGATATAGAAAACTCAGTAATATTAACCAAAAACTTGATCTGCTTAAGTGATCATCATGTACAACATCCAAGAGCACGAGGTTAAGAAGTTTCTTTCATTGGTTCTTCCTCAACTTTCCAACCTCCAAATATTGGCATTTCCCAGCCTCCAGACCTATTCTCTGCTCTTTCTAGACTCATTTTCTAGATGATCCCACCCAGTCTCATGGCTTATATAGCAAAGACACACAACTTTCAAATGTATATCTCCATCCCAGAATTCTTTCTAAATATGCTGCTGTCAATCTGACATCCTCTCTGGAACATCAAATATGTATCTCACATTTATCATATCTATGTCCAAAAAATGAACTGTAATCCCACCCTTCCCATTGACCCTCCAAGGACCTTGCTCTTTCTGTAGTTTTTCCTTTCCCAGTAAAAATTGCTTTTCTCTCTTCTCCTTCCTCACTACTGCATGCCAGGTCTAGCGTTGGCACAAAATAGGAACTCAAGAAATATTTGTTGAAAGAATGAGAAAATAAATGGATAAATCAACTGCTATATAATTCATTGTTTAGTATTTACACATCACATAAGATTAGCGAGTTACTCTGTAATATACACAAACAGGCGAAATGGCGTGCCACATACATTACTCATACATTTATGTGTGAATGTGATCTCAATAAATATACTTACTGTCTAAAATAACCCCAACCAATGGGTCAGAATTTTTATTTAAAATCTCCCAAAGAGCAAATGGCTCCTGTGGAGTGTCAGGAAGAATCCGGAATAGAAAACTGATTGTGTAGTCGGAGGGCAATCCTTCCGGATGCATGTACCTGAACATAGAAAGAAAACCATGTTTGATTGTATCCTTCCTCAAAAAAGTTACTCCTTTGATTATAAAGCAAATACATTTTCATTACACAAGATTTGGAAAAACAGAAAAGACCACCATTAACACCAACTAGATCACTGTTGTAGGGATCTAATTTAGTAAATAACGTGTGCATTTGTCCAATTTATATCAGTTTGTCCTTTTCTTTTCTTAGCACCATTTAATAGCCATTTTCCATTTCCTTAAATATTTTTAAGAGCATGATATTTCATGGCTGTGCAATCTTCTCTTGTTTGGCTATTTTATCACTTACCTAATCAATCGCTTCTCACTGAACATTTTAGTAGTGTCAAAGGTTTTCATATAATAAACAATGTTGATCTATTATCCTTTTGTAAAACATAACTTATGACATTATCACTTTCCACTACATGTTGTAGTCAATTACATTCCCATCTGTGTTGCACTATCCAGATCCACCTTCAAAAATTAAGGGTACATTACCCCTGGTCCTGGGAGTATTGTCTGCAGACAGGTTGCAGACACCAATCCCCCTCCAGAAATTTTCTTGGCTGAAAAAGGATGCCTCTCCCAAGGTCATGCCACCTTATTAGGAAACCTGTTTTCAATGACTGGTCATTGAGGAAGTAGAAGGACCTGAACCCCTGAACCCAATGGGAGACAGATCTGAGAGGCCATACCATTTTCAGAACTCCTCTGGATGGCTGGAGGGTTTTACTGAGATTCTTCACAGCTTGACTTCTCCCTCTTGGCCTATCCTGAGTCCTGCTGTTCCCTTCCATGAGGGAACACCCTCACCAACTTCCCACATACTAATCTCTGCTGGAAAATCTGCTTCCTGAAGAGCCCAACCTAAAATATCACCTTGTCTCTCTTTCTAACAACTAATGTTAGGTTTACTCATTTACTTTTTAAATCTTCCTCCAAGCAAAAAAATACAGCCCTTTACATGTGGTAGGAACTCCATAATAGTTATTAATTGAATAAATAAATGTGCAAATTTAGTATGCACTTGAAAAATGAAAGTTTGGTTTGCATAGATAAAAATAAATATTCATTTATTTATATATTCATTAATTCATTTGTCCATTCAATAAGTATTTTTTGAATGCCAACTATATGCCAGACATTGTAACAGACATTTAAGATGCATCAGCAAATAAACTGACAAAGGTCCTGTGATGGTAAATTTTAGGTTTCAACTTGACTGGATTAAGGAATATCTAGAAACCTGGTAAAGCATTGTTTTGGAGTATATCTGTGAGGGTGTTTTCAGAGGAGATTAGCGTGCAAGTCTGAGTGAACTAGGTGGGGGAGATCCACCCTCAATGTGGACAGACACCATATAATTTGCTGGGGATCCAGAGATAAAAACAAGAATAAGGCAAATGTGTCTATAAAGTAGCTAAATAATACGATTTTTACATAAACCTGATTACTACTCTTCAACTTTCTAGAGTTGCTGTTGTGACTGTCTCAAAGATAAAAACCATTTGAACCATATAGCACTATCATGAAATGGTTCAGGGTCTGGGCACTGGAGCTTGATTGCTGGATATAAATTTCAACATTGCCATTTAACTATGCGAGCTCACTCAAGTCATTTAGCTTCTTTGTGTTTCTGATTCATTATCTGTAAAATTTAGATAATAATGAAATCTACTTTCATAGAGGTGTTTGGAGGTTTGAGTGAGTTGGTGTACATACGCATTTAGAAAGATGGCTGGTAGTAGTGCTCATAAGTATCAACTTTTTTTTTTTTTTTTTTTAAGACAGGGTCTTGCTCTTTCACCAAAGCTGAGGTGCAGTGGTGGGATCATGGCACACTGCAGCTTCAACTTCCTGGGCTCAAGCAATCCTCCCACCTGTCTCCAGAGTAGTTGGGACTACAGGTGCACACCACAATGCCCAGCTAATTTTTTTTTTTACTTTTATTTTTTTGTAGAGACTCTCATTTTGTTGCCCAGGCTGCTCTCAAACTTTTGGCCTCAAGTGATCCTCCCACCTTGGCCTCCCAAAGCATTAGGATTACAGGAATGAGCCACAGCACTCAGCAATCATTTTTATACGTTGTCACAGATCAGCAGATGCTAAAGTTCAATCCGCATTATGTGTGAGTCTGGTGTTTTTAAACAAAGAAACGTAAATATCATCTACTCTAAACATTGTAGAAAATCCTAGCAGGGACTATTACACCATATTTCAAGTTGACATCATTTTCACAGTGAGATATAATAAACATAAGATCGACTTTAAAATCTTGCAATGGAAACATACCTGGTTGGCTGGGAAACCAGGGCATCTTTATGGAGTTGGTAACATGGAAACACATTGAAAGTACCAGGCTCCATAGAAACCCCTTCCACTGATGAAAAATCTTTTTCAACCAAACCAAACATTTCCATCATTTTAAATCCTAAAAAAAAAAAATGTAAAAAAAGAATAAACATAGGGAATATGGTACTTTAGAATTTTAAATTTTAATATTTTTCTATTAAGGATTTAAAAACAAAAACAGAAACCCCATCTCCAAATGAGAGGCATGTAATATATTTGTGTTTGAGAAGATTGTGATAATGCATACCTGCAAGATCAATGCCATCCTTGTGTACCATTGGACAGGCTGGAAAACCAAACAAACAAAATAAAACTCTAATTCGGATATTTCACAAACATACTCTTTCCCTGTCCTGAGAACAGGAAACTAATATAATCTTTCCAGAAGTTGATTGTGGAGAGAATCCAAATCAAATGTGACTATGGATTTCTGTGGTTTCGTAAAGATTGAAATGCACTAAGGTCCCTTATTACAACTAAAGGGTCACAGCTTCCTTCTCTCCTGGGTTCATTAAAATCAATGGTTATTACCTGAGAGCATGTATTGAGACACATCTACCTCATAATGTATTGCCCAGATGAGAATTCTTAATACATTTTACATCTTAATACACTCTTAATACATTGAAAATTATTTACTACATCTGTTTAAGCACAGTTGCTTTTAAACATAGACTCTCATCTGATTAGGGAAAGTTTTTATCAATCTAAACTCTAAATAGAGGAGGAGAGGTTTACTTCCATATGCTCAAGGCCATAAAACTTAATGTCTATATAACAAGCAGCACTGGAAGTCAATATGCTTTTCTCAGATCAAGATGGGACTCATTATTTAACCAGTATCAAATATTTCAGCCGTTAAGCAACATGAGTAAGTACAAATTCCAAAGAACTAACTTGCTGATGCGGTTTCGCAGACAAAAGTAATTAACTCATCTTCGATTTTCTTAAAGGCGTCAAAGTCATCCACAAAGAAGACATGGCGTGCGCTGGGCTTACTGCCAATGCTAACCAACTCCGAGTAATCTGCATCAGCCACACCAATTGCAAAAATGCTATAGCCTGTGGCAGACAGAGAACAGACTTCTGATTACTTTAAATTGTACAAAACACAAATAATGTAATATAAGACATGTCCAAATGTTTAAAATATGTTTATTTAGGAAGTCCCATGGGGGTGGATAATCCATTCTTTACAGTTCATCAGAGTTCTGCACGTATATATTTCATTATGTGATAATGATTCCATCATCCCCTAAAGAGATTTTCCATTTTAAAGAAACCCAAGAAGACCAAGGCCCCAATTTGTGCTTGAGACGAAATAGTTTGCATTTGAGTAATATCTCTATGGTTGCATATTTTTAAAAGTTACTTTAACATTTATGGTATGAAATATACTTGAAACAGAGACACTGAGCTTATCTCAGTTTTTTTTCAGAAGTAGAAACTGAGACATTAATAGGCCTAGCAACCTAAGGTGGGTCACCATTCAATGCTTGGCAAGTAAACAGAACTACTATTTGCCATAACTTATGTAATGTAATCTTCACAGCGGTCCTGTGAGAATCTCCATTTTATAAAATAAAATGCTGAGGAATTTCTGTAATAAGGTTCCTTCTCTGGTCCATACACACACACACACACACACACACACACATATTCAATCAATATATTTTCTTTTTTAAAAAAATTTACTTTAAATTCTGGGATACATGTGCAGAACGTGCAGGTTTGTTACATAGGTGTACATGTGCCATGGTGGTTTACTGCACCTATCAACCTGTCATCTAGGTTTTAAGCCCTGCATGCATTAGGTATTTGTCCTAATGCTCTCCCTCCCTTGCCCCCTACCCCCGACAGGCCCCAGTGTGTGATGCTCCCCTCCCTGTGTCCATGTGTTCTCATTGTTCAACTCCCACTTATAAGTGAGAACACGTGGTGTTTGGTTTTCTGTTCTTGTTTTAGTTTTCTGAGGATGATGGTTTCCAGCTTCATCCATGTCCCTGCAAAGGACATGAACTCATTCTTTATCATGGCTCATAGTATTCCATGGTGTATATGTGCCACACTTTCTTTATCTAGTCTATCATTGATGGGCATTTGGGTATGATTAAGAGGCTGAGTTGTTTCTGTAATAAGGTTCTTTCCTTGGTCCTTTCCTTATAGTACTTAGTTGCTAGAGTTCCTTATAAAGGGCATCCTGGATGTAACAAAAGAGTTAGAGAAAATAACCTCTTTTCTCTAACAAAACAGTACAATTACAGATTTGTATACCAGAAAGTATTTTAAAAATTACACTGTCTAGTTCATATGAAGAAATATTTTAAAACATTTAAGTAATGCTGATATAGCCTATACATTTGTATTTAGAAAATAACAATTCTAACACTACATTTGGTGGCCACTATTGTTTACATATCTTACCATCTAATTGCATCTCCCTGGAGATTTTGTTCACATCATCTTGTGATCTTCCATCAGTTATAACCACAATAACCTTTGGGATGCCCCTTCTTGTACCTGACTCTGCTGTGAACAAGGTATCTCGAACATACTTAATTGCTTTTCCTGAAACAAAGGAAGGCAACAGTTTGATCTCACTCTCTCCCATTTTTGTTTTTCTGGGGAGGAAAGGGTGGGAACAAAGTTCTTAAATTAAGGAAAGAAAATCTTTTTTAAAATTACTATGCCTTAAAACAAAAGGTCACTTCAGTAGTTACTAATAATGAATTACTTTGAGCCTTAGCTGGGCTTCTTTTGGTCATACCTGTTTTTGTGTTTCCTCCTTTGTATGAAATGTGTTTAATTGCATCAAGAAGAGTCTCTTTGGTTTTGTAAGCATTTAGCTTAAATTCTGTTCTGGGGTCATCAGTGAACTGAACCATTGCAACCTGGAGAGAGAAGGTGTATTCATTTTTACACATATGTAGACTTCCACTGGGTCAGTAGTTTTAATTTCTTCATTATCTCATAACAAAATCTCCTTGGATTAAAATTTCTTTCATACAAGTTATATACCAAATTTGAAGACAAATTAAATACATCCTTTCTTTTTCAAAAATTTTATTTTAGCTTCAGAGGGTACATTGTGCAGGTTTGTTACATGGGTAAATGGCATGTCACTGAGATGTGGTATACAAATGATTCTGTCCCCCAGGTAGTGAGCATAGTACTCAATAGGTAGTTTTTCAACCTTCAGCCTCCTTCTTTTTCTCCCCCTACTAGTAGCCCCTAGTGTCTATTGTTCCCATCTTTATGTCCACATGTACTCAGTGTTTAGCTCCCACTTATAAGTGAGAGCATGCAGTATTTGGTTTCCTGTTTCTCTGTTAATTTGCACAAGATAATGGCTTCCAGCAGCACCCGTCTTGCTGCAAAGAACATGATTTTGTTCTTTTTTTATGGCTGCATAGTATTTCTTGCTGTATGTTCACCACATTTTCTTTATCCAGTCCACCATTGATGGGCATTCCATGTTTGTTATTGTGAATAGCGCTGCAATGAACTCATAGGAGTGCATGTGTCTCTAAGTACTTTCAGGAAGTAGTTTTCAAAAAATCTTTCAAGCATGTAGGATTTTTGCCACCTCATTTGACAGTTTAAAAATGGCAGCCTAAGCTCGGTAACTTGACAAATGTCCAAGAATCCGAGTTAGACTCTTTACAAAGATTTCCTTATGAAGCAAACCTATGAAGTAATTACTACTATTCTACTCATTCTACACTTGAGGAAACTGAGCTGCAAAAGACAAGTTACTTGCACATCACAAGAGTGGTCACTGGCAGAGTCAACAGTTGAAGTTAGGTCTATTCTATATCAAAATGTATGTTCTTAACCACTACTATACAAAACTTTCTGGCTTCAGTTCTTGCAACTTGCTTTTATTCCTGTGGAACTTTTGGACCATTTTTAATTAATTGTTTTTAATTTGTTTTTCAGAATCATGATGTAAGAAGTAAAGGCAGCATCTTTAGAGTGCTTTCTTTGTTTAAGTGAGCCTTAAGCTGATACCAGTTTATCGGTCTACTGGACATGTCACCATTTTTATAAAGTCTCCTCCAATTCAAAGGAAATTTCCTTCTTTCTGACTTGCCTCAGCATGTTATCTATTCTCCTCTTTTTAATAACCTATTTTTATTTTTTATTATACTTTAAGTTCTAGAGTACATGTGCACAATGTGCAGGTTTGTTACATATGTATACATGTGCCATGTTGGTGTGCCGCACCCATTAACTTGTCATTTACATTAGGTATATCTCCTAATGCTTTCCCTCTCCTTTACCCCCACCATGCAGCCATAAAAAAGGATGAGTTCATGTCCTTTGTAGGGACATGGATGAAGCTGGAAATCATCATTCTGAGCAAACTATCGCAAGGACAGAAAACCAAACACCACATGTTTTCACTCTAGGTGGGAATCAAACAATGAGAACACTTGGACACAGGGTGTCCTGTGTTTTTTTTATTTTTTATTTTCAATACTTTTTTTCCAACACTTTTGGGGCACAAGGGTATTTGGTTACATGGTTGAATTGTATAGTGGTGAGGTTTGAGATTTTAGTGCACCCATCACCCAAGTAGTGTACATTCTATCCAGTATGTAGTTTTTTATCCTTCACCCACCTTCCATCCTCCCCACTCTGAGTCTCTAAGTCCATCATACCACCCTGTGTTCCTTTGTGTAGCTATAGCTTAGCTCTCGCTTAAAAGGGAGAACATATGGTATTTGATTTTCCATTCCTGAATTACTTCACTTAGAATAATGGCCTCCATGCAAGCTGCTGCAAAGTACATTACTTTGTTCTTTTTTATGACTGAGTAGTATTCCATGGTGTGAGTGTGTGTGTGTGTGTGTGTGTGTGTGTGTGTATACATATTACATTTTCTTTATCTACTAATTGGATGACGGGCACTAAAGTTGGTTCTATATCTTTGCATTTGTGAATTGTGCTAAAGTAAACATATGTTTCCTGGTATCTTTTGACATAATGACTTCTTTTCCTTTGGGTAGATAGCCATTACTGGGATTGCTGGAACCAAAGGTAAATCTACTTTTAGTTCTTTAAGAAATCTCCATACTGTTTTCCACAGAGGCTGTACTAAATTACATGCCCACCAGCAGTGTATAAGTATTCCCTTTTCACCACATCCACACTGACATCTATTGTTTTTTGACTTATAATAATGGCCATTCTCACAGGGACAAGGTGGTATCTCATTGTGGTTTTAATCTGCATTTCCATGATATTAGTGATGTTGAGTATTTTTTCATATGTTTGTGGGCCATTTGTATATCTTCTTTTGAGAAATGTTTATTCATGCCATTTTCTCATTTTTTAAATGAGATATTTGCTTTATTTCTTGCTGATTTGTGTGAGTTTCTTATAGATTCTGGATATTAGTTCTTTGTCAGATGCATAGTTTGCAAACATTTTCTCCCATTCTTGGGTTTGCTATTTACTCTGATGATTATTTCTTTAGCTGTTCAGAAGGTTTTAGTTTAATTAGGTACCATTTATTTATTTTTGCTTTTGTTGAATTTGCTTTTGGAGTCTTAGTCATAAATTCCTTGCCTAGACCAATGTCCAGAAGAGTTTTTCCCAGGTTATCTTCTAGAATGTTTATCATTTCAGGTCTTAGATTTATGACTTTGATCCATCTTGAGTTGATTTTTGTATAAGGTGAGAGGTTGGGATCCAGTTTCTTTCTACATGTGGCTATCCAGTTTTCCCAGTGCCATTTATTAAATAGGGTGTCATTTCCCCAATTTATGTTTTTGAATGTTTTGTCCAAGATCAGTTGGTTGTATGTATTTGACTTTATTTCTGGGTTCTCTGCTCTGTTCCATTAGTTTATGTGTTTACTTTTGTAACAGTACCATGCTGTTTTGGTTAACTATGGCCTTGTAGTGTACTTTGAAGTCAGGTAATGTGATGCTTCCAGATTTTTTTCTTTTTGGTTAGGAGTGCTTTGGCTATTTGGGCTCTTTTTGGGTTCCATATGAATTTCAGGATTGTTTTTTCTAATTCTGTGAAAAACAATGTTGGTATTTTTATAGGAATTACATTGAATCTGTAGACTGCTTTGGGAAGCATGGTCATTTTCTTTTTTTTTTTTTTTTTTTTTTTTTTTTTTTTTTTTTTTGTTGAGACGGAGTCTCGCTCTGTCACCCAGGCTGGAGTGCAGTGGCCGGATCTCAGCTCACTGCAAGCTCCGCCTCCCGGGTTTACGCCATTCTCTCGCCTCAGCCTCCCAAGTAGCTGGGACTACAGGCGCCCGCCATCTCGCCCGGCTAATTTTTTGTATTTTTTTTAGTAGAGACGGGGTTTCACCGTGTTAGCCAGGATGGTCTCGATCTCCTGACCTCGTGATCCGCCCGTCTCGGCCTCCCAAAGTGCTGGGATTACAGGCTTGAGCCACCGCGCCCGGCCAGCATGGTCATTTTCATAAGAATTCTTTCAATCCATGAACATGGGATGCTTCTATTTGTTTGTATCATCTCTGATTTCTCTTAGCAGTGTTTTGTGATTCTCGTTGAAGAGAATTTCCATCTCTTTAGTTAAGTATAATATATTCCTAGGTATGTCAATTTTTTTTTTTTTTGCAGCTGTTGTAAAAGCTATTATGTTCTTGATTTGATCCTCAGGCCTTATCTTTTACCTGAGAATTGATCGTTGGTGTATAGCAGTGTTACTGATTTGTATACATTGATTTGTAACCTAAGAGTTGACTGAATTTGTTTATCAAATCTAGGAGTCTTTCGGAGAAGTCTTTAAGTTCTCTAGGTATATGATCACATCATTGGCACACAGCAATAATTTAACTTCTTCTTTTCCAGTTTGGATGCCCTTTATTATTTTCTCTTGCCTGATTGCTCTGGCTAGGACTTCCAGTACTATCTTGAATAGAAGTGGTGAAAATGATTACCTTTGTCTTGTTCCAGTTCTCAGAAGGAATGCTATAAACTTTTTTCCATTCAGTATGATTTTGGTTGTGGGGTTGTTATACATGGCTTTTATTATTTTGAGGTATGTCCCTTCTATTCCTAGTTTGTTGAAAGTATTTATCATAAAGGGATGCTGGGATTTTATTGCATGTTTTCTGCATCTATGAGATGAACATATGGTTTTTGTTATTAATTCTGCTTATGTGATATATCACATTTATTGACATGTGCATGTTAAACCCTCTCTGTGTCCCTGGGATGATATTCACTTGATCACAGCGTATTATCTTCTTGATGTGTTGCTGGATTTCTTTAGCTAGTATTTTGTTGATTATTTTTGCATCTATGTTCACCAGAGATATCGGCATATTTTCTTTTTCATTATGTCCTCTACTGGTTTTTGTATCAGGTAATACTGGCTTCACAGAATGACATAGGGAGAATTCCCCTTCTAATCTTTTAGAATATTAGGTTGGTGCAAAAGTAATTGTGGTTTGCACTAATCTAATAGTTTCCATAGAATTGGTATCAATTCTTCTTTGAATGTCTGGTAGAATTTATCTGTGAATCCATCTGGCCCTGGACATTTTTTTTTTTTTTTGGAAATTTTAAAAAATTACTGATGCAATCTCACTGCTTGTTACTGGTCTGCTCAGGGCTTATTCTTGATTTAATCTAGGAGGGTTGTTGTTTCCAGGAATTCATCCATTTCCTTCAGATTTTGTAATTTCTATGTATAGAGATGTTCATAATAGTCTTGAATAATCTTCTGTATTTCTGTGGTGTTGGTTGTAATGTCTCTATTTTCATTTTTAATTGAGACTATTTGAATCTTCTCTCTTTTTTCTTGGTTAATCCAGCTAATAGTCTATCAATTTTAGCTTTTCAAATAATCAATTTTTTGTTTCATTGATCTTTTTTATTGCTTTTTGTTTCAATTTCATTTAGTTCTGCTCTGATTTTTGTTATTTCTTTTCTTCTGCTAGCTTTGGCTTTGGTTTGTTCTTGTTGAACTAGTTCCTTGAGGTGTGACATTAGGTTGCCAATTTGTGCTTTTTCCGACTTTTTGATGTAGGTGTTGAGTGCTATTAATTTTCCTCTTAGAACTTCTTTTACTGTATATCAGAGGTTTTGACAACTTGTGTAAGTATTATCTTTCATTCCAAAGAATTTTTAAATTTCCTTCTTAATTTTATTATTAACTCCAAAATCATTCAGGAGCAAATTGTTTAATTTCCATGTTTTTGTATACTTTTGAGGATTCCTTTTGGAGTTGATTGCTAGTTTTATTCCCTTGTGATCTGAGAAGATGTCTGATATGACTTTGATTTTTAAAAATTTATTGAGACTTGTTTTGTGGCCTATCATGGTCCAGCTTGGAAAATGTTCCATATGCTGATGTGAAGAATGTATATTCTGCAGTTCTTGTATAGAATGTTCTGTAAATACGTGTTAGGTCCATTTGTTCTAGAGTGTAGTTTAAGTCCATTGTTTCTTTGTTGACTCTCTGTCTTGACTATCTGTCTAGTGCTGCTAGTGGAGTGTTAAAGTTTCCCACTATTATTGTGTTGTTGTCTTACTTCTTAGGTCTAGTAGTAATTGTTTTCTGAATCTGGGAGCGCCAGAGTTAAGTGCATATAAATGTAGGATTGTAATATCTTCTTGTTGGATCAATCCTTTTATCATTATATAATGACTTTCTTTGTCTTTTTATTTTACTATTGTTGCTTTAAAGTCTGTTTTACCTGACATAATAATTGCTACTCCTGCTTGCTTTGGGTTTCCATTTGCGTGGAATATCTTCTTTTACCCCTTTACCTTGAGTTTACACAAATCCTTACATGTTAGGTGAGTCTCTTAAAGACAGCAGATATTTGGTTTATGATTTTGTATCCATTCTTCTAATCTGTATCTTTTAAGTGGAGCACTTAGGCTATTTACATTCAACATTGATGTTGAGATGTGAGGTACAGTCCCAGTCACCATGTTGTTACCTAAGTACTTTGTTTTCTTCATTGTGTTATTGTTTTATAGGCCCAATGAGTTTTATGCTTTCAAGAGGTTGCATTCTAACGTATATCATACTTTTGTTTCCAAATTTAGAACTTCTTTTAGCATTTCTTATAGGGCTGATCTGGTAGTGGCAAATTCTCTCACCATTTGTTTGCTTGAAAATGACTTTATTTTTCTTCCATTTATGAAACTTAGTTTTGCTGGATTCAGAATTCTTGGCTGACAGTTATTTTGTTTAAGGAGGCTAAAAATAGGACCCTAATCTTTTCTGTCTTGCATGCTTTCTGCAAAGTATCCATTATCCTCTTACAGTACTTCTTGTGCCCAAATTTTCTTAGCCATTCTTTCACAATATATTCCAAATCCATTTGTTTCAGTGTACTTCATTGCTACCACCCTAGTCCAGGCCACCATGATCACTCTGCTGGACCATGAGAGCATCTTTCTGACTGGTCTATCTGCTTCCACTCTTATCCGTATTAGTAATTCACATGCCACAAAGCAGTTGGGGTAATCTTTTTTTCTGAAACACATCAGATCTTGGCTCTCCTTAAAACCTTCCAGTGACTTTCAGTTGCAGTTATGATGATACTCAACTCCTTTGATGGTCCACAAGACTCAAGATGATCTGGCTTTTGCCTGCTTCTTCCACTTGTTGTATCCTCACACTCTCACCTACTATATTCTAGCCACAAGTTTTGGGGTATGAAGTTTCAAAAGTCATTCTCATCTTGGGTCCTCTGTACTTATCATTATCTCTGTCTGGAAACTCTATTCTCAGATCTTCAAGTCTGCATCATTCACATCTCAGTTAAAAAGGCACCTCTTCAAAGAGGTCTTTGCTGACCATACAATTTAAAATAACTGTCACACACAATTTAGAGTAATCCCCTGACATCTTTAAATCACATCACTTTGTTTTCATAGCGTACATCCCTACCTTGTGAATCTATTTGCTTCCCTGTTTATATCTGTCTCTGTCCCTTTTCTCTTGTTTTTTAACTTTTCTTTTAGGTTTAGGGGTACATGTGCAGGTTTGTTAGAGAGATAAATTGCAAGTCGTGGGATTTGATGTACAGATTATTTTATCATCCAGATATTCAGCATGTTACCTGACAGGTAGTTTTTCAATCCTCACTCTCCTCCTACCCTCCACCTGGTGTTTGTTCTTCCCTTCTTTGTGTCCATAAATACTTGATGTTTAGCTCCCACTTATACATGGGAACATGCAGTATTTATTTTTCTGTTTATGTATTAGTTTGCTTAGGATGCCTCTAGCTTCATCCATGTTGCTGCAAAGGACATGATCTCATTCTTTTCTATTGTTGCATAATATTCCGTGATGTATATGTACCACATTTCCTTTATCCAGTCTACTATTGATGGGCATTTAGGTTGATATCATGTCTGCTATTGTGAATAGTGCTGCAATGAAC
Organism: Trachypithecus francoisi; assembly: GCF_009764315.1. Taxonomy (NCBI): domain Eukaryota; kingdom Metazoa; phylum Chordata; class Mammalia; order Primates; family Cercopithecidae; genus Trachypithecus; species Trachypithecus francoisi. The sequence continues at coordinate 75,045,036 of NW_022681472.1, read as the reverse complement.
ATACTTGTGCATGCATGTGTCTTTATAGTAGAATGATTTATAATCCTTTGGGTATATATCCAACAGTGGGATTCCGGGTTTGGGAATTCTGTTTTAAGTTCTTTGAGAAACTGTCAAAGTGCTTTCTCCAATGGCTGAATTAATTTACACATCTGCCAACGATGTATAAGTGTTCCCTTTTCTCCACAATCTTGCCGGCATCTGTTGTATTTTGCCTTTTTAATAACCGCCATTCTGACTAGTATGTCTTCTGTCCTTACTTTTAAGAATACGAGCCCCACAAAATTAGAGACATTGATTGACATTCATTACGACAGTGTAGTACATGGCCATAACAAATCCTTGATACATATTTGTTAAATGAATGAGTTAGTTTCATGTTCCACATGATCTATAGTAAGGTGTTCCTTTCAAGATTTTAAAGTCCTTAAGGGCAGGGAAAATAGTGTGTGTATCATTAAAAGAGACATTCTACCCTAGTATGTAATCCCCTGACATGGACTTTCTACCTTGTTTTAGTTTGCTGAACTTAGTACCTTTTAAGGGTAAGCATCCTCCGGAGCTTCACCAGGCATCAATAAGCTGCTTCTAAACACATACCTGTTTATCTTTTCATTTAAGGTTGAGTCCAATCATTATAATTCCTGACCTACAGTACCTGACAAGTAGCTGTAATAAGAGCTGGAGAAACAATTTCTGAATACATAGAATGAATGAATTATTTATTAGCCTTACTTGGGTTCCATCTGTGCCAATCTTGTTCAGGGCTCCAACAGTGCTATACAGAAAGCTGATGATCTTATTGAAATTGTCATCTCCAATGCTCCAGGATCCATCCACCATAAATACCAGGTCAGCCTTGGCCGCCTTACATACTGAAGACCAACAATGAATTTGAGTCGGAGATAAGGGGAAAATGTAGTAGTTATTAAACCAGTAAGACAAGTAATAGTTGCCCTCTGATAAGTGAAGCTCTTTTTCAAAGGGAAGATATAAACTTCTTAATGTTCATATTACAAACTCCTGTAAACTATGCTTCTTTGCTCTAATTACTCTTTTATATCCAAAGCCCCATTCTTATTCATGACTAAGAAGCTTCTATTATGCATGTGGAAACAGAGAAAGAAAAAAGTGTCCACCAACCACAGCCCAAAAGAATGAAAATGAAAGACTAGGAAAAGATGGGACTAAGGGGATTCAGAGATCAAAGAATCAGCAAACACTGTCTAGTGCCAACTGATTGGAAAAAAGGACACGCTATCACTCTGTGCACCCTGTCCTTTTCTTACTGAATTAGCAAGTTAATGTCAGAGAGATTCAATCTCAGCAGAAAAGCATGTGATAAAATGGAAACAGATTAATCTAATTATAATTTGATATTCATTTGGGCTGAGGCCCTAAACAAACAAATTCTAATCTTGGTTAAAAAAAAAATTCTGTCTCTGTCCTTCTATTGCCCACAGATACATGTCAAGAAACGTACACTAATGTTAGCCAAGGGAAAGTATTATCAGCAGGTATTACAGATATCAATAAAACAATCAAACAAGCAAAAAGAATTAAACAAAGCAAACTATACCAATAAAAACCTACTCTACTGAGAACATTTTTTAAAAGTTCTTTTATGTTATCATGTGCTGTTTCAGATTATCTATGCCTCTCCTCCTCTGCATTAGGGTTGATCATTGCAGTTGACTCTGTTTTATGATGAAGCAAACAATTTGCTTTTCAATAATCTGAATCTTTTAATCTTATGCCAACTGCACACAAATATTCTATGAGATAATGTGCCTTTCCCCTTTCTTTAAGGAAAACCTTACTTAGTTTTTATTTTATTAAGTACAACTTTATTGCCTTAAAGCTATTTATAATATAAAATAAACCATCTCCAAGTGAGCTAATACTCTAGGGGCGGTACGGATCTGGTGAAGTTGTTCTCATGAGTATTGAGATTTATAAAATTTTACAAATTTGTGGTTTGGACTTAAAGCTGAAAGGAATAACAAGATCTGCTAATTATGAGTTTATAAACAGGTCATCTGTTTCCATGGAAAGATAAAAATGAAAATTAGGTTTCACTTTCAAAATGAGAGAAAATTCTATTAAAAAATACACTCAAAACGAAAAATTTAGTTAGTAAATCAAAGAAAGAAAATATATCAACATGTATGAAGGAATTACCTCTGGGGTAAAAAGTTGTGTTTTTTTTTTTTTTTTTTTTTTTTGAGACGGAGTCTTGCTCTGTCGCCGGGGCTGGAGTGCAGTGGCCGGATCTCAGCTCACTGCAAGCTCCGACTCCCGGGTTCACGCCATTCTCCTGCCTCAGCCTCCCGAGTAGCTGGGACTACAGACGCCCGCCACCTCGCCCGGCTAGTTTTTTGTATTTTTTAGTAGAGACGGGGTTTCACAGTGTTCGCCAGGATGGTCTCGATCTCCTGACCTCGTGATCCGCCCGTCTCGGCCTCCCAAAGTGCTGGGATTACAGGCTTGAGCCACCGCGCCCGGCCAAAAGTTGTGTTTTTAATGTTCTTCTGTTATGTTTTTTCTATGTTTTAATGTTCGTTTAATAAATATTTAGTATTAGTTTAATAATACAAATTTATTGGCTTTTAAATTAAATATACCCAGGACAAACAAAGCCTAAAATACATAGTGCATTCAAGTTGTAAAAGCACCATCTAAAACCATCACAATGAAAATCTCAGAACCAATGTTTCTACTTTGTCAATCCTTAATTTAATCCCACAGACCTTTCCAGATCACATAAATCTTCTATAAGAATTCATGAATGTTCACAGAATAATATCCACACTCAGCTATCAATAAAAATATTCTGACCTCAGAGCATTCTGTAATATCAGCATCAGAGGTACCTAATTAGTAAATTTATCAATTAGGATTCTGTTTCCAGTTCCAATAGTGAGAACAACCATAGATGTTGAGACTAAAGAAGGCTAGATATGAAGCTGGAAGAAGAAAGAATTCGGCATTCCAGGTAGAGTGAATAGCATTCAAAGATGCAGGACAGCATAAGACATGTATGGGGAACCCTGAGTTGTACAATTTTGCTATTATATAATGTATTCTGGGAAATAATACTGCAAAATAGATTGATTCGTGAAGACTTTGCATGCCATCCTAGGATGAATGTTGAGCTTTATTAGAGTTCTTAATTGCCTCTGTTTCTTTGTGTCTTCCACTCTCTGCAGCATTTGAATCCACTGACTTTAAACTCCAAACAACTTATTTTTTATTGTTTCCCTGGTATGTAACAGGCACTTTAAGATGCATTATGAATGGAAGAACTCCTCCAATACAACCTTCTAACGTGTTCCACTTTCTCCTCTCATTCTTCCAGTCCATCCCCCCTATTTCGCCAAAGTTATCATTCTTAAACATAGATTTCATCAGATCACCCTACCTTCTTACAGATTGTCATGACATGCCATTTCCCACAGGATAAAGCCCAAATTCCTAATTTTGTCACATTAACCACTCCATAACTATCCTCATTCTTTTCTCTTTAGTGCCACACTAAAGCATTTATGATTCCCTAAATCCATTAAGCACTTGGATCACTCTTGACAACGAGTGCTATTCATCCCATTACTTATCTCTCAAACTCATTCTTCAAAATGTAGATCAAATTCCTCTTCCTTATGAGTCATTAGTCTGCAGCAGCATTAACCATTACCACTTCTGGGCTACCATAATACAACTGCTATTTTATAACTCATAAACTTGACTGGTATTTATCTAGGCAAGCACCCATTTCTCTTTAATACTAAAATAAGCAGAGAGCAGCAATCACGTATTATTATTGTATTTCCCACGCCTACCATAAGAGCTTTGAGAATAAATAGTAGGATTAACAAATGTTCATTACTGAAATGAAAAAAATAATGATCACTACTTTGTTGGGGGCCTTTTTAAAGTTACCTTAATAGCTTAGGTAAAAGGTGATGAGGAACTATTGTGATGAGGAAAGAAAACACAACTGGAAAAGACACTTCAGAGTTCGGCTGGGAAACTATTATTGTACCTGAGAAATTACAGACTGGATTTTCACTCACAAATTATGTAATTATTCTTCCTTAATGAATGTTAACTGCTCTCATCTTTCAAAAAATTAGTATTAAACAATTCTGTTAGTAAATCCACTCTTTGTGTGCAGAACTGATATTAAATGGATATCATTCAAGCCCATCATGGTTGATAAGCATTTGTATTAAGGAGAAAATTAGGTAGCACAATAAATATACTTTATTAATACCCTGGTTTTAAATGAACAGGCAAACAAAACCAACACAAATCCTAAACCTAGAATCAGATCATTATTCTATTATTATTTTACCTTCTTTTGCTGGTGGAATGGTTGGTGGAAAAGTTGGTGGTCGTGTAGGAAGTGATTCTGTAAAGGAAAGGGAGAAAGGACATCAGTTCGCCATCTCATCTGTGGGAAAGAGAACAAGGTCATGGAGTACTAAATATTCAGGGGAGTCAATGATTTTGATAACTGTCTTCCCTGAGAATTTAATGAGTACTATAAATCAGCCATAGCCTGTGAAAACTGACTCCATCTATCGTCTCGTCCTCAAACTGAAGGATTGAAATGCCATTTTGCCACCATTCAGTTTACCCACCAGGAGTCAATGAAATCAAACTGTCAACTACAAAGTGGTTCTAATGTTGATTTAAGGCAGGAATCCTGCCAACCCGTTTGAAAGTTCATCTCCTGCTGCTTTCACACACACAATAAACTTCATTTCCATTCTGCCTAAGGATTGACCATCAATCCTTGCTCAATAGCACTTTTCCCTTTCCATCCTGCATCCCCCAGGATATTGGTCACCAGTGGACTCTGATTCATTCTGCTCTGCTCAGACTGCATCTGGAAATGACTTTTGGTTTTGAGGACCAAATGTAACATTGGCAGGCTAAAGTGTGTTTGGATCTTTTCAACCTGGATTATGTGGGAAGAGAAGTCCACGCATAGTGCAGAGGTGTGGCTTGGTTAAAGGATCTGGGGACAGTTAGATCAGAGTAGTGATTATCAATTCTCATTCCAGCTCATGTGGCAAAGCACCAGGAAGTTTTGGTGTCATTAGGCAAACATAAAATACAATGTTATTATGTATTCATTTCTAATTCCTATTTGACACTAAAGACTTAAGAAAAACTAAGAAAATTCTTCTGGTTATCCCAGTTAAATACTCAGGAAAACCCTCCACTAATCATAGCCATTCACAGAGGGGAAGTCTAGCCTCAGGCGATACTGAGCACCAAATAGCTAGAGGGATTTGAGCTCAGGAAGACTGATCATTTGCCAAGAATTTTATAAAGGGTAGTTTCTTCATTGTCAGGAAGGCTAAGAGGTGAGTTGTAAGGTGTCTTCCAACTTTAAGATCCAATAAAATAAAATAATTTAAATAAAATGATTCAACATTAAAAGAATGAGGTAACTATATATTACTAAATGAAAAAATATTCAAGATGATTATTTTGTGAACTAGGTCACAGAATACCATGGCATAATCTCATTTGTGAAAAATAAAACTTACACACACATATATAACTTTTACATTTTATATATATGTGCTTTTTATTTTTCACAAATATGTATATATGTATGTGTGTGAAAAGGAAATATTTCTGAAAAGGAAGAACAAGGAAAGAGGGAGGTTGACAATGCACTTTATATTTCTGTTTTACTATTATGGATATATATCACCGTTATTTTTAAAGGTAATTTTTGAAGCTAAAAACTCACAAAATTTAAAAACTGAGAAATTTTTTGTAACTAGGATTGCAAAACTTTCTTAAAAACCCCACAAAATGTTTCTAAAGCCATTTAAAGAATTTTAAAATTTGTGGAAGTAGTCAGTCATCTTAATAATTGTGCATCTTCTTTAATAGGGAAAATCAAGGCATCTCCTAAGTCTGGTCAATAAATCAAGAATGAAATCAGTAAGAGAGTATGGCAGCGAGATTCATATGACTGGGCAGAACATCTGGCCAAAGAATCTCTTGGGTAAGAAGAACCACAGTGAACTGGGGACACATGTTTATATTCTATATGTGACATACAGATTGTCCCTGTCTTCAAGGATGTGAGGGGCTGTCACTCAAAGAGGGAGTAGTCTTTACCTGCATTGCTTCGAAAGGCTGAACCAGAGCCACCGGGTGGAAGCTACAAGAAGACAGATGCCTCCAACATAAGGAAAACATTTACATCAAACAGAGCTATCCAAATTGGATTTAACCCTAGGTTAGTAGTTAACCAGTGCGGGGTCAAGGACAGGAGAAGCTGAAGTAGATCAGGGGTTCTAAACACAAATGTTTCTACGGGTCAGGTGAGCAATCAATAAGCGCAAAGAAAGTGTAAACATTAAGGTGTAGTAGCAAACTGAAGCACACACGCACTGTCTAAGCAGACAGCACTTGGTTCCAGCAGATAGGCACCATGAAGATAGATACTTAGTGTTGCAAGATATTCTGACTTTTCAAAAACTACTTTAAAACTTAAAAAAGTATGGCCCAGAAAAAACATGCCTGATAGTGAGATCTAGCCTTTAGTTTATGACTTTTAAGAAGATAATAATGGTAACAACAGAAAGTACTTGCTCAATGACATACAGGTTGAAAAGCTCTTCAATGAGTATTCTTTTATTGGTTGTTTACTGCCACCACTTGAGGCAAGAGAGTAGTTAATTTCATTGATGACTGAAAAGCCCAGAGATGCTGAATTGCCCAAAGCCATAATGCTGGAAAGGGGCAGAACAAGATCCTCAAACCAACCACTTGACTCCAAGTCTTGCGTACTACCAAGTTCCTATTAACTTCAAAACTATATGATTTACAATCCATAAGATGGAATTCTAATCAGCAATAAAAAGAAACAAACTACTGACACAATCTATAACATGGATAAACCACAAAAACATATGCTAAGTGAAAGATGCCAGATGCAAAAGACTACATATGGTATATTTCCACTTACGTGAAATGTCCAGAAAAGGAAAATGTATAATAAAAGAAAGTAGATTGCCTGAAGCTCAGGGTGGGAAAGGAGATTGACTGCAAACAGCAGGAAAGGTTCTTTGGGTTGATGGAAATGTCCTGAAATTTAATTGTAGGGATGGTGATACAACTCATTACATGTACTAAAAATCATTGAACTGCACACTTAAAATGGTACTTAAATTTTACATTATGTAAATTATACCTCAAAAATACAAGTGGAATATGAAAATATTGCATATTTAAGTGTCGTGAAATAAAGTCTTTGTATTACATAAAAGAAGATGATTTAATTTATTATACTTTTATCCTCTCTTTTTGAAGATTACACGTGCATGATTTCTCTCTGCAAGTGCCAGAGAGGCTGGAAGAGCTATACACAGGCAGTAATCCCTTCTAAATGCCATGTACGTGATAGAGGGGTCACCAAGAAAGCCCATTGCCCAACACCTATTCAGACACAAATCCTCCTGGAATTTCAAGTTTAAATTCAAGATACTGAGTTAAGCACACAAATGTCCCCCAGAATTCACTACATTTCAAACCATTTTAATGTTTGTGCACCCAGGGTCAAGAATCTTTGACTAGAAGTCTTTTCAAGAAGTTGACACTCCCTTGCTCTTTGGAACATGTTAAAAGAGGTTTGTTTTAATTTTATACTTTGCCTTTCCCTTTAGTGCATCACATCTGCAGTCAGCTTGGAAAAAGTGCAAGAGCTTCTTAGGCAAGCAGTAACTCTAGGGTCAGCTAGTTGGAACATCTTGGCTCCCTTCCCATCCTCATGGCTGTGGTAATATGCCATTGTTTTAATGTCAGAGCCAAGTCCTCAAACTGCATTTCACACTCCACATACCACAAAAGTTCCTTATGGATCTGGATCACAATATAAGTCATTGTCTCAATTGCTTTACTATCGTGTGGACTTCTAGTCTCTTGTGAAACATACATGGAGAATGGGGAAAAAAAACCCATATTGATGACATCAGTGGGTCATAGGCAATGAATTCTGGGACTGAGTAAGAGGAACAAAACTTGTATTACGTATATTCCTGAACAGCAATAGCTAATATTTTTCTATACGGGATAAGGTATTTTCAAAACAGGATGCCTAAAATTCTGTTTGTTCATGGGGAGAGGGATCAGGAGAGAACACACATGACTTACGTGTTTTTTCCATTATGCTCACACTAGGTCCTTCAATCTCCTGGAGCTTTGTATAAACACTGATTTTATATTCAGAATCAGGTTGAAGTCCATAGAAGCAATGCCTGGTTGTACCTCCACCCACAGTTGATTCTTGTTTTTTTGTATCTATAATAAAAACAAAACAAAACAAAACATACGCATATGAAATTTTTGAAACACAGCCATTGGCAGATGATTTGCTTCTAAAATACTTCACATGTGTAGCCCACATCAGATAAAGCCAGAATGAGTTATATTTGTTTGAAGTATTGTATCTTCTTCCAAAGAGTTAATATACTCACTGGTATTTTTCTATGAAAAATCACATTGTATATGTCCAAAAATGATGTTTACTATTAAAGGGCTTCTGAGATCAACTCTGTACTTAATGGAGAACTATTAATGCATGTAATTATATGCACACATCCTAACTGATCTTCTGGACAGGTGCAGATGTGAGGGCATGTTTTTTTCTCTTTTTTCTTTTCTTTTTTTTTTTTTTTGGAGATGGAGGCTTATTCTGTCATCCAGGCTGGAGTGCAATGGTGCGATCTCAGCTCATTGCAACCTCCGCCTCCTGGGTTCAAGCAATTCTCCTGCCTCAGCCTCCTGAGTAGCTGGAACTACAGGCGTGCACCACCATGGCCGGCTAATTTTTGTGTTTTTAGTAGAGACGGAGCTTCACCATGTTGGCCAGGCTGGTCTCGAATTCCTGACCTTAGGTGATCCACCTGCCTTGGCCTCTGAAAGTGCTTGGATTACAGGCATGAGACACCATTCCTGGCCTATTTTTTAAAAACCTGAACTCCTTTTTATTCAGTATGATTTTCTGAACACAGTCCAATGTTATATAACATAAACAGATACTTCCTTTTGGTCTCATATAACTTATTACCACCCAAGAGGATACCCTTCTAGGCAGTGGTCTAAAGATACAGGTATGGATATTAGAAGCCCTGGTCCATGGGTCCAGGTTGTCTTCAAAGCTGCCACAACTGCAGGCAAGAGCTTGCAGCAGCACTGGGATCACCGAGGAGTCCTCACACTGCCCAGTATCTCCTTCTCAGCCTTGACTTTTAACTGACACCAATGATTTCCTTCAATCGCAAAAGACATTCCCAGGGAGTTCAGAGGGGCCTCTTCAAATTCCCAGCATCCACTCTGAAAATCCTTTAATTGAGGAAAAAGAACATGGTGCTTACATAGCATAGGGCCATATATGCTGTAGAACTCAGTCTCTCAATTTCTGGTTCATTTTTTATCGACCAAGGAGACATGTCATACACAGCCAATTCACATGGCACCTCCTCTGTCTTTTTCTCCACCATGACAGAGGCACAAAGAACTCTGGAGACCTGACTAACTATTGGCTCCTTTCTTTGTTCATACGTCCATAGCAAAATTATGTGCATCTCCTGGAAGAACTAGTGCTGGCCCTTAGGTCCTGAGACAGGAATATGGATTAATTACATTCATCATTTCTTGAGGGTTTATTATATCCAGATTCCGTGCTTGCTATTTAATTATAACAACAGCAATAAAGATAATAACAGCCAACATTTAATGAGTGCTTATCATGTGCCAGGCAATATTCTAAGGAATTCACATGTATTATCTCATTTGATTCTTATAACATTTATAATTATTCCCAATTTAAAGAGATGAAACTAAAGGTCAGAAAAGTTAATAACTTCTTCAAGTCCTTATTCTAATTAACAGAACTGAGATTGTTTAAACTGGTAGATAATAGTTGTACATATTTTGGGGGTTTGTGTGATATTTTCATACCTCTATACAATGTGTAATGATCAAATCAGGTAATTGGAATATCCACCACTTCAAACATTTATCTTTCCTTTGTGTTGGGAATATTACAATTCTTTTTTTTCCAGCTATTTTGAAATATACAATTATTGTTAACTATTATTTCCCTACTATTCCCTACTATAGTACTATCAAATACTAAAACTTACTCCTTCTACCTAAGCATATTATTCAACCCCTTGACCCACTTCTGCTCATTCCCCTGAATTCAGAACTCTAAAGCTCAGTTTCAGAGGATGTTGCTTTAATTTCCACTGGTACATTCTAAGCAAATGTAAATGAAATCAATAGTTTTCCAAAATGAAACCATCTGAGAGCTGTTGAGTGCATATGAAATGTGCAAACATGATGGCTAGAGATCAGATGAGGAATCTTTATGACTCAGTGCTTTATCACTCCACAGAGCTTACTTGGGCGGCTTTCATTACTGAAGAGTTTCAAGTGTTTTCCTCATAGGCATAGAGTGTTGTTGTTGTTGTTTTTACCACAATGGACAATTGATTAAGAGGAGGAATCATTGCTACCGTGAAAAAACAATTATTCAAATTTCCCTCTAGATTGATCATCTTATCCATAAATTGCATGTGTTTAATCAAAGCTTCATAAAGCTTTATTTCTAGGGATTGAAAAACTAGTGTTGAAAAACAGCATTGATTAAATATATTACACGTATTATTTAGTGGTTAAAAAGAACTATCCACGCCTTCAAAATGTTATTTGCAGAGCAGTTTATGAAGAATAAACAGAATGTAGAAAATATAAAAGCATACCAGTTGCTTTTTCAACTATAAAATGCAAACATTTTACACAATTTTTGTCTATTTTATAAGTATCCAACCTAGTTAAATTTCCAACTATATTTTGATATGCATGTATTGAAGCAAATATATGTATATTATAATATGCATGTATCAGAATAAACATGATATAGTTATTTAAATTTTGTTTATGGACAAATATAGACTTTTAAAAATATAATTGAATTGAAGCCATTTGTTAAATAGAATTTTAAATTTATTTTTATATATTGTGAATATTAGAGAGTTTCAGAAGTGAACTTCATAATGGAATTTTTATTAATATATTTGTTCAAAGTAAACTACTGTCAACTTTAATCATTTCTTGTTCATATATTATGAAAAATGATAACATTTAAAAATTGTTAAAGTGTTTGTGAGATTATAAATTATGTGAAATGGGTTTGATAGTAAAATTTAGTGAACTCAATGTTTTGTTTTGCTTAGGTCCAAGTTTAGTCTGTGGTTTCCAGGCTCAGAATCCCACAACAACTGTTTTTCTGTTTTGTTTTGTTTTGTTTTGTTTTGTTTGACCCTTACCTATCCGTTAGAGCCTCCTAAAAGCTTCTGTGGGCCACCTGTAATACAAACATTTCCTGAATGTTATGCATGGATCACACTGATCTACCTCCACAAACCTTCCAAGGACTCTCCATGAGTCAGTTCCAGAAATGCGCTTTTCTGTCACATTTCCTATTTCACGTAGAAACCCATGTACTTTAAAGACCCTTGAAAATAGAATATAAGTAGATCTTACTGCTAAAATAATACAGCTATAAACATTGGAAAACTGGAACAAGCACTATAAGATTAATGGCAAACAGTATCAATTTGGTTCCCAATACTAACAAAGAGGGGTTCCATGAATGGGGGTGTATCCATGTTGCTTTTGGCATATGCAATTCAGGCCTATTGGCTTTGCCTTAAGGAAAACATTCAAACTGACCAAATGGTGACTAATTTCCTCAACTCCTCATGCCAAAAGCAGGAAGTTAATTTTATTTTTTGAAACAGAGGGAAAAAATCTGTCTTTATTTGTGCACCATTCTTAGGAAGCAAGACTAAATCCATTCTCCAGATTATAATCATGCCAATAATAACGCCACCAGCTTGACTTACCAAAATGTCCTACAAGTAGTTATTGAGCTCCACAAACAAAGAATATCATAATGTCACTGCTCCAAAAAGTTTAATTTTGATCATAGGTTTTGTTCCATATGGTGTTTTTTTGTGGACCTGGTCTTTGGTAAGGTAGGCTCTCCATTATGCTGCAATTATCTATCCTTTTCAATAAATAATACTGCAAAGCTGACATCTCAGCACCTAAATAGGGACAAGTGGGACAATCCTCTGAACCCTGATCTAAGCAGGTTACAAAGAAATTCATCAAGCTGTGGGGATTAGGGTGGGAATAAAGCATTTGGGCCTATGTGGCATATATTAATAAATAAATGAATTTGAAGGCAACCTTAGGTGCCAAGGCAACTCAAAAACAGCTGAAGAGAGGGATAAAATCCCACAGCATCTGCAGAACTAATGGAGGATCTCACAGGGCTCTGAATTACCCAAGACCAACCAAAAATCTCTCACTTTGGACTGTCCTAGAATTAACCAAAAATCCATCATTTAATTTGGCAAATGGATGACTGAGTCAAAAGCAGATTTTGTTTCAGTCTTTCCTGAGAAGACCTTGTCCTTCTGGTAATCTTTTATTTCTTGGCCATAAAAATGTCATAATATTTACATGGGTAAAGGACATCTGTTGCTTTTGCCTGTCTTGTATCTGAAATCTCTTTCTTTGCATCCATTCCTCTACACTCTTGGTCTTTATGGTTTGGGGAGGATTGAATAACACCCCCACCTCCTGCCACCACCACCAGATACAGGGGTGGAAGGCAACTCAGTCCAAACAGGCAGTTTATTTCATGCCCTTGCACTCAATGACAGATTTAGAGGCATGTGACCCAAACCAGGCCATATGACTCAGTTCCTGGACTTCTGTTGGAACTATTGAGAAAGAGAAGCTCTCTTTTCACCAAGACTGTTAAAGCTGGAAGCTGGGAGAATGTAATTCTGGATCTGACTCACTGAGCCTGACGGAAAATGAAGGCAGAGGAAAGCAGAATACAAGAAGGAGCAAGACTTTATCTCTAGAACATTGAACACCTAGGTCCAGATGTGCCTGAAGCCAGAGACTTTTGGACTTCTTAGTATACTAGCCAATAAATTGACCCTTTGGCTTAAGTTTATCTAGATTTCTGTGAATATTAATAAACAAGCCTGAATGATACAGTGTGGCTATTCTACTTATAAAACCTTGCAAATTTCCAGTTATTGACTCAGTTAATAGACGCAAATGAAATAATTTTACAGAAGCTGAAGCCTGGAGAAGAAAGTTGACCAGCAGTTGTGGTTACAGTGGAGACTTCATCACTGACTTAATCTCAGAATAAAAATGCACATGCTCAAGCTATGAAAAAATATGTGGAAAAAAACTGGAAAAAATTAGCCATCAAACTGTAGGGATTTGACCGAGGCATTCAGAAAGAGGTCAACTGGGATAAAGCTTTACTCCAACACATGGGGAAATTGGGCCTCATTTATTCCTAGTATCTCCTTTGCCTGGGATAGAAAGACTGAAATTTCCACAGAGACAGCATATGTAGCCAATATTACAGTCAAAACACCTGAGGGTCTGAGACTCATCTGCCCGTGGAAGAATAGGCATCTTACCACAAGTCCTTTAAAGGTAGTGAATCAGGATGGTGATCACATTCCTCTGCAAGATAATGAAACTCAACCTAATTCTTCTCCATTCTAAGTAGAAAGACTATTCCTTGCTCTGAATTGTGTGAGTTAAAATATCTAAACACATTTCCTACTGCCACCCTCACACTCACTCCTCCATCAAATATTCCTTTTCAAGTTGTCAATTAGAATCTTCTGCTGTCCAGCTGATAAATTATATTTAGTAAGACAACTGGGTGAATGAGAGGTGGGCTAATTTTTTTCATAAATCTAATCTCTCAGCAACAAATGTTGATGAGAAGTAAACTGAACAATACTTTTGTTCATTCTTGTTCAATTAAGACCATAAAGGTTCAGCTGAAAACATTTCTGGCAGCCTGAAAATAATACTGAGGGAGTACAAGTTCACTTAACTTGAAGATAAAAAGCAAATGTAGACTCATTTGCTGGCAAGCAAAGATCTTGGCTTCAGAAAGAGCTTATTTTGGTTTTAGATGACCAGATCAGTATTATCAGACAAATCAATCATATCCTCTGATGAAACTCTCAAGGCTGCTTTGCAAATATGCTAAACTAAAAGCATTTAATTTAAAAAGCTACGAATATTACTGATTCCATTGATAAAGCCAGTTTTTATACATTGTTGTGTCAACATATATAGTTATAAATTTTTATGAAAGGCAACGAACATCCACAGGAACCCATGTCCCTTCATTTCAATTTCCTAAATCATATAAAAGGATAAATCACATAAAAGAATTGTGGGTTAGTTTGGGAGGATGATTATTATTATACTTAGCATTTTTTCTTAGGCTTAGCAAATACCACTAAATGTCAACCCTTCTATATTAAAGTGTGACTTATAGAAATATAGGAAACAGGCCGGGCGCGGTGGCTCAAGCCTGTAATCCCAGCACTTTGGGAGGCCGAGACGGGCGGATCACGAGGTCAGGAGATCGAGACCATCCTGGCTAACACCGTGAAACCCTGTCTCTACTAAAAAATACAAAAAACTAGCCGGGCGACGTGGCGGGCGCCTGTAGTCCCAGCTACTGGGGAGGCTGAGGCAGGAGAATGGCTTAAACCCAGGAGGCGGAGCTTGCAGTGAGCTGAGATCCGGCCACTGCACTCCAGCCTGGGCGGCAGAGCGAGACTCCATCTCAAAAAAAAAAAAAAAAAAAAAAAAATTAAAAAAGAAATATAGGAAACATAACTCCTTCAGATTTCATAGTTGTTTCTCAAATTGCTGCCTGTGCTTTATCTACTTCTGGCATCCCATCAATCATATTTAACACAACCACAAAATCCATGCAACTTATCCTGACTTTTTCTCCCTCAATGTTTATTCCAGATTAATATCACTCCCAAATGTCAAGCCAATGTCAGGCTGGAAGGATCCTTACATCATATAGAGGGATTCAAGGAAGCAGTGGTGCCGCATGTCCATCGTGATGATATCTTGCCTGGGATTGGCAGGAATTTCTTCTAGTATGTTCCACCTATCTCAGTTCTTATTCTACAAGGGACATATTTCCAAATGCTCTCAGTGCTCTCCTAAAATATGCTTTCCACTTTATGGATTGTATCAAAAATGGGATTTACGGATTTTGAATGTAGCTATAGTCAGGAATATGGGCTACTAAACCCAATCTTATCTGGACTAGAAATAATTAGGTCATCTTGCTTTTCGGAAATGGGGAAACCAAGATCATTTGTCCAGAAAGAATAGGCTACATTTTTAACAATTTTACTCCCACGTTTGGAAGATTTTAAAAAATCATTTGGGATTATTTAGCATCTCCTATAATCCCATAAAATAACAAGACATATCTTTTCTATTGTTTCTATAAATCTGATTAAGTATATTATTTGATTCATCTTCTGAATAGTGTCCATGCTGATATTGGGAAAAGATGATAAACTGGCTCTAGATACTCATTTTTGGGGAATCAGGCATTTGTTGTTGTTCTCAATATTTTTAATGAAGACAGTGAGACATTTTTACTGTTTCAGCTTTGGAACAAAGTCCCAAATTGTGGATGTACGTGAGAACTGTAACGCTGAAGAACTTGTTCATGATGGTATAGATACATTAAATCTCTGTAATGAGGGTTTGTTGTTCACCAGTTATCCCCAAAAGAAAAAGAAACACTAAGAAAAACATTAAATTTAAACTTGATCCCTAGAGAGTGATTACCCAAATTAGAGCACAATATAATTTTAATGTATGCTAGTCTTGGCTATCTGGCTGCTAACATTTTTGGGGTCCTTTCAGTGCACAAAGCACTGTTGCAAATGCTTCATGTGGAATATCTCAGTTTTATCTTCACAGAACTCTAAAAAATCAGTACTATGGTTATACCCATTACCAGATAAGGAAAAGGGAGGTTTGCAGAGGGTTAGTAATTCGCTTACCCAACCAGTCAGACTCTATATGCAGCATAACTGACCAGTACAAATTGCTTCCTCGACAAGAGGGCTGTTGTCTAATGCCACTTGTGTGTTGTACACAGCGGTGTGCAAAGAACCAAATACACAAATGCTTGACAAAAACATAAGTGATGGATTGTACTTACCCTGGAGGGATTCTATAACAACCCTATAGGCTGTGGCATGGCGATGTACCTGCCAGTGGGCACACAAGCTGGTCATTTCAACGTGTTTGGCTTGGAGATTTGTAACACCCAAGAACACTGGAATGAAATGGAAACATAACTGTATTACACTGCAGACAACACCACAAACATCCCTGAATCTGAAATTAACTTCTGGAACAATTTTCACTCAAAGCTGCATACTCAGAGCTGGGAAATCCATCAATTTACAATGAGTTTGTGTACAAAAGATAAATGTTTTATGACTTGAGAAAACAGATTGCAAAACATTATGCATGATGTGGTCTGTCTGCTATGTTTCTTGTTTGTTGTTTGTTAATTGAAGAGGGAGCAGAGAAAAGAGGATGGAAAAAGACAAGAAAGACTGGGGAGAAGAGAGACCAATAAAAAGTCATAGTGCTGGGCATGGTGGCTCACTCCTGTAATCCCAGCACTTTGAGAGGCCAAGTCAGGTGGATCACCTGAGGTCAGCAGTTCAAGACCAGCTTGACCAACATGGTGAAACCCTGTCTTTACTAAAAACAGAATATTAGCCAGGCATGGTGGCGCATGCTTGTAATCCCAGCTATAGGGGGTGCTGTGGTGTAACTAAGGAAGGCTGTGAGGTTGCTACAGGAGCAAAACAGAGGAAATACTTGGAGGTTTCATTAGTGAAGCCACAACAGTGTCACATCAACAGCCAAGCACAAGATCAGAACCACAGTCAAAGGCTTCCTAGGTCTGTTGAAGATGGAGACTATTTCCTTTAAGATACATTTATTCACTAGCTAGCCTTTAAGGTCTCAAGATATTCCATGACAGAGAATTCAGGACACCTATTCTGTAAAAGTGCTGGCCCTACATGCAATCTGGGGGCGCTGGGGTCTGGCTTAATATATGGCCCACTTTTGCCTGACAGTATTGATTAGATTAATTATTTATTAGGGATGAGGGTAAGATATAGGCCAAGTGCATAAAGCCCAATCATTACAATAATAATAGTGATTATTCATTGAATATTTGCCACATGATAAGCGCGCTACATACATTTTTTCTCTGTGATCCTCACAATTTGCCTGAACAATGGTTATTATTATCTTCATTTTAGAATTGAAAAAGCCTGGACTGAGGGAAGTTAAGCAATTTGCCCGAGGCCATGCTAACAAGTAGCAGATTTGAGGCTTATTCTTTCGATAATAATAACATGACTACGATCTCAAGAGTGGGGCACGTGTTGTTGATTGCACTCAGAACTATTTTTATTAGCACATAGCCAAACCACTTGTATTTTGGTCATTTACGTGTTATCTTTAATGTGTATTTTAAAATGTGATTAAAAATCTTGAGTGATACAATGGACTTTGGGAACTAAAGGGGGAGGTTTGGAAGGCAGGTAAGGGATAAAAGAGTATGGATTGGGGACAATATACAGTGCTCCAGTGACGGGTGCAGTAAAATCTCAGAATTCACCACTAGAGAATTTATCCATGTAACCAAAAACCCCTTGTACCCCAAGAGATATTAAAGTTTTTAAAATAAATAAAATAAAATAAAATAAAGATGTCATTTGACTATCAAAAAAGAAAATAAAATGTATCAAAATTATTTGATTGTGGTGATCATTACACATTGTAAACATAAATCATCACACTGAAGACTGCAGATCTGTGTATCTACACCTTGAATATATACAATTTTTATTTGCCAATTATACTTCAATAAAGCTAGAAAAAAAATGAAAGAATAGTGAGTATTTGAAACAACAACAATATCTTGAGGGGTTTATAACAATAGAATTACAAAACAGAAAAAGAGTAGCAAAAAGGAAGAAGGTATTATATATTGTTTAAAAAGTCTTAAGCCAAAAAGCAGTAATTTAAGGTAGACTGGAATAAACTAAGGATTCATATGGAAATCTCTAGGGCATCTATGAAAATTTAGAATATTTAACTAAAAAGCTAGTAGAGCAGAAATTTTTTTAATATATTAAAAAATGAAAATACTGATTTTCTGTTTAGGGTAATTACATGGATTTTGAAAAGTATTTAGGTCAAAAACTGTAAGTCAATTCAAATAAACAAACAGATCATGCGGAGGTATAACAAACTTCAGGAATATGGAACATACATGCTGGAATTTGGAAAACACTGATTAATGCGTGGGTGTCTGGGAGTGGTGTACGTCAATGAGAAGTCCCAGATGGTGTGCAGACAACATGAAAACCCTCAAAGGAGTAGAGAAGGAAGTGCTGAGAATGGGATGGCATGTACTTTTGATGGATGGCATGTGTGCATGTGCAAGGGGGTGGAGTGACCCCTCTGAGAAAAGACAAACCTCCTCCTGCTCCAACTTTGACATTGGTCATCTCGGGCTACAGGCTGTTTGGAAAATTTCACTTAATTTGAAAAATGCCAACACAGATTTTCCAGAAGGAAATCCTATCTGCAATCATCAAGCCTATTTGAAAGCCAGGTACTGACATCCCGCCTGTCAACCAGGACTCCGAACTACCCCGAATATACAGCACACCTTTCTTTCCCTGAAACACCATCCAGAAAGGGCAATATGGAGGAAAAGAAAAATGAATGACCAAATGGAAGCAGGGGTTGAGTGACAAGTTACAGTGAAAAAAAACAGCGAAACCCCGTGTGCTTGGGAGGCTGAGGAGGTTGAATCATGAGGTCAAGAGATGGAGACCATCCTGGCCAACATGGTGAAACCCCATCTCTACTAAAAATACGAAAATTAACTGGGCATGGTGGCATGTGCCTGTAATCCCAGCTACTCGAGAGGCTGAGGCAGGAGAATTACTTGAACCCTGGAGGCGGATGTTGCAGTGAGCCGAGATCGCACCACCACACTCCAGCCTGGGCGACAGAGAGAGATTCCATATCAAAAAACAAAACAAAGCAAAACCCATGTACGGTTGAGGCCACTGGAGATGGCTCTTACATGTTTTCACCATGCCTGTCAGGGCATCGCTGAAGCCTGAGGCCTGGGAGGCAAATATCTTCACATTGTAATCCATTCCACTGAGGAGGTTTGTGATAAGAATGGTGTTAATGTCAGCTCCCACAAATGTTTCCAGTGTTGGACCAGGAACTAAAGAAGAAAGAGGATATATTTTAGTTACAACAAAATATGGGAAAATAGAAGCACTGTTAGATCAAATTGTATTCGCTTGACTGCTTTTCAGTTGCCTAGGATTACACAGCAAGCAGACAGCAGGGTTGAGGTTTCAATCTTGTCTCATCTAGCTCTAAAAACTGCACTAAAGGTTATTTTTAGGGACCTAGTCCTTTCCCCAAATATAGTTTTATCCTCGTGCTTATTCAAAGAAGTTGGTCCACCTCATAGTCTACCATCTGCTATATTGTTATGTACTATGTTGTGATAGGCAATTGAGGAATTTGTCCAATTAAGGAAATAATTCTCAATTGTCCCTTCTAAGGTAACCAACTTTGTTCCCAGCAGACACGCAAGCGGCAGTCATAGCAAATTTTATCATGGAGACCAGGCCAAACCTTGCCACATTGTGAATCAGCATCAATGCTACCACTTTAGTTTTATCTACTCCTTTTAGGATGTTTAATACCAGACAGATTATGCTCTTATTCCAACGCCCTTGATTAGCTAGCATTTTCAGGCCTTTATGTTTTCACCTCTTCTTCAATCTAGTGGGGTCTTTAATGAAGCCTTAAAAACATTTGTTGCTAAAGCCTATACAAATTTATTTACCTCCTGCCTCTTTCCAAGCATCCTCATTCTTTAAGAGCTTTGAGTTAGTGACACGTTCTCAAAATACTCATCACTTTCCTCCAGAAGGCCCCTTCCAATAATACATTTATATGTTTCTCTATGTATGTGTTAACTCAGTAGCGATGGTCCCATGCCCCACACGTACAATGCAAATGACCATACATGTATATTTCTCCCATTTGACCTAAAACAGGATTTCTCAGCCTCAGCACTATTGGTATTTTGAACTGAAAAATTCTTTATTCTGGGGCAGAGGAGTACTGTCAATGGTAGCATGTTTAGCAGTACCCATTAGATTCCAGGAGCAAGTCCTCCCTCACCAGTTGTAACAATAAAAAATGTCTCTGTTGGGGGGCAAATGACATCAACTGAGAACCACTGGCCTAAAATAAAGCTTTTCGTGCTTAGAAAGCCTGATCAATATTTGTAAAATGATCCAAAGAACAAATTAAGCAAAGCTGTCTTACAAATTAACGTATGCTTCAGGCCTAAAGCAAAGAGACAAAAACACTGGTGATGCATCCCAAAGAATGAGCCTGGAGCAGGCTCATGCATCCATGTTCTAGTCTTACTATTTTATTTTCCTGGTTATAAAGATGCTTGTCTGGAGAAACTGGAGGTGGGAGTATTTGAGTCTTATGGGCCTGAAGACAACAGCACGTGGATAATGGGACACAATAGAAAAGGCTGAAAATTGATATGGGACGAGAACCACATCTCAGATGAAAAATTGAGACTAACAGAGTTTTTGAAGGCAGAAAGGGCTTACATTTTATTTTTATTTTTTGAGACAGGGTCTTGCTTTGTTGCCCAGGCTGGAGTGGTGTGATCACAGCTCACTGTAGCCTTGACTTATCGGGCTCAGGCAATTTTCCCACCTCAACCTCCGAGGTAGCTGGGACTATGGGTGCATGCCACCACACCTGGCTAATTTTTGTATTTTTTGTAGAGACGGGGTCACACTATGTTGCCCAGGCTGGTCTCAAACTCCTGGACTCAAGCAATCCACCCTCCTCAGCCTCCCAAAGGGCTGAGAATATAGGCATGAGCCACCACACCCAGACAGCAGAAAATGTTTTAATGACCCTAAGAATGTTTTTAAAATTTTCCTGCCAAATTAAGAAAAATGATTGGAGATGTCCCTTCTGCTGAATAACTAGAGCACTGCAGGCCCAGGTCTAGAAAACTGAGAAGACCCTAATAACATCAATTCTAGTCTCCTGTTTAAACTTTGTGAGATTGCTAAGAATGGGGAGATGGCACTGTAAGAGGTGCTGGTGCACACGGTCTCCTCTTCACAGGCGTACAGACCAAGGGTGCGATTACTTTCTACTTGGATCATTTTCATGCCTTCAAGATATAACGATGTGGGAGGTAGAGGTGAGAGGGATCCTCTTATGGAGGTGGCTAAGCGACTGGTGGAAAAGCATTTTACTACTGTGATGAGTTTTTTCCCCCCCAATATCATTTCTAAACTGGGGAAACTAAGAAGTTGGTAAATGAAATTTTTCCAACTAATCCAAGAAGTAAGAGGTAGAGGAGAACTTTGAAATCCGAAATTCCAAATGTTTAGAACTTATATCTTCATTGAGCATAAAAGCTTCCTATAAAGTCAAGGTCTCCTTAGATTGATTCCTGGTCTAGGGTATGATTAGGTCAAGTATATACCCAATATATATTCTTCTAATTGATGTGCCCAGTAGTTTTCTATGTCACGTCATAGCTTCATCATCCTGATAATATCTACCTTATCACTAACCATACTAAAACACTTTATTTTTCCAAAACAAGTAAGAGTTTCTCCCTACTTCTTTAAAAAGTACAACCAAACATAAAGTGTTATAAGAAAACAATTTATCTTAAAAGACATTTTAAGTGACTACTCACTTAAAATATTGATTGTATTGATATCAATACAATACTAATTGTATTGATATCAATTAGTATCAATACAAATTGATAATATTGTATCAATATTATTTACAAAGCCTTACTTACCACTGACAGGTTTGTAGACAATTCTATAGCCTTTCACTGGGGAAGATGGGGGGTCCCACGTAATGCGCAACCGGTTATACCATTCCTCCGACACCCGCAAGTTCTGGGGCCCTGAGGATGGTACTGAGCAGAAAAGAAAAGGAAAAACAGGGATTCACTGTAATTTCCTTCTGTATGTCCCACTCTGTTGCCACCAAAATATAAGACATCTTCCCACAAAATTAAAAATATTTAAAAGTGAAAGTACACTGAAACACACAATGAGAAGCCTTTGAGAGTCTGTGGTTGTTTTTTTTTGTTTGTTTGTTTGTTTTGTTTGTTTTTTCTTTGAGACAGAGTCTCACTCCTTCACCCAGGCTGGAGTGCAGTGGCACGATCCCCGCTCACTGCAACCTCCACCTCCTGGATTCAAGCAATTATCTTGCCTTAGCCTCCCAAGTAGCTGGGACTACAGGCACGTGCCACCACATCTGGCTAATTTTTTGTATTTTTAGTAGAGACGGGGTTTCATCGTGTTAGCCAAGATGGTCTTGATCTCCTGACCTCATGATCCGCCTGCTTTGGCCTCCCAAAGTGCTGGGATTACAGGCGTGAGCCACCACGCCTGGCCTTCAATATTAAATATATGGGAAATAACTGCTCTTAGGACAAAACACTTTTATCTGAAATGTAGAAGTCTTTCATTGTTATTTTCATTCCCTTTTCATCAGTTAATTTTAGGTATAATTGAATTCAATCGTGTTTATTAGAAATGTCTGTCTCCACGCCACTCTGTTCCACTAAGTATATGTGAACAGCAATATTGTGGGCATGTTCATAGAATGTTAATGGTGATTATTCTCAGAGGTAAGTTTCTGATTTTTTTTGCTTTCATCTTCATATTTCCTATATTGTTTGAAGTTTTATATTATTACTTATCCATTTTTTTATCAAAACATTACAGTCATTTATATGGAGCATTATTATAAATTTGTATGCATTTTGTCATTATCATTTTGTTGTTGATAAAACTTAGTTGTGTTGGCCACTGCTTAATCATGCTTAGATCATCCACTAATACTTCAAAATAATTTCACTATATAGAGATTGTTAAGATGTAATGGCATTTCTGTAATAAGATTTAGGCCCTATTTTCATACTAATAATCTTTAAATAGTTTTTATTTAAAGACAAATAAATAATAGCAAGTATTTACTTTGCTAGGTAAAATACTACTTGATGTTTTCTTTAATTGTTGCTTAAGTCTGTGGTTTTGGTTTTCAAACATTTATTTAGCAGCAACATACCAACATCTGCTAGAAATTCCAGTGCATAGACCAAATCAAGATGCCAATATACTGGTAAAGGTGGAGTGAAAAGTTTGAAATCTCCCTATAGCTCTACTCTTCTGTTTTCCTTCTTTCTTTCCTCATGTCGCCTGAGGAAACAACTATAGCAGCTCTGAGGACTCACAATACTCTGGGTGATGTTTAGCAAAATGTGCAGGCTTGGTGGGAGTCTGGGTGGAGGCACACGGCATAAGCATGGGAGGAGGGAGTGATGCCAGCACTGTTAAATGAGGAGATGATATCTATTTGCCTAGCTAAGTAGAATCAGGACTCTGGGCTTCACAATTTTAATGATTTTCACAAACTTATTTGAAAACTCCACACTTCAGTGCCCAGGTACAGAATTCAGCCCTTGACACCATTTTGAACCTAACCACATGTCACCATTTGGTAATTATGATGGATAAAGATGGTCACAGAGTTTTTGACCCTCCTTCCATTGACAGGTGGGGCTATGACTATTTCTTTGAATCTGGGTGGGTTCTATGACTACCTTGACCAATAAATAGACTGCACCAGAAAATACACTAGCAGTTTCAATTTTATGCCTCTTGGAACTCTTACTGTTACAGTCCTGAGTTGACACGTAAGAAATATGACTGCTTTGCTGGAAAGACCACATGGAGAAGCTCTGAGACTAATGGAGAGAGAGAGCGACTCAGCTGGGTCCAGGCTGCTTGCCACCCCCACCAAGATGCCAGACATGTGGGTAAAGTTGTCCTGTACTCTCCACACCAGCCTAACCCTCAAACGAATACCACCAGGTGACATAGATCAATCCCATGTGGAGCAGAATTTCCCAGCAAGTCCTGCCCAATTTCCTGACCCACACAATTGTGAGATGTGATAAAAAAAAAAAGGTCACTGTTTTAAGCCATTAAGTTCTAGAGCAGTCTTTATGCAAGAATAGACAATCAGATCAATAATGAAGACAACTAAGACTCTGTAATGCTTTAATCAAGGGTTTTCATGCATCTTTCTCATTTGAGGACCATGGTCAATCCTTCTTAAACAAGCGTTGCATGACGCCTCCTCTGTGCCATCCAGCACCATAGGAGCTTGGCATGCAGAAGTGAACAGTATTGATGAGGCCCCAGGCTCTCATGGTGCTTGCCTTCCAGGGGTGGGAGACAGACAGTGAGCAGATACATGAATAAATAAGAAAACACCAGAGAGTAATCAGTGCCATGATATGACCAAAAGCAACAAACAAAAAATGATATCATAGACAGTGGGGGCTACTTTGCATGGGGTGGCCAGAAAAAGCTGAGGAGGTGATGTTGAGCTTAGACCAGGATGAACAGAAAAATTCTGACATGCAAACATCTGGGAAAGCATATTCCATGTAGAAGGAATTGCTAGGGCATGGGGCCTAGAGCAGGAACAACTTCAAAGAGTCCAGTGGAGGGCAGAAGGGGAGGTATGACTGGGGAAATGGCCAGGAGGGGAGATCAAAGAGATCAGCAGGATCCAGGTGGTAGGTTCATCTTTGTAAGGCACAGAAAGACGTAGGATTTTATCCTGGGTACAATGAGAAGCCATTGGGAGGCTTAGAACAGAGGTGCAGATCATTTATCTGCTGAAAATCTCCTCAAGCTGCTATGAGAAGAATAGGAGATGGCATGAGTAGAAGCAGGAAGACCTGACAGGAGGCTAGTACACTTATCTGGATGAGAGAGAGTGTGGCTTGCATAAAAGGGAATGAATTAATGGCATTTTCAGCA
Source organism: Trachypithecus francoisi (assembly GCF_009764315.1). Taxonomy (NCBI): domain Eukaryota; kingdom Metazoa; phylum Chordata; class Mammalia; order Primates; family Cercopithecidae; genus Trachypithecus; species Trachypithecus francoisi. The sequence continues at coordinate 75,020,059 of NW_022681472.1, read as the reverse complement.
ACCTAGATGACACTGGAGACTTATTTTAAGTGAAGTAACTCAGAAATGGAAAACCAAACATCGTATGTTCTCGCTTATAAGTGGGAGCTAAACTATGAAGATGCAAAGGCATAAGAAGGATACAATGGACTTTGGGGACTCCAGGGGATCAGGTGGGAAGGGGATGAGGGATAAGAGACTACCAGTTGGGTTCAGTGTATACCACTCGGGTGATGAGTGCACCAAAATCTCACAAATCACCACTAAAGAAATTACTCATGTAACCAAATACCACCTCTTCCCCAAAAACCTATGGAAATAAAAGTAAATTAATTAAATAAAACAAAAATAAGAGAGAAAGTGTGGCTTGGACTAGAGCACACCTGTTAGGTGAAGAGAAATTAGGCACTCAGAATACATTTTGATGAATCAACAGGACCTTGATGAATTAAACTCTGGAAGAGAAAGATCTAGTGGTTTTTCAAGTCTTCACTTCCACAGAAAAGGAAACTGCAGCCCAGAACATTTAAGCAATTTGCTCAAAGTCACATAGCTTGTGTATGTAAAGACAGGATGCAGACAGATTTCCTGTTTCCAAATCTTTTACTTTCTTCACTGTAATCTACTTATCTTTCAGGGTGCATTACAAGGGACAAGTCAGCTTATATCCAAAGGGAGAAAGCTTCACTTACAGGTTTTCCCAGGAGCAGAGACACTGACACCTTCTCCATCTGTGTAGATGGGAGTCACTGTGACTTTGTATTCAGTATCAGGAAGCAGAGGCTTCAGAAGGAGATTGTTCTGGCTTCCAGGCACCATAACCTGAACAAAAAAGCAAAGGACCACAGTCTTAGTGAGACCTGTTTCCACTGATTTGCTAATGAAGCACAACTTTACACATTTTGAAACAATCAAAAGCAAACAGATGTGCTTTGAGAGTGAGTAGAAAAGAAAGGGCATTCGTGCAAAAGCATTTCTTCCAGGGATGCCCTCTCTCACCACTCCTATTCAACATAGTGTTGGAAGTTCTGGCTAGGGCAATCAGGCAAGAGAAAGAAATCAAGGGTATCCAGTTAGGAAAAGAAGAAGTCAAATTGTCCCTGTTTGCAGATGACATGATTGTATATTTAGAAAATCCCATCATCTCAGCCCAAAATCTCCTTAAGCTGATAACCAACTTCAGCAAAGTCTCAGGATACAAAATTAATGTGCAAAAATCACAAGCATTCTTATACACCAGTAACAGACAAGCAGAGAGCCAAATCAGGAATGAACTTCCATTCACAATTGCTTCAAAGAGAATAAAATACCTAGGAATCCAGCTTACAAGGGATGTAAAGGACCTCTTCAAGGAGAACTACAAACCACTGCTCAGTGAAATCAAAGAGGACACAAACAAATGGAAGAACATACCATGCTCATGGATAGGAAGAATCAATATCGTGAAAATGGCCATACTGCCCAAGGTTATTTATAGATTCAATGCCATCCCCATCAAGCTACCAATGACTTTCTTCACAGAATTGGAAAAAACGGCTTTAAAGTTCATATGGAACCAAAAAAGAGCCCGCATTGCCAAGACAATCCTAGGTCAAAAGGACAAAGCTGGAGGCGTCACGCTACCTGACTTCAAACTATACTACAAGGCTACAGTAACCAAAACAGCATGGTACTGGTACCACAACAGAGAAATAGACCAATGGAACAGAACAGAGTCCTCAGAAATAATACCACACATCTACAGCCATCTGATCTTTGACAAACCTGACAAAAACAAGAAATGGGGAAAGGATTCCCTATTTAATAAATGGTGCTGGGAAAATTGGCTAGCCATAAGTAGAAAGCTGAAACTGGATCCTTTCCTTACCCCTTATACGAAAATTAATTCAAGATGGATTAGAGACTTAAATGTTAGACCTAATACCATAAAAACCCTAGAAGAAAATCTAGGTAGTACCATTCAGGACATAGGCATGGGCAAGGACTTCATGTCTAAAACACCAAAAGCAACGGCAGCAAAAGCCAAAATTGACAAATGGGATCTCATTAAACTAAAGAGCTTTTGCACAGCTAAAGAAACTACCATCAGAGTGAACAGGCAACCTACAGAATGGGAGAACATTTTTGCAACCTACTCATCTGACAAAGGGCTAATATCCAGAATCTACAAAGAACTCAAACAAATATACAAGAAAAAAACAAACAACCCCATCAAAAAGTGGGGAAAGGATATGAACAGACATTTCTCAAAAGAAGACATCCATACAGCCAACAGACACATGAAAAAATGCTCATCATCACTCGCCATCAGAGAAATGCAAATCAAAACCACAATGAGATACCATCTCACACCAGTTAGAATGGCAATCATTAAGAAGTCAGGAAACAATAGATGTTGGAGAGGATGTGGAGAAATAGGAACACTTTTACACTGTTGGTGGGATTGTAAACTAGTTCAACCATTATGGAAAACAGTATGGCGATTCCTCAAGGATCTAGAACTAGATGTACCATATGACCCAGCCATCCCACTACTGGGTATATACCCAAGGATTATAAATTACTCTACTACAAAGACACATGCACACGTATGTTTATTGCGGCACTATGCACAATAGCAAAGACTTGGAATCAACCCAAATGTCCATCTGTGACAGACTGGATTAAGAAAATGTGGCACATATACACCATGGAATACTATGCAGCCATCAAAAAGGATGAGTTTGCGTCCTTTGTAGGGACATGGATGCAGCTGGAAACCATCATTCTTAGCAAACTATCACAAGAAGAGAAAACCAAACACCGCATGTTCTCACTCATAGGTGGGAACTGAACAATGAGATCACTTGGACTCGGGAAGGGGAACATCACACACTGGGGCCTATCAGGGGGAGGGGGGAGGAGGGAGGGATTGCATTGGGGAGTTATACATGATATAAACGTTATGCACATGTACCCTAGAACTTAAAGTATAATAAAAAATAAAAAAATAAAAAAATAAAAAAAAATAAAAAGAAATTCCCATCATAGTAACCCTTAGTTTATAATCACTAATACAGAAGGTTTAAATTTGATGCTCTTAAGCTCTAAGGAATATTCTTCTCTCAACATCTTCTTGGCATTTGTAAAGTATCCAGAAGAGAGAATAATGGCCTGTTTAGATAGCAGGTGTCTATGGATTGGGAGAGTTCATTCTATAATCCAGCCTGCTGCTTATCATTTTTTGTTTTACTTAAGTATCCTCTTGCAAAGTCAGCCTTCCATTCTTTCCTGCTTCAGAGATAATCAGACCCCAGCATTTTCTTCTTTCAGTTAGAAAGGATGGATCCTAGCCAAGAGCAACAGAACCACACATTAAAGCCAAGTTTTCTTGAGCTGAAGCATATTTACCAGCAACACTAAAAAATGGTGCAGCTTTTTTATTTCTGAAAGGAGTTGTCTTCCTCAATCTAGAATCACCATCACTCTGTGTCTAAAAGGCTGTCCAAACAAAAAAGAAAAGGAGCAGTGGGTTTGACATCGCACAAGTGAGTGCAGGGCGCCATGTGGCGGCTGTGTGAACTCTGCCACCTCGAAAAGAATCGTCTGGACCAGAAAAGCCACATGGTCTCAGTGCTAAAACCACAAAACTTTCTGTCTGTGCTCCAGGAGTGAGGAGCTGGCCCATCACTGGGCCATTTAAAAACTTAATCATGGCTGGAAAAGTGCTAGGATGTAAGAACTGACTCAAACGGGTTTAAGGGAGTCACAAGACCAGGACAGCTGGAGTTACTTTTCAAGCACTGGGTAAAATGCCAGCAGGCAAAGGGCGATGCTGTCTCCTTCTGGATGAAGGAAGGAACCTATAAATCATGGAATAAGCTCTAGAAAGCCTCGAGTTGAACCCAGAAGCAGCTGTTGCTAAGATATTGCTAAGCTTTAAAAGCAATTTTTAAAATATGAAGCGAGGAAATCTAAATTAGGTGATTTTATGTGAGATTAATATGATTTTGCTCCTCATCGGAAAGGGCCATTGAAATGTACAGGTCTGAATTGATGTGTGGACTCGGGGTCCTGAGAAGGAGATATTTACAAAGGAGCTCTGCTTTATTCCAGAATGAGTTAGACGGCCCTAGCACTAAGAAAGGGTAAGAGAAGAATTGAGGTTGCCCTGACTTGTATTACTCCATCAACATAGCTTCCCTCAGAGTGTTTCTCTTAAATGTAACCCAGCTGAAGCAGAGCCTGGGCATTCATTTCAATCTGTCCATCTAGCAAACCACCCATGTTGATGTTAATAATGTCTTCTTTCAAACTGAGAAGCACACGGTCTTGGAATTCACCAATTAAATTTAGTTCATGGAATACTAAAAAACAGTGTGACTGTTTTAGAAGACTCATTAGCTTGCCAGGAGTAGTTGCTGTGATTTATAGTAAGAGGTCTCCCTTACCTAGCAATTATTATGTGCCAGGTGCTGCTATAAGCATTCTGATATAGCATATGCAGACTGAGTAAACCTTATCAGAAATGCTTGAGACCAGAAGTGTTTTGGATTTGAGATTTTGTTAGATTCAGGAATATTTGTAGATGCATAAGGAGGTATCTTGGGGATTAGACCCAAGTCTAAACACACTATTCATTTACATTTCATATATACTTTATATACATAATCTGAAGGTAATTTTATACAATATTTTAAATAATTTTGTGCATAAAACAAAGTTTGTGTTAATTACTTCTATGTGAAATTTTCCACTTGTAGCATCATGTCAGTGTTCAAAATGTTTTGGATTTTGGAGCATTTCAGATTTTGAATTTTAGGATTAGGAATTCTCAATCTATAATTCACTTAATCTTCACTACCTCCTTTTGAAACATGGGGTAACGTCACACTCATTTCACAGATGAGAAAAGTGAGGTCCATAGAGCTATTGAGTAAAAGAGCCATTCCGAAACCCCAAGAATCTTGTCTGGGCCTTTGTCCTCTACTCCACATGACTGCACCACTTGAACTTTCTTACCCTATTGATACTCATTCTCAAGAGTAAAAAGCAATCTCCTCTTGGGTATGCAAAGTTCCTCTTGCCTGGCCTCTGCTTGTTTGGACAAAGCAAAGTAAAAAAATGTGCTCCTACTAAAAACAAATGCTGCAGGTCAGAACAGATGCTGGTTTTATTTATAAAACAATTCTGTAAAAAATGTTCATGGTTAGATGGGATGCAAATATAACTAGTGAGCTTCATGCTTTTATTTTTTTTCAGAAATGGATTTTCATGTCTGGACCTAATATCACCCAAAGCTTTTCAGAGCAACCTGGACCACATCCAACCAGCTGTTCCTACAGTAGAAAGAGGATTCCCTGTATCTTGCTGTGTTCCCATCTTATGAAGTTCAGTTCTACATAGTGATTCTCAAACTCTTTGTGGTGAAGGACTAGGTGGTGGTGGTGGTGGTGGTGGTGGTGGTGTCATTTTAATTCCCATCCATTGCAGACCAGTATTTGTAAAATACGATAAAACCAAGTGGTTAGAAAAGTGATCATGTTCTCAGGTTGTTGCAGTAATGTCAAATGGCTATCAATGTTTCTAAAATGTTAATCTTAATATCTGAACTTATCATGTAGTCATCTAGCAGACTGAGTCACACTTTGAGTATTCTTCCTCTAGACATATTCTTGCAACCCAGAATTCAGGTTAGAGCTACAGATTTTTATACTTAGGCTCTAGAAAATTCTGAAATCCTGACTAGCCTTTTAAAATAAATGAGAGACCTTCCTATCCTGAAAACAAAAAGTATAGCAATGTCATTGTCACTCCTCCACATTCCAAGACAGAGTTGAAAGTCAATCCTTATAAAATATGTGACAGGTACTACAATTTTATTTCTAAGAATTCAAAGATTTTTTTTAAATCTAGAAATATTTGATAGGTATAATTATATCTAGAACATATAGAAACACTTCATTTACCTCAACTGGAAACGTAAATTAAATTCCCCTTGTTTTACATATATTTAAGCTGAACTTTGGTCTATGATGTTATAGTACACAGTGTATAACATATACATACACTATTGTCCAACTTCAATACACAAGCTTATTATTTCTTTGTGTAAATTTAATCAGTCTTGAGAGTTAAGGAAGGTTTGGTATTCCTCTTATCTTGACACATTTCCTTTCTTGATTTCATAATATGTCTTAGCCATCTGTCTTTCTGTGCCATATGTTATTATTTTAAGATGTCATTTGGCCCATGTGATTTCAAGACCCTTGGACTTTAATACAGATGTGCCTCTGCCTGTCCACCTTAGTTTCATAATCCAAATTTACATGCAGTCCACTTTCTGTCTCTAGTCATAATACATTGCATTTGTATTGCAGTAACGGTTCATAAAACACTGATATAAATTTTCAAAGAACCCTCAGGTGAGTCCCTGAGAGGGTGCCTGTAAATCAAGTGTGCACATATCCTATTTAATTAAAATCCTCTAAAGGAGCTTGATACTTAAAGAATTCTACAGTAGGTTCTTCTGTCTAGCAAAAGAGAGAAAGAGAAAAAAAACAGTTTTGTGCAGCAAATAAGCACCACCAAATTTATCAATATTTTTCATTTTTACTACAGGTTTGTTTAACTGGGTCAGAGTGTTTAAGACTTTTGATCTTTTTTTCCCTTCATCTAGGTGTCCAACTATTTCAAAAATAAACAGTGTGAAATGAAAGAAAGTAGAAAAGGAAAAATTATCTAGAGACAACCCAAAGTAAATATTATTATTATTTTACCTTGCATAGCTTACGAGTGCATGCATGAGATTAAATTGTTATTCTTTCCAAATGAACAGGAATAATTCACTAAGAAGCTTAATGTATTTCTTAGAAAGAATAAAAAACAAAAAGCAAACAAACCAAAAATAAAATTTAAAAAAGCCTCTCACTCTGGGAAGTTTTCATGGGCTCATTTTTAGGAACTAAATTACAATATGAGAAAAATAACACAGAAAATAAAATATCACAACTTATATATTTAATTACCATTCCTAACCAAAATTTTATTTTATTTTTTTTAATTTGCCAATCATGAACCATTTGAAGTGTATGGTCTGAGTGAATTTGTAATTCAACCTATTTTGTTCAAGAATCCATTCACTTTTCAAAAGTACTCCCAGAACAGTAAAATGGCCTTCTGGTTCTTCACAGTAGGTGTGGTCTATCACTATGTCCTGCAATATTTCCTCCATTAGTCAGAAATGAAGTACTTTCCTTAAAGGATTTTGGGCTCAAATAGTTGTTTGTATAAGCACATAAATAAAAATAACTTCCCATTGAAGCCTCTTTGAGAAAGGAAGGCAAAGGAATGATAATGTTATACTTGAGCAATAATAAATCTTGTAGACTTCTTTCCCAGAGTGTCAGAAATAATGCAGCAGAGGGCAAGAAATGCAAGTAATGAGCTAAATAAACATATTTTACAACTCAAAAGACAAATTCTTCTGGATGCATACTGGAGTTACCTGGTTTGATCAGAAACATGTATAAGAAAGAATTTCCAGGTTCTAGACTAAAAGGAATTATAATGATATAGTGTAAATTTAGAATACATGGGAAGGCCATGATTAAAAGTGTACCAGACCATGATTAAGGGTGTATCACTGATTTTGGTGCCCGGGCAAGATGACCAAATAGGAACAGCTCTGGTCTGCAGCTCCCAGTGAGACCAATGCAGAAGGCAGGTGATTTCTGTATTTCCAACTGAGGTACCCAGTTCATCTCATTGGGACTGGTTAGACAGTAGGTGCAGCCCATGGAGGGTGAGCATAAGCAGGGTGGGACATCGCCTCACCCAGGAAGCACAGGGGATTGGGGAACTCCCCCTCCCCTAGGCCAAGGGAAGCCATGAAGGACCATGCTGTGAGGGACAGAGCTATCCAGCCCAGATACCATGCTTTTCCCATGGTCTTTGCAACCTGCAGACCAGAAGATTCCCTTGGGTGCCTATACCACCAGGGCCCTGGGTTTCAAGCACAAAGCTGGGTGGCCATCTGGGCAGACACTGAGCTAGCTGCAATAATTTATTTTCATACCCCAGTGATGCCTGGAATGCCAGTGAGACAGAACCATTTACTCCCCTGGAAAGGGGACTGAAACCAGGGAGCCCAGTGGTCTTGCTCAGCAGATCCGACCGCCACAGAGCCCAACAAGCTAAGATCCACCATCTTGAAATTCTCGCTGCCAGGACAGCAGTCTGAAGTCAACCTGGGATGCTCGAGCTTGGTGGCGGGAGGGGCGTCTGCCATTAGTAAGGCTTGAGTAGGCAGTTTTCCCCTCACAGTGTAAACAAAGCTGCCTGGAAGTTTGGACTGGGCAGAGTCTACCGCAGTGCCACAAAACCACTGTTGCCAGATTGCCTTTCTAGATTCCTCGTCTCTGGGCAGGGAATCTCTAAAAAAAAGGCAGCAGCCCCAGTCAGGGGCTTATAGATAAAACTCTTATCTCCCTGGGACAGAGCACCTGGGGGAAGGGGTGGCTGTGGGCGCAGCTTCAGCAGACTTAAATGTTCCTGCCTGATGACTCTGAAAAGAGCAGTGGACCTCCCAGCACAGTGCTTGAACTCTGCTAAGGGACAGACTGCCTCCTCAAGTGGGACTCTGAACCCCATACCCCCTGATGGGGAGACATCTCCTAGCAGGAGTCGACAGACACTTCACACAGGAGATCTCCAGCTGGCACCTGACAGGTGCCCCTCTGGAATGAAGCTTCCAGAGGAAGGAGCAGGCAGCAATCTTTGCTGTTCTGCAGCCTCCACTGGTGATACCCAGGCACACAGGGTCTGGAGTGGACCTCCAGCAAACTCCAGCAGACATGCAGCAGAGGGGTCTGACTGTTAGAAGGAAAACTAAAAAACAGGAAGCAATAGCATCAACATCAACAAAAAGGACGACCACTCAAACCCCATCCAAAGGTCACCAGCATCAAAGACCAAAGGTGGACAAATCCATGAAGATGAGAAAAAAAAAACAACGCAAAAAGGCTGAAAATTTCAAATGCCCCTTCTCCTCCAAAGGATCACAATTCCCCCAGCAAGGGAACAAAACTGGATGGAGAATGAGTTTAATGAATTGACAGAAGCAGGCTTCAGAAGGTGGGTAATAACAAACTCCTCCGAGCTCAAAGAGCACGTTCTAACCCAATGCAAGGAAGCTAAGAACCTTGATAAAACATTACAAGAACTGCTAACTAGAATAATCAGTATAGAGAAGAACATAAATGACCTGATGGAGCTGAAAAAAACAACGTAAGAACTTCGTGAAGCATACATAGGTATAAATAGCCAAATTGATCAAGTGAAAGAAAGGATATCAGAGATTGAAGATCAACTTAACGAAATAAAGTGTGAAGACAAGATTAGAGAAAACATAATAAAAAGGAACGAACAAAGCCTCCGAGAAATATGGGACAATGTGAAGAGACCAAATCTGCATTTGATTGGTGTACCTGAAAGTGACAGGGAGAATGGAACCAAGTTGGAAAACACACTTCAGGATATTATGCAGGAGAACTTCCCCAACCTAGCAAGACAGGCCAACATTCAAATTCAGGAAATACAGACATCACAAAGATACTCCTTGAGAAGAGCAACCCCAATCATCAGATTCACCAAGGTTGAAATGAAGGAAAAAATGTTAAGGGCAGCCAGAGAGAAAGGTCGGGCTACCCACAAAGGGAAGCCCATCAGACTAACAGCAGATCTCTCTGCAGAAACTCTACAAGTCAGAAGAGAGTGGGGGCCAACATTCAACATTCTTAAAGAAAAGAATTTTCAACCCAGAATTTCACATCCAGCCAAACTAAGCTTCATAAGTGAGGGAGAAATAAAATCCTTTACAGACAAGCAAATGCTGAGGGATTCTGCCACCCCCAGGCCTGCCTTACAAGAGGTCCTGAAGGAAGTACTAAATATGGACAGGAAAAACCAGTACTAGCCACTGCAAAAACATACCAAATTGTAAAGACCATTGACACTATGAAGAAACTGCATCAACTAACGGGCAAAATAACCAGCTAGCATCATAATGACAGGGTCAAATTCACACATAACAATACTAACCTTAAATGTAAATGGGCTAAATGTCCCAATTAAAAGACAGACTGGCAAATTGGATAAAAGTCAAGACCCATTGGTGTGCTGTATTCAGAAGACTCATCTCACATGCAAAGACACACACAGACTCAAATTAAAGGGAAGGAGGAATATTTACCAAGCAAATGGAAAGCAAAAAAGAAAAAGAAAAAGCAGGGGTTGCACTCCTAGTCTCTGATAAAACAGACTTTAAGCCAACAAAGATCAAAAAAGACAAAGAAGGACATTACATAATGGTAAAGGGATCAATGCAACAAGAAGAGCTAACTATCCTAAATACATATGCATCCAACACAGGAGTACCCAGATTCATAAAGCAAGTTCTTAGAAACCTACAAAGAGACTTAGACTCCCACACAATAATATTGGGAGACTTTAACACTCCACTCTCAATATTAGACAGACAAATGAGACAGAAAATTACCAAGGATATCCAGGACTTGAACTCAGGACTTGGACCAAGAGGACCTAACAGACATCTATAGAACTCTCCATTCCAAATCAACAGAATATACATTCTTCTTAGCACCACATCGCACTTATTCTAAAATTCACCACATAATTGGAAGTAAAACACTCCTTACCAAACGCAAAAGAATGCAAATCATAACAAATAGTCTCTCAGACCACAGTGCAATCAAATTAGAACTCAGGATGAAGAAACTCACTCAAAACTGCACAACTACATGGAAAATGAACAACCTGCTCCTGAATGACTACTGGGTAAATAACAAATTCAAGGCAGAAAAGAATATGTTCTTTGGAACCAATGAGAACAAAGACACAACGTACAAGAATCTCTAGAACACAGCTAAAGCAGTGTTTAGAGGGAAACTTATAGCACAAAATGCCCACAGGAGAAAGCTGGAAAGATCTAAAATCAACACCCTAACAACACAGTTTAAAGAACTAGAGAAGCAAGAGCAAATAAATTCGAAAGCTAGCAGAAGACAAGAAATAACTAAGATCAGAGCAGAATTGAAAGAGACAGAGACACGAAAAGCCCTTCGAAAAATCAGTGAATCCAGGAGCTGGTTTTTTGAAAAGATTAAAAAAATAAATAGACCACTAGCCAGACTAATAAAGAAGAAAAGAGAAAAGAATCAAGTAGACACAATGAAAAATGGTAAAGGGGGCAGGGGTGGTGCACGCCTGTAATCCCAGCACTTTGGGAGGCCAAGGCGGGCAGATCACAAGGTCAGGAGTTCGAGACCAGCCTGGCCAACATGGTGAAACCCCGTCTCTATTAAAAAAATCAAAAATTAGCCGGGCATGGTGGGGGGTGTCTGTAGTCCCAGCAACTCGGGAGGCTGAGGCAGGAGAATCGCTGGAACCCAGGAGGTGGAGGTTGCAGTAAGCTGAGATCGTGCCACTACTCTCCCAGCCTGGGCAACAGAGTGAGACTCCATCGCAAAAAAAAAAAAAAAAAAAAATGATAAAGGGGATATCACCACTGATCCCACAGAAATACAAACTACCATCAGAGAATACTATAAACACCACTATGCAAATAAACTAGAAAATCTAGAAGAAATGGATAAATTCCTGACACATACACCCTCCCAAGACTAAACCAGGAAGAAGTTGAATTCCTGAATAGACCAATAACAAGTTCTGAAATTGAGGCAGTAATTAATAGACTACCAACCAAAAAAAGCCCAGGACCAGATGGATTCACAGCCAAATTCTGATGAAGGTACAAAGAGGAGCTGGTACCATTCCTTCTAAAACTATTTGAAGCAATAGAAAAAGAGAGACTCCTCCTTAACTCTTTTTATGAGGTCAGCATCATCCTGATACCAAAACCTGACAGAGACACAACAAACAAAGAAAATTTCAGGCCAATATCCCGGATGAACATTGATGCAAAAATCCTTGATAAAATACTGGCAAACCGAATCCAGCAGCACATTAAAAAGCTTATCCACCACGATCAAGGCAGCTTCATCCCTGGGATGCAAGGCTGGTTCAACATTCACAAATCAATAAATATAATCCATCAAATAAACAGAATCAATGACAAAAACCACATGATTATCTCAATAGATGCAGCAAAGGCCTTCAATAAAATTCAACATCACTTCATGCTAAAAACTGTCAATAAACTAGGTGCTGATGGAACGTATTTCAAAATAAAAAGAGCTATTTATGACAAACCCACAGTCAATATCATATTGAATGGGCAAAAGCTGGAAACATTCCCTTTGAAAACTGGCACAAGACAAGGATGCCCTATCTCACCACTCCTATTCAACATAGTATTTGAAGTTCTGGCCAGGGCAATGAGGCAAAAGAAAGCGATAGGCCGGGCGCGGTGGCTCAAGCCTGTAATCCCAGCACTTGGGAGGCCGAGACGGGCGGATCACGAGGTCAGGAGATCGAGACCATCCTGGCTAACATGGTGAAACCCCGTCTCTACTAAAAAAATACAAAAAACTAGCCGGGCGAGGTGGCGGGCGCCTGTAGTCCCAGCTACTCGGGAGGCTGAGGCGAGAGAATGGCGTAAACCCGGGAGGCGGAGCTTGCAGTGAGCTGAGATCCGGCCACTGCACTCCAGCCTGGGCGACAGAGCGAGACTCCGTCTCAAAAAAAAAAAAAAAAAAAAAAAAAAGAAAGCGATAAAGGGTATTCAGACAGGAAGAGAGAAAGTCAAATTGTCTCTGTTTGCAGATGACATGATTGTATATTTAGAAAACCCCATCATCTCAGCCCCAAATCTCCCTAAGCTGATAAGCAACTTCAGCAAAGTCTCAGGATACAAAATCAATTGCAAAAGTCACAAGGATTCCCATACACCAATAATAGACAAACGGAGAGCCAAATCATGAGCAAACTTCTGTTCACAATTGCTACAAAGAGAATAAAATACCTAGGAATCCAACTTACAAGGGATGTGAAGGACCTCTTCAAGGAGAACTACAAATCACTGCTCAAGGAAACAAGAGAGGACACAAGCAAATGGAAAAACATTCCATGCTCATGTATAGGAAGAATCAATATCATAAAAATGGCCATATTGCCCAATGGAATTTATAGATTCAATGTTATTCCCATCAAGCTACCATTGACTTTTTTCACAGAATTAGAAAAAACTACTTTAAATTTCACATGGAACCAAAAAAGAGCCCATATAGCCAAGAGAATCCTAAGCAAAAAGAACAAAGCTGGAGGCATTACACTATCTGACTTCAAACTATAGTACAAGGCTACAGTACCCAAAACAGCTTGGTATTGGTACCAAAACAGATATATAAACCAATGGAATAGAACAGAGACCTCAGAAATAACACCACACATCTACAATCATCTGATGTTTGACAAACCTGAAAAAAAAAAAAAAAAACAAGCAATGGGGAGAGGATTCCCTATTTGATAAATAGTGTTGGGAAACCTGGCTAGCCATAGGAAGAAAACTGAAACTGGACTCCTTTCTTACACCTTATACAAAAATGAACTCAAGATGGATTAAAGATTTAAACATGAGACCTAAAACCGTAAAAATCCTGCAAGAAAACCTAGGCAATACCATTCAGGACAGAGGCATGGGCAAAGACTTCATGACTGAAACACCAAAAGCAATTGCAACAAAAGCCAAAATAGACAAATGAGATCTAATTAAACTAAAGAGTTTCTGCACAGCAAAGGAAACTATCATCAGAGCGAACAGGTAACCTACAGAATGGGAGAAAAATTTTGCAATTTATTCATCTGACAAAGGGCTAATATCCAGAATCTACAAGGAACTTAAATAAATTTACAAAGCAAAAAACAACCCCATAAAAAAGTGGGAGAAGGATATTAACAGACACTTTTCAAAAGAATACATTTATGCAGCCAACAAACATATGAAAAAACAAAAAAAGTTCATCATCACTGGTCATTAGAGAAACTCAAATCAAAACCACAATGAGATATCATCTCATGCCAGTTAGAATGGCAATCATTAAAAAGTCAGGAAACAACAGATGCTAGAGAGGATGTGGAGAAACAGGAACACTTTTACACTGTTGGTGAGACTATAAATTAGTTCAACCATTGTGGAAGACAGTGTTGCGATTCCTCGAGGATCTAGAACTAGAAACACCATTTGACCCAGCAATCCCACTACTGGGCATATACCCAAAGCATTATAAATCATTCTACTATTACGATACATCCACACATGTTTATTGCAGCACTATTCACAATAGCAAAGACTTGGAACCAACCCAAAGGCCCATCAATGATAGACTGGATAAAGAAAATGTGGCACATATACACCACGGAATACTATGCAGTCATAAAAAAGGATGAGTTCATGTCCTTTGCAGAGACATGGATGAAGCTGGAAACCATCATTCTCAGCAAACTAACACAGGAACAGGCAACCAAACACCGCACGTTCTCACTCGTAAGTGGGAACTGAACAATGAGAACACATGGACACAGGGAGGGGAACAGCACACACCGGGGCCTGTTGGGGGTGCGGAGCAAGGAGAGGGATAGCATTAGGAGAAATATCTAATGTAGATGACGGGTTGATGGGTGCAGCAAGTCACCATGGCCCATGCATACCTATGTAAAAACCTGCATATTCTGCACATGTATCCCAGAACTTAAGTATAATAAAAATAGTAATAATAATGATAAACAAATTAGAAAAAAAGAGTGTATCATTTAGAAAAAGGAAAGATAGATAAAACAACTCAAAGAAAACTCAATGTAAAAAATCTAAATCCCTGAGGGGATACACCCATGTTAAGAATAATTAGAAATGACTATAAATCTGCTCAATATGAATTGATGTCAATGAAAAATATAACTATTGGTTAATGGATGGTATTTTATTAAGAATATTTTCACTATACCATATAGAAGACATTTTCTGTGTCCTTTGCTTAAAAGTTTTTTATCAGATTTCCAAGGGCAGAAGAAATTACTTTCTATATTAAACTTTTACACACATCTACACATACACATATACAGATACAAGTGCATATGGCCTTTTATGATCCAACTTTGGTGCTTGAACAGGTGATTGAGGCAGCAGAAGAGAAGCAACATTTGAAACAATGTTCAGAAGTTATTAACTTGGAGCAAGTTGTACATGGAGCAAGTTTTGGATATATAAAGGTCACTAAGAAGCCAGTAGTGGAGTCAGATTAACAGAGAACATTAGTTTCTGGAGATGGCAGAGTCACCAAGAAACGAGCAGTAAAGTTTGCATTGATCTCCAAAGACAGTCTTGTTAGTTGTGTTAGTAACATCTGCAGAGTTTCTAGTCAGTTGAATTTGTACAGACCGTTCCTACCACTTCTTCCTCGGGGTCCCCTTGAACTGTCAGGTAGGTCACCCTAAACTGCTGCACATCGCTGTCAGAAATGTCCCATTTTACCCGCAGGCTAGAAGTGGTTTCATCACCTACAACCAGGTTTCTGATTCCTGTCTGGAAAACTGGAATAAACACAACCAAAGATTAAAAAACTTTTAACCCATCATATTCCAAAATGAGCCACAGAGACTACCTGTGGGGTGACAGCAAGCATCATTTAATGTATCCCTGTAATATAGATGTATATGAGGCGAGAAGAGCTCAGCTGTGGTGCTTAATGGGGAGGCAAGATACCTACTAGCAACAAATAAAAGTGGGATTAAGAGATGCTTCAAGATGAGACCATGGAGCCCTCAAAACTGTCAGTTCTGTATATGCACTAGTAAAAAGAACTGGGAAGAAGCCCTGAGACTAGAAAAACAGCCCGTGGAACCCAAAGTGTGGTCATGAAAACCTCACACTAGTGCTCTGTGGACAAGTGGGCACAGTGGGCCAGATCTTGCCCACCTCTGTGTGCAATCCAGCATCCAACACACATCACAATCACCTGCCCTAGGCCCCATTTCTGTTCTAACACTTGTGATTCAAAGCACAAATCTGTACTCAGGTTACCTTTATCCATTCAGCCCACACAGACACGATCTTTTTTCTGATACTTGTCCAAACTCCTTTACCCATGTTTCCTGGCACATTTGTGCTCACCTCAAGGTGTCTGCTCCCTTATTTGTCACATTTTCTTTTCTTTTCTCTTCTACTCCCAACTTCATTTCCCTTTGACCATCTCTTCTCATTCTCCTTTCTCTTCATTCATGTATTAATTCATTTAGAAAATATTCACTGAACTTTTTCTGTGTGTCAGACTGTTAGGGCTTTGGTTTTCATACAGTTATTAACTCAACAAAAATAGTAAAAGTGTCACAGAGGAGGTAGGAGATTGACATTTACCTGGCAACATTGCAGGGGGTCTACCAGGCAATGGGAATGGGAGGAAACGTCTCACACTCAGGGCAAGGAGTTTGGGATGGAAAGAGAAAAATAGGGGAAGCATAGGAAATATGGTTGAGGCCAGGAAGGGAAGCAGGACCCAACTAGGAAGGATCTTGGATGCTATGAAAAAGACTTCACAGCACAAAGAAGGCTTGATAAGGATTAACTGAGGAATGAATGAATCAACGAATGGGTAATGGACGGCCACTGAAGTGTCTTAGAGAAGTAAATAAACGATATTATCAAACTTCTGTTTTACCAGGTTGACTCTGACAACTAGTTGGAAGGTGTATTGCAGTGAAGGGGAAAGCTAAGCTGAGAGAGGAAACAACTAATGTAGGAAAAACAATAGACCAGCCAAGTCTCAGTTACCCACAGAAATGCAAGGAAAACATTGTAAGAATAATTCTCAACAAGACCAGGCATGATGGCTCATGCCTGTAATTCCAGAACTTTGGGAGGCCGAGAAAGAAGGAACATTTGAGCTCAGGAGTTAAAGACCAGCCCGGGCAATATGGCGAGACCTCATCTCTACTAAAATTCAAAACAATTAGCCAGGCGTGGTGGCACATGCCTGTAGTCCTAGCTACTTGGGGGGATGAGGCAGGAGGATCGCATGAGCCCAGGAAGTCAAGGCTGTGGTGAGCCTTGATCATGGCACTGCACTCCAGGCTGGATGACAGAGTGAAACTCTAAAAGAAAAGAAGAGGAATTCTCAACAGAGAGCAACAGAAGTCACTGAGATAAAGAGGAAAGCAAAGATCCCTGGGGAGGCAGCTATGTTAACATTCCAGGTAAGGTGCATGAGCATCCAAGGCAAAGATGAAAGAAGTAGAGTGATGTATCAGTGAGATCAGTTGACTAGGAGATCCATAGTGGCAAGGAAGATGTTGAGAGGCTCTGAGAGGTGTGAAATTTGAACCAGTATGCCAGAAAAGGAAGGGCGGGTCATCTATTTTCCTATTTAATAATAAATAAAACCAGGATAACATAATATCTGTTTACATGAAAATTTTAAAGGGGGTAAACAGGCTACTATTTGACCTTACCTGAAGTCACAGGCGTGGTAGGCACCATGGTTGTAGCTGGTTCTGTCCAAAAACTGTCAACTAAAAGCAATATATTACTTTAAAATGCTGTAAAAATAATAATTGTCCATTTTTATATAGCATTTTGTAGCTTTCAAAGAACACTTCACCTATAGTATCTCACTTGCCTCCCACAACAAACATGACTATGGTTAGAAGACCAAAGAAGTGAATTGTAAGTAAGACAGACATACCTGTTCCACAGATAAGAGACTGAAACCCAAAGAATGTTAAAGTTTCTCATCACAGATACCAGACTTCACATAAACATTTGAACTACATCTACGGAATTGTGAAACCACCCAATTACTTTGAAATAGGGGCATAGCCATAGTAATTAAGGGAAATTAGACAGTGCTGTAGACCAAGTTGTGAAAAGGCTGCCAAACAGGACCACCATGGAGTGCAATGTGCTTGGACAAGCAGGGCATCTTCTATTTCTTACAGCCACCATGGGCATACAGCAGAATGAAGTACAGAGATGAAGATCCTCTTTTTAGGGTCAACACACCCACCCACTTGGTGCTGGAACACTGCCTGCCAACAGTTCACAGCTCTGAGAACTGTCTCGCCTGAGTTCATGGCCTCTGTCAGGGAATGGCTCACCTCCAGCAACTGGGGATGCAAGGGTATGAAGTCTCAGCCCCTTTGCCTCTATTTGGGACAACTCAGAAGGGTCGCCCCAGCATTAGACCTCCATTATAATAAGATTAGCTGAGAGTTCAGTTTCAACTTCTTCCCATGCCCTTTCCTGCTGTCCTCAGGTTTTTACATAACCATCTCTCAACTGCACTCTTCAATAAACTTTCTGGCTGCAATGTTCTGTCTAGAATCTGGTTCCAGGGAACCCAGGCTAAGGCAATTTAATATGTGGTCAATACCTCATATTTTAAAAATGAAGAGATGAATGAATCAGCGAGTAAATTTTGTACAAGATTCTTGGAACCAAAATCAACTTGGAAAATTCCAGAAACTCTTTGACATGGTGGCCCTAGGTTTATTTGTTTGGCAATCTATTCATTTGTGAATTATTTTATCCATTCATGCATACATCCATTCAGCTATCCACCCATCCATCCATTCGACGGGTATTTATTCTACAGTTAACATGTGCCAAGTACTGTGCTAAGTCCTGGAAAATACAATGGTGAGCAAGACAGATATGGTCCCTGCCTTCATGTTGATCATTGTCTAGGAAGCTAAGATACTTCACATACTGGTTTCATTGAAGGTGAAGATATATGAAGAATTCTGGGGGGAAAAGAGAAACTGAAGTTTCCATAGCCAAGGATAAAGCAGATGGGGAAGGAAGTTGATGGGGTAAAGAGGGATTGTGGGAGCAGATGAAACGCATCGTGGCCAGACCAAGACTTACGTGTGGTCCCCACAGCAGTCACCACCTCACTCTCGCTTCCATCATCAAGTACGGCCAATAGTGAAACTTCATACTCCGTACCGGGCTCCAAGCCTTCAATAACATGTGAGTCCTGCTCTTCTCTCAGGACAACCTGAAATGTATTTTGGTGCTTAGTAACTATGCTTATTTGAAAAAAAAAAAGAAAAGAAAAAGTGTTATTCTGAGCATAAGCAAGAAACAACCAATCATAAGAACTCTAAGGCTGTCGAAGTCCATTTTAAGGTCAAGTTAGAGACTTGATTCCTTTCAATCCCCTCAGCAAATAAGTTATTAATATTGCAAAAGTGACATTTTACAGTTGTATTAAATGTCATTTGTTAAAGTCAAAGAATCTGAAAATATATAAAGTATATAACTAAACCTCTGGCAACAATATATCATAATATTAGGAAAATCATATGATTTGACATTTCTAAAACTCCAAGCCATGCAAAATACTAATTACTTCTGTGATTCGTAATATATTTTAAAGTGAAGACCAACTCCAGCAGCAGTAGGTATTCACTAATGCTCCGGATTAATTTTCAGTCTGTTTCAGACAACTCACCTCCTCGGTCTTCCCCCCATAGACTGGAATCCACATCAATTTGTGCAGCCCTTCATCAGCTGAGAGGGGATGCCAGGTCACCCTAAAACTGTCTGTCGTCACCTCATCAATTTCTAAGTATTGCTGGGCTGGAACTTCCTCTGTAAACCAAGGAAGGAGATTTTGTTAGGGAAATGAGAAGGCAAGAAAGCCAAAACCCAAGTATTTCCCAGGGGTGTAGAAGACTCTTTGAGGAATCTTTTGCTTTAGGAAAGCACAGGGAAGAAGGAAACCCAGGGCCCATCAGTCCAGGGTGGCCTTCCATTTCTGTTTCCAGCATTCACCAATATCATAAATTAGGGAAATCATGGAAATAACAGATCTTAAAACTTTTCCAGTAATTTCTAAAACTCAGCTTTTCTATTTGGCTGTTTTCATTAACTATAAAAAACAAGAGTGGCATATTCGTTTTTTAAAAAATATTATTTTCCAAGTATCTTCAGGAAATTAACAAAATAGTGCTCTAGGGGCCTAAGAAAGCTTCCTTTTTAGTTCTTGCTGCTTTAGTAGCTAAATCGCTCCCTGATATTAATCCTGGAAAAGAACCTTCAATCTTTTAACTTGTACATATGGTGGTCATCAGAAATGAAATAGAATTAATCAGGCCTTCCACTGTTTCAGAGCTTATATACTTCTGAGATGTACAACAGAAAGTATAACACCCAACTGCACCCAAAATAAATTGTCAAAGAATTAGTTTTTATTATTTGAAGCCAGAGTGTTCTAAAAAAAAAAAAAAAAAGAACAACAAAAACACAAAAACCCAACTTTTTGATAGGACACCATGAGAATCCCAACTAGAATCAGCCTTCTGGAGATTTGGTTAAATTACTGAAATTTTCCATGAACATTATTTCTCAATCCAGCTTCTTTTTCATCTCTCTCCAAATCACCTTCTCATCTCCCCCGTAAAGACTACATTAGTTTCCAAGTGCAATCAATGATAAGTTCAGAAAGCAAATAACAGAATTGTTGCCACCAAGAGACAAAAAGTGGCTACAGGATACATATAGAAAAGAAAAATAATGTATTCATGTCTTACATTTAATTTTAGGGTTTAAAATATCACTTATTATTATATGAAGATTTCAGGCTCCAGGAAAATCACTGACTGATATATTGAGCTAAATAGTATGAGACTGTCATTTTTGTAGGTCAAAAACCGTTGGATATCAGCAATTTTGGAAATTCAACCTAATACACACACTCATTTGAATGGAAGAAGGATGTAGAAGTTTTAACTAAGGAATGAAAGTAAAAGGTATAAGATTAGGAAGAGAAAAACATACATTTTTTAAAAAACAGACCTTTTGAATTTAGGTGGTCTTTTCTCTCTCTTCCTTACTTTGATAAAAAATAATTAGCCAGTACACATATTAGTCATCTGGTTGTTTATTTTTTAAGATAACATAAAAGAAATCAAACTTAAAATTCAATCTCTTCAAAATCACAAATAAAGAAGGTGCTCTGGGTTCTGGTTTCTATATATTAACAGCTGCTCTCGAAACTTTTCAAACCACAATGAGGCTGCTTACCGGTGGTAAAAACCCCAGTCAGAGGCTCTGACTGTCCTTCATCATAGATGGAGAAAATAGCAACAGTGTACTCTGTGAGAGGTGTCAAGCCCTTCAGAGGGAAGGTAGTAATAGGATCAACTTCAACCTGTCAAAGAAAGAAGTCATAATAACAGCTCTATCTAATGCTCTCTAAGTACAGGAATCATTTTATTACTGTCTGTAGCTCACTTAGCTGACAGCACAGTTATAAACACTGCAAAACAAATTATTGAATTATAAAACCAGACAGTTTATGTATGAACATTTCTGATCTTATACCCTTAGATAAACCACCAGTTAATTCTCAGGACAACTTTGCAATCAATATTCTTTCCATTCATGCCAGACACAAAGTGCAGACAACTTAAGAGGCAGACATAAGTACAGATGTTTCCAGTAGATCTGCTAGTAGCAGTCAGTTTTTTGCTTCACTGCCTGAGCTCTGCTGGCCCCATAGCTAAGTAATTCACAATAACTCCTACAAGAGTTGTACAGGTGAGCAACGATGCTGGGAAAGAATTGGGGAACATTAATACTAAAGAAAATAGTAAATATTTGAAACATTCCTCTATCTTCCACAGAAAGACATATTTGGTGAAAATATTTTTCAACTTCTTTGGGGCATATAAAAGATGAAATCCTGAGGAATGGAGATCAAGGGTGTAAGAAAAATTCAGGATTAGAAAAGAGAACTTGACAACAAAAAACATACATTGAAAAAAGAAACCATAAAGTAAGAGGAGATGGGTGGGTCGGGCGTGGTGGCTCACGCCTGTAATCCCAGCACTTTGGGAGGCCGAAGCAGGTGGATCACTTGAGGTTGGGAGTTCAAGACCAACCTGGTCAACATGGCGAAACCCCATCTCTACGACAAATTAAAAAATTAGCTGGGCGTGGTGGTGCGCACCTGTAATCCCAGCTACTTACGAGGCGGAGGCAGGAGAATCATTTGAACCAGGGTGGCAGAGGTCACAGCAAGCTGAGATCATGCCACTGCACTCCTGCCTGGGTGACAGAGTGAGACTCTGTCTCAAAAAAGGAAAAGGAGATGAGGGCAGGGTCTAGAAGGCACCCTCAAGGCAAGAGAAAGAACAGATTAAGCTTTGTCACTGAGGGGTTGGGCATGGGGCTGCAGCGCTGCACAGTACAGGCTGCATATTGTAGACCACGTATATGGGGCCCACACCTAGGTGTTTCACATATATTCTCTGTGAATCCTCACAAGGACTTACAATAATGCATAATGAGGTGCCCCCACTGTGATGATACTCTGGAAAATTTAAGAAATGACCGTCTTTACCTGAGAGCAACCTCTGCCAAAAATAAGCTCTGCTTAAAATGTTCTCATGAGACATTTCAGCAGAGCAATAAGATCTTTTTCTCTGTTGTTGTTTTTTGGAGACAGGTTCTTGCTCTTGTCACCCAGGAGGGAGTGCAGTGGCACAATCTTGGCTTACTGTAACCTCTGCCTCCAGGGTTCAAGGTATTGTTTTGTCTCAGCCTCCCATGTAGCTGGGATTACAGGCGTGCACCACCAGGTCCAGCTAATTTTGTATTTTTAGTAGAGACAAGGTTTCAGTATGTTGGCCAGGCTGGTCTCAAACTCCTGGCCTCTAGTGATCCACCCACCTCGGCCTCCCAAAGTGCTGGGATTACAGGCGTGAGCCACTGCACCCAGCCAAGATCTCTTATTTATGGTACTATCAGTGACTAATCCTGATGTTACCTGAGGTTCAGGGGAAGGTCACTAAGCTCAATACTGTATGTGTTTGCTCATGGCAAAGTAACCTTTAGCAAAATATAAAATGTCACTTCCCTACATAAACCTTCATTGGCTATCTATTGCACTCTGAATCAAAACCAAGCACCCTGAGATACCTCATGGCCTTCATAATCTGGGGCAGCACCTTTTCTTTCTGCCATACTCCAGTGGCCTGTTGGGCTCCAGCCACACTGGCCTCCTTTCAGGTCCTTGCCTTTCCCACCTCAGGGCCTTAGCACATGCAGTTCACTCTGTCTGTGACCCCATTCCCCAGCTCTTGTCAAAATTAGGCCTTCTTCCTCTATCATGACTATGCTTAACTAGAACCTCCTCAGAGGAGGCTTCTTTTTCCACCTATGTTTCCGCCTATAAGTGGGGTTATTCTCTGACACTGGCCTTGTTGTTTCCTCCTTGGCACCAGTGGCAATGTGAAATTACTTTATTTACCTACATGTTTATTGCCTATCTCCTGCATAGAGTATAAGCTCCTTGAAGGCAAGAACTTGTTTAGTTTCTTCATCACTGTATGTTGAATTATATTTTTTGAGTGAATAGAATAAGTAAATTAAAATGAAGATGAAGGCATCAAAAAAACTATTTCTTAAAAGAGGTGAGAAAGGTCTTCTCTAAACTAAGAGCCAGACTAGAAGCCATACACACCTCTAAAGAATCTACACCTCTGTAGGTGAAAAAAGAGTGCCAACCTTGGAAAAAAAAGAGCTGTCATTGTACTGTACCATTGTGCTGTACTGGGCCTCTCTTCTGGAGAGGGCCAGAGAATCCCAGCCTTCCCAGACACTCTAGTTGAGGGGTCACACATGGGCATGAAGTCATCCTAGAAGTTCTGGTCCAGTCAGACTCCCAGATGAATGCATGAATCACCCCAGCTGACACCACATGGCAGAGTCCAGCTGTCCCTGCTGAGTTCTGCCCAAGTTGCATGCTCCGAGGCTGTATTTTAAGTTGCAGTGTTGGTTACACAGCAATGGTTAATTGAAAGTATGGATTATCTTCTTCTAAATCAGGGATTGACAACATTATAGGTCATTTTTAGCACTTACTGTTTACTGCAGCCTGTGAACTGTCTGCATGCTTTATATGCATTCACTTATTTAATCCTTATCACAATCCTGTGGGGGAGCTAATTATTACTCCCCATTTGAAAGTGGAAAAATGAGATTCCAAAAATTAAGGAACTTGCCCAAGGGAAAAACAGCTAGTACACAGGTCTTTTTTTTTTTTTTTTTTTTTTTTTTTTTTTTTTTTTTTTTTTTTGAGACGGAGTCTTGCTCTGCCACCCAGGCTGGAGTGCGGTGGCCGGCTCTCAGCTCACTGCAAGCTCCGCCTCCCGGGTTCACGCCATTCTCCTGTCTCAGCCTCCCGAGTAGCTGGGACTACAGGCGCCCGCCTCGTCGCCCGGCTAGTTTTTTGTATTTTTTAGTAGAGACGGGGTTTCACCGTATTAGCCAGGATGGTCTCGATCTCCTGACCTCGTGATCCGCCCATCTCGGCCTCCCAAAGTGCTGGGATTACAGGCTTGAGCCACCGCGCCCGGCCGTACACAGGTCTTAAACACAGGTGTTTCAGGCTCTAAATCATATGCTCTCAAACACTATTTAAAGTATGGTTCCATTATTTAAGCTCACAGAAAATACAAATCCATGTTAAAAAATGTGAGTTCAAGACATATTTTCCTAACCTCTAGTTACATATTGCTTTCTGTTGTTTTGAGTTGTCATGGCTGAGATTTATTGAGCACTTACAGAGTCAGGGACTTGATACACATTGTCTTATTTAGACTCTCTCCCACCCACCTTCACCCACCAAACCCTAGGTGCTTTTACAACAATTTTCTGAAGGAAAACCTAGGTCCAAACAGCTTAACTAACTTGCCCTGAGCCATAAAATTATTAACTGGAATGTCTAGTTAGGCCTTGACCTTGTTTCTAAGTTTCGAATCTGTGACAAATAGGAATTTTGCAAAGATATCAAACATACACAAAAGCAGTTAAAATCTAGGTACTGGATTCTTAGGTACACCAAACAGGAGAAAGGACTAAAAGAAGAAGTGTGTGTGTGTGTGTGTGTGTGTGTGTGTGTGTGTGTGTATCTGTTAAAAAGGATCTCGTTTATTAAATATTTGATGCTGAATAGACTATATTTTATATAATTTCAGCATTGATTATTTTATTTCATCAAATAAAGGCCTTTAGGTATCATTTATTTATATTAGTTAAAATATCATGCTTTAAATGATTAGTCCCAGAACTGATTTTGCTGGTAGTATTTTAAGATGTAGAAGAAAAATTTGAGGAAATAATAACAAATAACCATGATCTCATTGTTATGCAACTATTTCTGAGAAATATCCTCAATCAGTCTAGCTAAAAGTTTCACTTCAGCCTAATTTTGGAAGGGATGTAGAAAAAGGCCCTGATGAGGAACAAGGGATTTGGGCCCAACTCCAGGCTCTACTGCTGAGTCACTGCTACTAGGAACTGGACTCTCAAAGTCCAAAAACTGTGGCCTTTGCATTTATAAAACTCAAATGGCAGCACTCAATTCTCCATCATGTTTGCGTACTTCCAAAATCTTTTCATAGTAAATGCTACCTGAGATGACTTCTGTCCATAGTTTGACAAGTCATACTTTGTCAGCATTTGGTTCTGTAAGGATTACATGAGGTTTAGAGCACTCAGAACAGTGCCCGGCTCATGGGAAGCACTCAACAAATGTTAGCCACCATTATAATCATCACCATCATTATCATCATGGTCATCATCATCATCATCATCACCATAATCATCACCATCATTATCATCATCATCACCGTCATCATCACCATCATCACCATCATCATCATCACTATCACCATCATCACCACCATCATTATCACCATCATTATCATCATCATCACCATCACCATCACCATCATCACCACCATCATCACCATCATTATCATCAGCAGCAGCAGCAGCAACATGGACATTTGTTGAAATACTTGTTTCATTTTTCTTTCCGGTCTCCAAAAAGTTGGGGAGAGGGGTAATGCAGAAAAGATACAGAGGGAGGAAGAGGAAGTGAGAGAAGGAAGATGAGAGGAAATGAAGCAGAAAATATTGAGTGTAAAGCAAAAGTGTTAATAATCAATTGCTTGGGCCAGGCACGGTGGCTCACACCTGTAATCCCAGCACTTTGGGAGGCCGAGGTGGGCAGATCACGAGGTCAAGAGATCAAGACCATCCTGGCCAACATGGTGAAACCCCGTCTCTACTAAAATTACAGAAAATTAGCTGGGCATGGTGGTGGGTGCCTGTAGTCCCAGCTACTTGGGAGGCTGAGGCAGAAGAATGGCATGAACCCAGGAGGCTGAGCTTGCAGTGAGCTGAGATCATGCCACTGCACTCTATTCTGGGTGACAGAGCGAGACTCTGTCTCAAAAAAAAAAAAAAAAAAAAAAATTGTTGCATTGTCTATAAATAGAAGCTTAAATTCATAGAAATTAAAGCAAAATCTAATAGAAATATTCATCCTTAAAATTATATATTCTAAAGTTACGTACAGTAATACTTCACTTCAATAAAAGATACTTATCCAGCAACCTCAAGTATCTATAGCATGGCTATGAATTAAGAATAAGAAACACACACACACACACACACCCTAGTCAAAACTGGTGTTACAAAATCCATGCACGGCTTATGCATTTTGCTCAAATAAAATTTTCTCAAATCTTCATTCATAGCCCATTTTCTCATATTTTAAGTTCGGTTTTATCAAACATAGCTTTCTAATTTCCCAGAAACAGCAAATGCTAGCAGCTTCCCCAAGACTGAAAAACACTACCAAAAAACCCCCAAACATATGTTCTCAACAAATATGTTAGTCTGGGGCTATTCTCTGCCAAGACAAATAACAGAAAATAGTAGAAGAAGCTACAGCAGCTGCTATGGTCTGGAAGGTTGTGTCCCCCTGCAGATTCATATGTTGGTACCTGATCCCCAATGCAGTAGTATTAAGAGATGGGGTCTTTGAGAGATGATTAGGTCATGAAGGATGAATGCCCCTATTAGAGAGGCCCAGGGGAGCTTGTCTGCTCCTTCCACCAGGTAAGAACATAGGTAGAAAGCTCCAACTATGAGGAATACACCTGCAAATTCAGGTGCAGGTGCCTTGATCTTAGACTTCTCAGCTTCCAGAACTGTGAACGATAAATTTCTGCCATTGATAAGTTTCCCAAGCTGGGCACAGTGCCTCACTCCTGTAATTCCAGCACTTTGGGAGGCCAAGGCACACAAATCCCTTGAGCCCAGGAGTTTGAGACCAGCCTGGACCACATGGCAAAACCTGGTCTGTACAAAAATTAGCTAGGCATGGTGGCATGTGCCTGTAATCCCAGCTACTCGGGAGGCTGAGGTGGGAGGATCACCTGAGCCTACAAGATTGAGGATGCAGTGAGCCATGATCACATTACTGCACTTCAACCTAGGCAACAGAGACCCTGTCTCTAAATAAATAAATAAACAAAACTTCCCCAGGCAAGGTATTTTGTTACAGAAAACCAAATGGACTAAGACATGGTTATAATCATTATTATATAATTATAATATAAATGTAATGGATATATAAAAAAGTTTGGTTTTGTTTTATTAAAAATTATTACCAAAGGAGGATGCTCTACAATGAGCAAATATTTACTGGTGAATATAGTCATGTTACTTTGGTTGTTCAATGAGTCAACTCTTTTAAATTGGTAGGTTTTATGTAAAAATAGAAATCACTGGTATCTCTCCAAGAGTCTTAAGATCTAGCAGCCCATGCCTGGATTTCTATCCAGCAGCAATCAGTAGAAGCTGAGACTGGCTGCATCTTGGATGCACACATTTCCCATCACACCAGTCCCTAGTATCCCTGTCATTGAAACCCACTGTCCATTGTCACTTATCATTAGTCTTGCTTGTTGTCTTTCTTTCAGTAGAGAATTTCTTCTGCATTCACGTCCTCAAAATGGGAAGACAAAATATAGCCTAAGTTAGGCTGGGAACAGTGGTTCATGCCTGTAATCCCAGCACTTTGGGAGGCCTAGGAGGGCAGATCGTCTGAGGTCAGGAGTTTGAGACTAGCCTGAGAAACGGTGAAACCCTGTCTCTACTAAAAATACAAAAATGAGCTGGGCACAGTGGTGCATGCCTGTAGTCCCAGCTACTCGGGAGGCTGAACCGAGAATCACTTGAATTCAGGAGGCAGAGGTTGCAGTGAGCCGAGATCATGCCACCGCACTCCAGCCTGGGTGACAAAGCGAGACTTCATCTCAAAAATTTATATATATATATATATTTATAACATTAAAAATATGTATATATAATATATATTTATAATATGTAATACATAATATAATGTTATACATTTATAATATATATTATATATAATACACATACATTATATATAATATATATTATATATTTTATACATATAGCCTAAGTTAGCCTCATGTGTCAAGCAAGACACGACAATATTTCTTTGCAGGTGTGTCTGCTTCTACAGATTTAATGGTATGCTTCACTCATTTATATTATCTGCCTCATCCTCCTACACAGTTGAATTTACGACCCTTCGGAAAGTAGTTTATGTACCAGTGACAAAGAGACACCTATAGCTCAGTATTTTTTTATTTCAATCTTTTTACTGCTCCAGGCTGCTCTCTTCAAAAACAAAGCAACTCATCCGAACGACCAGACGCTTCAGGAGTATTTACTCTCAAGATTCACAAAGGTTTAATGAAGCATATCGAACAGTATTTCTATATGTTAGCAAATGTGTACTTACTCCCTGTCCATTACACAATGTCCCTTATGAGGATGCACTTTGTAAAATATCGCTTGGATTTAATTTTAGAAAAAAAATTGTCTCTGCATATAAAAACACTTGCTTTATTTGGTCAGAAAGTAGAAATGATGCAATCTAACATATTTCCCTCTTTGTCTTAGCTTACTGGACCAAGATAAGGGAAAATAAAATAAAAATAACCTCGCTGTTTTGCTAAAACACATTTCCAAGGGAACACTTTTTTGAAAGTATTAGTCACTGCATGCAAGATACTATATCTTCATGGGTTTTAACAAGTTCCATTATTTGAAAGTACTTCTTAGATAAAACTCGAATTATTTGCTAAATTTAGGCTCATCTAACTAGAGCCTTTCAGATGCCAGTTTACTCAAAAGCAGAAGGATAAACTAGACAACAGTGACATTATTTTTAGTTCAATGCTTCCATGAACATACACCCTCCCCACCCCCATCCCCTGTGGCAGACTGCATTTTCCAGAGATGGCCACATCAGTGAATATCTTCTTCTCTATATGCTCCTCCTATCCCGTGACTGACATGTCTCCCACCACAGGTAGGATCTGTGTTTCTCCCCACCTACAAATCTGGGCAAAGGTGGTGACATTTCATACCAATGGAGTGTGACAGAGGTGGTATCAAGTGACTTCAGAGGCTGGGTCATGAATAGTGATACAGCTTCTACTTAGCTCTCTCTCTCTCTGGACATGTGTCATGGGACTCCTGAGCCAACTCCCCTGAAGCTGCATGCTGAAGACATTGTGCGAAGGGTCTAATTAGAGATACGGAGACCTGCTCCAGCTCCCAGCTGTTCCAGTCTCCCCAGACCAGGCACCAGATACATGAGTAAAGACGCCATGAGATGGCTCCAGCTCCGGTCACTATCTGGCTCTAACCTTACTGGGGAGCACCCCTCCTCCAGCGATAACTGCAATCCACACCCCAATTCCTGACCTACATACAGAAACTATGAGAGACAATAAATAGCTACTATTATTTTAAGCCACTAGCTTTGAGATGATTGGTTATGTAGCCATCAATAACTAGCACCCCACCAGCTAAAAATATACAGTATGTCCCAGAACTTACCTCATTGATTTCAGTCCCATCTGCATTGTTATATACAATTCGATAACCATTGATCTGTCTTGAAGTTGGGTCCCAGGTTAATCGAGCACTGTTAGAGCCAACATTGGAGATTCTCAGATTTCTTGGTGGACTTAAAGCCACTTGGCCGTAAATGGAATAGAAAATAATTAAAATGTCAAATTACATACACGTAAAAAGAAACTGCGTCTTTGACTTCTATTTACATATGAAAAGTGTCACCCAGATAATAATTTATAACACTGAAATAATCAGTGTATTGTCTCATAAAAAACAATAATGTTCTCTAATTAGCAAAGAAAAAAGTTTTATTTGTAGAGAATAAATAGCAGTAATAAGTTACACATGGTTAGAAATAAGATTTAGGTAAATTTTCTGTGCCTATCACTCTAGCCTGATGTAAGTAAGAAACCTAATGGATTAAAAACAAACTAACTTGAAATAAAATTTTAACTAGTCCACTCAATTACCATGTGACTCTGGCAAAGCCACTCTACCTCTCAGCTCCACAATTTCCCACGTGTAAAATGAGGGGATGCCCATCCGCCATTTCCACATTGGTATCTATTAGGCAACTCCAACTTAACCGGTCCAAACGGAATCAGTGACTCTTGATGCCTTCCCCTAATTCTTCTTCCCTCAATCTTCCCCTCTGAGCAAATGGAAACTCTATCCTTCCCACTGATCAGGTCAAAAACCTTGGAGCCTCCTGGATTGCTCTTTCTCTCGCAACCCACTTCTAATCCATCATCCAGATCTGACCCCTTCTCTTCACCTCCACTGCCACCATCTTGGTAGAAGCCACTATCTCCTCTTGGCTTGGATTCTTGCCATGGTCTCTCAGCCAATCTCTCAACTTCCATCTTTCCCCTACTATTAATATAATTATTCCTCAGCAAGCAGCCAGAGTGCTTCTTTTAAAATGTCAGTCAGGTAATTTCACTTCTCTGCACAAAACCTTCAAAATGGCTCCTAACTCCCTCAGCATAAACCTACGGTACTTAGCACGATCTTTTCTTTTCTTTTCTTTTCTTTCTTTCTCTTTCTCTTTCTCTTTCTTTCTTTCTTTCTTTCTTTTCTTTCTTTCTTTCTTTCTTTTTCTTTCTTTCTCTTTCTCTCTTTCTCCCCTCTCTCCCCTCTCTCCCATCTCTCTCCTTCCTCCCTTCTCCCTTCCCTTCCCTTCCTTCTCCTTTTCCTTCCCTTCCCCCTTCCCTCCCCTCCCCTCCTCCCCTCCCCTCCCCTCCTCTCCCCTCCCCTCCCTTCCTTTCTTTCCTTTCCATTCATTCCCACTCTGTCATCCAGGCTGGAGTGCAGTGGTGGGATCTCAGCTTGCTGCAACCTCCACCTCCCAGGTTTAACTGATTCTCATGGCGCAGCCTCCTGAGCAGCTGGGATTACAGGCGTGTGTTACCACACCTTGCTAGTTTTTATATTTTTGGTAGAGACAGGGTTTCACCATGTTGGCCAGGCTGGTCTTGAACTCCTGACCTCAGGTGATCTGCCTGTTTTGGCCTCCCAAAGTGCTGGCACTACATGTGTGAGCTACCACAGCCAGCCTAGAGTGGTCTTTATGGCCCTACATGACTGGCCTGCTGCCATTTCACTGCTTCCATCTCCTACTACTCCGTGCCTTTTCCATGCCACTAGCTGTGACTGGAACCTGCCATGCATGCTCATTCATAGGCCACTGCATTTGCCTTCTCTTTGCCTTCAAGGCTCTTCCCCCAGATATCCGCATAGCTGGTATTTGCTTCTTTCAGGTTTCTGACCATATGCCACCTTCTTGATGAATCTATGATCATCTCATGTAAAACAGTTCTTTACCCCCATACTACAAGTCTCCTTCTTCTGCTCTATTTTTTTTCACTGTATATTTCTGGTTTATTGTCTCTCTCCCTCAGTATATTGTAATCTCAGGGGGTTAGATAATTTGGTTTCATTTTGTTCTCAGATCTATTCCCAATATAGCGAGTACTCAATAAACATTCATTGAATCAACGGGTAATTATTTGACCTGAATAAATCACAGTGGCTTTGTGAGACAAATAAAAATAAACATCTTACTATTGCTTTAAAATTATTTAAAGAGGTATTGGTACTTCTGCAGATTCCTAACTGTCAATTCCATAGCTTTTTGAACCTCTTCAAGGACCGCTATCTAATTCAACAAATTAAAAATTTTCCATAATTTTTGACAGTTTCATGAGCTCTTTACAGGCTTATTGTAAAAATAATTGTTAACATTTACTGAGTGTTTTCCATGAGTCTGACACATAACATATGTTAACTTATTAAATTCTTACATTAGAATGCAAGGATAAAGTTGCAATTATCCCCATTATATTGATCACAAAATTGAAGTAACTTGGCCAACGTCCCAGTTAGTAGGAACAGAAGAGCAATTCGAATTTAACCTAAGAAATTCATTAACTGATTCCAGAGCCCACGATATTAACCAGGATGCTAATTTCTCCTCTCTCACTGTTTCTCTCTCTTACTCACTCTCTCATCCCACAAACTCAGTGCTGATAGAGCCAACAAAGCAAAAAACTTGAAGACAAATAATGACAATTACGAGCCATAACGAAGCATGATGTTTCCTAACCTCAAAGCCCAGTCCTTTCATTAATTCAATACATACTGATTTTTGACAATAAAGATCTTGTAGGAGTTAGTGACTCTCTTAATAATTAAGGTGCTAGAGAGGAAGTGTAGAAAAGAAAAAAAAAGCAATATAATTAAGTAGTGTGCACATTTGGCTCTAAATTTTTCTGGAATTCCATTATATTTGGCAATATAATGGAATAATGTCTAATTTACTTTGCACATAAAAATGCCAGCCTCAGGAACAAGTATCTAGGATATCATTTTTCAGGAGCTTTTTGCTAATCATGGGAAGGAGTTGTACATATTTTAATAAGTATAAATAAGTGAACACTCTGAGTGAAAGAGAGATGGGCTGTTGGGGAAAGCTTTTCTTTCAAATGATTAGAGTCCCAGAATTCACTTATGTGGTAGATGCTTTCTAGCATGATTCATTTCTTTTCTTTTTCTTTCTTGGGCTCTCCCAGAGCTTTTGTTTGTTTCTTTGTTGTTTTAATTACATTGGTCTTTCTCTGAAGAGCAAGAATAACATAGCCTTGACTAACACAGAATGGATGTGTGCAAACTTCTTTATCATTAAACTTCTATTTTGTTTTCCCAAATGGAATCTTAATGAGAAAGGCATTGTAGAAATTGTGCTATTCATCTCCTCCCAAGTCCAGGAGAAGAGTGGTGAGCAAGACCCCAAGTCTCTCTGCACTTTCTTATGTTTCAAAAGATCATGAATAGAGCCATATTTTAATAGTATATGGTATTATTAGAATGCCATAGTAATATTTTGTTTATATCATATTTTTAAAATAAATGCTTACATTTCCCAAAAAGTACTAGGAATTCCCTACATCTAGCCAAAATTAGCCTTACCAATAAAATTTTTACTCAGTTGAAAATGAATTACAGGCTGGGCGCGCTGGTTCAAGCCTGTAATCCCAGCACTTTGGGAGGCCGAGACGGGCGGATCACGAGGTCAGGAGATCGAGATCATCCTGGCTAACACAGTGAAACCCGTCTCTACTAAAAAATACAAAAAACTAGCCAGGCGAGGTGGCGGGCACCTGTAGTCCCAGCTACCCAGAAGGCTGAGGCAGGAGAATGGCCTAAACCCAGGAGGCGGAGCTTACAGTGAGCTGAGATCCGGTCACTGCACTCCAGCCTGGGCGACAGAGCTAGACTCTGTCTCAAAAAAAAAAAAAAAAAAAAAAAAAGACAATGAATTACAATAGTAATAGGCTCAGATAAATACAGCAAAGATTTTTAGGGAAAAACGTTTGTTAATTTTGATATGAGTGGAAAATAAACAGATATTCAGTAACTATGTACTGAGTGTTTTCACATATACTACTGTATTTCATCTTATATCAACTACATGCTGTAAAATTATTCCTCCTCCTTTTATACAACCAAAAAAGTTTTATCACTCACCCATTGTCACCTAGCTAAAATATGAGTTGAGCTGAGATTCCCATCTCAACTGCTATCTTGCAAAGCCCACACTCTTCCCTCCATATTCTGACCTGCATTTGAATTTAGACAAAGAAAGACACAGGTGGAATTATCTGGAGGATGCTGAAGTTCGGTTCTGGCAACCGTATCATTTATAATAATACAATTTATAAAAAATACATTTCTCTGCCCTAAATAGAATATGAGATTTTTAAAATTACAATTAGATTTTAAGAGGTTTCAACCTAAACTAGTAGTTCCAATTCAGAATCCCCACATTCATGCGGGCTTTTACTACAGCATCCCAACTGAATGGCTGTGCTGCTCACATGTTGTTTCTTGTCCCGTAACAGGATCGCTGGCCTCTTCTCCAAACATGGCATAAACTGTGACTGTGTATTCTGTATTGGGCAACAACCCACTCAATTCAATATCCGTGTGGGTCTCTCCAATTTTCATCTGAAAAGAATACATGTTGTTAGATCGTTTGCCAATACATATTATTCATGCTGATCGGAGTGGAACAGAACAAAGGTGAGACTTCATGGGATAAGACTTTACGTCCCCTCACAACCCTCCATCAAACAGGCTTCAGTCATAACTTTTAAATTGTCTCGTGTCATTTTATATTAGGAACAGATATTATGGAACCATATAAGTCGAAAAGCACCATGTGAACTGTGTTAGGATAACTCTTTACATCTGGACAAATGGCAACTCCAGCCAGAATAACAATGTTGAGTATATGCTCCCCAGGAGAGGGTGGGTGAGATTGAATCAGGAATGTTCTCTAGAGACTGTGAGCTCCAGGCCAGTGTGCTGGAGGCAAGGCCAAGTGGGCACCTTTCATTATTTGGCTAATTCTAACCAGTGCTCTGGCCACATGCCCAGTTTTTGCTTCAAACTCAATGAAACAGGGCCAGTTTTGCGGCCCCATTCAACAAGAGAGTCCACGCAGTTGAATTGCAAGTTACTTCCAGTATTCAGAAGAGATCAAGTCACCTTGACACCCAACTTGGCAATTTGCTTTCTTGATTCTTGAACACGTTTTCTGACCCTTGGATTCAGTCAAACTATCCAACATTCTCAGTTGTGCGACAATAGAGTGATGGGACAGTTTTATGTTTTGGAAGGAAACAAAAAATCTCCATAGACAGTCTACAGGCACATGACTGCCAGGGCTAATCATCGAATTAAAATTTTGAATTTTGAACTATCTCAACATATATAACATAAACTCACAGAAAATAATATAATACACACTGATGTACCCATTACTCAACTTGGATAAATATCAAATTTTTGTCATATCAACTTCAGATTTTATTTTTTTAATTAATATATTCAGATAAAACAAAAGGTCTTTCTCATTCTTTCTGTTCACCACCTCCACCCTGAGGTTGATGTATATCTTACTGCTGCATTTTTGTACTTTTGTATGTATATAGATATATCTATAAACAATATATGATCCTGTATGTTTAACAACACACATAATGGGATCATATCAACACAATCTTTTTGCAGCTTGCTATTTTTTTCTGTGTTAATATTACATTTTGAGATTTATCCATGTTGATACACAAGGACAGAGTTGACATCATTAATTCCTTTATGGTATTCTTTTCTATAAATATATCACTATTTTCCATTCCTCTATTAATAGGCATGTTAGTTGTTTGCAATGTCTTATTCCAACCAAGTGCCTACATTGAAAAATGCCTGCAAGATGTTTCCCTATGATATATTTCCAAAATATATATATATCTTCAACAGGATGAAATATTTCAAAATATCCTCCGGAGCAGCTGTACCAAACTACATGCCCGCCAGCAGTTACAGGAGTGATTCTTTTCCTATGTGCTCATGAATACACAGTATTATCAGACTTTAAATTTTTTTTGCTAATCTATTGGTTATAAACTACTATTCCTTTAATTCTTTTTCTCTTTCATAGTGAGGCTGAGCATCTTCTCAGCACCATTTGTAAGTTTCTCTTTTGTCAAAATAATTTAGATCAACTTTAAATTCAAATAGGCAAAAGCCGTCTAAGCGTTGGAAATAAAAAGACACATGTCACCAATACTCTATTCTTGACACTCAGATTCACCATTTTTTTGACCCTAAAGATTTCTGTCGCCAGAGACAGGCTTTATACAATTTTAGACAACCAAGTTCTCTGAACTGCTTTGCTTATTAACTGTCCCTGCCTGGTCATTACACTTCCATGTGTCAGATTCATCCTCTTCATTCCTTACATGTCTGCATTATAGCTATTGTGCCCTATAAATTAAAAATGAGTACTAAAATGTTTGAAAGTCATTTGAAGGTCAAAGTTTCATCATTTAAAATGGAATAAATTCAAAAATTTGCACCAACGATGTATGTCTATCTACCTCTCAAATTAGTAAGAAAAAACTTAATTCAGTGCATACAGAGAAAATAGTCACTTATGCACCACATAAAGCAAAATATATAACATTCCTCTAGAGTTATTTGGCAATACTGAATGTAAACCTTAATAATTTGCCTACCCTTTGAAAAACAAACTCTATTTCTAGGAATTTATCCTAAGGAAATAAACAATTATGCAAAGATGTATGTTAGGAATATTCACAAAAGCATTATTTATATAGCAAGCTATCTAAATATCCAAAAACATAGATTAATTAAACATGACCCGTTCAAACCAACAGTAGAATACTATGGGTGTATACAATGACTTCGTAAAATTTTCTTTAATGACATGGAACGAGATTCACAATAAATAAAATGAAAACAGCAGGCTACAAAACTGCTTCCATTTGTTGCTTTTAAAATGCATTGACAAAGACTGTTAACAATGGCTATCTCTTGGTGGTGGGATTATACATGGTTTTTTTTCTTTTGGCTAATCTGAATTTTCTACATTTTCTACATTAAATTTTTACAATAAAAATTTTATTTTATTTAAGGAAATAAAAGATTCTAGGACTGTAGTAGGTAGCAGGTGGTTACCTCTTTTTCATCCCCAGCCAGGTCCTCTGTTAGAGGAGCATAAAGGATCAGGTAACCTGAGGCCCCAGGTACTGCATCCCATTTGACTCGCATGCTGTTCTCAGTCACATCATATAGTAGAAGGTCAGAAGCCATTGGTAAAGCAACTGCAAGAGATTTTTTTTTTTTAATGTTGAGCCACTTACATATGTGTCCTTGAGAAAAATGAAATTATCAAGAAATAAGATTGACCATAAGAAGGGAGAAAGGGATTAAGAATAAATTGCAAGCTCCTGTGTTAAACAATGCTGATGAAAAACAGGAAACACTGTTGTTTTCAAATATGGTTCTAGACCCTCCCTAATGTGGCCCTGCCTACTCTTCTAACCACAATGTCAAGTTCAGGACTTTGCTGACATTTCCAGCTCCTTGTACACGGATCTATGAGAATGCTTACAGTCTTTCATTGCACTAATCTGCTTGCACATCTTCGGTTTGCGTTCCCACCCCCTACTACACTAAAACATCCTTTTTCTTTTATTTATTATTTTTTGAGACCTGTTCTTCCTATGTCATCCAGGCTGGAGTGCAGTGGTGCAATCTTGGCTGCAACCTCCACCTTCTGGGCTCAAACAATTCTCCCACCTCAGCCTCACAAGTAACTGGGACCACAGCGGCGTGCCACCATGCTCAGCTAATTTTTGTATTTTTTGTAGAGACTGGGTTTCGCCATGTTGCCCAGGCTCACTAAAACATCCTTGAGAATAAGGATTGTCACTAAAATATTTCTGCAAAGTGAGGGCATTAACACTTATCTGACAGATCGTTGCCAGGGATAAATCCAATAGATTTCAGAGAGTGATGATGACAGTGCGTGGCGCATTGTGATTAGTGTTGTTTACACTGTTATTGTTCTATCAGAGGCAGATTTTTTAGAGCAGTTTTGCATAGTGCCTCGCATGTTATAGGAACTCAATTAATATTAGAAATGACTACAAGATGTTCAATCTTTTTTAAAAAGATTATCTCTTCTCATGATTCTGTGTGCATGTGCATGTGCGTGTGCGTGTGTGTGTGTGTATTATGTGTGTATGTTGTCATTGTGTGTTACTATGATCCTACCCAGGAAGGGAATTATTAGCATTCAGAAGCTTGTTTTACCTACAGTGATATGAACAATGAAGATAGCAGTAACATAATTTCCTTGGCATTCTACTGGGCAGGAGAGCTATGGAGTTTTTTCTCTACTTCTACTGACAAATTCATGGACAATTCTTGGTTCATAATAGGCATTTATTAAATACTTATTTAATAAATGAATGAATTTTTTTGTACTCTTCACCACCAAGATTGCTCTTAAACCTATCAGAAATTTATAACAACTTTTTCAAGACATAGCACCTGCAAGACTACAGCTCTAGCATGGACAAGTACCACATATAGCACGACAAATGTCTTCTATGAATTTGATTGAATTTGATTCAGGATGTCTATCAACATGACCTCAGCAGAATTTCAATTTAAGAAAGGCCCCCTAAGCAGCACTCCACAAAGTTAGAAGTGGGGTAGAATTAAATACATACGTGTAGTTTCAGTTCCCCGTAGGCCTTCACTAGCAGTGTGGGCATAGATTGCAAAGACTGCTATCTGATATTCAGTTAAAGACATCAAGTTTTTCAACACTGTGGAAGATACACTTCCATCTACCACCACCTGTTTAAAGAACAGTTTGAGTAATGAGAGCATGGAATATCTTACACACAGAATTGAAATCAAAAAGCAGAAATATCTCCAGCAAGAATATTTCATTGAATATTTTCTTGTTGGTGCCACATCCTCCTTTCCACTGTGGCAGTCAAACGCTCTTTGAACTCCTACATGAAGTGATGCACCTTTTATGGAATGTGTCCAGAAGTCCCTTGTTAATTCATATCTAATAGAAATAACTGTGTTGATACCAGGCTAATTATTATCCTATTTACATCCACTTAATAACAATAAACATGGTATTTTTCCAGAGAGCTTTGGGAAGCATTTAAAAGATTTATTAGTCATGTAAAATAAAAGAATTATTGGAAGCACTCGGATCTCTCTCCTTTTTTTTTTTTTTTTTTTTTGTTTGGTCCAAATGATTTAAGACTCCACAATCTACTTCTCTAATGCTTAAAAGATATCATAAATCCTACCATAACACAGAACATTGTGAAATATGCTGAGGTCAGTCAGAGGTTAGAACAACAAAAAGAAAAAGAAAAAAGAATTTCATTGTGTTTTAACATATTCCTTGTGAATTGTGGTATCAAAGGTAGGAAATGGGAAGGATCCAATCATCTGGCAATAGGTGTTCTCGCCTGTGTTAGCCAAGCCATAAAAAATGCTGGCCACAGCTGCTTTATTATGGCTTTTCCATTGCACTCATCCCTACAAATGTCCAGGAAACTCCAAGGCTTGGAGGCCTAGTCCATATATGACCACGTACTTTGGAATGCACAGACTTCACTGAGGCAGAAAGCTCAGATCACTCCCACACAGAAAAATGCACAAATAGCGAAAGGGGTCCTGGCCAGACAATTAGCTACTGATACCTTTTACTTTAGAACTTACTAATTTTAAGAAGAAAAATACATTGTGTTAGAAAGTCATACATGACCAGTTCTGAGCGTTATTTGGAGAGATGAAAGATATAATTGCCATAACTCAGAGATATGGGAGAACAATATGAACAAGTGGAAATGCATTTCAGTCAAATTCTTTAAAATGTCTGTGACAGAATAATCTTATACATAAATTTCTGCCTTGTTCTCACTACTGTAGAAGACTTGAGAGAATAAAAAGAATGGTTGAAAATACTGTCTCCTTATTACCTCGTCTGGTTTTCCACCCCTGGTAGGATAATACACAACTCTGTATTTTTCCACATTTCCTGGGGCGTGAGTCCAGTTAACCATAAAGCTTCTGGCAGTGACTTCAGAAGTAATCAACTCCGTAGGCGGCCCAGTGATGGCATGGGCTGAGGCTAAATTAAAGAAACACATCAAATAAACCTCTTACCCAAAGTTATTTCTTATGAAGCTAAGACATCTCATTAGACAGAAATAAATACTGATTTTATGCTGCCTCTAAGATTTTCCTCTTTAGGTAAGTTGATTCAGTTATCCATTTGTTCATTCAAACATTTAAATGTCTATTAGGTGCCAGGTACTACGCTAAGTTCTGAGGATACCAATCTTAAATAAGATGTAGTTCTTGACTCCAGAGAACTTTCTCAAATTAAGGTCACTGTTAATAAATAATAAAAACAAACATTAACAGCTGGGCATGGTGGCTCATGCCTGTAATCCCAACACTTTGGGAGGCCAAGGTGGGTGGATCACCTGAGGTCAGATCAGGAGTTCGAGACTAGCCTGGCCAACATGGCAAAACCCCATCTCTACTAAAAATTCAAAAATTAGCTGGGGATGGTGGCAGGTGCCTGTAATCCCAGCTACTCGGAAGCCTGAGGCACAAGAATCGCTTGAACCAGGAGGCGGAGGTTGCAGTGAGCCGAGATCGTGTCACTGCACTCCAGCCTGGGGGATAGAGTGAGACTCTGCCTCCAAACAAACACACAAACAAACATGAACTAAGCATGTGTGTATTGAAAGGTACTCTTCAGAGTCTTTAGAATTTTTTTTTTTAATCTCATCTACTTCTCCCTAGTTCCTATTACTGTTCACACTTCGTATGTGAGAAAAATCAAGGCACAATGAAGTTAGCTAACATGACCAAGGTCTCACAATTAGTATCAGAGTTGACATTGATATCTGGGCTTGACACAAGAGTCTGTGTTTTTAAGCATCAGAGAACACAGGCTCTATAGTAAAAATTTCAGTTCAACAAGTGACTAATATCTAAAAATGTAAAAGAAGAAAAAGCAACTAACATATACTAAATGCCCACTATGAGCTCAACACTACGTAAGCATTTTTTCATATGTGTTACACATGTTAAAGCAAATGATTCTATAAAAATTTGGGACATGCAAAATCTAAGTGGAGAGGGATACAATATGTAAATGATAATAACGAGGTTAAACTTTAGAATTTCTCACACTTCAAGGGCACTTACTCAAAGGGACTTTAATAATCTCAATTTTTAAAATACTGTTTTGAACACAAACTATGGCCAGGAACTTTATTACATGCTGTATCATCAACCACATGTAGACTATTTTGGAAAAACTGAGCTCTAAAGTAGCTTCACTTTGAAGCTCAGAGAAATGTGTTCAGGATCATACTGCTTGGATGCCCAGCCCAGCCCCATGAGATCTAGCCTGGGGAAAGGGGAATGATGACAGAGAGAAGGACATGTAGCCAGAAAGAACCATTTCACACTGGTTACAACAGAGGCAGCAAATAAAACCAGACTCTTAAAAGAAGACTTGGATATTACCCTCTTCTCAGATTACAACTCTATAAGGCAAGCGTAACCTGCAGACCAGTGATATTGTGAGGGGCAAGGCTTAAAAATCCATGATGGATTTGCTCCCAGAAAGAGAAGAGCTGTGCTTTACTCTATTCCTTTTGCTGAGTATAACTAAAAACTCTGGAAATTATATCAAAGACAAGCATAAGAAGATGCTGAAAAGTAGAAAGAAGAAGGTCAATGAGTGCAGAACTACAGGGCTCGGGAGCTCCCAGCAGTGAGCTCTCACTTCCTTTTACTCATATATCCCACACATGGAGCTAAAGTATCTGGCAACCCAGAAACACCAACAGATACAGACTAAAAATTGCTAACAAAATCTTCTCCCTCTAGCAAAGGACCAGGAAATGGCCAGCCTACCAAGACTGAAACTTTTAAAACATTTTTGGCAATAACTGTTCTACTGCAGTTAATCAACACAGAAAAAAACTGTGGCCACACCTTTACCCATGCCAGCAAAGGCCTAGTGGGAAGCCAAAATTTCCAGCCTTTCTTGGCTATAATAGGTTGCCCTAATATCCACCCCAAGCCCCTCATGCCAGCTAGGGTGCTGTGAGAGGTCAAGCAGAGAAGAGATATTCATCCCTAGCAGATGGTAATGAATCTTCTCCCCTACAATCCTATCTGTGATATCAAAGGAGACCACATGAAGAGCCTGCCTGGACCCTCAACCCCCCCCGCCGGGAGTAATAAGGCACCATTCCCCCTCACTCTGTGACGGTGTCAGAGGAGACCTAGCAGTGAGTCAGGGCTTTCACCACTGTCCAGTAGCAAGGAGGCCACTCTTAATGAAAACTAAACTAAACAAAACATGCAACTGGGATATGATCCAGCCATTGTACTACTGGGCATTATCCCAGAGAAATGAAAACTTATGTTTGCACAAGAACCTCTACATGAACATTCACAGCAGCTTGATTCATCATAGCCAAAGGCTGAAAGCAACCCAGGAGCCCCTCGACGTGTGAGTGGTTAAACAAACTGTGGCACATCCACATCATGGAATCTGACACTCAATTAAAAAGAAAGCGCTGTTGACACGTGCAACAACTTGGATGAATCTCCAGGGAATTCTCCTGCATGAAAAAAGCCAATCCCCAAAGGTTACATACCACATACCTCCATTCACATAATATTTTTGACATGAAAAATATTGGAGATGGAGTAGCGGTTGTCTGGGATCATGGAGAGAGGGAGAGGGGTATAAGTGAGGTGCCTATAAAAGGGAACAGGAATGATCCTTGTGGTGGAAACGTGCTGCATCTTGCCTGTATCAATGGCAAGCATTCTGCTTGTAGTAATGTAATTAGCTTTACAAGATTTTGCCATTGGGGAAGCGAGTAAAGAACACACAATCTTTCCATGTATTATTTCTTACAAACTGTATTTGAATGCCTAATCATCTTAAAATTAAAAAGTTTAATTTTTAAATAAAAGTAAATGTTACATTATGGAGAAAATCATCTTGTGTTTAAAGAGTCTCTCATTCACCTCCACAAAGCCTGCTAATATACTCCCTTTTCTACTCTGAGGGCTCAGGTCTTAGGGGAATAGGGGGTCTTCCCAAAGCCAACATGAAAAATGAAAAGAATTTCCCCAATTCACGATAGGCTTGTGCACCGTAATACTGACATCCACAGGACTGCTCTGTCACTCACTTTACCTTTAATTTCTCTGTCCTGTTCTTCCACTCTAGAGCAGACAGTCCTGGTCAGACTCTCCACAACTGTGTGCATCAGGTCGAATTCGGCAACGTTGTACACATGAGTGCTGTCCGGTTCGGAGGCGATCTCCTGCAGCTCATTCAAATCCGCGTTTTTCACCCCTTACACAGAGGACAACAGGAGAATGGTGACCTTTATGCCCCCTTGGAAAGAGTGACTGTGGTGGGCCTGATCTGACCCAGTCAGTCAATCTTCACTGCAGTCAAAGCATCATCTGCTACTTGTATATATATATATTTAAAATGCACACACATGAAATAAACTGATGAAATGAAAAAATATCTTATATCTATTATATAA
Source organism: Trachypithecus francoisi (assembly GCF_009764315.1). Classification (NCBI taxonomy): domain Eukaryota; kingdom Metazoa; phylum Chordata; class Mammalia; order Primates; family Cercopithecidae; genus Trachypithecus; species Trachypithecus francoisi. The sequence goes on along the minus strand of NW_022681472.1, from coordinate 74,976,799 downwards.
CACAAAACAATAGCTCTGATTCTAACAAGTTATTCATATAGAAAGAAAATAAGCAAAAAGAAGGGAAGAGCGAGCATATGTACCACTGACAAGATAAAAGCTATTATGTGCTTGTGTCCCAGTAAACAACACTTGGGACTCCCCCAACCCCATCTGAGAGGCTGCTTCAGTCACCCTGCCTCGTTCTGGTGGACTTGCAGTCTTGGATTTGGTTATAGGCATCTGCCACTTTAAGGAGGAACATTTCATATCAGATTGCTTTTTACGGAAAGTCAGTTGCAGAATCATTTTTAAATGATTAGATATTAATTTTACTCAATACATCGTAACAGGAACATGACTTAATAAAACTAACTTCTGTTTTGCATGAATATTGCAGAAGCATTAGTAATTAAACCAGCATCCTAAACTATCAGAGCTTCAGGTTTAAGTTTCTATAAAATAAGTTTACTGAAATTGAGAAATAACTGCTAGAACAAATATACATATATATATATATTTGAAATTATTATTATACAGCATTAAGCCAAGGAGAAAGCTAGGGAAAATTATTTTTTAACATACTCAAATACAATTTGCTGTCTAGTAACCACTGCAATTTTACTAATGTAAATAGAAAATTTCTGGTCCTTCCACAGTATCCACTGAATTCCATGGTCAAACACAAAGTTGGGTGTCTGGAATACAGCAGGGACTAGAATAGGACAGAAAGCAGTGAACACAAACCCTTAAAAAAGAGTTTGATCACCGTGCCCCCAAGCACCATAGTAAGTGTTTTCCATACAATAACACCTTTAATCCTCACAACCAATCCTATGAGTTTAGAACTATTGTTCCCCTATTTCATACTGCCTCTCAGAAGACGGCACATTAAAATGACTAAATATTTACCACCAGTGTTAGAGATAGGAAAGGAGAGGCATAAGGTTAAGTTTTCTGGGTGGGAACATAGGTTTCCCTTCCCCAAGCTTCATCAAACAAGGAGGATTTCTTTATAATCCCCATCGTTTCAATCATCAGAGGGCATTAAAAGGAGGTTCTATAGAAGCAAGGAAGAGAAATTACCTGGGGCAACATGAATTACTTCTTAGATGGCTGACTGTGCCAATTAATTTATCTTTCAACCCCAACATATTGAGCAACAAAGCGTTAGTTGTCTCTGAACTATTTGCTTTAGGAGGTTGCAGGATAATAAATGCTGCTGATTTCCAGGTAATTTTCAGAGAAGTCTAAATCACATCTGGATGAATTTACTTAAAGCTTTGCTTAAAAACTCACCTATGTATCATTAACAAGAACAGAACATGGAGAATAAACACATAAATTAATCCTCCATTAGTTTAAGTCTTTGACAGAGATTTCCTTTATTGGACAAAAGGACAGGAAAACAAATCTCTCGGATGGTTCTTGCCTGAAGGACTTCTACAATTGCTTCTAAAATGTACATCTGAATTAATATAACATTGAATGCATGCTGGAGCAGTGCCAATAATCCTTTTTTTGTGATATTCAGTTGAAACCGACAAGTTTGGACTTATATAGGAATATTCTGGGAAAAATACATCCAATTTTGCCTCTCCCTCACCTTCCCAAATAAAATAGTTTGACTGTTGCAATTGCACAGAAAAGAGAGGAAATGGTCATCATGACTTTGGAGGAATTTGTTTTGTAAGGATTTTGCCTTGTTCATCTTTGTACCCCAACAACCTCCACAATGCCTGGTGCATAGTATGTAAGCTAAAACTTCTTGAATTAAGCATTCTAGAAGCCACATTGTGAGTAGCAAATCTAGGATAGGGTCTTAAGATTTTTTTTTCATTGATAACTCTAAAAGATGTACTGTTAAATTTCAGGGTAAGAAATGTTCCTACAGAGCAAATTTAACTCAACTCCTAGGACCAACTTCACATTTTTCTTTACAAGTGAAGCACCATATGGTTAAATTCATTTATTGCCCATTTAAATTCCAGGGGTGTGCTGGTACATGTGGTAAATATTTAACAGTCAGATTTCTGCCCTAATTTATAGTGTTTGCCAATTTCTGTAGAATAAATACCCCCACTGTAGCTTATTCCAGATGACCAATATGAGGTCACAGAATGCAGACTTGGGAGAGATGTGCACAACTGGCTCTTGCAAACTCGCATGAGCTGGCTCCTGCACACCACTGAGCTATAACACCTAGCTCCTCCCGCACCACACACACATGCACACAAAATAACAAGGTTCTAATTTACCAAAACAAAGTTCGAACATAATACATTTTTAATTTTTTCCTGGGATTTCTTTGTTCTTTCTTCTGTAAATGAAAAATGTAGCAGTAATGGTTGTACACATCACTTACTTGAATAATAATAATACACCTCTCTTACATGTATGCTTCATGAATATTTTTATTTTTAATACTATCGGTTATAATGCTATCTTAGAAATTCTTTAGAGCACTAACTTATTAAACAGCCATTTATTGGATACTTTTTAAGTGTCAAGCACTGGGATAGGCGATCAGGATGAAAAGGTGAAGAAGATACAACCTGAACCTCAGGGAATTCACTGCTTGGAGATGCTGTAGGAATAAGGAAAAGAAACAGGAGGGAACACCACAGTTTCCACAGCTTCTGCAGCTGTTCTTAGACTGTACTTGGCTACATACTAGTAGAGAACAAGTTCTGAATAAATGATCAGAAACATCCTCTGATGAAAAATTATATATATATATATATACATATGAGAAAACTTTTTAGGATCTTTCTCTAAGGGAGAGAAACTTAACCAATATACACAGAGGAGATATTCCTGTGGGCTTACCAGTAGTTCTCAACCCTGGAGAATGATTTTAAGATACAGATCTGGGTATGGTTTCAAAACACGTATTCCCAGGCCACTTCTCCCTGGATAGTTCAATTTCACAGCAGTAGAAGTACTCTGAAATATGTAGTTTTTATGCCAGCACCCACTATAACTGGGTATGCAACTCCAGGGTAGAGATTACTCTCTTTTGATAGAAGAAACATCTCATGGGAAGTTCACAAAAAGAAACATGCACCATCTTTTTGATAAATGCAGAAAGATAAATGCATTTTATTTGGACTAAAGACTCATCACAAATAAAATAAATATGTAAAACATAATAAAAGGGAACATTCATGATAACCAATTTCAAATGTCTTCAGAGCCCTATTAAGGACTTTGCTCTTATATTTTGGTTTGTATTTCAGTGTTGCTTGGGAATCAGGCATTTTTTCTGCTGAGAAAGTTTGTTGTTCTCTACTAAATAGAAGGCCTTCCCGTTGCCAAAGAAAATGTTAACATTTTAATCAACAGCAAAGTTGCATCATCTAAATATTTTGTAGTTATTCCAAATGTATGCTATATATATAAACACACACACACGTGTGTATATATGTATATATATAAGCATATATATATATATGCTGTTTCACACAAGAAGGATACCTTATAAAGGTTAGTTTCCGATAAGAACTACTACAAATCTTGAACTTTGTGTCTTCTTTACGTAGTTGCAGGATTCTAATTCCTTGAAAATGATAAATTAGATTCTTCCTATACTGCCAGAAAAGAGATAGCTATGACCCTTAAGAGAAAGTCTTGACTTATTAAACAGTAACAAACATATACCTGGCCTTGCATGCCACTTTATGCTTTTTGCAGCAATTTATACATGACACCTCACTTAGAAATCCTCACACCATGGGATACATGAGAGCTAGCATCACTCCCATTTGAACTGTAAGAAAGCTGGGCTCAGATCACAGGGCTGCCTACGGCAAGGGCCAAGACTAGACAGTGCTCAGGTCTCCTGGCTTTCAGTGAAGTGCATTTCACATTACATATTGTTTTAAGTGGTTGTGGGTCTATGCCCTTAGTTGTAACAAGACTAAAAACAGCACATACCTATGGCAAACAGTTCTACACCAGACTCACGAAGGTTTCTAGATGGTGGAATAATGTCATCCTGGGATTTTCCATCTGTGATTAAAATGCCGATTTTGGATACTCCAGTCCTTGATCCTGCTTCTGGTTTGAAGCTATTTTCAAAAATGTAGTTCAAAGCAAGACCTTGTAGAAAACAAGGAAAAGTAAACACCAGCCATCTCTAATAAAAAGTCTCCTAATTCTCCAAAATACGACCACAAGATGGGTAACCTATTGAGCCACAGGAGTTTTTATTACATGTGAATCTTCATTTTTATAATAACTTTGTCTTTCACAGATTCAACAAGGAACTAAAATCCACTGGAATAAAGGTAATGAAAATAATTAAACACTGCATTCTTTCAGAAACTAGCATTTGTAAAGAACACTGAATTCATGGCGAATGGATGATAATACATATTGTGTACAAGCAGATCTGAACCTTTATAATTTAGGAGGAAGCAAGAATACTCACACAGTAGTGCGTCATCATTAGGTTTTCAATGTGTTTGTGATATTCTAAGGAACCGAAAAATCCCTCTCTTTGTTTTTTAGGAGTAGAAAGGACAGATCTAAAATCATTAATATACTCCTGCCTTTTGAGTATGACACTTTCCATCCAGAAAAAAATAAGAAATGGTGCAATATTGTTATAGGATTTGTGTTTAATAAATTGTTTGCTGCATAAAAATCAATAACAACATCTACATTGTTTCATCTGAGCATCTCTAATATGTACCTGTGGTAGGCAATACATGTTGAATATCCACTACTAAATCCTTGAGACCAGAATAGTTTTGGATTTCAGGTATTTTCGGATTTTGGAATATTTGCATTATATTTTCTGGTTGAGCATCCCAAATCTAAAAATTAAAAACCCGAAATGCTTCAATGAGCATTTTTTTAGCATCATGTTGACAGTCAAACATTGTGGATTTTCAGAGTTGGGATGCTCAGCTTGCAGCATGTCTCAAGGTTAAAATTTTTACAAACCCTTTGTGATTGTGCCATGGAGGATTATAATGTAAATATTCTTATATTCATCATTCATCAAAAATACTGGGGAGCCAAAGATCCGTATTACTATTAACAGAGAGGATCTTGACTTTTCAGAAAATTGTATCATAATATCTTCATGATAACTATTGATTGCAGAATAAGGGCAAAGAAAATATCTTCTTTGAAAATAAGAAGAGATTTGTTTCTATTTAAATAACAGGGTGGAGGATGGCAGGAGGAGAAAAGCAGTGAAGAGAGTAGCTGACAAAAGTTAGACAGCTACTCCACTCTGTTGGTCTCAGGGCTTGCTTCATTTTCTCCTAACCCAACCAAGCCCTTCCTGGGACATTAGAGTCATAGAGTAAAAGGAATGAGATATCTGGCTTTAACTCAATGCTGAATTTGGGAAAACCATCATCAGAGGATCCTAAGTGCTAGTTTAATTAAAACATTATGATAACACAAAGTGGCAAAATGAGGTAATACAATTATTCTTCAAAAAGATATGTTGTTATAACATGGATTGAACAAAATATACCTGTTAGTGTATTTCCTCCTTTATATGGGAGGTTTCGGACAGCTTCAATCACCTCATCTTTTGTGCTAAATGCATTCAAGTGCCATTCTATTCTGGGGTCGCCACTATACTGTGCAAGACCTGGAAAAAAAGATTAGGAAACTCACCAGGAATAATGGGTTACTCAAAAATGTAGTGAGCTACTCAAGAAACTAGAATGACGAAAGGCCTCATCTTTGCAATATATATATATATATATATATTTGGCCTGGCTATAAATTTTCAGAAAGACTTGTTGAGTAAGATGAATTAAAGGAATCAAGTTAGACATATATGGGATTTGAGGGAGTGTACATATTTTCTAGCCATTTATAAATGAGTACCCAATTAGGTACTTGGCATTAAAAAAAAATCTGATCATGTTTGTAGACAAAAGGCCTAGATTTATTTGTTGTTGATTTATTCTCAAAGGAGTGATTTTTCTTAATGGCTATTTAAAAGTTAAACTAGGAGACTTTGTTTAACAAAGATTTATTATTTTTATTTTTTGTAATATTGCTCAAAGATTTACAACTTTTTTGCTTCTTATCTGGGCTAGAATTAATTTGGCAAAGATGATCTTGTACTATAAAATGACTGCCAATTTTCTAGTTCAGCATTTTCCTAGATTTAGTTATTTCTTTTAAATAAAAAGAAAACTGCTATGCAATAAATTCTTAAACCAGCTGTAACTTTTAAAGTTTTATTTTTATTATTAACAGAGAAGACCTTGACTTTTCAGAAAATTAAAATATGTTCAATAATCAATCGAATGACAGTGTCATTGCAAAAATTAGAAGGAATAAATATTTATTGATTGAAACATGTGCTTTGGAGATGATGAGTATTCTGCAATCCTGAAAGTCACTTTGTAAGGAATTTTTGAAATTTCTTAAAACACTTCCCAGCGGTTTTGCACTGACAGCTGACTGCTACTGCTAATAATAGAAATTATACCAATTCGTGTCTTCTCTGAGCCCACATCGAATGCTGTAACCAGGTTTTCCAAGAAAAGCCGAACCAGTCTGAAGTTGAATCTTCCAATACTCCATGAACCATCGACCAGGATTACGATGTCAGCAATCGCTGGAGTTTGACAGACAAATTTCACTTCTGCAAAGCACAAACCAGAAAAGCACATGTGTTACTGTCACAGCAACTTCAAAAAGAGCCCATCTTAACATCTTTTAGACAACTTAGTGCTAAGAATACAAAAACATTCCCATAGGAGCAGCCATCTTTTTACAACTCTTCCCTTAAATGTATTTTACTAGAAAAAAAATTGTGGTAACGGTTGGCAGTAGAGCCAGTGCTCTGGAAATAGTTAGGAAAATACTGGGCAGGTTCACACCATCCTGGCAACTCAGCCTTCTGTGTATTTTAGAAAGTAGTGTCTGTGCAAAAGCATCCAGCTCTGGGCTTTCGCCTGTTGATTCTTTCCAGGAAAGGTCTTAGCAACACCAGTGTGTGCCAGTCAGCCAAGATGGGAACACAGCCAGGAGGCAAAAAGACGGCTCTCCTATCCTGATAAATTTATGCTAGAGGAAGTGATAGGAAAAGAGAAATACGGGCTTTCTGAATTCAAGGAAACGTTACAGCTGCATATTTAATCCAAGAAAGGTACAGAGACTTTTTCTAAAGAAGGAAGGGCTTTTGGAACATGATAATTGGAAAAAGGCCAAAGAGTTTCCTCAAAGTCAAACGTTTTTTGCATATTATGTATATGTGACAGTAAATTTTGTTCCTAAAGATCATGTAAATAATTGATTTTTTTAAATGGCTCAATTAGGATTCAGGACAAAGATTCAGAAGAGGATGCCCAGTGGCCATGGTACCTATGTTTTACCAACAGAGAAGGCCCCACTCACAGCAATGCTGTGGAAATGCAGAGGGCATATGGCTAAGCCTCTACAAAAATGGAGGAGGCTGCCTGATCTAGGATAGATCTGTGCTTCTTTAGGGGAAATTCACCATTTCTATTCACACAGAGCCAAGACACAGGAATATTCTCCAAGTGTTTCACAAATCCTTAACAATATTGAGATGGTTTGGTTGTGTCCCCACCCAAATCTCATCTTGAATTGCAGCTCCCATAATTCCCACATGTCATTGGAGGGACCCAGTGGGAGGTAATTAAATAATGGGGGCAGGTCTTTCCCATGCTATTCTCAGAATAGTGAATGAGTCTCACAAGATCTGATGGTTTTATAAAAGGGAGATTCCCTCTGCACACGCGCTCTTGCCTGCCGCCATGTAAGATGTGCCTTTCATTCTCCTTTGTCTTTTGCCGTGATTGTGGGGCCTCCCCAGCCATGTGGAACTGTGAGTCCACTAAACCTCTTTCCTTTTTAAATTACCCAGTCTTGAGTATGTCTTTATTAGCAGCGTGAGAATACACTAATACTTTTAGTACCTACTGCAACATTGCTTGGTACTCTAGTCTGTGCTTCCAAAGAACTGCTTAACTTTGCTGAATTTTCATATTAGGACTAGAGATCATTAAGTGTGTTTGGCGGGCAGAGAGGTTTTGGGAGTGGGTTTCTTGTATCCTTTTTAACTTCTTGCTGGCTTAGAAAAGTCTTTGTTTTTTTTTTTAAAACATATATAATGAAAACCAAAATACAGAAGTGTTCATAAACAAGTTGAATATGCCTTTACCTAAAAAAATATATATATAGTTGAACTACTATGGTTGGCATAGGCAGTTTAATATACGTGTCTCTGCACCTACCAGGCCACATTTTGCTTAAAGGATCTTGATTTTTTCCAGATATAAATATTTATGGGATACCTAGATGCTTTTACCAGATGGGGAAAGAATGAATTTGCCAGTGAAATACTCCAATATTCATTATGGAAGCTAAACAGTACAACTCAACCCAAAGTTTATATATTCACTTTCTGGCACCAGATTCCCTTTCTTAATCACCAAATGCAGAGCCATCAGCTGGTAACTTTGTATTTGGGAGTTAGCCCTACTGTACCACACTAAGAAAAAGGCTAAAATGGAATACTATAAAAAGTCACGGGATAAAAATTAATTTGTTTTTTGGACATAACCAGGGAAAACTGAAGTCTGGTTAAGCTTCAAGAACCCATTTTTCTCTGTTTTTATGGGGGAAACTTACTCTCAAATGGAGAGTAGTTTTCTTTATTTTCCAAAACTACTGGGGATATTATTTCATTTATAAATTAATTGGGAACCACATGGATAGGAGCTTAGAAAGGGAATCCTTTCTGCTTATTTAAAAGATAGGTAATGAAATTGGTATTTTCTGGTTTAAAAAATAATTTCCAATAGACATGTTCTGTTTATTTAGCTCATTCAAGTCAGAAATGACTTGGAAACATAAATTCTGTATAGCTCCTAAGCAAGATATAGAACTAATTGACTATAAGTCAAAAGATTGATAACTTTAATAAGACTAAAAATTTTTAAGTTGGTCATCAAAAGACATCTTAAAGAAAATAAAAGCATAAGTGTGGGCTATGGTCAAGGTCTTAGATTTTGGGGGTAAGATGAGCTTGGGTGCTTATGACATCATTAAAAATTACTAAGTAAGTAACTAATTAAAAGAAGAGGGAAATAATCCTATCTAGCATGCAGAAAGCATTATCTAGAAAAATAATTTGAATGTTTATGTCACATAATTTAAACACCGAAAACCTTAAAAGCAAACTACAACTCGGCATATTTCACTTGAAATTAAGATTCATAGGAAGATACTTTTTTCAACAATTTCAAAAGTCAACACCTATCATTGGTTTTGTACTACGAAGTATGATTTTTGTTGAAGATTAGTACGGTACGTACTCACTTGAGAACTGTAAAAACAATATTTTTTCTTGTGTCCTAAATCCTGGTTATCAGCTCTAAGACATATAAACACAATGAACCCTAATGGCTATTTCCATCAAAATGTACACATGTGCAATATTTGTCCCATCAACAGGTTTTCCTGTGCCAGGGGCAAACAGCTGTTTGTATACTTGGTACAAAGAGGTAATTTAAAAGCTGCTGTGTTCAAGTTCCATAATCATATATCTTAACCATAATTCCAGTGTTACGGTGAATCTTTTTAAAGAAATGCATTCAAATCATTGTCTTACTATAAGCAGGAGCCCAGATTAAAAACTGAAGACAACATTACTCTCCACTGGCAAACACATTACCCATTTCACCATTCTTAGAGAGACACCAATCAGGAAGAAAATATTAAGTACCATAAAATGTGTTAAAAATCAAGTGGTAGAAAAGAAAACCAGACACACCTGGGAGCCCAGGTAAATATGTAAAACCCAGCAGCTAAATGTAGTTTAAATCTATATTACAAAGAAATGAGTGCATAAGCCTTTATTGCTAAGACAATATTCCAAATTAATTTGTAAAATAAAATCAATCCTTTTTGTCTGCAAGCCTGTATTTAAAATTAAAGCAAAGGGACAGAGGAAATGACCTCTTGAACCATATTTTAATTCAGCTCTTAACTTTACATGGGTCTTATCTAAAATGCAACTCTGAAAATACAGGTGGTGTTTTAAAAAACTTTAAGCTGAACTTAAAGAAAAGCACCCAATATACAGCCTAGATTACAAAGATAATAACAGTTTGATGTCACAGATAGAATCAAAAGGAACAATTGCACAAGTCCAGGAGAAATGATCCCCTTTCTCTTCTATATTTTCTGGAGTTTTGTGCTGAGAAGAGTTGGAAGCACTAGTGATTTCTTAACATTCCATATTTGGAAATGATGTACATTATTATATTAAATGTTAAGTCTGGGTGTGGAGGCTCATGCCTGTAATCCCAATACTTTGGGAGGCCAAGATGGGTGGATCACCTGAGGTCAGGAATTCAAGACCAGCCTGGTTAACACGGTGAAACCCCATTTCTACAAAACTACGAAAATTAGTCGGGCATGATGGTGGGTGCCTATAATCCCAGCTACTCGGGAGGCTGAGGCAGGAGAATCGCTTGAATCTGGGAGGTGGATGTTGAAGTGAGCTGAGATTGCGTCATTGCACTACAGCCTGGGTGCAGAACGAGACTCCATCTCAAAAAAAAAAAAAAAAAAAAGTTAAGTCTTCCACACTTATCTATTGATTTAGTCCTCACAACAACTCTATGGAAGAGGTACCATTATTATCATTCCCATTTGCAGTCAAAAAGTACGGCATACAAGGACTGTGTGATTTGCCCAGGGTGTCACACAGCTAAGAAGTGGCAAATCTGGGATTTGAAACCCAAGTAATGTGTCTCCACAACCTATGTAATGTGTCTCCACAACCTATGTTTTTAACCACAGGGCTATATACTGACTTCAGGAAGGCACTCTATGTTACGTAAATTTAGAAAGCAAGGGGGAAAAGCTTGTAACATAAAGCAGTGTCTCTGCTGGGCTTGCCCCTGCTATGTGCACAGCTAATCTGTGCTGTTTGCTAACATTTCCAATTATTTTTCTAGAACGTTTTTCCCTCCCAAATAAATGCACTTTCATATTGAAGTTGCCCATGTGAAAAGCATCCTTCTTCCAATAATTTTACACCAATTTTATTGTGTTACTGACATCATGAGAAACTCCAAACCCATGTTTATTCATTTGATGTTATGCAACTAATTTCCTGGATGAAATTTACTTATTTATTGAAAATCTATTTAGTGTTTATTATGTACCAAGCACTATTCTGAGCAACTGGAAACACAGCAAAGCCCCCAACTTCTTGCAGTTTAAATTATTTTATTTATTTATTTATTTTTGACTCTTAACACCACTCCATGATTCAATTCTTAGTGAAAGGAAATAGACTATAATAAAGCAACATAGGTTCAGATGCAAAAAAGCACTTTATAAAAGTAAACAAAATCATACAAAAAGTAACTCTATGTAGGGGCAAGGGGTAACGTTACTGTAATGCAATAGTATGAAATTACCAGATTAAAAATCTTCCTTTTAAACCATGTTATTGTTTTTGTTCTAATGGCATTCAAATTAAACACCCAATTATGGTTTATATAATGAAATGTTTACAATGCATTTTTAGATAAAGGTATTTATCAACATAGTCAGTGAAGATAGAAAAGAGGGAGCTGATAGAAGATAACTTTTTCTGCCAGGTAAACTCCTATTCATCCTTCAAAACCCAGATCACACTTTACCAACTTCATGAATCTTTTTCCACTCTCCTCAGATGGGACTCATTACCTGCCCCTCTTTATTGACTTTGGATTTGTACAATTTGTTGTGCCCATCACACTGGAATATGATGATTGGCTTCCATTTCTATCTCCCTGACTGTACTGTGAACTCCTTGACTGGGGAGGGCTTTTGTAACTTGCCTTTTTAGCCACTTTATCTGGCTCATCTCTTGACATATAGTACATCAGTGCAGCTAAAGTAAATTGAATTGTGTTGTTAAAAAATAATTCCTATGTTCACATAGTTCACACTTCCAGTAGGACACTAGAGAAATGAGCCATGATGGCTCAATTAAATGTGTTCTCTCCTCCTGCCCTGCCACACTACCGCATTGGGAAAGTGGATTACAGTTATTTAGGAATCAGGGAGATTGTATCAAAGTGGCCTGCCTTCCTTGATGTTTTCCTAATGCTGAAGGCTAAGTTGAATGAAAGGAGAGTGTGTACTATTTTTATTCACCCTGTCTTAACCTCAGTGAGAAAACCTCACAATGATTTCACTACAACTGGTCTAGGATTCATTTAGGAGCTTTGAATTACTTTGTTCTATGCCACTAGCAAAATATCAGGCTCAGCCATTCATTACACAAGACATTTGAAGGAATAGTGTGGCCACAGAACGATTTTTCACTTAAGTCTCCTGTGAGGTTACATTCAAGTTTCCAAACCAACAGCAAAAGAAAATCCCTAAGAATTTGGTACAGTAGAACTCTTGGAAGATCACTGTTAACATGTAGACATTGGCTCCAGCCACACTACTGAAGGTATTTTTATAAAAGGAGTTAACATTTTATATCGCCAAAAACTCAACGAGAAATCTTCATTCTGAAAGGGTTTTTCAATACATTGACAAATTCTGACTTTTACAACATTCCCATGAGAAGCCATGTTGTCTCCATTTTTCAGAAAATTAAACTGAGGGCAGGGTGTGGTGGCTCACACCTGTAATCCCAGCACTTTTGGAGGCTGAGGTGGGTGGATCACCTGAGGTCAGGAGTTTGAGACCAGCCAGGTCAACATGGTAAAACCCCATCTCTACTAAAAATACAAAAAATTAGCTGGACATGGTGACGGGCACCAGTAACCCCAGCTACTCGGAAGGCTGAGGCAGGAAAATTGCTTGAACCCAGGAGGCAGAGGTTGCAGTGAGCCAAGATTACGCCATTGTACTTTAGTCTGGGCAACAAGACCAAAGCTTCATCTCAAAAGAAAAAAGAAAAAAAAGAAAATGAAATTGAGGTTCAGAGAGAACAACTGACTGACTTACAGGTTACTGGCAGAGCTAGGATTGGATAACAGGTACTTTTTTCTTCTTCTTTTTCTCTTTTTAGAGACAGGGTCTCACTCTGTTACCTAGGCTGGAGTGCAGTGGCGCAATGCTAGCTCACTACAATCTCGCATTGCTGGGCTCAAGTGATCCTGCCTCAGCCTCCTGACTAGCTGGAACAATAGGCACATATCACATGCCCAGTTAATGTTTGTTTGTTTTTTTAATTTTTGTAGAGATGGGGTCTCACTATGTTGCCCTGGCTGGTCTCAAACTCCTGTGCTCAAGTGATCCTGCAACCTTGGCCTCCCAAAGCACTGAGATTATAGGTGTGAGCCATCACCACTGCACCCAGCCACGACAGGTCTTCTAAATGTTTGGTCCAATATGCATTTTCCAACATATCACATTATCACTACCATGGAAGCTGTCCTCACAGAATGCAACATAGATGGTTACTGCCATAGGAGAGAGCATCAGAAGCCATCTGTATAGGGGATGTGCAGCAAGGGGCTCATTTCAGCTGTGTCTGGAATTTACATTAATCTGAGTGAGGTGAATACTCATTTAATCCAATCGTGGGTGGAAATGTACCTTTCAAAGCCTCCCTGACAGATGCCTGCCCTATCTAAAACAGTATTCCCATGACTCACTCCTTTTATCCGTGTTTTATTTTTCTTCCTAGAACTTCTGACTTCCTAGAAATATACTATACAGTGTGTGGTTAATTTCTTGTGCCCATTTGTCTGGGCCATGGGGTGCCCATACATTTGACCAAATGGATGTGTCTACGAGAGTATTTCTGGCTCATTTTTGTAGACTGAATAAAGCAGATTCCTCTCCCTAATGTGGATGGGCCTCTAAGGGATTGCAGACTGAAGAGAACAAAAATGCTGAGTAAGAGAGAAGCCTGCCTGATTGCCTTGAGCTCATACGTTGTCTTTTCATGCCTTGAGACTTGAATTAAAACATTGGCTCTTGGGTTTTGAGCCTGCCAGTGTTTGGATTAGAACTTATACTATCAGCTCTCCTGGTTCTCAGGCCATTGGATTTGAACTGAAACTACATGGTCACTCTCCTGGATCTCCAGCTTGATGACTGCAGATTTTGCATAATCTCATAATCACGTGAACCAACTCCTTATATTAAATCAATATCTCAAGCCAGGCACAGTGGCTTGTAATCCCAGCACTTTGGGAGGTGGAGGTGGGCAGGTTACTTGAGGCCAGGAGTTTGAGACCAGCCTGGCCAATATGGTGAAACTCTATCTCTACTAAAAATACAAAAATTAGCCAGGTGTGGTGATGCACATCTGTGATCCCAGCTACTCAGGAAGCTGAGGCACAAGGATCGCATGAATCTGGAAGGCAGCGGTTGCAGTGAGCCAAGATCACACCACTGCACTCCAACCTAGGCGACAGAGCGAGACTCTGTCTAAAATAAATAAATAAATAAATAAATCTCTCCAAACACACACACATCACAAACACATCTCACACATACACTTTCCTTTGCTTCCTTTTTTATATTAGTAATTATGAAAGCCTATTTTAGTGATAGCTTTCATCAGATGCTCTGCATACATCATTTTCATCTAAGTCCAGTATTAATCCTATAAGGTAGATGTTCTTTCCATTTCATAGAGAAAGAATGGTTAAGTAACTATATAGGTTAAATAATTTGCCCACCATCAATTTGAATCTGGGTTGGATTCAAATTCAAACCCAGAAGTAACTCCAAAGGCTGAACCATTCAACTCCCCTCACAGAAGAGAAGTATTTTGGAGAAAGGAAGGGAGGGAAGGAAGAAAGAAGGAAGGAAGAAAGGAAGGAAAATGTGGACAAGCCTTGCAATTAAAGATAGCATGAAATCAAAGCCATACACATTTGTCCTATATTCGACCTGGGATGAATAACACCACGACAACTTACAGGAACGTGAAGCCCGGTTGCTGCGCCACAGTCAAAACAACATTCCAGCTGTCACTTAGAGCCCTATAGCTTAAGAGTAGCTAACAATCCTGTAAACACCACAGGAATCACATTTCTCCTCTGCTCTAAACTGGAAGGGGACTGGGAGAAGACATGACAGCTGTCTTCAAATATGTCAAGGGCTGTCACATAGAAGAGGGATTAGGAGGATTCTATATGCCCAGAAGGAGTGTGTAAAGTGACAGATTTCAACTCAATTAGACAGGATGTCCAAAGATGACTGTCTTGGGAAATATTGAAATCTCTGTTAAAGACAGCAGATGCAGGACAACCCTTGAAGAAATGGCTCAGGAGCCTCTACCATCCCGTGACTGGTTGAACTGCAGGACTCTCAAAGTGACCTAAATTTTAAGATTATTTCTTCCTTCCTCACCTACCAAATTAAGCCTAAATTGTTCATTGTACTTTCCAAAGCTCTCCACTTGACCCGTCCATGTATATTTCCCAATTCCTCCCAATACAATTAGTCTTCTTTCTCCCAACTACATTCCCATCTCAGAAACTTTTGACTCAATTTTTATTCCCCCATCTCCTGTAATGTACCCTCTCCAAACTCTTCCTACCCTACCACAATACAAGATACCTAAAACAGATTTTAATTCCTTTGAAAATATGTGATCCTTCTTATATATTTTTATACAAAGTTTGCTTTAGGCCAGGCGTGGTGTCTCATGCCTGTAATCCCAGCGTTTTTGGAGGCTGAGTCAGGAGGATGGCCTGAGCTCAGGAGTTTGAGACCACCCTGGGCAATATGGTGAAACCCTGTCTCCACTAAAATACAAAAAATTAGCCAGGCATAGTGTCACACGCCTGTAGTCCTAGCTACTTGGGAGGCTGAGGCATGAGAGTCACTTGAGCTCCAGAGGCAGAGATTGCAGTGAGCCGAGATGGCGCCATTGCACTTTAGCTTGGGCTACAGAATGAGACTCCACGAAGAAGAAGAAGAAAGAAGGAGGAAGGAGAAGGAGAAGGAGAAGGAGAAGGAGAAGAAGGAAGAAGGAAGAAGGAAGAAGGAAGAAGGAAGAAGGAAGAAGAAGAAGAAGAAGAAAGAAGAAGAAGAAGAAGAAATTAAGTTTACTTTAAAGTTTTATTGGTACAGTTGCCTAGTTGTTTCCTGATTTCCTGAAGTGAATATTGACCTAAGAAAAAAAAAAAGAAGAAAAATTTTTAAAAAATTGTTTGCTTTAAAGTTTTATTGGTACAGTTACCTAGTTATTTCCTGATTTCCTGAATTGAATATTGACCCAAGGAAAAAAAGAAGAAGAAGAAGAAAAATAAAAAAAAATTAAGTTTGCTTTAAAGTTGTATTGGTACAGTTGCCTAGTTATTTCCTGATTTCCTGAAGTGAATATTGACCCAAGAGAGGCTATTTTATCTGATCACTTCTATTTTAAAATGAAATTTGCTCAACTTCAGGAGCCAGTATATCATATTCCCATTTATTTTCAGCTCTGTATATAATACTACATGATCTGGCTATATGTTTACTTTGGTCATTTAAGGTGATTTTCACAAAACTCAACTCAATTATCCCGCTTACTCCAATCCATTAACAATGAACTGATCCTGACATTTTGCAATTTCTGATGCCATGACATCTGCTTAATTTGACAACAGTCATCCCTGCAGCTATAGAGACAAGATACTCAATAGAAAATTCTTAGACAAGGAGGAAGTTACAAGTCAGAGAAGCCCAAGCATTCCTATGGGAGACTCACTCTGCCAAAATCAATAGCAGTCCTCATAGCGGTAAGGTATCCAATAATTTTAAAAAATGATATGTTACAAGTTCTTTTAAGAATTAAGACATTTGAAAACTTATTTCAGACAGAGTTAAGAATTCTTACCACTGGAGAACAAGTTGAGAATAATAAACCTTGCTGGAGGCCAGAGGAAAAGTGTCAAAATTCTTCAAAACTATCTCATCAAGGGCAGTGAGGGAGGAACTAGAGGAAAACTGCAGGTCTAATGCTAGGAGAATTTCATCTGATTGTTGTCAGGAGTGCATAAGCATAACATTTTTTTGGCGGCGGCGGCGAGTGTCACTCTGTCTCTTAGGCTGGAGTGCAGTGGTGCGATCTCGGCTCACTGCAACCTCCGCCTCCTGGGTTCAAGCAATTCTCCTGCCCTAGCCTCCCGAGTAGCTAGGACTACAGGTGCATGCCACTGCGCCTGGCTAATTTTTGTTTTTTTTTTTTTTTGGTCATGTTTCAAAAAGAAAATGTTATGGAATGCTCAGAGAGCAGAAGTGAGGGGAGAAAGGGGCCAAAATTGCAGGAGAACCTTTCTGTAATACATGTGTTGCATTAGATCAATGTTTCTCAACCATTTTTAGTTATCACTCCCATAAGGAGCCTTTAGATATTTTTTCCTCATCACCTCCTCACGAAATTTTAAAACCACAGGTATACCATATAGCTGTTTATGTATGTATTGTATATTTATACTTAACACATAAAAGAATTAATATTTTCCCCTTTCACTCCCAAAATAAATTTTTGCCCATTCAAGGATATCACTCCCATTGAGACTGCATGTGTTACATCATTGTTTGTAAAAGAAAATTGTTTTTTCCTGAAACCCAGAGCAACTTAAGGCACTATTTTAAAGGTGATCTTAATGGTCAAATTATACTCCATATGGTTGAAACTTTATTAAAAATTCTTCAATTTTTTCATGATGTGGCAAAAACAAGTTCATCTTAATAGTGCACATTTCGGAGATAATCTAAAGAGAATTGTAAAAGATTTTAAAGCTCCCCATAGTTGACTTAACTGTGTTTGCCCAATTCCATTATCAATCCAGATATCTCAGTTAGGGCTAATACCATCCTTGCAGCTCCTGGTATGACCAGGCAGATTCTTTCATTTCCTTGTTCACCACAACTGGATCAGAGATGGGCACATGAATTCAGCTGGACCAATCAAAACTGTTCTTGAGATGTTTTCTGAAACTAACATTAAAAAGGCTTCATGGCCCACCATGCAGTGGCTCATGCCTGTAATCCCAGCACTTTGGGAGGCTGAGTCAGGCGGATCACTTCAGGTCAGGAGTTCGAGATCAGCCTGGCCACATGGGGAAAACCTGTCTCTACTGAAAATTAAAAAATTAGCTGGGCATGGTGGGGCCCATCTGTAGTCCCAGCTACTCAGGAGACTGCAGGAGGAGAATCTGTTGAACTCGGGAGGTGGAGGCTGCAGTGAGCAGAGATCGCGCCACTGCACACCAGCCTGGGAAACAGAGTGAGACTCTGCCTCAAAAAAAAAAAAAAGGCCGGGCGCGGTGGCTCAAGCCTGTAATCCCAGCACTTTGGGAGGCCGAGACGGGCGGATCACGAGGTCAGGAGATCAAGACCATCCTGGCTAACACGGTGAAACCCCGTCTCTACTAAAAATACAAAAAACTAGCCGGGCGAGGTGGCGGGCGCCTGTAGTCCCAGATACTCGGGAGGCTGAGGCAGGAGAATGGCGGGAACCCGGGAGGCGGAGCTTGCAGTGAGCTGAGATCTGGCCACTGCACTCCAGCCTGGGCGACAGAGCGAGACTCCGTCTCGGAAAAAAAAAAAAAAAAAAGGCTTCCTACCACATGAGATTGGGGTTGCTCATTATTATGTAATTCGGGAACCTGGAACTCTGTGGGGGTCTTCATTGCCACTGTAGGAACCCTACCTAGAAATAAAGCCATCCCAGAGGAAGGCAGAGCCAGGAGATGGAGAAGCAAGAGAGAGTAACCAATACTGGATTGAGACCCTAGGTCCAGCCATGCTTCAGTTACATGAGCCAGTACAACTCTTTTTGTACTTAAACTAGTTAGAGTGTGTTTCTACTGAAGCGAAGGATTCCTGACTAATATGCTGTCTAGAATTTTTCAGTAAAGGTAGATCATAAACTAAGGAGAAATGAAGTATAAAAAAAGAAGAGAAATGAATCGCACATAGACTCTGAGAAATAAAACAGTATTTCAATTAGCTCTAATGAGGACCGATAAATAAACGGTGGGAATTCCGAATTTTATAACATAAATTGGATTCTTACATTTAAGTGAAAACATTTAAAATATGTTACAGACTAGTAGTATTCCCAGTGGAGAGGAATCATGTCTTATCTCCATTGTCATGGTTTCAACTAAGTCAATTAATACTACTTTTTAAAAACAGAGGTTTTGCCTAGGTTTTCTTCTAGGGTTTTTAGGGTTTTAGGTCTTATGTTTAAGTCTCTAATCCATCTTGAGTTAATTTTTGTATAAGATGTAAGGAAGGGGCCCAGTTTCAGTTTTCTGCATATGGTTAGCCAGTTTTCTCAACACCACTTATTAAATAGGGAATCCTTTCCCCATTGCTTGTTTTTGTCAGGTTTGTCAAAGTTTAGACGGTTGTAGATGTGAGGCGTTATTTATGAGGCCTTGGTTCTGTTCCATTGATCTATATATCTGTTTTGGTACCAGTACCAAGCTGTTTTGGTTACTGTAGACTTGTAGTATAGTTTGAAGTCAGGTAGTGTGATGCCTTCAGCTTTGATCGTTTTGCTTAGAATTGTCTTGGCTATACGGGCTCTTTTTTGGTTCCATGTGAAATTTAAAGTAGCTTTTTCTAATTCTGTGAAGAAAGTCAATGGTAGCTTGATGGGGATAGCACTGAATCTATAAATTACTTTGGGCAGTATCACCATTTTCATGATATTGATTCTTCTTATACATGAACATGGAATGTTTTTCCATTTGCTTGTGTCCTCTCTTATTTCCTTGAGCAGTGGTTTGTAGTTCTCCTTGAAGAGGTCCTTCACATCTCTTGTAAGTTGGATTCCTAAGTATTTTATTCTCTTTGTAGCAATTGTGAATGAGAGTTCACTCATGATTTGGCTCTCTGTTTGTCCATTATTGGTGTCTAGGAATGCTTGTGATTTTTGCACATTGATTTTGTATCCTGAGACTTTGTTGAATTGCTTATCAGCTTAAGGAGATTTGGGGCTGAGATGATGGGTTTTCTAAATATACAATCATGTCATCTGCAAATAGGGACATTATGACTTTCTCCCTTCCTATTTGAATACGCTTTATTTCTTTCTCTTTCTTTCTCTCTCTCTTTATTTCTTTCTTCCTATTTGAATACGCTTTATCCTATAGCTAGGATCACAGATGTGCACCACCACTCCGGGCTAATTTTTATATTTCTAGCAGAGGTGAGGTTTCGCCATGTTGGCCAGGCTGGTCTTGAACTTGAGACCTCAAGTGATCCAACTTCCTCAGCCTCCCAAAGTGCTGGGATTGCAGGCATGAGTTACTGAACCAGGCCCTTATTATATAGTCTTTATGCAATGATTCCATAATTAAAGTTCATAGATTTCTGAGGCCACCACTTTTGTGTCTTCTGACTTACTTATGGCACACAGTTGAACTCTCCTTTGGCCTTGTTTTATCAGGTCTTGGCTCAAATGTGATTTTGTGTTTGCTTCTGCTAGTCATTCCACCGCTTTTACCAACTGCAAGCCATTTTTATATTAATGTCTTGAGTGGGAAGGCCTCAGAGCACATGGTCAACGTAAATTTGAATACCTAAACTGTGTGTGGCACAGGCCCAATGTTTTGCATTCTCAAGACTCTTCCCTCACTCAGGGCACAGGCATATACAGAGTGGCTTCCTCAGGGCCCCCCTGCATGGATAAGGAGCAATTTTCTAGTTCACCCTGATGTTGCTGAAACACCACGTCAACTGTCTAGATAATAATAATTATAATAACAACGAGAATAAGGTAGAGAAAGTGGGAGGAAGGAAAGGAAAGTGAGGAGGAGGAAACTGGGAAAGAAGAAGAAAAGGAAGCACTAATAGAGCATACTCTGTGATCCAGATATCCTTCAAACCCCTTAATGCATATATTCGAGTCCACACTTAACCCCAATGTCCTGTTTATGACTGAACCCAGTTCCTTCCCCTTTAATCTAGGAGCGGAGTCAGGTTCTTGCCAGCATTAACCTACAGGACCCCTCTAGTTCCCTGTACTTTAGCTGCCTTCTGGTGCCTACCTAATGGAAATTAAAACCCTAACAGTCCCATTTTTACCAAGTTGAACTCACAGTCCTGGGTTTGCCAGATCTAAGTCCCACAATAGCTAGTGGAAAGGTGTTAAATTTCAAATCAATCTCTTGACTGTGAGCCAATAACCATAAAAGTATTAATGGGAGGTGAGAGATCCCAGTCAGTGAAAATATACCTCAAAAACAATCATGTGCCCAGGCTACACTCAACCATAATGACTGCATAATTCAGAACTGGCCCTTCTCCAAGAGAAGGCATTGGGCACATGTGTTGAGCCCCTGCTAGACTATGTAAGCTCCATGAGGGTAGAATTCTGCCTCCCGTGCTCACCACTTAATCCCCAGAAACTAATTCAGTGCTTGACACTAAGGGATAATTACTAGCTCTTCTGTGCATTCATTATTAAATCAGTAATATAAACCATTGGCCCATGATGATCTTAGCTCTTGCAAAATATACATGTTATTATTAATAGCAAATACTATGCTATTTATATGTGTATTTAAACTGTTTTACGCATGTAGTAAATGCTATATATAAAATATGTGGCACTTACTATGTAATAGGCATTTTACACATTTTAACTCAATCCTCACCGCTAACTCTTGAGAGTTCTTATGCTTCAGGTAAAAAAAAAACAAAAATCAACTATGGGAGTATAAGAGGTAGAAATGTTCAAAGGTAGGCATGTGTGTATATATATATATTTTATGAGTATAGCCTATGCAATTATGAAATGGCAAAATAGAACAGTTGTCCTCAGAAAAGCATTTCATTACTTGCTTTAGTGAAGGATTGCGTGGCAACACATTCAAAAATTTTAAACATCCTAAGACAAAGATAAGCAAACTTTTTCTGAAAAGAGCAAAACAGAAAATATTTTAGTCTTTGCAGGTCATATGATCTCTCTTGTAACTACTCAACTCTGATATTGTGGGAAGGCAGCCATAGACAATATGTAAAGGAATGAGCATAGCTGTGTTCCAATAAAACCTTATTTTAAAAAATAGAAGACTGAATTTTGCCCGTGGGCCATAGTTTGCTGATTTCTGGAAAGAATAATTTAAGCTCATCTCATTTTTCCCCCAGAAAATGAGAGCACTGAGATTCACCCCGACAGTGTTTTTAAAATACTGTAGTAGAGACTACAGTGTTTTAAAAAATCCATTAAAAACAAAACAAAGAAGGCTGGTGATCTTAATTTTAAAAATCACTGAAAAAGAAGGAAAAAAAAACAAACCTATGCTGTTTTTCCTATCAGTCTCTTAATCGTTTCCAATGAGGTTCTGCATTCTCGTGCAAAACTCCAAAAATGATTAAAGAAAGCTGTTTGGACAATGATGGAGAAATACCCATTAATGCAAATGTGCCAATATTATGCTCAAAGGCAAATACCACTTTCGTTTGTGAGTTCATTTTGGATTATTAAAGAAACATGTACAGTAGATTGGAAACAAGTTAAGTATTTAACTGCACAGCCACTTCTGTTAAAGACCTTCACTCTGTGCATTTAAACTAAAATTGTAAAATATGTATAATATATCTGATTGCATCTGAGCCACTATCAATGTAGACTCTTATACAAGAAAATTGCAGATTTCAGGGAAAACAAAGAGCAGTATAGTTCAATGTGGATCATGAAAGCACCACGACTTGGAGGAGGGGCTTATGCTAAGGGTTGCATAAACGACCTGGTTGGGGTGGAGGGAGGGCATCTTTTATCTCCAGTGGGTCATACTAATGCATCCCCCTCCACCTCCTAGGAGCCGTAACTCTGTCCTGGATTGTCACCATTGTTTATAACTTTACTTCTTAAGACAATTCTCCCACATAACCAGCGCTCTCCCAAAGTCCTCATTGCCCTGGCACACACCTCATAGAAACCCTCACCTGAAAGAGGAAGATACCTATTTTCCACAAACCTCCTGAAAGTTCTTGCCCTACCCCAAGTCCTCATCACTACAATAAACCCTTTGAGACAGCGCCTGCCTGAAAGTGGGCTCAGAAAGAACTCTTCCATAAACATATGTTCAAATACATCTTCAGTGAGGAAGGAAATAGACTGCTTATGAATCTTCCTTCTCCAAATGTGTATTGGTATTTATTAGAACATGTGCCAATAGTAGCCTCACTCTTTCATTGTCTACTTCTTAGTTTTAATTCGTTTCACTCAATCCTAGGTTTTGGAAAGGAAAGAGGAAGGTGCATCAGGGGAAAGAATACAGCAGTTAAGACACTTTAGAAATACATAGCTATAGCTAATAAATTCTGGAGCCAAACTCTAATCCACAAATGCTTCCACAGATTTCACCTTAAACACTGTTGTCTAAGCATCAAGTGGCAAAAAAAAAAAAAAGCCAATCCAAACACGCAAACTTCCTTATAAAATTCTCCCTTAAAAATATTAACAAACCTGTTTGTTCTTACACAAAGAAACACACAAAAGGTAAGATGGAAACTAACACATTTGATTATATAGGAGGGACAAGTAAAGCTGGATGGAAGGAATAGCAGACGTGATACTTTTTTTTCAGTGTCATCCTTTTGTAGACGTTTCAACTTCTGGAAATGTGCCAATGTTTTACATACTCACGGATTAACTTAACTGTTCCCTATTAAAACAAATAACAAAACCACAGTGAATAGGAAAGAAAAGAACTAATCCAAGATCCTTTTGAATACAGACACGATATACTTTAGAATAAAAGCAAACATTGAACTGAAGTTAATAGATTTGTTTGTCTTTTTGCAGTATGCACAGATTAGCAGTTCTAAAACTATTTCTATGATTGACCATTTGAGTAGATATATTTAGAATATTGGGAGTCATGTTTCTCACTCTCTTGAAAGGGGAGTTATAAATATTAGAAGAAGGAGGGCTAAAATAAACCCTGTGGCATGGGCAAAAGATAGATATAAGATGCAGTAAGATAGATAGATAGATAGATAGATAGATAGATAGATGACAGATAATAGAAAGATGATAGATAGATAGACGGATGATAGATAACAGATAGATGATTGATAGATGATAAGTAAATGATAGATAGATAGATGACTGATTGCTAGAGAACAAGAGAATGAGAGACAGAGAGATAATGTTATGACACTCCAGAAGCAAGAGGCACAGTTAATACCCACATTTTGGTTGCAAAATACTATTCTCCACAAAAAGAAGCCATGATTCTTGGAAGAAATGGTTCATTTTGGGGCCAGGTGGAAAAAATACAAGAGCTCAGAATGTAAAGTTTGTGCCAGAAAGTAAGAAATAACTTAAAGAATGATGGGAACATATTTAAAAGACATAAGAGACAGCATGAAATAGTTCCCACCTAGCAAATCTGGAACAATTTGAGCATCATAATAAATAATGAGAGTAATGATTATAATCCACTCAAATAAACTAAGAATCCACCAGTCCATACTCATATGAAAAGAAAAACAAGTGTGGGAGAAGGGAAAAACCTTCTTTACAGTAGAATGCCAAATAATAAATGTAGAATGAAAAATGGAGTTAGAAAAATTACCATTTGAGAAACATCATAATAGTTACTGACTCAGGCAAGAATCAATAGACGCTAAAGCAAGTAGGTGAAATTTTAATGAGAAACAGAATATTTACATGTCTCAAAATATCTCATCATAAGCTACTTACTTACTGCAAGGGAAAATATATATCTGGTAGATTTCACCTTAACCAGAAACTTATCAATCAAGACATTAAGCTGTAATAGTCATACTGGAATGGGAGACAAAACCTTAATGCATTCAAGGTGGGAAGTTGGACTTGATAGTTCTTATGTAAAGGAGGCACCCTCACAGGGCCATAGCCTTACAAATTGTTGGACTAGAAAAATAACTGCTTTCTAGCAAGGGAGATGACAAGGAAAGGGTTTACATTGGCCTAAGCTCTATGTAGAGGAAAACTGTCTCTCCTGTGAATTTGTAACCATGGACAAGCCCTGAGTATC
Source organism: Trachypithecus francoisi (assembly GCF_009764315.1). Taxonomy (NCBI): domain Eukaryota; kingdom Metazoa; phylum Chordata; class Mammalia; order Primates; family Cercopithecidae; genus Trachypithecus; species Trachypithecus francoisi. The sequence continues at coordinate 74,951,852 of NW_022681472.1, read as the reverse complement.
TTAAGAGAAGAAATTAACATAAAGTGTTTCCAGGTTGGTAGCAACCAAAATGCCCCCTTCTGAAGGAGCTCACCCTTAAGACATGCTGTGAAGAATTTCCACACGAGTCCACAAGCCAAAGTGACACATCATACAAAGAAACCAGCCCCATGAATGAAAGTCAGTATAAACAAGTAACAAGAATTTAACCCTAACCGGGTGTGGTGGCTCATGCCTGTAATCCCAGTACTTTGGGAGATGGAGGCAGATAGATCACCTGAGGTCACAAGTTTGAGACCAGTCTGGCCAACATGGTGAAACCCCATGTCTACTAAAAATACAAAAATTAGCCAGGCATGGTGGCGGGCACCTGTAATCCCAGCTACTTGGGAGGCTGAGGCAGGAGAATCATTAGAACCCAGGAGGCAGAGGTTGCAGTGAGCCAAGATTGTACTACTGCACTCCAGCCTGGGCAACAGAGAGAAACTCCATCTAAAAAACAAAACAAAACAAACAAACAAAAAACAAACAAAAAAACAAAACAAAAAACAAATTTAACCCTAAAATGCTTTAATAATAGAATTATTGAATTCAGAATATAAAATAATCATGATTAAAATATCAGAATGATTAACAATTAAAAAGGAACCAAGCACCATAAAAAATTCCTAGCAACCTTGAAAAAGAAGCACATGTAATTTCTAGGAATAAAATATTTCCCCATTGAAAAGAACAGGCTAAAGAGTAGATTCGAAAGGGGAAGAGATCTAGTGTCCTAAAAGACAGATATAAGGAACCCAAAATATCATTCGTAAAATCAGAGAGGTAGAAAATATTAGTATTAAAAGACATAGATTGTCCAAAGAAACTGTCATAAATCTAATTGAGAGAAAGAACATGAATATAAATTATTGAGAAAAATAATATTTAAAGAGTTAAAGGTCAAGAATTTTCCAATCCTGGTGAAGGACATAAATCTGAAATCTGGAAGCACAAAGAAATCTACATCTGGGCTGTCGATAGTGAAGCAGCAGAACCCCAAAGACAAAAGACAGCAAGCCTGAAACGCATCCAGAGAGAAAAGAGAGGTCACCTACAAAGGAACAACTCTTAGACTGAAAACACACATGTCAACAAAGCAACAGGAGCCAGAAGATAGTAAAATGTCTTTGAAATGATTGGAGACAACTCTCAATCTCATACCCAGCTAATCTCTCAATAGTGACTGCAGAGTGAAGATATTTTTGCACGAATAAAGATAAATTTACCACCGCAGATCTTCTATGAAGGAAAGTGGATACATAGAGAAGGTCTGAGATGCAAGATGAAATGGTGAACAAAACAACTTCGTGGGCAAATCTGGACAAACACTGATTGTTAAAGAATATCTATAATAAACGTATTCAATAATATATTTGTGAGGCAAAAAATAAGTTAATGTATTTTTCAAGAATGATGTGTAAGATGGGAGAGTAATAGTTGAATTTAAAGCATTATTAAATTCCATATTCTGTATTATAGGGAAATAGTAAAGATATGATTAGTATTAGACTATGTTAGCTGTTCCAGGTCTGTAAGGGATAAAATGGATTTAAAGAAAAAAGAAACTTGGTCAATTTTAAGTAAGGTATAATGGGGGGAAAAAGATAAGAAAAATGTAGGATAATAGCATAAAATAAATAGTAAGTCCAAAATTATCAGTAACATCAACACATTTAAGTAAACTAAAGCTATCAAGTAAAATACAATGATTGTAAGAGAATTTTTAAATGCAAATTAATCTTCTTTACAAATTACTCACCTTGAACTTGAGACACAAAGAGAGTGAAAGTTACAGAATAGAGAATCAATGCATTATGTGAGTACTAAATAAAATAAAGGTGGTATAGCTATATTAACATTAGATAAAATAGTCCTGGAGGCAAATATTGAATTACTAAGAATAAAAAGAATCATTACAAAATGTGAAAAAGAAAAATTGACTAGAAAAATATAATAACTCTTATTTTGTTTGTATCTAGCCTTTAAGTATTCAAAACAAAATTGCCAGAGTTACAAACAGAAATGGGCAAATACCATCGAGTGAAATTAAAATGCACATTTTCCTCAAGGACACATGGAATAATTTTAAAAACTGACCACATTTAAGTAATAAAATGCCTCGACAAATTTCAAAGAATATTCCTACACACCCCATTCTCTACCCACAATGCAATAATTAGACATCAATAATAAATAAATGTCTTCTTTTAAAATCTCCAGATGTTTAGAAATTAATAGCATATTTCTAAGTAACTCATGGATCAAGGGAGAAAATCTAGTGAAATTTAGAAAATAGTATGAACTACAGCATAACAACACTACATATCAAAACCTATGTGAGACAGCTCAAGCAGTACTTGGATATTTTAAAATGCATATAATAGAAAAGAAAAATTAAAAATTAGGGTGTAAACACTCAACTCAGGATGTTAGAAAAAAGAAAATACAATGAAGTAAGTACTGGATATAAAAGCATAAAAAGATATCAAGAGGAGCTATAAAAATATACATATGCAGCAACTAAATAACTTGATTCCAAGGTATATACTCTAGAAAAATTCTACCACATGTACAGGAGACATAAGCAAAGATACTTACAACAAATTAATTATAGCAAAATACTGGTAACATCAAGAATGGAAGGGTTAAATACATTGGAATATATTTATCCAGTGGCATTCTATTCTACACGGCAAAGAAAATGAATAAATTGGCTCTACATAAATCAACATAGATAACTCAGAAAAGTTTAACATTAGATTTAAAAGTTGCAGAGGTATACATCCATTATAATAAACTGCATATAAATTTGAACTTTGTATAATTAAATATGTTTTAAGCTTGCAAATATATATGAGGTAGAATGATAAAGACATATTCGAATATTAAAAACTGACTTCAGCTTAGTGGCAGCCTCCTACAAGAAAGGAAAGGGAATTTATGGGGATAAGTAACGAGTTTTAACTGTATGGTAATAGGTTTATTTTCTTAATCTGGACAAACATGCTTATGACATAATTTTTATACATTTTATATCTAACATACTTAATAAGTTGTAATAAATATAAATATAAACCTGCACATCATTAGAAGAAAAACAGGCAAATGTTTCATGTTAAAATATTGGAAAATCAAGAAATGCATCAAAATTCAGAGTAAAACATTTGTCAAGGATTTTTATAATTGTATTAAAAATTATCAAAAAGATGAATAAAGTTGCAAGGCAAATTATACACCAGGAGAAAATATTTGCAAAACTACAACAATATGTAGAAAAGGGTTTCATACTCAAAATATTTAGAAAATTTTTATATATTCATTAAAGAAATAAAGACAACACAAAACAAAAATGAACAGGAAAAATTACAGATAACCACTAAAGATATGAAAAAATATTCAACCTCACTAGTAATCAAAAAGATGTAAATTAAACAAATGATATAAAATTGGGGAATTTTTTCAATATTAGGGATTTCAAATGTTGAAAAGAACATATGAAATAATCCCTGTTACATATTGTTGGCAGAAGTACAAATCACTGAAAAAAATTTAAGTCGATATTGATAGAGCCTGCCATCTATCAATTTGGCAGGCTAAAATTTGCTTATCCTTTAACTTCGCAGTTCCACAGTTAGAAATATGTTGTTACAGCATGTTTGTGATAGTGAAAATTGGACAACATTAAATGCCCATCAAAAGGGGAATAACCAGCAGGGTGCCATGGCTCACACCTGTAATCCTAACACTTTGGGAGGTAGAGACAGGTGAATCACCTGACCGAGACCAGCCTGGACAACATGGCAAAGCCACGTCTCTACTAAGAATACAAAAATCAGTTGGGCATGGTGGCATGCGCCTGTAATACCAGCCACTCAGGAGGCTGAAGCAGGAGAATCATTTGAACCCAGGAGGCGGAGGTTGCAGTGAGCCAAGATCGTGACACTGCATTCCAGCCTGGGTGACAGAGTGAGATCCTGTCTCAAAAAAAAGGGGGTTGGGAAGGACTAATCAATAAATTATAATCGTCTATCCCATAGAATACTATCTGGCTATTAAAAAGAATGAGGTAGACTAACAATAATACCTAACATTATTCAATGGCAGGCAATGTTCTAAGTATTTTACACATATCAATGCATTTTATCCCAAAGAACTATATGATCTGAATCCCATTCTCCACATTTTGCAGATAAGGAAATAGAGACACAGACATTTGGATAACTAGTATAAGATCACTCAAAGTGGTAAAGGCAGGCTTTAAATGTAGGCAGGCAAGTGGGAGAGCCCATGCAATTTACACTGGGTGATCCTGCCTCCTATATGAATTGTCATGGAAAGGTTTCCAAGGGAAAAGGTATGCACAGAACAAGAACTATGATAGGCTATACATATATGCACCATTCTGAGAAAGCTGCCCTAAAGGTCACCTGCCATGCCAAAGGGTTGAGGGTCATCTTGTATGGGAAAGGAAGGAAGAGTACAAAGAGGCCACAGGCGATCTTCATATTAGACCTGCACTTCTCAGATGGGACCAGGAACCACATACATGAGAATTGCCTGTGTAATTAAAACAACCCAACTCCCAACATGAGTTAATCAAAATCGTCTCTGACCTTCTGGTGAAGATGGTCTACTCCCATTTCCTCTGTCCACAACTTTGACTCTGGGCTTTGGATCCTTTCTTTTTTCTAAATCTCTAACTGGAAGAAAAGTAGAGATACAGCACCATGTTATATTAAAGTCTAAAAGAAAATATTCAATGAGTTTTACTAAAACCCTTGAGAGCCCTAAAAGTATTTATAGAAATGAGTTCCGTGGTACAAACTCATCCCCAAATATTAGAACTGCTCTTTTTTTTTTTTTTTTCAACTTTGTCATAAGAAGACACAGAAACACTTGAGGAACTACTTCGGCTGAGTATGCACTATGGGCAGATGTATCACATATATTTAATCCTTCATAACTGCTGTAAAATCAGCATAATTATCCCTAACTTATACATGAGGGAATGAAGAACCAGAAAGCTAAAACCTATTTCATAAAACCAGTTAAGTGTTGGCACGGCGTTAAAGCCATATCTTCAAGTCTCTGGACTTAGCCTGTGAGCTTGGTCCCCATTCTAGAAAGATCTTAACCATAAATAGCCTCATTTGGAATTGCTCCATCAGCAAAAAAATAAAAATAAAAATAAAAATAAAGTGAAGAGCCTTATAATAATTCCTTTTCAAACTTAAAAAAAAGTTTCCCCATTAATAAATGGTAGTTTTTCACGGTTTTAATTAGAAAATGTTCAGGGACCAAATAATGCCCCATGGCCTTTTAATAAATTCATATCAACCTACACCATTAGCTTAACTTTCCACTGCATTCTCTCCTTAAAACTGCACAGCTGCTTTTCTACCAAATAGCACCTTAGGCTGTTTGAAGCAGTCCAAGAGCCTGCCAAATGGCAGTGGTTTCTGCACAAATAAAACACCCCGTGAAAATGCAGAAGTGAGCCAAGGTATTTCGTTTAATTGCTACATTCATTTCATGGAAATCACCAAATGTATTGGAGGGTACATAGGGGAAGCAATGATTTCCTCTGAACCACCCTTGCTGCCTTCTCCAGGACATTGTGCCATTCATCCTGTCTTTATCATATCCTCCTCCTCTTTCTTTCCACTGTCTTCCATCGCTTTGCTGAAATGGTTTGAGATTTGTCATTTGCCAAGGTCATATTACTCTATTATTCCTTTTCTTAGAAACCTTCCTTGACTTTCTGCTACCCAGAGATTAAATTCCAGGATTTAAAACACAATTTTAAAACATTTAAAAAATAAAAATATAAGATGCCTTGATCCTGATATGTATAAATTTTTATAACAATTTTTTAAAACTTCATTCACCGACTTCTCTATAAGCATTGGCACTTTGGAGCACCCCCACCACCACCAACGCACCCCCCCCCCCACACACACATACACACTTAAATTCTTTTCTTTCTCAGTTTTTACAATGGCTTTACCCTAGTTTTCTCCTGTTGACCACTCCTTTTCATTTTCATTCTTTGGGCTCTTTCTCTATTACTATTCACGAAACACAATCATATACTAAGAGTGTCTTGTGTCTCTGTACAACCCTCTGTAATTTTACCACCCCACAATTTAAATTCTCACCTTTTCATAGATAATTCCCAAATCTGTATCTTCAATCCCACCCACACATGTGCTGTCACCCCAAATTACTTGCATTTTCTAAAACAAAATATGTCTGCAACTTTAATATGAGAAAGATCGTGCTGAGTGATGCTGGAGGTAGAAATAGCTCTAGGAAAGACTAGTAATAAATTTAGAAGTAGAGACTTGGAGAAACTTCCCTTTTGAGTCAGACTTCCAAAGAAAGGCAGGAATTTGCAGGCAAAGATTGACAAAACACATTTAAAAGAGAAAAAAATTTTCCAACATAGAATGTAGTGAATTCTTACAAATTTCATGTTGCCTTAGCATCCATTTTAAATGTAAGTTGGACTTACTCGTACTAGAAACAGGCTCAGTCACCCTTGACACAGTTTCTGGTCCTACAACATACCCTAAAGCACTAGTTCCTAAATGTGGTTAATCCAGATTATCTGACTTAAACAACTGCTCCCTGCCCATCTTTCAAAGTGTAGTTCAAATGTCACCTTTCCAGCGGAGTTTCTGCTAGTCTCTATTCGGGAGTTATTCTTACTATTCATTATTCATTATTCATTATTCTCTCCTAGTTCTATTTCTACCTTCTACTCCCTACGGGAGAGCCGCATACAGCCCAGCTGACTGGCGCCACTGGCCCTCATTCTCTGTATGAACTGTGCAGATACGCCACATTGACCGCCTTCCAGTCAACAGTGTGACCTCTTGGAACTCATGCCTGCTTGATTTAAATGCCCCAATTAAAACCCTCCTCAAAGAAACCTGAGGATAATGCCCTGGACCCCAATAAAGACCCTGGCTTATAGGTGGCCCCACTTCTTGTGCTCCTTGACCTCCATGGGTGTGGCCTCCAGGCATACCATGTAACTCCCAGGACCTGTAAGTAATAAAACTTTTACTTCCATCTCATGTCTCTCCTAATCATTGGAGAGATGCCCTCCATATTTAACGGTATTAAATTAAAACACAGAGAAATAAAAAGCAGTCTATAAATAAACAAGAAAAAATAACAGCCATTATGGAAGCTGATCCACTATGTCACATATAAGATGTAAACATATATGTCGACCAACGTGCTGTCTTCCTCATGTAGGGGCAAAATCAATTGGAAAACAGATAGTTACAAGCAAAATGGTATTTCTTACGACAACAATAGCTACCATGCTCTACTATGTGGTGAACTAAGCTCATCTGCACAGTAATAGGCATATCATCACCCTCATTTGCAGGTGAAGAAACTGAGGCTGGAAGTGGTTGAACTGCTTGTGGCAAATTTGGAGTGATAACACCTATTAGATCAGATATGCCTTTTTGTCTTAGAAATTCAAAGATCGTTTCTTATGTTTTACTGTGTATCAAAATATGAACTCATAAAGAATTCAAATCCCTGCACTAAAAGCAAACCTAGAGCCACAAGCTTTATCTTGATCACCACTTTCCTGGATCCAACCATGAAAGTTTTCTAGGAAGAGACTAGGTTTTAGCTCCATCTCACAGAGAGCAGGCATATAACTGAAATGCAAAAGGAAAAAGAAAGCTATCCAAGCAATTTTCATTTTATTCTTACGAACTGTTATTTGGGCAGAACAAATCCCTCTATCCTGCCAATAAAAATAACACAGCTAGCCGGCCGCGGTGGCTCACGCCTGTAATCCCAGCACTTTGGGAGGCCAAGGTGGGTGGATCACAAGGTCAGGAGATCAAGACCATCTTGGCTAACATGGTGAAACCCTGTCTCTATTAAAAATACAAAAAAATTAGCCGGGCGTGGTGGCGGGCACCTATAGTCCCAGCTACTCGGGAGGCTGAGGCAGGAGAATGGCGTGAACCCGGGAGGCAGAGGTTGCAGTGAGGGGAGATTGCGCCACTGCACTCCAGCCTGGGCAACAGAGCGAGACTCCATCTCAAAAAAAAAAAAAAAATACACGCTTGCATATTATTTATCTAGCTAACCAGTTATACTGTTTCTCTACAGCTATCTTAGCAGAGTTAAGCAAGATGGAAACAAATGAATTTCCTTTTAAGTGTTTTGAAGAAGTAGCCTGGGAAGATTTATATGACTCTGTGTTTCTTCCACTGTTCAATCGGTGGAATATTTGAAATAATCAATTGCAAAACCTCAGACTAGAGAAAGATGAGTATTTTCTCCTTATCCCTTTTACTGCTTCTCACAAACTTTAAATGAAGTTATTTCAGCTACTCATGCAGGAATGTTGGAGGCCAGAAACTAAAGTGCAGTGCCAGTAAAATGAGACAGAAGGCTAATTTATACCAAAAATAACATAAAAAGCTTTTCTAAAGCTCCTGGACAATGTGAATCTCAAAAGAATGTAACATTTACAACATGTGTATGCCCTGCTGACAGGTGAATTTGCCAGATGTCTTTGTTCAGAAGTTTCAAGAGGTAACAAAGTTGTGTGTTCTTTTAATTTTTTAAAAGATTTACAACATATTGGGTTGGCTCAAAAGTAATTGCAGTTTTTCCAATTTAAAGTAATTGCAAAAACTGCAACTACTTTTGCACCAGCCTACATGTCTCACAAAACATTACCAAGAAGAGGAAGAGAAAAAAGGGAGGGAAGAGGTATAAAAAATCTAGATAGAACATTGCTGCACACAAAGTTCCACACCCACCACCACACAGATTTATGGATTCATCTTATGGTAGGATTTTAAAAGCTATTGTTTAAAATTTAGAAAAAAAAAAAATCTATTTGAAATGATGTCTACGATTTGCTCAAAAAATAATAAGGAAAAGGGTTTGAGGGATAGAAGAAATAAGACTGGCCATGAGCAGCTAATTGCTGAAGCCATATGACGGCTACTTAGGAGTTCATTAAAATATTCTGATGATTTTTTTATTATGCTTTAAATTGTCCTTAATAATAAATTGGGCTTTTAAGAAGAGTTTATTTTAGCAATGACGTAACAGAAAGTTAACTAGGCTAGGCCTCTTCTGCTTGTATTCACAATACAAAAAAATTTCATCCTTCACATTTGAAACACCACTTTCAGGAAAAGGGTGTTGCTGTAGTCTCCGGTCATTAGAATATAAAGTCCATATGGGGCAGGGATTTGTCCTGTGCCCAAGTGCCTGAAAACAGTCTGGCACTTAGTAGGCATGTGATATACATTTGTTCAATGGAAAAAAAAAAAAGAATGAATGAATGTCTCCTGAGAGACAGAAGAATCAGGGCTTGTGTAGATCTTTATTTTTTATTTTACTTTTTGTTTTTGAGACGGAGTTTCACTCTTGTTGCCCAGGCTGGAGTGCAATGGCGCGATCTCAGCTCACCGAGATCAACCTCCACCTTCCGGGTTCGAGCAATTATGCTGCCTCAGCCTCCTGAGTAGCTGGGATTACAGGTGTGCACCACCATGCCTGGCTAATTTTGTATTTTTAGTAGAGACAGGGTTTCTCCATGTTGGTCAGGCTGGTCTCGGACCCCTGACCTCAGGTGATCCACCCGCCTCGGCCTCCCAAAGTGTTGGGATTACAGGCATGAGCCACTGTGCCCAGCCTGTGTAGACCATTTTTACACTCAATCTAAAGAAATGTTTCCTAACGAACTGTGTGGACATTGATTGGACCATTGTAGAGCTTTCGCTCCTGCTTAGAATGTGCTCTGCATACCCTGTCATTCTCCAAATGCCCAATTTACTATTTGAGAACTGGCTCAAACGTGAAGTTTTCCCATGTCTATCCTCTCCATAGCCCATTACTGGGGCAGAGAGAGTACCTCTCTTCACAGAGTCCTATATGTACTCTCTCCAACACTTATCACATCGTATTTATTGACAAACCAGCTTATCATGGAGACTGGCATAGAACGGTCCCTATGTCAACTGATTAACAATTGGAAAGAATTAATTCCCTGTTGTGTAGGTTGTTTTAGTAGAGACAGGGTTTCTCCATGTTGGTCAGGCTGGTCTCGGACCCCTGACCTCAGGTGATCCACCCGCCTCGGCCTCCCAAAGTGTTGGGATTACAGGCATGAGCCACTGTGCCCAGCCTGTGTAGACCATTTTTACACTCAATCTAAAGAAATGTTTCCTAACTAACTGTGTGGACATTGATTGGACCATTGTAGAGCTTTCGCTCCTGCTTAGAATGTGCTCTGCATACCCTGTCATTTCTCCAAATGCCCAATTTACTATTTGAGAACTGGCTCAAACGTGAAGTTTTCCCATGTCTATCCTCTCCATAGCCCATTACTGGGGCAGAGAGAGTACCTCTCTTCACAGAGTCCTATATGTACTCTCTCCAACACTTATCACATCGTATTTATTGACAAACCAGCTTATCATGGAGACTGGCATAGAACGGTCCCTATGTCAACTGATTAACAATTGGAAAGAATTAAATTCCCTGTTGTGTAGGTTGTTTTAGTAGAGGCTGGACTGGCACTTTCTGGGGATCCTATAGAGGAGATGCAGGCATTATCCATTCAGACATTCATATTTATGGAGCACTCATTATATGCCAGGCCTATAATATGCAACTGTGATATAATGAGAAATAAAAAACATTGAGTTACAGTCTTTGCAAAACTTGCAGGCTTGTGGGGGTCACAGACAAGTAAACAAGCAATTACAATATGGTGTTATAGTACCAGAAGGGAAGCTCTAGCTGCTAAGAAATCACATAGGACAGATGTCTGGGTAAGGCTCAGGAGCCAACGTTAAGAAGTTCATTGGAAACTAAAGCACAAAGGGTAAGTAGGAATACAGCAAAATGGGGGAAAAGGAAGGGTAGGAAAGTATCACAGATCGGAGGAATTTGTTGAAGGTAAGACTGAAGGTCTCCTAGGATCTCTATAAATCTGAAAAATCTAGAATTTTAAGTTATAGAATATATATCACAGACTCAAATCCAAGTGTGGGACAGAGTCCTGCAGAGGTACTTTCAGAAATGTAAATACATACTTCTGAATTGGCCTTGAGCTGGCTTGCTTTCTTTATCTTTATTGTATGCAATAATTTGAACTGTGTAATTCTGGTCTGGCATAAGGCCTTGAATAATTGCTTTAGTTGCAGTGTTCTGGAGATTCAGCTGGTTAGTTTTTCCACCTATAATAAAAGAGAAAAATAAATCAGTTCTAAGAAATAAGGTTCACTGTGAACATTAAGAAACTTTATTAGTTAGCAATAAAGGTGTTAAATAGTGAAGGCATTTTTTGAAATGTGTTTTATTGTATATATTTTAAATTGTATATATTTAGAGTGTATATCATGATCTTTTTACATACATCAAGAGGTGAAGACATTTAAAAATAGATACCATGGTATATATGTGTATTGCACCTAATTATAATATAGTTTCCATCTTCATTTTTAGTTGTACTCTTTTTACATTAGATAACTAACAATTGTGGAAATTAGAGAAAATCAAATTCACAAAAATATTTCATCATGACACACTACTGCTTTTATATAGTAGGAAAAGCCATAGTACAAGATTACAAGACAGCAAGCCCTCAGCATCAGATATACTCTTCGAGGAAAGAATTTCACTTAAAAGCGAAGGGAGAGGCTAGGTGCAGAGGCTTACGCCTGTAATCCCAGCACTTTAGAAGGCCCAGGTGGGTGGATCACCTGAGGTCAGGGGTTTTGTACCAGCGTGGCCAACGTGGTGAAACCCTGCCTCTACTACAAACACAAAAAATTAACCAGCCATGGTGGTGTTGGTCTGTAGTCCCAGCTACTCAGGAGGCTGAGGCAGGAGAATCGCTTGAACCCAGGAGGTGGAGGTTGTAGTGAGCCGATATCACGCCACTGCACTCCAGCCTGGGTGACAGACTGAGACTCCACCTCAAAAAAAAAAAAAAATGTGAAGGGGGAGACATGGGCAGGCCGAAGGTAATTATTTACACTGGAATTTTTTTTCTACGGCCTCTCTAAAGTGAATCAGAGCATCCTTGAAACATGAGCCATTTAATTATCTTAAATCTGACCACAAATGGCTCAGGATGCTGAAGGAACCACTAATTGACTGGCTACTTAAAAGTTGTCTTGGTTCATGAAAAGATTTCAAAATCCCATTATCTCTCCATCAAATTAGACTGACATCTAAGGCTTTCTTGAAAGTGCTGATGATTAAATACTCAACTTTTATGCAGAATTCCAAATTTTACTTTTCTTCTCTAATTTTTGTCTGCAATTACTGTGTCTGAGAAAAGGAAAATCAATTTAAAACTTCTGTCTATCTAGCAGTACCAGCAAGAGAAGTCTGAAATTTTGCTGAATTAGTCAAACATAATAGAGATTATAATTTAATCATATGCTAATAAAATTAATATTTTTAATTCTGAAATTTGATGCTGCTATTATCTGTGCTGCCTACTACTGGAGGGCAAAATGGAGTCTTTCTCTTGCCAAAACCCATTTCCTTATATGCGTTTATGTTCAACATGTTAAATCTGGTTTCAGGAACTTCTGTCATTTAAAACTCATCTACTGCAAAGTGCACCTAATATATCTTTCACAATGTGTGTTTCACCAAAAAAAGTTTCTCGAAAAACAAACCCTGTATATTACAGTCCCTCTTTGAGAGTTATGGAGTGTATTGTTTTATTAAAGGCTTTGAGATTCCTGAAAACAAACAAACAAACAAAAGCTTTAAACCTCTGTTTAAACCAGAATTTCCAAATTTATTTGATCATTAAACTATTTAGCTGCAAAACAGCTATTAGCATCCTACAGAATACCATGGAACACGCTTTCAGAAAGGCTAGCATAAACAATAGTTGGACTATGTCTCATAGTGTTGAAACAGCTATAAACATTTTGTGGCTAAATGTATTTATTACTTTTTGTTTACTATGTTTAATCAAATAGAGACCAGATTGTCAGGCGTGATTATCTTGGATTGCTGCAGTAAGGACGCTGTGGAAAGTAAACTTAGCATTCACGAAGAAATAATTTGCTTACATTCCCAATTTTTATTTTGTCATGGGAGATGTGTAAGCAAGAACTAGACATCTACTTCTTGGGTGCACTCTTCAAGAGGGGATGGAAGGATTCAGATGAAGGTTTGTTTCAGAGGCTACCCAAGTCACTCTTACAGTTCTATGATTCCTCAATAACACTTGCTTGGGGGTCCTTAATAGTTTGGTATTATCAGCAATTAATCAGAAAAAGTGAAGCTACCAATCACCTGAAGGAAAAAAATTACCTTTCAAGATCAGACATGGGGGATTCTCAGAGGTACCAAAAAATAGTAACTTGTATTTTGACCTTTAGACTCATAAATGTTCAAGAATCTTTTAAATTTAAATTTCCCATGATAGTTTATTTTTAAAAATAAGCTATATTTTTAAAAATCAAAGAAATTTCAAAATTGAATCATACTCCAAAATGAAAACTCTGAACCAGGTTTGAGAATATTGTTTTCCATAAGCAAGTCACTTCTGTACGCCACCATGGGAAAAGTGGACATCTGGCATTGTTCAACCAGAAATAAATGTAATGAGCCTACAGATAATAAAAGATATGTCAGGCCAGGTGCGGTGGCTCACACCTGTAATCCCTGCACTTTGGGAGGCTGAGGCAGGTGGATCACCTGAGGTCAGGAGTTCAACACCAGTCTGGCCAACATGGCGAAATCCCATCTCTACTAAACATACAAAAATTAGCCAGGCATGGTGGTGGGTGCCTGTAATCCCAGCTACTCAGGAGGCCGAGACAGGAGAATCACTTGAACCTATGAGGCAGAGGTTGCAGTGAGCCGAGATCGCGCCTCTGCATTCCAGCCTGGGCAAGAAAGAGCAAAACTCTGTCTCAAAAAATTTTTTAAATTAAAAAATAAATGAAAGATATGGCCTTTTGGTGACCAAGCAAGAAACCAGGTGTTTCATCTGCTTGTCTTTTTGGAATGTTTACATCAAGTGTTGAGTAAGACATCCACATTAATGAACAATACAGCATCTGTGTCCTTCACCGTATCTTTTGGGAAAAGGTGTACCACTGAAAGGAGTCTAGCTCCATATAACCCTCTTTATCACCAAGAAAAAGAAAAAATAATTACTATATTTACATAAATATATATTATACAAATATGTATTATTAAGTATTTATTACGTACTGTGCGAAAATGGATCCTTGGAGAAGTAATGGGACCTGAGAGCATCTTTACGACAATCATAGGTAACATTTACTGAGCACTTACTATATGGCACCACTGTTCTAAGGGCTTTATATTTATTTTAGTCTTCACAACCAGTACCTCCCAAATTTAATGTGCATAGGAATCACCTGGGGATCTTCTTAAAATTCAGATGCTGGTTGAAGAGGTTGAGGGTAGAGCCCAGTATTCTGCATTTCTAACAAGCTCTCAGGTAATGCCAATGCTGCTGATCTTGAGGTGCAAATTCATAGAAAACTCCATGGGGTGGGTGCAAATATTGTTTGCTCATTGTATAGAAGAAACGTGAGGCACTGAGTGATCGACTTGCCTGAATCACACCACTTATAAGTGACAGAATCAAGTTTTGAATTCAAGCAATCCAGTTGCTGATCCCATCTTCATCTTCATAACAACCATGTAGCAGAGGCAGTTTCCCTACATGGTCTGTATTATTTTAGCTTATTATATTCATATAATAAAAACGTAAAATATGAGAAAGAAAAGTTCAACTAAATGATGCTGAAAGATACTTCATTATTTAAAGACACTTAATTTAAAGCATCTTTAAATAATGAAGTATCTTTAGGCATCATTTAAGCATCAACTTTAAAATAAAGATGCTTAATCTAAAGCATCCTTAAATAACTATTCATGATCAAAAAATGTGTTCATCTTATGCTTTTCCTGCCTTATCACTTATTTTCACAATATCCACTTAGCCTTTATAATTTTAATGTATAATGCTGAATATTATTCTGTTGAGTTAATTAATCATAGTTTATTCAATTAGTCAAAACTATTGGACACTCAGGTGCATTGTATATTTAAGTTCCAATGAATTCAAAGTATTCATTTCTATGTCTAAACAGAGGAAATAACACTTGTTGACTGTCTGATAATTTGGTCTAAAAAGAACTAGAGCCAAGAGTCACTCTTTACTCTTTGGGCAACATTATTACCTTGATTAGATGGTAAGATTTTAAACGCTAAAGATTAAACAAAACAAAAAGCTTTCAAATAATCCCAACACAATGCTTGGCACTACATGTTTTTAGTTACCTGTGCATGAAAAGTTGCTAATGCTCTACAAAACACAGTCCATTGTTTTTACCTGAAGCTGGAGTCACAAGAAGTTTGTAACCACCAAATTTCCCTCTTGGAGCCTTCCATGAAATCTGTATACTGTCATGAGATATTACGTTATATCTTAACCTTGTGGGTGGAGCCACTGAAAAGGAAAAACAAAAATGATGTAAACATTGTAACATTTGAGCGTCTATTTGTTAAATCATAAAGTCAAAGTAGTATAACCAAAATACACACAAAAGACTGCATCAGCCTCAAAGTATGTATTATATATATATATGTTTTTTGAGATTGAGTCTCGCTCTATTGCCCAGACTGGAGTGCAATGGCAGGATCTCAGCTCACTACAACCTCTGCCTCTTGGGCTCAAGCAGTTCTCTGCCTCAGCCTCCCAAGTAGCTGGGATTACAGGCACGTGCCACCAGGCCCAGCTAATTTTCTTGTATTTTTAGTAGAGACGGGGTTTCCATCTTGGCCAGGCTGATCTTGAACTCCGGACCTCATGATCCACCCGCCTCAGCCTCCCAAAGTGCTAGGATTACATGCATGAGCCACCGTGCCTGGCCATAATATATATTATTTTTTAAACCCCGTTAATGAACTGATCAGATTGCAAGATAACACGAACCTAAGGGCATTTGTTTCTTACCCAAGGGATCTCCATTTGTCAAACAGTAGTGACCTTATGACAAAGAACTAAGACCAACTGTTAGAATGTAATACTCTAGTCTAGTTTAATAATTGAAGCCAATTTTGTAAAATGCTTTCATCATGTTACAAGGATACATTTTTCTCCTTGAAACATGTGAGCTTCTATAATCTACTCTACTGAGACCTGTTGTATGTCCTTAGGTTTTTCACTTTGGTAATTCAATATTTTTGATTGATTATATGATAATTTGAGAGTGCTATTATGGATATATTATGGTAATAAGATATTCATTTAAAAACATTGGAGAAAATGATTGTAAAGGCATTCAGGACCAAGTAAAAGATAATTATGTTTTATAAACTTGGATCCAGTTTTCAAGGATAGCTGATTTATATCTGTCAGAGAGATACAAAGCACATGGTCATGAATCAGCCCAGAATATTTTATCTTTTCTGACAGTTTACAAAAATGAGTAGAGCCATATTACTTTTTGTGTAGGTCATTCAAACTTCAAAACACATTTCTGGAACACTATACAAATGTTCCAGTATTTCAAAAAAGTTAAGAAGGTTTTTATTACATACTCTCTAAATTAGTTTGTTAGAAAAGAAAAGTTAATACTTAATGGAAAAGTTAGGCTTTTTTATCCACTTTTAAGCCCAGCCTTTCTCATTAAAAAAAAAAAAAAAAAAAAAAACCGAGGTGTAGAGAAAAGAAAAAACTTCCTCCTACATAGGCATAGGGCAGAACACCGGATTTGGATGTTACTTTCATTCCCAGTTCTACCACTTAGCTAATAACCCTGAGCAGGTTATTGTTCTTCCAAAACCTTAGTTTCTTTATTTTTAGAAAAGCTGATGGCGATACCTTTTACAAAGGAGAGATGACAACTGTAAATAGGATAATGGATATCATGAATATAATGCATTATAATAGGGGGTCAATAAATATTTGTCCCCTTTCCCCTACTTCATGTAATGATTCAGCTTAAAAGCTCACTTAATCTTCAAAACATACATTGCTATTCCAATTTGATAGATAAAGGAACCAAGGTGCAACTAAGGCACTTGCCCAGTTCACATACTGGTGAAAGACAATCTCTGACCCCAGATGAAATGCACTGTTTCTTTGAAAGATGTTTCATATTAAGAAGTCACCCTCGGCCAGGCGCGGTGGCTCATGCCTGTAATCCCAGCACTTTGGGAGGCCAAGACAGGTGGATCACCTGAGGTCAGGAGTTTGAGACCAGACTGACCAAAATGGTGAAACCCCATCTCTACTAAAATTACAAAATTTGCCAGGTGTGGTGGCACATGCCTGTAGTCCCAGCTACTCGAAAGCCTGTAGTCCCAGCTACTCGAGAGGCTGAGACAGGATAATCAATTGAATCAGGGTGGTGGAGACTGCAGGGAGCTGAGATCAGGCTACTGCACTCCAGCCTGGATGAGAGAGAGCGAGACTCCATCTCAAAAAAAAAAAGAAGAAGTCACCCTTCATTGAGCTAGATGAATGAATAATTTACTACTCCACAAACTGAAATCAGATGAAATCTTCTGAAATCAGTAAGCACTGAAAGACACAATCTTAAGAATACATTTTCTTTCTATTTGTCCTTTATTGTCTCTAAGTAGAGAATGCTAGCCATGCAGAATAAAAACATTAGCTTCCTGTTCTCAATGTGAGATGAATGGAAGAAACAGTCTACATTTCTCTGGCTAATGAGAATACATAAATTTGTCATAAGAACAACTTTTTTCAAATGGAAGAGGAAGGTGCCTGAACCTAACATTTGAATGAACAGAAAAACTGTTACTATTTTGTTTAGTCATCAACTCGAGAAGAAAATTTATTAATAGATAGATTCTTATTACTTATGGAAGAAAATTAAAAGTAAGAATTTTAAAATGTTACAAAATATATGCAAGTTTCTGACTCAAATCGAATCAGTGGACTAGTAAATGTCATTGTCCAAGTTTTTGCATGAATGAGCTGCTGAAAAAAAGCTGCCTTGGGAACCACCAAGTGGAAAAGTACAAATAGGATGGAGGCTTCAATCTAGGAAATTCCAAGAGAGTCAATGATTCCATTAGCACTCCAGGTGTGTTGACATCTCAAAACAGCAAACAACATTCAGGATTCCTAGGTTAAAAAGTCTTAAATTTTATATCCATGCTACTATTCTTTAAATGTCGTCTGAGTGTATAGCCCTCAACATCTCTTAGTCAATAGATAGGCTTCTAAATCTCCAGGAGAAAATGAGGGCAATGTGGACCATGTTCAGATAATCTGGATGATGTTCTAGAACCAAGAGAGGCATCGGCTTCCATTCAATTGTTCAAGAAAACAAAGTGCAAAACCATTGAAGCAAATGCAACAACCAAATCCATCAATACTCAACTCTTCTATTAATTTACAAGTGATTAAACTGTCTACAGTCCCATTACAACTGCTAGGCAAAAGCAGTATCATTATTACCTTTTATCAACAGATCGCATCTATTGTCTATAGAAGCATAAATACCCTCACAGTCATTAAAAGGAAATCTTGGTTAAACATAACGTTCACATTTTCTTTAGGTTTTTGCCTTTAGGGTAAAAAAATATTGGAAAGAAGAAATGCTAGTTAACAAAGAAAGAGGCCTAAGGTCACACCTGTGGATTTCAAAGTTAGCTTTTTTCCCCCTTTTAGAAGGCACTGGGACTGGAACCAAAGCAAGGGCAGCACGACTGACAGAAACGCTATAAGTGCCGTGGAGAAATAATTGCTCTTATCTCATGGAACAAAACTTTGTGTACATACCAGACCCATGATTTTTCTGTTTGCAAGCACAAAGGAAGTACTTTTTTTAAACATATGCTTAACTTCCATTAATAATTATAAATGCTTGCATGAACTTGACTCAAAATTTATGTCAGTTCAAATCCTAATCTTTTCAAAAAGACAAACATCAAGTGTAAAGTTTAATTTCCAGCACACACCAAGAGCCCAGGGGAAATCAACAGACTCATCTTTTGCATGATGAAGTGTAAAGGATGAGATTGCACATGAAATTAGGCCTGATATAAGATCTGTGAATACATAAACATCATCCCAAAGGGAGACTGAGGGGGAAGACTGAGGAGTGGCTACCCATTATCTTCCACTCCACTGCAGGGTTAGGCTTGTTACTGAAAGTGTAGAGGCATTTTTGTTCTGCTGTGCTGTGCTGTGCTTTGTTTGCAAAGGAAGATTTTCTTTAAGCTCAAAGAATACCACTGCAACCATTCCCATAGAGGCTCATAGGCAGGAGAGAAATGTTTATGTCATGCCATTGAAGTCTCACTGTTATCAAGCATTTAGGAAATTCTATTTCATAATCTATTTATTAAAGGGTTGACTTTTGGCTGTCCCTTTCTTCCTTTCTTCTTTCCTTCCTTTCTTCTCATCTGAATTTGAACGCTTACGGTTTTGTCAAGTGACCCTCTACGTAAAGATACTTATTTTAATAAAATATTCACATTTGTTTATTAAAAAGCTAGTTTTTACACAGGGACCCTGAAATGGACATCTTGTATTCTTCCCTACCCATCATCGCATCTCCTCTTCCTTATATGACAGCATCCTGGTTTTCTTCCAAGGAACAACATTGCCTCCCCCCACTGCATAGGGCCAGCCATCCTCCCCTGGCTAAAGGCTGGGAAAATCACTCAAACCAGGTCAAGCAGACTCTCCCAAGAATCTGAAACTTGACTCCAGTGATGCAAGGATGGAAAATAGTTCCAGTCATTCCAATGACATGCCCTAAGGAAAATGGTCACTAGTTTCTACAGACTGTATCCCAGAGGGTTTCCCAGATTCCTATCCTTTTCAAAGCTTGATTATTTACTTTTACTTTAATTATATGAGCTACTGCATTATCTACTGGTGAATACATTTTTGCTTAGTTGACCAGAGAAAATTTATTTTATTTGCAATCAAAAATTTCTGGCTGATAAAGATAATGCAGCATGAAATCACACTGAGAGTTTTTACCTCTTTAAAACATATTTTAGGGTGCTAAGTTGATAGGGCAACCAATTATATTTATTTTTAAAAGACTTTTAAACAGCAGAGAAGTATTTGGCTATTTTTCCAAGTAATCTAAAAAAAAAATTGTTTTTAGATTATTGGCGGGGTGCAGTGGCTCACGTCTGTAACCCAGCACTTTGGGAGGCCAGGCCAGACAGATTCATTGAGCCCAGGAGTTTGAAATCAGCCTGGGCAACATGGCAAAATCCCATCTCTAAAAAATAAATACAAAAATCAGTTGAGCGTGGTTGCATGCACCTATGGTCCCAGCTACTCAGGAGGCTAAGGTAGGAGGATCACTTGAGCCCAGGACATGGAGGCCATGATCATACCACTGCACTCCAGCCTGGGCAACATAGCAAGACTCTGGCTCAAAAAATAAAATAAAATACAAAAACTTTAGCTTTTTATGTTAGTCATTTTTTCATTTAAATGTGCTGCCTAAATGTTTTATAAATCAGAGCAATAAAATTTTGAGAGACTTTTACTGTAGGATATGTTACGGGGATTTTTTTTTAATGTGGTTTAGAACCTCATATGTTGTAATTTCATAATCCATTATAAAGATGCTGAAAACAGCAGTAAGGAAAACATTCTCAACTTTTTAAATGTGTTTGGCTACTAACAACAGCAAGAAATATGTGTCAACGTGTGAACACAGAGGTCTTTATAAAGTTAAAGCTAGCCCCTATGCAAAGTCTCCAATTTTCCATGTGTTGAGGTTTTTAAATGACAGTTATTTTACCTTCAGTGGCTCCTTCCTGTAACTGTCCAAAACAAACATTGCTAGAACCAGGTACATATTTATTGTAAAACTCTAAGAAAGTGTGGATCCCATCACTCTGTTATTGCTGTACACATTTTTCTCCTACAGCCATCACATTACTTTTTCTGTACTCTACTTCATTTAACAACTTGTCTTGAAAAGATGCTGGAATAATCCAGGTATAAACAATTATTTGAGGCCAGGCGCATTGGCTCATGCCTGTAATCCCAGCACTTTGGGAGGCCAAGGTGGGCAGAGCACAAGGTTAGGAGTTCGAGACCAGCCTGGCCAATATGGTGAAACCCTGTCGCTACTAAAAATACAAAAATTAGCCGGGTGTGGTGGTGGCAGGAGAATCCTCGAACCCGGGAGGCAGAGGTTGCAATGAGCTGAGATGGTGCCACTGCACTCCAGCCTGGGAGACAGAGTGAGACTCTGTATCAAAAACAAAACAAAACAAAACAAAACAGTTATTTGAGCCAATGTGGGTTCACAGGTCCTGGAGAGGGAACATTTTCCATAAAATATTCCATGGAGAGACTAAATGGATAAGCAGTGTAAGGAGCGAGAATTAATTTCCTGTATTTCATTTTTTTTTTTTTTTTTGAGATGGAGCCTCACTCTGTAGCCCAGGCTGGAGTGCAGTGGCATGATCTCGGCTCACTGCAAGCTCCGCTTCCTGGGTTCACGCCATTCTCCTGCCTCAGCCTCCTGAGTAGCTGGGACCACAGGCACCCGCCACCTCGCCCGGCTAATTTTTTTTTTTATTTCTAGTAGAGACGGGGTTTCACCGTGTTAGCCAGGATGGTCTCCATCTCCTAACCTCATGATCCGCCCGCCTCGGCCTCCCAAAGTGCCGGGATTACAGACATGAGCCATCCTGTATGTCTTTTAATACTAGCTGTATTCATTCTTTATTGTTACTGTAATAAATTTCAAAACCTTAGTGGTTTAAAACAACAGACATGTATTATCTTACAGTTCTAGGGGTCAGAAGTTTGAAATCAATCTCACTGGGCTAAAAGGATGGTGTTGGAAGGGCTGAATTTCTTTCTGTGGGGGAGAATCACTCAATCATTGTCTTGCCTTTTCTAGCTTCTAGAGGCTTCCCACATTCCTTGACTTGTGGCCTCTTTCCATCTTCAAAGCCAGCAGTACCCAGTCAAGTTTTTCTCACCTGGCCGCTGACACTGGCTGCCCTGTCTCCCTCTTCCATATTTAAAGCTTTTTGCAGTTACATTGGGCCCACCCAGATAACCCAGGCTAACCTCTCTATTTTAAGGTCAACTGATTAACAAACTTAATTCAATCTGACATCTTAATTCCCCCTTGCCATATAACATATTCACAAGTTCTGAAAATTCATATGTCAACATCTTTGCAGGCACATTATTCTACCTACCACACTGACTTTGTTTTTCTTTTTCTTTTTCTTTTTTTTTTTTTTTTGAGACGGAGTCTCACTCTGTTGCCCAGGCTGGAGTGCAGTGGCGCAATCTCAGTTCACTGCAACCTCCGCCTCCCGGGTTCAAGCCATTCTCATGCCTCAGCCTCCTAAGCAGCTGGGACTACAGGCACGCACCACCATGCCCGGCTAATTTTTTGTATTTTTAGTAGAGACAGGGTTTCACCATATTGGCCAGACTGGTCTCAAACTCCTGACCTCATGATCCACCTGCCTCAGCCTCCCAAAGTGCTGGGATTATAGACATGAGCCACCAGACTTTTTTTTCTCTCTAAAAATGTCTATATGGCTTTGCAAATTAATGACAAATTTGGCCAACCCACAGAAACTCACTAGTAAATTTGCTTTAAAAGCAGAAAATCAATCCAGTAAAGCAATTCATATTCTTTATCCCTTGCTCAAAATCAGTCACGTAAATAAGAGGCGTCATGGTGGGAATAAGATGAGGTTTTTCAAAGGTCTCACATATTTTCCTAATTACCAAAGCTCTAAAGCTTTTCTTATTGAGGTTTCCTCTAGGGTGCAGCCACCATCTTCCTTCTTGAAAATTTCTTCAGCCTTCACTTATCATCCACTACATTCCCCTGACTCTCCTTATAACTGATGTTGGATTTTTTTTTTTTTTTGACATTTTAAATCAGTCATTTTTCTTCTATTGAACTCTATTGATGTTTGGCTGATTTCATCCTCACTTCTTTCCACTTTGATATCCCCCCTAATTGTAATTCTAAGGCTTCAAAAATCCCTGTAAGTGAATTCCCAAATAAAATACAATTCAAATATAATCTCCTGCCTTGACCTTTTTCCCCTAAACTCCAGACCACCAACTGCCTACCAGACACCTCCACCTGAATGTCCCACAGACATCGTAAGCTCCATATGTTTGTCTAAAATTGAACTCATTGTCTTCTACTTGTTTAAACTCTTCAACAGATGTCTACTATGACTGAAATATTGCTCTGTACTAGAGATACAGACACTAAACGGAGAACGATTGGCTTTTATGAGTTGAGGTAAATAAACAACTACAATGCAAAGATACAGAAGCAGTAATGACACAGGGGTCAAGATGAAAGGCCTTATCTGTTCAGGTCTCCATCAAGAAACTTGATTCATCTTCAATATTTCCCTGTCTTGTCTGTCTCCACTTTTAATCAAAAGACAACTTTTATCTCATGTACTCCTTAAAGGATTCTTAGATGCATTCTCTCTACTCACATTGCCTACTTCCAGCCTTCAACACCTCTTTCATGGACAATTTAATATATTTTAATGATTTCTCATACCTTGTTTGTTCCTATCCCTCAAGCCCCCATGAGTCACAAATATGAGAATCATCAATATTGCGATCAGAATGTTTTTCTCAAAAACAGAGTTGTTTAAAATCTTCCATAACCTGGCTTCAATCTATCTTTCCGTCTTTGTCTTCGCCCCACTTAACCCCCAACATAACTTATATTGCAATTTATTTGCTTACAGCCCTGTCTCCCTAGTAGACGGTAACCTGGTTGAAGGCAAATAATAAATAAATAAATAAGTCTTATTTAGCTTTGTATCTTGAACTTGACACACAGAATGTGCCCCATAAGTGTTCACTTAAAACAGAATTTGGTGGCTGGGCACGGTGGTTCACGCCTATAATACCAGCACTTTGGGAGGCCAAGCAGGGTGGATCACTTGAGGTCAGGAGTTCGAGACTAGCCTGACCAACATGGTGAAAACCCCTCTCTACTAAAAATACAGAATTAGCTGGGCTTCGTGGCGCATGCCTATAATCCCAGCTACTTGGGAGGCTGGGACAGGAGAATCACTTGAACGCAGGAGGCAGAGGTTGCAGTGAGCCGAGACTGTGCCATTTGCCATTGCACTCCAGCCTGGGCAACAAGAGAAAAACTTCATCTCAAAAAAAAAAAAAAAAACAGAATTTGGCTAACAATGTTCATCCGGTAGCAGCATCCTTGAAAGTATCCCATAAGAGCTATATACGATTATTTGATCAGTTATTCCATGAATGACCACTTCTGAATTATGCTAGACTGAGACAGAAACTCTGGAGGGCTTAGCAACTTGCCCACCCTTTGTTTCTAAGGATCTATGTCTTGTATCCTGGAGTTTAGAAGATCAGTGACCTACAATTTCCTAATTGCCACAGCTGAAATCATTCTTTCATCGACGTCAATAACATAAGCAGAATGTGTCTACCAAACTGCCTGCTGTGTGTTCAATGAAGTAGTTGGAAATACAGTTCCTTAACCCCAGGTGTATAACAGCAATGCGTGAATGCAAAAAGTCAAGTTCCATTCCTTTCCAAACAGCTATGCCTCCCTTTAAGGAAACAGTGTGTGGTGGTTCATGCATTGATCTTTTCTACAACCCTCAATGCCAAACATTAGACATCAGCATTCCTAAAATCACTTTATCACACTTACACTTCCTTGCTCAGCTGATAACATTTCGTCACCAACACTTCAGTCTCTGTAGATTCCCGTGTTTGTCTAATAATATCACTTTGCACAGTGGTGCATATTTACTTCAGAAGTTAGCACTTGTTTTTTTCAGATAAATATTTTTGACTTTGCGGGACACATAGTCTCTGTCATGACTATTTAATTCTATCACTGTGGCATGAAAGTAGCCACAGACAATATGTAAACAAATGTGCATGACGTCCTCCAATAAGACTTTATTTATAAAAATAGGCAGTGGACCAGATTTGGCCCACAGGTTGTAGTTTTTCAGCCCTAGACTTACTTTATAAAAATGAATAGAAATCAAAAATAAAAGTTCCCGCCGGGCGCAGTGGCTCACGCCTGTAATTCCAGCACTTCGGAAGGCCCAAGCGGGTGGATCACGAGGTCAGGAGATCGAGACCATCCTGACTAACACAGTGAAACCCCATCTCTACTAAAAATACAAAAAATTAGCCGGGCATGGTGGAGGGCGCCGGTAGTCCCAGCTACTCGGGAGGCTGAGGCAGGAGAATGGCATGAACCCGGGAGGCGGAGCTTGCAGTGAGCCAAGATCGCGCTACTGCACTCCAGCCTGGGCAACAAAGTGAGACTGTCTCAAAATAAATAAATAAATAAATAAATAAAATAAAAGTTCCCATCCCAGGAATGCAAAGAGTAGATTTCACACATTAAGTTTAATTAAAACAAAGCTAGAAATCATTAGGAACGCCTGAAATGGCATATTGGCAGGCTCTGTCAGGCCCTTATAACATTCAGACTATGTGCTCGGTTTTTAAGAAAAGGAGCAAAATCAAGGACCAGGTATGAAGTGATAGAAATCTCCTGTACACTATGTAAGAGACAAGACATGATTAGGATACATACACACTCACATTACAGTTCTTTATTAATAGAGCTGTAAAAATAGGGCTCTATTCATAAAGCAATTTAATTAATATAGCGTTATTAATATAACTGATATTGTAACACAAAAATTTGACTTTCACTGGTTAAACTTGCACAGGCTTTTCAGAAGCACTTTAAGAATAGGCCGGGCACGGTGACTTGCACCTGTAATCTCAGCACTTTGGGAGGCTGAGGCAGGCAGATCACAAGATCAGGAGTTCGAGAGCAGCTTGGCCAATATGACGAAACCCTGTCTCTACTAAAAATACAAAAATTATCCGGGCATGGTGGTGCACGCCTCTAGTCCCGGCTACTTGGGAGGCTGAGGTAGGAAAATCGCTTGAACCTGAGAGGAGGAGGTTGCAGTGAGTCGAGATCGCATCTGGGCGACAGAGTGAGACTCTTTCAAAAAAAAAAAAGAATGACCTGTTTAACCAATTGCCCCAAAATCACTATGCTCAGTCGCTGGTGAGGTTGTAATCCTCATCAAAGATGTGTATATTCCTACAGGGCAAACAGTTGGTAAAACTCAGTAAAAGCCAATATATTGTTAGGATAAATAAAATAAGAATGATAATCAGAAACAAGAAGGCTAGAGTCCCAGATCCTACTGATTCTCAAAGTTTTCAAATACCTTGACCTTGGACGATGGTGCTGAAGTAAACAATTGCCAAAAAAGGTGGAAGCAACCAGTACCGCATCTTGCACTGAAAAATCTTCATTTTATTTTCTGCTTTTTACATGGGGTATAGCAGCCACCTAGAAACAGAGAGAACAGGGACATTTTTGAGAAGGCTGAAAATAAAGTATATGTAATCATTTAGGACAGGCAAATAAGCCAACATGGATTAGTATTGTCAGGAAGTTAATTAATTCCCTAGAGCATCGTGCATTTCACTCTAAAATACAAACTGATGAGGAAAAGACTTTTTAGAAGATGCTATAAATGGAGAGAATGATTTGAAATATTTGGGAGAGAGCTTGAGAATGTACTTTGTGACTCTTCCCTACGGACATAAATTGCATACTGAATTTCCCAAATGGATAAATTTCATAATCTTACCTGAAATTATCATTATCATCAATCCCAATGTCCTTGCCAGTGTTCCTCCCATATTTATCACATAAAGTTCACATAAACTCCTACTGTTGCCTTATATTGCCTACAAAGGAGAAATATATAGGACCTTTCTACTGGTGATCCAAGAGAATTTGAAAAACCACTTTGTACTAATATTAAAAGAC
Source organism: Trachypithecus francoisi (assembly GCF_009764315.1). Taxonomy (NCBI): domain Eukaryota; kingdom Metazoa; phylum Chordata; class Mammalia; order Primates; family Cercopithecidae; genus Trachypithecus; species Trachypithecus francoisi. The sequence goes on along the minus strand of NW_022681472.1, from coordinate 74,924,916 downwards.
TGCAGTACTCAGACTTCCCTTCATGGGGTTGAATAACCCCCAATCCTTTCATCTTTTCTCATAGTTCTTCTTTTTCCTGACATAAGTGAATATAAAACTCTTCCAAATTGTTCATTTCCATTGGGATATCAATGAAAGAAGAGCTACAAGCAAAAGAGAGAAAGGAAGATAAATGGAAGACAAGAAAACGAAGAAGAAAAAAAGAAAGGGTATAATTATTATATATCCATAATAATTAATAATAAAAATTTTAACATTAAAAAACTTTTAGAAAAAGAAAGGAAAGAAAGGGAAAGGAAAGAAGGAGGGAGAAAGGGAGACAGGCAGAAATGGAGGGTGAAAAACAATGAATGTTTGGTATTACTTTAAAAGATGATTCTACAAATTATAGATTATAATTCTATTAATAGGTCATTACAGAGGAGAAATTCTGAAGTCTTTCCCTCAGAGATTAAGAAAATATCTCCAAAGTTTTCTTCTACCCAGGGTATATTTTTTAATTCATTTTTTCATTTATATATTCATTCATTCATTTCCCAATATCATCCCACAAAGGATCTGAAGCAACTAAATAATAAATGAACATAATGGATAAGATAATAGCGCCAAATTTAACATATAAAATACAGGACAATAGTTAAATTTTAATTTGAGATAAACAGCAAATAATTTTTTAACATTAGTATGTTCTATGCAATAGTTGAAAAATACTATTTTTAAAAAATAATTGTTTATCTAAAATTAAAATTTAACTGAGTGTCATATATTTGATTTAGCAATCCTAATATAAGGGGAAATTTTGGTGATAAAACAATAAAGTAATGAGTTAAATGAGCACAGAGAAAATGTATCTGGTCCTGTATAGTTGGTAAAGGTAACCATGAATTTGGCTCCAAATTTATGAATTTGCAGCTAAAGCAAGAAGGAAGCATAATAAGCTTTAAAGCCTACCTATTTTTTAGATTAACTAAAACATATTTTTCAGGAGATGCATAGCTTTTTCTGACACTGAAAACTGAGTAGAATTTTTCCCATGGTTCACACCAAAAAGTCATCTTACTTTATTCACCATAAAATGTATTGAGCCCTTGCTGTATGTAAGGATTACTCTAAGTACACATATAAATTCCTTTAATCCTCACAGCAACTGTTTGAAGTAGGTACAATTCTACTATGTATTTACAGATGGACAATAAGGCACAGAGAAGTTGCCCAAGTCACAAAGCTAGTGAGTTCAGGAGCCAGGATTTTAACCACATAGGCATAATCAGACATGGTAGAAGCATCTTAGGAAAACATTTCTACAAGATCAGGCTTCACATCACTTTCTTTCCACTTTAGAAATACCTTGTTCTTCTTACAAAAACAAAGAGTTTTAATAGTGAAAAATTCAGACTACAACAAAGTACAACAAAAAGAATACACCTTTTGTTATTATTTTCTTGTTCAAGTGTATTCTGATGACAGTAAATGCCCTTTTACTATATATATTATATATAGTTATATATTATTATATATCATATATATTATATTATATATAGTTATATATTATTATATATATATTATATATATATATAGTGGTGTCACAATTTCTTTACCTACCTTTATTTGGAAATATAGGTTGTTTCCAAATTTTCTTTATACATATAACACTACAATGAACATCCTAATTCACATATCTTTTAATATATTATTTATTTACTTTGGCTAAATTCCCAATTCTGCAACTGCAAAGCAAAACAAGATGCACTGTTTGCTTGTTTGTTTGTTTTGAGACAGAGTCTCACTCTTGTCCCCAGGGCTTCTGCTCACTGCAACCTTTGCCTCCTGGGTTCAAGAGATTCTCCTGCCTCAGCCTCCCAAGTAGCTGGGATTACAGGCATGAGCCATTATGCCCGGCTGACTTTTGCATTTTTAGTAGAGACAGGGTTTCACCATGTTGCCCATGCTGGTCTCGAACTCTTGACCTCAGGTGATCCACCCGCTTCGGCCTCCCAAAGTGCTGGGATTACAGGCCTGAGCCACCACACCCAGCCCAAGATGCATGTTTTTAAGGTTTTTCAAATACAGGTACACAATGCTCTACAAAAAAATAACACTGATTTCCACTTCCACCTGCATCTCATATGAGTACCAGGTCACATCAATTCCACCATCACAGAGGTTGTTTTCAGTATATTCGGATTTTATAGGTAAAATGGGATTAGCATCTTAATCAGATTTTTTTCATAACCAGTAAAATGTGACATTTGATGTTTGTTGGCTATTTAAATTTTTTAAACAAAATACCTGTTCATGACCTTTACCCATTTTCTTATTGATCTACAATAACTCTTTATTTTAACTCATGTATATTTAGTATTTTTCCAGTTTGTTTTTTGTCTGACAATTTCATTTATTGGGTTAAGAATTTTTTTACAAGTTCAGAAATCTGACTTGATCTTTTTCTTTATGGTTTCTAATTCAGTGTCACGGGTAAAATGGCCTTTCTTACCCCAAAGTATATTTCTAGCTAACTTTTTAGTTCCTATTATTAATGGACTCTTTCCAACACTGTTATCTGACAGATTTGTTTTTAATATAGAAAAGACATTGATTTTTTATATTAATGGACCACCATTCTGAATTCTTGCTACCTTTATATTTTTTCAGTTTAATCTCTTGGATTTTCCAAGTTGACAGCTGCATTGTTTGCAACCAATGTGTTGTTTTCTTACTGTATAGGTTAGTAGTTTAAAAACAATTATTTTACTAGGGATGCCTGAAATATTTTACCATTAGAGTTCAGATGTGTTATGTTAAACTTTTAAACCTTCTTGTCTTTTTACTAAGAATTTTTTTTCAAGCAAGAATGGATGCTGAACCTTGCCTTTATGACAATTTATTCATTGGAATGCCCATATTTTCATCTTGATCTCTCAGTGTAATTAACTATTTTGATATGTCTAGTATTAATCTATCTTTGCAATATAGAAATAAGTCCTACCTATTAATGGCAATTATTGCTTTTTTTAAAAGCATTAATGTAATCATAATGGCTTTGGCTTTCAGGTCAAGCCATTTTTAAATAGAGATAGTAATGACATATCATTCTTTAAATAAGATCCCATTAATAATGATACTACATCTGAGCTACTGGCTTTTTATATTCTTGAACAACAAGAGAGACAGCTCAAGACTGTTTCTGTCCAACTCCTAAGAAACTAATCACGTGCAAACACTCTTTGTTATATACTGATTGTTTATCAAAATGTGTTAAGCTTTAAATTCCTATAATTTTCTCTACTATAGATATATGTCTCCAGTGGCAACAATAAAAACACATCAATTGACGTTACCTAACTGCAAATCAAAACTAGGTATGACTGATTACAGGACTCAAAAGAATATTAATTCTTCTTGAGAGATAAGAATGAGAATACTATTCTAGGTGTCATTTATCCCTAAATGGAAGAGTATGAGTGTTTTAAAAATTATTATTACAATGATATTTTAAGTCACATTACATTTATCTAGTATCTCCATACTATTACCATTTCAAGATCTTTGATAATGGAATGTCCGGATAAAATTCCCACCATGACAGGGATTCTACCTAGCAGAGTACAAGCTATCTCTTAGGTTACAAAGCTTGGAGATTCTGATCCCCTTGAATGCTTTAAAAAATACTCCATATTGCTTATTTAAATTCCAAGTTTTTTTGTTTTTGGTTTTGGTTTTTGAGACGGAGTCTCGCTCTGTCGCCCAGGCTGGAATGCAGTGGTGCGATCTCTGCCCACTGCAACCTCTGTCTCCTGGGTTCAAGCAATTCTCCTGCCTCAGCCTCCTGAGTAGCTGAGATTACAGACATGTGCCACCACGTCTGGCTAATTTTTTTTTTTTTTAGTAGAGACAGGGTTTCACCATGTTGGCCAGGATGGTTCCAAACTCCTGACCTTGTGATCCACCCGCCTCGGCCTCCCAAAGTGCTGGGTTTACAGGCGTGAGCCACCGTGCCTGGCCAATCCCAAGTATTTTTTAGTTGCTATTATGCTACTTCCCCCAGTCCTGGATGCTGTTCTTTTGAGAGATACTGCACTAGTCTGTTCTTTGAAACAACATCTATAATCTAGTAAGGCATATGCCAATCAGGCTTTAGACTGGAGCTAGGCCTGAAGATTTTAAAACAATCCTGTTTGCATCCTTTCAGTCTGGAGAGTATGAAGGAAAAACTGTATCAAGTGGGATGTTGGGTTCTTTAACTCCTACAATCATTCAATTCTGTGAATGGAATGAGTGGGGTAGATGAATACAGCCTTCAGGTAGTAGCTTTAAGTGCAAAAGCCTCTGATGAATGCAGCAAGGCAAAGTTATATAAACTTTCAAAGTAATATGACTCATGTAGTTAAATCTCTGATACTTGGGTTTTATTTCAAAATAATATGGTATATCTAAAGGAATAAATTAACTATATTTCCTTCAAGCAACAATTCATTAAAAAATGTTGACAACTAAGCTTTTTTTAAATATCCAATCACAGTCTAGTATACAACTCTTTCATGTTGCCACTAAAAGAGAGGCCCATATACTTTGATCATTATACAAATATTCAAGTTAAGGTCCTGCAATAAAAATTAAAGAATGTACTAATTTGTGCTTAGGGTCCAGAATATATCTTCCCCTACCAGCCTACGACCAAAATGCTAATTAGTAAAGAATATTTTCTTAGATTAACACATTCACATACTGGAAATTCCTTAAAATTCCTAATGGAAGAGGCAATACATTCAGTGTATATACTAAAAGAATAGTCAACATATTAAGTGACTACCATCTACATAGCATTATAGCCTGGATTAATGTGTCAGGACACAGAAGACATTAGGAAAATGGTTAGTAAATGCTGATGAAATATAGGAGGAAAAGCCCCAGGGTATACATAAAACCCTAACCCTACAAAGTCAAGTAAAACAAGATTAGTGGATTATCCAAACGAGTATAAGCAGCTCTTCTGTAGACAGAAGGCATGAGTGCAGGGGAATTTGAAAAGATATGGCAGCAGGCTTCAGCCTTATCAAATCAAAACATTCAGTAAATCTGCCAGTCACACAGATAGCTGTCCACCACACCCAAAGAAACAGATTGCAGCAGAATCCCTCTCTCAACTCCAATAAAATATTCTAAGATTTCTTCTCCAAACATTATAACCAGAGGTTTCAATCAGAACAAAGCAAAGAAAAGAAAGGCAAAAAAAAAAAAAAAAAAAAAAAAAAAAAACAGGCCACATTCGTCTTTTTGGAGAAAAAAAAAATTTCCTTTTCCGTTCAGGAGACTTACATTAGATATCCCTGGCCAGAACTCTGGGAGGCCGAGGCAGGAAGATGGCTTGAGCCCAGGAGTTTGAGACCAGCCTGAGCAACTCAGTGAGACTCTGGCTCTACAAAAAAATTAAAAATTAAATTTAAAAATGTTAAAAGATATCGCATAATGCTATTTTAATGTAGGAGAAAAAGGTCCTCTTTAACATAGGAGAGAAGAACCTTTTTCTCCTATCGTGAAAGGCCACAATCAAATAGCCTTTCTCTTTTCTCATCAAAGCAGTTCCTGCATCCAAGTGTTCTGAAGCAATACTTAACATGTAATATTGGAGGTTACTCTGCATCTCATGTACTTTTTAACTAACTAAATAAATGCTATGCTAGTCTTGGCAACTTTTTTTGGAAATTGGGCATTGTTTATATGGAAAAAAGCATTGTAACCATAGTTTATCTTCAAAATTCTTTTTTTCTTTTTCTTTTTTTTTTTTTTTTTTTGAGACAGGGTCTGCTTCTGTCACCCAAGCTGGGCTGCAGTGGTGAGATCATGGCTCACAACAACCTCAATCTGCTGGACTCAAGTGATTCTCCCTCCTCAGCCTTCCAAGTAGCTGGGCTATAGGCATGTGCCACCATATCTTGCTAATTTTTAAAATTTTTTTTGTAGAAATGTGGTCTCCCCATCTTGTGCGGGCTAGTCTCGAACTCCTGGGCTGAAGCAACTCCCCCGTCTCGGACTCCCAAAATGCTGGGATTATAGGCATAAGCCACTGTGCCCAGCATAAATTCTTCTTTAGTTATTGTTTATTTTAAGTTAGGATGAGCAATACCACATTGGGAGAAGTGAAATTTCAGTTTTCCCAAGCTTTTCTGCCAAGTCCCCAAACGTTTGGACACTAAAGTAAGGGCAAGAAAAATCCCAATCCTATTAAAATGCCATGAGATATTTTAACATTTACCAAAATGTCAAAGCCTAATTTGTTAAAACTTTGCCCAAAAGCCTGCACAAAACAAATAACTCTGCCTTGAGTTTTTGCTGTTGTTTAAAAACATCATGTTAGAAATGGCTACTTAGTTCTCTCTTCAGAAGGTATAAGCCAAATTTACGGAAAGTTGATAATGTTTAATGCAAACGCTCTTAAAACACTGTCATAATTTTACAATCAGTAACATAAAACTAGGTCCATTAGTGCTAATTTGCCCTTCCACTCATATGTTTGTTTTATTTAATCTCATTTGTCCAGATAAGTTTGATAACGAGCAAAGGCCCTAAGCGTAAGCATTAAGCAGTGCTTACAGGCACCCACAAAATTCCCAGACTAACATACAGCCAATTTTATTAAAATTCCTTAAATATTTATCCTAACGTTTTTGTAAACCACACACACTCAATCTCTCTCTCGCCAAGATTTATACACATATATACACACAAACCTTGGATAATATTGTATTCAATTGTTGCTGACTTACAAAAAATAAACCACAAACTTAAACGAAATTCTTGTTAGTTATTTGATATACCATATATCCAGCAACTCCATGCCCTGAGAGAGATTGTTATTTACAGTATTAAATGTTCATTTCAACAATCATTTATTAAGAGTCCTACTATATAACCAAAGCACTGTACTTGGTAATAAGAAAGATACAAAACTTCATACCACATCTTCCCCTTGGTAGCTCACTTATAGTTAATTGAAAAAAAGAGATTAATTGAAAAGCGAACCTTAGGTGAGCTCACTTACAATTTACTTGAAAAGCAAGATTGTCAGCAATCATATTGCAAAATCGAATGAAATAAGTATGAAACAGAACAGAAAGGTAGCACAGGTGGTGGTATGAATAGAAAACTGGGAGTGAGGAAGCCACTTGTGATAATTTGCTATAGGTCCTTGGCTAGCTGGTTTAACCACTCTCTGCTCTTTATCAATGAAATGTGTGAGATAATATCTATCTTTTTTTAAAAATTCATTAATTTATTGTTGTTGTTATTTTGATTTGGGTTTTTTTTAGGATCTCTCTCTGTCACCCAGGCTGGAGTGCAGTGGCATGAACATGGCCCACCGCATTTCCAAACTTCTAGACTCAAGAGTAGCTTGAGTCTTTTGCCTCAGCCTCCTGAGTAGCTGGGACTACAGTCACATGCCATCTCACTTGGCTAAGTTTTTTTTATTTTTTTTTATACAGACAGGATTTCACTTTGGTGCCTAGGCTGGTCTTGAACTCCTGGGCTCCAGCAATCCTCCCACCTCCGCCTCCCAATGCCAAGATCATAGGCACGAGCCACCACACTTGGCCATGTCTACCTTTTAAGATGATTGTGATATTTTAGTTAATTTACTTAGAACATAGATAACTCTCAAAAATTTCTAATTAGTAGCATGTTCACAACATGTTGAAAGAACAAAAAAGGAAAGGGGAATCATAATAAATGAATTTGCTACTTGAGCAGATGCTAAAAAAGGAAGGAGAAACAAGAAGCCTTTATCTCTTCTATCACATTAAGGTTGTGGGACTAACTTGGTAAAAAAGTTTAGGCAAAACTGAATATCCAGATAATGACAGAGGCAACAGTTATTTGCAAGAGTGAACCAGTTTAGACTTTTCAAAATAAATTTCTAGCCATTTTTATCATTCTCCAGATGATAGCGCTATACAGATTTGAAACGATCAATCATATGAAGACACGGACGACTTGACTTGAGTAATTCATAGGCTTAGAAAAAGACTCAGCAGTTACCGTTGACAAGTTTATGCAAAGAAGACTTGAAAGAAATGGTGATATTTAAGCATATTTTATACCAAAGAAAAATAAGAATCAGAGACACATAACAGAGGTTTTCATATATTAGAAGAGCTTTTATGTAGAAGAGAAAACCGTAGTATTTTGTGTAGCTTCTGAAAACAGAACTCTAATCAGTTGCGATGCCCCCAACTCACAGGAGTTCTGGAACAGCTCTAACAATTAGAAGCATTACTTCTCTGTCACTAGAAATTCTGGAGCAGAAACTAGCTAAGTTTTACCCATAAGAGATGTTATCAGAGGGATTCCTGAATTTGGGGCAAGGGAACTGGATAAAATGATCTCTAGGATGCCTTCCTCCACTCCACATTTTATATATATGTTAATATCTACTTTATAGAAAGAGAATTTTAGTCAATTGATAATCTAGGTCACACATTTTTGTAGATTAAAAAATAAACCAAAAAAAAACAACAAAAGAAATAGGCTTAATGTATCATCCAGTGTGTTGGCTTTGAGGGTATTCCTCCTTACTTCTTCTCACTATTGAAATACTACTCTCCTCACATCCAGAATCATAAAAAAATGATTTTCAGGATTAGATAATGAGATCTACTTAAAAAGTACTGGAGGAAGTGAGCAATTATTACACTTATCTGTTAGCATCATGACATAGGAGGAAAAAACTCTAAATTAGGAATAAAGAAGACCTAGTTTTGTTACTATTAGTTTGGTGGTTAGCTTTTTTGTCTCTGAGGGAACTCCCCACTATGCATGGCATGGTGATCAGAAATCAGGGGGAAAGCTGCTGTCTTACTGGCATAAAGCATCAGGCAGCAGAATTCAGGAATACTAGAGAAACTAGATATTGAAAAGGGAAATGTCAGAATGGAATGAGACACAAAGTCGGGGCAGGGGGAGCAAAATCTGCATAAAACTGCCCTCAAATCCTGGACATTTCAGAATGATAAAGATCACTTAATTAGGAAAAATTAATCATCCATGTGTATAAATTTAATAATGGAGTTTCAAAATACATAAAGTAAAAACTAATAAGACTAAAGAAATAAGCAATAGCCGGGCGCGGTGGCTCAAGCCTGTAATCCCAGCACTTTGGGAGGCCGAGACGGGCGGATCACGAGGTCAGGAGATCAAGACCATCCTGGCTAACACAGTGAAACCCCGTCTCTACTAAAAATACGAAAAACTAGCCGGGCGAGGTGGTGGGCGCTTGTAGTCCCAGCGACTCGGGAGGCTGAGGCAGGAGAATGGCATAAACCTGGGAGGGGGAGCTTGCAGTGAGCTGAGATCCGGCCACTGCACTCCAGCCTGGGCGACAGAGCAAGACTCCATCTCAAAAAAAAAAAAAAAAAGAAAGAAGCAATAAGCAAAGTTGAAGATTGCAGCACTCCTCAAGAACTGGTTGAACAATTAGACAATATATCAGTATATAGATGTGAACAACTCTTATCAGGCAGTTGATATTTATTGAGCATTACATCCAACAACTGCAAAAATGTACATTTTTTAAGTGTACCAGTAAAATTTAACAAAATAGGCCATACTCTGGGCCATAAAATAAAACTCAATAAATTTCAAAAGATTGAAAACATACAGAGTATATTTTCTGACAACAGATTTAAATTAGAAATGAATAATAGCCTGGGTGTGGTGGCTCACACCCATAATCCCAGCATTTTGGGAGGTTAAGGTGTGAAGATGGCTTGAGCCCAGGAGTTTGAGACCAGACTGAGCAACACAGAAAGACCCCATCTAATTTTTTAAAAAATAAATAATAAAACATCTTTATAAATTCAAAATATTTGAAAATTAAACAATATGCTTCTAAATAATCAACGGGTCAAAGGTGAAATCACAATGGAAATTTTTAAATGTTTGAAAGGGAATGAAAATAAAGGTACAATTTGTGAAAATTTGTGGAATGCAGCTAAAGAATTAGAGATAAACTTATAGGTTTAAATGCTTACATAAAAAAGAAGAAAGATTTAAAATCAATGATCTAACTTTTTACCTAAAGAAGCTAGAAAAAGAAGAGCAAACAGAATCCAAATTAAGTTGAAGGAAATGATTAATAAAGATAAAAGCAAATACTAAAGAAATGGGAAACATTAGTAGAAATTAACAAAACCAATATTTGCTTCTTTGAAACTATTAATAAACTTTTAAAACCTTTAGGAAGTGTGGTCAAGGAACAAAGATTGAAATACAATTAACAATACCAGGAATAACAGAAGATATAACTGCCTACTTCACATACTAAAAACAATTAAAAAGGAAAAATACAAATAACTTTTTGCCAATAATCCCAACAATTTAGCTTACTTGGAAATAAACTATTCAAATACTCAACTTGTTAAAACAGACACATGAAGAAATAGAAAACCCAAATAGCCCTGTATCTATTAGAGAGATTAAATTTATTATTAAAAAATATTTCCACAAGGAAAATTACAGTCCCAGATGGCTTCACTAGTGAATTCTATGAAATATTTAAGGAAAATATAATACCAATTCTACACAAACTCTTTCTGAAAGCACAGGTGAAGGCTAGCAAAACCTTTTTTTTTTTTGAGACAGACTCTCACTGTCACACAGGCTGGAGTGCAGTGGCACAATCTTGGCTCACTGCAACCTCCACCTCCTGGGTTCAAGCAATTCTCCTGTTTCAGCCTCCCAAAGGGCTGGGACTATAGGCGCATGCCACCACACATGGTTAATTTTTGCATTTTTGGTAGAGATGGAGTTTCACCATGTTGCCCAGGCTGGTCTCGAACTCCTGACCTCAAGTGATCTGCCCACCTCAGCTTCTCAAAGTGCTGGGATTACAGGCATGAACCACTACACCCAGCACTAACATAACCTTTTTATCACAACTAGACAGCATCACAAAAAATAAAAATCACAGAATAACCCTCATGAACATAGATACAAAAATCTTTCACAAAATAGTATCAAATAGCATTTAACAATGTATAAAAATAATAATAATAATGACCAAGTAGAGTTTACTACAAGAATGTAATATTGGTTTAATATTTTTAAATCATTTAGCATGTTTAGTATGTTTCTTCCCTCAGGGAGAAAAAGGCTAACCATCAAGATAATATCCACTAATCATTTAGCATGAGATTTTATACATATATATGTATTGTGTGTGTGTTGGTGTGGGTGTGTGTGTGTGTGTAATCTAAATAGAAGGACAAAAAGTATTTCAGAAAATTCAATACACATTCAGAATTTTAAAGAAACTCAGCAAACTAAAAATAGAAAGGAACTTCTTCAATCTAATAAAGGGCATCAGTGAAAACCCCATAGCTAATATCACACTGAATGGTAAAATATTGAATGCTTTTCCCCTAAGATCAAGAATAAAATAGGGATGTTAACTATTACTAGTTCCACTCAACATTGTACTAGAGGTCCTAGTCAGTGCAATCACACAAGAAAAAGAAATAAAAGGCAGAAAGAATGGGAAGGAAGAAGTAAACTGACTGTATTCACAATCAACATGATTGTTTCCAGTAAATGCTAAGGAATCTACCAAAAACAAAACCCTACTTCAACTAATAATTTACAAAGACTGACAGACAAGATCAGTAGGCAAAAATCAATTGTATTCTTATATAATAGCAGAAAATAAATAAAAAGAAAAAATTTTTAAATTTATCTACAGTGACATCAAAAACATAAAATAGTTAGAAATTAATATGACATGCAAGGACTCTATACTCTTCAGAATACAAAAATACAAAAGTATATTACTGACAGAAATGAAAGAAAGCCTAAATAGAGCAGTGCACCATGTTCATGGATTAAAAACAATATTCTCTTAGAATGTTCTTAAGATAATCTATAGATACAAAGCAATTTTAATAAAAATCTCAAAAAAGTCACAGATAAATATTCTCTAAGACAGTTTGCTAAAAGTGAAATTGCTGGTCATAAGGTATGTTTATTCCTTTTAAAAAGTATTAACGGGTTGGGCACGGTGGCTCACACCTGTAATCCCAGCACTTTGGGAGGCCAAGGCAGGCAGATCATCTGAGGTTGGCAGTTCGAGACCAGCCTGACCAACATGGTGAAACCCCATCTCTACTAAAAATAGAAAAATTAGACAGGCTGTGGTGGTGCACTTCTGTAATCCCAGCTATTTGGGAAGCTGAGGTGGGAGAATCAGTTGAACCTGGGAGGTGGAGGTTGCAGTGAGCCAAGATTGTGCCACTGCACTCCAACCTGGACAACAGAGTGAGACCTTGTCTCAAAAAGAAAACAAGTATTAATGGATACTGCCAAATTGATCTCCAAAGAGATTATGCCAGTTTATATACCACCAAAAGTGTATGTGTCTATTTTTCCATAAACTCATTGGCTCTGATAGTTGCATATTCTTTCATGTATAAAAAAATTGTAGTTCAACATACAACATCTCCGTGCACATCTTTCATTTACTTAAGACGTCTTTTGTTTGGTGAACTCTCTGGCATATCCTTGGTCATTTTTCTATAGGATTGTTCTTTTTTTTTTTTTTTTGACAGAGTCTCACTTACTCTGTCACCCAGGCTGGAGTGCAGTGGTACAGTCTTGGCTTACTGCAATTTCCACCTCCCAGGTTCAAGCGATTCTCATGCCTCAGCCTTCCAAATAGCTGGGATTACAGGCACCACCACACCCAGTTGTTTTTTGTATTTTTAGTAGAGACAGGGTTTCACCATGTTGGACAGGTTGGTCTCGAACTCCTTCCCTCAAGTGATCTGACTTCCTCGGTCTCTGAAAGTGCTGGGATTACAAGCATGAGCCACCACACCCAGCTAGGAGCATCCATCTTTTTATAAGAAATTTTTGCATTTAATATGTGGCTCCTTTTCCATCATATATAATAAAATATGTTGCCCAATATTTATTTTTTTGTTTTTTATCTCCTATGGTTTATGACATGCATATAAACCTTTGCATTTCTCCTTTGGAATTATAGCATTTTCCTATATTTTCTTTTAGTATTATAACATTTTCAATTTTTAAATTGAAATCCTTGATCATCTAAAACTTATTGTGATGTACATGGAAAAGTTTTAACTTTTATTCTCCATGTCCATCCAATTAGTCCCATACCACTTATAGAATAATTTACCTTTTGTTCACAGGTCAGTAATGCTATATTTTATTTTCAAATCTATCGATTTTCTATTTATGTGTGACTATTAAGTAATTGTAAGTATCAAAACTTTACAATATGTTTTAATATTTTCTTTTAAGTTTTCTTTCTGATTATTTTTGACTAGGTACCAAAACTACTCAAATTGGGATGTTAAATTAGTAGACTGATTTAGGTAGATTGACCTTTTTTATATAATAGTCCATCTTTATATCAAAAAATAATATATTCTTTGTTTATTCAAGTCAGTCATCTTCATTTCTTCATGAGCACTTTAAAGAGTCATATAAATTTGACATTTTGAGTTTATTTCTACATATTATATACATATATGTTTTATTTCCTGTGTTAATGGATTTTTCTTAATCACTTTTAAACAAGTTGTGTCTTAATTATAGTAAAGCAATTTTATTTTTATATTAATTTTGTAACCTACCTTGAATAGTTTAACATTTTTTCAGACTCTTAAAGTTTGTAATAATTGATTTCCTTAATTTTTTCTGTAGATGATATATTTCTTCTTACCTTCCAAATTTTATGTTTTTCATTTCTTTCCCTTTTCTTATTGCTTTGGTTACTATCTCCAGAATATTTATCCTGGAAATTTTGTCTTGTTCTTATTTTTAATAGGAATGCTTCTTTGGCATGACTTTGGTTTTGAAGACACATGGCTAGACAGACTGTTAGAGAAGACAAACACATATATACTGACATAAATGTATCGTGTTTAGTAAATTTCTATCTGTGTAAACTTTACTGAGCTATTAATCTGAAATAAAATGTTAAGTTATTGTAGTAGCTATGAAGAAGATCACCTAACTTTTTATCTTTTAACTTTTTAATATGACAATTATATTAATCTATTTTCTAATACTAAACTTACCTGTAAAATTTGAGCCATACTTGATCATTGTGAATTATTGTTTTGGGTTCTATTTACCAATATGCTATTCATATCAATAAGTACATCAATATTAGTGAAATTAGTCTGTAGCTTTTCTTTTTTATTATGCTGTGTCAAGGTTTGATATCAGTATTATTTTTTCTGGTTTTATAAAAAATAACTTTGAATTTTTTCTTCTTTCTCTATACTGTACTTTGGAACAGTTATAATAGCACAGTATTCTTGATTTTTTACATTTTCATTGGCATTCAATTGCAAAACCATGGGGAGAGTTCGGTACTCTTGGAGAGGTTACTTTTTAACAATTTTTTCAACATGTTTGTGCCTAATGTTTTATTCATAATTCCTGTATAATAAAAAATCAGCTTCAGTAATCTGTACTTTGTTTAGAAATAACTAATTACAGATCATTAAAATAAGAATACTGCCCAAAACACAGCCTGGGCGACAGAACAAGACTCTGTTTCAAAGAGAAAACAAAGAATACTACCTAAAACAATATCCAGGTTCAATGTTATTCCTATCAAACTACCAACATCATTTTTCACAGAAATAGAAAAAAAAATTCTAAACAAAACCGAAAAAGAGACTCAATAGCCAAAGCAATTCTAAGCAAAAAGAACAAAACTGGAGGCATCAAATTATCCAACTTCAAACTATACTACAAGGCTACAGTAACCAAAAAAGCATGGTACTGGTACAAAAACAAACACACAGACAACTGAACAAGTTAGAAAACACAGAAATAAAGTCATACACCTACAACCACCTGATCTTCAATAATGTCAACAAAAACAAGCAATGGGGAAAGGACTCCCTTTTCAATAAATGGTGTTGGACTAGCTGGCTAGCTGTATGCAGAAGAATGAAATGGGACCCCTACCTTTCACCATATATGAAAATTAACTCAAGATAGGTTAAAGACTTAAATGTAAGACCTAACATTATAAAAAATCCTAGAAGAAAACCTAGCAAATACCCGCCGGGCATGGTGGCTCACGCCTGTAATCCCAGCACTTTGGGAGGCCAAGGCAGTTGGATCATGAGGTCAGGAGATCGAGACCATCCTGGCTAACACAGTGAAACCTCGTCTCTACTAAAAATACAAAAAATTAGCCGGGCTTGGTGGCATGTGCCTGTAATCCTAGCTACTAGGGAGGCTGGGGCAGGAAAATTGCCTGAACCCAGGAGGTAGAGCTTGCAGTGAGCCGAGATTGTGCCACTGCACTCCAGCCTGGGCGACAGAGCGAGACTCCATCTCAAAAAAAAAGAAAAACAAAAAGAAAAAAAAGGAAGAAAACCTAGCAAATACCATTCCAGACATGGGCTTTGGCAGTGAATTTATGACTAAGTCCTCAAAAGCAACTGCAACAGAAACAAAAACTGACAAGTGAAATCTAATTAAACTAAAGAGCTTCTGCACAGCAAAAGAAACTATCAAGAGAGTAAACAGACAATCTACAGAATGGGAGAAAGTGTTTGCAAAGTATGGATCCAACAAAAGTCTAATATCCAGAATCTATAATGAACTTAAATTATTCAATGAGCAAAAAACAAATAACCCCATTAAAAAAGTAGGCAAAGGGCATGAGCAGATATTTCTCAAAAGAAGATACACAAGCAGCCAACAAACATGGAAAAATGCTCCACATTGCTAATCATCAGAAAGATGCAAATCAAAACCACAATGAGATACCATCTCACACCAATCAGAATGCCTATCATTAAAAAGACAAAAAAAAAAAAAAAAAAAAAAAACAGATTTGCAGAGAAAAGGGAATGCTTATACACTGTTGGTAGGAATGTAAATTAGTTCAGCCACTGTGGAAAGCAGTTTGGAGATTTCACAAAGAACTGAAAAATCTACCGTTCAACTCAGTAATTCCACTAACGGATATATACCCGAGGGAATATAAATAATTCTACCAAAAAGACACATGCACTTGTATGTTCATCACAGCACTATACACAATAACAAAGACATGAAATCAGCCTAGATGCCCATCAACGGTGGATTGGATAAAGAAAATGTGGTACATATACACCATGGAATACTACACAGCGATAACAAAGAACAAAATCATGTCCTTTGCAGCAACATGGATGCAGGTGGAGGCCATTATCCTAAGTGAATTAACAGAGGAACATAAAACCAAGTACCACATATTCTAACTTATAAGTAGGAGCTAAACGCTACACATGGACATAAAGAGGAGAAAACAGACAGTGGGGACTAATTGTGAGGGAAAGAAAAAAAAGAGGTGAGGGTTGAAGAACTACCTTTCGGGTACTATGCTCACTACCTGGGTGATGGGATCATTCATACCCTAAACTCCAGCATTACACATATACCTGTGTCACAAACCTGTTCTTGTATTCCCAAACTAAAATAAAAGTTGAAAAAAAAAATCCATTTCATCCAGGCTTTCTAATTTATTGGCATATATTTATTTTAATTACCATTCAATTATTTTAATTTTCTCCAAGTTAGTGATTGTTTCCATTTTTATTTCTTACCTTGTACACTTTAGGCTTTTTTTATTTTGCTTTTTAAAAGACAAAAAGCTGAATAAAATTCACAGTGATTTTTGTTTAAGAGAGAAATAACAAATGGAAGGGGAAAGCAACAGTAAAGTAGGAATAAGGGAAGGAAGAAGAAAAGGAAATTGGTGAAGAGGAAGAAGATGAGGAGGCAGAGGAAAAAAAGAAAAACTAAGGCAAAAAGAGAGAAAAGAAAATAGTATAAAGGCAGAAAGGATCCAAGATGACCTCTCTGGCCATATGTGGGTCAATGTTGCCTAGACTGGTGCTACGCAAAGTAGCTCGTCTATGAACTGTTACTGGTCCTCAATGAGATAAGGAGCTTATGCCAACATGCAAGTCTATGTATTGCTTTGCTTCCTTCATCAGAAAAGCCTTGCTATGAAAAAATAATAATAATCTCAGTTGAACTAACAGTGTGCTTAGTGAACAGTGTGCTTATTGACATATTTGATTTACATTATCGTGTAGTTTTTGTCTTATCAGAGGCAGGTAACAGTTTGTGGATGGGCACGAACCAGCAGTAGCACCAAACTTGATCCTTCACCAACCAGGCCTCCAATGAACTGCATCTGTCCCTCATCTTATTGAGATTCTCCAGCTAGTTTCACGGCCTCACTCACTGTTTTAAACTTCTAGATCTTCGGTACTACCAGACATCTAGATGGGTAGTTTAACCTATATTCAAAAAAGTTCAACACACATAGGCAATCGGTAAATATTGATTGACTTAATAGTTGATGACTGAATGATCAAGGCTGATGTGTGTACAGCTTGCAGTTAATGAACTAAACAATTTACACTTGGCATAGGGTCAATGACACTTGAAATTGGCAGACACTCTGCTTCCAAGTTATGTGCCCCAGTGCAAAGCTGTGTTACCCAGAGAAAACAGAACTGTTTTCTTCTCCCAATGGCATAGGTTTGCAGAGAGGGGCTACCTTTTTCTAATTTACAGAAAAACTCTATTAGGTTAGCAGCACCCCTGTGAATCACTCAAATGCAAGGAATTTGACTGAAAATTAGCCTCAGTTATACAGCTGCTCAAACAATATTAAACTGATGCTGTATGTTCTAAATGATAGAAGGTAGAGCCATTCCAAAAATATGGCAAATTGGAATGACAGCTCCTTGACACAGGAATGTTCTTCACCTGGCTTTTTTTCTCTCTTCATTTTTTTCAAACACTGATATAGTTCATCTGTCAAAGAAATGGGAGATTGTTTTTAACTACAATGTACATCTGTAATCAGTATAAAGGGTAGCTTTACATCTCCATTTAGACATCCTTTCCTTCAGGAAGTTTTCCTTGATCTTCCAAGTCTGGGGTCAGATGCTCTTCCTGTTTCCTGTGGTAGTAATCTTTATTTTCCATTCTGTAGCACTGAACACGACCCTGTAGTTAGCTACCGGCATTTCCATTTGCCAAAGCATATTATTCCCTACTGTATTTTGAATGCTTAGCACAGTGCCAGCACATGGCAGGAGGCAGGGCCGGGAAGTGAAGGAAGAACAGAAGCGAACAACCCGCAGCAAAGTATCACTTTTAGACATCAATTAAATGTGCTCCTCTTTGCAAAAGCCAGAGACAAAAGACCACCTAGGAATAGATCTTTATCCAATAAAGGGCCTTCTGACCGCTCCTAGATAAAGACACACCCTAAGACATTGCAATGGACTTAGCAAAGTGCAACCTACCTCTGGACCAATTTTTGTAAGCAACTCAGATAATTTCTAGGAGAAATGAGGGAAAACATTGCTCCCTAAAATTCCCAGGGACACCTTTCAGGGTAGCTCTGACAAAGGCCCATAGAGAGAAAAGTGCAACAAGACCGCTAACAAAAAAATCACCTGGAGGAAATGGGGAGTCTAGGCTCTAAACTTTGACTTAAAGAATGCTCAGAACTTCTCATAGACGCTCTTTTATTTCTCAATGCCCGCCTCAGCCTGCCAAGTAGCTGGGATTACAGGTGCCCATGACCACGCCCAGCTAATCTTTATATTTTTAGTAGAAATGGGGTTTCGCCATGTTGGCCACGCTGGTCTTGAACTCCTGACCTCAGGTGATGCACCCACCTTGGTCTCCCAAAATGCTGGGATTACAGGCATGAGCCACACTGCACCTGGCCCCATATAAACTTTTCTTAATCATATTTCTGTCACTTGCTGGCTTTGTGAGCCTATACAAGGTACTTTTTATACTTGAAGCTCAGTGATCGCTAAAGGAGGAATATTATTTGCTTCCCCAAGTAATTGGGAGACTTAAGTGTGTTTCTAAAAGAGAAAAAGGCAGATACCCAGTAAGTACTTAAAAAATACGCCAACATTTCCAACACACACACAGACACACACACACACGTCACAGGAACAGGATGCAGTTTGGTCTACAACAAAAGTTTGCTGTATACAGAAAAGTAACTGGATCCCCGCCATTTTTTATTTACTCACAGAAGGAGTCAAGAAGAATGATTATTTTCCTAACAGCCAGCACTATCTAGGGGCAAATCTGCCAAGAAGAAAGTTTATTTTTATCACTTTCCTTTAAACTTTCTCCCTCCACTCCACTGTCAGTTCCCTGGGGGAATCAACTAGTGCCTCGTTTACCAACAACTTTGTTCTCAATGGACTATCATAATCCCAGATAATTTGTTAGCTCAGTGGTGCTCAAACAGCACCAGTCCATCATGCAGCAATTCAGGAAGGCTCTTGTCCTTTAAAGGGATCTTAGGTTACACTAGACAGGCCAGGAAAACAGCAGTCATTTGGCTGGGTTTAGATAAAAGTGACTGCAAATGTGGCTTTACAGTCATATCACTGCAAAGGCTGTCAACTGAAAATGGGCAAAAGACATTTGTGTTTTACTGTGCAACACTAGGAAATATTTAAGATTGAAACGACGACTCCCCAAGAGGTCTTCTTAATGAGCTAGGGGCTTTCCCTAGAGCCCCTCAAATCGGATCGATTTGTTCAGCCCATTTTTAAGACCAGCCCTGGCTGATTCTGAAAAATCAAGACATGCATGGAGGGCCCCAAGAGTTCTCTGAAATCCTCAGCTGGACGGTTCACAGCAGGATAAGTGCCAAGAGGCTCCTCCCATCAATCTTGAAGGCTGGGATCCATCCAAAACTGCTCCAGGAATCCTGATGGGTTCCAAGGAATACTTCCCAGGGAATTACTAAGAGGCCTTACCAGTGGGGCGCCTGTCCTTTCAAAGGGACCCACAGGAGGTCAGGGCTGCAGTGGAGGTTCAGGTCTATCCTGGCTCAGGGTTCCCCAGGGAGAAGGAGAGGATGGATACCCAGTATTTACTGAGAGAGTAAGAAAGATAGCCTGTACATCATGGATGAACCTTGAAAATATTTTGCTAGGTAAAAGAAGCAGTCACAAAGGACCACATATTGTATACTTCCATTTATATGAAATGTCCAAAATAGGCAAATCCATACAGACAGGGCAGCAGGTTAGGGAGAAATGGGGAGTTACTGCTAATAGGTACAAGATTTCTTTTGGGGGTGCTAAAATATTATAAAATTGTGGATTTACTCTACTCTGTGAAAACACTAAAAATCGTTGAACTGTACACTTTAAATGGGTTGAGAGGTATATGAATTATATCTCAATAAAGCTGTTTAAAAAACAAGTAAACAAAACTATCCTGAAGTTTACCTTATAATAGTGAAGCACTTGAGTTCAGAGGAATCCAAGTTACTCTTCTGAAAAACCAAATATCCACATGCTGCTCATTCATTCATTTATTCCTTCACTCATTCTAAATTTACCAGTGAGTTCTCTACATGCAGACTGGACCACGCTGTCAGAAACAGAACACCAGGTCTTCATTGCATCCAGCTTAAAGCCTGTTTGCTGGATTTCAATAGAGCCCATCACCTACTGCAAGTATTATAAAAACTACCCTCCCTGTCCCTCAGTAGAGGAAGGGCCCCAAGGCCTTTAACAGGGGAGTTTCAGGAAAATCCATTTTCATTTCTGCTCTCCTCTCCACAGCCACCAAAGACTTACTCCCATCTTTCTCTTGTTCCTGCCCCCACTCCCACCCCCTTCAGTTGCTGTCAACAGAGAACTCTCCAGAACTTGCAGAAGTAATGCGGCTCTCAGCAGCAGCTCCAGAAGCAATGCTTGGGGGAAAATCCTGGCCCGTGTGAGAGCTGCATACAAGCTTCATTTGGACACTTTCCGTAAGGGCAGGTCCAAAACCCTCCTGGTCCTTAGCAGAGCAACCCTGAGCCACAGAGGACGCAGGAACCCAGCACCAAGATCTGAGCGCCTGTGGTCCTGGATCTGCCGGCGGCTTCCAGGCTCTGCCCTGAGACTGAGGCCACTGTAAAGGCTCCGTGTGCCAAAGCCCAGCTGCCCCGGATGCCTATCTGCCCAGGCGCTATGTAAAAGGAGGCTTGAGGGGACACGGGGTGCGGGGGGTGTCAGAGAGATAAAAGGGGGCAAGTGAGAGGTCGGCAAGCTAAAGCGGAGAGGATTCTCCAACATTACAACCTGGCGGTGCCTCTCTCAAAACTGCAACCTCCTGGCTTCTGGCACCAAAGCAAAACGCACGAAGTATCCCAGCTTCCCGGCGCAGAGAGGTGGAGGAGCGCCTACCGTCGCCATCCTCCATCATCGCGCTCTGCCTAGCTGTTTCCCTTCGCGTCCAGCGCCTGGTCCTCAGCTACCCAAATCTGTAGAAGTGCCAACAGGTGACTGGGTGAGTTTCATCGCCTGTGATCTCCATCAGCAGCTCTCCCAAGTTAGCACAAACACAAGCTAAATAAAAACTGCGTGTTCTTTATGGACACACAGCCCTTCAAGACGGATCCCACCCAAATTACCGCCTTTGTTAAGCCCCTTCTTATATGGAAATGCTGGAGCCGCCACTGTCCCGCAGCCAAACGCAGCTTCTTCCCGCCACATGCTCACGTCACCCAAACACTAGGAAAAGCTTCCCGGAGCAGCACATGATATTTCCAATACTTCTGCGCTCTTACCACCCAATGCCTCTAATCTCCCTGCACCGTGAGCCCCGCGAAAAGGCATCCAGGTGCACCCGTCCCATCCCATCCCATGCCAAAGGTCCCCAGGCCATCCTGGGCGCGCGCGTGAAAAGAAAGTCCATGGAACTGCATTGCATCTGCAGGTGGCTCGCTGTCTCCCCTTTTCCTTGTTCATGAATGGACTTCGAAGCCGAGCCGAAAAAGAGCAGAGAAAGACGAACTGACCTGTGCTGGGCAAGGTTCCAGCCCAGGTTGGGAGCTCTCCGCGGCTACGGAAGATCGAAGCTCCGCCGCGAGTTGGTCCTTGGCGGCGCACCGCCCTTGCTGTCTTCCCTCAGAGTACCCTTTTTTAATTAGCCTCTCTCTCTCTCTCCCTCTCCTTCTCCCGCTGCGCTTCCACTCCCAGCCTCCTGGAGCTGCCTCCGCCTCTGCAGCTGGGCGCCCAGGATCAGATAAGAAGAAAGGAAGTGCCGCCGGCAGCCAATTATAGAGCGGAGGGTGGCCGCGGGGGCGGGAGGTGGGGAGGTGGGAGGCAGGCCTAAACCCATAACGCCCCCCACGTTCTCTCCTCCTCCTCTCCCCCATCCCCGCCCTACCAGAGATGTGGAGAAGCCAGCCCGTGCCGCCCGCGCGCTCGCCTACCCTGAACCTGGCGGTACCCCCAGGTGCGCGCCGCAGCCGGCTGTGGTGCGCCGACAGCGAACCGGGCTTTTTCCGTTCCACTGGGGCAGAAGCTAGTGCAAGCTCCCAAACCAGGCCCCTTGCTCGCTTTGGGAGGTCTCGAGTCCTCCTATTTTCAGGTGCTGTGTGCCCACTTCCCATTTCCAAAAGACAGACCTTGCCTTCCCGCGTCAAAGACCCTGCACTCCGAGTGAAAGAGGTATCCACTATGAAGGCCGCCTTCGAGCCTCTTCTTCTCCCTCTTCCTCTTGTGAACAAGTCCAAGCGCTCTAAAACGCCAAAGCAGCGATGCTCAGACTTTAAGGTGCAGGGGAATCAGCTGGCGGTATCAAAATGGACATTTTTGTAGGTTACAAAAGGACGAATGTAGGCAATTTCGTGTGGTTGTACCTCATAACTTGCCGTTTCCCCACCCGCAGAGATTCTGGTTCAAGGAGCCTGAGGTGAGACCAGGGACTCTGCAATTTTCACACCCGCTGGTGGTTCAGATCTTTGCAGGCCACTCTTTGAGAGGCTCTACCCTGAGATGTGAAGAACAGAAGGCCACCAGGGCCCCGCGCTGGCTCTCCGGAGACTCGGTCCCTCGAGCTCACCTGCTGCGTGGGGCCTCTAGAAAAGTCAACACCTTTACTTATTTTTGACCCATAGTCCCCACCATCCATGCCCGATTCTTTACAGATGTTAGTGGGCAGGTGGGTGGAAACTGAAAATTCAGCAGAACCCTATTTTGTGAGAAAATACTTTCTTGCCTTGGAAAACTGAAAAGAATATTTCACCACCACCAAAGGCTGGTGATGGAGCAAAGAGAGAGGAAAGCAAATAGTACTCTTGGGTTTCCAAATTTGCCTCCATCATGCCCAGCTGAGAATCCCTATAGAAGGACTGTTATTTGCAAGGTGGTCCCTGCGACATTCCAACTGTCCAAGCTGCTGCTAGCCACCTCCTCTGCTCTCCTCGAATGTGTTATTTGCATCGCTGCGCGTGCTCCGAGCTGCAGCAGGGGTCCTGCGGCTGGGGTGAGTGGAAGGCCCCTTCCAGCCCCCACTGCCGCCCCGCGTCCTTCGGTGTCGCTAGGAATTGGCCTCAGTTCAGCCACAGGGTGCGGCCCGAGCAAGGCGCCATTCGGCTTCCGCGCTTCACTGAATGCAATTCTCTCCGGCCAGGAAGCCGGCGCGGCTTTTTAGGAGACCCGCTCCGACTCCAAGGACTGCAAAGGGAGAGCGCCACCTCGTGTCTGTGCGGGGCTTGGGAGAGGCGGTATCTGAAAAGGCACCCATTCAGCCTAGATCCACACATAGGGACTAGAATTCCTGAAATGCAGTATTTATTCCTGAAGACAACCACCACTTTAGTTAGGTCTGTTTCCCTCTGCCCCTATACAAGTGTCTACCATCCTCATATTCTGATTCCCCTTCTCACTAATAAAAGTTTACTCTTGTGTTCATTTTTAACAACATGAAGATGACTAGCATAAGTTTTTCTCATAATTCCCTTTGGGGAGGTAGTTGCAATGTTAGCACAAAGTTTAGGTAAAAGATAGGGGGTAGTTCCAATCATTTAATTACAGAAAATTGGCCGGGCGCCGTGGCTCACGCCTGTAATCCTAGCATTTTGAGAGGCTGAGGCAGGTGGATCACCTGAGGTCAGGAGTTCAAGACCACCCCGGCCAACATGGTGAAACCCCATCTCTACTAAAAATATAAAAACTAGCCAGGCGTGGTGGCAGGCGCCTGTATAATCCCAGTTACTCGGAGGGCTGAGGCAGGAGAATCACTTGAACCCAGGAGGCGAAGGTTGCAGTGAGCCGAGATCGCACAATCACACT
Organism: Trachypithecus francoisi; assembly: GCF_009764315.1. Taxonomy (NCBI): domain Eukaryota; kingdom Metazoa; phylum Chordata; class Mammalia; order Primates; family Cercopithecidae; genus Trachypithecus; species Trachypithecus francoisi. The sequence goes on along the minus strand of NW_022681472.1, from coordinate 74,900,752 downwards.
CCAGCCTGGGGTACAAGAGCGAGACTTCATCTCAAAAAAAAAAAAAAAACCCAGATAATTGGGAATGGGAGGTTGCCTGATGATTTTAAAATGTGAAATATGTGTGCAAAACCCCACAGATAAGCATAATATTTGCTTGATAAAAATCTTATGTGATGATTTGTATTGATTTAGTAATCATAAAATGGGTTCCTTTTCAAGAATTCTAACTCATCCTTCCTTCTTCTCCTTAACTTTTGACTTCTTGCATTTCACTTTAAATGTAGATAAGCCTCAGTTAATGTTGAATCAGAATGGCTGGTTTCAGTTTTCCATTTAGTTGCAGTTGTGTGTGAAGTGTCAGCTTCCAGAGAGGTTATTCAACGCTGATCTTAAGGCCAGTCCTCAGAGTCTGGTGGAGTACTGAGAACTGAATCACAGAAACAAGACCAGAAGACCCCACTGAAGTTTCCCTCCTTCGATCTAGAAAAAAAAAAAAAAAAAAAAAAAACTGCATATGAATATCTGGGGCCTTTTCAAAGATAACCAAAAATTCCAGCTTCTAACAGTAATTGATTTCAGGACACAACAACTCTTCCCCAGAGTTTCATTCCAAGTCTGTGACCTGACTGTGATCCTATTTCTCTCTAAGGACTGCACGCACACCTCTGCCCCTTTCTTGTCTCACATTGGTGAGGTTATTTTGCCTCCCTGAGCCTAACTCCTCATGTGTAAAAAGAGGGGATGGCCAGTGCAGTGGCCGACGTCTGTAATTCTAACATTCTGGGAGGCCGAGGTAGGTAGATCACTTGAGCTCAGGAGTTCAAGACGAGCCTGGGCAACATGGTGAAGCCCTGTCTCTACAAAAAAAAAAAAAAAACACCCAGGTGTAATGGCATATACCTATAGTCCCAGCTACTTGAAGGGGTGAGGCAGGAGGATCACTTGAGACCAGGAGTTCCAGGCTGCAGTGAGCTGAGATGGGGCCACTGCACTACAGCCTGAGTCGCAAAGTGATACCTTGTCTCAAAAAAAAAAAAAAAAAAAAGGAGGGTAATTAATTATATCTTAAGGGATTGTCATGTGGATTAAATAATAGATGTGTTTATGGACCTAATGCATAACCAACGATTAATAAATGGTAGCTATGTTACCCAAACTGGTACTATCCCCCCTCTTCTGCCCATTGCACAGGACTGTACTCTCTTAGCTGCCCCTTCTGGAAGATTCTCCTTTCCATGTTTCTCAACAGAGGTACTACTGACATTCTGGGTGGGACAGCATGACTACCTCATTCCTGGCCCCATCAATCAAATTCCAATAGCACCCAACCATCTCCTGGGCATTGTGATAACCAAAAAATACCACCACACAAGCTGTAGCAAACCCCAGTTTCAGCTGAACAAATATTTGCAGTTCTACTCCAACCTCGCTGTAACACCCAGCTGTGATTCTTTTCCCCCAGTCTGGTGTCCATTCTACATTCATACTCAGCCAGTAAGCAGGCACCAGCTGATAATAATATGCCATACTTACAAGCAATAACCATGGCGCAAGTCCTGGACCTCCTTTCTCATGATCCCCTATCCATGCTGACTACCCCATTCCTGCTTCTGGGACACCCGTATTTGCCCTGATCTTACAATAGCACAGCTGGTAACAGAGGGTTGATGGCCAGCACAGCAAAGTGTCTTCCAGACCGTGCCTCATAGTCAAGGGCCCATGTCCCATCTAACTGATGTCTTTGATGTACCAGCTGTTAAGTACTTCGTACCTCACCCTTGGTAGCAGAAGTCTGAATTCCTTTAGGAAATTACCTCCAATCCATTGTATGCAGCTGCAGGGGGGTTGTCATTCAGCTTGCCGGTTTTTTTTTACCTATTCCCCTAGTTAGTGGGCATAGACTCTAAACTAAGCCAAAGAGATACTCTGTCCCTCAAATCCGAGTATTAAGTGGTGGGACACAAGGGCAGAAAAAAACGTTTCCTGAATTTTTATCTCGGTTTATCCTAACAATGATGTCTGAAGGAACACTGTCTCCTAATACCCAGATAGCACTCTCACCTCCAGCAGGGGCATACCATTGCAGTTATACCAGTTGTTAAAATATTGAAATGTGGCCAGGCATGGTGGCTCACACCTGTAATCCCAGCACTTTGGGAGGCTGAGGTGGGCGGATCATTTAAGGTCAGGAGTTCAAGACCAGCCTGGCCAATATGGTAAAACCCCATCTCTACTAAAAATATTTTTTTACAAAATTAGCCAGATGTGGTGGTGCACACCTGTAATCCCCGCTACTAGGGAGGTTCAGGCAGGAGAATTGCTTGAACCCGGGAGGCAGAGGTTGCAGTGAGCCGAGATCACGCCACTGCCCTCCAGCCTGGGCGGCAGAGCAAAACTGCATCTCAAAAAATACATATATATTGAAATATTTCCATATTGGTTGGTAAATAGCTGCTTCTCCAATACCCCAAAACTCTGAATGTCCTCTTCCCCACCCCTCCCTGGGACCTCTACCTCAGATCTCTCTTTTAATCCCACAATTGAAGAGGTAGCCTGTAGTTTTGCTGCAGGCCTCTAGTTTGCGCTCAAATGTAGCTTCCAGCATTCATTCGGATTGGATTGTCCCTGTGCCACCCTGGTTGCTCAATCTTTTGAATACCAGCCCTGCTCAGAGCTCCAGGACATCTGGCTTCTGTTTTTCCTGAACCTTTTGTCTCAGTCCATGAACATCCCCATTAGCTCCAGATTTGATTTATTTCCCTATTAATGGAAGAAACTCAACCAAACCAACCTTTATTTCACCAGTCCTGAAGCTGGGACAAAAGCCACGAGACAGCTTGTCCAAACTTACCTAGAGTATTAACAACAAAATGAACACTAGAATTCAAATGATTTGACTCCCAGGCCAGAGCTTTTTCCACTGTAGTGTGCTGACTTCTTTCCAAACAATACAGCGATACCTCCCATGCTCCTTTAGGGTTTTTGTTTTACGACTGCATTCAAGTCCATCACCCTATTTAATACATTAGCTCTGCAAGGTTAAGACTTATTCAGAGATGAAAATCACATTGTCTTCTTCTGTCCTTTAGGGTGCTGGAGCCCTCCCTTTCTCACAATTGCCTTTCATGTTCTTGAACCAATAATTGAGACATTCCTCATCTTTTCAGCTCCATGGCCCAGATCAAAGTCATTACCCTAACAGCAGCCAAGTTTTTCATGTGTGACAGCGTCGTATCAGTGTATGCATTCTGCATCAAAGATCCTATTCATAGCACAATAATGCTGGATCAGGTCTAAGAGATTATATATTCAGTCACGAGTGGCATGACAACATTTTGGTCAACAAAGAACTGCATATACAGCGGTGGTTCCATAAGAATAAATTAAAACGTCTCATTTTTACTGTACCTTTTCTATGTTTAGATAGGCCAATACTTACCATTGTGTTACAGTTGCCTGCAGTGTTCAGTACAGTAACATGCTGTACAGGTTTGCAGCCTAAGAGCAATAGGTTATACCATATAGCCTAGGTATGCAGTAGGCTATCCCATCTAGGTTTGTGTAAGTACATCCTAAGATGTTCACACAGTAGCAAAGTTGCCAAACAATGCATTTCTCAGACTGTACCCCTGTTGTTTAGCAATGCCTGACTGTATGTGCCAAACCCCCTTCACTTTACAAATGAAGAAACTGAGATCCAAAGAATTAAATGCCCCATTTAAATCCTCAAAAAGAGTCAGTGTCAGATATTACTAGATTAAATATCATCTGACAAAAAGCCAAGACTCTTTCCAATAATAACAATACCACAATAAGAAAAAGAACTTTTATCGAGAGGCTTTTGGATTCCAGACATGCTGGGAGAACTGATATGGACTATTTCAATTTTTTAATTATTTTATTAAAATAATTCATACATGTAATTTTTAAAGTTATATAATACTGAAAACTTGTAAAAATAATACTGTCTTGCTTTCTAGAAGTAAGTATTTTTACCCTTTTAGCAGTTTTTTTCTGAGACTTTCAAAATCTCCATACTTCTAAATAACACACATGTACTGCTATGTGTCTATTAACTAGTTATATATATATATTTTTTTTTTTTTTTTTTTTTTTTGAGATGGAGTCTCACTCTGTCACCCAGGCTGGAGTATAGTGGCACGATCTTGGCTTACTGCAACCTCCACCTCCCAGGTTCAAGTCATTCTCCTGACTCAGCCTCCTGAGTAGCTGGGTTTACAGGTGCCTGCCACCATGCCTGGCTAACCTTTGTGTTTTTAGTAGAGACAGGGTTTCACCATGTTGGCCAGGCTGGTCTCGAACTCCTGACCTCAGGTGATCTGCCCGTCTCGGCCTCCCAAAGTGCTGGGATTACAGGCGTGAGTCATCATGCCCAGCCCTATTAATCAATTTTAAACATCATTTATATATTTCCTATTATGGCAAAAAGGATAGACTCTCTTATGCTGCCATCCCCCTTTCTCCTCTTCTATCATCCCAATGTGATTAGATTACAATTTTGGTTAAATCTATATTCAGCATTTTCATTCATATGCTATGCGAATATTATTCATATGGAAGCATCAATGATTATTTTCCTTTTACATTTAGTTTTTCCTGAAGTTAATAAATGACCTTGCTTTTTCATTTTCTTACTTTTCTCTTTGCTTTTTGCTAGTTCTTCCTACTACTTCCAACAGCCTCTCAGTACAGGGTTCCATAATTTACATTAGGTAAATTTTTTTAGATATTTCTCCTTCTTTGGGCAGTTTTCCCTCTTAGAGCCGCTACTTGGTTGTCATGCTGGCCTTTGCTTTTCTACTGTATTTAGAAGTTGCTTTGCCTTTTTCCAAGACTGGATTCTGATTTCCTGGATATGACGGCTCCCACCTTCCTGGTACACGCCCTTGCTCTGGTTGAGTACATCCTTCAGGAGTTTGATCTGGTTAAAAAACTGGTTCTACAATAGCAGGCATGGTGATGACAGCTCTTAGCTACCTGTCTTTTGTGCCAGGCTGCTTCCATTTGAATGGCTGCTGTCCTAGTCAGTTCAGGCTGCTGTAACAGAATACCATAGACTGGGTGGCTTAAACAACACAAATTTACTTTTCACAGTTCTAAAGGCTAGGAAATCTAAGGTCAAGACACTAACAGCTCTAGTGCTTGGTGAGGGCCTACATATTGGTTTGCAAATGGCTGTCTTCATGTGTCCTTACATGGTAGAGAGGGAGAGATAGGGAGAGAGAGAAGAGAGAGAGAGAGAGAGAGAGAGAGAGAGAGAGAGAGAGAGCATCTCTTTTGCCTCTCCTCTTAGAAGAATACTAATCCCATTCATGAGGGCTCCACCCTCAGAACCTAATCGGCTCCCAAAGGTCCCACCTCCAATACCACCACATTGGGGATTCAGTCTGCAACATATGGTTCTTTGTGGGATGGGGGCCAAAAATATTCAGCCTGTTGCCACTGACCTCTATACCGGGGCGCAATTCTCCTTCCACAGGTTCTCTCTCTTTCTCTCATGCGCTGGATATCCTGTTTTCAATTGTACATGTCTTCCTAGTTCTACGTCATTCCCTCATGTTGAATAAGGGTATTCCCCAGTGGTATCCTAGGATAGGTGCGTGATGAGAGGAGACACATTTTTCAGATCTAGTGTTTTACCCTCACGTTTCATTACAAGTTTGAGGGGCACAGAATTCTAGCTTAGAAATAATATTCCTTCACAATGGTGAAGGTGTTGCTCCCTTCCTTCCTTCTTGCTTCCTGCATTGTTGCTATGATTAAGAAGCCACTCTGACTTTTGGTCCTCTCTGAGTGAACAGTCTCCCCAACGACCTACTCCTCCTACAAGGTTATAAAATCTTTTTGTTGCCTATGCTTTGAAATTTCATGATGGTATGCTTTGATGTACTAGGTACTCCATAGATTCTTTCAATCTAGCAATTCACATGCTTTGTTTCCAGAAAAATCTCCTTAAGCATCTTACTAATGAAATCCTCCCTTCTATTTTTCTATTCTTTTTGTCCGGATTTCCTTTTTCAGATAACAGACCGCTAAGAGTGATACTGTAATGTTATTACTTTTTCTTTACTGTTTCTTTCCTTGTCTTTTTGTTCTACCTTATGGATTTTGTCACTTTACTTTTAAATTTTATTTCAATTTCTTGATTTCCTGGCCTTAAGAGATTCACCCATATTGGCCTCCCAAAGTACAGGCATTATAGGCATCAGCCACTGTGCCTGGCCTTATATTTTAGTTTCTAATTTCTGTGATTACATTTTGATTTCCAATACATCTATTTTGTGTTTTTTTAAAGGTTTTTATAATAGTATCCTATCCTTGTTTCATAGGCACAACCTCTCTGAAGACATTAACAATTGTGTTTTTTAAAGTTTTTTCTCTCTGCATAGACTTTATTTCCCAAAAGACTTCGTCTCCTTGTTTGTTTGGAATCCCATCTCCACATTAGGAACTTTACTTAGATTTCTGCTATTCCTTCTTTGCCTGAGTATGAGAAAATATCATGTGGTTCCAAAAAAAAAAAAACAAAAAATGTCGCCAGGCGCGGTGACTCACGCCTGTAATCCCAGCACTTTGGGAGGCCGAGGCGGGCGGATCACCTGAGGTCAGGAGTTCGAGACCAGCCTCAACATGGAGAAACCCCGTCTCTACTAAAAATACAAAATTAGCCGGGCGTGGTGGTGCATGCCTGTAATCCCAGCTACTCAGGAGGCTGAGGCAGGAGAATTGCTTGAACCTGGGAGGCGGAGGTTGCGGTGAGCCAAGATCGCGCCATTGCACTCCAGCCTGGGCAACAAGAGTGAAAATCTGTGTCAAAAAAAAAAAAAAGTGTGTGTAGAGAAAGAGCAAGAGAAGGTATACAAAATGTTAACAGTTGAATTTATGTAAAGACTATACGGGTATCCTTTGCACTAATCTTTCCACTTTTCTGTAGTTTTTTTTTTGTTTTTTTTTTTTTTTCAGACAGAGTCTCACTCTGTCTCCCAGGCTGGAGTGCAGTGGCACGATCTCGGCTCACTGCAGCCTCTGCCTCCCGGGTTTAAGCGATTATTCTGCCTCAGCCTCCTGAGTAGCTGGGTTTACAGGCACTCACCATGCTCAGCTACTTTTTGTGTTTTTAGTAGAGACAGGGTTTCACCATGTTGGCCACGCTGTTCTCGAACTCCTGGCCCCAAGTGATCTGCCTGCCTTGGCCTCCCAAACTGCTGGGATTACAGGTGTGAGCCACCATGCCCACCCCAAGATTTTAATTTTTCAAAGTAAACTTCTGAGATATAAAAAGAAAGGAAAGCAAACGCAGAGTGGGAGATTGAAAAAGGGATTGGAAGCTGAACGTGAGCCCCTGCTCTTTAGGGTGACCTTCACTGCAGCCCTTTGTTAAGAAGCCTCAGGGTCAGTGTCTTTATTCTTTCCTCTTGGGCTGGCAGCTTTCTCAAAGAGTGCACTTCCTGTCCCTTGCCTCAAGGATAAATCTGGCTGCCAGAGTTCTGACTGGACGAGTCAGCTTGAGGACTTTGAAATCAGCACTCCTTATGCATATGGCCTCTTAATCCTCTATTGTCAGTACCACACCTGTACTCTCCACCGCATGGGTTCACTCTCAGGCTCAAACCTCCACGTTTTTTCTTCTCCAAAGAATAAACCTCCGTTTTCTACCAACATACAGGAGTGTAGCATTAAGGAGAGGGACTAGAAATTTGCCCTCTTAAACATCGTCCACCCAATCCTTCTTATTTTAGCACCAACTCTTTTTATCCCACGGCTCTGGGCTGAATATTTGTGTCCTCCCAAAATTCATAGGTTGAAGCCCTAACCCCCAATATGGTGGTATTTGGAAGTAGTGCCTGTGGTAGGTAATTAGGTATAAATGAGGTCATGAGGGTTGAGCACTCCTGATGGGACTCATGCCCTTACCAGAAGAGTAGGCCAGCTGAGAAGCATCTCTAGGGGTCTATAAAATGGTACTATTACACTCTTCATTTTCAGAAGAGGGAACTAGGGTGGAGAGAGGCGATTACCAAGATTACCATGGAGTCTGCAAATGGAAGTAAGAATTCAAATGTCACCAAAGCTAATATCCTTAACACTAGGCTGATCTATTTCCCCATTCACATTCTTTTAATCAGCTTAATTTCATGTTGCCTATTTTTTCTGTCTTTTAAGGAAAATTACTTGACTATTCTGAAGAAGCCACAATAATAACACATCCCCAAAAAACAGTGAAAACTGATGACAAGGATGAAGCATTGTTACCTGTTACCTGTTGCCTATTGGTCAAACCAATCTGTTGCTAAAAGAAAAGAAGTGGTGATTGCATTGTACATCGAGCCTAAAGCTATGTCTCAGATTATATCCTGCTATTCATGCTGTTGCTCCCATATACAGCATAGTTCACGGATTCACCAAGGCTAGCCTCAGGCCTCTGGTGAGACCTCCTCCAAGAACCTACACCCTGGCCGGGCGCGGTGGCTCAAGCCTGTAATCCCAGCACTTTGGGAGGCCGAGACGGGCGGATCACGAGGTCAGGAGATTGAGACCATCCTGGCTAACACGGTGAAACCCCGTCTCTACTAAAAAAATACAAAAAACTAGCCGGGCGTGGTGGCGGGCGCCTGTAGTCCCAGCTACACGGGAGGCTGAGGCAGGAGAATGGCGTAAACCCGGGAGGCGGAGTTTGCAGTGAGCTGAGATCCGGCCACTGCACTCCAGCCCGGAAGACAGAGCGAGACTCCGTCTCAAAAAGAAAAAAAAAAAAAAAAAAGAACCTACACCCTAGAAAAAATTTGGGGGTAATATATAACCACCAAGATATATCCACTAAGACTAAAGAGACACTTAAAATATTAATAGGAACAAAACTTTAAACCAAAGGAAAGACATCCTAAGGCAACATTTCAAGAATCAGCCTTGGGAAGATTGAAGAGGGCCAGAAAGTCTTCACTGAGGACACTTTAGATTTTCCAGAGACATGAGAAGCACACAGAGCTAGAAATACAGAGAAAACCACAGAGATCTCCTCTCTTAGAGAATTGAAAGAGCAGAGAGACAGAGAAGGCATGAGATAGAAAATCTTGTATGGGTCTGGGTTTTGGAAAATTCTGTTTGTTATGCTGTAGTGAAGTGCTCTGCAAAAATTATTATTTGTTTGTTTTGTTTTTAGCTGTTATTCATGTATATAAGTTGTGGTTCATAGTATCTCTTCTGATCTATACCCTTTGACGTGTTAATTAATTGATGAAACTTTTGTTCTCAAACTTTTTACTATTTCAATCCAAAACCTTCAGATTTGTCTGAAAATTCACCATGGGCCACTAGACTGAGAATGTCTCTACTGTGCAGTAGCCTCAGTGCAGAAGCTTAGAGGAAACCAAGCTGAGCACTGAAATCAGTTGGCAGTGCCCTGCTCCCTCTGTGACTGTATTCACTTAAAGTTGTCCAGATTATGTTCTCAGGATCAATGACCATTTTATTTGTGTCCCTAGCAACTGGCTTAGCACATATCCAAAACACGTTCTCTGAATGAATGAACAAAAGAATGAATGAGCAAACCACCATATTCCAGCAGAGCACCACGATGGTTTAGAGCTTGTGTTGTCTCCAGGCTTTGCCCTCATGAGTTGGGTGACATTAACTAAGTTATTTAAGATATGCCTTCTCATTAATTTATGCCACAGATATTACTGCTGGGCTCTGACTATGCATGGGGTGAGCAAAACAAGTCCATTGGCCTTGTGGAGTCTAGAGTCCAGCTACACAAACACACACTAACAAAACATGAAGTCCTCTGATGATAGCACATTGAGGCACGAGAGTGCAGGTATTATGCAACTTATTCAGGCAGAATGATCAAGCAGTACATAGGTGAGGAGGTGACCCTTAGGCTGACAAAAAGAGACAGTCCAGCCTTGAGAAGATATGAAACGAAAGCATTCTGAAAAGAAAGAAAAGCTTTTCTGAAGTCCTTGGGTTTTCAATGAAACAATTGAAAAAAACAAAAAGAAAACAAAGTCATTGGGCAAGAGAGAGCTTGCACAGGCCCAAATTATTTTGAATGAGCAGAGTTTGGTGAAATCAGAGGAAAGAGACTTAAGGCCAGGTGGAGTGGCTCAGAGACTTCGTAATCCCAAGACTTTGGGAGGATCACTTGAGTCCAGGAGTTGGAAACCAGCCTGGGCAATACAGTAAGATCTTATCTCTACACACACAGAAAAATAATAAATAATAATTAAAAATTAGCCAGGCGTGATGACACGTGCCTGTAGTCCTAGGTACTCTGGAGGCTGAGATGGGAGGATCGCTTGAACCTGGGAGGCACAGGTTGCAGTGAGCCCAGATCGTGCCACCACACTCCAGCCTGGGTGACAGAACAAGACCCTGTCCCTAAATAAATGAATAAATAAATAAATAAATAAAGATGGGTGGTATGAGACACAAGAGGTGAACAAGGATCAGACCTTGGACAACCTTGTATGCCAAGGTAAGTATTTTGACTTTATCTTGGCAATGGAAAGTTTTAAGTAAATGAGGGAATTGAGCAACCCAGAGATTCTTATTTAGCTGACCAGGAGCAGGGGCAGAGGGGTATTTTATTAGAAGCCTCTCAGTGATTCTAGCACACAGCCAAGGTTGAGCTCAATAGTCTCTATATTCCTGCAGGAGCAAACCTGCTTTACTCACATCCTTCACCTGCTCTGATCCTCCTAGTGGTGGCTCCTTCAAACAGAATATGGTGTAAATATATTAGCTTAGTAATCAAGTTCCTCCATGTCTGCCTTAGCCTAACTTTCCTGTCTTATGTCCACTCAACTTCCTAGACAAACTTTATAATGTAGATTAAGGGTGTGAGTTCTGACGTCAGACAGAGCCAGACATGTTACTTTATCCACATTGTAGCATGGTAGTTATAGTTACCTCTTATCATGTTTAGGAGATTTAGTTTTATAATATCTGGAAAGCTCTTCACCTTTTATTTAGTAAGCACTTCCTAAAAGTTTGCTCTTGTATTATTCCCTGATCCCCAAATAGATTTTCCTAATTCTGCCCTTTGTCTGATGTTAAACCATACGAACACTTTTCTATTCCCATCTACCTAAACAGAACCCACCCCTCCTTCAAGTTCCTGCTCAATACTACCCCAGGTAGTACTTATCTTTGGCTCCTTTGATCCCTTATAGTCATTATTGTGTATTTTGGAAAATATATACATATTACTTTGAGAGAGCTCTTCTCTCAACTCTGATACTTAGAGTGTTTCTTTCTTATCTGCCGGGGTGGAATACATGCCTCCTTGGAGCATGTTCATTCATAATACAGTGATTAAAAGCACGGATTGTTGTGCAGAATTCTGGCACCGCTACTAACCTTGGACAAGATGCTTAACCTCTTTGTGCCTGTTTCTTAGTATGTTAAATGGGAATAGTAAGAGTACCCACCATGGTACTCATGGGCATGTGGTAACTGTCAAATGAATTAATCCATCTAATTTAATTAATCCCTTCGAGCCTCCAGAAGAGTGTCAGGGACACAGTAAGTCCTCACTGTTAACTAATGTTAACTGTGCCAGATACTACTCTATCTTCCACTATTTTTATTCCAGGACTTTTGGGTAATGAGGCCCTAATATATGTGTGCATTTAAAATTTACTCCTATGACATTGTATAGGTAAATATACCAGAAATAAACTGTATGAATATTTGCACAAAAATGAGTCCTAAATGTTCAGCTAATAATGAGAAAAAGGCCGGGCATGGTGACTCACACCTGTAATCCCAACACTTTGGGAGGCTGAGGCAGGTTGATCACTGAAGTCAGGAGTTCGAGACCAGCCTGGCCAACATGGCAAAACCCTGTCTCTACAAAATATACAAAAATTAGCTGGGTGTGGTGGCACACACCTGTAATCTTAGCCACTCAGGAGGCTGAAGCGGGAGAATCGCTTGAAACCAGGAGGCAGAGGTTGCAGTGAGCCGAGATCATGTCATTGCACTCCAACCTGGGCAACAGAGAAAGACTCCATCTCAAAATAATAATAAGAATAATAATGAGAAAAATATATGTTTCTGACTAATTTGTAGTGGCACTTTTATTCTCATCTCCATCAAAAGTTCACATCAATGAACACTGTGGGTACATTATCAGAATTAACAGAATTCTAATAACTTTGACATTTGTACCTTTAGAAGCACTCAGGTTAATGTAGGTCTGCAAAAGTCTATAATCTTATGCTGTAGTACTGCACACATTCTTTATCCTGAGTATTAGATTGCCGTTATTTAAAGCTGAAAGAGTGACATCCTTGTGAAATGTTTCAGTCGAGATAATAAGCAGCACAGTGCCTTGCTCATAGTAGAGTTTCAAAAAGGCTTGTCAACTTACATTTTATTTCAGCAGAAATCAGAAGAAGTGGTCTTAGCTGGCTGAGGAAATCTTTCTGCTTTAGTTTCGTCTGTATGGAAACCACCTATTATAAGCCTTTTTTAGAGAAGCAGATGAGAGAATTATCAACTCCAACATAGGATCTTATTCATAATAGGGACTTCGTAAATGTTTGCTATGTTGAATTGAACACAATTAATCAGTTATGCCTCTTCCATCCTTCCCATGTGGCTGTCATCGGTTTTAAGGCATCTGCCTAAGTCCACCTGTGTGCCACATGCTGTAACCAAGAGAGCAGCTGGCAGAAGACTCAGGGGCCATTCACTTACTTCCGTGTTCATCCATCCCCTTTGACCTGCCTGATGAAATTCTAGGTATCACAGATACACAGCAAAAAAGTTCCTTCCATCTGGAGTTTACTCATGGAAGAGACTGACAGAAAACACGTAACAGAGAAATATATAATATAGTGTCAATAGTTAGTGATGGAAAGAAGGTTAAGACCCAGGGGTGAAAATGGACACAAGCTGCCCTTTTAGATGGGGGGATCGAGGTGACTGAGGAGGGCATTTAAGCAGCCAGCCACCCTTGGAATTACTGGAGGAAGGGTGCAAGGAGCCCCAAAAACAGTCTCTAGGGATGTTGGAACAGCAAGGAGGCCTGTGGGGCATAAGAGGAAAGAGTAAGAGTGAGATCAGAGTGGGAAGAGGGTCCAGATGTCGAAAGTATCGTAGCTGGGTCCAGATAGCATAGACAGACTTTGGATTTTGTTCTGCGTGAGTAAGGGATTTCTGAACCGGAAAATGATATGGTCAGATTTAACCATTAAGATGCTCACTCAAGGCTGGCGTGATGGCTCATGCCTGTAATCCCAGCACTTTGGGATGCCAAGGCAGGCAGATCACGAGGTCAGGAGTTCGAGACTAGCCTGCCTGACCAACATGGTGAAACCCCATCTCTACTAAAAATACAAAAAATTACTTGGGCATGGTGCCTGTAATCCCAGCTACTCAGGCTGAGGCAGGAAAATCGCTTGAATTCAGGAGGCAGAGGTTGCCGTGAGCCAAGATCGTGCCACTGTGCTCCAGCCTGAGCAACAGAGCGAGACTAGGTCTCAAAAATAAGAATAAAAATAAAGATGCTCACTCAAGCATCCATATCTGACTTTCTCAGAAGTTTTTCTTACAAAAGTCTTACTTCTAGGAGTGATAATAAGAATAATTTTTATGAGATAGCCATTTCACTTTCAAAGCTTCCTGAAATAAACTATCATGCATGATTTTTATCACAAACCTATAAATATAGGAAGAGCATGCAGTATCATCCATTTAGAAAAAGAAGTGGAGGCATGAAGAAATTAAATAAGAAAAACGATACTTGTGATGATGTAGCCAGTCCCTAGGAGGCACTACCTCACCAGTATGAGGGTCAACGTGCAGCATAATTAATTGGCTTCATATCTCAAATGACACAAAATATTTCCATTCAGAAATCCAGAGGAGGATCCAGGGCCATAAAGGGTTAGATATATTCCTTGCTTAGAGGTATTCTGCACACAGACTCGGCCTGAAACTAGAGGAGAGATGATGATGAACCTTCAGCTCATTCCAAACCTCTGTAAAGTGAACCTGCCAAGTTTGATCTGTCAGCACTTGTGATAATGAAATAATTTATGAGGGTCTGTAATGATAGAATTGAACATGATTTAAAAATCTTTCCTTACTACACAGAACAAAAATGCACTTTCAACTGAGAGATTTCAAATCAACAATCGAAATATATGTATCTGTCTGATCTTTGGAATGAGTTACATGTAGCATAGTTGACTAACTACTAGGGACCAATTAGTATTCATTTGTAACACTGGAAGGACTTTCAGTTATTTTATTGAACACCTAAACACAACTGTATCTTGGAGAAGAAAATAATTCTGTTGATGAGGGTGTGGGATTCTACTAAACCTGAATCATGTTTTAGAAAAAAAGTTGTCTTTCAAAATAGTAAGTATAGTGTACATATTAGTACAATTGAACTTCACAATGAAAATGACTGTTGGTCATCACTAAGTCTGGGGGGCTAATTGAAAGAAAGAAATTGATTTGGATGACCTTACACAGTCTTTCCTGTTTTAATAATTCTATGATGTATGCAAGTGGAATTTTCCTGGAGTCTCAAGGGTAATCTTTTTGTTTTTCCAAACTTTTTTATTGTACAACAGCAACCACTTCTACACACAGTTGATCTTATTGGTGTGGCATTTTCTTGCAAATTTGCCCAGAAAAGTGGCTGTTGTGATGTCTTCAGAGTTCATAATTTCTTGGTATCCACACTAAGTTTTGTATATATTTTTACCTGGTCAATTCTAGAAAGACCCGTTAACAAGATCAATTCCAAAAGAGTTGAAGCTGTAAGATTCTTCATCTGGTGTTAGTTAAGTTTTCTATAATGAGGTAGTGGAAAAAATAAGAGCTTATTCCAGCCAGGGACACTCATACAAAATAATAGAATCATCCACTGGAAAGTGTTTGGGAGATCATCTCTATTTTCTGTTTCCAGGCAAGACATCAACTAAGCCATTTCAACTCTTGAAACTACTTGCAAAGTTTTGGGAAGCTCCAATGAAAGAGAACCACATCCTCTGCTCCCTTTCCATTGACAGCCTCATTATTGGGAAGAGCCTTTCATTTCTGGAAATCAGATAGCTCTACAGAAGACAGAAGCCTACACCAGACTGATTTTGCCAAGAGGTCAAAAAAAAAAGCTTGTCTATATATAAAATATGGCTTTAAGTCGAAGTTGATGAATTTAAAAAGATACTGAAATAGTATTGAAAAAGACTAACATTATTCCTGCTTAGTATCAAAATGTTTCATTCAGATTTATATGATTTTTAAATAGGTTTTTATATTTTCAGACAAATAATCCATGTTTAGTATGGAAAATTACAAAAGGGAAAACAAAAGAAAAAATCACTCATAATTCAACCTCCCAAGCAGCTACTGTTAATAATCACTTTTGTATAAAACAATTTCCTCTCTATGAAAAAATCTCCATGAATGGTTTCTAAGGATGGGCTCATACTTTTCACAATTTTTTAACTTTTTGTACTCACTGGCCATTGCACCACCATCTTTCCATGTTTAAAAATAGATATCTACCAACACCTGTGAAAAGAAGGGAAGAAAATTTAAAAATGATAGATAGAAATAGATATCTATATGATAATTTTAATTAATTTTAAATTAAATGTATTTGATGTTTCAGAAATCACTTTAGACTTCCAAGTCTGGTGAAACTAGGACAGCCTGCATACCCTTAACAACTTCTCCACTGAAACAACTAAAAAGCTATATAACGTATTTAAATAGGTGCTTTCTAGATGCATTGTTAACCTAGTGAGAAAGTTTTTAAAAATCCATAAAGGTCAAAAATTAGTAAAAGTCTACCGGGAATCCAGAAAGGTGCACAAACACTCAGGCGTGCTTTTGTCCTGGGGCATCTGCAAAACCCTGGAGACTGAGTTTTGCTGTGACAGCCTCTCAAGCTCAAGGCTAGGGCCTCCTAAAAAGGAATTTTTCCAGGAGATCCCTACAGAAAGCTGGCAACGAAAACAGTCGTAACTTCCATGAAAGTGAGATCCAGAAATAAACCTGCTCTCAGAGCAAACAGTAAATAATGTATTTATTTATTTTTAATCTCGGACCTGGATAAATAAGTGAGGAGAGATTTCCTTCTGAGATGTACAGCCCTAACACAGCCTTCACCCAGGTTTGTAGCCTGAATTCATATGATGTGTGTGAATTTCAACAGCTCATGGCTAAGAATTATTTTAAATGGGTTCCAGGTTGATATTGGTCCTAAACACCTAGCAAAAGCGAATTCAGTACTTTCTAGAGGAGCTCACTTTAAACATAGGCCTTGAACAATTCCACGTATAGTGTTCCAAGATATACACATAACATGATGTTTTAAAAAATCACAAAACCACATAAGGAAGTAAGACACTATAAGCAATAGCCAATGGAAATAAAGCAAGTGGACAATAGATTCATATCTACAAAGACTTTAGATAAGAAGATTCATAAGCATGCAATAAGTTATGTTTAAAATATTTAAAGAAGAGAGAAAATTGAAAATATGAGTAAGAATAAAAGATTATTAAAATAACAGCATATCTGGAAGAAAAAAGGGAGTTTCTAGAAAAGAAAAACCTAGTACTTAAAAAAATAAAAGTTTAATGGATCTAGAGAATCGACAATAAAACCTATGATTTTACAAGTCAGAAAGATAGCAAGATATAAAATGAACATACAACAATAAATAGAGTATCCATCATATATACACAAACAATGGAAGAGTGAATCCCATTTACAATAACAATTACAATAGAAATAGCCTTAAGAAATTTTTAAAATCTACATAAGGGGAAAGTTGAAACACTTCCAAAAACTTAACTTGTGAACTTAAACAAATAGGCAGAGAATGACTCAATGTCATAAAAATGTCAGTTCTCCATAAGTTAATTTTCAGATTTAATAAAGCCCCCATAAAAATGCCAAAAAGATTTGATTATCTTAAAATGAGATAATTTAATACTAAAATTTATATGAAAAAAATAAACATGCATGAATAGTCAGGAAAACACTGAAAAAAAAAAGAGCCCTTAAGGGACAGGTGGAGGCAGAAATCTCTGTCATACTCAAATATACCAGAAAGCCATTATAATTACAAGATTATTGTACTAGTGCATGAATAGACAGATTACTTAGTGGAATAGACTAGAAGGCACAAGTATATATGGAAATATAATGCATGATAAAGTCGAAATCTCTAATTACTGAGGCCAAAATAGACTTTTAGTAAATGATGTTAGGTTAGAACAATTGAAAAGTCATATAGATAATATTGTATCCTCATAGTCCACACAAGAAAGAAAACTCCAATGGATAAGAAAACTCATTATAAAACTGAAGCCATGCAAGTATTAGAAGAAAACACATATAAATACCTTTGAAATCTGGTGATGAAAGGCTTTCAAAATACGTCTAAAAATCTAGATACAATAAAAGAAAAGATTCATGAACTCAACTCTATAAAAATTTTTAAAAATTTTAAAGAACTTTTGAATGACACAAAACTCTGTAAACAAAAACATAGACAAATGATGAACTGGGAGAAAATATTTTCAACACATATTGCAAATAAAGAACTAAAATCATTAATATGTAAAGAACTTGCAAACATCAAGATTAAAGAAGGACCAAAACCTTATAGATAAATGGGCAAAATACATGATGCAGACAATACACCCCTAAAAAGATACAAAATGTTCCTAACGCTTATGAAAAGATCTATCTCATTCATAATTAAATCCAAATGAAAAAGAGAAAAACATTTCACATCTATCAAAGTGGTCAAAATTAGTACGTACAATGATATACTCTGTAGGGTAATGAGCACTCTTATATATAGATGATGAGTGTGCAAAATGATGCAATCTCTGTGGATTGAAATTTGGCAATATCTAACAAAACTCCATACACATTTTATGCTTTGACCCGGCAACCCGACTTCTGGGAATTTGCCCTGAAGTTTACTTTCAATAATGTGAAAATAAATATATACAATGTTATTTATTAAGACATTATTTGTAATTGCCAAAATACTGGAAACAACTCAAAAATTGGTATATAGAAAATTGATTGCATGAATGACATATCCTTGCAATACAATACTGTGCATCTTTTTTAAAACAATAAGGAAAACCTATATGAACTGATATAAAATGATTTCCACGATTTATTTATTTATTTTGAGACAGAGTCTCACTGTGTCACTCAGGCTGGAGTACAGTGGCGCGATCTCAGTTCACTGCAACCTCCGCCTCCCAGGTTCAAGCCATTCTCTTGCCTCAGCCTCTCGAGTAGCTGGGATTACAAGCGCCAGCCACCATGCCCAGCTAATTTTTGCATTTTTAGTAGAGACGTGGTTTCACCATGTTGGCCAGGCTGGTCTCGAACTCCTGGCTTCAGGTGATCCGCCCACCTTGGCCTCCCAAAGTGCTAGGATTACAGGCATGAGCTACTGCACGTGGCTCAAGTTATTTTTAAAGAAAATAAGCAAGATACAAAAGCCTGAATGGGAAAAGGTGTCGTTCTCTGAGATAGAAAATGCCAAAAGAGTCTAGAATAAGAGGGAAATTAAAAATACTGTTTTGGGTTCGGAGTGGTGGCTCACGCCTGTAATCCCAGCACTTTGGGAGACCAAGGTTGGTGAATCACCTGAGTTCAGGAGTTCAAGACCAGCCTGGCCAACATGGTGAAACCCTGTCTCTACTAAAAGTACAAAATTAGCCAAACCTGGTGGCACATTCCTGTAATCTCAGCTACTTGGGAGACTGAGGCACGATAATCGCTTGAACTCAGGAGGTGGAGGTTTCAGTGAGCTGAGATCATGCCATTACATTCTAGCCTGAGAAACAAGAGCGAAACTTTGTCTCAACAGAAAAAAAAAAAAAAAAAAACTGTTTTGAACTAATTAAGCTTCAGATGCCTTTGAATTCTCAATTTTAGTATGATTTAATTTATTGATATTTTCCTTTATGGTTTACATTATTTGTATCTTGCACAAGAATTAAAATACACTTTAATTATTTAAACTGTATTTAAAATAATGCCTATTAAAATAATGCATATTCAAATAATGCCTTCTAAAACTAGTTTTTGTTTGTCTTTAATCTGAAACTAGTTTTAGTATGATGTGGCGATTAAATTTTACAATTATTTCTCCAAATTTATTTACTTAATAAGTATACAGTATTTTATGTGTGTGGGCACCTTTCTGCATTATATAAATAGTAACAATAAATTTTCATAAATACATAGCATGCTTATCCCTGTTTCACAGATGAGGGAATAGAATTTTGAGAGGTTAAGTAGCTTACCCAAGGTCACAAAGGAAGTAAGCAGTAGAGCCCAGGATTTTATCCCAGACACTTTGGCTCTGGAATCCATGCTCCTGGTCCCTAATGAATAGCCAATTGTTCCAGCCAATTGTTCTCCTATTTCTCACTGACTTGCAAGTGTGCCAATACACGATTTTTACTGTGTAATATCTTGTTTCCCATAAAGTTCCACCACCTAATAACTTTAGCATCCAGTAATGATTCTTGCCTAAGTCAATTTTTACTATGTTTGGAATCCTTCTATATTCATTGCTTCGCATTCTACAGTAAGAAAGGCTATACTCTGAATATGTGTTTATCTATCTACCTCTAGATCCATGAATTTTTTATTTTTTTCAATGAACTATAATACATTACTAAAATAATTTATTTTGATTCTCAAATTATTCCATATTTGGCCAGTGGAACCGCTTCAAACTGGCTCTGTGTCCTTTTTGACATGACCTCATCCATTTTTGAGCAGTTCTTTTACTTTCTGGAACAAGATGTCCCAGGCTTATCTTGTATTTTCCTTTACTCAGTTCTGGAATCAGCTATTTCTCCAAAGTGGTTCCTTTCACTGGGGGAAGAATATCTAGAAACCAAGCTCTGAACACTCTTGGGACAATGTTGCCTCTAGGCTCTTTGCAGTTCGCTACTACAGGGCTTCTCTTATAACATAATTCTCTCTCCTTTCTCCACAATCAGAAACATAACTCCCCAAAACATCAATCTATTTCCTCCTTTGCTCGATCATACAACACACACAAGATAGTTTCAGAATTGCCACACTCATACCATTACCAATAATAAACTCACTAAATACATTCAAGGTTTCTTAGTAGTTATTTTCTCTTTACATTAGTGATATTTAATCAGAGGATGAGGTAGAGAAGTTATTTGGATTATTCTCATTTTCCTTTAGGGTATGGATATATTATTCAATAGAAATATGGTAATGTTTGTTTCTGTTTGTATTAAAATTTAGGTTTCATGCCCATCCATGTTGCTTTAATTTTGTGTTTTGATTATGCAAAACACTACGTAGTTTATGATAGTCAAAACTATGTGCTGCCATGCACACTGCCTCACACTGCCACTAGTGGCACACACACGAGTATGGATCCTGCTGCCACCACCCCAACAAAGCACTTTTGCTGGCACGCTCCCCCACCCCATTGGAGTGTGGTTGCCAGCAAATCAGGAACACTCCTCAGCCCCTCCAATGCAGCAGGCACTTAACCTCGAGGGGCAAGAGAGCAAACCTGCGGGGCAGGTCTTAGCCCTGCAAGGTTAGAGCACACAGCCCAGGAGTGCTGAACTGAGCCTTGACCCCCTAAAATCATCCAGAAACAAGGCCAGTCAACTAAACCCAACTTATACCACAGTCAAACTCTGAAGGACATCAAAGAATATAAAAGCAAAATCCATAAAATAAAAAACCCATCCAAAGGAAAGCAACTTCAAAGATTAAAGGAACATCAGTCCACAGAGATAAGAAAGAACCAGTATAAGAACTATGGCAACTCAAAAAGCCACAGTATCTTCTTACCTCGAAATGACCATACTAGCTCCCCAGCAAAGGTTCTTAACCAGGCTGAAATGGCTAAAGTGGCAGACAGAATTCAGACACTGAATAGCAATGAAGATCATCAAGATTCAGAAGAAAATCAAAACCCAATCTAAGGAATCTAAGAAATCCAATAAAATGATACAAGAGCTGAAAGATGAAATAGTCATTTTAAGAAATAACCAAACTGGCCAGGCACGGAGGAGCACTCATGTAATCCCAGCACTTTGGGAGGCCAAGGCAGGTTGATCACTTGAGGTCAGGAGTTCGAGACCAGCCTGGCCAACATGGTGAAACCTCATCTCTACTAAAAATGTGAAAATTAGTGGGGTGTGGTGGCACACAACTGTAATTCCAGCTACTTGGGAGGCTGAGGAAGAATTGCTTGAATTGGGAGGCAGAGGTTGCAGTGAGCCAAGATCACACCATTGCACTCCAGCTTGGGCAACAGAGTGAGACAAAAAAAAAAAAAAAAAAGAAGAAGGAAGGATGAAAGGAAGGAAGGATGGAAAGAAGGAAGGAAGGAAGGAAGGAAGGAAGGAAGGAAGGGAAAGATCCAAACTGAGCTGAAAAAAAACTTAATACAAGAATTTCATAATACAATCAGAAGTATTAACAACAACATGTACCAAGCTAAGGAAAGAATCTCAAAACTAGAAGACCAGTTCTTTGAATCAATTCAGAAAGACAAAAATAAAGAGAAAAAAATTTAAGAGAATGAACAAAACCTGTGAGACATATGGGATTATGTAAAGAGACCAAACCTGTGACTCATTGTCATCCCTGAAACAGAGAGAGAGAGAGCAAGCAACTTAGAAAACATATTTAAGGATATCGTTCACAAAAATGTCCCCAACCTCACTAGAAAGGTTGACATTCAAATTTAGGAAATTCAGAGATCCCCTGTGAGATACTAAACAAGACAGCCATTCCCAAGATACACAGTCATCAGATTCTCCAAAGTCAATGTAAAAGAAAAAATCTTAAAGGCAGCCAAAGAGAAGGGGCAGGCCACCTACAAGGGGAACCCATCAGGTTAACAGCAGACCTTTCAGCAGAAGCCCTACAAGCCAGAAGAAATTAGGGGCCTATATTCAGCAGTCTTAAAGAATATAAATTCCAACCAGAAATTTAATATCCAGCCAAACTAAATTGATAAATGAAGGAGAAATAAAATCCTTTTTAGACAAGTAAATGCTAAGGGAAATTATTACCACCAGACCTGTCTTACAAGAGACCCTTAAGGAAGTACTAAACATGGAAATAAAAAAACATTTCTAGTCACCACAAAAACACACTTAAGTACACAGATCTTTGACACTGTAAAGCAGCTACACAATCAAGTCTGCATAACAGCCAGCTAACAAGATGACAACAGGTTCAAATCCACATATATCAGTATTGAGTGTAATATTGAGGGTAAACATCTCACTAACAGCACAGAGTGGCAAATTGGATAAAGAAGAAAGACTCAACTCTATGCTGTTTTCAAGAGACTCATCTCACATGCAATGACACCCAC
Organism: Trachypithecus francoisi; assembly: GCF_009764315.1. Taxonomy (NCBI): domain Eukaryota; kingdom Metazoa; phylum Chordata; class Mammalia; order Primates; family Cercopithecidae; genus Trachypithecus; species Trachypithecus francoisi. Next base: position 74,878,338 of record NW_022681472.1, on the reverse strand, counting down.
AGGCTCAAAGTAAAGCATTGGAGAAAAATCTACCAAGCAAATGGAGCACAAAAAAGAACAGGGTTACTATTCTAATTTCAGACAAAACAGATTTCAAACCAGGAATAATCAAAAAAGACAAAGAAGGACATTATATAATGATAAAGTGTTCAATTCAACAAGAAGACTTAACTTTCCTAAATATATATGCATCCAACACAGGGGCACCCAGTTCATAAAGCAAGCTCTTGGAGGGCTACAAAGAGACTTAGATAAAACCACACAATAACAGTGGGCCACTTCAACACCCCACTGACAGTATTAGACCAATCATTGAGGCAGAAAACTAACAAAAAAAGATATTCAAGACCCAAACTTAACATCTACAGAACATTCCACCCAACAACAACAGAATATACATTCCTCTCATTCTTATATGGCAAATACCCTAAAATTGACCACACGCTCTGCATAAAACAGTTCTGAACAAATTCCAAAAAACTAAAATCATACAAACCACATTCTCACAGCACAATAAAAATAAAAATCAATACTAAGAAAACCTCTCAAAACCATACAATTACATGGAAGTTAACTTGCTCCTAATGACTTCTGGGTAAACAATAAAAACAAAGCAGAAATCAAGAAATTCTTTGACAGTCAAAACTATGTGCTGTCATGCACACTCTAGAAGAAATCTAAACTAAATGAATAAATTCCTGGAAACATACAACTTGCCAAGGTTCAACCAGGAAGAAATTGAAACTTTGAACAGACCAATAATGAGTTCCAACATTTTCAAACGAATGAAAACAAAGATACATCATACCAGAATCTCTGGAACACAACTAAGGCAGTGTTAAGAGGAAAGTTTATAGTGCTAAATGCCCACATCAAAAAGTTGGAAAGACCTCAGATTAACAAATTAACATCACACCTAGAGGAGCTAGAGGGAAAAAAAAGCAAACCAACCCCAAGAGTAGCAGAAAACAAGAAATGACCAAAATCAAAGCTGAACTGAATGAAATTGAGATGCAAAGAAAACATACAAAAGGTAAATGAAACCAAAAATTGGTTCTCTGAAAGAATAGATAAAAGTGATCAACTTCTAGTGAGGCTAACAAATAAAAAAGAGAGAAGATCCAAACAAACACAATCATAAATGACAAAGGGTTATTACCACTGATCCAACAGAAATACAAAAAAAGCCCTCAAAGACTATTATAAACACCTCTATGCACATAGACTAGAAAATCTGGAAGACATGGATAAATTCCTGGAAACACACAACTTCCCAAGATTGAACCAGGAAAAATTTAAACCCTGAACAGACCAATAACGAGTTCCAAAATTGATTCAGTAATAAAAAGCTTACCAACCAGTAAAAGCCCTGGTCCAGATGGATACAGCCAAATTCTACTAGACATTTAAAGAAGAGCTGGTACCAATCCTACTGAAACTATTCCAAAAAATTAAGGAGGAAGGACTCCTCCCTAACTCATTTTATGAGGCCAGTATCATCCTGATACCAAAACCTGGCAGAGACACAAGAAAAGAAAATTCCTGGCCATTATCCCTGATGAATATAGATGCACAAATCAGGAACAAAATCCTAGCAAACTAAATTCACTAGCACATCAAAAAGCTAGACCACCTCAATCAAGTAGGCTTTATCTCTTGGGTGCAAGGTTACTTCAACATACGCAAATCAATAAATGTAATTCATTACATAAACAGAAGTTAAAACAAAAACCACATGATTATCGCAGTAGACACAGAAAAGGCTTTCAATAAAATTCAACATCACTTCACATTAAAAACCTTCAACAACTAGGCATTGAAGAAACACATCTCAAAATAATAAAAGCCATTTGTGACAAATCCACAGCCGACATCAAACTGAGTGGGCAAAAGCCAGAAGAATTTCCCCTGAAAACTGGAACACGACCATGGTGCCCACTCTTCCCACTCCTGTTAAACATAGCACCAGAAGTCCTGGCCAAGGCAGTCAGGCAGAAGAAACAAGTAAAAGGCATCCAAACAGGAAGAGGTAGTCAAACTATCTCTCTTCACAGAGAATATTTTATATCCAGAAAACCCCCATAAGTCTCTACCTAAAAGCTCCTAGATCTGATAAACAACTTCAGCAAAGTCTCAGGATACAAAATCAATGCACAAAAATTAGTAACCTTTCTATACACCAACAATATCCAAGCTCAGAGCCAAGCCAAGAACACAATCCCAGTCCCAATAGTCAAAAAAATAAAATACCTAGGAATACAACTAACCAGAGACATAAAAGATCTCTACAACACCAGTTACAAAATATTGCTGAAAGAAATCAGAGATGACACAAACAAATGGAAAAACATTCTATGCTCATGAATAGGAAGAATCAATATTGTTTAATGGCCATACTGCCCAAAGTAATGTATAGATTCAATGCTATTCCTATCGAACTTCCAATATTTTTCACAGAATTTGAAAAAGCTATCTTAAAATTCATATGGAACCAAAAAAGAGCCTGAATAGCCAATAAATCCTAAGCAAAAAGAACAAAACTGGAGGCATCACACTACCTGACTTCCAACTATGCTACAATGCTACAGCAACCAAAACAGTATGGTACTGGTACAAAAACAGAAACACTGACCAAAGGAACAGGTTAGAGAACCCAGAAATGAAGTCTCATACCTATGGCCATCTGATCTTCAACAAAGTAAACAAAAACAAGCAATGGGGAAAGAACTCCCTATTCAATAAATGCTGTTGGGATAGCTGGCTAACCATATGCAAAGTTTGAAATTGGACCCATACTTTTCACCATATACAAAAACCAACTCAAGATGGATTAAAGACTTCAGTGTAAAACCTAAAACTATAAAAACCCTAGAAGAAAACCTAGGAAATACCATTCTGCATATAGGACCTGACAAAAATTTCATGACAAAGACTCCAAAAGCAATTGTAACCACAACTAAAATTGACAAATGGGACCTAATTAAAGAACTTCTGCACAGTGAAAGGAACTATCAACAGAGTAACAGACAAGCTGCAGGATGGGAAAACTATTTGCAAACTCTGCATCCAAGAGATCTAATATCCAGAATCTATAAGGGATTTAAACAAAGTAACAAGCAAAAAGCAATCCCATTTAAAAACGGACAAAGGACATGAATAGACACTTCTCAAAAAAAGACATATAAGCAACCAACAAGCAAATGAAAAAATGTTCAACATCATTAATCAATGCAAATCGAAATCACAATGAAATACTATCTCACACCAGTCACAATGGATATCATTAAAAAGTCAAAAAGTAACATAGGTTGGCAGGGTTGCAGAGAAAAGGGAATGCTTATACACTGTTGATGGGAATGAAAATTGGTTCAGCCACTGTGGAAAGCAGTTTGGAGATTCCTCAAAGAACTTAAAACAGAACTACAATTTGACCAGCAATCCCATTACTGGGTATACACCCAAACAAAAATAAAATAAATATCTGCCTTAAAGACACAAGCACACACATGTTAATCACAGTACTATTCACAATAGCAAAGACATGGAATCCATCTAAATACCCATCAATGGTGGATTGGAGAAAGAAAATGCGGTACATATACACCATGGAATACTACATAGCCACAAAAAAAGAACAAAATCCTGTCATTTGCAGCAACATGGTTGGAGCTGGAGGCCATTATCCTAAGAAAATTAATGCAGGAACAGAAAAGCAAATACATGTTCTCACTTATAAGTGGGAGCTAAACATTGAATACACACAGACACGAAGAAGGGAACAATAGTCACTGGGGCCTACCTGAGGATGGAGAGTAGGAGGAGGGTGAGGATTGAAAAACTACCTATTGGGTAATGTATTACCTGAGTGATAAAATAATCTGCATACCAAACTCCTGTGAAAATCTACCCACGTAACAAACCTGCACATATACGCCTTGAACCTAAAAGTTGGAAAGAAAAAAAAAGGGTGGGGGGGCTTTCTTTAAATTTATTTATTATTTATTTATTTATTTATTTTGAGACAAAGTCTCACTCTGTCGCCCAGACTGGAGTGCAGTGGCATGATCTCGGCTCACAGCAACCTCCACCTCCCAAGTTCATGTGATTCTCCTGCCGCAGCCCCCCAAGTAGCTGGGATCATCAGCATATGCCACCACGCCCCACTAATTTTTGTATTTTTAGTAGAGATGGGGTTTCACCATGTTGGCCAGGCTAGTCTGGAACTCCTGATCTCAAGTGATCCACCTACCTTGGCCTCCCAAAGTGCTGGGATTACAGGTGTGGGCCACCACACCCTGCCAGAAAAAAAAAAGAAAAAAGAAAAAAAAATTAAGAGAAACTATGATAAAAGGTATATCTGAGAAGTCACACTCTTCCCTATTACTCTTACAGTTCTCCTCTATGGGTAAGCAATTTCCTCGTTTCTGGTTATTCTTAGTGTTTGTGAGGATTTTTTGTTGTTTTGGGTTTTTTTTTTTTGCAAAAAGAAAAATGTAAGTATGCAGAAGCACACACACACTCATGCACACGCACACACATGCACCTGTCACCTATTGTTATTTTTTCCTACTCTCATAGAAAAGTTAGCACTATTGTATATTTAGGGATCATCCTCAATGCCTCAGTCTCTGTTGAATTCCATAGTCCTATTAATCACCAAGACCTTCCAACATCCTCTCTTGCCTACCCTACCAATCTATTTTCTTTTTTTTTTTTTTCTGAGATGGAGTCTCACCCTGTTGCCCAGGCTGGAGTGGAGTGGCGTGATTTCAGCTCATTGCAACCTCCACCTCCCTGGTTCAAGCAATCCCCCTGCCTCAGCCTCCTGAGTAGCCGGGATTACGGGCACACGCCACCACGCCCAGCTAATTTTTCTGTATTTTTAGCAGAGACGGGGTTTCACCATGTTGGGCAGACTGGTCTCAAACTCCTGATCTCAGGCAATCCGCCTGCCTCGGCCTCCCAAAGTGCTGGGATGATAGGTGTGAGCCACCACACCCGGCCTCTACCAGTCCATTTTCTATATTGAAGTGAAAGTAAACTTTTCAAAATGTCAATCCAAACAGGTTACCCTCTACTTAGTCTCCTTCAGTAGTTTCCTGTTACTGTTAGGATAAAGTCAGACATTCTTAATATGGCCTAAAAGATTGCTTTTCCTACTCTGTAACTGTTTCTTGCTCCAATGTTGCCCTTTTAATGATACCTCTTAGAAGACAACTCCCCTGACTCTCTTGCCATTAGTCATGTTTAAACACAGGAAAAGCTAATTCCTCTATGATTCCTGGTTGTGCTTATACTTGTAAACACTCATACCAATAAACTTCAGTTCATAATATTTATATCTAAGATTTATCAAGTTTATCCCATGAACTCATTTTAATCATATAGCAGCTGGATAAAAATATTTGCATTTGGGAGAATAACCAGACATAGTCTTTTATCAAATACTTCTTCAGCAAATGGAGATATTACAGAGTAAACCAGAACAGCAGTGCTGTGAGTCTTGTCACATCTACAGGCTGCCTGCCTATGAAGGTTGGAGAGGAGAGGAGAGACTGGGAATGTGCATGGAAACTGAAGAGAAGACCTTTGGAATACGTGTACTATTTGACTCAGAAAATAGAGTTATGATACTTACTTCTAGAATTATCCTAAGGAATTAGCATGGCTATTTTTGAAATCTAAGAGACAAGGATAATCATAACAGCAAAACAAAATGGACAAAGTATGTGTTATATGTGTTAAGGAGGTCTGGAAGAATATAGACCAAGGACTAAATCATAATTTCCTCTGTGTGATGAGGTGATAGTCATATGAATTTTATTCTTTTTTGTTTCTCTTTATTGCTAATGTTGTCTACAATTATTGTACCTTGCTTTGATCATTTTTGGAGGTAATTTTTATTTTAAAAAATTGTGTTGGAGTCTTTACTGAGTTTGATAGCATTTAAAAATGTTCTCTGCTCCAGGAATAGAAGTTAAAATTCCAGAGAGGAAGCAGCTAGTTGCAAAGGAGAGAGATGGAGAAACACTGAGGGGAAGTAAAGTTCCCTCCCCATCCTCAGCCCATCTATTCTGAAATTTAGCCAGGTCTTCTCCAGCCCACACTTCTGCCATGAAATGACTCCCTCTGCGTCACACACACACCTGCAAGAGGCGGATTGAATTGATGTTTAGGCAGCAAGCCTAGGAGAAAGTGGAGGGTTCTTGCCAAAAACGAATTCAAATTCCTTCTGAGTTTAATTGTTTTCCATTTCACCATGTCTATAGATTTCCTCCTTGTCTTCTCCATCCCAAGAATCTTCCTGAAGCTTGGGTACTTAGTCAGGTCTCAGGTGTGAACCATCTGGAAAGAAATCCTTTTGAGAGTAAACATTTTCTGTGCCAAAAATGTGTCTGAGTCAAGTGTTAGCTCTGAGCTCTCAACAACCTTAAGATTTCCCCCAGGTGTCGAGAGAATGAGAAAACCGCCATAATGGACGATATGGGAGAATCAGGTGGGAAGGTCAGTGGGGTCCAGTCCGTCACGGGTAGAAGCATGATTGGAGCACAGCTTCCAAGAGATGCATTTCCATGATGTTTTCTAAGCATTAAGAGACATGGGCTTCCTTAAGACAAGAAAATATGGGACCAGGCACCGTGGCTCAGGCCTGTAATCCCAGCACTTTGGGAGGCCGAGGCGAGTGGGTAACTTGAGATTAAGAGTTCGAGACCAGCCTGGACAAAATGGTGAAACCCCGTCTCTACTAAAAATATAAAAATTAGCTGGGCATGGCACCTGTAATCCCAGCTACTCAGGAGGCTGAGGCAGGAGAATTGCTTGAACCCGGGAGGTGGAGGTTGCAGTGAGCCAAGATGGCATCATAGCACTCCAGCCTGGGTGACAGAGAGAGATTCTGTCTAAAAAAAAAAAAAAAAAAAAACAGGAGAGCCTCTAACCCTTTTCCAGAAGACTCTCTCATTGGTGGGCAGCTGATGAGTAAACAGACTCGACTTAGACTCAAAAGAAAATTATGGCTGGGGCCAGGCACAGTGGCCCACACCTGTAATCCCAGTACTTTGGGAGACCAAGGCAGGAGGATAACTTGAGGCCAGGAGTTCCAGACCAGCCTGGTCAACATGGTGAATCCCCATCTCTACTAAAAATACAAAAATTAGCCGGGTGTGGTGGCGCATACCTGTAATCCCAGCTACTCAGGTGACTGAGGCAGGAGAATTGCTCGAACCCAGGACGCGGACGTTGCAGTGAGCCAAGATAGGGCCACTGTACTTCAGCCTGGGTGACAGTGTGAAACCTCGAGAGAAAAAAGAAAAGGAAAGAAAAGAAAAGAAGGAAGGGAAAGAGAAAGAAAGATAGAGAGAGGAAGGAAGGAAGGAAGGAAGGAAGGAAGGAAGGAAGGAAGGAAGGAAGGAATGAATTATGGTTGGGTAGGTATTTCAACGTAGATGTCTGTGACTCCAAAAATATGTTTTCTTTTTGTTTTATAAACCTTGTGATATTGTCACCAACTATATCAGTGTTTTTAAAACTCTTTTCTACTACAATAAAGAGATTTACATCATAACCCTAGCATACACTCACATATACTCTAAAACACATTTACAAAGAAAATCTTCCCAACACAATATACACCTTTCCTAAATGCAGATGGATCATTACTATTCTGTCCTATTTCTACTTTTTACCATGCTGGTTTCAACCCACTCTGGTTTCAAGAGTAGGCTGGTTTCAACCTGTGAAATATATTTCACAACCCATTAATAGATCCAAACCTGCCTACATTATTTATATAAGTTGCTTTAAGTGGTCTTTTTTTTTTTTCTGAAATTAGCTTTTAAATTTTCATGGATTTATTTTTTACATAAAATTATATTTTGGCCAACATTTTCCAATACTATTATTATCACTACTTATGGGCAAGAGAGGTGTTCTGTGTTTGTCCATGTACATTATTAGTAAGCTTCTTATTCAGACAAAACCTTCTCAACCTTCTGTTATTAAATATTCTGTCTTTAACTGCTTGTGTAGAATCTTTACCATGTGCTATCACAGCCATTGCATTTCTGAGTCATAATATTTGTGAAGCAGGGTAGAAGCTAGTTCTCCAAGGAATGCTATATAAAGTCAGTCTGAAAATAGCATGCTTCTATTTTTTACAAGTATCCAGAAATTGTCCCTTCTTCTTTGAATAACATGCATGTTTCTAAAGATAAAGCATTGCAGTGATTGTGTGAACTTAAGGAAGACATCTCTGAGTGACTGCTTCCTCACCTGCAAGATCATACAATCTCCTAGGGTTATTAGGAGCTCTATAGGAAATAATCCAGAGAAAGGGTGCGGCTCAGCACCAGGCACAACATAAGTTCATTTTGAGACATGACTATTAGTATTATTACTATTAATGAATCCCGTGTGTTAGACTAAGTCCTCTAGAAAACAGAGGCTGAAAGAAGAATTAAGATCCTAAAACTGTTTGGGGAAAGTGAGAACCTAGAGCAGTGAGAGTGGAAGAAAAGAGGAGAAAAGGCAAAGAAAGATGCAAAGCAACACAAGGAGATGTGTTCCATGCCCTCTGCTGTTTATTTCATGACACATTGCAAAGAAACAAAGCAAGTTTGCCTTGCACACAGAACCTCTCTAGAAGGGTTGCCAGGAGGAACTGCATCTCGGAGTAGCTTATGGAAGAGACAATGGTGAGGAAATCTACTCACTCTACTACTCTATCTCCCTCTTTTTTTTCCCATTGGTTATGTTTCACTCTGTAAGAAGCTAACTCCTCTGTACTTCTGTGTTGTCCTGTCTAACCCCTTGGCAGTTGCTGAGGAAGTCAGATCCCTGCTGGATGAGTCTGTTTGTGTTACTATAAAGGAATAGCTGAGACCGGGCAATTTATAAATAAAAAAACGTTTATTTTGGCTTATGGTTCTGCAGGCTGTACAGGTAGCATGGTGCTAGCATCTGCTTCTGGTGAGGGTCTCAGGAAGCTTACAATCATGGTGGAAGGTGAAAGGGGAACCAGCGTGTCACATGGCAAGAGAGAGCGCAAGAGAGAGGGAGGAGCTGCCAGGCTCTCTTAAACAATCCAATCTCACATGAACTCATGGAGTGAGAACTCACCTCATTACTGCGAGGACTGCACCAGGACATTCATGAGGAATCTGCTCTCATGATCCAAACACGTCTCACCAAGCTCCCCTCCAACATTGGACGTCACATTTCAACATGAGATTTGGAGGGGACAAAACAACCAAACCATATTGCCTGCCCTGTTTTGTGGTGTCTCATCCCAGTCTTAAAATGGAAAACCAGGCCGGGCGCGGTGGCTCAAGCCTGTAATCCCAGCACTTTGGGAGGCCGAGACGGGCGGATCACGAGGTCAGGAGATCGAGACCATCCTGGCGAACACTGTGAAACCCGTCTCTACTAAAAAAATACAAAAAACTAGCCGGGCGAGGTGGCGGGCGTCTGTAGTCCCAGTACTCGGGAGGCTGAGGCAGGAGAATGGCGTGAACCCGGGAGTCGGAGCTTGCAGTGAGCTGAGATCCGGCCACTGCACTCCAGCCCCGGCGACAGAGCAAGACTCCGTCTCAAAGAAAAAAAAAAAAAAAAAAATGGAAAACCAGCCCGTCTGAGGTGAGGTACCACTAGGAGAGAGAAAATTAGAGGCGACTGATGATAGTATGTAAGGAAGCGTGAAAGGTCTGAGGCTCAGTGCACTTCAAGTGCTCTCACTAGACTCCTCTCAACCCTTCGTTCATGACACGCTGCTATCATTGTTCTGTACATGTTCAGTTTTTTTTTTTTTTTTTTTTTGAGGTGGAGTCTTGTTCTGTCACCCAGGCTGGAGTGCAGTGGTGTAACCTCGGCTCACTGCAACCTCCTCCTCCTGGGTTCAAGCGATTCTCCCACTGCAACCTCTAGAGCAACTGGGATTACAGGTGTGTGCCACAACACCAGGCTAATGTTGTATTTTTAGTAGAGATGGGGTTTCACCATCTTGATCAGGCTGGTCTCGAACTCCTGACCTCAAGTGATCCACCCACCTCAGCCTCCCAAAATGTTGGGATTACAGGTGTGAGCCACCATGCCCGGCCTCATTTTTTCTTACTATGATATAATAGGATAAAATGATATCTGTGAACCTATCACCAAGCTGAAAACTAGAATACTGATAATAAATTACAAACATATATCTACACACGTGGGTATGTACATAAATATATATACACGTATACATAAATACATATATATGCTGTATATTTAGCTTTAGTTGTTTTGAACTTGTTTTTTAATTCAATATTAAACGATTTATTCATATTGATACATGTAGTTATAATTGATTTTCAAAGATACATAGCATTATTTGTGGGACTGAATTGCATCTATGTTCTCATTAGCTAAGCAATGGGTTTTCAGATTGTTGTCTTTTTTTTTCTTATGAACAGTGATGCCAGTACAGGAATGGGAATGTTGGTTCATGGGGGTTAGGAACACATTCAACCTCGTGAGATACTGCCAAACTCCTTTCCAATGTGATTGTGCCAATCTACTCTTCCTCCAGCAATTTGTAAGAGATGTAAGAGATTTTGATGATTACATCTTTCTAAAGCTCAGTTTTGTTGGGCTTCTTAATAATTGCCAATTATAATGAAATAAATACTAAATGAAATTAAAGAAATGTATCTCGGTCTCACAGTGGAATGCTACATATTATTAAAAATCAATTATATATGTAATCAAATATATATACATATATAATGAATAGGTGTAAAATGCTGTTATCATGAAGACATACTAAAATGGCCTTATGCCGCCCAGCAGAGAGAGAACTCTTGGACTTGGAATGAATGGACAAGGAAATAAATTTCTTTGTGATAACAACAACAGTAGCTAACAGTTACTGGCTGCCTGACACAGCCAGGTATTCTAATTTTATATATAAGGTTAAAGTAAATACGTGAGAAATATTTTTGTTAGACTTATTTTACAAAAAAAAAAAAAAAAAAAACTCTAGGGTTCAGAAAGCTTAACGTGCTTGAGCAAGAGCTTAAAGCTACTTCATGTTAGGAATTAGGGTTCGAAACCAGGTCAGTCTAGCTCGACATGCACAATGACAAGAGCACGTACGACACAGTCTGAATCATGTAAAGGTTTCTTAGGGGCCAGGGAGTTAGATATCTGGGCAAGGCATCTATACATTTCTGCCAGCTCTGTAGGATTCCACTATCGAAGGAGAGAGCAGAGGAAAGGAACAAGTTAAACCGCTAGGTCAGAAAAATAATTTTTAAAAAGAATGTTTTTATGTTTGTGTTTTCTTTAACTTCTGCTATCTTCAGTTTTAGGGCAGTCTTTTTAAAATGTCAACCTCTCAATCCCTCAATTTTGGCCCATGAATTCTGAGTGGAAGTAAACATGTGTTATTTCTGAGTCTGGACAGTGTGAGAGACCAGGTCGGTCAAGTCCACAGAAGTGCCTGTGATGATGGGAATGTTCCAGAATCCACGCTACAAAATATAGTAGCCAGGAGCCACACGTGGAAAAAACTATCAAGCACTTGAAATGCAGCTTGTGCAATGAAGGGACTGAAATTTCCATTTTCTTTGATTTTAATTACTTTTGAATCAAATCTAAGTAACTGCAGGTAGCTCCAGGCTATGTAAAGCACAGTCCAGTTCTAGGGTTTTCTTGCTGTTGTGATGACCAATGCGGCTCCATCTAGCGGTTGGTCCATTAGCCTGAGAAGGGGCGAAACAGAACAGCGCTTCCTGCCTGATGATCGATTTGAATGTGTGTTAAAAAGAAATAAGCTTCTGTTGTTTTAAACCACTGAGATTATTTTCCTGCAGTAAAACTTAGCCTATCCTACAAGAGACAGGAGTAACTAGATGAGAATTTTAATGGAAGGGTTGGAACTGAGTTTCCGTTGCCCACTGTGGTGCAGGCATCGGTGGCCATATGTTCCATGCACAGACACGGCCCTTCTAATGGCACCCTCCTGACACCTGCACTGTGGCCTCTCCAGGCCGGGACACTACCCCAAAGAGTGAGAATAAACCACCTAGTGTTGGGTATCATGTAACCTAATTTGAATTTCTGCGCCACCACTTAGTAACTGTGTAAGCTTGGGAAAATTACAAAAGCCTTTGAGCACTAGTTTCAGGGTCTCTTAAACAGCCATAATGGTAGTCCTTAATTTATAAGATTGTCATGAAGACTAGTTAAGAGAATGTTTATAAATTGGATGACATATAGTAAGTGTTCATAGAAAGATCAGCTACCTCTTCTTATTCTTACATTGTTACTCTCATTACATTCATGGAAGTGCAGAGGTGCAAGAGCACACACATAATGGGGAGTCTGCACACACATGTCCTCAATCTCAAATTCTGACACTCATGAGCTGTCTGAACCTAAAATATCTAGTTTCTTTCAGATTACTCATTTCCAAAATGGATAATAAAATACCAAAGTGAAGGCCAGGCACGGTGGGTCACGCCTGTAATCCCAGCACTTTGGGAGGCCAAGGCGGGCGAATCTCAGGAATTTGAGATCACCCTGGGCAACATGGTGAAACCTGGTCTCTACCAAAATACAAAAACCTAGCCAGGTGTAGTGGCGTGCACCTGTAGTCCCAGCTACTCGAGAGGCTAAGGCACAAGAATCTCTTAAGCATGGGAGGCAGAAGTTGCAGTGAGCCAAGATCACACCACTGCACTCCAACTGGGCTACAGAGTGAGATGCTCAAAAACGAAAACAAAAACAAAACTAAAGTGGAGTTGCCATGAGGGTTAAATGAAAGAGTGCCTTGAAGTGCCTGGTACATTACATAGCAGATGTTCAGTATGGACTCCTTTTATGTCGAAGCTACTGCCTTTCCTATCTTACCCTGCTCTCTGCAACATATTTACCATTCTCTCTTTCTCTCTGTCTGTCACACACACACACACACACACACACACACACACACACACCACACACACACACACACACACCTGTATATCCTTCCCATTATCTTATTTAACCTGGCCATAAACAACTGGACAGTTTCTGGCTACAGTAATAATGCTTAAACCATTCCAAACCCACTGCATCCTGCCATATGTCAAAGGAATTGACTAAGGTAAGCAGTGGTGCAGCTGGCAGTACATCAGGGCCACCATGTAGCCAGCCCTGAAGAGACAGTAAAGATGTCTCTTCAATTTCTAAGCTTCTGAGATGGAGAAAATGTCATGACTAATATTCCAAGAAGCAGGAAAGATGTGACATTTCCTCACCCATCATAAGGATCAAAGCTGACACACCATAACAAAGGACAGGTTAACAAGAGAAAAGCATAACAAATTTATCTAATCAAAGTTATCCATGACATAAGAGCCCTCAGAAATGAAGACCCAAAGACCCAGAGAAAATGGTTCATTTTTATCCTTAGATTTAGTAAAGCGTAGAGAGTCATGTGGAAATGTGATTGGGCAAAACAGGTATGATCTAATGGTAATAGACTGGGGGAGAGTTAACCCAACAAGGCCTGTCTGTTCAGATTCTTGTTGGCCTCTCTGTGTAGCACTTCTTCCTCCTGGTACAGGACAGAAGCCCTCCAGAAAGAGGGTCTTACGATCTACTATCAGACAAGGTAGGTCAGAGAATTTCTTACGGCCAGCTCCTACACAGAAGGCAGGGGAAGGTTATGGTAATATAGCTGGTTTCTATAACCTGCCCTGGGGAAGAAGAATTCTAATTTCTCTCTCTCTCATTTTTTTTTTCCTTTTTCGAGATGGAGTCTTGCTCTTGTCACCCAGGCTGGAGTGCAGTGGCACAATCTTGGCTCACTGCAACCTCCGCCTCCTGGGTTCAAGCAATTCTTGTGCCTCAGCCTCCCAAGTAGCTGGGATTACAGGTGTGCACCACCACGCCCAGCTAATTTTTGTATTTTTAGTAGAGACAGGGTTTTGTCATGTTGATCAGGCTGGTCTTGAACTCCTGCCCTCAGATGATCCACTTGCCTCTGCCTCCCAAAGTGCTGGGATTACAGGCATGAGCCACTGTGCCTGGCCCCAAATTCTAATTCCTATGACTTGCCATCAAGGAGAAAGGAGAGGAGACCTCAGGGCAGGAGAATGTTGGAGAGACAGACTTTGCTTCTGAGTCTGCTTCTGAGGCCTTCCAATCTCCTTTAGTTCTAAGTACTCAACAAGCCAAAGCATTGTATTTTGGGGTGTCATTTTCTGAGCTCCAATAGTGGAGTCAGCCTAACCTGGCATAGCTACTCCATGAGAGAAGCAATGAGACCTGGGGATGGGGCCACATTTCCTCGGTGACAGTGGATTATTATGTGGAGACAAAGTGGAGCTTGAAGAGAGAACCTAAAGAGATAATGAAATCTAGGGTCCCATCTCCCAAGAAGCGGCTAAACATCATGAAATTCCAGATGTGGTTGAATTTGTGTGCCTAAAAGTAGAAGATGTGGAAACGTCTGCTCCCAACTGGAACTGTTACAGACTGAGGAAGACTAAGGAGAAATAACAATTAAATGTCATACGGTGTTCTGGATAGGATCCCGGAACTGAAAAAGGACAACGGTTGAAACACTAATGAAATTGAAATAGAGTCTACATTTAGTTAGTATAGTGCCAATTTTAATTTCCTGGTTTTGGTAACTGTACTATGGTCATATAAGGTGTTTATTTGCCTAAGAGGGAGGTTATTTGGGCCAACCCCACCATTGAGAATAAACAAATTAAAAAACTGGAATAAATGATTGAGGTATAATTTGTATGCCGCAAAATGTGCAAATTTTACATTAAAATTTATTGCATCAAAATATTTTTATGTAAGGCCGGATGTAGTGGCTCACTCCTGTAATCCCAGCACTTTGGCAGGCCGAGGTGGGCAGCTCACCTGAGGTCGGGAGTTCGAGACGAGCCTGACCAACATGGAGAAACACCATCTCTACTAAAAACATAAAATTAGCCAGGCATGGTGGTGCATGCCTGTAATTCCAGCTACTCGGGAGGCTGAGGCAGGAGAATCTCTTGAACCCGGGAGGCAGAGGTCGTGTGTGGTGAGCCAAGATCACGCCATTGCACTCCAACCTGGACAAGAGTGAAATTCTGTCACACACACACACACACACACACACACACAAAATACATATATATAAAATATTAAAATACATATTTAGGCCGGGCACGGTGGCTGACGCCTGTAATCCCAACACTTTGGGAAGTGGAAGTGGGTGGATCACCTGAGGTCAGGAGTTCAAGACCAGCCTGACCAACATGGTGAAACCCCATCTCAACTAAAAACACACACAAAAAAATTAGCTGGGCGTGGTGGCGGGTGCCTGTAATCCCAGCTACTTCGGGAGGCTGAGGCAGGAGACTTGCTTGAACCCAGCAGGCAGAGGTTGCAGTGAGCCAAGATTGCGCCATTGCACTCCAGCCTGGGCGACAAGAGCAAAACCCTATCTCAAAAATAAATAAATAAATAAAATACGTATTTATCAGACTGGTGGATCACTTGAAGTCAGGACTTTGAGACCAGCCTACTCAACATGGTGAATCCCCATCTCTACTGAAAATACAAAAAGTAGCCAGGCATGGTTGTGCATGCCTGTAATCTCAGCTACTTGGGAGGCTGAGGCAGGAAAATCGCTTGAACCCAGGAGGCAGATGCTGCAGTGAGCTGAGACCACGCCACTGCACTCCAGCCTGGGTGACAGAGTGAGACCCTGACTCAAAAAAAAAGGGGGGGAGGGGCAGGCGGTATTTTTAAAATATTTTGGTCTTTTTTTTTTTTAAGAAGAAAAGAAGGGATGGAACATCACACTTGATGTGGCTCGGGGAACCAAGCAATAGAAATCATTTCAAAGTCTTTAAGATCCTAGGCACTAAAATTTGTGCCTAGGCCATGTTTTCCACAATTCTCCAAGAGACAAAGTATTCCCAAGTGACATCTGGGCTATCACAGGGCAATTTGTCTGAGAGGCTGCAGCATTCCAGATGAAAGGATGACCACTTTAAAGGAATGGGGTTAGCATTTAGACGAAGACTTTGCTCTTCCTTAAATGAAAAGTCAGAAATGTTTAGTCCAATAGGAGCTGAGCGGGGCCAGCAAGTCCATGTTCCAGGTCCAGGAATGATTCTCTTAGGAATAAGAAACAGCAAGTATTGTCTTTCTTTATCGTTAAAATGATACTTACATTTCTCCAAGGACATCATGAGAGCTTTTAACTTCATGAAGTGTAGTAGTAGCTACTCGTTTGATTTTGGCAGTTAGGAAGATGAGTGATCCAAAAAAGAAATGATCAAAACAAAGAAAAGTTGTAACAGGTCAATACGTTTTAAATTAAAAATCTATTTTAAAATCAAAACAGAAACTAAGCGAACCCTGCAAAAACACAAGGGGGCAGCATTTCATAACATTACAAATAAATGCTGAATCAGCTTTTTGGGGTAAAGATATATAGAGACAGACAAAGAAGTTATCAAGTGAGTCACCCTAAGTAACCTTAAGTCACAGAGCTCAAGAGTGGCAAAACAAGGAACATTACTAACGCTTTCCACTCTCAATTGAGTATTTTTCTTTTTTTCTTTATTTTGGGACAGGGTCTCACTCTGTTGCCCAGGCTGGAGTACAGTGGCACGATCTCAGCTCACTGCAACCTCCGCCTCCTGGGTTCAAGCAATTCTCCAGCCTCAGCCTCCCGAATAGCTGAGATTACAGGCGCACACCACCATGTCCAGCTAATTTTTGTATTTTTAGTAGAGATGGGGTTTCACCACGCTGGCCAGGCTGATCTTGAAATCCTGACCTCAGGTGACCCGCCTTCCTTGGCCTCCCAAAGTGCTGGGATTACAGGTGTGGACCACCACGGCTGGCCTAACTGAGTATTTTTCCACCCCATGTTGTCTCTATGGTCTTCCTGGATTAAAGATCCCTGTTACATGCTGAAAATGACTGACTTCTCACCAAAAACCCATGGATAGGGTTTCCATTTTCTGTGGACACCCATTAGGGCATAGGTGACTGACACCTTGTCACTAAAGATGAATAGTTCAATTGGAGTAAAACATGAATCAACTTCCAGAACAGACCTATGCTCTCAATGTGATTATGCACTAATCTTCAACATCAAGGAGACCTTAAGGGAACAGTTAGGTTGGGACAGTTTTAAAAATGTGTTTTGCAAATGTTAAAACTGTGCACTTTCATTTCTCTCTTGAATCATGTTTTATTGCATTCTCTTACCTACCTGCCCTCTTTGGAAAGACAATGACATCAAATCAGGCTTTCTGAGGAGAGAAAATAAGGATTTGCTATAGCACTTTGTAGAGCCCGTCTTCAAATCAAGGTCAGGGCTGGTGGATGAATTTGCAGTTTTTTGTAATGTAGGGAAGCTTCCTTTTCTGCTCATGACAGTCAGGCCCTGGGGCTTGCTGCTCCGTGCTTAAAGGTGGCTACAGTGTCAAGAAGTAGGAAAAAATCTTGCCTCTTCTAACTGAAGGGACTGTGGGAAGAAGGTGTCTAGAAAGAAAGAAGGAGGATGAAGTGGTCGGTGTGTTTGTTTTGGGTTTTCTTCTTGGAAATAAAGCCTGAAGGCTGAAGAAAGCCAATGGAAAGAGAGATTTCTACCCTTCTTCATAGTCAGGACTCTAGAAGTGATGGCCACTCCTTAGCTGCCCAACTTGGCAATGACCACATCAAAGTAAACCTGGCTGTCCTTCGTGGTTAGTAGAGAAAGTAAATGACTCTGAGCTTCCCCAGACAATTTTCTGCAGAGGATCCATGAGATCCTGAGGCTCCAAGAGACCTTGGAAGGCAGTGGTGTGGAGACCCTGAAGGTGGCCCACGTGCCCACTGCGGCAAAGGATAGGGCTGCCCCAAAGCAGAACCCGAATGTGGGTGGCAGCGCCAGAGGGCCAGGAGGAAGACATGGTGGAACCAGGGTATCTGTAGGGCCAGAAAGAGCCAAAGTGAGACTGAGACAGCCAAAGAGGAGCCCAGGTCCTAGCCAGGTAGACAGAAAACAGATTACAGATTACAACAGCCACAGTCTTGCTGAAAGCTGAACATAGAGAAATGTCCTCCTACTTAGGAAAAACTCCTTCATTAAGTTGAAAGCAGGACAGCCTTCCTCCCTCCCTTTCCTAAGGGTGCCTATTAGCCTACTTCTTCTTTTCTATTTGATTCACTAATAGTCCCCTTATGTCTCTATTTCTCTAAAGACTTGATATCAAGGCCCTGGTACTGAAGCAGAAATCAGCTTGAATGACATTGAACTGAAAAACGTATCTCTTTGCTAATTCCCAGACGGTGTTCCAAACTTCTGCATCCCAAGACAGCTTCACCCTTCCCAAGCAATGCCTTGTGACCGGGCACACTGCCTGGGAATTCAAAGAGAAGTCACTGATTCTCCCACTCTTCTGGGAATTTTAGGCCTGGGGACCAGCTATGAGTCCAAACTCATCCACCCAGGGTGCATCATGTTTTTGTGCTGATAGGATGCTCATCAGCCTGTCTTGCGTAACGTGGACATTCTGTCACAGGCCCAGTGAGATAAGTGGCCACAAGTATGTAGTGACGCCTTTACTCTGAGACCTTGACTATTCTTCTGAGGAATCACAACAGAGATAATGATGTTCCCAGAAGAAGCGGAATTCAAGCCACTACCAAGAACACTACTCCTGAACCTCTTGAAGAAGCAGCTGAGTTCAAGCCACTACCAAGAACACTACTCCTGAACCTCTTTCTGCAAGGCAGTGGGAGTTGGTATGCCTGCAGGTCTGAGGCTCTGGGATAACTCTAACCACTGGCCTAGGCAAGAATTCAAGAGACTTCGTAAAGCAGTCCCATGAGAGGACAAGAGATTTTGATGTTAGTAGTTAGTTAGTTAGTTAGTTAATGACTGGTAACTCGGCCACACCTCCTGAATTCAAACCCCATCTCTGCCACTTACTGGGTGACTTTGGGAAACTTGCTTAACCTTTCTGTGCCTTGGCATTCTCGTCTGCATAATGAGATTAGTAACACTATCTGCCTTAGAGGGCTGTTGGAAGAATTAAATGAGACACAACACGATATTCCATGTAAAGTATATGGTGTCTGACACATAGGAAGGTCAATAAATGTTACCTATTATTATTATTAGCTTAATGGTATTAGTCTCCTTAAAGAGACAAAGCTTACATAAACTCTAGAAAGCAACATATCTTTATATCCAGATAGAAGTAATCAACACAAAATTATACTTAATTAAAATTTACAGGCACAGATTCTAAACCCTAGCCTACTAAACAGCCAAGTCTGTATGTAAATAATATGATTCCCTCTACCTTTATTTCCAGGAAGAATTATCAATGTTCTTTGGTAAATTGTCTAATCAAGACTGTACTTATAACTAAGGTAGCAAATTATTAGTAAAACAGGATTCAGGCCAGGCACTGTGGCTCACACCTGTAATCCCAACACTTTGGGAGGCCAAGGCAGCCAGATCACCAGGAGTTCCAGACCAGCCTGGCCAAAATGGCAAAACTCATCTCTACTAAAACTACAAAAATTAGGCGGGTGTGGTGGTGCACACCTGTAGTCCCAGCTATTTGGGAGGCTGAGGTAGGACAATCCCTTGAACTCGAAAGGAAGAGATGCAGTGAGCTGAGATCACACCACTGCACTCCAGACTGGGCAGCAGAGCAAGAATTTGTCTCAAAACAAAACAAAACAAAAAACAGGCCGGGTGTGGTGACTCACGCCTGTAATGGATCACCTGAGGTCAGGAGTTCGAGACTAGCCTGGTCAACATGGTGAAACCCCATCTCTACTAAAAATACAAAAATTTGCTGGGCATGGTGGCACATGCCTGTGATCCCAGCTACTTGGGAGGCTGAGGCAGGAGAATCGCTTGAACCTGGGAGGCAGAGGTTGCAGTGGGCCTAGATCATGCCATTGCACTCCAGCCAGGGTGACAAGGGTGAAACTCTGACTCAAACAAACAAACAAGCAAATAAAAAACAAAACAAAAAAACAGTACTCTATGGATGAACTGTGACCTTTAGAAGATGCAGAGGCACAGCTTTTGCCAACTTCTGATCCTTTGAAGATGCAGAGAGACAGCTTTTGCCAGCTTCTGATCCTTTCAATCCAGGATTACAAAGGTGTGGTTAAGGGAATCATTGGGCCTGCAGAAGTGCTTGTTTCACGAGGACAGTGGTTTGGTTCTATTCTGTTTTAACACAAAACACTGTTGTGAATTTGAATGCTTTAGGAGGAGCATGCTGTCTGCAGCTACCCACAGTCCCTCCACTCACCATTGCCTTAGCCCCTGCCTCTGCACATGTTTCCATACCCACATGTCAACATAGCATTTGAGTTTACCACCTCTAAAAAAAAAAAACAGAAATTAACAACAACAAAAATTCCGGGACCACTTGAATTCTTGTAACCAGTCTTCTTATTGCAGAAGGACTATTTTTCATACACAGAATCCACATACAACAGCGATCCGCCAATTCCCAAATCTGCCTTTCCTTCCCTCTTTCCCTTCTTCGCACTTCCCTTTCAGCTCTCCAACTAGTTTGCAGAGTTGGATTCAGCAGAAGGGGGGCGTTCCTATCAATTTTTTCAATGTTTCTCACCATTTAAATAGGCAAGACGAATTACTTGCTTTTTTTTTCACAGTTCCTAAAAGATGTGACTCTTGGTTGGGGCTTTTCCTGAGTAAACAATATGGAGGCCGGGCGCGGTGGCTCAAGCCTGTAATCCCAGCACTTTGGGAGGCCGAGACGGGCGGATCACCAGGTTAGGAGATCAAGACCATCCTGGCTAACACGGTGAAACCCCATCTCTACTAAAAAAATATAAAAAATTAGCCGGGCGTGGTGGCAGGCGCCTGTAGTCCCAGCTACTCGGGAGGCTGAGGCAGGAGAATGGCGTGAACCCGGGAGGCGGAGCTTGCAGTGAGCTGAGATCTGGCCACTGCACTCCAGTCTGGGTGACAGAGCCAGACTCCATCTCAAAACAAACAAACAAACAAACAAAAAACATGGCAACAGGGAGATCCAAGCCTTCAGGTATCTTCTGACTCACGGGGCAGCTGTCAGCATAAAGACAACCCCAGGCTGCAGGCTGGATGGGAGAAGCTTCCAGATTTTAGATCTCCTTTTTTTTTGCTTCAATATTTTTCATATAGAGCCAAAGCTCTTGGTGATGCCATTTTTAATTCTTGTATTCATGCATCATAGGTCATGGCAAGTTCCCTGGAACGGAATTGTTAAATTTGCTGAGAATTTTAACATTTCTTCTATCTTTATATACCTACATAAAACTGTATATTCCCTGTTTAATTATTGCATGGTCTCAAAGATTGTTGGGTTTTGCATTTTTTTGTTTTTGTTTTTGTTTTTGTTTTTTGCTCTTCAACCAAAAGGAGTGAGGTAGGGGTGCAGGTAGAAGAGCACGGTTCTAAGTTACAGTAATGTGTGTTCCTTATTGTATCTAAGTTACCATAAAGTATCTAGGTTGATGTATCTAAGCTATCAGCTGTGACACTTTGATGGTATTCCCCACAACAGTTTCACAAAGTCTCATTTCCTTCACATGGAAATAGAGTCAACTAATAATTTTGAATCCATTATCTTGTGGTAACAGCTTTTGTTACCTGGTATAGTCAGGAAAACAATTTAAAAATGAATAAATAGATAAAAGTCCTACAAGGCCTATGAGAGAGATTGCTTGTCTGGGCAAGACCACCATGGGGCATGGTTCCAGGCAGCATCATTCCTCACAGTTTGTGTGAATGTTGTCCCTTACAGCTGTGCAGGATGCAACCAGCATGACCCGCATACGCTGGCCATGTAAAATGTAGTATTACCTGCTCTGCATCTAAATATGTCTGTTTTAAATAGGTAAGTTCTATCTGTTACATAAATCTACTTACAATAATTGCTAGATAGTATTTTTTTTTTAACTTGGGGCTTTATACAACAATAAAATTTGTTGAGATGAACTGAACCTACACTCTAGAACACAAATTATTTATACTTTACCGTGCAATTAATATACCGTAATTAGGAAGCTCAAATTCTAGTTACTATTCAATGGTATTCTGCCAGAGAATGTCAATTACTCTCCTTAACAGGAAATGCTGAAAATCATTAGTTTATGTTAGTAAGAATACTGGCCTTTTTCGCTGTGGTACAGATTCTCCTCTTTGTTTTTTGTTTGGGTTCCTTCCTTCTTTTCTTCCTTCCTTCCTTCCTTCCCTTCCTTCCCTTCCTTCCCTTCCTTCCCTTCCTCCCTCCCTCCCTTCCTCCCTCCCTCCTTTGTTTTTTTGAGACAGTCTCACTCTATCACCCAAGAGTCTGGAGTGTGGTGGTATGATCTCAGCTCACTGCAACCTCTGCCTCCTGGGTTCAACAAATTCTCCTGCCTCAGCCTCCCAAGTAGCTGGGATCATAGGCGTTCGCCACTTGGCTAATTTTTGTATTTTTAAAAATAGAGATGGGGTTCCACCTTGTTGGCCAGGCTGGTCTCAAACTCCTGACCTCAAGTGATCCACCTGCCTCAGCCTCCCAAAGTGCGGGATTACAGGAATGAGCCACCGCACCAGGTCCAGGTTGTCTTCTTTGAATTGCCCAGGGTTTGTTGAAACTGTTTTATGTGTCCCACAGTGTTCTTTGCTTGCATATAACTTTCTCATGTCAGTGCCCTCATCACTATTTGCAGAAAAATCTTATATACCCTCTTATGATATTGCCAGTAAGGTCTTGCTTACCTCCAATATGCTCTGCTTACTGCTGGAGCCATCTTTCCCCATTGTATTAGCTTCCTAGGGCTGCCATGACAAAGTACTAAAAACTGGGTGGCCTAAACAGCAGAAATTCATTGTCTCACAGTTCTAGAGGCTAGAAGTCCAATATTAAGGTGCTAGCAGGGTTGGTTCCTTCTGAGGGCTGTGAGGGAAGGATCTCTCGTCCAGGTCTCTCTCCTTGGCTTGTAGGTGGCCTCAATCTCCCTGTGTTTTTCCTCTGTCTTTCCTCTGTGCATTCCTGTCTCTGTATCCAAGTTTGTCCTTGTTATCAGGACACTAGTCATTGGACTAGAGCCCACCCTAATGACTTCTTTTTAACCTGATTACCTCTGTAAAGACCCTATCTCCAAATAACATTATGTTCGGAGGTACAGAGGGTACAACTCCAACATCTCTTTTTTAGGAGAGGCAATTCTACTCATAATACCCATTTTCCTGGAAATAGCTTTTTTTCTCTCTTTTTTTTTTTTTTTGAGACAGAGTCCCGCTCTGTTGCCCAGGCTGGAGTATAGTGGCACAATCTCAGCTCACTGCAACCTCCGCCTCCAAGGTTCAAGTGATTCTCTTGCCTCAGCCTCCTCAGTAGCTGGGATTACAGGCACACACCACCAGCCCAGCTAATTATTTTTGTATTTTTAGTAGGGACAGGGTTTCACCACATTGGCCAGGCTGGTCTCGAACTCCTGACGTCAGCTGATCCACCTGCCTCGGCCTTCCAAAGTATTGGGATTACAGGTGTGAGCCACTGAGCCCGGCTGGGAATAGTGTTTCTTTGTTTGCTAAATATTACAGCCTGGCTGTACCCTGAACATCCCACTCGGCTCAGTCACTTGGGGTTTCCTTCTTTCTGCCAGAGCAATCATTTGGGGCTGTTGTATCAGCGAATGTGATTAGAATTAGCTCCCTTTGTTGAGAAAGCAGCCTTGTTAATGGTGTAGAGTTCTATTTTGTTTTGTTTTCCTTTTGAGCAGAAACATGGGCATTATGACATTTTCTGTGTAAATCCAGCATAATAATCTTCAGTTGGCTAAAGTTGGGGTTTACTATTAACTGTTTCACTTCCACTTGGATATAAGCCAGTGATTTTGAAGTTTGTGACTGTGACCCATAGGAGAGTTTTGAAATCAATACATAGGGCTACGACTAGCAGTTTCTGAAAGGCAGTGTAATTTAAAAAAAAAAAAATGTTTTAGGCTGGACATAGTGGCTCACGCCTATAATCCTAGCACTTTGGGAGCCCGAGGCAGGCAGATAACTAGGTCAAGAGATTGAGACCAGCCTGACCAACATGGTGAAATCCTGTCTCTACTAAAAATACAAAAATTAGCTGTGTGTGGTGGCACACATCTGTAGTCCCAGCTACTCGGGAGTCTGAGGCAGGATAAATCTTGAATCCAGGAGGTAGAGGTTGCAGTGAGCCAAGACTGCACCACCACACTCCAGCCTGGGTGACAGAGTAAGACTGTCTTGAAGAATAAAATAAAAGGAATAGAATAGAATAGAGTAGGGTAGAGTAGACTAGTACCTAGTTGAATTAAAGAGAAAAGAAAACATCAGAATGTATCTACACGGTAAGGGTATATGCTTGTAGCAGTCATTCGTGCTGTTCATGAGATGTTTTCAGTTTCTGTCCCAGGCACGTGATGGGATGGCATTTCCCCACTCCTTGAAGTTAGGTGTGGCCAAATGACTTAGCCAATAACATGTGAGGAGAAGTGATGTGTATCGCTCCAGGTGAAGCTTTAAGAGCCATTATAGATTTGCTGTGCTCCCTTTCTCTCTACTGCTGATGTTGGTGACCTGTGAGATGGAGGCTGCTCCATCCTGAGTCCTGGGATGAAGAAAAAAATGGAGCAGGATTCCCAGCCACCTCATCATGCACACAACACAAGCCAGAACAAAATTTTTATTGTTTTAAGCCCCTGAGATTTGGGGTTGTTTAATACCTAGTTGATCTGACTGTTTCAGTATGCTCTGTAAAACTTATATTTCAGTTACATATGTCATCATAAAAAATGAATCCTTTTTTTTTTTTGAGAGAGAGAGAGAGAGTTTTGCTCTTGCCACCCAGGCTGGTGTGTGATGTGCAGTGGCACACCAGCTTGGTTCAAGCAATTCTTCTGCCTCAGCCTTCCAAGTAGCTGAGACTACAAGTGTGTGTCACCACATCTAGTTAATTTTTTATATTTTTAGTAGAGACAGGGTTTTGCCATGTTGGCCAGGCTGGTCTTGACCTCCTGATCTCAAATGATCCTCCTGCCTCAGCCTCCCAAAGTGCTGGGATTACAGGTATGAGCCACCAGGCCCAGCCTCAGATAAATTATTTGACATCTTTTAGCCTCAGTAGTCTTATCTCTAAAACCAGAGCATTGAACTAGAATGACTTCTCAGGTCACTTTCAGATTTAGGGGTTATTACTGCAGCATAACCTCGATCTGACTGTGTCAGTATACTCCATAAAATTTATATTTCAGTTTTATATGTCATCATACAAAATGAATCTATTTTTTATGATAAATAAAAAATGATATAAGATAAATATGATATAAGACAAATGACATAAGATAAAAATGCAGTCTATGTTAGTGGCTATCAAACTGCTTGCTTACAATGTACAGTAGGAGATTCATTTTGGGCTGGGCGTGGTGGCTCATGTCTGTAATCCCAGCACTTTGGGAGGCCGAGGCAGGTGGATCACAAGGTCAGGAGTTTGAGGCCAACCTGGCCAACATAGTGAAACCCCGTCTCTACTAAAACGACAAAAAAATTAGTTGGGCTTGGTGGCAGGAGCCTGTAATCCCAGCTACTCGGAAGGCTGAGGCAGAAGAATCACTTGAAACTGGAAGGCAGAGGTTGAAGTGAGCCAAGATCGCACCACTGCACTCCAGCCTAGGCGGAAGAGCGAAACTCTGTCTCAAAAAAAAAAAAAAAAAGATATTAAAGTATTACCCATATGATACAGATAGGAGTTTCCAACCCTTGTGTTGCTGACATTTTGGGCTGTCCTGTTCATTATAAAAAGCTTAACGCACCAGATGCTAGTAGCACTCAGTAGTGATGACCAAATGTCTTTCCAGACATTGCCAAACACCCCCTGGGGACAAAATCAGGCCTGCTTGAGGACCACTGCTGCAAAACCTCTGCTTAGAGTTTTTCAATCACTTCTTCCCCCCGCCCCAAGTTATTGGTAGAAAAGAGAATTACTGCTTCCTATTAGACAACAAAAGCAAAAACACAGAACGAGTTTAACCCCTCTAAGAGAAAGGTATCTGTGCTTCCCTATTGTTACATTTTATTGAAGCCCCTTGATTAATGTCTATCTCACCCACTAGAATAAAAGCTTCATAAAGGTACTATGTCTGGTTCATTTCTGCTGTGTCTCTAAGGTGCAAATCACCAGACACAGCAGATGCTCAATAAAAATAGCACCAAATGGGGTGGGCATGGTGGCTGACACCTGTAATCCTAGCACTTTGGGAGGCCGAGGCAGGTGGTTCACCTGAGGTCAGGAGTTCGAGACCAGCCTGGCCAACATCATGAAACCCGTCTCTACTAAAAATACAAAAACAAACAAACAAACAAAAAAGTAGCTGGGCATGGTGGCAGGTGTCTATAGTCCCAGCTACTCAGGAGGCTGAGGCAGGAGAATTGCTTGAACCCCAGGGGGTGGATGGAGGTTACAGTGAGCTGAGATCATACCACTTCACTCCAGCCTGGGCAAAATAGCAAAACGCTGTCTAAAAAATTTTAAAAATAAATAAATAAATCACCAAATGAGCAAATGTGTAAATGAGAGAGTAACTTTTCTCTGCAGTCCTACTAATAGGAAAACGGTTCCTGCAGGATCAATAGGTTTCCTACTAATAGGAAAACGGTTCCTGCAGGATCAATAGGTTAGACTAGGTTTGTGGAAAGTAACTTTGTTCTGGCTCCAACCCTAAAATAAAAAAAGTTTTCTCAAGGCAGTCTATTCTTGCAAACAATACGGCCTTGTCCAGAGCACAAGTCCTCAGATGGGGATTTGGAAAGGTTAAAGAGAATCCTAGTTTTGGGGGTCAGCTATGAGGACCCAATTTGATGACTCTATATGGAACTCCCAATAGTATTCCAACATGAGGAACTCCTTTCAGGTCAAACTGACAGAAACGCAAGATCCAGAGTATTTTCAAACTTCCCTGTGGCAGTAAGGACAGGTCCCATATTGAACACTCTCCCATGGGTCACAGTCATAAACTTAAAAATCACTGGCTTATAACCAAGTGGAAGTGAAACAGTTAATAGTAAATCCTAACTTCAGCCAATTGAAGATTATTATGCTGGATTTTCACAGAAAATGTCATAGTGCCCATGTTTCTGCTCAAGCAAGAAACAAAAACAAAATAGAACTCTATGCCATTGGAGTCTGTCTTCTCAACAAAGGGAGCTAACTCTAATCACATTCACTGATACAACAGGAGCAGATGATTGGCCTGGCAGAAAGAAGGAAACCCCAAGTGACTGAACCAAGGGGATGTTCAGGGTCGAGCCAGGTTGCAATATTTAGCAAACAAAGAAAAGCTATTTCCAGGATAAGGACAGGTCCCATGCTGAAGATGCAGTGAGAAGAGGGCCAATTTTGTAGTAGGCAGTAAAAGATTGCAAAGCCACTACGATGTGACTCCAGTCCCCTCCTGCTGCTCGTGATTCTGGGCTACTCCCCAGGAGCAGAGCTGCATGGATAATGATGCTTTTGTGTTCCAGGTCACTCTGCCCTTGTTATTTCTCACATGAAGTGTTGAGTGAGCCTGAAAAAAAGATGCACCTTCTCTTCTAAAGTCATGCTATCTATTTACTCAGCTCACGACCCTGCCTGGATACACAAGACCAATAACGGCCATTCTGTTTTATTCTAACTTCTTTCTTGGATATCAGCTGGTAAACACAGCCTTCTCTAACTATTCTTACAATCACAGAGTCTCATTAGCTGAGTGGATTTTCATGATTCTTGCTGGCGCCCACCCAAAGCTACCACTTTGTCTTTCCTGAGTCCAATAGCTGGACTCCATCTTTTTCTTTTTCTTTTTTTCTTTCTTTCTTTTTTTTTTTTTAAGATAAGAGTCTCACTCTGTCACCCAGGCTGGAGTGCAATGATGTGATCTCAGCTCACTGCAACCTCCGCCTCCTGGGTTCAAGTGATTCTCCTGCCTCAGTCTCCCAAGCAGCTGGGATTACAGGTACCCACCATCATGCCTGGCTAATTTTTGTATTTTTGTAGAGATGGGGTTTCACCATGTTAGCCAGGCTGGTCTTGAACTCCTGATCTCAGGTGATCCACCTGCCTCGGCCTCCCAAAGTGCTGGGATTACAGGCATGAGCCACCGCGACTGGCCTGGATCCCATCTTTTTCTGTGGCTTCCTCGACCCTACCTCAATTTACTTTTCCCCATTCACGTCTATGACTTTGCTGTTGTAGATGAGTCTCATTTCTTTCCTTCTCCAGCAGCTTTGAAGCCCGTGTTTATTATTTCCTACATGCTTCCCTGTATGTTTTATTTATCTGTTTCTTACTTTTGTCCTTAAACAAAATATGACTCCTCTTTTCCTCTCTACCAGAGATGGCCTCTGTAGGATCTCCCAGCAGCCAACGGTGAAGAAAGGACTGTCTTGACAAACCAACAGAAAATGGGCAAATACTTGAATAGACATCCTCCAAGGAGAATGTCCAAATAACCAATAAACATATAAAATGTGCTTAGTGTCGCTGGCCTCCAGGGAAGTCCAAATTAAAACCACAATGTACTACCACCACACACTCACCACAGTGGCTGAGATTAAAAGGGTGGAGAATGCCAGGTATTGGTCTTAATGCTCATACACTGCAAGTGGCAGTATCAATTGGTACAACCACTTTGGAAAACTGTTTGGTAGTATCTACACAAACTAAATATATGCAGTTCCCTACAGCAACGAGTGCTTATGCCCATCTAAAAACATATTCTAGCATGTTCATTGCAGATGTATGATTGCCTGAAATTGGAACTACCCAATATTCATCAACCTAAGAATAGAAAACTAAATGGTATTATATTTTCACATGGAATATTACATAGAAATGGGAATGAATTAGGCATGGCCTCATGCAATGTGAATGAAACTCACCAACAAGATGTTGAGTAGTGGAAGCCAGACACAAAAACAATGTACACTATGTAATATCATTTACATAAAGCCCTAGAACAGGTAAAAACAAATCTGTACTGTTAGGAGTGATAACAGTGGTTACCCTTAGTTATGAGAAGAGAGCTGGGTGCTGGTCGTACAGGTGTGTTCATTTTGTAAAATCCATCAAGTTGTACCATTATAATCAAGGCACTTTCATTGTTTTCTTTTTTGACACAGGGTCTCACCGGAGCACAGTGGTACCATCATAGCTCACCATAACCTCAAACTCCTGAGTTCAAGTGATCCTCCTCACTCAACCTCCAAGTAGTTAGGGCTACAGTCACATACCTACACATCTGGCTAATTTTTAATTATTTTTGTAGAGACGGGGTCTTGCTATGTTGCCCTGGCTGTTCTCAAACTCCTGGCCTCAAGGGATCTTCCTGCCTCAGTCTCCCAAAGCTCTTGGATTGCAGGCATGAGTCACTGCTCCTGGCCACTTTTCAGTGTTTATGTTATATAGCATCGGGGTCAGCTAACCTGGAGGTCGACTGAGATTAACATCTGTGGATGAGAAGTTAACTGGGACAGATGCTCTCAGGAGCAGTATCTGTGAGAGAAGAAAGGCAGCTATGAGCACAGCAAGCAGGTGAACTGAGAGACAGTCAAAGGCCTCAGCCAAGCCCACTGGGAACTCGGGAGCTGTGATGGCTTTTCCGCTACAAACCCTGCCCTGTGGAAGTAGCCAGCAAATGACCCTTCCAGGTTATCTTAATTTGGGCTTTAAGGACTGGGTCTTTACATGTCCACATTGATTACATATCAATTTTTTAAGAGGTGTCTTCAAGTATTTGCAATTTAGTCAGTCCTTTCTTTAAAATTGTGGGCTACCACGGGGAAGGGAGCATGACCTTGAAGCAGGCAGCTCTCTTTAGCAGAGGTCATCTATGGAGAGAGGCTCAGATGAGAACTACTGACCACTAGCACTCCTAGCAGCCAGGTAAATGAGTGCCTCAGTCCAGAAGGAGGCCACAGCTACCAGTGCAAATGTGAATAAAAAGTTTAAAAACAAAGACTGTGTCTTGGACAATGAAAGAAGAAACAATTGAAAGAACAAATGAGCATACGGGACACACAAGATGTACAGTGACCATATACTGGCACTGAAGCGATCCTATCAACCACCAGTCATTTGTTTCATTATCCTGAACTCTGGGCCAAAGTGGGCTATTTCATTAGCTACTTATCATGAACAGACTCTAATATGTGCGTTTATTCCCATATGGCTTAGTTTCAAGAAGAATTTCCTGTGACTTGCCCAGATACTTACAACCCAGCAAGAGAGACTTTACTTATTAGTAGCGCATTGTGGAATTTCCCATATACAATGTGGCATTCCAAAGAGTGGTTGAGCACTTTCAGCCTTGCTGGCTACTTCCAAAGGGCAGGGCTTGCAAGCAACATTCCTGCTGTTCAGTACTGTGGCAAGGATAGCCCTATGTGCTCCAAAAGGACTTGGGCTGATCTGATGGATTATTTACTAGAGTTGAGGCTGCAGTTTTCTGGAAGGCACAGATGACTGAGAGGTTGAAGAGCTCTCTTCAGTAAACATTGTGTTCCCTGTCGTGGCAAGGGGCCCATTGCGAAATCACGTTCCACTGGGTCTTGGTCTTCTCCCTGCCACTGGACTGAATCATCTCTTTGGATGGGAGCCCACAGTCACTCAATCAATCTTCCATACATTTATCCACTCCTTTTTCTCACAGGGAAAGGCTGGGCTCGGGACAAGCAGATTGTTGGTGAGTTTTAGCCACCAAGAATTCTTCTGCAAGGTGGAGAGGATCATATCACGGTGGCAAAAAGTAGCGTCTCTCTTTGTTCCAAGTTTCATCATAAACGGTTGCTGTATTAGTCAGGGTTCTCTAGAGGAACAGAATTAATGGAGTGTATATATATACATACACACACATATATATAAAGGGCAGATTATTAAGTATTAACTCACATGACCACAAGGTCCCACAATAGGCCATCTGCAGGCTGAGGAGCAAGGAGAGGCAGTCCAAGTTCCAAAACTGAAGAACTTTGGAGTTCGATATTCGAGGGCAGGAAGCATCCAGCACAGGAGAAAGATGTAGGCTGGAAGGCTAGGCTAGTCTAACCTTTTCACATTTTTCTGCCTGCTTTATATTTGCTAGCAGCTAATTAGATGGTGCCCATCCAGATTAATGGTGGGTCTGCCTTCCCCAGCCCACTGACTCAAATGTTAATCTCCTTTGGCAGCACCCTCACAGACAGGCTCAGGATTAATACTTTACATCCTTCAATCCAATCAAGTTGACACTCAGTACTAACTATCACAGTTGTGCTTTCCAACAACGGAGTTGAAACAGGAGCCAGGGGAGGTAGAACTGGGAGCTTGGCTAATCTTGGAGAGAAGGGAAGTCTGCCTCTAGCTGTCCTCTTTCTCAAATTTTTTCTGTGGAGTCCTTGCTTTCCTTTCTGTTCCCCAACTCCTCAGTGAAAGACTAAGGTGCCCAGGGTACTGTGGCTCTGCCAGTGGCTTTTCAGGGCAAAGCCAAATGAGAAGAGCATCACAAAATCAGATCTATTCCTCTCCCTACATTACCACCATCATTTCATTTGGGAGGTGCTAGTGGCTATAGGAACACTGAGCCCTGGGGCCTCACATACCCCCAGTGGGCAATTACATACAAGACTATAAAGGGATAGAGCAGCCCCATGGCTCTTTGTTAAAGCAGATTGCAAAGGGCTTCCAAGGTCACAGGGTTCATGGTTCAATCCTTTCCCAGGTAGCTCCAGGGTGTTTTATGTAACACTTAACAGTTCCCATACTGCGAGTGGACTTGGCAAAGACACTATAAAAGGCTGCCTGAGTGGATATTTATGGTTTTGTCTTCCAGAAAAGCCTTTTTTTCAAGGAAGTGCTGCTCCAAATTATTGGGACTATTGATTCATAGGACTCCTATGCCTTCAACACAGTAAACACATATGACCCAGAAGACCCATGGTAAGTTAGGAATCCATCTCTTTATCGACAGAAATTGGCCCAGGGATAGTATGTGATGTAGGTCAGACTACTTGGAATTCTTGGACAAGATATTTTACACTGGAGCAAACAAAAGAAGTATGCTTTCCTTTCTAATTGGTAACCTGTAAGAATCTGAGCCCAGAGCTTCTGTCAGCTAATAAACACACACACACACACCACACACACACACAGAGATGAGAGAGAGAGAGAGAGAGAGAGAGAGAGAGGCAGAGACAGAGAGAAAGACAACAGAGACAGAGAGAGAGAAATAGCCTTGAACTTTAACTCCTAGTGAGCAGGCAGCCTTTCAGGTTTATTCATCATAACTTCCTTACACTAGGATAAGAAGACATCCAAATGGGTATAGGGCCCATTTGTCCCAGTTTACACCTGTTATCCCAGCTTAATCATTAACTTTCTACCTCAGAAGTGTAGCTCTTTCAGTCTCAGAAGTGCCCCAGGTGGATGATAAATTATTTAATCATTGTTCCTGTTGCAATGTGGTTAACTAAAGCAATACA
This sequence comes from Trachypithecus francoisi, assembly GCF_009764315.1. Classification (NCBI taxonomy): domain Eukaryota; kingdom Metazoa; phylum Chordata; class Mammalia; order Primates; family Cercopithecidae; genus Trachypithecus; species Trachypithecus francoisi. The sequence goes on along the minus strand of NW_022681472.1, from coordinate 74,845,820 downwards.
GCCTTTTTCTTTTCTCTTAAAACTGGTTCAAGCTGGTTTTCTGTCACATGCAAGCAAGAAACATTATGACTGATCTACCACTCCTTTCTGAAGGAATCAGGCAATCTTCTCCACAGTACACCTTCTGAATCTGATTGCTTGCATTCTTGCTTGAATTCTTTGGCAGATGCCTGATTCTGTGTCTGGTGCTTGGTCTCCACTTCCTCTGTGGAATTGAATCCGTGGGCTCTTCCAAGCTTACTCAACCACCATGTCCTACTCATGAGTTCTTTAGTCCCTATGTCACCAAAGGCCACTATCATCCACAGATTTCACCAAAGGCTCTAAGGCCATGCTCAGAGAGGAAAGCAACCAGGACAGGCCTGGGGAACCACCTGGGTGAATAAACTTCAACTCTTTTCTATACCTTTATATTCTTCTGCTCAAAATTCAAACTCCTGGAAGGGAATGTTAATTGGTATAGCTTGGGTATGGGACTCATTATTTTCACTAGGAGAGACTGGGCTACCATGATAGACATCTCACAAGAATTACACAAAATGAAGGAGAGGCAATTTACTCCCAAAATACAGGTGTTAGCAAAATAATAGGAATAGGTACTGGGGGATGAAAAATATATTCAACAATGTGCATTTAATAATTCAATAGTATAGCCAGCTATTTGTATGTCTATACCAATGAGAGTTGAGTGAACAATTAAAATATATATGATTGGTGTCAGAAGAATTGGGGTTGATCTTTCTGGAATAACCAAGAATCTCAAATATTATCACCCCGAATGATAATTCAGCTAGTCCTTCTTTTTTTTTTTTTTTTTTTTTTTTGAGATGGAGTCTTGCTTTGTCTCCCAGGCTGGAGTGCAGTGGCGCGATGTCCGCTCACTGCAAGCTCCGCCTCTCCAGTTTACGCCATTCTCCTGTCTCAGCCTCCCGAGTAGCTGGGACTACAGGCGCCCGCCACCATGCCCAGCTAAGTTTTTTTTGTATTTTTAATAGAGATGGGGTTTCACCGTGTTCGCCAGGATGGTCTTGATCTCCTGATCTAGTGATCCGCTTGCCTCAGCCTCCCAAAGTGCTGGGATTACAGGCATGAGCCACCGCACCCGGCCGAGCTAGTCTTGATCTATTGTACATTTCCACTTTTCATAATCATGGCAAAGACATTTTGGGCTAGTATTTATAGGAAGTTTTGGTGGTTTCTCTGACATCCTCATCCCTTGCCTCAAGTCTACCCTGCTGCGTCCTCTCTATCCTGGTGGACCCCTTAACCCACACCACATGAAAGCTGGCTTCTAACATCCTCCTATGGTTCAGTCTCCAGCTTGAGCCCTTTTCCTAGTGTAAATTCCGTGACTCTATACTTCTGCCCTGTTCTCTACTTTTGGCTTCTGACCTCATGATTTGTTTTCCTATTTACAGCACAGCTCACCACTCTGACCCTCCAGCACTCCCTCTAGAGCTTCATACTGTGGTTCTCTAATTTCCCAACATGCTTAATCTGTAAAAGCTGGAGGCTAATACATAATTCAATCCTGAGTCCTTGTACCTTAGCATTGACCCTTGCAGGAGGCACCTTCAGTGCTTCGCCCTAAGGTGATGAAAAATATAGTGAACAAAAATACTGGTCCTGAAGTCAGAAACACTTGATTCACGTTCCAAGTCTGCCATCATTGTCACTGTGTAAACCTGGAACTTAGTCTTTCAGCAGAATAATGCCCTGTAGCTTTCCAGAAACTCTGCACACAGTTTTGCAGATGTGTTTTTGTTGTTTTTTTCTTGTGTTTTTTTTGAGATGAAGTCTCACTCTATTGCCCAGGCTGGAGTGCAGTGGCATGATCTCAGCTCACTGCAACCTCTGCCTCCTAGATTTAAGTGATTCTCCCACCTCAGCCTCTCGAGTAGCTGGGATTACAGGTATGCATCACCACGCCCGGCTAATTATTGTATTTTTAGTAAAGGCATGGTTTCGCCCTGTGGGCCAGGCTGGTCTCAGCTCCTGGCCTCAAGTGATCCACTTGCCTCAGCCTCCCAAAGTGTTGGGATTACATAGGTGAGCGACCGCGCCCTGTCCTCTTCCATTTTTCATTTTGTCTCCTAATGTATTTCCTCCAAATGCATTGTGTAGATTATGTTTTTTGGCTCCATCTCCAATTCAGGTCCAATACCAGCACCTAGACTTGCTCCTGGATATATCTTTCTGCTGCCCAGGTGCTGACTTTTGGCTGTATTTCCCATCTGTCATCCTACATGAACCCCCCCAGCAGATACAACCTCTCCAAATGGGGTCCACAGTGCTGCTTCCATGTATAGTTTTGCATCACTCATATTTATGCTTGCCCCCATTGTAGCCAGCATCCCAGAGAGAGAGCTCAGCATTCAATGAGTGCTGGAAGAGGCTGCCAGAAGCTGATAAGGAAACATAACAGATTGTGAGTAAAAATGGGGAAGGAAACAGTAAAAGAGAGGCAAAGTCAGTTGGTGGTCATGGAGAACAAATGGCAAGGAGACCAAAAGGAAATAGCCTTGAACTTTAACTCCTAGTGAGCATGAATTTTTAAAAAGGAAGCTTTACGTGAACTTAATCTAGAGTCTAGACATTAACTATAAAGAAATGTTTCCACCAAAAAAAAGGAGGGTATTGAATGAGAACTTGTGTGAGCACTATTTTTATTTTTTGTGGTAGAATTCTTTTTGGGGAGGCAGGGGTTAGGAGCGGGGGAAAATGAGAGGCAGTCTCTGTTCATGCAAGGAGTGGTATCAGCCCTTACAGACCCTCCGATTGTCTGACCTCACCAGTTGCCAGATGAACCAATGCATTCTTTGTTTCTGGACTTAATCTTTTTCATATTAAGAGGTTTACATCATCCAAAGTCATCCATGATGTAGTTGATGTGAACAGAAGCCATTTCCAACTAGTAAGAAGAGAGTACTTCAGACCCTGGTTGAAATTGGCTAAAGGGTGGTGTGTGCATTCTGCTCCCCCTTCAGACAACTGGGAGGGAGCTGGAATCAGGAAGCCCCCTAACAATTATGGGCATTGTATTACGTAACTATAAATATGCACGGCCATTGAGCTGTTTTTGCTCTGGCACTAATGATCTTGAATTGTTCACAGCTACTTTCTCTCCTGATAAAACTTTGGGGTAGTCAGTAACTTGGCTAGGCAGTCTTTCTAAGCTGGCTGGATGACACGTTCACCTAAGCAAAAACTCCAACACATTCTTCTGGACTTCTAATTCACATAAGAAAGGCATAACACGTCCAAGAATGAGGCAGTTGTCAGGAATTAAAAGACAGCAGCAACTCTCACATCCTGAATTAAGATGAATGCGTTTTTTCCTTCAAATGTGTGTGTATGAGTGTGTGTGTGTGCGCGCGCACATGTGTGTCAGTGCAAAGTCCAGCTGTAACACAGAGCCCTGACCTTATGACTAGTTGTTTGCATGTTGGAGGTCAAAGGGGAGGTAAAAGATCAAAGTTTAAGATGGAATTGGGCCAGGCACAGTGGCTTACACCTGTAATCCCAGCACTTTGGGAGGCCGAGGCTGGTGGATCACTTGAGGTTGATCTCATCACAGGAGTTTGAGAGCAACCTGGCCAACATGATGAAACCCCGTCTCTACTAAAAATACAAAAATTAGCCAGGTGTGGCGGTGGGCACCTGTAGTCCCAGCTACTCGGGAGGCTGAGGTGGGAGAATAGCTTGAATTCGGGAGGCAGAGGTTGCAGTGAGCTGAGATCGCACCACTGCACTCCAGGCTTGGCGACAGAGAAACACTGTCTAAAAAAAAAAAATTGAGGTGAAATTGATGAAGCATTGTGAGAGGTATTAGAAAATGATTACGTGGGACTATGTACACAAAGTAAGTAATATACTTCATAATGTAGTGTGAACCAGAACATCTGAAACAGATCTCAGTTAATTTGGAAAGCTTACTTTGCCAAGGTTGAGGACACATCCATGACACAGCCTCAGGAGGTCTTGCGACATGTGCCCAAGGTGGTTGGGGCACAGCTTGATTTTATACATTTTAGGGAGACCTGAGACATCAATCAACATATGTAAGAAGTACATTGGTTCGGTCTGGAAAGGCGGGACATCTCAAAGCAAGGGCAGGAAGATTCCAAGCGGGAGGGAGCATCCAGGTCAAGGATAGATGAGATACAAATGCTTACATCCTTTTGAGTTTCTCATTAGCCTTTCCAAAGGAGGCAATCAGATATGCATCTATCTCAGTGAGCAGAGGGGTGACTTTGAATAGAATGGGAGGCAGGTTTGCCCTAAGCAGTTTCCAGCTTGAGTTTTCCTTAGTGATTTGGGGGGCCTAAGATACCTTCCTTTCATAGTACATAAAACACTTAGCATGTGCATGGCACATCACAGACATTCAGTAACTATTGATATTGTCAGTGAGAAACTTTCTAGAGTCTAGAAACCTGAGGATTTGGCTTGATTCATTTTATGGTGGTTCGCTGACCTCAGATCTTATAAAAAAATAAAAAAGGTCTCCGCCTCTCCTCCATCCTTGGGGTAAACCCATACTTTCTTCTCTCTGAACTCTAAGAAAGACACCAGATTAAAGGTCTCCTGTCCTCCACCAGATGTCAGTCCGGCCTTGTGGGTGTCTTAAGAAAGACCTAGGGAAAGAGATGATACAAGCTCGCTTCCAGGAATGAACGAAAAGAGAGTAGAATGTCTCTTACAGGCCATCTGAGAAAGAAGGCAAGAAACAGACTTCAGCAAGACTTCAATTCTAGGCCCACTAACATTTCAGGAAGGACAAGGGATATTTACAAATTTGCAGAAATGTTTACAAACATCTACTTTCATTAACAAATGCTCATCAAGAGGCTTTGTGCTGACCTTTTTAGGCCCTGGGCATATAAGGATTCATTGATGTAGTTCCAATCCTCTAGAGCTCCACGACTTGCCAGGTTACTTTTTGGTTGCCCACAACTTAACATTTACCATAGCAAAGGTCTCCAGCAAATCAAGGAGTCAATCATTGTGTTGAATGAAATGAAACAAAATACATGGATAAAAACAAAGGGTCTGGGTATTGGTTTCCAGAATAAAACCTACAAAGGAATCTGAAAAATAAGCTATTACACTCCCAGTTTGGGAGCAAGAAAAACCCAGCAATGAACCAAATGATAGGTAGTGATGTTGAGAAGAAAGAGGAAAGCAGGTGGAATCACCAATGCCTGCAGAAGAAAAGCAAGGATGTAATGGCAGCCACCAAGTGACAGGAATGAGCCCTAGATCCCTGCTGCTCAGGAGGGGGCTGGGTGTGGTACCCAACAGCAACACCGAGAAAGTGGGGTCCAGGCGCAGTGGCTCATGCCTGTAATCCCAGCACTTTGGGAGGACGAAGCAAGGGGATCACTTGAGGTCAGGAGTTCAAGACCAGCCTGACCAACCTGGTGAAACCCTATCTCTACTAAATATACAAAAATTAGTCGGGTGTGGTGGCGCATGCCTGTAATCCCAGCTATTCAAGAAGCTGAGGCAGGAGAATCACTTGAACCTGGGAGGTGGAGGTTGCAGTGAGCTGATATTGTGCCACTGCACTCCAGTCTGGGTGACAGAGTGAGACTCTGTCTCACAAACAACAATAAAAGATAAAGAAAGTGGGGTGCTTCCAAAGAGCAAGCTCTTGCTCTAGATTGTCTTCTTCCAGCATGTGCATGAGTGACCTTGTGCTTCTGGGCAAACAGGATAGTCCTAGGAGGCAGATGCCCTCAGTAGTCAGTGACTGGCTTCCAAGCCTGGCCCCACGGCTTGTCCAGTATGTGACCTTGTACCACTGACTTAATCTTCCTAGAGAGCTGAGTTTCTTGCATATAAAAAGAGGATTTTATTATAACCTACCTCATGCACTGGTTGTTAGGATTAAATGAGATTATCTGCAGAAAACATTTAGTAGAGGAGCTGGCCTATATTTGGAGTGCAATAAATATTAGGTATCACTATGAGTTATTCCAAAGACTGTTTCTGCGTTTATAAGGACACAGCAAAACAGCACACTTACTGATTAAACAAATGGTCACTTACTGATTTAAAAAATGTTCTATGATTTCATATTTTTGTTTCCATTTATGTAATAAGTTGGGAAGTGAGCACCTACTGTGTGCAGGAAAATATGTAGAAAACAAACAAACAAAAATAATAAGTTGGGAGGGTGTGAAGTACTGATGAGAAGAAGGAAAGCAAAGAAGGTGGATGGGTAAGTAGGGAATTGAATGAGTGGAATGTCCTGTGCTCACAATAAAAAGTAATGCATACTTTAATGGCATGAGATGGTATACATGAAGCATGAAAACACTGGAAAGTTTTTAACATCTTGTGTAGTCCAGGATGGCCAAGAGAAAAATCTGAAAAAACGGGTTCTTTCTCTAACACAGACAGGCTGGTCTGACATTTGGTGAGTCCCAGCTTCTTTAGAGCTTCTCACACTTGTTTCCCTCATTTTCTGCTGCTACATACCAGACCTGGGGGACTCTCTGCTCAATAATTAACCAGTCTTGATATTTCCATGTCACACCATCCGTGTGTTTTCTGGGTTCAGGAGCAGGGGCTAGTATTCTGCTTCCTTACCTTTCACAGCTGCAGAAATATCCAAATCTTTTAAAATCTGTGCTCACACTTACACATTTTCAAAATTGAGGTAACGGTCAGGTGCGGTGGCTGACGCCTGTAATCCCAGCACTTTGGGATGCCAAGGTGGATGGATCGCTTGAGCCCAAGAGTTTGAGACCAGCGTGGCCAACATAGTGAAACCCTGTCTCTACTAAAAACACAAAAATTAGCTAGGCATGGTGGCACGTGCCTGTAATCCCAGCTACTTGGGAGGCTGAGGCAAGAGAATTGTTTGAACCTGGGAGGTGGAGATTGCAGTGAGCTGAGATCATGCCACTGCATTCCAGCCTGGGCAACAGAGGGAGACTCAGTCTCAAAAAACAAATAAATAAACAACAACAAGCATTGAGGTAACAGAGCATACATCTTCCCTCTCTCTTTCTTCCATCCTCTGGGATTGAATCTCAAGAGGTGTCAGTGGCCACCTATATTAAGTTTCGATTATGAATTGGCCTCTGTGGACCCAGTCATCTCAGACTTCAAGAAATTTAGTATTTCACTCCAAGGTAGAAAAGCACATTTTAGTATAAGATAGGGAGTCCCAAGAGGCAAAGAGAAAAATTCACATAAGCAGATAATATTAAGCAGTGTTTTAAAATTACTCTGTATGAAATTTTAAGTTTTAAAGATTGTTTGGGAAGTTATTTACTTATAACTTCTAGTTTTAAAAGCTAGGTAGCTGAATAAGGATCCAATGCAAAATTATTTTTGCCTTCTACCAATTTCCAGCCAGAAATTCAGGCTGGAGCGCAATGGCGGATCTCGGCTCACAGCATCCTCCGCCTCCCAGGTTCAAGCGATTTTCCTGCCTCAGCCTCCCGAGTAGCTGGGATTACAAGCATGCTCCACCACGCCCCGCTAATTTTGTATTTTTAGTAGAGTTGGGGTTTCTCCACGTTGGTCAGGCTGGCCTTGAACTCCCGACCTCAGGTGATCCACCCGCCTTGGCCCCCCAAAGTGCTGGGCCTGCCCAAAGGTGTGAGCCACTGGGCCTGCCAGCAGAGCTACATTTTCTACCAACCCGTGAATCTCTTTCTCAGTACCTGAGGAATATAGGGAAAGCAATAGAATGGATGATTTCCTTTACCGTACTCAATTGAATATCGAGTTTATTATATTTATTTTTCTAATACTCGTATTATTGTCTTATGACAATTAAAACAACTGAAATGCATATTGCCAGTGTATCAGTCCATTCTCACACTGCTGTAAAGATACTACCCGAGACTGGGTAATTTATAAAGGAAAGATGTTTAATTGACTCACAGTTCAGCATGACTGCAGAGGCCTCAGGAAACTTAGAATCATGGCGGAAGGGGAAGCAGTCACTTTCTCCGTAAGGCGGCAGGAGGGAGACGAGAAAGCAAAGGCGGAAGAGCCCCTTATAAAACCATCAGATCTCATGAAAACTCACTATCGCGAGAACAGCATGGGGGAACCACTCCCATGATCCAATCACCTCCCTCTTTTGATATGTGGGGATTACAAATTCAGATGAGACTTGGGTGGGGACACAGGGACAAACCATATCACACTTGTATTATTGTCTTATGATAATTAGAACAGCTCAAATGCATATTGCTGGTGAAGATATAAATGTATAGACAATGTAATGTTCTTGTGCATTTGTGTGGGCCTGCCAAGAAGACAGGTAATTAACATAATATAGTATTAATAATAACAATACCTACAGTTATTGGAGCACCTACTGTGTGCCAGCTACTGTACTAAAGCTTTACATGTATTAATTCATTAGCCTTAATAATACTTATAATACTTCATATGAGATTATCCCACTTAAAAACGAGAAAACTGAGGTGCAGAAACATGTGCGGATAAAAAGCACCGGACTGAGAATTTCTGAGCATGCATTTCAGTCCCAGTTACACATTAGTTGATGTGAGTTTTGGGGCAAATCACTTCTCCAGAGTGCATTTTCTCTTTCGTTTAGTAGGTACGAAAACAAGAAAAACATTCAATTATTGATTAGCTATTACGGGTCAGAGACAGGGATAAGCATTTTACACGCATCATCTAATTTAACCCTTACAGTAGTCAAATGGAGTAGGTACTGTTATCCCCCTTTTACATATAAGGAAACTGATGCCTGGAAACGTTGTGTAACTGGATGTGCTCCTGTGTTACAGTAGGAATCTGAACCTGGACTTCATTTATTTATTTTGTTTTTGAGATGCAGTCTCGCTCTGTCGCCCAGGCTGGAGTGCAGTGGCACCATCTCGGCTCACAGCAACTTCCACTTCCTGGGTTCAAGTGATTCTTCTGCTTCTGCCTCTGGAGTAGGTGAGATTACAGGTGCCTGCCACTGCTCCTGGCTAATTTTTGTATTTTGTTGTTGTTGTTTGTTTTGTTTTTTGAGACAGAGTCACTCTGTCACCCCGGCTGGAGTGCAATGGCGTGATATCAGCTCACTGCCACCTCCACCTCCCGGGTTCAAGTGATTCTCCTGCCTCAGCCTCCCAAGTAGCTGGGATTACAGGTGCCCGCCACTACACCCAGCTAATTTTTTGTATTTTTAGTAGAGACGGGGTTTCACCATGTTGGCCAGGCTGGTCTCGAACTTCTGACCTCGTGATTCACCCATCTCGGCCTCCCAAAGTGCTTGGAATACAGGTGAGAGCCACAATGCCTGGCGTAATTTTTGTAGTTTTAGTAGAGAAGGGGTTTCACCATGTTGGCCAGGCTGGTCTCGAATTCCTGACCTCAGGTGATCTACCCGCCTCGGCCTCCCAAAGTTTACACGTGTGAGCCACCGTGCCTGGCCTGAACCTGGACTTTATGTTCCCAGAGCCCACACTTGTAACCACAATGACCTTTACAGTCTTGGTTCCTTTAGACTTCCTGTTTTCTCTGCCTGCAGTGCTCTTCTTCCAGATTTCTCTAGGGCTGGCTCATTCCCATATTTTAGACATTAACTCAAAACATCAGGTTTGCAGAGGCTTTTGCTCAGGGCTATTGCCCTCCATAACTCAGAAGGTGCTGTTCTTATAGACTGTAATGTGAATGGTGCCTTGTTGGAATCGGAGACCCGGAAGCCCCATTTTTCATTCACCTCTCAGATGAAGCCTGGTCATTCTCTATCACTCATTTGGATTCATTTACTCCTTAGCACTTACCCCATCTAAAATTAATTATTTTATTTATATAACATACTTATTGTCTGTCTCCCCCAATAATATGCAAACTTCATAAAGAAAGGGATCTGTCTTACTGCTGTTGGCCAAACATTAAGTGACTGGCCATAGCAGGCACTTAATAAATCATTTGTTGCATGTTCCTGAATATGTCACACCAATTCCTAATAATCCTGGCCTCACTCAAGTCACAGAGCTGTAAGATAAACGTTTCAAGACATCCTGGGTATTATAAAGACAGTGATGTAGTAAGTTAGGATGGCAAACTACTTCTTAGGGTTTCTGTGCTTTCAAGTTTACTAGCTTTGCAGCAATGTAGAATCCTTAGTATCAATGACAAAATAAACACTCATTTGATCAAAATTAAGAAGTTTCAAATCTCAAGTGTTGGAGAAGATATTGATTACTATACATCTCCCCCCACCCCTACTTTTTAGTATTTTTAGATGGAGTCTCATTCTGTCGCCCAGGCTAGAGTGCAGTGGTGCGATCTCAGCTCACTGCAACCTCTTCCTCCTGAGTTCAAGCGATTCTCCCACCTCAGCCTCCTGAATAGCTGGTGCTATGGGCGCCCACCACCACATCTGGCTAAGTTTTGTATTTTTAATAGAGACGGGGTTTCACCCTCTTGGCCAGGCTGGTCTCGAACTCCTGACCTCAAGTGACCCACCTGCCACGGCCTCCCAAAGTGCTGGGATTACAGGCATGAGCCACCGCGCCCAGCCTATGCATCACTTTTATGTTTTACTTCAACCAATTTGGAGGCTAGTTAGATGTGACTTTGTAAAGTTGAGCATTCACATTCCTTACGACTCAGCAATTTTTCTCCTAAGTGGATTCCTAAGGGAAACTCCTTCACTTGGACCCCCAGGAGATGTTATGAGAATGTTCACAGTAACCTCACTTATGACAACAAAAATGGAAACCACCCAAAAGCCCATAGACAAGAAAATAGATAAATAATTGGTGGTCTGGAAATTTATGAAGCTGTGATAAATGAATGAATCACAACTATACACAAACATTTGAAAGAAACTTAAAATATTAATACTGGATGAAAACAACCAAGTCCTAGAAGATTATATAAAACTTGGTGCTGTTTTAATGAAGTTCACTTTTTAAAAACATAAACAACCCTTAGGTACAAAAAAAGCAAGAAACTTATAAACTCAATGTTCATCATTGTGTTTTCCTTGGATAAGGAAAATTGGCTGGGAAAAAGAATACAGGTAAGTGTAAATTATTATCTGTATTCTGGTGCTTGGGTTGGATAGAGGTTTCTAGCATTAAGCCACCTGTTTTAACACCATGATTTTTTATTTCCTCCTATATGTGGAGACTTCTAGGATTCAGGCTCAAAGGTGACTCTTGAAGGATTATCTGAGTCCAAGGGCATGTCTACTCATATTTTATTCATAGTACCTGTATACAATGTCCAGCAAAACCCAAGTCCTCAGTAAGGTTTCCTGAATGAAAGAATGAATGAGTGAATGAATAAATTATAGAAAATTCAAAAATATTTTTGGTTAATATTGAGTGTAGTCTGAATAACCTCTCACCCCAATACTTTACAGTAACCCATACACACATGAAATTATGCAATTGATTTCCTAATTCATTGGGAAAAAAATTTAACATTCTCCCAGAGTAGTAGACAATCACATAGTATTTTTCCACATAGAATATTCTGTTATACCCATCAATACTGACCTAGGTAGGGAGAAAATAATTCTGAATCCAGCAGAGTACCAAAAAAGCTTTTTAATGCACTATTTGTTTTCCAGGCAAAAGATCTTCAGAAAATATCCATCATTAAGTAGACTTACAAATGGCACTTTTGGCTACATAGGAGAATCAGATATGAGACCCATGTGTTTTTTCTGATAAGCTAGTAGCAGGTCAGCTTTATAATGCAACCCTTTCTTAGGATAAAAAAAAATGGCTAATTTGTTTTGAAAGACAGGAAAATCTGAAACCCTAAAGTCATTGTTTTAAAAAATGTGGGCCAGGTGCAGTGGCTCACATTTGTAATCCCAGCACTTTGGGAGGCCGCGGCGGGCAGATCACAAAGTCAAGAGATCGAGACCATCCTGGCCAACATGGTGAAACCCTGTCTCTACTAAAAATACAAAAAATTAGCTGGACATGGTGGCACGTCCCAGCTACTCAACGGGTTGAGACAGGAGAATCGCTTAAACCCGGGAGGCGGAGGTTGTAGTGAGCCGAGATCATGCCACTGCACTCCAGCCTGGTGACAGAGCAAGACTCCATTTCAAAAAACAAAAAAAAGTAACATTTATTTCATGCTATACACCTATGTGTTTTCATACAATAATTTTAAGTATCATGGTATACATTTTCATAAGAGAAGCAAGTAAATCTCAACATAATTTTAAAATAAAGATATATATTAAGTATCTTTATTATTTATTAATGCATTTGACAATACCATATGCTGTCTTTGATGACAAGTTTCATTTTGGTACATGGCAGATTTGTCCTTTTGGTACTGAGCTGAAGAAAAAACATGTTACACCTGAAATTCTGCCTTAAATGAGTAAAATCATGGCCAACTACATCAATAGATTTCAGTCAACTAGCAAAATTGAAATGTTTTAGTCATTCTGATTTATTTATAATAAAAATGAAACAAGATTAATAGTCGACAGGAGAGAATAGTTAATATCATCAGTTTAAAACAGGTCTTTTTCTTTTTTCGAGATAGTGCCTTGCTCTATTGTCCAGGCTGGAGTGCAGTGGTGTGATCACAGCTCACTGCAGCCTCAACCTCCCAGGCTCAAGCTATCCTCCCTTCTCAGCCTCCAAGTAGTTAGGACTACAGGTGGGTGCCATCATGCCTGGCTAATTTTTTACATTCTGTAAAGATGGGGTCTTACTCTGTTGCCTAGGCTGGTCTCAAACTCCTGGTCTCAGCCTCCCAAAATGGTGGGATTACAGGCGTAAGCCACTGCACCCAACCTAAAATAGGACTTACAGCAGATTACTTATACCACACATTCAAAAGAAAATAATATTTGGAAATGTAAGATATCAATCTGAATAGAAAACATTTTTAATATTAATTCCTGTCTCTCCAATGCAGCCACCTTTCATATGAAAGTGTGAAGTTGATCACATCTAATCTATGCAAAAACGGGTATCTTCTTCATGTTATCCACCGTTTCTCAACTAGTCTCTATATTAATTTACACAATTATTTCACAGAGATTAATAAAACATCAGACAATAGAATCAACCCAAAAGGCAACAGTATTTTTCTTTCTACAAGGGAACATGGCTTTCAATGTGCACATCCTATGCTAATGAAGAAACAGAAACTACTTTCATCTCCATAGCAAAAACATAAACACAAATGCCTGGAAATCATGGTTTTTTTTTAAAGGGGGCAAATAAAGACATTTCAGAGGTTCTCAATGAGTGAAACCTCATGCACAATACACTTTCCTATTTGAAGATTATACACACACACATATATATGAAATAAAAGCTATTAGAAACACTGCTTATTGTTAATTTAGGATAAATCTTGGTATTACATTTAGAAATTGGAATTTTACATTTCAAGCAGAACAATATCAGGCAAATTTTGTGAAAATATCAGGCAAAATACTTTTTTTTTTTTTTTAAAGATATTCAGCAACGAAAGGCTTGAGTCAATTAAAATATATTCCCCCAGCATCAAGGTACATGGCCCCACTTTCAGCTTATGAATACTCCAAAACCAATGGCTTATTTTGGCCACATTACCATTCACTGCAGAAGGCTACAGTGTAACAACTCTAAGACTGGAAGGCAGAAGACTGGCATCTGGCACAAGCTCTGGCCCAACAAGCCTCATGAGGTTGGGCATGCCATGAAACCATTCCACACCTGTATCTTCATTAGCCCAGTGAAAAGACAAAGCAGGTGGGCACGGTGGCTCATGCCTATAATCCCAGCACTATAGGAGGCCGAGGCAGGCGGATCATTTGAGGTCAGGAGTTAGAGACCAGCCTGGCCAACCTGGTGAAACCCCATCTCTACTAAAAATACAAAATGGGGCATGGTGGCACATGCCTGTAGTCCCACTACTCAGGAGGCTCAAACAGAATTGCTTGAACTTGGGAAGTAGAAGTTGCCTTGAGCAAAGATTGCGCCACTGCACTCCAGCCTGGGCAACAGAGCGAGACTCCATCTCAAAAAATAAAAAAGACAAAGCTGTGCTCTATGTGGCCCTGTGTAGCACAATCATTTTGGGATTCTCTGACTTGGAAGTTCTTATTAGGCAATAAGCTTTATTCACAACTTAATTTTACAATTCTACCCAAAAGTTGGCCAGTAATTTGGTAGAATTTTACAAATACCAGTAATTTGGTAGAATTTTACAAGTACCAGTAATTTGGTAGAATTTTACAAGTACCAGTAATTTGGTAGAATTTTGGGTAGAATTTTATAATTTTGCCTAAAGGTTGGCCAGTAATTTGCATCTGGATAGCTAAAAAGCTTTTGATAGGGCTTTATTCAACAAATAGTGGGTACCTACGCTTAGTGTGTACCTACTCTTAGGACTATTCAACAAATAGTGAGTACCTACTCTTATGTGGATTGGAAATGACTACAAATTCTTTGAAGCTCCTTCCATCAAAAGGTGGGCTTTATTTCCCTTGATTCTGGGCTAGCTTTCAAGTCAAGAGAAGACCTTGTACTTTCTGTTCTCACCCTCTTCAATCTCAGATCTCAGCCTGGGCTGGCCATGGGGAAAGGCCACGGGGAGTAGAACTAAGGAATCTCAGCCGACAGCCCCAGCCAACTTTGAGACACAAACATGAGGCCAGTCAAGGTCAATCAGCCACCAACCAATCTGCTCACTAACCACAAAGGTGTGTGGAGTCCCAACTGGCACCCATGGAGCAGTGGTGGATCACACCGGCAGAGCTCTGCCCAGATTGTCAGCGCACAGGATTATAAGCAAATAAATGGTGTTGCTATAGGCCATTAGTGGAGGTGGGTTTTTTTTTTAAGCCATGATTTGCGATGGGTTTTTATTGTTATTTTTTAATTTTTATGTATTTTTTTTTGAGACAGAGTCTCACTCTGTCGCCCAGTCTGGAGTGAAGTGGCACAATCTCAGCTCACCGCAACCTCCACCTCGTGGGTTCAAGCAATTCTCCCACCTCAGCCTCCCAAGTAGCTGGGATTACAGGCGTGCACCACCACGCCCAGCTCATTTTTTGTATTTTTAGTAGAGACAGGGTTTCACCATGTTGGCCAGGCTGGTCTCGAAATCCTGACCTCAAGTGATCCACCCACTTCGGCCTCCCAAAGTGCTGGGATTACAGGCGTGAGCCACTGTGCCCAGCTGGGTTTTTATTTTTTATTTACTTATTTATTTTTTTGAGTTGGACTCTCACTCTATTGCCCAAGCTGGAGTGCAACGGCACTATCTCGGCTCACTGCAGCCTCCACCTCGTGAGTTCAAGCGATTCTCCCACCTCAGCCTCCTGAGTAGCTGGGACTACAGGTGCATGCCACAACACTCAGCTAATTTTTCTATTTTTTAATAGAGACATGATTTCACCATGTCGACCAGGCTGGTCTTGACCTCCTGGCCTCAAATGATCCACCTGCCTCAGCCTCCCAAAGTGCTGATTACAGGCATGAGCCACTGCACCCCACCCTTGAGGTGGGTTTTTAGACAACAGTGGAGAGCTGACACACTACTCTGTGGCAGGAATTGTGCTAGGTGAAGAAAATACCCTGGATACTAAGACACAGCCCCTGTTCTGCAGATGCTTAGAGTCTACTTAGGCAAACAGACATGTAACAGGGGAATTTCTTTTTTTTTTTTTTTTTTTTTTGAGACGGAGTCTTGCTCTGTCGCCCGGCTGGAGTGCAGTGGCCGGATCTCAGCTCACTGCAAGCTCCGCCTCCAGGGTTTACGCCATTCTCCTGCCTCAGCCTCCGGAGTAGCTGGGACTACAGGCGCCCGCCACCTCGCCCGGCTAATTTTTTGTATTTTTAGTAGAGACGGGGTTTCACCGTGTTAGCCAGGATGGTCTCGATCTCCTGACCTCGTGATCCGCCCGTCTCAGCCTCCCAAAGTGCTGGGATTACAGGCTTGAGCCACCGCGCCGGCTGTAACAGGGGAATTTCAAAGTAAATGTCATCAGTGCTCTAGTGGGGCACAGGGAGGACTTAAGGATCCATGTAAATTTAGAGAAGAGGCATCAGTCCTAGAACTGGAGAGCCGGTGAAGGCTTCTCAGAGGAGACAATTTCTAAAGGGAATTTACATGAAGAAAGAATTTTCCAGGAAACAGTAAGACAGAACATTCTTCTTTCCACAAAGAAGAAAGTATGTGTGCAAAGTCTGGAGGGAGTGAGATAGGGTCCCCAGGGAAGTAAGGGTAGTCATTTTAATTGCTGTGTAAAGATGTCAGGGGTGGGCTGGAGGAGTAGCTAAGGGAAAGCTCTCATGGCCTTTGGCTTTTGAACCTAGGGTGATGGGAATCAAAGAATGAAATCCTCTCTCCCTTCTTTCCTTCCTTCCTCACGGCCAAGAGGAGATTTGTGTGCAATAGATACAGAGAGATGCTTCTCTGGTGCTTAGGGTTGGGTAAAGGGAAGTTCTATTATGCCAGGGTCCAAGATAATGGGTAAAGTAGGCAAGAAGAAGATACCATTTCTCAAAAGGAGATACCATTTCTCGAAAGGTGTTCCTTCTTCTTTTGTCACTTAATGAATACCTGAGCACAGAAAGCATTTAAGACTCATCTTTTAAAGATGCTATAAAATTTTTTTAAG
This sequence comes from Trachypithecus francoisi, assembly GCF_009764315.1. NCBI lineage: Eukaryota > Metazoa > Chordata > Mammalia > Primates > Cercopithecidae > Trachypithecus > Trachypithecus francoisi. The sequence goes on along the minus strand of NW_022681472.1, from coordinate 74,829,226 downwards.
CCAGTGGTAAAGTTTCCCACTTTATTAGTTTTGTGGCCTTGGGCATATGACTAACCACTTTACAAGTCAGTTTCCTCATTTGTAAAATGGAGATAATGACCGTATTGACTTCATAGGTCAATAAGGACAAATGGCGTAAAGTCTTAGCACAGAGCCTGGCTCAGAATAAACCCTCAATATAAGGTCCTTAAATGAGGAAAAGTTGATGGGAGTAACACGGGATTTAGTGTTAAACTGTGTTTACAGTCAGTCTATTTCACTTAGTAGTTCCTGCAGCCGTGTGAATTTAGAGACCATTTTAAAACTTGCTCAGACTTAGCTTCCACATCTGAAAAATGTGTATGTTAATATCTACCTTGCAAGGTTGTAATGAGAGTTAAAGGACATCATATGTATTAAATGCACAGAGTCTGCCATACTGTACAAACGCACAGCCACACACAGGTGACAGTGTTTCTCAAATGTATATCAACAGTATTACTGTTAAGACATTCTCTGTCACTCCAAAATCCTATTCTCGACTAAAGCTACAAATCAGAAAAGTTGGATTACCAGAAATATATATATATAACATATTTAGCATGGTAGGTCCATTCCGCCAGTACCTATATATTATGATAACATAATGAAAAAAATGACTGTGGTACAATTCTCATATTTTATTTTGTTAATGCATGATAAAAATTTAACCTCATCATTCAGATCCATTATTTGGAATGAAGAATTTACTATTCCCTGACTCCCTAATTTGGCACTTTGAGGAATTTCCTCTGCACACCAAGCCCCAGAATGCACTATTTTCTAGACCAGAAATGAAAACATGCATATATACAAGTGAGCTGAAAAGTTACAACACAAGATGATCATTTTGGTGAAAAATAATCCCCCCAAATAAGCAGCATGTCATGTCCTTAGAATATATTACCCTAGAAAGCTAGTAAAAATTCAGGCTAAGGAGGCAACTTAGAGCTCAAGTTTTATCATATATCAGCAAAGTTTTAGACTTCCTTTAAAAACAGACACCTTCAAAGTGAAATCTTGCCAGAAGGGTTGATTTTTAATTATGTGTATATACAAACTTCTCTATTTTAACATTCAACATATTCAGGATTAATTCTAGAAAGATGCTATAGCTGATTTATAAAACAAAATGATTTAGGATCAGAAAGAAAATAGGGGCACACAATTTTATGTAGTCTCTCCCAAACTACCCCCACCCATAGCATCACAAAGTGTTTTTTTTTGTTTCTTTTTTTTTTTTTTTTTTTGCTAATGCCACAATTGAAACCTGTATTAACTTAAAAGTTGACACTAAAGGCAGGAATTAAGAAGTCATTTTTTATGGCTTTTAAGCACTTGAATGCTTTAGAACCCCCTTGAAAATGCTAGTGACCAGGTCTTATTCCTTTAAATGTTGCTTTGATTTGAATCTTGGTGAAATGTAGATTCCCGGCCGGGCGCGGTGGCTCAAGCCTGTAATCCCAGCACTTTGGGAGGCCGAGACGGGCGGATCACGAGGTCAGGAGATCGAGACCATCCTGGCTAATACGGTGAAACCCTGTCTCTACTTAAAAATACAAAAAAACTAGCCGGGCGACGAGGCGGGCGCCTGTAGTCCCAGCTACTCGGGAGGCTGAGGCAGGAGAATGGCGTAAACCCGGGAGGCGGAGCTTGCAGTGAGCTGAGATCCGGCCACTGCACTCCAGCCTGGGTGGCAGAGCAAGACTCTGTCTCAAAAAAAAAAAAAAAAAAAAAAAAAAGAAATGTAGATTCCCTATTAAATAGTTGCATGCTAATTTTGGAGAAAGTACAATTTAAAACCTTTAACAACTACTCTATTGACTCTGAGGAAGGGGACTTTAGCATGTCGCGCGCTGTTCGCTATTCGGGCTAGAGAAGCATTTCAACACCTTTCTGCAAACTAAGATAAAAAAAACAATGAATGAGAACTACAAATAGAAATCTAGTAAGGCAGTTCTATCACGTAGGAAAACGGTTTCCCAGATGTTTTCTACACTGACATTTTTTAAAAAAGATATGATACCCGGTTCTTCTACATTCAGTGTATAAAACTCAACTTTAGACATGTATGTGCGGAGAAGATTCGTATGTCCAAAACCATCCATTTGCATGGAAATCTTGTCATTGCATTGCTTTGTGTCATTCTGGCTTCGATCACCCACAGGCCACTGGAGGGCTGGGAGGCCCAGGAGCTCAGCACTCTAACTCCTCCATGACTTCCATGACAATTGTCCGTGGGCCCGTCAGAATCAGATTGCTCACGGTCCGGTAGTCTACGTGCAGGACGTTAAGCCCGTTGACAGAGACGACAAACTGACAGACCTAAAGGAAAGATGCAAAGAAAGAGCATCTACTGTAGCACCTGGTTTTGCACAAAGCTTTAATAAAGACAGTGTGTAGTCCTAAGCAGGTAACTTCATTCTTAAAATATCCAAATGTATCCAGCTGACGACTCCAATTCAATAATTTCCAAGGAGCTACACGTTTTCTGGAAGGCAGCATAACAATAATAATAATAATAATAAAAATCATCTTAGTGTTTTACAAAATTGGGCTTAAATCCTAACTCAGAAACGTACTAGCTTTAGCTAGGTATTTAAATTTCTGAGCTTTATTTCCCTCAACCCTAAAATAGGAATTAATAATAATAATAAGAGTAATACCTACCTTGTAAGACTGTTGTAAGAATTAATGACATCTATAGAGTTTCTACTTGCAGTAATTCACAGGCACACTTGCTCCCAATTATAAATTATTGGTGTTGAGACTCAACCAAAGAATGTAAAACATACCAAAACACCTTGGGAACCATCATTTCCTTTTACTGTTTTCTATGTGGGGAATATCAATATAAACTTAAACATGGTATTAAGTTCAAAAATATCTATACTTTTTACTTAGATACAACAAAATTGGAGAGTACTGGAGAGAGTATTGGAAAGCTCTGTCACTGTGGAAAAGATGGGGTACTTAGAATCAAAGATACAGATTTAAGTTATAGGTCCTTTTGGTGGAATACCTTAATCAAGTAATCTCTCCTCTTCTATGTCTCAATGATATAAATGCCTCATTTGTAAAACAGGTAAAAATGCCTATTGTCACAGGCTCAGACTAGATAATGCATTTGAAACCTCGTTGCAAACACCAAGCACTACACCGATGCTGAGTTCTATTAATTTCTTTCCTTTTAAAAAATATCCACTTCCTTCATGGTCACAGGCAAAACAAAATGAAAAGTGGGCAGTAGTACAGAGACTGCTTATTTACTCAATAAACACTTGCTGTTGCTGTCATAAACTTAGATACTTTCCACTCCCCAACCTACATGACGAGGGTGTTTTCTCCACATAAGATCACACTATTACTGTTTCTCTTTTCTTGGTTCCACAAATTTGTCTACACAGATTCAGGGCACATTTTTTTTTTTTTTTTTTTTTTGAGAGAGTCTCACTCTGTCGCCCAGGCTGGAGTGCAGTGGCGCAATCTCGGCTCACTGCAACCTCCACTTCCTCGGATCAAGCGATTCTCCTTCCTCAGTCTCCCGAGTAGCTAGGATTACAGGTGCCCGCCACCATGCCTGGTTAATTTTTGTATTTTCAGTAGAGACGGGTTTCACCAACGGGTTTCAATGTGTTGGCCAGGATGGTCTCGATCTCTTGACCTCAAGTGATCCGCCCGCCTCTACCTCCCAAAGTGCTGGGATTACAGGCTTGAGCCGCCGCGCCCGGGGCTCAGGGCACATCTTATACAAAATCAGCAGTTTTCAACCATGGTGGAGGTCACAGTCATAATCAAGGTCACGCTAGCAGGTTACAATCTATCCTGAACTAGGCCACAGTAATTTGCAAGACAATTTAGCAGTAATTTGATGTAGGCATCAGCCTGGGCTTTGTTTTTTTTCTGCTGCAGCAGACTCAAGAGCCAAAGAATGAGAAGAATTTCACCTCCTTCCCAGTCCAGAGCTTTAGACTCTAGACTTGGGCCTTTCAAATCCCTTGTCTTTTCCATAGATACAGGGATTTCCTTCTCCAAAAAGATGAATAGCCTTTTTGCACTGTCAAATAAGAGGACAGGAGTTGCCAGGTGAGTGCCCCCTCCAGCTGACCCTTTGCAGACTCCCTGAGATTAGCCATGTCTCCGCATCACTCCGGGATCACATTCAGCATTTACTCTTTTTTTTTTTTTTTGAGATGGAGTCTCACTCTGTTGCCCAGGCTAGAATGCTGTGGCACGATCTCCTCCATCTCCCAGGCACGAGCCATCCTCCCACCTCAGCCTCCCGAGTAGCTGGGATTACAGGTGTGTGCCACCACGCCCAGCTAATTTTTTGTGTTTTTCGTAGAGACAGGCTTTTGCCATGTTGGCCAGGCTGGTCTTGAACTCTTGACCTCTGGTGATCCTCCCACCTTGGCCTCCCAAAGTGCTGGGATTATAGGTGTCAGTCACCACACCTGGCCTTAGCATTTAGTCTTAACCACAATTTTGTGTCCTCTGCCGCACACTGTGTTTGTTTTAATTGACCAGCATTTAAAATTTAGAAAATCTGCCAGGTGCGGTAGCTCATGCCTGTAATCCCAGCACTTTGGGAGGCCGAGGCATGTGGATCACCTGAGGTGGATCAGCCTGGTCAACATGGTGAAACCCCATCTCTACTAAAAATACAAAAAAATTAGCTGGGCATGGTGGCGGGTGCCTGTAATCCCAGCTACTTGGAAGGCTGAGGCAGGAGAATTGCTTGAACCTGGGAAGTGGAGGTTGTAGTGAGCTGAGATCACACCATTGCACTGCAGCCTGGGCAACAACAGTGAAACTTCATTTCAAAAATTAAAATAAAATTTAGAAAATCTTTGCATAAAAATATATAATATATAGTTATATATATGTTTTTAAAAACATATATATATGTTTAAAAAATTTTTAAAAGACAGATGAAAGGAGAAATATAATTCAGTATATCCGTACAGTGGAATATTTTTCAGCCATAAAGTGGAACATACAACATGCTACAACATGGGTGAGCCCTGAAAACATTATGCTAAGTAAAAGATGCCAATCATTCGAATAGACCATAGAGTGTAAGAGCCCATTTATATGAAATGTCCAGAATAGGCCAATCCACAGAGACAGCAAGTAGATTTTTTATTCCTTAGGGTTGGGAGCAGGGGTGGTGGGGTGGGGCATGGAAGTGGTTGGTAATGGGTACAGGGTTTCTTTTAGGGGTGATAAAAATGCTCTAAAATTGCTGTAATAGTGACATAACTCTGTGAATATATTAAAAACTACTGAATTCTACAGTTTACATGGAAAAATTGCATGGTATGTGAACTATATCTCCATAAAGCTCTTAGTTAAATTATGAAACAAAACAAAACAATAAACATTGAAGGGAAGAGGGCCCTGATGCTAACAGTGGGTAGATCCTTGTAGACAGAAGGGAGAGGCTGGTTTGGTTCAAGATGGGGTCCTGTGTACCTCTTGACTGAGGAGCTCTTAGAGGCCTCAGAAGCTAGGATCGTCAAGGCTGTACGTGTGGGAGGATGAGTACCAGGTAACCTCTGCGCAGAACCTTTACCCAGGTGTTCAAGGGTAGGAAAAGGTCAGTCAGCAGGGCTGTTTGGCCAAGGGCCAGTGGCACCAGTCACTAATACTGGTCAGGGTTCATTTCACTGGACTGCCTATAAGCCCTGGGATGGGGGCTGGGGTGGGGTGTGGTGCACATGATCTCAAGTGGGAAGGACACAGGCAAGGGACACCAAAATGATCTGACATTGAACTTGTCATGAAGCTTGGTGATAGTCACTTCAAATGAATTTAATTTTAGAAAAACAGGCCAGGCACGCGCAGTGGCTCACGTCTGCAATCCTAGCACTTTGAGAGGCAAGGCAGGCAGATCACTCGAACTCAGGAGTTCGAGATCAGCCTAGGCAACGTGGCGAAACTCTGTTTCTACAAAAAGTAAAAATAAAAAAATTAGCCAGGTGTGGTGGCACCTGCCAGTAGTCCCAGCTACTTGGGGGACTGAGGCAAGAGTATTGCTTGAACCCAGGAGGTTGAAGCTGCAGTGAACCAAGATCATGCCACTGCATTCCAGCCTGAGTGACAAAGTGAGATCCTGCCTAAAATAAAAAAATTAAAAAAAAAAAGAAAAACAGAAAAAGGTCATTTCTTGTTTTTGTTGTGTAAGTGCATGTACACACACATTTCTCAAATGCCAAAGTTTGTGACGAATGCAGTCTTTCATGAAGTAAGGCCGCTTTAAGGCTACCCTAGGCGTAAAGGCAGTCTCACTCCCTTGCATTCCCACATGCTGTCCAGAGCAGTCAGTCAAGAGTGGGATCACAGCAAGCGCACTGTGAACTGCTCATTTCCCACAAACCTCCTTATTTGTGCTGCCACCTGAGCACATCTCTAGGGGTATAGATTATCAGGTGAAGACCCTCTGTCACAGGTGTTCTGGAGAAAAAGCCCACAACATCTTATACCAACGAGTGTGTGGAGAACTTAAATAAAGATTTATTAGGTAGGTGCAAAAGCAATTACAAGTTACGTTTGCACCAACCTAATAAATACCAGCATCTTTGCCTTCATGAAGCTTACAATTTAGTTTAGGAGGCAGAGTATCACAGGCAGGATCCTTTTCAAAATAGCAGGCAACCTCTCAATCGATTCAGTCATATGTTGAAAAATCTATTATTTCTCAAGTGCCAATCCAAGTACTTTACACACTTAATAAAAACTGTCCTAAAAGTCATATGGTGACATCTATTAGTTTTTGGTTATCCAGCTTCATTTCACTACAATTGACTTGATATCCTTTTCAGGTATCACCTTTCCTCTGCTGTGGGTAGTATGGATAGGAATGTCAACCAACATGCCCTGCCCTCCCACTATTCACAGGGTCACCTGACCCCAAGCTTGGCCAATCATACTCTGTCTCCTGGACCACTGACTGTGGAGCTGAATAACACAGGAAAGTTCATTTGCTCTGGTATTTGGGTCCCCAAATCTGCCTTGGTTCCTGTCCTTTATCAAGCTCGGTTCTCCAGGTTAGGCTTGGTGGCTCATGACTGTAGCACATTGGGAGGCTGAGGGGGTGGATCACCTGAGGTCAGGAGTTCAAGACCAGCCTGACCAACATGGTGAAACCCCGTCTCTACTAAGTACAAAAAATTAGCTGGGTATGGTGGCGCATGCCTGTAACTCCAGATACTTGGGAAGCTGAGGCAGGAGAATCGCTTGAACCTGGGAGGTGGAGGTTGCAATAAGAGCAAATCCCACCTCAAAAAAAAAAAAAAAGCTTGGTTTTCTGGATCTGCCTTTGTTTGTTTTACGTACTTAATATCTTTCTAATCAATTTCTTTTTTTTTTTCTTTTTTGTTAGGTTAGCTGATTTCTGTCATTGGCAACCCATCATCCCCAGTGCAGTCTTTCTTTTTAAGACAGAGTCTTGCTCTGTCTCCCAGGCAGGAATGCAGTGACAGGATTTTGGCTCACTGCAACCTCCTACACCTGGGTTCAAATGATTCTCATGCCTCAGTCTCCCAAGTAGCTGGGATTACAGGCACACACCACCACGCCCAGCTAATTTTTGTATTTTTAGTAGAGACAGGGTTTCACCATGTTGGCCAGGCTGGTGTTGAACTCCTGACCTCAGGTGATCCACCCACCTCAGCCTCCTAAAGTGCTGGGATTACAGGCGTGAGCTACCATGCCTGGCCCCCAATGCAATCTTTATAAACAAACTAAATGTCAGAGAGCTTAAATTATTTGCTCAAGGTCACATGACTAACTGCTGCATCTGGAATCTGACCTCCACACTCCACAGCTCTGCATGAAGTACAATATTTATATAGTACAATATGTATAGGCAAGTTCTCAGGCATGCACAGAATAGTGGATGACAAACGTTTCTTCTCTTTAACTGTTAATCAGTCCCTAGGTCCACTCAAATATCTTACGGTGTTGATGTTTAGCTTCTTTCAGCTTCTTAAGAAGCTTTTTATTCAATTAAGGTTTTGGGTTGCTTTTTGTGTCACTAAAAAACTCTGAATAATATGTAAACTTAGATACTTATTTCAAACTTTTTCCTTGTATAAGGCAAAAAACAATGCCTTAAAAATATTTATCATGTTAATATTCAAGGTAGTAATTTTAGATTTAGGCTGTTAGGGCCAGTCACGGTGGCTCATGCCTGTAAACCCAGCATTTTGAAAGGCTGAGGCAGGCGATCACTTGAGGTCACGGGTTCGAGACCACAGGTGTTGGGTGCACCAAAATCTCACAAATCACCACTAAAGAACTTACTTATGTAACCAAACATCACCTGTTCCCCGATTACCTACAGAAAAAAAAAAAAAAAAAAGAGTTCTAGACCAGCCTGGCCAACGTGGTGAAACCAGTCTCCACTAAAAATACAAAAATTAGCCAAGCATGGTGGTGGACACCTGTAATCCCAGCTACTCAGGAGGCTGAGGCAGGAGAATCACTTGGAACCTGGGAGGCAGAGTTTGCAGTGAGCCAAGATTGCACCACTGTACTCCAGCCTGAGCAACAGAGTGACCCTCTGCCTCGATAAAATAAAATAAAATAAAATAAATTTTAAAAATAAAAAAAAAATACTCTGGGCACAGTGGCTCTCACCTGTAATCTCAGCACTTTGGGAGGCCAAGATAGGTGGATCATCTGAGGTCAGGAGTTCGAGACCAGCTTGACCTAACATGGTGAAACCCTGTCTTTACTAAAAATGCAAAAATTAGCCAGGTATGGTGGTGCATGCCTGTAATCCCAGCTGCTTGGGAGGCTGAGGCAGGAGAATGGCTTGAACCTGGGAGGCAGAAGTTGCAGTGAGCCAAGATAGTGTCATTGCACTACAGCCTGGGCAACAAGAGCGAAACTCGGTTTCAAAAATAAAAAATAAAATAAAAATAGATTTAGGCTGTTAGGAAAGATGTCATCTCTCCCTAAGTGGTCTGAACAACTGCTGTGGTTCCAGCAATTCCCATGTCCTATTAGCAAAAATGTACAAAACGATCTAGAAATGTAGGTATTACTGTGAAACATATTCAGTTATAATGAATTTTCAATTAACATCTATGGTACACTATGTGTTGAAAATCAACACACATTATGAGTAACCACAGGAAGCACTCAGCCTGAGGGAAATTATTTCTCCTCTATATTCAAAAGCACACAGGCACAAACACACAGAATGCATGACTACCTCTGAATGGCAGGGGGCCACCTTAGGAGGCCTTCTACTTGAGGTGGGGTGACTTAGGTGCCACCCACTGGTGGTAACAAGAGTTCAAGTAAGGTTGTGATACTTTTTTTTCCCCCCTTATAATTATCTTTATCGGATCTGTTTTCAAAGATGGGATTGCATTTCCCTAGTTCTTGGAAACGGGATCAATCATGAGCTCATATAACTGCTCTGTAACTCATCTCCCACAAGGAGGTAGTACCTTCACTTTCAAATGAAGGGATAAAGAGCAAATTCTCTAATGAAAAGGAAGAGCAAAATTTTCACAAGTAATATGAAGCTTTGGTAAGTAATGTCTCCAAGCAAGTGGGCAGTGGAGGAAAGTTCTAAGAACCGCTGGGCATGGTGGCTCATGCCTGTAATCCCAACACTTTGGGAGGCCGAGGTGGGTGGATCACCTGAGGTCAGGAGTTCAAGACCAGCCTGGCCAACATGGTGAAACCCCATCTCTAGCAAAAATACAAAAATCAGCTGGGCGTGGTGGTGCACGCCTGCAATCCCAGCTACTCTGGAGGCTGAGACCCAAGAATTGCTTGAACCCAAGAGGCAGAGGTTGTAGTGAGCCGAGATGGTGCCACTGCACCCCAGCCTGGGCAACAGAGTGAGACCCTGTTTGAAGAATTAAAAAAAAAATGTTATAAGAACCAAACTTAGCCTTGTAAGAGTTAACAGGAAGCAGGAGGCAGGACTCAGCACATTTCAGGGTGTGATCAGGTTGGGATAAATACCTAGGCTGAACTTCAGCCTTCCTCCTGATAGTAAGCCAAACTCACTAAATAATCTTGTCTCCAATTCCTCTCCCTGCGCCAGTCCTGGCAGATGCACAATAATCCTCTGGATAGATTGAGTGCCCATGGGATTGTTCAATTGCACATTTGTTCTTATAGGCTGGCGTCCCATCACAATGATTCGATTGTTTCATCCACAGTGGGAGTGAGTTTGGGGAGAAACACTACACCTATGATTACATAATTGTCTTCTCACTGCCATGGAAGTCTGTATTCACCAAGAAATTTGCATCCCAGAAATTGTTGCATTCATGTCAATGCCTTCTTGTTTTTTTCTTTCTGATCTTGAAGGAGAACGAAGGATTGAAGGGAAAGGCTGCTTCTGACTATCCCTGAAAATAACATAAAACATTTAACAGTACAGAGAAGGAGTCAGACAGAAAAGAATGATAAGATACACACAAATAGATGTGGAAAATGACCAGGGCGAGCTGAGATCTGCTTAGTAGAGTAGGAAAGGCTGCCCAGTTAAATGATACAGAAAGCAGAACAAGATGTTAAGTAGCAAGCCATGACTAAAACCTTAATCAAGTAGAGCACTCATCTGTGTTCTAGAGATCATCCTGATCCAACTCCCATAAAAAGTGGAATTCTTTCCTACACATCCCTACTAGGTATCCAGCCCATCTCTCTGGAATACTTACATTAGGAAATGCACCACTTAATGAGGAAGACTTTTGGAGTCCAGTTGCGTGTTAGAAGTTCTAGCTATGCGTTCGGTTAACATTATTTGAGCCATTTTCACTTCTCAGTTGCTCAAGTGAAAAGGCACACCCAAACACACAAAAAAGCGGCTCTCAAACCGTAGCGTAAACATGAGTCACCTTTGGGATCCCATTCTAAGGTATGAATTCTCAGATCTCACCCAAGACCTACCAAATCAGACCCTCTGGAGGTATGTCCCAAGATTTGCAATTTCATTGAGTATATCAGGTGATGTGTGTACAGAACTACATTGAGAAACAATGCCGATAATTATCTGCTAGGATTTTTTCTACCAAAAGTTAGTTTAAATGCTCATCCCATACCTGTTAGTATTATAAGAGAGCCTTCTTTGACTATGAGCATCAACTGCCTCATGCAAGAAGAAGGCTGATGTTTTAGTTATTAAAATTATTGCTTGCCTAAAGGTTGGGCATGGTGGCTCTTGCCTGTAATCCCAGCACTTTGGGAGGCTGAGGCGGTCGGATCACTTGGGGTCAGGAGTTCGAGACCAGCCTGGCCAACATGGGGAAACCCCATCTCTACTAAAAATACAAAAATTAGCCAGCTGTGGTGGTGTGTGCCTGTAGTCTCAGCTACTTGGGAGGATGAGGCACAAGAATTGCTTGAACCTGAGAGGCAGAGACTGCAGTGAGGCGAGATTGTACCATTGCACTCCAGCCTGGGCAACAGAGCAAGACTCTGTCTCAAAAAACAAAAAATAAACAAACAAAAAACAATAAAATTACTACTTGATGGAAGTCTGTTTCATTCTTAGAGCCAAATTTTGCTATTTTTTAAACTTCAACACTAATCATAATAATGACAGACAAAAAATGACTAAGTTTAGAACCATTATCGGAGATAATAATCAGACCTCCTGAGAATAAGAACTCAGGCTTTTTGGCAGCCAAAACATCAAAAAGAAAAAGACTGAGAGTGAAGCAGAGCAACAAAAATCATGAGTAGATTAAGAAATATTTGAAAGCTGTTGAAATTTAGATTTTTGAAAGAAAAGTTATTATTCTGATTGCTCCTGTTTCTTTAAACTTTACTCCAAATCATACATCTGATTTTCATAACCTGATCTCAGATTGTGAAAGCAATGTCATACACATTGAGATAAAGCACTATCTTCTTATAATTCGTTATTTCTCCTCTCTGTCCTACACCTGAGGAAGCCTAGCCATTGGGTCCATCCGTGTCTTCGTCTCTTTGGGCTGCTACAACAGACATCAAATACCATAAACTGAGTGGCTTATAAACAATAAATAGTTACTTCTCCCTTTTCTGGATCTTGGTTAAGTCCAAGATCAAGGCGCTGGCAGGTGTCTGGTGAGGGCTGCCTCTTTGTAGATGGCACCTTCTATGTCCTCACATGGTAGAAGGGGCAAGGAATCTCTTTCCAGCCACTTTCATAAGGGCACTAATTCCACTCATGAGGGCTCTGACCCAGCAACCTCATCCTTTCCCAAAGTCTCTGCCTTCTAATACCTGATCACTTTGAGAGTTAGGATTTTAGCGTATGAATTTGGAGGGGATGTAAACATTCAGACCATAGTAGTTCATATCCCCAGACGACGTCTTAGGTCACAACTTGCCAGGCAGCATGGGCAATGCTATAATAGCTAATAAGAACATCTAACCATTTTCCAAAACTTTTTACATGTGTAATTTCATTAAAAATTCCCAACACAGGTCCTACTATTTTTATTTCCATCTGACGATTGAGGGGGTAGACTCAGAAAGTAAAGTAATTGGCCCAAGTTCACAGAGTTAGTAAGTGGTGAAACCAGGATCTGACTCAAAACTTGTACACTTAAGACCTACACTACTCTGCCCCCTTAGCAATGGATAATCAGCTTCCCCCAAATTGGCACAGACACCACATAGATGAGCATCCCAGCCTGGTGTCTAAGCACCTCTTTTCTTCTCTTCTTATTTATTTATTTGTTTATTTGTTTCTCTCTTTTTTTTGAGATAGGATCTCACTTTTTTACACCGGTTGGAGTGCAGTGGTGCGATCTCGGCTCACTGAAACCTCTGCCTCCCAGGTTCAAGCTATAACCTCCCACCTTAGGCTCCTGAGTAGCTGGGACCACAGGTGTGTGCCATCACGCCAACGCTAAGTTTTATAGAGACAGGGTTTTGGCATGTTGCCCAGGCTGTTCTTGAACTCCTGAGCTCAGGTGATCCACCTGCCTTGGCTTCCCAAAGTGCTGGGATTACAGGTGTGAGCCATTGTGCCAGCCTATAGCGAATTTCTTTTTTTTCCTTTTTTTTTTTTTTGAGACAAAATATCATTCTGTCACCCAGGCTGGAGTGCAGTGGCACAATCTCAGCTCACTGCAACCTCCACCTCCTGGGTTCAAGCAATTCTCACTCCTCAGCCTGCCTAGTAGCTGGGACTACAGGTGTGCACCACCACATCTGGCTAATTTTTTTGTATTTTATTAGAGACATGGGTTTCACCATGTTGCCCAGGCTGGTCTCGGAATCCTGGCTTCAAGTGATCCACCTACCTCAGCCTTCCAAAGTGCTAGGATTATAGATGTCAGCCACTGGGCCCAGCTGAATTTCTTAAGAACACTGCATTTGACTTTTCCTTCCATCATGCCCGAAAATGGAATAATGCTCACTCAATAATCATCATTATCACCACCATTGCCAACACCATTGCCATCATCTTGATAGATGGAAGAAAATCCTGGGGAATGTGACAGGGGCATTTTCACTCTTTTTTTTTTTTTTTTTTTTGAGACGGAGTCTCGCTCTGTCGCCCGGACTGGAGTGCAGTGGCCGGATCTCAGCTCACTGCAAGCTCCGCCTCCCGGTTTACGCCATTCTCCTGCCTCAGCCTCCGGAGTAGCTGGGACTACAGGCGCCCGCCACCTCGCCCGGCTAGGTTTTTTGTATCTTTTAGTAGAGACGGGGTTTCACCGTGTGAGCCAGGATGGTCTCGATCTCCTGACCTTGTGATCCGCCCGTCTCGGCCTCCCAAAGTGCTGGGATTACAGGCTTGAGCCACCGCGCCCGGCCATTTTCACTCTTTTAACAATAACCTGGACTAATCTCTACACCTGGGCCATATCTGGCAGGGGCATATAGGGTGTTCTCTTCAGCCAGAGTTCAAATAACAAATAACCATGTTTATTACAACCTGGAGGAAAAGGAGAAAGTTCCCTCTCCCTGTTGGCAGCCCTGTTCTTCTGTTAGAGTGACACTAGGATGGAATAATAAGGTGAAGATTAGTGTCTCCTGGATGAAGAGTTTAAAGATTCCAGGAGGAAGGATAACACATGAATATAAAGTGTGTAATTACCCATGGTAACAATGCTGCAGCCAGCAAGCTCCCCCCACACACCAGTCATCACAGTGACTGATGGCATCCCCTAATCTCTGCCTTTAACTGACATTACCCATTCCACTCACATTCCTTCTTTGTTGTTATTGCAATCTTTGCTTCATAATAGAAACAGGACAGCAGAGGATTAAATAATTTACCATCTGTCTTCTGTAGGTGGGTGAGAAATTCGGTATGAGGTGATCAACACAGCATGAATGTTACTATGTTCAATGGGGGGGCACCCTTCATAGCAAAAATGAATTCCTTAAGAAGTTTATCTTCGGCTGGGCGCGGTGGCTCACGCCTGTAATCCCAGCACTTTGGGAGGCAGAGACGGGCAGATCACGAGGTCAGGAGTTCGAGACCAGCCTGGCTAATATGGTGAAACCCCATCTCTACTAAAAATACAAAAATTAGCCAGGCATGGTGGCAGGCGCCTGTAGTCCCAGCTACTTAGGAGGCTGAGGCAGAAGAATCGCTTGAACCCGGGAGGCGGAGGTTCCAGTGAGCCCAGATTGCACCATTGCACTCCAGCCTGGGTGACAGAGTGAGACCCCGTCTCAAAACAAACAAACAAACAAAAAAAAGTTTATCTTCAGGAATACGCTCATTCTCTTCCTTCTTCTCTCCTCAGTGATGGTTCCCCCAAGGCTAAAATTAAATGTAGGATAATGAAGAAAACACTGGATCAGGAGACTGGAGATAAGCTCTAGTCTCAGCCCTGGATTTCATGAGCTGAGCTGCTGTGAACATGCAACTTCACTTCACAAAGCGTTCGTTCTCCATCTGATAAATTGGGCAGAAAAAAATTATACTTACTAGGAACTTCAAAGTATATTTCAGTTCATGGCCGGGTAAAGTGGCTCACACCTGTAATCTCAGCACTTTGGGAGGCTGAGGCGGGTAGATCACTTGAGACCAGAAGTTTGAGACCAGCCTGGCCAACATGGTGAAGCCCCATTTCTACTAAAAATAAAAAAGTTAGCCAGGCATGGTGGTGCATGCCTGTAATCCCAGCTATTAGCCAGCTACTCAGGAGGCTGAGATACAAGACTCACTTAAATCAGTGAGGCAGAGGCTGCAGTGAGCTGATATCACACTGCTGCACTCCAGCCTGGGCAACACAGTGAGGCCTTGTCTCAAAAAAAAAAACAAAAAAAAAAGTGTATTTCAGTTCTTAAATTTTAGGTGAAAAAAACAACTTCTACTTGTTAGCGATTAAAAAACTCATTTACTATTAACAACAACCAACAGCTTTGGTTTACTGTTTACAAGAACTAGACCAGGCATTTGTTTATACTAAATTTGTAAAGAAAACACTCTTTTTGGATATGTTAACCGAGGTTCAGAACAGTACAAATGAAAGAATGTAAGATGAGAGTCTCTCTCATGCCCACAAACAGACAAAAAAGCGAAAAGATATATCATAAAGCTATATTATTTTAGGACAGTGTAGTATTGTTGTAGACAGATAGACAAATGCAACAGAATTGAAAATCCAGAAACTAAACCCCATACACAGACACTTGACTTATGATGAAGGCAGCTGCAGAAAAGAGAACTTTTATAATGATAAAAGGTCCAATCCATGAGAAGGATATGAAAATTAAAAACATACATGCACCCAACAAGAAAGCCCTAAATTACATGAAACAAAACTCACAGAATCCAATAGATAAACAAGTATTTTGACCTAATAGTTTGGTCCCACTTTCAATAAAGCATAGCACATCTAGGCAGAAGATCACTTTAGATATATAATATGTATACAAAATCTATGACCAGTAATTATACTCCTAAATATGTACTCAATACTATAACTATAGCATACTTAATTTATGTAAAGTTCAAGAGTATACATATAATCTATGGTCTTAGAATTTCTTCATAGTGGTTACAATAGCAGTTCACTTTGGTTTTTTTGTTTGTTTGTTTTCGGGGTTTTTTTTGTTTTTTTTTGTTTGTTTTTTTGAGATGGAGTCTTGCTCTGTCACCCAGGCTGGAGTGCAGTGGCACAATCTTGGCTCACCGCAACCTCCACCTCCCTGGTTCAAACGATTCTCCTGCCTCAGCCTCCCAGGTAACTGGGATTACAGGCACCTGCCACTACACCCAGCTAACTTTTGTATTTTTTTTTAGAGATGGGGTTTCACCATATTGGCCAGGCTGGTCTCGAACTCCCAACCTCAGGTGATCCGCCCACCTTGGCCTCCCAAAGTGCTGGGATTACAGGCGTGAGCTAGGCCCGGCCTAGCAGTTCCCTTTGTAATAACTGGAGATGTGTATAAATAATTTGTACATTTTCTATATAGTTCAATAAAAAATTGCTTTAACTCCCACCTTTACAATTTATTAGTTGTATGACTTTGGGCAAGTTAGAAATTCTCAGAGCTATAATTTACTCATCTGCAAAATGGGGATCAAGTTTATTATGAGGATTAACTCTAATTAAGTACAATCCCAGTGTTTATTACCACTGAATGTTAAATAAAGATTGGTTTTCCTCTTCCATCCTTCCTCATGCACAATCCCTGTTCCCCCAAACGGCCAAGAGAATGCAAATTGTTGAAAGGCGGACAAACCATTGCATGGGTCCATACCCAGAAAAGCCTGTTGGGATTCTGTCTTGGAGATGGCAATAGGTGTTAAGAGATGATGTTATTCATTCAAATCAAAAAGGAAAAATCAAAATAAAAACAAAAACCAACACAGGTATGAGAGGGAATTTGCCCCAATCTAAGAGAACCTCCCAAGGACAGAGAATCCAGAAGCCACTATAAACAATCAGCATACTTTTAAAGGAAACAGAGCAGTCAGATTCTGTTAAGGAATTTCTGATATTGACCATAAGGTATCCACATTAACCAAGCTGTTTTAGAACTGAAACAGCTGTACAGTGTAACTAGACTCCTGGATGGTCCTTCACCAAAATATTAGACAGAGATGTAAACCGAGTCAAGATTGGCTTGTATCTAGGAATTCCTTACATCTTTAGAATGTTTCATATTCATGAAAACATTCACATTCAGCAAGGACACCACTTAGGGGTTTTGGATACTGCTGTAGTAAATAAGTTATGTGTTTGCGTCTAGTGCACACAGCCCTGACAGCAGGACACTGTTCTTGGAAGAAAAAAAAAGTAGAAGAAAAGAAAACTTGCAGCTGTATGTTCAGCCCCATAAATCTCTCCGCCAAGTATGCAACTGGCTGCAGAGTGACTGTGTGGGAGGAGGCAGGGATCCAGTTCTTGGACAAACACAGGATTCTCTCCAGAGAACTAGTCTTCCTCTAAGCTTTTACGCATTTTAAGCATACTATAGGGCTATGCGGTGCCCCCAAAGAACAGACTGTGCAATTGGCCTTGAAAGAAAGCCAACCATATGGAAGAACGACTACTTTTCACAATAAAACAACAACAATAAGTAGCATTAAAGCATTTTTGTTTCAAATTGAGAAATTCATAGTGCCTGCTGCTCTCATACAGAATCTGCCCCCTTTCATCCCCAATCAATCAAAGCTCTGTTTAAGATCTAGACTCCCTCTTGGTACGCTCCGCTCAGCAGAGTGGGTCAATCACAGGGTGATTGTAGTGTACATAAAAGAGGGGGAGGTATGGGGAACCCTGGTTCAGTCCATACATACTGGATTCCCAAGGTTATGGCAAAAACTTGCCTTCCTGGGAATTCTCTCTAGAGGCATAGATCAGGCTGAACGGAGAATTTGTGACTGACACTGATGGCTCATGTCACCTTCCCATCGGCAACTCATGACAGCTCTAGAAACAATTCCAAGGGCTGCTTACATTAAGGACAGACAGCATTCTCTCATCTGGTGGTTTCTGAACGTTATAAGAAGTATTCAGTTGCACGGTCAGGCGCAGTGGCTCATGCCTGTAATCCCAGCACTTTGGGAGGTCGAGGCGGGCGGATCACCTGAGATCAGGATTTCAAAACCAGCCTGGCCAACATGGCGAAACCCCATCTCTACTAAAAATAGGAAAATTAGCCGGGTGTGGTGGTGGGGACCTGTAATCTCAGCTACTTGGGAGGCTGAGGCATGAGAATCACTTGAACCTGGGAGGTGGAGGTTGCAGTGAACCGAGATTGTGCCACTGCACTCCAGTTGCTGAAAAGAAGGCAACATTTACACGCTATGACCACAAGCTTCTGTGGACTCCCTCCTCTACCACTGAAGGAAAGGTATCTATCACCTAAGAACAAATTCTCACTCTTACATTCCTACACCTCCATACAACATTTGCTTTTACTGTGGATATAGGAAGTTCTTTAGAATACCCCAAAATTTTGAATGGGATGGAAAGGAGCGGTTCCAACAGCAAGAGACACATTCTTTTCTTTTTTCTTTTTTCTTTTTTTCTGAGGCAGGGTCTCACTCTCTCTCACAGGCTGGAGTGCAGTGGTACCATCTCTGCTCACTGCAACCTCCGCCTCCCAGGTTCAAGCAATCCTCCCACCTCAGCCTCCTGAGTAGCTGGGACTACAAAAGCATGCACCACCATGCCTGGCTAATTTTTTTGTATTTTTTTTGTAGAGACAGAGTTTTGCCATGTTGCCTAGGCTGGTCTCAAATTCCTGGATTCAAGTGATCTGCCTGCCTCGGCCTCCCAAAGTGCTAGAATTCCAGACATGAGCCACTGCGCCTGGCCAAGAGACACAGTCTTAACACATATATCACTCCCACACAAGCTTATAGCAAAGAGGAAAGAGGTTCCACGAGGACAAACTTCCTCCTTGATCTCAAATTTTTTCCTCTGTAAGAATCTTTTGCCCAATTATCTGTTTGGCTTTAATAAATGTTTATTAATAACTATTTAACACCCAGAAATTATTTTTCTTTTTTCTGGATTATGCCAAAAATGCAAAATTAATATAACAAAGATTTTAAAAGATTAAGTACTAAACAAGATGCAGTATTAAAGTTACTAATCATGGCCAGGCACGGTGACTCACGCCTATAATCCCAGGACTTTGGGAGGCTGAGGCAGGTGGATCACTTGAGGTCTGGAGTTCGAGACCAGTCTGGCCAACACAAAGAAACCCTGTCTCTACTAAAAATACAAAACAATTAGCCAGGCGTGGTGGCCGGCGCCTGTAATTCCAGCTATTTGGGAGGCTGAGGCAGGAGAATTGCTTGAACCCGGAAAGTGGAGATTGCAGTGAACTGAGATTGCGCCACTGCACTCCAGCCTGGGTGGCAGGGCAAGACTCCATCTCAAAAAAAAAAAAAAGAAAAAGAAAAAGAAAAAAAAAGGAAAAAAAAAGTTACTAATCATGCAACTAATCACATTACAGCTTTGTTTTTATAAATACAATGCATTTTTTCATATTTATATTTCATTCATAGGGGGTGATTTAGGATGTGTTAGTGACATTATCTAACCTGTAAGGGTGAGTCAACATATCCCATTCCCCTTATTCTTCCTCCAAGGTGGTGCTGCTCTCATCTCAGCTAAGAATACAATGCATGTGCGTGTGTGTGTGTGTGTGTGTGTGTGTGTACATGCTTTGCAGAGACACACAATTATACCACCATCTTGTTGGTAGTGTTTTGGTGGGAAAAGTAAGAGGATTGTAAATAGAACTAAGCATGGAGCAACCTCTTTTTGGGTGTGATGAGATCGGGACTAAGCAACCTTCAACATCCTTTGCTGGATGCCCCCAGGGGAGAGCGCCAAGTAGCTGGTTTCTGTTCCAGAGCCCCTTTGTCTCGCTGTGTCACACAGGCTGGAGTGCAATGGCATGACTTTGACTCACTGCAGCCTCCACCTCCTGAGTTCAAGCAAGTCTCCTGTTTCAGGCCCCCGAGGAGCTGGGATTACCGGTGTGAGTCAGCAGCCCCTTCCTTTGTCTACCAATACATGGCCATATTCAGGACCAAGCAAGTTGTGGGACAGGGATTGGGGTTGCCAATCAAGGTACTCTGGACTGACTCAGTTCAGGAAGTCATGCTAAAGGCTTAAGAGAGTGCTGTATACTGACTTGGCTAAAGATCAGGAGTAAATCCTTGCCTGGCAATTAAAAAGTGGATGTGGGCCAGTGAGCTATCTGTGTCTTGTCATCTTTAGGAGCCTAGCACACCAGTCAGAGAAATCTATGGATTTGGAGATTGAGATCCCTCCAAATCTTCATTCCTAGAGAACATCTAACCTCTGGCAGAGTGAATAACATTTTGCCAATATCAGCCTGATGGAAAACTACGCATCAGAAAAGTCAGGTAATATCACACATTTGAAGGGTGCTGTGATATAATGGAAAGACCAAGGGCTCTGGAGCCAGACAGACCTGGGCTAGCTTGGCTTCTGGCTCTGCCACGTAGTTACACAACAAGAGGCTGTGACTCAAACTCTTTCAGCCTCAACTATGAAATACAGCTCACAGCTAGACACAGTTGCTCACACCTGTAATCTCAGCACTTTGGGAGGCAGAGGTGGGTGGAACACCTGAGGTCAGGAGTTCGAGGCCAGTCTGACCAATATGGTGAAACTCTGTCTCTACTAAAAATACAAAATTAGCCAGGTGTGGTAGTGCATGCCTGTGATCCCAACTACTTGGAAGGCTGAGGCAGGAGAATTGCATGAACCCGGGAGGCAGAGGTTGCGGTAAGTTGAGATCATATCATTGCACTCTAGCCTGGGCAACAAGAGTGACACTTTGTTTCAGAAAAAAAAAAAAAAAGAATGACATATCCAGTAGCATGTATTAGGTATGACACTCACCAGAAGCTCTCTAACCCCCTTATCAGGCCTTCCCCACTTCTCCTTTACTGGATGAATCTCACATTCATTCTCCCCATTCCTGGCTCACACTTGCACTGAGCACATTTTCTGGACCAGTTATGAGAAAGAACATGAATTAAATAAGAGGGTGGAGCTTTGTGGTGTCAACTTGGCAGAACCAGTTCTCTGAAGTGAGAGCTACATTTTTCAGAGTCCCTTTCCTGCACAGTTCCAGATTCAAGTTGGCCAGAAAAGAACTTTCCATAATACCTGGAAGGTGGAAGTGAAGCAGCCGCCATGACTCATGGCTGCTATGGTTAAATGCAGTGAGAGGTAGAGGCAGAGGTACTGAAGGATTTTTCAGCTCAGCTTTGCTCTCCATTGCTCCACATGCAGTTCTGCTCCCCAGCTGATGGCCCTACTGACCAACAGTGGAATCAAGGCCCCCGCCAGCCAACAAGGTCACAGCCTTCATCACTAGCTTCACTTGTGGTCCCACTCTGGAACCTTCAGGAATAAAAGCTAGTGTTGGCTGGGTGTGGTAACTCACACCTGTAATCCCAGCACTTTGGCAGGCAGAGGCAGACAGATCATTTGAGGTCAGGAGTTCGAGACCAGCCTGGCCAATGTGGTGAAACCTCATCTCTATTAAAAATATAAAAAATTAGCTGGGCATGGTGGCAGGCACCTTTTAAGCCCAGCTACTTGGGAGGTTGAGGCAGGAGAATTGCTTGAACACTGGAGGTGGATGTTACAGTGAGCCAAGATCATGCCATTACACTCCAACCTGGGTGACAGAGCGAGATCCTGTCTCAAAATAAAAAAGAAAGTTAGTGTCATATAAGAAGTTTTGGGAACTATAAGTAACTGAAGTGCTTGCTGAGGGCTCAGGGAATATGGAATGAATATTAGAAAAGGAAATTATTAATACAGAGGCTAGATGCTGATAGGTTACAACCTGTTCTCTGAAATGAGAGGTAAAGGCGGAAGTGCTATTAGTTTCTAACTTGTTCTCACTCTCCCGCACTCTGTGTCCAGCTCTTCATCCCAACCGCCAGCCCTGCAAACAGGGAGAAGCCTCAGCTCACCACCAGGCCCTTTCTTTTTCCTAGACTGGTAAAAAAGGACTCCTCCCTCAGGCTTGAGACAGAGGATGAAAGAGCTAGATCTCAAGTCACAGCAGTGGGAATTGAAAAGTGTAAAAATGGAAGCTCCCCAGGTTTGAGCAGGGAGGCTGAGGAGGCAACAGAGCTCCCAGTATCAAGGCTGATTTGAAGAAAAATGTTGGCAATGATGGAAATGGGGAAAGGGATTAACAGGAGAAGGAAGTTTAAGGTAAAGATGATTAGAGACTTAGACGCATCACTTGTGTTGATGAGATGTGCTGGCACTGGTGTCTGGGATGGGATGGAATATGGGCAGGAGCTCTGAGGAAGCATGGGGTGCAGTCAACTTTGGGAGGTGATGGATAAAATGGGAGGGATGGGCACGAAATCCTTACAGCAGGATGGAGCATGTAAGTAAATGCAAATATGCATTTATTATTATTACTGTTATTATTGTTTTGAGACGGAGTCTCACTCTGTCTCCCAGGTTGGAGTGCAGTGGCACAATCTTGGGTCACTGCAACCTCTGCTTCCTGGATTCAAGCAATTTTCCTGCCTCAGTTTCCCAAGTAGCTGGGATTATAGGTGCATGCCACCACACCTGGCTAATTTTTGAATTTTTAGTAGAGATGGAGTTTCACCACGTTGCCTAGGGTGGCCTTGAACTCCTGACCTCAGGTGATCCACCCGCCTCGGCCTCCCAGAGTGCTGGGATTACAGGCATGAGCCACTATGTCTGGCCTTTAAAAATAATTTTTTGAAGAGATGGAGTCTCATTATGTTGCCCAGGTTGGTCTCAAATTCCTGAGGCTCAAGTAATCCTCCCACCTTGGGCCCCCAAAGCGCTGGGATTATAGGCAGGAGTCACTAGTATTTTTAAAATCCAACTTTATTTTTTAAGGTAGTTTTAGGTTCACAGCAAAATTGAGAGGAAGCTATAGGACTTCCCATATGCCTCCTGCCCCAAATGGGTACAGCGTCCCTCATTATCAACATCCCCCACCTGAGTGGTACACTTATTACAACTGATGAACCTGGAGGTTGCAGTGAGCCTAGATCAAGCCACTGCACTCTAGCCTGAGTGACAGAGCCAGACCCTGTCTCCACAACAAAAAAATTGATGAGGCTGGGCATGGCGGCTTATACCTGTAATCCCAGCACAAGGCGAGTGCATCATTTGAGGTCAGGAGTTCAAGATCAGCCTGACCAACATGGTGAAATCCCATCTCTATGAAAAATACAAAAATTAGCCGGGTGCGGTGGCACGCCTCTAATCCTAGCTACTGGGGAGTCTGAGGCACGAGAATTGCTTGAAACAAGGAGGTGGAGGTTGCAGTGAGCCAAGATCACACCACTGCACTGCAGCCTAGGCAACACAGAGAGACTCCAGCTAAAAAAAAAAAAAAAAAAAAAAAATTTGATGAACCTACACAATACGTCATTATCACTCAGAGTCTACAGTTTACACTGGGGTCACTCTTAGTGTTGCTTATGCTATGGCTCTGGTCAAATGTATAATGACATGCACCTACCATTATAGTATCAGACAGAGTAGTATCCCTGCCCTAAACATTTGAACAGGTACTTTCTCTAGTTAATTTATTTTAATACCTATCCTATTTCCACAATATCAGAAATAACTGAAGAGAAAGGACATTTGACTCCCGCAGGATTGGAGACACTAAAGTCTGTTTTCTGCAGATACATCAGAGCCCAGGATTCCAACTTACACAGGCGAGGGTCCGCCATGGTATTTGGCCTCCCTGGCTTGGCCAAGGCAGGGGACACCCATGCACCCCCAGGCTTACGAGGATATGATTTGCGCCTGGTCCTGATTACTCTGGCTCTAGAAAGTGAAACTTGATCTCATTAACCCAGCTGTGGGTACATGCAGGCAGTCACCCTGCCCAGAACACAGGGCAGTTAAGGCCCCAGCAATTACACAGCTGGCCACATGTGGCCAAGATAAAGACAGCTTTCTCCTCAGAGACAGAGGGGCTCTCTGGGCCTCCCTTATGCAGATAGCTGGCATTCTGTACTCTCTCCATTGCAAGAGTAAGGCCCATTTAACACCCTGCTCTGTGAACTTTCCCTCAGTCAGCACAAAATCCTGCCAAAATGGAGTGGATATGGGTCTAGGTATTATGAGGAGGGATGGGGAGAACTAAACATTTTCTTTTCAGCAGAAAAAAAATCCATATTTTAAAACTCAGTTGGGTGCGATGGCTCACGCCTATAGTCCCAGCACTTTGGGAGGCCAAGGTGGGTGGATCATCTGAGGTCAGGAGTTCAAGACCAGTCGGACCAATATGGTGAAACTCTGTCTCTACTAAAAATACAAAAATAAGCCGGGCATGATGGTGTGTGCTTATAGTCTCAACTATCTGGGAGGCTGAGACAGGAGAATCGCTTGAACCCAGGAGGCGGAGGCTGCAGTGAGCCAAGATCACGCCACTGTACTCCAGCCTGGGTGACAGAGTGAGACTCTGTCTCAGTAAATAAGTAAATAAATAAATAAAATAAAACTCAAGACTCAAAGCATATTTGAATTAACAAGATATTGCCCTCCTTGAACTTTCCTTGGGACAGTATGAAGGATATTTTCCTGTTCTTTAAAAAAGTGTCCGTCGCTCAAAGAGAACAGTAGAGGCTTTCTAGGGTACAAGACCAAAGCCGTTCACGGGTGCGCTCACTAGGTATGGTACACAAAACAAGAGCTATATTTTACACTGGCAGTTAGACAGGCCAGGTGTCTTGCATGTCACATGGCACAGGTATAATGATTCAAAGTAACCAAGATGAGTGCACGAGCAATATCGATTTTTTTCTTTTTTTTTTTTTTAGATGGAGTTTTGCTCTTGTTGCCCAGGCTGGAGTGCAATGACGCGATCTCGGCTCACTGCAACCTCCGCCTCCCAGGTTCAAGCGATTCTCCTATTTCAGCCTCCCCAGTAGCTGGGATTATAGTTACATGCCATCATGCCTGGCTAGTTTTTGTATTTTTAGTAGAGATGGCATTTCACCATATTGGTCAAGCTGGTCTCGAATTCCTGACCTCAGGTGATCCTCCTGCCTTGGCCTCCCAAAGTGTTGGGATTACAGGCAGGAGCCACTGTGCCTGGCTACGATATTTCATTTTCAAAAACTGTTTTTAGATTTGGAGGGGCTGGACATGGTGGTTCATGCCTATATACTAGCATATTGGGAGGCCAAGGTGGGTGGATCACATGAGGTCAGGAGTTCGAAACCAGCCTGGCCAACATGGTGAAACCCCATCTCTATTAAAAACACAAAAAAATGAATTGGGCGTGGTGGCAGGCACCTGTAATCCCTGCTACTTGGGAGGCTGAGGCAGGAGAATTGCTTGATTTGCTGGAAGAGGGAGGTTGCAGTGAACCAAGATCATGCCATTGCACTCCAGCTTGGGTGACAGAGAGAGACACCGTCTCAGGAAAAAAAAAAAAAAGAAAAGAAAAAAAGATTTGGAGCTGTTTCTTTGCTTGGTTTGCTCCATGAAAATTTTTACATCATGTGGAGCTAATAAATTCCCAAATGTGTGTGCAACTGATACTGTGCAAGGAAATACTGCAATGTCAAAAGTACATCGTTTAGGCCGGGCATAGTGGCTCATGCCTGTAATCCCAGCACTTAGGGAGGCCAAGGTGGGTGGCTCATTTGAGGTCAGGAGTTCAAGACCAGCCTGGCAAACATGGTGAAACCTCGTCTCTACTAAAAGTACAAAAAAAGTTATCTGGCCATGGTGGCTTGTGCCTGTAATCCCAGCTACTCAGGAGGCTGAGGCAAGAGAATCACTTGAACCTGGGAGGTGGAGGTTACAGTGAGCCGAGATCATGCCACTGCATGCCAGCCTGGGTGACAGAGCAAGACTCCATCTCCATGAAAAAAAAAAAGAAAAAAGAAAAAAAAAAGTACATCATCTAAATACCTTCACAGTGTATTTCATAAGCAAACTGTGAAACACCACCTTCCATTTGAATTTGAGGCATGAAAATCAATGCAGCCCTTTATCCAACAACATGACCAGATTATGCAGCATCACATCCATCTTTAAGAGGTCTGGGCCAGTAGGCTCCCTCTAAGCTCCACATTAAAATTGCCTGGGAGTTTCCAAACAGTGCTGATGTCTGGGCCTTACCCCAGACCAACTGAGTCTGTATCTTTGGATATTCTCTAGGAGTTTCCCAGCTGATTCCAACACACAGTAAAAGTTGAAAAAATCTAGTCTGGGCATTCACTCAAGGATCTCCATGTTCTTGTTTATGCTGGTTTTAAATAAGAGGATTCTATTCCAGCCCAGTACCTGAAAATGGAATTCATGGCATGCGAGGGTTAGAATGTATTCTTTTTTTTTGAGATGGAGTCTCACTCCCATTGCGCAGGCTGGAGTGCAGTGGCGCAATCTCAGCTCACTGAAACCTCCACCTCCTGGGTTCCAGCAATTCTCCTGCCTCAGCCTCCTGAGTAGCTGGAATTACAGGCAAGCACCACCACACCCGGCTAATTTTTGTATTTTTAGCAGAGACAAGGTTTCGCCATGTTGGCCAGGCTGGCCTCGAACTCCTGACCTCAGGTGATCCACCTGCCTCAGCCTCCCAAAATGCCAGGATTACAGGTGTGAATCACTGCGTCCAGACTAGAATTTACTCTTAACTTGGTCCTGAACAACCTCTTTGGGTCTTCATCATGTTACATGTGAAACTGAATTAGTAGTACTTACTTACCTCTATTTCAGAAAGTTGGGAAAATACAATGAGAAATGTGACATCCTCTGACAAATGTTTTACAAAAGAAAGGCATTATTATTCTTATTATTAATTTTTGAGATGGAGTTTCATTCTTGTCGCTGAGGCTGGAATACAATGAGGCAATCTCGGCTCACCGCAACCTCCATCTCCCGGGTTCAAGTGATTCTCCTGCCTCAGCCTCCCAAGTAGCTGGGATTACAGGCATGCGCCACCACACCCCACTAATTTTGTATTTTTAATAGAGATGGGGTTTCTACGTGTTGGTCAGGCTGGTCTCGAACTCCCAGCTTCAGGTGATCCACCCACCTCGCCTCCCAAAGTCCTGGGATTACAGGCGTGAGCTACCACACCCGGTAGGCATTATTATTATTAAGAACAGTTGAGGCCAGGCGCGGTGGCTCACACCTGTAATCCCAGCAATTTGGGAGGCTGAAGTGGATGGATCACGAGATCAGGAGATCAAGACCATCCTGGCTAATGTAGTAAAACCCCGTCTCTACTAAAAATACAAAAAATTAGCCAGACATAGTGGCGGGCGCCTGTTGTCCCAGCTACTTGGGAGGCTGAGGCAGGAGAGTGGCGTGAACCCAGGAGGCGGAGCTTACAGTGAGCCAAGATTGCACTACTGCACTCCAGCCTGGGTGACAGAGAAAGACTTTGTCTCCAAAAAAAAAAAAATTGTGCAAATATGGTACATACATGTGCCCACCTTTTTCCTAAGAATAGGTTCCATAGCTGTTACTGGATTCCCATGGAAGCACATGGCACCCAAATAATGTTAATAACCAGAGGAATCTTTCCAGTTCTAAGTTTCTGATTATTGGTAGTAGAAACAAACAGTACTTTGAGAACTCAAAACATATTTATGTATGGATGGATTTCAAACACATTTTTGACAAAACTATCTTTATCCCAATATTTCATGTACAAAGCAATCCAATGCAAAATCTTAGATAAGAGCCAAGAATAAAAGCTGACCCCATGCCCATTAAGCATTGTCAATGGCTTCCTTCATTTCCTAGAAGTTAGTTTGCAGGTGATCTCAAAAGACCAAAAAATTCACTTCAGCCCAGATTGGGCCTGCTGGATTCAAGACATCCTTGGTCCCCTCCCAGTCTGGAGGCCTTTTGCAGATTCTGACCTTTCATTCCACAGTGGTACTGGTGGAAGAGTATATTTACGCATGGGGACGGTAGCATGGCTGGGATGAAGTCTTAGGGCAAAGGGAGACAAGTCTAACTATGGAACTCAGTCAGAATAAGAACTTGAATCAATGTCAGACAAAACACAGAATGAGCAAAAAACAGATCCTAAAGCCCAGAGTGGAACAAGGTGTCCGATGAGGCTCAGTACAGAATTTGCTTCAGGCTGTCTATAACCACATCCTCAGGATCTACACTTGGTAACATGAGACACTAGAGTTCATGCTTGTGGACTTCATGCCAACAGAAGATACTCATTCAGGAGACAGGCTAAAATTCTGAATATCATATATATCCTAAAGGTCAACAGATTTGGGCTGCTGAAATTCTTGGGATACAGAAAGTTCAAGGACAAGGACAGATTCTTTCTAGTTTCTAGAGCTCAGTCCTTTAAGTTTTAAAAATGTTATTGACTGGAATTTATCACTGCCCCAAAACACCATCTAGCAGCATTATGTTCTCAGAGGATATACCTACCAAGAGCCAATGCAGAGTGAACCCAAATGTAATATGCTTGTCACCACAAGATCAACTAAAGATCAACTGAACTCCTATAATAGGAAAGGTATTTTTGGACAATACCCTCTCTTAAGATAATCAGTTCCACAGGTGTACAATAACAATTCCAAAGCATAAGATCAAGGTCTAGGCATATCTGAATTCATACATGATAGGCAAATTTCTGAACCTTGTTTTTTTCGTCTGCAAAAACGGAGCTAATACCTACATCCCAGGATTATTATAAATGATAAAACAGAGATAATGAACCTAGCATGGTGCCTAGGACATGAGATCACTCAATAAATATTGCTCTAATATATCTTAGAACTATTTTCACCAGTTATTCATGAAATCTACTAAAAGGGGTGGGGGAGGATTCCATGAAAAAACTACCTTTTTAGTAATACAAACACGCTCAGTGCTGTCTGCCTCGGTATCTGACTGAAATAATACATTGTCTGGACATCCATTGACATGCTCAAATTATTTTAGAACATAAAAATGAGTACCAACTTAGT
This sequence comes from Trachypithecus francoisi, assembly GCF_009764315.1. Taxonomy (NCBI): domain Eukaryota; kingdom Metazoa; phylum Chordata; class Mammalia; order Primates; family Cercopithecidae; genus Trachypithecus; species Trachypithecus francoisi. The sequence goes on along the minus strand of NW_022681472.1, from coordinate 74,800,281 downwards.
ACCAGGTAAAATGGTAGGAATTTTCATATAAATTATCTTGTTATTGCTGAGCAGCAGTACATTTTATATTTGTCTTAGATTATAATGATAGTGGTTTGAGGATAAACTTTTAAGAATTTAATTCATATATTAGAAATAGTAAGATGTGAATAAATAGATTCAATCAACTGATCTTTTTTTTAAAGTTTTCAGCACCTCTTAAATGTCATGTAGTGTTACAGGCACTTGAATGAAATTCTGCCAGCTATCTGCTATGACAACAAGCCTTTTTATTCTAGTAAGGTAGAGGGTCTAGAGTAGAATATACACTGTCTCTAGTCACAGAAGTATTAATTTAGTCATGCAACAAACATTTATTGGACATATAGTAAAAAAAAAATTAGATACTATTTCTACACACGTACAGCATATATTCTAGAGGGGTTAAACGTTGGGCATGATAGCATGCACCTGTAGTCCCAGTGACTTGGAAGGCTGAGACAGGAGGATCCCTTGAGCCCAAGAATATGAGGCTGCAGTGAGCTGTGATTATGCCACTGCACACCAGCCTGGATGAGAGAGCAAGACCCTATGTCTTAAAAAAAAAAAAAAAAGCAAGATGAAAAATAAGTATTTGTGAGGAAAGAATATACAAGGATTATGAAAGAGAGGAGAGTAACAAGGGGCTCTACAGACACCCTAGGTGTCATTCACCTTACCCCACTTCAATCTCTGTTTCTTTTGCCCTATAAAATGAAAACTGAAATAGTCAAGTTCCCTGTCCCCCTTAAAGTGACCATGCAACACAATTCTAACCAACGAACTGTGAGCAGAAATGCTATGAAAATTTTCCATCTGTCTCATCAGACTGCTATAGCAAAATACCATAGACTGGGTGGCTTATAAATAACAGAAATTTATTTCTCATAGTTCTGAAGGCTGCAAAGTCCAAGATCAAGGTGCCAGCACATTTGGAGTCTAGTGAAGGCCCACTTTCTGTTTCATAGATGGCGACTGCTAGCTAGCTGTGTTCTCACATAAAGGAAGGGGCCAGGAAGCTCTGTGGGGCTTCCATATAAGGGCAATAATCTCATTCACGAGGGCTCCACTCTCAAAACCTAAGCACTTTCCAAAGGCCCCATTCTAATACCTCACATTGGGGACTGGGTTTCGATATAAGAATTTGGGTGTGGGAGGCGAACACAAACATTCAGACCATAGTACCATTCTAACTGAAAAGAAGGAGACGTTTAAGGTGTAAAACATATGAACTCGGTGAAAAGCCATGAAACAAGAATTCCAGGAGCAAGACACAAAAAGTACAAATGCCCTAAGAGAGTCCAGGCGCAGTGGCTCATGCCTGTGATCCCAGCACTTTGGGAGGCTGAGGCAGGCACATTACCTGAGCTCAGGAGTTCGAGACCAGCCTGACCAACATGGCAAAACCCCATCTATACTAAAAATACAAAAAAAATAGCTGGGCATGGTGGTACACATCTGTAATCCCAGCTACTTGGGAGGCTGAGGCAGGAAAGTCACTTGAACCGGGGAGGCCGAGGTTGTAGTGAGCTGAGATCATACCACTGCACTCCAGCCTGGGCAACAAGAGTGAAACTCGGTCCCCCAAAAAAAAAAAAAAATCTAAAGCCCTAAGAGGGAAAGCTGCCACTGGTTTCAGGAGCTAAAAAGCTAGAATGGAAGGAAGGAAGGAGGAGGGCAGGTCAGGTAGGACTGCTTAAGCCAAGGTAAGGATGCAGTGGGAAACTAATGAAGGATCTCAACTAGGAGTGTGGCATCATTTCCTGATTTCCTTTGGTTGCTTGGTGGGAAATGGATGATAAGGGTGCAAGAGTAGATGAAAAGAGGCCAGCTAGAGCCACAGTAGTACTGGTAAGAGATGATTGTGGTTTGGATTTAGGAAAATGAGGAAAGATGCATTTGAGATGCATTTTGGAAGTACCTATAATCGGAGGGCAAAGAGAAAAGCAAGCATGACTTCTAGGTTTCTGGCCCCAGTAACTGAGTGGATGGTGATATTTACTGAGCTGGAAGAGACTGGAGGAAGAACAGGAATGTGCAAAACAAAGCATTCAATCAACTGAAGCTCCATAATTCCTGTTCCAGTAATCTGACCCTCTGCCAAACAAATGTGTTCCCATTTTGGCTTTCCATCATTTCTTTCTCTCTCACAGACTCTCCTTGGAGAACCATAAGCTGTAACTAGAATGCCAACAATATTTGATTTCATCTGGCAGAAAAAAAATGGTGGGTGGAATTAAGAGACTCTGAAGCTAAAGGCAAAATGACAGACCCAACACTTGACTTTATAGTCTTCATCACGCAATTCTGAAAATGAGTGAAATGTCCAAATATGCCAAAATATGTTATTTGAGAATCTGTCTTTTACCCAGTAACGTTCCTGCCAAATGCACATATCACAGTCTGTAATTAAACATTACATTTAATTAAAATCTTTGTGTATTAACATAGCTTGTAATTAAACATTTGCAAGTCATTAATATCTGTCTTGTCACTAGATCTGAAGCTCCCTGAGGGCAGGGACCTCACTGGCTTTGCTCACAATTGGATCCTCAATACCTGCCACAGTGTACTATATGCAGTAGGTACTCAATAAATACGTGCTGAAGGATGTTTGTACATTTTTTTCTGGTCAATGACAGAAACTATTGGTTTCTCCCCTATATCCAATGACCCACCCCCTTTTCTAATAGAACCCCCATTATTTTTCTGGACACATGGCCACTGTGTCCGTTTCCTAGGACTACAGGAACAAAGCACCAAAAACTGGATGGTTTTAAAAACAGAAATTTTTTTTTGTCTCACATTCTGGATGCTACAAGTATGAAATCAAAGGTTCAGCAGGGTAGGCCATGCTCCTTCTGATAGCTCTAGGGGAGCATCCTTCCTCGTGTCTTCCAGCTTTTGGAGTTTGTCCCCAATCCTTGGCACTCCGTGGCTTATAGATGCACCACTCCAGTCACATGGACAATTCCCCTTTGTGTCTTTACATGATCTTTCTTCTGTGTATGTCTGTCCTGTGGCCAATTTCCCCTTCTTAGGACATCAGTCATACTGGATTAGGCCCACGCTTATGACCTCATCTAAACTTGACTACCTCTATAAGGCCCCTATTTCCAAAGTGAGTCAGATTTTGAGGTACTGGGAGTTAGGACTTCAACATATCTTTTTAGGGGGACTCAATTCAACCCCTAACAGCCATCCAGAATAAATTCTACATTTCCCAGATTCCCTCACACCTAAAGTGCAGCCATGTGTGGTTATGTCCGAAGCTAATGGGATGTAAAAGAAGTCATGTGTGCCACTTCCAAAGGTGTCTTTTATTTTTGTTTATTTATTCATTTTTGAGACGCAGTCTTGCTCTGTCACCCAGGGTGGAGTGCTGTGGCGTAATCTCGGCTCACTGCAACCTCCACCTCCCGGGGTCAAGCGATTCTCCTGACTCATCCTTCCAGGTAGTGGGACTACAGGTGCATGTCACCATGCCTGGCTAAGTTTTTGTATTTTTAGCACATATAGGGTTTTGCCATGTTGGCCAGGCTAGTCTCAAACTCCTGATCTCAGGTGGTCCGCCTGCCTCGGCCTCCCAAAGTGCTGGAATTACAGGCATGAGCAACCATGACCAGGGAGATGGGTTTTTTAAAAAAGGATAGTGCTCTCTGCTTCCCTTCTTTCCTTCTGGGTGGCTAGAATGCAGACCTAATCACTACAGTTCCAGTAGCTGTCTCAACCCTTGAAGTAACCTTGGGAATGGAAGCCAAGGAAAGTAAAAAAAAAAAACAAAATAGGTGACTGAAACCTTGGAGATACAGCTTAGCCCTGAACTGGCCTCCTTCTGGCTTTGACATGAAAACAAAACAAAGAAACAAAAACACCCAAAATACTAAAATACTAATCTTAGTCATTGTTTTGGAGGATTTATGACACTCACAAATGAAGCTAATTGTAACTGATATATAGAATCTTATCTAGGTAACATCGCAGCAGATATAGTAAAGGCACTCTCATGTTTATCTTTACTTCCCAAGATACTTGGGTTAGTCACTGCTATGGACTGAATTGTTCCCTCCCACCCCAAACTCAGATGTTGAAGTCTTGATGCCCAATGTGACTGTATGTGGAATAAGAAAATAATTAGGCTGGGTGTGGTGGCCCTGTATCTACTAAAAATACAAAAATTAGCCGGGCGTGGTAGTGCGTGCCTGTAATCCCAGCTACTTGGGAGACGGAGGCAGGAGAATCACTTGAACCCGGGAAGCAGAGCTTGCAGTGAGCCAAGATTGTGCCACTGCACTCCAGCCTGGGCCACAGAGTGAGACTCTGTCTCCAACAAAAAAAAAAAGAAAAGAAAGTAATTAAAGTTAATGAGGTTATAAAGGTGGGTCCCTATAGGATTAGTGGCCTAATGAGAAGAGACTCCAAAGAGTTCACTGTCTCTTATCTTCCTTGTGGGCACACAGTGAGAAAGCGGCCCTCTGAGAGTCAGGAGAAAGGCCCTCATCTCACCATGCTGGCTCCTGACTTCAGACTTCCATTCTCCAGACCTGTGAGCAAATGAATCTGTTGTTTAAGCCATCCAGTCTGTGGTTTATTATGGCATTCCTAACTGACCGATACTGTCATGGATGAATTCAAGAGTACGTCTTTGAAAAAAGATGCCTAGCTTGGGTTGGATCAGCTTTGAATCTCTTTCAGGTACAGGTCAGTTGAGGGTAGTCCCTGACTTTACAAGTGGGGGCAGTTTCAGCTGAGTGCAGTGGCTCACGCCTGGAATCCCAGCACTTTAAGAGGCCAAGGCAGGAGGATTGCTTGAGCCCAGGAGTTCGAGATCAGCCTGGGCAACATAGGGAGACCCCCATCTCTATAAAATAAAATAAAATAAAATAAAATAAAATAAAATAGATTAAACAAATTAAAAAACAAAAAGTGGGGATAATTTCAGGACTTATCTAGCTTTGAAGAGTCCTCCATAGGGGTGACAGATTTGGCCTCACACTAGTTATTTGGGTATGACCTGGAAAAACAGAGTAGCTGCCTAAGCTTCTGAGGCTTTAGGAGCCTCAAGACTGCCCCTTTCTAAAAACTGGCCCTCGTTACTGTCTTTAAGGATCCAACACAGAGTTAAAAGGCAGAGTTAAAAACCCATAACAGATCAATTCAAGAGAAGCACAGGATTGTACCAAGATGTTTAAAAAACTTTCCATTTATCAGCTTTGGAAAAGAGAACTCTTCCTACTGTTGTGAATAAAAATGTTTAGTGTCAACAAAACGTTAAACAAACTTAGCAATTAGCAAAAATGAACCCACTGATAGGAATATAGTAGTCAATGGGGCTTGAACTTGTAATACCAGCATTTGCTGATTTTTAGATGCACATTTTAGCAATTCTGAAATCAAAGCATATCTTACAATCCATGCTATTTTATTCTATTTTATTTTATTTTATTTTAGATGGGCTCACTCTGTCACCCAGGCTGGAGTGCAGAGGCAGGATCACAGTTCATTTTATTTTATTTTATTTTATTTTAGATGGGCTCACTCTGTCACCCAGGCTGGAGTGCAGAGGCAGGATCACAGTTCACTGTAACATTGAACGACTGTTCTCAAGTGATCCTCCCACTTCAGCCTCCCAGGTAGCTGGGACTACTACATGCCAGCAGTGGCTGACTATGTGCCACTGAGCCTGGCTAACTTTTTCTGTAGAGGTGAGGTCTTGCTATGTTGCCCAGGTTGGTCGTCAAACTCCTGGCTTCAGGTGATCCTCCCACCTCAGCTTCTGTAAGAGTTGCAATTAAAAGTTTCAGCCACCACACCCAGCTACAATCCATGCGTCTTGTATTTGATGAAATATAGTAGACATTTATATGTAGACAAATATAGTAGACATTATAGATGGTTCATTGAATGTCCATCACATGATGGGCATGGGCTTGATACCTCATACACACATTTTTATTTATCCCCATGACCATGCTATGAAGCAATTATTATCGCTACTTAAAAATGAGAAACCTAGACTTAGCTTTTCTAAAACTAGAAAGAATTGGAATAGTATACTGCAATATGGCAGAAACATGTGATTACATAGACCCTCTCCCTCTGTTATCCCCTTTTAGCTACTGTTTTGTTACTTCGTGTTTCATTTGCAAATATAAATGTATCTAAGCAACAATCAGTCAGAAGACTCTGAGTAACAATTATTTAAATAAGCAATATAATGAAAGACACCCAGAAATATTTATTGTTGATTATGAAGCAGCTACTGAGCTAGGACACATTTTCCATTTATTTTTTATGTATTTATTTTTGAGATGGAGTTTTGCTCTTGTCACCCAGGCTAGAGTGCAGTGGTGCAATCGCAGCTCACTGCAACCTCTGCCTCCTGGGTTCAAGCAATTCTCCTGCCTCAGCCTCCCAAGTAGCTGGGATTACAGGTGCCTGCCACCACGCCCAGCTAATTTTTTGCATTTTTAGTAGAGATGGGGTTTTGCCATGTTGGCCAGGCTGGTCTCGAGCTCCTAACCTCAGGTGATCTGCCCACCTTGGCCTCCCAAAGTGCTGTGATTATAAGTGTGAGCAACCGCGCCCAGCCCACATATTCCATTTAATCATGACTATTACCAGCCCTATTTTATTTTATTTTATTTTATTTTATTTTGAGACTCGCTGTGTCACCCAGGCTGGAGTGCAGTGGTGTGATCTCAGCTCACTGCAACCTCTGCCTCCTGGGTTCGAGTGATTCTCCTGCCTCAGCCTCCTGAGTAGTTGGGATTAAAAGCACATGCCATCATGCCCAACTATTTTTTGTATTTTTAGTAGAGACAGGGTTTCACCACATTGGCCAGGCTGGTCTCAAACTCTTGACCTCCAGTAATCCACCTGCCTCGGCCTCCCAAAGTGCTGGGATTACAGGAATGAGCCACCGTGTCTGGCCAGCATCATTTTAAAGGTGAAGAATTTGAGGCTTAGATTAAGTAATTATTTTAATTATTATTTAAAATTAGTTAAAATAAGTAATAATATAAAAATTATTAGTTTAAGTAATTATTTTTGGTCCTATAAAAGTCGTGAAGCTAAGACTCAAACCCCCCCCACATCTAACACTTAAGGCAGGGCTCTTTGGCAGTGACCCTCCTGCCAGTCACAAACTAGAAACTCAAGCCCTAATGAACACAAACATGGGCTATAAGGCAAAGGGAATGTGATGTGTCAGATGAAAAGAATGAGAAGGAGATCAGATGTGATGGCTCATGCCTGTAGTCCAGCTACCTGGGAGGCTGAGGTGGGAGGATTGCTTGAGCCCAGGAGGTGGAGGCTGCAGTGAACCATGTTCACACCAGTGCACTCCAGTCTGGGTGACAAAATGCGACCCTGTCTCAAAAAACAAAACAAGCTGGGTGTGGTGTCTCTCGCCTGTAATCCCAGCACTTCGGGAGACTGAGGGAGGTGGATCACTTGAGCTCAGGAGTTTGAGACCAGCCTGGCCAACATGGTGAAAACCCGTCTGTACTAAAAATGCAAAAATTAGCTGGGCGTGTTGGCATGTGCCTGTAGTTCCAGCTATATTTGAGAGGCTGAGGAAGGAGGATCACTTTAACTCGGCAGGCAGAGGTTGTAGTGAGCCGAGATCATGCCACCGCACTCCAGCCTGAGTGATGGAGTGAGACTCTGTCTCAAAACAAACAAATAAGCAAGAAAAAACAAACAAATAAAAAAATGGGAAGAACTGGCAGGAGAAGTCAGAGACACTTCTGGAGATTTTGGAAAGTGGGAGAACATGTAGTGCTGGTGATGGGGGATACCGGGATGAAGGTGAAATCCGATGAAATCAGTCAGAAAGGACCTTGGTCCTCAGTAACGAGCAGTGTGGCAGTGACTTAGATGAAGTTAGGAACAGGAACTTGGGGGACATGAAAGGAGTAGGCAGGATTCTAGGGTGACAGGGCAGAGGGCAACTCGATCTGGGAAAGCTGAACCTCAGAGAACTCAAGACGTATTTCCAAGACTGAATAATTACTCAGATTAATTTCACAAACTGGTTGTGCCTCTGAGATGTGCCCATGTATTCAGACTGTGGCGAAGGAGGGAAGGACGACATGGCTGACCAGCATGAGGGGCCCTGCATGCATTATTTCCTTTAATCCCTCAGCGACCCTATGAGGAAGACACCACACATATCCCTAGTTAACAGATGAGAAGGAAGCCCAGAGAAACGAGACAATTTGCCAAAAGTTACACAGGCATGAGGAGTGGAGCCAGGATTCTGTCTGATTCTAAGAGCCTAAACTAATTTCTTGTGATAGGATCATATCAGTGGTTGCCTCTGGTGAAAGAGGCTGACTTGAAAGAGGCACGAGGGGACCTCTGGAGGGACAGATGTGTTCTGTGTTCTGATTGAGAGTGACACCAGTGTGCACATCTGACAAACTTACCAATCTATACGCTTAAAAGGTATGCATTATTTTATTTTATTTTATTTTATTTTATTTAAGAGTGTCGCTCTGTTGTCCAGGCTGAAGTGCAATGGCACGATCTCAGCTCACTGCAACTTCCTCTTCCTGGGTTCAAGCGATTCTCCTGCCTCAGCCTTGTGAGTAGCTGGGATTACAGGCATGGGCCACCACGCCTGGCTAATTTTTCTATTTCCAGTAGAGATGGGGTTTCACCATGTTGGCCAGACTGGTGTCAAACTCCTGAGCTCAAGTGGTCCATCCGCCTCGGTCTCCCAAAGTGCTGAAATTACAGGCATGAGCCACCACAGCTGGCCAAAAGCTGTGCATTTAAAAAATGTCTTTCTTCCGCTCTAGGCTATAAATCCCATGAAGGTCTAATATAATGCCTAGCACATGGTAGTGGTCAGTGAATAGTGACTGAACAAGGAACTGTGCACTGTTACCACTGTATTACTGAGGGCATCAGAGCCTGCATAGACGAAGAATCCCTGCAAAGGAAGGACACAGAGCAGAAAAGGGCTCGGTGCTGAGACCCTGAGAAGACGCCCTCTCAGGCCACCACTTCACAGCAAAGTGGTCATCTTTCCCCTCCCAGTCATGCCCAGTTGTGAGCAGTGGCTCACTGACCCTATACTTTTCTGCTAACTGAGAAGCTACAACTCTGCAAAAGTGAGACATAGCACTGCATACAAAACAACACTGTTTATCCCATATGACTCTCCTGAACTCCACTGGAAAGGAACTACTTTTTTTTTTTTCTTTTGAGTCAGTCTTGCTCTGTGGCACAGGCTGGAGCGCAGTGGCACGATCTCGGCTCACAGCCACCTCCGCCTCCTGGGTTCAAGCGATTTTCCTGCCTCAGCCTCCCTAGTAGCTGGGATTGTGGGCACGTGTTACCACACCTGGCTAATTTTTGATTTTTTAGTAGAGATGGGGTTTCGCCATGTTGGCCAGGCTGGTCTCGAACTCCTGACCTCAGGTGATCCACCTGCCTCGGCCTCCCAAAGTGCTGGGATTACAGGCAGGAGCCACCACCCCCGTCTATAACTACATATTTTTAAAACATCACCTCAGGATCTATGTCCTAGGGGAAAAAAATCACAGACGGGATTTTCTCCTTTGTGTGGATTGTGGATAGTTACTCCACAATTTGCTTCTTTTTTTTTTTTTTTTTTTTTTTTGAGACGGAGTCTCGCTCTGTCGCCCAGGCTGGAGTGCAGTGGCCGGATCTCAGCTCACTGCAAGCTCCGCCTCCCGGGTTCACGCCATTCTCCTGCCTCAGCCTCCCGAGTAGCTGGGACTACAGGCGCCCGCCACCTCGCCCGGCTAGTTTTTTGTATTTTTAGTAGAGACGGTGTTTCACCGTGTTAGCCAGGATGGTCTCGATCTCCTGACCTCGTGATCCGCCCGTCTCGGCCTCCCAAAGTGCTGGGATTACAGGCTTGAGCCACCGCGCCCGGCCAATTTGCTTCTTTAGTGCCCAAATTATCTTGGCCAAATTAATTTCGGAACCTGGCCTCTCTTGGTTCAGGAGGAAAATTCCATGAAATAGACAGTTATGTTGCCATCAGAGGGAAAGACCAAAAAGCAGGATTTTGACCTTTTTTTCCTTGCTATGAAAAATAAGAAATTTTGAAAAAGGAAAAAAAGGACATCATGGCCACTAATTTTTTATTCTGACTCAGATGGTTCTGTTTCTATGTAAATATGCAAAGAAACAGATAAACAGAGAAAAAAAGGCCCCGTTAAGTCCACATCCATCAATTCATCACGGCAGGAAACAAGAAAAGAAGCCAGGAGGCTTGAAATCCCTCTGAGACTTGGCACAGGGTAGCATGAAAACTTGAACACTGTTTCTCACAGGATTTAATTATTCCCATAAGAAAAAACAAACTTTCCAGAAAAGAGCAAGGATATCTTTTGTTCCTGATTTGTTAACTAGGGCTCAAATTCCTTCAGAGCTTGAAGGCTGAATGGTTTGCTCTGACAAGTGTTTGATTAAACTACCAAAAATAAGGATTCGGGATTTTTCACTTGGATGACCCTGGTAGATCTAGTCCTGACCTAAGTGAGGAGCTGATGCCAAGAATGAAAATTATTTATTTGATCTTCTTCAAGTCAACCCAGGTGAACACGTGACCACTCCAACAAGAATACAAATTCTCTCTGCGGAAGACACAAAAGGTCATGCATCTATGAGCAGTTTGCCAGGGATTTCAGGGTTTAATATAATATGTCATCTATTGGCCTCCACCTCATGGGTTTGCATTTTTTGAAATAATACAATAGGAAGCATGTGGGTGTTGGGGGAGATACATCAGATTTGAATCTAACTGTGACATTTACAAGCTGGGTGACCTAGGGAAAAGGATAAACTGGGTCTCGGTTTCCTCATTTGTAAAGTAAGGAGAACACTACCTACCCACCTTCAGCAGTTGTTGGAACAGTAAGAGTTCATGGGGACACAATGCTGGTGATCACTAAGTATATTCCCTTAGCCTTTCTTTGGAAGTATCAGTTCATTGAATCATTTAGTAAATTTGCTTCCAGCACTTACTAAATGCCAAGAATTGTGCTAGCTATTGAGAATATAATAGTTAAGACAGACAAGGGCTCTACATTTAGACAGTCATTGAAAACAGATGGACAAGTAACATATAAATATATACAATCAGATTCTAAAAAATATGATGGAGACAATAAGACAGGTGTTACAGATTGAACGTTTGTGTATTCCCAGAATTCATACATTGAGGTTGGTCGTGATGGCTTAAGCTTGTAATCTCAACACTTTGGTATCCCGAGGTAGGCAGATCACTTGAGTTCAGGAGCTTGAGACTAACCTAGGCAACATGGCAAAACTCCATCTCTACAAAAAGTACAAAAATTAGCCAGGCATGGTGGCATGATGTGCCTGTGGTCCAAGCTACTTGGAAGGCTGACAGGAGGATCGCTTGAGTCCAGGAGATGGAGGCTGCATTGAGCCATGTTCAGGCCACTGTACTCCTGACTATGTGACAAGGTGAAACTCTTTCTTTAAAAAAAAAAAAAAAAAAAAAAAATTCCGTGGCCAGGCATTGTGGCTCACACCTGTAATCCCAGCACTTTGGGAGGCTGGGGCAAGTGGATCACTTGAGGTCAGGAGTTTGAGACCAGCCTGACCAACCTGGTGAAACCCTGTCTCTAATAAAAATACAAAAAAATTAGCTGGGCGTGGTGTTGCACACCTGTAATCCCAGCTACTTGGGAGGCTGAGGCAGAAGAATCACTTGAACTGGAGAGGCGGAGGTTGCGATGAGCTGAGATCGGGCCATTACACTCCAGCCTGGGCAACAAGACCGAATCTCCATCTCAAAAAAAAAAAAAAACAAAACTTTTTTTTTGATACATTGAAATTCTAACCCCCAGTGTGATGGTATTAGAAGGTGGGGCCTTGGGAGGAAATGAGGTCATGAGGGTTGAGCCCTGATGAATGGGATTAGTGCCTTTATAAGCAGACTGGAGAACTTGCTCTTGCTCTCTCTGTACTATATCACTGTTGTAAGAGTTATTAAGAAGTTATTTTAGGCAGATAGAGAGGAAAAGGGGTCCTAGGGAAGTTTCATTTTTAAAGCAGCTCTTACAGCCAGGCCAGCAACCTTTAATATGCAAATGGAGGCCATTAGAAACTCGGTCCATCCAAACATGGCGATTCCCTGGCCTTCTTGCCCTTGCGACACACGCTCCTGGCAACATGGCTGCCCCCACCTATTCCAATGTGTGTAGAACATCATGGTGCCCTGCATTTGCATATTAAAAGACTAGGGTGGGAGGGCCAGCTTTTTCGGGCTACGTGAATGACATGCCTTGTCAAACCAATCCCCTGAGCCCTGTGCAAATCAGACACCACCTCCGCCCACCTTCTTATAAAACTGGCTGGTATTTGTGGCACCTGGGGTCTCCTCTTTCGGCTGTGGAGCCCCCCTCCCTCTGTCTCTGCACGGGGGAGCATCTATTTTTGGCCTCCTCCCATCTTTCTTGCCTATTAGACTCTCTACTTCTTAAAACCACTCCACACGTGGCCATGTCATTTTTTCCAATTTGACTCAAGACAAAGAACCTGGTGTTCCTCCACTCATTGGAGCCATATCATCATTGGTGGGATATAGCAAGAAGATGACCAACTGCAAACCAGAAAGTAGACCCTCATCAAACACCGAGTCTGCCAGAACCTTCATCTTGGACTTCCCAGACAAATGTTTATCATTTAAGCCATCAATTCTATATAGCAGCCTAAAATAACTAAGACCACATGGTGATACGAGGAGAAGTAATTGGAGAAAGACAGGAGGAATATCACAGGGTATTCAAGGAAGGTTTCTCTGAAAAATTGACATTTAATCTGAGACTTGAAGGATAACAATGGAACCAGCTATTCAGCCCTAGGCAGGAGCAAACCCAGTATCTGGGAGGAACAGAGATAAAGGCAGGGAAGGAGATAAAGATATGATAAGTAGGGCCCAGATTACAGACTTTGTAGACCACAGAAATCATCTGAGTTTATTCTTATTGTAATAGGGAGCCATTAGAGTATTGTGAGTGCCTGAGTCACTTAATTAGATTTTCTTTAATAGGCAGACATAGGCATAATCATGATGTACTCCTGAAATGTAAAAATTCTCTCTGACTAAAGCAGAGGATGTCTTCTAGAGGATCATGTAAAACAAGGTTATCATAGATAGTATGGTCCAGAAATGGGTTTAGATTTGATGTGATTTAAAAAAAAAAAAAGATTATATCATTCAAGGTTGTAACATGAAACCAATGTTTACACAATATTCATTATACTGTAACCTACAGAATAGCTGTAGCTATTCTTAGCACTTTGGGAGGCCAATGTGGGCAGATCACTTGAGGTCAGGAGTCTGAGACAAGCCTGGCCAACATGGTGAATCCTTGTCTCTACTAAAAATACAAAATGAGGTGTGGTGGCACATGCCTGTAGTCCCAGCTACTCGGGAGGCTCAAGCAGAAGAATCGCTTGAACCCGGGAGGTGGAGGTTGCAGTGAGCCAAGATAACACCACTGCACTCCAGCTTGGGTGACAAGAGTGAGACTCCGTCTAAGAAAAGGAAAAAAAAAATAGCTTGGGGAAGGAACTGGCTTCCCTTTCAAAGTAGCAGCAAAGAGATAAGAGACAGAATTTTTTCCTCCTGGAATGATTTGTTCCTCTAGGACATGAGTATTTGGATGCTGACATTAAATGAGCTACTGTAGAGAAAGAGCCTGGCACGGCACAGGGTCGGGTACAGAGAAGAGAAAGTTCCTTCTCTTGTTTGTTCCTTTCCCCTTTGCATTGAAAGGAAATCAGAAGCCCTGGATATAAAATTCTTCAAGGATGAGTGAAAAGTCATCAAAGGAAAAATGCAGGAAACAATTTCTCGATGTAAATGCATTGCATGGGTTGATGAAACTTTTGATGATTTCCATATTTCACGCTCCATTCTAGAATTGTAGTGCCAGACAAAAGTCCTCCAAGCCCAAGGTTTACAGATTTTTTTTTTTAAGTAAAGGAACTTTCAAAATAAGAATAACTCAAATTCAAAGATGCTGGGTCAAGCCTGGTCAACATGGTGAAACCCCATCTCCACTAAAAATGCGCAAAATTAGCCGGGCATGGTGGCGCATGCCTGTAATCCCACCTACTTGGGAGGCTGAGGCAGAAGAATCACTTGAACCCAGGAGGTGGAGGTTGCAGTGAGCCAAGATGACATCACTGCAATCCAGGCTGGGCGACAAGAGTGAAACTCCATCTCAAAAAAAAAAGTAGTCATAGCAAAAGTATAAAAATTTCACTGGATGGAGCAGCCACATCGGCCCAGATACAGGGCTCTGCCCCCATTCAAAACCTGGAGAAAATGAGAACCCTGACTAAAGGAAGAGCCCAACATTCAGTGTAGGAAGGGACACTGAGGCACTTTACACTATCCTAGATTAGCTCTGGACAGTCAGAGATGCCAAAAGGAGGCATATGGTCAGAATGTTGGACAATTTCCACCACCCAGACCTCGCAGGTTAATCAGTGCCCAAGTGGGAGGATCCTTCCCACAGGGCACCCCAGGACCCTCTTGAGGACTACACACCCCAAACTCTGCAGTTTTCCGAGTTGAAAGTATCAGCAATGACAGGTTGCTGGGAACAAGCCTTTACGATTAGATTATACAAATGGCTTCTTTGTAAGTGAAATTATTCTATGACAAATGGTAAAATAGGAAAAAACTGAGTTAGTGTTTTAGGTAAGAAAATAATGTACAAAATAATTTCTAATGAATATAAACAGCTAAACTATACGGAAGGACATAGTATTTGCTGTCCTTTTAACCAACAAACAGTAATACTAAAAATGTATTCTCTGTATAGTCATGCACTGCATAATGATGTTTCAGTCAACTACGAACTGCATATATGATGGTGGTCCCATCATTTTTTTTTTTTTTTGAAACGGAATTTCCCTCTTGTCGCCCAAGCTGGAGTACAATGGCGTGATCTTGGCTCACTACAACCTCTGCCTCCCAGGTTCATGCGATTCTTCTGCCTTAGTCTCTTGAGTAGCTGGGACTACAGGCACCCACCAGCATGCTCAACTAATTTTTGTATTTTTAGTAGAGACTGGGTTTCAGCATGTTGGCCAGGTAGGTCTCAACCTCCTGACCTCAGGTGATCTTCCCACCTCAGCCTCCCAGAGTGCTGGGATTACAGGCATGAGCCACTGAGCCTGGCCCCCCATCATCTTTTAAGATTGCAATAAAGCTGAAAAATTTGGCTGGGCATGATGGTCAAGAGATCGAAACCATCCTGTCCAAAATGGTGAAACCCTGTCTCTACTAAAAATACAAAAATTAACTGGGCATGGTGGTGCACACCTGTAGTCCCAGCTACTTGGGAGGCTGAGGGAGGAGAATTGCTTGAACCCTGGAGGCAGAGGTTGCAGTGAGCCGAGATTGTGCCATTGCACTCCAGCCTGGGTGACAGAGCCAGACTCTATCTCAAAAAAAAAAAAAAAAAAAAAATTGAGAGAGAATGCTTTAAAAAAAATTCCCATTGCCCAGTGACATCATAGTTGTCATGGACCTTTTTCTATATTTAGACACACAAATACCATTGTGTTACAATTGCCTACAGTATTCAGTACAGTAACATGCTGTACAGTGTTTATAGCTTAGGAGCGATAGGCTATACCTAGGTGTGTGGTAGGCTGTCCCACCCAGGTTTGTGTAAGTACACTCCATGATGGTCACACAATCACAAAATTGCCTTAAAACCCATTTCACAGAACATAACCCTGTCATTAAGTGGTGACTTTATATTAATTCCAATGCAGTTTGGCCAAAAGCATCTTCTTAGAAGAGTTTTAGGGCTATATCTTAACAACAATGCTGATAAAGATTCCTTTTGTGTGTTTCTCTTAAATGACAAAATGTTACGTTAAACAATTTAAACAAGCTTTTTTTTCTTCTTGCCAGGTTTGTCAGAATTTTCAATATACTAATGTGCTTTGTGAATTTCTAAGAGGGGGATAAAGTATGTGGCAGTTTAAAACTGCTTTGATCAGAGAACCTCAGGACAGATGTTTTGCTGGACCAGAGAGCTGTGTAATAATACAATGATGGAAAGGCTGCTCTAATGAACTCTGTAAAGCTCTATAACATAAGAAAACCACTGTGTACCTCTGAAGAAACTAAACATATAAACCATATGAAGCATTAGCTTATGAAATTGAAAAAATATATAAGGTAAAACATCAGTCAGGGTATATACATTAAAGAGTTAATCAGTTGACATTGCCCAGAATGGTGATGTATGTACATCAACAAAGATAAACTAAAATCAGTTAATTTCACTGTACACTTGGCTAAACAAAACAAGGTCTTTAGTTGCAATGTAAATAAATTCATTGCTTTCCTCAAAAGAAATGCTCTTTAAGCCAAAGCATCATGCTAGTGAGTACACACTCAGAACTGAAGCACTGTGCCAAAATAAATTTATAGTAGGTACTTTATTGTGGAAATAAAATATAAAATCCTTCCCTAGCCAAGAGTTCCATTAGAAAATGAAAAATTCAGCCTCGGCATGGATGCAAATACTTGCTTTTTTATGAGCCCGGCCAACATTCCTACTCTGAGTTGCTTTGGTGCTGTGCCCGCTGCAGTCTTGGGAAGGTAAAAGGGCTCTGCCATGCACTGCCTTAGCCAGCAGGGCTTCCATGGCTGCCCCCGAGCACAGGACCCCAGGGCCTGTGCCTCCCCGACATGAGTGAGGTGTTCAAATCAAAAGGCGGAGGCAGCCCCTAATCACACCCATGCTGATACCTGGGCAGGCAGTAAAGGTGCTCTTTGCTTCCTTGAGCCATTTTCTGTTGCCCACTTATTTTTTCCAGCATGCAAACCAATGCCAGAGAGCTCATGCTGGAAATTCGAGAGGCGGAGATCCCAATCATGCTTACTGCTACTCTAGGAAAAGGCTGATGGAAGAGGATGAAAGTATCGAATAAATGAACAGGGGAATGATCTTTAGCTTTTAAGCCTTCTGCATCCTCTTATGGTTTCAGATAATCGAGACAGAAATATCTTCTTATGAAACATTTCACAGACAATAGAACAAAGCTGTGCTATATAAAGGTATATCAGAGCAAAAAACCTCAACATCCTCTTAAATAAAAACAATGTGTATAATATATATACACACAAGAAGTCTAGAAGAATATAAATCAAAATGTTAATGGCTACATTTTATAGGATGCCAATTACACACTTCAAAGCTGCTTAAAAAATGTTAACAGTAGTCATCTCTGAGTTAGGGAAGATTAGAAGTAATTTTACTTTTTTTCCTGCTCACATATATTTTCCACATTTTCTTGACTGTATATGTGTCTTTTTTTTTCTTTTTTTTGAGCCAGAGTCTCAGGCTCTGTCACCCAGGATGGGGTACATGGGTCCGATCTCAGCCCACTGCAACCTCTGCCTCCCAGGCTCAAGCAATTCTCCTGCCTCAGCCTCCTGAGTAGCTGGGACTACAGGAGTGAGCCACTACGCCTGGCTAATTTTTTGTATCTTTAGTGGAGACTGGGTTTCACCATGTTGGCCAGGCCAGTCTTGAACTCCTGACCTAAAGTTATCTACCCACCTCAGCCTCCCAAGATGCTGAGATTACAGGCATGAGCCACCATACCTGGCACATATATGTATCATTTTAGTAAATATATAAAAGTTATTTTGGGCCAGGTGCGGTGGCTCAAGCCTGTAATCCCAGCACTTTGGGAGGCCTAGACGGGCAGATCATGAGGTCAGGAGATCGAGACCATCCTGGCTAACATGGTGAAACCCCGTCTCTACTAAAAATACAAAATTTAGCCGGGCGAGGTGGCGGGCGCCTGTGGTCCCAGCTACCTGGGAGGCTGAGGCAGGAGAATGGCGCGAACCCGGGAGGCGGAGGTTGCAGTGAGCTGAGATCCGGCCACTGCACTGCAGCCTGGGTGACAGAGCAAGACTCCGTCTCACACCAACAACAAAAAAAAAGTTGCCGGGCGCGGTGGCTCAAGCCTGTAATCCCAGCACTTTGGGAGGCCGAGACGGGTGGATCACAAGGTCAGGAGATCGAGACCATCCTGGCTAACATGGTGAAACCCCGTCTCTACTAAAAAATACAAAAAACTAGCCGGGCGAGGTGGCGGGCGCCTGTAGTCCCAGCTACTCGGGAGGCTGAGGCAGGAGAATGGCGTGAACCTGGGAGGCGTAGCTTGCGGTGAGCTGAGATCCGGCCACTGCACTCCAGCCTGGGTGATAGTGAGACTCCGTCTCAAAAAAAAAATTAAAAAAAAGTTATTTCCAACAATCTTCCCTAATTCATTCAATAATGAATTGATGTTTGTGTAGCTTTTTGTACTTTATCAAGGTTTCCACACATTTAATCCATAAAACAATGGGAAATAGTATGACTGTCATTTCAAAGAGGAGAAAACAGACTCTGAGATATTATAAAACTGATTCAAAGTCAACAAGCTAGTAACTAACAGGACCAAGATCTAGATCTCCAGATCTCTTCCAAATTTCATGGCTTTTGTTTTCTTTTTCTCAATATTGGCTATGTCATATGGTCTAGTATGTGCTACTAGATACATAAACCCCACAGGAATATACCTTGCATAGAATAGAGGCATTGGAGTTCTTACACAAAGATTTAAGCAAAGGGAAATACATAATTTTTCAAACTCAGTATTGGTTGAGGGGGAACATGTAAAACACCAGGGGAGGTTTGGAGACCAAACCTCCAAACACCAGGGAGGTAGGAAAACTTGCTCTCCCGGTTCCTGTATCATACGTGCTTGACTTCATTTTAACCCCATTCAGAAAGGGAAAAGGAAATTTGACAAAAGTGAAGCCAAAACACTTAGGGAAAAAAAGTACACATGGCATCAAATAATGAAATTAAGCTAGAGGTATTTAGACACTGCTAAATGTTGTTTTGTTGTTGTTTTGTTTTGTTTTAGAGACAGAGTCTCGCTTTGTCACCCAGGCTGGAGTGCAGTGGTACGATCTTGGCTCACTGCAACCTCTGCCTCCTGGGTTCAAGCAATTCTCCTGCTTCAGCCTCCTGAGTAGCTGGGATTACAGGTGTGCGCCACCATACCTGGCTAATTTTTGTATTTTTAGTAAGGATGGGGTTTCGCTATGGTGGCCAGGCTGGTCTTGAACTCCTGACCTCAAGTGATTTGCCCGCCTTGGCCTCCGAGTGTGCTAGGATTACAGGTGTGAGCCACTACGCCCGGCTAGATACTTCTAAATGTTTATTAGAGGAGAGGGAAGACCCAGGGAAAGGTTAAAGACTTTGGAGAACAAGAAAGAGAGGGCAGAAATAGAAAAGGACACAAAATAAGATGGATTTGGATCCCCAGTAAGAATCATGGCCAATTTGGCATGAAGAACCCAAGACAGTTATAAAAGAGAGTGAGAAAGACCCGATAGTACCTTCATTCCTGCTGCGGCTGCAGGGCCACTGGGGTCTACAGCCTGGATGTGGCATGGCTTACTTCCTCGCACCACAAAACCCCAGCCAACCGCGTCACCAACAATCTGGAGAGGAAAACCACAATTAGCAAGCAGCCGACTGTCTCCGGCAATTTGCTTATTCTTCTGAGGGAGAGAAAACCAGCCCAGGATTAAGTATGCACCATGACATATTTTCCTCCGTTTCTCTCTCCCCTGCCAGGGGATTGGAACACTGCTTCTATCACAAACCTAGGCATCTCCCTGTAGAAAAGGTGGTAAAAAAAAATCTAACCTGTTTGGCAGAAAGAAGATGCTCCCGTGAGGGCATGATTCAATAAACCACTGGACGATGTTCTCTTTCTTAGGCTGTTATACAATGTAATGTCAGACTCCAGTAGAAGGTTTAGAAAAAGTCATAACATGGCTGAAATGTCTCTCCGGATACAGTTTCTACTCTAACTTTGTTCTTTTCCCCAGTATCCAAATGATACACTCTTGATCCTGCAATGTCATGAAAGTCTAGCATAATTATTTAAATTACTAATGGTGGGAAATGAAGAGACTTGGCTTTCTTTTCTTTTCTTTTTTTTTTTTCTTCTTGAGACAGAGTCTTGTTCTGTCACCCAAGCTGGAGTGCAGTGGTGCAATCTCAGCTCACTGCAACTCCCACCTCCCGGGTTCAAGTGATTCTCCTGCCTCAGCCTCCCGAGTGACTGGGAGTACAGGCACGCAACACCACGCCTGGCTAATTTTTTGTATTTTTAGTAGAGACAAGGTTTCACCATGATGGTCAGGCTGGTCTCGAACTTCTGAGCTCAGGTGATCTGCTCGCCTCAGCCTTCCAAAGTGCTGGGATTACAGGCATGAGCCCTCATGCCCAGCTTAGACTTGGCTTTCTAAAAACACAATATTCTCCACCAAGGGGGAAAAAAATTGAAGAAGTACATAAAGTTCACAATGTACAATGTACAAGTAGACTCTAAACCAAAAGTTGTTCGGAATTAGAGAAGGCCTTTTCTATAGAAATCATTATTAGAGCTGGCAGTTTCATTCCCTGGACAGCTCCTAGCCACGTCTTTCACACATAGCCCAACCAAAACACAGCTGAAACACATTCACAATCAATTACTAACAATGTTGGCATTTAAATTAAAAATCAAAAACAAATACTTTCAAAATACAATCTGCTCTCTCTTCAATGCTGGAGACTGAGGAAAAACAGGGAGAAACAGGGAGGTAAATGAAAATTTTTGTGGAAATGCTCAAGATTTTCAGGCACTTCCATTACTTTACAGTTTGCAGTTATTTGTATATTATACTCAATTTCACTTCCGAAGGTACAGTTTATCTTTTCCTCTGGTACAGACGTGTTATCAGTGCCTTTCTCCTATTAACTCCTCAGCATTCAGAATGTGAAGCGGCCCTTAGCAAATGTTTGCTGCGTGACTGAGTGTGGATAGAATTCTCCCCCAGCCTGACGTAATGCCACTAACGTTAGAAGATGAAGGAGGAGTAGGAGTGTTTGGAAGAGGATATGAACGTGAATTTGAGGAGATTGACAGAAGGAGACACGGGAAGGGGAGTGGGGGTGGTGATGCTGAGAGGAGCACTTTCATTCCATTTAAAGAAATCCAACGCAGGCAGAAGGAACCTAAAGGACCTCCAAGAAGGGACAGGGTGTCCGGAGCTGCTCACAGCAAGTCAGAGGCTTGTGTACCTCAAGGCATGCTCACATTGTTGAAGCACCCTGCCTACGGTAGAACAATGTATCCCACAGTTTCCTTTCTCTACCTTAACACTTCCCTCATGTTTTAAATAACGTCTAGAATTAATTATAATACAGAAGGGATTATTGGCATCATTGGCACTTTCATTTGCCATAAAATCTAATAATAATTTAAATTACTAATGGTGGGAAATAAAATCTAAAATTATTAGATTTTAAGGCAAATGCAAGTACCAATGATGCCAATCTTAAAATTTGCAATTAAATTAGAATAAGCGCATAATGGAAATCTTTTCTTTAACAAAGAACACATCAAAAAAATGTTAAATGCTATATGAATAATAAAGCCTGTGAAGTCCTAATGCGTCTTAGTGCCTTAAGGTCAAGAAAGCCTATTATCATAATTATGCTAAAAACAAAAAGAAAACTAGAAAAACAGTTTTCAGGTCAGTCTATAAGCTACCCATTGACACATGGACACGGTGCAGAAAAATGGGCAGCACAGGAGAAACAGGCCAGACCATCAGCCTACCGTGAATGTCTTCCTTGCATACGGAGCCCCGGGAGTAAGGAGTTCCTCAGAGGTGACTGGTCTCTTCAGCACTGTCAGACAAACATAATGTCAAGACATAAGCACTTCCAAGTCCTCCATCCATGTATTCAGCAGCTATTTAGTGATATCTCATAGGTGACCATCAGTGAGAAAAAGTAGCAAAGATCCCTGCCTCACAGTTTATATTTTAGCTGAGTGGAGACAGAAAATAGCAGCAAACATACATAACCCTAAACCTACCTTACAAAGTTAAGGAAAAAAAGAAAGGGAAGGAAAGCAAGAGTGCCGGGGGTGGGGATAAGAGGACAGGTCAATTTTTTTTCTTTCTTTTTTTTTTTTTGAGACGGAGCTTTGCCTTTGTCGTCCAGGCTGGAGTGCAATGATGCGATCTCGGCTCACTGCAACCTCCGCCTCCTGGATTCAAGCAATTCTCCCACCTCAGTCTCCTGAGTAGCTGGGATTACGGGCACCCAACACCACATCTGGCTAATGTTTGTATTTTTAGTAGAGACAGGGTTTCACCATGTTGGCCAGGCGGGTCTTGAACTCGTGACCTCAGGCAATCCGCCCGCCTCAGCCTCCCAAAGTGCTGGGATTACAAGCATGAGCCACCCAGCCTCATTTCCTTCTTAACACCTAGGACTGCATGTACACACTGCTTTCTGCCCTGAGTAATAATGCTAGTGAGCTTTTCGGAGTATTTAACATGTGCTAGAGAGGCACCATGCGAGGTGATGTGAATATATTAACTCAATCATCACAAGAATGAACGAGTTAGGATCGTTGTTATCCCCATTTTATAACTGCAAAAACAACCTTAGAAAAGTTAAATTGATTGTGTCCAAGGTTCCAGAGCTAATGGGTGGCAGAAGTAGAATCAAACTCAGGCGTGAGACACCAGCGCCCACACTCTCAGCTACTGTGCCACACTCACTCTGGGCCATGCTGTCCTGCAAGCAAAAGAAAGGGTCTAGAAGCTCAGGAAGATAGTGGCATGCCATCCTCCTCACATCAGCTCGCTGCTGTTGCCTACCAAGACAGCAGACAGCAGCCAATTCCTGACTTGTGGCTGCCTAAAACCCACTGATAATGAACCTCCCCATCCATCCTGTGCTCACTAAGAACTGGAGAGGGGCTGTCATATCCTCCCCAAATAGCCAGGGGGTCAGGGGACAGGGACCATTCTAAACCAGCTCTGTAGACATCGTGAACTTGAAGTGCCACAGATAAACAGAAAAGCCCCAACCACCGGGCCTAACCTGGTGAAGTGGCATCCTCCGATCCCCTTTGCTGGTGAGAGTCAGAGGTCAGGTACCAGTTCTGGAATGAGTGCGCAGCAGACAAGGAAAGGGAGCGTGGGGAGAGGCCTGATGATCCACCAGAGCTGGGCCTTGCCCGCTAGTTACATGCGTGGCCTTCTGGCCTGACAAGCACCCTCTCAGTGAAAGGCAATCCAGTGCTTCTTGTTGAGGTGACAGTTTGCTGATCTTATCACCTTTGCTTTCAGAAATCTCATGAAAGTGAAAATTAATTTATGGTCACTAAACAAGAGGGAGTAGGTCGAACATCAACATGGAAATAGTATCTCTCAGCAGATGGATGGGAGATAAGAAAAGTGGTCAATATTTGAGGACTGAGATCTTTTTTATTCCCTGTCAGATAACTCTCTCCACTCCCCATAAACCCTCAGGGGCTTATGAATTTGGATACATGAATCACAGTGTACTATTTGGCAGCAGTGCTGACCATTCATTTTAATGCATTTCTTTCCTCTTTATTATGTTGAAAAATGTAGAAACTTTGAGGCCCAGGGAAAGCTTTTTTCTTTTGATATCCTTGGAAGCTTATTTGCTTATTACAATGATACCGATAACATCAATATCTTTAGTACTGTTTTTTTTTGTGTCTGGCTTAGGGCATTTATATACAGTACTAAAAAACATATCCTGGTATATTTAGGATAATTAATTTTTAAATGCATCACCGTGAAGGCCTGATCATCTGCTTGTGAAAAAAAAAAAAAAAAAATCACAGATGAGCTCACGAGGTCTTGGGAACCCTCTCAAGAGTGAGAGAGAAGCTTGTCAAACTATGGGTAAGACGTGGGATTTACAAACCACAGCTCAGTCCTGACAGCTCTTGTCCTTGGAGACCCACGAAAGGAAACAAGACCTTTCTCTTCTGCCTGCCTAACAGTAAACTCTTCCCTTTGACCCAGAGGCAAGGAGAAAGAGGAAACAATACTAACTTACCTCAGAGAACATGGATTTTGCTGCTAATTTCAGTAATTAACACTTTTTTCATATTCCATCATAAGCAATCAAAAACATGTAACATGGTTATGGCACCACTGACCCTTTTATTGAAACTGAGATCTTTTGCTTTTAACTTTGAGGATGTCTGTCAGATTTCTATGAAGGCTTCAGACATCCCATTTCTAAGAATTCAGTTCTCTTTTTTCATTCTGCTTTATCAGCAAACTGCAGGAATTGAAAAACCTAGCACTCAACGACTCTTCAGCCAGTACAGTGTGGAAGCAAGTTTCTTCATTCACTTACAGGTTACATTTATTCCTGCCGCTAACTCTCCAGAAGGCAGCAAAAAAAGAAAAAAAGTTAGATCAGGAAAAACAGCCACCTTCCTAGACAATAGCATTAGACGACAGAGTTTTCTCTCAAAGCCTTTTGAACCACATCGATTAGTCCTTATTCTTACTAACATGAAATATTTTGTTTTGTTCTCCAAAGAGGTGGTGCATTCATTGAGTTGGGGTTATGACCTGTCATCTTTGTATCCCCAAGATCTAATAATGAGGAAACAACATGAACAAAAGGAACAGAGCCTCTTCCTTGAAGGTGACAAACTGGACGGTGCCTTAAACAAATGGGTCTGAGAGTGTTTTCTGGCAGTTGCTGTAGTGATGGACCACGTGTCCTCATCCTGGCAAGAACAGTGAGGACATGAGATGGGTAAGGATGGTAAGAAAGGGTAGCTTCAACGGATTACCAGTTTCTGGGGGGTTAACTGATTGGGTAGAAGAAGGATTGTTTCTAAGTACATGTTCACCAACAATCTTTGTGCCTAGATTTTTTTCCTGGAATAGAAAGGCCATGGAGGTTGAGGAGCAGATTTTGGAACCACAAGGCACCCAGGGTCAATTCCAGGGATAGTTGGGTTTGCACACATCCATGCTTCTTCCTTAAGGGTGTTGGGCCCCAACAGATCTTTGCATCAGCTGCATTCGGGGGAAGTGCTGTTTCCCCTGCTGTGAACACTGTTACACACTCTGACCAAAACCCCCTTCAGGGCTCAGGAACTCCTCCCAGCTCAGGGAGTGCTAATGGCATGGTGACAGCCCTCAGCTGTCTTGGGGACCATCTCTCTGAAGACAACTGCTTCGCCCAAGGTCATGCCCTCCTCCCAGGGGCAGCCAATATCTAGTAAGTGGCCAACACGTGGATCTAAAGGCCCAGGCCCCTCAACACAACTCCAGGCAACTTGGGAGGGCCATCCCAGCTCCTGAGGTCTTATTGGGTCAATGACAGCCTTCACTGAGACTGGGCTACAACCCAATTTCTCCTTCAGCCCAATTCTTCCTTCCCTTCATTCAACATGTGTGGACCCCAAGAGCATGCTCTAACTTATTAGAACCCACACACTAGTCTCCCGCTATCTCAGATTCTGCTTCCCAGAGACCTGCCCAAGTCCCCACAGTCTTAGGAATGGGGCCACCTTTTGGGCACTCACCGGACTTGGGATTGCAGAGCACAGGGGGGCTGCTGCTGAGGGTGGGGCTGCTGCTGAAGTAGCCGCTGCTGCCACAGCTGCTCATGCTGCTCCTCCTCACTGCAGACACGATCTTTATCTCCTTGCTGGGGCTCACTGTGTAGGCCAGAGAACACACAAGTCAACGAGGGGATGGTCTCGGCTCACTAGAGCACATAGGCTTTCAACTGCAAGGTCCAGGGAGGCCAGGAAAAAGCACACTGGTCTTAGTGGCAGAAAAACAAGAGCTTGAGTTGCAGCTCTACCACTTACTTTATATTATATTATTTTTTTTTTTGAGATGGAGTCTCACCCTGTTGCACAGGCTGGAGTACAGTGACACAACCTGGGCTCACTGCAACCTCTGCCTCCTGGGTTCATGCAATTCTTTTGCCTCAGCCTCCTGAGTAGCTGGGACCAGAGGTGCCCATCACCATACCCGGCTAATTTTTGTACTTTTAGTAGAGGTTGGGTTTCATCATGTTGGCCAGGCTGGTCTTGAACTCCTGGCCTCAAGTGATCCACCCATGTCAGCCTCCCAAAGCACTAGGATTACAGACGTGAGCCACCATGCCTGGCCAGCTCTGCCACTTGTAGCACAACTTGGGGTCACCTCAGGGAAGCTCTCTGAGCCTAAATTTCCCTGACTGTAAAGTGAGAACAATGCTGTCTTACAGGATTGTGCAAGGGGTGGGTTATATCATGTGCATGAAAAAATGATATTATTTCAAGAACTACCACATCCATGCTGAGCAGTCCTTGCTAGGCTATAAATGACATGCTAGTTACACGGGATGAATCAACAGTGAAAATAAATGCCTTCTGATTTCAAATAAAACCATTAATCAGGCTGGGCCCGGTGGCTCATGCCTGTAATCCCAGCACTTTGGGAGGCCGAGGTGAGCGGATCACGAGGTCAGGAGTTCAAGACCAGCCTGGCCAACATAGTGAAACCCCATCTCTACTAAAACCACAAAAATTAGCCAGGCGTGGTGGCATGCACTTGTAATCTCAGCTACTTGGGAAGCTGAGGCAGGAGAATTGCTTGAACCTGGGAGGCAGAGACTGCAGTGAACCAAGATTACACCACTGCACTCCAGCCTGGGCGACAGAGTGAGACTCTGTCTCACAAAAAATAAAAGCAAAATCAAAAAAGGATTAATCATCCAGAGCCATGGAAGAAGGAGCTTAAAATACAGAGCACACATTCAGGCTTTGAGCGTGTATGTAAGGCAGTATCTTTACTTTTCTGATTTGGTTCTCTGTCATGGAGTAGGCTGGCTCTCAACATGGGGAAGGTATATGACTGAATGAAAGAAATCATGGAGATCCTGGCACGTGGGAAGCACAAAATAAATGCTGGTGTTCATGGTCATGATGTGGTTCGAATATATGTCCCCACCCAAATCTCATGTTGAAAGATAATCCCCAATGTTGGAAGTGGGGCCTGGTGGGAGGTGACTGGATCATGGGGGTGGATTCTCACGAATGGTTCCATCCCCATTACACTGTCCTCACCATAGTAAGTGAGTTCTTGTGAGATCTGGTTGTTTAAAAGTATGTGGCACCTCCACCCCCAACCCCTGCCACTCCCACTTGCGCCATGTGAGACCCCTACTCCCACTTCACCTTCAACCATGATTGGAAGCTTCTTGAGGTCTCCCCAAAAGCAGATGCCACCATCCTTCCTGTTTTGCCTGCAGAACGGTGAACCAATTAAACTTCTTTTCTTGATATTAGGTTGGTGCAAAAGTCATCGCGGTTTTTGCCATTAATAGTAATTTCTGTGCCCCGGGCACCGAGCCAAGCTTGAGTGCATGAAGCTTGGTGTGCATTAAACTGATGTTAGCTAAAGCTGGTGGACACAATAGGAGGTGACAATGAGACCACTTACAACTATAGGACATTTCTGTGCCCCATTACTTTTTGCAATTTTGCCATTACTTTTCACAACAAAAACCACGATGACCTTTGCACCGACCTAATAAATTACTCAATCTCAGTTATTCCTTTATAGCAATTCAAGAATGGACTAATACAGGTTACCATGGTTACTATATCCTTCTACTCATCATTATCACTTGTTCAGGTCTATTGGGCCCACTCAAGAAACAGGCAAACCCTTGTTTGTGAGAAAGTAAAATCACTCTGCAGAAGTTTGCAATGTTAAGGAGACATATATCTAGTGTGTCCTCTTGACCTGATCAGATTGGCCTGGGAGCACAGGATTAGCCTCTTGACCCTCAGCCAGTCTTTCTTTTCCCACAGAAGCTCATGCTTCTTTCTCTCCTCCAGATGGCTGCATCTGAGGAACCTGGGTGTGGGGGATCGGGGAGGTGGTGGCATATTAGAAGCACTGGAGTAAACAAAACTGCGGTGAGCTCAACTGGTGTTAGCTACAGCTGGTGGACTGAGCTCTGCCCACCACTTCCTAACTTTGTGTAAGCCACTTAATTGCTCTGTATCTTAATCTCTTCAACTGTAAAATAAGGATAAGAAAAGTCCTTTCTCTTAGGGTTACAGTAAGAATTAAATGAGAAAATTCATATAACCAAGCTTGGCTCAGGGCCTGGGGCACAGAAATGTCTCAGTACATATAGTTGTTTTGTTTTGAGACAGAGTCTCGCTCTGTCACTGAGGCTGCAGTGCAGTGGCGAGATCGCTGCTCACTGTAACCTCCGCTTCCCGGGTTCAAGTGATTCTCCTTCCTCAGCCTCCTGGGTAGCTAAGATTACAGGCACCCACCACCACACCCAGCTAATTTTTGTATTTTTAATAGAGACAGGGTTTCACTTTGTTGCCCAGGCTGGTCTCGAACTCCTGACCTCAGGTGATCCTCCAGCCTTGGCCTCCCAAAGTACTGGGATTACAGGCGTAAGCCACCACACCTGGCCTCAATACATATAGTTGTGGCCGGGTACAGTGGTTCACAACTATAATCCCAGAGCTTTGGGAGCCTGAGGCAGGCAGATCACCTGAGGTCGGGAATTCGAGACCAGTATGACCAACATGGAGAAACCCTGACTCTACTAAAAATACAAAATTAGCTGGGCATGGTGGCACATGCCTGTAATCCCAGCTACCCAGGAGGCTGAGGCAGGAGAATCGCTTGAACCTGAGAGGCGGAGGTTGCAGTGAGCCAGGATCACGCCATTGCACTCCAGCCTGGGCAACAAGAGTGAAACTCCATCGCAAAATAATATAAAACAAATAAAACAAATAAATAAATAAAATACATATAGTTGTAAGTGCTCTCTCTGTCATCTCCTGTTTATAACCAAGTCATGACACTTTCATATTGTGCTGGGTTAAGCCCAGTAGTTTCAAACCTTAAACCAACCAGTTTCTCAAGGTAACACCAAGTTTTCAGGGCAGTTCAAGATACCCCTTTAAGCACCTCACCCTCTTAAACAGACGGACACTTACTTCAAGTTCACATTTTCTGGATGCACTCATTTGTGAGCACCAATCACATCATTTTTGTTTTCCTCTTACACCCTTGTGGACAGACAGATCAGCCGAATCAGCACTCACGATCAATGGAGGGACAGCTGTCACAGCCAGGTCACCCGTACATCCAATCACCATCATTTCCATCACAGCTAACGGCACATCTGAGACTGTCGGACTTTAACTGTAACACCCCCGGCTGCTATGCTCTGTGAGACTTGTATCAGCTTTGCATTGTTCTTGTTTGTTCTCTGTCACCCACTGATAACGGGTGGATAACCAGTCATTTTTTTGTGGTTACCGGTGTAAATGCCCACAGAAATAATCTTCTTATTCATCTTTGAAATGGATAGCTTTTTGAAGTTGTGATTCACAAAACTGAATAATTAAATGATATGTAAAGACTACTTGTAAGGCCGGGCATGGTAGCTCATGCCTGTAATCCTAGCACTTCGGGAGGCCAAGGTAGGAGGATCATGAGGTCAGGAGTTCGAGACTAGCTTGGTCAACATAGTGAAACCCCGTCTCTACTAAAAATACAAAAATTAGCCAGGCATGGTGATGCATGCTTGTAGTCCCAGCTACTTGGGAGGCTGAGGCAGGAGAATCGCTTGAACCCGGGAGGCAGAAGTTGTGGTGAGCCAAGAGTACACCACTGCACTCTAGCCTGGGCAACAGAGTGAGACTCCATCTAAAAAACCAAACAAACAAAAACTTGTATTTATTTATTTATTTTTAAATTTTTTGGACAGACGAGGTCTTGCTAAATAGCCCAGCCTAGTCTCAAACTCCTGACCTCAAGTGATTCTCCCACCTCAGCCTCCCAAGTAGCTGAGATTATAAGTGTGCGCCACCATGCCAGGCAAGAATGGTTTGAAATGAAAAATAAATAAGGTATGAGTGAGAGCATGAGAGGCCTTCTATAATTCAAATACATAATTTTATAAAACAGAGTCCTGGCATCTAAGTTGGCTGTGCAAGAAAAACTTAGGGTTTCAGAATTTTTTTCATACTTCTTGGTTATGAATAACTAAAAGTTCTTTTTTTTTGAGATGGAGTCTCACTCTTTCGCCCAGGCTGGAGTGCAGTGGCGCGATCTCAGCTCACTGCAAGCTCCGCCTCCCAGGTTCAGGCCATTCTCCTGCCTCAGACTCCCAAGTAGCTGGGACCACAGGCACCTGCCACCACGCCCGGCTAATTTCTTGTATGTTTAGTAGAGACAGGGTTTCACCGTGTTAGCCAGGATTATCTCGATCTCCTGGCCTCATGATCCACCCGCCTTGGCCTCCCAAAGTGCTGGGATTACAGGCATGAGTCACCACACCCAGCCATGAATAAGTAAAAAGTCTACTCTCTCATAGAGAACAGAATTTCACAAAGGTGAGTCAAGGCTCCACTATTTCTCAAAAGACAAACACTTGAGCTCCAATAAACGCTGGGATGGCATACCTGACATAAAGCTGGTAGATTTCCGATTGTCATGGCTCTGCTTCCTCAGGCAGAAGGGACTGTCATGAGTTTCCTGGGAGGAGGGGGACTTTTCATTGAGCAGCTCCATCAGTCTTCGCCTCCGCCGGAAGTTCATTCTAAACTGGTAGAGAAGATTGCTGTCCACAAATGGGTGCTTGTTGGACACTGGGGAGAAAAAAAAAAACAGCCAATGAGGACTATCTGGCATCTAGGACTATCTGGCATCCTGGACACTGAGCACTACAGCCAAAGGACCACAGGCAACAGGGGCAAAAGTCTCAAGAAAGACTTCTCTTCCACAGATGCCACATGAGCTGCTGTCCATCCATCCATGGTCCCAAGTTCTTTCCACATGGCATGCACTTTAAAAATTTGCTAACCAATTCTTCTGGGGAACTTTGTTTGACCTTGCCTTCAATCTGAGTTCTATTCTTCCTAGTGTTCTTCTGGCCCCTGTGCTGCCTCCACCAAAGCACTGATAACACTGCACCCTCACTGTCTGCCCTCTTCTCTGTCTTTGCCTCTAAACTCTAAGCTCTTTGGGGGCAGTGATCACAGCTTCACTTACTCATGTGTCCCCAGTGCCCAGCAGAGACCTTGTCCTATAGCAACACTCGATTCTTTCTTTTTTTTTTTTTTTTTGAGATGGTGTCTTGCTCTGTCACCCAGGCTGGAGTGCAATGACATGATCTCGGCTCACTGCAACCTCCGCCTCCTGGGTTCAGGCGATTCTCCTGCCTCAGCCTCCCAAGTATCTGGGATTACAGGTGACCTAGTCACCACATCTGGCTAATTTTTGTATTTTTCGTAGAGATGGGGTTGCACCATGTTGGCCAGGCTGGTCTCGAACTCCTAACCTCAAGTGATCCACTTGCCTCAGCCTTCCAAAGTGCTAGGATTACAGGCATGAGCCACCACACCTGCCCCCTCAATTCATTTTAAAAAATTTTTATTTTGAGGCAGGGTGCTGTGGCTCACACTTGTAATCGCAGCACTTTGGGAAGCCAAGATGGGTGGATCACTTGAGGTCAGGAGTTTGTCACCAGCCTGGCCAACATGGTGAATCAGCATCTCTACTAAAAATACAAAAATTAGCCGGGTGTGGCGGCATGCACCTGTAATTCCAGCTACTCGGGATGCTGAGGCATAAGAATCACTTGAACCCAGAAGGCAGACATTGCAGTGAGCCAAGATTGTACCATTGCACTCCAGCCTGGGCAACAGGGCAGGACTCTGTCGCAGAAAAAACAAAATAACTTCTTATTTTGAAATAATTATAGACTTACAGGGAGTTGCAAAGAAAATACAGAGACCACACACTGTATGAGTCCATTCATATGGAATGTCCAAAACAGGGACATTTCTGGAGACAGAATTATACTGGTGGTTGCCAGGGGCTGGAGGGGGGCCTTGGGGTTGGGTTGGGAGGGGTATTATATACAGCATGCAACTTCTTTTTGAGGTGATGAAAATGTTCTAAAATTGCCTGTTGTGATGATTGCAAAACTCTGTAAATATGCTAAGAACCACTCAATTGTACACTTTAATGAATTGCTTGGTATGTGAACTATATCTTAATAAAGCTGTTTAAAAAATTCGACAGAGTACCGAGAGTTCCTGGGTACCCTTCACCCAGATTTCCCCAATGGTAACCCCTTACATAAATAACTATAGTACAATATCAAACCAGAATGTTGACATCGGTACAGTCTACAGCCCTTATTCAGATGTCACCAGCTTTTACATGCACTCATTTGTGTGTGTGAGTATGCATGTGTGTGCATGAGCACATATAGTTCAATGCGGTTTTATCACATGTAGAGATTTTTGTAATCACCAGGACAACATGACAAAGGAGCTCTCTCCCTGTGTTTCCCCTCTATGGACTCCTTCACTGAGTTCCTGATGCCTGGCAGCCACCTTTGCTCTCCATCTCTATAATGTTATCACTTTGAGAACAGTATGTAAGTAGAATCATACTGTCTGTTGCCATTTATGTTTGATGTTTAATACATAAATAAATGGTTATCCAATAATAAAGCCTACTTAGTCCCTAAGGAAATCTATACTTTATTTATTTACTAATTTATTTAGAGATAGAGACTCACTCTGTTGTCCAGGCTGGAGTGCAGTGGCACGATCATAGCTCACTGCAGCCTCAAACTCTTGGGCTCAAGCAATCCTCCTGCCTCAAACTCCCGAGTAACTAGGACTACAGACACACACCACTGTGCCCAGCTCAAATCCACACTTTACAGTGATATAATCATGCCAGTATGTCAACTTGAAATTAGTAATAACAAGAGCTAGCCCTCATATAGCATGTCCTATAAACCCAGCATGACCTTAAGTAAGTGTCTTATATGTTCTAATTCCTTTAATTATCACAACAGCTTGGGATATAGGTACCATTATTTTATTTCCTTTTTTTTTTTTTTTTTTGAGACAGTTTCACTCTTGTTATCCAGGCTGGAGTGCAATGGCACAATCTCAGCTCCCCACAACCTCCACCTCTCGGGTTCAAGCAATTCTCCTGCCTCAGGCTCCCAAGTTGCTGGGATTACAGGCATGTACCACCAGACCCGGCTAATTTTGTATTTTTAGTAGAGATGGGGTTTCTCCATGTTGATCAGGCTGGTTTCGAACTCCTGACCTCAGGTGATCCGCCCGCCTCAACCTCCCAAAGCTCTGGGATTACAGGCGTGAGCCACTGCGCCCAGCTTATTTTATTTCTTATTTTTTTTCCTATTTTTGATGAGGAAACTGAAGTTCAAAGGTTTAAGAAGTTACCCCAAAAAGACACAGTAAATGGCAGAGGTAGAAATATAACACAGTATCTGATTCTAGAGTCCAAGTTCCAAACCATTGCTCTTACTGCTTCTATGAGAAACTATTCCTTCTCTAGATCATTATAAAAATCAAAACCATGTCCCACAAAACTGCTCATGTATGACTATCAGTCTGAAGGTACACCCAATTCTATACGATTTATATCTTAGAAATCCATTGAGATTTATTTATCGCCTCAATTTTACACTTTGAGTTCATGATTCTTGGAGCTATAGTGCAGGTGGTACATCAGGCCCCAAAAGCCATGTTCCCGGGTCATTTCTATTCATCTGCAGAGTCATCAGGAACTCTGCAAACTGGTCACCATCATGCAGACGTCTCATGCAACTTTCCGCCAAAAGCAAAAAACTTGAATAGACAACACAAAAACAGAAGACACACAAATATCTAACCAGCACATGAAAACAGGGTCAACCTCATTATTCAATATGGAAATACACATTAAAACCCCACAATGAGGCCAGGTGCGGTGGCTCATGCCTGTAATTCCAGCACTTTGGGAGGCCGAGGCGGGCAAATCACTTGAAGTCAGGAGTTCAAGACTAGCCTGGCCAAGATGTTGAAACCCAGCCTCTGCTAAAAATACAAAAATTAGCCAGGCATGGAGCGTGCCTTTAGTCCCAGCTACTCAAGAGGCTGAGATGGAAGGATCACTTGAGCCTGGGAGTCGGAGATTGCAGTGAGCCAAGATCACTTCATTGCACTCCAGCCTGGGTGACAGAGCGAGACTCCACTTTTTTTGTTGTTGTTTGATCATCCATCTATTTATTCAACTACCATGTATTGAGTTAGGTTAACTATATACCAGGTACTTTTCTTTCCCAATGTTTTAGGAAAAAATGGTAAAAACAGAAGTTAAACAAAAAATTCAATCCTGGCAACTTTTTTTTGGATTGTAAAATTCAAAATATTATAAACCACTAGGAAAAGAATCTAGATAATAAAAACCCATTAAGAATCATATTAACACCTTTATCAATCATGCCAACTGGTTCAACAGTCTCTTTTGCTATTTCACAAACAGCATCACATCCTCTCTAGGTCAATATCAACAAATGCAATCTAGGATTGTAACTATATTTATTATCCACATATGTTAATGAACAATTCTTCTGTTCACATAAATATCAAGTGTTACAACATGGGTCCCTACTAAGACAGCACCAGTGCCAGCATTTAATCTAATAATTCATACGGCTTTCCACAATTTTTAAATGGTGATACTCACTTTGGCCAAATGAAATATGTTGGCCTCAAAGACAAATATAGTTAATTCAGTGATATTTCTACATGTTCTTAATAAATAATCTGGACAGGTGTGGTGGCTCACACCTGTAATGCCAGCACATTGGGAGGCCAAGGTGGGAGGACAGCATGAGGCCAGGAGTTCAAGATTAGCCTGGGCAACACATTCTGTCTCTAAAAATAAAATGAAATTAAAATATTAGCCAGGCATGGTGGTGCATGCCTATAGTCTCAGCTACTCAGGAGGCTGAGGTAGGAGAATCGCTTGATCCCAGGAGGTTGAGGCTGCAGTTAGCTGTGATTACACCACTACACTCCAGCCTGGGCAACAGAGTGAGATCCTGTCTCAATCAACCAATCAGTCATCAATGAATGCTCGTGCATGTAATCCCTGCACTTGGGAGGTTGAAATGGGAGGATCACTTGAGGCCAGGCATTCAAGGCCAGCTTGGGAAACATAGTGAGACTCTGTCTCAAAAAATAAAATATAAAATAAAATAAAATCATAAATAAACAAACCATCCTTGGATTCAGGAGAGGCTCACCTAATGCAACCTGGACCAAAAAAATAAGCCAATCACACTTTGATATAATAGCTACCAATGTGGCCCTCTTGAAGATAGTCAAATTTTTACATAAATTTACTACATCACTATACTCAGTAATGCTGTAATAAAATTTTGTAGGTAAGTTATTCATTTCTGGCAACCTTCTGAGTTTGTTGAGATTTTTAAAAAATCCTCAAGTTGACTTTGGCAAGTTTCTTAAAATTATGACCTGCAAATATATAGCTCTGTAGACATGTATTAAGACCTACTGTTTTCTCTTGGCACAGTGAATTACATAAAATATTGCCTCTGTATAAGTAAATCCAGGAAAGCATTCTAAATCCAAAAAAAAAAAAAAAGTATAACAGACTTCAAAGTACTTTAAGAGTGTTTTTAAATGAAATAGAAATTTGACTGCTGACCTAATTATGTCTCTCCTCCAGCTTTAATTATTGACCCAGTGTTTAATTTACACCCAGTCTCCATCTTATACCTCCCCACCGCTATACCACCTATAACCAACCGGGCAAACATTCTATCTAAGATCAAATACAAAAGTTAACTTTAAATAGTCCTTCCTCATCACATTCTTTCCCCAATAGAATAGGTGACCTCAAACATAATGAAATCAGGTAACATGAGGGTCAGATGAGATAGTCAACTATAAGTGTTCAGCATAATGCCAAATATATTGTAAGCACTCAATAAATTATACCTTTATTATTTTACAACCACTGTGGTTTTTTTTACTGTTATCATCATCTGTTGACGATATGCTGCCATTT
The DNA here is from genome assembly GCF_009764315.1 of Trachypithecus francoisi. Classification (NCBI taxonomy): domain Eukaryota; kingdom Metazoa; phylum Chordata; class Mammalia; order Primates; family Cercopithecidae; genus Trachypithecus; species Trachypithecus francoisi. The sequence goes on along the minus strand of NW_022681472.1, from coordinate 74,764,394 downwards.
GGCCTAGTAGAATTCAATTTTATGGGACATAATATTTAATGCCCCACCTCGATTTTCAAGGATGGATTTGGATCTGGGTGACTCAGGAGCAGCCACCCTCCCTGAAATGAAGGTTGTCATGTGTTTATTCACCTAGCTATGTGACTGACACAGATGGAGTCGAGTTCTCCTCTCAGCTTACAAAAGTGACAATTGTATGTATCACTTGCATCATTGCCAATAAGTTATTAATATTTTGCCTTTTTTCTGTCTCTCATTAAAAGTTTAATGATATAAACAGTTTAATGATATAAACATTGAGTTTCGGCCAGGTGCGGTGGCTCAAGCCTGTAATCCCAGCACTTTGGGAGGCCGAGACGGGCGGATCACGAGATCAGGAGATCGAGACCATCCTGGCTAACAAGGTGAAACCCCGTTTCTACTAAAAAAATACAAAAAACTAGCCGGGCGAGGTGGTGGGCACCTGTAGTGCCAGCTACTCGGGAGGCTGAGGCAGGAGAACGGCGTAAACCCGGGAGGCGGAGCTTTCAGTGAGCTGAGATCCGGCCACTGCACTCCAGCCTGGGCGACAGAGTGAGACTCCATCTCAAAAAAAAAAAAAAAAACATTGAGTTTCATACATTTGCTTTTTGTGTGAGTAAAGTTTTAGGTTTAATATATATAATCACAACTTCAAAAGCTGAAGGAGTGCAGGTAGACAGCCATATTATGGCATCAATAAATCACACATGACATCCATTCATTTATTTGACAAACTGAGCACCTACTAAGTATCATACTCCATCCCAGCTACTGATCTTAACATTGTGATTGAAATATGACACCTTCATCTGCTCATCTCTTTATGCTCACCAATGCCAAAGCCTGCTAAAAGAGACATCATTTCACACAAGAACGAAGCAATTAAGTTGGAACTTTATTGATAATTTTTATGCTGAATAACTTTTAGAAATTTCTTTTTCTTTTTCTTTCTTTTTTTTTTTTTTTTTGAGACTGAGGAGCCTCGCTCTGTCATCCAGGCTGGAGTGCAGCGGCGTGATCTTGGCCCACTGCAACCTCCACCTCCTGGGTTCAAGCAACTCTCCTGCCTCAGTCCCCCGAGTAGCTGGGATTATAGGCATCTGCCACCATGCCTGGCTAATTTTTGTATTTTTAGTGGAGACAGGGTTTCACCACATTGGCCAGGCTGGTCTCGAACTCCTGACCTCAAGTGATCCACTTGCCTCAGCCTCCCAAAGTGCTGGGATTACAGGCATGAGCCACCATGCCTGGTCTACTTTTAGAAAATTTACCACACAACGAAAAGCACAAGTTTTAGAGCCAGATATCTTCAGTTTCAATCGTAGCTGTGCCACATTTACTATCTGAGTATTTGGGCAACTTACTCAATTTTTTGCATATATTCTGTGCGAAGGAAAAATAAGATAATTTATGTAAGAGACGTGGCATGGCATCTGACATATAGTGTTGTAAGCATTCTTCATTTTAGACTTCTAAAGACTGACTTCACACTTTGCTCATTTAAGTTCCTATGGAGAACTCATTTCCTCTATCTTTTCTGCTTTTATTTTTTTCTTTTTTTAAATTTACCACTTATTCTGAAATTCTAATTCTTCTAACTTTCTTTTTTCATTCTTTTTTTTTTTTTTTTTTTTTTGAGACAGAGTCTCACTCTGTTGCCCAGGCTGAAGTGCAATGGTGCGATCTCGGCTCACTGCAAGCTCCATCTGCTGAGTTCAAGCAATTCTCCTGCCTCAGCCTCCCAAGTAGCTGAGACTACAGGCTTGCACCACCATGTCCAGCTAATTTTTTGTATTTTTAGTAGAGATAGGGTTTCACCATGCTGGCCAGGCTGGTCTTAAACTCCTGACCTTGTGATCTGCCCACCTCAGTCTCCCAAAGTGCTGGCATTACAGGCGTGAGCCACCGCACCCGGGCTAACTTTCTTTAAAGAACACATTGTCCTTCTCTGAGCAGTTTGTTACCTTTCCACCTGTGAAAAACATATGAAATCATGACCAGATATCCAGCTAAAGCTTAGTGAGTACGCCACTCGAAGATATTCAAACTTCAGAAGTTGACAAAAAGCAAAAAATAAAGCAGTGCATTAAGACACAGTAAAGTTTGGGCAGTAACTAGATTATGAAAGTCAAATATCATTTTTATAGTCATAAATTATATAAGTAGAGGTTCAAGAATTAACAACAGCTACATGACATAGAGTTTATATTCCAGAGAGAGAAAAGTTGATGTTTTTTGTACACTTTTTTTTTTTTTTGAGGCAGTCTCACTCTGTCATCCAGAGTGGTGCAATCTTGGCTCACTGCAACTTCTGCCTCCAGGGTTCAAGTGATTGCCCTGCTTCTGCCTCCCAAGTAGCTGGGATTACAGGCATGAGCCACCACGCCCAGTCTGATTTTTTCTTTTCCTTTTTCTTTTTTTTTTGAGATGGAGTCTTTGCTCTGTTGCCCAGGCTGGAGTGCAATGATGCGATCTCAGCTCACTGCAACCTCCACCTCCTGGGTTCAAGCAATTCTCCTGCGTCAACCTCCCGAATAGCCGGGATTACAGGTGCATGCCCCCACGCCCTGCTAATTTTTGTATTTTTAGTAGAGATGGGGTTTCACCATGCTGGCCAGGCTGGTCTCGAACCCCTGACCTCAGGTGACCTACCTGCCTCAGTCTCCCAAAGTGCTAGGATTACAGGTGTGAGCCACCACACCCGGCCTCAGCCTGATTTTTTCTACATATTAACATGTAATTCTCCATATTGAATATAAAAATCCTTGCTACACAAACAACTTACTTTTTGTTAAACACAGAAAACAATAATCCATGATATGGGAAAAAAAGTAAAGACAAGGAGGAAAAAGCATGGGAAACAGTTTGTTTGTGCCTGTCTTACATTTGTTCCAGTTCTACATTTCTCAGATCCCAGTGATATACAGGGCCTTCGTATTACAGTAAATGTAATATATACCATTGGATACATTTCATTTCATTCTTTGCTCCGTGGGACTATTTATCTGTAAACAGGACACCAATTCAAAGAGACAGTGATCAACATCTACATTCAATATCTAATATTCCAGTTGTGATCTTAACAACGGTTGTAAGTGAAAACTGACAATTGGGTACTCATCCAATTTATAATTTCTGGGACTTTCCAAGCCTCCCCTTTTGCTTTGATAGAATTCTCTAGGGGCTTAGCTTGGCTTTGTATTAAATGGGATTTAAACTAGGAAGAAAAGCAGACATAGCCAGAAAGCTAGAGCCATATATTTGTGAGAGGATCTCATTGTTTAGGAAAGCTGGGACTTTAGAAGCACTCAATTCACTATTTGGTCAAAGAAAAACAGATCCCTGTACACTGTTATGCTTAACTGCAGAAATCATGAGGGAAACGTCATGTAGTTTACCAAAATAATAAAGTGACATGGTACAGGTATATTCTTCTTTTTGTGGATAACATGACTACATTTTCCTCCCTTGTATATTATTAGGATGATTTTAGCAGGCAAAGAAATAATAGAAGCTGATTACTTAAAAGGGGGAAAACTGACTTCCATTCAACTCATGCATGTAGTCCGAGGATGAATATAAAAATGTATCATCTTGAATTCTACAAGTTCTACTGAATATAAAAATATTTTAGCTGGGCATGGTGGCTCATGCCTGTAATCTCAGCACTTTGGGAGGCCTTGAGGCGGGTGGATCACCTGAGGTCAGGAGCTCGAGACCAGCCTGGCCAACATGGTGAATCTCTGCCTCTAGTAAAAACATAAAAATTAGCCAGGCATGGTGGTGCATACCTGTAATTCCAGCTACTTGATAGGCTGAGGCACGAGAATCACTTGAACCCAGGAAGTGGAGGTTGCAGTGAGTTGAGATCATGTCACTGCACTCCAGCCTGGGCACAGAGTGAGACTCTGTCTCAAAAACAAAAACAAAAAAATTGAGTCTACTTATCTAGTTGGAAGGAGGAAGGTCACATACTTTCATTCATCCTTGAAATGCTTGCTCGTAAATTATATAACACAACAGGCACCATGAAACGTGAACTGAATCCAGCACTATGATAGCAGCATACAGGGAATGCGCAGACACCAACTGTGCCCTGGACGGCACATCATCAAACATTTTTTAAATGTGGTCTTCGACTTACGGTCACATAAACAACTTAGTAGACTGAAATCAGACTTAGAGAGGGATTAAAGATGATGATTATCCTACTGAGGAAGAAGAAGGTCAGCAAGGTGGGGCTAACTGCACACCAGTGTCAAAGTTACAAAGGTCATCAAGATCACCTTGAAGACAGAAGACCCTCACTAGCTGCCCGGCTCGCTGCTTCACCAAGTGCACAAGGGTGGGTGGGGATCCTGCGAGGGATCATTTTTTTTGGTCACCAGGGATGGTACTCTATCCAACCATTCACTCCTTTTCCTCTTATTTTCTTAGCTACTACTGATCTCTGTATCTTTTCCTAAAAAAGTCACCTAGCCCTGATAGACATTGCTCAAGATCCCTGATAAACTGCAAGTATAAACAGATGGTTGACCTATTCCTCAGACTTGGTGTTTCTAGAAGGTGAGTAAATTCTGCATACAAAAGTGCTGTGATTTCCCTGCCAGCAAGACATAAGCTTTAACTTCTTTCACACATCCAGGGATAGATTTGCAGTATTTTGTCTTCTGGGTTCTGCTAGATCACAGTCCTACAGAGTCAAAGCATCTGATGTCATTCAGTATGCTTCATAATTTAAAAATGGTCAAGACTGAAGAAATATTGATAACACGCTTTTTAATTATGCATTTGTAGAAAAACCTTAATTAAGAATTAGTTACAATAGAAAAGTTAAAGTTTTTTTTTTTTAAAAAAAGAAAATCTGGGCCGGGCGCGGTGGCTCAAGCCTGTAATCCCAGCACTTTGGGAGGCCGAGACGGGCGGATCACGAGGTCAGGAGATCGAGACCATCCTGGCTAACACGGTGAAACTCCGCCTCTACTAAAAAAATACAAAAAACTAGCTGAGTGAGGTGGCGGGTGCCTGTAGTCCCAGCTCCTCGGGAGGCTGAGGCAGGAGAATGGCGTAAACCCGGGGGAAGCGGAGCTTGCAGTGAGCCGAGATCGCGCCACTGCACTCCAGCCTGGGCGACAGAGGGAGACTCCGTCTCAAAAAAAAAAAAAAGAAAAAGAAAATCTGACTGGAGGCTATTAAATTTAGTACATTTATGCAGGAACAGAAAACCAAACACCTCATGTTCTCACTTATAAGTGGGAGCTAAATGATAAGAACTTATGAATGCAAAGAAGGAAACAACAGCCGAGCTGAGCGTGGTAGCTCATGCCTGTACTCTCATCACTTTGGGAGGCTGAGGCAGGCAGATCACTTGAGGCCAGGAGTTCGAGACCAGCCCGGCCAACTCAGCAAAACCCCGTCTCTATTAAAAATAGAAAAAAATTAGCCAGGTGTGGTGGCACACACCTGTAATCCCAGCTACTCGGGAGGCTGAAGCACAAGAATCACTTGAATCCAGGAGGTGGAGGTTGCAGTGAGCCAAGATTGTGCCACTGCACTCCAGCCTGGGCAACAGAGCAAGACTCTGTTTCAAAAAAAAAAAAAAAGATCAGGCGCTGGGGCCTACATGAGGGTGTAAGGTGGGAGGAAGAGAGGAGAAGAAAAGATAACTATTGGGCACTGGGCTTAATACTGGGGTGATGAAATAACATGTACAATAACCCCCGTGACACGTGTTTACTTTCATAACAAACCTTCACATGTACCCCCAAACTAAGAATAAAATATGTTTTAAAAAAGAAAGGAAAGGAAAGGAAGGGAGGGAGGGAGGGAGAGAGAGAGAAAGAGAGAGAGAGAGAGAGGAAGGAAGGAAGGAAGGAAGGAAGGAACCTGAGCTGTACTGAAGGCCATCTCAAGCATCTCAAGCCATCCTAAATGGAAGCAGTAGTTGAAGGAGCCCTATTTCCTAAAGCAACAAAAGTCCTGGAATCGAAAACATTAAGCAATAGTTTTTAAGTGCCTACTCCAAAAAGAAGGTGCTAGCTGCTTGGGATACAAAACTCTCCAAAAGGCAGTAACAACAGTGAGTCAGAGGACTAAAATAATGACTTCCTTAGCACTCACAACATTAAGAAGAGGATATGAAAGCAGGAAATCGATAGTAGAGCGTAAAATCCTATTAACTGATATTACTGAAACAAAACATTTCACATTCACAAAGTTATAACCCACTTACACTTATTTAATTGATTGAAGAGAGGCAAGAGGATGGAAAAGAGGTAAAAGGATTCAGAGTAACTTTAGTAAAGATAGAAAACGAAACATGACACCGTGATTGTCTGAGTGCTGCAGCTTCTGTGTCTTACTGCCAGAAATGTAAAGGCAATAAACAGATGGAAAGTCAATCTATGTTTTATTCTTCTGTATGTATCATTAAATAACAGCTGGGTACATTCCAAAGACTAGAAAGAACCTCTACTGTTAGTGATAACATGCAGAACAAAAGGTAGGATTTTCAGAGATAATCTTGTTTATCAGAGACTAGATTGTACTGTAAGTGCAGAGAAGTCTAAAAACAAAATTATTTCGTCTGGTGAATGGAATATCTCAGATACAAAATTCAACAAAAGAAATCTGTAACTGTGTTCTAGATCTTTTGAAATTGTTGCCACAAACCCAAAGGCCCGATCAAAGTATTTCAGTGTTGATTTACTTAACAAGTACGTAACAGCAGAGAGTATGTATAAGATACCGTTTAAGACCAGCAATGGATGAGGTCATCAAACACATTAAGCTCTGCCCACCCAGGCATCCAATAATGAGAATGCAGATGATAAAAATAAGATAATTATCAGCTATCATCTACTGAATGATAGATAGTCTGTGCACGGCCCTGTGCCAAGCACATTACAGGTTTATATCATTTACTTCTTACAACAGTACTATGAGAGAGTTATTATATTCCTATATTATGATTCCCATTTTACAGATAAGGAAACTGGGACTTAGACAAGGCAAACTTGCCTGAGTGTCTCAGAGTCACTAATAAGAAGATGCAAGAGAGAAGTGCTTACAGACTCACTCCAGGGCCTCACCCCGAACCTCCACGCTAGACTGTCTCCCATTCCAAGGTGTGATCATGATAAACAAGGAGGCAGACAAGCTTGCAAACACAGGAGCATGGAGTCTGCTTTGCCCACATTTATTCCTGTTTCTAGGTTACAGAAGGTAATTTGGCTGGAAATGTTTTTCATAAAATTCTTTACCAATGGCCCGGCACCGTGGCTCCTGCCTGTAATCCTCACACTTTAGGAGGCCAAGATGGGAGGGTCACTTGAGCCCATGAGTTTGACACTAACCTGAGCAGCATAGTGAGACTTTGTCTCTATTTATTTAAAATAATTATAAAAAAAAAAATTCACCACCATAAAATGCTGATTACTTTGGAATTGCTTACCAAAAGAATGTGGCAGCCAGGCACAATGGCTCATATCTATAATCCTAGCACTTTGGGAATCCAAGGCAGGCAGATTACTTGAGCCCAGGAGTTTGAGACTAGCCTGGGCAACATGGTAAAACCCCATCTCTATTGAAAAAAAAAAAAAAAAGGATATGGCTATAGCACAGAAAACATTGCTCTGACCTCAGTAGCCCAGGGTTGAATCCCAGTTTCACTATTTACTTAATTACTTAACTGCTCTGAATTTTAGTTTTCTTCATCTATAAAATGAATTGGAGGAACAATGAAACAACATATGTAAAAGGTCTAGTAGGCTGGACACGGTGGCTCACGCCTGTCATCTTAGCACTTTGGGGACCCAAGGCAAGCGGTTCGCTTGAGGTCAGGAATTCAAGACCAACCTGTCCAAAATGGTGAAACCCCATCTCTACTAAAAATACAAAAATTAGCCAGGCATGGTGGTATACACCTGTAATCCCAGCTACTAGGGAGGCTGAGGCAGGAGAATCACTTGAACCCAGGAGGCAGAGGTTGCAGTGAACCAAGATCACACCACTACACTCCAGCCTGGGCAACAGGGCAAGACTCCATCTCAAAAAAATATTTATAAAATAAAATTTAGACCTGGGCAAGATGGCCGAACAGAAACAGTTCTGGTCTGCAGCTCCCAAAGAGATCAACGCAGAAGGTGGGTGATTTCTGCATTTCCAACTGAGGTACCTGGTTCATCTCATTGGGACTGGTTAGACAGTGGGTGTAGCCCATGGAAGGCAAGCAGAAGCAAAATGGGATATCGCCTCACCCAGGAAGCATAAGGGGTCAGGGAACTCCCTTCCTTAGCCAAGGGAAGCTATAAGGGACTCTGCCATGAGGAACAGTGCATTCTAGCCCAGATACAATGCTTTTCCCACGGTCTTTGCAACCCGCAGACCAGGAGATTCCTTAGTGTGCCTACACCACCAGGGCCCTGGGTTTCAAGCACAAAACTGGGCAGCCGTTTGGGCAGGCACTGAGCTAGTCGCAAGAGTTTTTTATTCATACCCCAGTGGCACCTGGAACACCAGCGAGACAGAACTGTTCACTCCCCTGGAAAGGTGGCTGAAGCCAGGGAGCCAAGTGGTCTAGCTCAGCAGTTCCCAACCCAGTGGAGCCCAGTAAGCTAAGATCTACTGGTTTGAAATTCTCGCTGCCAGCACAGCAGTCAGAGGTCAACCTGGGACACTCAAGCTTGGTGGGGGGAAGGGTGTCCACCATTACTGAGGCTTGAGTAGGCGGTTTTTCCCCTCACAGTGTAAACAAGGCCACCAGGAAGTTCGAACTGGGCAGAGCCCACCACAGCTGCACAAAGCCATTGTAGCCAAGCTGCCTCTCTAGATTCCTATATGAGAATCTAGAGAGCTCTAGATTCCTCCACTCTGGGCAGGGCATCTCTGATGAAGGGAGTTCCCTGGCCCCTTGTGCTTCCTGGGTGAGGCGATATCCCATTTTGCTTCTGCTTGCCCTCCATGGGCTACACCCACTGTCTAACCAGTCCCAATGAGAAGAACCGGGTACCTCAGTTGGAAATGCAGAAATCACCCACCTTCTGTGTTGATCTCACTGGGAGCTGCAGACCAGAGCTGTTCCTGTTCGTCCATCTTGCCCAGGTCTAAATTTTATTTTATAAATATTTTTTTGAGATGGAGTCTTGCTCTGTTGCCCAGGCAGCAGCCCCAGTCAGGGGCTTATAGATAAAACTCCCTTCTCCCTGGGACAGAGCACCTGGGGGAAGGGGCGGCTATGGGTGCAGCTTCAGCAGACTTAAACATTCCTGCCTGCCGGCTCTGAAGAGAGCAGTGGATCTTCCAGCACAGTGCTTCAGCTCTGCTAAGGGACAGATTGCCTCCTCAAGTGGGTCCCTGAACCCCATACCTCCTGACTGGGAGACATCTCCCAGCAGAGGTCAACAGGCATCTCATATAGGAGAGCTCTGGTTGGCATCTGGCAGGTGCCCCTCTGGGACAAAGCTTCCAGTGGAAAGAACAGGCAGCAACCTTTGCTGTTCTGCAGCCTCCACTGGTGATAGCCAGGCAAACAGGGTCTGGAGTAGACCTCCAGCAAACTCCAGCAGAGCTGCAGCAAAGGAGCCTGACTTAGAAGGAAAACTAACAGAGAGGAATAGCATCAATGTCAACAAAAAGGACATCCACACAAAAACTCTATCCGAAGGTCACCAACATCAAAGACCAAAGATAGATAAATCCATGAAGATGAGGAAAAACCAGCACAAAAAGACTGAAAATTCCAAAAACCAGAACGTCCCTTCTCCTCCAAAGGATCACAACTCCTCGCCAGCAAGGGAACAAAACTGGACAGAGAATGAGTATGACAAATTGGCAGAAGTAGGCTTCAGAAGGTAGATAATAACAAACTCCTCTGAGCTAAAGGAGCATGTTCTGACCCAATGCAAGAAGCTAAGAACCTTGAAGAAATGCTAAAGGAATTGCTCACTAGAATAACCAGTTTAGAGAAGAATATATATAACCTGATAATGCTGAAAAATCACAGCATGAGAACTTTGTGAAGCATATACAAGTATCAATAGCTGAATCAATCAAACAGAAGAAAGGATATCAGAGATTGAAGATCAACTTAATGAAATAAAGTGTGAAGACAAGATTAGAGAAAAAAAGAATGAAATGGAACAAAGCCTCCAAGGAATATGGGACTATGTGAAAAGATCAAACCTATGTTTGATTGGTGTACCTGAAAGTGACAGGGAGAATGGAACCAAGTTGGAAAACACTCTTCAGGATATTATCAAGGAGAACTTCCCCAACCTAGCAAGAGAGGCCAACATTCAAATTCAGGAAACACAGAGAACACCACAAAGATACTCCTCAAGAACAGCAACCCCAAGACACATAATCATCAGATTCACCAAGGTTGAAATGGAGGAAAAAATATTAAGGGTGCCAGAGAGGAAGGTCGGTTTACCCACAAAAAGAAGCCTATCAGACTAAGAGCAGATCTCTCAGTAGAAACTCTACAAGCCAGAAGAGAGTGGGGGCCAAAATTCAACATTCTTAAAGAAAATAATTTTCAACCCAGAATTTCATATCCAGGCCAATCTACACTTCATAAGTGAAGGAGAAATAGAATTCTTTACAGACAAGCAAATGCTGAGGGATTTTGCCACCACCAGGCCTGCCTTACAAGAGCTCCTGAAGGAAGCACTAAATATGGAATGGAACAACTGGTACCAGCCACTGCAAAAACATACTGAATTGTAAAGACCATCAACAAGATGAAGAAACTGAATCAACAGGCAAATTAACCAGCTAGCATCATAATGACAGGATCAAATTCACAAATAACAATATTAACCTTAAATGTAAACAGGCTAAATGCCCCAATTAAAAGACACAGACTAGCAAATTGGATAAAGAGTCAAGACCCATCGATGTGCTGTATTCAGGAGATGCATCTCATGTGCAAAGACACACATAGCCTCAAAATAAAGGGATGGAGGAATATTTACCAAGCAAATGGAAAGCAAAAAAAAAAAAAAAAAAAAAGGGCAGGGTTTGCAATCCTAGTCTCTGATAAAACAGACTTTAAACCAACAAAGATCAAAAAAGACGAAGAAGGGCATTACATAATGATGAGGGGATCAATGCAACAAGAAGAGCTAACTGTCCTAAATATATATACACCCAATACAGGAGAACTGAGATTCATAAAGCAAGTTCTTAGAGACCATTCAGGACATAAGCACGGGTAAAGACTTCATGACTAAAACACCAAAAGCAATGGCAACAAAAGCCAAAATTAACAAATGGGATCTAATTAAACTAAAGAGCTTCTGCACAGCAAAAGAAACTATCATCACAGTGAGGAAGCAACCTACAGAATGGGAGAAAATTTTTGCAATCTAGACAAAGGACTAATATGTAGAATCTACAAGGAACTTAAACAAATTTACAAGAAAAAACAATCCCATCAAAAAGTAGGTGAGGGACATGAACAGACACTTCTCAAAAGAAGACATTTATGCGGCCAATGAACATGAAAAAAAAAAGTTCATCATCACCAGTCATTAGAGAAACTCAAATCAAAACCACGAGATACCATCTCACGCCAGTTAGAATGGTGATCACTAAAAAGTTGAGAAACAATAGATGCTGGAGAGGATGTGGAAAAATAGGAACGCTTTTCCTTTTGAGACAGAGTCTTGCACTGTTGCGCAGGCTGGAGTGCAATGGCGTGATCTTGGCTCACTGTAACCTCTGCCTCCTGGGTCCAAGCAATTCTCCTGCCTCAGCCTCCCAAGTAGCTGGGATTACGGGCACCTGCCACTATGCCCAGCTAATTTTTTGTATTTTTAGTAGAGATGGGGTTTCACTATGTAGGTCAGGCTGGTCTCAAACTCCTGACCTCGTGATCCAACTGCCTTGGCCTCCCAAAGTGCTGGGAATATAGGCATGAGCCACCATGCCTGGCCCAGGAACGCTTCTATACTGTTGGTGGGAGTGTAAATTAGTTCAATCATTGCAGAAGACAGTGTGGCAATTCCTCAAAGATCTAGAACCAGAAATACCATTTGACCCAGCAATCCCATTACTAGGTATATACCCAAAGGATTGTAAATCATTCTACTATAAAGACACGTACACACATATGTTTATTGCAGCACTATTCACAATAGCAAAGACTTGGAACCAACCCAAATGTCCATCAACAATAGACTGAATAAAGAAAATGTGGCACATATACACCATGGAATACTATGCAGCCATAAAAAAGGATGAGTTGATGTCCTTTGCATGGACATGGATGAAACTGAAAACCATCATTCTCAGCAAACTAACACAGGAACAGAAAACCAAACACTGCATGTTCTCACTCATAAGTGGGAGTTGAACAACAAAAACACATGGACACAGGGAGGGGAACATCACATACTTGGGCCTGTTGGGGGTGGGGGGCTAGGGGAGGCATAACATTAGGAGAAATATCTAATGTAGATGATGGGTTGATGGGTGCAGCAAACCACCATGGCACTTGTATACCTGTGTAACAAAGTTGCACATTCTGCACATGTATCCCAGAACTTAAAGTATAACAAAAATTTAAAATAAAATGTAAAAGTAAAATAAAAGGCCTAGTAGCGTCCCTGGTCCATAGAAGGATTCCATAAATATTAGCCATGTGTGCTTCCATGCAAGGGCCCAGGGTGTCAGGGCCAAAAGGATATCTTTCCAAGGTAGAAGCCTTTTCAGACCTTATTTTTATAGCAGGGTCTAGAAGTACCCCTAGGTGGTCTCAGGGAACAGACACTGGGGATACTGAAATAAAAGCCTGTAATCCCAGCACTTTGGGAGGCCGAGACGGGCGGATCACGAGATCAGGAGATCGAGACCATCCTGGCTAACATGGTGAAACCCCGTCTCTACTAAAAAATACAAAAAAACTAGCCGGGCGAGGTGGCTGGCGCCTGTAGTCCCAGCTACCCGGGAGGCTGAGGCAGGAGAATGGCATAAACCCGGGAGGCGGAGCTTGCAGTGAGCTGAGATCCGGCCACTGCACTCCAGCCCAGGCGACAGAGCGAGACTCCGTCTCAAAAAAAAAAAAAAAAATCCTTCCCAGGAACCCCAGGATGTGAAAGTGTCTTCCCAAAGGCTCACTCCTGCATGGCATTTTCTTAGTATTCCCAGGAAAGTTACCATATTAACCTGCTGGTGCTTTACCGCACAGTCATTTATCAGGTGCTGCTTTTGAGACTGAAGAGATAAAGTCAGTATGTCAACAGACCCTCAAAGGAGGAAGAAGCCGAAGTTCAGAAAAGGAAGATAGCAGTGGCAAGACATAGTCTTTTATTTTTTAAACGGTCTTTATATATTTTCTATATCGTTCATAGCTTTAAAAAAGAGAGACGATGCAGAAAAAAACACCCACTTACTTTTTAAAAAAAATAAAGTTTACATTTTAGAATAAATTTAGATTTATAGAAAAGCTACAAAGAAGGCCAGGCACAGTGCCTCACGCCTGTAATCCCAAAACTTTTGGAGGCCGAGGCAAGCAGATTACTTGAGGTCAGGAGTTCGAGACCAGCCTGGCCAATATGGTGAAGCCTGTCTCTGCTAAAAATACAAAAATTAGCTAAGCGTGGTGGCAGGCACCTGTAATCCCAGCTACTCAACAGGCTAAGCAGGAGAATCACTTGAACCTGGAAGGTAGAGGTTGCAGTGAGCCAAGATGACACCACTGCACTCCAGCCTGGGTGACAGTGTGAGACTCCATCTCAAAAAAATAAGTAAATAAATACAAAAATTAGCTGGGCGTGGTGCTGCGCGTATGTAATCCCAGCTACTTGGTTGCAGTAAGCCAAAATTGCACCACTGCACTCCAGCCTGGGAGACACAGAAAGACTCTAGCTTAAAAAAAAAAAAAAAAAAAAAAACAAAGAAAGAAAGAAGAGAAGAAAGAGCGAGAGAGAGAGAGAGAGAGAAGAGAAGAGAAGAGAAGAGAAGAGAAGAAAGAAAGGAGGGAAGGAGAGAAGAAGGCAAGAAAGGAAGAAAGGAAGAAAGGAAGAAAAGAAGAAAGGAAGAAAGGAAGAAAGGCTGCAAAGATAGTACACATAGTTCCCTTACACCCTTCATCCAGCACCCCCAAATGTTAACAAAACCATGGTACATTTGCTGAAACTGAGACATTAACATTGGTATACCCACCTGCTTTTAAATCTAGCTTAGAGCTATAAGGAACTCTTTGTGTGGACACAGGAAGAAAGCTGTTCCTTAAAAGCGTATGTTTCATAAGGAAGTTTGCTTAGTTATTTAATGAAAAAGACAATTTGTCCTTGTGGCTGACAGTGCCAGCTGCTTATTCAAACCCAATCTCTCTTTCTTCTTCCTTAAGAATTTTGCTCAGGGCAGTAGTGTGCCCAGCCAAAACCATATGAGTCACCAACTGCCTTCCACCCTGGGGTTGCCATGTGACATAGTTCTGGCCCATGAGATGTAGGATGAAATCCCTGGGACAGACTACCCTTCCCAAATAAAAAAGCAAAGTCTTGCTAGGCGACACCTCTCTGCTCTTAACTCTTTGTCATTCCCTGTTCCTCCTGCCCAGAGTGCAGACATTAGGCCTGGTGTACACTAAGAACAGGAGAGAGACAGATGGACAGCACCTATGTCGGGAGTCTCCGTGTCAGCCTGGGATTCTAGACCTGGGGGCATCTCACTTCAGGAGGCAGAGAAACCTCACTGCTTAAACTATCTTTACTGCACTTTCTGTTATTTGTTGCTAAACACAACTCAGATAGCATCCCAAATTCAAGTCTAGAGACATAAGATCAAAAGCTTAGGAAATAAACACTTTCTATCTATTTGAAGCCCATATTGTGTTAAGAAACTATGCTTGACTCAGAAGCCATGAAGCTGCTTAGACAGGAAGTCAAGCTGTCAGAAGACATAGCTTCTAGCAACGTGGCTCAGATTCCCCTGCAATAGAACAGGGGAATGTTCAGTTATGTTATGTTCAGTCCCTAGGCCTCAATTTTTCCATCTGTGGAAGAGAAATTACAATACTGTATTCTTTTGTCCAAAGCAAGTGAAATTAATAAATCTGTAGAAACCAATCACTCCCTGAAAGACAGGGTCTCCATAATGCTAATATACCATTAATAATATTGTTCTGCTGTCAGTAAAACTCCAAAGGATCCCACAATGAAAACTAAATTTTTTTTCTTTTTTTTTTTTTAAATACGGAGTCTTACACCGTCACCCTGGCTAGAGTGCACTGGCATGATCTTGGCTCACTGCAATCTCAGTCTCCCAGATCAAGCGATTCTCCTGACTCAGCCTCCTGAGTAGCTGAGATTACAGGTGCCCGCCACCACTCCCAGCTAATTTTTCGTATTTTTAGTAGAGATGAGGTTTCACCATGTTGGCCAGGCTGGTCTCAAACTCCTGACCTCGTGATTCGCCTGCCTCAGCTTCCCAAAGTGCTGGGATTACAGGTGTGAGCCACCACGCCCAGACTGAAGACCAGGAATTTAAGAGACTTGTCAAAATCAAGTCCAGTCCAAACAATAATAGCTAACTACATTTTTTTTTTTTTTTTTGAGATAGGGTGTTGCTCTGTTGCCTGGAGTGCAGTGGCACAATCACTGCTCACTGCAGCTTTAACCTTTCCAGGCTCAAGCAATCCTCTCATCTCAGCCTCCTGAGTAGTTGGGACTACAGGCGTGCATCACCACACCTGGCTAACTATTTTGATATTTTGTAGAGATGGAATTTCACTGTGTTGCCCAGGCTTGTCTTCAATTCCTGGGCTCAAATGATTGCCCATCTCAGCCTCCCAAAGTGCTAGGAATACAGGCATGAGCCACTGTGCCCGTCCTACATTTTTGACTTCTGGAAATGTTAAAAAATCAAAGGTAAAAACGGAGTGGAAAGAAAAAGTAGAAAATTGAAGCTGCAAATTGACCTGAATAGACTCATCCTAAAATATACTTGGTAGGTAATATACATTAGCAGTTTGATGGACATTGTTTCGATTCTTTAGGAGAACCTGTTAAACAAGTACAGGAATTCTTTCTCATGGAGGCCATAGAACAGTTGTTTGGAACTTGGATTCTGGAGTCAGACACTATAGTTGTATTTCTCCTCATGCCATTTACTGTGTTTTCTTTGGGTGACTTCCTAATACCTTTGGGCTTCAGCTTCCTCATCAAAAACTGAGAGAGAAAGAAAATAGGATTGTGAAATCATGGTGCTGGGGAAGGGAGAACATTTGTTGTTACCTATGTGGCTCGTACCCACTTTATATAGATGTCCAAATTGGCACTGTAAAAACATGTCAGAAATCTCAGACATAGAGGAACAAAGATCACAGAGATAAGGGACTGAAAAATGAAATGCAGCCAGGCACAATGTCTCACGCCTGCAATCCCAGCGCTTTGGGAGGCCGAGGCAGGTGGACCACCTGAGGTCAGGAGTTCGAGACCAGCCTGGCCAAGATGGTGAAACCCCGTCTCTATTAAAAATACAAAAATTAGCTGACTGTGGTGGCGCATGCCTGTAATCCCAGCTGCTTGGGAGGCTGAGGCAGGAGAATCGCTCGAACCCAGGAGGCAGAGGTTGCAGTGAGCCAAGATTGCACCACTGCACTCCAGCATGGGCAACAAGAGCTAAACTCCATCTCCAAAAAAAAAAAAAAAAAAATAGAAAAGAAAAAAGAAAAATGAAATGCACACTGGCCAGGACACCATGCTGCCCCCTGCTGGTTTCAAAACTGTCTAGAGCTGTGTTCTCCAAGATGGCAGCCACTAGCCACATGAGCCTTGAAATGTGAGTTTGATTAAGTGAAAAAACACTGGATTTTGAAGACTTAGTATAACAAAATGTAAAGTAGCTAATTTGTATTTTTCATATAGATTGCATTGTTAAATGATAATATTTTGGAGATGGCGAGTTAAAGTATATTATGAAGATTAATTTAACCCATTCCTCCTTTTTTTTGTGCCATTTCTACCAGAAAATTTAAAATCACATATGTAGATTGTCTTGGTGGCTCCTAGCATAGTTTCATTGGGTAGCACTGGTCTGGTGGCTGATTTCCCACAAGAACAGAACAGCCAACCAACAAACAAGTTCATCCCTTTCATTGGGTACAGCACCTTGAAAGCCATTTGCCATAGAAGATGATCCTTGTCCTGAACACGCAAATGATCAAGAGTTGTTCCAGTTTTTATCACACTATCTCCCCCATCCCATTTCCCTTATTTTGATGCGGAAGCACATTTTGTTCCCACTTAAGGGGAATCCCCCATTGAGGTTATGTTTTCAGCACCAAGAAGGATTTCAGAGTCACAGGAGTGAGCCAGTGAGGCAAAACCAACACCCACCCCTTCCTCCAGCGGCCTGGAGGCTTTGCCAACTGCCAATATAACCAAAACCTGGGACAGCTTGGGGAGTGGCTAAAATAAAACTTAAAGAATATGAATCCTGATACACCGGCCTTCCTTGGATGGAAGGGGGAGTGGGGTGAGCTCCTTGTTGGGTCAAGTGTCATCACTTAGAGGAGAAAGAAAGTAAAGGGAAGCTTTCTAGAAAAAATGCTGGGCCGGGCACGGTAGCTCATGCCTGTAATCCCAGCACTTTAGGAGGCCAAGGCAGGTGCATCATGTGAGGTCAGGAGTTGGAGACCAGCCTGGGCAACATTGCAAAACCCTGTTTCTATGAAAAATACAAAAATTAGCCACACCCGTAGTCCCATCTACTCAGGAGGCTGAGGAGGGAGAATTGCTTGTGCTTGGGAGGTGGAGGTTGCAGTAAGCCAAGATCATTCCAGTGCACTCCAGCCTGGGCAACAGAGCAAGACTCCGTCTCAAAAAAAAAAAAGAAAAAAAGCTGGATGAATGGTTCTAGCCTTTAAAATGTTGATTTTTAAAATAATATACTAATTAACAATTTTAAAAACATTACTCTCTAAATCAAAACTGATTATGAATATTAATCAACACCCATATTTTTCCAATCATAATCAGGATAGATGTATGTGAGTGTAAGTGAAATTCCTTCTTAAATTTCATCTTCATATTGTTCTGTGGCCACACTGATGAGTTTACTTATGCTCAGTTTTATTCCTGGTAGTTACTCCCTGGCGTTAACATACTTGGACCTGTTTATCCATTCCTGGCTGGAGTGGGGGTGAGCAGGGAGCAGGGAGAGGGAAGATAGAAAGAAGGAGTTTTTCCAAAGAACCAGAGAGCCAAACAGAAAAGATGACCCAGATGTACTGAGATGAGAGTATCAGCTCAGAGAAACTGAATGATAGTGAGTGGCTCAGAATCAAAAGCCAGAAGAGGCTAGTGGAAAAACTTCTAGAGGAAGAATCATGAATGACAGCAGTGCAGCAAGGTTGAAACGGCTGAGAGTAATCATTGTTTATACCTGCATAAGGAGAGCCTGAGTCCCAGACACGAATCCCAGCCCAAACCCCCTGGCCACCCAGCTGGGAGGGGCTGATACTAGAAACTCACCCAAGATTGACACAAGGGTCAGGGATAGAAGAAAGGTCTGTGGTGGAAACAGAATGGAAACAATTCCCTGCTTAAAGGAGAGCCCCTCAACTTTTGGTCCCCTTGTCTCCTCAGCCCCCACCTCCCTTTGATGAGTATGATTTAGCTCATGTTCATCAGGAACTGGAACTTAATACCACAGCACTCTTTGACCAGGAGAGCGAGGAAGCATATCAGAAACTGCTGTTTGAACTCTCTGTTCACCCAGGAGACGGAGAAACCTGATATGCTTTTCTAGTGAGCCTGAGACCCCAGCCTACAGGTCCCAGTGAAAATGACAACTTAAACCCAGCTGAGGATTTAAATGACCAGATAAGGCCAAGCTGAGCACTCAGTAGGAGCACACTTTCAGTATACCTCAACTGCATAGAGATCCCATGCTTGTGTTTTAAGACTTCTGTGTGCTGTTGTAAAAGTGCATGCTTGGGCAAAGTGAGGACCACATACTGCAGGGGACACTGCGTGACAAGCTGTCAGGACTGAGGCCAGAGTGGGTAGGAACACAGGCTTCAGAAATAAGCGTAGGTTGTACCTCGAGAAGCAGTTCATATACAATGGACAAAGATTCTACTAATGTCAAGAAGGAAAGAAATATTCATAGGTATGACACTGTTTACAAAAGAAAAACCTCAAAGGGGCATGGTGGTTCAGGCCTGTAATCCCAGAACTTTGGGAGGCTGAGATGGGAGGATCACTTGACCCCAGGAGTTCAAGATCAGCCTGGGCAATATAGCAAGACCTCATCTTTAAAGAGAGAGAGAGAGAGAGAGAGAGAGAGAGAGAGAGAACCTCTGATCTGTGTGCATAACACTCTTCTTTCAGAAGATTACATAAGATAAGGCATCCTGTATTCCTTTCATACTTTCTGAAAAGTTAAGGCTTGGTGCCGTTATAGGTACATTCTCCTTTTACCTAAACCAACACTATATTGTGTGCCAATGTCTTAGCCCTCTGTCAAGCAACCTGTTCCTTTCTATTTACATTACAACAGCATTCTGGCTGTGTCTATTTTTCCTCCTGCACTGGATTCAGCTATAATAGAAAGTAACACAGGGCTAAAGCATATGAGAGAGCACAGTGGGAAAATGCCCAGAAAGTCTAAATTGGGAAAGTAAAAAATTAGATTAGATTACGGCTGCTGCTAAGATTACACTTGAAATGTTAAATATTGAAAGTAGATTGAGAAAATACTCTACCCAGCTTTTTTTTTTTTCTTTCTGTTCAAAGTTTAACATTTAGGAGCTAAGAATGATTATGCCAGTTGCAAATGCCTCGATGTCCTCATCTGAAAAAACAGAGAGATGGTCAGGTGCAGTGGCTCATGTCTGTAATTCCAATACTTTGGGAGGCCAGGGCGAGCGGATCACTTGAGGTCAGGAGTTTGAGACCAGCCTGGCCAACATGGCGAAACCCCATCTCTACCAAAAGTACAAAAAAATTAGCTAGGTGTCGTGGCATGTGCCTGTAATTCTAGCTACTTGGAAAGCTGAGGCAAGAAAATCGCTTGAACCCGGGAGGTGGAGGTTACAGTGAGCCAAGATTGCGCCCCTGTACTCCAGCCTGGGTGACAGAGTAAGACTCCATCTAATAAAAAATGGAATAAAATTTAAAAAGAGAGATAACAGTATCAAATGCATTGATTGCTTGTGAAGATTAAACGAGCCAATAGCAGTAAAGAACAGCCTGCCAAGCGCTCATTTCCCTGTGAAAACAGGGCTTGCTTTTTCTTTTGTTTTTCTTTGCAGGGTGTGAGTGGGGAGAGTGGAACAACTACCCCCATTCTCCCACTTGGTGAATCTGTCAGTCAAAGGGTCCCCACCCAGGGTCAAGAGGTGAGCCTATGACCTGACTCAGCCAGTAAGGGTCCTCTCTAGAACATTAGCATCTGGAGAAGGCAACTGCATATGCAGAAAACAGAGCTGATTCACCTGGCCATAAGTGGCTGGAAGGGATTACCTTTTAGTCACTAGTTCCTGATTTCTGGATCCCCAGAGTTGCTTCAGTTTCTCTTCTTCAGGTAGCCTTGTTTTCAACATTTCCTTTAACTATCAGCTGGCTCTGCCATATATTTAAAGGAAGTGATGATTGGAGCTGCTTATATTCAAAGAAAGCTTGCTGGTATAAACACCAGTATTGTGCCCAGCAAAGGCCAAGTCCTCAGTAAGCGGTCACTTTTGTCACTTGTTCATTCAATACATTTTTGCTGAGTACTATATATATATATATATCTCATATATATATCATATATATATCTCATGTCTATATCTCGTGTATAGATCTCGTGTATATCTATATCTCGTGTATACATATATCGTATATATATCATGTGTGTGTATATATATCGTGTATATATATATGCCAAACCAATAGGAATACAGAAATGAACAAAACAACTTCTCTATCGTTAAAGCATTTACTCTCTAGTTAGGGGTAAAGAAAGGCTAAGACACAGAGTGCCATCTGTAAAGAAGTCTCCTCCATTTCTTCTTCTTGACTTGAAAGTCCTCTTGGCAAGAAGTTAGCAAATGCAAATCAGAGAGCATGAGTAGGGGGCTGGGTGTGGTGGCTCATGCCTGCAATCCCAGCACTTTGGGAGGGCCAGGTAGGTGGATTGCCTGAGGTCAGGAGTTCAAGACCAGCCTGGCCAGTATGGGGAAACCCCATCTCTATGAACAATACAAAAATTAGCCCAGTGTGGTGGCACACACCTGTAATCCCAGCTACTCGGGAGGCTGAGGCAGGAGAATCACTTGAACCCAGCACAATCTTCGTTCACTGCACTCCAGCCTGGGCAACAAAGCGAGACTCCATCTCAAAAAAAAAAGGAGCGAGCATGAGTAGGAGAGCAGGAGAGCTGCGATGGAGAGGAAGGGCGGTTGGGCAAGCAAGGCTAGGTCGGCATTGACAGATGCTCCCCTGGACCAAGCTTCAGTCAGGCTCCTTTGAGCCCTCTTTTCTACCGGGCCTCTACCTTGCTGCTCCCTTCCCCTCCCCTCCACTCCCATCCTGCTGTCTTGGCTTATCCAGCCCAGTTTTAGCAAAGAACGCTGATAAGTCAGTGTACTGACAATCCCTCACCCTTGATACCCAATCAAGTTTGTTATCTCCACCTTTGATTTCTAAGTCCTTGGCCTGTCTTGAGCAAGAATCTCCCCGCCCTAAGTCTCCTGTTAAGTAATTTTCCATCCACTGACCAACCCCACACTGTGCTCCTTGATTCTAAATCCCCACTTGTCCCTATATTTTAAGTTGAGCCCAATCTGTCTCCCCTATTGCAATACCCCATATTGTAATAATCTTAAGCAAAGTTTTCCTTACTTTTCTAACAAGTGTCAATAATTTTTTTCTTAATGCCATGTAGTCTTGAGAAAGTTGCAATTGAAGGGGCTCAGGACATGCCAGCCCAAAATATGGCTCCCTGGCATAAGGATTGTTTGGTACTTGTTATTTTGAGAAGCTGCAGATACAACAGTAGCTCCAAAAAGTTGTCCTTTTAGAAATGTACATCAGTAAAGGAAATATTCTTTTGTCCTTTTTAAAAAAAATTTTTTTTTAAGAGATGGGATTTTGCTATGTTGCCCAAGCTGGTCTCAAACTCCTGGGCTCTAGCAATCCTCCCACCTTAGCCTCTAACATTGTTAGGATTACAAGTGTGAGTCACCATCCACAGCTGGGAAATGCCCCTCTGTAAGGGTCTCTCCCTCTCTGCACCAGGGACAGAAAGAAAATTAAGTCACTAGAGACTCAAAATAAATAAAGAAGGTGTTGACCTAAATCTGCATAACCAACCTCACATTTGTATAAGGTGCTTTTTCTGGCCCTCTGGTTTTAACTGGGTTACATCTTTTTTTCTTTGTTTCAGGGAATAATGGTATTTAAGCCTGAAGTCTGAACAACCCTTATTTTATTTTATTTTATTTTGAGACAGAGTCTTGCTCTGTCACCCAGGAGGCTGGAGTGCAGTGGCGCAGTCTTGGCTCACGGCAACCTCTGCCTCCCGAGCTCAAGTGGTTCTCCTGCCTCAACCTCCCAAGTAACTGGGATTACAGGCATGCACCATCACACCTGCCTAATTTTTATATTTTTAGTAGAGATGGGGTTTCTCCATGTCAGCCAGGCTAGTCTAGAACTCTTGGCCTCAAGTGATTCACTCACCTCAGTCTCCCAAAGTGCTGGGATTACAGGTGTGAGCCACCACGCCTGGCCTCAACTACTCTTTTCAGATCTATACTAGAGATTTACTCATTTCTCTGTATTTTCACCCATATTTACAGAGGGCATACATATTATTAAACTTCTGTTCATTTTTCTCTTGTTAGTCTGTCCTTTGTTATAGCAGGTCTCAGTTAAGAACTCATGAAAAGTAAAGAAAAAATTATTTTTCCTCCTCTGTGTAAGCTTGCCTTTAGCCTCAATCATCAGTACATTCTTTCTTTCTTTTTTTTCTTTTTTCCAGAGAGACAAGAGCTCACTATACTGCCCAGGCTGGTCCCGAACTCCTGTCCTCAAGCAATCCTCCCCGTTCAGCCTCCCAAAGTGCTGAGATTACAGGCATGAACCACCACACCTAGTTAGTGCCTTCTTTTTCTTCCTTCCCTTTCCTCTTCCCCTTTTTCCCCTTTCCTTTCCAGCTGGGCTATTCCAGACTTAGGCTGATCTCTATCAATTATCTTAATTATTGGAGAGATGCAGTTAATTCCTGTCTGGATGTGGCCTCTAGCTTCCTTTGCTACAGATTCCAAATTCTCTCTTCATGGCCAGCAGAGCAAATGTATCTGCTACTGTCTTCCACTGAAGGATGAGGTAATCATAGCTACTCTCAAGCAACTGGGAGGATTAAAAAGATAATGTATGTAAAACTGCTTTGTATATGGCACCGTGTTACATAAATATATGTTTAAAACAAAAGAAAAAGAAAGAGGGCTTAGTGTTGAAATTGTTGAAGTGCTCTGACTAAAGTTCTAAAAGAGGAAATTATCCACCCAGACACAGCCGTGGTAGCCTGGTAGGCCAGGGTCAGCTGCTGCAGCTGTGAGCAATTTACCCATGTCATTATCTGGTTTCCATCTCCCTCCATTTAAAGCTGCTAAAATAGCCAGATGGCAACTAAAGGAGTTGAGAAAGGTAACTTATGTGAGTAAAGAAGTGTGTTCAGGCCCTTTGCAGTGGCTCACACCTATAATCCCGGCACTTTGGGAGGCCAAGGCTGGAGAATCGCTTGAGCCCAGGAGTTCAAGACCAACCTGGGCAACTTGGCAACAACCTCCCTCTCTACGAAAGATAGACAAATTAGCCAGGTATGGTGGTGAGCACTGGTAGTCCTGGCTACTCAGGAGCTGAGGTGGGAGGACCAATTTAGCCTGGGAGGTCACGGCTGCAGTGAGCCATGATCATGTCACTGCACTCCAGCCTGTCAACAGAGCAAGACCCTGTTTCAAAAAAAGAAAAGAGGCCAGGTACAGGGGCTCATGCCTGTAATCCCAACACTTTGGGAAGCCAAGGCGGGAGGATCACCTGAGGTCGGGAGTTCGAGACCAGCCTGACCAAAATGGACAAATCCCGTCTCTACTAAAAATACAAAATTAGCCAGGTGCAGTGGCACATGCCTGTAATCCCAGCTACTTGGGAGGCTGAGGCAGGAGAATTGTTTGAACCTGGGAGGCGGAGGTTGTGGTAAGCCGAGATCACACCATTGCACTCCAGACTGGGCAACAAGAGCAAAACTCCATCTCAAAAAAAAAAAAAAAAGTGTGTTCATCCCATTTCCTGTTTGCAAAGGTTACCCAAAAATCTCAAGGTCCCTGGTCATTGTTTGGGGAAAGAGAATCTTATAGATTTCACAGGTTAATAATTTTTATAGTTTAAATATCTGCCAGGCTGTGTTGGCTGATTCAGCTGATGCAATAGAAGTTGAGAATTTTTTCTAGTGGGGCCTGCAGTTAGCATCTCATCTTCTTTAGTGGTTAAGAGTGCAGGCTCTGAAGCCAGATTGTCTTGATTTGAATCTTGAATCTACCACTCAGTAGCTCTCATCTTCAGCATGTTACTTCTTTTTTTTTTTTTTTTTGAGACAAGTCTTATTCTTTCATACAGGCTGGAGTGCAGTGGCATGATCTCAGCTCACTGCAACCTCTGCCTCCTTGGTTCCAGCAATTCTCCTGCCTCAGCCTCCCAAGTAGCTGGGACTACCGGCGCATGCCACCATGCCCAGCTAATTTTTGTATTTTTAGTAGAGACAGGATTTCACTATGTTGCTTAAGCTGGTCTTGAACTCCTGACCTCAAGTGATCCGCCTGCCTCAGCCTTCCAAAGTGCTGGGATTACAGTCCTGAGCCACCATGCCCAGCCGTCAGCATGTTACTTTACTTCATCTAAAAAATGAGAATGATTATGATACCTAACTCTCAGAGTTACTGAGGGAAATACATACGTGAATAGAGTTCTTAGAATAGTGGCTGGGATATAGTAAGAGCTCTATACATTTCAGCTATTATTTAGAGTAGATCAGATTAGGTACAAGAGCTAGCATTTGAAGGCCATAAGAGGTAGATGCTGTGTTAAAAGCTTTTGCCAACTGCAATCACTTAATTCTCCCAACAATTCTGTGCAGGAAAGAGTTACCATAGCAGCCCTGATACAGAAGGGCCAGCTTATGTGGCTGGTCCATGGCTAGCATCTGGGAACTTGGCTTTTGGAAGGTTCCCAAGTCACTAACTGATAAGGACCTTGCCCACCTGGCACACTGAATTGTGTTGTATCGGCCTGCCTAGACTGTTTGTACAAACAGTGTGATTATGGAGAATACTTGCTTTCCTTCTGAGAGCCTGGAATGCTGCTGGTTGTGGCTGGCTGAGCAAGCAGAGTGTACCTATGAGAAAAGCCCTCAGTAAAAATCTTTGGCTCTGCACCTCAGCATGGTATTAGGGCTCAGAAATGGATACCCCAAAATATGGCACTTTGATATGCTGAACTGCAGAAAAAGCTACGATGTCTCTGACCTTCTCCTCTGCTTCTGTCCCTCAATCCTCTGTGTCCCCCAAAGCACTGAATAAAGTTCTCTGAAGTTCCTCACCTGCCTAAGTCTGGATCTTCCAAAGAAGAAAACAATTTACCTCTGGTTCCTTCCCTGAGTTTTCATTAACTGAACTCATATGACAGGAAGAAAGACTTAAGTCTGTCGACAAACCTGTTCAGAGTTTTGTCACAAACCATGGTCTGCTCTGCTGACCCAATGGACTTTGTAGCAGGCCATTATATATTCTTCAAGCCCATTTAATCCTCCTAAAAATCATTGACACTTCCCCATCCCCCTTTCCTCTAAGAAGTGGGAGACATAGCATCTGTACCGCATTGGGATATTAGGTAATCACTCTGGTTCTCCCCGTGTACACACTAATACATTGGTTTGCCTTTTCTCCAATTGATCTGTCTTTTGTGAGTTGATTTTTCAGCCAACCTTCAGATGGGAAAGGAAATGTTTTCCCTTGGCCCCTACAAGGGCTCCCCTGGGCGAAGATATTGCACACGTGTTATAGATAACTGCATTTATAACTGTGTGAAAAGATACTGCATTTCACGGGTAGAGGAGGGAGTCCCTTCAAGAAGGAAGAACATAGGAACCTGTGCCTGGATTTCTCCACAATCCACCCGATGTGCCCTTGTCTCTTGCTGACCCTGCTGTGTATCATTTCACTGTAATAAATCTTAGCCACGAATACAACTACGCGTTGAAACCTTCTAGTACACACTGAACATGTGGATGCTCATAGGTCTCTGAAAAAACAAACTCTCAAAGGTCTATCATGTAACTCGAATTTTATAGTTTCAAAATCCAAGGAATGGGAAAGTTATGAGATGCAGACATGGCCACTTAGTAGGTGAAAAAGCTGCATCTAAATCCAGACTGTCTCCTTCCAAAGACTGTGCTCATTCCATTGTGCCAGGCAGCCATACGCAGTCACATACGTCCCAGACCAAGGCAAGCTTCTTTCCAAGACACAACACCTAGTAGCTACAGGGTAGCTCTGCAACTTGAGAAAATCTCTTAAAGGATTTGAAGCCCAGATTTCTTCACTGTAAATCTGCAATAATAATACTAATGCCACAAAATTGCTGTGAGGATTTAATAAGTACAACATACAAAGCATATGTGTGAAGCACACACACATTAAATATACAATATATTAAGATCTATAAAGTAGCCTAATGCCTTTATAGATGGTACCCACCCATAAATTAAAAAGCTAGATAAATATGTATAGATGTGGTCAATATATAGACATTTGTATAAACATGTACATATACATGCACATATATATATATCCACACAAATACACATGCATGTTAATTATTCATCTAACAATTTCTGCCTTGAGTAAAGCGCACCAGTCACCACTCATAGATGAAGCTAGTTAGGATTTTATATGTGAACCTGATTTTTACACTTACTGGTTTCAAAATAGGGAACCACTTTTATCCAGAAACCTTCTGCTCAAAGCCTAAAGGCTGACTTTCCTTAATGTTTAACCTATGAAATTAATTATTAGCCAGACAATTAAAAGCTTTGCTCAAGACACTAACTGGTACTTACCATGAGCTCTAACATACACAGGTATGGTGGGCACATTTTCATAACTCCAAGTTGCAACCTGTGACCTAGCAATGAATTACTGTGCTGGGAAACTGAAACTCCCTCAGAAACCCCAGTTTCTATGCAGAATATTCAGTCCTCCTACAACCATGGAAAGCATACTTCTGTGGTTAATATTTTTTATTGGCTGGGCGCTATGGCTCACGCCTGTAATCCCAGCACTTTGGGAGGCCAAGGCGGATCACCTGAGGTCAGGAGTTAGAGACCTGCCTGACTGACATGGTGAACCCCTCTCTCTACTAAAAATACAAACCCTCCACCTCCAGGGTTCAAGAGATTCTCACTGCCTCAGCCTCCCAAGTAGTTGGGATTACAGGCATCTGCCACCACTCTCAGCTAATCTTTGTTTCTTCAGTAGAGACGGGGTTTGGCATGTTGGCCAGCTCGCTGAGCCACCACGCCCAGCCTCATCTGACTTTTTCTCTGCAGAGCAAAGATATGAAATAACCAACTGTAACCCAAACCTACCACTTTTCACGGGGGAAAACCCCAGTCATCCCACTCAACTCCAAGGTCACACTTACTCGTAGTAATATCCATTTGGACATTACTACCTGAGTGGCCTAAGACAAGTGATTTATCCTATTGGTGCCTTCACCTCCTGATTTGTAAAATGGAGATAATAAGAATGTTGGCCCTATAGTATTGTACATCTAAACATTTGTTAAGAAGGTAGCTCTCAGGCCAGGCATGGTGGCTCATGCCTATAATCCCAGCACTTTGAGAGACTGGGGCAGGTGGATTACTTGAGTCAGGAGTTCGAGACCCACCTAGCCAACACGGTGAAATCCTGTTTCTACTAAAAATACAAAAACCAGCTGGGTGTGGTGGTATGCAGCTACTCAGGAGGCTGAGGCAGGAGAATCCCTTGAAACTGGGAAGGGGAGGTGGCAGTGAGCCAAGATCTGCCACTGCATGATCAGAGTAACTCTGTCTCAAAAAATAATAATAATAATAAAAGAAGGTAGCTCTCATATTAATGTTCTTACCACAATACATTTTTTTAAAAAAAGAGTGTCTACCTCGTAGAGTTTATTTATTAGTAAGTTAATAAGGGTAAAAAGGGGCCAGGCACGGTGGCTCAAGCCTGTAATCCCAGCACTTTGGGAGGCCGAGACAGGCGGATCACGAGGTCAGGAGATCGAGACCATCCTGGCTAACATGGTGAAACCCCGTCTCTATTAAAAAAATACAAAAAACTAGCCGGGCGACGTGGCAGCCGCCTGTAGTCCCAGCTACTCGGGAGGCTGAGGCAGGAGAATGGCATGAACCCGGGAGGCGGAGCTTGCAGTGAGCTGAGATCCGGCCACTGCACTCCAGCCTGGGCGGCAGAGCGAGACTCCGTCTCAAAAAAAAAAAAAAAAAAAAAAAATAAGGGTAAAAAGGATAAGCACAGTGCCTGGCACATAGTATAAAATAAATAAATAAATAAATAAAATAGCACATCTTCTACTGTTCTCTAATTGCTTCTATAACCATGTCGTAGTCCTGACAATACTATGACCTGTTTAAGGTCATGGATCACACCAGCACTGTGCTTCCCTGTCCATCTTCCTTTCCTCAGTGAACTGAAACCAGAGCTAGACATGTTAGGCCACCAACAGACAGCTGTGAGTCCAACTGTGGCAGAACTGCACAGAAGAAAGCAGCCTGGAATACAGTGTCACTCACTCTAAGCAATGCCTCTACATCCACGGCTTCCAAAATATTTGACTCCAATGCAGAGTAACAAATAATTTTAGACTGTAACTCAATATACACCTGCATATGCCCCTATGTTTTATAGCATATATCTAAATGAAATAAAAGTATTGTAAAACAATACTTACTCTTTTTTTTTTTTTTTTTTTTGAGATGAAGTCTTGCTCTGCCACCAAGGCTGGAGTGCAGTGGCACAATCTCGGCTCACTGAAACCTCCACCTCCCGGGTTCAAGTGAAGTGATTCTCTTGCCTCGGCCTCCTGAGTAGCTGGGACTACAGGCACACGCCACCACGCCAAGCTAATTTTTTGTATTTTTGGTAGAGATGGGGTTTCACCCTGTTGGCCAGGCTGGTCTTGAACTCCTGACCTCAGGTGATCCGCCCACCTCAGCCTCCCAAAGTGCTGGGATTACATAAAATCTTAAAATATTACTCTAACTTTCCCTCTGCCTTTCTGTGTAAAAACAGGTCATAAAGAAAATATCTGACCTACTTTGTTAACTGTAGGTCATAAGACTCCCATTTCAAGCTGGGTATGGTGGCTCACACTTATAATCCCAGCATTTTGGAAGGCTGAGGCGGATGGATCACCTGAGGTGAAGAGTTCAAGACCAGCCTGGCCAACATGGTGAAACCCCATCTCTACTAAAAAATACAAAAATTAGCCAGGTGTTGTGGTATATGTCTGTAATCCCAGCTACTCGGGAGGCTAAGGCAGGAACATCACTTGAACTCAGGAGGTGGAGGTTGTAGTGAGCCAAGATCATGCCACTGCACTCCAACCTGGGTGACAAAGAGCGCCTCGATCTCAGAAAAAAAAAAAAAAAAAGACTCCCATTCCAGAAAGGATCCTGCCTTACACCCAGAAAGAATGAATGCTGCAGAGAGGCCAAAAAGAATCTATACAGACAGGCCTTGCTGGGCTTCTCTACTCAGTCTATTAACTTTAGATCATACCCTTTTTGTCCAATCATATTTCTACATAACTGTCCATACTTTGTTGAAGATAAGCATAACAATGGACAATTTTCCCTATATCTCTGGGTTTTCATTCTGAAGTCTTCTATACATGTTAATATATTTATATGCCTTTTCTCCTATTAATCTGCTTCTTGGGCCCAGCATGGTGGTTCATGCCTCTAATCCCAGCTCTTTGGGAGGCCAAAGCGGGTGGATCACTTGAGGCCAGGAGTTAGAGACCAGCCTGCCCAATATGACAAATCCCTCCCTTAAAAATGCAAAAATTAATGCTCCTGTAATCCCACTGTAATTCCAGCTACTTGAGAAGCTGAGGCATGAGAATCGCTTGAACCCGGGAGGCGGAGATTGCAGTGAGCCGAGATGGTGCCTCTGCAGTCCAGCCTGGGCAATGGAAGGAGACTCTGTCTTAAACAAAACAAAACAAATCTGCCTCTTGTCAGTGATTTTCAGCAAACCTTCAGAGGGCAAAGGGGAAAGTGTTCTCTTGGTCCTTACATGTATAACCTATGCACATCCTTTTGTATACTTCAAATCATCTCTAGATTACTTACAATACCCAATACAATGTAAACACTCTGTAAGTAGTTATTATATTGTACTGTTTAGGGAATAATGATGAAAAAAATGTCTATGTGGGTGTAGTTCAGACACAAGTTTTTTCCAAAGATTTTAAATTCATGGTTGGTTAAATACACAGACGCAGAACCCACAGATACAAAGGGCTGACTGTAAAACACTTCTTAACCAGTAACTTACATTGCATCGTTGTGATTCAGCCCTAAAAGGAAAGTGACACTTTTTTTTTTTTTTTTGAGACGGAGGAAAGTGACACTTTTATGAAGGCTCTTTGGATTAACTCTTCACTGTGGCAACTTACATCATGGTTCAGGAAATGTTTATTCTCCTCTAACAACCAACCTTCTGGGAGGCATCTACTTCCCAACTCCATATTATACTTGACTTCATGACTTGCTTTAGTCAGTTAGATATAGAGTTGTGATGTTACATTACATCCAAGCAGCAGCTTTTGGAGGCGCTATAAGAACCTGCCTGCCCTCTTTAGCATCTGCAACCATCTGTTGAAAACAACACATCACAGACAGTGGATATTCCTCTAGTCTGTGTCCCAGAATGGAAAGGCGTGGAACACAGACCTGAACTTGACCCCTAGCTTGGAGACAAGCTGAACATAAGCAGAGGTGCAGTTGACTTACAGATTCATGAGTGAGAAATAAGTACTTGTTGTAAGACACAAGATTTGGGGCTGCTTGTTACTGCAGCAAAAGCTGCCTAATACACTCACCATGCTGGATGATGCCATGCTCCATAAGCCGGTGGCAAAGTTGCTCTGCCTCTTTCCTTGTGGTGGCCTCACCTTCCTGAACCAGCCAGTCCAGGAATTCAGATGCCATGAAGGTACGCTCATACTTGACCCCTTCCTCCTCCCTGGGCTGCAGGAGTGTGTTTTCAGGGCTCATCAGCCTGGGAAGAAAAAAAAGGGAAAAGAAAAATAAACCTGTACAAAAGGAAAACAGCTCATTTGAAATCATAGACTTCTGTGAAGTACCACAGCAAAGTTGTCAGACAGATGCAGCTGTCAGGTGCCACCACACATGTAATTTCTTTTTTTCTTTTTTTTTGAGACAGAGTTTCGCTCTTGTTGCCCAGGCTGGAGTGCAATGGCTTGATCTCGGCTCACTGCAACCTCTACCTTCCAGGTTCAAGCGATTCTCCTGCCTTGGCCTCCCAAGTAGCTAGGATTACAGGCATGTGTCACCACACCCAGTTAATTTTGTATTTTTAGTAGTGACAGGTTTTCTCCATGTTGGTCAGGCTGGTCTTGAACTCCCAACCTCAGGTGATCCACCTGCCTTGGCCTCCCAAAGTGCTGGGATTACAGGCATGAGTCACTACGCCCAGCCTACCATACATGTAATTTCTAAGAGGAAGATCTGCTTCAAAAGCAACCAAGATGCTTTTATTTTATCCTAGTAATTTGAAAACAAAAAAAAAGTTGGAAATGCAATCCAAAATTCTATGATTAGCAGACTGCATTCAAGTTAGCAATCTTGAAAAGAAGTTATAATTTCATGTTCTACTCTACCATTCTGAAAAGGCTAGTATTTCTTTCCTAATTGCATTGTTTCACTTCTGTGCTAAGAAGACTAATGCTGTGAACTGAGGGTTTTGTGTCCTCACTAAATTTTTTTTTTTTTTTTTTTTTGAGACAGAGTTTCACTCTTGTTGCCCAGGCTGGAGTACAATGGTGCGATCTTGGCTCACTGCAACCTCCACCTCCTGAGTTCAAGCAATTCTCCTGCCTTGGCCTCCAGAGTAGCTGGGATTACAGGCACATGCCACCACACTCGACGAATTTTTGTATTTTTAGTAGAGATGGGGTTTCACCATAATGTCTAGGCTGGTCTCGAACTCCTGATCTCATGATCCTGCCGTCTTGGCCTTCCAAAGTGCCAAGATTACCAGCATGAGCCACCATGCCCAGCCGTCCCTGCTAATTACATATTGTGAATCTCTAGTCTCTAATGTGATGATATTTGCAGGTGGCGCATTTGGGAGGTAGTTAGGTTATGATGCTGGAGCCCTCGTTATGGCATTACTGCCCTTATAAAAAGAGACAAAAGGGAGCTTGCTCTCTTTCTTTCTCTCTGCTCTTGCCATGTGAGGACATAGCCAGAAGACAGCCATCTGCAAACCAAGAAGCAGGATCAAACCAAGAAGCAGCCACCTGCAAACCAAGAAGCAGGTGTCACTGGATCTGCTGGCACCTTGATCTTGGACCTCCCAAACAAATGTTTGTTGTTTAAGCTACTCAGCCTATGGTATATTTTGTTACAGTAGCCTGAACTAAGACGACTACATAAGTGACTCTTGAAATCCTCTGATAGCTTGCTTCTCACACCTATCTTCCCAGGCATTCCTCAACTCCTCTGGATCCATTTTCACATCTCCAAAATAGCTCCAACTGGGCCTATAAGTGTTCTCCTATGCATCCATATATGATGCAATGTAACGCAAATGTCAGTCCTTATTCTGGTTGACATTAATACCAGTATATGGGGCCAGGAATGGTGGCTCACACCTGTAATCCCAGTACCTTGGGAAGCCGAGGTGGGTGGATCGCTTGAGGTCAGGAGTTTGAGATTAGCCTGGCTTGGCGAAACCCCGTCTCTACTAAAAATACGAAAAAATTAGCCAGACACATTGGCACATGCCCGTAGTACCAGCTACTCAGGAGGCTGAGGCAGGAGAGTTGCTTGAACCCAGGAGGCAGAGGTTGCAGTGAGACAAGTTCGCACCACTGCACTCCAGCCTGAGTGACAGAGCGAGACTCCCTCTAAAAAACAAAAAAAACAATAGAAGGTACTGACCACTGCCCTCGGCTAGGGGGACATCAATCACACTCTACTGGTTTCTGACCTGCCCTCTGCTCCTGCCTTTTACTCCGCTACCCTTGTTGGCCTCTCTGCATCTCCCTGGACTTTAAAGGCTGGAATTCCTTGAGATTCAGTCCCTACATACCTCTTTTCTCACTCCATAGTCTCTCTGGTGAGCTCCTCCATGTCCCTGTCTTCAATTACCATCCACGTTCCAAAGATTCCCAAATTTATATTCCCAGACCAGGCCTATACTCCCAACCCTACAGCTTTGCATCCACATAGATTTCTCAAAGCCACCTCAAAATCAACAAGCCCAAACTGAGCTCACATTCTTCCTTCCAAATCTGGTCCTGTGCCAGTCAGTGCTTACACTGTTCAGCCAGAAAATGAGACATTGTCCTTGGCCCCTCCCTCTTCCTCACCCCCTGCCCAGTCATCAGTATGAACTGTGAACTTGAACTCCTAAATCTCATATATGTCTAAGCCTTCCCATCTCAGGCATTGCCAATACCTTAGTCTAAAATACTAATACTTTTAACCTAGACAACTACAGTGTTTTCTTAATTGACTATACTATGCATCCACTCTTATTCTCAACCCAACTTTGGACACCTAAGTCTAGACATAACTATTAAATTATCTTTTAAAAATTCAAACCTGATAATGTCCTTCCCCTGTTGAAAATACACTTCAATAGCTTCTCATTGCTTTTAGGATAAAGACCAAAATTCTTCATATGGCCTATAAAGTATGCGGGATCCTGCGCTCTTTCAGTTCCTCAAACATACCATGCCCCATCTACCACTGGCCTTTGAATTTGTCATCCCCATGGCTAGAATGCTCTCCCTCTCTTCTCCTCACCACTCCCTCCTGTGCCTACTTGACTCCTTGTTTTGCATCTCAGTTATGATCCGGTCTCAATTAGACCATCTCATTGCTCCCTGTACAGTTTCTGTGATTATCAGATTAAAGATAGGTCAATTACAGGCTCCAAGAAGGTTGAGTCCACTCTTGTCCATAAAACTTTGGGGATTTTTGGTTTTGTTTTGTTTGAGACAGAGTCTTGCTCTGTTACCCAGGCTGGAGTGCAGTGGCGCAATCTCAGCTCACTGCAACCTCTACCTCCCAAGTTCAGGTGATTCTCCTGCCTCAGCCTCCCAAGTAGCTGGAACTACAGGCATGCACCACCATGTCCAGCTAATTTATTTATTTATTTATTTATTTTGTATTTTTAGTAGAGATGGGTTTTCACCATGTTGGCCATGCTGGTCTCAAACTCCTGACCTCAAGAGATCTGCTGGCCTCGGCCTCTCAAATTGCTGGGATTACAGGTGTGAGCTACCACACCTGGCCCAAAAAACTTTGTTAAATTAAAATTGAACCATATAAAATGCCACGGTCATTGTGCCATGTTCCTCCATAAAATTATTCCTGATGTGTTCCTGATTACAGGCATGTGCCACCAAGCCCGGCTAATTTTTGTATTTTTAGTAGAGATGGGGTTTCATCATGTTGGCCAGGCTGGTCTTGAACTCCTGACCTCAGGTGATCTGCCAGCCTCAGCCTTCCAACGTGCTGGGAGCCACTTTTCTTTCATTCAACCTTGTTTTTCTCAAGAGTATAATGGTATCCTCACCCAGCTTTTGTGAAAATCATATGAGTGTGAATGAAACAACTTTGTAATAAAAAATAATGTACAGTATACACAAAGTGTTATGCTATGTAAGTAATCATTGTACCTACATTGGGGCAAGATGAATTTCTGCCTTCATAGCTATGAACTCATGAAAACGGAGATTCCTTTAAGGTCCCTTCTCTCTTCCTAGAATGATTAGAGTTCTATCTGAAATCCATGGAAGGGGCTCAGGATTAGAAATTAGATGCCTGGGACCCAAACATAGCTCTGCTACAAACTAGTCATGTAACTTCTCACTGTCTCCCAAACTCATATTAAATGAGGAAGGTAATACCTGTTCCACTTGCTTCACTAAATTGTTATCAACAAAAATCTTGGGGGCAAGTGAAGTTCTAAGTATATGAATGTATACTTTTTTTTTGTTTTTTTTTTAAGAGAAAGTCTCGCCCTGTCACCCAGACTGGAATGCAGTGGCATAATCTCAGCTCACTGCAACCTCTGACTCGCAGGTTCAAGCAATTCTCCTGCCTCAGCCTCCTGAGTAGCTGGGATTATAGGCGTGTGCCACCATGCCTAATTTTTGTATCTTTAGTGGAAACGAGGTTTCACCATGTTAGCTAGGCTGGTCTTGAACTTCTGACCTTGTAATCTGCCCACCTCAGCCTCCCAAAGTGTTGGGATTACAGGTGTGAGCCACTGTGCCTGGCCCATGAACGTATACCCTTATTAAGAGTTTAAGAGTATACAAGGTATAAGCATCTAATAGAACTCATTAAAGACCTTCTCGGCGGGGCGCGGTGGCTCAAGCCTGTAATCCCAGCACTTTGGGAGGCCGAGACGGGTGGATCACGAGGTCAGGAGATCGAGACCATCCTGGCTAACACGGTGAAACCCCGTCTCTACTAAAAATACAAAAAACTAGCCGGGCGAGGTGGCGGGCGCCTGTAGTCCCAGCTGCTCCGGAGGCTGAGGCAGGAGAATGGTGTAAGCCCGGGAGGCGGAGCTTGCAGTGAGCTGAGATCAGGCCACTGCACTCCAGCCTGGGAGACAGAGCCAGACTCCGTCTCAAAAAAAAAAAAAAAAAAGACCTTCTCATTCAGCATGTAACAGAAGTCACTTAAAAATCTTATGTAGAGGCCAAGCACCGATGCTCACGCCTGTAATCCCAGCATTTTGGGAGGCCAAGGAGGGCGGATCACTTAAGGTTATGAGTTTAAGACCAGTCTGGCCAACACAGTGAAACCCCATCTCTACTAAAAATACAAAAATTGGCTGGGTGTGGTGGTGCATGCCTATAATCCCAGCTACTGTGGTAGAAGGCTGAGGCAGGAGAATCTCTTGAACCTGGGAGGCAGAGGTTGCACTGAACCGAGATCACACCACTGTACTCCAGCCTGGGGCACAGAGCAAGACTCCGTTTCAAAAAAAAAAAAAATCTTATTTAGATCTTTTCCCAAATCAAACCTCTTCTGCACTTTAATCCATGCTTACAAATAGCCAAC
The DNA here is from genome assembly GCF_009764315.1 of Trachypithecus francoisi. Lineage (NCBI taxonomy): Eukaryota > Metazoa > Chordata > Mammalia > Primates > Cercopithecidae > Trachypithecus > Trachypithecus francoisi. Next base: position 74,727,980 of record NW_022681472.1, on the reverse strand, counting down.
AGGTGGTCAGGTGCAGTGGCTCACGCCTGTAATCCCAGCACTTTGGGAGGCCGAGGCGGGCAGATCACAAGGTCAGGAGATCGAGACCATCCTGGCTAACACGGTGAAACCCCATCTCTACTAAAAATACAAAAATTAGCCAGGCATGGCAGCGTGCACCTGTAGTCCCAGCTGCTGGGGAGGCTGAGGCAGGAGAATGGCGTGAACCCGGGAGGCGGAGCTTGCAGTGAGCCGAGATCACACCACTGCACTCCAGCCTGGGCAACAGAGCGAGACTCCATCTCAAAAAAAGAAAAAAAAAAAAAGAAATAGCCAACAGGCTTATCTCCCAAAGTTAGTAACAGTTGAGTTGGTATAAGCAATATGAATTTTATTTAATATAATAATGGACAACCCCTTCTTGGAAGGTGGTAAGAACAACTGTCACATGTATGTCAACACAAGTGAAAGAAACATAAAAACACTCTCTAGGAAAATGTATGCAAAGATGGACACGGTAGTTCTTCATGTGTCTTCCAGTGTGACTTCATTGCTTCTCCTACCCAGAGGCGGAGTCCATTTCAATTTCCCTTGAACTTGGGCTAGCTTTGTGACTTGCTCAGACCAATGGGACGCAGTGAAAGTGAGGTTCTTCTTTTTTTTGTTTTGTTTTGTTTTGTTTTTGAGACAGAGTCTCACTATGTCGCCCAGGCTGGAGTGCAGGGACGCAATCTTGGCTCACTGCAACCTCTGCCTCCCAGGATCAAGCTATTCTCCTGCCTCAGCCTCCTGAGCAGCTGGGATTACAGGTGTGCACCACCACACCCAGCTAATTTTTGTATTTTTAGTAGAGACAGGGTTTCACCATGTTGGTCAGGCTGGTCTCGAACTCCTGACCTCTGTGAATGTGCCCAGATGAAAATAATAGAGGAACCACCATGCAAACCATAGAATCAAAAGAAATAATACATCATGGTTGTTTTAGACTGCTAAATACTTAGTATGATTTGTTTTGTAGGAATAGATGGCTGGAACACATTCGTATGAATAAGTGGTGGCAAAAATATGTGAAACCACACACACTGAGGCATGTTACATAGCTCAGAAAGTCGCAACAGAATGACAGATGAACACTGAAGTTCCAGGGAATAAACTGCATAGAATAAAGCCACATGGAATGATGACAAGAATCTAGAAAAGAAAATAGAGGCCGGGCGCGGTGGCTCATGTCTGTAATCCCAGCCCTTTGGGAGGCCAAGGCAGGCAAATCACTTGAGGTCAGGAGTTCAAGACCACCCTGGCCAACATGGTGAAACTCCGTCTCTACTAAAAATACAAAAATTAGCCAGGCGTGGTGGCACATGCCTATAATTCTAGCTATGTGAGAGGCTGAGGCAGGAGCATCACTTGAACCCAGGAGGCAGAGGTTGCAGTGAGCCAAGATCACACCATTGCACTCCAGCCCGGGCAACAGGGCAAGACTCTGTCTCAAAAAAAAAAAAAAAAAAAAAAATGGAAGGACCCATGTGCATGCCCAGGCAAGAAATACTACCATTCCTTCATTTCTTTTGACCCCCAATAAGGTGTCTTGGAGGACAAAATGGAAGAAAAACTAGCGTCCTCAGTTTTCTGGTTTTAGATATCACTTTCTCTAAGAAATCTCCAATTCCTGCAAATACGGACCATGTACCATTTCTAAGGTCCCTCTCAAAGCCCTAGGGGAATTACCTGCTCACTTGATTAGAAGCTTTTTGAGACCAGAGAACCTGTCCATGTGGTTCACAGTTTTTTCCTAGCACAGTAGGTTTTCAGAAAGCTGAGTGAATACATTAAACTTAATTATAAGGATTCTCCTGCTATACATCATTATCCAAGTATATACTAAAAACAACCCCAAGCTGGGTGCAGTTGCTCACTCCCACCTTTATCCCAGCACTTTGGGAGGCTGAGGCAGGAAGATCCCTTGAGCCCAGGAGTTCGAAGTTGCCATGAGCTATGATTGTGCCATTGCACTCCAGCCTGGATGGAGCAAGACCCTGTCTCTGGTCAGGCAAGGTGGATCATACCTGTAATCCCAGCACTTTGGGGGACCAAGACGGGTGGATCACCTGAGGTCAGGAGTTCAAGATCAGCCTGACCAACAGGGTGAAACCCCATCTCTACCAAAAATATGAAAAAATTATCTGGGTGTGGTGGTGGGTGCCTATAATCCTGGCTAAGGTTGAGGCAGGAGAATCACTTGAACCCAGGAGGTGGAGGTTACAGTGAGCTGAGGTGGTGACATTGCACTCCAGCCTGAGCGACAGAATGAGACTCCATCTCAAAAAAAAAAAAAAAAAAAAGACCCTGTCTCTTTAAATAAAAAGGAGACCTGTGTGGAGATAATCAAGAGAGTTCGGCACTATTGATAGTCTCCATTTAAGATATAAACACAGACTCCCAACCTTTATCCCTCTGGCCTTTATCCCTGTTTCGGACCACCCTGTCCCTCCCAGCTCAGTGATTTTCCTTTCAGGCAATGGGGAGGGCGAGCGGATGGGGTCAACTTGTGTCATTTCTTGTAACTAGAAACATGACCTGCCAGCCGTCTAGAGCTCCTACTAAGTATCTGGTGGCCTCTGGACAAGTGACTGGTTAGCTGCTTCTGCCAGTGTGAGCTTTAGGATGGAGGCCGGCTGGCATGCCTGCCTGGATCGGGTCAACCTGCCATTTACAACATGCTCCACCAGCCTTACCGCTTCCTTATTTCACTTCCCCTTATAATCAACTAATGTCCCCATCCAGGTTCTTATTTTGAAGACCAAGCCTTTCGTGGGATTTTATTTTAGGATTAATATGTAGTCACAATGTTAAAGCAAGTATTTGACTTACTACTTGTGATTATCTTCTGCTATATGACAAGCTTGGTGGCTTAAAATAACCACCATTTAATTATATCTTAGTACTGTATGCATCGTCTGGGGTTCACCTGGGCAGTTCCTCTATGACTCTAGCTTGGGATCACTCACAGTTGCATGCCGATGATGGCCAGAACTGGATAGTTGGCTCTGTGGTGCCTCTCAAAATAGCCTCTCTCCAGTAAGGAAGTCTGGACGCGGTGATGCGGGGCTCAAGAAAGAGGAAGCAGAGGCTGCCAGAATGACTTCTTCTCTTTCTTCTCCCCCCCTTCTCCCACCCCCTCCCCTTCCTTCTTCTTCAAGCTTTACTCAGATATAATTCACACACCATACAATTAACCTATTTAACACATACAATTCAGTGGTTTTTAACATATACCTCATGACTTATACAAAAATTATGTTGGCAGGGTGCAGTGGCCCATACCTGTAATCCCAGCACTTTGGGAGGCCAAGGTGGGTAGATCACCTGAGGTCGAGAGTTCAAGACCAACCTGACCACCATGGAGAAACCCCATCTCTACCAAAAATACAAAATTAGCTGGGCGTGGTGGTGCATGCCTGTAATCCCAGCTACTTGGGAGGCTGAGGCAGGAGAATTGCTTGAACTCGGGGGGTGGAGGTCGCGGTGAGCTGAGATTACACTACTGCACTCCAGCCAGGGCAACAAGAGCGAAACTGTCTCAAAAAAAAAAAGAAAGAAAAAAATTATGTCAAAATGGATTATAGAACTAAACATAAGAGCTAAAATTATAAAACTCCTATGTTTGAAAGAAGACATAAGTAGCAAATTTCCATAGGCTTGGGTTAGGCATAGCTCCTTAGACACGATGCCAAAAGCACAAGCAATATAACAGAGAAATAGACAAATTGGACTATTTCAAAATTAAAAACTTTTGTGCTACAAATAATACCATCAAGAACAGAATGGGAGAAAATATTTGCAAATTCTATGTCTAATAACAGATTTGCTTCCAGAACATAATAAGTCTTAAAATTGAATTGTAGAGTCTGGGTGCAGTGGCTCATGCCTGTAATCCCAGCACTTTGGGAGGCTGAGGTGGTTAGATCACCAGAAATTGGGAGTTCAAGACCATCCTGGCCAACATAGCAAATCCCTGTCTCTACTAAAAATACGAAATTAGCCAAGTGTGGTGGCAGGCACCTGTAATCCTAGCTACTCAAGAGGCTAAGGCAGGAGAATCACTTGAACCCAGGAGACGGAGGTTGCAGTAAGCCAAGATTGTGCCACTGCACTCCAGTCTGGGCAACAGAGCAAGACTGTCTCAAAACACACACACACACACACGCACACACACACACACAACAATATTTGCCTGCTGCAAGCACTCACCAGGTTTTGCTTGTGCATGTGAACTGATTTCCACCTTTCCTGGATCTATATCTGACTCAGATTTCCCAGATGCATATTAACCCAGAGGGAAGGCAGCACTACAATAGAAGGAACTACTACATTTAAGGGCCAGTACAAGAATAGAAATAAGCTGATAGCGATCTCCTTGTACATTGGGAAAAAAAATTCAAAAGAGCTGAGGAGGCCCTATGTAACCTGGAAATAGATGGGAATGATGTACAGAAGCAAAAGCCAGGGAGGGAGGTGAAATGGCCTGTGGGGCTTAGGTCAAAAAGATGCTTCAGAATTTAGAAAGAGAGCTTTAAAAAACAAGTCATGCGTTAATACGATCAATTATTTTTAAAAGCAAAACAGATTGGGCATGGTGGCTCACACCTTAATCCCAGCAGTTCGGGAGGCCAAGGTGGGAGGATCACTTGAGCCCAGGAATTTGAGACCAACCTGGGCAATATGGCAAAATCCCATCTCTACAAAAAACACCAAAAAATTAGTTGGGTGTAGTGGCCCATGCCTGTAGTCTTAGCTACTCGGCAGGCTGAGGTGGGAGCATCATTTGAGCCCAGGAGTTTGAGGATGCAGTGAGCTGTGATTGCACCACTGTCCTCCAGTCTGGGCAACAGAGTGAGACCTTGTTTCAAAAAAAAAAAAAAAAAAAAGTTAAAAATCATTCACCCAAATATTAAAACCTTTACCTCAGTCAGGCAAGGTGGCTCACACCTGTAATCGCAGCACTTTGGAAGGCTGAAGTGGGTGGATCATTCGAGGTCAGGAGTTTGACACCAGCCTGGCCAACATGGTGAAACTCCGTCTCTAATAAAAATACAAAAATTAGTCAGGTGGTAGTGGGGCACACCTGTAATCCCAGCTACTTGGGAGTCTGAGGCAGGAGAATCACTGAAACCCAGGAGGCGGAGGTTGAGGTGAGCCAAGATGGCACCACTGCACTCCAGTCTAGGCGATAGAGTGAGACCCTGTCTCAAAAGAAAACAAACAAACAACAACAACAACAAACTGTTATTTCTGGGGTAAGTCATGAATGAGTTTTCTTTTCTTCTTCTTTTTTTTTTGTTTTTTGAGACGGAGTCTCACTCTGTTGCCCAGGCTGGAGTGCAGTGGCAGAATCTCGGCTCACTGCAAGCTCTGCCTTCCGGGTTCACGCCATTCTCCTGCCTCAGCCTCCCGAGTAGCTGGGACTACAGGCGCCCGCCACCACACCCCGGCTAATTTTTTATATTTTTAATAGAGACGAGGTTTCACTGTGTTAGCCAGGATGGTCTCGATCTCCCGACCTTGTGATCCGCCCGCCTTGGCCTCCCAAAGTGCTGGGATTACAGGCGTGAGCCACTGCACCTGGCCTCTTCTTAATAAAGTTCTCCTGACTGGGTGCGGTGGCTCACACCTGTAATCCCAGCACTTTGAGAGGCCGGGGCAGGTGGATCACCTGAAGTTGGGAGTTCAAGACCAGCCTGATCAACATGGAGAAACCTCGTCTCTACTAAAAATACAAAATTAGCCAGTGTGGCGGTGCATGCCTGCAATCCCAGCTACTTGGGAGGCTGAGCCAGGAGAACTGCTTGAACCTGGGAGGTGGAGGTTGTGGTGAGCCAAGATCGCACCATTGCACTCCGGCCTGGGCAACAAGAGCGAAATTGTCTCAAAAAAAAAAAAAAAATAGAGTTCTCTATTACTCAAGTTCTCCCCCAAAGAAAATGTACTACGTTTATAACCGGAAAAAAATGTTATCAATCGAGAAATTAAATTAGGTTTCAATTTAGATTTAGCCAGATGACTCATTCCTGACAAAACTCTTGTATTAATACTCAATATAATAAATTTGTTTCCAATGTCTAATTATGTACTTAAATGTATGCTTCCAACAGTTTTGAAAGTATAACACTGATTTGTGTGATTAGCAATGTTGGTACTCAGAAAACAATACCCCCAAATGAAGGCCTCAGAAACAAAAGTGTTTCTCTGACCTTCTCTAGTCGTCCTGTGTCTCAGTCCCATTCTCCCCCGAGGCTAGCCATAGAAACTATAATCTCTCTTCCCCAAGGCACATCATAGAAACCAGTACCCCTTTTCCCAAAACCAGCCACAAAATGTAAAAATATCACTCTAACTTTCCCTCTGCCTCTCTGTGTGAAAACAGGCAATAAAGAAGCTATCTGGCCAGGTGCAGTGACTCACACCTGTAATCCCAACACTTTGGGAGGCCAAGGTGGGTGGATCGCTTGAGGTCAGGAGCTCAACCAGCCTGGCCAACATGGTGAAACTCCATCTCTACTAAAAACACAAAAAATTAGCCGGGCATGGTGGTGGGCACCTGTAATCTCAGCTGCTCCAGAGGTTGAGGCAGGAGAATTACTTGAACCGGAGAGGTGGAGGTTGCAGTGAGCCAAGATTGTGCCACTGTATTCCAACCTGGGTGACACAGCGAGACTCTGTCAAAAAAAAAAAAAAAAAGAAGCTATCTGACCTATCTTGTTTGACTGTAGGTCATAAGATTCCCATTCCAGAGAGGGTCTTACCCCACACACAGAAGGAATGCATGCTCAGAGAGGCCAGGAAGAATCTAGATAGACAGGCTTTACTGGGTTGCCCCATTGAGTCTATTAACTATAGATCATACCCTTTTTGTCCAATCATATTTCTTTCTTTCTTTTTTTTTTCACAGTGTCTTGCTCTGTCACCCAGGCTGGAGTGCAGTGGCACGATCTTGGCTCACTGCAACCTCCACCTCCTGGGTTCAAGAGATTAAGTGATTCTTGTGCCTCAGCCTCCCAAGTAGCTAGGATTATAGGCGTGTGCCACCATGCCCAGCTAATTTTTGTATTTTCAGTAGAGATAGGGTTTCACCATGTTGACCAGACTGGTCTCAAACTCCTAACCTCAAGTGATCCACCTGCCTTGGCCTCCCAAAGTGCTGAGATTGCAGGCGTGAGCCACCATGCCCAGCCTCCAGTCATATTTCTACACAGTTGTCCATAATTTCTTGAATCTAAGCATAAAAATGGACAATTTCCCATGTATCTTTGGGTCTTCATTTTAAAGGTTTCTATGTCACATAAAACTATGAATAAATGTATATGCCTTTTCTCCCTTGGCCCCAACAGCAAGAAAGGGAAAGTTTTCCCTTGGCCTTGACAGCAAGAAAGTATTAATTAGGGAGAAATGCTCACATGAGCATTGATATTTCTAAGGATTATGCTATTGTCTATAGAGCACATGCTACATTGCTAAATTGATGCAATTTTCATAATAATTTGGTTTAGAATGAATAAAAGGCTGCTCAGTTAATATTTATGAGTAAAAATACTACATATTGGAAAAGGTGAGGAACAGGGGAAGAAACACCACTTTATAGTCTGGCAACGAGGATCTTCTACCCTCCTTCACCAACCTTCATATCAGACACTGAATAGAACATACTCAGTCTCACCTTGGTTCCTTGCTCATGGTGTTCTCTCACTTCTTCCCACTTTCCCTTCCCTGAAGAAATTGAAACTACACATACTTGCAGGGACAGGGATGAAGCTGGAAGCCATCATCCTCAGCAAACTAACATAGGAACACAAAACCAAACCCGCATGTTCTCACTCATCAGTGGGAGCTGAACAATGAGAACACATGGACACGGCTAGCGGGGGAACAACACACACTGGGACCAGTTGGGGGGTGCAGTGCCTGCAGGGCTTAATACCTAGGTGCCAGCAAACCACTATGTCACATTATTACCTATGTAACAAACCTGCACGTTCTGCACATGTATCTCAGAACTTTAGGGGCTCCTTGTACGGTAATATAGGTTGTTCACTGTACAAGGGAACCTAGCTTCAGGGGCTGAAATCCAACTCCAGGCCCTCATGACCAGGCCTGTGTCCTGTGTGGAGGTGAGGGGCTGCACCAACCGGACAGAAAGAGCAGAAGAGGCCTGACTGTCATTCACATAAAGTGTCAGTGGAGATAGTGGGACTATGTTAAATGGTCAGATTAAGCCTTAAGGTCTCTGTGAACGTATCCCAACTAAGGAGCAATCCACACAGGTCTTGCCATCTCTCTGAATTTCCTCTCTTTTTTTAAAAAAGAAATTCTTTGACTTCCTTTTTTTGACAGAGTTTTACTCTGTCACCCAGGCTGGCGTGCAGTGTTGCGGATCTCAGTTCACTGCAACCTCTGCCTCCTGGGTTCAAGCAATTCTCTTGCCTCAGTCTCCCCAGTAGCTGGGATTATAGGTGTGCGCCTCCATGCCCAGGTAATTTTTGCTTTTTGGTAGACAGGGTCTCACCATGTTGCCCAGGCTTGTCTCAAACTCCTGACTCAGGTGATCCACCCATCTCAGCCTCTCAAAGTGCTAGGATTACAGGTGTGAGCCACAGCACTCGGCCTGAATTTCCTCTCAATTTTTATGTACTATTTTTATCCCTCCAGTGAAACTAGAACTTTCTGAAGAACAGGCACCATGCCTTAAATGTTTTTATTTCTTAGAAAACTGAGCCCAGGGAGGAGGTATACATCAGGTGTTCAATAAATATCTTCTAATCAACTGACTAAAAACTAAGTTAATACCATAAGCAACAGTAATGGAGGGTGTTGTTTTTGGAAATAAAATCCCTTCCTCTTTGCTTGTTATTTCAAATTAGCTGAAAGAAAGATGAGAACTTTTTAGTGTTAGTTTTATGCTCTGAAGAGACTGATATTCTGGAAAGTAGTAATTTTCACATTCCCCATGGGTTTTAGTGTTGTATGAAACAGCCATTTTCAGAATCTGAATCAGCTTTAGATAGAAGCCAAGTGTGGATTCTCAGTCCATGGCCATCCTAAAAGGCTACATTCAACTATGGCTTCATCACCACAAAATTATATAAGAAGGAGAGAAACCAAGTGCTTGTACCCTCAATTCAAAACAGTTCAAACCTCGGTGAGCCTTTTCAAACAAATATCAAGGGAAGCTGGGTTCTAAAACCTATTATAAAGCTCATTTGACAGGAATGGTTATTATTTATTTTGAATGCTTTCATAATTATTAGAAAACAGAAGAAACTGCTAACAAAACAGAGAAAGAAAGGAGGAGTAAATAAAGATATTTAGGAGAGGTAAGATGAAGTGATGAAGGAAAACTGAGGACAATCTGGGAAAATTGATGTGTGCGTGTGTGTGTGTGCATGTGTGTGTGTGTGTATATATATATTTTTTAGATAGTGTCTAACCCTGTCACCCAAGCTGAAGTGCAGTGGTGTGACCATACCTCACGGCAGCCTTGACTTTCCAGGCTCAAGCAATCCTACCACCTCAGCCTCCCAAAGTGCTGGAGTTATAGGTATAAGCTACTTCACCATGCCAAATATATTTAAAAGATATAAGAAACATGGCTGGGTGCTGTCGCTCATGCCTGTAATCCCAGCACTTTGGGAGGCTGAGGTGGGCAGATCTCTTGAGGCCAGGAGTTGGAGACCAGCCTGGCAAACATGGTAAAACCCCATCTCAACTAAAAATACAAAAACAATTACCTGGACATAGTGGTGCATGCCTGTAATCCAAGCTACTCGGGAGGCTGAGGCAGGAGAATCGCTTGAACGGGAGGCGGAGATTGCAGTGAGCCAAGATTGTACCACTGCACTCCAGCCTGGGTGACAGAGCGAGACTCCATCTCGGAAAAAAAAAAAAAGAAAAAGAAAAAAGAAAAAATTAGCAGAGTGTGGGTGATGCACACCTGTAATCCCAGATACTCAGGAGGCTGAGGCAGAAGAATTGCTTGAACCTGGGAAGTGAAGGTTGCTGTGAGCTGAGATCACACCACTGCAGTCCAGCCTGGGCAATAGAGCAAGACTTTGTCTCAAAAAAAAATTAATTTAATTTAATTTAATTTAAATTTTAAAAAGAAACAATGATAAAATATTGAACACAATGATAAGCAAGGACTGCCTTTCTACATAACAACAGGCTAGGTGATAGCAGGGCTGCTCCGTCCCTCATATTTGTGGAAGCGATATAAAAAGACAAGAGAAGCAGCCTCTGCTTTCATTATTCAACCAAGGTGTTTTATATTATTACCTATCTTAACACAAATTTCATTTAGTATATCTATGGTCAACTGATTTCAACAAGGGTGTCAAGGCCATATAATGGGGAAAGGGTCGTCTTTTCGACAGATGGTGGAGGGACAGTTAAATAGCCATGCGCAAAATACTGAAGTTGGATCCTTACCTCACACTGCATAGAAAAAATAACCCTAAATAGATTTAAAAGCTAAATGTAAAAGCTAAAACTACCCTTCTTCTGGAATTACAGTCCGGTCACAGTGGCTCACGCCTGTAATCCCAGCATTTTAGGAGGCTGAGGTGGGCGGATCACCTGAGGTCAGGAGTTCAAGACCAGCCTGGCCAACATGGTGAAACCCCGTCTCTACTAAAAATACAAAAATTAGCTGGGCATGGTGGTGTGTACCTGTAATCCCAGCTACTCAGGAGGCTGAGGTAGGAGAATTGCTTGAACCTGGGAGGTGGAGGTTTCAGTGAGCCGAGATCACGCCACTGCACTCCAGCCAGGGTGACAGAGTGAGACTCTGTCGCAAAATGAAAATGAAAATAAAAATGGGCAAATGATCTGAATAAACTAAAGGAAATATAAAAATTAGCCAAAAATTACATAGAAAGATTTGCATCAGGGAACTGCAAACAAAAAGTATAATGACATACCATTTCATATCCACTAGTTGGATAGAAACAAGACAGAGAACAAGTTTTGGCAATGATATAAACTAGAAGCCTCATACACTGTTGGTGGGAATTTGAAATGGTGCAGGCACTTCAGAAAATAGTCTCACAGTTCCTTAAATCGTTGAACACAGAGTGACTGTATGATCCCGCCATTCTACTTCTAGGTACATGCCCAAGAGAAATGAAAACGTATATCCACAGAAAACCTTGCACATGAATATTCATAACGATATTATTTATAAAGGCCAAAGAGTAAATACAACCCAAATATCCACCAACTGATGAAATTGAAAATGTGGTGTATGCATACAAGGATTAGTAGTTGGCTATAAGCAGAAGTGAAGTACTGAAACAAGCTACAACATGGAGAAATCTTGAAAATATTATACTAAGTGAAAGAAGACAGTCACAAAAGACCATACATTATATTATTCCATTCATATAAAATTATCAAAATAGAGAAATGTGGCCGGACATGGTGGCTCATGCCTGTAATCCCAGCGCTTCGGGAGGCTGAGGTGGGTGGATCACATGAGGTCAGGAGTTTGAGACCGCCTGGCCAACATGGTAAAACCCTGTCTCTACTAAAGTTACAAAATTAGCTGGGTGTGGTGGTGCATGTCTATAATCCCAGCTATTTGGGAGGCTGGGGCAGGAGAATTGCTTGAACCTGGGAGATGGAGGTTGCAATAAGCCAAGAGCGCACCATTGCACTTCAGCCTGGGCAACAAGAGAGAAATTCTGTCTCAAAAAAAATAAATTAATTAAAATTAAAATTAAAAGAATAGAGAAATGTATATAGACAGAAAGTAGATCAATGATTGCTTAGGGATGAGGGGGTAGATTAAAGCATAGGGGAGTGATAGCTATGGGGTAAGGGGTTTCTTTTTGAAGTGATGAAAATGCTCTGAAATTGACTGTGGTAATGGTTGCATACATCTGTGACTATACTATAAACAAAATTTTTAAAAAGTATAAAATTAACTTACATGTTTTAAATAGGTGAATTGTACGGTATGTGAATTATGTCTTCATAAAGCTGTTAAAAAATCCATATTTAGTACTTTCATTTGTTCATTCATTCAATAATATATTTTTTAATTCTTATTTTTATTTTAGTTTTTATTTATTTATTTTATTTTTTGAGATGGAGTCTCCCTCTGCCACTCAGGCTGGAGTGCAGTGGTGCAATCTTGGCTCACTGCAGCCTCCACCTCCTGGGTTCAAGAGATTCTCCTGCCTCAGCCTCCCAAGTAGCTGGGATTATAGGCACCTGCCATGATGCCTAGACCATTTGAATATCTACTGAGCATCATCTGTCTCCCAGGATATGCAGAAATAAAAAGACGTGGTCCTTACTCTTAAGTTGCCTACTATCAGACGGGGAAGCAAATGTTAAAAAACCTATGTGCAAGACAGATAAATGCTATATAACAGAGGTACAGGTACATACAAGATGAAGGGGAAGCAAGGGAATGAAATACTTAACTGTCAGAGGGCGCTTTCAAGTTCCAAGTTAAGAAGAAATGGAAGTTGGTCCTTCAAGACGGTGAGAGGACACAGAATCAAGGAGCAAGTACAAATGCATGGTGCAAATGAGAGGTCAGGACAAATCATGTGGTATTGGGCAGGGAGAGGATGGGGGAGGGCAGGAGAGCAAAGCACAGGGAGCTAAGCATGGGCAGCAGGCAAAGATTAGGTCAGAAAGGCTTCATGGCCTATAGGTGATAGCCACAGAAAAATTCTGAGCTCAAGAGTGTCAATCAGGATAAAGATGACAGCATAATGATCCTTTTGTACTGTGATTATCCACCACCTTTTCACTTTCATTATGGCAACAGTGCTTTCAGTTCAACAAATGTCTCAGGCACTTACTGGATATGCTGCCCTGTGCTGGTCACCAGGATTATAAAGATAAGGCAAAATTTCCACTTTGGAAGATCAGGAGGAAGCAAAGTAAACAAACCTCTTGAAAGCTGGGAACTGCTCTTATATATAATGATTTCACCCACTGGCTAGAAACCAGAAGGGGGTCATCAGAGCCAAAGCATCAGTGACTAACTTCAGTCTAGGGTCAATGGGAAAAAGAAACACTCAGCAAGCAGGAGCCACTGGTGTGCAGGCAGATGCTTGGTGACTCTCAACCATCTCAGCATGGACTAGGAGAAAGGAATGGTTTGCAAAAGCGGAATATGATCAAAAGGAAAAACTTCACAGTTCTTTCTGAATACATCTGTCCTAGAACAGGAAGGACATATAATGAGTACAAAACAGTACTCCAGAGCCACACAAAAGGTGTTGGGATGACCTGGTCAATTACCTTGTCCTCCTTTCTTGCCTATGAACATTCGTGGCTCCGGAGAGGTAGTTGCAGGAGGGAAGCCACACTGGGACTGAATCTCTGAACTGTGACTTCTAAGCTGCAGTTGGATGCTCTGATCCTGATCTGCTTCTTGTACATAATGAGGACAATAATACTTACCTTAACAGAGTCATTGCGAAAATTAGAGCTAATCTGTTTAAAGCATCTAGCATATTGCCTAGCATAAAGTAGCATGAACAAGTGATATACAAGGTTCATACGCACATGCCCCTGAGAGCTGACCCTTGCAGAGGCTGGATGACAGTCTGAACTGGCCAGAATAGCAAATTCTAGGCATCTGGAGAAGGTGAGGGAAGAAGAGTGGCATCAGGTGGCACGTGAAACAGAGAAAAGCCAAGGAATTTAAATTACTTAAAAGAATGTTTTACATTCTAGAAGAAACTAACACCGATGCAAAAGTTAATTTTGTTTAGGATATTAAACCTTGGTAGAATACAGAGAAATTTTATTTTATTTTATTATTATTATTTTTTTTTTACGAAGTTTCGCTCTTGCTGCCCAGGCTGGAGTGCAATGGCACGATCTCAGCTCACTGCAACCTCCGCCTCCTAGGTTCAAGTGATTCTCCTGCCTCAACCTCCCGAGTATCTGGGATTGAACTCCTGATTTCAAGTGATCCACCACCTCAGGCTCGCAAAGTGTTGGGCATGATTACAGGCATGAGCCACTGCACCTGGCCTCAGAGAACATTTAAAAACAAAACAAAACAAAAACACTATTTGGGTGGTGGTTTCACAGGTATTTCAGTTTGTGAAAATGCATTGAGCTGTATACTTATGATATGTTCCCTTTACTCTATGGAGATTACATTTCAATAAATTTAACTTTATCATTAAAATCTAATTACAAATTTAACTTTAATAAAGTTAAAAATGTTATTTGGATTTTCTTTCTTTCTGGTCTGAAACACTTTTTTGTTAGGGGGTCTGAAATTATTAAATGCTTTTTGTCAATTTGGTGCTTTTTCCATTTGGTGGAACAATGCCTTTGTTTTCCCTACCAAAGCTCTGTGTGAAGGGACTGCAATTAAGCAGGGATGTTTTCATTTAGCAAACAAAGCAAGAAAAACAACACAGCAACTACACCCCTTGGAATGATCTCTGCATTTAACAACAAAGCGACCAACCCAGGGAGCCTTGGTTTGCACGGACAAAGCCTTCAATCAGGAAAGAATATCCTCCTCCTTTAAAAACTCCCAGCCATGCCTTCCACTGGTATCACTCTTCAAATATCCACGTTTACTTCAGTATGTGCCTCTTCTCTCAGAAGGCCCCAACCCCGTTGCTGCGCTGTCTGTGTCTCAGAATGTTTAGCACAGCCTAACCCTGCCCCATGTGCCTTCATCCATTCGCTCTAGAATCTCCACGCATAAAAATAAACAAGAGGGATTTCCTCTAGAAAGGACTCTGAGTTTTAGTCTCTCTTCCAGATGGAATCAACTGACTCTCTGTGGCAGCTAGGCTTCTTGGATTCAAAACATGCTGAACATGGCATTCAATTTCTATAGGTTCACTGCAAGGAAGTTAACTTTTTAATTTTTAATGCAGAATTGTGGGAAAATGAGGAGCCTATGCCATGAGCAACTTTTGGCCAGATTCACTCTTTAGCAAATGGAGTATTGAAAGCATCTACTAAGCCCATCTCAAATTCACCTTCCTTATTTGTAAATTGGTGATGAAAATATTTCCTTCTTAGAGGTATAGGAAGGATTAAATGAACTAATATGTAAAAAATACTTAGGAAGGTGCCTAGAACATAGAAATCCTTGTTAAAGGATGGCTAAGATTATTATTCTTATCTTCTGAATTTTTATGATCAGAACCCACAACCAATAAACACAAATAGAGTGACCTTAGAATAATCAATATCTACTACTAGTTTTACTGAAATTTCAACATTCTCAAGGTTAGGAAAAGGAGGAAGCGACTGCCTATTGACTTCTTTCCTAATTAAGAATTACCATGCATTCATTTATCTATTCATCTTTTCAACAAACATTTATGGGACATATGCTATGTATATATACCAAAGTTATGTGAGGCCTCAAGGTGCATGACCTCAGAGAGCTTATAGTCAAGCTGGACAGACTGAAATATCAAGACTCAATCACCCTGTTGAGATGGCTGCCGTGCTGGAACCCAAGGTGATACAGAAGTAGAGAGGAAGGGTGTCAAAATAATTCATTATAGGCTGGGCGCAGTGACTCACGCCTATAATCCCGGCACTTTGGGAGGCTGAGGGAGGCAGATCATGAGGTCAAGAGTTTGAGACCATCCTGGCCAACATGGTTAAACCCCGTCTCTACGAAAAATACAAAAAATCAGCTGGTCATGGCAGCGCGCACTTGTAGTCCCAGCTACTTGGGAGACTGAGGCAGGAGAATCACTTAAACCTGAGAGGCAGAGATTGCAGTAAGCCAAGATCATGCCATTACATTCCAGCCCGGTGACAGAACGAGACTCTCAAAAAACAAACAAACAAACAAAAAAATGCGTTTATTTATCTATTCATCTCTTCAACAAACATTTATGGGGCATATGCTATGTACGTATACCAAAGTTGTGTGAGGCCTCAAGGTGCATGACCTCAGAGAGTTTATAGTCAAGCTGGACAGACTGAAATATCAAGACTCAATCACTCTGTTGAGATGGCTGCAGTGCTGGAACCCAGATGATACAGAAGCAGAGAGGAAGCATGTCAAAATAATTCATTATAATCCAGCCATATTCCATGCTCATACAACAGTGGCCACTAAGTGGATCATGTGCCAATGTGCCAGCTTCAACCATTACATCATGCATAGTACACAATCAGAAGAAAACAAAACAAAACAAAAAGAGCAAGTGGCTTTTCCATTTATAGAGTGTGGATAATTCTGCCTGCCTGTCCACTCAAGGAGATGAGAGATGAACTCGTCTCACTTCCCAGGTGGATTTCACAGGCTCCCAGCCAGAAATAACAAGGCTATGCAAATAGGTTTATAAAAAAGACAGTTTAGGCTGGGCGCGGTGGCTCACACCTGTAATCCCAGTAGGTGTGAGGCCAAGGCAGGCAGATCACAAGGTCAGGACATTGAGACCATCCTGGCTAACATGGTGAAACCCTGTCTCTACTAAAAAAATACAAAAAATTATCCGGGCATGGTGGCAGGTGCCTCTAGTCCCAGCTACTCGGGAGGCTGAGGCAGGAGAATGGCGTGAACCCAGGAGGTGGAGCTTGCAGTGAGCCAAGATCGCGCCACTGCACTCCAGCCTGAGAGACAAAGTGAGACTCCATCTCAAAATAATAATAATAATAATAAAATAAAAATTTTAAAAAAGTTTATAATAAAGGAACTACCAAAGTTATGGGTAGGGTTAAGGGAAATTGTAAAGGATAGTGAAGCTCCTGGGCTGACAGAATGGGGTGGTCATTAACAGCTCTAGGCCTCAGGATTATAGAGAGAGACCAGCTTCCAGAGCCCAAAGGGGACAGATGTTAAGGGGAGGGCTGCATGACCGTAACCACGACTGATGTGGTTTGACTGTGTGTCCCCACCCAAACTCATCTCAAATTGTAATCCTCATAATCCCCACATGTCCAGGGAGGGACCTGGGTGGGGGATCATGGGAGCAGTCTCCCCCATGCTGTTCTCATGATAGTGAGTGAGTTCTCACGAGATCTGGTGGTTCTATAAGTGTTTGACAGTTCCTCCTACTCTCTCTCTCTCACCCTCACCTGCCGTCATGTAAGATTTGCCTGCTTCCCTTCCGCCATGATTGTGTTTCCTAAAGCCTCCCCAGTCATGCAGAACTGTGAGTCAATTAAAACTCTTTTCTTTATAAAGTACCCAATCTCTGGCAGTTCGTTATAGCAATGTGAGAATGGACTAACACAGTGGCCTTCAATGGTAGGGAGGAAGCAGGGGAATAAATACCCTGACCTCAATCTCCTTCCTCCCACCTACTTTCTACTAGTGCCTCCCACTGACTGAGCTGAACCAGAAGCCAAAGAGCAATGGACTCTGGTGAAACCATCCATATAAGTCAGCCTCTTGGGGACACAGCAGATTGGAAAGAGATAGAGAATGGATCTGGAAGGACAAACAGAAATGTCCCACATACAAGCTGAATATCTCACCATGCTGAATACAATTCTAGTGTAGGAAGGCATGTGTTTTTTATACATCAATGAATCCAGTCCACCATTCGAATAGCAAGATATTTACCTTTAAATCAAGTCACAGCCAGGCATGGTGGCTCACACCTGTAATCCCAGCACTTTGGGAGGCCAAGGTGGGCGGATCACCTGAGGTCAGGAGTTTGTGACCAGCCTGGCCAACATGGCGAAACACCGTCTCTACTAAAAATACAAAAATTAGCCAGGCGTGGTGGTACACGTCTGTAGTTCCAACTACTCACAAGGCTGAGACAGGAGAATTGCTTGAACTCACCAGGAGGTGGAGATTGCGGTGCGCCAAGATCATGCCACCATACTTCAGCATGGGTGACAGAATGAGACTCCGTCTCAAAAAAATCAATCTATCAATTAATAAAAAATAAATCAAGTCACTTCTACATAATCAACCAGAGCTAGAAATCTGCAGATGACAATCTAGGGCTGATGGCTTCTGGCAAGCACAGCTGACTGGCTGCCTGTTTTGCATGTTAACAAAGCTCTAATATGATTGCCACATATGTTACAGCAGGGGGAGGGTGGCATTACAAAGAAACAGTAAGAAGGATGTGATTTCCAAAACCAGATCCAAGAAGTTGGCATGAACCAAGTAACAAACACTTTTTTCCCCACCCATTTAAAAACTGATTAAGCTGCATATTGTTTACCTTTATTTAGCGGGTTCATTACTGTTGCCGTCTGGGACTGAAGGAAAGAGTTAAAATCATGGGTCTTAGAGCTGGAAACCAGGGTTAGAAGATGCTCTCCTACTCTTTCCGGCTGTGTGAATTTAGGCAAGTTAGCTAACCTCTCTAGACTCAATTTCCCTATTTTCCAAAGGAAGAATAGCCATATTTATCTTCTTGGTTGAGAATGAAGCTTTTAGAAGATACTTGTGAAGTCCTTGGTATACAGTAAACATCAGTAAGGGTTACTTGCCCTGGGTTTGCTGCCTTCATCATTATCAACATCTCCAGGCTTACTCTGCTATCTCTGCAACTCTTCTGATCAAAAACATTTGGCCCCAACTGTTTAGATATCACTTTGGCTTTCTCTTGCTTTCCAGCACACTGATAAGATAAGCCTGTCTGTTCCCCACTCCCTGCCTTTTTCTGTGTTTTAAAATATCGATTTACTTTATTTTTTATTGTGGTAAAATATACACAACATAAAATTTACCATTTTAACTTTTTTTTTTTTTTTTGAGATAGAGATTTGCTCTTGTTGCCCAGGCTGGAGTGCAATGGTGCAATCTCTGCTCACTGCAATCTCTGCTTCCTGGGTTCAAGCGATTCTCTTGCCTTGTCCTCCCGAGTAACTGGGATTACAACCATGTGCCATCATGCCCAACTAATTTTTTGTATTTAGTAGACATGGGGTTTCACCATGTTGGTCAGGCTGGTCTTGAACTCCTGACCTCAGGTGATCCACCCACCTCAGCCCCACAATGTGCTGGAATTACAGGCTTCTGTCACCACACCTGGCTCCATTTTAACCATTTTTAAGTTCGGTATCACTAAGTATATTCATAGCAGTGTGCAACCATCAGCACCATCCCTCCCCTTAACTTTTTCATCTTCCTAAACTGTACCTCTATACTCATTAAACAATAACCCCCTATTCCCCCCTTTCCCCTGCTCCTAGCAACCACCGTTCTACTTTCCATCTCTATGAATTAACTGTTCTAGGTGCCTCACATAAGTGAGATCATATAATATTTATTCCTTTTGTGATGAGCTCATTCCACCTAGCACAATGGCTTCAAGGTCCATCCCTGTTGTGAAGCATGTGCCAGAATATTTTTTCTTTCTTTTTTAATTTTGTTTTTCTTTTTTTCTTTTGAGACGGAGTTTCACTCGTCGCTCAGGCTGGAGTGCAATAGTGCGATCTTGGCTCACTGCAACCTCTGCCTCCTGGGTTCAAGTGATTCTCCTGCCTCAGCCTCCTGAGTAGCTGAGATTACAGGCACCCGCCATGACGCCCGGCTAATTTTTGTATTTTTGGTAGAGATGGGGTTTCGCCAAGTTGGCCAGGCTGGGCTCAAACTCCTCACCTCAGGTTACCCCCCCACCTCGGCCTTCCCAAAGTGCTGGGATGATAGGCGTGAGCCACTGTGCCCAGCCATATTTTTCCTTTTTAAGGCTGAATAATATTCCATTATATGTGGCTATCGCATTTTGTTTATTCATTCATCATCAGTGAACACTTGGGTTACTTCCACTTTTTGGCTATTCTGAATAATGCTACTTATAAATATGGGTGTGCCAATATCTCTTCAAGATCCTGCTTTTCTACTTTTGGGTACATATCCAAAAGTAGGATTGCTGGATCATGGTAATTACATAGTTTTTTGCTTTGTTTTGTTTTGTTTGAGATGGAGTTTCACTCTTGTTGCCCATGCTGGAGTGTAATGGTACCATCTCGGCTCACTGCAACCTCCACCTCCTGGGTTCAAGCGATTCTCCTGCCTCAGCCTCCCAAGTAGCTGGGATTACAGGCATGCACCACCAAGGTTGGATAATTTTGAATTTTTAGCAGAGACAGGGTTTCTCCATGTTGGTCAGGCTGGTCTCGAACTCCCAATCTCAGGTGATCTACCCACCTCGGCCTCCCAAAGCGCTGGGATTACAGGTGTGAGCCACCGTGCCTGGCCTGGTAATTACATGTTTACTTTTTTAAGGCACTTCTATATCATTTGTCACAACTGCTGCACCATCTTACATTCCCACCAGCAATGCACAAGGGTTCTAATTTCTCCACTTACTCACCAACACAAATGTTTTTGTTTTTTTGTTTAAAGTAATAGCCATACTGGCCAGGTATGGTGGCTCACACCTGTAATTCCAGCACTTTGGAAGGCCGAGTCGAGCGGATCACTTGAGGTCAGGATTTCAAGATCAACCTGGCCAACATGGCAAAACCCCACCTCTACAAAAACCGGGCATGATGGCACATGCTTATACTCCCAGCTATTCGGTAGGCTGAGGCGGGAGAAACATTTGAACCCGGGAGGTGGAGGTTGCAGTGAACTGAGATCACACCAATGCACTCTAGCCTGGGCAACAGAACGAGACTCTGGCTCAAAAACAAAAAAAGAAACCATACTAATAGATGTGAAGAGGTTGCCTCCCACCACTTGTTTTCCAATAGCTCTATGTTCACACATGCATTTTACCACCATCCCTTGGTATAACCAAATATGTAGACACTGACTAGTTTTTCTATTCCCAGGAAAGAGGACTGAGCTCAGCTACCTGGATAAAACTAGCCATGAGGCTGCCTCCTGAGATGGCCCTTCCCTGGCAGACCAAGCTTGTTGCTATGAAAGATGAGTGAGCTAACAAAGTTAGGTAACCTAGGGCTGGTTATTTCCAACATGCAAGCACACTCTTTGACATACTTTAAATGGCACTTATAATTTATAAGGCACTGTTTACACAGAGAAATTATTTGAAAATAATTACAGTATAAAACTTTTGTTGAGATTTAGAATTATAAAACACTGAGTTTGCTTTATGTAGTCTCTTCAGTCTCCAAGACCCCGATGGGCAAATTACAAAGCATCTGAATAACCTGTCAGGCTAGACAACTTTGCATGGCTTCCTACAAAGAAATTAGACACACAAACACACAAACACACAGAGAGAGCAAGAAGGAGCACAATGAAAATAAAGAAAAGAAAGAAAGAAAAAGAAAGAAAGAAAAGAAAGAAAGAAAGAAAGAAAGAAAGAAGGAAGGAAGGAAGGAAGGAAGGAAGGAAGGGAAAGAAAGAAGGAAGGAAGGGAAAGAAAGAAGGAAGGAAGAGAAAGAAAGAAGGAAGGAAGGAAGGAAGGAAAGAAAGAAAGAAAGAAAGAAAAAGAAAGAAAGAAGGAAAGAAAGAGATGGAAGGTGGAGAGAGGGAGGGAGGCAAGGGAGGAAGGAAGGAAAGGGAGGAAGGAAGGAAGAAGGCAGGCAGGCAGGCAGGCTGGGTGTGGTGGCTCACACCTGTAATCCCAACATTTTGGGAGGCCAAGGCAGGCAGATCATTTGAGGCCAGGACTTCGAGACCGACCTGGCCAACCTGGTAAAACACTCTCTACTAAAAATAAAACATTAGCCAGGTGTGGTAATGCATGCCTGTAATCCCAGCTGCTGTGGTGGCTGAGGCAAGACAATCACTTGAACCCAGGAGGCAGAGGTTGCAAAGAGCCAAGATTGTGCCACTGCACTCCAGCCTGGGTGACAGAGCAAGATTCTGTCTCAATTAAAAAAAAAAAATTAAAAAAAGAAAGATGAAGATTTCAGGAGCATCCAACAAACATGTATTTCTAGGTAAAAAATTTCGCATGGCTCTAAGCTGCACATGAACAATAAAACCACTTAAATTTTGTTCTAAAGTTATTAAATACTCTATGTGAAGAGAGGATGGCCCTTTAAAATTAGCATAGGTTTAAAACTTTTTAAACTAACTTCTTTTCTGAAATCTTTCAGATAATCCATTTTCAAATTTCAAGTTTGTGACATTTACTTATAAAAGTTAAACATGGAAACCTATAAGGTAGTCTTGATTGACACAAAAAACTCAGAAGTAAGAGGATTGGTGAGGATAATTATGGCTACTCCAATGATCAGCTACAGAATCCAATTTACTTGTACATTTTGTTGTAGTTGTTGGGAGACGATTCTTTATGGGTCTCTCAGGTTTCTTTATGTCTTACAAGCAGAAGCACTGACAGCTTTTGTTCCAGACTAGCTTTTCAAGAATGTGTGTACAATGAACAGACCTAAAAGATAAAGGTAGTATTTCTTTCTGGAGCAGAAGGGCAGATTTGTTTTCTGCCAGCATAATGAAGATAACATCTTCCTTATCTCAGATAGAGGGCAAGTTTTCTTGAAGACCACTATAAAATATTCAGGTTCCTCAAGCTTAGGGTTCCTCTACTGTCACACAGCCCACTGCATGTGCTGTTCTGTGAGAACTATGGCTTGGGAACTGATTCATTAAAATTGATGATACTCTGGCTGTTGCTATTGCTGAGAGTAATGAGCTGTCTTTGTCCAGGGTCTTCTGTTTTCTGCCAGTACCCACAAAATGGTGGCAGCAAACTTGTGAGCTTGCAAGTAGGGTACAAATCCTAGACTCCTAACAGTTCTTGACATTAGTTACATAGTGTAAACATCTCTGGTCACACAAATAAAAAGTTACAAAAGGTAACAACTTTTAACCCACTCACATTGCAATCTTAGGACTTTCTTCAAATAAACCAAGAAGGCCAGTAACATTCATTCTAAAATGCTATGAAATCACTGATTAATTGGGCAGCACAAGTAAACTGTGAAAATGCATATATATGCATATATTAGAAAATATGCATATTTTTTGAGACAGTCTCGCTCTGTCGCCTAGACTGGAGTGCAGTGGCGCAATCATGAATCACTGCAATCTCCGCCTCCCGGATTCAAGCAATTCTCCTGCCTCAGCCTCCTGAGTAGCTGGGACTACAGGCACATGACACCACGCATGGCTAATTTTGGTATTTTTAGTAGAGACAGGGTTTCACCATATTGGTCAGGCTGATCTTGAATTCTTGACCTCCTGATCCGGCTGCCTCAGCCTCCCAAAGTGCTGGGATTATAGGCGTGAGCCCGGCTAGAAAATATTTTTATTACTGTTTGTAATTTGTAAAACTCAGGATCTCAGATTGAGAAACATTTCTTTTTTAAAAATTACTTTATTTTATTTACTTATTTATTATTATTTTTCAGACAGAGTCTCACTCTGTCACCCAGGCTGGAGTGCAGTGGTGTGATCTCAGTTCACTGCAACCTCCGCCTCCCGGGTTCAAGGAATTCTCCCACCTCAGCCTCCCAAGTAGCTGGGACTACAGGCACCTGCCACCACGCCCAGCTAATTTTTGTAGTTTTAGTAGAGATTTGGTTTCACCATGTTGACCAGGCTGGTCTCAAACTCCTGACGTAAAGTGATCTGCCCGCTTTGGCCTCCCAAAGTGCTGGGATAACAGGTGTGGGCCACCACGCCTGGCCTTATTTTAAAATTAATAGAAACAGTCTCACTATGTTGCCTGGGCTGGTCACCTGAAAAACACCTCTATACTGGAAATGGAACAAGATGGAGACAAAAGCTTGAAGACTTTTTTTTTTTTTTTTCACTCCAGTTCCATACCTAGGGTCTATCTCAGTCATTAAACCTCTCTCTATAGCTCATGTCCCCCATTTTTATAATGCAAATAATTATGCCTGCTGGGTATAATTCACAGAGTTGTACAGAGGATCAAATACATTAATGTATATGATGGTTTGTGGGCTCTAAAGAGGCCAGACAAGGTGAATCTCTGGCTATTGTTGCTTGTCATTAAAAGCAAGCTCTGTGTAGCTCATGGTACAGGCTCAGCAGCTCATAGTAATCACAACATGTAGAGCCCTTTGTTCATTCAACAAATATTTATTGTCCCAGGCACTGGGAGAGAACAGGAGAAAGATCCTAATGCACAGGCAGAGAAACTTCCGATAAGATACGACACGCAGAAGGGCTTTGCCTCTTTGGATATACTTTCTCCCTTTTATTTCCCTTTGGTCCTGTGGAAGAGAAATTGAAGGAAGCAGTGGGAATTCAATAGACATCTAATGGTATACGGGCATGTTAAGCCGATTCTTCAATCAGGTCTAAACTCCTAAGCAGGATAAAGAGACTAATAGTAGCTGGAGATAGAAACTCTTGCTGCTGAGAAAATCAAGGCCCTTTGGATAAAAAACAACAAACAAACAAACAAACAAAAAACTAGACTAATGTGTCTATGAACCAGATTAAGAGGGGATTTAGTTCCATATCAAGACTGAGGTTAAATTAAAATTAAGAAGTCTCTTCTAAATCTGAAGATGAAATCAAAGTTAGTTTAAAATATACATTTCAACTGCTAGGTTTAGTAAGGAAAGACCAAATTGTACCTCAAACGCACACTCTCTTTTATAGCTGATTTTATTTGTTACTATACAGAGGACTTGATAATCCTGAATTCAACTTTTTTCTTTTTCTTTTTCTTTTTCTTTTTTTTTTTGGGATGGAGTCTCGCTCTGCTGCCCAGGCTAGAGTGCAGTGGCACAATCTCAGCTCACTGCAACCTCTGCCTCCCAGGTTCAAGCAATTTTTCTGTCTCAGCCTCCTGAGTAGCTGGGATTACAGGTGCATGACACCACACCTGGCTAATTTTTGTATTTTTAGTAGAGACAGGGTTTCACCCTGTTGGCCAGGCTGGTCTTGAACTCCTGACCTGAAGTGATCTGCCTGCCTTGGCCTCCCAAAGTACTGGGTTTACATGTGTGAGCCACCATGACTGGCTAGCTTTTTACTTAAAGAAATCTATTTTACCAATCAAGTTTTACAGTGGGGAACATGCACTCAAAACACTTTTTACCATCTTAAGGTTGCGTATACAGATTCAACATTGTTCTTTTAAGGTATGGGTACTATCCTGCTTATAAAGGTCTCCTTTGAGAAGTAAAAATTGTACTGTTCGGGAAAACGTGACTTATGTTCATGTGTTGAGTGTCTTGAGTACTTGTGCCCATGCAAAATTAAGTGGAAAGCTGTAAGCCCCTCCCAAAGAGACAAAATGTTATGCCTTATCCTTTGCACCCTCAGACCATTGGCTGGCCATAATGAAGACTCAACAGAGCTTAGAGCTTGTTGATGAAAGTGTATTGTGCCCTGAATGCACTCAGATGAATTCATCAAAATGATAACATCAGGGCATCAATCCATAAGCACACACCCTCTTTCTCATGCTTCCCCAAAGTTGGCAGCAGGAGGTGAGCAATAGCATATACTCATATCTGATGTGGACCCTGTCCTGTGTGCATATCCATTAGTCCATTTTACCCCCACAACACGTCTATGAGGTCAGCACAGTCAGTATCTCCATTTACTAGATAGGCAAATGGAGACATAGAGATAAAGCCACTTGCCCCAAGGCATGGAGCCAAGATTCACACCCAGGTAGCTGGGCTCCTGGGCTCCTATCTGCTATGCAAGGCTGCATCTTAAAATAATATGAGAAAACAGGCCGGGCGCGGTGGCTCAAGCCTGTAATCCCAGCACTTTGGGAGGCCGAGACGGGTGGATCACGAGGTCAGGAGATCGAGACCATCCTGGCTAACACGGTGAAACCCCGTCTCTACCAAAAAATACAAAAAACCAGCCGGGCGAGGTGGCGGGCACCTGTAGTCCCAGCTACTCGGGAGGCTGAGGCAGGAGAATGGCGTGAACCTGGGAGGCGGAGCTTGCAGTGAGCTGAGATCCGGCCACTGTACTCCAGCCTGGGCGACAGAGTGAGATTCTGTCTCAAAAAAAAAAAAAAAAAAAATACGAGAAAACAAGAAGAATAGGTGTCACGTATTGATATTATTATTTACTACTCTAATAACAACAGCTGACATTCCCTAGGCTCTCAGTCCACGTCAAGCAGTGTGCTCAGCATTGTACAGATGGATCTCAGTCAGTCCCCACTACAGCTTTTTCCAGCAGTGGGTCCCAGCCTTATCTCCATGGTAGACTGCGGATCAGAGAGATTTAGGCAGCCTGCTGAAGGTCACAAAGCAAGCAAATTGTGAAGCTGGGAGGGAAGACCCAGGCTGTGTGACTCCAGAGCCTACAGCCATTGTCACTCACTATGCAGGATGATCCATGCCTCCAGTTCCTCTAAAGCTTTCCTCACTCACACTGGGACAGCTTCAAAGGGCCAGCTTCTGGCTTCTTCATTAGTGTTTGTTCCAGCATGTCTCAAGTAAAGTAACTAGAGTGACATACATACTAAGAGCCAGCAGAGGTACTGAAATTGTAGTTTTGAGACTTGGGTTTCTCCCACCAATGAGCAGTCTGAGAAACACTGCTATGGGTTAGAAAGCCAGGGTACCCAGGCTGGGCACACTGGCCCACGCCTGTAACCCCAGCACTTTGGGAGGCCGGGGCAGACAGATCACTTGAGGCCATGAGTTTGAGATCAGCCTAGCCAACAGGTTGAAACCCCATCTCTACTAAAAATACAAAAAATTAGCTAGGTGTGGTGGCACACACCTCTAGTCCCAGCTACTTGGGAGGCAGAGGCACGAAAATCGCTTGAACTCAGGAGGCAGAGGTTGCAGTCAGCCGAGATCATGCCACTGTGCTTCAGCCTGGGCGACAGAGTGAGACTCTTATAAATAAAAACAAACAAAAAAAAAAAACCCAGAAAGCCAGGGTTCCCCAAAATCAACATGGTTCAGCAAAACCTCAGTCAGAAACCACAAAGTTTCACAAAGTCCTATTTATAACACAGAACAAACAAGCAAGAAAAGAGCCAAAAATAAATACTGACAATGCGCCTGCCCTCAGAGCTGCTGAGACAGCAGCGGCCCCAACACCTGCCACCCCAGGTTCTTGTCTCACCCCGTCCCTTGCAAACTGTGTCAACATCACATATAAATTACTTAAATGCATTGGATCCCAGATGCTCTCTCTGAAAATGGGCCAGTAAAGTAATGCTCCATCTATTTTGAAAAGAAGCTTAGATAAAATAATCTAAAGGAAGTGCTTTAAGAAGCTTAACTTACAAACAATAAACATTGTTTTGTTTTTTGTGGGTTTTTTGTTTTGTTTTGTTTTTGAGACAGAGTCTTGTTCTGTCACCCAGGCTGGAGTTCAGTGGTGTAATCTCGGCTCACTGCAACCTCCGCCTCCCAGGTTCAAGCAATTCTCCTGCCTCAGCCTCCCGCGTAGCTGGGATTACAAGGTGCCCACCACCACACCCAGCTAATGTTTATATTTTTCATATTGATGGGGTTTCCCATGTCGGCCAGGCTGGTCTCAAACTCCTGACCTCTGGCAATCTGCCCACCTCGGCCTCCCAAGGAGCTGGGATTACAGGCATGAGCCACCACACATTACTTGAGCTACCTTCACAATTAACGTGAAGCCACAGGAGTCAGTGATTTAGGGAAAGGGGTGAGAGTGGCGTGAGTCCTCTAGGCAGAGAGAACAGCACATGCAAAAAGTGTATCAGATTGCCACTTCCTCACTCCCTCCTCTCCAACGGCCTCCCATTACACTTAAAATCATCAATTCTTACCATGGTTTTAAGGGCCCTGTTATGAACTGGTCTTGTCTCATCTCCTACTACTCTCCCCTTTACTTCTGTCCTCTGGACACTCTGGTCTCATTACTGCCCTTAAATATGTCCAGCACATTCCCTTCTCAAAGCCTTTATCCTTACCATTCCCTTTGCCTGGGATGTTCTTCCACCAGATATCTGCAAGCCTTCCTTTATTCATATGTCATCTCTTCAAAAACATTTTCGCCCATCCCCCTATTTAAAGTACCCCACCATCCTCAGTAAATCTATTTTTCTTTCTAGCACCGACGACACCTGTGTCATACTATATCACATCTTCATGTGTCTGTGCCTTTAATGTCTGCCTCTTTAACTGAAGTACAAGCTCATGAAGGCAGGGGCTTTGCTACAGGCATTTCTAGCATCTTTAGCTGCACCTAGCATGTGGAAAGGGCTCAATATAGATTTGTTGAATAATTAATGCATTAATGCATCTCCTGAAGGGAAAGAACATGCTCAGAGATACACAGTGCTGTGTGACTGGTCCACAGGATGGAAAGAGATGCAACGGAATATGAGGCTGGAGTAAGTCTGCTTTCTAGAAGGTGTGAGCAACTTTAACTTTTCTTATTGTTATCTTGCCATCATAACTATCCCATTAAGCAATAACAGTTCTCTGCCAGACATTTTCAATTATAGCTGATCCCTGCCCCACAGTGTGGTTATGCGAATCCCAAGAGATAAGCTGTAGCTAGAGAAAAGTGTTATAGGTACAGTGGCTCACGGCTGTAGTCCCAATGCTTTGAGAGGCCAAGGTAAGAGGATCACTTGAGGACAGGAGTTTGATATCAGCCTGAACAACATAATGAGATCCTGTCTCTACAAAAACTTAAAAAAAAAAAATAGCTGGACGTGGTAGCATAAGTCTGTACTCCTAGCTACTTGGGAGGCTGAGGCAGGAGGATCACTTGAGCCCAGAAATCGAAGGTTACAGTGAACTATGATAATGCCACTGCACTCCAGCCTGGGAGACAGAGTGAGATCCTGTCTTTATAAATAATAATAATAATAATAATAATAATAATGTTAATCTTTTTTAATTAAAAAAAGGAAACGTGTTACAGAATGCACTGGCCTTCATCCATGGAGATGACATGCATGTTTTGGCCAACATAAAATCATTGTTTGAAAGGAACATCATCGTAACTGAAATACCCAACACCTGCTAGAATTCTACAAAAGGAACTAAGAAATTAAAAGAAAGCAACAAAACAAATGCACACGCTCAAGTAAACAAGTGGAGGTACTGATGGATCCCTTCCATTCAAATTCATGTGAGTCAGAAAGATGAGAGAGTTTCTCCATTTCAATATAGAAAGCAAGTGATAGTAGACTGAGTACAAATTAGGACATCAAGTGGTGACCATACCACCTCAAGAAATGGAGACAAGAACTGGGACAGAGTGCATAACACAGGAAGGACACAGTCGAGGGTGGCCATCAGTATTGTACTCATATCTGGAATGGCTATCATCTGTGAGGTCTTACTACACACCAGAGATCCTGAGCTAAATACTTAAGCCTTTTAATTCCCACAACAGCACTAGGAGGTTAAGTTCTATTGCTGCTGTCATGTCACTAATGAGGACACTGAGCTTTACAAAGGTAAGGTGACAGGGCTACACTTCAAACTCTGTCTGGCTTTTAACCGTCATGCCAATTAATCTGACCACTCAGACACCCACCCAGACCCTTACCCCTACCCATTGTAGAACAGGCTGTTTTATGTGACAAATACGTTTTGTTTTTGTTTTAGTTTTGAGATGGTGTCTCACTCTGTCACCCAGGTTGGAGTGCAGTGATGTGATCCCAGCTCACTGCAGCCTCTGCCTCCTAAGTTGAAGTGATTCTCCTACCTCAGCCTACCGAGTAGCTGGGATTACAGGCACTCACTCCCAATGGTGGGCTAATTTTTGTATTTTTAGTGGAGACAGGCTTTCACCATGTTGGCCAGGCTGGTCTTGAACCCCTGACCTAAAGTGATCCACCCACCTCGGCCTCCCAAAGTGCTAGGATTACAGGCATAAACCATAGCACGTGGCCGATAAATATGTGTTTTTCAATTCCCTCAAGTCTTGTAAGGCAGCCAGGGTTACAAAGGAGGTGCCATTGCTTCCGCACCCCTTTTTCTAATGGTTGCCCTGGAAAACTAAATGAGGAGGGCAGGATGGTAAAGAGGCCACACAAGTAGCAGATAAACCCAGAGATGCCCACTCAGAAGATTCGAGACCCACCAACCAAATACTCCTGTGCTACACTATACTTACCTCTTGAAAGAGCTGAAAGCTTGTTCCTCATAGACATCCTGCTATCTGAAGTTCTCCCACTACTGGTCTCCTGGTCTGACCAATTCCCTTGTTCTTGATGCTGCTTCTCCAGTCACTCACAAGCCTGAACCTCCAATTTACACAACAACAGTATTTAAAAGAAAAAACGGGGCCAGGCACGGTGGCTCACACCTGCAATGCTAGCACTTTGGGAGGCTGAAGTGGGTAGATCACCTGAGGTCAGGAATTTGAGAAAAGCCTGGCCAACATGGGGAAACCCTGTCTCTACTACAAATATATAAATTAGCCAGGTGTGGTGGCTCACGCCTGTATTCCCAGCTACTCAGGAGCTGAGGCACGAGAATCACTTGAACTCAGAAGGCAGAGGTTGCAGTGAGCCGAGATCATGCCACTGCACTTCAGCCTGGGCAACAGAGTGAGACTCAGTGCCAAAAAATAAATAAAAATAAGAGAGGAAAAGGGCATCCACATCATTTGATGGTAAACAAAAATTCTGGAGCTTTGTAGAATTGACTTAAATATAGAAAATAAGATTTAAATAAATTCTTTAATAAGAATCTTATGAAATTGACTTATTTTCTGGCAAAGAGAAAGCAAATGGGTGATAGTTTTCTCATATGGAAAAGAACAGTTATATAACCAGCCCACATGGAAGAGCCATGCTGAAATCAACATAATGAGACTGGCACAGTTCTGCTTCTCTCTACCAGTCAAGATTACAGTGGGGATTTCATGTGGAACATACTTTTCATACAGCCTCTGTCCCCTCATAAAGGCCTTCACTTCGTTATCCAACGGGAAGGTGCCATCATCCTTTCTAAAGCGGTAGAAGAGTTTGACATCCTTGAATTCTTTATGCTCATCACACACTGAAACATAATATGCACAGAGAAGCAAATGAGAAAAAAAATCACTCTTATTTAATTACTCAAGTGAAGTATGATGCTAATTAAGAATTATTTCACTACCAAATTCTTCTTGCATGCAAGTATCTACCATATGAGCTAATACATGTAAAATAGTTACATAGCACTTGGTACAGAGTAAGTCCTCAGTATTTTTAGCTATTATTATCACCATCACCATCACCATCATCATCATCATCATCATCATCGTCTTTAGGAAGGTCACATAATTCAATTCATCAAGCAACACAAACTCTTCTAAAGCATATTGGGGCATGCATCAGCCTCAAAGAATGTGAAATCTAGTGAGGTAAGGAGAAATGTCTACTGTAATTGAAATATGGTATGATAAGGCTACAGAGGTAAGGACAGAGTGCAATGGGAGCCTAGAGGAAGAGTGCCCAGTGCCCCAGGAACACAGTGACCCAGCTTTGGAAAAAGAAAGCTTCCCTGAAGAGTTTACATGTAAGTGGAGACCTGAAGAACAAAGAGAAATCGGGCAAAAAGTGAGGGGAAAGGGCATTCCAAGAGAACGATGACATGTGCAAAGGTCGAGGCCAGGATGAGAGATTTCAAGAAGACATGTTGGTGAATCTTTATTGAACCCACTGAGAGTAACAGCAAAAACTTGGAAACCACGTAAATGCCCACTGAAAAATATATAGTGGCATAATTATACATATGTATTATACAACAGCAAAAATAACAAATAAGACATATACTGTCAACGTGGATGAAGCTCACAGTGTGTTGATCAAGTTGCAAAAGAATAAACATGCACTTCTATAATGAGAGAAAACTTTTAAAACAATATGATGCATTCCTTAAAGATGAATAGAAAAAGAGGTATAATCGAAATGCTAGCTGGGCACAGTGACTCACGCCTGTAATTCCAGCACTTTGGGAGGCTGAGGTGGGCAGATCACCTGAAGTCAGGAGTTCGAGACCAGCCTGACCAACAGGGTAAAACTCAGTCTCTACTGAAAATACAAAAAAAAAAAAAAAGAAATAACCAAAATGTCTCTTAGAGGGAGGAAGAAAATGAAATCAGGGAGAGGTATAGTAGAGATAAAATAAAGCAAAATGTTTTCTTTCTTAAGTGGGTATGTTCATGAAAAGATTTAGTCCTTCATTTTCTCTCAAGTCACCTTGACTCACCACCTCACTTACCATGGTGAATGATGCCCCGGTCTGCTAATTTCTGCATGAGTTTAATTGCCGTCTCTCTGTCGGAAGCCTCTTTGTGTTCAATCAGCCAGTCAATCAGTTCTTTTGCGACAAAACAGTTTGGGTAGGTCTTGAGATGATGACGTCTATCTTTAATAACCTTTTCTTCATGCAGCCTGAGCCTGAAAGAAAAATTAGCAATTACTTTGGAAATTTTGATGACAGCACAAATTATTAAACCAATCCCAGAGAGTAATAACACAACAGAAGTTCCAAAGGCATGAGAGTGTTACTGAGTATCTTTAGCTCACTTGGTGATGTCCATACTGTCAGAGCTCAAAGGCTCCAGAAAGTGACTCCAGCCTCTGATCTAGATGACAGAGGTAAATATGAGGGTAAAACAATCACAGCCAACCCAGAACTCTCCTGCCACTTCTGAGAGTGAGAAAAGCTCTCCATCCCCTACTCTGTCTCGCTCCCTGCTTTTTCTCTCTCCAGTGGGTTTACTGTTTCAACCACCAAACAAAAACCCTAGAAATATGCTGAAACAAAGTGCACCCTCTTTATCACACATTGTTCAGGGCCCACCCTACTTGTAGTCATCCATTCATATAACAAATATTAATGAATGTCTACTACCTGCCTGTTAGGTACCTCTAGGCACTAAAAACATACATCAGGGTGTGGTGGCTCACATCTGTAATCCCAGAACTTTGGGATATTGAAGCAGGAGGATCGCTTGAGGTCAGGAGTTTGAGACTACCCTGGCCAACATGGTGAAAACCTGTCTCTACTAAAAATACAAAAATTAGCCAGGCATGGTAGCGGGTGCCTGTAATCCCAGCTACTCAAGAGGCTGCGGCAGGAGAATCACTTGAACCTGGGAAGTGGAGGTTGCAGTGAGCTGAGATCGCACCATTGCACTCCAGCCTAGGCAACAAGAGTGAAACTCCTTCTTAAAATATATATATACACACATATATATACATACATATACATATATATATGCATCTTGAACTACTACTAGCCAGTCTTGCCATCATAAAGGAAGAAGCTGCCTAGAAAGAAATACAACACAGAGCAAAGTGGACCAGATAGATAAAGAGATAGAGATAAAAGAGAGAGAGAGAGAAATTACAAACAACCCTGTTTGAGCACCTGAATTCAACAATTCATGAAGTCACCTAACCTGGGTTTAAATTACATGAATCGATACATTCCCTGTGCTTTAGGGAGTTGATTCAGGTATCTGTTACTAATACCAATATTGTCCCAATACACCCTCCAGCTGAATGCCAGCTTGTGGCTCCATGCCACGGAATGTTGCCACAGTGGTGCCTTCAGAGACCACATAAATGGCCAGAGCTATGTACTCTGCACCCAGTGGTTCCACAACTTCCTAGGGTCTGTTTCTCATTCTCCTATCTCCTTCCCTTGTCCTGCTGTGATATGCACCTGTTGTCCTTGTTCCTAAACTCAAGCAGTTCCCCTGATCTGCTATTTCTGTTCTACCATGGTCTGCTACATTGTAGTCACTATTTAGGAGTTAAAATATTTTGAGCAAAAGCCTGATATGAGCATCTATGAATAAAGAAAATGAGTATTTTGGGCACGGAATTTATGACATCTATTTTGGTCACTCAAAGACTATCTTATATCTTTTATTACTGCTCTTTGGCTGAATGCTAAATAATTAGGAATAAATGTTAATGATGCTTACTTACTGTACAATGTTCTACCATCTCCCAATATTTATTATCTAAAACTTAAGAGTTAAGTCATACTATAGGATTGGCTAAGGAAGGGATATAGCAATGAATCCACTAGTAACAGAGATGAGGATATCAGTGATATCCGGAAAATACTAAAGGAGAGGTATCCAATAGACCCAGAAAACATTCTCATAAGATGGTGGTGATAGAGTAGGGCTGCCAGGTTTGGGAAGGAAAAACCAGACAGGAAACCCAGTTAAATTTGAATTTCAGATAAATAGCAAACCATTGTGTAGTAAAAGCATGGCCCAAATATTGCATGAGACCTACTTATACTTTAAAAAAACAATTCATAGTTCTGGTGCGGTGGCTCATGCCTGTAAGCCCAGCACTTTGGGGGGCCAAAGCGGGTGGATCACGAGGTCAGGAGATCGAGACCATCCTGGCTAACATGCTGAAACTCTGTCTCTACTAAAACATACAAAAAATTAGCTGGGTGTGGTGGCGGACGCCTGTAGTCCCAGCTACTTGGGAGGCTGAGGCAGGACAATGGTGTGAACCCAGGAACCAGAGCTTGCAGTGAGCCGAGATCGCGCCACTGCACTCCAGCCTGGGTGACAGAGAAAGACTCCGTCACACACAAAAAAAACAAAAAAATAATTCATTATACTATATCTATAATTCAAATTTTAGTGGGCACTCTGCATTTTCTGACAACCTTATGGGGGATATATTTTATTCAACTTGCAGGTTAGTACATTAGGATTAATATTTTATGCTAAAAAAGAAAGGAACCTACACTGATGCCAGATGACACTTTGAGTCCTTAGGGCTTCCTCTTCTAGGGAAAGCTAGTTGTGTAATGTTTTTAGAGCACCTGAATCATCATGTTTAAGTATTTCAGAAGATACTTCAGCCCATGTGCTTGGAACTAGACTAGCTTTCATTTGCCAAGGACCAGGTAGGAAATGGAAACTGTAAAGATTATAAACTGGTAAAGCTGGTGGAGTGAAACCAAGGCACAGAATCGCCCTTTCTTCATATTAAGGAAAATAATTAAAAAAAACAAACAAACAAACAAAAAAAAAACAGTAAAAAGAAGTAGCCAGACAAGGAAAAAGAAACCCTAACTCCATAAATGTTTTTAAGTGGCATCCTAAGCAAATTAATGCTGGAACAGAAAACCAATACCACATGTTCTCTCTTCTAAAAGGGAGCTAAACATTGTGAACACATGAACGTCAAGATGGGAACAACAGGCCGGCCGTTGTGGCCCATGACTGTAATCTCAGCACTTTGGGAGGCTGATGCAGGCGGATCACTTGAGGTCAGGAGCTCGAGACCAGCCTGGCCAACATGGTGAAACCCCATCCCTACTAAAAATACAAAAATTAGCCAGGCATGGTGGTGCACGCCTATAATCCCAGCTACTCAGGAGGCTGAGGCAGGAGAATCTCTTGAAACTAGGAGGCAGAAGTTGCAGCGAGCCAAGATCATGCTGCTGCACTCCAGCCTGGGTGACAAGAGCAAAACTCTGTGTCAAAAAACCAAAAAGTAAACAGGCAACAATAGACCCTGGGGCTGATATGGTTTGACTGTGTCCCCACCCAAATTTCACCTTGAATTGTCATAATCCCCACATGTCAAGGGCAGGGCCAGGTGGAGAAAATTGAATCATGGGGCAGTTTTCCCCATACTGTTCACGTGGTAATGAATAAATCTCGAGATCTGATGGGGTTTTTTTGTTGTTGTTTATATTATTTTTGTTTTTGAGATGGAGTCTCACTCTGTTGCCCAGGTTGGAGTGCAATGGTGCAGTCTCGGCTCACTGCAGTCTCCACCTTCCGTGTTCAAGTAATTATCCTGTCTCAATCCCCGAGTAGTGGGGATTACAGCTGCGCGCCACCACTCCCAGCTAATTTTTTGTATTTTTAGTAGAGACGGGGTTTTGCCATGTTGGCCGGGCTGGTCTCGTACCCCTGACCTCAAGTGACCCACCCACCTCGGCCTCCCAAAGTGTTGTGATTACAGGGGTGAGCCACCACATCCAGCCTTGATGTTATTATAAATGGGAGCTTTGCTGCACAAGTTGTCTTGTCCACCACCATGTAAGAAGTCCTTTTGATCTTCCTTTGCCTTCTGCCATGATTATGAGGCTTCCCCAGCCATGGGAAACTGACAGTCCATTAAACCTCTTTCTTTTATAAATTACCTAGTCTCAGGTATACCTTTATTAGCAGCATGAGAATGGACTAATAGAGGGGCCTACTTTAGTGTGGAGGGTGGGTGGAGGGTGAGGATCCAAAAACTACCTGTTGCCTACTATGCTCATTACCTGGATGGCGAAATAACCTGTAGGCCAAACCCCTGCGACATGCAGTTTATTCATGTAACAAACCTGCACGTGAATTCCCTGAAGTGAAAATAAAGGTTGGAAAGAAAAGAATAATAAAATAAAAATAACAAACAAACAAACAAACAAAAGGAATCATGACATAATAAAGTGATTTAGGACTGTATTACAGATAGGGTGGATTAGCCTTAAAATACTCTCTACTCATTGAAATGACCAAAAAAAGGCTTTGTAATTTTTGAATAAAGGGAAAAGATGAAAAAATAAATAAAGTAGCAGTCAAAAAAACAAACAGGAGATTTTGGAGTGGCAAGGTAAGGCGAGTAGACTCTCATCACCCAGAAGCCTTGTTGCCAAGTCAATGAAATCCTCAGAATTTTCATTAATAACCCCAAAGTTTGAAGAAAAAAAACCCATAAATAACTGAGTTTTCTGTTTTCTGATTAGGAGACAGTTGAAATAGCTGATGGGGAAAGATAGGTGCAATGAAGGAAATGAAGAACTAGAACCTTTTCTCTAACAATGAAGCCTCCCAAGCTCAATAATAAATTTGAGGACCATTGCAGTGGCCAAAATATCCCTCCATAGCAGTGGGATCCATCTCTGACTATATGAAATGAATGCTAGGACAGGAAGTTGAACAAAACCTCAGAAGCAAGACTCTCTCCTTTCCATCACCAGGAGCCCTTAAGCTGTAAAACAGTGGAACAAATAATTAGCTATCAAATTTAGCTCAGAGGGGAAAATGACATTCTGAGATGACTTAGGAAGGTGCTAAGGAGATGTCACCTGTCTTTATTTCCGAGCACAGATAGAGTATGGACAGATTGAAAGCATGGACAGAACTGTCTGCATTAAGCGTTAACATCATGGGAAAAAGCAAACTGCTAGGTGATAATGTGAAGCAAAAATAAACAATACCAAAAAAAAAAAAAAGAAAGAAAAAAGAAGAGAAAGGAAAAACAGAGGGAAGGGAAAAAGAGCATTCAGCAGATAAGAAGAACTCTGTCTGAAAGAAAACACAATTCAAGAAACAGACAATTTCCTTAAAGTGTTCTGAACTATAAAAAATTTAAAAACAATTTCAAAAGAACATAAAGTCAGGAAAATAAGGACTCAAAGATAAAATAATTATGAAGAGGGAGATATAGGTCTTGGAAAATAAATGAATGTCACACAGTTTATCAAGCAAATTATAAACTGTCAGGACAAATAAATCACATAGCTGAAAAATGAAATTCTTCTTGAAAAAATACTTTGATAAAACAAAGAAGAAAAAGCAATTAAAGCAGATAGGCTAGGCATGGTGGCTCACACGTATAATCCCAGGACTTTGGGAGGCTGAGGTGGGAGGATCACTTGACCTCAGGAGTTCAAACGAGCCTGGGCAACATGGCAAAACCCCATCTCTACAAAAATACAAAAATTAGCTGGGTGTTGTGGCACACACCTGTAATCCCAGCTACCTGGGAGGCTGAAGTGGGAACATCACTTGAGCCTGGGGGGCGGAAGTTGCAGTGAGCCAAGATCATGCCACCGCACTCCAGCCTGGGCACCACAGAGAGACCTCATCTCAAAAACAAATACATACATACATACATACATATACAGCAGAGAGAAGTTAATAGACATGGAGATTTTTTAAGCCACTAAATTAATTTACAATATTACCTCAATATACATAATAAGTCTAAACAAAACCAACTAAAATAGCCTCTAGCACACAGCTCCAGGGAAGTCCTAGGTGATCTTTAGAACAAAAGAGGTGGCAGGAGTATTTCCCAGCAAGCCAACAAGGTTCAGTTCTTCCTTTTGACAACCAGGCCATGTTCTGGGATGGTGTTTCAGGAAGTGCAGACCCACCAACTCTTCCTGGGTCTGAAGTACTTCCTGGGGAGAAGCACTGCACACTATCCCTACTGTCCCACCAGGGCCTGCTACATTTCCACTCCACACAGATTTGTTCATTTCCGACTATCACAGATTTCACCCCAAAATGTCAGTTCTGAGGATAATGAGAAAAATGGGATTAGGAATACAAAGACTTGGTTCTCACCCTGGTGCTGCCAGTAACTCTAAAACCTCTGAGCATCAGAGTTTTTACCGGTAAAATGAAGATAAGTTTACGCATCTATGTGCTAGGGACAGTTTGAACTGCTTTATGGGCATTAATCCTCACAACAACTCCCTGAGGTCGTCAGTTCTAAAACCACAAATGATACCTATGTAGAGCTGTAATTATTAATAATAAAAACTAAGCAGCAGCTTTAAAAAAAACAAGTTTACATAGGGTGTGCTAAAGTCATCACATGAATCCTTCTAATTAATTCAGTGACAACGACACTGAGTAATTTGTTTAACATGCTCAGAGTGGCAGAATGCAAAATATTAATTCTTAGATGCGATGTCTGTCAGGAATCCAAGAATAATGAAGACCAATTTACTTAGAAATTAAAATGTGGAAGAACAAGTTACTGTGTAATTTGGTATATATAGTAGGAGGAGGAATATATTATGAGCCAAGAGATTTAGCTGCTGTAAACTTTCCAATCTAATCTAAAAGAATTATTAGGTAGTATTTATCTTTTTTTTTTTTTTTTGAGACAGAGTTTCACTCTTGTTGCCCAGGCTGGAGTACAACAGTGCGATCTTGGCTCACTGCAACCTCCACCTCCTGGGTTCAAGCTATTCTCCTGCTTCAGCCTCCCGAGTAGTGGGGATTACAGGCGCCTGCCACCATGCCCAGCTAATTTTTTGTGTTTTTAGAAGAGACAGGGTTTCATCACGTTGGCTAGGCTGGTCTCAAACTCCTGACCTCAGGTGATCCGCCCACCTCAGCCTCCCAAAGTGCTGGGAATTACAGGCCTGAGTCACTGCACCCAGCCTATTTATCTTTAAATATGACAGAATAATTAGCCGGGCGTGGTGGTGTGTGCCTGTAGTCCCAGCTACTCGAGAGGCTGAGGCAGGAGAACTGCTTGAACCCAGGGCGCGGAGGTTGCAGTGAGCCAATAGCGTGCCACTGCACTCCAGCCTGGGTCACAGAGCAAGACCCTGTTTCAAAACAAAAAAAAAACTACAGAATAGAACCTTTCGGTTATTATCCTTCCATGACCCTTGGATTTAGGGTTAATTCTTGAACATTCCTGATTTCCACGAATTCCCTGCAAGGGTGGAAGGGGCGAAGTACTACACACTATTCCTACTGTCCCACTGGAGCCTGGTACATTTCCATGTTTAAGAAAACTGAGCATGATGGGCGGGGCGGGGGGGTGGGAAATAATTTTGGATCCAGGATATAGCCTAGAATTCAATATTTTTAGACATGTCACCGGGTGTTAAAATCTGTAAGAAGTGTGCTATTATCTTTTTTTCTTTTGTAGTCAGAAACACAGAATTCTAAAAATGAGCTTTGAAAATTGTATATTCCAGAAAAACTGTCCCAATAAAGAGATAAAAATTTTCACACTGCACACATATAATTGTTTTGCCTGGCACAGCAAATACTTAATATTTGGTGAACCAATGAATGTATAAGGACACTAATAGAAATGATGTTATTTTCAGCTGGGCACGGTGGCTCACGCCTGTAATCCCAGCACTTTGGGAGGCCGAGGTGGGCAGATCGCCCAAGGTCAGGAGTTGGAGACCAGCCTGAGCAATGAGGCAAAACCCCATCTCTACTAAAAATATAAAAATTAGCTGGGTGTGGTGGCACATGCCTTTAGTCCCAGCTACTATGCTAGCTGAGGCGGGAAGATCACTTGAACCCGGGAGGCAGAGGTTGCAGTGAGCTGAGATTGTACCACTGCACTCCAGCCTGGGTGACAGAGCAAGACACTGCCTCAAAAAAAAAAAAAAAAAATTATTGGAGCAAAGGTAAAAAATAAATAAACGAATAAATAAATAAATAAACTCAGTGCTAAAAGTCATCAAGGAAACTGGACCATCAGGAAGGAGAGGGGAGTGGAGGCAGCAGAGAGAAGCCAAGAAAGCAACAGGAAGCCCCTAAAGCAGCAAATGAGGGATCCAAGAGGAACAAGTTGCAGGAGTTCCTCAGTTCCTTAGAGTTTTCCAGTTCCTCTTCCAAGCCATGTGCACTCCTATAATAACCAAGACACTAGCAATCCCCTCAGGGGGCTGAGTGGACCTCGACTCCCTGAATCCAAAAGAACCTCACCTACCCACGAGCTAAGGAGGCCTGCCACCCTGACCCTAGGCCTCCTCTTCAGCTTCCTTGTCTCTCTCACCTCCCAGTCACATGCATTCCTGCTTTGTATTCCGAATATTCTGAACTCTTCTTCAGCCTCTGAACCCTCCATGCTAATCACCCGCCATGCCTCTGCTTAGAATGCTCCTTCTTCCTGCCTTCAATAATTCAAAACAATTTCACTTCTCTTCAAGGGTCAGCTTTTCAAGGGCATCTCCTCTGTGAATATTTTCCCAGCCTTTCAAAGCCAGAAAACAGCCTTCTCTCTCCTCTATTCTCCCACAATATTTTAGCGCTAACAGTAAAGCATTCATCGCACTGTATTACAACTAGATGACATCAGGGATACTAAAGGAGAGTTGCTTATTTGTTGTTGCAATTCTAGTGCATAGCAAATAGTAGGAGATAGCAATCTCATTGATGTGAAAGTTAATTTGTGCATATTATGTATTCAGTATGGTGGGAAGCATAGCTAGAATAGCTTTCTGAGCAGCAGAGTCCCAATCAATCCACATTAAACCATTGGGAAGAGTGACCACCTGTATTTTAACTGCATTTTCAATCCTACTGGCTTTGAAATATAAATTAAGAAAAAAGAAAAAAAAAACCTTCCTATTATTCATCTCACACAGCTGGTTCACAGGCTTTAGATTCAAGGTGATTCTGTAATGTTCTATTCCTGTCCAGCTAACCAGCTGCTGAAATTGCATCAGACCATTTCCTCTTCCAGCCCTAAGAGAACAAACATTACTGGGTGTAGGGTGTTAATAATACCTGCAAAATCACTGTCCATCTGATAAGAAAAGTAGGAATTGTTTTTCAAAAACAGCTTGCAGAGAACTGCAGCAGATTGTGGGACTCAGGGAACAAAGGGGAGATTGAAACCACATATTCTCATTTTAAAACAGCGTCATAAATCTCAGCCAAAGTAAACAGTTTAACAAACACAGCAAGCCAAATAGTGGGGCTGACAGTGTGAGCCTGTGATTTGGGTGACAGTATTGACATAGATGTGCTTTAAACTACAGCTATCCTCCTTTCCAGATGTTCTGCAACAGCCTATATCTGTCCTTGGGGATCTGAGAACCCGGGGAAAGTCACTCTTTATCACTCACCCTTGAAAGACTCTGAGTCTAAAAGAAAAAAACAAAAACAGGAAAAATGAAATCTAACACACTGCATATCCTTTTAATACTTGAACTTATTTTCTAATTCTGATTTTTAATTATCAAAATAATATATGCTCACAGTCGAAAAGAATTCAAATATGTATAAAAATGAAAATTAAAAGTCTCTTTCCTTGGTTCAGATGAACAGACAATTATTAAAGCTGGGTTAACTGGCAATGAACTGATCACTGCTGAAGCTAGGAGATGGGGACATAGGAGGTCACTATATGTTTCTACCTACTGTGCCATACATATGTTTGAGGCTTTCCTTGACCTCCACTTTCCAAAGGAACCTAATGTAATAGCTGCTTATGTATTCTTACAGAAATCTTCTATGTATGTGCACACATATGGCTATATATGTATATTTTTTACATGAAATGGGATCATAATACACTTTTCATGTAGTTTTGCTTCAAAAAAATGCTTGCGTTTTCCCAACCTGATCAGAACAAAAGAACAAATACAGAAACAGGCAGGAAAGAGAATAGAACTGGTTCATGTAAATAGAGCACAGGTGATTCTGTAGAGCCAGAAACAATCAGTCTTGGACAACACACACACACACACACACACACACGCACACACACACACTGCAAATAGCTGTAGAAACCACTTTATAATGTGGTCCATGGCCAGGCACGATGGCTCAGGCCTGTAATCCCAGCATTTTGGGAGGCTGAGGCGGGCGAATCACCTGAGGTCAGGAGTTCAAGACCAGCCTGACCAACATGGAGAAACCCCGACTCTACTAAAAATAGAAAATTAGGCCAGGCACAGTGGCCCACGCCTATAATCCCAGCACTTTGGGAGGCCAAGGCAGGTGGATCACGAGGTCAAGAGATCAAGACCATCCTGGCCAACATGCTGAAACCCTGTCTCTACTAAAAATACAAAAATTAGCCGGGTGTGGTGGTGCGTGCCTATAGTTCCAGCTACTCGGGAGGCTGAGGTAGGAGGCAGAGGTTGCAGTGAGCCAATATCACGCCACTGCATTCCAGCCTGGCAACAGAGCAAGATTCCATCTCAAAAAAAAAAAAAAATAGCCGGGCATGGTGATGCATGCCTGTAATCCCAGGTATTCAGGAGGCTGAGGCAGGAGAATCACCTGAATCCAGGAGGCGAAGGTTGTAGTGAACTGAGATCGCGCCATTGCTTAAGCAACAAGAATGAAACTCCATCTCAAAAAAAAAAAAAAAAAAGGTGGTCCATGCCAAATGTTTTACTAGCAATGGCTCTGTGAATAAAGAACAAATCAGAGTCCCAACTTCTACACAGAGCCCTTCCAGGGCTCATGTCAAGTTAGTACAAAGCAAAGTTCCATGCAAGCTCTGTGTCTTGTCACTGCAATGGATTGAGAGGATAAACATACCCAGGAAGGAAGCATGTTTCATTCTGAATCTCATATATCATGTACTGTCTTTGAAATCAACATGGAGTATTAGCAGAGTGAGACAATGTAACACACATAAGCAGGCATGTTTGCTCATTTCTGTTTGCCAACATAATTTCACAAAGCCCTTGACTCTGTAACAATGTGTAGCTCTCTAGACAGATACTTTGAAGAAAAAACAGGATAGAGCACACAGCCCCCTAGGTCTCTTGCCTGAGTCACCATACTCCTTAAAAGATAAGTGAGGCCCCACACCATGGCTCACGCCTATAATCCCAGCACTTTGGAGGCCAAGGCTGTCAGATTGCTTAAGCCCAAGAGTACGAGACCAGTCTTGGCAACATGGTGAAACCCCATCTCTATCAACAAAAATAAAAAAATTAACTGGGCGTGGCAGCACACGCCTCAGCGTGGGTGACAAATCTAGGCCCTGTCTCAAACAAACAAACAAAAAAGCAAATAAATAAACAAATGATAAGGGATTCTAGTCCTTGCCTTTTCCTACCCATAAGATAACATCTGAAGGGGTTAGTAATTATGCCTCTATAATCTACAACCAGATGCACTCTTACATCCAAACCTTGACGCGATTCAGCTTAATGTAATTTCTGAACAAGTCTGATGTGATTTTGTATGTATTGAACCTCCACCACCTGTACATAGGCAATGGGCTGAAATACTGTGCCGGGGCAGTTGGATAGAACCTCCTTAAAGGGCTGCTCCTGAGCTCCTGGCCCCTGTCTATAGTCCTCAGTAAGACTTCCAAATAAAACTAACTTTAATTATTTAAAAGCTTAACTTTTTCATTGGTGGACAGCAGACATAGTAACAGTCATACCTTACATCTGAATGGAGCCATAATACACTATCGGAGTTGAGCCTTATAATACCCCTGTTGGCTGGGTGCTGTGGCTCGTGCCTGTAATCCCAGCATTTTGAGAGGCCGAGGTGGGTGGATCACTTGAGGTCTGGGGTTTCGGACCACCCTGGCCAACATGGTAAAACCCCATCTCTAAAAAAAACAAAAACAAAAACAAAAAATAGCTAGCATGGTGGCATGTGCCTGTAATCCCAGCTACTTGGGAGACTGAGGCAGAAGAATCACTTGAACCCAGAAGGTGGAGGTTGCAGTGAGCTGAGATCGCGCCACTGCACTCCAGTCTGGATGGCAGAGAGAGACTTCATTGCAAAAATAATAATAATAATAATAATAATAATAATAATAAATATCCCTG
This sequence comes from Trachypithecus francoisi, assembly GCF_009764315.1. NCBI lineage: Eukaryota > Metazoa > Chordata > Mammalia > Primates > Cercopithecidae > Trachypithecus > Trachypithecus francoisi. The sequence goes on along the minus strand of NW_022681472.1, from coordinate 74,683,898 downwards.
TCAATCAAGAAGGCAATGTCATTATTAATAATTTGATAGATAAGGAAGGAAGCTCAGAAAAATTAAAGTGACTTGCTCAAGTCACATTTTCAATGAAGAGTCAGGACTTGAACCCAGATCTTCTGATTTCTATGTTTAGAGAGCTTTCTGTGCTACCAAATGGTAAATGGCAGAAGTATCTGTCTTCTGCCTATTTTATGCTCATACAGGCTAAGAAGAAGAAAACATTCTAGCTATGTTAAAGTGCCATGATAAAAGTGAGAATGTATGCAATTTATATATCACACAGATACTGCTACCAATATAAATACAGATGGGGCTCAGAGAAGTGCCCACAAAAGAAGTCATCACATTGTCCTCATGTTTGCATGAGCCAGTGTTGTATGATTAAGATGACACTCCTGGGCAGCATCCAGGAAATGGGGTTGGTAAGTTAGACCATTCCAAAGAGTTGGTGTCAATGCATGTGGGACACATAATGAATACTTTTTAATGATGTGTGTGTAAATATTCACCAGGCCCTTTCAATCTCTCATCTCATCCTTGAGATAGGAGGTAAATACAGGGTCCCTAAGTCAGCCTTCCTTATTGACTTTGACTTGAGACTTTTACTTCATTCTTCCTCCTTGTGAACTCTTTTCCAAAAGGTCTCCAGTAACAAGCAAAGAAGAGAGATTACATCAACATCTCCACCTCTGATCTAGCCCTCTGATAACCAGAAGAATGGTGCTCTTCCCACTTGCAAAGTACCTTTCCAAGAAGCACCAAGACTTTTTTTTTTTTCCAAACAGATCATTATTTGCTTACACACCAGCCCCAGGAGTATTAGGCCTCTAATTGCCATTTTTCAGCTGAAGAAACAAGCCCAGAATCATTCAGGGAACTTGCTGAGGACAGAGTGACTCAAAAGATCAGTACTGGTTACCGCATCACAAGTCCTTGCTGTCTTGGTAGAAGACAGGGGTAGCACACTCCCTGCCCTGTGGCATCTGCTTCCTTCCAATCTGGGTCCCCGTCCCTGCTGTGCCCTCTGTAATGAGACGAAGCTGTGTCTTGGCTCCTTCCTTTCCACAAACACAGGGGATTGCTCTTCACTTACAACACTAGTTCTCAAACTGGGGCATACATTGTGTCCCTTCCCTCACTCCTGGTCTCCAAGGTCAAGCATACGGTCAATAATCATTGTTATTCAGGTGGCAGCAAGGTAGGAGAGAAGAAAGGAAAGCATAGCTTCCAGTTGGGATAAGTGGCCCAGTTGCATTCGTTAGCCAATTGCCTTCCTGCCATGCTAATTCACTATTCACCATTCACTCAGAGCAGACCTGTAGAGCTAGACAGCTGGGGTTCAAATCAACGTCCACCCATTATTCACTGTGTAACTTTGGACAAAGCATTCAACTTCTCAGTGCCTTCACTTTCTTATCTATAAAATGGGAATGATAGAGTATGTCTCATAGGGTTATTGAGAGGATTAAATGAGTCAGATTTTGCCAGAAGTGCCATCAAGAGGCCACTAAGTAGCATTTCAGCTTTTTTTTTTTTTTTAACAAATGAAGTCCTGAATCAAGGAACAATTAATTGATTGGCAACTACTGGAGAGACTTGGCTGTTCTCTTTTGTGAAAGGATTAGAAAGAGCCCTTCTGGGGGAGTGGCAAGTCAAAGCAGAGAAAAGTCCAGGGGAGACAGTGCTTGGCCACTCCTTACTGCGAGGTTTGCTGGAATCAATCTCATGTCTTCTACGGTATCAACCTAACTGATAGCCAAAATCACTTAATTGTCTTAACTGGAAAGAAATGTCAGGCAACCTACTTCAAGTCCTTGCCAATATCACTGTTTTCCAGTTGGAAAAACGGAGACTTACAGAAGTTAGGTAACTTGCCTCTTTTCCCAGATGAGACTTCCACCGTGACCTCCTGACTGCTACCAGAATATTGGCTGAGTGCCACTATGGAAACAGAAGTTGCTAATCTAGTGCTTTAACCAAGAGTGGACCGCTGATGAGAAAGCTAGCCTGGGATCTGTTTGTGACAGCCCTGCAAGTCATCTCTGAAAACACCCAGATGATACTCACTCTTGAGAAAGACACTGTATTGCAATGAAACGTTTAGTCCTGGAAACTGAAAACATCTTCCCTAAGAAGAAATAGTCTCAGGGACAATTTTAGACAAAGACAAAATATATAGAAAGATCAAATATAAAAATATTATTTACATAATAACAAATAGGCCAGGTGTGGTGACTCACACCTGTAAGCTCAGCACTTTGGGAGGCTGAGGCAGGCAGAACACAAGGTCAAGAGATCGAGACCATCCTGGCCAACATAGTGAAGCCCACTTCTACTAAAAAATACAAAAATTGGCTGGGCATGGTGGCACATGCCTATAGTCCCAGACATTTGGGAGACTGAGGCAGGAGAATTGCTTGAACCTAGGAGGCAGAGGCTGCAGTGAGCCAAGATTGCACCACTGCCCTCCAGCCTGGCAACAGGCTGGGTAATAATATTACCCAATATACCACCCCCTCATGGAATATAAAAATACATACCAGGTAATCTGCAGACTGCTGCAACTATTACAGTCAGAGAAGGTGAGAGCAGTAATTCTCAAAAATAGACTGTGTTAGAATCACCTGAAGGACTTGTAAAACACAGAAGGCTGGGCCCCACCTCCTATGGTTTGTAATTCAATAGGTTTGGGGTGGGCCCAAGGATTTGCAGTTTTCAAAAGTGCTTGGGGGGTAGGCAGGCTCACCCTTGTCATCCCAGCACTTTGGGAGACCCAGGCAGGTGGATCACCTGAGGTCAGGATTTCTAGACCAGCCTGGCCAACATGGTGAAACCCCGTCTCTACTAAAAGTACAAAAATTAGCCTGGCGTGGTGGCAAGTACCTGTAATCCCAGTTACTAGGGAGGCTGAGGCAGGAGAATCACTTGAACCCGGGAGGCAGACGTTGCAGTGAGCCAAGATTGTGCCATTGCACTCCAGCCTGGGCAACAGAGTGAGACTTCATCTCAAAAAAGAAAAAAAAAAGGCTTGGGTGATGCTGATGATATTGATTAGGGACTACACTTTGCAAACCCAGTGGGGTTGGAATGAACAGAGCCAACATTGCGTTATGAAATAAATAAGAGGGTGGGTGTGGTGGCTCATGCCTGTAATTCCAGCATTTTGGGAGGCCGAGTCAGACAGGTCACTCAAGGTCAGGAGTTCGAGATCAGGCTGGGCAACATGGCAAAACCCCGTCTCTACTTAAAAAAACAAAAATTAGACAGGTGTGGTGGCACTCGCCTGTCATCCCAGCTACTTGGGAGGCTGAGGCAGGAGAATCACTTGAACCCAGGAGGTAGAGATTGCAGTGAGCCAACATCGTGCCACTGCACTCCAGCCTGGGTGACATAGCGAAACTTCTCAAAAAAAGAAAAAAAGAAAGAAAAGGAAAGGAAAGAAAAGAAAAGAAAAGAAAAGAAAAAAAAAAAAGAAAAGAAGGCTGGGTAGGTATTAAAGCCATTCCATTTTGATGGGGAAGAAATTTAAACTAGAAAGCCTCAGGATTTAGAAAGAAAAGCAGGAGGGCTTGTCCCACTGATGGGAGAGGATGCAAAGAGGTGGCACTAGGGCATGGTGTCAACTTGACAACTGTCCAAGCCTCGACGGAACAACAGAAGCCAGGGCCTGTGTTGTCTCTAGGAGGAGTCAGGACACCTAACTGAAGAATGTGCATTGCTGGTTTAGGTAACGTGGCCTAGGGAGATCTCTCACCCAACTAGACCTCAGCTTCCTGAGGAAACTGACTGGATTTATCTCTAGAATCTCTCAACTCAAACTTCTTAGGTTTTTATGGACACCCTGATGAACATTGAGAAATAAAAACATTTTATCTGAGGAATATGAGCCCCTTTAAACTATCAGGCTTAGAAAGACATTTACAAAGTAACAGCAGTCACATCCCAGTCTCACTCGAGCTAAATAATTACCTCTTGAAGCCACTTAGTTTGTGGGCTATAGACTGACACTAAGTAGCCATAAAATGCCATATACGGTGTAGTTCAACAATGTACAGCCAATCACCAATCAATGTTATTTCTGTAAACCAATGAAAATCCCTGATGAACAACTTTTGTCATTGCCCCCTCTCCTGGTTCATCTTTTTTTTCCTTTAAAAATGTGAATCTCTCTTTTGTTTTCCAGACCACTCCCCAAGGCAGCTTGGAAGTGCCTGGTGCTGCAGTCCTCAAACTTTGAGCTTGAATAAACACTCTTTAAACTAGATTCTGGCCAGGTGCAGTGGTTCATGCCTATAATCCCAGCACTTTGGGAGGCTGAGGCAGGGGGATCACTTGAGGTCAGGAGTACGAGACCAGCCTGGCCAACATGGTAAAACCCCATCTCTACTAAAAATACAAAAATTAGCTGCGTGTGGTGGCAGGCGCCTGTAATCCCAGCTACTAGGGAGGCTGAGGAGGGAGAATCTCTTGAACCCTGGAGGTGGAGGTTGCAGTGAGTCAAGATCGGGCCACTATACTCCAGCCTGGGCAACAGAGCAAGACTCCATCTCAAAAAAAAAAAAAAGAAAACTAGATTTTAGGTTGACAGCCTCTAGGATACATCCTCACACACAAGATCAAAATAGAATCAACTGTGTTGGGCACATTTTGTACTGAAAAGATCTACCGTAAACCACAAGGCCAGGGAGCACAAAACAGCAAATCTCATTTCCTTTGGGCTTCCAAACAAGGATAAACACATTAAAGTGAATCTTGTGCTAAGCATGCTGTACAAACACTGTCTAGGGTTATGATCATCTATTTTCAGTTCACAGGACAGATGCTGAGGCTGCCACAGTGCCACAGGCTTTGAGTGTTGCACGTTTATGACATGAAAATAGACAAGGTTTCTCTGGATTTAAAAATATTTCAAGTCTTCAAAAGTGTTCTCAGGGACATTCGCAGCTATCGCGGAGGCAGCTTTCAGTTAAGGGGCTGGCAAAAATTTCTCAGCCGAAACACATTTATTGATTCCCAACTGCATACCTGGCATAGCTGAAACAACTGTTCATGCCGGCCCAGTTTCTGGAGTTCAAGGATTATGTAACTGAAACAGGTGTTGTTTCTTCCAAATGGAAATGTTGTATTCTATATGTTAGGGAATTGTGTGTGTGTGTGCCAAAGTTTCCTTAGTGTGTTAAAATTCAATCTAGCCAACATTATTTTCCTCTTCGAATTTTAGCCCAATCCTTCCTTTCTGCCTCTTCCCTATATTTAGGCTACTCCCTTTTCAGAATATGCTCTCCCTCTTTTCCTTTTTATCTACCAAACTCAGATGCCTCAGCCTTCTTCCACGATGTGTTCTTTCATCCAACAGATACGATCTACTTTCTAAAATGCATGTTTACCTATATAATATTTTGTATTACTTTAATCTTATTTGCATTAATTCTCTTCAAGTATACTACAAATTTGATGAGTAAAAAAACTATCTCATTCTTCTTTCATATTTCCCAAAGTGTGTGGGACAGGGCTTAGGGTAACTGACACTCTGTGAGTAGAAAGTTTGGATTTTCATCTTCGTTTCAGGCTGGACAGAAAGAAACCATAGTGTAGTATAGAATGCAAACCTTGAGCCTCTAGTGTGGGGTCCTTTGACAGTTGTGTCGATAGCAGTCATGTCCATGGAAGAGAAGGACTTCAGAATGTTTCTGCCATCACCTTTCTATTAATATGAAGAAGTATTTGGACTACCCATGTATGTGTTTAGTTCCACTGGATAAGAAATGTTACCTAACCCTTCCTTCAGGAGGGCACATGTTATTCTTCACAGAAGGTGTACACAGCAGGGGCCGGGTGTGGTGGCTCAGGCCTGTAATCCCAGCACTTTGGGAGGCTGAGGCGGGTGGATCACCTGAGGTCGGGAATTCAAGTCCAGCCTGATCAACACGGTGAAACCCTGTCTCTACTAAAAATACAAACTTAGCCGGGCATAGTGGCACATGCCTGTAACCCCAGCTGCTTGGGAGGCTGAGGCAGGAGAACTGCTTGAACCCGTGAGGCGGAGGTTGCGGTGAGCCAAGATGGCGCCACTGCACTCCAGTCAGGGCGACAAGAGCGAAACTCTGTTTCACACACACACACACAAAAAAGAATGTTTGTACACAGCACAGTCCTGGCTGTGGCTGAAGCTCTGTCTGCCGTCAGGATCCAGGCAGCTCTGGATAGGTGTAACTCAGTCTGGTTCACAGGGCACTCCAGGAGACAATGGACAGCTGAGCAAATAAGTCAGAGCATTAGCCAGCAGGGAAATTGATAGAAGGCCACAGTATCTGGTCAATTCCAAAGATAAAGAGCCAACACTGAAGGTGCTCCTGTTCACTAAAGTCCTGTGAGGCAATGGGCAGAGGCAGCTCTGCTGCATTGAAAAGATAAAACGGCACCCACCAAAAATGATGAATACTGAAAATCTCAGATGCAGTGATGGAAACACAACACACATACTAGGAAACAAAAAAGTCACAAATGATCTCAAACCACTCCACATTAAGCATTTTGGGGGTTAACTACCCCTTACTCATCATTAACTCACGTAGTCAAATGTTTAGGCCATCTTTGGTACTCAGTGCAGACATCAAATACACGTGGTACTGTGATTTCTTTTTATGTCTAACAGAATGTGAGTTAAAAATGAAGCCTGGGGGCCAGGTGTGGTGGCTCACGCCTGTAATCCCAGCACTTTGTGAGGTCGAGGCGGGTGGATCACTTGAGGTCAGGAGTTCGAGACCAGCCTGGCCAACATGGTGAAACCCTGTCTCTGTTGAAAATACAAACCTTAGCCGGGCACCTATAACCTTAGCTACTAGGGAGGCTGAGGCAGGAGAATTGTTTGAACCTGGGAAGCAGAGGTTGTAGTGAGCCGAGATCGTGCCATTGCACTCCAGCCTGGGCAACAGAGCAAGACTCTGTCTCAAAAAAATAAAAAATAAAAAATCAGGCCTGAAAAAAATTCAAAAACCCTAAAAATTTATATTTCACTATTGACTATGTAGAAAACAAAAATGTTTCCCAGGGCTGCATAAAAAATGCTATTTCACATATCTGATACTACCCTCAGAAAAATCTTCTTTTCTATGTCTGTTAGACACAGCCAGTGAAAAGCACTTTCTGGTAATCTGTGTATTGGTTTACACCAGGTTTGCATTTTCCCTTTCTTAACATAGGTGCTCTGACTCTTGCAGGTGTTCTATACACTTAGAGTCAAATTTTCGGGCTACCTGTTTCCCAGTGTAGCCCCTGAGTACTCTTGGTATATGCCTGTATATCATCAGGCTTTGGTAGATACAATCTCATATATCTACATACACCTCTATCTGGATCCCCAGGTCACTCAAACAGTTTGAGGATCAGAAAAAAATACAAGAGGCACCAAAACCATTATCAACAGCCAAGCGGAAACTTATGTCAGGTGTGAGTGAGACTTTAGGTGGTAGCTCCAGATTATCCAGTGTTCTATGTATCTGATGCCTAATGAGGTTCTGCATAATAATAAATGCAAATTTCATGTGCTCAGCACATTATGGCTGATAAATTACCTCTACATACTGCATCTCATTTGCAAAAACTTCATTTGGCAAACAAGCATGTAACCTAGTTAAGAGATGATTAATCCCTGTCTGTAGATGAGAAAAAGGTTCAGAAGTCTGGTGATTGGAGTTGGTTATTAATAGTTTGCAAGTGGCAGGGCCACATATAGAACCTAGAACTTAAGGTTTTTCACTCATCAAGACTCACATTTGAAAGAGTATATTTAGTCTTATTAATATTTCTGCATGGTTTGCAATTGGTTACATTAATGGCTTTATCTGTAGTGTTATTTTGCATATTTATACCTTTCATGCTACCCTAAAGTCTCTGCTTTCTCTCTGTAACTTTCTACTTTTCTATGTTAGATGGGCAGGTATTCAAACTCTGCTGATGCCTATATAAAGACGGAAAACTTAACTCTATTTAGAGTCCCAAGAATGCCAACAGGGTGCCAAACACCTGTGGCTACTTATAAAATACAGCACTCATTAAGCCAAAGACCGTGTCTTCTAAAGATAGCTAGGTAACTAAAGATTTCATCAGTTATCTGTCACATTCTCCTGACAGCTGTCATTTGAACTGGGGTGGCACTTGGCAAGAACTAAAAAGTCACACTCTATTAATTAGGCTACCAGAGGCAAGGTAGGCAAGCTGAAAGAGGACCCTTTGGAAATCATTAAGATTCTAGAGAGCCTTTGAAAGTCTTTTCTCAACTTAACATAATCACGCTACTGCACCTGTCTCCACTATCGTTCCATCCTAGCATTTGTTATTATGTGAGATGCTAGGAAGCAAAGCCAGTATGACAAACTCTCACTCCAGGCACCAAGAAGTAAATGATACTTGTGTTCTGAGAAGTAGCGGGCTATATGTCATGGTTTTTAAATGAGGCCCTGGCATCTATTTTAGCCCTAGGGCTCTGTTCCTTGGTGACTCTAATTTACATCACAGTTACATTTGCCCTGGAGGAATCTGATAACTCTCTGATTTATTTTTCCAACGAAATGTAAAATGTCCAGAAAACGAGTCTGCATTTATCAGACTTGTAATTTTCCCATTGATGACACAAGGGAAGCTCAGGGACAAACAGCTTGATTCAATAGCAACTCAAGTCCTCAATTTCTTTGTTGTAAGAAAAGAGCTGCAACCAGCCTGGCCAACATAGCGAAACCCCATCTCTACTAAAAAGACAAAAATTAGCCACGCGGGGTGACGCATGCCTGTAGTCCCAGCCACACTTGTCTCACAAGACTGCCCCCACTCCAGATACCAATTACAAGTAGCAAGCTTTTAACTGACTGGCTTTAAATCAAGGTTCCCATCATCTCCTCTACAAGTTCAAATAATTTGTTGGGAAGACTCACAGAAGTCATGGAAACACTTACATTTATTGGGTTAAAAATTTTTTTTCATTTTTTTTTATACTGCCAGGGTCTTGCTATGTTGCCCAAACTGGCCTGGAACTCCTGGCCTCAAGCCATCCTTCTGCCTGGGCCTCCCAAAGCACTGGGATTACGAGTGAGCCACTGTGCCTCACCCATTACTGGTTTTTAATCCAGTGTATTAGAGGGGATACTGATGAACGCCAGATGGAGATGGATAGGGCAAAGTACAGAAAGGGGGACACAGAGCTTCCATGCCCTCTCTTGGCCAGCCACCCTCCCAGCACCTACCCATGTCAGCAAGTCAGAAGCTCATCAAATTTCATTGTTCAAGAGCCTTAGAGTTTGATCTCCAGCCTCCTTCGGCCTCCACTTTTCCTGGTGGTTGGTGGATGGGGTTGAAAGTTCCAACCCTCTCATCCTCTAATCACTTGGTCTTTCTGATGGCCAGCCCCATTGTGAGGCTAGCTAGGGGTCCCACCCTAAGTCACTTTATTAACATAAACTCAGTTGTGCTAATAAGGGCTTATTATAACAATAGACTCCCTTGTCACTTGGGAAATTCTGAGAGTTTAAGCTCTGTGAGGAACCAGGGACTAAATACATTTCATATTATATCACAGTAACTCAATTGCCCTCCATTGATTCATGGATTCTTATTTTCCTTTCTTCCCCCCCCCTTTTTTTTTTCTGAGACAGAGTTTCTTTCTGTTGCCAGGCCGGGGTACAGTGGCATGATCTCGGTTCACTGCAACCTTCAAGCGATTCTCCTGCCTCAACCTCCCAAATAATTGGGATGACAGGCATGCACCACCACGCCCCACTAATTTTTGTATTTTTAGTAGAGATGGGGTTTCACCATGTTGGCTAGCCTGGTCTCAAATGCCTGACCTCAAACGATCCGCCTGCCTTTGTCTCCCAAAGTCCACCACGCCAGTCCTTATGTTCTTTCTCTACCTAAAAAGTCATCTCCCTAAGGGCAGGAATTATGGTGTCTATTTCTTGATATTTTGTTTAGTACAAGCAAAAGCTGGTCCCACAGGCCCTCAATAAATATTTATAGACTGATTAACTAAACATAAAATATTATCGGCAGGCATATGTATTTAAAAAATCATTCTGGGAAGAAAATATTTTTTTAAAAAGGATATATCTAGGTTTCTTTGAAATTTGGTGAAGAAATCTGTGCCCTATATATTTCTTAAAAATCTCAAATTAATCTGTAATACAAGGTTAACTGCACTTCACACAAAACACTACCCTTCCACCTTGTTCCAATCCATCCATTAGTAGGAAGGTAGTGTCATGGGCCAGATCTTATGTTTTGTTGCCATGTGAAAAACAGTTCTGTGGCTACAACATCATAGACCCCTGGATTCAAAAGTCAAACAGAAAAATATGTTTTTGGTGTTCTTATCATCACCAGTAAGAGCCACGGTGGGAGGAAGAATAGCCTCATTCTCTTCGCCTGCTTATACAAGGGCTATTTACCATGTTGATAGTCCTTTCATCCCTGCCAAGAGAGTCACAATATCCCTTTTATTCATCACTCACCACAGGCGCCATGTAATGCACAGGAATACTATTGGCCCTGATGAATAACGCGAATTCCCTCAGAAGACACAGAGAAATTATGTGAGGGTCTTGACAACCCTAAGATAAACAGAGAGGGCTAGAGCTCAAAATCAAAGCTCTGGTGTCCTGCATAGAGCTCTGGGAAATCCTATGAAGGCCTGCCTTCAGTAAAGTCTATAAACATTTGTCACCAGCCATCACTTGAGGCTTATGGTCCAGCAATAGGGAAAATCAAACTTAATCCAACAACCCATATTTATTGGGTGCCTAGTAATGCTAGACAACAGGTATACAGCAGTGAATCTGACAGACCTGGCCTCTCTCACAGGGCTTAGAGTCTTAAGAGTGGCCTACAAAGAGGGGGCCTAAGACCAACCATTGGCTCACAGCTAGAAAACATCAGCATATCTATGCTTATTCTTAAAAGGATTTTAAATAATTTTTTTTCTTTTGAGACAGGGTCCCACTCTTTCACTCAGGCTGGAGTGCAGTGGCACAATCTTGGCTCACTGCAACCTCCACCCATTGGTCTCAAGTGATCTTCCCACCTCAGCCTCCTGAGTAGCTGGGATCACAGGCATGCACCACCATACCCAGCTTTTTTTTTTTTTTTTTGTATTTTTAGTAGAGATGGGGTTTCATCATGTTGCTCAGGTAGGTCTTGAACTCCTAGGCTCAAGCAATCTGCCTGCCTTGGCCTCCCAAAGTGCTGGGATTACAGGTGTGAGCCACTGTGCCTGGCAAAAAATTTTTGTGTGCGTACATTTATGATATACATAATGCATTAGTATAGTAGTACATGTGTGTAACTGTTACATTAGGCCAGGCACAGAGGCTCATGCCTATAATCCCAGCATTTTGGGTGGCTGAGGCAGGAGGACTGCTTGAGCCCAAGAGTTCGAGACCAGCTTAGGCAACATAGCGAGACCCTGTCTCTATAAAAATAAATAAATAAATAACATTTTAAAAATTAGCCAGGTGCAGTGGCTTGTGCCTTTAATCCCAGCACTTTGGGAGACCCAGGCAGGTGGATCACTTGAGGTCAGGAGTTTGAGACCACCCCGGCCAACATGGTAAAATCCCATCTCCATTAAAAATACAAAAGTTAGCTGGGCATAGTGACATGTGCCTGTAGTCCCAGCTACTCAGGAGGTTGAGAGACAGGAGAATCGCTTGAAGCTGGGAGGCGGAGGTTGCAGTGAGCCGAGATCATGCCACTGCACTTCACTGCACTTCATCCTGGGCAACAAAGCAAGACTCTGTCTAAAAAAAAAACTCCTGTACTGGAGAAAAATCTATGCCGAAAATATTTCTACAGATAGGGATGGGCAAGCAGAAACATCAGAAACATTGAAAACCACTAGACGACAGGACTATTTGAACTTTCCTAAACATGCCATGTTATTTCACACCTTTCTTTCTACCTGCTCTTGTCTCTGTATGGTGCTTCTCCCTTCCTGCACTGCATTCCTAGTAAAAACACTTCCAAACTTCAAACCTGGCTCAGCTGTCACCTTCTGCAGGAAGTCTTGGCTATCTCACTCTCCCAGGCAGTCTGTCACTTCTATCCGGAGTTCCCATTGCACCTTGCACATCCTTCTACTGCAGAAATTCTCAGGCTGGGTTGTAATTGTTTGTCCACATTTCTATCTCTGGCTGCAGCTGTCTGGAATCTCATGCTGTGAGCTTCTTGGGGACAAGATTCCAATGGTTTTCATATTGCCATCAAGGGCTAGCACAGGGCCCGGCACAGAGGAGACTCTCACAGTTTAGGTAAAAAATATATTCACTGGCTGGGCATAGTGGCTCACACCTGTAATCTCAGCACTTTGGGAGGCCAAGGCAGGAGGACTGCTTGAGGATAAAAGTTCAAAACTAGCCTGGGCAACATAGTGAGACTCTGTCTCTACAAAGAAAAAATAAATAAATACAAAAATTAGCCAGGCATGGTGGCATGTGCCTGTAGTCCTAGCTACTTGGGTGGCTGAAGTGAGAGGATCACTTGAGCCTAGGAGTTTGAGGCTGTAGTGAGCTATGATCACACCACTGCACTCCAGCCTCGGCAACAAAGCAAGATCCTGGTCTCTTAAAAATAAATGCTGGGCGCAAAATGGCTCATGCCTGTAATCCTAGCACTTTGGGAGGCCGAGACAGGTGGATCACCTGAGGTCAGGAGTTCAAGACCAGCCCAGCTAACATGGCAAAACCTCGTCTCTACTAAAAATACAAAAATTAGCTGGGCATAGTGGCACACACCTGTAATCCCAGCTACTTGGGAGGCCGAGGCAGGGAGAATTGCTTGAACCCAGGAGGTGGAGGTTGCAGTGAGTCGAAATCACACCACTGCTCTCCAGTCTGGGTGACAGAGTGAGACTCTGCCTCAAAAAAATAAATAAATAAAAATAAAAATAAGGTTAATTAAAAAAATGTATCCAGTTTTTTCTACCTTGCAATCGATTTAAAGATAACTGAGGTTTACGCTGGGCGCAGTGGCTCATGCCTGTAATCCCAGCACTTTGGGAGGCCAAGGCGGGTGGATCAACTTAGGTCAGGAGTTCAAGGCCAGCCTGATCCACAAGGTGAAACCCTGTCTCTACTAAAAATACAAAAATTAGCTGGGCATGGTGGTGGGCGCCTGTAGTCCCAGCTACTCGGGGCAGCTGAGACATGAGAACTGTTTGAATCTGGGAGGTGGAGGTTGCAGTGAGCTGAGATCGGGCCACTGTACTCTAGCCTGGGAGATGGAGTGAGATTCCATCCTTAAAAAAAAAAAAAGAGAGTGAGTGAGAACTGAGGTTTCACATAGCCAATTAAACCAAGTGCCTTTACTTCCTCCTCCTCTGGTGGAGGGATAGAGGCACTTTGGGGTGGGGAAGAGTGTTCAGGCTCAAGATGTCAGAGTAGCAACCCCTGACCCCCAGAGTCAGGAATAACATTTACAGAAGGGAGGTGGGAGTGCTACCTATTTTAAATTTACCAGTGAGGGTTGCCCAGTTTCAATCTTGAATTAAAGATTGAGACTAAGCACTGATAAAGCTGGGAAGACCAAATTGGAAATGCAGAAATATGCTGTGTTTGAATGGCACAGCCCTGTGAAGATGCCTGCAGGACTGAGCAGAAAGGAGCCCAGGACGGAGCTGCGAGACTCATGTCCTGATCAGTCTCTGTAGGTTACCTCGGGTGCCACTCAGTCTCCAGAGGAGTCAGACTGGATTCTTCATAAGTACTTTCATAGTTGACCTGACAAAACAGGAGACCAAGACTGTCAGTTCTCATCCCTGATCTAATACCAAATCAGATGGCCAAGCAAGAATCCTTTAAAGGAGCTGGATGAGATCATTGCTGTTTCCTCCAGCCTAAATTTCAACTTCACTATGTTGATGACATAAAGATGGTATGTTAATCAACCATGCATGGTTTGAGTAACCTTTAGGAAGACCCTCATTTTAAGGTGTGACTTATGGCAACAAACTTAGGGCATAAAACTAGTATTTTTGGCTGGGTGCAGTGGCTCATGCCTGTAATCCCAACACTTTGGGAGACTGAGGCAGGTGGATCACCTGAGGTCAGGAGTTTGAGATCAGCCTGGCTAACATGGCAAAACCCCATCTCTACTACAAATACAAAATTACCTGGGCGTGGTGGCGGGTGCCTATAATCCCAGCTACTTGGGAGGCTGCGGCAGGAGAATTGCTTGAACCCAGGAGGCCGAGGATGCAGTGAGCCGAGATCACACCATTGCACTCCAGCCTGGGCAACAGAGCAAGACTCTATCTCAAAAAAAAAGGAGCTCACCCAGCTCACAAATATTACTTGAACTCCTACTTCACTGCTGTCCGTTGGGCACTGGGCCAGACACTGGGTATAGAGTAGTAAACAGACATACATAGACCCTCCCCTCACATAGCACACAATTTTAGTATATTTCACTTGTCTCCAAATGTACAGGTTCTTTAGTTTCTAAATACCCTGAAATTTGCTGATTCACTCTAAACTCCAAAATGGCACGACCCTCAAGATGTCCTCTCCAATTCTGCATATTTTTTAAAAATTTCCCTTGAATACATAAGAACTATACAACTTAATTTTAGCTGAAAATAATTCCTCGTCCAACTTAAGAAATCTACATCTTAAGATTTCAAATGTACTTCTTTACTTTAGCTCTTAGCATCACTATAAATTACTTTAGTTGTCCTCTTTGGAGCATAAATATTAGAAAGCTGTATGGAACTTGGAGTCAAAAAAATCCTAAATCTGCCAGGTGCAGTGGCTCATGCCTGTAATCCCAGCACTTTGGGAGGCCAACGCAGGTGGATCACCTGAGGTCAGGAGTTTGAGACCAGCCTGGCCAACATAGTAAAACCCCATCTCTACTAAAAATACAAAATTAGCCAGGTGTGGTGGCATATGCCTGTAGTCCCAGCTACTCGGGAGGCTGAGACAGGAGAATTATTTGAACTGGGGAGGTGGAAGCTGCAGTGAGCTGAGATCGTGCCATTGCACTCCAGCCTAGTCGAGACAGAGTAATACTCTGTCTCAAAAAAAAAAAAAAAAAAAAATCCTAAATCCTAAATCTGAGCACTGTCTCCATCACTTAGTCATGTGTGCCCATGGCCAAGTCACTTACTTTCTCTCTGAGATCCATTTACTTTGCCACTTAGCACATTTTTATTCCATGTCTATTATATACCCATCTTTGTGCCAAATCCTGGGGACACAACATTGAGCAAGGAAGTATTACAAGACTTCACGTAAAGCTTTTCATCTCTAAATTGGGAATCAACATAATTACTCAGGTTCCTCTCTGTTCATAGGATCAAGGGTCAGTAGAATGTTGGGAATCAATAGAATGGTGTATATAAAATCTCTTTCCAAAATATAAGATGCTGCTTGAATGCTAGTGGATGTTCATAATATGTGTCACAGACAGCACAAAACTAAAATCAAGAAAAGAAAAATTGAAAAAAAAAGTTTAAAAAGAATAAAAAAGAAATAAATAAAATGAAATAAAAGGAAAGGAAAACTGTTATGAAATATAGAAATAGTGGAATTTCCTTGTCTTTTCATGTCACCCAGCAAGTGATCCTTGTGATTCTACAGACCAGAGGATAACAGTATGACCCGTGTCTCTTGCTTCAGAAAGCATTCCAGTCATCAACTAATAGCTGCTGTGAATCCATGAGAGTGAAATTATCATATCTTTTTTTGGGGGGTGGGGGACAGAGTCTTGCTCTGTTGCCCAGGCTGAAGTGCAGTGGCACAATCTCAGCTCACTGCAACCTCCACCTCCTGGGTTCAAGTGATTCTCCTGCCTCAGCCTCCCAAGTAGCTGGGACTATAGGTGCCCGCCACCACATTCAGCTAATTTTTTTGTATTTTTAGTAGAGATAGGGCTTCACCATGTTAGCCAGGATGGTCTCGGTCTCCTGATCTCATGATCTGCCCGCCTCAGCCTCACAAAGTGCCGTGATTACAGGTGTGAGCCACCATGTTTGGCTGAAATTATCATATCTTTCTGACAGCATTAGGGAGAGTTGAAAATATTAATATGTTTGTGTATCTTCTCACCTGCAATTACATAATCAGCTGATTCTGAAGTGTGAGTCTGTGTTTGTACCTAAATATTTAGCAGTTTCAATAGCACACTGAAGTGACAGACTGAAACATAAAAAGACCAATAGACAGTTAATGGCTCATGAGAGAATGGTATAAATATCCTTGTCCATGCACAGACCTGAAACTGCAAACAACCAAATGAAACCAATGAAGTACAAACACTCTGCTTCTTACTCCCAATGTGAATTCCAAAGCACACAGAGCTTCAATTCTTAAAATCTCTGAGTTTTCCTACTTTTAAAAAAGGAAAGAGGAGAATGAAATTTCAATGCTTTGAAACTAAAAGCAATTTTACTTTCCACTAGGGATCAATCAACGTGCATTTCACATTTATTTATATTCTACTCTATGCCTAGAAGAGTGAAGATGCTGTGAGAGTTGCAAAAATAGAATAACATTCAGCCATTTATATAACAAATGTAGTTAGAAGTCAAACATTTTTGGGTATTAGAGCTCATATAAATGTGAGGGATAAGATGGTTATTCTATACCAACCAGAATTAGCCTTTGCTGATACCTTGTATCAGGCAATACTCTAATATAAATAGCTCTGTATTTGTGCTTTTAGAAAAAATAAAAATGTGTAAGGTTCAGGTGCACTGATTCACATCTGTAATCATAGGACTTTGAGAGGCTGAGGCCGGAGGATCACTTGAGCCTCACAGTTCCAGATCAACCTGGGCAACACAGTGAGACCTTGTCATTCCAAAAAAATTTAAAAATGAGCCAGGTGTGGTGGTGCATGCCTGTAGTCCTAGCTACTCAGGAGCCTTAGATAGTAGGATCACTTGAGCCCCGGGGGTCAAGGTTGCAGTGAGCTATGATCATGCCACTACACTCCAGCCTAGGCAACAGTGTAAAAAAAAAAAAAAAAAAAAAAAGGGCAGGGGTGGTGGTGGTGTAATAGACATCTATAATTTTTTTGTTTGTTTGTTTTGTTTATTGAGATGGAGCCTCACTCTGTCGCCCAGGCTGGAGTGCAGTGACACGATCTTGGCTCTCTGCAACCTCCACCTCCTGGGTTCAAGCTATTCTCCTGTCTCAGCGTCCCGGGTAGCTGGGATTACAGGTGCACGCCACCACACCTGGCTAATATTTTGTATCTTTAGTAGAGACGGGGTTTCACCATGTTGACCAGGCTGGTCTCGACCTTCTGACCTTATGATCTGCCTGCCTCGGTCTCCCAAAGTGTTGGGATTACAGGTGTGAGCCACTGCTCTCAGCCGACATCTATAATTTTTGTCATATATAATTTATATTTACCCCATTCCTGGTACTAATCTCCATGTTAATTATGGTTCTTTGATTACAAGAAACAAGAACAAATTCTGGCTAATTTAAGCAAAGAGGGACTTTACTGAAAGGATACAGAGGTTCTTATAAATTCAAGGGAAGGCTAAAAAACAAAGCTCAGAAAAAAATGACTGTATAACTGTGACTATGCTCAGGAGTCTCATTAGGGAAGCATAGGAACTGCTAGAAGGATTTAAAATTAGATAGGTAAGAGATTTCCAGAGACATTTAAGAACTTCTAGATGATGTAGACTGCACGATCTTGAAATAGGTTTGCAAGTTTCTCTGAGCTATGTAGTGATTCACAGAGCACAAATTATGGTTGTCTCATAACAGATTGTGATTTTTAAAAAAATATTTTACAAAACAAAAACCATTCCAATTGCTAATGCCAGAAAACTCATCTCAGAAAGCAGATACTTTATTTAACTGAAATTTTTGACTACCAATGTAAATACACATAGATTCTTGCACAGATTTAAGGCATTAACCTATAAGTCTATATCTAGCATCTGAATGAATGTATGCATGCCTTTTGGGTCCAACTGATAAACAACTCTTCCCACTTAAAGAAGACATGCAAATGAATGAAAAGAGTAGGTAATTCCTTCTTCAGCCTTCATTCAGCTCCTAGATAAAATCCTGAGACAAAGAACAAGAATTAAAAGACATGGAAAGAGACTCCTGTGTTAGTAAAGTGCAATCCAGCTAAATAATAACAGGCTTCTAAAGTAATTGCTTGTCTCATAACATGAGGAAGTCTGATAACAGTAACAGAAACAAGCAGCTCATAAATACATGACAAAATGAATAAATCATTCTATTACAGGATAGGGAAAAGCTGAAGAACAGTATGACTTTCTACCTACAATACTACTTTTAAATTTACAGCAGCTGATAGAGGGTTCACCAAAAGAGATGGGAGAAAAATTAAGTCAGTATTCCACATTTGGCTAAAACAACACTACATGTGGTCTCGTATGAATTTCACCAAAAGGAAAATGGGCTTTTGGCACAGGCTGAACAGAGAGACCCATTAGTCCTTAGTGGCATGTATGTTATTAATGTCATCTTCTGTATCAATGAAATAAGTGTTAGGCATCTATGCTAATGGGAAAATAACTAGAAAACAAATGGTTTAGGGTTCTGTATGGCTAATTATTTAAGTAAAGTCTTTACCCTTGATCAAAACTTATCACAATGTCCCTAAGCTTGCTTTCCTAAAGTATAAGGCTTTTTTTTTTTTTTTAGTTTTTGTTTTTTTTGAGACAGGGACCTAGGCTGGAATGCAGTGGTACACTCTCAGCTCACTGCAACCTCTGCCTCCCAGGCTCCAGCGATCCTCCCACCTCAGCCTCCTGAGTAGCTGGGACCACAGGCACATGCCACCATGCCTAGCTATTTTTTTGCACTTTTTGTAGAAGTGGAATTTCACCATGTTGCCCAGGCTGGTCTTGAACTCCTGAGCTCAAGCAATCTGCCCTTCTTGGCCTCCCAAAGTTCTCGGGATTACAGATGTAAGCCACCATGCCCAGTCCAATACAAGGCTTTTAAAATTAAAATTATCATAACACCAAAGCTTTCAAAATAAAATTAAAAATTTATAATCTCGTTTGGGAGAATGCCAACAACTTCTAGTAAATGTTCCTTAGTTTAACCATATAGAAACCACACACAGACATTCACATATGTACACAGCACACATCTTTTCTTTCTTAGATATATACCAAGGGTTGGCAAAATTTTTCTATGAAGGGCCAGATAGCAAATATTTTTGGCTTAGGAGGCCACACAATCTCTGTTGCAACTACTTAACACTGTTGTTGAAGCACAAAAGTAGCTGTAGACTATATGTAAATCAATGGGCATGACTGTGTTTCAGTAAAACTTTATTATACAGGTAGCCACAGTTGTTGCCTATCCCTCACATAGGCATCTATAATTTAAACATCTCTACATTTAAAATGATGTATGAAAATTTATACATCCTCATTTCATAACTGAAAAAAAGGTACTTCCTGAATGTTAACTGAGTCATGTTGACCTATTTAGTACTATTAATAGCAGGAACAACTAACAATGAGTGTTTCCTACATGCTAGGTCTCATTCTAAGAACTTCAAATGCATGTACCTCAAATAACCCTTTTATTCTTCTTATTTTATAGAACACTAAACAGGCCAGGCTTGGTGGCTCACGCCTGTAATCCCAGCACTTTGGGAGACCAAGGCAGGCGGATCAAACGGATCCTATTGTCTACCAAATCTCAAGGTCTTGTGTGAAAAAATTCAGTTATAGTCATAAAATTATTTCCTTATCCATTCCTACAAAGAAAGCAGGAGTGTCTTGAATTAATTGTCCAGTGCTTACAGAAATTGAGAAATATCTTGAAAAGCTCTTATACTACAATATACCAAATAATGTTTTGAATTTCTTTTTTTTTTTTTTTTTTGAGATGGAGTCTCGCCTTGTCACCCAGGCTAGAGTGCAATGGTGCAATCTCAGCCCACTGTAACCTCTGTCTCCCGGGTTCAAACGATTCTCCTGCCTCAGCTTCCCAAGTAGCTGGGATTACAGGTGCCCCCCATCATGCCCAGATAATTTTTGCATTTTTAGTAGAGACAGGGTTTCACCATGTTGGCTAGGCTGGTCTCGAACTCCGGACCTTGTGATCTGCCCACCTCGGCCTCCCAAAGTGCTGAGATTACAGGTGTGAGCCACCATACCCGACCTGGAATATGTTTTGATGATCCTCACATGAGATTCTGTTGGATAATCTATCTCTTATATGTAAAACACATCCAGGCTGGGGATATGCATTTTCCTAGAGTTTCATGTCATAGAAACTCTTCGAGAACCTAAAATATGGCCAACTATGCTCCTATTCTAGAACTTCCATTATTTTTAATCATAATCCATAGTGATATCTTCTTATATGTGTACATATACACATATACTGATCAGTATGTTGCCTGGTAACTAGGCATACATAATAGCATAAATAAATAATTATTCATGCAACTGACTGAAGTTTTTGTAGTTTTTATTAATAAATATCTCTTCATTTGTGATGTATTAATGTTGTTATTAATCATTTCCATATATGTAGTTGACACAACTATTATCATCTATGTAAGTTTAATTTTTGCCCAACACAGACACAAATACTCAAAGATTAGTCAAGGCCGGGCATGGTGGCTCATGCCTATAATCCTAGCACTTTGGGAGGCCGAGGCAGGCAGGTCATTTGAGGTCAGGAGTTTGAGACCAGCCTGACCAACATGATGAAACCTCATCTCTACTAAAAATACAAAAATTAGCCAGACAGTGGCACATGCCTGTAATCCCAGGTACTCGCGAGGCCGAGGCAGGAGAATCACTTGAATCCAGGAGGCAGAGGTTGCAATGAGCTGAGATGGTGCTACTGCACTCCAGCCTGGGAGACAGAGCAAGACTCAGTCTCAAAACAAAACAAAACAAAACAAAAACACAAAGAAACAAAGAAAAGTCAAAGTTCAAAGGTCCAGGCTCCATGTCCACAATAGCTGGGGCATCTCTGCCTCTGACCGCCACACCCTTAAGAGCTTAGGACTGAGCCCAGCTATGTCCTCAACCATCAGAGAGCATGATCTTTGGAGGGAAACTGGAGCTGCAATCCCAGCTCCCACCTGCTCACTTTGTAACCCTGGGCAAGTTTCTTAATCTGTCTAAGCCTTTGCATTCTCGTTTCTAAAATGGGACTAATGATACTTACTCAAGGATTAAATGATACAGTTCAAGTAAACTGCATGCCACTACCAGTCACATAGTATGGTTCAGTAAATACTGGTTTTTATTTTTATTATTGTTGTTACTATATATTGAGAAGGTTGAAAGAAAATCAACATAACACAAAAATCCATAAATACTGCAAAAATAGCATAAAATGTACAACCTACTCCCAAGGAATAAACTAGCCATGTATCTTGGCGGACATAAAATAGAGTATTAAAAAGTATTAAACAATTAAAAAGAGTCGGAGGTTAAAAAAAATAACCTAGCTTAACCTTTGATCTAAACATCCTTATCTAATAAGATAAGGTAAAGTTTAAAGTCCTCATTTCAAAGCACCGGTGTATGCGGAAACAATGGTATGCCTCTTCCTGGATTTTAAGCAGGGAAACCCTGGATATATGAATAAATAGGACACCGTACCTCACCTTGGAAAGTGTGCAGACATGCCAGCTGTGGAGGGACCCACAGAATTTGTGGATGTGACCTCAGAGGCTCAGCTTGATCTGCCAGGCAGTGAGCGGGCTGGGACTAGTAGCCTGGCCTTTCCACAGCCCTTCCCACAAGCCCCTAAGGCTTCAGCACCTACTCTTTCCCAGCTCAGTCTCTTCTGTGCCTGAGTTCAAAATATTTGTCCTCCAGAAATAAAGCCATTCAGCCATTCTCATGCTTACACTATAACAGAGCGATAGGGAACCCCCTAAGGAACAGAAACATGCAGCTTGGCCAGACAGCTTGATGTACCTGCCCAACTCATTGCAGGATAGTAAGAGGACAGAGGGCCCCACATCCCTTCTTGCTGACCCTTTGCATTTATGGGTTCCCAGTTAAGCTCTTCCTTAATCTGGACCATAAAATGTTGTGGTGTTCACCTTTATCTACTTCACCACACAAATGGGACAGAAATGTACAACACTGTAGACCCTTTGATGGAAGTCTATGCAAGGTACTAAAAGGCTCAATGCAGGAAGGGCACCCATTCTTTTAAGTCACTAGAATAATGAGTCCAGCAATTACAGTTGTACTTCTCTTTCAGGTTTCAACTATTGCTTACACTTTCCATTCCTGAAAGTCTGAAGGAGAGGGGGAGACAAGCCTGCAATCACCTTGACCTTTATCCAGGAAAATTATCAAACGGGACATAGGGGCTTTTCGAGTAGAAAATATCTGCCCTATGAGAAAACCATACCTCACTTTGACAACGTTCTACCATGGAATGCATTTCAGGTCACACAGATTCGATTCCCAAAGCCACATGGCCTTATGTGGTACAAATGTCTGTCTTCTAATGTATGCAAATTTTAAGTGACAAACTGCATTTTTCAGACGTAACCTTTGAAAAAGGTTCTGAATAGACCCAAGGGTAGTTATAAATAAGTATTGTCTTTGTTACTTTTCCATGAAAGTCCAATTCCCAGGACTCTCCAGGCATATTAACTAACTGTGGCTATGTTCTATTAATAATAGCTAATTCAATTACTAACTTTTTTTGTGTGAGACAGAATCTCGCTCTGCCGGCCAGGCTGGAGTGCTGTGGCACGATCTTGGCTCACTGCAAGCTCTGCCTCCCGGGTTCACGCCATTCTCCTGCTTCAGCCTCCCGAGTAGCTGGGACTACAGGTGCCTGCCACTGCACCTGGCTAGTTTTTTGTATTTTTTAAATAGACACAGGGTTTCACCATGGTCTCGATCTCCTGACCTTGTGATCTGCCCGCCTCAGCCTCCCAAAGTGCTGGGATTACAGGCGTGAGCCACTGCGCCCGGCCCTAACTTTTAAGAACTATTAGAGGCCAGATGTAGTGGTTCACACCCAAGGCATAATCCCAGCATTTTGGGAGGCCGAGGTGGGAGGATCGCTTGAGCCCAGGAGTTTGAGATCAGCCTGGACAACATAGAGAGACCATGTCTCAATAACAACAACAACAACAAATTTTAATTAGCTGGGTGTGGTGGTGTGCACCTATAGTCCCAGCTACTCAAGCGGGAGCTAAGGTGGAAGGATTGCTTGAGCCCAGGAGGTCAAGGCTGCAGTGAGTCATCATCACACCACTGCGTTTCAGCCTGGGCCACAAAGGAAGACCTTGTATCAAAAAACAAAACAACTGTGAGGATAGAAATCATAATAAAATGTCCTTTCACATAAGCTGTTAATAAAGATTGCAATGATTTCCCCAAAAGTATATAGATCCTGTTAGTATGACTATCATAGTGATGGTGGCCTTCCCCTCAACACCTGTCTATTTAGAAGCTCACGAAGATGAGACAGAAGTTTGGCCACTAGAAGTTTTCTCTGGCAGAGGCTGGAGACTCGATGGAGGAACACTGGTAGGATAGCAGAGTTACAGGTGACAGAGCAGTCTTCTGAATCTCAAGAATCAAGAACCTACGGAGAGGAGATCTTTTTATTATTATTTATTTATTTATTTGAGAGAGAGTCTTATCTGTCATTGGGTTCAAGCAATTCTCTTGCCTCAACCTCCCGAGTAGCCGGGGTTACAGGCGCATGCCACCATGCCCACTAATTTTTGTATTTTTAGTAGAGACAGGGTTTCACCATGTTGGTCAAGCTGGTCTCAAACTCCTGACCTCAAGTGATCCGCCCACTATGGTCTCCCAGAGAGCTGGGATTACAGGTGCGAGCCACCATGCCTGGCCTGGGAGAGATCTTTATGAGATTAATTCACCAGCTTCATGCACTCTCAGTAAATCTGGCTTCGACCAGGAAATCATAGACTACAGATAGATAGGAACAACATGAAGGAACCAAAAATGTCCAGATAATCCCCAAATCCTCACAGATTTCAAACTCCTCCCTGAATAAACATTCTTCCAAAACTGCTGACAAGTAGCCAAACCAACTTCCTCTCCTTCTCTGTGTTCCCCTTTAGGGAAAGAAATTATCTAGCAGCCAAATAACCACCAAAAGCAGAGGAAGACAATTGAAGAGATTCCCCCTGGTTAATTAAGCATATAAATAATCAAGTAACTTTTTGTCCCATGATAAACAAAATGGCTCAATAAATCCTGGTGCATTGGGATAGAGGTTTCTAAAGAATTCCTGCCCCTAACCACTATACCTTCACTTGAAAGATGTAATTGTAAATTATAATAAAGTCCTTAGTAATCAGACCCTGCTCTTTTTGGCTTAAAGCTCTCATTAGCGCAGACTCAGCAAATGGTGAACATGTAGACAAATGTGTTGGCTCCAAGCCCAGCTTCTTGTATTTCATGGATGCTTCTCAATGGGTTTAACTGGAGCTTCTCTCTTTTGTAGTCAACACAGGCATAAGAAAAATCATGCTTTTCATATCACAGTTCCTTGTCAGTACTTGAGTACAAAAGGTTTGCTGCATGTGGACACGTGCTACCCATTTCAGAGAATAAAAGGCTAAACTCATACAGTATTATCTGAGCATAAAACCACTTTTATTTGGATTCATTCCTATTATATGTTTATGGTAAGACGCAGTACAAAATCAATGCCAAAGTTACTGTCGTAATGTCAATGCAATGATATACTGAGGTATAAGCTTAAACCTTATTAATAGTGGAGAAAAAAATTGACATCTTGATAATCAAAGGTAGCTCCAGGCCAGGTATAGTAGCTCATGCCTGTAATCCCAGCACTTTGGGAGACCAAGGTGGGGTGGATCACCTGAGGCCAGGAGTTTGAGACCAGCCTGGCCAACATGGCAAAACCCCATCTCTACTAAAAATACAGCAATTAGCTGGGTGTAGTGGCACGTGCCTGTAGTCCCAGCTACTTGGGAGGTTGAGGTGGGAGAATTGCTTGCACCTGGGAGGCGGAGGTTGTAATGAGCCAAGATTGCACCACTGCACTCCAGCCTGGGTGACACAGCCAGACTGTCTCAAAAAACAAAACAAAACAAAACAAAAAACAAAAAAACAAAGGTAGCTCCGATTTCCACTTTGCAGAAAATGGAGGCTGAGGGGATGACAAATATATTGAAACACATGACCTGAAAGACCTTCACTCAATTGAGTTATGCAACTAAAGAACATTTTGCAGTTTTCCCAGAAGTCTGCATCTTAATTATTCCTTAAGTAGCTTTGCTTATACAAAGAGATGACTTTTATACAGCTTTGGCTGGGACTCTCTCTGGGTGGAGGTGTTTCTTGGAAAGACATCAAAACTCAAGTAATACAAAAATCACTCCATGAAATTTGAACGTAAGCCAATTGCCACTTCAGTCATATGTTAAGAGCTCTATTTTACTTTATTACTGAGCAAATTGTCGCAGGGGCGGCGGTGGGGACATATCTTCCAAGTAAGGGAATGGTTTGGGGTGAAGGAGTGAGCATGATGAACAGGCTATCCTCATGGTGAGGAGGTTTACCGGGACAATTACACTGTAAGTAGTGAGGAACAAAATGTATGCTAATGTCTCCTAATTTTTCCCACCCTGTATCTTTCTGTGGAACATTTTCTTCAACCAAGGAAGGACATTGCTGTGCCTTAATATCTAGTAGGTCTGTGAGTTAAGATGATTCAAAAAGATCAGAGCTCACGGCTTTTGCGGATGGTGAATGGCAGACAGCTCTGTCTTCAGTCTTGATTGCTGCGGGTGCCCATTGTGTGACTATAAAAGAAGTCTTCATGAAGACATCATGAATGCTCAGAGTAGAATCAAGGAAATTTAAGAGAAATAGACCTAATGCGCACATGTACCCTAGAAGTTAAAGTATTAAAAAAACAAAAAAGGGAGAGAGAGAGAAATAGACCTGAGTCTACAGTCATACCACCCTGAAAGCACCGGATCTCGTCTGATCTTGGAAGCTAAGCAGGGACGGGCCTGGTTAGTACTTGGATGGGAGGAATAGACCTGAAATTCTGATCAAACCTCTCCCGAAATTAAATGTTACATAAGCTTAAGAAATCCCTATTATTAGGCCAGGCACGGTGGCTCATGCCTGTAATCCCAGCACTTTGGGAGGCCAAGGCGGGTGGATCACAAGGTCAGGAGATCGAGAGACCATCCTGGCTAACACGGTGAAACTCCGTCTCTACTCAAAATACAAAAAATTAGC
The DNA here is from genome assembly GCF_009764315.1 of Trachypithecus francoisi. NCBI lineage: Eukaryota > Metazoa > Chordata > Mammalia > Primates > Cercopithecidae > Trachypithecus > Trachypithecus francoisi. The sequence goes on along the minus strand of NW_022681472.1, from coordinate 74,657,641 downwards.
TGGGCATGGTGGTGGGCGCCTGTAGTCCCAGCTACTCTGGAGGCTGAGGCAGGAGAATGGCATGAACCTGGGAGGTGGAGGTTGCAGTGAGCTGAAATCCAGCCACTGCACTCCAGCCTGGGCGACAGAGCGAGACTCCGTCTCAAAAAAAAAAAAAAAAAAAAAAGAAAAGAAAAAAGAAATCCCCATTATTGTTTAAACCATTCTATATATTGCCCTTTTGAATTAGTACCTAAACGCATACGTCTTTTCCCCCTTCCCATCCTGCTTAGATGGTGAGCTGAAGGCAAAGAGAATAAGCCTTACTTCTTGATATTTTACAGGGCTACTTCCACAGCTGTATGTATGTATTCTGAGAGGTCTGGATTCAAAACCAATAAATCAAGCTCCCATACTTACCACATATGTGACCGTGGCAAGTTGCTCATATCTTGAAACCAAGATATGAGCATTTTAAAATGGAAATAATAAAATTATTATAAGAATTCAAGGAAATAATGTACATATAAAAGCATAAAATAGGACATGACACATTGCTATTACTATTATTAACAAATGACTGAATAGTTGCATTTCTTCAAAACTCACATATAGGCCAGGCACGGTGGCTCATGCTTGTGAGGCCGAGGTAGGTGGATCATCTGAGGTCAGGAGGTCAAGACCAGCCTGGCCAACATGGTGAAACCCCATCTCTACTAAAAATATAAAATGTAGCTGGGTGTGGTGGCGGGCACCTGTAATCCCAGCTACTTAGGAGGCTGAGGCAGGAGAATCACTTGAACCTGGTAGGTGGAGGTTGCAGTGAGCCAAGATCGTGCCACTGCACTCCAGCCTGGGTGTCAGAGTGAGACTTTGTCTCAAAAAAAAAAAGAAATTCATATAAAAATGGACACCTTGCCATGTGCGATGGCTCACACCTGTAATCCCAGCACTTTGGGAGGTCGAGGTGGGTGGATCACCACTTGAGGTCAGGAGCTCGAGATGAGCCTGGCCAACATGGTGAAACCTTGTCTCTACCCGAAATACAAAAGTTAGCTGGGCATGGATGCCTGTAATCCCAGTTACTTGGGAGGCTGAGGCACAAGAATCACTTGAACCCAGGAGGTGGATATTCCAGTGAGCCAAGATTGCATCACTGCCCTCCAGCCTGGGCAACAGAGTGAGATTCCGTCTAAAAAACAAAACAACAAAAGAGACACCTTGATCACCCTCCTCTACAATGATTATCATCATCGCTAACTTTTTGTCCCAAATCATCTAAAAGTCATGAGAAGATCTTCATACTGTACTGAGCTACTGCCACAAGCCTGTTAGGTCAGAGGGGCAACCCAGAAGCTAAAGGGTCAATTCTGGCCTATTTCCCGCAACGTAGACTCTTTATCACTCATCCGAGGTTATCATCTTAAGTCCCCTTGCCCTGCAGGAGTTTGTCCTTTCCCTTCTCCACTCCTCTCCTCTTCTCCCCTCCTCTTCCCTCTCCTCCCTCCCCTCCCCTCCCCTCTCCTCTCTTCTCTTTTTCTTTCTGAGACAAGCTCTCCCTCTGTCACCCAGGCTGGAGTGCAGTAGCCCGAACATGGCTCACTGCAGTCTCGACCTCCGGGGCTGAAGTGATCCTCCCACTTTAGCCTTCCGAGTAGCTCAGATCACAGGTGTGCACTAACACATCTAATTTGTAAAAATTCTGTAGAGATGGGGTCTCCCGACATTGCCCAGGCTGGTCTGAAACTCCTAGGCTCAAGCTGTCTTCCCACCTTCCCACCTCAGCCTCCCAAAGTGCTGATATCACAGACGTGAGTCACCGCACCCAGCTTCTGTGGAAGTTTCTAAGACAGTTATCTTCCCTTGTGTTAGAAGCATGACTTCCTTTTTTAAGTGTCCTTCTTTGCCAAGAATGCCTGATAACATCATCAATACTCCCCAACTCCTCCACCCTTAGATTTTGAATAACTTCATTTTAATATTTCTCAGTTTTTATATCTATTGAATTATCAATATATTTATTAAAGTTATTACTTACAAATTTTTAAATAAATTCATTATATGAATAGTGTATGAGACATGAGATTTCCATAATGTGTGCTTTTTTGCCCTTTTCCGCCCAGGCAGCCTCCCAACTCCCACTCCTATGTGATATAAACCCCTTCATAAAATTGATTTTGCCTCAGGACAAATACAAATGAACAGATAAAGAATTCTTTTCTTTTTTTGAGACAGAGTCTCATTCTGTCACCCAGGCTGGAATGCAATGGCACAATCTCTGCTCACTGCAACCTCCACCTCCCAGGTTCAAGCAATTCTTCTGCTTCAGCCTCCCGAGTAGCTGAGACTACAGGCACGTGCCACCACATCTGGCTAATTTTTATATTTTTAGTAGAGATGGGGTTTCACCATATTGGCCAGGCTGCTCTCGAACTCCTGGCCTCAAGCCATCTGCCAGCCTTGGCCTCCCAAAGTGCTGGGATTACAGGCGTGAGCCACCGTGCCAAACTTGGATAAAGAATTCTTGTTTATCAATCAAGATTGTTGATTGGTGACTGTTTATCAAACTAGTGATGAGGCACGGAGAAAAATCCTGCCCAGAATTCAACAGGAAGACAGAGCCCTTTATGCCACTGTTGAGTCAACTTTTGGCTTCAAAATGTACAATCCAATCTTTTCTATAGCTTTTTGACACTTCTGCTAAGTCAGGAGCTAAAAGGAGGGGAGGAGAGGGCTTGATGTATGACAATTCTAATAGTATAGGATCATAATTCTAAGGATGCAGTATAATTTCAGAAGAAACATAGTTACCTACGAGTGTGGCATCATTTGGTTATCCTATTTGGAGGAGTTGTTTCTCCTAGAAGTAGAAAATTATGATGTTGTGTTCTCTTTCTAATAAAACAAATAACATTTTAAATTAATTACTATAGTAAAAAAATAAAAATAACTGAGGCCCAGTACAGTGGTTCAGCTCTGTAATTCCAAAACTTTGGGAAGCCAAGGTGGGAGGATTACTTGAGCCCAGGATTTGAGAACAGCCTGAGCAATACAGTGAGATGCTGGCTCTACTAAAAATAAAAAAATTTAGCCAGGTGTGGTGGCACACACCTGTAGTCCCAGCTACTCAGAGGCTGAGGTGGGAGGATCACTTGAGTGGGTGAGGTTAAGGCTGCAGTGTGCTATGATCATGCCCCTGCAGTCCAGCCCAGGTGACAGAGCAAGATTATGGGTCCAAAAAGCAAAACAAAGAAAGTAAAAACAAAAACAGCCACGGTGGCTCACACCTGTTATCCTAGCACCTTGGGAGGCTGAGGCAGGTGGATCACTTGAGGTCAGGTTAGGGGTTGGAGACCAGTCTGGCCAACATGGTGAAACCCCATCTCTACTAAAAATGAAAAAATTAGCTGGGTATGGTGTTACATGCCTGCAATCCCAGCTACTTGGTAGACTGAAGTAGGAGAATCATTTGAACCCTGGAGGCGGAGGTTGCAGTGAGCTGAGATTACATCACTGTACTCCGGCCCAGGAGACAGAGTGAGTAAAACTCCAGAAAGAAAAGAAAAGAAAAGAAAAGAAAAAAGAAGAGAAGAGAAGAGAAGAGAGGACAGGAGAGGAGAGAAGAGAGGACAGGAGAGGAGAGGAGGAAGAAGAAGAAGAGGAAGAAGAGGAAGAAGAAGAAGAAAGAGAAGAAGAATGAGAATGAGGAGGAGGAGGAGGAGAAGAAAAAGGAGAAGGAGAAGAAGAAGAAGAAGAAGAAGAAGAGGAAGAGGAAGAGGAAGAAGAAGGAGAAGGAGAAGGAGAAGGAGAAGGGAGAGAAGAGAAAAGAGAAGAGGAATAATTGGTAAAAAACACATAACCATTTCTCCATAGTCTTTAATATAATGTGGTTTTAGGTCATTCCACTTAGTACACACATTTAGTAAAACAGGACAGGATATATTTTGAGCTGCTCAAGAATAAAAACCTCTTATTTCACTTTGTATCTCTCACAGCAAGTACTGAGATGCCTGACGAATAACAGGCACTGAGTAAATATGAGCTGAGCAAGTGAAGAAATGGTATCATTTGCCAAAAATAAGGTTTGTTTAAAAGAAATTCTCATAAAATTAGCTGAAATATAGTTGTCTATTATAAGTTTAAGGATTACTACCACAGTGTTGACCTCCTGCATCGTAGTTTTACATTTGCAAAGAAATAAAAAATTGTCTTTTCACTGGAGTATTTTCTAATTTGTTACACTATTCTTCTGTTTCTCAAAACAACATATACTAGTGGGTTTTTCCCTTTCTCAAAATAGCAGAAAATTATATTAACCAGCGCAATTTTTCTGGAAGTGGTAGAATAGGGTTGTGCGTGAATCGTGGAATGACTCCTGTATGTGTCTGTGTGTGTATATGTGTGTCTGCGTGTATGTGTGTGTGTGTGTGTATCTGTGTGTATGTGTGTGTGTCTGTGTGTGTTTCTCTGTGTGTCTGTGTGTGTACATGTGTATGTGTCTGTGCGTATATATGTGTGTCTGTGTGTATGTATTGGGGGAGATGCCTCCTTGGCTTGTGTCATTCCCCTCCCCTGGCTACAATCCCACCGACTCAGGAATAGGCATGTGACCTAACCAGCGCAATTAGGGTGAACCTCAGGACTTGTGATTGGAATCCTGAGTGGAAATGCTTCTCTTTCTCCTGGATGTTATTATAAGCCATATGAGGCCTGAAATTCCTGTTCTACCACTGGCTGGAAGATGAAGCCAACCAATAAAAAAGCTGGCTCATGAAGGAGCTGCAAAAGAAAACCAAAAGAACCGTAGAGAATGAATTAAATTTTAAGGCATTGTATCTCCTGAACTTCCACTTATCGGAGGCAATAAGTTTAAGTTGATTGTCTGTTTCTTGCAGTCAAAAGCATTAAAAAATATCTGGATAGGGATTTGGATTGCATAGATGTGCAATTTCCTTAGTCAATATTCATCAAATGGTATATTTTATTCTATATATATTTTATCTCTGAAAAAAAGAACCAAAAGCAAATAGTGAATACTAGTCAGTACACTGATGGCTGAAGGTTTTAGGAAAAGTGTATTATTGTCTACAATGCACTCTGAAATACTTTCCAAAAAAAGATGCATTAATTGATGGATGGATAGAGGGACAGCTAGATAGATAGTTATGTGATAAAGCAACACAGTGAAATGTTAATTGTGGAATCTTAAGTGGTGGACATGAGTGTTCACTGTAAAATTCTTTAAACCTTTCTGTACATTTGAAACTTTTCATAATACAATGTTAGAGGAAAAAGCTCTAGCTCACTCCTATTGCTTGTACTTGGATGTCCTTAAATATTATGTGATGGCTTCTGCCTCTTCAAGTATGGCAATAGAAAAAATGTTCCTTATCATGGCGTCAAGGCCTGCTAATCCTCTCTCATGACGATCTAGGCTATGCTCACTGGATAACAGTAGAATTTGTTTCTACTGTTAGAATTTATTTTATTGATTACTGGTTTGTAGAATGTGATCGGCAATGTGAAGGAAAATGAATCAGAGTCATAAATTAGGTGATTCCCTCAAAACCACATCCCTAAATGGTTTTATTATTATCAGTTCCTCAGAACAAAATAGGAAGAGCTTTGGTAAAGTCTTATTTTTCAACCACATTATAACTTAAGATGATTAAGGGGCATTTCACACTTCAATGTAAAACACAGTCATATACCACTACAGGGAATAAACCCCACTTTTTGCAGTGAATATATTCTGTGTACGTCACTTTCATATACAGAAAAGTTAAAGAGTAAAAAATAAGTAGTGCTTTAAAAAAATTCAGTGAAAAGAGGGTCCAAGGTTACCCCATTCTCCTTTCCTCCTGGGAAATGAGAAAGAAACTAAGAAACAAAATAATAGTTCTTCAAATCAAGAAATTCAGGCCAGGCAAGGTAGCTCATGCCTGTAATCCAAGACGGATCGATTGCCTGAGCTCAAAAGTTCGAGACCAGCCTGGACAACGTGGTAAAATCTCATCTCTACTAAAATACAAAAAATTAGCTGGGCATGGTGGTGCATGCCTGTAGTCCCAGCTACTCAGGAGGCTGAGGCACGAGAATTGCTTGAACCCTAGAAGCGGAGGTTGCAGTGAGCTTGAACCCTGGAAGTGGAGGTTGCAGTGAGCTTGAACCCTGGAAGCAGAGGTTACAATCACGCCACCACACTCCAGCCTGGGCGACAGAGACTCTGTCTCCAAAAAAGAAAAACAAAAAAAGAAATTCCCTCTTTACTACACTCATTGTATGTGTTTGGAAATAGGACACAAACCTTATTTGTATAAAGAACTTGCATTTTAAGTAGCAAACTAACTCAAGATCCTCAATAGAAATATGTGCTCAATCCTTCAACATGAAAAAAAAAAAAAAAAAAGCCAATCCTCTAAAAGTATTTGTTTTCTTTGCAAATTGCCTTTTCACGTATTGGTTGTTCTTAAACCAGCACATAATTCTTTATTTCTACACTGTTCCCCTTCTACACTATCTTCTTTGCTTTTGGACACCACCCACCACTCGCACAGTATTCCTCCAGAATTTCAATATTTGTTACATGTTAGCCAAACTTCATACATAATAAAATGCAACTGGCCAGGTACAGTGGCTCATACCTGTAATCCTAGCACTTTGGGAGGCTGAGGTGGGCAGATTATTTGAGGTCAGGAGTTCGAGACCATCCTAGCCAATATGGTGAAACCCCATCTCTACTGAAAATACAGAAATTAGTGAGGTGTGGTGGTGCGCGCCTGTAGTTCCAGCTACTGGGAAGGGTGAGGCAGGAGAATCGCTTGAATCTGGGAGCCAGAGGTTGCAATGAGCCAAGATCATGCCACTGCTCTCCAGTCTGGGCGACAGAGAAACTTCATCTCATGCTAACTCTAACCTAACTCTAATGAAACTAGGGTGGTATGCAGTGAGAGAATGGCCATGAAAATGTTCATTTGTTTCTTACATCTTTAGTCAAGGTCAGAGTAGCTACTGAGCGTACTGTGCTAGGACTAGTCCTTCTGAATCCTGCCTGCTCTGCATACAAAGGACAAAGTTCGGTTCTCTATAGCTATAACAGTTTCATCACTCAAAGAAGAGCTTCATAGAGTTGGATGATCTAAGCAAGGCCAAGACATAGATATGTACTGGCCCAAGGCTTGCTCAATAAAGGGAGCTTCTGGGTAAATATCAGAACCCAAAATCTGTAGGTAAAAGTATTGCAGGGAGATAGGAGGACACAAGGATCAAAACAAACAAACACAAACAAACAGATTTATAACTAGCAGCCTGAGGATTATAGGGGAAAGACTTGAACCTTGAGCCTCCCTCAGCTGCTACCTACCTTCTCCTCTGCAGCTGCCACGGGCTTCCCTAAGCTACAGGCCATGACATTTGTTCCCTTTTGCCACACCCTAGCAACAGCTGTTATCTGAAAAGTGAGAATACTAAAACATATCATTTTTTTTCTTTTCTTTTTTTTTTTTTTGAGACGGAGTCTCGCTCTGTCGCCCAGGCTGGAGTGCAGTGGCGCGATCTCAGCTCACTGCAAGCTCTGCCTCCTGGGTTCATGCCATTCTCCTGCCTCAGTCTCCTGAGTAGCTGGGACTACAGGCATCCACCACCACACCCGGCTAACTTTTTTGTATTTTTAGTAGAGACAGGGTTTCACTGTGTTAGCCAAGATGGTCTCGATCTCCTGACCTCGTGATCTACCTGCCTCGGCCTCCCAAAGTGCTGGGATTACAGGCGTGAGCCACTGCATCTGGCCCTAAATCATATCTTGTCTCACACTGCAGGGTGGGTTTTCTCTCCTCACCTCCCCATCCAACCTCACAAATATTTTTAAAGCTACCAAAAACTGACTCTCCGTAGCCAGCCCTGATGAAAACAGCTCAAGTTGATCCTGAAGGTACCACCTTGCAAGCATGCTGTATGTACCACTAAATCCTCTCCCCTACTCCATCTTCACTATGTCCCCCATGTATCTAACGACACATAGAAAAAATCACTGACATAAACTTCTAAGTTCAGTTAAGGCCGTTAATACTAGAACAAGGATCTCAGATTTGGTACCCACCTCTCCTTGGTAGATAATGGAACACAGAAAAGTATAATTACGGTGTAGAAAAAAGGACTGCTTGTTCTTTCCTTCATCATTTCCTAATCACTAAACTCATGGAAACCAACCATTTAAGAGCCACCAATGAAGGAGAAATGAACTCCTGACTCAAATGAAAACTAGAAAGAACAGGATAGGAAGCTGGTGCTGGTGGCCTCTAATATCAGCACTTTGGGAGGCTGAGGTGGGAGGAATGCTGGAATCCAGGAGTTTGAGATTAGCTTGGGCAACGTGGCGAGATCCTGTCTCTACAAAAAATACAAAAATTAACCAGGTGTGGTGGTGCATGCCTGAGTCTCAGATACTTGGGAGATTGCGGTGGAAGCATCACTACAGCCAGGGACCCAGAGGTTGAAGTGAGCCAAGATCATGCCACTGCAGCTGGGCGACAAGAGTGAAACCCTGTCTAAAAAGAGAGAGAGAGAGAGAGAGATACAGCAATGTGTTTTTTTCTAAAGGTAAAAAAGAAAGAAATAACAGAACAGGACAGAAGAATGACCTTCCTTCATCTTGCAGTCTCTTTTCTTGAGGTTTATTTAACTTATTTGCAGGTTTATTGATTCCAAAGCTGATGGAAGCCATAACTTATATCAGCAATGGGCTTTTAGAAAAGTAATTACAAGGCCGAGCACAGTGGCTAATCCCTGTAATCCTAGCATTTTGGGAGGCCAAGGTGGGTAGAACACCTGAGGTCAGGAATTTGAGACAAGCCTGGCCAACATGGAGAAACCCCATTTCTACTAAAAATAAAAAAATGAGCCAGGCATGGTGACGCATGCCTGTAATCCCAGCTACTCAGGAGGCTGAGGCAGGAGAATCACTTGAACCTGGGAAGCAGAGGTTGCAGTGAGCCAAGATTGTACTACTGCACACCACCTGGGTGACAGAGTGAGACCCTGTCTCAAAAATACATAAATTAATTAAAATAGAATAAACACTCTACATGAATTAGGCTCTTGACCATTGACTCCAAATACAGGGACTCTTCATTTCCTAAAGCCGTCTTTTTAAAAAATCTGTATAGGCAGTAATTTCCTGACTCCAGGATATCTCTCTTCTGTTTAGGAGAAGAAAATTTCAGAAAATTTCTAAGGGGACACCCCTCTAAGATATTCCTATACCAACTGTAAAGTTCCTTAGGTTCCTGTTTGAATAAAATGAATTATTTCTCCTTTTCCTGTTGTGTATGCTCTAAATTTGTTATCTCATATTTGATTTATTAGAGCTTGATCTTTGGTTCAATGGCTGATTTTTCCTTTTTTTTTTTTTTTTGAGACACAGTCTCACTGTGTCTCCCAGGCTGGAGTGCAGTGGTGCCATCTCGGCTCACTGCAACCTCTGCCTTCCTGGTTCAAGCGATTATCCTGCCTCAGCCTCCCGAGTAGCTGGGACTGCAAGCACGCACTACCACGCCCAGCTAATTTTTGTTGTATTTTTAGCAGAGACGGCATTTCGCTATGTTGGCCAGGCTGGTCTGGAACTTCTGACTTCAAGTGATCTGCCCACCTCGGCCTCCCAGAGTGCTAGGATTGCAGGCCTGACCCACCACACCTGGCCTGATTTTACCTTTTCTCTGAAAACTGCATTAACATTTGCAAAATAAATTCAGGAAAGCAATTCAATATTTATTAAGGACGTTTTTATTAAAAAGACAATATCAAGCCTGTAAGAGCCTGAAAGACAGCCTGTTATAGAAAAAAGGCAAAGGTGACAAACAATTTGGAAGAACTGAATTTCCTCCAATTTAGCTAACTAAACTCATAGCCTAGTAAGTTGCTTTTGGGAAGTCAGCCTTAGTGATTGGGTAAGATTGTTGTAATTAGCACATTTCATCTTGGTAGAGGAGCAAAAGTGAAATTAATTATGAATTAATGAAATTAAATGAATTAAAGTGAAATTGATGATCAACACATTTTCTCTCTATTTAAGCATTCTCTTTATTATACATTCTTAATTCTCTTCCTTACCCTACTCCCATTCTCACAGATGGCAAAATAGAACTGCAATTTATCTTCCCATTAAAATGGTTACAAATTCTGAATCAGTGGAGTCCAAATTCACTTTTCAAAACCACATGTCAAGAAAGATTGAGTTTAATATTTAGTAGAGAAAGTAACAATCCTAACTTGTCAAAATATAAATACAGGAATAAATTAGATTTTCCCCAACAGAATGGAAAAGCTACTTGTCTACTTTTTTGTTTACCAAAGTTGTCACACTGCAATGTGATATTCTCATATACATGATTCTGTTTTAAAGTTGTTTCAGTGTTTCATTTTTTTTAACCCTATAAGTCACTAGTTGGGAACACTATTGTGGCTTAAGAGCAGAAGCTCTCAACTCTCCCATAATTTTCCGGCTGAATAATCTACAGCCTGTTGGTTTAAACGATCTTTTCCTCAATTTTTTAATCTACGAAATAAAAGTAATAAAGGAATCTACTATACAGAGTTGCTCTAAAGATTAAAGGCATTACTATACATAAAGAGCTTAGAATAGTCCTTAGCAGGTAATAGGTGCCATGTAAGTGTTATTGTTATTATTATAATTGCTACCATTTACAGAAAGAGAATAGTGATATTGTTGGATTATTCCATTCTATTCTATTCTATTCTAGACAGAGTCTTGCTCTGTCACCCAGGCTGGAGTGCAGTGGTGTGATCTCGGCTCACTGCAACCTCTGCCGTCTGGGTTCAAGCAATTCTCCTGCCTCAGCCTCCCAAGTAGCTGGGACTACAGGCACCTGACACCTCACCCGGCTAATTTTTGTATTTTTAGTAGAGACGAGGTTTCACCATCTTGGCCAGGCTGGTCTTGAACGCCTGACCTCGTGATCCACCTGCCCCAGTCTACCAAAGTGCTGGGATTACAGGCGTGAGCCATTGCGGAGTGAGATTCCATCCCAGATAGACAGACAGATAGATAGATAGATAGATAGATAGATAAATAAATGTCATTGCATTATATGGCCAATCCTTTTTATTGCTGAATAATATTCCATTATATGGATATATCACATTTCGTTTATCCATTTATCAGTTAATAGATATTTGAGCTGTTTCTGGTTTTGATCATTTATATACTTATTTTTGAGATGGAGTTTTGCTCTTGTTATCCAGGCTGGAGTGCAATGGCACGATCTCAGCTTACTGCAACCTCCGCCTGCCGGGTTCAAGTGACTCTCCTGCCTCAGTCTCTTGAGTAGTTGGGATTACAGGCATGCGCCACCATGCCCATCTAATTTTGTATTTTTAGTAGAGGCAGGGTTTCTCCATGTTGGTCAGTCTGGTCTCGAACTCCCGACCTCAAGTGATCTGCCCACCTCGGCCCCCCAAAGCACTGGTTACAGGCATGAGCCACCATGCGCGGCCCCTTGATTATTTATTTATTTGAGACAGAATCTTGCTCTGTTACCCAGGCTGGAGTGTCACGGTGCAATCTCAGCTTACTGCAACCTCTGCCTCCTGGGTTAAAGTGATTCTTGTGCCTCAGCCTCCTGAGTAGATGGGACTACAGGCGTGCACCACCATGCCCAGATAATTTTTGTATTTGTAGTAGAGACAGGGTTTCTCCATGTTGTCTAGGCTGGTCTGGAACTCCTGACTTCAGGCAATCCACCCACCTCAGCCTCCCAAATTTCTGGGATTAACAGGCATTAGCCACTACACCAGCCCTGTTTTTTATTATTATGACTAATACTGCTATGAACATTTGTGTACCAGATTTTATGTAGGCATGTTTTCTCATTTCTTCTAGGTATATACTTAGAAGCAGAATTTCTAGATTATATGATAACTCTATGTTTACTATTTGAGGAGCTGCCAAATTTTTTTCCAAAGTGGCTATACCATTTGACATTCCCACCAAGCAGTATGTAGGGGTTCTAATTTCTCCACATTCTCACAAACACTTGTGACTGTCTTTTCTGTTATACTCATGCTGGGGGCTGTGAAGTAGTATCCAAATACATCATTTTTTTTTTTTTTGAGACGGAGTTTCACTCTTGTTGCCTAGGCTGGAGTGCAATGGCGCGATCTCGGCTTACTGTAACCTTTGCCTCCTGGGTTCAAGCAATTCTCCTGCCTTAGCCTCCCGAGTAGCTGAAATTACAGACATGTGCCACCACGCCTGGCTAATTTCGTATTTTTAGTAGAGATGGGGTTTCTCCATGTTGGTCAGGCTGGTCTCGAACTCCTGACCTCAGGTGATCTGCCCACCTCGGCCTCCCAAAGTGCTGGGATTATAGGTGTTAAGCCACCACACCCAGCCCCAAATGCATCTTTAAGATGCAAAACCAGAAAGACACTGGGGGAAGGAAGTAAAATCTTTTATGACAAGGGAAAAATATGAAGAAAATTGAACAAATGGATCCTGCAGTTAAGCTGAAAAAGGAAGCAAGAGACATTTTTAGGTATTTAGTTATTTTAGGTTATTTATTTATTTAGGTATTTAGTTATTTAGACATTTTAGGTATTTAGGTTAGTTAATTTCTTGTCCTTATACAACCAACTGCCCTTTAAAGTGTCAGGATTGGCCAGGTGCGGTGGCTCACACCTATAATTCCAGCACTTTGGGAGACCAAGGCGGGTGGATCACGAGGTCAAGAAATCGAGACCATTCTGGTCAACACGGTGAAACCCCGTCTCTACTAAAATACAAAAAAAAAAAAAAAAATTAGCTGGGTGTGGTGGTATGCACCTGTAGTCCCAGCTACTTGGGAGGCTGCGGCAGAATTGCTTGAACCCAGGAGGCAGAAGTTGCAGTGAGCCAAGATTGCGCCACTGCACTCCAGCCTGGCAACAGAGCGAGACTCCATCTCAAAAAAAAAAAAAAAAAAGGTGTCAGGATTGGCTGGGTGCAGTGGCTTATGTCTGCAATCTCAGCACTTTGGGAGGGCGAGGCGAGCGGATAACCTGAGGTCGGGAGTTGGAGGCCAGCCTGATCAACATGGAGAAACCCAGTCTCTACTACAAATAAATAAATAAATAAATTACAAAATTAACCGCAACCTCCGCCTCCTGGGTTCAAGCGATTCTTGTGCCTCCAGAAAAATAAATTTAAAAAATACAAAAGAGGACCTGTTGGCGCATGCCTGTAATCCCAGCTACTTGGGAATCTAGGGCAGGAGAATTGCTTGAACCCTGGAGGCGGAGGTTGCAGTGAGCCCAGATCGCGCCATTGCACTCTAGACTGGGCCACAAGAGTGAAACTCCGTCTCAAAAAAACAAACAACAAATAACAAATAAAGTGTCAGGATTGTGGAACCAGCCCCGAATTTCACAACTGGAGGTTACAATAGTCATAACAACACTCTTCTTGCTTTATTGATTTATTTTACAAAGTTTCTTCCCATGTTGTACCCTATTTGATCAATACCACAAATCTCATGTGAGAAGATATTATTATTCCCATTCTGTAGGGAAGGACGCTTAGGACTAGAGAGGTTAAGTGACTTGCTCAAGGGGGCATAGCTACAATTAAAGAAAGAAAAAGAAATTGATAGAACTGGGTCTAGAGGCCAAATTTTTTATTTCAAATCCCAGTCCTTGGTTTCCTCTTATCACCTCTACCTCATCTTTGATGACCCAGAAAGTAATGCAAAACGAGCGAAAGCAGAGGGGAACTGAGAGTGTGTGAAGCACTTAGAGGCAGGAGGCCTGGACATTGCAAAGCACTTACAACCCTGCAGTGAGAGGGTAGCTGCAGACAGAAGAACTCTTTGTGAAAGTGACAATAATGACTGAACTTCCAACCCTCCAATAACTAGGAAACCAGGCATACAACCATTTTAATTCCTAAATTCTGACTATTATATTGCTCTGTACTAACAGAAGCATATTGAATACTTATAGTATTCATTTAGTTACTATGTGCTAGTTACAGTGCCAAAACAGTTGAGATAAAAAAAGAGCAATGATTAAAATTTTCCAAAGTAGAATTAAGTGGCTAACATTTACTAAGCCTTTTACACGTAGCATCTCATTTAATCCTCACAGAGCTCCTGAAGAAGTGTCATCAGAATAACATTTCATAGAAGAGGAAACTGAGGCACAGAAAGGCTAAACATATTGTCCTAAAGTTACAGAATAAATGGTGGAGGCAGAATAAGAACCCAGGCAGCCTAGTTCTATATCCTGCGCTCTTCACCACCACTCAGTCCTTCCTGCCTGATCTTGCTTGGCTGGAAGTCACATGCAGTGATGCAGAGAGACCAATAATACTAATTAATTCCAGGAACTATTTGTTGAATGCTCATTAATACATGAAGCCCAGGGGCAAATTCTCACAACTCCATGAAATACACTCATCTTCATTGTCTTTTTCAAACGCAGAAACAGAGACTCAGAGAAGTGAATTTACTTGTCCAAGGTCACAGAACTCTACCTTAGCTAATGTTAACCTGGTGCTTACTACCTATCTATCCGAAATTGTTCTAAGCACTAACTCATCTAATCCTCATAGTAACACTATGAGGTAAATTCCATTATTACCCATCGTTCTTCATTCTTTTTTTTTTTTTTTTTTGAGATGGAGGCTCACTCTGTTGTCCAGGCTGGAGTGCAGTGGCGCTATCTTGGCTCACTGCGACCTCCGCCTCCCAGGTTCAAGCAATCCTCTTGCCTCAGCCTCCCAAGTAGCTGGGATTACAAGTGTGCCCCACCACACCCGGCTAATTCTTGTATTTTTTAGTAGAGATGAGGTTTCACCATGTTGGTCAGGCTAGTCTCGAACTCCAGGCCTCAAGGGATCCACCTGCCTTGGTCTCCCAAAGGGCTAGGATTACGGGCGCACTAACTTGTCCAAGGTCCCACACTAGTAAGCAGCAAAGCCAAGATTCGATCTAGCTTAAAGTCTTCCTCGAAACAACTTAATGCTGACACTTGCCTACATAATGGTGGAGCAGTCATTCAAATCCAGGTCTAACTCCTGTGTGACAAGGATGGCTCTCAAAACTGCTGCAGTGCAGAGAGGCTCTAGAAAAGCGGAGAATAACAAATGCTCTGGGGACTGCGAGGAAGAGGCATTTAAACTGCATCTTGAAGGAAGAAGTACTTGCTGTACAAAAAGAGCCATCATGCAATTTAATGTTTGTAAAATAAATGAAAAAGAAGTAACCTTATCCAACAGAAGACTTTTAAAAAGATGGCCCAGTAATGAAGAGCAGAGAAATTAAACTTTCTTTCCCATAGCAGGCTTTAAAGGGACTGAAGCCTGCTATCACTCGCCTGCTACAGCTTGGGCTTCTAAAGCCTCCAAACTCTCCTTACAATTCCCCCATTTCACCTGTCCCAAAACCGGACAAGTCTTACAGATTAGCTCAGGATCTGCGCCTTACCAACCAAATTGTTTTGCCTGTCCACCCTGTGGTGCCCAACCCGTACACTCTTTTGTCTTCAATACCTTCCTCCACAAGTCACTATTCCGTTCTTGATCTTAAAGATGCCTTTTTCACTATTCCTCTGCACCCCTCGTCCCAGACTCTCTTTGCTTTTACCTGGTCTGACCCTGACACTCATCAGCCCCAACAGCTTACCTGGGCTGTGCTGCCAAAAGTCTTCAGGGACAGCCCTCATTACTTCAGCCAAGCCCTTTCTCATGATTTACTTTCTTTCCACCCCTCTGCTTCTCTCCTTGTTCAATATATTGATGACCTTCTACTTTGTAGACCCTCCTTTGAAGCCCCTCCTTTGAATCTTCTCAGCAAGACACCCTCCTGCTCCTTCAACATTTATTCTCCAGGGGATATCAGGTCTCTTCTTCCTTACTCTACTCTTTACAACAAGGCTTTACGCAGTCACCCCTGCCTTCTTGGACAGCACCTCACAAACTTACACCATTATCCATTATCTACCCAACTCCTATAAAGCAACCCCTTCCCCATCTCCCTACGCTGACTCCTTTTTAGATTCACTCTGCCTGCACCCAGGTGATTAAAAAGCTTTATTGCTCACACAAAGCTTGTTTGGTGGTCCCTTCACACAGACACGCTTGACAGGTTTCATTAGAAAGTACTCTTGATGAAGGAAATTAATTTTGACCACATATTTTAAAAAATCAACAAAGAATCGATAGGCGCAATTTGCCTTTTGTAACATTAAAAATCAGTTAATTCTGACTTCCAATATTGGTTTCCTTCAGAGACCTTTGCAAGACACTCTTTCAGGTCCTGAAACACAGCCACTTACACACCAAAACGAGCTGGGGAATTCAGGCTAAGAACTAGAAGGAACAGGGGCCCGAGTACAAGTTGTGGCTCAAACGCCGTAGAGCTGGGGTTTCTTTTTTCCTGGCAAACTGATTTATGACCACACGAAGGGCAGCTGCAGAACCAGTTAGACTATAAGCACTATTCCCAAACAGCCCTAGAGGAAGGACCATACAGGGATTGGAATGGCAAGGGGAACTCTGGGGATCATCGCTTGTTCCCAAGTTCCGTGAGACGCCTCAAGTCCTAATTCTTGCAGCAGCCAGGGTCCCCATGGATCCCGCTGCCCAAAACGTGCGAGCCCGGGGAGTTGGCACAGCCTCAAGGCAGCCCGACAAGGTGCCTCCACGCCCCCTTGCGGACCCAAATGATTGAGGACGATGTGCCAATTAACTGATAGGTGCAGGGTTTCAGAAATGCTCTCTCAGTTTAACCCCACAAAAGTCCTTGAAATGAGGCGTGGTGATCAGCCCTGTTTTACAGATGTAAAACACCGAGGCTCAGGGGAGTGAAGGAAGACTTGTCAGCAAAAAGGAAAACCTAGTGAAGGCCATCGTTGGTCTTGCTCCTTTTAGCAAGGAATAGAGGGGCTGGGGTCTCCTCGGGACCTCACACCGACCCCTCTTGCTCTCTTGGCGGATGAGGTGCAGGCTGTCAGCCGGGAGGCCTGGCAGCGTCCAGGTACACGGGAAGACGGACAGCGCGGTGGGTGGCAGGGAGTCTGTCGGGCACAGGGCTGCAGCAGCCAGGCTAGGGCGCAGCGCGCACCACCCGCTCGTCGGCTTCTGCCAAGCAGCCCCGCGTGGCGAGTCCTCAGGGACCCGGGCTGCCGCCGCTAAGCGCGGGCGCACCGAGAACCATCCACGCGCCTGCAGCCGTCCGGGCGCCCCACGCGAGTCGCAAGCCACGAGCCAGGGAGCGCGTGCGCGCAGGACTGCAGCGGGCACGCGTTGGCAGTGCCATCGTGAGCTCACCCGCTGTGTCTCTTGCCTTACCGTAGCTGCTCCCCGGTGACCAAGACCTCAGCCATGCGCTCCAGCTCCCTTTGCTGCGCCCCGCCACTCCCGTTGGTACTGCTGTCACTGGCAGCACTGCCAGTGCTGCCGCCCTCCTCCATGGTTGGGGCCGTGCGGCTACCACTGGCTCCGCTGTCCGCCGAGGGTTTGGGTGCTCGGATCAGTCTGCCCTCACAGACGCCTCCCGCGCCATCTTTGTTCGGGGCAGCTCCGCTGCTCTGACTGGATTGGCTGGAGAGGGAATCCCTGTGGGTAGGCAGACGCGTTGGGCTAGTCCGGCCCCAGAAACTTGAGCTTGGGGGCGTGGCTAGAGCACCTCGTGGTCGGGGGGCGGGGCCGATGGAGCAAAATATAAACATCTGGGCGGGGCGCTGCTTCCGAGCTGTATGTGCTGCTGGAGGCTGAATTTGGTGAGCTTCTCTTTCCCCACAAAGCTCACGCTGTAGAATCCTAGGGACAAGGCTGGAGGTTACTAGTGTGAAGGCGTTTTTATTGTACGTTCCATACCCCAAGTTGCCAAAGAACAAAACATAATTCAACAATCTGGCCAAATGGTCAACAGTGAAGGTTATACATGTCATTGCAGGGCATGGAGAAATTAAACATTCTTCTCTCCCCAACCTCTCTCACCAAAGACGACTTGTTTGTCTTATGTTGTAATCAATAAGGAACGCAGGCCTAGGAATCAGTCCGACCTGGGATCCAGCTCCACTCCCGTGATGTCCTATTTAAATGTGTTTAATCCTCCCTTACAAAATGAAAATAATTACGGCTACCACTTTTTGACATCTGCTGCATTAAAGATACTTCAGATATGTTATTACCTCATTTAATTATTACAATAAATCATAAAATGGATATTGGTGTTGGTTTTGCATCAGGATGCAGGCTTGGAGAGGTGAAGTTACTTGTCTAAAGCAAGCAAGTAATAAGTATAAGAAGAGCCGGGCACAGCGGCTCATGCCTGTAAACCCAGCACTTTGGGAGGCTGAGGTGGGCAGATCACCTGAGGTCAGGAGTTCCAGACCAGCCTGACCAATATGAAGAAACCCCATCTCTACTAAAAATACAAAATTAGCCAGGCGTGGTGGTGCATACATGTAATCCTAGCTACTTGGGAGGCTGAGGCAGGAGAATCGCTCGAACCCGCGAGGCGGAGGTTGCTGTGAGCCGAGTTCGGGTGAGCCGAGTTAGTGCCATTGCACTCCAGCCTAGGCAGCACAAGCGAGACTCCGTCTCAAATAATAATAATAAGTATAAGAAGAAATCTAACCCAGGCCATTCTGGCTTCAAAGTTATGCTTTGAAAAGACTAAAAGACTGCCTCTTAAAATGGGGATACAATGGTATTGTCTACCCGTAAAAGATTATGAAAGGAAATTTGATTAGTACCAAATAAATGTTCCGTTTTTCTGTTTCATGCAGAGTTGGAGTTGGTCTGCAGGAAGGCGAAGTAATGTTTATGGCAGTATTCATGTGTGTTGAGCATTTATTCTGTGCTTTACATTGTTCTAAACACCTTATCCTCACAAAACCCTGGAATTTGGTATTATTTTCAACTTACAAATGAGAAAGCTTAAGTATAGAAAGATGAAGTAATTTGCCTACAAAGTTAGGCAGCCCTTAAACCCTGGTTCCGCAGATTCCCAAGGCCATACTCAGCCCCACTCCAGAAAAAGAATAGTTGTCCAACTCCCTTGAGCATCCATGAGCAGACCTGCTCTGACTCTGCATGAGACAGATGTTAGGTGACTCTTTTGCCAAAGGAAATTATTAAAGTTTCTTAACTTTTTAAATAGGCCACAATAGACATGTAGACCAAGGCAGACATAGTTCTAGGTGACTGTAATTCTAAGAGCCTTATTCTGCATAAAATATATAAATCATTGAACAGAAGTCCCAGAGTTAATGAGATTAAAAGGTGTCTGTTGCTCATGTTTTAATCTTTTAACGACTAAATAGAATATCAAGAGTTTGCACAGCCTTCTCAGTCAAACATGCGATTTCTATCTCAATTCTGTCGTTTGCTAATTTTGCAACCTTACGCTAGTTATTTCTCTTAGCCTCCCTTTCCTATCGATAAAACTGGAATTATAATTTCTACTTCATAGGGATGTTGTGTGGCGTAAATGAAATAACGTAATCCCAGTTCTTTGGGAAGCTAGGGCGGGAGGATTGCTTGAGGCCAAGAGTTCAATACCAGCCTGCGCAACATAGCAAGACCCTGTCTCTACAAAAAAAAAAAAAACCCAGGCATGGTGGTGCATACCTGTAGTCCCAGCTACTTGAGAGGCTGAGGTGGAAGGATCACTTGAGCCCAGGAGTTCAAGGTTACAGTGAGCTACGATTGCACCATCGCATTCCAGTGTATGTAACAGAGCAAGACCCTGACACGTAAAAAAAAAGAAAAAAGAAATAACATTAAAATTTCTGTTACGTAAAGTTTCTAAGATCCATGTCAGTAACACAAATTTGTAAGTTTAAGATAAAAAAGCACCTTAACATAAAGAAAAGAAAATTCAAGTCAGGAAAATACCTGATACTATTTTTCCAGTGACAGTGAGAGAGCATGATTTATTTTTCTTGCCTGACAAGAAGTGTGTGTAGGGGGCGGTGTGTGTATAGGTAGGTATATGTGAACAGGAAATGGGAACCGGTTTGCTATTATTATTTTAACCTTTCAACATATGACACACATCATGCTCCACTGGGTAAGAAGACAGATCCTTTTTCCTAACTTAGGGAAAAATTGGTGAGCCACAACCTGAGGACATGTCCATGACTGTGAGCCCAGGAGCAACTGGTTTCAGTAAACTGTAATTTTTAGATATTGATCAAGGAGAAAAGGACACTGATATGGCAATTAATTCAGCATAAATATTTTAGAAAAACAATTCTGACAAACCTTGGTTTGATTCTTGGCCATGTTTGGGCAAGTTCATTATCTTCTCTGAATTTGCTGTCCTCTTTTGCAAAGTTAAGATAATAACACCAATTCCATTGGGTTATTGGGAGGATTAAATAAAATTTACTGAAAGCACTTATTACAGGTGGGAACTATTAAGTGTGCACTTTCTCTTCTAGCTCTCCACACCTACCTCTTTCATGCCTTCTGTTTTGGTGCTTTGGGGCCAGTGCTTCTCAAAGGTTTGGTGGGGCAGAACCAGCTGTGTGTGTGTGTGTATGCTTTCAACCCATTGAAACCTGATACTTTGATGAAATACAACAATAAAAATGAAGCCAGGTGCAGTGGCTCATGTCTGTCATCCCAGAACTTTTGGAGGGCGAGGCGTGCAGATCACTTGAGGCCAGGAGTTCAAGACCAGCCTGGCCAACGTGGCGAAACCCTGTCTCTACTAAAAATATAAAAATTAGCCAGGCGTGTTGCCAGGTGCTTGTAATCCCAGCTACTTGGGAGGCTGAGGTGAGAGAATTGCTTGAACCTGGGAGGCAGAGGCTGCAGTGAGCCGAGATCATGCCCAGTTAGCAAACCACACTAGGAGTAGCACTGGTGTAATAAACTCTTCCTAAGGGTCAGCAGCAATGTGAGAAGGAGATGAATTGAATTGATAAAACATGTGAAAGAATATTGTCAGCTATGAAGCTTAATATGTTAGCTGTCATGCTTATTGTTGCTTTTAATATGCATTTGTATTATTCCTGCTTGAATTTTATTTATTATTTTTTGAGACAGAGTCTCTCTCTATCAGCCAGGCTGGAGTGCAGTGGCGCAATCTCGGCTCACTGCAGCCTCTGCCTCCTGGGTTTCAGCAATTCTCCTGCCTCAGCCTCCTGGGTGGCTGGGATTCCAGGCATGTGCCACCAGGTCCGGGTAACGTTTTTGTATTTGTAGTAGAGATGGGGATCTCACCATGTTGGTCAGGCTGGTCTCGAACTCCTGACCTCAGGTGACCTTCCCACTGGCCTCCCAAAGTGCTAGGATTACAGGCATAAGCCACTGTGCCTGGCCATCCTGCCTGATTTTAAAGACTAACTGAAATGCCACCTTCTCTGTGCTATTCTCCTGCACTTCTCCAAGCAGTTTATTGCTATTTATTGCCCAAGGGATTCACCTTGCCCACTGCCTAGAAAGAGTCGATTCATCAAGATGGGGGAATTGCAATAGAGAAAGAGTAATTCATGCAGAGCCGGCTGTGCCAGAGACCAGTGGTATTTTTTGTTGTTGTTTGTTTGTTTGTTTTTAATTATACTTTAAGTTCTGGGATACATGTGCAGAATGTGCAGGTTTATTACATAGGTATATATGTGCCATGGTGGTCCACTGCACCCATCAACCCATCATCTACATTAGGTGTTCCTCCTAATGCTATCCCTTCCCTATCCCCAACCCCTTGACAGTCCCTGGTGTGTGATGTTCCCCTCCCTGTGTCCATGTATTCTCATTGTTCAACTTCCTCTTATGAGTGAGAACATGCGGCATTTGGTTTTCTGTTCCTGTGTTAGTTTGCTGAGAATGATGGTTTCCAGCTTCATCCATGTCCCTGCAAAGGACATGAACTCATCCTTTTAATGGCTACATAGCATTCCATGGTATATATCTGCTACATTTTCTTTATTCAGTCCATCATTGAAGGGCATTTGGGTTGGTTCCAAGGCTTTGCTATTGTGAATAGTGCTGCAATAAACATACATGTGCATGTGTCTTTATAGTGAAATGATTTATAATCCTTTGGGTATATACCCAGTAATGGGATTGCTGGGTCAAATGGTATTATGCACCCAACAAACATATGAAGAAAAACTCATGATCACTGGTCATTGGAGAAATGCAAATCAAAACCACAGTGAGATACCATCTCACACCAGTTAGAATGGCGATTATTAAAAAGTCAGGAAACAACAGATGCTGGAGAGGATGTGGAGAAGTAGGAACACTTTTTTTGGTTTTGTTTTGTTTTGTTTTGATTTATACTGTTGGTGGGAGTGTAAATTAGTTAAACCATTGCGGCAGACAGTGTGGCGATTTCTCAAGGATCTAGAACCAGAAGACCAGAGTTTTAGTATTACTCAAATCAGTCTCCCCAAGCATTCGGTGAGAAGTGTTTCAGGACAACTTGGTGGGTAGGGAGAGCCAGTGAGCCAGGAGTGCTGATTGGTCAGGGATGAAATCACAGGGAGTCAGAGCTGTCTCCTTGCACTGAGTCAGTTCCTGGGTGGGGGACCCCCAGATCAGATGAGCCAGTTAATCGATCTAGGGGGTGCCAGCTGATCCATCAAGTTCAGGGTCTGCAATATATCACAAGCACTGATCTTAGGAGCAGTTTAGGGAGGGTCAGAATCTTGTAGCCTCCAGCTACATGATCCCTAAACTATAATTTCTAATCTTATGGCTAATGTTAGTCTTACAGAGGCAATCTAGTCCCCAGGCAAGAAGGAGGTCTGCTTTGTGAAGGGGCTGTTACCATCTTTGCTTTAAACTATAACCTAAGTTTCTCCCCAAGTTAGTTCAGCCAACACCCAGGAATGAACAAGGACAGCTTGGATGTTAGAAGCAAGACGGAGCTGGTTAAGTTAGTTTTGCTGTCTTAGTCATAATTTTACAAAGGCAGTTTCACTCTTTCCTACAAATGTACATCTTTTTTTCCCTTCTTCTTCTTTTTTTTTTTTTTTTTGAGACTCAGTTTCACTCTTGTCGCGCAGGTTGGAGTGCAATGGCGCAACCTTGGCTCAATGCAACCTCCACCTGCTGAGTTCAAGCGATTCTCCTGCCTCAGGTTCCCGAGTAGCTGGGATTACAGGCGTGTGCCACCACATCTGGCTAATTTTTGTATTTTTAGTAGAGACAAGGTTTCACCATGTGGCCAGGCTGGTCTCGAACTACTGACCTCAGGTGATCCACCCACCTCAGCCTCCCAAAGTGCTGAGATTACAGGCGTAAGCCACAGCGCTCGGCCCAAATATACATCTTCTTACAGAAGATTTAAATTGTTCTTAACTATTAATGAAGTCCTGATTCTTCAGCTACCACAATTTTTATTCCCTTTGTGAATGGAAGATTGATGATTTAGCAATATTCTGTGCAGATCTTTCTGTTTGTAAATCCTTTAAGAAGGGGCTTATCTTTTAAAAATAAATGTAAAAGCCCAGGCACAGCGGTTCATGCCTGTAATCCCAGTACTTTGGGAGGCCAAGGTAGGTGGATCACCTGAGGTCAGGAGTTCAAGACCAACCTGGCCAACATGGTGAAACCCCGTCTCTAATAAAAATACAAAAATTAGCCGGATATGGTGGCGCACACCTGTAATCCCAGCTACTCCGGAGGCTGAGGCAGGAGAATCACTAGAACCCAGGAGGCGGAGATTGCAGTGAGCCCAGATCGCACCACTGCACTCCAGTCAGAGCGACAGAGGGAGACTCCATCTCTAAATAAATAGATAAATAAATAAATGTAAAAATAGAGAAAAGTACAATTTCCATGGCTTTTTTCATTCACACCCATTTTTAATATTTTTTGTCATATTTGAGTAATCTTTTTGTAGTGATAGAAATAAAACATTACAAATAAAGCTGAAATCCTCTTGTCCTTCATTTCCAACCCTGCTCACCTCCCAGAAAGTCTTATTAATCTTAACCTTGGGTCACGCATTGTCTTGAATACCTTGATATATGCTGCCACCTAGTGATTGCTTTCGCAATGACATTAAATGCTTGTAGGTTATAGAAAAAGGGTAACCCCCGAGGAGGGTTTGTTGGGAAATTTGGGGTGGAGGCTGCGGTGTGTCATATTATTGGGAATGCTACTCGGTTTAGTGATTGAAGACTAGGAATGCTAGATATTCTCACTTGTTTGGGACAACAACTCACAAAAAAATTGGGTTGGCCCAAATCCTTAATGTTTTACTTATGAGATATTTTTGTCACAATTTTAGTATGTAGGCTGGGTTCGGTAACTCAGACCTGTGATACCAGCACTTTGGGAGCCTGAGGAGGGTGGATCACCTAAGCTTATGGGTTTGAGACCAGCCTGGCCAACATGGTGAAACCTCAAGAAAAATACAAAAAATTAGCCGGGTGTGGTGGCGCATGCCTGTGGTCCCAGCTACTTGGGAGTCTGAATGAGAGGATTACTTGAGCCTGGGAGGCGGGGGTTGCAGTAAGCTGAAATCGCACCACTGTACTCTAACCTGGGTGACAGAGTGAGACCCGTCTCAAAAAAAAAAAAAAAATTATTGTATAATCCTCAATGGTCAGGAATGTAACTATTGTGTACATTGAGAAAAGATTGTTCTATTCTAAGTATTACTAAGAACGGTTTATCACTGCATAAAATCACTCCTCTTTTGTGCCATTTGTGTGGCATACACACCTCCAGTATAACACAACTTCAGTCTGCATTTGGAGCTGTCGCATGTGGGGTGATTCTAGGTATGTGTTGAATAGGAATATATTATTTAGCCAAAGTTTAAAACGCTAAGTATAAAAAAGAAGTGATGGCAATATTCAGCTAAATATTGTCTTAATTTTCTTACTCTAAAATTATTCATTATGAGTAGTTGTAAACATCTGACTACAACTATCACATTAGGCCTTCTACTGTAATCATTTAAATACTGAAATATACATTATTACACATAATTTCTTTTTTAATACTCTGTTGGCATTGTATTGATTTTTCATATTACATACACAGCAAGGTTATGTTATCTATTAATTCAATGACAACAAAATAAAATGAGAGTTACATATCTGTTATTTATTTATTTATTGAGACATAATCTTGCTCTGTCACCCAGGCTGGAGTGCAGTCATGCAATCTCAGCTCACTGCAACCTCTGCCTACTGGGTTCAAGCAATTCTTGTGCCTCAGCCTCCCAAGTAGCTGGGATTACAGGCGCCCACCACAACACCCGGCTGATTTTTGTATTTTTAGTAGAGACAGGGTTTCACCACATTGGCCAGTCTGGTCTCGCACTCCTGACCTCAGGTGATCTGCCTGCCTCAGCTTCCCAAAGTGCTGGGATTACAGGCTTGAGCCACCGCGCCCAGCCACATATCTGTTATTTTTAAAGGAGACACTGAATTAGATAAGATTGAGAATTTTTTAGCTGGAATAACAATAAGATTATATTTATTGAGCTCTTGCTATGTGCCGTGTTCAAAAAGTATTACATTTATATCTCAAAATAACCCTGTGAGTTGGCTATTTTCTTTCCCATTTTCAGATGAAGAAATTGAGGCCAAAAGAGGACTAGGCAAGTCTTCTGTAGTAGATGATAGAGGTTGGGTTTGAACCCAGCCTCTCTGGCTTTAGGGGCCCCGCTGGAAGTTTCTCCATTCTACTGCCTCTTCATAGAGGCAGTAGATCACTGGGCCCCAAGCTCTTCCCACAGGCCAGCCGCTCTCTTCTATGTGCTTTACTGGCCTCATCACAACCCTGTGATGTAGGTGGTATTACCTCCAGGCTGCCTAGCCACTGAGAGCCCCAACTGTCTCCACTATTGGCTGTTTCAGACCAAGAATGTGATGGTAACATCAACTTCACAGGATTGAATGGGAAATTCGAAGGAGCTTTGAAGTGCTGTACATGGTATCAGTTCTATCCCCCTACGGGCTTGGATAATCAGCTAGTGCTTTCTAACTACATCAGATAAAGGGGAGCCAGGCACAGTGGTAAGCTACTTGGGAGGCTGAGGTGGGAGGATCACTTGAGCCAGGAATTCCAGGCCATCTGGGCAACATAGTGAGACTCCATCTCTTTTAAAAAAACAAAAAAACAAAAAAAACGCCGGGCGCGGTGGCTTACGCCTGTAATCCCAGCACTTTGGGAGGCCGAGATGGGCAGATCATGAGGTCAGGAGATTGAGACCATCCTGGCTAACACGGTGAAACCCCGTCTCTACTAAAAAAAAATATTAGCCGGGCCTGGTGGCGGGCACCTGTGGTCCCAGCCACTCGGGAGGCTGAGGCAGGAGAATGGCGTGAACCCAGGAGGCAGAGCTTGCAGTGAGCCGAAATCGCACCACTGCACTCCAACCTGGGTGAGAGCGAGACTTTGTCTCAAAAAAAGAAAAAAAAAAAAGAAAAAGGAGGGGAAATGATGGCAGTTCTCTGAGATCACCCTGCTCTGACTCCTGCACTGTCATACTCCTCAGTCAGCATTATGTTATATAACCCACCATACTCCAATACAGCATGGAATAGATTTTATTTCTTAAGTGTATGTCTTCTCTCTCCTCCTAAATTATAAATAAGCATGGCACCTTTGTCATCCTTCTTTCTTCCTTTGTGGGGTCTAGCCCAGTTCTAGGCACAGAAAATGTACTTATTCAGTGCCTTGCAACATTAAAATATTATTTTGTATTCAAATGAAAATACCATTAATGAAGAAGTTATCAAATATCTTTATCTTTGTCCATCACAATAGATGACCTGGAAAAATCATTGAGTTTGATATAAATATTTGTGCTTACTGGAAAGTTTTGCTTGATAAAGGGCCACAAGAGTTCTCTCAACAGAGGCACTAAAAACAAAAGGTCAAAACTTTGCAGGTTGTCATAATAAAAAGTCTTAATACCCTAAAACAAACACAAAAACAGTATTATGACTATAACAGTTGGAAGTAATGCTGTCTTTAACAAACCCCCGTAGAGCACTTATTATGTGCGAGATACAATTCTAAGCGTTTCCCAATTTCTTTTCTTTTCTTTTTTCTTTTTTTCTGTCACCCAGCCTGGAGTGCAGTGGCATGGTCTCAGTTCACTGCAGCTTCCGCCTCCTGGGTTCAAGCAGTTCTCCTACCTCAGTCTCCCAAGTAGCTGGGACTACAGGTGCACGCCACCACACCTGACTAATTTTTGTATTTTTAGTAGAGACAGAGTTTCACTATGTTGGCCAGGTTGGTCTCGAACTCCTGACCTTGCGATCTGCCCATCTTGGCCTCCCAGAGTGCTGGGATTACAGGCGTGAGCCACTGCGCCCGGCCTGTTTCCCAAATGTTAAATCATTTAATCACAATGTTTCTATGAGACAGAGGCTAATCTTTTAGGATCTGTTTGCTCTCTGATTCCTAGATCCTTTCCTAGTTCTACTCTATGTCACAAGGGGCCGGACCCTGCCTGCTGCATTTCCCAGGCCCAGCCACTGAAATGTGGCTTCCAGTTAGATTCAGTTAATGGGAGGTACTGGTGGGAGACTGCAAAGCAGGCATAAAGGAGGAGTCAGGGCATTTCTCCTTCACATTCTTTGTTTCTGTGGCTTTAGGTCTTCCTCAACAGGTCCATTATATTTCCCAGGGGAACCACAGCTCCTAGGGACCAGGAACACTGCCCCTTTCTCTTGTCTCTCTGGCTTGAGGATGGTAGAGGCTTCCTGCTGTCACTATTCTCTCAGTTGCTTCTCCTTTCCTCTTCTTGGCTTCTCAGATCTTCTATTACACATAAAATCCATTTCCTATAATAAATTCTCCTCTCTTTTAAATGCTTAGTGAGTGTTCTGTGTTTCTGCTGGGATCCTGACTAGCTAGTATCATCATCTCTATTTTATATGAAAGGAAACCGAAGCAAAGTTAAGGAAATGTACCCCAAGGTCATATAACCAGTAAGTGGCAGAGCGAAGATTCCAACAGGCAGCAGAGTCCATGGCATCGCTATTAAACGTAAGTTAGAGATTATCCCCACTCCACCCGCAGGAGATGCTATATAAATCCACAGTTCTCAAACATTTTTTAGAAAAAAAAAAAAAACAGTCTCATTCTGTCATGCAGGCTGGAATGCAGTGATATGATCTGGGCTCACTGAAGCCTCCACCTCCCAAGTTGAAGTGATTCTCCTGCCTCAGCCTCCCAAGTAGCTGGGACTACAGACACACACCACCATGCTTGGCTAATTTTTAGTAGCCAGGTTTCACCTTGTTGGTCAGGCTGGTCTCGAACTCCTGACCTCAGGTGATCCACCTGCTTTGGCCTCCCAAAGTGCTGGGATTACAGGTATGAGCCACCATGCCCAGGCACACATGACTAATTTTTACATTTTTTAGTAGAGTTGGGGTTTCAGCATGTTGGCCAGACTGGTCTTGAACTCTTGACCTCCAGTGATCCTCCTGCCTTGACCTCCCAAAGTGCTGGGATAACAGATGTGAGCCACCACGCCTGGCCTCAAACTTTTTAGTCTTAGGACTCATTTACACTTCAAAAAATTATTCAGGGCCCCAGCGTGCTTTTGTTTATGTGGGATAACGAGAAAAATCTTTATTTTTTTTATTTTTATTTTTTGAGACAGAGTCTCGCTCTGTTGCCCAGGCTGGAGTGCAGTGGTGCAATCTTGGCTCACTGCAACCTCCAGCTCCTGGGTTCAAGACATTCTCCTGCCTTAGCCTCCTGAGTAGCTGTGATTACAGGCATGTGCCACCACCCTTGGCTAATTTTTGTATTTTTAGTAAAGATGGGGTTTCACCATGTCGGTTAGGCTGGTCTTGAACTCCTGACCTTGTGATCTGCCTGCCTCGGCCTCGCAAAGTGCTGGGATTACAGGCGTGAGCCACCGTACCTGGCCTGAGAAAAATCTTTAACATAGATAGAGAAACGCAACCCATCATATTTAGATGAACAACTATTCAAAAGAAATGGATTGCTGAGAAACTATGGCAGTCAGAGACAGTGCAATAATCTCTTTAGAGTGCTGCAGGAAAAAGCTATAAAAGCAGAATTCTAGACTATAAGGAATTTTTTTTTTTTTTGAGACAGAGTCTTGCTCTGTCACCCAGGCTGGAGTGCAATGGTTCAATCTCAGCTCATTGCAACCCCCGTCTCCCAGGTGCAGATTGTCCCGCCTCAGCCTCCTGAGTAGCTGGGATTACAGGTGTGTACCACCATGCCTGGCTATTGTATTTTTTAGTAGACACAAGGTTTCACCATGTTGGCCAGGCTGGTCTTGAACTTCTGACCTCAGGTTATCTGCCCACCTCTGCCTCCCAAAGTACTGGAATTACAGTTGTGAGCCACCGTGCCTGGCCAAGTATTTAAATGAAATTAAAATATTTCTTGGCCGGGTGCGGTGGCTCAAGCCTGTAATCCCAGCACTTTGGGAGGCCGAGACGGGCGGATCACGAGGTCAGGAGATCGAGACCATCCTGGCTAATACGGTGAAACCCCGTCTCTACTAAAAATACAAAAACTAGCCGGGCGAGGTGGCGGGCGCCTGTAGTCCCAGCTACTTGGGAGGCTGAGGCAGGAGAATGGCGGAAACCCAGGAGGCGGAGCTTGCAGTGAGCTGAGATCTGGCCACTGCACTCCAGTCCGGGCGACAGAGCGAGACTCCGCCTCAAAAAAAAAAAAAAAAAAAAAAAAAAAATTTCTTAAATTTTTAAATCATTTTTGTTTTTTACACAAAAAATAAACCTGCAAAAATATTTTAAGACAAAATAACACTAGTAAAATTTGTTTCCGGGAAACCTGCACTACAAGAAATGCAAAGGAAGTCTTTCATGCTGATGAGAATGGTACCACATTAGAAACTCAGAATTTAGGAAGAAATGAAGAGCATAACAAATGATATATGTATATCTCTTGGAAAATACAGATTTTTTTCCTCTTAATTTCTTTATTTTTATTTCTTATTTATTTATTTTTGATTTGGAGTCTTGCTCTGTCGCCCAGGCTGGAGTGCAATGGCGTGATCTCAGCTCACTGCAAACTTCACTTCCCGGGTTCAAGCAATTTCCTGCCTCAGCTTCCCGAGTAGCTGGGATTACAGGCGCATGCCACCATGCCTGGCTAATTTTTGTATTTTTAGTACAGACGGGGTTTCACCATGTTGGCCACGCTGGTCTCAAACTCCTGACCTCAGGTGATCCACCTGCCCTGGCCTCCCAAAGTGCTGGGATTATGGGCATGAGCCACTGTGCCTGGCCTTAATTTCTTTAAAATATATGTACAACAATCTTAAAGCAAAATTATAACATTGTTGGGTTTATAATCAGCAGGATACTAAAGCTGGCATGTACTAGCTCATGAGAACCAATTGCTAAATTTTCAGGAAATTTATGAACCAGTTGAAGATACACTGGTAACTTGTAATTGGCCATGGTGGGAATATTTACACTATGGAAATCAGCAAACACTGTAAACTGGACCTTTTTCTTTAGATTCGGTTGTCAAACATTAACCAGCCACCATTGTCTATAATGTATGTAGATATGATACATACAGCAACTATAGCACAAGGGATGGAAAGACGGTCTTAAGGGATCTATATGACTGCAAGTTCTCTACGTGATAAATGAACTGATCAGTGTGAACTCTAAGTGTGCAGTGAAAAGTTAAGGATGTAGATTTTAACCTCTACAATAACGACTGAAAAAAAATGCAAAAAGAAAGGGCTAAAGTGACAATAGATAAATTGTAATGAAATTCTTTTAAAAATTCAAATAGTCGTCCGCTGGGCGCGGTGGCTCAAGCCTGTAATCCCAGCACTTTGGGAGGCCGAGACGGGCGGGTCACGAGGTCAGGAGATCGAGAGCATCCTGGCTAACACGGTGAAACCCCGTCTCTACTAAAAAAAATACAAAAAAAAAAAAAAAAAAAAACTAGCCAGGCGAGGTGGCGGGCGCCTGTAGTCCCAGCTACTTGGGAGGCTGAGGCAGGAGAATGGCATAAACCCGGGGGGCGGAGCTTGCAGTGAGCTGAGATCGCGCCACAGCACTCCAGCCTGGGCGACAGAGCGAGACTCCGTCTCAAAAAAAAAAAAAAAAAAAAAAAATTCAAATAGTCCACAAGCGGGCAAAAAGCGAGGGAAATAAGAAAGAGTAGGGGAAAAAACAAATAAGAAAATAGTATTTTCACCAGGAAGTCTCAATACATTCAAAATGATTGAAATCATAGACAGTATGTATGTTCTCCACATATAAGCAATACCATAATGGCATTAAATTAAATTAAACCATGATAGTATTAAATTAAAAATTAGTAAAAGATCTAGGAAATCACAAATACTTGGAAATACAATCCACTTCCAAATAATCCATGGATCAAATAAGTAATCACAAGAATTACAAAACATTTCAAACTGTGTAATAATGAAAGATAACTTTCCGGCCGGGCGCGGTGGCTCACAACTGTAATCCCAGCACTTTGGGCGGCCAAAGCGGGTGGATCACCTGAGGTCAGGAGTTCAAGACCAGCCGGGCCAACAAGGCGAAACCTGTCTCTACTAAAAATACAAAAATTAGCTGGGCATGGTGGCAGACACCTGTAATGCCAGCTACTTGGGAGGCTGAGGAAGGAGAATAGCTTGAACCCAGGGGGCAGAGGTTGCAGCGAGACGAGATTGCGCCACTGCACTCCAGCCTGTGTGACAGAGTGAGACTCTGTCTCCAAAAAGATAAAGAAAGAAAAGAAAAGAAAGATAACTCTCCAATACTTCAGTTACATCTCCACATTTGTGGGATGTAACTAGAGCAGAGCTTAGAGGAAAATTAATAGTTTTAAGTATTTATATTAGAAAAGAAGAAAGGTCTAACACAATGATAAGAATCTAGAAAAAGAAGAGTAAAGCAAACACAAAGTAAATAGAAATTAGTATTTAATAAATATTCCTTCTCTTTCTTTTACTTAGGGCAGGAGAAAACTTTTGGGGGTGATGAGAATGTGCAGAATATTAAAAACCAAATACGCAGACTATTCTCATCACCCCAAAAAGTTTTCTCCTGCCCCTAAGAAAGAGAAGGTATCAGTGTGTACATGTGCCAAAAGATTAAATTGTATACTTTAAACAGATGCAGTTTATTTTACTTAATTTATACCTCAAAAGGGTTGATTAAAAAAACAAAGGAGCCCTGAGGTAAAAGTGTGTTCTGTAAATGTGGCAAGGTATGGGTTATGGTATCTGGGGGCAATGGAGATTTAAGGTCTTATGGGCCTTGGTAAGGACTTTGGTTTTTATTCTAAAGGAGATCAGAATCCACTGAAGCATTTTGCACAGAGAAATGCCAAGATTCTGACTTACATTATCGCAGGGACTGCATGAGATAGCATATACAGGGTACTCAGTTATTGTTTTTTGTTGTTGTTGTTGTTGTTTGTTTGTTTGTTTTTGAGACGGAGTCTCGCTCTGTCGCCCAGGCTGGAGTGCAGTGGCGCGATGATCTCGGCTTACTGCAAGCTCCGCCTACCGGGTTCACGCCATTCTTCTGCCTCAGCCTCCCGAGTAGCTGGGACTACAGGCACCCACCACCACACCTGGCTAATTTTTTTTTTTTTGTATTTTGTATTTTAAGTAGAGACGGGGTTTCACCATGTTAGCCAGGATGGTCTCGATATCCTGACCTCGTGATCTGCCCGCCTCGGCCTCCCAAAGTGCTGGGATTACAGGCGTGAGCCACCGCGCCCTGCCTATACAGGGTACTCAGTTAAGTGCTTAACTCAGTAAATATTGAATAAATATTCCTTCACTTTCCTTTTCTAAGGCAGCGGAAGAAAAAAAGGGCAAAGCAGGCTGTTGTACAAAACATTAAATAATACCGCCATCTAGTGGGGAAAAAATCCTGATTGTTTTATAAGCAAAATCTTGGAAGTTTAACAAAAGATGTGAAGTTAAAATTTAAGTTACTCTAGTTTTCACAGAATGAAATGAATCTTGCTGTAAACCAGAACTTGCTTATTTGAAACAAAGTAATACAGTTTCCAAGACACTGCTTTATTCTATTTCTCCAACTGCCTGCAATTCTTTCCTCTGGGGAGATACTTCTTGCAAAGCTTCCACCTCAAATGTTAGCAGGCTTTAACTTCAGCCCTTTTATCCGCTGCACATCACACTGTCCCTGGATGATCTCAATCATAGGCACTCTCATAACTACAATATATATACACTTTAAAGTTTTATATTTTAGCTTCTGGCAAGACCTTAATTCAAACTCCAAGTTCACTGTTTTCCATGCTATCTCCAGATTATTATTATTATTATTATTATTTAGTATTTTTTTTTTTTTTACTTATTTTTTTGAGACGGAGTCTCGCTCTGTCGCCCAGGCTGGCGTGCAGTGGCGCGATCTCGGCTCACTGCAAGTTCCGCCTCCCGGGTTCACGACATTCTCCTGCCTCAGCCTCCCGAGTAGCTGGGACTACAGGCGCCTGCCACCACACCCAGCTAATTTTTTGTATTTTTAGTGGAGACGGGGTTTCACCATGTTAGCCAGGATGGTCTCGATCTCCTGACCTCGTGATCTGCCCGCCTCAGCCTCCTAAAGTGCTGGGATTACAGGCTATCTCCAGATTATTATTATTATTTTTAAAATAGGGCCTGGGGCCGGGCGCGGTGGCTCAAGCCTGTAATCCCAGCACTTTGGGAGGCCGAGACGGGCGGATCACGAGGTCAGGAGATCGAGACCATCCTGGCGAACACTGTGAAACCCCGTCTCTACTAAAAATACAAAAACTAGCCGGGCGAGGTGGCGGGCGCCTGTAGTCCCAGCTACTCGGGAGGCTGAGGCAGGAGAATGGCGTAAACCCGGGAGGCGGAGCTTGCAGTGAGCTGAGATCCGGCCACTGCACTCCAGCCTGGGCGACAGAGCGAGACTCCGCCTCAAAAAAAAAAAAAAAAAAAAAAAAAATAGGGCCTGGGCATGGTGGCTGGTGCCTGTAATCCCAGCAGTTCGGGAGGCCGAGGCGGGTGGATCACCTGAGGTCAGGAGTTCAAGACCAGCCTGACTAACATGGTGAAACCCTATCTCTACTAAAAATACAAAAAACATTACCTGGGCGTGGTGGCAGACACCTGTAATCCCAGCTACTGAGGAGGCTGAGGCAAGGGAATCGCTTGAACCTAGGAGGTGGAGGTTGCAGTGAGCTGAGATCGTGCCATTGCACTCCAGCCTGGGTGACAGAGCAAGACTCTGTCTCAAAAAAAAACAAATAAAAATAAAAAATAAAAAAAGAAATAGGGTCTCACTGTTACCCAAGGTGTAGTGTAGTGGTGCAATCATAGCTTATTGCAGTCTCAAGCACCTGGGATCAAGTGATCCTCCTGCCTTAGCCTCCTGAGTAGCTGGGACTGCAGGCATGTGCCACAACAACTAATTTTTATTTTATTTAAAGATTTTTTTTTTTTTTTTTTGTAGAGATGGAGATCTCACTATGTTGCTCAGGCTGGTCTCAAACCCCTGGCCCCAAGCAGTCTTCCTACCTGGGCCTCCCAAAGTGCTAGCATTACAGGCAAGAACCACCATGGCCAGCCCAAATTACTTCTTAAATCCAGCTACCTTCGTCACTCATTTGGCCTCTTAGCAGGTCTCCTTGCTTCTATTCTTGTCTCCCTTTAATCTGTGTCACAAAATAGAATGATCAACTCTTTCCTTCTCCTTTTCCCTCCCTTCTTCTCTTTCCTTTTTTCTTTCTCTTTCTTCATGTATGATTTATTACCTGTTCATCTGAAGTTATTGTCTGTACACTGGGTTTTGTAAAGCTGAGGAAAATTTTAAAATGTTTTTAATTGCACATATTTAATGCATGAATATGTTCTCTGTGTTGAGATATATAAAGATAAATCAGAAATCCCTTTTTATCTACCCTTCTACTGCTCTCCTTAGAGGTAAAACATTGTTATAATTCATTAATTCATTCATTCAACAAATTGTTCAACAAATATATATATCATGATCCACTACATGCTGGGCACTTGCTTAATGATAACCAAAATCTTATCTTACTGAAGTCTATAGTCTGACAAAAAAGACATTAAGTAATCACACAAATAAATATAAAATTGCAATTTACTTAAAATTAAAAATGAGAAGATCTTCTACCATGAGAGCCTATATTAGAGAGATTTGACCTGATCAGGGAGATCAGAGAAAGATTTCTGAGAAGCGACTATTGATTTAGAGTTTAGCGTTCCAATACAGTAGCCACTAGCCACAGATGGATGTTTAAATTTAAATGAACTAAAATGGAATACAATTTAAAATTCAGTTTCTCATTCTCACTGTCCATATTTCAAGCACTGAAAAGCCACATGGGGCTAGTAATTACCACTTGAACTGTGCAGCTATAGAACATTTCCAACATCTCAGTCATTTCTATCAGACAGTGTTACCGGCTAGAGAATGAATAGGTGTCACCCAGATAAAGAACATAGGAAGAAAATGCCAGACAGAGCCCAGTATGGCAGGAGGCAATATGATGTAAATAAAAACCTAAAAAAACAAAAACAAAACAAAACAGAACAAAACAAAAACGAAAGTCAGCATGCCCAATGCTACAAAGAAACATTGAAGAAGAAAAGGGAAAGCCGTAGATGAGTCGGGCTAGGGTACACATGTTCCAAACTGCTGGAGGAAAAAATCAAACAAAAGCGATCCAATGAAAGATAATGAAGAAAATAAGCAACAAAACAAATATGCCTATAAATAGAAAAAGAAAAAACGGTGGGAGAGATGAGGTCAGACATGACAGATACAAAAACCGTAAACCATGCTAAACTGTCTTAGGAAATATACGACATTCATCATAGCAGTTGCAGGGCTAGACAGGTGAATTAAATGCAGGTATAAGATGAACCACTATCTCTGCATTCTTTAAATCTTTAAGGGTAGCATTAATTTTTACCATTACCACTGTTATGTGATGCTGTTTTTAACTTCTGCATGAAGTCAATTTCAGTGTTCTACTTGGCCTTTTCTACTATAATTCTTTTTTATTTTTGTACAGATGGAGTCTCCCTGTTGCCCAGGCTGGTCCTGAACTCCTCGGCTCAGGCAATTCTCCTGCCTTGGCCTCCCAAAGGCATGAGCTACCATACTTGGCCTAGTAATTCTATCAGTGAAAGACCTAATATGAGGGGCTGCCAAATACTAAATATGTCATTCCAAATGGCACCGACATTTGGGAAGCAGGGAAATGATCTCTGATCTCTGATTGACTCTTTTCTGTGAATTATCTCCCATTACTGTGAAGATAGTGTATTTGCCATAAAGTCATGTGGTTTTTGCTCTATTCTGCCTCCTTGAGTGCTAACTCTTCTATTTGATGATTTTAGATGTCTCTATTTTGTGCTATTGGATATACACAAACGATGATTCTCTCTTCAGCTTTATATTTGAGAAGCCCTGTGTACCAGCTGTTCTCTGTTCTCTCCCTAACTCCAGAGATTGTGGGGAGGGAGTAAGGCCATACCTTGAATAGGGAGGTTTGGTGGTAGTTTGTCTTCTGGGAGCTGATGCTCCCCACCACTGCATGATTCATTAGCTGCAAGGTGGGGAGGGGGCACATTTCTCTGCCTATCCAAGACCATTTCCCACTGCTTTAGCTTACAAAGTTACTGCTAGCTCATTGTAGCCGGATGCAAGGGAACTACCAGCTTAGCTGCTCAATCAGCCTGATACTTGCCCTAGGGCCATCACTCACTTCTTGTACCTAGGCTTTGAGTTTCCCTGACCTTTATTCACTTTACCCGGCTGTACCAATTGTTAACATTTTGCCCCACTTTTCCTATCATTTTCTTTATCTTTCTAAAACCAAATATCTGATATTGAAACTTGTATGTCTATATAAGAAAGTATAAAAAGTAGATTTCCAAAATATAGAACAGGCCAGGCACTGTAGCTCATGCCTGTAATCCCTGCACTTAGGGGAGGCTGAGTCAGGTGGATCACTTGAGTCCCGGAGTTCGAGACCAGCCTGGCCAACATGGCAAAACCCCATCTCTACAAAAAAAAAAAAAAAATACAAAAATTAGCCAGGCACAGTGGTGCCCATGCCTGTAGTCCCAGCTACTTGGGAGGCTGAGGTGAAAAGACAGCTTGAGCCTGGGAGGCAGAAGTTACAGTCAGTCGAGATGGAGCCCCTGCACTCAAACCTGGGCAACAGAGTGAGACCCTGTCTCAAAAGAAAGAAAAGAACAAGAAAATAAATAAAATAAGGAAAGAAAAAAAAAAATCTGGGATGGAGTAGGGGTGAGGGGATCTTATCAAGGAAATCATATAATAAAACTTCCCAGAACTGAAGAATAATATAAGTTTCCATATTGAGAGAGCCTGGCACAGGCCTGAAAAGAACTATGAAGAAACCATTAGCAGCTCCAGCCCACTGCTGCTATCCAGAAATATGAGTCCCATGTTGAGAGATATCCTGATTTTTTTTTAAAAAGACGAAAAACCAAAATGTTAATGAAAACTCTTCTAATTTATAAATGAGCTGGGCACAGTGGCTCACACCTGTAATCCCAGCACTTTAGGAGGCCGAGGTGGGTGGATCACCATCACCTGAGGTCAGGAGTTTGAGACCAGCCTGGCCAATATGGCGAAAACCCGTCTTTACTAACCATACAAACATTAGCCGGGTATGGGGCACACGCCTGTAATTCCAGCTATTTGGGAGCCTGAGGCATGAGAATCACTTGAACCCAGAAGGCAGAAGTGAGCCGAGATCGCACCACTGCACTCCAGCCTGGGTAACAGAGCCAGACTCCATCTCAAATAATAATAATAATAATAATTTGTAAATGATGGCTGAAATTAAACATGCCTGGCCACACAAGCATGAAAGTAGGGAAGGCCAGGGCCATCTGTAGGTTTGACTATCTTGTGTGTGAAGAGTACTCAGGGCCATGGAGTCTGGAAAGGCAGAACGAACACAGAGCACAGAAAACCAGAAGCCAGTGGAGGTTTGAGTATGAGCTTTGACAGGAGAGGGAGGGGTTGGTGACCTGTGAGCATAGTGTAATGTCATTAGATAACTTAAGGTTCAGAAAATTAATCTGATTGTGGTATAGAAATGGATGGGCAGTGGGAAGGGGGATGAAAAGCAGGAAAATCTGTTAGAGAGTCACAGTAATAAGGATGAGGACCCAAACCAAGGCTACATTTTCAGTTTTTGGAATGCCTGGAAGTCACTGTGTTCCTTTTTTTTTTTTTTTTTTGAGACAAGAGTCTCACTCTGGAGTGCAGTGGCACAATCTCCACCCATTGCAACCTCCGTCTCCTGGGTTCAAGTGATTCTCCTGTCTCAGCTTCCAGAGTAGCTGGGATTACAGACGCCTGCCACCACGCCTGGCTACTTTTTTTGTACTTTTAGTAGAGACGGGGTTTTGCCATGTTGGCCAGGCTGGTCTCGAACTCCTGACCTCAGGTGATCTGCCCACCTCAGCCTCCCAAAGTGTTGGCATTACAGGCGTGAGCCACTGCGCCCAACTGTCCCTGTGCTCTTTATCGAATAAAAAAGAAGAGGAGAGGAAAAGAAAAGGAAAAAAGTTTCATACATGATTCTATAATATGAACTATGATTTAGTAAATAAAATTTTCATTTCGTGCCATGAAACACAATATATAAGCAATATAATCAAGAGTACAGTGTCAATGAGAATGGAATCAATTTTAACTGATTCCATTCTCATGAACAGAACTTTTGAAATTTATTATAACTGTTCATTTTTTTACCTGATAAACAATATTTTTTCCTGCTACCAGATGAATGATTAAGCCAGCTTCAATCATTTTTTGAAAAGGTACACAAAATTTCTTACTTTAGAAAAACGTATTAACATAATTTTAAAGAATGAATTAATAAAAACTATCTTCATTTTATCTTATGAGAGGAACCCAGGTCCAACTCCCTGCCAGAATATCAAATTAATGGCAATAATTTCCTATCATTAATTGGAAATTAAATTCATAATGAATTAATACATAAAAACAAAAAACTGCTGCCATTTATTAAGCAGCCATGCATTTTAGAATGTAGGTCTTATCTCCTTTTTTTATCGATAAGGAAGTTGTACTCAGAGAAATTAGGTAAATTGCCTTAGGTCACAAAGTTCTGAAGAGAGTTGGGATTCCCAGCCATGCCTGTCTGATGTCAATGTCAGGGTTCTAGTTGACACTGCTTCTAGTTGTAGGGAATGCTTCCCATTTAATAGAGCAACTACAACGGTTGATTCTCTTCAATAATAACTTCTCATCAGGCAACCACTTTCACATTCAGGATTTCATTCCACCGAATTCCTATGCATTCAGATGTTTTAAAACAGGCTGGTGAAGAAGTAGGTCACATGAATCAACCTTTCCAACACCAATGAAAGCACCGCCCAGACTCCTGGGATGACCTACTCTGATATTTTCATATCATTTTACCTAAGAGTTGAAAAAAAATGCCTGCTCAGATCCTTTGAATTCAACACCTTATCCACCACTTTCTTTCCCTTCAAGCAAGGTCTGATTTGCACTAACTAGTAGGAGGTCACCATCTGTAAAGTGATTTCTCCCAGACTATTTTAGCTCTCAGGGACAGCCAGGGCCCTAAATGAGTCTGTAAGCACCTCTGGGAAAGTTTACACATTATGCTGTTGCAAGCAATCCATGTATGGGTGCATAGTGAAAACCTTTTCTCTTAAAACTCTTAATACTGAAGTTCCCCAAACCTTTGGAAAATGTGCAAGTCACAGATGCTCCTGTGAGTTGTGTTTTTCCCTTCGGGTGCGTCCTCAACCTTGGTTAAAGAAACCTCTATTGAACGAGACCTGCATCAGTCACTTTTTGGTTAACACTAGGTATTCAACGAATAGACTAGTCTCGCCGTTGTCTCCAGATATGATGGTGCCCTGGCCCAAAGAAGTGAGATACTCCTTCTCAGGACCTCGCTCCCAAGCATAGGTTATTTGCACAAAACCCCGCAGGAAGCTTTTGGAGCCACAGTCGACTAAGCTGGAGTCAGACTCTGTTACCTCCTGGCTCTGCCATCACGAGCAAGGAGCCTGCTTCCTCACTGGCAAATGGGAATGACCAAGGGACCACCTTACAGGGTTGTGGCAACGGGCTCATGGAATTATACGTGCCAAGTGGTTATCACAGGGCCCACGACTGGCGGAAGATGAGACAATGTGGACGGCGAGGAAATGGGAGCATCGGCTGGAAACCAGGGTCGGAGATCGGATGGGGGGCGGGCAAGGGCACAGCGGAAAGGGTGGGCGAGGGATCCGTGTCCCAACCTGCCGGGTCGCAGCTCTGCCCTGCGAGCTTCCGCCGAGACCGCCCCCCGGGAAGCCGCGTTTCTTTCCTGCATTCGCGGTACCGCGTGGGGCACGGAGGGGCTCACGCTCCCAGGAGCTTGCAGGCCTTCCCGAGGGCGTGCCCGCAGCGCGCTCCGCCCCGGAAACACGCCCACTGCCGCTTTGGCGCGCTTTCTAAACGTTCAGGTTTCCTAGCGTCCCGCTGCTTGGGAACTTATTTCTTGCCTGCCAAGCCCGCCGCCACCCGGGCGCGGCGGGACTCCTAGACCCGGCGCTGCGATGAAGAGGACCCGCGAGGAGGTGGATGCGACGCTGCAGATCGCCAAGCTGAATGCGGCCGAACTGCTGCCAGCGGTGCACTGCCTGGGCTTCGGCCCGGGGGCCAGCGGCGCTGCCGCCGGCGACTTCTGCCTGCTGGAGCTGGAGCCCACACTGTGCCAGCAGCTGGAGGATGGGCACAGGTGAGCCCTGGACACGCCACGCCCCCAGCCTCGAGCTGGCCACGTTCTTTTCTAATCGGGGAAACTCGGGATGAGGAAACGGCCAGAGAGATGCACTGACTTGGCGGGGGGCTCATAGCAAGCTGCCTGTTCCCGAGGAGTCCACGCCTCCGGTGGGCAGTCCAGTTAGCTGCACTGCGGTGATGAGTAGCACTGGTCCAGCTGACTTTGGAGGCGTGTGTCAGCGAAAGCAGATCGGGAAATACTAATACAACCTCAGTGAAGTTTCTGAAGAGTTACCGGTGATTACAGGGACTCTACAGGACACCGATCATTCTACCTTAAAATACAGTGGTGATAGCCAATATTTATAGAATTCTTGCCTTCCACTTATATTTATTTTACTCAGACGATAGATAGGAAGTGTTGGGAATCAGCTTACAGACTTGGTAATTGGGCGAGACCCCAACCCACCCCAAAGCAAACTTACTCAGTAGGGATCTGAAGCTGTTTCTAATTCCAGGTCAGAAACAAAGTTGCTGCAGGATCACTGATTAAAAGTCGAAGTTGAGGTAGTTTTTTTAAAGCAGGCTTGAGAAGTCTAGAGAATCGTTGTATCCCTCCACCCTGTGCAGTCCCAACTCCTGCAAAATAGGAAGCTCCAGCTTGATTCTCTTCTGCACAATTGGTCCTCCGACACCTATATTTTATTAGGCTATTTTTTCTCTTTTTTCTTAATGGAATCCTTTAGGCTGTCTTTCAATTTTCAAACTTTGCCCACTAAAGAGTATAGAATAAACTGGCCATTCTTCAGATACTTACTATATACCTCAAAGTACCTTTAAGGGAACTGAAAGAACTTCACTCATCTGTTTCTATCCCAGCTCAGTTGGTGGAGAGTTGC
This sequence comes from Trachypithecus francoisi, assembly GCF_009764315.1. NCBI lineage: Eukaryota > Metazoa > Chordata > Mammalia > Primates > Cercopithecidae > Trachypithecus > Trachypithecus francoisi. Next base: position 74,616,005 of record NW_022681472.1, on the reverse strand, counting down.
GAAAGGAACTCAGGTGTGAGGGCTTTCTCTCGGTCCAGTTCTAGTTAATCCAGCTGACAAAAACAAACAAACAAAGGCCCTGGAAACATGTGTTTTTAATTTTGGGGTGTAGGGAGGGACGGTATAAACAAAATATTTCAAAGTGGGGGTGGTGCAGTTAGACAAATAAATGTTAAAGACTAGGTATTTGGGCCTATTAAGTATTTATTAGCACTGGGAATCTAAAAAACCTTTTATTCTTTTCACTTAAATGAAGACTTAGTCAAAAATAAATACACAGTCTGCTATTTCTGGTTTCTTATTATTTATTCAGAAGAAACGGGTTGCGCACAGGAGTATTAAATACTTTACGGACAAGGAAAACTGCTAGAACCAACCCTCCTGTCGTTGCCATCATCTTTGTCTTTAGTCCTTCCTTTTCCTCCTCTTCACCTTCATCCTTTCCCTCTTCCTTCTTTTTTCTTTATCTTTTTTTTTGGGAAGAGGGTGGTGGGAACAGGGTCTCACTCTTGTCAGCCAGGCTGGAGTGGAGTGGCACAATCATGGCTCACTGCATGATGGTACCGTGACTACTCGGGCTCAGGTGATCCTCCCATCAGCTTCCTGAGTAGCTGAGACTTCAGGTGTGCACAACCACACCCAGCTAACTTAAAATTTTTTCTTTTGTAGAGTTGGGATCTTGCTATGTTTCTCAGGCTGGTCTCAAACTCCTGCTCTCAAGCGATCTTCTGGTCTCAGCCTCCTAAAGTGCTAGGATTACAGGCATGAGCCACGGCGTCCTTGCTTTTCTTCAGCTGTGACAAAATCCCTTTGTCAAAGTCTTTAGTTTAGTCCAGTTTGTAAACATATCCTTTTCATATTTTTCATTCACCACTGCATCCTTTTTTTCATAAGGTCTCAATTTTTTTGCAACACAACTTATGGTTGGGCCAGGATGTGCTGCTTTGATTGTGAGGGGGTACTCAGAACAAAACAAGGATGACACTTGGGTGGTACCAGGAGCAGCAGCTTAGCCTTTCTTGGGGAGCTTGTTAGAAATACAGGACCCTGGGTCCCATCCCAGACCCACTGAATCCCACTTTGCTTTTAAACAACATTCTCTAAGATGCCTATGCATACATTTGAGAAGTACCACTTTAGCATGTTGTAGAAAATTGTGACAGCTTGACTGAGGCTTCAGGATGCTTTGTCTTATGTTCTTTCCAGCAGTTTGCACAAAGATGCCATGTAGTGCCATTTGTCCTCTTGGCCTCTATGGATCTGTCTTGCCCATCTTTAGTTATTTTTCCTTAATGAGACTCTGGGTAGGCCGTCTGTGTGGCTCTCACTTAGCCCAATGCTTGCTGTGTGGAATCCATCATTGTGCTAGCAGAGGGCAGAGGCAGCATCAAAACTTAATTCTAAGTTCTGTAAGCCTAGAGGGTTTGAGAACTGTTTATAATGAAAATGTCTACTGGAGTGTCAATAAATCATGTATTTTCCCCCCATTTTGCTACAGTCTTGTGATTCGTGGTGATAAAGACGAGCAAGCTGTGCTGTGCAGTAAAGACAAAACATACGACTTGAAGATAGCGGACACTTCCAATATGTTGCTTTTCATTCCTGGTTGTAAAACTCCAGACCAGCTGAAGAAGGAAGATTCACACTGTAACATTATTCACACTGAGGTGCTCTTTTCTGTACTCTGATTTATAAAAGTCTGAGAATGAAAACAGATATGGTAATTTGGTCTTTAAAAACTTTACGTGTAAAATCTATAATCAAGGAGAATCTAAGAAGTTCTTTAAAGAAATTTGAACTTCTCAGCATTTTGCTTGTTTGTTGCTTGTTTGTTGGAGTCTTGTGAACTTGTTTGTTGGAGTCTTGTGAACTTGTCTGTTCACAAGACAAGTTGCTTGTTTGTTGGAGTCTTGTGAACTTGTCTGATTTTTCCTATTTTGATTTTCAAGTCCCAGACAATTTGATCTTTTTTCTATAATGTGCAAAGTTTGTTATTCAATGACTCATTCTAAAAATCCTACCTATTTTTAGTAGATTTTGCTGTGGATATGTTTTGAAAGGAGACTCCCTCAAACCATAACTGGTTCATTTGATAATATTTATGAGAAGAAGAAGAAGAAATTTGAGCCAGGTGTGGTGGCTCACGCCTGTAATCCTAGCACTTTGGGAGGCCAAGGTGGGGAGATTGCCAGAGCTTAGGAGTTTGAGACCAGTCTGGGCAACACGGTAAAACTCTGTGTCTACTAAAATACAAAAAATTAGCCGGGCGTGGTGGCATACACCTGTAATCCAAGCTACTTGGAAGGCTGAGGCAGGAGAATTGCTTGAACCCAGGAGGCAGAGGTTGCAGAGAGCTGAGATCACGCCATTGCACTCCAGCCTGGGCGACAGAGCGAGACTCTGTCTCCAAAAAAGAAATGAAGAAATTTGAGTTTTTGAAGGAAGTGTGTTTCTTAGCTTTGAAGTTTGTTTAGTTCATTAATATCCGTAACCAAATATAACAAATTTTTAATTATTTTGGAGAATATTGATGGCAGTAACCAAACAAATCTCCATTCTGTCTGTTACATATATAACAATCCAAGCATAGCCCTTATTTCTTTGAGAATGACTTTAGGCCAACTATATCCTTAAATACAGAGTTGGAGAGGAATGAAGGGAAAATGCTGGGAAGCTTCAGTGATTCATGTGATGTTACTAGAACAGAGGAACATCCAGTAAATATACTAGGTTGGTTTTTATAGGGTTTTAAGTCTTTCATTGTAATTAACTAAAAATATTGGCAGTTCATCCTATTGTAAAAAAGTAATTTTTTCATCGCTTATGTGTTCTGTAGGTGTTTTTGTGAGGGCATAATAATATCTATAAGAATCTTTGAGCTCTTGCTTGTTATGGAAATTCTATGTACTGAGATTGGCTAAAACTTCAGGATCCACTAACCAAAGCCATAATCATGATTGAACCTCAGATGCTTAAAGGGGTTACATAAGAAATAGGCTGGGGTTGATAAATGGTGGTAGATACCCGGGAGTAACAGGGAGTGGTTGAGTCTACAGCAAATTGCAAAACACAATCCCCAAGTAGGTGGATGGCCACGACTCAGCTGCCTTGTGGGAAAGTAGGCCCAGCATTGCTAGACTTATTTTTTCCAAGTAATTCTTGAAATGTAGATTTTTGGGGTGAAATCTAATTTTTTTAATGTTGGCATCTAATTGAAACACTATGCCAAACCTCCCCCAGCACACAAAAGCATACCACAATATCTGTGTATTGGATGTAGCCAGAAGGCTGCCATTTTTTTGTTTTGCTTTGTTTTTCCTGAGGTGATCATAAAACAGCAAACCACTTTTAACTATGGATAAAATCAGTCTGTCAGATTTGGTCCTTAAGCTCTTCTTTGGGAGGCCTTAGATTCAGCAACATCTCCTTCAGGCTCTAGGCCTCATCTTGTCCATCAAGCCTTATCCTAGTTTGAAAGTAGAAGCATCCCCTGTCCTTCCATTTCAGAGTTGGAGGGCATCCCAAAGGTAATCCAGTTTAGCCTTTTTTTTTTTTTTTCTTTTATGAAACACTTATTGGGCAACTACTCAGTGCTAGGAACGAGGCAAGTCCTGTAGGTGCAGGCAAGGATAACAGATACTCATCCATTCTCTAGCCTCTTATCAACTAGATTTTGAGTGGTAGGCTCTCACTATTTCACAAATCAAACAGAGGAATTAGCTGCAGTTCTAAACAGTACAAAGATCTTGCATTAAACAGAAATCTCTCCTTTAACTTTTGCCTCATTTTGACATGAGGAACACACTCCCTCTTCCCTTTAACGTCCCTATTTGAAGACTATGATAATACCTTTTCTCTATTTTCTGCTTTTTTTTTTGCCTAAGTATATTGATTTTTAGTTGTTTCCACCTGGTTTGGAGAATTGTCACCATCCTGGTCATTTTTTCTGGGCATACTCTAGTTTTCAGAATATGTGATGTGACACTCAATCATTGATTCTTACAATGTTGACAGTATCTTATTAAGGGGATCTGAAAAGATGGTCTTGAGGATGCCCATCCATCTAGTTGAGATGGCTGGAAAAATACCTTCCTGATACAAAGCAGAATACCTTGGGGCTTCCTTTTCTCAGTACCTGTTGAGGGGGCAGATTAATAAGCTGGAATTTTGTATGAAATTTTCCTTTAGAATGGCCCCTAAAAGGTTATGATATATTATAATTTCCAGATCTTTGGTTTTTCTAATAATTATTGGGAATTAAGAAGATGTAGACCTAAGTTAAAGAAGCTAAAGAAACTTTTGATGGAAAATCCGTATGAAGGACCTGACAGTCAAAAAGAGAAGGATTCAAATAGCTCAAAAGTAAGACTCTTATTTTCACTTTTTTATTTGGAATTTAACAACTATAATCAGAGGCACGTAATGGTCACATTCTTTTTAAAATTTATGTTATATAGCTGTTAAATGCTTGTGTTAAAAAAAGTTATAAAATTTCAAGCATACTCCAAAACAGACAGAGTAGTATAATGACCCCATATATTCATCATTCACTTGAACAATTAATGTCCTGTCAGTCTTGTTTCTTCTAACCCCTTTCTATCCTTTCATCTTTTAAATTTTTCTAGAGTATTTTAAGGCAGATCCTATATATCATAATGCCATTATATAGCTAAAAGCTTCTCATATTCTTAACTTTGAAATAATAGTTTTTTAGAGGTAAAAATTTTTTTTATTTAATTAAAAATATGACTAGATGCTCTTGAGAGGGGACATAATGGAAGGTATTCTTACTCCAATGTCAAAATTAACTAATTCCTGAAAGTATGGAAAAATACAAACAAAGTAAAAACCAGTTTTAAAGGTTTTTTTTTTTTTTTGAGGGGGAGTCTTGCTCTGTTGCCCAGGCTGGAGTGCAGTGGCGCGATCTCAGCTCACTGCAAGCTCCGCCTCCTGGGTAAACACCATTCTCCTGCCTCAGCCTCCTGTGTAGCTGGGACTACAGGCGCCTGCCACCACGCCCGGCTAATTTTTTTGTATTTTCAGTACAGACGGGGTTTCACCGTGTTCGCCAGGATGGTCTCGATCTCCTGACCTCGTGATCCGCCCGCCTCGGCCTCCCAAAGTGCTGGGATTACAGGCGTGAGCCACCGTGCCCGGCCAGTTTTAAAGTTTTTAATGTAAAAATTACAGAACTCTGCTGGTATATGAAGACCACGTTTATACTAGAAGTTCCCTTTTTTCCCAATGGGCTCTAAAACTTTTTTTGGTAACAGCTTTATTGAGACATAATTCACATACCAAACAATTCACCAATTTTAAAGTGTGCAATTGAATGCTTTTTAGTACATTCACAGAGTTGTGAAACCATTACCACCATCACGTTTAGAACATTTTTATAACCCCAGAAAGAAGCCCGGTAGCCTTTAGCTGTCACCTTCCAGTACCACTTCTTTCCCCTTTCCCCTTAGCTCTAGGCTACCACTAATAAACTTTCTGTCTATATATATGCCTATTCTGGACATTTCATATAAATGGAATCATATAATATGTGGCCTTTTCTGACCGGCTTCTTTCACTTAGCATAATCATTTCAAGGTTCATTTATGTTGTAGCATGTATCAGTGTTTTGTTTTGTTGGCAGATGGAGTTTTGCTCTTCTTGTCCAGGCTGGAGTGCAATGGCAGAATCTTGGCTCACTGCAACCTCCACCTCCTGGGTTCAAGTGATTTTCCTGCCTCAGCCTTCTGAATAGCTGGGATTACAGGTGCACGCCACCATGCCCAGCTAATTTTTTACTTTTAGTAGAGATGGGGTTTCACCACGTTGGCCAGGCTAGTCTTGGACTCCTGACCTCAGGTGATCTGCCCGCCTCAGCCTCCCAAAGTGGTGGGATAACAGGCATGAGCCACCACGCCCGGCTGCAGTGTTTTATTCCTTTTTTTGCTGAATAATATCTCATTTTATGGACATACCCATATTTTATTCATTCACTTGTCAGCTAATAGACATCTGTGTAACTTCTACTTCTTGGTTATTATGAATAATGCTTCTGTGAACATTCGTGTACAAGATTTTATGTGGACCTATGTTTTCATTTTTCTTGGGTATGTACCTAGGAGTGGAACTGAGGGGTCATGTGGTGACTCTGTATAAGCTTTCAAGCTGCCATACTGTTTTCCAGAGTGGCTGCACTAGTTTCCATTGATGTTGAACATCTCACGGGCTTATTGACAATTTGTATATCTTTGGAGAAATGCCTATTCAGTTTCTTTGCCTGATTTTTAATTAGTTGTCTTTTTATTACTGAGTTGTAAGTGAATTCTTTAGATAGTCTAGATTTAAGTTCTTTATCAGATATATTATTCGCAAATATTTTCTCCCATTTTGTGGGCTGTCTTTTGACTTTCTTGCTTTTTTTTTTATTGCAGTAAAATATACATAACATAAAATTTAACATTTTTGGGGTTGGGGGCAGTGGTTCACACCTGTAATCCCAGCAATTTAGGAGGCCAGGGTGGGAGAATTGCTTGAGCCCAGGAGTTTGAGACCATTCTGGGCAACACAGCAAGAACCTGTCTCTACAAAAATTTTAAAAATTAGCTGGGCATAGTTGCACCAGGATGAGGTGAGAGAATCACCTGAGCCTAGGAGGTCAGGGCTGCAAGTGAGCCATGATCACACCACTGCAGTCCAGCCTGGTGACAGAATGAGACCTTGTATTAAAAAAAAAAAAAAAGAAGCCGGGCGGGGTGGCTCACACCTGTAATCCCAGCACTTTGGGGGACCAAGGCAGGCAGATCACCTGAGGCCGGGAGTTCGAGACCAGCCTGACCAACATGGAGAAACCCCGTCTCTACTAAAAATACAAAATTTGCCGGGCGTGGTGGCGCATGCCTATAATCCCAGCTACTCGGGAGGCTGAGGCAGGAGAATCACTTGAACCTGGGAGGTGGAGGTTGCGGTGAGCTGAGATCGTGCCATTGCACTCCAGCCTGGGCAATAAGAGCAAAACTCCATCTCAAAAAAAAAAAAAGAAAGAAAAAATAAAATTTACCATTTTAAAGTATACAGTTCAGTAGCATCAAGTACATTCATAGTGGTATGCAGTCTTTAGCACCATCCATCTCTATAACTTTTTCATCTTCTCAAACTGAAACTCTGTGATTGTTAAACAATAACTCCCGTTTCCGCGTCCCCTCAGCCCCTGGCAACCACCATTCTACTTCCTATCTCTATGAATTTCACTGCTTTCAATACCTCAGATAAGGGGAATCATACAGTATTTGTCCTTTTGTGGTGATAGTGTTTTGAAGTACAAAAGTTTATTATTTCGATGATGTTCAGTCGATCTACTTTTTCTTTTGTTGCTTGCGTTTTTGGTGTCATTTAATAAGTCATCACCAAATCCAGTGTCATGAAGATTTACCTCTTTGTTTTCTAAGATATCCATTGATTTTGTGTAGAAATCATTATACATTAACAAAAGAAACTGAGCTAGTGCATAAATATTGCCTTAATCTGTTCATGTATTTATTCCCCAATATTCAGCAAGAAATCTAAAAACAAAATATTCTTCAAAGGTCTTAAAATATTTTTTTCTTTTTGCAGTATACAACTGAAGATTTGCTTGATCAAATTCAGGCAAGTGAGGAAGAAATAATGACCCAATTACAAGTTCTAAATGCCTGTGAGATTGGAGGTAGCGTTACTTACTGCTATTATAACAATGATGACATTGGCCATCGTAAGGGAGATAAGTTTTTGGACATCTTCACCCTACCCATATAGTTTATTTAATATTCTTTTGGGTTTAAGGATGGTGTCATTTGGGCCGGGTGCAGTGGCTTATGCCTGTAATCCCAGCACTTTGGGAAGCTGAGGCGGGTGGATCACTTGAGGCCAGGAGTTTGAGACCAGCCTGGCCAACATGGTGAAACCCTGTCTCTATGAAAATACAAAATTAGCTGGGTGTGGTGGTGCATGCCTGTAATTCCAGCTACTTGGGAGGCTGAGGCACGAGAGTTGCTTGAACCTGGGAGGCAAAGTTTGCAGAGAGCTGAGATGGTACCACTGTACTTTAGCTTGGGTATCAGAGTGAAACTCTGTCTAAAAAAAGAAAAGATGGTAATATTTGTCTTTCTCATTGTGGGATAGAGACTACATGTGATCATCTTTACATGAGGTCAATCTGCTACCAGTGACTTTAATCACACTTTGACTCCTTCCAACTTTTTTGAATTAAATGGTAAAGGAAGAACCACGTTTGATTAAGAAAGGTCCAGGCTGGGCGCGGTGGCTCAAACCTGTAATCCCAGCACTTTGGGAGGCCGAGGCTGGGCAACAGAGTGAGACTCCATCACAGATAAATAATAAATAAATAAAATGGCATGTCATAATCTCTCACAGGAATAGGAAAGGGATCTTTATGATGCCCAGCCCTTAACTTGGCCCTCATCCACATTGTACCTCAGAGTCCATCATCTCTTTGGTGAGCTGGACTTCTTTATGAGTATAGAAATGCCTCTGCAAGATAGCTATGATGAGAGTTATAACCATGGTAGTGCAGCACAGCAGAGATTATCATGAATATTGAACCTATGACCTTTACCTCATTTGTATGATACTCTAATGAAATGACTGTACCAACTGCAGATTTTCCTAATTTCTGTTTAGAATGACAAGATTATTTTGAGATAATTAGGGTGCCATGCTATGTGCCTTTAACATCCCAGCTACTCTGTAGGCTGAGGCAGGAGGATCATTTGAGCACAGGAGTTTAAGACCAGCTTGGGCAAGAGTAAGACCCCATCTCTAAGGAAAAAAAGAAAAAAAGAAGAAGAAAGAAAGCACTTGAGAAAAGCTAGTCATATGTAAAGTACTCTTGAAAAACAACTTGATCTCCCTGAAGACACAATTTAAAATGATTGGGAGAAAAGCTTAAAAAGAAGCACTGTTTACAGAAAGTGAATAGTTTTTTTTTTTTTTTTTTTTGAGACAGTCTCACCATTGCCCAGGCTGGAGTGCAGTGGTGTAATCTCGGCTCACTGCAACCTTGACCTCCCAGGTTCAAGCAATTCTCATGCCTCAGCCTCCTGAGCAGCTGGGATTACAGGTGTGTGCCACCGTGCCCAGCTAATTTTTTGTATTTTTAGTAGAGATGGGGTTTCACTATGTTGGCCAGGCTGGTCTCAAACTCCTGGCCTCAGGATCCCAAAGTGCTGGGATTACAGGAGTGAGCCAGCACACCCAGCCTATTGTCTCATTTTTGCAGTGGGCAAGAGTATGCTGTGACTTTATCAATCTATTAGCTAGTTTACATAAAATGTTCTTTGGGCCGGGCACGGTGGCTCATGCCTGTAATCCCAGCACTTTGGGAGGCCGAGGTGGGCTGCTCATGTGAGGTTGGAAGTTCAAGACCAGCCTGGCCAACATGGTAGACCCCTGTGTACTAAAAATACAAAAATTAGCCACGCATGATAGTGCATGCCTGTAGTCCCAGCTACTTCGGAGGTTGAGATGCGAGAACTGCTTGAATTCAGGAGGCGGAGGTTGCAATGAGCTGAGATCACGCTACTGCACTCTAGCTTGGGAGACAGAGTTGAGACCCTGCCTTAAAAAAAAAAAAGTTCTTTGGTAAATATAACTTATGCAATTTATAGGTTATTGGAGGATTCTTGAATTTGATTATGAGATGACACTTCTGAATCATGTAACTCAGCTTGTGGATTCCGAATCATGGTCTTTTAGCAAAGTTCCTTTGAATACATGCCTTCAGGAACTTGGACCATTGGAGCCAGAGTAAGTATTTTAATTTCTTGTCTATCCAGATTTCCTTAAGGGGAAGGGAGTTCTTTTACAGATTGGAATTAAACCCAGGGCATAAACTACAATAGTTATATTTTGATATCTTTGAGAAATGTTTAAAATTACAACCAAAGAAGATATGGGAATTTTGGTCACTGGGTTGAATACATGTGCATTATCTTGTTTGGTTTTGGCCATAAAAATATAAAGAAATAGGCCGGGTGCAGTGGCCCATGCCTGTAATTCCAGCACTTTGGAAGGACAAGGCAGGTGGGCGTGCTGGTGCTTGCCTGTAGTCCCAGCTGCTTGGGAGGCCGAGGCAGGAGAATTGCTTGAACTCCAGAAGTGGAGGTTGCAGTGAGCCGAGATCGTACTACTGCACTCTCAAAAAAAATAAATAAAAATAAATAATAATAAATAAGGAAATAATATGTTTGAGCTATTTTATAATAATAAATGTATGCTTACATAATTGATGTTAAAATGTTTAGCATAGGGCCTGGCACATAGTAGCTACTCAGTATATTTTAGTTCCTACTTTAAATAAAATATTTGGCAACCAAAATCACTTAGTATTTGAAATATCAAATTTCTTTCTTAATTTTGAGTTGGCAGTGGAATTAAAATATAGTGCATAAAAATGCTTATAACTTTTCAAATGGGTGTTTTAAATTTTTCAGGGAAATGATAGAACACTGTCTTAAATGTTATGGGAAGAAATATGTAGATGAAGGTAAGATTTGGAAAGTATTCTCATTTAACTCTTATGTTAAAACTGGCATACCTTTCTAAAGCCTGTTGGTGTTAAAAATAAGAACTCTGGCTGGGTGCAGTGGCTCACAACTATAATCCCAGCACTTTGGGAGGCTGAGATGGGTGGATCACTTGAGCCCAGGATTTCGACACCAGCTTGGAGAACATGATAAAACGCTGTCTCCACAAAAAAATACAAAAATTAGCTGGGTGTGGCAGCGCAGGCCTGTAGTCCCAGCTACTCAGGAATCTGAGGTGGGAGGATCACCTGAGCCTGGGGAGGTCGAGGCTACAGTGAGCCTTGATTGTGCCACTGCTCTCTGGGCCTGGGCGACAGAGTGAGACCTTCTCAAAAAAAAAAAAAGAAAAAGAAAAAGAAAAAAAGGCCGGCACAGTGGCTCACGCCTGTAATCCCAGCACTTTGGAAGGCCAAGGTGGGCGGATCACCTGAGGTGTGAGGAGTTTGAAACTAGCCTGGCCAACATGGTGAAAACCCATCTCTACTAAAAATAAAAAACATTACCCAGGCGTGGTGGTGCACACCTGTAATCCCAGCTTCATGGGAGGCTGGGACAGGATAATCACTTGAACCCAGGAGGTGGAGGTTGCAGTGAGCCGAGATCACGCCCAGGCTGGAGTGCATTGGCGTGATAGATAGAGCGAGACTCTATCTCAAAAAAAAAAAAAAAAAACAAAAAACAAACTACGGGGTTGTGGAAGTGAGTTTAGGTGTATAATTCCTTTCAAGAAACTGCAGTAAAAAAAGGAAACGTTAGTATAGTATTTAATTATAAGATGATAATATGAAACTATCTGATACCTTTTCCTTAGGCGAAGTTTATTTTGAGTTGGATGCTGATAAAATATGCAGAACAACAGCACAAATGCTACTTCAGAATGCAGTGAAATTCAATCTCGCTGAGTTTCAAGAAGTGTGGCAGCAGAGTGTTCCTGAAGGAATGATAACTAGTCTTGATCAGCTTAAGGTAATAGCAATAGACATTTACACCTTACTTTAACAGATGATTAATTACTAGGTGAATGATACTTGAGTTGGAGCTGAATTTGGAACCAATTTCTTTTCTTAGACACCCATTAAGAGTGCATGTACATCCAATCCATCACATAGTCCTTAAAACCCAATAAAGTATTGGAGTATACTTAACATATTATAAACTACACCTTTAAAATATTTTTAATAATTTTAGTAAGTTGCTGTCACTACAATACAGTTTTAGAACATATCTATCACCTCTATAAGATCGCTTGGGTCCATTTCCTCTTAATCCCTCTTCCTACTCAGTGTATCTCATTTTGTTCCATTTCTCACCATTTCTATCACCCCTCTCCCAGTCCAGACTACCTTGATTTTCTGCCTCTAAACAGCAATAGCATCCCTAGGCAGGCCCCTTGCACTTTTACTTTTGCTCCCTTCCAATCCATTCTCTGTGGTGCTACTAGAATGATCTTTTAAAAATGCCAGTCAGACCAGGTGTGGTGGCTTACGCCTGTAATCCCAGCACTTTGAGAGGCCAAGGCAGGCAGACCACCTGAGGTCAGGAGTTCAAGACCAGCCTGGCCAACACGGCCAAAACCCGTCTCTACTAAACATACAAAAATTAGCCAGGTGTGGTGGCGGGCACCTGTAATCCCAGTTACTCGAGAGGCTGAGGCAGGAGAATCCCTTGAACCTGGGAGGCGGCGGCTGCAGTGAGCCGAGTTCATGCCAGTGTGCTCTAGCCTGGGTGACAGCGAGACTCTGTCTCAAAAAAAAAAAAAGTAATAAATAAATAAATGCCAGTCAGATCAGATGAATGTCCTGCTTAAATCACTTTATTTATTTATTTATTTATTTATTTATTTATTTATTTTTGAGACTGAGTCTCATTCTGTCACCCAGGCTGGAGTACAGTGGCTCAATCTCGGCTCATTGCAACCCCCACCTCCTGGGTTCCAGGAATTCTCCTGCCTCAGGCTCCCAAGTAGCTGGGATTACAGGCACCCACCACCACACCCAGCTAAGTTTTGTATGTTTGGTAGAGACAGGGTTTCGCCATGTTGGTCAGGCTGGTCTCGAACTCCTGACCTCAGGTGATTCGCCCACCTTGGCCTCCCAAAGTGCTGGGATTATAGGTATGAGCCACTGCACCTGGCCTTAAATCAGTTTAATGGTTGCCTATTGCATTCAAGATAAAAAAAATTCAGAATTCATGTCTTGGCCTATAAAGGCCCTTCAGGATCACCTTCATAGCTTCATCTCTGGCTACTTTCCCTTCTGCTCACTGCATACCAACCCTCTTTCAGGTTTTCAAGATCATCAAGCTCTCACCTACCTTAGGACCTTCAAACAAAGCTTTTTGTTCTAGAATGATATTCTAATTTCATCTGGTCACCTCCTGCTCATCTTTGAGTCACTTCATCAAGGAAGCCTTCATTCTCCTCTTGAAGCAAAGGCCTCTGGTTTTACTCTTCAATAGCATGCTATGCTTTCCTTCATGGCACTCTCCTCTTAGCTTGGAAAAATGTTTATGTGGTTCACCACTCTCTACTTTGATGGCATTTTGTTTGCTGTTGCTTGCTAGTATGTAGCATACTGCTTGGCATGTGGCATATACTCGGTAAATATTCCGTTAGTTAAATGTAAAGATTTGCTTGGTATTTATGGAGTTTTATGTCGAGGCACCATGCTAGGTGCTCAGGAGAAAATGTCATACAGGGTGTCATCATGGTGCTTAGCCTGGGGACTCGCAATGGGGGATGGACACATATTACATGCATAAATGTGTTCTTACAATGCAGAGTGATCTACGCCATGGGAAAGGCGTGCACACGATGTTATGAGAGCAAAGAAAAGGGGCTTACCTATCAGACTGGTCAATCATGGGTGACTTTCTGAAGGAATAGACGTTTTAGCTGCTGAGTGGAAAGATGAACTGTTGCTCTCTAGATGGAAGGAAGGCCAGAGGTGGAAATCTGAGACAGCATGGTCAAAGTTGGGGGGCAAATAAAAACTGAGGCACTGTTGTAGGGATGCATGGGCTGGAGTAAAGGATGCTTGTGAGGTAAGGATACTGTGGACTGCACTAAGGAATTTCAATTCTATCTAGAAAGCTCTTTGAGGCCACTGAGTGACATTAGTTAGAGGGGTTACCTCATCAGGAACTCATCAGTTTGGCCTTTTGAAAAGAATACTATGACAGTAAAGAAGATGGACAGATGGAAGGTTGGTTAGATTTGAAAAAGGATTACTGTGCAGGCTGTCAACACATATGTTCCCAACTAAGAGAGTACTGGCCAAGGAGATAGGTAATGGGGGAATGGATAGAGGAATCCTGAAGTCTTAACATCTATTATATAGGCTTCAGTGACCACATAGGTGTGGGGTTTGACTAATGGAATCAAAGCTGATGCCTAGGTTTCCTGTTTTCCTAGGATAGTGGAACTAGAGCAGGTTTGGATGATAAATGAGTTCATGTATAGATTTGGACAGAGGTCTGGGACTCAAAAGAGACATCTGAGCTGAAGATATAAATATTATAGTCATTAGCAAGTAAGTGGTGGCTTAGGCTACAGGTTTAGATGAGGTTACTCAGTAGAGTGACAGTGAAGCAAGTAGAGTGGTTGGGATGGAAGCCTCAAGGAGCTACAACATCAAGTTATAAGGAAAATAAGACTGTGATGTCAGGGATGGAGAGAGATTTAAAGAAGGAGTAATCAACAGTAACAAAGAAAATAGAGGGCTAGGGACTGGGCACAGTGGCTCACACCTGTAATCCCAGCACTTTGGGAGGCTGAGGAGGGTGGATCACTTGAGGCCAGGAGTTCAAGACCAGCCTGACCTACATGGTGAAACCCCTTCTCTACTAAAAATATAAAAATTAGTTGGACGTGGTGGCATGTACCTGTAGTCACAGCTACTCAGGAGGTGGAGTCAGGAGACTCTCTTGAACCCAGGAGGCAGAGGTTGCAGTGAGCCAAGACTGCGCCACTGCACTCCAGCCTAGGTGACAGAGCAAGACTCTGTCTCAAAAAGAAAATAGAAGGCTAACACGATGAATCCAAGAAAAGGGCCCACTGGATTTGGCAATGACAGGTTACTGGTGACCTTTAGAACCAGAGCTGTCTTGATAAACTGCTGGTGGTAGAAGCCAGATTGCAGAGGAGGAAAGAAGTCACTGCTTAAAGGAGCTCTTTGTATGAAAAAGGCTATTGTAAATCTCTGGATAGTTTAAGTTCCATGTAGCTGACAATTTGAATATCTTGAGCTAAGCTAAACCTAAAGGTAAAAGAATGAGTCATGTTTAAACATTACAACATTACTTTAACTGCTCTGTTTCTTCTCATTTCTTGTAGGGTTTAGCGCTGGTGGATAGACACTCGAGACCGGAAATCATATCTTTGCTGAAAGTAGATGATTTACCCGAGGATAATCAGGAACGTTTTAATAGCCTTTTCTCTCTAAAGGAGAAGTGGACAGAAGAAGATATTGCCCCATATATTCAGTAAGTAATTTATTAAAGATGGATTTTGAGGGTTGTTCTTTTTACGGTGAGTGGCACAGCATTTTAGATTTATGATTGGAACACAATTTTCTTGAGTATTCCCTGAGGATACTGCTTCCCTAGAAACTCTTAGGTAGTGGCTGTCTTCTCTGTCCTCCACAATTACTGCTTCTGGAGGTGGAATACGTGTTATCTCTGTTCCTCACTATTGCTTCTAAAATCACTTCTTTGCTCTCATTCCTGGAAAACTGTCCCTTTTGAGGGACAAAATACATATCCCACTATGACTCTAAGGCCAACACCCCTCTCTGGTTGCCACCTCATGCCTTACTTTATTTAACATTTTGGGAGAGACCAGATTGCAGTAGAACACGTTAGCCCCAAAGTCACTTCTTACAAAATCTTGAGTCCCCTAATGCTTGAAATCAACTAACACTACAGCTTTGTCACTGCGTCACACCTCTCAGGTGTTCTTTCTTCTCTTTACCCAGCTCGAATTCCGTGGCCAATCTTCTTAGCTCTTACTGTCTACACTTTACTCCTGTGGCCCCCTCTCCCTCTTGCCATATCTGTCTGGCAAAAAGCTAAAAAGATTAAACCCAACTTTCTGCTTACTCTGTGCCTACACGTGGCCAGCTACAACTTTCTGGAGAATACTACACAATGAAGCTGCCAGTCTTGCTTAAGAACCTAGTGGTACTTAGAACGGCCCCTCGCCAGGCATGATTTCCTCATGGAACTTCTCTACCCTTGGAGCTTCTTCTACATCTTCTTTTCCTTTTTCATACCAGCAGTACCCTCTGTTTCCTTTTATGATCTTATTTGTTTCAGAACATAGAAGCAGTGAGGCCAGAACAACCTTCTTTCCCACTGCCAAATCGGCCAACCTCCTCATGTGTACACCAATTTCCTTTGCAGTCCTGTGTAGTGTATGAATTTTCCATGCTCCTAAGGCCAGTCCTTCTGTAGTAGGTCCATCTCCTCTGCCTTCTTAAAGACTTGGATCCTCGGGTTACCCCTTTCACCCCTCGTGTTATTAATGTCTTCCTCTTCTGGATCAACCCCACCAGCATACAAAATTCTGTAATATTGCCCATCTTAAAAGACAACAATAGCAACCTATTAGACCCCATGTCCTTTGCTCTCCTTCATAAGAAAATGCCTTTTACAAGTTTCCTATACTCACTCTATGCTTTTCACTTCCCATTCTTTCCTTTACCCAATGACATCTTCTTAATCCAATGACATCCGTCTTTCTACAGTCAATGCTTAATCATTTGTCCTTGATTACTTGACTTAGCCCTATTTGACAGTGTCTGCTTCCTCCTACTTGAAACACAAATTTCTCCCCTCTTCCTTGGATGAGAGTGGAGAAAACCATCTCTTTTGTTGATGTCTCCCTTTTCTTCTCAATCTTTAAATTATTGGAGTGCTCCAGGTCTATTTTTTGGCCATCTTCTCTTGTTTATACTTTTCCTTTGGTGCCCTCATCTAGGCCTGGAAACAAATTTAATGACTTCCTAATTTCATCTTCATACTTGCCCTTTTCCCTGAGGTTCAGATTCCTATATCTAGTTGCCTAATTCACCTTTCCAGTTGGATATCCAATAGGAATTTCAAGCTTAACATGTTCATAACAGAACCGTTGCTTCTCCCTCGTCCTTACCCCGCTTCATCATCACAGTTCACAGCACCACTACTAATCCAGTTACTTAAACCAAAGTCTAGGAATCACCCCTGTCCTTTCCTTCCCCCACCTTCTGGTTCAAACTATGAGCAAACCCTGATGGATCATCTTGTACCTGCCTCTGAATTGCTCTCCCTGTTCTATTTTTGCTCCCTTCCCCTTTCTCCTTCTTATACTGTTTAAATATTCAAAAGTGACAATATAATGAAACCTCCATATATCTACTGCTCAGCTTCCATAATCATCAACTCATTGGCTCCTTTATTTATTTATTTATTTGAGACAGAGTCTCACTCTGTTGCCCAGGATGGAGTGCAGTGGTGTGATCTTGGCTCACTGCAACCTCTGCCTCCTGAGTTCAAGCGATTCTCCTGCCTTAGCCTCCCGAGTAGCTGGGACTACTGGCGTGCGCCACTGTACCTGGCTAATTTTTGTGTTTTTAGTAGAGACAAGGTTTCACCATGTTGGCCCGGCTGGTCTCAAACTCCTGACCTCAAGTAATCTGCCCACCTTCGCCTCCTAAAGTGGTGGGATTACAGGCGTGAGCTACCGTGCCCAGCCACCTCCATTATTTAAAACTTAGATCACATTGTACTTTTCCATTAATTAAAACACTGTTAGTGTTTTAATTATGTAATCTTCCCATAACATGTAGAATTAAGTCACAATTCTTTTTCCCTGTGCTTCAAGCTTCTACATGATCTAGCTGTTGCCCCTTCTCCAGCTCATGTCCTCCTATTCCTCCCTCTCCTCATTATGTTCCAGTCATAATCTTCTCTTTGAGGTACAGAAGAGGAAACCAAAGTTCAGGAAGCATTGGTAACCTAGACAAGTTCACACAGGTACCTTGTATCCAGGTTCTCTGACTCTAGGCCCTGCTGTATAGGCCTCACTACTGCTTGTATTTCTAATTTAGAGGCTGTGTGATATAATAGAAATAGCATAGACTTTGAAGTTATATAAACCTGGTGGCAGAATTTGACTCTGTCATTTATTACTTGTCTGAGCCATAGTTCCTCACATCTAATATAGGGTTAAATAATACATTACTCCTAGTTTTTGTTTTTTGCTTTTTTTTTGGTTTTTTTGAGACAGAGTCTCACACTGTCGCCCAGGCTGGAGTGTAGTGGCGCGATCTCCGCTCACTGCAACCTCTGCCTCCTGGGTTGAAGCAATTCTCCTGCCCCAGCCTTCCAAGTAGCTGGAATTACAGGCACCTGCCACCACGCCCTGCTATTTTTTTTCTCTTTTTAGTAGAGACGGGGTTTCACTATGTTGGCCAGGCTGTTCTTGAACTCCTGACCTTCTGCCCACATCGGCCTCCCAAAGTGCTGGGATTACAGGCATGAGCCGCCCACCTGGCCTACTCCTACTTTTATTGTGTGGGTTAAATGAGATAATACATGTTTTGTTTTTGTTTTTTGAGACGGAGTCTTGCTCTGTTGCCCAGGCTGGAGTGCAGTGGCTGGATCTCAGCTCATTGCAAGCTCCGCCTCCTGGGTTTACGCCATTCTCCTGCCTCAGCCTCCCGAGTAGCTGGGACTTCAGGTGCCCGCCACCTCGCCCGGCTAGTTTTTTGTATTTTTTTTAGTAGAGACGGGGTTTCACCGGGTTAGCCAGGATGGTCTCAATCTCCTGACCTCGTGATCCGCCTGTCTCAGCCTCCCAAAGTGCTGGGATTACAGGCTTGAGCCACCGCGCCCGGCCGAGATAATACATGTAATGTACTTAATTTAATTAAAACTTAGAACCACTCACCACCCTATCTCTCCTACAAACACCTACACTTATGTTTGTTGAGAAGACAGATTCAGGGAGAGAGAGATAAAATAAGTACATAATACTGTATCATAATATGTTCCCTAAAATATTCATGTTTTTTTGTTGTTGTTGTTGTTCCTACAGAGATTTGTGTGGAGAGAAGCAAACCATAGGTGCATTACTCACTAAATATTCTCGTTCTTCGATGCAAAATGGTGTTAAAGTTTATAATTCGAGAAGACCCATTTCTTAAAAGAATAACAGTCTTTTCTTCGGGACTCAAGTTGCTTTATCAAGTTGCTGGATACAAGAAAAATAACTTGTACTTTTATATCTGACTTTTAAAAACCTAGTCTTCTAAGGCATTTTCCTCCTCATGTTAAGCATTTTGAAACTACTGTTGTTATTTCTTAAATGTTATAGGATGTAGCTTTCAAATTACATTTGTACTATGTACACAGTGTAAACAAGGACAAAAGAAAGTATTGTTTCCTATATTATGTCTGAGGTCTCTGTGATTTACTTAAAGTTTGGCTTTTTATTTTTAAAATGTCATTTCTTTCTTTAGGATTTGATGTTCTAACCATTAATACATTTTAAGTTTTCTAGAGAACTAAACGGTAATAGTTTCATAGAAGAGAATTCTTTATTCACTTAAATATCATTTCTCAAGTGAGTGAGTTCCCCTCTACTTTTAGCCTTCTACCCAAACTGGAAGCCACTAGGTGCTATCAGTTATTTATATTTGTTGTTTACATCCTTGAAATTGGCTGAATAATTACTCCTCTGCCTGGCGTAGACATGCACTTTGGGGGAAAAAATGGGTTTATAATCCTATAATGAAGAATACTGGCACAGGCAGTGCTCACTCGAAAATTTCAAGTAATTTCTAGTTGGTTTTGGAATGCTTGCTAAAGTTACTTTATAGCTTTATTTTCCTGATTTGTTTCGGTTTAGATCAAATTTCAAATTAATTTTAACTTAGCTAATGAACTGGTCACCAGGACAGTTGGAGTGGGTACAGGCCAAGGTTAAATGGTCCAAGCTTCAAAACTGTTAATGGATACTCCATAATTAATTAAACAAGGTTTAACTGTTACTGACGTTTACAAGTTTTTATTGTCATGAACATGAAATACAAACACTATGGCTTTGAAATGTCTTTCAATAAATGTTTCTGCATTTATATGGATTATGATATATATATACACACAGTCTATATATCGATGTGTAGTCTATTTATTTATTTATTTATTTTGAGACGGAGTCTCGCTTTGTCACCCAGGCTGGAGTGCAGTGGCATGATCTCAGCTCACTGCAAACTCAGCTTCCCGAGTTCAGGTGATTCTGATGCCTCACCCTCCCGAGTGGCTGGGAATACAGGCACACGCCACGACACAGGGCTAATTTGTGTATTTTTAGTAGAGACGGGTTTTCACCATGTTGGCCAGGCTGGTCTTGAACTCCTGACCTCAAGTGATACTCCTGCCTCGGCTTCCCAAAGTGCTGGGATTACAGGCATGAGCCACCACGCCTGGTCTCTGGTCTATATTTTATTATTTTTCTTTTTTTTCCTGAGATAGTCTCGGCTCTGTGGCCCAGGCTAGAGTGCAGTGGAACGATCCCAGCTCACTGCAACTTACGTCTCCTGGGTTCAAGCAATTCTCCTGCCTCAGCCTCCCAAGTAGCTAGGATTACAGGCATGCACCACGCCCAGCTAATTTTGTATAATTTTTAGTAGAGACGGGTTTTCACCATGTTGGCCAGGCTGGTCTCGAACTCCTGACCTCAAGTGATAACACCTGCCTCGGCTTCCCAAAGTGCTGGGATTACAGGTGTGAGCCACCACGCCTGGCCTGTAATCTATATTTTATTCTTTTTCTTTTTCTTTTCCTGAGACAGTCTCGGCTCTGTCGCCCAGGCTGGAGTGCAGTGTAAGGATCTCGGCTCACTGCAACTTAAGTCTCCCTGGTTCAAGCAATTCTTCTGCCTCAGCCTCCCAAGTAGCTGGGAATACAGGCGTGCTACCATGCCCAGCTAATTTTGTATAATTTTTAGTAGAGACGGGGGTTTTACCATGTTGGTCAGGCTGGTCTCGAACTCCTGACCTCAAATGATCGGCCCGCCTAGGCCCCCCAAAGTTTTGGGATTACAGGAGTGAGCCACTGCACCTAGCCTTGTCATCTATATTTTAAAATAAATACTAAGGCAGTAGTGCCTAGTGAGAGCTCTGGAGTGCTGGAGTTTTGACATTTAGACTACCTGCAGTCTAATCACGTATTTTAGAGCTTAAATCACCGGACCCAGTGTGTCTGTTGACACAGCAAGCCAGAGGCACGCACCTCCTCCTGATTTAGGGAGACTTCCCACCACCTCACCCAGCCCGGTTACTAGCACCCTGCCCCAGCCTATTTATACCTGGCTCTTCGCAAACTTTGTCCTCCATTCTTCTTAATATGCGTGTACTAGAAAACTACCTTCCCTCCTTTTGTTTCTGCTGTTCTCGCTTCATCCACCAAATAGTTTCTTCGCTTTCCTAAATTTTAACAATTTTTTACGATAAGGCACAGGCGAAAATCGCTAGCCCTGCCCATTGACAAGACTTCCTAGTTCTACCCCCGCCGCCGTTCCACTTCCGCTGACGTCGGAGGTCAGAGGTTTCAGACAAGATGTCGGCCGATGGTTGCTTTGAGCATTTGCGGAGAGGAGCATCTCTGTGACAGAAGCTTATTGACGGCGGCTTCTAGGAGCTAGTCGAAGGAGCGAGGTTGAGGCGGGCAGCGACCCTTCAGTTCGCTCCCCTGGGGACCGGCCGGCTGCGAGACGTGACTTTTGGGGACCGCAGGGTAGCGGGGAGTGTGAGGTGCCAAAGACCAGTAATGCCCTGTATCCCACCGGGAAGCCGGGAAGTCAAGCTCCGCGGAATCACTTCATGCCGCTGACTGGTATAGAGCCCGCCAGAATGAACAGGAAGAAAGGAGACAAGGGCTTTGAAAGCCCAAGGCCATATAAATTATAAGTATTTTTTCATTTCCCTTCCTTCCTTTTGGTTTTGTTGCCATTAATTACATTTTGTGATTGCTTGAAATTGACCTGGTGGGCCTGGGAAACTAGAATTTACTCACTGTGATGGAAATGGTGTTTGTAAGGTAAAAATGTTTTGAATGACAGTGTTATTCAGCAAATTTAATTCCCGTTGCTGGTTAAGTTTTTTTTCTAAGTACTAGATTGTATTTCTGTAAAATCTGTTTTCGTGACTGTTGCTAAATTTTAAAAAACTGTCCCAATTGGTAGAGGTTTTTTTGTTTTTGTTTTTAATTTTTTATTTTTTTAGATGGAGTCTCTCTCCGTCGCCCAAGCTGGAGTGCAGCGACGCGATCTCGGCTCACTGCAGCCACCACCTCCCGGGCTCAAGCTTTTCTCCTAGCTCAGCCTCCTGAGTAGCCGGGATTACAGGCATGTGCCACGATGCCCGGCTAACTTTTGTATTTTCAGTAGAGACTGGGTTTCATTCTCTTGGCCAGGCTGGGCTCGAACTCCTGACCTCGTGATCTGCTTGCCTTGGCCTCCCAAAGTGCTAGGATTACAGGCGTGTGAGCCACTGCACCAGGCCCCAATTCGTAGAGTTTTAAAATGAAATATTGACATGTAAGTTTGAATTATTTAGAACATAGACCTAAT
Organism: Trachypithecus francoisi; assembly: GCF_009764315.1. Lineage (NCBI taxonomy): Eukaryota > Metazoa > Chordata > Mammalia > Primates > Cercopithecidae > Trachypithecus > Trachypithecus francoisi. The sequence goes on along the minus strand of NW_022681472.1, from coordinate 74,593,817 downwards.
ATATACGTGGATAGAATTATACTTTAATGATAAAAATTATTTCTTCCTTATTTTCTTTTTATATTTGTTAATATACAACCCATCAGGTCGTCTGCATCAACAACATAAATTTCCAGAGAAAATCTGTTGTGGTAAGTTTATTCTCAACAATTATAAACAGTAACAAGTCCACTATAAAGAGTAACAATCCACCCCTCACAGTACTTAGAAAGTTTATAGTCTTCCAGATAATTGTGTTCCGAGAATAGGTAAGAATTAAAATTAGGGTCTGTATGATTACAAGTTCCATGGTCCTTCTACTAATACCTATTGCCTCCCAAATTCTCCCTTTCCTTTTTTTTCAATTTCCTAATTAAAATTTTATTCCTCTTTATCTGGTGTATAATGTGAAAGCCTGTATAGCGAAGCATTTTATAATTGTGCATGAAACAAGTATAAGCCCATAGCGACATTTCTTCTATGAAAAAAATTAAGATTAATACACTCACTGACTTGGCTTCTAAGAGGCCACTTTTGCTTCTTGACTACGTGATGTTGCTTTGTAATGAAGTTTTAGATAGAGAATTTGAGATCTAGAAACCCTCTACCTCCCCCCACCCTCCGACACAATTTAGATGTATGAATTGCTGATATAATCAATTTTAGGAAAAAGCTTGAACACTCAAGTTTTTTGTTTGTTTGTTTGTTTGAGACAGAGTCTCGCTCTGTCACCCAGGCTGGAGTGCAGTGCTGTGATCTTGGCTTACTGCAACCTCCACCTCCTGGGTTCAAGTAGTTCTCCTACCTCAGCCTCCCAAGTAGCTTGAATTACAGGTGTGCACGACCACGCCCGACTTATTTTTGTATTTTTAGTGGAGTCAGAGTTTCTCCATGTTTGCCAGGCTGGTCTCGAACTCCTGACCTAAGTGATTCACCTGCCTCTGCCTCCCAAAATGCTGGGATTACAGGCATGAACCACTGCACCTGGCTGAAAACTCAAGTATTTATTTAATTTACTTTCTTAGGGCTACCTTTATTACATAGACTAAAATATTAATGAGAGCTGGTTTTCCTTGAGTGATGGTATCAACTTCTCTGTCAGATTTGTTACCCATGTATGTACATGTTTACTTAGGATAAGCTGAATAGATAAAAAATGTCACTTTTCATAAGAGTCATAGAATCTTAGATTTGTAATGTTCCTAAAAGGTTTATTAAATCTAGTCTCCTCATTTATGGAATTTCTCATGCAGTCTTCCCTAAGTTATGTACCTTGTATCTTATAGTAGGATACTTGAGTTGTATTATGTTGTATGAATTGGGTAGGAAACACAAGGGAATTAGGGAGTCTAGTTCAGAGGTTACTTCAGTAATCTAGGGGAGAAATGGTGAAGTCCTAAATGAAGATAGCCTTCGTGAAAATGGAATTGAAATAGAGTTGACATGATTGAATTAGTGAACATATATTTAGCCATTAATATATGTAAGGTAGCTTCTAAGGTTAATGTGTATTAACTCACTTAATCTTCATAATTACCCTGTGAGGTAGATAATATTTTAATGCTCATATTAGGATTAAGACATTAGCTGAGGCAGCTAAAAGAATGGAGGTTAAGTAACTTTCTTAAGGGCATAAAGTTGGCAAAAGATAAGAGTTCGATGCACTTTCTTTACATCTGTCATTCCCCCTTCCACCTGTGTTGTCCCACAGGAATCAATAGACAGAAGTTGCACATGAATTTTTCAGGACTGCTATAAAGAGGTTGTGGATGACTTAAGTTTCCTGTTGGAAACTTTGGTGGGATGTTGTGTGGGTTAGGATCTTGGCCGGAAGTAAATGGCACATATATATGCTAATCGAGGGAAATGAATGGACTATTTAGAACAGAGTTAACAGAAACCAACATGAGGTGGAGGAACCCTCTGAGCTATTAACAGTGAGGAACAGTTGCCACTTCTAGGCCTGAAACAACAAAGGGAAGGGGAAGTTACTAGAACCTACTGTAGCCATGGAAAGAGTTACCTTGTAGGACCTGTGTCTTTTAATAGAAGAATGAAGCTACTGCTTACCTGCAGCCTGGCAGAAAGGAATCTGGGGTAATTAATATAAACTTGCTTTCCTTCTGCTTTCCAGTTTCCTTTTTGTGGAAACTGTTGGACCAACATCTAGAAGGGTAGAGCCCAGTTAATGAAACTCAGGGTATTGAGTAGCGTACAGAGCAGATCAGGAGGGGCAAAAGGAGAATAATCAGAACAGTCTTTTTAACCCCAACACGTCCACTATTGTCTTTGGTTGAGATGAAAAGCTAATGCTCCTACCGTGGGGAACGTACAAAGTTCTATGAGCCACTGAAAGAGTTGGCAATGGCTGACTACTTATTTTTTCAGTGAATTGTTACTTGAACACAGCCATCCCCATTTATTTATATATTGACTATGGAGGTTTTGGAGCTACACTGGCAGAGGTGAGTAGCTAAGACAGACTGTGTGACCCACAAAGCCTAAAATATTTCTATCTGGCCCTTTTAGAGAGAGTTTGCTAACCCCTGAATTATTCTGTTAGTGTTGAGAGATGACAGTTCAGCCCTGTTCCCACCTAAAATATTAGTTACCTCTAGGGTCTTTTATGCAAGATAATGGAAAGAAAAGTGGTTGAAAGAAATAGTATAAAACTAAATTGTAACAGTCCCTGCTTCCCTTAGCTGGTAGCATGGCCGAAGTTGATATACACTGCTTTATTTCTCAACTCCTTTGGTGTTTCCTTTTCCTTCTGCTGACATTTCTGTTGGGATGACCTAGACCCTTGTTTCTTTAGGACATTCACTGCTGTTCATGTCTTTATTGGGTTGTTGCAGTTTCTGTTGCCTAGGACTGTTAGGGGGGATCTGAGAGGCATTTCAGAAAATCCCCTAGATTTCAGATGTGATTCTTGTCCGTATTGTATAGCAAAGCTTTAATTTTTTTTTTTTTTTTTTTTTTGAGACGGAGTCTCGCTCTGTCGCCCAGGCTGGAGTGCAGTGGCCAGATCTCAGCTCACTGCAAGCTCCGCCTCCCGGGTTTACGCCATTCTCCTGCCTCAGCCTCCCGAGTAGCTGGGACTACAGGTGCCGCCACCTCGCCCGGCTAGTTTTTTGTATTTTTTAGTAGAGACGGGGTTTCACCGGGTTAGCCAGGATGGTCTCGATCTCCTGACCTCGTGATCCGCCCGTCTCGGCCTCCCAAAGTGCTGGGATTACAGGCTTGAGCCACCACGCCCGGCCAGCAAAGCTTTAATTTTCTATTTGGTAGTTGAAATGATTCATTCCAGCCAGAACAGGACCCCTTTCTCTGCTTTTTGGTTCTTTGGGATGAGGAGCTCAAGGTGGTCAAGAGGTAACCTCAACTTCCAATGGAATGGAATCATGAGTATATGCCCTGCTGGATGCATTCTTCACTTGGGCACTAGGACCTCTCAACACACTGAACCCAGGGTCAGAGACAGGAGGCAAAAATTCCTTCCATGGCTGGGCACGGTGGCTCACACCTGTAATCCCAGCACTTTGGGAGACTGAGGTGGGTGGATCACCTGAGGTCGGGAGTTTGAGACCAGTCTGACCAACATGGTGAAACCCCGTCTCTACTAAAAATACAAAAATTGGCCAGACGCAGTGGCTCATGCTTGTAATCCCAGCACTTTGGGAGGCCGACGCGGGCAGATCACGAGGTCAGGAGTTTGAGACCAGCCTGGCCTACATAATGAAACCTTATCTTCACTAAAAGTACAGAAAATTAGCCGAGCATGGTGGCGGGCACCTGTAATCCCAGCTACTTAGGAGGCTGAGGCAGGAGAATCACTTGAACACGGGAGGCAGAAGTTGCAGTGAGCCAAGATTGTGCCACTGCACTCCAGCCTGGGCAACAAGACAAAACTCTGTCCCCCCCAAAAAAAACAAAAAAATTCCTTCCATGGCCTTTTTGGTGTAATAGTGAGAGTAGTCACTCCAACTTTCAACCCTTGGTTCCCAGTTCTGTTTTGGCTAGGAGAGATAATCCTATATATTGTCTACTAATTTAAGGCAGCATCCCGTGGGAGGTTTCTCAGTTGTTGCTGTAACTGAGCCTTCAGCAACTGATCATGCCATCTACTTCTGTGTGATAGAGTACAAGATAAAATGCATAAGTTTAAACAAATGGTTACTCTGTGTATGGAAGGGAAGGGCAGCAGGTTTGAGAGGAAAGAGTCATAGGTCAGATTAGAAAATGTTACATTTCATGCACTTTGGGGTTATTGAGATGAATAGTGGGTAGTTGGCTACATGTCTGTGTAGATAAAGGATGGTGAGACATTTGGGAGCCTTTGATATACAATTGTTCATTAAGGGTGTGGAAAAGCTCACTTAGAGTATCTAGCAGGAAGTGAGCATCAGGGAGAAATATCTGAAGAATATGATATTTGAGAAAACTGACACTCGGCCCGTAGAAACCAGTGAAAACCTTTTTTTTTGAGATAGGATCTCACTGTCGCCTAGGCTGGAGTACAGTGGTGCAATCACAGCTCACTGCAGCCTCAACCTCCCTGGCCTCAGGTGGTTATCCTACCTCAGTCTCCTGACTAGCTGGGATCACAGGCACATACCACCGGCCTGGCTAATTTTTGTATTTTTTGCAGAGATGGAGTTTTGCCATTTTGCTTAGGCTGGTCTCAAACTCCTGGGCTCAAGCGATCCACCCTACTTTGGCTTTCCAAAGTGCTGGGATTACAGGTGTGAGCCACTGCACCTGGCTGAAAAACATATTTTAAGAAGGAGGAGGCTGGGCATGGTGGCTCACACCTGTAATCCCAGCACTTTGGGAGGCCGAGGCTGGTGGATTGTGAGGTCAGGAGTTTGAAACTAGACTGGCCAAAATGGTGAAACCCCGCCTCTACTAAGAATACAAAAAAATTAGCTGTGTGTGGTGGCAGACGCCTGTAATCGCAGCTACTCGGGAGGCTGAGGCAGGACAGTCACTTGAACCCAGGAGATAGAGGTTCCAGTGAGCCGAAATTGCACCACTGCACTCCAGCCTGGGCAACGAGTGAAGCTCCATCTCAAAAAAAAAAAAAAAAAGAAAGGTAATGGTTATTAATTTTAAATGTAAACAGTAAATATAAACTTGAAAACTGAAAGTAATTCTTGGTCATTAGTGACCACAGCAAGTGTAATGTATTAGTCCATGTTCATGCTGCTAATAAAGACATACCTGAAACTGGGCAGTTTACAAAGGAAAGCAGTTTAATGGAGAACTCATAGTTCCATGTGGCTGGGGACACCTCACAATCATGGCAGAAGGCAAGGAGTAGCAAGTCACCTCTTACATGGATGGCAGCAGGCAAAAAGAGAGCTTGTGCAGAAAAACTCCCATTTTTTTGTTGTTGTTTTTTGTTTGTTTTTTAATTGTACTTTAAGTTCTGGGTTACATGTGCAGAACGTGCAGTTTTGCTACATAGGTATACACGTGCCCTGGTAGTTAACTGCACCCATAAACTTGTCATCTACATTAGGTATTTTTTTCTAATGTTATCCCTCCCCTAGTCACCCACCCCCCAACAGGCCCTGGTGTTTGATGTTCCCCTCCCTGTGTCCATGTGTTCTCATTATTCAGTTCCCACTTATGAGTGAGAACATGCGGTATTTGGAAAAACTCCTGTTTTTAAAACCGTCAGATTGCCAGGCGCGGTGGCTCACGCCTGTAATCCCAGTGCTTTGAGAGGCCGAGATGGGCGGATTACCTGAGGTCAGGAGTTCAAGACCAGCTTGGTCAACATGGTGAATCCCCATCTCTACAAAAATACAAAAATTAGCCAGGCCTGATGGTGGGTGCCTATAATCCCAGCTGCTTGGGAGGCTGAGACAGGAGAATCTCTTGAACCTGGGAGGCAGAGGTTGCAGTGTGCCAAGATCGTGCCATTGCACTCCAGCCTGGGTGACAGAACGAGACTTTGTCTCAACAACAAACAAACCAACCGTCAGACCTCGTGAGACTTACTGTCATGAGAACAGCGCAGGAAAGACTTGCCCCCATGATTCAGTTACCTCCCACTGGGTCCCTCCCACAACACATGGAAATTCAAGATGAGATTTGGGTGGGGACACAGCCAAATTGCATCATTGTGCCCCTGGCCCCTCCTTAATCTTACGTCCTCACATTTCAAAACCAGTCATTCCTTCCCAAAGTCCCCCAAAATCTTAACTCATTTTAGCATTACCTCAAAAGTCCACAGTCCAAAGTCTCATCCGAGACAAGGCAAGTCCCTTCTGCCTATGACCCTATAAAATCAAAAGCAAGTTAGTTACTTCCTACAATGAGAGTACAGGCAATGGGTAACTACCGCCATTCCAAATGGCAGAAATTAGCCAAAACAAAGGGGCTATAGGCCCCATGCAAGTCTGAAATCCAGCAGGGCAGTCAAATCTTAAAGCTCCAAAATGATCTCCGTTGACTCCATGTCACATCCAGGTCATGCTGATGTAAGAGGTAGGTTCCCATAGTTTTGGACAGCTCTGCCCCTGTGACTTTGCAGGTTGCAGCCTCCCGGCTCCCTTGACTGGATGTTGTTGAGTGTCTGCAGGTTTCCCAGGTGCACGGTGCATGTTGTCAGCGGACCATTCTGGGGTCTGGAGGATGGTGGCCGGCTTCTCACAGCTCACTAGGTGGTGCCTCAGTAGGGACCCTGTGGGGGCTCTGATACCACATATCTCTTCTGCACTGGCCTAGGAGAGGTTCTCTGTGAGGATCCTTCCCCTACAGCAAATTTCTGCCTGGGCATCCAGGCGTTTCCATACATCTTCTGAAATCTAGATGGAGGTTCCCAAACCTCAGTTCTTGACTTCTGTGCACTCACAGGCTCACCACCACATGGAAGCTGCCAAGACTTGAGGCTTGTACCCTCTGAAACTACGGCTCAAGCTCTAAATTGGCCCCTTTCAGCCCTGACTGGAGTGGCTAGGATGTAGGGCACCAAATCCCTAGGCTGCACACAGTGTGGGGACCCCGGGCCTGGCCCACAAAACCACTTTTTCCTCCTAGGCCTCCCTGTCTATGATGGGAGGGGCTGTGTGAAGACCTCTGACATGCCCTGGAGACATCATTTTCCTCATGTTCTTGGAGATTAACATTTAGCTCCCAATTACTTATGCAGATTTCTATAGCCGGCTTGGATTTCTCCTCAGAAAATGGGATTTTCTTTCTTTTTTTTTTTTTTGAGGCAGAGTCTCGCTTTGTTCCCCAGGCCAGAGTGCAGTGGCTCGATCTCAGCTCGCTGCAACCTCCGCCTCCCGGGTTCAAGCAATTCTCTATCTCAGCCTCCTGAGTAGCTGGGATTACAGGCGCCCACCACCACGCCCAGCTAATTTTTTGTGTTTTTAGTAGAGATTGGGTTTCATCATCTTGGCCAGGCTGGTCTTGAGCTCCTGACCTCGTGATCCACCTACCTTGGACTCCAAATGTCCTGGGATTACAGGTGTGAGCCACCATCCGCAGTCGGGATTTTCTTTTCTATCATTGTCAGGCTGGAAATTTTCCACACTTTTATGCTGTACTTACATTATAAAATGGAATGCCTTTAACAGTACCCAAGTCACCTCTTGAATGGTTTGCTGTTTAGACATTTCTTCTACCAGATACCCTAAATCATCTTTCGCAAGTTCAAAGTTCCACAGATCTCTAGGGCAGGGCAAAATGCTGCCAGTCTCTATGCTAAAAATAACAAGAGTCACCTTTGCTTTAGTTCCCAACAAGTTCCTCATGTCCATCTGAGACCACCTCAGCCTGGGCTTTATTGTCCATATCACTATCAGCATTTTGGTCAAAGCCATTCAACAAGTCTGTAGGAAGTTCCAAACTTTCCCGTATTTTCCTGTCTTCTTCTGAGCCCTCCAAACTGTTCCAGCCTCTGCCTGTTACGCGGTTCCAAAGTTGCTTCCACATTTTCGGGTAACTTTTTAGCAGCACCCGACTCTACTGGTAGCAGTTGACTGTATTGGCTCGTTTTCATGCTGCTGGTAAAGATGTACCTGAGACTGGGCAGTTTACAAAGAAAATAGGTTTAATGGAGATCTTACAGTTCCACGTGGCTGGGGAAGCCTCACAGTCATGGCAGAAGGCAAGGAGGAGCAAGTCACCTCTTACATGGATGGTGGCAGGCAAAAAGAGCTTGTGCAGAAAAGTTCCCGTTTTTCAAACCATCAGATTTCATGAGATTTATTCACTTTACGAGAACAGCACGGAAAGACTGGCCCTCATGATTCAGTTACCTCCCACCATGTCTCTCCCACAACACATGAGAATTCAAGATGAGATTTGGGTGGGGACACAGCCAGACCATATCAGGTAACTTCAGTGGAATGATGACTGCATAAGTCATATTGTACTGAATGGAAGAGAGAGTTGGAACAGTGCACACATTCTACTTTTTCAAGAATTTCTCTTTTGAAGGTATGAGAGAAAGATGGCAAAACATTCATTTGAGGGTAGCATAGATCTAAAGACTTTTAAAACCTTGAGTCTTGAACATATTTATAGGCACAGGAAAAACATTCTACAGAAAGGAAAGGTTGTAATTATAGGAGAGAGACAAACTGATATTTCTGAGGATACTGTGGGGAGTGGGTGCTGAAGGACCATTGGATATATCATTCTTAAACAGAAGGGAAAGATGGATATATGAAACAGAGGGGCAGGATAATTGGTAGTTGGCAGAGGAGTGGTTGAATTTAAGGATTTAGGGTGAAGGGAGTGCCAAGAAGATTGTGGTGAGAAACTGGAAGAAGTCAAGGACAGGAGGATTTCAGATAGTTGAACAGGAGGACTGGTAGAGAAGTAATGAGAAGGGTGAGGAGAGGCATTGTGGACATTTGAGTTCATAATGTCAGCATCAGAGCAGTTCTAAGCAGTGATGAAGTGCTTTTCATAGTGTGATCTTTTTTTTTTTTTTTTTTTTTTTTTTTGAGACGGAGTCTTGCTCTGTCGCCCGGTCTGGAGTGCAGTGGCCGGATCTCAGCTCACTGCAAGCTCCGCCTCCTGGGTTCACGCCATTCTCCTGCCTCAGCCTCCCGAGTAGCTGGGACCACAGGCGCCCGCCACCTCGCCCGGCTAGTTTTTTGTATTTTTAGTAGAGACGGAGTTTCACCGTGTTAGCCAGGAGGGTCTCGATCTCCTGACCTCGTGATCCGCCCGTCTCGGCCTCCCAAAGTGCTGGGATTACAGGCTTGAGCCACCGCGCCCGGCCTCCATAGTGTGATCTTAATTCTTCCTGGATGGAAGTGAAGATTGTAGGAATTGAGGTCAGGGAACTTTGAGGCAGTTTTATTGGTTGGATCAGACACATCTATATTCAAGTCACTTAGAGTGATGGCAGACATGTGTTACAAAAGAAGAGTATGTGACCAGGTGCAGTATTTATACCTGTAATCCCAGTGCTCTGGGAGGCCAAGATAGGAGGGTCCTTGAGGCCAGAAGTTCCAGACCAGTTTGGGCAACATGATAAGACCCGTCTCTAGAGAAAAAAATTTTTAATTAACCAGAAGTAGTAGTGCATGCCTGTAGTCCCCAGCTATTCTGGAGGCTGAGGTGGGAGGATCACTTGAGCCTGGGAGGTTGAGGCTGCAGTGTGCCATGATTGCTACACTGCACTCCAGCCTGGGTGACAGAACAAGACCCTATCTCTGAAAAGAAAAAAAAAAGCCAGAGTATGAGCCTTCAGCAAATGTTGGGGAATTTCATAGACATTAATGAAGAAGCATAGAGGATAGTATACCTGTATAGCATGAACACAAAGGATAAACAGAAAAGAATAACAGAAGCATTTATTAAGCATATACTAGATGCCAGCTATAATTTTAAGTGTTTTCCATGTAGTAAGTTTTTCAGTTGTCTTTTTGTTTTGTGTTGTTTTTTGAGATGTGATCTTGCTCTGTCACCCGTGTCACAATCACGACTTGCTGTAGCCTCAACCTCCCAGGCTCAAGCAATCCTTCCACCTCAGCCTCCCCAGTAGCTGGAACTACAGCCACCATGCCTGGCTAATTTTTTAATAGTCTGTAGAGATAGGGTCTTGCTATATTGACCGGGCTGGTTCTGAACTCATGGACTCAAGCAGTCCTCCTGCCTCAGACTCCCAAAGTGCTAGGATTACAGGCGTGAGCCCATGTCTGGCTGTTCGGTTGTCATAATAACACTAATAGGCCAGTAATGTCATTATTTTTTATGAGGAAACTGAGGCACAGTGAGCTGGAGTCACTAGCCAAGATCATACAGTTACTAAGTGGTAGAGCTAGGATTTCTATACAGGGAGTCTACCTCCAAAACACCTGCTTTTAACGGTGACACCACACTGTCCTTAACCTTATAGTGTTCGTTAAATAAAATCCTATAAATGGCCTGGAAGTAGTTGTGGAAACTAGGAGAATGCCTATTTTCCACTACCCTCATTTATAGTGAGTGGGAGAGTAAGTAACTTCTTGTCTAGGATTCAGGAGCCATTTCATTTAAGGCAAGAGGGTAGAGAGGGAGTTTTAGAAAAGGTTGAAAGGCACAAGGGGAATGTTTAAAATGGAATGTGGGCTCCAGGAGGATGGTTATCTGTGAAGTGGGGAAGAAAGCAAGAAGCAAAGAGTGAGAGGCTAGACGACCTGAGGGGCTTGCAGTTATACCAGTGGCTAAAGGCAGCAGAGATTGAAGACTTGTAGAGGTTAATGGGTCTGAATGTTTCAGGCAGGTGTAGGTTAGAGCCCTAAGCGGTGGCAGAGGCCTGATGGTGCAAGGAGACTGGGCTTTTCCTATCTTCCTGAATTACATTTCATCATTCTTTTATTGTTACCAGAGTTTAGAAAGCCAGATGCTGTTCTTACGTCTCACCCAAGTAGCAATTGACAGTACTTTCTTTAATCTTTTGTTTTGTAGTTGTCTTGGTTCTAATTCTTATCTTTCAGCTGATCCAAGCTCTTTTAAATTTAGAATGGTCATTGGATGACAGATTCTAATTAAAAGGAATTCTGGTCATTCTTCCTACAGCTGCTCATAGTTTACACCTTCAAACACAGAATCTTCATCAACTGTATTTTGGGCTTTGCTCTTGTGTTCTCTGTGTTTCTAACTCACAGATATGTGCAGATTGTTCTGATTTAAGAGTGTATGGCTCTCCTCTTACTTGGGAATTGAGAACAAAGGGGCTACAGAATCTCTAGGCTTTCTTGAGCAGTTGGGGCTAAATGTTACCTAAAAACAACTCTTTTTTTTTTTTTTTTTTTTTTTTTTGAGACGGAGTCTCGCTCTGTCGCCCCGGCTGGAGTGCAGTGGCCGGATCTCAGCTCACTGCAAGCTCCGCCTCCTGGGTTTGCGCCATTCTCCTGCCTCAGCCTCCCGAGTAGCTGGGACTACAGGCGCCCACCACCTCGCCCGGCTAGTTTTTTGTATTTTTTTTTTTTTTTAGTAGAGGCGGGGTTTCACAGTGTTAGCCAGGATGGTCTCGATCTCCTGACCTCGTGATCCGCCCGTCTCGGCCTCCCAAAGTGCTGGGATTACAGGCTTGAGCCACCGCGCCCGGCCAACAACTCTTGCATATTATTTAAAACCCTTGTACCCAGAGGCATTATGGCATAGTGGGATTTGTTTGGAATTATTTAGTTGTGTTTCAATCTCTATTCCCTACTTATTACTGACCTAATTTTTTTGCCTTTGTTGTCTTATCTGTAAAAAGTTAACTTTTTAAAATACTTTACAGTAATACTTGTAGCTTCTTTGTAAAAAGTATAAAGTAGTCTCTTAGAGTTGGTGTTAGGATTAGAGGGAACATAGGAAAGTATCTAGTGTAATGTCTGTTACATGGTAGCGGCCATTATAATCTAGTCCTCTATGGTTGCTATCTGAATTTTCTCTTAAATATTTCTGTTATAGCCTCTGAAATTTTTCTGTTCACTTTGGAGCCCCTGAAATACTGCAATTTCATGCCCTCCCTTGTGTTATGTTTGAGTATATCAGTTTTCAACCCAGGATATTAAAATCAGTGAACATATATTCCGTGTTTCATCTGTTCGTCTTTCGCATTGATTCAATACAAAAGGGTGGTGAACAGTCTGTATTTAACTGTTTTTCGTGTGTTGGATAAGAGACATTGCCAACATACAGCTAACACGATAGAACTACATACAGCCTCTGACAGCTAACATGGTCGAACTACATACGGCCTCTGGACGACTTGATAGGAAGTGATTGAACACTGTGATGTATCTGACGCTTCTGGATATAGCAGCAGATTTTTCCTACTTGCCTTGGTATCTTTTGTAGCTTTTGCCATTTCACGTGTCCTAATTTACTCATGAGCAGAAACTCATACTTGTTACTTTCAGTGGTATAATTTTTTACTCTTTTTTTTTTTCTGACATGTTCTTTCACTCATCAACCTTCTGGTTTTGATTCTCTTTCTGCTCTGTCATTTTTTTCTTCTTCCCTTTTTAGGTCCTAGTCTGTTTAAAAATTCTGGTTTTTGAGAGTAGCAAGCCCTTTTACTTTTTTCTGACTGCCTAATTTTCACTAATTGTGAATATGAACCACCAGGATGATAAAGTATACATAATTCACACCCATTCAGTCACTAGGACAATCATGTTTGAAAGTAAGATACTTGGAGAGCGTACATATGTATGTAGCTATTTGGGATTTTGTGTCTGGAGTATAATATGTGTGTAAGTGGTAAAAAATAAAAGAAATATATTCTGAAACATACCAGTCTTTGTAATGAAGTTGTTATTCTCTATCTTTGCAGGGATTTGTGGAACTGACTATATTTCCCACAGTTGCAAACTTGAATAGAATCAAGTTGAACAGCAAACAGTGTAGAATATACCGAGTAAGGATCAATGATTTAGAGGCTGCTTTTATTTATAATGACCCAACCTTGGAAGTTTGTCACAGTGAATCAAAACAGTAAGTTATGCACTTTAAAAGTCATTATTTTTAACAGTTTTGAAAAAATGTTTTTAATGATTGGGTTAGTTTTTCTCGAAGTATTCTTTTTTTAAGATTGTTATTAGGCTTTGAATCCCAATCTTTTTGATCTGTTTTACCTCTCTGTATATTTGGTTCAAGTGATTTTGCTAGCTGTTTCCCTTCTGCATGTTAAAACTTTAAGGAAATATTTTCTGGGAACTGTAATTAGATTTTCTTAGTTTTTTTTTTTTTTTTTTTAACTTTTAATGTTTTTCTTAACTATTTACTTCATAAATATTGAAAGTAATTTTCAGTGGGTTAGATGGTCACTGTAATCTGTAGACCAGAGGCTACTTCAAGATATTCTGTGAAATATTCTATTGAAAAGTTTTAGAAAGTAGCTAATGAAATTGACTGCATTAAACTATCTTATATTAGGTCTAAAGTAGCTTATTTCTTCACCTTAAATAAATACTACATCTATTGAGGCTACTTTTGATTTTTATCATTAAACATATATTGCTGTTAATCAGTTTTATGTTCTACTTTTTGTATTTCATACTTTGTTTCCATTTTCTGTGTGTGTGCACACTTCATTTTTTGTCATCTTTATAGTTAAATAATACTCCATTTGCTCAGTGTACTATAGTTTGTATAATTATTCTCCAGTTGTTTGGCATTTTGCAGTCGTAAGTGGTGAGTGAATGTTTTGGCACATACAAATTTTTTCTCTTTGATTATTTTACTTGTCATTTCTAATGGCTCTTTTCAGTATTTTACCTGATTGTGCCCTAGTATTTAAATTTATGCTAATTTAAATACTGTCGATACATGTGAGGGCACTTACTTTTTCAAAGCTTTGATAACATTGGGTTATGTCATTTCTGTGATTCTTTGTGTTTAGGGGTAGGATGCCAAAACTTTATCATGAACTTTTTAGTCGAGGTGATGTTTTAACTAGTCTAGATGTATAATGCCTTAAGGCAGCAGTTCTTAAAGTGTCATTCCCAGACAAGCATCAACTGGGAACTTGTTCGACCGACCACTTCTCAAGCAATACCCCAGACCTGAATCAGAAATTGTGGCTAGGCTCCTACAGTTTGTGTTTTAACAAGCTTGCCAGGTGATTCTGATACAGACCGAAGCTTGAGAACCACTGCCATAAGGAATTGCAAAGGTTTACAAGGGCGGCTTGTTTTTAGACGTCTTTATGGTCCCAATAATCATTGGTTTAAAATCTTTCACATTTAGAGAGGAGATACACAAATGGGATTGGAAAAATTCAGGGAATCCCTGATTTACTCCTGTAACTTTCCATTTCACAAAGGTGAGTTGTTGAAATTACATTGCTTTGAAAGCCACATTTGTAGAACTGACATAAAAAGACTTATTACAAAATTATCTGCATCCCTTTCCCCCCAGAAAACAAAAACAAAAACTTCTGCCTTTGAGGAGGTTAGTATACACCACTAATAAATGGAAAGATCACCTGATGAAGAGCAGATAGAGGACCCATTACCTTGCCAGAAGGCCAAAATATCCACCCTATCCAGCCTAGAACTCTCCATTTGATAATAGGGCAAGGTGCCTGTTTGTCAGTCACAAAACACAGTGTCTGTACATCTTTTTTACTAATAATTTGTTGTTGCTGCCCAGATCTCAAAATAATCTGTTAAGTGTAATGACAGGACTCTTGGTCTGTTAAGGAAGCAAGCTTTACTTTGCTCTTTTTATTTTGATGATATACCCTAAACATTTTCCCTAAAATTTTTCTCTAGTGATATTCCCTACATTTTTTCTCTAGTGATAATGGAAGATGCCTCATTACTTTTAGTGTTCTAAGTTGGCGGTTTCGTGGAAGACAGTTTTTCCACGGACCAGGGGGCAGAGGGGGTTTTGGATGAAACTTCCACCTCAGATCATCAGGCGTTAGATTCTCATAAGTAGTGTGCGACCTAGATCTCCTGCATGTGCAGTTCACAATAGAGTTCGGGGTCCTATGAGAATCTGGTGCTGCTGGTGATCCGACAGGAGGCAGAGCTCAGAAGGTAATGCTTGCTCACCCGCTACTCATCTCCTGCTGTGTGGCCTGGTTCCTAACACGCCACAGACCTGTATATATTTATAATTTAAAGAATGAAGAGGAAGTTCTAAAGGAGAATCTTTTCGAAGGTTAGGCTAGGAAATTGGGAAAGATGGAATGTATTTAAAATTTTTCATTCAACTAGAACCACAGCTCTGTTGGCCATGGCCACTTAGTAAATGCTTGACTAATAATTGACTAGTATGCGTGACTATCCCTGCTTTTTTGCTTAGCTTTAGAATCTTGATTACTCTTTAAAAGAGGTGATTTTCGTATTTTTGCTTCTGTTTATCCTCTGAATTATTCGAAAAGAAATTGATTTTAGAGTTTTATTAGACATAAGTTTTAGAAAGTAGCTAATGAAATTAGCATGAAGGGTAAGCGAGTATAGGATGGTGGTGGATACTCACTATTAAGTTACTGCACAATTCCTAGAGGAAAACTGCAGGTTTGTGTCATATTTCTGATTGCCATAGCAAAGAGAGTTTTTAAGATTCATAAGACATGGCAAAAACACACCAATTATTCAGAAGAAATATTATGTTTATTGACAGTTAGATGTGAAAAAGACCTGTGAAAGATGTTACTTTTAAAGAGAACTTTGGGAAAGGCAGATAGCTAAGGCCTTTAGCATGCTCCTAGATGCTTCTGTTACTTATTTCTGAAATAACTTTCCTTCTTTAATGAACCAGTAAAGCTAAAACAAATTAAATATAGCAGTTTGAAATTAAAAGTGAAACTTCAAATTCAGTAGTAAATTTGATTTTACCATTGATTTTACGTACAAGTATGTCTTAACACTGAGAGAAGTAATGTACTATACTATTTAATCACATTTTCTTATTATTTTAAAGTTAAGGTGCCATACCCTCCCTATTTTTGATTGAAAGAGTGTGCTTACAATGGTTGAGATTCAGCTCCTTTGAACTGTAGGGGAATATAAGGAAAAGAAACATTTGGATAAGAGGCTGAAAGGCATTTCTATCTATTTTATCCAACTGTTAGCTGACATGTTACGTTACGTATACTAACAATTTAAAAACATACTGATTATGTAATACGTATAAGCAGCTGTCTTTTTGCTTTACAGTTTCTCAATAAAATAATTCAGCACTTGAAGTTTTCCTACATATATTTTGTGTGTGAATCTTATGGATTGTAGATAGATTGTAGATTGTCTCCACAGGAGTTACAGCTCTTCAGTGTTTTTGTTTTTGCTGTACTTCTCTTTTCTTAGAAAAAGTTAAATGTAGACTTTGTCAGGGCGACTGTTTCTGTGGATGGGTAACCCACAGTGACTGATAGCTCTTTTTCCTCTTTGTTTTGTTCCTAGATAGGCTTTGCCACTTTTTCTTTTTCTTTTTTTTTTTTTTTTTAAGACCAAGTCTTGCTCTATCATCCAAGCTGGAGTGCAATGGTGTCATCTCTGCTCACTGCAACCTTTGCCTCCCAGATTCAAGTGATTCTCCTGCCTCACCCTCCTGAGTAGCTGGGATTATAGGCACGTGCTACCACACCTGGCTAATTTTTGTATTTTTAGTAGAGACAGGGTTTCACCATGTTGGTCAGGTTGATCTCGAACTTGTGACCTTGTGATCTGCTTGCCTCGGCTTCCCAAAGTTCTGAGATTACAGGCGTGAGCCACTGCATCTGGCCAGGCTTTTCCACTTTGAGAAGCCCCCAACCTTTTTTTTTGTTTGTTTTTTGTTTTTAAGACAGAGTCTTGCTCTGTCACCCAGGCTGGAGTGCAGTGGCATGATCTTGGCTCACTGCAACTTCCACCTCCCGGATTCAAGTGATTCTCCTGCCTCAGCTTCCCCAGTAGCTGGTACTACAGGTGTGCGCTAGCACACCCAGCTAATTTTTTTTGTTTGTGTGTGTGGTTTTTTTTTTTTTTTTTTTTTTGTATTTTTGGTAGAGACAGGGTTTTAGCCCATCGGCCAGGCTGGTCTTGAACTCCTGACCTCATGATCTGCCCGCCTCAGCTTCCCAAAGTGCTGGGATTACAGGCGTGAGCCACCACGTCCAGCCGAGAAGCCCCTTTTTATTTTACTTGAAATGTCCCAACTTTTCAGTGTCAAAAATGAGTTTAATTTCCACCAAGGAGTGGCAGCAGAAATGAGATTACCTATTTTAGTATATAAATGAAGTAATTATCCAGTTATAATGATTTTTTTTAAATTGCTGGGTTTGTTTTTTTAAATATTTTGTAGATTCTATATTTTAATGCAGACTTCTACATGGAGCTTTAAAATTATTTCATTAATGTCATGTAATAGAAATTGGTAATTCCCTTATTGATTATGGTTAAGTATTATCAGTATTTTAACTCAGCTACAATGTTGCACTGCCAGTTGGTTTATTAGTATTAGAATTAAGTTATCTTAGAGTTGGAGGGACATTAGAGTTCATTTAGTCTAAAATTCAACATGAAGCCTTACTATATTTCATCTTCTGCTTGAATACTTCCAGTTCGCCAGGGCTCATAATATATTTTTCTTAATTTTTTTATTTTTATATTTTTAAAGACAGAGCCTTGCTGTGTTACCCAGGCTGGAATGCAGTGGTGCGATCATAGCTTACTACAGTGTGCCTTGAACTCCTGCACTCGAGCCATCCTCTGCCTTAGCTTCTCAAGTAGCTGGGACAATATGTGCCTGCCACCACGTTCGGTTAATTAATTTATTTTTATTTTTATTTTTTTACTGGATGCATGGTCTCACTATGTTGCCTAAACTGGTTTTGAACTCCTGGCCTCAAGTGGTCCTTCTGCCTTGGTCTCCCAAAGTGCCGCAGTTACAGGTGTGAGCCGCCATGCCTGGTCCTCATTATATTTTAAAGGACCCCTTTCATTATTTCTAAATGCTAGAAAGTTCTTTATTACATTGAGCTACAGTTTGTTTTGTCTTAATGGTCACAAACTTAATCCTAATTAGATAAATACCTTTCCCCTAAGTTTTCTTTTCAGGCTACAGAATTATTGAGATTATTCTCAACCATTCCTCATGTTAGAAACTCTTTCTCAATTTATTTCCATTCTCTTTGTCCTTCTCTGAATAATTTCAGATTTGATACTGTGTTTTCTTAAATGTGGTAATCCCTGAACTCTAGATATGGTTCTTCCTATTTGGACTAATCAGTATATACATTGCAGTAGATCCATTTTGTCCTTTATCTAGATAAAGTATTTCTAGTAGCTTGAAACTCATTCGCCTTTTAAAAGTTGTTTTAGAATTAAAAATCACAAACCAAATATCCACTGTCCTCAAGAGAATCACCTGACACCCACAAGGATTCTTGCAGACTCACAGTAAAGGGGTGGAAAAATGTATACCATGCAAATAGAAACCAAAATCAAGCAGGAGTAGCTGTTCTTTTATATCAGATAAAACACATTAAAGCAACATGAATAGACTTTTGTTAAAAGAAGATATACAAATAGCCAACACATATAAAGAAATTCTCAACATCACTAATGATCAGGGAAATGCAAATTAAAACCACAATGACATACACCTTATCCCAGCTAGAATGGCCATTATGAAAAAGTAAAAACAAACAAAAAAAACATAGATTTTGGCATGAATATGGTGAAAAGGGAATGCTTATACACTGCTGGTGAGAGTGTAAATGAGTACAACCTGTGTGGAAAACAGTATGGAGAGTTCAAGTGGATCTACCATTTGATCTAGCGTTCTCACTACTGGCTGTCTATTCAAAGGAAAATAAGTCCCTATGTCAAAAAAGACATCTACATGTCTATGTTTATTACAGCACGATTCACAATTGCAAAGATACGGAACCAGCCTAAGTCCATATTAACTGATGAGTGGGTAAAGGAAATGTGGTGTGTATACACATGTGTATACATACACACACACCACATATATATACACACATATATACATACACACACATATATACATACACACACACACACCCACACACACACCCCATGGGAAACTACTCAGCCATAAAAAAGTAATGAAATGTCTTTTGTAGCAACATGGCTGGAACCGGAGGCCACTATTCTGAGTGAAGTAACTCAGAAATGGAAAACCAAATACCATATATTCTCATTTTTTATTTGTGTGTTGAAATCCAAACCATCAGAATATTCGAGACTAAGCTATGGGTATGTGAAGACATACAGAGTGATATGTCTGGATATTGGAGACTCAAAAGCAGGGAGGAGGGAGAGATTTTTAAAATGATATATTGGGTACAATGTACGCTACTTGGGCAACAGGTACACTAAAATCTTAGACTTTCCTTTTGTAGAATTCATCTGTGTAACCAAAAACCACTTGTACACAAACAGCTATTGAAATAAAAAAAAAAAAAAAAAAGAGGCAGCAATCACATTCTGCTCCCTGCCTTGAGCTATCTATTCATGCCTTGAAACTTCTTGTTATCGCCCAGGTAGTTAGTTAACCTAACAGTGTCACATAGGATACTATAACCCATACCCTATAGCTTAAAAATGTGTAGCCAATCACTAATCAATGTTATTTCTTTAAACCCGTGAGAATCCCTGACAGACTGTTTTCTGTCAACCCACTTCCTGTCCCTCTTTTTTGTCTTTAAAAACTTGGATGCAACAAAGTTTAAATGGAGGTCATATCCAAGGTTACTTGGGTGAGTCTTCTGAGCAGCTGTTGTCACTTTGGCTCACTTAAACTCTCTAAATTAAAAAAAAAAAAAAGTTGCGTTAGTAGTTGGATCAAATTTGAATTTGTAAGCAGTGAAACCCTTAGGCTTTTTCATAGGAAAACCTGGTAAGGTAGATTTTTCACTCAGCAGCCTTATGTCACGGTTCCAGGTTAAATTTTGTTTTGCTTATTTTTAGAGTCATCCTTATTCATTGTGGTTTTGGCTTATTACTTGCGTTTTTCAGTTGGTGAAAATTTATCGAGCTGTTTGCTAGGGTGTGTGCAGCTTTCTGATTTACTTCCATAATAGTTTACTTCTCTAAAAAATTGTTTAATTAGAGCGAAAGTTTACAAATAATTGAAACTGAAGTTTTATAAAATCTGCACCTATAGTTTTAAGAGGCAAATGTTCTTTATTTGACAAAGGATTATCAGATTATATTAATTTAATATGGATATTTAAAATTCTTAGAGAAAATTATATCTATTCCCTTAATTTACTAATTTTTCAATATCTATAGCGTTTCTTCTCTTTAAGTTGCATTTCTGTAAGGAGGATTGAGAGATGGGGATGGTAGAGGTTATAGGGCAGGGAGATATTAAATACTTTGTAGTCATTATTATTCTGAAGATTGAAAACACATAGTAATTTTATACTGTAATTTTTGACTTCTGTGAAGTTATGAAAAAAAATTTTGATTTGTATATTGAAATCTAAACCATCAGATTATTTGAGACTGACTTCCCAGTTGATTCCATTTATAATAACTCATTTTATTTGGACCAGTTCACCTTTTCTCAGGAAATGAGGAGATTAAATGAAAATAATTTCCCATAAAAGTAACTAATAACTCTAATATATAATGTTTAAATCTGGCTTTCTTTTTGTACAATAGTTATTTTATTTTTGCATTTCCCTGATAACTTGGGGGGGAATACAGGTTTTGCAATCATCAAATTTTATGTTTTTGAAATTTTATTGAAAATAAATTATACTCTGTAGATAAAATAGTCATTAAAATTAGATGGTGCGTTGAGTAAGTGCTGACAAGGATTTGGAGCAACTGGCACGTTCAGATCTTGCTGATAGCAATGCAAAATGGTACAACTCTTCTGAGAGTTTTGTAGATTTTTAGAAAGTTAAATGTGTTTACCATATGACTCAGTAGTCCCACTGTTAGGTATTTGTACTACAGAGATGAAGCTTATATTCACACAAAAACCTGTACACAAGTGTTCATAACAGTTTTATTTCATACTTTCAAAGCGGAAAATAACCTAAATGCTCTTCAGCTGGTCAATGGATAACAAACTGCTACAGTCTCTACAATATAATACCACTCAATGGCAAAAGGATCAAATTATTAATATATGTAACAACTTGGATGAATTTCAAAAACCTAGTGACACAAGCCAGTCTCAAAATGTAGCATTCTATGTGATTCCATTTATTTGACACAAAGGATAGCATAAGGGACTTTTTGGGGATGACAGAACTGTTCTGTATCCTGATTTTGGTAGTTAACTGAATCTGTACATACGTTGAATTTTATGCAACTGTAGACCCCCAAAAGTTTTTTTTTTTTGTATGATAATTAAAAAAAAAACAGGCATACCTCCTTTTATTGTGCTTTGCTCTATTATGCCTCGCAGATACTATTTTTTCACAAATTGAAGGTTTGTGATAACCTTGCATCAAGAAAGTTTATCAGTGCTGTTTTTCCAACAACACGTGCTCATTTCATGTCCCTATGTCACATTTTTGTAATTCTTGCAATATTTCAAACTTTTTCATTATTATATCTGTTAAGGTAATCTGTGATCAGAGATCTTTGATATTACAATTGTAATTGTTTTGGGGATGCCACAGATGGCATCCATATCAGATGGCAAACTTAAATGATAAACCTTGTGTGTGTTCTGACTACTCTGGGGACCAGCTGTTCCCTGTCTCTGTCCCCCTCCTCGGCCCTCCCTATTTGCTGAGACATACAATATTGAAATTAGATCAATTAATAACCCTACAATGGCCTCTGAGCATGCAAGTGAAAGGAAGAGTCTCATATCTCTCACCTTGAACCAAAAGCTATAGAAATGGTTAAGCTTAGGGAGGAAGGCCAAAAGCTAGGCCTCTTGGCCTCAGTTAGGTAAGTTGTGACTGCAAAGGAAAAGTTGTTAAAGGAAATGAAAAGTACTGCTCCAATGAATACACAAATGATAAGCAAATGGAACAGCCTTATTGCTGATGTGGAGAAGGTTTTAGAGATCTGGATAGAAGATCAAACCAGCCACACCATCCCTTAAGGCCAAGCCTAATCCAGAGCAAGGCCCTAACTCTCTTCAGTTCTGTGAATGCTGAGAGGTGAGGAAGCTGCAGAAGAACATTTTGAAGCTAGGAGAGGCTGGTTCATGAGGTTTAAGAAAAGAAACTTTGTCCATAACATGAAAGTGCAAAGTGAAGCAACAAGTGCTGATATAGAAGCTGCAGCAAGTTATCCAGAAGATTTAGCTAAGGTTTTTGATGAAGGTTACTACACTAAGCAACAGATTTTCAATGTAGGTGAAACAACCTTCTACTAGAAGAAGATGCTATCTAGAACTTTCCCAGCTAAAAAGAAGTCAGTGCCTGGCTTCAAAGGACAGGCTGACTCTTTTATTAGGGGCTAATGCAGCTGGGGACTTTAAGTTAAAGCTAATGCTCATTTACCATTCCAAAAAATCCTGCAGCCCTTAACAATTATGCTAAATCTATTCTGCCTGTTCTCTGTAAATGAAGCAACAAAGACTGGATGACAGCAGGTGTTCACAGTATGGCTTACTGAATTGAATATTTTAAGCCCACTGTTGAGATTTCTGGTCAGAACAAGAGTCCTTTTAATATGGTACTGCTTACTGACAAGACACCTGGTTACCCAAGAGCTCTGATGGAGATGTACTAGGAGATTAATACTGGTTTTATGTGTGCTAACGTAACATCTATTCTGCAGCCTGTAGATTAAGGAGTAATTTCTACTTTCAAGTCTTATTATTTAAGAAATGCATTTCATAAGGCTATAGCTGCCACAGATGTGATTCCTCTGAGGGATCTGGACAAAGTCAGTTGAAACCCTGAAAAGGATTCACCATTCTGGATGCCATTAAGGACATTGATGATTTAGGGAGGAGATCAAAACATCAACATGAACAAGAGTTTGGAAGAAGTTGATTCCAAACCTCATGGATGGCTTTGGGGGATTTAGAGAAGGAAGTAACTGCAGTTGTGGTAGAAATAGCAATGAAACTATAATTAGAAGTGGGGCCTAAAGGGAAGACTGAATTGCTGCAATCTTATGATACAACTTTAATGGATGAAGGGGTTGCTGCTTATGGATGAGCCAAGAAAGTGGTTTCTTGAGATGGGATCTACTGGTGAAGATGCTCTGAACATTTTTAGAATGTCAGTGTTCGTTGTCAACAATGTTTGCTTAACAGAAATAAATTATTAAAATATATTGACAAGTCTTTTCACTTTCAGAACTCGATGCTTTGTAGTTGTTACCTTGAATAGTTGTTAAAGCCATAGTTATATCCTTTGTAATTGGTAGAGAGATGGATGAAGATGGAGAAGGAATGACCTCTGTCAAGTTAACAATCTATGGCCTTAGTGTTTCTTTAATGGTTTTTCCCATTTAATTTTCCTTTAATTATTCCGTAGAGTATTTGGAACTCGTCTTTTTATTTTTATTTTTTAATTTTTTGAGACAGAGTTTCACTCTGTTGCCCAGGTTGGAGTGGAGTGGTGCAGTCTCAGCTCACTGCAACCTCCGCCTCCTGGGCTCCAGCGAGTCTCGTGCCTCAGCCTCCTGAGTAGCTGGGATTACAGGCCTACAACACTATGCCTGGCTAATTTTTGTATTTTTAGTAGAGACAGGGTTTTGTCATATTGGCCAGGCTGGACTCGAACTCCTGGCCTCAGGTGACCCACCACCTCGGCCTCCCAAAGTGCTGGGATTACAGGCATGAGCCACGTTGCCCAGCTCAAATTTGTCTTTTTACTAGATAAAAAAATTATTAAGCTATGGGAATGTCACTAATTTCACCTTGTGGCTACACCTAATGGCAGGGTGGCAGACATAAAGGTGTACAACGAGGATGTGGCTCATGGTGTTTGTGTATTTCATCTTGTATTCTTGTCCTTCCCATTCCATATCTTTTTTCTGTCTTTCATTTCTTTTGTATTTTTTTAAACTAATTTCAGTGAGGAAATGTAATATGTGTATATATACACATATAAGTTGCTTTTATGGGGTACAGTTTAAAAACCAGTTGAGAACAACATTTTCACGTTTCTGTAAGACTTCATTGTATTGTTTTCATCAAATGGGAAATAAGGTCAGATAACTATGGAACAAATATTTATGTAGTAGTCTCTCCTGACGTAGTGAATATAACAGTGAGTCTGCTGAAAATTCTCTGCTTCATTAAGCTTACATTGTGATGCACTAATGGGTGGAGGTAGGTGCTATTATTACATTGTGAGGAATTGAGTCCCATCCTGATTTGTTTTTGACATCTTAATTTTTGTCAAATTATAAAGCTTGTTGAATCCATTCAATTTTTTGCCAGATTGATAGGGAATAATTATTCAATTCTTCACGTATTCTTTACATTTATATCAAAATAGCGTAGTGGCTTTAGCATTCCAAAATTACCAAAGAATGTGATAGTCATAATAATAGTCATGTAACTTGGTGAGTAGAATATATATTCTGTTGTATTCATAGTTTAATAGTTTTTAACATTGTGAGTAGAACAAACCATTACTTGGCTAAAGAGTGTTTTTAGGAATTATATAGGAAGATAAAATGCTTACAATACCAAATGATATTTAAGAAAATGCTCAGAGGGTGGGTGTGGTGGCTCATGCCTGTAATCAGAGGCACTTTGGGAGGCCAAGTTGAATGGATCACTAGAGGTTAGGAATTCGAGACCAGCCTGACCAACATGGTGAAACACCATCTCTACTAAAAATACGAAAATTAGCCGGTTGTGGTGATAGGTGCCTGTAATCTCAGCTACTCAGGAAGCTGAGGGACAAGAAGGCTTGAACCTGGGAGGTGGAGGTTGCAGTGAGTTGAGATGGTGCCACTGAACTCTGGCCTGGGTAACAGAGTGAGACTTCATCTCAAAAAAAAAAAAAAAAAAGGAAAAAAAATACTTGATAAGATATATGGCTTATTATCTTATTATTAAAAGTTGGCTCTTTTTTTTCCCCAGGAGAAACCTCAATTATTTTTCCAATGCTTATGCAGCTGCAGTTAGTGCGGTGGACCCTGATGCAGGAAATGGAGAACTTTGCATTAAGGTTCCATCAGAGCTGTGGAAACACGTTGATGGTAAAGCACCAAGAATATATTGACTGTATACTAAACTCATGTTAGATTCAGAGACTAGAGAATTTTACATGAAGACTAATGATGCTGGCCAGGCACGGTGCCTCATACCCATAATCCCAGCACTTTGGGAGGCCAAGGCGGGCGGATCACCTAAGATTGGGAGTTCAAGACCAGCCTGGCCAACATGGCAAAACCCCATCTCTACTAAAAGTACAAAAATTAGCCAGGCGTGGTGGTGGGCGCCTGTAATCCCAGCTACTCAGGAGGCTGAGGCAGGAGAATTGCTTGAACCCAGGAGGTGGAGGTTGCAGTGAGCTGAGATTGCATCCCTGCACTCCAGCCTGTGCAACAGAGTGAGACTCCGTCTAATAAAAAAAACAAAAAACAAAAAAAACACCAATGATGTCAACATTGTAATTAACCAGTTGAAATATACAGAATGGGTTGGAAGCTCTTTTTCTTTTTAAGGATCACTGGCTAACAGGATAATATCAGTTCAGGACTGTGAAAAAAGCAATTTATTTCACCGTTTTTTAAAGCAAAAAAAAAATTTTTTTTTTTTTTTTTTTTTTTTTTTTGAGACGGAGTTTTGCTCTCCTCGCCCAGGGTAGAGTGCAATGGTGCAATCTTGGCTCACTGCAACCTCCGCCTCCCAAGTTCAAGCGATTCTCCTGCCACAGCCACCGAGTAACTGGGATTACAAGCTCCCGCCACCACGCCTGGCTAATTTTTGTATTTTTAGAGGAGATGGGATTTTACCATGTTGGCCAGACTGGTCTCGAACTCCTCAGGACCTCAGGTGATCCGCCCGCCTTGGCCTCCCAAAGTGCTGGGATTACAGGGGTGAGCCACTGCACCTGGTGGTGAAAAATATTTTTAAAAAATCATGTAGATAGAACCATTTGTCAAGATTTGAGAACCTGCACAATATCAAATTAGTTTAGAATTATAGCATTTTGTAGAAGGAAAGATCCTGAAAAATTTGGTTCAATTCCTTCTTTTTACAGAAGAGTAATCTGAAGTCTAATGAGAGTAAGTAACCTGCTGAACTTCACTTAGCAAATTATTGGTGGAGTTAAAACTAAAACACAGGGTTCCTGATACTCAGTCTGCAGACTTTTTAAACTTTCTTTGTGTCTTGTATAAAGTTTTAGCCACTGTAATATTGTACATTAGCTTCTGCCTTGCTTATTTAGCCTTATAAAAATCAAGATAAGGAAGTAAAGACTTCTTGTTTTGTTTATTGCTTTCTGTTGTGGGTGCTGGGAGCGGGGTAGGGTTTGTGGAGGAACTTACCCTAATTTAGGGGACAGACGTGGAAGTCGTCATTGCCTTTTTAGTGTTTGGAGATAGTGCATATGATTGTAATGCTTGGAGGGAAATTAGAATCTTACGAAAGCAATGCAGTTTACAGTGAAGAAATCAAGCGTAACAAAATACATAATAATTATGCAAATTCTCGAGTAGTGTTCCGTACTCTACCTCTCGTCCTTGTACTCCCCAAAGTCACCTAGGGTTAATTTTGCAGGAGAATGTGATAGGAGAAAGAACTTGAAAAGTAAGTGTGTTAGTCAGTCCATTTTCATGCTGCTGATAAAAGACATATCTCAGACTAGGAAGAAAAAGAGGTTTAATGAACTTACAGTTCCACGTGGCTGGGGAGACCTCACAATCTTGGCAGAAGGCAAGTAGGAGCAAGTCATGTCTTCTGCAGATGGTGACCAGCAAAAAGAGAGAGAGAGAGCTTGTGCAGGGAAACTCCCATTTTAAAACCATCAGATCTTTTGACACTTATTCACTATCATGAGAACAGCATGGGAAAGACTTGCCCCTGTGATTCAGTTACCTCCTACCGGGTCCCTCCCATACCATGTGGAGGTTATGGGAGCTACAAGATGAGATTTGGGTGGGAACACAGAGCCAAACTCTATCAGTAAGTTTGGGATTGGATTTGGAAGACATAAGTGTGCAGTGTGGGAGTTTTGGACTTTTTAGGCATTGTACATTGTCAGAAATGTTGAGAGAAGGATATGGCATAACCAAAGGTGTATTTTGGGAAAATAATACAAGCAATAGTTATAATTGATTGGAGGTAGAAATACCAATAGTAGCAGCCTGTTGCGTTAATATAGGCAGACATATGGTAAAAGTCTAAACTAGTGTAAGTAGTGTGGTTTTTCATATAAATCTCAGTCCTCAATTCCATTTCATGTTCAGCATTAAATCTTTGTCTTTATTGTATAGACCACTGTACTTACTTATTTATGTATCAATGTGTGTGTATGTTTATTTGTTGCAGAGTTAAAGGTCCTGAAGATACACATCAATTTTTCTCTGGATCAGCCCAAAGGAGGTCTTCATTTTGTGGTACCCAGTGTAGAGGGAAGTATGGCAGAGAGAGGTGCTCATGTTTTCTCTTGTGGGTATCAAAATTCTACAAGGTAGATTATAGATTCTTAAATATTTCAATTAATTTTTAAATTGTGCTTTTATGTATAAACAAGACGTACATTTAGTGTAAAACAAGAAATACTAGTTTTATTCCCTCCCAAATTCATAGTTCTTTCAAATTACTTTGTTAGTCATTCCTCCTAAAAAAAAGTTTTTTTTTTTGAGACAGTCTTGCTCTGTCACCCTTGTTGGGGTGCGCTGGGGTGCTATCTCTGCTCACTGCAACCTCTGCCTCCTAGGTTCAAGTGATTCTCATGCCTCAGCCTCCCAAGTATCTGGTATTACAGGTATTCACCATGACACCTGCCTAATTTTTTATACTTTTAGTAGAGATGGGATTTCACCATGTTGGCTGGGCTGGCCTTTAACTCCTGACCTCAAGTGATCCGCCCACCTTGGCATCCCAAAGTGCTGGGATTACAGGCATGAGCCACGGCGCCCGGCCCGCCTTAATCTTACATCTCCCTTATTCTCTCTCATTTTCATGTTTACTGTTCTAAAATAATCATCTCACTTGATTCCTTCTTTTTTAAAAACTTTATTTTGAATTAAAACATACATAGAGAAAATTGCACAGAATGTAAACTTCGATGAATTTTCACAAGTGAACGTGCCCACATAATTTACACTTAGACATAATGTTACAAGCATTACAGAGACCTCCTCTCACCTGCTTTCATTCTCTACTTCCCCACTCCACATTCTACTTCTCAACTCTGCTTATTTATTTATTTATTTATTTATTTTTTTTTTTGAAACAGAGTCTCATTCTGTTGGCCAGGCTGGAGTGCAGTGGCATAATCTTGGCTCACTGCAACCCCCACTTCCTGGATTGCAGTGATTCTCCTGCCTAGCTTCCCAAGTAGCTGGGACTACAGGCATGTGTCACCACACCTGGCTAATTATTGTATTTTTAGTAGAGACGGGGTTTCCTCATGTCTTTAGTAGAGACAGCCTGTCACACAGGCTGGAGTGCAGTGGCGCAATCTCGGCTCATACAGCCTCCACCTTCCAGGTTCAAGTGATCCTCCTGCTTCAGCCTCTGGAGTAGCTGGGATTACAAGCAGATGTATCATTCCTGGCTGATTTTTGCATTTTTAGTAGAGACAGGTTTCACCATGTTGGCCAGGCTGGTTTCAAACTCCTGACCTCAGGTAATCCACCTGCCTCAGCCTCCTATAGTGCTGGGATTACACACGTCAGCCACTGCGCCCAGCCTCTCCTCAGATTATTATGATAACTACTCTAAACCAGGGATAATGTCTTACACACTTTTATGCCTCAATACTAAGTACCTACCCTGTCACATAACACCTTACCTGAATTGATGAAAACTGACTATAAATTTTATATCTGGCTTTACCAGCACTCAGTTTGAATTTATACAATGCGTTACATACTTCAAAAAAGCAGTTTTATAATTTAATCAAATAAATTCTGAATATTCGTTATACTTTATAAAACTTTTTACTGTAAGCCTTGTTTAGTTTCTAGAAATGAATGCTGCATAAAAACTGATTAATGTGCATATACAAGTTAAAATTATTTTTTAAAACATTGGAAACTAAGAATTGCTTAACTCTTTTTAGGGTTTGAACTGATGGTAACACATAATATTTTTTTTTTTGAGACGGAGTCTCGCTCTGTCGCCCGGCCTGGAGTGCAGTGGCCGGATCTCAGCTCACTGCAAGCTCCGCCTCCCGGGTTTACGCCATTCTCCTGCCTCAGCCTCCGGAGTAGCTGGGACTACAGGCGCCCGCCACCTCGCCCGGCTAGTTTTTTGTATTTTTTAGTAGAGATGGGGTTTCACCGTGTTAGCCAGGATGGTCTCGAACTCCTGACCTCGTGATCCGCCCATCTCGGCCTCCCAAAGTGCTGGGATTACAGGCTTGAGCCACCGCGCCCGGCCAATATTTTTTTTTAATGTTGCCAAATAGTATTTGGAAACAGATTTTATCAGATTTTTTTCAGGTTGTACAGTATAAAGCTTCAGTAGCCAAATAGCTAAAGGTTTTGTTTGTTCATTTTCTAGAAATGCTAAAATAACTTTGTTGGGAAAGCAATGTAGAGGACACTTTGAATACATTTTCTATACTGTCAATCTTTTTTCTAGATTTTGGTTTCCTTGTGTTGATTCATACTCTGAATTGTGTACATGGAAATTAGAATTTACAGTAGATGCTGCAATGGTTGCTGTTTCTAATGGCGATTTGGTGGAGACAGTGTATACCCATGATATGAGGAAGAAAACTTTCCATTATATGCTTACCATTCCTACAGCAGCGTCAAATATCTCCTTGGCCATTGGACCATTTGAAATACTTGTAGATCCATACATGCATGAGGTAAGTCAGAGCTCTCCCCTCTTACTCTCCTCTTGGCCTTTTACTGCTTTTAAAACGATGGATATTGACTGGGTGCAGTGGCTCACGCCTGTAATCCCAGCACTTTGGGAGGCCAAGGCATGTGGATCACGAGGTCAGGAAATCGATCCTGGCCAACACAGCAAAACCCAGTCATTACTAAAAATACAAAAACTTAGCCAGGCGTGGTGGTGGGCACCTGTAGTCCTAGCTACTTGGGAGGCTGAGGCAGGAGAATGGCTTGAACCTGGGAGGCAGAGCTTGCATTGAGCTAAGATTGTGCCACTGCACTCCAGCCTGGGCAACAGCCTGAGACTCTGTCTCAAAATAAATAAATAAATAAATAAGTTTCCCTATCTGATATATATAATGATGTGAATTCTTGGATGAATTTCTTTTAAAATGTTGTATTTAAATCTCAGATTATTTTCCAACAGAGTCTTAGCATTTCAAAATAGCTTCAGTTATTTAGAGTATAGGTTGATTTCTGTAACTAATTCTGTTCATTGCTAATGTCATCTTTTTGTTTATCATGTTTTTGAATGTTGTGGTCCCATCTCTGGAATGTACAATATTGTAAATTCAAAATTAAAGAGCAAGATTTATTCTCTCTTCAACCTATACAGAGGAAAATAGACAGTTAGAAACCCGGTTAGCATACTCAGGAAGACTTCTAGTTTCTTCCCAGCACATATCTTATCATAATTCATTTATCAATTGACAGGCCAAATAGCAGTTTTAGGCCTCCCCAAGCATGAGACTTCTGCTGATTAGAAAATGATTTATTAGTTGTTACCTCTCTCCTTTAGTCTTCAACCTAGGTTTTTTTTTTTTTAAAAGAAATGTATAAACGTGTAATTTGACTATGTATATCTCAACAGCATTTCTTTTAGTCATGTGAGTAAAAATTGAGGGCAGCAGGCTTTCGGTGAGCTCCTCAGTTTGCCTTTTGTATTTTCTTTGCTGAAATTCACAGGATTTGTAAAATCAGTCATGGAAAAGATTCAGGATATTTTGTGTTGATTTTGCTTATGTTGTCTTAAAAATGACTCTTTTGAAAGGTTTATCCACTGATAAGATTGGCAGTGAACTTTATCGTCTTTCGTAAATGATCAACTTTAAAATCAGTGTTTGATTAGTACCTATTTTGTATTTCAGAATAATTTTTTTCTACTCTGAGTTATTGAATAGGAACAAGGCATATGATAGTCAAGAATTGTTTTTCCTGACTTAGTCTTTCTCTGTGTCAAATACATGCGTTGTGACCTGCATTATCAGTAAATTTGCTGTCTTGTAGGTTTGTCTAAAAATGAGTCCTTTTTCTGATGAATAGTATTTTTTATTTGCATACACAAATAAAATTATGATTAAATATCATGATTAATACAAAGGGAGTGTTAATCATGATACTGTTTTGGGCCCTGATCATTAATAATACATAGATACTTTTCTCCACTGTTATGGTAGCCTCTAATCTGTTCTTTTAAATGTTATTAGAAGAATAATTTTTATGATAAATTAAAAACTTCCCTTGCCTTTATAATTCTGCAGTAATTAGAACTCTTTAGCATGGCTTTCAAGATCTTCTATAATTTGACCCTAGTAGATGTTATATTCAAAATAGTTTACTTAGACTTCTCTGATCATACCTTTTTTCTTCCCATCTTTGACTCTGGGATGTTCTCTTTTCCTATACCAAAAGTTCCCTATCAAACTTCTGTTGAACTCAAAAAGATTACAACAGCTTCACACTCCTGTGTGAAACCTTACATGGTTGTTCTAGTCAGTGATCTGTGTCATTGTTGATGGCACTCATTTGGCACAGTATTGGGGGAACTAGCCCCCAATATTTCAATGTAGATTCTTTTCTATTTTCCCTAAGTGTCAGCTGGTCTGAGAAATAGAAAGAGTACAAAAGAGACAAATTTTACAGCTGGGCCTCCGGGGGTGACATCATCTATTGGTAGGTTCCATGATGCCCCTTGAGCCGCAAAACCAGAAAGTTTTTATTAGGAATTTCAAAAGGGGAAGGGGTTACAAACAGGGAGTAAGTCACAAAGATGACATGCTTCAAAGGGCAATAAAAGATCACAAGGGTAGAAGAACAGAGCAAGATCACAAGGCTAGGGTGAAATTAGAATTACTGACGAGGTTCCATGTCCTGTTGGGCATGCATTGGCATTGATAAACATCTTAACAGGAAACAGGGTTCACGAGCAGACAACTAGTCTGACTAGAATTTGCCAGGCTGGAATTTCCTAATCCTAGCAAGCCTGAGAGTACTGCAGGAGACTAAGGCATATTTCACCCCTTATTGTCAACCGCATAAGACAGACACTCCCAGAGTGGCCATTTAGAGGCCTCCCCCTGGGAATGCATTCCTTTCCCAGGGTTATTCCTTACTAGGGAAAGAATTCAGCGTTATTTCTCTTATTTGCTTTCTGCAAGAAGAGAAATATGACTTTGTTCTGCCCAGCTCCGCAGGCAGTCAGACCTTATGGTTATCTCCCTTGTTCCCTGGAAATCGCTGTTACCCTGTTCCTTTTTAGGATGCCAAGATTTCATATTGTTCAAACACACATGTCTTACAAACAATTTGTGCAGATAATGCAATCGTCACAGGGTCCTGAGGCGACATACATCCTCAGCTTACGAAGATGACGGGATTAAGAGATTAAAGACAGGCATAGGAAATTTAAGAGTATTGATTGAGGAAGTGATAAATGTCCATGAAATCTTCACAGTTTATGTTCAGAGATTGCAGTAAAGACAGGCATAAGAAATTATAAAAGTATTAATTTGGGGAACTAATAAATGTCCATGAAATCTTCACAATTTATGTTCTTCTGCCGTGGCTTCAGCCAGTCCGTCCATTCAGGGTCCCTGACTTCCCGCAACAGTACACATCACAGTAAGAAATAGCATATAATATTTGTGTGACCAAAGTGAGATGTAACCTAATGAAAAAAACCAGAGTTACTATTTCTGTTGCAGGCATTTTTTAATCTCCTAACTACCATTAAGTTTTTCTGCAGTTTTTGGTATGTAATTGAAATATTAGAGGGGGACTACAGTAATTATTTTTTATATGCAGATAATATGATTAACATTAACAGTTGATAAGATAGTACTATAACATGCATTATTCACTAGATTAGATATTTATGAATAAGAAGTATGTTTATAATACGCCTTTGAAATTTAAGTCTTTCTTGTTATGTGTACATATGAGAAAAAATTTTAATTGAATTTGGAACCAGAGTTATATTTTAGTTGATCTAAGCATTCCACACACTTATAATACACCATGAATTTAATTTTGAAGTACAATTAATATTTTATAAATGTGATCAGTAAAAGTAATCACTATTTTCACATTTTCTTTCAGCATCTTGAAATTATTAAATAATAGATTTATGAGAACATTTATTTATAATTGAGATATTTAGGAAATTTACAATATTAAAAGTAACTGTTTCATTTAGATGATCTTCCTTGCTTCTTCTTTTCAGGTTACTCATTTTTGTTTGCCCCAGCTTCTTCCATTGCTGAAACATACCACATCATACCTTCATGAAGTCTTTGAATTTTATGAAGAAATTCTCACGTGTCGATACCCATACTCCTGTTTTAAGACTGTCTTCATTGATGAGGCTTATGTTGAAGTGGCTGCTTATGCTTCCATGAGCATTTTTAGGTTGGTATCTCTTCAGATTTGAAATGCCTAAATTAAGGTAATGATATGAAGAAAAGTTACTGATTTTGTGGTCAAATTTTTTTTTTTTTTGAGGCGGAGTCTCGCTCTGTCGCCCGGACTGGAGTGCAGTGGCCGGATCTCAGCTCACTGCAAGCTCCGCCTCCCGGGTTTACGCCATTCTCCTGCCTCAGCCTCCGGAGTAGCTGGGACTACAGGCGCCCGCCATCTCACCTGGCTAGTTTTTTGTATTTTTTAGTAGAGACGGGGTTTCACCGTGTTAGCCAGGATGGTCTCGCTCTCCTGACCTGGTGATCAGCCCGTCTCGGCCTCCCAAAGTGCTGGGATTACAGGCTTGAGCCACCGCGCCCAGCCTGTGGTCAATTTTAAGATGAGCTTTGAACTTTTTTCTCCAATTTAAATGTGATTGGCTTTGTAGAAAATTTGGTTTTTCAAATTTTTAAATGTAGAAAAACATGAAGATAAGAATTTTGAGATAACTCAAAAGGCTCATCTTCATCCAGAATTAACTAATATTAATATTTTCCCCATTTTAGTCTTGTTTTCATAAATTCTTTAAAAATTGTACAAATTATTGTATGACTAGTATGAATTTTTTTCTAGCACTATTTAGAAATGTACTGATATTGTCTGAAATTTACTGATATCATCAGTGGAAAATGTTATGTCCTTTGTTTTGAGCAAAAGTTACTAAGATGATGAATTTTAACTCAATTTTGAAAAGATTAGAAAGCTGGGATAATTTTTTTTTCTATTTTATATCTAACTTCTATTGTTTTAAAAGTGGAATTATTTTACTTTCACTGAATTAATATTTATTTCTTGGTTATAATGAGCTTCCTTCTCTTTTAAATTCCAGCACGAATCTTTTACACAGTGCCATGATTATAGATGAGACACCTTTGACTAGAAGGTGTTTAGCCCAGTCCTTGGCCCAGCAGTTTTTTGGATGTTTCATATCTAGAATGTCTTGGTGAGTAACCTGAAAGTTCATACTACTGAGAAAAGAATCAAGTTTATTTTTCTTTGTTTTCCTGCATTTAAACTGACCTTTGCCCTAATTGCAGATAGCTAGTTTAAGAGACACTGTTCTAGATGTATTTAAAGAAAAATGATTATAAGCGTCATCCTAACTTTTTGGACATGAAATCAGTATAATCCCTTCTACGGTTTATAAGCTAAGATTTTGTTAAGACGGTGTCTTAAAGAACCGAATGAATTCTGTAAATAAAAGAACATAAATGTACAGAAAACTGTTGTTAGAATTTTGATGTCAGTGTTCAAAGCAATTGGAAATAACTTAATATTTAATGTAAAATAGTGCTCCTCTGCAGTGTTAATAATTATTTAGGGATTTGCCTACTAGTGCTCAGCTTTGTACCAGTTTGTTGAAAGAAATGAAAGGTATAAATGCTCTTTCTTTTCTTTTTTATTAACTTGAGGATGATTTAGAAGATAACAGAAAAATTAAGATTATAATTGTGAACATTCTATACTATAGAGAGTATATAAATCTTGGTTTTCTTTTTTCGCTTGCTGGAGTGGAGAGGGCAGAGGCTAAAGATAGATCTCTTGATTTGTAATTTTCCTAAAACCACATGTAGAAGTTTCATTAAAGAATAGTGCTTGGAACGTAGTAGGCAAAATATGGGTGGCTGGCTGGATGTATGGATGGATGGGGTGAGTGGATGGATAGATGGATGAGTATACAAATGACTAAATGAGTGAATGATGTTAATTGCCATTTTTCTAGAGAAAGCAACAAAAAATGAATGAAGCAATTAAACTTTAGGTTTTAGAATGTCATTGTTAATGGCATAATGCATGGGATTGGCAATAATAGCATGTGGACTTTTAGAATTCAACAGTGTAGTCCTGACTATGAGCAAGTATTTCCTTAGAGGCAGAGACAGTAAGAACAGAGTTGGGCAAGAGGGAAGCAGCACTGTCAGAGTAGATCATATACTCTAGTAATTTATACCTGAAGCAAGACTGTAAAGCAGTCTAATAATTAATGGTAAAGGCAGGTGTGGATAAGGTATAATGAATGGGCAAGCAGAACTCAGCCAGAGGAAGTTGGAAAACCTAATGATTTGTTAATAATTTTCATTTTCTTTATGAAGGCAGGGAAATACACACTACACTTATTCCATTATCCTCTTCGACATTTTCTGAGGAGTTTTTATGATTAAAAGTAATTTATACTTTGACTTTTTGCTTAGGTCTGATGAATGGGTGCTGAAGGGAATTTCAGGCTATATCTATGGACTTTGGATGAAAAAAACTTTTGGTGTTAATGAATACCGCCATTGGATTAAAGAGGTAATGACAGCTAGATCCCTTATCCACTTACAAGTCAGTAAGACTGTTAATATTCTCCTGATTTCCAGGTCTCATGTCCTCCATTTTTAATGACTGTAAAATACTTCAAAATACTACTTGAAAATCCCTAATTTTTCCCAGCAAAATGGGAATCGATTTACTGAGAAAGACTAATGGTCTATTTTATCTAATCTCCATTGTCAACGTTGGCCCCTAAAAACGTTTTTTCCTCTATGGAAGAGAATCTTTAAGTTTCTTAAACATCAGATTGGTAGTTAGGTATGTCCCAGCTCCTTATAGTAGTCATTTGTAATTGTGCTTCCTAAATTTGTTTAGCTTTGTGACCTTAATCTTTCCAAGTCTCATCTGTTTAAGCAGGGCAGTCGTAGTGTCTGCCCATGGGCAGAGATTATTAGACATTATATATGTAATGTGCATGATGCTTTGCACATATTAACTGCTTCTTATATTCTGGCTAGGCCTTGAATGCATTTATGTTGTCATTTCATGTCTTTTTTTTTTTTTAACGATTTAAAGATTTGGCCAAAAATAAAACATCAATTGTATTTTACTTAGCACATCCTGGTCATATACATAAACATTTTAATTATATCATGCTTAGTGTCTTCCTTCTCAGATGGAAAAATTGCAGCCTTTAATATCTTTATTAAACAAACCTTCTCATCTTCCCCTTATTCTCATTTTATATATTATTATCATCCAAGAGTAAACTCAAGCCAAAAAGTTAATTTTCGAATACTTTAAACATCTAGAGCTATTAAGGTATTTGTACATCTATGACTAAAGGAGTCTCTATTTCAGAAATTATTAAGGAAGAAGAACAGAATAACACAACACTTAAAATGTTTCAGGCACTGTTACAAACATTTTATAAATATTAAGGAACCTAATTCTCCTAACTACCTTGCTATCATTCCCATTTTATAGATGAAGAAACTGAGGCACAGAAAGAAAGGTTAAATTATTTGGTCAAAGTATACAGCTAGTAAGTAGTAGGCCCAGGATTCCAGCTTGGCTTTTAGTTTCTTCACTATGCTGTTTGCCACTTTTCTATACTACATCTATATTATTTAAAACAGTTATGAGTTTCCAATGTTGCAGGAAGTCAGAGACCCCGAACGGAGGGACCGACTGGAGCTGCAGCAGAGGAACATATTGTGAAGATTTCATTTTAATATGGACATTTATCAGTTCCCAAATAATACTTTTATAATTTCTTATGCCTGTCTTTAATCTCTTAATCCTGTTATCTTCATAAGCTGAGGATGTACGTCACCTCAGGACCACTGTAATAATTGTGTTGACTGTACAATTTGATTGTGAAACCCGTGTTTGAACAAAATGAAATCAGCACACCTTGAAAAAGAACAGAATAACAGCGATTTTTTAGGAAACAAGGGAAGACAACCATGAGGTCTGACTGCCTGTGGGGTCAGGCAAAAAGAGCCATATTTTTCTTCTTGCAGAGGGCCTATAAACAGACATGCAAGTAGGGAAGATATTGCCAAATTCTTTTCGTAGCAAGGAATATTAATATTAATACCCTGGGAAAGGAATGCATTCCTGGGGGGAGGTCTATAAACAGCCACTCTGGGAATGTCTGTCTTATGTGGTTGAGATAAGGACTGGGATATGCCCTGGTCTCCTGCAGGACCCCCAGGCTTACTAGGGTGGGGAAAAATTCTGCCCTGGTTTAATTTGTGGTCAGACTGGTTCTCTGCTCTTGGACCCTGTTTTCTCTTATTTAAGATGTTTATCAAGACAATACATGCACTGCTGAGCATAGACCCTTATCAGTAGTTCTGCTTTTGCCCTTTGCCTTGTGATCTTTGTTGGACCCTTATCAGTAGTTCTGCTTTTGCCTTTTGTGCTATTCCCTCAGAAGCATATGATCTTTGTTAGACCCTTATTAGCCTTTTGCCCTTTGACGCATGTGATCTTTGTACCTACTCCCTGTTCTTACACTCCCTCCCCTTTTAAAATCCTTAATAATAACTCGCTGGTCTGAGACTCAGGTAGGCATCATGGTCCTACTGATATGTGATGTCACCCTCGGCGGCCCAGCTGTAAAATTCCTCTCTTTATACTGTCTCTCTTTATTTCTCAGCCAGCTGACGTTTACAGAAAATAGAACCTATGTTGAAATATTGGGGGCGGGTTCCCCCAATATTCCAGCACAGTTGTGGTAGTGTCTTTTTTTCACTTATGCTTTTCTTTTTTTTTTGAGACAGAGTCTCACTCTGTTGCCCAGGCTGTAGTGCAGTGGCACAGTCTTGGCTCATTGCAACCTCTGCCTCCAGATTTAAGTGATTCTTCCACCTTAGCCTCCTGAGAGCTGGGATTATAGGCACCTGCCATCACACCTGGCTAATTATTTGTGTTTTTAGTAGAGACGTGGTTTTACCATGTTGGCCAGGATGGTCTCGAACTCCTGACCTCATGATCCACTTGCCTCAGCCTCCCGAAGTGCTGGGATGGATTACAGGTATGAGCCACTGTGCCCACCTTCACTTATGTTTTTTTAAATTTTAATTAACCAGGCATGGTGGCATGTGCCTGTGGTTCCAGCTTCTTGGAAGGCTGAGGTGGGAGGATCACCTAAGCCAAGGTGGTCAAGGCTGCAGTAAGCCATAATCAGCTACTGATCTCCAGCCTGGGTGACAGAGTAAAACCCTGTCTCAAAACAAGACAAAACAACCCCCTGCACCCCGCTTTTTTTTTTTCTGTCTTAAAAAAAATCACTTTTTAAAAAAGTTCTATTTATGTCATGTTAGAGAAGACTGGAGAAGTTTTAAAATGATGGATTCCTGACATAATTTATTCCCATTCCTTTTTACTCACCTGAATTCCTTGAAGCAAAATACAGAGAAGGAAAAAATAAACTTGGAGATAGCTCAGAGAGATTTCTCCTGAGAACAGCCATAAGAAAAAGTTGCCAGGCTGCTGTCCAGCCCTGAAGTCACAAAGTAGGGAAGTCTTTGGCTTTTGTCATTCTGCCAGCTACATGGGCTGCTTTATTTATAAGAACATAAACTACTCTTTAAATACATTTCACTTATTTTAAGAAATTTACATTCTGATTTTAGGAAATGAGAATTCAGTTTAATTCTAAAATTTGGTATGTAAAAAAATGTTACCTTACAAATTTTACTGACTCCTATTTTTACATATTTTTTAGGAGCTAGACAGAATTGTGGCATATGAACTGAAAACTGGTGGAGTTTTACTACATCCCATATTTGGTGGAGGAAAAGAGAAGGATAAGTATGTTTATTGTTCAGAGGTGATATTATAAATCTTGACTATATATAAAAATTATTCCATTTAAGAACTAAATGGTATTTCATTGTACCTCAGAATTTAACCTTTTTCTTATTGCTGTCCTTTGCGAAAGCTTACAGACTCATAAAGCTCTTAAGGTTGGAAGTAATAAGTAAAATATAAAAATAATTTTTAAAATATCAAATTGATTAAAGTATTTTAAGTTTTAATATGCCACATTAAAAAAAAGTTTTTTATTTTTTTTTTAAGTGAGGTCTCACATTGTTACACAGGCTGATCTCAAACTCTTGGGCTCAAGGAATCCTCCTGCCTTAACCAATATGCTACATTTTGAAGGAGATGTGTGATACCACTTGCCATAGTTTGTTTATGCTACTATAACAAAGTACCACAGACTGGGTAATAATATAAACAATAGAAATTTACTTCTTGTTCTGAAGGCTGGGAAGTTCCAGATTGAGGCACTGGGAGGATTGGTGTCTGGTGAGGGCTGCTCTCTGCACCTAGTTGGCACCTAGTTGCTGCATCCTCCAGTGGGGAAGAATGTTGTGTCCTCACAAGGTGGAAGGGATGGTAGGGCAAGACAACACTCCCTTCAGCCTGGAGCCTTTTTATGAGGGCGCTAATCCCATTCATGAGGGTAGATCCCTGATGACTTAATCACCTCCCAAAGGCCACCCCTCTTAAAACTGTTGCATTGGGGTTTAAGTTTCAATATGAATTTTGGAGGGGACACCATCATTCAAACAAACCATAGCACCACTCATACACTGTGAGAGTATAGTTCAATACAGTGTTTCTGACGGGGAATTTAGTGTGGTACTAATCAGAATTGTACAATGGGTAATTTTTAGATCCAGCAATTCTTCTAGGTATGTGATCATGTAGAAATTCTTCTGGCCCAGCGCGGGGGCTTATGCCTGTAACCCCAGCACTCTGGGAGGCTGGGCAGGTGGACCACCAGAGTTCAGGAGTTTGACACCAGCCTGGCCAACATGGCAAAACCCCATCTCTACCAAAAAATACAAAAATTAGCCAGGCATGGTGGCGGGTGCCTGGTCCCAACTACTCGGGAGGCTGAGGCAAGAGAATCATTTGAATCCAGGAGGCAGAGGTTGCAGTGAGCCTAGATTGTGCCACTGCACTTTGACCTGGGGACAAGAGTGAGACTCTTATCTGCTCCCCCCAAAAAAAGAAATTCTTCTTCTAGGCATTTATCATACAGAAATATTTGCACATGTGTAAAAGGATATTTACCATAGCATTATTTTGTCTAGTGATAATTTGTAAACAAATGTTCATGTATGTCATAAATATTTTCTAGACTATCTTTCTCTAAATGTATGATCCTTTTCATTATGTCAAAAATTT
Source organism: Trachypithecus francoisi (assembly GCF_009764315.1). Lineage (NCBI taxonomy): Eukaryota > Metazoa > Chordata > Mammalia > Primates > Cercopithecidae > Trachypithecus > Trachypithecus francoisi. Next base: position 74,553,258 of record NW_022681472.1, on the reverse strand, counting down.
TTATTTTTACATAGTCATTGTGGTCTTTATATCTTCCAGATTTTATATTTTTTCTTAGGAAAGTTTTTCCCATTCCAAAATTATAAAGAGAAATTTTTCCTTCATTTCTTTTAGTACTTTTATAATGGTTTTTGTTTTATATATATAATCAATCCTTAACGTACATTTGTGCATGCTTCAATGTTGGGATATTTATTGGAATTGCATTGATTATATTGACGAATTTGGGGAGAATGGAAGTATTTGCAGTATTGTATCTTCCCATCTAGGAGCTTGCTATTTGTTTCTTTTTATTCAGATTTTCCTTTATGTCCTTAAGTAAAACTTCATAATTTTCTTCCAGTGAAGTTTATTTTTAGATGTTTCTTAGTACTAAGGAAATTGTTTATATATTCCCATGAGGTTTTTTTGGATATTTTCTTGATGTGGTCATGAAATTTATTGTTTATTAACAGTGAAATTTGCTATATTAGGTAAATGTGTTTATTTTTTTTTAGTCCAGCTTCCCATCTACACTTTTCAATAAAGCATCCACATACACTGTCCTGGGAATACTATACTATGTTTCAGTGTAAAGCCCACCTTGTGATGAGATTGATTGAAAATAGGATCAGTATGGAATTTATGCTACAGGTAAGTATTAAAGTTAAGAACTTCACAATAGTAAATAAATATCTGTATGTGTGCAACCTGAATATGTTTCTGTAGAATAGGAGTTAGGACATCTGGATTTATAGTTTTGTTTGCCCACTAAGTAACCTGTGCTTTATATTTGCATTTCCTCAGATGTAGAATGGATATCATTACCAGAACAACTTAGCACATGATTTTTATGAAGGTAGAATGTAGTGGTTGGGCATGGCATCGCATGCCTGTAATCCCAGCACTTTGGGAGGCTGAGGTGGGATGATTGCTTGAGGCCAGGTGTTCGAGACTAGCCTGGGCGATATAATAAGACCCCATCTAAAAAAAATTTGTATTACAAAGTCAGGCATAGTGGCACGATTCTGTAGTCCTACCTTCTTGGGAGGTGGAGGCAGGAGGATTGCTTGAGTCCAGGAGGTTGAAGCTGCAGTGAGCTATGACTGTGCCACTTCACACCAGCCTGGGCGACAGAGCGAGACTCTGTCTCAAGAGAAAAAAAAAATTACAATTGTGGGGATGAAAGTAAAACATTTCTATACATATGAATTTGTGTTCTGCATTATATTAAGGATGAAATACCACTTTAAACTGTTTTCAATAGAAAAACGTAAACCAATATAAAAGATGTTTATTTTTGCTATTGCTAAATTTTGCCATATATTTTAAGCAAGTTTCAGTGTAAATAGTTGTGATTTAGTAGTTGAGAGTGGAAACCAAATGTTCAGCCATTTTTTTTTTCATTGATAACATTCTTAGAGACAGGTAAAAAATAATTTTTTTAAAGCATTTTAAGTTTGCTGTAAAGTTCAGTTTCTTTAATCTTTCTGTCTTTCACCTTGCCTTTTTTTTGGTTTGCTTTGTTTGTTTTTTGAGATAGGGTCTTACTCTGTCGCCCAGGCTGGAGTGCAGTGGTGCAGTCACGGCCCACTGCAGCCTTGATCTCCCAGGCTCAAGGGATCCTCTCATCTTTCTCAGCCTCCTGAGTTGCTGGGACTATAAGCATGCACCATCACCCCTGGCTAATTTTTGTATTGTTTGTAGAGATGGAGTTTCACCATGTTGTCCAGTGTGGTTTCAAACTCCTGGGCTGAAGCTACCCACCTGCTTTGGTCTGTCAAAGTGCTGGGATTACAGGCATGAGCCACCGCACCCAGCCTTTAGAATGAAGAACAGAAACGTTAAATGAGAGATGGTCCATAAAGAGCCACTCAGGCTTTGGAGTGATATAAATCCTGATGAGTATCATTAACTTCTTAATTTCTAGCTTCTGTGTAAACTCATACCACAATAAATTATAGGTATTACGTAGGGACCAGCCCCACAGGGTTGGTGGGTTTTTCTGGCCATGTGCAGAGACAAGAGATCATAGAAATAAAGACACAAGACCAAGAGATAAAAGACAGCTGGGCCCGAGGGACCACTACCACCAAGACGCGGAGACCAGTAGTGGCCCCGAATGCCTGGCTGTGCAGTTATTTGTTGGATACAAAGCAAAAGGGGGCAGGGTAAAGAGTGTGAGTCATCTCCAATGATTGATAAGTTCACGTGAGTCACATGTCCACCAGACAGGGGTCCCTTCCCTGTTAGGTAGCCAAGGCGGAGAGAGAGAGGACAGCTTACGTCATTATTTCTTCTGTGCTCTTTTCAGAAAAGTCAGAGACTTTAATACTTTCACTAATTTTGCGACTGCTATCTAGAGGGTGGAGCCAGGTGGGCGGAGCCAGGTGTACGGAGTGGAACATGAAAGTGAAGCAGGAGCATGACTGCTGAAGCACAGCATCACAGGGAGACGGTTAGGCCTCCGGATAACTGCGGGTGGGCCTGACGGATGTCAAGGCCCTCCACAAGAGGTGGTGGAGCAGAGTCTTCTCTAAACTCCCCCGGGGAAAGGGAGACTCCCTTTCCCAGTCTGCTAAGTAGCGGATGCTTTTCCTTGGCACCGACGCCACTGCTAGACCATGGTCCGCTTGGTAGCAGGTGTCTTCCCAGACACTGGTGTTACCGCTAGATCAAGGAGCTCTCTAGTGGCCCTGTCTGGGCGTGACAGAGGGCTCACGTTCTTGTCTTCTGGTCACTTCTCACTGTGCCCCTTCAGCTCCTTTCTCTGTATGACCTGGTTTTTCCTAGGTTATAATTGTAGAGCAAGGATTATTATAATATTGGAATAAAGAGTAATTGCTACAAACTAATGATTAATGATATTCCTATATAATCATATCTGTGATCTATATCTAGTATAACTATTCTTATTTTATCTATTTTCTTTATTATACTGGAACAGCTCGTGCCCTTGGTCTCTTGCCTTGGCACCTGGGTGACTTGCTGCCCACAGTATTATATATTATTCTTACTGTAATTCTTAATGAACAGTATTATGCAGTATATCATTAACATTCAATAATGTTTATATGAAGAATGATTTTGTTTTCTGGTGGCTTACATCTTTGCATATTTCTATTGCTGGTAGTCTTTAGAATAATCTATGTAATAAATAGTGAAATTATTGTCTTCTATAATTGACTATAATAAAGTTACAGTGCAAAGTGAGTATTCTATATAATTGAAAAGAATCTGTTATATGAACTTACTAAATGATTTTATCCTTACAGGTTTTCAATAAACTGCTAAGTCTGGCTAGTACTGCTTCATCTCAGAAGTTCCAGTCACATATGTGGAGTCAGATGTTGGTTTCCACATCTGGGTTTTTGAAATCCATTTCAAATGTCTCTGGCAAAGATATTCAGCCGTTAATAAAGCAGTGGGTGTATCCTTTTCAATAGCAGTTCAACAAAGTGGGGAAGGGAATAAGGTGTATGTGCAAGGGGAAGATGGAAGAAGAGAGGTTTGAGGGGGACTAAAGGAGGTATGAACTGTTTATATTTCTAAACAGTGGTAGAAATAATGATGAACTGTGAATTGTTTCATCTGAGATTCCTACTAGACATCAAGGTCCACACACGTATGTTTATATTTGTAAAGTTTGGCATATTTTAAAGTACTTTCTAGTGAGTAAAAAATATGTGAGTAAAAAAACTGGTTTGATGGTAGAATAGGTAAGAAATCTACCAGAGAGGCCTGTGGGATTACTTGTGAGATGCAGTAGTTTGGTGACTTGTGGACGTAGTTAGGGGTTGGCACAGTTTGGTGTCTTGGAATTTTGCAATTTTTGCATTTTTCGCTTTATTATGTTAATAACCTTGTATAGTGGTTCTGCTTCTTTCAAAACACAAATTTGTCAGTGTTTCAGAAATTTTATTTAAATCTGGGAAAGCGTTTTTCACAAGCACTTTGAATACTTTGCGACCTGATTTACAGTAGAGTATGCTCTCAAACTTTGAACTAGTGGGAATGTACTTGAAAATTAATGATACCGATATGGATAATTTATTTTGTTTAGTACATATTCATTTTCGTATGTAAAATTTCCTTTACAATTCTTCAGAGATCAGAGTGGAGTGGTAAAATTTTATGGAAGTTTTGCATTTAATAGAAAACGAAATGTCTTGGAATTGGAAATAAAACAGGACTATACATCTCCTGGAACTCAGAAATATGTGGTAAGTGTTTTTCCAAAATGGCCTTTGTACTGCTATCTCCTCAGTTTCAATAGAAGAGGGACTTAGGGATGGGTTACTACTTAGAAATTAATGAGATTTTGTTTGCAGAGGATAAATTGTGAAAACATTGGCTTTGTCAAAGAAGGGAAGAGGAGGTACAGAGATATCAGGGGACTCAGAATCTTCCAGTTGCCCTCTTTGGCACCAATTACCTATCTAGGTCTCCAGATACTCATTTTGTGTAGTATCATTTTATATCTTGCTTTATATTTCTCTGTACACATAAGCATACATATTGGTATTTTTAAAATCACATCTCTGAACAGTGTGTTGTTTTTTTAAAAAGGGACCACTTAAAGTGACAGTGCAGGAGTTAGATGGATCCTTCAATCATACACTGCAAATTGAAGAAAACAGCCTTAAACATGATATACCCTGCCATTCCAAAAGTAGAAGGTAGGCATTACATAATAACTATAAATTGAAAGGTAAACTACAAATCTCACAGACTAAAATGCCAAAATAAAAATTCTGTAGTATACCTAATTTTTAAAAATTATACTTTAAGTTGTGGGATACATGTACAGAACGTGCAGGTTTGTTTCACAGGTATACACGGGCCACGGTGGTTTCCTGCACCCATCAACCCGTCATCTGCATTAGGTATATCTCCTAATGCTATTCCTCCCCTAGACCCCGACCTCCCAACAGGCCCTGGTGTGTGATGTTCCGCTGCCTGTGTCCATGTGTTCTCACTTTTCAGCTCCCACTTATGAGTGAGAACATGTGGTGTTTGGTTTTCTGTTCCTGTGTTAGTCTGCTGAGAATGATGGTTTCCAGCTTCATCCACGTCCCTGCAAAGGACGTGAACTCATTCTTTTTTATGGCTGCATAGTATTCTATGGTGTATATGTGCCACGTTTTCTTTATCCAGTTTATCATTGATGGGCATTTGGGTTGGTTCCCAGTCTTTGCTATTGTGAATAGTGCTGCGATAAACATATGTCCATGTGTCTTTATAGGAGAATGATTTATAATCCTTTGGGTAATACCCAGTAATGGGATTTCTGAGTCAAATGGTATTTCTGGTTCTAGATCCTTGAGGAGTTGCCACACTGTCTTCCGCAATGGTTGAACTAATTTACACTTCTACCAACAGTGTAAAAGCATTTCTATTTCTCCACATCCTCTCTAGCATCTGCTATTTCCTGACTTTTTAATGATGGCCATTCTAACTGGCGTGAGATGGTATCTCATTGTGGTTTTGATTTGCGTTTCTCTAATGACCAGTGATGATGAGCTTTTTTTCATGTTTGTTTGCCACATAAATGTCTTCTTTTGAGAAGCGTCTGTTCATATCCTTAACCCACTTTTGATGGGGTTGGTTTTTTTCTTGTAAGTTTGTTTAAGTTCCTTGTAGATTCTGGATATTAGCCCTTTGTCAGATGGATAGATTGCAAAAATTTTCTCCCATTCTGTAGGTTGCCTGTTCACTCTAATGGTAGCTTTTTTACCTGTGCAGAAGCTCTTTAGTTTCATTAGATCCCATTTGTCAATTTTGACTTTTGTTGCCAATGCTTTTGGTGTTTTAGTCATAAAGCCTTTGCCCATGCCTATGTCCTGAATGGTATTACCTAGGTTTTCTTCTGGGGTTTTTGTGGTTTTAGGTATACCTAATTTTTTTAGACAGAGTCTTGCTCTGCCACCCAGGCTGGAGTGCAGTGGCGTGATCTCAGCTCATTGCAATCTCCGCCTCCTGGTTCAAGCGATTCTCCTGCATCAGCCTCCTAAGTAGCAGGGATTACAGGCGCCTGCCACCACCCCCTGCTACTTTTTGTATTTTTAGTAGTGATGAGGTTTCACCATGTTAACCAAGCTGGTCTCGAACTCCTGACCTCAGATGATCTGCCCACCTCGGCCTCCCAAAGTGCTGGGATTACGGGCATGAGCCACCATGCCCAGCCTATGTATACCTACTTTTTTAGGTAGAGAACATGCTATCAGATATCTTTTTTTCCTCATTTTACTTCCAGTTAGTATTACCAAACATTCTTTGTTTGCTTGCCTTCTTGATGACATTTTTATCTTTAGAATTAAATAAGAATTTTTTAACATTTAGCTTTAAGAATCCTCATTTTGCTGGAAGGTAGAGGCCAAGGGGCGAGAATGGAAGTTCGAGTTTTTGGTACTAGAAAAAAATTCAAGACAAATAGGTTCATTCTTACTAGTCTTGTTGGATTAATACTGACAGGAAATATTAGAAAAATGGTGATTGAAGGGAAAGAGCTCAATATGTCATGAAAAGCCTCTGCATCTTGCTGTGTCTTTTTTTCTTTTTTCTCTATATCATCATGCCCCTTCAGAATATTCTCTATATATTTCAAAGGCAAATTCCCACTTTTCTTTAATATGTTTTTCATTTACCACTTATTTGGCACAACAATTAGTATGTACTCTGAATAGTGAGAGATGAGAACATATCTGTGCTTTGCTGGAGAAATACTAACTTTCAGGAACAGAAGTGTTATACTCATGACTGTGTTGAGTTCGCTCAGGTAGATGAGAGTGTCTGCTGACTTTGAAGTCCTTTAAAGAACTTGATTCTGAAATCTTCTTACAGTCATTCTTACTCTGAGAAAAATCTTTCTTAAATCAGAGTGAGATACTTATTTCTTTTTGTTCTATCCACCTTGGAAATTGGTAACATTTGATTGCTATTCTCAGGTTTTTTTCTCTGTAATAACAGCATGTCATTTGAGTATTCTCTGGTATGAGGAACACAGGAAAACTTTTCTCCGTTCCTGTTTTTATTTGCCCTTCCCCAGTTAACATAAAAACAGTTGCTTTTGTTTTTGCTTATCTTGAATCTTGTGCATATTAATTGGTTCTACATATGATCAGTACTCTTACGATACTTTATTAGTTAATTCATGTAGGACAGAACCTTGCATATATGCAGCAGACAACTCAGAATTATTCATTTCCCATTTCAAGCCTGATCCTTTTTCTATTTAAGAGTTTTCTTTATTGATATATCCCCTTTTTTATACAAAATTGCAGCTACCAGTTCTTGGAATATATGTTTTAGGTTGACATTTTATTATATATTTATGCTTCTTGTTAACATTTGATCAGGAAAGCAATTTGATATTTACTTGATTCCCACCAGCTTTTAAATAAACAGACTTTGTTCTATTTAAATTTTATTACATTTGATATCCATTTTTCCTAAGGATAGCTTTCAATGTTGTATGAAATCCTTTATTTGAACTTTAGCTGCTGTTAATCTCCATTCAGAATTAGAAATCTCACAATTTTCTAACCTACTTTTTCTTAAATGTAGGAATAAAAAGAAAAAAATCCCACTGATGAATGGGGAGGAAGTTGACATGGATCTTTCTGCAATGGAGTAAGTTAGTTAACTTAAATATAAGGTTATAATTTTTCTGCATTATCATTTGTCTACTTCATTATGCATATGTAAAAGCATGTAACTGTCCTCCAGATGAGTGCTTTAAAATTTTTTTAATTTAATAGAAACCCTATGTTAAAACAGTTTATGTAAAATCATAACTAATCAAAGAGATAAAAGTAAGTCTGCAGGGCCTAGGTGAAATTAAGAGGAAATGCATTATGGTTGAGGGGTGGACACAACTTTGACTAGGCAGCTTTCTTGTTCTCTCTTGGTGGCCTCTAGAGCAGTGCTCAAACTATAACGTGCATGTGAATCAGTTGGGGACCTTCCCAAAATGCAGTTTCTGATCCAGTAGTACACTAGTGAGGCCTGATAGTTTGCATTACTCATGAGCTCCCGGGTGATATTGGTTCTTTGTCCTTAGAACAAAGGTCTGGGGTGCCTTAAGTCTCCCTATGCTTGCGAAACAATTTAAAAACCACTGTTCTAAACTTTATGTGGTAATATTTATTGATTGACAATGTTTTATTTTTAAATATGATACAGCTCAAACTTTCTGATTTTGCCCATTCTGTACCTGTATATTTTTTATAAAACCTCTGTAATTATTTACTAACTTGATTGCCAGATTATCACTACTGTTTATATATAGATAATGTTCATTTGCCCTTCAAGATCAGTGTTAATTTTTTTTTTTTTTTTTTTTTTTTGAGGCAGAGTCTTGCTTGGTTGCCCAGGCTGGAGTGCAGTGGCACCATCTTGGCTTACTGCATGCCTGGCTAATTTTTGTATTGTTAGTAGATTTGGGGTTTTACCATGTTTGCCAGGTTAGCCTTGAACTCCTGACCTCAAATGATCCACCAGCCTCGACCTCCCAGAGTGCTGGAATTATAGGCATGAGCCACTGCACCCAGCTGAGATCAGTGTTAATTTTGATTTTTTCATAGCAAGTACTTTGCCTGTAGTAAGCATGCAATAATATTTGCTGAATTTGAACTAATATTACAGGTGGTGTTTTTTTTTTCATGAAAGTGTTGACATAGACTAGATTTTTTAAACAGTGTTTGTTACTTTCAGAAATACATGAAAATAAATTTGTGATATGCCTCCAAATTATGATTTCAGAACTTGCTGTTTGAAAAAGGCAATCATGAGTCTAGTGTTTTTAAAAGTTTTAAGTCAGCTGAACAAGAAATTCGTCTCATTCTTTTTTTTGCCTCATATAATCACCAATCAAAATCATCAAAATAATTTCAGATGGGAAATGAGAGATTCAGTATCCTTTGTAAAAGACAATTAATATTTTCTTATTTTTGATTGTCTTTTTAGCAAGATGGATATGGATCAGACATTGTGAGAAAGTTGATATATGTTAAACATTATGAGGAATTTGTCAGTGCAATTTTAAAAAATGAATACAGTAAAACTCCAGGCAGTCTTGAATACTACATCTAAAAGGGAACCTGGTTAATAAATGCTTTGTATTTATTTTCTAAATATGTAGATTATAAGTTTAAAAATTAAATTAAAAATAAAATTATATTTTCTTTCAGTGCCGATTCCCCTTTGCTGTGGATAAGGATAGACCCAGATATGTCGGTATTGAGAAAGGTAGAATTTGAGCAAGCTGATTTTATGTGGCAGTATCAGCTCCGGTATGAGAGAGATGTTGTTGCACAGCAAGAATCCATTTTGGCTTTGGAAAAATTCCCTACTCCAGCATCTCGGCTTGCGCTCACTGATATATTAGAACAAGAGCAGTGTTTCTACAGAGTAAGAATGTCAGCTTGCTTCTGTCTTGCAAAGGTGAGATTATATATAGCATAAAGGAAATAAGATGACTATTGTATGTATTCTTTGCATCTCTGAAAATGAATTAAAATTCACCTAGTCTTTAAATTTACTTGGTAGCTGATTCTTTGAAAGCTTTTGCCAAATGCTTTTAAATTAATAGGACTGTTTTGAAAGAAACATGTTTTGAGCTGAAAATAGATATGCAGAATAATTTTATAATTGTCAAAATGAAGTTAGAGATTTTAAAAATCAAAGAGAATTTTCACCATTTTGTTGAATTGTCAACCACATTTTTAAAGCGAAGAATATATTTGGTGAGCAATTTCTTGATTTGAGTGATGTTTTACATTAAAGTACATGAAATCTCTGTGTGTGTGTGTGTGTGTGTGTGTGTGTATGTATGTATGTGTGTATTTTGTTTTTTTAAATAAAGACAAGATCTCACAATGTTGCCCAGGATGGTCTCAAACTCTTGGGCTTGAGTGATACTCCTGCCTCAGCCCCCGACACAGCTGGGATTACAGGCATGTGCCACCATGTTCCACTGTGCTCGATTGATTAATCTCAATTATCCCACTGTAATAATTATTCACATTGATTTGAGTTTATAAATTGGTATTAGTGATAAGTAACTTAAAATGGTAGACTCTATAATATTCTAGAAAAGTTAATTAAGAAAACCAAATATGTTTCTTTAGATGCAAATTATCTGAAGGTAGAACAAATGGAAACCAGAAAAATGCAGACTAAATTATGGCCAGGAATAATGTTTTCCAGGTATTTTTTAAAAACTTGATAGTAGGTTCATTTTCCATTTAGTGACTCTTGCCTTCCTCACTGTTAAATCCATTTGTCCTGTATTTCAACAAGTTAATAATGGTTTTGATTTATTTTTAATGATAATAAGTGAGTAGTTTAATTCCTGTGTTCTCAGATATGTGAGAGAAAGCAGTGATTTTCTTTGATAAAACCATCTGCAGAGAATATAATTTCATTGTTTCTATAAAGATCTTTGTGATCCCTGTATGCTAAAATCTTAGCAGGTCTGTAAAATTGTAGAATATGTTGTTTAATCATAATTTCATTTTTTTCGGGCATGATTTTTATATACCCTAAAAATATCAATAGCAAGACATAGGGTAAAGCAAGATACGCTTTTGTAAAGCATGCTTGCAGGCTTGAATAGTAGCACTGCATTTGGCTTTTTGTGCAGTTAGGGTAGATTGAAAAACCTTATTTAAAATTCATGATGATGTTTCTGTCTGATGAGGTTAAAATATTAGAATTATATCTGTCTAAATGAATAAAGACAGACTATTCAAAATATAAGTCTTTTGCATACATATTTTTCTAAAACTTAATACTGCCATTTAGAAATTAACTTGTAGAAAATAATTATAAGTACACGTAAGAATTATTTTGGCCGAGTGCAGTGGCTCATGCCTGTAATTCTAACACTTTGGGAGTCCGAGGCAACAGGATCACTTGAGGTCAATAGTTCAAGACCAGGCTGGCCAACATGGTGAAACCCCCATCTCTACCAAAAATATAAAAATTAGCCAGGTGTGGTTGTGTGCACCTGTCGTCCCAGCTACTCAGGAGGCTGAGGAAGGAGAATCTGGAGCCCAGGAAAGCCCGGAACACAGCGGTTGCAGTGAGCCATGATCGCACCACTGCGCTTTATTTAGTTTGAACGATAGAACAAGACTCCATCTCAAAAAAAAGGAAAAATAATTTTTTTTTTTTTTGGAGACGGAGTCTGTCACCCAGTGTGGAGTGTGATGGTGCCATCTTGACTCACTGCGACCTCCCCCTCCTGAGTGAAGCAGTTGTCCCACATCAGCCTCCCAAGTAGCTGGGATTACAGGCACCCGCCATTATGCCTAGCTAATTTTTTTCGTATTTTTGTAGAGATGGGGTTTCACCATGTTGGCCAGGCTGGTCTTGAACTCCTGACCTCAGGTGATTCACCCTCCTCGGCTTCCCAAAGTGCTGGGATTACAGGCGTAAGCCACCATGCCCGACTGGAAAAAGAATTTTTTCTGCAGGGTGAGTTTGTATAGTTTCTTGGAAATGGTGATAAAATGCTAAATTGTTATAAATTTCTGAGAAGTGAAGTTGTTGAAAAACCAATGCAGTTATAGTATTGATAACTTTTAAGAAACTGTTTTATTTAAAAGTATGTTTGCATTGGTAATGGAAATTACTTTGTTTTCTAATTATTTGCAGATTGCAAATTCAATGGTGAGCACGTGGACAGGACCACCAGCCATGAAGTCACTCTTTACTAGGATGTTTTGTTGTAAAAGTTGTCCAAACATTGTGAAAACAAACAACTTTATGAGCTTTCAAAGTTATTTTCTACAGAAGGTATAGTTTATTTTCTAATTTTCTCATGGTTTTTATATATCTCAGTTTAAGTTGGAGACTGTTCAAATAATAGGTGTATTTACTTTCTTTGCCTCTGTTCTTTTTTTTTTTTTTTTGAGACGGGGTCTCGCTCTGTGGCCCAGACTGGAGTGCAGTGGCATGATCTTGGCTCACTGCAAGCTCTGCCTCCCGGGTTCACGCCATTCTCCTACCTCAGCCTCCTGAATAGCTGGGACTACAGGTGCCTGCCACCACACCTGGCTAATTTTTTGTATTTTTAGTAGAGACTGAGTTTTACCGTGTTAGCCAGGATGGACTCGATCTCCTGACCTCATGATCTGCCTGCCTTGACCTCCCGAAGTGCTGGGATTACACGCGTGAGCCACCGCACCCGGCCTCTTTTTTTACTTTTAAACTTTTTTCCAAACTGATTAAGTGATTATTGATTTTGTGATCTGTGTGCAAGTGACTCATTGGCGACATTAATATTAAAGTGGACAGAAATGTTTAATTTGCCTTTTTGGTTGGTTACCTGAGGGATGGAGAAGTGAGTAGGCCCTTCTGTTGGCAGTCCTAGAATGTGGGCAGCACATCTGAGTCAGAGACAGCACAGCATGGAGCTCTAGTGTTAGTCCCAGTCCACTACTTACTAGCAGTTTGCACATGTACAAGTTTCTTAACCTTCTACACCTCAGTTTAAAATTTATCTTTTTTAGAATTAAGATCAAGTATGTAAAGTGTTTTATACTATACTTATATTAAGTTTTCTATAAGTGGAATTTTTAGAAAGTGGTGGTGTGCTGTGGTCTAGTTAGAATCATTGTTTTAGGAAAGGATATGGGAATGACAGGATGGTCAGCATTTGGGCTATTTGGATATCACACATAGAGTTTTTTTAGTAATTTCATAATAATGAAGGCAGAGATCAGATTAACTAGATTGAACTAGAAAAGAGGAGTGAAGTTGAAGTGGAGAGAACTAATGAAGCCTTTTCTTTCATGATTTTAGTCAAAGATGTAAGAAAGGATGCTATGTTGAGGATGAAGCAAGGCTGAGAAAGGACTTTTTGGGTTTGTTTTATACAGAGGAAGAACAAACTTGACGCATATGTAACACAGGGAAAAGAGCCAGTGGAGAGGGAGACATGGAATAGTCAAGTGGAGAAAGTAAATAGAGAAGGTTGAGCAAGTTCTGGTAGTGTTAGAGGGTGGGGCGCAGTAAGGAAGTAAATTTTAGAAAAGATAAGAACATTCCTTTTTTTGGAGGCAGGTGGAATGTAGATTAAAAACAAGTGAAAAGATAGACGTTGAGGGGAATGTTAGGCAAGTTGAAATGTATTTATGATGAAAAAGAAGTAGATTGCACAGCAGCATTGGGGTGCCTTTTGAGAGTGGAAGCCAGGATGTATTTATAGTAAATCTAATCAGCAGGACAGATCCAGGATGATCCAGGTTTTGGGAAAGGTAATAATGGTGTAATCAAAGAAGTCTGTGGCATCCTGTTATTTTATTTTTAAGAACTGCTCTGCATTACCATTTCACGAATTTATGGTATAGAAGCAAGTTGATTTCTATGTCCACCTTATATTTGTCTCATGATGCCACTGTGCTTTCATGTCGCTTAGGTCAGTGTTTCAATCTGGAGTTATGAACCGTTAGTGAAGGGATCATGAAATCAGTGCAGTTTTTTTTTTTTTTTTTTTTAATAAAACAGAATAGGTAGTATTCAGTATAAGCCATTTGGGGTTTACTTTTAAATTTGTGTATATTGCATCTAAAGTGTGTGTGTGTGTGTTAGGTTGTGTTATAAAATGTAGTTTTTCCTGTTAGCTACTGTCAGAAAAATTGGAAAGTCAATGCTTTTATTCCAATTCACCTTTCTGATAATACTTCTAGTGGACAGGAGAGAGAGAGAGATTGGTGCCTCAATGAAACTTGAGTCTCAAAGGGCAGAAAGGGCATAAGACAGGTATTTCTATGGAAAAGAGCCTCTCCCTCAGTTGTTCCTATAGTACTAACACTGACTGTTGTTGCTCTTGTTATCTGTGCTTCTTCAAGCAATAAAATGAGCCATTGTCCTTTCTGACCTCCATTTTAGAGGAATAATTATTTTGAGTAAGAAGAGGGGTTAGTCCATATCTCCCCATGTGCTAAAGACTAAGATGTCTATTCATCTGTAGTCCTGTCTAGACTTTAATTAGGTTTGTTTTACTGATAGAGTTAACCAATGTGTGTAAGTCATGTTTCCACTTTCTTAAAAATGTTGCCTGTGAAAATTTGCAAAGAGAAAAATTAGGCTGCATTTCAGATGATTTATCATTTTTTCCGTAGGTTGAGGATTGGGTGTTCCTGAGGATTAGGTGTTGGGAGAATCAATTTGTTCTAAGACTGAGTGGCTCCACCTACTTATGTCGTTTAATCCTGAAAATGGTTGTGAGGAAATGAGGCTCCTACTCAATAGGCAACTAGCTAAAGACACCTAGCACAGAAGGTAGTAGAGTTTAGTTGTTGAATAATGGTCCGTCTAATACTGAAATCTGTACCTTTTCCACTGTGTTACATAGAAGTAATTCTAAAATCTATGCCTTTTCCACTGTATCACATAGAAGCGAATTTATATAATTTATATCACATATATTTCCTCCAGCAAATGAGGTCCAAGGCACATAGCCTACAGAGTGATGTGCAGTCATGCAACTCTTCCCTTAGTCTCCTGCCCAGCTCTTCTCTTATGTTAGAATGCTTTGAGATATGTTGTCAGTGGGAGGGGTTGGGATGTGGAGGTGTTAGGCTCCGTCCAGATATCTGTGTCAGCCCAAGAGTAACTCTTTTCTACTTATAGTTCAATGAATTATAGTAACAAAAAGTTAGGTTATGTGCTTTTAAAAGTTCTTTTTTTTTTCTTTTGTAGACTATGCCAGTTGCAATGGCTTTATTAAGAGATGTTCATAATCTTTGTCCTAAAGAAGTCTTAACGTTTATTTTAGACTTAATCAAGTACAATGACAACAGGAAAAATAAGGTGAGGTACTTTTATTTTTTTATCTTCTACAATAGTTTTCTTAGAAAGGCAAGGTAATTTTCTTAATATTACAAAACTACCCAATGGTATTTGTTTCTGAATAAATAGTCTATAAAAATCATCGTTGAGTCCATAGTACTTGAAATTTCTAGCGACAGAGGCATGTAAACACGATTTATTAGAATAACCAGTGGATAAAAAACAAGATTAGTTTTTAAATGTTCTTCAAATGTCTTGTAGTGTGGAGAGGAGTAGTGCATCAAATTTGGGGTAGCCAGCTAAAACTTGGTAAAACCTGACAATACAATTTTATTTATATACATTTATTTTTTTGTTCACCTAATAATACCTAAAAGAGTTCTCGATTGGGATTAACTTTTTCCTTGATTCATTTGACCTTTTTCTTTTTTCTTTTCTTTACCATTATGTCTTTATTCATTTATTTAGCAAATAACAATTGGATGTCATGCTTCAAAAATTATTTCATCCTACTTTTTAACAGTCCAACAGTCAGCAAATGTTTTTAAGAATATATGCTGTGCTAGAGAGTGTCCCATGTTAGCTGGAATGAAAAGATGGTTGATGCCTTAATAAACTTTATTTATTCATTAAACAACTGCTCTATATTAGTCTGATTTTACACCATCAAGGACACAACCTGATAGGGAAATCAGACAAGTAAACAGTTCGCAGTCACATGTGATAATTGATCCAATGGAAGTATATATGATTCCCTAGGGGAATGCAAGGTGTAGTCCTCTCACAATATCCATGGACGATTGGTTCCAGGAGCCCCTTTTTGGATACCAAAATCTACAAATGTTGAAGTCCTTTATATAAATATTTGCATATAACCTATTCACATTCTTTCATATACTTTTAAATCATCTCTAGATTACTTGTAATACCTAATGCAATGTAAATGCCATATATATCATTGTTAATACTATACTGTTTAGAAAAGAATGGCAAGGAAAAAAGTCCATATGTGTTCAGTGCAGACACAGCCTTCCTTTTTCTTCCCCCAAATATTTTTGATCTGAGGTTGGTGGAATTCACAGATGCAGAATCCATGGACATGGAAGCCACATATACAGAGAGAGGGTCAGATATAGTGTCTACTTCGAAGGATGTAGAGAGAGACTCAGGGAAGTTTAGTATAGAAGTAGTGACCCTCAAACTGAGTCATAAAGATGAGTAGGATTTTCCCAGAGTTTGAGTAGGACCAGTCTAGGAAGATTGTTCTAGCAGAAGGAACAGCACATGCAAAGACACAGGTAAGTGTTAGGATAAGTCAAATTGATGAAACTTTTAATAAAACATTACAACAGTAAAAAAAAAAAAAAATTCACAGGCATGTTTATTAAAAGATGACTATTTTAATGAAAATCAGGAAAACAATATTGCCTCTTTAACATTCAAATAATTTTAAGCTTAAAGACTCCTTTAAAAATTAACATTTTAAAAGAATATGTTAACTCATTTTTTCTTGCTACTGTTTAATACTATTGACTTCATCTCTGATAGGGTTTATGGTCATTGGTCTCTCCCAGAATAAGGCATATTAGGGACATAGGAGTCCAAGGTTATCTTTTAGTTGCCTTTGTAATGATAGTCCAACCTTCTTTTTTTTTTTTGAGACGGAGTCTGGCTCTGCCGCCCAGGCTAGAGTGCAGTGGCCGGATCTCAGCTCACTGCAAGCGCCGCCTCCTGGGTTTACGCCATTCTCCTGCCTCAGCCTCCCAAGTAGCTGGGACTACAGGCGCCCGCCTCGTCGCCCAGCTAGTTTTTTGTAGTTTTTAGTAGAGACGGGGTTTCACTGTATTAGCCAGGATGGTCTCGATCTCCTGACCTTGTGATCCGCCCGTCTCGGCCTCCCAAAGTGCTGGGATTACAGGCTTGAGCCACCGCGCCCGGCCAGTCCAACCTTTTTTAATGAGTAGTAAGCTCATCTATGCATACCAATTTTAGGAAGCATGTGCTTTTTGTTCTTTTATTATTGTTTTGCTCAAATGGCTCAGATTTTCATGTAATTTAATACTAAATTAGAATAATAAAACTAATAACTGGTAACCAAAACTAGTAACATTAAATTAACATAAGTCATCCAGTGTTTTATTTCATGCAATACATAGGTGGCTAAGTAGTTCCCAGGGAAATTTTATCTGATGGATGGTATAACAGGCTATGTTTCCCATTATTTCACTTAAAAGTTCTTAATTTCATGATTATGTTAAAGTTTTTTCAGCAATCAACCTTTATTTTTATTTTATTTTATTTATTATTCTTTTTTGAGATGGAGTCTCGCTCTGTCACCCAGACTGGAGTACACTGGCGTGATCTCGGTGCACTGCAACCTCCACCTCCCAGGTTCAAGCGATTCTCCTGCCACAGCCTCCCAGGTAGCTGGGACTATAGGCATGTACCCCCACACCTAGCTAATTGTTGTACTTTTAGTAGAGACGAGGTTTCACCATGTTGGCCAGGCTGGTCTCGAACTCCTAACCTCAAGTGATCCGCCTGCCTCAGCCTCCCAAAGTGCTGGGATTACAGGTGTGAGCCACCATGACCAGCTGCAGTCAACCTTTAAATTGTGTTGGCCTGCTTGTAGGAAGCCCTCAAATGTACCTAAAACACATAATTACTATTATTTTTTGAATTACTCTCTGATGCTTGATTTGGGGATTTGATTTCCAATTTTTTTTTTTTTCCTTGAGGTGGGGTCCGGCTTTGTTACCAGGCTGGAGTGCAGTGGCGCAATCCCGGCTAACTGCACCCTCCGCCTCCCAGGTTCAAGCGATTCTCTTGCCTTAGCCTCCTGAGTAGCTGAGATTACAGACACGTGCCACCACACCTGGCTAATTTTTGTATTTTTTTTTTAGTAGAGACAGGATTTCACCATGTTGGCCAGGGTGGTCTCGATTTCTTATCCTTGTGATCCGCCCTTCTTGGCCTCCCAAAGTGCTGGGATTACAGATGTGAGCCACCACCCTTGGCCTCCCATTTTTTAAATATTTAATAAAGTTCTTTTTTTGTCCTGTCAGACTTTGTTAGAGGTTTTTTGTTTGTTTTTACTATGTATGTTGCATTAAAATAGCTCCGAGGATCCTACTAGGAGCAAATTGAAATTTTTTAATGAGCTGTTTTATTCGTATGATGCTGGAGTTTCTTTCTAATAGCACCAGGTTCAAATCTCATGGAACACTACAACTACAAGAAGCCAAATGCGTAATTTAGTTCAGCTATTTGCTTTGTAACAGGACTAAGAGCATATAAGGGGAAGTAATTATCTCTGCTGCTTTTAAAGAAGTCCAAGATTGGGATTTTAGGACCAGTTTTACTAATCAGGTCAGTATGTGGTTTTGTAAAGAAATTTTCTCCATGTAAATCAGGGATGTCCAATCTTTTGACTTCCCTGGTCCACATTGGAAGAAGACTTATGTTGGGCCACACATAAAATACACTAACACTAACGATAGCTGATGAGCTAAAAAAAAACAAAAATTGCAAAAAAACTCACAATATTTTAAGAAAGTTTATGAATTTGTGTTGGGCCACATTGAAAGCTATTCTGGGCTGTCTTGAACAAGCTTGGTGTAGATAGTCTATATGTGTAGATAGTCTATATGTCATAGTAAATATATAAAATACTGGATAATAGTAGACACCTTTTAGTTATCTTTCTCTAAGTCAGACACTTAAAGTTCATTTATTTAATAGACATTAATACTAGGTTTTGATGATACTGAGATGAATAACTTATGATCTTTCCAGGTACTTAATCTGTAGTGAAAGAAATATACAAAAGATCAATTTTTTTTTTTTTTTCGAGACTGATTCTCGCTCTGTTGCCCAGACTGGAATGCAGTGGCGCAATCTTGGCTCACTGCAAGCTCCTCCTGCCAGGTTCACGCCATTCTTCTGCCTCAGCCTCCCCAGTAGCTGGGATTATAGGCACCCGCCACCACACCTGGCTAATATTTTGTATTTTTAGTAGAGAGAGGGTTTCACCATGTTAGCCAGGATGGTCTCGATCTCCTGACCTCATGATCTACCCGCCTCGGCCTCTCAAAGTGCTGGGATTACAGGCATAAGCCACCGCGCCCGACCAAGAACAGTATTTTCAGCAAGATAAATATTATGACATTAGGTTAACTAACCTACTGAGGAAGTGCTTGGAAGGATTAACCCAAATTAAGGATGGGGAAGCCAGAAAAGGCTTCCTGGGAAAGGTTGACTCTAGAGAGAGCTGTAAGTTGATGAGGTGAAAGGACAGGAGAGGAGGAATACATGGTCAATTATAGTATCTTAAAAGTACAGAGAGGGAGCTTTTTGAATTTGAGAGGTTTCAAGAAGATCATTATTTTAGAAGTTATTTTTATTTTTATTTTATTTTATTTTTTTTTGAGATGGAGTTTCACTCTGTTGCCCGGGCTGGAGTGCAGTGGCCGGATCTCAGCTCACTGCAAGCTCCGCCTCCCGGGTTTACGTCATTCTCCTGCCTCAGCCTCCCGAATAGCTGGGACTACAGGCACCCACCACCTCGCCCGGCTAGTTTTTTTGTGTTTTTTTTAGTAGAGACGGGGTTTCACTGTGTTAGCCAGGATGGTCTCGATCTCCTGACCTCGTGATCCACCCGTCTCGGCCTCCCAAAGTGCTGGGATTACAGGCTTGAGCCACCGCGCCTGGCCTAGAAGTTATTTTTATAACTTTTGGCATATTTCTTGAAAATGGATCCATCTTCCTCATATTTTTACTTACCTTGTAAGATGTGAATGTCTTAACTCCTACTGTAAATCCAGTTTCTATTATTGTATAAATTATATAAGTACAAAGAGGATATAGATATAAATTTAACCCTCTGCAAGTCTAAGAAATCTGAGAGGATGGTAGGAGTAAGAATGGTGAGAAAGGGTTGGGAAAATCATTGTAGCCTTGAAGAAATGAGGGATTGATTTAGAATTTAGGAAGTTATGGAAAGTATATCAACTTTTAACTTTGAACTTATCAGCAAACTGAGCTCTTCAGACTTCTTTGTATTTTTTTTTACATAATAGAAATGGTAGTGTATTATAAGAAAAGCTTTAGCACAGTGCTATTTGGAAAAGAATAATCTACTTATTAGATAATTGTGCTGTTTAATTTTGTAGCCAACTTGTGCTATTATTTCTTCTCCTATCTTTTTAAAAAAGGAAATTTTTAAAGAAAGGTAACCATAGGTTTTTTTGTGTGTTTTGTTTGTTTTTGAGAAAGTCCAAGCTTGCTTTTTCAATAATGATGTTGATTCTCATGTTCACTTATCCAGTGCTTAATATGTTCTTAGTACCATAAGTGCTTTTCCTGTATTTTCTTATTTTAAGTAATATTATTATTATTTGAGATGGAGTCTCTCTCTTGTCACCTAGCCTGGTGTGCAGTGGCATGATCTCGGCTCACTGCAACTTCCACCTCCTGGGTTCAAGTGATTCTTCTGCCTCAGCCTCCTGAGTAAGTGGGATTATAGGCTTCCGCCACCACATCCAGCTAATTTTTGTTATTTTTAGCAGAGATAGGGTTTCACTATGTTGGCCTGGCTGGTCTTGAACTCTTGACCTCAGGTGATCGCCGACCTTGGCCTCCCAAAGTTATGGGATTACAAGCGTGAGCCACCATGCCCAGCCTTATTTTAATTAATATTATTATTTTATATTATGTATATTTTAACATTTTATTTTGTTTTAGATTGAAGGGGTGGGTAAGTCTGCAGTTTGTTACATAGATATATTACCTAATGTTTGGGTTTGGACTTCTAGTGTACCCATTACCCAAAAAGTAACCATTGTACCCAATAGGTAATTTTTCAACCCTCACTTTCCTCCTAGCCTCCCCTCTTTTGGAATTCCCAGTTTCTATTATTTCCTTCTTTATGTCCATGTGTACCCATTGTTTAGTTCAGAGAGGATATGCTATTTGATTGTCTGTTTCTGAGTTATTTCACTTACGATAATGATTTCCAACTGCAGTCATGTTGCTGCACAATACTGTTTTGTTTTTTGTGACTGCATAGTACTCCATTCGGTATATATGCTACATTTTCTTTGTTCATTCCAAATTAGATTGTTAATTTGAGGTCTGTCTTTTTGATGTAGGCATGTAACGTAATAAACTTTACTCTTAGCATTGCTTTTGCTGTATCCAAGAGGTTTTGGTATGTTGTATCTCTATTTTCATTCTTCTTTTTTATTAGTCTTGATTTTATAGCTTACCCAAAGGTCATTTGGGATCAAGTTGTTCCGTTTCCGTTTGTTCATGTAGTTTTGAGAGTTCCTCTTGATATTGATTTGTAATTTTATTCCACTGTGGTCTGAGAAGATACTTGATATGATTTTGATTTTTTTGAATTTATTGAGATTTGCATTTGGCCAAGCATATGGTCAATTTGGGGGAGTGTTCCAAGTTCAGATGAGAAAAACGTATATTCTGCAGTTGTGGGTAGAATTATCTGTAAATGTCTATTAGGTCCATTTGGTCTAGATTCTAGTTTAAGTCCAGAGTTTCTTTGTTGACTTTCTGCCTCAGTGACCTGTCTAGTGTTTTCAGTGGGATGTTGAAGTCCTCCACTATTATTGCATTGCTGTCAATCTCTTCTTAGGTGTAGGTGTTGTTTTATGAATCTGGGTGCTGCAGTGCTGGGTGTGTATATAATTAAATCTTGGTTTTGTTTTAAACTTTGTCAGTATGTAATGCCTTTCATTTTGTTTCTTTCTTTCTTTACTGTTGTCAGTTTAAAGTCTGTTTTATCTGATATAAGAAGGGCTACTCCTGCCCGGGCACAGTAGCTTATCCTGTAATCCCTGTGCTTTCGGAGGTCGAGGAGGGCAGATCGCTTGAAGTCAGGAGAACAAGATCAGCCTGGCCAATATGGTGAAACCTCGTCTCTACTTAAAAATACAAAAATTAGCCAGGTGTGGTGGTGCATGCTTGTAATCCCAGCTACTCAGGAGGCTGAGGCAGGAGAATCACTTGAACCCAGGACAGGGAGGTTGTAGTGAGCCGAGGTTGCACCACAGCACTCCATCCTGGGAGACAGAGCGAGAACCTGTCTCAAAAAAAAAGAATGGCTACTCCTGCTCGCTTTTATTTTTCATTTGCATAGTATATCTTTTTCCATCCCTTTATTTTGAGTCTGTAGGTGTCTTTTGTCATTAAGGGGGTCTCTTCTAGGCAATAGGTAGTAGTGTCTTGCTTGTTTTTTATCCAGCATGCCATTGTGTATCTTTTTTTTTTTTTTTTAAGAGACAGAGTCTCGCTCTGTCGCCCAGGCTGGAGCGCAGTGGCGTGATCTCAGCGCACTGCAACCTCCACCTCCCAGGTTCAAGCATTTCTCCTGCCGCAGCCTCCTGGGTAGCGGGGACTACAGGCGCATACTGCCACGCCCAGCTAATTTTTTGTATTTTAGTAGAGACAGGGTTTCACCATGTTGCCCAGGCTGGTCTGGAACTCCTGAGCTCAGGCAATCAGCCCTCAGTCTCCCAAAGTGGTGGGATTACAGGCTTGAGCCACTGTACCCAGCCACTCTATATTTTTTAAGTGGAACATTTATGCCATTTCTGTTCAAAGTTAATATTGAAATGTGAGGTTTTCTTCTTGTCATACTGTTGTAGGTAGTTGCCTTGGAGTCTTAATTGTGTAATTATAGGATCTGTGAGCTTTCTGCTTGCATGTGCTTTTATGTTGGTGAGCATCATCCTTTCATTTCTATGTTTAGAACTCCTTTGAGCATTTATTATAGGTCTGGTCTAGTGGTGATGAATTCCCCTTGATTTGCTTGTCTGGGAAAGACTTTATTTTTCCTTCATTTATGAAGCTTGGTTTGGCAGGATATCACACTCTTGGCTGGCATCTTTTTTCTTTAAAGAAGTGAAAAATAGATCCCCAATCTCTTCCAGTTTATAAGGTTTCTGCTGAGAAGTCTGATGGGATTTCCTTTATAGGTGATTTGACACTTCTCTCTAGCTGCTTTTAAGATTTGTTCTTTTAAGTTGACCTTGGGTGGTCTGGCCCCATATGGTCTTGTGAGATTTGTCTTATTTCATTATCTCCCAGTTGTTATCTGGATTTCTTGTCTGGATATCTATCACTGTAGTGAGATTGGGGAAATTTTCCTGAATTAGTTCCTCAAATATGCTTTCTAAACTTACTACTTTTTTTTTCTACCCCAGGAATGCCTATAAGTTATAGATTTGGTCACTTTATGTATTCCATATTTCTTGAAGACTTTGTTCATTAAAAAAAAAATTGGGGGCTGGGTGCAGTGGCTCATGCTTGTAGTCCCAGCACTTGGAGAGGCCGAGATGGGTGGATCACTAGGTCAGGAGACAGAGACCATCCTGGCTAACACGGTGATACCCCGTCTCTACTAAAAGTACAAAAAATTAGCTGGGCATGGTGGCACGTGCCTGTAGTCCCAGCTACTTGCGAGGCTGAGGCAGGAGAATCGCTTGAACCCAGGAGGTGGAGGTTGCAGTGAACCGAGATGGCACCATTGCACTCTAGCTTGGGGACAAGAGCAAGACTATGTCTCAAAAAATAAAAATAAAAAATAAAAAAGTTTTGACTGGATTAATTCAAAAGACCAGTCTTCAAACTCTGAAATTCTTTCTTCTGCTTGGTCTAGTATGTTGTTAAAGCTTTCACCTGTGTTTTGAAATTCTTTAGGTGAATTTTTCATTTCCAGAAGTTCTGTTTGTTGCTTTTTAAAAAATACATCTATCTGGTCTTTCATCTCCTGAATTGTTTTTCTAGTTTCTTTGTGTTGGTTTTCAACTTTCTCTTGCGTCTCATTGGGCTTCCTTGCAATCCATATTTTGAATTCTTTATCCGTCATTTCAAAGTTTTCATTTAGGTTAGGATCCACTCATAAGAGAGCTAGTGTGTCACAATATTCTGTTTCTTCTTGATACTGGAGTTGTGCTCATTCCTTCTCATCTGTAGCTGTTGTCACTTCGATTTTTGAATTTACTTTCGTTTGGATGGGACTCCCTCTCCCCTCCCACCTTGAGGGTGCGACTGTAGAGTATATTGGGTAGGGTATTTTCTTTTGACTGGGTTTCTATTGTATTGGGTTATGCAGTTCAGCCTACAAGCCAGTAGGTGGTGCTTACAGGTAAGAGCCAGCTGTGGTAAAAGCAGATGGGTGTGTACTTGATGTTTGTTTACTGTGTGGTACTCTTTTTTTGTTTCAGCCCTGATGGGGGTGGCTGGTGAAGCTTAGTGAATGCACTGAAGTCTCTGCGGGAGGGCTGCACCAGCTCCAAGTCTTAGGCAGGAACGTGATCTCTTTCCCTGTCACACTCTTGTTCTGGGGCTCATAACCCTCCATGCAGATACACACTGTCATCTGTCTCCAGGCCATAGTATAAGTGAGAATTGCAGAAGACACCTCTCCCCCTGCTCTCCGCTGGAGTGGTTTCATGCTGGAACTCCTCACTCAGCCCCATACAGACAGCTTTGTGGCTTGCCTGTTCTCCAGTGTGGTATTGCTGCTGCTTTGAGCAGAGAGGGGAAAGGGCTCCATCTTTTGGCACAAGCAGGTGGGTGTCAGCTGTGGTGCTGTCAGCTGACTGGGTCAGCCTAAGCCCAGACTGGATGGACCTAATAGACATGTATAGATTATTCTATCCAACACCTGCAGAATATGTATTTCTCCTCTGTACGTGGAACATTCCCCCAAATTGACCATATGCTTGGCCAGAAAGCAGATCTCAGTACATTCAAAAAAATCAAAATCATATCAAGTATCTTCTCAGACCACAGTGGAATAAAATTAGAAATCAATACCAAGAGGAAAAAATAAGGAGTTTTTCAATAGGTAGAGGAAGGAGAAAGGTGCCCTGGGGTTAAGAACACATTAACAAAAGTACAAGAGGCATGAAAATGCAGTGTGTTAAAGGAGGAGAAAAGTTAGTGGTGCACCTTCATGTTAAAGGGGTACAAAGCTGGAGGTAGTGGACTGGACAAGGCAAACCTCCAAGCCCAGAGCCTGTAAATGGCCTGCTCGATGGTATTGTATGGGAATCCTCAGGCAGTAACAGCTGAGTTGGTGGCAGAATACGCAGGCGGTGGGAACCCCAGGGTTGATCACAGGCCTGTCAGCATGAGCTCTCAGAAGGGCTCCAGCTGGCAGCTGAAACGGTTGGGTGGGAGCAGGGTGGCCATGCTGCTGTTCTTTCGCTGAGGAAGGCGGACTCCCTCAGCTGGAGCAATGGAGGCTGGCTGCTGTGGGATACGTGACCTGCTTGCACTTCCCTTTTGTAGGAGTGGTGGTGTATTTCGCTGCTGGGGACATGCAAACATGCTCAGCCTCCCCCTCTCTCCCTGGCCTTGAGGTGGCAGTGTGGCATCTGTGGTGGCCTATGGTGGTGACAACTGCTGTGGCAGGAGCCAAAGGGCAGGTCCCTGGCTTCTTGGGGCTTGGCTCTCACAACACTGGACCACAGCCAAAATATACATGCAGCGGCAGGGCGACTGTGCTCTGGACCCAGCGCTGAAGAAGTGGGGACCTGTTTAGCAAAGAGTAGCTGAAGCAGACTTTCTGCCTGCTCCTCTCTGCTGTGCTGCCGTATCTGTCTTTGGGTTGTGTGAAAATGCTGGGCTTGCCTGCTCCTTCCCTGGTGGGGCAGTAGCAGCTGGCACCTGACTGCTCAAGGACCAAAGCCTGTGGGATTCCACGTAGACTCCAGCAGTCTCTCTACAGTCTCCAGGCAGCTCTCTGTATTAGACTGGAGGCCTGAGGGGCCAAGAGGACTTGGCTCCCTGTGGCTAGGATTGTAAAAGTTCTTAGTAGAAGTGTGGAACCCCAGGGATCTCTCACTCACTCATCCTTTCCCCACATCAGGGAGCTTCTTCCAGCTCCACACTTGCCCTGGTTCAGCTGGCTGCCACGCTTTGCTCTCCTCTGTTCCATGATTCCCATTGCTTCTCTGATGAATTCCAGCATGCCCTCTTAAGATGATAATAGTTGAAATGTTCATATTTACTTGCTACTTCGATTCCTGTCTGTGAGAGAGGCTCCCAGTAGTTGCTTCTAACCAACCATCTTGAACCAGAACCTCAGTGTTAATATTTTATATCACTTTCTATATTTTTATTTCATTTTAGATACTTTTCCTCCACAAAGTTTTATCAATCACATTATAAGAATTGATGAGATTGGAAGGTAGTCCTATATCCCCCTGTTGTCAGTGGCTGTCAGTTCTGTCTCATATGAATTAAATTTGTGGAGGCTTACTGAACCAGAAGATATATGCAGGTGTGTGCACATGTGTGTATGCGTGTAAATCAGAAAGCATGTGTAACACTTTTTTAAATGATTCTGAGAGCTCTTCTCTACCCTATTTATATACTTTTCCAGAAGAGGTTACTATATACCTACATATATCATGTATCTTCCATCAGCAACTTTTTTGTTATTATTTTGAGAGAGAGTCTTGCTTTGTTGCCCAGGCTGGAGTGCAGTGGTACGATCTTAGCCCACAGCAACCTCTGACTCCTGGGTTCAAGCGATTCTCCTGCCTTAGCCTCCCGAGTAGCTGGGATTATAGGCATCTACCACCACACTCAGCTAATTTTTGTATGTTTAGTGGAGATGGGGGTTTCACTATATTGGCCAGGGTAGTCTCGAACTCCTGACCTCAAGTGATCCACCCACCTCAGTCTCCCAAAGTCCTGGGATCACAGGTATGAGCCACCGTAAGTCTTCACTGGTAAGCAAAACTTCCATAGACTATCCAGCCTTATTCATGCTTTATGATGTAAAATATTCATACCCTTTCATGTCTAACAGGTTTTCTCAGCCATGGCACTTGTAACATTTCGGGTTGGATAATTCTTTGTTGTGGTGGTGCCCTGTACCCAGCAGCATGTTTAGCAGTATCCCTGGCCTGTACCCATTAAACGCTCATAGCACCCCTTACCTCAGTTATGATATCCAGAAATCTCTCTAGATATTGCCAGAAAGTCTGAGGGGCAGAATTGTGTTGAGAACCACTGATGTGTGGGGATAATATTAAGAAATATATAAGTCGTTTATTACAACAGATTCCTAAATCACTAAGTAGGTGAGCTGAGATAAAGTTGTAAAAATGAATTTATTTGTGAAGTTAAATTGAATGTAATATCATAGTTGTAGTGTATATCACCAAGCATAAGACTTGATTCTTCCTTTCAGCAGCTGTGATACCTGCATCATCTTTTCTATTTCAGTGTCCTAGTTCAGGCCTTTGTTCTTCTCTGGGCTCCAGAAAAAACTGTGTCATCTTGAGCAAATTACTTAATCTCAGTGTCTTAGTTTCTTCATCTGTTAAGAAAAAGGGTGTTATTAATAGTACCTCTATCTCATAAGGTTTTTATGGAGATTACACAAGATAATATATATAAAGCACTTACAAGAATCCCTCCAGTTATGTTGCCTATCATTAGCAACTGCAACATTATCAGCATTCCCAGCTTAATATCCCAATACCTTTCCTCTTAAAATATTGTTGTAGTTAAGCCAGAGTAATCTTTGTAATGGAGCTCACCTGAGTTTCCGCCTTATAAAAATTCCCTCCTTAAAAATCTTCAAAGACTCTGCAGTGCTTATAAGTAAATTTATGCATGGCATTCAAAAACATTTTGAATGTTGGTGGTCCCAGTCCACCTCTCCAGCTTTGCACATCTTTTCTGTGAAGTTGCATCAGTAACTTCTCTTCCTTTAACACACTGCATTTTCATGCCTCTTGTGCTTTTGTTAATGTTGTCTCCTTAACCCAAGGGCACCTTTCTCCTTCCTCTACCTATTGAAAAACTCCTTATTTTTCTAAGATCAGTATATCCTCCTGATAGGATGCATTGTTTCATTTTGTTTCGTTGTCTTCACTCCTGGAACAATTTGATTACTTTTCCTGTCTTCTTACTCCTGTTTTCTATTTTGCTTGCAAATAAAATAGTTGTTGTCTTGAAGAAGTCATCTTATCTCTGTGCCTCCAGAACACTTAACAAGTACTAGATACCTATATTTATGTATTCATTTAGTTGTGTCTGTGTGTCACAGTCACTTTCTCAATCGTTATCTGGCTACTATTTAGGAAGTATTTATCTCCTTTAATCAGAAAGCCCACAGAACTTATTACATTGTATAATAGCAAAAACAAAAACACAACAATGGAGATAAATTAGATTTAAATTTCCTCTCAATAACCAGATGTTTTATTTCCTTTGAGAACTGTTACACCTGACCTTCTGCCTTCTGGATTTAAAATATGTATTTTTAAAATAAAAACATTAATTAAAAACATTTTGGTAAGATTCTTTCCTTCCTAGTCTGCTAGTTTATTTTGGCCTTAATTTTTAGTGTTCCTTTTTTCCCCTACACTTGAATTTCTTTTACTTGAAGAAATCAGAATTTAGGATGGTGGCAAATCACATTATATTCAAATGGAAAAGGAAAATGTTTTACACATTATGTCATTTTTTTGGGGGGGAGTGTTTATATAATTTAATTCCTTTATACTGCTTTCTAATTTGTATAGTGATTTTACTCACCTTAAATTCTTTGAAATGTGCCTATTCCTGTGGTTGAAAGTGTTTGTCAACCCTTGTTTGACAAAAGTAAGACACAGAAATTGAGAGTCTAAAATTACACAGGGAATATAATCTGGGAATTGTGCTGTAAGGCCCTGCCACCCATTTGTGTGGTGATGTTTTTAGTATTACCATGTTACCTTACAGCATGCAATTATGCTTGTCATCATTTATGATTTTGTGTGGCACATACTGGTATATTATTAAATTTTATACTTCATTATTGTTGTGGAACCACATAAGGCTCATTATGTTTTCATTTTGAAAAGAAGGCTTATCAGTTTTTATAGTCAGATGCTGTAAATTAAGTAGTTTTATATGACTTAGTACCTCAGAATACTAAGGATAGCATAAATGCAAATAATAACTACAATAGGTAACACTAATAATAACTAAGTTCTTGTGTGTTCCGTGCCTTATGCCAAAACATAGATGATCTAATATCCCCACCAGACCGCTGAAATAAATAGTATGTTTATTTATTTATTTATTTTATTTTAATTATTTTGAGACAGAGTCTTGCTCTGCTGCCCAGGCTGGAGTGCAGTGGTGCAATCTTGGCTCACTGCAACCTCCGCCTCTTGGGTTCAAGCAATTCTCCTGCCTCAGCCTCCCAAGTATCTGGGATTACAGGCATGTGCTACCACACCCTGCTAATTTTTGTATTTAGTAGAGATGGAGTTTCACCATGTTGATCAGGCTGGTCTCAAACTCCTGATGTGATCTGCCTGCCTCAGTCTCCCAAAGTGCTGAGATTACAGGTGTGAGCCACCACACCTGGCCTATTATTATTATTTTTTGAGACAGAGTCTTGCTCTGTCACCCAGGCTGGAGTACGGTGGCGCAGTCTCGGCTCACTTGACGTGGAGTCTTGCTCTGTCACCCAGGCTGGAGTACAGTGGTGCAATCTCGGCTCACTACAACCTCTGTCTCCTGGGTTCAAATGATTCCCATGCCTCAGCCTCCCGAGTAGCTGGGACTACAGGTGCCTGCCACCACACCTGGCTAATTTTTGTATTTTTAGTAGAGATGGGGTTTCACTCTGTTGGCCAGGCTGGTCTCTAACTCCTGACCTTAAGTGTTCCACCTACCTCTGCCTCCCAAAGTGCTGGGATTACAGATGTGAGCCAGCACTTCCAGCCTTAAATGCTGTTATTGTCCCAGTTTTCATGTGAGAAGATTGAGGCTTATAAAAGTTAAGAGAGTTACCCAAAGTCACATGATTGTTTTCTGTGGCTCCAGTAAACTGAAGCTATAGAAATTAAAATTTCAATCATTATAGTGGTCTGAAAGCAAAACTTTATAGTGAATACTTTTGGGGTATTTTTTCTTTGGTGTTGTTTATTTGTATGTGCCTTCTTTTTTTGCCTGCCCCGTATTTGAACATAAAAATGTTTAGGGACTGTGCAATATGTGTGTCAACGTGAGCTTCTGCCTCCACAGTAGAATTCAAAAGGGGGCAGGTATTCTTCTTCCAGTCCCTTGGCAGTTGATGTTAGCACAAAATATTTTCAGCATGCTGATAGAATTCATTTGCTTGCTCCATGTTGAATTTCCCAGTCCACAGCATCTGATTTGCTGAGTATAAATCAAGCCACATCCAGGTCACTTTTCAATAAATTGCTTCTGTGAGAATTGACTGCCATATAGATTAGGATTTGCTTTTTTTTTAAATGGCTTCCTTCTCTTTTCTGCTTCTCTAGCTAGAACTCCTACATTAACCCTCCAGTTTCCTTATGCTTTCCCTCCTATTTTCTATCTCTTTTTTTGCTGAAAACTTTGGGATTTTGTTTTCTATTTTATATTCCAATTTAATTTTGATCCTTATTTCCTGCATGTTTCTTTCTTTTTAAAATAATGTTATGCTATTGGAAGGCATACCTTAATTGATTATTTCTCAGACAATATTGATAGTTTTTAAATTTTTTTGTTCCCTACTGGTTTTCTTTTCCTTGCATTCTCTGTTTCTTCCATGTTGGTTTTTTGTTTTTTGTTTTTGGGTTTTTTTTTTTTTTTTTGGTCTTTGTTCTGGTGTCTATTTTTATTTTGATGCTTCCTTCAAATATCTGATGATCATTGCTTGTGTGTTAATATGTTAAAGTATAGCATCGAATTTGAAACTGTGTTATAGCAATACTGTAGTCTCCTTTTAGAAGTATCTGGCTAAGTTACTATAAGAGTACCTGAGAAGTAGTGAGTAGTTATTCAGTAAGCTAATGTATCATTATAGTGAATCTCTTTCACTGTTTTCAAAGTGACCGTATGCAAAGGGTGGAGTTGAGTATTTACCAGAGGACTTGCTTGTGTTTTGGGAAAAATTTTATTTTATCTAAAATATAATTGTACAAATTTTATTTTGTTAATTTTGATCAGAAGAGTTAATTTTGTTGTCTTTGCTTAATTTTTCTTTGGCCTAGTTTTCAGATAACTATTATCGTGCAGAAATGATTGATGCCCTAGCCAACTCTGTCACACCTGCAGTCAGTGTGAATAATGAAGTTAGAACTTTGGATAACTTAAATCCTGATGTGCGACTCATTCTTGAAGAAATCACCAGATTTTTGAATATGGAAAAACTTCTTCCGAGTTACAGACATACCATCACTGTCAGGTATGACTAAATTCCTTACTTTAAACTTACTCTTATAACTATAAAAGAAATTTATTTTCATTGTAGAAAATTGGGAAATACAGTAAAGTAAAAGGAGAAAACTAAAATTCTGTATGATTCTCCACCCACAGATAAATTATTAGTATTTGGAGAATGTCCTTCTAAATTTTTTCTCTGTTTAATTACATAAATTTTTAATTACTTGAGATTATACTGTATATGTAGTTTTTGTATTGTTTATATCATAAATATTTTCTCATGTCATCACAAATTCTTCATAAACATTGCTTTGATGTCTGCATACTCTTTTTCTCCCATTGGATTTTGTATAAACATTCTCTATTGTTAGCCTTTTTTAAAGATGACTTTTTACTTTTACCAGCTTTGTATGGCTGTCAAGAAGTTCTGCCAATTTAAGAGTTTGCTAAAAGTTGATTCAAACATAAACAATTTTAACTTTCCATATAGCGAATATATTACTAAAACATTTGGAGAAAATATTTAAATTATATTTTATGCTAAATACTTCTTTTTCTGAAAACTATTCCTTTTACAAGTATAATGACACTTGTAACTTTGAGTTTGGGAATTTGTTTTCTTTTTTCTTTTTCTTTTTCTTTTTCTTTTTCTTTTTTTTTTGAGACCGAATTTTTCTCTTGTTCCCCAGGCTAGAGTGCAATGGCTCACCACAACCTCCGCCTCCCGTGTTCAAGTGATTCTCCTGCCTCAGCCTTCCGAATAGCTGGGATTACAGCCATGCACTACCATGCCTGGCTAATTTTTGTATTTTCAGTAGAGACGGGGTTTCACCGTGTTAGTCAGGTTGGTCTCGAACTTCCGACCTCAGGTGATCCACCCACCTTGGCCTCCCAAAGTGCTGGGATTACAGTCGTGAGCCACCACACCCAGCTGGAATTTGTTTTCTTTTAACAGAATTTAGATATTAATTTTGAATTTTTATCATTGCAAAAATTTATTATATGTCACTTAACAACAGGCATATGTTCTGAGAAATGAGTCATTAGGCAATTTTGTTGTTTATGCAAATGTCATAGAGTATATTTACACAAACCAAATGGTGTAGCCTGCTGTATACCTAGGCTTTATGGTATAGCCTATTGCTCTGTTGCTGTTAGGCTATAAAGCTGTATAGCATGTTACTATACTGACTACTGTAGGTAATTGATAACACAATAGTAAGTACTTATATATATATATATATATTTTTTTTTTTTTTTTTTGAGACGGAGTCTTGCTCTGTCGCCCAGGCTGGAGTGCAGTGGCCGGATCTCAGCTCACTGCAAGCTCCGCCTCCCGGGTTCACGCTATTCTCCTGCCTCAGCCTCCGGAGTAGCTGGGACTACAGGCGCCCGCCACCTCGCCCGGCTAGTTTTTTTTTTTGTATTTTTTTAGTAGAGACGTGGTTTCACCGTGTTAGCCAGGAGGGTCTCGATCTCCTGACCTCGTGATCCACCCGTCTCGGCCTCCCAAAGTGCTGGGATTACAGGCTTGAGCCACCGCGCCTGGCCAATAAGTACTTATATATTTAAACATATCCAAACATGCGAAAGGTATGGTAAAAATATGGTATAAAATATAATAAATGGTACCCCTGTATAGGACATTTATTATAAGATAAATGGAGTTTGCAGGCCTGGAAGCTGCTGTGGGTTTATCAGTGAGTGAGTAGTGAGTGAATGTGAAGGTGTAGGACATTATTATTGTACACTACAGTGGACATAATAAACACTGTGGACTTAGACTACACTAAATGTATTAAAAACATTTTTTCTTCAGTGATAAATTAATTTTAGCTTACTAGACTACCATTG
The DNA here is from genome assembly GCF_009764315.1 of Trachypithecus francoisi. Lineage (NCBI taxonomy): Eukaryota > Metazoa > Chordata > Mammalia > Primates > Cercopithecidae > Trachypithecus > Trachypithecus francoisi. The sequence continues at coordinate 74,520,411 of NW_022681472.1, read as the reverse complement.
TATATGCAGTTCATCATTGACTAAGATGTCTTTTATGTGGCATGTGACTCTATTACAAAATTGAAGGTGGATTAAAATCACATCAGTTTTTAAATTGATTGCCATAAAGGAATTTCTAATGCCTCGGAAACAAACTGATTCATAATACCTCAGTGAAAGTAGTTAACATAACGTATTTTTTCCCCTAGTTGTTTGAGAGCCATACGGGTACTTCAGAAAAACGGACATGTGCCAAGTGATCCAGCTCTTTTTAAATCTTATGCTGAATATGGCCACTTTGTGGACATTAGGATAGCAGCTTTGGAAGCAGTTGTTGATTATACTAAAGGTAATACTTTAGAAATACATGCTCTTATCATTTTAGAAAGAAATATTTACTTTTTAAAGCCTGTGTTAGTTATTGGGGTTTTCATAATAGTACAATACAGTTATTTTAATTTTAAATTCTTGACTCAGTGATTTAGAAATCATCTTTGATAAATGTAGAATTCACATAAGAGTTAATAAATGAGGGAAAGGAATAAAATTATAGGCATCTTTAGCCTTTCCAAGAAGTCAGTGTTCATCCTGTAGCTTTAATTGGATGTTATTTTAGGAAATAGAAGATTTTGGGGAAATTTCTATGAAGGATTCAAGAAAACATCTCACACCTGTGTAAAAATTTGTGTCTGTGAAAGTAGAGAATTAGACATAAACACAAACTTCAGTAGGGGAATTAGGCAAGGCATCATGAATATGGAAAAAACGTAAGGCCAAAAAATTGCCAAGAGAAGAATATACATTTTTTTTTTTTTTTTTAATTTAGGGGAGAAAGATACAGAGATGGAAATGTTAAAAAGTCATGAAGAATAGAGCAGGTGGAAGACAAGCAGTAATCCAAGAAATAACAGAATACTCTGGGACTGTGTAAATGAAGCAGACCTACAGTAGTTTCTGATGAAATTTTAATTTTTAAGGCTAAGGGAGGCCGGGCGCGGTGGCTCAAGCCTGTAATCCCAGCACTTTGGGAGGCCGAGACGGGCGGATCACAAGGTCAGGAGATCGAGACCATCCTGGCTAACATGGTGAAACCCCGTCCCTACTAAAAAATACAAAAAAAAAACTAGCCGGGCGAGGTGGCCGGTGCCTGTAGTCCCAGCTACTCGGGAGGCTGAGGCAGGAGAATGGCGTAAACCCGGGAGGCGGAGCTTGCAGTGAGCTGAGATCCTGCCACTGCACTCCAGCCCGGGCGACTGTGAGTTTCTAGGACTATCAGATGTGTGATGTGTATCAAATGTGTGAGTTTCTAGGACTATCAGAACCAGATTATTTTACAAGGCAAAAGAATAGTATGGCCTCTGAATTCTTTAGAATATGAAGAATCAAAAGACAGTGAACAAATGGCTATGTCATTATTAGGGAAAATTATGCCCCAAGATTTTCTGCCTTGCCAAAGTTGTGTTGCTCATGTAGCCTTGGAGAATTAGAACTGCATCTCTTATGTAACATTCTTAAAAACATAACTCCCAAAGATAATTTTCAGCTGACCTGGATGTGAGTCAGAATAATAACTCAAGACTAGTGAAAATGTGAAATGAAAGAACTGGTGATGAATAACTATGCCTGTCAAATACTTAAGCCTCAATATTTGTTAAACTGGTTGTAAAATTTAATGTGTATTTCAAAAATAATTTTAAAAAATTATGAAAATAGAGGAAACATGTAAATGTAATCTAAGTCTGAAATTCCAGATTCTAGCACTAAAATATGAGAGGAGTAAAAAACTTAAAGTACGCTAAACTTTTGTGTGACTGTGGAAGGAGAAGAAGGGCTGAGAGAAGTTCTTCAGTAGATACTAGTCCATTTTTAAGTAGGGAAAAGTATACTCAAATCTTTGTAATTTTTGGTAAATTTCTGTAGAAATACTTGTTTACAGTCAGAAAATAAAGAGTAATAACAACATAATGTGTATGTTCTTATGTGTTGACCTAACTTCGAAAAGGACTGTCATTTGTGCTTCCTTTTTATTGAAGGTTAAAATATCCTTTCCTGTTAGAAATAATTATGAAAACAGTGATTTTGTTGTTAAATGTATTTTTTGGCATGAAAGAAAATGTAATCCTGTATCCGTCTCCATTTCTGTGTTGACAAATTTTGAGATCCACCAAATATGCCATTGTTGCCAGTCTTTCCCAAGATGTATGAATGGTTTTTAATGTCTCGTAAATATGAGTAAGATTTTATGAACTTGTACTACCTGAAATGAAATAGAATGCTAATATTAGGATTTTCAAAAGAATGCTAAACTTTAATAGATATAATTTAATTGTGAAATATGAATCTACACTTCACTTTTGTTCATGTCTAAATGTGAACTATGAGTTTAGACTTCATGTTTTATTAAATTGTAAATTTAAATATTGATAAGTTAGAAAATGGAGGAAATGAAAAGTATTGCGAATAAAATTCTGAAGACGCAGCCTTTCAAATTATGAAAGCAAAACCTGTTTGAAAAGGTGAATGGAAATAGCTAGTCATTTTATGTCAACTATATTCGCAGCACTATTTTTGTAACTGCCTTTTATATTATGCTTGAAAAGTAAAACTGTTCTTTAGTATTAAATGGAAGAAACCACTTGGGCAAAAACTATATATAATATAGTTGAGATACCATTGAGTGTCAAACCTCTCCATCATTTAGGCATCTAGGAAAACAATTGTATTTAAACAGATTTTGTCCAGTTAATCATTTGTAATTTAGGGTTCTTAATTACAACTTGCTTTATGTTATGCTTGCCATTGGTTTGAACTTTAGTAAAAAAATATATTCTTGATGCAACTTTATGTCTTGGCTCTAATATGTAGCTTGATACTTATAAAACTTACAAAGTGGCCCATTGCATACAAATGTAAGAGCTTACCTATAACTTTCAACTCTGATTGAAAACTCAGCTAAGGCACAGTCCTAAATATTAAATGTAAACTCCCTGCTTATCACTCATTATTCATTATTTTATTTGGTATAATTACCAACAAATATATTTTCTTTTATTTTCAGTGGACAGAAGTTATGAAGAACTGCAATGGCTACTTAATATGATTCAAGATGACCCTGTACCCTATGTAAGGTTAGTTTATGTGCTATGATACTATGATATTTTGTAAGTCCTATAATGAACTGAGTAATTTCAGATTAAGCATAAAATGCTTGTTTATGGTTTTTGAAAATGTGGGAATATCTTTTGCATTTATTCATGTCCTTTTTTAATTTCATTTTCAACATAAATTTTTTTGAGATGCAGTCTCACTCTGGCCCAGGCTGGAGTGCAGTGGCATGATCTCGGCTCACTGCAACCTCCGCCTCCCGGGTTCAAGCGATTCTTCTGCTTTAGCCTCTCCGGTAGCTGGGATTACAGGCATGCACCACCACACCTGGCTAATTTTTGTATTTTTAATAGAGACGGAGTTTCGCCATGTTGGCCAGGCTGGTCTCGAACTCCTGGCCTCAAGTTATCCACCTCCTTGGGCCTCCCAAAGTGCTAGGATTACAGGCGTGAGCCACTGCGCTCAGCCAAAAAAAAAGTAATAATAATAAAATAAAATAATTATCAGCAGACCTTACTTGGCATTTAGAGTAATTTGGGTGACTTGGAAAGCAGTCAGACAGAAACTTCACTTTTCTTCATCAAGCAAATTAAAAGTATAACAACTTAAAATGCAATAAAGAACAAACTCACATTTTGAAATATGTTATTTACCTATATTACTGATAGGCTCTTACAAACGGAGTATGAGGCCTGAAGGAGAGGAATTGTGTTTGTATATAAAGATGAAAATATGGATATGAAATATCCATAAAGATTTATATCCCCATTTATATTACCTATCTGTAAATTGCATTCTGTAATTACATTTCACTTTTATTCTTAAAACCCTTCAGTAGTCTTATTTTACACAGTCTTAAATTTCAAAGCATAAGAGGATGTTAACAGAATCTACATCTTTTAGGTTTACAGACATTAAATTGCAGCCAAAAGGGGTTAAATTATTTACAATCTGGCAGTTTCACTTTTCTCCCATCTCTTTCTCAATTACAAATCCAATTTGATGTCTTACTACTATCAATTAAATGTAAAAATTTCCCCAATTCACCTTCTTTAAAGTTTTGCCAACCTCCATAAGAATTACAACCCAATTTCTTTCTCCCTCACTTATATCCAAGCATTGCAATTACTCTTAGTAATTTCTCAAACCTGGTCCTAGAGCTGATGTTGATGCTTTCATTAAATGCTAGACTACTGCAGTAGGTTTCTTCTCCTTTCTTTTCTCTAGCCTTTAATGGTGTCTTCTACTCATAGCAGTGGATGTTTTCTTTTCCAAATTTTGTTTTCATTGCATTGCCCTATATTTTAGAGAACTCCATAATATGTTCAGGTAGCCTCTCATATGAGATAAAAACTCCCAATAGTGGAGTTTAAATGTTACCCTCTATTAGGATACTCTTCTCAACCTCAGCTTGTTTTAAGGAAAACTTTTTACAATCTTTATATTTAAAATACTTCTGCACATTTCCATGTTTTACAAATATACTATAGTAATCACATATATGTTCATTTTATTATCTCGAATATAGACTTATTGGTCTATATATAGATTTTTTTGCTCTGTGTTAAGATTTTTATACTTACCAATCATTGTACATATATCTAAGCAGAGTGGAATGTTCATTTTAGAAAGTGGGATGGGAAAGATTGGTTAGGATTATGTGGAGTCAGGTCTTAGAATATCTCATCACACAGCAAGGTGATTTTAGAAAGACCAAATCCACCAGAATTTTTTAAAATTACTCTCTTATCCAAACCCCAGAGTGTTTCAGTGAAAAAACAAGTAGTAAATATTCAGGATGTGACATGGTGTCTTTGGAAATTAAACTAAATAAATGCAAAGCTAGATTTAAGAGAGAAAGTGATAAAATAGGAAGGAGAAACTACAGATAATTTTTCAATATTTATGGTGTCTCCTACTCATAGCATCTGTCAGTAAATGGTCAGCAAAAAATTAATTTTTTTTTTAATCTTTCAGGCATAAGATTCTCAACATGTTGACTAAGAACCCACCATTTACTAAGAACATGGAGTCTCCCTTATGCAATGAAGCCCTGGTAGATCAACTTTGGAAACTTATGAATTCTGGTGAGAGAGCAGTGATTTAAATTTTTATTATTATTATTATTAGAGTAGTTTGATTTTACAACAGGTTTTCAATTCAGTAGCATTTAGAACTAAAGTTAAAAGTTGAGTTTTTTTTTTTCTTTTAAGTAGACTATCACACCTTCACAGTGGTGGCTGTGATAACATTTATTAAGGATATACTCACTTTACTCCATAGGGTGGTTGAGGAAACAAAAATATTTATTTATATGAAAGTGTCAAATGGTTAAGGTGCTAAAAACATCAGCCTGCAAAGTATTATTATTATTTCAGAAAGTTACAAAGGAGTGAAAAATGTCTTCTCACGTCTTTTCCTGACCATCTAGTGGCCTTTTCCAGAGGTAACCAATTTCTTGTGTATCCTTCCAGAGGCAGTCAGTGCATATAGAATAACATACAGACTGTATTTTTTCAAAGTACTTACTGTTATTGTTCTGTACTGTGGAGATCATGATATCTCATCACAGTTTTTATTTTTTAATTTATTTTTATTTTTTTGAGATAGGGACTCGGTCGCTCAGGCTGGAGTGCAGTGGTGTAATCTCAGCTCACTGCAACCTCCACCTCCCAGGTTCAAGTGATTCTTCTGCCTCACCCTCCTAAGTAGCTGGGATTACAGGCATGCGCCACTATGCCTGACTAATTTTTGTATTTTTAGTAGAGACAGAGTTTTACTGTGTTGGCTAAGCTGGTCTCAAACTCCTGACCTCAGGTGATCCGCCCTCCTTGGCCTTTCAAAGTGGTGGGATTACAGGCGTGAGCCACTGCACCCAGCCTTGTCACAGTTTTCATTTACATTACTTGAGTGAGGTCAAGAGCTAAGAAACAGTGCTTAGGAGTGCTAGCTCTGGAACCATTTTGCAAAGGGTTGAATTTATTGTGTGATTTGTCTGAACTGTTGTCATTTGTAAAATGTAGGTGATAATGATACCTACTTCAAATCGAATTAAATTAGTATTTGTAAAACACAGTGTCTGGCTCATACTGAATACTCAAAAATGTTATACTAGCATAATGATAGTTATGCTTCTCATATATTTGAGCTATTTGTATTTCTATTTTTCCAGGTTATTCATATTCTTTGCCATTTTATTTAATTGAATTATTGATTCTTTTCTATTGATTTATAAATGTGTATATTTAAAGAAAAAGTGCCTTATGTCTGTGATAGGTTGAAATTGTAATAATGGTTTTGGTTTAAAGATTCAATCAAAAGCTAGGCTGAAATGTGTTTTGCTTAAAGATAGCAAGAGTTGTTGCAGATAGATAGTGGGAGAGCAGTGGATAGTTATGCAATTTTTTTTTTTTTTTGAGACAGTCTTGCTCTGTTGCCCAGGCTGGAGTGCAATGGCACGATCTCAGCTTGCTGCAGCCTCCGCCTCCCAAGTTCAGGCAATTGTCCTGCCTCAGCCTTCCGAGTTGCTGGGATTACAGGCGCCTACCACCATGCCCAGCTAATTTCTATATTTTTAGTAGAGATGGGATTTCACCATGTTGGCCAGGCTGGTCTCAAACTCCTGACCTTGTGATCCACTGCCTCAGCCTCCCAAAATGCTGGGATTACAGGCGTGAGCCACCACACCTGGCCTATCCAAATATTTAAAAGTTTTGAGTATGTCACTTTATTTGCTCTTTATAATATTGGAAAATAACTTGTCCTACCTGTCTCATTAGTAGCTACTTCACTGACTCACAATTAAATACCAAATTTTAATTCTTTTATTTTATTACTTAGTTCACTAATATTGAGATGTTAAGTGGTTGTATAACTTCTGTTTTTCGGTTTCATAATAATAGTGCAATACTACCAAGTAAAGACACCATAGTAGATATTTATGTGAAATATAATAAAATTGAAAATAGGATAAACCTTGTCCTCAAGGTCTTTAGAAAACAACACATAAAACCAATCTATACTAAAATATTGCTTATTTTTTTCCTAATGTTTTCTTTAATCTCTGAAAGAATAATTGCTGCTTTTTTTTTTTTTTTTTTTTTTTTTGAAACGGAGTCTTGCTCTGTCGCCCAGGCTGGAGTGCAGTGGCCGGATCTCAGCTCACTGCAAGCTCCCCCTCCCGGGTTTACGCCATTCTCCTGCCTCAGCCTCCTGTGTAGCTGGGACTACAGGCGCCCGCCACCTCGACCGGCTACTTTCTGTATTTTTTAGTAGAGACGGGGTTTCACCGTGTTCGCCGGGATGGTCTCTATCTCCTGACCTCGTGATCTGCCCGTCTCGGCCTCCCAAAGTGCTGGGATTACAGGCTTGAGCCACCACGCCCGGCCTAGTTGCTGCTTTTTACATAATGTTTTATATTTGCTACCTTTGGCTACCTTAAAAGATATTATTATTTGTGCTATTTAGACCCAGGGTATTAACACGTAAGTTCAGGAACTTATAAAGGTTCATTCTACAGTTCATATGTGGCAGTAACTCTGCTGTATTGAATATCTTCTTAACCAGAATACATGATTCCTTGATCATGATAAGTTACAAATTTGAAGAAAGCATAGTGAAATATGAAAAATTCTTTTATTATTTTCTAAAGAAGATGTTTTGGACAAAATATGTGTTCAAGATTAATGAGACAATTTTTATAAAACATTTGAAGCTCATTGGAAGGTTTGATTATACAAATACAAGTTCTGGCTGATGTTTAGTATTTAATTTTGATAGTGTGCAGTGTAGTACAGTTCTGCTTTGGTTTAAAATTCTCTGCCAATATCTAAACCAGTGAGATCAGTGAGGCTATAGTCATAAACAGTTTATTACTCAGTTTTTCAGATTTATAAATGGAACAGTATGAACAATGGGAGTGGCATGAATAATTGGGAGGGTTAAAAAAATGTTTTTCTAGAACATTGGACAGTAGATAGTGAAGATGGAAAAGAGAGAATTGTCATTTCCTTTCCAAGTCTGAACCTTTGGGATAAATTAATGAATCTGACCTAAGAAATCCTTCTTTTATTTGATTAAAAAATAATCAATGGTAAAAGTAATATAATCATGTTACAGAGTTTATCTGAAAAAACTACAAAGAAAGGAAATATTACATAATTCTGTTACATCAACACTATTAAGATTTGGGTATATTTGGCCTTTAGGAAAAAATAATTGTGTGTGTGTTGTGTTACATAGTTATAGTTGAAATAAAAGTTTTAAAACAGCATTTTATCATGAGAATTTTTCACATTGCTATATTCTTAATGGTTATTGTTTTAAGAAATGGTAGTGAGGGTTCATCAATAACAAAAGGAGCTAGAACATCATCTAGGTCCCCAAATCCAGTGGAACCCTGCCTGCTCCTCATTTTGGGGCTTCTGGGCTATCTGGTCACTTGAAATAAGCATTATCTGGGAAACAAAAACTGTGGACAATGCAGATGTAATTATATTCATTTATTTCTCTCTTTCTACAAAGTGGATTTGAGGTATATTGACTTCACCTAGTTACAAAATTTACTGAACCAATTTAAAATATATAGGAGAGAATATCATGGCTATTCAGAAGGATCATCTTATCATATACTTTTGAAGAATTAGTTTGTTTTCTTATTCTGAAGAATCAGAAACTTTTCAACAAGAGAGAGAAATTGTGTTTGGACTTACAGAAGCAGGATTTTAAAAATTGAAATCAATTTGAGAGTGACACAGAATGATACTCATGACTTTTAAAAATTCATATGCCATTCAGTTAATACTAGTACTCATTTTAGAAATATTCTAGGGGAGGCCGGGCACAGTGGCTCAAGCCTGTAATCCCAGCACTTTGGGAGGCCGAGACGGGCGGATCACAAGGTCAGGAGATCGAGACCATCCTGGCTGCCACGGTGAAACCCCGTCTCTACTAAAAAATGCAAAAAAACTAGCCGGGCAAGGTGGCGGGCGCCTGTAGTCCCAGCTACTCGGGAGGCTGAGGCAGGAGAATGGCCTGAACCTGGGAGGCGGAGCTTGCAGTGAGCTGAGATCGCGCCACTGCACTTCAGCCTGGGCTACAGAGCGAGACTCTGTCTCCAAAAAAAAAATAAAATAAAATAAATAAATATTCTAGGGGAATTTGGAGCTGAGAGACTGGTACAGAAACTGAGGATTCTTGGTAGCTGAATCACTTTAGTGACCATATCCCAGAGGGAAGGCTGTCAGACTTAAACTTTTTGAGATCTCAGGGCTGCCTGGTTTCTGCGTGTTTCTTGGTGTGTAGTAACTCTACTTAGCCTTAAATTCTGGGAGGTACTCTAGTATCTTTCCAACAGTTTTTGCTTTGTAAATATATACACACACCGACCTATATATGTGTATATTCACTCATACACATGTCAGATATCTTAACCCATTCTGTATGTAGTTTAATTTTTCATATACATTTTTATCTTCAGCATTTTGTTTTTAAAATTTTTAAAGCTTAAAAGTTTAAAGAATAATACAATGCATAATCATATACTTTCAGCTTGATTCACCAGTTAAAATTTTACCACTTTATCTCCTTTCCTTCTCTTTCTTTATATTATATTTATACCCTGTTTTTTTCTGAATCATTTGAAAATAAATGGCATCATGATCCTCTTCCCAAATACTTTAGTATATACTCCTGAGAATAAGGTCATTCTACATATCCACAATATGATCATCAAACCCCACCCAGTATATAGCCCATATTCACAGTTCCCAAGTTGTTTCCAAAAATGCTCTTTGCAATTCCCATGACGACTTTTAAATTAATGCTCCACAGAAATATAGTAAACATTTTTAAAGACAAGGATCTTTTACATTATATGGTCTTTGTCCATGGTTGCTTAAGATTCTTAAATAACATTTAAGTCTCTAATCCATCTTGAATTAATTTTCATATAAGGAGTAAGGAAAGGATCCAGTTTCAGCTTCTACTTATGGCTAGCCAATTTTCCCAGCACCATTTATTAAATAGGGAATCCTTTCCCCATTTCTTGTTTCTCTCAGGTTTGTCAAAGATCAGATGACTGTAGATGTGTGGTATTATTTCTGAGGACTCTGTTCTGTTCCATTGGTCTATATCTCTGTTTTGGTACCAGTACCATGCTGTTTTGGTTACTGTAGCCTTGTAGTATAGTTTGAAGTCAGGTAGCATGATGCCTCCAGCTTTGTTCTTTTGACTGAGGATTGTCTTGGCAATGCGGGCTCTTTTTTGGTTCCATATGAACTTTAAAGCCGTTTTTTCCAGTTCTGTGAAGAAACTCATTGGTAGCTTGATGGGGATGGCATTGAATCTATAAATAACCTTGGGCAGTATGGCCATTTTCACGATATTGATTCTTCCTATCCATGAGCATGGTATGTTCTTCCATTTGTTAGTGTCCTCTTTTATTTCACTGAGCAGTGGTTTGTAATTCTCCTTGAAGAGGTCCTTTACCATTCAGGACATAGGCATGGGCAAGGACTTCATGTCTAAAACACCAAAAGCAATGGCAGCAAAAGCCAAAATTGACAAATGGGATCTAATTAAACTAAAGAGCTTCTGCACAGCAAAAGAAACTACCATCAGAGTGAACAGGCAACCTACAGAATGGGAGAAAATTTTTGCAATCTGCTCATCTGACAAAGGGCTAATATCCAGAACCTACAAAGAACTCAAACAAATTTACAAGAAAAAAACAACCCCATCAAAAAGTGGGCAAAGGATATGAACAGACATTTCTCAAAAGAAGACATTCATACAGCCAACAGACACATGAAAAAATGCTCATCACTGGCCATCAGAGAAATGCAAATCAAAACCACAATGAGATACCATCTCACACCAGTTAGAATGGCAATCATTAAAAAGTCAGGAAACAACAGGTGCTGGAGAGGATGTGGAGAAATAGGAACACATTTACACTGTTGGTGGGATTGTAAACTAGTTCAACCATTATGGAAAACAGTATGGCGATTCCTCAAGGATCTAGAACTAGATGTACCATATGACCCAGCCATCCCACTACTGGGTATATACCCAAAGGATCATAAATCATGCTGCTATAAAGACACATGCACACGTATGTTTATTGCAGCAGTATTCACAATAGCAAAGACTTGGAATCACCCCAAATGTCCATCAGTGACAGACTGGATTAAGAAAATGTGGCACATATACACCATGGAATACTGTGCAGCCATAAAAAAGGATGAGTTTGCGTCCTTTGTAGGGACATGGATGCAGCTGGAAACCATCATTCTTAGCAAACTATCACAAGAACAGAAAACCAAACACCGCATGTTCTCACTCATAGGTGGGAACTGAACAATGAGATCACTTGGACTCGGAAAGGGGAACATCACACACCGGGGCCTATCACGGGGAAGGGGGGAGGGAGGAAGGGGGAGGGATTGCATTGGGAGTTATACCTGATGTAAATGACGAGTTGATGGGTGCTGACGAGTTGATGGGTGCAGCACACCAACATGGCACAAGTATACATATGTAACAAACTTGCACGTTATGCACATGTACCCTAGAACTTAAAGTATAATAATAATAATAATAATTTTTAAAAAAAGATTCTTAAATAAATAGGTTTATGTTTAATTGAAAATATTTGCCAGGGGCAGTTGTTTTTAAAGGTTTCACATATTAATTCACTAGTTTTTTCTTGAGCACTTTCTATTTGCCACTATGCTATGTTTTCTGTGTATTAACTAAGTATAATGGAAAGAGAGACATAGGAACAGATAAATTATAATATGAAAAGATAGTTGCTAAAGAGAACAAACTATTTGGGGAACCCAAAGAAAGGAGCCATGAACTATGTCTGGAATGCTAAAATGTTCATGGAGAGGTAGCATTTGAGCTAGCTCTTAATGAATGGAAAGGAGTTTTCCAGCAGGATAAATACATTTTTAGGTGGTAGAATTATATATATAAAAGCCTCATGTTCTGAAGGAGTGTTGAGAAAATAGTATTATCTGGAAAGATAGATTAGGATCTAAATGTGAAGGGCCTGGGGAGTTTAGGTTTTATGCTCTGGGCAATGAGGAACAGGTGTTGTTAGAACCAGGCTGACTTTGGTTAGCTGTGTGTGGTAGATTTTTCCACACTGAAAGAAATGATTTTCGTCTTCCAAAGGAATATGTATCAAAATTCAGAACATATGTGATCCTGCCTTTATAGCTTTAAGTAAGATACTGAATTACAGGCCAAAATGACAGTAATTTTAAAATACATTAAAAAATTAAAACCTAAGAATTGGAGATTTTTATTGGTGCTTCATATTTAATTTAAGACATAAATACTTTTGCTGGTCTTGCCTAATTGAGTTTTTTTTTAATATCTGAAGAAACAGATTTTCATTGAGGAGATAGTATCTTTGACTCTTTATCATTATGAAGGGAATTTTAACTGTTGCTTCCACATTGACCTTTAGTGTCTGGCATATTACTATAAGAATGACATGAAAACATGAATTGTTCAAGTCATTGAATGCTGTTTATTTACATCATAATTTTTAATGTTTGGAAATTTACAGCTACACTCAAGGGGGTAGAATGAGGGACAACTTGTAATTCGGTTTGATAGGATTTGCTAGGTTTCAGAGTAAGAAAATAAGCAGTTTTGATATTAACATCAAAAGGTTTCAAAGTTCTGTCCCACCATCTCTCTCTCCCTAATACCTTCCTTCTTAGGAATGGAAATGGTGGAAGAAAATTAAAACATACTGATTCATCTGCTTAGGAAATTATATATTATACACACACACACATAAATAGAAATGAATTTGCTGGGTTTTTTTATTGTAAGATGGACAGAACAGTCAGGATAGTAATACCCAGTGGAAGTTGTATTTCTGGCTTAACTGTGTACAAATTTCTAAGCATCAGTCGTCAATAAGGAGCACTGGGTTTATTCAGAAGTGTCCTGAAAACTGGCTTTCAAAGTGAGTTTTCTTCTTAGCATCTTTTTTAGTTGATCAGTTATTTGTTTGTTTGTTTGTTTGTTTGTTTTTGAGATGGAATCTCACTCTGTCACCCAGGCTGGAGTGCAGTGGTGCGATCTCGGCTCACTGCAAGCTCCGCCTCCCGGGTTCACGCCATTCTCATGCCTCAGCCTCCAAGTAGCTGGGACTACAGGCACCCACCACCACGTCCAGCTAATTTTTGTATTTTTAGTAGAGACTGAGTTTCACTGTGTTAACCAGGATGGTCTCGATCTCCTGACCTCGTGATCCTCCCGCCTCGGCCTAGTTCATCAGTTTTAATAGCAGTTACCTTAGAAAATGAAGAGATGATTTTTCGGTAGGATCAGATTTACTATTTTGGTGGTGTTTGACTCAAGGCACTTTCTGATTTGAACAGACAACATTAATACTGGGTTTCTTCTTGAATGTTGTTGTTCTGATTCAGATAAACAGGGTTGGTCTCAGAGTATAACTGCTAATGAAGACAGGATGAATAGCATTTTTCCTGGGGGGAGAGACTAGTGACTGTTATTTTGTTGTATGTGATCATTCGTTGCCATAAGTCATGGGGAGAAGGGAGGTAGCTGGAAGATTAAAGATGGGTCTACAACAGGCAGAAATCAGAGGCTGTTTCAGGGCCTCTCTCTAACGGGATTGATTGACTTGGAATCATCGAATTTTAGACCTGATGAGGGGGTCTTAAAGATCATCTGAGTGAACTACCCTGATCATCTCAGTTATAGCCCAGAGAGCTGACTTGCCCAAGGTCACAGAGCTAACAGGCAATTAATTAGAAGTGTTTTTCTCCCATTCTATCTCTCAACTTAATTGAAATATACTAACGTACTAACATGACAACCATCTTAAGATTTTATTCCGTGATTTTGAAATACAATGAGATTTTGGCTTTTATCTCTATTTTTTGCTCTCTCTCGTAATTTTAACAAAAGTACTGCTATTCATTTTTTAGCTCCCTTGTAGTCCCCAATTTTAATGTGTAAGTTCATTTTTAGAAGACAGAAAACACTATCAAGAACCTCCCTCAGGAACACAACAGTGGTGTCCATTCCTTTGTCCAAATTAGTAGAAGTCTAGCAAAACCAAAAAGCCCACATAGAAATAAAAAGTAACCAAAATCATATTTGAGGGCTTCAGTGCACTTAGCAGCCTTTACTGTGCTGCCTAATCATTCTTAAGCTGATGTTCAAAAACAAAATAAAAGCCCTAGCTCATCAAAATACACATACTCAATTTGTCTTTTAAAATTAACATATATATTTTTAAATGTTAAGGAATTCACAATTGAATGACTCATTTTGAGATCTTCGACAGCATATAAAAGTTCAGGCTGGTTTTTGCAGCACACATGATTAGGCAATATTGATCTTCAAGATTTAATTTTCTTCCAAACAGCAAATATACTCTAAACTGTTCTTTTTTTTTTTTTTTTAACTGATAAAATGGCTAAAATTCACTCCTTTTCTTGTTATACCCATGGATAGAGAGATACAGGGCCAGCTGCTCTGGATTGCTTACTCCTGGCATTTCTTCCCTTCCCTCAGAGGGTTGAGACCCTCTAGCCTTTGCTAATAGAAGCCCCCAGGAATCTGATAACCTCCTCTTTGTGGAACTTTTATATATGTAAAATGCTTTGAGGAGGAGAAATGAATGCCTACAGAATAATACTACCTCAAGCTATTGAAGTGTCCACATATGCATATTCCAGGAAGAGAAAATGGGTTTCCAATGTAAAATTCTTGCTTCTACTGTGTAATGTTTTTTCCATTACTTGGTTCTCTGTAGCTCTTGCCTCTCTCTTGCTTCTGCCAGTGTCATATGTCACGCAACAGCAAAACTGAAAATGTCTCAAGTAGGAATGATGAGAGCTATTTCACAACATTATAGCGTGCACAGTGGCAATACACTATCTAGTATGAAAGTGAATTTACAGGCCGGGCGCGGTGGCTCAAGCCTGTAATCCCAGCACTTTGGGAGGCCGAGACGGGCGGATCACGAGGTCAGGAGATCGAGACCATCCTGGCTAACACGGTGAAACCCCGTCTCTACTAAAAACACAAAAACTAGCCGGGCGAGGTGGCGGGCGCCTGTAGTCCCAGCTACTCGGGAGGCTGAGGCAGGAGAATGGCGTAAACCCGGGAGGCGGAGCTTGCAGTGAGCTGAGATCCGGCCACTGCACTCCAGTCCGGGCGACAGAGCAAGACTCCGCCTCACAAAAAAAAAGAAAGTGAATTTACAATTTTTCCTATTGCAGATTGGCATATAATTAATAGTTACCTGTTAGAGTAAATGTGATGAGAATTACTATTAGTTGATAATATATTTACTTATACTAATATTTGTTGTTGAAAACCACAAAGTTTAATATTTATGATAGCCAAATTTTTTCCTTTTTGTTTCTCCTTTTTAAATGTGGTACTCTTTTGAAACAACAGTTCTTGGTAAAAATTAGGTATTTATAGGGCCTTCCTTCCCCCTTCCATCTCTCCCTTCCTTTCTTTCCTTATTTTTTGAGACAAGGTCTCACTCTGTTGCCCAGGTTCGAGTGCAGTGGTGCAATCTTGGCTCACTGCAGCCTCCGCCTCCTGGGTTTAAGCTATTCTCCTGCCTCACCCACCCAGGTAACTGGGATTACATCATGCGCCACCACACTCAGCTAATTTTTGTGTTTTTTAGTAGAGAGAGGGCTTTGCCATGTTGCCCAGGCTTGTTTTTAACTTCTGAGCTCAAGCGATCTGCCCACTGTGGCCTCCCAGAGTGCTGGGATTACAGGCATGAGCCACCATGCCTGGCCAGGCTTATGTTTCTTCTCAAGAAGAATATCCACTTTTCTTCTGTTCACTTGTTCTATGCTCTTCAAGTCATTTAAAATTCTGACTAGAAAACATAGAGGTTGTGTAATCCTAGCTGACAAATTTCATCTTTTCAGTCTATTTGATGACAATATCTACTGGAGTGTTCTACTGGGGAGAAAAGGAAGGTGAGAAAACCCTGGTATCAATGTGCTATGATCTGTCATTGCTATGGGGTAAGGTATGACTTGAGACCAAAACTCCTATTTTGGAGATGAAAAAACTGAGACTCAGAGAAATGGAAAGAACTTGCCTCTAGTGTCTGAACTAGGAGAAACTGACCTTCTACCCAGGCAGTTATTTTCTAGTCAAGCCCACGTCTACTGCCCATTGTCATGCTTGTGGTTTGCTTATTTCTGTTACTTAAAAATCAGAAATAAGTTCTCACTACAGTAACACAAATATAAAGGTGTTTAGCAAAATATTTTCCTCCTCTTCAATAAGTCCAATAGTAGTTGTATGGTTTCTTACTATATGTAAAACTTGGAAGTAGTAAGTTCTAGAGATCAGAAAATTTGTTTCCATGATAGGGAATGCAAAGGCTCGTGGAGGCTGTCTTCCTAACAGGCTGTTAATGAAGAGAATCAGACAAGATGAACAGAGAAGGAGTGAATGCGGGATAATTACTGAGGAGAAAGAATAAAAAGGAAGATTTAAGGCTATAAAAAATACAATTTTTGGAATGTTAGATTTTTGGTTCATGTCTAGTATTCATTTTGTAAGATGAAAGGTGTGATAAAGATTTTTCCAGTTATAAAGTTCCTTTTGTTGTACAGGTTCTGGGACAGTTAAAATGTATGAATCAATGTGCATGTTGACTTAATTCTTTATTACGTACTTTTTAGGTACTTCACATGACTGGAGGTTACGGTGTGGTGCTGTGGACTTGTACTTCACACTTTTTGGCCTCAGTAGACCTTCCTGTTTACCCTTGCCAGAGCTTGGGTTGGTTCTTAATCTAAAGGAGAAAAAAGCTGTCTTGAATCCTACCATAATTCCAGAGGCAGTAGCCGTGAACCAAGAAGCTGCAAATAATCCAAGCAGTCACCCACAGCTAGTTGGATTTCAGAATCCTGTAAGAATCACGTGTATTACAGAAGATGTCATTTCATTATATAGAGCCATCTAGAGAAGAGAACTGTTTCCTGTGAACTAGTGAATTTTATAGCCACTAACACAGTTTCTTGTGTCCTTTTAAAACATGCTGGCTGACATTTGATTAGCACTGTGCAAATTATAAAATGCTACTGGCAACTATAAAACTGCACATAACAAATGATGTGCTCCTGGTCCCTTTACTCCTATTGTGATAATCTAATGATTTTTTTTATACTTGAGCATAGAATTTCTTCTCTGAGTAGCAAAAGATAGAAATGAATATTTAACCTTTTTTTTTTTTTTTTTTTTTTTGAGACAGAGTTCCATTCTTGTTCCCCAGGCTAGAGTGCAATGGCTCAATCTCAGCTCACTGCGACCTCTGCCTCCTGGGTTCAAGCAATTCTCCTGCCTTAGCCTCCTGAGTAGCTGGGATTATGGGTGATTGCCATCATGCCTGGCTAAGTTTTTGTATTTTTAGAAGAGACGGAGTTTCACCATGTTGGCCAGGCTGGTCTCAAACACCTGACTTCAGGTGATCCACCCACCTTGGCCTCCCAAAGTGCTAGGATTACAGGCGTGAGCCACCACACCCAGCTGAATATTTAACCTATTACATATTAACCCATCTTGTCCCATATGTGTTAATGGCAAGCCATGTGAAAACAGGGGCCTTGTCTTTTTAAAATTGTTGCTCTGTGTAATATCTAGCACAGTTCTAAACATATGATAAATGCCTGGCAAATGCTTGTTGAATGAAATAAAGAATGAATGAATGAATGACTAGGTAAAGTAATAATCTGCTGATTTGGGAGGAGACTGTGTGTTACATTTTAAAACGTTTTATATATATATATATACACACACACACATATATACACACACACACATATATATGTTTGTTTGCCTTTAGAGAAGCTTTTATTTCTGCCTTTGTATTATAAAATTACCATTTTGTAGAAAGACTTGTAAGATACATATTAATCATTTTATTGTAATTTAAAGAAATTTTTCCTGAAATTTTTTTTACTGATGACAAAATGTCTCCAAGCTTCATTTTTCACCAATATTTAGACCAGATTACTTGCCTGGCAGTTCCCTACTGGTGTTTTGACACTTTAAATTGCAGATTCTCTCTATGCTAATTAGTAATAGTTCATGTTAAATTTGCTTACTCACCTAAATTTTCTGAAGTATCATCATACTTATTTGTTGTCAATTTAAAATATGTCCTAGAGTTTGGGTTATGAAGAAGTAAGACAAATACTTACATAGAAAAAAAAAGTCTCATTAAAGAGCTCTTTCAGATCTACATATTTATCAACCTGTGAAAATGGATATATTTATAATTCTTGCTCATATATGTTAATTTATCCACATTCACACTGCAGATTAAGAGGAGAAAATGCATCAAAGGACATGTTCTTTGGGGAAAGCTCTGAAAGTTCACTTAAGCACCTCCTTTCTCCCCCTAAAAAAGACCAGCAGACAAGAAAAGATTACATTTATTTTAAGCCCATTGCTGGTAATTTCTAGCCACTGGGCATGCTCTAATCTGCATGGTTGCTATAGCTATTAATTTTCAGCTGTAATATGAGCTACTCGTCTTCAGAAATCTAATTTTGATCTTGAATATTGCCGCAGGAAGATGATCACCTTGCCAAGGAAGCATCATGTAATATATCAGCTCATCAGCAGGGAGTGAAGAGGAAGTCTGATACACCACTGGGGTCCCCACTAGAACCTGGTCAAATACTGGAGAAGAATGAGGATAGCAGTAAAGTCAAACTCAAAATCAGAGTAAGAAATACAGGTTAAACCTGTATTAACAGTGTAGGATATTCACCTTCTTGTAAATCTTTTTGAATACTTGCAGTGGTTTTTCCTTAGCAGGAACACATGCGACAGACTGCATTATAAAACTCAGATGTCCTTCTGAGACATTCAAACCAAATATTTAACTTATATTATCGCATAATTCTTCTCTATTTGGGGGAGGAACTATGTGTGCACGTTTCACCACAACTCATGACTTTTTCCCACAAAATAGGAGTAGATTTTAGTTGCTATTACATTTCCAGTAATTTCTAATTGGAGGCTGGACCACATAATCTTTTCTTTCTCTTAATATCTTTGAAGAAAGAAACTACTTTTTATTTTAAGATTATATGGGGGTATATCCTATGGCCTCTCTGCTACTTTTCCTAAGAGCTAAGAACCAAACATAACATGATGTAATGGTTCTTTTATTCCTCTGTTTTATGTGTATGTGTGTGTGTTTTAGTTTTCAAGTTCTCAAGATGAGGAGGAGATTGATATGGATACTGTTCATGATAGCCAGGCCTTCATTTCCCATCATTTAAACATGCTTGAAAGACCATCAACTCCAGGTAAGATTAGTATTCTGCAATCATTGAAGAGATGGAGACGTTGATACCAGTTTTTTAATGTGTGTTACTTTATTTTCAAATGAACAACTATAAAGTTTAAAATTAGCCAGCTTAAAATATTAAATTGTACCAGGTTATAACATAAATTGGCAAAATAACAAATAGAAAAAGTGCTTCTTTTGGCTGTTTTATTTTGGTCTTTTTTAAGTATTTGTTTGTATAAAATCCATCATTCAGATTCTTTCTAGTAGCTCTGATTTCTTTTCTGTGTGTGTATGTTGTAGACTTGACTTCATGTAACCATAGTTACATTAATCTTTTTTTAACTGCAGTTAATGCTGCTTGTAGCACAACTTTCTCTTTTTGCCTGCCTATCTCATATAATATTATGTCAGTCATTTTCATAGGTCATTCAAAAAGCATTATGTTTTCTTTTGAAAATACTACCTAAGGGCTGGGCATGGTGGCTCACGCCTGTAATCCCAGCACTTTGGGAGGCCGAGGCGGGTGGATCACGAGGTCAGGAGTTCAGGACCAGCCTGGCCAAGATGGTGAAACCCCGTCTCTACTAAAAATACAAAAAAATTAGCCGGGCATGGTGGCATGCGCCTGTAATCCCAGCTACTCCGGAGGCTGAGGCAGAGAATTGCTTAAACCTGGAGGGGCAGAGGTTACAGTGAGTCGAGATCGCGCCACTGCATTCCAGCCTGGGTGACAGAGTAAGACTCTGTCTCAAAAAAAAAAAAAAAAAAAAAAAAGAAAATGCTACCTAAGACAACATAGAGTCAATAAACTAAAATTGACCTTGTCATTTCCTTGTTGAAAGGCGTTAGGTTGTTTTTCATTTTCATATATTGTAGGTAATTCTGCACCTTATCTTTTTGTTAAATTATGTTTCTTGGATAAATTCCCCAAAATGTATTATTAGTGAAAAGATTAATATTAGCTATATTGTGAGATACATGTCTTTAGATTTTCATAGCTCTTGATACGTATTGCCATGTTTTTTGAGAGATTATACCAGTTTATATCATAAGCTTTTTCTAATTTTTAATGAATAAAAGCCTTTGATAAAAGTTATGACATACAGTAATAAAACAAATATCTGCATACATGCCACCCAAGTTAACATGTACACTATATATCATGCATGGATGTTTCCTGTATGCTTCATCCCTGGTCCTGTTCTGCCTTTCCACTACAAGTAACTACTATATCGCATTTTCTTTTTTTTCCCCCCTTAATTTCATTCTGTTGCTTTTCTTTATAGTGTTCCACATAGGTATGCGATCCTGTATGTTTAGTTGCACTTGTTTTTTGAATTTTTTAAGAAATGGTATAACATGACTTGCTTTTTTTTTTTTTTTTTTTTTTTTTTGAGATAGAGTCTCGCTCTGCCGTCAGGGCTGGAGTGCAGTGGCCGGATCTCAGCTCACTTCAGCTCACTGCAAGCTCCGCCTCCCGGGTTCACGCCATTCTCCTGCCTCAGCCTCCCGAGTAGCTGGGACTACAGGCGCCCGCCACCACGCCCGGGCTAGTTTTTTGTATTTTTTAGTAGAGATGGGGTTTCACCGTGTTAGCCAGGATAGTCTCGATCTCCTGACCTCGTGATCCGCCCGTCTCGGCCTCCCAAAGTGCTGGGATAACAGGCTTGAGCCACCGCGCCTGGCCAGACTTGCTTTTTTTTTTACTCGGCATTATGTTTCTAAAATTCTTATTGGTATATAAATTGTAATTCATTAATTTTCTTTATGATCATTATCTGTCATAGCACTTGTCATCAGTGTAATAATTCAGAACTTTTAGAGTAACTGTAAAATAACTCATGTTTACTGTTTTTGTTTTTTGGGGGTTTTTTTGTTTTTTTTTTTTTTTAAGATGGAGTCTCACTCTGTCGCCCAGGCTGGAGTGCAGTAGTGCGGTCTCTGCTGACTGCAGCCTTTGCCTCCTGGGTTCAAGTGATTCTCTTGCCTCAGCCTCCCAAGTAGCTGGGACTACAGGCGCGCGCCACTGTGCCTGGCTAATTTTTGTGTTTTTAGTAGAGACAGGCTTTTGCCATATTGGCCAGGCTGGACTCAAACTCCTGACCTCAAGTGATTTTCCTGCTTTGGCCTCCCGAAGTGTGGGGATTATAGGCGTGAGCCACCATGCCCTTCCAGGTTTACTTTTTAATGCATTTCTTTTATTATGGGTATGACTGTTTGTCTCTTTTTTTCTGGGTAATGTTTCTGTTTTTTTGTTTGGAAATCCTTTTCATTGCCCATGGTTGTTGTATTTTAGGATGTTTACATATGAATGAGATTTTTTTTCTCTTTTATTTTTAACATGTTACATTTGTGCTAAAGACCTTATTACTCCTGTTGCTTTGCTTTTTATTTGGCTTTTTGTTTTAATTTTATTTATGAGACCTAAATTATTTTTTCATTATCTAGTAATCTAAGATGAGCTACTAGAATTTGAGAACTTGCTGCAGGTAGGACATGAATCTAAGATACATTTGAAGACTGATAGGTCATGAATTCTTTGGGTTTTACAGTTGAAGCTTAACAGTTATTTTATCTATTCTGTCCAATTAAGTAGACAAGTAGAGAGATGCTAAGTGACTTGCCCTGGATGACATACCCAGGTAGTGGCCAACTAAGGGCTAAATCTTAGGACAAGTGAAGGAATTAAGACATAAAGAGATAAAATACCTTACTCAGAATGTATTTCTGATTTTTTTGATAAGTTTGGGATCAAAACCTCAATCTCCAGATTCCACTACAGTGCTGGTCACAGTACGCAATTAGACCATTTTCTGTTTTAAATGTCTTCTGTAGTCCCTAACTATCTTGGATCTATTTGTTGAGTAAATTTTGTAATGGTATTTGTTACCAAAATTTGAGGGGCTGGGCAAACTACTCTATACAGAGTTTCACATAAATAATAAAAAATATGAAATGGTTCCTGCCCCAGAATACAGGGATTAATTTATATGTTCAGGAAGTCATTCAAGCTTATTGCCTCTCTTGAATGCTTATTCTACTCAGACTTAAGCTTACAGGAACCATGACAAAGGATTAAATTAAATGAGATTTTTAGTAGTTTTAAAATAGTTTTTTTTTTTTTTTTTCTTCTAAAGACACAGAGTTGCACTCTGTGGCCCAGGCTAGATTGCAGTGACATGATCATAGCTCACTCCAACCTCGAACTCCTGGGCTCAATACATCCTCCCACCTCAGCCCCTCAAGTAACTAGGACCACAGTTACATGCCACCATACCTGGCTGCTTTTATTTATTTATTTTTTGTAGTAGAGATGTGGTCTCACTGTGATGGCTAGGCTGGTCTTGAACTCCTGGCCTCAAGCCATCCTCCCTCCTCAGCCTCCCAAAGCATTGGGATTAAAGGTGTGAGCCACTCCACCCAGCTAGTATCCTTTCAACTGTTAGAATTTTACTGTGGATGAACTGTTTCTGTCTTTAAGGCTAGTTTATAAAAACCTGTCAGCCTTTTTTTTCTTTTGGGAAACAAAGAAATAAATCCCTCTTTTTTCTCATTTGGCATTTTAGGGCTCTCGAAATATCGGCCAGCTAGCTCCCGATCTGCTTTAATACCGCAGCACTCAACAGGCTGTGACAGCACACCCACCACAAAACCCCAGTGGAGTTTGGAACTTGCACGGAAGGGAACAGGTAAAAATAATTAATCAGAATTAATATTATTTTGTTGAAGAACAAATCTATAAATGTAATAAAGTTACTTCATCAACTTTAAAAAACCCTTTAAAATTATAGATCTTAGGATTTGGCTTTTTTTGTAATACATTGAGCCTATATTATCTAACTTTAAAGACTATTTTAAAATAGACTTTTCTTTTTCAAAAGTAATGTATTCCTATTATAGAAAACTTGGAAATAACAGAAAATTAAGTGAGAAAAAAAAATATCCCCCATAGGCCATTTAAAGATAATTTAAAAGATAATGCCATTTAATTATAATGAACATTTTGCTCTTTCTTTGCCATGCTTTTTCTAAGAATATTATGACAAATGCCAACTTCAATAGAAACCATTTAATTTGTACCTTTATAAAAAAGATATAAAGGCATGAAATAAAAAATCAACCACTTATCCCCCACTCATATAATTGGTGATTCATTCATGAAGACTTGATGCTATATTCCCTTATATCATTTCACAGTAATTGGGCTTAAGTTTGTGAAATGTAATTTAATTCAGATGTGTTTGTTACCTATTCTGTTTCACATTGTTTTCTGCTTATTCTGTTTCATCACTTACAAAGAGAGGATTATAATCCAAATGAAGTGCAAACATCTGATGCTGATGAACTACCGTGAAACAAAGGTTCAGTCCTCAAAATCTGAAGGAACAGGGAGTGAAAAAACGAGATACATAAACAAAATCATTTTTAAAGAATAGTTTTTCCAGAAGTAGACAGACTTTACAGTCTGTGAACTTCTGATTATATTCCAGTTGATGGATTTTGCTTATATAAATTATGTTTTTATCTAATATTTTAAAGAGTGCCGTTTATTGCTTTGAGGAGCTTATGAATCAACTGTTATTAATAGGGGACTTCAGGCAAAAGCAGCACGTTAAACTGTTTTGATGTTGAAACTCCCCAGACTGTTGATTACTTACCATTCTTTGTGTGTTCTATGCATTTATTGGAATAGATTCACCCAAAATATGTTTCAGAAGGAAATCAGCTGGGGACTTTTGCCCTTACTTTAATGAGTGAATTTTGATATTTCTTGGCCCTTCCAGAATTTTTGTATTCTTTTGGTTTTGGTATAATTTTACTTTGTTATCATTATGCTTATTGAAATTTTACTAGATGTAAAGAATTTTCTACATTTTTAAAAATTATAAAGCTTAGAGAATTTCAAACTCCTTGACACAGTTTGAGGATGATGCTTCTGCTTACCTTTAAAAGAAAAAATTCTCTCTGAATTTCCAAGAGTCTAATCAATTTCTGTTCCAAAAACAGAATACGTTTGGTTTTTCTTAGCAGTGTGGCACATTAACCTATGTAGAAGCAAATCTGAACACTTTTTTTGTGCCCACCAGTGTGCCTTTTTATCATTGTTCCTTATTGCTTTTAAAAATACATTTTCACTTTTTTTCAGGTCTTTCTTTATAGGCGTTTAGTTCTCATGGCATCATATGGGAAGACTGGGGAGAAAGAAGCACAGCCCTAATGGTGGGGAATAGGAACGCATGAACATTTTAATTTTGGCTGCTGTTAGTGTAGGGTCCTTTCTTGGCATGAGGCAAAACTATATACCAGTTAGATGGACTGATCTAGTAATCTTAACTTTGAATATATTCTTTAATGTGACTGTAATTTCCTTTAAATGTGTTTTTGCTATTCAGTACTCTGAGGCCAATGAGCAAGTCTTAAAATTCAACAGTGATATTATAAGAATGTAGAAAACCTTCATTTTACAAATAACAGTGTTTTGAAGGTTTATTTGTAAATATATTTATTTTGGAATTTTGAATGCGGTTTTTCTATAGGTAATTTTTTCTTTTCTTTCTTTATTTTTTTTTTTTTTTTTGAGACAATATCGCTCTATCACCTAGGCTGGAATGCAGTGATGCGATCTTGGCTCACTGCAACCTCTGCCTTCTGGGTTCAAGTGATTCTCATGCCTCAGCTTCCTGAGTAGCTGGGATTACAGGCGTGCATCACCACACCCGGCTAATGTTTTTTTTTCTTTTTTAGTAGAGACAGAATTTCACTATATTGGCTAGGCTAGTTTCAAACTACTGGTCTCAAGTGATCACCAGCCTCAGCCTCCCAAAGTGCTAGGATCGCAGGCGTGAGCTACGATCCCAGGCCTGGCAACATTGTATTTGTTAAGTAACTTTCCCAAACTAGCCGGACAAAAACCTTACAACTCCTACCATACATCAAGAATACAAATATCAGAGGCCGGGCGCGGTGGCTCAAGCCTGTTATCCCAGCACTTTGGGAGGCCGAGACGGGTGGATCACGAGGTCAGGAGATCGAGACCATCCTGGCTAACACGGTGAAACCCCGTCTCTACTAAAAAATACAAAAAACTAGCCCTAGCCGGGCGAGGTGGCGGGCGCCTGTAGTCCCAGCTACTCGGGAGGCTGAGGCAGGAGAATGGTGTGAACCCAGGAGGCAGAGCTTGCCGTGAGTTGAGATCCGGCCACTGCACTCCAGCCTGGGCGACAGAGTGAGACTCTGTCTCAAAAAAAAGAATACAAATATCAAACCTAGCCCTTGTGTGTATTGATGTTTCTGTGAGAAGATTCGCTCAGAGCTCCAACTTTTGGGATATGGGAAGCACAACTTTAGCCTAACCTAAGTCAAGTCAAATGACAGTGAAAAAGGAATTTCTTCTCTTCCTGCCTCCCAGCAGAAGCTGAAGATCTCTTACCATGGCAGCCACCTTTCTTGGGGTTGAGAGTTGCCCTTTCTTGGAGCTGAGAGTTGTGGGTTTAGGAGGGAGACAGCACTGGTGAGGGAAGCTGTGACCTCTCTTCAGTCTCTAGGGATTCTAAATTAGAGGTCACAAATGAGGTTTTTTGGCCCATATCCAGTTCATCAAGCTGAGGCATCTTCCTGTAAGTCTCACAAAAGTTTTTTAACCAGATAACTAAAAATAAAGAGGTTACACAGAAAAATATGGATTTCCTTTTACTCTGATGGAGACATTCGGGAAACAAAGAAAAAAGAAATTCTGGATTTATAGCTTTTCTTGAAAAAGAGTGAGAGGCCCTTTTAGTAAGGCATGTGATCTCTTATGCTGCATCTAGTAGTCTGTTTACTCATTTATACTGTTCCTCAGGCAAAGGCTTTTGAGTTTCCAGCCTCTGCTTTTTATTTTATTTTATTTCATTTCATTTTATTTATTTTATTTTATTATTTTATTCATGAGTTGAGATGAAATCCTAGATGGCCCCCTTAGAGCCAAGGAGCCAGATGATAATTGAGAACTGGAATGTGTTACAGACCTTGTCTAGGAGGGATAGAAAAAGAATGTGTGTTTAAAGAAGAGACGGAAACTGTTTAAGTAGAGAACATGTTATGGTTTACTTTTCAACCTTGCTTCCCCAGTTTTCCCTTTCCTTGCATTTGATAGTAGAATAGGGCAGGATCATATGTGGGTATTAGATGAAGCCATTGGGATGAGAAGGGAGAAATGGCAAGAGTATTTTCCTTCATTACTTTATTATTTATTTTCCTTTTCCTGAGGTAAGGAAGGGGATACAGAGAAATGGCCATTATGGTTCCCATGGTTTTAGGGATGAACATACAATATTCTCTCCCTTCTCACCACAGCAGCTCCCTGTCTACTACTGCAGAGCCTGAGGTGACTGGACTGTCTCCCAGGATGCTGTAGGGATTGCAGTGCTGGAGAGGAGAGGCCAGGCAAGGGGAACAAGGAGCAAGGGAATTCCCTAGTGGTTTTTGTGGGAAAGAAGCAGAGAGTTTCTGCAGCTGCCTCGCTAGGGCTGCAGTATTATGTAATGCCTTCTTGCATAAGTCAGAAAAACACAATTCTGGTAAATTTTTTAATTTAAAAAAAAAACAACAACAACTTTTTTACAGCTTGAGAGCTTGCCCTAGAGGTCTTTCTTTTGAAACTAATATGGAAAACAGACTTTGATTTTTTTATCCTTAAATTATAATGATATAACTCCACATTTTTTTACAGTGATCTAAACAATCTGCAGAACAGAACTTACACCTTTCCTAATAAAAACTGCAGGTTTTGTGTTAAATTTAAACATATACCTAAGGTGAATGAATTTACTGGAATTAGCAGATTATTCACGGTTTCTTATCAGCACTTTCATCACATGGGCTGAAAAGCTTCCACATTAGACTTACATTAAGTACCTCTTTCTGTTTGTTTTACATTTGTTAACTCGACTGCAGCTAACCGTTATCCATGGTGCATTTTATTTGGTCTCCAGGAAAGATTTTACATTAGTAGAACAATACAACTCTGAACATCTCTTTTGTTCTTTCCATATACCATGAAATAGGAAAATTTTTTTGTTGTGAACTAAATGTATCTCCTTTCTCTGATGTATTTGCTATTTAGAAGAGTGACGTGTGTTTCACCTTAGTAAAAGGACTTTCATTAGCCTAAAGATGAGTGGTGCCTGTGGATGGACAAGTTAGCAGGCATCTTGTAAACCCGTGAAAGGCTATGTGAAATTATGTGTGTAAATGTTTGTATCAAGGGATGGTAATATATGTATTGTCTTGATAGTTCTGTAGATGACCTCATTATGCTCCTGTGAAAGTAAACTTTTGTGTGTCCCAAATCTAATTATAAGGAAATTACATTTTCTTACCACCTTAGATTAGACCTGGTAAACATTATTTAGGAAAGATAGATAATAAGCAAAACATATATATGTACATATAGAGAGAGAGAAAAAGAATATATAAACATATATTCTCTATATAGAGAGAGAATAAATAAAACATACTATATATATACAATTGTATATATAATATATACTTACATACAATTATAGTATATAGTATACAATTATAGTAAATAGTATAAATGAAAACTTAAGAGCTAAAGATTGTTGGTAATGATAGGGTAGCACAGATCATTTGTTCTCCTGTTACTGCCAATTAATATATTTGTATAAGTGTCTTTTCACATATGCATGAGCATATTAATGGGATTAAATTTCTAGAAAACTTGCTAAAGGAATATAAGCATGTAACACTTTCATGGTATTGCCAGATTGCTTTAATTTCTCCTTTAAAAAAAAGCTTTGGGCCAGGCACGGTGGCTCATGCCTGTAATTCCAGCACTTTGGGAGGCCAAGGTAGGTGGATCATTTGAGGTCAGGAGTTCAAGACCAGCCTGACCAACATGGTGAAATCCCACTTCTACTAAAAATACAAAAATTAGCCGGGCGTGGTGGTACGCATCTGTAATCCCAGCTACTTGGGAGGCTGAGGCAGGAGAATCTCTGGGAGGCAGAGGTTGCAGTGAGCCGAAAGCACACCACTGCACTCCAGCCTGGGCAACAGAGCGAGACTCTGTCTCAAAAAAAAAAAAAGAAAAAAAGAAAAGAAAGGAAAGAAAAAGAAAAAAGCTGTATTATAGAGAACTGTAAAGTACTCAGACAAGTATAATGAGGCCCCTGTATGTGTTACTCAGCTTCAACAATAATTGGTTCGTGGTCAGTCTTATTTAATCTTACCCATTTCGACCCTTCTGAATTATTTTGAAGTGAATCCCAAATATCATGTAATTTTATTAATAAATTATTTAGTTTGTATCTCTAAAAGGTAGCACTTTAAAAAGTCATAACCACAGTAATGTTATACCTAAAAAAATTTACTAATTCTTTTATGTCATTAAATATCCAGTCACTGTTTAAATTTCAGTTGACTCTAAATGCCATTATTTATTTTTATTTTTAACAATTTATTTGTTTAAATCAGTGTCCACATAAGGTCTACATTCCAGTTGGCTGATACAGCCTTTGTGTCTTTTTTAATCTAACATTTCTAGTTCGTACCTCTTTTCTTTTCCTCCCTTACAATGTATTTGTTAAAGAAGCCAGGTTTTTGTTCTGTACTTTTTATTCTAATGTTTCCAATTCATACCTCTTTTCTTTTCCTCTCTTACAATGTATTTGTTAAAGAAGCTAGGTTTTGTTCTGTACTTTTCAAGTCTGTATTTTATTAATTTTATACCCATGATATAATTAACATGTTAAGGTCTCTAGTTTCTGTCAATTTGTAGTTGTATCTAGAATTCTAATTGGATTCAGGTTTATAAAGGGTGTGTGTTCTTTAGTCTGGAAGCATACAATGTCTGGTTGACTCTTTGAGGTTAACCACTATAGATGTTCAACCTAGATTCCTTAATTCATCAAGTTGCAAGATAGTGATATTTCAATTTATACTTTCATTTTTATTTATAAGCTGGATTACTTCTGTAAAGCTAAATTTCTCCTCATTTGCTATTACCCAGTGGTATAAGTCTATAGGAAAACAAAGCTTAATTATTCTATGTATTTAATAATTTTCAAAATAATGAGTTACTGACTAGCAGTCTCCAATGCTGATCAGTCATTTTCAGTCTGTCACAATTATTGTCCTTATCATATTCAGTTTGTTCCATTTTTGGACTGAGTTCATCTGACAAGACTTTAACTTCCTTGCAGTTACACCCTGTGTTTCAAGCTCATGTTGTAAATATTCTACCATAGACCTGAGATTAGCCATTTGTCCTAGGAGCCCTGGTTTCTAACTCCTTTGTCCTTGGTGCTAACTAATCCATTGTCTTCTTAGTAGACTTCATGTATCTCAAGAGAAATGCAAGATTTATTACCAATATTTCTTTGATGCAAAGTGTAAGGCCACTGTCTAGACAAAAAAATTGGATTCAGTTTTGAAGTGGTTGTAAGTATTCTTTGGAAAGTTCATACCTACAAATGCTCATTTGCCCATTAGGCAACTGAGAAGCACAGGTTCCAACATAATGATTGGCTTTCTGCAATCCAAGTAGTTTAGTAGTTATTTAGGATTAAATGATAAAACTTCTCTCTTCTCTGAAATGCAAAAGAGAACCTCAAGCTCCCAAGAGTGCAGACAGCCAACGAGAAAGCTGCAAAGTCTGTTGATATAGAATGATTAAATAATGAGATGGAAGCTAAAGGAATTTGTTCATGAGACTTTAAAGCTTCTTATTACTTCTTATCACCCACTTGTGTATTCTGTTAGGTGTTGGCCTATTTTCCCATATTTATAGAATCAGAAACATATTCATGCAATTTATGTATTAAAATCCGATTTAAAATACGGTAGCATATATGGCTGAAACTAAATCAGATAATCTCTCAATATTTTTGTTCTTTTAAAGAATATCTGGGTGCCAATTATTACAGAAGATACAGTTCCCCAAACTTGCCTCTCTATCTAAATAATGTATTTAGCTTTTACTTTAGTATTAGTTTTGGCTTTATTACAAAGATCATTAATATAAGAAATAGAATTTGGGGATACTAAAATGTGAATAATCTGTGAGCACAGAAACTTTAATTTGTTCACATGTTCTAAAATATTGGAGCAGTGCCTGACACAGAGGAAGTACAGGAGTCAAATACCACTTGAATGGATGAGCTATAATAGTTTTTGTGCATTATTCTTCTCTCCTCAAAATCAGTGACCTTCAAGTTATATTTGGTTGGACTAAGCTCACCTGACATTTAAAAAGAAACACAACTGTATAATTCTGTTATATTAATTCATTCATTCATTTAACAAGCTTTGTTAAGGGGGCGTGCTAGGGGATGTTAGAAACTGTGCTATATGTTGGGACACAAAGATGAAAAAGACAAACTTCCTGTCCTCAAGAGGCTATCAATTTAATGGAAGAGACTCAAAGACAACAGAAATACAGCAGTCCATGTTTGTGTAGATGGACACTGTAGCATCGTGGTTAAAAGTAAGACCCTGGAGTCAGGCTCTTCAGATTTGTAGCTCAGACCTGCCACTACCACCTTGGGCAAATTACTTAAATCTCTCTTTGACTTAATTCCCTTATCTGTATTATGCTGTGGAAACATGAAGGAACCAGTTCCTTTGGGAAATTTGAAGAAAACCTTTCAAAGAAACATTTGAGTTAGGTTTTAAATTATTGAAGAGACTAAAATGTTCTTTGTTTCATTATCTCTTCCTTTAGGTTGCAGCTTAACCATTACTTTCCTGGAGAACTTTGCCTGTCTGATCCCCCCTTACCCCAACTAATTTAAGTCTCCTATTGTGCTCCTGTTTCAATTTATGTTTTGCCTTTTTATTTACTCAGGTTCACTTACTCAATTTATTTCTTATTTGCTAGTCTGCAATCTCCTAGGAGGGAGGAGGGCTGATATCTGTCTAGTTTATCAATGTTTTCCCCAGTTCCAGTTAGTTTCTGATGTTTGTTAAATGGGTGTATCAGTTAGACAAGGAATAAGGAAAGAAGGACATCCCAAGCATAGGGAATAGCATTTAGAAATACACAGTGTTATGAAAGGTTTAGCATAGAGTAGTATATAGAAAGGAAGAATGAGAGGCTGGAAAGGTAACTTCAGGACAGATTATGAACTGTCAATAAGTAAAATTAGTACTGCAATGTAATTTTTAGAAAGCTTCTGTGGTGATATCTGGTTTGGTGAAAACCATGATTTGGGGGCAGGTTTGGATCAAAATTAGTGCTGAGAAATTTACTTTTTTAAAAAAAGAAACTACATTGAAATCTATTTTAGTGAAAAGTCTTTTTTTTTTTTTTTTTTTTTTTTTTAGCTAGTTTGGATTAATATATATTTTCAGAAATTCCTGCACTGAAGTCCAAGGAGTTTGTCTTTTGTACTGTCAGTAAAACCAACTGGGTTTTTAAGCAGATAAAAAGCAGCTTTGTTTAGGAAGACCATGATGCAGCAGGGTTTCCCAGCCTGGACACTATTGACATTTTAGGCATAATTCTTTGTTGGAGGTATAGGGGTGTCTTGTGCATTTTAAAATGTTTGCCAGCATCTCTGGCCTCTACTCGTAGGATGTCAGTAACAAAATGTCTCTGAACATTGCCAATTTTGTCCCCTTGGGGGCAGAATCACCCCTGGTGTTCTGAGAACCACTGCTGTGAACTACATATACATTAGACACTTAACCCATAAGATACTTCAGGCAGAGAAACCTTAGTGACTAGGAGGAGACTAGTACCAAGTACCTATAATACTAGTACCCATAATCCCAATGAGGTGAGGTGGTCTGAATTAATACAGTTGCAGACTGAATTAGGATGAGGGGTGGATTTAAGAGATACTTATGGGAATCAACAAGATTTGGTAACCAGGTAGCTCTGGAAGGGAGGGAATCTGAGATGAATCTTGGGCTTAAGTTGGCTGCATGTAAAGCAATGCCATTAACCTATAGTAATAGAGATTTGTTTCTCAGAGTGTGGCCCAAGGATTATAGGCCTGTGGGTCTGGAGGAAAAAGCACATCTGTACACTAGAGTTGGAGAACTACTATTATAAATTCCTAGACTGATAGAATGTTAAAACCGTAGAGAACCTTTGAGGACATTTGATCTAGATTTTTAGATGATAAACTAGGCCCAGAGAGATGAAGTATAGCTAAAGGCTAACAGGACAACCTAGTCCAGAGTATGGGCCTGCTAATTCTGTTTCTTTCTTTCTTTGTACTGACACTACTCTCATCTGTGTAGAGAGACAGATGTTCCCTTTATAGACTCCCCACCTTTTCTGGGTTTCTTAATCTATGTGTTCTGAATCTTCTTAGAGTTCATGTTGTCTATCCCTAGAAATTGTCTTAAGGAGCTATACAAATGTTTGATTTTCACTGAGATACCATTATCAGTAGCTAGAATATCATGTTTATGTGTATATCAGTTGTTCTCCAGATGGCACAAAGAAAATAGAGTCATCCCTTGGTATACGCAGGGGGGATTAGTTCCAAGACCCCTCCCCGGTGTATGAAAATCCATGCATACTCAAGTCCTGCAGTCGGCCCATATGAAAATCCAGCTCTTCTATCTATATGCAGGTTTGCATCCTTCAAATCTGTATTTTCAATCTGCGTTTGGTTAAAAACAAAAAAAGTCCACATATAAATGGGCTTATGCCGTTCAAACCCATGTTGATCAAGGGTCAACTGTATTATCATCTCCCCCTCCCCAGTACCTTAGAGCAGAAATGTAGTTGAGTGAGTTATGTTTTCATTGACCAATGTTGGTCGTTTGTTGTTTGTTTGTTTGTTTATTAAGATGGAATCTCACTCTATCACCCAGGCTGGAGTGCAGTGGCATGATCTCAGCTCACTGCAACCTTGGCCTCCCAGGTTCAAGTGATTCTCCTACCTCAGCCTCCCGAGTACCTGGGATTACAGGAGCCCGCCAACATGCCTGGTTAATTTTTGTATTTTTGGTAAAGATGGAGTTTCATCACACTGGCCAGGCTGGTTTTGAACTCCTGACATCAAGTGATCCACCCGCCTTGGCCTCCCAAAGTACTGAGATTATAGGAGTGAGCCACCGCACCCAGCCCCAGTGTGAGTCTTAACCTGTAACACCATGTGTAATATTGTTTTTTCATAATACTTAGAAAATATTAGTTTTTAAAAGATTATTTGGTAACACACTGGTATATGGCTGAATTTGTAGACTGTAAGGAACTATATATTCAACTTCCTGGCCACAATGCTGAAAAACTGTGTGTAACTAATTACATGTCTTATTTAGATACTTCTCTCATTCCTAATAGAAGTGATAAAAACTTAGGAATCCCTCTTTACATACTGTCATCACCTTCCTCCTTCTTTATTCTGGCTTTCCTTATTAACAGGAATTCATTTGGGTATTTTTAATCTTGAAGGTAAAGAACAATCACCTTTGGAGATGGGTATGCATCCAGTGGCAAGCGCTCCACTCTCAGTCTTTACTAAGGAATCTACAGCCTCCAAACACAGTGACCACCATCACCACCATCACCATGAGCACAAGAAAAAGAAGAAGAAGCACAAACATAAGCACAAACACAAGCATAAGCATGACAGTAAAGAAAAGGACAAGGAGCCTTTCACTTTCTCCAGCCCTGCCAGTGGCAGGTCTATTCGTTCTCCTTCCCTTTCAGACTGAGAAGGGGACAAAGAGACCTTTCCTTCCATGTCCAGAAGAATGTATGTAACTAAAGCTTTGTCCTCTCTGATGAATGATAAAAGGGAGGGGGAAAGGATTTGCCTCTCCTACAGAAATTCTGAATTCATTTAAGTTCTAAGCATTTGATTTACATTATTTATACAGTTGGGATCTAATTAGGAAAATGTGTTTTGTAGTTCTGGATAGACTATTTCTTCCGCTGTTTCCTCCTCAAAACACACACAAAGAGCAAACTCCTTTTCATAAAAGCCCTCATATCCACTGGCAGTCCCCATTCGCATCGTGGTCTCCATGTGTACTGCCAAAGTCAATTATGTTTGAAAGCCTTTGGTGGATGTTATGGGGCAAAGTATGATTTACACAGAAGCAACTGCCAAATCTGTGATGCAACCACTATCTCCAGTGAAATATTGTATAACACGATTTGGAACTACTGAAAAGACAGAGGCTTTTCTACAGGACTCTTCCTTATTGCACCATTTTTATATTAACCATAGAAACTGAGCATCAGAATTTATGCACAAAGAATATGTTATTTTTCCTTCTGCTCTAAAATACTGAGATTTGGGGAAGCAATTCTTTTTTAAAAAAATTTTGAATAACTATCTTTTGATAACACATTCGGCGGTTACGATATTGGAATTTAGCAGAACTATCAAATCCAAAATTGTTTTCAAATCAAGATGTTTAAATTATAAGTTGTTTTGTTTTCCAGTAAGTATGAATGAAAATATTCATATGTAAAATATGTTTTGCTAAATGTGGACAGTTTACACACCCAACATTTACTCTTTCCAAAATTATTTCTGTAGGACACAAAGTATGATACCTTTAAAAAGGTGACCTTATATATTGTTTATTAACCTAGAAATAGACAATTTGGCTCTCATACCATAAGCATTTTAAAACACATATGAGACGTTTTGATTTCATTGTATGGTGGTGCGTTTTTATTTCTGAATTTTCCATATGCTTTAATACTTGTTTAAGAATATTTTTATATCTGTTCCGTTTTTATCATTTCCCTTATCATTAGAAAGTTTGACAAAAATACTTGAATATTGGTTCTCTAAATATACTTTTAGTTGTGTTTAACTTGTTTAATAAATAACTTTTTAAGTTGATCATTCTGTCTTTGTAGCTTTTTATATCTTGTGTTACCTTCTTGTGTGTGTATATATAATAAACCTGTCCACATACTTTGCAGAGAGCTTTGTGAATAGGTGGGATTTTTAGCTGGCCTCACTAGGAGGAATGATTTCAGTAGGCTGAGATGGAGTAAAGTTCTCTCAGCAGAAGAAACAGTATCTTCAAAGGTATGTAGGAAAGCATGGGTGTGTTCAGGAATTAGAAGGCTGTGCGGTTGGCCTGGAGTATAAGTGCAAAGGGAATATGATCAGATATTGAAGCGCCTGAATGACAGTTATTTAAAGTTTCAATTAATTGAATGTTGTCCAGCTGAAATTATTTTTGGAAAATAGGATATTTTAGAGTGTATAGTGATGCCATGTATAGAATTCCCAACTTTGAAAATTCTAAGCACACATTTCAAAATAATTACTTGTGTTATAGGAAGACATTGATAAATAATAGCTACCTATTATAATTCAAGCACCTCTTGTATGCTAGGCATTGTATCAGGAAGTTTATGTTATGTATTATTTCTTAATCAGATGTTTATATTAGATATTTCTTCCAAGGAACTTTTTTTTATGGTGAAGTCTCGATTATTTAAGCTTTTAGTTGGGAGCAGACAATGCAAAGGTATTTTATTCACATTTTTGAAATAGATAATTAAACACAATGCAGTTTCAATCTAAGTCTCCAGTCTCTTTTCCAAGAGGCAGTACTTTTTGACAGTATTATATATATCTTTCCAGCACTCGTCTATATATATATTTCCATATATTTTTACAGTATGTACAGATTTTGTAAAACAAGCAGTAGCGTATAATACAGACTTGCAGAAATTGTTTTAATTATGCTTTATCTTTTATGGCTTTTGCATATTATTGCATAGTTACAAAGAACTTCCTTATTCTATGATTATATAATTCTTTCACTTTTTTTTAATGTTCTTAAAATTTTATGTTTCAGGTTTACATTCTTCGTCCAACTTGAATCCATCTGCAATTTATTTTAATAAAAAAAGAGGGGCTCAACTTTTTTTTTCTTCTATTTAATTTTTTCTTTTTTTCTTTTTTTCTTTTTTTTTTTTCTTTTTTGATAGAGACAGAGTCTCACCATGTTGCCCAGGCTGGTCTTGAACTTCTGGCCACAGGCCATCCTCCCACCTCAACCTCCCAAAGCATTGGGATTACAGGCATGAACCACACACCCAGCCTTGCCTCAACATATTTTTTAAGTTCCCTTTTAATTTCTTCATTGACTCATTGGTGGTTCATGCATTCAAGAGCATGTTGTTTAATTTCCATATACTTACCAGTTTTCTGAAGTTCTCGTTTTGACTTCTAGTTTCATAATTGTGGTCAGAAAAATATGATTTCAAGTAGAATTTTCAGAATTTTGAAATGGACTGAAATGTAATTGAATTGACAGAAATCAAGAAGATTCCAGTCTTCTTAAATTTGCTGAAGCTTGTTTTGTGCCCCAGCATGTTTGATTCTGGAGAATGGTTCATATGTGCTCCGGAAGAATGTATACTCTATTGCTGTTGGATTGAATGCTTTGCTTAAGTCGGTTAGGTACATTTGGTCTAAAGTGTTAAAGTTCAGTGT
The DNA here is from genome assembly GCF_009764315.1 of Trachypithecus francoisi. NCBI lineage: Eukaryota > Metazoa > Chordata > Mammalia > Primates > Cercopithecidae > Trachypithecus > Trachypithecus francoisi. The sequence continues at coordinate 74,483,541 of NW_022681472.1, read as the reverse complement.
TTCCTTGTTAATATGTCTGAATGATCTGTCCATTGTTGAAAGTGGGGTATTGAAGCCTCCTTCAGTATCTCCTGCAATACTGTATTACAGTCTATCTCTCCTTCAGATCCTTTATTAAGATGCTTTGATGTTGAGTGCATATATATTTACAATTATTATACCCTCTGAATGAATTGGCCCTTTTGTCATTTTGTCCTCTGCCTCTTTTTTATAGTTTTTGGCTTAAATTCTATTTTGTCTGATACAATTTCTAATGTCACCCTGATATGTATACTATTTGGACTATTTTTATCATCAAAGTATGGTTTCCTTTACAATTATATATTATTCTAAAAATTTTATTACTACTTAAAAATCAGGGCTTAAAAGTATTTTTACTGTCCCGGGCACAGTGGCTTACGCCTGTAATCCCAGCACTTTGGGAGGCTGAGGAGGGCAGATCACAGGGTCAGGAGTTTGAGACCAGCCTGACCAAAATGGTGAAACCCCGTCTCTACTAAAAATAGAAAAATTAGCTGGGCATGGTGGCACGCGCCTCTAATCTCAGCTACTCAGGAGGCTGAGGCACGAAAATTGCTTGAACCCGGGAGGCGGAGGTTACAGTGAGCCGAGATTGTGCCACTGCACTCTGGCCTGGGCGACAGAGTGAGACTCCATCTCAAAATATATATATATATGTGTGTGTGTGTATATATATATATATATTTACTGTAGTAAAGTGACACATAATTAATGAGACCTCCTTTGTTTATCATACTAGAATATTGTGGCTTTATAGAATTTCTGAGCAACTGCTGTTCCATATGCAAATTTTTTAACTTATTACCTGTGTAACTTAACCACAGTAATTGAATGTCAAGCCACTCAGCATTGTTTCTTTCTGAAACAAACTCGCTTTATTTGGTTTAGCCCAGTAATCGCTAAACATTTTTGCTTTTTTATTCCATTCATTTTCTTTAAAAAATGAGTGTACATATCTAATGTATGTATATTTATTATATGTAAATATATATGTATTAATATAGTATGTTCATTATAAAGTATATGTAAAGCTGAGCATGGTGGCTCATGCCTGTAATTCCAGCACCTTGGGAGGCTGAGGTGGGAGGACGACTGATGCCAGGAGTTCAATATCAGCCTGGACAACATAGCAAGACCCCATTTCTACAAAAAATGAAAATGAAGACAACCAGGCATGGTGGCATGAGCCTATAGCCTCAGCTACTCAGGAGACTGAGGTGGGAGGTTCGCTTGTGCCCAGAAGTTTGAGGTTGTAGTGAGCTATGATCATGCCAGTGCATTCCATTCTGGGCGATAGCACAAGACCCAGTCTTTAAAAATTTCATTTTTTTCTTGAGACAAAGTCTCACTCTGTTGCTCAGGGTGGAGTGCAGTGATATGATCTCAGCTCACTGCATCCTCTACCTCCCAGAGTTAAGCAATTGTCGTACATCCGTCTCCCGAGTAGCTGAGACTACAGGCATGCACCACTATGCCCAACTAATTTTTGTATTTATAGTAGAGACAGGGTTTCACCGTGTTGTCCAGGCTGGTCTCAAACTCCTGACCTCGGGTGATCCTCTCACTTCAGCCTCCCAAAGTGCTGGGATTATAGGCATGAGCCACTGGGCCCGGCCAAAAAAAAAAAAGAAATTATATTTTTCATTTTCATGTGTTTACTTTTGAGGCAGGGTCTTCCTTTGTCACCCAGGCTGAAGTGCAGTAGCACAATCACAGCTCACTGCAGCCTCGACCTCCTGGGCTCAAGCAATCCTCCCGCCTCCGCAACCCAAGTAGCTGGGACTATAGGCGCCCACCATCACACTTGGCTAATGTGTATTTTTTTGTAGAGTTGGGATTTCGCCATGTTGTCTATGGTCTCGAACTCCAGAGCTGGTCTTGAACTCCTGAGCTCAAGCAATCCACCCGCCTCAGCCTCCCAGAGTGCTGGGATTACAGGTGTGAGCCACAATGCCCAGTGAAATAATAATTTAAAAAAAAAAAAAAGTGTCACGATAGGATAAAGATGAAGTATTAGGTTGGTGCAAACATAATGTGGTTTTTGCATTACTTTCAATGGCAAAAACCACATACATGTTTGCACCAACCTAATAAATTATTTGTTAATGTCCTGCAGTTTGTGATAGCTTCATACTAAGTACTGAATTTATGAAGCCCCAATGTAAACTTAGGTCAAGGTTCATTAGTAACAAGAGTTTGTCAATTCATAATTCAAATTACTTTAATTTTTTTTGCTTTCTTTCCTCAAATCTGACTATGAGATTAAAAACTTACCATTTATCTTGCAATATTTAAGTACTTTTTATGCATTAACTATTTAATTTTAGGCCAGGCGCGGTGTCTCACACCTATAATCCCAGCACTTTGGGAGGTTGAGGCGGGCAATCACCTGAGGTCAAGAGTTTGAGACCAGCCTGGCCAACATGGAGAAACCCCATCTCTACTAAAAGTACAAAATTAGCCAGGCGTGGTGGCGTGCGCCTGTAATCCCAGCTTCTCAGGAGGCTGAGGCAGGAGAATCGCTTGAACCCGGGAGGCAGAGGTTGCAGTGAGCCGAGATCGTGCTGCTGCACTCCAACCTGGGCAACAAGAGCGAAACTCTGTCTTAAAAAAATAATAATAATTTTAGCAACAGCCATCTAAGATAGGTATTATGATTATGATAAAGAGTTTGAGGCACGGGAAAGTTAAGCCAAAGGTCACGCAGCTTGTAGGTGATCGCATTTGGATTCAAACCGAAGGGCCTGGCTCTATTTGTGTCTCCTAGATATGTGCTGTCCAATGTGGTAGCCACTAGCCTATGTGGCTATTTAAATAATTATATTTTTAAAATAAAACTTTAGTCCACTTAGCTATATTTCAAGTGTTTAGAAACAAGATAAACCTAGTGACTATCATGTTGGATAGTGCCAATCTAGAACATTTCCAGCATCACAGTAAGTTCTATTGAGTTATACAATTGGTTACCATGTTTTATCTTTCAATGTAGCTTTGGAAGAGCTCATCCTATGAGATGAGCGTTAGTTTAACTTTTTTCAGTTATTTGTCCATGCGTGCATGATTGTTATTATTTTCAATCCACTGTTTGTAGGAATCTTTGAAAGACAGTTGTCTATTTTGTAGTGTTTAATTAAAACAGATGATACGGGCCAGATGTGGTGGCTCACGCCTGTAATCTCAACACTGTGGGAGGCTGAGGTGGGCGGATCACTTGAGGTCAGGAAAGACCAGCCTGGCCAACGTGGCAAAACCCATCTCTACTAAAAATTCAGAAATTAGCTGGGCATGGTGGCATGCACCTGTAGTCCCAGCTACTCAGGAGGCCGAGGCAAGAGAATCACTTGAACCTGGGAAGTGGAGGTTGCAAGTGAGCCAAGATCACACCACTGCACTCCAGCCTGGGTGACAGAGTGAGACTCTCTCAAAAACAAAAAGAAAGAAAAAAAAACTGATGATAGGCCAAGTGTAGTGGCTCGTGCCTGTAATCCCAGCACTTTCCAAGGCCAACGCAGGATTGCTTGAGTCCAGGAGTTCAAGACCAGTCTGGGCAACGTAGAGACTATTTGTCTCTACAAAAAGTTTTTTTAAAAAATTAGCCGGCCGGGCGCGGTGGCTCAAGCCTGTAATCCCAGCACTTTGGGAGGCCGAGACGGGCGGATCACGAGGTCAGGAGATCGAGACCATCCTGGCTAACACGGTGAAACCCTGTCTCTACTAAAAATACAAAAACTAGCCGGGCGAGGTGGCGGGCGCCTGTAGTCCCAGCTACTCGGAGGCTGAGGCAGGAGAATGGCATAAACCCGGGAGGCGGAGCTTGCCCTGAGCTGAAATCCGGCGGCCACTGCACTCCAGTCCGGTCGACAGAGCGAGACTCCGCCTCAAAAAAAAAAAAAAAAAAATTAGCCAAGCATGGCCGGGCACAGTGGCTCACGTCTGTAACGCTTTGGGAGGCCGAGGCAGGCGGATTGCCTGAAGTCAAGAGTTCGAGACCAACCTGGCCAGCATGATGAAACCCCATCTCTACTAAGAAGAAAAAAAAAGAAAAAAAAACTGATGATAGGCCAAGTGTAGTGGCTCGTGCCTGTAATCCCAGCACTTTCCAAGGCCAACGCAGGATTGCTTGAGTCCAGGAGTTCAAGACCAGTCTGGGCAACGTAGAGACTATTTGTCTCTACAAAAAGTTTTTTTAAAAAATTAGCCGGCCGGGCGCGGTGGCTCAAGCCTGTAATCCCAGCACTTTGGGAGGCCGAGACGGGCGGATCACGAGGTCAGGAGATCGAGACCATCCTGGCTAACACGGTGAAACCCTGTCTCTACTAAAAATACAAAAACTAGCCGGGCGAGGTGGCGGGCGCCTGTAGTCCCAGCTACTCGGGAGGCTGAGGCAGGAGAATGGCATAAACCCGGGAGGCGGAGCTTGCCCTGAGCTGAAATCCGGCGGCCACTGCACTCCAGTCCGGTCGACAGAGCGAGACTCCGCCTCAAAAAAAAAAAAAAAAAAATTAGCCAAGCATGGCCGGGCACAGTGGCTCACGTCTGTAACGCTTTGGGAGGCCGAGGCAGGCGGATTGCCTGAAGTCAAGAGTTCGAGACCAACCTGGCCAGCATGATGAAACCCCATCTCTACTAAGAAGAAAAAAAAAGAAAAAAAGTAGCTGGGTGTGGTGGCACACGCCTGTAATCCCAGCTACTCAGGAGGCTGAGGCAGGAGAATCACTTGAACCCAGGAGGCAGAGGTCGCAGTGAGCCAAGATCGGGCCACTGCACTCCAGCCTGGGTGACAGAGCAAGACTCAGTCTCAAAGAAAAAAAAAAAAATTAGCCAAGCATGATGGCACATGGCTGTGGTTCCAGCTACTCGGGAGACTGAGGTAGAAGGATTGCTTGAACCTAGGAGATCAAGTCTGTAGAGAGCTATGATCATGCCACAGAACTATAATTAATTCATTAATTAAATATAAATATTAAAAACCAGATGATATCTATAAGTTTATCTAGCTGGACACATATAAACTGCAATATGCCAAATACTGGAATGGGTGAGAACACCACTGTCACCAACCTCTTGATACTGGGAAATACCTAAAATAAATAAATGAATAAAAAAATGTAAATAGTAAAAAGAAAGCAAAAACCAGATGATACATTTAAGTTCATTTAGCTGGACACATATAAACTGTAATATGCTAAATACAAACATGGGTGAGAACACTGTCACCGACCCCTTGATACTGGGAAATACATAGTCTGATGCATGATTCAGGTGAGAACCTCAGTGTCACTTTTCAGAAATAAATAAAAGCAGAGGTTCTACTATAGTCTCCCTTTATCTCCTGGATGCTTCTCAGAGTATGTAAGCACCGTACTTTGGAGGTCACTATTCTAAATCCTTTTTCTTACATTCCTGACCTATTTATTTACCTCTTCAGTGTTTTGCCATTTTATCATTTGTCTGTCTTCATCTTTGCAAAGGAATAAACAAATCTTCTATCAAACCCAGCAGAACTATTGCTCAGCAGGGGAACGGAAATCTTACAGGGACACAGATGTTTACTACGTGGAATACATGGCCAGGAGACCATAAAGAAAGGATGAAAATAGTTCTCAAGTTGCTTTGTTTGATTTCCTTAAAATATTGTCTTGGCTGCTTCTGTGACCAGGTAAAATTCTTTGTAATGGTTTTTGCAAACATATTTTCTGCATGTAGTGCCACATTTTCTGCACCATTTTCTTTAGAACTTTAAAAAATGTATGCATTTATAAAAATTGCATTTTAATTGATTTTTTATTAAACAAGATAAGACCTGATATCTATCTAGTTGTTCATGTATGTGAGACAACGGAATGGAAGTAAATGTAATTTCTTGTGCAAGTACTTTTCAAACAGCCATGCAGTTTTATATGTTTGTGTTAAAGTGAAAGATGGCAGGAAACTAATAGATGTCATGCCCTGTAAGACAATGCTGTCCTTTTTTTTTTTTTTTTTTTTTTTAAGGCAAGGTCTTTACTTTGCTTTCCAGGCTGGAATGCAGTGGCACAAACACGGCTCACTGCAGCCTTGACCTCTCCAGCTCAAGTGATCCTCCTGCCTCAGCCTCCCAAGTAGCTAACACTACAGGTGCATGCCACCACACCTGGCTAATTTTTGTATTTTTTGTAGAGACGGGGTTTTGCCATGTTGCCCAGGCTGGTCTTGACCTCCTAGGCTCAAGCAATCTGCCTTCTTCAGCCTCCTAAAGTACTAGGATTATGAGCATGAGCCACCATGCCCAACAATGTGCTTTTCAGTGAGAGCACAATTGGGCATTTTAAATTGCCTTAAGACAATCTCATTTTATATTTTTCAAGGAAACTGGCTTGGGTATTTTGTGTCGAACTGTCTGTCCCACACTTTACTGGACAATTAACATCTCTGGTCGGGTCCCTGCCCACCAATCATCATGAACATGTCCAGTCATTAGACAACCATAATCTCCTCACCTGTCTTCAAATGCCCCTCCTACTGATGGGTACTGCTCGAGTTGAGAAATACGGGGCTAACCACATTCTCTTCGACTCTCGTTACTGCCTCTCAGTTTATAATACAGAGGATTATACAATTATAAAATTGGATTACACATTTTCATTCCAAAAAACAAAGTCTTTGTGTTTCTAATACTAACCCTGATTCATAAGCATTCACCGTGTGCCTGGTGCTGTGCTACACACTTCATATGCATATTCTCATATGCTCATTGTACCGTGTAAAATGAGTGCCAGCATCCTCATTTGACAGACGAGAAAACTATCAAGTGCACCATACGTGATTAAAATTTATCACCCAATATTTATTAAGTACATTCTATGTGCACAATACTGAGATAAATTCAGAACGAGGTAGGCAGATTTTGTCCTCAAGGAGCTTGAAGTTGCACAGCTAAGTGGAAAGGCCAAAATTTTAACCCAGGTCTGTCATTTCTAGAACAGCATACTGCTTCCTATTTCTACCACTACCTCCACCTAAATTATCTTGAAGAGAAATTTAGCCAAATGAATCATAATTGATGAACTGTAAATATATTTAGAAGAAGACATCTACAACTATGTAGTGATTTTCCCCTCCTCAGCGCTGCTGTAGTCTATATATATAAACAGGCCTCTCTGGAGTAGCACAGTGCATATCCCGAGTGGCCATAAATAAGAAAGAGCCCAGTCTCTGCCTAGAATACTTTCTCTACTCTCAGTGTCATGCTTTGCATAGAGACCACTCAAATACCTGCTCTGACACATGGGGTTTTCAGGTTCTAACCAACCAGCCATCATTTCTTCCTCCCTCTATCCCTCTCTTTTCCCTCCATCCCTGCTCCCATTTTTCCTTCCTTCATTCCCTCCACTCATGCATACGATATTTTGGAATGCCCACTGTTTTTCCATGTTCTAGGAAAATGATAAAATATTCAATAAAACATACAGTCCCTTTCCTCAAGGATCACACCGCTCAGAATTAACCCTCTTACTCCTTTTTCATTGTATGTATAACTCTCCTAGTATTCCCATAGTGTGTCTTCCAGTGCTTTTACCATGATATTTGTTTGGAACATTATTTAGATTAACACTGATGTACATTTACTTAAATGACATCCTTATCTTGATTGGTGTGATAACTCTAAGTCTGCATGCTAGTGTATAAGCTGATAAGCAGGGTTTTGTGCAGCAGACAATTTGATAAAATATTTTATTTTCCTTCTCTCAAACATTGAAGATCAGCCTCTAGAGGCCTTTTTTGGTTTTTGAACAAGGATATCTAGTTGCTATACCAGATATTCTATGTAATATGCATATTAGGTATTAAGAATACAGTAGGAAAAAAAAAAGGAAAAGCCTCAGCAAATTGGGTAGATCAAAAAGGTTGAAAAAATGTTATTATTTCTCAGGATAAACTTTTACCCCAAAACATGTTATTTGAATATGTGAGTGCCCTTTTCCATTCAATTATGAGTCACTGAGGACAGGGGTCATGTCATTATCCTGTTTATGATGTTTATTCTCTTCACCATCTGGTGCCACTGCCAGTCACTGTTTGCACTTTTGAATTGAATATGAAAGCAGAAGGTGACTTTATCAGCCAGAGGAGTAAACAATGTTGTGGAGAGATCATGGCTCTGGAAAACAGGAAACCTGTGTTCTATGCCCAACTCTGTGAGCACTCAGTGCTGTGTCCTGAATAGATTACTCAGCCTCACTAGAGCCAGTTTCCTTGAAAAATATAAAACAAGATTGTCTTAAAGTTTCTTGCTAGTTGCCAAACTCTTGTAATTATACCTTTGACACTAGGTAGTAAATACATAGAGAAGACTACATATTGCATAAGAAAATCTAGGTTATAAAGTCCTTATTTCAGGACTTCAAGATAGAAAGCTTTGATTGCTTTTGTTTGAGTTTTGTTAAAAGACATATTTTAGCTGCAGACCACCTTCCTATACTCTGAGCATAGGCATGAGGTACTATGTAGTTAGATATATGAACATGAACACTTCCAATGAACTGTAAACTGTTTTTTCTCTTCTTTTCTTTTCTTTGTTTTTTTTTTTTTTTTTTTTTTTTTGAGATGGAGTCTCGCTCTGCGCCCTGGAGTGCAGTGCAGCCTGGAGTGCAGTGGCATGATCTCGGCCCACTGCAAGCTCCACCTCCCGGGTTCAAGCCATTCTCCTGCCTCAGCCTCCCGAGTAGTTGGGACTACAGGCGCCCGCCACCCCACCCAGCTAATTTTTTTTTTGTATTTTTAATAGAGACGGGGTTTCACCGTGTTAGCTAGGATGGTCTTGATCTCCTGACCTCGTGATCCACCTGCCTCAACCTCCCAAAGTGCTGGGATTACAGGCGTGAGCCATCGCGCCCAGCCATACTGTTTTTTCTTGCCTCTTTGGACAGGTCCATTTCCACCCCCAGGATCTACTCACAATGATGTTCATCTGCTGCTGAGTGGCTTTTAGAACTTTGTTAGACTGCAGAGTCATCAAGGCTCACACCCTAAATGCCTGCTGAGAGGCAGATCCTGTGGAGAATATAGCCCCTGCCTGCAAGGAGGCTAGGTTCTAGTAGTAGAGTTAAGATGTATATATAAGTGGCAATCATGGAAACTTGAATCTGTATTCTAATCTTAAACTAATCATAAAGGAATGAGAGACTTCAAATCAAATCATGGGGATGAAGAGGGAAGCCTTGCCAAGTTCTCTGCTCCAATTATAAGTATGCTCTAGAATTTCTGGTGAAGATTTTTCGTTGCATGCCTCTTGAAACTCTTGGGCCCTGCCTGTAATCCTATACCAGAGAATCTTCTTGTCCTTGAAATCCAGTGCCCAGAAAGTGAATCCAGGACTCAGAGAACAATGCCAAGACTGACCCTATGAATCCCAGATGCTAATCTGTCCATACCAAGTGAGAAAAATTAGGATAAGGGAGTGAGATTTTGATAAAACCCATTCCACTTAAATAGTGCTGTTTACATTGAAAATAAATATTTTATCATCCTTGCTTGGTGTTAAGAAGTCCTTTTATGAAGTTATGTCAGTGGTAGGTGGTTGGGTGGTTGGTCATTATGATTGTTACTTCAGTGTTCCATCTTGGCAAGGTCAAAGTTGATCATCTTCATTTTATTTTGTTTTTTAAAATATTTTTGAGATGGAGTCGCCCTCTGTCACCCAGGCTGGAGTGCAATGGTGCAATCTCGGCTCACTGCAACCTCCGCCTCCTGGGTTTAAGCAAATTCTCCTGCCTTAGCCTCCCGAGTAGCTGGCATTACAGGCATCTGCCACCACGCCCAGCTACAAAGTTGATCATCTTCAAATTGCCTAAGTCTAGCAACTAATGCTTTCAGGCTTTGTAAACATAGCTGGTGTCTTCATGGAGCTTATCTTCTGTTTTTTTTTTTTTTTACCCTCTGGAAAGAAGTCAAGTTAGTAATACTCTGCTCATTTTATGGTTGAGCAAACAGACTTGGAACCATGTGTTCTACATTTTCTATTAATGTAATACAGGCTTTTCCTGGCATTGATTAAAAATCTGCTCTCCAGACACTTCTGTACACAGTAATTAGATCCATAGAGTTATTCTACATGAAGTCACCAACTCACATGTTTCTCACACCTTGCAAATGCAGAGCTAAGTCCTTTCACGTAGTGGTGGGCATGAAGGGAGGGATCATTCTCTAAATGTTGTGGTTTTCATTAGTAGTGGTAAGTTGTTTTAAGTGAAAAGTAGAGATGTCTATTTTCCTGGCAAAAACTTCTAACATCTTTAGAATATCTTGCTTTGAAGGGACAGTTCACACATCAGGTTTTGATTCTCGTTCAGTTATTTTCCATTCTGAGAGGAGCCAAGTATTGTCCTGAAAGGTCAATATTCCATTTTCATGATTAATTGAACAATCGTGCTTCATGGCTATTTTTCTGTTGAATACAGTTTTCTCTTAAATACAGATTTTTTTTTTTCTTGTATCTTAAGTGGTTGCCTGGTGATTCAGAAGACTTAGCCCCAGAGTTGGCCATTTGTCCACTTCTTATTGCCCTAATTCAGCTGCAGGGGCTCCAGCTGAGCCATACCTTAGTATATCTATGAAGGAAAAAAATGTGTGAATCTTAAGTGTAAAAAAAGGAATTCAGGAACAATTGAACCCTTTAACAGCCTCTCCCCAGAGGTCCTAATGAATTTTTATATTATTAATGATTAGGTTTTGGAGTCCACAGGACTGCCTTTGAATCTTGTCTTTCTTGAATAGAAACTACGTGATTCAGGGTAAGTTGTTTAACCTCTTCATTTGCAGAAGAAAACAGCTAATATTTATTGGCAGTGGATGAGGACATGGTCTGTGTTAAAAGCCTGGCATGAATGCTGCCAATTCTTACAATGCCATGAGGTAATGTGGGAGACACTGTTTAGATTCATTCTAACAATATTCATTCTTCTCTCCCTTTCTGACAGAATCACAGTTTTGTGTCGGTAAAATGTGTCTCCTACATACTTCCAGCTTGGGTGGCTCTATATGATAGTACTGGCTATGGAGACATAAGCAGAAATCTGCAGGGGTTCTGCCTTGGCTTTCCCAATCAGAAGAGGGCTCCTGGAGCCTGGTAAGCAATTCTGCTCCTCTTGCTGCCCTAAACACTGACATGATGCCCAAGATGCATCTGCTAGCTATCTTGTGCTCCCAAAGGAAGGGCAGAAGGAATCACAGATATCATCCCTGACATTGTTGAAATGCTAAACCAACATTTACAGTCACTGTTCTCCAGACTTTTGATTATGTAAGAAGAATAAACTCTCATTAGTTCACACCACTATTGTTACAGGAAAGGGGTCCTAATCCCAGACCCTAAGAGAGGGTTCTTGGATCTCATGCAAGAAAGAATTCAGGGCACATCCATAAAGTGAAAGCAAGTTTATTAAGAAAGTAAAGGAATAAAAGAATGGCTACTCCATAGAGAGAGCAGCCCCGAGGGCTGCTGGTTGCTCAGTTTTATGGTTATTTCTTGCTTATATGCTAAACAAGGGTTGGGCTATTCATGCCTCCCCTTTTTAGACAATATAGGATAACTTTCTGGTGTTGCTATGGCATTTTTAAACTGTGATGGCGCTGGTGGGCGTGTAGCAGTGGGGTCGACCAGAGGTCACTCTCTGGTCCCTGTTTTTGGTGGATTTTGGCCGGCTTCTTTACTGTGACCTGTTTTATCAGCAAGATCTTTATGACCTGTATCTTGTGCTGACCCCCTTCTCATCCTGTGGGTTAGAATGCCTTAACCATCTGAGAATGCAGCCCAGTAGGACTCGGCTTCATTTTACCCAGCTCCTGTTCAAGACGGTTCACACGCCTTTGACACTTTGGCCAGGTATTCATTTACTTGTAGTTGAACACATTCCTAGCTGCTACCGGAATTACCCATCTCCAGATGAAGAAAATGAGGCCCAGAGATTTTAAATAATTTGTCTGATTGACACAGCAGGTCAGCGGTGGAATTGGATGTCAGCCCCACAAGGCTGACTTCAGATCCTGCATTATTAACCACTTACCTTGTGGTGTTTGGTAGGATGCAATAAAATTACTTCTATGAAGCACTTCAGCATTAGCATGGTCTCTGGAATATGGTACATGCTTATGAAAATATTAAGACCTTTCCCACAGTCACAGCTTTATGTTAGTGCTTAACAATGCGTTTCCCATGGGAAACAAGGAGACTCAAACCAGAGCTGTCCATGCTTAAACAATCAAGCTTAATGGCTATAGTAGGTGCTCAGTATCTTTGCTGAGTGAGTAAATGAGTAATTCTCTTAAATGAAGAAAATTTTCTAAGCATCACCCTTAGGAGGTTACTGTATGCATCTTTTATGAGGATGCTAAAATGTTGTTACATATTAGCATAGATCAGAAGTTCAGTGTGTGAACCCTGAATACCTGAGATAGGTCTCAATTAATTTAGAAAGTTTATTTTGCCAAGGTTGAGGACGTGCACCCATGACACAGCCTCAGGAGGTCCTGGTGCACAGCCTCAGGAGGTCCTGACGACATGTGCCCAAGGTGGTCAGAGCACAGTTTGGGTTTATACATTTTAGGGATACATGAGACATCAATCAACATATTGAGATGGAAATTGGTTCGGTCTGGAAAGGCGGGACAACGCAAGCAAAGGCAGGAGAACTCGAAGCTAAGTGGGGAAGAGGCTTCCAGGTCATAGGTAGAGAAGAGACAAATGGTTGCATTCTTTTGAGTTTCTGATGAGCCTCTCCAAGGGAGGCAATCCATATGCCTTTATCTCAGTGAGCAGAGGGGTGACTCTGAATAGAATGGGAGGCAGGTTTGCCCTCAGCAGTTCCCAGCTTGATCTTAGCTTAGTGATTTGGGGCGCCAAGATTTGTTTTCCTTTCACAGGTGAAAGCTCTGGAAGCTAGAGTAACTGGTTCAAATCTAGCCTCCACCACTGACTAAAGAACTGTGTGACACTGGACAAATAGCTTACCTCTCAGTGCCTGTTTCTTTACCTGTGAGATGGACAAAATCATCTGAATTGCCTCATAGTAGTATTGTTAGAATTAATTTAAATAATACATTCAAAAATATTAAAAGGGCCTGGCAAAGCACTCAATAAATGTTAACTGTTATAACAATAATTATTAATTGTTTTCTCTCTCTCTTTTTTTTTTTTTTTTGAGACAGAGTCTTGCTCTGTGGCCCAGGCTGGAGTGCAGTGGCACAATCTTGGCTCACTGCAACCTCCGCCTCCTGGGTTCAAGCAATTCTCTGCCTCAGCCTCCCGAGTAGCTGAGATTACAGGTGCCTGCCACCACACCTGGCTAATTTTTTCTTTGTATTTTTTGTAGAGATGGGGTTTCACCATCTTGGTCAGGCTGGTCTTGAACTCCTGACCTTGTGATCCGCCCACCTCGGCCTCCCAAAGTGCTAGGATTACAGGCATGAGCCACCGCACCCAGCCAATTATTAATTGTTTTTGCGGATTCATATGGATACTACCAGAAGTGGTTCCACTGAATGAAGACAAGTTGAAAATAAGATCCTCATGTGATAGGTGCAGTAATTCAAATGTGAATTTATGATACATTACCCATATTCAAATATAGCGGGGTCAAAATAAAAACTCAGGTATTTCAGCTTGGTGTTAGTACCTACATGCTTGCTTCCCATTATAAAATATAAATTCACTTTGAGTCTTGGCGGTTGCCTTTTTTTTTTTTTTTTTTTTTTGGTAGAGACAGGGTCTAACTATGTTGCCCAGGTTTGTCTGAAATCCCTGGGCTCAAACAATCCACCCACCTAGGCCTCCAAAGTGCTGGGATTACAGGCATGAGTCACTACGCCAGGCCGGTGGTTGCCTTTTAAAACCAAAAAGAAAAAAATGTATACTCTTGCCTTGACAAATTGTAACATGTCTCTCCCATCTGGTTTCCTCTCCCCATTCTGTTTTTATATTTGCATATAAATTTATTTATTTGAGAGGAGTCAAGTCATCTTGATCAGGAAGAAATAATGTCACTCTGCCTTACTGGCAATTATTATTACAACTTAAAAATGACACAACAAAAACTAGCAATTATAATGTTAACTTATGGAACTCAATTTTTAAGAAGGGACTAAGACTTCTAGAAAGGTGTAAAGAGATCTACAGCCCCATTCTCCAGTGAAACAACCATGCTGGTAAACATTATACAAACACAACAATTTAAAGTCCCTGAAAACTGTCCTAAGAACATACAGCAAATGAGGCAATATTTATTCAACAAAATCTACTAAATATGTAAAGCAGCAAGAGTCAGTGATATTTGAACCATGACCTGCTCTCTCCCTTCCTCTCCTACCAGCTGAGTTTGATGGAAGCTCCACTCCAGGCAAATGTGGCCAAAAAAGACACTATATCACTTGATTGGTTCCCAGTCAAGAGATATAGTATCTCACAAGGAGGGACAGGCCAAGAGCATTTTTAATCACCTCTAACTTTAGTTGACACAGGTTCACCATCTCCTGAGAAGTACAGCCAAGAGAGTGGGGGTCCCTTCCTCAATCCAGCCCCAACTCATAGCTCAGGGGCTATTTCCCCCACCCCATCCAGGACTCTGCTCAAAAAGCAGAGGTGTCATTCCAAGAGAGCCAGGCCACTTGTCACTGTTCAGCACCTGGATCAAGGGCTCAGTGACTTTGTTCAAGGTAGGAGAGGTAGTCATAAAGAATGCTCTCTCCCAAAGGAGTTGGCTTTATTTGAAACAGAGGGGAAGTTCAAGCCTAACGGCTCTCTCTAAAACTATGGTGATTTGGTGAGAAGAGCTTAAGAGGGGGCTGGTAGCTCTATGAGAACAATCTAAACTACAGGCCATATTTATGAGAGAGAACCAGAAAAAGAGATAGCTGCTAAGAGCCCTCCTGAAATGAGGGAAGAAAAAATAAAAAATTTTGCTTGAATTTAATTAGATCAAACTGTGTCACAATTTATGTCCCAGGACATTGTTGGAAAGATTAGAACAATCAGCAGTCAATTAGTGGAGCCTAACAGCTGGGTGTGATGTAATAGGGACAGACAACTAAACAGAGAATCAGGGAAAGAGGTAGTCAAAGAGAGCTCTGGTAAGGCCACTTGTATCCCAGGGTGTCATCCCATATGGGGGAAATTAGATTTTATTAAAATAGTATAACCAAGTCACCAAACAAGCAAGCAAAAAAAAAAGGCGGGGGAGAGAGAGGGAGAAATCAGTCTTCAGAATTGCTGGTGTATATTACCTAAAATGTACTGTTTATTAAAAGAAAAAAAGGCAAAAAAAGAAACAAAAATAACTCATACACAGGTAAAAAAGCAGGCAACAAGACTGCCTGTGAGGGGTCTAGATGTCAAATTTAACAGATAAAGACTTCAAAGCGGTCATAATAAATATGTTTAAAAAAGTAAAGAAACAATGCTTAAAGGTTTGAGACACTCCAGCTTTTTTTTTTTTATATCATTGCTCTTTGCGCTATGTATCTTCTTTCATTCTTTTACTTTTTATCTGTTTGTATCTTTTTTTTTTTTGAGACAAAGTTTTGCTCTTGTCACCCAGGCTGGAGTTCTATGGTGCGATTTCGGCTTACTGCAACCTGTGCATCCCAGGTTCAAGCGATTCTCCTGCCTCAGCCTCCCAAGTAGCTGGGATTACAGGCATCCACCACTATGCCCGGCTAATTTTTGTGTTTTTAGTTGGCCAGGCTGGTCTCAAACTCCTGACTTCAAGTGATCTGCCTGCCTTGTGCTCCCAAAGTGCTAAGACTATAGGAGTGAGCCACTGCACCCAGCCTGTATCTTTGAATTGAAACTCTGTCTCCTGTAGCAAAAGAGGCTTGAAAATAGACAAAAAGTTATTAGATATACAAGGTCCCTCTTTATCTCTAGTACATTTTTCAATGTATTGGGAAAATATAATAATTATAAACATGTATGTACCTAACAATAGAACTTCAAAATATATAAAGCAAAAATTGACAGAATTGAAAAGACAATTCAACAGTAATAGTTGGAGCTATAAATAACCCACTTCCAATAATGGTTAGAACCACTAGGCAGAAGATCAGTAGGTAATAAAAGACTGAACAGTACTATAGCCATCTAGAGCTAACAGACATCTTTATTTTTATTTATTTATTTCTTTAGTTTTGCGACAGGGTCTTGTTCTGTCACCCAGGCTGGAGTGCAGTTGTGTGATCTCGGCTCACTGCAATCTCCACCTCCCAGGCTCAAGCAATTTTCCTGCCTCAGCCTCCCAAGTAGCTGGGACTACAGGCATGTGCCACTACGCCCAGCTAATTTTTGTATTTTTAGTAGAGATGGGGCTTCACCATGTTGCCCAAGGCCAGTCTCAAACTCCCGGGCTCAAGCAATTTGCCTGTCTTGGCCTCCCAAAACACCAGGATTACAGGCATGAGCATATGTCTGTGCACCCAGCCACAGACATCTTTAGAACACTCTACGCAACAAAAGCAGAATACGCATTCTTCTCAAGTGCACTTGTAACATTCTCCAGGATAGAGTATATGTTAGACCATAAAGCAGCCTCAATAAATGTATAAGGATTGAAATTATACAAAGTATATTCTCTAATACAGTGAAGTGAAATGAAAATTGAATAATAGAAAGAAATTTGGAAAATTCGCAAAAAGGTGAAAATGAAATAACACCCACCTAAATAACCAATTGGTCAAAGAAGAAAGTACAAAGTTAGAAATACTGTGAAACGCCGGGCATGGTGACTCATGCCTGTAATCCCAGCACTTTGGGAGACTGAGGCAGGTGGATGACCTGAGTTCAGGAGTTCAACACCAGCCTGGCCAACACAGTGAAGCCCCATCTCTACGAAAAATACAAAAATTAGCTGGGAGCAGTGGCGTGCACCTATAATCCCAGCTACTTGGGAGGCTGAGGCAGGAGAATCACTTTAACCTAGGAGGCAGGGGTTGCAATGAGCTGAGATAGCACCTCACACTCCAGCCTGGGCAACAGAGTGAGACTCAGTCTCAAAAAAAAAAAAAAATTAAATACTGTGAAATGAATGAAACTGAAGGCTCACATGTAAAACTTTTGGGATAGAGCTAAACATTGCCTAGATGAAAATTTATATCTGTAAGTATCCACCTCAAAAGAAGAAAGATCTCAAATTAATAACCTTCCAACTTAAGACATTGGAGAAAAAAGAAAAGCTAAACCCAAGTCAAGCATAAGTAAGGCAAGAATAAAGACTATAAAGAGTAGAAATTAATGAAATGGAACATAGAAAAACAATAGAGAAAATCAACAAAATAGAAAGTTGTTTTTTGAAAAGTTCAACAAAATTCTCAAACCTTTAGCTAGATTGACCAAGCAAGTAAAAAGACTCAATTACTAAAATCAGAAATAAAAAGAGGAGATATCTCTACAAACGTTACAGAAATAAAAAGGATTATAAGGAAAGACCATGAATAATTGTATGTCAACAAATTAACCTAAAAGAAATGGAAGATTCCTAAAAGACACAAATTGTCAAAACTTTTTTTTTTTCTTCAGATGGAGTCTTGTTATGTTGCTCAGGCTGGTCTCTGACTCCTCAGATCGAGCAATCCTCCCACCTCACCCTTCTGAGTAGCTGGGATTACAGACGTGAGCCACCACTGTCTCAAAACTATCAAAACTGACCCAAAAGAAATGGAAATCTGAATAGACTATAACAAGAGATTGAATTAGCAACCAAAACACTACACACACACACACACACACACACACACACACACACACGCCCAGTCCCAGATGACTTTACAGGTGATATCTAGCAAACATCTTTTAAAGAGTAATGAAGACCAGTCCTGGATGTGAGAGTGATCTAGCTGCAACATCTGTTACCCCATTAATCACCAGGGTTGATTCACCTGATCTGGCTGGCTAGGCGGGTATCCCCTTCCTCCCTCACTGCTCCATGTGCATCCCTCTCAAAGACTGTACACTCAGTGGAAGAGGACAATCATCCCCAGTAGAGGAGGACTGGTCTTCCATCAAGGATATACGAGTAGCTGCGCTCCCCTGCTGGAACCCCCAAACAAGCTCTTAAAGAGGAATGAAGACCAATCTTCAAAAACTCTTCCAAAAAAATAAAAGAAGAGGGAACACTTCACAACTTATTCTTTGAGGCCAGTATTTCCCTAACACAAAGAAACACACAAAGACTTCACAGAACCATCCGCCAATATCTCCTATAAATAGAAATGCAAAAATCCTCAACAAAATACTTGTAAACTGAATCTGGCAATGTATAAAATGTTTTCCACATCAAGACCAAGTAAGCAAGTCTTGTTTAACATCTCAAGACCAGTCAATGTAATATACCACATCAATGGAAGAACAAAAAACACATGGTCATTAAATAGATGTAAAATATTTAACAACATTCAGCACTTTTTCATAATAAAAACACCTAGGAAACCAGAAATCAATGGAAACTAGTTGATCCGATAAAGAATATTTATGTCAAGCCTGTAATCCCAGCACTTTGGGAGGCCGAGACGGGCGGATCACGAGGTCAGGAGATCGAGACCATCCTGGCTAACATGGTGAAACTCCATCTCTACTAAAAAAAATACAAAAAACTAGCCGGGCGAGGTGCGGGCGCCTGTAGTCCCAGCTACTCGGGAGGCTGAGGCAAGAGAATGGCGAAAACCTGGGAGGCGGAGCTTGCAGTGAGCTGAGATCCGGCCACTGCACTCCAGCCTGGGCGACAGAGCGAGACTCCATCTCAAAAAAAAAAAAAAGAATGAAGTTGAAGGACTCTGATTTCAAAACATAAAACTATAATAAGGCAATGTGGTAGTATTATAAGTATAGACATATAGTTCAATGGAAGAGAGTCAGGAGTCCAGAAATAAACCCTCACATTTACAGACAATTGATTTTCAACAAGAGTGGAGAGTAGAGTCTTTTCAACAAATAGGCTGGGATAATTGGATAGCCACATGCAAAGTAATAAAGTTTGGCCTCTACCTCTGACCACATACAAAACTTAAATTGGATCAAAGACTTAAATATAAGAGCTGTAACTATAAAACCCATAAAAGAATAGTGGAAGATTAAATCTTCATGACCTTGAATTTGACAATAATATCACAACAAAATCAAAAGAAGCCCAAAAAAAAAAAAAGAACTGGACTTGATCAAAATTTAAAACTTTTATGCTTCAAAAGATACTTCAAGAAAATGAAAAAACAACCTACAGAATGGGAGAAAAGTTTTGCAAATGGGATATATCTAAAATATGTAAAGAACTCTTACAACTACATAATAAAAAAGACAACCTGATTATAAAATGGGCAAAGTATGTGAATAGGCATTTTCCCAAAGGAAATATACAAATGGCCAATAAGCACAGGAAAAGATGCTCAATATCATTAACCATCAGGAAATACAAACCACAGTCATAATGAGATAGCTCTTCACACCCACTAGGATGACTAAAATTAAAAAGACAGACAATAAGGAGTGTAGACAATGATGAGGAGAAATTGGAAACCTCATACACTACTGGTGGAAATGTAAAACAGGGCAGCCACTTTGGAAAAGCTTGTCAGTTCATCAAAAGATTAAACATAGGCTGGGCGCGATGGTTCACGCCTGCAATCCCAGCGCTTTGGGAGGCTGAGATGGGCAGATTGCTTGACCCCAGGATTTCAAGACCAGCCTGGGCAACATGGCAAAACCCCATCTCTACAAAACATACAAAAATTAGCTGGGCATGGGGCCATGCGCCTGTGGTCCCACCTATTTGGGACACTGAAGTAGGAGAACCATCTGAGACCAGGAAGTTGAGGCTGCAGTGTGCTGCGATTGCGCCACCGGTCTCCAAGCCTGAGCAACAGAGCAAGACTCTGTCTCAAAAAAAAAAGAAAAACAAGATTAAACATAGAGTTACTACATGACCCAGCGGTTACAATCCTCAGTAATATATCCAAGAGAAGTGAAAATCTATCACTCTATGACTTGTATGAAAATGTTCGTAACACCTTTATTTATAATGACCCAAACAAAAGTGGATACAACCCAAATGTCTATCAACTTGTGAATGGATAAATAAAATATGGCATATAAATACAGTGGAATATTATTTAGCAAGAAAAAGAAAATCCTGATGCATGCTACAACGTGGATACACCTTGAAAACATCATGCTAAATGAAAGAGGCCAGTTACAAAGGACCTCACATTGTGCAATTTCATTTAAATTAAATGCCCAGGAGAGGCAAATCTATAAAGAGAGAAAGTTGATTAGTAGTTGCCTAGGGATGGGTGGGGTGTCAGGAAAGGAGATGAGAGTTCACTGCTAATGGGTGCAGGGTTTTTGGTTTGTTTGTTTGTTTTTTTTGTTTTTTTTTTTTTTGGTGCAATGAAACTTCAAAATTGTGATAGTTGCACAACTTTTTGAATATATACACTAAGAACCATTGAATTTTACACTTTAATTGGGTGCATTGTATGTTATATGAATATATCTCAGCCAGGCATGGTGCCTCACATCTGTAATCTCAGCACTTTGGGAGGCTGAGGTGGGAGGATTACTTGAGCCTAGGAGTTCGAGACCAGGCTGGGCAACACAGTGAGACCTCATGTCTGCAAAAAATTCTAAAATTAGCTGAGTATGGTGGCATGTGCCTGTAGTCCCAGTTACTCCAGAGGTTGAGGTGGGAGGATTGCTTGAGCCCAGGAATCTGAGGCAGCAGTGAGCTATGATTGTACCACTGCACTCCAGCCTAGGCAACAAAACGAGACTCATTGTCAAAAAATAAAATAATAATGAATATATCTCAATAAAGATTATTAAAAGAGGGCATTGCTAAGAGATACATGGCTGTCAGATGGCAGAGACAATTATGGGGAAAAGCTAGGGAAGCCTTCGTCAAGAAGTGGGATTATAAGCTAGAAAAGGGAGAAGTCTGGTAATCTAGAGAGTGACAGGATTTTGCTAGAGAAGCAATAGGACTGGAAATTTCACAAGTATCCCAAGAGAGTTGAGTGATGGGGGAGGACAATGAAAATGTTAAGGATTTGAGGAAATGCAAAATATTCCTATACAGTGTTTGCCAATGTTCACCTGCTTGCAATGATTTTAATTGCTTGTTTTCCTCTTTGCAAATTGGAAAATGTCATATTTGATTTAATATCTGCTCGTGTCCCCGAAGACAAACATTTTTTTGACACTGAAATGCAGCCAGTTGGAATCAATGGTCACTCAGGGTCTGTGATTGCACCAGAGCTTGGTTTTCTCCTCAAGGAGAACAACTGCTGGAAATGTACTGACCTTAAACCATTTCATGCAAAAATGAACCAGATTTTAAAAAATCTTTTGATGCAATATTACAAAATTTCACAACCATAAATTAAGATTTATTTGCCAGAATATGCTCTTATAATTTGAACTTTCTTGAGAGTTACTTAAAATTAATGACATTGGTCTGCTATTTTAGGGTAGTTTTGACTTGGCACCCTTTCAGCCATTCCATTTTTGAGAAATTTACTCTAGTTTAGTCAACTGGATGGTGATGCTTTCATTTATCATCACTTTAGTTTTGTACTTTCCTCTTCCAAGGGGACTTGATTTGTTTGCTATATTCCAAAGGAAACAGAAGAGTAATTTAACCCTCTACCACGAGGTGGTGATAAAAGGTTGTAGGTGCATATTTGTAGCACTAGATTTAATACAATCATTTTTATTCACCCAGCAGGGAGGTAAGTACTGGAGACATGAGGGTTAAAGGTAGGACAAAGATAGTCCACTGTCCTTAAGGAAATTGTGATCTAAAGGGACAGGCACTCCTAGAAACAGGTCATTTCAATACAGTATGGTAAGTATTATGTTAGAAAGGTGCTGGACACTCTAACCAAGAGAAGGGCATCAAGCAGGCAATGGTGGACAGAGATAGTGGGAAAAAAAGATTTGTCAGGGAGAGCTTTTCAGAGGAGATAACCTAGACTTTGAAATTATGTGTCTGAGGCAGAGATAGACATACATTCTCTCTTTTTCACATCAGACATTAATGTTTATTAAGTGGTAAATAATATTTTTGAACAATTTTAAAGAAAACAGTGACAGTGTTTTACAGAGACAGTGATACAAATTTTAGTTGAGAATTTCAAATGCAACAAAAACCAACTGAAGGCCGGGAATGGTGGTTTACATAATCCCAGCAATTTGGGTGGCCAAGGTGGGAGGATTGTTTAAGCCCAGGTTGCGAGGCCAACCTGGGCAACATAGGAAGACCCCATCTCTACAAAACATTTAAAAATTAATCAGGTGTGGTGGTGCATGCCTGTGGGCCCAGCTGCTCAGGAGGCTGAGGTGGAAAGATCGCTTGAGCCTGAGAGGTCACCACTGTACTCCAGCCTAGGTGACAGAGTAAGGCCCCATCTCAAAAGAAAGAGAGAGAAAAGAAAAGAAAAGAAAAAGAAAGAGAGAGAGAGGAAGGAAGAGGGGAAGGAAGGAAGGAAGGAAGGAAGGAAGGAAGGAAGGAAGGAAGGAAGGAAGGAGGGAAGGAAGGAAAGAAGGAAGGAAAGGAGGGAGGGAGGGAGGGAAAGAAAGAAATAGAGAAAGAGAGGAAAGAAGAAAAGAAAGAAGGAAGGAAGGAAAGAAAAGGAAGGAAGGAAGGAAAAAAGAAAAAGAAAGAAAGAAAGAAAGAAAAGAAAGAAAGAAAGAAAGAAAAGTCCAACTTAAGCAAAAAATAAAATATAAAGAATTTACTGGATCTCATACCTGAGACGTCAGGCTTCAGGCACACTTGGATCCAAGAATTTATAACATAACATTGTTATTTCTCCACTCTATGGATCTGTTTGTCTTTGTGTGTTAGCCTCATTTTCTTCTATTGCAGATATAACATATTTCATGAAGCTGAGGTGAGATGAATGTCAGTGGTCCTGGATTCATGAATTCCCAGCTTAGCAACCCCAAGACAAAAAGGTTTGATCTTTCATCCTTTATATAAAAATCTTACAGGCAGATCTGTGTGGCCCTGTCTGCCCTTTCCAGGCTTTGCTTGGGTCATGTGGTCATCTCTGGATTGATCAATGGGTCGAGAGGATAGGATACGATAACTCACCTAGCCTGGGTCACTTTTTCACATCTAGTAGAGGAAGTACTGTGCAGATATCACCAGGACCACAAGAAATAGTATAGAGTGGGGAAGAGTTCCTTAATGGAAAAGGAATTCCATCACCAGAATTGTGCAGACAAATACAATACCTACCTATAGCAGAGACTGCTGATGGCCTCCCAACGTCTGCTCCTCCTTTCCTCTCTGGAACCATCCCCAACATTTTAGTTATGTGTGTGTCCACTCAGATTAAAAGCATATTTTTCAGACTCACTTGCAACCAGGTATGGTAATTTGATTAAATCTGGCCAATGAATGTAGGCAGGATTGCTGAGTGGCAGCTTCTGAAAATCTTTCTTTAAAAATAATGATGATGCATGCTTTACCTCGCTTTTTTTCTTAGTCCTTTCCTTTAAGAATAAGGATATGATGTCTGACTCTCTACCTGACATATTGAACCATGAAGAAAGGGTCATACCATAGAGTTTCTGAGAACTTTGTAAACCAGTCACCATACCTTTCCTGTACTGTCTAGCTCTAGACTTCTAGTTGAAAGAAAGAAATGTCTGTCTTGTTTAAATTACTGTGTTTGATACATACACATTACAATTCACCTTAGGGCAATTCGATCCTTTCTCTCTATTAACATTCTTTCCTCAAACCTTAATTGTAGTCTTAAGTCTACATAAGTAGTATGATGCATTCATCAATAAATATTTATTAAGACCTACTATGTGCCAGT
This sequence comes from Trachypithecus francoisi, assembly GCF_009764315.1. NCBI lineage: Eukaryota > Metazoa > Chordata > Mammalia > Primates > Cercopithecidae > Trachypithecus > Trachypithecus francoisi. The sequence goes on along the minus strand of NW_022681472.1, from coordinate 74,459,676 downwards.
TCTAGGCACTGGGACTACAACAAGGAACTAAACTGTTCAAGCAGCCCAAGAAGCTAATATTGGGCTGGGCGTGGTGGCTGATACCTGTAATCCCAGCACTTTGGGAGGCTGAGGTGGGTGGATCATGAGGTCAGGAGATCAAGACCATACTGGCTAACACAGTGAAACCCCGTCTCTACTAAAAATACAAAAAATTAGCCGGTTGTGGTGGCGGAAGCCTGTAGTCCCAGCTACTCAGGAGGCTGAGGCAGGAGAATGGCGTGAACCCGGGAGGCGGAGCTGCAGTGAGCTGAGATCGCGCCACTGCACTCCAGCCTGGGTAACAGAGCGAGACTCCATCTCAAAAAAAAAAAAAGAAAAGAAAAGAAAAAGGAAGCTAATATTATAGTAGGGAAGAAGAAACAAAATGATAGATACATAATTTATAAATGGTGATACATGCAAAGAAAACTGAAGCATGGTTAGAGAAACGGGATATGGAGTGTTTGGTGTTATTTTATACAGGATGCTATAGGAAAACCTCTCTCTGATAAAATAATATTTGAATAGTGACCTAAATGAATGGAGGATGTGATAGTTAGTTTTGTGTGTCAACTTGACTGGACCATGAGGTGCCAGATATTTGGTTAAACCTTTTTTCTGGGTGTACCCATGAGGTTGTTTCTGGGTGAGATTAAGATTTGAGTTGGTAGAGGGAGTAAAGCAGATTCCCCTTTCCAATGTAGGTGGGCCTCATCTAATCCATTGAAGGCCTGAGTACAATAAACGGCTGAGGAAGAAAGAATGCTTTCTCTCTGCCTGTGTTTTAGCTGGGACATCAGTCTTCTCCTGCCTTCAGATGTGAACTGAAACTTACACTGTCAACTCTCCCGAGTCTCCAGATTGCCAACTGAAGATCTTGGACTTCTCAGCCCTCCATAATTACATGAGACAATTACTTGATCTCTTTTTGGCATGGAGAAGAACAATTAGAAGGCCAATGAGTTTAGAGCAGTAGTTCTCAAATTTTTTGCTAACAGGCCCCCTTTACACTCCTATAAATTGTTGAAGACCTTGAAGAGCATTGGTCATATGGATTCTATTGATATTTATCAGAAAAAAATTTATTTTTTTCTTTTTCTTGCTCTAGTCAATTCTGAAGGCATATTAGAAATTAAAACTCAGAAAATTAGAAAATAGTTACTGATTCACTTAAAATTACTATAATAGACATAATACATGTTCATATAAGTAATCTTTTTATTTAAATTAAATTATATTTTCCAAAATAAAAATAATGAAAAGACTAACATTGTCTTGCATTTTTGCACACCTCTGCAATGTCTGACTTATTGGAGGATATTTTTAGATTCTCATAGCTGCTTCTGTATCCAATCTGTTTTAGGATTTTGTTTTGGTTTTAGCATATTTTTAAAAATCTGGCTTCACACAGATTCATGGCTGGAAAAATGGAAGAAATTTTAACAGCCTTTTCAGATCTTTGTAGTTATTCTTCCCTTTAATACTATCTCAAAAACTCAACAAATGGCAGTCTTTTGTAGAGTAAATACAGTGTGGAATCTAAAACTATATTGATAAACTGTTTGTGCTCTGAGAAAACGAGCATGAAAGCAACATCTTAGTATTAGAATAAAAGTAATTTTGACCTCCCAGATCCCTGAAAGGTCCTCAGAAATTGCACTTTGCAAACCACTGCCCTAGAGCATACTAAGGAAAGAGTGAATAAAGATGTTATCAGAGAGGACAGTTCCAGCAGATACCTGCAGGGAATTGCAGGTTGTCATGAGGACTTGGGGATTTATTCTGAATAAAATGAGAAGTCATTGTAGGGTTTGAGCAGAGAAGTGAGTTGATCTAACATGGAGAGGGTCCACTCTCTGTGTCCTTATTCATCAGGTGGATAGATAATGGGGGGTAAGGGCAAAGCAGAGAGACCAGCCAGGAGGCACTTGCAGTAATCCAGTTGAGAGATGATGGCAGCTTGGACTACAGAGAACATGGCAGAGGTGGTCTGACTTGCCAGATAAACATCCGTGAAATGATAGAAATGGAAATGTATCTTTGCCTGAGGTGGGTTTGTCCCTGTGTTAAAGTTGATTCAATAATTTAAGCAAAAGCCTCAATTTTCCTTTTTTTTTGGGACAGGGTCTCACTGTCGCCAAGGTTGAAGTGCAGTGGCGCAATCATGGCTCACTGCAACCTCCGCTTCCTGGGTTCAGGTGATTCTCGTACCTCAGCCTCCTGAGATTACAGGTGACCACCACCACGCCCAGCTAATTTTTTATTTTTAGTAGATGTTTCACCACGTTGGCCAGGCTGGTCTCAAACTCCTGACCCCGAGTGATCTGCCTGCCTCAGCCTCCCCAAGTGCTGGGATTACAGGCCTGAGCCACAGTGCTTGGCCTATTTTCCTTTGTGATGCTCCTGATTGTCTACTCTTTTTTTTTGAGACAGAGTCTGGCTCTGTTGCCCCTGCTGAAGTGCAGTGATGTGATTTCGGTTCACTGCAACTTCTGCCTCCCCAGTTCAAGGGTTTCTCCTGCCTCAGCCTCCTGAGTAGCTGGGACTACAGACATGCACCACCACACCTGGCTAATTTTTGTATTTTTAGTAGAGATGGGGTTTCACTGTTTTTTGGCCAGGCTGGTCTTGAACACCTGACCTCAGGTGATCTGCCTGCCTTGGCCTCCCAAAGTGCTGGGATTACAGGCGTGAGCCACTGCACCCAGACCTGATTATCTACAAAGGTTCTTGACGTCTCAACAAATCAGAGTGTGTCAGAGTATAACAGAACCTCTGAGAACATCTTTGTCAATAATTTAAAAATTTTTCTCTAGGGAGCCATAGGATCTCAATGAAGGTAGCACATCAATAATTATAGTGGATTAAAGCAGGGTAGTGCATCAGGGGACGCAGTAACTCCACTTTCATCTGTTTTATTAATGGGATCTTTAAAAGCTTTTATTTAAGAAAAGGCATCTGGAGCCAGATGCAGTGGCACGCACCAATAGTCTCAGCTACTTGCAAGGCTGAGGCAGGCGGATGGCTTGAGTCCAGGAGTTTGAATCCAGCCTGGGCAACATGATGAGATGCTGTCTCTAAACACAATACAACCAAAAAATTAAAAAAAAGAAGAAGAAGAAGAAAGGGAAAGGAAAGGAAGAAAAACATCCCGTTGCTAAAATGACTTCATGACTCAGTCGGCATTCCACTGTGTCAAGGTACAGCCTCAGAATCCTTTTTAATACCTTATTCCATTTATATACTAAACATGGATCAGAATGGGCATTTCAGATGAATAATATTTGCCATTTCTCATATAAGCCCAAACTTGGTCCCTTATCATGTTGTTAATTTCAATGTCTCTCACTTTGATTTCACTAGTTTCTACTTTATACCCAACCTGCTTTTATGACTATAGATCTTTCAGTGATGTCGAGATTATAAATGGTCAAGATAAAGAAATATTTATAGAGTGTTCAGGGGTTGAAAACTCAAATGCTTTCAGAAAACAGGCAGCAGGCAAAGAGCAGAGTCTAACGTGGGAAGAGAGGTGAGCCCTGGATTAACTGGGGGACAGATGTCTCGGCTAATGATATTCAAGTTCAAACTTTAAACAAAAAAAAATTTTTGGCAAACAATTACAATAAGTCAAAGAAACAAACAAAATATTCCACAATACCTATGGGCTCCCTTTTGACCCTCTAAAATCTCAAACTGGTCCAACATACCTATTTTAAGGATCCTTCTCATAGAGGTGCCGTGACTTGGAAGGTTATGCAGTTTGGGGCTTTAGAGCTTAGATTTTAGAGTCAAACTGATTTGGTTTGTATCCTAGGACCATAGTTGGCTAGGCGCATAATCTTGGAACTTCTGTAAGCCTCCGTTTCCTCATATACACATCTACAGGAAGCAGCTTGCCCAGGGCCTGCTGGAGTTAAGTGTTCAGTAGTGGCAGGTGTGTGTGCTGTTATTGGATAGGGTCATTGGATAGGGTCACACACGAATTGTTTGTGGCAAAGCTGGAAGATTTTCCATTCTGAGATTTTATTATACATTGAGTAAGTCTACCACTGGACTTCTGACCACTGTGTGTGTGTGTGTGTGTGTGTCTGCACACATATGTATGCACGTGCACGTGCCTGGATGCTGCTTTAAAGATATAAAAATGAAGAAGATTGGAAAAAGAGAGGACGTGACCAAGGGGATGATCTGAATGTGGGATGGCTATGGCAGGGCACATGGTTCCCTTTAGCCTGATGTTTCTCAGGAACATCTGTTTTGCCTTAAGCATGGGGTCCTTTTGGGAAATGTTTTTAAAGGAAGCCGATCTTTTCCTCAGGTTTCCCCCAGCTCTGCCATGTGATTAGGCAGAGGCTAGTGGCATTCAGAGTTTGTGCACAGGCACCTCTGCCTCTTGGGAACACCAGTTTACTGAGAATAAGCATGGACGGCTGCAAGGCTGCCAGGAGGGAACAATGTTCCATTAATTCAAACCTAGAACAGATTTGAACTAATGCCCTGGATTTAAAAAGCCATCCTGTCTCTGGCTGAATAGAGAATGCAGTTCTGAAATGCAGTGTTCAGCATGCTGCCCAGATAGGTTTTATATTGCAGCATACCCTTCTCTAGAGTGTTAAGCACTTTATGGAATATCTGTTGGTTGTTTGGGTACGATATGGCTTTGATACGATATGGCATTTCTGGGGAAATGTTGTCCCATAAGTATTCATACAGTGTGGGTTTTTGGTTTCTAAAAGGGCATGCTTTTACCGAGTGCCCACTCAATCAATTCAGGGTGTGGACACTTAACGATTAATCACTTATAATTAAGTACTTTGCAATGTGCTCAATGGAGGGAGACGGTGTGGTGTAATACAGTGAGGGCACTGAAATTAGAAGTGCAAATCCCAGCTCTCTGCTTTCTAGGTGTGTGACTTCACCACGTCATTTAAGTTTCTCTTTCTGTATCTATTAAATGGTCGTAAGCAACATCTCCCAGGCAGGGCTGTTAGGAGGTTTCAACTGCATAAAGTGTGCTGAGGACCCAGCTCCATGTCTGGGACTTGGTAGGTGTTCTGAACACCGTATTACCATCCTCTACTCTCCAATGCCCTGATGAACAAAAATAATGAGTCACATTTATACAGCTTGAATCAGCAATACATGCATTAGGTTTCTTCAGTTGAGAAGGAGCAACTGTCATTAGTTTTTCTATAACATCGCAAGTACTGAGAAGTGAGTCCAACAGAGATCTGAGGAACCTTTTTAACTTTCCAGGCTTTCCAGTGATCAATGATAGTCTGCTTTGGAAAAGTGCAAAAAATTTAAAAAGCTGCAAAGACAGTCAGTAACTGATCTGATGATGCCAAACACATGAGGATAGATTCACAATTCTAGCAGGTAGAAAGTCAGATGGGACAAACTTTAGAGTGGGCTTAAGTCTGTTAAGGAACTTTTATTGAGAATCAAGAAAGGTAAGTTTGAGATTCCTGGCCAGATCTGGAGAAATTCCAAAGAGTCAGGCACGATGGCTCCCTTGGGGTTCCTGGGACCCAGGCTGCCTGGGAGGGTCACAAGTCCCGGACTCCACTGAGAGACCCTGGCGTGGGCTTTCTGTGTTCACCTATTCTGCTAGATGGAGCTGAGCCTGCAGTGATTTGAAAGCAGATACCCACTAACTACTGAGCTCAGGCACAAATTGTCCTCACCTTTCCTCACCTCCTGAAATACTCATAATTGCCTCAGTGTCTATCTTTTCTTTATGTGAAAGCACTTTTTTTTTTTTTTTTTTTTTGAGACGGAGTCTCGCTCTGTCGCCCAGGCTGGAGTGCAGTGGCCGGATCTCAGCTCACTGCAAGCTCTGCCTCCCGGGTTCACGCCATTCTCCTGCCTCAGCCTCCCGAGTAGCTGGGACTACAGGCGCCCGCCACCTCGCCCGGCTAGTTTTTTTGTATTTTTTAGTAGAGACGAGGTTTCACCCTGTTAGCCAGGATGGTCTCGATCTCCTGACCTCGTGATCCGCCCGTCTCGGCCTCCCAAAGTGCTGGGATTACAGGCTTGAGCCACCGCGCCTGGCCCTGTGAAAGCAGTTTTTAAAAAAATTTTTTGAAACAGCTCGCTCTGTTGCCCAGGCTGGAGTGCAGTGGTGTAATCTTGGTTCACTGCAACCTCCGCTTCCTGAGCTCCAGTGATTCTCCTGCCTCAGCCTCCTGAGTAGCTGGGATTATAGGCGCATGCCACTGCACCTAATGTTTGTATTTTTTGTACAGACGGGTTTTCACCATGTTGCCCAGGTTGGTTTTGAACTCCTGGCCTCAAGTGATCTACTTATCTCAGCCTCCCAAAGTGCTGGGATTATAGGTATGAGGCACTGCACCCAACCTGAAAGTATTTGTCTAAACTAGCCACTTTCTTCTTCTCCCTCACCAAAATAAAAAAATAAAAATTAAAAAAAAAAAGACATTTCTGGGAAAGAAAAGTTTTCCAGTTATTACCTCCTATGTCAGATTTCAGGTTTCCAGTGAGACAGCTCCAGGGTGAAGATGAAGACATGGGGCTGGTGAGTTCTGAAGGAGGAGGTGCCTGGCGCCCAACACACTCCATCTACATCACAGTCCCACCTGGAGTGCTTACTACAAATTCAAATTTCTGGACATCATCCTGCACTCCCTAAACAACCTCTCAGAGGCAAAATTTGGGAATGCGCCTGTTTAACAAGCTCTTAGGGTGATCTGATCGCAGTAGTGTTTGAGGGCCTCTGTCCCCGTGGAGGGGCCCTGGGGGTGAACCACGTGCAGGGTTTTGTTTTTTTTTTTTTAGACGGAATCTAGCCCTGTCACCCAGGCTGGAGTTCTGCGGCACGATCTCAGCTCACACGTGCAGTTTGAAGCAGGTAAATATATGATACTTTTGCTTACATGGTTGCCCCTGAAGACAAAATCCTCTTTTGTACTTCACCGCTTTGCTAGAGACATCCTGCTACCACTTGTCTCCACCAGGTAATGAGGTCCTGCTGTAACTGACTGAGATGGAGAGGCAGAAACAGAAAGGAGGATGTCCTTTCTCACTTCCTCTGCACCCACTTCTTATTCTACCCTAACAAAGGCACTAGTTAACTCCCAGGTGGAAACCTACAGACTCTTTGACCCTGATTGCATTCTGTGGAGCCTTGCTGTGAACACATCTGAATCCTGTTGTTTGGAGATTCAAGGAGAAGAGAAAAGGCAGTTAGCAGCTTCCCGCAAGGTCATCAGTACAAGGCAGAAAGATCTCCAGCCAGAGCATTAGCACAATGGACTGCAACTCAGAGACTCACTAAATTCCTTTCCAATTTTGCAGGAATGGTTTGGGTATTCCGTAAGTTCTGTGGCAAACTTTTCTTTGTTTTGTCTTGGCAGAGCTGAAGGAAAACTACAGTGGGGGTAATTTTCCATATTTTTACCATAAATTTTTAACTGTCCACTAGGAAAGAAAAAGAGCAGTAAATTGAATGTTCTGGTCTTAAGAGAGACTCATGCAGAGAGGAAGGAAACTCACAAGGCCCTAATGACATCATTTACTAAGAAAGTCCTTAGAAACTGTCAGCGCTGCCAATGGGACTCAACTGAGAAGGTATCTGAAGGAAATTAATTGATTCCTGTTTTTGTGTTAGAGTGGAAAGGGGATTAGAAATAATGAATAGCTGCTTTTACCTTGCCACTCGTCCTCAGATTTGCAAACAGTAATAAAAGTCCTGAAGTATCTTCTGAGAGAACTAGTTCAAATAAGTGAAGAGATGTATCTCTGGTGGTCTTAATTTCTAATCAGAAGGCAAGGATTTTGTACTTTTTTTTTTTTTTTTAGAAAAGTAGTAATATTCAATAGGAATGGCACAATGTAAACAAAAAAATAAGAAAAATAATATATATGCTGAGGTTTGAATAGTATAACTGCAACTGCACATGAAGAATTTAATGATGGCTTGTATATGTTGTGAGCTTTCTTACAGTTTTTATCTCCACTTTTCATGTTAGTCAAATCAAGATTGCATTAAAGTCTGTGCATTTTATTTCATAATAGTCATAATTTCATACATGGAGCATTGACTTTGTGTCAGGCATTGTACTAACACTTCATAAGAGATCCAAAGAAATGGGTATTCTAATTTATATTTTACAGACAAGAGGAAACTGAGATTTGGAGATGCCCAAAGGAAAAAAAAAAGTAAGTAGAAGATTTGTGATTTGAAGCCAAACCACCTAATTCCAAAGTCTGTAGAGTTGAGACAACTTTAACCCTATAGTTTCCTTAGGGATAAAATACTTCTTTTTATAGGGACTAAGATCAAGAGAGATAGAGTTTTTTTTTTTTGAGACGGAGTCTCGCTCTGTCGCCCAAGCTGGAGTGCAGTGGCCGGATCTCAGCTCACTGCAAGCTCCGCCTCCCGGGTTCACGCCATTCTCCTGCCTCAGCCTCCCGAGTAGCTGGGACTACAGGCACCCGCCACCTCGCCCGGCTAGTTTTTTGTACTTTTTGGTAGAGACGGGGTTTCACCGTGTTAGCCAGGATGGTCTCGATCTCCTGACCTTGTGATCCGCCCGTCTCGGCCTCCCAAAGTGCTGGGATTACAGGCTTGAGCCACCGCGCCCGGCCTTTTTTTTTTTTTTTTTTAAGACATAGTCCCACTCTGTTGTCCAGGCTGGAGTACAGTGGCGCAATCTCAGCTCATTGCAACCTCCCAGGTTCAAGTGATTCTCCTGTCTCAGGCTCCCAAGTAGCTGGGATTACATGCATGTGCCACCACACCTGGCTAATTTTTGTGTTTTTAGTGGAGACGGGGTTTCACCGTGTTGGCCAGGCTGGTCTCGAACTCCTGACCTCAGGTGATCCACCTGCCTTGGCCTCCCAAAGTGCTGGGATTACGGGGGTGAGCCACTATGCCTGGCTGAGATAGAGAATATTAAAGGAAGGAGACAAAAAATAAAAAAGGTGTCACTTGAAAAAATGGGCTGAGACTGTTAGCATTTGATGCCTCTTTTTGAGTCATTTTAGCTTTGCATTTTAGTTGTGTTCTTTCCCTAACTATGTATGTTCTTAAGGGCAAAGTACAGTGTACTTGACTCTGGGTTTTCTTACCTATAAAAGATGGAGATGGACGAAATGAACATTAAATTCTTTCAGTTTCCTACATGCTATAAGAATACATGGTCCCTGCCTTCAAGAAATCTGCCAACTCAGGTCAGGAGCAGTGGCTCAGGCCTGTAATCCCAGCACTTTGGGAGGCTGAGGCAGACAGATCACTTGAGGTCAGGAGCTCGAGACCAGCCTGGCCATCATGGCAAAACCCCATCTCTACTAAAAATACAAAAATTACCAGGGTGTGGTGGTGCATGCCTGTAATCCCAGCTGCTCAAGAGGCTGAGGCAGGAGAATTGCTTGAACTTGGCAGGTGGAGGTTGCAGTGAGCCAAGATCATGCCACTGTACTCCAGCCTGGGTGACAGAGTATATTTTTAGTGGAGAAAGAAAAGAAAGAAAGAAAAGAAAAAAAAAGAAAGAAAGAAAGAAAGAAAGAAGAAAAAGAAAAAGAAAGAAAGAAATGAAAGAAAGAAAGAAAGAAAGAAAGAAAGAAAGAAAGAAAGAAAGAAAGAAAGAAAGAAAAAGAAAGAAAGAGAGAGAGAAAGAAAGAAAGAAAAAGTCTCTAGGCAGGTAAAAAGATAAAAAGATGCTAGCAATGCATGATGCAAATAGAAGTTCAGGGTAATAATTGAAAGCTCTCTTAAGGTGGTCTTGGAGTCATTGCTAAATGAATTCTAAGAACTAAGGAAGGCATAACACTGAGAGATGACAAGAGTACTGTCATTAGAAAAATTCCTCCAAAGGGATAAAACATAAACTGGGCTTCAAAAATGTTCAGCCCAATTTGGAACTTAAAAAAATTTAGAAGATGGGTACATGCTGTCTATAATAAATAAAATACTATAGGAGTAGGTGAAATTGAAGAAGAACTAAAATAGGTAGGGAAAAAGATGAGAACAAAGGTCTGCAGGAAAGCCCTTGCTCTAATATAGGATAGTTTTTCATTTTGCATGTTCCCATTAATATTTCATATGTGTTTATCTAACACCACACCGTATCATCACCATCTACTTATGGTCCCTTTATTTAGTCTGGAGCTCTTTGTCAGTACTTCTCTATCTCCATACTTGGCACAGCACCTGCATTGATGATGCACTTAATAAATAACTGATTGAAAGAATGTTGGCACCATTTGGAGATGTTTATTCATTCATTAAAATAAGACAACTCTATTGAGCATTTTATGGGTTAGGTATACCATGCAAAGGTTTAAGCAAAATTGGTCCTGTCCTCACATTTCTCCATAATCCCATTCATAAATATCTGAAATGTGAAGTAAGAAGGGAAGAATGCCTCGAGGGAAATTTTGTGATTGAAACTCTGCCAATTTGGATGGACCAGAAGGAAGAGTTCAAGTAACTTTTCAACTCCTAATGCCTAAAGAGAAGAGAGAACAGGCAAATACAATCCGGAACAGTAAATTTTTTGGTCTTGTTGCTCTATTTTCAGGGTAGATTAGTTTGCTCAGGTCTTGCATATTGACTCGTAAATTTCCTCTACTATTCCAGCATCTTGTAAGGCTACAAACAAGAGACTAATGATCATGTTCTGACTTTTTGGTAGAGGTGTATCTAATTCTAGAAGAATGCAGAACGTACATAAAAGCAATGCAATAAGCATTGCTTCCCATCATTGACTGGAAAAAAAAACTTGAATGCAAATGCTGGCCTTGAGATTAGGAGGAAAAGGAGAGAGGAGGCTGAAGGAAAAATGGGTTGGTGTTTTAATTTCCATTTGTCACTTCGTAGAGAGTTAAAGCATAGGAAATCTAGGTAAGTGATGGTTTCATTTTAAAATTAATCCACTCATTTTATTACAAACACAAATGGTGTGCTTACATAGTGTCCAAGGCACTATACTAAGCTTTCAGAGACCCAACCCAGAGACTCAACATCTGTGTAAATCTGAGACAGAATATACAAAGTGTGTAAATTTGCTCGAATGGCCATAACAAAGTATCACAGACCGGATGGCTTAGATAAGAGCAGTTTGTTTTCTCACAGCACTGGAAGCTAGACGCCTGAGATCAAGATGGCGGTAGGGTCAGTTTCTTCTGAGGCCTTTCTCTTTGGCTTTTCCATGGCCATTTTCGCTTTCTATCTTCACCTACATTTCCTCTGTATGTTGTCTGTGTCCTTATTTCCTCTTCTTAGAAGAATGCCAGGCATCTTGGCTTAGGGCCCACCTGTGTGACCTCATTTTACCTTAATGACCTCTTTAAAGTCCCTAACTCCAAATCCCATCATGTTCTGCGGTACTAGGGGTTAGGGTTTCTACATATGAAGTTTAGGGAGACACAATTCAGCCCATAATACTAAAGCTTCAAATGTCCTGTCTCAATTCTAGAAGGGGAAGAGCTTGGGGCTTTCAATTTTATTCAAGTTGTTCTTTTCTAGCTTTAAAAGGTAAATAAATATATATTCTTCTCAAAAATTAAAAACCAATTCAAAACATTCAAAGCATTAACATTTAACATTTTCCATTCACTCAGGATTTTGCTGTTTGATAAAGATGGTGATTTTTCCATTTTTTGGCACCAGGCAGTGTTAACCAGCCCTGACTGTTTTGTTTACTAAGTCCTTAGTTACAGCTTGGGGTTGACGTAGAATGTCTTGCTCTGGAAATGTGTACACATTGTACAAGCCCTAAAAGAGAAAAAAAAAAAACATGATACTTTGCTGGCCTTAGGTTAAGAATTACTATAAAGGAAGACTTCAAGGGTTTTAAGAAAGGGGATACATGATGCTGAACAATTCCCTTCCAATGGGCACAGATTAATTGTTTGGACTTGGATAAGAGAAAACATTGTTATTTGGAATTAAGGGGAACAATGTGACATTAATATTGTTGGTTGTGCTTATCAACAGGAACCTACATGCTTGTTAAAGTCACTTCTGTTCCCATAGAGGACAATCCCATTTTTGAACTTAACAACAATATAAGAGATGTCATGAGGCTCTTGTATTGGTTGGAATTAAACCGAACTGTGGGAAACAGGAAATAAAGGCAATAGCTTAAACAAGTAGAAATGCGTGTCTACCACACATTCAAGAGGTCTGTGGGCAGGAGCCAGTGGTCCATGGTGCAAGTGGCCTAAACAGCTTTTTTTACCGATTGTAATGCTGAGTACAGCTTCTATTCCAAAATGACCTCTGGAACCATAGTGGTTACATGTAAACTCTAACCAGCAGGAAGGAAAATATAATGAAGAATAATGAGTCTCCTCCTGTTAAGAACACTTCCCGGAAATTTTATATACCACTTTTACTTATAACACATTGCCAAAATTTAGTTGTAGGCATAGATAGCTGCAAGGGAGGCTGGGGAATGCAGACTTTTTTCTGGGGAGCCACTGGCCTCCCTAAATGTGAGGGTTTCAATTACTGATGAAGAGGAAAAATCAGGGAGAAAACGGGCAGGAACTGACACAACTCCAAGCTCCTAAAAACAAATTTCACTGCTGATATTTCAGTAGGTATTTTTTTAAAAAAATACAAGGTGTGGGGTGGGGCGCAATCCACTGGTCTCTAATCTTATGATTACAATTACAGACTTTATAATAAACATACCTGATTATGCACTGGCACTGCAAATTACTCCATGTGTGAGTTTGGCACACACATGGAGTGATTAAGGCACATAATGCATAGGGGTACTGGAAGAGTTAAGCCACAGTCCCTGGCACATGTGCAGTATGCAATAATTGATGGTGTTTATTGTTATTGTTGTTCTTTTTAATTTCCCTATTGATAAAATGTATACCCCAAAACATGTCTAACAAAAAATATGCCATTTGGGCTGGGCATGGTGGCTCACATCTGTAATCCCAGCACTTTGAGAGGCCTGAGGCAGGCAGATCACAAGGTCAAGAGATCAAGACTATCCTGGCCAACATGGTGAAACTCCATCTCTACTAAAAATCCAAAAAATTAGCTGGATGTGGTGGTGCGTGCCTGTAGTCTCAGCTACTTGGGAGGCTGAGGCAGGAGAATCTCTTGAACCCAGGAGGTGGAGATTGCAGTGAGCCGAGATTGAGCCACTGCACTCCATCCAGCCTTGCGACAGAATGAGACTCTGTCTCAAAAAAAAAAAAAAAAAAAAGATATGCCGTCTGTATTAGTTCATTCTCCTGCTGCTATAAATAACTGCCTGGGACTGGGTAATTTATAAAGGAAAGAGGTTTAATTGACTCACAGATCCACAGGGCTGGAGAGGCCTCAGGAAACTTACAATCATGGCAGAAGGGGAAGCAAACACATTTTTCTTCACATAGTAGCAGGAGAGAGAAGTGCTGAGCAAAAGAGGGGAAAGCCCCTTATAAAGCCATCAGATCTCATGAGTACTCACTGATTATCGAGAGAACAGCAGCATAGGGGTAACTTCCCCCATGATTCAATTACCTCCCATCAAGTCCCTCCCATGGCACATGGGAATTATAGGAAATCAAATCTCATGTACTCACATTTCAAAACACAATCATGCCTCCCCAACAGTCCCCCAAAGTTTTAACTTATTCCAGCATTAACCCAAAAGTCTAAGTTTAAAGTCTCATGTGAGACAAGGCAAGTCCCTTCTTCCTATAAGTCAGTAAAATCAAAAGTAAGTTAGTTACTTCCTACACACAACGTGGGTATAGGAATTGGGTAAATACACCCATTCTAAATGGGAAAAATTGGCCAAAACAAAGGGGCTGCATGCCCCCTACAAGTCTGAAATCCTATCGGGCAGTCATTAAACCTTAAAGTTCTAACATGATCTCCTTTGACTCCATGTCTCACAACCAGGTCACACTGATGCAAGAAGTGGGCTCCTACAGCCTTGGGCAGCTCCACCAGGGTGGGTTTGCGTGGTCCAGCCCCCTTCCTGGTTGCTTGCATGGGCTGGCATTGAGTGCAGCTTTTCCAAGCACACAGTGCAAGCTGTTGGTGGGTCTACCGTTCTGGAGTCTGGAGGATGGTAGCCCTCTTCTCATAGCTCCACTAGGCAGTGTCCCAGTGGGGACTTTGTGTGGGAGCTCCTACCCCACATTTCCCTCCCACACTGCCCTAGGAGTGGCTCTCCATGAGGGCTTGTCTCTGCAGCAAACTTCTGCCTGGACATGCAGGTGTTTCCATACATGCTCTGAAATGTAGGCGGTGGTTCCCAAACTTCAACTCTTGCCTTCTAGTACCCACAAGACCAACAACAAGTGGAAACTGCCAAGGCTTTGGGGCTTGCACCCTCTGAAGCAATGTCCTGAGCTGTATGTTGGCTCCTTTTAGCCACAGCTGGAACTGAAACAGCTGGGATGCAGGGCACCAAATCCCAAGGCTGCACACAACATGGGGTTCCTGGACCATTTTTCCCTCCCAGGCCCTCCCACTACCCATCATGTCTCTGACATACCCTGGAGACATTTTCCTCATTGTCTTGGTGATTAGCCTTTGGCTCCTCATTACTTATGCAAATTTCTGTAGCTGGCTTGAATTTCTCCCTAGAAAATGGGTTTTTCTTTTCTACTGCATCATCAGGCTGCAAATTTTCCAACTTTTATTCTCTGTTACCTCTTGAGTGCTTTACTGCTTATAAATTTCTTCTGCTAGATATCCTAAATCATCTCTCTCAAGTTCAAAGTTCCATAAATCTCTAGGGCAGGGGCAAAAAGCTGCCAGTCTCTTTGCTAAAGCATAGTAAGAGTCAAGAGTCACCTTTTTTCAAGTTCCCAACAAGTTCCTCATCTCCATCTGAGACCTCCTCAGGATGTACTTCAGTGTCCACAGCATTTTGGTCAAAACCATTCAACAAGTCTCCAGGAAGTTCTAAACTTTCCCACATTTTCCTGTCTTCTTCTGAGCCTTCCACGCTGTTCCAACTTCTCCCTGTTACCCAGTTCCAAAGTTGCTTCTACATTTTCGGATATCCTTATAGCAGCACCCCACTAATGGTACCAATTTACTGTATTAGTTCGTTCTCATGCTGCTATAAATAACTGCCTGAGTCTGGGTAATTTAAAAAAGAAAGAGGTTTTATTGACTCACATTTGCACATGGCTGGAGAGGCCTCAGGAAATTTACAATCATGATGGAAGGGAAAGCAAACACATCCTTCTTCACATGGCAGCAGGAGAGAGAAGTGTCAAGCAAAGAGGGAAAAGTCCCTTATAAAACCATCAGATCTTGTGAGAACTCACTATCAAGAGAAGAGCAGCATGGGGGTAACTGTCCCCATGATTCAGTTACCTCCCACCAAGTCCCTCCTATGACACATGGGGATTATGGGAACTACAGTTCAAGATGAGATTTGGGTGGGGACACAGCCAAACCATATCACCATAGAATCAGCTGGAGGAGAATGCATACCTTGCAAGCTGCAGTCACTACAGTGCCAAAACAAGGAGATATTCTTTGCTTCTAATTAAGCTGGTTTGGGGACACATGGCTGTGAATATTCTGTGTATATAAATCCTGGTCCTGTGGCCCCATGGAATAACCGTTTCCTCTTAAAATTCTCTGTGAAGAGAGGCTAGGTGCCCTGGATAAAAGTAGCATAGAGAAATTCCAGAATCTTTAAATATCTTCCCATTGTACATTCATAAAACATACCCTTTTCTCCTATTTAGGAAAACTGGAAAGTTGCTGGACCCCTTTCCACCAATATCACTGGTTGATTGGGTTTGAATCAATTGAGCCCTGAAATTGAGCATCAGTTTTGTACTCCAGCCTTGGTGTATTCTTGGGCTCTTTTTTAAAGAGGCACATGTGTTGTGGATCCACCTGCAGTGACCTCAGCCTGGAAAAAGCAGCCTGGTAGAATGAACATTCATTGACCTTATGTTATGTGATAGGCATTTTACTGAGCAGCAAAAAGCACTGATGTCTTGTGGGAGAGACTAGAGCTGAAAAAATAATCCAAGAGATTAGATGATATCCTCAGAAAGAGTACTCATGATATCATCTCCCAGATCAAGGAATTTTGTGTA
The DNA here is from genome assembly GCF_009764315.1 of Trachypithecus francoisi. NCBI lineage: Eukaryota > Metazoa > Chordata > Mammalia > Primates > Cercopithecidae > Trachypithecus > Trachypithecus francoisi. The sequence goes on along the minus strand of NW_022681472.1, from coordinate 74,443,599 downwards.
TTCATCAACATACAGAAGTTGGAAATGAATAAACATAACTTGGTATAGAAAAATTTCTGTTAAAGAAAGTACAGGGGAAGCATAAAGAGATTTTCATTGTTGCCCTCCTTTTGGTACCAAATTTGTGACCTCTATTAGTTTAGTTTCCATTCATTGGTATTTACCATGGCCAAGAATGCTACCAGCGCAGTGTGGCTAATTTGCAGGACAGAGGCTGATAAGCTAGCATTTATACCAAAACAGTCCTAGGTAGAATAATTATGTTTGCATGGCAGCCAGAATTTGTAAAAGGAATGCAGTCACAGTTTTTTTTTTTTTTTGAGACGGAGTCTCACTCTGTCGCCCGGGCTGGAGTGCAGTGGCCGGTTCTCAGCTCACTGCAAGCTCCGCCTCCCAGGTTTACGCCATTCTCCTGTCTCAGCCTCCCAGTAGCTGGGACTACAGGCGCCCGCCACCTCGCCCGGCTAGTTTTTTGTATTTTTTAGTAGAGACGGGGTTTCACCGTGTTAGCCAGGATGGTCTCGATCTCCTGACCTCGTGATCCGCCCGTCTCGGCCTCCCAAAGTGCTGGGATTACAGGCTTGAGCCACCGCGCCCGGCCAGTCACAGTTTTCTAGTAGGAGTCCCTAAGAAACTATTATCTGAAAACATGACCTTTTTTTTAGGTTAAGGCATTTGTTAATTTAATATAACCTGGCTTGAAAGTTAGCATAATGGAAATAGGGTGGCACTTTGAATCCAGGATAGGATTGTATGTAAATCTAGCTTTCTCTATTATCTTCAGCATGATTGTGCAAGGGTTACTGAAAGTCTCTTAGCCTCTGTTTCCTCTTCTGGAGGATTTTTCTGAAGATTAAGTGAAATGGAATATGCAAAACAGTAGTGTATTTCCCGGTATGTATTAGATTCTTACTTAATATTTGTTTGTCATCTTCCCCTCCACTCTCATTTCTTCCTCCCCAAATTGCTGTTACCAATTGTCAAATTCAGTGGGCGATTTTTAGTGCCTGTTTTGACACTTTTCAACATTTGACCCTGTAGACTACAAATCCTTTCTTTCTTTTTTTTTTTTTTTGGAGAAGGAGTCCTACTTTGTGACCCAGGCTGGAGTGCAGTGGTGCGATCTTGGCTCACTGCAGCCTCCGCCTCTCGGGTTCAAGCAATTCTCCTGCCTCAGCCCCCCGAGTAGCTGGGATTACAGGTGCCCACCACCATGCCCGGCTTATTTTTGTATTTTTAGTAGAGCCGGGATTTCACCATGTTGGCCAGGCTAGTCTCGAACTCCTGACCTCAGGTGATCTGACCACCTCTGCCTCCCAGAGCACTGGGATTACAGGCGTGAGCCACTATGCCTGGCCTACAAATCCCTTCTTGGTACTCTTTCTCCTATTGTTTTTCACAACGCGACTGTCTCTGCGTTTTCTTCCCACCTTTGCAATTCTACCCTTAGTGAACTCAGCTTTCCCCACAAGTGCTTTAAAGACTGGTGTTCTTTAGCTTACATCATAACCCTCCTCTCACTTTATACTGTCTTTCTTGTCAAATTAATCATGGTTCTAGCCACCACAACTTTCAATCTACTGGTGACTTCCAAATCCACACCTGCTGCCCTGACTCCTTCTTGAATCCCAGTTCCATGTTCCCAACAGCCTGATTGATATCTTCCTCTGAAGGTCCCAGGCCCTTCAACATATTAAAAAATGAATTAGTTCTCTCTGCTGTATTTCCTGTCTCAGTTAATGCATGGCATTTACCAAGTTACTTCTTCTTTTCCACTAACCCTAAACTTCCCTTTCAATCTGTCACAAAGTCTTGTCAATTTGGTCTGCAAAATTTTTTCCAGACTTTTCTTCCTGTCATTACTGCTACCCCCATCCCCCTCAGTTCAGTTTTGCTTCATCTCTGTTCTTGTTTTTGATGACTACATTCGCTTCCTAATTGATTTCCCTGCCTCCATTCTCTTTCCCCTTCTAGTCTCTCTGTTGATTAGTTTTACATCAATATATTTTCTCCTGCTTAGCTGTTTTAAAGCTAAAGTTTAAATTTAAAATGCTGGTTAGAAACAAAGAATTAAAGCCATTTCCACCCCAATTCTACCTTCTAAAATGAACTGAACAAAAGAAAGGAACATTTCATCTTCAAATAACTTAGAAAATACCTATAGTCTCCAAACGCTGAAGAATAATTGCTAAACACAGTCAAATTTGGATCTAAGGGGAGGAAGACACTTATAGTTGTTGAAGTCGAATAAAAGAGAGAGACGAGTCTTTGAAATTTGAACATTTTATTTGGGAAGAAAGAATTTCAATTCTAAGGCCAGGCCTGGTGGCTCACACCTATAATTCCAGCACTTTGAGAGGCTAAGGGAGGTGGATCACCTGAGGTCAGGAGTTTAAGACTAGCCTGGCTAACATGGTGAAACTATACTAAAAATGTAAAAATTAGCCAGGAGTGGTGGTGCATGCCTGTAATCCCAGCTACATGGGAGGTTGAAGCAGGAGAATTGCTTGAACCTGGAGGTAGAGGTTGCAGTGAGCCGAGATCGTGCCACTGCACTTCAGCCTGGGTGGCAGAGTGAGAGTCTGTCTCAAAAAAAAAAAAAAAAAAAGAAAGAAAAAATAGAATTTTAATTCCAGACAAACATGCAGACCAGGTGGTTTTCGGTATGTCGAAAGAATAAAGAGAAGGTCAGAAGTTTTATTTTTTTAAAAAGATAAGTGTTATGTATTTCTCTTTGACAAAGTTCATTGGCACTGGTAAAGTTTTTGTAAGTTTTGCAAGTTTTGACTGGTAGGTGATGGCAATGGGTAAGACTATTCTTAGAATCACAGCAGGTTGTTTCATCAGCTGTTAGATAAAACCGCTTTCAGCTTATAGCTGACAGTTTTGGCAGCCAAGCTCACAGAGAATTACATTCTTTGAGCAACGTTATGGACCCTGAGTACTTTTTCCTCCTGATCCTTCGACTCTGATTTATGTGACAAGGCTGACCCAATTTGTATAATCAACGTTCACATCATAAATCCACATTGCCACAGAGGTCTCCAAAAGGAGGCAGCACATCCCTGAAAAGTCAGTTGTGCCTGAAACAGCAGCACATGTGGTTGTGCGTAGACTAGGAGAGCATCCTTGTCCCTGTTCCATACTGCAGAGCATCATGGGCAGCAGAGTCAACAGAGAATCCTACTACCATGCCACCCTTACAGGAATTCTCAGTGAGAGAGAACATCAGAACCCTCTCAGAGTGTGGATGGCATCATATCAGAGTCAACCGAACAACACAGGCAGATGCATAAACACCCAACACTTGTGATAGAGGAGGCTTTACTGTGTGCCAGGCAGAGCTCCTGTTCTTCCATCAAATAATTCTCCATAAAGAAAAACAAATTGCAGATAGATCAAAGAAGACGAGAACAGACCGTGCAATCAAAAAATGAAAAGCTGAGAGAGAATTAAAAAAAAAAAGAAAACAAGTAAGAGAACAGAACTAAGAACAAACATACATATTATGACAATTTTAGTGAGGGTAAAATCATCTATTAAAAGCAAGACATAAAGAAGGAATAATAAAATAAAATCCAGATCTCATACCATACAGCAAAACAAGATCTTAATTTATCAAAAACATAAACATGAACTAGGAAGTCATAAAAGTGTGAAAGAAAACATGAGTGGATTTAAAAGTAACATTGGCGTGGAAGAGATCTTTCTAAGCATTGGATAGAGCCCAGAAGCCATAAATGAAATGGTCAATTTTCTTATTTCCGTAATATATAAATAACTCTTATAAATCAGAGAGGAAAATATAACAAACTAATAGAAAAATTGGCAAGGAAAAATTTAAAAAGTTGTTCTTAGACAAAGAAGTGCAAATGGTTTATAAACATATGAGCCATTGGCTATCTTCACTCGGTTAAAGAAATGTAAGTCAAAACAAGGAAATAAACAATGTTCAGTTATCAGATTGGCCATGATTTAAAGTTTGATAGCAGAGTTATGTAAAGCGTATACAGAAGTAGACACAGTCATGTTCTAGTGGTGGGAATATGAATAGGTATTTTTTTTTTTAATGGGCAAGTTGAAAATAGCTCTCAGATTTAAAAAGCACATACCCTTTGATCCAGCAATTCTGCTTTTAGGAGTTTTTTTCCACAGGGATACTCCCACATGGTTGTAAAGGGTAAATAGTGCAAGAATGGATTGAAGCCTTGTTTGTAATAATAAACAATTGGGGACAACATAAAAATCTGCCAACTGGGGCCTACTGAAAAGATGATGTAACAATCTAATGTGTGGAATACCATATAGCTATTTAAAATAATGAGGTGAAATTATACATACTGAAATGGAAAGATCTCTATGCTATATTGTAAAGTAGAAAAGAAGCAAGTGTGATAGTGTATAAATATTTATTCACCAAAAAGACTTATAACAGTATTTATTATACATGGACAATTTCTTGAAGGAGAAGGAATAAAGATTTGACACTGGTTACCTCTGAGCCATAGACCCCATAGTCTGGGATAAAGAGAGGGATTGATTTTTAAAATTATATCTTTTTGTACCACTTGAATTTTTTTTACTACATCATGGTTTTTCTAACAAGGATAGAAAATACTAAAAAGGAAACATAATAAAATACAAAAGAGAAAATTTCAAAGCTCTTTAATGAGATTTGCCTTGAACCTGCATTATTTGTAGAACTCAGTCTAGGTGCTCTGCATGATAAGAACTTGGTGAACTAGCCCAGTTCACCATGCCAGCCCCATCTCTCAGCGTTTCTCTCATTTGTTGTCCCTTACCATTCTTAACCAGTTATTGTTTCTTGAGCACACCATGGCCTCCATGTATTTATTCATCTACCTCTTTTGTATAAAATTTCTCTTATTCCCCCCCGGACAATGTTACTCATTCATTAAATACCAGTTCAAATGATAACTCATCTATGAGGTCTGAGCTGATTATTCGAGACTATCCCATTGTCCTTGCTCCTGTAGGGGAGACCAGAATTGTTGTTGTCTCATGCACTCGGAGTCAAAGGACAACTGGATGACACTAAGTCCTCTACAGAGCACCCTGACCAGGTCACCAGTTGCCGTGTAAATTGGCTCCAGTTCCTTGGGACTTCTGGACATGAGATTTGCATTCAGTGAGAGTTTGGCTTTAAACTTGCTTTGGCAGGTCATCAGACAGAAAGAAGAAGGGGCAAACACATTTGTTAACATCACGTAAGTGTATGTGTTTTACATAAACTATTGCTTTCAGTTTTTATAGCACTCCTTCAAAGTAGGTCTTATCCTTGTTTCGCAAATGGAAAAACCTGAGGCTCAAAGAGGCTAAGTGAGTTACTCAAAGTCAATGGGGAAATTTGGTTTCAAATATGGGACTTTCGGTTTCCAAAACCTGTGTCTGTTCCATTCTGGAATTTGTGTTTGGATAGGAGGCAATAGTGCTCTCATGTCAGAGGCTCCATCATCCAATTTTCTCTTTTCTTCTGATACGAAGGTGAGCAGAGACCAGGCTGCGGGCAGGGGCATGGAGACAGCATGGGCAGCAGGGTGGGGAAAGCTGGAGGAAGTAGGTGTGGTGATCTCCATTCTGCATGTCATTTGTTTGTTAATTTTCTCTCCATGAAAGTCCTGGATTTGTTGGATGCTCTCCTGACCCTGGTTCTGTCCTTCCAAGGGCCAGCTGGGGTAATACTGTTTTCTGAAATATCATAGGGTGTATGATTATTAACACTTGGCAAACTTTGGCCTAGGAATTATGAAACACGTGCCTGTTTGTGAGGTCCCTTCACATGTTTCTAATCAACCAACCAGATTTCACTTGAATCTTTTATGGCTTCCCTGAAATTTGTAGTGGAACTGGAAGCCAAGTGTAGCTCTGAGCCAATCTGTGGTTGCTGTAATAACCGTCCCTTTTCCTGACTTCTTCAACCACTTAGTGAAAATTATTATTGCAGGAAAATTTTTTAGTCATACTTTCCAGGGGGTTGCAATTTCTTTACTTGTCCTATGGATAAACATTATATTAGAGCAGTATGGTTGGATGGGTCTTTGCATGTTTTACAAAAGACACAACACTGATAGTAGGAATTAAATGTACTGAAAATTTTCTAAGTAGGATGAACTGCACCTTCAATTCAATTCAAGGAATATTTTGAATACCTCCTATGTATAAATTCATCTCCATGAATTTAAGGCATACCAAAGAGGGGTATACAGACACGGTTACTACCTTTGTTTCTTATGAAAGTTCACAACTTAAGCTGAACACATCTTTTTTTTTTTTTTTTTTTTTGAGACGGAGTCTTGCTCTGTCGCCCAGGCTGGAGTGCAGTGGCCGGATCTCAGCTCACTGCAAGCTCTGCCTCCCGGGTTCCCGCCATTCTCCTGTCTCAGCCTCCAGAGTAGCTGGGACTACAGGCGCCCGCCACCTCGCCCGGCTAGTTTTTTGTATTTTTTATTAGAGACGGGGTTTCACCGTGTTAGCCAGGATGGTCTCGATCTCCTGACCTCGTGATCCGCCCGTCTCGGCCTCCCAAAGTGCTGGGATTACAGGCTTGAGCCACCGCGCCCGGCCAACTGAACACATCTTAAAGAGAACTCAATATCTTTTGCAGTTCTGCGCTTGGATGATAGCACCACCAGGGACCCAGTGCTGAAACTAGAAACTCTGGAATCATTTCCAATTTTTCTCCTCCCCTTACATCCATCAAGTCCGAGAGATTTTGACCTCCTAAATGTTTCTTGATTCTGCATTTTCATGTTCACTGCCATGATCCCTTCCCTGGTCCAGGCCTTTATCATGTCTTGCCTAGACTGTTCCAGTGGCTTTCTCTCTGACTTCCCTGGCCTCAGGCTCTCATATTCCTTACTCTGCCAGAGTGATTACTGAAATCACAAGTATGAGCATGTCACTCCCCTGCTTAAAATGCTTCATGAACTCCCTATCACCCACAGGGTGAAAACCAAACTCCTCAGCAAGACATTCAAGGCCTTCTACGATATTGCTTTGGCTGTCATGTTGGGGAAGGGTGGGTAGACCTGTGAGTGAAGACATCTTAGAAAGATCGTTACCTTTTCATATAAAAATATCAAGACTCAAAGGAAAGAAACTTGACATTTTTTCATCTGTAAAATCTGAAAGTTGTGGTTTTGGATGAGCTAAGATAGATTCTCAATCCTTAGAACTGCACCTCTACAAGGGCATTCTATAAAGGCAGAGAAAAAAATGCTTAAGATGAATGTTGGACAGTAGGTAAGAAGAAACAGAAGTTCAAAATTTTTAACATATGTATGCATCCATCCATTTATTCATTCATTCCGTTGATCAACAGATATCTGTTGAATATCTAGACAAAGAGATTACCAAAGAACATGGTACAGACCCGCTCTCAAAGGAAGACAGATAAATAGGCAATTAAAAGACTATAGAGGCTGGGCGTGGTGGCTCATGCCTGCAGTCCCAGCACTTTGGGATGCCAAGGTGGGTGGATCACACGGTCAGGAGATCGAGACCATCGTGGAGAACATGGTGAAACCCCGTCTCTACTAAAAATACAAAAATTAGCTGGGTGTGGCGCCACGTGCCTATAATCCCAGCTACTTGGGAAGCTGAGGCAGGAGAATTGCTTGAACCCAGGAGGCCAAGGTTGCAGTGAGTTGAGATTGCGCCACTGCACTCCAGCCTGGTGACAGAGCTAAACTCCATCTCAAAAAAAGGAAAGAAAGAAAGAAAAAAGACTATAGAATGATCTCTCTGTATGAAAAACACTTGGTGCTTTGAGAACACATATTTGAGGCACCTAACCTATTCCAAGAGGGTCAGGGAGGATGATGTTTAAGTGGAGAGCAGGAGGAAGAATGTGACTTACCGAGGTGAAGAGAGAAAGAAAGAGAAGTTAAAATGGAGGAGAACATGGATAAAGGGTCAGAAAGAAGATAGAGAGAAATTTTGAGAAGCTAATATGGTGAGATTATAGTGCTGAGGTTAGGATGGAAGCAAGCGTAGGGACGACTAGATCTGAGTTTACAACAGTAAGTAATAAACCCTCTGGGGCACCTCTAGTTCTCACTAGATCTTAGGCAAAAGTAGGCCATTGCCCAGGTTCATGGCTTAGCATGTGGGTTCCAACCCTACTCAACTTCTTAGCTAGGTGCCTGTGTCTGTAGGCAGCACTCTTGGCCAGATCATTGCTAACCTATATTAAGGAGTTGATGCTTTCTCTTCAGGACAGTGGGAAACCCTGCAGGGCATGACTGAGAGGAACTAGGTGGTCAGATTAGAATTTTAGGATGATCTCTCTGGCTGCAGCATGGAAGGTTTCTTAGAAGATTTCAAACTGGAGTCAAGGAGAATGGTTAGGAGACCTACTCGGTGGTGCAGATGAGAGATGATGGTGGCCTGACCTAAAGTTGTGGCCTTCACTGGCATCAGTGCCATCATGACTAATTAAGAAAGTGGATCAGCAGCCTTCAAGAGGCAAAAGTCTTACTCTTTCTCACCAAAGCCTGTCTTGGTGAGAGACTCACAATAATGGATTTGCTGAACCATGATTTAGACTCAATGAGAAAATAGAGTCTTCTCTTTTTTAAAAACAACTTTATCGAGGTATAAATAATATACAAAAACTATACTTATTTAATGTATACAATTGATGTGTTTAGACATATGCAAATATCCGTAAAACCATCAATACAATCAAAGTAGTGAACGTATCCATCACCTCTATCCAAAGGGAAATAGGTTCTACTTCTTTTTTGATACAGGGCCTGGCTCTGTCACCCAAGCTGGAGTGCACTGGCGCCATCACAGCTCACTGCAGCCTTGACCTCCTGGGCTCAAGGGATCCTCCCACCTCAGCCTCCTGAGTAGCTGGGACTACAGGTATGCACCACCACACCTGGCTAATTTTTAATTTTTTTTTTTTTTTAGAGACAGAGTCTCACTTTGTTGCCCAGACTGGTCTGGAACTCCTGGGCTCAAGTGATCTTCCCAAAGTGCTGGGATTACAGAAATGAGGCACCGTGACTGGCCTGGAAATAGATTCCCAACAATAGAAATTACACAGAGCAGTAGGAAGAGAAACAGAACGAGATTTCATCTGTCTCCTAAGCTGGCCCAAAGGAGCATCCCCCTGCTTCCTTCAGTTGTGTAATAACCTCGCTTGAGCCTGACAAAAACATTTATGTTTGTGACAACTTATTCCATTTTTTCCTTCCACGGGGCTATTGAAGACTTTCATTCATTGCCTCAAAAAGCAATTCATGCTTTCAAGATTGTGCAATTGCACCGAGTTAAATTTTTACAGGCCCTGGCGTGGGTGAGACATGAACCTGCAGGACAAGGATGTGAGAAGTGCAGAGAGTCAGGCAACAGTGCGATTAGCCACAGGGAGAATTTGGGTTGGTGTGTGTAAATATCCTCAGTTACCAGCCCAGGGGTGTTTGGAGGGCTAGTCCTTGACCTGGAAAAACCGCTAATGAACACAATCACTCAGATTTTTCTCTGGTTTTCTTTTTTTATTTCTTTTTTCTTTTTTTTTTTTTGAGACAGAGTCTTGCTCTGTTGCCCAGGCTGAATTGCAGTGGTGCAATCTCAGCTCACTGCAACCTCCACCTCTTGGGTTGAAGTGATTCTCCTGCCTCAGCCTCCTGAGGAGCTGGGATTACAGGCACGCACCACCACACCTGGCTAATTTTTCTATTTTTAGTAGAGACAGGGTTTCATCATGTTGGCCAGGCTGGTCTCAAATTCCTGACCTCAAGTGATCCACCCACCTCAGCCTCCCAAAGTGCTGGGATTACAGGTGTCAGCCAGTGCATCCGGCCTTCAGATGTTGCTCTAGTTTTCTAACCAAGTTATAAAAATTCTGTTATTTTGACCAAAGGAAAAATCCCTGCCATAAAAGAGCAAGGTGTATTCCTAGAGTTTTCCCCACCTAGGCATTGGGATGCTCAATAAAACCTACCTTCTCTGGGGCCTCCTTTTGTCCTCTCAAAATTCCTTTCAGAGTTAAAATTCCATGGCTTTCATGAAATGTTTGCATTTTCAAGTTTCAGCACACAATAGGATCTCAGTGCATATCTGTCAAAGGGAGGAATGAGCATTTTTTGGGCTAGACCCAAGGCTAGACTGGGAGACACAAAGATAAAGGAAAAGGGTCCTTATTAATTAGTTGCTCACAGCGCAGCAGGTGATAATCGGGCACTATGCTAGGCGCTGTCCTAGCTGGGGAATCATAGAGGAGGGAATGACAAGAGGGATGGAGGAGCTGAATCTGACAAAGGTTTGCCAGATGTGCAGGCAAGCCCATTCAAAGCAGTGGAAGTGAGACAAAGGTTCACTAATTAGGGTACATAACTTGAAATAGACATGTGATGCTTACATGCAAGAACAGCTCCCCTGGACCTTGCAGGATAATTGTCTGACCAGTTGACAGCAAAATCAAGACACCCTGTGGCTCCTTGCTGCAGTGTCTGATGCAGACAGATGGTTGTATCTGACCAGTAGATAGCCCACCGAGGGTCAGCACCCCAAGTGCTGATTTCAGGTGTATTTTGGAGACACCTCCTGAGGGCTTGTATTCAGATATATTTAGGAGACACCACATACAGGTCTGGCACATAAGAATAGTACGAAGGGCCGGGCGCGGTGGCCCAAGCCTGTAATCCCAGCACTTTGGGAGACCGAGACGGGTGGATCACGAGGTCAGGAGATCGAGACCATCCTGGCCAACATGGTGAAACCCCGTCTCTACTAAAAAATACAAAAAACTAGCCGGGTGAGGTGGCGGGTGCCTGTAGTCCCAGCTACTCGGGAGGCTGAAGCAGGAGAATGGCGTAAACCCGGGAGGCGGAGCTTGCAGTGAGCTGAGATCCGGCCACTACACTCCAGCCTGGGCGACAGAGCGAGACTCCGTCTCAAAAAAAAAAAAAAAAAATAGTACAAAGAAAATAAAGAAATGTGGGAGAGGGGTGCAGGTGAATAGACCATCTGCCCTTGGTGAACACACCCAAGTTCTGTAAAGCCAACAGACTCTGCCTACTAGTGGCACTGCTGAATGTATGGTAGGAAGAACTAGATCCTTTCCATCAACTTAAAAAAAAAAATGTATTTAGACAGAGTCTCACTCTGTCACCCGGGCTGGTGTGCACTGGCACAATCTTGGCTCACTACAACCTCCACCTCCTGGGTTCATGCAATTCTTGTGCCTCAGCCCCCCAAGTAGCTGGGACTACAGGTGCTCACCACCACGCCTGGCCTTTTTTTTTTTGTATTTTGTATTTTTAGTAGAGATGGGGTTTTGCCATGTTGGCCAGGCTGGTCTCAAACTCCTGGCCTCAGGCAAGCCACCTGCTTCGGCCTCCCAAAGTGCTGGGATTACAGGTGTGAGCCACCCTACCCAGCCTTCATCAACTTTTTGTGCTAGGAATGAACCTAACCCATCTCTCCCTTCACTTTCTATGAATTACTCTTCAACTTCATCTAAATCTTTCCACTGTTCCAGCTCACAGCCAGCAGAACACAGATGATCATCTGGTGGTAGAATCCTGCATGGTGTGTGAAGTTTTCCTAGAATAATGGTTTGCAGTACTTTTTTTAAAGCATCAGAACCCCCTTTTGATATTAAATATTACTTAGAAGAACAGTATATAAACAGCTGTGGTCAAGCAACAAGTGTAATCGTGCATTGGTATTTGCAATGTCCCAGGTGCCCTGCTATGCCCTTGTATGTGTGCCTTTTCATTTAATCTTCACAATTCTATGATGTGGTATCTATAAAGTAGGAATTACTTCTATCCTTTTTTAAGAGATGGAGAAGCAGGACATCAAAAGTTACAGCTAACGTGTGGCAAATCTAGATTTTGACTCTGGAAGTTTGCCCTCAATGTGGGGTCCTGATGGCGCAGGAGGTCCTGTTCTTATGGCCCAGCTGGGACGGGCTGGGGGAGGGCAGGAGGCACAGCTGAGCCCTGTTGAAATCCATCGCTCTTTCCTGCTCCTCTGGGGTAACAGGTGTAGCTAAATGTCTCCATTCTCCTTCCTCCTTACACTCTCTCACCTTGGAGCTTGGGAATTTGGATGATTTATCAGGCTGCTGTGAAATATGGTCTAAGAAATATTGCCTTGGTTCATCCTTCAAGATCTCTACCAGAGTCCATATTCCATCGTTAGGAAAGGGATGCTATGGTCAAACGGGTCTTCAAAAGTGGAAGTTAATGCCATTCACAACAGACCAGGTGTTGTATGATTCTATTTATCTGAAATGACCAGAATAGGCAAACCTATAGCAACAGAATTCTGTCTCTATGAATGGTTACTGAGGCCTGAGAGAACGAGGGGTACATGGGCAATGACTGTTAATATGTATGGGGTTCCTTTTTGATTTGGAGTGATGAAATGTTCTAAAATGGATTGTGGTGACGGTTATATACTTTTTTGACTATCCTAAAAACCATGGAATGGTACCATTTAAACTGGTGAGTTGTACTTTATGTGACTAGGTCTCAATAATGCTATTAACAACAACAACAACAACAACAACAACACAATCACCCAAAAATGAAAGTAGAGCATCGTGTCTAAAGTTCATTAAGTGTGTTGCTTCATTTCCTTCTACAGCATCTGTGGAATGCCATTGCTGACTCGGCAGCCTGCCACACATGGGGCACAGGAGAAAAGAGCTCTTGGTCAAGAATAATCATGACACAGCAGCAGGAAGCAGCCTTGATTGCACTAATAGCATGTCATGAGCAAGCAGAGAAGAGGCCCGGAGCCTGGCAGAGGAGCTTGTGTTGAGCCCAAACCCAGATTTTACCAGTAGGGAAACTCCTTAGGGAGCCAGGCTGGGGCATGGATGTTTTAGTAGAGCTAGAACCACTTGAAAGATTGGGAAAATGAGAGGGCAGGGCTTGTTTGGGGGTTTGTATGCCTAGATAACAGATTATGTGGGGAGAGATCAAGGAGAAGAGGACTAAAGATAACCAGAAGCTGAATGACCCCATTCCCTGAATCATTCACTCATGTCTTCACTTCTTTATTGAGCCTCACCTGTGTCATGCAGAGGCTAAGTCAGTGGTTCTCAAGCTTGGCTTTTGGAATTACCTGAATCTCACTTCAGTGATAGCTGGTCTGAGTGTGCTTTGGGCATCAAGATTGTTAACAGCCTGGGAGATTCTAATTTTACTTGATGTTGAAATTCAGTAGGCTGTATGATGGAGACAAAGAAAAAATTTTTAAAAAAGATTAAAGCAAATATGGTCCTGGCACCTGGCGTGTACAATCAACAATGCTTTCTGAGTTGCCTAGTAGGTATGAGATACCGTGCTGAATAAAACATAAGAGGTTCAGCCCCTCATGGAGGTTCAGACTAGTGGCAACAACAGAAAATAAGCAAGCTAGCAGACTGAGGAGCTTTTCATTACAACATGAGATAAATGATATGAAGGAAACAGGAAAGGTTAAAAGATAGCCAATCATGAAGAAAAAGATGGCTCGTTAGACTGGCTGGTCAAGGAAGAACTCTTGCTTTTTTTAACATTGACTTACATATGTACATATAAATGCGTACATATGTATATACAATCATCAACACAAGCTACCATCTCCAAAAGTTCCTCATGCCCCACTGTAATTTTTTTAAAATTTTACTTTAAGTTCTGGGATATGTGTGCTGAACATACAGGTTTGTTACACAGGTGTACATGTGCCATGGTGGTGTGCTGCATTGGGTTTTAAGCCCCACATGCATTAGGTATTTGCCTTACTGCTCTCCCTCCCCTTGTCTCCCACCCCCCGACAGGCCCCGGTGTGTGATGTTCCCCTCCCTGTTTCCATGTGTTCTCATTGTTCACCTCTCACTTATGAGTGATAAAATGCACTATTTGATTTTCTGTTCCTGTGTTAATTTGCTGAGAGTGATGGCTTCCAGCTTCATCCATGTCCCTGCAAGGACATGAACTTATTCTTTTTATGACTGCATAGTATTCCATGGTGTATATGTGCTATATTTTCTTTATCCAGTTTACCATTGATGGACATTTGGATTGGTTCCAAGTCTTTGCTATTGTAAGTAGTGCTGCAATAAACATACATGTGCATGTATCTTTATAGTAGAATGATTTATAATCCTTTGGGTATATGCCCAGTAATGGGATTGCTGGGTCAAATGGTATTTCTGGGTCTAGATCCTTGAGGAATTGCTGTCTTTCACAATGGTTGAACTAATTTACACTCCCACCAACAGTGTAAAAACGTTCTTATTTCTTCACATCCTCACCAGCATCTGTTGTTTCCTGACTTTTTAATGATCACCATTCTAACTGGCGTGAGATGGTATCTCATTGTGGTTTTGATTTTCATTTCTCTAATAACCAGTGATAATGAGCTTTTTTTCATGTTTATTGGCTGCACCAATGTCTTTTTTTTTTTTGAGAAGTGTCTGTTCATATCCTAGGAAGAACTCTTTGAGCACATGACATTAAGTCAGCACCTAAAGTATGAGTAGAAACTGGCCTTGAAAGATCTATGGAAGAATGTTCCTGGAAGTGGGCACATGCTGGGTGCATGTGCTGTTGTTGTTACTGTTGCAAGGAACTGGCACATATTCAGACTCCATGAGGAAACATGGTGTGTGGGAGGGACTTTAATGTGTTTATAGGCTGTGATGTTTTATTTATCTGTGTATGTCCAGAATCAAAGATGCTTGATTATAGTTGTTTTATAAATGCCTACTGAATAAATGAACTGATGATATCAGTAGAGAAGAAGTTGAAAGGAAAGGCGATGGCTGATGAAAGAGTTTTCCAAAAGAAGTGGGAAGAGAGGGAATCTATACTGCACAGGAAAAGAGGTATCTCTGAGATAGGAGGGGAGGAGTGGAGAAGAGATATATTTTTCTGGTGCAGGGACAGGAAATAGAATTTCCTTCTGATAGCTACTGTGTTCTTTATTGGGAGAAAAGAGTTGTTTTGCTGAAAGGAAGCCAGGTGGGAGTGGGATCAGGGTTCTAAAGAGGTGGAAAGAGTTACTTTGCTTACTTAGAGAAGTGAGATGGCTGGGGACATTTGTAAGAATTGAGGTGGTGCTGAGTGCCCAGCCAGGGGTAGGCCAGACATCAATGGTGGTGCCAATGGTCATGATTTTGGAATGATGTCTAGCTCTAGCAGATAGCTACATCTTGGGTGGAGAATTTGCAGATGGGTATTGCAATGGTAGGACAAATAAATGAACAAATTGAAGTGGAAGGAGAGACAGATTGAAATTGATATAAAGACTAGTCTAAGACACAGAAGTATTGTCAAGAAGGAGCTGAGGTCAGACGCAGTGGCTCACGCCTGTAATCCCAGCACCTTGGGAGGCCAAGACAAGTGGATCACTTAAGGTCAGGAGTTCGAGACCAGCCTGGCCAACATAGTGAAACTCCACCTCTACTAAAAATACAAAAATTACCCGGGCGTAGTAAAGGGTGCTTGTAATCTCAGCTACATGGAGGCTGAGACAGGAGAATCACTTGAATTTGGGAGGTGGAGGTTGCAGTGAGCAGAGATTGTGCTGCTGCACTTCAGCCTGGGTGATAGAGCAAGACTCCATCTGAAAACAAACAAACAAACAGAAGAAAACCCTGAATATAATAAGAGGAAGGAACAAAGGATAAACTTCTAATGAGTCCAAAGCCAGAAGTATGATGAGAATAAGGCAGTGAGAGAACTGGAAGAAAGAGAGTGCCTTGTTATTCCACGGTAGGCACTGCACATTTTAAAGTACTTTAAAATTTAATAGCTATCTTTTGTTGAGTATAACTCAATGTTTGCAGAAAGGCTAAGGGTTTTATCTACATAACTTCATTTAATCCTCATAGTACATATCACAATTCCAGTTTTACTGATGAGAAAACTGAGGCTTGTTGAGGTTAAATGTATTGCTCCCATTTTTGCAGCTAGGAAGAAGAAACTGCATGTATCTGATGAAGCAAATGCCGCTAACTACCAAGCTAAGTGATGCTGATCTGTATCTTTTTGCTGTTGTTGGAGAACAATGCATGACTCCTGTATCCTTTTCTTGTGAGTTGATACCCCAGAGCCAGTTATATTAACACATTCAGCCTTGCAAGATGAAGTCTACATTCCCTAGAGTGACACAGGAGGCTGGTCAGAGTCCATCCCACACCCTGTTCTCTAGATTCACCCTCTCACACCGTCTGCTCCTGCTTGCCCCGACTATTTTCAAGTTCACTGAACGCACCACGGCAGCTTTGTACCCGGTGCTGCCTGGGTCGGTGATGTTCTTCCCTCTCTTCTTCTCCTTGCTGGCTCCTGCAAGTCCTTCAAAATTGAGAGTGAGTGTCACCCCCTGTCCCCTTTTCTGAACTGAAAACAGTGAAGGTACTATTGCCTTTCACACCGGGCAGGTCTAGGTCTAGGGCTTCTCTGCAGACCTCCACCATAACTCTCCGTTGCTCCCAACCCCGTCTCCATCACATTAAAGTTCTGTGATGCTGACTGGTTGTCCAGTGTTTATTTCACAAGCTCACAGCGCCTTCCCTTTTGTTTAGTATTTCACTGTCTGGAAGGACCCAGAAATAAGATAGAAAGAGGGACTGATAGTGGTTAGTGATGGACTTTGGTAGCAGCCCTGGGAACACCTGGCTTGTACAGCTAAGTGGCTAGTCTGGTTACCACAGCATCCTTTTAGCAGTAAACTGTTTTTTTTTAAACGTAGCCAATAAATTCAAGATATCTGTGAATATCAAGGAACAAAGCATCTATTATCTAATAAAACAATTTCTGACACTCACTTTTGTAATTCAGAAATTAAAATAACAGTAGCTACTGTTGCTTTAGATTAATTGTGTTTTCATTAGTAGTGTGGGTCACTCAGCAGCGTGGTGGGTGGCTTCGTGGATGTGGACTGGATGCCAATTAAGAAGACCTTGATTTCACTTTCTGGTTGGGTGATTGGGCAAATATTTTTCTGAGTTTCTAATTCTTTATAATTCTTTATGTGTAAAATGGCAGTAGTAGGAGAGCCTCCCCCGCATTGTTTGGGAGGCCAAATGACAGCATGATTGTGAAAAGCCCTTTGTAAACTGTAGCGTGTTTTAGAAAAAAAAAATGGTGGTGATATTTTCCAGAGTGTCAGAGGAACGTATACAACACAGGCCTGCCCCTGTTTGACCTGGAAATGCTAGTTCAGGGAACGCATTAACAACACAGCAGGAAACTTCTGCAGCGAAATCCTTTTGGAAACGAGAGACTGAATCCTACAGAATGAAAGAGAAATGGCAAACCAAACCTCATAGAGGTTCTCCTTGAAAGATGAAAAATTAACTCGGGGGTGAGAATGTGCACGACGGCCCCCGTCTTCAGCCTCCCGACACTTTCCTTCCCCAAAGCCATTTTAGTCAAAGGTCATGTGTGTGTCTTGTCAAAGGCCAGCTTCCAATGGAATCATTGTCCCTCGGGACAGCGGCCCCCTGACTACATCTGCATTGGAGAAATCCCAAAAGCAAACGGCCCAGTGCAAACAAGAGCAGTCCGCAGCAGCCGTCCCGAGAACAGCTCCCAGGTCGCGGGGCTGCAGCCCAGGCCGCGTCCGCAGCGCCCGGGCAGGAACAGGCGCCGAGACTCCCGCAGCATGACCCGCCACGCCGATCGGGTACGGTATGCGCCTCTCTCTACCCGTCCTCCATTGCTTGGGCTCCCGGGTCACAGCTGCCATTCTGTCAAGCAGAGAAACCTTGGAAAGGGCCTCCAGGTTTGCCGGAAAACGGTCCCTGTTGGGCTGCGTTCCGGTGCACTCAGCTGGAGCAATTTGCAGGCGCGCAAATGCGGAGCTCAACTCATTTCAAGTTTTCGTTGCCAGAGAATGAGTTTGTAAATACCGAGTTTGTCTCTGGTTTCTGGAAGGCGAGCCGGTCCGACTTGCACAGAAGGACTGTGGAGGACTCTCGGTTCACCACGGCTCCAGACTGTGCAAGCGGGCGACCCTCAGCCTTACCAGCTGCAGGGCACAGCGAGCTCTGTCCTCCTGGGCGGCGAGACGGCCGGGCTTCTTGTTTATTACCTGTGGGACCGTGGCTTGGCAAGAAGGACGGGGAGTTTTAAAACAATATGTTTAGTAAGGTCCTCTGGACTCCCACACTTGCCTCTAGGAAACACAATCATCTCCCTGAAGGAGGGAGCCCCTTCCCCACAATGCACCCCTCGCAGGCTCCACAAAGATGTTGATTGACCCGCACAATTCGGCACAGCCAGTCTCTTGGCTCTTTGTCCTCCTCTATTTGAACAAGTGTTCCAAACGGATCTGGCTAATTTTGGATAAGACTAGAGGGAGCCCTGGGTTTCAACTGATTATGGGTGCTTTTGATCTGGACTTGGAAATCTCCAAGGGCGAACTATGGGGAGCGTCCGCAGGGGCAGCGGGCACAGCTGGTCTTCAGGTGCGGAGCGGGGGTCAAAGGGTTCCAGCGATTGCTGAGCTTCCACACTCTGGTTTCGTTTTAACAAGGGAAGCACGAGCCACTTCTCACTGATAGGGGGAATGGAAACAAAAGCCGCTCTAGTGCCCAGCAGGATGGAGAGGGAACCCAGTTATGGTATTGCTTATGTATTTATCACATACCCAGTTCCACGGAGCACAGGAGGTTTTCTGCACTTCTGCTCATCAGGTATTTAATGGAACTTCTGGTTTCCCCTGCAGTGGTCACCTCTGGCTGTCACCTCAGTTTTCTACTCCTCTTCCCACTAAACTCCTTGAAAGAGTGGGTGGCATTTGCTGTCTCCTTGTCCTCACTACCCTTTTGCTCCTTCACACCCAGTCACCTGGCATCCACCCTCACCTCTGAGGGCCAACCTTTGGCAAGGCCGCCGAAGACCTCCTTGTAGCAAAACCGTAGAGCATTTTCAACTCCCCCCCACCCCCACGTACACACACAGCCTCTGTGTCATTTTGAACTATTGGTCCTTTCCTCTCTCTGTTTTTGACTGTGTCCTGGATGCTGCAATCCCATGCTTCCCTGGCTCCCTTCTGACCTTTTGAGTTATAATTTAATACTTAAAAGGCTTCACTTCATAAATGTTCGTGTGCACTGCTCTTTCTTCTTGACTCTCTTCGCTTCTCATCCTGCAGTCTCTCTGGATAATTTCATTCACTCCAGTGGCTTCAACCACTACATATACATGATGTCTCCCAAACCTAGCCTAATCTTTCTCCTAAAATTCCAGTCTCTACTTTGATGTCCCATAGAGCACCTTAAAATCAGCGAGTTAGGACCTGGATCTGTCTTCTCCCTTCTTCTCCCAGGCCTGCTCTTCCTCTTCTCTTTGCCACTGCTTAAATGGCATTCCTCAAGTTGTCCAAGTCAGACACACCAGAATCACCCTAGGTGACTTCTTACCTTTCATTCATGACAATCATCACCAAGCCCTGTCTACTCTTGTTGCTGAGTATAATTCATACACATAGTGGTGTCTCCACCTCTCCCACCACTGTTATAGTTATGGCTAGTATTCCCTCAAATTCCATTCTGGCCACAACTTCCCATTAGTCTCATTTGGGGCCAGTCTTGCCCAGCCCATACCTACATTTTGTCTCCACACTGTGTCAAATGATCTTTCTTATTTTTTGAGATAGAGTCTTGCTCTGTTGCCCAGACTGGATCACAGTGGTGCCATCTCAGCTCACTGCAACCTCCACTTCCCAGATTCAAGCAATCTCCTGCCTCCCAAGTAGCTGGGATTACAGGTGCCTGCCACCATGCCTGGGTAAATTTTTTTTTCTTTTTCTTTTTTTCTTTTCTTCTTTTTTTTTTTTTATTTGCATTTTTAGTAGAGACGGGGTTTCACCATGTTGGCCAGGCTGGTTTTGAACTCTTGACCTCAAGTCATTCACCCACCTCGGCCTCCCAAAGTGCTAGGATTACAGGCATGAGCCACCGTGCCCAGACTGTGTCAAATGATCTTTCCAAAATGTAATAGGATCATGCAGTTCTTTTTTGAAAAGTCTTCAGCAGATTCCCATTTTTATTTTCTTTCAAGAATAATTTTGGTGGATACATGTTCTCCACAGCTTGCCTTTTACCTTCCTCTTCATTTTTATATCTTACTACTCACTCCTTCTCCAGATTTTATGCACCATTTTTGTACATTTTATATACGTTTTGTCCATATCATATATGAATTTAGGGATGTTAAACTATTTATTAAATAAGACTTTCTTTCTGTACGTCTATGAGGTCTGTGTCTAACCTCTATTTTTATTTAGACCCAGCTGAAAGCCCCTTTCTCTTGGAAACTGTGCAGATCATCCTTCCCAATGGGTTACGTGGCCCCCTCTTGTTCTCCCAGAGCTTCCTTTATTCCTGTGGATCAGAGCACTTATCATTCTTTATTATAACTATCTATTTACTTGTCCATCCCACATCGGTCCTTAAGGATCAACTCTTTTTGTCTTAGTATCATTACAGTTAGTGCTTAGACCTAGCTGGGATGCTCAGTGAATTTCTGTGCAATTTTTGTGAATGACTATTTATGTTTAAGCATTGAATTAGATGACAGAGATACAGAAGCTTTCAGAAAAGTATAATCTATAATATGCTAAGGAATAAAGATTAAGCATGATTATCAGGGAAAACATAGTTTTCTACTTATTTAGCAATGGAAGGGTTTAGACTTTCTGGATATTTGAGAATAATGCCTTGAGTCTCTGGGTCTATCAGCTCCCTCTCTAATTCACATCTCAATGGGTGGGCTTCTCCTATTGCTATTGCACCTATCCTAACCTTCCCCAAGGAAGAGCTGCAAGAAAGACCTTTTGCAGTTTTGGCTCTGTTGACTTTGTGAAGGCAAAGGAATCTTCTTTAGGCTGGAACCTGGCTTGGGACAAGGACACTAAAGGCCTAGATAGGTAGGCTTCTAAGAGTCCTTTGATAAGCTTGATCCAGAGAAGGCATCCAGAACCTCAGAATGGGCCAGTGGGCAAGCCCTCTAAAAACTCTTTAGAAAGCGATGGAGAATTTGGGATGCTAGAGATAAGTAAATGCAGTTTTGATTTCCTAAAGAGAGAGATGTGTGCAATCTAAACCTTCAGACAGAAAGGTGAATGATGATTAACTTTGATAAGGAGTTATTTAAACTTGAAGTTGTTCTCAAACTGTTTGAGACCAAGGTCCTTTTCAGGTATGGATACACACTACTTAGTGTATCCATACACTAAGTAGAAAAAAATGCAGGATACACCACATATTGCACTTGGTATGAACTTTCAGTGGGTTCATTACAAGTCAACTCTGAGACTCTTTTGAGTTGTAATGAACCTCTGGTTAGGAATCTCTAATCAAAGGAATTAATTAATTCCACAGATATTTGGGAGAATGAAGTAGGTGGTGAATAGTGGAGTCAGCATAAGTCAAATTATGCATGTTTTCTTTTTTGAGATAATCCCAATATCATGTGTGCTAATGACCATGAACTTGGAGTCACAGGACCTGGGCTCACATCCCTGCTCTGGCACTTGCTACTTGTGTAGTTTTCTGAGAGATGGTTTTATTATCTATTAAAAAAGAATAATAGGTACTGGAAGATTTAACTAAAATAAAGTATGTGAATGCACCTGGAACATGGTTATACTCAATAAACTTTAATCAGTTGATAACACTGATTTCAGGAAGGCACAGATTCTGTCATCTTCTTCTGGATTAGAAAAGTGCATATGTCACAATAGCAAAGACTTGGAACCAACCCAAATGTTATCAGTCTATCAATGATAGACTGGATTAAGAAAGTGTGACACCATGGAATACTATGCAGCCATAAAAAGGATAAGTTAATGTCCTTTGTAGGGACATGGATGAAGCTGGAAACCATCATTCTCAGCAAACTATCGCAAGGACAAAAAACCTAACACTGCATGTTCTCACTTATAGGTGGGAATTGAACAATGAGATCACTTGGACACAGGAAGGGGAACATCACACACAGGGGCCTGTTGTGGGCTGGGGGGAGGGGGGAGGGATAGCATTAGGAGATATACCTAATGTAAATGACGAGTTAATGGGTGCAGCACAGCAACATGGCACATGTATACATATGTAACAAACCTGCACATTGTGTACATGTACCCTAGAACTTAAAGTATAATAATAATAATAATAAAAAAAGAAAAGTGCATATGGGCTGGATTAATGACTGGTTGAATGCATTTGTTAAAGGAGAGCTGACTAACATATGGATTGACATGTGAATGTCTTTAGTGGCATGCTACTGGGCTCTGTCTTCATTCCTGTTTATTCAGCATCACTGATATCTATAAAGGCGTAATATAAGGCTCCCTTTTGCTAAGAGAAAAGGCATAAGGATTAGGAGTCCAAAAGTTATCAATAAGTTATAATCTGTTTTGACTTTTAATTTTTGGGGTGTGTGTGCAGAGAGGGATATAAAAAGTCTTGTGCATGGATCCCAAAAGTCAATTGCAAATGATTAGGTATGTGTGTATGTGTATGACAGAGGGGGATAGGAAGGAGAGGGAGAGGGAAAGGGAGATTGAGAAAGGAAGAGACAGAGAGGAAGAGACAGAAAGGTAGAGAGAGGTGGTGGCTGCATATAGTTAAGGTTTAGAGATTTAAACTGATGATAAAATCAATAGTGATATGTTTCTTTTAAAACAGAGTTTTGTTGTATTAAAAGAGGTCTAGAGACCAGGTGCTCATGCCTGTAATCCCAGCACTTTGGGAGGCGGAGGCGGGTGGATCACGAGGGCAAGAGATGGAGACCATCCTGGCCAACATGGTGAAACCGTGTCTATGCTAAAAATACAAAAATTAGCTGGGCGTGGTGGCAGGTGCCTGTAGTCCCAGGTACTCGGGAGGCTGAGGCAGGAAAGGTGGAGGTTGCAGTGAGCCGAGGTTGCACCACTGCACTCCAGCCGGGGTGACAGAGTGAGACTCTGTCTCAATAAAAAAAAAAAAAGAAAGAAAGAAAGAAAAAGAGGTCTAGAGTATAGAACATGAGACATGATAGTCATCGCACTCTGTATTGTTCAGACCGTATTCAGAACAATTGTATCTAGTTCTGCGTGCCATACATTAATTTATTAGCAACTGTATTGTCTATTATTATCTGAGCACCTACTATGTGACAACCACTCTGCTAGATGTTGAAGGCAACAGTGCTGAAGAAGACCCACTCTCATGGTATTTACAACGGAGCAGAGGTGTTCGTTGAGGAACCAGGTGATTTTAATTCAATATTTTACTTGCTTTGATAGGGGAAGCTTAGGTCCCCATGAGACCACCTGAGAAGGGATATTTAATCTAGACTTAATGGGACCAGGGTAAACATTCTATAGGAAGTGATGTCTACATTGAGACCCAAAGGCTGAGTACAGATGAGGGTGAAGGTGATGGAGGGAAGAGGGCCCCAAGGAGAGGTGTCAGTACCTTCAGTGGGCTGTGGAAGGGACTAAAGAAGGAATGCAAGAGAGGGGCGGGGATGAGAGAAATGAGACTGGAATGGTGACTGAGGCCAGAATGACATGACACTGTCCTTCTTGAAGCTGTAATTGATCTTTACGAAAATGGGGAGTCCATGAAGTTTGTAAGCAGGGCAGTGTCACAATCGGTTTGGGGTCTTGGAAAGATCAATCTTGCTGCAATATGAACAATGAGTTGGAAGGATGGCTGGTAAGAGAGAGACCACTTAGGAGGCGCTGTGTCATATAAGCAAGAAAAGATGGTGGCCCTAAACAAAAGGATAGCAGGGAAGGTGATAAGAGTGGATTCAAAAGCTAATTAGGAGTTATAAGAGTATGGTGACAGTCTGCAGGAATGCTGTAGGAAGGGTGGGTGCAGGACATTTAACCTGTAAAAGAGAAGATTTAGAGGGTCACAATGTCTGTCTTTCCCTCTAATGTGGAAGGGAGATAATCATTGTATTTGTCTTTGAGAGGGCAGGATGAATGAATGAATGAACCAAATGAATAAGAGACACAAGGAGATACATTTCAGCTCAATACAATAAAGAATTTTCTAACAGGCATCCCAAGGCAACGAGTTCTTTGTCACAGAGAAATTTAAACAAAGGCTTGATAACAATTCTTGGAAAAGTTGGAGAGACAGGAATATGGTTAGCCAGGCTGGAGGGCATTGACATTTCTTTTCAACCCTAGGATTTCAAGATTCTGTGTATAAAGTTCACATATCTGAGCTTGGCATTTAAGGCGTCCTGGGATTGGTTTCCTGGTACGGTCCTAGTGTATGCTTTTGTTTCCTGCAGCTATTAACAGCAGCCTTTTTCATGCTTGAAGGGGTCTTAGTTTGAACAATAAATTTTATGACCATCCAGCTCTATGACTTGATTTTCCTCCCTCGACCACTGACGTTCTTTTAGAACTCCCATGAACTACTCATACTAAACTATTTGTTACTCTCAGAGTAGACCAGGCATTTTACTACAAGTCAGTTTACTTATGCCATTTCCTGTGTCAGGAATGCCCTTGCTCTCCATTATCTGTGTACCTCCTAGAAAATATACCTTTTCATTAAGTCCTAATCTAAATCAAATGCTAAGTCCTTCTTTAAGCGCCTTTTTTTTTTTTTTTTTTAAGACAGTTTTGCTCTTGTTGTCCAGGCTGGAATGCAATTGCAATGGCCTGATCTTGGCTCACCACAACCTCCGCCTCCTGGGTTCAAGTGATTCTCCTGCCTCAGCCTCCCAGATAGCTAGGATTACAGGCATGTGTCACCATGCCTGGCTAATTTTGTGTTTTTAGTAGAGATGGGGTTTCTCCATGTTGGTCAGGCTGGTCTTGAACTCCTGACCTCAGGTGATCTGCCCGCCTCGACCTCCCAAAGTGCTAGGATAACAGGTGTGAGCCACCACACCTGGTCTTTTATCTTTTTGAATTGTCTTTTTATAATGTGATAGGTTGCATTATATTGCTGAATATATAATTATTTTTATACTTTTTTGAGCTTTTCCCTAAATTATCATCTCCTAGAAGTAAGGTACTAAGATCTTTGAAAAACACAGTAACCCATTAGAATGAATGGTGCTTTGTTTGAAGCAATAAACTTCCAGAGGGAAATTTTCATTTATTAAAAAAGGTCTTGGCCGGGCGCGGTGGCTCAAGCCTGTAATCCCAGCACTTTAGGAGGCCGAGACGGGCGGATCACGAGGTCAGGAGATCGAGACCATCCTGGCTAATACGGTGAAACCCTGTCTCTACTTAAAAATACAAAAAACTAGCCGGGCGACGAGGCGGGCGCCTGTAGTCCCAGCTACTCGGGAGGCTGAGGCAGGAGAATGGCGTAAACCCAGGAGGCGGAGCTTGCAGTGAGCTGAGATCCGGCCACTGCACTCCAGCCTGGGTGGCAGAGCAAGACTCCGTCTCAAAAAAAAAAAAAAAAAAAAAAAAAAAAAAAAAAAGGTCTTATTTTCATTATATGAGTGATGCATGCATTTTGTGGAAAAAAGAATCAAAAAAGGCAAGTATGAAAAAGAAACAAAAATTATCTACAATCTCACTATTTAGAGATAAGCATATTAACTAATTAATTATATCCCTTCTATATTCTTCTATGGGTATGTAGTCTTTTTTTTTTTTTTTTTTTTTTTGAGACGGAGTCTCGCTCTGTCACCCAGGCTGGAGTGCAGTGGCCAGATCTCAGCTCACTGCAAGCTCTGCCTCCCGGGTTCACACCATTCTCCTGCCTCAGCCTCCCGAGTAGCTGGGACTACAGGCGCTGCCACCTCGCCCGGCTAGTTTTTTGTATTTTTAGTAGAGACGGGGTTTCACCGTGTTAGCCAGGATGGTCTCGATCTCCTGACCTCGTGATCCGCCCGTCTCGTCCTCCCAAAGTGCTGGGATTACAGGCTTGAGCCACCGCGCCCGGCCGGGTATGTAGTCTTAAAATTGGAATTGTCCATAGCCTTCTGTAACCTGCTTGTCTTTAACAGCGTACCATGAATATCGCCCCATGCCATTATATATTTTTCAAAAACATAATCTTCAATGGTGCCTTGTATTCTAGATGTAGCTGCCTCATGATTTGTCTGGCAAACTCCTGCTCGATATCAGGCTATTTCCACATTTTTGATGTTGCAAAAAGAGCTATAATAACCAACGCCCAAGAGAAACATTCATGCATCCATTTGGTCTGGAACATTTATATTTTTCTAAGATGGCAAGACAATTATTGATGGAAAGAAGGATATTGAGTCACTAAGAAAGCATGAGTTAAAAACAAAAAGGGCTAACTTTGCTTTTAAAAACATCATTTTTGTTTTATGTTACATATATCGATTATATATGAGATTTTTATATGTGTGTATATACTTCTTAGTCCTATAAGTTAATGGAGGTAGCTTGTCTCTTTTGGAAATGTGTAAACAATCTGTAGGCTAAGTACAGGAGGGATTGATAACTGATAAGTAAATGTCTTGAACAAAAAATTGAGTCTGAAATCTAAAAACTTCAGTGTTTTTGTATCAATGTGAGACATTGTTCATTAGCTAAATATAAGGGAAAGTGACATGTTTGCTACAGAATAAAGATATTTTCGTGAAAAGAGGGGCACTGCCTAGTGTTTTGGTGTTTGGAGAAGGTATTACAGACTTGAATCCTTATTCCAAAGTAAATAATTTATCATCTTAAAGCAGAAGGTGTCCATTGTAGAGTGGAATGTTTTTATCTGAGGAGAAGCAGGCTTTGGGACACACTCTGAACCCATTTGACCGCTTTTTAATAGAATAAATGAAAGATGTTGTTATGGGTCGAATTGTATCCTCTCTCAATTCAAATGTTGAGGTCATAATCCCCAGTTCCTTAGAAGGTGACCTTATTTAGAGACAGAGTCTTCAGAAAGGTATTCAAATTAAAGTAAGTCATGAGGATGGGTCCTAACCCAATATGACTGATTTCTGTATAAAAAGGAGAGATGTAGACACAGGAACAGACACAGGGAATAGATGGCCATCTACAAGCCATGGAGTGAAACCTCAGAAGAAACTAACCTTGCCGACCGACACCTTGATCTCAGACTTCTCATCTCCAGAATGTGAGAGGATGTGTTTCATTGCCTTTTGTTGTTGTTGTTGTTTTGTTTTTGTTTTGACTCACTGCAACCTCCACCTTCTAGATTTAAGCGATTCTCCTGCCTCAGCCTCCCAAGTAGCTGGGACTACAGTCGTGTTCTACCACACCCGGCTAATTTTTGTATTTTTAGTAGAGATGGAGTTTTACCATGTTGGCCAGGTTGGTCTCGAACTCTGACCTCAAGTGATCCGCCTACCTCTTTCTCCCACAGTGCTGGGATAACAGGTGTGAGCTACTGAGCCCTGCTGATACATTTCATTGTTTAAGCCCCCCGCTACTTTCTTATATGGCAGCCTGAGCTAACTAACACACATTTCTTGAAAGCATAATGTCCTTAGCATGGTTTCAGCCGGTAACACTCAGTACAACATTATTTCACTTTCCAGTCACCGGAGAGTTTGCTCTTCTTCATAGAAATGATCGGGACAGTGCTTTGTAATTTCACAACTTGCAAAGCATTTTCATTTCTATTATCTCCTTGACCCTGACCAAAACCTATGAGATGGGAATTCTCTTCCTCTCTGTTTTAGAGAGAGAAAACAGAAGTTCAGAGAGACTAAGTGAATTTTTCAAGGCTGCACAGCTTGGAAGTGGTAGTGCTGAAATTCAAACATGGGTCTTCTGATGGTAAATATTGTGCTCTTTTAATTAAAACTCAATGCATTCATCTTCATGGACATGTCAAATATCATCTTCCTTCTCCGAAGTTTGAAAAGACATAGATTGTAGCATGCTGAGCCACATCTCCCCATTTTTATAACTTTCATGATAGTGATTTTATAAGCCTTCTTGTTGGAATATATCTGAAGCCTGAAGGCACCTAGTGTGCCTGCGTCATCATTATCAAATATTTACCAGGAATCCTTGATTTAGGCCCCTGTGTTTACTTGCAAAGAATATTTCGTCTCCACTTTGGAGCTTTGTTTACTGACAAAATAGGCTTTCTCAGTACACAGTTTGATTACCCACAAATCCAACTGCAAAACTTTGGATATGTTGGATATATTTGAGTTTTTCCGTCATTAATATCGTTCAGATATTAATTCAACATAGTGGTGCGAGGGACGCCTACATTTTCCTGGAAGCTGCTCGACTTTAATCAGTAGGAACAAATGCAAGATTATTGTACTTTTTCCTTGGGTGACCTAAGCTTGTTCTTGGCATCCGTGAGTGTAGAGTGCAGGGATGTCTCAGAGTGTTTCAGTGGCTTCTACACAGGGGAGTTATTAGTTTTTAACCTTGGGGATAATTCCATAAGAATGCAATTCTTTTCCTCCCTGAAAGAACAAAATATTTGCTTATCTTAGGTTATCCCTGTTATGCAATAAAACCAGTGGTTCCCAGATAGTGAAACTCTAAGAGATCTATAGGTAGGGTTGTTAGATTTAGCAAAACTCAAAAAAGACAAAAACAACAAAATCCCAGGATGCCCCAGTTAAATTTCAATTTCAGATAAACAATGTATACTGTTTTAGGATAAATACATCCCTGATATTGAAAATACTAAAAAAGTATTGTATCTGGCAACTCTATCTGTAAGACAATTTTGTGGGTGGAGTATTAATAATTCTTCTATATTTTAAAAGTCTATGAAAATTATGCATTTACCCAAGTAAGACTCCAGAGGTTATTGACAATGTGTTAAATTTCCTTGAGTTTGGTTGGGGTTTTTTTTTTTTTTTTTTGACCTAACTTGAAAAAGCACTGCTCATCTCATGTGGGAACCACAACAATTATACTACCCCTTTTCTTTTCTTTTCTTTTCTTTTTCTTTTTCTTTTTCTTTTTCCTTTTCCTTTTTTCTTCCTTCCTTCCTTCCTTCCTTCCTTTCTTTTTCTTTTCTTTTTTTTTTTGACAGAGTCTCTCACTCTGTTGCACAGGCTGGAGTACAGCAGCGCAATCTCAGCTCTCTGGAACCTCCAACTCCCAGATTCAAGTGATTCTCCTGCCTCAGCACCCTGAGCAGCTGGGATTACAGGTGTGTGCCACCACACCTGGTCAATTTTTAAAAAAAATATGTTTGGTAGAGACAGGGTTTCACTATGTTGGCCAGGCTGATCTTGAACTCCTGACCTCAAGTGATCCTCCCACCTTGGCCTCTCAAAGTCCTGGGATTACAGGCGTGAGGCACCATGCCCGGCCTATACTACCCATTTTCAATGACTTGTATTCTAGGGATCATGCAAAGCCCATATGTTATCTCTTGCAACGCTCAAAATCAGGGGTTGGTTAACTATGGCCTGCAGGCCAGATATTATCCTGCCTGTTTTTGTTGTTTTCTCCAGCACATGTCAAAGTTTTATTTCACACTTGCAAAGCAAAAGAGAGTGAAAAGAAAAAGCTGGTTCACAAAAACAGTCTTAGGAAAGGGCGCTATTAGAAACAGAAATATGTAGATCTGTAAATCTCAAATTTCAGCTGCATCAGAATCGCCTGGAGGGCTTGCTTGAACACCTGCTGCTGAGCCCCACCCTTCAAGTTTCTGATCCAGTAGGTCGGGTGTGGCCAGAGGATTTACATTTCTAACTAGTTCCCAGATAATGCTATTTTGACTGGTTTGGGATCACACTTTGAAACCCATTGGTCTAGATTCTAAATAAAATTATTTGTTTATATATCTATGCAATTTGCTTTATTGTTTATTTAATTGACAAATAAAAATTGTATGTATGAGATACAACGTGATGTTTTGATACATGTATACACTGGTGAATGTATACATATAAAACTAATTAACATTGGTTTATCACCTCACATCCTTATCATTGGTGATAAGAATGTTTAAAATCCATTCCCTTAGCAATTTTCAAGTATATAATACATTATTATGCCTTAGTCACCATGCTGTATAACAGATCTCCAGAACCTATTCCTCCTGGAGGAACAAGATTTCTTTTCTTTTTTTTTTTTTTTTTTTTTTGCTTCTTTTTTTTTTTTTTTTATTATACTTTAAGTTCTAGGGTACATGTGCATGACGTTTATATCATGTATAACTCCCCAATGCAATCCCTCCCTCCTCCCCCCTCCCCATGATAGGCCCCAGTGTGTGATGTTCCCCTTCCCGAGTCCAAGTGATCTCATTGTTCAGTTCCCACCTATGAGTGAGAACATGCGGTGTTTGGTTTTCTCTTCTTGTGATAGTTTGCTAAGAATGATGGTTTCCAGCTGCATCCATGTCCCTACAAAGGACGCAAACTCATCCTTTTTGATGGCTGCATAGTATTCCATGGTGTATATGTGCCACATTTTCTTAATCCAGTCTGTCACAGATGGACATTTGGGTTGATTCCAAGTCTTTGCTATTGTGAATAGTGCCGCAATAAACAAACGCGTGCATGTGTCTTTGTAGTAGAGTAATTATAATCCTTTGGGTATATACCCAGTAGTGGGATGGCTGGGTCATATGGTACATCTAGTTCTAGATCCTTGAGGAATCGCCATACTGTTTTCCATAATGGTTGAACTAGTTTACAATCCCACCAACAGTGTAAAAGTGTTCCTATTTCTCCACATCCTCTCCAACACCTGTTGTTTCCTGACTTCTTAATGATTGCCATTCTAACTGGTGTGAGATGGTATCTCATTGTGGTTTTGATTTGCATTTCTCTGATGGCCAGTGATGATGAGCATTTTTTCATGTGTCTGTTGGCTGTATGGATGTCTTCTTTTGAGAAATGTCTGTTCATATCCTTTCCCCACTTTTTGATGGGGTTGTTTGCTTTTTTCTTGTATATTTGTTTGAGTTCTTGGTAGATTCTGGATATTAGCCCTTTGTCAGATGAGTAGGTTGCAAAAATTTTTTCCCATTCTGTAGGTTGCCTGTTCACTCTGATGGTAGTTTCTTTGGCTGTGCAAAAGCTCTTTAGTTTAATTAGATCCCATGTGTCAATTTTGCTTTTGCTGCCGTTGCTTTTGGTGTTTTAGACATGAAGTCCTTGCCCATGCCTATGTCCTGAATGGTACTACCTAGATTTTCTTCTAGGGTTTTTATGGTATTAGGTCTAACATTTAAGTCTCTAATCCATCTTGAATTAATTTTCGTATAAGGGGTAAGGAAAGGATCCAGTTTCAGCTTTCTACTTATGGCTAGCCAATTTTCCCAGCACCATTTATTAAATAGGGAATCCTTTCCCCATTTCTTGTTTCTCTCAGGTTTGTCAAAGATCAGATGGCTGTAGATGTGTGGTATTATTTCTGAGGACTCTGTTCTGTTCCATTGGTCTATATCTCTGTTGTGGTACCAGTACCATGCTGTTTTGGTTACTGTAGCCTTGTAGTATAGTTTGAAGTCAGGTAGCGTGACGCCTCCAGCTTTGTCCTTTTGACTTAGGATTGTCTTGGCAATGCGGGCTCTTTTTTGGTTCCATATGAACTTTAAAGCCGTTTTTTCCAATTCTGTGAAGAAAGTCATTGGTAGCTTGATGGGGATGGCATTGAATCTATAAATCACCTTGGGCAGTATGGCCATTTTCACGATATTGATTCTTCCTATCCATGAGCATGGTATGTTCTTCCATTTGTTGTGTCCTCTTTGATTTCACTGAGCAGTGGTTTGTAGTTCTCCTGGAAGAGGTCCTTTACATCCCTTGTAAGCTGGATTCCTAGGTATTTGATTCTCTTTGAAGCAATTGTGAATGGAAGTTGATTCCTGATTTGGCTCTCTGCTTGTCTGTTACTGGTGTATAAGAATGCTTGTGATTTTTGCACATTAATTTTGTATCCTGAGACTTTGCTGAAGTTGCTTATCAGCTTAAGCAGATTTTGGGCTGAGACAATGGGGTTTTCTAAATATACAATCATGTCATCTGCAAACAGGGACAATTTGACTTCTTCTTTTCCTAACTGGATACCCTTGATTTCTTTCTCTTGCCTGATTGCCCTAGCCAGAACTTCCAACACTATGTTGAATAGGAGTGGTGAGGGAGGGCATCCCTGTCTTGTGCCAGTTTTCAAAGGGAATTTTTCCAGTTTTTGCCCATTCAGTATGATATTAGCTGTGGGTTTGTCATAAATAGCTCTTATTATTTTGAGGTACGTTCCATCAATACCAAATTTATTGAGCGTTTTTAGCATAAAGGGCTGTTGAATTTTGTCAAAAGCCTTTTCTGCATCTATTGAGATAATCATGTGGTTCTTGTCTTTGGTTCTGTTTATATGCTGGATTACGTTTATTGATTTGCGAATGTTGAACCAGCCTTGCATCCCAGGGATGAAGCCCACTTGATCATGGTGGATAAGCTTTTTGATGTGCTGCTGAATCCGGTTTGCCAGTATTTTATTGAGGATTTTTGCATCGATGTTCATCAGGGATATTGGTCTAAAATTCTCTCTTTTTGTTGTGTCTCTGCCAGGCTTTGGTATCAGGATGATGTTGGCCTCATAAAAAGAGTTAGGGAGGATTCCCTCTTTTTCTATTGATTGAAATAGTTTCAGAAGGAATGGTACCAGCTCCACCTTGTACCTCTGGTAGAATTCAGCTGTGAATCCATCTGGTCCTGGACTTTTTTTGGTTGGTAGGCTATTAATTGTTGCCTCAATTTCAGAGCCTGCTATTGGTCTATTCAGGGATTCAACTTCTTCCTGGTTTAGTCTTGGGAGAGTGTAAGTGTCCAGGAAATTATCCATTTCTTCTAGATTTTCTAGTTGATTTGCGTAGAGGTGTTTATAGTATTCTCTGATGGTAGTTTGTATTTCTGTGGGGTCGGTGGTGATATCCCCTTTATCATTTTTTATTGCGTCTATTTGATTCCTCTCTCTTTTCTTCTTTATTAGTCTAGCTAGCGGTCTGTCAATTTTGTTGATCTTTTCAAAAAACCAACTCCTGGATTCATTGATTTTTTGGAGGGTTTTTTGTGTCTCTATCTCCTTCAGTTCTGCTCTGATCTTAGTTATTTCTTGCCTTCTGCTAGCTTTTGAATGTGTTTGCTCTTGCCTCTCTAGTTCTTTTAATTGTGATGTTAGAGTGTCAATTTTAGATCTCTCCTGCTTTCTCTTGTGGGCATTTAGTGCTATAAATTTCCCTCTACACACTGCTTTAAATGTGTCCCAGAGATTCTGGTATGTTGTATCTTTGTTCTCATTGGTTTCAAAGAACATCTTTATTTCTGCTTTCATTTCGTTATGTACCCAGTAGTCATTCAGGAGCAGGTTGTTCAGTTTCCATGTAGTTGAGCGGTTTTGATTGAGTTTCTTAGTCCTGAGTTCTAGTTTGATTGCACTGTGGTCTGAGAGACAGTTTGTTATAATTTCAGTTCTTGTACATTTGCTGAGGAGTGCTTTACTTCCAATGATGTGGTCAATTTTGGAATAAGTGCGATGTGGTGCTGAGAAGAATGTATATTCTGTTGATTTGGGGTGGAGAGTTCTATAGATGTCTATTAGGTCCGCTTGGTGCAGAGATGAGTTCAATTCCCGGATATCCTTGTTAACTTTCTGTCTCGTTGATCTGTCTAATGTTGACAGTGGAGTGTTGAAGTCTCCCATTATTATTGTATGGGAGTCTAAGTCTCTTTGTAGGTCTCTAAGGACTTGCTTTATGAATCTGGGTGCTCCTGTATTGGGTGCATATATATTTAGGAGAGTTAGCTCTTCCTGTTGAATTGATCCCTTTACCATGATGTAATGGCCTTCTTTGTCTCTTTTGATCTTTGATGGTTTAAAGTCTGTTTTATCAGAGACTAGGATTGCAACCCCTGCTTTTTTTTGTTCTCCATTTGCTTGGTAGATCTTCCTCCATCCCTTTATTTTGAGCCTATGTATGTCTCTGCATGTGAGATGGGTCTCCTGAATACAGCAGACTGATGGGTCTTGACTCTTGATCCAGTTTGCCAGTCTGTGTCTTTTAATTGGAGCATTTAGTCCATTGACATTTAAGGTTAATATTGTTATGTGTGAACTTGATCCTGTCATTATGATATTAACTGGTTATTTTGCTCGTTAGTTGATGCGGTTTCTTCCTAGCCTCGATGGTCTTTACATTTTGGCATGTTTTTGCAATGGCTGGTACCGCTTGTTCCTTTCCATGTTTAGGGCTTCCTTCAGGGTCTCTTGTAAGGCAGGCCTGGTGGTGACAAAATCTCTAAGCATTTGCTTATCTGTAAAGGATTTTATTTCTCCTTCACTGATGAAGCTTAGTTTGGCTGGATATGAAATTCTGGGTTGAAAATTCTTTTCTTTAAGAACGTTGAATATTGGCCCCCACTCTCTTCTGGCTTGTAGAGTTTCTGCCGAGAGGTCTGCTGTTATTCTGATGGGCTTCCCTTTGTGGGTAACCCGACCTTTCTCTCTGGCTGCCCTTAAGATTTTTTCCTTCATTTCAACTTTGGTGAATCTGGCAATTATGTGTCTTGGAGTTGCTCTTCTGGAGGAGTATCTTTGTGGCGTTCTCTGTATTTCCTGAATTTGAATGTTGGCCTGCCCTACTAGGTTGGGGAAGTTCTCCTGGATGATATCCTGAAGAGTGTTTTCCAACTTGGTTCCATTTTCCCCCTCACTTTCAGGCACCCCAATCAGACGTAGATTTGGTCTTTTTACATAATCCCATACTTCTTGCAGGCTTTGTTCATTTCTTTTTCTTCTTTTTTCTTTTGTTTCTCTTCTCGCTTCATTTCATTCATTTGATCCTCAATCGCTGATACTCTTTCTTCCAGTCGATCGAGTCGGTTACTGAAGCTTGTGCATTTGTCACGTATTTCTCGTGTCATGGTTTTCATCTCTGTCATTTCGTTTATGATCTTCTCTGCATTAATTAATCTAGCTGTCAATTCTTCCACTTTTTTTTCAAGATTTTTAGTTTCTTTGCGCTGGGTACGTAATTCCTCCTTTAGCTCTGAGAGGTTTGATGGAGTGAAGCCTTCTTCTCTCGTCTCGTCAAAGTCATTCTCTGACCAGCTTTGATCCGTTGCTGGCGATGGGCTGTGCTCCTTTGCAGGGGGAGATGCGCTCTTATTTTTTGAATTTCCAGCTTTTCTGCCCTGCTTCTTCCCCATCTTTGTGGTTTTATCTGTCTCTGGACTTTGATGATGGTGACGTACGGATGGGGTTTTGGTATAGGTGTCCTTCCTGTTTGATAGTTTTCCGTCTGACAGTCAGAAGGACTGTCTGTTGGTCTGTTGGAGATTGCTTGAGGTCCACTCCAGACCCTGTTTGCCTGGGTATCAGCAGCAGAGGTTGCCGAAGATAGAATATTGCTGAACAGCGAGTGTACCTGTCTGATTCTTTCTTTGGAAGTTTCCTCTCAGGGGTGACGCCACCCTGTGAGGTGTGGGGTGTCAGACTGCCCCTAGTGGGGGATGTCTCCCAGCTAGGCTACTCAGGGGTCAGGGACCCACCTGAGCAGGCAGTCTGTCCGTTCTCGGATCTCAACCTCCGCGTTAGGAGATCCACGGCTCTCCCCAAAGCTGTCAGACAGAGTCGTTCGCGTCTGCACCGCCCCCGCTCTTTCCCCTAATGGGCTGCAGCTGTGCGCTGTCCGCAGAGGTAGAGTCTACAGAGACAGGCAGGCTTCCTTGAGCTGCTGTGAGCTCCACCCAGTTGGAGCTTCCCAGCGGCTTTGTTTACCTACTTAAGCCTCAGCAATGGCGGGCGCCCCTCCCCCAGCCTCGCTGCTGCCTTGCGGATAGATCGCCGCAGACGGCTGTGTTAGCAGTGAGGGAGGCTCCGTGGGCGTGGGACCCTCCCGGCCAGGTGTGGGATATATTCTCCTGGTGTGCCTGTTCCTTAAAGCGCAGTATTGGGGTGGGAGTTACCCGATTTTCCAGGTGTTGTGTGTCTCAGTTCCCCTGGCTAGGAAAAAGGGATTCCTTTCCCCCTTGCGCTTCCAGGTGAGGCGATGCCTCGCCCTGCTTCAGCTCACGCTGGTCAGGCTGCAGCAGCTGACCAGCACCGATTGTCCGGCACTCCCTAGCGAGATGACCCCAGTACCTCAGTTGAAAACGCAGAAATCACCGGTCTTCTGTGTCGCTCGCGCTGGGAGTTGGAGACTGGAGCTGCTCTTATTCGGCCATCTTGCTCCGCCCCCCAAGATTTCTTTTCTAACTAAAACTTTGTGCCCTTTGACCACCACCTTCCCATTTCTCCCACCCCTAGCCTCTGTAACCACCATCCTATTCTCTGCTTGTATAAGTTTGATTTTTTTAGATTCCACATATAAATGCAATCATGTGGTATTTGTCTTTCTGTGCCTGGCTTATTTCATTAAGCATAATGTCCTCCAGGTTCATCCAGATTGTTGCAAATGACAGGCTGTCATTCTTGTTTAGGGCTGCATTGTATTCCATTGTGTATATATACCACATTTTTCTTTATCAATTCATCTGCTGATGGACACTTAAGTTGATTCCATATTTTGGCTATTGTGATTAATGCTGCAATAAACATAGGAGAGCAGATATCTCTTCAACGTGCTGATTTCATTTCCTTTGGACATACACCTGGTAGTGGGATTGCTAGATCATATGGCAGTTCTATTTTTAATGGTTTGAGAAGTCCCTACACCATTTTACTTAATGATTGTGCTGATTTACAATTCCACGAACAGTGCACAAGGGTTTCCTTTTCTCCACACCCTAGCCAACACTTACTGTCTTTCATGTTTTTGATAGTAGCTATTCTAACAGGTCCAAGGTGATAGTTCACTGTGGTTTTGCTTTGCATTTCCCTGATGATTAGTGATGTTGAGCACCTTTCCTGTACCTGTTGGCCTTTTATGTATCTTCTTTTGAGAAATGTCTGTTCAGGTTCTTCATTCATTATTTTTTATTTTACTTTAAGTTCTGGAATACATGTGCTGAATGTGCAGGTTTGTTACATTGGTGTACATGTGTCATGGTGGTTTGCTGCACCTGTCAACCCGTCATCTAGGTTTTAAGCCCCACAAGCATTAGGTATATGTCCTAATGCTCTCCCTCCCCTTGCCCCTCAGCCCCCGACGGTCCCTGGTGTATGATGTTTCCCTCCCTGTGTCCGTGTGTTCTCGTTGTTCAACTCCCACTTATGAGTGAGAACATGCGGTGTTTGGTTTTCTGTTCCTGTGGTAGTTTGCTAAGGATGGTGGTTTCCAGCTTCATCTTTATATCAGGTTGTTTTCTTGCTATTGTATATTTTGGATCTTAGCCCCTTATCAGACGTATGGCTTATAAATATTTTCTGTGAATATTTCCGTAGGTTGTCTCCTCACTCTGTTGAAGGTTTCCTTTGTTGTGCAGCTGCCTTCTTTTTGTGTAAATAAAATTTTAAAGTAACGTAGCTACCCCATTTGTTTCCATACAGTTCGTGACCACTTTCACGCTACAACAGCAAGCTGAGTTGTTGTGACAGGGATCTCTGTATGGCACACAAGACCTAAAATGTTTTTCTCGCCCTTTACAGAAACTTTGCATACGACTGCTCAAAACTGTCTTTGAAGCAGTACTGTTCTTCTTATTTCTAGAATGAAACAAATGGAAAGCTGAAACTTGAGAAAGGTCTCACAGTTCTTAGAATTCAAACCAAGATCTGTTTGAATTCCAAAGCTTCTTCTGCTCAGAAGCTAACCCAAGAGGGGCTGGTTGTTTGTTACCTTTGTCCTAAATTGATAAACAAAGGGGAAACTGATTTGTGACTTCTTGTTAAATACTGTCCTTTTCAAAGACAAAACAGATGGTATAGTGTAGTGGTGACGTTCTCAGGCTCTGGGGCCACACTCTTTACATCCCAGCTCCCCCAATTCATTCCTCTGTATTTCAGCTTCTACCCCTATAAATTACAGATAATGATAGTACCTATTTGCATGATTGTTTCCAGGTTTAAATGAGATCACATCTGAAAAGAAATTATAAAAGCACTTGACATGTGGTCCACACGACATTTGTTATTTTAATTTCAAATAACTATTTTTTCAAAGTAGGGAGCCTATGGAAATGAAAACAAAGAGCCTGGAAAGGTTGTCAACCAAAGCATCTCCTGTGGCTGGTTGTTAGAACATTTCCACCAGGAAGTTTCTAGAGCACAGTGGCCCCTCTTTTTCAGAAGATAGCTAGGAGAGATACTTTTTCAGTTTCTCAATATTTATATGTATACTTATACTTTGGCCTGACCACATTTCTTAGTCCCTTGGCCAGTCAGGGTTGCCTTGAAAAGGCCTGTGGTGAGATAAGATGTTTATCCAGTGATTCCTGGACCCTGAACCTCTTATTATTGTTACCCCTGATATTTATAGTCCCAAAAGCTATTCCCAGTGGCTCCAGATTGATTAAAAATGTAGTCAGGGCTGCCAGAGAATGGCCTTCTTAAATAATACAAGACAAGCAGTTTTCTTCAGAAACACCTCAATTTGATCCTTAGGCAAAAGCAAGAAAAGCTATCAGTTTTTTCACTGATATTCTTCATCCTTTGAAGCATATTTTCTTATGGAATCACTAGGAATAAAATCTGTGTGTTGTGTGTTAAGCATATTAGAATGGCCTTGATCGTCTGAAGAGATTAGGAGATAAAGTCGTTCCCTGAGACGGATGGGAATGGAAGGCTTGAGACATTGTCCATGAACTAGTCAGTGGATAGATAATATGATGTAGTCAAAGTCCTGGCAGGGAAGCCTGGAGGCTTTGCTGAAGTGAAGCATCGTGAATGCATGAATGTGTGTGGATAACATCAGCAGGGTTTTGCAATTTTTCCAGCATGTTTTGGGTGCCTTGGAACGGGGGTAAGAAAATGGTGTTATTTCTTCTAGGGTTGGGGATTAGTACCGCACTAGGAAGTGAGAAAATTCTTGAGAACTCTGTTTTTTGTTTTTTGTTTTTTTTTTTTAATTGAGACAGAGTCTTGCCCTGTAGCCCAGACTGGGGTGCAGTGGCACCATCTCAGCTCACTGCAACCTCCCTTTTCTAGGTTCAAACAATTCTCGTGTCTCAGCCTCCTGAGTAGCTGGGATTATAGGTGCACAATACCACGTCTGGCTAATTTTTGTATTTTTTTGTAGAGATGCAGTTTTTCCATGTTGCCCGGGCTGGTCTTGAACTCCTGGCCTCAAGCAATCTACCTGCCTTGGCTTACCGAAGTGCTGGGACTACTGGTGTGAGCCACTGTGCCCAGCCAAGAAGTCTGGTCTTGGGTGCCCAGGCTGGGGAGGGATGGAGGTAGAAGGGCCCAGCAACCCTGCTACCATTGACAGAGAATAAAGCTACAGGGCAGTTGCCTGATCCCTTTTCTCCTCTGCCTCAAACCTCCAAACTCCAGTTATATTTTCCTTCCCCTTTCTTCAGCATTCTCTTCCTTTGTCAAATCATTCAACCAATGTTAGTTGAACGTCCCTGTGTGCCAGGGACAGTGCTGGGGTCTGAGGACTTAACAGGAGGGACATAGACTTGGCATCTACACTGGTGGAACTCATAGTCCTATGGTCGGGGGTGGACAATGTCAGGAGTTGGGAAAGTGCTCAAGGCATAAGCATAGGGGAGAGAAGGATGAATGGGAGGGGACAAGGTGGTCAGGGAAGGTCTCTGAGCTGAGAACAAAGGATCCAGTGAAAACAGAGGTAGAGAAATAGGAGGAGTTACATTTTCCAAACTTAACTAGCTAGTAAAGTGGCATTGCTGAAGTTTGAACCTAGATGTGCCTGACTCTAGGAACTGTCTGCTTTTAGCCTGGGCAACACAGTGAAACCTCTTCTCTACAAAAAATTAAAAATTAGCTGCCATGGTGGCACATGTCTGTAGACCTAGCTACTCAGAAGGCTAAGGCAGGAGGATCCCTTGAGCTCAGGAGTTTGAGGCCGAAGTGAGCTATGATTGCACCACTGCACTCCAGCTTGCGTGACAGAGCTGAGACTCTGTTTGAAAAAACAACAAAAACAGAAGCCCCAGTCCCTACCATTATATGTGCAATATCCATATAATAAACAAGCACATGGACCCCCTGAATCTGAAATACAATTTTTGAAAAAAGGAATGTAAAGTATTTAAAACAATGCCTGGCACATAGTAAACACATATTCAATATTATGTGTTATTATTTTTAAAACTGTCTACTTTTCACTAAATCTTAACAGAAAGGTTAAACTTGCTCTCCAAACATCTATATGTAACTGTATTGTGTTGCCGTGAAGGAACTTGAACAGCAACAAGACAAAAAAATCATTCATTCACCCATTCTAATCATTTACTATGGCATAGCCACTTTGTGTGTGTAAATGCACAAGGCAAAATCCTGTTGTGCAGCTGTGAGCACCAATGCTGAGGAATGCTGAGAAAAGCATTGTTAGCCTGCGGTTGGGGCAAGACAGCAAGAGTCCACACACTCTTCCAATTCATCACAATGCTCCCTTCATGCCATAGGATGACAGCTCTCATTGAAATGCAGGGCATGTACATCCCACTTGTTGATTCCTTTCATTCCTAGACAAACACAAGTCTAATAAAGAGGCACACATGTCTGTCCAGGTCACAAGCCTGGTTGGGAACGCGGGTATTTCGGAGAGGTTAGGCTGATGCTAGCATGTTGCCATTGCATCCTGAACTTTGAAAGTCCTTTAGCACTCTGGTGTTCAAAAGTCATGTTGACTGCACTGCTAATTACATGCTGCAACCCACTGCTAAGGGACGATGAGAAGGTCTGGAAATTAGAACTGGCAGACTTAGACATACAAAGTTCAACACTTTCTTTTTTTTTTTTTTTTTGAGACGGAGTCTCGCTCTGTCGCCCAGGCG
Source organism: Trachypithecus francoisi (assembly GCF_009764315.1). Taxonomy (NCBI): domain Eukaryota; kingdom Metazoa; phylum Chordata; class Mammalia; order Primates; family Cercopithecidae; genus Trachypithecus; species Trachypithecus francoisi. The sequence goes on along the minus strand of NW_022681472.1, from coordinate 74,402,818 downwards.
GGAGTGCAGTGGCCGGATCTCAGCTCACTGCAAGCTCCGCCTCCCGGGTTTTTACGCCATTCTCTCGCCTCAGCCTCCCGAGTAGCTGGGACTACAGGCGCCCGCCATCTCGCCCGGTTAATTTTTTTTTTTTTTTTTAGTAGAGACGGGGTTTCACCGTGTTAGCCAGGATGGTCTCGATCTCCTGACCTCGTGATCCGCCCGTCTCGGCCTCCCAAAGTGCTGGGATTACAGGCTTGAGCCACCGCGCCCGGCCAAGTTCAACACTTTCTAAGCCAGATGTTGTAGAACTTTCAGGAGATGATGGAGATGAAATCTCTGTTCTTGAGAAACTTTCAATTTAGTAACAAGAATTTCCAGTAGAACAAACTCAATAGAGGAGGCATGGTATGGTGTAAAAATCATGGACTTTGAACCATGCAGACTGGGTTTAAATCATTTCTCTACCACAGACTAACCATGTGGCCTTGACCAAATTATTTCATCTTTCTGAGTCTTCGTTTCTTCATTCATAAAATGAGATTATAGTCTAACAGTGGTGGCTCATGCCTGTAATCCCAGCATTTTGGGAGGCCGAGGAGGGTGGATTACCTGCAGTCAGGAGTTCCAGACCAGACTGGCCAACGTGGTGAAACCCTGGCTCTACTAAAAATGCAGAAATTTAGCTGGACATGGTGGGTGCCTGTAATCCCAGCTACTCGGGCAGCTGAAGCAGGAGAATCACTTGAAACCGGGAGGCAGAGGTTGCAGTGAGCTAAGATAGTGCCATTGCACTCCAGCCTGGGCAATGGAATGAGACTCCATCTCAAAAAATAAAAATAAAATAAAATAAAATGATATTATATAAATACTTCATGCGATTCTATAACTACCTTGATAGGTAGCAACTACTATAATCATTGCTGCAATATTGACTACTGTTATTATCAGAATACAGCAAATTCCTGCTGTATAACTGATGTGGTGACTGCACAAATTACTCAAACTCTTCATCTATAAAATATGATAATTCTAACTGCCTTATTTGTGTAATTCAGGAGGTAACTGTATTCTGTCATAACCAATTAATATATTTATATAGTTTCTGTTTTATTCCAACCAATAAAATGTAAGCTTTGTGACCAGAGACTTGGATTCTTGTGTTAGTTGCTGGACTCTTTTGTGCCTAGATCAGTGCCTAGACCATAGTAGATTCTCAATAAAATATGCTGCTGTGCAAATAAGTGAACAAGTAAATAAGTGAATGGTCGATCTTACGTTAAATGTTCAGCAAGGCCGGGGGCGGTGGCTCACACCTGTAATCCCAGCACTTTGAGAGGCGGAGGCGGGTAGGTCACGAGGTCGGGAGGTAGAGACCATCCTGACTAACACGGTGAAACCCTGTCTCTACTAAAAATACAAAAAATTAGCGGGTGGTGGTGGCGGGCACCTGTAGTACCAGCTACCTGGGAGGCTGAGGCGGGAGAATGGCGTGAACCCGGGAGGCGGAGCTTACAGTGAGCCGGGATCGCGCCACTGCACTCCAGGCTGGGTGACAGAGCGAGACTCCATCTCAAAAAAAAGAAAAAAAGAAAAAAAGAAAACTTCAGCAAATGGTAGGCTCTTGGTACATGGTAGTTGTTACTGCATTTAATATCATTATTATGATTAGAATATGGTGGGTGCCGTGAGAGGAACCAATACAGAGAGATCGCTCCCAGCTCTGTCAGTCGGCGATCCTTGTTCTTAGCACTGGCATGTCATCAATTGTGTTGTAGTTGGGAGAAACAACCAGGCCATTGTCAATAGTAAGGTCACATGAGATTAACTGCGAAAATAAGGGTTTCTGAATTTTTATCAATTCTTAGGAGGAAAGGGAAATAGCTGCAGAAAGGGAGGGAAGATTGAAAAAAGGAGAAAAACAACATCTTTTGCAAAATATTTTATCACATGAGACCATAGGCTACAAGTCTGTGATGAGGATTTACCCAGCCCCAAACTTAAAATATATGGTTTTATTTAAAATACATGGTTCAGCATGCAAAACCAGCTGCATCAGTCAGATGACACAAAGAGAGTATTAGTGTAGTGGCTCCAACCTGCAGCTGGGAGCAAAATGAGAAACTGCCCACGATAGAATCAGTTCTGCTTCTGAACTGTTAAAGGGACTAGGGAAAAACTTCTCAGCTGCCCCTCACATGAGAGATAGGAGGAGTTTCTTTCTTTTTTTCTTTTTCCTTTTTTTTTGGAGGGACGGAGTCTCGCTCTGACCCCCAGGCTGGAGTGCAGTGGCACGATCTTGGCTCACTGCAAGCTCCGCCTCTCGGCTTCACGCCATTCTGCTGCCTCAGCCTCCTGAGTGGCTGGAACTACAGGCGCCCGCCACCACACCCGGCTAAATTTTTATTTATTTATTTTATTTTTTAGTAGAGATGGGATTTCACTGTGTTAGCCAGGATGATCTGCATCTCCTGACCTCGTGATCTGCCCGCCTTGGCCTCCCAAAGTGCTGGGATTACAGGCCTGAGCCATGGCGCCCGGCCGAGGAGTTTCTTTTAAAAGTAATAAAACTAAATGTCCCATTGCATAGTGTGCTGTTGCAAGAAATGCCTAGAAACTGGGCTCTGGCTGGACGGACCTGAATTTGAATGACCTGAATCTGTCCCTTGCTGGGTATGTAAATTTGGGCCAGTTACTTAAACTTCTGTGAGCCTCTGCAAAAAAGAGAAACCAGTATGTATTTTGCAAGATCACTGAGAAAATTCAGTGAGATAATCTCTGTACAACATCTATGACATTTCAGTTCTTCAATACATGGTGGCTACTGTTATTAGCAATTAATGTTACATGGATTATTGTATTTAATTCCCACAGTAACCCTATGAGGAAGGGACTATACTCAGTCTCATTTACATATGAAGAAATGAAGGTCTAGAGAGGGTTCCTAACTCAGTCAAGTCCATAGAGCTAGTGAGCATCCAAGTCATGATTCTAATCAAACCAGACAGTCCAGATTTTCAGCAATTAACAAGTTGTACAGCATCTCTCATAAGAGCAATGGAAGCTTAGCAGGGCAACATAAGGTCCAGAACTTCTGGCATTCTCTTGCATAATACTCTGGTGGCACTCTGAGGTAATTGTATTTCAAATATGCAGTGACTCTCTGTTTACAAAGGATTATGAGAGACACAGACGTGTCGGAGAGGCAATGTAAGGTCAACTTGGTCAGCTTATCGTATGTCTGTCTTCTTGATCAACCCAAAAAAACATTGCTTCATCTCTTGCTTAAGTCCATCATAGGATTTTGTGAAATGTGTTTCTTTTTTGTTTTCTTAGCTTACCCTTGACAAGTGTTCTCTGTATTTGGCATACATTAAATAGTGCATACCAATATTTTCTTTCTCTCTCTGTTTCCTTCAGGAGGTGAAATAGTAAGAACGAGGTATGTATAAAGATCCTTACCTTTCCTTTTGATTTATCCAGGAAAAAGTAAAATGAAATTCTGATTATTTAATTTAATTTAATTTGAGTAATTCTTTTTTGGTTATTATAGGTAGAGGACTCAGCTCTCTGAGACAGTTTAAAGAAGAGAGAAAAATAGTAGATGCTTAGAGTTGGAAAGATGCTTAGATGTTGTATAGCCAAACTGCTTCTGAATTTAGATACTTTATAAGAAATCCTGACTACCACCACCTAGCCTTTGCTGAATAGTGAGTGTTAGTTCATTTTTTATAACGATTTCATTATCTCTCTTACGAGATGAAGTATGCTTCTCTGTAACTTCTAGTTTTGCCTAGAAAAAGCATGCATGGGAGCCCGGGTATGGTGGCTCATGTCTGTAATTCCAGCACTTAGAGGGGCTGAGGTGGGAACATTGCTTCAGGCCAGGAGTTGTAGACCAGCCTGGACAACATAGCAAGACCCTCTCTCTCTCTCTCTTTCTGATATTTATTATATATAATAAATATATAACATTATATATAATATAATAATATAGATTTATATTATTAAATTTATGAATATAACAATATAAATTTATACTATATTTTATATTATATATCTAGATATTAAATATATAGATGTATCTCTCTATATATTATATATTAAATATTATATAGAGATATATATCTCAAATAATATAATTATATATTAAGTATTTTATATAGATATATCTATATTAGTATTAGTATTATAATATAAATATATAATATGATATAATATAATAGTATTATAATATAATACATAATATAATCTAGATATATAACTATTGTGTATAGATATAAAAGATATATCTATATATCTATATTATATTATCATGAATGTAATATATATAGAATACCTAATATTATATATAGATATTATATTATATATCTCCATATATAAATCTCTGTATGTTTATAGATATATAATACATAATATATATATATTATATATCTCTAGATAATATAACATATAATAAAATATTATAAAATATATAAAGATATATAATATATATTATATTTTATATAGATATATAATCTATGTACTCTATTATATAACATATTTTATATAGAGAGAGATGCATAAAAAAACCTGTGCATTTTGCATTAACCTTCGAATGTTTGAGGAAGGGCAATGCAACCCACCTTCTCCCCTCATGTATGCCATACGTTCAGGCTGCACAGTCACAAGCATACTCATTAAATATCCATTTCCTGAACAGCAGTAAGAGTGAGACTTTTGAAACATAAATTGGACCATGTCATTGTCTGATTAAATCCCTCCAGTGGCTTTTCATCACATCCAACATGAAACATGAAGCCTCCATTATGGCCTGCGAGGTCCTACATAAATTAGCACCCAATTACTTCTTTGAAGTTGTCTCTTACTGCTGCCCCATCTCTCACTCCACTCCAGCCACACTGGCCTGACTGAGCACACTGGGCTGCTCCTACCTCAGGGCCTTTGCACTTGCTATTTTTTCCAAGACACTTGGCTTCCCCCTCACACCACCCAGGTCTCTGTTCAAATGTCATCCCTTTGGAGAGATCTTTGTTACTGCCTAACTGAAAATAGCTCCACCCGTTATTCCTCTGTTTTCTTGCTCTGGTGCTCTTTTTTCTTTATCGTTTATCAGCTACTTGATATTATTTTCCTCTCTTACTAAAATGTGGGATTGCTGGGGCAGAGGCTGCATCCTCAATGCTTGACCTATACTAGGTGCTCAATAGAAGTTTGCTGAGTAAATAAACAAATGAATGAGTGAATTAATGAATCGATTGGACGATAAGGACCTCTCCTCATCCTGGTCATGCCTTTCTTAATGCTGTCTAGTTTTGTAGTGACCTCTTAAAAGGAGCTATCCAGAGGTGAACACAATCTAGATGGAGTCTGGCTAGGCTCAGCTGAAACTTTCCCCTCCTGGATGTGGGCGGTAATCATTATTAAAGAAGCCTAGGGGCTGGGCGCAGTGGCTCACACCTATAATCCCAGCACTTTGGGAGGCCGAGGCCGGCGGATCACGAGGTCAGGAGATCCAGACCAGCCTGGCTAATACGGTGAAATCCCATCTCTAGTAAAAATACAAAAAATTAGCCGGACGTGGTGCGGGCGCCTGTAGTCCCAGCTACTCGGGAGGTTGACGCAGGAGAATGGCGTGAACCTGGGAGGCGGAGCTTGTCGTGAGCCAAGATCGCGCCACTGCACTCCAGCCTGGGCGAGAGAGCGAGACTCCGTCTCAAAAAAAAAAAAAAAAAAAAAAAACAAACCCTAGGACAAAATGAAGTTATTTAGGGTGGTAGCCAAACATGGGCTTCTATAGAGCTTGCAGGTAACACAAATGCCTAGGTTTCTTTTACAAGAATTGCTGTTAGTGCTGGTCTCTCCTAATGCAAAGTTGTATAACTAAATTTTGTATTCTGTTTCAAGAAAGTTGTCCCAGATAGATTGATCTGGTTGTCTCGCTCAGATCTTTTTTTTTAAACTCTTGATTTCAACCTGTCGATATACTTTTGAATTTTGAATTTGAATTTTTTGAATTTTGAATATACATTGTATGTGTGGCAGCTACCTATCACTGGAATACTGAGTTCAAGAACATATCTTACATCTGTGATTCAGGAATCAGGAGGCTACCATCTCTGTCACCTCCACAGGTGTGTCTTGATGCTTAGGAAGCTGAAGAATAGATGCCGAAACAATATTGCAGAAAATCTAACATTTCTGATCTTGTTTGCACAGATAACTAGCTGAAAGGGACAGGAAGAGGTATCTCAGTTCTGCTGTCCAAATCTCATGTACATAACGACAATCTCAGGAGCATAGTTGGCAGAGTCTATAAACTGTTTCTATAACCTTTTCTGCCAAAAATCTGCAGGACACGAAGGCAGCCTGGATGTGGGATGAATGGATTGAAGGAGCCAATTCTCAGGATATGGCATCTTAACAAACTGCTGACTTCCTGCTATGGTCTGAATGTTTATGTCCTTCCCAAATTCATACATTGAAATCGTAACTCCCAAAGTGATGATATAAGGAGGTGGGGACTTGGGGAGGTGATTAAATCATGAGGGTAGAGCCTTCTACCCTTGACCCATGAATGGCTCAGTGTTCTTATATAAAAGACCCCACAGAGACCCTTACCCTTCCATAATGTGAGATTACAGTGAGAAGACAGCCTTCTATGAGGAAGTGGGGTCCTCACCAGACACAGAATCTGCTGGTGCCTTGATTGTAAACTTCCCAGCCTCCAGAAACTATGAAAAATACATTTATGTTATATATATATGCCACCCAGTTTATGGTATTTTATTATAGAAGCATGAATGGACTAAGACACTTTACCATCTCCCAATTAAAACATGCTTTTTATCTCACTATCCTTGATATCAAGTGGTACTTGACACAGAGTAAGCTTTCAATAAGCATTAGCTAATACTGCAGTGGATGCTTACTAAATCTGTGTTGAACCGCTATTATTTGAATTTGGAAAACTCTGGTTTCCAAAATTTAGGCAATTGTCTGATAATGACCAGCATTCTTTCCGAGTTCTTAGGATTTTGAAATGACGCGTCCAGGATGCCCAAGGTTCTGCTCACTTTTTCATTTGCAATCTATTCTTTTTGGGGGTCACAAGAAGGTCAGCCTGCCAGAAAGGTTAATCTGTGGCTTCTATTATCTTCTGAATTAGGAAATATTATCAAGTATCAACACTCATCAAACATTTATCAGATCCTCTGCCTTTAGTAGACTCAGGTTTCTTTCAGCGCACAGTTGAAATTTCCATTCCTTTGAGGTCTTCCCAGGTTTGTAATTCCTATTGGGAAATCAACAGAAAAGATGATTCCCCCACTTAGTAGGCACTTGAACTTGGGCAAGTTGTTTGATGTATTTGAAGTTGTTTTCTTATCTATTGACAGTGATAATACTGTGAAGGTTTTGTAAATATTAAATTATGCACTATGTAAATGTCCCCAGTAGGTTGCCTGGCAAAGTGCAAACACTTAGCTACCACTTAAAAGAATGTTATGTGTCAAATGTGGTACTACGTATACATATTTGCTTTTTCCTTTCTCTTCTCCCTTTCTGAAATTTTTGAGTCTTTGCTCCTGGAATTTCCTCTGTGTGCAATGCTCTTCCCCTCTTTATCTATGTAAGAATCCCCTGTCTATAATTCAACCATTATAATACATGCCTATCTGCCATATGAGCTGTCCTGATCTCCCTGTCAGAGGTCCTTTAGCTCTGTGACATATCTATGGACAGCCTTTCTGTTTTATTGATTGTAAAGCTGAAAGAGTGAGTGAGCCTTGATCTATCTAACATTAACTCTAGTTCATAGGGCTTTTTTTTAAAAGAAGTTTTCTTCAAATGAAAGGTATTATTGTTCTTAAATTCTCACAACTGCCCCACAAACTCTGTTTACAGTTTGTTGCCATTAAGTTTCAGAATACTTGAGATGTGTATGCAAGAACTAGGGTCTCTTCTAGGCTGTTTTGTTTAAAAGTAAAATGAAACAGAAAACCTGATGGAAGAAATATGGCAGAGGGCCAAGTTGCTCTGACAAAGTCCCAGTAATTCTTCTAATTTTGGGGGATGCAGAGGGTTTCATCACACACACAGGGGCTCGTGAAGAGCCGTCCACACCATGACTCAAATGCATCAGTCCTCCTGTTAATCATCAGGTTCAGAGGATAGCCAGGTTGACTCTGGGGAGAACGTTGAATGCATGAACCTGAGAACTGAAAATCAGGGTTCATGTTCCTTTTCTGTGCATCCAGATGCTTTGGAATTTGCTTCTCTTCTGGTATAATCTCATTAGTTCTTTTTTAAAATAGCAGCTTTTTGGGGGATATAATTTATATATTATACAATTCACTCTTTTAAACTGTACATTTCAGTGGTTTTAAATATATTTACAGAGATGTGCAAACATCACCATTATGCAATTTTAGGACATTTCATCACTCCAAAACAAAAACTCATTCCCGATAGCGGTCAATACCCCATCATCTGACAACTGCTAATCGATTTTTTCCCCCTGTGGGTTTGCCTATTCTAGATGTTTTATATAAATGGAATCATAAAACATGTGGCTTTTGTGGCTAGCTTCTTTCACCCAGCATGATGTGATGTTTTCAAGGTTTGTGATGTTGAAGCACATATAAGGGCTTCATTCCTTTTCATTGCTGAGAAATATTTCACCCTATGGATATACCCCATTTCTTTTATTCATTCATCAGTTGGTAATGCTGCTGTGAACATTTGTGTTAAAGTTTTGTGTGGAAGTATGTTTACTTTCTCTTGGGTATATACATAAGAGTGGAACTTTTGAGTTATGTGGGTAACTCTATATTTAACATTTTAAGGAACTGCTAGACTGCTTTCCAAAGTGACTGCACCATTTTACAATTTATTTTTCCACATCCTTTCTAACAGTTTGTATTAACTGTATTTTAAATTTTAGCATCCTAGTGGGGGTAAAGTTATATCTCACAGTTTTGGCTTGCATTTTCTAATGATGTTGAACAAACTTTCATTTGCTTATTGTCCATTTGTATATCTTCTTTGGATAAATGTCTATTCTAATCCATCGATCATTTTTTAAAAATTGGATTATGTGTCTTTTTATTGCTGAGTTCTAAGGGTTCTTTGTATGTTCTAGATATTTGAACATTATTAGTTATATAATTTGTAAATATTTTCTTCTATCCTGCAGGTCATCTTTTCACTTTCTTGCCATATTGACAATAATGTATTCCAATTATAAAAAAGCAGATCTTCCCAAATTTAGGTCTTCTTTAATATATCTCTATGATTCTCTCTAATGGTTAGTGTGCAAATCTCACTTACTTTGTCAAATTGATTTCTAAGTGTTGTAGACCTTTGATACTATTATAAATGTAATTTTCTTCCTAACTTTTAGATTGTCTATTGTTAGTGTATAAAAATACAACTGATTTTTGTATTTTTGTCTTATATCAAGCAACATTCATGAACTCATTTTTACTAGTTTCACTTTTTATTTTTGGTAGATTCATTAGGATTTTCTATATACAAGATCTGTGAATGGAGATAGCTTTATTTCTTCCTTCCCAATTTGGATGGCATTCATTTATTTACTTATTTGCCTAATTCCACAGGCTGGAAGTACAAAGTTGACTAGAAGTGGTAAAAACAGATATTTTTGTCTTGCTCCTGACCTTAGGGGAAAGCATTCAGTCTTCCGCCATTAAATATGATGATGTTAGCTCTGGATTTTTTGTAGAAGCCTTTTATCAGGCAGAGGAAGTTGTCTTCTCTTCCTAATTTGTTGAATGCCCTTCACTGTTGGGAAGGGGAATCACAGAAATGGCAGTTTTGCTTCCTCCCTGAGAGAGTTCCATTGTGCTGGTAAGCATGTGATGACACCTTTGCAGCGGCAAGTGTAAACTTCCTTTTAGGTTTGAATCCAAACACATTCATTGAGTTAAAGCTCAACTTTTTGGGGCTTTCCAATCCAAATAGAGGGGCTTTATGATTGTGGTTGAAATGTGTCCTTCAAAGCTGTTTCCAGAATCACCCAACCCTTTGCCAAATAAGAGCTGCTCATTTTCTCATGAGGTTAAAAAGAATGTGAAAAAGGTGGATTGAAACATTATTAACTTTACTTACATGTAATCTCTCCATAAAATAAAGAGATTTTCTTAGAACCTATGTCACTACTAAGCACTCTATGCCCAGCACTTTGGAAGATGCTGAGTGCATGACAGCAGATGACGCAGACCTTACTCTCTTATATATAGAGTAATGGGGAATATTTGTTTTCTGTGTTTTAGCACTGAGATACTTGCTTAACATGCATTATACCATTTGGTCTTCATATCAACCCTGTGTGAAAAGAATAATTATTATCTTTTTATTTTATTTTATTTTTATTTTTTATTATACTTTAAGTTCTAGGGTGCATGTACACAACATGCAGATTTGTCACATATGTATACATGTGCCATGTTGGTGTGCTGCACCCATTAACTCGTCATTTACATTAGGTATATCTCCTAATGCAATCCCTCCCCCCTCCCCCAACCCCACAACAGGCCCCGGTGTGTGATGTTCCCTTTCCTGTGTCCAAGTATTCTCATTAAGACCAATTATTTTTAAAAAGAAACTCATGTTTTAGAGAAGTTAAGCAAGGTCTCATGCTTGAAACGGGCAGACTCAAGTCTGTTGGACTCCAGAATTCAAACTTTTTTTTTTTTTTCTGAGATGGAATTTTGTTCTTGTTGCCCAGGCTGGAGTGCAGTGGCCTGATCTCGGCTCACTGCAACCTCTCCCTCCTGGGTTCAAGTGATTCTCCTGCCTCAGCCTTCCAAGTAGCTGGGATTACAGGCACCCGCCACCACGCCCAGCTAATTTTTGTATTTTTAGTAGAGATGGGATTTCGCCATGTTGGCCAGGCTGGCATCGATCTCCTGACCTCAGGTGATCCACCTGCCTCTGCCTCCCAAAGTGCTGGGATTGCAGGTTTGAGCCACTGTGCCTGGCCACAGAATCCAAACCCTTATTCTCTATAGCACATTGCTTTTTTCCCCTGCTCTCTAAGAATTTACGCTCTTATTGCTGAGACAGGAAATACTGAGAAAAGGGCCGGGCGCGGTGGCCCAAGCCTGTAATCCCCGCACTTTGGGAGGCCGAGACGGGCGGATCACGAGGTCAGGAGATCGCGACCATCCTGGCTAACACGGTGAAACTCCGTCTCTACTGAAAAAACAAAAAAATTACAAAAAACTAGCCGGGCGAGGTGGCAGGCGCCTGTAGTCCCAGCTACTTGGGAGGCTGAGGCAGGAGAATGGCCTAAACCCGGGAGGCGGAGCTTGCAGTGAGCTGAGATCCGGCCACTGCACTCCAGCCCAGGCGACAGAGCGAGACTCCGTCTCAAAAAAAAAAAAAAAAAAAAAAAAGAAAGAAATACTGAAAAAACAGGGAACCCTAAGAGAGAAAAGTATTCATTTTAAGATTTTATTTGGAAACAAAATTTTAATGTTAAAAAAATGGCTAAAAGTCACTTAGCCTGCTAACTCTCCTTTACAAGTGAAGAGACTTGGGTATGTAGTGACAAAGCTAGTGAGTAACAGAGGAAGGACTACAAGTCAAATTTCTTTGTGCCAAATAGTTCACTTGGGAAATATTTATTGTGTTCCTATTATATTCCAGGCAGGATGCAAAGCCCTGTGAAGTGCAAGGATAACTGGTCCCTGCATTTGGAGAGATCAAAAGGGATAGAGCTGTCTTAAAAGAGATTGCAGACAGGCTGGACGCAGTGGCTCACCCCTGTAATCTTAGCACTTTGGGAGGCTGAGGTGGGTGGATCACGAGGTCAGGAGTTCAAGACCAGCCTGGCCAAGATGGTGAAACCCCGTCTCTACTAAAAATACAAAAATTAGCCAGGCATGGTGGTGGGCGCCGGTAATCCCAGCTACTCGGGAGGCTGAGGCAGAGAATTGCTTGAACCCGGGAGGCGGAGCTTGCAGTGAGCCAAGATCGTGCCACTGCACTCCAGCCTGGGTGACAGAGTGAGACTCCGTCTCAAAAAAAAAAAAAAAAAAGAGATTACAAACAATATGGTAACACAGCCCAACACAGCCCATTGTTGTTCTGTGTGAACAGGAGGGCAAAACTGGGGAGGCTCACAGCTGGAGTGACACCTGACTTGAATTTTCATAAATATGTTGGTGTTTGCCAGGGAAATTAGGTGGAGAAGGGCGTTCTAGGCCAAAGCAACAACGTTTGTTAAGGAATGGAGGTAGGAAAGAGTACAACTTGATCAAGGAACAGAAAATAGTTCTCTAATTAAGAAAACTTAACATTTATGAACACTGTTCTATGCTGGGCATTGTGCTAGGTGATTACATGGATTATTTCATGTAATACTCTCAAGAATCCTATGAGATGGAAACAGACAAGAAAACTGAGTTTTAGGATGGAGATGTCATTTGCCTAAGGGTCATATAAGGTCTCACAGTTAAACTGTGGTCTTGCTGGGATTTGAATTCAGGGAGTTTAGTTTTGGATCTAGGGTCCTGTGGGCCTTTAGGTTAAGCAGCTTGAATTTACCCTCTAGGTCAGTGGTCCTTAAACTTGCATTAGAAGCACCTGGTGGAGTTGTGAAACCAGATTCTGGACTTTACCCCAGAGTTTCCAATTCAGTAGGTAAGAGGCAGGCTCTAAGCATTTGCACTTGTAACAAGTTTCCAGGTGATTCTAACCTTGCTGGTCCAGGGACCATACTTTGAGAACTGCTTTGATAGGCAGCCAAACAGAAAAGTTTTAAGTTTGGGAGGAAAATCATTAGATTTGCATATTGTTTAGGGCTCTCTGGGTGATGAATGGGAATACATTATAAAAGAGAACTTAATGAAATGGTGGTCAGAGGGACAGAGAGTACAAACAGGAAGAGCAGTTATGAAAGGACCTTCTTTTTTTTTTGAGATGGAGTTTTGCTCCTGTTGCCCAGGCTGGAGTGCAATGGCGCAATCTTGGCTCACTGCAACCTCCGTCCCCTGGGTTCAAGCGATTCTCCTGCCTCAGCCTCCCGAGTGGCTGGGATGACAGGCATGTGCCACCACGTCTGGCTAATTTTGTATTTTTAGTAGAGATGGGGTTTCTCCATGTTGGTCAGGGTCGTCTCAAACTCCCAACCTCAGGTCCACCTGCCTTGGCCTCCCAAAGTACTGGGATTACAGGCGTGAGCCACCGCGCCTGGCTGTGAGAGGACCTTCTAATGTGTGTCCAGAATAATGAAGCTGAAGGGATGAATCTAAACGTTATCACATAGGAAGATAATTTAGTAACTAACAGCACCTGATAATGGATGGCAGTAGTTGTCATTATTAACTAGACTCTGTAGACATGGTGTCTGGCAAGAAAAAAGAGAGGAAAGGATTGAAATGAACAAAAAGTGAATTGAATTTAAGGTTTTCCTGAAAAGAAGTGAAATCGGGAGGGTGAACTGGTTGTGTAGGTATCTGCATTTTGGACATGTTGAGTGGTGGCCCTCATGTGGTGTAGTAGAGAGGCGTCACGCTGCAATGGAAAGAGGACTGAGCTGGCATAGGAGACCGGGTTTTTAGAACTGGCTCAGTCAATTATTTGACCATTTTGGAGATGTTCCATACTCTTCGAACCTCCATTTCTTTATCTGCAAGTGGAGTTTGTAGCCTGCCTATGTGAGTGAGACTGGAGGGTAAAATATGGGAGTCGTCAACCGTAGGGTACAACTTTTGATAAGACAGTTGTTTTTCCTAATTATCCTGCCACTCATTTGTGTTCATATATCACATAGTCACATTACAAACTAGACTCAAAAATGAAAAACTTCACGTGGCTTACAAGCCTGCTGGCGACTCAGCTCTTCTGCAAGGGGGAAATGTTCTCCATTCATCTGGACGCTTAGCATGCAGGGTTTAGAGTCGCTGAAAAGAAATAGTTACGTTGAGTTTTGAGTTTTAAAACATTTTATTATGAGCTAGAGTTAGGAACAAAGCTGAGTTATTTCCTAGGGGGAATGCTTTTTAAAACCTCAATATGAATAAATGCATTTTTAGTGTTTAAAGTCCGGTATATATATGTGTGTGTGTGTGTGTATGTACATATATATGTGTGTGTGTGTATATATATATACACACACATATACGTATTTTAGTAATCTCCAGTCACAGCAGAAAGTGTTTTAAAGCTATTAGCTCTGTGCCTTATTTTGACTATTTAATTCTAGGATGTTAGCAAATGGATACCTATCTCCATATCTTTCTTTTTTTAAATTTTTTAAATTTTTTTATTATTATTATTTTTTATTATACTTTAAGTTCTAGGGTACATGTGCATAACGTGCAGGTTTGTTACATATGTATACTTGTGCCATGTTGGTGTGCTGCACCCATCAACTCGTCAGCACCCATCAATTCGTCATTTATATCAGGTAAAACTCCCAATGCAATCCCTCCGCCCTCCCCACTCCCCATGATAGGCCCCGGTGTGTGATGTTCCCCTTCCCGAGTCCAAGTGATCTCATTGTTCAGTTCCCATCTATGAGTGAGAACATGCGGTGTTTGGTTTTCTGTTCTTGGGATAGTTTGCTAAGAATGATGGTTTCCAGCTGCATCCATGTCCCTACAAAGGAAGCAAACTCATCCTTTTTTATGGCTGCATAATATTCCATGGTGTATATGTGCCACATTTTCTTAATCCAGTCTGTCACAGATGGACATTTGGGTTGATTCCAAGTCTTTGCTATTGTGAATAGTGCCACAATAAACATACATGTGCATGTGTCTTTATAGCAGCATGATTTATAATCCTTTGGGTATATACCCAGTAGTGGGATGGCTGGGTCATATGGCACATCTAGTTCTAGATCCTTGGGGAATCGCCATACTGTTTTCCATAATGGTTGAACTAGTTTACAATCCCACCAACAGTGTAAAAGTGTTCCTATTTCTCCATATCCTCTCCAGCACCTATTGTTTCCTGACTTTTTAATGATTGCCATTCTAACTGGTGTGAGATGGTATCTCATTTTGGTTTTGATTTGCATTTCTCTGATGGCGAGTGATGATGAGCATTTTTTCATGTGTCTGTTGGCTGTATGAATGTCTTCTTTTGTGAAATGTCTGTTCATATCCTTTGCCCACTTTTTGATGGGGTTGTTTGTTTTTTTCTTGTAAATTTGTTTGAGTTCTTTGTAGATTCTGGATATTAGCCCTTTGTCAGATGAGTAGATTGCAAAAATTTTCTCCCATTCTGTAGGTTGCCTGTTCACTCTGATGGTAGTTTCTTTTGCTATGCAGAAGCTCTTTAGTTTAATCATATCCCATTTGTCAATTTTGGCTTTTGCTGCCGTTGCTTTTGGTGTTTTAGACATGAAGTCCTTGCCCATGCCTATGTCCTGAATGGTACTACCTAGGTTTTCTTCTAGGGTTTTTATGGTATTAGGTCTAACATTTAAGTCTCTAATCCATCTTGAATTAATTTTTGTATAAGGAGTAAGGAAAGGATCCAGTTTCAGCTTTCTACTTATGGCTAGCCAATTTTCCCAGCACCATTTATTAAATAGGGAGTCCTTTCCCCATTTCTTGTTTCTCTCAGGTTTGTCAAAACAGATGGCTGTAGATGTGTGGTATTATTTCTGAGGACTGTGTTCTGTTCCATTGGTCTATATCTCTGTTTTGGTACCAGTACCATGCTGTTTTGGTTACTGTAGCCTTGTAGTATAGTTGAAGTCAGGTAGCGTGATGCCTCCAGCTTTGTTCTTTTGACTTAGGATTGTCTTGGCAATGTGGGCTTTTTTGGTTCCATATGAACTTTAAAGCCGTTTTTTCCAGTTCTGTGAAGAAACTCATTGGTAGCTTGATGGGGATGGCATTGAATCTATAAATAACCTTGGGCAATATGACCATTTTCACGATATTGATTCTTCCTATCCATGAGCATGGTATGTTCTTCCATTTGTTTGTGTCCTCTTTTATCTCACTGAGCAGTGGTTTGTAGTTCTCCTTGAAGAGGTCCTTTACATCCCTTGTAAGTTGGATTCCTAGGTATTTTATTCTCTTTGAAGCAATTGTGAATGGAAGTTCATTCATGATTGGCTCTCTGTTGTCTGTTACTGGTGTATAAGAATGCTTGTGATTTTTGCACATTGATTTTGTATCCTGAGACTTTGCTGAAGTTGCTTATCAGCTTAAGGAGATTTTGGGTTGAGACAATGGGGTTTTCAAAATATACAATCATGTGATCTGCAAACAGGGACAATTTGACTTCTTCTTTTCCTAACTGGATACCCTTGATTTCTTTCTCTTGCCTGATTGCCCTAGCCAGAACTTCCAAGACTATGTTGAATAGGAGTGGTGAGAGAGGGCATCCCTGTCTTGTGCCAGTTTTCAAGGGGAATTTTTCCAGTTTTTGCCCATTTAGTATGATATTAGCTGTGGGTTTGTCATAAATAGCTCTTATTATTTTGAGGTACGTTCCATCAATACCGAATTTATTGAGCGTTTTTAGCATGAAGGGCTGTTGAATTTTGTCAAAAGGCTTTTCTGCATCTATTGAGATAATCATGTGGTTCTTGTCTTTGGTTCTGTTTATATGCTGCATTACGTTTATTGATTTGCGAATGTTGAACCAGCCTTGCATCCCAGGGATGAAGCCCACTTGATCATGGTGGATAAGCTTTTTGATGTGCTGCTGAATCCGGTTTGCCAGTATTTTATTGAGGATTTTTGCATCGATGTTCATCAGGGATATTGGTCTAAAATTCTCTGTTTTTGTTGTGTCTCTGCCAGGCTTTGGTATCAGGATGATGTTGGCCTCATAAAATGAGTTAGGGAGGATTCCCTCTTTTTCTATTGATTGGAATAGTTTCAGAAGGAATGGTACCAGCTCCTCTTTGTACCTCTGGTAGAATTCAGCTGTGAATCCATCTGGTCCTGTACTTTTTTTGGTTGCTGGGTATTAATTATTGCCTCAATTTCAGAGCCTGCTATTGGTCTATTCAAGGATTCAACTTCTTCCTGGTTTAGTCTTGGAAGAGTGTAAGTGTCCAGGAAATTATCCATTTCTTCTAGATTTTCTAGTTGATTTGCATAGAGGTGTTTATAGTATTCTCTGATGGTAGTTTGTATTTCTGTGGGGTTGGTGGTGATATCCCCTTTATCATTTTTTATTGCGTCTATTTGATTCCTCTCTCTTTTCTTCTTTATTAGTCTTGCTAGCGGTCTGTCAATTTTGTTGATCTTTTCAAAAAACCAACTCCTGGATTCATTGATTTTTTGGAGGGTTTTTTGTGTCTCAATCTCCTTCAGTTCTGCTCTGATCTTAGTTATTTCTTGCCTTTTGCTAGGTTTTGAATGTGTTTGCTCTTGCTTCTCCAGTTCTTTTAATTGTGATGTTAGAGTGTCAATTTTAGATCTTTCCAGCTTTCTCTTGTGGGCATTTAGTGCTATACATTTCCCTCTACACACTGCTTTAAATGTGTCCCAGAAATTCTGGTATGTTGTATCATTGTTCTCATTGGTTTCAAAGAACATCTTTATTTCTGCCTTCATTTTGTTATGTACCCAGTAGTCATTCAGGAGCAGGTTGTTCAGTTTCCATGTAGTTGAGCGGTTTTGATCGAGTTTCTTAGTCCTGAGTTCTAGTTTGATTGCACTGTGGTCTGAGAGACAGTTTGTTATAATTTCTGTTCTTGTACATTGCTAAGGAGTGCTTTACTTCCAATGATGTGGTCAATTTTGGAATAAGTGCGATGTGGTGCTGAGAAGAATGTATATTCTGTTGATTTGGGGTGGAGAGTTCTATAGATGTCTATTAGGTCCGCTTGGTGCAGAGATGAGTTCAATTCCTGGATATCCTTGTTAACTTTCTGTCTTGTTGATCTGTCTAATGTTGACAGTGGAGTGTTGAAGTCTCCCATTATTATTGTACGGGAGTCTAAGTCTCTTTGTAAATCTCTAAGGACTTGCTTTATGAATTTGGTTCTCCTGTATTGGGTGCATATATATTAGGATAGTTAGCTCTTCCTGTTGAATTGATCCCTTTACCATTATGTAATGGCCTTCTTTGTCTCTTTTGATCTTTGATGGTTTAAAGTCTGTTTTATCAGAGACTAGGATTGCAACCCCTGCTTTTTTTTTGTTCTCCATTTGCTTGGTAGATCTTCCTCCATCCCTTTATTTTGAGCCTATGTATGTCTCTGCATGTGAGATGGGTCTCCTGAATACAGCAGACTGATGGGTCTTGACTCTTGATCCAGTTTGCCAGTCTGTGTCTTTTAATTGGAGCATTTAGTCCATTAACATTTAAGGTTAATATTGTTATGTGTGAACTTGATCCTGTCATTATGATATTAACTGGTTATTTTGCTCATTAGCTGATGCAGTTTCTTCCTAGCCTCGATGGTCTTTACATTTTGGCATGTTTTTGCAATGGCTGGTACCGCTTGTTCCTTTCCATGTTTAGTGCTTCCTTCAGGGTCTCTTGTAAGGCAGGCCTGGTGGTGACAAAATCTCTAAGCATTTGCTTGTCTGTAAAGGATTTTATTTCTCCTTCACTGATGAAACTTAGATTGGCTGGATATGAAATTCTGGTTTGAAAATTCTTTTCTTTAAGAACGTTGAATATTGGCCCCCACTCTCTTCTGGCTTGTAGAGTTTCTGCCGAGAGGTCTGCTGTTAGTCTGATGGGCTTCCCTTTGTGGGTAACCCAACCATTCTCTCTGGGTGCCCTTAAGATTTTTTCCTTCATTTCAACTTTGGTGAATCTGGCAATTTTGTGTCTTGGAGTTGCTCTTCTCGTGGAGTATCTTTGTGGCGTTCTCTGTATTTCCTGAATTTGAATGTTGGCCTGTCCTACTAGGTTGGGGAAGTTCTCCTGGATGATATCCTGAAGAGTGTTTTCCAACTTGGTTCCATTTTCCCCCTCACTTTCAGGCACCCCAATCAGACATAGATTTGGTTTTTTTTTTTTTTTTTTTTGAGACGGAGTCTCGCTCTGTCGCCCGGACTGGAGTGCAGTGGCCGGATCTCAGCTCACTGCAAGCTCCGCCTCCCGGGTTCCCACCATTCTCCTGCCTCAGCCTCCCGAGTAGCTGGGACTACAGGCGCCGCCACCTTGCCCGGCTAGTTTTTTGTATTTTATTTTTAGTAGAGACGGGGTTTCACAGTGTTAGCCAGGATTGTCTCGATCTCCTGACCTTGTGATCCGCCCGTCTCAGCCTCCCAACATAATCCCATACTTCTTGCAGACTTTGTTCATTTCTTTTTCTTCTTTTTTCTTTTAGTTTCTCTTCTCGCTTCATTTCATTCATTTGATCCTCAATCGCTGATACTCTTTCTCCCAGTTGAGTGAGTCGGTTACTGAAACTTGTGGATTTGTCACGTATTTCTTGTGTCATGGTTTTCATCTCTGTCATTTCATTTATGACCTTCTCTGCATGAATTATTCTAGCTATCAACCCTTCCACTCTTTTTTCAAGATTTTTAGTTTCTTTGCGCTGGGTACGTAATTCCTCCTTTAGCTCTGAGAAGTTTGATGGACTGAAGCCTTCTTCTCTCGTCTCGTCAAAGTCATTCTCTGACCAGCTTTGATCCATTGCTGGCGATGAGCTGCGCTCCTTTGCAGGGGGAGATGCGCTCTTATTTTTTGAATTTCCAGCTTTTCTGCCCTGCTTCTTCCCCATCTTTGTGGTTTTATCTGCCTCTGGTCTTTGATGATGGTGACGTACTGATGGGGTTTTGGTATAGGTGTTCTTCCTGTTTGATAGTTTTCCTTCTAATAGTCAGGACCCTCAGCTGTAGGTCTGTTGGAGATTGCTTGAGGTCCACTCCAGACCCTGTTTGCCTGGGTATCAGCAGCAGAGGTTGCAGAAGATAGAATATTGCTGAACAGCAAGTGTACCTGTCTGATTCTTACTTTGGAAACTTCCTCTCAGGGGTGTACTCCACCCTGTGAGGTGTGGGGTGTCAGACTGCCCCTAGTGGGAGATGTCTCCCAGTTAGGCTACTCAGGGGTCAGGGACCCACTTCAGCAGGCAGTCTGTCCATTCTCAGATCTCAACCTCTGTGTTGGGAGATCCACTGCTCTCTTCAAAGCTGTCAGACAGAGTTGTTCGTGTCTGCACAGGCCTCTGCTGCTTCCCCTGTTGTTTTTTAGCTGTGCCCTGTCCCCAGAGGTGGATTCTACAGAGACAGGCAGGTTTCCTTGAGCTGCTGTGAGCTCCACCCAGTTCAAGCTTCCCAGCGGCTTTGTTTACCTACTTAAGCCTCAGCAATGGCAGGCGCCCCTCCCCCAGCCTTGCTGCTGCCTTGCGGTTAGATCGCAGACTGCTGTGCTAGCAATGAGGGAGGCTCCGTGGCCATGGGACCCTCCCGGCCAGGTGTGGGATATATTCTCCTGGTGTGCCAGTTTGCTTAAAGTGCGGTATTGGGGTGGGAATTACCCGATTTTCCAGGTGTTGTGTGTCTCAGTTCGCCTGGCTAGGAAAAGGGATTCCCTTCCCCCTTGTGCTTCCCAGGTGAAGCAATGCCTCTCCCTGCTTCAGCTCTCGCTGGTCGGGCTGCAGCAGCTGACCAGCACCGATTGTCCGGCACTCCCCAGTGAGATGACCCCAGTATCTCAGTTGAAAATGCAGAAATCACCGGTCTTCTGTGTCGCTCGCGCCGGGAGTTGGAGACTGGAGCTGTTCCTATTCGGCCATCTTCCTCCATATCTTTCTTATGATCTAATTGAAAAGAAGTGACTTCACTGGGTATATATATGGTTATCATAATCATTAAGTATCTATTAATTCCAGAGTCACACTTAATACCTTCCTGCCCCTCAACTCCCATATCCAGTTCATTAACAAGTCTTTTTTCCTAACTCCCCCACTTGTCTTCCTTTCCACGCTGCCACAGCCTCCTTGGTGCAAGCTGTCCTGATCTTTTGTCTGGCTTACTGCCAAAGTTTCCAAACTGATCTACTATATCCATTCTTGACTCCCTCTGATTCATATCTACACCGTACAGAGATTAATGCTTCAAAATCTGATTAAGCCTTCCCCTGCTTAAGCCTTTTAAGGGCTTTTTGTTGCCTTTGGGATAAACACAATATCACCTAACATGACCTCAGAGGCCCCACATGACTGGCCTCTGTTAACCTCTCCAGTCTCACTTCTCTCTATACTAACTTTTGCTCTCCCTGTGCTAGTCAGACTGGCTGCCTTTTTGTCTTGTGGATGTGCCATGCCTCCATCTTACACAGAATCTTTGTCCGTTCTCTCTCCTCTGTCTGGAATTCTTTGCTCCTCTCTTAATCTGGTTCCTCAGTCCCACATACCCTTCCAATCACAGCTCAATGAACACTTACTCCACAAATTCTTCTCTGACTCCCTTGACTAGGTAATCTGAATGATATTTGCCCAAATAGTGATTTACCTCTATATTTCTTCATTTTCCAGAGTTGTAACTTAACATTTATTTCTGTGCCTACTTGATTAATGTGGAGAGTAGAAGCTATGTGTGTGCCAGCTCCCTACATACTACGAGTGGTTCCCAGAAGAGTGCTTGGTACATTGTAGAAGCTAATGAATATTTGTGCAATATTCATACAGGGCAGAGATTGTTCTGGTGTCGGGGCTCATACTTAGATTCCGTAGGGAGTAAATGTAATGCATAAAATTTATGCCATAAGTTAAAATCATTGAAAGATGCAACAGTGTTGATGTCAGCTTTTGATTGTATAACAATTAATAGCACAGGTTAGTTTGCATTTGGACAGCTATATGATGTTCTTCTACTGGAGAATCCTGTGGGACCACAGATTACCCATAAAACTTTGCTTCTGTGGTTTAGAATTGTAATTGTAAGACTTATACATATATGCAGCCCTGGATTGTGGGAGCAATTGAGCCAGCTTGTCCCTCTATTAGCCATCAAAATTTCCTGCTCAGTTTAGACTAGTAAATTCTTTTGCAAAGATTGTTGTCCAGTTTTTATCTGAATTTTCTAATAGCTTTTAACCACAGCAAAACTTAAAAACAAGACAACAGACTTTTAAGATAGAAGAAGACTATATATGGTGTTTTCTTACTTTTGTAGTGTATGTGCTATAGTTACTGCTAAATGATACTACAGAAAATGACATGGTTAATAATTATCTAATATCACACATAATCTTAGGATTATTCTGGGAATGATGTTAAATTGAGTGATGCCAATTCTGCATAATGAGAAACTCTGGATGTACATACAGTTTCAATCAGTTCATGATAATTAATTACTTCAGGAAGCAAGAATGATAACCCTCTATCACTTACCTTTCAAATCTCACTGTTAACCTCAAGCCCTCTTATCTTCATCAGGGCTAGGGAACAAGGACTTATAGAATAATTTCATGAAAAGATAGATTGTGCATTTATATAAATGCAACTACTGTATTTCAATTAAGCAATACATACACTGCTGCTTTGTGTCACCAGCAAAGTAAATAAAATACTACTCTGCTTCTTACAGTTTGGAGATGAGTCCCCTGGAGGAAAAGCCATAGTTTGTCTTTAAGAGATCTAAACTTTAATATCCAATTAATAGTGAATGCTATTAATAACATATTAAAATTCCACTATGAATTAGACCAAACAATTCAACATGCAAGGTGTAAATAAATTAATTCAGAGTAATTTATTATAATGTGCTACTTCTCTAAATGCGGTACTTATCTTTTTTTTTGAGGAAACATGGATATTGTATTTATTAGACAAAGGCGTTATGTCAACCATCCTTAGCATATTAAAAAAGCTAGAAATAAAAACATGAACAACAAGTACAGCAAATGAAGAGAAGAGTTTCCCTAAGCAAAGTATGTCAGTAAACAAATAATTCAAAAAATAAACAAATAGAAATTCTGGAGCAGAAAAGTGCACTAACTTAAATAAAAAAATTTACTAGAGTGATTTAACAGTATATTTGAGCAGGCACAAGAAAGAAGTGGTGAGCTTGAAAATGGATATTCAAAAAAGTGTTCCAAAAAGTCATTTAAACCCCAAAGAAGGAAGTAATGGAGAAACTGAGAAGCAAAACTTCTAGATTTCCTAGAAGTCTCAAGTCATCATGTGGTTATAAATAGTTCAAGGCATCAAGTGGAGCATGGCCTAAAATTAAAGCTCTATATTATGTGCTGCCTGGATGTCTGAAATCAGGAGGACCTCAGATGATCTAACTGCAAGTTCCTCCTCTCAGTGGATAAAATCCTCTAGCCGTCAGTTTTTCCTATCTGGGAAACATAGTTTTTGTTTATCCCTAGGTTGACTTTTCCTGCCAGACCACAATTGTTGAAGCCAGTCAATCACATCTGCTGCAGGAACCAGGTCTTATCTCCATAAATGTGGTTCTTATCTGACTTTCATCAAAGTAACCTATTGTGTCAGTTCTTGTCTGACCTCTAAACTCCTCTTTCTTCTCTCCACCTGCCAGACCTAATGAATCAGGATCTTGATAAGCAGGGCATAAACCTCAGCATTTTAAACAAGCCTCCAGGGTGATTCTGATGCCCAATAAAGTTTGAAACCACAGAATGATTTGTGGGGACTGACTGTTGAAAGATTTGTTTCTAGTTCTAGGTTTTTTTCTGCCAGGGGGCAGTGTTCTCTGAAATATGGCTGGGTAAATAAACCGTGTTGGAAGCTAATTTTTCAGTCTTTCTTATGCACTTCTTGTTTACTGAGCCAGCCACATGTGCCCTTATTACAAAATCTTAAACATCATAGCAAGTGAACCTCTGGTAATTTAGTTTTCTTACAAAAGGTTTTGGACAAATTCCAGTCATTTTAATTGAATTTCTCAACCTACTTTATGCATTATCAGGCTTTTTTGTTTTTTTCAGCTTTAGGTAATGAGGGATAATTTTATTTTGTAGTTAATTTAATAGCCGAGGTAGGGACTTTGGTCATCTTGGTCATTCTCCTGACAGTTAATTTATAACAATAATCTTGCAGTAAAAATCTGTTTAACTGTGGCAAAATGATGTGTGTATGCACATGTGTGCTTGTGTGTATGCATATATGTATGTTAACACATTCCTTATGCATGACAAGCTGGTAAAAGACAAAGTTCTTTGGCAGAACGGTTAACAGAAATAGTGGCTGAGGGCCGGGAGCGGTGATTCATACCTGTAATCCCAGCACTTTAGGAGGCTGAGGTGGGCGGATCACCTGAGGTTAGGAGTTCGGGACCAGCCTGACCAACATGGTGAAACCCTGTCTCTACTAAAGATACAAAAATTAGCCGGGCGTGTTGTCATGCACCTGTAATCCCAGCTACTCGGGAGGCTGAGACAGGAATCACGTGAACCCAGGAGTGGAGGTTGCAGTGAGCTGAGATCCAGCCATTGCACTCCAGCCTGGGCAACAAGAGTGAAACTCCATCTCAAAACAAACAAACAAACAAACAAAAACAAAAAACAACGAAATAGTGGCTGGGGTCAACTCTTTTGGATAATGGGTAACAAGCAGATCAACTTGACTATTACAGCTTTTTCCCCTGCACAGCTAGTCTGCATATAAGAGAAAAATAAATGGGTGATATACCGCTTCTGAACTCTTAACTTTTTTCCCAAGGGAACCCTCATTGTCTTCTAGCTAGGTTTATACAATCAAATATCAGACAAAGTCAAAAGTTGTTAGACTCTGGCGAGGCAAAAGAAGAGGCTGTTTTTGTTTTTGTTTTTAGAACATTTAGAGCACTGTGGCATATAATGAAATAACAGGATTGCCTTGATATTTTTCTTTGGGGTTTATTGTTTTCCTCTATCATGGCAGGCTTGCATCTTGAAATTTAACATAAATTATAGAAAAATCTTACATGGAGTTGACATCTTTTATAAGCCTTGCTAAATACCCTACTCCAGATTTGTTCAGTATGGCATACAGACAAAAGCAAGACACTTACATATAAAAATGTATAAGCCTGTCCTCTTTGCAAGAGTGCAAAACTAAAAGGATTTTAGAAAGGCAATTAACAGTTTGGCAGTATATATGTTTTCTTCTTTTCAATTAGGTATTACTAGATTCTAAGAATCTATAATGAAACCCAGGCCTACTATACAACCCCCTATAAACAAGTTTTTGCTTTTGTGCTATCATGTTTTATTTGAGCAGAGCCACTACTCTGTTAGTAATTTGTTTCATGGTAAGTCTCGTATTTGTTTACACATGAACACATGCGCTGTGCAAGAAAGATGGTCTCTGGACCTGCTGAGGAAGAGGCCAAAAAGAAATCTTCCCTCATTTGAATCCTGAAGGCATGTAATATTTAAACAACTTTCCGATTTAGAGGCCTTGATTTTTTCTTTTGAAAGTGTGCTGGTTGCCAAACTGCTTAGTAAAGAAACTTTAGTACCCACAATAGCCTCAAAGGACACAGTATTTGGTGGCTACATTTAACCAAGAAATAACTAGGGAAACAATTCTTTACATTTCAATTATTGCTGCCATTGAGATTTCCTTCCTAAATTCAATTGCTAATAAAGCTTCCCAGGCCATCCCCTTCCCCCCACACATCCGCCTCTCAAAAACCGCCCCCCTCTCCACCGTGCCCCGCCGCTCCCCCCCCGCCCCCCAAAACAAGCTGACAGTCTTTTCGGGAAGAAGAGGCAGAGACTGAAGTTATTTTGTCCGTCTTCCCAGGGCAGAAGGACTTTATGCTGCGTGGCTGGCATTTCCAGTATTTTGATAAAAAAAGTTACTTCTCTAAACTTGAACGACAGCATGGGGAAAATAATGTTATCTTATATGCTAGTTACAATTTTGCGAAATTTCATCATGAGAAACTTTCAAGGAGGCAGAAGTAGCTGAGAATATGATACTGGGGACAGGGTCGCTCAAACTGCCAGCAAAATAAATAGATAGGAAAGACAGGAACGTTATTAGGTTTATAAATGATAAAACTTTCCTTGCTTAAAAAAATAAAGCGGTGAGGTTGACGCCATTGAATGACTGCATTGTAAACCTTAAAAGCTTAAAGCTGGTTTGGAAAGCCCATGCACTGCCCTGTTTCTTTTTATCGGATGAAATGCATTTGGTTTCTTTTTGACAAATCATGTTTTTGTGAGGAAAGGAAAATGAACATGCACTGTTATGGGCCACGGCAATGTAAGAAACCCTCCTGTTGCCAGAGGATACCACATGAAAGTGTCTGTGGGTTAGGGGAGGGACCTGTAAGGGGGCGGGGATCGGGGGGATGAGAGCTTAAGCCTCTTATGCTCAGAGCTGCGATTTGTGAACACCCTGTGATGTAATCAAGCTCTGGACAAATCAGAGGAGTCTGTCAACCTCCCAGGTGGGATTGCTTACAGTTAATAGACTAAACCCGGAGCCCCAAACCAGTGCACTCCGTGAAGGCAAAGAGAACACGCTGCAAAGGGCTTTCCAAGAATCCTCGACATGGCAAGGAGGAGCTCGTTCCAGTCGTGTCAGGTGGGAGAACGGAGGAATGACAGGGGACATGCTTGATCTTCAGAATCAGTGACTGATTGGCATTTTCCTTTTTGTTGTGCAAATTAAGATAGCACCTTATGCAATTTGGAAGTGGTAGGATTGGGTGGTGATATTGAAGCCATTTGAATCGCCTTCGTGTAATTTGATTTAGTTTTGTCCAGCTGTATTTGACAACTTGTTCTCTTTATTCTTTTAGATAATATCCCTGTTCACTTTTGCCATTGGAGTCAATATCTGCTTAGGATTCACCGCACATAGAATTAAGAGAGCAGAAGGATGGGAGGAAGGTCCTGCTACAGGTAAGTGTCAAAACGATTTGCATTTTCAATTCTTTAAAAATATTACATGCCGTGTAATCAATGTAAGCTTATTAAAATATTTATCTTTAATACAGTCTTGCAGTATAACTAAGTTAGTCCTAAATTTCTCGGAGTAAAACCACTTATGTGTATAATTCAGGTGAAAGAATGTGATTTTCATTAGAGAACATTTACCATTGTTTCATAACTGGCTATTTCCATTTTTGTACTCAAATTTGTAAATGTTAGGATACAATTAAAACTCTTGTTCACAGACGAGGCTAAAGTAGAAGTGGTGAGAACAGGTGTTGGTTTAATATTGGAGCTACCCAAGTCTGATTTGCTGTCACATAATATAGGATGCAGTATTTGCCACCAGAAAGTTCTGACATAGGAAAAAGGAATGGAAGTAAAAAAGGCAGTGAGCTATCTTTATGAAACTTCAGAAATTAAGGACTTTAAGATTAAGATTTACTTAAAATTGGAAAACCATAAAAGACAGGAGGTGCTTAAAGAGTTTTCAAGATTGATTTGTCCTCATTGTGTTTTCTTTTGGCAAAGGAAAGATAAGTTTTAATAGTGTACCTTGACTTAATAGAACCAAAGTGAAAGAGTTTCTTTTTACAATACACTACACCATAAGTAGTGTTCCCATACAGTGTTCTCATAAAGGAGCTCCTTGTGCAGGCAGAGGGGGCTTAACTGACCAGGTCTTAAGTAATGAGTTGGTTAATTTCCTGGAAATTGGAGCTCCTGATGGTTTTAGAAATAAAAAATTACATTTTAAGTAGTGGGCACTCTAGGGAGCAATATTTTCTGGACTTTTCCTGACATCCCAGCATGTTTGTCTGTCTTCCTGTGAATTTTGCGTTTCTCTGTATTTCTTGATCTGACTGTTAACCATCACGTGCCTCTGTTTAGCCAGCTTGAAATTTTATTATTAACCAAGTTAGGACACATACATTGATGGAATACTAAATCTTCCTTACATCAATTAAGTTAGTTTTGAATCATGCCAGTAGGTTGAAAGAATAATATTAGAAGTGAGTTAGTGAATTGAAGTGGGGTGTGGCTGGGGTGAAGAGTGAGAAAATAGATCATAAAACTTGCAGCCCCAGGGAGCCAAATGGACAAAATGAGTCGTCTTCTGTTGGGGAGGCAGAGGACAGTGGATCACAGAGCTAGAGAATGCTGTTTTTATTAGTAGCAAATGCTCTCTTCAAAGGCCTCTTTTTCACTCCCATTAACACTGACTGTGACTGAACAGACAGGGGAATCAGATCCTTAGCATCATCATGTGGGAAAGCTAACAACTTGAGAGCCAACTTCTGGTTCTTTTCAATGAACACTAAAGGGATTTTTTTTTTTTTTCTGTTTCCTCTTAATATGTTACTCTGGCTAAAACTGAGATTGAAAGAATTAAATGCTGTTTCCTTAATGAATGTAAAATTGAGTCACTCATTATTTTTAAAGTTGACTTCTTTTGGAAAACAGTCATTAAAATCCTAGACTGGTCCCCTGGAGTCCTGTAACTTGCTGTGTGGTGTTGGGCAAGTCACTTGTGAAGTCTGTTCCCTTAGCGGTACAATGAGGAGCAGACTTAGATGATTTCTACTTTTCTTTCTGGATTAAAAAAAAAATCCCAGGAATTATTCTGTTTCATTGCCTCTTGAATGTGTGTGCTCACTATTGGAAAACTTGAAAAGTATAGATTGGATTTATTAGTCTTTGAAAATATTTTGTGTATAGTAAATTATTTCCACATGTCTTAAGAATAGCTATATGAACTAATGAATAGATGCCACTTCTAGAAAAATAATATCGTTTATATTATAATTTGTAAACCTAAAGGGTCTTAAGTATGCACACAAATTTGCTCCTTGAATTATTTAATTAAGTCATTGGTTATTTTAGTCCTTTATGATATCATCTAAAATAATTTATTAAACTTTTAACTATGTGAAGCTTAGTCTTAGAATACAATGCAACTTAACTCTGAATTGTATGGTTTGGGTATGCCTGAACACTTTTTAATTTTTCTTTTGATGTAGCTTATCTGCTTTTTAGGAACTGTGGTTGATTTCTCCTGAATAAAAATCAAAGATGTACTTAGTAAACTAGGTAAAAGCGTACTGTAGACAGTGGAAATATCTTTATCTTTTTAAATGCTGCATATGCTTAGAAAGGATCTCTCTCAATTGATACATGTGACTGGTTATTCTGACAATTAGAAAAGCCTTCCCATCAGAAAATACTGGGTGAATTTTATAAGCCTGTAAGAATAAGACACTAGGAGGGGAGGCAGCCATGCCTATTTCCAACAACACTTTTAGGCGCCAAAGAAATTCTGGGAAGCTCAGTGCTCCAAGAGTGCAACAAATAGAAGGAACACAAAGGGTATTGATATATGGCTAGCTTCGGATTGATCAGAGTGAGATGCACCATTCAAAAGCATGCAGTTGTTTAGTAACCATAGCTTCTCAGAGTCCTCAACAATAGCTGAGAATGTTCTGCACACATGGATACCCTCGCTGCTGTACTATGGACTGGGGTGTTAGTTTCAAGGTTGTGGCAGTGCAAACAGACTGTTATAATTAACTAACACACTTGTTATCTGGATTTATTGTTAGGATAGGAAATAATGGCTGAACAGGATTTTTTATACCAGGTTGTAAAAGATTTATAGATTTATTAGGAGACATGAAATGAGAAAAGCTACTTATAATTCTGTTGGGTAAATACAATGGGCATTCAGGTGAATGAGATAGTGAGATGGCTAGAATAAATATTCAAAGAAAATATAAACCTGCGATTTAGTTTGACATCTTTGTCTCATATGTCTGATGTGGCCCACTTGATTTGCCTTTAAGACTGCAAGAGAATTTATTTGTCTACAGGTGTCTGTGTACTCATGTGTGCTTGCAGTGTGTATGTTTGTGGTGTTATGCAGGAGTCTATTTCATTGAAACTTGTGATTTAGAAACTGTCTCCAGGTGGAAATAGAATATCCTCTTTGATATGTACGTAATTTAATTATTAAAAGACAAAAGAAAATTTGTGAGCTTGTGAATAGCTGGCTAACAGAGACTTAAAAGCTCAGTTTAATTCATCATTGTTTTTAGTGGCTTGAAAGAAAAGTTGAAAAGTATGTGAATGAAATGCATAGGTTCATATGAAATGTAGACTGTCTCTAACAACTTTAAGGGTAAACCTTTTCTTTGAGAATTATAGGGAAATCAGAAAATGGTACTAGAAGTGAGAAGGTTTATATTCATTTGATAATTTTAGAAATTTTGTTCTACAATGAAAAGCTGTTTAAATGTTGTCACAGGAGAATGTAGGAAACTGTAAAGGGGACATAGATCAGCCATTTGCTTTGTGAGCAAAACTCTGTCATGAGGAATATCCTCTCATGGGGCTTTATGTGAAATTTCAGGTAGAAATTGGGGAGTTTAAGTCAATGGAATGAAATTATCTGAACTGGAAGCTAAGGAGGGTACAGATTTTTCAGTTCTTTGTTAAATGGAGCTGTAGTGTAGTGATTTTTCATTTATCTGAAAACTGTAGAGACTCCTCTACCTAGTTTACATACTCAGAAACCCCAGTCTTCCATGAAGTTCAGCCTAGACTCTGAGGTTCAAGCAGTTCTTCTGCCTCAGCCTCCCGAGTAGCTGAGATTACAGGCGCCTGTCACCACACCTGGCTAATTTTTGTATATTTAGTAGAGATGAGGTTTCACCATGTTAGCCAGGCTAGTCTCGAACTCCTGACCTCAAGTGATCCACTTGCCTCGGCCTCCCAGACTGCTAGGATTATAGGCATGAACCACTGAGCCTGATCAGGACATTGTATTTACAAATGTTTTGAAAGCACAGGTGTTTAAAAACTTCCCAGGTGGACCTATTTATTAAAAAAAAAAAAAGTGTATGAAATCTGGCCCAGCAGCTGTGAAGAGAAGAGAACAGTGATGTTGCAGTAATGAATATTTATAAAAAGTGATGTATTTAAGAAGCAAAGATACTGCCATGTAGGCCTGTGTGTAAGCTTTATTTACTAAAAGTGAGGTCAGAAGCATCAAGAAAAAATGGCAAATTCAATACAAAAAGAGTATGACCAGAAAGAATGAACCATATACTTCAGAAGAGACATAATACAGTATTAATTCTAGAGCTGGGCAGCATTTTGAATGCCATGCACACTGTCCTCTGCCTTGCCTTGTGGGTTGTGCTTCAAACAGGGCAGCAGACACAGGGGAACTTGTCCTGTTTTAACGCTCTTGAGAGAAGGAGGTGGTATAACCACAGCTGGTAACACATTTTAAGGTTTTACTCTTACTTTCGGGAAACACCTGGGCTAAGAACCAAGGAGAATGGGAGGAACAGATAGACAGCAGTATCATCAACAGGAGCAGACAAAGCTTAGAAGAACCTTCCAGCTTTAGGCTAAGCTAAATGTTTCCAGACTTAAATACTGCCTCTTCTATTGGCCATCATCCAGATTTGAGTATTTGCATCTTGTGGGGGGCGGGATTTAGAGGGAAATATGATTGGGAGCCTAAGATGAAGTAATGTTTTGGCTATAACTTTTGTCATCCGTTAGGCTCCTTCCAATAATTTAAATCATCATTATTATTATTATTATTTGTATATTATGGAACAAATGGCACTAGAATTCTTTTTTCATTGTTGTTTTTTGAGATGGAGTTTCACTCTTGTTGCCCAGGCTGGAGTGCAATGGCATGATCTCGTCTCACCGCAACCTCCGCCTCAAGCGATTCTCCTGCTTCAGCCCTAGCTGGGATTACAGGCATGCACCCCCCATGCCCGGCTAATTTTGTATTTTTAGTAGAGACAGGTTTTCTCCATGTTTGTCAGGCTGGTCTCGAACTCTCGACCGCAGGTGATCGGCCTGCCTTGGCCTCCCCAAGTGCTGAGATTATAGAAGTGAGCCACCGTGCCCGGCTGGCACAAGAATTCTACAACCCTACCTTTTTATACATATTGTAAGATGGAATATTTTAGACATTAAGTTGACTTAAGTAAAAGTAATTGTACCTGTTTCTGTCAGAATTATGAATTTGAATGAAATAAAGTACGTTTTACCTCGGTGTTTCTTTAAATCATGAAATTATGCTTTTGTGAAAAATAAGAAGTGCATTGCATTGTTGTTATACATGTCATATATGTACATATGTGTATTTTAAAATTTGAGGTCTCTATTTTTAAAAAGAACACTATATAAAACTCTGAACATTTGTTTTTCAAGATTCTGGAATTGACTTGCATCTCTGAAGTAAAATAACATCGTTTTTAATGGTGTTAATTAATTAAACATGTAATTTATAAGACAGCAATATAATTTGAATCTCATAAAGGTATTAGCAAATACCTCATAAGAAATTCCAAGTTTCATACTTATCACATATTTCTGCCTTGATACATTTGAGAGTACTTTGTTTGTTTGTTTGTTTTAGTTGTTTTCTGAGTTTTTATGGTGATTTCAGTAATGATGAAAAATTTGGGATACCACAGGTTCATTGATGTTTCAGTTTTCATCCCACCTCTCAATAAGTTATGCATCTGAAGTGCTTATATCAATGTTCTCTTGATTTAGGTCAAGTAAAGGAAGACAACAGATTTTAAAACTCAGACTTCTAATAAATCAGATAATCTTTCTCTATTTGACATGACATCAGGTACAATAAAGAGAGAAGTCCTAAAAACTTCAAATGCATGCAGGAACAAAGGACTAAGGGATGAGCAGAATGTTCAGATATATGGCTTGGGTGAGCCTAGAAATGACATTTAACATTATTCTCCTTCTGCTTCTTGCTTTTTCTTGATTTTAAACACCTTCGGCTGGGTGCAGGGAGAAGGACAGGGAACGTGGACACTCCAAGTATACTGACTTGATTTTTATCAACTACATGAATGTATTATCACCCCAAAACTGTGTACCTCTATTATTCATCCATAAAAAAATGATTAAAAAAATAATATAAAGGTGGATTGCAGAACTCCTAGGAAAACAGTTGGGACTAGAGCTTGTCATGAAAGAATATGGCTGGGATGGAATAGACCCTGGAAAGGCAGAGTGAATATTCCACTCCATTGTTCTATTTTATTTATTTGTTAATTTAATCATTTTATTTATTTATTTTTTTGTATAGTCAACTCATCAAGATTGTCTTTTCCATTGCACACAGGAGTGTCTGGCATTACTGAGGTGTCACCATACACTCACTCTATTTAAAAGAGATAGGCCTGGCGCGGTGGCTCACGCCTGTAGTCCCAGCACTTTGGGACGCTGAGGCGGGCGGATCACAAGGTCGGGAGATAGAGACCATCCTGGCTAACATGGTGAAACCCTGTCTCTACTAAAAATACAAAAAATTAGCTGTCTCTACTAAAAATACAAAAATTGCTGGGTGTGGTGTTGAGTGCCTGTAATCCCAGCTACTCAGGAGGCTGAGGAAGGAGAATCCTTTGAACCTGGGAGGCAGAGGTTACAGTGAGCTGAGATTGTGCCATTGCACTCCAGCCTGGGCAACAAGAGCAAAACTCCGTCTGAAAAAAAAAAAAAAAAAAAGGAATGAAAGACACAGGGAAGAGATGATTATGATGAAGGAAAGCAAGGCGCGTGGTTGCAGGACAATTTCAAATGCATGCAGGAACACCGCACATCAGTAAACAAATTGCCTTTAGATCTCTTTGAAGTATCTCAGCTATCAGCACAGCTAAGCTTATTTATTTAAGCAGCTCGTGGGAATGAATTCTACTGAAAATTTACTAGATAGATGTTGAAATGAGTCTATCTAAGCAGTATCCTTAAGGAATATTCTATTGTAAGTACGTTCCTTATATTTATTTTTACTGTAGGACTTTCTCTATTTTTTTTCATTTTTTTTTTTTTTTTACTTCTCAACCCCTCCTGCCTCCATGGTTTCTTATGGTTCAGCATGCACTGTTGATAGGTTGGTCAAAGACAATAGAAAAATGTGGTTTATGGACCTCTGCATTGGAAATGAATATTATTTTCTAAACTGAACTGGTATGGTTTGTATGTCTTTCAACATCCTGGGAGCAACCATGCAAAAATGTTTCACATCTCATGGTCTGGTCAATCTGTTTGCTTTAGTTGAACTGATCTGATGCCTTAAAGGCTGGGATTGGATGACTCTGACTTTAATGAGGACAAAGGACAAAGAATGTTCAGATAAATGGCTTGGGCGAACCCAGAAGTGATATTTAACATCTGTTCTCCTCCTGCTTCTTGCTTTTTCTTGATTTTAAATGTACAACATATGAATTATAAAAAATGAAAAATTCATAAGCATGTAAATAAGAAAATAAAATTATAAATCGCATGTCAATAATATTTATTAGGATATTTACATATATTATATGGTATATATTTTATACATATATACACATGCCCACACACACATATGGTATATATTTTGTATATATATACACATATCTAGACACATATCTATTATATGATACATATTTTGTACATATATACATACCCATACACATATATGGCATGTATTTCATACATATGTACATATACCCACACAGACATATATTATACAGTATATATTTTGTACATAAATATACGTACCCACACACACATATATTGTATGGTATGTATATATAATGAGAGAGAAGGAAAGAGAAGGTAAGTAAGCAAACAAAAGACCAGGCAACTACATGTGAGTTTGTAGAATGTTAGAAATTTCAAACAACAAGAAGGCAAAAATCTTCTTCCTCTGTTTCTCATTTTCCCTAAATGTAATTCTGTAAGCTGTTTCTTACAGAAGGAAAAAAGTGTATTCACACTTGCATTTTAAAAATGTGATACAAACTTGGACATTTTCTCCGTCCTTCTGCCCCACTCTGTCACTCACTCGTCTCTAGTTCTGGCTCTGTTTTTAGTTCTATCTTCATTTCTATCCTTATTGCCCTGTTTATCTCTATTTTTAAACACAAAGTCTAATATATAGCACTTTACCCTGTATTTATTCTTTAAACAACTTATTTATATCTTTTGTAGCTCTTTCCATATTAGCCTACGCAGATCTGACTCATTCTTTTTAAGGGGTGTGCAATAGCCCACTTATGGATATAGTGATTCATTCTTTCTTGATGGGAAAAACAACTTTGGTTGATTTCAGGGTCTCTACCTGTAACAAAAGGACTGCAATGAACAATGGACATTTTTTTGTACATGTAGCTTGGCAAACTTTTGCAAATATGTGTAAATGGTAAATTTCTAGTAATAGAATTTCTGGGTGAAACATTTATAAGCATTTTAAAATATCGATAGGTCTTTCTAAGTTACGTTCTACTTTACAAAAATTTTAATTCCTAGAAACATTTATGAGACTGTTTATATTTTCCATTTATCAGAAATTGTTTTGTATATTGAGATGAGACTCTAACTTAATTATTTCTAGTCCCTACTTACTGATGGGGCCCCATCCACAACATTAATCTACATATTTTCTTTTCTTTTCTTTTCTTTTTTTTTTTTTTGAGATGGAGTCTTGCTTTGTCGCCTGGGCTGGAGTGCAGTGGCCGGATCTCAGCTCACTGCAAGCTCCGCCTCCCGGGTTCACGCCATTCTCCTGCCTCAGCCTCCCGAGTAGCTGGGACTACAGGTGCCCACCACCTTGCCCGGCTAGTTTTTTTGTATTTTTTAGTAGAGACGGGGTTTCACCGGGTTAGCCGGGATGGTCTCGATGTCCTGACCTCGTGATCTGCCCGTCTTGGCCTCCCAAAGTGCTGGGATTACAGGCTTGAACCACCGCGCCCGGCCAATATACTTATTTTCTAGTATCAAACTGCTTTGATTATTTAACTTCAGAATGTACTTTGCTATCTAGTCTTTATCAAATTACTTTCCTTTCAAGAGGTTTTCTATTTTAAAATATTTTATTTTTAAATAAACATTTAATATTATTTCAAGTTTCATGAACTCTCAATATTTTTGGCTGTGATTGCATTGAGTCTTCAGGTTTGTTTGGGAAGAATTAGTATTTTTATAATATTGATTTTTTACCTTTAAGGTAGTATGTCCTTCATTTTAATTAGATCATATATATATGTGTGTGTGTGTGTGTGTGTGTGTGTGTGTGTGTGTGTGTGTGTGTGTGATCTCGGCTCACTGCACCCTCTGCCTCGCAGGTTTGGGCAATTCTCCTGCCTTAGCCTCCTGAGTAACTGGTATTACAGGCACCTGCTACCACACCGGGCTAATTTTTGTATTTTTAGTAGAGACCAGGTTTTACTGTTTTGGCCAGGCTGGTCTCGAACTCCTGGCCTCAGATGGTCCACCAACCTCAGCCTCCCAAAGTGCCGGGATTACAGGCATGAGGCACCTCGCCCCACCTTAATTAGATCTTAATTTTTTTTTTTTTTGGTAGAGTTTTCTTATGTTCTTCATGTAGGTTCTACATACATATGATTAAATTTATACCAAATAAAATACCTAGCTATTTTATCATTTAGGCAGTACTGAGAATGAAACTTCCATTTAATTTTGAAACTATATTGTGTGCATATTACAAATTTGTGGAATTTTTATCTCACTGAATTCTTTTTTCCCCGAATTTTAGTTGATTCTTTTGATTTTTACATACACTTATATCATGTGAAAATATTGATGGAAGATTTTTTTGAGAAGCCAAGATTGTAGAGCTTGTATTTGTAAAACACCAGCTGAAACTGTAAAAGTCTTCTATTTCAATCTCATATATTTGGTCTGTTCTCGGAACATTTGAGCTGAATTTTCCTTGCAAAATGTTTTGGATTTTTAAATAGGGACATGCTCTCTTGTTTCTAAGGATATAGATCAAGGTATGTTCTCTGTGGTCATTGTTAGCACCCATGGGGCACTAACCATCACAGATTTGCAGTAATAATAATTATAAATAGTAATTGAACCAATCGCCAACACTTGTTACTCTTTCTATATGTCTGACATGCGGTTAAGTGTTTTACACGGATTGATTAATTCTTATTTCAACATAGAGTTACTTTTATGAGTCCCCCACTTTACAGATGAGGAAATCGTAGAACAAGGAAGTTGGGCAGCCTGCCCAGGGTACGTGGGTAGCAAGTAATGGAACCAGTCTTCTCCTCCAGAGTCCACTGCAGCATCACACCACGCAGCTTCCCAGTGCCGCCTCTCCGTGGTGACACGACCACTCTCCAATCCGTTGTCTTTGCCTCTTGTTCTTTGCAGTGCTATCGGACTCCCCCTGGACTAACATCTCCGGATCTTGCAAGGGCAGGTGCTTTGAACTTCAAGAAGCTGGACCTCCTGATTGTCGCTGTGACAACTTGTGTAAGAGCTACACCAGTTGCTGCCATGACTTTGATGAGCTCTGTTTGAAGACAGGTATGTAACTAATGAGTCCTCTCTACCTTCAAGTAGACGGTTTAAAGACTGCCTGCTATTGTATGCATCCTGGAGTGGCCACCCTGCTTTGGTCTATCCAAATGGTGGATTTTAGTTTCGTTTGTTGAATGATCATTGGTTGTATGAAGAGCATACGCTGTGTCAATGACCATTGTTTCCACACAAGATCCAGCAGAGGGAGGTTCTTTGCAGCCGCAGTCATGATGTACTGGTTTTGGAAATGATTTTTTTTATTTTCGTTTTTGTGTCTTCACCTTCTTCCTTTCTATCTCTTGCTGTCAATTCCCACATTCACTGCTAGGGCGTGTGAGCTCAAATTGTGTATGTTCTTTTTTATTATTTATTTATTAAGAGACAGTGTCTCACTGTATTGGTCAGGTTGGTCTTGAACTCCTGGCTTCAAGCAATCTTCCCACCTTGGCCTCCCAAAGTGCTAGGATTATAGGAATGAGCCACTGTGCCCAGCCTGTGTACATTCTTTTCTTTTCTTTTCTTTTTTTCTGAGATGGAGTCTCGCTCTGTCACCCAGGCTGGAGTGCTGTGGCCGGATCTCAACTCACTGCAAGCTCCGCCTCCCAGGTTCACGCCATTCTCCCGCCTCAGCCTCCCGGGTAGCTGGGACTACAGGCGCCCGCCACCACGCCCGGCTAGTTTTTTGTAGTTTTTAGTAGAGACGGGGTTTCACCGTGTTAGCCAGGATGGTCTCGATCTCCTGACCTCATGATCCGCCCGTCTCGGCCTCCCAAAGTGCTGGGATTACAGGCTTGAGCCACCGCGCCCGGCCCTTTTTTTTTTTTTTTTTTTTTTTGAGACAGAGTCTCGCTCTGTCACCCAGGCTGGAATACAGTGGCGTGGTCTCAGCTCACTGCAAGCTCCACCTCCCAGGTTCACGTCATTCTCCTGCCTCAGCCTCCGGAGTAGCTGGGACTACAGGCGCCCACCACCATGCCCGGCTAATTTTTTGTAATTTTAGTAGAGACGGGGTTTCCCTATGTTAGCCAGGACGGTCTTGATCTCCTGACCTCGTGATCCTCCCACCTCAGCCTCCCAAAGTGCTGGGATTATAGGCGTGAGCCACTGCGCCTAGCCTGTGTATATTCTTTAAAAAAAAATTTTTTTTTTCTTGCTTAGCCAGCTTCTAGCATTTGTTTTACTTCATCTTACTGTATAGTACCTGTTAGTCTGCCTGTCATTCCCTACTGTCTGTGCAAATGGAAAATTGTTATGGAATTCTGTTTGAAGTTTCACGCTCTAGGTAGCTCTAAAATCTTCCTCCACACTTTTTGTGACTTTCTTTACATTTCTTTTGTACTGGAACAGTTATTAGGATATACAGGCTTCTGTATGAATGCACATAAGTTGAGAAAAACACCTCTGGGGACTTCTGCCATCCCACCTACTAGGTTTTCAAAGCCCAGTATTTCAGATAGGATTTTTTAGATATCTTGTAAGCTATCCACCATGCTTCTGGACAACACCATATTCAAACTATCTGAGAAAGACAACAGTCAATCCTGTTCTTGACATCACCAGAAGCAGTTTCCACAGTTTCCTTGGCCAGATATTTCTTGTTTTTGGACTTTTATGCTTAG
This sequence comes from Trachypithecus francoisi, assembly GCF_009764315.1. Taxonomy (NCBI): domain Eukaryota; kingdom Metazoa; phylum Chordata; class Mammalia; order Primates; family Cercopithecidae; genus Trachypithecus; species Trachypithecus francoisi. The sequence goes on along the minus strand of NW_022681472.1, from coordinate 74,364,044 downwards.
ACAATTCTTTCAAAGACCTAACTCTTACTATCATTGCTGTTAGCTTGATCTTTCAAATGTTATCATTAGAAACAGATATTACTATGTTTTGCTTAAGTGGTAACTCTTGATTTATATGAAATCCAACATAAACTTCCTTACTAGTTCTAGTTGGGTTTCCTCCTGCGATCCTGCAATAAGAACAGCTTCATTAGGCTGTTTTTTGCAGAATACATTTTCCAACCATTTAACCACTTTTTTGGAGGTTGCTTTTCTTTGGAACTTCTCCCAGTTTCTTTTAGTTGTGGGTCTGCAAACTGAATTGCTGGGACTATTGTAAGCTGAATGTATAGATGGAACAGATGTTCCAGCAGAGATTTTTGGCTCTAAAACATTATTTCAAGCCAGCAATCTGTGTTTGCTTGGCACTAAGGAATTTACTAATGTTTTATGTTTCCTCCTTACCTTGAATATCTTGTCTGTGGCATGTAAGATCAAACTTCTGGATTCCTGGTCTTAGAATTCTTTGCATAATGTAATGAATCCCTGACTCTAGCTTAGCTCTCTTTTGAATGTAGTTCATGCCTTTGTTCCTCAATTTATTAAGGATGGGATATAATAATATCTTATAGTCCATTTCCCTGTGTACAAAGATAACATATCCTGAATGTGAAGGAATCAAATATCAAATAATAATAAAAGGATGAAGAGAAAAACAAAAGTCTCTGAGATTCTCCTTTGCTGAGGGAGCACTGTCTAGAAACAACCACAGTGTTTCAGTGAAACTTTGATAACTCTGTGTGTGGGTTTTCAGTATGTATCTATGTGTGTATGTATATTTTTCCAACTGTATGTATATATATGCATGTGTGGGAAAGTATCTGCATTAATAAATCTTTATACACATCATCATTTTGAATGGCTACATAGTATTCCATTGAACTGTTGCAACCTAATTCATTGAGTAATTAAATGAATATTTCCCCGAGTTTTGCTATTGTGAATGGTGTATCAATGAATATAATTTATGCGTATTCATACTTTTGCCTATTTTCCTTAAGATAAATTTTTGGAAGTGGGATTTTGGGGTCAAAGTATATATGCATTTTTTAAATTTAAATACACATTACAGAATTATACTTCTGAAAGTTTATGTTTCTACCAAACGACACAAGGACCTTTCATCACTTCCTTTTCAGCACTGAATACTCTTATTTTAAAAAATATTTTTAAAATAATCTGGTAGGTGACCTCCTCCTTATTTTCCAATAAGGTTAAGTATTTTTTATGTTTAATACCATGTTTGAAAATTACACGGATGACTGACTTGTCCTTTGTGTATAGTTCACTTTAAACGCTGGAATTATTTTTTATTTCATTCGTACATAATAGTTCCTCAATAAACATAGCTTATTAATAATGATATTCTTTTGTAAGTGATGTACACGTGATTTTCTTATGGAATTAGGATTGGAATAAAAGTTTATTGGTGGATAGAATCACCTTGAATTGAAAAAAACCCAATATCTCTAGTCAAAGCAACCTTAGAAAATTGCTCATCATTTGGGAAGAGCAGGTCATGGGAAAAGCAATTCTAAGCACTTAATCTGCTCGAGAAGAGAAGGGAATGGAAACGGGATATTGAAAAATCAGAATGGCTGAGCATGGTGGCTCACATCTGTAATCTCAGCACTTTGGGAGGTTGAAGGAGGCGGATCACTTGATGTCAGGAGTTTGAGACCAGCCTGGCCAACATGATGAAACCCCATCTCTACCAAAAATGCAAAAATTACCCAGGCATGGTGGGAGACTCCTGTAATCCCAGTTTCTCGGGAGGCTGAGTCAGGAGAACCACTTGAACCTGAAAGATAGAGGTTGCAGTGAATTGAGATTGCGCCACTGCACTCCAGCCTGGGTAACAGTGAGACTCTGTCTCAACAAAACAAAACAACAAAAAATATCAGAGAACAGAATCAGGATGCAAAGGTAATTCTAAAAGAGTAAAAATTAAATAGAAGTTGCATAGTTTTCTGGCTAATGATTGACCAAAAGGGGCAGGGGTAGCACTTATGCCGAACAACTAGTATCTCTTTTTTTTTTTTTTCTTTTGAGACAGAGTCTCCCTGTAGCCCAGGCTCGAGTGCAATGGCGCCGTCTTGGCTCACTGTGACCTCCGCCTCTCGGGTTCAAGCGATTCTCCTGTCTCAGCCTCCTGAGTAGCTGGTATTACAGACATGTGCCACCATGCCTGGCTAATTTTTTTGTATCTTTAGTAGAGATGGGGTTTCACCATGTTGGCTAGGCTGGTCTCAAACTCCTGACCTCATGATCCGCCCGCCTTGGCCTCCCAAAGTGTTGGGATTACAGGCATGAGCCATTGCGCCTGGTCCATAATATCTCTTTATTAATGTATTCACCTAACAATAGTTTCTCTTGGTAGAATATTACTAAGAGGCAGGATTGCTTTCAAAATCATTATTTTCCACTTATGACATATTTTAAGAGATAAAGGCCTGAAGTGTTAATGTGTGTTTTAGCTCAGTGACACCTTTCTTGACCATTCTATTTCCTGGAGTAGCACTCTGTTTTCACCCTGTCTTTCTCTATCAGTGCCACCTGTTACTTCCTTCGCAACACTTGGCACAAGCTGAAATGATCTTGCTTACTTGTTTACTTGCCTATAATCTGTCTTTTCCAATGGAAGTGTAAGCTCCATGAAGACAGACCTAGTCTCTCCTATTCTTTATGACATCCTAGCACCGAGAGCATGGAAAATATGGTATAAGAGTCAATGAGTAAATTAATTAACTATGAAAGTTCTCAATACAGTAGTTCTGAATTTAAAGAGCTATATTTTATCTCCATAGTCATTTCCAGTTCAATTTAATACATATTCATTGAACACCTAGCAGGTGCCAGGCACAGTCTCCCGGGTTTACAGTCTGCCACTGGAAATAGAAGAGCGAAGAGAGAGGTGTTACTTTTCCTGCCATGGAGCTTACACTCTAGCAGATGAAAAAGTCAGAAAACAGCACTTCTTTTAAAATGGAAAGGTTGTTTTTCTGAATATAAGAATTAAGCAGTGAGCCCTCAATCAGAGGGAAATCTGTAACCCATTTACTTGGCTTGTTGAAAGTAGGAACTCTGACCTGTCTTTGTAGGTAGGACCACACTTGGTCAGTGGTTAGAATCTTGAGCAAACATCGTAATGCCCCCTTTATACTCTTCACATCTTATTTAGGACTTTAACCTCCAGGTGCAGATAGAAACCATGTAGTTGTCCTGTGATTTGTGTTTGAATCACACTGATTAAGGCTAAGCACAGCTACTTTAGGCTGGGCGCGGTGGCTCATGCCTGTAATCCTAGCACATTGGGAGGCCAAGGCAGGAGGATCACCTGAGGTCAGGAGTTTGAGGCCAGCCTGGCCAACATGGTGAAACCCCGTTTCTATTAAAAATACAAAAATTAGCTAGGCATGGTGGCATATATTTGTAATCCCGGCTACTCAGGAGGCTGAGGCGGGATAATCGCTTGAACCAGGGAGGCGGAGGTTACAGTGAGCCGAGACTGCGCCATGGCACTCCAGACTGGGCAAGAGAGCAAGACTCTGTCAAAAATAAATACATACATAAAATAAAAATAAAGCTAAGCATATCCACTTCAGAAAGTAAAAGAGCCAAGCTATAGAGGCTGTCCCTACAATAATAGGCAGCCCTATCACAAACTTTCGATGCCATAAATGTGTTGGATCCTTTAGGACAATTGGAGAATGGTAGGGATACTTGCTTGCCTTTCAGGGCCCTGTTTTTCCAAAGGAACCCAATTGCATCTTGATATTGTTCTCTGACTTGAAAACTTAGAAATTCATCTTATCTGTAAGTTCTCCAAATGTCATCTGGGCCTCAAGCCAACTCAAATTTCACAAGCAGAGTAAATGATGTGAGATTTTAGCTCTCTTCATTGGAAATCCTGTAAGCAATTGTGGCTTCTTTCATTTGGTTAGTGTGCAGCAGTGAAAATGTTTTATTGGGATGATTTTAGCCCGTGGCTGGGAGTGTACTAAGGACAGATGTGGAGAAGTCAGAAATGAAGAAAATGCCTGTCACTGCTCGGAGGACTGCTTGGCCAGGGGGGACTGCTGTACCAATTACCAAGTGGTTTGCAAAGGTACGTGTTTCTTTGGATTGGCCTGAGCTTTAAAAGAATAAAAACTGGAGGTGCTCCAGGAGATCCTGGATGCTAGGAATAGACCACACTGGATATGAGTTTGGGGGGAAGGAATGAATTGTCCTTTTTAATTTCTCATGCTTCTTCATTAGTTTTGCTACTCTGCATTTTCACTGATCTGAAGTAAAAAGGAAAGAAACTAGAATTTCTTAATTAGACAGAACCATAATAATGAAGAGATTTCTAAATTTCCTGTCTCGGTTTTAGATCAAGTTTTCTAGAAGCAGAGTCTGAGACAGGGATTTAGTACATGCAGTTTATTGAGGAAATGGATATACTGCAGGAAAACCATGTCGGAGGAGAGGGAAACAGGATAGGGAAGTAGGAGTGTGGAGAGGCAAGTGAGGACGTGCTCTCGGTTAGCCTCACCTCCCTCTGTTGCTTGCTCTGAAAAGTAAATCCAAGTCACTACTCTTGAGGCAAGGGGCCAGGGCTTTTTCATCCATTGGATGTAAGCTGTTCACCAAGGCATTGACAATGGCCCAGGGATGGGGGTACTTGCTGGTAAAGGGGATGAGGGGACCAGCATTTCCTCTTATACCCCAAAGCCATATATGCATGAGTGTTGGCTTTGTCTGGTTGATTGTGGAATATGATGCTTTTATTCCAATAATTAACAATAGTCAATGGACTACAGAAAATATAAAAGATGCACTTATTCTCTTTAATGGGTTTAAGTTGCCATGCAACCCACTTACAGAAGTTGATGGGAAGATCCAAGAATCTTTATCTATTATTCGTAAGTCACTTTTTAAATTTCTAAATCAAGTCCTTTTCATTATCTCTGATGTGGAAATTTTAAGAAGAAGTTTGTTAAAAGATTTCAGGAAAAAAATCAAGTCAGTTCTGCAATATATAAGGTGTTTAGCTGTGGCAAGAGGGTATTACATTAATATATTTGAAGAATTTACCCATACAAATAACTATTGTATTGTTAATTTCCCCTACCCAATAATTATGCTTTTATTTTGAAGCATAACATTGGTTGAGAATGTATTTCCCTTTCCTTTTTAATTTTCCTCTGCAGTAAGTGTACCAGGAAGCCACAAAGGCTATTAGAAATACTTTTTTTTTTTAAAAAAAGAAGCCCTTAGTATCATTGATCATTGAATCATTAAACATTGGCTTTTACTGGTTTAAAATTCTAGTTTCAGTACTTTTGTGAGGCCCACATGTGTGCTCTGGGTTACTATATGTGTACTAAATATTCTTTATTTTAAGGAGTGTTGTAGTTACTCCATTGTCCAGTAGTTAGAGTCTTACTGACCAGAGAAGATTTCCAGTTCTCTTTACATGGGAGCAATTTCTCCAATGTGTTGGTTACGAATTTTACTTCTGTTCAGGACATGTAACTTTTATTTGTCTTAAAATAATTTAAGGCAAATTCTTTTTGATAATTTTTATTTTCTTCAAAGGAAAGCGTATTTTTTATCTGAGGCCTTTTCTGTTCTCTATTCTCGATAGTGGTAACTCAGGAAAGACAGGTTTATGCTCTTAGATCTTGGTGGAAGACAAAAAATGAAATTCAGTATTTTTTTTCCTTTCTAAATTCAAGGGCTGTATGCAGATTTATTGGCAAATAAGCTTTCTATTGTAATCTTCCATTTATTATCTCTGTAGATTCTAAGCTTTTTTTTTCTTCTTTTTCTTTTCTTTTTTTCATCTAAAGGGAAGTTTTGCCATGCTTTCTATGCCTTTGAGATCTCCAGTGGTGGAGAAAAGAATGTTCCATCTAATGACCAAACAGTTTATTTCTGGAGGGATACAAACATGAAATTTTGTTCACTGACGCCACTGGTTTTTTTAATCTACAAACCATTTAGACTCGGAAGGCTCAAATAAACACCTCGCCACTTGCGGTTATTAAATCTTAGCTTTCCCATCATGTATGAGTGTACTTTATAAGCCAAACCAGAAACTAGATTTTTTTTCAGAATTTTTTTTTTTTTTTGGTGATATCCCGTAAAGAAAGTATCAAACAGGACACAGATCCCAGAATTGCGAGCTTCAAGGCGTGGCATTTGTAATTAGATTCAACAATACATTTACCCACTTTTCCTTATAGGAGAGTCCCACTGGGTTGATGATGACTGTGAGGAAATAAAAGCTCCAGAATGCCCGGCAGGGTAAGTGTATTTTATGACTATTTTGAAGTTTTATGTATTAGCTGATAAACTCTCACAGGAAATGAAAAGTGTTTAGAAACAATGTGAAGCTGAAATCCTCTTATACAGGCAAACTTATGAGTACTTAGGAGGAATTCATCAGTCGAAAGGTTGAAGGTACGTCTTGAAATGGTGACAGTTTTCTTTCCCCCAGTTTTCTCCAATCATCTCTACACATACTGGGATCTGAACATCCCCTATATTCCACCTCAGCTGAAGATTTTACAAAGTGCATCTGAATATTCTGGCTAAGACTTTTTTCAGTATTGTTTTTTCTGGAGTTCTTGTTTTGCCTATTTTGGGGGGAGTGGGGAATGAAAGAGGAAGTCTAGAGAAACTTTAAAACTATGTTATCCAATAAGTAATTATTACTTTTTGATTACACACCTGTAATCCCAGCACTTTGGGAGGCCGAGGTGGGCAGATCACTTGAGGTCAGGAGTTTGAGACCAGCCTGGCCAACATGGCAACACCCCGTCTCTACTAAAAAAAAAAATACAAAAAAATTAGCCAGGAGTGGTGGAGCGCATTTGTAATTTCAGCTACTCGGGAGATAGAGGCATGAGAATTGCTTGATTCCAGGAGGTGGAGGTTGCAGTGAGCCAAGATAGTGCCACTGGACTCCAGCCTGGATGAAAGAGACCTCCTCTCAAAAAAAGAAGTCATCCAAGACAGTGGGACATCCGGCTTCCAAATGGGAACCTTTATAGCACCAATGACCAAAGAGAGAATTAAATATGGGTGATGTTGAAAAAGGCAAGAGAATTTTTATTCAGAAGTGTGCCCAGTTTCACACTGTTGAAAAGGGAGGCAAACACATGGCTGGGTCAAATCTCTGTGGTCTCTTTGCAGGGAAGATAGATCAGGCCATTGGATTCTCTTATACAGAGGCCCATAAGAACAAAAGCATCACCTGGGGAGAGAATACACTCATGGAGTATTTAGAGAATCCCAAGAAGCACATCCCTGGCATAAAAATGATCTTCACAGACATGAAGAACAAGGCAGAAAGGGCAGTCTTGATAGTTCATCTCAAAAAAAGCTACCAATGAATAACAACAGGTCACTGTGTTATTTGTTACAAAACAGAAATGTTTCATGACTTTTTAATTTGTACCGTAACTTCACAGATCTCATACACAAGAATTCAGATAATGAATGACTGGCAGAATATTTTTGTTGGGCAGTCTTGATTTAACCACGACTGGCTTGTGGTTAAATGGTTAAATGAATATGTTCGGTTTTTTAATTTAATTTTATTTTTTTGAGATGGAGTTTCACTCTTGTTGCCCAGGCTGGAGTGCAATGGTGCGATCTCAGCTCACTGCAATATCTGTCTCCCCTGTTCAAGTGATTCTCCTGCTTCAGCATCCCAAGTAGCTGGGATTACAGGTGCCCGCCACCACGCCCAGCTAATTTTTGTATTTGTAGTAGAGATGGGGCCGGTCTCAAACTCTTGAACTCAGGTGATCAGCCCGCCTCGGCCTCTCAAAGTGCTGGGATTGCAGGTGTAAGCCACTGCACCCGGCCAAAATTTTTCTTGGAAATGATTGCTCCCATTATTGAGAATCACTAGGCGTAATGGCAACTCTGTGGCAATAATGTTTCTAAAAGCTTAATGTGTTACTGTTTAAGGTTTGTTCGCCCTCCATTAATCATCTTCTCTGTGGACGGCTTCCGTGCATCATACATGAAGAAAGGCAGCAAAGTCATGCCTAATATTGAAAAACTAAGTAAGTAATTTCCATACTCTGTGTTCTCATCTGTAATCCAGGATCTCCACAGTAACCAGTGGGCTGTGGGCTTTGAGATCTATGAGCACGTAGTTTTAAATGTGTTTTATTATTTGAAAAGTGAAGGCAACACCTGTCTGAGTGTTTATAAAATGGATTTTCTATAAGCAATTCCTGTTGGTTCTCTTGTTCTGATATTTGCAATTCTCTTTCCAGGGTCTTGTGGCACACATTCGCCCTACATGAGGCCGGTGTACCCAACTAAAACCTTTCCTAACTTATACACTTTGGCCACTGTAAGTATTTCTTCAAATGATATATGTTCAAAGGGCTGATTTCATCCTGGAATGACTTTAAAGGGGAGACTTTACTTTTAAAATGTGTTCCTTAGTGTTCAAAGAAAATCTTTCTGTTTTCCATCTTATCTGGGTCGTTTGTTCACAGCAAATGCCTTTTACAACTTTGTGGGCAATTGAACTTCATTCCAACTTTAAAGCTGAAACCTTTTTTCAGGTGCAGTTCTGTTTGAACATATACATTAAACTTCTCTCGAATACCAGAGGGTCTATTGTTTATTTTCTGAATTTGCAAATAAAAATGGTGATTTCAGGGCTATGTTTTAGTTTTCAGGTACTTCAAATTCTATCACTCGTTCTTTAAAACATAATTTATTTATCTTTTTTTAAAAATTGATTTGGGGAGGAATAGAATTTAGAAAGAAGGAAAAGTGTATTTAGAAATAGAAACTTCTTTGGAGGCACATGTATACATTCCAAACTAAAGGTTAATTTATAATAATGAAAATTATTGTCATCTTATTAAATTATAGCAGTAAAAAACCCCAATATTAAATTTCTTATCAAGTTTCTCAGATGGCTTATAATTTTTCCCTTAGATATTATTCACGTTTGCTCAAACAGATACACAGTGAAGGTTATATATGTCTTACATAATTTTGGAAATTAAGTATTTCTATAAAACCTTCTATGCTAAGAAAATTTATACTAGAACTAATGTCTGTGGATTATTGTATTGTTATTTTAACAATAAATTTGCTTTTACAAAAAGGGGCTGTATCCAGAATCACATGGAATTGTTGGCAATTCAATGTATGATCCTGTATTTGATGCCACTTTTCATCTGCGAGGGCGAGAGAAATTTAATCATAGATGGTGGGGAGGTCAACCGGTAAGTTTTGCATTTATTGTGTGTGTGTGTGTGTGTTTGTGTGTTCATGTATTGAAACATTTCATCCCCAAATTTGTTAGATGTGGAAAAAATGCATATAATTTCCTCATACTTGTCAATGTTTCCATCTTTTGATACTTTTAATATACATATAAACATGAAATATGTGTGTATATGCATTATATATGTATATATGTATCTGGATATATGTGTATATATTGTATATTTATATATGTATATATACAGACAAATGTGCACATAGAATATACGTGTATGTATACATATGTGTATGTGTCTCTGTGTGTATATATACGTGCATGTGTGTGAGGCTATGATTATAAAATTGTGAGATGATGAATGTCTTCCCTAGGATTATGGTGGTGACAATGGCGATGAGGTGAATTTCAGAACCATTTTGGCAAAGAATAGATCTCATTGATTTCCCAGATTTAGGGGTATAATGAAAAAGAGAAGTGCATGACTATGACTTCCCCAATATGTTAGCCCTGATGCTATAATAACAGAAACAGGGAAACTTGCTGAAAAAAGGGAACTCACTGAAATCCACAGTAAATTCATGAATTTTTAAATTTAATCTATTTTTTAAAAATCATGGAAGTTAAATACAAAAAGCAGAATCCTACCTTGATACTGAAATAGCAAATTAATACTTTGAAAAGAAATCACTCTGTTTACTTCAGATCAAATGACTGGGCAGAAAATAAAAAGGGTTGTAGGTGGCTTTCTACCTAATGTTTTTCCTGTGACCGTGTGTATGGTTACGCAACTTGCTTTGGTCAGACATGAGCAAAGCAGCATAAAGCCACAGTTGTTGAATGTGCAGAGCTGGGCTGAAGTGTACAAGCTTCCGGCCAGAAGGATCAGAATCACCTAGGAACATATCCCAGGGCACACAGGCAATCAGAAACTTGTAGAAATAAGATGGTAAGTGGTCCCATCTCATGCCAATTCTGATTGCAGACAGTGGCTTCCTGGAGCACTGGTTAGAGAAGAGGGCTGGGAGAACTTTGTGCACTCAACCGTGGCATGACTGGTGGGCAGTGTCTGCACACATCCGTGTATCCACCATGCCTCAATGATCTTGTACCTGGAAATGTTTGCTGCAATTTATGGACAAAATAAGTACTACAAATAGAAATTTTTTCTTAAGGTATCTCACTTTAAGAAAAGGTCATTTGTGATCAAAATATTTATATTGCATAATAGGTAAATCAGTATGCAAGGATAAATATGAGCTTTTTATTAAAAAAATAAACACTGGAAGACTTCTTGTACATCTGCAGAAAAGTTTCTTTATAATAGATGTTCTGATTCTGCTGTCTTTATTCAGGCTGGACTCCCAGAAGTCCATAATGGCCTAGGGTGTGATCATAGTGAAATTTGTTGACAGGGTGGATTTTTCAAAGTTTATGATAGGGGAATATTTTATGAGTAAACAAAATGATTGAAATTAGAGCTCCATTAAGCTTTCACTAATGGGTCTTTTATATTAATTTGATCATAGAAGCAAACTTACCTGAAGAACCTTAACGGATTAGAGATAAATAGTAATTTTATCAAATTGGATCACCTTACATCAACTGTTGACATAAGGTTTGCCCTGGGTTAGGATGACTCAGAAGAAGACGAGGCCACATATTCATTAACTTCTGCAAAAGCAGAGCAGAGGAAGTGCTGTTAACCTGCCCAATGAAGTGAAGTCTCTGTTTCAACTGTGTTTACCTGTTTCCTCACTAACTCCCAAAGCTGACGCATCTGACCAAGTTTAGTACTCTCCTCATGCTGACCAAGATTTGTGGTGAAGTTGACTTGTGTTTCTGTCATCTTGGGCAAGATGGCCACCATAAGAATTCCTAGGAGGGGCTGGGCACGGTGGCTCGTGCTTGTAATCCCAGCACTTTGGGAGGCCCAGGCGGGTGGATCACGAGGTCAGGAGTTTGAGACCAACCTGGCCAACATAGTGTAACCCCATCTCTACTAAAAATACAAAAAATTAGCCAGGTGTGGTGGTGGACGCCTGTAATCCTAGCTACTCGGGAGGCTGAGGCAGGAAAATTGCTTGAACTGGGAGGTGGAGGTTGCAGTGAGTTGAGATCGCACCATTGCACTCCAGCCCGGGAGACAGTGCGAGACTCCATCTCCTAAGGCAGGTGGATCACAAGGTCAGGAGATCGAGACCACCCTGGCTAACATTGTGAAACCCTGTCTCTACTAAAAATCCAAAAAAAATTAGCCGGGCGAGGTGGTGGGCGCCTGTAGTCCCAGCTACTCAGGAGGCTGAGGCAGGAGAATGGCGTGAACCTGGGAGGTGGAGCTTGCAGTGAGCCGAGATCGCACCACTGCACTCCAGCCTGGGGGACTAAGCAAGACTCTCTGTCTCAGAAAAAAAAAAAAAAAAAGGAATTCCCAGGAGCATAGTAACTACAATTTAAAAGCACATTTTATTGAAATTTGGCATACTGGAAAAACATATAGACAAATATTGTTGTTTTCTATTATACAGTAGGGTGACTATAGCAAATAACAATGTAGAAGATTTTAAATGTTGTCACTGAAAAGAAATGATAAATGTTTAAAGTTATGGGTATGGTAATTACCCTGATTTGATCATTATACAATGTACACATACATTGAAACATCACACTGTATCCCATAAATATGCACAATTATTATATATCAGTTATAAATACAAAGTAATTAATTAAAAAGAAACTTTAGTCAAAGTATAAGAATATAAGCAACTAAAAGTACTATAAGGAAAATAATTAATGAATATTCTTTAAGCATGTATACCATCCTCTCAGAGGCTTCTATATTTTAAAATCACCAGTGAAAAAATATTTATAAAAGTCTTATAAAATTTTATACATATAAGAGAAAATATTTATACAAATCTTAGACTGATAATTAAATTAAACGCAATTTATTTTTACTGAGGGACTAAACCATGCAAGACATTTAGCCAAATGGCATAGGGGTCAGATTACATGGTGAATAAGAGCCACTTCTTGTCCTAGCATAAACTCTAGTAGAGGGGATGAGGCATTTGTACAATGGCCATTTGAAAATTTGAATCTCACCAGGCATCTTCCAAAAATAATTTAATTTAATCTTTTATAATTTAATTTAATCTTTTTTTTTTTAGCCTTGATACAGCCAATTAAACAAAGTCTAGTCTGCTTTTAATTTGCTAATACTCAGCATGCATTGCTAGAAGCAGTCATTTGCTGTAGGACCTTACATTTCTCCTACGTAGTTTAATGCAGTTCCTTAAGTGGCTTGGTTTCTTTGGAAATTCTCTCTGCTACGGTCCTGCAATTTCTAATACAAAGATACTTCCGTGGGGTTGTTCCCTGTTCAGTTTAAATCTGGATTCTCAGCAGTGGGAGGAATGAATGGGATTCCTAGGAGTTGACTAAATGTGGAGATTTGAGAAACAAGTCTAATACTCCATCATGATCCAAGTCCTCTGAAGTCAGCATTTCTGGAGTAAGATGTTTCTAAGAGAAGCAGATTGTTATTTTTTTAAATGTATTATTATTATTTTTAACGAGACAAGGTCTCAGTATAGTTACCTAGGCTGGAGTGCAGTGGCATGATTTTGGCTCACTGCAGTCTCAGCCTCCTGGGCTCAAGCAACTCTCCCACCTCAGCCTCCTGAGCAGCTGGGACTATAGGCTCACACTGCCACGCCTCGCTAATTTTTGTATCTTTGGTAGAGACAGCATTTCGCCCAGTTGGCCAGGATTGTCTCCAACTTCTGAGCTCAAGCGAGCTGCCTGCCTCAGCCTCCCAAAGTCTCGTGATCCCAACTGCAACTGTGCAGCAGATGCATTCTTATTACTTAAGTTGCTTGACCTCTAGAGTTGCTGTCTGTCAGTATCGGTGATACAATGAGTTGAAACAGAAACCATTTTAGTAAATGACTGCAGTGTAAAAATGCAAGAAATGTGTGTTTAAGACAGAGACAGCAAGGAGAAGAAGAATGACACAGAATAGGGCTGACTTTCCAGGCCAAAAGGGATTGACTTGATGGAAAGTACAAGTCATTGCTAACCTCTTTTTATCTGTTTTATTGTCCTGATAACGGGACAACATTTCTTTTCAGGAACATTTAACCTATTCTTTATTCTGTTGTTTCTTTTCCAGATACTACTGTAGACCTGCAGTTTTTTTCTCCTTGTACTGTATCCTAATGTCCCTCGTTAGGCCGAGATCTGCTTACCTGGCGCCTTTGCTTACCAGCCTCTTATTTTTCTTCCAAATTTCGGCTAAAGTGTCTGTCCCCAGGAGGCCTTCCTTCCCTCAGCATTTCCAGCTCTGGCTAAGCAAAGTGACTCCCTTTGGGCTTTTATATTTTTTCTATCATAAATTTGACAACCTCTTTTTATTTTTATTTTTTTGAAACAGAGTTTTGCTCTGTCGCCGAGGCTGGAGGGCAGTGGCACAGTCTCAGTTCACAGCAACCTCTGCCTCCTGGGTTCAGGTGATTCTCATACCTCAACCTCCTGAATAGCTGGGATTACAGGCGCATGCCATCATGCCTAGATACATTTTTTTGTGTTTTTAGTAGAGATGGGGTTTCACTATATCAGCCAGGCTAGTCTCGAACTCCCGACCTCAAGTGATCCGCCTGCCTTGGCCTCCCAAAGTGCTGGGATTACAGGTGTGAGCCACCATGCCCGGCCTGAAGTTGGTTTTTCCTTTTGAAGTTGGTTATTCACAGGTCTGCTTTACCCTGTGGGTCCCATGCAGATAGGGACTTGGTGTATTTCTGTTCTGAAGACCCAATCCAGAGCCTGGCTCTGCTGTTGTGTTTTGGATGGAACTGTTCTTTGCTTCCTTCAGGGGCATGTTTTGCCTGTGCTTCCCCTAGGGTAGGTGGCCTTAAGGATAACAGCACTCCATCTCAGCCTCAGCAGCTCCTGGCCACATGCCAACAGCTTCCTCATTCACCTCCTTCTGGCCCTAATCACATGGAAAGCAGCTGCATCGGGCCCCAGTCTCTTCTGCTGCCTCTCCCAACCCTCAGATCCTTAATGTGTGCTGATTCTCAGCAATTGATCTGCTGAAGCAAGTGCCCCACTGATCCCCTGGTCTCCTAGAATTCTGTTTATCCTAGCTCAATGCTTTTGAATGCAAAGGAATGATTTCCCTTCGAGGAACTGCTGGAAAGACTACACTAGTAGTTTATGTTTTTTGAAAAAATGTTTTTGGCTAGTATTTTTCTTTTTCCAAACTTCTCCTTTTCTCCCAAAGCTACATGCTGAATTTGAGAAAGTGTTGAATTTCATATTTAACCCACTTGGTTCCTGTAGAGGAAGCTTTTTTGATTCCTGATAAATAGCATATCACAAGATACAATATCATTCCCGTTTGTCCCCTTTTCATAAAGCAGCATCTAGGACACAAATGTCGAAAGCTGGGCCTCCAGATAAAGGAAAGCAATGCAGGGAGTTTTGGGATTAGAGGGAGAAAGCCCAAACCCAGTGTTTACTTAAGCTTATTTTTTTAGCTGTGTGATTATTATTATTTATTTTTACAGATAGAATCTCGCTCTTTCGTCCAGGCTGGAGTGCAGTGGTACGATCTCAGCTCACTACAACCTCTGACTCCCAGGTTTAAGCGATTCTCCTGCCTCAGTCTCCTGAGTAGCTGGGATTACTGGTGCCCATCACAAGGCCTGGCTGATTTTTGTATCTTTAGTAGAGACAGGTTTCTCCATGTTGGCCAGGCTGGTCTCGAACTCCTGACCTCAGGCGATCCGCCCTCCTCCGCCTCCCAAAGTGCTAAGATTATAGGCATGAGGTACTTCACCTGGCCTGATTTTTTTTTTTTAAACCACCCTCTGAAGAAATTTATATTGCATTCAAATTCGAGAAATTTTAACACTTTTATCTCTGAATTAACAAGGAACCGGGAAGCTTCTCTCTCTCTCTCTTTCTTATAACCTTGTTGGCTTGTATTCACTTTTCTTTTCTGGACCAATATTTTAGTGCCTTTTTTTTTTTCTCCCCTTGGGAAGAAAATGTGCTTTTCATTTTAAGTATTTTATCTTTTTTGTTCACTTTTTATACTTTTCTGATCATGCTCTCAATTTTCTTTTTGAAAATGTGGTCAACCTGACTTTTACCAAGAATCAGGCAGAATTTTTCTGCTTTTTGATTTTTTTTAGAAGAAATACAAATTTTGCCTTTAAATTACCTCCATGGTTTACACTGAATGCTTCTAAGACACATTGCTTTTTAAACTTGGTTAGTTTTTTTTTTCTGATTAAAAATAAGTTGATTGTCACTGTAAAATTGTTGGAAAGTACAGAAAAATATAAAGAACAAATGATCTTAATTTTGTCATCATAATAATTTTAACATACTCTGTCATTTTCACTCTGAATGCTCCTTCCTTTTGACACTATTAAGACCTCTTCAGTAATCTTTTTTCCCTAAGGATTACTGAACTGAGTTAAATTAACTCTCAGAGCTTCCTGTCGCCCTGATAATGCCACCATCAGCATGTATTCTACAGTATAATATTTGAAAGTGCAGGGCCATTATTTGACAAATTTGTATTAAACAATTGTTTTCCTTTAGGAAACTCCATATTAATCTTAAATTTCATAGATGCCAAGTATTGCCTAGTACAATCTCCTTGGAAATAGCAAGGCAGTACATCTAGGAAG
This sequence comes from Trachypithecus francoisi, assembly GCF_009764315.1. Lineage (NCBI taxonomy): Eukaryota > Metazoa > Chordata > Mammalia > Primates > Cercopithecidae > Trachypithecus > Trachypithecus francoisi. Next base: position 74,348,051 of record NW_022681472.1, on the reverse strand, counting down.
TTGTTTGGATATTGAATGTGCTAAGATTGTGTATGTACAATTAAAATAGATCCCTTAATATAAGGAACTGGCCTCTTTAGGAACCAGCATGGTTTTACAGTGTGTCCAGTGCTTCATTTGAGCTCATCTTCTTGCTGGTGGAGCTGCTGGAACAAGAATGAATGAAAGTCCAGGACACATTCTGAACCTTGGTTGGGCTGGGGTTCCTGGAGGATGCCAGAATTTGTCTTTAAAGTAGAAAGAGCTTTGGACTAAATGGAGAGAAGGGCTCTCAGAGCAGTCTGAGATTCTTACGTCTCCGAACATCCCAGGGAACCAAAAGTCTGGCCAAGAAGGTCTGGTCCCTCAGAGCCATGTAAATAGGATGAGGCCCCTACCTCTCCCAGGCTGATGAAATTCACCAGCAGCTCAGAACCCACAGACTGAAGAGGGCTCTGTACATTCTCCTGCCCCATCCCTCATTTGCCAGCTACAGTAGCTGTGAGTTTGGGGCTGAGGATTTCTAGAGGCTCCAAGGGGTCTGGAACCCTTTTCAAGCTTTCCCAGGGCAGGTATCCCAGATGATTTTGAAACAATGGCTAAGCTCCTGGATGTTCTCCACCTCCCAGTTACCCATTTCCTCAAAAAATAAGTTGTCACTCTGTAAGGATACTCTCAAAGGCTGGAGACAATGAAACCAGAAAAGGGGCTGGCTATAGTTCCCAGATCATTTTTGTTTTGGTTTGAGGCAAACCACAGTTCTCTCTCTTATTTGCTTCCATTCTCTTTCCTTAAGTGAGGGGGTTTCTTCTCATAGACTTCTGTTCAGTGGGACACTTGCCATCTTAGGCTGTTTTTAATGTTCCTAGAATAACTGGATTATTTATTTCCATTATTGCATAACAATAAAGATGGAAATTTATCAAGTGTTTGCCAGATGTTAAGACACTGGTTAAGGACTTTAAATGTATTAACTCATTAAAGCTTAGAATAATCCTATGTGCTAGATAATATTATTTACATTGTAAAGGAAACAGAAACACAAAGATATTAAGTAACTTGCTAAAAGACTACATGGCTGGTAAGTGACAGAAACAAGGCTTAAAATCCAAGCTGTCTGGTTGCAGAGCCCAGGTTCTAAACTCCTATATGTTATGCCTCCCCAATAGCACACGGTGTAAAGAATATTTTAAAAACCTTAATGAAGTGCTTGGTTCACTTAACTTATTCTAGGAACTCTCCTCTAAAATAACATTTACTAAAACGCTAGGTAAAAGATATAGGAAAAATCAAAATTAAAAATTAGCCTTCTTCCCCCTTCTCATTCATCTAGTTTAAACTAAAACAAGACAATCAGAGTTCCAAAATTCTGACATCTGGGTGCCAAATTGGGGCACTCCTCCTTGAGTCTTTCAATAGTAAAGGAAACATATGGCTCACTCTTGGGTTCTTTGATGAGCAGAATTCTGCTGCATCAGTTAATTGTTCAAAACGATGATCAGAAAAGACAGGTACAGAAGAGAGAGGCTTTTGAGATAAAATAAGAGTTTTAAAATATGTCACTAGAATCATAGCAGGAGCTTTTGAGAGCTTTTGCAGAGAATATATTGAATAATATTTGTGGAAATAATGATTCTGACTTCCAGATGTGAAAATAAATGGTTGCAAATAATGGGAAATTTATGTTGGGGTGTGAGTAGAGTATAAGATATCTGATCTAATGTGTTTTAAAAACTTTTTCTTTTTTGACCAAAACTCAGAACACATTTTAAGCCGCTTATATTTTCCTCATTAGCTATGGATTACAGCCACCAAGCAAGGGGTGAAAGCTGGAACATTCTTTTGGTCTGTGTAAGTTACCTTTATTTTGTCAATGTTTATAAAATGACAGCTGTGATTCAATTTATAAAACATCAATTTCGTTTTTATTTTGTTTCAGTTAAATGTGAAAATACAGAATTTTTGAATATTTACTAATTCAAAATGACCTTCCAGGTGTTTTTTTTTTTCCTAAGGTCCTCTCTCTGTGCCTCATCCTACCTTTTCTTTCTCCTCCAGCTCTCCTTTTTTCCATCCTGTCTCTCTCTCTCTCTCTCTTTTTTTTTTTTTTGAGACAGAGTCTTGCCCTGTTGCCCAGGCTGGAGTGCAGTGGCGTGATTTCGGCTCATTGCAACCTCGGCCTCCCAGGTTCAAACGAGTCTCCCCTCAGCCTCCTGAGTAACTGGAATTACAGGTGCCTGCTACCACTCCCAGCTAATTTTTTGTATCTTTAGTAGAGACAGGGTTTCACCATGTTGGTCAGGCTGGTCTCAAACTCCTGACCTCATGATCCGCCCGCCTCTGTCTCCCAAAGTGCTGGGATTACAGGCATGAGCCACCATGCCCGGCCCCATGCTCTCTTAACAGAATGTAAGTGAGATGGTCTCTCCTCCTTCTGGATGTCCTTTAGATTTTTCTATTCCTGTCTGTAGGTTTTTGGTAACTTGCCATCTAGGACATGTATATTTCTCTTAGACTGTTTATGGCAGTGGCTTTCCTTATCATTTTCTATAAATATATGAGAACATATTTTATTTATTTTGGTTCACAACTTAAAAAAATCTAGATGATCTCAGGCCTCTGGGGAGCCGATGGAGTGGTCTAGAGATTAAAAGTTCCAGACAGGAGACCAAGGGGAAGCCTCTGTTTTCACTTCATTTTCCCACTGAACTCCAGGATTTTTCTAATAAGAAAATGGGGCTCCTTCCCATCGCTAAAGAAGTGATGGGGGATTAAGGAGTTAATGTTCCTAAGACTTAAGATGAATCTTACCTAATTAAAGTACCAACATGTTGATGATTTTTAAGGTTCCTTAGTAAGAAAAGGAATCTGTTTCAACTTTCACGGGGATTTTGTTCCCACTGAGATGTTCTTTCCATCTTTTTTTTTTTTTTAAACCACCTAAAGCTGTTTCCATATTTGCCTCTATGCCTAACAAAAATCTGACTATTCTATAATAGCAGTGTGCTGAGAGCCATCGCAGGCTCAAATTAATCCAGAACGGTACTGTCTATATTCTCTAAAATCAGAAATAAAGGTAGCTTTTTCAGATTTGAAGGGCTAAACTGAAATCGGATTTGGTGATTTGAATCTAGCACAGAACGTCTCTTTAAAAGATTTCCTTCTTTCTTTTTTTTTTAAAGAGGTTTCTGAGTTGAAAAGTAAGTGTAGGTAGGTTAGAAATGATACTGCTTAATATAAACAGCATGTTGATTTACCAATGTTATCCTATGCCTGACATTTCTTTAACTCTTGACTGTCATAGATGCTTATAGAAGTAATTTCTTCTGCTCTGTAACATATTTGCCTGGCAGAATGGAGAGTAGCCAACAACATAATTAATACTGAGTCCCCACCTTTGCCCCCCTGAAACTGCTGCAAAGCCTCATTGAAAAGGCCTAGTGTTCTGGTTTTGAATGGCAATTTTCTCCACCCATTTGAAACCACTTATAAGAAGGTGGCTTTTGTATGCTCCAAAGATGTCTGTAGCTTTCATTTGCTTCTCAGACTATTATTTTATCTCTGTATTCTGAAAGTGACTTGGATTCATTTTTTTCCCTTTTTTTTTTTGTAGCATTTTACAACTTTAAAAAATAAGATCACACTTTCAGTTAGTTAAGAGAATATATATGTCAAGGAAATCTACACAGTGTATATTCTGAAAACTTAAAAAAATTTAGAACCTGATTCAAACCATAGACTTAGACTTTGAAGGCCATATTTTTAACATGGTTCTGTACTGCAACCTAGAATTAGTCTTGCTTTTTAATGATAGTATTTCATTCTGAAATAATCTTCGGCTGATGCTCCATTCTTTTGTGCCAATTCATGTTCAAAGACAGTAATTCCCACTATGTATGATTGTTTACATTGATTCTCATCCTAGCTTGGCTGCTTATTATATTGGTGACCTTGGACTAGTGATTTAATCTCTGAACAAATCCATGTCCTCATCTTCAAATAAAAAAGTTATAGTATCTTCGGCCAGGTGTGGTGGCTCACACCTGTCATCCCAGCACTTTGGGAGGCTGAGGCGGGCAGATCACCTGAGGTCAGGAGTCAAGACCAGCCTGACCAACATGGAGAAACCTAGTCTCTCCTAAAAAAAAAAGAAAAAAAAAATTAGCCAGGCATTGGGGTGCATGTCTGTAATCCCAGCTACTCGGGAGGATGAGGCAGGAGAATGGCTTGAACCTGGGAGGCAGAGATTTTGGTGAGCTGAGATCATGCCATTGCACTCCAGCCTGGGCAACAAGAGTAAAACTGTCTCAAAATATATATATATATATGTATATTTATATATATAGTATATATATTTATATATGTATATTATATATAGTATATATATTTATATATAAATATACATATATAGTATCTTCATCATGGGATGTTGCGAAGATGCAATGAGCTAACATATTTAAAATGCTTATGCCAGGCATGGTGGCTCATGCCTGTAGTCTCAGCGCTTTGGAAGGCTGAGGCAGGTGGATCGCTTGAGCACAGGAGTTTGAGAACAAGCTGGGGAACATGGCAAAACCCTGTCTCTACAAAATATACGATAATCAACCAGGCATGGTGGCACATGCCTATAGTCCCAGCTACTTGGGAGGCTGAGGTGGGAGGATCACCAAGCCCAAGGAGGTTGAGGCTGCAGTGAGCTGAGATGGCACCACTGCACTCCAGCCTGGGCAACAGAGTGAGACCCTGTCTCAAAAATAAAACAGGCCAGGTGCGGTGGCTCACGCCTGTAATCCAAGTACTTTGGGAGGCCGAGGTGGGTAGATCACGAGGTCAGGAGATTGAGACGCTCCTGGCTGACACCGTAAAACCCGGTATCTACTAAAAATACAAAAAATTAGCCGGCGGTGGTGGGTGCCTGTAGTCCCAGCTACTCAGGAGGCTGAGGCAGGAGAATGGCGTGAACCCGGGATGTGGAGCTTGCAGTGAGCCGAGACTACACCACTGAACTCCAGCCTGGGGGACAGAGTGAGACTCCGTCTCAATAAATAAATAAATAAATACATACATAAAATAAAACAGCATAAAATGCTTATTAGGGTACTTGGTACATAGAGAACAACTAATAAATGGTATTTGTTTTCTTATTCACATTCTGTCTTTCAACATTGACTAGACAAGGGCTATATGTGTCTTAAGGTAATTTGCTCCCCTTTACTAGTAAATACTTAATTTAGTCTTTTTTTGTTTTGTTTTGTTTTGACCATGTCTAATATACTTGGTCTCATGACAAATTCTCCATCAATCAGTGGTAGTGAAGACAGCAACATGTACCCCGTTTCTTTTTTTGCTCTTTCTTGGTCAGATTTATTTGTGCTGTCTGTGAATGGTATTGAATATTTGAAATGCTATTGGCTAAGGGTCATGTCCTTTTGGTCTCTGAGGTTATTTCATAAAGATAACCTAGAACTCCTAGGAAACTTAGGGACAACCTTGCCCAATTCCTCATTTAAGAGATTAGAGGCCGGGTGTAGTGGCTCATGCCTGTAATCCCAGCAGTTTGGGAAACCGAGGCGGATGGATCACTTGAGGTCCGGAGTTCAAAACCAGCCTGGCCAACATGGTGAAACCCTGTCTCTACTAAAAATATAACAATTAGACGGGCGTGGTGGCAGGCACCTTTAGTCCCAGCTACTTGGAGGCTGAGGCAGGAGAATCACTTGAACCGGGGAGGTGGAGGTTACAATGAGCCGAGATTGTGCCACTGCACTCCAGCCTAGGCGAGAGAGCAAGACTCCATCTCAACAACAACAACAACAACAACAACAACAACAGAGAGTGAGAGAGAGATTAGGACACTAAGGCCTAGAAAGGTTAAATGTTGCACCTAAAGTCAGAGGTAGAATGGCTACTCAGACCTCCAGCATCCTCATCTTATTCTCTTAACACAAACACAATCAGCCCCTGCCCAGAAAAGAATAATAGCTTGCTTATCTTTCTCCAAGCAAAATGACGACTCCTCCATAATAGTGTTTTTGGTAGGAATATCTTTATTTATGTTTACACAAATGCCTTAAACCCAATATGCCCTCAACAAATATTTTGTGAATGACTATATCATCTCCGTGGACCTATAAATTCAGTATATAACAATAAAAGCTAACATTTTTCTAAACCCTTTCTGTGTGCCCAGCACTATTCTAAATGCTTTGGACGTATTCTCTTTTCAACTTCACAACAACTTTATGAGATAGGTACTATTATTGTCCTCGTTTTCCAGAGGTATCAAAAGTTTAGATAACTTGCCTAGTCTTATCACCAGCATTTGCTGGAGTCAGGATTCAAACCCGAGCACTCTGGCCTCATAGCTGGCGCTTTTAATTCCCTGTCTACCATTGTTCAAGTACCCCATCCAACGAGGGCATTCAGGGGTGAGCATTCTGAGCTTGACACAGATTCTGTTAGTTTGTATTTTTCCATTAGTATTAAAAGTGGATTCATTAGGGCCCCATTTCTGTGGCTTAACACCAATTACGTAAAATAAAGCAGGTTTTAGGCAGGTAGTGAAATAAGGTAAAATGAAAAAGCTCTGGCATTCACTTTTTTTTTTTTTAACTTAGGAAAGAATTCAAAGTATGCAATTATTTTGCTTAGATACAAAGGATTTCTAAAGCTGAAGAATTAAATTCCTTAAGTGATTAACCTGGCTTTGCTCTGCCTATTTCTAATTCAATTACAGGATATAATGAACAGGGTCACATTTATCCAATAGCATTGGGATATGTTTAAATTTGGACTCATTTTATGGCACACGTGATTTTCTGGTCTTCTGTGATAGTTCCAGAAAGAGAGGATGCCTGGGGAATGACAAATCCCTGTAAGCTGGATGGTGATGGGGGAGGCAGAGAGACCACTTGATGAGAGCCCCTGCTTGAGGATTTATCCTTCTCCCAGCTCTCTCACTGCTCATGTCCACTGACAGTAAAAGTTTAAGTGGCTCACCAATGTTCCACAATAATTTTTCCTGACCATATTTACACTTGTGCTTTAGTTTGAATTCATCACGAACATGCCTGTAAAGCCTGGTCTTGGATGGGGGAGTGAAAACGCATTTTGAGTTCCCTGTTGGGAAAGAGTGGATGAATTTCCCCTGACTAAAGATATCTCTTAGCTTGTGAGCATCTTAATGTAACAGCCTGGGATGCAGTACTGTCCTGTTAGCTGCGAGCCCTCAGAGCCCTTAAAGCTAGTGCCAGACTTAGGGTAATTATATTTCGACAGAGGAAAGAAACTTAAACACAAAAGTCATTGTGGATGAAGATTATACCCTTTTTGTCAGTCGCTTAATTATATGTGCCTATTCTTTTTTTTTTTTTGAGACAGAATTTCACTCTTGTTGCCCAGGCTGGAGTGCAATGGTGCAATATTGGCTCACTGCAACCTCTGCCTCCCAGACTCAAGCGATTCTCTTGCCTCAGCCTCCCAAGTAGCTGGGATTACAGGCATGTGCCATCATGCCTGGTTAATTTTGTGTTTTTAGTAGGGATGGGATTTTGCTATGTTGGTCAGGCTGGTCTTGAACTCCTGACCTCAGGTGATCTGTCTGCCTCGGCTTCCCAAAGTGCTGGGATTACAGGCATGAGCCACTGCACCCAGCCTATTCTTGGTAGATTTTTATAGGGCTGCAAGAAAATGGCAAGAATACCTTCCCTAACCCATTATTTTATAGAGGAGGAACTTAAAGTTTCAGGTTAGATAGTATTTCTAAAGTCATACCGTTATTTAGAGGCAGAATGATGACTAATTATGATCATTAATAAAAGTATGTTTTTAAAGAACTTGCTGTGTCTTAGGCACTGGACATACCCTTTCCTTGTCCTGTTTCATTTCATCCTTACAACCAAGCTGTACAGCGTCCTTTGCTGTTAGCTTTATCTTACCGATGAGTAAACTGAGACCAAGAGGTCAAGAGAGGTCACACTGCCAGCAAGAGGCGGATTGGGGATGTAAGTACTGACCCCTTTATGGCCACAGCTAAAGGCTCGACAGAATAAACGACAATGATTCTGAAACCAGGGTCCTTTCTGCTTGTAGTGGAGTTTCTGATTAGCAAGACAGGTTCCTCATTTTGACTGTGAATCAGAGTTTCCAGTGTAGTCTTCTGTGGAAGAGGTTGAGCAACGTAATATGTTGCAAATGGAAATAGTAGTTTAAACGCTAATTCGAAAGAGGGCCTTTTACTACAAATGAAGTGAAAACAGATGGTGGTAAATAGAGAGCATTTGGCCTGGGTGCAAGAGCAAGCACTCATCAGGCTTGAGTTTGTGGAAATGAAACCTAACAACATGCTTTGCTTGCTTTTCCCCTCCAGTGTCATCCCTCACGAGCGGAGAATATTAACCATATTGCAGTGGCTCACCCTGCCAGACAGTGAGAGGTATTTGTTTCTCTCTTCCTTCTTTCTTCAGTACATTTCCATCTTAACTTAGAATTGCATGAAACACTAGACTGTGGAATAGAAGCACAGCCAATGTTTGGAATTAAAAGTTTTGTGGTTCTTAGCCTTAAGTGTTACTTCCCTAAGAAGGATACAATAGACTTTGGTTATTGGGTCCATTTAATTACTTGGATTACTGCAGCTATTAATTCTGTCCACTACAGCAGAGCTGAAGGGAGTTTCTGGCTTTGATAAATGAACCAGCAGCATCCCAAGGACTGCAGAAGTATCAAGAGAGACGCTTGTCTGTAATGGAGTTAGTTGTTCTTTCAGGCTTCGGATTGCACAGCCCATGTGAATTACCACCAGGCTCTGTTACCTGGAGGGTCCAGGACTCGAGTACATGTTCAAGTTTTCCTTTGTGACTTTTGAGTCCTGAAGGTAGCTCCAGGCAGTTACCACAGATGGGGTGGTGGTCATAGAAACAATAGAAAAAAAAAGTTTTCCATGCTAATATGAATAGTAGTTAAAGGATAAATTAAACTTGAGAACATTTTTTAAAAATGTGTTTTTTAAAAATATGTGATATTTTTTGTTACGTTTGGTTTAGGAGAGATTCTGAACCTTCCAATTTTCTTATAGGCCTTCGGTCTATGCCTTCTATTCTGAACAACCTGATTTCTCTGGACACAAATATGGCCCTTTTGGTCCTGAGGTTAGTGGTTCAGCATCTGCCTGAGAAGAACTTTTGGCCCTGGGCTACCTTACCTACTGACCTTATTTCAGGATTTGTATCAAGTCTGGATGGATGTTTGTATCTACAAGGTTTATGCAAAGTCAGATAACTACAAGACTAAAAATATTTTTTAAAAATCTTAAAACTACCCGTTTCTCTTATAGGAGCTTCATTTCAGATTGCTTTGATATTTAAATAATAATATATCCTGAACTTGATGTTAACAGGAAATGGGGTATAGTCTAGTCTTGTGGGCGTCAGTTGGAGGGTGAAAAATCAGGAAGGGTTGGCATTTGCCTTCAGTGGGATAGGCATGGAAAAAAATCTTGAGATGAAACCTACAATACAAAACATTGTAAATGAATTTCAGCACCCTTAAATGATTAGGCAGTTTAGAGAGGGTAGATCAGCTCAGCAGCTCCAATAACCTTAGCAGATGTAATACAGTCAACCTGGCATAAGTTATGATAATGGACCCTTTTGAATTTAATACATTTTGGCAGAGGTATATATACTGTGAAATTGTTACCACACTCAAGATATGAACATATTCATCATCCCCCAAAGTAACGTAAATTCTCGAAAGAAATATACCGCTGAATGAATCTGCTTATTCAGAGCAGCGTGAGTTTTTTTTTTTTTTTTTGAGATGGAGTCTTTCTCCACCACCTAGACTGGAGTGCAGTGGTGCGATCTTGACTCACTGCAACCTCTGCCTCCCAGGTTCAAGTGATTCTCCTGTCTCAGCCTCTCAAGTAACTGGGATTACAGGCATGCACCACCATGCCCGGCTAAGTTTTGTATTTTCAGTAGAGACAGGTTTCTGCCATGTTGGCCAGGCTGGTCTCGAACTCCTGACCTCAGGTAATCCACCTGCCTTGGCCTCCCAAAGTGCTGGGATTATAGGCATGAGCCACCACACCCAGCCGAGGGTGACATATTTTTATCAAACACTCAGCCATCATCGTGGAAGGCAATCTGTAAGGTAGTATCCAGTATAATTTCAAATTCAGAAGGTGGGAAAGGAATGGCTAGAAACGTTCCCACATTTCAGCATAGACAGTAAAAAATGGAGTTTGCAAGTCTAAACTTTTATGTATTTTTAAATATTTAAGTAGCCTAGTAACCCATAGCATACTGCTGACTATAATTAAGTTCATTGTTTTCAGATGAATTAGAGATACAGGTAAACATATCTTGCTTTAAGTATTTTTGACAAATTGCAGCATGTAACCAAGGAGTCATAAGTGTTTCTGAATGCTTTGACATCAATACAGAGGTGATTTATTTAAGCACTAGTAAGTAATAGCTACGTAAAATCATTCTTAGTTTGTCTTAAATCATTAAACTTATATAAGTCAGATGCTCTTTTTCTGTCCCTTTGAAGTTTAACCCATCTTGTATGATTGTGAAACAAATGATAAAATGAGATAAACATCTGCATGCATGATGCCGGTAAAGAACACCGAAGGAAGAATGGCTATTTTATCTTTAGGATGACTTTCTTGGAGATTCACCTAAAGGGAACAAAACGAACCACATTTTATCAAAATGTTCACAAAACAAAACAAAACACCTAAGCAGTTCCACGTTCCCTACTAAAAAGTTTGACTTCTTGGGTAATAATATCCCCTCAAAGAACCTGTGGGGTAAGCAAAACAGGGATTGGTATAGCCATTCTTTTAAAAGTAGGACTCTGGTACTTTCGCTTGACTGCTAAGTAGAGAATTTGAAGACAGCACCACAGAACTTTTAACTCCTAGATCACAGTTCCTTCCGTGGAACCATTTAACCCTCCTTCAGTCCAGGAGATAAGCAAAGTGGTTAGTTAATAACTATGTTCAAATTATACAGAACATTTTATTTATGGCAAAAGTTGGCTTTTAATAATACAGGTGAGGTATAACTCAAACCTTAAAAGTTATATGGTTTGATGATAAATGTTCCTAATCAATAAACATCTTTGGGTTTCTAATATGTGTAGTTCAGTTACAATTACATGCATGAAAGTATATGTTTGTGTGAATTAAGAAACAAACACGTTTTTTTGGAAAGTACTGAGTAGGAATAAATGAAGCAGGATACAGGATGCTTTAATTTCCTATAATAATTTCTCTATGCCCAGGGTTGCTCATAAATATATAAACAGGGATTTTTCCTATAGTACCTTTGAATTAAGAGTTGAAAGTATTCATGTTATGTTTTTTTCAGTATTACTACTTATTGCAGCTAGGGTATTTTCATATGTCTACTGGGTAAACTCATCCATCCCTCATTCCAATTGGGTATCTTGGAGTATATCTTCAGTAATGATAATCTGATAACCTGGTCATTTTCTTCTCATAAGGGAAAGGATATTTTCAGATTTCAATTATTTCTCATCTGGTTCTAGGAATCTTATTTTAACTGAAAGGAAAACAAAATTGTTTACACTTTTAAAACATGAAACCAAAGCAAGTCAGCAAAAGTTCTCTTCTATTGTAAGCTAATTGGTTTATATACCTATGTATCCTATATGCCTACCTGTATATCATTATTTACACTTACTATACATGAAAAGATTATAACATACTGGTTGAAAGATTATTTTAAAATCAGTAACATATCTTTTACATATAAGAAAATAACATATTTGAAATTTCATTGAAATGATTTTCACTAGCAAAATGCTATATGCTACAATAAGATGAATTCAGTTGAAATTTGTGCTTTATTTGCTAAATATTTGAGTACACATTTTTTCAGGATGATTCTCAAAAGCTATTAAATGAGATGACCAAACATTGAGCTAATAGCTTCAAGAAATGGTGTATTGCTCCTGGTTTCAGAGTGTAATGGTGAATGTTAAAAAATATGCTTGCTTTTGATTATTGGCGCAATCTTTTTCTTTTTGACCTTCTATGCTTTTTCTGTGACCCCTTGTTCGGCTGCTCTTCCGGGCCTAGAGTCAGAGCTTTGGCTGGCTAGTCTCTACCTTCAGATGGCAAAGTATCCTGAAATGCAGGGAAATTTGCACCTGTACCTCCCATCCTCTTAATAACCTCAGGCTAAAATTTCTAAATTCAGGCTAAAGTGGCTGGTCAGTGAAAACCTAGCTCTCATCTACCTCTAACATTTGAAGAAGGAAATACATGCAATATAATCACTGGATGAAAACCCAGTTTGACTAAACCCTACTCTTTTGCTCCTCTAACCTGTTGCAATTGGAAGGGCTCACCTTTAGAGTCTTTGGAATGTTGAGGTCTCTTGCAAATGGCATAGAGTTTGATGGGCCGACTTGAACGCTAGCAGAATGTATTCAGTGACCATGAAATGGAAAATCCTCTTTTACTTTTGCTGCTTTTCTTATGGAGATTTGCCTAAAACTAGGAGCATTAAAAAAACAAACAAACAAAACCAAAGTCTTTGGGGCTGTCTTTTGATCGCTGTAGTGGAGAGAGAGGATGAGACAGAAACAGAAGTGCCTTTGCCGTGGCTTGCCCTGGAAACAGTGAAATCGCATGGCAGATGTTCCCCTTCTTGGATACACTAACATTGTTCCTCCTCCTGCCCCTTCCTGCATCTGAATGGCTCTCAAGACAGTCCTCCCAAGAGAAGTCAGTGAGGTAGACAGCAAGGCTTGCTGCTTTAATTCACCTTTGCACCATCAGCAAATCAGGGGCCTGTTTTTCCTCCAGCATTTGGAAATCCCAAAAGGTTATCTTCAGTTTATGTGTCGACTTTACTGCTCTCTGGATTTTCAAAACAAAATCCATAGCATGCAACTCCCCTTAAAAGCAGGTTTCTGATAGCAAGAGCATAAGTAGACTCTTTCTTGGTCTGTGTATACCAAGACAAAAAAGAGATGACTTTTTGATGACTTTTTAGATTTTACCAATTTTAAAAGAGACTTTAACTTAGAGTTCCTCTGTACTAAAAACCTCAGTTGTCAGTGAGTTCTCTCCTGCTGAAAATCCTGATTTGTGGGAGTACATTTATGATTAAGGAGGATTGCTTATTATTTATGTTTCATTCCATCCTTGGTTTTAAAATTTTTCACTGGATCCTTGCCAATGAAGGTGACAGTTGCTTTGACATACTTGCTGGCGTGAACAGAAAGATACCTGTCAGATTCTGAATTGGAAACACTTACATGAACCTCATTGTCATCTTGAAATGACCAAGTGGCTAGTATTTGGCCTACTTTTAAGTTAGTTCTTTATAAATGGAGAGCTTTTCATAACCAAAAACTAGTCTTTCCCTAATGCAGGAGTTATGGAATACAGAGCTTGTCTAATGCCACCTTCACATACATCCATAAATATCAGCCAAAAGAAACCCACATGACTAGATTTTCTTGAATTGGATTCTTGTTCTCAGCGAAGAAGCTGTGACAGCAGCATCAACATCAATTTAGGAGGCTTCTCTCCATGGAGTTCCTCTAAGCATCCATCCCTCATTCCAATTTTTTCTCACTTAAGGAGACTTAGTTATTCTAACTGAGACTCTGCTGATACCAGATGGGAAAGTGTAAGCTTTATATCTGACTCAGAGGGACAGACGACTTCTGAGTCCAGCCATCTCTATCCGCCAGTACAGGAGAGTAGTTATGGCTCAACTTTTACTCCGGCTAAGAGACCTAAGAGGAAAGTTGCCCCTAAGAGGAGACAGGAAAGACCAGTTGCTCCTCCAAAGAAAAGAAGAAGAAAAATACATAGGATGGATCATTATGCTGCGGAAACTCATCAGGACAAAGTAAGTTTATCTATTGTTCCAAAGCTTTGTGGCGGGCAGGTCTGAGTTGAAAGTTGCCTTCAGTGCCTTGGTTGGAAAATCGGCTGAGCAAGTTTTAGAAAACTCTGGTGCGTTGACCTTGGCTTTGAGTCCAGAAGAATGTGGTGCTTCAGAGGTTAACAGTGATGTGAAGACTGCCTGAACTCAACATGACAGAAAAAAAGAAGTCTTATCCTTTTTTTTAAGAGTTAGTTGCCCTAAAACTAGTATTAACATTTAGGCTGGAGTGACTATTAAGATTGGTTTTGTTTGTGCTTATTCACAGAATCAGTCACATGGTTTGTGGCCCTGGTTCTTGAGAACAACCCTGCAAGGTAAAAGGGAGTATTCTCAAAGACAATGTGGATTAGAACTCAATAGGAAGTTGGCTTAGATTAGGGGTCTGCACCTTCAGAGATCAGAAAAGGTGTAGATTGTAGAGAAGGAAATAGCTAAGACAGAAAGAAAGAGAAAATAATGGGCGGATAGAGTTGTATGTAATTTCTACAAGTAATGTCTACTCTTCCCAGTATGTTCAAAAGAGCCTATCGGTTGTTGCTTTTACTAAAACCTTTGAATACCTCTGAGGCAGTATCTTATTTGTGATCCTCTGAACTGATCCCTAAAAGAAGTAGGTTCTGGATTTTACCTGAGTCATCCTGCTGAGTAAAGGAAAATAAGTCATTGCCAAAGATCAAAACATGTTGTGCATTTGGTATTTCTTTATCTAGACAGAGATCTTCGAGGAGAGCATGATTTTCTCGGAAGCAAATACCACTTTCTTCCACACCTATTAGTCCCTTCCGATTATATTACACATCTCTTTCTGAAACTTTCAACTGTGACTTCCTCCTTGGGATAGGACTTGAAATCCTGACTCCTGTCATGAAGAATAAAACAAAAGTTTACATCTGATTTCCCTAATGAAATAATAAGAGGAAAGGTCTTGAGTCATCTGAGAAGATGCTAGTGGAAGATGATATTATGTGTCTGAGTAAAAATAATATTCACATCCCTTCTGTTCTTATCTTAATCATCTTGGGTATATGTATGTGATTGTGAGCTAAGCTATAAAATTTCATCTAAATATACTCCCTGTATCTTTCTATTCTTCGTCTGATGAGATGTTTCTTAAAAATCTTTCCATTGCACAGCTAAAGATGAAAGGGAGACGGAGAGCCTCTAGTATGTGAGAACATTCATGCTGCTAGAAACTTCCATTTGAAGTAAGAAAATGAGAGATGGATAATGTTTCTTAGGCTTTGGAAATGGTCTTCAGGAAAGAATTGGGTTTTCATATTTTGTTAAAAAGAAGAAACCTTCTAGAACAAACTCATGGTTCACTTCTGTTTAAGTTAGGACTCTTATGGATTCTTGTTTCACTCAAAATCAGCTTTAAAAGAACTAAAGTGAGAAGTAATAACTTATTTCTTAGAATAGGTTCTTCTGTTAAGAATCTATTGCTTTCAGACGCCAACAGTTAAATTACTTAGAACAAGATGGATCTCATTGTATTAGTGATATTCTAATTTATTATCCAGTGGAAGGTTATGATTTTAACCTCAGAACAGCTTCGCATTCACTTAATGTCTATCTTCTTGCCATGATTCAAAATCTAATGTGATTTCACTTAGGGAACTGTCCATCTGACTTTCTGTCATCAAAACTCTTGGATTTAAAGGATGCTGTCACATTTTAGAAAGTCGATTTTCTCTCTTACAGAATTTTCATTAACAATATTTTTGACATTTTTATATCAAAGAATCTTTAAAGGGATTGGATGAGGAGAGGTTTTAATTCTCTCAAAAGAATACAAATATAATGTGCTTAGACCAGATTTCCATTAAGAATGGCAGGTAAATCCCCCCAGACAAAGCTCTGCCTCTGGGCCGGAAGTTTTCTTTCCAAAATGTTCTAGGGGTAGAAGATCTATGAGAGACTGAAAGGGAAAGAAAGAAAACCCTGTGGGGACTAACTTGCTTCTTTTTCCCAGATGACAAATCCTCTGAGGGAAATTGACAAAATTGTGGGGCAATTAATGGATGGACTGAAACAACTAAAACTGCATCGGTGTGTCAATGTCATCTTTGTAGGAGACCATGGTAAAGCTTTGTTTTTTCTTTGCTAATAGGATAGATGGATAATGTTTCTGATCATATTGAGGAAAATAATCCTTGCCTTAGAAGCCAAGATTCCATTCTTAACCTCCTTTCCCCTTCCTTTAAGATGGGGATAGAAATCAGGTCATGAATCAAAAGTATGAGATGACCTGAGAGATCCCTGGGTTCATTTTGATCAAAAGCTGGGACTTCTTATATATTTCTGTTATTTGCAGGAAAGACCTTTCTACAAAAATCTGTCTCTTATTAAAGTGATACAGACAGTTTACTTGTGATATTAATAACTTCTTCTGTGAATGTGACATATCAGGTGATAATCCCCTATCCCTGCCAGCCACATCCCCAAAAGGAGCCCATGGAGTTTATATGGTTAAAAAATACATCCAAATATGATAAAGAAGCAGAGACATAGGATTCTTGTCAGAGAAGTGGCATGTAAGTCAAATAATTTCCCTGAATCCACCGAGGGAAGTCAAGGTCCAAACCAGAAGGCCCTGCTGTGATTCAGATGACTGATAAAGAGAGGAAGAAGCATTATAGGAAGTAGTTCTTCTAAATCACTTTATGAAGTAGAAAAATTTATGACCAGTTCTTTGAGGAGATCAAGAGCATCATAAACATTATGTGACTATAGAGCTGGGCGGGGGGTGGGGACTCAGAGACATGCAGACTCAGTTCTAGAGAGTGTCTCCTGTATTCCGGAACTATTAGATTGAAACAATAATGTTGGAATTTGGGGCTTCTCCCTTCTAGTGGAGTTTGGAAGATGAAAATTGGCTGACTCTTTGGCAGTTCTGTTAAGAATGGCAGACAAATCTTCCTAGCTCTGGTCCTGAAAGTCTTCCTAGAATGTCGTAGAAGATCTATGAGAAATTAGGGGGAAAAAAAAAAAAAGCTAAAGGGATTAACTTTCTCCTCTTGAGTGGGCTAGATGTAACCCTTTGCAAAGTCACGCTCCATGCGTTTGGCTTGGTGGAGAGCTACACACAGGTCAGAGAAGTTGGAGCATGCGTCAAAGCTGATCCAATTTAAATTGCCCAGAGGTGTCAAGAGCATTTGCTCACGTGCTGGAGCCAGACGTCTAAGTAGAAGGGTCCCAATGAGTCATGTGCTGAGGCATTGTAAAGGTCATGGATAGGTTAAAACCTTGGCTTATTAGTGTGCAGGCTTCCACGATGAGTAGATCCATTTGGTTTGGGACAACTACAGCACTTCTTCTTCTTCTTTTTTTTTTTTTTTGAGATGGAGTTTCACTCCCATCGCCCAAGGTGGAGTGCAATGGTATCATCTCCGTTCACTGCAACCTCCACCTCCCGGGTTCAAGTGATTCTCCTGTCTCAGCCTCCTGAGTAGCTGGGATTACAGGCACCTGCCACCAGGCCCAGCTAATTTTTGTATTTTTAGTAGAGATGGGGTTTCACCATGTTGGCCAGGCTGGTCTCGAACTCCTGGCCTCAGGTGATCTGCCCCCCTTGGCCTCCCAAAGTGTACAGCACCTCCTTCTTAAAAGGTGGTATGGTTTAGTGTTTTAGGGCATGGTCTTTGGAGTCAGAATGAATTTTAGTGGAGTTCAAATTGCACTGTGTCACTTAACATCTGCATGACGCTGTACACCTTTTGTGGCCTCTCCAAGTCTCAGTTTCCTCATCTGTCAGGCGAGAACATTAGCACCCCTCCGCAAAGTTAGTTTGCAGAGTGAAGGCTGGTGATGCTTAAGGAGCACTTAGCACAGTGCCTGATGGACTTCTAACGTAAGTGGGATTGTTCACATTTGGGGTGGCATAAGGGACTTCCTAGAAATAAAACAAATGGGAGAGGCTTTCAGCCCTCTATTAATATGTATTTGGGGACTTTCCCTTCCTGGACGAACATTGTACTAAAACATAGCAGCTCTTCATTGCTCTATTTTTCTGCCTAAGGGTTTAGCTGTTACAGTGCAAGATATATAATCTTTATGCTGTGTGTTTTTTCTTGCTTTTCATTCCAATTTGTATTAAACAAGGGAAGGTTCTGGATCTGGGATCCCAGGAGGTGATTATTTGAATTTTACCAGATCTGGGGTACTCGGGTTGTATTTCCTTATTTTAAAACTTTAGGGCATCCTTTACAGATATGAATATATGAGTATTCTCCAACAGGATTATTTTCCCTGTTAGAGAATATTCATATGTTTAATTGTACTGAGCAATATATTAAAATGTTCCAGGTCATCTCATACATTTCAATAAGGTCTCTAGTAGCCTCCATAGTCTATGATGCTAAGATTTGAGTTTACAACAATGTTTTAAATAAAAGCATTTTGATAAAGGAATTTTCCTTGATGAGGACACACAACAAATCTTGGGGTGGAGGAGAAATATTTGTTTTAAAAAATTCCCTACCTAGAACCTTCTTGTGCTTTAGTTGCTAGCTTTCAGTTCTGACTAATTACATTGTTTACAACTTGTTTTCAATGTTATTTTGTTTTTCAGTTTGGGTGGTCATTGGAACTGACATTTTTCTTTCTCATCTCTTGTTGCCAGTATTGTTTTGTCAGTAACATCCAAGGCCACCAGTGGAGACAGTGAGGACTGGTGATTATGTACTCAAGACAGGAGATATATTAGAGAGTTGGAAAATGCCATTTTGTAAGAGATGCAGAACTGTATATTCCATTTATACCTCCCCCAACTGGGAAGAGTTTGAAGCAATCTAGGGTTTTTTTTTTTTTTTTTTTTTTAAAAGAATAGATCTTTTTCACAAAGACTCTGTAAATAGTTGTGTTTATTGTTGTTGTTGTTGTTTAAATCATGGTGGCTTCCTTTGTCTTGCTGTTCTGGCTGAATGACTTAAAATGTAATGCATTTTCACCCTTCTGTGCTTGCAAGATGACATGGCTAAGTAAAAGTCTAGAGAAAAGATTATACAGAGAAGCCTTAAAACATTTAAAGTCAAATACAAAAATCTCAAAAGTCAGGGCTCTTCCCATTAAGTTATTGAAAACTAACTAAAGAGATGCCTGATGTTATCTTTAGTGTCTATGTTAAGATTTTCGTTTCAATATTGCCTGAAAATACTCTTTTTTCTCCCTCCCCATAGGAATGGAAGATGTCACGTGTGATAGAACTGAGTTCTTGAGTAATTACTTAACTAATGTGGATGATATTACTTTAGTGCCTGGAACTCTAGGAAGAATTCGATCCAAATTTAGCAATAATCCTAAATGTAAGTTGATTCTTAAAACATTAAGTGGTTAGAGTGGTAATACAATGGAATAGGTAAGGGCTTGTTTTCTAAAGCTAAAATACTTAGGTAAAAATTCTGGCTCTGCTATCACTTAGCTGAATGACCTTGAATAAGTCGTTTAAACTCTAAGCCTCAGTTTTTTCTTCTGAAAAATGGGGATGATAAATGCTGCAGCTATCTGTAGAAATTAATCTATGCATATTGCTTAGAGTGGTTCCTGGCACATAGTAGCATTTTATAAATATTTGCTCTTATTCTTATCATGTGGAAATTGCATTTAGTTTGAAGCATGTTCATGACCGCAAACTTCTGTTTATAAGATAAGAATTTTTTCAATAAGAAGTTCAGGCTGGTCCTTTATAGCCAAAACTGGAGGATCTGTGTAGGGGTTGGAAGAACCACATTTAGACTGTGAGAGTTCCTGGGAGCCTTGTGGAACAGAGCCCATTCTCTTTGTAAAAATGACTGATAGAACCTAGTAGGAAAAAATATTAAGCCCTTGGGAAGTGGCAGGTGAAAGATTAGAAATAAGAATGAACAGGGATAATCTTGTCACTTATGTTTTACATGTTCCGGTTATGATCTACCACTGATACAAACTTAATTTGTGGACTAAGATTTTTAGGTGCTGTCTACACAGCCTTTGAGAAGTCCATAGTTTTCTTGAGGTTATGTCACACTTTGAAAAAAAATTCTTTAAGGTTTTTAGCCTTGGGATTAATAAACCATTGACACCAACCTTACAGCTTTGGAAAATTAAGTTTTTTCCTAACTATGTTCCTGAGTCAACACAAATGGAAGTGTTCCAAGGTCAGCTCCAGGCAATGTTGTGAAATAAACAAAATGTGGGTGTTTCTGCCCTCTCCTCCATGACCTTTCCTGCTCCTGTGTTCTCCCTTTTCTGCCCTCAGTTAGACAGGACACAGTCACTATGGCACCCCTTGATTTTAGTATTTGCACTTCAGGGCTATGCAAAAAAGATTTTCTCTATTTTTAACAGTATTTCTGACATTAGTACATGTAATAGGGAGGTTGGTTTGGAGGGAAAAAAAAAACTTCCCATGGCCCATGAAATCATAACTGTCAATGATGAAAAGCTTTGAACCTTACAAAAACACTTTCCAATGTGGTTTCATTTTGTGGGAGACAGTAGCATGGGGTGGTGACAGGCACAGATGTCTGGATTCATATCTCAGCTCTGCTCGGTATTCACCATGTGAGCACCCTGTACCTCTGCTTCCTCATCTGCAATGTAAGGATTGTTGGGAAGATTAAATAAGAGATTGTGTTTACGTAATTTAGATCAGTGCTTAGCACATAGTCGAAGCTATATAAAGGTTGGAAATGATGATGATGTCTTAGTCATACCACTATTTCTGAGACTCTGCTGATCCCAGATGGGAAAGTGTAAGCTTTATACACACACACACACACACACACACACTTATTTAATTATTTTAATAGCATTGTGTGATAAGTATCACTATCCCTTTTATAGACAGTAGAAATCAAGGCTCAGAGAGGGGTGAAGGAACTAGCTTCAAGGATGATGGTTAGTAAGTTGCAGGTCTGAGATTTGAAGCCAGATTAGCTGAACCACTGCCCTTTGTTCACACAAAATGAAGACTGTTAGCCTGAAAAGAAAGAGTTCTTCAGAATGGAAGGATTGATGTCCCCAGCGTGGACTCCGGCATTGGATATTTCCTAGTAATTCTCTGGGACTTACCTGAGTACATGCTATTTACTTTTCTTCATTGTCAAAGACCATGAACTTACTCTATTTCGTCCCTTTGAGGAATATGATTTATGAGGCCTGGCTTGCTCAATCAGATTGCTTGAGTGCCAGAGTGCCAACTCCTCCTCCTTCTGAAAACCCATTGGCTTAGTGAGGATTTGAACAGCATTTACCTCCCAGGGTTATTGTGAATGACCAGAGAGAAAGTGCCTGCAAAGCTCTCTCTTTTTTTTTTTTTTGAGATGGAGTTTTGCTGAGTTGCCCAGGCTAGAGTGCAGTGGCTCCATCTTGGTTCACTGCACCTCTGCCTCCCTGGTTCAAGCAATTCTCCTGCCTCAGCTTCCCAAGTAGCTGGGACTACAGGCGCCCACCACCACGCCTGGCTAATTTTTTTGTATTTTTAGTAGAGACAGAATTTCACTGTGTTAGCCAGAATGGTCTCGATCTCCTGACCTTGTGATCCGCCCACCTCGGCCTCTCAAAGTGCTGGGATTACAGGCGTGAGCCACTGCGTCTGGCTACCTGCAAAGCTCTTATAGAAAGACAGGCACATAGTATGAAATCTATTTGGGCTATTTTTATTTCATTATTACTTATTTGCTTTCCAGTAAGAGATGCAATTAAGGCCAATGGAATACACATTTTAGTTTTGATTTTCAAGCTTTAGAACTAAGATTCTGAAAATACTCTTGGAGTCTGTATATGTATACCCCAAGGCAAGTTTATTCATGCATTTTTGATGAATATGAACAAATATTTATTAACAAATGTGTATTGAGTGTCTGCTCTGCACAGGCCCAGGGATACAGCAGCACGTGATACAGATAAGGCCCGCTCCACTGGTATTTAGATGCCAGGGAGGGCTGCCTCGTGATAGTTGCTATCTCTTCTGAACACAACTTTCATTTTCTGCTGATTCTGTAATAACATACTGAAGCAAACTTCCTGAAAACAAAACAAAATCCAAGCAACCTACAATCTCCTCTTTCTCCCCACATTCCGCCCAAAAGGGGAGCTTCAGATAATATAAACCTGTCCACAGTTTATGCACAGCCATCATTTACATAGTTTTGCTTTCAGCTAGTTCCAAGTATTGACTAAAATCTTTTACTTGATGCTATTGAAAACAAAGGAGGTGCATGCACGTGTGTGTCTATGACTGGAGAGGTGCGGCTACCTATGTAATTACGCCCAGGATATAACTAGGGAAACAAAACTCTCTTTTAAAAAATAACTCAATGGATTAGAAGTTTATTCTTAAAGTGGGTGAAGACTTGTTTCAAAAATCTGCAGATAAATAAGAAGTTACATTAAAAGCCCCAAATGCCCAGTTTAGTTCCTGAGGTCAAACTGCAAATAAACTATGTCTTGAGGGGAACCATTAAGGGGAACTTAAAATAAGAAGCAATTTACCTAGCAGTATCCTGGTGCTATGGAAGGAGGAATTCCCTCCAGAAGAGCAGAACTGGACCTAGGAGGGCAGTTTACTGTAGGATTTGTTCCACTTGCTTAGCTGCATTTCAATAACTGAAATGTTGAATACCCACACACAATTATTTATCTTTCAAACAAAACACTAAAGTGTTAGTCTTCTGTGGGACGGAAGGAGAAGGAATTGAGTATCTTGCTGCAAAAACGATTTCTCTTGGTAAAGATTGTTATTTCTTCTGAAATCTTTCTCCTCTCTTTGAACAGACGACCCCAAAGCCATTATTGCCAATCTCACGGTAAGTGTTGCCAGTTGTCCCGCCTCTACCCTCCCCAGGTCTCTGCCCCTGGAGCAGCCTTCCTCCTGTGTGTGACTCCCCCGGGCCAGGGGCAGGAGGAGCACTTTCCTCACTGCCCTGCCATCCTGTATATTTGTTTCCTTAAGAGCTTTCAAAACTTCTGGCCTGTGGTCAGCTGCAGCCTCCCTAATGGTCTTGGCAATGATACAAAGGGAGACTATCTGATCCTTCCATTAGAACTGAAAAGTATTCATTCATGATTAAACAAATCTTTACTTTCTCTGAACCAGAACTGCCCACCCACTCTGCTCCATTGTTCCCGGATGCTGGGTAGCGACCTTAATAGCACAAGAGCATCTAATCAGATAAGCCTAAACCTACGTGCTCCTCCCCTCCCACTGACACCCCGCCCTCAACCGCTTGACTTGAAGGAGTTGGGAAAGGCCTAGGAGTGTGAATTGCTCTTAGCGATGGTCTCACAAGCCAGGAATACATCTTGAAATTCCTAACTCTCCTCAGATAGCCTGTCATGTCATCTCCAAGGTTACTTAATCTCTTTTGAATCTATTTGTTTTCAGTGTACATTATTTGATAGAAACAAATTTCATTTATTCACTAACTAACCTTTAGTTAGGCTTAAAATCTCCTTCAGCTTTCTAGAGAAATAATTTGTGAGAATTTTTCCAAAAGACATTCCATCTAAAGTCTGATTTCCATTTCTATTTCAGTGTAAAAAACCGGATCAGCACTTTAAGCCTTACTTGAAACAGCACCTTCCTAAACGTTTGCACTACGCCAACAACAGAAGAATTGAGGATATCCATTTATTGGTGGAACGTAGATGGCATGTTGCAAGGTATCTGGTATATGGGCTATTTCTGTTTCTCATTTCCACAACCACCCTTTTGGCAACTGGAAATATTTTATCATCCTTAGTCATCGCTGAAAGAAATATCAGTTGGAAATCTCACTGTTTCCAAAAATTTTGTGGGCTACGTAAACCATCAGTGATGAGACAACATATCTCTATGTTCTGGGTCTCAGCGTCGTGGTGTCTCTTTGTAGTCTGTCGGTGCATCTGTGTGTGTGTGTGTGTGTGTGTCTCTTTCTTTCTTTGAATTTACGTTCAAACCTCTATTCTTACTACTTGGGTAAGTCAAAAGTATAAATGGGACCTTGCCCTAGTATATTGGGCTGATTTGATCTCAGTTGTTGAGACTTTGCTTGTAGCAATATTTATAGAGGACTTCAGAAAATGTTAACGTTAAAAACTCTGTTATTGTGGGCACTTTTTTTTTTTTTTTTTTTTTTTTTTTGAGACGGAGTCTCGCTCTGCCGCCCAGGCTGGAGTGCTGTGGCCGGATCTCAGCTCACTGCAAGCTCCGCCTCCCGGGTTCACGCCATTCTCCTGCCTCAGCCTCCCGAGTAGCTGGGACTACAGGCGCCCGCCACCTCGCCCGGCTAGTTTTTTGTATTTTTTAGTAGAGACGGGGTCTCACCGTGTTAGCCAGGATGGTCTCGATCTCCTGACCTCGTGATCCGCCCATCTCGGCCTCCCAAAGTGCTGGGATTACAGGCTTGAGCCACCGCGCCCGGCTGTGGGCACTTTTTACATTGCTTTAAATATTCCCGATGTTTGCCTTCTGTTGAACTACAAAAGACTCTCCAATGTTGAAGAGAAGGTTCTTTGCTTTTGAATGTGGTCTAGGACATGTCTGGAGGCTCTAACAACTTACAATGAGTTAATTATTAAAGATTTATCCATTTTCACAGAGACCTGGAAGTAGCTGTTTCCCACTCACTCTTACTCCAACTTTCTGCTTAAGAAAAGTGCTGTGAATTTGTCTATCTCAATAATTGAACAACTGCCACATGCACCCCAGCTAGGTACTGGTTTGCAAGAGAGAGAAGATAACAAGAAAATATTTAGAAACTCTAAGTTCTAAGAAGAACTTAGAACTCTAGAAACTTGTATAAGTATGGGACACTTAGAGAGACACATGGGAGAGAGATATAAATATCATGCTGTAATTTTCCGGGGTGTACTTAGAGTTAAATATGTGGGATTATGAAGAAAGATGTATGAAGAACAGGAATTATTGGAGTCTTTTAAAATAGTTGTGGGAAATCCTCATGGAGAATTTACAGGGATGTGACTGAAATTAATTGGCTAAGTATGTGCTCCTGAAGAATTAATTGGCTGAGTATGTGCTCCCTTTTGTGTGTGGGGCAGCTTGGAAGGGGTCACACTGGCGCAGGTAGTAGGTTCAAATGGCAAAAACATGGGAGCTGAGTAGAAGTTAAGTGAAAGATGATGACAGTTGGGCAAATTAGTGTAGCCCAAAAGCAGGCATGTTGGTTAACAGTACATCTTTTAAATTGAACTCTTCTTGCATTGTTGAGGTATTATATGCGTATATCTTATTATCCTAAGCCCTTATTATTCCAAGGGTGGAGACCCATGTGTTAGATTTTTTGTTTTCCCAAAGCACTTTCAGTGCTATGTACTCATAGGTACTTAGGAAATGTTTGTATTAAATAAACATGAAAGTTATTTTGGAAAAGGGTCACATGACACTTTTGCAAAAGGTGTCTTCTGTCACAAAAGGAAAGATCAGATAGTCTTAATGTCTACAGTATTTCTGTTTTCTGTTTCTAGATGAAGATGTTGTCTAGGTGAGGCCATGCTTTTGTCAGATACGTCACGATTACTGTTAAGTTGGCTGCTTGGTTGTACTCTAGTTGTATTGTATATTGATAGATAAAGTTGCATGCAAACATTTTTATAGAATATAGATCTCCATTCATTGTTTAAACATCATATATTTATTTTATTTTAAATTTTAAATTATTACGGATATATAATAGGCGAGACATCACATTTTTTAAAAGTGCCTACTACCTCTTGACACGGAGCCTAGGGAGGGGTACATAGAAATGAATCAGACAAACATGGTCCTAGAGTCGAGAATCTTACAGTCTTGGAGCTAGTGAAGCACCTAGACAGGCAGAGCATGACTTTTGACAAGTGCCCTACTTGGTGTAAGCACGAGGTTCCAGGAAAGCATCATGACTTCTGTTCACAGGTCTCCATTTATCCTGTAATAACTGTCAAGGAAAGTCACTTGGAGAAAAGAATAGGATCCTCTTTTCATCATCACAAGAAGGATGCAATTAAAATAGAGACAAATAGACTTTCAAAAGCCCCTTCTTAGAGTTTCTTTGTACCTTGAAATTACCTTTTTATCAGAGTAATTTCATGAGGAATCCTAACTGATCATGAAATTGTTTCAATTTAGGAAACCTTTGGATGTTTATAAGAAACCGTCAGGAAAATGCTTTTTCCAGGGAGACCACGGATTTGATAACAAGGTCAACAGTATGCAGGTATGATGGCACTACTGTGAATTGAAATTGTGTTTTAGTGATTCTTCGAAAGGATAAGTAATGGGGGTGTGAGTGAAGTTGTATGGTAGTCATAAATAGAGGAAGGGTTCCTACCCAACAATACTTAACTGTTTTTGTTTTTCTTTTCTTTTGGAAGACTGTTTTTGTAGGTTATGGCCCAACATTTAAGTACAAGACTAAAGTACCTCCCTTTGAAAACATTGAACTTTACAATGTTATGTGTGGTAAGTCACTCATTTAATCAAAACCATTGAAACAATCTGTAGTTAGTATATGACCTTTCTCAATGTCAGAGAAAGAAATGAGGTGTCTATTTTCTGGGACCACCTCCTCTTCCCCACAAAAGATTGTAACTTGCCCATTGGTTCAAAGACAGAATATTATCCCCTTCTAAGGGTTCTTTGTCTTCCTTCAACAGTT
The DNA here is from genome assembly GCF_009764315.1 of Trachypithecus francoisi. Lineage (NCBI taxonomy): Eukaryota > Metazoa > Chordata > Mammalia > Primates > Cercopithecidae > Trachypithecus > Trachypithecus francoisi. The sequence goes on along the minus strand of NW_022681472.1, from coordinate 74,321,515 downwards.
GACTAATGGGGCGTTTTCATAGTGTTGCTGTTGGCAGCCTCTGGCTGGTCTAACATAGCATTACAGTTTGACACCACTGGTCAGAGACCTGATGAAGCAAGAGTTCTGCACAGAGCCCTCTCCACCTCCATCTCTCACATTGCAGCCCAGTTAAAAATGTTGCCAGCTTGCATCCTGGCCAGCTATTTATGTGCTCTTAATTATTTTTCTTCCTTGAGCTTCTAGTTGCTGAATGAGGACAACTTTTCCTATTTAGTAAGGGAGTGCCAGTCTGGTGGTTAGAGGGGGAGTCTGCAAGTCGGGTCTCCTGGGTTCTTTTCCCATCTTGGCTGCTAGCTCTCCCCTGTCCTGCCTCTGAGCTCAAGCAAGTTACTGAATACGCACTTGGCAACCATTCATTTGCTATGAAATCAGCCTGTTCATTGCTCAGTGGCACTTCAGGGGACAGGGCCAAAGCCTCCTCATGTCCCCACACTTCTGTGGAGTCATTAGAGGGCAGACTTCTAGTTAGCTATTGATTATAAGTCTCATTTCAAAAGGTGGAATTAAACAGTCCCAGAGAAGTGCAGAAAAAAGTGATACTGACATGGATGGTCCTTGGGTTGTAACTATCACAGATATGGGCAATAGTTAATCAAGGCCTTGTTCCTTCACTCTTTCTTTTGGGAATCTCTCTCTCTATTCATGGTCAAGCAATGAACTTGGCTATTTCAGAAAGCTGTGGCAAGATGTGGTCAGTCCAGAATGGTTCAGGAGGTAAGGAGGGGGTGCCTGCCATCTACATTTGGTTTTGTCCAATTCTGATTTGTGTTCAGAGTTTTCAGACCCCATAGAAGGTGAAGGCTTTTAAACCTTACCATATCTCATCAAAAAGATGTAAGAAGCACCTGCTTCCTTTTCTTACTTTTCATTAGATCTTCTGGGATTGAAGCCAGCTCCTAATAATGGGACCCATGGAAGTTTGAATCATCTCCTACGTACTAATACCTTCAGGCCAACCATGCCAGAGGAAGTTACCAGACCCAGTTATCCAGGGATTATGTACCTTCAGTCTGATTTTGACCTGGGCTGCACTTGTGATGATAAGGTAGAGCCAAAGGTAGAAATAATCTTTATGTTTATTATGGAGGAGTATGTTGGGTGGCTAACAGTGCTGGTCAGTAGAACTTTCTGTGACAATGGACATGGTCTATAATTGTGCTGTCCAAAATGGTATCTACTGGCTAGTGTGACTGAGGAACTAAAATTTTTATTTTATTACTTTATAATTAAAGAGCCCTATGTGGCTTGTGGGTACTATATTGAAAAGAACAGGTATAGACCATGAAAGACAAAAAGTAGAATTCAGGTTGCTAATCTGTGGAGTCACAGTTCTCAACCGAAATCTTTTTCTGTTTTCTTCAACTGTGGATCACATGTCCGTTAGTCATGGTCCCAATGGGAAACAGGTGGCCCATATAGAAGAGATTTTGAAAAAGGGTTTAGGCCGGGCACAGTGGCTCATGCCTGTAATCCCAGCACTTTGGGAGGCCGAGGCGGGCGGATCACTTGAGGTCAGGAGTTCCAGACCAGCTTGGCCAACATGGCGAAACCCTATCTTTACTAAAAATACAAAACAATTAGCCAGGCACAGTGATGCACGCCTCTGATCCCAGCTACTCGGGAGGCTGAGGCGGGAGAATCACTTGAACCCAGGAGGCAGAGGTTGCAGTGAACTGGGATCGTGTCACTGCACTCCAGCCTGGGTGACAGAGCGAGACTCCATCTCAATAAAAAAGAAAGAAAAAAAAAAGAAAGAGACTTTAAAGGAATTCAGTCATATTTAATGGGTCATTTACAAGGGCTGAGCAGCGGGATGGATGGAAGTCAATGAGGAGTGGTGAAGTGCCCTGTGGTTTGCGTGGTACCCTCCAAAGCTTGAAGGGTGAAGGGAAGGAGTAAGTTTCCAGAACATGGAAAGAGAGCTGAATAGGAAGGAACTATTGTCTTTGGCCAATGAGTGTAGCTTGTGCATTGCAACCCAGCAGGGAGCACCCCCAGCAAGGGGAATACTACCCTCATCTCCCTCCCCTGTACTTCCTTTCACATGTTTCCCCTTGATAGCGCCTAACAGGGAGTCACAGGGCAAGTTTGCTCTTTGATGCCATCCCTAGAGGTCAGCTTCCCAGGACACAGAGCAGGGTGTGGGAGGGTGCAACAGGGATGTGGTAGTGGTGCAAAGAGACTACTCTTGCATACTATGTTTGGACAGTTTTTCTTTTTTTCTTTTAGATGGAGTCTTGCTCTATTGCCCAGGCTGGAGTGCAGTGGCGTGATCTCGGCTCACTGCAACATCCGCCTCCTGAGTTCAAGCGATTCTCCTGCCTCAGCCTCCAGAGTAGCTGGGATTACAGGCACCCGCCATCACTCCCGGCTAATTTTTGTAGTTTTAGTAGAGACAGGGTTTCACCATGTTGGCCAGGCTGGTCTTAAACTCCTGACCTCAGGTGATCTGCTTTCCTCGGCCTCCCAAAGTGCTGGGATTATAGATGTGAGCCTCCATGCCCGGCAGTATATATCTATTAAATAATGTATTAAGTAATCTTTTGTATAGTTTCCTAAAATAACCTATACTATAGTTTTGCATGTTGTAAAATTTTAAAAAAATATTCTTACATGTATCTTGCAATTATTTTGTTTATCATTATGTTTTTGAGACATGCATATTAATACATGAAGTTTTAGCTCATTTATTTTTACCACTAATACAGTGGTTAATGTTTAATTGTATAAATATACCATAAGAATTTTTTTTTCATTTTCCTACTTGAGAACATTTAGTAATTTGCACACGTTAGCTCTTACAATGATGTTACCACAGACATTACTGGAAATGTCTTCTTGTACATATAGGCTAGGATATATAGTGAAGGGTAGAGTTGCTGACTCATGATGTTTCAGAATTGCTGAGTCATTACTTTTTAGCTTTGGTGAAAAGTGATTTCATAAATTAGTTTGGGAATCACTTCAGTGTGCCTAGAGATTAATCTGAAACATTTAGGCACTATCCTAATTAACATACATACATATGCCCAAATCATCATCAGTACCGACATGGGAAATTGGCACCGTGATTATCCACAGTTTTAAGAAAAGGAAACAGAGATTGAAGAAGGTGCTTACAAACGTAGAACTGCTAGAAGTGGAGCCCAGAATGTCAGTTTGAGAGAAAAGAGTAATTCCTCAAAAGAATGTATGATATAGATGGAGTTTAGAATTCGCTTTTGAATTTAGCAGGGTGCTAAGTAGACAGAAGGGCATAGGAGAGAAAGAACATTTCTGATTTGCTTTCTTTTTTCCTTAACTGGTTTTCACACTTGAAGAACAAGTTGGATGAACTCAACAAACGACTTCATACAAAAGGGTCTACAGAAGGTAAGGGGTTGATGCAAAACAATCAGATAAGGATTTTCTAGTTTTCAAAAATCGAAGAGGCTTCTTATTTACATTATAGTGTAAGCACGATATTGTTTAAAATTAAAATTTATATTGCAAAGTGACTTTTATACCTGTCTGGCAAAGGATATTGGTTTATTCCGTGTACACAGGATGCCAGCTGTGTAACAGAAAAATTCCAATAGCTTTTTCCCCCTTCAATAGCTTTTAAGCCCTCTGAAAAACACACAAGCGGTTTGTATCTGATGGGTCCTAAGTTAAGGTGCTATGGGGCACTCCTCTAAAGGGAATGATAGTCACAATGATAAATAATAGCAGCTGGTGCCTATCCCGAAACGTTCTACCTCAAGAGTCAGTGTGTATATTGTGATAGGGAGAGATATACAGAAGGAATCAAATCAGAACTCCCTCCTCACATGAAAGATCATCTCGAGCCCTAACTCTTACTTTACGTACAGTGATAATAAGCACATATTAGTGAACTTTTGCAAGCTTATGATATGACCAAAAAAAAAAAAAAAAACCCAGTGACTTGTACTAAGATGGTTTCTTGCTCCCATTTTATATTTTAGTATGCTGGCTGTAGGCCAAGGGCAGCTTTGCCCCATGTGTGTTCTTTATTCTGGAACCCAGGCTGAAGGAGTAGCCTCCATCAGAGACATGTCCTGCTCTTGGCAGAGGGAAAAGAGTGGCAGAACTGTGCACTGGGTCTCAGTGCTTCTGCTTTTATGAGGTATATGTCACTCCATTCACAGTTCGCTGGCCAAAGCTGAGCACATGAAACCAGTGGTGTAGGGAAGTGTATTTTTTCCATGGGGACTCTATCCTGCAAGTCATATGGCAATGGGTGGAGGCAGTAAATAATGAGGAACAAGAACACAATCTACCATGCAGGCTCTTTTTTTTTTTTTTTTTTTTTTTGAGACGGAGTCTCGTTCTGTCGCCCAGGCTGGAGTGCAGTGGCCGGATCTCAGCTCACTGCAAGCTCCGCCTCCCGAGTTCACGCCATTCTCCTGCCTCAGCCTCCCGAGTAGCTGGGACTACAGGCGCCCGCCACCTCGCCCGGCTAGTTTTTTGTATTTTTTTAGTAGAGACGGGGTTTCACCGTGTTAGCCAGGATGGTCTCGATCTCCTGACCTCGTGATCCGCCCGTCTCGGCCTCCCAAAGTGCTGGGATTACAGGCTTGAGCCACCGCACCCGGCCCCATGCAGGCTCTTTTTATCTGATTGTGAAGTTTCACAGAATTGGAGGAAAATAGAAGGAGAGCGGAGCCTCCTATACATGTTACTAGAGTAGATGGGACAGCATGTTGAAACAGCCAGGAAATGACTAAAAGTGTATGTAAAACGCAGAAAGAACTCAAGCATAGCAGCCACAAGTCATGCAGCAAAGATGCACATGGTCAAATTCTCCTGAGAGCATCGCTTGAGTTATTAGCTTACATATGGTTCTGTTTATCATATACGCTCTTTCCAATCTGATTAAGTAGAGTTGAGGAAACCAGTAGAAGATTTGATTTACTTGACTTATTTTTCCTCTTTTAAAGATCTTCATCTGCCTCCTTCTTCCTTTTCTGTATCTCCATCCCACTTCTCCCTTTGATCACAGAATACACAGACTCTGGCATAGAACTGAATGAACCTCACTTTGAAGATAGGCCATTGTTGGTGGAAGGCACACAAATCCTTCACAAACTCTACGAGTGATTTACAATGTTTGACACCTAACCTCTAGTGGACTAGAGTGTCATAATTAGAACAATTAGAACATTGCTAGAGTCAAAAGATGGGGAGTCTCATGATTCAAGTTTTTCAGATATTTAGTTGCCAAGGCAGAGAAATACTACTCAGATGTTTCTCTTCTAAAAGTCTGTAATGAAATTAATTATGGTAACTTCTATTGGACTCCCATGATTTTGCTGATTCGGAGTCTGACTGTTCATGGTACTAAAGCATTTCTGTCTGACAGAAACATTCCTGCATTTAATTTGTTGGTGGGTGGCAGTGTCCTCATGTAACAAAACCAGTCTCACAATTCAGTATAAACAATGACCGCAGCTGGGCACAGTGGCTCACGCCTGTAATCGCAGCACTCTGGGAGGCTGAGGCAGGCAGATTACCCAAGGTCAGGAGTTCCAGACCAGCCTGGCCAACATGGTGAAACCCCATCTCTACTAAAAAAATACAAAAATTATCTGGGCGGTAGTGGCGTGCGCCCAGCTATGTGGGAGGCTGAGGCAGGAGAATTGCTTGAACCTGGGAGGCAGAGCTTGCAGTGAGCCGAGATCGCACCACTGCACTGCAACCTGGGTGACAGAGGGAGACTCTGTCTCACAAACAAACAAACAAACAAAAAACATAATCACCTCAAACTTCAGAGCATAAAAATAAGAGACATCTTCTTAGTGAATCACTGACTCTCAGGGCTATAAGGAGGGATATAGTTAGTAAGGTTACATCTCCATTGCTCTGCTCCAAGTGGAACATGAGTTTCTTACTTACATCACTGAAGTGTCTTTTTCTACCACTGGAGCTTAAAGTTTATGTATTTTCATGGAAACAAACCCTCGTGGATTCGTTCAGCAAGCATTTGTTGAATACTGACACTGGGCTGGCACTGGTTACTCTGATGCAACTGTACCACTTTTAGTTTCTAATTCATGGCTTCAAAGTGGTGGCATAAGATATTAAGGGGAAATCTAGAATAGCCCAGGCTACTCTAAATCTGCTCATAGCCTAGTGGCAACAGCCTTTAATGATACAAGAGCATCTTCAAAAGTATTTGTCTTATTATGTGCAATGCATTTCCTTGCTTAGATGCTGGAATGTGTATAAACCTCAATGCTCTTTCTCCTGTTGCTCTTTCTCTATCTCTTTGTCTCTTGGGCTTTGTCTCCTTTTGGGCTCTATCTTGGTCATTTCTTCAGTGGCAAAGGGACGTTTACTTGGTCTGAGTTCTTTCTGACCTTTATGATGTTTCCTGTGTTATAAATTTGGCCTCCCATTTAAAATATTCAGTGTCTGCCCTACTGGAGGAGATCTTTGTGAATGTGAACACCATGTGTGTGAGCACATGTGTGTTATGTTCAGGGGAATTGCTTCCCCTTTCTAGGTACCTTTGAATACGTATCAAGGCTTTTAAAGTAGTTTGTAAACCTAAACTTCTATATAGCTGTAAAGTTGTACTATTTTTATTATTAGTTTTTTAAAACACAGATGTAAGTAGTTGATATTTTTCAGAATAGGTCATGTGCTATACACGCTTCACCTGTAACATTTATATGTGACTGTTTTAATGTCATATGCTGTAAAATCACTCATTCATCTGTACAAAATACGTGAGTAAAAGCTGAACGTTCCAATAGTGAAACAATTACGGGGATATCTGTGATAAAAAAAGAGGTGTATTAAACTAATATTGGGCAATATTTTGCTATAAATATTTAAACTGTTATGGAATCAAATCCTTTGCTAAAATAAAGAGAAAGAAAAATGTAATCCTCAAAAATGGCGATCTATGCTGCTTGCCAAACTTTAATATTTCTAGATATGTGGTAGACTTCAGATCTTAATTGTGTGCCTGTTGTTATTTCTGGATCTCATATACCTTATGTCTTGGCAGACTTTCCATGCAGCAAAAACTCATTTCCTTGTGGCATGGAATCCATGGATGAATGAATGAATGAAAAGAAAATTTAAAAAATCTCTTGTAGCAAGCAATTCTGGCACTATAGCCAAGTATAATTTTCACTGCAAGAATAATTGCACCATTTATTTTCACCTTAGTCTTTTCTCTATTTACATTGCTGTAAAAAACTGTCACATTTTCTTAGGTTAGCACTCACCATCATCTTTGTGAAAAAGGAATTAAAAATAATTTTAACACCTATGTATACTTGGCTCCTTATCACACACAATGAGAAGTCAGTTTGGATAGGAAAATGACTTAAACACAGCTGGACCCAGTGGCTCACACCTGTAATCCCAGGACTTTGGGAGGCTGAGGTGGGCGGATCACCTGAGGTCAAGAGTTCAAAACCAACCTCACCAATATGGTGAAACTCCGTCTCTACGAAAATTACAAAGATTAGCTGGGCATCGTGGCATCCACCTGTAACCCCAGCTACCAAGGAGACTGAGGCAGGAGAATCGCTTGAACCCAGGAGGTGGAGGTTGCAGTGAGTCGAGATCTCGCCTTTGCCCTCCAGCCTGGGCAACAAAAGCGAAACTCTATTTCAAAAAAGAAAAAGAAAATTGACTTAAACACTAGTAATTCTTGTTAACTTTAAAGCAGAGTCCTGAATATGGCTACAGGGGGAGCATCTTCTTTAGCTCTTGTCAATTCCGGAATGTTTCTCATTTGTGTTATTTCTTTGGAGATATTTGTTGTTCTAGAGAAAGAAGGAGATAGCACTCGTGTTTCTGAGTGTCTGTGTCTGCGTGTGTTATCTGTGTGTTTTTGGGAATACTTGGAAGAAATCAATACATAGTAATTGTTCATTATTTATAGTAGAATTCATGATGGATCTGATGGTAGATTGAATTTTAACAACTTTTACCTAGCAATATTCTTTGCCAGTATTGAGGTAGAGCACATACCCTTTACTAAACAGTACAACTGCATCTGCTACAACTGCAGCTACTTTGAGTTATGAGACTAAACAAGGCACTTTACATATTTTGCCTGTAAACAGTGCAACATTCCAGGGAGATATAAAGCTTTGGGAGATTAAGTTACAGAGTACCAGAACTATAAAGAGCTGAGATTAGATTTGAACGCAGTTTTATAGGGCACTGAAGCCCATGTGCTTTCATCTGAAAATGCTTCTTATTCTAAGAGTGGGAAGAAAGGGAATATGTCAAAAGGAAATTTTGTTTTTCATGTACATTTTGTAGCCTGAGTAGAGAGACTTTTTGCTCAACAAAAAATTTGTATATCAAAGTTTGGAAGTTGCTTCTGAAATACTAGACGCTTTGACAGAAACTACTGTCCTCATTAGCTTCTCAGTGGGCATCACTCGGGCAGGGCTCACGCCTGGGAGTAGTTGGATCTTCATTCCCATATACTCTCCATAAAATAACCCAGCAGCCAGCACCCAACTGGAGACCACCCAAAAGGCCAAGCAGAAGAATAATGGCCCAGGAGGATGGAGGCCTAGGATTCTAGTGCTGCTATGCAGCTGAATTATTTTGTGCAAATCATAAACCTCCAGTTCCTTCATCAGTAAGCTGGAGATGATACTATTGATCTGCCCAGTGTACCTTTCAGGGTAACATTAGACAGGTCATACGTAGAAAGCCAAGATTTTAAAAAGTACTTATTAACTTATCAACAAGTGTTTGCCAGGTGGATATTATGTGATTGGCATTGTTGGAGATGGAAGATACAGTGGTGAGTAAAACAGATGAAGTCCCTGTCCTCATAAAGTTATTGTTCTGTTGTAGGATTTATCTAGTTGATACATTACAGCATAATGTTTTCAAGGTTGGGGTAAGAAAGAACAGGGCACTAAAGAGAGGCCTGGAATCAAATCTCAGAGGAGGTTGAAATGGCAGCAAATGATAATAGGCACTTGTGAGGCAAAGGAGAAAGTATGCAGGAAAAGGAAAGATCTTGGGTAGAGATTTTGTGGTAAGATTTAAGAGCACATTATTGTGGGAGTGAATGTTTTAAAAAAACAAAAAAAGGAGAGATTTTCATGTGGCTCTCAAGACAGCCTGCTCATCTGTGGGAATCTGAATCAGGAAGCTGAGGAGGGAAAAGGAACACAAACTCCAGCCTCTATGACCCAAATTTGGAAGACAAAAAGAATGAGTGCTGGGGAAGTCCACACCACTTAAAAAGATTGGCCTCACAGTATTTTGCCAAGTGTGGTATCTGGAGGAGAACCTTGGCGTGTACCAAAACTGCCAAAGACACTATTGTAAACAGGGAACTGGGGTGTGGAATGAAGGCTTGGTCTGGAATTCCATGACAGGCATTCCCAGCCTGGGAAGACCAGGTTATACTAGATCCACGTCAAGAAATCCCGGGAACATATTGCAAAAGCAGAGGCTTGCAGGCTAGTCTCCAGGGTTGCTGGTCTCGAGATAAAGATCTCAATGTATGCTGAGAACAAGATTCAAGTACATTTTGTGGCCTGAGTAGAGAGACTTCTGGCTCAACAAAAATGCAATGGGTGGCTCCCTCAAGATGTCATAAAGACTAGGAATGACTCTGAACCTGTGATTCTTTGATACTTAACTGAAAAAATAAAATCTAAATTTTGATTCTGGACCTTAAAATGTGTGTTTCTTACTGCAGAGATTATCTCCTCCTCTTTCTTAGATGAAACTATTAAGCTCCAGGAAGACCCAAGTAGATTTTTTGGGTCATTGGAGACCTTGGATGGATTTTTAGGAGGCTGTAAAAACCACTGTATTTTTTCCCCTTATTATGCTATTTTTGCTCAGTAATAATTGAGAAAAAGGCAGTCAGATAGTGATACTTTTGTGTTACAGCTGTGTGCCAAAACTTGCAGTTATGACAATAGCTTGGAAGATATGGAGCTATGGAACCCAAATTTCTTCCTTCCTTTCTTTCTTTTTTTTTTTTTTTTTTGAGACAGAGAGTCTTGCACTGTCACCCAGGCTGGAGTGCAGTGGCACAATCTTGGCTCACTGCAACCTCCACCTCCCAGGTTCAAGCAATTCTGCCCCAGCCTCCCAAGTAGCTGGGATTACAGGTGCGTGCCACCACGCCTGGCTAATTTTTGTATTTTCAGTAGACACAGGGTTTCACCATGTTGGCCAGGCTGGTCTCAAACTCCTGACCTCAGGTGATCCACCCAACTCAGCCTCCCAAAGTGCTAGACTTACAGGTGTGAGCCACTGCACCTGGCCAGAACCCAAATTTCTGAAGCAAGTTGAATCTATATATGTAGAGCACTAGAGTGAGTAGAGATGGAGAAGCTTTATTGAGGAAAGTTTTCAGGAGAAAATGAATCTGTTTTTTTTTTTTTGAGACAGAGCCTCGCTCTGTCACCCAGGCTGGAGTGCAGTGGCACAACCTTGGCTCATTGCATCCTCCGCCTCCTGGGTTCAAGCGATTCTCCTGTCTCAGACTTCCAGGTAGCTGGGATTACAGGTGCGTGCCACCGTGCCTGGCTAATTTTTGTATTTTTAGTAGAGACAGGGTTTTGCCATGTTGGCCAGCTAGTCTCAAACTCCTGGCCTTAGGCAATCCACCCGCCTTGGCCTCCCAAAGTGCTGTGATTACAGACATGAGCCACTATGCCCAGCAGAGAAAATGAATCTTAAGATATCTCTACCCGTCTTGGCCCCCTCGTCCTTTCCTCTTCATGTCTCTTCCACGAGCGCTGAATATTTGTCATACAGTTTTGAAAGTGAAAAGGGACACTATTAACAATCATACTAGGGCAACAGGCATAAAATTGGAACATGGGGCCAGCCTGGTTTAACTTCATATGCTTCATAAAGGACTTTATTGATGCCACCTCCACCCCATTTCCAGTATTCGTCATCCTCTGCTTTCCCATCACACTCTGTAACTATCTTTGATATGGTGCAGACCACATGGCATCTATTATTTGTGCCATGTTTGTCTCTCCCATTGAGTTGTGAACTCTTTGAGGGTAAGAGATCTATCTTAATCATCTTTGCCCAGTACCTCCGTTCTACAACCCAAGGTCTGGCACAACCAAGGTCTGGCACAACAAAGGTGCTCAATGTTTGATGATGAAGAATAATGGATAAATTTGAAAGGAGACAGGTGACAGACTGGGCAAAGACTGGAGAAGTTATTTCTGGTAGAGAGAAAGGAAATAGCATATATGATAGTGTAATGTTGCTAACAACAATTGTGAAGAGAGTGTTGCAAATATATTAGCCTTTGTGGAATACAGTGTTATGTTGACTGCTTAGAAATGAGGAGAATTTAGAGGAAGAGCCAGAATTAGTGGAGACTATAGATTGTCTAAGAGTCTTGTTTGGTGGTTGCTCTAGGGATGGGTATTGCATATGGGAACATGGCTGCTATTTTGTTGTCCCCTAATGGGATAGATTAGATGCCAAGCTTGAATTTGAGTTTGGAGGACTGTGTATGGTAACCATGAAAACTTAAATGATAAAAAGAGAATAGCTTCTTAAAGAATTTTGATACTTCTGCTTCCAGCTGAAACCAGGAAATTCAGAGGCAGCAGAAATGAAAACAAGGAAAACATTAATGGAAATTTTGAACCTAGAAAAGGTTTGGTTTGAGTTTTGAAGGAAAGTCTGGGTTGTTTTACTGCCCCTAAGTATTACTGTTATGATTTGCTGGCGTTTTATTTGTTTATTATATTTCATTTATTTAATATTGTCAGATTATGTTCTAATCCTTAGGGGTGGGTCCCCAAATTTGGCAGCTTAACTAAGGCTTCTACATTTACTGCAATGCTGGAGCAGCCAAACTACCCAGAACAGGCTTGTGTTGTAATAGTGTGGGCCGCTTTGTCTCAAATTCGCAGTTCTACTTGGGAGGGTCTTGCAAAGTATTCTACAAAGAGTTTTCTCCATTACTTGCATAGAATGGTAAGACTTTAATTAAAGCAACATGTATACATTATTTAATAAGTGTTTTTCAGAACTGATTTTCTCTAGTAGAAAAAGTAGTACAAGAATTTTTTAAAAAATTTATCATTAAGGAATTGTGAATTGCCTAAGCCTCAATCTCTAAATATTTTGGTCTGTAGGGCCCCAAATTTCCAAGAATCTATGGAAGTTTTGACTTTAGCCTATCCAAAGTGGGCAGATCAAGCTCCAGGTATTTATTGCAGAGTGTGGAATGAAGATTTGTATACTGAACTCTCATCTCGTCTTCTGCAAAGAGTGAAGCTTCAGACCTTTTTTCCTAAGAAGAGAGCTTTCCTTTGGAGGTCTGAATCTGCACTGGGGGTCTTAACTGAGTTCTTTGGTAACTGATGAACTTCCCTCTTCTGTACTTAGAAGACCCTCTTGAATGCCCACTTGTTTTATCTATACATGTTCCTTTAAGTCCTTACCTAAAGAGTTTTCCTCTGTATGACAAAGCTGCTTACTTTAAATGCTCATTACTACTCACTTTTTGTGCTGAAGGAATGCATCTTTGAGTTGCAGTATGCATATAATGATCAACGTGTGCCTTCTTCTTAATTAAATCATTGATGAACCCGATAAGCCTCTTCAGGGGTCAAAATTAATTCTACAAAAATCCAATCCTATTGGCTTTCCATGCAGCTGAATCATTTCAAAATGTATTATATAATGTTTCCTTTCTGTTCAGATTGCAAATTTGAACTAAAATTTCGTTCAACTAAAAAAAGCATTACCTAAATACAGCATTTACATTATGGTTTTGATAACTGTAAGGCTTGACCCATGCTTAGGTGATCAGATAAACCACAAAAATGTTAGGAAAACTAACGATTAAATTAAGGAGAAGGTGCTATATTATTAATAAGTAAGCTAGCACATTTTAGGGAACTTGACTCTTCCAGTATTTCTTTAACGTTTGATGTAAAATTTAATACACATCTAACACAGTTTATTTTTTTTCTTTCTTAGAGAGACATCTCCTCTACGGGCGGCCTGCAGTGCTTTATCGAACTAGATATGATATCTTATATCACACTGACTTTGAAAGTGGTTATAGTGAAATATTCCTAATGCCACTTTGGACATCATATACTGTTTCCAAACAGGTCGTTGAGAACATTGGATTTTATATTCTTTATTTTATTACATTCCTCATGTTAATACAATGATTTCTTGCTTAACAGAATTTTGTCTTAGAAAATATTTTATTTTTTCTTAATGAGAGAAATCTTATGTTGGATTTATTGTAAGATATTTTGAATTAGTCTTTATTCCATGTTCCGGCAATTCCATGGGAATATGTTAAACATTGAAGGGAGATCACTAATTATTTTATTTTCTCTTACTCTGCCTAAGTCATTGCCCAATAGTTACGGAAACCGCCAAGGTTTGTTTATTTATTTTAATAGACCTTATTTTTTAAGAGCATATTTTATTTCCCAGCAAGATTGAGTGGAAAGTGCAGAGTTCCCACATACCCACCCACCCCCCTCCAACCTCCCCGACTATCAGCATCTGGTCTTTTTTTTTTTTTTTTTTTTTTTAATTTTTTTGAGACCGGCTCTTGCTATGTCTCCCAGGCTGGAGTGCAGTGGCAGGATCTTAGCTCACTGCAACCTCCGCCTCCTGGGTTCAAGCGATTCTCCTGTCTCAGTCTCCCAAGTAGCTGGAGTTACAGATGCACACCACCACACCTGGCTAATTTTTGTATTTTTAGTAGAGATGGGGTTTTCCATGTTGGTCAGGCTGGTCTCAAACTCCTGACCTCAGGTGATCTGTCTACCTTGGCGTCTCAAAGTGCTGGGACAGTGCAATAGTCTTTTTAGAGTGCTGAAAGAAAAAGCCAGAAAAACAGAATTCTAGACCATCAAGAATTTTTTTTTTTTGGAGACAATCTCGCTCTGTCACCCAGGCTGGAGTGCAATGGTTTGATCTTGGCTCATTGCAACCTCTGCCTCCAAGGTGCAAGCACTTGTCCTGCCTCAGCCTCCTGCGTAGCTGGGATTACAGGTGTGTGCCACCACGCCTGGCTACTTTTTGTATTTTTTAGTAGAGACAAAGTTTCACCATGTTGGCCAGGCTGGTCTTGAACTTCTGCCCTCAGGTGATCCTCCCACCTCAGCCTCCCAAAGTGCTGGGATTATAGGCGTGAGCCACCACGCTTGGCCCTGGTTTGTTTTTTAATAAAAGTTTTATGTTGGGGGTTTCAGTTTTGATGAAGATGAGATAAATAGGTATATATCAGGAATTAGAAAATGTTGCTTGACAGTTGAGGCATATTTTAAATTTTTTAATACAAAGGAGGAGAACACTTCTACTGCCCCAAACACAATTTGTGGTTTATTTGTACTGTGTACACATATGTATGTTTTTGTACATTCTATACACACACAAATACATACAGATACATAGTCTATTTAGAAGAGATATGTCTATATTGTTTCTAAGAGTGTTATTTTATAAGTTATCTTCGATGAGATTCTATTTATTATTTCAACAGTGGGATTTCTGCTTTATGTTCTGCTTTCTATATTGTTTTACGTAAGACTTTGATAAAGAGACTTCTGTTGATTAAAAAAAGTTTGAAAATTTGTGACTTACTGTACTTAAAACTAAGGACTTTTAAAAAGAAGTCAGACTATCAAATATAAAAACTTTAAAAAGGAGTCAGACTATCAGAATACAAGCTGTAGGAGAAGCCAGAGGGGTTTTGATTTCGGCTGTTCATAACAGAGCCACGGCATTGCTGAGTGCCTCTGACTCCCGTGCAGGCTGAGGTTTCTGGCGTTCCTGACCATCTGACCAGTTGCGTCCGGCCTGATGTCCGTGTTTCTCCAAGTTTCAGTCAGAACTGTCTGGCCTACAAAAATGATAAGCAGATGTCCTATGGATTCCTCTTTCCTCCTTGTAAGTTACAGAGTATCAAGATCTGATGCCTTTAGAGGGATGTCACATTGTGCAATCTTGGTATTTAGAATTTCTGTGGCTTGGGTTTTCTTCAAGAGAGGGTGCTCAAAAGATTATACAAATGAACTTTTATGGGATCCTTCCAAAATCAGCCGAAAAGTGACTCGCTTTCAAAAAATCTAATTCTCCAGGGCAATTCTAATGTGCAAGGGAATCTTCTGTGTCCCGCCTTACATTATTAAGTGAGACTCTGAAAAGGAAACAGTGAATCATTAAGACACCAGTCCTTTATGTAATACTGTAGAGGGGATCTCTTAAGATTACCTGAGGCCAGGCGTGAGCCACCACTGAAATCCCAACGTAATCCCAGCACTTTGGGAGGCCGAGGTGGGAGGATTGCTTGAGTCCAGGAGTCCAAGATGAGCCTGGACAACATAGCAAGACCTTGTCTCTACAAAAAATTTAAAAATTAGCTGAGCTGGTGGCACACACCAGTAGTCCCTGATACTGTGGAAGTTGAGGTGGGAGGATCCCTTAAATCTGGGAGATTGAGGCTACAGTGAGCTGTGATCAGGCCACTGCACTTCACCCTGGGTGACAGAGCAAGATTCCATATTAAAAAAAAAAAAATCTGAAGCCCTTAAACCATCTCTCATTATCTTGATGATTTTTTTTTAAGTCTAAATGGCACTGATGAAATCAAGGAGTTATTTTACGTAATGTTGGTAGATTCAAGAAGTAGATAGTAAGAAAAAAACATTGTAAATGGCTTTTGGGAGAGAGCGATTGAGTGAAGAAGAGACTGAGTGGGAGGGGAGTAAGGAGATGTTGTATAAAGCAGTTAGGAGTAGGAATAAAAGAGTAGATTCATTTCTTCATGTTGTTTGGACCATTTAAGAAAATTATCGCCCCCCTCCCCCGCCCTTTTCTTAACTGATGTCGATTTTGGTAAGCAATGTATACTATTTGTTTTCCTAATGTTTAGATCTGAGCTCTTCACCTGAGGCTAAATATGATGCATTCCTTGTAACCAATATGGTTCCAATGTATCCTGCTTTCAAACGTAAGTCCAATATTCACCTAATACACTGCTATTTATGAAAATAAATATTTCTAAATTTACCCCTTACTTTTTCTACCTCTGTTAATTTTAATAAGAATACTTTTCATGTGTTTAACCTTTATAATTTTTGAGGACCTTTCATGTAAACTTTCTACTGTTGATCCAAAATTTGAATCTGTGAAGAAGGTTGGCTGGTAGTTTATCCCTGGTTTATAATTAAGAAATTGATATCACAGAAAGTGACCACAGGTCATGCGTGGCAGAAGCTGAACTAACTCAAGTTTGTGTTTTTCTTCTCATCTGGTTGTTATTTTTATTTCAATGCTTATTATTTTAATGGTTAAAAAGGATCTTCACTATATTCTGAAGGCCACTTGATATTTAACAGCATCTATATTTATTTGTGAGCATTACAGTAAAAGCCAGTAGTACCTCTTCCTCTTGGGGTGATGACACATTCTGAATGTTGGCCCTGAAACCCAGCAAGAGCCGAAAGGGTCTTCTGAATCATCAGAGTGTTTATTTCAGATGATTTTAGTCCTGTACCAATTATTTTATTTGAACATTTGTAATTTCTTTGTACCTGACATAAATATTTCCTGATGCTAGTGAAGTCAAGAATTGTATAGGCACAATGAGCTCGGGCCCAAAAAACCAAGTTCCTGGAGTGTGACCACAGGCTGTGTGATCATAGAAATGTCATTAAACCTCTCATTTGTAAAATTAAGAGAGATAATTGCATGACCTCTAAGATTTATATGGATTTCTGACTTAATTATCCAATGGCAAAAGCACTGCATTTTTTGTTTCTGTTAAATATTCATCTGTGTCTCCATCCATCATTCATCCATCCATCCATCCATCCATCCATCCACCCATCCTTTTATCTATCCATGTGTTCAAAGATAGAGTAAGCATTATGAAGTAGCTTTTACCACCTTTCGGTACATTTGCAGTGAACGGAACTTACATCGTTGTGGGAAAGGTAGGAAAAGGAAGCACCTCTATGTGCTTCCACTTGATGGAGGAGGTTCAGGCTGTGTTACAGATCTCTCCAGGCTGAAAGGGAGTCTCAAAATAGGGATGGGTGATTGCGGAGTGTCAGCTACAGTGGCAGCCCTCCGCAGCTTAACATTGGTGAAAAGGGCCAC
This sequence comes from Trachypithecus francoisi, assembly GCF_009764315.1. Lineage (NCBI taxonomy): Eukaryota > Metazoa > Chordata > Mammalia > Primates > Cercopithecidae > Trachypithecus > Trachypithecus francoisi. Next base: position 74,304,346 of record NW_022681472.1, on the reverse strand, counting down.
ACGGTTTAGAGAAGAAAATGTTTATTTGATGTCCTAGTGAGTAAATGAAGGTTTATTCAAAGATAGAATTTATTGCTTATGAGTGAAAAATTAAAGTATGCTTTTAAAAGGTTTCTTGGTTTATTCTCAGACCCAATTGAGAAGCATTTCAGAAACTCACATAGTTACATTTATCACAATATTACACAGAATGCAGCTTCATTTAATTTCCACAAATCAGGGTTCCCTGGATTTCTTTATTCTTTACTGATGTGTTTTTTTGACCAAATGGAAATGGTAATCAAGGCGACACACGGTACCACCCTGAGGCTGGTGTGGAAAAGGCCTTTCACAGAGAGCTTGCTGTTCTTCACGAGGGGCTGGTTTTTTCACATGCCACATTTCTGCGGGCCTGGACTTTTGACTGTTCTCATTGTTGTTTCTTTCCTTCTCTCCCTCTCCATTTTTTCTTAATGCTTAAGTTAACATTTGAAGTAACCTTTCTTACTGTCTGGCTTCTTTCTCGACTGCAAATAATTATCTGAGGTATTTTGGCTCTTGTGGGCTGCTCTGCCTTTCAGAGTTTCAGAAGGCATGAAGAGCAATGGAATCACTATAAGAAGGATGGCCAGGTGCTTTTTAATAAGGGGAGGGAAGAGGGGTTAACAGCCAGAAGCTCATGACAGCCATGTTGAAGACAGCATGGCGAATTTGATCTAATATTTCAGAACCAACCCATTGCTTGCCTGTCCTGTCTTCTGTTATTCTCTCGTTTTTCTCCGTTTCCATTCTGCCCCTCTTGTTGGCCATTATGGAAATTAGAGGCAGAGGGGACGAGGCAGTTCTCTGCAGGGGATGACCGTGAAAGTGAGAAATGAATTATAGAGGAGAAAGCAGACATGCACAGATCAGGTAATGTTTTTCAGACAAAGGAGAGAGCAAGTGCAAAAGCTTAGCCTGAAATAAGTTTGGCAGAGTTAGGGGACAGGAAGAAAGCCTTGTGCGTGATAGGGAAAGGGGTAGGAAGTAGAGTCACAGAGGTAGGCAAAGACCATGGTGGGGAGTTGGGATTTCGTTCTAATTACAATGAAAAATAATCTGGAGTGTTGGATATGGGTGGGGTGTGTGTGTGTTTGTGTGTGCATGTGCAAGAGAAAGAGACAATCTGACTTATGAAAGGATCCATCCGTCTACGATATGGGGGAATGGGCTACAAGGTACAAGGGAAGTCAGTGTTTCACAGGGAGCCCAGGGAGTAGTCTTTTGTGGTGTGATAGTTCACTTCAGAGAGGATGGTAAGTTAGACCAGGATAGAGCAGAGAAAAGATGAGAGGTGGTCAGATTTGGGATAATTGGGATGTACTTTGGTGACACCACTGACAGGAATTGTTCACATGTGTCTATAGCAAGGAGAGAAAGCAAGGATGACTCTTAGGCTTTTGGCCCAAACACCTGGGTGAGTGCCAGAGCCATTGATTATAATAGAGAAGGTGAGGGTTGGGGCAGGATTAGGAAGGAACATTAAGAATTCTGTTTGGATAATATTTTGCTTGACATGAATATTAGGTATTCCAGTGCATTAGGAGGTAGGTGGTTGGATAACATGTCTGGAGCTCCAGGAAAGGTCAGGGGTAAAGCTTAAACCTGGAAACTAGCATATTGTATTCCAGTGCATTAGGAGGTAGGTGGTTGGATAACATGTCTGGAGCTCCAGGAAAGGTCAGGGGTAAAGCTTAAACCTGGAAACTAGCATATTGATGAGATATGAAGGACGAGAAGAAAGAGTAAGGCCTTATTTTCACTACTCTGAAATACCCTGCTTCCTCTTTTCACATTCTGTTCCCTCTGCCTGGCATGTTCTGCCTGGGAAACACCATCTACTTATTCACGCTTCAGATCTCAGCTTGGGAGCCGCTTCATCTGGGAATCCTTTCCTGACTTTCGGACTAGGTTAAACTCCCCTACCATTGTTTCGTAGCTCTACATTGTTCCCTTTGCTGGTTTGTAAATGACACACACACTGGTAATGACATAAAATTGATTCGTCTCATGAATCACGACAGCTCTCTTGTCTCTTGGCTCATGACATTTGGCTCGTAGCCTGCATCCTAGAGAGAATTTGGCCAGAGTAAGGAGTTTTCTTCATGAAGAATTGATTTTTGGAGTTTTTGTCTTTGCACAGGGGTCTGGAATTATTTCCAAAGGGTATTGGTGAAGAAGTATGCTTCCGAAAGAAACGGAGTTAATGTGATAAGTGGGCCAATCTTCGACTATGACTATGATGGCTTACATGACACAGAGGACAAAATAAAACAGTAAGCCTTTCATTTCTACTCAGTGTGTGAGTCTTAAGTCTCAAGATCTCACTCAAGAAGTTTTCCAAATATTCATGTACTAGAGAAGAGATGACACCCATTCAATTTTTTGAATTTTTCAATTCTTTTTTTTTGAGATGATGTCTTGCTCTGTTGCTCAGGCTGGATTGCAGTGGTGTGATCTCTCTTGGCTCACTGTAACCTCCGCCTCCTGGGTTCAAGTGATTCTTCTGCCTCAGCCTCCTGAGTAACTGGGATTACAGGCATGCACCACCACATCCAGCTAATTTTTGCATTTTTGGCAGAGACAGGGTTTCACCATGTTGGCCAGGCTGGTCTTAAACTCCTGACCTCAAGTGATCTACCCGCCTTGGCCTCCCAAAGTTCTGGGATTGCAGGCGTGAACCACTGCGCCTAGTCTGAATTTTTCAATTCTTTTGATTAAATGGGCATTGCTGGTTGGAATGGAATTTTGGGTTTTGTGGTAAATAAATGTACTTTTTTGTTCTATGAAAAAAATGTATCAAAAGATTTAATTTTATTTAGTCATTTCTTCCACAGCTCTTCAATGAGAAGATGACCATTCCCACTTGTCTTCATTATTTGGGTGGGACTTAAGAATCCCTTAGATTTTCTGAGTCAGTACCTCTCAGTAGGAAAGTGTGTATGGACTTGGATTGAATCTGGTTGTCTCTGTCTCTTTGGTGCTGTTGGGCATATAAAAGCCGTTCTCTGTGCTCATAAGGGACCCCACAGTCTAGTGGAGAAGGCAAGATTTAGAATGATTGGGATGTATTTTCGTTGTATAAAATTAAACAACAACACTCTGAATTTGTCAACAAATTGTCAACAAATTTGTTGACAATTCAGAGTGTTGTTATTTAATTTTATACAAGCATGAAACAATCAGAGAGCAGCCCAGAATATAAGAGAGGGTTTAACTGTGATTTAGATATAATTACAGAATAAATTGCTATTTTATAAATACAGATAAATAAGATAGACATTATCTTACTTCTTTTCCAGTCATTCTGAAGAGAAATTTTGTGTAAATTGCACATTTATTTTATTGCTGATCATTATTAGCCAAAATTAGTAGTTCAATCATAATTTTAATATTTGAAAAATGAATAAAATTAAGATAATAGAAAACCAGGCAAGGAATTATGAATTTCTGTAGTGATCTGTACTGGAAAATATTTTTTATACCTCTAGGTCCATCATTAGCACTCAGTCCTTAGTACTTCCTTTGGTAAATGAGTTCCTTGTATCAAGTTCTGCATTTCACTGTAGCTTGAAAGGGTCATTATTCTCCTAGCTCTAATGTCTCTTGCCTCTGGTCCATTTTATACAACTCTAGGAAAGTTATCTTCCTGAAACATGGATCTAATAATTAATGACACTCCCTAGCACAAAACATTACTACCACATCCCGGCACTCAGAACCCACCATAAGCTGGCTTTTATTGACTCTTCCAGCCTTTCATTTCTACCGCATTGGTCTATTCACCATTATCTGTTTCCAATTCTTAGATCAAGCCATTTTCTTTGCCTAGAATATCTTTCTTACTCTGCCAGGTTGAGGAGTGAGGGGATTCCAGGCAAAGAAAACATTATCTTCAAAGACATAGAAGTGGGCTAGTGCTTAGAAGTGAAAAATGATTCAATTGAATAGGGATTAATTTTAGTGACTTAGGCAATATTCATTGGTCACCATTTAAAAAAGGAAGCTTCAACATCAACTCATCAACTGTGACTTCGTTTTACCTTCCTGTTTCAGGTACGTGGAAGGCAGTTCCATTCCTGTTCCAACTCACTACTACAGCATCATCACCAGCTGTCTGGATTTCACTCAGCCTGCCGACAAGTGTGATGGCCCTCTCTCTGTGTCCTCCTTCATCCTGCCTCACCGGCCTGACAACGAGGAGAGCTGCAATGTGAGTTTACAGAGAGAGTTCTTTAGGATTTGCTTCCATAGTTCACCTTCATTTCTTACTTGGTATTTCCATTATTGAACTAGAACATACTTGTTATAAAGCATTCACCCTAAACGGAAAAAGAAAGGAACCAAACAGAATTTTGCTTCACATGTAGGAATTTTGCCTTCTAATGGCTTTTTATTTTTCAATGTGTGTTTGCATTTAACATAATTCTATCAATGTGTACGATTTTGAGAAATAGAAATAAGTGTCCAAATGTTTTTCATTTTGCAAAAGAAAGTGGAGAATGACAACATTTTATTTAAAAACTCAAAGCTAGCAAAATTTTGATAATTGTTGAAACTTGGTAAGAGGTCATGAAACTTTATTATATTACTTCACTTTTCTGAATGTTTGGAAATTTGCATATTGAATTTTTTTTTTTTTTTTTAGCTCTGTCACCCAGGCTGGAGTGCAGTGGTTCAATCTTGGCTCACTGCAACCTTCACCTCCTGGGTTCAAGTGATTCTCCTGCCTCAGCCTCCTGAGTAGCTGGGATTATAGGCAGGCACCACCATGCCCAGCTAATTTTTATATTTTTAGTCGAGACGGGGTTTCACCATGTTGGCCGGCTGGTCTCAAACTCCCGACCTCAGGTGATCCACCCACCTTGGCTTCCCAAAGTGCTGGGATTACAAGCATGAGCCACTGTGCCCGGCCTATAATGAAAACTTTTTAATACACACACACACACACACACACACACACACAGCAAGAGCAAGCAAGAAAGAAATCTATACCTTACCAATCAGGTTTGCTACTAATTATGATAGAGGTGTAACAGTCATGCTTTTCTCAAATAGCACAGATGACTCCTGATTCACTCATCCTATGGGGAGACAGCTGGGATGCAGGATGGCATCATGAAAACACTAGGGAGGAAGACAGGAGCCATGCTATATGCTTCTGGCTCTGTACTAACTTGGCACTCAGGGACAAATAGAAAAATCTTCATGTCCTTTTAATCTGATAGAAAGTCTGTGCTCAAAGGTTGATTTTAGAAGTAATAGTCTGTGCTTTTATTTCACTTGATAGAAGGAGTAGAGATGTAATCTACAGAAGATAATCTTTAGTCAACAAGTACTATTCAAATTCCTAACTTGTATAAGGTACTCTAGGAGAAACAAAAGTGTTAGACAGAGTCACTATTCCTAGGCAGCCCACAGAGTGGGTCAACAAATAAAACATGTATGGAAATTGCAACACTGAAAGGTAAGGAGCCATAAGCTTCAATAGAGATGATCAGCTTTGTGGGCAAGATAGTTTTTGATCTGTGACTTCAATTATGGGTGAAGATTGAGGCTATGAATGTAGAAGAAAATTAGAAAGTTTAAATATATCCCAGAAAGTGAATTAAGTTTTGCCTGAATATTAGAAACAAGGGCAAATAGTGGGAGAAAAGATTTTAAAAATTGATTGGATTCAAATTTTAAAAAAGTAGTAGTAGTAATAGTAACAACAGTAGTCATGATAGTAGGAGCAGTAGTAGTAGTTGTTATCATTTATTGAGTACATGTTGTGATCCAATTCTGTGCAGGTCCTCTCTCTATATTCTTTCTAGTCATATAATCATAAAATCACAGTATGAGGCAAGTATGTATATATATGATCTCTCCCCTGCCTTTTTGTTAACTGTTGAGAAATTTATAGCTACTAAAGGGAAAGTATGTTTGGTTACTTGGTTAGTCAGCAGAAGAGCGGAGCTTTAGATTTAAGGCCTCTGACTCCAAGAGCCCATCCTCTTTCCAATTTATCAGACTTCCAAAGTAGAACCTTGGGACTTTAGGAATTTTTTCTTACTATTCAGGCATTAGGTACCCAAGGAAAATGTTTAGTTGGAAGAGCAACATTTTAGGCTCTGCTTTAAGAAGATAAATTTGAAATGGAGGAGGCCAAACATAGTGCTCAAAGGGCGTTGGCAAAATTCACAGGAGTGAGGCAAGAGAGAACTTGAACTGGGGTTGTGGTCTTGGAGATCTAAAAGGAAGGATGGAAAACAACAATATTATACTTGAAGGATCCATGGGGTTTTATAAATGATGGAATGGGTGGTAGAGAAATGTAGAAACTGCAAGTGAGAGACAAGCTGTTATCAACTTACTGGCTTGACCCTCTCAATTTTGGTTGTTTACAACCACAAGAGCCCCAGGTGGATGTAGTGCCTCCATATAACATGGTCTACATTCTCTGAGCTTCAGTTTTATTAGAAACTTGTGGGGAGGTGAAATTCTTGCAAAACATTAGACAGTTGTATTATGGGGTAAAAATAAAAATTGCCATACAGTTCTGAGATGAAAAGACTACAAAGGTATTTCACATGTATAGTAGGCCATTAAAGGTGTACCTAGATTCCTGGGGAATACATGTTCAAGTTTGGTCATTAGAGGAATTTGGTGATGGGGAGTTTTAAAAATACTGCTCTAAACTCAGTGCAAAGGATGTTCTATAATTGATCTAAATTTTATGCCTGAAAAATGAAATCCACTGAAGTCCTCACAGGTTTATCCTTTCCCTACTGGTTCCTGACTCTGCACAGAGTTTGGAGGCATTTCTTGTAGAGTTCACAGCCAGCATGCTTCTCGTTGAAGGGTCACCTGTTCATGTAGAAACTGTCTTTGCTGTGAATTTTACCTTAAGACTGCTGGGACTTGAATTCAGAAACCTGGGGAGAAAGTCAGGGAGAAAAGACAGGTGAAGAATAAATGTCCATAATGAGGAAGACAGTAAGCAAGTTCATGGATTGTGCTTTTGTTTGCATTAATATTCTAAGTGATTTATTTTTAAAGTCTTTCCTGTCCTCCCTACCTTGGCATTCATGTACTTTTATTTGAATTGTCTTATTTTTGCATCTTGCAGCATAGTCTTCATCAGCAAATGCTTCTGTGGATTGCCAGCTAAGATACTTTCTTCACATACCACATAGCTAGTATTTCCTAATGATGAATTATAGAACAGATTTCAGGGTGTGACAACCAGAAGAGACTGCCTCTCCAATGAAATTGGCAAATCACTTCCCAAGGAAAGAAATAGCAAAAGACAGATGTTTTTGCAGAATTCTTATAATCCCAGCTAGCCATCATTTAAATTAGGAAAAACCTTTTCACCCCTGTCCACACATTCAAATGACTGCATTTACAAAGAAAAATTGGACTGACTGACCATTGAAAAATCAAACAAATGAGCTGAATATGAAAATTCTCTCAAAATACAGGCTCATGCTTGCCCTGCTTACTCTGAGGGGGTCCTGACCCATCTGGAGACCTCCTACTTCGTTAATTATAGGGTCACACTGAGGACTGGTCAGTACCATTGTGGGTAGAGTTATATTTAGGTCTTTCCTTTCCTGTGAATCGCAGAGATCTTGGTTAGGTTGGGTTAGGAGGGTGGGACATGAAGGTTAAAATTCTTACCTCCCCAGTCTGCAAAGCAATTTCTTCCCCTTTCTTCATTTTGCCTGAGATGGCCAGGCATCAGTTTCCTGAACCAACACCCTCCCGGAACATATTTAGCACTGGCACAAGCTGCTGCAGTTCCCTGTCCAGGTCTGTGTGGGTTGGAGCTTTCCGAGAAAGCCCATTGCAGGTTCTTGGGCTTTGGTGGATCGTTCATTGAGACCACTAGTGGTAAAGAGTTGGATGAGGGCATGTCTGAATATTCCCAGACCTGGGAAATGCAGCCACCCTTCAACTTGTAGAAGGGCTCTTGGAAGCCATTGTAATTCCAGAGGCATTTGTGAATGGAATTACTTGCAAAGGCCCTCCTGCTCAATGTCTGCTAATGAAAGTAGACACTGCTCCATATTCACAGGGCTCTCAGATCTCACTCTTTCCCTTAACTTCCCACAATAACGAAAGAAGCTATTTTTGAGATGCAAAGAACTGCTTCCCCTGAATTACCTTTTAGTTTCAACTTAGAAATGAAGTAAGTTGTTTGATGCAGCACATCTGAATGTCTTTCATCTGAATCTTGTGTCAGTGGGGCAGTTTTTGGCAAGCAGCTAGGACAGAGATTCACTTCCTTTCTTCCATGTTTCCTTGGTTTACCTTTCAGCCCCCCTTCTTCCTTCCTCTCCTGCCTACCTCCCAGGGAGCTGCAGAAGTAAGCATTATTATCCCTGTGAACCAAGGAAGAAACTGAGGTCTCAAGAAGTCAAGTAACTTGACCAAGGTCTCATAGCCAAAAAATAGTACAGCCTCATTTCCAAGTCTGGCCTCTTGGGCCCCAAAGTGCCAGATGTATCAGCTGAGCGGCTTCAAGTTGACCTCATTTTTCAAATAGCAATTTATGCATTCTAGTAGATGATGTAGTTGATACAGCAGTTTCTTGTGAAAAACTAGGAATACACACACATAATTTTGTGCATTAGGCTTAAGTTCTTCACTTTCCTTGGGAAGCAGAAGTGTATTCCAAATTACTTGTACTCTGTGCTCAATATTGCAATTTGACAGCTTGGAAAAGAAACAAATTACGGAATTCTCTAGGGCCTTTGGTTTTCCTAATTTTGATTTATGTTCTGAGAACCTATTGAGTCAAATGCCGTCTGACACCACATGTCTCGTTTATTTGGTACAGTTAATTGCTGGTGAAAATGTTTGCAGCCAAGGGCAGGTATTTGTGGCACATTACCAATAGGAATGCGGTAGAGTGGCAGGGAGGCCAGAAAGGATCAACATGCATTGGCTCTGTGTGCAAGAGTGCACAGAGGTCATTTGTGGACTTGGAGTAAACTGACCATTTGGGGAAACTCCTCTGGAAAATTCTGATTCTGATTTTCTTCTGTTTCCATTGCAGAACTCAGAGGATGAGTCGAAATGGGTAGAAGAACTCATGAAGATGCACACAGCTCGGGTGCGTGACATTGAACATCTCACCAGCCTGGACTTCTTCCGAAAGACCAGCCGCAGCTACCCAGAAATCCTGACACTCAAGACATACCTGCATACATATGAGAGTGAGATTTAACTTTCTGAGCATCTGCAGTACAGTCTTATCAACTGGTTGTATATTTTTATATTGTTTTTGTATTTATTAATTTGAAACGAGGACATTAAAAATGTTAGTATTTTAATCCTGTACCAAATCTGACATATTATGCCTGAATGACTCCACTGTTTTTCTCTAATGCTTGATTTAGGTAGCCTTGTGTTCTGAGTAGAGCTTGTAATAAATACTGCAGCTTGAGTTTTTAGTGGAAGCTTCTAAAGGGTGCTGCAGATTTGATATTTGCATTGAGGAAATATTAATTTTCCAATGCACAGTTGCCACATTTAGTCCTGTACTGTATGGAAACACTGATTTTGTAAAGTTGCCTTCATTTGCTGTTAACTGTTAACTATGACAGATATATTTAAGCCTTATAAACCAATCTTAAACATAATAAATCACACATTCAGTTTTTTCTGGTTTTATTTGGCTTTTATTTCACTTATAAATTAGAGGGTTTGCATCATTCTCAGCAAACTATCGCAAGAACAGAAAACCAAACACCGCATGTTCTCACTCATAGGTGGAAATTGAACAATGAGATCACCTGGACACAGGAAGGGGAACATCACACACCGGGGTCTATTATGGGGAGCGGGGAGGCGGGAGGGATAGCGTTAGGAGATAGACCTAATGTAAATGACGAGTTAATGGGTGCAGCACACCAACATGGCACATGTATACATATGTAACAAACCTGCACGTTGTGCACATGTAGCCTAGAACTTAAAGTATAATAATAATAACAAAAAAAAGAAACAGAAAAAAAATAAAATAAAATACAAGTTAAAAAGGAAAAAAAATAAATAAATTAGAGGATTTGTTTCAGGTGTGTTCATGTGTGTAAGGAACACATTTCTTGTACTAGGCCCTTTTCCTAGTTGCTTATATGACATTTAACCACAGTGGCCTGGATAAGATGGTTTAGGTACGTATCTATAGGAAATCAGAAGGGCAGAGGGAAAGAGGAATTAGAAGCGATTCTGAATACAGTCTCTCAATATATATCTTTTGAAAGTATTTTGAAGTTTGGAAAAATATTTTGAAGTTTTGACCAAGTTGGTCCAAAACTGTAAGTATTAGTTTCAATTTAAACTGCATTGAACATATATTCTGTATAAGGTATTGACCTAAGCACCCCAGAGGATATAAAGAGAAATAAGACAGTGGAATGAGATATGGCTATAAACATGTAATTAGCCAATCCAGGTAGAGACTAACAAATGCCAAGTAAAAAGTATTAGTAACAACACAATAGGACAGAAAGGTCTGAATAGTAATATGTGGGGGTAATTTTAGATGGACATAGTTATGGTTTTAAATACTAATGATGCATGGAGTGAAGAAGTCATTCAAAAATTTTCAGTCCTTCTAATTGTGTCATAGAGAAAGATTCAGAATAGTGTTATCACATCTCTAACAGTTGTTAATCTCCCTTAAAAAAAGAAAACAAGGTCGAATGTGGTGGCTCACACCTGTAATTCCAGCAATTTGGGAGGCTGAGGCAAGCAGATCACTTGAGGTCAGGAATTCAAGGCCACCCTGGCCAACCTGGTGATACTCCATCTCTGCTAAAAACACAAAATAATAATAATAATAATAAATCCCTGTATGGTGGCACATGCCTGTAATCCCAGCTACCTGGGAAGGTGAGGCAGGGGAATAGCTTGAACCCGGGAGGCAGAGGTTGTAGTGAGCTGAGATTGCACCATTGCACTCCAGCCTGGGTGAAAGAGTGAGACTCCATCTCAAAAAAAGAAAAAAATCAGAAGAAAATAGCCTATTGTTTTGTTTTATTTATTTTTAATTGTTCCCTTTTATAGTCAGTGAAGTGGGTTTTAATTTCTATAAATCTTCCTTTAAAGATACATTAAGAAAAAAGACATTATGTCAAACAAAAATAATTTACATCAAAAGTAGCACAGTAAATTTGATGGTATTGGGGATATGTAAAAAATTGAGAAGGCGGTAAAGGAAAAACTGATGTCCTGGAAACAGAGCTGTAGGACTACACTGGACGAAGTGATCATGGTGATACCAATGTGGCTGTATTTATAGAGCACTCACTATGGTCCAGGCATGCCTCTGGCACTTCCTAACATTTGTCTTTGAATGCTGAAAAGATGGGAAGCTCAGAGAAGATTTCATGGAAAGAAGAAGAATGAAGGTATGAATGAGGAAGGATGCTTGAACTGGGTTTTGGAGTTTGGGGTAGGGTGAAAGGGTGGTAGAAATGAATTAGAATATGATTCATTATTCATTTAATATTTAACAATAACTTACTGAGCATCTACTATATGCCAGTACCTATACAGGTTGAGCATCCCAAGACCGAGAATCTGATATCTGAAATGTTCCCAAATCTGAAATTTTTCAAGCGCCAACACAATGCTCAAAGGAAATGCTTTTTTGGACATTGTGGGTTTCAGATTTTTGGATTTGGGATGCTCAACCTAGGCATAATGCAAATATTCCAAAATTTGAAAAATCATAAATCCGAAACACCCCCTGATCCAAGCATTTCAGGTAGACAGTAGACAAGGGATACTTTCCATTGAGGATAAAACAGTGAATAAATAAACACAGTTTCTGGCCTCATAGAACTTGCACTTTAATGAAAGAGACCCTTTTAAACATCTCCAAAGCTTAGTTATATGTGCTGTGAAAGAATTAAACAGGTGGAGGAGAGTGACAAGAAGGTGGAAAAGGAATGGCTTCATAGGTGACTTTCTAGCCAAAACCTAGGAGATGAGAAGAGCTGGCGTTGAGAAAAAGAGGGACAAAAAGGAAGAGCATGGTCAAGGACTGTGGTCAGGAAAGATCTTGGGATGTGTGAGAATCTGAAAGAAAACACATGTGCCTGAATGAAAACAGATGTGCCTGAATACAGTGGTGAGGTGGGTTGGGATCAGGTTAGGTCTCATTGAGGCCCAATAAGCTCCACTGAGGCGTTTTGATTCCATTCTAAATGCAATGAGGTATAATGGAAAAGTCTCGGACATAAGTGTGACAGGATCTGCTTTAAGGTTGCACTCAGTACATGAACCCCATGTATTAGGTTCATGCACAAATTAATTGCCATTTTTGCCATTGCAAGTGATGGCAAAGACAGCAATTAATTTTGCACCAACCTAATAATAATCACATGCTATGCTCTAGATATAATGCCACATAAAAATACATCTGATAAGAGAAGGTCCACTTACTAGGTGCTGTAATTGTCTTCCAACAGTAGCATTACAAGAGAGAAGGGTTAATTTTGATTAAAAACAAAAATTATCATGAGCCGTTTGCTAAGCTTGATTCCTCTGTCACCTCAGGTTGAACTCTTCTCCAAATAGGTTATACCTGAGGCTCCTGGGGAAACCGGTTGCAAATTTAGTTGAGTACTGCTGCTCTATTTTCATCTTTAGGCTAAGTCTTTGTGTCTTAAAAATAAACTCCAGACCCAGAGAGGACATCAACCACTGTATATTTTCAGGTGAGTGGCTTTGCTGATAAACACGTCATTAATTGTGGGGTTATTTATGAAAATCCCTGAATGGACAGGGACTCTATTAAAATGAGGTCTAGAAGGCTATTTTAAGCTGTTTTTTTTTTTTTTTTTAATTTTAATATTGAGACTTTGGTCCATTCATGCTTTCATTGAGCAAGTTGCAAACCACTCGCCAGCACGGTGGTCCTGTTCCAGTGGTTTACCCCATTACAGTGAGTTCCTTTTAGGGAGGCAGTTTCTGAATCCATCCACAGTTTCCCAAGGGTGAAAACATTCTGAGTTGTTTATAAGAGGGCTGATTTTTTTAAAAAAAATAATTATTTGAACAAAAGCAGTGTTTCCTGCCAACTGGGTTTGCATAACTCTGCCCAAGAGCCACAGCCCCAAAGCTTCCTGTGCCCATTATTCCTTGTGGTGGTTAGAAAGAGGGTGGCTGCAGATGAGTCCAGATGATTCCTCTTACTTCAGCTCACCCTCACTATCCCTCTGCTGAGTCAGGACCAGGCCGCCTTGTGGGTGGGAAGTGTTAAAGGCAATGGGAAGTACCCCAAGGCTTTGAGGAGAGGGATGGGATGGGACAATGAAGAACAAGACTGACACGTTCAAGTCTGTAGGCTGGGGCGAAGAGCACAAGGCTGGAGGTCCAGCCTAGAGTGGAAGTGGTTCCTGTTTGGGCTGCATTTCTAGGAAGTACATGCCCTCAACCCCTCTTGGCAGGGGTGTCCAGTTCTGGCTGGAAGGTAGAAGTGAAAAAGATGAGCCCTGGCTGCTGCCTTTTTTTTTTTTTTTTTTTTGAGAGAATCTCGCTCTGTCGCCCAGGCTAAAGTGCAGTGGCATGATTTCCTCTCACAGCAACCTCCACCTCCCAGGTTCAAGCGTTTCTCCTGCCTCAGCCTCCCGAGTAGCTAGGATTACAGGCGCCCGCCACCTCGCCCGGCTAATTTTTTGTGTTTTTAGTAGAGTCAGGGTTTCACCATATTAGCCAGGATGGTCTCTATCTCCTGACATCATGATCCGCCAGCCTCGGCCTCCTAAAGTGCTGAGATTACAGGCGTGAGACACTGCGCCCGGCTGGTGCTGCTGCTGCTGCTGCTGCTGCTTTTTTTTTTTTTTTTTTTAACTTTATTGAAGAAAAACTGACAGAAATAGACTACGCATACTTAGAGTATACAATTTGATACATTTTGACATCCATATACACCCATGAAACAATCAGTACAATCGAGATAGTGAACACATCCATGGAACCTACAAGTCCCTTCTGTCCCTGAGTAAACTCCTTCTCATACCCACCACATACCATCCGCCTCCCCCAGTTCCCAAGCCCTGATTTGCTTTCTGTCACTACAGGTTAGTCAGTATTTTATAGAGTTTTACTCTATAATGGAATCTAAATATATAGTACTCTATAATGGAATACTATAGTATACACTTCTTGTTGGACTTCTTTCACTTAGCATAATTCTTCTTAGACTTATTGAAATTGTGGCATGTATCAGTAGTTAATCTCTTTTAAATTGCTGAGTAGTATTCCATGTATAGATATACCAATGTTTGTTTATTCATCTTTTTTTTCTTTTTTGGAGAAGGAGTCTCGCTCTGTCCCCCAGTCTGGAGTGTAATGGCTTGGGATCTCGGCTTACTGCAAACTCTGCCTCCTGGGTTCATGCCATTCTCCTGCCTCAGCCTCCCGAGTAGCTGGGACTACAGGTGCCCGCCTCCACGCCCAGCTAATTTTTTGTGTTTTTAGTAGAGACGGGTTTTCACTATGTTAGCCAGGATAGCCTCGATCTCCTGACCTCGTGATCCACCTGCTTTGGCCTCCCAAAGTGCTGGGATTACAGGTGTGAGCCACTGCACAGGGCCTGTTTATTCATCTTTTGATGGACATCCATTCATCTGTGGATGGGCAGTTATTTCCATCTGTTGATAGACAGTTTTTAACTATTATAAACAAAACTAGGAGCATGTGTGTACAAGTCTTTGTTTGGACATATGCTTTCATTTCTCTTTGGTAAATACCTTGGTATGGATGGCTTGATCATATGGTAGGTAGGTATATATTTAGCTTTTTGAATAATTTCCAATGTGTTTTCCGAAGTGGTGGCTGTATTTTACATTCCCAAGAGCAGTATATCAGAGCTCCACTTACTTCACAACGTTGTCAACTTTTAGAATGGTAACCTTAATTTTAGCTATTCTGATAGGTAAAGTAGTGGTACCTCACTGTGGTTTTTATTTGCATTTCCCTAATGACTACTGATGTTAAGCATCTTTTCATGTGATGATTTTCCACCCATATATTTTATTTAGTAAGTGTCTGTCCAAATATTTTGCTCGCTTAAAAATATTGAGTCATTTCCTTGTGATCAAGTCTTAAAAAGTCTTTACACATTCTAGATTCAAGTCCCTGAAAAATATGTGGCAAAGATTTTCTCCCAGTCTGAGACTTGTGTTTTCGTTCTCTGCAGTGTCTTTTGAAGATTAGAGCTTTAACCAATTTTGATGAAGGCCAATTTACCAATTTGTTCTTTTATAGATTATACATTTAGTGTAGTATCTAAGAAATCTGCCTAACTTGGGATCATAAAATTTTTCTCCTTTGTTTTATTCTAGATGCTTTAAACTTTTAGGTTTTACCTTTAGGTTTATTATTCATTTTGTGTTCATTTTGTGTGTGGATGAAGGTATGCATACAAACTCTCTTTTTTGCATATGAATATCCATTTTTTCAGCACCCTTTTTAAAAAAGGCTATATTTTTCCATGTGTCTTTGTTTTTTACCTGTCATAAATCAGTTGTGCAGGTAGGGTGTGGGTTATTTCTAGGCTCTTTATTCTGTTTCATTGATCTATTTGTCTTATTTTATACCAACACCACACTGTTTTACTATAGCTTTATAAACATTTCAAAAGTCAGGTAGTGTTAGCTCTTCAACTTTGTTCTTTTTTGGTAATTCTCTCTATTGTAGATCCTTTGCATTTTTATATGAAGTTTAGAATCAGCTAATTAATTTTAGAAAAGTGCCTACTGGGATTTTGATTGGAATTTTGTTAAATCTGTATATTGATTTAGAATTGACATTTTAAGTAATATTGATCCTCTTTACCTATGAATAAAGCATATTTTTCACTTTTTGAGGTCAGCTTTTGTATGCCTGAAATTTTTTATTTCACTTATAACATTTAAATTTATTTTTAGTGGATAAATAATTTTCAGTTGACAATTATTTTTTCAGTGCTTCAAATGTATTGCTCCATTGTCTTCCAGCATGTGTTATTTTGAATGGGAAGTTTGTCATTCTTTTAAACTTTTTATTTATTTATTTATTTTTGTAGAGATGGAGTCTTGTTTTGTTGCCCCGGCTGATTTTGAACTGCCTTCAAGTGATCCTCCTGTGTCAGCCTCCCACAGTGCTGGGATTAACAGTTGTGAGGCACTGCACCTGGCTGAAATCTGTCATTCTTTGTTCTTTTCTTCTGGCTCCTTCTTAGATTTTCTTTTTGTCGCTGGTTTTAAGAAATTTGATTATGATGTGCTGTAATTTATTTTTCTTCATGTTTCTTGTGCTTGAGATCTGTGAGTTCATAGTTTTCATCAAAGTTAGACAACTGATGGCAATTATTTCTTCAGATACTGTTTTGTATGACTTCCGGGATGCAAACTATGCATATATTTGGTTTATTGAATTTTTTTCACTTCTCATTTATTTTCATGCTTTTTTATGAATTTCATTTCAGATACTTTCTATGGCCATGTCTTTAAGTTCACCAATTTTTCCTCCTGCAAACTCTAATATGCTGTTAATTGCACCTAGTATATTTTTCATCTCAGATCTTAGAATTTTTATCTCTAAATATTGAATTTGAATCTTTTAAAAATATCTTCCATGTTTTTACTTAACATGTTCTATCTCTTCTATAGCTTTCTGAACATATGGAATATAACTGTAACACATGTTTTAATGTCCTAGTCTATGAACTCTACTCATCTATGCCATCTCTGGGTCAGTTTCAATTGATTGTTTTTTTTTTTTTTCTTTATTATAGATTCTATTTTTCTGCTTGTCTGTATGCCTGGTAACTTTTTAATTGTATGTCATGCATCGTAAATTTTACCTGTTTGGGTGCTTGATATTTTTGCAAACCTTTGAATATTCCTAAGCTTTACTCTGTAATGCAGTTACATTTTTTGGGAAAAGTTTCTTGAAAAATATTTCTCAGAAAAAGGAATATGTTTGCTCTTAAACTTTGTTAGTTATGATGGGAGCTGTGCGAGGTGAGACCAGCACTGTGTTTAGTCCATTTCATCCCTACTACTGAGGCAAGACCTTCCTTAATATTCCAAATGATGACCTTACCCTATGAAAGTTTGCACTGTGGCTATTGGGAACAGGCAGAATTCCAATGTTTGTGTGAACTCTGGGCACTGTCCCTCTAACTCTTTCAGGTGATTCTTTCCCTGGCTTTGGGTAGCTTCCTCACAGAGAGCCTCAGTGCTGATTTGTGCCCAGCTAAACAGTTGAGGGAGACCCTCTGCAACATTCTAAAGTTCTCTTTGTGCAATTCTTTCATCTGGCATTCTGCCCAATGAAATCCAATTGTCTTGACATCTCTGGACTCCCAGCTTTGTCTCCTCAGTTACAGGAGATGGTTGGGCTCCACCTGGGCTCTCCCTGCTTTGTGGCTTGGCCCAGTTTTGGACAATCATAGGATTTTCTCATTTGTTTTCCATTTCTCAGTAATCCCTGTCTTTTGTTGCCTTATGGCCAATGTCTTGAGTGTTGTTTCAGGTGGGAGGGCAACTTTGGGCCCTCTTAGTCCATCTTGATCAGAAATGGAAGTGTTATTCTTGATCTTTGAAGGCAAGAATTTACTCACCTTTGTGTTCTCTACTTCCCCAAGCACTAAAACTTGAACACAGTAGGCAATGTGTACAGTTTTTTGCTAAATTGAATGGATTTAACATTTAATCTAACATTTAATTTAATGAGTAAGACTGAGATAGGCACTGTGAATATAAAAGCACATTTAAAATGGCTTTTAATTTTCAAAACCTTACAGTATAGTGGGTCGTGAATATATGTTAAAATCTATTTACATTGCAAAAAAACACTAAATGAGAACAGAAAGAATGGCTCTACCTCAATGTGGAAATTAATGTTTATTAAGCAGCTACTATATGTCACACTCTGAGCCAGTGACCTTACATGTGCTATCTTTCATTACTCACAATAATCCTAAAGTTCATGTTAAACTCCTTATTTTATAGATGAGAAAAATTAGGATCATTGATGCAAAATTATAGTTCAGAGTTACATAAGAGCAAAGAGGCAGCATTTGAATCTTTCTCTGACTCCAGGTCCCATGCTATTACTATGTGCCAAGTTGTCTTCCAAGAAGGAGGAAGGGAGTAATAAATCAGAAAAGCCACTGAGAAGTGATGGTGTGGAAGCCAGAAAGGTATTTGAAAAACTAGAAAATGCCTTTTATGAAGAAAAGTAAAGAAGTCAGTTCTAGCTAATACTTGGAAAAGCTGGAGTTTTGAGAGATCAAAACACGCTCAGGAAATGGAATTAGCTTCCTGTAGCGTGCTAATGCTGGGTTTGGAATTGGGGTGTTGGGGCCAAAAGTTAGATTGGTGAGGCCAAGTTCAAATAACAAAGAAACTCGCTGAAAGAATCTAAGCTTCATTCTAATGGCACTTGATTACCACTCAATATTTTAATGTGGGAGACTGATACGATCAAAGTTGTGACTTAGAAAGCTCTAGCTGTCTTCAACACAGAGCATAATTTGGGTAGTCAGCCAGTAAAGAGTCTTACTGTCACTGGGTGCAAGGACGAAGGCCCAAACAATGTCAGCAGCCTTGGGGATGAAAAGGAAGGAAAAAATGGACAGATAAATAGAAGACTCAATGACAAAAAGAAGGAGGGATAAGGATAATTCAGAGGCCTTTAATTTGGACAGTTGGGGAGATGATGGGGCCACTAACCAATAACTCTGGAAACAGGAACAGGTGGGAGGATGACAGAGTAACAAGGAAACAATACATTCAGTTTTGGAAGGACTGAAATTGAAATATGAACAAGACATCCTGGTGGAGATGACCAAGAGGCAGGTGAAGAAGGAGACTCAAGGTGAGGAGAAATTTGTGTACCCGGTATGTGGTGTCAGTTAATATAATATGTGGGGATAACATTATTCTTGGAAAGTATATTGAGTGAAAAAACTCAGACTAGAGAAAGAGCATCAGCATTTGTTCAGAAACAAAGGAACACGCCATATTAGGCAGTAGTTAAAAGCTAAAGCTTTGCAGTTCTCTTGCCTTGGGCAAGTTAAACTCTTAAGTATAAATTTTCTCATCTATAAAGTAGTTATGATAAAACTCAGTTCTTAAAGTTACCATAAGAATCATGCAAGGAGATCTCACTGAAACATAAGTTGGTAAATTTTTTAATGCATTTTAATCTCCACTTCCCACTGAAGAAGGAGTACCCTTTTAGAGTGTTTCCTTGGTTTGAGTTTTTTTTTGCAGAGGAGAGGTGGTACAGAAGCAATCTGAAATTCATGGATTTCCTGTCTTTTGTGAGAGGCTAAACTAAGTGAAGAGGTGAAAAGAAATCGTGTTTAGAATGCCATGAAAGAAGGGGGTGCTTTCCCTGGATTCTGAAGTGGAGAGAAATCTGTGCATCTGAGCAGGCGGTTCATTCCAGGATGTGCTGTGTGATCTTCTAAGGGAGCTAGAACCCTAGGCGCTGGGGGTCCTGGCCATGGTGTGCAAACAGAAGGCAGGCAAGCCTCCACAAGCACAGTGAAGATGTGCGCGCCTCATGCATTTCTCCCATCATTTTCCATTTACCAGATTCTGGTATGACCCTGGGGAGAACGTAGGAACTACAATAAAGACTGAATCAGGATGGGGCATGGTGGCTCATGCCTGTAATCCCAGCACTTTGGGAGGTCAAGGCAGGTGAATCACTTGAGGTCAGGAGTTTGAGACCACACTGGCCAACATGGTGAAACCCTGTCTCTACTAAAAATACAAAAATTAACTGGGCGTGGTGGTGGGCACCTGTAATCCCAGCTATTCGGGAGGCTAGGGCACGAGAATCACTTGAACCCGGTAGGCGGAGGTTGCAGTGAGCCAAGATCCATGCCACTGCACTCTAGCCTGGACGATAGAGTGACACTCAGTCTCAAAAAAACAAAAAACAAAAAACAAAAACAAAAAAACAGAAAGAAAAGAAAAGACTGGGCCTGGTATGGTGGCTCACGCCTGCAATCCTCCCACTTTAGGAGGCCAAGGGAGGAAGATTGCCTGAGCTCAGGAGTTCGAGACCAGCCTCAGAAACATGATGAAACCCCATCTCTACTGAAACACAAAAAATTAGCCGGCCGTGGTGGTGTGCACCTGTAATCCCAGCTACTCAGGAGGCTGAGGCAGGAGAATCGCTTGAACCCAGGAGTGGAGATCATGCTGCTGCACTCCAGCCTGGGCAGTAGAGCAAAACTCCATCTCCAAAAAAAAAAAAAAAAAGAATCAGAACATCGCATAAGCCAGGCAGGCTGGACATTTACATTCTTGTTTTAAGGAAAAGTTTTTATTTCTTGTGACTTGAAATATATGCCAACTACATTTGGAAAATGCTTAGCACCATGCTTGCTACATGTCAGGTGTTCAATGAATATTAGCTAAATAAAATCAATCCAGAAACAAAAACAAAAACAAAAAAACAGAAAGAAAAGAAAAGACTGGGCCTGGTATGGTGGCTCACGCCTGCAATCCTCCCACTTTAGGAGGCCAAGGGAGGAAGATTGCCTGAGCTCAGGAGTTCGAGACCAGCCTCAGAAACATGATGAAACCCCATCTCTACTGAAACACAAAAAATTAGCCGGCCGTGGTGGTGTGCACCTGTAATCCCAGCTACTCAGGAGGCTGAGGCAGGAGAATCGCTTGAACCCAGGAGTGGAGATCATGCTGCTGCACTCCAGCCTGGGCAGTAGAGCAAAACTCCATCTCCAAAAAAAAAAAAAAAAAGAATCAGAACATCGCATAAGCCAGGCAGGCTGGACATTTACATTCTTGTTTTAAGGAAAAGTTTTTATTTCTTGTGACTTGAAATATATGCCAACTACATTTGGAAAATGCTTAGCACCATGCTTGCTACATGTCAGGTGTTCAATGAATATTAGCTAAATAAAATCAATCCAGAAACAAAAACAAAAACAAAAGAATGGAAGGAGCAACCTGAGAGGTAGGGAGAGAACCAGGAAATAGTGAGTATTGGGAAATCCAAGGATAGAGACACTTTCAAAATGGAGGCAGTGGTCAGTGACGTCAAATGCCAGAAAGAAGTCAGATGGGAATTTGAAAATATTCTTTGAATTTTGCAAGAAAGTGGTCACCAGTGACCTTCTTGGCAGCACATTCAATGAGGTGGTCTGGAAAACAGTGAAACTGCACTGGGGTGAGGAGGGAATTAGCGAACACACTGGAAGCAGCCAGGAGAGGCTGCCCTTTGAAGAAACTGAAGAAGGAAATAAGGGAAGTAGGTAATAACTGAAGGAAGGATGTAGAACTGAAGGAGGATTTTATTTAGGATGGAAAAAACTTTATAGGCTGTTGAAAAGAAAATTGGAAGATCCAAGAAAGGAACTAATGGGTAAAGCAACTGAGTGATAAATGAATTTAAAATTGAAAGCAACTGATGGATAAAGAATCAGGTGTAATAATTTGCCTTCAAATAGAGAAACTAATATAATTACCTCATGGGGTAGGTGTTATAATAGAACATGTGATGTACCTTAAACTTTGTAAAATGGTGGCCTGCAGGCTGGATGCAGAGCACAAATTGCTTTGTTGCACCCACATAATATTTTAAAAATTCAATTAGATGCCCACATTTAACAGTCAGTGAATTTCACAGATTTTTTTTTTTACCTTTTTAAAAATGTTAAAAGGTTTTTTTTAACTTCATCATTGTTTGTAGGCTATTGCTCTCATCAGAGGGGGCCTATTTGGCTGTCCTGTAGATCAAGGTTGGCAAACATTTTCCATAAAGTAGGGGTGTCCAATCTTTTGGCCTCCCTGGGCTACATTGGAAGAAGAATTACCTTGGTCCACCCATAACATGCTAACACTAATGATAGCTAACGAGCTAAAAAATATCGTGAAAAGAATTTCATGTTTTGAGAAAGGTTACGAATTTGTCTTGGGCTGCATTCAAAGCTGTGCTCTACCGCATGCAGGCTGCAGGCTATGGGTGGGACAAGCTTGCTGTAAAGGGATGGACAATACGTATTTCAGGCTTTTCCACATAGTCTCTGTTTAACTTCTCGGTCCTGCTGTTGAAGTTCTAAAACAACTATAAATAACATGTGAATAAATGAATGAACAATACCGTGTTCCAATAGACTTTATAGACACTGAAATTTGAATTTCATATAATTTTCATGCATCAAGAAATATTAGTCTTCCTTAAATTTGGTTTTCAACCGTTAAAAAAAGAGACAATTCTTAACTTCTTGGCCAGATAGACACAGGTGGCCAGCTGGATTTACCTGTGGGTCATAGTTTGGGACTGCGACTCCTAGATTATGAGTCTTTGTGTTAGTTCCTTCTGAGACTACTATGAAGAAATACCTGAGAGTGGATAATTTATAAAGGAAAGAGGCTTTTGACTCACAGTTCTGAAAGGCTGGGAAGGCCTCAGGAAACTTACAATCATGGCAGAAGAAGAAGCAAATACATCTTTCTTCACATGGAGGCAGGAAGGAGAAGTGACAAGCAAAAGGGGGAAAAGCCTCTTATAAACCATCAGATCTTGTGAGAGCTCACTCACTATCACTAGAACAGCATGAGAGTAAACACCCCCATGATTCAATTACCTACTACTGGATGTCTCCCAGGACATGTGGGGATTATGTGAACTACAATCCAAGATGAGATTTGGGTAGGGACAGAGCCAAACCATATCAGTCCTATTGTACCCCTTTGTGCCCTACATGGAGTACAGGTTGTCCTTTGTTTTGTTTTGTTTTGAGACGGAGTCTTGCTCTGTCGCCCAGGCTGGAGTGCAGTGGCGTGATCTTAGCTCCGCCTCCCGGGTTCACGCCATTCTCCTGCCTCAGCCTCCCAAGTAGCTGGGACTACAGACGTCCGCCACCATGTCCCGCTAGTTTTTTTGTATTTTTAGTAGACATGCGGTTTCACCATGTTAGCCAGGATGGTCTCGATCTCCTGACCTCGTGATCCACCCATCTCGAGTTGTCATTTTTATTGTGTCTGTGCTTTTGTCTCTCTTACACTTATCCTACTTCATTAATTTACTTTATCTCTTTATAGGCATTTGATTTTGACCCTCAGATAGGGTGACCAGGCATCTGCAATTGACCTGAATTGGAGGGTTTCAGCATGAAAACTGGGCAAGTCTTGGGCAACCAGGATAAGCTGATCACCTTACCCCTATGTTTACCTTCTTTTACATTTCTATTAGTGCTTTTCTATCAAAAAAACACTGTACTATAATTAACTAATTTAATAATCTTTTGGCTCTTTTCTCCCTTATGGCTTTGTCATCTCAGTAATAACTCCAACTAATGTTGCGCTTTGATATATTTTTCTCTCTCATCTTAAAAGTGGTGGGCCTTGTCTTGTTCATTATGATATTCAGAGAACTTTGTATAGTGCCTGGCACAAATTTAATTTCCACCTAGTGGTAGTTGAGTAGCTGACCAACCTGATTCTCTTTTCACCCTTTGAGACAGTTAGTGTCATTATGGGTAAAAATCATGAGGCTGAGATGAAGACAAAACGGTGCTCCAGAAACCCTCGTCTTACAGCTTTGTCTTCCTGAAATGAGAATGGCCTGTTTTCTGTGTGCTGATGACACCCTCTCTGGGCCATGGAAACACCCTAGCAGGATACCTGAGGCTTTTTTGTCCTATTTTCCCATTCTGCTAAAACTCAGCTACCCACTTGGTCCGATGAATCCAGTTTCTCTGCTGTCCCCTTCCCATAAACAGCTTGAATCTGCAACATGAGGAAAAACTCTGAGACTTTGAAATCAGACATGAGTTCAAGTCTAGGCTCTGCTGTGCACTGGTTCTTGGATGTATTTCTCATGTTGTGGTCAGTTCATTTATAAATTAGGGATGATCATACCTACTTCTTTGAATATTTGTGAAAGTTAGAGATCTTGAATATATAGCACCTAGTATTATGCCTGGTTCAATGAATGTTTGGTATCTTCATGGAGAAGAAAACCCGGGGGTCTGGCAGTGGAGATGTAGACTAATCGTATTACTATTTTGAGAGCTTATCACATTCCAGACACTTTGTGGAGCACTTTGCAGGCCTTACTGTAGTTAAACCTCACAAAATAGAGGGTCACCCCTGTCCTGGGACAGAGGGGCCTCCTGAGATGTGGAACTTTCAGTTGTTTATTTATTTAGAGACAGGGTCTAGCTTTGTCACCTAGGCTGGAGTTCAGGAGTGCCGTCATGGCTCACTGCAACCTCTGCCTCCTGGGCTCAGGTGATCCTCCCACATCAGACCCCCGAGTAGCTGGGACCATGGCACGTGCCACCACTCCTGGCTAAAGGACCTTCAGTTTTAACACTGGAATAGTCCCAGGCAAACTGGGACAAATAGTTTGCCCTAAAATCTATAAGTTAAATGTATTAGTGGGCACATTTTGTCTGTGAGGATGCTGCGGTTTAGAGAGGCTAAGTAACTTGCTCGAGATCATATGTCTGAGGCAAAGCTGTGATCCCAAACCACATTTATGAGGTCAGATCCAGAGTTTCCAATTTTGACTCATGCTCGTTCTCCTCTCTTCTGGCTGCAGTGGACGTGGGAGAGTTGGGCTGTCAATTCCATAGCCTCCCTCCAAGGAGGAAGTAGACTGAGAGCTGAGTTTCACAGCAGCCTGAAGTTTTGGTTTTTTTATTTTACTTTTTGAAGGGGTGGGTGGGGTTGGTAAGGGGAAGGAGGGCAGCTTAAAGTCTATTCTTTATTTAACATGAGAAGGAAAACTATTTTTTTTTCTCAGGGGGGAAGTATTTTAAACTGGGGGTGGGGTGTGAAGGTGGAGGTAGGGTCTGCTGTCTTTTCTTTTTTTACACTCTTAGTAAAAGCACAAGATAAACTTAGTCCTGTCAAAGTCACTGTAGACAGCTCTCTGCAACTTGTACAAAAACATATCGTATATATCTGTTGATATAAAAAGGAGTTCTGTTGCTCTGAATCTGGGTAAATAAAGCCTCCTTATCTCTGCATTTACAAGTCAAAAGTTTTATCCAGACGATGTAAACAGTTTTACTGGATCTGAATATAAAAGTGTACTTGTCTTTGACAACATGGATAAATAGCATCCACCCCCATCATGACAAAAGCACAAGTATTTGAGGACAAAATTAACTCTTTTCTGAATCCCCAAATATTTTGTTCCCAAGCAATATTTATTAAAAAAATAACAAGGAAAAAGTAGCTTTCAGTAATGAAAAGGTAGGCCCATGAGTAGGGATGCTCAATAGGGAGATTCCTTAATGTGGGATTCCCTAATGAAGATGTGCCTTTCATTGTGCATTGTACCTGAGAGAAACAAAACAAGAAGAGTGACTTCAGAGGAGAGCTGCACAGACCTGGAGCATCCCAAGGAGCAGGAAACAGCTGGTATCTTTATGATGTTTCTTTCCTGGTCTCAAGAAACAAAGCCATCTGGGGACTGGAACCTGGGGATATGGCCATGTGGGTGGCTATGGCCTGTGCTTTGGTATTGAGGAACTCTCCCATTAGAAAAACACTTCCTCCCATTACATTTTCTGGATGTCTCCAAGTCTTGCTTTCACAATACTCTCTGTTGTCTTTTAACAGTGACATCAATATATTGCCTTTAAAATATTAAAAACCGTGTTCTCGAATGTGCTGATGGGAAACTTTCTTCCTGTTTCAACTCACCCTTTCCTCCACAATTTGAGCTTCTGAACCCTGGTTAACTTAGTTTCTCAAAGATCTTGGCTTCCACACATTATGGGGCAATAATATTCCTCATGCTCTTACCCAAGGCAGATTTCCACTAAGGTGACTCGAAGCTGATAGTTTGGGTCAAAATAATCTTGGGAGGAAAGAGAGTAGGAGGAGGACCCAGGATGGTTTCTATTTTATAACGGATTAGCTATAATACTATGATCTACATGTTAAAAATAAATAATTATTGACCTCTAAATGAAAAGATTTCTGTATAGAAAACATAAACCAGTATTCTGTTCAATTCAAGAAAAAAGTTATCTTCTTCATTTCTAGGTTGGGTTATTTTTTTCTCTCCTAGTTTTCTTGAGTTTTTTTGGGGGGGTGGGGGCACAGGGGGATTTCTCCTGGGGGGAGAGGTGAGGACTGTTCATTCCTATTGTTGGTCTATCCTGACAGGAAACAGAAGGCACATTCAAAGGGAGCAATTGAAGAGGGTTAAATGAATGTCTGTTTGCAAGGGGTGTACAGGGTTAAAGCAAACCTACAATGGGTGCTAAAGCTTTCTGGCAGTAGGAGAGGGTAGACACTGCCCCTGGGCCTGACGAGCCATTGAGAAGGACAGGTTATTGAAACCTGGAGAGACAGCTGTAGCTGTAGATGGCTCTCTAGTAATAGGAATGGCCTGCAGAAGAGGGATGCAGCCATACCAAAACAAAGCCTGGAAGGGGAAGACCAGGAGATAGATACCGTGAACTCCTCTCTTTCCTGCTGGTGCCTTCCATTGACCAAACCCATGCAGATGCCAGACGGCAAGGTAACCTGTTGATGAGCTCATAGCCTCCTGTTGAACAAAATAAGAAAAGAATGGAGAGTGGGACTGCAGGGGCAATCAGAGGAAGTGTAGCGTGATTTAGGCAATGAAGGTGAGCTTTTCATCTCTCCATGGAGCACTCATTGGTCCTTATTCTCTGGCTACTTTTCAAGGGATCCACTCCTTTCAAAAGCTCCACTGGCTATTCCTCCCTTCCCACCCGCTCTGCACCCCTGGTGTCTGTATTTTATAATCTTTGTCTGCAGCAGCCTCAACCTCTAGAGCCCCTCAGGCACATGGACAGTGTTTTATTCAACACTTTACCAACCTCAGGTCCTAGCACGTGTGACCCACAGTAGATGTACAGGACCTGCTGGTTGAACTGCACTGGATGAAAGCAGATGAGCCCCAGGCTAAATCATGAATATGAAAACCCAGGTTCTAGTCTTACGCTACCATTAACTTTCAGAGTGATCTTGCCCACTCTGAGCCTCAAGTTTTTCAACTGCAAAATGGGAGTGGGTTGAATAATTCCTCAGATCTAATACAGTGATGAAAAACCTTATGATTTTGAGTCAAAATGTTCTGAACTTCCCCCAGCTCCACCTCTGATCTCTGAATATCTTGGTCTACACAATTCCAATGTAGAGCTCTTCATGCAACCTTCACCAACAGTTTGTTCCAAAGTCAAAATTATTTGTTCCCACCCATCTTTGTGCCCCCATGCCAATCTATGCAAGTAAGAGACATCGTTTATCTCATTATTTTATAGTTAGTTGTTTGCTGCTGGTTCCTCCAAGGCTGAATGCTAAACTATTTGACTCAGCCTCTGTTATATGTCACTCAGTATCTGCCAAGAACTTGATAAATGTCAGAGGCATGAATGAATGCATAAGAACAAAGTGTTGTAAACGCTTTTCATGGGGAGGAAAAAGACACAATATTACCTTATTTAGCACAATATAATATAAAATAATTTTGTATTTATGCTGCCCGGGGCCTTTGCCAATGGCTAGGTCTTCCAAAATCCATCTTCCCCCACACTTCTCTCTCAACCTCTGCTCCTTATTTTATATACCTTCTGCCCTACCTGGCTGCTTGGAGAGACTTCAATAACCCAGCCAGATGGACTGAATCTAGACCTCAGTGACGTTTTGACTCTGCAATCGAGCTTTGCTTGCATTCTACTTTGAAGGGAAATGAATTCAAGGAATTCTTAGGAGTGAGCTGGGCACCACAGCTTTTATTTATTCACTTTTTTTTTTTTTTAAGAGACAGGATCTCACTATGCTGCCCAGGCTGGATTTAAACTCCTGGGCTGAAGCAATCCTTCCACCTCAGCCTTTTGAGTAGCTGGGACTACAGTTGCTACAGTTTTCATTTGTGACTTCAAATTATGCAGGTTCTTATAGGCATCTTCCCTGTCTGACTATGGGTGAGACATTTTGTCCCTCAGAACTTTTGAAAAAAAAAATTCATATGAGAACTCTGGGCCATATTTTACAAATCTTTGATGATTTTAAGTGGGATATCTGGTTTAAATCTGTTTGATTGTGAATTTTGACTCATCCACTGATTATAAATGAGACCTCGTAATTGTCACTTAACTTCATTGGGCTTCACTTTTCTATCTTTAAAATGGGGTTAATAAAGCACCTACCTTATAGGATCATTGTGACAATTATATAAGATAATTCAGTTAAGTCCTGGCATAAAAATGAGCAATGTTTATTGCAGAAAAGTTAATAGGGTCATATGAATCAGACTATTTAACTGACTCTGATTTTGTTGATCTTTGGAGCCATCAGAGTATTTCACAAGACCCGGTGTCTTGGTTCGTTCATCCAGGCTGCTATAACAAAATACTTCAGACTAGGTCATTTATACACAATAGAAATTTATTGCTCACAGTTCTGAGGGCTAGAAAATCCAGGACCAAGGCACCAGCAGATTCAGTGTCTGGCGAGGGCTTGCTCTCTGCTTCAGAGGGGCTGTCCTCCGATGGTGGAAGGCGTGAATTAGCTTCCTTGGGCCTCTTTTATAAGGGCACTAATCCCATTCATGAGGGCTCCACTGTCATGACCTAATCACGTCCTAAAGTCCCTACTTCTTGATACTATTGCATTGGGAATTAGATTTCAACATACAAATGTTGGAGGCATACAAACATTCAGGCTATACTACCTGGTTAACTGTATGCCCCATTTTGGAAGTAGCATGCCAACTGCCTCTTAAGAAACCATCTTTCTTGAGCCCTCTCTCAATTCATGCAATTTGAGTAATGTGGATTTATTCCAATTCAATGGGTATGGTACACAGGTCTTCCCTGGGCACAGAGAGTGGGCCTGAGTGGTATATCACCTAGTCAGGACCAAGAAGAAACAGTGGGACTTTGGCTGGAACCTCAAGAAAGGGGAACATGCTAATTCTTGCTAGTCTTAGACTTGGGAGGATGTAACGCTGGATGTGATGTTCTCCTTTTCTAAAGAGGAAAACCCATGCTACATATGAAATCATTACAGTGGACATGGAGCTGAGGTAAAGAGAAAGAATCTGAGTCCTCTGCCTAGGCCAAGCCTGTAGCTGGATACTCCCACTAAGCTACAGTAACATGGACCAACAAATGCCTTTTTGCTTAAGTTAATATAAACTGGGTTTTGACATGCAACTGAAAGAGTTCTAATTCACATAGGAACTGGTCATGTCTTCTTTCTGCAAATTAAGGTGGATGGATCAAATCAAGATTCAGAAAACAATCTTAGTCACATATACCCTATCCCCCCATCATCATTCACTCTGTTTCAAAACTCTTGCATCAACTTCTAACTTTTTGCCACACAACCACCTTCACTAATCCATCTTCTCTATGTCCTGCCTTGGTTGCAAACTCACCCATCCTCCTGGTCCCTGTAATCTGCTCACTAGCTCCCTCCTAGTGCCTTGCTCCCTTGTTCATGCCCATCAGTCCTTGACTGACTCTAACCTTGCCACCAGCACCCATCAAGTGCTGCAATGAACAAATATGTAACTAATACTAACCTAACAATGGGTCCCATCTTATTCCTCCCAAGTTTTCTCAGTCAAAGGGATAAAAACAAGTATTTTGGTCCTATGTGAGGATGGAGGAGAGGCCTAGTTCATTTCTCTTTTGAAAACCCAGGGACCAGCTCATTCAACAGAATTAGATGAAAAAGGGCCAAAACTTCAGTGGACTCCACTGTGAAGCTTGTAGGGTCCTCACTTGTAGAGGCTGGAGAAAAGGAGGAAGGCAGAGAGGAGAGAAAGGGATTTGATTACAGTATAATTTTCCTCCCTCTGGGAACATTTCAAGTATATTCTACAAATGTCAGGGAACCAATGACTCATCAAATAGTTGAGTGTTGGTTTTGGAAAAGGGAGAGGAAGTCACTGCTTTGGAGCTCAGTGATGAATTTGCACTAAGGTAAGATCTTATCTCACCAGTGGGACTGAAATGTTGGCAGTGATCCTTTGCTCCTTTCTGAGCCTTGGAGAGGTGCCATGTCTCCCAGATCCCAGCAGCAGGGTGACGCACTTGTAGTCAGAATACATTTAGCCTGAGCCTTCCAGTCGTGATACTTCCTGTGTCTCCAACTCCTCAAGAGCCGCAACTGTGAAAGAAAGCCTCAAATCCCTTAGGACTTGGAGAGGACAACCCTTGCCTTCTGTCCCACAGTGTTGGCAAAAGTGAAGGGAAGGGAGGATCTGTTGCCTGGTTACTCTGGGCAAATGTGAGCTACAGAAAAAAAGCAGCTGTAAGAGAGAATTTTGCCATACTTTTTCCACCCTAGGCTCTTATCTTTGCTGCATTTGCTGAGTTTGGGAAGAAAGAAAGCACAATTATTGATTCAGAAGCATGAGAGAGGGACAAAAACACAAGAGGGGAAAACAACAGTGAAACAGGGATATTCTGCCAAAAACAACAACAACAACAAAAAACATAGTTCCTTATGTAGCACTTAATAGAAGTCAAGTGTAGGTCACATAGGTAGCTAACGTATGATGTGTTAAGGTGGAAACAATACATTAAGGTTGCCGCACATATTATTACTATTTCTCTTTTTCCTATCCCTTAAAAACTTACTGAGCAAAGACAATGACCTTCTGACCACTTTTGTGTCCTCCAGGAAGGCTACAACTCTTCTGTCCACTCTCTTTTCTTCTCTTTAAAAGTGATAATAAAAGTGTGTGCAGATGCTTTGTATATGTCTAGTAGCCAACATGGGGGGAATGAAGTCCCCCATGGTTGTAGTGCCTGTTCTGCCTCTTCTTAGTAAGTCCTGGTAGCACAGTGAAGAAAAAGGAAGGAGGCAAGAGTCTGGCCCCAGTGGGAGCAGCCAGTGTTGGAAGCTCTCTTTAGAATGTGACTTGTACATAGCAACTTGGTCTTCAGTTTTTGGCATTAGTTGCAATTCTGAGATTCCAGCAAAAGGTCCACACAGTGGTCTGTCACACCTCTGTGTAAAAAGAAAGTGTTAGTGAGAGTCCTCAGGCAGGCTTTTCTCTCCTCACAGCTTTCTTGTTTGCCTTTTTTTTCACGTTGATAGGGCAAAATCCTAACCTCATTTCCGACTTTTCCATATCTGTATCTGAGCAGTGTGGTGATGATGAAGAAAGCCACAGAATAGGACTTAGTGATATCACAGTAAATTCATGATCATACCCTTCATATGGCCCGTCAACTCTCATCTCTATTCCACAGTGACCACCGTCACTCTGTCCCAACCTCTGACCATGTTTCATATGCCCCTTCACCCTGAGCCTCTGATTTCTTCCCTTATTTTCAGAGGCAATTGAAGCCATTGGATTGGAACTTCTGATGCTTTCTGAAGTGTGCCTGCAGGGCACATCATCAGGGTGTCCCTTCTCCTAAGGCCAACTCTCCTCCTGTGCTTTACCTTCTTCATTCTTCTGTCTGCAAAGGGATTTACACTATCAATGCATTTCCTTAAGTGGATTTTTCCATAAATAGTTAAATACACTGAACTGTCTTTAATCTCCAGAAAATTCCCTTTACACAATACTTGCCCCCTTTTATGACTTCTCCTAACCATTTTCTCCTTCACTTTTTGTGCTCCTGTCACATAGGTCTTTCTTACGTGTCTTGATTAGGTCAGGCTCCATATGGACCCAGGGCTTTTGCATATGCTATTCATATTAACAGAAGGAACTTTCTTTCTTCTTCTGCCTAGTTACTCTTAAACTCTCTGTTCATAAGCATTTCATGACCTCACAATCTGGATCAGAGACTTTTGTTATACGGCCGTATGAGGTCACAGCACTCTTCCTTGTTTAGGATAGTACATGCACTTGGGCTGTATATCGGTATCCCTGGCTAAACTCTAATGTAGAGCAATGATTTGCTCAGCATTGTATTTGCAGTATCCAGTATAAAATCTCACACTTGGTCAACACTCAACAAATATATGTTGAATGAATCTGTCAAAAGTCCTGTTAGGTGGGCCTCATTGTCCTCGTCTTATAGATGAAGAGACTGAAGTTTAAGCATATAAGTGCTGAAGCTGTGTAGCTAACACAGATGTATCTGATTCTAGAACTCATGTAGTACCTGGTATTGCAATATCTTGTGCAGTCACTAGAGAAACAACACTAGTTATAATGCTTTTGTGTGTGCGTGTATTATTGCTGTTTTAAAATAGAGACAAAATAATTTGTTAAAATCTCGAATCACCTTTGTTATTCCATGGCCTGTCATTAGGAGAAAGACCTAGATAACATAGAACTCTTTGTTCTTTTGTAATCTTACCATAGCTTTAGGATGATTATAATTAGGTAGGTTGACCTGATTTATATCTATTATTCAGGTGTAATTTTTAATAGTGCCCTCTTTAACACTCAAAAGTGTTCCCTATCGGGCCATACACCATATGGCTATACTGTCTATTTATAGGTGTGGCATCAGGAATCCCTAAAGAGATCGAGGATTAAAGCCTTGGATTTTAGTTCTAGTTCCTCTTTTAGGTTGTGGCAAGTTACTTTGGTAAATTGGAAAGACTAGGCTTTTATTGGCTTGTGCTTTTGAGATTTTGTGATATCTTTAAGAGAAAACATTAAAGACAGGTAGGTTTTCAATAGTAAGACATAGGCAGAAGGATTCCCCAAGCTTAAGAAATACATGAACAAGGCCACAGAGATATTAAAAGTGCATACATTATTCAGGAGCATGGGGAACTTGGCTGGAAGAGGCAGAAATAGATTTGAGAAGGTTAATTAGAGCAGATCTTTTTACTGTCTAACTGGGAAAGAATATTTGATGAAGGGAATAAGATGGTTTAACATATACACTAGATAATTTTGGTATGAACAGAAAATAGATCTGAGACGTCTAAGAATGATATATGAGACATTTATTTGAAACATACAGTAAGAGGTGGGATGGAGGGCCATAGTTGAGCAGTAAAGATAGTGAAGGAAAGGGAGTTTGAGAGAAGAACAACTAAGCAGGTAGAAATGAAAGTATTTGTTGACTAGAGAATGACTGGATTGGGGAATTCTTTATTCAACAAATATTTTTAACATGTATCATGTGCCAGATACTACTTGGGGTTTTAGACTGTAAAAATGAAAAGTCTTGATTATTATCTCAAGGAAACATATAAACTAATAGTTATAATAAATACAGCATAAATATTAGAACGGACTTATGTTCAAGGAGCAGTTAAATCATGAAGAAGAAACTTTTAAGACTTCCTAGGAAAATAAAGATAAGCATCATAGAGGAAGTATTTGACCTGAAAGAATGAGTAAGAAGAATTAATAAAAGAGGTTGGGGCCGGGTGCAGTGGCTCACGCCTGTAATCCCAGCACTTTGGGAGGCCAAGGCAGATGGATTACGAGGTCAGGAGTTCAAGACCAGCCTGGCAAAGATGGTGAAATCCTGTCTCTATTAAAAATACAAAAAGTAGCCAGGTGCAGTAGCAGGCACCTGTAATCCCAGCTACTTGGGAGGCTGAGGCAGGAGAATTGCTTGATCCCAGGTGGTAGAGGTTGCAGTGAGCCGAGATCGCACCACTGCACTCCAGCCTGGGCAACAGAGTGAGACTCCATCAAAAAATAAAATAAAATAAAATAAAAAGGAGGTTGGGAATAAAAGCAGAGCCTTCAGTGCCAAGGCTTGTGTCTTACTCATCTTTATAACCCCAGAGCCCAGTGTAGTGTCCAGAAAAGACACCAGAAATGCTGGGGTCTAGCATGAGAGGCCTGCAAGGGGAGATAGAAGTAAGATGATGAAGCAGCGAAGGACAGAAGGAAATGATGACAATTCAGAGGTCAGCCTTAAAGACTGCTTTGGTATCTTCCACATCCTGGATGGTGCTCTGGTAGCCTGACAGAGTTGATTCTGCTTTTGAAGTTTGCTAGCCTACAATTAAGAGAGTTTATTCATCAGGAGAATGTGACTCAATACACAGAATTACAAATTTCTATTCTAATTACACCCAGAAACTTTAAAAGATTTGGTCATATTTTGGTCTTAGGGCTAGGCCACAGATTTAAGGAAGTCGGGAGTCTTGATATTTTCAAAATCTTTTTGCTCATCTTTATTTGAAAGGATATTCACTTTTAAACTTAGTTTTCAGGTCAACCCAATTATGCCTCGCCGTGACACATGCTCTCATTTCACCTTGGCAGATTGGTTTCATTAGAAATAATCCATGGTGGGGGTAATGTTAACATAATATTGCTTCTAAACTAGGCACAGTTTGATGAAAGATTTGGATGTACTTGGTGGGTTGCTGTTCCAATTTCAGCCGTTTTGCTGGCATTCCCTGAGAGTCTGCCAAGAGCAAGGGAAGACAGCTAAATGGGCTTTTCATACTCTGAATGTGGCAGTGGAGGTTTAGCCTTGTGACTCTCTTTAAAAGTCTTGGGAAGTGATGATTGAGAGGACCTGAACTCTTTGGAGAAATGTTATTTCAAATGAGCACTAGCCAACTCCAAATTCACCAGTTAAAATTTGAAGATGAATTAGGTCATCTCTCACATTTATATACTGTTTAATCCAATTTGCCATGCAATATCAGATGTATTATCTCATTTGACTTCATAGTAACCCTGGGTTGTAGTCAAGAATGGCCTTGCTTTTTCCATTTTATGGATTTCACAGATGAGAACTAGGTTTAAAGAGAGTAATCTGTTTGTCCATAGTTGCACAGATAATTAAATGTTGTATAGCTCTGGGAATCAACTTGGTTTACTCATTCCCAGTCTAGTGCTTATTATACTGAACCATGAGGTCTTACTAGTGAAACTACTAAATACGTGAATTGAATCAATGACAATTCAATCTTCACAGCAAGTAATGACGCTACTAGAGATTTAGGCAGGCAAAAATGAAGATAGAAAAGGCACTAAATTCAATGGCTTTGCTCTTCCAAACTTGAACTTTGGTGTACCTTCCTGTCCAAACAATAGTAGTCTTACGAATCCCAATGTAGGTAATCCCATTATGTATATATACCAAGAATCTCCTCCCAAGATGTACACAGGGGACTTTTCAAAGAATGGGAAATCACTGTAATGGAAATCTTTTATGGTTAGAAGCTCCATTCAACTAAGATAATTTGCCTCACTAACTTAATGGTACAAATAAAGCTCCGTCTTTAATTTTTTAATATTCAAACTGACTACATCCCTAGCTGCTTTAGCAGAATGACATTACTGGTTCAGATACCTACACCTGCCTACAGTGACCCTTCAAGGGAGGGTGATCATACTTTGTCATTGTTATCTGGGGTTAACCATGCTCCATGGGGGACCTGCCATTGTTATGGCCCTTTGGCTTATCTCCACTCAAAGATATTATTCTTAAAGCACCCACAATGGCTGATTGATCAGGAAGAACTTCAACATCAGCCTCACGATCAGTTGGAAACCAGTTCCCTTCCTATAAGCAGTAGACCTTGGCTTTGAATATAAGTCTTCTGTCCATGCTCAGTCTTTGTTCACTGTGACCTCCCCTCCCCGGCTTTTGAAGGCCTTTGATGGCCTTCAAAAGATAGCTAAAGCCATCTAATCTATCATAGCAAAACTAACAACAATTTGATGTTTGGCCTGTCCAGTCAAGTTGATACAGTAGTGTCTTAGACTGCTGAAAAAGCTGAAAGTCTTAGTGTAACACAAATATTTGGATAAGCCTTCTCTATAGAAGCAGACCTTTTTTCCTTGGCATTTGAATATTGAATGGCTCTAAGAAAGAACTCTAAAATCTATAAAGGAATAATGTGATGATTAGCATTAGGTGTCAACTTGATTGGATTAAGAGATGCCTAGATGGCTGGTCAAGTATTGTTTCTGGGTATGTCTGTGAGGATGCTGACAGAGGAGACTGACATTTGAGTTGGTGAACTGGAAGAGGAAGACACCTTCAATGTGAGTGGGCAATATCCAATTGGTTGCCAGTGCAATTGGAACAAAGGAGATGGAAGAAGGTGGAATAAGTTTGCTTGTGGAGTCTTCTGGCTCTTTTTCTTTTTCCCATGCTGACTGCCTGCTTCTGCTTCTCCTATAGTTGGATATCAGACTCCAGTTTCTTTGGCCTTTGCACTCTGGGATTTGCAACAGTGGCTTCCTGGGCATTCTCGGGCCTTTGGCCACAGACTGAAGGCTGCACTGTTGGCTTCTCTGGTTTTGAGGCTTTTGGACTTGAACTGAGACACTACCAGTTTCTCACTTTCTGCAGCTTGCAGATGGCCTTTGGCCTTGTAATCACATGACCCAATTCTCCTTAATAAACTCCTTTATATGTATACATATATCCTATTGGTTCTGTCCCTCTGGAGAACCCTAATTCAAACGATAAACAAATTCCTATATAAACAGCTGACTTCTAAGCCCCCACTCAAGCTACATTTCATTTTGTTGTCAGAGAAAGGAAGCAGAATGAATTGTCTTATATCAGAATGCCTGAGGGTGGGTAGGGGGGAATTGGATGAGAATGTTGGATGGGAAAAGCAGCCGAGTTCTGAGTTCAAGATAAAGAAGACTGAGCTGCATATTGAGACTAATTCTGGAACTGGCACAAGAATAATGTGACAATGTTGGGGTCAGTGAACTGCTGTGAAGTCAGAGGTTACCTGGGACAACTGTGATAGAGTTGAGTAGTCAGTGGCAGAGGGGTTCAAGTTCAGTAGTATTAGTGCCGTCACTGATGGCAGGGAGTGTTGTACTGCAATAATATTAATGGTAGTTTTGGTTGTGTTCAGATTATGTTTTGTCTCCTTTCACGGATGGAAGTCTAGAAGCCCAAGGCATATAGTTGAGTGCTGCTGATTAAGCTATCATCCTTGGTAATCTGAAATAAAATGTGCTTTAAAGGCAAGATGTTGGTGGATAGAGTAGTTGGTGCCTTAGAATAGAATAAAGAGCCCCAGGAATTTGAGAATTATGAGTTGGGGTGGGTATTATTTGTGGTCTTATCAGGAAACAGATGATACACCTAAATGAGGTTATTTGAGGAGAGATTAACAAAAGGCCCATTCACAATATTGTGGGCAGGATTAAGGGAAATCAACATGGAATGGTGAAGTATTTTAGGGATTTGAGCTACAAGATCCCTTACTGCTCTCTATGCTTCAAAGAGAAAGAAGAAGAAGAAACAGTTACAAGAACCTAGAGAGCTGTTGCTGCAGCTATAGCTACAGAAGAGGGTTTTATTTTATTTTTATTTTTTTATTTTTATTTCTTATTATACTTTAAGTTTTGGGTACATGTGTACAACGTGCAGATTCATTACATATGTACACATGTGCCATGTTGGTGTGTTGCACACATTAACTTGTCATTTACATTAGGTATATCTCCTAATGCTATCCCTACCCCCACCCCTGACCTCACGACAGGCCCCAGTGTGTGATGTTCCCCATCCTGTGTCCAAGTGTTCTCATTGTTCAATTCCCAGCTATGAGTGAGAACATGTGGTGTTTGGTTTTCTGTCCTTGTGATAGGTTGCTCAGAATGATGGTTTCCAGCTTCATCCATGTCCCTATAAATGACATGAACTCATCCTTTTTTATGGCTGCATAGTATTCCATGGTGTATATTTGTGACATTTTCTTAATGCAGTCTATCATTGATGGACGTTTGGGTTGGTTCCAAGTCTTTACTATTGTGAATAGTGCCACAATAAACATACGTGTGCATGTGTCTTTATAGCAGCATGATTTATAATTCTTTGGGTATATACCCAGTAATGGGATGGCTGGGTCAAATGGTATTTCCAATTCTAGATCCTTGAGGAATCGCCACACTGTCTTCCACAATGGTTAAACTAGTTTACAGTCCCACCAACAGTGTAAAAGCGTTCCTATTTCTCCACAACCTCTCCAGCCCCTGTTGTTTCCTGACTTTTTAATGATTGCCATTCTAACTGGTGTGAGATGGTATCTCATTGTGGTTTTGATTTGCATTTCTCTGATGGCCAGAGATGATGAGCATTTTTTCATGTGTCTGTTGACTGCATAAATGTTTTCTTTTGAGAAGTGTGTGTTCATATACTTTGCCCACTTTTTGGTGGGGATGTTTGATTTTTTTTCTTGTAAATTTGTTTGAGTTCTTTGTAGATTCTGGATATTAGCCCTTTGTCAGATGGGTAGATTGTAAAAATTTTCTCCCATTCTGTAGGTTGCCTGTTCACTCTGATGGTAATTTCTTTTGCTGTGCAGGAGCTCTTTAGTTTAATTAGATCTCATTTGTCAATTTTGGCTCTTGTTGCCATTGCTTTTGGTGTTTTAGACATGAAGTCCTTGCCCATGCCTATGTCCTGAATGGTATTACCTAGGTTTTCTTCTAGGGATTTTATGGTTTTAGGTATAACATTTAAGTCTTTAATCCACCTTGAATTAATTTTTGTATAAGGAGTAAAGAAAGGATCCAGTTTCAGCTTTCTACTTATGGCTAGTCAATTTTCCCAGCATCATTTATTAAATAGGGAATACTTTCCCCATTTCTTGTTTTTGTCAGGTTTGTCAAAGATCAGATGGCTGTAGATATGTGGTATTAGTTCTGATTGCTCTGTTCTGTTCCATTGGTCTATATCTCTGTTTTGGTACCAGTACCATGCTGTTTTGGTTACTGTAGCCTTGTAGTGTAGTTTGAAGTCAGGTAGCGTGATGCTTCCAGCTTTGTTGTTTTGACTTAGGATTGTCTTGGCAATGCAGGCTCTTTTTTGGTTCCATGTTAGCTTTAAAGTAGTTTTTTTTCCAATTCTGTGAAGAAAGGCATTGGTAGCTTGACAGGGATTGCACTGAATCTATAAATTACCTTGGGCAATATGGCCATTTTCACGATATTGATTCTTCCTATCCATGAGCATGGAATGTTCTTTGATTTGTTTGTGTCCTCTTTTATTTCGTTGAGTAGTGGTTTGTAGTTCTCCTTGAAGAGGTCCTTCACATCCCTTGTAAGTTGGATTCCTAGGCATTTTAGTCTCTTTGAAGCAATTGTGAATGGGAGTTCACTCATGATTTGACTCTCTGTTTGTCTGTTATTGGTGTCTAGGAATGTTTGTGATTTTTGCACACTGATTTTTTATCCTGAGACTGCTGAAGTTGCTTATGAGCTTAAGGAGATTTTGGGCTGAGATGATGGAGTTTTCTAAATATACAATCATGTCATCTGCAAACAGGGACAATTTGACTTCCTCTTTTCCTAATTGAATACCCTTTATTTCTTTCTCCTACCTGATTGCCCTAGCCAGAACTTTCAACACTATGTTGAATAAGAGTGGTGAGAGAGGGCATCCCTGTCTTGTGCCAGTTTTCAAAGGGAATGCTTCCAATTTTTGCCCATTCAGTATGATATTTGCTGTGGGTTTGTCAAAAATAGCTCTTATTATTTTGAGATACATCCCATCAATACTGAATTTATTGAGAGTTTTTAGCATGAAGGGCTGTTGAATTTTGTCAAAGGCCTTTTCTGCATCTATTGAGATAATGATGTGGTTTTTGTATTTGGTTCTGTTTATATGATGGATTACGTTTATTGATTTGCATATGTTGAACCAGACTTGCATCCTAGAGATGAAGCCAACTTAATCATGGTGGATAAGCTTTTTGATGTGCTCTGGATTCAGTTTGCCAGTATTTTATTGAGGATTTTTGCGTTGATGTTCATCAGGGATATTGGTCTAAAATTCTCTTTTTTGTTGTTGTTGTGCTTCTGCCAGGCTTTGGTATCAGGATGATGCTGGCCTCATAAAATGAGTTAGGGAGGGTTCCCTCTTTTTCTATTGATTGGAATAGTTTCAGAAGGAATGGTACCAGCTCCTCTTTGTACCTCTGGTAGAATTCTGCTGTGAATCCATCTGGTCCTGTACTTTTTTTGGTTTGGTAGGCTATTAATTATTGCCTCAAGTTCAGAGCCTGCTATTGGTCTATTCAGGGATAAATCTTCTTCCTGGTTTAGTCTTGGGAGAGTGTATGTGTCCAGGAATTTATCCATTTCTTTTAGATTTTCTATGTTATTTGAGCAGTGGTGTTTATAGTATTTTATGGTGGTAGTTTGTATTTCTGTGGGTAGTTTGTTTACAGTATTTTCTGATGGTAGTTTGTATTTCTGTGATATCCCCTTTATCATTTTTTATTGCATCTATTTGATTCTTCTCTCTTTTCTTCTTTGTTAGTCTTGGTAATGGTCTATCAATTTTGTTGATCTTTTCAAAAAACTAGTTCCTGGATTCCTTGATTTTTTGAAGGGTTTTTTGTGTCTCTATGTCCTTCATTTCTGCTCTGGTCTTAGTTATTTCTCGCCTTCTGCTAGCTTTTGAATGTGTTTGCTCTTGCTTCTCTAGTTCTTTTCGCTGTGATATTAGGGTATCAATTTTAGATCTTTCCTGCTTTCTCTTGTGGGCATTTAGTGCTATACATTTCCCTCTATATATTACTTTAAATGTGTCCCAGAGACTCTGGTATGTTGTGTCTTTGTTCTCACTGGTTTCAAAGAACATCTTTATTTCTGCTTTCATTTCATTATGTACCCAGGAGTCATTCAGGAGCAGGTTGTTCAGTTTCCATGTAGTTGAGCGGTTTTGATTGAGTTTCTTAGTCCTGAGTTCTAGTTTGATTGCACTGTGGTCTGAGAGACAGTTTGTTATAATCTGTTCTTTTACACTTGCTGAGCAGTGCTTTACTTCCAACTATGTGGTCAATTTTAGAATAAGTGTGATGTGGTGCTGAGAAGAATGTATATTCTGTTGATTTGGGGTGGAGAGTTCTGTAGATGTCTATTAGGTCCACTTGGTGCAGAGCTGAGTTCAACTCCTGGATATCCTTGTTAACTTTCTGTCTCATTGATCTGTCTAATGTTGACAGTGAAGTGTTAAAGTCTCCCATTATTATTGTGCGGGAATTTAAGTTTC
The DNA here is from genome assembly GCF_009764315.1 of Trachypithecus francoisi. Classification (NCBI taxonomy): domain Eukaryota; kingdom Metazoa; phylum Chordata; class Mammalia; order Primates; family Cercopithecidae; genus Trachypithecus; species Trachypithecus francoisi. Next base: position 74,263,416 of record NW_022681472.1, on the reverse strand, counting down.
TTTGCAGGTCTCTAAGGACTTGCTTTATGAATCTGGGTGCTCCTGTATTGGGTGCATATATATTTAGGATAGTTAGCTCTTCTTGTTGAATTGATCCCTTTACCATTATGTAATGGCCTTCTTTGTCTCTTTTGATCTTTGTTGGTTTAAAGTCTGTTTTATCAGAGACTAGGATTGCAACCCCTACTTTTTTTTTTTTGTTTTCCATTTGCTTTGTAGATCTTCCTCCATCCCTGTATTTTGAACCTATGTGTGTGTCTGCACGTGAGATGGATCTCCTGAATACAGCACCCTGATGAGTCTTGACTCTTTATCCAATTTGCCCATCTGTGTCTTTTAATTGGAGCATTTAGCCCATTTACATTTAAGGTTAATATTGTTATGTGTGAATTTCATCCTGCCATTATGATGTTAGTTGGTTATTTTGCTCATTAGTTAATGCAGTTGCTTTCTAGCATCGGTGGTCTGTACAATTTTGCATGCTTTTGCAGTGGCTGGTACCAGTTGCTCCTTTTCATGTTTAGTGCTTCCTTCAGGGAGCTCTTTTAAGGCAGGCCTGGTGGTGACAAAATCTCTAAGCATTTGCTTGTCTGTAGAGGATTTTATTTCTCCTTCACTTATGAAGTTTAGTTTGACTGGATATGAAATTCTGGGTTCAAAATTCTTTTCTTTAAGAATGTTGAATATTGGCCCCCACTCTTCTGGCTTATAGAGTTTCTGCCGAGAGATCTTCTATTAGTCTGATGGGCTATCCTTTGTTGGTAACCTGACCTTTCTCTCTGGCTGCCCTTAACATTTTTTCCTTCATTTCAACTTTGGTGAATCTGACAATTATATGTCTTGGAGTTGCTCTTCTTGAGGAGTATCTTTGTGGTCTTCTCTGTATTTACTGAATTTGAATGTTGGCCTGCCTTGCTAGGTTGGGGAAGTTCTCCTGGATAACATCCTGAAGAGTGTTTTCCAACTTGGTTCCATTCTCCCCATCACTTTCAGGTACACCAATCAGAAGTAGATTTGGTCTTTTCACATAGTACCGTATTTCTTGGAGGCTTTGTTTGTTTCTTTTTGCTCTTTTTTCTCTAAACTTCTCTTCTTGCTTCATTTCATTCATTTGATCTTCAATCACTGATACCCACTTGATCGAATCGGCTAATGAAGCTTGTGCATCCATCATGTAGTTCCCCTGCCATGATTTTCAGCTCCAGCAGGTCATTTAAGATCTTCTCTACTCTGTTTATTCTAGTTAGCCATTCGTCTAATCTTTTTTCAAGGTTTTTAGTTTCTTTGCGATGTGTTTGAACATCCTCCTTTAGCTTGGAGAAGTTTGTTTTTACTGATCATCTGAAGCCCTCTTCTCTCAACTCGTCAAAGTCATTCTCCATCCAGCTTTGTTCCGTTGCTGGTGAGGAGCTGCGTTCCTTTGGAGGAGAAGAGGCACTCTGATTTTTAGAATTTTCAGCTTTTCTGCTCTGGTTTCTTCCCATCTTTGTGGTTTTATCTTCCTTTGGTCTTTGATGATGGTGACGTACAGATGGGGTTTTGGTGTGGTGTTTGTTAGTTTTCCTTCTATCAGTCAGGACCCTTAGCTGCAGGTTTGTTGGAGTTTGCTGGAGGTCCGCTCCAGACCCTGTTTGCTTGGGTATCACCAGTGGAGGCTGCAGAACAGCAAATATTGCAGAATGGCAAATGTTGTTGCCTGATCCTTTCTCTGGAAGCTTTGTCTCAGAGGGGCACCCGGCTGTATGAGGTGTCAGTCTGCCCCTACTGGAAGGTGTCTCCCAGTTAGGCTACTTGGAGGTCAGGGACCCACTTGAGTAGGTAGTCTGTCCATTCTCAGATCTCAAACTCCATGCTGGGAGAACCACTACTCTCTTCAAAGCTGTCAGACAGGGACATTTCAGTCTGCAGAAGTTTCTGTTGCCTTTTATTCAGCTATGCTCTGCCCCCAAGGTGGAGTCTACAGAGGCATGTAGGCCTCCTTGAGCTGCAGTGGGCTCCATGCAGTTCGAGCTTCCCAGCCGCTTTGTTCACCTACTCAAGCCTCAGCAATAGTGGATGCCCCTTCCCCAGCCTTGCTGCTGCCTTGCAGCCCAATCTCAGACTGCTGTGCTAGCAGTGAGTGAGGCTCTGTGGGCATGGGATCCTCTGACCCAGATGTGGGATATAATCTCCTGGTGTGCTGTTTGCTAAGACCATTGGAAAAGCACAGTATTAGGGTGGCAGTATCACGATTTTCCAGGTACCATCCGTCATGGCTTCCCTTGGCTAGGAAAGGGAATTCCCCGACCCTTTGCACTTCCCAGGTGAGGCAATGCCCCGCCCTTCTTTGGCTTATGCTCCATGGACTGCACCCACTGCTGACAGGCCCCAGTGAGATGAACCCAGTACCTCAGTTGGAAATGCAGAAATCACTCATCCTCTGCATCGCTCATGCTGGGAGCTGTACACTGGAGCTGTTCCTGTTTGGCCATCTTGGAATCTCCCCAGAAGAGGGTTTTAAAACAGAAGTTGTGGACTTTGGCAACCAGCCACTGCTAACTTATGGCCTGGCAGCGAGGGGCCAGGAAGTCAATGCCTCTTTGTCCTTATCTGATCGCCACCTAGTACATCCCACTGTTTGGACTCAACCTGATGCTGGAAGGTTAAGGTCACTTGGTCGATGCAGGTCAGGGAGGTCAGACTTCTGGGGCAAAGAACAAGTTAGAAAAGAACTGAGTGTAGATCAAGATGGGAAAATGCAACTATCCATCATAGGATGGCTACTTCTAATGGTGCTAGGTAGCTTTAAAGAGATTGCCTACTCAAATTCCTACATTCTTGGCTCAAGGAACAGCCTGAAATAGAAGTATTTTCTCTGACTGTAAAAAAACAGTATCTTTTCTCTCGAATCCTTTGTGCTAAAGTAGCCAAAAATCAAACAAATAGTTTAATTCTGTTGTTTGCCAAATTATAATCACTTTAATTCAGTCTCATTAGCCTTTTCCTGAAGTTGGGACAGTGAAATAGGATAAGACTCCATGGATTCGAATGGGAATATGTGGAAGAATTCAGTCTCTAAACTCATAACCCCATTGAGCCCCTATAGCCAACTGAAATAGCTCTTCCATTTTTAATTAAATGGTGGAACCTTGCTAGAAAATTCTGTTACTAATTCTCTAATTCTTCCAAGGGAAAGCCAATCCTTATTTTCTCCTCTCTCCATCAACATCATTAACTCTGAATCTAGAGTTTGCTCCTAAATTTGAGAGGAGAAATCTTATTACTTTTTAATTTTTATAGGTTTAGGGGGCAAAAGTACAATTTTGTTACATGGAGGTATTGCATAGTGGTGAAGTGTGGGCTTTTAGAGTAATCATTACCTTAGTGTACATTGTACCCTTTAGGTAATTTCTCATCCTTCACCCCTCGCCCATCCTCCTACCTTTCTGAGTCTCCAATGTCTATCATTCTACTCTATGCTTATATGTAGACATAATTTAGCTCCCACTTATAAGTGAGAACACTTCATATTTGACTTTCTGTTTCTGAGTCATTTCATTTAAGCAAGAGAAGAAAACTTGTATCCGAAAGTATTCTAAGACTTCACTAATTTATGTGGACAAAAAAAAATCTAAAATGTGTGGAGGAATGAATTCCAAGGGTGTTAGATCAAGAATGGAAGAAGCTAATTTTATTTTAGGCTGAATTTATTGACATGGGTTCATTTTCTGGTTATTTTGGGTTCAATGCACAAGATTGAACCATTGGGGGTGGTTCTAATTATCTTTTGACTTGGTTGATTGAAATCTGGACCTACATGAAAAAAATGTCAGTTTCATGTAGTCATGGAATCTAAAGACTTTTAGGGATACAAAGGTTTAAGTGAATTAATCATGTGTGACTCAGTCACCCATTGTCTAATCAGGGTCTCCCTAAGGGCTCAGAAGATATTTCATGAAGACCTTGAGCAAGGTGGGTGGGAACATCTTTAACAGTTCTCGAGTGGTCATTCTCTTTAAGATGAGAATACTGACATGCATCTTCATAAAGATGCATGGAAATAAGCTTCCTAATTTCTGTGCAGATGGGGGACTCCTGGGATGGCAGAAACCAAGTAGTATCACTCAGCAAGGCTGTTGTTACCCAAATAGGCTGTAGGACTGGTACAGTCACCTTCCATGGGCCCTGATTGATCATGAAGTCTGATGACCAAGGTCCTACTTGATGTGGACAACCAAAAAACTGGTAAAGACTGAACTGGTAACTTCCACACTGGAGTCAGTAAGGAGTCCCACAGTTCCTAGGTAGAAGGGAAGGAAAAAAAAAACCCTGCGAGAAGACTGTAATAACAATCCAAGAACATCCACTCTATGTCTTCCTTCTAGATTTCCCTGAAGGGTCCCTAATTATTTGCCAAAGTCACTTTGTGTTTACACTGTTTGTGGAGTCCAAGATTCTGGCTGTGGAATAGCTAATTTCTGGAGAATCAGAATGCCAGTGTGGTACTTACACAGCTTTGATAAGTCCACCATAGCGTAGGAGCGTTGGGAATTTGAATTATTGTCATGTTTTATTATTTGTTATACTAATTTTCTGACTGAATAGATAGAACAAATATCTTCAAGAATGTGAGAAATCCTCACAATGTCTTCCTGGCTCACAGAATGAAGGCTATTAAGATAGAAGATACTGGAATTCAACCTTCCTAGTGAAATGGAAAAGAGTTAATAGCATCCAAAGGGAACTGGAGGGATTTGTGTCACCATCAATGACTTGAATGAAATGGGGGTGGTGATTACTATCAAATTCCCATTTATTTCTGCAGTTTGGCAGATGAAGAAGACGGATGACTTGGGGGAGAGTGTCATGGATGATTGCTTTATAGTGTGTGGTCTCCTTATCAGAGAAAATTAGCATACCTTCTGATACCAGTTGAGAAGCCATTGATTTAATCACTGCTTTCCTCTGTGTCCCAATGAGCAGAAAACTCCAGGTACAATTTACTTTAATGTGAAAAAATCATCAGAGGATTCTATCAAAATTTTGGCTCTGGGCTATAATTTAGACTGTAGGGATCATAACCATCTTAGGATATTTTGCTGGTCCAAGACATTAAGGACATGAGGCTGAAAAGACCCAGAAAGCAGAAGAAGGTATTCATATGTCTGGTGTTTAGTGAAACATACGTGGATGGTGATAAATCCAAAGAATGTGCAGGGTTATTCCACTGCAGTAAAGTATCGAGGGATTCAGCGACATAGGGAATGTCATAAAGAATTACTATTATAATCCTTGAAAACTGAATGACAAGTGGGTCCTATGCCTCTAAGGAAGAGACAAAGAAGCTTGGCGGGCTTCTTTGCATTTGGAAGAAATACAGATCCCATCTGGGTGTGCTGCTCCATTTTATTTGATGGGTGACTCAGAAGGCTAATATGTTGATGTAGGATCTAAAGTCTTTCTAGCTGATCCAGAATGTAGGGCAAGCAATAATATTATTCAGTGCATTCGAATGTTAACTCCATGAAAGTGATAGACACTTCATCTCCATCTTATTCATCAATGACTCTCCAGAGGTGGACATGCAAGTAAATATTTGTTGAATGAATAAGTAACTCAGCAGCTTCAATGGTACCCAACTGTCTGGGGTAGAGTTAGATATTCTGTGTAGTCTGGGATTGTGGTAAGGCTTCACAAAATATAACCTAGTGAAGGCCCTTATTTTGACAGAAATTATGCCCTCTTGAGAAAGTAACTATTGAGAAAAGTCCTTGGTTTGCCTATAAGCTTCAGTACGTTATGTCCTGAACTGATTGCTATCTGATATATTAAGCTATGAATTTGAGAGTTAATGAGAGCTCTTAACATATACTGAACCTCAGTTATTCCAAGACTACATGTTTCACATTTGGACATCTCTAAAATGTGTTTATACGTATATCTATTATATATCTATAATTCATGGCACACTAGTTTATTTGGAAGCATTTTTTTCCCCTGGGAGGAATGTGAAGTGATGCCATCTCTTACAATTGAGGAGATAGGTGCTATTATTATTATTCCAATTTAAAAATGAGGAAACAGACGTAGTAACTTGCTCAGAAGTCACATTTGCTAGTAAGTGATAGAGTACGGGTCCAAACCTAGGCAGTCTGGCTTCAAAAGCTGGCTCTTAGCCATTGTGCCATATATCTCTTAGAAAGTTTAAAGAGGAAATATATTATTCCATATCTTAAAAATTGATATAGTGGGGGAGTTGATATATGAGGGAGTTCTCTACACGCTCTACTCAATTTTGCTGTGAACCTAAGACTGCTCTAAAAAATAAAGTTTGTTAATTTGAAGATTGATCCAATGTATCTAAAAATAGTTGTATGCATTGCAAGTTTTTAATGAAAGACTTCCTTTACCAAGAAGGCTTTTAATCCAGGATTCAAGATGTTAGAGAATCTTTTCCTAATTCATCCTGATGCTTATAAACTGACTCATGTGTAAGATGTTATGATGCTTCTTGGGGTTGGGGTTAGGGATGGACTCTATACATGGGCTTAACATGATCTGCCACTTCACCATTGATGAGCTAGCAACCACCACTAACAAATTTGTTGGCATTAAAGATCATCCGTGAGTCCTGATGGAAGATTGATTAAAATGGACCCATCTTCATAGAGAAGGTATGATTTGTTCTCACTGCGTTTTGCCAGAGCTACCATTTATGAACCTATGAATGCCCTACACAATGTTACAGCATCTCCAACAATATTGTTTCTTACCAAGGAACTCACTTAGTGTAAAGATGTTAGAGAATGGATTGATGCTTGAGAAATTTTACTGGCCATATCTTATTATTTTATTTTATTTTTTGAGACAGAGTTTCGCTCTTGTTGCCCAGGCTGTAGTGCAATGGCGCGATCTCGACTCACCACAGCCTCTGCCTCCAGGGTGCAAGCGATTCTCCTGCCTCAGCCTCCAGAGTAGCTAGGATTACAGGCATGTGCCACCACGCCTGACTAATTTCGTATTTTTTAGTAGAGACAGGGTTTCTCCACATTGGTCAGGCTGGTCTCGAACTCCTGACCTCAGGTGATCCTCCTGCCTCGGGCTCCCAAAGTGCTTGGATTACAGGCGTGAGCCACTGTGCCCGGCCTACTGGCCATATCTTACCTTTTCATATCAGTAGTCCTTATTGAACAGTGGATCATCCTATGAAGTCTCAGGTCTGCCTGTAGAAGGGAAAGACTATAGTGTGAGTTTAGACTTTAGCATCCTGAAGAATGAAGGTTTAGGTTACCCCACTGGATAAAGAATACTAATTAGCTGAAGTGCTTGTTCAAGACAAAGTTAATATAGAACAGGAAGAAGAGGAAGAAGATCATAAATACCAGCTATGATGGACACTGTGATGTACCAGCTAGATTACCCCTCATTGAATGAATTGTTGCCCCAGCTTATGGGAGACTGTCTGCAGAGATCCTTTAGTTTTCAACCCCTTCAGAGATTGACTCAGCTATAGAGAGCTGCCTCACTCAAGTTCATGCCCCTTCAGGGGGTGACCCACATTCAGTAATGGATCAATGTGGGGATTTAAAGACCTGGTCATCTCAGCCCAACTGGAGTCAACTCTGAGGGGTCATTCTAGCTCTCAAGGTCCTCACAGCACTGACGAGGGCTGTTGGGTCAGCATTTCAGCTTGCCTTTGTCCATTGTCTACTCTGCTCCCTTCACTACCCTTCTATAGGAGTTGATCCCAAGAGCTCTCCTAAATAAATATCCTGCAAGCTAAATCACATCTCAGAATCTACTTTCCAAAGAACCTAACCTGTAACCATAGTTGTAGCCTCATGTCAGTTACCAATGAGAAATATGGCCTCAAATCATGTTTCTTTTCTTAATGTAGTATGTGCATGTGTGTGTGTATGTGTGTGTGTATATGTACTTTCTTTCCTTTTCTGCTATCTGGCTCTATCCCATGTTTATATGTATGCACAATATTATGTGTTGTTAGGGGCTGACTTCATTTGGTAGATACCAGGGAGGAGAATAGACATCATATCTAGAGCTGGCTCCAATGCCAGTTGAGGCTTCCCTTTGCCTCTCATTCAGGAGATGGTGACTTTTTGGTTGTCCTGAGGATGGTTTCATTGCATTAGACAGTAGCAATGTTTTTGGAAATGGTAAGAAGAAAAGATGGATCCTAGAGGTTGTTAGCAAAAGTGATGGGCTATAATGGATGTTGGTCATTTTGGCTGCGCAGAATTTAAAAACATCCTTTGTGTTTTGGGGCAAGTCCTAAGATAGGTGGGGGGTTATTCTCTCTACAGAAAGTGAAAGGAGTGATTCATTCCATCCCTAGCTCAGTAGCTGAGGCATCATCATGTGAACCATGGCTAGTCAACCACATTCCCTAGTGTCTACTTTGAATGTAGAAGGAATGATGCAAGTGGCATGGTCAGTTAAAAGTTATTCATGGAGGCTGTGGCAAAGTCATAAGTCCTTGTCATTATAGCAAGAATCTGATGGCTGAAGATCACCAGTGGTGTTCTAGGCAGACCGTTTTTAGGAAGGACCTTGGCTGAGAGTCCCTCAGTTCCTGCCAAGGCTGGTTGTCACAGTTTCCTGCCAGTTCTGTAAGGTATCCAATACCTGTGTAGTTAATTCCTTTTCTGCCTAAGGTAGCCAGAGTCTGTCTCCACAATTTGTATTCCAAACCTTAGTTAGTCTACAAATACCCCAGGATACTAATAAGTGTGAGCAGCATAGATATCTGATGGGGTTGAAGAAGAGTTCAGGCACTTGAATTTCAGGGCAAATAGGTACAAGGTAGCTGGAAGCAAAGGCAAATGAGCACCCCTTGACTACTGAAAAAAAAAAAAACCCTGATGAAATACGTTCCTGTTGTTTTCCCTAGGAAGCCTGGGTCTTTGCAATGACAGAAATGACTCTGGGATAACCAAGCAAATATAAGCAGCAGAAACTTATCATTATTCTATGACCCTACCTTTCTTCCTTGTAGTATTTACTCCTTGTTTTTCATATTTACTTGTGACTCCAGGACATATTTTCTTGGCAGGAGCACATCCCAGATATTCCCACTGCCTGAAGATGAACACAAATCTGATTTTATTAATGAGTGATTACTAGCAAATCAAGAAATAGCTGTATCACAGACTTGGACTGTTCACGTAATAAGTGGTCCATGGCCATGCTCCAATTCCGCAGCAGCTATAAAACTATCAGAAACCAAGAAACTTGTTAATCAGAAATGACAGAGCTGTAGACCTTGTCCCCATCAGAGCAGTTCTCCAATTTATTTATTTAGGTGCATTCTTAAAACTACATGCCAGATCTGTGAATATTGCAGCAATGGCAATTAAAGAGGTTGCTTGGCAAACCCCAACATACTGCCAAGGCAGCCACAAGCTGTTACACATTCCTTCCTGATGCTTATAACATTTTCATTGCAACATGTAAGTAATATATCTCCTCTTATTTAAGTGGCAGATGTTAGAGAGCTTTATGTTTGTTCAGGTAAACCCATAAAAGAGGAAGGTTAACTCATAGCATCTGGAAGGTAGGGAATAGGTTAATCACTTAGGAGCCAGGAAAGGGTTGAGAAAGGAAGTCTGAGCTGTTACGACCACCCTAGGGACCAAGAATGAACAGAACAGGGCTTCCCTTGAAATCTGGAGTTGGGGCACTGCTAGCAAAACACCAACATTCCCTTCCAACTAGGAAGGCAGCAGGTATCTCATGGTTAGATGGGAAATCACTCATTAGAAGGGCATAATTATAATAGTGGCTTGGATCTCACAAACATCTGAACTCTAATACTAATGCAACAGGAATTGAGAAAACATATAGAATCTTAAGAGATTTCTAAACAGAATCACCCTATATTATTTGTTATAATTTATTAAGCACCTGCTGTATGCTAGTTGCTGTGCTCAGCACTGCACATACCTTTGTTCATTTCATTTTCTCAGTCATGCTTTATTTTGTGCATTTTACAGATGAGTTCCAATTAAGTCACTCATCAAAGCATCTTTTTCTGTGCGACACGATAAGTCAGAATCCAGCTTTGTCTGATTCTGAAAGTCTAGGCTGTTTTTACTACACTCTAGAGATGGAGACCTTCATAAAAGATCTGCCCATGAGAGAGATATGTTTGTTTGCCCAGGGCTTGTCCCTGTGTCCCTTGGAGGTTAACGACAACCAGCATGTCCCTGGGTACCACTGTCAGATTCAGAACCTCAGGCTCTCCTGAAATTTGATCCAGCCCAGTGTGGGATCTTTCATATTCTGTTCTTTGGCCTCACGGTTTACATAAAGCACTACATAAATCTAGTTTACCCTGGAATGAGTTCTAAGAGAAAGCATATTAATTTACATGCATGGGGAAGAGAAGATAAGGGAGTTAGGTTTGAAACAAAGTTTGTTTTGTCATAAGGGCCTTTGTCACGTGGCATTTAAAAAGAACCCAAACAACCAAACCACTGACTTGAAGAGTGGTTTTAAAGACATACGGTTTGAATCACCCCTGTTCCATAGGGCAACTGAAATAGGAGCTGAAAATGACCTGCTTGTCGATCTTACCCTTCCGGAGACAGTTCAGTACAGATGGTTCCCTGTAGACTGGGCTTGCCTTATTCCTACTGGGTTTGATGAACTAAGCACCAGGGCACCCCTCATTTTCCTCCTAGATGTGTCAGTCACCTAACAGTTCTTACTGCCTGGAAATTTTCCTGACCCAAAGCCAAAGTGTTCCCCTGTTCCATTTCATCTCATTACTCTTTTACACTTTTGGGCCTCTGAGTCATTCTTTTGTATCTAGAAGTTTCCACTCTTTCCAAAGATGGCAGGCTTAAGGTCTTCTTCCACTGGAGTTTCCCCAGTGCCTGGGCTTTTCTGAGTAGGCATTGATACTTCGTCTTCTTCCAAGATGGGGAACCTCTAGAATGATCCCAGAGTCAGATACCCAAGGGTGGACTTGGGAGGTGGCAGGGAGCTTAACTGAGTTTTCCCCATGACTTCTCCTCACAATAAATATTTTTTAAAAAATATTTTCACTGCTAGATATGAGATGTACATATTTTAGGGGTAAATGGATAATTTGATACATTCCTCTAATGAAATAAGAGTAACTGGAATATCCATCATCTTAAATATTTATCTTTTCTTTATGCTAGAAATGTACAAATTATTCTTTCTAGGTATTTTGAAATGTACAATTAATGTTAACTATTGTCATTCTACAGATCTATCTAATATCAGATCTTTTTTTTTATTATTATTATACTTTAAGTTCTAGGGTACATGTGTATAACGTGCAGGTTTGTTACATATGTATACTTGTGCCATGTTGGTGTGCTGCACCCATCAACTCATCAGCATCCCTCAATTCATCATTTATATCAGGTATAACTCCCAATGCAATCCCTCCCCCCTCCCCCCTCCCCATGATAGGCCCCGGTGTGTGATGTTCCCCTTCCCGAGTCCAAGTGATCTCATTGTTCAGTTTCCACCTATGCGTGAGAACATGCGGTGTTTGGTTTTCTGTTCTTGTGATAGTTTGCTAAGAATGATGGTTTCCAGCTTCATCCATGTCCCTACAAAGGACGCAAACTCATCCTTTTTTATGGCTGCATAATATTCCATGGTGTATATGTGCCACATTTTCTTAATCCAGTCTGTCACAGATGGACATTTGGGTTGATTCCAAGTCTTTGCTATTGTGAATAGTGCTGCAATAAACATACGTGTGCATGTGTCTTTATAGCAGCATGATTTATAATCCTTTGGGTATATACCCAGTAGTGGGATGGCTGGGTCATATGGTACATCTAGTTCTAGATCTTTGAGGAATCGCCATACTGTTTTCCATAATGGTTGAACTAGTTTACAATCCCACCAACAGTGTAAAAGTGTTCCTATTTCTCCACATCCTCTCCAGCACCTGTTGTTTCCTGACTTTTTAATGATTGCCATTCTAACTGGTGTGAGATGGTATCTCATTGTGGTTTTGATTTGCATTTCTCTGATGGCCAGAGATGATGAGCATTTTTTCATGTGTCTGTTGGCTGGATGAATGTCTTCTTTTGAGAAATGTCTATTCATATCCTTTGCCCACTTTTTGATGGGGTTGTTTGTTTTTTTCTTGTATATTTGTTTGAGTTCTTTGTAGATTCTGGATATTAGCCCTTTGTCACATGAGTAGATTGCAAAAATTTTCTCCCATTCTGTAGGTTGCCTGTTCACTCTGATGGCAGAATCTCTTTAGTTTAATCATATCCCATTTGTCAATTTTGGCTTTTGTTGCCATTGCTTTTGGTGTTTTAGACATGAAGTCCTTGCCCATGCCTATGTCCTGAATGGTACTACCTAGGTTTTCTTCTAGGGTTTTTATGGTAGTAGGTCTAACATTTAAGTCTCTAATCCATCTTGAATTAATTTTCGTATAAGGAGTAAGGAAAGGATCCAGTTTCAGCTTTCTACTTATGGCTAGCCAATTTTCCCAGCATCATTTATTAAATAGGGAGTCCTTTCCCCATTTCTTGTCTCTCTCAGGTTTGTCATAGATCAGATGGCTGTAGATGTGTGGTATTATTTCTGAGGACTCTGTTCTGTTCCATTGGTCTATATCTCTGTTTTGGTACCAGTACCCTGCTGTTTTGGTTACTGTAGCCTTGTAGTATAGTTTGAAGTCAGGTAGCGTGATGCCTCCAGCTTTGTTCTTTTGACTTAGAATTGTCTTGGCAATGTGGACTCTTTTTTGGTTCCATATGAACTTTAAAGCCGTTTTTTCCAGTTCTGTGAAGAAACTCATTGGTAGCTTGATGGGGATGGCATTGAATCTATAAATAACCTTGGGCAGTATGGCCATTTTCACGATATTGATTCTTCCTATCCATGAGCATGGTATGTTCTTCCATTTGTTTGTGTCCTCTTTTATTTCACTGAGCAGTGGTTTGTAGTTCTCCTTGAAGAGGTCCTTTACATCCCTTGTAAGTTGGATTCCTAGCTATTTTATTCTCTTTGAAGCAATTGTGAATGGAAGTTCATTCATGATTTGGCTCTCTGTTTGTCTGTTACTGGTGTATAAGAATGCTTGTGATTTTTGCACATTGATTTTGTATCCTGAGACTTTGCTGAAGTTGCTTACCAGCTTAAGGAGATTTTGGGCTGAGACGATGGGGTTTTCTAAATATACAATCATGTCATCTGCAAACAGGGACAATTTGACTTCTTCTTTTCCTAACTGGATATCCTTGATTTCTTTCTCTTGCCTGATTGCCCTAGCCAGAACTTCCAACACTATGTTGAATAGGAGTGGTGAGAGAGGGCATCCCTGTCTTGTGCCAGTTTTCAAAGGGAATTTTTCCAGTTTTTGCCCATTCAGTATGATATTGGCTGTGGGTTTGTCATAAATAGCTCTTATTATTTTGAGGTACATTCCATCAATACCGAATTTATTGAGCATTTTTAGCATGAAGGGCTGTTGAATTTTGTCAAAAGCCTTTTCTGCATCTATTGAGATAATCATGTGGTTCTTGTCTTTGGCTCTGTTTATATGCTGGATTACGTTTATTGATTTGCGAATGTTGAATCAGCCTTGCATCCCAGGGATGAAGCCCACTTGATCATGGTGGATAAGCTTTTTGATGTGCTGCTGAATCCGGTTTGCCAGTATTTTATTGAGGTTTTTTGCATCAATGTTCATCAGGGATATTGGTCTAAAATTTTCTTTTTTTGTTGTGTTTCTGCCAGGCTTTGGTATCAGGATGATGTTGGCCTCATAAAATGAGTTAGGGAGGATTCCCTCTTTTTCTATTGATTGGAATAGTTTCAGAAGGAATGGTACCAGCTCCTCTTTGTACCTCTGGTAGAATTCAGCTGTGAATCCATCTGGTCCTGGACTTTTTTTGGTTGGTAGGCTATTAATTATTGCCTCAATTTCAGAGCCTGCTGTTGGTCTATTCAGGGATTCAACTGCTTCCTGGTTTAGTCTTGGAAGAGTGTAAGTGTCCAGGACATTATCCATTTCTTCTAGATTTTCTAGTTGATTTGCATGGAGGTGTTTATAGTATTCTCTGATGGTAGTTTGTATTTCTGTGGGGTCCATGGTGATATCCCCTTTATCATTTTTTATTGCATCTATTTGATTCTTCTCTCTTTTCTTTTTTATTAGTCTTGCTAGCGGTCTGTCAATTTTGTTGATTTTTTCAAAAAACCAACTCCTGGATTCATTGATTTTTTGGAGGGTTTTTTGTGTCTCAATCTCCTTCAGTTCTGCTCTGATCTTAGTTATTTCTTGCCTTCTGCTAGTTTTTGAATGTGTTTGCTCTTGCTTCTCTAGTTCTTTTAATTGTGATGTTAGAGTGTCAATTTTAGATCTTTCCTGCTTTCTCTTGTGGGCATTTAGTGCTATACATTTCCCTCTACACACTGCTTTAAATGTGTCCCAGAAATTCTGGTATGTTGTATCTTTGTTCTCATTGGTTTCAAAGAACATCTTTATTTCTGCCTTCATTTCGTTATGTACCCAGTAGTCATTCAGGAGCAGGTTGTTCAGTTCCATGTAGTTGAGTGGTTTTGATTGAGTTTCTTAGTCCTGAGTTCTAGTTTGATTGCACTGTGGTCTGAGAGACAGTTTGTTATAATTTCTGTTCTTTGACATTTGCTGAGGAGTGCTTTACTTCCAATGATGTGGTCAATTTTGGAATAAGTGCGATGTGGTGCTGAGAAGAATGTATATTCTGTTGATTTGGGGTGGAGAGTTCTATAGATGTCTATTAGGTCTGCTTGGTGCAGAGATGAGTTCAATTCCTGGATATCCTTGTTAACTTTCTGTCTCGTTGATCTGTCTAATGTTGACAGTGGAGTGTTGAAGTCTCCCATTATTATTGTATGGGAGTCTAAGTCTCTTTGTAAATCTCTAAGGACTTGCTTTATGAATTTGGGTTCTCCTGTATTGGATGCATATATATTTAGGATAGTTAGCTCTTCCTGTTGAATTGATCCCTTTACCATTATGTAATGGCCTTCTTTGTCTCTTTTGATCTTTGATGGTTTAAAGTCTATTTTATCAGAGACTAGGATTGCAACCCCTGCTTTTTTTTTGTTCTCCATTTGCTTGGTAGATCTTCCTCCATCCCTTTATTTTGAGCCTATGTGTGTCCCTGCATGTGAGATGGGTCTCCTGAATACAGCAGACTGATGGGTCTTGACTCTTTATCCAGTTTGCCAGTCTGTGTCTTTTAATTGGAGCATTTAGTCCATTAACATTTAAGGTTAATATTGTTATGTGTGAACTTGATCCTGCCATTATGATATTAACTGGTTATTTTGCTCGTTAGTTGATGCAGTTTCTTCCTAGCCTCAATGGTCTTTACATTTGGCATGTTTTTGCAATGGCTGGTACCGCTTGTTCCTTTCCATGTTTAGGGCTTCCTTCAGGGTCTCTTGTAAGGCAGGCCTGGTGGTTACAAAATCTCTAAGCATTTGCTTATCTGTAAAGGATTTTATTTCTCCTTCACTTATGAAACTTAGTTTGGCTGGATATTAAATTCTGGGTTTAAAATTCTTTTCTTTAAGAATGTTGAATATTGGCCCCACTCTCTTCTGGCTTGTAGAGTTTCTGCTGAGAGGTCTGCTCTTAGTCTGATGGGCTTCCCTTTGTGGGTAACCCGACCTTTCTCTCTGGCCGCCCTTAAGATTTTTTCCTTCATTTCAACTTTGGTGAATCTGGCAATTATGTGTCTTGGAGTTGCTCTTCTCGAGGAGTATCTTTGTGGTGTTCTCTGTATTTCCTGAATTTGAATGTTGGCCTGCCCTACTAGGTTAGGGAAGTTCTCCTGGATGATCTCCTGAAGAGTGTTTTCCAGCTTGGTTCCATTTTCCCCCTCACTTTCAGGCACCCCAATCAGACGTAGATTTGGTCTTTTTTCGTAATCCTATACTTCTTGCAGGCTTTGTTCATTTCTTTTTCTTCTTTTTTCTTTTAGTTTCTCTTCTCGCTTCATTTCATTCATTTGATCCTCAATCGCTGATACTCTTTCTCCCAGTTGATCAAGTCGGTTACTGAAGCTTGTGGATTTGTCACGTATTTCTTGTGTCATGGTTTTCATCTCTGTCATTTCATTTATTACCTTCTCTGCATTAATTATTCTAGCTATCAATTCTTCCACTCTTTTTTCAAGATTTTTAGTTTCTTTGCGCCGGGTACGTAATTCCTCCCTTAGCTCTGAGAAGCTTGATGGACTGAAGCCTTCTTCTCTCATCTCGTCAAAGTCATTCTCTGACCAGCTTTGATCCGTTGCTGGCGATGAGCTGTGCTCCTTTGCAGTGGGAGATGCCCTCTGATTTTTTGAATTTCCAGCTTTTCTGCCCTGCTTCTTCCCCATCTTTGTGGTTTTATCTGCCTCTGGTCTTTGATGATGGTGACGTACTGATGGGGTTTTGGTATAGGTATTCTTCCTGTTTGATAGTTTTCCTTCTAATAGTCAGGACCCTCAGCTGTAGGTCTGTTGGAGATTGCTTGAGGTCCACTCCAGACCCTGTTTGCCTGGGTATCAGCAGCAGAGGTTGCAGAAGATAGAATATTGCTGAACAGCGAGTGTACCTGTCTGATTCTTACATTGGGAGCTTCCTCTCAGGGGTGTACTCCACCCTGTGAGGTGTGGGGTGTCAGACTGCCCCTAGTGGGGGATGTCTCCCAGTTAGGCTACTCAGGGGTCAGGGACCCACTTGAGCAGGCAGTCTGTCCGTTCTCAGATCTCAACCTCCATGTTGGGAGATCCACTGCTCTCTTCAAAGCTGTCAGACAGAGTCGTTCGTGTCTGCACAGGCCTCTGCTGCTTTCCCTGTTGTTTTCTTAGCTGCGCCCTGTCCCCAGAGGTGGAGTCTACAGAGACAGGCAGGTTTCCTTGAGCTGCTGTGAGCTCTACCCAGTTCGAGCTTCCCAACGGCTTTGTTTACCTACTTAAGCCTCAGCAATGGCGGGCCCCCCTCCCCCAGCCTCGCTGCTGCCTTGCAGTTAGATTGCAGACTGCTGTGCTAGCAATGAGGGAGGCTCCGTGGCCGTGGGACCCTCCCGGCCAGGTGTGGGTATTATCTCCTGGTGTGCCCGTTTGCTTAAAGCGCAGTATTGGGGTGGGAATTACCCGATTTTCCAGGTTTTGTGTGTCTCAGTTCGCCTGGCTAGGAAAAGGGATTCCCTTCCCCCTTGCGCTTCCCAGGTGAGGCAATGCCTCGCCCTGCTTCAACTCTCACTGGCCAGGCTGCAGCAGCTGACCAGCACCGATTGTCCAGCACTCCCCAGTGAGATGACCCCAGTACCTCAGTTGAAAACGCAGAAATCACCGGTCTTCTGTGTCGCTCGCGCCGGGAGTTGGAGACTGGAGCTGTTCCTATTCGGCCATCTTGCTCCGCCCTCAATACCAGGTCTTTTAATGACTGAGAAGAGTGAACATATATCTCAGAGGCATTTGCACTGTGGCCCAAAGTGATTTGAGATTTCCTTGACATTGCCCATTTTGTCTTAAATATTCACATCTTCAATGAATCTGTATTTGTTTTAATATGAAACTATTTTAAACACTAACGAATTAAGTTATTCAACCCTTTGCCCTCCCCCAACCTGCAACCCCAGTCCTGTGAAATCCTCAATTAAAATTGTCACTGCAGAAATGTGCTTTATGCTGACTGTGACCTCAAATACCTTCAACATTCTAATAATAGTATAAATTCCAGTTCAAGAAGTATGAATCTAAGAAATATAAAGTGCCTATGAAAGTAAGGTGAGAGTGAAGAATCTAGAATAGAGGAAGGGGTGACAGAGTACAGGTAATAGAAAATGGGCACACTGTTTTTGGGCAGATTAGGGTCTTGAATCTTACAGATTCAGGAAGAGTTATTTAACATCTATGATATTCAGCTTCTGCAGTGAGAAAAATAAGCAAAACAGATCTCATTTTGAGGTTTTTAAAGAGAGAATTTGTCGAAATACCTAGCACAGTGTTTAGTATAGTTGATGTCAAATAAACATTGTCTTTTTACGTGGGGGTGAGGGGAAGGCTCTGGAGGAGGTAGAGAAGAAAGTTATTCAAGCTTCCTTCTGAGTCATTTATCTTCCTGCCACTACCTTTTCCAGCCCCACTCATTTGCTGGAACAGAAAACTTTCAGCTCAAAGACAGCCCTTACTTACTGTCTGAGCCAGTCCTAGCCAATTGGGCTATATTTCAAGAGCCCTCCCCTTCCCACTAGAAAGAACTTGGAATTACTATTGTGCTGGGGGTGGGCCATGGGTATGTGCCCACTTGCTGAGCTTCACTTTTCCTCTCTAACCTCCATCTTCTGACTGAGATTTGGCTTTAATATCCTGAGTGCAGTTTACTTACTTTGCTGAGACCAAAAGCCTTCTGTCAATACCACATCTATCCAGCTTGACCCAGCATTGCATAACGTTCATTAACCTCTTCTCACGAGCACTGAATCCAAGTGATGGTCTGGTGTTTAGTGTGTCTGCTTTATCAGCCCACTGCCTGAATGCCCTTCATGAGCTTGGGGTCTCCAGCATCTGCATAACATTAACCTCTTCTCATGAGTACCAAGCCAAAATTGATGGGTCTTTGCTCGTTACGCATTTTTTAAAAATCAGTGCAGTGCCTGAACCCTCTTCTGATGTTTGAAAATCCTTCTTTACATGAGGAAGTCTGAAAGGCCAGATGTTGATAGTTAGAATGTGGGCACCTGTGTGTGCTTGGCCAACAGATGCTCATGCTCAAGTCTGTAAATTTGAAACCAGTGATGTAGAGTGGCAAGGAATAGGCCAGAATTCATTCCCTCTGAGAAGTTACATAAGCTAGAACTTGACTAATTCTCCTTCACCTGGCAACCCAGAAGTGCCTGAAATTCTAGGTTTTGCCTTCAATGACATGACATAAAAAATAGATCATGGGATTCAGAATTAGACATAGAATTGACCCTTGATCTTGCACTTACTAGCTGTGTAATTTGGGGTAGGAAGTTTAAACTCCCTGAGTTTCAGCATCATCATCCTTAAAGTAGAAATAAGAGTGGTTTCATAGCCTTGTATGTATCAAATGAGACAGTGTAGGTAATTTTCTTTTGCAAAGACAAAAAAATGTGCTGGATTAACATGACGATGGCTATCATCATTTATTTGTTATACCTTTCGTTTTTGTTGCTGTTATTTATGAAAACACTTTTTTCTTTGAGAATAACACTTCAGCTGTGTTAATCATATGCATTTAAAGTGAATGAAGAAATTAAAGTAAGGGGGAAGAGATGACTGAAGAAGGGTGCTGGGAAGTGGAAATGGTAGACTGTGCTAAGAAAGAGAAAAACAGGCCACCTAGGAGGCTTAACATGTACTTTTTCCTCCTCAAAACACTAGCTAGGCTTGGTTCTTCCAAATCTTCCATGTGCCTACTAGGTTTCTTTTTCTTAACAAGGAAATGTGAAAAATGTAAATTTTCATTCAATAAAATATGTATTTATTGAGATGGGGGCACCCAGTGTTTCCTGGGGTCAGAAGAGATACTCAATCCAGACTGCTTCTATAACAGGATCTTGGTTGAGGTTCTGGATGTCAAACCTCTATTTGCTATTTCTGCCCATTTTTGAGCTTGTTATTTGGTCCTTCTTGTCACTTTCCTGATCTGGTCTATGCCCTTCCATAAGTTCCTTTAAGCTTTAGGTGACGAGTCCTTTTGGATGTTTGCATCCAAGGACCCTGACTCAACAAATCCTGCTTTAATCCAGGCCGACCAGCCTCAATCATGATGCTGCCACCTGCTGGATTCATTGTTTAATGTCCGTATCTCAGGCAAGACCATGACCCCCATGAAGCAGAGACTATCCTATTCTTTGGGATAAGCACTATGATGTGTCCGCCAAATCTCCTGTTAATGAAGCACTCGTTTCCCCAGATGCAAGGGGTGCTGTTGGTAGGTGGCCTTCAGCGGCCAGCGCCTTCAGTGTGATTGTCTCATCAGCAGAGAGGCACCTTGCCCAACACCACATCCCAGGGTGGTCCCATCAATGTGACCATCTCAGCTCAACAGGGGAGGACTCTAAGGACCCTCCTAGCTCCAGAGCTCCCTGTGGGGTTTGCTGAATCTGTCCTTGGACGCGCACTGCAGTTTGACCCTTTCTTCTGCTTGATCCTGCTTTTATCCTCTCCTTTTATTGCGTTACTGATCTTAATAAATCCCTTTAAAAAAACTTCCTGCGTACTGACCTCCATCTTAGAGTTGACTTCCTGGAAAACCTATTGATAACAGTCTTTTTGATAACCAAGTTGTTAGGACCTAGCCTAGTTTCACATAAAGACCGAGTGCAGGTATCTATTTGTTGAATAACTAGGCGATTCCTTTTATCAATGGAGAGACCATCCTTCTCTGACCCAAGACTGATCTCTGCTTCTTTGAATCTCATGTCCTCCTACCTCCTCTTGCTTAGCTATGAAGATCTTCACCTTCTTCCTCTTTCTTACATTTACCCAGTCAGTCCTTAATAGGGGAAAATCTCAAGGCTTTGTCTTGGGCTTTCTTTGCTAGGTCAGATTCCATGGACTGTGAGCAACAAAGGCGCAGTTGACAAATCTGTTTGTGAGATTCCCGACACCTTTCACAGTGCTTGCCACTTAGTAGGTATTCAATAAATGTATATTTTATGGAATAAAAGTCCAGATCTTGTACATTTCATTGTTAGGGAAAATAAAGCAAACCTAGTAGCAGCATGGAAGAGACAGGAGGACCAAGCCTAGCAAGTGCTTTGAGGAGGAGAAAGTTTATGTTAAGTCTCCTAGGTAAACTATTTTTCTTTCTTAGCGTGTTCTGCCATTTCCACTCCTCAGTGCAGTTCTTCAGTCACCTCTTTCCCCTTACTTTTATTATTCATTCACATTAAAATGCAAATAATTGACATGGCTAAAGTGCTATTTTTATTATTATTATTGGCACAGAGTCTCACTTGTCACCCAGGCTGGAGTGCAGTGGTGCCATCTTGGCTCCCTGCAGCCTCGACCTCCTGGTCTCAAGCAATCCTCCTGCCTCAGCCGTGCAAGTAACTGGCACTACAGGTGTGTGCCACCATGCCTGGCTAATTGTTTTGTAGACACAGTGTTTCACCATGTTGCCCAGGCTGGGTTTGGCCTCCTGAAATCAAGTGATCTGCCTGCCTCAGCTTCCCAAAGTGCTAGAATTGCAGACGTGAGCCATCATACCTGGCCTAAAGTGCTATTCTTGAAGGAAAAAGTGTTTTCATTGATACTAGCAAGACAAATGAAAGGCAAGACAAATGAAGATAACCATCATCTTGTTAATCACGCAATTTTGTTTGGCTTTGCAAGGGAGAACTATCTACATTGTCTCATGTAATATAATGCTATACAAACATTCTTATTGTTTCTACTTGATGGATGATGACACTGAAACTCACGGAGTTTACCCCTCCTACCCCATGTTATCCAGCTTGTGAATGGAAGAGTCAGGGTCAAATCTGTATCTGTTTCTTTTTTTTTTTTTTTGAGGCGGAGTCTCACTCTGTCGCCCGGACTGGAGTGCAGTGGCCAGATCTCAGCTCACTGCAAGCTCCGCCTCCCGGGCTTACGCCATTCTCCTGCCTCAGCCTCCCGAGTAGCTGGGACTACAGGCGCCCGCCACCTCGCCCGGCTAGTTTTTGTATTTTTAATAGAGACGGGGTTTCACCGTATCTTATGCTCTTTTATGTCATGTTGCTGAAGGCAAAACCTAGAATTTCAGGCACCTGTGGGTTGCCAGATAAAAGACAATTAGTCAAGTTCTAACTTATGTCACTTCTCAGTAAGACGTGTCCTGCTTATCAAATCTGAAACCTAGCTTCTTTCTGTGATGGCTATTGAAAGAGTAAAGCCCCTCAATACTCCTGCCCAGCTGTTTAGCCTTGCCTAAAAGAGTTCCTGGTTGAGGCCGGCGCGGTGGCTCAAGCCTGTAATCCTGGCACTTTGGGAGGCCGAGACGGGTGGATCACGAGGTCGGGAGATCGAGACCATCCTGGCTAACATGGTGAAACCCCGTCTCTACTAAAAAATACAAAAAACTAGCCGGGCGAGGTGGCGGGCGCCTGTAGTCCCAGCTACTCAGGAGGCTGAGGCAGGAGAATAGCATAAACCCAGGAGGCAGAGCTTGCAGTGAGCTGAGATCTGGCCGCTGCACTCCAGCCTGGGCAACAGAGCGAGACTCCGTCTCAAAAAAAAAAAAAAAGAAAAAAGAAAAATAAAAGAGTTCCTGGTTGAAAGAGAAGCATATTTTCATTTGAAGAGTTCATCCAATTTTTAGGCTTTAGGGACAACATTTGTCATGGGAATCAAAGTGTCAACTAAGACAAAAAAAGAATAACAGCCCACAGCTGGCGCACCTCTACTAATCTAAATGTAAACATTTCACCAAATGTTTTACAGGAGCAAAAGTATCAGTGAAATTATTTCTTTAAAATGGACGGAGAAAAGAGTTTGAGAGAAGAACCAAGTTGTATCCTGATAGTGATCTGGTCCCAGGCTCAATATCCATTTATTTCTCTTAAAACATGGTGTTACTCATAGAGCCTTTCATCCTGGAATACCAGCTGTGACTATGCTATATTTTTCATTTGGAAACAGACCTTCCTTTCCAGTTTCCAAGCCTGTCTGTCTGACCACGTTCTTGGCACACTATCTGATCACAGCTCAGAGATTTTAACCTGCCTGAAAAATACTGTGGATGGATTTTCCAGGAATGCTAACCTGGACTTGAAAACAATGTTTGATTTTAAGTAGTTTCTTCTTTATTTTTGTCCAGTCTCTTGTACAAAAGATATCTCAATAAGCTGCTCTCTCTCTCTCTCTCTGTGTGTGTGTGTGTGTGTGTGTGTGTGTGTGTGTATGTGTGTTTATGGTGTTTGGAGACTGAAAAGCAATTCCAACTTATTGATGATAGGGAAAGGAAAGTGCTTGAGTCTTGGGCTGAACATTTTTTCTCTCGGTTTGATTGTTCACAGATGTGATGGGCAAATTCATTATTGATAATGTGGAAGAATTGGCAAAGTATTAGACAAGAAAATGCAATAGTTAGTATGGACCTTTATGAGGTCTGAGTATAGTTCTTAAACATCTGTGTGCTCTCTGCTTCCATGTTCACCATCTGAAAATCATTCTTACCCACAATTTTAACCATTTCTTTGGAGCTTCCTGGGTTGTTCCTGCTTCTGCTGCTCCTACATCTTTATAGCTAGTATTTCCTGAGTGCTTACTACCTGTGTAAGGCATCACTTAAGAGATTTGTGGATGTCCCTTAGCCAAAACCTTACAACCCCAAGAGATGGGTATTCATTCTTATCTCCATTTCAGATGAGAATGTTGAAGTATGTACAGGATAAGAAACTTGTCCAATGTCCCAGAACTTGTAATAAGCAAAGGCTGTATTCAAACCCAGGTAAGTCTGACTCCAGATACTGTACTTACAGCCATTGAACCAAACTATCTCTACCTAAAAAGCTGCTAAAGGTGTTTGCTTGCCCAGAAGGCCTTTCCAAACTGTCTCCAGGTTCCAGACCTCCCAGCCTTGACCTCTATCCCTACTCTGGGAGCTTGGTAAGTGTGTATGTTTTTCAGACTGAATGTGGGGTAAAACTTAAGTGAACAGAGGAGCCAAAGAGACGATGAGTTTAACAAACACAGATTTTCCCTCCCTCAGAATGAAGTTGCTGGCTAAAGGTGGACCGGTTCATTAGCAGTGGAGACAAAGATCTGCTCTGCTGAAGAGAGTTTTATGGCATAATAAGAACTGTGTCTATGGCCTTTCTTCCTGAGAAAAACAAATGCCAGGCAACAGGATATGAGTGAATAATCCACAAAATCTAGTATAGAGCACATCCCAGCTATCCTAATGCCATCTGCGAGTGTCATTGCCAAGGGAAGTCAGATTGGTATTTTCCAAAATTTGTTTGTTTTAAAAATTAACCAGATTTTATTTTATTATTTTATTTTATTTTTTGAGAGGGAGTCACCCAGGCTGGAGTACAGTGGCATGATCTCGGCTCACTGCAAACTCCACCTCCTGGGTTCAAGCGACTGTTCTGCCTCAGCCTCCTGAGTAGCTGGGATCACAGGCACACATCACCATGCTCAGCTAATTTTCTATTTTTAATAGAGATGGGGTTTCGCCATGTTGGCCAGGCTGGTCTTGAATGCCTGATCTCAGGGGATACGCTGGCCTCAGCCTCTCAAAGTGCTGGGATTACAGGCATGAGTCACCACACCTGGCCCCAAATTAATGAGTTTTTAATTGAAAAATAAAAAATTGCATGTATTTACTGTGTGCTACATGATGTTTCAAAATATGTATACATTGTAAAATGGCTAAATTGAGCCAATTAACATGTGCATTACCTCACATACTTTTGTTTTGTGGTGAGAACACTTAAAATCTACTCCTTTAGCAATTTTCAAGAATACAATACATTGTTATTAACTATAGTAGGCATGTTGTGCAATAGGTCTCTTGAAGTTACTCCTGGTATCTGACATTTTGTATCCTTTGACCAACACTTCCTCAGTCCACCCCTCACCCTCAGGGCCTGGTAACTGCCATTTATATCTGTCTTTTACTGGTCCAGATTTTGGTTCTTCTTTGCTTCTTCTAAGTGGGGCACTTTCACTAAGGTAATTTAGAAAGCACCAGATTTGTCTCAGTAATACAACATAGAGAAATGCAACTTTGACATTGAAAACATTCTTGGCTGGGCGTGGTGGCTCACACCTGTAATCCCAGCACTTTGGGAGGCTGAGGCAGGCGGATTACCTAGGGTCAGGAGTTCGAGACCAGCCTGGCCAACATGGCAAAACTCTGCCTACTAAAAATACAAAAAGTAGCCAGGTGTGGTGGTGGGCATCTATAATCCCAGGTACTCGGGAAGCTGAGGCAGTAGAATCACTTGAACCTGGGAGATGGAGGTTGCAGTGAACCAAGATCGCGCCACTGCACTCCAGCCTGGGCGACAGAGCAAGACTCCATCTCAAAAACAACCAACCAAAAAAACCAAAAAACATTCTGGCCCATATAGAATGAGAGAAGGAGTATCTTTTAAAGAATTTTTTTTTTCCTGTGGCACATAGCAGAAAAATAAACTGGTGTAATTAATAAGAAAATGTAGTGCTTTACATAACTGTAAAGTCCAGTGTTGGTGTGTACTTCCGGCAAGGTTTGATCTAGTGGCTCAATGGTGGAGCCAATGTGTGCCTGTCTTTTTATTGCTCTGCTTCACCTTCCGAAGGTGTTAATACTACAAAGTCTCCTCACAGTCGAAGGTGGCTGCTGGCAGCAACTGAGGCCAAATGTTTTCTTGTTTACATGCAGAAGGGAAAGAGGGAATCTTCTCTCCACTGTCGAATTGAAGTTCTTTGCTTAACTATGATCAGCTTGTGACATAAGTTTTTCTATGAATCAACTACTGCTGTCATATGATGTGGGAGATATCAACTTCACTGACTCTAGGAGTGGGTCCAGATCAATTTAAATCAGTCAATATAATCCTACCTTTTTTCCCCCAGTAATTGGTTCAGGACTGGACATGTAATTCAGGTCTAAGCCAAGTGGCATTTTTGGGGGGCAGTAGTTGTTTCATAGTGAATGGGAGAAAGTCAAATAGATGCTGGGCATGCAACTATACTGTTCACTATAGGAAGTAAGACCAAAATACAGTCATCCAGTCAGCACTACTTAATATTTTGGTCATCGAGAGAAATGCTTACATGTAAGAAAATTAGTCACACTACTTTAAACCAATATAATTTTATTTATGTGCTGATTCTGCTTCTACTTGACAAAACAGATTAGAATTTCTTAGTTCATGTTCCACACAACATTGAGGTAGGTGATATAGGCTGGTAGAATTACTATTTCTGGTCAAAGGATTTCTAGAAATCTCTAGATTTAGGAACACATCTTGTTTTTTTGTTTAAAATTTCCTAGCTTAGCCAACATAGTGAGACCTGATCTGTACAAGAAACAAAAAATTAGCCAGGCATGGTGGTTTGTGCCTGTAGTTCCTGCTACTCAGGAGGCTGAGGTGGGAGCATCACTTGAGCCTAGGAAGTGATAGCTGCAGTGAGCTACGATTGTGCTACTGCACTCCAGCCTGGGTGACAGAGTGAAATTCTGTCTCTAAATAAATACATAAATAAACAAGATTTCCTCACTGAATTTCCATGTAAAATTATAAAAGATGTTCATGCTAAATTAATTCAATGCACAATTGCAAAGTTCTGTAAATACTCATAAAGTTTTTCTTCATCCCAGTGACCCCAGAGGTAATTAATGTAAACACTTGATATATTTCCGTAACTTTTTTCCAGTTTATAGAAAACTGCATAAGCATATATATACAATTGTTTTGGTTATTTCTTTTCATAAAAGATGAGATTATATTATTCACATTACTCTACAATTTTTTTCACTTAATGATACATCACTAATTTATTTCCACATCTATAGCTATAGATTTAACTTAGTCTTCCAAGGATCCCTGTTACTAATGTACAACAGAGTTTATCCAACCATCCCATTAATTGATGGATATTCAAGTTATTTTCATTTCTTTTTTTTTGAGACGAAGTCTTGCTCTGTCACCCAGGCTGGTGTGCAGTGGCACGATCTCGGCTCACTGCAACCTCCACCTCCCAGGTTCAAGCAATTCTCCGCTCTCAGTCTCCCAAGTAGCTGGGATTACAAGCACGCACCATCACACACAGCTAATTTTTGTATTTTTAGTAGAGACGGGGTTTCACCATATTGGCCAGGCTGGTCTCAAACTCCTGACCTCAAGTGATCTCCCCACCTTGGCCTCCCAAAGTGCTGAGATTACAGGTATGAGCCACCATGCCTGGCTATTTTCATTTCTTTTCTACTAAAAACAATGCTATTTCACTTTATTTAACTTAGCATAACAGCTTTTTCTTAGCAGACTATGAAATAGCATATTCTTTAACCAATGAATCCAATATCAGAGCTTGATCCTGTGATTATGACATAATATCAACTAATTCATTTCCCTTTGTAACATGAATTTAGAACATTAACCAAAGTAGTGAGTAATTCATGAAGGGGCACATTCCAAGGCATTTATAAACCTTCCAATTCTTGACATCAATTTTATGAGGCAGAAACTAGCTTTAAACTAGGTGGTTGGAGTGAGTTTAATGAATGGTCTAATTACAAGAGCGAGAGATGATTTAAGGGAAACCAACTAGGAATAGTGAAGCAGCACAGAGCTAGGAAGAGGCCTTACCTTATCCTTAAGCCCGAAGAGGGAAGGGAAACGTGGACAAAGGAATTAGAGAAAGAGCTGTAGGTGGGGAAGACAGCCTGTCCCAGAGAGTGACAGAGGGGAACCCATGGCCTGCCAAGGGGGAATTCCAAGGGAGTAAATGCCTCAGCCTCATTCTGCTGTCCTTTCAGCTGCAGCTCTTGTTTCCACATTGGCCAAAACTAACTGGAAAGAAAGGGAACCCAATGATGCTGTTGATAAAAGTCAACCTTTTTGGCCCCTGAGCAGGATGAAAAAGGATGGAGCATGAAGAATACCCAGAACCTTCCTCTAGCATATGATTCACCTCTGAAAGTTCAGGAAGTGTGAGTGAAAAATGTAAAATGGTCTCTCAGGTATAATTGTATACACATGGGACTAGAGTTGTTTGCAAAGCTGTTTTCCTGTAGAAGCATTACTATCTTATCTCTTTCCATTTTCCACCACCATTTGCAATAAGAATATTACAAATTCTACAGGACAGGATCATGCCTGTCTTGCACAGGGCTGATCGGTTTGCCCCAGAAATTGTTTTCTCATTAGCATCATTTATATCCAGATGGGCTAGAAAATCTTATACATCATCCAAGATAAGGACTCTCTCCTACCTTGGTGAAACCGATGATGAGTAAATAGCATTGCATGATTCACTTATTAACTCAGCAAACGTGTTGAGTAAGCACTCTGTATCAGGACTTGTGCCAGATACTGGAAAAAATATAGCAAGGAATTAGTCACAGCCCTCAAGGAGTTTGCCGTCTTTAGAGAGAGACAGGTCAGCAAATATTTACGGTTCCATCAGTAAATTGAGTG
This sequence comes from Trachypithecus francoisi, assembly GCF_009764315.1. NCBI lineage: Eukaryota > Metazoa > Chordata > Mammalia > Primates > Cercopithecidae > Trachypithecus > Trachypithecus francoisi. Next base: position 74,235,281 of record NW_022681472.1, on the reverse strand, counting down.
ATGGGCCACACATGGGCAGTAAAAAGCAGGGGCTACGTGCTTGTGTTTATGATCTGGTTCCATCACCTATTATCTCTGTGGCCTTAAACAAGTTACTAAACCTCGTATGTGTAATGATAACTGTGACAGATTGGTTTCCAAAAATGGCCGTAACAACTCCCATCCCACTGCAATGTGACCTTGGTACCCCCACTTCCCCACTTCCTGTCAAAGGGTGAGATTAGGTTTACTACCACTTTGAATCTGAGCATGTCCAGAGACTGCTTTAATCAAAAGACTATGGTGGTAGCAGCACTGTCAGTGCTAGATTCAGCTCAGGTTTATCTGGTCTGGTACATTCCATGTCTTGCCTTTTGGAATGCTAGCTCTATGGGATGTTTCTTCCGGAAACATAAGCACCAGGCTGTGAGAAGCCTGTTAAAGCGAACTAAACATGGCCTGAGAAGGACCCCGTACTTCTGTATTTGCGTCCTTGTGGACGAACTGTAACCTAAGGTAATAGGTAGACGAGATTGAAAACCTAATTTAGGAGTGTGCGCCTGTAACAACAGCTGAGTCTCGGACAATCCCAGCAGCCAAACCACCTATACACTGTCGAGTGTTCAAATTGTATTCAAATGACGCAAACACCAACCTGTAACCAGGCAAGCTGTTTCTGTACCTCACTTCTGTTTTCTGTACGTCACTGCTTTTTTTGGTCTATAATTTGTTTTGACCCTGAGGCATCCCTGGGGGCTGTCTGAATCTGCTGTGATTCTGGGGGCTGTCCCATTCACGAATCATTCATTGCTCAATTAAACTCCTTTAATTCAATTCGGCTGCAGTTCTTCTTTTAACGAGCCCAAGTCACAGGGAGAGGCTGTACACAGGTACTCGGTGTTAGCCCTCACTGAACTCTTCGCCCACAGACGTGTGAATGATGCATCTTGAACATTGTCCCACTCACAGCTTGATGACTCCCGCCACGGCTGCCATCTGACCAGAGCCACGTGAATGACCCCTCGCTAGGAGAACAGCCAGAAGAGCCCAGGCTACCCACAGAAATGTGAGAGGTAATCGTCTATTGATTTAAGGCCCTACATTTTGGTGATTGTTTGTTACATGGTTATAGATACTCAGAAGAGGGATGATAATAAAAGTATATACCTCATAACACTGATGTGGGGATTAAACAAGGTAACTTGCAGAGTGCTTATTACAGCACCTGGCATAGAGCAAATGTGGGAGAAATGCGACCTATTTTCAGTCTTGTATTATTGAGTTATGATTCTGTGGGATTGAGGAGGAATTCATGCTATAGCTTATGTTGTCTACAAGTGTTGGAGGGGTGGATGTGAGTTGAGGCTAGAGCAAAAGATGCCAGCACCTCCTCCGAGAGGCGATGCTTCTTCTCTGGTTGGGTGGGGAGCATCTCCTCCAGATTCTCTGTGGCACCTTCATTGTACTCACTATTCTGCATTGTAACTTCCCGGGAAAGTGTTTCAACAGCTAGGCTGGGAGCGTTCTCATAGAAGGACGTTGTCTTATTCCCAGCACCTGGCACATAGTAAACCTTCCTAAATGAATTAACTCATTCAGCTTCTGTTGCTCTGCTGAAATTTACATACTTGCCTAGTTTTACATATAATGAAAAAATGTTCCCCATGTTAGCAGAAATTAAAAAGCCATACTCCTCCTCCCTAAAAAAGCCATACTTCCAAAAGCAATGGGGTCCCCTTACTTGGACTGATATGCTTTAAATGTAAAATTCAAAATGAGTGCTGTTTCCCAAATCCTAGAAAAGGTAAAATTAATTAATTACATTTTCTGTTAGTTTTTCTTCTCATAAAATTTTCTTAAGTGATAGTTTCACTCATCTGTACAAAAATCTAGAAGTCAAATTTTTATTTTGCCCAAAAGGATATAGGTTATTATTTTGATTGCAATATACCAATACTTCTTGTGATTCTAAAAAAGAGAAAGCACTATGACTTCAGGATTAGCTACCACCTGCTGTGAGATATGTACCTAAAGCAGGTATTAAGTTTCTTTGCTCTTTCTAAACTCAGAGCTATTTTGCAGGACATGACATATGGAAGGCAGTATCAACATGCTGGTAAAGTGGCCTCATTTTCAAGGTGTATTAGTCTGTTCTCATGCTGCTATGAAGAAATACCTGAGACTGGGTAATTTATAAAGGAAAGAGGTTTAATTGACTCACAGTTCTGCATGGCTGGGGAGGCCTCAGGAAACTTACAATCGTTACAGAAGGTACCTCTTCATAGGGCAGCAGGAGACAGAATGAGAGCTGGACAAAGTGGGGAAACCCCTTATGGAACCATCAGATCTCGTGAGAACTCACTCATTGTGATGGCTAATACTGTCAACTTAATTGCCTTGAAGGATACAAAGTATTGATCCTGGGTGTGTCTGTGAGGGTGTTGCCAAAGGAGATTAACATTTGAGTCAGTGGACTAGGGAAGGCAGACCCACCCTCAATCTGGGTGGGCACAATTTAATAAGCTGTCAGCATGGCCAGAATAAAGGCAGGCAGAAAAATGTGAAAAGAGGAACTGGTCTAGCCTCTCAGCCTACATCTTTCTCCTTGCCGATTGCTTCCTGCCCTCAAACATTGGACTCCAAATTCTTCAGTTTTGGTACTTGGACTGGCTCTCCTTGCTCCTCAGCCTGCAAACAGCCTATTGTGGGACCTTGTGATCATGTGAGTTAATACTTAATAAACTCCCATATATATATTCCATATATATATTCTCTCTCTATATTCCATATATGAATATATATATATCCTATATATATATTCCATTAGTTCTGTCCCTCTAGAGAACCCTCATACACTGTGATGAGAACAGCATGGGGAAACTACCCTCATGATTAAATGATCTCCACCTGGTCCTGCCTTTGACACGTGGGGATTATTACAATTCAAGATGAAATGTGAGTGGGGACACAGAACCAAACCACATCACAAGGATAATTACTTTGGAAAGAAAATTATTTCAAATATGTATGGACTGCAACTACAACTAAGATCCATTGGTAGCTAGGTAGATACGGCGAGACAGGGTAATATGATATTGGAGTTCCATTTGTAGTTCTTTCAAAGTGTTGTGTGTAGTGGAGAAATAATAAACAGCCTTGTAGAAAAGCTTTTAATTATTTTTCCCTGGTATTAGGGTTTTATTGTTATCAAGCACTTGCATGTGTTTGCTAATCTGATCTTTAGCACACCCTAGGTAAGCATCATTGTCTGCATTTGGCCAATGAGGAAATTAAGACTAGAAGGAGAAGCTACGTGAGTGGGCAAAGGCAGGCTGAGTGGTGTTCATGTTAGGAAATCCATGGCTAACAGCCTGGCTTGGAATCCTGGCTTGTGTCTTCCCTTTAAGGGGGTACCAACAGGCCAATTACCTTCTCAGAACCACGGAGAAGCCTCATTTGTAAAATGGGATACTGATAGTACTTCCCTGGTAAACACATATGTTGAAGCTCTTAAGACAATGCCAGGCAAAGTAAGCCCACTAATAAACATTAGCAGACAGAATTGTTGTCAAGGTTCACTAGGAGAGGACAGAACAAGACCCTAGACCATCTCTCCTGTTTCCAGGGAATAGTGTTTCTCCGCGACACTACAATTGCCTCTCAAGAACCCTCTGTTGCATTTCTACAGCCTTTTACAATTTTCAAGTGATTGCACATATGGAATGCTTGATCTTAGTCCAATTTGGATTTTGCTCCTTGTTTCATAACCATAAGGGATGGATTGGGCAGGCACAATTGTTCCTATTTTTCAGATAATAAACTAAGGTTCAGTAAAATATTTGTTCAAAATGACTTCAACTCAGCACTTTTACTTCCACATGACATGTTTTTCATCCCTTTATGTTTACAACATTTTTGCTTTTGAGTTGTACTTTTCTTTGAATGGAGAGCGGCCAATGTTTTTTCCTTGAATACCTTTGTGTAACTTTTCCTGCATCTCTGATGATGATGAGGGCACTGGCAAGTTGATTTGTCTGAAGGAAGGATTGTTTGCAGGAGTTTGGGAAAGAATCCCTTGAAAACCAAAAAAGCAGTCATGTGATCTAGTTAGATTTTGGATTTAAAAATACAGATGTATTTCTAATGATATGTTTGGAATATTTTTTCTCATTGTATTGATAATGTCTCTGACATAAATGGCCTGGAACCTGAAAGAAAGATGATGGAACATGAATTTGGACTGTGGCCATCACCTTCAGAGCTCAAGTGTGGAAAATTTCACCCGGTGTGATTGCAGTCCAGGATCTACATCACCCCATTTAACAGAGTTCATGTTAACCATTTGGCTAACGTCAGTGGTGTCTAGATCTATAAGAAATCTAAGTTGGCCAGGCGCGGTGGCTCAAGCCTGTAATTCAGCACTTTGGGAGGCCAAGGTGGGCAGATCACTTGAGGCCAGGGGTTTAATATCAGCCTAGCCAACATGGTGAAACCCCAACTCTACTAAAAAAAAGAAACCTAAGTTGAGGAAGGCTGACAATAGAAGGCAGAAATGCGTAAGTGTAAGAGTCAACAATTTTGGGTTTTTATGGCTAGAGATAATTGCTTCTGCCATACCACTTCCCAGAGTGGCAAGCAAAGGTGCTAACTTCTAAGTACTTAGTGGCAGATACAATGTAGTCTTTAGACCTACTTAGACCTTGAGATAGGCAGGCAAGCAAGGAAGTTCTCAGGTGGTTGCAATTTCGACGGATTTTTTGCACTTGTTGCTAATTGACATTCTCACTACTTCTGTTGTATGATTTTGGACCACTCACATAACCTCTCTGGGCTCTAATATCCTCATTGGTAAAATTGGGATAACGTCACACTACCTCATAGGATTATTGTGAGGATAAATAAAATATCTTATGTAGGGGCTTAGCACAGTGCTTAGCTTATGGAATTTATTTAAGTTTGCCAGTTGACAGTAAAAACAAAATTATTGGCAGGGCACTGTGGCTCATGCCTGTAATGTTGGCACTTTGGGAGGCCAAGGCTGGTGGATCACTAGTGCTCAGGAGTTTGAGATCAGCCTGGTTAACATGGCGAAACTCCATCTGCACCAAAACACACACACACACATACACACACACACACACACACACAAAATTAGCCGGGCATGGTGGTGCATACCTGTAGTCCCTGCTACTCAGGAGGCTGAGGTGAGAGGATCACCTGAGCCTGCGAGGCAGCGGTTGTAGTGAGCTGAGATTGTGCCACTGCACTCCAACCTGGGTGGCAGAGCGAGACCCTGTCTTAGAACAACAACAACAAAAAAAATTAGAGAAGGGCCTTGAGACAGTGCTCGTATCCAGGGGAAGTCAGACTAGTTTTGCAAACCTCTAGTTAAAGTGTTTCAGCCTCAGAGCGTTCATTCAAGAGAGTTCCTAGCTGTTGCTGGGAGTGTGTTGCTGCTGCCTCCTTGGTGCAGGAAGTTTCGGTTACTTTTGAGATGTGGGTTAGGATAAAATTGGCATCTATGGGATTGTTTCCGTGTTTGTCAGAGGTCTGCTAGTGACTGGGTTATTAAGTCCTAAAATCTAGAGAGCAAATCAATTCTGAAACTCTTTAGAAAGTCAGCTCAGCTATCCCTACTACTTCAATAATTTTAGACTAACCCTTCTCAGCCTCGCTTTACTTATAGAATGGGGATATAATACCTTCCTTACAGGTTTAGGAAGATTGCAGGAGATGATATATGCAAAGCACCTAGTGTGGTGCCTGGCAGAAGGTGGTGAATACACATTAGTTTTCATTCTCCTGTTTACCCATCCCCAGCTGCTGTGAGTATTCAGCAGCTCACTGCTGTCTGTTCCCTTCTCAGGCAGGGAAAGCTACTTAGACCAGGAGGGTACACACCATTGGAACCAATGACAGATTACCTCAGAGGTACAAAAGACTGACCCTGGCTTTAATGTGGGATCACTCTGAAGTGTAGCTTACGTTCCAGAGAGCCCTGGTGGGTCAGACCAAGACTAGACCCTACCTGGACATTCTTGTCTCTTTCCTACTTGTCTTGCTTCATTACTGGGTCTGAAGATCTTCCTGAAGATCTCTTCTTCAATAAATCACATTTATATGCCACCCCAGTTATGGCTTCTAGGGAAGCAGACCTAAGACACTTATCAAAGGGCCCAAGCTAAAAGAATTCTCAAAGTATTTTGACAACAATTCCTACAGAAACAGGTTAAACGCCTTTTCTATCTTGGATCATGTCAAACTTCCTCCATTCGGACATGGACCCAGGGAACTTGCTGGATTATCAGGGGCCTTTCACTCGAAGAAATCCAGTGTCATATTTATTTAAGGGACTGACCTGTGGCTGTCTGTGAAGGCTATCTTGCTTCTACCTTTTGATAGTTTTTTTTTTTTTTTTTTTTTTTTTTTAGAAAATGGAGGTTATTTAGGTCCCAGAAAGGACATGTGCGATTTTCTAATGTGGGATAGCTTGGTTTGGAAATTGGTATGCCTCTAGAAGCAAATACTCTCAGACTGAAGTTAGTTGATTATTTGCACAGAGTTTTCTTTCTCTTTTCTCTGGTTTCTCATAAAGGAAGTTCTGGAGGCTGGTAATCTGAATGGAAATAAAGACTTCTGTGAGAAAACATTGAGTTTAAAAACTGTTCCATGTGGTTCAAAGTATGTTTTAGACATTTCGTAGGAAAAAGTGTGGACTTAATCATAATAGTATGATGTGGAAAAGGTTTCTGTCGGCAGAAACCCCCAGGGAGTAGCTGGAGGTTGAGCCATAACCTTAAAAGATTATGTGCAAAGACTGTTCTCACCAGATTGCTTCAAAGGAGGGAACAGGCTGACTAAAAGATGGGTGATGCTGGTGGGAATTGGGTGTGAGGGGTGTATAAAAGATTTGGAACAGTCTCTCCAGACATTAAACAAGGAATCAGCTATAAAGGGATACAAGGATTGTTAACATGCAGGCAGGTCTAGTAGAGATCTGATGGTAAGAATTTTAGTAGAGCCAAACTTATCCATTCTGTCTCATATACATTCAACAATATTAAGTGTCTTGTGTGTAATGGGGACATAGAGATGAGTAAGACCCCTCAGGGAGGTTTCTGTACTCAAAGACCCCTGGCAAATTTAGAAACAGAACCCAACTATTTCACTTAGCATAATGTCCTTCTCTGAGTCTGTTTGTGCTGCTGTAACAAAATACCTTAAATTGGGTAATTTATAAGGAGGTGGATTTTGTTTTCTCATAGTTCTGGAGGCTAAGAAGTCCAAGACCAAGGCTCTGGCAAATTCTATGTCGAGTGAGGGCTGCTGTCTCCTTCCAAGATGGCACACGCTTCTTGCTATGTCCTCGCATGGTGGAAGGGATGGAAAGGCTAAAAAGGGGATAAATGCTGTGTCCTTATTTGGTGGAAGAGCAGAAGAGAATTAAGCACTCACTCAAGCCCTTTTATAAGGGCCCTCATTCCATCCATGAGGTGTCTGCTCTGGTGACTTAATCAACTTCTAATGACCCCACCTCTTAATACTACCACATGGCCATTAAGTTTCAACATGCAAATTTTGGGAGACATATTCAGACCATAGCTGTCCTCAAAGTTCATTCATGTTGTTGCATATGGTAGGACTTCCTTCTTTATGGGTGAGTACTGTTTCATTTTATGGCTAAATACGATTCCATTATGGCTGAATAAATCTATACACCAGTTTTTCTTTATGCATTCATCTATTAATAGATATTTAGATTGTTTCCACTTATATGAAGTATGTAAAATAGTCAAACTCATAGAATCAGGAAGTAGAATGGTGGTTGCTGAGGGCTGAGGGGAGGAAGACGTGAGGAGTTGCTGTTCAATTGCATTGAAGTTTTAGATATGTGAGATGAATAAGTTCTCGAAAGCTGCTACAACATTGTACATTGTTAATGATCCTCAACTGTACACCTAAACTTTATTAAGAGATCAGGTCTCATATTATATGTTATCATCACAATTTAAGAAAGATGAAACAATGGAACCTGGGAGCATCTTGGCCTCAGACTTAACAAGAAACAGAAGTAAAAAGTTGAGTGGATAGGGATTCTAGGATTCTACAGAGAGGCTGGATTAGTAAATCAGTGTGGACAGGAGAAGATGAAAATATGGAAAAAATAGAAAGAAGCTAAAAGCTGGGGGCCTGTGACCACACTGAGCAGAGAGCAGAAAGAATTGCCAGGATAGAAAATTAGGGATAGAGAGGTTTATTTCACAGTTTGCTACCCTGAATATAGATAAATAAGGTTTAGGAAGCCCCCATTTTAACATATGTACGTTTTTTCAAACTTTCTTTCTCTTCATACATACAGAATTTTGCATGTGCTCATAAATTGCATTCCCTTCCCTGCCCAATCCAGTCCATCTGGTTCCTAAGGATTTTAAAAAAGTATTTTTAAAGCCTAGTTAGAAAAATCGGAGAGGAAAAGACAGGACTGCAGGGGTGGGAGGAGATGGAAAAGAGATATTCTTCAGCGTCTTCTCCTTTGTTGCGGAGAATATGATCCATAGATATGGCAGACGGTGAAGCCAAAAAGAAAATGTCAGTGAAGCAAGACCAACCTACATTTTAAAGAGCTGAAAAAGACACAGAAGAAGAAGCAAACCTGGCAAAATGGCAGAGAGAGAGAGAGAGGAGAGAGAGAGAGAAAGAGAGAGAGACACAAAGAGAGAGAGAGAGAGCACACAAGAAAGAGCCAGAGAGTGCACTTATACCCTAGAACAGCTGTAGGATGGGAGAATAGGAGAGAAGAATAAAGGAGATTTTTTAAAGTTTTCCTTGCATTATTGACTGAATTTTCTCTAAGAGATGAAAGTAACATATGGAATTATTTCAGTAATAATTTTTGTAACAACCATTTTATTGATTGGCATATTTATTTGAGTCTGAGCTGTATTAAACCTTGAGATTTATTCAGAATATGGAAGTTCTATCGTTGAATATAACTTCAAATTGATCCGCTGATGATCAAATATTAATTATAAATATTTCCCAGTTTATATATGCACATTGAGGATGGTAGCTAATAACCAGTTTGCTCTATGTTACAATAATAATAAGTAATAGATTTCAGGGTTGAACTCAAATTTGTTAGACTTCATAGGTTCTGAGTTTTCGGCTGTCTAAAAATGGAACAGCTCCAAATGAGAACTTAGATCAAGGAATACCCTTGTATGTGTTTGACTCTAAAAGAGAAGTGTGCAGATCATAGGAGTTAGAAAAAATGGGCAGATGTTGAGCCTACAGATGTGTAGGTGGTGGGATCTTGGCAGGTGATGGGGGAAAGAAGAGAATTATGAGCTGGATTCATAGGGCATTTATCCATCTCTCATCACAGTATCGTCACTTACTCAAATAAATATTTATTCTTTAATGAAAATGAGATAAAATCCTAGGGTCGATGGATGCCCCAAAGGAAGGGAATGGTTCAGGAAGATGGCATGAATTTACCGACGGTGGGACTGTTAGGCAGTAGTGGGCGAATAGCAGGAGAACTGTTTTCCACTATATAAAATAAGATGGGGTGGGTGGAGAGGTAAGAAGGAGAAAGTACCATTTATTTATTTATTTATTTATTTATTTTACAGTGCAAGATTTGAGATCATTTCTCTGAATCTTGTAAACTTTCCATAATGTAGTTACATTATTTTCTGACATTTAAAACTATCTTTAAAATAAAAACTATCACATGGATTCCGGAGGCTATGTCTTGATTCTGTTGTTTACTAAGTGTATGACCCTCAGCAAGTCACTGTTGGCTATCTGGTATTATTGATGTGTAGAATAAAACTTATGAGAATATCACCCAATTGAGATCATTATTAGTCGTTACCTTATTTAGAAAATATATTTGTAAAGGACTTTGCCAACTAAAAAGCATTCTACAAATGTTCGTTTTATTGATAATGAAAGACATTTTGTGTTTGTATAGCACTGTAAATATTTTTCATATTTATAATAATGTTCAATGTTGTCCCAAATTGATGCATCCTAATTTACTTATAATGTAAAATTAAGTGACTTGACTGAGGTTGCCAGGAAGTGTTAGCACCAGGATATGAGCATAGCTCTGTCTGACCTCAAAGCTCATGCTATTAATACAATCTTGTCTAGAAATGGAAATAATTGTACTGGAGTTATCCAAACTCTCTATTTCTGAACCATAAGAAAAATAAAGAATGAAAGGTAACTCTGCAAGGATATGGCATAAATCTAAAACAGTGAATGTTCTCAGAGAAAGAAGAAAAATGTGAGTATGTGCCTCTGTGTGTGTGTGTGTGTGTGTGTGTGTGCGTGTGTGCAAGTGGGTGTTGGATGTAGGAAAGAATAAAAAAGAACAAAAATAAGTTCTGCCTGGGCCAGCCAACTAAGGAAAGATGGGAAAGGAGTAGTTCTTATTTTGGAACTGAGGCTTCAGTGCAGTTGTAGCTCAAGGGTAAGGGCACCTCCTCCTCCTAGACAAATAGGGAGATGCTGGCTTGTTAATGCCAGGACTGCTCCAGAAGCCATGTGCTCACCTGGGAAGTTCAGTCAGTGAGGCGAAACACCTTTGAAATAACATTTGTTTCCTTCAACTGTTATTCTGTTATTCTTAGGAGTTGTTTTTTGTTTTGTTTTTTTCTCCCAGAAAACCACAGGCTTGAGTATTACTCTTCAATAATACCGACCAACTTGGAAATGGAATAAGGCCAGCTATGGTTACAGATTCAGTATGAAACTGTTACAAAAATCTTTAGCTCTTTGAGGAAACTGATCTTTAAACTTGATCTTTTCTCCAAAGAGAAAGAAAAATGCCATCTTCTCAGAATGGGGAAAAATATTTTCTTTCTTAAAATCCTGTTTAGAAACTTTGGGCCAACCTTTCATTCATCAAATATGCAATGTTACCAGAGTAGGATGCCCAGAGCCACAGCAGCAGGATTGCAAGAGCTTGCTACCTCTCTTCTCTAAAATGTCTCCAGCAATGCCCTCTTTCCCACTTGGCAAATGTGGACAGAGGCCCAGACCCAGCCATTGCAGTCACCTTCATAGACTAGTGATTGGAGTGATTGACGGCATCTGTTTAGTGCATACCCATTACATGCAGAGTGCTCTGTTGGGCTTACCATGATAAGTGGGAAAAAACGGAGTTGACTGTATCCTCACAGTGCTGGTTAGTTAGTTAGAGGGAGGCGTAGTGAAGTATGAGTTCTTTACTAAGGAGACTGCATGTCCAAAGGCAGGAGCTCATATAAATAATGGATTGCTGGGATGACAGGAAATGTTAGCGGGACCGACTCATTGCATACAAGCTAGGGAGTCTTAAAGGATGAAACTTGAGAATTAGGTTGCTACCAGATCATAAAGGACCTTGAACATTCTGCTAAGGGTTTTGGAATTTATTCTGCAGGCAATAGGAAGTTTTTGAGTAAGTTTAAGCAGAGGATTAGAATAATTTGAAGTTTCGAAAGTCCAAGCTGGATCAGGCACGATGGGTCACGTCTGTAATCCCAACTATTTGGGAGGCTGAGGGAGGTGAATAGCTTGAACGCAGGGGTTCAAAACCAGCCTAGGCAGGATGATGAAACCCTGTCTCTACAGAAAATACAAGAGCTATCTGGATGTGGTGGTGTGTGCCTGTGGTCCCAGCTACTCAGGAGGCTGAGATGGGAGAATCACTTGAACTCATGAGGTCAAGACTGCAGTGAGCCACGATTGTGCCACTTCACTACAGCCTGAGGCACAAACCAAAAAAAGAAAAAAAAAAAAAAAAGAGGTGGGGTGTGGTGGCTCATGCCTGTAATCCCAGCACTTTGGGAGACCGAGGTGGGCAGATCACCTGAGGTCAGGAGTTCGAGACCAGCTTCGCCAACATGGCAAAAACCCATCTCTACTAAAAATTACAAAAAAATTAGCCAGGCATGGTGGCGGGTGCCTGTAATTCCAGCTACTTGGGAGGCTGAGGCAGGAGAATTGCTTGAACCCAGGAGGCGGAGGTGGCAGTGAGCTGTGATCATTCCATTGCACTTCAGCCTGCACAACAAGAGTCAAACTCCATCTCAAAACAAAAACCACAAAATAAAAAAGAAAGAAAGTCCACATTGATGGAAAAAGGACATGTTTAGTGCTTGTCTGGAGGCTATTTCAGTGACTAGATTCAGAGAAGTCGAGTGTTTGAATTATGTCAGTGGCAGCAGAAATGCACAAGAGAGAGTCAAATGATGTTTATGAGGCAGCCTCAGTGGGACTTGGTGTGAAAGGTGAGGGAGAATGATGAGTCCAGAAAGATGTCTAGGTTTCTGGCTTGGTTTCTACATTGATGGTGCTCCAAAAGAAGGAAAGTGATATAGGAGGCATAGATTTTGTGTTTCTGGCTAAAGAGTTCAATTTCTGACATGCTAGGTTTGAGATGAATTCTCCAGCACTCTGAGATGCAACAGAGATGCACATTAACAGTTTTGTCTAGAGAACTGGGTTTTAGGAGTGAGCTCCAGGAAGGAGATATAGATCTGGGTTCACTGTCTGTGTTAAAGGCAGGAGAGTGAGTGCATGTGATCACTCAGGGGACAGAAGATTGAACTTTTGTGAACACCTTGGCAGGGGATGGGAGGTAAAAGTGGAGGAAACTAAAAAGGAGCAGCCATAGAGATAGAAGAAAAACCAGGAGGGAGTGATGCTCCAGAAACCAATTGCAGCCAGACTCTAAAGAAGGAGGAAATGGTATGCAGAGACAGATAATCTTGAAAAGGCTAATGTGTAGAGATTGATAAATATTTGTCTGTTGGATTTAGCAACAGGATGAAAATAGCTGATTTTGGCAATGGCAACTTCAGAAATGGCAAGGAAAGAGGCTGGCTCAAAACTGAGCAAAGTGAAAGGAGGTGAGAAAGTGAAAACAGTATCAAATGCTCTTTTTAAAAGTAGCTTGGCTGTGAAGAGAGTCAGAGATAAAGGGTGATGAAGAAAGAACTGTATATGTCAAAGAGACAGATTTTTAGAGCTGGAAGAGACTTGGACATGCTGTGTGCTGCTGAGAAACAGCCATTAGGAGTGGAATGCCTCAGGTGCTGATGAGAGAAGAATGGCTGGTAGAGTGAGCAACGAGATGGTCACATGTTTCATCTGCAGTCATTGTGTTTCTACTGCTTCTGTCATCTTGCTTTGTGCCTCTCTCTCTCCCCTGCTTCTTGCCTTCTTTGCTCCTTATTACTGGTCTGGTGAAATCTGTAGACAATATCTCTGTTTGTCTTGGTACCTAGGAGTGGCTACATGAGCTAGAGGGAGGCAGACGCTACTCTTATTTCCATATGCAGGACTGCCATTTATAAACCAAGAACACACAGGATCTATGTAAAGTTGATTTCCATACCCCATAACAAAAGAACACAAAGGATTCTGTATCTTTTCTACAGGCATCATATCAATAAATGCACTTGGAAGCTTGGTCCCAGGCCACTGATAATGTGGCAAGGGTAGCAATAAAGTGTCCCTTGGCTGCTGTTATTACTTTAATGGAATTGCAAATTGAAATGTAAATTTCATGTCCTATTTTCCTGAGCAGCCAGGATTCTCTAATGGAGGAAGAAAGTAGAGATCTTCATGAATTGGTCAGATAATGAGAGCTGATTCATCAGCCTTCATCACAGTATTTTACACTTGACATTTACATAGCTCAGGAGCTCTGTTGGAGTTGATTTTATGCTAAAAAGTTTAACTCAGGTTGGACACTGAAATCTTCATGAAGTTTTTGTCGAAGTGTGGTCCCCAAAGCTTAGGCAAGGTGAAGAGGGCATCCATGCAAGAGGGGCAGAGTGTGGGGCCTGACTGGGTTGAAGAAGATGTCTATGCATGGGGCGTAATGGGGATAGCACCCCCAGATGGGTGATCTAGGGTAGAATCAGGGGGAGGAGGGCATCTTCTTGAATGAGGGACCCTGGCGTGTGAAGTCAGAAACCAAGTGAGATGAGGAGGATGTTTGCATGACGATATGACCCTGGATTGAGTGTTGATGCCTGAGTGGGTGAGGGGCATTCTATATGGGGGAGGGGGTGGTGTGTAAGAGGAGAGATTTGGCACAGAAAGTGGGATTGCTCATGTATGTAAACATATTAAAGATAAGTGAGTCAGATTTCCCTGTTGGAGAAAGGAGTCACAAATATGGAAAGAAAGAATACTCAAATTAATTTGGTGGTATTGAATTGAAATTGGAAGTATATCGTGACCTTATGGTTTTCTTTCCTTTTTCTTTTTCTTTCTTTCTTTTTTTTTTTTTTTTTTTTTTGAGATGGAATCTCACTCTTGTCACCCAGCCTGGAGTGCAATGGCATGGTCTCAGCTCACTGCAACCTCCGCCTCCTGGGTTCAAGCGATCCTCCTGCCTCAGCCTCCCAAGTAGCTGAGATTACAGGTGCCTGCCGCCATGCCTGGGTAATTTTTGTATTTTTAGTAGAGAGGGGGTTTCACCATGTTGGTCAGGCTGGTCTCGATCTCCTGACCTCAGGTGATCTGCCCACCTCGGCCTCCCAAAGTGCTGGAATTACAGGTGTGAGCCACTGTGCTTGGCCAGTTTTCTCTTCTATTTTTATTTTTTGAGACAGAATTTCACTCTTGTCACCCAGGCTGGAGTGCAATGGCATGATCTCAGCTCACTGCAGCCTCAGCCTCCTGGATTCAAGTGACCTCAGCCTCCTGAGTAGTTGGGGTTACAGGCATGTGCTACCACACCCAGCTAATTTTTGTATTTTTAGTAGAGACGGGGTTTCACGATGTTAGCCAGGCTGATCTCGAACTCCTGACTTTAGGTGATCCACCCGCCTCAACCTCCCAAAGTGCTGGTGTTACAGGTGTGAGCCACTGCGCCTGGTATGGTTTTCAATACATAGAGATATATAAACAAATATAGGAATGCATGGGTATAGGTATACATATACACACACACACACACACACACACACACTCCCCATCTCTGTCCACTGAGACATCCCAGTAGCAGGAAACATGCTTAGCACCCACATCTTGGCTTCTAAATATTGTTTTCCAGTAAAATGAGCCAGGGATCCTTGAGGAAATGGCTGATTTCAGGTCTAGAGCAGGGAAAATGTAACATGAACCTAGAACATTCTCAAGGAAGCAAAGGAATGCTCAAACAATAATGGAGTCTCATCAAAGAAACATCACAGCCAGTTTGAAGGGTTTTTTAGTGGGAAGTGGGGATGACAGTAATATACATTAGTATAAATAGGTGATAATGTATACATGAGTAAAGTAAAAAACTAGATTTGATACAGACATAAATATATGAATAAATGGAAAATTTGGGGTGGAATGGAATATTTACATAGTCTTAAACCTCTTTTCTTCAAAATACGTATTAATTTGCAAGGAAAAAAATAATAGTTGAGAAGCCTAGGAAACACCATTTCAATTAAGTGATAAAATTAACATCATCAGTAGCGGGACAAATTGAAATCAGGTGCCCCCTAATAAGAGGCATTGAAGAGTTCGGCAGTGCTTTCATGCTACTTCTGCAAAGGGTGGATAGGTTGAATCTAATCATGAAAAAACATGACTATACAAACCTAAATTGAAGAATATTCCACAAAACAACTTGCTGTAACTTCCAAAAGAATTGAGATCATGAAAGTCAAGAAAAAGCAAACTGTTACACACTGAAAAAGTCTCAGGAAACTTGGTAACTAAATGCAATATATGATTTCTTTTTATTTGAATGAGATAGTTGGTGAGAGTTGAACAAGACCTGAAGATTAATGGTAGGACTGTGTCAGTCTTAACTTTCTGATTTTTTATTTTTATTTTTATTTCTTTTTTAGACAGGGTCTGGCTCTGTTGTCCAGGCTGGAGTGCAGTGGTGCAATCATGGCTCACTGCAGCCTTGACTTCCTGGGCTCAAGTGATGATCCTCCCACCTCAGCCTTCTGAGTAGTTGAGACTACCTACAGGGATGTGCTACCATGCCTGCCTAATTTTTTTTTTTTTTTTTTTTTGTAGAGTAGGAGTTTTACCATGTTGCCCAGGCTGGTTTCAAACTCCTGAGCTCAAGCAGTCTGCCTGTCTTGGCCTCCCAAAGTGCTGGAATAACAGGCATGAGCCACTATGCCAGGCCTAACTTCCTGATTCCGATGGTTGCTTTGTGGTTACAGGAGAATGTCCTTGCTTGTAGGATATGCACATTTGGGAAGTTGAAGCATCACACTTGCTTCTGAATCCTGAAGGCTTTATTAAAAAGTCTTTGAACTGTGTTTGCAGCTTTTCTGTGAGTTTGGGATTATTCCAAAATAAAAACAATATCTTTTTAAAAAGCACATTTCTCTGTTCTCACCCCTAGAGATTCTTCAGGGAGTCTTGGGCAGGGTCGTGGTGGGGCTCCTGAAATTTGTCTTTTAAAATTAATTTTTAGGAGGTATGATGCAGGGTGGTATACAGAGTCCAACTTTTGAGAATCAGTGGGCTAAACAGTGCAAACAAAAAGGGAAGTTGTCAATCAGAGAAACCTGTGAAGATCAAACCCATTTAAGTCCAATCACTGGATTGGGAGACATGAAAAACCCAGCCTTTTCCTTAAATGCTTCATACCCAACAGAACTCAAGGGAGGGCCACTCAAAAGAAGAGTCTCCTTATGTCATGAATGTGCTCATTTTTTTTTTCAGGTGAGGAAATTGAAGCCCAGAGGGTTTAAATAGGTTTTCCAAGAGTTCATTTTCCAGATTTCTGACCCCTCTGATACCTAAGTTCAGGCTCTTTTCTCCAAGTCAGATTAATCTCTTCTCCATCTCCCTACTCTTTCATTGCTAATGATCTCAGAAAGAGGTTTCAAAGTCAACCTTTTCCACATCTTCTCTCCATTTTTTTTCCTGTCATCTAGATTTTCCCTGTCAATGGCTTTCTAGACTTGGCAGCCCCCCTGCAGATCTTTGTTTGGGACTGGAGGTGTGGGTGATGGCGACACCAGGGTGTGCTTGGGTTAACTCTTTGGATACAGTGCCCAGCCTGATTTCAGGTCAGCATAACTGGCTGTTTGGACAACACAGCAGTTTTTGGCCTCAAGTGCTTCCAAGCAGAGGAAGGAAATGGTCTGAACTTCAAAGCGAGCCTTGCGTGGTGCCATAAGTTCTGATCGTTTATTAGCATGCTTTAATAGTTGTAAATTAATCTCAAATATACATGGAGGCCAGAACTAGCTGGAGGTGTGGGCACAGCCTGCTCTCACCCTTGTTTCCTGGAAATTTAGAACATTTCCCAGTTTCAGTGCTCAGAAGGTTAGGGTCAATTTGGGGGTTATGGTTATTTTCAAAGCTTTAAACAAACCCAAGCCTGTTCTTGACCAAGTTAGTGCTATTTAATTTATGCTTCATATATTTTATAAGTACTTCTTTTTTATTCATTTTTCCACTCCACGATTTGTTAAAAAGCAACTTTATTGAGGTATAATTCACATATAATAAATACAACCTTTAAAGTATATAGTTCCATGAGATTTTACAAATGTAAACACTCATGTAACCACCACCCCAATTAAGATACGGAATATTTCCATGAACGCAGACTTTTCAGTCAGTCCCTTCCTATCCAGGGACACTCACAGATAAGATTCCTATCACCATTGATTTTGCCTGTTCTAGAAGTGCATATAAATAGAATTATACAGCATGTGCTCTTTTTGACTCTGGAAATGTTTTTGAGATCCATCCATGTTTTTGCATATGTCAGTAGTTTATTATCTTCTACTTTTAATCAATCGTAAGTTTATATAATTTATATTTCTGTTTATTTTGAAATGTTTAGACCTATAGAAAAGTGGCATAATATTACAGAGTTCTTATATAGCCTACATCCAGTTTTCCCTTAACATCTAACATAATTGATACAATGATCAAAACTACGAATTAAATGTTTATAAAATACCACTAGCGAAACCATAGATTTTATTCACATATCTCTATTTTTTCCACCAATGAGCTTTTTTTTTTTAACTATACTTTAAGTTCTAGGGTACATGTGCACAACATGCAGGTTTGTTATGTATGTATACATGTGCCATGTTGGTGTGCTGCACCCATCAACTCGTCATTTACATTAGGTATATTCCTAATGCTATGCCTCCCTCCTCCCCCCTCCCCACGATAGGACCTGGTGTGTGATGTTTCCCTTCCTGTGTCCAAGTGATCTCATTGTTCAATTCCCACCTATGAGTGAGAACATGCGGTATTTGGTTTTCTGTTCTTGTGATAGTTTGCTCAGAATGATGGTTTCTAGCTTTATCCATGTCCCTACAAAAGACAGGGACTCATCCTTTTTTATGGCTGCATAGTATTCCATGGTGTATATGTGCCACCTTTTCTTAATCCAGTCTATCATTGATGAACATTTGGGTTGGTTCCAAGTCTTGGCTATTGTGAATAGTGCTGCAGTAAACATACATGTGCATGTGTCTTTATAGCAGCATGATTTATAATCCTTTGGGTATATGCCCAGTAATGGAATAGCTGGGTCAAATGGTATTTCTAGTTCTACATCCTTGAGGAATTGCCACACTGTTTTCCACGATGGTTGAACTAGTTTACAGTCCCACCAGCAGTGTAAAAGTGTTCCTATTTCTCCACATCCTCTCCAGCACCTGTTTTTTCCTGATTTTTTTGATTGCCATTCTAACTGGTGTGAGATGGTATCTCACTTATATTTATAAGGGAGAACATGTGGTATTTGTATTTTTGTTCTTCCATTACTTTGCTAAGAATGGTGGCTTCCAGCTCCATCCACGATCCTGCAAAGGACATGATCGTGCAGTGGCACAATCTTGGCTCACTGCAACCTCCACCTCCCAGGTTCAAGTGATTCTCCTGCCTCAGCCTCCTTAGTAGCTGGGACTACAGGTATACACCACTATGCTCAGCTAATTTTTATATTTTTAGTAGAGATGGGGTTTCACCATGTTGGCCAAGATGGTCTTCTTTTGACCTTGTGATCCACCCACCTTGGCCTCCTAAAGTGCTGAGATTACAGGCGTGAGCCACTGCACTTGGCCGCCACATTTTATTTATCCAGTCCACCATTGATGAAAATTTAGGTTGATTCCATGTCTTTGCAGTTGTGAATGGTGCCACAATAAACATACACATGCATGTGTCTTTATAATAGAACAACAATTTATATTCCTTTGGGTAAATACCAAGTAATAAAATTGCTGGGTGGAATGATATTTCTGTTTTAAGTCTTTGAGGAATCTCCACACTGATTTCCATAATGGTTGAACTAATTTACACTCCAACTAAACAATATATAAGCATTCTTTTTCTCCACAACCTCACCAACATCTGTAATTTTTTTGACTTTTTAATAATAGCCATTCTGACTGGTGTGAGATGGTATCTCATTGTGGTTTTGATTTGCATTTTTCTAATGATCGGTGATGTTGAGCTTTTTTTCCATATGATTGTTGTCTGCATGTATGTCTACTTTTGAAAAGTGTCTGTTCATATTTTATCCCCACTTTTTAGTGGGGTTGTTTGTTTTTTGCTTGTAAATTTGTTTAAGTTCCTCATTCAAATATACAGATGCTGGCTATTAGACCTTTCTCAGATGCATAGTTTGCAAAAGTTTTCTCCCATTCTGTAGGTTGTCTATTTGTTGATAGTTTCTTTTGCTGTGTAGAAGCTCTTTTATTTAATTAGATCCCATTTGTCAATTTTTGGTTTTTGTTGCAATTGCTTTTATTATCTTTGTCGTGAAAGCTTTGCCCATTCCTATGTCCAGAATGATACTGCCTGTGTTGTCTTCCAGAGTTTTTATAGTTTTGGGTTTTAAATTTAAGTCTTTAATCCATCTTGAGTTAATTTTTGTGTGTGGTGTAAGGAAGAAGTCCAGTTTCAATCTTCTGCATATAGCTAGTCAGTTATTTCCAGCACCACTTATTGAATAGGGATTCCTTTCCCCTTTGCTTGTTTTTGTCAGCTTTGTTGAAGATCAGATAGTTGTAGGCATGTGGCCTTATTTCTGGACTCTCTGTTTTGTTCCCATTGGTCTATGTGCCTGTTTTTTGTACCAGTACCATGCTGTTTTGGTTACTGTAGCCCTGTAATATAGTTTAAAGTCAGGTAGCATGATGCCTTCAGCTTTTTTCTTTTTGCTTAGGATTGCCATGGCAGTTTAGGCTCTTTTTCGGTTCTATATGAATTTATTGTTTTTTTCTAGTTTTGTGAAGAATGTTATTGGTAGTTTAATAGGAGTAGCATTGAATTTATAGATTGCTTTGGGCAGTGTGGCCATTTTAACGGTATTGATTTTTCCTATCCATGAACATAGAATGTTTTTCCATTTGTTTGTGTCATCTATGATTTCTTTGAACAACATTTTATAGTTCTCCTTGTAGAGATCTGCCACTTCCCTGGTTAGCTGAATTCCTAGGTATTTTATTCTTTCTGCAGTGATTGTGAATGGCTCTGATTTGGCTCTTGGCTTGACTGTTGTTTGTGTATAAGATTACTAGTGATTTTTGTACACTGATTTCATATCCTGGTACTTTGTCGAAGTTGTTTATCAACTTAAGGAGCTTCTGGGCTGAGAGTATGGGATTTTCTAGATATAAGATCATGTCATTTTCAAATAGGGATAGTTTGACTTCCTCTCTTCCTATTCGAATGCCTTTTTTTTTCTCTTGCCTGATTTCTCTGGCCAGAACTTCCTGTACTATGTTGAATAGGAGTGGTGAGATAGGGCATCCTTGTTTTGTGCCAGTTTTCAAGGTGAATGCTTCCAGCTTTTGCCCATTCAGTATGATGTTGGCTGTAGGTTTGTCATAGATGGCTTTTATTATTTTGAGATCTGTTCCTTTGATATCTAGTTTATTAAGAGTTTTTAACATAAAGGGGTGTTAATTTTATTGAAAGTCTTTTTTTGCATCTTTTGAAATAATCATGTGGCTTTTGTCTTTAGTTCTGTTTGTGTGATCAGTCACATTTATTGATTTGTGTGTGTTGAACCAGTTTGCATACTAAGGATAACACCTACTTGATTGTGGTGGATAAGCTTTTTGATGTGTTGCTGGATTTGGTTTGCCAGTATTTTGTTGAGGATTTTTGCATTGATGTTCATCAAAGATACTGGCCTGAAGTTACCTTTTCTCGTCTTGTCTCTGCCAGGTTTTGGTATCAGGGTGTTGCTGGCCTCATACAATGAGTTAGGGAGGAGTCCCTCCTCCTCATTTTTTGAAATACTTTCAGTAGAAATGGTACCAACTCTTCTTTGTACATTTGATAGAATTTGGCTGTGAATTTGTCTGGTCCTGGACTTTTCTTTGGTTGGTAAGCTATTTATTAGTGATTCAATTTCAGAGCTTGTTATTGGTCTATTCAGGGATTCAATTTCTTCCTGGCTCAGTCTTGAGAGGGTGTCTGTCCAGGAATTTACCCATTTCTTCTAGATTTTCTAGTTGATGTTCATAGAGGTGTTCATAATATTCTTTGATGATGATATATATTTCTGTGAATCAATGATTACCCCTTTGTTGTTTCTAATTTTGTTTATTTTGATCTTCTTTCATTTCTTCTTCATTAGTCTAGCTAGCAGCATATCTATTTTATTATTTTTTTCAAAAAATTAACTCATGGATTCGCTGATCTTTTGAATATTTTTTCGTGTCTCAATTTCCTTCAGTTCATCTCTGACTTTGGTTATTTCTTGTCTTCTGCTAGCTTTGGGTTGTTTTTCTCTTGGTTCTTTCGTTGCTTCAGTGGTGATGTTACACTGTTAAACTGAGACCTTTCTAACTTTTTGGTGTTGGCATTTAGTGCTATGAATTTTCCTCTCAACACGCCTTAACTGTGTCCCAGAGATTCTGATATGTTGTATCTTTGTTCTCATTAGTTTCAAAGAATTTCTTGATTTCTGCCTTAATTTCATTATTTACCCAAAAGCCATTCAGGAGAAGGTTATTCAATTTCCATGTAATTGTATAGTTTTCAGTGAATTTCTTAGTCTTGATTTCTAATTTGATTGTGCTTTGGTCTGAGAGAATGGTTGTTATGATTTCATTTCTTTTGCATTTGCTGAAGAGTGTTTTATGTCCAATTATATGATCAACTTTAGGGTATGTTTCATGTGGCAATGAGGAGAATGTATATTCTGTTGCTTTTAAGTGGAGAGTTCTGTAGATGTCTATCAGATCCATTTGATCTGGTGTTGAGTACAGATACTAAATATCTTTGTTAATTTTCTGCCTCAATGACCTGTCTAATACTGTTAGTGGAGTGTTGAAGTTTCCCACTATTATTGTATGGGAGTCTAAGTTTCTTTAGAGGCCTCTAAGAACTTGCTTTATTAATCTGGGTGCTCCTGTGTTAGGTGCTTATGTATTTAGAATAGTTAGGTCTTCTTGTTGAATTGAACCCTTTATCATTATGTAATCCCTGTCTTTGTCTTTTTTGCCCTTTGTTTAAAGTCTGTTTTGTCTTAAGATTACAACTCCTGCTTTTCATCGTTTTCCATTTGCTTGGTAGACTTTTCTACACCCCTTTATCTTGAAACTATGGGTGTCATTGCATGTGAGATGAGTGTCTTGAAGACAGCATACCAATGGGTCGTGTTTCTTTATCCACCTTGCTACACTGTGCCTATTCATTGGGGGCATTTAGCCCATTTGCATTCAAGGTTAGTGTTGATATGTGTCAATTTGACCTCATCATCATGAAGTTAGCTGGTTATTATGCAGACTTGTTTGTGTCATTGCTTTATTGTGTCACTGATCTGTGTATTTAAGTGTGTTTTTGCAGTGACTTGTAATGGTCTTTCCATATTTAGCGCTTCCTTCAGGAGTTCTTGTAAGGCAGATCTGGTGGCAATGAATTCCTTCAGCATTTGCTTGTCTGAAAAGAATCTTACTTCTCCTTTGCTTATGAAGCTTAGTTTGGTTGGATGTGAAATTCTGGGTTGAAATTTCTTTTCTTTTTTTTTTTTTTTAAATGTTGAATATTGTCCCCCAATCTCTTCTGGCTTATAGGATTTCTGCTGAGAAGTCCACTGTTTGTCTGATGGGCCTTCTTTTGCAGGTGACCTGACTTTTCTGCCTTTAACATTTTTTCTTTCATTTTATTCTGACCTTGGAGAATCTGATAATTATGTGTCTTGGGGATGGTCTTCCTGTGAAACATCTTACTGGGGTTTTCTGCATTTCTTAGATTTGAACGTTGGCCTGTCTAGCTAGGTTGGGGGATTTCTCTTGGATGATATCCTGAAATATGTTTTCTGAAGTGCTTACACTCTTCTCATATCTTTCAGGGGCACCAAGGAATTCTAGATTTCGTCTCTTTACATAATCCCATATTTCTCTAAGGTTTTGTTTGTTCCTTTTTATTCTTTTTTCTCTATTTATGTCTGATTGTCTTATTTCAGAAAGCCAGTTTTCTAGCTCTGAGATTCTTTCCTCTACTTTGTGTATTCTGCTATTAATACTTATGATTGCATTATAAAATTTCTGTAGTATGTTTTTCAGCTCTATCAGGTTTGTTCCGTTCTTTTCTATACTGGCTATTTTGTCTGTCAGCCCCTGTATTGCTTTATTATGATTCTTAGCTTCCTTGAATTGGGTTTCAACATACCCCTGCATCTTAATGACCTTCATTCCTGTTCATATTCTTAATTCTATTTCTGTCATTTCCACCAACTCAGCCTGGTTCAGAATGTTTTCTGGAGTGGTGTTGTTGTTTTGGAGGAAAGAAGACACTCTGGCTTTTTGAGTTGCAGAGTTGGTTCTTGTGCTTGCTCTTTCTCATCTTTGTTGGTTGATGTTCCCTCAGTCTTTGAAGTTGCTGACCTCTGGATGGGTTTTTAGAAATTTTATTCTATTTGATGACTTAAGGGTTTGAATGTATATGAGGTGGATTCAGCTGACTGGCTTTGTTTCTGGAAGATTTTAGGGAGGCACCACTCAGCTCTCAGCTCCAGGACTATGAGCTCTAACTCTAGAGAATTTTTGTCAGGGCCCAACTTTGCTCTCTGTCTCCTTGAGGTTAAGAATCTATTGTGCTGGGGTGGGGCGCAAGGTGCTCCTGGACTGCTGGTTACTACACTCCAATGGGTGGTGTCAGCCACAGTATTTTGTAGTGTGGTGGCAGTGGGATCCATCCTTGTTTGCACTTGCCAGCAGCAGTGGCAGCAGTGGTGGCAGTGCAGTGGGGTGCGTGCTTGTTGGCTGAAGGGAGAGTGCTAGCAGGTACCAGGGTGCCTGCCTCTGTGTGGGTATTCACTACTGTGGCAGAGGCAATGTGACTCGCAGGGCTGGAGGATGGTCCTTGCTGGCAACTGTGCATGGGGTCACACTGGTGGTTGTGTTGGTATGGGGGCAGGGTGCTGGCAGGTGCAGTTCTTTGTATGTCCTCTGTGCACCAAAGGCAGGGGTGGTTGCTCAGGGTTGGGGAGGGTCCACTGTTTTCTGTGCCTAGTTTCACTCCTGCAGCAGTACTGGCACAAAGGCAGGTTGCTGGTGGGGGTGGGACTGGCTGGCTCTGTGCCTACCAAGGCTTTGATTGCAGTGGTGGTCAGTGGCGGGAGTGGGGGAGGTGGGAGGGGTTGGGGGTAGTCTACACTCTCACTGTAGCAGTGGCAGGACAGGATATACACACACACATGTGCTGGTGGAGCAAGGAAGGGAAGAATCTTTCCATGCACACATTCAGGGAAAGCAATCTAGGGAGTTGCTTTGTGCCTGGGGGAAGATGTACTGTGGGGAGGGAATGGGTGGGCTGGTGCATGACTGTGTGGGCCACCCTGCTAGAGCTCTCTGCAGGTAAGTCATGGCCTGCCAGTGCTAGAGCTATCATGCTGGCCCCCAGGGTGCCAGAGGCTGTCCTGCAAGTAGCCGTGGCCAGCCTGGGGCCCTGGGAGAGGCCGGCAGACCAAAGGGTGCTCCAGTGCAACAGCTCATTTGATGGGCAAGACATCCCTGCAGAGTTCAGGTCTGCCAGTTCCCCTAGGGCTGAAGTCTCCTGTGGAAGGAAGTCAAGCCTGGGGAGATAGGCTTCTTTGGCGGTGCTCCGCTATGGAGACTCCCACACCAAACCCTCTGGGCTCCACATCAGCTGGCGTGCTACCCCTACCACTTCTCTAAGGAGCTCTTCCTGCCAACTCGAGTGTTTGTGGTGGTCAAGGGGTCTTTTCCTGCTGTAATTCCAGAGGCCCGTGATGAGAATGGATTTCTTCTTGACGGTTCAATTCACTGGTTCTCCCAAAATTGCTAGCGGCCAAGAGTGAGTCCTGGTGCATAGTAGCCCCATGCAGCATTCCTAGGTCCTTCCACTGAAGCCCAGCTTCTGTGTGTTTCCTCTGTCTGTTCTTGGTGCCTTCTCTCTGAAGATCTATTAGGAGTGCGCCAGTCGTCTTGGTCCCTAGGTGGCAGCTCTTCCACTGGGCTGTGTCTAGTTAGCCATTTTGCCCTCTCTGTCTTTTATATTTTTATTATCATCTAGTATGAAATAGTTTCTAATTTTCCTTGTGATTTGTTCTTTGATTAGGAGCTATTAAGAGATGTTTAACTGTTTTTTTTTTCCAATATATTGGAGATTTTGTAGATATTTGTATTGTTATTGATTTATTGATTTATTTTGAGATGGAGTTTGCCTTCTGTTGCCCAGGGTGGAGTGCAGTGGCTTGATCTTGGCTCACTGCAACCTCTGACTCCGGGTTCTAGCAATTCTCCTACGTCAGCCTCCCAGGTAGCTGGGATTACAGAGACTCACCACCACACCCGGCTAATTTTTTTTTTTTTTTTTTTGTATTTTTAGTGGAGACAGGGTTTCCCCACGTTGGTCAGGCTGGTCTCAAACTCCTGACCTCAGGTGATCCACCCACCTCGGCCTCCCAAAGTGCTGGGATTACATGTGTGAGCTACTGCACTCGGTCTGTTATTGATTTGAATTCAACTCAATAGTGATCTAGTCAGAGAATACACTCTGTGAAATGACTTTTAAAAAATATTTTTGAAGCTCGTGTTATGATCTACCACATGGGAGATCCTGGTTAATATTCCCAGGTGCACTTGAGAGAATGTGTATTCTGCAGCTATTTAGTGTAGTCTTATGCAAATTTAAATTAGATTAAATCGGTTGATAGAGTATTCACATCTTCTATATCCTTATTGTTTGTTTGTTTGTTTGTTTGTTTTGAGACAAAGAAGTCTCGCTCTGTCGCTCAGACTAGAGTGCAGTGGTGCCATCTTGGCTCACTGCAAGCTCTGCCTCCTGGGTTCACGCCATTCTCCTGCCTCAGCCTCCTGAGTAGCTGGGACTACAGGTGCCCGCCACCACGCCTGGCTATTTTTTGTTTTTTTTTTGTATTTTTAGTAGAGATGGGGTTTCACCATGTTAGGCAGGATGGTCTCGATATCCTGACCTTGTGATCGGCCCACCTCAGCCTTCCAAAGTGATGGGATTACAGGCATGAGCTACCGTGCCCGGCCTATCCTTATTGATTTTTAATACACTTATGTCAAATATGTAGAGATGTATATTAAAATCTCCAATTCTGATTGTTAATGTGTCTATTTCTCAGTTTTTGTCAATTTTTGGTTTATATTCTTGAAGCTCTAATATTAAGGGCATACACATTTTGAAGTGTTATCTTTTCTTGTTGAATTAACTATGTTGACATTATGGAGTGGTCTTCTTTTTGATGACAACTTTTATTGTAATATACTTTATCTTATTTTAAAATACATCTACATTCTTATTCTTAAGTGTTTCCACATGTTTTTCTGTACTTTTACATTCTGCATATCCATTTATACTGAAAATATTTCTCATGTAAATAGCATGTAATTGGGTCTTGCTTCAGCTCCACTGGCTGAGGGAATGTTCTACACCCTTTTTGGTAGCTCTGATGGGGGTGCTAATCAGTACCAATCAGGATGTGATCTGTTTTAGAGTAGTGTTTTGAATTTGATCTCTCTATTAAGGCCATTAAAAAACCAAGAGTCCAAGGTGATTTTACTTCTTTTCATTCCAACCCCAACCTCCTTGCTGCCATAAGACTGAGATATTGGTTTTATCAGAAGTTATATTGGGATTTTGGTTGCAGATTTGGCTCAATGTCATTAAATGCTTTGAAGGTGATTCAGGGTTCACCCTTTAGAAGTTTCCTGGGACCAAACATTGAGAACCTGTTTCACCTTAAAACTGAACTATGAAACCTTAAGATTGTTAGATTCAGGTTTTGCTAGATGGTGAGGCTTTTATACTGTGAAGTCATGAGAACTCAGAACCATAAGGCTGTAAATTCAGGAAACTTTTGCTTTCCAGCCCCACCCTCGCCTTTGCTTACTTTGAAAAATCCCCATATAAGAAAATTACTGGACAAAAAAGATTATATCTGGGGCGCCTCCATTTTCAAATCTGGCATGCCAGCCCATGGGGTTGTCAAAAGCTGGGCTACTTTCTTCTCAAAGTGATGTGTGCAACATGTGTGTCATATGCTTAAAGCTTGTGGGCTTCTTTCTCCTTTGTTCTTAATGGCTAGGAATTAGTGACAACCAGAGCAACTGTCTAGGACCCAGAACAAAAGTTAAATTTAAGACTGGCAGAACTTCATTCCTGAGTCCCGTTGAAGAGCAGAGCTACTAGCCCCTTAAACTACCAACCTGTGGGACTGTTTTGTGATAATGAATGAAATTTCATCTTCCTAATCCCACTGTAACTTGGGATCTCTTTGTTACAGCACTTCAGCCTGTACCATGTGTGATAGAGTATTACATAGATGATATGTCTTGCTTAACATATTGTACTTTGTGTTATCTAGAGATTCATGACTTTAATTTAAATCTGATTAGGCTAGGTGCTCATGCCTTTAATCCCAGCACGTTGGGAGAATGAGGTAGGAGGATCACTTGAGCCCAGGAGTTCAAGATCAACCTGGGCAACATAATGGGACCCCATCTCTACAGATGTGTGTCTGTAGTTCCAGGAACCCCCAGCTACTTGGGGGGGCTGAGGTAGGAGGATTGCTTGAGCCTGGGAGGTAGAGCCTGGAATGTACCGTGATTGTGCCACTGCACTCCAGCCTGGACAACAGAGAGAGACTCTGTCTCAACATAAAATAAAAAAGTAAAATAAAATAATAAATCCGACTATTCCTGGAAAGTTCTAAGGCATTATCTCTTCACATACTGCACTTTCTTAACTCTCTCTGTTCTGTCTTTCTGGAACTTTGATTAGAAATCAGGCATTTTAATTCTATGTTTTGTATTTCTCGACTTATATATTTTCCATGTTAGTTTCTTGTGCTACATTCACTATATCTTCTTGAGATCTATCTTTAATTGCTTCTGTTATGTCTATTTTGCTCTTTTATCCATGTATGTAGTTCTATATTTAAACAACTGTTATTTTATTCCTAAAAGTTGTGAGAGGGTGGAGCAAGATGGCCGAATAGGAACAGCTCCAGTCTCCAGCTCCCAGCGAGAGTGACACAGAAGACGGGTGATTTCTGCATTTTCAACTGATGTACCGGGTTCATCTCACTAGGGAGTGCCGGACAGTTGGTGCTGGTCAGCTGCTGCAGCCCGACAAGTGAGAGCTGAAGCAGGCCGAGGCATCGCCTCACCTGAGAAGCGCAAGGGGGAAGGGAATCCCTTTTCCTAGCCAGGGTAACTGAGGCACACAACACCTGGAAAATCGGGTAACTCCCACCCCAATACTGCACTTTACCAAGGGTCATAGCAAACGGCACACCCGGAGATTATATCCCACACCTGGCCGGGAGGGTCCCACACCCACGGAGTCTCCCTCATTGCTAGCACAGCAGTCTGCAATCTAACTGCAAGGCAGCAGCGAGGCTGGGGGAGGGGTGCCCGCCATTGCTGAGGCTTAAGTAGGTAAACAAAGCCACTGGGAAGCTCAAACTGGGTGGAGCCCACAGCAGCTCAAGGAGGACTGCCTGTCTCTGTAGACTTCACCTCTGTGGACAGGGCATAGCTAAACAACAACAACAACAAAAGCAGCAGAAACCTCTGCAGATGCAAACAACCCTGTCTGACAGCTTTGAAGAGAGCAGTGGATCTCCCAACAAGGAGGTTGAGATCTGAGAAGGGACAGACTGCCTGCTCAGTGGGTCCCTGACCCCTGAGTAGCCTAACTGGGAGACATCCCCCACTAGGTGCAGACCGACACCCCACACTTCACACAGAGGGGTACACCCCTGAGACAAAGCTTCCAAAGCAAGAATCAGACAGGTACACTTGCTGTTCAGCAATATTCTATCTTCTGCAGCCTCTGCTGCTGATACGCAGGCAAACAGGGTCTGGAGTGGACCTCAAGCAGTCTCCAACAGACCTACAGCTGAGGGTCCTGACTGTTAGAAGGAAAACTAACAAACAGGAAGGACACCCACACCAAAACCCCATCAGTACGTAACCATCATCAAAGACCAAAGGCAGATAAAACTACAAAGATGGGGAAAAAGCAAGGCAGAAAAGATGGAAATTCAAAAAATAAGAGCATATCTCCCCCTCCAAAGGAACACAGCTCATCGCCAGCAATGGATCAAAGCTGGATGGAGAATGACTTTGATGAGTTCAGAGAAGAAGGCTTCAGTCCATCAAACTTCTCAGAGCTAAAGGAGGAATTACGTACCCAGCACAAAGAAACTAAAAATCTTGAAAAAAGAATGGAAGAATGGATAACTAGAATAATCAATGCAGACAAGGCCTTAAACGAACTGACAAGATATAAAAACCACGACATGAGAAATATGTGACAAATGCACAAGCTTCAGTAACGAACTCGATCAACTGGAAGAAAGATTATCAGTGATTGAGGATCAAATGAATGAAATGAAATGAGAAGAGAAGTCCAAAGAAAAAAGAAGAAAAAGAAATGAACAAAGTCTTCAAGAAGTATGGGATTATGTGAAAAGACCAAATCTACATCTGATTGGGGTGCCTGAAAGTGAGGGGGAAAATGGAACCGAGTTGGAAAACACTCTGCAGGATATCATCCAGGAGAACTTCCCCAACCTAGTAAGGCAGGTCAACATTCAAATTCAGGAAATACAGAGAATGCCACAAAGATACTCCTTAAGAAGAGCAACTCCAAGACACATAATTGTCAGATTCACCAAAGTTGAAATGAAGGAAAAACTGTTAAGGGCAGCCAGAGAGAAAGGTCGGGTTACCCACAAAGGGAAGCCCATCAAACTAAGAGCAGATCTCTTGGCAGAAACTCTATAAGCCAGAAGAGAGTGGGAGCCAATATTCAACGTTCTTAAAGAAAAGAATTTTAAACCCAGAATTTCATATCCAGCCAAACTAAGCTTCATAAGTGAAGGAGAAATAAAATCCTTTACAGATAAGCAAATGCTTAGAGATTATGTCACCACCAGGCCTGCCTTACAAGAGACCCTGAAGGAAGCACTAAACATGGAAAGGAGCAACTGGTACCAGTCATTGCAAAAACATGCCAAAATGTAAAGACCATAGAGGCTAGGAAGAAACTGTATCAACTAACCAGCAAAATAAGCAGCTAATATCATAATGACAGGATCAAGTTCACACATAACAACATTAACCTTAAATGTAAATGGACTAAATGGTCCAATTAAAAGATACAGACTGACAAATTGGATAAAGAGTCAAGACCCATCAATCTGCTGTATTCAGGAGACCCATCTCACATGCAGAGACACACATAGGCTCAAAATAAAGGGATGGAGGAAGATCTACCAAGCAAATGGAGAACAAAAAAAAGCAGGGGTTGCAATCCTAGTCTCTGATAAAACAGACTTTAAACCATCAAAGATCAAAAGAGACAAAGAAGGACATTACATAGTGGCAAAGGGATCAATTCAACAGGAAGAGCTAACTATCCTAAATATATATGCACCCAATACAGGAGCACCCAAATTCATAAAGCAAGTCCTTAGAGATTTACAAAGAGACTTAGAATCCCATACAATAATAATGGGAGACTTCAACACCCCACTGTCAACAGTAGACAGATCAACGAGACAGAAAGTTAACAAGGATATCCAGGAATTGAACTCAACTCTGCACCAAGTGGACCTAATAGACATCTACGGAACTCTCCACCCCAAATCAACAGAATATACATTCTTCTCAGCACCACATTGCGCTTATTCCAAAATTGACCACATAATTGGAAGTAAAGCACACCTTAGCAAATGTACAAGAACAGAAATTATAACAAACTGTCTCTCAGACCACAGTGCAATCAAACTAGAGCTCAGGATTAAGAAACTCAATCAAAACTGCTCAACTACATGGAAACTGAACAATCTGCTCCTGAATGACTACTGGGTACATAACGAAATGAAGGCAGAAATAAAGATGTTCTTTGAAACCAATGAGAACAAAGATACAACATACCTGAATCTCTGGGACACATTTAAAGCAGTGTGTAGAGGGAAATGTATAGCACTAAATGCCCACAAGAGAAAGCTGGAAAGATCTAAAATTGACACTCTAACATCACAATTAAAAGAACTAGAGAAGCAAGAGCAAACACTTTCAAAAGCTAGCAGAAGGCAAGAAATAACTAAGATCAGAGCAGAACTGAAGGAGATAGAGACACAAAAAACCCTCCAAAAAATCAATGAATCCAGGAGTTGGTTTTTTGAAACGATCAACAAAATTGATAGACCACTAGCAAGACTAATAAAGAAGAAAAGAGAGAAGACTCAAACGCAATAAAAAATGATAAAGGGGATATCACCACCAACCCCACAGAAATACAAACTACCATCAGAGAATACTATGAATACCTCTACGCAAATCAACTAGAAAATCTAGAAGAAATGGATAATTTCCTGGACACTTACACTCTCCCAAGCCTAAACCAGGAAGCAGTTGAATCCCTGAATAGACCAATAGCAGGCTCTGAAATTGAGGCAATAATTATAGCCTACCAACCAAAAAAAGTCCAGGACCAGATGGATTCACAGCTGAATTCTACCAGAGGTAGAAGGAGGAGCTGGTACCATTCCTTCTGAAACTATTCCAATCAATAGAAAAAGAGGGAATCCTCCCTAACTTATTTTATGAGGCCAACATCATCCTGATACCAAAGCCTGGCAGAGACACAACAAAAAAAGAGAATTTTAGACCAATATCCATAATGAATATCAATGCAAAAATCTTCAATAAAATACTGGCAAACTGAATCCAGCAGCACATCAAAAAGCTTATCCATCATGATCAAGTGGGCTTCATCCCTGGGATGCAAGGCTGGTTCAACATATGCAAATCAATAAATGTAATCCAGCATATTAACAGAACCAAAGACAAGAACCACATGATTATCTCAATAGATGCAGAAAAGGCCTTTGACAAAATTCAACAGCCCTTCATGCTAAAAACGCTCAATAAACTAGGTATTGATGGAATGTATCTCAAAATAGTAAGAGCTGTTTATGACAAACCCACAGCCAATATCATACTGAATGGGCAAAAATTGGAAGCATTCCCTTTGAAAACTGGCACAAGACAGGGATGCCCTCTCTCACCACTCCTATTCAACATAGTGTTGGAAGTTCTGGCTAGGGCAATCAGACAAGAGAAAGAAATCAAAGGTATTCAGTTAGGAAAAGAAGAAGTCAAATTGTCCTGTTTGCAGATGACATGATTGTATATTTAGAAAACCCCATCGTCTCAGCCCAAAATCTCCTTAAGCTGATAAGCAACTTCAGCAAAGTCTCAGGATACAAAATTAATGTGCAAAAATCAAGCATTCTTATACACCAGTAACAGACAAACAGAGAGCCAAATCATGAATGAACTTCCATTCACAATTGCTTCAAAGGGAATAAAATACCTAGGAATCCAACTTACAAGGGATGTAAAGGACCTCTTCAAGGAGAACTACAAACCACTGCTCAGTGAAATAAAAGAGGACACAAACAAATGGAAGAACATACCATGCTCATGGATAGGAAGAATCAATATTGTGAAAATGGCCATACTGCCCAAGATAATTTATAGGTTCAATGCCATCCCCATCAAGCTACCAATGACTTTCTTCACAGAATTGGAAAAAAACTGCTTTAAAGTTCATATGGAACCAAAAAAGAGAACGCATTGCCAAGACAATCCTAAGTCAAAAAAACAAAGCTGGAGGCATCATACTACCTGACTTCAAACTATACTACAAGGCTACAGTAACCAAAACAGCATGGTACTGGTACCTAAACAGAGATATAGACCAATGGAGCACAACAGAGAAATCAGAAATAATACCACACATCTACAGTTATCTGATCTTTGACAAACCTGACAAAAACAAGAAATGGGGAAAGGATTCCCTATTTAATAAATGGTACTGGGAAAATTGGCTAGCCATAAGTAGAAAGCTGAAACTGGATCCTTTCCTTACTCCTTATACGAAAATTAATTCCAGATGGATTAGAGACTTAAATGTTAGACCTACTACCATAAAAACCCTAGAAGAAAACCTAGGTAATACCATTCAGGACATAGGCATGGGCAAGGACTTGATGTCTAAAACACCAAAAGCAACGGCAGCAAAAGCCAAAATTGACAAATGGGATCTAATTAAACTAAAGAGCTTCTGCACAGCAAAAGAAACTACCATCAGAGTGCACAGGCAACCTACAGAATGGGAGAAAATTTTTGCAATCTACTTATCTGACAAAGGGCTAATATCCAGAATCTACAAAGAACTCAAACAGATTTACAAGAAGAAAACAAACAACCCCATCAAAAAGTGAGCAAAGGATATGAACAGACATTTCTCAAAAGAAGACATTCATACAGCCAACAGACACATGAAAAAATGCTCATCATCACTCGCCATCAGAGAAACGCAAATCAAAACCACAATGAGATACCATCTCACACCAGTTAGAATGGCAATCATTAAGAAGTCAGGCAACAACAGGTGCTGGAGAGGACGTGGAGAAATAGGAACACTTTTACACTGTTGGTGGGATTGTAAACTAGTTCAACCATTATGGAAAACAGTATGGCGATTCCTCAAGGATCTAGAACTAGAAGTATCATATGACCCAGCCATCCCATTACTGGGTATATACCCAAAGGATTATAAATCATGCTGCTATAAAGACACATGCACACGTTTGTTCATTGCGGCACTATTCACAATAGCAAAGACTTGCTATCAACCTAAATGTCCATCAGTGACAGACTGGATTAAGAAAATGTGGCACATATACACTATGCAATACTATGCAGCCATAGTATTCCATAAAGGAATTCTTTAGTATTCCATAGTATTCCAAAAAAGGATGAGTTTGTGTCCTTCGTAGGGACATGGATGCAGCTGGAAACCATCATTCTCAGCAAACTATCGCAAGAACAGAAAACCAAACACTGCATGTTCTCACTCATAGGTGGGAACTGAACAATGAGATCACTTGGACTCGGGAAGCAGAACATCACACACCAGGGCCTATCATGGGGAGGGGGGAGGGGGGAGGGATTGCATTGGGAGTTATACCTGATGTAAATGACAAGTTGATGGGTGCTGATGAGTTGATGGGTGCAGCACACCAACATATGTAACAAGTATGGCACAAGTATACATATGTAACAAACCTGCACGTTACTCACATGTACACTAGAACTTAAAGTATAATAAAAAAAAAAAGTTGTCTTTGTTGTTTTCCAAGTCTGTGGGCTCATTATTTTGCTCTTTGACTAATTTTTATCTTAGCTTTATTTAAACTGTCTATACCTAGCTATTTTATATTCTGTGTCTGACAATTCTAATATCTATAGTAGTAAAGTCTCAAAATCATAGATTTGTTGCTTCTAATGACTTTCACTCATGGTGGCTTATCTTGTGTGTTTGGAGATCTTTGAGTATAAGCTCAGATATAGTTGGTTTTAATTTGTGGGGATTCTCAGAATCTAAGCTAAGGATACTTTCTTCCAGAGAAAATGTGTATTTGCTATTATTTGAAGGCAGAGGTTGCTCTTAACTTTGGGTGACTGGTCTTAATGCAGTTTCAGCTTTTGCCTTTTCTTACTTGTCCCTCAATCAGTTTGAGATTATCCTTCATTTTTCTTCATTGTTTTTTTAAAGGAGAACTTGAAGTTTACCTTTTCTTCCTCCATTTAGAAGGTATATTTTTATGCAGGATTAATTGTTTTGTAGAAAATAGGCTTCCAATCGTGAAAATTTATGGCCTGTCCTTTTAAATTTGTTTTTTATTTATTTATTTATTTTATTATACTTTAAGTTCTAGGGTACAT
This sequence comes from Trachypithecus francoisi, assembly GCF_009764315.1. Classification (NCBI taxonomy): domain Eukaryota; kingdom Metazoa; phylum Chordata; class Mammalia; order Primates; family Cercopithecidae; genus Trachypithecus; species Trachypithecus francoisi. The sequence continues at coordinate 74,200,029 of NW_022681472.1, read as the reverse complement.
GTGCATAACGTTTATATCATGTATAACTCCCCAATGCAATCCCTCCCTCCTCCCCCCTCCCCATGATAGGCCCCAGTGTGTGATGTTCCCCTTCCCGAGTCCAAGTGATCTCATTGTTCAGTTCCCACCTATGAGTGAGAACATGCGGTGTTTGGTTTTCTCTTCTTGTGATAGTTTGCTAAGAATGATGGTTTCCAGCTGCATCCATGTCCCTACAAAGGACGCAAACTCATCCTTTTTGATGGCTGCATAGTATTCCATGGTGTATATGTGCCACATTTTCTTCATCCAGTCTGTCACAGATGGACATTGGGTTGATTCCAAGTCTTTGCTATTGTGAATAGTGCCGCAATAAACAAACGCGTGCATGTGTCTTTGTAGTAGAGTAATTTATAATCCTTTGGGTATATACCCAGTAGTGGGATGGCTGGGTCATATGGTACATCTAGTTCTAGATCCTTGAGGAATCGCCATACTGTTTTCCATAATGGTTGTACTAGTTTACAATCCCACCAACAGTGTAAAAGTGTTCCTATTTCTCCATATCCTCTCCAGCACCTATTGTTGCCTGACTTCTTAATGATTGCCATTCTAACTGGTGTGAGATGGTATCTCATTGTGGTTTTGATTTGCATTTCTCTGATGGCGAGTGATGACGAGCATTTTTCATGTGTCTGTTGGCTGTATGGATGTCTTCTTTTGAGAAATGTCTGTTCATATCCTTTCCCCACTTTTTGATGGGGTTGTTTGTTTTTTTCTTGTATATTTGTTTGAGTTCTTTGTAGATTCTGGATATTAGCCTTTGTCAGATGAGTAGGTTGCAAAAATTTTCTCCATTCTGTAGGTTGCCTGTTCACTCTGATGGTAGTTTCTTTTGCTGTGCAGAAGCTCTTTAGTTTAATTAGATCCCATGTGTCAATTTTGGCTTTTGCTGCCGTTGCTTTTGGTGTTTTAGACATGAAGTCCTTGCCCATGCCTATGTCCTGAATGGTACTACCTAGATTTTCTTCTAGGGTTTTTATGGTATTAGGTCTAACATTTAAGTCTCTAATCCATCTGGAATTAATTTTCGTATAAGGAGTAAGGAAAGGATCCAGTTCAGCTTTCTACTTATGGCTAGCCATTTTCCCAGCACCATTTATTAAATAGGGAATCCTTTCCCCATTTCTTGTTTTTGTCAGGTTTGTCAAAGATCAGATGGCTGTAGATGTGTGGTATTATTTCTGAGGACTCTGTTCTGTTCCATTGGTCTATTTCTCTGTTGTGGTACCAGTACCATGCTGTTTTGGTTACTGTAGCCTTGTAGTATAGTTTGAAGTCAGGTAGCGTGACGCCTCCAGCTTTGTCCTTTTGACCTAGGATTGTCTTGGCAATGCGGGCTCTTTTTTGGTTCCATATGAACGTTAAAGCCGTTTTTTCCAATTCTGTGAAGAAAATCATTGGTAGCTTGATGGGGATGGCATTGAATCTATAAATCACCTTGGGCAGTATGGCCATTTTCACGATATTGATTCTTCCTATCCATGAGCATGGTATGTTCTTCCATTTGTTTGTGTCTCTTTTATTTCACTGAGCAGTGGTTTGTAGTTCTCCTTGAAGAGGTCCTTTACATCCCTTGTAAGCTGGATTCCTAGCTATTTTATTCTCTTTGAAGCAATTGTGAATAGAAGTTCATTCCTGATTTGGCTCTCTGCTTGTCTGTTACTGGTGTATAAGAATGCTTGTGATTTTTGCACATTAATTTGTATCCTGAGACTTTGCTGAAGTTGCTTATCAGCTTAAGGAGATTTTGGGCTGAGACGATGGGTTTTCTAAATATACAATCATGTCATCTGCAAACAGGGACAATTGACTTCTTCTTTTCCTAACTGAATACCCTTGATTTCTTTCTCTTGTCTGATTGCCCTAGCCAGAACTTCCAACACTATGTTGAATAGGAGTGGTGAGAGAGGGCATCCCTGTCTTGTGCCAGTTTTCAAAGGGAATTTTTCCAGTTTTTGCCCATTCAGTATGATATTAGCTGTGGGTTGTCATAAATAGCTCTTATTATTTTGAGGTACGTTCCATCAATACCGAATTTATTGAGCGTTTTTAGCATAAAGGGCTGTTGAATTTGTCAAAAGCCTTTTCTGCATCTATTGAGATAATCATGTGGTTCTTGTCTTTGGTTCTGTTATATGCTGGATTACGTTTATTGATTTGCAAATGTTGAACCAGCCTTGCATCCCAGGGATGAAGCCCACTTGATCATGGTGGATAAGCTTTTGATGTGTGCTGAATCCGGTTTGCCAGTATTTTATTGAGAATTTTTGCATCAATGTTCATCAGGGATATTGGTCTAAAATTCTCTTTTTTTGTTGTGTCTCTGCCAGGCTTTGGTATCAGGATGATGTTGGCCTCATAAAATAAGTTAGGGAGGATTCCCTCTTTTCTATTGATTGGAATAGTTTCAGAAGGAATGGTACCAGCTCCTCCTTGTATCTCTGGTAGAATTCAGCTGTGAATCCATCTGGTCCTGGACTTTTTTTCGTGGGTAGGCTATTAATTGTTGCCTCAATTTCAGAGCCTGTTATTGGTCTATTCAGGGATTCAACTTATTCCTGGTTCAGTCTTGGGAGAGTGTAAGTGTCCAGGAAATTATCCATTTCTTCTAGATTTTCTAGTTGATTTGCGTAGAGGCATTTATAGTATTCTCTGATGGTTGTTTGTATTTCTGTGGGGTCGGTGGTGATATCCCCTTTATCATTTTTTATTGCGTCTATTTGATTCCTCTCTCTTTTCTTCTTTATTAGTCTTGCTAGCGGTCTGTCAATTTTGTTGATCTTTTCAAAAAACCAACTCCTGGATTCATTGATTTTTTGGAGGGTTTTTTGTGACTCTCTCTCCTTCAGTTCTGCTCTGATCTTAGTTATTTCTTGCCTTCTGCTAGCTTTTGAATGTGTTTGCTCTTGCCTCTCTAGTTCTTTTAATTGTGATGTTAGAGTGTCAATTTTAGATCTTTCCTGCTTTCTCTTGTGGGCATTTAGTGCTATAAATTTCCCTCTACACACTGCTTTAAATGTGTCCCAGAGATTCAGGTATGTGTATCTTTGTTCTCATTGGTTTCAAAGAACATCTTTATTTCTGCTTTCATTTCGTTATGTACCCAGTAGTCATTCAGGAGCAGGTTGTTCAGTTTCCATGTAGTTGAGTGGTTTTGATTGAGTTTCTTAGTCCTGAGTTCTAGTTTGATTGCACTGTGGTCTGAGAGACAGTTTGTTATAATTTCTGTTCTTTTACATTTGCTGAGGAGTGCTTTACTTCCAATTATGTGGTCAATTTGGAATAAGTGCGATGTGGTGCTGAGAAGAATGTATATTCTGTTGATTTGGGGTGGAGAGTTCTATAGATGTCTATTAGGTCCGCTTGGTGCAGAGATGAGTTCAATTCCTGGATATCCTTGTTAACTTTCTGTCTCGTTGATCTGTCTAATGTTGACAGTGGAGTGTTGAAATCTCCCATTATTATGTATGGGAGTCTAAGTCTCTTTGTAGGTGTCTAAGGACTGCTTTATGAATCTGGGTGCTCCTGTATTGGGTGCATATATATTTAGGATAGTTAGTTCTTCTGTTGAATTGATCCCTTTACCATTATGTAATGGCCTTCTTTGTCTCTTTTGATCTTTGATGGTTTAAAGTCTGTTTTATCAGAGACTAGGATTGCAACCCCTGCTTTTTTTTGTTCTCCATTTGCTTGGTAGATCTTCCTCCATCCTTTATTTTGAGCCTATGGTGTCTCTGCATGTGAGATGGGTCTCCTGAATACAGCAGACTGATGGGTCTGACTCTTGATCCAGTTTGCCAGTCTGTGTCTTTTAATTGGAGCATTTAGTCCATTGACATTTAAGGTTAATATTGTTATGTGTGAACTTGATCCTGTCATTATGATATTAACTGGTTATTTTGCTCATTAGTTGATGCAGTTTCTTCCTAGCCTCGATGGTCTTTACATTTTGGCATGTTTTTGCAATGGCTGGTACGGTTGTTCCTTTCCATGTTTAGGGCTTCCTTCAGGGTCTCTTGTAAGGCAGGCCTGGTGGTGACAAAATCTCTCAGCATTGCTTATCTGTAAAGGATTTTATTTCTCCTTCACTGATGAAGCTTAGTTTGGCTGGATATGAAATTCTGGGTTTAAAATTCTTTTCTTTAAGAACGTTGAATATTGGCCCCCACTCTCTTCTAGCTTGTAGAGTTTCTGCCGAGAGATCTACTGTTAGTCTGATGGGCTTCCCTTTGTGGGTAACCGACCTTTCCCACTCATGGTGGATACATACCACTGTAACCCAGGGTCCCCAAGTTTTTGGGGGTACAACTGTGAAAAAGTAACCATGTGTAACTGTTGCACCTTGAGTTCTTGTTTTTTCAAAAAGTTCCAGGAAGAAACTCAGCCCCAGAAAAACAAAAAACAATTGGATCCAGAGATGCCTGAATTGGAGATGAATTTTGGCGAACTCATTGCCATACTAAAAGCCCTGGCCAAGGAGGAGCTTACTCACCATTTTCTATATATGCGACACATGTGGAAGAATGATCAGTGACTGCACTTGAGCTGACTTGACTCCATCTCTGCATACAATGACTCAGCCAGCCAGCCTCATAACAGCCCTGTTTTCACCATTGTTCTAGGAGGCATTGTTTTGGGGAACTGTCTGTGGTGTCCTCCTTCCTTGTTGCAAATAATAAAATCCCTTTATTAAGCCCTTCTTGGTCATGGTCATTGGGCTGTCACCTGCCAAGCAATTGAATCTATCCGTTGTGTGGGTAACACCACCTCTTACTTTTCCTGTACCTTTACACTCCAGTACAGGGCCTGGTGCCCAATAAATGCTGGTTGAAAAATTTTCTGTCTTTCATATCTTCTGTGGCTTGCACATAATTGGAGACTTGGAGATAAAGTGATAAATGAAGAAATCGCTAGAGTCACAAGAGGAACAAGAAGTTCAGTTTCTTCTTTGGAAATATTCCAAATACAATTATTTGTGGAAGGATTTCTGACTGGTATGAAGAATGGAGATAAGGGGCAGGACATTTACATTTTAATTTGCTAGGAAAAATAAAAAAATAGCTAAGCAAATGTAGATATAAAGAGCTTTTTGTTTTCAAAACTAGTTTTTGCCCTAAGATGATAAATCACTCGAATGTGTACAAATAAATATATGCAACTATAATGCCCCCTAGTGGTCACTTTCTGCCAGAGCAAAGAAGAAAATTGAGGTGGTATTCAACAAATAGGTGTGTTGGGTATTCTGAAATGCAGAGACTACGGTTTTTTTTTTTTGAAGTCAAAGTTGCCCATGCAGAAATCCAAGAAAGTTTCCCTTTCCCCAGAAAACATTCCAATCACTCATAAATGTACATAATATTGGCCGAAGAAATAAAACCTACTTCATTATAAAAAATCATATACAAACTAAAATTTTTCTTTCTTTCCACCAACATATTGACATTTGCTGTCTGACAGTCAGAAAGGTTAATTACTCATGACTTGTGCTCCCAAAGTGCTCAGAATATTATGGGGTTTACAACATCATAAACAAAAACTACTACTCACTGGGATAAATTCAATAATATGAATTCGCATAAAATTAAAAGAAAGGAGAGAGGGCAGGTCAAGGATGGTATAAAAGGGAGCTGGCCTTTGATTTATGCTTTATTTTATTTTATTTATTTATTTATTTATTTATTTTTATTTATTTTTTTTTTAATTATACTTTAAGTTCTAGGGTACATGTGCATGACGTTTATATCATGTATAACTCCCCAATGCAATCCCTCCCTCCTCCCCCTCCCCATGATAGGCCCCAGTGTGTGATGTTCCCCTTCCCGAGTCCAAGTGATCTCATTGTTCAGTTCCCACCTATGAGTGAGAACATGCGGTGTTTGGTTTTCTCTTCTTGTGATAGTTTGCTAAGAATGATGGTTTCCAGCTGCATCCATGTCCCTACAAAGGACGCAAACTCATCCTTTTTGATGGCTGCATAGTATTCCATGGTGTATATGTGCCACATTTTCTTAATCCAGTCTGTCACAGATGGACATTTGGGTTGATTCCAAGTCTTTGCTATTGTGAATAGTGCCGCAATAAACAACGTGTGCATGTGTCTTTGTAGTAGAGTAATTATAATCCTTTGGGTATATACCCAGTAGTGGGATGGCTGGGTCATATGGTACATCTAGTTCTAGATCCTTGAGGAATCGCCATACTGTTTTCCATAATGGTTGAACTAGTTTACAATCCCACCAACAGTGTAAAAGTGTTCCTATTTCTCCACATCCTCTCCAACACCTGTTGTTTCCTGACTTCTTAATGATTGCCATTCTAACTGGTGTGAGATGGTATCTCATTGTGGTTTTGATTTGCATTTCTCTGATGGCCAGTGATGATGAGCATTTTTTCATGTGTCTGTTGGCTGTATGGATGTCTTCTTTTGAGAAATGTCTGTTCATATCCTTTCCCCACTTTTTGATGGGGTTGTTTGCTTTTTTCTTGTATATTTGTTTGAGTTCTTTGTAGATTCTGGATATTAGCCCTTTGTCAGATGAGTAGGTTGCAAAAATTTTTTCCCATTCTGTAGGTTGCCTGTACACTCTGATGGTAGTTTCTTTGCTGTGCAAAAGCTCTTTAGTTTAATTAGATCCCATGTGTCAATTTTTGCTTTTGCTGCCGTTGCTTTTGGTGTTTTAGACATGAAGTCCTTGCCCATGCCTATGTCCTGAATGGTACTACCTAGATTTTCTTCTAGGGTTTTTATGGTATTAGGTCTAACATTTAAGTCTCTAATCCATCTTGAATTAATTTTCGTATAAGGGGTAAGGAAAGGATCCAGTTTCAGCTTTCTACTTATGGCTAGCCAATTTTCCCAGCACCATTTATTAAATAGGGAATCCTTTCCCCATTTCTTGTTTCTCTCAGGTTTGTCAAAGATCAGATGGCTGTAGATGTGTGGTATTATTTCTGAGGACTCTGTTCTGTTCCATTGGTCTATATCTCTGTTGTGGTACCAGTACCATGCTGTTTTGGTTACTGTAGCCTTGTAGTATAGTTTGAAGTCAGGTAGCGTGACGCCTCCAGCTTTGTCCTTTTGACTTAGGATTGTCTTGGCAATGCGGGCTCTTTTTTGGTTCCATATGAACTTTAAAGCCGTTTTTTCCAATTCTGTGAAGAAAGTCATTGGTAGCTTGATGGGGATGGCATTGAATCTATAAATCACCTTGGGCAGTATGGCCATTTTCACGATATTGATTCTTCCTATCCATGAGCATGGTATGTTCTTCCATTTGTTTGTGTCCTCTTTGATTTCACTGAGCAGTGGTTTGTAGTTCTCCTTGAAGAGGTCCTTTACATCCCTTGTAAGCTGGATTCCTAGGTATTTGATTCTCTTTGAAGCAATTGTGAATGGAAGTTGATTCCTGATTTGGCTCTCTGCTTGTCTGTTACTGGTGTATAAGAATGCTTGTGATTTTTGCACATTAATTTTGTATCCTGAGACTTTGCTGAAGTTGCTTATCAGCTTAAGCAGATTTTGGGCTGAGACAATGGGGTTTTCTAAATATACAATCATGTCATCTGCAAACAGGGACAATTTGACTTCTTCTTTTCCTAACTGGATACCCTTGATTTCTTTCTCTTGCCTGATTGCCCTAGCCAGAACTTCCAACACTATGTTGAATAGGAGTGGTGAGAGAGGGCATCCCTGTCTTGTGCCAGTTTTCAAAGGGAATTTTTCCAGTTTTTGCCCATTCAGTATGATATTAGCTGTGGGTTTGTCATAAATAGCTCTTATTATTTTGAGGTACGTTCCATCAATACCAAATTTATTGAGCGTTTTTAGCATAAAGGGCTGTTGAATTTTGTCAAAAGCCTTTTCTGCATCTATTGAGATAATCATGTGGTTCTTGTCTTTGGTTCTGTTTATATGCTGGATTACGTTTATTGATTTGCAAATGTTGAACCAGCCTTGCATCCCAGGGATGAAGCCCACTTGATCATGGTGGATAAGCTTTTTGATGTGCTGCTGAATCCGGTTTGCCAGTATTTTATTGAGGATTTTTGCATCGATGTTCATCAGGGATATTGGTCTAAAATTCTCTCTTTTTGTTGTGTCTCTGCCAGGCTTTGGTATCAGGATGATGTTGGCCTCATAAAAAGAGTTAGGGAGGATTCCCTCTTTTTCTATTGATTGAAATAGTTTCAGAAGGAATGGTACCAGCTCCACCTTGTACCTCTGGTAGAATTCAGCTGTGAATCCATCTGGTCCTGGACTTTTTTTGGTGGGTAGGCTATTAATTGTTGCCTCAATTTCAGAGCCTGTTATGGTCTATTCAGGGATTCAACTTCTTCCTGGTTTAGTCTTGGGAGAGTGTAAGTGTCCAGGAAATTATCCATTTCTTCTAGATTTTCTAGTTGATTTGCGTAGAGGTGTTTATAGTATTCTCTGATGGTAGTTTGTATTTCTGTGGGGTCGGTGGTGATATCCCCTTTATCATTTTTTATTGCGTCTATTTGATTCCTCTCTCTTTTCTTCTTTATTAGTCTAGCTAGCGGTCTGTCAATTTTGTTGATCTTTTCAAAAAACCAACTCCTGGATTCATTGATTTTTTGGAGGGTTTTTTGTGTCTCTATCTCCTTCAGTTCTGCTCTGATCTTAGTTATTTCTTGCCTTCTGCTAGCTTTTGGATGTGTTTGCTCTTGCCTCTCTAGTTCTTTTAATTGTGATGTTAGAGTGTCAATTTTAGATCTCTCCTGCTTCTCTTGTGGGCATTTAGTGCTATAAATTTCCCTCTACACACTGCTTTAAATGTGTCCCAGAGATTCTGGTATGTTGTATCTTTGTTCTCATTGGTTTCAAAGAACATCTTTATTTCTGCTTTCATTTCGTTATGTACCCAGTAGTCATTCAGGAGCAGGTTGTTCAGTTTCCATGTAGTTGAGCAGTTTGGATTGAGTTTCTTAGTCCTGAGTTCTAGTTTGATTGCACTGTGGTCTGAGAGACAGTTTGTTATAATTTCTGTTCTTGTACATTTGCTGAGGAGTGCTTTACTTCCAATTATGTGGTCAATTTTGGAATAAGTGCGATGTGGTGCTGAGAAGAATGTATATTCTGTTGATTTGGGGTGGAGAGTTCTATAGATGTCTATTAGGTCCACTTGGTGCAGAGATGAGTTCAATTCCTGGATATCCTTGTTAACTTTCTGTCTCGTTGATCTGTCTAATGTTGACAGTGGAGTGTTGAAGTCTCCCATTATTATTGTATGGGAGTCTAAGTCTCTTTGTAGGTCTCTAAGGACTTGCTTTATGAATCTGGGTGCTCCTGTATTGGGTGCATATATATTTAGGAGAGTTAGCTCTTCCTGTTGAATTGATCCCTTTACCATGATGTAATGGCCTTCTTTGTCTCTTTTGATCTTTGATGGTTTAAAGTCTGTTTTATCAGAGACTAGGATTGCAACCCCTGCTTTTTTTTGTTCTCCATTTGCTTGGTAGATCTTCCTCCATCCCTTTATTTTGAGCCTATGTATGTCTCTGCATGTGAGATGGGTCTCCTGAATACAGCAGACTGATGGGTCTTGACTCTTGATCCAGTTTGCCAGTCTGTGTCTTTTAATTGGAGCATTTAGTCCATTGACATTTAAGGTTAATATTGTTATGTGTGAACTTGATCCTGTCATTATGATATTAACTGGTTATTTTGCTCGTTAGTTGATGCAGTTTCTTCCTAGCCTCGATGGTCTTTACATTTTGGCATGTTTTTGCAATGGCTGGTACCGCTTGTTCCTTTCCATGTTTAGGGCTTCCTTCAGGGTCTCTTGTAAGGCAGGCCTGGTGGTGACAAAATCTCTAAGCATTTGCTTATCTGTAAAGGATTTTATTTCTCCTTCACTGATGAAGCTTAGTTTGGCTGGATATGAAATTCTGGGTTGAAAATTCATTTCTTTAAGAACGTTGAATATTGGCCCCCACTCTTTTCTGGCTTGTAGAGTTTCTGCTGAGAGGTCTGCTGTTATTCTGATGGGCTTCCCTTTGTGGGTAACCCGACCTTTCTCTCTGGCTGCCCTTAAGATTTTTTCCTTCATTTCAACTTTGGTGAATCTGGCAATTATGTGTCTTGGAGTTGCTCTTCTGGAGGAGTATCTTTGTGGCGTTCTCTGTATTTCCTGAATTTGAATGTTGGCCTGCCCTACTAGGTTGGGGAAGTTCTCCTGGATGATATCCTGAAGAGTGTTTTCCAACTTGGTTCCATTTTCCCCCTCACTTTCAGGCACCCCAATCAGACGTAGATTTGGTCTTTTTACATAATCCCATACTTCTTGCAGGCTTTGTTCATTTCTTTTTCTTCTTTTTTCTTTTGGTTTCTCTTCTCGCTTCATTTCATTCATTTGATCCTCAATCGCTGATACTCTTTCTTCCAGTCGATCGAGTCGGTTACTGAAGCTTGTGCATTTGTCACGTATTTCTCGTGTCATGGTTTTCATCTCTGTCATTTCGTTTATGATCTTCTCTGCATTAATTAATCTAGCTGTCAATTCTTCCACTTTTTTTTCAAGATTTTTAGTTTCTTTGCGCTGGGTACGTAATTCCTCCTTTAGCTCTGAGAGGTTTGATGGAGTGAAGCCTTCTTCTCTCATCTCGTCAAAGTCATTCTCTGACCAGCTTTGATCCGTTGCTGGCGATGGGCTGCGCTCCTTTGCAGGGGGAGATGCGCTCTTATTTTTTGAATTTCCAGCTTTTCTGCCCTGCTTCTTCCCCATCTTTGTGGTTTTATCTGTCTCTGGACTTTGATGATGGTGACGTACGGATGGGGTTTTGGTATAGGTGTCCTTCCTGTTTGATAGTTTTCCGTCTGACAGTCAGAAGGACTGTCTGTTGGTCTGTTGGAGATTGCTTGAGGTCCACTCCAGACCCTGTTTGCCTGGGTATCAGCAGCAGAGGTTGCCGAAGATAGAATATTGCTGAACAGCGAGTGTACCTGTCTGATTCTTTCTTTGGAAGTTTCCTCTCAGGGGTGACGCCACCCTGTGAGGTGTGGGGTGTCAGACTGCCCCTAGTGGGGGATGTCTCCCAGCTAGGCTACTCAGGGGTCAGGGACCCACCTGAGCAGGCAGTCTGTCCGTTCTCGGATCTCAACCTCCGCGTTAGGAGATCCACGGCTCTCCCCAAAGCTGTCAGACAGAGTCGTTCGCATCTGCACCGCCCCCGCTCTTTCCCCTAATGGGCTGCAGCTGTGCGCTGTCCGCAGAGGTAGAGTCTACAGAGACAGGCAGGCTTCCTTGAGCTGCTGTGAGCTCCACCCAGTTCGAGCTTCCCAGCGGCTTTGTTTACCTACTTAAGCCTCAGCAATGGCGGGCGCCCCTCCCCCAGCCTCGCTGCTGCCTTGCGGATAGATCGCCGCAGACGGCTGTGTTAGCAGTGAGGGAGGCTCCGTGGGCGTGGGACCCTCCCGGCCAGGTGTGGGATATATTCTCCTGGTGTGCCTGTTTCCTTAAAGCGCAGTATTGGGGTGGGAGTTACCCGATTTTCCAGGTGTTGTGTGTCTCAGTTCCCCTGGCTAGGAAAAAGGGATTCCTTTCCCCCTTGCGCTTCCAGGTGAGGCGATGCTCGCCCTGCTTCAGCTCACGCTGGTCAGGCTGCAGCAGCTGACCAGCACCGATTGTCCGGCACTCCCTAGCGAGATGACCCCAGTACCTCAGTTGAAAACGCAGAAATCACCGGTCTTCTGTGTCGCTCGCGCTGGGAGTTGGAGACTGGAGCTGCTCCTATTCGGCCATCTTGCTCCGCCCCTCCTATTTATTTATTTTTTGAGACAGAGTCTCGCTCTGTCACCCAGGCTGGAGTGCTGTGGCCGGATCTCAGCTCACTGCAAGCTCCGCCTCCCGAGTTCACGCCATTCTCCTGTCTCAGCCTCCCGGGTAGCTGGGACTACAGGCGCCCGCCACCTCGCCCGGCTAGTTTTTTGTATTTTTTAGTAGAGACGGGGTTTCACCGTGTTAGCCAGGATGGTCTCGATCTCCTGACCTCGTGATCCGCCCGTCTCGGCCTCCCAAAGTGCTGGGATTACAGGCTTGAGCCACCGCGCCCGGCCGATTTATGCTTTAAAGGGTGACTATACATCTATTAGGTAGAGCAGTAGGCGATGGGAATTCCAGGTGGATGAGGTACACGGATGAGCGAGACACATGGCTTACTCAGGCACTTGGCAGTAGTGGCCTGAGCATAGGCTACATGTGGGGTGCTGACAGAAAATATTGGAAGGAGATGGCTACAAGAGTCAGACAATGTGAAGACACGGATGTAATACTAAGGAATTTTGGTTTGTGTTGGAAATGGGGGTTACAGTAGATTTTAATCTGGAAAGTGATTAAAATTTGGTTTTAGTGAGAGATCCCTGGTGTTAGCATGGAGCGGGGATGAAAGGAGGGAATCATTAGTATAAGTCTGATGTGATAACCCAGGAAGAAAATCATGAAGTACCTATTCAGAATGTTGCAGGAGAGACGGAGAACAGGAGACAAATTCCAGAGAGCCTTTGTAATACCCTTGAATGGACATGGAGACCAACTGAATGTAGGAGAGGGGAAAAAATGGGAGGTGACACTACTCAGAACTGATCTGCTTGGATAAAAATCTTATTAACATAGAGAAAGAATATAAGGGGAGGAGCAGACCGGAGCAAGGAGGGATAATGATCAAAGATAGTCTATTTTGGGATGAGGTTGGTACGAAACATCTACAATAAATGTTGAGAGGGATTTTACTACATAGTTGAAATTATAAGTTTGGAACTCAACAAAGAGGTCTAAGGTGGTGCTACCTATGTGAGGAACGTTGGATGGAGCTGAAAACATGGCATTATTGAGAGTGCCCAGGGAGAATGCATGGAGCAGGGACTTCCAAAGTATGGACCAGGGAGCCCTAAAGTGATTGATGGATGGGTTTTAGGGGGTCCCTAAATTCCCCAAAATTATACACTCACCTATAGGTTGTGGGTTTGTGCATTTTAAAGATAATTTCTTCCATTTTCTCAAAGCAACCTATAATCTAAAAAGGACATGACGGACTGATACAGGGCAAGAAAAGAATAGAGCCAAGGGCAGAATGATAAGAGGTTATTCACAGCTGGACATGGTGGCTCACGCCTGTAATCCCAGTACTTTGGGAGGCCAAGGTGGGTGGATCGCCTGAGGTTCAGGAGTTTGAGACCAGCTTGGCTAACGTGGAGAAACCCCGTCTCTACTAAAAATACAAAAATTAGCCAGGCATGGTGGTGCACATCTGTAGTCCCAGATACTTGGGAGGTTGAGACAGGAGAATTGTGTGAACCTGGGTGATGGAGGTTGCAGTGAGCTGAGATCTCGCCACTGCACTCCAGCCTGGGTGACAGAGCGTGAGACTGTCTCAAAAAAAAAAAAAAAAAAAAAAAAAAAAAGGCTTATTTACATTTAAGACACAATGGAAAAGCAAGACTGAATGGAAAAGGGCACAGGGATACTGGGACATTAGGATAGGGTGATGTGAAGTTACTTGTTCCAGTAGAAATTTGTGGGAAGAAGGAAGTAGTCAATATGTTAAAATTCTATAAGGTTCAAGCAGAAAAGGGGCTTAAAGTTTGCATGACCGACCACTGCACTCCCCAGACACTCTCTGTCTTTAATGTAAAAGGCTGGTGAACATAGCCAATTCTGCTGGCCAATTTACCAAGGGTCACTCTCTTCACTTCTTCCCTACAGGCAGGGTCTCCCGCTGAGATAGTCTTAAAATGCTTTTGTGGTTTTCCTTGTTAGTAGAGATGGCCATGTGATTTAAATCTGATCAAGGGGAACTACAGGAAGACTGCTAGGGAATGTTTTCTCATGGATGAAAAGAAAGAGGGCCGGGCATGGTGGCTCACGCCTGTAATCCCAGCACTCTTGGAGGCTGAGGTGGGCAGATCACGAGGTCAGATCGAGACCATCCTGGCCAACGTGGTGAAACCTCGTCTCTACTAAAATACAAAAAAATTAACCAGGCATGGTGTCGTGTACCTGTAGTCCCAGCTACTTGGGAGGCTGAGGCAGGGGAATCACTTAAACCCAGGAGGCAGAGGTTGCAGTGAGCTGAGATTGTGCCACTGTACTCCAGCCTGATGACAGAGCAAGACTCTATCAAAAAAAGAAAAAGAAAAAGCAAAAAGAAAAGAGAAAGAAAACAATGTTTAAGAAGAGCCTTCTTCCTTGTCTCCTGTTCCTCCTGTTCCTCCTGTCTATGGAAGCAGTTGTGTAAGGATGTGATCCCTGAAGTTGCAGTGGCAATCTTATAACCATGGAGATGCTCTTAAAGACAAGAGACCACCATCTGAGGATGAGGGAATCAAAGAGAGGAATGAACTTACATATCTGAACATATTATTATGCATTAAACCAATGCTGGGGGCCATCTATCTCCTAGCTTATTATGTGAGTCAATAGAATCCAATTTGTTTGGGGAAATTTTTAGTTGAGTAGTCTGTTTCTTGCAGCCATAAGTAAGATACAACAATTAAGTAGAGAAGGGAGCATAAACTATTCTTTAAAGAAGGCTTAGTGTGACTGGAAAGCAAGAAACATGATATAGTGTGGATATTTGTCCCTACCCAAATCTCACGTTAAATTGTAATCCCCAGTACTGGAGTTGGGGCCTGGTGGGAGGTGTTTGGGTTATGGGGCTAGATCTCTCATAGCTTGGTGCTGTCTTTGTGGTTTGGAGCTAGTTCTTGCAAGATCTGGTCATTTAAAAGTGTGTGGCAGTTCCCCCCACCCAACCCTACTTGTTCCTGATTTGGCTGCATGACATGCCTGCTTCGCACTCACCTGCCATTATTCTGAAAGCTCCCCAAGGCCTCTTCAGAAGCTGAGTGATGTCAGCACTACGCTTCCTTTATCCAACCAAACCTCTTTTCTTTATAAATTACCTAGTGTCAGGGCTTTTTGTTTTCTTTTCTTTTTCTTTTTCTTTCTTTCTTTCTGTCTTTTTTTTTCTTTTTTCTTTTTTTTTTAGACACAGTCACACTCTATCGCCCAGGCTGGAGTGCAGTGGTGCCATCTCGGCTCACTGCAACCTCCACCTCAGGGGTGCAAACAATTCTGCTTCAGCTTCCTGAGTAGGTGGGACTACAAGTGTGCGTCACCATGCCCAGCTAATTTTTTTTTTTTTTTTAGTAGAGATGGGGTTTTGCCGTGTTGGCCAGGCTGATCTCGAACTGACCTCAAGTGATCCACCCGCTTCGACCTGCCAAAGTGCTGGGATTACAGTTGTGAGCCACCGCACCTGGCCTCCACTGATTGATTTATAGTGCTTTTTGGTGCATATCTTTGTATAATTATCTTAGCGGCTGCTCTGGATATTATAATATACATATGTGACATTGCAGTCAATGTATCAGTACTTTATTACTTCAAGTAAAACGTGGAAACCTTACTTCCATTTAGGTTCCTTTTACCTTTTACACTTTTAAATATCATTGTCTTGAGTTTCAGATGTTATAAGTTTTGTTTCAATGATCAAATATTATTTATAAAACTCATGAGGAAGGAATAGATCATTGTATGTAGCTATATTTCTGTTCCTCTTTTTTCTCTATTAACTGGCAGAAATGCTAATTTATATTAATGAATTAGCTTATGCTGACATTAAAAATACACTCATAAAGATTTATTGGAATATGTCCCTAGTAACTCTATCCAGGATCAAAAATATTTCTGTTGAGTGGAGTCAGGGGTTTCCAGTGTCTTTACCTATGAAATAAAAATGTTGGAACTGATATCCATTCTAACTTATAATATTGTAGTCATTGGGCATATTTCTTCTGTGAAACAGAAATCATAGCTTTGGGGAGAAATTTATAGTAATCTTCTAATACTTCAAGCTGTGAGTTCCTCCAAATTTTGACTAAGGGTTTGCTAGTTTCATTGTTCTTTATTTGCGGTAAAGTTATTCTAACGGGGAAATTTTCCCAACATCATTATTCTCTAGATGAAAGACAGGATGATTTAAAAGTTCAAATAAAACTGAGAGCCAGTCAGCACCTCTAATCCTCACTTCCATATCTCTCTTCTCTTTTCATGGCTAGTTTCTCCCTTTTGCTACCTGATAGTGGGAGTGTATGAAAAGAGACTGATCTGTCATTCATTCAAAATCTTTTAAATCCAATGGGGAAAATTCTGATAACTAGAGCTTTAATAGTTACTTGGTCATTCTTACCTTCTTTGGGATAACTACAATTTCAAAGGAAACCCTAAATTTATACAGAGTATCTCCTTTCCAATTTTATTTTATAGTTAATTTTGTACCCCAGCCATCTTTAGTAAATTCAGGAATTTCCCTTTCTCTCATTCTCCCATGTGATGGGGCATGGGGATCTTGACCTCCAACCAGTATAATCTACCAGGTAGGGGGCATTTCCTAGTAGTTTCCATTTCCAAATTCTCTGATAATTGCTTTCAGTAGGAGCCTCACATTGTTCTGAGTTACTTAGTAACAAAAACAACTAATAAGTGTACTATCTACTACAGAGTTCTTCATGTTGAAATGGTTAATTCTATGTTATGTGAATTTCACTTCAATTTAAGAAGAAAAGCAGCAACTCATGACTTTCCCTTTTAATCCTTCCTCTCCCTGAGCAGAAATAGTGTTAGATGAACCAGATGAAAAACTTAAAGCTGGCCAGGCATGGTGGCTCATGCCTGTAATCCCAGCACTTTGGGAGGCTGAAGTGGGTGGATCACGAGTGGTCAGGAGTTCAAGACCAGCCTGGCCAACATGGTGAAACCCCGTCTCTACTAAAAATACAAAAATTAGCTGGGCATGGTGGCGCTCACCTGTAATCCCAACTACTTGGAAGGCTGAGGCAGGAGAATAGCTTGAACCCAGGAGGCAGAGGTTGCAGTGAGCCAAGATCACACCATTGCGCTCCAGCCTGGGCAACAGAGTAAGACTCCGTCTAAAAAAAAAAAAAAGAAGAAGAAGAAGAACTTAAAGCTGCTTCTCAGAAACGGCACATGTAATTTACATTCATATTTCATTGGCCAAAGAGAGTTACATGACCACATCTGACTGCAATAGGGCGGGAATATGAAATTCTCACATTGGATGAGGAAGCGAATATTTTGAAAAACAAAAATATATATATACACTCTACAACACATCAACACATGGACTCTAGCCTCAAGGAGCTAACTGACTAATATGCGAGATAGACATTAAACAAATAAATAAATGTATAATTCTAGTTTATGATAAGTGCTATAGAATAAGTGAATGGTGTGCATAAGGTAGAGAGCTATTTAATTAGAATGGCCGGACCAATCTTTTCTGAGGAGTTTGTAATTAAGCCAAGTCCCAATGGGTGATAGGAGTCAGCCATGTAATGTTAGGAGGCAACAGCAGAGACAGAAGCACCTGGAAAGACTCTGAGACCTTGGGATGCTCATGTAACTGAAGGACACTGTTGTAACTTGGGTTAGATGGTTCAAGGAAAGTGGTCTGAGAGTAAGGATGGGCTGGTTAATGCCAGGCCTTGTAAGCCATAAGTGTAAGTAAGGGTAGGCTAAACTGCTGTTAACAATTAGACCTCAAAATAAAGACTCAAACACAAAAGGATTCTATTTCTCATTCAAGTTCATATCCAAAGTGTCTGGTAGTTGGGAAGCTCCCTTCAATATATTGATTCAGAAACCTATGGCCCTGCAATCATCATTTGGCTTTGCCATTTCCTGGGTCTAGTCACATTTTTGCACCCTGCCAATGAAAGGAGAACTAGAGTATGAAAGAAGCCACTTGCTTCTTAAAAGAGTTGACTCAGAAGTAGTAAAACTCACCTCTGCTCACATTCTATTGGGAAAACCAGTCACAGGTATGGCAGTTTAAAATATGTCTATGACTTTTTCTTAACAATCTCTTTAAAAGGTGGAGCCAAATTTTGCACCCTTTGAGTGTGAGTTTGATTTAATGATTCACTTCTAATGAATAGAAAAGAGAGTGGGGGAATGGTCTTTTGTGACTTCAGAGACTGGGTTATAAAAGACACTGTGAATTCCTGCTAGCTTCTCTCTTGTATCACTTGCTCTGGAGGAAGCCAGCTGCCATGTTATGAGTATACTCACCGATAAAGAGATCCACATAGCAAAGAAGTCAATCCTCTGGCCATCAGACAGCAAGAAACTGAAATCTTCTGCCAATAGCTACATGAATGAGGCTGGAGGATCTTTTAGCTCCAATCAAACCTTCAGATGACTGCAGCCTTGTCCAACATCATGACTGCAGCCTTGTCCAACATCTTGACTGCAAGCTCATAAAATACCTTGAGCCCGAATCACTCAACTAAGCTGCCTCTGAATTCATGCTCCACAGCAACTACACAATAATACGTTTTAATTGTTTTAAATACTATGTTCCAGGGTGATTTGTTATGCAGTAGTAGATAACTAACACACAGGTGACATGTAGCCACAGGGTTGTAACCCTGACTTGGCAGCTGCTTCTCTGACACAACTCCATTTCTATGGTAGGAAAGAAGAGATTAAGAGATTTTAGTAAATTGTGAGTTATCTTCTCCACCTTATAGTAATGAATTTGGGTTTTGATAAAAAAAAAAAAACAGTGAGCTGCTGAATGATTTTAAAGACAGAAATGAATAATACATATGCTTTGTTGTGAAAACGATAGAACATGGTTAGAAAGTAAATGGGAAGATTAGGTAGAGAGCTCCTGAAATGGTCCAGGAAAGAATTGTTTGTGCCTTGAACCAGCATGGAAGCAATGGGGAGAAAGACATGTGCACATTTAAACTATATTTTGAGAGTACTGTGGTAAAGATAAAAGAAATAACGAAGGGATTAAAATTTTCACCACTCCCAAAAAGTATGGGGGGAAAAGTCTTCTCAAGGCAAAGAGAAAGACCAAAGTATGAAGCCAAACAAAACAAAGACCTTCGGAAGCCAAGATGTCAAATGGTTTTAAATGAATGGAAAGAACACTGGCCTAAAGTAATTCTCAAATATTCCTATAGATCTCTGGAATTGTTCTTGATCTGGTTCTTGAGTGGGCTTGCTGGGTGTGTTTAAAACGACAAAATGCTGCAGATGTAATAAACATTTTTATCCGCAGAGTCAAATCAGAGTCTGGAACCTAGGCGAGGATAAAAACTGCTGTATTTCCATCCAGGTTCCAATATTACATAGATTATCTCATATAATTCTCATAGCAACTCCACAAAAGAGATCTATTATAATTCTTATTTTACAGAAAAGTAAACTGAGGCACAGAGCGAATAAGGGACCCAACCAAGATCACAAAACTCATAAGTGGCAGAGTATGACTTGAATCAGGAATGTCTGACACCAAAGTCCTTACTTTTAACCACTAAACTTCACTGCTATATGCAGCAGGTGGTCAATTAATGTTGAATAAATGAATGAGTCTGAGGATTCTAATTTTGCTCCCTCTCCTCACCTCTGCCCAGAACCCAGCACATCTCTGACACTTGAAACTTGATGAGCTTTGGCAGCTTCCTGTGACAGCTCCCTTGTATATTGTACTGGCATTCTCCAGGTGGGTTGTTAACAATGACAATGAGAAGTCTGTCTAAAGCAATGTTAGGGACAAGTATTGACTCAGGGAAATCAGAACCTGATAGAAAGACTGTAGAAGAGTTTCAAATGGTGTCAATAGCTAACAGACTGAATTGTGAGCATATGCGAATGTTTTGGAACATTATTAAAATCCTTGAGGAAAGGATTGTGTGTGTGTGTGTGTGTGTGTGTGTGTGTGTGTAAGGGAGGAGAGAGAGAGAGAGATCAAGAGAAAGTCTAAAGATGAAGTTAGCAGTCAAGAGCAGAAATTTTGGTTATAGGTGTAAAGGTCACTTCATTTGTGTCTGGAGACAGGAAGGACATGGTGACTTTGAGTTACTGCACTGTTGGATTCAGGGAGCAATTTGTGCAAAACTGATAAGTCATTGATCTGAATAAACCTGAGTAGACTTGTATATAGAAACTTAGAATTGGAAGGACTTTAGGCCTGCTACTTAAATGTGGAATTCTTCTCTAGGTAGAAATAAAAGTCATTTCTGTCATACTGTCTTCAGAGTGATTTAAAAATATGTATATATTCTGTGTTTAATTAAAAATTTAGCTTTCCTGTAGGATGCAAATGTATTATAAACATTTCTCATTCATTTATCTGATATAAACTGCAATTTGAAGTCAAAGACTCGGCCTATAGACAGTGGCCAAATATTTTGAAAGCATAATAATAATAATAATGTAATTATTATGTAACAGCAGCAAAATTAGGTGATCTTTTCCATTCAAAAGCCCTTATGGAAAACAGTATTTAGTGTTTGTACATATGCTATCTCAGTCAACTGTCATGGTGAGGCAGGTATTACGATCTGCATTTTGTATATCAGCATACAGAGGCTCAAAGAAGTTAAGGAACTTGTTCAAAGTTACACAGATAATAAATGAAAAAGCCAGGACCAGAACTTATGGCCTATTGGCTGGGTGTGGTGGCTCATGCCTGTAGTCCCAGGACTTTGGAAGGTTGAAGCAGGTGGATCACTTGTCAGAAATTTGAGAACAGCCTGGCCAACGTGGTGAAATCCTGTCTCTGCAAAAATACAAAAATTAGCTGGGCATGGTAGCACCTGTCTGTAATCCCAGCTACTTGGGAGGCTGAGGCAGGGGAGTTGCTTTAACCCCAGAGGCAGAGGTTGCGGTGAGCTGAGATTGTGCTACTGCACTCCAGCCTGGATGACAGAGCAACATGTTGTCTCAAAAAACAAACCAAAAAACAAAACAAAACAAAACCCATCAAAACTTACAGCCTATTGAGCTTGCCTTCCCGGTATTCATTCCACCTTCATCTAGTATTTCCTCAATTTCAGATTTTTCCTTGGGAAATCAGTGCTCCCCCACACACAGTCCATGACTACCTTGGGTTAGGTTGATCGCACTCCCAATGTCAATAGATTGTGCCCTATCCAATCCAACCAGCCTTAGTGCTGCCTACAAGTTCCCCTATTTTACCCCTAGTCTATCTTCTCCACCTCTAGTTCCTGCTCCCTCTTCTTCTCTCCTCCTCACTCTCATCAGGGTGAGAAATGTTAAGCAACAAGAGAAGTTCTGCAAGTTCCCACCACATTATTTATCCATCCACCTGAATCTGGTTATTTTCTCTGCCTTGCCTCCGGTTTTTATGGAGAGAATGTCTATATGCTTATATAAGGCCAACCCTTCTGTTTGTGCCCAAGATCCCATGACTTCAGCAATTCTGTCTCCCATCTCCCCACCCCTAATTCAGGTAATTTTTTTTTCTTCTTTGCCTAGGTAATTCCAATCGGCATATAAACATTCTATAATGTACTTCATTATTGAAAAAACAACAATAACCCCAAACCAACCTGTTTACCCCATATCATTCTTCAAATTTTTTTAAGTTTAAAATTGTTATCTCTAGTTTACACATAATAATTGTACATATTTATGGGGTATAGTACGCTATTTCAACACATGTATACAATATATGATGATCAAATTAGGGTAATTAGCATACCCCATTACTCAAACATTTATTATTTATGTCTACAACATTCAAAATCTGCTTTTCTAGATATTTGAAAATAAACAATATTTGGACAGAGTGGCTCATGCCTATAATCCCAGCACTTTGACACTTAAATGTGAAATTCTTCTCCAGGTAGGAAAAATAATCATTTAGGTCACACTGTCTTCAGAATGATCTAAAAATATGTACATATTTTGTGTTTACCTAAAAATTCAGCTTTTATACAGAATGCAAATGTATTACAAACATTTCTCATTCATTTATCTGATATTAACTGGAATTTGAGGTCAAAGACTTGGGCTCTAGACAGTCACCAAATAGAAAAACAGAGACAAATTACCTGGGCCAGGTGTGTTGGCTCACCACATCTGTAATCCCAGCACTTTGGGAAGCCAAGGCAGGCGGATTACTTGAGTTCAGGAGTTCAAGACCAGCCTGGCCAACATTATGAAACCCCGTCTCTAATAAAAAAAACAGATATTAGCCGGGTGTGGTGGCACTTGCCTGTAATCCCAGCTACTCTGGAGGCTGAGGCAGGAGAATCACTTGAACCTGGGAGATGGAGGTTGCAGTGAGCCAAGACTATGCCACTGCCTTCCGACACAGTGAGACTCCGTCTCAATTAAAAAAAAAAAGAAAGAAAGAAATTGCCTGAGGGTAGGGAGATGGGAGAGAGAATTACTGGAGTCAACAGAGATAGAGCACAAACAGAAGGCTTGGCCTTATATAAGCATATAGACATTTTATCCATAATAACTGGAGGAAAGGCAGAAAATAAGCACAGATTCAAGCAGATGGCTAGATGATGCTGTAGGAACTTGCAGAACTTCTCCTCTTGTGGCTTCAAAGTTTTTACTTTGATGAGGCTGAGGCGGGCAAATTCCTAGAGATCAGGGGTTCAAGACCAACCTGGGCAACATGGTGAAACTGTCTCTACAAAAAACATAAAAATTAGTTGGGTGTGGTGGTGTGCTCCCGTAGTCCCATCTACTTGGGAGGCTGAGGTGGGAGGATTACTTGGGCCTGGGAGATTGAGGCTGCAGTGAGCTGTGATGGTGTCACTGCACTCCAGGCTGGGTGACAGAGTGAGACTCTGTCTCAAACAAACAAAAAACCAACCAACCAAACCAAACCAAAACAGAAAACCAAACAAACAAAAAAGAAAATACACAATAAATTGATGTTTATTATAGTCACTCTATAGTGCTATAAAACACTATAACTTTTTTCTCCTCTCTAGCTATACTTTTGAATTTGCTAACCAACCTCTGACTATGTCATTCTCTTTACTTTCCTTGAAATGTTATCTGCAATCGCTGTCCCCTGTTTCTCTCCATCCATTATCCATAGACTCTAATTCATTCAGTCAAATATCCTGTCACACCAATAAAACTGCTCTTATTAATATTTTCATGACAAGGGTGACTGTACATCTTAATTTGTGGAGAAAATACTGGCCCTTGCCTATTCTCTAGGAATAAGTTTTCAATTATTATTATTGAAATAATAATTTGAATATTACTGAAATAATAATAATTGAAATTATTATTTTAAAGTGACGTTATTTGGATGATAAATTATATGTTCAAGACTATTTATGATCTCCACACTGATAAATCCAGCAGCCAGCTCTCAGTTCTGATTATAAGCACTTAACTTACATATTTCCTATGTGTTAAGCTACTAGTATTTAACACACATTTTCATGTCTGTCTTTCTCTTGGCTTCAGAACCGTATGATCTCTTGATTTACCTACTTTTCAAGCAGTTTCTTATCTTCTTAACTGGCTCATTTCTGTTTGTAGACTTAATAGTGAGGGTTGTAGTCCTCCAGGGCTCAATCAATTAAATACTCTTCTTCTCTACCCCATCTACGCTAATTTCCTTGTTAACTTCATCTGGTCTCATGGCTTTAGACACCATTTATGCACAGTTGGCCCTCCATATGCATGGATTTCACATCCGTGGATTCAACCAATAGTAGATAAAAAATATTTTAAGAATTGTGTCTGTATTCAACATGTACAGACTTTTTTTCTTGTATTATTCCCTAAGCAATACAGTTTAACAACTATTTACATAGAATTCACATTGTTTTATGTATTACAAATGATCTAGAGATGATTTAAAGTATAGTACATGAGAGGATGTGTGTAGGTTATATGCCAATACCATGTAATTTTACATAAGGGACTTGAGCATCTGCAGATTTTGGTATGTAAGGGGGGGTCCTGGAACAAATCCTTCACAAATGCTGAGGACCACCTGTACTAATTATAACCCACATTTAAAATCTTCACCCTAGAACTTTCTCCTGAACTCCAGACTCAGAGATCTAACTATTTATCTAATAATATCCCTATCATAACATGCTCAAAAGTGAACTCTTGACACACCCCTACAAGGAAATTTCCTCTTATCCCAGTCTTCCTCATCACAAGTTCAAACTACAAGTTGCCTGAAGCAAAACCCTTGAATTCATCCTTGACCTTCACTTTTCCTCACACCTCATATCTAATATGTCAGTAGATTCTCTTCTAACAACAAATCCTACACCTCTCACCACCTCCACTATTACCCCATGCATCTCTCACCTGGTTAATTACAGTATCCTCATAATAGGTCTTTCTACTTCCATCTTTGCTTCTATGGGGTATATTCTCAATAGGACAGCCAGAACAATGCTTTTCATAAATGTCATATGACATGTCACTCTTCTACTCAAAATTCTTTAATATCATATTTCACTCAGCATAAAAGCCAAATTCCATGCAGTGACCCACAGGACTTTTTTCATCTTGCTCCATTTATCTCTCTGATTTATTACTCCCCTTTCTCCCTGTGGCTCACTTTGCCCCAGGCACAAGAACACCCTTGTGATCCTCCTGCCTCAGGGCCTTAACATTTGCTGTTTCGTCTGCTTTGATTACTGTCGCACACATCCCTATGAGTTGCTCCTTCACCCTCTCACTGAAGCCTTTCTTTGCCACCCTTTTAACAGTAACAATTCTCTCTGTTCCTGTATTAGTTTCTTAGGGCTGTCTTAACACAGTACCACAAACTGTGTGGCTTAAAACAACAGAAATTTATTCCTTAACAGTTCTGGAGGCAAACCAGCTGACATCAAGGTGTCATCAAGACCATGGTCCTCTGAGAATCCTTTCTTTCCTCCTCCCAGCTTGAATATGGCCAGCAATCTTTGGCATTCCTTGGCTTGCAGCTGCATCACTCCAGTCTCTTTCTCTGTCATCGGATGGGACTCTCCCAGGGTCTGTCTTCATGTGGCATTTCATCTTCTTATGAGGACACAAGTCATACCGGATTAGGGCCTACCTAATGACCTCTTCCTAACTTGATTACATCTTCAAAGATCATATTTCCAAATAATATTGCATTAACAGGTACAAGGAACTAGTTCTTCAATATTTTGGGGGGAAATGCAATCCAATCTACAACATTTTTAAAAACTCATTATTCCCTGTCCCGCTTCTGCCTTGAAATATTCTAACAGTAGTTACTATCATTTGATTTACAAAACCTATTATTTATATATTATGTTACTAACTATAAATATAAGCTCCACAAAGACAGAGAGGTCTTTAACTGCTGTCTTAGTCTGGGTGGTTGTAACAGAATATCAGATACTGGGTCACTTAAACAACAAACATTTATTTTCCACAATCTGAAGGCTGGGAAGGCAGGGTGCTGGCAGTCTGGTATCTTGTGAGGGCCCTCTTGCTGCTTTGTAGATATCCAGCTTGTTGTAATCTTGCATGGCAGAAGGATGGAGATGAAGTAAGTTCCAGCCTGTCTCTTCTTAGACACTAATTCTGTCATGAGGACTCCACCCTCAATACCTCCTTATCTCCCAAAGGCTCCATCTCCAAATGCCATCCCACTGGAGACTAGAATTTCAACATTTCAACATTAAATTTTGAGGGGATACAGCACTTGGTCCAGAGCAACTGTCTTCTACATTGCTGTGACTGTGGCACTTAGAACAGTGTCTGGAACATGCTAAATAGTTGTATTAATGTTAGTGACTGAATATTGATGTGTCTTTTTGCAGTGATTCTTCCAGTTGCCTTAAAATTTGGGGGAGGGAAAGGGGCAGTTGTATGTGCAGATTGAAAGAGCATATACATTCTATCTTCTCATGCAGGGGTTAACAAACGGTTGCTAATGGGCTGAATTTGGCTTGCTATCTGCTTTTGTAAGTACAATTTTATTGGAATGCAGCCATTCTCATTTGTTTACATATTGTTTAATGCTGCTTTTGTGCTACAACGGAAGAATTGAATAGTTTCAACAGAGACCATATGGCTCACAAAGCCTAAAATATTTACTGTCTGGCCCTTTACAGAGAAAGTAAGTGTGCCAACTCGTGTTCTTTTCTGCTTTCATAAGTTTAACTGTGGGGATTGTTGATGATTAACAGCAGATCAGATTTAAAAATTAATAAATGTTTCTGAAGTGAAATAAAATGAAGCAAGAAATGGCTTTCAGCAACTCAGTTAATTTAGACCACTGGGTGTCTCTCTTCCCTAAACTTTACAAGTAGATGTTCAACCAGCCATCAGCCAACTGGGGCTGTGACATACCAGACAAATATTGACAGTTGCTAAGGCAACTGGGATAAAGTATTGGCCAGAGGATAATATAGGCGCCAATTGTGCATGCCATGTTTCTCACACAGGGAGACACAAAGAGAGAAAATGAATGAAAAATATATTTCAAGATCTCTCTTCAACTGTAGTGTAAGAGCAACTCACAGTCGATGTTTAACTTAACCCCTCTATCCTCCTCTTTCAATTTTTCTGGAAATTACACTTTGGGGACTTGGAGGCTCTTAAGTCAGTTAACATGCATCACAACAGGGAAATCTGTTTGGGCATCAATTCTTTTTTCCAGTTGTCTCTGGCATTTACTTTTCCAAGTTGTATTGTAAGACCCAACTGGAAGGCCTTTTTTTCTTTTAGCTTGGTTGATTGTGTCACAAAAGTGGTCTCGGCAACATCTCTTTTCAGAGATTTCTTATTCACCATTGAAATAATTAGACTGCTTTCTTACTCTGCTTCCTGCAACATGGTATGAGGGAATTTTTATCTGTGGTTAAAATTGAGCTTTGGCCATTGGTCAAACTTGGGTTTTTGCCATTTTGCGAGTGCAAGGCTTTCCAACCGTGGCATTATTGACATTTTGGGGCAGATAATTTCTTGCTGTGGAGGGCTGTCTTGTGTAGGATATTTAGAATTATCCCTAGCCTTTACCCACCAGATGCCAGTGGCAGTCCTCCCTCAGTTTGCTATGATCAAAAATGTCTCCAGATATTACTAAATATTGTCTGGGGACTAAAATTATCTCTGGTTCAGAATGCTATACTAGTAAATTCTAAAGCTCCTATTCTTCAGATTGTTCTTAAAATATCCTCAAGTAGAGATAGAGTTTCAACACACCACCGGAAGAAACAGAAAACATTAGACTTGTCCAAATTGTAAAGGAGAACCTCAGTTTTTCACAAAGTTGAGCAGTCCAGAAATTAAAGATATTGATTAATCCAGAGAGACCAGTTAACAGAAACTGCTTTCACTAAGTGAGATATAAAAGATCTCCCAGAGGATATTTTGGTGTCCTCTTCTGCATGGAACGTTTAGAAATTCTGCTACTTGAAATCTCTTGGATAGTGAGAAGTCATTCACTATGCTCTCTGAACATGCCCATGCTTTGCTGTTCCAAAGCTTTTTCAATGAGTGACTTTGGCTCTCTGAGTTTGGAGCAGATGGGACTGATTATGGCATGGCATCTAGGAAACTTCTACATCTGACATTTTTCTTCTAGAAAACCATCAGGCTATTCACAGCCCTTGTGAACTGCCCAGTCTTTAAGTCTCCCCTTGAAGTCTGAGTAATTCCACTTTCCCCACTGGACAGGAGGGGCTGGCTGAGGTCATTATGACGATTTATAAGCAGCATGTTGGGCTGTAACTCCCAAAGGAACTTGAAATATTGATTTTATGCATGTCATGCTAAAGATTGAGCAGTTGTAATCTTGCTTTGTATATTACTTCTTGAAGACTTTAAACAAGATGGCTTTGCCACCAGCGTAGCTGACACATTCTAGTTAATCTTTGTAAAAAGAGTTTGACATGTTTAAATGAGCTCATCCAAAAAGCATCAGTTATCCTTCTGGATATTGAGAATAAATTGAAATGAAACATGATTTAGAGAGCATAGAATGCTCACCCTCATTTCTTAATTTTTCTTGGGTAGGTCAGTCATCTGCAAAGTGAGTTATCATTTGTAAACTCTGTAAAAGTGTGTTAGATAACGTATTTTCTATGCCTTATAGTACAGAGAAATGGGTACACTCTCGGTCCATGATGACGGATTGATGTCTATTTAATGAATATTGTATTCTGTAAGTTATCTAATGAAGACTGCTTAAGAGCTTTCTAGAAAAGGGCAAAAGTCACACAACCAGGAGGAGGCCTTTCTATTCCTTTGAAAAAGTGAGACAGTTAAAGGTTTAAGTTGTTCGTGGGAAACATGGCTGATGGTTCAAATGAACTTATTATATGTTATCTCTTTTGAACTTACAGATTGCATGTTTTTCTCTCAAATGCCAGAAGCATTAATTAAAATGTAAGCATTTTTAAGGTACCTTAACAAATAAAATGGGCAGAAATATCCATGCTCGGTGGGTAGTTTTGAACGTTGAATGAGATAAAGCATGTAAAAATGTTTGAAATGGAACTTAACCTAGTTAGAACTGGAGCGACCTATCAAAATGGAGGAGAGTCAATCAGGCCTAAGAAAAGGTCATGTGCCCCTCCTTCAATAATTCTAGGATCCTTGTTTCCCCAAAGGGTGAAGTCAACGTCATGCTGAAACGAGACATTTCATTTTTCATGATACCAGAATAGATTGTATTTTTTGGTTTCGGTTTATTTTTTGAGGAAAAGTCAATCCTTGCCCTGAGGTTTTCTCTCTTTTTAGGTAAACTTTTGAAATCAGCTGAACCTCTTTATGACAAAAGATGAAATTCAAAACATTTACTTTCTGCTTCATCCACAGGAATCTCTTCTAGCACTGTCCTCATAAGTCAAACAGAACCAAGTAGAGTGGAACCTCCATTAACTCAGGCCAATGCCTGAGGCACCTGGGTTTCTAGAGGTTAAGGCTTTATGGGGAAGGCAGAGTTATCTGAGAAAACAGATTGGACATTGGAGTGGAGAATTTGAAAGAGGGTTGTGTGAACCAAATAAAAGAATATTAAGGAAATGTATAGAATTCATATAGGATACCTTTCTTTTAAGAATTTCCTTTCCTAGTGAGCCACAAAGGAATGAGTAAGTTGGACAAAGTTAACCTGTCCTCCTATTACCACATACTGTTCTTTTGAGATCTACCCTACTTTATCCTTCACTTGTTCCCATCATAGCCCAGGAGATATTTGGCATGAGGAAGAAAGGTAAGATGGTTCTCAAGGGAGATATAGTGTGTTATGTCACTCTTGTGGTGATATAATTGGGAGAGCTAAGTTCCCCTATTTTCTCTCTCACTCTACTGTAAATTGCCAAATGAAAGTATCACAAGTATTGGGGTAATGACAGCCCGTTAGAGACCCAGAATCTGATAATGGCAGCAGAGGAGTTCTCTCCAGGCTGGAGGAAAAATACAATTGAATTCTTCCAATATCCTTCAGAATTTAACAATGACTATCTTCTGTGATAGGAAAGGAGGACATTGTCATGTTTGACTTTCAAAAGTGCTCAGTAATGTTAGGTTATTACTTCTCAGATGATATAATACATCTTAGTGGAATTAAGTATGAGGATCTTAGACATCAAGATCCTTGGGCATTTTGCATATCGCCTTTATGGGAATAACCTTACACATGCTGGTTGCTTAATAAATATTGTCTTTTAAAATTAAATCAGGATACAGAGAAGTTTGCCCATATAAACTTTTACCTTCTTAGCACCACAAAGAATACTTGTAAGAGGAGTTACTCTCTGAAGCATTTGATATGATCCACAAAGAACGGAAACATATCCAAAACCAAGATAATTATCTTATCTGCCACTTGTCATTTATTCTTTCAGTTAAATGATCCACATTGCTTGCTGATTTTTACATATGGTCAAATTTTTAAAAATCTAGCTATAATATTTTAGTCTCTGCATCACAGTTAGGGTACTTAAGCATTATAGAGAAAATGTCTACAAGATAACAAATATTGACTCTTCCTGATTATTGCTTCTTTAATCATTCAGGGGGTTAGGTCTAGAATGCCAAATGGGCTTTTTCAAATAGCAGCCATCTGGACGATCAAAATTTCAAATTTATATTCAAACCTCTTAGGGTTGTGTAGGCAGCTTGTGACCGCAAATAGTAACTTAATTCAATGAGGATTTAGAATTTGCAAACTGCTTTTACAACATTTTCCCATAGAGTTGAAGAGGTTACTGCCTTCCTTAAACTACTATGGGTTTAATCCTGAACAAAATTAAAAATCTGATGGCAAAGACAGACCTGTAATTCACAATGATGTGAGAGTCCTTTGTTATTCAGGCAAAGGCAAAGAGAATAAACAGTATCAATTAAAATAATGCTGGTCTTAAGTTTAACAACTCAAGTAAATGATCCAGTTCCCACAACTTGATGGACAAGTTGGAAGAAAGAGAGTCAACCTACCTGGCCAAGCTCATGAAGATGGAAGGGGCAAATTGGGGAGATCATGGCTGAAAGATATACATCAGAAATTGTTCCAGGGTAGGGTTAGGAATAGGAATCAGTAGAAACAATGTACACTGAGGCACAGAACCAAAAGGAGAAGTGCTGAGAACCAGGAAAAGGAATGTGGAGTCCTTGATGGGAGGAAGTATGAACTCTGTACAGATTCTGAGATGAATGTTATTGGAACTTTTTACACTTCTAGCATCAGCTTTACAAAGGCATATTTTGTTTTTAGAAAAAGGAGGGGCCGGGCGCGGTGGCTCAAGCCTGTAATCCCAGCACTTTGGGAGGCCGAGGCGGGTGGATCACGAGGTCAGGAGATCGAGACCCTTCTGGCTAACACGGTGAAACCCCGTCTCTACTAAAAATACAAAAAACTAGCCGGGCGCGGTGGCGGGCGCCTGTAGTCCCAGCTACTCGGAGGCTGAGGCGGGAGAATGGCGGGAACCCGGGAGGCGGAGCTTGCAGTGAGCCCAGATCGCGCCACTGCACTCCAGCCTGGGCGACACAGCGAGACTCCGTCTCAAAAAAAAAAGAAAAAGAAAAAGGAGGAAATAGTAGTCATAAAGTTCTAGTTCTCATTTGTTCATCTAATTAATACCTTTATCCACCCTTCTAATTTCTCCACTTAACATCCTTCTAGTTTTTCATTAATTTATTCCTCTTTTTAATCTAACGTTTGTTGAGTGCTTATTTTGTGCGGAATATTGTTTGACATTTTGTAGAGATGTGAAGGGTTAAACACACCCCATAAGGTATTATCTGTGACCTATAATAAGGACTATGATAATTTCAGATCGAGCATGAAGCTGCTTGATGTACTCTATTATTGATGGATCAAGATTCTTTCTTAGTTGTCGTTATCTAGAGATTTCGCCTATGTTTGCCTTCTACCTCTCAAGTTTAAGGATGATCCCAAAGATGACTTTCCAAGCTTGATGAAGGCAGTCGTGATGGTTTATCCTAGAAAAGAGGCCATCAGTGAGCACACAGAGCAGGTTCAATGTCATCCAGTGGACCAATGGCCTGGGGAGTGCCTGTGCTTTCCAAAAACCTTTGAAGAAAAGAAAGCAAGGCATTGATACATTGGAGAGAGAGAAGAGGGGGGAAGGCAAACATGAAAATCTTGGAAACAAAGAAACACCTTTTTAATATTAATCTAGGCGGTCCATGGCGAGTTGTATTGTTACCAACCCTTTAAAACGTTCTCATGTAGCTAGCCGGGAATTCTGAAATAGTGCAAACATGTAAATAGGCTTTTATTCTTTAGAAGATGCAAATCCTGAGCAATTTAGAATTTGGCCAAGTACCTATAAAAATCTCTAGATGACAGTTCATTTCTAGGCTTACTAGAAGCCCATGTACAAAATGCTATATACACCTAGCTAGCCAACGTGGGGTTGAGGGCTCCTAGCAGAAATCAGGGGGCCTTGGCTATTACTATATTATTTGGAGTGAGACTGTAAAGTCCAGGGACATCCAAGTCAAACAACGCCATTTTTTCCCCTCAGAATACGATAGAATACCTTCTCTGCACATTTGCAAAGTTAGTCTTCAAATAAGAGATAACACAGAACTAATGAGTAGATGGAAACTGAAGAAAAAGATGTGTGACTTATGAGATTTGAGGATCTTATAAATTCACAACCCACTTACATAGAATTGAAGAAATGTATAAATCAAAACAAAGTTTTGTGAGAAAAAAAATGCCCGTTGAAAGGTAGGGTTTTGTGTCATTAAGAAGGGCCATGGAAAATAATTCTTGGACCTGGTGTTTAGTCTAACCTTGAGCAGTGTGTACTGCATTAACCATTTTGGAGAGTACTGAAGTTCAACAGTTTTGTTAAAGAATCTGTGTCCAACATTGGAAGAATTTATCTGTGATGAGCAATGCAATATGACAAGAGGTGTGTGGTCAGACTTTGGACATGCCCAAGTTTTAATTGAGTGAAGGTATTAACTAATATATTTTTTCTCAGGTACATTGTACAGATTGATTTTTAAAATGTTAGTGAGGCTTTACCAAATGGATGAATTGTTTTTAATAGATCAAATGGGCAATAACTAGTTAGTAACTTGGGTTACAAACAAATTGTTTGACTGAAATGACCTGTTAAAAAAATAATCTGACCAATTCAATGAATCAGTCTATGCTTTACATTTATAGATGCACCTTGATATCTCATCTGAGCAGACTGCCAAAGCAAATGGTCCCATAAAAAGAGAAGTAAAATTTGTTCATTGGATTTCTTTTTTCTTTGCCTGCCTGCCTGCCTTCCTTCCTTCCTTCCTTCCTTCCTTCCTTCCTTCCTCCCTCCCTCCCTTCCTTCCTTCCTTTCTCTCTCTCTCTTTCTCTCTCTCTCTTTCTTTCTTGAGATAAAGTCGCGCTCTGTTGCCTATACTGGAGTGCAGTGGTGTGATTTTGGCTCGCTGCAACCTCCACCTCCTGGGTTCAAGCAATCCTCATGCCTCAGCCTCCTGAGTAGCTCACATTACAGGTGCGTACCACCATGCCCAGCTAATTTTTGTATTTTTGGTAGAGATTGGATTTCACCATTTTGGCCAGGCTAGTCTTGAACTCCTGGCCTCAAATGGTCTGCCCGCCTCAGCCTCCCAAAGTGTTGGGATTAGAGGAGTGAGCCACCACACCTGGTTGGACATGGTTTTAACGACTGGCTTCATAGTTGGCTTTTCTACGTCTCTACCATTTTCTGGGATGTTGTGTAGATACAATTGTAATTAATATTTTCATTGCTGATTTGTCACTCCTTGCCTAGAGAGACCAGGATGAATCTGAAGGCTATGGTGGTTATTTTCTAATCCAAAAACCAGAAGCAGTACTACTACAATGAGGTGAGCCTTTAGAATGATCATTATAGTAAAAGAGAAAAAGAGGAGGAAGGGCACCACAAGCTCTTGGGAGCTGTGGTGTGTCATGCTGCTAAGAGTTTGGGCTGTAGAGTCAGGCACCCCTGAGTTGGAATCTGTTCCAGTCTCATCAATAAATGAGGCAATAGTACTCATCTTGTACTTGTAGGAAAAATAGGTTTATAAAAATGATATGACACATAGTAGATACCCTGTAAGTGTTAATATAGATGGGACCACAAAAGTTGCTGAAGTCAACATCCTCATTTTGTGGACGTAGAAGCCCAGAAGCTAAGCAACTTGGACATGGCTTGGTTCTTTGACTCCAAGTTCAGTGTTTGCCAATATGTTCTGCTACCACGTTTTGCCTTGGTTGAAGAGGTAGGGTGGGGATTGGGAAAAACTTAGTAAATATAAATAGCATTTCATAGTGGGTGGATCTTGAACAATAAAAATGATTTCAAAAGATGAAGTTAAAGCAAGGAAGACACTCCAGGTAGATAATATAGTACCAAGAAGGATATGGGCACAATATAACTTGAGCCTTTCTGTCAAAGGGAAAAAGAGCACTACATGATGTTTCTGAATACACTGTTGAACATAGGCTTGGGGATTGGATGGTTCTTGTAATGAATGAGGTCTTACAGGGGAGATCTCTGAAACCCCTAACTTTCTGTGTACTTCTGGAATTGTCCAGGTGTGTATTTAGTAGGTATAAGAGATTCTCCTTCCCCATGGTTGTTGCAGAGAGACCTACATAATTATCTGACCTTCACATGAGAAATTCGCATCTGAGGAGGCTTCAGATGATGAGCTGGCTTACAGGAAGGGGTCTGAAATGCTTCAGACTCAGCTCTAGGGATCTCCTCTGGAATTTGGGGGCACCAATAGTGGGGCTCAATTCTAAGGAGTCCACTCCTATGAGCATAAAGTGGTAAGCGGAAAGGCAAAAAACGACACCACCAAAAACAAAACAAAAAGCAACAACAACTACAACAAAGAAAAAAACCAAACCTAGATAATTCAGTCCAGGGAATCAAGGTTGAAAGAAAAACTCATACAACCCACCAGAATATAAGCTTTAGGAGGGCAAGGACTGTATCTGCCTTGTTCACTGCTTTATTCCCAGTTCCAGCGAATGACTTGGAATATGGTAGATGATCACTACATTTTTGTTGAATTGATCAATTACTTACTTAATACAGAAAGGAAAGACCACTACCTTAATTTCAGGGGCCACTGAAAAGCTCAGGACCATATTCCTAACAGTTCTTGGTCACAAAATTTTTGGCCTAAGTCAACGGTTTTCCTTGGCAAAAGATTTACATATGGCCCCCATGCATCCTGTTGGGGAAGTTCCTTAGGTGGTGGCCAATATGCAGGCACAAATCCTTTACGGCTTAGTAGCTGGTCATTCATTCATTCATTCTTTCAAGTTTCTTGTGCGATCATTACTTGTTTCTCCAAATGGAGTACAGGTAACCCAGAATATAGGCAACAAGGCAGAGTAGATATGCACATTTTGGATTCAGAATGTGAGGATTCAGATTCTGGCTTTACCACATAATAGGTTTATGATGCCATGCACGCTATTTTTCTTTCTAAAGCTTCATTTTCCTCATCTGTAATTTTGAGATAAAATAGTACTGACCTCAAAGGATTGCTATAAGAATTAAAGCAAATCAAGTAATCTATGTACAGCACTTTGCATAGTGTCTAGTACCTAATAAGCTTGATAAATGTCAGTTTTTTCCTCTTCCTCCATTTCCTCCTTTTTCATCTTTTTTTTTTCTAAATTTCATATATTCTAAAATAAACACTGGATTTTTTTTTTTTTCAATTCTGGAAGTGATATGAGTGTTCCAATTGATGATGTGTCCTGGGTCAATTGACAGAATTTTAAAATTTCTTTTTGATATGTACATTAATAGTATACCTTACAATCGATGGCACCTAAATTGAGAGAGAATTTGGAATCTTTTTTTTATTATTACTGCTAATTTGACTACATGAAATATGCAAGAAGATGCAAGAGGCCTCAGTGTAAACATGGTTCGTTTTTCTGGAGCATCAATTTTACTTGAAGATTTGGTGGGGAAAGTTGAATAATCGACTAAGAAGAAGTCAAAAATTACTTGCATTTTTAGGAGAAAATGTGAGAAGCTATTGAAACTTTGGCCTGAAATATTGGGTTTTTGCTGCTAGATGGTTAGATAATAAGTGTTCAGTCTGTTTAGCTGTTTGG
Organism: Trachypithecus francoisi; assembly: GCF_009764315.1. Taxonomy (NCBI): domain Eukaryota; kingdom Metazoa; phylum Chordata; class Mammalia; order Primates; family Cercopithecidae; genus Trachypithecus; species Trachypithecus francoisi. Next base: position 74,164,563 of record NW_022681472.1, on the reverse strand, counting down.
AATACTGTGCTCAACAACCTTGAGAAGCACTGTGTAAAACAGTGGTGAGAAAACTAGACAAGGTCCTTGCTTTCATGGAGCTTAGGGTTTAGTGGGAAACACACATGCAAACAAGTAACAGAGATATGGTGTTTCAGCTGCTATGATAGTAATTGTTACAAAGAGCAGTTGGGTACAAAAGAGGGTTGGTCAGGCCTGTTGTAGTCAAAAGGGTGCTGGTGAAGAAGGCTTCTTAGGGAAGGTGAACTTAAAGTGGATTCTTGAACCATGAAATGGAATTTGGGTAGGTAACATGGCACAGTCAATATGATCCTTGTGGTCTTTATCCTCTTTTCTGGGGACTGTGATTTTCTACAAATTACTGTGGAAGAGTGCCACTGCTCAACTTTCAGAGGAGCTAGAATGCCCACTTACTGGCATCTCCTGTATCAAAGTCCTCCCAGGATCTTGTAGGTGGCCTTGCTTCAGCAGGACAAACCTGGGTCAGCTTGGAGCATACTGACCCATATTTAACCCAAGCTAAGAACTTTGTAACTTCTTCCAAACTTCTGATTCTATGCTACAAGCAGAGTCTGGTTCTCAGATTTGGCTAATAAAATATAAGTCCAAGCCACATTTTCTGCTTGGATTATAAAATATTTGTTGCCAAGTTCCTTCCAGTAGGACCTGTGGGCTGTTCATTCTGTGAAACCTTGTCATTTGAATGGAATTGTATACTGGGCTGAAATTCAGACCTTTGTTTTTTTGTCCTAAGGAGAAAGACACACATTCTTTAGGAAGACTGGTACAACATTGCCATCCTTACCCTTTGCATCTCCTGATTATCCCCAGAACAGCTGGCTTAATGTAACAGTAATTCACGGTCCTCAGCTGGAAGGCTGCAGATAATCCTTCATTATTCAGAGTTCAGCAAGTGCCAGCGGCATTATTGAAGTAGTAATTGAATTTTGTGAACCCTCTGTGGTCCAGACAACATAAAAATGCCTGCAAGAACTGTGCAGTGTGGTTAAGATGAATACATTTCCAACAATATTGGATCGTCAAACTAAACCCTATAGTCCATAGCCAAAAGGACATACTGTTTTGATGATTTGACTTGTGATGTTGAACATTTTGGAGTGAAACCCATTTGGAAACATGACAACATGTACCTACAAGGAAGACATTGTGAGGGAAATCTAGTACTGCCCAGAAATCTCCATCAAAGCTTCATTGACAATCTCATCAAGTGCAGATATGTATGTAACAAATTAGCTCTTTGTATAGTTAAAGATGTTCTTACCTCATTGTTGAATTGAATCTTTGTGTGGAAAAAGAAAAGAAAAATCTCCAAGTAATTTTCAATGAAATGTGAGTTATCACTACACCAGCAATTAAGTGCTTTCAAAATTTGACATTCACAGAATGATCTCAACCATCTCACTACTTTGCAATGCTGTTACTAAAGGAGAACATTTATAGTTTGGGAAAATAGCACAAAAATGAAACTGTTGGAATTGTTTTGGTTGCTGAAAATACACTTGGCCTCAGCGTCTGTGGCACTGTGTAAAGGAAAGAGCTTTGGCTCTGAGCTCAGACAGACCCTGAGTTTGAATCCTAGCTCCTTCATTTACTGTGTCCTTAATAGGTCATTAACTTCTTTGAGTTTCTTCATCTTTCCATGTAAAAATGAGGTCAATAATGTCTTTGAACTTTAAATATTTGGCTCTACGAAATACTTATATCAACATCTGCCATTTGGAGACCTACTGTGTGCCAGGCACAGTCAAGCGCTTATGAATATATGTTATAATACTATGAGGTTGATATTTAGGGTGACCAACTTCTCCCAGTTTACCTGGGATTGCCCTGATTTTATAACTGAAAAGTCCTGACTCCTGAAACAAGATAAACTGGAGGAGTTGGTCACCCTATCCATACGTGGTCTCATGTTACAGATGTGAAAACTGAGTTCCAGCGGCTGTGCAGAGGGCCTGGTATCCCATAGCTGGGAAAGAGTAAGCCTGGCATTCAGACCCAGGCTTGGATAATTCTCAAGCCTGTGCTCTTTCTGCAGCCCTAAACTCTGCTCAGTCAATGTTTCTTGCCTTGCTGTATTACTAGAACATTCTGAAATTTGCAAGTATTTGTACATCAGACCACATTTTCTGACTGCCTTTAATTATAACTTCGGGAATGCATGCGTGTGTATTTATGTAAGTTGGAGAGCTCTCCAGGTGATAGTGATAATGAAAATGATAGCCTAACATTTTTTTCAAAGACCATTCTGCCTTCTGCCAATGCAGAGACCATTCATTCATATATTTATTCATTCGTTCAACAGGTATGCGCAGTGAGGTCTTACTGTGTGTCAGGGACTTGGGCAGATACAGAGGACTAAAATGCTGGCCTCAAGATACTCATAATGGGGTTATAGAGTATCAGTTGTAAATACTGTGAGAACTTTGATGATAGAGGCAAGTCCTGATACTCTTGCCCCTGCAAATACATCATCTCCCACCTCTCTTCCCATTCTGTACTCTAGCCTCATGGATCGTCCTTAATACTCCCTGACACTGTTTTGTTTTGTTTTGTTTTACAGTAGATGTTACATCTCACTGGAAGACTCTTTCTCTTTTGAAATGTCACCTCTTTAGAAAGAATTTCCTTGCCTCAAGCTAAATTAGCCACCCAGAAGTTTTCTATGTTATCACCCTGTTTTGATGATCTTCACAGATTTATTTATGCATTATTTGGAATTTACCTTCTTTGTTTGCTGCTTTTTTGCCCGCCTTTCCCAACAGCATTATGTAAATTTTTGGAAGAAGAGAGAACGTGTTTATTTTTATTGTTTATTTTACTCATGGCTGTGTTCCCAGGATCTAAAACAATGCTAGGCACACAGAAGCAATCAGTAAGTAGTTTTTGAATGAACGAAGTGAATGACTTAACAAATGCTTTGGCTGCTGAAAGGAGCAGCTATGTCTATATGAGTAAATAGAACTGCAAGGAGAACTATGCCAGAAGGGACATAAGTCAGCCTTAATTTTTGTTTTTCTGGTGATAAAGGTAGTATATCCTCAGTTTAAAAAAAAGTTGGTAAAGAAGTGACAAAAAAGAACAAAAATGAGACTAGCCTGATGTAATCACTAATCAGATTTTGTTACACGTTCTGTCCTAGGTCTCTTTTGATTCATGTGCATAGATACTTTTGAACAAAACCAAATCACTCTTTTCCTAGTTTCATGCCATTCTGGGGTATATTTTCATATATCTTTTCTTATATTCTCAGCTTGAAGATTGCTTTGTTTTTCATCCTAATGGATGAAAGATAGATCATCTTTGATAGGATCCATGTGTTAGCAAGTAGAAAGTAAAAGGACTTTGGTTTGAATTCTAGATCCACCAGTTTCTTTTAACATTTTTTTTTTTTTTTGGTTTCCTCATCCATAACATGGGTACATGAAGAATGCCTACTTCATAGAGCTATTGTGCCAGTTAAACAACATAATGCAAGTACAGCTTTTAGCACAATGTTGTTGAGCAATACATGTTTACTGTCCTTGAAAATTTCATGTGAATAAACTCCTAAAAGGCAAAGTTTCTTTCTAATCCATCTTAAAGGACAAACAGAAACTAGCTAAAGAGAGGGGCAGGAAGGAGGGGGCAGACCCCGGAAGTGAAGTTGGTAATAGTAAAACTCTTATAAAAAGATCTTTCCTTACAAATTATAGAACTTGAGAGCCACACTGTATCAGCAAGAAGCTTCCAAACACAAAACTTCTATTACCTGTGACTCTGCCCACTGGGCAGCCCAGTTTGTCATGCAACTCCCCATGATCAATGGAAATATGCTTTTCTGGGTACTTGGTAAGATAACGCTGATCAAGAAAGTGCTGGCCATTTAAGCTGTGCAGTTGGGAGGATGGGATGCCCTTTGATTAGATAAGGAAGTCACAGAGCTGAATTTTGTTTGGTCAGATAACAAGTTTAAATTTCAGTATATAGAGGTGTCTAGTGGGTTGTCCAGAAAAAAGAGATCAGGGCTTGAGATGATGGTCTGAGTAAGTAGTGTGGAGGCTAGTTGAGGCTGTGATGGTGAGAAACATCTAACTCAGTAATATTGAGTTGTCTTTTGTTTCCCTTCTGATAAGAAGTCGTAAGCTCATCCAGAAATACTCATTTTGCTTTCAATAGATGCTATTGATTGATGTCTCATTTAATTCATACATTTAAATTTTATTTTCAGTAAACAACAATGTTCAACTTTTATGCCCCAAAGTAACAGAGTCGCACAGCAATAAAATCATGTTTATTTAGTGATGTCTGACAAGTAGAGAAACTAAACGTAATATTTTACAAAATGTACAATTTATATTTTTATAAATACTTTAAAAGAGAGAAGTGGAACACGTGTGGTGGCATTAAAAGAATGTCTCGATTTAATTTTGCAGCCTACCTTGTAGCCTGACAAACCAGATATACGTATGTATACACATCTATCTTGATCATGAGTTTTCATAATTATGGCCCAAGGATAAGTCTTGGGCATGTCTACAATAATTCCAAACTCCCATAAAATATGTGGTCTCTCAACCACCAGTCATGTTGATTTTGCTCTTTTTTTCTCAAAATTCCACAAAATGCACATTTGAAACAGCCATCAGAGGATGTAAGCAAGTGTTTTGGACCTCAGTTTACTCATCAGTGAGATGAGATAATCCTTGCTAATACGATCTGTTTCTGCTAAATTAAAAAACTTGGGGGCCTCAGCCGCTTCCAGTATGTAAATATCTGAGGGCTGTGAGGGACCAGTCATCTTTGTATTGGGAGTTTTCTGTTTAGCTTCTTTCTATTGGAAAGGAGTCAATGTGTCTTAAACGGAGAAAGTTTATGACACAAGTCCACTTAGCCAACATATCATTACTGTAGATAAAACATGTTTCCTAGTGTAAAACTAAACAGAAAATTAATAGTCATCTCTGAACATCATGTTGAAGAGCTGTATGTTTCCTTGGATCTGGAGCTTAGAAGTTCAGAGCTGGTTTACCCAAAAAGGGAGCCAATAGAGAATCTTCCCATCAAACCTCAATATATGGTTGAAACACTTGTAAAACGAACGACATGTTCAGTATGATTCTAGACTTCACTGAGTCATTATAGTGACATTTTCTTGGAATTGCACTAGTGCACAACAAAATATAATGAGTGCGATGTGATACAGTCTACAAAGTAAATTATATACCTGTTTTCTTAAATTTATACAAATTTGCATCTGTAATAAAACCACAGGAAAGTAAGTCATTCCTAAGCCATATCCTGAGCTTACCTTGATTCCAAGTTTACAGTTAATTACATTTTTTGTTAAATAAAAAGATAGCTATAAATGTCCTCATATGATCACATTAGGAAAATACATAGGATTCAAGGATGAAATTGTGATTCTTCATTGCTTTTCTTATATTCCTTTGATGGTGGGTGGTGCAGCAGCTACAGGTGCTCTGTAGGTGTGCTTCTTGAGTGACAGGTTACATTTTCCCTCTGGTAGTCTTCAGCTCCAGCTCCTGGAGGAAGGCCTCATTATTCTTAGGACAGTTGGTGTGACAGGTGCAGGTCCCAATGACCATCACTGGTTTCTTGACTATTTGCCCTGGGGAGCACTGAAACTCTGCCTGGATGGTTTTGGTATTGTGGGGAGTGCAGCACCGGCCATCACTGCAGACCCCACAGAACCTGGGCTTGTAGGTATGCAGGCTGGTGCAGTTTTTGAATTGCAGGTGGATGGCTTTGAGTGATTTCTTGGTGCGGAGACACTTTTTTCCTTTCTAAGAAAGAAAAAAGAAGTGATGTTTTGAATGGCTACTATTCCTCTGAGGGACAATTTTAGAGTATGGAATTACCTGCTAGTTGCCCACCCAATATCTATTGGTCTTTCTTCTTTGCTATCAGAACATTAATTTTGCTTGAGCAATATAGCCAGCTAAAAGTATTTGCTTCCACAGCCTAGCTGGGACTTGGGGTAACTTTGTGGCAAAGTTCTGGCCAAGGATACGTAAGCCAAGGGAATCTGGGAAATCCTTTGTCCTTTGAGTAGGTACAATTCTTTATTGTTCCTATATGCATTTTCCTTTCTTCCTGGAATGTGAACACCTTGCCTAATTGTACATAATGGTCTTTTGACATTGAGGAGATGAGCATGAAGGTGAAAGCATATGTATAATAACAAAACCTGTCTTTTAAGACACTGTAACATGCTTTGGTGTCATTTTTAGCCAAATGCATTTTTACACGTGATACTGTTTGGCTCTCTGTGTTCCCACCCAAATCTCATCTCATATTGTAATTGCCATGTGTGAGAGGAGGGGCCTGCTGGGAGGTAATTAGATCATGGGGGCAGATTTTTCCCTTCCTGTTCTTGTGGTAGTGAGTTCTCACAAGATCTGATGGTTTAAAAGCATGGCACTTCCCCCTCTTGCTGTCTCTCTCTATCTGTCTCTCTCATGCTGCCATGTAAGATGTGCTTTGCTTCCCCTTCACCTACTACCATGATTGTAAGTTTCCTGAGGTTTCCCCAGCCATGTGTAACTGTAAGTCAATTAAACATCTTTTCTTTATAAATTACCCAGTCTCAGGTAGTTCTTTACAGCAGTATGAAAATGGACTAATACAATGTCTTATAAACAGAGTGGGTATAAATCTGGCATTATTTTATGTTTCCAACACTCTTCAGACATTAACTCAACCTTTTTAACAGTATTCATTCATACAAGGAATAATCATTCATAGAAAGAACAATTGCCCATTTTACAGATGAAGAAACTGAGTCTCAAAGACTTAAAGGGATCAGAAAACATCTAATATTTGAATTTGTCTGATACAAAGCCCATTCTTTCTATTACATGATGACCTCAGGACATTTCAAGACATGGAATTTGCATGAAGGCAAATAAAGTGGAAAATGCATTCAAGATTGTATTAGTAATGATAAATGAAGAGGCCTAATATTGATAATTCAGCAAAGAATTGACTATGTTTTATTTCTTACTTATATTTCTTCATCTACTAATTTCCTACAATTATCCACTGTTTGCCTTCATAGGCATGACCCACAGCTTGTGGGGTGATTAGATGTGGAATTATCTTAAATCAGTGACTCTCAAACTTCAGTGCACATCAGAATCATCTAGAGGATTTCTTAAAACAAGCTGTTGGACCTTACACCATGAGTTTTGGATTCAGTACATCTGATGTGGGACCCACACCATAAATTTGCATTTTAACAACTTCTTAGATGATGCTGCTGGTGTGGGGAACACACTTTAAGAACCACTGTCTTAGATGTAAGAATCTCTTGGAGACAAGGAAGTAATGTTTGGTATGCTAGTACAACTTTTATAAAATATGTATACTATAAATAAACATCTTTAAAATAACATATCCAAGTATTAAAGAAGATGCAAATTATACGAAAAAATACAAATTTTGCAAAAAGACACAATAGAAAAAGCCACATCTTGGAGGTATTAAATAGAAACATCTTATTTAATAAAGAAGTTGCTGTGCCATTGCAAATATTTAAGGACTTCTTGTTTCTTACTTTTTTGTATTTAATATTTAGCATGTATTCCTGTCAGTACCCACAAAATGGTACAGGATAACAACATTCCTGTGTGTGTGTATATGTTTGTATGTGAGACTACTTATGTGAGTGAACCTATATGACTATGTTAGATGTATGTTTGAATTCCCCTGAGTGTGGGGAAGTGCATCTCCTAGGATATAATTTTAGGGATAAGGTGTTTCTAGGTGTTCTTTCTAAACTGGTGGAAGAAACATAAAGTTAGGATGGACCTCAAAAAATTAGATAGCTAAGCAGCCATATAACTAATGCAACCACTATGGACTCTTATTTTACCAGTAAATAGAAATCATAAGTAATGGTGGCTACTATTAACAGAGTACTTAATCTATACCCAGCATTTTGCGGATTCATTCTATTTCATCACCATGACAACTTAAGGTAGGTACTTTCAGCAGCCCCATTATGTGGGAGAAGGAATTGAGGCTGAGAAGTTAAGAAAATTGCCCAAGATTACATAGCTAGTTCATGTGGAAAGACAGAATTTGAAGCCAAGCTGTCTGGCTCCACAGTTATCCTCTTACGCACTAGATGATATTGCTTCAGTGTCAAGATATGTAAATCTTGAATTGCTAAGGACTGTTTTATTTTAGTCCTAGGTTTATATAAGGATCCATATAATGGTTCAAATTGGGTATTGTATTTATCTGATATAGGGCTCTGGTAACAAGGCCTGTGATGTCATCAGCAACCAATCAGAGCTTCTGATCTGCACATCTCACAGTCAGTGTTAACATACTGAGTTGATATAATTCCAGCAAAAAAAAATAAAAAGATACGTGCTGTTTTATTTGGCACATATTGCCTTATGCTGGCAAATGTATTATTTCCACTAGGTTTTTAAAAATACCAACAATAATTCCCAGACAGTCACTCGCTTATTTATCAACAGTTGTTTATCATGCACACAGTATGTGCCAGGTAGAGACCTGAGGACTGAGAGGTAAGACCCACATGGCCTCTACCCATACGTATTGAACCTGACCAGTAAAGAGAACTGAGGTCAGAACTGACCACTCTAGAATCAGTGGTGCTTGACAACTGGGTAGCCAGTTTTCTCCAGGAATGGTATGGGATTTGCTAGACCGTTCTCCATTGGGAAAAGCATTATAGTTGTCTGGCCCCTCTCCCTCTTTACCCGAGGGTGTACTGTGAGTTGCCTGGAGTATTTCAATATGTTAAAGAGAAAAAAGAAGATAGGCTGGCTTCAGGAACCCCACTGCCTTTTCTCTGGGGTTGACTCCCAGTTACAGCTGCTCTCTCTGTCACAGAGTGACACAGTGACTTTCTGAAGCCCAGGCTACAAGGAGACAAGGCCATTACCTTCAGGATGGGAAGTTTCCTCCAGGCTCCTACCTTATCTGTTGGCTGCTCCGGCTCTTGTTCACAGGGCCGCACCATGCAGAGCCGAGTCTGTTTCAGCATCTCACACTGACGGTTCCTATTGGTGACCCGGGTGGAGAACCCCATACCACAGCTCTTAGAGCATGCTGTCCACTCTGTGGTCTGTTCAATGCAGTTGACACTTGAGTCAGAGACTTCTACTCCTAGGGTGGCTTCTGGTCTGTAAGCTATGGGATGTATAAATAAAGACAGCCATATTGGGTAAAATGTGAGGATTGGAAAGTGGTCCTTTTCAGCCATTATTAGAAAGTGGGTCTCATTCAACTCTGTACCTATTAAACACCCATGCTCCCAGGACGCAGAACTGAATTTATTTATTTATTTATTTCTGGCATGACTGATAATGTCTGCCCTCAGCAATAGTATACAATTCTGAATATGCTAATGTAAGTAATCTGGCTAATGAATGGCTTCTAAAATAATCCTCTACTGTCTCTTGAGATTTTTTAAAAAACTACTTCATTGATAAGAGAAAACAAAAAGAAGAATCAAAAAAAGGTCGTGAAGTGCCATCTGAGCCTTCCTACAGCGTGTAGAAAGATGATACTTTTCAGTGACACCTGTCCAGGGATGAGTAGCCTTCTTTAAGGAGGTTAATCATGAGACAGCCTAGGTAGTGTACAGGATCGAGAAAAGAAAGAGGATTTAAAATGTTGTCTTTGTAGTGCTAATGAGGGTCAAGTGGGATGGATTAAAATACAAGTAGTAGTCATCCACTAAGACAAAAATAAGACAAAAGAGTGAATTTGGGAGGTCCTCTTTAGGAGTAATTGCAGCAAACTTCTATAACTTAGTTTGAGTTTATAAATATGTTTGATCTAATGTCTACAAATGTGTTTGATCTCAAGTGTTTGATCTCAGTGGGCAACCTGAAATCCACAACTGAATGGCCAGAAACAGGCCAATTTCTCTTTTCAAATCCAAGAGATTGCAAATTCTTCATGTTTGTATTTACCCTCTAGTATGACCAGCCCTAGGTATACTGAGTTTCTCACCTGCAAGGGTGAGGCCTCCCAGTGAATCTTCCTCATCTGGGCCACAGATCCACTTTTCACAGCACTCCCCAGGCACCTCAACTTTTCTTGGAGCTGGGCAGTTAGGCTCGGGCAGTAACACGTCCAGCTGACAGCGAGGCACACAACCAATCTGCCCATCTCTGCAGGTGCACTGGAATTTGCAGCTTGGCTGAAATTTCTCTCCACTGCGGTAGATGACCCCATCGAACACACAGTTATCTCCCTCTACCGCTAGAATATTGGGGAAGCAAAGAGGACAGCAAAGAGGAAGAGCAAAAACAAGAACACAATACAGTGAAGAAGCTATGTAAGATTTGGAGGACATGTTCCAAAACCCAAGTCCTTTTCCAGTTCCGGGGATCCGGTTTCTCATGTATCTACTGTAGAGTGATGTCCTCGTGGAGGCCTCTCAGAGCAAGAGAAAACCTTCAAGATCATCTAGTCTTGCCACTCATTTTATGGACGAGGAAAGAGGTGTGCAACTGTGAAGTAATGTCCCCAAGGCCCCCTGGCCATTGTTCCCAATGTTCAGTCATTTTGCAAGAACCTCCTTCGAGTTTCCTACTCCAGCAGCTTAGACTTGAAAAGAGAAAAAGTGTACTCTATGTTTTCCAACAGGTTAGCTGATCAAATTGGGAAGGGCGTTAAGATTCCTTGACACTCAAGCATAATAAATCATCAGTAGCTTAGAGAGAAAAGTAAAAGCCCTGCTGTCCAGAAAGGAAGGGACGATCTCCAACTACAATGTTGTACCGTGTGAAAAATTGATCCCCGATTGATTATGTTTTAGAAGCCTGGATTGGCTAGTTGCCTGCATTTTATTTTACTTGCAGTCAGAGAAGGGTTTACATAGTTGTCCCAGGAGACTAGCAGTTGCTTTGGTTCAAATGGGACAATTACAGGTGTGAAAACAAACCTGCTGGATTTTCCCCAACTGCAGTTTGGGAAACTGTGAGTGTGTGAGTAAACCCCAGCTTCCATCAGCCCCAAGTGGCCCCCTAGAAATGTCCGAAGGAAATGACTTCACTGGCCCTTAACTCTGCCTGGCTCCCCCTCTGCTTAGATTCTTGTCTAGGAAGCCAAGTGAGGAATGCCTTTCGCCCCCGGGGCAGGTTTCCTTTCTGGCTCTGGCGTTCCCCAAAGCCCCACACCATGCCTGACACACAGTAAGTGCTCTATACATGTACTCCCCACACCATGCCTGACACACAGTAAGTGCTCTATACATGTCACTTATTGCATTATTATTATTTGCTTATCGCCCTCTGGGAAGGGGAGGATAAAAGAGAAGGGAGGAAGCAGCTTCAGTTAGCTGCAGAAGAGGTCAAACAGCGGAGGGGGCAGGATTACCCATGCAGATGCCAGTCTGGTTGCTGGGGTCCGCGCTGCGGTCACAGTAGAGGCCACTGCTCTCGTCGCATGGCTCCAGATCTGAGCAGCTGTCGCCACGCTGGCGGGCGCACACCAGACAGCAGGAGCAGCCGTCCAGCACCGCGCGCACCCCGGGGGCGCAGGTCGGCGGCGTCGCGGGGCACTGGCCCGGGCACTGGGGAGGGCAGCGCTGAGTCGTAGCGACCTGAAGGCAGGCGAGACAAGAAGGAGAAACCACTCAGCTGGGGTAGAAGACACAGAGAGCCCGGTGACCAAATAGGGGCCACCCAGGAAGGCAAAGTAACTTGGGGCATCTTAAGGGTGTGCCACTTACCTGTCCCAGGAGATGGAGAAGCAGGAAGGTCAGGCAAAGGCACTGCTTTCGGAGACAAAAGCTCGTGCTCTGCACACTCTGCATGCTCAGGCTTTCTCCTCTCGCTTTTACCAAACGAGACTTTCTTCGCTGTAGATTGGCACCGCTCGCCTTCCCCCTGGTCCCGCGCTTGCGGATCACGCCCAGCACCACCAGCACAGGTTTTATAGCGCGCTCCTGGGACGCGCGCAAGCCGGTTGGCTGCAGTGCAGGGAGGAGGGGGGAGATCGGCTGGGTGGGGAAGTGGAACGAACCCCGGGGTTGCCATGGCAATTGGCCGTGGGTGCTGCTCTCCTTAGGGCGCGGCGCCGGGGCCTGCGTGTGCCTGTGTGTGGCGACTGGCTTTTCCCAGAGCGTAGGGAGGGGCTGGGTGGAGTTCCGAGGCCAGGACCCAGGGCTCGCTCGAGCGCGTGGGAAGGAAACGCCCGTTTCCTCCTGGAAGTTGCTTCGCCTTCTCCCAGGACGAAGACACCACCACTCCCCACCATCCTCCTCCACCCTGACCATTCCAACCAGGGCTGCAAGCGTGGGGTCCGCTTATGGGATGCCTGCAGTTTGGGGCCATCTGCGGGGGATTGGCAGAAGGCCCAGGGGTTTAGTCATGAGGGAAGCACATGCAAGTTTGTCACCGTTTAGGGCACTCATTGAATGTGTTGAGACGGAGGGGAGAGAAGCAAGGAAGGAAAGGAGAGAAAGAGGAGAAAGACAAAAGTGTATGTGTATGTGTGTATTGGGGAGAGGGGTGTGGCAGGGGGAAGGGAACCTAGAAAAAAATCGCTATGTCAGGAGTGGGGGATGCTATTGGCCAAATGGCAAAATTCTTTTGACTCTAATCCTTCTAGCTTCCCTGAGTCTTAAGCCCCAAGATCCACAGGTTTGTTAGAAATAAAAGTAAAACACACACACACACACACACACACACACACACAAAGGAAAACATAATAAAATAAAACAAATATTAGCAGAAGAAAGCCTTGAAGCACCTGCTGTAGCCGATCAAATGTGAGATGGCACACCTGAAAGTCCAGAAACCTTTGCGAGTTTCCTAAGTGGGTTCAGTTCAGCCACCATCACCAGCATCAAAACCTCCTCCAGCCAGGGAAGAAGTGAGGAAGGAACTAACTTGACGTGGCTGACCCTTCAGCAAATCAAATCCCTCTCCCACCGAACATCTGCTTCCAAAAAATGATTGCTGGGGCATGCTTGTCATCTCTCATGGGAAAGAGAGGGCAGTTTTACTGCTCCAAAGGTGACATTGCTTGAAGGACTTAGAACAATTTCCCCCCATACTTCAACATTGCTGCTGCCCCTAGGAGAACTATGCCCAGCTCTTTTGAGGATAGCTACTTTGGAAAAAAAAAAAACAACAGAAAACAAAAAACACTTTTTAAGGAAAATTATACAGGCCTGTGATGTAATTCCAGAGTTTAAAAAGAAACAAATGGCCTCTACCTCATCTGTCCCCAGCATGAAGGAAATGAAAGGCAGCTTGCAGAAGGGGCCAGGTCTGCCTCTGCAACACCCGCAGACGATGAGGTCACCTCAAGCCCCTTCTAGATAATTCTCTCGGCAGCCTGAAATCGCTATGACACACTTCCAAGCCTCCAATAGTTCTGCTCTCTTCGAGGTAAATGAGACTGAGTAGTACTCCAAGTTAACTAGAGATGAAACAGTTCATTTGCACTCTTGAGTAGGACATTTACATACTCTTCAAACTGACAGGCTTTGGAGGGTGTAGGGTGAGAGAAGGGAGAGGATCAGGAAAAATAACTAATGGGTACCACGCTTAATACCTGGGCGATGAAATAATCTGTGCAACAAACGTCCATGACACACATTAACCTGTGTAAACAAACCTGCACGTTTACCCTTGAACTTGAAATAAAAGTTTAAGAAAAAGATAAAAGAAAAAACAAACAAATGGATAGGTTTTATGAGCCATTTGGCCTAATGATGCCTCCACCTGGCTGTACATCAGAATCAACCAGCATGTATTTTGTTAAAAATACAGATTCCTGAGCCCTACTCTTGACCCACTCAGTAGGATTCCCTGGTGGTAGCTCTTGGTAGATAGCATTTTAATGTACTTTGAAATGGAGCAACTAGAAGCACTGCCAATGGGAAGGCAGAGAGCATTGGCCAAGTGTTCCAAGCATGAATAGAATGATATAGAACAAGGAGAAATTGGCAACATGGAGATTGGGCTAGCTCTTCTTGGAAAGCGTGGGGTGGGGGTGGTGAGAGGGAAAATGTATCTTTAAGACAAGGATTAGCATATCAAGAAGTCACTACAAATGTAACACTGCTACTCAGTTTTGATTGCAAGAGATGGAAACCAAACTTGAACTAGTTTTCGCAAAAGAGGACTTTACTTGAAGGATGCTGTGATGTTTCACATAGTGATAGCACGGGAATGGTGCAGGGAGGCCTCAGAGGCAACTGGGATCTAGAGAGAGGAGGGCCAACAGTATTACTTCCACATAAGCAAAAATGGTCCTTCCAATCTCCTTACTTTATGACCTTATCACCACAGAAGGAATGTCCCTCTCTCTTAGGCCCAACTTCAAAAGTTTCAGGAATGAAATTGGATGGGTTCACCCTGTACTAATCAATGGGGACAAGGAAGGTGAAGTATGGGGATTAGCTAGAACCTCATGGTTGGAATGGAGAAAAAAGCAGTTCCCTTGGGAAGAAAGGACGGTTCCTTAAAAAGAAAGCAAGCTTGGCGAGCAAAACAATACATATCCACTCCATCATCTGCTGTAAATGCTGTAGGATGAGGCTTTTCATCTTAAAACAATTGTAAATTGAAAGTGAAACCATCTGATGATAATCATGTCATGTCATGCTTCACTGCCTCCAGCGCATAGTCTCTGAAATCCTTTGTGCCGGGATAGATGTTATCCGCAGTGCAGGCCTGGGATGCCGAGCTTATCTCCTTGATCTCATTACTCATTGGATAATCATTATAGTCACACCATTTAATGATGGGGATATGGTTGGAGAAATGTGTCCTTGGGTGATTTCATTGTTGGGTGAACATCATAGAGTGTAGTTACACAGATGTGGATGGTGTAGCCTACTACACACCTAGCCTGTATGATACAGCCTATTGCTCCTAGGCTACAAACCTTTGCAGAATATACTGTACTGAGTACTGTAGGCAACTGTAATACAATGGTAAGTATTTGTGATTTAAACATATCTAAGCATAGAAAAGGTGCAGTAAAAATATGGTATAAAAGATAAAAAATTGTCCACCTGTATACGACACTTACGGAGAATGGAGCTTGCAGTGGGTGTCAGTGAGTCAGTGGTGAGTGAATGTGAAGGCCTTGGACATAACTGTACACTACTATAGCCTTTATAAACACTACACTTAGGCTAAGCTAAATTTATTCAAAAATTTTCTTTTTCAATGATAAATTAACTTTAGCATATTATAATTTTTTACTACGTAAACTAAATTTTTTTAACTTTTGGACTCTTTAGTAATAACACTTATCTTAAAACACAAATATATTGTACAGATGTACACAAATATTTTCTTCGTATCCTTATTCTACAAGCTTTTGTTTTGAGACGGAGTCTCTCTCTGTCACCAGGCTGAAGTTCAGTGGCGCAATCTCGGCTCACTGCAACCTCTGCCTCCCTGGTTCAAGCAATTCTCCTGCCTCAGCCTGCCGAGTAGCTGGGACTACAGGCTCACACTGCCACACTCAGCTATTTTTTGTATTTTTAGTAGAGATGGGGTTTCACCATGTTGGCCAGGGTTGTCTCGATCTCTTGACCTCATGATCCACCTGCCTCGGCCTCCCAAAGTGCTGGGATTACAGGTGCGAGCCACTGCACATGGCCTTTGCAAGCTTTTTTCTAGTTTTAATATTTTTTATTTATTTATTTTTGTTTTTGTAAAAAACGAACACACAAACATACATATTAGCCTAGGTCTACACAGGGTCAGGATCGTCAGTATCACTGTCTTCCACTCCACATCCTGTCCCACTGGTAGGTTGTCAGGGGCAATAACACGCATGGAGATGTCATTTCCTCAGATAATAATGCCTTCTTCTGAAATACTTCCTGAAGGACCTGCCTGAGACTGTTTTATAGTTTACTTTTTGTTTTTTTTTTTAATGAGGAGAAGAAGTATGCTCTAAAACAATGATGGAAAGTATGGTAAATACATAAACCAGTGACATAGTCACTTATCATCATCAACCATTATGGACTATACATAATTATATGTGCTATACTTTTATATGCCTCAAAGTGCAGTAAGTTTGTTTACACTAGCGTTACCATAGACACATGAGTGTGCTACAATGTCATGACAGCTCCGAGGTCACTAGGCTATAGGAATTTTTCAGTTCCGTTATAGTCTTATGGGACCACCATTGTACATGCGGTCCATAGTTGAGCAAAATATTGTTATGTAACATGTGACTATACTTCTCTGTTTTGGTGACTGCGTCCCTCTCCTGCCTGGGAGTCCTTGAGGATACAGAGCATGTTGTATTCACTATAACATCCCCAACATCTATCAGGGTCAGGCAAGTGGTCACTTCTTGGACCTTTTGAGATACTGCAAACTTCATTTTAAGTTTTGCCACTTTTCATTGCTCTGCATAAGATGAGGTAAGAACAAACTGGAGGCTGTTTGTTCTTCAGCAGCAGCTAAATGGTCCTATCAGCCACCACCCATCAGGCTGTGACATGCAACTTCTCTGGGTCTCACCTGGCACTAAAAGGATGGAATACAGGCTGGTGATCTTCTGTTTGAAATAATCCATGTGACAGTTGAGATCTCTGGGAAAAGTCAGGGGAGACCTTATTAGAGACTCTTGTTTGAACTGCTGGGCTTGACAGCTAACCGTGGGGTTATGAGCTGCAAGGACTTTGGCCGATTTACTTCTTCCCCCTTCATTTCGTCCTCTCCTTTTATCCCCTCATGGCAGATGTGACACCAGGGACTCATTTTTGTCTTGTCTTTTTCACATAGCCTGTTAATTGATTTATATTCTTATTACTTCTCAGTCAGTACTCTTATCCAGAACACATTTAAAGAATTGCCTACATTTCTAAAGGTACAATGTTGTTTTCAGTGCTATCGTGTTATCTTTCTTTTTATTGTGAAACAATTTTAAAAATTGTGCTTAGTTCTGTAGCAGGCGGTTGAAATAGCACAGCCTCTGCCCCCATATTAAAAAATGAAATATTAAAAATTGAAATAACTTCACAGAAGTAGAGGGTAGAATAGTGGTTACCAGGAGCTGGGGGTAGTCAGGAGGGGAGGATGCGAGGAGTCAGTCAGTGGGTACAAAGCTACAGTTAGTTTTGTTAAGTTCTCTTGTTTAATTGCACCTTAGGGTGACTATAGCCAACAATAATATTTCAAGTACTTCAGAATAGTTAGAAGATAGAATTTTTAATGTTCCTACCACAGATAAATCAAGAGCATTTGAGGTGATGGCTATGCTATTACCCTGATTTGATCATTATGTAATCTATACATGTCTTGAAAAATCATACTCTACCCCTTAAATACGTAGAATTATGATGTATCAGTTAAAAACAACATAAAACTAAACAAAAAGAAACAGAAGTGGTAACAATGATGTTATCACCTTCAAGACAACTCCCTGCCTCTTTTTTACTCAGTGATTGCATTCTCCGTAAACTCAGACGCATTCGTCCTGTCTTCGGTTAGTCGTTGTTCAGCCAAGCCACATGTACTTAGTGTTCATAATGTGCCTCATAAATCAACCCCACAGCTCTTTAATAATTTTGTTGCTCTTTTCTGAATTTCATTCATATGTCCCTTTTCTGGGGCCCCAGGGAGTTGATAGAACACAAGGTAATTTCCATTATATGCTAGGCAGGCCAGGCCTAAGTGATGTTCAGTTATATGGCTAATTTCAATCACACCCTCTTGCTTCTCTGACAGATCCCTTGACTTCTTGCTTTTCCAACAACAATGAGGAGCAGAGAAGAAGCTGTGATGGGAGGTGAAAAGTTAGACATAAAAGTTAAATGTTTCTTTAGAAACATTTTCCTACTGCCTTTATTTAAGAAATGTTTAATTCTTAAGTGAATTTCTTAAAGCAAAAAAAAAACCCAAAAAAAACCCAGGAGGTTAAGTAAAAAGTCATTCAAGCTAGCAATTTGCTAGGAATGAGAGAAATAAGTTAATTTCTTCCATTAGCTAAGGACTTTCTTATAGTGAAGTAGGCTCTGTGGAAATCAAATAAGTAAATGTTTTCTGAACTGGAGAGGAGTCCGTCAAGCTTCTATGCATGCAGCATTCCCAGCTTCTGGGCACCAACATGGCCCACTTCCATGCTCAACTAAACAAAGTGGCCCTGCTCAGTTTTTTTTTTTTTTTTTAAGAAAAAATATGAATTCTCCATGACTTGTAACAGTGTAGTAGCATAAACCCAGTCCTGTTCCCTTGACCAGAACTCTTTAGACTAAGAATTGGTGCCAGAGACAAAGGCACATATATATGGACTGAACATCAGATTAACCAATAGCTTGTCCAGAGTGCTCCATATTGGATGATGGTAGACCCAACTCATAAATGCTGGTGGCCGAGTATACAAAGAGCAAGGAAGGCAGCATCACTTAAATGCAGGAGAGGTCCTGAAAATTTTCAAATAATTGTCCCTCGAGAAAGAAGAAAAAAATCTAGGCTCTTTTTGGAGAGAGTTCCTAGTCCCAAATGATATCTTGGAGCCAAAAAATACAACCTCTCCCACCCAGTTTCTGGATTTGTACCACCTTTTAACTTAGACTTTTGGAGAGGCATGACCGCAGAATTTTGTTGCATTTAACGATGTAAATGTTCTCAATGTCCCATTAACTTATTGATAACTATCTAATACTTTATGACATAAATGTAAGACGAATAAGATGTTTTTTGTATTCTCAAGGATTTTTTTAACCTCATAAGAAAATGAAGTAAATAATAGCTACCACATGAGGCAGAATGTGATAATTCCTATAAATAAACATAAGCAAAGTAGAAGAAAAACTTAGAGGAGGATGACATTAATTTCTTTGCTGTGAGAATACGAGTGTGGTGGAGTCTGCAGAGGGAATGTTGAGAAAGACTAAAATTTCATGTTTCATTGTTTGTCTTTTTATTAAACCACATTGCCTTGGAGACTAAATGACATTGAGTTGGATCAAGTATAGATAGATTTTTTGTGTGTGATTACTAAAAATGATTTAAGATTAAAAAATAATTTCAAGTTTTTTAGAATCAGGGGATACATGTACATGTTTGTTACCTGGTTATATTGTGTCACACGGAGGTTTGAGGTATAATTGATCCTATCACACAGGTCATGAGTGTAGTACTCAACAGTTAGCTTTTTAACCCTTGCTCCCTCTCTCCCTTCTCCCTCTAGTACTCTTCAGTATCTACTGTCATCACCTTTATGTCCATGAATACCCAATGGTTAGCTCCTACTTATAAGTGAGTACATGAAATATTTGGTTTTCTGTAACTCCCTTATTTTTTTAGGATAATGGCTTCCAGCTGCATCCACATTGCTGCAAAGGACATGATGTCATCCTTTTTTATGGCTGCACAGTATTCTATGGTGTATATGTACCACATTTTTCTGTTAAATCCAGTTCACTGTTGATGAACACCTAGGCTGATTCCATGTCTTTGCGATTTTGAATAGTATGGTGATGAACATATGAGTGCATGTGTCTTTTTGGTAGAATAATTTATTTTCTTTTGGATATATACCCAGTAATGGGGTTGCTGGGTCAAATTGTAGTTCTTTTTTAAAGTTTTTTTTGAGAAATCTCCAAACGGTTTTTCACAGTGGTTAAACTAATTTACATTCCCATCAGCAGTATATAAGCATTCCCTTTTCTCTGCAGCTGTGCCAGCATCTGTTGTTTCCTGACTTTTTAAAAACTGGTCATTCTCACTGGTGTGAGATGGTATCTCATTGTGCTTCTGATCTCCATTTCTCTGGTGATTAGTGATGTGGAATTTTTTTTTCATGTTTGTTGGTTGCTTGTATGTCTTTTTTTGAGAAGTGTCTGTTCATGTCCTTTGCCCACTTTTTTTTTTTTTTATTATACTTTAAGTTCTAAGGTACATGTGCACGATGTGCCGGTTTGTTACATATGTATACATGTGCCATGTTGGTGTGCTGCACCCGTTAACTAGTCATTTACATTAGGTATATCTCCTAATGTTATCCCTCCCCGCTCCCCCCCACCCCACGACAGGCCCCGGTGTGTGATGTTCCCCATCCTGTGTCCAAGTGTTCTCATTGTTCAATTCCCACCTATGAGTGAGAACATGTGGTGTTTGGTTTTCTGTCCTTGCAATAGTATGCTCAGAATGATGGTCTCTAGCTTCATCCATGTCCCTGCAAAAGACAGGGACTCATCTTTTTTTATGGCTGCATAGTATTCCATGGTGTATATGTGCCACCTTTTCTTAATCCAGTCTATCATTGATGAACATTTGGGTTGGTTCCAAGTCTTGGCTATTGTGAATAGTGCTGCAGTAAACATACATGTGCATGTGTCTTTATAGCAGCATGATTTATAATCCTTTGGGTATATGCCCAGTAGTGGGATAGCTGGTCAAATGGTATTTCTGGTTCTAGATCCTGAGGAATTGCCACACTGTCTTCCACAATGGTTGAACTAGTTTACAGTCCCACCAGCAGTGTAAAAGTGTTCCTATTTCTCCACATCCTCTCCAGCACCTGTTGTTTCCTGACTTTTTAATGACCGCCATTCTAACTGGTGTGAGATGGTATCTCATTGTGCTTTTGATTTGCATTTCTCTGACGGCCAGTGATGATGAGCATTTTTTTCTTGTGTCTGTTGACTGAATAAATGTCTTCTTTTGAGAAGTGTCTGTTCATATCCTTCACCCACTTTTTGGTGGGGTTGTTTGATTTTTTTCTCGTAAATTTGTTTAAGTTCTTTGTAGATTCTGGATATTAGGCCTTTGTCAGATGGGTAGATTGTAAAAATTTTCTCCCATTCTGTAGGTTACCTGTTCACTCTGATGGTAGTTTCTTTTGCTGTGCAGAAGCTCTTTACTTTAATTAGATCCCATTTGTCAATTTTGGCTTTTGTTGCCATTGCTTTTGGTGTTTTAGTCATGAAGTCCTTACCCATGCCTATGTTCTGAATGGTATTGCCTAGGTTTTCTTCTAGGGTTTTTATGGTTTTATCTCTAACATTTAAGTCTTTAATCCATCTTGAATTAGTTTTTGTATAAGGTGTAAGGAAGGGATCCAGTTTCAGCTTTCTACTTATGGCTAGCCAATTTTCCCAGCACCATTTATTAAATAGGGAATCCTTTCCCCATTTCTTGTTTTTGTCAGTTTTGTCAAAGATCAGATGGTTGTAGATGTGTAGTATTATTTCTGAGGGCTCTATTCTGCTCCATTGGTCTATATCTCCATTTTGGTACCGGTACCATGCTGTTTCGTTTACTGTAGCCTTGTAGTATAGTTTAAAATCAGGTAGCATAATGCCTCCAGCTTTGTTCTTTTGGCTTAGGATTGTCTTGGCAATGCAGGCTCTTTTCTGGTTCCATATGAACTTTAAAGTAGTTTTTTCCGATTCTTTGAAGAAAGTCATTTGTAGCTTGATGGGGATTGCACTGAAACTATAAATTACCTTGCCTTTGCCCACTTTTTAATGGGGTTATTTGCTTTTTTGCTTGTTGAATTGTTCCTTATAGATTCTGGATATTAAACCTTTGTCAGATGCATGGTTTGCAAATATTTTCTTCCATTCTGTAGGTTGTTTGTTTACTCTGTTGATAGTTTCTTTAGCTGTGAAGAAGCTCTTTGTTTTGATTAGGTCCCACTTGTCAATTTTTGTTTTTATTGCAATTGCTTTTGAGAATTTAGTCATAAATTTTTCCCTAAGGCCATGTCCAGAATGGTGTTTCCTAGGTTTTCTTTTGGGATTCTTGTAGTTTGAGGTCTTACATTTAAATCTTTAATCAATCTTGAGTTAATTTTTGTATATGATCAAAGGTAAGGATATAGTTTTATTCTTCTGCATAGGGTAGCCACCTATCCCAGCACCATTTATTGAATAGAGAGTCCCTTCCCCATTGCTGATTTTTGTCAACTTTGTTGAAGATCAGATGGCTATAGGTTTGCAGCTTTACTTCTGGGTTCTCTGTTTCTATTCCATTAATTTATTTGTCTGTTTCTGTACTAGTATATGCTGTTTTGGTTACTGTAGCCTTATAGTATAGTTTGAAGTTAGGTAAGGTGATTCCTCTGGCTTTGTTCTTTTTGCTTAAGATTGCTTTGTCAATCTGGACTTTTTTTGTTCCATATGAATTTTAGAATAGATTTTTTCTAATTCTGTGAAAAATGATTTTGGCTGTTTGATAGGAACAGCATTGAATCTGTATATTGCTTTAGGCAGTATGGCCATTTTAACAATATTGATTCTTCCAACTCACAGGCATGGAATCTTTTTCTATTTGTTTGTGTCATCTATTATTTCTTTCAGCAGTGTTTTCTAGTTCTTTTTGTAGAGACCTTTTACTTCTATAGTTAGATGCAGTTCTAGTGGTCTTTTTGTGTGTGTGGCTACAGTAAATGGGATTACATTCTTGATTCGACTCTCAGTTTGAATGTTATTGGTGTATAGAAAGGCTAGTGATTTTTGTACAATGATTTAGTATTCTGAAACTTTACTGAAGTTGTTTATCAGTTCCAGGAGTCTTTTGGCAGAGTCTTTAGGTTTTTCTAGGTATAGAATCATATCATCAGTGAAGAGAGATAGTTTGACTTCTTCTTTTTCTATCTGGGTTCCTTTTATTTGTTTCTCTTGTGTGATTGCTCTGACTAGGACTTTCAGTACTGTGGTGAATAGGAGTGGTGAGAGATGGCAACCTTGACTTGTTCCATTTATCAAAGAGAATGCTTCCAGCTTTTGGCTATTCAGTATGATGTTGGCTGTGGGTTTGTCATAGATGGCTCTTATTATTTTGAGGTATGTCCCTTTGATGCCTGGTCTGTTGAGGGATTTTATCATAAAAGAATGTTAAATTTTATCAAAAGCCTTTTCTACATTTATTGAGATGATCATGTAGTTTTTGTTTTCAATTCTGCTTATCTGGTGAATTACATTTATTGATTTGCATATCTTGAACCAACCTTGCATCCTCAGAAATGAAGCCTGCTTGATCAGAATTAACTTTTGATGTGCTGCTAGATTTGGTTTGCTAGTGTTTTGTTGATGATTTTTTTTTGTCTATGTATATAAAGGATATTGGCTTATAGTTTTCTTTTTTTCACTGTGTCTTTTCCAGGTTTTGGTATAAGGATGATGCTGGCTTTGTAGAGTGTGTTAGGGAGGAGTCCGTCCTCTTCAATTTTTTGGAATAGTTTCAGTAGAATTGGTATCAGCTCTTCTTTGTATGTCCAGTAGAGTTATTCTGTGAATCTTTCTGGTCTGGGTCTCATTTTGGTTGGTAGTATTTTTTTTTGTTATTACTAAATCAATTTGAGTACTTAATACTAGTCTGTTCAGGGTTTTAATTTCCTCCTAATTTAATATTGATAGATTATGCATTTCCTGTAGATTTTCTAGAGGGTGTGCCTAGAGGTGTTCATATAAGTCTCTGAGGATCCTTTGTATTTCTGTGGGGTCAGTTGTAATGTCATCTTTGTTATTTCTGATCATGCTTATTTGGATCTTCTTTCTTTTTTTTCCTTGTTAATCTATCTGGCAGTCTATTACTCTTGTTTATTCTTTCAAAGAACTGACTTCTAGTTTCACTGATTTTTTGATTGGATTTTTGGGTCTCAATTTCATTCAGTTCTGCTCTGATTTTAATTGTTTGTTTTCCTTTGTTGTCTTTAGGGTTAGTTTGTTCTTACTTTTCTAGATCCCCTAGGTGTGATGTTAGATCATTAATTAGAGATCTTCTAATTTTTCAAGGTAAGCATTTAGTGTTATGAACTTTCCTCTTAAGACTGCTTTTGCTGCATCCCAGAGATTTGGGTGTTTTGTCTCTGTTTTCATTTATTTAAATAATTTTTTTTGATTTCTGTCTAAATTTAGTTGTTTACTCAAAAGTCATTCAGGAACAAATTGTTTAATTTCCATGTAATTGTGTGGTTTTGAGAGATCTTCCTGGTATTGATTTCTATTTTTATTCAACTGTGATCTGAGAGTATGCTTGGTATAATTTTGACTTTTTTGTATTTACTGAAAATTGTGTTATGGCCAAACATGTGTTCAATCTTGGAGTATGTTCTGTGTGCAGATGAAAGGAATGTGAATGTATATTCTGTAGTTGATGGGTAGGGTATTCTGTAGATGTCTATTAGGTCCAATTGGTCAAGTGTAGAATTTAAGTCCTTCTTTGTTTTCTGCCTTCATGATCTGTCTAATGCTGTCAGTTGGGTGTTGAAGTACCCCATTCATGTATAGAATTTTGAAACCTAGAAATGTAGGCTCAACAGAGACTGTGTGAACAAAGACATAAGAATGAGAAAAATTGAGGACTTGTTCAGGAAATGATAAGGGGTTTGATTCATCTGGAGGGAGGAAGATAATGGGAGGAATGATATGAAAATAGACTGCAGCTGTCAACTGTTACAGGAGTCTAAATGACAAACTGTACAGTTTAGTGGTTTTTCATCTATCATCTATCTATCTATCTATCTATCTTATCTATCTATCTATCTATCTATCTATCATCTATCACATATCTTCTGGCAAGCAATTGCATGATCAAGGCTGTATTTAGGAACATTATTCTTTAGGAATTTATGTTTGATTACAGGAGGAGGTGGCTGGAGGTAAACATTGCAGTTGACACATTTTGCAGCAGTTTAAGGAGAGATAATGAGGACTTGAACTAGCAGAGTGGCAATGAGAATGGAAAGAGGAGGTAGGAGGTAGGAGGTAGAGGATATATTACCCTCATTGGTGCTCTGGCTAGATATAAAGGGGCAGAGTAGTGCAGATATAAACATAACATCCGATTTTGACTCTGGGTAACTAAATAGATTGTGGTAGCATTTTGTTGGAAGCCAGACAGCTTCTGTGATGAAACATCTCTGCCATCAGACTGCCTGGGCTCAACTCCTTAGATCTGAGATTCTTTACCTTACCAATCTGTGCTTCAGTTTGTTTTTCTGTCTGTAGGATGGAAGTGCTAATAATTATTTCTTCCTAGGATTGTTAGGCTAAATAAAATATACACGGAAAGTCCTGTAGCCCTTCTCAATTGGGTCCTGTGAGAGAATGAAGTCTTAATGCTTTGAGGAATCCATTGAAATAAATTAATTTCTCTTTCCTGCATCTTTAGTCATACTTGCATGTAACACACACCATAGGGAACTGTGGAATGTCTCAGAAAGAAAAAGTTAGGAGGGGCTTGTTATAAGATTTGGGCTTGGGTTAGGTGATTCTGAGGATATTTCATGGAAGTTGGGTTCTGTCCTGGATTGAGTACTGAGAAGAAACAAAAATAATTTGATGATTGGTTATCTTAATTATCTTTATTACAGAGGTAGGATAAAGTAACCACAGATTTTGTTTTTGGAGAAGAGGCAATAGTTTCTTGTGTTAGCTGGAATGGGAGAAGTTTGGTCATTTTTGTGGTTGTATGATGTCTTTATTTTTATTGATATCAGGCATGATTATAGAGTGTACTAATCAAACTTCTACTCTTTTCCCTTGTCTTTCAGAACTTTCCAGAGTGGAGTTGAAGTTTCAGAAGAATTCTTTCTTGCTGGAGCTGCCCTGTGTGTCCAGGTTATCTGCAAACCAACTAGAACAGTGGCTTTCAAGCATTTTTGGCTATGAACCAATATGCGTAAATGCATATTCACATGTACACATACCAGCCCTTTATAAAAGGGTTTTTTTTTTTTAATTTTTTTTTTTTTTGAGATGGAGTCTTACTTTGTTACCCAGGCTGGAATACAGTGACACGATCTTGGTTCGCTGCAACCTCAGCCTCCTGGGTTCAAGTGATTCTCATGCTTCAGCCTCCCGAGTAGCTGGGATTACAGGCACCCGCCACCACATCCAGCTAATTTTTGTATTTTAGTAGAGACAGGGTTTCACCATGTTGGCCAGACAGGTCTCGAACTCTTGACCTTATGTGATCCATCTGTCTCAGCCTCCCAAAGTGCTGAGATTACAGGGATGAGCCACTGTGTCTAGTCGATAATATGTTAAGGTTGTGTAGTACATGTTTAGCCTTTTGCTTTTTAACAAAGGGAAGCCATTGAAAACTTTTATATAGTAGAATAAAATGATTTCCAAATAACCCAACTTGATAAGTAACTGGATGGAGCACAAGGGCATGTAAGGAGAACAGTTAGAAGGCCATTCCAATTACCCAGCTAAGAGATAATGATGGTGTGGGCCAGAATCTGGCAGTGGAGATGGGGAGAAAACACATTAGAAATAATTGCAAAGTAAATATTTTGTATTTATGATTTTTAGTTGAAGTGACAGAAACAAACCAACACTAGCAAAGCAAGCCTAATCATAAGATTACAGGACTGCCTCCAAAGAAATGTAGGAATATAGCTGAGACTTAGAAAAGACCTGGAACCAAGAAAATGGAAAGTCTTAGGAAACTCATGCAGAAACTTCCCTTTATCTCTCATCTCTTTTTCTAAGTTTTCATGGCCTTCTCTATCTAAGCATATTGATTTAATCTATGATATGTACATAGGGTGAAAGATAGCCATAACACATCTCCAATTTTTGACATCTTTTCTGTTGAAAAGAAATCATGCAAAATTGAATATATACTTTATCAGTTTTAATTCTAATTTCTCAAGAAGGTGAATGGGGTTGGTCCGAGGTCAATCTTTATAAACGGATTCAGGAGGAAGTTTTATGGTTACAATAAGATTCTGGGGACCTCTGACATTGGATAGAGATATGGTTGCAGTTAGGAATACACATGAAAAAGTTACTCTCTAAAAATTTATATTTTCTCATGAAGAAGTAGACTGCTGATAGTCAGAGAAGGTGGTAGAGTCAAAGACTTGAGGATGCTGGTAAATAATTGAAATTACAATTGCAGAAAGAGAGAAACTGAGTAGAGGGTCTTAGTGTGACCACAGGTAACATTGAGAGCTCTGCTGGCATTAACAACCTTCAATTTGTGGTGGTGCTAATCTGCAAATTGACAGATACAGAAGGCTTAAGTATCAGGTGATGACAATGATGGAACATGGATATTAAGAATGAGAAGATGTGTGAAGAGAAGAGACTCATGGGCAGAGTGAAAGTAGAAAGAACAGCATGTGTAAATGCCCTGAAGTAGGAGGACTTTGGTAGGTTTGAGGCTCTATGAGAAGTCTAGGAGTGGGTACACTGTGTTTGCAGGTTGGAGTCACAAGTTGGCATTTTTTAAATTTAGCAACTTGTACTATGCCTCTGGTGCCCAACTTAATTTTTGCATATAGTAAGTGCTCAATAAATATTTGTTGAATGAATCTAGCCTCATCTGTGTTATATCTAGTAATTTTCCTTGAAAGTTTCTGTCCTGTAGATGGCATCCTTCCTTAATTTACAGAGGTGACATGGGTTTTTATCTCATACTGAAATTTTACATGAATATTCTGGGTCTCAATATCCTCATCTGTAAAATATGGGTTTATTAGTAAGACCTATCTCATAGGTAGTATATTAGGCTGTTCTTGCATTGCTATAAAGAAATACCTGAGAGTAGATAATTTACAAGAAAAGAGGTTTAATTAGCTCATGGTTTTTCAGGCTGTGAAAGAAACATAGTGCCAGCATCTGCTTCTGGGGAGGCCTCAGGAAGCCTTTACTGATGGTGGAAGATGAAGAGGGAGCAAGCATCTCACATGATGAGAGCAACAGCAAGAGAGAGACGGGTGGCCGGGGCGGGGTGGGGTGGGAGGGGGAGCTGCCACCACTTTTAAGTGACCAGATCTTGTGAGAACTCCCTATCACAAAGAAAGCATCAAGCCACGAGGGATCTGCCCCCATCATCAAAACACCTCCCACCAGGTCCCGCCCCCAGCATTGGGGATTACAATTCAACATGAGATTTGGGTGAGGATAAATAACCAAACTATATCATTCTACCCTTGGCCCCTCCCAAATCTCATGTCCTTATCACATTGCTAAATGCAAGCATGCTTTTTCATCAATGCCTCAAAGTCTTAACTCATTCCACTGTTAACTCAAATGTTCGAAGTCTCATCTGAAACAAAGCAAATCCCTTCCACCTATGAGCCTGTAAAATAGGAAGCAAGTTAGTTACTTCCAAGATACAATGGGAGTATAGGCACTGGGTACACATTACTGTTCCAAAAGAGAGAAATTTGCCAAAAGAAAGGGGCTATAGGCCCCACACAAGTCTGAAGCCCAGCAGGGAAGTAATATCCTTTGATTCCATGTGCCACATCCAGTGCACACTGGTGCAAGAGGTGGGCTCCCAAGGCCTTGGGAAGCTCTGTCCCTGTGACTTTGCAGGGTAAACCCCCCTGAACTGCTCTCACAGGTTGTTGAGTGCCTATGGCTTTTCCAGATGCAGAGTGCAAGCTGCTGGTGGATTTAGCATTGTGGAGTCTGGAGGATAGCCACCTCCTTCTCACAGCTTCTCTAGGCAGTGCCCTGGTGTAGACTCTGTGTGGGGCCTCCAACCCCACATTTCCCCTCCCCACTGCCCTAGTAGAGATCTTCTATAGGGACTCTGCCCCTAAAGCAGGCCCCTGCCTGGGCACCTGGGCTTTCTCATACAACCTCCAAAATCTAGGCAGGGGCTGCCAACCATTTTTCACTCTTATACTCTACACACCTGCAGACCTAACACCACATATAAGCAGCCAAGGCCTACGGCAGCTTGCAGTATCCAGAGTGGTGACATAACCAATACCTGGGCCCTTTGAGCCACAGCTAGAGCTGGAGTAGGTGGGATGCAGGGAGCAGTGTCCTGAGGCTGTGCAGGGCAGCAGGGTTCTGGGCCTGGCCCATGAAACCATTATCCCCTCCTATGCCTCTGGAGCTGTGATGGGAGGGGCTGCCTAGAAGATCTCTGAAATTCCTTTGAGGCCTTTTTTCCAGTATCTTGGCTATCAGCATGTGGCTCCCTTTTAATTATGCAAATATTTCTAGCAAGTGATTGCTACACAGCCTGCTTGAATTTCTCCCCCACAAAAGTATTTTCTTTCTCTGTCACATGACCAGGCTACAAAATTTCCAAACTTTTATGCTCTGCTTCCCTTTTCAACAGAAGTTCCAACTTTAAGTCATTCCTTTGCTCCTGCATCTGAGAATAGGCTGTTTGAAGCAGCCAGGCAACATTTTAAACACTTTGCGGCTTAGAAATGTTTTCTGTCAGATACCCTTAATCGTCGCTATGAAGTTCCAGCCTCCACAGAGCCCTAGGGCAGGGGCACAATGCAGTCAGACTCTCTACTATGGCATTACATTTATGACCTTTGCTTCAGTTACTGATAAATTCCACATTTCCATCTGAGACCCTGGCAACCTGGACTGCAACTGTCCATTTCACTGTCAGCATTTTGGCCACAACCATTTAACCAGTCTCTAAGAAATTACAAACATTCCCTCATCTTCCTGTCTTCTTCTGAGGCCTCTAAACTCTTCCAACCTCTGCTTGTTACCCAGTTCCCAAGCTGCTTTCACATTTTCAGGTATCTTTATAGGAATGCCCCACTCCTTGGTTCCAATTTTCTGTATTAGGCCATTCTTGCCTTGCTATAAAGAACTATCTGAGACTAGATAATTTGTGAGAAAAGAGGTTTAATTGGCTCATGGTTCTGTAGGCTGTACAGGAAACATAGTGCCAGCATCTGCTTCTGGGGTGGGGGGTTCTCAGAAAGATTTTTTACTTGTGGTGGTAGGTGAAGGGGGAGCAGGTATCTCATTTGGTAAAAGCAGGAGCGAGAGAGAGAGAGCTGGTGGGAAGGTGCCACACACTTTTAAATGACCAGATCTTGCTAAAACTATCACAAAGACAGCATCAAGCCATGAGAGATCTGCCCCATGATCAAAAGACCTCTGACCAGGCCTCATGTCCAGCACTGGGGATTACAATTCAACATGAGATTTGCATGGGGACAAATATCCAAACTATATTTGATGGTGTGAGATTTCAATCAAATAAAACATGTAGGCCAAGTACAGTGGCTCTCACCTGTAATCCTAGCACTTGGGAGGCCGAGGCAGTTGGATTGCTTGATACCAGGAGTTTGAGACCAGCCTGGGCAACATGGCAAAACCCCATCACTACAAAAAATACAAAAAAATTAGCTGAGCATGGTGGTGCATGCCTATAGCTACTTGGGAGGCTGAGGTGGGAGGATGGCTTGGGCCTGGGAGGTTGAGGCTGCAGTGAGCCCTGACTGTGCCTCTGTACTCCAGCCTGGGTGACAGAGCCAGGCCCTGTCTCAAAAAATGAACACACACACACACACACACACACACACACAAGTAAAGCACTTCGGCGGCTGTCTTAGTAATTAATTAGTACCTATTATTTAATGTAATCACTAATTTTATTGTTATGGTCATTATTTCAGCCTTGAGATTATATGTCTTCATGTTATTGCCTTGGCCAGAAATATTTCCATTTGTATGGGGCATTTACAATTTGAAGGACACCAAGCACCCATCTTAATTGTATCTGAGTCCTTTGAGAAGCTAGCCCTTCCCAATTCTGAATCTAAGTGTTTTGAGTGAGATGCCTAGTCCAGTGGCAGGCTATCCACCTTGGAGGCTCCTGTGAATACTCATGTTTCATTCTCCCTGATTATAGTGGGCCAGGAAGTCCAAACAGGGCTAATAAAATGCACAATAATTTGATAGATTTTGGAAAAGAAAAATAGCTTTGTCTCTCCTCTATGGAAACTACCTCAGGACACAATCACTTTCCCCTGCAATAGTGTAAGGTGAGGCTGTGAGATTTTTATCTTGAAAGCCATGGTTGGCACAGGGGGAGCTGAGAGAACCTTTATGGGAAGCCTGAGTGATCAGGCAGAGTACCAAGGGAAGAGATGCTTAAGAATTGACTTCTGGGCCGGGCGCGGTGGCTCAAGCCTGTAATCCCAGCACTTTGGGAGGCCGAGATGGGCGGATCACGAGGTCAGGAGATTGAGACCATCCTGGCTAACACGGTGAAACCCCGTCTCTACTAAAAATTACAAAAAACTAGCCAGGCGAGGTGGCGGGCGCCTGTAGTCCCAGCTACTCGGGAGGCTGAGGCAGGAGAATGGCGGGAACCCGGGAGGCGGAGCTTGCAGTGAGCTGAGATCCCGCCACTGCACTCCAGCCTGGGCGACAGAGCGAGACTCCATCTCAAAAAAAAAAAAAAAAAAAAAAAAAGAATTGACTTCTGGTGATATTTTTTGAGCTCCTGGATAAAACCTATCTGAAACTAGTTATGTTTTAGATCTTTTCCATTATGTGAGCCAGTACATTTCATTCATTGTTTAAATAAGTTCGAGTTGCGATTTTGTTATTTGTAATACACAATCCTAGTTGATACACAATTTTCATCAAGAATGTGATTTCTTTATCTTACGTGAAGTATACATTGGCAGAAATAGAATTATTCTTTCAATAATCTTATCTAGAAGTTCCTTTGCTAGGCTAATCAATGGATATTATGCCAGTAAGTACTAAATATATTCATTTATTTCAGTATAAGTCAAACTCTAGGACAATATAGTCTTTTGAAAAATCAATGTCTCTCTTTTAACAATTAGGCTGTGATTCTCATTGGCTATTTCTGAGTAAATTATTTCTACATACAAATTAGTTTTTATTCTACAGTTTATTTCCCTTTTAATGTAAAATAAGAACATTACAGAAACCTATTTTTTTCACTTTGGAAAACTGAGTTCAACAATTTGCTATTTAATATCTAATATTTAGTTATAGTAGATTAATAGTATCTATATTCCATTATATTCAAATTTTGAGAGATCATAATTTTTATTACTCACAGAGGGAACATTTGAGGTGGAAGGAATTTTGAATCGGCTACAACTGGGTTCCAATCTCAGTTCTGCTACTTACTAATTAGCTCAGTAAACTCGGACTAGTTATTTAACTCTGAGCCTCAGTTTATTTATTTATTTTTCAAATAGGGAGTGATACTATAATCTTCCAGAGAGACATGCAGTGAGGAATACTGAGACAGCATACGTAAAGCTTTTGTACTAAGGCATCTAAAAGCCCATAACCTATATTTTCTTTTTCTTTCTAATTAGTACATTTAGATTTGTCCCCCAAAATGTTTACTGTGAAGACATGCCAAGCAGATATATTGTTCTTTGCATTAAAAATATTAAATGTTTGTTTGGGAGGGGTGGTTGACACTTGTAATCCCAGCACTTTGGGAGACTGCGGTGCGTGGATCACCTGAGGTCAAGAGTTTGAGACCAGACTGGCCAACATGGCAAAACTCCGTCTCTACTAAAAATACAAAAATTAGCCAGGTATGGTGATTCGCACCTGTAATCCCAGCTACTCGGGAGGCTGAGGCAGGAGAATCACTTGAACCTGGGGGGCAGAGGTTGCAGGGAGCTGAGATTGTGCCATAGCACTCCAGCCTGGGTGACAAGAGTGAAACTCCGTCTCTGTCTCTCTCTTTCTCTCTCTCACTCTCTCTCTCTCTCTTTCTCTCTCCATATATAATATATATATATATAATGTTTTTCTTTATTTACTAGATTTTTAAACACTCCATGGGAAGGGGCTAATTGTATTTAGATTAGATCTTGTTCAACACTAATTTGATGTCAGGTTTATGAATTACTTCAAATAGTGTATCTATGAATGGTTGTAGGAATATCCATATTTCTTACCACACTATGCATTTACAATTATGAGGAGTATAGAAAGCTGTCGAATCCCTCTCCTTACCATAATATCCATACACCCATTTACTTGTATATTGTTCTAGTTTTTGCTGGAGAGCTTCATTTATTTTTTAACTTAATTTTATTTTGTGTTGCTAACTGTTAACTCATACTAAGAAAATTGAAAAAATATGTGTGCAATCATACTGCAAACTGTGACCCATCCATTTAATGTGAGCTGAGACAGAAGTAGCTCCCCCTTAGTTTTATTCTTATTTTTGAAGACTTCTTAACATTTGGATCACATGTGTGAAGGAAGAGTTTTGTTCTTCACAATTTTTTTGGTATAAATGTCTTGAATGGTTTTCATGTAAAATAAATTTTGCTTTTCCCTTGGATCTCAGTCCTAACTTTGACAATCAGAAACCATTTTGAAACCTCCCAATTACATACCTTGCCCAGTGGCCTGATGGCCATGACCTTTTCATGCCAGTTGGATTCTTCCTCAGTTCCCAGCTGGAGGGTGAGCCATAGTAGCTAAGTAACCTTCTTAAACAGAAGGATAAACATATCCACATTTCAATTTGTCTGAATACTAGTATAATTACATGAATGACTTAGCTATCCTTTTTACTAAGTTGAATTCAGGAGGGAGAAATAATGCCCTGAAAGTTAGTGAAGACAGAAGTGGGGAAACAAGACATTATCCAAAATCATCTGAGATATCTCTTTATATGGAATGATAGTCACAATTTGTTACCAAGAGTCAAGGGGACATGGTGGTTAAAATCATGGGCTCTGGTGTCTTCTGGGTTTGAATCTAGATCTGCCACCTATTAGCTGTGTGATATTGGAAAGCCTCTGTGCCTCTGTGAAGTGGAGAAAACAAACAGGACCTACTTCATGGGCTCTTGTAAAGAGAGGTAAAGATAAATAAGATAATAGCACTTATAACAATGCCTGTCATAGTGTAAATGCTAAAAAATGTAAGCATGTGAGCTTTGGTTTATATTGTGTCTCTAGGTATTTAATTTAATGATATTAACAGATATCATTTAAGAGATATTTCAAATAATTAAATTCAAATTATGTTGATGAAATACCAGATAAACATAATTTTAGGTTTCTAGTAAATTTGATCAAGTGGAAATCAGTGAGAAAATATTTTATAATGATATATATTAATTGAAATTATGATGGTTGGATCACACAAAAATTTTTCAGGAATCTTCACTTCAGAAATTTCTTCATAAGCACAGAAAAAAGTGTACTTTACATATATGTCCTAAAGGAAAAATTGACACATGCGTTTTGATTTCCAAAGCAGTGCTTTTGTTATTTCCCTGAAAACTAAATCTGAAGCCCCACTTGAGCTATTCCCATTCTCTCCTTACCTCTTTTCTTAACCAAGATTCTTGAAAGAAATATGTCTACTTGAGGTTACAACTTATCACCTACAGTTTTCTCCTAGATTCACCATCATCTCATTTCACTGCTCCTCTGCAGCTGTTTTGTGGAAGCCGTTTGAAAGCCTGAACAGCTAAAAACCCCAACAAATCCTTCTTAGTCTTGACTGATTGATGCTTCAGACCATCAGGCCATGTTTGCTTTTCTTTTCTTCCTGAAGCTCTTCCTCTCCCTTGGTTTCCTTATTCCTACCTTTTCCTACATCTCTATGTACTTCTTAATCTTTTCAGATGTCTTTTTTTGGAGCTATATTTTCAATTATCATATTCTTCAGAATTTGTTTCTTGAACACACTGTTACACTTGCTCTTCATTAATTTTATCCAAGCCAAAAATTTCAAGTAATACCTAAATGGTCTCAGTTTATGTCTCAGTTGTTTATATTTCTGTCTCTTAGATACGATGGTGCTCCATAAAAATGTCAAGGTCAATATGGCCCAGACTAAAACTTATTATTTTTCTTCCCACTCCAAAGATACTTCTCAATAATCCTTACTTACATGTATAATTCTATCATCAATATGCTCACCTAAGTCAGAAAGTTTGAAAACCTGCTAGTTTTTCTTCTCCACAACTCCTAGTATTTCTCATTGGTTCCCAAGACCAATTGATCTAGCTTTTAAATGACTTAACTCTATCCTTTTCTTCATACCAAGAGCCCATGTTCTTAGTTTTCATTTTTCCCATATTTTGCTTGCATTATTAACATAATTTATATTGTGGAATAAGGAAGGAATACAAAGGTAACTGAAGAACATGAATTCTTGGAGAAAAAGAACCTATATAAGGAGAATCTCTAACATAATGTTGGAAAAGAATGTGGTAAATTGGCATCTGATTTTTTGATAAATTTTACAATAAGATGAAATCTAAGGCTACTGATTATTGAAATGTGATATTCCAAAGGTCAGATGATAATTTGGAGGCAACGTGATGTTTGAATATTCCCAAGGGATTTTCTGTTCTACTGAATACCCGTGCCCCTGAATTCTGTCTCAATTTAATTCATTTAAAAAGTATTCATCAATTATATAGTAGCTAAGTGGTACCTGCAGAAGGCCATTCTATCACTCTAGAAACCTCAAAAATTTCCCTGCTCTCCCATGCTAGAATCTTCACTTTGAATCCCTATCACCCACAGCTTAGTTCAAGGCTTACTATTCATTTTCTTGAGAGCAGTGGTCATATTTTTGTTGATATTGGTTCTTTAGCACTCTGCTTGCCATTTACTATTTTTACGTAAATATTTGTTCATTTGCATTTTAAAATCCTAGACATTGTCATCTCTGGTCTGGACTATTCCAATAACCTTCTAACTAGACTTTATACTGATATCATTTTTCCCAGTTCAACTCACTCTTTATGTTACCAACACAGTTATCTACCTGAAAATTGAATTAAGTCTGTTCTTGCTTCAACTGGTTTTCAATGGCTTCAAGCTCAAAGTTCTTATCCTTCACTGGCTATTCCAGGCCTTTTATAACTGATTCCAGTATACATTCACAGTCATATTCTTGTCACTTTCCTTTTCTCTCTCTCTCTTTTAAATGGAGTTTTGCTCTGTTGCCCAGGCTGGAGTACAGTGGCAGGCACAATCTCGGCTCACTGCAAGCTCTGCCTCCAGGGTTCACGGCATTCTCCTGACTCAGCCTCCCAAGTAGCTGGGACTACAGGCGCCCACCACCACGCCCGGCTACTTTTTGTATTTTTAGTAAAGACAGGGTTTCACCATGTTGGCCAGGCTGGTCTCAAACTTCTGACCTCAGGTGATCCACCCGCCTCGGCCTCCCAAAGCGCTGGGAATATAGGCGTGAGCCACCACACCTCGCCCTTTCTGCATCTTATGCCCCAGTTACTTCTTGCCATTCCGCAAATAAGCTAGGCCTTCCTTCATGTGTTTCTGTACAAGCTGTTCCTTTGCAAAGATACTGTTTTCCCTTAGTCCACCTGGCAAATTTCTTTGAACTCACAGGTCACCCAGGCTGCTGACCTTTCCTTCACAGGCCTGTGTTGTACCTCTATGGTGTATAACTCACTCTTGCCTATTTGCCCCATACTTTGTGAACATCTGGAAAGCAGGAATTTTTATTTATTCACTTCAGAATTTTCTGAGTTTTTTGTATAGTGGGTGTGTAGTTGTTCCTAGGAAAGATTTATTAAATGAATAATCAATCATAAGATGACATTCTATTTTAAGTTATGCACAGATTTTAATATCTTACACAATTATGCATAAGTACATTTTTACAGTTTTGTTTTCTCTAGTCACATAGATGTTTATGTGAGTTCTACAGAAGAAATAAAGAAACATTGTAATCGTGCAAGATTTCAATTGAGATATTTAGTGACCCTGTCTAGGCACTCTAGGCTCTGAAAGGAAGAAAAAAGAGAGAAATAAGAAAGGGGAGGAAGGAAAGAAAAGAGAGAGAGAGAGAAGGAGAGATAAAAGAAAGATTAAACAAAAATGATAGAAAAATGATAAACTAGCATGGGCATAAATATGAACTGGCTCCAATAAACAAGACCTTTTATCATGAAAGTTCTGAGTTGTTATCTCCTTAGGGGCCATTCCACAGGGACCCAACCCACTTTTTCATCCACAACTTCAACTTTGCTCAACCAATCAGCATAATTAATCATTCTTAGTGAATTTGTTTCAGTAAGTAAACCAACTTCTTTGGTTTCTTTTCTGTTTGTCATTCTCCTCTTTCCTTTGTCAGGATACTTTCACCCTTTATTCATCCTCCTCTATCAGAATAAGCACTCAACTTGTCACCACCTCCAGAAAGATTTTCCTGACTCTCTCACTGAATGAAAATTTCCTTTTCTCAACACTTTGCACCCCTTTTAAGGCCCTCATCACAATCTTCCCTCTACTGTTGTTATTTGTGAACTTAGCTTATCTCAGCTATTAGAGCTTAAGCTTCTTAAGTTCAGGAAAAGTCTCTTATGTCTCTCCTCCCCTCTTTTATAGCAGTGTGTGCTATAGTTTTGACATTCAATAAGTATTTCCAACATAAAATGGAAATGGGTCATGGGCTTTGATATAGTTTGGATATTTTCATTACCCAAATATCATGTGGAATTGTAATCCCCAATGTTGGAAGTGGGGCCTGGTTGGAGGTAATTGAATCATGGGACTGGATTTCTCATAAATAGTTTAGCACCATCCCTTTGGTGATGTTCTTGTGATAGTGATTGAATTCTTGAGCGATTTGGTGGTTTAAAAGTGTGTGACATAGCACTCTCCATTACCTCTCTCTCTTGCTCCTGCTTCCGCACATGTGATGTGCTGGCTTTCTGTCTGCATTGCTCCTCAGAAGTTGAGCAATGTCCATGATGTGCTTGTACAGCCTGCAGAACTGTTAGCCAATTAAACTTCTTTTCTTTACAAATTACTCAGTCTCAGGTATTTCTTTATAGCAATGCAAGAATGGCCTAATACACACCCTGTTTGGCATTAATAAGCATCTTGGGCCCTGAACTTTCAGATAAATATATGTCTCTGCCTTAATCTGTGCTAAATTTTATGCAATGTCTCTGTCTTATTTCCACTTAGTACTAAGAATCTGTATTTCAGGGCTATTGAAGAATATATTATTAAAACAATAAGAATAAAGTACCAATCTTCAGTCTTCTTAGCCCTGAAACATTATAATATTGAAAGAGGCAATTTGTTATTTTGTCAGGAGTGCAGACTCTGGATCTAGATCCACTTGGGTCTGATCCTGGCTCTGCCACTTACAGGCTGTGTGACCTAAGTAAGTTCCTTAACTCATCTATTCCTCATGTTTAGTAACTATAAAACAGGAATAATAATAGTACCTATCTTATAGGGTTGATGTGAGAATGAAATGCATTAATGTATGTAAAATACATAGGACAGTATATGGCACATGGTTAGTGTCTAGTAGATTTTAGCTATTGCTTTTCTGTTATTATTTGCTCTCAGTTGCATATGTCTTCCCCCCCAACTCCCACTCACTCCAAAAGCATGAGGTTCTGAACAGTCAATACCCTATTTTCTCAGTCTTTGTATTTCAAGTGACTTGCACAGTCACAGCGCCTGGTACAGAGTAAACACTGAAAGAGAAGAACCTTGAAGAAAATTCTTCCTTGACCTAGAGGTGAACCTGAACTTGCATACTCCCTGCCATGGGTATCCAAATAACTTTCTTTTCTTGCTCCCATCAGCATCATATTTAACCCTGCTGGTTTTCATTTATTTTATAATTCAATCATAATGAATTTTAAAATCCATTCTAACTTCCAGGGATCTCTAGAGACTTGCTTCCTCAGTCTGACATCACATTCATTTACGTTTCTTATTTTTTATTTCCTTGTATGAGGTCTAAGAACTGTTCCAATAAAACACTTTGAAGATTGCATTACACATACTGTGTGCTATTTATTCCTGGCTAGATGTTCAAATTGACAAGCAAGAAATTGCTTATGCCTTGATCAACAATTACAAATGGTAATGCTATATCTGTTATAATAGAAAAAAACTGGACCTGGACTGTTCTTTTGCAACCTTCTAAGGTAATAGTTGAAATGGAAAATATTCGCACAAAAAACAGCCAATTCAAATTTAGGGAAATGTTAGAGGCCATCCAGCTTTATCACTTTCCCAAGATGGTAAGTTCTTCTGTATTCCCCATGGTAAATCCTTGTCTGTCTTCTGCTTGGATTGTCCCAGGAAGAGTGAACACATTAGTTTTAAAGTTCTCTTCTGCCTTTAGTGGGCAAATTTACTTGGTAGGCAATTGTTTCTTACAGTACTCTCAAAAACAATATAGGGTAGAAAAAAATCACCATCTTCCATGATGGCCTTCAAACATTTGAAAACAGGTATTTTATTTCTTGACATGTTATATATCAATAGATTGTACTAATGGAGCTCAAGAACTTTTAGACCTGGATGGCACATAAACAGTATTTAATCCTATCATTTTGCAGATAAGGAAATAAAAAATGAGAGGCTCAGTAAATTGCCCAATGTTGCTCACTTGTTCATTCAGTTATTGGGTACTCAGCAACTGGCTTAAGAAATTTACACATGAAAGGTCATTATAACATATACAATTTTATAATTTATTATAAAGAATAAACTATGAACACATTTATAATACTGTTAATATAATAATAATATAATCATAAATAATGTTGAAGACCTTGGTGAACCACAGCTAATCCATTCTCCTCCCTCCATCCCCAGAGGCTACTGGTAATCTATGTATGTTATTTAACATTCAAACATATTGTATCAGTTAGTGTTCCAGCAGGAAAGCAGAACCACTCTGAGTGATATGGAATAAGGGATGTGTGATGGAGATTAGGTTTTATATGATTGTAGAAGCTGTTGAAGAAGTGGAACACTGTTGCCTCTGCCTCTGGTCATGGGCCTGAAATTACTACAGTTTAGTAAGGTCAGTAGTGCAGAAGACAAGATAGACATGGAGTGGGGCAGAGTGAGGATAAAATGGAATATACATCAGTATTTCACTACCTCCGACCTCGATGATGAAGGTAATATAAAAGAAGCTGGGTACCCTTTGCCATGGAGCAGCACACACACTTGGCATTGGACTCAGAAAAGCTGAAGGAGGAGCCATGGACCGGGAAAAGCTGTGCACCTAGAGAAGCTGCAGGCCTGGAGAAGCTGCGGGCCAGGCTGCTGCTCTATGCCAACAAGGCCAGCAACAGTCACAACAATGTGAATGAGATGTAGTGGCTTCTGACTTACACTGACCTTTGGAGCGAAATGTCTGTTTCTTCTCTTTTGCCTTTCAAAGAGTTTGGAATATCACCTGCCAACAACCATGATTTAGTACATGTATATGCATCCATAAACAATATGTGAAGTTGTTTTTCATGTTTTCAAGCTTTCCATTAATGGCATCATCTAGCTGTTCTACTGTAACGTTTTCCCCTTTCATATTATGTTTGTGAAGCTTAACTATGTTGATAATTATTGTTGTTATTTGTGTTTTGTTTTATTTTGCATAGTATTGCATTGAAGAATTTGACACAGTTTCTCTACTCTCCTTGATCAATATTTAGATTGTTGACAAATTTTCAATAGTCAATCAATGTCGCAACAGTTTTGGACATGTCTTTTGGAGCACTTAGGTGAGATTTCTCCAATCTATAGAATTAAAAATACCTTATTTGATCATAGATTCAGTTTTACTAGTTATTGCCAGTTTACTTCTGAAAATTGTAACAATTTACACGTTCACCAGCAGTGTTTGACACTGGTGCTTCTCAATGGAGGTGGGGGGAGATTTTGCCCTCTAGGTGACTTTTGGTAATGTGTAGAGATATTTTAAGTTGTCACAACCAGTGGGGGTGGGGTCGTTCTATTGGCATCTAGTGGGCAAAGGCAAGGTATATACTGCTAAACATCCTTTTCTTTCTTTTTAAATTTATAGATAGCAATCATATAAACATAAGTTTACATTTCCAGAGATGTTCGTATAATGAATATGAATGAATCTTGGAACCAACCTCCCTAAGTTAGCTCCACTATATACAAACCACTTGGTTATTAGCAACACAGAAAGGTTATAATGTGTATTCACCAGGCAAAGCACATTTGCAAGGCTCAAGAGATCTGTGCATGTACGCTTGTCAGGGAGAATTTGAAATGTAGCTGTTGTAAAATCTCATTGATTACCGA
This sequence comes from Trachypithecus francoisi, assembly GCF_009764315.1. Classification (NCBI taxonomy): domain Eukaryota; kingdom Metazoa; phylum Chordata; class Mammalia; order Primates; family Cercopithecidae; genus Trachypithecus; species Trachypithecus francoisi. Next base: position 74,123,772 of record NW_022681472.1, on the reverse strand, counting down.
TGAAATAGCTATTAGAAAATCACCTGTGGCTTGCATTGTATTTCTATTGGATAGTGCTCATCTAGGTAATGGAAGCAAAACAAGTAGCAGTTTAATAAAGAGTTAATAAAATGTTCCCAACAGATTACTTGCTAGCAAGGTAACAGATAAAAAATCTAGTGGGAAATTATTTTATGGTCATGTCCACAGTAAATGAGAAACTGTATTCTAAAAATCTTGGTAATTACCATTTGCTAAACATCCTACAATGTGTGGGACATCCACCACAATACAGAATTATCTGGCCCCCAGTGACAAGTGTCCAGCTTGGGAAACACTGCTTTACCTCCTTGCAATGGGCACTGTCATTGTTTTATAGTTTGGCGAATCTGATGAGTGTGAAAGAGTGTCTCATTGCTTAAATTGTTCATTTCATTGAAGTTTAAAGTGTTTTTCAAATGTTTATATTAGCAATTCATATTTTCTTATGTATTTTCTGGTCATATCTTTTGACGACTTTTCTATTGATTATTTTGTTTTTGATTGTGTGTGTGTGTGTGTGTGTGTGTGAGTTCTTTATATATTTTAAATTCTCAATTTTTTTGATACATGCATTAAATGTATCTTTTCCCAGTCTTGGGCTTGTCTTTTTATTTATGCTTTTGTTTTCTATTTTTTTGAAAATGTATTTTAAATTTTGTTTTGACAAATCAACTCATCCATGTAGCTGGTGATTTCTTGTGTCTCATATTTACAATTTATAAAGCCATTTTCTTTTTTTTTATTATACTTTAAGTTCTAGGGTACATGTGCATAACGTGCAGGTTTGTTACATATGTATACTTATGCCATGTTGGTGTGCTGCACCCATCAACTCATCAGCACCCATCAATTCATCATTTACATCATGTATAACTCCCCAATGCAATCCCTCCCTCCTCCCCCCTCCCCATGTTAGGCCCCAGTATGTGATGTTCCCCTTCCTGAGTCCAAGTGATCTCATTGTTCAGTTCCCACCTATGAGTGAGAACATGCGGTGTTTGGTTTTCTGTTCTTGTGGTAGTTTGCTAAGAATGATGGTTTCCAGCTGCATCCATGTCCCTACAAAGGACGCAAACTCATCCTTTTTGATGGCTGCATAGTATTCCATGGTGTATATGTGCCACATTTTCTTAATCCAGTCTGTCACAGATGGACATTGGGTTGATTCCAAGTCTTTGCTATTGTGAATAGTGCCGCAATAAACATACGTGTGCATGTGTCTTTATAGTAGAATAATTTATAATCCTTTGGGTATATACCCAGTAGTGGGATGGCTGGGTCATATGGTACATTTAGTTCTAGATCCTTGAGGAATTGCCATACTGTTTTCCATAATGGTTGAACTAGTTTACAATCCCACCAACAGTGTAAAAGTGTTCCTATTTCTCCACATCCTCTCCAGCACCTGTTGTTTCCTGACTTCTTAATGATTGCCATTCTAACTGGTGTGAGATGGTATCTCATTGTGGTTTTGATTTGCATTTCTCTGATGGTGAGTGATGATGAGCATTTTTTCATGTGTCTGTTGGCTGTATGAATGTCTTCTTTTGAGAAATGTCTGTTCATATCCTTTCCCCACTTTTTGATGGGGTTGTTTGTTTTTTTCTTGTATATTTGTTTGAGTTCTTTGTAGATTCTGGATATTAGCCCTTTGTCAGATGAGTAGGTTGCAAAAATTTTCTCCCATTCTATAGGTTGCCTGTTCACTCTGATGGTAGTTTCTTTTGCTGTGCAAAAGCTCTTTAGTTTAATTAGATCCCACTTGTCAATTTTGGCTTTTGCTGCTGTTGCTTTTGGTGTTTTAGACATGAAGTCCTTGCCCATGCCTATGTCCTGAATGGTACTACCTAGATTTTCTTCTAGGGTTTTTATGGTATTAGGTCTAACATTTAAGTCTCTAATCCATCTTGAATTAATCTTCGTATAAGGGGTAAGGAAAGGATCCAGTTTCAGCTTTCTACTTATGGCTAGCCAATTTTCCCAGCACCATTTATTGAATAGGGAATCCTTTCTGCATTTCTTGTTTCTCTCAGGTTTGTCAAAGATCAGATGGCTGTAGATGTGTGGTATTATTTCTGAGGACTCTGTTCTGTTCCATTGGTCTGTATCTCTGTTTTGGTACCAGTACCATGCTGTTTTGGTTACTGTAGCCTTGTAGTATAGTTTGAAGTCAGGTAGCGTGACGCCTCCAGCTTTGTCCTTTTGACTTAGGATTGTCTTGGCAATGCGGGCTCTTTTTTGGTTCCATATGAACTTTAAAGCAGTTTTTTCCAATTCTGTGAAGAAAGTCATTGGTAGCTTGATGGGGATGGCATTGAATCTATAAATAACCTTGGGCAGTATGGCCATTTTCATGATATTGATTCTTCCTATCCATGAGCATGGTATGTTCTTCCATTTGTTTGTGTCCTCTTTTATTTCACTGAGCAGTGGTTTGTAGTTCTCCTTGAAGAGGTCCTTTACATCCCTTGTAAGTTGGATTCCTAGCTATTTTATTCTCTTTGAAGCAATTGTGAATAGAAGTTCATTCCTGATTTGGCTCTCTGCTTGTCTGTTACTGGTGTATAAGAATGCTTGTGATTTTTGCACATTAATTTTGTATCCTGAGACTTTGCTGAAGTTGCTTATCAGCTTAAGGAGATTTTGGGCTGAGACGATGGGGTTTTCTAAATATACAATCATGTCATCTGCAAACGGGGACAATTTGACTTCTTCTTTTCCTAACTGGATATCCTTGATTTCTTTCTCTTGCCTGATTGCCCTAGCCAGAACTTCCAACACTATGTTGAATAGGAGTGGTGAGAGAAGGCATCCCTGTCTTGTGCCAGTTTTCAAAGGGAATTTTTCCAGTTTTTGCCCATTCAGTATGATATTGGCTGTGGGTTTGTCATAAATAGCTCTTATTATTTTGAGGTACATTCCATCAATACCGAATTTATTGAGCGTTTTTAGCATGAAGGGCTGTTGAATTTTGTCAAAAGCCTTTTCTGCATCTATTGAGATAATCATGTGGTTCTTGTCTTTGGTCCTGTTTATATGCTGGATTACGTTTATTGATTTGTGAATGTTGAACCAGCCTTGCATCCCAGGGATGAAGCCCACTAGATCATGGTGGATAAGCTTTTTGATGTGCTGCTGAATCCGGTTTGCCAGTATTTTATTGAGAATTTTTGCATCAATGTTCATCAGGGATATTGGTCTAAAATTCTCTTTTTTTGTTGTGTCTCTGCCAGGCTTTGGTATCAGGATGATGTTGGCCTCATGAAATGAGTTAGGGAGGATTCCCTCTTTTTCAATTGATTGGAATAGTTTCAGAAGGACTGGTACCAGCTCCTCCTTGTACCTCTGGTAGAATTCAGCTGTGAATCCATCTGGTCCTGGACTTTTCTTGGTGGGTAGGCTATTAATTGTTGCCTCAATTTCAGAGCCTGCTATTGGTCTATTCAGGGATTCAATTTCTTCCTGGTTTAGTCTTGGGAGAGTGTAAGTGTCCAGGAAATTATCCGTTTCTTCTAGATTTTCTAGTTGATTTGTGTAGAGGCGTTTATAGTATTCTCTGATGGTTGTTTGTATTTCTGTGGGGTCGGTGGTGATGTCCCCTTTAATAATCATTTTTTATTGCGTCTCTTTGATTCCTCTCTCTTTTCTTCTTTATTAATCTTGCTAGCGGTCTGTCAATTTTGTTGATTTTCAAAAAACCAACTCCTGGATTCATTGATTTTTTAGAGGGTTTTTTGTGTCTCTATCTCCTTCAGTTCTGCTCTGATCTTAGTTATTTCTTGCCTTCTGCTAGCTTTTGAATGTGTTTGCTCTTGCCTCTCTAGTTCTTTTAATTGTGATGTTAGAGTGTCCATTTTAGATCTTTCCTGCTTTCTTTTGTGGGCATTTCGTGCTATAAATTTCCCTCTACACACTGCTTTAAATGTGTCCCAGAGATTCTGGTATGTTGTATCTTTGTTCTCATTGGTTTCAAAGAACATCTTTATTTCTGCTTTCATTTCGTTATGTACCCAGTAGTCATTCAGGAGCAGGTTGTTCAGTTCCATGTAGTTGAGTGGTTTTGATTGAGTTTCTTAGTCCTGAGTTCTAGTTTGATTGTGCTGTGGTCTGAGAGACAGTTTGTTATAATTTCTGTTCTTTGACATTTGCTGAGGAGTGCTTTACTTCCAATTATGTGGTCAATTTTGGAATAAGTGTGATGTGGTGCTGAGAAGAATGTATATTCTGTTGATTTGGGGTGGAGAGTTCTATAGATGTCTATTAGGTCTGCTTGGTGCAGAGATGAGTTCAATTCCTGGATATCCTTGTTAACTTTCTGTCTCGTTGATCTGTCTAATGTTGACAGTGGAGTGTTGAAGTCTCCCATTATTATTGTATGGGATTCTAAGTCTCTTTGTAAGTCTCTAAGGACTTGCTTTATGAATCTGGGTGCTCCTGTATTGGGTGCATATATATTTAGGATAGTTAGCTCTTCCTGTTGAATTGATCCCTTTACCATTATGTAATGGCCTTCTTTGTCTCTTTTGATCTTTGATGGTTTAAAGTCTGTTTTATCAGAGACTAGGATTGCAACCCCTGCTTTTTTTTGTTCTCCATTTGCGTGGTAGATCTTCCTCCATCCCTTTATTTTGAGCCTATGTATGTCTCTGCATGTGAGGTGGGTCTCCTGAATACAGCAGACTGATGGGTCTTGACTCTTTATCCAGTTTGCCAGTCTGTGTCTTTTAATTGGAGCATTTAGTCCATTTACATTTAAGGTTAATGTTGTTATGTGTGAACTTGATCCTGCCATTATGATATTAACTGGTTATTTTGCTCGTTAGTTGATGCAGTTTCTTCCTAGCCTCAATGGTCTTTACATTTTGGCATGTTTTTGCAATGGCTGGTACTGGTTGTTCCTTTCCATGTTTAGGGCTTCCTTCAGGGTCTCTTGTAAGGCAGGCCTGGTGGTGACAAAATCTCTAAGCATTTGCTTATCTGTAAAGGATTTTATTTCTCCTTCACTTATGAAACTTAGTTTGGCTGGATATGAAATTCTGGGTTTAAAATTCTTTTCTTTAAGAATGTTGAATATTGGCCCCCACTCTCTTCTGGCTTGTAGAGTTTCTGCCGAGAGATCTGCTGTTAGTCTGATGGGCTTCCCTTTGTGGGTAACCTGACCTTTCTCTCTGGCTGCCCTTAAGATTTTTTCCTTCATTTCAACTTTGGTGAATCTGGCAATTATGTGTCTTGGAGTTGCTCTTCTGGAGGAGTATCTTTGTGGCGTTCTCTGTATTTCCTGAATTTGAATGTTGGCCTGCCCTACTAGGTTGGGGAAGTTCTCCTGGATGATATCCTGAAGAGTGTTTTCCAACTTGGTTCCATTTTCCCCCTCACTTTCAGGCACCCCAATCAGACGTAGATTTGGTCTTTTTACATAATCCCATACTTCTTGCAGGCTTTGTTCATTTCTTTTTCTTCTTTTTTCTTTTGGTTTCTCTTCTCGCTTCATTTCATTCATTTGATCCTCAATCGCTGATACTCTTTCTTCCAGTTGATCGAGTCGGTTACTGAAGCTTGTGCATTTGTCACGTATTTCTCGTGTCATGGTTTTCATCTCTGTCATTTCATTTATGACCTTCTCTGCATTAAGTAGTCTAGCTGTGAATTCTTCCACTCTTTTTTCAAGATTTTTAGTTTCTTTGCACTGGGTACGTAATTCCTCCTTTAGCTCTGAGAAGTTTGATGGACTGAAGCTTTCTTCTCTCATCTCGTCAAAGTCATTCTCTGACCAGCTTTGATCTGTTGCTGGCGATGGGCTGCACTCCTTTGCAGGGGGAGATGCGCTCTTATTTTTTGAATTTCCAGCTTTTCTGCCCTGCTTTTTCCCCATCTTTGTGGTTTTATCTGTCTCTGGTCTTTGATGATGGTGACGTACTGATGGGGTTTTGGTATAGGTGTCCTTCCTGTTTGATAGTTTTCCTTCTGACAGTCAGGACCCTCAGCTGTAGGTCTGTTGGAGATTGCTTGAGGTCCACTCCAGACCCTGTTTGCCTGGGTATCAGCAGCAGAGGTTGCAGAAGATAGAATATTGCTGAACAGCGACTGTACCTGTCTGATTCTTCCTTTGGAAGCTTCCTCTCAGGGGTGTACTCCACCCTGTGAGGTGTGGGGTGTCAGACTGCCCCTAGTGGGGGATGTCTCCCAGCTAGGCTACTCAGGGGTCAGGGACCCACCTGAGCAGGCAGTCTGTCCATTCTCAGATCTCAACCTCCGCGTTGGGAGATCCACGGCTCTCCCCAAAGCTGTCAGACAGAGTCGTTCGCGTCTGCACAGGCCCCCGCTTCTTCCCCTGTTGGTCTTCAGCTGTGCGCTGTCCCCAGAGGTGGAGTCTACAGAGACAGGCAGGCTTCTTTGAGCTGCTGTGAGCTCCACCCAGTTTGAGCTTCCCAGCGGCTTTGTTTACCTACTTAAGCCTCAGCAATGGCAGGCGCCCCTCCCCCAGCCTCTCTGCTGCCTTGCGGATAGATCGCCGCAGACTGCTGTGTTAGCAATGAGGGAGGCTCTGTGGGCGTGGGACCCTCCCGGCCAGGTGTGGCATATATTCTCCTGGTGTGCCTATTTGCTTAAAGCGCAGTATTGGGGTGGGCGTTACCCGATTTTCCAGGTGTTGTGTGTCTCAGTTCCCCAGGCTAGGAAAAGGGATTCCCTTCCCCCTTGCGCTTCCAGGTGAAGCGATGCCTCGCCCTGCTTCAGCTCTCACTGGTCAGGCTGCAGCAGCTGACCAGCACCGATTGTCCGGCACTCCCTAGTGAGATGACCCCAGTACCTCAGTTGAAAATGCAGAAATCACCGGTCTTCTGTGTCGCTCGCGCTGGGAGTTGGAGACTGGAGCTATTCCTATTTGGCCATCTTGCTCCGACCCCCTATAAAGCCATTTTCTTTCTAAAGTTTCTTAAGTAGTGCCTGTTATTACTTTATTTTCACACAGCTATGAAGAACTACCTGAGATTTGGTAATTTATAAAGAAAAGAGGTTTAATTGAATCACAGTTCTGCATGGCTTGGGAGGCCTCAGGAAATTTGTAATCATGGTGGAAGGTGAAAGGGAAGCAAAGTACGTCTTACATGGTGGCAGGAGGGGAGGTGGGTAGTGGCACACATTAAAAGCATCAGCTCTTGTGAAAACTCACTCACTGTCACAAAAACAACAGGCAGAAATACAACCCCATGATCCAATTATCTCCCACCAGGCCCCTCTTCCAACATGTGGGGATTACAATTAGAAATGAGATTTGAGTGGAGATGCAGAGCCAAACTGTATCAGTCCTCTCATATTTTAGTTTGTCATCAACCTGAAATGTATTTTTTTGTAGGTAATAAAGTAGAAATCGGATTTTTAAGATATGAATAATAAAATGTCTTGAGAACAAATTTTTGGTTATTTTCTTCCTTTTTGAAATTTTCATTTCCATTTGTTCCCTTGACAGCCCTTTTTCTCATTATTATTTTAAAAATATTTCTCTGTTGTGTCTGTTTCCATCTGTTTGAAAGAGTGTTTCTTTTGCTCTTCCTTTAAATTTTTGCAATTTCTGTGGTTTACTCTTACTCCTTCTTTCTCTCCTTATATGCTCATTCTGGATAATGATTTACATCTCTAATCCAGCTCTGTGTTTTGAAAGCCATTCCTACTTGTGCCCCCTAGATATTTCTACCTCAGTGGCCACAGATACCCTACAAACCACATTTATAAAACTAAATTCATTGTTTTTTCCTCTGCTCCTCTTCCTATTTTCCCGTTTTTATGTCTGTTCCATTGATCATCCAGTCATCCAACACTGGGTTCATACTGGAACCATAGAAGATCCTCAATCCAAACTCATAGAACATTTATCCTATCATATCATTGACTGGCTATCAAGGAGTTAGATCCCAGTCTTAGAATTGTGCATGCCCTTTCTCCTGGATTATTTAGGTTGCTCTTTGTCTTTTGTGTTTTGGTCAAAAGCCCCAAAATGAACAGCTCCAATCATTTGCCACTTAAGCAAGAGATTCTTTCTATCACCGACAAAAGGATTTATTTCTAAGTAGTACCGTACGAGTCAGCTGAAGGAAAGGTTCCAGTACATCAACAGTCAGGGCCCCATCCAGCACTGCCTATTCTCTGAATTCTGTGTAGTTGTTTTGCATGCAGCATTTAACATCTGCAGGTCATCCAAGGTTGGAGCTCACTAGCAGAGGTGACCTACAGATCTCTTCCCTCATCCTATTGACTCCAATCAATTTCTTTGTGTGGCTCAATTTTATATACTGTATTCGACTGTGGCTTAGACTAAAAATGGCACCATGCTAGTTTCAACATTTGAAACATTTGCTCCGTTAACCACTCATAAATGGAGCATGAGTGGTGAAAAAATAAGAACGTAGTGCTTACATTGTCCTGAAGGTAGAATGAGATGATTATGAAGCACTTCGTTCACTGAGAGGCACATGGTGAGTACTTAACAAATTGTTGCAAATGTTATCATTATTGTTGCACCTGAAAACTGTTACTGCTTTTGATTGTGTATCTTACCGCCAAACTAATACACCTTTCTAAGATAAACTCTGTGGCTTATTCAGTCCTGTATCCTGGAAGGCCTAGCTTAGAGCCTGACCAATGGAAGGTATTCAATAGTTGGGGATTTAAATGAATTATAAGTATCAGTGCCTTATTGAAAATGAGTTTATAAGACACTTTCCTGGGAGCAGTTTTTAGTAGAAGGAGAGGAGATGGATGAGAAGACCGGGTACGTGAGAATGAAGGGGGCACCACCATTGGGAGAAAAATAGTCAAATGTCTACCATATTGTGTGCATGAACTCTGAGATACTAGATCTTAAGATGCCTTTGATTTATTCTGTACACAGTAGTGGTAGAGCTTGCTAACCATTTGGAAAAATAGACTATATCCCTATCAAACATCATATAGTAAAATGAATTCCAAATAGATTAAATGTGTAAATGGAAAAAATACAACCATCAAATTTTAAAGGAAAATAGGGAGGGATGAATGTGTGACCTTGAAGCAACATTTTTTTTTTTTTTTTTTTTTTTTTGAGACAGAGTCTCGCTCTGTCGCCCAGGCTGGAATGCAGTGGCTCAATCTCCGCTCACTGCAAGCTCCGCCTCCCGGGTTCAGGCCATTCTCCTGCCTCACTCTCTGGAGTAGCTGGGACTACAGGTGCCCGCCACCACACCTGGCTAATTTTTTGTATTTTTGGTAAAGACGGGGTTTCACCGTGTTAGCCAGGATGGTCTTGATCTCTCGGCCTGGTGATCCGGCCGCCTCGGCCTCCCAAAGTGCTGGGATTATAGGCGTGAGCCACTGTGCCTGGCCTGTAGCAACATTTTCTAAGCATGCCACCCAAAAAAGGGAATTGATGAAAGACACGCTCTTAGAAAAATAAGAAAAAAACTGCCCTATTTAAAAATATTAATGAACGAAGAGAAAAACAACTTGTAATGCTATTTGCAAAGTATGTGACTAGGTGTTAATATTCTTCTTTTTTTCTTTTCTCTTTTCTAGGTGTTAATATTCTTAACATGTGAGATATTTCAGTAAGTTAGGATGAAAAATATCGAGAAACCAATCAAAAAATGGATCAAGGGCATGAATATCCATTTCAAAAAAGGACAAATCACCGATACAAATATGAAAAAAGTTACAATCAATAATTTAAAAATTGCCAATTAAAATATAATTTTTGCTTTTTAAGTTGACAAACATTAAAAAAATCACCAGCGATTTTCCATTTCCAGGGTGCACACTTTGTTATAAAGTGAGTAGGCTCTGGAGATCTCATGTACAGCATGGTGGCTATAGTTAATAGTAATGTATTGTCTGCTTGAAATTTGCTAAAATAGTATATCTTAAGTATTCTTGCCACAATACAAATAATGTAACTATATGAGGTGATAGATATGTTAATTAGCTTGATTGTGGTAATCATTTCACAGTGTATACATATATCAAACCATCATGCTGTACACTTATATACATACAACTTTTATTTGGCAATTATATTTCCATACATCTGGGGGAAAGATCACCAGTGCTGATAAAATTTTGGAAGCAACACCTCTATGTACCACAGGTTATACATGGGTACCATCTTTCTGGAAAGCAATTTGACAATATTCATCAAAAACCAAAAATGTGTACTTACCCTTTGTCCCAGGAATTTCAATTCAAGGAGTTTATAATTTGTACCCAAAGTTTTAACTGTAAGAACCTTAATCAAAGTGTGGTTTGTAAGTGGAATTACAGTTCTATTTCCCAAATGACTGGTGGTCATGATGCCATTTGTATTTTAGTTACCTTGAGTCTTACTAAGGTCACTGTGAATCATTACAAGATATTTTGGTCTTATACATCAGCACCAAGAGCTTGGATGATTTGAGTCTTCCCCTGAGATACATCTAAGTTTATTGAAAGTAAACATGTTTCTGAGCCTACAAGTCTCAGACTGCAGATGCTAAAATATGGCAATTTTTCTCATTTAATAGATTCCACTTAGACCTCTTAGGAGACAGCCAGATTCCCCCAGATGACAGATTCCTCTACTTCTCCATCTTGGCAGCAAGGATAAAATTTTTCTTGGGAGGCCGAGAAGGGCGGATCACGAGGTCAGGAGATCGAGACCATCCTGGCTAACACGGTGAAACCCTGTCTCTACTAAAAAAAATACAAAAAACTAGCCGGACGAGGTGGTGGCGCCTGTAGTCCCAGCTACTCGGGAGGCTGAGGCAGGAGAATGGTGTGAACCCGGGAGGCAGAGCTTGCAGTGAGCTGAGATCCGGCCACTGCACTCCAGCCTGGGCAACAGAGCGAGACTCCGTCTCAGAAAAAAAAAAAAAGAAAAGTTTCTTGATTGTATCTTCTACAGTATATATCAATTTTCTATTGCTATTAGAACATGTCACCATAAACTTAGCAGCTGAGACCAACACCCACGTGTTAGCTCATCTCTGTAGATCAAGAGTCTAGGGAAGCTCAGCTGGGCTTCTTCCTTAATGTCCCAAAAGGCAGAAATCAAAGTGTCATCCGTGCTGGGCTCTTATCTGGAGGCTGTGAGGGAGAATACATTTCCAAAGGCATTCAGGCTGTTGGCAGAATGCAGTTCCTTACAGCTGTGTGATTGAGGTCCCTTTCTTTTTTGACTCTCAGCCAAGGTCACTCTCAGCTCCTCAAGACTGGTGCTTGCAGTGCCCCCATTCATCTTCAAAGCCAGCAACAGCACAACAAATCCTTTCCCTATGTGGAATCTTTTTACTTTCTGCTACCAGTCAGATAAATACTCCAATTTTAAAAGACTTGTATGATTAGATTGGGCCTGCTAGAGTAATTTCTCCTTCAACTAACTCAGAGTCAACTGATTGGTAACCTCTAACTACATTTGCAAAATCTCTTCACATTAATCATTTTCACAGTCCTGGGAATTAGGGTAGAAAATCTTTGGCAGGGGGTTGCATTTTGGAATTCTGCTTACTGCAACATAAATTGCATTACTGTATGACTCTGACTGTTGGTACAAAATAATGATAAAAGTATAGAATGTAGAAATTAATCATGCTGTGCCGAGGTTATGAGTACCCATTGCTACAATTTGGAATCATGGGGGTAGACAGGTATCAAAAGTGTGAGGCTGACTAGGTGGGAACTGGGGAGAGTTAACACTGGAAGATTATTGCCTTGGAGGAAAATGGTTCAGTTTTGCCAAATCTTTTGTGTTTCCAAGACGTTTTATATATATATAAATACTTTTATATTTATATATACACACACACATATCTTTTATTTATATATAAGATATATATAAAATCTTCATTTGTAAGAGTTTGTAACTAGTCTCTACTTTTAAACATATTGCAAAAAAATTTTACAACATATATATATTTAATTACATTTTAAGTTCTGGAGTACATGTGCAGAATGTGCAGTTTTGTTACATAGGTATACATGTGCCATGGTAGTTTGCTGCACTCATCAACCCATCATCTACATTAGGTATTTCTCCTAATATTATGCCTCCCCTGGTCTCCCACCCCATGACAGTCCCCAGTGTGTGATGTTCCCCTCCCTATGTCCATGTGTTCTCATTGTTCAACTTCCACTTATGAGTAAGAATATGCAGTGTTTGGTTTTCTGTTCTTGTGATAGTTTACTGAGAATGATGATTTCCAGCTTCATCCATGTCCCTGCAAAGGACATGGACTCATCCTTTTTTATGCCTGCATAGTATTCCATGGGGTATATGAGCCACAGTTTATTTATCCAGTCTGTTATTGATGGACATTTGGGTTGGTTCCAAGTCTTTGCTAGTGTGAACACTGCTGCAATAAACATATGTGTACCATGTATCTTTATAGTAGAATGATTTATAATTATTTGGGTGTATGCCCAGTAATGAGATTGCTGGGTCAAATGGTATTTCTAGTTCTAGATCCTTGAGGAATTGCCACACTGTCTTCCACAATGGTTGAAGTAATTTACACGCCCACCAACAGTGTAAAAGCATTCTTATTTCTCCACATGCTCTCCAGCATCTGTTGTTTCCTGACTTTTTAATGATCGCCATTCTAACTGGCATGAAATGGTATCTCATTGTGGTTTTGATTTGCATTTCTCTAATGAACAGTGATGATGAGCATTTTTTCGTATGTCTGTTGGCTGCATAAATGTCTTCTTTTGAGAAGTGTCTGGTCATATCCTTTGCCCACTTTTTAACAGATTTTTATTTTTAGTAGAGATGGGGTTTCACCACATTAGTCAGGATGGTCTCGATCTCCTGACCTCGTGATCCACCCACCTTGGCCTCTCAAAGTGCTGGGATTACAGGCATGAGCCACTATACCCGGCTGATTGTTTGGTTTTTTCTTGTAAATTTGTTTAAGTTCTTTGTAGATTCTGGATATTAGCCTTCTGTCAGGTGGCTAGATTGCAAAAATTTTCCCCCATTCTGTAGGTGGCCTGTTCACTCTGATGATGGTTTATTTTGCTGTGCAGAAGCTTTTTAGTTTAATTAGATCCCACTTGTCAATTTTGGCTTCTGTTGCCATTGCTTTTGGTGTTTTAGACATGAAGTCTTTGCCCATGCCTATATCCTGAATGGTATTGCCCATGTTTTCTTCTAGGATTTTTTTGGTCCTAGGTCTTATGTTTAAGTCTTTGATCCATCTTGAGTTGATTTTTGTTTAAGGTGTAAGGAAGGGGTCCAGTTTCAGTTTTCTGCATATGACTAGCCAGTTTTCCCAACACCATTTATTAAACAGGTAATCTTTTCCCCAGTGCTTGTTTGCGTCCAGTTTGTCAAAGATCACAAGGTTTTAGATGTGTGGTGTTGTTTCTGAGGGCTCTGTTCTCTTCCATTGGTCTATATCTCTGTTTTGGTACCAGTACCATGCTGTTTTGGTTACTATAGCCTTGTAGTATAGTTTGAAGTCAGGTAGCATGATGCCTGCAGTTTTGTTCTTCTTGCCCAGGGTTGTCTTGGCTATACAGACTCTTTTGTGGTTGCATATGAAGTTTAAAGTAGTTTTTTTCCAATTCTGTGAAGAAAGTCAGTGGTAGCTTGATGGGGATAGCATTGAATCTATAAATTACTTCCGGCAGTATGGCCATTTTCACGATATTAATTCTTCCTTTCCATGAGCATGGAATGTTTTTTCATTTGTTTGTGTCCTCTCTTATTTCCTTGAGCAGTGGTTTGTAGTTCTTCTTAAAGAGATTCTTCATATCCCTTGTAAGTTGTAATCCTAGGTATTTTATTCTCTTTGTAGCAATTGTGAATGGGAGTTCACTCATGATTTGGCTCTCTGTCTGTTATTGGTGTATAGGAATGCTTCTGATTTTTGCATATTGATTTTGTATCCTGAGACTTTGCTGAAGTTGCTTATCAGCTTAAGGAGATTTTGGGGTTTTTAAGGAGTTTTTAAGGGTTTTTAAGGAGACGATGGGGTTTTCTAAATATACAATCATGTGATCTGCAAACAGAGACAAGTTGACTTCCTCTCTTCCTATTTGAATACCCTTTATTTCTTTCTCTTGCCTGATTACCCTGAGTGGAACTACCAATACTATGTTGAATCTGAGTGGTGAGGGAGGGTATCCTTGTCTTGTGCCGGTCTTCAAAGGGAATGGTTCCAGTTTTTGCCCTTCAGTATGATATTGGCTGTGGGTTTGTCATAAATAGCTCTTATTATTTTCAGATACGTTCCATCAATACCAAATTTATTGAGAGTTTTTAGCATGAAGGGCTGTTGAATTTTGTCAACAGCCTTTTCTGCATCCATTGAGATAATCACGTGGTTTTAGTCTTTGGTTGTGTTTATATGCTGGATTAAATTTATTGATTTGCATATGTGGAACCAGCCTTGCATCCCAGGGATGAAGCCAACTTGATTGTGGTGGATAAGCTTTTTGATATGCTGCTGGATTCCGTTTGCCAGTACTTTATCTAGTATTTTCGCATCGATGTTCATCAGGGATGTTGGCCTGAAATTTTCTTTTTTTGTTGTGTCTCTGCCAGGTTTTGGTATCAAGATGATGCTGGCCTCATAAAATGGTTAGGGAGGATTCCCTCTTTTTCTAATGTTTGGAATAGTTTCAAAAGGAATGGTACCAGCTCCTCTTTGTAGCACTAGTAGAATTCGCCTGTGAATCTGTCTGGTCCGGACTTTTTTTGGTTGGTAGGCTATTAATTACTGCCTCAATTTCAGAATTTGTTATTGGTTTATTCAGGGATTTGACTTCTTCCTGGTTAGACTTGAGGGGTGTATGTGTCCAGGAATTTATCCATTTCTTCTAGATTTTCTAGTTTATTTGCATAGAAGTGTTTATAGTATTCTCTGATGGTAGTTTGTATTTCTGTGGAATCAGTAGTGATATCCCCTATATCATTTTTTATTGCATCTATTTGATTCTTCTCTCTTTTCTTCTTCATTAGTCTGGCTAGTGGTCTATCTATTTTGTTGATCTTTTCAAAAAACCAGCTCTTGGATTCATTGATTTTTTGAAAGGTTTTTCATGTCTCTATCTCCTTCAGTTCTGCTCTGATCTTAGTTATTTCTTATCTTCTGCTAGATTTTGAATTTGTTTGCTATTGCTTCTGTAGTTCTTTTAATTTTGATGTTAAGGTGTCAATTTTAGATCTTTCCTGCTTTCTCTTGTGGGTGTTCAGTGCTATAAATTTCCCTCCACACACTACTTTAAATGTGTCCCAGAGATTCTAGTATGTGTCCCAGAGATTCTGGTCTTTGTTCTCATTGGTTTCAAAGAACGTCTTTATTTCTGCCTTCATTTTTTTATGTACCCGGTAGTCATTCAGGAGGAGGTTGTTCAGTTTCCATTTAGTTGTGTGGTTTTGAGTGAGTTTCTTAATCCTGAGCTCGAATTTGATTGCCCTGTGGTCTGAGAGACTGTTGGTTATAATTTCTGTTCTTTTGCATTTGCTGAGGAGTGTTTTACTTCCAATTATGTGGTCAATTCTGGAATAAGTGTGATGCGGTGCTGAGAGGAGTGTATATTCTGTTGATTTGGGGTGGAGAGTTCTGTAGATGTCTATTAAGTCTGCTTGGTCCAGAGCTTAGCTCAAGTCCTGAATATCCTTGTTAACCTTCTGTCTCGTTGATCTGTATAATACTGACAGTGTTAAAGTCTCCCTCTATTATTGTGTGGGAGTCTAGGTCTCTTTGTAGGTCTCGAAGAACTTGCTTTATGAATCTGGGTGCTCCTGTATTGGGTGCATATATAATTAGGGTACTTAGCTCTTCTTGCTGCATTGATCCCTTTATCATTATGTAATGCCCTTCTTTGTCTCTTTTGATCTTTGTTGGTTTAAAGTCTGTTTTATCAGAGACTAGAATTGCAACCCCTGCTTTTTTTGCTTTCAATTTGCTTGGTAGATCTTCCCCCATCTCTTTATTTTGAGCACATGTGTGTCTCTGCACGTGAGATGGGTCTCCTGAATACAGCAGACTGATGGGTCTTGACTCTTTATCCAATTTGCCAGTCTGTGTCTTTTAATTGGGGCATTTATCCTGTTTACATTTAAGGTTAAAATTGTTATGGGTGAATTTGATCCTGTCATTATGATACTAGCTGGTAATTTGGCCCATTACTTGATGCAGTTTCTTCTTAGTGTCAATGTTCTTTACAATTTGGTATGTTTTTGCAGTGGCTGGTACTGGTTGTTCCTTTCCATATTTAGTGCTTCCTTCAGGAGTTCTTGTAAGGCAGGCCTGGTGGTGACAAAATCTCTCAACATTTGCTTTGTCTGTAAAGGATTTTATTTGTCCTTCACTTATGAAGCTTAGTTTGGCTGGTATGAAATTCTGGGTTGAAAATTCTTTTCTTTAAGAATGTTGAATATTGGCCCCTACTGTCTTCTGGCTTGTAGGGTTTCTGCAGAGAGATCTGCTGTCAGTCTGATGGGCTTCCTTTGTGGGTAACCCGCCCTTTCTCTCTGGCTGCCCTTAACATTTTTTCCTTCATTTCAGCCTTGGTGAATCTGATAATTATGTATCTTGGGGTTGCTCTTCCCGAGGAGTATGTTTGTGGTGTTCTCTATATTTCCTGAATTTGAATGTTGGCGTGTCTTGCTAGGTTGGGGAAGTTCTCCTGGATAATATCCTGAAGAGTGTTTTCTAACTTGGTTCCATTCTCCCTGTCACTTTCAGGTACACCAATCAAATGTAGATTTGCTCTTTTCACATAGTCCCATATTTCTTGGAGGCTTTGTTCTTTTCTTTTCACTCTTTTCTCTAATCATGTCTTCTCTCTTTATTTCATTAACTTGATCTTCAATCACTGATATCCTTTCTTCCACATGACTGATTAGCATATAGAAGCTATTGAAACTTCTATATGCTTCACAAAGTTCTCGTGCTGTGTTTTTCAGCTCCATCAGGTCATTGATGTTCTTCTCTACACTGGTTATTCTAGTTAGCAATTCCTGTAACCATTTTTCAAGGTTCTTAGCTTCCTGGCGTTGGGTTAGAACATGCTCCTTTAGCTCAGAGGAATTTGTTATTACCCACCATCTGAAGCCTACTTCTGTCAATTCGTCAAACTCATTCTCTGTCCAGTTTTGTTCCCTTGCTGGTGAGGAATTGTAGTCCTTTGGAGGAGAAGAGGCATTCTGGTTTTGGAATTTTCAGGCTTTTTGTGCTAGTTTCTTCCCATCTTTGTAGATTTATCTACCTTTGATCTTTGATGTTGGTGACCTTCGAATGGGTTCTTTGAGTGGACATGCTATTCCTTTCTGTTCTGTTGGTTTTCCTTCTGACAGTCTGGTCCCTCTGCTGGAGTTTGCTGGAGGTCTACTCCCAGCCCTCTTTGCCTGGGTATTACCAGTGGAGGCTTCAAAACAGCAAAGATTGTTGCCTGATCTTTACTCTGGAAGCTTCTTCCAAGAGGGGCGCCTTCCAGATGCCAGCCAGAGCTCTCCTATATGAGGTATCTGTCAGCCCCTACTGGGGGATGTTTCCCAGGCAGGATACACGGGGGTTAGGGACCCACTTGAGGAGGCAGTTTGACCCTTAGCAGAGCTTGAACACTGTGCTGGGAGATCCGCTGCTCTCTTCACAGCTGTCAGGCAGGGATGTTTAAGTCTGCTGAAGCTGCACCCACAGCTGCCCCTTTCCCCAAATGATCTGTCCCAGGGATATAGGGGTTTTATTTATAAGTCCCTGACTGGGGCTACTTCCTTTTTTTCAGAGATGCCCTGCCCAGAGAAGAGAAATCTGGCAGTCTGGCCACAGTAGCCTTGCTGCGCTGTAGTGGGCTCTGCCCAGTTCCAACTTCCCAGTGGCTTTGTTTACATTGTGAGTGTAAAACCACCTACTCAAGCCTCAGCAATGGCAGATGCCCCTTCCCACACCAAGCTCGAGCATCCCTCTGGTGAATCTCAGACTGTTGCTGTGCTGGCAGCGATAATTTCAAGCCAGTGGATCTTAGTTTGCTGGGCTCCGTGGGGGTGGGACCTGCCGAGCCAGCTACTTGGCTCCCTGGCTTCATCTCTCTCTCTCTATATATATAGGGGGTGTGTGTGTGTGTATATATATATATATATATTTTTTTTTTTTGCCAGAGTTTCACTCTTGTTGCCCAGGCTGAAGTGCAATGGCGCAATCTCAGCTCACCACAACCTCTGCCTCCTGGGTTCAAGTAATTCTTCTGCCTCAGCCTCCCAAGTAGCTGAGATTACAGGCGTGTGCCACCATGCCCAGCTAATTTTTTGTATTTTTAGTAGAGATGGGGTTTCTCCATGTTGGCTAGGCTGGTCTCGAATTCCCGACATCAGGTGATCTGCCTGCCTTGGCCTCCGCAAGTGCTGAGATTACAGGAATGAGCCACTGTGCCCGGCTATATATATATTTAATTATTATTATTTTTTGGGACAGAGTGTCGCTCTGTCACTCAGGCTGGAGTGCAGTGGCCCTATCTCTGCTCACTGCAACCTCCACCTCCTGGGTACCAGCGCTTCTCCTGCCTCAGCCTCCCGAGTAGCTGGGACTACAGGCATGCACCCCCACAGCTGGCTAATTTTTGTATTTTTAGTAGAGATAGGGTTTCGACATGTTGGCCAGGCTGGTCTCAAACTCCTGACCTCAGGTGATCCACCTGCCTTGGTCTTTCAAAGTGTTAACAACATATTTAACAGGCCAATTTCAAATTATATGCCACCAGTTTTCAAGCTCTGCTTTGATCTCTTCTCTACTCCTAGCTATTATATTTCTGAGAAAACCTAAATACAGAGAGGTTAGAGGATATACTTAAAGTCACATAGCAAATTAGTGACAAAGCTGGAATAGAAGGTAAGTATATTGGCACTCAGAATAGATTCATTTCCTTTGTTATACTAATTTCCTATTGCTGCTCATAGAGCCTTAAAAAATACAACTTTATCTCTTAGATTTCTGGAGGTCCGAAGTCCAAAATGGGTCTTAAGAGGCTAATATCAAGATTCTGGTTGGGCTGGATGCTCCTAAGAGGGCTATAGAGAATCCATTCCTTGCTTCTTCCAGCTTCCAGAGGCTGCCAGCATTCTTCAGCTCGTAGGCATTTCATTCCAATCACTGCTTCTGTTATCATATCACGTTTTACTGTCTTTATCCTCCTGCCTCCTTCTTATTAGGGCCATGGTGATTATATTGGGTCCATCTAAATAACGCAAGATAATCTTGCTAACTCATGATTCTTAATAATGCCTGCAAAGTCCTTTTTGCCCTATAAGGTAGCATATTCACAGGTTCCAGGGATTAGGATGTAGATGGGGGCGGGTGTGTGTGGGAAATTATTCACCCCACCACACTACGCTAAATATCATTGACTAAAATTTAGATTTCTCATATTCCTCTGCTGTGGATAACACTAATACCCGATCAATGAAGAAAAGCACACTAGACAGCAACTTGCTCCGGCAGTTTGCCTAGCATTTGGGTAGACCCACCACCACAGCACATCCCATTTGTTTTCTGTAACTTAAACAGAAGTCAGACTTCCAAAACATTGGTTCTGAATTTTTAAAAAATCTATTAAGTAACCATAAATATTCATTTTTTTTGCCTTCTTCCTTCCCATCCCTCAGCTTTATGGTGTGTTGAATATTATTTTATACTCAAAACTATTTTCCTTTTTCTTTTTGGTAAGTATTAAATTTGAGAGTTGAAACAAGGGAAAACACCTCATCAAGAAGTAATGGGTTTACCTTGTAGTCGGGGTAAAAAAATTCTCTCAGAATCAGACTTGCAGTCGTCTCCATCCTTCTTAATCGATTTTACACTTCTACTTTACTTACAGACACAAAAATACTTGATCACAAAACAGAAATGAGAAATCACAATGAGAATCGTGCCTTCAAGTTTTTGAGTGAATCAGCATAAAGTTGTTCCGTGGATGTTTTAGCCATTTTTAAGAGGCAATGAAATTCAGTGGAAAAAGCTCAGTGAAATCACTGTTGTATTCTGCCTGTGGTTCCCACCTGCAAGTTGGGGAGAGCCCCGTTTACCCTTATCTTACCATGTAATTTTAAAATCTGAAATGTGTAGGCTAATGTGCACTTATAAATTTAGATGATATTCATGTTTTTCTTTTGCATGTGCTGAGGGTTAGGAGTTCAACTTTATGCATCCATAAAATTGAAGTTTTGTGGTCATGTTCTCTTCACTGTCAGTGTTTGGTTAATTTCTCATTCACTGACTATCTGACAAGTATCTATTCCTTCAATAAATACTCATCAAAATGGTCTGCTTTGTGCTCCAAAAGGTTAAATTAGAAATTTATATGCAACTTAATTATAAAATTTAGAAAAGTGCATAAAACTGGACATGGAGCAAACTGTCAGCATAAATGCTGAAAGACAAATTTGGAAAAAGTAGTGTAAATGATTGGCAGAAAGGAGATAGGAGGATGGGAAAGCTATAGGGAGTCTAAGACTTTTCATCGAATTGTTTTGTATTGTTTCCACTGTATTTGCTACAATAAGGGAAAATCAGCACAGGTAACCATTTCAAATAATTTATATTTATATTCAAATTAATAGTATTAATAAAAATATTCAATATAAAATTAATTCAGCCTAAGTCAAACTTTCCTATTAATACACATATGCGTACATATATATTATTTTATGGTAGGAGTAAAAGGCCTCAGTGCTTAAAGCTCCAGATGGATGAGTGTGATGGTTAATGAATAGTCCTGTAGATGTGGAAGGGCTCTCATTCTCTCTCTAGTGGCTGGCTAGACTGACACTCTGGGTATGACCAAGGATGTGAGAGATATAGTTGCTTTGACATCCAGAGCTTCTGGCCAGAGGTTAAACATTCATGTGTTAAGAGAGCATAGGAGTGCATGCTTAGGATTTCTATATTTTATCATAGGGAATTCCATTTCTGTGATTGGTTGTCCCAGGGTTGTTGCTATTCATGCCTTTCCTAGAAGAGGCTCTATGCAAGGTAGCTAAACTCACGTGTTGATCCAGATAAGATTAGTGAACCTATTGACTTTGATATTTCCTACCTATTTGGCCAGCTAATTTTACTGATATGCAAATTAGTCAATGCTCAAGTGTTGGTGCAGAGAGGATGTGTGGACAGAAATGGACCTTATGAGTCATAATTCACATAGCCGTACACTGTATGGAGGGCACTCTAGGCAGCTGGAAAGGTGAAATCAAATACCTAGAACTGAGATGAATGAGTTCTGTAGACCTGCCTGAAGGAGCAACTATCTTATTGGAATAGAGCAAGAAAAGAGGTTGGTGATGGAATATCTGTATGAATCACTTTGATGTGATCCATTTACTCTGTTACACCTACACCTTTTGTTCTAATAGCCAGTGAGGGCAATTAATACCCAGAAGAGTGGGATGCAGAGGGTTAGGTGGGACAGAAGAACCTCAAAGTAGCACACAGTAGGACCACATCTTTGAACTCTCTTATTTCGTCATTACAACTCATCTGAAGTTTTTGTTCTGCTCATTTTTAAGTACATTTCAATTTGATTCTACCATCAGGATAATGTTTCAAATTACTTAGCATCCATAATCATTGGCATCTCAGGAGTATATATTTTTAAAGCTTTGAGGCAAATAGCTTAGCAAGTAAACATGCAGGCTATGATCAGTTGGACTTCCACTTAAAACCTCAGCATTCCCACTTATTAGTTTTGTGGCATAGAATAAATTATTTAATCTCTCTAAGCCTCAGTTTCCTCATTGGTAAAATGAGGACAATTATGATAGTACCTACCTCATAGGAGTATTGGGAGGATTAAAGGAGAAGAGGCACTTAGAGGACTAAAAATCTATGTTTTGTATGTAGTCAATGCTCAATAACTGTTAATTATTTGTTATTATTATTATCCTAAGGTTTACCATACCCTCTGACTTTGTATTGTAGTTAAAGAATAAAGGCAACTAGAATGTATTATAACTGAAATATCAACCCTACAATAACCAGGCAAAACTCCCACCTTTTCCAAATCACCTACAGAGATAATAATGCCACACACACTCTCAATGGTGCCACAGGACATTGTGTCAGCTGGTGGGGAAAATGTGGCTTCAGGTCTCTCTCGTTCCTGCTGAGAGATGGACTAAGGAACTCCTCAGGATCTGTAGGGAATTTCTCTATGGAAAAGCATCAATCTCCTATAGCAGAACATCAAGAGCTGGGGTGAAAAGCAAGCTTCAGCTTTTAAGTGAAGCTCAGAGGTTCTTAACAAGCCTGGGTAGAGTGTGTGCCATTAGCCTGGGACTTCAAAATGACCACTGTGGGGTCTTGGATTCCACCCAAATGTGGCTAGCTTTTTCAAAGACTGCCCCACACCATGAGGATGAAATGACCACTCACCCACCTTTCCACTTCGGACCCTTCTTATACTTCACATGAGGCCCAAGCCTGGATTAACCCACTTATCTTCAACATAACACTCAAAATAACTGTGAAGCCTGTATAAGGAAATTATAACAATGATCATTTTGAACTGTAGTTGCATATTTACTTGTCAGCATTGCAGGGGGACCAAGTTTTCTGAGGACAGTGATTAGCATCTTCTCTATTTCTGTGTCTCCAGGATATAACACAATGCTCAGCATGTAGTCATTACTGAAAACATATTCATTAAATATATAAATGAATGAAAGACTGCAATACTTCATTTTAAGTCAGCCAGTCTCTAGAGTGGCCCCTGGCACAGGTAAGGATGATGTTAAGTAACTTTAGTGCCCCCAATTTAAGCAGAGAGTGGAATATTTTAGAACAAAAGGTTTTCATTCTTCCTGGATATTTGGGTATATGTCTGACTACCATTGGCAGTGAAGGATAGATTTCAGAGGTCATGAAAGCTTCCTCTAATATGTTTCAGGAACATCCAGAAACCTTAGCCTTGTGGGTGTCTGGAGCATGTACTGAGGCTACCTATTGGGTAATTGATCCCCATGACATCCAGGCTTTCCTTGCCTGAGGCAACAGCTTGAGAAGGCCAGAGCAAAACATGGAAAGGAAATTGACGTTCTCAGGAGTGATGTGGATTTTGAGAAGAGGAGAAGATTCTTTAAGGAGGTCACCTTATGAAGAAGGAATATAAAAAAATATAAATGGGAGAGAAGGAAATAAGATGAATTAGTGTTTTGGTGCAAAGATTTATTTAATGTGTAGAAAATAGAACCATAGAAGGCTAGAGCTGTCTGAAAGCTTTGAGAAGATTTTATTCTGAATTGTTCATTCTACAACGCAGGGGACCATGGCCAGGGTGTTGAAGCGGCTTGTCCAGAGTGACACAGGGAATTAGTGGTGGAGCCAGGATTGTAAACTAGGGTGCCTGGTTTCTAGCCCCTTCTCTTTCCACTCTCTGAGCTGGCTGCCTAGCCCTGGTGCAGAAGGAGAAACCACTCCTGGGGTTATTTGGAAGAGCATTTGTCATCTGGCTGCCACACTCCTGGGAGAGCCAGACCACTTGAAGGTGGAAAAAGAGGATGGAAATGTAAAATACTAAGATGGAACTGCAGATTTTATATGGAAAACATGAACCATCTATGGTTTG
Source organism: Trachypithecus francoisi (assembly GCF_009764315.1). Classification (NCBI taxonomy): domain Eukaryota; kingdom Metazoa; phylum Chordata; class Mammalia; order Primates; family Cercopithecidae; genus Trachypithecus; species Trachypithecus francoisi. Next base: position 74,100,186 of record NW_022681472.1, on the reverse strand, counting down.
AAATATTAAAAATAGGTTAGATTCAATTTAAATTCTATTGGACACTGACTTTAAGCTATAAACAAGATGTCTGGAAAAATTTATACAGCTATCTCCCTTTTTGCTGCATTAAGCAAATTAAAAGGACTGTCCCTATCCTCTAGCCACTTATTTGAAGGTTGAAAACATTAACCTTAATAAAGAAAAGGGTATAAAGCACAGAACAAAGATGACTCTTACTGTCTCTCGTCTTTCCCCGTGACATAGAACCAACGGCCCTGGGCTAGAAATGAAAGAACTGTATTCTAGTCCTGTTTAAGCCATGACTTTGTTCGGTTCACCAACATCACTCTGGAGTTCAGCTTATTTATCTGTAAAGTGAAGGGATTAGGCTAGATGTCACTAACAGTCTCGTTCAAATTTAACATTCTAAGACATACTTTCTTAGTCTGCCTGAGCTGCTGTAACAAAATATAGATGAGCCTTGACTTACCATGGCCTGACCTGGGATTTTTTGACTTAACAATAGTACCGAGGTAATAGATATTCAGTAGAAACTGTACTTGGAGTTCTGTTTCTTACTTTCAGTACAGTATTCAATGAATTACATGAGACAGTCAACACTTCATTATAAAATAGGCTTTGCGTAAGATGAGTTTGCCCAATTGCGCTAGCCTGAGCTATGATGTTTGGTAGGCTAGGTGTATTAAATACATTTCAACTTGCGATATTTTCAGCGTATGACGGTTTTATTGTGATGTAACCTGTCCAGATAAGCCTATTGTAAGCTGAGAAACATCTGTGTTACAAACTGTGTGGCCTAAACAGCAGAAATTTATTTCCCACAGTTCTGGAGGCTTGGAAGTCCAACATTAAGGTGCCACTTTTGGTTTCTGGCAAAGGTCCTCTTCCTGGTTTGTAAATGAGTTCCTTTTATTATTTTTTTTTCTAACTTTAATTTTAGATTCAGGTTTACATGTGCAGGTTTGTTAAATAGGTAAATTGCATGTCTCAGGGATTTTGGGGTACAGATTATTTCATGATTCAGGTAATCAGCATAGTACCCGACAGGCAGTTTTTCAATGCTCACCCTCTTCCCACCCTCCACTAGCAAGTAGGCCCTCTCACCTGTTATTCCCTTCTTTGTGGACACAATGTTTAGTTCCCATTTATAAGTGAGAACATAGAGTATTTGGCTTTCTGTTCCTGTGTTAGTTTGCTTAGGATAATAGCCTTCAGCTCCATCCATGTTGCTGCAAAGGACATAATTCTGGATGTATAGTATTCCATGGTGTATATGTACATTTTCTTTATCATGTCTGTATCCTTATATAGTGGAGAGAGAGATAATCTCTCTGTTGTATCTTCATAAGGGCTCTGATCCCATCAGGAAAGCTCTCCCTTCATGACCTAATTATCTCCTAAAGTTCCCACCTCCAAATACCATCACATCGATGATTGGGGCTTCAACATAGGAATTTGTGGGAGGGGAGGCACAGATACTTAGTCCATAGCACGTTTTGCGTGTTTGGTTTTTGTTGAAATTGAGCACACGTGTTCATTTCTTGGCTCCCAATTTGTGTCCATTACAGTGTAAGGAGTTGTGTGTACTATAGTGAAGAACAAAGACCTCTGTGACTCCATGGAGCTTACATTCTAGTCAGAGAGACAAGCAGTAAACAGGGAACAGTAAGTAGATAACTTCTAGATGTAACTGTATTTATATATCTATTTAAGCCTTATGTATCATAAGTAATTAATATAACTAGTAATAGAAGCTAAGCTGGGTTAGAGAATAAATGTCAGGGGTGGAAATCTATGAATCAGGTTTACAGAAGGCGTCAGGCCTCAATACAAACATCTAAGTGGCCATAGGAAGAATATTTCTAGTAGAGAAAAAGGCATGTGCAAAGTCCCTAAGGCCAGAAAGAGCTTACTGTGGTTGAGGACCTGATAGAAAGTGGTTGTGACTGGGAGCCAGCGATCAAAGGAAAAGGAGGCATGGAATGAAAACAAAAGACAAGTCGTGCAGCTTCTTGCAGGCCATGCTAGTGCAATGGGAAGCCACAGGAGGCTGTACAATGATTTAATTCATGCATAAAAAATTACTTTCAATTCTGTGTAGACAGAATGGATTGGAGGAGCTAAGATGTAGAAGGGAGACTGAAAAGGGGTAGTTGTAGCAATTTAGTTAAGAGAGAAGGTGACTTGGATGAGAACTGCAAAGCAAAAATGAAGAGGATGAAATAGATTTATTAACATGTAGTGGGTGGGGGAAAAGAGAAATCAAGGTCAAGGATGATTTGAGTATCAGGGTAGATGGTGGTGCCATTAACTTGGAGGCAGAAGGCTGGAGGAAAAAGAAGATTCAGGTAGAGTCAGAAATCAGCAGTTCTGTTTGTCCTTGTCAACTTTGAGCAGCCTCTTACACACGTACATGAACATACCAAGAAGGCAATTGGTTACTTGAGTCTGAAGATCATAATAATGGTCTGGGCTGAAGCAATACATGTTTTCAGAATTGCCAGAACATAGATTAGAATCAAAGACATGAGAGTACTTAGAGAAAGAGTGAAAGGAAGAATGCCAAGGAATTGTGGCATAAGCAAAGAAGTCCCCTGCAAAGGCTGAGGGGTGGTGCATGCCATAGGAGGACTAGAAGTCACATAAGCAATAAGAGGTGTAGTAAGAAAGAAGGAGTCAGTGTTGCAGAACTTTCTCCTTAGTTCAGTTAAAACAGAGTTCTTGTCACAGGACCAGGAAAGATTAGGCTTACGGACACACAGAGCGGTGAGGAGTAGAATTTATTGGGCAAAAAGGAAAAAGGAAAAACAGCTCTCAGCAAAGTGAGGAGTCTTACCAACAGTCTGCTGCCTACAGATTGGACCCCAGGCCACCACACAGAAACTAGAGGTCAGGCTCCTCCCCACTACAAAACGCACGGACTTGCTGTGGCTCCACCCCCTTCTCCCAGTGCGCGGGTGGGCATGGTCAGAATCAGTCGGGAAAGGGCGGGCTTCATCTGGACTCACAGTCTGGTTTTTCAGCCTTCAGGCTGTTTTAGGCTTGAAGGTGGTATTTCGCTGGGGACCCTTGGCTGTCTCCTGTGTATACCATCAACTGGATTAAAAACTGTTGGCAAGTTGAATAAAATGTAGACCCAAAAGTGTCACTCAATTTGGAAACAGAGATAATTGATGACCTTTATGAGAGTTTTTTTTTTCCTTTCATAATAGTGGTGTCATGAAAACTACATTAACATGATTTTAAAAATAATTGAAAAATGAGGATGTGGGATTAACTGGTAAAATAGTTTTAAGAAGTTTTGTCGTAAAGATCAACAGAGAAGTAATATAGTAGCTAGACATGCTTGTAGAATCAAAGGAAGATAATTTTTAAAGAAGTTATAAGATACCGGAGCATATAATATAACTGGTTGTCAATCTTCTGCTAAGTAATGAGAGATAAATAATGTAGAACAGGGATTAACAAATTATGGCTTGTGGGCCAAATTCGGTCTGCTGACTACTTTTGTAGACTGTTAATGGCCTGTGGGCTAAGAATAGTTTTTACATTTGCAAGTGGTTAACAACTTTTTAAAAAATTTTATTGATTTTATATATATATGATTTTAATATATATCTGACTTTTTTTGTTCTACTACGTTCAAATTTTGGTGTCTATAAATGAGCTTTATTTGGACACAGTCAGACCTCTTTGCTTATGTATTATCTATAAATACTTTCCTGCTACAATGACACAGTTCTGAGGTAGCGGCGGAGACTGCATGGCCAGCAGTCTGAAATATTTACTATCTGGTCCTTTACAGGAAATATTTGTTGACCTCTGATGTGGAAGAAAAAAATTATATCGTGAGACCACCTTGAGAAGGGAATGAGGCAGGGTCCCAAAGGACAGGGGTAGGCAAGAAAGACATCAAACATGAGTATGCAAGATGTACAGGGTGTCTTGAATTTGGCAACTGTGAGACAACATCATTCTTTGATGCCTCTGTTTTCTCAGTGAAAGGGAGGTGATCTGAAATAGGCGTGGAGTAACCCTGGAAGTCTGACCTAAGCCTTCTCGTCCTTAGGAAAGAATCGTCACAACAACACAGAGATTAAGGTATAAAATTCATGACTTTCAAGTTTCCATAGTGAAGTGGAATCAAATATCTCTAAAGTTGAAACAATTATCTGATCTGGAGAAGAAAAGAGAAACCCTGAGAGGAAGCCCATGAGTTTGATGTTGTTGTTTCTCTGAAGGGCTCTGCCTCTGCCCTTCTCCTGGGATTATTTAGAAAGGGGGAGATGCTGGACCTCCCGAGTGATTTGGGACATCTTCAAATAAAAGAGAAATTACCATGATTTGTCTCTTTGAACCTGAGGAATCAACAGACTTGTAGATATTTTTCCAAGTGATTGTGACACAGAAGGAGTAGAGGAGACGTGGATGCACAGTGGGCGGGGCAGAGAAACCAGGACAGTCCTGCTGAGTTCTCTGTAGATACAGAATACTGTGGAATCTCTGTAGATACAGAGTACTGTGGTGGAAAATCCAGTTGTGCCAAAGGATGTCGTAGTCAGGAAAGCAGCCGGGATGAAAACATGTGCTATGTGTACAGGGACTAGGCAGCAGTGACAACAAGGAGGACAAAGGGCAGTCAAGGAGGTCTAAGGACAACCCCTAATCAAACAGGGCTGTGTAAATCCTAGTGGACGTCAGCAGGGTAGCTGATGACTTAAAGTGTCTTCCCCTGGATGCTAAGTTACTTCAAGGGTCTCCTAATTCTTAGGAGTCCCACAAAGTTAGGGAGGTGCTGAACCATAAATTGATTGAGTTTACTTGGAATTGACTGAGAAAAACTTTAAGTGAATGAATTTCCCTTGAAATTGCAAAATTCAATTTCTGCTCTAGGTGCCATAGGAGTTTTGGACAGAAACTAGGAAAAATACTTACATTTTTTGCATACTTGAGTTTGTGGTTTGAAAATTCAAAATCTTACTAAGAGTTTAAAGAGAGAAAGTGGAGAGTTTGAAATAGTCAGTTATTCTCTCGGCAAGAGGAAAAATGTTTTCACCATGTAGATAATTTCTTCTTCCTGATACACCAAGCTTACTTCCATAATCATAATTTTCATGAATAAGGGTTGAACATGATGCCAACATTTATATGCATATTGCATTTGTGTCTCATATTAATCTATCAGGTATAAGGAATTATGCTCATTTTGTAGATGAAAAAAACAAAGGTCTGGAATATGTTAAGTAATTTGCCAAATGTCACAAGGCAGAATTCACCATATTCCAAACTGTTTCTGTCTAACCTCTCTTTCCAGCCTTCATCTTACCCAACCAATAACTAATGGTAATTACTTCCATTTAGCAAGACTTCCTTTTGACACAGATTGAGCCAATTGTTCCAAATATTTAATTTCCCTTAGTCCTTAAACAAAGTTCATGCTTTTTGGTATGATTTATTTCAAATCACTACTTGGATGATGTGAAATAAATTACCTAACTGAGCCAACTAGTATAAGCACTAGAAGCAAGATTTAAACCTAAGCCTGTCTGTCTCAAAAGCTCATATTCTTAATTATACTAACACTCTTCTGCCACTCAGAGACCTGAATCTACCACTCCTAGGAAACCTTTCCTAGCAAACTGAAGGAGTGATGATTATGCCCTTTTATCTTTCTGTTAACTTCAACAACATATGTATTGGCCATTCACAGAATCCATGCCCCCTTCTTCTTGGGTATGGTGGTGTGTAGTAGGAGTGGAAGTGATAGGTGCCATTTCCAGGCCTGGTGCACTGATTCCCTGATGCCTTGCACCATGCCCTTTCTCCTGGATCTGGTTGCATATAGGTGCAGATAGACCTTAGAGGATAGTAGAACAACAGGATGGAAGCATCTGGAGTCCCTGAATAACAGCTTGGAGGAGAAGCATCTCCAGAGAACTGACACCTGCTCAGGACTGTGGGGGAAAAGCTTCTACTGTACTGAACCATGATTCTATTTTGGTATATTTGATATTTGCTACAGCATCTTAGTTTATTCTTAAGAATACAACGGAAAAGGACATTGTAGGAAAAAGGTAACCAATAGAAAGTAGGGGAGATATATTAAAATCATATGAAAAGCATTACTGAGAGATTACTATTAGCACACTGCAATGACACACATTTTACAGAGAACACTCTGGCTGTAATGTGTTTTGGCTGGGAGCAAGCCCAGAACAAAATTGGGAGTAGGAAGAGCAATTAAGAAGCTATAGTAGCAACCCAAGATGAAAATGATGGGGACTGACCTAGAATGGTAGAAGATGAGTGAACAGATTTTAGTGATTTTTAAGTTTGGAAAATCAATAGAACCTTAAGTGGTTGACTATATGTGACTGAGAAAGGGGAAAGGGGGAGGACTCAAGGACAAGACCTATGTTTCCGGCTGGATGATGGCGATGTCATTTACAGATACACATACTATAGGAGAAATGGTAGGTGGGTGAGTGGAGTGGTGATGATAAGTTTGTTTTAATTTTTTTAATTTTAACTTTAATTAATTAATTTATTTTTGAGACAGAGTCTTGCTCTGTCGCCAGGCTGGAGTGCAGTGGTGCAATCTCAGCTCACTGCAAGCTCTGCCTCCCAGGTTCAAGCGATTTTCCTGCCTCAGCCTCCCAAGTAGCTGGGACTGCAGGCATGTGCCACCGTGCCTGGCTAATTTTTGTATTTTTTTAGTAGAGACGGGGTTTCACCATATTGGCCAGGATGATCTCGATCTCTTGACCTCGTGATCCACCTGCCTTGGTCTCCCAAAGTGCTGGGATTACAGGTGTGAGTCACCGCACCTGGTCAGTGAATTTGTTTTTTAACATGTTGCCAAGAGGAATTGGAGGGTTGACTAAACAGATTTGGAGCTTAGGAGAGAGAAACAAGCTGGAAGTCTAGCTTTAGAATCAACGAGTGTCTATTTGGTAATACCAAGAAAGTAGATGAGATTTTTTTTTTGTATTTCATGTAATAAATGAGGTGTCGTAATTGCTCCTCACAACCCCCACTCTTGCTGTGGACTCACCAGGACATAGAATGAAAACATCTCCACTATCCCCACTTCTTCCAAGAAAATCCAGCAGGTCTGAATTATCCTTATCTTGAAGGGCCAGTGAACTGTGTGTGTGTGCATGCATATGTGTGTGTGTCTGTACACACATGCATGCAAGCCTAGGCTTTTGTGTGTACAAGGCTGTCAGTATGATGAGGCTCCATTGTCAGAGACAAAATGAAGAGACAGGCTGTGGTTTCACTGGATTGAAACAGAGCCCAGTCTAAACCAGATAGATAATTTTACCAGACTGCAAATGTGAACAAAGTGGAATGAATTGGATAATTCCTGCTCATAATAAAAATACGAAGGTAGAAAGATCTTTGGTGTAGGGGACTTATGCTGGTACCAGGAGAGACTTGGCACCAAGCTCCAGGACTTTGGGAGCCTAGGTAAAGATCTCTGTATCTGAAGGTGACGTGGAGAACATGAGGCTGCTAGCAAAAGCTGTGCATATTTGAGTGAATAACAGTCTTAGGAAACAAACAATCACAATGGCTACTACTTTGTTACTGAAGATGAGAGGCCTCTGTCACAGTCTTCCTTGACTATGTAAATCTGGGTTCTGGCACCCACAAAGAGTAGGGTAGAGAACATCCAGAATTGACCCTAAAGCTTTTGCTTCTCTTAGTAAGTGGATACTTAAACCAGGTTTAATTTACTTTAGTGGGAGTAGGGAATACAGGGATGGATATTTCTTTCACCTATATTATTAATAGAACATCTGTGACTACGGATCAGTAATCTAGGGATGAAGAGGTTTAATACCCCTTTTCTAAAATCACATAAGCCATTCTTCTGCCTTCTAAATCCAGGGTTTTTATTTTTATTTTTATTTTCACTAAGATGGGTTGAAAGAAAATTCAGAGCTTCTAATCCCTGGTACCCTCATCTTTGCTCTACACTGCTTTCTTACAAAAGCAAGTTACCTTTGAATCTAACAGGTCCGCAGTCACTTGAGGGTGAGGAGAGTTATGTGCACAGATGACACCTCCATGACCAGAAGACATTCTTATAAGGATTCATATTGAATGAACTAGGATTCTAATCTGTAGTGTTATATTTCTGATGCACAACACTGATGTTTGCCAAAATTAGCTTCCCCTCATTCTTGTTACCTCTAATGGTGAGGTTGTTTCAGCTCAACATGTAGTATCTATACGGACCTGAATGATTCATGAGGCTGCTCCATCAGAGCTGAGCATGGTTCCCTGGGTTTTAGTGATGCTCTCATCTGCCAGAGACTGACTGGAATATGCAGTCACTCATGGTGAAAGGGAAACATGTTTCTCATTCAGCAAGTATGTGGTTCCATCCACAGAGTTTACAGCACGGTTGTATTTGAAGTTCAGTCCTAGAACTTTGTGGCAGTAAAAATGATGGTGATTTATAGGAAAATGTCACTCGGCCATCTCCACTATAAAAGCCTTTTATAACTCTCATCGAATATAAATCAGGATGTATGCAGCCAACAAAATGATGGTTTTGGCATAATATTTTCAAGACAAAAAGAAATGGCCTAGAATTGTCTTGGCTTTTTACTGAGGACAAATATTGCAGGAATTTATTGCTGGTCCAAGATCAATATTCTTGTCTTTAAAAATAGATATGAGTAAATTTATGTCTTGGTGAAATTCCAATTACATAAATTAATTAAAATAGTCACCACAGAGTTCACCCACAAATACCAAGAATGCCATGCCTTTTTTTTGTTTTTTTAGGTTTTAGCTTTTGTTAAACTATATTCTAAGATACATAACTCAAGCTTAAAGCTATATTTCATTCTAATGGGGGAGGAAAAGGATGGGCCTCACAAAGGATTGATTCAAACTTGCTAAATTTCATGTTGGAAATGCAAAAGAAGCTTCATATTGTACTGCTCTCAAATGTCAGCAAGATGTGAAAAATGGTGATCAAATAAAACCTGCGTTTGAAGTGATAGCCCCCATTTTCTCATGCGTTTTTGCGTCACAGAATACTCAAGATAGAGACCAGCATAAAAAAGTGAGGGCCAGGTGCAACAGCTCACTTCTGTAATCCCAGCACTTTGGGAGGCTAAGGCAGGTGGATCATCTGAGGTCAGGAGTTCAAGACCAGCCAGGCCAACATGGCAAAGCCCCGTCTCTACTAAAAATACAAAAATTAGCCAGCCATGGTGGCAGGTGCCTGTGATCCTAGATACTTTTGAGTCTGAGGCAGGAGAATCATTGGAACCCAGGAGGCAGAAGTTGCGGTGAGCGGAGATCACGCCACTGCATTCCAGCTTGGGAGACAGTGCGACTCCATCTTGGAAAAAAAAAAAAAAATAAGGATTGAGAGAACCCACGATTATGTGACAGTCTGGAAAGAACATCCAGTTCTGTGGCAGTGAAGGAGAGGAGGTAAAAGATCCTTATGTGACTGCCTCAGGGGTGGAAAAAGAATATTGAGATGCATTGGGAAGAATGATCTCTAAAAGGCTATAAGAAGGTGCTCAGAAAGCAAATCAGGTAAATTAAAAAAAAAAAAACAAAACTTGACTTTTCTTTTTTTCAGACAAGTAAGCTCACTCCCCTTACTCCTCTCACGCCAGCACTTACCTTGCCGTATCTCACCTGAAATATTGTGAGAGGCAATGTTAGAGCAACTTAGGCTCTATATTGGGCAACTTCGAAGTCCTACTACTGGCATGAAGTGAAGGGCAGTCAATATAAGAACTTTTAGAACTGTTGAAGGAATCAGAAATGTTCATCCTAGACAAGGGAAATCCCCAGAGACCATGGTACCTGTTGTGTAGAAAAGGAAATATACCTATTGTGCGAGGTCTCAATGGTTTGATGTAGTATTAATAGAAAGATCTCATATTCATTTATTCCACAAAATGTGTATTAAGCGTTACATGCCAGGCAGAGTTTTAGGCACTGAAAATAGAGAGAGAGGGGGTTTTGATTTAATATAAAGCACAGCATTCTTCCCATGTCTTTTTTTATTTTTAAATTTGAGACAGGGCTTCACTCTGTCACCCAGTCTGGAGTGCAGTGGTATAATCTCGGCTCACTGCAACCTCCGCTTCCCAGGTTCCAGCCATTCTCTGACTCCAGTCTCCCCAGTAGCTGGGACTACAGATACGTGCCACTACACCAGACAAATTTTTGTATTTTTTGGTAGAGAAGGGGTTTCACCTCGTTGGCCAGGCTGGGCTCGAACTTCTGACCTCAAGTGATCCGCCTGCTTTGGCCTTCCAAAGTGCTGGGATTACAGGCATGAGCCACAGTGCCCAGTCTAGTCTTCCCTTTTCTTAATCAACATTATTGATTCTAGATAGTATTCTAAAAAACTAATTTCACATATGGTTCTGCTGCTCCTTTCATTGGCCAGTGTTTCCTTTAGCCTTTGCTCATATAGACAGAAAATCTCTATCATAGTTACAAGGATCAGATATAATTTTATTCTACTTTTAAAATTTAAAAATAGGCCAATCACTTCCTAAGAGTATGAGGTATGAGCTTTTTGGTGATGCACTGGGCTGACCTACAAACCAGTGAGTTTTCTATCCTAGGGTCTCTTAAGAAGAATACAGGTGATTACTTAGAAGTTATTCAAATATTTATAGCAAGGCTGTAGGGATTGTTTTGAGAAGGCACTAAAATAAAGATAATGTTGTGAAAAGAGACCTGGTGACTCAGAGGTCTGGTGTTAGTGTGTATAAAGGGGTTTAATATTGAAGCAGTATTTGAAGTTCATATTCCTCTCTTCTACAACTGTCTAATACTTTCTCCTAGTTGATGTTTCAATGATTTTTGAATAATTGTTTTCTTTTTTTTCTAGTTATCTTCTTAACAATATTATGGCCTTTTTTTCCCTAACAACTCTATGATAAGAAAGAACTCTTCTCATGTAGAAAATTCAGTGCACTGTGGATGTCTCAAATATATTATCATCTTTATGGTATTAGGATAAGGATCTCCAAGGAAGAGACAATGTTCCTAGATAAGATGGTGTGGGGTCCTATTCCTCTGCCCTATTGTTAAGAATCACGGAAAAGAAGAGGGAAAATGGAGGACAGAGTCAATGATATATAGTGTATCAGTAAGATACATGAAATCTTTGTAGAAATTCCTCTGAGTCGAGCCTGAGGCCTGTGAACTGTATGACAGTAAAATTATACTAGCTACATAATATTTGACTCTTTTCTAAATTATCCCAGGATTATGAAGTATTACAACAAAGATTCTGATATCAATGATATTATCACATGAGACATATTATCAAATAAATTATGTTTAAACTTTCCAATGTGTAAAAAAGTATATCAGAAAATAATAGGGTTAAAATATTGGAAAGAAATCAGAATCACAGGACTTTTTTCTCCCTACATTTAAAAAAATTTGAAAAAACAACAGAAAGTATTCATTTAGATACATACATGCTCTAATTTGCCAAATGTAATGGTAAAGAAAGAAATAGAAGATTTTGATGAGGCTCAATTATTAACTTCTGGCAATGTCCAATTGCCGGAAACAGTATGGTAAAAGAAGATTAGTGGACAACATCTTGAGATTTTGTATTAAAAAATGCCCCTTCCTTTATCCTCCCACACACTCACAGTAATTTGGAAAGAAATAAACTAAGGAGGAAAGTAAACGGAGAAAACAAATAAGAAGAGAATTTTCTATGAACTATCACATGAACTCAGAATCTTAGAAGAGGCAGAAAACCAGCCTTGGCTCACAGTATTCTAAAACCCTAGGCTAAAGAAAGGAAGTGAACCCAGAAGGAGTGCACAGATTAGGTGATCTTGGGTTCCTGGACATTTGGAAGAAATCTATGAAGAAAAATAAGCACTTGGGCTCTTCCACAAAGGCTGAACATGGGCCCAGCAGAAGAAATCCACCTCCATCCAGACCCTGAAGCTACAGAAAACTAGACAGAAGAGTAGGCATCCGACTCCTTGGGTGCAGCTAAGAAATGAAAACAGGTCTTAAATAAGAAGAGAGAGCTGACTTAAAAGTTATTTACTTTCAATAGGAGTTCTGGATAGAGTGTCATCTGCACATATTAAAAAGGAGAAATATTTTTAAAGAAATACTTGGCAATAATGCAAATATACTACCAGAAAGAAATGGAGGACAGAAGGAAAGAAAGAGGGAAGGAAGGAAGGAAGGAAAAAACGAAAATGGAAGGAAGGAAGGAAGGAGGGAAGGAAGAAGGAAGGGAGATAATGGAGGCTAGAGAAAGGAAAAGAGGGAGGGAGGAAAAAAGTGAGAGAGAAGAAAAGAATAAAAAGAAAAGAAAAAAGAAGAGAAAAGAGAATGTAGGCAGGAAGGATACAAAAGGTAGACAAAGAAACCAGTTTGGAAGAAAGAAATAAATGAAAAGAAGAAAATTCTCTGTGACAAGTTAATAAAAATATAAATTTCACAAACCTTGAAATCAAAGATGGAATGTTGAAAGAGTAAATGTTTGCAGAACTGAAAACCAGGCTGGTGAATTATGTGCAAGTCACTTAGCTGTGTATGCTTAAACAGAAATATAAAACTTCTGCTTTATATTCCTATAATAAAAATGAAAAAATATATTTCCCTACTCATTGATAACTTGAAAGAATTAAAATAGAGTATATCTGGAAAGTCACTAGCAGAGTGGCTAGAACATAGTAAGTGCTCAATAAAAGCAGGATGATTAGCTGTGTGGTATATATAGCTAGCAGAAGAGAAATGAAAATCTTAATCATGATCACTTTAGAGTCTATGCTCTTGTGATTACATCAGTTATGAAAACATATTAATAAAAAGCACAGAATGTATAATTATCAAATGTTCTGCCATTCCAATGTGGCAAGGGGTAGATGTGAATACATTAGTTGTCACAGCCAAGGATCCAAAACAGTAGACTAGAAAATCTGAATTAAAAGGGGATAAATGTGGTGTAATAAACTTTGGTTTAAAAAGATCAAACAAGAATTTAAAAACTGAGTGACAGAGTTTCTCAAAAGTTTAAGTAACAGGCAAAGGCAACCTCAGTATGATTTAAGTGTAATACAATGTCATAAAAAGCTAAAACCATCTTGGTTTGCTTTATTGAAGGACCCATTTGCAGAAGAGGGATATAAGAATACAATTGAAATTTGCAGAGCTAAGATCACATCTGGAACATAGGATTTCCTTCGGCACACCACACATTTATAGGAGTATTGACAAATGGAATGTCCCCAGGTATTTCCTGGTATGGTAGAGCATCTGGAAATGACTAAAAGAACTGAGTACATTTAGCATGAATTAAGTAGTGGCGTTGGAGTTGTCATCAAATAATTGAAGAAAAGACAGATGGAAGAAGAATAATACGTATGCTGTTCCAAATGCCTGAACTTATGTAGGACCAGTAATATAATTTAGGCTCAATATAAGGAAGCTTTTTATATAAAGTTTCATATTATCCAAAGATAGAATTTCCTTTTGAGATGTCTTTGTCGTTGGATGTGCTCAAGAAGACGAATTACAGACTCACTGGATCTATTGTAGAAAGGATTATTGCAATCTTTGGAAGGTCAAACTAGATGATTTCTGAGTTTCTTTCAATGCTATTATTATTGCTATAATAAGAGTTCTGTATGTGAGTTTTGTGGCCAGTAATCCTAAGCATTTAAAGGTCTGTGTCTATTCGGAGGAGCAGGACATGATATGGATAACCTTTTGCAAAGGGGCTATAACTGATACAACTGTTGGTAGAGATCACAACATTTGACTAAATGCCAAATTTCCTAGACTGTTGATCTGCAGGTTTTTACCTGAAGAAATCATCTTAATTTGCTTATGGATTTTTGGGAGTGAAAGTATACAAGCAGATAGTGACATCAACAAAAATACTGGGTATATGGGAAAGGAATTTTGCTACTATTTTTCAATCATAACCATGGTGAGATGTTTTTGAAAGGGAATAATGTCAATTATTTTTTAGACATTTTGTCTACTAAACCATATCTGGTGGGAACAGGAGGATGTTACCAAGACAATAGGATCTCGTTGATCAAGTATAAGTCAAGTGTATCATTTCCTTGACATTTACATGAATTAATGCATTCCTTCTTCCACATCTATGGGGTGCACACTGCCCCCCCCCCACAGTCACATGGGCATCTCTACTTCTAATTTCCTGTGCCTTTTGAGCCCTAAGTCTCCTTTCACCACCCTTTTCTGATGCAGATATACAATAAACTTCCCTTTTTTTTTAGATGTCTCTCGTACAAGAATTTGGGATGAAGTAGGTTGTACTGAAAGTTTGGTAGATAAAAGATGCTTTCATAGAGATATATAGCAATAAACTTAAATATTAAAATAAGCAATTTCTTGTTATAATAAGTCTTCTGGCCAATTTGCCACTGAGATTTCTCCTAGAGAGCATTTCTTAACAGGTTGCAGACCACTACAATGTTTTCCAGCTCCCTCCTTTTTTATGTTTTTCTCCTTCTATTTTCTTTATTCAAAATCCAAATATCTGTGTTCTTCTTAAGCAAAGCAGTTAAATATCTCCTCTCATTCAAACCATTATGTTTTCACATTTCCTAGCTAAAGTAACCAAAGCACCCTTCAAAACAAAGTTCTTACCTTATGTGAAATTAAGGTGCCAACTGCTAAAATGTTTTTCTACAATTTTTTTTTTTATTATCTGAATGGGGAACCTCTAATAGCTATATCATTGAATCTGGACTATCAATTATTGAGGATAGCAGAGTTAGGTGAAAGAAATGTGAGATTTGGAGTAAAAGGTTTAGGTTTTACATACCTTCTTTGCCATTTAAATGCTATATGGCTTTGGAGAACTGACACAGCCTCTCTGAGCCTCTTTTTGCCATCATAAAGTTGGGATGACTTCCACTTTAGAGAATAATTATAGGATTATCTGAGAATGTGTAGACAAATCACTCAACTAAGTAGTTGGCATGTACTAACCCTCAACAAATGTTCATGAATTCTTGGAATTCATTCCTCTTCTTCCTAGCTTCTCCCACCCCCACTAATATCTTATAATCATATTCTGATTTATAGCTTGGAATATTGGGAAATGCTATCAAACATGTAGATATGGATAACAAATATTTTTTACAGACAAATTTTTGCCCTTTCCTTATATATTTCATAATCAAACTCCTGCATAACTATACACCCAAACAATGGCGTTGAGAAACTAGCTTCTAAACATACTGAAAGCAGAATAATCATGGGCAGAAAATTGACTTGGGAGGACCCTGGAAGCTCTTAAATGCTGGGACGGTGTTGAAATATTTCATACACTGTTATTAGTATGTTTTCCTCATTTGTGGCAAGTGATGCAGGGGTATTTTTGTTTGTTTGTTTTTTTCATTTCTTTTGAGCAGAGCATATGCTCAGAGAATGATGCCAAGCAAGGTGAAAGGTTGGAAACTAAGCAGGACTCAGGCATCATCTTCTGTAGCTTTTGGAAATTATAATGACAATCTGATAATGGAAAAAAAGTGCTGTTTACAGCTTAAGCTAAAAAATTACGTGTGTCTTCCCTTTGGCAATTTTTATTTTTAACAGATATTTTCTGTCTCCTCCTTATAGAGTGCCTGGACATCAACATCAGATCAATTTGGAATTTCCTGCAAATAAAACACACCAACTTAATGGGATGTGAAAGATTTGGCTTCAGAATAAATCTTTGTTGAAAGGCACTGGAATTAAGTTTGAAATGGAAGTGAAACAAAGTTGAATTTTATGGCACTGGCTTACAGGCTCTGTCTTGCACTGTTTACAGATTGACCCAAATGAAGTGAAGAAGACCAGACTCAGGACCCATCCTGGCATATACCTTTCAACTGATAACATGGGTTAGTTCCTCTTTTTAATATATGTATTTTCATGTTTATTTCTTTATTTTTATTAACTTTTCCAATAAGATTTCTCCCCCAGAATACTAATGTCAATTAACATTTAAATATAGAATTACAAGTTTAAATATAGAACTGTGTTGGGCTAGACACAATGTGATTTCCTAATTATTACCAACCTGTTTCATTTAATTTGTAGAATCCCTTGCAGTTTTTAAATAACTCTCTGCAATCTCATTTCTTCCTATTATCAATCCAGTACTGATAAAATAGTATCCCTAAACTATAGTTGAAAACATTGTAATTCAGAGAAGTGAGGAGACTCATCCAATGCATATATTTGAAAACAACATAGCTGATTTCAGGTTTTCTAGATCTTATTTCCTGGCTGAATTGGTGTAGGTGGTAGTAAATAACATATGTGGTTTTGGTACTGCAGATTTTAATCTACGGTGATCCACATTCTGTTACTGAGACACTATGCATTACTGTGGTCTCCAGGCTGTTGGCGATCATAACACTAGGGGGCACCATTTTGACTTCCTTCTTACCTTAGCCTTTAGTGCCTTCATACTGAAGGTTGATGGTGAAATCATGGGGAATTTTATTTCATCTTGCTCAGACAAGATTTTTGCAAGAGCTTTTACTTATGAAAGGGAGATGGTGCTTTCTTTCCACTAGTGAAGATGTGTAGAAAATTAATTCCTACAGAGTTCTAATTCTTATGACTATATAATATCAAGAAATGAGTATGGTAGAGTAGGACACAGTTTTAGGGACTGTCATGCTCATTTAACTCTTAAACAGTGGGATTCCTTTCTCTTTTTCTCTTCACCCTTACAGGGATATGGACAGAAGGCCCTTTGTGTGACTTTGGAAGGAGGTTTTGAGGGTAAGAGAAGGATTTGTCATCAAAGATAGCTACTCTGGTATTGTGGCTTAGCTGCAGCAACTATGCAGAACCGAACCCTTAGCATCCAGCTCTCAAAGAGATGTTGCATTTTGGGATGTTTGTATATGCAGAGGTTACAAACTACTTGAGGTATGAATTGATTTTTGCTGCATAACAATCAATTATTTTCATACCTAGGGTCTTCAGGTTGACTATTTTCATACTCATGGGTCTGCAGGTTTTCTGATTAAGAGGAGAAGCTCTCCGGTAAGCCAGAGAAGAAAAGCAAGAATCTAAGAACAAGGTGCTACTTGGTATCTGCTATCTGGGCCTATGTAATTTGGAGTTCCTAGCAGAGTATGTAATGCATTCAGAGAGAGGTATTTGTCTTTTCAAAATAGGATCCTGGACCTAATGGGCACTGCTTGAATTCAATACCAGAATACGATTCTAAATATCAGTAAAGTTTAAGATCATATACATTGCAATACTTCACAAGGTTTCTGGGTAAAGATTTTATGAAGAGATGACATAATTATTTTTTGAGTGTTCCTGACCCAATACTCAACAAATATAACAGTATACTGTTTACACGCAGGTGCATAAAAAATTATGAAGGACACATAGTAAGTAATAAACTCAGTGTCACATTCCTCTCACAGCCTGATGACTATAGTTAATAACTGTTTTTTTACCTTGAAATTTGATGAGAGCAGGTTTTAATTGTTCTCACTACACACACATGCACACATGCACACACACACACAAATAACTGCAAGCGATGCTGAATGTGTTAACTAATTGGATTGTGGTCATTACTATACAATGTATACTTACATCAAATCATCATGTTGTATACCTTGAACATACACATTTATTTGTCGATTATATCTCATTAAAACTGGAAAAAATGTATTTCTGATAGGTCGAGAAAAAAGGCAATACCTAAGAAAAAAGAAGCAGAAGCATACAGATGCAAGTAGATTGATCACCTCCTGAGGTTATCAATGACTGTACATTGATGTCCGATTTTGATGTTTATAATTCTGCCGAGTGAATGTGTTCTGCATTCTTAGACTTTCACATCGAGGCTTCTCTAGGGATTGGAAGGAGCTCCATAAAGATAAACTGTGTAACTACATTCAACATCCCCAGAAGCAGCATCCTACTGCTTAGTAACCTCATTTCCAATAGCGTGTTGTCTCCAAGTGCATGAGCACATGCACAAACACATAACACGCTTGATGGAACCACATAATCTCCAAGTTGCAAGGGACTCTAAAGAGACCTGTAGTCCAGAAAGACTTATCCAGTGATAAATATTCGTCACATCATCTCTAACTCTTCATAATATTAGATTCTACTAGAAAAATACACAGGAAGAAAAATCTGACTATATTTTGTGGTTGCCAATTTCATTTATGCCTATCCCAATTGTTAAGAACTTTTTGTTTTCATCGTATGGAGCAGGATTTCATCTCGCCACAGACACCTCTCTGGGGTCCTAATTAAACCTTCTTGGATTAAAATCAGCCATAAAAATCTCAGTTTTTATAGTTATCGCCACACTGCATTGTGGCTTCTGTTGACAAAACATTTGTTCAGGGTCTGCATGCTTTTAACTTACCTGTCGATCCTTTTAGTTCTCTCCTTAACTAAACTGGAAAGACCAATAGGCCTCCAGGGTAGAATATGAAGCCCTAAGCAATTAACAGATGTGGAGGGTTATAGGAACACTGAGAATTGCTATGATTGGTGTTTGGGGAGTCATAGCCAGGGCATGTAGCCCAGAGACAGATGATTTTGATTTCCCACCTCTCTTTGATGTCCTTGTTGACAGATGATGTGAAACTAGCTCCCCTGAGTGTAGTTTGTCTGAATTTACTGGATTTGCAGGTGTTTGGCTTCATCCCACTAATGGGTAATGATACAAATGGTCTCTCAAGGCTTACTCAGTGCAGAAAGATCTCAAGTATCATAGAAAACCAGAATATTAGAGTGAAAAGTAACTTTAAAGATGATCTAGTTTTACCCTGATTCTGTTATTTTTTTTTATTTTAATTTTTTTTCTTTCTTTTAGACTTCAAATATAGAGTGTCCTGTTAATTATATTTCCTAGTGGTTCAATGATACTTCGTCTCGATGTCCTCTTGAGTATTTTCCCCTTTATCATCCATCTCTCTCCATTCTCCCTTTCCCATGATTGGGTACTCACTCTATGTCTTTAGAGATGTATGATTCTTTGAAACATTATGTTATTATTTTATGCTTACATGTGTTTTTAATTTGCATAAGTACAAGGTACTTTGTATCTCATTATTTGTAGTTCTTTTCCCATCAACATTATGTTTTGTGTGTTGCTTCTGACAGCTGCTTAGTAAACCACTGAACACACTCACCGTTTTCTGCCTACCCATCCATTCATAGATGTATACCTAGATTATCGTAAACTCCCCACTTCCATACATAATGCCCAGATGAACATTGTTAGCTATGCATCCTTATAGATCTATGAACAGTTGTTTCTGGGATACATATTAAAGAGGGGGTTTCTAGGATATACTAATGTTTGATTTTATTAAATACCTTAAAGTGCTCTCTGGAATGACTGCAAGTCTATACTTCTAACTTCAGGTGCGTTACCTTTCCCACATATTCATGCCAAATGTGGCATTACTCTCTTCCTAATTTTTGCCAACATAATGGATATAAAGTGTATAAAGTGTTATAGTTTAATGTTATTCTGAGTTTTTTTATTACTTGTATTTTAGGCATCTCATATGCTTGTTGGTGTTTTAGGTTTCATTGTCTGTGAATTGCTTATTTATTTCCTTTACCCATTTTTTCAACTTAGCTTACGAGCTTTTAAAGTACATTTGCAAGAATTCCTTGAATATTTTTGACACTAACACTATGGTTTTTTTCTTCAAACATAATATATTTATCACACTCAGGAAATTGGACATTGGTGTTATGTTGTTACATGCATTTCATATTCATGTTTTTTATAACAATAAGAATAATAAATACTAAAAATAGTGTCCTTAATATTGTTTTTCTTAAACCCACTATCCAACTAAGGATCATACGTTGCAGTTATCCTCATATCTCTCTCCTTTCCTTTAAAGATTGTCCCTAAGCATTTAAAAAAAATTTGTGGGTACATAGAAGGTGTGTATATTTATGGGGTACATTAGTTCTTCTTTAAATGTTTGGTAAAATTTAGTAGTGATGCTATCAGGTCCTGGGCTTGTCTGTGCTGAAAGACTATTACTGCATCTATGTCATTACTTGTTATTAGTCTGTTTGGGTTTTGGATTTTTTCATGGTTCAATCTTGGTAATTTGTATGTGTCTAGGAATTTATCCATTGCTTATAGGTTTACCAATGTATTGGCATATAGTTTCTCATAGTAGCCTTTAATGATCCTTTGAATTCCTGTGGTATTGGTTTTAATGTCTCCTTTTTCATCTCTGATTGTATTTATTTGAGTCTTATCTCTTTTTCTTGGTGGTGCTAAAGTTTTGTCGATTTTAACTTTTTAGATAAACAACTTCTGGTTTCATTGATCATTTGTATTTTCTTTTCTTCTCAATTTCATTTATTTCTCATCTTTATTATTGCTTTTCTAGTACTAATTTTGGATTTGGTTTGTTCTTGCCTTTTTAGTTCTTCAAGATGCATCATTAGGTTGTTTATTTGAAGTTTTTATACTTTTTTGATGTAGGTATTTATTGCCACAAACATTTCTCTTAGTTTCTGCCCTAATTCTTCATTGACCTACTGATCATTCAGGAGCATATTGTCTAATTTCCATGTGTTTTTATAGTTTCCAAAATTCTTCTTGTTAAGGATTTCTAGTTTTATTACATTGTGGTCAGAGAAGATACTTGATATAATTTCAATTTTTTGAATATTTTAAGACTTGTTTTGTGACCTAACGTATGGTCTATCATTGAGAATGATCCATGTGCTGAGAAGAATATGTATTTTGCAGCTATTGAATGAAATGTTCTGTAAATATCTGTTAGGTCCATTTGGTCTACAGTGCAGATTAAGTCCAATATTTATTTGTTGATTTTCTCTGTGGATGATCTGTCAGTGCTGAAAGTGGGATGCTGAAGTCTCCAGCTATTTTTGTATTGGAGCCTATCTCTCTGTTTAGCTATAATAATATTTGCTTTATGTATCTAGGTGCGCCAATGTTAGGTGCATATGTATGTGCAGTTGTTATATTCTTTTGCTGAATTGACCCATTTATAATTACATAATGACCTTTTTTCTTCTCTTTTTATAGTTTTTGTCTTGAAATGTATTTTGTCTATTATATGTATAGCTATTCTTGCTCTGTTCTAGTTTCCATGTGCATGGAATATCTTTTTACATCCCTTTATTTTCGGTCCATACGTGTCTTAATAGATGAAGTGTGTTTCTTGTAGGCAATAGATGATTGAATCTTAGTTTTTATTGTTGTTGTTGTTTTAAAATCCATTCAGCCACTCTATGTTTTTTGATTGGATATATTAGTCCATTTACATTCAATTATTATTAATAAGTAAAGAATTACTCCTGCCATTTAGTTGTTTTCTCATTATTTTATGGTCTTTTCTTTCTTCTTTGTTTCCTTCCTGTCTTCCTTTTAGTGAAGGTGATTTTCTCAAGTGGTATGTTTTAATTTCTTGCTTTTTATGTTTTGTGTATCTGTTGTATGTTTTTTGATTTGAGGTTATCATGAGGCTTGATATTATTCTTATAATATATTATTCTCATAACCCAGTTATTGTTATAAGATATATGTAATATATTTTTGATAAGTTCATTTTTTAGTCTTTCTACTCAAAATATGAGTAGTTTATACAACACAATTACAGTGTTGTAATAGTGTGTGTACTTACTATTATCAGTGAGTTTTGTACCTTCAGATGATTTCTTATTGTTTATGAATGTTCTTTTATTTCAGACTGAAATACTGAACTCTCTTCAGTATTTCTTGTAGGAAAGGTCTGGTGTTGATTAAATCCTTCAGCTTTTGTTTGCTTGGGAAAGTCTCTATTGCTCCTTCATGTTGGAGTGATGTTGTAGATGAATATACTATTCTAGGATAAAAGTTGTTTTCCTTCAGCACTTTAAATATGTCATGCCACTCTGGCCAGTAAAGTTTCTGATGAGAAATCTGCTCCCAGACATATTGGAGCTCCTTTGTAAGTTATTTATTTCTTTTCTCTTGCTGCTTTTAGTATCCTTTCTTTATCCCTGATCTTTGGGAGTCTGATTGTTAAATATCTTGAGGTAGTCTTTTTTTTCCCCCCAAGATGGAATCTTGCTCTGTCACCCAGAGCTGGAGTGCTATGGTGTGATCTCGCCTGGCTGCAACCTCTGCCTTCCGGGTTCAAGCACTTCTCCTGCCTCAGCCTCCCAAGTAGCTGGCATTACAGGTGCATGCCACCACGGCTGGCTAATTTGTGTATTTTTAGTAAAGATAGGGTTTCACCATGGTGGCCAGGCTGGTCTCAAACTCCTGACCTCGTGATCCACCCACCTTGGCATCCCGAAGTGCTGGGATTACAGGTGTGAGCCACTGCGCCCAGCCTTGAGGTAGTCTTATTTGTATTAAATCTGCTTGGTGTTCTATAACCGTTTTGTACATAATATTGATATCTTTCTCTAGGTTTGTTTGGGAAATTCTCTCTTATTATCCCTTTGAATAAACTTTCTACCCCAATATCTCTTTCTACCTCCTCTTTAAGGCCAATAATGCTTAGATTTTCCCTTTTGAGGCTATTTTCAAGATCTTGTAGGTGTGCTTCATTCTTTTTTATTATTTTTTCTTTTGTCTCATTTGACTGTGTATTTTCAAATAGCCTGTCTTTAAGCTCACTAATTCTTTCTTCTGCTTGATCAACTTTATTATTAAGAGACTCTGATGTATTCTTCAGTATGTCAGTTGAGTTTTTCAGCTCCAGAATTTCTGCCTCATTCTTTTCAATTATTTCAACCTCTTTGTGTAAATTTATCTGAGAGATTTCTGAATTCCTCTTCTGTGTTATCTTGGATTTTGCTGAGCTTCCTTAAAACATCTATTTTGAATTCTATGTCTGTTACATATCCCTATCCAGGACTGGTCCGTTGTGACTTATTTAGTTCGTTTGGTAAGATCATGTTTTCCTGGGTAGTCCTGATGCTTGTGGGTGTTCATTTGTGTCTGAGTATTGAAGAGTTAGGTATCTATTGCAGTCTTCACAGTCTGGGCTTGTTTGTATCTATCCTTCTTGGGAAGGCTTCCATATATTCAAAGAAACTTGGGGGTGTGATGTAAATCTTTGGTCACAGCAGTTGTAAGGGGGCACCCAAGATCAGTAACACTGTGGCTCTTGCAGACTCATAGAGGGACCACCTTGGTGGTCTTGGGTAAGATCCAGAAGAATTTCCTGGATTACCAGGCAGAGACTATTGTCCTCTTCACTTACCTTCCCCCAAAGAAACAGAGTCTCTCCCTCTATGTGCTGACCTGCCTGGAGTTGGGGAAAGTATGACACAAGTACCTCTGTGACCACGAACTGCTAGGACTGTGCTGGGTCAGACCCAAAGCCAGTACAGCACTGGGTCTTGCCCAAGGCCCACAGTGACCACTATCTGGCTACTGTCCATTTTGAATCAAGGCTCAAGGGCTCTACAATCAGCCTGTGGCAAATCCAGCCAGGCTTTTAACCTTCCCATAAGGGCAGTGAGTTCATTCCAGCTGTGGGTGGATCTGGGGATGCTGTCTGGAAGCCAGGGCTCTGGCACCCAGATAGTATGTGCAGGTAGATGCCAGTGGTAGTGTTGATGCAGGTCAAGTTGGCCCATCTTCAGTTCTGGGTGGGGTGCTCCCTAACCCCCTGGAAGGCATACTCAGGCACTGGGTGCGGGGAGGTAGTACCAGGCTAGGTGGACCACATTCCACCTCCCAACTCCCAGTGGTGCATATAAGTATAGGTTGTAGTAGGCAGGGTGGGGGTGATCTACAGTAGGGGTTGTGGGGAAAGCCTACTCTCAGGGTTCACACAATTGTACAGTGGCCCTACTGCTGGTGGTGGGAAAGGTTGCTGTCAGTGGGAGCAGCCCCAGTGTGGCAGGTGACTTTCTGGCTATAAGGAATTTATACTTCAGCCTCCTGCAGCAGCAACAAACATAGTAGTGTGCAATGGGAGCCTGTCCTCAGTGTGTGTGTTAAAACACAGAATGTGCTGCTGATGGGGAGGGGTTGCTGTCCACAGCCTCAAGCAGGCAGCTCTTAGTAGCTCCCTGTGGCAGCAGTGGCCATACAAGTATGTGGGAAGAGCCTCTATCTTCAAAGCACAGGCTAGAGCACAGAAGCTGTGCTGCTGTTAGGGCAGGGTTTTTATTAACAGCCTGGACAGACAGCTCACAGTCTTTGAGGAGCTTGGCCTTCAGTTCCCTTTGTTCCAAGAGTAGCCTCCTGGATGTACTGCACTGCCCTTTCCCTGAGGTGTGGGTCTATGTGTGAGCCACAGTGCTGGGAATCCTATCATACTGTTGGGTCCATTAGCACTGGGCTGCTGCAGCCCTCCAGGGAGCTGCAGAGGGATGTAAGTGTAAGTGAGGAATCCTGAGATGTGACGATGCAGGGGCTGTTGGACCCCAGGGTAGGATGTAAGCCAGTGGAGGCTAGGTTCTCAAATGGCATAGTGCTCCAGCACTTAGTTTTCCAGTGGCATACATGAACCAGCATGAGCCCACTGGAGTGATGTCTTCACAGGGTCTTCGGGCAGCTGCCTATGCTAGTCTGAGAGGGCCTGTGTGGGTAGAAATGCTCTCCCGTGGCAGGGATTGCAGGAGTCTGTGGTGAAAACATGGACCACTAGGGGTCTTTCACTTATCCTTTCCCTGCACTGGGGAGCCTCTCCAGGTTCCCAGCCCATCCTGGCTGAGCTAACTGCCTCATTTCCTTCTCCTTCCATGCCTTCTGTTTTCTGTCACTTCTCTGCTTAATTTCAGTGTTTTCTCTTACATGTTCTATTCTAGCAGTGATTGTTCATAATTTTGGTTTTTCTTTCTGGAAAAGGCAAGTGTTGGATGCTTTTAGTCAGCCATCTTTAACCTCCTTTTCTATGGCAGGTTTTTTATTTTTAGCCTTTATCAAATTAAGAATGTCTTTTTCTATTCTTAGTTTTCTGAAAGAGTTTACTTTAAATTATGTATTGGTGTTGAACTTAATAAAAAATTTGTTTATATAGATATATAATAATGCAATCTTTGCTAGTTAGCACATTAATGTGAAGGATTACATTATAAATATTCTGATAATAAACAAAAGGCATGTTTTAGGGATCTACTGTTATTTTATCATAATATATTATTTTAAAATAAATTTTTTGTAAGATTTTAAAACATTTAGCTAGTTAATGTTTTGTTTATTACCTCATAATGCTGTCTAGATAAAAATATAGATTCCACTGTAGTGAAGTGATTTGCTTGAAGACACCTTATCAGCTTTAGACTCCAGATTTCCTGATTCCTTATCTGGTCCCGTTGCTTAACTCTTTTCTAAGACTGAATTCTAACCAATTATAATCTTGCTTGTTGTGCATTTTAATGGAAACTAGCATACTATTTTAAGATGGAACGTTTGTCTTATCACAGCTGATTGAAAGTAATAATTTTTTTGGCTATATGATACAAAACAATGTTTTTTTTAACTTCTTAATTTTAAATTGGATTGATTTTTTTTTTGGTGACCTAAAAATGATGTGATGAATCAATTATTCATGGCCTTGATGCTTATGAGGCACTCCTCTCATAATTTCTTTCTGCTTGAAATAGCTTCTCTCTCAATTTATGAGAAAAGATATTTCTGCAGTGAGGCATATCAAGGACATATGAGAGTTTACCTACCCTTGTCCTCCAAGGCTTCTCCTGTGTGCCATAAAAATTAATAATGATGCAAATATATTCATCAAATATCAATTAATGTAATCCATTACATCAAAAGACTAGAGAAGAAAAATTACATGATCATATCAATAGATGCAGAAAAAACATTTGACAAGTTTTAACACCCATTAATGATTAAAAATTCAGCAAATTAAGACTAGAGGGGAACTTCCTCAACTTGACAATAGACTGTTTATAAAACTCTACAGTTAACATTATACTAAATGGTGAGAAACTGAAAGCTTTCCTGTTAAGATCAGAAACAAGGCTAGCATGATGCCTCTTACCACTACTTTTAAACACTGTGCTGAAAGCTAATGCCGTAAGACAAGAAAAGGAAATTAAAGGTATACTGATTGGGAAGGGAGAAACAAAACTATCTTTGTTCACAGATGATATCATCATGTATCTAGAAAATCTGAAAGAATCAGCAAAGAAAATATATACACATATGGACACACACATTTGCTAGACCTCCTGGAACTGAGCAGTGATAATAGCAAGGTTGTATGATACAAGGTTAATATACAAATGTCAATCAGTTTTATGTATATCAGCAATGAACAACTGAATTCTGAAATTAAAAACAATACCATTTACATGATCAACCCCCAAAATAAAATACTTGGGTAAAAATCTAATAATATATATACAAAACCTGTATGAGGGAAACTACAAAGCTCTTATGAAAGAAATCAAAGAAATAGTAAATAAATAAAGAGATATTCTATTTTCATGGATAGGAAGACTCAATATTTCCAAGATGTCAGTTCTTCCTAACGTGATCTGTAGATCCTGTGCTATTCTAATAATAATTCCAGAAAGTTATTTTGTAGATTTATTTTGTCTTAATAAATCTAAACTTTACATGGAGAGGCAAAAGACCCAGAAGAGCCAACACAATATTGAAGAAGAATGAAGTTGGAGGATTAACACTATATAACCACAAGACTTACTATAAAGCTACAGTAATCAAGACAATGTAATTTTGGTGAAAAAAAATGGATGAATCAAGAGAACGGTATACAGTCATGTACCATATAACACTATTTTGTTCAATGACAGGCTGTATATACAACCGTGGTCCCCTAGGTTTACAACGAATCATATATAGAAAGCTGACTTACAGTACTTGATATTGGCATTACAGGTTAAATAGGAGAAACGATTAGTATTTAGAGGAATGGTGCTGGGACATTTGATTTTCCTTAAGAAAAAAAGTTTCAGAATATATATCATCTAGATTTCTGTAAGTATACTTCATGATATTTGTACAATAGTGAAATCACCTAACAATGCATTCTTCAGAAAAAATCCCAGTCATTAAGTAATATATCACTATACAGAGCTCATATGCAGACTCACACAAATATAGTCAACTAATCTTTGACAAAGAAGCAAGGAGAAAATGGAGCAATGAAGAAAAGACTCTTTTCAACAAATGGTACTGGCGCAACTGGTCATCCATATGCAAAAAAAAAAAAAAGAAAGAAAAATCTAGACATAGAGCTTACACCCTTCACAAAAATTAACTCAAAATGAATGACAGCCCTGAATGTAAAATGCAAAAATACTAATCTCCTGGAAAATAACATAGGAGAAAATCTAGATGACCTTGAGCTTGGCAGTGACTTTTTAGATAGAACACTTAAGCAATGATCTACAAAATAAATAATTGATAAGCTAGTCTTTATTAAAATTAAAACCTTCTGCTCTGAGAAAGACAATGCCAAGAGAATAAAAGATAAGCCACATAATGACAGAAAATGTTTACAAAAGAGGTGTCAGACAAAGGACTGCTATCTAAAATAGATAATGAGCTCTTGCAACTCAGTGTAAAGAAACGAACAATTTGATTTAAAAAAAAATGGGCCAAAGACCTGAACAGACACCTCACTGGAGATGATAGACAAATGGCATATAATCCCATGAAATGATCCACATCATATGCCACTAGGAAATTGAAAATTAAAACGACACTGCGACACCACCGCACACCTGTTAGAATGGTGAAAGTCCAAAACACTGACAGCACCACCACATGCTGGAGAGAATGTGAAGCAACAGGAACACTTATTCATTGTCATTGGGAATACAAAATAGTATAGTCACTCTGGAAGACAGTTTGGCAGTTTCTTACAAAACTAAACATACTTTTGCCCTGCAATCCAGCAGACATATCTCTTAGTATTTACTGAAAGGGGCTGAAAATTTATATCCTCAGCAAAACCGCAAATGGATGTTTATAACAGTTTTATTTATGGTTGTCCAAACTTGGGAGCAAGCAAGATGTCCCTCAGTAGGTGAATGAATAAATAAACTGTGGTACATCCAGACACTGGAATATTATTCACCACTAAAAAGAACTGGGTTATCAACCCATAGAAGACACAGAGGGATCTTAAATGCATGTAACAAAGTGAAAAATAAAAAGCCAACCTGAAAAAGGTACATACTATATGATTCCAACTCCGTGACATTCTAAAAAAGGCAAAACTATGGAGACAGCAGCTGCCAGGGATTAGAAGGTGAGAAAGGATGAATCAGTGAAGCACAGACAATTTTTAGGGCAGTGAAACTATTCTGTATGATACTACAATGATGGGTACATTCTACTATATATTTGTCAAAGCCTATAATGTACAATACCAATGTAAATTACGGACTTTAAGTGATAATCACGTGCCAATGGAAGTTCATTAATGAAAACAAATGTATTATACTACTCTGGTGTAGAGATCTTGATAATGGAGGAGGCTATGCATTCGGGTGGGGGTAAGAGGTAAATAGGAACTCTTTGTACTTTTCACTTAATATGCCTCTGAACCTAAAACGTCTCTAAAAATAACATTTATTAAGAAGAAAATGTATATAGTTAGCTCTCAACTAACAGAGGAACTGTGCTTCATAGATTATGTAATGGTTTGAACCAAGAGCATGTTCCCATAGAAATATCCATGATACTTAAGACCCAAAGCTAAATCACATGAACCTTTTTAATTTACAACATGGCTGGAATTGTGTGGTTGGGACTGCAATCCCATCAATAAGAAAAAGCAATCCTTTGGGGAAATGCCTTGTGTGGCACATGATAATATGTGAATGGCTTTCCTTCCTTTTGACCAGTTCTGCTTCTTGCCAGATGTCTATGAATGTATCTCTCATGTCTCATTAATTAAATACACATTTGTCGAGCATCTTTCGTGTCCTAGTCACTGTGCCAAGTGCTGGAATTCAATGATCATTAAGACAATGTCTACAGATTCAAAATACTTAGTCCTGATTGTCCAATGTGAGAAGAGAGCAGCAAGGGTTTAGAGAAAACAATGCCAGTCTTGTTATGCGAGTCAGTCATATCTGCATAACACTTGGGAATTTTAGAATGCAAAAAATACTATTAGAGTACATTAAAAGTATAATACATTTTAAGATTTTCACACATCTCATATCTGATGTAAGTTCCATAGACACTATGGTGGACATTCTACAGATGATAAAACACAGTCGCTAAGATGTTTACTAAATTTTCAAGATCAGGCAGATAGAGATACAGAATCAGGTAACCAGAGACAGAGATATATACCAGGAGGAAAGACTTGGCCATGGGGAAAATGAGTCCCATGACATGACACTCTTTCACCTTATCCTAAATTCTTCTACCAAAGACTACTCTTTCTATATGTATCTTTTCAAATCAATAAGTAAGAAAATAATGATAAGTCAGTTTGTCCAATATAGTGAGATTTTTGGAAAAATTTGGAGGCATGATTAATGCCTGTATACTTGGGATATTTAAACTAGTCCCTGGCTGGTAAATGTCACATATTGCTCCCTAGACTATCAGAACTGAGAACAAACTTAGAGATAATGAAATCTCCTAAGATAAGGAAACAGGGAAAGATCTAGTGTTACAAAAATACCAGTTCCTTTAAAATTTCTTTGACTCTCAACCTTCCATTGTGTCCTATACACACGTCTATAATAAAAATCACAATGTTTGTTAATGTTTGTTTTATCTATCTACTTGGGATGGAATAAACAACTGTGAATAGCTTGTGGCCAATAATTTCATCTTGGTAATCTTTGTATCTTTAATACCTAGCATGATGCTTAGGAACAACATAGAGAACTAATGTTTTGACAGTGTTAGTCATTATTGAATAAATGAATAATTGAACACATGAACACAATTTAAGTCCCCAAAAACTAATTCTTGGCATACTTGAGATTAGAACTCAAGTATTTTTACTATCATGTCAGTATTTTTGATATTTTCTATGTTACTTCCTCATTATTACAGTTACAAATATTCGCCAAGTGATGTTAGCCTTATTAGTAATTTTTGAACAAGTTACTGGAAATGAGATAATCATTACAATTGTGTTTATCGAGGATACTTGCTGTAAAGTTATCAATGTGTAATACCAGTAATGCAGCTTTCACTAAAACAGCCAAATAAGCCCTCTGATTTAATCAAATATTTTATATAATCCATATGGTAAAATGAGAACATTTATAATTGCCAGTGGTGAAAAGATCATAACAAAGCAGAAAATCAGTCTGACCCACACTCAATGCCTAGGGTATCTGAATAGGATTCCGAATTTTAGCCTGGGGATCGAAAGCAAGAATACGGAGGGAAAGAGAGTCTAGATCAACACAAAGCAGCACTTTCAAATCTGTCCAGAATGAGACGTGTGAACCAGGGCACCAGGAAAACCCAAGATATGTGGTTCAGAAATTGGTTAGAAAGCTAGGCAGGGAAAGCCATCCATCCATCCATATGTATCTTAAAGTGCTGGATTTTTATAAAGAGAACTATCCTTTTCTTTTTTCTTTCCTTTTCTTCTGTTCTTTTTTTTTTTTTTTCACTGAAACCTATAGCCCAGTCACTCTGAGCCCTCAGGCTGATCATAATGTTTAACCCAGCAGTGTTTATAAAAAAAAACACACACAAAAAAACACACACAAAAAAACCCTTTGTTATATAATAACTCTGAAATAAATACCATTAGGTTGTAAGAAAAAAATACCAATTTTTTTTCTTAAGGTATATAATAGAAAATAAATTCAGTTAAAAAAACTCTACAGGACGCCAAAAGAAAAAGGATATTGTCTCTAAGTAAAGAAAAAAAAAGCATCAAAATGTTAAAATTAAATGTAACATAAATAACAACAATGGCAATTTCTGGGTTGTGGCATTATATTTTTTATTATGATTTTTTCTATATTAAAATAATAAATGTCATTCTAATTTTTTAAAATCCTAGAAAATAATCTCATTGCTAGATGATCAAGCTATTCATGAGTTTCAGAAATCATTAACTTCCATTTTATTCTATTTATTATCATTTAACAATCTTTTATTGAGCAAAGCATTGTGCCAGATGTTAGGAAAGATAGATGGATGAAAGATAAACTGTGTCCTTAAAAGAGTTTACAATCTGATGGCAACAGTAATGCAAGGGAGCAAAGTACTGAGTTTGTGTAACTATGGAACTTCTGACCCCCTGGGGTCCAAATTGGAAGGCTGGCATTACATTCAAGCCTTTTGAATTTCTATCCATGGAGTATGATTATTCTGAACCAAATCAGAGCTACTGTTTAGGAAAGGTTAAGAAATAACTTCAAAAACTCTCTTCTTTCTCTTCTACTTCAAAGAATAAGGTAGGTTGATTTGAAGATGACTGGACCATATAGAATGAAGGACAGAGAGAGGGTAGGGGGAGGAGATCATGGGCCAGTGATGTCCATACACTTCTTTTTTTTATTATTATTATACTTTAAGTTTGACGGTACATATGCACAACATGCAGGTTTGTTACATATGTATACGTGTGCCATGTTAGTGTGCTGCAGATGTCCATACACTTCTAAGAGCGCTGTGTTCCTTGGAGTGGTCAGTGAGGATGAAAATGAATTGGGACAGGTGGAGACCTTTTTGGAACTGGGTAAGTCCAACAACCTTTAAACCACAAAATCTTTGACATTTTGTATGGGAAGAAATAATGAGAGGCCATTTGATAATTCTTTTCTTGCAACTGTCCTTAAGACAGGAATAGTAACAGCCCAACTACAGAGTGCTCACCATATAGTAAACACTGATTTAGGTGCTTTAGCATGTATATGTTTATGTTTATCATCACTGTTTGACGTAAGTACTGTTAAAATCTCCATTTTTTTAAAGAGAAGGGTAATGAGGCATCAAAAGCCTAAGTAACTTGTCCAATGGTACATGCTAGTAAGAAGGAGACATAAGATCAAATATAGATAAGATTCAAATGTAAACACTTGGCTTCTGAGTACATGTTTTTAACTATTTTGGTCTCCTACTTCTCCTAAAGATAAATACCACTCTGCCATCACATACACAAGGGAATCTATAACTCCCTCACTGACAGATAAGTTATTTATTTTGCCTAGATCAAATTTCTCCTTTTTTCCTCTTTGATGCTGATGCCTTACTTAAAGATTAATATAAGGTCACCCACTGACATTCTCATCTTTACATATAATTACTCTCTTAACTTGTAAGTTACATTATAGCAGTAGGGGTGTGTATATATGCCAGGTTGGCTAGGGTTGATCTGTATTCTGATCTCTGTTGTTAACTTGGCCTCACCACCACCTTCTTCTAAGGTCTTATATATATCACAGAAGAGAAAGTAGGGACATTTCTCTTATCCCCTTCTTTAATTGGTTTCTGGCTAGAGTTTTGTGATAAAAGGCATTCATATAAGACTTGGAAAAAAGCAAGGGAATAGAGACATTATTCTTATGAGTCAGATGCAGCCAGATTCATAGCAGACATGAGATTCACAGTGGTCCAATTTAGTTTCCTCAAGGAATAGTGTCTTATTAGGGGTACATTTTCAAGTTCTGTTGCTATGGGTTAGACATTCAAAGGCACTGATCAAGAGAAGTCCATGTATAGTCTTCATCTCTAATGCTGTAGACATGCTCTTCATGTAACCTCATTGTTCAGGGATGGCTGATGACATTGGCCAAAGTCAACTGGCTGAGATGTTTTTTCCTGCTTAGTTACTTGGTGTTTCCTCAATGGTGGATGCTTTCTGGAAGGTGTTAACATGTGATACAAGGGTCTTTAGACATGGTGCTCATTCCCATACATACATGCTCATGTTTCTGGCCATGAAATTCTTCTCTTTTAAGCAGGCTATTTTGTTTTTTTAGAGCTGTTTTAGGTTGACACCAAAATTGAGCAGAAGGTCCAGAGATTTCTCACATGCCCCCATCATCACACATGCACAGCCTTCCCCATTACCAACATTCCACATCAGAATGGTACATTCATTACAATTGATTAGCCTACATTGACACATCATTATCACCCAAAGTCCATAATTTACATTAGGTTTCACTCTTGGTATTGTACACTCTATGAACTTTGGCAAATTAATAATGACATAGATCCACCATTAATAGTATCATATAGAATAATTTTACCTTATACCTCCATACTTTCTGGCTCCTGGCAACCACTGGTTATTTTCAGATTGGCTTTTTTCACTTAGTAATATACATTTAAGTTTCTTCCATGGTTTTTCATGGCTTGATAGCATATATCTTTTTAGCACTGAATAATATTCCATTTTCTGGATGTACCATAGTTTGTTTACTTATTCATCTACTGAAGGACATCTTGCTTACTTCTAAGTTTTGGCAATAATGAATAAAATTGCTATGAAAATCCATGTACAGATATTTGTGTGGACCTAAGTTTTCGACTCTTTTGAGTAAATACCAAGGACCATAGTTGCTGGATCATATAATAAGAATCTGTTTAATTTTGTAAGAAATCACCAAACTACCTTACAAAGTGGTTATACCATTTTGCATTCCCACCAGCAATAAATGAGAGTTTCTATTGCTTCATATCCTTGCCACATTTGGTGTTGTCAGCGTTTTGAATTTTAGCCATTCTAAAAAGTATGTAGTGTTATCTCATTTAAAACTTTTTTATTTCCCTGATGACATATGATGTGGAGCATCTCTTCATAAGCTTATTTGCAATCTGTATACATTCTTGGGTGAGGTGTCTGTTAAGACCTTCTTCATTGTTTTAGTTAAGCTATTTTCTTATTGTCGAAATTTTATATTTTAGATAATATCCTGAATTTTTGTCTGCAAACTTCTAGTCTGTTTTCTTCCAGACCACTGACCAACCTGTCAAGCTGTTTACCACTGTCAGTCATTGACTTTATATTAATGTATTCTCACCTAGGCCACCTTAGGCCATTTCTCTTTCATTAAGAGTGGATAAATCAGGCTTACTGCTTATGCTTCTGCCCAGTAGGAATATTTTCTTCTCTAATATCTTTCATAGCCATCACTAAGTGTGACTGTAGTGCAGTCATTTAATTTTGGGTTGCACTCATATATAAAATTATGTGTAAACTGAGCTCAGTCTGTTTCCTCCCCTTTTGAGGGTTTTGTAGAACTCCTCTCCCTGCCCCATAGTTCCATTAGTGTGAGCTTCCACTGCAGCATCATGGTGATGTGGGAGTCTGGGATGCCTGGTCACACAGTTTACTTATGCCCTCTGGTCTTACTAGTGTTTACTCCTGTATATAACTATCCTTTTAATTTTAACATGGATTGCTGCTGGGCCTATTTAATTTTATGACTTGATAGCTCCAATAGAACTCAGCTCTTGATGGGAAGTTTGGATGCATGGTCACTTGGTATCCCTTGGTCAAGTATGCCATCTCTCCCTGGGCCAACTAAAACACCCTAGAGGCTGTCCCACAAAAGGCAAATAACTCCCCCTTACCTTAGCATGACCCTGCTCTATAACCTCAGGAGCCTGCATTGTGGTACTCCCACTTGTCCTTGCCATAACCTCTATACTGCAACTTTTCCACCATTGACACCTCCAAACATAAAAGGTCTGTTGAACTGTGTGGCCCAAGTGTTAGGGCTGCTTGAACTGCAGCCTGGACCTGCTGCAGAGTCCTTTTGTGTTCTGGGCCTCTCAAAACTGGCTACTTTTCTTATCAATCAGTGTATAAACCAGACAAATATTCCTAAGTATGGAATGTGTTTTTCCTAGATTCTAAAAGTTTTCTTCTTTGTTATTGGAGATGCACATTATGACAATTTGCACTTTGCAGAGGATATCTGGGTAAATCCCTTACTACTGGCATTCTTTAATTATAGGCATCTGGGTGGTAAGTGTCCAAATCATATTCTTAAACCATTATCAGTACCAACTCTGACAAATTCTGATCTTTCAGGATTGAGGAAGTTGGAAGTGCAAGTCGTTCTTTGGAAGGTATGTCTGTGAAAGGCACAGGGGGAAGAAGCAAAATTAGGTAGAAGAAGACTTCAGACCATGATCCAGACCTGAAATCTGAGAAAAAAGGAGATTAAAGCAGGATTGTGTAGAGAGAGCCTCGGACAAGGTCTCTGTCAAAGTTGTGAGGGGAGATTGTCTGTTAGAGGAGTCCATGTTGGGGAGAAAAGACCAGGTGCTAGTAGCCTCTCCATGGTTGGTCTCAGGTTAAAGGCAACTTAGGAAGCCAGAGACTTGCCTTGAAAGCACAGGATGACTCAAAGCCTCTGCTTTGAAGGTTATCATCTAACTTTCCTCCTTTCAGCTTATTATAATTTTGTCTTTTTGGAAGGAAGATCTGAGTGGTTCACCTGTACAACTGCCATATCAGGTGATTCTTATGCATAGTAAAGTTGGAGAATCACCTGATATAAAACTCTACAGGTTGTTAAACAGATTTTTTTGATTTTACTCTGAGAGAAGTGGAAACATTAAAAGCTTTTCACTTGAGGATTGTATGCCCCAAATGTTAGGGCTGCTTGATTTATTCAGCTATTAGCAGGATGACTGCAGCTGTTGTGCTGAAGAGCAGGTTTGGGGCATAAGGGTGAGAGCAGGGTCACGAGTTAGGAGGCAGTAAATGATGGCAGCTTGAACCAGAGTGAAATCAGTGTAGATGCTGTGAAGTGGTTGGATTCTTAATACATTGTAAATAAATTCCTAACGAATTAGATGCAATTTTGAGGGAAAGAAAGGATTTGGGATGGTTCCAATATTTTGATCTAAGCCACCAGAAGGATGGTGTTCCATCAGCTGAAATGGGAAAGGTTGAATGTGTCAGGTTTCAGGGGATAAATTAGGACTTCAGCTTAAAACATATTAGGTTTGAAATGTCTCCTATACCTCTAGGTGACTATATCAAGTAAGTAGTTGGGCAATCAGGTTTGGATTTTAGGAGAGAGGTCCAGCTAGAGATAAAACTTTTGGAGTCATCAAATGGTATTTAAAGCCATGAGACTGAATGTTATTACCAAATAAGTAAGTATTGATAGAGAAGATGTCCATAAATTAAGTTCTGAGGAACCAACATTAAGAATTTTGAGACTATATAGAGGTAGAAATAGCAGCAGGATCTAAGAAGATGGGGTCATCAGGTAAAAGGAAAGCCAACAGTCTGATGGTCTAGGATCCAAATGAAGAAAGTATTTCCAGAAAGTGAATGTGATCAATAATGTCAAATGCTTCTGATGGGCCATGCATGATGAGAACTGAGTTTGACCTCTGGACTTTGCAATGTAGAGGTCATTATTGACCTTGACCAAAGCAGTTTTCATCGCATGACAGTGGTGAAAAACCTGATTGGAATGGAAGTAGGAGAGAATGAGGGGAGAGGAATTAGAGATATGGAGAATAAAGCACTTTTCCTGGAGTTTTGCTACAAAGAGGGGCAGAAAAATGATGTGGAAGCTGGAGGATGAACTAAAGTTAAGAGAGGAGTTTGTTTTCCCAGATAGGAGAAATAATACCTTGTTTATACACTATTGGGAGTGATTCAGCACAGAGGAGAAATTTGATGCTGAAGGAGAGAGGGAAGCATTGCTGGAGTGATGTCCTTCGGCCATTAAGGATCTTGCACAAGCATACAGGGGCTATTTTTGGATAGAAGCAGAAACAGTTTATTTATAGTTTCACAAAGGAAGGCAGGGTTATAGGTAGAGACACTAAGGGGTAACAGTTGTGGTGAGAGTTGGTGTAAGTTCTTTTCTGATGGCTTTAATTGTCTTAGAAAAGTAGAAAGAGAAGTTTCTACTGGGGTGGAAAAGGAGGCATTAGAAAGTTGAGAAAAGAGAAGGTATGTGTACCTTACATACCTTACATACATACAGAGAAAGACATTCCAAACAGAAGAACTAGTTTTATGACTATTTGTCTGAATAACCACAAGTAGCTTTGTGTGGTTTGAGTGTAAACTTATAATTGGAAGAGGTTAGGATAGTGCTGGAAAGGTAGGTTGGGATCAGATTATGAGTGGCCTTGAATGACATGTTAATGGTTTAGATTTTTTTTTTCATAAACTGTTGGGAAGTATCAGTGTTTCAAAAGAAGGGAAATGATTAATTAGAATAGTATTTATGTTGGAAATATAGTCTTTTGACAGCTCACAGAATAAACTGAAGAGAGAAGTTCAGGTATCCTTCACTATATGAATGCTCACTCTCCAAATATTCACTGTAAATATTTGTAATATTTATACATAAAACTCACTACTTTAGTTGAAATCCAAGCCAGTATATCAGCATACATGTGCTAGCAAAAATAGTTTAGGTTGGAATCTGGACAAGAGGATTCAGAGAGCACTGCTTTCATATCTTCTTTTCTGATAGGAAAACTTTTCGTACTTCTGTTTTTAAAACATTTTGTGCATTCTTTTACTTATTTGCTTTACATTATTAAGTCAAAATGCTTTTAATATATTTTTTGAAACATTCTGCAGGAAGAAATTTTCTAGAAAAGCTCATATGCTTAAAAAGATGTTGGAGGTGGTATAGTCTATTGAACAAAGTAAATGCATAAAATATCTGAAGCTTGACCATACACATTTCTATATCTATTGTGTATATAAGGAGAAAATAAATATTATAAAAACATTGTTGATGCTGGAAGCATCACTGTGTTACTTGAGCACAGCATAATATTTTTTAATAACTAGAGAAATAGAGTATGTAATGGATTGAGAGCCACACTCAGCATGGGATGTAATTTAGCCTTGTATTGAGATAGCAGAAGACACTGGACATCTCTAAAGATCTGAAGAGGGCAGTGGAGAAAGGGAGTGATTAGCAGGGGAAACTGAGTTCCAAAGCAACTCAGGAATGGTTTGAGAAAGTTAAGAAGCTGTAAGATTATGTAATTTAAAGATCATTGACAGGCCCACCCTTAAGCTTTGTACAGCCTGAGGTAGAGTAAAATGAAGGGTTCCAGCCCACAGCTCACCCAACTTTGCCTCCATCAGCTATCCCATACTGTGAGGGGCTTTGCATATGTGAGCATGAATATTCCAGCCCACAGTGAAAGTTCCATTCACTGACTCTCTCCCCACCCCCAGGCTCAGGAAAGAGTCACAGTATGGCCACTGCTTGCAGGATCAGTCTAGAGAGAGGCATGTGCAGGCTTGTGTCCATTTGGGTAGGAAATTCTAGGGTCTTAGTTACCTGATTTTGATCTAAACAAGAGGCCTAGACACTAGGTGGGCACATCCTCTTGATCTCTAGAACTATATTCCCTATGAGGAGGAGTCTGGCAGGAGGAAAGCCAGAGCCAAGCCCAGGCAGGTTTACTGAGATCTAAGGTAAATACTAATTAGGGTTGAAGCAGTTTCTAGTAATAGCAAGGCTGAATCCATCTTTCTTGGTGAAATACAGGGAACTACTGGTGGAAAAAAAAGTGTCATGAATAGAAGATGCAAAATCTTTAAAAGAAATTTTAGATGATTGCTTGTGAATATGATCATGACATGAAGAGAAACATCACATTTAAAAAGATGATGATATGCATGGTGTCATACTCTCAGGAACCACATAATTGGAACCAAAATATTTCAAAGTGATTACTGAGACTTCCATCCCAATGCCTTCTCTATGGTTTTAGATGGCCATCTGAGTGTCAATAAGTGTAACCTGTACTACATACCTCAGATATCTACTTCTTTTACTCGATTTTATCTCCAGCTCACTCTAACTAATCTTCACTTGCCACCAAACTCCATTTTCCTTTCCTTAATACCAAACCTCACTCAAACAACTCTTTAATAAGCACTAAACAGTTTAGATTGTCTTTTTGTTTTTGTAATAGTTAAATTGCATTTGCTTTTATTATATTGTAAGCATATTACTACATTTCATTATTTATTTACATTATAGTTCATATGTATTGAAGTATAAAAGGAAAATATAATTTGTATAAAATTATGTAGTTTTATTGTGTAGTGCAGAT
This sequence comes from Trachypithecus francoisi, assembly GCF_009764315.1. Taxonomy (NCBI): domain Eukaryota; kingdom Metazoa; phylum Chordata; class Mammalia; order Primates; family Cercopithecidae; genus Trachypithecus; species Trachypithecus francoisi. The sequence continues at coordinate 74,061,161 of NW_022681472.1, read as the reverse complement.
AAACACATTCACTGTACTCATTAAAGTTTAGATAATTAACAAACACAGCTCAAAGGAATCAGACATGACACAAACAAATGGAAAACTATCCCATGCTCGTGTGTAGGGAGAATCAATATTGTTAAAATGGTCATACTGCCCAAAGCATTTTATAGATTCAATGCTATTCCCATCAAACTAATAAAGACATTATTCACAGAACTAGAAAAAATATTGTAAAATTCATATGGAATAAAAAAATAGCCTGAATAGCTAAGGGAATCCTAAGCAAAAAGAACAAAGCTGAAGACATCATGCTGCCTGACTTCAAACTATACTACAGGGCCACAGTAACCGAAACAGCATAACATTTGTACAAAACGGGCACATAGACCAATGGAACAAAACAGAGAGCCAGAAATAATACCACACATCTAAAATCATCTGATCTTTGCCAAAGCTGATAAAAACAAGCAATGGGGAAAAGACTCCTTCAATAAATGATTCTGGGATGACTGGCTAGCCATATGCATAAGATTGAAACTGAACCTCTTCCTTACACCATATACAAAAATTAACTCAAGATGCCATATGCATAAGATTGAAACTGAACCTCTTCCTTATACCATATGCAAAATTTAACTCAAGATGCATTAAAGATTCAAGTCTAAAACCAAAAATTATATCAATCCTGGACGATAACCTAGAAAATACCATTCTGGATGTAGAACCTGGTGAAGACTTCATGACAAAGACACCAAAAACAATTGCAATGGGAATGAAAATTGACAAATGGAACCTAGTTAAACTTAAGAGCTTCTGCACAGCAAGAGAATCTATCAACAGAGTAAACAGACAATCTACAGAATGGAAGAAAATATTTGTAAACTACACAGCTGACAAAGATCTAGTATCCAGGATCTAAAATAAACTTAAATAAATTTATAAGAAAAAAAGTCAACTCCATTAAAAATGAACAGACAATTTTTAAAAGAAGACATACACATGGCCAATAAGTATATGAAGAAAAGCTCAACATCATGATTATTAGAGACATGCAAATCAAAACCACGATGAGATACTATCTCATACCAGTCAGCATTGCTATTAGTAAAAAGTCAAAAAATAACAAATGCTGGGGAGGTTGCAGAGAAAGGGGAATGCTTACACAGTGCTGGTGGGAAGGTAAATTAGTTCAACCATTGTGGGAAACAGTGTGGTGATTCCTCAAAGAGCTCAAAACAGAACTGCTATCCCACCCAGCAATCTCATTATTGGGTCATTGTACCATAGAGACACATGGACACATATGTTCATTGCAGCACTATTCACATTAGCAAAGACATGAAATCAACCTAAATGTCCATCAATGGCTGGCCAGATAAAGGAAATGTGGTACGTATGCTCCATGGAATACTATGCAGCCATAAAAAAGAACGAGATCATATCCTTTGCAGGAACATGGATGGCGTTAGAGGCCATTATCATTAGCAAAATAATGCAGAAACAGAAAACCAAATACCACACATTCTCACTTATAAGTGGGAGCTAAATGATGAGAATGCATGGACACAAAGGGGAAAACAGACACTGGGGCCTGCTTGAAAGTGGAGAGTGAATGGAGGGAGTGGATCAGAAAAAAAAAAAAAAAACTATTGGGTACTAGGATTAGTACCTGGGTGATTAAATAATATATATAACAAACACCCATGACACAAGTTTACCTATATAACAAACCTGCACATGTAGCTCTGAACCTAAAATAAAAGTTAAAAAGTTTAGATAATTAGATAATTGCTGCTTTGTATGCTTTGTATCATGTAGGAATCCTTGAAGGATTACTTTATAGGTAGTTACAACAGTGCTTCTAAGGCTAGATGGAGAGAAAAGCTCATTTTTTAAAAAAAAGGCCAGTCCCACACAGACCAATATTGCAGAAAAGATAGCAAAAATAAAGTACTAGGGCATCAGGATTAAACTGATAGACTTCAGGGAGCAGAGTTTGATGGTAGCATTTCCCATTGTCATACCTATGCTACAAACAATAGAGCTGTTCAAGAATGCCAGACATCCCTCATGAGTGTATTTCTCACAGTTTTGGTGAAAGGAGAGTACTCTGAACCCACCAGGGGATGTAATTAGAAGTGGAGTGAGCAGATTTAACTTGATAAATCTACTCCAACATTCCAAAGGCATTCTAAATATTTGGATATCTTATACTACAGTATACCAGAACATTCCAGCACTTCAATTTTACTTTACTTAGCACAATGCTATCTTTAAAAATTAGGGAAATATAAAATGAGTGGTTATTAAACGATAGGTATGATATGATTTATTTCATATAACTTATAAATGTGCAGAGTGATAATGTATATTATTTATAGTTATAGACATATGGAGCAAACTTCACAAAGTATACAGAAAAATAAACAACATTTCAGAATGATAATTATCTCTAGGAAGGAAGGGAAGAAAATGAGATCAGGAAGTTTTATACATAGAACCTTATCTATAGTGTCGCATTTCTTTGAAAAACATCACCAAAAATATCTGAAGCAAATATAGCAAAATATTTATATTTGACAAATTTGGAAGGTGATACACTGTTTTTATTATCTCTCAAAATATGCTTGAAATTTTTCATTATATATGTATTTAAAATAACTAAAAGCAAATTTTATTACTTCCCTGTTTCTAGTCCGAGTGCCTGGGTGATGGTGATTTTATTTCACGTGACATAGGAAAGAAGAACAGATTTCTTCTCTCTCTCTCTCTCTCTCTCTCTCTCTCTCTCTCTCCTCTCTCTCTCTCTCTCTCTTTCTTTCTTTCTCTCTCTCTGTCTCTCTCTCTCTTCTTTCGAGATGGAGTCTTGCTCTATCGCCCAGGCTGGAGTGCTCACTACAAGCTCTGTCTCTCGGGTTCAAGCGCTTGTCCTGCCTCAGCCTCCCCAGCAGCTGGGACTACAGGCGCCCGCAGCCATACCCGGCTAATTTTTTGTATTTTTAGTAGAGACGGGGATTCAGCGTATTAGCCGGGATGGTCTCGATCTCCTGAGTTCGTGATCCACCCGCTGCGGCCTCCCGAAGTGTTGGGATTACAGGTGTGAGCCACCGCCCCTGCTGAGGAACAGATTTCTAAGTAAAGATAGAAATTTACTTTCGAACTTAATGGGTTAGAGAAGCCCATTGTGTGTTCCACCTCTTATTGGGTGGAACAACGTAGTGTCTTTTTCTTTTCCCCCTTTTTTTTTAAAAATGAGTTTTCTAGACTGATAGGCATATCATGAAAATGAATGACTTTGACAGAGTATGTCTAGACGTTTGATGAAGAATGTAATGAAGCTTTACATGTTCTCAGATGACTGGATAGAGAAATGTAGACTAAACAGAAGTCCAGTTAGCTGTGCTCAAGGTTTTGCATAGGATTTGTGATAGTTTGGCCCTGAGTGTATTATTATTGTTAAAATTCAAACTTTAGCAAAATTAAGTTTAACAGTTTAAGCAAATAACTATTTGTGAGCCAAGCAACCTTCACAACCAGAAATTACCAATGAGATACAGAGACAGTTTGGTGACATCTTGGTGTTTGCCTCATTTGAATATGGCCTAATTAATTGACTGACTGTAACTGACTGAAGCTTGGCTGCTGTGATAGGCTGAGACTCAGCTATTTGTTTAAAAAGTATACTCCTAAATTAGGCTTTTGGTTAATTTATGCATTAAGTTAGGTTGCAGTTCATTACATGAGGACTCAAAGTACAGAGACATCCTCATGCCAAATTTAATTTAACATGACAAAACAGCAAAGATGTCTATAATCTTTAAAATGTATTTTCTTTGAGTTTTTATATAGTAGGTGGTAAGAAAGGGTTTGTGTATTAGTGTTCACAGCAGATAATAATAGCTAACATTTATTTAGTGCTCTCTTGGTGCTAGACTATGTTATAAATTCTATGTGTACTATCTCATTTTAATAAACACAATGACTTTGAAATAAGTATTGTTATGATGCCAATTTCACAACTGTGATATTGTGGTACTTGTATTATAAGAAATACATATTTAGTCTCTGTCCCTGCTTCCTGGCACACAGCTCCTAAAACTCTTGGGATCTCTGGAGTAATAAGAGTGTCTTTTATATGCTTTTATAGCTGACTAGTGGCTAGGACCCCTAGATAGTTTCAGGATGGGGGCTGGTCACCAGAAAGACAGAGGCATGATTATAGTTTTGGGACTTTCAGCCCCCAGCACACAACCTCCAGAGGAGAGAGACTGAGGTTGAGCTGATCACCAATGGCCAGTGATGTTATCCGTCATGCTTACTTAATGAAGCCTCTGTAAAACTGCAGAAGGATAGAGCTTCTGGACTGATGAACAAGTGGAGGCACCTGGGTGCACCTCAGAGCGGGCGTGGAAGCTCCACAACCCTTCCTACATACATTGCCCTATGCAGCTCTTCCATCTGGCTCTGCATCTGTTAATCTTTGTGATACGGTTAGTCTTTGTGTCTCCACCCAAATTTCATCTTGAACTGTAATTCCCATGACCCCCGTATGCCTAGCGAGAGACCAGGTGGAGGTAATTGAATCATGGGGGTGATTTCCCCCATGCTGTTCTCGTGATAGTGAGTGAGTTCTCACGAGATCTAATGGTTTTATAAGGGGCTCTTCCCCTCTTTGCTTGGTGCTTCCCATTCCTGCTGCCTTCTGGGGAGTGTAGCTTGCTTCCCCTTCACCGTCTGCCGTGATTGTAAGTTTCCTGAGGCCTCCTCAGCCTTGCTGAACTGTAAGTCAGTTAAACTACTTTCCTTTATAAATTACACAGTCTCAGGCAGTTGTTTATAGCAGTGTAAAAATGGACTAATACACTTTGTAATATCCTTTATAATAAGTGGGTAAACAAAAGTAAGCATTTTCCTGAGTTCTGTGGGCCACTGTAGCAAATTAAACCCTAGATGGAGTGATGGATCAGAAGCAGAGGTTACAATCTTATTATTGGCATGTGAAGTAGGGACCAGGCTTATGGGATTTGAGCCCTTACCCTTTGAGATCTGACAGTATCTACATACAAGTAGATAGTGTCAGAATTGAATTGAATTATAGGATACCCAGCTGGTGTCCCCTAGAGTACCAATTGGTATGAAAGAAGTTCCCATATATCTTGGCGACCAAAGATGAAGTATTCTGTGTTAAGTGGTGAGTTGTTTATGTGAAAGTAGAAAGTAAAGTGTTTTTCCCACCTTTCTTTTTCAAAACAACCAAGAAAACTCAGAGAGGTTACGTGATTTGCCAAAGTTATTCAGTAGCTCACACACTTAATACTTGCCCTGAAATTTCCTAGGGGCCACAGGAGGAGGCAATATAGCAAGGTGGCTGGAATTTCAGCTTGCCATTCACTAACCCTGTGTTCTTGGTAAAGTTATTTAACCTCTCTAATTCTCAATTCCCTCGCTACAAATGGCAGTAACAGTAAGCACCTGATATAGTTGTCTCTGTGTTCCCACTCAAATCTCATCTTGAATTAGAATCCCCATGTGTTCAGGGACCTAGTGGGAGGTGATTGGATCACGGGGCTGGTTTCCCCCATGCTGTTCTCATGATAGTGACGGAATTCTCACAAGATCTGTTGGTTTTAAAAGTGGCCGTTTCTCCTGCACTGTCTCTCTTTCTCCTGCTGCCTTGTGAAGAAGGTGCCTGCTTTCCCTTCACCTTCTGCCATGATTATGTTTCCTGAGGCCTCCCCAGCCATGCAGAACTGTGAGTCAATTAAGCCTTTTTGTTTATAAATTACCCAGTCTCAGATAGTATATTTGTAGCAGTGTGAGAACGGACCAATACAGCACCTGATTTCACTGGGTTTCATGAAGAGAAATAAGATAAGATAGGACTTAATACAGAACCCTGTGTCATGGAATTCTGATTTCACTGGGTTTTGTGAAGAGAAATGAGATAATACATATGTAGCACTTAATACAGAACCCTGTGTCATTGAATGTCTTCCAGGAGAGACTTTGGTATACTACAAAAGGATGGCTAATATGAATGACAAGCTATTGAAGATATGTTTTGCCTGACACCCTAGATGTTGAATCATCCTGTTGACTCTTATGTACAGAGTGGCTCCATGTTAATCACACTATGGATAATACGCATGTGGACCATTTTAGAATCAAATGCTGTCTACAATGGTGACAAAGCACAGAACTAACTTCTTGGACTTCTCTTGTTCGTAGAGTCCACTAGGCTACAGTCCAAGTCCATTTAGACTTTGGAAGATGGGGAAGAGTAACCCTGCTGATGTGTGAGGTTATCACATATGTTTAAGTTTTTGACAAGCAATTAACTCACAGTGGATGTCCTGTCACTGCTAAGCAGGACATGGTGGAGCAGCTTCAAATGATAACTCCGTGATAAATACGTCTCTCGGCCAAGCTTGCCAAGCTCACTCAGACCCAAAAGGAATTGTTCTCAAGTAGCCAAGGGGAAGAGAGTAAAGCATTTAAAGGCCTTCATGTAGGTTTTCTCATTATAACTATAAAATAATATTTATTATATAAAATTTAGAAATAGAGATTTTCTTTTTGGTTCTTTTTAAAATTAATTTTTAACTTTTAATTTTTGTGGGTATGTAGTAGGCATATATATTTGTGGATTATGTGAGATATTTTGATACAGACATGCAATATGTAATTATCACATTAGGGTAAATGTGGTATTCGTCACTCAAACATTTATCCTTTGTGTTACAAACAATCCAGTTAAACTCTTAGTTATTTGAAAGTGAATAATTAAATTCTGACTATGGTCTGACTGTTGTGCCAGCAAATACTAAGTCTTATTTTATTTTCTGGTATCCATTAACCAATCCCATTTTCCACACACCCTCCCCCACCCCCACTTTCCAGCCTCTGGTAACCATCCTTCTACTGTCTATGTTCAATTGTTTTGATTTTTAACTCCCACAAATAAGTGAGGACATATGAAGTTTGTCTTTCTGTGTCTGACTTATTTTACTTAACGTAATGACCTCTAGTTCCATCTGTGTTGTTGCAGGTGACAAGATCTCCTTCTTTTTTATGGCTGAATAGTACTCCCTTGTGTATATTTACCACATTTTCTTTATCCATTTATCTGTTGGTAGACACTTAGGTTGCTCCCAATTCTTGACTATTTTGAATAGTGCGGCAATAAATGGGGAAGTGCAGATATCTCTTAGATATACTGATTTTTCTTTCTTTTGGATACATAACTAGGGGTGGGATTGCTGGATCATATGGTAACTCTATTTTTAGTTTTTTGAGGAACCTCCAAACTGTTCTCCATAGTGGTTGTACTAATTTACAACCCCATCAATAGTGTACAAGGGTTTCCTTTTCTCCACATCCTTGACATTTGTTATTGTCTGTCTTTTGGCTTAAAGCCATTTAACTTGGGTGAGATGATATCTCATTGTAGTTTTTATTTGCATTTTGGAAATAGAGATTTTCTACATATATTAAAAGTAAGAACATTTTCCAGTGATAGATGGTCCTAGTTATAGTCATATCCTTTTCTAGATTTTCTTTGAAATATGCAGTTTCATGAAAAAAGGAAAATTATTTTGAAAGTGAGTTTCACAGATATTTTTCATGGATGCGGTGTATTTTAGGCTGTGTCTTGAAAAATGTCTTGTCTATATCATACCATAAAATTCAAGTCAATGTGACGTGTGTGTGTGTGTGTATGTGTGTGTGTATATATGGTTTTTTTTTTTTTTCCTTAAAAAAGTAGGCTCACTTCCCTGAATGCTGTAAAGGGCTAATTTAAACCTCCACAAAAGTGTTTATGCAGATTGTCTTTCTTCTGAGGATTCATTTTAGCAGGTGGTATTTTACACACTAATCATAAAATATGTGCTGAACTGACCCCACCCCTACCCTGCCCTGAAAAGCACAGTTCTTTTTTTTTTTTTTGAGACGGAGTCTCGCTCTGTCGCCCAGGCTGGAGTGCAGTGGCCGGATCTCAGCTCACTGCAAGCTCCGCCTCCCGGGTTTACCCCATTCTCCCGCCTCAGCCTCCCGAGTAGCTGGGACTACAGGCGCCCACCACCTCGCCCGGCTAGTTTTTTGTAATTTTTTGTAGAGACGGGGTTTCACCATGTTAGCCAGGATGGTCTCGATCTCCTGACCTCGTGATCCGCCCGTCTAGGCCTCCCCAAGTGCTGGGATTACAGGCTTGAGCCACCGCGCCCGGCCGAAAAGCACAGTTCTTTAAAGGAGTGATTACTTCACTTTGTCCTTAGCTTCTTGTTTTAAGACAGGACATTTCCAGGTATAGAATTCAGGAGAGTAAAAGCATTTTTGGTAAAGTTTAAAGGGATTTTCTCAAAGTATGTGATTTTCTCAAAAGTATGAGTATTTGATTTCTCAATTCTCCAATAATTCTTTTTAAAAAATGTTTGTTCAGAGAAAAATTTGGAAAGCTAGAAATTACAATTATCTTTTAGATGAAAGCCTTGTTTTCCTATACAGTAACCTTTTTTTTTTTTTTTTTTTTTGAGATGGAGTCTCGCTCTGTTGCCTGGGCTGGAGGGCAGTGTTGCAATCTCAGCTCACTGCAATCTCCTCCTCCCGGGTTCAAGTGATTCTACAGCCTCAGCCTCCCGAGTAGCTGGGATTACAGGCATGGGCCATCACGTCTGGCTAATTTTTGTAGTTTTTAGTAGAGATGGGGCTTTGCCATGTTGGCCAGGCTGATCTTAAAGTCCTGACCTCAGATGATTTACCCACCTCGGCTTCCCAAAGTACTGGGATTACAGGCGTGAACCACCTCACTCTGCCTCCTATAGGGTGACCTGAAACTGTTCCTCCTTATAGAACAATACACAGATTGCATTGCAAGTCACCGCCAGTGAGACGCCAGGTGCTTTCAGACTTGGTAATACTAGGCATGTGTTTTATACAAATACAAGAATTTCTATTTTGCCTCCTAGAAAAAAACCTGAGTTTAATAAGTAAATGTATAAGTTATACAGGGAAATTATAAACTTCTCTTTGGAATTTTTTGGAAACAGAACAAATAAATTATGTAGTGAAATAATTCTACATTTTACAGACTGTTTTAAATCCTGACTTTAATAATTACTCTCAGGTGGCAGCTGTGATTCACAGATGAACCTGTAGAGTCTAAAGAGAAGGCCATAGTGATTGGGGAAGTTATTTACTCAGTCCTTGCCAAAGTCCCAGTCCCAGTTTGCTTCCTGAAAAGAGTGTCTGAACCAGAGACTATCAATGGATGAGGATGAAAGGAAAAAAATGTAGAGAGATAATCTCCCTATGTTTAGAATCTCTCATGGGAGTTTTGTGGGTTGTTTTTAAAAGTGTACATGATCACGGATTAAAATCTTTAGATATGAAAGACAAGGAGGTGTGTGGAGAGAATATGTAATATAGAAAAAAATACAGTTAGACAGCTAACCAACTAGCTGTATTGGATCAAACCTCTCTCTGAGAACAACCAAAATAGCTGAACAAAGGGGAAAAAAAAGAAAACAACAAATCAGTTGAAGATATCTGAGATCTTGCTGAGGCTGTCAAGATTTGTGAACTGAAGATCCTAGGGAGAAAGGAAGGGCAGAGAGCATCACTTTTCTTTCAGGGCATTTGTAATTTTGAAAGCAGCAGAGAGGTTGAGGAGCTGAGCAGAGATATTGGTTAATCATGGGACTAGAAGAACAGGAATTAGAATTAGAATCTTTCAAGGCTACATCTGAGTTGTGTGGGTAAACTGGAAACAGATAAACTCAAAAAAGACGGAAGCTCAGCTTCAAATTTATTCAGTCCTCAAAGGGAAGCAAAACAGAAGAAAGATCAAAGCCAAGGATAGCCTATCTCTTTCATATCAGTTATCAGAGATGAAGTGACCTCTCTCTTACCCAAGGCCAATCCCTCCTAGGGCTCTGACTTATTTATCCTCTCTCCATCTTGTGTTGTTAGTTATCTTTGCTCTCTCTCTCATGTACCTTATAACCACACCATAAGGCATTTTTACAATCCCAAATTCTTTATTCTTTTGGCATGCATCATGTCATGAATTCAGAGGGATTTGTTTCTTGCCACACTAATCTTCACAGAAGCCCTTCCTTGAGTAGAATTAACTAGCACATCAACTAGGCATATGGACTTTTTCTGAGCTTCGTTTTATTGTTCCCCAGATGATTTTCATTAACACATTTCAGGCTACTGTAGATTGCTTAGTATGTTAATTAAACACATTAACTTTCTTGTCAAGAATCTTGCTTTTTGATTACTTACCGTTGTGCAAGCCAGGCTACATTGCAGACCCTGCCAAAAAAGCCCATGAAACACTGTTGTGTAGGGTCCACCAAATTACACATTTCAGCTAAATGTCTAGCCAAGGGTTAAAAATCAATATTCTGCCTAAGCTGAAGTTGAAGATGAATATCACTTCATGGCATGAGCTTCTGGGAATCAAGAATAAATATTAAATTTTCCACATTTTAACTTTGTCATTAAAAATGCTCATAGTCAAAGTGTATAATTTGATGTTATTGTACAACACAATGATTTCCCAGCCTTCTCAGTGGAGGTCAATACACTAAACCTTTGTAATACTAATACAGTAGACTCTCACTTTCAATTCAGATCAAAGGAGGAGCAAGCTATTCTGTTTTGAGCTCTGCCATTGTAAATATTGATGGTGAAATGCATCCTAAGTTGTTAAGATTTTCTGGGCAGAATTGCAACATATAAAGCATGTAAGGATATTAATTTTTACTCCAAGTCACATTTTAAATGTCTATATTTGAAAGTGAATGTTTAGGTAGTAATACTATACTTTGAATGATATGAAATCCTTATAACTAATATTTTTATGGTGATTAGATAATAATTTTGGTGTCTCATCCTTGATCATAAGCAAGTTTAGAGTTCCAGAGACGATAAGTAAGTCTTTGACTATTCTTCCAAAGAGCAAGGCTGAATCCCAAAACAAGTTTTGTAAAATTTCAAGGTCAAATCAAATTCTGGTACATTCCTGTTGTGGGTAATTTCTTATTGCATAGTATCCATACTGTCAGCGTCTTCACTGTCATTTACTTTGTTGATCAACATATACAGCACCAAAGGAACTTAAAGTTGCCAAAGCACACAGGCTGAGTCTGTCTCCCATATTCTTCTTATTGGTTAGTTGTTTTATATGAATGATTATAAGATGGCAGTTTTGATAGAAAGACCAGTCCCACACTACACCGCTGAAAGTGCTCTTGCCAAAGTCACCAATAATTTCTTTAACTGATTCTCAACTGACTTGATCTCTGGGCAGCAAATTTATTAGGTTGGTACAAAAGTGATTGCGATTTTTGCCATTAAAAGTAACAGCAAAAACCACGATTGCTTTTGTACCAACCTAATATAATCTTGATTATTCCCTACTTTGTGAAATATTTTCCCCATTGTTGTTACATTTTTAAAACTTTCTCAAATTATTCTGCTTTTTCTCAGTTTCTTTTGAATTTCCCTGCTTTCTGCTAATCTCTTGTATATGAATTTTCTTCCAGATTCTAGCCTAGATAGAATTTTTATTTTTTTGCTTCACATAGCCTCTCTATGAGGATTATTTTTTTTCCTACACACAAATTCAATTATATCATTTCTATCATGATGACTCTCAGATCTATATCTTCAGCCAAGATATTTCTCCAGAGCTTCAGATCTAAATTGTTGGTCACCTACTAGATATCACCACATAAAATCCTATAAATGTCCCCCTTTAATGTTCTTTTTATCAGTGAAAATACCACCCTCTACCTAATTATAAAAGCCAAATGCCAAATAATTTTCCATGACTTGCCCTTTTCTCATTTACTTTTTATATGTAATCAGTTATCAAGCCTTGTGTTTCTATTTGATAAAATGGCTCTCTTTTTATTTTTTACTTACCTACCTTCATCTTTTGCTATTATCATAGTTCAGGCAATCATCTTTTGTCTTTAGCCTCAAAATATCTTCCTTTTTGGTCTCCCATATTTTGAATTTATTCCAAACATGTTTCTATTGGAGCCAGAGGAATGGTTCCAAAAATCAAATCAGATCATAGCATTATCCTAATTAAATACCATCCCCCATTACATTTAGAGTAATACTTTAATTGTGGGTTATTTATAAACTGCCTTCATTTAGCCACTCAATCCCATCTTTTTTCCTTCTCTCTTGTTTTCTCTGCTCCAAACATTCTGAAATTTTCTTTCTTTCTCTGAATAAATCATGAGTATTCTTACCTCTAGGCCTTTGCACAAATAGAAGTTTTGGTGAAGTTTCAAGTTAATGGTTTGTGAATGTAAGACAATTCTATTTTTTTTTTTTTCAAAAACTGTTGCCAGGTTTGCTCTGTTGAATTCCTTCCCTGCTGGGCAACAAGAAATAAAGTGATATCTCAGTTTGACAAATAACTTTTTATTTACTTCTGATTAAATATAGTCCTAATTTGGGGTAGTAAAACATTCCTTTTTTAAAGATTGGGCAGGGCTTCTGTATAGTACATATATATTTCTATTTCTTATGAGAGCACAAATAGCCATGGAGATAACACAGCTGTGACAAAAGGAACCGTATACCCGCCCCACCCTTTCAGTTCAGAAGAATGCCAGTGGTTCCAACCCTCCCATACACACATTTTATCTTTAAATTCAAAACAAAAAGCAAATACTTACTAGAAGAAAGCCCCATTCCCACTCACTAGTCCCTTTTCTTTTTGCCTAAAATGAAAACCTCATGCTCAGAGGTGAAGGTAGAGTTACAGCACACCTGAGGAAAAGTCCACAAGACTTGCATTGTTAACCAAAAAACCAAACTCAGGGAAATATTTCAAAGAGGTCTTTTGAGTCAATATGAGTGACCCCGGCTTGGGGAAACACAGTCTCAAGGAGTTCTGAGAAAGTGTGCCCAAGGTGGTCAGATAAGAGTTTTGTTTTACACATTTTACAGAGCCCGGAGTTATAGGCAAAAACATAAATCAGTATATGGAAGGTGTACACTGGTTTGGCCCAAAAATGCAGGGTATCTTGGAGCAGGAGCTTGTAAGTCATAGGTGGATTTATGGATTTTTTTAACATGTGAGTGGTGAAAGGAACAAAACTTTGAAAACTGAGAGTTAGCAAAAAGGAATGTTCCAATAAGGATGCTATGTCAGAGCCACAGTATGACCTGTTAACAGGACTGATGGTCAGCAGGTGTATGACTTGATTCTTGCCTTGTATGGTTATAGGTCTTGTCTCAAATTTGGTATCTTTTTTTGCCACAAGGAGTACATTTTGTTAGTTTTATGAGTTCTATTTTAACATTAATACTGGTCAGTGGTTGTGCCTAAACTCCAAATGAAAGCGATTATAATGAGGTATATCCAACCTCCCTCCTGTAATGGGTGGGAAGTCAGCTTTTAAGGTTTCTGTGGGGTACTCTTGGCCCCAAGGGGGTCTGTCCAGTTAGTGGGGGACTTAGGATTTTATTTTTGTTTATACATGGATGCTGGCCTCTAGCAGCTATTATTAACCTCTGGACTCCTTGTTAGGTGGAAAAAACCCTCAAATTCCATTGTGTAAGCTGTTGCAGTGAGTTTTCTGTTATTTGTAGTTGAATGCAAGTCTTTATAGGGATAGGAGGTGTTGAGAGGGTTATGGTGAGTTCTGTTGGAGTGTCCCCGATATGGTTTGGCTGTGTCCCCACCCAAATCTCATCTTGAATTTCATGTTGTGGGAGGGACCCAGTGGGAGGTAATTGAATCATGGGGGCAGGTCTTTCCCATGCTGTTCTTGTCATAGTGAATATGTCTCATGAGATCTGATGAATTTATAAAGGGGAGTTTCCCTGCACAAGTTTTCTTCTCTTGTCTGCCACCATGTGAGATGTGCCTTTAACCTTCCACCATGATTGTGAGGCCTCCCCAGCCACGTGGAACTGTAAGTTCACTAAACCTCTTTCCTTTGTAAATTGCCCAGTCTCAGATATGTCTTTATCAGGGGCGTGAAAGTGGACTAATACAGTAAATTGGTACCAGTAGAGTGGGGTGCTGCTGAAAAGATACCCAAAAATGTGGAAGTGACATTGGAACTGCGTAACAGGCAGAGGTTGGAACAGTTTGGAGGGTTCAGAAGAAGACAGGAAATGTGGGAAAGTTTGGAACTTCCTAGACACTTGTTGAATGGCTTTGACCAAAATGCTGATAATGATATGGACAACGGAATCCAGACTGAGGCAGTCTCAAATGGAGATGAGGAACTTGTTGGGAAATACAGCAAAGGTGACTCTTGTTATGTTTTAACAAAGAGACTGATAGCATTTTGCTCTTGCCCTAGAGATTTGTGGAACTTTGAACTTCAGAGAGATGATTTAGGGTATTTGGCAGAAGAAATTTCTAAGCAGTAAAGTATTCAAGAGGTGACTTGGGTGCTGTTAAAAGCATTCAGTTTTAAAAGGGAAACAGCATAAAAGTTTGTGAGACCTCCCCAGTCACAGGGAACTGTAAGTTCACTAAACCTCTTTCTTTTGTAAATTGCCCAGTCTCATGTATGTCTTTATCAACAGGATGAAAGTGAACTAATACATCCCCTATTAGTAAACTCTGTGGTGGGAGGGTTGGAACCACTGACATTCTTCTGAACTCAAAGGGTGGGGGGTATACGGTTCCTTTTGTCACAGCTGTGAAGTTATCTCCATGGCTGTTTGTGCTCTCATATGAAACAGAAAAACAGCAGCCATCATCATTTGTTATCCTCGTATTACATATATTACATCGTCATAGCGCTGTTCTCTGAGTCAGGACACTCTTCAATCCCTGTTATCCCTTTACTAACCTGCTCACTTTAATTTTCTTAGTTTAGACATCATGTCCTTGAGAAAATATTAGGTGATCCTGTATATTAGTTTCCTAGGGCTTCTGCAACAAATTACAACAAATGTAGTAGCTTAAAACAGTGGCAAGTTTATTATCTCACAGTCTAGTGGGCAGAAGTTTGAAATGAAGGTGTTAAAAGCACCATGTTCCTTTTAAAGGCTCTAGGGGAGAATGCTTCCTTTTTTTTTTTTTTTTTCTTCTGGTGGCTTCTGGCATTTCTTGGCTTATGGCAGCCTAACTCCAAATTCTGCCTTCATTTTCACCTGGCCTTCTTCCTTGTCTTTGTGCCATATCTTATTTTGTAAGGATGTTAGTCATTGGATTTAGGGCCCACTCTAAATCCAGAATGATCTTATCTTGAGATCCTTAATAAAGGCACATTCACAGGTACCAGGGGTTAGGACTTGGATCTATCTTTGAAGAACACAGCTCATTCCACTGAATCCTCCATGTTTTAGATTAAGTGTTTTCACATGTCTCCCATAAACTGCTTATATCCCCAGAGTACCAATTATTATAACATATTTTAAATGCCTTTGTATTTATCTCTATGTCTTTGTTCATTGAAGGCAGGGATTGGGTCTTCACATCCCTCAATGTCTAGCATGGTGCCTGGAACATAGTAGAAAATCAATAAATATCACTAAATGAATGAACTAAAACCAACAAATATTACCACAAATGGGACACATTCCGGGTTAATATAGGGATATAGAAAGTAACATTTTGTTACTTTAAAGCTTGTTACTTTAGGAGCCAAAGACAGAGTTAATCTAAGTGAGAAAATTATTATTTTGCATACAAAAAATTCTGTAATACATATTATGCAAATATAGTTTTCCAAATTAGTTTGGGTGGGAGAAGCTGGATAGAGGGTGAATTGTTCTCCATAATAAAGTAAGAAAGAATTGTCTGTTTGCCAGTTGAGCTCTGGACATTTTAGGTTGGAAGGAAGAGAATGGGAGACAAGTATCTGAGAGAGTGGGTGAGAGATAGTGATAGACCACAGACTAAGGAGAAGAAAGGTCAGTCAGAAATTAAATCCCTGTACAGCATATGACTAAGGGTCTTTGTAAATGTCATATCTAGTTGCTCTCCTTCTATGACCCTGCCAACTTGCAGTAAAACATTTTATAAGCAGCTTTCAGTAGTTGGTATTTTAGAAAATGAAATGTGGGCAAGACTATCCACACTTGAGTCACAGCATTGCGTCAAGGTAGATAGGAGCCTCTGTAATAAGATTGAAAAGATTAGATGGTGCACTTAATGTGAGTAGGAATCCAGAATGACACTTGTCCAGGAGATTGATTAGTAGATCCCCAAAGTTCTCCCTAGAATATTGGAGGAAAACTGCAAATTTCTAAGCATAAAAGATGAAGGCTTGAGACATTTTGCTTTTGGATTAATGAAAATTAATATCTAGAAAGTTGTATATTAGAGACACATGAATAGCTTAAGTAACAGCTATTTTAACAGCCTGAGGCACCCTTAGGTGAAAATGCAATGAGTATTTTGGCACTATAGATATATAAACCTGATCCAGAAGACAGTTTAGCAGGGACATTGTATAGTAGATTCATGCTTTTGACTTTTGAATATCTCCTGTAATATCTATGATGCTCTATGGTGCAATGATTCTAAGATTCTAAGGTTTAATGTGCCAAAGTGTAATTTTGGGGGGAAGGGAGTAGAATTGTTTATATAGATCAACTCTATAAATAGGTCATTGGTGGTGAATGGTTTCAAAAAAATACGAAAGCGTGTCTTCCCACCTGTTTGAGCAAGCTTTTTGTCTCACATTTTGCCCTAGGTTATGCTCAGATCATGGCATATCCACTCTTATTGCATTTCTGGTTTTCTCTGGGTCTAAGTTCTATATACATGGATCCTGGGTAGCTATTCCTTCCCACCCTAGCACCATTCTCTATGAGCTTGCTATAAAAAAAGATTCACAGTGTTCTACAAATTCTGGCTGGCATTCAGAGAAGATTTCAAATAAAGCTCCAGATGGAGACACCTACGTGAATCTAGAGGATGAATGACTAAAGAAAACAAGTAAATGTCACCACTACCTTATATGTTAAAAGAATAGAACATGTAAACATGCCAACAAAAGTTCAGTCTCTATACTTTGATGATTCTTTCCCCATCAGAGCCCCTTTGATTATTGCTAAGAGTTTGCATTGCAGACATTTATTAAAGAATCTTAACAATATAAGCAAGATGGACTATTTCCTGCCAGATTTGGGGCCTGATGTTTGCTTTTATTTGGAATTAAATAAAACTAGATTTTTCTTGTTACAGTTTGGTAATGGTTGACTGAAAGCATAAATGAAATATCTCCGTGAGGTCAGGACATTGGTAATTGCTGTATTCTATTGCCTAGAAAATTATCAGAATCATAGTAAGAACTTATAAAGTGTATTTGGAATTAACAAATAGTTCTTATGTAAGCAAGGAAGTTTTTAAATGAGTGATTTGAAAACTATGATCATGCTAAGAAGGAAACACAAAGAGTAAAGTGAGAGCATAATTTGTCAAGGCCACGTAATTTAAAGTGAATTGAAAGAGTGATGGATGAAGGAGACTTGAACTAAGTGCAAAGGCAGAGAAAAAGCATTATAGGCAGGAGCACATACTGGAAACTCCAAGGAAAGAAAAGACTTCAGGTGTTTTAGAAATGTAAAAGCAGGCTAGCATAGGCAGAGCAGTATGACTGAGAAGAATTACTATGTAAGTTGAGAGGAATAGACAAGCATCGAATGATTTGTGGTTGTGAAGACTGGGATAAGGAACTTTGAATTATTCTAAGATAAACAGAATATCAATGAAGGGTTTTACACTGGATCTTAGCCAAAAGGCCAAGAAGTGATCACTGAAGGGTTTTAAGCAGGATTATGCCATGATTTAGGTTTTTGAATATTCTGGCTGCTATATAAAGAAAACATTAGGGACAGTCATGGTCAACAGTGCTGGGAGGCCAGAAAAGAGAGGTGATTATCACTGAGGCTAGGGTGATGGTAATGAAAATGAAGAAAAGAGAGTGTCATCATGATGAGTTTTGAAAATAACACAGAACCAATTTGTTTATCAATTGGCAACAGAAGAACAAGGTGAAGGAAAGAAAACAATGAAAAATGACTTCTATTTCTTTAACTAGAGCAATTAGTGTTGTCTTCTTTCTAAAATTTATTTTAATTGACAAATAAAAATTATGTATATTTGTGGTATAAAACACAAGGTTTTGAAATATGTATACATCATGGAATGGCTAGAACAAGCTAATTAACATTATCTCACTTACCATTTTTGTTGTGAGAACACTTAAAATAGACTATAAGCAATTTTGAAATACACAATACATTGTTTATAATTATAGTCACCATATTCTAAAATAGATTCCTTGAACTTGTTCCTCTTGTCAAACTGAAACTTTATATCTTTTGGCCAACATTTCACAAAGCCCTTCCCCTCTGTAGGTACCCCCTCAACCCCCTAGTAACTACTATTCTACTCTCTGCTCCTATTAGTTCAGTTATTTCTTAGGTACTACATATAAGTGAGGTCATACAGCATTTATCTTTCTGTGCCTGGTTTATTTCACTTAACATAATGTCCCTCAGGTTCATCCATTTTCACAAATGACAGGATTCTCTTTTATTTTTTATGGTGAAATGGTATTCCATTATGTGTATATACCACATTTTCTTTATCCATTCATTTGTTGATGAACTCTTAGGTTGATTCCATATCTTGGCTATTGTGAACAATGCTGCAATGAACTTGGGAGTGCAGATATTTCTTTGGCATGTCGATTTCTCCTCCTTTGGATATATACCCAGTAGTGAGATTGTTCAACCGTATGATAGTTATATTTTTATTTTTTTGAGAAATCGCTATACTGTTTTTGATAACGATATTAATTTACTTTCCTACTAACGGTGTGCAAGGGTTTCTTTTTCACCAAATCCCTGCCAATACTTATTATCCTTTGTCTTTTGATGATAATCATTCTAACAGTTATGAGGTGACATCTCATTGTAGTTTTGAGTTTCTGATGATTAGTTAAAAAGTACCATTTTTTCTCTGTACCCAATGGTCATTTGTATGTCTTGTCTTGAGAAATGTCTATTTTGGTCCGTGAACTTTTCATGGAGTTATTTATTTTCTTACTATTGAGTTGAGTTCCTTATCTATTTTGGATATTAACCTCTTATCAGATGTATGGTTTGCACATATTTTGTCCCAATCCATGAATTTTTCTCTGATTATTTCCTTGGGTGTTCAGAGCCTTTTGATTTAACGTAATCTTATTTGTCTGTTTATACTTTTGTTGCCTGCACTTTTGGGGTCATATCCAAAAAAATTATTACCCAAGCCAATTACTGAAAGATTTTTTCCTATGTTTTCTTCTAGTAGTTTTACAATTTTAGGCTTTAACATTTTGAGTCTTTACTCCATTTTGAGATGACTTTTGTATGTAGTGTGAGATAAGGATCTAGTTTCATTATTCTGAATGTGGATATCCAGTTGTCCCAACCACTATGTATTACTATGTATATACTTGCATCTTTGTGGAACATCAATTGACTAAAACTGTATAGATTTATTTTTGGGCTCTCCATTCTGTTCCCTTGGTCTATGTATTTGTTTTTATCCTAGTACCATAATGTTTTTATTAATATAGCTTTGAAGTATATTTCAAAGACAAGTAGCATAATGCCTTTAGCTTCATTCCATTTTTTTCTAAATTTAAGTTATAGGGAACATGTGCCAATGTGCAAGTTTGATACATAGGTATACATGTGCCATGTTGGTTTGCTGCACCCATCAACTCGTCATTTACGTTAGGTATTTCTCCTAATGCTACCCTCCCTCAGCACCCCACCCCCCGACAAGCCCCAGTGTGTGATGTTCCCCACCATGGGTCCCAGTGTTCTCATTGTTCAATTCCCACCTACGAGTGAGAACATGCTGTGTTTGGTTTTCTGTCCTCGTGATAGTTTGCTGAGAATGATGGTTTCCAGCTTCAACTATGTCCCTGCAAAGGACATGAACTCATCCTTGTTTATGGCTGCATGGTGTTCCATGGTGTATATGTGCCACATTTTCTTAATCCAGTCTATCATTGATGGATATTTGGGTTGGTTACAAGTCTTCACTATTTTGAATAGTGCCACAATAAACATACATGTGCATGTGTTTTTATAGTAGCATGATTTATAATCCTTTGGGTATATACCCAGTAATGGAATCGCTGGGTCAAATAGTAATTCTAGTTATAGATCCTTGAGGAATTGCCACACTGTCTTCCACAGTGGTTGAACTAATTTACACCCCTACCAACAGTGTAAAAGCGTTCCTATTTCTCCACATCCTCTCCAGCATCTGTTGTTTCCTGACTTTTTAATGATTGATATTCTAACTGGCATGAGATGTTATCTCATTGTGGTTTTGATTTGCATTTCTCTGATGACCAGAGAAATGTGATGATGAGCGTTTTTTCATGTGTCTGCTGGCTGCATAAATGTCTTCTTTTGAGAAGTATCTGTTCATATCCTTTGCCCACTTTTTGATGGGATTGTTTGCTTCTTGTAAATGTGCTTAAGTTCTTTGTAGATTCAGATGGGTAGACTGGAAAAATTTTCTACCATTCTGTAAGTTGCCTACTCACACTGATGGTAGTTTTCTACCATTCTGTAAGTTGCCTATTCACACTGATGGTAGTTTCTTTTGCCATGTGGAAGCTCTTTAGCTTAATTAGAACCCATTTGGCTTTTGTTGCCATTGCTTTTGGTGTTTTAGTCATGAAGTCCTTGCCCATGCCTATGTCCTGGATGGTATTGCCTAGGTTTTCTTCTAGGGTTTTTATGGTTTTAGGTCTAACATTTAAGTCTTTAATCCACGTTGAATTAATTTTTGTATAAGATGTAAGGAAGGGATCCAGTTTCAGCTTTTTGCATATGGCTAGCCAGTTTTCCCAGCACCATTTATTAAATAGGGACTCTTTTCCCCATTTCTTGTTTTTGTCAGATTTGTCAAAGATCAGATGGTTGTAGATGTGTTATTTTTGAGGCCTCTGTTCTGTTCCATTGGTCTATATATCTGTTTTGGTTACTGTAGCCTTGTAGTATAATTTGAAATCAGGTAGCATGATGCCTCCAGCTTTGTTCTTTTTGCTTTGAATTGTCTTGGCAATGCAGGGTCTTCTTTGGTTCCATATGAACTTTAAAGTAGATTTTTCCAATTCTGTGAAGAAAGTCATTGGTAGCTTGATGGGGATGGCACTGAATCTATAAATTACCTTGGACAGTATGACCATTTTCACAATATTGACTCTTCCTATCCATGAACATGGAATGTTCTTCCATTTGTTTGTATCCTCTTTTATTTCCTTGAGCAGTGGTTTGTAGTTCTCCTTGAAGAGGTCCTTTGACATCCCTTGTAAGTTGGATTCCTAGGTATTTTATTCTCTTTGTAGCAATTGTGAATGGGAGTTCACTCATGACTTGGCTGTTTGTCTGTTATTGATGTATAGGAATGCTTCTGATTATTGCACATTGATTTTGTATCCTGAGACTTTGCTGAAGTTACTTATCAGCTTAAGGAGATTTTGGGTTGATGATGGGGTTTTCTAAATATACAATCATGTCATCTGTAAACAGGGACAATTTGACTTCCTCATTTCCTAATAGAATACCCTTTCTTTATCTTGCCTGACTACCCTGGCCAGAACTTCCAACACTATGTTGAATAGGAGTGGTGAGAGAGGGCAACCTTGTCTTGTGCCAGTTTTCAAAGGGAATGTTTCCAGCTTTTGCCCATTCATTATGATACTGGCTGTGGGTTTGTCATAAATAGCTCTTATTTTGAGATACATTCCATCAATACTTAGTTTATTGAGAGCTTTTAGCATGAAGGGCTCTTGAATTTTGTCGAAGGTCTTTCTGCATCAATTGAGGTAATCATGTGGTTTTTGTTATTGGTTCTATTTATGTGATGGATTATGTTTATTGATTTGTGTATGTTGAACCAGTCTTGCATCCCAGGTACGAAGCCAACCTGATTATGGTGGATGAGCTTTTTGATGTGCTGCTGGATTCGGTTTGCCAGTATTTAATTGAGGATTTTTGAATCGATGTTCATCAGGGATATTGGTCTAAAATTCTCTCTTTTTGTTGTATCTCTCTCAGGCTTTGGTGTCAGGATGATGCTGACCTCATAAAATGAGTGAGGAAGGATTCCCTGTTTTTCTATTGATTGGAATAGTTTCAGAAGGAATGGTACCGGCTCCTCTTTGTACCTCTGGTAGAATTTGGTAGAATCCATCTGGTCCTGGACTTTTTTTTGTTTGGTAGGCTATTAATTATTGCCTCAATTTCAGAGCCTGTTATAGGTCTATTCAGAGATTCACCTTCTTCCTAGTTTAGCCTTGGGAGGGTGTATGTTTCCAGGAATTTATCCATTTTCTCTAGATTTTCTAGTTTATTTGCGTGGAGATATTTATAGTATTCTCTGTTAGTAATTTGTATTTCTGTGGGATCGGTGGTGATATTCCCTTTATCTTTTTTTTATTGTGTCTATTTGATTCTTCTCTCTTCTTAATTAGTCTTGCTAGTGGTCTCTCAGTTTTGTTGATCTTTTCAGACAACCAGCTCCTGGATTCGTTAATTTTTTGAAGGGTTTTTCGTGTCTCTACCTCTTTCAATTGTGCTCTGATCTTAGTTATTCCTTGCCTTCTGCTAGCTTTTGAATGTGTTTGCTCTTGCTTCTCTAGTTCTTTTGTGATGTTAGAATATTGATTTCAGATCTTTCCTGCTTTCTCTTGTGGGCATTTAATGCTATAAATTTCCCTCTACACACTACTTTAATTGTTTCCCAGAGATTCTGGTATGTTGTGTCTTTTTTCTCATTGGTTTCAAGGAACATCTTTATTTCTTTTATTTACCCAGTAGTCACTCAGGAGCAGGTTGTTCAGTTTCCATGTAGTTGTGCGGTTTTGAATGAGTTTCTTAATCCTGAGTTCTAATTTGATTGCACTGTGGTCTTAGAGACAATTTGTTATGATTTCTGTTCTTTTACATTTGCTGAGGAGTGCTTTACTTCCAACTATGTGATCAATTTTAGAATAAGTGTGATGTGCTGAGAAGAATGTATATTCTGTTGATTTGGGGTGGAGAGTTCTGTAGAGGTCTATTAGGTCTGCTTGGTACAGAGCTCAGTTCACGTCCTGGATATCCTTGTTAACCTTCTGCCTCATTGATCTGTCTAATATTGACAGTGGTGTGTTAAAGTCTCCCGTTATTATTGTATGGGAATCTAAGTCTCTTCGTAGGTCTCTAAGGACTTGCTTTATGAATCTGGGTGCTCCTGTATTGGATGCATATATATTTAGGATGGTTAGCTCTTCTTGTTTAATAGATCTCTTTACCATGTATTGGCCTTCTTTGTCTCTTTTGATCTTTGTTGGTTTAAAGTCAGTTTTATCCGAGACTAGGATTGCAACCCCTGTTTTTTTCTTTCCATTTGCTTGGTAGATCTTCCTCCATCCCTTTATTTTGAACCTGTGTGTCTCTGCATGTAAGATGTGTCTCGTGATGGAACTTGACTCTTACCCAATTTGCCAATCTGTGTCTTTTAATTGGGGCATTTAGTCCTTTTACATTTAAGGTTAATATTTTTATGTGTAGATTTGATTCTGTCATTGTGATGTTAGCTGGTTATTTTGCCCGTTAGTTGATGAAGTTTCTTCCTAGCATTGATGGTCTTTACAATTTGGCATATTTTTGTAGTGGCTTATACCATTTGTTCCTTTCCATGTTTAGACCTTCCTTCAGGATGTCTTCTTGTAAGGTATGCCTGGTGGTGACAAAATCTCTCAGCATTTCATTGTCTGTAAAGGATTTTATTTCTCCTTCACTTATGAAGCTTAGTTTGGTTGGATATGAAATTCTGTGTTGAAAATTCTTTTCTTAAAAATGTTGAATATTGACCCCCACTCTCTTCTGGCTTGTAAGGTTTCTGCCAAGAGATCTACTGTTAGTCTAATGGGCTTCCGTTTATGGATAACCCAACCTTTCTCACTGGCTGCCCTTAAAATTGTTTCCTTCATTTCAACCTTGGTGAATATGACAATTATGTGTCTTGGGGTTGCCCTTCTTGAGGAGTATCTTTGCATTTTCTCTGTATTTCCTGAATTTGAATGTTTTCCTGCCTTGCTAGCTTGGGGAAGTTCTCCTGGATAATACTCTCAAGAGTGTTTTCCGTCTTATAAGTACCGCGCGCTAACCGATTGCGCCAATGGAAGAACATACCATGCTCATGGATAGGAAGAATCAATATCGTGAAAATGGCCATACTGCCCAAGGTTATTTATAGATTCAATGCCATCCCCATCAAGCTACCAATGAGTTTCTTCACAGAATTGGAAAAAACTGCTTTAAAGTTCATATGGAACCAAAAAAGAGCCCGCATTGCCAAGACAATCCTAGGTCAAAAGGACAAAGCTGGAGGCGTCACGCTACCTGACTTCAAACTATACTACAAGGCTACAGTAACCAAAACAGCATGGTACTGGTACCACAACAGAGAAATAGACCAGTGGAACAGAACAGAGTCCTCAGATATAATACCACACATCTACAGCCATCTGATCTTTGACAAACCTGACAAAAACAAGAAATGGGGAAAGGATTCCCTATTCAATAAATGGTGCTGGGAAAATTGGCTAGCCACAAGTAGAAAGCTGAAACTGGATCCTTTCCTTACCCCTTATACGAAAATTAATTCAAGATGGATTAGAGACTTAAATGTTAGACCTAATACCATAAAAACCCTAGAAGAAAATCTAGGTAGTACCATTCAGGACATAGGCATGGGCAAGGACTTCATGTCTAAAACACCAAAAGCAACGGCAGCAAAAGCCAAAATTGACAAATGGGATCTCATTAAACTAAAGAGCTTTTGCACAGCAAAAGAAACTACCATCAGAGTGAACAGGCAACCTACAGAATGGGAGAAAATTTTTGCAACCTACTCATCTGACAAAGGGCTAATATCCAGAATCTACAAAGAACTCAAACAAATATACAAGAAAAAAACAAACAACCCCATCAAAAAGTGGGGAAAGGATATGAACAGACATTTCTCAAAAGAAGACATCCATACAGCCAACAGACACATGAAAAAATGCTCGTCATCACTCGCCATCAGAGAAATGCAAATCAAAACCACAATGAGATACCATCTCACACCAGTTAGAATGGCAATCATTAAGAAGTCAGGAAACAATAGATGTTGGAGAGGATGTGGAGAAATAGGAACACTTTTACACTGTTGGTGGGATTGTAAACTAGTTCAACCATTATGGAAAACAGTATGGCGATTCCTCAAGGATCTAGAACTAGATGTACCATATGACCCAGCCATCCCACTACTGGGTATATACCCAAAGGATTATAAATTACTCTACTACAAAGACACATGCACACGTATGTTTATTGCGGCACTATTCACAATAGCAAAGACTTGGAATCAACCCAAATGTCCATCTGTGACAGACTGGATTAAGAAAATGTGGCACATATACACCATGGAATACTATGCAGCCATCAAAAAGGATGAGTTTGCGTCCTTTGTAGGGACATGGATGCAGCTGGAAACCATCATTCTTAGCAAACTATCACAAGAAGAGAAAACCAAACACCGCATGTTCTCACTCATAGGTGGGAACTGAACAATGAGATCACTTGGACTCGGGAAGGGGAACATCACACACTGGGGCCTATCATGGGGAGGGGGGAGGAGGGAGGGATTGCATTGGGGAGTTATACATGATATAAACGTTATGCACATGTACCCTAGAACTTAAAGTATAATAAAAAATAAAAAAAGAAAAAAAAAAACAAAAAAAAAACAAAACAAAACAAAAAAATAATAATAATACATCATGAGCATCCCTCCAGGTCAATAGACATCAGTCTAAATCATTCTTTTTAATAACTATATAATGTTTTATTGTATGAATATATGACATTTTATTTCAAAAAAAAAAAAAAAAGAGTGTTTTCCAATTTGGTTCCATTGTCCCTGTCACTTTCAGGAATACCAATCAAACATAGATTTTGGTCTTTTCACATAGTCCCATATTTCTTGGAGGCTTTGTTCATTTCTTTTAAATCTTTTTTTTCTCTCAACTTGTCTCCTCGCTTTATTTCATTCATTTGATCTTCAATCACTTATATCCTTTCTTCCACTTGATCAAGTCAGCTACTGAAGCTTGTGCATGCATCATAAAGTTCTTGTGCCATGGCTATCAGCTCCCTCAGGTCATTTCAGGTCTTCTCTACACCGCTTATTCTAGTTATCCATTCAGCAAACCTTTTATCAAGGTTTTAGCTTCCTTGTGATGGGTTAGAACATGCTCCTTTAGCTCGGAGAAGTTTGTTATTACCAACCTTCTGAAGCCTACTTCTGTCAACTCGTCAAAGTCATTCTCCATCCAGCTTTGTTCCATTGCTGAAGAAGAGCTGTGATACTTTGGCAGGGAAGAGGCGCTATGGTTTATAGAATTTTCAGTTTTTCTACGGTTGTTTCTCCCCATCTTTGTGGTTTTAGTTACCTTTGGTCTTTGATGTTGGTGACCTACAGATGGGGTTTTGGTGTGGATGTCCTTTTTGTTGATGTTGATGTTATTCCTTTCTGTTTGTTAGATTTCCTTCTAAAAGTCAGGTTCCTCAGCTGCAGGTCTGTTGGAGTTTGCTGGAGTTCCACTCCAGACCCTGTTTGCTTGGGTATCACCAGCAGAGGCTGCAGAACAGCAAATATTGAACAGCAAATATTGCTGCCTCATCCTTCCTCTGGAAGCTTCATCCCAGAGGGGCACCTGCCTCAATGAGGTGTCTGTTGGCCCTTACTGGGAGGTGTCTCCCAGTTAGGCTACACAGGGGTCAGGGACCCACTTGAGGAAGCAGTCTGTCTGTTCTCAGAGCTCAAATGCCATGCTTGGAGAAGCACTGCTCTTTTCAGTGCTGTCAGACAGGGACATTTAAGTATGTAGAAGTTGCTGCTGCTTTGTGTTCAGCTATGCCCTGCCCACAGAGGTGGAGTCTACAGAGGCAGTAGGCCTTCCTGAACTGTGGTGGCCTCCTCCCAGTTCCAGCTTCCCGGACAGTTTGTTTACCTACTCAAGCCTCAGCAATGGCGGATGCCTCTCCCTCTGGCAGGCTTCAGCCTTGCAGGTTGATCTCAGACTGCTGCACTAGCAGTGAGCAAGGCTCTGTGGGTGTGGAACCCACCGAGCCAGGCACAGGAGAGAATCTCCTGGTCTGCCAGTTGCTAAGACCATGGGAAAAGCTCAGTATTTCAGCAGGAGTCTCCCATTTTCCCAGGTACAGTCTGTCATGGCTTCCCTTGGGTAGGAAAGGGAAATCCACTGACCCCTTGCGCTTCCCAAATGAGGCAACGCCCCACCCTGCTTCAGCTCACCCTCCATGGGCTGTACCCAGTGTCCAACCAGTTCCAGGGAGATGAACCATGTACCTCAGTTGGAAATGCCAAAATCTCCTGTCTTCTGCATCAATCATGCTGGGAGCTGCAGACCAGAGCTGTTCCTATTTGGACATCTTGGAGCATCTGACTTTGTTCTTTTTGCCAAAGTTTGCTTTAATTCAGTGTTTTTATGGTTCTATATACCTTTTAGAATTGTTTTAGCTAATCTGTGAAAAAGTCATTGGAATTTTAATAGGGATTGCACAGTCTGTAGATAGCTTTGGCAGTATGGACATGTTAAAGAGATTAATTCTTCCAATCCATGAACACGGGATGTCACTCAATTTATTTTTGTCTTTTTTCTATTTCTTTTGTGTCTTTTATAGTTTTCAGTGTACAGAGCTTTCACGCCCTTGGCAATATTTATTGCAAAGTATTTTTTTTCTGTACTATTGTAAGCCATGTTATTTTCTTAATTTCTTTTTGGGATAGTTTGTTAGTGTATTGAAATGCTATTGATATTTTATATGTTTATTTTGTGTCCTCAACTTCACTGCATTTGTTTACTAGTTCTAAAACTTTTTTGTGGTCTTTAGGGTTTTCTACATATAAGACCATCTGTATACAGAAAATGTAATGTCTTCCTTTCCAATTTCGATGCATTTTGTTTCTTTCTCTTGCCTAATTGCTCTAGCTAGAACTTCCAGTACTATATTGACTGCAGATGGTGAAAATGATCACCTTTTTTCCTGATCATAGAGGAAAAGCTTTCAACTTTTCACCATTAAGTATAATGTTAGCTGCAGGCATATCATATATAGCCTTTATTGTGTTGAGTTTTGTTGTTTCTATTTATAATTTATTAAAAATCTTTCTCATGAAAGAAAGTTAAATTTTTGTCAAATTTTCTGCATCTGTTGAGAAGATTATACACATTTTGCCCTTCATTCTATTAATGTGGTATATCCCATTTATAGATGTGCATGTGTTGAACCATACTTGCATCATCCCTGGGATAAATCCTACTCGCTCATGGTGAATTATTCTTTTAAGTTGCTGTTGACTTTCGTTTGTTAGTATTTTGTTGTATTTTTGTATTTATGTTCATCAGGGATATTGACCTGTAATTTTCTTTTCTTGTGATGTCCTTGTTTGGCTTTGATATTAGGGTAATGCTGGCCACAAAATAAGTTTGGAAATATTCCCTCTTCAAAATTTTGGAAGAGTTTGAGAAGAATTGGTATTAATTCTTTAAATGTTTGGTAGAGTTCAGCAATAAAGTCATCAGGTCTTTGGCTTTACTTTGATAGGAGACATTTTATTACTCAATCTCCTTAATTACTATTGGTCTGTTCAGATTTTCTATTTTTTTATAATTCAGTATTGATAGTTTATATGTATCTAGGAATTTATTTCCTCTAGGTTATTCAATGTGTTGGCATATAATTGTTCATAGTAGTCTCTTATGACCCTTTGTATTTCTCTGATATCAGGTGTAATGTTGCCTCTTTAATTTCTGATTTCATTTATTTGAGTCTTCTTTGTTTTTTAGTCCAGATGAAGGTTTGCCAATCTCTTCAAAAAACAATTCTTTGTTTTATTGATCTTTTCTATTGTTTTGCTAGTCTCTGTTTCATTTATTTCTGTTCTGATCTTTATTATTTCTTTCATTTTGCAAAGTTTGGGCTTAGTTTTATTTTTCTAGTTCCTTGAGGAATAGTATTAAATTGCTTATATGAGATATTTTTTCTTTTGTTAGGTGAGCCTTTATTGCTGTAAGCTTTCTCTTAAAACTGCTTTTGATGCATTCCATAAGTTTTGCTACATTGTGTTTTCATTTTTGTTTGTCTCAATAAATATTTTATGTTGCTCTTTAATATCTTCTTTGATGCATTGGTTGTTCAGGAGTATGCTGTTTAATTTCCACATACAGTCATGGGTATGTTATGAGAGAAGTGTCTTTAGGTGATTTTGTCATTGTACAAGCACCATAGAGTGTAGTTATACAAACATGGTTGGTTTAACTTACTACATACATAAGCTATACAGTATAGCTTATCACTCCCAGGCTACAAAACTATACAGGACATTACTGTACTGAATACTCTAGGCAGTTATAACACAATGGTAAATATTTGTGTATCTAAACATAGAAAAGGCACAATAATACAAAACTGCAATCTTATGAGACTATTATATTTGCAGTCCATCACTGACTGAAATATCATTACATGGTGCGTGACTATATTTGTGAATTTTCCAAAATTCCTCCTGCCATTGACTTCTAATTTTATATCATTGTGGTCAAAAAAGGTACTTTAATTTTCTTACATTTGTTAAGACTTGTTTTGTGGCTGAACGTATGATCTATCCTGGAAAATGTTTCCAATGACTTGAGAAGAATACTCTGCAGTATTCTGCCATTGTTGGATGAAATTTTCTGTACGTGTCTATTAGGTTGGATGATCTGTCCATTGTTGAAAGTGGAATATTGAAGTCTCCTATTATTGTATTACAGTCTTTCTCTCCCTTAACATCTATTAGTATTTGCTTTATACATTTATATGCTCCAATGTTGTGTGCATGTATATTTACAGTTTATCAGGAGCATATTATAGTACAGAATGCAATGACTCCTTTCCATTATATAATACATTCTTGTTCTCATTATACAGTTTTTGACTTAAAGTATATTTTATTTTATGTAAGCATAGCTATTCCTGCTCTCTTTTGGTTTCCATTTCCATGGAATACCTTTTTTTTTTCATCCATCCACTGTCAGTTTGTGTGTCCTTAAAGCTGAAATGAGTCTCTTATAGGTATAATATAGTTGGGTCTTTTAAAAAAAATCTATTCAGTCACTCTTTGTCTTTTGAATGGAAATTTTAATTCTTTATATTTGCTATGGTTTGACTATCCCTCCCAACGTCATGTTGAAACTTGGCCCTTCATGTGACAGCATTGAGAGATGGGGCTTTTAGGAGGTGATTAGATCATAAGGGCTCTGCCCTTATGAATGAATTAACATGAATGAATGAATTAACCCATTTATAGATTAACAAATTAATGAGTTGATGGATTAATGAGTTACCATGGAAGGGGAAATAGTGGCTATATAAGAACAAGAGGGACCTGATCTAGCAACATGTTAGTATGCTCAGCCCTCTTGTTATGTGATACCTTGTGCCACTTCAGGACTCTTCAGAGTCCCCACCAGCAAGAAGGCTCTCACCAGGTATGCCTCCTCAACCCGTCTCAATCTCCAGAACTGTAAGAATTCAATTTTATGTCTTCTAAATTATCCAGTTTTAGGTATTCTGTTTTAAGGACAGAAAATGGAGTAATACAATATTCAAGGTAATTATTGATCAGTAAGAACTTACTACTACCATTTAAATTGTTTTCTGGTTGTTTTGTGGCCTCTTTATACCTTTCTTGTTCTCTTGCTGTCTTCCTTTGTGATTAGATAATTTTGTATAGTGCTATACTTTGATTTCTCACTTTTTATAATTTGTGTATATACTACAGGTTTTTGCTTTATGGTTACCATGAAGCTTAGATAAAACATCTTATGGCTATAATGTCCTATTAGATTATTAATAAATACAGTTTGATCACATGTAAAAACTACACTTTTACTCCAATCCCTCCATATTTTATGTTTTAGATGTCATAGTTTATATGTTTTCATGCTGCGTATCTCAACAAATTATTGTAGCTATTATTACTTTTAATAGTTTTGTCTTTTAACCTTCATACTAAAGATTTAAATGTTTTACATGCCGATAGTATAGTAGTATTATTCTTAATTTGACAGTATAATTACTTTTATCAGTGAGTTTTATACTTTAATAGGTTTTCACGTGACTAATAAGTATTCTAGAACTCCCTTCAGCATTTTTTGTAAAGAAGGTCTGGTGGTGATTAACTCCTTCAGCTTTTGTTGTTGTTGTTGTTGTTGGTGGTGGTAAAATGTTTACCTATCCTTCATTTCTGAAGGACAGCTTTGCCAGGTAAAGTATTTTTCGTTGCCAGCTTTTTTTTCTTTAAGTACTTTATTCTTTTTTGTTTGTTTTTGTTTTTTATTTTCATAAATCCTGGCCTAATAATTAAACTCTTTAAATATATCATCTCACTCTTTCCTGGTTTGTAAGGTTTATGTTAAGAAACTTGTCAATAACCATACTTGATTTCTCTTGTATGTGATATGCTTGTCTTATCTTGCTGCTTTTAGGATCCTCTCTCAGCTTTGATTTTTTACAGTTTGATTATCATATGTCTTAGTGTAGTTTTGTTTGGATTGAACCTGATTGGAGACTTTTGTGCTTTCTGTACTTGGATATCTATATCTTTTTTTCATGTTTGAGAAATTTTCTGTCATTATTTCCTTAAATAAGCTCTCTGCCCCTATCTCCTTCTCTGATCCTTTTGGAGTATTTGTAATACATATATTGGTTTGCTTGGTGGTGTCCCATAATTCCCACAGGCTTTCTTTACTCTTTTTCATTCTTTTTTCATTTTGTTCTTCTAATTCCAAATGATCTGTCTTCAAATTCACTGATTCTTTTTTTCTGCTTAATTGAGTCTTCTGTTGAAGTTCTCTATGGAATTTTTTAGTTCGGCGATTATGTTCTTTAGGTCTAGAATTTCTGTTGATTCTGATTTTTATCTTTTTGTTGAAGTTCTCATTTTGTTTGTGTATTGTTTTCTGGTTTTGCTTAGTTATCTATCTGTATTTTTATGTAGCTCATTGAACTTATTTAAAAACGGTTATTTTTAATTCTTTGTAAAGCAGATCATAAATCTTTCTTTAGGGTCAGTTACTGGTGTTTGATTTTTGTTTCTTTGGTAATATTATGTTTTCTTGATTCTTTTTCTTTCTTTCTCTTTTTTAACCAGGTACCCAGTGAAATGGCCTTGCATGGGTGGCAGCATATTTGAAAAAGTAGGAACTTCTTCCAGTCTTCACATTTTGGCTTTGGCTGGGAACATCCTGGGTCCCTATGGACCCAGGTTGGAAACTGAGCCTGGAGCCTAGATCCACTGGGGTGGACCTGTTGATTAAGTATGTGGGGGCAGACCTGGAACTTCTATGGGCATTGGCCTGAACAGGGGTGAACCTTGAGCCTGTCTGCAGAGGTTAGCTAGGTGCTGGGATAGGACTGGTGGCTGAGAAATACCTGGTCTGAGTCCACTGGGCAGATATGAGACTTGGGTCTATGGGGCTGGCTTAGAGCACATGTTTACAGAGGTTGTTCCTGAACCTTGGTCTGCAGGATCTGGGATGGCACTGGGGACTACTAGGGTATGCTTGGACCTGCAGTTCAGTGGATCTTGTAGCTGGCCTGGTGTTGAGGCAGGCACGCAGCCAGGGTCATTGGGGCCAGTCTAAAATCTGGAACCATGGGTGCTGACCTAATGTCTGGAGCCACAACAGCTAACCTGGAGTCTAGGGCTGTGGTGACCAGCCTGGAGCCTGGTTTGTGGGGTCCAACCTACAGCCTGAGTTTGTGGAGTTGGCCTAGCACTGGGGTGTGCCCAAAGCCTGGTATCAGGCCTGGTGTAAAGGTGAACCTACAGGCTTAATCCACAGGTAGCAGCCTGGAGTCTGGAGCCTTGGGGGCCTGCAAGGTAGTGGATTTTACTGGTGCAGGGCCAATGTTAAGGTCCAAGACAGTCTGGTGCTTTCTTCACTTTTCTTTCTCAAAGTAGTGGGCATCTCTCTCCTCTGCCTGGGATTGGGAAGAGGGGTAATGCAGGTAATGTGAAACTGTCCTTCTGATAAATTTCAATGTGTCTTATGTGGTTTAGCAGTGCCCCTACCCAAATCTCATCTTGAGTTGTAGTTCCCATAATCTCCATTTGTCATGGGAGGAACCCAGCGGGAGATAATTGAATCATAGGGATGGTTATCCTCATGTTGTTCTTGTGATAGTGAGTGAGTTCTCATGAGATCTGATGGTTTTATAAGGGGCTCTTCCTCCTTGGCTCGGCACTTCTCCTTCCCGCCACCATATGAAGAAGGACATGTTTGCTTCTTCTTCTGCCATGATTGTCAGTTTCCCGAGGCCTCCTAACCATGCTGAACTATGATCAATTAAACTTCTTTCCATTATAAATTACCCAGTCTTAGGTAGTTCTTTATAATGCATGAGAATGGACTAATACAGTAAATTGGTACCAAGGTAGTAGGGCATTCTCTAAGATATCTGAGAATGTGGAAGCAACTTTGGAATTGGGTAATGGGCAGAAGTTGGAACACTTTAGATGGCTCAGAAGAAGACAGGAAAATGTGGGAGAGTTTGGGACTTTCTAGAGACTTGTTGAATTGCTTTGACCAAATTGCTGATAGTGATATGCACAGTGAAGTCCAGGCTGAGGTGGTCTCAGATAGAGATGAAGAACTTCTTGGGAACTGGAACAAAGGTTTAGCAAAGAGACTGGTGGCATTTTATCCCTGCCTTAGAGATTTGTGGAACTTTGAACTTGAGAGAGATGATTTAGGGTGTCTGGTGGAAGAAATTTCTAAACAACAAAGATTCAAGAGGAAGCAGAGCATAAAATTTTGGAAAATTTACAGTCTGATGATGTATTAGAAAATAAAAACTCATTTTCTGGGAAGAAATTCAAGCCAGCTGCAGAAATGTGCATAAGTAGCAAGGAGCCAAATTTTAATCACCAAGATAATGGAGAAAATGTCTCCAGGGCATGTCAGAGAACTTTACAGCAGCCCCTCCTATCACAGGCCTGGAGACCTAGGAGGAAAAAATGGTTTTGTAGGCTGGGCCCAGGGCTTTGCTGCTTTTTGCAGTCTTGGGACTTGGTGCCCTACATCCCAGCTGTGGCTAAAATGGCCAACATACAGCTCAGGCTATTGCTTCAGAGGGAGAAAGCCCCAAGTCTTAGTGACTTACAGATGGTGTTGGGCCTGCAAGTGCACAGAAGTCAAGAATTGAGGTTGGGGAACCTCTGCCTAGATTTCAGAGGATGTATGGAAATGCCTGAATATCTAGGCAGAAGTTTTCTTGCAGGGACAGAGCCCTCATGGAGAACCTCTGCTGGGGCAATGTGGAAGGGAAATGTGGGGTTGGATGCCCCACAAAGAGTCCCCACTGGGGCACTGCCTAGTGGAGCTGTGAGAAGAGGGCCACCATACTCCAGACACCAGAATGGTAGATCCTCTGACAACTTGCACCAAGTGCCTGGAAAAGCAACAGACACTTTATGCCAGCCTGTGAAAGCAGCCAGGAGGTGGCCTGTACCTTGCAATGCCACGGGAAGAGATGCCCAAGTCTGTGGGAGCCCATTCCTTGCATCAGCATGAACTAAATGTGGGACATAGTGTCAAAGAAGATCATTTTGGAACTTTAAGATTTAATGACTACCCTATCAGATTTTGGCCTTGGATGGGGCCTGTAGATTTTTTAGTCTTAGCCAATTTCTCCCATTTGGAATGAGTTTATTTACCCAATGCCTATGCCTCCACTGTATCTAGGAAGTAACTAACTTGCTTTTGATTTTACAAGGCAGAAGGGACTTGACTTGTCTCAGATGAGACTATGGACTTGAACTTTTAAGTTAATGCTGAAATAAGACTTTGGGGAACTGTTGGAAAGGCATAACTGTGCTTTGCAATGTGAGAAAGATGAGATTTGGGAAAATCCAGAGGTGGAATAATATAGTTTGGCTGTTTCCCACCCAAATCTCATCTTGAATTGTAGTTCCCATAATCCCCACATGTCGTGGAAGGGACCTGGTGAGAGATGATTGAATCATGATGGTGGTTTCCCTCATGCTATTCTCATGATATAGTGAGTTCTCATGAGATCTGATGGTTTTATAAGGGGTTTTTCCGCCTTTGCTCAGCATTTCTCCTTCTTGCCACCATGTGAAGAATGACGTATTTGCTTCGCCTTCTGCCGTGATTGTATGTTTTCTGAGACCTCTGTAGCCCTGTAGAACTGTGAGTCAGTTAAACCTCTTTCCTTTATAAATTACCCAGTTTTGGGCAGTTTACAGCAGTGTGAGGACAGACTAATATAGTGTCTTTTCTTATTTTTGTGCTATGCGCAAATGTTGTACTTTTCCTTCAAATGTTGTAATTTCTCCTCTGGTTTCCTTAGCTCTTGTGAAGGTATTTTCAATTATGGATAGTTATTCAAATTGATATTTCTGTATGAGGACAAGTGCAGGAAAATCCTTTATCACCATTTGTTGATGTCACTCCTAGTGATACCTTTTCAAACAGTTTATTTATAAATGTGGAAAATTAAGAACTTTGTTTGAATTATCTGTGAGATGGAGATGATAAGCACATAGTTAAATTATGAATTGGAGGTCAGCGAAGTTTTAATTGGAGTTGTACATTTGGAAGTCAATACCATATAGATGACATTTTAAACTATGATTCTAGGTGATATAACTGAAAGAATGATGTATATAGGGAAGACAAAATAAGCTAGGACTGATATCTGAGTCATTTTCTCTAGACACCCATCTTATGAAAAGTCTGGGACACATAAGGAGGTAAATCAACTAGGGTCTAGTCAGAGACAGAAACCATGCAAGTTATCTGGACAAGGAAAATGTAATATAAATCATTAACCAGTAGAGGTGATTAGCTACTAAAAGGGTTAACCATGAATTTTAAGATATCCAAAAGTAGCAGTTACAGACTACCATGTGCAGAGCAAAACAAAAAATAATTTAAGACTAGAAGGAGGTTCTTTTCCTCAATGCTGAGATTTGGACTTCTTTGGAGAAGCTATGGCTGCTGCAGAAAAATGCAGGCTAAAAGTAGCAAATAAGTAGGTAGGGGAGGAGGCTGTAGGTTGTTGTGGCTCTATGGAAGGGGGTTGCAGGCTGGAGTTGCTGCAGTGAAGCCCGGGCTGGACAGCATGTAGTCTGTGGGTCCAACTAGGACTACCACAGAAGCTGCCTGCTGTCATAAGTTAGAAATGCCTACCACTGGGGAGAATATGGTCTGAAGCTACAGTTGAAGCTAAACCACGTGGGCCACCAAGCACCAATACTGAATGATAATGGAGAATTATAACCCAGAAAAGAAATTTCTTCCTGTTGCCATCACCTTGTAGTGTCACCCCAGTGCCTTCTATTAAAAAGCCTCTCATTTCACAAGCTGATGGGGTCCAGCTGCAGTATCACAAAACAGGGCAGGGAAGGGTAGATTTGGACCTGAGAGGCAATAAACTGGTAGCTGTTACAAGAGGTCAAGTATAGACACCTTAGTAGATAGCCCCATCTGAATTCTGAACTGATAGCTTAAACTGCCAACTATGTAAATGATTCACTTTGCTTGTTCATCTCATTTAAGCCTTCAGATGAGTGCAGCCCCAGTAGATATCTGGCTGCAACAGCCTATGACACTGTAAGCAAAAAATATCTGAACCCAGTTAATCCAGATCCATGGAAGAAAATAATAGGTTGTTACTGTAAGTCAGTAAGTTTGGGGTGCTTTTTTACACAGCAATAGATTCCTGGAAATTGCTAACTTTATAGAAGACTGCTGAAAGACCATTTTGAATTAAGACTAATTGAGGGGTGTTCCATGATGGCCAAATAGGAACAGCTCTGGTCTGCAGCTCCCAGCGTGATTGACATAGAAGATGGGTGATTTCTGCATTTCCGACTGAGGTACCTGGTTCATCTCATTGGGACAACAGTGGGTGCAGCCCATGGAGGGTGAGCTGAAGCAGGGCAGTACATCGCCACACCTGGGAAACACAAGGGGTTGGGGAATTTCTCTTTTCTAGCTAAGAGAAGCCATGACAGACTACCTGGAAAAATGAGACACTTCCTGCCCAAATACTGCACTTTTCCCAAGGTCTCAGCAACCAGCAGACAAAGTGATTCTCTCCCGTGCCTGGCTCGGTGGGTTCCATGCCCACAGAGCCTTGCTCACTGCTAGTGCAGAAGTCTGAGATTGATCTGCAAGGTGACAGTCTGGCTGGCTGGCTGACATTTCTGAGGGTCAGACTGGGGGAGGGACGTCTGACATTTCTGAGGCTTGACTAGGTAAAGAAAGAGGCCGGGAAGCTCAAACTAGGCAGAGCCCACTGCAACTCAACAAGGCCTACTGCCTCTAGACTCCATCTCTGTGAGAAGGGCATAGCTGAACAAAAAGCAGCAGACAACTTCTGCAGACTTAAATGTCTCTGTCTGACAGCTTTGAAGAGAGCAGTGGTTCCCCCAGCATGGCATTTGAGCTCTGAGAATGGACAGACTACCTCCTCAAGTGGGTCCCTGACACGTCCCAGTAGGGACTGAGACACCCCATATAGGCGGCTGCCCCTCTGGGACAAAGCTTCCAGAGGAAGGATCAGGCAGCAATATTTGCTGTTCTGCTATATTTGCTATTCTGCAGCCTCTGCTGATGATACTCAGGAAAACAGGGTCTACAGTGGAACTCCAGCAAACTCCAACAGACCTGCAGCTGAGGGACATGACTGTTAGAAGGAAAAAAAACAGGAAGGAATAACATCAACATTAACAAAAAGGTCATCTACACCAAAACCCCGTCTGTAGGTCACCAACGTCAAAGACCAAAGGCAGATAAAACCACAAAGATAGGGAGAAACCAGAGCAGAAAAGCTGAAAATTCTAAAAACCACAGTGCCTCTTTTCCAAAGGATCACAGCTTCTCGTCCACAATGGAACAAACCTGGATGGAGAATGACTTTGACAAGTTGACAGAAGTAGGCTTCAGAAGGTTGGTAATAACAAACTTCTTTGAGCTAAAGGAGGATGTTTGAACCCATTGCAAGGAAGCTAAAAACCTTGAAAAAAGATTAGACAAATGGCTAACTAGAATAAACAGTTCAGAGAAAACCGTAAATGACCTGATGGAGCTGAAAACCATGGCACGAAAACTTCGTGATGCATGCAGAGGTTTCAGTAGCTGATTTGATCAAGTGGAAGAAAGGGTATCAGTGACTGAAGATCAGATCAGTGAAACAAAGTGACAAGACAAGGTTAGAAAAAAAAGTAAAAAGAAATGAACAAAGCGTCCAAGAAATATGGAACTATGTGAAAAGACCAAATCTACGTTTGATCAGTGTACCTGAAAGTGATGGGGAGAATGGAACCAAGTTGGAAAACACCATTCAGGATATTATCCAGGAGAAATTCCCCAACCTAGGAAGGCAGGCCAACATTTAAATTCAGGAAATACAGAGAACACCACAAAGATACTCCTCAAGAAGAGCAACCCCAAGACACATAACTTTCAAATTCACCAAGGTTGAAATGAAGGAAAAATTGTTAATGGCAGCCAGTGAGAAACGTTGAGTTATCCACAAAGGGAAGCCCATCAGACTAACAGCGGATCTCTTGGTAGAAACCCTACAAGCCAGAAGAGAGTGGGGGCAATATTCTACATTCTTAAAGAAAAGAATTTTCAACCCAGAATTTCATATCCATCCAAACTAAGCTTCGTAAGTGAAGGAGAAATAAAATCCTTTACAGACAATCAAATGCTGACAGATTTTGTCAACACCAGGCCTGCCTTACAAGAGCTCCTAAAGGAAGCACTAAACATGGAAAGAAACAACCGGTACCAGCCACTGCAAAAATATGACAAATTGTAAAGACCATCGATGCTATGAAGAAACTGCATCAATTAATGGGCAAAATAACCAGTGAACATCATAAGGACAGGATCAAATTCACACAAAACAATATTAACCTTAAATATAAATGGGCTAAATGCCCCAATTAAAAGACAGACTGGCAAATTGGATAAAAAGTCAAGACCCATCAGTGTGCTGTATTCAGGAGACACATCTCAAGACACACATAGGCTCAAAATAAAGAGATGGAGGAAGACCTACCAAGCAAATGGAAGGCAAAAAAAAAAAAAAAAAAGTAGGGGTTGCAGTACTAGTCTTGGATTAACAGACTTTAAACCAACAAAGATCAAAAGAGACAAAGAAGGCCAATACATAATGGTAAAGGGATCAATTCAATAACAAGAACTAACTATCCTAAATATGTATGTACCCAATACAGGAGCACCCAGATTCATAAAGCAAGTCCTTAGAGACCTAAAAAGAGACTTAGACTCCCATACAATAATAATGGAAGACTTTAACACCCCACTGTCACTATTAGAAAACGAGAAGAAGGTTAACAAGCAAATCTAGGACCTGAACTCAGCTCTGCAACAAGCAGACCTAATAGACATCTACAGAACTTTCCACCCCAAATCAACAGAATATACATTCTTCTCAGCACCACATTGCCCTTATTCTATAATTGACCACATAGTTGGAAGTAAAGCACTCCTCAGCAAAGGTAAAAGAACAGAAATCATAAAAAACTGTCTCTCAGACCACAGTGCAATCAAATTAGAACTCAGGATTAAGAAACTCTCACTCAAAACTGCACAACTACATGGAAACTGAACAGCTTACCCCTGAATGACTACTGGGTAAGTAACGAAATGAAGGCAGAAATAAAGATGTTCTTTGAAACCAGTGAGAACAAAGACGCAAGGTACCGTAATCTCTGGGAGACTTTTAAAGCAGCATGTAGAGGGAAATTTATAGTGCTAAATGCCCACAAGAGAAAGAAAGATCTAAAATCGACACCTTAACATCACAATAAAAAGAACTAGAGAAGCAAGAGCAAACAAATTCAAAAGCTAGCAGAAGGCAAGAAGTAACTAAGATCAGAGCAGAACTGAAAGAGACAGAGACACAAAAAACCCTTCAAAAAGTCAGTGAATCCAGGAGCTGGTTTTTTGAAAACATCAACAAAATTGATAGAATGCTAGCAAGACTAATAGAGAAGAAAAGAGAGAAGAATCAAGTAGACACAATAAAAAATGATAAAGAGGATATCACCATCGATCCCACAGAAATGCAGACTACCATCAGATAATACTATAAGCACCTCTAACCAAACAAACTAGAAAATCTAGAAGAAATGGATGCATTCCTGGACACATACACTCTCCCAAGACTAAACCAGGAAGAAGTTAAATCTCTTAATAACAGGCTCTGAAATTGAGGCAATAATTAAGAGCCTAAAAAACAAGAAAAGTCCAGGACCAGATGGATTCACAGCTGAATTCTATGAAAGGTACAAAGCAGAGATGGTACCATTCCTTCTGAAACTATTCCAATCAATAGAAAAAGAGGGAATCCTCCCTAACTCATTTTATGAGGCCAACATCATCCTGATACCAAAGCCTGGCAGAGATACAACAAAAAAAGAGAATTTTAGACCAATATCCCTGATGAACATCAATGCAAAAATCCTCAATTTAATATTGACAAACCGAATCCAGCAGCACATCAAAAAGCTTATCCACCATGATCAAGTGGGCTTCATCCCTGGGATGCAAGACTGGTTCAACATACGCAAATCAATAAACGTAATCCAGCATATAAACAGAACCAAAGACAAAATCCACATGATTATCTCAATAGATCCAGAAAAGGCCTTTGACAAAATTCAACAGCCCTTCATGCTAAAAAAAACGCTCAATAAATTCAGTATTGATGGAACATATCTCAATAAGAGCTATTTATGACAAATCCACAGCCAATATCATACTGAATGGGCAAAAACTGGAAGGATTCCCTTTGAAAACTGGCACAAGACAGGGATGTCCTCTCTCACCATTCCTATTCAACATAGTGTTGGAAGTTCTGGCTAGGACAATCAGGCAAGAGAAAGAAATCAAGGGTATCCAGTTAGGAAAAGAAGTCAAATTGTCCCTGTTTGCAGATGATGTGATTGTATATTTAGAAAACCCCATTGTCTCAGCCCAAAATCTCCTTAAGCTGATAAGCAACTTCAGCAAAGTCTCAGGATACAAAATTAATGTGCAAAAATCACAAGCATTCTTATACACCAGTAACAGACAGAGAACCAAATCATGAATGAACTCCCATTCACAATAACTTCAAAGAAAATAAAATACCTAGCAATCCAACTTACAAGGGATGTAAAGGACCTCTTCAAGGAGAACCATAAGCCACTGCTCAACGAAATAAAAGAGGACACAAACAAATGGAAGAACATACCATGCTCATGGATAGGAAGAATCAATATCATGAAAATGGCCATACTGCCCAAGGTAATTTATAGATTCAATGGCATCCCCATCAAGCTACCAATGAGTTTCTTCACAGAATTCAAAAAAACTGCTTTAAAGTTCATATGGAACCAAAAGAGACCCCCCATTGCCAAGACAATCCTAAGCCAAAAGAATAAAGCTGGAGGCATCACGCTACCTGACTTCAAACTATACTACAAGGCTACAGTAACCAAAACAGCATGGTACTGGTACCACAACAGAGATATAGACCAATGGAACAGAACAGAGTCCTCAGAAATAATACCACACATCTACAGCCATCTGATCTTTGACAAACCTGAGAGAAACAAGAAATGGGGAGAGGACTCCCTATTTAATAAATGTGCTGTGAAAATTGGCTAGCCATAAGTAGAAAGCTGAAACTGGATCCTTTCCTTACTCCTTATATGAAAATTAATTCAAGGTGGATTAGAGACTTAAATGTTAGACCTAAAACCATAAAAACCCTAGAAGAAAAGCTAGGTAATACCATTCAGGACATAGGCATGGGCAAGGACTTCATGTCTAAAACACCAAAAGAAACGGCAACA
This sequence comes from Trachypithecus francoisi, assembly GCF_009764315.1. Classification (NCBI taxonomy): domain Eukaryota; kingdom Metazoa; phylum Chordata; class Mammalia; order Primates; family Cercopithecidae; genus Trachypithecus; species Trachypithecus francoisi. The sequence continues at coordinate 74,019,148 of NW_022681472.1, read as the reverse complement.
AAAGCCACAATTGACAAATGGAATCTAATTAAACTAAACAGCTTCTGCACGGCAAAAGAAACTACCATCAGAGCGAATAGGCAAGCTACAGAATGGGAGAAAATTTTTGCAATCTACTCATCTGACAGAGGGCTAATATCCAGAACCTATAAAGAACTCAATCAAATTTACAAGGGAAAAACAACCCCATCAGAAAGTGGGCAAAGAATATGAACAGACACTTCTCAAAAGAAGACATTCATACAGCCAACAGACACATGAAAAAATGCTCATCATCACTTGCCATCAGAGAAATGCAAATCAAAACTGTAATGAGATACCATCTCACACCAGTTAGAATGGCAATCATTAAAAAATCAGGAAACAACAGGTGCTGGAGAGGACATGGAGAAATAGGAACACTTTTACACTGTTGGTGGGACTGTAAACTAGTTCAACCATTGTGGAAAACAGTGTGGCAATTCCTCAAGGATCTAGAACTAGAAATACCATTTGACCCAGCCATCCCATTACTGGGGATATAGCCAAAGGATTATAAGTCATGCTGCTATAAAGACCATGCACACGTATGTTTATTGCAGCACTATTCACAATAGCAAAGACTTGGAATCAACCCAAATATCCATCAGTGACAGACTGGATTAAGAAAATGTGGCACATGTACACCATAGAATACTATGTAGCCATAAAAAAGGATGAATTTGTGTCCTTTGTAGGAACATGGATGCAGCTGGAAACCATCATTCTGAGCGAACTATCGCAAGAACAGAAAACCAAACACCTCATGTTCTCAGTCATAGGTGGGAATTGAACAATGATATCAATTGGACACAGGAAGGGGAACATCACACACGGGGGCCTATTGTAGGGAGGGGACATGGGGGAGGGATAGCATTAGGAGATATACCTAACGTAAATGATGAGTTAATGGGTGCAGAACACCTACATGGCACGTGTATACATATGTAACAAACCTGCACATTGTGCACATGTACCCTAGAACTTAAAGTATAATAATAAAAGTTTAAAATAAAAAATAAATAAAAGTAATTGACTTGCCAAACCACTATTCAACCGATTAAGCCACATGAGTAACTAGCAAGATTATAACATTTAGATGACTATTAATTGATACCTATGCTAAGAACCTGTAATTCAAATTCAGTATGTTTGGCTTTCTAAAAGAAGAATCAAATAAATGTTGGTTTAATAAATTTGCTTCATAGCAATTGACACTGAAAAAAAAAAGGAAAAAAAGAATGTGGCACATATATGCCATGGAATACTATGCAGCCATAAAAAAGGATGAGTTCATGTCCTTTGTAAGGATATGGATGCAGCTTGAAACCATCATTCTCACAAACTATCACAAGGACAGAAAACCAAACACCAAATGTTCTCACTCATATGTGTGAATTGAACAATGAGATCATTTGGACACAGGGTGGGGAACGTCACACACTGAGGCCTGTTGGGTGTTGGGGGTTGGGAGAGGGATAGTATTAGGAGAAATACCTAATGTAAATGACGAGTTGATGGGTGCAGCAAACCAACATGTCACATGTATATCTATGTATCAAGCCTGCATGTTGTGCACATGTACCCTGGAACTTAAAGTATAATTTTTAAAAAAACTGATCAGAGGCCAAGCGGGTGGCTCACGCCTGTGATCCCAGCACTTTGGGAGGCTGAGCCGGGGGGATCACGAGGTCAGGAGATTGAGACCATCCTGGCTAACACGGTGAAACCCCGTCTCTACTAAAAATACAAAAAACTAGCCGGGCGAGGTGGCGGGCGCCTGTAGTCCTAGCTACTGGGGAGGCTGAGGCAGGAGAATGGCGTAAACCCGGGAGGCGGAGCTTGCAGTGAGCTGAGATCCGTCCACTGCACTCTAGCCGGGGCGACAGAGCGAGACTCCATCTCAAAAAAAAAAAAAAAAGAAAAAGTATCCATTCAGTTCTGCAGCATGACATGAAAAAGTGAAGAAGAGGTAGACTTGTGGGGAAAAAAGAAGAAACAAGTTACACTGGTGGGAGAGAAGAGTGAGATAGTCTCTTCTTTACGACATTGTCTTTTTGTTTTGTTCCTGCTTCTCTAGTACTCCTTCTCAGACCACTTTGCTACCCAACATTCCCTGTGAAATATTTCTAGGTGGGATTCCCCCAGGTTTATGTGACTGGCCTCTTCTCAACCTACACACCTTTAATAAGCAACCCAGTCTCTCCTGTGGTTTGAAATAGTATCTGTATGGTTATAAGTTCAAAATGCACATCTTCAACATCAGCTATTTCCTGAGCTATAGACACATGCATCCAATTCCCCATTTGACATTTACACTTGCTTCTTTCTAAATTATTGACGTCCAAAATGAAAGTTATGAGCTTCCCTTGCAAACTTCATCCTCTTCTACTTCCTCTATCTCAGTGAATGCTCCATTGCACACTCAGTTGTCCAAGCCAGAACTCTGGAGACTATCTTTTACACATCTGTTTTCAACTTTCATATCTAATTAATTACCATGTCTGAATTTATCTCTACCTTCTAGCATCTCCTGAATCCTTTCTTCATTTCCACTATTAGCCAAATCTCAAATACTTTTATCTTTTGCCTGTTCTGTCACAGGAATCTCCTAAATTGTGTTTTCATATCCCCTCTTGTCACATTTGTAAACTGGCCTGCACATGGACTGCCAGTATAGTGTTTGAAAATTATAAATATGAATATGTTTTATCCCCTTTAAAAGCCCTGAAGTAACTTTTCATTGTGTGTCTGGTAATTCTTAGCATCTCTAACTGTCTAAAATGGTCTTCAACATTTCCCCTGATTAGTACTTTAGCTTCATTGTTCCCCAATTCTTCATATTCCTTATTTATCTCTATACATTGGCAACCTTTCAGTTCTTTTATGGCCTGAAATACCCCTCTAGATCAGGCCAGTTAGTGAATCCAAAGGCACTAGGATAGGTGCCTTTATTTGTTTACAATGTCCTTTCTTCTCCACCTATGAACACATTGTCACTTTAATTATATTATTTGCTTTTTCTACTAGACTGATAAGGGCCAGGAACATGTCTGTATCAGTCTCCACTATATCTCCAGTGCTTAGTATAGTGCTGAGCACTGAAAATAAAATCAAAGATTAATTGCTGAATTGTTAAATCAACAAGGATCTAAAATACTGAGAATTTAAATTTCTTCATCAAGCTGTGATTTCAAGCTGTCGGGGAATGCGTATGCTCTTTTAAATGAAAATTCTAGTTATGTCCTCAATGGACATGGTGACTTCTATTTATAGCAAATATGATAGGAGTTTGAAAATACCATCTTTGGTGGAAAGAACCCATACAAAGATGAGAAGCTTCTTTCTGTGGGGCTAGATTAAGGCTTTGCTACAAAGCACAAGCTCTTTGTCTCAGAAAGTCCTTTCTTTAAGCTTCATTAAAATAATTTGTCACTGTGTGGGCAAAAAAATAAACATAAAACAATGAAGAGATGGAAACAGATACAAAGGTATTTATGGCTTGAAATACTCTTATAGATCAGCCCAGTTACCCAGTCCAACTAGGATAGGAGCCTTTATTCATCTTCAATGTTCTTTCTTTTCCACCTGTGAACCCATTGTCGCTAAACTAGTTCAAAACGATTGAGATACTACAAGTAAGGGATGGTGATGTCTTGGATAGGGTTAGTAGTGACAGTGGTGAGATGGAGGCCTTATTGTGAATGAACTTAGAAAGTAGACCCAATGGACACAAGGTTGTCTATAAGAAAAAGAGAAGAGTCAAACAGCTTCAAGGATTTTGGCTTGGGTAACTAGGATTGAATTGCCATTTATTGTGTTATCTTTCTCTAAGAAGCATCTCTGAGTTTAGACACCGCCAACATCATAGGTTTTCTTACTGTAAATTGTAATTTTTGGTTTCTTTGTCTATTATAGGCCTAGTCTTTATGTAAGGGAGTACAGGCCTTGGTCTTATTTATCACTGTACTTCTAGTACCTAACATATTATCTTGCAAAAGTATGTAGTAGCATCACATTAGAATCCATAAAGTAAAATAAATATATGAATTCATACTTACATAAGTAATTGAATAAATAAATGATTGATAAGGGAGAGCTTTTAAAAACGCATAGCAATTAATAAATATCTAAGAGATGAGAGAAGTGGAAAAATTGTTAGACAGAAATGACAGTAATAATTTTATAGGCAAGTGTCATTGATAACACTAAAATTAGTGAGAAAAATATTAAAATAGAAACTTGCCCTACTTTTTTTGCAACTGTTCTTCAGTCCAAAATTATTTCAAAATAAGTTTAAAAACATATGTGCTTAATACATATTTGTTAACTGGACTGATGAATAAGATATTTTTGCCTGACATCTTCAAATACCTAGAATTTCTTTCAGACTGTCTACAACAGGATTTTCCTTTCTTAATCTAGATTTCTCACTTAACTACGCTTACCTTCTTTTTCTAATTCTGCTGTTCCCAACCTTGTTGTACAGCTAGCTACTCAGTTTTCAATTGCCTTCTAATTAATATTTTCCAGATTGGCCCTCCTGCTTTATTTACAACCAGTTTGCTGCTACATGGAGATACAAAGCCTAATATTATTCTCATTCATGACACACCCAAATTCCTATGGACTACATCACAAAAGCCTTAGGTATTTATCTATCTTTACCTTTATATGTGAGATTTTTTTCTAAAGTAAAACCAAAATATTAATCTTTACAACAAAGTTCCCAAGAACAAAACAAGCCTAGATAATACCCTGACCTTTTATATGGCAGCTTTCACCAAGGAACACAACATATTTTATGGAGATGAATTGTGGTAACAAGGGTTGGCACTATAAGGCTTGTTTTTATGAAGGGATAAAATGCTGAGCCCTGAATTTGGGATTTTCATCCAACACTTACAATAAACTGGCAGCAGCATAGGTAGTGAAGTCTGTCTTCTGATCTCCATTTCCCTTCCCTCATTAAGAGTTCAAACCACTCTTCCTTTTTTGAGATTCTTAATCTATAGATTGATGGTCCAGGGTGACCGATTCTGAGAAGTCATCAGAGAAGTCTTTGCCTCGTCTTGCCTCCCATACACAGTTAAATGAGATGTGGAGGAGACTACAGATTTTCTGGTCACTCGACTCTGAGCAGCTCAGTTCTTCTACTCAGAAAGTGGCCTACAATTCATGTTTGCAGTCCGTTTGTTCTTGTTCTCAAGGAGACAGACTGTTTTTCTTTTCTCTTCGTTGGTGAAGTGCACTCTGTTATAGACACTACTTCAAAGGGAATAGTTGGATCAGGCTACCCTGAAAAATCTCTAGTAACCTGTCATAAATTTAAAAGCTTTCAGTACAGTCAATATTTTTCAAATGCTAAAGATAGGAAATGTGGCAATTTTTAAAAAATCAGCAAATGTGTTCCCTAAGGAGAACTAGTGACTTCTCCCTACTGCCAGCCCTGGCTTAGTCTAAAGAATCTTTTTCATCTTAAAAATGTTGACCATAGGAGTGAGCCAGTAGGAGCTAGCTCCGGATAGACAAGATAGATATCTAGACTATGGACCCTCAGATACATACCTAAATAAACCTACTTTTGTTCATTTTATGTCACTGAACCTTTCAAGAAGCAGTAGTGTACCAAGGATTCTTCCTGTTTTGTTTTTCTCAGACTGCAAATACTGCAACCTAACCATTCCAAAGTGAATCCCTTCTTACTTTCACGTAGAAAGGTAACATTTATCTCCACCAGAACAAAGTGTATAGAAATAAAGAAAATCTGTAAGATAGCCACTGCAAATACATTCTTTGTGAAATTTAGACAAACCAGACTGGGGTTTTATAAGAATCACCCAACAATCTTGCTAATAATACAGATTCCTTGTCTCTAATATCTGATATTCCAATTCATGGATTCAAATGCTTATCAAGGCCAGGAAATTATTACCTTGAAGAAGAGAAGGACTAAATCATATTGGTGGTTTATGAACCTGGAAAATATCTTTTGTTTTTCCTTTCATCTACACCCACCAGTCTAATCAATTTATGTCTGTTAAAGGTTTCCATATAAACTCTTGATATATGTTAGGAGTAAAACTATGTGCTAGGTGCCACATAATTATATATTACTATGTGCTCAGTGTTGCATGAGCATATATTACATTAATATATAATGATGACCTAAAGGGGCATTCAATCAGAAGGGAAGATGTACTAGAAAATACGCAATTATGTTATGGTTCATTAAAATTAGTGATAGGGGCATGCACATAGTGAAATGGAAGCCATAACAACAGCATTGAACCTAGCCTTGAGAAGTTGTACCACATTTCTAGGAGTCAGTAAACTGCTCTGGGTTCCAGAGAAACTGATTGGTTCAAATTAGTAAAGAAAACTTGGTGAAGAGGAGTAAGATGATGACAAAGTGTGCACTAAGGCCCCAGAAGTGAAAAGAATGTGATGTGAGATTTCTCATAGCTCAGCATTAAAGCAAGAGTACCAGAAGGCAATGGGTAAAGTGGTGAAGGGTGGGGTTAAAAAGTTGGAGCAGTCTCATAATCACATGTCCCTATTTGCCTGTGACAGTCCTGGTTCAGGCTTGTTGTCTAGATCAGTTTTAATAGCCTCTTCTTTCACTCTTAAAATATGATACATTTTACAACTGGACGATGCATTATGTGATTGGCCACTTATAGCCGGTCCCAAGGAGTCTAGCTTTTTGGCCAGAGGAAACTGTCTCGGCTTTCAAGGGTTTTGGCAGGATTGTGAATTGATCTGTTTTCTGGTGTGACTATCTCACTTTGGTTGCAGTATAGAAAATAGATTGTAGAGGGACAGGATTGGGCTTAGTGATGGGATTGATAGATCTGTGTCCCTGCCCAAATCTCATGTCGAATTTTAATCCCCAGTGTTGGAGGTGGGTTCTGGTTGAAGGTAATTGGATCATGGGGCTGGTTTCTAATGGTTTAGCACTATCCCTTTGGTGCTGCTCTCATGATAGAGTTCTCATGAGATCTGGTCACTTAAAAGTGTGTGGCAACTCCCCTCCCTCTCTCTTTCTCTCCTCTCATGCTACAGCCATGATTCCCCTGTATCTTTTTCCATGAGTGTGAGTGTGAGTTTTCTGAGGCTTACAACTAGAAGAAGTAAAAGCTGCTATGCTTCCTATGCAGCCTGCAGAACTATAGGTCAATTCAACCTCTTTTCTTTACAAATTACCCAGTCTCAGGTATTTTTTATAGCAATGTGAGAATGGAGAATACAGAAAATTGGTATTGATGGGCGGGGCATTGCCCTAAAGATACCTGGAAATGTGGAAGCAGCTTTCAAACTGTCTAATGGGCAGAGGTTGTAAGAGGAGTGTGGCGGGCTCAGAAGAAGACAGGAAAATGAGGAAAAGTTTGGAACTTCCTAGACACTTGTCAAATTGCTGTGACCAAAATACTGATAGTGATATGGACAATGAAGTCCAAGTTGAGGAGGTCTCAGATAGAAACGAGGAACTTACTGGAAACTGGGGCAAAGGTCACTTTTGTTATACTTTAGCAAATAATTTGGAGGCATTGTGCTCCTGCCCTAGGGATCTTTGGAACTTTGAACTTGAGAGTGATGATTTAGGGTATCTGGCAGAAGAACTTTCTAAGCAACAAAATGTTTAAGATGTGGCCTGGCTGCTTCTAAAAACTATGCTCATATGTGTGAACAAAGAAATGACCTGAAACTGGAACTTCCATTTAAAAGGGAAGCAGAGCATAAAAGTTTGGAAAACTTGCAGGCTGACCATGTGTTAGAAAAGAAAATCCCATTTTCAGGGAATCAATTCAAGCTAGCTATAGAACTTTGCATAAGTAAAAAGGAGCCAAGTGCTAATAATCAAGACAATGCGGAAATGTCCTTGAAAGCATTTCAGAGAACTTTGTGGCAGCACCTCCCATTACAGGCCCAGAGACTTAGGAGGAAAGAATGGTTTGGTGGGCCATGCCCAGGGCCCTTCCATCCTACATAGCCTTGGGACACTGCTCCCGAAATCCCTGTTGCTCCAGTACCAGCCATGGCTCAAAAGTACAGCTAAGGCTGCTGCTTTCTAGGGTGCAAGTCATAAGCCTTGGTGGCTTCCACATGGTGTTAAGCCAGTGGGTATAAAGAGTGCAAGATATGAGGCTTAGAAGCCTTTGCCTAGATTTCAGGGGATGTATGGGAAGGCCTTGATGTCTAGGCAGAAGCCTGCTGCAGTGGTGGAGCCTGCATGGAGAACCTCTCCTAAGGCAGTGTATAGGGGGAAATGTGGGGTTGGAGACTTGTTGAATTGTTGCAAAATAAAATGCTGATAGTCATATGGACAGTGAAGTTGTGGCTGAAGAGGTCTCAGATGGAGATGAGAAACTTATTGGGAACTGAACAAAGGCCACTCTTGCTATGCTTTAGCAAAGAGACTGGCATCTTTGTGCTCCTGCTTTAGAGATATGTGGAAGTTTGAACTTGAGGGAGATGATTTAGGGTATCTGGCAGAAAAAATGTCTAAACAGCAAAGCATTCTATATATGGCTTAGCTGTTTCTGAGAGCCTATGGTCATTTACATAAACAAATAAATGCCCTAAAACTAGACCTTATATTTAAAAGTGAAACAGAGCATAGAAGTTTGGAAAATTTGCAGCCCAACCATGGGATAGAAAAGAAAACCCATTTTCTGGGGAGGAATTCAAAGCTGCATAAATTTGCATAAGTAAAGAAGAGCCAAATATTAATAGCCAAGTCAATGGAGAAAATTCAGGGCATTTCAGAGACCTTTGTGGTAGCCCCTCCCATCACAGGCCTGGAGGCCTAGGAGGAAAGAATGGATTCTAGGGCAGGCCCAGGGCCCCATTGCTCTCTGCAGCCTTGGGACATGGCACCATGTGTCCCAGTCACTCCAGCTCTGGCCATAGCTAAAAGGGCCATTGCTTAGACCATAGATTCAGAGGGTGCAAGCCCCAGGCTTTGGCAGCTTCCACATGGTATTGAGCCTGCCAGGTGTGCAGAAGGCAAGAGTTGAGGTTTGGGAGCCTCCACCTAGATTTCAAAAGATGTATGAACACCTGCATATCTAGGTAGAAGTCTGCTGCAGGGGGTGGAGGCCTCATGGAGAACCTCCACTAGGGTACTGTGGAGGGAAAATGTGGGGTTGGAGCCCCCACACAGAGTCCCCACTGAAGCATTGCCTAGTGGAGCTGTGAGAAGTGGGCCACTATCCTCCAGATCACTGAATGGTAGATTCACTGCCAGCTTGCACTTTGTACCTGAAAAAGCCACAGGCATGCAAAGCCAACCCTTGAGAGCAGCTGTGGGAGCTGACCCCTGCAAAGCCATCCTGCCCAAGGTCATGGGAGCCTACCCTTTGCCCCAGTATGTCTTGGATGAGAGACATGGGGTCAAAGGAGATTATTTTGGACCTTTAAAATGTAATGGCTGTCCTGCTGAGTTTTGAACTTGCATGGGGCCTGTAGCCCCTTTCTTTTGGATGATTTCTCCCTTTTGGAATAGAAATATTTACCCAATGCCTATACCTCCATTGTGTCTTGGAAGTAACTAACTTGTTTTTGATTTTACAGGCTTGTAGGTGGAAGGGACTAGCCTTGTCTCAGATTAGAATTCTTTGGACTTTTGAGTAAATGCTGGAATGAGTTAAGACTTTGGGGGATTGTCAGGAAGGCATGATTATATTTTTGTGATGTGAGAATGACATGAGATTTGGGAGGGACTGGGGGAATTCTATGGTTTGGAGGTGAGGCCTGGTGGGAAGTGATTGGATCATGAGGATGGTTTCTAATGGTTTAGTATCATTCCTTTGGCGCTGTTCTCATGAGAGAATTCTTACAAGATCTGGTTGTTTAAAAGTGTGCAGCACCTCTCCCCTCACTCTCTTCCTCCTGCTATGGCCATGTGAGATGTGCCTGCTTCCCTTTCACCTTCTGCCATGATTGTGAGTTTCCTGAGGCTTCCCAACAACAGAAGCTGCTGTTTCCTGCACAGCCTGCAGAAGCATGAGAAAATTTAACCTCTTTTTCTTATAAATTACCCAGTCTCATGTATTTCTTTATAGCAGTGCAAGAATGAACTAATGTAGGGATATTGTTTTGTGGGCAGTTGTAGAAATACTGGCAAGAGGTGATAGTGGGTCTAACAAGATAATGACACTGTGGGTAAACAGAAAAGAATGGATTTTGAAAATACTAAGAATAAGACAGATTTACCACTTAATGTATAATCTTGGACAAGTTACTTACTGTTTCTTCCTTTGCTTATAAACATTTATGCCTCATGCCTATAATTTCAGAACTTTTTGGGGCTCAGTCTTTAGGATTATTTGAACCCAGAAGTCTGAGAATAGACTGTGCAACATACAGAGATCTCCATCTCTACCAAAAATTAAAAAATAATTAGCAGGGCATAGTGGTATGTGCCTGTTTTCCCAGCTAGTTGGAAGGCTGAGGTGGGAGGATCTCTTGAGCCCAGGAAGTTGAAGCTACAGTGAGCTGTTTCTGCCACTGCACTGTAGTCTGGATGACAGAGCAAGGGCCTGTCTCAAAAACTTTTTTCATCAATTTCTTCTTAGAACTAGCAGAGACAATTGGTTAGAATGTGCATAATTCATCCTGTGAAGCCCTCAGTGATTGTCTCTTTTCCTTCCAAGCAAGCCCTTCAATACCTACATGGTGATCTCCATAGCACAGTTCCCAGGTCTACCTCCCGTGGTCAATTCTTCATTCTCCAACATTATGTGTCCCTTATCTTTCTCCCAACTTCCTAGTCCTTATACCTCCACTTAATTCCCAGATTGCAGGTGGATGTCACCAAGGATAGCCTTATTTACTGGAATATGTGCTTGATAGTTCTAATTACTTGAAGGATCCATTTAGCTATCCAAATAAGGACAGTCACAAAAGACCCAACAAACTTTAACCTTAAAGCATATACCTCGAAACTATACGCATAAGCAGTGTGGCCTACGGACATGGTAGCCATGCATCCAGGATCTCCTGCAACAGTTTGGTCATGGGCCCTGGATTTTATTGGTTCAGAAAATATGGTATCTTTGGGCAAAAATCGCTGTGTGTTTATTTGTTTGACACAGAGTCTCACTCTGTCACTGGACTGGAGTGCAGTGGCGCGATCTTGGCTCACTGTAACCTCTGCCTCCCTGGTTCAAGCAATTCTCCTGCCTCAGCCTCCCGAGTAGCTGGGGTTAAAGACATGTGCCACCATGCACAACTAATTTTTGTATTTTTAGTGGAGATGAGTTTCTCCATGTTGGCCAGGATGGTCTCAATCTCCTGACCTTGTGATCTGCCTGCCTTGGCCTCTCAAAGTGCTGGAATTACAGGTGTGAGCCACTGTGCCCGGCCCTGATCACTGTGTATTTGAATCAGCTTTACCGTCCACCATAACTACGCCTTTCTTTTTTCACTCTCCCTTTTCTTTCATTTCTTTTTCTTTTTTTTTTTCCTTTTTCTCACTTTTACCCTTCTGCTGTATATATGATTGCCTCTAATAACACCCCCAAGCACCTTGACTTTTTTAGTTTGGTTTTAGGGTGCTTCTCCACAAAGGGAGGCTTTTTAAGTCAATCCCTTTCCTGAAGTATGACATCCTTCCTTTCTTGTCTCTGTGCTTATTTATGCTAATATTTTACCCGTAAAAGCTCTGTGTCTGAGTTGATTCTCCTGAGCTGAATTTCCATATTCTCCAAGGAGTGCTTTCATTTTGTACTTGAGCTTGAACTTGGCACTCTCCTTCCCTCTCTTCTCCCAATTTAAAATTGTCCTCACCATGGACAATATCCAGCCTGATATCTTTCTTGCTTTTCATTATTATTTGAGTTACTTCTCCTCTCGCTAATTGGTATTTGTCCTTAAATCTGAAGGTCACCTATATTCCTGGTTTATCTCTAAGTAAAAGTACAGGAAGAAAAATTGTAGAATTCACTCTAGTATCCTAGAATTCTGAATATTTATTTTTTCTTAATTTGTAAAGGTAGTTAAACAATGTACAGTTATTGGTGGAACAATTCAGTATGATGTATTTTCTGTGGTTTGAATGTATTTCTTCCAAAATTCTGATATTGTCAATGTGATAGTATTAAAGAATGGGTCCTTTCAGAGGTGATTAGGCTATGAAGGCTCCTCCCTCCTTACCAGAATTAAGGACCTTGTGAAAGAGGTGTCATGCAACATTCCACTAGCTTGCTCTCCTGTCCGTATGCCATGAGAAAACATGAAGTTCCTCCTCTCTGGAGGATGCAGTCCTCACTAGACAACAAAACCTGCTGGTGCCTTGAATCTTGGACTTTCTGGAGCTTTGAATCTGGAACTTCCCAGCTTCCAAAACTGTGAGGAAATAAATTTCCACTCATTAGAAATTACTCAGTCTCAGCTATTCTATCATAGCAACAGAAAAAGTCTGCATTCATTCAGGCTATGGGTCATAAAACATAGTACAGGATACTTTTTTTCTTTCTTTTAAAAATACTTTGGTTTCAGAGAAGTTTTAGGTTCCAGTAAAATTGAACAGAAGGTAGGGAGCTTTCTTATCTGCCCTCTGTCCTCACATTCCCCATCAGAATGGTGCATTTGTTATAACTGATGATCCCACTTTACTATACCATAATCACCCATTGTCGACACTATGGTTCATGCTTGGTGTTTTACATTCTATAGGTCTTGGTGAATATTTAACGAAATGTATTCATCATTATGGTATTATACAGAGTATTTTCACTGCTCTAAAATATGCTTTGTGGTCCATTGATTTGTCCCTCCCCATCCCCCGCTACATCTGGCAACTAGGGGTTTTTTCAATTTTAATTTTTTATTTTTGCTTTCTCCATAGGTTTGCCATTTCCAGAATGTCATGTAGTTTGAATTATATAGTATGTAGGATTTTCAGATTAGCATTTTTTTAACTTAGTAATATAAATTTGAAATTACTCCTTGTGTTTTTGTGACTTGGTAGCTCATTTCATTTTAGCATTGAATAATATTTCATTGTTTGGGTGTACCAGAGTTTAGCTATCCACTCACCTACTGTAGAATATCTCAGTTGCTTCCACACTTTAGCAATTATGAATACAGTTGCTATAAACATTTGTTTGCATGTTTTTGTGTGGACATAAATTTTCAACTCTTTTGGGTAAATATCAAGAAACACAATTGCTAGATTGTATAAGAATATGTTTAGTTCTGTAAGAAACTGCCAAACTGTCTTCCAAAGTGGATGTCCATTTTGCATTCCCACAAGTAAGAAGTGAGTGTTCTTGTGGTTTTGGATTTTCATCATTCTAATAGGTGTGCAGGGGTATCTCATTGTTTTAATGTGCATTTCCCTAATGACATATGATGTGGAAAATGCTTTCATGTACTTATTTGCAATGTGTATATTTTCTTTGGTGAGGTGTCTGTTTAGGTTTCTGATTCATTTTTTAGTAGGATTGTTTATTTTCTAATTGAGTTTTAGGAGTTTATTGTATATTTGAATAAGAGCTCTTTATGAGATGTGTTTTTTACAAATATTTCTCTCAGTCTGTGATTTATCCTTGCATTCTCTTCTCATTATCTTTCACAGAGCAGAAATATTTAATTTTAATGAAGTCCAGGTCATTTATTTCTTTCATAAATCATGCCTTTGGTGTTGTATCTAAAAAGTAATTGCCAAACCCAAAGTCATCTAGATTTTCTCCTATGTTATAATCTAGATGTTTGTAGTCTTACATTTCACATTCAGGTCTGCAATCCATTTTGAGTTTTTGAAGGGTGTGATGTCTGTGTCTAGATTCAATTTTTGTGTGTGTATGGATGTCCAGTTGTCCCACTATCATTTGTTGAAAATACTGTCTTTTGTCCATTGTATTGCCTTTGCTTCTTTCTCAAAGATCAGTTGACCATATTTATGTGAGTCTATTTCTAAACTCTCAATTCTGTTTCATGGATTTATTTGTTTACCCTTTCACCAATACTACACTGTCTTAATTACTATGGTTTCATAATAAGCCTTAAAGGTCATGTAGTATTAGTCTTTCAACTTTGTTCTTCTCCTTCAATGTTGCATTGGTGATTCTGGGTCTTCTGTCTCTCCATATCAATGTTAAATTAATCAATGTCCATAAAACTAAATTGCTGAGGTTTTGCTTGGATTTCCATTGCTGGGGTTTTGATTGGGAATCCATTGATAAGATTGGAAAGAACCAATATCTTAACAATATTGAGTGTTCTTATCTATGAACATGAAATATTTCTCCAATTTATTTGGTTCTTCATTGATTTCTTTCATCTGAGTTATATAGTTTCCCTCTTTTAGATCTCGTATATATATTGTGTGATTTATACAGAAGTATTTAATTTTGGGGTGCCACTTCAAATGGTATTGTGTTTTTAATTTTAAAATCCATTTTTTCATTGTTGACATATAGGAACATATGACTTTTGTATATTGACCTTTGTATCCTGCAACTTCACTGTAATCACTTATTAGTTCCAGGAGTTTTTGTTGATTCTTTCAGATTTCTTACATAGATGATCATGTCATCTGTAAACAAAGACAACCTTATTTCTTCCAATCTGTACACCTTTCCTCTCTTCTCCTCTCCTTTCCTCTCTCCTCTCCTCTCCTCTCCTCTTTTCTCTTCTCTTCTCTTGTTTTCATTATCTAGCACTTCTAGGATGATATTAAAAAGGAGCGGTAAGAAGGGATATTCTTGTCCTGTTCCTGATTGTAGTGGGAAAACTTCTCATTTCTCAACAATATGCTGCTTTTTGTAGTGAAACTTAATGACAGCTAAACAAATAAAGTAAAGCCTTCTTTCCCCAAACCTAGCTAAGATTGCTATTGTTTAGTCACACTAACCTTCCCTCTGTATAAGTAATCCTTAAAGTAAAGAGAAATCTTTGTGGAAAGAGATGGAACAGGAGCATAGTTGTACAATTGCCTTCCTTAAGCCCCTTATTCATTTTCACAAATATTTATTGTTTGTACACTGTGTACTAGGCACTGCTCAAGGCTCTGGAAACAGTGAAAAAGAAAAAAGTTATCTCTGCACTTTAGGGACTTATACTCTAAAAGGAAGTGATAGGCAATAAATAAGCTATGAATGGTCATCATAAGAGTGGTAGAAGAAGCTACCAAGGTGTTATGAGAGAAAATAATGGGGTGTGGACTATGTGAGATTGGATAAGCAGAGGTGTCTCTGAGAATATCATATGGACCAATTTGCAAAGAGCCACAGAAAGAGCTTTCTAGGTAGAGAGAATGACTTGTGCAAAAGCCCTGAGATATGAAAGAACTTGACAAGTTCAAGATACAGAAATAAGTATGACATAGCCAAATGGAAGTAGGAAAGGGGAGAGTGGCATGGAGCAAAATTGGAGAAGCAACAAGCCAAAAACTGAAATGAGAATAGAAATGTCCAGGCAGATAATTTGGAAACTGAATAAAAGAGTGAAGTTTCCTTTCATGAGAAGATGGACATAATCAATCACTGTTGCTATCTTTATACAACTCTTGCCCTTTTCCTCCTAAACCTAAAACTGTCTTGTCACCATTGGTTTGCCCCATCTGAAGAGTGGTATATGAGTTGCCTTGTCTAACTTAGACCTGCTTCCATTGATTTTACTCAGGCAAATTCTCTGTTTTGGAGGCCATGGGAAGACACTTCTCATATGCAAATAGGGTAATTATTCAACAAAAGTGGCCTAATTTAGTGTAGACAAACATGTTAAATGTTATCCATTCTCCCTTGGGGTATTTTGCGATCAAAAACTTTCCCTTTGGTTTATGTATTCACACAGATTTGAAAGCAAACAATCTGGATGATTCTGATTCATTTACATTCCACTCATTACCATGTCATTCTTTTACAGTAGTTTGATGTTTAAAAACCTTTTGTGACTTATTTACCTAAAAAAAAATTTTAAAAGGTATTTTTAACTCTTTTTGTTCATAAGAACAGGAAATATTATAAACACAAAAACAGAAAAGACCAATTCCAGATTTCAGTTTACAGCATAAAAATTTATGATGCTGGTTTAAGTTTCAAGAGTGAGGAAAATCAGACTTTGTTAACATGAACAATGGGTGTCTTTTACATAGAGTAGAAGACTACAGCATATCATTGAGAGGTAAGAGTTTCACTCTGTTTATTTCTTTAATTCAGTAAGCTGTTGAATTTCAGAGGTACCAGACCTTTAGAAAAAAAAAAAGTCATCAAATTACATACTGACAGTGTTTGAAGAGACATTATAAAAGGTCATTTTATTGGGTAAGGCCCTGCTGTTTGCATGTGACAGAGAATTCACTAGACTGGGCTTAAACAAAATAAAAAACTAATTGGTTTAGGTGGCTGAAAAACTCAGAGGTAGAGTGGGTTTCAGGTATGGGAGAATTTAGAGATTCAAACAGTGTCATCAGAACATGTCAAATACACAATGTCAAAGACAGTTCTATGTGCTTCTACCTCTGATCTATGGTTTCCTCTCTTGTCTTCATGTGATGGGAAAATGTTTTTAAGTAACTTGAGACCATGTACTCCTAGTTTCCTGAGGCCCGATGGGGGATTAAAATGATATGCACATGCTCCTCTCTCAGTAATTACATCAAAACTCCCTAGGTGTCTGATTGGGTCAAGAGTTCATTTATGAGCCAATCACTGTGCTTGAAAGCTGTGGTTTTCTGATTTCTTAGGGCCGAGTTATGAGGAACTAAGGGTTTGAGTGAATTCTACTTGAAGCACTGGGAAAGAAACAGGGGAGGAGATATTGCAAAGGAAACTTGAGGTATCATCCCCAGAGGAAAAGATGACGAATATTGGATAGTAAAACAAATAACCCAACCAGCAAACAAAGTGAAACAAAAATGTCCATTGCACACCTACTGCCCCTATTCCTCTGATGTTCGAATCTCTTGATTGGTAAAGTGAAATCGCCGCCTGGATGGACATCCTAGCTTTGTCGTAAATTACCTAGGTGATGTGGCTGAATCCCTTCACTTCTCTGTGCCTCTGTATCCTCATTTCTAAAAGGCAGGGATTGAACTCGATGCTCTCTCCAAGTTTTCTTCCAGCTCTGAAATGGTAATGATCCCAAGCTTGCCAAATGAGAATGAGAAGATTCCCCTGGCCTAAGATTTCGTGGAAAAGAAAACGGAAGCAGGCCCAGGTGCAGGGCAGAAAAGGGAGCCAGCAGACCCTGGGCCATAGAGCGAAGGAAGCAAAAAAGAATTCTCAGGAGAGCAAGGTCAACTCCAGGACAGGACATCTCTCTGCAAGCTGAGGAGCACCCTCCAGTCACCGCCGATTGCTCTATGAGCGAGTGCACTCGAGCGGTGGTGATAGTTGCCATAGAGAGGGATAAATAGACTGTTGTTTGGTGCAATAACTTGGTTTCCACCAGAAAGTTTCACACTCAAAATAAATATTACATATGGCTCCCATCAGCAGTGCCTAATCCAGAAAGAAAAACATATACTTTCTGAGGTGTTATAAGTGTTATAATTCTACATGTCCATAATCTCTCATCTAGAGGCTTTGAAGTCATATGTGTTTTGGAATTCAATTTTTTTAAATTCTAAAAAGCAAGTAGAAGACACATATCATTTATGATATCAAAAGTGGGATACAGTGTAGCACCCTTTAATCATATATATTGCTATTACTATAGTAAAATGTATGAATGTTTACACTGAGAGAGAAAGATTACAAATAGTTTCCCATTAGTTCAGGTCATGTTGAATTTTTTCAAAAATTCAGTTTCCAGAGCTTTCTGGATTCTAGAGTAGTGGACAAAGGATCTGTAGGCACCAGAGGTGATTGAGATCATCTTGGATAAAATAAAGAAGAGAGATGGAATCTGGAATGTCAATGAATAAGTTGAATTGTTTTTATTAATGTTAAGGTACATGGAATTGACCTCCTTGTCTTTTTCCTCTGTGCGAGTCTATAGTAGGTGTTTAATAACTATTTGTGAAATGAATACTTCCTATCCATTTTTGGCTCACAGGTTGTGTTTTCATCTCACTGTTCCACTCTCTCTACTGAATGGTCACATGACATTCATGAATGGCCTCTATAGCATTTGATGGTTAGAGCGTTCTCCCTGGGTCTCTCTTTTACTGATTTTCATAAAGCCACATTGTATCTCAATCTCTGGAGGGTCCTGCTTGATTTCTCTCTTGGGCTACTTTCCCTCCGCCTGCTCCTTGTTTATTGGTGTTCGCTACTCTTGTTCCTCTGCATATTTTTCATTGGTAAACTGCATAGATTACTCACTTAGGATTTTTGTGATAGATAACCCTAAGTGGATAATCTGTCGCCCAGGCTGGAGTGCAGTGGCGCAATCTCGGCTCACTGCAACCTCTGCTTCCTGGTTCAAGTGATTGTCCTGCCTCAATCTCTTGAGTAGCTGGAATTACAGGCACACACCACCACACCCAGCTAATTTTTGGATTTTTAGTAGACGGGGTTTCACCATGTTGGTCAGGCTGGTCTCGAACTCCTGACCTCGTGATTCACCTGCCCCAGCCTCCCAAAGTGCTGGGATTACAGGTGTGAGCCACCATGCCCAGTCACTTATTTGGATTTTCTAAGATCGGGAGTTATGGTCGACAAGATGTTTCCCAAATCAAATATGCTAATGAGTTACAGATCAAATGTATTATGTTCCCCTCCTTCTCTTTTTCCACTTCCCTCCCCATTACCATACACACACACACACACACACACACACACACACACAGCATGCCTCAGTGAAAACTATCACCCTCTATTCAGGTCCCCAAGACAGATTCCTGAGTTACGAAGTTTGATCTATTGCACAGTATCTAGCTTATATCTTTTTTTATATATTTCTTTTTCTCCATCATTTACTCTGTGACTATCTTAATTCTGAACTTCGTCATCCTTTGCATAAATTACTCAGTGGCCTCCTAACTCACTTTCCTGTTTCTAGTTAACAATCTCTATAATTCATTATCTCCATTACTATTACAGACACTTTTCTCAAAAATCTAATCAAGTCATCACTGTGCTTCAAGTCTGTGATTTTCCTCACCCTCAAGATCAAATCCAAACTCCATTATTTGATTCTACACTCCATATCACCTGGCCTCTAATTTCTAGACTCACTTTTGGTTTTCATTCTGTGTCCCAGTTGTAGGAAATTATTTATAGCTCTCCAAACATGCTCAAACCATTTTGTCTTGTTTCTTTGCACATGGTATCCTCATTTTCTAAAACTGCTTATCCTCTCAAATAACTAATTTATATTTATGATTCAGACTCAGCTTAGACACCTGCTTCTCCAGGAAGTTTCCAGCTGATCATGCTCAGCTGGAATCAGTATCCTCCTCTGCACACCTATAGCACACTGTTTATAATCCTATTATAAATACTTTATAATGTTGATTTTCTTTCATAAGATTGCTGGCTTTATGTCAGCAGAGGCCAAGAAGTTTATATCCTCATTGTCTAGAATAATCTCGGACCCATTTTTGTCAATAAACTTTTGTTGAATGGAGGAATAAATGAACACACACACACACTCCTCTTTCTCACATATTAAGGCTCTCATAAAGCATTCAGTATGTTTTTATTTCCCTGAAGTTTACATATTGACTCATTACTGCTAAGAAACGCTGTTCTGATTTTTGTGATTCAAACTAGTAGCGTGTCATTCAGATTAAGTAAGATTATAAGCAGTAATAAACAATCTCTAATCTTAGAGGTCATATGGCCTCAGTTACGTGGGCCCCAGGCAGGACAAGCCTACTATGTGCCTAGAATCCTGGAACATTTATAATATTTGATGGCCAGCAGAACTTTAGATATAAAGACCTTTAATTTGTTTTATCACATTTAAAACTTTACATTTATGAAAAAATACACTGTTTAACATCACAGGTTGATTTTGAAAAAGCACCTTCTAGATTGATATGAATTTGTTTGATTTTTCTTCTCTTTCCATATCAGCATGTGAAGTATTTACTTTCTGAGCCTCTAAATTGTAAACACTCACCCTGACGGCCACATGTCCCATCACCAAGGGAATCCTTCCTTCCTCTCCCTGCTGTCCTTGCCCTGGCCTTCATCTCTTCATGTCTGGAATATAGCATTAGCTTGCTGACTGTTCCGTCTCCCCTCTTTCATTCTGCTCCTACACAATGCAGCTTGAATAATCCCATTAAAATATCCTTAGGATTTCAGTGTTTCACCAGAGGTTGCAGAATAAAATATTAAGCCTACAGCTTATCACCCAAGGCCTGTTATAATTTGTTCCCCACCTCCACTGTGACCTCATTTTCTCATTATCTCCTTGTGAAAGTCTTTAGCTCATGCAAAGGACACCCCCGCCCCCCCCTCCTTGAGCCTTCACTTTCTTATCTGTACTGGTTTAAAAATGACAGTCCCTGTCTCATAGCCTTGTCATGAAGACTGAATAAAATGATAAATAAAAAGCCCTGATCACGCAGTCCTGACATACAGTCAGCCCTTTATATTATTGTGACACGCTGTTAAAAATACATTTTACCCCTTTCTGGCACTCCCATTAGAAATTCCTTGTTAATTAGCAGTGCCTTTGCAGTATTCCAAAATCGTTCTTATTGTTTAGGATTCTCTGAGAATAAAGAGTTTACCAACAAGACACAAATGCCAATCATTCATACCGAAAAACTCAATAAATGGCTATAACCAAATTCTTTGCAATAAGTGATTCCGGTTCTTATCCGAATGATGGCATATTTTTCTACTCCTTAGTCTTGCTAGGTTTCACTTTGACTACCAACAGTTAAGCAACCCCTCAGTGGTGTTATTACCTTGAAGATCAAATAATCTGCCTTTTTAGCTGCTAGAGTCCCCTCGTGGGCTAGCTCCATTACACCTTTGACATAAGAAATTGCAAAAATCTTTGGTTACCTCTGGGGCGCGATGGTGTATTATAAAACTATGCTTTGTAGGATTAAGGGTGTTCAGAGGTTGTTACACCCAGCCAGTGGTGTACCTGCTGAGAACATGGATTGGGGGCTGGTACACTTGTTGATTCCTTATAAATGCACCCTGATTTGAATTTCTGGGAAATGGGCTGTAAAAGTGATTCAGTGCTGTATAAAGAGTACTGGACTAGGAGTCTGAAAACCTGGCTTCTGAGATCTGTGTAGAACTAATGGTATGCCCCTTTAGCATCAGTTTATTTCTTGGTAGAATATGAAAAAAGTAATATCTGTTTCCTTAGAAGACTGTTGTAAAATAACAAATCATGTTTGTGAAAGTGTTCGGTTAAAACTGATCATTTTATTTCTGCGTTAAATTTACACATACAAAATGCAAGACAATATGCAAATAACCTAAGAATAGCTGTTGGTACATTTATGGTATTTGCTGAAAATATTTTTTAGAACCAAATTCGGTCCCTAAGAGGTAACTGCTACACATACTTAGAATCAACTGCAACTAGTAATGAGAACATTATTTTTTTTTGCTATTGTTTTTCATTGTTTATGGTATTCACATTCCTAAAGGGAAGGAAAGTATGTATAAGAAGATTTTATATAAAGAAATAAATTTGAGAAATAGGACTATCTGGGGGAGGGGGGTGTCAAAAATCCTGAAGTTGAATTTTTACCTTTTAATATTGAAAACTGGCATGTTAGGTAAAAGTCAGAATTATTGGACTTCTATTTGTATTACCAGAGCAAAGTAAAGGCTTAGCTACTCTTTGGAAGGAAGTCACTGGTTAGCATCCGGCTGGTTTGTTCAAAATAATGACAAAAACAGCAGCAGCAGCTCCTGCTTCAATTCTTTCTTCTCAGTAAGATCAGAGCAGTGATGATTTTGCTGGGGGAAAAACTGATCCAGAAATTATGAGACTTGCCCCAAATCTTTTCACTGAGCCAAACTATAAAACAAGTTCTACCTGGCTCTAAACCCTATGTTCTTTTTTTTTTTTTTTTTTTTTTTTTGAGACGGAGTCTTGCTCTGTCGCCGGGGCTGGAGTGCAGTGGCCGGATCTCAGCTCACTGCAAGCTCCGCCTCCCGGGTTCACGCCATTCTCCTGCCTCAGCCTCTCCCGAGTAGCTGGGACTACAGACGCCCGCCACCTCGCCCGGCTAGTTTTTTGTATTTTTAGTAGAGACGGGGTTTCACTGTGTTAGCCAGGATGGTCTCGATCTCCTGACCTCGTGATCCGCCCGTCTCGGCCTCCCAAAGTGCTGGGATTACAGGCTTGAGCCACCGCGCCCGGCCAACCCTATGTTCTTTTAAAGGAACCACCTGATAAAGCTGGTTGTGAGAAAAACTGTGACTTCAATGAAGAAGGCAAAGACAAAAATAGAAAGTTTACTATAAGATGTAGCCTTCTTTCTTTTACTTTTGCTCCTTGCACGGAATGTCTGATGGCCTTAAGCCTGTGTTGTTATTAATAACTCAATCACTGCTAAGGTTTTTTAGTGAAAAGTAAAAGAGCTATGCCCAACCTCAGTAGAAGAAGCCAAGCTTTGCAAATGGAGCCCAGTTTACATGTTCCGAAATTGTATTTTGATTAACAGAAATATATTGCAAGGTGTTGAAAAATAACTTTTAATTATAACACAGTGAGTATCTCAAGGACACGAAAGACACTGATGTTTTCCATCTGATTCACACTCAACCTCCTGCTTCATGGAAATTTGCATTCTGATTATATTGATCTGTGCTTTTAATTTATTTCTGATTACGTTTATTGCCATCTGTGCTTTTAATGGGTAAGCTTTGGCTAGTGCCTTAAAAGGAGCCATAGCTCTCTGCTGTTATTTAGAACAGCATGTTATATATGGCTTTAAAATTTGGGTTTTCATGTTACCCTGAGGAGAAGGGACTCAAGGGTACCTTATATTAAAATGGAAAATCTTTTTGAAGTTTCCCACCGTCAGCAGCTGCCTACAGTCTCTAAAATGTACTCTGACTGCCCTCTCCTGGTTGGATGTAAGAATAGCAAGAAGAGCAGTTGCGAACATTGGTTTTAGCATTCATTGCATGCTCTTTGACTAATCTAATAGAAATGGAAATTACCTAGTGATCAAAAGAGAAAAACAATGGGGCAGAAAAAGAATTCTCAGATGTGACTCTGCAGTGCAAACATAAATCCTGACTCAACAGATTCCATGAAAAAGCACCCCAATCTTGGACTAAAGTCTGGCTTTAGGACCATTTGGTTGATAGGGTTGTCCCACAGTTATCTGTCATAACTGGTCAGATCTCATCCAAGTTCTGGATAGGTTTGGTTTCAGCGTCATAAACTGTAGGTCAGAACCCAATGGAAGCTGGGGGCACCAATGTTGCATTTGTTTTAATTCATTTATGTATTTTGTAGCCTGGTGCCCTGTGGGGTGTCTCAGTGGCAGATAAAGAGACTGATATCAGGTTGAAGTGCAAAAACAGAGGTAGCTGGAGAACCATGGAAAATGTTGTGTTTTTCATTGTAAAACACTCCAGCATTTCTCCAGCATTCATCTACCAAATTCATGACTGTGATAAAACCTAAAATGAATGTATCTACTCAACTCTTTGCTTCTGGTTCAGAATTCTGATGTTTAAAAATGCTTTGGATACCAGTATATCCTGGTCTTTTGGACCAGATTTCTTGGGTTTGAAATGCGTCTGTGCTCCGACATGTGTTACCTTCCATAAGTCCCTTAATCTCTGTGTCTTCAATTTCCACATCTGTAAAATGGTGATCATGAAAGCATGTGCTGGATTATTGTTAAGGTTAAATGTGATACATTTAAAATTCTTAGATAAGCAACTAACACAGAATAAATGCTCAATAAGTGAGAGCTGCTTATGTTATTCTGTAGTCAAAAGAGGGGTAGGATCAGTAACTTGTTAAACCCTCCATTAGGCAGAGGAACCATAAACCATTCCTTGCCACCAACGTATCTAATATCTAATAGAGATTCGATGTGTCTAGTAGAATAACATTGACCTAAAATACTCTATGGATCTTTGTTCCTCTCCTGAGATCTGCTGTATATACCTTCTTTCCTAATTGTGACCCACACAACACACAAATGGAGATTTTTTTTCTGCTGCTGTTTTGAAGTAGAAGAAATTCTTCATTTAAAATATCTTCAGGCCAAGTATCCAATGAATAGCTCAAAGTGTCAGAAGTAACTTGAATTTTTATAGGTTTATGGGAAATTTTCTGAAAGGATTATATAACTGTTCCTTTTATCTAATGATGGACAGGAAGAAAAACTTCACTATTCAGATGGTAGGGAGAACACAAATTCACAATGACCAGGCAATGGTAAGTACCCCTTGAGTGCTCCACTCGCTGCAGAACTCCAACAGGAGCTTGCCTTCCACTTAGCATCATTCCAGCAGTTCTGACTAAAGAAGACTGGACACATAATTATACTATATCAGATATGCACCTTTGCTCTTAAATCTGTTAGCAAAAATGGAAAAGGAATAGGAATTTCTGACCATTCTTTATTTCAGAAATAAAGAGATAGTTGTGAACTAGAATGTTGCCAGGTTAGAATACCAGGTCAGGAAATACCTGGCAGGAGATTAGGGGATTATGAGAGTAAGTTAGTGGAGAGAAAGGAAGGTAAACTTAAAAATAGGACCTGCTACCTCTAAGAGCCTATGAATAAACTGCTGTATGCTTCTGAAACAAAGCATTAGAATTCCTAGACTAGAGTGATCTAGCCAAGACAGTTGAACAGACTCTTCCAGGGCAGTTGGGAAAACTTCAGCATTCATAGTGCTTAGGTAAAAAAAAAAAAAAAAAAAAAAAAATAGTGTATAGATAAAGAAAGAAATAAAGAGAAATAGTTGGTCAGGTGCAATTTGGTTCAACGTAGCTTCAAGTCTCATAGGACAAAGCTCATACTCCTCAGCATGACACAGAAGGGTCTTCATAATGGGCTCTTGCTAGCAACTGTAGAGTCATCCCTGCATCCATTATCATCTTACCCTCCACGCTACAGCTGCATCGAACCACCTTCCTTCCTGAACACATCATCTCTTTTTCTTTTAAGCCTTTCTGAGTCATTCTGCCAGGAATGCCCTTTCCTTATTTTCTTGATTGACTCTAATGTATCTATCAGATCTCATACATGTCATTCCTTACTCCAAGACCCAGTTAATTAACCTTTCCCTGTGCTTCCAATAGCATCTTATATTTATATTTAAAATTAACTTGCTCTATGTTAATTGTACGTTTATTTGTAGATCTCCCTACTTAGGGACAGTTGTTGGGTCTTATTCACCATTATAGCCTCATCTCTTGTACAATGTCTAGCGTACAATATATTCTCAATATGTATTTTGAACAATTGAAAGGATTCCCTTACTTTCTCTAAGAATCATGCAGAGCTTCCACTTGAGAAGTTCTCTGAGTGGTGATTTCACTTTAGTGGTGTGGTAAGCTTTGGATATTGCTTTAACGAAATGTTAAAGAGTCTAAAAGCTCTCAGGTCAACGACCAACCTAGAACTCTTTTCTCTTTCTTTAAAACATTCTCGCCAGTGTGTAATTTTTCATTATTTGTATACATCAGCTGCCCCAAAGCAAGCTGACATTTAGCTTTAAATACGAACTGGTGGTATACTAAAGCATGTTATATTCCAAAAACATTCATGCCAAATACATGATTGCTGAATTTAGAACAGTGGACAATATGAGGAGCTTCGACTCACATGGTTCTTGAAACTTCATGGGGGTCTTTTACATTCATTGTCCCATTAAACTCTCACAATGGTCCCTTCCAAGCGGGGATTATACTTTCCCATCTTATAGAGAAGGATATTATGATTGCTTTGTAGCTTTTCCAGGCTTATCCAGTAAATAAGTGGGTGCCAGAGTTGACAGCCCTAAACGTTTTAAACTTGGATCTTTATCTGAATTCCAGACTTGTATATCCAACTACCTTCTCAACATGGATGTGTAAGGAATCTCAAACTTACAAACAAATTTGACATATTTGTTACAGTTTGAACTGTGTCCCCCAGAAAGGTATATGGAAGTCCAAACTCACGGGACCCAGGAATCACCTTATTTTTAAATAGAATCTTTGCAGATGCAATTAAGTTAAAATGCAGTCATTAGGATGAGCCCTAATCCAATTTGACTGGTGTCTACATAAGAAGAAGAGACAGAGACATGCAGAGAGAATGCCAGGTGACAATTTAGGCAGAGATTGGAGTGATGCAGCTGCAGGCCAAGAAATGTCAAGGATTGCAAGTCACCCCCAGAAGCTAAGAGGTGAGAGAGGGTTCTATAAGAGTCTCAGAGGGAGCAAGATCCTGTTGACACCTTGATTTTAGACTTCTGCCCTCCAGACCTGTGAGAAAGTATTTCTGTTGTCATAAGGTACCAGATTGTGGTGTTCTGTTAAGGTAACCTTAAAAAAAAAATGCAATGTTTAAAACTTAACTCCTGATTCCCCTCCAAAACATGTTATCTATATGCAAAGTGACCCCCAAATGCAGAAGAAGCTGAGAAATCAAAGAACAAGATAGACAAATCGTGTTTGTCAGTAGAGGATGATTTACTGGGGATGTTATGAACAGAGGCATACTCTTGGACAGCAGTAAGACAGGTAGACCTCCACATCATGACTCCCCAGACCTAGGGCTGTGTACTATAGAGAAAGGGTATACATGCTCAATAGAGACACTTCAAGACAACCTTCCAGAAGAGGCAAGAATGCTATGTGAATCATAGCCTATAGTTTATGTGATAACATCAAGTTTGTTTTGATCTAGGATAGAATTCATGGAGAATACTAAGGACAGTAAATAAAGTAGGAATCAGGCATTTCCAGAACTGGGACAAGTCACATGTCTACATGGTAGATTAGTATCCAAGATGAGGTCACCTTTGCCTGCACATACCTCCTGCCATAGTCTCTTACAAAGCAGTAAATGGCAACTTCATCCTTGGTCTTAATCTTGTTTTCTCTCTTTTGCTCACACTCCATACTCTATCTGTGAATTCAATTAGCTTTACCTACACAACATATCTACACTCTAAGCACTTATCACCACCTCCACTGCTGACACTGAGGTCTCGCCCATCATCATCTCTCTCCTGGTCTATTTCAGTAGCCTCTTCATGAGTGTCCCTGTTCCTCCTTTTGTTTTCCTACCATCTATTCTCAAGCCAGCAGCCAGCACTGTCCTGTTAAAACATGTCAGATTATACCACATCTCTGTTCAAAACTCTGAAATGTCTTCCCACATATCTCAGAAAAATGTAGGGTCCTATCATCTGATGTCAAGGTTTTATGTGAGCTGCATCCAATAGCATAGCTTCCTGCCTCATCTCACGCCATTCCTCCTACTCACTTCTTTCTAGATACACTACTTTCTTTGCTGAACTTGATCACATTACCATGGTCTCAAGTCAGTCCTTCTAAAGGGTTCTTCCTTCTCCTAGACACCTACATGACTCCTTCCCTCCCTCAACTTCAGAATTCTGCTCATTGCTTCCAAGTTAGGCTTTCCTTTCTACCTTATTTAAAATTGCAATTCCCTCTTCCCTGGCATGTCCACACTCTTTACCTTACTTTGCTTTTTTCCTTAGCACTCATGAGTATCTAATACTTCATGTATGTACTTTACAATTATGTCTTACCCCTCTCCATATACCAAAATGGAAGCCCTATGAAGACAGGGACATAATTTTCTTCCCTCTCTATCTCTGGAGCATATAGAACACATAGTACACATAGGAGTTCAATTAACTATTTGCTGAATTATGTGGATGAATGAAAGATCTCTTAAATAAGTCTCCTACTTTTTCCATTATACACAAATGAGAAAAAATATGTAGTGCAAAACAAATGACTGATATGGTTTGGATGTGTGTCCCCTCCAAATCTCATATTGAAATGTGATCCCCACTGTTAGAGGTGGGGCCTAGTGGGAGGTGTTTAAGTTGGGGGGGTGGATCCCTCATGATGGCTTGGTGCTATCCCCTTGGTGGTGAGTTCTTACTCTATGAGTCACTATTACAGCTGATTGTTTAAAGAGATTGGCACCTTCTCCTCTCTCTCTTGCTCCCTCTTTTGTCATGTGATACATCTGCTTTGCATTTGCCTTCCTCCACGATTGCAAGCCTCCTGAGGCCCTCACCAGAAGTAGATGCTGGCACCATGCTTCTTGTACAGTCTGCAGAACCATGAGCCAAATAGACCTCTTTTCTTTATAAATTCACCAGAACTTCTTTAGAGTAATGCAAAATGGATTAACAATGACAAAAGTACTCAGCTTTTTAAAAATGAGCAAGTACGCTCAATATTATTTATTTACACTCCCCCAAATTACCACACATGACATAGTTTAACAATTTAAATATCCATGTTTGATTTACCTGAAATGACCAATAGATTCAAAAGTGGAGAGGTTAAAAAAAAAGGAGGAGCACTTTTATATTTTATCCAGACAAGAGTGTTATTAAAATATGAACAAATACCACAAGTAAATTTAGGACTAAATGATTCCAGATAGTGTGCACTTGTCTGAAGGAGACTCATACTAGTTTGTGGGAATCTCTTACATTATTCCTTGACTTTGTTTTAACAAGTCATTTGGATTCCTTTTTCTGTGTTCGGAAATCAAATCTGAAATCTCTTTGGACTAAAAAAATACTATGAGTAGTTATTGGAAGCTTAGTAAATTTTGCGATGATACTCTACGTCGAGTAAAATAGTATTCTTGCAGGTTAATGGCAAGAACATTTATACATTTATATTAAGTTTTATAGTAACAGTCAGTGGAACTGATAAAAAGCACAAACACCTTAATGGTAAATATAATCATCCTAATTCCGCTCTACAGGGGAATGTCAACATGGAAGGGAACACTCTGGCCAGTGTGATGATTCAGGCCTTTGAAAGTATGAAGGGAACAATACATTAAATTACAAACAAACAACAAAATCTAGTGATTGGCTATACTGATGCCCTACAGAAGGATAATGAGCAATGGAGGTCCTTAACAAATAGTGAAAGCTAAATATAACAGCCAGGGGGCTTATTTTGTAGTTTATAAAGAGGACCTATCTTTTGCAGTCAAAGAGCAACACAGCTAAAGAGCACACTCAAGATACGGCAGGTTTATTGAACTTCAAAGATAGTAGAATGCTCTGCCAAGGCAAATATGTAATGCTAAATTCAGCACCCTAGTAGGGAAAGCCTAGGAAAACATGAGATGGGACATTTGAATGAATACCCTCAAATATTGAGACTCTCCAGCATCCCCTGAACATTTAGAGCTGCAGAGGTGCCACTGCTCCCTCCCATAATACCTCCCTATTAATTGCTAGCACTTTCCCCACACACAGGCCTCTACCCTAGGAGGCAGCAGAAGGCTCTCCTTAGGATATGTCCCCGATGTTCTCCTGGCTGCCAGGCTGATAACTACAGTTAATCCTCAGATATCCCAGCTGAATTCATGCAGGGTATGTTAAAGTATAAGGAGATTATACCCAAAGCAGTTGCAAAAGTTAACTAGCATGTATTAGTAGGAGCCAGGGGAGTACCAGTGAGATTGGATTTTAAGGATGCTTGATCAAGCAAAGCAGAACAT
The DNA here is from genome assembly GCF_009764315.1 of Trachypithecus francoisi. Taxonomy (NCBI): domain Eukaryota; kingdom Metazoa; phylum Chordata; class Mammalia; order Primates; family Cercopithecidae; genus Trachypithecus; species Trachypithecus francoisi. The sequence goes on along the minus strand of NW_022681472.1, from coordinate 73,989,549 downwards.
AAGACTAGATAAGAAAGAATTCTTTAATCCCAGAGGTTGAGGTAACTGGATTACAAAAGAATACAGTGCAAGAAGGGATTGGAAAACTCAGCAAAGTTGGCATGTTGGGATAATATATTATGTGAAGGAACAATACTTTCTAAAAGATTTTATTTTATAGGAAGTGATAGAGGACACGTAACCTACCAATACTCTCAGGAAGGCTCTGGTGAGAGGAATCAAGAAGATCATCCTAATATCAGTGACGGATCCCTTCCAAAGACCAGGACTGATGGTATAAAAGATATTAACAGAGCCTGACTCATCAATAATGAAGATGATAAGACCCCAAAAGAAGAGTCTAGATGGTGAGGCTTAACCACCCACTTCCAGGGGGTTGCACATTCTGGGAGAGGTAGTCATAGAGCCTTGACCCACAGGGATTTATGCAGATGTTTACTAGAACATGGCATTCTTAGGGGCAAGAACAAATGGACAGTGAATGAGGGTACTGCTTATTATACACAATAAAAGAGGCAAGAATAGATGAGCAGGAAACTTTTGGCAAGGGCTCACATTTTCTTGGTCAGTTCACAAATCTGAACCTGTTTTAAGCTATTGACTGTTGAGGTGAATGGTTTTCCACAAAAAGGAACCCTGCAACACCAGGGCAATTGCATACTATGATGATTCCCTTGGTCTTTTCCCAAAGAGATGTATAACAACTTACTCGAGTGATTGATATTGGGTCAAGGGGAATTATAAGACATTTTGAAGATTTTGGATCAGGGACTGAGTTGACATTCATATTTGAAGGCCCAAAACATCAATATCATTTCACTGTTAGATTGGGTAGAAAGTCAATGAATAGAACCCTGGTCAAAGTCCATCTTATGATAAACTTACTGAGTTTGTAAACTAAACTTTGGTCATTTCCCTGGTCCCTAAATGTATAATTGGGTTTACCATAATTGGCAATTGGTATAAACCTTGTATTGAATTGCTAGTCTGTATATTAAGAACTATCATATTGGGGAAGCCCAAGTAAAAGTTTCTGAAACTGTGCAGCCCCTCAGCCAATGTACTAAATAAAATAAACAGTATTACATTTCATGGGAAGGGGGTTGACAGAGAATGGTGCCATCACTAAGGATATTAATGATGCAGGGAAGTTTGTCTTTAATATATCTCTGTTTAATTCAACAGTATGGCCTTTGCAGGAATCAGAAGCATCCTGGAGATTGATCATAGATAGAATACCACAAGCTCAACTAACTGGTGATCCTGACTACAGCTGCAATGCCAGATGAGGTATGTTATAATTCTGTAATTCACATTGAAAGTATAACTATTAAATTTAAAATAAAAACCAAAGAAGACTAAGTCTGGGCAACTTAGTTACCCCACATTGGAAAAGTACATAATATCATATTACGGTATGGTGAAGGAATTTGTTCTATCTTAGAAAAGAGCATCAGAAACAGTTTACTACATGGATCAGACAGCACTAAACATATTGTTCCCTCTGTACTTTCAAGTATTGTTCCCTCTGTACTTACAAAGGCCTGAATCATCGCATTGGCCAGAGTGTTCCCCTCCATGTTGACAGATTTGTCCTGGGACTGGCATAATTCTCCTGTTGTGTGTCATAATCTGAAGACCAGCTGGATATAACTGTAAAACATGATACTGGTTCATTACATCAATAACATTGGGATGAGCAAGGGCAGAATGAAGAGCTTGGTAAAACGTACACTCCAGAGGGCGTGAGATGAACCCTCTGAAGATTGAAGCACCTGCTCTTTCTGTAAAAATTTTAGACATCTACTTGTCAGGGGCATGTTGGGACCTCCCCTCCAAAGAAAAAGGTAAATGGTTGCATTTTGCTTTCTTAATTCCAAAATGGAAGTACCATGGTTTGCAGGTCTCACTGGGTTTTCTAAGGCAAGATGTTTCATAGGAATATCCCTTTGGCTCATACATGGTTTGACATAAAAGGGAATCATCTTTGTGTGGTGTCTGGAACAGGAAAGAGCTGTGCAGCAGATCCAGGCTGTGACATAGCAGCTTGTCTTGGTAACTTCAGTTTACCATAACAAAATGCCACAGAACTGGGTGGCTTAAATAACAGAAATTTATTTCCTCAAAGTTCTGGAGGCTAGAAGTCCCATATCCATTTCTGGCAGAGTCAGTTCCTATTAAGGGCCTCTTCCTGGCTTGCAGATGGCCATCCTCTTGCTCTGCCCTCACATGACAGAGTCAGAGAGTTGCTTTTCTAATGGGTCCACCAGTCCTGTGGATTAAGGCCCAACCTTTATAAAATCATTTAACTTTATCTTCTAAAGATCCTGTCTCCAAATACGGTTATGTTGGAAATAGGGCTTCAACATATGAATTCAGGTGGAGGTGTGTGTAAAAATAGAATCATAATTTAGGCCCTAAATTGTGGGTTCTGCAGCAAGGTCATGCCATTTGAAGTGGAGAATTAAATGCCTCTTAGGAATAGTTTCTACATGCCATTGGGCCCTGGTGGAGATAGAACACTGAACCATGGGATACCAAGTGACCAGCCACCCAGAGCTGCCCAATTGAGCTAGGTTTTGTTGGGCTACAATCAAGCCATAAATTTGGGTGAGCACAGTAGTTTATTATAAGTAGAGACATTACTTTAGGGTGGAAGGCATGAGTAAGCTGCATGAGCAGTTAGCTCAGACTTGCTTGTTAGCCATCACCTCTCCCTGTAACTCACACCTTTGCCTCTTATGGGGGCTTCCTTATGTGGGTACAAGCTGAAACTGCATGACAGCTCCGTTAGAGTCATATCCAGGAGTGGTTCTGAAGAAAGTGGTGAGCAAAATATCTTAAAAATAAGTGGAGCTTAATCATCACCTCCCCTTGTTTTTTTGGAGCTTTTTAAAAATTGAAGTGAAATTCACATATAAAATTAACCATTTTAAAGTGTACAATTCAGTAGCATTTAGTACATTTACAATGTTGTGCAACCATCACTTCTATCTACATCTTAAATAGTTTCATCACTCCGAAAGGAAATTCAATATCCATTAAGCAGTCACTCTTCAATCCCTCCTCCTTCCAGTCCCTGGCAATTACTGATCTGCTTGCTGTCTATATAGATTTATTGATTCTGTATATTTCACATAAATAAAATCATACAATGTTTGACCTCTTTTGTGCATCTTGTTTCACTGAGCAATAATGTTTTCTAGGTTCACCTATGTTGTCATATGTATCAGTGCTTCATTTTTTATGGCTGAATAATATTCCATGTTATGGATATACCACATCTGTTCATCCATTCATCCATTGATGGGATTTGGATTGTTTCCTCCTTTCAGCTGTTGTGAATAGCCATTTTTGTATAGTATTTGCTTTATTTGCTTGGGTATCTGTTTTAAATTCTTTGGAATACATACCTAGGAGTAGAATTACTGGGTCATATAATTCTATTGTTTGCCCCCCAAAATATTTGGAGGAACTGTCAAATTATTTTCCACAGTAGCTGCACCATCTTACATTCTTACGAGCAATGTACAAGGCTTCCGACTTCTTTTCTTTAAAAAGTTATAGCTAACCATCTTAGTGGGTGGTGAAGTGGTAATTATTGTTTTAATTTGGGTTTTCCTGATAGCTAATGTTGCTGAGCATCTATTCATGTGCTTTTTAGCTGTTTGTATATCTTCTTTGGAGAAATGCCCATTCAAGTGTTTTGCCAGTTTTTAAATTGAGTTGTTTTTTGTTGTAAGAATTCTTTATGTATTCTGGATACTGGACCCTTATCAGACGTATTTGCAAATTTTTCCCATTGTGTAAGTTTTTACTTTCTTTGCAGTATCCTTTGATGTAAAAATAGTTTAAAATTTTGATGAAGATCAATTTGTTTTTTCTTTGATTGCTTATGCTTTTAGTGTCATACCTGAGAATCCATGGTCTAATCCAAGGTCACTGGGATTTCCCTATGTTTTCTGAGTTTATCTGATGAAACTTTGTGGAATAAAAGTGCTCCGAGGTGAGAATATATACAGTCATGTGCAGTGGGCTTATGGAGTGCTTGCTCCAGAAGCATGAAATCACACTCAACTTAGCATCTAACCAGGGAGATAGCCCCATGACTGCGGTCATTGACCACATCACATAATGCATGATCCAGGATCAACCAGCCTGATAGTGTTGGAATAGCCTGCTGAAAGCACATGTGAAGCACCAGCACAGAGGCAATGCCCATGACAGTGGGGTGCCATTTTCCTGAATGCCACATGCACACTGAATTTGAGACTTCTATAGAGTATTGTGTTCCCAAAAGGGAAAACTAATCGGCCCAGGAAAAGAGATGAAAACAGGAGTGGCTTCATTTACTGTCACTCCCAATGACTCATTATGGACTTTGTGCTTCCCATCCTTACAATTTGGGGTTCTGCTTGGTTACCATTCTGATCTGCTTATTCTTTTCTAGGACAGAGCAAGGGTTTTATTGACTACAAGCTGTGGCTGCTGTTGAGTCATTTTGGAGTCTTTAAGCATCAAACGAGCAGGAAGGAGTTGCCCTCTTTGCAGGGGTGATTGATCCTAATAAAAAGGTATGTAGGGCTGTTATTACACAATAGAAATAGGGAGGAATATGTATGAAACTCAGGTGATCCACATGGGTACCTTTGTGGTAATTCCTTACCCAATTATGACTGTGGATGGACAAGTGCAGTGACCCCCCACCTGAAAAAGTTATTGTTGTCTTGGATTCAGACCCTTCAAGAATGAGGGTGTGGGTCACACCACCAGATAACTCACCCAGACCTGCAAAGGTAGGTGATAGCTGCTAAGAGAATTCAGAATGGATGGTTGGAGAGAGAGAAAAATACCACTTGTGGCCCCAAGACCAACCGCAGTGATGTGGCTGAGTTTGACCCACTAACCTTCCTTTTCTAAAAGTCTTCCCCTCAGGATGAGAGGCCCACTGTGGAGTGGCTCCCAGGATAGGCATGGAGAAGTGGATTGATTTGGTACAAGGGGTGAAAAGTGGCAGTTATGAAGTGTACTATTTAGATCTCCAAAAGATAACCATCCACAGGGAGTGCAGTTATCTGGCAGCACCAGTTGCAGATGCCCTCAGGATCTTCCTTCAGTGTCCAAGCCAATGAGCTGAGGCCATTCATTCTGGACAGTCCACAGGCAATGACTGCACATGGTGTTGGTATAAGGGCTCATCGTTTCTAGCTAGTGTGAGACTCCTCTATGGGCAATCTTTGTGCTGGAGCTCACTGCTAAATTGGTTGAGACTTTCTCAGAATGAGCACAGTCTGAGGCTCTTCCTACCTAAGGCTTTTAGGCTCTTCTCCTAAGAGTCAAACCTGCATCAGGGGCAGAAAGATTATTTTTCCTACTTGTGCTCTCTCTCCTCTTTATCTTTTATAGGCATTTTCTCCAACAAACATCTTTGAACTGCATCTTGGCTTCTTCTTTCCAAAGGACCTCCTCTCCCAGACTTGCATCATCATCTCTGGTAGGTAACTCAGGCTTGAATAAATTAAGTGGCTCACCTCAGGTCCCACAAATGTTAAATGGACTATTTTTTTCACAATATTTATTCTCATACTGAATAATATCCATGAAATCATGCAATTGATGTGCAAGTTATAATTCCCTAATTCACACTGAAAGTATAACTATTAAATTTAAAATAAAAAACAAGACTAAGTCTGGCTAACTTAGTTATCCCACATTGGAAAAGTACATAACGTCATATTTTTTTGTTGAGAATTTATTTGTTCTATGAAAGCATATTTGACCAAGAGTTAATCTTTGAGATTTAGTCAACGTAGTCATTCTGAAGACATGGAATACCTATCATCTTACTGAGAAACCAATTTCAATGCTTATGGCTGCCAGCCTCTGCCAGCCAGTGTCTGTTAGACACTTCATCTTAGTGTCTAACATAGACACTTCCATCAAACAGCAAAGGAGATAGTCCAGTTGTATCCCCTCCAAGCCAATATTCTATTCCTATGGTCTCTAAAATGGAGTATGTGCACTTAAATATGCAAGATAATTACAGAGTGACAAAGGAAATATTTTAACTCTATTTTATGAGCACAAAATTAAACTTTTACTAATAGGTTGGTGCAAAAGGAATTGCAGCTTTTGCCATTACATTCAATAGCAAAAACCACAATTACTTTTGAACCAACCAAATACTTAAAATAGGTGGACACCAGTTCAGATATTCCACAGGTATAAAGTATGTATGCTCAAAAATGGAGACAACTGTTAAAACCTGCTGTCTAAAATTAACAAAACACAAACCTTACATTCTAGTGAAGAAGAGGACAAATATAAATTAATGCTATATGCATATACACTATACAAAATATATCTTTCTGCCCTTGATGCAGGTTTGATCCTTATGAAAGGAGAAGAGCCTAAAAGCCTTAGGTAGGAAGAGCCTCAGACTGTGCTCATTCTGAGAAAGTCTCAACCAATTTAGCAGTGAGCTCCAGCACAAAGATTGCCCATAGAGGAGTCTCACACTAGCTAGAAACGATGAGCCCTTATACCAACACCATGTGCAGTCATTGCCTGTGGACTGCCCAGAACGAATGGCCTCAGCTCATTGGCTTAGACACTGAAGGAAGATATTTTGTCTAGTGTATAGGCACTATACAAAAATGTAGAAAAGAAAAATATAAATTAATGCTATATGCATATACACTATACAAAATATAAATGTAGAAAAGGAGAACAGGGAGTGCTCTTGTCAGATTCAAGATTAAATGTGGTTCTGAGGTAGGACCTCACTGTAAAGGTGATGACTAAGCAAAGACCCAAAGAGGGTGAGAAAGCCAGCTCAGTAGTAACTTGGGAAAAGAGTGCTGCAGAGAGAGGAACTAGGATTGTCCTTTTGTTAGGGGCACAGCCCAATAAAGGTGTAACTAACATCCTTTTTTTATCACAAAGTTGGGCATTCAAAACACTAAACATAACTAATTTATGCCGGAGGTTGCAAATGTTTTTTGTGAAAAATCAGACCTTGGCAATGACCTTGAGCAGTAGGATATAAGTAACTTCCACAAGCTTAGTGTTCCAATAATAGAACAACTAGGCATACATGGGTTAAGCATCATTGCTATCCCCAAACTCTGGACCCCTGCCTGATGAATAAGCTGCCACCTAAGACACTGATTCATCAATTAAACTTGAGGCATGTTGTTAATGATAGAACCTTCATGATAATGATCCAGAATTCCAGATTCTGGAGTATTCAGAGGTGGAAATTCATAGTCCATGCTCAAGATCAAAGGGCATCTCTCAGACTGGAAAATCCTTCTGAAGTCAGTACCAGGCATCCCTGGAAGCCCGAATAATTTGGGAAAAGGCTGACTCAATGTAAGGTAATACAGCAGACCGAAGCCCCCATAGTTCATGCCGGAATTGACAAAGTGGAAAAACACTCAGGTAGTCAAGCACTCAGGGACCGTTCTAGATGCAAGTGGCTTAACCTTTTCTCCCTCATGCAAGTTTGGCTTAAATTCTTACAGCAAAAATCATGAGTCCTTTGTTATGACAAAAATGATATAAGATATGACATTTACCATAAATAGTTATGTTGTTGAACATTCTGCTAAAACTTCTTTGGGTAAAGAAAAGATCACATTTTTGGATATGGATGTAAAACCTGGGTGAACAGAGGCAAACAGAAATAAGAGTCTGCATTTTGGAGTCAGACTGTTGTGGTTTAAATCCCAGCTTTCTCACTTGCTAGGCAGGCAGCACTGGGTGTTTCTTAAGGTCTGTGTTTTAGTCTCCAAGCCTTTAAAATGGGATGAGTATATACCCCATAGGGTTGTTAGGGGAATAAATGAAGTAATATTTGACAAAATGCTTGAAACATATAAAACATGGTATAAATGCTTTTTAAATAAAACAATTCTCTCTTTTTAGCATGGATAGTTTATTTTATTTATTTATTTATTTATTTATTGGTGAGACAGGGTCTCACTCTGTTACCCAGGCTGGAGCCTCAACCTCCTGGGCTAAAGCAATCCTCCCACCTCAGTTTCCCAAGTAGCTGGGATGAGAGGCATGTGCCACCATGCACCCAGCTAATTTTTTAATTTTTTTTGTAGAGATGAAGTCTCAGTATATTGCCCAGGTTGGTCCTGAATTCTTAGTGTCAAGGGATCCTCCTGCCTTGGCTTCCCAAAGTTTTGGGAATATAGACATAAGTCATCACACTCGGCAAAACAGAATTCTCATTTAAACTTCCTATGCAACGTTACTTCCAAAGACTTACCTCTTTCACCTTCATCAAAGAAAAAAGACAATTCTTGAGAGACTTTTACACAGAAATGTTTAAAACACAACTTTTTATACATTATAAGTCTAGAAGCTCTGTCAAGTTTATATCAAACCTTTAACTGAATTTCAAAGTGAATGGTGTAATAGATGACCACAAAGATTATCAAATGAATACTTTATTAGAGACATAACACGTATAAAATAAATTTCTTTTCATCAAGGAGTTACCAGATTTTAAAACCAACCAACACTTCCTCATTTTTACAGCTAAGATATGTTAAATTCTTAAACGCCATAATTTTTGTTCAACTCCTTTGTCATTCAACTCACAAATCTAGAATGCAATTAATCTACAAATCTAAGTATTCACAGATGTGTCTTAGGCTTGGTTCGTAACAATCTAGAAGCAATCCATTTACAAAAGTGCCACCAAAGCATTTTAAAGAAATCAATTTAATGCCACCAAACAGAAGACTGCTATACTGGGAAACAAATCTCACAACTAAATTCTAGCAGACTAAACGATTCCAACTAGAATAGACTATATATCCATATGGCACATTTATGACTTTGTAATATGTAATTCATAACACAGGTTTAGGTGTGTGGTATGGAGCTGGGAAAACCAAGGAAGTAGGATATTACAGAAAATATCTGATGTAAGTATAAAGTCATATGCCTGATTTCCTCATGTCTTCTGTCTTTATATTTTTATCACAAACCAAGATCTAACAGGGTTCTTTCTAGAGGATTATTAGATAGGTAACACTTGATCATTAAGCACTGATCATGCCACTCATTCACAGTTGTTCTATGTTCCATGAACTCTAATAGCCCAACTTATACATGGCACTCCAAGGGGATGCTTCAGCCAGAAAGTAAAGGGCTGAAAGAGTACAGCAATACAGAAGCCCTAGTGTGGTGGGAACTGTGGCCTCACTCTAACTTGTTCTTCCATTCAAAACATTTTGGCACCTTTCCATGACCAGGATCTCTACAGGTAGGTTAAAATACTTTTCTGTGCTATTCAGCCAGAAATAGTTTTTGTGCTAGCTATGATTTTAAAACTGATTTTGTCTGTCACCAGTGCAAAAACAATATAGATGTCTGGGCTAATGCAAAAACATAAGAATCTACAACTTTATATTTAATAGTCTATTCAAATTTAACTCAAAGTAATGCAAAATAATTAGAAGTAAAAACTTAATTCTTCTGAGAGCTCTATTTGGAAAAGCTTCGCATATCCACACACAAATATGGGTATGTTCATGCACAGCGCAAACAACTGTATACTAGGGCAAACAACTGTATACTGAAGCATAAACTCAAAGTAAGACGTAAGTAGCTAGATACCAGTTCCAGTAGTGGTTAATGGTCTCTGGGGATCCCATTTTAAGCACTCTCAGATGAGGATCTTGCTCAGTTGTTAGACTATCATTAGTTTGATTAAGCAACTAAAGTTTACTTCATACATTACTTTTGCCTATATCCAGGACTCTGCCTGAGATAGTCTGAGAAACCATACATTCCTCCAAAGGTAAGTATGTGACTATTAACACAAAGGCAATGTGATTATTGCATAATGAGGCTAAATATTATGTGGCTTGTCTATTAGGTTTATAAGTTTTCATGATCAGTTCAAGAAAATGCAGAACATATATAACTAAGGTTTTACACCAGTGGTCGACAAACTATGGCCCACAGGTTAAACCCAGCCTCCCCTTGTTTTTATAAAGTTTTTATAAATAAAGTTTTATTAGAACATAACCACACTCATTCATTTCTGTATTGTGTACAGCTGCTTTCATGCTAGAGTTGTGACAAAGACTGTATGGCCCATGAAGCATAAATATTTACCATCTGGCCCATTTTTTAAAAAGTGTGCCAATTCCTGGTTTACACTAAATTATAGAGTTCAATGCAAAGCCTATTTGAAATGTGTTTTTTTAGGGAGTTGTAGTTACCAATTAAAATTAAGGTTCAGGTGACTCAGCAACCAAACAAAAGGGATACTAATTTTTTATGAACAATATATTTGTATTTTATGGACATCAAAGGAAACGTTCAGGAAGGGAAGGAGGGGAGAGATGTAAAATAAAAGGCCATTTCTTTAATATCATAATAAAATTAACATTCCATCCATGAAATAAACCAAAATTTGAGCTTTGATAGAGTCTCTCTCTACTAAACAAATTACTTTTGGAATGTTTTTGCATCTGGACAAAATGGTATCCAAATTGATCAGACATACAAGGTAGACAAATGAAACTAACACACGATAAGGAGTGTTACGGTCGCCATCTTCGTAAAGCCAGACCCAAACTGCAACCATAACAAGCTGTCGTCACAAAGGCAAAAATCTAAGAAAAAAGAAACAAAAATTCACATCAGATTTACAACACCGACTTAAAAGCAGTGTCCTCAAGAACAAACATACGAAGATTGACCAATCTATCTAAAAATACTTCGACACTTACAAAAATATATTTGATAATTTGTACAACTTGTTTATTCCCTCATACAATTACCCCCCACTTCCTTTAAACATTTTAGCCCCTAATAATTTTCTCATTTGTGGACGACTTTACATTGAACATTTTTTCAATTTGTTCACATTCTGGGCTCACTTATTAAGTATTTGTGAATCCCCAGGCACTGTATTTAAAAATTCAGCATGAAGTTCTATTCATGTAGTGGCTTCACAGCCAAGGAAGCCAGCAATTATCAGAACCTGAGGATTCATCAAATAATTTCTGTGATGATGGAAGGTAACTTTAAAACTCAAGACAAGTGGAAATGAATTATCAGGTTGGCTTGCTCTTGTATGGGAGACAGTCCTATGCACAAATTTGCACTCTACTGTGAATTACTGTCCTGAGAATCTCTTCAGCACCAACTGTGTGTGTATCACTGCACTTCGTACATACAAACAGTAGATAGCATCCTCACCCTTTTGGGGCTTATGACCCATAGAAGACTAAAAGACAAAGAAAAAGCAGTTCAACATGATAAATGTTATGGTTTAGCACAGGGATTCTTAACTAGGAAACTAGCTCTGGGAAGGAATACTAGATTCACCGATAGACCATTTTCACAGTTTAATTACTATTCTCTTCTTTCCACCCTTCTTCTGCTGATTGTTTCTCTGATACATTTCTAATCTAGATATTGTTTTCTGAATGACAGCAATAGCGCTTGATATCTATTATTATGGAAAAGGAATTTTCCTATCTAATGTCAGTTAGAATAAAACTCAAACTAGAGATTTACTTTGGAGTGAGCACATGGATGAAATGGGATGTAATGCTGAACTCGAAGCATGTAGAGGTTTACTGAGACAGCTTCACTTAGAAAGGGAAGGACAACAGGGACAAAGTCACAAAAGAGAAGCAGCCAGAAAAGATTTACATTATGGAGAACACGGAAAACTAGGCCCTTAGGACAAAGGTGAGAAATTAAGGACCTCAGACAACCATCACATATTTCAGCAGCTACTATTCTTGTGAAAGTAGGTTCTAGGGTGACTATCAATAGATGTGGGGATACTTTAATGATCCAAGATGATCCAAGAATCTAGCCTGCACCATTAAAAAGAAGGGACTAGAAGTAAGAAACATATAAAGGCAAATACAATGGGAATTGATGACTGATAGCAAGGAAAAAAGTCAAGTTCCTGAACTATGCTTTGTAAAACTGTTAAAGGGTTTTCCAATGTGATTTTGGATCACAAGGATTCTATGATCCTCAGGGATGATATGGTGGGTAGAGGCAGCTTTATGAAAAGAGAATGAGCATCATTCAAGGCCCTCTTCCTCCACTTCAACTACAGCACCTAAACTTTTATTCTAGATTTATTGGGGTTTTAGGTAAGAATTCATTAAATAAAACTTTTATTTCTTTTATAAGCAAGTGTTAAAGTCACTAATCTACACTATAAACCTTTCAAAGCTAAAACCATGACTTCTTTTTGTTGTAATCCCACCTTCAGCCTAATTCATTGCAGGCACTCTATAAATTTTGACAAATCCTACCAGACTTGGGAAACTTATAATAGGTCTTGAAACCATTTGTCTTTTACCCCTCAAAACTCAAACTCTAGACATGTATTGTCTAACATGATAGCCACTAGGCACATGTGATTAAATTTATTAAATAATACTAAAAATTCAGTTCCTTAGTCATACTAGTTATCTTTCTCACTCTTTCCCCCCACCAGACAGAGTCTTGGTTTGTCACTCAGACTGAAGTACAGTGGTGTGGTCTCTGCTCACTGCAACCTCCACCTCCTGAGCTCCTGGGTAGGTAGCACTACAGGCACAAGCCACCAGGCTTGGCGAATTCTTTATTCTGTTTTGTTTGTTTGTTTTTCCTTTTTCAGAGACAGGGTTTTGCTATGTTGACCAGGCTGGTCTAAAACTCCTGGTCTCAAGCAGTCCTCCCACCTCGGCCTACCGATGTGCTGGGATTACAGGCATGAGCTATGGCTCCTCGGCCTAGTTAATTTTCAATTGCTCAATGGCCACATGAGGCTAGTGGTCACCATTCTGGACAGCACTTACATGAAATATTCCTGTCACTGTAGAAAGTTCTACTAGACAGTGCTGCTCCAGACAGATTTCATTGACTATATGAGTACTGGGTTATTTATAGGCTACCTGGGAACATAATAAAACATTAGGGTCACTAATTTGCCATATACTTAATTAAATATCACAATATTTCAGAAAATAATTTGGACTTCTGACATCTTAAAAATGATCTCTAACAACAAAAAAAATATTTCTTCAAATTATCTATACAAAATGACAAATTAACTCCAGTATATGAATTAGATGATTTTAAAAATTTAATAAATACCCCAAGGAATGTATTTCATCTGCCTATCATCTACTACAATGGCTGGCTATTTGCCTTACTCACCTGCACTTTCCTTAATGGCAGGAACGGCAACTTATTCACCCTGTCCTTAACACCCAGCAAAATTACTTGATAAATGGTAGGCCCACAGTAACTATTCATTGAATAAAAATAAATTGCAAGCAGCTATCGAATACTAAAGAACAAAACTGGGAGATCTCCTTTACCATCTCTGAAAGTTATCAGAAGCAAAAAACACAATTCTTTTTGCAAAGTAGACATTGCTGTGCAAAGCCAAGCAGTTCTACTGGTTCGCTATGATCTTACATGAACATCAACCTCTTTGTGCTACAGTTTAATCACCCACAACACTGGGGGTGATCATGGCACTTTGCTTACAGGGTTACTGTACAGATAAATAGCTATTATATATTTAACACTAATGGCTAGCATTAAAGAAAATGAATGTTGCCTGAGGAGTTTCCTGGAGGCCTTGACAGTGGAGCGGACGTGCTGGTGAATGGTACTCATTGAATACTTACTGTGGCTGCTACGTTTATGTTATACTGGTTATCACTCAGGAGCGGCTGCACGGTCATGGTTGTATTGCAGTGCAAATCATGCAGGGATGTGGCTGCTGCTTCCAATAAAAAGGCTCCAAAATAGAAGACAAATACTGTAAAATGGTAGGCAAAATCCTAAAAGAGGAGAGAAAAGACATCTGCAATTAAAAAAAAAAAAAAAGATATTTTTCTGTTCCTTATTTTAAATGATGTTTAGGTTTAGCAAGATCAAAACATTTAATTAAACAATTTTAACTATATTCACTTTTTATCTTAGCTGCTTTAGAAATGTCAGGCTATTAGAATCCAAGTGGAAATCAACCAACCCACCTTAATTGGCACATTGGTAAACCTTTCCAAATACTGAATTTTATAATATATAATTTTAATTTGGATTAAGATGCCATAGAGATCAATGTTAATTAGGATAATATAAAAAAGCCATAACATATGCTGTCTTTAAAATTCAAGTAAAATAGCATTTAAATAACATCTTTTTATTATGGTTATTATACGTATTCATACACATAATTTTATTTTTGAGCAGTTATTTTTATCATTAGAGATTTCCACTGAAAGATACAGAAGACTAATAATAGAATTCAATAACACATATTCATATATTTCATTAAAAACTACTAACATGTACTTTGACCAAAAGTATAAGAACTCGTTTATTAAGTTTCTTTGTATGTTGCTGACATTCATATAAGCATAACACTATTACAGTTCATATTGTCTTACCTGAATTAATATATCATCAACACATCACTGTTTGTTTTTAATAGCTCCCACATATCAGGTACCTTACGTGCATTATTACTCATCCTTATAACCACCATTATTGTCTCCATTTTACAAAGAATTTCTTCTTTCTTTTCAGTTAAATGACTATTTAAAGCCACATAAATATTAACTTTGGGAGGGAGAAAAACATGTAGTGTGTCTAGTCCCAAAGTCCTGTTTCTTTAGTTTTCAGAAAAAATTATTTTAATTGACAAAAATACATATTTATCATGTACACGATGTTCTGAAATATTTATACATTGTGGGATGGCTAAATTGAGCATATATATATATATATATATATAAAACCTCCCATAATTATCTTTTTTGTGGGGAGAACATTTTAAATTTTTTAAGCATTTTTCAAGAATATAATACTACACTGTTATTAACTATAGTCACTATGCTATATAACAGATCTCTTGAACTCATTTCTCCTAACTGAAATTTTGTATTCTTTGACCAACATTTCCCCAGTCTCCCATTACCCCATACCCTGGTAATCACCATTCTATTCTCTACTTCTGTAAATTCAACTTTAAGATTTCACATATAAGTGAGATCATGTGGTATTGATCTTTCTGCGCTTGACTTATTTCACATAACAAAATGTTCATCTACCTTTTTAAAGGCTGAATTAGTATTGTGAATATATACTGCATTTTCTTCATTCCTCTATGACCCTTAGGTTGATTCCATATCTTGGCTGTAATGAATATGAGAATGCAGATATCTCACTGATTTCCTTTGGATATATACCCAGGTGTGCGATTGCTCGATCATGTGGTCGTTCTATTTTTAACTTTTTGAGGAACTCTACAATGTTCTCTATAATGACTGTACTAATTTACATTCCTACCAACAGTGTGTAAGGGTTCCGTTTGAAGTCTCTTCTATCAAACTTATTATTGATTTCTATTACTGTTATAGCAATATTACACCAGGAGAGCATTGCACTGCCTTTGTAAATGGCCATACAGCAAATGATACTGTTTACAGAAATTGTTCTCACATCTGGCCGAGCACGGTGGCTCACACCTGTAATCCAGCACTTTGGGAGGCTGAGGCGGGTGGATCATGAGGTCAGGAGATAGAGACCATTCTGGCTAACATGGTGAAACCCTGTCTCTACTAAAAATACAAAAAAATTAGATGGGCCTGGTGGCAGGCACCTGTAGTCCCAGCTACTTGGGAGGTTGAGGCAGGACAATGGCATAAACCTGGGAGGCGGAGCTTGCAGTGAGCCGAGATCACACCACTGCACTCCAGCCTGGGCAACAGAGCAAGACTCTGTCTTAAAAAAAAAATAGGCCCAAGATGGCCGAATAGGAAGAGCTCCAGCCTCCAGCTGTGAGTGACACAGAAGACGGGTGATTTCTGCATTTTCAACTGAGGTACCAGGTTCATCTCACTGGAGAGTGCCAGATAATAGGTGCTGGTCAGCTGGTGTAGCCCGACCAGCAAGAGCTGAAGCAGGGCGAGGCATCGCCTCACCTGGGAAGTGCAAGGGGGAAGGGAATCCCTTTTCCTAGCAAAGGGAAACTGAGACACACAACACCTGGAAAATTGGGTAACTCCCACTCTAATACTGTGCTTTATCAAGGGTCTTAGCAAACAGCACACCAGGAGATTATATACCACACCTGGCCTGGAGGGTCCCATGCCCACGGAGCCTCCCTCATTGCTAGCACAGCAGTCTGAGATCTAACTGCAAGGCGGCAGCAGCGAGGCTGCGGGAGGGGCGCCCGCATTGCTGAGGCTTAAGTGGGTAAACAAAGCCACCAGGAAGCTGGGTGGAACCCACCACAGCTCAAGGAGGTCGGCCTGCCTCTGTAGACTCCTCCTCTGGGGACAGGGCATAGCTAAACAAAAAGCAACAAAAACCTCTGCAGATGTAGATGCCATGTCTGAAAACTTTGAAGACAGCAGTAGATCTCCCAGCATGGAGGCTGAGATCTGAGAACGGACAGACTGCCTGCTCAAGTGAGTCCCTGACCTGTGAGTAGCCTAACCTGGAGACATCCCCCACTAGGTGCAGACCAGCACCTCACACGGCAGGGTACACCCCTGAGACGAACCTTCCAGAACAAGAATCAGACAGCAACACTCGCTGTTCAGCAATATTCTATCTTCTGCAGCCTCTGCTGCTGATACCCAGGCAAACAGGGTCTAGAGTGGACCTCAAGCAAACTCCAACAGACCTACAGCTGAGGGTCCTGACTGTTAGAAGGAAAACTAACAAACAGAAAGGACACCCACACCAAAACCCCATCAGTACGTCACCATCATCAAAGACCAAAGGCAGATAAAACCACAAAGATGGGGAGACAGCAGTGCAGAAAAGCTGGAAATTCAAAAAATCAGAGCGCATCTCCCCCTCCAAAGGAACGCAGCTCATTGCCAGCAATGGAACAAAGCTGGATGGAGAATGACTTTGACAAGTTGAGAGAAGAAGGCTTCAGTCCATCAAACATCTCAGAGCTAAAGGAGGAACTATGTAACCAGCACAAAGAAACTAAAAACCTTGAAAAAAGAATGGATGAATGGATAACTAGAATAATCAATGCAGAGAACACCTTAAAAGAACTGATAGAGATGAAAACCATGACATGAGAACTACATGACAAATGCACAAGCTTCAGTAACCAACTCGATCAACTGAAGAAAGATGATCAGTAACTGAAGATCAAATGAATGAAATGAAAAGAGAAGTGTGGAGAAAAAAGTAAAAAGAAATGCACACAGCCTCCAAGTATGGGATTATGTGAAAAGACCAAATCTACATCTGATTAGTGTGCCTGAAAGTGAGGGGGGAAATGGAACCAAGTTGGAAAACACTGCAGGATATCATCCAGCAGAACTTCCCCAACCTAGTAAGGCAGGCCAACATTCAAATTCAGGAAATACAGAGAATGCCACAAAGATACTCCTCGAGAAGAGCAACTCCAAGACACATAATTGTCAGATTCACCAAAGTTGAAATGAAGGAAAAAATGTTAAGGGCAGCCAGAGAGAAAGGGCGAGTTACACACAAAGGGAAGCCCATCAGACTAACAGCAGATCTCTCAGCAGAAACTCTACTAGCCAGAAGAGAGTGGGGGCCAATATTCAACATTCTTAAAAGAATTATCAACCCAGAATTTCATATCCAGCTAAACTAAGTTTCATAAGTGAAGGAGAAATAAAATCCTTTAGAGACAAGCAAATGCTTAGAGATTTTGTCACCACCAGGCCTGTCTTACAAGAGACCCTGAAGGAAGCACTAAACATGGAAAGGAACAACAGGTACCAGTCATTGCAAAAATATGTCAAAATGTAAAGTCCATCGATGCTAGGAGGAAATTGCATCAACTAGCGAGCAAAATAACCAGCTAGTATCATAATGACAGGATCAAGTTCACACATAACAATATTAACCTTAAATGTAAATGGACTAAATGGTCCAATTAAAAGACAAAGACTGGCAAATTGGATAAAGAGTCAAGACCCATCAGTTTGCTGTATTCAGGAGACCCATCTCACATGTAGAGACACACATAGGCTCAAATAAAGGGATGGAGGAAGATCTACCAAGCAAATGGAAAACAAAAAAAAGCAGGGGTTGCAATCCTAGTCTCTGATAAAACAGACTTTAAACCATCAAAGATCAAAAGAGACAAAGAAGGCCATTACATAATGGGAAAGGGATTAATTCATCAGGAAGAGCTAAGTATCCTAAATATATATGCACCCAATACAGGAACATCCAGATTCATAAAGCAAGTCCTTAGAGACTTACAAAGAGACTTAGACTCCCATACAATAATAATGGGAGACTTTAACACCCCACTGTCAACATTAGACAGATCAACGAGACAAAGTTAACAAGTATATCCAGGAACTGAACTCAACTCTGCACCAAGTGGACCTAATAGACATCTACAGAACTCTCCACCCCATATCAACAGAATACACATTCTTCTCAGCACCACATCACACTATCCCAAAGTTGACCACATAGTTGGAAGTAAAGCACTCCTCAGCAAATGTAAAAGAACAAATTATAACAAACTGTCTCTCAGACCACAGTGCAATCAAACTAGAACTCAGGACTAAGAAACTCAATCAAAACCACTCAACTACATGGAAACTGAACAACCTCCTCCTGAATGACGATTGGGTACATAAAGAAATGAAGGCAGAAATAAAGATATTCTTTGAAACCAATGAGAACAAAGATACAACATACCAGAATCTCTGGGACACATTTAAAGCAGTGTGTAGAGGAAAATTTATAGCACTAAATACCCACAAGAGAAAGCAGGAAAGATCTAAAATGGACACTCTAACATCACAATTAAAAGAACTAGAGAAGCAAGAGCAAACACACTGAAAAGCTAGCAGAAGGCAAGAAATAACTAAGATCAGAGCAGAACTGAAGGAGATAGAGACACAAAAACCCCTCCAAAAAAATCAATGAATCCAGGAGCTGGTTTTTTGAAAAGATCAACAAAATTGATAGACCGCTAGCAAGACTAATAAAGAAGAAAAGAGAGAAGAATCAAATAGACACAATAAAAAATGATAAAGGGGATATCACCACTGACCCCACAGAAATACAAACTACCATCAGAGAATATTATAAACACCCTACACAAATACAACTAGAAAACCTAGAAGAAATGGATAATTTCCTGGACACTTACACTCTCCCAAGACTAAACCAGGAAGAAGTTGAATCCCTGAATAGACCAAGAGCAGGCTCTGAAATTGAGGCAATAATTAATAGCCTACCAACCAAAAAAAGTCCAGGACCAGATGGATTCACAGCTGAATTCTACCAGACGTATGAGGAGGAGTTGGTACCATTCCTTCTGAAACTATTCCAATCAATAGAAAAAGAGGGAATCCTCCCTAACTCATTTTATGAGGCCAGCATCATCCTGACACCAAAGCCTGACACCAAAGCCTAAAGAGAATTTTAGACCAATATCCCTAATGAACATCAATGCAAAAATCTTCAATAAAATACTGGCAAACTGAATCCAGCAGCACATCAAAAAGCTTATCCACCATGATCAAGTGGGCTTCATCCCTGGGATGCAAGGCTGGTTCAACATACACAAATCAATAAATTTAATCCAGCATATAAACACAACCAAAGACAAAAACCACGTGATTATCTCAATGGATGCAGAAAAGGCCTTTGACAAAATTCAACAGCCCTTCATGCTAAAAACTCTCAATAAATTTGGTATTGATGGAACGTATCTGAAAATAATAAGAGCTATTTATGACAGACCCACAGCCAATATCATACTGAATGGGCAAAAACTGGAAGCATTCCCTGTGAAAACTGGCACAAGACAGGGATGTCCTCTCTCACCACTCCTATTCAACATAGTGCTGGAAGTTCTGGCTAGGGCAATCAGGCAAGAGAAAGAAATAAAGGATATTCAGTTAGGAAAAGAAGAAGGCAAATTGTCCCTGTTTGCAGATGACATGATTGTATATTTAGAAAACCCCATTGTCTCAGCCCAAAATCTCCTTAAGCTGATAAGCAACTTCAGCAAAGTCTCAGGATACAAAATTAATGTGCAAAAATCACAAGCATTCTTATACACCAGTAACAGACAAACAGAGAGCCAAATCATGAATAAGCTCCCATTCACAATAGCTTCAAAGAGAATAAAATGCCTAGGAATCTGACTTACAAGGGATGTAAAGGACCTCTTCAAGGAGAACTACAAACCACTGCTCAGTGAAATAAAAGAGGACACAAACAAATGGAAGAACATACCATGCTCATGGATAGGAAGAATCAATATTGTGAAAATGGCCATACTGCCGAAGGTAATTTATACATTCAATGCCATCTCCATTAAGCTACCAATGACTTTCTTCACAGAATTGGAAAAAACTGCTTTAAAGTTCATATGGAACCAAAAAGAGCCCACATTGCCAAGATAATCCTAAGTCAAAAGAACAAAGCTGGAGGCATCATGCTACCTGACTTCAAACTACACTACAAGGCTACAGTAACCAAAACAGCATGGTACTGGTACCAAAACAGAGATACAGATCAATGGAACAGAGCCCTCAGAAATAATACCACACATCTACAGTCACCTGATCTTTGACAAACCTGAGAAAAACAAGAAATGGGGAAAGGATTCCCTATTTAATCAATGGTGCTGGGAAAATTGGCTAGCCATAAGTAGAAAGCTGAAACTGGACCCTTTCCTTACTCCTTATATGAAAATTAATTCAAGATGGATTAGAGACTTAAATGTTAGACCTAAAGCCATAAAAACCCTAGAAGAAAAGCTAGGTAATACCATTCAGGACATAGGCATGGGCAAGGGCTTCATGTCTAAAACACCAAAAGCAATGGCAACAAAAGCCTAAATTGACAAATGGGATCTAATTAAACTAAAGAGCTTCTGCACAGCAAAAGAAACTACCATCAGAGTGAACAGGCAACCTACAGAATGGGAGAAATTTTTTGCAATCTACTCATCTGACAAAGGGCTAATATCCAGAACCTATAAAGAACTCAATCAAATTTACAAGGGAAAAACAACCCCATCAAAATGTGGGCAAAGGATATGAACAGACACTTCTCAAAAGAAGACATTCATACAGCCAACAGACACATGAAAAAATGCTCATCATCACTGGCCATCAGAGAAATGCAAATCAAAACCACAGTGAGATACCATCTCACACCAGTTAGAATGGCAATCAAAAAAATCAGGAAAAAACAGGTGCTGGAGAGGATGTGGAGAAATAGGAACACTTTTACACTGTTGGTGGGACTGTAAACTAGTTCAACCATTGTGGAAAACAGTGTGGCAATTCCTCAAGGATGTAGAACTAGAAATACCATTTGACCCAGCTATTCCATTACTGGGCATATACCCAAAGGATCATAAATCATGCTGCTATGAAGACACATGCACATGTATGTTTACTGCAGCACTATTCACAATAGCCAAGACTTGGAACCAACCCAAATGTTCATCAATGATAGACTGGATTAAGAAAAGGTGGCACATATACACCATGGAATACTATGCAGCCATAAAAAAGGATGAGTCCCTGTCTTTTGTAGGGACATGGATAAAGCTAGAAACCATCATTCTGAGCAAATTATCGCAAGAACAGAAAACCAAATACCGCATGTTCTCACTCATAGGTGGGAATTGAACAATGAGATCACTTGGACACAGGAAGGAGATCATCACACACTGGGTCCTACTGTGGGGATGGGGCAGGGGGTAGGGATAGCATTAGAAGATATACCTAATGTAAATGACGAGTTAATGGGTGCAGCACACCAACATGGCACATGTATACATATGTAACAAACCTGCACGTTGTGCACATGTACCCTAGAAGTTAAAGTATAATAAAAATAAATAAAAAATGTTCTCACATTTAAATGCGTAAGAACTACAAAGATGTGCTTTCTATTAAGTAACTCTCATTTGTAAACTGATTCACAAATGCCTTCAAAAGATTTAAGAAATGTGTTACTGGCCACATGTCTAATCTACAGGAGAGATGCTCAAATACATGTGGTTATTCAACAAATATTAGTTGATGAAGGTCAAACCCCAAATTCAAATGTCACCATTTTTAATGGGTAAATGAAATGATGCTAGATCGTAGTAAGAAAAATTTAGGCACTCATTTAACTTACTGAGGTGAATCATCAGAAATAGTTGATCTCGTAAAAAAGAGATTTGATGACAGGACCTGCAACTCTTGGTGTGATCTGATCCCCTGATTTCTCCACCATTACATACCTTTTTCAATGTCACCCACATTCACCTCATTTTGGTCCCTAGGAAACATTTTATAGCTCAAGGATGCTACTCTTTACACATAGTATTGTCTCTGCCAGAAAGGATTCTGCCCACAAGCAATTACTGCTTGCCCTTTCCCCCCTCTCTCTCTATTCCTGCCAATTTTGCTGCTTCTTCCCTCCTTTTCAGAAGTATCTGAATTGTGGTTTCAAGGCTTTCCTGTCCAATCCTATTCTTTCGCCTTTCATCTTTTTATAGGTGTTACTTCCCAATACACGTCTTGCGCTTCTCACTCCATATGCTTGGGTCATCCTATCCAGCCAGGGTCATATATACTCTTGGTGTTGGGAGAAAGTACATAGTATGGAATTTACGGCAATTCCAGTGTGAAAATCACGATGGAGGTTCCTGGAGTTTTAGAGCCTCTAGTAACCTGCACTGGAGAGCGACAAGTCTTTGAAAAGCAGCTCCTAGTACTAGATCTGGTAGAAAAGAAACACTTGATCATGAGACACCAGTGGCCAGGCATCCGGACTTGGGTATGGAAGCCACTAACTCAAAAAGTCATGTGGGCCAGCAGCTGTCTCCTTGTGATAGGAAGGACACATATATTGACCTAAGCAAGACCAGTTAACTAGAGTTAACTGCATGAGCAGGTAGTCTAGGCTCTCATATTATCCACCAGAGTGGAACTGCTCTCCTTCCTCAGTTCATACCTATGGCCACAGGGAAGAGGGGTTTTCTTATGCCCACCTGAAGGAGAAAAAAACCCTGAGCTTTGTTTTTGGAAGAGTTGGCTCCTGATGTGCTTGCAAGGTGGAAAGGGACAGCAGCTGTATTATATGTGCATTATAGCCACATTCAGAGTTGGCTTCGAAAGACTGGTTAGGGAATATTTTCCCAGTTGGTAGAGCTGAGTGATGATGCATGTCACACACTTTGCTCAGAAAGAAAAGTGGCCCATGGCTGGGTACGGTGGCGTGTGTCTTTAATCCCAGCACTTTGGGAGGCCGAGGTGGTGGATCACTTGAGGTCAGGTGGAACAGACCAGCCTAGCCAACATGGCAAAAGCCCATCTCTACTAAGAATACAAAAATTAGCTGGGGATGGTGGTGCATGCCAGTAATCCCAGTTACTCAGAAGGCTGAGGCAGGAGAATCGCTTGAATCCAGGAGGTGGAGGTTGTAATGAGCAGGGATCCTGGATCCTGCCACTGCACTCCATGCTGGGCGATAGAGGAAGACTCTGTCTCAAAAAAAAAAAAAAAGAAAGAAAGAAAAGAGGCCCATAGTGAGAATATACATAGACTGATTATCAATAGCAAATAGCCTACTGTACTTGTCAGGGCCATGGGATAAAACAGATCAAAGCTTCAGGGACAAGGAAGAGATACGGGATTAGGCATACTATGTGAAGATCTTTCTGTCACTTGGTAATGCTTACCCGAAGCATCGCTTTGGAATGCTACGTAGCCAAAAGGACCCTTCCAGTTGATGTTAGCAATCCTTTGTCATCAACCACCCCATACCTGGCATTATGGGCACATAAACAGAGTACCCATGGTCAGAGAAAGTGGCCATGGAAAGGCCCAAGAGCATGGCTTCCTTATTGCCAAAGATGATCTACCCACTGCTTCCTCTGAATGTTGAACTGTCAGCAACAGAGACCAACTCTGAGCTCCGGATAAGGGATTATCCTCAAGGGGACCAACCAGTCACCTGTAGTAAGTGAAAACTGAGCTCCTACCTTCCTGGAGGGCAAAAGATTTCACTCTCACAAAAACAAACACCCGTAATGGTTATTCTCACGAAAATAGAATTACCTAGGGCATCGATTTATGAATTTGCTTTTCTGACTCTTAGAGCTTGAGCCACCAGCTATATCCAATGATTTACAGACTGCATTCACTCACAGGCTTTCACTCTGTCTCTGATCAAGGAAACTACTACTCAGAAAAGCCTGAGTGGAAATGGGTGCCTACCCCTGGGTTGGTTGCATCACGTACTGCACCACCTAGAAGCTGCTGGCCTGGCCTGATAGCACAAAGGAACAGCTGGCTGAAGGTACAGCATGGAGGCACTAGTCTGTGAGGATGGGGGTCATCCTTTAGGATGCAGTAGATACACTGAAGAAGAGCTTCCTACATGTTATTGTGTCTTCATTGGAAGAATGGAAACTTAGGGGTAAAAGCAAGAGTTTCTCCAGTTGTCATCACTTCTAATAACCTGCTGAAATCCTTTATGATTTCTGTCCCCACAACTCTAGGTTTTTCATGGTCAAGGGTCCTTGTCCCCAAAAGGGTACTCTTGACAGAGGATACAGCAATAGTGCCATTGAGCTACAAGGTATGGCTACTCCCTGGCCACTTTGGACTCTTTTGCCCAGGGACAAAAAGGCAAGAAGAGGAGTTACCATCTTGACAAAGGTAGTTGCCACTAAACATCAAGAGAAGGCAGAGCTGCTGGAAGTCAGGATGGCAGTAAAGAGCATGTATTACCCTAGCGTATGTGCCACAGGAGGGCGAGAGGAATTATATGTAGACCTCAGGTGATCTACCTGAGATCTTCTCGGAAGTCTCTCTGCCAATTGTGACTAAAAACAAGTGTAGCAACGCTGGCCTGAAGCAGATGTGGTTGCCAGGTGCCCTCACTCTCTCCCAAATGAGAGTTTGGATTCACCACCAGGAAATCACTGAGAACACCAGACAGGAAAGCTGAGAAGAGGAATGTAAAATGGTCAGTGGAAGAGGAAGATGAGTACCAGTTGGCCTTAAGACCAACTCCAATGAATGGAGATGTCATGTATCCCTCTAGCCTCTCTCCTTTAAGTCTGTCTTCAGGAAGAAAGGCACACTGGAACCCGAGAGAAGCGACTCCCCAGATGCGTATGGAGAAATGGATCTGCGGTATGAGATGAGAGACTGGAGCATCTAATTGTGCACTGCACACATTTTCCATCAGGAAGGAACTTGATGTTTAGCTGTGAGGTGTGCAGGTAGCTGACAGCCTCCGGCTTCAGTGGATTTGGGATCTGCTAGAATGCGTGAGCCAAGGCCACATTCTTCCTGGATATCCCCCATCCCCACTAGTGACAGCACAGTGGAGGTACTAGTGCTTGGCCACTTGTGCCCAACACACAACTCTCGAAGGACAGGCTGTGCTCTGAAGTTTTGTATGGATTTGGTCAAGACTTTGTGGAGTGTATCATTCTTGGTTTTCTTCCTGATCTTCCTCATTTCCTCCTTTATTTTCTTTTACAAGTGTTATCTACCCTTTTCCTTAAACAATAACAACAAAATGCACAAAAAGCCCAAACCAAAACTCTTCTACTTATAAATCCATCTTAGAGTCTGCTTCCCAGTGGAGCTGAGATGACACATATGTTTTGGCATGCTAGGCTTTTCCTTTTTGGCAATTAACATAATATTTAATTGATGCATTAATTATGTAACAATTTTTTTTTTTGTTTTTGTTTTTTGAGACGGAGTCTCGCTCTGTCGCCCGGGCTGGAGTGCAGTGGCCGGATCTCAGCTCACTGCAAGCTCCGCCTCCCGGGTTTACGCCATTCTCCTGCCTCAGCCTCCCGAGTAGCTGGGACTACAGGCGCCCACCACCTCACCCGGCTAGTTTTTTGTATTTTTTAGTAGAGACGGGGTTTCACTGTGTTAGCCAGGATGGTCTCGATCTCCTGACCTCGTGATCCACCATCTCGGCCTCCCAAAGTGCTGGGATTACAGGCTTGAGCCACCGCGCCCGGCCAACAATTTCTTTACTTACATTGTCTACTACAACAAACTTTGAGAGCAACTGCTAGATCTCTTTTTTTCACAATTGTATTCCCAGGGCCTAGTATAGGGCCAACTACTCAGTAAATCTTCCCAACCCCTGGAGAGCTGTACCTATATTTGTATGTGGCCATCCTGACTATACTATTCCAATTTGTGCCAGGTGTGGGATATGCACCGGATGTGTGTAGAAGGGCTTCCACAAGGCTCACTCATTGCATTTGACAGCCCAGATCATTTCTGCTAAGTCAGTGGTTCTCAAATGTTAGCCTGTATCAGAACCACCTGGAGAGCTTGTTTAAACACAGGCAACTGAGTCCTACTCCCAAAGTTTCTGACTTAGCAGGTCAGGGTGGAACCTGAGAATGTCCATTTTTGACATGTTTCCAGATGCTGCTGCTCTTCTGGCCAGGACCACCATTTGTGAATTTCTGCCTTAGGCTCCTGGCCTCTACTTACTAGCAGATGAACCCAGCCTCTTTCTTGGCTGCCTTCATGTGCTCTTGCTCTTTCACCAACCTTATCAATGCGCACATGCCCCAGAGCACTGCCCACTTGTTTGCCTTTTCCTTAGGCAACCTCAGCCTCAAGCATAGCTTTTTTTTTTCCCCTGGCCCCCCCGCACCCCTCCGCCGAGTGACTATATCTCACATTCTTGTCTTAAGCCCATGCTTTACTCTTCGGTTCAGGGTCAAAATTCCATCTACTAGTTAAAAAAAAGAAAAAGAAAAAAGCTGCATTGTGTATAGGGGGATCCTGGTTTACAGTAACAGCAGCAAGAAAAACGGATGACAACCACTTTGAACCTCAGTTTTCTCATTTGTAAAAATGAGAACAAGAATACTTATCCATAAAGAATTGTCATGAAGGTCAAATAGGCAAATGAATATGGGGCCAGAAAATATAGCTGAGGACATGTAAGATATTAAGCAGTGTATAGAGCTAGAGGCCGTTATTCTAAGTGAAGTAACTCACTTATTTGAAAACCAAATATTGTATGTTCTCAGTTGTAAGTGGGAGCCAAGCTATGGGCACACAAAGGTATAGAGTGGTAGAATGGACACTGGAGACTCAGGAGTGGGTGAGGAGAGGGGAAAGAGGGATAAAAAGAAACTATGTATTAGGTACAATGTATACTACTTGGGGGATTGTTACACTAACATCTCAGATTTCACCACTATGCAATTCATTCATGTAATAATAAACCACTTTCACCCTACAAGCTACTGAAATAGAAAATATTTTAAAAAATAAAAATATATTAAGTGATGTCCATAACAGGCAAATGATCAAATGTGTGCCAGTTATACTTGGGGGGGATGAAGGGAAACATGTTTAATTGCATAGGATTTTTAAATAGCTCTATTTTCTAAAATGTATCTTTCCTTAGTACCCTTACCCTACAAAAGGGACTATAAATTTAGAATCTTCTGTTTAAAGTTCCGCAAAAATGGTATTTTTTCCTCTCCAAAAAAAAAAAAAAAAAAAAAACAGAAAAGCTATTTCAAAAACAAAATCTCCTTATTTTCCCGGAGTAGAATGAGGCAAGTATTTATATTTGTTATTAGATACTATATTTTTTATATCTGTTATTAGATACTATATTTTTATTTCACTATGTATATCAAAGCTAGAAAGTTCAGAAAAAACTGCTGAAGCTATCATGAATGTAAATTTAATTTCTTAATAAAACCCAGAAGACATAGCAAACTCAATATCCTACAACAAATACATCTAGAAAATAAGTTCTTTATCAAAATGCATTCTTGCTTCCTTCAAGCATGGTATAAAGTGGTAATAAACTTATCACAGGGGAAAACAACTATTTTTGAGCCATTAACATCTAACAGTTCCAGAATGTAACAATTGTTACCAACTTGTGACAATTCCATTATATACATGGCTAAAAAGTTTTCCTGGGAGAGTGTACAAAATATATTACCAAACCTATCAAAAGTAAGCCATATAATAACAAATGACTAAATAAAAACACAGAAACAAAACCAAAAACGACACACACACACAAGAAGAAAAAAAGAGAAATCCTTTCTAAATAGGGAAAACATTTAATAAATTCCTTGAGGACAAGAGTTGGCTCTTAGAAAGCATGCCTACCATACAATCAGCCCTGTGCCTTGCTATTACCATTGTTTGCCTCAGTTAACAGTGGACTACTCCAGCTAAAAGACCACAGGTAACCTTTGCAGCTGACCTATGAAACAAAGATTTCCAATTTCAGCTGTCACTTTCATAGAGTAGCACAATTAAAACAACAGAAACGCTTACATTTAATTTCCTGAACATCAGATATAAGGCTACAAATGGGTGGGAAATGCAAACTTGGGAAAACGAATAAGTTGATAAGGACATGAATGACTGTACTCAATACCAAAGATGATATTACCATTTTACAGAGGAAGAAATTAAAATTGAGAGAGGTTAACAATTGTGCCCAAGGCCACACAGCTACTAAGCAAACCAGATCTATGCTCAAAGCCCATGCAGGACTGTAACCACTGTACCCCACTTCCTTCTTAGCTTTATACTAAGCTGTGCCATTTGCCCCAGGGCTGGCTTAAAGGCCAGCCATACTCCCTACGCTTCACCGCTAATAACATTTAGGATTACAGTTCCTCTTATGCCCTATAAATAAAACAAGAACAGATATTTTTCTCTAACATCTGCAGTAAAGCTGTGGAATAATATGCCGTTATACTTGAAAGGAATATACATAAAGCCTGACTGAAGGTCTGATGTAAGCTTCTAAACACCAAAGTGTGATTATAACCTAATGGGGGTCCTTCTTGAACTTCACTGAAGCACTGTGATCCACTGAGTCATTCTAAAACAGTCTTAGAGAATGAGTGGCTGCAAGCATGGCAGACAAGTTCTATATGCTAAGCAAAAAGTTGATCTAATTTAATGGTTCATAATTTTAAAAGTTGTGTTGATTGCAAATTCAATTATTTTATTTTATTTTATATTTTATTTTGAGAGACAAAGTCTTGCTCTGTCTCCTTGGCTGGAGTGCAGTGGTGCGATCATGGGTCACTGCAGCCTCGACCTTCTGGGCTCAAGTGATCCTCCTGCCTCAACTTCCTGAGTAGCTGGGACTACAGGAGTGCAACACCACGTCCAGCTATTTTTTGTAGATTTTATAGAAACGGGATTTCGCCATGTTTCCCAGGCTGGCCTTGAACTCCTGGTCTCAAGTGATCTTCCTGCCTCAGCTTCCCAAAGTCCTGGGACTATAGGCATGAGCCACCATACTTGGTCACAAATTCTTTTTATTCATTTTTTTTTGAGATGGAGTCCGCTCTGTCACCCAGGCTGGAGTACAGTAGCACAATCTAGGCTCGCTGCAACCTCTGCCGGGTTCAAGCAATTCTTCTGCCTCTGCCTCCTGACTAGCTGGGACTACAGGCACATGCCACCACGCCTGGCTAATTTTTGTACTTTTAGTAGAGATGGGGGTGTCACCATTTTGGCCAGGCTGGTCTCGAACTCCTGACCTTGTGATTCACCCACCTTGGCCTCCCATAGTGCTGGGATTACAGGCATGAGCCACCACACCCGGCCACAAATTCATTTTTAAAAACTCACCAATTCTTTTTAATTTGGGACAGACATTTATTATACTTTTATTATTATTATTATACTTTTCTAAGTATTTATTTTCTGAAAAAAAAAAATTTAAATATCTGAGGCAGAAATTAATGGAAAATTTCAAGATACATGTGACAACCTTTAGATCCCAAAAGTATTTGTTCAATTGTTTGATAATTGTAATGCAATTCATTTGCTGTATGAAATGAAACAGTTTTTGAGTAAGAGTCATCTAAGCTGTGGGAGTAAAAGAATTATTTCTCAGCTCTATCAACACAGAGATTTCACAAACTGGAGCCCTGTTGTCCATCAAGGCAGCCACACAGCACCACAGTGGTTTCTGTGGTTGGATCTCTTCTCTCCCATTAGAGACAACTGGCCAAACTGGGAGTCTGGCATTTCAGAAGAGAATAGGATCTAGGTTTCTCCCATCTTCCTGCAGTAGACTTAAAATAAAAAGCCCTTACCAGGAAGTTCCAGTTAGCATTAATTTGAGTCACCATGCCGGAGAGGAACATGCCCAGAAAGAGAAGCGAGAAGAAAAATGCCGTCACAGACACAAACATGACCCATCCTTGTAGCAGAGGTAGAGGAACATTGGAGGAGGCAACCAAAATCCAGACGAGACCCCCGAACAGCTGAAAGAAAAAAAGACAGAGGGTGATTGGTTTGCTTAAAAGATACCTTTTATACAACAGAATTCAACATGCTTGTATTACCCTGTGTTGCATTCATTTTCCTCCCAGACCCCGGAACATATTCCAGCAACCCCACGCCTTCGATTTTCTCCTTATCATGCAAGATGCCTTCTTTCCTCAGGTGCAAGACCAATCCTTTGGCTTGGAGAACTGATCCATCTCCACACCTGTATCTTCAAGTTGGACTCTTTTCTTCAACCCATGTACATGCCCAACATTCCCTCATCATTGACAAATACCTTCCTTTGACTTTATCGATTCTGACTACCACCTTTTCAATGAAGGTATTTTTTCAGTCAACCACACAGTAAGGGGAACATCACACACTGGGGCCTGTTGTGGGGTGGGGGGAGTGGGAAGGGATTGCATTAGGAGATACACCTAATGTAAATGACGAGTTAATGGGTGCAGCACACCAACATGGCACATGTATACATATGTAACAAACCTGCACATTGTGCACATGTACAATAGAACATAAAGTATAAAAAAAAAACAAAAAAATCATTGTCTACCCCAAGGCCATGAAGATACTCTGTTAGGTGTTTCTTCTAAAACCTTCATTATTTTTACTTTTCACATTTAAATCTACAACCTGTCTTATACTGATTTTTGCATTTGGTATGAGATAGGGGGTCAAGATTCAGTTTTTCTCCATATGTATATTCAGTTGACCCAGTGTCATTTACTGAAATGACCATACTTTCAAGAGTCTACTGTTGTCAATCAGGAGACCATATGCTGTGGGTTTGGTTTTGTTCCATTCTGTTCCACTGGGCTATCATCATGACAAAATATTGCACTGTCTTTAGACTAATCCCCTAAGCACCTGACATTTTAAAAAATCAGTAAATAGCACCATTTAAAAACTTCATGTTCTATTTGTCACGAGAATATAAATAAAATATATATTTACTGATCTTAAAAAAAAACATCTTTGCTTGATCTCCACTTCCTCTCCCTGAAGTTGCTCTTCACATCACTATAAACCAGCTCCTGATCTCATTGCTTCTTAGAGTTTGCTGGTAAAAAATGGCTAGAATAATAGTTGCAGCTGTTGTATATGGTGGTAACAATAAAAACTACCATCATTTATTGAGTATCTATTATGTATTGGACAGAGGAATAAGTACTTCACATATCTGTGGATCTAAGGATCAATAAATACCTATTACAGTTCAGGCTTTATGCCAGGTGCTGGGAATCAAATGGTAAACAGGTTACACTTGGTTTCTGTCACCACAGAACTCACAGCCTATTAGAGGAAAGAGACAAGCAAGTGATTAAAAAGCTGCTTCATAAATGTCACAATTGGGCAAATACTGGGCACTGCAGGTCCACACAGCAAGGGCTCTAAATCCAGATTTGAAAATGCTTCCTAGAAGCAACAATTCAAAGCACAGGGCTATGGGGTAAAGCAGAGGGAGGAAAGGGAGGTTCCAGGACGGGAGCTGAGAGGAGCCCCGCACAGGTGAAGAACAAAGCTCAGCAAGACAGGAGGGTCATGCGCTGGTGGGGAATGGAGAGAACTGCACTGGAGACTGAGCGAGGAGGTGCTGAAGCTCGGGCCAAGGAACTGAACTTCACCTAAGGGTGACGGCAAAGCCAAGATCATCTTGAGCAGAAACTAGTACGGTAAAGATTTGCCTTTAGAAATGTTTCTCTGGCTAGAATGTGAGAAAGGACTGGGGAAGAAAGGGTGGACGGTGGGAGAGCACATCTCTGTGTTTCTCTAGCTCTATCAACACAGAGATTTCACAAACATGGTGTAACACAGGAGACTGTTACACCAACAGAGTGTAAGAATCAGAACACTGAGGACAGAAAGGAATAGATTAGAGTGAAATTTAGAAGTAGACATGATAATAGTTGGTAACCGATCAGATGTGAGACATGACAGAAAAAGGACAGATAAGGAAAATACTCAGATTTCTGGCATGGGCCACTAGGCTTGAGAGAACACTGCAGGAGAAATGGTGTGAAGATAATGAGTTTCATGCATCTATCACCATTGGTCTCCTCCATACTACCATGCATTCTTTGCATGGCATTCCAAGCCATTTGTGATCTGACATGTCTTTTTCATCCTTGTCTCTTGCCACTATGCTCCTCACATTTTGTATTAGGGCGAGAAAAAAAATCCACAGTTCCAAGACAAAGATCTTTCACATCAGAGTGGCCTGTTACTTGCATGCCGTAAATATCATTCCCTCCCTATGTGTACTTAAGATTCTCCCACTCATATCTAATCTTGAGCACATCATTTACAACATTTTTCCTGAGATCCACCCCTGCTCAGATATGCCTCCCTCCTCTGGGCAACCTCCCTATTGGGCTTTGTTACATCAGTGAGATACACTGTAATTAAATCCCTTTGGCTCTCCATCTGCACTACCAGGCCTTCTTGGCAGCATACTGCTTTATATGTCTCTGCATCCCAAGTCATTTATTAATCTACACAGTAATCCTTTTCTAACCATCAGTCAGCTACTATGCTAGATTTGGCAGCACAAAACCTTAGGCTACATACCTGCCCTGAAGACAACTCAAGCGACAATCAATCTCTCTCTCACACACACACACACACAGAGTGAGAGATAGAGCACGCTCTCAATTATTTGCTTAGTAAACAAGTTAGTGCTCATATGAGAACTGTTTGAGCTCCAAATATTAAAAATCAATCCTCATCTGTACATTGCATTTAAGTATCTAGATATCCAAATTACTCCACAAGTCACTGAAAGTTAAAAACACAAGTTTTAATTATATAATCATATAATTTGTTACTACTTTGAAGAAACATTTTTGAAAGCATAAATGATCACTTGAGCAATGATAAATCACCAGTCTAAAAAAATGTATAGTTGTGGTGTACCTCGAATCCTAATGTCAAAAGTTAACAATTGATGCAGAAAGTGTTATGAAATAAATCTAATGAATATCAATGCATCTTAAAAATTTAACCACCACCTTATCAGTGCCTATAAAAGAAACAAACTTGTTCCTGATAAAATATTATTTACCTTTACATACTATTAATCAAATAACTGAAGGTGGTAAGAATGTCTTTAGTGGATCAATCTTTCCTTTTTTTCCACTTTCTTCTTTCTGGTAGCCTTTTCTTACTCTCCCACAAAGAATAATCTGCATAACTGTAAATACAGCTTAAGAAACATACATCATTGTTAAATATCTCTTCGGAGTTATTTCCTGAGAACCTATGTGCAAATACAAAGGATAATAAAAAGCAATTGGCCACTGTTTGTTAGGGACAGGCAGAGCCAAATAGATAAACATAATAATATGAGTTAGGGATTATGATACATTCACACCTCTAAGGAGGAGGCTGTATGATCCTTTGGAATTAAACACACCATTTACTCAACCCAGAGTGGACCTGAAACAGGCCAGCCCTGAACCTACTGCTAGGCACTGTAGAAGAACACTCAAGAAAAAACAAAAAAGGCAAGGTTCCATCTCCAGGAGCTCGAAATAAGGAAGAAACAGACACCATTAAACTGATTCAGGAGCAGATTGTAGTAGGTGCTATAAAAAGAGCTCAACACAGTGTGCTCTGAGAGGCTGGGAGAGGAGAGAAGAAATACAATGGGAAGAATCTGGAAAGGTAGGCACGGGAGGCAGGCTTCAGAGTAAGCTTTCAAGACAGACCAAGACTTTGACAGCAGAGGTTATACTGTAAAGCAGTATAGATTAACTGTTCTTATTGTACTCAGAATTATAGCCCTTCAAACATCTCAAAGGCTTGGAAAGGAAACTAAGTGCTGCATGAACAGGAGTCAGATTTGCCTCCTCACTTGTGGGGTATGTGCTGGATGGAAAGGGGAGAGGGAAGGAGTGTATGAATGCCCCCTCTCTCTCACTCACATAAATACATATGATACATCCCTAGAACTGAGATTCTATGAAATCTAGGCTTGCTTTAGAAGACAGAGGATGGACCAAAGAACATAATTGAGCCCACTATGGAGGGCTACCATCCTCATTTTGAGATTGTCATACTGCTGTATGGGTCACTCTGGCCTTGACATAGCTATTATTCCCTACTTTGTGATTTCCTTTTGACAAAAGCTACTTTTCTTCTTGAGTTTCCCAACTTGGTTCCAACTTAAAAAACTGAACTTAAAAACTTGACATGACCAACGTTCAGTATATTCACTTCATCTAATTCTGGGCATTAGTGAGCTTAGAGTGTTTGCAAACCAATGTAATTATCAGCATTCCTGTTTAGCAGAGATGACTCCGGAGGTGGTCATATTTTTAGAGGTAAAAAGCAGAACACAAAAATTGTTAAATCTGACAGAGAACAGATGATAAATACCGTAGCAACTGCAGAGTACACACTGTGAAGAAAGGTATTTGGAACTATTATATGTTTCGCCCACGTTCTCATCATCTTGGATCTGAATCCACATTCTGACCCCTTCTCTACCACTGCCTTCCACTGCTTTCTAGTGTTCTAAAAAATCCAATAATTCTGTATAAAATAGCCAAATGCACCTCAATTTGAAATTTCTTTAACAAACCAAGTCAGAGCTTACGACTTCAAACCTCAAGCTCGAACAAAAAGACTACCTTTGCTTCCAGGAAATACAAAGGTAAAAACCTCCTAGGAGTAGGTATCAGCCTTTCCCGGCGACTCGGTTGCCTTTTATCTTCTTAACCCAACTTTAGGTGTACTGGGTACATACCAGCAGTACTCAAATATATTCTGAGTTGCAGTTATTAAATTGCTACACATTCCTAAAACAACTCATCTTCTTTCTGGTTTAACATACGTTTGTTATGTGTGCTTGGCCTCTGCAGACCAGAAAGGTATGACTTGGCTGAATCCCTCCCATAAGAAAACCACAGAAGTACTTACCCGCCAATCACACTAAACTGAACCCTCAGAGTTTGATGTTAAAACATGTTTTCACTAGAAACTGTGGAATGGGAAAAATACAGAGTCCCATGGGAAAACATGCTCTTGAGCAAGTAGCAACTCTTGCAATCCTGGGTGCATGAATTACAGACTTAACTCATCTCCTATTTGGACGGTCTTACGTTCCCAAAGGATTCCTTTTGCAAATGCTCTTTTTCTTTTCAAATGTCACTTATTTCCTAATTATCTGCTTTTAAACATACCCTCTGACAGCTAAACATTTTTTCAAACTAATGTGACACCTCTATCTTAGTACACCCACAAAGTAAACAGGTTAATTTCTACTGTAACCTATTTTCAATTAATGTTTGGAATGAGAAGAGGAAAAGGTAAGTGAATTTGAAAGGATAAAGACTGGCTAAACTATCCTCTAAGGGAAAACATTATTTAGAATTTTCCCTATTAAGCTCCCTCCTTCTAATTATATTACCTATATGTTGGATATTTCATTATTCTATTGCAGTGAGAATGAACAACCAGCAAACGTAGAGTAAAAGCAAAAAAATATTTGTCTTTCAGTCTGACTTGTAGAGTTAGAGTAAGAGGTTGAAGTTAATGATGATAGCAGAAATATTACTTAACATTTACTGAGCTTTTATGTTATAAGCACTGTTATAAGGGTTTTATTTGTGCCAATTTAATCCTCACAAACCTTGAGAGAATATTATTCTTCCTACTTCATAGATAAGTTAATTGAGGTACAAATCCATTAATAACTTGTCCCTAGTTATATAGTTAATAAGTGTTAGACCTGAAATTTGAACTTGGCAATTGGCTTCTAGAACTTATGATTCTAACATCCTGCTATTCTGCCCCTCTCATGGTTTAGTGTTCATTCTAAAGCAGGGTTTCCACCCATATTCCATATGAATCCCTAAAATCATCTAAAATAGGGTAGACAAGTACATATGCATTTTTCTGAGGATACAGTCCACATCTTTCATCAGAATCACAAAGGGGCATGTGGCTCCCCCACCCAAAAGTTCAGAACACTTTATCTACTTGTAACCCCTTCTATTTTAATGGATGTTTACTTATGGGGTGCTGCACAGGAAACATCATGGTTATAGAAGTGTTCAGTATGTACAGAAATTTACCAGCTAGAAAAAAAATTACCTACAATTAGCTCCATTTTACAGACAGTTTGCATTTTGAAAGATTTATTTAAACTAGCAACATACTTCAGCCAACAGATACAATATAATAACTGGTAGATGTATTTACAAGGCAGCCCACCCAAGTCTGGATTCATTCACAGTGCGACTGTAGATCACTGGTACCACTACGAGGCATACTGCTGCCCCCTCCCCAAGCTCATCATCTCCCCTGTAATGCTGCTTTTCCTACTACCCTCTCTCTTTGCACTCCAGCCTCTGTCCCTCATCCCCTGAGCATAGAGAAATGATCACACTTGTCCATGCTTCTGCCTAGCATGCTGCCAGTAAAAATTTTGCTGGATAACTAAACTCCAGTTGCCATGTTTTCCAGAAAGACTTCCCTGGCCAGGTGCCATCTCTCGGTGCGTCCACGGTTACTGATGCTTGTATTCTCCACAGCAATTACAACTGCATTGAAATCATGGATCCACATGCCCGTTTCACCCACTAGACTGTGACGTCAGAGTCAGTGACATTGCCTTCAACATCTCTGTACGCTCAGAACCCAGGATGGTGCTTTCTACAGAAGGTCCTCAATCCATCCTCCTTGAAATGAATGGAAACCAATCAATGTGTGTAATGAATGGTTCCAGAAGAGAATGCTCTAGGAGTGCAGCTTGGGATGCTAGGAACACATTCCTGTCTGGAGCCCAGCTCATTCCCTGCTTCATGGTGGATGTCCAAAAATAGGCACGAAAACAAGGGAAGCGAGAACATGTACTTCTCAATTCTCAAATTATTACTGGTGACACCCACTACCTAGCACCAGATCTCAGGAGGCTGAGATGGAAAGTTATGGGAAAGTTTGTACCTCTTGCCAGTTGAGTTCATGACACCCAATTTTTAATCTTTTTTCAGCCCCAAATTTGCCCACATGACCTATTTCTACTGTAACTGCCACTGGAACTTTTGACCAGGGTAAATCTTGTACCTTCTCCCAGTGCCTCCTGCTCCCCTCATCAGTCGCCATCTGTCCTCTAACTATGCTGACTTCCATCCAAACTACTTCTGGACTGGCCCTGGCATAGCCCTGCATTAGTGATGCAAGGCAGCAAGGTGTTTATTTATTTATTTAATTAGGAAAACAGAACAAATTCTGGGATGTAATGAGAAATGACATATACATAAGAGGCTTACGACCAAAATATCTTAATACTCATTGCAAAAGAAGTTCTACTTTTTAGCTTTACATTGGAAGGCTTTAAAAATATGTCTGGGAGTGCTGAAGAGAGTTACACTTGCTTCCTCCCCATGTGACCTAAACCTCCAATTCAGCTGCTTAAATAGCTGACACCCTAAAACGGAGAGGTCATATTCCAGGGAGAAATATGTTCTGGTTCTTTTTCTTCTTCTTTATAATAATTCCTCTTGATCTTGAAAATTCTCTTTTCATGTTTGTAGGTAACTAGTTATCACTTTTAGGTTAAAATCGTTCCTGCGTGCCAATGCCCTGATATTGGCCAGACCTGTATAAATCACTGTCTCTTTTCTTTCTTTTTACCTTCCTCCTTCTCATAGCTATTATACAAAAGTGGAGATTGTATATATGTTATCTATAAAAGGACATGGTGTCTCCAGACTATTTTCACATACTGCTCAGTTTGTACTATAGAACAAACAAGTAGCATTTGTTAAGTACTGCACGTGCATGATACTGGGTACACCAACCTGGTTCCTGTCCTTTGTCATTACAGGGTCATTTCTATTCAGCCATATCATTGCAAATACACC
The DNA here is from genome assembly GCF_009764315.1 of Trachypithecus francoisi. Classification (NCBI taxonomy): domain Eukaryota; kingdom Metazoa; phylum Chordata; class Mammalia; order Primates; family Cercopithecidae; genus Trachypithecus; species Trachypithecus francoisi. The sequence continues at coordinate 73,951,349 of NW_022681472.1, read as the reverse complement.
ATGCCCACAGCTCCTACCCCCACATAAAACATTTCTATCAGGCTCTACAAAACAAATCTGTTCTCCATGACTTTTTCCTTTGGAGCTCAAGGTGAATCTTTTCAGCTACTTTGTTTAAAGTTTTCCGTATTTCAGTTCTTCACATTTTTTTTAAAAGGACTGCCAGTCAGAGCAAATGATTGTTGATAATAATCTCTGGCAGGGGCATTGGGCTGTTTTCCCTTATGAACCTTTAAAGGTTATTTATTTATTCATTTATTATTCTGGGGATATAGTTTCGCTCTTGTTTCCCAGGCTGAAGGATAATGGTGCGATCTCGGCTCACTGCAACCTCTGCCTCCCAGATTCAAGCAATTCTCCTGCCACAGCCTCCCAAGTAGCTGGGATTACAAGCATGCACCACCACGCCCAGCTAATTTTGCATTATTAGTAGAGATGGGGGTTTCACCATGTTGGTCAGGCTGGTCTGGAACTCCTGACCTCAGGTGATCCACCTGCCTCAGCCTCTCAAAGTGCTGGGGTTACAGGCATGAGCCACAGCGCCCGGCCTACAGGTTATTCTAATGTGGATGGAGATTTTTAATCCAGAGGCAAAGGAAAAAAAAAATACAGTTTTAAAACCCATTTAGGAGACAACTATGTCCATGGACAGCTCCCTCCTGCACACTGCAAATAAACAATGTCCCTTCACAGTCAAAATTTATTTTCCAGGCAAAAAACTCTATGCATCAGAGCATATACATGTTCCTAGTCCAAAGTCAAAGCTTTCAGTTGAAAATAACCTGAAGTTCCTTCCATAGATTTATCTGCATGACTGAACCTGCCTCCCCTAAAGTCCCTCCCTCACAATCATCCTTTCATTAACATTTGTTTTTCTGGCATAATTCCTCTGAGTTACATCTTATATTTAAGTTTAGTCTAGGTATCATTTTGGGGCAAGTCAAACTTTATGTACTCAGTTGACTTCCCAAACCTCAAACCTCTCTCTCCTCTTCTCCATCCTTCTCTCATTGGTTCTATTTCAGGTTCTTTTCATCCCTTATCTAAATTATTGCAATAAGCCCCCACCTGCTCTCCCTGCCTTCAGTCTCTTTGTTTTACAACCAGACTTCATCACTCAAAGGTTTCTAAGACACAAGTTGGATCCAGTTTATCTCCGTCCTTCAGCAGCTTTCCATCAGACAATAAATCCAATGCCTTGGCCTAGCATTTCTCAGCAAACCAGAACCTGAGTCCTACCTGCCGTTTTTCCTTCTTCTGCCACTGCCCACCAAAATCTCACAACTGATGGAACTTTCTTGCCATTGTCCTTCTTGTCTCTGTGTTTGTACTTGTCCTTGTTTCTACCTGGAATTCTCTTACCCATTTTCTAATGAACCATGGCTCATTACTGAAGGCTAACCTCAAATGTCCCTGCCTCATGAAAGCTGCCTATTCTGGCCTCTCCAGAAGTCAGGTGTACTCTATCCTGCTTTTCCACAATACTTTTTATAAACCTATGTTAGCAATTCATACACAGCACTGTAATTCTTTCTTGACTTTATATTCTACCAAACAGTAATTTCTTTTAAGGGCAGGAACTATGTTACTTACTCTATTTGCAGGGCATAAAAGAAGGCTTGATGCATAGTGTGTTCTTAATTATAAGCTGAGTAAATGAAAATTACTATGGCACCCAAAACACTACAGTTAGAAGCATGTGAATAAGAATCCTAGAGTATCTCCCACAAAGATAAATGTGAATGAATAACTTGGGGAATATAAGTAGTTTCTTAAACACTAAAACTGCAATATAAAACACAATGAATTCAATGATTATCTGTATTCTTTTTCGTGATTAGTACTAGTAAAACTTCAATTTTTCTTGTGCATTTTACAAGATAAGCTCATTGGGAGCAGGGACCCTAAATACCTTGCTCAGCCCAATAGTGCAGATGCTCCAATGTTATTTTTTAAAGTAGATAGACCCACCGGAAAATGTTTTAGCTGCAGTTCACTTCCTATACTTAATTATTTCTTCCCTGAATGGTAGTTACTTTTGTGAATACACTCTCAACTAGGTTATAGGTCTTTCTGGTGAGGAAGGGTTTAAACATCTTTGTTCCCAAAGGAGTGTCTTGCACATAGTAGGTATTCAGTAAATGCCCGATAAGTGATTTTTATAAAATATTCATTCAGAAAACTGTGAGATTTTGAAAATGAGAATTTTGAAGGTGATGTCTTCCATTCTAAGCTAAAAGGCTTAGCTTTGCAATATTAACTTAGGATTAAACTCTGTGGCAAGCACGCATTGGTAAGTATTGCTAAGGCCAAAACAAAAAGCTGACAACTAGGTACTAGGGAGTGGAACACACCTACCTCAAAAAAAAAAAAAAAAAAATCACTATGCATGTGAGGTTATAATATTCTCCACTTAAGAAGTCAGTGCTATAATGCTTTTCCTGGTGCTGGTAGGCTGGCACTATTTATATATTTTGTAATATCTCCCCAACAAACGGCTTTTATCTGACAGGCTGTGAATAGAATACATTAAGGGGAATTGGGAATGAATTCTTTCAGCCAAGTTAAATGATTAGTGTGAGAACCGAACTCCAAGAGCATGGTGTCAATAGCGTAGTCAACTATTGACAGCCCAGTCCTCCTTTGTCAGGTACAATTTTCACATGATAAGTTTCAGAAGGCAATGGGACAGAAATGAAGAACTCTTAAAGACAAACGGATTTGAACAGAAGATCAAAATTAAAATGGACTTTGAGGATATCCAGAAACACTGGCAGAGGTTAAAATAATGGGTCCCCAGAATGGAGATCACTTAGCATTTAGGACAGTGCCTGGGAAATTCTCACATTTACTTTACAGGTTGAGGAATTTCTTAAGAAGGAGCCATGGGAGATGGCAAATGTTAAAAGAATCAGAAATTATTAGATGGAAATTGAGACATCTAGGAGCTAAGTTGCTTCAAAAGTGTTCACTTAGCTTCTATCTGTACATCCACTCAAGATGGGTATTCTAAATGTAGGGGTAACAAGGAAGCTTTGATCTCTGCTCTCTCAAAGCATGTAAACCAATATCTCTAAACAGTCCTAAAGGATGAGAGCCAAGGAGCTTTAGTTTGACTCTAGTGTGGTCACTTGTTTCTCTAAGGTCACCAGTTTCACTGGAACATTTTGGTCATTTTTCAATGGGGTGGGGGAGATTGATATTCAAGTAAAGGAGATAAAGGGGGCCTAAAAATGTAAACTTATTGAGTTGGCCATAAAAAGAGAGAAGCAAACTAATAAGCTTTTGGAAGTGATGCTGTTCTACCTAGCCAAGAGTGTGAGACATGTTTCAGGATGTAAGAAGCCAGAGGAAATGAGATGAAAGGATTAGATTGGACACTTCTGTGAGTCTGGGATCCCACCTAGGTTGGGGAGTGGTGGTAGTTTTAGCAGATAGAGAATTCACCTCTGTGAGAACAGAGCTGTCTTCTCCACAGTGTGTCCCTGCTGTATATCAGAATCTGAATATTAGAATCACCAGGGAGGCTTCAAAAAACAACTAGTGAACTCTGGCACTGCCCCAGAGATTCTGATTTAATTAGTCTGGGCTGGCAACAGTATTTTAAAAAGCTGTTCAAGTTATTAAGTACAGCAAGAATTGAGAACTAACCATGGATCTAGATTAAAAAAAGATATAATGGGGAGGGGGAGGGGGAAATTGACTAAGTCACTTTCTACTCTGTTCCCTCAGAATTAGGTCTTGTTTTCTAAAAGTCTGACATGACTACAGGTTCTTGAGATGGTATTTGATTAGAGGGCATGGATAAGCCTTCTTTGCATATACACACGAATATATATTTACATATACACATACAAGTATCTTTACATACACACATATATTTGAATAAGCATTAGAAAAATATAACCAGAATATCAAATGTGAAATTTCATGTATATTATTGCTTAAGAACAGGCAAAAGTACTGAAGTTTAGAAAGTATGTCAATGAACTGTCTATAAATTCTAGTACAGGTGGAATGCAGATATGGCAAAAACTTCTCAAAGAGGTAGGCAAAAAACTGGAGCTTGCAGAACACGGAATAAAGTAGCCGAGAACCTAAGAAATCGTTCTTTGCAGATCTTCCAGTTCTAATCGTGTCTCCCTCCCACAGCAAGGCAGCCAGCCCAATGCCATCCTCTCTCCGCTCTTCCCACATGGATGCCTGCACCTCATCCCAAGCACTCAGATGTTTCTGAACCAGGCTCAAACTCAAACCAGCCTCGCAGTCAGGATCCCATTACTGATGTCATAGTCTGCAACTCACTCACGTCTCACCTCTTTCAGATTCAAATCTGGGCTAAACTTAACTTAGGGTGGTGTGGCTACCTTAGCATAATAGAACAGTGCTCACAAGGTGTTCCAGCTCCACAAGCACAAAAGTGAAACCAAAGCGACCCAAATCCAGGTTATGCAAGCTCAAAGGCGAGGGTGAGGGGAGAGATGAAAATCCTAAACCGAGCACTTTTTATTTGCCATTCTCAGGGCATGATGCAACCTCTGGTTGCCCAATTTATATTTGCACATGTTCTCGTTGTCCACAAGGAGCTTCGAAAGTTTCCAACTCCATAAAATTCCATTGAAAAAGTTCAAGAGCTACCTAAAAATGTTGCACGACAGGCAGGTGACCCCACCTTTACTTGGACCCAACAAAGTGTGCTAAAAAGGTTTGGAGTTGCGTAGGGAGGCCAGAAGTGAGAAGGTGCAAAGGCAGGCAGAGAAGAACTCGACAGCCACGTTTCCACCTTTCCCCTACCATTCTCACGCCCACTGGATTAGAAACTGCCAAGGGCATGGCACGTAACTCACCTTTCTCCTTGCCCTGCCTCCTGCCCAGCTCCTCTTTCCAATCCAGAGGGCACTAATGATGGCAAGGGTGAGTGGGGAAAAAAGCATACTCAAGTCCGCAGCCCTCTTCCACTTCCTGTTGCCTCCCGCCCCCACTTTCCACAGCGTGGCAGCCTCCAGGTCACACAGTAATCGGCTACACCTTTGCAGCACCCAACAAAATGGCAGGTTAGCAACAGGCGAGGCCGAGAGCCAGGCGCTCGCCCCGGCCAAGCGCGGCCCCTGGCCATGCCCTGGGTTTCTAAAGGCGCCTCCGAGCCCCAACACCTTTCTTTCCTCCACATCCCCAATGCTCGGCCCTGCCGGGCCGCCTGCTCGCCCTCCCCAGGCCATTTCCGTCGCCTGCGGGGGAGCAGGTGCCCGCGTAACAGGTGCTGGGCTGGAGGGCCCGGGTGGCGGCGCGGGGCACAGAGAGGACCCCAGGAGGGAGCGCAGGAAAAGGCCACGTCGAAGGGAAGGAGGCCGGGGGCGGACGCAGAGGAAGACAGCCCGGGGGACAAGGATGCCGCCGCCTGTCTTCGCTCCCCGCGCGACCCTCGCTCCGGCGGCCCCACTTACAATCTCCAGGCAGACGAAGGCGCCCGAGTAGGTCCGCAGGATGTCGGGGCCGGCGGGCAGGGTGACCCGGGGCCCCGGGAAGGACACGGCGGGGTTCGGGGGCGGCGGGACTGACGCTCCGCCGGCCGACATGCTGCCGCTGCCGCTGCTGAGTCTCCGCGCGCCGCCGCCTCCCGCCTCCCGCCTCCCGCCTCCGCCTCCCGGGCTCCTGCTGCCGCCGCCGCCGCAACTCGGCTCCGCGGGGTCCGGGCGCGCCGAGCGGGAGGAGGCGTGGCCGTGGGGGTCCTGGAGCCCCTCCCCGTCACGTGGGCCCAGGTAAGCGCGGCTCCGCCCGGTCTCCCGGGCCGCTCGCGATCACGTGCACAGGTGCGGCCGCCGCCGGGCGCGGTCCTCCCAGTTCCGCCGTCCTCGCCTCCTGCTCCGCTGGCCAGCGCCAGCGCTCCCCGGGCGTCTCCATGCGCGGCCCCACACACCTGATCGCTATTTTTACCTTCTAGCCCTGCCCTTAGTTGGCAACTGTGCTTTCCACCTGTCTTTTCCCCAAGTCTCAGAGAGCGCCGTCACCCACTGTGCTCAATCTGACAGATACACAGGTCTTGGGGCTGTGACTCAGAAGGTAAAATCGAGGTCACCAGTCACACTTAAAAAGTGGGGTGCATATGTTTTAAATGGGACTCGAGTGGGATTTTTTTAAACGCCACTCGGGCAGCGTCACGCGTGGGAGTTGGATGAGTCAGCTGCAGCAGCCGCTGGCGCAGGGTCCCTGCAGGTCACCAGAGGTGTCCTCGTCCGTGAAACGGGGATGTGAAACCCACTGGCATAGAAGCTCACATTAGATCACATAACATGAAAAGAGTTTAGCGCACAGTAAGCTCCTTAAATGCTACCTGATATGATGACAGCTCTTTTCCTTACACACGCGCGTATCACTGCTCAGTGGACACACGATGTTGCATGGGTTATATTTTTTTACGTAGAACTATTAATTATTGATTTCACTGGTATAAAACTACTTGCTTATTGCCTTTAGGGGCTTAAGGGGATTTTTTTTTTTAATTATATGTATGATTCGAATTCCCTGCTCTAGTTTATCCCCATTTATCTCCATTTTATCCTTGGTTTTAACGTCAACATTTTGTAAGTTCAGTAGAGGAAATGAGCTTAATTTTCTCACCTATTAAAGATGAGCAAATCTACACGCATAAGGACACACAGGTAGACCACGTTGGAAAAAAGAAAACATTAGCTAATCTCATCAGACGTTCTCCAAGTTGAATCCTGACCTTGCCTGTCAGGTTCAGTCTCCGAGGAACTGTATTTAGCACTATGCTCTGGTCAGCAGATTCTAGTTACTCTACTTCTCCATTATGTTATAAGTGAAACTCATAGGTGTGGTTGTGGCATCCAGGTAAAAACCACAAAACAGGGTGTGGGTGAAACCTATTGTATATCCCTCCTCTCTCCACCTCTTAGTCACCACTTTCTGGTATTTAATGTGTAGTGTTTATTTAACAGGAAATTTTAAGTTTTCTGCATTGATTTGTTTGATCGATGAGCCCTTTCTGTGTTCAGACTCTGATTGGCAGGGGATGATCCTTCTGTTTTATTTTCTGCCTAAGAATTCTCAGTAAGCACTTAAAAAAAATGTTCAAAGGAACGACTTCAAAGAAGTAATCATGGAGATGATCAGCAGCTACAATATGCCCAAAATATTTTAGTGAATGAACTTAGTATGTCCTTGGAGTTTCTAGAAGGGCTAATGATTCAGAAGAGCCTCAAGTGATCTTATTTTAACATTGCCACCTAGGCGAACACTTTCACTGGGTCTCTTACTGCACCCTCCTTGCTGTACTGCATATCCTCAACCATCTTTGCTTTACCTCTCCTTCCTGCTTCCACAGTGACCAGTGGCATGAAAAAGGTTGTCAGTGAGCCCTCTATTATTGTAACATATTATCTGCTTGAAAAAGAACACTTTCTTTCTTTCTTTCTTTTTTTTTTTGAGAGAGTCTCACTCTGTCTCCCAGGCTGAAGTGCAAGAGTGTGGTCTCAGCTCACTGCAACCTCTGCCTCCCGGGATCAAGCGATTCTCCCGCCTCAGCCTCCCGAGTAGCTGGGAACACAGGCGCATGCCACCACACCCGGCTAATTTTTGTATTTTTAGTAGAGACAGGGTTTCACCATGTTGGCCAGGCTGGTCTCAATCTCCTGACCTGGTGATCCGCCCACCTCAACCTCCCAAAGTGCTGGGATTATAAGCGTGAGCCACCGTGCCTAGCTGAAAGAGAACCCTTTTCTAGAACGCTTTTTTCTCTTAAGATCACTACCAACACCTATTTGTTCTGGATAATACCAGTTTCCCTCTAGTGAAAGCAACACCTCTAAAATCAAAGGAAGAAAACGCACTTAGCTTCACTCCACCCCACCCCTTTGCCTCTTCCTCCAGGACACTAACCATGAGCAGAAAAGTTTCACCTTTCTGCTCTTTTCCCATCCTGTTCCGGTGGTTCCTGACTTCCAGCATAACTTTAACCCTGCTCATAGATTTCCTTTGAACTCCATTTTTATGGAATATCAACATTCATGTTACAATATTTTCAACGATCTTGACTCAAAATGACTTGCTACCGTCAATAAATTCTCACCTTATTATTGGGAATTTTTCTGCTGCCATTCTCTTGAATGCTGACATTCTGATGACTGTCTCCTATTGGTTTCTCTCTTTCATCCCTAATTCTTTGACCCTCAGCCTTACCATCCCTCATATTCTCTCACTGGTCCCGTTCTAACTTTTCTTTCTTTCCTTTTTTTTTTTTTTTGAGACGGAGTCTCGCTCTGTCGCCCAGGCTGGAGTGCAGTGGCCGGATCTCAGCTCACTGCAAGCTCCGCCTCCCGGGTTTACGCCATTCTCCTGCCTCAGCCTCCCGAGTAGCTGGGACTACAGGCGCCCGCTACCTCGTCCGGCTAGTTTTTTTTTGTTTGTTTGTTTTTTTTTGTATTTTTTAGTAGACACGGGGTTTCACCGTGTTAGCCAGGATGGTCTCGATCTCCTGACCTCGTGATCCGCCCGTCTCGGCCTCTGAAAGTGCTGGGATTACAGGCTTGAGCCACTGCGCCCGGCCCCCCATTCTAGCTTTTCTAGCTTCCCCACCCATGTGCTTATGGAAAGGTATTTTCGTGATTCTCGTATTGGTCTCACATTGCTTCCCATCTTGTACTTGACCCTAAACTTACTCTCACCATTCCTTATTCTTCAGCTTGAGTTCAACCCAGTCTACATCTGCCCTCTCTGAATCATTCAGCACACTGCCCAGGGTTGCTGAAAGAAGGTCATAATGAAGACTTTTGGTTCCACTACAAATTCATGTGATCTAACCTTGGCTGGACCTTAGGTATTCCCAGTTGTCGTTTTCCTTTTACCTCCCCCCGCCCCCGCCCCTGCCACCCCCATGCCCGGCAATATTTCTCTCAGTTCTTATCCCATAGCTTCTTTTGTTTTACCGGTCTTTGTGCCTGTCACAAGTAGACATTATGTTCAGCGAATAAAAACAAATCTAGACTGTTCCACTCTTCCATAGTTTCTTTGCGTTTACAAGAAGTTTTAGGACATCTAGCCAGTAATACTTGTTTCATTGAAAACACTTATCCAAGACAAACACCTGGGTGTTTCCCTTGGTACCTCCTTCTCATAACACATATTTAATCAGTCACCAGGTTCTGGCAGTTCTACCATTTTATTTTCTAGAATAGATCCACTTTCCATTCCCTCTGTTCTGACTCTGACTATCCCTCTCACAGTGAATGCTCTTCTCACAAGGAATGTGCTTCTGACAGTGAATTTCCCTCTCTTATATTCTCTGTACTGCTCTGTGAATGATCTCTAAACAGAAAATTTATTAGTCACCCCTCTATTTAAAACCCCTCCAGTTCCTTATTTTTCTCAGGATCAATTACAGATGCCCTGGGGTGCATTCAAGGTATTTCTGGCACATGGCTTCTGATGAGCCCTCCCACCTCACCAGCCTTGTTGATCCACCTACAGCTTCAATACCTCCTGCCTCCAACCTTTACACATTCTCCTCTCTTTTGCAGAATATCCTTTCTTCTTACCACTCCCATATCCTAAACCTATTTCCTGTATCTTTTGGGTCACAGGGTAAGATCTTTCTGGCAGCCTTTCTCTGCCCATTTAAGATTAGGTGGACCCCCTCTCACCCAGTGTGTTTCTATAACCTGCTGTGCTTAATCCACATAGAGAACGTATCTCACTGAATTGAAATTGTGTTTTTACTTGTCTCTCATTCCTTGCTAGTGTTATGTAACAGGATATTTAATTGAAAAGTTCAGTGGAGGCACCAGAAGATGGTAGATATCAGATACCAACATGAGCTGTTGAATCAGACCACCAGAAGTTTTAAAGTGAGCTGACTGCGATCTCCTTAGACAATCTATAAACCCCTTACTTCTATCAAGAATATGAAAAGCTCAGGAGTTAGAGGATTTGGAAATATTTCTTTTTTGGCAGTGGATGGGGAGGCACCGTGCTAGGAATCACACTTCACTCTTTCCCCCTCCATCCCCTCTTCCTCACTGGAGGAAACAGCTGAGTTTTATTCACATTACATAATAGAAACTCAAGTAAAATCAGCTGACCAAATGAACGCTGCATCTGAATTTCTATGCTTCATCGTTGTTCCTAGCTACTTCATGTTTCATAAGAAGTGTTTACTTCCCCAGGCAAAGTTGAGCCCCATCTCAGCTTTTTATCATTTCCTCTTTGTATTTTTCTTAGGAAATTAATTCTTAATTTTCTTTACTCTCTCCTCAATGTTCAATTTTTGCTTTATATGCAGCCTTTCGCTTTGAATATGTATGTTTCCCTTATCATCAAAAACAGCAACAAGTAACTCCAGTCTAAAATACAATAACCAAGACTAGATTAACCTTCCTTGTATGAAACAGCTAAAATCCCAGAGGAAATATATGAAACAACAGTTTCAGATGTTGCATTTCAGGTAACGCAGAACAGTGATCCATTGGAGATGGGAAGAAATGATGGGCGCCCTGCAATTTCCCCAGTTTGGAGAGAGTTTTCAGAGTACAGGGAAGGTAGACACTGGTGGAAGCTAGCAGTCTCCATGAGATGAGGTGGTGAAGCTGGGAATTTGAGGAGGCCAACCAAGCTAGAGTTCACAGAGTACTGGGGAGAAAAGAGCTGCATACAGATAAACACTGGGAGGCCAGGAAAAGGCCCCCTTTATTAAATCTTCAACTGAGTGCTGATTAGCACATGAAGGTGACTAACTTACCCAAGGCCAGGGCAGAAACATTCCAAAGGAGCAGAGGAACAATCCCAGGAATTCATGCAGGAGCAGGAATAGTTCATATTTCTACCATTCAGAGTGGAAAGTCTCCTAATTAATGGAGCACTGGATAGAATATTCAGAAGGATATTGCCTCAGTACTAGGGCAAAGTCAACCTTAGACAAAAAGAAAAAAAAAAAGGCTGCCTTCATTCTGCTTCACAAAGCTTTATAAAAAGCATCAGAAGGGTCAAATAATTCAAACGAACCACAGAACGATGGTCAAGAATATTATAGGAATACAAAAATGTCCAGCAATAAGATAAGGTTCACAGTGTCTGACATTCAATTAAAAATTGCCAGGCATACAAAGAAGCAGGAAATATGATACATAGCGAGGATATAATCATTCACTACAAGCAGACTCAGAAATCACATAGTCGATTGTGGTAGTAAAAAGAACATTAAGACAGTTGTTATAAATGTATTTTATGTTGAAAAATAGAGTAAATATTGAGCACATCATGTAGAAACACAGAAGACATTTTAAAAGATCCAAACAACTTTTAGATTTGAAGACTACAATGTCTAAGATGAAGGATACTTGCAGAGGATTAACACGTTAGACACTGCAGAAGAAAGATTAGTTACCTTGAAGATATAGAAACTATTTAACATGAAACACGTAGAGGAAAAAATACCTGAAAAAATGAACAGAGCATTAGCCAGCAGCATAGCATTAAGTGTTTTTTTGTTGTTGTTTGTTTGTTTTGAGATGGAGTCTCGCTCTGTTGCCCAGGCTGGAGTGCAGTGGTACAATCTCAGCTCACTGCAACCTCCACCTCCCAGGTTCAAGAAATTCTCCTGCCTCAGCCTCCCGAGTAGCCAGGATTACAGGCACCCACCACCACGCCTGGCTAATTTTTGTATTTTTAGTAGAAACAGGGTTTCACCATGTTGGCCAGGTTGATCTGAAACTCCTGACCTCAAGTGATCCAACCGTCTCGGCCTCCCAAAGTGCTGGGATTACAGACATGAGCCACTCTGCCGGGCCAAGTGTTTTCATATATCTGTAATTAGAGTCTCGGAAGTGGAAGAGAGGAAGACACAGGAAAAATATGGCTGAGAGATTTCAAAATTGTTGTAATTTATACCCAGAGACTGAATTAACTCAATGAATCTTAAGAATTGAAAACATGAAATCAAAACCAAGGCACATCATAATCAAATTGCCTATAAGAAATAATAAAGAGAAAATCTTTAAGTATACCGCAAAAAAGACACATTACATACAGAGCGATGAAGAAAAGAATAGTAACAGACTTCTCATAGGAAACAATTTAGACAAGAAGAGAGTAGACCATCTTTAAGCTGCTAAAAGAAACTCAACACTGTGACCTTAATTTTATACACAGGAAAAATGTCCTTTAAAATGAAAGGGAAATACAGACTTTTTCAGATATGGAGAAGCAGAACACATTTGATGGCAGCAGATAATGCACTGTAGGAAATGATAAAGTCTTTTAGGCAGACCTAAATTTATGCCAGTTGGAAATTTCCATCAACACAAAGAAATAAAATGACCACAAAGGGTGAATATTTGGATAAATGCAATACATTTTATAAATTTAAAAAATTTAAATTATTGTCATTGATTAAAGCAAAAATTATTAGTGTGTTTAACATTTACAATATCTGTAAAAATATAATATATGATGACAACACCACCAAGGTCTTGAGAGGGAAATGTCACATGTAGTGTTCTAAAATTTTTATACTCCCTTTGAAGTGGTGTAATAGTATGTGAGGTTAGACTGTGGAAAATTAAAGATGCATACTCTAAACCCTAAATAAATTACAAAACAAGAAAGAAAGTTATAGCTAATAAGTCAACAAAGGAGATATAAAGGAAAGATGGGAGATAAAAAATTAATCCAAAAGAAGTCATGCAAAGATGAAAAAGGAAGCAAAGAATATATGAAACAAACAGAAAACAGGAAGATGGTAAAATTAAACCAATAATTACATTAAATGCAAATTCCTTTCAAATCTTCAATTTAAAGGCAGAGATGATCAGCTTTAATGAAAAGCAATCCACAACTATATGCTATCTACAGAAAAACTTACTTTAAATATAAAGGCACAAATATATTAAAAGCAAAAGGATGTAAATAGGTATCTCATGAAAAAAATAAGCAAAAGAAAGCTCGAGGGGCTATATTAATATCAAGCTAAATGAGTTTTAACACCAGAAAGTTATCAAAGATAAAAAAGGTTATTGCATAATGATAAAAGGGTCAATTTATCAAGAGGGTTTAAAACTCCCAAATGTTAATACACCTTATAACAATTTTAACAATAGATGGTGCAAAATAATAAGATGCAAGGAAAAGTACAGAAACTACAATTACAGTTAGAAATCTCATTAGTCCTTTTTCAATAATTGATAAAAAATTAGAATATCAGTGACATTACAGAAGACTTGATCGACGCTATCAAACAAATCCCTGTCTTCAGCCTGGCTCTCCAGAGGCAGACCCTGAGATATGGATTAATGTGCAAGTGATTGATTAAAGAGGTACTCTTGTGCTGAGTCTGAAAAAAAATAAACAAACAAACAAAACAAAACAAAAAAACGGTAAGTAAAGCAGGACAAGGGAGAGGAAGCCAGGCAAGAGTATGATCTCAGGCAAAAGTCAGCTTAATCCAGCAGAAAAACCGGAATGTAAGTTACGACTCAGTATTGCACAATCTGATGCAAGACTTTCTTATGTCTTTACATCTTCACCTATCTATCACTGTCAAAGGCTAAGGAGGAAAGGGAAGGAGGAGCATAGACTCCAAATTCTTCTAGTTCTCTGCACATGCAGGCAATGCACCTTCAGGAGCTCAAGGTTGTCTTCCAAAAATGAGCCATAGGTGTTGATAATGGAATCCACACCAAAGTGGGGAGACAGGTGCACAGAAATGGTGTAAAGTAGAGTGCACAGAAATGGTGTAAAGGGATTTGAAGGAATCTGGGACAGCAATGACATTATCTGCTTCTTTCCCTAATCTACGCTCCTAACTCTGATATTCTCTCTCAAACTTCAGACCTCTACTTCTATTGTCTGTTGGAATGCACATCTACTTTAAGCTCAACATATGATATAGATTGGCTATGTCTCTACCCAAATCTCATCTTCAAGTGTAGCTCCCATAATTCCCATGTGTTGTGGGAGGGACCCAGTGGGAGGTAATTGAATCATGGGGGCGGGTCTTTTCCATGCTGTTCTTGTGATAGTGAATAAGGCTCATGAGATCTGATGGTTTTATAAAGGGGAGTTCCCCCGCACAAACTCTCCTGCCTGCCGCCACGTAAGACGTCCCTTTGCTCCTCCTTTGTCTTCTGCCATGATTGTGAGGCCTCCCCAGCCATGTGGAGCTGTGAGTCAATTAAACCTCTTTCCTTTATAAATTACCCGGTCTCAGGTTGTCTTTATTAGCAGCATGAGAACAGACTAATACAACATATCTTATAGTCTATTTTATCTTTCTCTATGAAACTTCACCTTTTTACTTTTGTTTCTTCCTTCTTTGCTTGCTATTACCATATTCTCAGTTATTCATTTTTAATTTCATTTTACAAAACTACCTTTCTTCTATTGTACTTCCATATCCAGTGTCCAAATCTTTGCAATCTTACTTCTTTGATAACTCATACGTCTGTCCTATTCATTTATTCCTACGACTTAAAACAAGGCCCTGTTGCCTCTTTTTTTTTTTTTTTTTTTTCTCAAATATCTAATTTCATTGAGTCTAGTCTTTTTATCTGCTGGTAAATTTTAAATAGTTCTGTGACATCGACTTTATCAAAGCGCAGCCTAGACATGCCATTTTCCTTCCTAATAGCTTTTGATGGCTCCCCATTGCATCCTAAGTAAATGAGAAACTGGACAACTTGTTATACCTCATAACTCTACACATTCTGATCTCTGTGCCTTTGTTCATCCCTCCATTTGTCCAGACTCCCTCCTTAAACTTTTGAATATCCAAATTTGATCTGTGCTTTAAGATCCTGCCTCAAAAGGACCTCTTTCAAAAGGCCCTCTGTTGCTGTCCCTTTTGATCTTTCTGTCTTTCCAACACTTTTCACATTCTGTCTTACATAATGATCATTCATTAGCTCGCACTCTCTCACACACATGTGTGCGTGTATATATATATAATAATACACATATATACATGCAAACTCACATATATACATATGTATGTAGGTATAATGAATTAAAGTGATTATATACATACATAGTATATAGACATATATAAATATATAGAGAGAGACATATATAAATATACAGGGGCTCAACTTTGCCTAGGGAAAGAAACGCTATACAGACATATATATACACATGTATACATGGGCCATAGGTGCTGATAATGGACCTTATGAGTTCGGCTCACATGAGTTTGCATGTATATATGTGTATATATAGACAAGACATATGTTTATGTCTGTCTGTATATAATCACTTTAATTCATTATAACTTCTTTTCTATTGAGAATGTTTTTAAAATTTCTGTTAAGGATTTTAGGGTTTTCTTTTAAGAAACAGGATTTCACTCTGTCATCCAGGCTGGAGTGTGGTAGCATGATCATGATTTGCCACAGTCTCAAACTCCTGTGGCCAAGCTATCCTCCTGCCTTAGCCATCTGAGTAGCTGGGACTGTAGGTATGTGCCACCACGCCTGGCTAATTTTAAAATTTTTTTGTAGAAACAGGGTCTTGCTATGTTGTACAGGCTGGTCTCAAACTTCTGGCCTCAAGTGATCCTCCTGCCCTGGCCTCCCAAACTGCTGGGATTACAGGCATGGGCCACTGTGTCTGGCCTGTGGAGGATTATGTTTGTGATCTTCCTTTGTATGCCCTATTGTCCCCTACTCTCTCCACCATTTAGGCACAGTGTTTTACACATACTAACTTATTCTTTCATTCAGCAAATTTATTTTGTGGTTATTATGTGACAAGTCTGACTGGGCACTAGAGATACAGTGGTGCATACAATAGGCAGAGGCCTAATCTTCATCAGGCTTATAGTGCAGTGGGAGACATAGTTATCAGTAAAATCATTATTTATTTAAAATTATGGTAAATGTTATAAAGGGCAAGGATGTTTTTTATCAGTCAGAGTTCTAAGTTGCAAGCAATAGAAACTGAATCTGGCTGATTTAAACAGAAAGATAATTTATTTTAAAGACATGTAGTATTCGTTCATGGACTTGGTAGGAAGGTTGAGAAACCAAGCTCAGAAAGTGGACAGGGATAAGGTCAGCTACACACCCAAACTCACGGCCACAATTAAGTTACAGAAACAGTCTAGTGAGAACACTACACTCAACTTCACCCATCACCAAAATCTGTGCCTTGCACTTCTTACACTGCCAGAACTGGATCAAGGATTCCACCATCAGTACTAATGCCATTACTATCTCTGTGGATCCCTTAAAACTGGATGTTGGTGAGCCACTGTCACCTCCTTGAGAATAAATGCTCTTCTGTCCATGCTTCATTGAGTCGCCAGCGTCTCATTAAAAACTGGAAGCACGTGCATGTGACTTGGTAAACCTAGCTCATGCATCTGTAGTCTAGCTGAAAAGAAAGATGGGAACATAGGTATCTACTTTTATACCTCCATCGCCAGAGCTGGGGTCTACTTCTCACCATAACATATACTTTGGAAAATTGGCCAAATAAAGGCTTGGCCCTTATGCTGGGCAGCCTAAAAGACCTTGTCAAATGTTTTCTTTATATGGAAAGCATAAGAGTGAATGACAGAATCTTCACCTAATGTGGGAAGTTGGGGAAACCTTTGGGGGGTAAGTGACTCAAAGTGCTTCTGAGGATGAATAAAAGTTAGACAACTGAAGAGTGGAGGAGGAAGGGGCATTATAAATGAAGAGAAGAGGATACGTGAAGGCTGTTATTCAAGAAGGAGCTAGGTGGTGAAAAACTGAGTGAAATCTGTGTATTTTGAGATGAAACCAGGGAGTTAAATGACGCTTTGGTCCTCCAGAGCCTTATGATTCATGCTTCAGATTATGAACTTAATCCCAAGAACTCTAAAGGAACTTGATCACTTGAGCCCTCACTTGCAGGAGTTCAAGGCTGCAGTGAGCTATGACAGTGATATGGGAATGCTGGGAAGGGAAGAGTGTGGTCCCTTCAAATGATACGGAAGTGGGGAAGGGAAGTGCTGTGGGTAGAGGAGGGGCGGTCCCTGGCTAGGGCTCCACCTCCATGGAGCTAGGTGAGGACAGGCACTTCTGCCTTCCTGCCACACCCCAATCCTGGGCCTATAAAAACCCAAGATCCTAGCAAAGAAGAGACACAATGCTGTGAGGAACACATCAGCTGAAGAAGATGCAAGCAGTTGGTTTTGGAGAGGACGTCCAGAGGGGAACGCTGGCAGAAGAGCACACCGACAGGCACCTGCACGCCAGCAGGCCATCGACCGGTGAGATGAGGCGGGGTTTGGCTGGGCAGTTGGCTGCCAAGCTGCCCAACTCCAGGAGAAAACCATCTCCCTTCTGGTTACCCCATCGGCGGAGAGCTCCTTCCACTCAATGAAACTTTGCACTCATTCTCCAAGCCCACATGTAATCTGATTCTTCCCAGTACACCAAAGCAAGAATCCAGGATACAGAAAGCCCTCATCCTTGCCACAAGGTAGAGGGTCTAATTGAGCTGGCTAACACAAGCCACCTATAGATGGCAAACTAAAAGAGTACCCTCTAACACACACCCACTGGGGTTTGAGGAGCTGTAAACATTCACCCCTAGACACTGCCATGGTCAGAGCCCCACAGCCTGCCCGTCTGTATGCTCCCCTACAGGTTTGAGCAGCAGGGCACTGAAGAAATGAGCCACACCCCCATCGAATGCCCTATGAGGGGGAAAAGGGAACCTTCCCTGTTTTAATAGCACTACTGTACTCCAGTCTGGGCAGCAGAGACAGACCCCATCTCCTAAAAAATGTTTTTAAAACTAATTTGTTCACTCTCAACCCTGCTCAACAAAATACTTGAGCACTCACTAAATATTTATTACAACAGGGCTCAAGTGATTTTCATATATCCTGTTCCCCCACACATGAATAGCCAACTTCATTATCAACATTCCCCACCAGAGTGGTACATTTGTTACAAATGATGAATCTATATTCACACATCATCATCCAAACTCAATAATTTACATAAGGGTTCACTCTTGGTGTTGTACATTCTATCTGTTTAGACTTATGTATTTATCATTATAGTATCAGAGAAGTGACCTTATGAAGCACACACTTTAAAGAGGTAACTCAGGGTGCTACATAAAGAATAAATTGGTACACAAATGTTGAAACCAGCAACTAAATTGCAAAGTAGTATGGTGAGGGGGTAAATTTACAAACTTTGGAGAGAAGTCTTGCTTAGCTTGAACAAATTATTTAACCTTCCTAAGGCACATTCCTCATCCATAGAATGGGGGTTATTTTCCTGTCTTTATCCACCTTTGAGGTTATTGTGAGGCAAAATGAAATAGAGGATGTGATTTCAATTGTAGAATGCTCATAAATATGATGTCATAATAAATATTTAGTGAGTACTCAGTTATTTTGGTAAGCATGGCTGAGGGTGAACAAATTGTTTAAAAAAATTTTTTTTAAGAGATGGAGTCTCCCTCTGGTGCCCAGGCTGGAGTACAGTAGTGCTATCATAGCTCACTGCAGAGTTGAACTCCTCAGCTCAAGTGATCCTCCTGCCTCGGCCTCCCAAGTAGCTGCGATTACAGGTGTATGCCACCATAACAGGAAAATAAAAATTATTAAACTTGTGGGGAAATAGTCTAGTTTCAAATTTTAAAGAACACTATGTATTCTAATGAGTCCCTTGTTTTTATATTTTTGATCACATTTTTGTAGAGAGGCAGTGCTATTCTGCAGATTACAGAGGATTTATCCCAGTACCAAACTCATAGTAAGCACTTAATAAATGCTAAACATCATTACTAATAAAGCACACATCATAAAAATTATTCCTGAAATATACATTATGTTGCGTCTTCATTCTGGTAATTGTTTAAATTCATCCAATAGAAAATGACTTTGGAATCCATAAAATAAAGAAAAGCATTGGTGTTTACAAAGGCAAGAGGGAACAGGTGTTGCCATTACTTTTACAGAGGAAAACACATTTCAGATGGCCAATTTCACACTTAGCATTGTCTCACCAGAAGAGAGAAATAAATCTTTCCCCAGTGAATTTCTTCTATCAATGTTTTTCAAGCCTTAGACATAACCAAATTTAGCCTAACCACAACATTTTCCAAGGAGAGATACAGCTTATTTAGCTAATTTTCCTTTAACTATATCACACATGAGGGCATAACCATTGGAAAGATCATAGCAGAGATCAGTAGCTTATTGGAGCTTTTATTCTTTTTTTAAAAAATACTTTATTTTAAGAGCAGTTTTAGTTTTATAGCAAAACTGAGGGGAAGGTACAGAGATTTCTCATATACCCCGTTCACCCCGACATGAATAGCCAAATCCATTATCAATATTCCCCACCAGAGTCATTACATCTGTTACAAATGAACCTATATTCACACATCATTACCACCCAAAGTCCATAGTTTGCATAAGGGTTCACTCTTAGTTTTGTACATTGTGTGGGTTTGGACATACATATTTACCATTATAGTATCAGACACAGCAGTTTCACAGCCCTAAAAATCCTCTGTGCTCCACCCATTCATCCCTTTTTTCTCCTGCCCCCTGACAACTACTGACTTTTTAATTGTCTCCATAGTTTTATCTTTTCTAGAACATGATATAGAATTATATAGTATGTTGCCTTTTCACATTCGCTTCTTTCACTTAGTAATATGCATTTGTTTCCTTCATGTCTTTTCATGACTTAGCTCATTTCTTTCTAGCATTGAATAACATTCCCTTGTCTAACTTGTGGTTTTTAAGGAGACGGATGCCTAAAAGATATGGTTTTTGAAGTGGGAAGAATAATTTGCCAGAAAGATAGGTAAAATGACCAATATATAGTATGTGTCATACAACCTTTTACCCCTACACCCATGACAGACATCAGTAATCAATTGTAGCATACTTTTCCTTGGAGCAGTTGACACTGGGGAAAAAAGTCTGTTATCCCTGTCTTGGGTGTTTTTAAGGTTTGAAGAACTATTCCGGTGGCAATGAAGTGTTCTGCAAGACAGAGGAAAAGACAACAGAAGACCTATTTGTCTTGGCTTCTTTTTTTTTTTTTTTTTTTAAGAAAACTACTTGAACTGTCATCTAATATAGATTATTCTGTCTTGATTAACTCATCAATTACATTCCAAGAGTCTCTTGAAGAATCCGGGGTATGTGTGTCAATGAAAAAGAAGAAGAAACTTGTCCAAGAATGATCCCTTGCAGACTGACCTCCCAGAAAAGGAGCTGACTTTGTACAAACTCTGTGCTAGCTGGTTATGTCCCAGTTCTCAGAGTGATCAATCCTAGTTGAAGGCAAGGCTTGAGCTCCAACCCTCGATCATGCCAGGGGAGGACTGATGTGTCTCCAACCATAAACCCTGATGGTACAATTCCTACTGCTAGTTTGATATATCATATAACTGAAACTACAAGGCTTAGACCTCAACGCCCAGGACAGAGACTCTTGTTTCTCACCACTCATGAAAAATAAACAAGCAGGATACAGTTGGAGCCAAGTGTCTGCCACATCATAGCAGATAATCACACAAGGGAAGGGGAGACAATGCTTCTGTAATCATGTAGCATGATTAAAACTTCACAGCTCAAAGTTTAGTAACTTTTATGCATGGTTATGCTACAGCTAGGAACCTATCGATCTGCTACTGATTCTATTTCCAATAGTTTTTATCAATGAATGCTATTCTAGCAACACCCTGCCCTCATGTGTATGTGTGTGTGAACATTGATCCTAGTACTTAGGAACATTAATTATATCTCAGTTGTAAATTATTTTAATCCAGTTTCTTTCTTTTTAAATGCAGATCAAATATTGAGGGTTAGAGAGCTTTGAATAGAGAGAAATAATTTCAGAAGAACAGAATTATGTTTGAAGTGATGCAAGATAAATGTAGAAATCAGTGTACCTGCTTTAAAATGCTTCTCCTTTGTCCATGTCTGATACCCAAATGATAAAACATGCTGATCTACTCAGTTGAATAATTTTTCTGTGGTTTTACCATCTGTCTACTTTTTTATAATTTCTGATTTTGTGGGGTTTTCTGAATTCTCATCTTAACAGTTCCTAGCCAGAGTCTTTACTTTTCTCTCACTAGCTTCTTCAGAATACCAGTGCATTGATATCACATCTGTTTGGGTTTTCTTCTGCAGACTCACCTCTTATCAGTTCCTTCTGCTCCAACAGCAGCCAGAGCTTAAGTGCCACCCTCTAAACATAGAATCTACCCACCATGGCTCAGTTCCCCATGATGGCCTCTATCCAGTGATGTGTTGGTAAATGTTTAACAACCACTGGGTGTAGAGGGGAGCTCTAAATTCTAGCACATGCTTATTCTGTGGTGTAAATATTTCTGCCATTGTCAATTTCAAGCTACCAATGTGAAGTCATTGAGGGTGGAATTACAAAGAGATGTGCAGTAGTACATACACTCTACAGAAATGACAGGTGTAGATAAGCTCCAGGGAAAACTTCAAAATTGTTGAGTTTGAATATTTATCACTTTTGTTTCTAATACAATTTATCTACTTGTAAGTGTATATAGTTTAAACTTTAATGATGGCTATAAATTTTGTCATAGGCAGCTTGCGAGTTACTTAAAAATTTGACAACTCTCATGAGTTGGTACAGGCTGACCCCAGCACAACACTGCTTCCATCTCTCCATTTGTCTGGGAAGAGGAAGAGAAGTGGGCAAGTCAAGGTAAGAAAAGGCCCAGAAAATGAATGATTATGGATTTCCCTGGATTGAAATTAATAACTGATAACACTATCCATACTCTGTCTTGCTCTTGCTCTTGGTTTATGCTCTCCTTCTTCTTCTTTTTTTTTTTTTTGAGACGGAGTCTTGCTCTGTCGCCCGGGCTGGAGTGCAGTGGCCGGACCTCAGCGCACTGCAAGCTCCGCCTCCCAGGTTTACGTCGTTCTCCTGCCTCAGCCTCCCTTGTAGCTGGGACTACAGGCGCCTGCCACCTCGCCCAGCTAGTTTTTTGTATTTTTTAGCAGAGACGGGGTTTCACCGTGTTAGCCAGGATGGTCTCCATCTCTTGACCTCGTGATCCGCCCGTCTCGGCCTCCCAAATCCTTCTCTCTCTCTCTCTCTCTCTCACACACACACACACACACACTCTTTTATTCTCACAGAGAAATCAGAGGCAGAAAGAGTCACATTTTGCAGCCCTGTCTTGAAACTCCTAGTTCTACTCTCTTCCAGTTGCCTGCCCTGTCCATTGAGACACTGGTGGTTGTTGAAGTGAAGCAGAATGTGAAAATATTCCTTATCTGTCTTTCTCAAGTCCCACCACAAACTGGAGCTGTATACGCTTGGTTGATATTTTGATTCCATGAATGGATTTTGGCACTAATGTCCTGAATGGAATTTGCTATAATTTCACATTTTTAAAACAAATTTGTGTTAAAATGTATTTTCTCTGAATTAATATTAACATTTATTAAAATGACTCTGCTATGACTTACTTTTGTTTCCAAGTAATCTCTTCTCCCATGTTCAACTGGGTGTTTTCTTAAGAGATCAGGGAACATTGTATTAAAAGAGGCTAGGATTGCTAGAATGCTAACTTTAAACCATAATAATAAACAAATATACTTATCTTCTTTGTGTAAACTTTCCCTGCAGTCTTTATATGTCTTGGGCTGTCTCTGGGATTTTCTAAACTGGTTTACAGTCAGTACAATCATTAGAAAGCAGACTTCTTTTTAATTAAACATTTTTTCATTGCAATAATTAGTCTGCTGTGTACTCATTAAGTGGAATTATCTATCATTTTCTTCTAAACATTGCATTTGTTTCATGGCCTTAAACTGTCTCAGGGCTCCTCCCACACTGTGTACTCATTAACCTTCTCTGTTCAAATGGATCCTCATTTAAACGTTAATGAGCTCAATCTCTTTCTTTTTGTTTTTCTTCTCTTTTTTTTTTTCGTGGAATAACCAATATTATCCAAAGAAGCAGGTCGACTCATCTCTTCATTTATATGACAGTTTGGCTCCAGTGTTTTATAGAAACTAGTTTTTCAACTGTTGTCACTAGCAGATATCAAAATACTTACGGTATATAATTGAGAATTTTCAATTGCACACAGTTGGTGTTTTTTGATATCCACCAGGGACAACATTGAAAAACCAGTTTCTATGAAATTCTGGAGCTAAATTTTATATACAGGGTAAATATTTACATATTTATATCTATCTAATCAGTTCTGTAGTTTATATATACAAACATACTACTGACAAAATGTATGCATTATATGATATATATAAGATATACATAAATAATACTGATATGACAGTTATATAATACTTGTGTCTACATATAAAAACTGCTATGGCAATATGCTATGGAAGTTAACTCAGCTATTACATCAGACTTCCTGGGCTTGAGTTCTAGTTCCACTGCTTGTCAGTTGCACGGCTTTGGGCATGTAGTTTTAGCTCTTTGTGCTGCATTTTCTTTTCTTGTGAAGTAGGAATAATAGC
Organism: Trachypithecus francoisi; assembly: GCF_009764315.1. Classification (NCBI taxonomy): domain Eukaryota; kingdom Metazoa; phylum Chordata; class Mammalia; order Primates; family Cercopithecidae; genus Trachypithecus; species Trachypithecus francoisi. The sequence continues at coordinate 73,927,858 of NW_022681472.1, read as the reverse complement.
ACTTTTCTCTTGAAGTCATAGTGAGTATTAGTTAGCATATGATCAAGGAAGCAGAAACCTCCTGAGTATTATGGAATAAAGCATGCATTGCAGGAATTCAACTTTACACAACCATGGGAAAAATCTGGAGAAATAAAGTTCTGAAAAACGTTGGAAGAAAGTTGTGAACCAGCCCTGACATGGTGAGTGGGTGGGAGGTTTCCAGAAGCGAGGTACGGCCAGCTGCCGTAGAAGCCCATGAAGTCACGGTGGTTGGCTCTTTGCCGCTGCTGCCTCTCTGAACTCTCAGTAAAGCACCTCGAGGTGTGCCCGTGTTAGGGTCCAGGGAAACTACAAGATGCCCAGTTAAATTTGAATTTCAGATAAACAACAAATAATCTCTTGCATGGAATAAATATTGAATGGAATATACTGACGCTTTAAAAAATGCTCTACTTACCTGAAATTCAAATTTAGCTGAATATTCCTGCATTTTTACTGCTAAATCTGGTAACTCTGGCCTGTGGTAACTTTTGGTCAGCAAGGCCATCAGTTGAGACAAAGAACCAGGCATGGAGCAGGAAAAATCGAGAATGGGCCAGTTTGCTTGTTGAGCATGTATTTTCCCCTTCTGGTTATAGAATTTGCATTTCCTTTAACGAGTCTCATTTCCCCAAAAATCTCAGTCTGTGTAGTTTGGGTAGGAAAAATTCAGTTGTCACCTCCAAGGGTAACAACACAGTGGAGCCCTGACCAGTTTTCATACTCTATTCATGATCCAAATCCACCCCGAGAGATTAAATTCTGAGGTTCCTGTCCTCTTGGAATGTTTGGGAAAGATGAACTCTTTCCCACCATCACCTTTGCAACTGTCCCTCACCACCTCAAACCAACGATGACCAGAGTGTAATGGCTACCCATTCACTTCCACCTCAGCAAATCTCACCCACATTTTCCTGTGGCTGAATTTAAACTGGAACTATTTGGGTAAAGGAATCTGGGAAGTGAAGACCCAGCTCAGCTAAATTGACCAGTGCAGAATTACATAGATTGCATCGTAAAAGAAACAATACACGTAAAATCTTAGAGAAGCACCTACACACAATACACATTCATAAAATTGACATTCTTTAATGTTGCTGCTGGCTTTTTTGTTTGTTTTTGTGGTTTTAGCAATTCTACCAGATGGAACCTTTGCCGGAGAGGGTCATGGGATTTAACAAAGAGTTGTAAGAGGTGGGAGGTGTAGCATATGGTTAAGCTGGCAACTAAGAAAGAGTTTCTTTACAGGCACAAAAGACAATTTTGCCTTATGAATACAAAATAGAACTATCTTGGGGCAATAAACAGTTTCTTCCAGACAGGGACAACCCCGTGAACTGTTACCCAGTCCAGAGTGGTAACAGTGGACGCTTGTGTAGATGCAGGTACCTTTGGTCCTGTCATTGTGATTGGTTTGTAATTCTTGCTGGGTACTTCAAAGGTAGTTTGTGCCTTTTAGCCCCTTCAGTCATGCAGACAGAATGTTTGAAAATGGTCTGTGAACAGGTCATGCAGCACTGTTTTAGACACATCACATCACTCTAGGTATGATGTTCTTGGGCAGCTATGGAAGAGTCCTGGTCTGGTGATCTGTTTTCAAATTCCTACTGTGGACCTTACAACCTACGCCCCTACAGAACCATTCAGCATCTACTATTTCTTCTCATTGTACCAGCAGACCAATTTTGCCTTTGGGGAAATACCTTTCTCCATGCATTGGTTAATGCTCCTTAGCCAAGAGGTGACCATATGACCCAAGTTAGGCCAATCATATCTGTGCTCTCGGGTCTATGAATCTCAAGCAGAAAGATAAAAAACAGCAACAACAAAAAGCAGGATTTGATTTGCACCATCTGTGAAGCTGTGAATAGTGCATCTAAGTTTTGCCACGTAGATGGTTGCTACCAGTGTGGACCAGCAGCCTCAGCATCACCTATATGCTTGTTAAAGATGAAGCATCTCTGGTCTCACCTCAAATCTACTGAATCAGAGTCTGCCTTTAACCAAGAACCCAGGTAATTCCTATGCATGATTCTAAGGCATCTCTTGCAAATGTTTGCCTGGTGCATATGTCTTATTTCTGACTTCTCAAATACCTACCTATTTGCCTGCATTACGATAGGCTCTTACATGTGCATCTTGGAATGAGTGGTACCTTGACCCCTTCTGTTAGTCTAGGTCAGCGCCAGCAGACATTGGGAGTATTTATAAAGTCAGTGTTTTCTGGCTTCCTATTTATTCATCAGCCTTCTTCTCTCTCCTAATTCTTTCATGCCCACCCCCACCTATTCTTTACTACATCTAATTCCTGTGAAGTGCAACACAGTCTCCCTTTCAACTGTACCTCAACATGATGTAAGCTGGTGACAACCTCAAAAATTATCCTTTGAGGTGAATATTAGTGGTTTGCTTGTTGAGCATGTACTTTCCCTTTCTGGTTATAGGACTTTGTGTTTCCTTTAATGAGTCCCGTTTCCCCAATCTTAGTCTGTGTAGTTTGGGTAGGAAAAATTCTGTTGTCGCCTCCAAGGGTAAGAACTTGGTGGAGCCCTGACCAGTTTTCATATTCTATTCATGATCCAGGTCCATCCTGAGAGATTACGTTCTGAGGTTCCTGTCCTGTTGGAATGTTTGGGAAAGATAAACTCTTTTCACTGGATTGCTGCTCTAAGGATTTCCTGAACCTGGATATGCCAGAAACCATCTTGTAGAGCTAGACTTTCTGGAAAGAAAAGCCAAATTGAAGATAACAGAATCTGCAATGAGAAGAGAAACTGTATCATGATAAATTCATTTGAGCTCCTGGATCTAGTTTTCAGTTCCATGGCTCAATAAATTTTCTTGTTTGAGCTGGTTTAGGTTGGACACATATGTAAGACAAAGTAAGGCCAAAACCAAGGCCTAAGGGATTTGACCTGTAAAGATACAATGAACCACTTTATATTTGGGCAATTTATTGCTCATACAGTATAGAGAACAAAAAGAAGAGTGTCATAGATGTTAGCCAAAAAGATGAATGGCTTATGGCACAGATTGTGGTGATATTTTTATGGGTGTACACTTATCCCTAGCCTCATCAGGTTGTATATGCTAATTATGTACAGATTTTTGTGTGTGAAAAACCCATAAAAAATAAAATTTATGATTTAAAAAAGCAAACATTCAGATGAATGAATCACTAGTTGTGAGATACCCTGTTTCTGAGGAATTAATTCTAGATGTCAGCTAAGACATTTTGTATTCTGCACCTCTGTTCTGAGGAGGATGATACAGAAGCCCATACTTCATCAGAAACCCAGAGACAAGGAGCAGAAATAGGAAGGCAAGTGATAGATGGCCTCACAGTTGTTTCTCAGATGTGTTCTATTCCATCACGTTCCTGGAGAATCGTAAGTTCTTCTGCCAAGACTCAGAAAAGCTATGGTCTAACCCTTGCTTGAATGGATACATGCAAGGCATCCAGTGCAGCCTGGATCCAGTTTTCAGTTGAGCTCCTGGATCCAGTTTTCAGTTCTATGGCTGCACAGGTGCACTCCCTTTGCAGGTCCTGAGTGATAGATCTTCTGTATTGGGCATTTGTCCTTTTTGCTGTAGTACAGGAATCTCCTTCCTGAGTTTGGGAAATTTCCCCACCTGAGATAGATACCCCTTCTCACATGACAGAAACTAAAATGCTAGGTACTGACTTTCTAGTCCCTCTTGCAGTTTGGATTTAGCATGTTACGTTGGATCCACCTATCAGATGTGCCCACTTCAGATATTGACTCAGAAGCTAGTAATGAGATGAAAATGAGACCATTTGTGCTCTGCAGAAAAAATACCCGACTTGCAGTGGCAACTGCTGCAGTGACAGCTTTCATTATGTATGCAGCAGGTAAATAGAGTGTTTCTCTTAATTGCAAATGGGGTGCTTAATTGTTACATCCTCAAAGAAAATTTCTGCTACTCACCTGCTACCCACCATTTTCCACTTGCCATTTATATAACTCAGGCATCCATTCATCCAGCATTAAGCCATCTTTACATGAATTTTTTTTGAGACATCGTCTTGCTCTGTCACTCAGCCTCAAGTGTGGTGGCAGGAACATGACTCATTGCAGCCTCAAACTCCTGGGATCAGGTAATCCTCCCATCTCAGCCTCCTGAGTAGCAGGGACCACAGGTGCACATCATATGGCTAATTTTTAATTCTTTTGTAGAGATGGGATCTTACTATGGTGCCCAGGCTGATCTAAAACTCCTCCCCACTCAGCCTCCTAAACTGTTGGGATTACAGGTGTGAGCCAATGTGCCTGGACTTATATGTGAGTTGATTATCAAAATTTTTGAGATGTAAATAAATGCATCTAATTATGGCATTTCAGGTTTCATGTTAGATAATGGTGTGTGATGAAAAATGATACACATTCATTGAAGAAAATATGGAAAATGCATTAGAGTAGAAAATAATCATCCATAATCCTATCCATTGATAGTTTTAGATTTTCCTTCTAGTCATCTTTCTACGTGTATTTGCACAGCAATGGTAATAGATCTGAACGTCCTTTCTCTTTCTTCTTTTATGAGATATTTTAAGCATTTCCTGTGCTATTTTGTTAAAAAAACGGATGAGATTACCTACTGTGTTTTCAGTTTGGCACTCTTATAAGTACCTCTTATGTTGAATATCTTTGTTCATAAAACATTATTTTCTGTGTCTCGGGTGAGTTTGTTAGCATAGATTCCCAAAAGTGATTTTGTCAAGTAAAAAGATGTAAAACTGTCTTGACACACATATCAAATTGCTTTCCAAAGTGTCAGTCATGGGTGAGAATGCCAGTTTTACCGCATGCTAACTTATATTACATGATGCCATTTAAAAGAATTGCTATAATAACTCAATAGTCAAAATGGTATTTTAAATAGATAAATGGGCAAAGGATAAGAAAAGATTATTCACAAAATAATGACTCAAATGTCAAATAAGTAGATGGAAAGTATTCAACCTTACTAAGAATAAAAAAATTTTGGAGCCATAAAAAAGGATGAGTTCCTTGGCGGAGCAAGATGGCCGAATAGGAACAGCTCCAGTCTCCAACTCCCAGCGCAAGCGACACAGAAGACCTGTGATTTCTGCATTTTCAACTGAGGTACTGGGTTCATCTCACTAGGGAGTGCAGGACAATCAGTGCTGGTCAGCGGCTGCAGCCCGACCAGTGAGAGCTGAAGCAGGCCGAGGCATCGCCTCACCTGGGAAGCTCAAGGGGGAAGGAAATCCCTTTTCCTAGCCAGGGGAACTGAGACACACAACACCTGGAAAATCGGGTAACTCCCACCCCAATACTGCGCTTTACCAAGGTCTTAGCAAAGGGGCACACCCGGAGATTATATCCCACACCTGGCCAGGAGGGTTCCACGCCCACGGAGCCTCCCTTATTGCTAGCACAGCAGTCTGCGATCTAACCGCAAGGCAGCAGCCAGGCTGGGGAAGAGGCACCTGCCATTGCTGAGGCTTAAGTAGCTAAACAAAGCCGCTGTGAAGCTCGAACTGGGTGGAGCTCACAGCAGCTCAAGGAAGCCTGCCTGTCTCTGTAGACTCCACCTCTGGGGACAGGGCACAGCTAAAAAACAACAACAAAAAAAAAGCAGCAGAAACCTCTGCAGATGCAAATGACTCTGTCTGACAGCTTTGAAGAGAGCAGTGGATCTCCCAACATGGAGGTTGAGATCTGAGAACGGACAGACTGCCTGCTCAAGTGGGTCCCTGACTCCTGAGTAGCCTAACTGGGAGACATCCCCCACTAGGGGCAGACCGACACCCCACACCTCACACGGTGGAGTGCAACCCTGAGAGGAAGCTTCCAAAGCAAGAATCAGACAGGTACACTCGCTGTTCAGCAATATTCTATCTTCTGCAGCCTCTGCTGCTGATACCCAGGCAAACAGGGTCGGAAGTGGACCTCAAGCAATCTCCAACAGACCTACAGCTGAGGGTCCTGACTGTTAGAAGGAAAACTAACAAACAGGAAGGACACCCACACCAAAACCCGATCAGTACGTCGCCATCATCAAAGACCAGAGGCAGATAAAACCACAAAGATGGGGAAAAAGCAGGGCAGAAAAGTTGGAAATTCAAAAAATAAGAGCGCATCTCCCCCTGCAAAGGAGCGCAGCTCATCGCCAGCAACGGATCAAAGCTGGACGAAGAATGACTTTGATGAGATGAGAGAAGAAGGCTTCAGTCCATTAAACTTCACAGAGCTAAAGGAGGAATTACATACCCAGCACAAAGAAACTAAAAATCTTGAAAAAAGAGTGGAAGAACTGATAGCTAGAATAATTAATGCAGAGAAGGTCATAAACGAACTGACAGAGATGAAAACCATGACACGAGAAATACGTGACAAATGCACAAGCTTCAGTAACCGACTCGATCAACTGGAAGAAAGAGTATCAGCGATTGAGGATCAAATGAATGAAATGAAGCGAGAAGAGAAACCAAAAGAAAAAAGAAGAAAAAGAAACGAACAAAGCCTGCAAGAAGTATGGGATTATGTAAAAAGACCAAATCTACATCTGATTGGGGTGCCTGAAAGTGAGGGGGAAAATGGAACCAAGTTGGAAAACACTCTTCAGGATATCATCTAGGAGAACTTCCCCAACCTAGTAGGGCAGGCCAACATTCAAATTCAGGAAATACAGAGAATGCCACAAAGATACTCCTCGAGAAGAGCAACTCCAAGACACATAATTGCCAGATTCACCAAAGTTGAAATGAAGGAAAAAATCTTAAGGGCAGCCAGAGAGAAAGGTCGGGTTACCCACAAAGGGAAGCCCATCAGACTAACAGCAGATCTCTTGGCAGAAACTCTACAAGCCAGTAGAGAGTGGGGGCCAATATTCAACATTCTTAAAGAAAAGAATTTTAAACCCAGAATTTCAAATCCAGCCAATCTAAGTTTCATAAGTGAAGGAGAAATAAAATCCTTTACAAATAAGCAAATGCTTAGAGATTTTGTCACCACCAGGCCTGCCTTACAAGAGACCCTGAAGGAAGCACTAAACATGGAAAGGAACAATCAGTACCAGCCATTGCAAAAACATGCCAAAATGTAAAGACCATCGAGGCTAGGAAGAAACTGCATCAACTAATGAGCAAAATAACCAGTTAATATCATAATGGCAGGATCAAGTTCACACATAACAATATTAACCTTAAATGTAAATGGACTAAATGCTCCAATTAAAAGACACAGACTGGCAAACTGGATAAAGAGTCAAGACCCATCAGTGTGCTATATTCAGGAGACCCATCTCACATGCAGAGACATACATAGGCTCAAAATAAAGGGATGGAGGAAGATCTACCAAGCAAATGGAGAACAAAAAAAAGCAGGGGTTGCAATCCTAGTCTCTGATAAAACAGACTTTAAACCATCAAAGATCAAAAGAGACAAGGAAGGCCATTACATAATGGGAAAGGGATCAATTCAACAAGAAGAGCTAAGTATCCTAAATATATATGCACCCAATACAGGAGCACCCAGATTCATAAAGCAAGTCCTTAGAGACTTACAAAGAGACTTACACTCCCATACAGTAATAACGGCAGACTTTAACACCCCACTGTCAACATTAGACAGATCAATGAGACAGAAAGTTAACAAGGATATCCAGGAATTGAACTCATCTCTGCACCGAGCAGACCTGATAGACATCTACAGAACTCTCCACCCCAAATCAACAGAATATACATTCTTCTCAGCACCACATTGCACTTATTCCAAAATTGACCACATAATTGGAAGTAAAGCACTCCTCAGCAAATGTCAAAGAACAGAAATTATAACAAACTGTCTCTCAGACCACAGTGCAATCAAACTAGAACTCAGGACTAAGAAACTCAATCAAAACCGCTCAACTACATGGAAACTGAACAACCTGCTCCTGAATGACGACTGGGTACATAACGAAATGAAGGCAGAAATAAAGATGTTCTTTGAAACCAATGAGAACAAAGATACAACATACCAGAATCTCTGGGACACATTTAAAGCAGTGTGTAGAGGGAAATTTATAGCACTAAATGCCCACAAGAGAAAGCTGGAAAGATCTAAAATTGACACTTTAACATCACAATTAAAAGAACTAGAGAAGCAAGAGCAAACACATTGAAAAGCTAGCAGAAGGCAAGAAATAACTAAGATCAGAGCAGAACTGAAGGAGATAGAGACATAAAAAACCCTCTAAAAAATCAATGAATCCAGGAGTTGGTTTTTTGAAAAGATAACAAAATTGAGGACCGCTAGCAAGACTAATAAAGAAGAAAAGAGAGAAGAATCAAATAGACGCAATAAAAAATGATAAAGGGGATATCACCACCGACCTCACAGAAATACAAACTACCATCAGAGAATAGTATAAACGCCTCTACGCAAATAACTAGAAAATCTAGAAGAAATGGATAATTTCCTGGACACTTACACTCTCCCAAGACTAAACCAGGAAGAAGTTGAATCCCTGAATAGACCAAGAGCAGGCTCTGAAATTCAGGCAATAATTAATAGCCTACCAACCAAAAAAAGTCCAGGACCAGATGGATTCACAGCTGAATTCTACCAGAGGTACAAGGAGGAGCTGGTACCATTCCTTCTGAAACTATTCCAATCAATAGAAAAAGAGGGAATCCTCCCTAACTCATTTTATGAGGCCAACATCATCCTGACACCAAAGCCTGGCAGAGACACAACAAAAAAAGAGAATTTTAGACCAATATCCCCGATGAACATCGATGCAAAAATCCTCAATAAAATACTGGCAAACTGGATCCAGCAGCACATCAAAAAGCTTATCAACCATGATCAAGTGGGCTTCATCTCTGGGATGCAAGGCTGGTTCAACATACGCAAATAAATAAACGTAATACAGCATATAAACAGAACCAAAGACAAAAACCACATGATTATCTCAATGGATGCAGAAAAGGCCTTTGACAAAATTCAACAGCCCTTCATGCTAATAATGTTCAATAAATTCTGTATTGATGGAACGTATCTCAAAATAATAAGAGCTATTTATGACAAACCCACAGCCAATATCATACTGAATGGGCAAAAACCATAAAAATTCCCTTTGAAAACTGGCACAAGACAGGGATGCCCTTTCTCACCACTCCTATTCAACATAGTGTTGGAAGTCCTGGCTAGTGCAATCAGGCAAGAGAAAGAAATAAAGGGTATTCAGTTAGGAAAAGAAGAAGTCAAATTGTCCCTGTTTGCAGATGACATGATTGTATATTTAGAAAACCCCATTGTCTCAGCCCAAAATCCCCTTAAGCTGATAAGCAACTTCAGCAAAGTCTCAGGATACAAAATGAATGTGCAAAAATCACAAGCATTCTTATACACCAGTAACAGACAAACAGAGAGCCAAATCATGAATGAACTTCCATTCACAATTGCTTCAAAGGGAATAAAATACCTAGGAATCCAACTTACAAGGGATGTAAAGGACCTCTTCAAGGAGAACTACAAACCACTGCTCAGTGAAATAAAAGACGACCCAAAGAAATGGAAGAGCATACCATCCTCATGGATAGGAATAATCAATATCGTGAAAATGGCCATACTGCCCAAGGTCATTTATAGATTCAATGCCATCCCATCAAGCTACCAATGACTTTCTTCACAGAATTGGAAAAAACTTCTTTAAAGTTCATATGGAATCAACAAAGAGCCTGCATTGCCAAGACAATCCTAAGTCAAAAGAACAAAGCTGGAGGCATCACGCTACCTGACTTCAAACTATACTGCAAGGCTACAGCAACCAAAACAGCATGGTACTGGTACCAAAACAGAGATATAGACCAATGGAACAGAACAGAGCCCTCAGAAATAATACCACACATCTACAGCTATCTGATCTTTGACAAACCTGACAAAAACAAGAAACGGGGAAAGGATTCCCTATTTAATCAATGGTGCTGGGAAAATTGGCTAGCCGTAAGTAGAAAGCTGAAACTGGATCCTTTCCTTACCCCTTATACGAAAATTAATTCAAGATGGATTAGAAACTTAAATGTTAGACATAATACCATAAAAACCCTAGAAGAAAACCTAGGTAGTACCATTCAGGACATAGACATGGGCAAGGACTTCATGTCTAAGACTCCAAAAGCAATGGCAACAAAAGCCAAAATTGACAAATGCGATCTCATTAAACTAAAGAGCTTCTGCATAGCAAAAGAAACTACCATCAGAGTGAACAGGCAACCTACAGAATGGGAGAAAATTTTTGCAATCTACTCGTCTGACAAAGGGCTAATATCCAGAACCTACAAAGAACTCAAACAAATTTACAAGAAAAAAACAAACAACCCCATCAAAAAGTGGGGAAAGGATATGAACAGACATTTCTCAAAAGGAGACATTCATACAGCCAACAGACATATGAAAAAATGCTCATCATCACTGGCCATCAGAGAAATGCAAACCAAAACCACAATGAGATCCCATCTCACACCAGTTAGAATGGCAATCATTGAAAAGTCAGGAAACAACAGGTGCTGGAGAGGATGTGGAGAAATAGGAACACTTTTACACTGTTGGTGGGATTGTAAACTAGTTCAACCATTATGGAAAACAGTATGGCGATTCCTCAAGGATCTAGAACTAGAAGTACCATATGACCCAGTCATCCCATTACGGGTATATACCCAAAGGATTATAAATCATGCTGCTATAAAGACACATGCACACGTATGTTTATTGCGGCACTATTCACAATAGCAAAGACTTGGAATCGACCCAAATGTCCATCAGTGACAGACTGGATTAAGAAAATGTGGCCCATATACACCATGGAATACTATGCAGCCATAAAAAAAGGAGTTTGTGTCCTTTGTAGGGACATGGATGCAGCTGGAAACCATCATTCTTAGCAAACTATCACAAGAACAGAACCCAACACCGCATGTTCTCACTCATAGGTGGGAACTGAACAATGAGATCACTTGGACTCAGGAAGGGGAACATCACACACTGGGGCCTATCATGGGGAGGGGGGAGGGGGGAGGGATTTAACTGGGAGTTATACCTGATGTAAATGACGAGTTGATGGGTGCTGACGAGTTGATGGGTGCAGCACACCAACATGGCACAAGTATACATATATAACAAACCTGCACGTTATGCACATGTACCCTAGAACTTGAAGTATAATAATAAAATGAAATATTTTGATAAAGATTTCTAGAACCATTTACATTTCCTGGTTGCATCTGCCTGGGATAAAGTCTGATAGAGTTTAAAAATAATTAATTAAAGATGGGATGTATTTGGGCCCACACTGAGCTGCATTTTTCCCTTCTCTTCCAATGACCTTGTGAGGTGTGGATTTGCTACTTACTTGTCAATGTCTCACTGAATATAGTATGTCTGATGTAAGTGTGACAGGATTTTCACAGCAAGAGATGTATTCTTCCAGATCACATTTAACTTTCTTGGAGAATGAAGTATCGTCTCAACCAGGTGCTGGGGTGAATGGTATTCAAATGCTGGAGAGATTTAGAGATGTCTGAGTAACGTCTCCTCAGCAAAATCCACACGGCTACTTCTTGAGTTGTGAGCAACACAAGGGTAGAACATGTGTTCTTCATTTCTTCCTTCTCATGTCAGTTGAAGAGTGGTAATGTCAATGTCCAGGGTTAATTCCTTTTCATTCTCTAGATTCCATTTCTCCTCAAACCTTTCCCCATCAACTCTCATTCGCACCAGCACTCTTCTCTCTCTTTTCCTTTCACCTCCTATTATCTCATTCCATTTAGCACAAATCTTGCCAGGTGACTGTTTTCTTACTTTTGCGCTAGACATTTTATTTCAATTTTTAAAACTTGTGTTCTTCTGGCTTTTAACAAGATTTCTTATTTCAATAGCTTTTGGGGTCCAAGTGGTTTTTTGTTACGTGGATGAATTATGTGGTGGTGAATTCTGAGATTTACTGTAGCTATCACCCAAGTAGTGTACATTGTACATAATGTGTAGTTTTCAACCCCTAACCCCCTCCCTGAACTCCCTATTCTGGGTCTCTAAAGTCTATTACCTCATTCTGTATGCTTTTGCTTACTCATTGCAGCTAGACTTTTAAAAATGAGTGGTCTATATTCACTGTCTTCAACAACTTCCTTTTTATTTTAACGACAAACAACATAATTTGGCTTCTATAACCCCTCTCTCAACTCAAATTGAAATTGTTCATGTTGAAGTAATTCATGACTGCTGGGTGCTAGCTAATCAAATGCTACCCTTTTTTCTTTTCTATTTTTTTAATATAGCAGCTTTATTGAGATACAATTTATAAGTCACACATTTCACCCACTGAAGTGTACAATGCAATGGTGTTCATTATATTCACAGTGTGTAACCATCCACACAATCAATTTTAGAATATTTTCATCACCCCAGAAAGAAATCCCATATTCATTAGCAATCGCTCCTCATTTCCCCCACTGTCTCTGCCTAGCCCCAGAAAACCACTAATGTATATTCTGTCTCTACAGTTTATCTATTCTGCACATTTCATGTAAGTGGAATTGTATAATATTGCTTTTGTGAATGGAGTGCTTTTCATAGGATAATAGATGTACCCAATTGTTCAGCATCGTTTATTGAAGAAAAACTATACTTTTCCCATTGAATTATCTTGACACCTGTATCAAAAATGAATTTAAGATAGATAGGCAGGCCGGGCGCGGTGGCTCAAGCCTGTAATCCCAGCACTTTGGGAGGCCGAGACGGGCGGATCACGAGGTCAGGAGATCGAGACCATCCTGGCTAATACGGTGAAACCCCGTCTCTACTAAAAAATACAAAAAACTAGCCGGGCGACGAGGCAGGCGCCTGTAGTCCCAGCTACTCGGGAGGCTGAGACAGGAGAATGGCGTGAACCCGGGAGGCGGAGCTTGCAGTGAGCTGAGAGCCGGCCACTGCACTCCAGCCTGGGTGGCAGAGCAAGACTCCGTCTCAAAACAAAAAAAAAAAAAAAAAAAAGATAGATAGGCAGATAAAGAGATGAAGTGCGGAAAGCAGGGAGAAAAGAAGGGAGGGACAAAGAGAGGACAGAAGAGAGGGAAAGAAGGAGGGAAGGAGAAACAGGGGGAGGGAGGAAAAGAGAAAAATGGAGAAGAAGAGAGACAGAGAGAGTCCGTTTATTCTGCTTTATTAATCGATGTGTTTATTCTTATAATATCCTACTGTCTTGGTTTTTAAAACTTGATTGTAAGTCTTGAAATTATGAGTGTTAAGACCTTCAACTTGTTTCCTTTTCAAATTGCTTTTCTTAGTCTTTTGAATTTCTGTACAAATTTTAAAATCAGCTTGTCATATTCTACATAAAACATGCTAAGAATTTGACATTTTATTTCATTGACATCTTAAAAATATTGATCGTTTCAAATTATAAACATGGCATATTTCTACTTTTATTTAAGCTTAACTTAATTTCTTTCAGCAATGTTTTATAATTACCAGTATAGAGGTCATGCCCATGCATTGCTAAATTTATTCCTATGTATTTAATTTTTTGATATTATTATAAATTATAGTTTTTAATTTCGATTTTCAATTGTTCACTTCTGGCATGTAGAAATACAACTAATTTTGGATTTTTGACCTTGTAATCTGTGATCTTTCTAAACACGTATATTAGCTCTAATAGCTTCTTTTTCTAGGTTTCTTAGGATTTTTTGTAGGCATTATCAGGTCTATACATACAGCCTATTTTATTTCTGCCTTTCCAATCTGTATGTCTTTTACTTATTTTCTTGTTATATAGCACTGGCTAGGACTTTCAATACAAAGTCCATTTGAAAAGGTGAGAGTAGAAATTCTTTTGAGATCTTCAAAGAGAGAATATTCAATTTTCAATCATAGAATATGATGTTAGCTGTAGTTTTTTCATAGATGGCCTTTATCATATTGAGAGATTGCCCTCTACTTCTAATTTGCTAAGAGTTTTTATCAAGAATGTATGTAAGATCTTTTCAAATGCTTATTCTGAACTTAGTGAGATGATCATATTGGTTTTACCCTATTACGCTATTAATATAGTTAATTATACTCTTTGATCTTTTAGAGTAAAACAAGCTTGCAGTTGTTTCATAAAACACATTTGATCAGGTGCAGGATAGTCTTTATATATTATATTACTAAATTGTATTTGCTAATATAACATAAAGGAGTTTTGCTCCTATTTTCACTAGAAAGAGTTTTTGGTACAGTAGTCCCTCCTTATTCATGGAGGACTTGTTCTAAGGTTCCCAGTAGATTCCTGAAACTGCAGATAGCAACCAAACCCTATGTAGACCATGCTTTTCCCTACACATACATGCCAATGATAAAGTTTAGTTCATAAATTTGCCACCGTAAGAAATTAACAATAACTAAAAATAGAACAATTGCAACAATATACTGTAATAAAAGTTATATGAATGTGTCCTATTCTCTCTCTTTCAAAATACCTTATCGTACTGGTCTCACCTTTTTTTTCATGTGATGGTATGAGATGACACAATGCCTAAGTAATGAGATGGAGTGAGGTGAAGGATAAAGGCATTGTGATTTAGTGTTAGGCTACTATTGACCTTCTGACAATAAGGCAAAAGGAGGATCATCTGCTTGATGTGTGACAGCAAAACTAGCATGAACTTCTTTTTCCATCTTCACAGTTTCACTGGGAGAAGATTCATTCATACAGTAGCTTAGCAACCTCAGCATATTTGTTTTTCTTTCCTTATTAAACCAAGATCTTTCACCTTTTCACTTAAAGGAAGCACTTTACAGCTTCTCTTTCTCAAACAAAAATTGCCAGCATCATTACTCTTGCATTTTGGGACCATTATTAAATAAAATAAGGGTTACTTGAACACACACACTGCAATATCACAACTGCCTGACAACCCAGATGGCTACTAAGTGACTAACAGTATATAGGATGGAGACACTGGGCAAAGGACTATGTCACAGCCAGTGAGGATGGAGCCGGATGTTGCAGGGTTTCATCATGTTCAGAATGGCACACAATTTAAAACCTGTGAATTGTTTATTTCTGGAATTTTCCATTAAATATTTTCAGACTGCAGTTGACTGTGGATAACTGACACCTCAGAAAGCAAAACTGAAAATAAGGGAGGACAACTGTAGTTTTCTTTTTTTGCAATGTCATCGATAACAACGTAATTTTGGCCCTATTAAATGGCTTGGAAAATGTTTATCCTTAATTTTCTGAGAGATTTCTTGTAGGATTGGTATTATTTTCTCCTAAGTGATAGAATTCCCTGGTGAAGCCATTCTGACCCAAAACTTTCTTTGTGGGAATATTCTTTTTTTTTTTTTTTTTTTTTTTTTGTTGAGACGGAGTTTCGCTCTGTCGCCCAGGCTGGAGTGCAGTGGCCGGATCTCAGCTCACTGCAAGCTCCGCCTCCCGGGTTTACGCCATTCTCCTGCCTCAGCCTCCCGAGTAGCTGGGACTACAGGCGCCCGCCACCTCGCCCGGCTAGTTTTCTGTATTTTTTTTAGTAGAGACGGGGTTTCACCGTGTTAGCCAGGGTGGTCTTGATCTCCTGACCTCGTGATCCGCCCGTCTCGGCCTCCCAAAGTGCTGGGATTACAGGCTTGAGCCACCGCGCCCGGCCCGGGAATATTCTAAATGACATAAAGTTTTAAAATATAAAGAAATTTAAAAATATGTCAATTTCATCAGTGTTTCAAATTTATTGTCATGAAGTTATTCTTAATGTTTTTCTATTATACTTTTAATCCCTTTGGGGTCTGTGGAGATATATTCTCTTTTATTCCTGATATTTGTAATTTGCACCTTTCTCTTTTTTTCTTGTTCAATCTATATAAAAGTGCATTATTTCACTGATCTCTTAACATCTTTGGTTTTTATATGTTTTCTCTATTATTTGTTGTATGTTTCACTGGTTTTTGTTCTAATCTTTTATTATTTTCTTCATCTTAAATACTTTATTTTTTTTTCTATTTGTTGAGTAATTGAATGTCTTAATTATTATTGAAGTGTGGTTCCTGGACTAGCAACATCAGCACCACCTGGTTAGTAATGCAAAATTTTTAGCCCTAATCCAGAAGTACTGAATTTAAAAATCTAGATTTAAGGCTCAGCTATCTGTTTTAACAAGTTCTCAAGGTACTTCTGGCACATGCTAAATAAAGTCTGAGAACCCTTGTACTAGAGCAATTCTTTTCAAACTTTCATGTGCATATGAATCACCTGGAGATTTTGTTTAAATACGTTTTCTGATTCAGTAGTTTGAATAGTGCCTGAGGTTCAAAAGCTTTGATAAGCTCCTTGGAGCTGCTACTGCTGCTGTTTTTCTGACCACACTTTGAATAACAAGAACTA
Source organism: Trachypithecus francoisi (assembly GCF_009764315.1). Lineage (NCBI taxonomy): Eukaryota > Metazoa > Chordata > Mammalia > Primates > Cercopithecidae > Trachypithecus > Trachypithecus francoisi. The sequence continues at coordinate 73,911,439 of NW_022681472.1, read as the reverse complement.
GAGATCTTAGTATCAGCCAAGGAATCTGATTTCAATGGCACAAGAATGTTTATTTTTTAAGTAACTGCAAAATGATAAGCAGACTCATTCTGGAATTTCTGCATTGAGGCTCTTATTACTGAATACACTATTCACAGAAATATATATTTTAGCTGGAAAGGGTATAGGAATTTCTCTAAATTTCTAAATCTGAATTTCAAGAAGGATAAACTTATTATAATGAGTAATACAAATATAATATCATTTGCTGAGAATATTTATTATGTGCCGGACACTGGCTATTATCCCTTTAATCCTCACAATCTCTCTAGGAGATCAGAATCATTGTTTTCCCTTTTTCACATTTCTTATTTTAATCTCTCCAATTGAAATGCAGATTATATTAGTTGTCTGATGCTATCCAGCTAGTAATTGGCAAGGCCTTTACTTAAATCCATTTCTGTCAAATTCAAATCCCCATACTACAGTTTCTGTGTTTGTTCTTCAGCTTTTAGTATTTTAATTTGAATACAACCTTAATCACACACACACACACACACACACACACACACACACAATTAAACTTATTATCTATTGGATTACCATGATTAATATAACATATCTGAATTAAGCATGGGTTACAAGTTCATGCCACCTGGCACAGGGCCTGTACTCTGAATCCATTTCAATCAGTTTTAAATAACAGCCTCTTTACCAGTCTTCTGTTGCTTAAAAAAGTCATGTACTAACACAGGCATTGCATTCTTTTCTTTATGTTAACTTAGAGAAACCATACTTTTATTTTACTTAGAGGGAGGAGGTTTATCTTGGCAAATCAAGGGAGAACTTTGAAGTGACTGGCAAAAAGTGGGAGCACTTTGTATACTAGGGCTAAAGCTACAGCATCACTATTTCAAAGTCATAGCTCCTTGATTGGGAAATTGGAGTGGCTGGATTGGGAAATCAGTGCGGAGTCCCGGGGAGGGAACATGGGTTGCATGGTGTGTGTGCATGTGGTTCTCTTAATCCCTCTCTCTTGCTTGCATGTTTTCTCACTCTCTCTCTCTTCCTGCCTGTCAACAAATGCAAAGGAACTCTGTTCTCTGGCAGTAATGACTTTGTAGCCTGAAGCATGAGATTTGATCATTCATATCTTACACCTTGGATCAGGAAATACATTATTATTAGTTAAAATTTATCTAAATTTAAAAAATAGCAAACTATCATTATGATCTGTAGTTTTGGCCATTACATACTGAATTTTACAAATATGGTAACTGCCACTGGAAAAACTCTCTTTCCTTATAAAACTTATTCAAATCCTGCTTTCTGTCCACTAAGACTCTTTCATAAATACAGTGATCACCAGTACAAATGGCCCTAGGTGAAGGATAGCCTAGATAGTTCATTTCCTAAAGTTTTTGTTTCGTTTTGTTTTAATATAATGGAATTGCTCCCTTTCTTTCTCTCCTTTAGTAAATGTTGGCCATGTTCCTGCCTGGAGGTAAAAGGTAGGCTAAATGCCCATTCAGGAATCTCATAGTCTTGTAATTTTCTGACAACATGCTTAAACTGAATGTACCCAGAAGCATATTTTTTGCTGTCTGTATTCAATTTGTTTAAAAAAAAAAAAAAGTAGATCTAATTGATCCTAAGTGTTTAATAAAAAACAGACAGCACAAGTACTTCATCACGTACCTCATTATGACTTAATTTGGAGAAATAAGTAAATATTTTTTAAAAAATACTAAATGGTAGCGATAGAGAAAACAGAGCAGCTTCTAAAGATTTCTCTTCCTAAAGGATATGATAAAAATGACTGGCAGGCTTTGAATTGGAGAGTGTGACAGGTGCTTGGAAACTGGGAAGAGACTGAGTCCTGCTTGGGCTATATTTGGCAAATATGGGCTTTGGGGGACAAAATGGAGCTTAGACACTAGAGCCAGGTGAGCAGTTCTCAGCTGGCCCCAAACCAAAGAGGAAGTTTATTCAGGTAGGCAGGCAGAAATCAGGAGGCTACAGACACCCAAGGCAAAGTAACATGAGGACTCCCAAGTGGAGAGGGCAGGCAGCCATAAACTGAGAATGCCACTGGGAGGGAAAGGCAGAGCCAGCCAGTGAACTAGAAACTTGGCAAGCTGTGTGAACACGGGTGCCATAACAAAAGACCTTGATAACAGGGACCTAACCCTGTTTATGATGTAGTGGTAAAGGCATGAGCTGAAGAATCTGACCTCAATTCCCTTCCCCATCATGCTGTGTGACCCAGAGCAGGTTTCTATGACTCAGCTTTTAGCCCATGCCCTAGTGCCTGGCACAGAGAAAAAAGAAATGAATCACCACGAAGCTCAATTTCTCACATGCAGAATAGGATTTTTACCTACCTCGCAGGGTTTTCGTAAGGATCACAATGAACGCAGCAAAGTTATCTGGAAATATCTAACATGCCTTGTAACAGGTGCTCCATAAATACTACCTTCCCTTTCTCCGTTTCAACAACTGTCTTCCTTCCTCAGCTGCGGTAGGGAATGAGGAGAACAGGTGAAAGGGTGTGGCTCATGTACTTTGAAAGGGAAGTGAGAAACAGGAGAGAAGGGCTCACACTAACCCAGGGGTTAGGCAATCACCAGGGGGATGTGGTCTATTTAAATTGTAGGCATCTTTTAGAAGCAGCTTCCAGCTAAAAATTCCTGTTGGGATCAGTATTGTGCCATATTTTTGATTTTGAAATAAAATAACTTACTGTTTTGAAAAATCCTTGAAAAATTCTGTTTGTGATCTCTTGACCTTCTTTTCATTGTTGATGGGGTTTCTGCTAGGAGGAGATGGAACACTGGTGGGAGGTGTGTACACATGTGTAATAGCAAGTAAGGAGAGAGGGAAGAATCATTTTAAAGCTGTATTTGCAAAGCAGGTATACTGTTTTTACTTAGATAATATGTTATTTGGGATGGGATGTCAAGGGTAGCGGGGGGGTGCTTGGTGGAAGTAACTTTCCTCTACAAAAATTAAATTATGGACCAGGCGCCGTGGCTCACACCTATAATCCCAGCACTTTGCGAGGCCAAGGTGGGTGGATCATGAGGTCAGGAGTTCGAGACCAGCCTGGCCAAGATGGTGAAAGCCTGTCTCTACTGAAAACACAAAAATTAACCAGGTGTGGTGGCACACTCCTGTAATCCCAGTTTCTTGGGAGGCTGAGGCAGGGGAATCGGCTGAACCTGGGAGGCGGAGGTTCCAGTGAACCGAGATCGCACCATTACACTCCAGCCTGGGCAACAGGAGTGAAACTCCATCTAAGAAACAAAACAAAACAAAACAAAAACACATGCACACACACAACACACATACACACACAGACACACACAATTAACTTATGATCATACATTCCTGTAGTTTTAAGCCTCAGTGATCCCACATCCCCTCCTTGTCACACCAGTAATCTAAGAATAAAATCTAAACTCCTTAATAAGACAGAAAATCTCTCTGTATCTAACCCACGCATTCTGTGTAGCTTCATCAGCTCTTCTCCATTCCTCACACACTAGACTAAAGCCAAAATAAATGACATGAGGTTCTAATTGTGTCCCACATTCTCTCTCAATCTTTGTAAATGGCATGCACTCTATCTGCAGTGTTTTTCTCTATGCACCCTATTTACCCTCAAACCCCTACTTATATTTTACATCCAAGTTTGGAAGTCGCTTCTTCCAGGAAGTCTCCACTGAATCTCCTATGACAGACCAAGTGCCCTCCTCACCATGTACTTCTGTAGTACTTATTTATAAATATGCAGCAAAAAATTACACTGTGCATTCATTACCTAGGTACTAATCTTTATTTCACAGAAAATTCTGGATGTGTGAGAGACAAGAACTTTCTAGCCAACCCTGTATCCCAAGCACTTAAAAGGTAATAGCTATTTAATAAATATTTGGTAAGTAAATGAAGGAACAAACTGACTTTGGATGTGATAAAAAATGCCCAGACAACAAAAAAATGACCAAAAGCAATTTTGGTGCTAATAAAGCAATAAAGCATATACTGGAGCAATAGTAACTTCCAAATAAAAACAATTTGAAGTTGCACAGAATGTCAAGGAAAGCCTTTATTATGTAGCAGTGTATCATTATAAAATCAGACTTCTATGGGCATGTACATATAGGTGTGTAGGCTTCCATATAACCCTATTGGAATTATGAAAACAATGATGAAAAGTACTCAGAATGATAGAGGCTTTCATGAAGCTCAAATGAGATAATGCAGTGAAACATTAGCATTGTTACTGGCACAGTCACAAACAGTCAATAAATGGTAGGTAATTATATCATTACTGTTGTTATTTATTTCAGTAAAAAGCTCAGTGTCCTGAATCCTGTACTGCCCATCCATTTCACTTATATTCTGGTATTGTGTATATGAAGTGCCAACATTGCCAAATAAAATGTCAGAACTCTTCTATCCAAATTTATCTCCACTCATTCATGATTCATTCTGAAGGTAAGAGTGTGATACTCTGTTGGGCTATTGAAAAATTGTTTTCCATTGTTACTGGAAGCAGCTGCACTCCTGACACGGTGATTGTTTGAGAATGTAAAAGAACAGATCTGCCACATGGATGGTACAGTACACTGCATTTGAAACCTTCACAACTTTTCCCTAGGCCCTTAACCACTACCCTCCCGCTTTTTTTTCTGACATATTTTCTGCATCCACCCTGCCTCCCCTCCCAGTGCCTGAGACTTTCTTCCTGAAGTCCCCTCATTTAATGCAAGCTTTGTATTTCACCCCAGGCCAACTTTCCGGACATAAAACTTTATCAGAAAATCTCCTCCTTTGCATCTCAGATTTCACCCTTTTAGTTATTTTCTATATTTGTTTATTTTAGTTATTTAGTTATATCTAAATTTGTTAAATTTAGTTATTTTCTAAATTTGCCTAAGTCTTTCCTATCTTCAAAAATAAAAACAGGTGGGGCACAGTGGCTCATGCCTGCAATCTCAGCACCTTGGGAGGCCAAGGTGGATGAATCACTTGAGCCCAGAAGTTTGAGACCAGCCCTGGCAACAGGGTGAGACCCTGTCCCTATAAAAAATTTAAAAAATTAGCCAGGCATGGTGGTGTGCACCTGTAGTCCCAGCTACTTGGGAGGGTGAGGTGGGAGGATCACCTGAGCCCTGAGGAGGTTAAGGTGTCAGTGAACCATGATTGCACCACTGTACCCCAGCCTGGGCAACACAGAGAGACCCTGTCTCTAAAACAAAACAAAACAAAACAAAACAAAAACAAACAAGCAAACAAAAAACACCAATCTCTCTTTCTAGCTATTAACATTTTTTTCTTTCCATTGCTGTACACTTCTAGAAAAAGAGGCTTGTGCTTTCAATTGTGACTTTGTCATCTCTTCTTCATCTATTTCAGTTTGCTTTCCTATCTTGCTATTCCACTCCACTGCTCCTGTTAAGGTTTATCACTAAATCTAACCATAAAATCACTAAATCTAACCATTAAAAAAAGGTCACTGTATTCTACCTCTGCAGTATTTAATTTATTTCCATGACTCCCTTCTTTCCTACCCTTCTGGCTACTCCTTTTGAACATTCCTTGAATTTTGGTGTTCCATGGTTTTATTCTTGAGCCTCAACTTTTTTTCAGTCTATGCTTCCTAGGAGACCTCATCTATTTGCACAATTTTGACAGCCTCTGCCATGCATGCAGATAGTTTCCCCATTTATATTTCCAGCTGAGCCTGTTTCCTGAACTCCTATATATCTAATTGCCTACTAAATATATCCATTTGGGTGCTCATGGGCATCTCAAACTCAAACTGTCCAAAGTCAACTTCATATTTTCTCATAATTTTGCTTCTTTTCCTATATTACATAGCTTAGTGGATGATGCTGTTACTGACTCAGTAGAACAAGTTAGAAACCCTGCTCTTTTAATATAACATATATTCACTAAATCTCTATGTCAGTTGTAGAATTCAGAATGATAAAGAAATAGCCATTGTTTCTCAGAAGCTGGAACTCTAGTTGGGGAGACGTGCTTACTAGCCCCATCTAATCCATGTTGGAATATCACTGAATTTGTCTCTTTACTATCTCTCAGTCAGTTATCTCCTCTTCAATCCTGTTCAGTGACCTATTTTTAGATAAGCTCTTTGCCATCTTTACCCTGTAGAAAAAATTAATAACTGTTTTTTCCCCTTCTATCAATATTCATCCTTCCAATGTATTACTCTTTCTGCTCTCAGTGGGAAGTACGTAGTACTCTCTATCCTTGATATACCCCCTTACTCTCTTTCTTGTACTCTGAAATCTTAATGATCTCAGACCCTCATCTACATAGGAACCTCATCTCTTGTTCAGAAAGGATTTGAGTCTGCCATAATCTCCTGGGCTTTGATTCCTATTGCTAACACTCTCCATAGTCAATGTTTTCCCTTCGACTCAATCTGCTGTTGGTCCCATCTTGGACCCATCTCTTTGTTTTATTCTTTTCTGTGGGATATATCCCGTGATCTGGATAATGGAATTTACTTCTGTTGACTCCATTCCCAAGGAACCATACTATCCTTTGCTAACATCATATCAACATTTCAGGATCGGGTTTTGAGGGGAAAATAATCCTATGAGAGTCAAATCTAGACATATTTTGTTGTGAATTGATGGAAAAGTTCATATACCTGCAGAAACTTTGTTCATAATTCCAGGGGAGACTCTTCACTCTAGCAGGTGCCTTTGATACCTACATTACCGTGCTTTGGCTCATTTCTATATCAGCCACAGATGGCTGGGAAAAGCTCTCTGCCAGTTCAAACTCCTTAGCTTGTTCTGATATCCCTTGACATCATGTCCCAGGGTCCTCTAATCCTGAGGGGTGTTCTCAGCTTGCACAAATGCCTCCCCATAAACATGAGGGAGTGAATACTCACAGACTCAACTCTCAACCATCAAGATCTTGCTTCTGGATGATAAATTCTCCAGCCTCCCATCTTGCAGATTCTTAAGGGGTCATAGCAAGAACTAGTCTATTCATCCACAGCAGTAATTTCGAAACACACTTGTATTGATTTTTTCTTCTTTGCCATCTTATTTTCCCTACTCCTTCCCTTCTGCTTCTTGAGATTACTACCACATAAAACAACGCCTTGAAGTTTTTGTCCAAGGCTCTTGTCTTGTGGGAAAATCAAATGAAGACGCTTATACATTTAAGATCATGTAATGAATCTACATGATTAATGGCTCGCTACATCAAAGCAATATTTTATTCAGTTATCTGTTTTTGGACTTAGGAACATCTTAGGTTCCAGATGTACAATAACAATAATGGTGACTAATAATGTTATATCTGAAAGATCAGAGTAGTAGGGATCCAAATCATATGCAGTTTTAACACCTTATTTTAGTCATTTACCAAGAGGTCCTCATGAGTCTTTTGCTTAGCGGTATTTTTAGATGAGTAAAAAACTCCTTTTTTAGGTTAGAGTTAATATAGCCTATTAACTTGAACTGATAGCATTGTTACCCACTAGATAACTACAGCATAAAATTAAATGCAGAAACCCTAATATAAGTGGAAATCATTTTACCGATACCACATTTAATTAGAGTTTTAAATATATTTCAAAAGGATTTTTTGGAAGTGAAATGAATATACTCAGGGGCCAGGGACCAGACTGCACAGAATCCAGGACCCCTCAGTTCTAGGATCAATAATGGCAACCGGCCTTAAGCTAGTCTTCCTACTCTGTCTTGTCCTCCTCTAATCCTTTTTTTTTCAGCATGGTGAACAGAGAGAGCTTTCTGAAACATAGAACCAATCAAATCATCCCACTGCTTTCAGACTAATGACTGGCTTCTCATTCCCATAGGATGAAGTCTACTTAGTATAACTTACGATGTTCTTTATGAGCTATTCCATGCACACCCCAACAGCCTTCTCTTTTACCTTATCCCCACCATTATTTTTATTTTAACTTCGAACCAGGAAACACTTTTCCTAAGTCTTTAAATATGCCATGCTCTCCTTTTCTTGGACCTTCGCACAGGCTCTACCATCTGCCTTCCTTATCTCCTTCCTTTTTCTTCATTTGGTTCATCTCAGTTAAGGTTGTTATATTCTCTCAAATTACTCTGCTCAGCCCCCAAGACTGGATCTTCATTTGTCCTTTAACAACAACCCATTAACTTCTTTTCTTGCAATTAATTAGCTTTCACCCTTTGTGTAATAGCCTGAATAATGGTCCCCAAAGATATCCAGGCAGTAATTTCGAGAACCTGTGAATGTTACCCTTGTATGGCAAAAGAGACTTTGCAGATATAATTAAATTAAGGATCTTGAGGTGAGAAGATTATACTGGGTTATCCAAGTGGGTCCTAAATGCAATCATAAGCATTCATATATGAGAAAGAGAGAGGAGATTTGACACATAGAAGAAGGCAATGTGACCATTGAAACAAAATCCAATGCTGCTGACTTTGAAGACAAAGGAGGAGGTCCACAAGCCAAGCAATGCAAGCATTTCAGCTCTTGAAGCTGGGAAAGTCAAGGAAACACACTACCCACTAGATCCTACAGAGGGAGTTTGACCCTGCCTATACATTGATTTTGCCCAGGGAAACTAATCTTGGACTTTTGACCTCCAGAACTGCCAGAAAATTAATGAGTGTGTTGCAAACCAGTAAGTTTGTGATGATTTGTTACAATAACCAAAGGAAACTAGTTACTGTAACAAATCATCATCCAAACCACTTATGACCCAGTCACTTGGGTTTCATGAGGAGAGATTTTCCTTGAACACTCCTGGCCTCTTTCCCCACCTTTATCCTTTTGAGTTTGGTGCATGGGTAGATGCTATTTCCTGCCATAACACCCTTCACTTACCCCTCTCCCTGAGTGCATCCCTGCCTCATTACCTGGATCATCAGCTTTGTCAGGACAGGGTTTGTTTTATTCATTTTGGCATCCTTAACTTTTCACGTGGGGCATGACATTATAATGAATTGTATGAAATTCAACATATTAGACTACTATGACTTGAATGTGTCCTCCAAAGTTCATACGTTGAAAACTTAATTCCAAATGCAAAAAGTGTTGAGAGGTGTGTGATGGTTAATACTGAGTATGAACTTGATTGGATTGAAGGATGCAATATTGATCCTGAGTGTGTCTGTGAGGGTGTTGCTAAAGGAGATGAACATTTGAGTCAGTGGGCTGGGGAAGGCAGACACACCCTTAATTGGGTGGGCACCATCTCATTAGCCGCCATATAAAAAGCAGGCAGAAAACACTTGAAGTGATGAGATGGGCCTAGCCTGGCAGCCTACATCTTTCTCTATTGCTGGATGCTTCCTGCCCTCTAATATCGGACTCCAAGTTCTTCAGTTTTGGGACTCAGACTGGCTCTCCTTACTCGTCAGCTTGCAGCTAGCCGATTATGGGACCTCGTGATCATACTAAGAGAACCTTGACTAATACAAGGTGGGATCTTTAAGAGGTGATTAGTCGTGAGAGTTCTGCCCGCATGAATGAATTGATGCCATTATTCTGGGGGTGGGTTAGTTGTTGAGGGAGTGGACTGGAGTGATAAAAGGATGAGTTTGGCCCTCTTGCCTCCCTCTCTCTTTCTCACCAGCAATATGTTACCTTTTGCTAAGTATGACAGGGCAAGAAGACTTTCCACAGGTAGGCCCTTGGATCTTGGATTTCCCAGCCTCTAGAACTGTGAGCCAAACAAAAATCTATTGTTTATAAATGATCCAGTCCCAGGTATTCTTTCTTAGCAGCACAAAATGGACTAAGACATAAATCATTGGCAGTTTTATAATATTGAACCTAACAGTTCTCAACTAACGTGCATTAAATATACACATCTAAGGAGAAGGGTATTTTCAATGTCAGGGACTTGCCTTGAACCCAATTTTCACCTCCTGCAGTTCTCTAATCAGAAACAGATCACGTGTATGAGGAAGTTCCGCTGCTAGAAGCCATTTTTCTGCAACTTCTTGCCCTGTGAATACAATAGCCACACCTGGAATGTGAACAAAGACAGACTTATTAAAAAGAAGTAGGAGTAAGGATCTCATCCTATAAAGTGTTTTTCTAGAATTATTTCATTAATCCTGCCAATGGCCCTGCAAGTAGATTATATTTTTATTCTCATTTTACAGATCAGGAAATCAAGCCACAGAAGTTTAAGTAGCTTGCCCAGGGTTGTGTTTCTGGCTAGTGACAGTGATAAGATTCAAGCTCAGTGTGACTTCAAACCCATTGCCTTTGAAAAGCACCAGTCTTGGTGGAGGCATTAACAGCCCGAGGGAACGTGAAAAACTAGTGAGTGTCTGTCTGTCTGTGTCATATGGAAGTCTCCGAGGTAGAGGATACTAGCTAGGGAGAGTCAGTGTCTTGAAATTCATGAAAGGAATTCCTGGAGCGGCTGAACACAGGAAGCCTCACTTTTTATGAAAAGTACATGGTTCTGCTGGTAACTATTTATCCTGCAAAGTAGTAAGTTATGTTTTCTGGAAGCATAGGAGCTGAAAAGTATTGCCAGAACACTGACATTTTACAAGACCTGTACGTTTAAACAGTTCGTGAAGGTCATGGGAAACAAGAGTCAAAAAGAGTGGGTCTGTTTGAAAATGAAATAACTGTATACCAAGCTTGTTTGGGGTACTAATATATTATTAAGGTAGAACTAATACATTTAAATTATTATCCTGTCATTGTAAATAAGATTTTAGATCTTATTTATATTTCAGACAATTTCCTAAAATCCATTACTTGGCCAAATCACATTTTAGTGAAAATATGATAGGTGATTTTTGAATAATAAAGCTGATGACTGTATCTCTGCCTTCCTTGCAACTTGAATTCAATAATTGAGAACTCAAGGTTTTTGTTATAATGAATGCTGTTGACGTAGCCTTTTGAGATAGCATGCATGATGCTGGCACATTTCTCATTGTAAACATTTTAAGATATAAATTTCTAAGATATTTCATTCTGGTGTATTTAGTTGAGCTTGAAAATACCAAAAGACCAAGTTTACATGGCAAATGAATGATGCTAAAAGTACGGGAATGTGCTATATCTGATCTCACATGGCATGCTTTATCATGGAGCAATATCCCTTTTATTATTGAGGGAAGCACTGCTGTTCAGGCTTTCCTTGCAATGCTCACTTGCAATTTTCTTTTTTAACATTCTAGAAATGAGATAGATGTGAGGGGCCCTCAGGATTCACCTTTCTCATAGGTATAACACTGTGCAAGTTAAATAGAACTTTTGATTCAATTTAGTCAAAAGTGGCACTTGTTGAAAGCCAGCTATTTACAAGGCACATTGATAGACACTGCAAATAACTAAAGCTGCTGATAGATTACTACAATTTAACCTATTCTTCTGGAGTGCATCAAAAGTAGAAAGGATGAACATTCATACTTGGAGTTTGTGATTGTAAGTGGAGCTCATTCAGAGGAGTCCATGACCATGGAATCATTAGAATGAGGAAATTAGTAAATATTTATTGCATAGCCATTCTGTGCCTTTCTTTAAACACAAGCCCCAGATAATTAATTCAGTGGTATTCAGCATATAGTTTAGGGCTCCTGTCATATACCAGGCATAGAGTCTCAAGTCAGCTCGGTTTCCAGTGCTGGATATTTTCTCTTTTACACTCTCTTCTCTCTTTTCTCCACCTTCCTGTGTGCCCAGGAAGTTGGTCTGTATAAGTGCCACATAAAGGACTCCTTTCCTTTCAGGGTCTACATATGATTATTGACCACCAGCAGGAGACTGAAATGGGGAATGCAGTAAAGTCAGGATATTTATTACTGACTTCTTCCCTGGGAGGTTACTTCAGGCTGTCCGAGCCCCCTGAGCAAATTTTACTGCTCCTTTTAGGTAGCCCTCTTTATACAGTTTCTAAATTCCAGTATCTTCTCCCTCCTTTATCCACTTTAGGCATTAGGGTTGGCCTATTATGGTTAGCCCTGAGATACTGCAGTTTTCTTTGTGGTTTCTCTTACCCAGCCCACACCTTGTAAATGGTACCTTTATTAATCTGTCCTTAAATGTTGCCGCATGTGTGCCATCTGTGTCCTACTGACATCCAGATTATACAGTTCCTAACCTACCAGGTGAAGTGGAGCTTTCTGCTCACCTACAATAAACATCTGTTTAGTTAAGCCTTACTAAGTTTAGCCCAAAACTGCCTCCTTTCAGATTTTAAGTTCAGCCTGAAGTTTTCTCTGAATATAGTAAACTGAAATCTAACTGGATGTATAAATGAACTATCTACTCTAGTGCCAATCACCAAGTTTTGGCCAATTAAATGTGGCCAACCGTTCAAACTGGGTTCAAATAAGTCAAATGCCAAGCTGCAACCAGTCCAGTTGTTTGTGTACCTCGCTTCCATTTTCTGTACGTCACTTTCCCTTTTTTGTTCATGTATCTTCTTCCACCATGTGGCTGCATGCACTGAAGTCTCTCTGAGCCTGCTCCAGCTCAGGAGGCTGCCTGATTTGTGAATCATTCTTTGCTCAATTAAGCTCTGTTAAATTTAATTTGCCTGAGATTTTCTTTTAACAGCCTCTGCAGTTTGGAGGTTAATTTGCAATGTAGCTGTATTTACTTAGTACAGCCATGAGCCAGCTGAAAGAGCGTGAAGATTTTAAAAATATGAATCTAAAGGATTAGAGGAAACCATACCAGGTAGTACAGATCTCTCTAAGGTAAAAGAATACATTTTGGAAGAATGAAGTGTGTAAATAGGCTGAATACTTGAAGGATGATCAGAATTTGATATACTTGGATGCAGAAGAATCTGCAACAGAGATGACCTTCCTCAATAGCTCTTTGAAGAGTTAGGACTTAGGCACGAGGCATTAGGAGATGTTCCTCCTGACCCCTCTAGAGGGGTTCTGCTCTATATGCTGAAGGGGCATGGCTCTCCTGCAGGTATGCCTAGATAAATATCCAGGAAACATTTTTTGTCTTCCATCTCTATCGTTTACCTTTAAAGGGAGAATAGAAACTTACTAGAATATAAAGCAGACTCAAATGGAGAAATTAAACATTTGCCAGAAGTTTGATCTGAGTCAGTTTAATTCAGATGGATGATTGCACAATTTTCAAACTACTAAAGCAAAAACACTGGGTTTTGAATTACCTTAGACATGGTTTATTATTATTTTTTGCTTTGTTCACAACACGTAGTTCAAACCTTCACATGAAGTGAAGGTTCAGTAAACATTTATTGAATGAATAAGCCAGTTAATGAGGTATAAAAGCACAGATTTTTATATGACTACAGATTTAATTTTTAGGTAAATGGACTAGAATTTATTCAAGTAAATCAGGAATGTCCATAAGGTCATCACCTTGGGTAGGCATAGGAAATAAACCAAAACAATTTCACCGGTGTTCAAAGTATCTTTCATATACCTCTTTCACAGCCAGCCACATATTCCTGAGAGAATGACACATCTTAATCCTCTAAGAAAAGATTTAATTTTGTTGATACTGTTAAATATCATACAGTGTCACTTTTTGTATGTAAGGTGAGTGATTAAACTAGATAGCTATATATATATATGCACACATATACGTATAATATGTACAATATATATTATGTAACATACAGATATAAAACAAAGTGTAAATTTAAAGTAATGATAGCTTTTTTTCCTGATAAGCCTTAAATATACTTAGAAATAATCAAATTTCAAATATATTGATTCTAGAAATATTTTGAGCAATGTCAACATTGGAAAAAAAATTAGTATATATTTTCCTCAGGTGATTACTCTAAAGGATAACAATCTTTTGAATTTTTAATTTCTAGCCCGTTTGTTGAATAAGTGGTACTGTGCAGTTCCTGGTACTTGATAAGGATTCAGTACAAATTAGTTGAATGAAATGAAATTTGTCCACAGGCTAGAGCTTAAACTCCATGAGAGCATAATTTTGGTCTTGTTAATCTCTAGTCTCAATACTGTCTGGTATGATACCTTTCATAAAATAGGTGTTCAGGTAAGAACAGCTTGTAAACCAAAAATAAAATTCTAAGTCCCCCAACTAACTGAATGGACCTCCCTCTCAGCCAAGAGGATTCCAAAGAAACCTGAAGAACTAGTTCCGGCCACGACAGGAAGAGTGGGTTGGAAATGCTTCATTCTACCCTCTCCCTTTTGGAGTTTAGACACAGCTGACCAGCCCTAACATTAAAATAGAGATCCCAAGACTGACAAAGTAGACTATGTGTAGCAATAAGATATCAAATTCCAATCTGACTCTAGTAAAGCATCACATGGCAGATAGCAGCCCCCGAAGGAAATTGAAGTATTTTGTCCCAAAATGTATTTCTTTGACGTATTTTGAAATGCCCTGCAAAGCTGTGTCTTGTGGGGGAAATTTATATTCTATCAAGAATCCTTTTCCCTTTCCGGGTCTTTTTCTGAAGAGATTAATGGAGACTCTAACACCAGTTAAATGTCTGAATAGGAAACATTTGCTATCTACTGCCTCTAAAAGTGGCCACTTATGAGACTTCTTCTATGTAATAAGAACCTCGGTCTCCACAACCTCTTAATCCAGTCACTCTATTGATTCCATGCTTTTACATAATAACTCAACTTTTTCAACCAATTGTCAATCAGAAAATCTTTCAATCTGCCTATGACCTGAACCCCCATCTCCACCCACCACCTCCTCTTTGAGTTGTCCTGCCTTTCTGGACTGTACCAATGTATACCTCACATGTATTAATTAATGTCTCAGGTTTCCCTAAAACATATAAAACCAAGCCATAACCCAATATTAGGCACATGTTCTCAGGACATCCTGAGGCTGTGTTACAGGTTCATAATCCTTAACCTTGGCAAAATAAATCTCTAAATTCGTTGACACCTGTCTCAGATACCTTTATATAATCTATCAAAAATTGTTACATTTTGGATTAAATAAGAAAATGTATACCAAAAAATTTTGCAGAATGTTTATAAACTCAATGTATGTTAGTTAGGGTATTTTATTAGGACCTTCCAGTTTAAAGTGATGTTGGTTGCAGATGGCAGTTTGCCTGGCTAAATGTTAGGCAGAGATCAGAAATATGTAATAAAAGTATTGGGAAGGTAAAATGAAAATTTGGTCAATATAATGTTGGTCAATATAATTTGAGAAGTTCTCTGTTAAAATAGAATAGACTTGAGTTTAAGAATAAAAATCAATATTATCCTTATGTCAGAATCACTTCGTTTGCATATTACTGTTCACATGAGCCATGTTTTTCCATCCAAAAACGCTTTTAATACCCAAATTAACTCTTGGTTGGAATTCTAGGCTTGGAAATTAGATAGAAAAAAACTTTCTAATTTCATCTCAGTTTTCTAGACCATGATCTTTTACAACTTTATTATAAATATTGAATAAACATGAAATACAGTATCAAAAACAAATTAATTTTATTGGATGTGTGTGCTCAGATCATTCAGCACATTTCTAGATTTCCCAGGTCTTAGCCAAATTTTTACATGCAGAAGAATAGAAAAGAAAAGACACCTTCTCCAGCTTGATGTCTTAGCATAGGAGCAGGGAGGAATGGGACTAGTGTGTGTGCTCCCGAGCCTGGCAGATGGACTCAAATCCTGCCTTGGCCAGTTATTCGCTTTCAGGCTAGTTCTGTCATCAACAATAGGGGAGTGATATTAGCTACTTTATCAAAGTGTTATCAGAGTTGGCCTGTAATCTATGCCAAAAACTCACCATACTTGGTAGTTATATCACAAAATTATAGTGGAATCAATTTAAAGTTTTAAACTGAGGAATGCATCACAGTACATCCACTATACTGTCTGAGGGAAGGAACACACCTTTACACTAGAGCCAGGTACAAGACTACACATATTGGGTGTGTGTTAAATGTAATGAGATAAAAAGAAGGGCTTCAACTGTTTTCTGTGGATATAAAGTAAGTATCCTTTCATTTTTCATGTACTGTATGTGTAGCCATCACTTGCCAATTCATACTTGGAATGCAATGGCATTTGACATGGACCCAAGATCCAGGAATCTTCCAATAGCTGGCTAACACCTACATGGATTCAAGAAGGCATTATGTCGAAAGGATATTCTTGGAAAAAGTCATTCTGTTTATTTTTAAAAGACTTTCTGCCAAATCCCAATAGGGTCTTCTTACCATACAATGCAGTGAGAAAGCGTTTAACGTGGAGTACAGTCAGCAGGACAGTTGTTCTTCTTGGTCCCATTTCTCTAGGTCTACACCCTAATCTCAACTTTCCATTTTAACACTATGTGGTGAGTAAAATAGATCCCAAAGAAAAGAAAGGAGAGCATTTATGTATTTATACTTCTTATACTAATAATCCAATAATATGGCCTGAATTGTTCTTGGACTTGATCCCTGCAAAGGAATAAATCTCTTTAGTGGAGTTAGAGGGTAAAGATGAGCCCTGGAAACCAGTTTTTTCCCACAATTGTCCCCTGAATATTACCTGCACCAGCCCCACTGCAATTTCCATTTTCATTTAAATATATTTGGGTTTATCAGTTCCAACTTTGTTCTTGCTAGCATTGTTATCTTAAAGCAGTTATTCATCATCCCTGAATATGAATTTGTTTATCTGGGAATGGAGATCTCTTACTTCAGGATTGTTCGGGGGGAAGGAAAGAAAAGATGATAGAAGAAATTTCTGAAAATTGGCCAGTACTCAAAAAGTGTTAATTCTCCTAACAAAGCTTTCGTCAGATTTGTTTGTTTTTTCTCTCCATCAGTCACCTTAATCTTTAGAGAACTTTGACATAAACAAAATCCAGGAGGACAATGGAGAGATATAGGAAGACAAAAATACCCAAAAAGATAATATGCCAAATGAATATTTATCCCAGTGAATGAGTATTGCCTGCTGGTCCAGCAATTCTCACCTCCTTCTTCTAGAAAATGATCTTTCTCCCACACTTAATGGTCTAAGGATGAGTAAAGAAATCCAAAGTGATACCACTTACCGTTTGATGTTTGTTGACTTGTCTAGGTATAAGCCCTTCACTTAAACTGACCAAATTAGAGACCCTCTCCTTGACTTTTTAATTTGGGAAAAGAGACATAGGGGGTCAGTCATTTTCTCGTGATTACTCTAAATGACTGAAGATGGAGTTGCCAGATTCTATATTTCCTGCTGGTGGAAAAATCGTTCTTAAGAAAATGAAGCCAACGTGTAGAAAGAAGACATGAAATATGTTCTGGAGACAATGGAGTTTCAATTCCAAATTGTACCCTGCGGTGTATTTGTTATTTTTGTGGTTATAGATCTTCAAATCAATGTCTATTTTTTGGCTCAACCAGTTTCTCATTGACTTGCTGTAGTTTTCAATTAGAAACCAACTTCACTTAGGAAAGCCTTAAAAAATTAAGAATCCATAAACCCCCACTCCTGGGACAACAGAGGACCCTAGGATCCTGAAGTTGGGGTTGACTGAAGAGTGGGTGTTGTCCTTACCCAGCTCTAAGTGGAACTAAATTGAAAGGGATTGAAATCAGGGGCAAAGGAGAAGTTGGGAATGAAGAGGTCATACAAAGGAAGCTTCTGACCTTTACAAACCAGTCCTAGAGTAAACAACAAAACTAACAAACACAAAAAAGGGACTCAAAAGCCAGAGTCTTCAACCGTATATAACCAAAATGGAGTAACCAAAATGGAGTAAACAGGATAGGAAGGGCAGTTAAAAGGCAAAATGGAGTAAACAGGATAGGAAGGGCAGTTAAAAGGCAATATCTATCATACCAGTGCTGACGTTCAGGTACTGACACCCAGATGCCAGTGCCCAAAGGATGCCTGTGACTCCACTTGCAGAAGGGAAGGATGCTGTTCAATGGGTGGTATGGAAGTGATTAGAATGTTTTGCCACCCAGACAATGAGTTCAATAAAAGAGTATTCAAATGACAGTGTTTTAATTCTTTATATACACCATCTCTTGGTCCAATGTAGATACTTTTTGTGTATGGATAGAACTCCCAAATTAAGGGAAAAAATGTCTAGTGAAGTTATATTCCCACATTTAGAATACTAGGCACATAAAAATCCAAATTTATGAGACTGTCATGTTTCAACCCTGAAGAATTCTTTATTCTATGAGAGATTTACCACAGTGTTTCTTTAATCTAAATAGTAGCCTCCTTTCGATATAACTAAATATGAGTCAATTTGTATGTGAAATTTCAGGACATACCTGTGTATGAAGACAAACCAATAAGCACAAATGTCCAAATATTTAATATCACAAATTTTAGTTTGCTGTAGATGATATATAAAAGTTCAAAGGTTGCACATAAACCCATCTCATTCCAAACATGTCATATTTACTTTATTTTAATGGTTCTCAGATGTTCTCTACATGTTTATTTATTAATGCCTACAATCTAGATGAAAAGGTTGTTAGCTCTTTAGAAGGTCTTTACAACTCAACATCCAAGATCATAAATTCACTAATACCATAGCAACGACTAGTGTATGGAAAATAATAACCATCATCTCTTAGATTAGTTGAGTATTTTACAACAGAAAGCACTTTTCTGTTTATTATATTACATGAGCCTTATAGTATTCCTTTGAAGCAGGTATTATTATAGACTTTGTAAGGATGATAAAATTGAGGCTGGGACATTAAATGACTTGCCCAAGGTTATACATGGGAATAGTACATGGGGGAGCCAAGCTCCATATCCTAGTCTTGTGAATATTTTGCTTTCCAGTACAATACAGCTGCTTCAGGGAAAAACACCTTATCTGTCCTTGAATGAGCTGTCTGAGATATCTTATAAATGACGGTAACAAGTTCCTCTAAGGCAGTTTCCTGTTTTCCAAGCATGATACTGCATAATTGGCCCAGGATTGAACTTCTTGAAAATTGTTCAGAAATCAAAGCCCAAAATGCATTTAGGCAGTTTCTCAATGACTTGGCACCAAACTTTTTTTGGATCTGATCATGCTGTCATACAACTAATATACATGCCACAATTCCTATCTGGTAAATTAACTACTGCTGTTTGTCTGTATTAAATAGATTTAGAAAAATGTGTTTATTCTGAAACCAACTAAAGCATATACTAAAGTGGAGTAGAACTTTCAGTTGTTAATTTTGCATAAATAAGTCAGGGAAGAATTTTTAAAAATTGAAGCTATGTATTTAAAAACTTGGATATTTTATTGCTTTTTAAAAGAGCTTGTCATCATGAATACATAATTTTGTGAGTCTGAGGAATATATAGTCATTATTTTTATAGTGGTATGTTCGCTTTATTGAGCAAATCCCAGGCTAAAAGTCCATTAGAGACTAAGGATAATCACATAGTATAATGAGATTTTTCTTCCACTTATGGATAGATTTTTGAAAGAACCAAATATATATAGCCTTGTCAGAAATAAAACACTTTTTTCTAGATTAATCAAAAATATTATGGAAAGGTAGACTGTGCTTATAACATTGGGCAAAATAAAATGAGGAAGTAGAAAAATAATTGACTAGCTAGGTTGTTTAATAAATAATCCATTTAAAAAGGAATCTCTAATCAACCAGTTCCATCACATCACTCTTCTTGCCCAACTGGGAAGTTTTAATTACGTATGAAAACACAGTTGTATAATGGAATAAGTAGTATTCCACTTAACACTCTTCTTTACAAGGAAACAGTCAATTCACATTGGAACATTTTGAGGGGACAGAGCATTCAGCTGTCATTATCCATCTTTACAATTGATGAATTGATGATAACTCAATCATATTAATGTTGGTGACATCTAGAGAGTCCCTTAGTGGTATGTCCAAGCTTCAGCTAATTTGAATCCATGGAAAGATAAAGGTTTGCCTGAATAATCTTGTTGCAGTAGCTGTTTCCATCTTAAAATCATTATCAGTTAAAGTATATATGCACAAGATATTTGATTCATTATTTCATTTTAAATGTATTTACAGGACCAATATTACAGAAAAAGTCCTGTATCAAAAAGCCCTCTTGAAATGACTGCTTTTGCCTAATTTACAGTTTTGCAATATGCAGCCAGTTTTTCAAATAAATGCCATATTAGCAGGATAATTATTTACATCTTCATTTTATAGTGGGAATTCCTAAGCCTTTCACATATTGTGGCAGACACTATGTCACATAATTAAGTCAATAACACATTATACCTGTGTATGCTGAAAGTATAGGTAGTTATAACAGTTTCTTCACAGACATTTGGCTCATCTTCATGGCCTTAGGGAGGGTGTCTCTGAAATGAAACCAACCAGCTTTGGCACTTGATCTGGACTTGGAATGAGATTTGTGTGGGTTGGTTCCAAATGTTATCAAAGTTGCCTAGCTACCGCATTTCAGTGGAGGAGAAACTGAGAATTTTGACAGCATTTGGCCACATAGCAAATTACCAGGGCCTCCCTTGACAGTGTGGGGGAAGGGAGTTTTCCGTTTTCAACTAACATATCTCTTTTGACTAAGACCGACTCTGGGACAAATGCTAAGGTAAATAGTTCTCCTCTGTTACTCCCGATTCACATCCATATTTAGTAGCTTTCAGGCTAAAGTATGGATCAGGAGTGAATTAAAAAGTCAGTGAACACAGGTAGGTCAATTAAGGTCAGGAGTTTGAGACCAGCCTGACAAACATGGTGAAACCCTGTTTCTACTAAAAATACAAAATTAGCAGGGTGTGGTGGTACATGCTGTAATCCCAGCTGTTTGGGAGGCTGAGGCAGGAGAATCACTTGAACCCAGGAGGTGGAGGTTTCAGTGAGCCGAGATTGCGCCATTGCACTTCAGCCTGGGCAACAAGGGTGAAACTGTCTAAAAAAAAAAAAGCCAGTGTACAAATAATTTTGAGCCTTGATGTGCCAGGATAGCACAGAGGACTATGATACAAGGGTATGGAAAGCCTGGCCTGAGGGAATGGTGATGGTGAGGAAAACTTCCTCAAGGAGGAGGTCATTAACCTGGGATACAAAGAGTGTGTTGGTACAGAAAAGAGAAAGAGCTTTGTAGGCAGGAGCAACTGCCTGTATGAGGATTCAAGAAAAGGAGCGTACTATGCTCAGAGTCTCTAGAAAGCTTGACAGGGCTGAAAAGAAGATGTATTAGTTTGTTCTTACACTGCTAATAAAGACATACCGGAGACTGGATAATTTATAAAGGAAAGAGGTTTAATGGACTCACAGTTCCACGTGGCTGGGGAGGCCTCACAATCACGGTGGAAGGCAACGGAAAAGCAAACGTGTGCCTTACATGGTGGCAGACAAGAGAGTGTGTGCAGGGGAACTCCCATTTATTAAACAATCAGATCTCATGAAACTCACTTACTACCACGAGAACAGTATGGTGGAAAAACACCCTCATTATTTAACGATCTCCACCTGTCCCTGCCCTTGACATGTGGGGATTATTACAATTCAAGGTGAGGTTTGGGTGGAGACACAGTCAAACCATATCAGAAGACAATTGTATAAGAGGAGCAAAAAGTAAATCTGGGTGAATTCAAGCAAAGTCTTAAAAGAAATATTAGGAATTTTTGACTTTATCCTAAAGATAAGAGGAATTTTTTTTTTTTTTTTTTTTGAGACGGAGTCTTGCTCTGTCGCCGGGGCTGGAGTGCAGTGGCCGGATCTCAGCTCACTGCAAGCTCCGCCTCCCGGGTTCACGCCATTCTCCTGACTCAGCCTCCCGAGTAGCTGGGACTACAGATGCCCGCCACCTCGCCTGGCTAGTTTTTTGTATTTTTTTTTTTTTTAGTAGAGACGGGGTTTCACAGTGTTCACCAGGATGGTCTCGATCTCCTGACCAAGATAAGAGGAATTTTTAAAGCAATTTAGTAGAGAGCCTTTATAATCACAATGGTGGTTTTAAAGAGGTCCTATGGACCTTTTTAAAGAATCAATGGTGACCTGAAAGGCAACATTAGATGCAGGAGGCCAGGTCAAAGGATATTATATTTTCATTATATTGTGACAGAAGATGATGGAGACATGTATTTGGGTGTTTCCATTAGAGATGGAGAGAAGTAGATGGGTTTGAGAGAGATTTTAGAGGCAGAGTTGACAGGACTGGGGGACTGTGTGAGATGATTAAAGGAAGGCAACATTATGAATGAATATACCGTCTTATGAATGTCCATGAGAAATGAATAAGGAGCAAGAATTCTTCCTTTGGAAAGCAAAATTTTAGATGCTTGTGAGAAATTCAAACGAAAAGGCAGTTGGATCTATAGGTCCAGGGACTCAGACATAGGTTTGGACTGCAGACACATAGGTAATGAAAAGTGTGAGAATGTTAGTGATTACCTAGGAAGAGAGTGGACAGAGGATACTATACCAAGCCCCAAGGAACTCCTATATCCAATGCTATTTGGATGAGTGTGACGCAGTAATAGAAACTAGTTTGATCAGAGAAAAAGAAGAAAAACATGAAAAGGCAGAATCAGGCCAGGCGCGGTGGTCACTCCTGTAATCCTAGCACTTTGGGAGGCCGAGGTAGGCAGATCTTGAAGTCAGGAGATCAAGACCATCCTGGCTAACACGGTGAAACTCCATCTCTACTAAAAATACAAAAAAATCAGCCGGGCTTGGTGGCAGGCACCTGTAGTCCCCAGCTACTTGGGAGGCTGAGGCAGGAGAATCGCTTGAACCTGGATGCAGAGGGTGCAGTGAGCCAAGATCGCGCCATTGCACTCCAGCCTGGGTGACAGAGCAACACTCTGTCTCAAACAAAAACAAAAGCAAAAGCAAAAACAAAAACAAAACAAAAAACAAAAAGCAGAGACATCGGGGAAGCCAGATGAAATGACTGGTTCAAGAAAAAGAAATCCTGTTGGATGAGATAAAATAAAACAAGGACTTAAGAGTACACTTTAGTAATGTTTACTTTTAAAATTATACTTTTTAGTAATGTTTACATTGTTAGTCACCTGGCAAGAACTATGTTAGTAAATGGTAGAAGTAGGTTAGGATAGACAGGAGAGGTGAGGAATCACAGCGAGTGAAGATAGAAAACTCTGTGAAATTTTACTTTAGAAAGGGAAAGAGTTAGGGTGGTAACTGAAAGAAGAGTTAGGTTTGAAGGAAAATACATAAACATACATATATGCATATGTGTAAACAACAGATGCACATAACTGATGATGGGGAGGAGAGATAATTATTAATAAACATGATAGCTTCCTAAAAAGGTCACTGAAATGATGGGAAAAAAATTAGAGTTGATTTGAGGATTTTTGTACTTTTCAAGACTGAGAATTGAGGTTCTGTTCATTGATGGTTTCTGTGTTTCTCTGAATTTGGGGAATTTCTTCAGATCATCTGCTGAGAAGGAGGGAGGATGAAGAAAAATTAGAGGTTTGAAATTTGCAGAAGAAGAATTATTGTAAGAAGGATGTCTTAGTCCTTAGTACTATACCCGAGACTGGGTAATTTCTTTTTCTTTTCTTTTTTTTTGAAACAGAGTCTCACTCTGTCTCCCAAGCTGGAGTGCAGTGGCATGATCTTGGCTCACTGCAACCTCTGCTTCCTGGGTTCAAGCGATTCTCCTGCTCCAGCCTCCCTAGCAGCTGGGATTACAGGCATGAGCCACCACACCTAGCTAATTTTTGTATTTTTAGTAGAGACGGGGTTTCACCATGTTGATCAGGCTGGTCTCGAACTCCTGACCTCGTGATTCACCCGCCTCGGCCTCCCAAAGTGCTGGGATTATAGGCGTGAGCCACCGCGCCTGGCCCGAGACTAGGTAATTTCTAAAGAACAGAGATTCATTTTCTTACAGTTCTGGAGGCTACAAAGTCCAGCATAAGATCATGGCATATGGTGTCTGGTGAGAGCATTCTTGCTGTGTACTCATATGACAGAAGGGACAAACATTCTGTCCTTCCATGGTGGAACAGTGGGATGGCAAGAAAGGGCTAGGAAGCTCTATAAAGCCTCTTTTCTAAGGGCATTAATCCCATTCATGAGAGCTCTGCTATGACCTAATTACCTCCTAAATGTTCCATCTTTTCATACTATCACACTGATGATTAAGTTTCAACATATGATTTTGGGGGACACATTCAGACCATAGCAAAGGGGCAGTGCACAATGACTAGCATTGTACTAGGGTAGCAGTAACTTCAGATCCATACTTAGGGCTCAGTTGAGAGTGTTGAACATAAATTCATAGTGGTATCAATTTTTCCAATAATAGGACTTTCCCCAGCAGTACGCAACAACCCGGTGCCATCACAGAGGAGATGGATAGCTCAATTCTTGACTATTGGTTGGCCATTTGCCACGTAGGAACAACAAAAGGACAATAGAGCAAGGGAGTTTTGGATACTGACCAAAATTCTTGGTGGAACTACAGGGCTGGAACCTTAAGTGTAACAAAGCTTTATTGGGTTTTCTGTAGTCTTTAATGAGCTAAATCCACTCTGTGCTTCATACTGAGAAGACTTCCTCTCTAGAGAGATACCAAGTAGCGCTTACTGCCTTGTTCCTAGTATCTTATCTGACTCCTGTTTCTTTTTGTAATGGCTTTCCTTGCTAAGGTGATAGCATAGGCTCCAGCAGTGCACTTTGGAAAGAGAAGAGGGACCATACCTTTAAATCTGTTCCTGTTCTTTCTTCATTTAGCCTTGAGCTTCTTGTGTGGCTCAATATTAACTTGTTTCTTAAGGTAATTTGTTTCCTAGAAGGTTGTTCCATATACAGATGAATTCCTATACTGTAGACCTATGGATGCATTGGTCTTTATGATAAAAATTCTGTGAGGAAAATCTATGATTTCCTACATACAACTTCCTGTGTACCCACCAATCAGGAGAATCAGCACTCCCTTCATATGGCCAGCTTTTCCCAACCAAATCTAAACAGTCCCCCAGAAGCAGACACCACTCCCAAGCAAATGTGATGGTGGAAACCATTATTATATACTTTTTTCCTAAAACTTGAACTTTTTTCTGTTATCACGACTTGTGTTCTTTATCTTGAGTGAGCTCTGGTTTACATGGGCTCTCGCTGATTTATGGCTTGAGGCTGATTGACTCATCCAGATCTGTGGTGGTGCTATACTTGTGTTTACAGCTGTTGCTCAGTAGATTTTACTGGTTCATTTATAGGTAAAATAATTGAATTTAGGTGAGAAAGAAACTGTTTCTCTTCTTTCTCCCTCTAAAATAATGACCTCAGGTCTCTCTTTTTAGATTATATATAAAGAGTATATAGAGAGGGGAAAGTTGCATGGGTAAGTGAGTAAGTGAATCACTTTTGATGTTTGAAGAAATTTTAGCTTATGGTGATTCTACCAGTAATTGCTAAACTCCTGATTTAAACAAGAAAACATTAAACCTATTACTCTCAAGACTTAAACAAGAAAATGCATGATATTTCAATGTAATATCTATGTAGGGAGGCTTACCTACTGTTCTAATAAGAATAATTTATTCTAATAGAAAATGCATAATTTCTCATTACTGATCCCATAAGAGCTAATAATTGCTCTATTGCCTAGATAAGAGGAAGGGTCTTGACCAAGAACGGCAGGAAAAATAGCCAATATTTTTCCTCTCTTACTCTCAGAATATTTTTTTGTTAAGTCTATTCAAAGTCTCTGAGTTTCATAATTCATGTTATTTAGTAATTTCAATTACCCACATTATGAAGCATATGAAACATATGCAGCATAAGACTCATTTGCAATGGAAGAATTCCAGCTAAGAAATGTAGACAGAGTGGTAAAATTAGAGAAATCAGAATTTTATAATTTCTGATTAATCAGGTAGAAGAGAGGCCTTTAAGGCTCGTGTTTTATTTTTCCCAGCTCCCCTGAGACTTTGGTTCTTGCAGAATCTTAGGACCAGTAAGAACCTGTACTCTGTAGCAGGTACTAATGTAAACTCATTTTTTTTTTACACATGGCTCTAGGTACTACAAACAGACATGTGTGCTGAGCACCCAGCCTCTGCTTCATGGACCTTATAATCTTAAGATGGAACATACCAAAAATAGTACAGAGGCAAATAAGCAAATGATTATAAGTTGTAAAAATGACAGAGTGATCAGGGTAGTTCATCCATTCTCAGTAGAGTGATCAGGAAAGGCATCTCTGAGAAGGTGACATTTAAACAATGTAATAACAGGGAGAAAGTTTGGCGGGAGAGAGAGAAGGTGTTTTCCGTGGAGCTCTGGGAAGAGCCTTGTCTTGTTCACAGAATCCATGTGAATAAAACCAGCAACATATCAACAGAGAGGCAGAAAATAAACCTGAAATGACAGGCAAAGAAAGGTCATGAAGGATATTATAGGCCCAGGTTGGAAATTTGAATTCTGTTCCAAGTGCAGTAGAAAATCATTGCCAGGCTTTGAAACAGGTAAGTGACCCCAATGTATATTTTAAGTATACAGACAGTCTTTAACTTATGATGGTTCAACTTACAATGGTCCAACTTAGGATTTTCAAGTTTACAATGGTGCAAAAGCAATAAACATCCCGGAGAAACCATACATTGAGTACAATCATTCTTTTTTCACTTTCAGTAGAGTATTCGATAAATAACATGAGATAATTAACACTTTATTGTATAATGGGCTTTGTGTTAGATGATTTTGCCCAGCTGTTGGCTAATGTAAGTGTTTGGAGCATGTTTAAGGTACACTAGACTAAACTATAATGTTTGGTGGGTTAGATGTGTTAAATTCACTTTTAACTTATATTTTCAACTTATGATGGGTTTATCAGAACATAACCCCATTGTCAGTTGAGGAACATTTGTACTTTTACACTGTGTGGATTTAAAATGGGCAAGAGTGGAGGGTACATGGTTAAGAGGCTATTGATTCAGAAAAGGAACAATGGTAGTTTGGTCTGAGGTGGTATGAGTGGCGATGGAGAGGACATGGATTCCAGATTTATTCAAGGTAAGATAAAGAGGTCTTGATGGCAATTAGCACAAGGGAATGGAGAGGAGAAAGTGGGACTCATGACAGCATCTTAGGCTTTTGGCCTAGGCAGATGGGATGACCATGCCATTTACAGAGAAGAGGAGAGGACAGGAGGAGAAAGGAGGACTGATTTGACAAAAAAGAAAATGAGCAGTTAGTTTTGGCCATGTTAAATTTGAGACGTCTATGAGATAATCAAGTGTAGATACTCTATCCCAGAGAGAATTAATCAATGTTATTTATTATTTATAAGAATCTTAATAACATTAGTAAATAAAATTATTTTGCATGGAGTATTTCCTTAGCAATTCTTCATTGAAGACCTAAGATAATTATTTAAAGATTTCCTGCTTCTATTTTGGCTAAGTATTTTATCACAAATTCAGTGTATTAAATAATACCAAAATCTATTAACTAGAAAAACCACAAAAATAGAAAAATATTAATATGAAGCTCTGAGTGGCCAAATTGAAATGAAGAGCTCACTTCCTTCAGTCAATAAAATACTGCAAATTTGGTCTGGGCGCAGTGGCTCACACCTGTAATTCCAGTACTTTGGGAGGCCAAGGCGGGAGGATTACTGAGGTCAGGAGTTTTAGATGAGCCTGGCCAACTTGGCGAAACCCCATCTCTAACAAAAATACAAAAATTAGTAGGGTGTGGTGGCTCACTTCTGTAATTCCAGTTACTCAGGAGGCTGAGACATGAGAATCATTTGAGCCTGGGAGGTGGAGGTTGCAGTGAGCTGAGATCATGCCACTGCACTCCAGCCTGGACAACAGAGGGTGACCATGTCTCAAAAAAAGAAAGAAAACAGTGCAATTTCAAAAGCCAATGGTAAGCCAAAGCTCACCAGTTTTTATCTTAGTTACATAAAAGGAAAATATAACGTGCTTGGATTGAGTTAATATGTTTGCTTTAGGTTCCAAATTACTTTAGTAGCAACATTTTTGAAGAACCAAATGATAGAATAATTTTCCTTCATGTCCTGAAACATTTACTGTAAATTAGTATGAAAACAGATATCAATTCACACTGTGGCTTAAAAATATAGATACAAAACCCCAAAGTGAACTAATGCAAAGTTATTATTCCCTCAGTAATTACAAATTGCTTGTGTTCAACTGACATTTCTAGCCTGACTAGGCTAGAATGTGGTACTACAAGACTGAAATGACTACTGTAGGGATTGCCCCTGAGAACTGGATGATTTGAAGCTTTGCATTTTTTTATTGTTTAAGGAGTATAAGGCATTGAAATTTCTTGTTGCTTTTTCAAAGAAAGAGATAAATAAAACTAAAACATAGTACTGAACTATATGTGTTACCTTGTAAGATCAAGCTTTTAGTTTGAGATATGGGTTAGTGCACATACGATTCCCTGCTATTCTAGCAGAGTGCTAAGCACATATGAGAAACTCCCTATGTATTTTTTAAATTGAACTTTCCTGGATCTTGTCATGTGCAAGTAGGGTGACCACCTATTCCAACTTGTGCAGGACTGAGGGAGTTTTCAGGATATAAGACCTCATCTTTATAACTGGTATATTCTTGGGCAAACCTGAATGAACTGTTCATCCTATAAGTAAGTTCAGTTTAATTATGGTCCTTAAGTAGGGGAGTGTTGCCTTGACATATGTGTATTATTTAAATTTTTAAGTTTCACTGAACACCATGTAATAACTGAATCTGTTGATTTTCAGATAAAAATAAATATTTTAAAATATCGAATAGATTTTTTTTTTCCTTTTTAAAGTATGTTTCAAGCTGGACTGTGTCTTATCCTTTTTATATGCTTGGTATCTCAGAATAATGTGCATATTAAATAGAAAAACTACACACATAGCAGGTACTTTACACATATTAACAGGATGGTGATTTGTCAAGAAAATACAGAAGAAGAGCGATACTCACAACGTAAGGGCTTCCTTTCCTTCTTTTTGGGCCTTTAATTCTTAAATTTACATGAAAATAAAAAATTCCTATAATATATGCTTTATAAAAGTATTTTGGTGAGAAAAATACACGAGAAATATTTAGCCCCAAAACTAACTGACGCAGAAAGTCACATAAGCCAAATGCAATACCTTAGTAATAAAAATATTTTCTTAATCGGAGTAGAGTGTGTATTGATATAACACAGGCTTATTTTAAGCTATTGTTTTCCTTTTTTATCCTTAACGAAATAGCTGTTCATTAATGTATTTTTCAGTGTTCAACAGATGTTAACATTACACATGTAGGTTTTTGTGAAACTAAAATTAAACATTTGCTATCTGTTCCTTTTCACTAATTTTTTAAAAATGAAATAAAACTAATCAAACCAGTTAGTCGACATTCTTGGTGAAGCATTACTTGTTTCTTAACACAAGGAAGTAAAAATATATAATATATATATAAAGAGTGTTGGATCAAAGCCATGTACTTTACTGTTTGCGTTGTCATTTGAGACCAAAGATTAGAAAACTCCCTCTCTCATCCTGCAAATTATTTTTCAGCCATTCAATTGATTCAGTGAAGCAGATGCTGGTAATATCTATGAACACAGGTATTTAGTGTACATTGGAAAGAGGAGCAATGCAGAAATGTCAGTGGGTCAACCTTTACATTATTTAAGAGTTAGAATAGATTAAAGTAGATGTAAAAAAGAATTAAATGAGCTAAATGCAGAAAACTGAGGGAAGAGGCACATGGTGTTATGTGCGGGTAGAAAGGAAAGCTTTTGGTGCTGCTTAGACTTGTCTAACAGTGGTTGGACCAACAAGGCAACTTTCTCACCATATCAATTACATCCTAAGTTTTAAAAAATTGAACAAGTTTAATATTAGCTGATATCCTCAGATTATTGGAAATCTTTGTACCAATTATAGGTGCTCATTTTAAAACAAATGTATACTTGCTAGTAATTATTCATGCCTACCTCCTGACATACATGCAATTATATATCCTTTTTACTCCCCTTTTTTAAAATGCATTTTATTATTATTTTTAACTTTTATTATAGGTTCAGGGGTAGATGTGCAGCTTTGTTAAATAGATAAAGTGCATGTTGCAGGTGTTTGGTGGATAGGTTATTTTGTCAGCTAGGTAATCAGCATAGTACTGGATAGGTAATTTTTCAGTCCTCTCCTCCACTCTCAAGTAGGCCCGGTATTAATTGTCCCTTTCTTTATGTTCATGTGTACTTGATATTTAGCTCTCACTTATAAGTGAGAACATGCAGTATTTGGTTTTGTGTTCCTGTGTTAGTCCATGTAGGACAATGGTCTCCATCTCTATCCATATTGCTGCAAAAAACATGATCTCATTCTTTTTATGGCTGCATAGTATTCCATGGTGTATATGTATCCCATTTTCTTTATCCAGGCTACCATTAATGGAATTTCATGTCTTTGATATTGTGAATAGTGCTACAATGAACATACACGTGCATGTGTCTTTATGGTAGAATGTTTTGTATTTCTTTGGATATATACCCAAAATGGGATTGCTGGGTGGAATGGAAATTCTATTTTAAGTTATTTCAGAAATAGTCAAACTGCTTTCCACAGTTGCTCAACTAATTTATGTTCCCGCTTGCAGTGTATAAGCATTCTGTTTTCTCCACAACCCCACCAGCATCTGTTTTTTTTTTTTAGTAACAGCCATACTGACTGGTTTGAGATTGTATTTCATTATGGTTTTTATTTGCATTTCTCTAATGATTAGTGATGTTGAACATTTTCTCATATTCTTGTTGGCTGCTTATATGTCTTCTTTTGGAAAGTGTCTGTTCATGTCCTTTGCCCAATTTTTAATAGGGTTGTTCTTTGCATCTGAATTTGTTTAAGTTCCTTATAGATTCTGGATATTAGGCCTTTGTTAGATGTATAGTTTGCAAATATTTTCTCCCATTCTGTAGGCTGTCTGTTTACTGTGTTGAT
This sequence comes from Trachypithecus francoisi, assembly GCF_009764315.1. NCBI lineage: Eukaryota > Metazoa > Chordata > Mammalia > Primates > Cercopithecidae > Trachypithecus > Trachypithecus francoisi. The sequence goes on along the minus strand of NW_022681472.1, from coordinate 73,880,561 downwards.
AGTTTCTTTTGCTGGCAGAAGCTCTTTAGTTTAATTAGGTCCCATTTGTCGCTGTGTTCTTTTTGCTTAGCATTGCTTTGGCTATTCAGGCTTTTTGTTGTTGTTCCATATGAATTTTAAATTAGATTTTCTAATTCTGTGAAGAATGTCATTGGTAGTTTGATAAGAATAGCACTGAAACTATAAATTGCTTTGGGAAATGTGTCCATTTTAACGATATTGATACTTCCTATCCATGAGCATGGAATGTTTTTCCACTTGCTTGTGTAATCTCTGATTTCTTTGAGCAGTGTTTTGTAATTCTTGTTGTAGTTATCTTTCATTGCTCTGTTTAGCTATACTCCTAGGTATTTTATTATTTCTGTAGCTATTGTGAATAGGATTACATTCTTGATTTGGCTCTCAGCTTGGATGTTGTTGGTGTATAGGAATGCTCCTGATTTTTGTCCATTGATTTTGTAATGCTGAAACTTTGCTGAAGTTGTTTATCAGATCATGAAGATTTTGGGCAGAGACTATGGGGCTTTCTAGATATAGAAACATATTCTCTGCAAACAAGGTAGTTTGACTTCCTATCTTCCTATTTGAATGCCTTTAATTTCTTTCTCTTGCCTGATTGCCCTGTCCAGGACTTCCAGTAGTATATTGAAAAGGCATGGTGAGCTCCTATTTAACATAGTATTGGAAGTTCTGGCCAGTGCAATCAGGCAAGAAAAAGAAATAAAGAGTATTCAAATAAGAAGAGGGGAAGTCAAATTATCTTAATTTGCAGATGACATAATCCTATATCTAGAAAACCCTATCATCTCAGCCCAAAAGTTTCTTAAACTGATAAGCAACTTCAGCAAAGTCTCAAGATACAAAATAAATACAAAATAAATGTGCAGAAATCACTAGCATCTTTATACACCAACAACAGGCAAGCAGAGAACCAAGTCATGAATGAACTCCCATTCACAATTTCTACAAAGAAAATAAAATACCTAGGGATACAGCTAACAAGGGAAGTGAAGGACCTCTTCAAGGACAGCTACAAACATCTGTTCAGGGAAATCAGAGAGGACACAAACAAATGGAAAAGCATTTCATATTCATGGACAAGAAGAATCAATATCGTGAAAATGGTCATACTGCCCAAAGCAATTTATAGATTCAATGCTATTCCCATTAAACTACCATTAACGTTCTTCACAGAATTTTTTCTTTTAAATACTATTTTACAGTTCACATGGAACAGCCAAGACAATCCTAAGCAAAAAGAGCAAAGCTGGAGGTGGAGGCATCACACAACCTGATTTCAAATATACAACAAGTCCATGGTAAGCAAAACTGGTATGAAAACAGGTACATAGATCAATGGAACAGACAGAGAATTCAGAAATAAGACTGCACACCTACAACCATCTGATCTTCGACAAACCTGACAAAAACAAGCGATGGGGAAAATGACTCCTTATTTAATAAATGGTGCTGGGAGAACTGGCTAGCCATAAGCAGAAAATTGAAACTGGACTCTTTCCTAACAGCTTATACAAAAATTAACTCAAGATGGGTTACAGACTTAAATATAAAACCCAAACTATAAAAACCCTAGAAGAAAATCTAGGCAACACCATTCAGGACACAGGCACGGGCAATGATTTAATGATGAAAATGCCAAAAGCAATTGCAACAAAAGCAAAAATTGACAAATGGGACCTAATTCAACTAAAGAGTTTCTGCACAGCAAAAAACAAAAACAAAAACAAACAAACAAAAAATCAGTAATCAAAAATGAACAACCTGCAGAATGAGGGAAAATTTTTGCAATGTATCCATCTAACAAAGGTCTAATATCCAGAGTCTACAAGGAAGTTAAGCAGATTTACAAGAAAAAAAGATCAAACAACCCCATTAAAAAGAGTGCAAAGGATGTGAACAGACACTTCACAAAAGAAGACATTCGTATGGCCAACAAACATGAAAAAAAGCTCAACATCACTAATCATTAGAGAAATACAAATCAAAATCACAATGAGATACCATCTTACACCAGTCAAAATGGCTATTAAAAAGTAAAAAAATATGCTGGCGAGGTTGTGCAGAAAAGGCAACACTTACGCGTTGCTGCTGAGAATGTAAATTAGTTCAACCATTGCAGAAAGCAATTTGAAAATTTCTAAAAGAACTCAAAACAGAATTATCATTTGTCCTGCCATTCCATTATTGGGTATATACCCAAAGGAATATTAATCATTCTATCACAAAGACACATGCACACATATGTTCATCACAGCACAATTCACAATAGCAAAGACATGGACAACCTAAATGCCCTTCAGTGGCAGACTGGATAAAGAAAATGTGGTACAGATACATCATGGAATACTATGCAGCCATAAAAAGGAACAAGATCATGTCCTTTGCAGGGACATGGATGGAGCTTGAAGCTGTTATCCTCAGCAAACTAATGCAGGAACAGAAAACCAAACACCACATATTGTCACTTATAAGTGTGAGGTGAATGATGATAACACACGGACACGTGGTGGGCAACAACACACACTGGGGCCTGTGGTGGGGTGGTAGGGAGAGGGAGAGCATCAGGAAGAATAGCTTATGGATGTTGGGCTTAATACCTAGGCGATGCATTGATCTGTGCAGCAAACCACCATGGCATACTTTTACCTACGTAACAAGCCTGCACATCCTGCACATGTACCCCGGAACTTAAAAGTTGAAGGGGACAAAAAAAAAAAAAAAAGGAAAGGAGTGGTGAGAGGATATGTCATTGTTTTGTTCCAGTATTCAGTGGGAATACTTCCAGCTTTTGCCCTTCAGGAAGATGTTGGCTGTGGGTTTGTCACAGATGGTTCTTATTATTTTGAAGTTTGTTCCTTTAATGATTAGTTTGTTGAGGGTTTTTATTATGAAGGATGTTAACTTTTGCTGAAAGCTTTTTCTGTGTCTGTTGAGATAATTGTGTAATTTTTGTTTTTATTTCTGTTCATGTGATGAATCACACTTACTGATTTGCATATGCTGAACCAAACTTGCATCCCGGAGATGAAGCCAACTTGATTGTGGTAGATTAGTTTTTTTGATGGCTGCTGGATTCAGTTTGCTAGTATTTTATTGAGGATTTTTGCATCTATGTTCACCAATGATTTTGGCCTTAAGTTTTCTTTTTTTGTTGTGTCTCTGCCTGGTTTTCGTATCAGGATGATTATGGCCTGATAGAATGCGTTAGGGAGGAATCCTTCCTCCTCAATTTTTTTGGAACACTTTCAGTAGGAATGGTACCAGCTCTTCTTTGTGCATCTAGGAGAATTCACCTGTGAATCCTGGGCTTTTTATTGTTGTCAGGCTTTGTATTACTGATTCATTTTAAGAACTCATCACTGGTCTGCTCAGGAATTTAATTCTTCTTTTTTCAGTCTTGGAAGGTTATACGTGTCCAGGAATTTATACATTTCTTCTAGATTTTTCTAGCTTGTGGCCATAGAAGCATTTATAGTTAGTCTCTGAGGGATTTTTGTGTTTCAGTGAGGGATTTTCACTGAGGGATTTTGTGGAGTCAGTGGTAGCATCTCCTTTGTCATTTCGGATTTCGTTTATTTGGATCTTCTCTCTTTTTTTCCTTATTAGTCTAGCTATCAGTCTATTTTATTAATTTTTTCAAAAAACCAGTTCCTGGATTCATTGATTTTTATTATTATTTTTTAAATTTTACTTTAAGTTCCAGGATACATGTGCAGAACGTGCAGGTTTGTTACCTAGGTATACATGTGCCATGATGGTTTGCTGTGCTTATCAAGCTATCATCTAGGTTTTAAGCCTTGTATGTAACCATTGTGGAAGACAGTGTGGTGATTCCCCAAGGATCTAGAACAAGAAATACCATTTGACCCAGCAATCCCATTACTGGGTATATACCCAAAGGATTATAAATAATTCTACTATAAAGGCACATGCACACGTAGGTTTATTGTAGCACCACTTACAATAGCAAAGACTTGGAACCAACCCAAATGCCCATCAATGACAGACTGGATAAAGAAAATGTGGCATATATACACCATGGAATACTATGCAGCCATAAAAAAGGATGAGTTCATGTTCTTTGCAGGGACAAGGATGAAGCTGGAAGTCATCATTCTTATTGACGTTTTGTATGGTTTTTCACATCTCAATTTCCTTCATTTCAACTTTAATTTTATTTCTTGTCTTTTGATAGCTTTGGTTACCCCACTTTTTAAAGAACTCTGCATTTGGAAGACATTTCTCCCTTAAGCTGTCTTGTAACTGGGAATTATAATTAAATCAATAGAAATTTCTGTGGCAATCTGGACTGAGTTTACAGAGGTTTCAAAATGTTGTGTCTGCTAAGGTGGTATTAGAAGAAGCCAATTCTGATAATGATAAAATAAAATGTATTCGTTTCTTACTGCTGCTGTAACATATCATGACAAATTCAGTGACATAAAACAACACAAGTTTATTATCCTCCAGTTTTAAAGGTTGTAAGTGGGTTTCTCTGGGCTAAAACCAAGGTTTGGGCTGGACGGCACTTTTTCTGGAGGCTCTATGTAGGTGAAATTCCACAGCCTTGTCTCTTCCAGTCTCTAGAGCTCAGGCATTCCCTGACTCATGGCTCATTTCTCTATATTAAAGCCAGCAGCATAGTATCTCCTTCTAAATTCTGACCCTCTTATCTCTCTTTTATAAGGACTCTTGTGATTACATTGTGCCAATTAGGATAATACTGGATAATCTCCTCATCTCAAGATTCTAAACTTAATCACATCCGCAGAGTCCTTTCTGCCATGTAAACTAATATATTCCTATTCAAGGTTCTGCGGGTTAGCACATGGATGGGGGCTATTACTTTGCCTACTAAAGAAAATATTCCTATCATTAAACAAAGTTAATATACAAACACTGGAGCTGACAAATACAGGAAAAAGAAAACAATTAAAATATAATTATTGATAAGTCAGAAATTGTCAGACTAGATAAAAAGAAAAGACCATTTTAATTATAACATCAGACAGGCTGAAATAAAATGATGGATAATGTATATTATGTAAACATTAAGCTTAAAAAGCTAATGTGTATATAATAATACAAGACAAACAAGACCATAAGACAAGAGGTTACCAGTTCATTGTAAAGCTGAAAGGGTTAATTCATGAACAAGATAAAATAATTTTTGTGTGTACATACCTAGTAATAGAGTTCCAAAATTCATGAAGCATAAATTGACAAAAATGAAGGGAGAAATAGGTAAATTCACAGTCATAGAGATTTTCAAAACTATTTTCCCATAAATGATATAACAAGTAGGCAAAAGTCAATAAAGATATGGAAGATATGAAAAACCTCTAGCAACCTGACCTAACTGACATTTATGGGACACCATACCCAGCAATGCACATGGGAAATTTACCAAGATAGATCTTCTTTTGGGCCACGCAACAAGTATCATTAGATCTCAAATAATTGAAACATTACAGAATATATTCTAGGCACACAACAGAATGTGCTTTATAAATTCAACATAATTAAATTAGAAGCCAGTAAAAATAAGATATTCAGAAAATTCTCAGGTTTTTGGATGAACTTTCAAGTAACACATGGATCAAAGAAGAAAACAAAGGGAAAAATAGAAAGTATTTTGATTCATGACATAAAATTTGTGGACTTTCACTAAATTAGAACTTATTGTGAATTTTTTCACTTTACAAGCTTAATACTAGAAATGAAGAAATGACTAAATGATTTAAGCTTCAACCCCCAAGAACTAAAAAAGACAAGTTCAAATTAAATCAAAGAAGAAGAAAGGAAATAACAAATACAAAAGCAGAAAGCAGTGAATGAAAAACAGATGAGCAATAGAAAGAATCATAAAGTTGAAATTTGGTTTTTCAGAAAGCACTGATAAACTGCCAGCAAGACTAATCAAGAAAAACAAGAGAGATGAAACATAAATGCTAATATTGAGAAAGGCAGACAATGACTGCATCTCTTCCAGGTTAAAAAATGATAAAAAATGGAATATGCTGAAAAAAATTTTGGCAATATATTTGAAAAGTTAGATAAAATTGACAATTTTTTTTGAAAAATATAACATCAAAATTATTGCAAAAATAAAAGATAACTTGAAGGACTCATCTATAATAAAGGTATTTAATAATATATTTGTAAGTAAAAACCTTCCTACAGGGAATGTTCTGGCCCATTTGGTGGGAGAATTTGGTAAACTTAATGAAATATCTATGGAAGAAACAGAATTAATATTACAAAATTCTTCCAGATAATAGAGGAGGAAGGGACACTTCCTAACTTGTTTTCTGAGGCCAGCAAAACCTTGAAGTGTAAACTTGATATGCAACATTGAAAGAAAGGAATTTCCTCATTCTGATGACAGTTAATATTATATTTAATCATGAAATACTGAGTGCTTTCCCCTTAAAATGAGGATCAAAGAAAGGATGTCTGCTCTTGCCACTACCATTCAATATTACTTTGGAAGCCCTAGCAACAGCACTAAGGGAAGAGATAGAAATTAAAGGCATACAGATTGGAAAAGAAGGAATAAAACTTTTTATTCACAGATGATGCTTTGAACATAGAAAATCCTAAGGGATATTTAGAACATAGAAGGGACATATATATCTACTAGCGCTAACTAAATTTAGCAAGGATATAGGATACAAAATCAAGATAAAAATCATTTTATATTTTTGTATATTAGTATTGAACAATTGTAAAATGTAATTTGTAAAATATATGTTTTACTATAGAATTAAGAAATGCAAAATATTTGCAGATAAATCTAAGAACTATGCCCAAGACTGCTATAATGTAAACTATGGACCATTGCCAAAAAGTAAAAGTCTAAAGAAATATATTAAGATGTCAATTCTTCTCGAATTGACTAATAAATGGATTCAATATAATCCCAGTCAAAATTCCAACAAGGTTTCTTTCTTTATGTTGTTGTTGTTAAAAATGACAATCTAAGTTTTAATACATATGGAAATTAAAAGGACTTAAAATTGTTAAACTTTAAAAGAAAAATAAAGTGGGAAGGCATATACTAGCTGATTTTAAGACTTACTATGAAGCTACAGTAATTAAGACAGTGTGATACTGCTTTAAGGATGGACAAAGGGATAATGGAACGAAAGAGAAAATCCAGAAATAGATCCACATATACATTTGATTTTCAACAAAAGTGCTAATGCAAATAATAAGGAAAGGCTTCTATGAAAATAAGTGATGTTGGGAAAATTAGATGATCCTATTAGGTAAAATGACTCTTAAATTCTACATAACATCATTTTGAGATTGATCATAGTTTTAGATGTAAAAGCTAAAACTATAAAGTTTTTAGAAGAAGACATAAGAGCCTAGTAGTAACAAAGATTCCTTAGGGAGGACATCTAAAGCACTAATAATTCAAAAAAATGATAAATCACATTTCATCAAAATTTTAAATTTTGGCTTTTCAAAGGCACTACTAAGAAAATTTAAGAAAAGTGAGATATTGGGAGAAAATATCTGTATAACATATATCTGACAAATAACTTGTATTCAGAATATGTAAAGAATTCCTAAAATTTAGTAATTAAAAAAATCTAATTTCAAAACGTGGGCGAAAGTTTTAAACACAAATTTCACAAAAGGCACAAAAATGGCCAAAAAGCACATGAAAAGGTGTTTAACATTATTAGCCATTGAGGAAATACAAATGAAAACAAAAAAAGATTAATAACTCACATGCGTTAGAATGACTAAATTAAAATGATTGACAAGCCCGAATATTTGCAAGGATAAACAGCAAGCTAGAACTCACATACATTGCTAGTGGAAGTCTAAAATGGAACAAACCACTTTAGATGGTGTTTAGGATATTTCTTATAAAGTAAAATACACTTTACAGATGCACTGCTCATGGGTTACCAGTCATGTGCTTAGGTGTTTACCCAAGAGAAATGAAAACATATGAAGCTTGTGAAAATGATCAGAGAAGATTTTCTCACAATAGCCCCCAATCGAAAACAACCCAGATGTCTATCAGAAGGTGAACAGATAAACAAACGGTGATACTACTTAGCATTGTAAACTACTGATACACATAACTACATGGATGACTCTCCAAAAAACAAGGCTGATCAAAACAAGCAGGACAGAAGAGTACATTCCGTGTAGTTTCATTTATATAAAGTACTAGAGCAGGCAAAATGAATCCACGGTACTAGAAATCAAAACAGGGTTTTCCGTGGTTTGGAGATACTGATTGGAAAGGGGCATGAGGAAAATTGCTGGGTAAATAAAACTGTATCTTGACAAGCATGGTAGATACACAGATTGCAGACTGGCCAAAGATCATTGAACTGCATTCCTAAAATAGGTATATTTTAACGTATATTAATCTAACCTCAATAACCTCAATAAGCAAATAAAAATTATAACACAAACTAAGTACACAGCATTATTCTAGTTTTATTTTAACAAAGTCACTTCATAAATAGGGCAATCACATAAATGTCAGGTCTATAAGAGTGTCTGTAATTTTTGATAACCTATTTTCTCATGTTATATTTATTTATATATATACATTATTTATAACATTAAATTATATTAAAATCACTTATTTATACCATATAGTTTATATTTATATATTTTATTATATATATAATTTCTATATGATATATATTTGTTGTATTGTTACTTATATATTTGTTTTATATTTATATATTATATTTATCCAAATAATGTTTTATTGGAATTCAAACATAATTTATCATTATAAAAGCTGTTCAATAATTAAGATCATAGAGCTATGAATGTCTTGAAGAAATCAAGCCTTGACCTCAGGAAGCATGGCAGAGCTCCTTAGATGTTGGTGATTTCTAGGGTTCCTCTCCTTAGTTTTCTATTTTTTCTATCTAATAGCTTGGAATAAAAGAATGAAGATTTTGAATCCAATTATTCACAAAATCAGAATGTACAGAGTTAATGAAGAAAACATAGGCACAAATTTGTCATCATTTAAAAATGCACTGGAGTTATCAGTGCACTTAGTGAACAAATACATGAATGAATGAGCAGAATAGAAGTTTAATTCTGAATGTAAAACACTGAAATATATTTAAGTTTAGATTTATCAAAGATTGACTTTATAACCTTTGCCAAGTCATATTTTATCTCTTTTATAAGGGTTTTGGTCTTTAAAGCAGAAAATAATTAGGAGTAGTGAAACTGTACTTTAGAGTTTACAAACTACATCAACTATTCTGGATGAAAGGAAGTAATAAAATGTAAAAAAAAAATCACAAAATTTTATACAGTTCAGTTTTGCTTGACATTTTAAGTAGCTGTAATGCCAAATATTACAGAAATAAACAAGCCTTAGATATCATAATGTATTGCATTCTTCAAAGGAACTGTAATCCTCTTCAGGGCACCGACTTTCTTATTGATCTATGTATTTTAATGACTCTATAGATATCTTTGGAAGGAATGAAGTGTTTTTGTTTATAATTGGTTGAATAGCTAATGAAGATTTTTTTCCTAATATATTTATTTATATATCCATGCATATATTCATCTATTTAGCCAGGCAGCGAGCTATAGGTTTTGAGTTTGTCCAAGGCTGACAGTCATTCTTTCAAATAGCTTTTTTTGAGTATCTTCTTTCTATGTGCAATGCTAGGCTAGATGTGGCAAAAGAGATGAAGATAAACAAGGCTGGTTTCTGGCTTCAAGTGAGTCATGATTATTATCTAAAGGAAATTCTCTAAATATCATCAATTGTGTTAGTCATTTGTTTGCTCCAAGGCACTAAATTTTTATGGCTGAAACATCTTAGTCCATGTAATTTGGAAGTACTATAGAACATAAAATAGGCCAACATTTTTCAAAATAATTTTAAATCCTTACATTGAAATTCTTTTATAGTTGAAATTTCAGAATTTAAATATTAGTAATGCATTCATCTAAAATTTCTATATTGAAGTCTTTTTCTTTATTTTCTCATTCTCAGTCTCCTTGCTACATCATCAAGTATATAAATGTAGGTATAACTCTCTATTATTAAATCAGAAACCAACAACTCTTTTTCTTCTTCATACTATATCATCATACCTTACACTGTATATGTGTATGTGTATAACATGTATGCATATGTACTATATATACGCACACATGCAATAGTATATACGTTAACATCAAACGTGAGGCTGCCTCTGTATGCAGGGCAAAGTGTGATACACAAAAATGAGTTAGAGCTAATGAGAGAGAGAGAGAAAATTAGATTTTTTGAGAATCTAAAATAGCTGGCAAATAGCGCTGCTTAGAAAGCTGACAAACTTTACCACAGGTGGCTTTAACTTTTTACTCATTGACTCCAGCTTATACACAATGCCTCTTAGCAAATAAGGGCACCAAAATGTTGTAACCAGCCATTGAGGCATTCAAGCAATAACAGGAAGAGATAAATGGCAACTCAACAGAAAGAAAACAAAAGAAAAAAAGAATATTAAAATTCAGACACAAAATTCTGAAAGCGTAGCTACCTGGGATCAGTGAAAAACTCCAAACACTTTATAAGTCCTCAGGACCTTCTTATTTCATAATATGATACAATAATTCATATTCATAATAATCATGTCAACAAACAAAAATGTTTTTCTATTTGATATAGTATTTTGAAGAAGTGAGTGCAATGTAATTAAGTTTATTAAATTATCCTCCAAAATCATTTAAGAATTTGGTCACTGAATAGGGAAATTTCCTTCAATCCAGACACCTTTCTGTGAAATGCTTTATTTTCTAATAACTTTAGATGTATAAGGCAGTCACTCACTTTTCCTGGGGTCTAACCCTATGCATTTCTTTCTTTCTGGATCTTCTCTGTTTAACTTGCCTTCTCTTGGTAATGAAATTTCCTTAAATGCATTGTGGTTAAGTATGAATATAGAGAAAGATTTGTCTTTACTATGTAGCGGGGGAATCACATTAACGTTGCCATACTTTATCATCTTTAGTGATAATGTTCTTAGAAATTCTTACCACAAATGTATTTTCAAAGTTACTCCACAGCTAAGAATGTGAGTGTATCATAAAATTATCTCCTTTCAGTGGACAATTCCATTTACTCACTTAAGATTGTTTTGTTAATGCATCCAATTTCCTAGAATGACCCTTTATAACATTTCTTGGCTGTTGATATCATCAGTCCTTTTGGAATCCTGAAATTTAAAAGCATACGACTTTATAAGTCTTTTAAAAAGTTACTGTTTGTTTTTCATCTATTTTAATTATTTAGGCAATCACCAAGATTGATCGCAATTTGGTTTTCAATCTAGATTTAGAGGCTTACTGCTTATGGCTTTTATTTTCCTTTCTTTCTAATTCTTTTTTGCTTTCTTCCCTATAATTTATATTAATTCGTTCTTCTTTTGTTAACCTCAGCTTTTCTTCCCCACAGAATGCAGTCTTGGAAGAATGTCCATCAAGGTTTCCTGGCCTTCCTAAGCTAAGAGATGTCTAAAGCCCCAAAGACTGAAGTCTAAACTAGCATAAAAGGGTCATATAAGGGTCAGGCATGGTGGTTCATGCCTGTAATCCCAGCACTTTGGGAGACCGAGCTAAGTGAATCACGAGGTCAGGAGTTCAAGACCAGCCTGGCCAACATGGTGAAACCCTATCTCTAATAAAACTACAAAAAGCTAGTGGGGTGTAGTGGCAGGAACCCATAATCCCAGCTACTCGGGAGTCTGAGGCAGGGGAATCACTTGAACCCAGGAGGCGGAGGTTGCAGTGAGCCAAGATCGGGCCACTGCACTGCAGCCTGGGAGACAGAGTGAGACTCCGTCTCAAAAAAAAAAAAAAAAGAAAAAAAAAGTCATATAGGAATGCAGAAGATCCTAGATTTTATACTATCCACCAGAGAAAGGAATGGTAATAAAGTCATTTTTTTCTTTATGCACGAAATTATGAGCCTATCTTTCTGAGTTATTCCTACACTCTCCTACTGCAGATGGCTTCCACTGTGTATGAAGGAAGAGTGTCTATGACAGCTCCAGTTTCCATCACCTTTATTGTTTGTAATCCCAGACGAAGAAAGATACATAATCTCTCCTGTCATCCATATATTAAACCTTCCAAGAAATCGATTGGCTATATGATTGAGTAGCACGCTCATTCTTGAACCAATCACAGTGGTTGGTGAAAATAGTTTATCTGATGGGCCAGCCTAGGGCATGTCCCCGCCCATGAAAAAGAGAGGCAGAACAATGGGTTTGCAGCCTAATCACAGCCACGTGGAAGAACATGTGCTGAACGAGAATAATCAATGTCCGTTATAAGGAATAGGCCAGGGCACTATCTAAGTGTAGACCTGGCTTCAAATAATAAAAACAGAAATTCTACTTTTAAAATGTGTGTACTTGTGCCAAATGCCCATTGCCTAGACATGTAACTTTGTACTAAATGTCATTCTTTTCTAAATGGAACATGATAAATTGTCACCCTGAATGTAGATTGACTTTTTAAAAAATGTAACTCTTTTGATAGTGACTAACAATGACAACTAACAACATATAAACAAGGTACATGAAAATGAAGACCTCATAAGAGCAGAATCGTGTTAACAGTAGTGAAATCTATTTTAAAATCCATTAGAAAAGCTTCAATAGGTACCAGTAATGAGTTTTAAAGCACCTAGGTCAGAAACATTAAACAAGCTGCTAGGTTACCCTACAAGATCCATTAATCATTTATGTTGCTTGCAAAACTGGTCTGTTAAAATGGACTGAGCATGCCATAGAGGAGGTGCTGACCTGTGAAATGTTCAGACATGAGGACCACACAGATATTAACCACCAGTGACAGCTTCGATAAGAAGCTGAAGGCTGTTGATACTCGAGGAAGAAAAAATTAGGAAAAATGACTGAGTAATCTGGCCAGATAAATGTTTATCTACTTAACTGTTTTTGCTTTGTACCAAGCAAAAACAGCCAGGTGCTCCACACAAAGCGCCACTAGAAGCACTCTTCCCAGCCCTTTAAATTGGATTTGATGGTTTCACCAACATGCGTCATCATTTGGATAAATTACCATGACCATCTCACTGGATACTGACATCGCAGGATACCACACCTGTGGTATGCCTGCCGGCTTCAGCTATCACTTGATGCATGTGCTAAGGGTCAAATGTGTATGCTCCCGAACCTCTTTATGCCAGTTCACTTGTGACTATAATAAAATAATTAAATATTAATAAAGCAAAGTTATATTTATCATAAAAGTATTGCTTCTGTGAAAATTAAGTTGGATCCATTGTAAAATCTTGACAAATATCATTTTCCAAAAAATGCTGTGGAATTAGGTAAGTTCAGCACTTACTTAAGGTGGTCATGCTAGCTGTCTTCCTTACCATCTCAGAGACTTTCCACTCCACTCTTTACCCTGCATATCATCTGATGTTCCCCTCAACTTCACCTTTCTTTCTCCTCTTCCTGCTCTCTTCTGTTATTCAGGAGGCTGGACTATAAAAATTAACTCATCAATAGACTCCCTAGATATCAGGCTCTGACTTGTTTTGTCCAATGAGGAATAATGGCAGGAGACAAAAGGAAGAGATGTTTTGAATGTTTATTGCTCTACTCCCTCCCAGTGGAGTCACACTGGGCTGGCTGTACCCCTGACCAAAGTTCTTATTTTCTGCCAGGTAGCATCCTTTCTCTGGCTTCCAGTAATTGTTCCCTTTTCTTTTCAGGTCTGTAAGTGTTAATGGTGCTCAATTTTCACTAGGCACTACATCATCTCTGTGTTTCTCTATACTTTGTCCATGTCTTTGTTTCTAGCCCCCCTTTTTTTTTGAGATGGTAGCTTGCTCTGTCACCCAGGCTGGTATGCAGTGGCATGATCTCGGCTCATTACAACCTCTGCCTCCCAGGTTCACGCGACTCTCCTGTCTCAGCCTCCCAAGTAGCTGGGATTATAGGCACCAGCCACCACACCTGGCTATTTTTTGTATTTTTAGTAGAGACGGGGTTTCACCATGTTGGCCAGGCTGATCTCGAACTCCTGACCTCAGGTGATCCACCCACCTTGGCCTCTCAAAGTGCTGGGATTACAGGCATGAGCCACCGTGCTCACCCTAGACCCTCTTTTAAACTTGCCATGACTTAATCATTTTGAGTCTATCAGCTTCTCCTACCTGCACCCTCACTGACTTAGCGAAGGAATTGAAAGTATAGCTGCTGTCATGAGACAGCCCTGGATGCCTATATTGACTCTATCATTTCCTATTCTAAGTGGAGGATGTAGAGCAGCATCTAAGGTAACTTATCAAACTCCAGTTTTTTATTCATAAAAATATGGATAATAATAAATTTGACTCCACAAGCATATAATCTGTTCCTACCGCTATAGGAAGAATGAATTATTTATAGCTTTTTTGTGCTTAGTTCAGTGTCTGGCACATACTAAGCACTTATTAAATTTTGGTGAATGAATAAATTAATTTGTGAATGAATGACAATATTTTCTTACACAGATGCACTTCTTGGCAAATGTTTCAGCCAGTGATCTGATCCTCTATGGCATTTAGGAAAAATTTTCCTTAGGCAAGAACCAGATTTGCCCCACGTTGAGAACTTTCATTAATGTCTGTTCCCATTGGGTAAGCTCAAACTCTAAAATAAATCATGTAAAATTTAAATGAGCTAAAATGAAATGGTGCATAATGAGTCATGAAGATACACATTACTTTGGCTTTAGAGCCATGTGGGCTAGAATTAAAAATATATATATATTTGTATTAACTGTGTGTGTATGTGAGTGTATATATATATATATCTAACTTCCTAGTCAAGGTTAATACAAATATATATATTTGTGTGTGTATATATATATACACACACATGCATAAATATGCATGTGTATATATACAATTTATAAAATATATATACATATATAAAATATATAAAAACAAATATATATTTATCAGAGATAAATATATCAGAAATTATATATATACATAAAAATATAATATATACATAGATATCTTCTCTGATATGTATATATATTAGAGGAGAGTAAGCCAAGCAGAGTTGAAAGGGAATCGAGAGTGTACAGAAATTGGAGTTAGTTTTGCTCTGTTAGAAGACGGCAAATAGTTAAAACTGAGATGTTACAAGACATTGAAGGAAAGGTCTAATAAAACCTCTCAGTTGAATAAAGTGATTTGGGACAAAGATTAGATGAAGAATGTAGACTTCCCACCTACAGTTTCAGAGAGTCTCAAAGAAATAGCCACTGCCTTGAGAAAGAGGGGACGGGGATAAAAGGGGGTGGGGTGGGAGGCGCTGAGCATGCATGCAACACATGGGGTCTGAGAGCGCTTCCTGTCTAAGAACTTTATGAGTGGTTGCTGGTACATGGAACCAAAATTTAGGATCCAAAACCTATTAATTTTTTTTTTTTTTTGAGATAGTCTCACTCTGTAACCCAGGCTGGAGTGCAATGGCGTAATCTTGGCTCACTGTAAACTCTGCCTTCTGGGTTCAAGCAATTCTCCTGTCTCAGCCTCCCGAGTAGCACCCACCACTATGCCTGGCTAATTTTTGTATTTTTAGTAGAGGTGGGGTTTCACCATTTTGGCCGGGCTTCTCTCGAACTCCTGACCTCAGGTGATCCACCCGCCTCGGCCTCCCAAAGTGCTGGGATTACAGGCATGAGCCACCGTGCCCAGCCCAAAGCCTACTAATTTTTAAAGGAATTACATTGCTAAAGAAACCACAACTCTGGTCTAAAAAATCCTTTGATTTCATGAGATCTAAAACAATCCTCAGGTGCCAAATCTTTGAAGAAAAAGAGCTGGGCTTCAAAGGCTATTACAGCTCCAGAAGAAGACATGGTCTCTAACATCCGCACCAGCTGTGGCCAAGGAGAATGAAGGACAAGGTGGACCTTCCATGTACACAGAACCAGGGGGTACTAGAGAACACTGGTCAAAGGCATTCCTCCCAGGCAGCATAGTAATGATGGCGAGACAGCAGTGTACAAGAGCACACATGCACTTATTCTTGCAGCCTGAACAACTTTATGTTCTCAAATTGGCTAATGGCACTGCACTGTCAAATTGGCAGGTTTAGTGTCTCACTTTAACAGAAATATCTTGCTTTAAATAATAAACACAAGCCTTTTTCAACTCAAAAATGTCAACTTGATAAAAAATAGACCATAAGATCATCATGGACATTATAACAATTCGAAATACCTCATGGAAGTATCTTCTTGGCAAATTGTAATTGCTAGTCTCTCATTTGGGAAATTCCAGTAATTGTCAAGACACTCAGGGAAACTAAAATTTCAGTGAATATGAAAATGATCGAGTCAATAGGATTGATTTTTAGCCGGCGATTGTATCTTCATGGTCTTATCTGTGTTTGGTTTCTGTGTGAGCCACCAAACACAGCCTTGTTTATTGGATTGAGATATTCAGACCAGTGTGCCTGGGAGGTTCAAAGCAAAGGAAAGCATGGCCTGTCTTTCTCTACTACCAGTTTTACTTAAAGTCCAGATGGACACATTATTTTATATCAAAATAAACACACTATAATGTGGAATAGATTGAAACATTTAGATAAATTTTTAAGATGAGATATGAAACTGCAAATAAATTTATTTTTGCAGCATTGATATACTTCAGCTTCCCTGGGCTGAATCACTTGGCAAGAACAAGTTTGCATGCCTAAGTTAACTGTGAAACTGGGAGGTGAGAGAGAACAGAAGGAAAAAAGAAGTGTAGGAGGAATTTTACAATTAAACAAGATGGATATTGGTGCCTTATGATATTTATATCCAAGATCCCACTGATCTTAGGCCACTGGATAGAAGAACAAGATTGAGGCCTAGGACTTATAAGATTGAATGCTCCGAGAAATAGTGATGTATCATGTTACCTGGGCAGGATGAAGGTAGAGAGAAATAGTGATGTATCATGTTACCTGGGCAGGATGAAGGCAGAGTAACGGCACACCTTTGTTGCCCTTTGTGTCTTTTCATTTATTTCCTTTCTTCAATTCAGCCATTCAGTTCAATTCAAAGTCAACATAATTCAGAATACTAGTATTCCATTCAAAGACATATCAATGTTTAGAGAGATGAATAGGTAGGTAGACAGATAGATGGAAAAGAGAGAAAAGGAGACATAGAGAAAGAGAGCAATTCCATGAGTTAATGGAATCTTTACTCACCCCTCATCTTACCCCTACTCCTGCCACACAAGAGCAAGACTGAGCACAAGACCAAATGTAAGCAGAAGACCAAGACAGAGCAACTTGGGGACAATCACAGGAAATTTTATCACAGTCAGCAAGGGACACTATATTTATCCCTGGAGCTGGTAAAGTGGGAGGATGAGAGTTTGGAATTGCAGGTGATCATCATTCCCATTATGGGATGAGGGACTACAGAAAAGAGCCAAACAAAGACGACAACAACCTAGAGAAGGCAGAGCCCTTCAGGCCCTGCATCAAGATAGACTCCAATCCAGCTGCAGTCTTGTGTTTCCCAGTTCCCTTCCCTGTTTCCATTAGTCTGAGTTGGGTTTCTGATTTCTTGTCGTTAAAAAATTCTGGAGCAGCAGTACTATAGGAGAGCAACAAGCCTAGAAATGATGGTGCAGAGGGAAAGGGGAAACTTGTTTCTGGGGTAACCATTACCTGTGCAAATGACCTTTTATGTATTTATGTATTTATTTATTTTTTATTATACTTTAAGTTCTAGGGTACATGTGCATAACATGCAGGTTTGTTACATATGTATACTTGTGCCATGTTGGTGTGCTGCACCCATCAACTTGTCAGCACCCATCAATTCATCATTTATATCATGTATAACTCCCAATGCAATCCCTCTCCCCTCCCCCCTCCCCATGATAGGCCCCAGTGTGTGATGTTCCCCTTCCCGAGTCCAAGTGATCTCATTGTTCAGTTCCCACCTATGAGTGAGAACATGCGGTGTTTGGTTTTCTGTTCTTGTGATAGTTTGCTAAGAATGATGGTTTCCACCTTTTTCTTGATTGAACTAACAGTGACTGAAAATAAAATGTCGAGTCATGCCCTATGTATAGGGATTTGATTAAAACTTAAATAAATCCACAACAACCAACTTACTGGTAGTTCTTTTTGGATAGCATAAAATATAATTGCATAAATATCCACTTTGCAAGCATGATGCCTGTGGTGCCAAAGAATGTCAGGGTATTGTTGCTGGAAATGTTTCAAAAATGGTTTTCAAAGATAAGGATTGGAAATTACAGGAGTGTCCTCAGAGACCTGAGATGCTAAGATGTGCCAAGGGGTGGACTGCCCTCTTGAATTACATCTGGCACTGTTTGCCTTAGCAATTTAGAGAGTTCCTAAAGTTAGAAATCATATCTTAGACCTTTTTGTAGCTGTCAAAACCAGCTCTGTAGACTCAACAGCTCTCTTTTCACCTGTAAATGAACCTATTTACTTGCAGGTATTTTATAAAAAGTCCCTACAACAAGCTCTACTGTCTTAGAGAACTTCTCTTGGCTCTACCCTCTATTTCTCATTAAAAATCGCCTGTTCAATGCTGGGTTCATGTTCCATTGCATAACATCTGGTTTCTACTATTCTTCTCAGCTTTTTACTCTGACACTTTATTAGGACTGTCTGTATTAATTCTGCTTGCTGTTTTTTTTGAGACAGTCTCACTCCATCACCCAAGCTAGAGTGCAATGGTGCCATATGGGCTCACTGCAATCTCTGCCTCCAGAGTTCAAGCAATTCTTGTGCATCAGCCTCCTGAGTAGCTGGGATTATAGGCACTTGCCACCATACCTGGCTTTTTGTTTGTTGTTTATTTTAGTAGAGACAGGGTTTTGCCATGTTGACCAGGCTGGTCTCAAACTCCTGACCTCAAGTGATCTACCTGCCTCAGCCTCCCAAAGTAATGGGATTACAGGTGTGAGCCACCGTGTCTGGCCTGCTTACTGTTTTTGAACAAGTTTATCTTGCCCTGGTATCCAGAATACCTCCATCAGCCTTCATTTGCTGAGGAAGTGAGTTCAGTCCCCTTCTTTGCTATATATATATTGATTTGCTCCTCTAATTCCATGTCTATCTGGCTTCACCATGTTCAGAGCCTCAGGAGTCTGAATTTTATAGACAACAACAACTGGATGCTTTATCCCTGGTTTCTTGCTGGGATTGACCAATGGGAAGCACCTGTAGGAGAACAAAGGAACAGCAGGAGATGCAAGTGAGCTGATGACCTCTTGGCTTCCCTCCATGACTGGCAGCAGGTGTTTTCCCGCCTCCTAGGCCACAGTTCCTCTCAGGGAGCTCTTTTTTTTTTTTTTTTTTTGAGACGGAGTCTCGCTCTGTCGCCCAGGCTGAAGTGCAGTGGCACGATCTCGGCTCACTGCAAGCTCCGCCTCCCGGGTTTATGCCATTCTCCTGCCTCAGCCTCCCGAGTAGCTGGGACTAAAGGCGCCCGCCACCTCGCCCGGCTAGTTTTTTGTATTTTTTAGTAGAAACGGGGTTTCACCATGTTAGCCAGGATGGTCTCGATCTCCTGACCTCGTGATCTGCCCATCTCGGCCTCCCAAAGTGCTGGGATTATAGGCTTGAGCCACCGCGCCCGGCCTCTTTAGGGAGCTCTTGTATGTGGCTCTCTGCAGGTTTGGTTAACGGTCCTTACATCGGCCCTACGGTCTCTGCTGTAACTGCTCTGCGTGTTTAGCACCCCTTGATGGTTTCCCTTAACCTTGGCTATACCTTTGTAAAAAATTCCCTTTGCTACTCTTCTCAATTACTCCATTTACTGTGCCATCTTTCCCATCCACATGCTGACTAAAGTATCCCTGTTCCCTGATTGGTACATTGCACATTATAGGACCAGTAGACACCTAGAGACCTTGAGTTCTATTCATGGGTTCATCATTTATAAGCTAGTTATAGGGCAAATATGTATTCATTACTTATTACATCCTGGACACTTTGCCTTGGACTTCATGCTACAATGATGAATGTGGCATAATCCCTGTCTTCAACAGGAAATACTATGAAAGAAACATACAGAGCTTCACTGAGAGAGATCCCTGAGAGACTTTGGGAAGCTGAGATATGTGAACTGTATTTTATCAAATGGATGAAAGGTTAGTCAGTAGATGCTATGATCTGAATGTCTGTGTCTGCTCAAAATCCATATTTCGAAATCCTAAGCCCCAATGTGAAGGCATTAGAAGGTGAGGTCCTTGGATGGTGACTAGATTACCAGGAAGAACCAGCATGAATGGAGGCTGAGGCAGGAGAATGGTGTGAACTCGGGAGGCGGAGCTTGCAGTGAGCCAAGATTGTGCCACTGCACTCCAGCCTGGGGGACAGAGCAATATTCCGTCTCAAAAACAAAACAAAACAAAACAAAGCAAAACAAAAAACAAAACAAAAAAAACACCTCAAAGAGCTCCTTTTTTTTTTTTTTCACACCTCCTGCCATGTGTAGACACCATTAGAAGACAGATCTCTTTAAAACAGCAACTGGGCCCTCACCAGACACCGAATCTTCTGGCTCCTGCGTCTTGGAATTCTTACCCTCCAGAACTGTGAGAGCTAAATTTCTGTTGTTTGTAAGTCGTATAGTCTCTGCAACCCTGTTATAGAAGCCTGAATGGACTAAGACAGCAAGCAACAGGGAACAATACATAAAGGAGGCAACACACACAAATCAGAGAGACAAACCTGCCATAGAAACTGCTAGTAAATGTGTCTATTTGCAGGTATGTCCGTGGAAGGAAGTAGCAACGGCAAGAGGTGAAAATGCAAGCAAAGGCCATATTACAAAGAATGCATATTCATTCATCAAATATCTAAGTTTCATAGCAAGTCATGTTGTGAATTTGTGGCTTTAATCTGCAGGTCTACAAGACTACAAGCTAGGATTGGAGGCAATACTTCTGTGACTGTATAACTGCAAAAGTTAGAAAAATGATTGGCATCATGAATTAAGTCCTATTGTATTCTAAAAATTAGATAAAAGCAGTACATCCTATTATTTACAAGTAACTAGGATGTGCTAAAGTAGTAGAAAGAGAGGAAAATAGCACTCATTTAAAACTGATGTAGAGTAACTTCTCTAGTCTAGAATAATATTTCTACAGCAGAGGGACATGAATGCTTTTAGAATCCCAGACAAAGGACTTGAGGTCCTCACCACTGTGGACCCCTGAGATGATGCTTCCCTCCAGCAACATTCTCAATGTCCTTTAAGAAGACTCCGTGCTCTCCATCTTCCCAACACACTCCCTCTCAGGATAACATCACTCCAGCCCAGGGGACCCGAATGTGTCGTCTTCCCCCTCTCTGTCAGAATAGTTGTTTCTCAGAGCAAAAGTATCTCAATAGATACTTTTATTTTTTTTTCTTTTTAGGAGCTTTATCATGTTTGACTTTAAGTGTTTATCATGTTTGACTTTTTAAGTGTTTTCAATCAGATCCCCATGGAACACTCTATCTCTATCAGAATCATTTTCTTTATGTGAGTGTATATTTTTCCTTGCCTTCTGAGGGACAGAAATGAGAATAGTCTTCAAAATTCTTGAAATGTCTATTTGTTTCTTTTGAAGAATGGATGAAATGTTTCTAAGTTGCAAACATATTCATAGCCAATGGAGGTGTTGTGTAACAGTAATGTTTTTATAGTCTTTTTCTTCCCCACACATCCAGGAATAGATGTGTTGTACATACAGATGACAAGCTTATAAAAGTTGAGTTTTGAGAAGTCACATAGAACACATGTAGCAAAGCCATAGCAGAAACTCTGGACCTTCCAAATATGCCCATCATCATAGGGTGAAACAGAGAAATGCAGTGATTAGGAATGCAAGCACTGGACTGGACTGCTGCATTGAAATCTCAGCAGGGTGGCCTGAGGGATGTTATTCAGTCTCTGTGCCTCAATTTCCTTATGGGTAAATTGAAGATAATTATAGTATGTGTCACAGACTAAAACATGTAAAATGCTTAGCATAATGCTCAAATTACAGCATTATATTTATAACAATAATAGTTATGACTATCTTCTGACTCATATGCCCAGCCACCATTCTTGGTCTTGCTGCTTTAACTCTCCTTTATGAGCAAGCTTCTTGAAAATCTTTTCTATATACATTATCCCTACTTCTTTCAGCCCATTTCCTCTCCAAGCCTATTCTACTTTGTTTTTGTTTTCCATTCTGATACTGACAAACACAATAGATACTTTTTTTTTTTTTTGAAATGGAGTCTTACTCTGTCACCCAGGCTGGAGTACAGTGGCACAATCTCGGCTCACTGCAACCTCTGCCCCCTGGGTTCAAGCGATTCTCCTGCCTCAGCCTCCTGAGTAGGTGGGATTACAGACATGAGCCACCGCACCTGGCTACTTTTTGTATTTTTAGTAGAGACGGGTTTTCCATGTTTGCCAGGCTGGTCTTGAACTTCTGATCTCAGGTGATCCTCCCACCTCAGCCTCCCAAAGTGCTAGGATTACAGGCGTGAGCCACCACACTGGCCCCCAATAGATACTTTTTAATTGCTGTTTTTACTTGAATTTTCAGAGACATTCAATACAGTTGTCTGTTTCTTTGTTTTCAAACATTTCTGATTCTATTACTACTTCTCTGACCACTCTTTATCAGTCTTCCTTAAGAGACTCTCCTTGTTCCTTCTCCCCAACCTTCAAATATTAGGATAATTTGTATCTCAGTCCTGGGATATCTGCTGTCCTCACTCAACATCTTTACTCCAAGCAACTTCACCCATTTCTGTAGTGTTAAATTCCATCTATATGTCCATCATTGCTATGGTATTCTGTGGCCGGGACTGCCTCAAGGAAGAGCTTAAAAGAACATAAATGGGAAATGTTCGGGTTTTATGGCAAGAGTCTCAGATAAATTGAGATTGCAAAATTGCTGGCACAGAAGAATTTCAAGTCCTGGAACCTGGTCTTTGGGCACATATGATATGCCTTTGAGTTGCAGAATTATTGCCTTATATAGCAGCATAAGTTGTTTCTGACAAGGCCTTTCAAAAAGGAGAAGATTTGATTGTTTCGAGCTTCTCAGATACAGTGTACTTCTCACCCCATATGAGGTTGCTGAGTATTACCACTGTCTTGAGTGAACTCTAGTGAAGAATAGCAGGGAAACTTGCTCAGATGTATAATTTGGTAGATATCACTGTTGAGTAATTAATAAAATATCTATGAGTCTTGTGTCTTTGAATTTGTCTCTGATTTCTTTGATTTAAGTCTGAGACATTTTTTGCATGTGAGTTAGCTAGTAAAAATGATTGAAGAGCTTATGTGGGAGGAGAGGAAACAAGGTTAACACAGCACTCCTCTCATGTCAGAGTGCGCTAATGTTAAGCCTGGTACATGATGGTAAAAGAATCAAAGACTTATTAGGCACATTCAGTTATTGAGGGAAAAAGGGGAATTTATCCTGATGGACCCTAAAGGAGGCAAATTAAAAACTAACCCTTTCTTATTGCCCTAGAATGGTTGGAGGGCAGCAAGGCAGGACAGTGAGAAAGAAAAAGCAGAAGCAGACAGCAGTAGCCCACGTATTCCTGGAGTACATCAATAAATCAAAGGGGCAGTAATACATGGAACTGCTGATCACCAGGGCAATGGGGACTCATGCAGAAAATACAATGTCCTCCACAATCTTTAAGAAAGATGTAACTGAATAAACATAATATTTCTGAGGAAAGCCCTGGAAGATCTTGGATACAGAATATGATCAAATATGTCAACAGCTGAAAGATTTGATCCCCTGAGACTTCTAAAGTTAGTGGATGCCCCCTTCTTCTTCTGTCAATGAATAGAGTATGTTTCACATTATCCTTCACCACAACCAGCAGTTTCAGCTTAGGTCTTCTAGTAGGAGAATAATGTGAAGCGTCTGAGATTGAAATAGATAGTATACCTGCTTTCTTCCATGGAAAATATCTCCAGCAGCTGGGTGATTTGGTTTGGCTTTTTGTCTCCATCCAAATCTCATGTTGAGCTGTAATCCTTAATGTTGCAGTGTGAGGTGACCTGGTGAGGATTGGTCATGTAGGTGGATTTCCCCCTTGCTGTTCTCATAACAATGTGTGAGTCTCATGAGATCTGGTTGTTCAAAATTGCATACCACTTCCCCTTTCACTCTCTCTCTCCCACTCCTCCATGTGAAGAAGGCGCTTGTTTCCCCTTCACCTTTCTGCCATGATTGTAAGTTTTCTGAGGCCTCCCCAACCATCTTTTCTGTACACCTATGGAACTGCTGTACAGGAAGATTAAACATCCTTTCTTCACAAATTACTCAGTCTCGTGTAGTTTTTTATTGCAGTGTCAGAATGGACTAATACAGAGAATTGGTACCAGATAAGTGGGGCATTGCTATAAAGATCTCTGAAAATGTAGAAGCGAGTTTGGAACTGGGTAATGGGCAGAGGTTGGAGCAGTTTGGAGGGATCAGAAGAAGACAGGAAAATGAGGGAAAGTTTGGAACTTCCTAGAGACTTGTTGAATGGTCGTGATCAAAATGCTGATAGTGATATGGACAGTGAAGTCCCAGCTGAGGAGGTCTTAGATGGAGATGAGGAACATATTGGGAACTGGAGCAAAGGTCACTTTTGCTATACTTTAGCAAAGAGACTGGTGGCATTCTGCCTCTGATCTAGAGATCTGTGAAACTTTGAACTTTAGGGAGATGATTTAGCGTATCTGGTTAAGGAATGTATCTTGGCTAAAATGGGCCAAGGTATAGCTCAGGCCACTGCTTCAGAGGTGCAAGCCCCAAGCCTTGGCAGCTTCCACATGGTGTTGGGCCTGTAGGTGTGCAGAAGGCAATAGTTGAGTTTTGGGGGCCTATGCCTAGATTTCAGAGGATTTACAGAAATGCCTGGATGTCCAGGCAGAAGTCTGTGTAGGGGTGGAGCCCTCATGGAGAACTTCTACTAAGGCAGTGCAGAGGGGAAATGTAGGGTTGGAGCCCCAACACACAGTCCTCACTAGAGCACTGCCTAGTGGAGCTCTGAGAAGAGGGCTACCATCCTCCAGACCCCAGAATGGTAGATTCACTGATAGCTTGTACTTAAAAGGCACTTAACACCAGACTGTGAAAGTAGCTGCAAGGCCTGTATCCTGCAGAGACACAGAGATGGAGTCTTGGGAGGTCACCCCTTGCATCAGCATGACCTGAATGTGAGATATGGAGTTGAAGGAGATTATTTTGGAGCTTTAAGATTTAATAACTGCCCTGCTGAGTTTTGGACTCACATGGGCCTGTAACCCCTTTGTTTTGGTCAATTTCTCCTTTCTGGAATGGTAGCATTTACCCAATGCCTATACCCCCATTGTATCTTGGCAGTAACTAACTTGATTTTGATTTTACAGGCTCATAGGCAGAAGGGAGTTGCCTTATCTCAGCTAAGACTTTGAACTTGGACTTTTGAGTTAGTGTTGGAATTAGTTAAGATTCTGGCAGACAGTTGGGAAGGCATGATTGGTTTTGAAATGTGAGAAGATCGTGAGATTTGGGAGGGGCCAGGGGCAGAATGATATGGCTTGTGTACCCACCCAAATCTCATTTTGAACTGTCATCCCTAATGTTGGGGAAGGGACCTAGTGGGAGGTGATTGGATCATGGGGACAGATTTCCTTGTTGCTATTCCCATGATAGTGAGCGAGTTCTCAGGAGATCTGATTGTTTAAAAGTATGTGTCACTTCCCCTTTTTCTTTCTCTCTCCTGCTGCACCATGTGAAGACGGTGCTTGCTTCCCCTTTGCTTTCCTGCTATGATTGTCAAGCTTTCTGAGGCTTCCCCAACCATGCTTCCTGTAAAACCTATAAAACTGTGAATCAATTTAACCTCTTTGCTTCATAAATTACCCAGTCTCAGGTAGTTCTTTATAGCAGTGTAAGAATGAGCTGATACACTGGGACACCAGTTAAAACAGCACTTTGTCCAGTTTTGGTGAATTGAGGTAGGATTTATCGAGCTTCATGGGAAGGCAATTCACTGGATCAAAGGTTCCCTCCAAGATCCGCTAGAATAAGAGCACATAAACCTAAATGAGAGTCAGTTAACTTTTAGTGATGTAAGCACAAAACAGATGAATTTGTCTTTTACCCTTGATTATTGGATGTCAAAGGAAGAAGCTATGTTAAGAATAAAGAAGCTATGAATCTATAATCCCAATGGGTATGTGGTAATTACACTTCTGCAAAATGTGAGGATATTCTTTAACAACTATGGCTGGTAATTCTTAGGAATTAAGGTACCAGAAAGATTGTTATTGCAGGTATGTTTCAGAATCTCAGCATGCAAATTTAGGAGTGATTGCAAGCAATTTAAACATAAAGATTTCCAGTTAAATAAATTTTGCATACCAGGGCCCAGATATTAAGTATATTTCTGTCCATTTGTAACTGAAAATTTGTGGTAATAAAAAAGACACATCCTTTGCCTCATATATAATTTCACCTTGCAAATATCTAGGTAATTCATAGGGGCATGAAAAGGTGAGGCCAGAACATTAGTGCATATTGAGCTATTGAATTTTCTGAAATACAAGGATAGGGGAAACTTGTAACAAAAATTTTTAAAAGAGAAACAGTTGTATAATTCCCCATCCCACCCCTGATGAGATAGATGATCTAAGGAAAGAAGTTGTAAAGTATTTTCTCTTCAGAACTTTCAAATATGAAGGCACAATCATATTTATTTACTCCCTGACTTCCTTTACTTACTCTTTTTTATAAAATGTCTCTATGCTGAAGGATTTAGGGTTAGGAAACCCAGAAGGAATATTTTTCAGCCTTATTCAGAAACTGTCCCTTTTTGATATTTCCTTCTAGTGTCTCAAATGCATTTTAAAAGTATATCAACTTATTTCCTTTTTTAAGTCAAATATAGATATCAAAATTGGCAATAGCTACTTGTGTTTTTTAATTCTGTTCTTTTAGTTTTAAGATCCTTTAGGTATTTTTCTGTAAAGTTTAGAGAAAAACAATGTACTTCCTCTGTGAATGGGAGAAGTATAGTGTCTGTAAGTTCCATACAATAATCCTTCATCAATTGTACAGTTTAAGTCCCTGAAAAGAGACTGACCAAAGTCAGCAAAATCAAAGATCATACAAAACAGAGAATTTGGGGAAAAGTATTTTTAAACATAAACACTTCCAGAAAGTATCCATTTCTAAAACACATCTGTTTCTCCTGGTAAGCTTTCTCTACAACCACCTTCTCTGAGTTTATTCAGGAAATGGCCACGTGAAGTTGGCTAGTTCTCTAGAAGTTGACCTACTAGGGAAGGGTCAACCACAATTTTATAGTATATAGACAACACTTCTTACTAAAAGTATTCACCTAGACCTTGTTAGATTTAAATGGAATGTGTTTTGAAGTTATATCTCCCCTTACTTCATTTAATCAAGACTTCAAAAGTGCTTCTGTACCTTCCTGGACTTTTTACACATCATAACAGGGATTATGAGTACTCTTCCTAAGCCTAGCATTCCATCAACACATCAATAGGTGGATTTAATTGTAGACATTAGCATCTCCAACACCTCTCCCAAACGGCTGTCAACTAGATTTACACAAAGAGGAAGGATTAACATTGATAAATTAATAGTGGTTCTAAAGTAAAAAAATGCATGTCAAAGTGCTATATAGTTTTAAAATTATATAAACACCCATTAGTCTGTATTATCTCCCAACTGTAGTCATCAACAAGGTGATTAATTTGGAATTGCTGTGCTCACATTTTCATGCATTATAAAATGACTGACTCACTTCTCCCTTTCTCCCTACCCCTTCTTATTTCATTATGAAAGTGATAATCTATGCCAAATCTGAGTTTCACTGAATGTCAAGTATAGATCAGTAGGGAAAACTAAGGCAAAAGACCATTTGCCACTTGCCAACGCTCATTCATGCACAACCACAAGGATGCATTCTATCTTATGAGGAAGTGGTGTCGGTATTTACATTAACATGAGAACACCTTGTTCACATCATGAGTAAGCCAAAATGGGCATGTTAATGTATTTGAACAGATGTGTCAACATTATTCTTCAAGAAAGGGTGATGCAGTTCTACAGTTTTTTTTGCCTAATTTATTTCAGCATATTTTTGAGAGCTATGATGCTGCAACATAACACAGGTATAAAAAAGGATAGATTTATATAATCCTGACAAATAATTGAATCTTGAGCCTCGATGCCATAGGCTTGATATTCAGTGAATCTGAAGGCTAAAGATCTGATCTGTCTTCTTCTCTGTTGTGTCTCTACCACTTATCAGGGTGCTGCCTAAAACATATTAGATATTCCATAAACATTTCTGATGAATTAATGAGTTAACAAACTCTACTATTCATCTAAGCTGTAGCCTTTCTAATTGTTCATGGTGTAGGCGTCATGCATTTGAGCTCTGATTCTGACTTCATTCCCCCACTGGCACTGGGCTCCTGCTCTGAACCCTCTCAAGGGGGCCTTACCAACCATCTCCCTTTTAAAGACTTCCTCCTCTGGGGGTTGAACCCTTTCTACCATGTACCACCTCCTAATAGACTAGTTATGTTTGAGATGTTGCAGTTGGCTTTGAATACAATTCGTTCTCCACATTTGTCTCTCTTGTGCTTCACCAGCAAAATTTAAATGTATTGAGTATGGAGCATATGATCTAGGTCTTGAGGTTTGTGTAGTCCTATTTATTCACCTTTGTGTTTATAGTGAGGATAGTTATTCCCTTTCCTATTTGTCTTTTCTTTAAAACTCTGCTCTTGGTGCTCCAGCTTGTGCCAGCACCAGACTTCCCAGAGTTGTAAACAGCAGAAGAAAAGGAAGGGACCATGGATGGAAATCAGAGAAAAGTATATTTTAGGTCACTATAAGAAAAAACTTTTTAATAGGCTTACCAGATTACCAAAAATGTTCAAATATGAACTGCATGACCATGTGTTAGGGGAAGAGTAAAATAAACTTTTATGTTCATAAAAAGGTCCATATGTATAATATCTGTGGCCAGTGGCTCCTTTCCTTCAATCCCATGTGAAAGGAAATGTCAGATGTCCCCCACCTATGAATTTTAAAGGATTTGGCTACATTATGAAGGGCTTACAACCTCAAGGAGATATAAGCTAATGATTTCATTTTTAAGTAGAAAATAGTTAATTGTATGTGATCACCATAGGTTCAGATAAACTGCATCCTATAAAAAGGTATAGATAGTTTTAGAATCAATCATATCCAGTGATGGACTTCAGGTCTAATTCCAACAAGCAGTACAACTGTTGGCAAATTTATTCACCTTCCCGCAGATAAAAATTTTATCTATAAGTATAAAAATTTATTGTGCTGTACACACACACACTTAGTATATACATATATATGTTGTATGTATACTATATATATGATAGACATATTCACAGTTAATTTTTAATATATGTTAAAATATGTTTTCTTTTCAACATGAATCTGGTAGTAGATGTAGTTGGTCATAATGGCTTAGTTTTTCTGCATTCATATAACTTATTTTGCTGGTACCCCGTTAAATACCTCCTTACATTGCATCTTTTATTCATCATATTATGTGGGGAAGAACTATGTAGATTAGAAAAACAAGGTTTAGAGCACTTAAGATATTCTCCTAATATGACTAGTAAGAAGAACAGTTGGTGTGACCTTCGGGCAGTTGTGATATCAGATCTAGATTTTTAGTTTCTAACTGATGCTGTCAAACCAGTGCTACCCTGGAAGGAATCACACCATCATTTTCCTATCATTGATAATACCTGAGAAAATTTAGTCTCAATATGTTGATACTGTGAGTGACGCTGTTTAGTTTACTTTACTTACCATTCCACAAGTACCTTATTGCCTCAAAGTATGCAACCCCAAGAGCTGGAAATTGTTTGATAAAGGACAATTAGAGCTGCTCATAATTGGGTAACACAGATCTAAGCAGGATGAAATGCATTGTTTAAAATGCCAGCAGTGTTTGTGGGTGAGTTGTCCAAAGTGCAATCAGTGTTTGCTATATCTTTCTAGAACAAGGGTGTACACCTTTCTACTGTGTTTGAGCAGTGACTCACTTCTCTAGTGAATTCTTTTATCAGGAAAATAATTATGTGCTTATTTTTACTTGGGGCAAATCTCGATTTTCTTTTTTTTATTATACTTTAAGTTCTGAGACATGTGTGGAGAATGAGCAGGTTTGTTACATACTTATACATGTGCCATGGTGGATTGCTGCACCCATCAATCTATCATCTACATTAGGTATTTCTCCTAATGTTATCCCTGCCCTAGCCCCCCACCCCAGTGAGAGGCCTGGTGTGTGATGTTCCCCTCCCCGTGTCCATATGTGTTCTCATTGCTCAGCTCCCACTTATGAGTGAGATCATGAAGTGTTTGGTTTTCTGTTCCTGTGTTTGCTGAGAATGATGGTTTCCAGTTTCATCCATGTTTCTGCAAAGGACAATAACTCATCCTTTTTTTGGCTGCATAGTATTCCAAGGTGTATATGTGCCACATTTTCTTTATCCAGTCTATCATTGATGGGCATTTGAGTTGGTTCGAAGTCTTTGCTCTTGTGAAAAGTGCTGCAATAAACATACATTTGCATGTGTCTTTATAGTAGAATGATTTATAATCTTTTGGGTATATACCCAGTAATGGGATTGCTGGATCAAATAGTATTTCTGGTTCTCGATCCTTGAGGAATCGCCACACTGTCGTCTACAATGGTTGAACTGGTTTACAGTCCCATCAACAGTGTAAAAGCGTTCCTATTTTTCCACATCCTCTCCAGCATGTGTTGTTTCCGGACTTTTTAATGATTGCCATTCTAACTGGCATGAGATGGTATCTCATTGTGGTTTTGACTTGTGTTTCTCTAATGACCAGTAATGATGAGCTTTTTTTCATACATCTGTTGACCACATAAATGTCTTCTTTTAAGAAGTGTCTGTTCATATCCTTCACCCACTTATTGATGGGGCTTTTGTTCTTGTAAATTTAAGTTCCTTGTAGATATAGATATTAACCCTTTGTCAGATGGGTAGATTGCAAAAATTTTCTCCCATTCTGTAGGTTGCCTATTCACTCTAATGATAGTTTCTTTTGCTGTGCAGAAGCTCTTTAGTTTAATTAGAACCCATTGGTTAATTCCGGCTTTTGTTGCCATTACTTTTGGTGTTTTAGTCATGAAGTCTTTGCCCATGCCTATGTCTTGAATGGTATTGCCTAGGTTTTCTTCTAGGGTTTTTATGGTGTTAGGTTTAAAGTCTTTAATCCATTTTGAGTTAATTTTTGTATAAGGTGTAAGGAAGGGGTCCAATTTTATTTTTCTGCATATGGCTAACCAGTTTTCCCAACACCATGTTTAAAATAGGGAATCCTTTCCCCATTGCTTGCTTCTGTCAGGTTTGTCAAAGATCAGATGGTTGTAGATGTGTAGCATTATTTCTGAGGCCTTTGTTCTGTTCCATTAGTCTGTATACTTGTTTTGGTACAAACACCGTGCCATTTTGGTTACTGGAGGTTTGTAGAATAGTGTGAATTCAGGTAGCGTGATGTCTCCAGTTTTTTCCTTTTTGCTTAGGATTTTCTTGGTTATACGGGCTATTTTTTGGTTCCATATGAACTTTAAAGTAGTTTTTTCCAATTCTGTGAAGAAAGTCAGTGGTAGCTTGATGGGAATAGTATTGAATCTATAAATTACTTTGGGCAGTATGGCCACTTTCACGATATTGATTCTTCCTATCCACGAGCATGGAACGTTTTTCCATTTGTTTGTGTCCTCTCTGATTTCCTTGAGCAGTGGTTTGTAGTTGTGCTTGAAGAAGTCCTTCACATCCCTTGTAAGTTGGATTCCTAGGTATTTTATTCTCTTTGTAGCAATTGTGAATGGAAGTTCACTCATGATTTGGCTCTCTGTCTATTATTGGTGTATTGCAATGCTTGTGATTTTTGCACATTGATTTTGTATCCCGAGACTTTGCTGAAGTTGCTTATCAGCTTAAGGAGATTTTGGGCTGAGACCATTGAGTTTTCTAAATATACAATTACGTCATCACAAACAGAGACAATTTGATGTCCTCTCTACCTATTCGAATGCCCTTTATTTCTTTCTTTTGCTTGATTGCTCTGGCCCAAACTTCCAATACTATTTTGAATAGGAGTGGTGAGAAAGGGCATCCTTGTCTTGTGCCCATTTTCAAAGGGAATGGTTCCAGCTTTTGCCTATTCAGTATGATATTGGCTGTGAGTTTGTCATAAACAGCTTTATTATTTTGAGAAATATTCCGTCAATAAATAGTTAATTGAGAGTTTTTAGCATAAAGGGGTGTTGAATTTTATCAAAGGCCTTTTCTGCATCTGTTGAGATAATCATGTGGTTTTTGTTATTGGTTCTGTTTATGTGATGGACTATGTTTATTGATTTGTGTATGTTAAACTAGCCTTGCATCCCAGGGATGACCCTGACTTGATCATGGTGGATAAGCTTTCTAATGTGCTGCTGAATTTGGTTTGCCAATATTGTATTGAGGATTTTCACATCAATGTTCATTAATTATATTGGCCTGAAATTTTTGTTATTGTTGTTTCTCTGCCAGGTTTTGGTATCAGGATGATGCTGGCTTCATAAAATGAGTTAGGAAGGGGGCCCTCTTTTTCTATTGTTTGGAATAGTTTCTGAAGGAATGGCACTAGCTCCTCTTTGTACCTCTGGTAGAATTTGGCTATGAATCTGTCTAGTCTTGGGATTTTTTTGGTTGGTAGGCTATTAATTACTGCCTCAATTTCAGAACTTGTTATTGGATATAATAGACATTTACAGAACTCTCCACCCCAAATCAACAGAATATACATTCTTCTCAGCACCACATTGCACTTACTCTAAAATTGATCACATAATTGGAAGTAAAACACTCCTCAGCAAATGCAAAATAATGGAAATCATAACAAACAGTCTCTCAGGCCACAGTGCAATCAAGTTAGAACTCAGGATTAAGAAAGTCACTCAAAACCACACAACTACATGGAAACTGAACAACCTGCTCCTGAATGACTGACTACTGGGTGAATAACAAAATTAAGGCAGAAATACATAAGTTCTTTGAAACCAATGAGAACAAAGACACAATGTACCAAAATCTCTGGGACACAGCTAAAGCAGTGTTTAGAGGGAAATTTATAGAACTAAATGCCAACAGGAGAAACCAGGAAAGATCTAAAATCGACACCCTAACATCACAATTAAAAGAACTAGAGAAGCAAGAGCAAGCAAATTCAAAAGCTAGCAGAAGACAAGAAATAACTAACATCAGAGCAGAATTGAAGGAGATAGAGACATGAAAAACCCATCAAAAAGTCCAGGAATCCAGGAGTTGGTATTTTGAAAAGATTAACAAAATTGATTTTTATATATCTGTTTTGGTTGCCATATATCTGTAGTTATCTACAGAATTATACTGTGGCTGCTGTAAGTCACCTCCTCAACAGTAATGCCTATGTGGACATTTGTGAATTGAAAAACAAAACAGTGAACACTAAATGTGTAAGGCAAGTTGCTGTATCCAGCATCTCTGTTAATTAATCCTCATCATTAACTTTGGAATGTAGTACAGATAAGTTGTTTGAGCCCTGCTATAACAAGACCATTGTGGATGAATTTCCATTCAGTACATAAGCAATGCACAGAAATTGGAGAAGACACTGCATTGGCAGTTTCAATCAGCAGGCTAATGGCATTAATTTCTTTTATATGTGAGCTGATTTTGGTAAATTGCTTAGCTTCCTTGGACCTCAGTATTATCATTGGGAAGTGGCAGTAAAAATGACTGTTTTTCGTCCTTCACAGAGTTTATCAGAATCAAATGAAAAATGATATGTGAAGGCATTTTTTAAAGCACAAAGTGCTTCACAAATTTGAGTTTTCATAATAATTTTAATTAAGTTTGTGGTGTCTTCAAAATTTCTTTCAGGCAAGATTGCAGGATATACCTTATTGGTTGAAGTTCTGGTATCTTCTCTTAGAAGCATCACAGAAAAGATGAGTCATTGAAAGAACTATTATTATAACATTCACAGTAAATAATAATAGCACTTACAGTACACACAATAAATACTCATACTTTGGGAGCTTAGAACAAATCAGAACATGGATCCTTAACATGAAGCTGCCCATAGGCAACATTTGCTGCATGTCTCTCCTTCCTCTCTTCTTACATATGAGTTTTTTTCCTACAGGTGTTTCTAGATTTTCATTCCTCATAATCTGGGATGGCTTTCTATCCAAGGAAACTGGCTTTGATATGATGTCCTGCTTTGTAATTTGTATTAAACTTTCTGCCTTTAAATATCACGTGCTATCATCTCAAAAGAGTTTAACTAGTAACCTGATAAATGTCAAACATATAACAAATTCCTATTAAGCTGAATTGAATAAGGTATTAATGGGATATCTTGACTTTGATGCCATCATATTCTAATGACATTCTGTTTGGTTAGAACCTTCTGAACCTTCCTCCAGAAGAAATGAAATGATCACAATTTTAGCTAGAAGACTTTTGACCTCTAATCTTTCATATTAATTTGTAACCCATATGACTTAAAATTTGGGTTAAAAATTAATTAGTTGCCAACATTTTAAAATATGAACATATGTTACAAACTCCCAGCTTTCTGACTTCTCTTGAAATGTAGCAAGATTGGGTCCTTCCTAGCACTAGTAGCAGCCACTGAGGAGCAGCTGGCTCCTTTGGAAGGGCAAGCTGTGCTCAGTGCACTAGGGTCCCCACCTGTTCCACTTCATTTATATATGTCATCTGTCTGGCCCCTGTAGGATCTGAGTTTATGGTCCTTGTTCAACCCACAGAAATAACCTAATTAAATCCTGTCTCATAACCAGTTAGTCGTGGGTGAAATCATGAACAGATGGTTTAAGGTGAACATATGTTATTGATCTGTTTCTCTTATTTCATTAACCATTTTGCCAGCATTTGAAACAGTCTAATCATATGTCACAAACCAGAAATGGAGTAGCAGTTTATAGGGTGATGATCTAGAGCATCTTTGAACTGTTTATTTTTAAATTCCTAGTGAAAGCTGCTTTGAGGTTTCATCTACAGTTCAAGGTAGAATTTTACCAGCTCAGTAAATGTGAGTTCTAGGCATGTTCCAAATTCTGTACCTCACACGTTTCTGTGATGTCAGAGTATTAGAAGGGACATCTCCAGTAGGATTTTTAGCACATATATTTATGAAGAGTAAAAGGCCTCCCATGAAATGTCACCATGAGTGATATGTCAGAGGCAAGGACGAGGGGGCCTGGAAATGATGTTGGTAGCACTTTGAAGCTTCCAGAATTTTCTTAAGGCTTCACAAACTCCTTCCCTCATTCCCCATGCCTAAGGTGAATAAAATTGAGGCAGGTAAACCTAAGATAAATAAAAATGAAGTTAATAGCAGTGGTAATTTAGCAAGAGAACTATAACTAATATTGTTTGTGAACAATTTCCCATTTTTTTCCTTTTGATTTCAAGAGTTCCATTTTTCTTACATCAGAGTGTGACTATATAGGGGCCTGAGATTAAGGTGTGGGCCTACAGAAAGGGGTCCAAAGCACCTACTTGTTATATGTTAGTGAAATTGGTAGATCAGAAGCACGAAAACAGTATTCATCATTCCACATGGTCTGAAACAAGACACAAAGCTAGAAGTCCCCCATATAAAGGTTTGGGGTTAAAGTATTTCTATGTCTGTGCCAACAAGGAGAACTTCCAAGTATAGCCATGGCCATAGGGTGTGACTGGTAAAAGATCTGGGCATCTTGGATTCAAAGATCTTATTATTTCTCGCAGAAAGCACTTCTACATGTCTGGCTTTGGGCCAGGGCAGGTTAGCCTAATCATCAATAACCTTCCTAATCATCACCAATAAACTGGGCAGTTATCCACTGGGATAGACACAGAGTGCTCTAGGGAGAAATGGTAGAGCAAATACCAAGAGAACAACTCATTTGACATATAGACAACCATCCATCTTGTGCACAATTAGTAATTAAAATTCTCTCTCAAGACCCATGTAACCTGGTGAGCTACTAGGTCAATAACATACCATGTATGAAAAGATGAAAATCATCACAAAAGAGCATGATGATGGAGGCTCCATACCTTAGTTTAGCATTTCCTAGCTGTGTTGACTCAGATCAAATGTAGTATAATTAGGAAAAAAAAGGATGGATAATAATAACTATAATGATGGTCACAGGAAAATAGCAAATACGTAGGATGAGGGAAGTTACTTTTTCTTCTTGATGAACTCACAGACAAAGTACATGGTAAGATGGCACTCTGTATCATTCCATCTGCCAGAGCTCAGCATCTCCACACAGTCCTCATGACCATAGGGGTCGCTGGGTTCCCCCTCATTCCAGTTGCTATAGTTCTGCAGTGGAGTGTTGTCTGTGAACATGTACTGTCCCTCCCTTTCAAGGTCATTCACGCCAATGAACACCCGAAAGAAGCCACTCTTGGCAACATAGTCAGCTATGAGTGTGTTGGCAGCTTCATCCTTGGGCATGGCTAGCATTCCACCCCGAATCCTGCAGTGGGTTAGGGATTCCCTGTAGTTCTTCTCTTCCTGCACGATGTAGTAGAATTTCTCTTCAGTTTCCCTAATCCCTGCTATCACTGCAGGGAGAGAAAAAAGGAGTATCATTATGTATCTCAAAAAGATAAAAGGCAATAGAATTATATGATATTGCCAGATTTACATTTATTTATTCAATATTCAAGAATTATTTTTCAAAGCCCTGTTTTGAGGTAGTCACAGATTTAATCACCCCCACCTCTAGTTATCAAATAGAGAACAAATATCTACCGTTTGTTCTCCCTTCCTTTTCTCCTCAACTTCTCACACACCTGGCCAGCACAAAGTTGACAAAGACGTGTTACGTGAACTTTCAGCCAGCCCATCTCATACTGTATTTCCCAACATTGTTGATGCTTTAGCTCTACTTGTGACCACACAAGCAGATCCTTCTCTCTTGTACTTCCATGCCTTTTATGCCTAGAAAGTCTTTCCTACCTGGCAAACTTCTACTTATCCTTTAGATCTCAGTGGAAATGTATCCCCATATAAGAAGTCTTTCCAATGTGCTTGTGTAGACATTGCAGTCACTCTTCCCCGTGTTTCCATTGCCCCTTTCACTTCCTCCTTCTAGCACTCAACACATTTTAGTCTCATCGTTTGTCTGCATTTCTCTCCTACTTACCTGTGAATGTCTTAAGGACAATGACCATGTCTTTGACACTCTTTAGCTTCAGTGCCTGGAATACTTATGGGAATGGTAAATGCTTATTGAAATGATGTAGGAATAACACAGATGTTTGTCCACATTGGACCAAATTCCTGCGCTGTGAACATGTACATGAATTGAGTTTGTCCATATTCATTTGTCCAGGTACAAGAGGAAGACTGAGCTACTGAGTTAGCTTCAGGACAGAACTGGAGACTGAGAGTCACCCTTCACTCATAATATGGCATGTATGTTTTGGGTGTCAGGGGCCTCTACATATGCATTTTAGAATCCATAACTTTAATTCACAAAGAAATCTATGACCACTAAAATGTTCAGAACTATTACTCTATGTTCTCCCTGTATGGTCTGTCTTATTCATGACAGTTTAAGTCATATCAGAGACAGAATCTTCAGTACAGATTATAACTAGAGTTATAATTAGTGTGGTTAGTTAATATCAAGTATTTCCTTTGCCTCTAGTGTTACAAGATGAGGATGAACATGAGACAGCATCTATGTGATTCCAACAATGTACAACAAATATAGCTGAGTTACAATAAATGAAAGTATATGAAAAAGAAACCAATTTTAACTGTAATTATAATAGTTACCTTATTAATACCATTTCAGAAGAAAATACATAAGCCCTTTCCACTTCAAGGGCTTTTCTGATAAC
The DNA here is from genome assembly GCF_009764315.1 of Trachypithecus francoisi. Lineage (NCBI taxonomy): Eukaryota > Metazoa > Chordata > Mammalia > Primates > Cercopithecidae > Trachypithecus > Trachypithecus francoisi. Next base: position 73,842,506 of record NW_022681472.1, on the reverse strand, counting down.
TACTATTAAAAAAAATGGACAAGAGATAACAAAAATGACCAGTATTGGAAGTTGCAAAACAGATAAACACATAATGTTTGTATTGTGGATAGAGGAGTCAGAGAAGCTTGTAATACATTCCTACTCTATTGCTCATTAGGTCTGTATCATGGGCAAGGTACTTCCTCTAAGCTTTAGTTTGATCATAGTATCTACATACTACATAAACAACTATGAGAACTCAGTGAGATAATGCTAGTAGTTGTGCACTATTACATGCACTCAAGAAAGCAGCTATTGTTATCATTACCTCTGTTTTCTGAGATGCTAGTTCTGTCTGACTCTTACTGTCTCTTTTTATTCTTACAGCATATCTTGCCACACTCTGCTCTTTTCTCCATTCCCCTCACCTAAGAAAGTCTTTCTCTTCCCATAAGCAATGCACATACATATAAATATATGTAGTGGACTTGAGGTATCCTGGGGGAGTCTTAGTGGATAATTAGCAATTTGGAAGACCCTTAAGCTGGTGACACTATCTCAATAGCCCTTTGTCCAACCCAAGATATTTCCACCTAAGAGTATTGGAATTGTAGTGTTGATAGAGATTTATCAATAGATACATAACACAAAAGAGAATATGTTCACCATTCTTGACAAATTTCATAGATGTCTTGAGCCGAGCAATACTAATATCCAGTTGTCCAACAAATTTCCGGTATCTTCCACAATCACAGACGGTACCTTTTAAATGACAAAAACTGTGAATTCGTGTTGAAGTACATGCAGACCAGTGGAAAGGAACATTTGCTCTCTTTCCAATATTCACTATTGTTTTCTAGTCTGGTTCTACATATCTGTGAATGGCTATACTTTAAACCTTTTATTTAAAATAGGGTTTCCAATTTACATTATTGTTAGAATTTCCGAAAATATCTTTGTAAATGTTTTGAATGAACTATAAGACAATTCTAAACTAGATTATTAAAAAGAAGAATACATACAACAAACCACTGCATACACATTTTGGACCATTTGGCATTTTCTTTGTTGAACACAGAATGTGTCTGCCCAATCTCAGAATAAATTTTTTATAGCTTTCTTGAAACATATTTCCTGCCAGTGTTCTCTTGTGTTACTGCATTATTCACTAGATGACAGTTTTTCCAAGACAGAAGAAACTTTTCACGATTAAATTAAATGTTAATTCTAATTATCCATTTAAAATACAGCTTGCATGTTTCAAGGACAAAGTTTAAATTGTATAAATAGATTTGACTTAAGTTTGTAAAAGCCAGCTGCCCAGTTTGTGGATTAACTATGATTTTAATGTGTCTTTCATTCTTCTTTGCTCACCTACCTTTTCAACAACCAGCAAATATTGCTGTGACAGAGAGGGAATTACAAGGAAACTGATGTAAAATTCAAATGAATCCCTTTTTCTATTTAATGGCTGTTGTACATAAACATTTCAATTTTTTTCTCCTTTGGTAGCTTGAAAATTAAAAATAATTTTATTAGCCAAAGGAAAACATACGGCCTTATTTATCCATATTCATATGAAATATGAAGAACGTCAAACAGTTTTTAGAATTGTCTTCAATACCCCTGTGAATAGAAAACAACTGAAATTACCAATCTTTCTTTCCCTGTGTAAAGCACTGGGAATAAAGCTCCAGGAGAATTACCCTAGATAATCTCCCTGGCCATGGAAAGCATGTACCGTAACCAGGGGCCTGTCTGCATCAGGTCAGGCTGCTGCTGCACTCTGATGGCCAGTATTTGGTTGAGATGCTAGTGAAAGGCAAGGCGTGGCATGCTGAGGCAGGGCCTAGTGCCAGCTTTTCCTCTTGGCCCAGAAGAATTAGGCTGCTTCCTGATGGGCTGGGCTTTCTTCTTATAGTAAGCATGGCAGGGATGAAACGTGCCATCATCCCCATCCCCAGGGCTTGGAAAGTCCCCAGCAGGGAGACAGGAAAGTCCCCTTCTTCCCTTTCTTCTAGCCTGAGGAAAATAAGGTTAAGCATACTAAAAGAACTCTTGATTTTCATTTAAAATATATTTATTTTTGAGATGAATAAATTTGGAATGATGCTAGAAATCAAAGAGAACATTGAACATATCATACCTGCTTTGCCTTTTTCTCCAGGTATTCCAAGCAAACCTTTTTCCCCTTTGTCACCTGAATAAAAACGATAGCAACCAAAATAAAATTAAATTAAAATAAAAGAAGAAAGGAAATAAGGAAGGAAGGAAGGAAACAGGGAAGGAAGGAGGAAACAAAGAAGGAAGGAAGAAAGAAATGGAAGGAGGACAGAAGGAAGGAAGGAGGGAGGGAGGAAGTTAAGGAGGGAGAAAGGAGTGAATTCACATCTAGAGTCAAAGCAGTTTTAAATTTTATTTGCAATATCTACAACTAATATCTCTAATATCTCTTGGTTTTTATAAATAATGTGATTTTCAATTGGCTACACAGGCACAACTAATTAAATGAGTCATAATTTATTTAGATTGAATATAGAATTCCAGCAGGGTTTGTGAGAAGCATTCGAATTTGTGTAACCTATGCTACTAATACTTTTTTAATAACGTGGCCCTCTGAACAAGGCTAATACAATTCTCAGCATGTTTTCAATTTTAAAAATATCATTGTTTTGTGAATCTCGATCAATTTGTTAGCACACTGCAGTGTCTTTGGACTTATTATGCCCCAAGTTATTCCAAGTGGCTTTGCCCTTGGATTTCCAAAACAAAACAAAACAGAACAAAAAACATATGTATTGTACTTTTTCAATTTAATTAGACAAATATTTACTATTTACTTACTCTATGAAAAACAAAAGACTGGGTACTTTGAAAGGATATACAGAGACATGACTTCAACCTATGACTTGAAGGAGTTTACAATTTTTAGAAGTGAAGTGATGTATGCAAATACTAATAATGCAAAGTCATGTCAAATATATTATACTGAAATAGCAACCTTGGTACTTTCCCTCTCTGTACTTCTTTATACGTAACTATTTTCTCACTCGCAGGTATCCACAAAATAATTCTCAGAGAAGCAGGATTTTTAAAGCAGAGAGAAAGAATAAAACACGTTAATTTTTTTTCAACTTCAAAATAAGCTCTTGAGGCCCACATCAGACGCAATAATTGAAAGCAAAAGCTTTTGATTTTCAGGAAGAAATGTTTGGCTGAGGTTCTTGAGAATCAAAAGGGAAGACCCTGACAGAAGTAAAATAGAGTTTATACTTCAATAGTGATCTGGAAAAAAAGAATAAGAAAGAACTCATGAGAGATAAATACAGGATGAAGGTCACCTAGGCTAGGTGTATGGGGCTTACCCTCACAGGAATGTGGTGTGGTCAGAGAATTGGTTATATGGCCCAGGGGGACAATGCAAAAGGGAATGGAGTTGGTATTAAGGTTCTGCCAAGCCTCATCTTTCACCAGAAACAGAGAAAAAGTGAAAGCCACTCTAAAATCCATAGGGTGTCCCATGTTGTATGCACTGAGGACACTCATTGGCTTTTCTCATCATTGTCTGATATGTACTTTTCCTTACATAGTTACTCTTATCATTCAGAAGAAGGCATGCCTGCTGGGGCCCCAAGGATTTGCTGAGCCTTCTAAACTGAGCCATGTGGACACTTTTCTTCAGAGTTGATGCCAGTCATTTGTGTGCTCCCCAAACAGAAGGTGGGGGTCCTTGAAGGCCAGAATACAATTTACACATGCAAGAGGAAGGCTTGGAACTTGTACTTGGAAGAAACGAGACAATGGTGAAATCTATACCAGTGGAACATGATACATATTGTGAGAAAGACATTGAACAGAGAGATAACATACTCTGAGAGGAAGGCAGAAGAGACAGTGCTTCTAGTGGAAGGGTAAAGGAAAGCTTAGCATTTGAGCTTTGCTATGAAAAGCTTCAGCAACTGAATGAAAGTGGGAACAAGGTCAGGTTCAAGGTACAGCAGAGGATATAGTTGGGCATGAACATATGTCAAATGCCCTACTCAGTAATATCAATCTGCTCACACCTTAGTTATATCCTGCAAATTCCTTACTTCTCTTATATATAAGTTGGAAAAAATAAGAATAGATTTTGAGATATTAATGGAAGAAAGGGAATATACATTTTACTAAGTACCCATCAATCATCAAGTACTATTCTGGATACCTTATACATATTATCACATTAAATCCTATGAACTAAGTGTTATCATTGTCTTTATTCTACAACTTGAAGAAATTGAGGATCAGAGAGGCAAAATAACTTGCTCAAGGACATCTAGCCATTAAATGGCAGTGCTCGTATTCCTGCCCAACCATTTCTGACTCCCCTTTCATGGTGCTTCCAAATGAGTTAACTAGTGGTTTAATGAAAAAAAGCAAGGTGTTTGAAAAATGTTATCAAAATTTGCAAAGAATAGCAGTCCTCATCACCATCAAAAACATTATGCACTTAAAAGATTGTATGACTATGGGTTTAATGTTTTGATTTTTTAAAACATTATCTTTTCTGCGCATGTGAATACCTTTTAATTCAACATAGATGGAACGTTGATTCCAGTTATGCTATGATCCTAGTTCTGGGCTAAGCTTTATAATGGACATAAAAGAAGCATAAATCGGGTGCCTTGGGCAAATGATGGGTTTCAAGGAAAGCAAAACACACATAAGAGAACAAAGAGATGAGACACTATCATGTACTAACAGAGTGAAGTAAATGAAAAGGCTGGCAGGAATTCAGAAAAAGAAAAGATGGTGTGGATCAGAGTGGAGAAGACTTCACTGAAGCAGTAGCCTTTAGCTAGAACTTAATAATATAGAAAACAGTTTCTTGAATTGGTATGTGACCTCTTTTTTTGAGAAGATGTAAACTCTGTGACTGCTTTTCAGTATTTTGACATGAATTCTTTTCATTTCATGACAAATGGGAACACCAAAGCAGTGTGGTGCAATGAAAGATCACGAAGGCTCCCCAAAATCAGGGTTTGAATCCTGGCTTTACCACTTACCGGCTACACATGGACAGGTTACTTAATTTCTCTAAGCCTCCTTTTCTTTATTTTAAAAGCAGAAATAATTAGCACCTAAAATTATGAGATCATTAAGGAGAATAAATTAGGTATAGTAATGTTTTCTTATAATGGGATCAGCACTGGGCTTGACTTACAGAGAATGCTCAACCAATGTTAACTTCTGTTTCCTGAATTTGAGTTACGGTAAAGGAATGCATGCCAAGTACTTAGCCAGCTTATGGAACATTTGAGCTTAGAATATCTACTTCACCAAAATAAATTGTGATTTAAAGTCATCCAAAAAACTGATTTTGGTCCATGAGTGGGACCATGTCTGTAATAACTGCCCGAAAGTTGAAGAATTAGAGGACACATTCAAACAAACAAACAAAAAAATCATAATGCTTTCAGCGTAAATGGATTATTGACCTTAAATAAAAGCATTTATTTTGCTATGAGATGGAATTTACCTATACTAAATCACTATTATTTCTTATTCCTAAAATGAAATATTGACATCTAGAAAGCTACCCTATCCATGCAAGTGACAACGTTAAGGTCAGCCTAGAAAGTTGAGATTAATCTGAGTCAGTAAAAAATTTAGAAAGGCAATCATAAAAATGAGGACAATACATTTCGAAGTACAGATTAAAAATGAAATTAATCCAAGCAAGCTGGATCATTGTATCTCCATTTTAAAAAATTCCAGGACATGCTCACAAATTTGATGGCATATCTCTAGAGGAGGAGAAAATCTCAGTAGCTAATGGTGGAAATCGATATTAAGGAAAAGTGGTACTTATAGGAATACGGAGTAGTAAAGAGAGACAAACTGTAAAAAGTAGTAAGTTTTATTAGGCAGTTTTTCATGCTTAATGCAACAAACATCGAGAAAGTGTCTATAATATATAATAGTCATTAAGATAAATAATGCTAGGGTTAAATACTAGGGTCCCGACAGAGCTTATTTTATTTAAACAGACAAACCCAGTGAACTTTTCACTCATTTGTTCTCCTAAGAAGTTCAGAGTCTATGAGGGGAAACAGAGAAGCTAATCAGATATGACAGTGAGTACAGTGATAAAGGTATGTATTAGGTGCTATATACCTGAGCCTTACCAGAGGAATTAGCATGAAGTAAATAAGGTTAGTTAACCCTATCATTTCCACACTATTACTTTTTCAACATTTCTGGATGTTCATCCACTTTGGGGCTCAGCTAGTCATACTAAAAACTCTTGAGCCTTACTTGTCTTCATCATCTACTATGTTCCCAAGTTACGTAGTCTTATTGTATTCAAGGATTAAGACTGTGTTTAAGATCATTAGCTTTAACTCTTCTAGATGGAATCCCATCAAGACTTACACATCTAAATCCAGGGAAGTGCAAAATCTAGAATGATCATTAAAAAAGAAATTCTTCAATTCTGGACTTATTCATGGCAGCGACTTACCTTCTCCCTCCACTTCTGCTATCTCCACAGAGCAATACAAGACATAGATGAGATCTTAATCACATTTAGCACAGCTGCATCTCAAAAATTCTGAAGTCCAACATCCCACTTTCTGGCTATACCTTTCTATCTCTTTAATCACTGGTTTAAGGAAGTTGATACAGATAGGGACAGATCCATGATGCATTTTATCTGAAGCTTATACAATTTGAAGGGACTTCTTTGAAAAAAGATATAAAATTAAAAATGGAAAAGTGGTTGTAAAAATGAATATCTATCATAAGAAATAAAAACACATCACTAAATTTAAAAGTAGACCAATGACACATTACAAAATTCACTAAACATCATAATATTTTAATCAATAAATGAATTATTGTGCCTTGAAAATGCTTCTATTCATAATTATTAGCTATGTATGTTTGGCTGCATTCATATTGCTACTTTATCTGTCCACAAATTTCTAATATCATTTTTAAGAGATGATAGAGGGATAATGTAGTCAGATGATAATCTTTCCCTTAGCACAGTTAACCAAAAATTATTTTATTAAACTTTGCTTACTGAAAAAAACCACAAAGATAAGTTTGCCAACACAAAGATTCAGCTTGATGACTTTGTACAGAATAAAATACCCATATAACCAATACCAAGATCCTCAAGCAGCCGCTTTTGTGTCATCTGCAGATTATTATAGTCCTCCTTTCTAAAGATCACCATACTGACTTAGAACTGTGTTACAAGTTTTCAAGCTATAAATTTTTCATGTTGTTGAAATTTCTATAAATAGAACCATTTGGCATATAGGTTTTTTCTGTATAGAATATTTTCCCCAATACTGTGTCCACATCTTCATTCTTTTTTTGCCTATTGAAATAGTATATTTATTTCCATCGTATGGTGAAGCAAAGTATGAGAGTTTCAGTTGTTCCACATCCTTGTCAACACTAGATATTGTCAGTTGTTTTTATTTTAGCCATTTTGGTTAATATGCAGTACTATCATAGTTCAGTCAAATTTCCATCACCCTGATGAGGTTGACACTTTTTAATATATTTATTGATCATCTGAATATGTTCTTTTGTTAAGTGACTATTCTTTTGACCTTTTTTATTCTTTTGGGTTGTCAGTTATTTTTCTCACTGATTTGTATAATCTCTTTGTATGTTTTACATATAAGCCCTTTATTGAATACAAAGGTAGCACATAGCCAACTCTGTGGTTTCCCTTTTTGTTCTCTGAGAAGTATCTTTTAATGAATATAAGCTCTTTATTTTATTTTATTTTTGAGATGGAGTCTCACTCTGTTGCCCAGGCTGGAGTGCAGCAGCGTGATCTTTGCTCACTGCAATCTCTGCCTCCCTGGTTCAAGTGATTCTCCCACCTCAGGCTCCCAAGTAGCTGGAATTACAGGCATACGCCACCATACCCAGCTAATTTTTGCATTTTTAGTAGAGATGGGGTTTCGCCATGCTGGCTAGGCTGGTCTCGAATTCCCGATCTCAGGTGACCTGCCTGCCTCGGCCTCCCAAAGTGCTGGGAGTACAGGCGTGAGCCACTGCATCTGACCAGAAGTTCTTTATTTTGACAGACTTCAATTTGTTAGTTTTTCTTACTTGGTTAGTCTTTGTCATATCCTGTTTAAAAATGTATTGGTTACCATATGATCAAAAATATAGACCTCTATATTAACTTCCAGAGGCATTATTGCTTTACCTTTCAAATTTAGGTCTCTCAGATTTGGGTTTACCACCAAATTTAGATCTATAAACCATTGATTTTAGGTACAGTGTTAAGTATGGGATCGAGATTATTATTTTTATACATGAATAACCAATAACGCAGTACTATATATTGATTAGCTTGTGACTTCCATTACAAAATAGTATCAACTTTGCATAAATCAAGTTTGGTAGTCTGTTTCTGGATTCTTCCTATTAATTCATTTGTCTGTCTCTTCATGAAATTACACTATTCTAATGATTCAGTTTCCTAATCAATGTATAAACTCAAACTCAGTAATTTAAGTCTTCTACCTTTGTTTTATTTTTCATTTTTTCAAGATTGTCTTGGGTATTCTTGGTCATTTTCATTTACACATACATTTTGATTTGGCTTATCAATTTCTAAAAGAACACTTCTAGGAATTTTTTTTTTTTTTTTGAGATAGAGTCTCACTCTGTTGCCCAGGCTAGAGTGCAGTACTGGGATCTCGGCTCACTGCAACCTCTGCCTGCCAGGTTCAAGTGATTCTCCCACCTCAGCCTTCCAAGTAGCTGAGATTACAGGCATGCACCATCACACCAGGCTAATTTTTGTATTTTTAGTAGAGATGGGGTTTCACCATGTTGGCCAGGCTGGTCTCAAACTCCTGACCTCAGGTGATCCATCTGCCTTGGCCCCCAAAAGTGATAGGATTAAAAGCATGAGCCACCACGCCTGGCCCACTTCTGGGATTTTGATTGAGATAGCATTGAGTCAATGGATCAATTTGGGAGAGAACTGGCAGATCAACAATATTGAGTCTCTGAACCCATTAACATAGTTTTACCTTCATTACCTTAGATATTCTTCAATTTCTTTCATTGTCATTATGTGGAGTTTATTGTGGAGGGCTTGTAACTTTTGTTGGATTCATTTTTACATATTTACTTATTTTGACACTATTATAAATGGTCTCTTTTTAAATTGTTTCTATGTAGAAACAAAATTGATTTTTGTATATCAAGCCATCTAAAAAAGGTATCAATACAAATAGATTATCTATAGATTCTTTTGTACTTTCTAAGTATACAATTATGTTCTCCACAAATAATAATGCTCACATTCCTTTATTTTCAATTATTATGATTTTTTCTTTCATTTTTTGCTATGGTTAGAACCTCATGCATAATGTTGATTAGAATTGCTGATAGAGGGCTATGCTAATTTAATTCCCAGTCTCAGGAGATAAGTGTTCAGTATTTTATTATGGAGTATCATTTTTAAGTAGATTTTTGTTGTTGTTGGTATTCCTTTACAAATTATGTTTCTTTTTATTTCTAATTTGCTAATAGTTTTTAAAAACATGAATAGGTATAGGTTTAATTAAGTGTTTTCTGAAGTAGTATTTCTGGAGTTCTAACTGGGAATATGGGGGCATTTCCTGGGTCACTCCTCTTTGACAGGCCTTGAATATGAATCCTGTTTCAGTAACTTTCTGCTCAAGCCTCTTAGCCACTTAGGGCTGCCCCACTTATGAACTGGTGAATGACTTGGAAGGAAGGAAGTACAGAATGCATCACTTGCCTTAGTATGATTCCCTTCTCCTCCAGATCATGGCCTTTAAAGTTCTATTCATTTTGGTTGCATTGTCATACCTTCAAATATGTAGTTAAATTTTTTTTTGGACCCAGCTAGTCACACTTAGCAGAAGGATTAATGTAAGGCAGGCAAATCCCTTATGGCCTATAGCAGAAGTCTGAATTTTGTCTTTATTAGTAGTAGTGTCAGATTTTTCTTTCAGCATTATAACTTGTTATTGGTAATATATGTCAATTAATAATATTGTCAATCTTGAGAATATACTCTATAAAGTAGTTTTCATATATAAGCTGTTAGATTTGGAAACTTTTTTTCCCACAGACTAGCTCTGGCCCTGTATATTTCAAACATTGCTTCTTTTCCACAACCTGCACATTTCGTGGGCTGCATGCCCCAGGACACATTGATATGATGATCTGAACTCTGGCTCAGCACTTTGCATCCTGGCTTTGGATAGAGCTGCATAGTAAGTGGTAGGAGTATTCTTGGAATCTATTTCTACACTGGAATTGCTAGCAATAAGTATAAATGGAAGTCACATCAAACTATGTAAAGATATCTCATTAACTCCAAACTAAACGTTTCTCCCTCAAGCTCCTCTTAGCTAGCTCCCAAGATTCTTGTACCCACTCCAAAACTGCCCAGTATAAGAAGGATGATGAGGGAAGCTGGAGCAGAAGGAGAGAGCAGTCTTAACCTGTGCTTTTTCAATGGGCAATATCACTTAAGGATGCACAAGTTAGTTTTTAGGAGATGGAATTGTACACTTTTAAAAATATACGAAGCACAAACTTACACAGAATACCTAAATAAATATATCATCCATGGGTAGTATTAAAAATTCATGGGGAAGGGCAATTAGAAAAGAAATATGTCTTAAAAGCCTTGCTAGGGGAGTAGTAACTTTAAAAAATGTTAAGGAGCACTATTTTAATCATTTGAGGTGAATCTGTCTTACTTCACAAATTTTATCGAGGTATATGACCATGTGAACCCATTGCTGTGGCTTTTATCTGCGTCTTGGGAAGGACTGAAACACGTGAGGACTCTTCATGGTAAAACCATCACAGACACACACTGCGGCAGGACTTCTGAACCATGGGAAGCTCACATGGCTCTTCCCCAGCTATAAGGATTTCAACCACAGGGAAATACACAATATAACCCACCAGATCAGAAACACCCATAGCAATTTCTCTTCAGTGGCACTGCCTTTCATCCCTGTCTCTGAATGCAGGCTGAAGGGAATATCTCAAATGAGTGAGTTGGAGAGTGGAGAAAGAGGGAGTACTGAGCCACAGGATGAGAAGAGAGAGGCCACAGCCTAAGCTCAGACTACAGTCTGTCAACCTGCCTGCAAGGACATACTGCTGGACAAGTAAGCCACATGCTTAGTTATGCAGCTGCTCAAGCATTTACAAAAAGATGGAGGGTACATCAAGGCTACAGAAATTATATTACCCATGGGACTGAACTTCCCCTAATCTTTTTTTGTAGAAGCATCTCTTGCATCTCTCTCTAGTGCCTTTTGCCTATTTCCATAATGTTACTATTCTTCAAGACCTATGTCTGTTCTTTTGCATATCAATCTTGCCTTACTCTCCAATATGAGTCCTGGAGTAGTCATATTATTCAGTATTATAATTATTTTTTTTTCTTTGAGATGGAGTCTCACTCTATCTCCCAAGCTGGAGTTCAGTGACATGATCTTGGCTGAATGCAAACTCTGCCTCCCAGGTTCAAGCGATTCTTGTACCTTAGCCTCCTGAGTAGCTGGGATTACAGCCATGTACCACCACACTGAGTTAATTTTTGTATTTTTAGTAGAGATGGGGTTTTGCCATCTTGGCCATGCTGGTCTTGAACTCCTGACCTCAGGTGATCCACCCGTCTCAGCCTCCTAAAGTGTTGGGATTACAGGCATGAGCCACTGTGCCGGGCCTCTAATTCTTTTTAAGAAAGTTCTATCTTCCTGAATAGTCTATGAAATCTCTTGGAATAAAATTATATGTTCATTCAGTTTTATATCTCTAAACTAAGTAAAACAATGCTTGCTTAAATTATTGAATATCAGGAGCAATTAGAACCTGCTACCATTGTGGGGCTTTGTGAGATGAGGATAGGGAAGGAATGCTTAAACAATACAGAGGTGACTATCTCTGTTTTCTAATATTCAGGCTTTAATGATGTATAAGATCAGGGACAGGTGCGATGGTTCATGCCTGTAATCCCAGCATTTTGGGAGGCCGAGGTGGGCAGATCACTTGAGATCAGGAGATAGAGACCATCTTGGCTAGCACAGTGAAACCCCTGTCTCTACTAAAAATATAAAGAAACAGCTGGGCATGGTGGTGGGCACCTGTAGTCCCAGCTACTTGGGAGGCTGAGGCAGGAGAATTGCTTGAACCTGGGAGGCAGAGGTTGCAATGAGTCGAGATCCCACCACTGCACTCCAGCCTGGGTGACAGAGTGAGACTCCATCTCAAAAAAAAAAAAAAAAAAAAAAAATCAGGACATGACTGAAAACAAATGGGTATCCACATATATGCTCCAAGTTTCTATCCTGTTAATAGATCATAGGCACAGAATTTTTGGTTAATCCACTCAGATTAAAAAAGAAAATTTTACTGTCCTCTGAGTACTTTGTATTTTATTAATAATTGTGTATCATTTTGATCATAGCAAGGATTTTTAGCCAACAAGTAGATCCTAGGAGATTATTCAGTATAAAGACTATCAGACCTTGATGCTTGATTCTGTTTCCAAAATCTTGTTTCATTTTTTTTTTTGAGCTGTGAGATATATTGCTTATATACGGAAGGAAGAGAAAAACTATGAAGACAGAATTATTAATTTAAAAGAAGAAAAAGGAGACATTTTCATGATACAAAACACCTTAAAACAATTAAGGGTATCCTTAATTTGCTTTATTTATTTATTTATTTTAGAGACAGGGTCTTACTCTGTCACCCAGGCTGGAGTGCAGTGGTGTGATCATGGTTCACTGCAGACTCAAACTTCTGGGCTCAAACGATCCTCCTATGTAGTTGGGACTATGGTTGTGTGCCACCATGCCCAGCTAATTAATTTTTTTTTTCTTTTGTAGAGACTGGGTCTTGTTCTGTTGTCCAGACTGATTTTGAATTCCTAGCTTCAAGGTATCCTCCTATCTTGGTCTCCCAGTGTTGGGATTACAGGTGTGAGCCATTGCACCCAGCCTCAATTTGCTTTGAATTGCAACTGGAGAATAGTAAGATGCAACTTACCCTTCTTGCCAATGGGCCCAGTCTTGCCAATATTGCCCTGATCTCCTATATCACCCAGTTCTCCTTTAATTCCTGAAAAGCAAACATGTTATCTTTTTATCATAAGGTTTTATCTTCCCTTGAAACGTGGCTAATGTGATATTCACTTGAAAGAAATACCAAAAAGTGTATCCTTCTGCCAGTGATAGCTAGTATATATCCCGTGCTCTATTGTCTAGTTTAACAGACTTATAGTATATGTATTAAAATTAACATGTGAGTGCTATGAATATATACTATGGACATGATGATATTAAAATACTTGCTGATGTAGTATTTCTGGAAGGACTATGGCAGAGGATGTTTAGAAGAAAGGTTAGAGAAGGGCCGGGTGAAAGTATTCTTGACTCAATTCTGGTTTTTTTCTTCTTTAGTTACATTCTGTCTTCCTTTTGGAATTCTATTTCTTCTCTCTTTTAAAACAAGATTTGACAATCGTGCCACTTAAAAACAGGGCGGGGAACGTGCAGTCATAAAACCTAATGATCAAAGAAACATCAGACATGGTCCTGCTGAATTTTCTTTCAAAAAACTACGGTCAGGAATCACTGAGCTCTTCCAATATTATTTCTTTTTATAAAGATCTAAAAAAAAATTGCCTATTAAAAATCTTTATTTTCTAAAAATAATTTTGTAATTGACATTCATATTTATAGACAGGTTTAAGTCAGCATTTCCCAAATTGAGATCTTACAGGTCTGTGAATCTCTCTTCCTTTTAAATTATTCAAGATTTAAAAATAAGTGGTCTAGGGCAGCCCTCTTTTCACAGTTGACGAGAAATATTTTAAGTGTTCAGAAGGTGCACACAAACACATCACAACCCAGAAGCTATATTTTGGTAAGGCCAATGCCCAGCTTTGTGAGTGAAGACACTTCCGAATCACCTCTGTGTTACTCTCTTCATGTTTAATCCCACTTCTCCCATACCCCACCATTTCCCCACTGTGTTATTCTTTTGTATTATGAAAAGGGCGGGGGGCAGGGGGGAAATTAAAGAAATAAAGAGATCTTGGGGAAAGATGAATAGATCAATGAATCAGGTAGCTCTTTTTGTTTCTTTTTATCTTCCTCCTTAAACTCTACGCCAGCTTAAAAAAAAATGCTGCTTAGCAGTAGCTTTAGAAGGCAGACACAGGTATGAACACAGCTCTATAACACATCATTTCTTAATATTCTCAGAGACTGCTTTTCCCTGGGGCTCCCAGTGTCCCACACCAGCCAGCCCTAAGAATGCAACTTGAGAAACTCAGAGTCTTGTTGACAGGTAATCTCAGAGGGGCATTCAGATGGTGAGTTAATTCATGTGCGAAATATATTTCAGGCATTGTTGGGGCAGAGGGCATTATGAGAGCTGCTAATTTCCAGGGCAAGGGCCAGGAGAGAAAGAAGAGCAATTATGATATTAAAATGTCAGTTTCACATCATTTTAGTTACCTTTCGGCCCCACGCGTCCCACTTTGCCATGCTTTCCCTCTTCTCCTGGATCTCCTTTTTCACCATTATCTCCTTTTGAAACAGAAAATGAGACATAATGAAGCATCTCGAATAGTTACATGACCACATTCTCCCAGGGGAAGGTGGAGATGGTTACACTCCTTCCCTCAGCTCAGTGCTTGCCTCACAACCAGCTGTGGGTATGGACATATGTTCACATGGACTTGACACTCAGGTGAAAGGAAGAAACTTCCAGTATATTTTATTTTTTACTTTTCTCCACATCCAACTCTATGTTTGAAGAAATATCCTTGTTGCCGAATTGAGATGTTTGGCCTGACAAATCTTTATTCTTGCTGTAGACTCTAGCAAATTCTTGATGGACAATAAACATAAAACTTACACACACACACACACACACACACACACACACAGAGGTACACATAACTTATTACTCTCTGACTGCATGCTTGGGAACTCCAAAATTGTAGGCATGACCTAGGAAGCTAAGAACAGGAGACTAGGATGGGGAAGCCACAAAGCAGTTTTCTGTGAGTGGCAACAGTCTTAATCATAGGCAACTGTAGCTCCAGCACTTCGAAGAATTAAAGATTGAATGAATGGTTTAATGAACGATGCCCAGACTGAGACTCAGGGGTCTTGGATTTTAATGTCATGTTAGTCACTGATGGGTTGAACAAATCTTCAACAGGCCAGTGATTGAGTTTATTGACTTTGGACTAGGACAGATTTGACTCAAGTCTCAGCTCCACCACAAACTATCTGGAGAAATTTGAGCACAGAATTCACTTTTCTCTCCAGCAAATAGATCTAATAACACCTACTGGAGTGGGCTTTTAGGTAGGTCAAATGAGACAATAGACATAGAACACCTGGGATACAATTAGTGCTTAGCAATGATGGCTGCTGTTTTTGTTTCCTTTATGCTTCCTTTCCTAAATGTGGGGATAGTATCTGCTCTCCACACCTCACTCAGTTGCTTTAGGATCAACAAGGTGAGCATGTGAATGTGCTTTGAAAACAAAGAGCACAACATACACGATATTATGACCAGACACCTGCATTATCACCACAGCAATCTCAGGGCATGAAAAAGCCCTGTCCATCAGCAGAGGAAAGGAGGAGAAACAAAACCATCTAAAGACAAAAATGAAGTTCTTGGGATTAGACAATTTGAGTGTGAGAAACTTGTGTTGTTCATTGATTTATCCAGGAAAAAAACACCACCAGAGATTTTCCCTCTTTTTATTTTTATTTTTTCTGAGTGCAGAATGTTGAGATTTTAAATGAAAGCAAGCACAATGTATGGAAGAGTTGGATTTCCAGGTTGTGAGATTGATCAGACATTGAAATACTTCACAAAGGAAGCTATAAATGCCTCCTAGGATGGTTTTCAAAAAAGAATGCACAGGTGATATCTGTGGTCAGACCAGAGGGGAGAATTAGGTGAACTAGATGACATTTTTCTTCTTTTTCTTTTCTTTTCCTTTTCTTTTCCTCCCTCCCTCCCTCCCTACCTCCCTCCCTTCCTTCCTTCCTTTTTTCCTTCCCACTATCCTTCCTTCACACTATTCCTTCCTTCTTTCTCTCTTTCTTTCTGACAGTGTCTTTCTTTGTCACCCAGGCTGGAGTGCAGTGGTGTGAACACAGCTCATTGCAGCCTCAACCTTCTGAACTCAAGTGATCCTCCTGTAGATGACATTTTTCTAGCTAAAGTTAACAGTGAATATCTATTGAGCAATTATAAAGTCAGTCAAGCACAAGCTAAGGACTTGACATATAGTCATCATAGCAATTCTAGGAGATGGAAACTCTTATTGCTCTATTTTATGAATGAAAAAAGATGAGACTATGTGGTTAAGTTGCTTGCCTATTGTCATAGAGCTTTTTAGTAGTCAAATAGGATTCAACAACATGTACATTTCTATCCCTCTAGAATCCTCATGGTACACAGTTGTATCTTTTGGCCTAGGTTCTGTGACTCTTAGCAGATAGTGGATTTTACAGAATTTGGCATTCTGTCAAATTTTTCAGGGAGAAGAGGGGAGTTGCAGAAAGAGTGATAGTTTTTGTTTCCTTTTATACAAGAAAGATAATGGGAGAAAAGAAAAAACCCAACTTATTCCTTAATGACTTTATTCACAGGAAGTGTTTCGTTGGGATAGGGATAGGGTAGCATAACTGAGACAACACTTCGCCATTCACTGAGGGACTTTGGGAAGTCCTTTAACTTTTCTGAGCTTTTTTTCATGCATTCATAGAATAGACAAAAATTACATTTTTTTTCCCCAGAGGGTGTTTAGCAAAGGTAAAGCTAGAAAATATTTTCCTTCAGGAAGTCCTTTCTAACACTCCCAGACTGGGTTAAATTCTCCCTCTAATTACCTTTGTGGCTAATATAAAATAACACTTTATACCAAACGTGTTGGTGTATCTCCACTTATCTCTTACATCTCCCTGTGACCCAAAGCATGGTGGTATCATAAGTGATTTATTCTAGCATCTCCAGAATTTAGCACAGTGCCTGGCTCTGGTGTTTAATAAATGTAGTTGAACTGAGTACACTTTGTGTGAACCCTAAGACATTCTACAAATATAATAATACTGTTTATCAAATACTTTGTGCCAAAAATGTTCTCAGCACTTGACTTACAATCTATCATTTGATTCCCACAGCAAAGCTTTGAGATGTGTACTATCCTTTGCTCCATTTTACAGAAGAGGAAATGGGGTCACAGAGAGGTTAAGTAACATCCAGGTCACATAGCTCATAAGTGGTAAAGCCAGGATTTAAACCAGGGTCATCTGTCCTCCTAGCCCATGTTCTGAACAAGCTGGATGATTTAGAGCAAATTCCTGCCTTAGCATTTCTGGGTCTTGGATTGCTCTTCTGTACAATGGGACTAGTGATGC
This sequence comes from Trachypithecus francoisi, assembly GCF_009764315.1. Classification (NCBI taxonomy): domain Eukaryota; kingdom Metazoa; phylum Chordata; class Mammalia; order Primates; family Cercopithecidae; genus Trachypithecus; species Trachypithecus francoisi. The sequence goes on along the minus strand of NW_022681472.1, from coordinate 73,825,065 downwards.
GCGTCCTGCTCATGAAAAGGCAAGATCAAAAACAAGCATGTATGTGAAGCCCTTTGAGAATCAAAATGCCACACAGATGTGACTTACTGGTGCCATTATTCTTTCTCCTTCCTTCTTCCCCTTCTATAAGCTTTCCCATTCATTTTCAAGCAAGTGTCTTAACTGGAGGCAGCCAGTTGAGTGACTTAGTCATCTACTGCTCCCTGGTGGCTATTGATGGAGATCTGGGAGGGTGAAATAGGATTATTTATTATTCTTTGACCCATGTGACTGCATTACAGGCTGGTGGCCAAGCAGGCTGCGGGCAGAGATGAAGCAAACAACTTGAGTTCTAGCCTTCAGCGTGGGTCCTGGGTTTGTTTGATCTTTGGTACTTGCTTTAATGAGAACAGAAGGGAGATGTAAAAACAAGCTTTGGCTAGGGCCCCCCCATCTGGCTCACAGTTGTTTGTTTTTATATTTATTAGATGAGTAGGACAATTTGGACTATTTTACTTCATTTAGAAATAGCCACTTGTATTTGAAAATTAAGTGAAAAGCTATAAACTGAAATGAATTAATTTCAATTTTACAAAAATGATTTGCTTTGCTCACACCCCCTCTCCAAGCCACCAGCATAATTCCAACAGAGTACACATTTGACTACATTTTCTTAGATAGGACTTTCCCCCCGCAATTAGCAAAAAATCTTTTAAAATTGAATTCTAGTTGGAACCCAGACCAGCACCCTTTACTCAAAGGAAATACTTATTGAAAAGTTGTGAATTGTTTTGGAGATGCTAAAAATAATTAATTAAAGTCCTTTTCCCATTGTCAAAACAATCTTATAGACTGGGGAGTTGTTAGCAACCTTTCTCCTGATCAGTCTTAGAATTGAATGGGATAGGCTGGGCACAGTGGCTCACGCCTGTAATCTCAGCACTTTGGGAGGCTGAGGCGGGTGAATTGCTTGACGTCAGGAGTTCAAGAACAGCCTGACCAACATGGTGAAACCCCATCTAAGAATATAAAAATTAGCTGGGCATGGTGGCAGGTTTCTGTAATCCCAGCTACTCGGTAGGCTGAGCAGGAGATCACTTGAACCCAGGAGGTGGAGGTCGCAGATTGTGCCACTGCACCCCAGCCTGGGTGACAGAGTGAGACTCCGTCTTAAAAAAAAAATAATTAAAATAAAAGAATTGAATGGAATAGGTGGTATGTTGTGCTTTCTTAACAAGGCAAGAACTCCTGCCTAAAATATATCCTTCCCACTCCTACTTACAGTTTCTTCCCATCTATGCCAATTGCATCCTCACTGTTGGAAATTTCAGTAGTCATCAATTATGCCCCATACCTCTTACATACATAACATGTACCAGTAGAGTCATAAAACAGACCGCTCCCTAGTACTTTTACTTCCCCAATCTCAACCTCATCACTTCACTGAAATCTTCAGGCCTCATTGGGACCTGCTATTGTTTGCCTTCTCCCCATTCACCCATTTAACATTCCCTTGGTGCCTTCACCTACCCAACCTGCCTATTCCTGGCTATCCTGAATTCTTTCAAGTCAGCCACTTCTGCACAGCTTTCCCTAAGGTAAAGAAAGTGCAATGCCTTGGTTAAGAGCACTCTGGAACAAGCCATTTTGTTTCTTCAAATCTCAGTTTTCTCGTCCATAAATGGAGAGAATAGTCCCAACCTCATAGGATTGCTGTAGATTAATGGAGACAGTGGATGAAAAGTGTTCAGCACCATGCCTGGCTCAGTTGGTAAACTCATGAGTGTCTGCTTTAATGAGAATAGAAGTAGATAAGTGATTATTTCTTCATATTCACTACCTCAATCTCTATTATATAATCATTACTTACTCTTTTACTTGGCTGTATGTTTTTCTACCCTTTATTGTAAAACTTTTTCACATAATTAAAGATAAAAACCCATTACTGAGATTTACCAATCTGCACATTGTCATTGCTTCATGTATTTATTTTTGCTATATATTTTTAAAAAGTAAATTATAGACATGAACATATCTCTCTTAAGTACTTCAGTGAGTGATTCTAAAGAGTAAGAACAAACTCCCATATAAACATATTATCGTTATATCAATCTTGCTTTTTAAAGGGCTGTAGGCATTTGAGAAAGTCACCTTGATAGACTTCTGTGATCTTGTTCATCTCAAGCCCACATTGCTGTGCTATATATAATCTCATACAAGGAAGAAATGAGTACTTAGAAGAGAAGTACACGTTCAGAGGAGTAAGCCTAAATCCTCTGAAAAATCATGACAAATAATTCCATTTTCTCTTCTGAAAGAACTAATAGATCAAGAAACTGCCTTGGACAGAGTTGTTGGAAGAATAAAAATTTCCACTGGTGATTCACAGAAGGGAGTCATTCCTGGAAAGTTAGGATGACATATTGATGAAGCCCCGGAGAGGGTCCTGACCTTGCATATTCAGGAGTCAAATCTTAATCACATTGCTTCTCAGCCCTGTGAACTTAGCTATGATATTTAAACTCTCAGTGCTCCCATTTTCTTATCTATAATTGGAAATAACTAGAATGCTTACCTGTTCTAGAGTCTCCCATCCTGGGGGTTGCTCCCTCACTCTGAGACCCATGCTACTTCGATTTACTTTAATAACTTTGTGATAGAAATTTAGGGGAAGCTTTCTTTGTATTTCTTTTAATAAAAACATAAAAAGCAAGCAAGCATGGATTTTGAATGAAGACTGATTTGTAGACATTATAGGTTTGCAACCATCATTGTTGTGAGGCAGGTTATCTGTGGAAAACGGAGGCCCAGACCCTGGCAACGTTGCTCAAGAACAAATAAACAACAGTGTGCTTCTCAGGAATAGAAAAAATATAGTACATGATAGTGGGGCAAGGGTCTTCTAAGAGATTTTTCTGAGATTCTATCTAATATGGTTTGGCTGTGTTCCCACTCAAATCTCATCTTGAATTGTAGCTTCCACAATTCCCATGTGTCATGGGAGGGACCTGGGGAAAGATAATTGAATCATGGGGGCAGGTCTTTTCCATGCTCTTTTTGTGGTAGTGAATAAGTCTCATGGGATCTGATGGTTTTATAAAGAGCTCCTCTGCACATGCTTTCTTGCCTGCTGCCATGTAAGACGTCCCTTGCTCTTCCACCATGATAGCGAGGCCTTCCCAGCCATGTGGAACTGTGAGTCAATTAAATGTCTTTCCTTCATAAATTACCCAGTCTTGAGCATGTCTTTATTAGCAAGGTTAGAACAGGCTAATATGGTATCCTAACATAATCTTATGTTGAATGTGCAGGAAATGAGATTTTTCTTACAAAACGTTAGCACTTTTCCTAACACATTTAAAGCATTCAAAAATGTTGTTTATTATTGGCTTAAAGTAAGGATATGGTTTAAAAAGAACCAACTGCATCTTAGTCTGTAGAAAATTACGTGTCTTTAAGGGGAAAAGCTGTCTCAGGAAGAGTCTGATAAGAAAGATAGCAACTCCTTACAAAGAAGCGATTTGCCAAGGAACTCCACCTTTAGGAACCATGTGTGTATTGGCAGACAGGGCACTCATTCAAGTTGCCTCTGAAAGCTCAGAACAATGGACAAAATAGGAATTTTATAGTCACACGTACTTAGGCTCAACTCCTGAATTTACTGTCTAACAGCTATTTAATCTTATACTAAATAATTTATACTTACATTTTAATGTAATAGATAACTGAATTTAATAAATTATTTAATTTTAATAATTTTATTAAGTAATTTGTCAAATTATTTGATAAATTATTTAAACTTACATTAAATCTTACACTAAATAATTAACCTTCCTGCTTTAGTTTCCTATCCGGGAAAATGGGGATGATGACCCTTTTCTCATGGAGTTACCTAAAGATTAAGTAAGATTATGGATGGTAAAATTCATCAAAGAGCCCCTTGCATGGAATGTGCTCTCACTGATGCATAAATATTGCAACCATAGTGAGCGTTTTTTGCTTTCATTTTCTTGGTATCCACTCCCTGGGCTTCAGGTAACAGCTCCACAGTTTTCTGTAGGAAATCACACTTACTCATTCTCAATCCATATGGTTTAGACCGTATCCATAATAATTCATTCAGCAATTCACGTGTGACCCAATAAGAGCCCACGAGTCTCATTTTGAGGATTTTATTTAGAACTTTCAAAAATGGAGACTTGCTTTTTCTGCAGGAGTCTCAGAGAGGATAGACTATCATTGAAGAATCCAAATCTATTTTGACACCATTAAGAGAGAACCCACATTACAGTCATTATAGAGGAAAGCAGAATGGTGTGAAGACTCCGCCCAGAAGACGTGACTCGAGCAGCTGGACCTAACTCAGTTTGAATCCCCTCCTGTTACGTGAGTCTATGAATTCCCCTGCTTTTCTCTGTGTGTTTGGTTGACCAGTGTAAGTTTGGTTTGTGTTGACCTCTGTCACTTGGCAACACAAACTTCTGTACTAATACAACCACTTGATAATGATTAGGAGAGGTTCCTTCCCAGGAAGAGGTCAAAGCTTCAGGAGAAGATGGACAAAAAAGCAGATAATTACTGTGATAAATGCTGACAGTCACTGCTGTGGGACCACAAAGGAGGAAACACCTAACCCTACCTGCCCACACGTCAAATTCTCCACTATCCTTTGTCAAAAAGAAGTAAATAGGATCCTTTAGACTGAGCTCCACCAGAATAAACTTACATTATAAGGTAAATACAAAGAAAATAAGCTAAAATACAAATTTGTCCTTATATGAGGGCAAGCTGGTGCTAAAATATCTTTGCCAATAAAATTTTATATGGATTTTTGTCTTCTGTTGAACTCTTTGGACCTCATCAGTTCAGCTCACGTGTTACCTCCTTTCCCAAGGAGTCTTCTCAGTACAGATTTTCCTAGCTCCATCTCCCTCTTCAATGGTCAGAACTAAACTAACTCCCTGGAGGGTAATCCCCTCTCACTTTACAGCGTCCTATTGCATCGTGTTATAGGTGATAAGACAGGTCAGGGATGATAGACTTTATTCCTAGCATTTGGCACAGAATCTGAGAATCTGTAAATAGGTGATTGCTCAATAATTGTTTTCAAAATAAAAGGAGTAACACCCTTAAAGACAAGGTAGATAAATGTGAGCTTAATGACAATACAGTCAAATGAGTTTGTAATTGATTGAAATGTCTTTCTCAATAATGGCTGATTAATGGATCGACTCCAGCCTGCTGGGAGGTCTGTGCTGATGGCCAATAATCTCATAAGGCAGCCTAGGCGGCAAATACACACACCACTGCCTCTACTGCTTCTGTCCACTCCATATTCTTGTTTCTTCTTCCAATTTACCTTTGTCTCTCAATATTACAGTCATGGTCTAATTTCCAAGGCTCGGTACCCAAATCAGCTTCCTCACTCTCATCTTGATTCTTAATTTTCATATGTTCACCCTGTCTTTCTTTTTCCTCCCATCCCTGCTGTTGTTATTTTATGCCTTCCTGTCTTTATGCTGTAACCCTTTTCCTTACAGGTGATTCCTAAAGATTTTCATTGATGTATCTCAAGTGCCTAGATTAGTGTCTGTTCAATAAATACTTCTTCAAATATTGGTTTCCTTGAATCTGAACTTTACTTTTCCCAACTATCTTGCAAATTAATCTTTATTAAATCATATTTTCATCATACTACTGCCTAATTCAAAATGTTTCAACAGTTCTTCTGTGTTTATAGGCCACTTCAAACTAATTAGTCTAGTATGTGAATCTTCACAGGCTGGCATCAATGGAACATTCCCACATTATTTTCTGACATTCTGATAAATGGCTAATTTATATACACTCATTACAATCCAGGAGTTTCTCTGCTGCATAACCTTCTATTCCTGTCCAATCTGTTTATGCATTGTTCATCAAAATGTCTTTCAGTTCCCACCTCCATTGAAAAACATTTTTCTTTCATTTGCAATTAATCTGTTTAGAGAAGAATCTAAAGGTCATAAAAGGAAAGATAGACATATATAGCATATGAGAAATTAGTAATATTGTAATATGCAAAGAACTTTTGAAAATTGCTTTGCAAAAAGGACAATAAAATTTAAAAATCTAAAAATATAAGCAATAAATAATAGATGCAAATGTCCAGACTATTAGAGAAATATATGTATGTATATGTATAAGTCTATGTCATATTTCATCATGGAATGTTATCATTCATTGTTCTTGGCTATTCTATTTGCAACCTAGCAAAGGAGACAACTGAGGATTTCAAGTATCCTACAGTCTCTCCTATTTGAATTACAAAGTATCTTCTTTTTGTTTTCAAGCTTATTTGGCTTAAAAAGAATGATCACTTGGAGTCTGCATTTACTTTGCAGTCATCACATGTTTGAGTAAGTGGGTGGGGGTGGGAGGGTGGGAACTAACACTGTACTTAATGAAAAATGCAACATTAAGGTTTGTTAGGCAGGTTTCCTTCTGTCTTCACATATCATTCATTATTAAAATGCATTCTCAGCCAGGCCTATGGAAACAAAAACAAAGAGAAATCCCATCGATTCGGGACTAAGTGGCACGCTTCTGCAATGCAATGCAGTTGTTAAGAGCATAGGATCTGGGATCAAAGCGCTTAGTTCAAGTCCGGGCTCCATCACTGACAGGGTATGGGACTTTAGCAACCCATCTAAATTCTGTAAGCCTCAATTTGCTCATCAGTAAGTCAGAATAATGAAGTGCCTCCCTCACAGGGTTGTTGTGAGGAGTAAATGTAGTCATGCACATGAAGAGCTTAGAAGGGTGTTTAGAAGGTAATTAGAACTCCGGAATATTACATTATTACATTATGCCAGTAGCATCCAAGGGGCCATGAGGAATATCTAGTCACTAGAAATGAGAGAGGTACAAAGAAGAGGACAAGGGGAAGAAAGCCACTGTGAGAACTTATCCTGTTGTGCAGATTCGCAACATCCTGGTTGGGGTTGGTGTGTGTGTGTGTGTGTGTGTGTGTGTGTGTGTGTCTTCCCAGAGCATATTTATGCTTTTGGCATCTAAACATTTACAACACTCTGTATATGTAACATACAATATTCTCTCTAAAATTAATTTCAGCACAAAGTGAGTTAGAAACAAATTTAAGGATAAAGTGTAGTCTTGTTATTAAATGTAGTTATTAGGTTGGTGTTAAAGTAATTGCAGTTTTTGCCATTACTTTTTTTTTTTGAGACGGAGTCTCGCTCTGTCGCCCATGCTGGAGTGCAGTGGCCAGATCTCAGCTCACTGCAAGCTCCGCCTCCCGGGTTTACGCCATTCTCCTGCCTCAGCCTCCCGAGTAGCTGGGACTACAGGCGCCCGCCACCTCGCCCGGCTAGTTTTTTGTATTTTTTTAGTAGAGACGGGGTTTCACCGTGTTAGCCAGGATGGTCTCGATCTCCTGACCTCGTGATCCACCCGTCTCGGCCTCCCAAAGTGCTGGGATTACAGGCTTGAGCCACCGCGCCCAGCCGCCATTACTTTTGATAACTGTATTATTATGTATACCAATATCTCAATCTACGAACATCTCAAATATCTGTGAGAATGGCAGTATCCTCTTTGATAATCATCAAACACTGAATGAGACAAAATATGAAAACTGTAAGTCAAGATGATGGGCTATATGATTAGTTTTTCTAGAAAAATAATGCCTAAGAAATATTTATGATATCTATTCCCAACTGCCGACTGGAATTTTCCCCTGGTGTTTACATGTAACTGAAACACAATTAAGAACTCGTAATCTCCCAATTTTACTTCTGAAGTACCTCTCTATTGCACCCCATTCTCTCTATTCCAACAACCCTAATGCAACTCTCCTCTTTCATTTACGTCCCACTAAGACCTTCTCATATCCTTCAGTCTATCTTCAACCCTGCTAAGAGATTTCTCTGCCTAAAAAACAAATCTAATGTTGTTCTACTCAAAGACTTCCATTGGTTCCTCTGGTTTAAACTATCATTTGGTTGACTGGATCAGATAACAAACAATCTCACAACTTCTGCAAAATAACTATGAAAATTATGTGGAAAAGAAAACCCACTGTTCAATGAAAATTAGGTTAGCAGATGACATGGTTTGATGTTTGTCTTCTCCAAATCTCGTGCTGAAATGTAAATCCCCCTCCTTGGAGGTGGGGCCTGGCAGGATGTGTTTGGGTCATGTAGGAGGATCTCTCATGCCTGACTTGGTGCTTTCCTTGTGGTAATGAGTGAGTTCTCGCTCTCAGTTTACATCGGATCTGGTTATTTGAAAGACTGTGACACTACCTTCCTTTCTTTTGCTCTTCTGCCATGATTGTACTTTTCCTGAGGCCCTCACCAGAAGCAGATAGTGGCATCACACTTTTTGTACAGTCTGCAGAAGCATGAACAAAATAAACCTCTTCTTTATAAACTACCCAATTTAAGGTATTCCTTTATATTATGGCAACATAAAATGGATTAATGCAGCAGACAAGTATAATAAGTTGTTATTTATGTTGAAGCCACTGGAGTTAAAACAAAACAAAAGAAAAAACTAATTCTGTATTCTACCTTATTAAAATGTCAATCCTATCCACTTAAAAGGGGGCAGGATAGGCCGGGCACGGTGGCTCACGTCTGTAATCCAGCACTTTGGGAGGCCGAGGCGGGCGGATCACGAGGTCAGGAGATCCAGGCCATCCTGGCTGACACTGTGAAACCCCGTCTCTACTAAAAAATACAAAACAAAATTAGCCAGGCGTGGTGGCGGGCGCCTGAAGTCCCAGCTACTCGGGAGGCTGAGGCAGGAGAATGGCGTTAACCCGGGAGGCGGAGCTTGCACTGTCGTCCGCCCACTGCACTCCAACCTGGGCGACGGGCGGAGGGGGGCAGGATAACACTTAGTTAGCTCCTCCTCCATTGAATATCCTTTGCTTTAAGACTCAGAGTCTTTGCTAACTAGAAAACTGAGTCAATAACTTTGTTGCACTGGTGGTGTTTTCTGATGCTCTAGAATACCATGCTCTAACCTCTCACTTGCCCATTTTTCTACATTCCCAAAATTAAGACAAGAAAAGATATAGAAAAGTCAGTGATATGATGCATTTTAGGAGATTATCTTCCCCTTAATAAAGCCCTGTGGGCAGATGGTGGGACACCTTGGCAGTTGAGAATGCTGGACATTTTAGTTTTGGATATCAGAAAGAGGGAGAAGAAAAAAATTTCACATTGGTGTGGATAGGCCACATTAGAATAATACCAACATGATATTGTCTCCCAAAACATGGAGAGGTTAAAAAAAAAAAAAAAAAAAAAATATATATATATATATATATATAAAATTCTCTACCCAGGCTAATCAAAATTTCGAGCTCATTTTAATTTGAAAAGTAAAATATCATCTTAAGTGTGCTCCAATTGAGGAAAACAGGTCATATCCCTTGCCTTTGTACATTCTATGTGAGCTTTATTCTTGGTCTGTGTCTGTGGTCTAGCACTGGCATGCCCCCAAAATCATTGGTGACATTGTCCAGCTTTGCCCTTCAAGTGAAGCATGGTACTAGGGTTACAATGATAAATTGGTTCCAGAGACTTTCCCTTGTGGCGTAGCAAAGTCCCCCGACCCACGCACATTTCTTTGGGGGCTTTCACCTTTTTCTAGAGTATATTGTCACACTTGCTGCCACACTGCATCCCTCAACTTCCCATTGGACATATGGGCCTCCTTCTTTTGGTTGTCCTGTCATTTGGTCACCCAGTATGTGGTCTGATGAGAGAAAGATGACTTTTTCACAGCTTTTGGCTCTGACTAGGGAAATCTTTTTCTAAATCCTGGTTCATCTCAGGCCAGGCAGAACAACACTATCAAAACTATTTTTGACTGCACTTGATGCTATAATGTCTTGCACATACACTTATCCCTGAGCAGCATCAAATAAATGACCTTCAAAATCTATAAGCTCTGAATGCAGATAACAATAAGTTATCTGCTTAAAGAATTTTGTGTCCTCAGCACATCTAGCCTGTCTTCTTAAGATATGGGTGATTATTCCTGAGATGACATTATCTCATTTAACAGAGCTCAGCTTCTCTCACCAGCTGGGTTGATTAGGGCTCCTCTCTTCATAGTTAGGGAGGTAATGGGTACAGGGTTTCTCCTCAGAAAACTTTCTCACAGCTGTGTGGTCAAATCACATGCAAGAGCAGTACGCTTTAGTTTCCTTCTCCTTAAAATAAAGGTGATGATCCTTATAGGTGTCAGTTGAGCGAAAATAGAATAATAAATGAACCTTTGCAAATTCTAAAGAATGACTTCTGTTCATATAATTTGTTTAACAGATACAAGCATCTTCCCATAACCACAAGAGACCTAAACTGATGCTTCCAGAGCTGTCGAATCAAGAACAATCGCAGTAAATAATGTGAAAAGAAACCCCACATTATTTAGATGCTGCTTTACTTGAATCTCTGAGCGTCCGATTCTTACTGTGTGTATGTACAATTCTTTTCTAAAAGAGCAGAGAAAGCTATAAAATATAAAGAATTGTATAACATTACAGGATATTGCAAGTCCAATATATAATGCAAAAAAACAGACAAATTGGTTATGGGTTGAAATATCATGAAGAAACTAACAGAGTTACCAAGTTTCTACAAGTAGAATTTTATAAATATAAACAAGAGGAGTAAGAGAGAGAGAATTTGTGCCTGGCCTATATGTCATCAATGACCCAAGGCCAGTAGAATAGCCTGCCTATATGACATAGACAGTAGCTAAAGGAAATATTTCTTAAAGGAAGAAGGAAGAACAATAAACAGGAAACACAATCTCATTGTCCCTTGGGTTTTGTTCTCCCAGTGGTTTGCTCTTATTTTACAGAGTCCCTGAGACTACAGGTGCTAAGAGCTTTATGTAGCTTAACTCATTTTTTTCCTCACCACAACCCTATGAAGAAATCACACTATTATCATCCTTATGTTACTGATGAGAAATCTGAGGTACGGTTTTCTGTTTTCACTCATGTAATCCCCATGACAACCCTAGGGGCATTTACCAGTTATTTCCATTTTGCTAATAAGGAATGCCAGGATCGGTTGGAGAACTACAGGAAGGAAGCAATATCAGCGAAGAGAAGAGGTGGTCTCAAGTTTGTGAGCTCTTGACAAATAAAAGTTGACTTTGGAGTAAGACTGAAATCAGGCAGAAAATTGCAATAAGTAGGAGAAAGGAGCCGTCTTTCCCTGGTCCATTTCTATTTGGGGAGCTGACTTTTCAGTCTATGAGCTTTTCTTTAGGAATGGGGGAAGAGAGCCTATGGTAACAAACAGGAGTGGAGACTAGTGAAAGAAATGATAGGTAAGCTATATACTAAACATGTTTCAATTTCAAAATAAGCATTTGAGGTGGGCAATATGATCTCCATTGTATTTTTTATTTTTTTTAATTTTTAATTTTTGTGGGTGCATGGTAGGTGTATACATTTATGGGGTCCATGAGATATTTTGGTACAAGCATGCAATGTATAACAATCACATCATGGGAAACTGGGTATACTCAGCATTTCTCCTTTGTGTTACAATGTAATTATACTCTTTTAGTTATTACAAATGTACAATTAAATTATTACTGGCTATAGTTCCCCTGTTGTCCTATCAAATATTAGGTCTTATTCATTCTTTCTATTATTTTTGTACCCATTAATTGCCCCTATGTCTCCCAACTCCCCTTCCTAGCCTCTGGTAATCATCTTTCTATTCTCTACCTCCAGGAGTTCAATGTTTTGGCCATTTTACAGATGAAGACATTTAAGTTTAAGATCATATAGCTAGGTAAGTGGCAGCGCTCAGATTCAAAACTTACATATATTATATATATATACACACATATATATGTCCATGATATATACACATAAAAGCCCATGATCTTCACATACATGAAAATGCCTATCACTATGATCTCTACTAGTGATTAATATATATCCAAATTATTATGTAAGAGTGTTGGAGAGAGACATGGCTTATTAAATTCATATTAAAATGAAACAAATTTTTTATTTTTATTTTCTTTTTGAGACGGAGTCTCTCTCTGTCGCCCAGGCTGGAGTGCAGTGGCGCGATCTCTGCTCACTGCAAGCTCCGCCTCCCGGATTCACGCCATTCTCCTGCCTCAGCCTCCGAGTAGCTGGTACTACAAGCGCCCGCCACCACGCCTGGCTAAGTTTTTGTATTTTTAGTAGAGACGGGGTTTCACCATGTTAGCCAGGATGGTCTCAATCTCCTGACCTCGTGATCCGCCCGCCTCGGCCTCCCAAAGTGCTGGGACTACAGGCGTGAGCCACCGCGCCGGGCCAATACAAATTATTTTTTATCATTACCATTTACTGCTACTTCCTGACTCATCTTTACCCACACTTTTATTGACTGGAATTTTATTCTTCCCTTCCTGACCTAAACTTGAAATGCCTTCTTAGTATCTACCTAAAGAAAAAAAGAGGTGAAAAAGTGTTCTAAGTATCAATACACTGAAATATAAAAGTTAAAAAAAAACACTGAAAATATTGTTTTGTCCTTATGCATAAAATACATATTAAAACACATAATGAAAGAATCTAGTGAATTAATACAATTAATAAAAAGTTTTGGGAAAACACCTAGTTGTTTACCCTCTCTGACAGTTACTGGAAAAGAATCAGCAACTCAACTTGCATCAGGGTGACTGAGCTAGAACAGTTCTGTGTCATGTTTATACATTGATCTCATGGAACTCCTTTTCTAATGTTAATTTATAAAATCAACTAATCATTTTATGTTTAATGAGAATGATATAAGGTGAGGAAAATGATGTAACATGGTGGAATGGAACAATGCCTGCTCCAAAAATCTGGAATCTGGGTTCTAGTTCTAGCCCTGCTACCTATTAGCCGCTCTGTGACCTAGAACAAGTTATTTTACCTCTCTGGGCCTCAGTTTTCACAAAAGTAAAAATAACTGGAGTTAAACCAAATTATCTCTGAGGGTGAGCTTACAGGTAGTGAGACTTCCGGTTTGAGTATGAAAAAGATCTGGACTTTCTTGGGCATTTCTCTCTATCCTTTTGGGTAAGTCACAGAATGTCTTATTTGTGTTGGGGGCTGAGAAGTGTTTTGGGAAATTATTCAAGTTGTGTTAGTTGCTGGGATCCAGAGCCATGTCCAGTAAAACAGTGGATGGCCAAATAGAAATCTAGTTTTCAGTGGCTAAGAGGTCTTCTGAGAAAGGAATTGTCCCCGAGGGTAGGGGTGACGACTGTCAGGCTTTACTCATGGCATAGCCTCTCTCATCAGAGAGGAGCGGCAACCGTGCAGAGCTTGTATTGTCTGACACTCAGGTGTGTGCTCTGGAGTTCCATGGGGACCAAGGGGGGTTTAAGTAAAGAGACTGAAGTAGCCATTTCCTCTGGCCCCATAAGACACTAAGGTGCCATCAACACTGTGTAGGGGCCTCTCTGGCTTGCTAGTGGGTTAGCAGGTTGATTGGAACATAGGGCCCAACTAGAACTTAACTGGGTTTTAATTTGCCTCTTCTGGTTCTGTGGACCTATGTTAGGGACTTAATAATTCTTACCTCAATTTCTTCATCTGTCCAATGGGAATGATAAAGTCTTTTTTTCTCAAAAGTCCATTGAGATAATAAGGTATTTTTTCTCAAAGTTCACTGAGATAATAAAATCTTTTTGCTCAAAGTCCATTGAAGTAATTAAATTTAAACATGGTTGTAAAGCACTCGCACAGTGCTGGGTGAATGGCAGCTACTCAATGCGTGCTCAGCTACTCAATGTGTGCTAGCAATCTTGCTCCTGCCACCCCATTGGATGTGGTGATTAGAGTCATGCTGAAAGGGAAAGAGCTTTGCTCTGCCTTGTGGTTTCATCACAGGCCACACTTGTGGAGGAGTCATGACGGTTACCCGTGAGAATCACAGTGTCCTCAGAAGTGTCAGAAAGGCTTCCTTAGTGAAGGAGGCAGCAGTGTGTTACTGGCTAGGCAGAGACAGGGGCACCTGGGAAGCAGAGGCACTATTGTAATTAGGAGAAAGGCAGTGGCCCCTGGCAGGGAGGTTCTTAAGTTGTTGGGGAAGTGGCACAATGGCCATGGCCCCCAGGACCAGTCTGTTTTTGGGAGCATGTGCAACAAATTTTAGGAACTTCAGGACATACTTAGAGGATATTTTGAAAGAGTTGTGTTAATAGATCAAGACCTCAAATTAAAATGTTGGGAGTCTTTCACGGAAAATAGGGGTAGATTCATTTAATCACAAATTTGTATTGAGCACCCACCCTGTGTTGGGAGCTCTTCCAGGTTTAGAAAACCACGCTCAGCAAGAAGGACTGGCATCCTTGTCCATTTCGGAAGCCTGCACGCCAGGACTGACTATACATACATCAATACACAAGAGATTTTCACTTAGTACTAAGCCTGTAAAAATAAAATATCTTGGAACTATGACAAAGAGCACAGGGGTAGGTAGGCAGGGTCTTGCTGCATGGATGACACTTGAGCTAAGACCTCCATGAGGAGAAGGAACTATCCTTGGGAAGATCTGGATAAAGGTGGACCAGGCAGAGGAGCCATCAAGAGCCAAGGTCCCGAGTCAGGAAGGAGAGCGAAGACCAGCAGGCCCATTGAAAAGAAGAAGTGAAAACAGCAGTTTGAAATGATGGGGGAGAAGCTGAGAGAAGTCAGTTGGAAAAAAGACCTTGTAGGTCACACACAAAAAATGTCATGGAAAAGGCCCTACTAAAAAGCTAGCAAACATCAAAATAAGCAATAGGGTAAAATAACATTATTTCCAAACAAATTAATGAAGTAATGAAGTTGATTATCAAAGAGAAGATATGTCATCATTTTCAGCATATTTTAGTACCCAAGACAGTGCCGGGCTGTGAAGTTTCGTGATGCCATGTTCTTTGACTTTGCCCTGTACATTTTTTTAATCACCAAAATGTGACTGGTGGACTGTATTTTCAAACCTGATATACAACTAGTACAAACTAGTGGATATAATGAAATGACACTGGTCTTGGAGCCAGAAGGCCTAGGGTCAAGTTCAAGATGCAAGATTCCACCTGCTGAAAGACCTTGGGCACTCCCCTTGGCCCCACTGGTATTGTTTCTTTAGGTCTAAGTTTAAAGAAATTGCTACCACATAGGGAAATTATGGGAATTAAACAAGACAATGATTTTAAAGGTCCTTGAAAACTGTAAAGCATCATCCACATTAATTGGTTAAAATCATTTTTTAACTTTTTTTGTTTAAAACTTGTCTCTCTTTTGCGTTGTGTTCATTTATTTTTCTTTTTAATTTTTTATGGATACTTAATAGTTGTACATATTTTGTCATTGTTATTTTCAAGGGAAACCACTAGAGGTCAGAATTTCACATAAATTGTTTAAAGAAACCACCAAGATGGGGGAGGAGGGAGAAAAGGAGAGAAAGGGAGAGAGGGAGAGAAGGAGAGAGGGAGGGAGGGAGGAGGGAAGGGGGCGCAGGGGGGAGGGAGGGAGGAGGAAAGGAGCGGGGGCGGAGAGGGAGGGAGGTGGGGAGAGAGAGAGAGAGAGAGGAGAGAGGAGAGAGAGAGAGAGAGAGAGAGAGAGAGAGAGAGAGAGAGAGAATGAATTTCATTTTCCTATTAGGTAACATAAACAATAAGTTTAAGGCATAGAAAGAAAAATAATGATGGCTTGCAACAGAGATGTTTTGATAACTTATTCTCAAAATTGTTATTTGACAGACTTAGATAGCAAGAGAAGGAAAAGATAGAATACAATTTGTTAAAATTTCTATTGATGATGTCTACACAGCTTAAAGTTCACATTGGTTATGATAATTCTGAAAACAGGTCTGTGACGAAGGCTCACTTTGCAAATGAAGACACTGAAGTGTAACAGATTAACAACATGCTGAAGATAGTCAGATTGACTCCAGTGTCTTTCTTTCCACTAAGCCATGTCTGGGAAATAAGACTTTAAAAATAATATCTGCATATTGGTCAATATATACTATGATTGGTTAGCATTACTGGGTTTTCACAAATGGCATTCTGCAATTCTAAATAAATTAGTTTTCACTCTCCCAAATGAATTTAGGGAAAATCCCTTTCACCATCTGTTTCCCAGAGTATCTAGAAATTTCTGAGCACTGTGCTGCAGTGCTAGTAAATACAGTAATGAGATGATTAGCCATGGAGAAAAGTACTAAGACTAGCTTGATCTTAGGGAAAAAATATTGAAAAAACAGTAATAACCCAGTCCTTTAAAACATTTGCTTAGCCATCATATTATTCTTTTTTAATTTTGTAGAGGTAAATATACATATCTGCCTTATTTTGGAGTAGGGAGGGGTTGTGTATTCATGAAGGAACAAGGTAGAGTTGATGGCAGTGTGTGTGTGTGTGTGTGATACATATATATACACATATATGTATATGTGTATATATGTGTGTGTGTATATATGTATATATATATTGAGATGGGGGTCTCACTCTGTTGTCCAGGCTGGAGTGAAGTGGCATGATCATGGCCCATGCAGGCTCAACTGTCTGGACTCAAGCAATCCTCCTGCCTCAGACGCCCAAGTAACTGGGACTACAGGTGTGCACCACCACACCTGGCTAATTAAAAAAAATTATTTTAATTTTTTGTAGAGATGGGGTCTCTTTATGTCACCCAGGCTGGTCTCAAACTGTTGGGCTCAAGTGAGCCACCTGCCTTGACCTCCCAAAGTGTTGGGATTACAGGCAACACACCTGGCCCACTGTTCATATCTTAAGAGAAGGTATCATGTCTTTGTTTCTGGTGTACTTATATCTAGCACAGTTCCTAGAGCAGAGGAAAGGCAGTGATGAATATGAATATACTCATGTTGCTTTAGGTGCATTTAGGTGTGTAGGAAATTTTCAAAGAAAAAGCATAAATTAACTGGTGCCAACCTCAAGAGTCTGTAATAGAATACAAAGCTTGGTATGTAGATACAAGAGCTAAGTCAGGTTCCTTATCTTAGTTTCCAGCCCCTAGCAGCTAACATGATGCCTGGAATTTAGTAGGTATTCAGTACATTTGAGGTTCATGAATTTCTTTATTAAGAATAAAATTTATTAACTTTTATTAAGCATTTATTTAGAGTCCATTTGATGCAGTTTCCAAGCTCTAGATGAAGAAGAGGAAATCAAACCCAAGAACATAACAAACAAACTTGGTTCTAGAACCCAGGGTCCTAGAGCACCGCTTCCCAAATGCTTCTCCCCAGGAGCACTCACTTCATTTTGTCACAGTCTGGCTTATAATTATCTCATAATGTCTGCACGTGCTCAGGAGGAAAGTTAGTGAGATTTCCACTGTTTGAAATCTTAACAGGGTTTCTAATGGGAAAATGGGAAGGGAGAAATTTTCTACTAAGTAAAAAACAGTACTATTCTCAAATGGATTCTCCCATTTGCAGGGACAAGGAAAACTTTAATTTTCGATGCCTCCCATGACACCCCAGGAATAATCTAAAGTTTCCTATACTCTAAGGAAAGTTCAGTAAAGGTTTTAAGTAAATACTTTATTTCTAATCAAAACTTTCTTTCTGAACATTTGCCCTCACATTATTCATTTATTCACCCAAGAAATTATTTGGAAGTTCTAAGGTCTCATTGTTCCTTACAGCATTTATTTTATCGTATCAAAGGTTAAAACTTGGATTGCAATCTTAGAGGAAAATTAATTCAGTGATTAAGAAAAATGCACTTTAAGCAATACACATTTAAATAACTGGCAAGCATGGGGCAACGTATTTCTGATTTTTTTTTTTTTGAAAAACACTTTTTTCTACTTAAAATTTTAAGCAGCTGCAATTCTTCCACCCTATAGCCTGGAGAAACAGCATGAATTACTAATAAGGGAGCACCAATCTGCAGTGCCGTGACCACTTTCAGAACAAAAGGGTAAAAGCTAAAACCAGAAAAATAGATTTTGTTATCTACTGGTTGCTTAAAGCATATTTGGACCTTGGCTCTACTGGAGAACATTTTGCAATATTCTACCATTCTTGAGCAGAAGGCACTTGGCCCCAAAGACTACACTTCCCAATAAAGAAATGGTCATTTATATACTACCTACCATGCTTGACAAAATGTTTCCATCCTCTACGTTGGAACTCAGGATCCCATTAACTCATGAAATATATATTTAAAATTTAAGTTTTATTTTACTGACCCTTTGCTTAAACAGCTTCACCAGCATCAGTATTAGAAAGGAGGAGAATACAAACAGCTCAAGAATAGAGATCCTTTTAAGGAAGGAAAGGACTTCTGAAGACTCATGCTTGGATTGTGCATCTGTCCCGGAGCAGAACGGAACAGGGAATTTCCCCCTGCCCCGGGTAAGTTCCCTCAGATCTCTGTCCTGGGTTTCCCCTTCCCAACATCCTCTTACCTAACATCAAGGGAGAGCTTTAAATAAGTAACAGACCAGATTTGGAAAATCCTGATTTTCCAAAATAGAAGGGAAGTGGGAGGAAACTAGGGAGGAGAGAAGAGAAAGTCATTGAAATCTAGGAAAGGGTTCAGAGATGAGGGAAGATATCATATTTATTATACATGAAAATCGTGGTTTTCTTTCCTCACCTTTGGGTCCTGGTGAAATTGTGTGTGTGGCACAGACTTCAGCGGTAGGACGGCTATCGATATCCAGACCCAGACTCTGAATTTGCAAAAGAAATAGTACCAGGAGGATAAATTGGTTTCTTCGAAGCAAGGATGCAAGGCCATTCATTGCTGTGGTTCCTCAGAAAAGGGTCTCCCAGAAATGCCAAATAAACAGCTTTATTTTAAATAAAACCTCCTGCTGTGGGGAAGAACGGGAAGTATTTGGAACACACATTCCAAAAAGGGCTAGAGGCAGGAAGGAAGCATACCCTAGATTGTTTATTTTCTCAGTGTTCCAGATGGACCATACATTGTCCAGACTGTTTATTTTCAAGTGACAACAGTTTATTGAAAATTATCTCTGAACTCCAGTGTGCATGTCAGTAGAAACATCCCTAAGAGCAAAGAAGATAGAGATGCCTTCTGCTGAGTACTTGAGCTGACAATTTAATAGGCTATATTGCATTTAAATGCTGAGTTTCAGAAAGGTTGTGAACCAGAGAGGTCTTCAGTTAGCAACATGTTATGCAAACACCATGCATGGCTTTGAGCTTTTCATAAAGTGATATTTATTACCTGCTTGTGCCTGTTGAACGCTAATGCTTCCAATGCCCTCCATGGCCTTCTTTCTCTTGCTACCAAGATTATTCTCTTGTGATTAAGTTCAAAAGGAAAGAACAACCAGCTTTTCTGTGAAGCAACTTGGTGATAAGTATTAGGAATGTTAAAATGTTTATAACCTTTGGCCTGGTTTATAGCTTTTAGCCTTTCTGTGCGCTATCTCAAGGAAATACTCTGAAATGTGGGCAAAGCTTCATTTGAAGGGACGTGGCAGAAAGGGGAAAGGCCTTCAATTGTCTAACAACGTGTTAACAGAGGGCAAATTATGGTAAATAAAAATGTATGAGAGGGTATGACATGATGATTTGATTAAAGCGGTGTTTTCAGCAAGTTTTTTATAAAATAAGGGGGAAAAACTTGTGGTATGTTTCACAGAAAGCTCAATAGATTTAGATGTAGAGTATGTAGATCAGATATAGATAGAGATACAGAGATCGGGATCTCTATTCCACAAACCTATAACCTGTACAAATAGTATAGGCATAGCAAGATATTGGAAGATTGGAACCAGAATCACATATATTGGAGAGGGCCCTTACCTTCTCCATTCTTGAACAGGCATCTCAACTAAGAGTTAGGTGAAAGAGATTTTGGACCTGCTTTCCTTGAAATTGGAAAAGAAGGACCTTACAGATCCTGATACAGACTGACTGCTGCAAAACTATCCCTAAGAAATGTCATTATAAGTAACCATCAATCCAAGAAACACAGGTGCATTAGTTTGCTAGGGCTGCCATAACAAAGCACCACAAACTGAGTGACTTACACCAGTGGTCAGTTGGCTAAAACCAGTGCCAACCCTTTTGACACCAGGGACCAGTTTGGTGGAAGACAATTTTTCTTTTTTTCTTTCTTTTCTTTTCTTTTCTTTCTTTCTTTCTTTATTTTTATTATACTTCAAGTTCTAGGGTACATGTGCATAATGTGCAGGTTTGTTACATATGTATACTTATGCCATGTTGGTGTGCTGCACCCATCAACTCGTCAGCACCCATCAAGTCATCATTTATATCATGTATAACTCCCCAATGCAATCCCTCCCCCCTCCCCCCCCCATGATAGGCCCCAGTGTGTGATGTTCCCCTTCCCGAGTCCAAGTGATCTCATTGTTCAGTTCCCACCTATGAGTGAGAACATGCGGTGTTTGGTTTTCTCTTCTTGTGATAGTTTGCTAAGAATGATGGTTTCCAGCTGCATCCATGTCCCTACAAAGGACGCAAACTCATCCTTTTTGATGGCTGCATAGTATTCCATGGTGTATATGTGCCACATTTTCTTCATCCAGTCTGTCACAGATGGACATTTGGGTTGATTCCAAGTCTTTGCTATTGTGAATAGTGCCGCAATAAACATACGTGTGCATGTGTCTTTGTAGTAGAATAATTTATAATCCTTTGGGTATATACCCAGTAGTGGGATGGCTGGGTCATATGGTACTTCTAGTTCTAGATCCTTGAGGAATCGCCATACTGTTTTCCATAATGGTTGAACTAGTTTACAATCCCACCAACAGTGTAAAAGTGTTCCTATTTCTCCACATCCTCTCCAGCACCTGTTGTTTCCTGATTTTTTAATGATTGCCATTCTAACTGGTGTGAGATGGTATCTCATTGTGGTTTTGATTTGCATTTCTCTGATGGCGAGTGATGATGAGCATTTTTTCATGTGTCTGTTGGCTGTATGAATGGGAAGACAATTTTTCTATGGGGAAGATGGGGAAATAGTTTCAGGATGATTCAGGTACTTTTTTTTTTTTTTTTTTTTTTTTTTTTAGCATGGATTATAATTCTTTTATCTATCTTTTTTTTTTTTTTCTTTCTTTTTTTTTTTTTTATTATACTTTAAGTTCTCGGGTACATGTGCATGACGTTTATATCATGTATAACTCCCCAATGCAATCCCTCCCTCCTCCCCCTCCCCATGATAGGCCCCAGTGTGTGATGTTCCCCTTCCCGAGTCCGAGTGATCTCATTGTTCAGTTCCCACCTATGAGTGAGAACATGCGGTGTTTGGTTTTCTCTTCTTGTGATAGTTTGCTAAGAATGATGGTTTCCAGCTGCATCCATGTCCCTACAAAGGACGCAAACTCATCCTTTTTGATGGCTGCATAGTATTCCATGGTGTATATGTGCCACATTTTCTTAATCCAGTCTGTCACAGATGGACATTTGGGTGATTCCAAGTCTTTGCTATTGTGAATAGTGCCGCAATAAACAAACGTGTGCATGTGTCTTTGTAGTAGAGTAATTTATAATCCTTTGGGTATATACCAGTAGTGGGATGGCTGGGTCATATGGTACATCTAGTTCTAGATCCTTGAGGAATCGCCATACTGTTTTCCATAATGGTTGAACTAGTTTACAATCCCACCAACAGTGTAAAAGTGTTCCTATTCTCCACATCCTCTCCAACACCTGTTGTTTCCTGACTTCTTAATGATTGCCATTCTAACTGTGTGTGAGATGGTATCTCATTGTGGTTTTGATTTGCATTTCTCTGATGGCCAGTGATGATGAGCATTTTTTCATGTGTCTGTTGGCTGTATGGATGTCTTCTTTTGAGAAATGTCTGTTCATATCTTTCCCCACTTTTTGATGGAGTTGTTTGCTTTTTTCTTGTATATTTGTTTGAGTTCTGGTAGATTCTGGATATTAGCCCTTTGTCAGATGAGTAGGTTGCAAAAATTTTTCCCATTCTGTAGGTTGCCTGTTCACTCTGATGGTAGTTTCTTTGGCTGTGCAAAAGCTCTTTAGTTTAATTAGATCCCATGTGTCAATTTTTGCTTTTGCTGCCGTTGCTTTTGGTGTTTTAGACATGAAGTCCTTGCCCATGCCTATGTCCTGAATGGTACTACCTAGATTTTCTTCTAGGGTTTTATGGTATTAGGTCTAACATTTAAGTCTCTAATCCATCTTGAATTAATTTCGTATAAGGGGTAAGGAAAGGATCCAGTTTCAGCTTTCTACTTATGGCTAGCCAATTTCCCAGCACCATTTATTAATAGGGAATCCTTTCCCCATTTCTTGTTTCTCTCAGGTTTGTCAAAGATCAGATGGCTGTAGATGTGTGGTATTATTTCTGAGGACTCTGTTCTGTTCCATTGGTCTATATCTCTGTTGTGGTACCAGTACCATGCTGTTTTGGTTACTGTAGCCTTGTAGTATAGTTTGAAGTCAGGTAGCGTGACGCCTCCAGCTTTGTCCTTTTGACTTAGGATTGTCTTGGCAATGCGGGCTCTTTTTTGGTTCCATATGAACTTTAAAGCTGTTTTTTCCAATTCTGTGAAGAAAGTCATTGTAGCTTGATGGGGATGGCATTGAATCTATAAATCACCTTGGGCAGTATGGCCATTTTCACGATATTGATTCTTCCTATCCATGAGCATGGTATGTTCTTCCATTTGTTTGTGTCCTCTTTGATTTCACTGAGCTTTTTTTTTTTTTTGAGACGGAGTCCCGCTGTTGCCTAGGCTGGAGTACAGTTGCATGAGCTCGGCTCACTGTAACCTCTGCCTCCGGGGTTCAAGTGATTCTCATGCTTCAGCCTCCCGAGTAGCTGAGATTACAGGTATGCACCACTGTACCTGGCTAATTTTTTGTATTTTTAGCACAGTCGGGGTTTCACCATGTTGGCCAGGCTGGTCTCCAACTCTTGACCTCAAGTGATCTGCCCGCCTTGGCCTCCGTAAGTGCTGGGATTACAGGTGTGAGCCACTGTGCGTGGCCTCAAGCACATTACATTTATTGTATACTTTATTTTTATTATTTACATTGTATTATATAATGAAATAATTACACAACTCACTATATTGTAGAATCAGTGGGAGCCCTGAACGTGTTTTACTGCAACTAGATGCTCCCATCTGGGGATGATAGGAGCCCATGGCAGATCATCAGGCATTAGATTCTCCTAAATATCAGGCAACCTAAATCCCCACTTGCACAATTCACAATAGGGTTTGTGCTCCTATGAGCATCTAATGCCACTGCTGATCTGAGAGGAGGTGGAACTCAGGCAGTAATGTGACTGATGAGGGGCAGCTGGAAATAGAGATGAAACTTGGCAGGCTCATCCGCCACTCACCTCTTGCTGTATAGCCCTGTTCCTAACAGGCCCCAAACTGATACCAGTCTGTGGCCTGGGGACTGGGGACCCCTGACTTAAACAGCAGAAATTTGCTCTGAGGTATTGGGGATCAGAACTTCAACACATGAATTTTGAGGTGGGAGGGAGACAACTGAATACATCACAACAGGTTTACAGTGTAACTGACTGACTTTTTCATAAGCAGTACAGGGAAGGAAACTGGCACTGATTGAATAGTCATTTTATGCAGGCTGAGAGCTAGTCTCAACTTGAGTTTATTTAGTCTCAAAATAGTCCTGTGGATTAGATTTAGTCTCAAAATAGTCCTTTCATTTTGCAAACAAGCAGCTGAGGCTCAAAAAAATTAAGCAGTTTGAGTGAGGTCATCTGTTGAAAACGTGACCAAAAAAAAAAAAAAAATCAAATACAAATTTATTTCCCAAAATCCTGCTTTTAAAATACTATTTGGTTTCACAAAGATGAACATTCTCAAGCATTGAGGATGCATTAATTTTCCACAAATACTTAAAACGTCCAAAGTGGATGCATTTGTCAGGTTAACAGTGAGAAAAATCGTGAGAATAGAATGATGTTAGGAACCTAAAATTTTACATCTGTCATAGCCAAATATGTGACATAGAGCAAATCATGTAATGTCAATTGCCACGAGGCATATAAAGTGAGTTTGGACTTCATATTTAACATTCTTTCTAAATTCTATGATTCTAAGAAAATTGGTACTCTTTAAATTGTTTAGACTACCCTAAGTCTATTTCACTATTTGTTTATTTTCAAACATTTCCTGGCATACAATGAGAACAGAATCATTGCATTTATATATAGAAATTAACTGGTCACCATTTCAAACAAATAATAGTCCTTAAAAAATTTTCTTGGCATATTCTGTCCCCCTCCCCCCCTTTTTTTTTACTCAGTAAAGCATAAAAATATATTCCTATATAATGTAGAAAATACTACATCAAAATTTAAATTGCTACAGAGAATTCACATATTTTATATAAAACATTACTTAATTTTAAAATGGGAAAGATGATTGAACACACAAAAGAAAGTGGTTGAATGATGTTAAGTATATCGTCTTTAGTGTGCAAAAAAATAGTGCTTCTCAGAAAGATTTCTACTGACATTTAAAAGGGTTCAGTCTTGTTTATTCAGAAAATGAAGTCGCTGAGAACAAGCCAACACTGTTTTTGCCTTAAAATGTGGTTTTAAAATAGACAACAAGCCAGTCAAGTTTACAGATGGCATAAAAGTGGAAGAGGTTAATGGTAAATCTAAAAAGAAAAGAATGAGTGGCTGGTTTATAAAACTGTCTTCATAGTTCTACTTTTTCTGACTGCTTTCATCTTTCAGTTCCCAAGATATTGGAATTCCAGGCTTAGCTTTGTGTTTGTCCAAATATGACCTGTCATTCAAGTAAACAACAAGTGATATTTGCCCGTTATTCCTCTACTCTTTGCGTGCGTGTGTGTGTGTGTGTGTGTGTGTGTGTGTGTGTGTGTGAGAGAGAGAGAGAGGAGAGAGAGAGAGAGAATTGAATTGTGGCCTTAAAAATATATATATATCCACATCTAACCCAGGAACCTGTGAATGTGACCTTATGTGACAAAAGGGTCTTTGCAAACATAATTAAGCTAAGAGTCTCAAGATGAGATCATCCCAGATTATCTGGGTGGATCCTAAATCCAGTGACTAGGGTCCTTAGAAGAGACACCCAAAGGAGGGAGACAGAGACAAAAGGAGAAGGCCATGTGCAGACCAAGGCAGAAATGAGAGTTACACAACAACAAACTAAAGAATGGGCTTGCAGCCACCATAAACTGTCAGAGGCAAGGAGTGCTTCTCCCCTCCAGCCTGCAGAGTAGAGTTCTCTACTCCCTACACCTTGATTTTGTACTTGTGGCCTTGAGAAGTATGAGATAATAAAGGTCTGCTGTATTAGGGCACCAAGTTTGGGGTAACTTGTTACGGCAAGCCCCAAACTAACACACCATTCTTGTGCTATTCATCCACAGTAACTGGAAGAAATGGCACATCAAAACGTTTGCTCAGTGCTTGACAGAGACCCAGCAACATCTGTTCTTGTGCATTTGAATGATCATGCATCCAGCTTCATGATATTTTCCTGGAAGGAAAATAAATTCCAGGATATGAAAAAAGCATATCCTAAGGCAGAAGTATTTTACTAGTTAAAACAGGATAGCAACACAAGGACAACCTCATCTCCAGAAGGGGTTTCTTGACAAACTGATATAATTCAACTTTGGACTTGGTTTCAGCTTTGTCCATTCACGTAAGTACTTAGTGGATTAAAGTTCTCTCTTGCGAGTTAATTTAACTTTATACAGTTTGTAAAAGATGAAACTTAGTAGAGTGACTTTTAAAATAAAGCATTTAGAAAGTAACATGCAAACACATAATAATTTCTTTCTTGCATTTCAAATTTCATATTATAAAACCACATTAAAAAAAATCAAGGCTAGGCATGGTAGCTCATGTCTGTAATCCCAGTACTTTGGGAGGCTGAAGTGGGTAGAGTGCTTGAGGTTAAGAGTTCAAGACCAGCCTGGCCAACATAGTGAAACCCCATCTCTACTAAAAATATAAAAATTAACCAGGCGTGGTGACGCATGCCTGTAGTACCAGCTACTTGGGAGGTTGAGGTAGGAGAATCACTTGAACCCGGGAGATGGAGGTTGCAGTGAGCCGAGATCACGCCACTGCACTCCAGCCTGAGCAACAGAGTGAGACTCCATCTTAAAAAAAATAATAAAAATTTAAAAAAAAGCAAATATTCAACCTGGGAAAGCTGATTTAAAAAAAAAAAATCAAATGGTTTTAACAGGCTTATGAGACAAAATCAGAAGCCTCCCACTGCTTGCTCTCCACTCTTGAGTCTTACTCCTATAAGAATACCTATAGGAGTATTAAATTATTAGTAAAATAATTATTTTAGTGCTTCTTAATTTGTCTCCTTTGTATTTTTAAGTAACAGACTTAAACTGATACTCTGCTTTTTATTTTTTTCTCATTGACTTCTCAATATGGAAGATGGAGATGTTTTCCTCATTCCTAGGTCTACATCTTCCACACACATTTTCCTTCTTTTAATCCTAGTAATCTAATATTACAATTTTAATCCAATAATGTTTATACTATAATGGGCCTGTAACAATTATTCACAGCAGAGGCACCTAGCACATTGATTACATTGTGTTTCATGTACTAATTTTGTTTCTCCCTAGGTTTAATAATTGCTTTTTTTTTTTTTTTTTTTTTGCATAGCTTTCTATGTACCAAACCCATCGTAACTACCAATTATTTGAGATTTGTCAGTTTCGTAGAAACGTCAAGTCTTCTATTAGTTTCCATTACTTTTCGTAGAAATTTCTTTGGGAACCCTCAAACTTAATTGCTCCATTAAGATTGGAAGGCTTGTTGGCAAACTGTTATCCTGAGACTCACCTTTACTATTGTCTAGGAATTGATATTATTATTATACAACTCCTTTTCTGACATCTGCATCTTTTTTTTTCTTGGTTTCATCCTTCATTTGAATATAGTATGTCTTCTAGTAGTTTCCTGAAAGGGAGTGGACTTCAGATAAATTTTTGAGACATTGAAAGTCTAAAAATATAGTAATTGTACCTTCAAATTATATGATATTTTGGCCGGATATAGGATCCCAGTATGAAAATAATTTTTACCCTGAGGTGTAAAGATATTATTCTATTTTATTTTAGCTTTTAGTGTTGCTGCTGAGAAATTTGATGTTGTTCATATTTTCTACAGTTTCTACAGAATATGTTTTTTCTCTCTTTAGAAGTTTTCTGAGTTTTTAAAATACCAGCTATTCTGAAATTTCAATGATATGGCCTTAATGTGGACCTTTTTGCATTTACTGTATTGGCTAACTGTAGATCCTTTAAGTCTGGAAATAATTGTCCATCAGTATTATAAATTTTCTTGTGTTGGCTCCTTATAATTTCGTTACCTCCACCTCTCTGTCCCCATCCCTGTCTCTCAAGACCATTTCTCAATGTTATGTTGGATCTTTTGGATTAATATTCTAATTTCTGGTGTATTTATCCACTCATGTCTTTCGATTCTTTTGTTGACTGTGTTTTA
This sequence comes from Trachypithecus francoisi, assembly GCF_009764315.1. Classification (NCBI taxonomy): domain Eukaryota; kingdom Metazoa; phylum Chordata; class Mammalia; order Primates; family Cercopithecidae; genus Trachypithecus; species Trachypithecus francoisi. The sequence continues at coordinate 73,797,564 of NW_022681472.1, read as the reverse complement.
CACTGAACCATTATAAATTATTTATAAATACGCACATCCTTTATAGTTATAAAAATTCAATTCATTCAACGAATATTTATTGAGCACCTATTATATCTCAGTCTAATTTTTCTTCCTTTATAGCTTTTGTCTTATTTTTATTTTATTAGCTCTCTAGATCTACCCATCACAGTTTTTTTAAGAATCTCTTTTGTTTCTTGGATTGTCACTATTTAGTCTAAATTCCTTGTACTTGTTTAATTTATATATTTCTTGTTACTCACTTTAATAAAATGTCTGGATATCCTACACTAATCCATTCATAGTTAGGAGCCACTAAACTGATACTTGGAAGCTCTGTATATGCAAGTGGAGTTAGTTGACTAATGACAATATGTACTGTATTATAGGGCAAAGAGGTAATGACTTGCCTAATTTGTGGGAGCCTTTCATTCTCATTACCTGCATCTCTGATTTTTGAACTGTAAGATTTATTTAGCATACTCCAATCCCTTGTTTAAGGGGATGTGTATATTACTAGTAGCATTCTGATTAAGAAAGGGATTTAAGTATCTCAGTGTTCTTACTTTGTCTTAATCTTCTGTAGCTCACTATCACCTCAGCTATGGCTGATCTCCCTAGGTGTCCATGGGTTAAAATCTCAGTCTTGTACTCAGATATACCAGGTGTAGTTCTCTAGCAGCACATAATAGGTTTGGAAATCAATAGCCATAATTGTTCATTTTGAAGACTTTCCCAATATTCCTTTTCAGCCTCATTTTGCCACCATTCAAAACACATAGTATACAGTATCTTCAGTTCCTGAGACCTCTGAATTTCTGGTATGTTATCAACTTACATCTTTCTGTTGTTTCCAGTGATAGTTTTCACATTTCTCTGTTCTGTTAAGACAGTGACCATTGTCTAATACTTTTGTTAGCTTCCAAAACACTTTTTGGTTGCTTCTCTTGTTTCCTTATGGTCATTTTGGGTTGTTTAAAGTTTTATTACTGCTATTTTGGTGACATTGTGGAGGGAGCAGAGAATAAACATGTAGATTTAATCTGCCATATGGACCCAGGTGTTCCAAAAATTACTTTAAATATAATTTCAAGCAACTTCTGTGGGTAGGTGTGCTGAGATGAGGCTCAACAGCATATTCTTCCCCTTAAAAATTAGTCATGAAAAGGAAGTTTCAGCCACGGCTAAGTGAATAAGTCAGAACACCCTTTCCACAAACATCTATGAAATTAGATGAAGTTATCAAAATAATCATTTCAGCGCCCTTTTTTCTTTTGATTTGTTCAAAATTATGGGATACATTTGCAATTTTGTTATATGAATGGATTGGGTAGTGGTCAAGTCAGGACTTTTAGGGTATCCATCACCCAAATAACTTACCTTGTACCCACTAACTAAGCATTTGTTCTTGAAAAGATACCCCAGCTTTGTGCAAGAACAATAAAAGTATGAGGCCTTCATGTATGGAGAAAACTCCACCTCTCTCCTCATTGCAGTTGGTGAGAATTGCAGTTTTATCAGCACAGGGACAGCCAGAAAATCCAGCAACTTTTCTTCCACAGAGATAGGCTCAGTATGGAGGGAGATATGCAAAGTACTGATTAATGTAACCAATTAGTAAGCCCAGAAATACATTCTCACATTCATGGTTCATTGATTGCTAACAAAGGTACCAAGGCAACTAAGTGGGGGAAATAATAGTCTTTCCAACAAATGACGCTGTAAAAATTAGGTAGCTACAACAAGCAAAGAAATGAAATTGGAACCTATCTTACAGTATACACAAAAATCTACTGAAATGTATCAAAGGTTTACATATAAAAGACAAAACTATAAAACTTCTTTAAAAAACATAGGAGAAGACCTCTGCAACCTTGGGTTATGTAGAAGTTTCTTAGATAGTACACCAAAAGAACAATTCATAAAAGATTGATGAATTATACTACATCAAAATTTAAAGCATTTGTGCTTCAAAAAACACCATTATGAAAGTAAACAGAAAAGTCACAGACTGGAAAAAACATTTACAAATCATATATCCAATAAAGAATTTGTGCTTGGCTAAATAATACAATCAAATTAAAAATGGGCAAAATATTTAAATGGACATTCAACAAAGAAGGTAAATAGCTAATGCACACATAAAAAGGTGCTTACAATTTTTATTCATTAAATTTCAATGAGATATCACTATATACAGGTAAGACTAGCCATAATAATAATAATAAATGTGACAATACTGAGTGTTTGCTGAAATGTGGTAAATTGAAGCCCTCATTCATTTTTGGTATGGATGTAAAATGTACAGTCACTTTTGAAAACAGTTTACAGCTTCTTAAAAAGTTAAATATAAACTTAAAGCATAATCCAGCAATTAAACTCCTAGATATCTACTTGGGAGAAATCAAGACATGTGTCCACACAAACACTTCTTCATAAATGTTCATAACAGTGTCATTCATCATAGCGAGAAACTGGAAAAAATACAAACATCCACAAGTAGTCAGTAAACAGAACATTGTGTATCTATACAATGAAATGCTATTCAACGATAAAAGTAACAAACTACTGATACATGCAACACAGATGGCACTGCATCTCCAAATTACGCTAAACAAAAAAGAAAAATCAGACACAAATGGATACATCATATATGACTCCTTTTATATGAAATTTCTAGAAAAGGCAACCCTCTACACATAGAAAGCAGATGTGTGGTTGCCTGGGGCTGAGAGTGGGAGCAGGGATTGTTTGAAAATGGACACAATGGGACTCTTGGAAGTGATGGCTGTGTTATAAATCTACAGTAAAGTGATGATTGCACAACTATATAAGTATACTAAAAAATCCAACTCTTCACTTACAATTAGTTAATTTTATGACATATGATTTATACCTCCATAAAAGTGTAAAAAAAAAAACCTCAAACCTATCATGAAAACTGTATTCCAAAAGTCTTGGAATAGTTATAATTCTCGAGCAGTGTTTTTTTAAGACTGGAAATAGTCAAGTAGACAAATTGTATTTTGACTCTATTTTGAAGAAAAGTCTGTGTAGATTCAGGAAGTCAGTAATCTTAAGATTGTTTCTGGTTCTATATGCCCTGATTTAATGTCTTCAGTTGAGGCTTTTGCAATCAAAGTAATTGATAGAAAACAACCAGATAAAAGAAAAACATTAATATAGATACAACTAAATTTTTCATTTAAATATATCTAATTATAAAGTTAATTACAAAAATTAATTGCATTAAAGAACTCAAGTACCCTACACCTTTTTTACTTGTTAAGAAATCAATACCCTTTTCTGGTCCTAATGGAGCTGGAGGCAACAATTTTCATTATTGTTGTTCTGTGATTAATTATATACCACAATGTCTTGAATAATATTGGATGAATTAGAATGAATTGTACGAGCACATAATGATGGGAGTTTGATCTTGAATGATAGATATGTGTAATGAAAATGCATTTATTCATCTATTCATTCAACAACTATATAGTACTATTTATCAGCTATTGTGATAAACCAGGGAATTACAACAGTGAATAAGACACAATTTTTCCTTAAGAAATTTATCTTCATCTAGTTGAGGGGACAGAGAAGTACAATAGTAGTTGTCATTAGTGTGGAAAATATTCTGATGGAGATAAATACTGGCATGTAATTGTTATAGGGACCCAGAGTAGAGGCACCTGATCTAGGCTTGTTGGATCAGGAAAGGTTTCTTTCAGGATGTGTTTCCTAGTAAGGTATATTAGTCTGTTTTCACACTGCTATAAATAAATACCCAAGACTGGGTAATTTATAAAGGAAAGAGTTGTAATTGACTTACAGTTCCACATGGCATGGGAGGCCTCAGGAAACTTACAATCATGGCGAAAGGTGACAGAGAAACAAGTACCTTCTTCACAAGGAGGCATGAGAAAGAAGAGCAAGTGAAGGAAGAACTGTCAAACACTTACAAAACCATCAGATCTTATGAGAACTCACTCACTATCATGAGAACAGCATGGAGGAAACCGCCCTCATGATCCAGTCACCTCCCTCCCTTGACACGTGGGGATTACAATTTGAGATGAGATTTGGGTGGGAACACAGAGCCAAACCATAACAGCAGGATTTAAGAAAATTTGTCAGTTGGCCGGGCGCGGTGGCTCAAGCCTGTAATCCCAGCACTTTGGGAGGCCGAGACGGGCGGATCACGAGGTCAGGAGATCGAGACCATCCTGGCTAACACAGTGAAACCCCGTCTCTACTAAAAAATACAAAAAACTAGCCGGGCGACGAGGCGGTCGCCTGTAGTCCCAGCTACTCAGGAGGCTGACAGGAGAATGGCGTGAACCCGGGAGGCGGAGCTTGCACTAAGCTGAGAGCCGGCCACTGCATTCCAGCCTGGGCGGCAGAGCAAGACTCCGTCTCAAAAAAAAAAAAAAAGAAAAGAAAACTTGTCAGTTATCCAAGTAAAGTGGGAGAGGAATAAAAGAATATTCCATTGAGACAGAATAGCACATTTAAGTCTTAGTTGAGAGAATGATGTGTTTGAGGAACTGAAAGTATAATTGATTGAGCATAGAGGTTCGAACTTGATGGGATAAATGAGGCTTAACCTAGAGTTAAGAACTAGATCCTGAAGGATGTTATACATGCTGCTGAGGAGTTTGGAACTATCATAAGGGCAATCGTGGCCCATGAAGATTTCTTTTTTTAAATGCCAATATTAGAAATAAAATGGAGGATATGAGAAATGTGACAGAGGTACAACTTCATTGGCTTCATGTAATAGAAACCCAGTAACAGTGGCTTACTGACTTAATGAAACGAGGTGTTTTATTTTGTTTGTGTGTTTGTTTTTTCAGATAGTAAGAAATATGGACACAGAAAATCTTGACATAGTAGCATCGTGCTACTACCAGCAACCATGACTTCTCCCTTCTGGCTTCACTGTTTTTTGCATGGAGCTTTTCTGCTTGTACTCACAAAAGGGCTGCTGCAATTCAGACATTGCATCTACATTCTAGGCATGAAGGGAAAGGTTGTGGATCAAGAGCTGATGAAACAAGACAGTTAAGTTAATCAATTTTAAGGAGTTTTTCCCAAAAAACTTTTGGGGTAAAATTCACTTCCATCTCATTGGCCGGAATTATGTCCTATGCTAGCAGCAAGGGAAACTAAGAGATTAAACATTTTTAATTAGGTAAATCAAGCTTTGGAAGCAAGAGTAGATATTGAATAGGCAACCTGTAGTGCTTGATTTTTTAAGGGTGCCCTGGACATTATCAGCAACAATGGGGTTATAGAGAAGCAAATCGATTCAAGGTATTAACACAAATGGAAGTGACAAGCCCTACTGATTCTTTGGAAATTGAGGGTAAAGAAGAGGAAGAAGTCAGGGTGATTGCCAGGTTCCTGCCTTAAACAATTGGATGCAGTGTCATTTACTGAAACAAGGAATGCAAATTGTGAGGAGAAGTAGATGAATTGAATTTTGGATATGTGGAGTTGGTGTCTGGTGGCTCAAAAAAAATTCCAGCCCGGGGTACAGATTAGAAAGTCATCTACATATCAGTCGTAATTAAAGTCATTGGAGTAAATGAGAGCTCAAAAAATAGAAACTGAGAAGAAAAAAACAGTCAAGGTATTTTAAAGACAGAATTAATAGGATTTGGTAAATTGTCAACTCTGAAGAGGAAGCATGTTCAGATTTTATAACTGGAAGATTCTTTGATGTTTTTGGCAGTGCAAAAAGGAAATTGATACTTAATAGCACTTTTTTTCTCTTTTTGACAAGGCATTTTTATTCTTTGTAGTCAGCTCAAACACATGATCAATTTTAAATTGCTTTATGCTCTCTAAGACAAATAGCTGATTAAATTGAATATGTGTAATAGAAACTGTTAAGCATTAGTTGTGACTTGACATTTTTGAGGCATGGAGCCGGCTTTCAACGTCATCAAAAATTTTGCTCCTGGGATGAGTATTTACTTATTCTGTATCTTAGCTCACCATTTTGCAAATGTGGAGGCTGTGGGCCTATATTAACCTTGCGGTAGCAGGTCAAATACAGGTTTATAGTACATGGACTCCTGAGAAATAGGAAAATAAAGATTGAGCTACTAAAGAGCATACTTTTCTCTCTCCTTGCTATACACAGAGGTCAGAGATGAGTGTTCTTCAGGGTCATTGCCACTTCCTGTTCTTCCTGTATCCCTTGCCTCCAAGAAGCCTCAATCAGTAGGGTTTCCACAGACTGAACAGTGAGTGGTTGACCTATTGTATTTGTTTGATACCCAACACAGAGAAGTTAAGAAAGGCTATCAGTCATTTGCTGAACTGATAAAACACAGAATACAACCCATTCCTGGGAAAATGTTTTCTGCTTTATGGAGATAAATATTTATTTCAACTCTACTGAGAAGCATGTGCCTAATAAATAATATGTTCCTTTTTTAATGGTCTGTTTATGTTTTAGATACTTCACATCACAGATTTGGGTTGCTTACATCATGTAAAATTCTCAAAACATATTTTCATAAATTACTTTTGAGAAGATCTAAACTTAATCATCAAGAAAATAGCCTTCATTTTATATGTTCCCATAAATGACTAAAATTTCTACTTCATAACATTCATAGATATTGAAGTCTTTTACACATACAATTACTTTTTATCTGAAAAGATTCAAAAGTTTATAAGGAAGGACATGTCACGATTTTTACAACATTGAGGAACACTTATTTAAAAACAATAATTTTGTTGCAAAATTTTTTTAAAACTTGTTAATTCCAGAGGCATCATTCTAGAATACATCATAGAAATTGGAAGCAAGAATCTAGGGACTCCCAGCAAGAATGATGTGAGTGATTTCGGATGCCACAAGCTAGGTTTATGTTTTAGGATTGTACCACTGAGCTCAACTCAAAATTGGTTTTGTGTTCCATTCTTCTAAACAATCCCAGCCCCATGGCATCTCTGCTAAGTGACTCTTTGTCTCTTACATGCTTCCTAAATGAATATCGTCATCACTTATATTTTAAAATGCAAACGTCTTTATATGACCTGTTTGCAATCTGATTATTGCAATCTGAAGAATTCCCCTCGCAAATGACATCTACAAGTTGCATTCCTAAAATCCATTAGTCTCCTCTTATCTGCAGTTTTACTTTCAATGGTTTCAGTTCAACCATACTCTGAAAATATTAAATGGAAAATTCCAGAGATAAGCAATTCATAGGTTTTTAAATTGGATGCCATCTGAGTAGCATGATGAAATCTCACACCATCTCCTACTCTATTCTGCCTGGGACATGAATTCCTCCATTGTCCAGCCTATCCACTCTGACTAGCTACCTGGTCGTTACTTAGTAATCATCCTGGAGATGAGAGAGACTGTTGGAATATTACAGAGCTTGTGTCCAAGTAATCCTTATTGTACTTAATAATGGCCCCAAAGTGCAAGAGTAGTGATGCTGACATGTTGTTTTAATTGTTCCATTTTATTATTAGTTGCTGTTAACCTCTTACGGTGCCTAGTATGTAAATTAAATTTTATCATAGGTATGTATGTATAGGAAAAAAACAGTATATATAGGGTTTAATACTATCCACGGTTTCAAGTATCCAGTTGGAATGGATCCCCCATGGATAAAGAGGGGACTACTGTAAATTATTTGAAGTCAACAGACTAAATCAAGAACTGAAGGAAAGAATGAAGGTCATTTTGTAAGTTTAACTGTGTGCAAGCTATCATATTACAAATCTTTAGAAATAAGGCCCCCCCACCTTTTTTTTTTTTAATTGCCTATAATCCTGAGAGGCAGCTGTTACCATCTGGAGACACAAATGGAGAACGGACTTCAGAAGACTTTAGTAACTGACTTCGTGTTTCAGAGGAAAGTAGGGAAGTGAGGATTTAAACCCTGATTGTTCACTGCACAGAACTTGCTAAGAACTATTGCTCACTAACTCAAACGTAATCCTTCATACCGTGTATGTTAGGAAATGAGGAACCCAGGTGCCACACACCTTACGGTACTCGAGTGTTCCTGCTTTGAGGAGTAATAATGCTCTTTCATCCTTAAATGAAACAGCCTTGAGCTTCTGCCTTGCAAACTTTGTGGCCTATTGCCCTCGCTGAGATTGCTGAGAATTGCTGAAGACTCATTTCCTATTCACTGCTGCTCATCTCTTTTTAGCATCTTGACCCTCTCTTCCTGCAGCTCATTTCACTTCTCCTCTCTGTTCTCACCCACCGATAGAACATAGTCCCTCCTTTTACGGTTTCCCTGAAGCATCCCTGTATAAGTCAGTTTTATGCAGCATTTTTCTACTGAAGTATTGAGGATAACAGAGCTATTATTTTAGAGCACATCAAATCAAATCACTTAAAATTGAGTAGGAGGCATTCCTGTTCATTAGAATTCTCTAGCCAGTATCACACTAGGAATTTCCTCTTTGCCGTCTTCACTCAGGACTTTCCTTCTCTACATTTTTCTCTGAAATTTTATGCCTTCCCCTTTCTTTTTGGTTCCCAGATCTCCTCCCTCTCCTGCTCTCTTGGCTGCCAAAGCAGCTCCAAAATTATTTGTTGTTTTATTTTCATTTTGCAGAGATTTTAGCTCTCTTGCTTGTTTGCCTTCGACTAAATTTGTTAGTAAGTTCTAAAATAAAAATACTTTTACCTTAAGACAGTTATCGCCACTAGCAACATGTCTTCCAGTTAGAATGTAATAATTCTTATTTTCCTCTCCCCTGAAGATAGAATGGCACAGAAACAACATCACCAACTAGCCTTGGGAGAGGACGGGCTTGCTTAACTGTTTATAATTTATTCCACAGACATTATTTTTATCTGAGGATCTCATTCCTCTGTGAGTAAATGGAGACATGGGGAACTTTAAGAGGACATAATGAATTTGTATAACTAATAAATGCCACAATTGGAAATTGAATTCAGATCTTAGAAATTAAGGCCAGTAATGATAGCTATGGTAGCTTTAAAAATTCAAAGAGATAATGCCTTGGGTAATGGCTGGAGTTGTCATTTTTGTTCTAAAATACTTAACTGGCTGAGAGGACTTGTAATAACTCTTCCCCAGCAACACTGTCTTAGTGACATTAATGTGATCTTTGTGAGATGTCAGCATACGCAAAGACTTGGTGCTGCTACCATTTTTCATAATTTGACTAGTGCCTGACCTCCCATAAAAAATGCATGTGTTTTGCAAACTCAAGCTAAAATTATGGAATATTGCTAGAACCCTATTGACTAAAATGCTTTGCAATCACCAAGCCAAATGAATTTTGCTTAAGAATGAGAAACTTCAATATTTTTAATAATCTTATAGATGGGAATATTTACAGAAATTTTGCCATCCTGGTGTATTTTCTATCACCAGGTGCTCAGGGGCTAATAAAGTTACGCCAGAAAGGTCATTCATTTTACTATCTTGGCTATCTCTTTTGATGTTTGGTATGACATAGTAAAACTGTTAGCGTTCTCATTCTTTCTAATGTGAAAAAGTCAGACAGAGTGTTTAAGTGATTTGCCTCACATCACACAGCAATTGAAGTGTAGAGCTAGGATTCAAGCCCCAAAGCCTGAATCTAAGCTGAGTCTGAGCATCTGTCTCTACCCTCTGTCACTAGATTCAGAACCTTTACCTTTACCATTTGCCACATTCCTTCAATGTGTTAAAAACTGTGTATGGTATACATTTAAGAAACTGAGAATTTAAATAATGTCATCACCCTCCAAAATGAATCACAGTCTCTATTAATATGGTATGAGCTTTTCATTGTTTTAATTTTCTTTCCTCATGCTATGGTTAAGTTTCACCATCTCTTATCTACTGCATATTCATTGATTCATTCATGCGTTAATGAGCATTCTGTGAACAGTGATTCAGCCCCATCTGTGTGCCAGGCACTCTAGTTTGTGATCAAGTCTCAGACTTACACCTTGGTCCCCCAAGCAGGATATTTTTGTTGCTGTTTTAAAACATTGATAACATTTTCAATAGATAAATTATCTCCATCTTCCTCATAAAAACCTTCACTTTAAAAATACAATAACCGAGGCTCAGGAAGGTTAAAAGCTTTGCCCTCAGCCAGATTGTTGGGAATCATAGGGACTTGAATTTCGATTTTCTAATTTGCTATATTGGTGGTTTTATCACTAAAAAAGGAAGCAAGTTGTAATCCAAATATCACATAAAACAGTAATCTAGGAAAAGCAATAAGTGGGTACATTATTTATAATTCATGCTTTTATTGATTCAATTTTGAAACTTGATTATGTTCTTAAATTTTATTTTATTACACAACTTTCACGTCCAGTTTTTTTTTTTTTAATCTCGCACCTCTAACTCGGAAACCAGTATTTAGTCAATAGCTCTTTTTTTTTTTTTTTTTTTTTTTTTTTGAGACTGAGTCTCGCTCTGTCGCCCAGGCTGGAGTGCAGTGGCCAGATCTCAGCTCACTGCAAGCTCCGCCTCCCGGGTTCACGCCATTCTCCTGCCTCAGCCTCCCGAGTAGCTGGGACTACAGGCGCCCGGCACCTCGCCCGGCTATTTTTTTTTTTTTTTTTTTTTGTATTTTTTTAGTAGAGACAGGGTTTCACTGTGTTAGCCAGGATGGTCTCGATCTCCTGACCTAGTGATCCGCCCGTCTCGGCCTCCCAAAGTGCTGGGATTACAGGCTTGAGCCACCGCGCCCGGCCTATTAGTCAATAGTTCTATAAGACATCCCTGTTTCACTTAAATACTTAGCTTTAGAAAGAGGATAGGAGTAAGGATTAATTCATTTTAAAAATCAATCAGTTTTCTCTTTTGCTCTAGTTCATCCTTAGCTGCAGTATTAATAGTTTAGCTTTCTTGCTGGTGGAAAGACTTCACAGAATTTTTTAGATGAAAAATAAATTGGCTTAATTAAATAGGGAGCAGTGGAGGCATAATGGACAGATCACCACTACTTAACCTGCACAGGCAATAAGCACTTGAACTTGGCCTCCTCAGGCCTGTTCTATAAACATGTCAGTAATTTTAGGACAGAATCACTGACATATCCTTCCACAGTGGCAGAGTTCCTTTGCATCAGTAACCAAGATGTGGACTGATTTATCTGCTTTTTTATCTCCAAAAATAGACATTTTTTCCACATGAGTTGTACTTAGAATGATATATTCATTCAATTTTGTGTTGTCTTAAAAGGTAACAGCTTTACTAAAGTAGAATAAATTACTAAGCCATAAAATATAGAACTTTTTTCCCAAGAAAAAATATCCATCCAGATATTTAATCAGACTATAAGTGTGTATATGCTGTTTCTCATAGTCTTTATCTGGTGATTTATAAGATTCTCTTGAAATAGAAAATCTCTTTACTGACCCACTTCTGAAGAAATCATATCACTTTAAGGCTGCCATAAGTTGATTTCAATAGGTAGCTGTGGGTTTAAAATTAAACCAAAATTTTGTAGGCCAAATGAACCTTATTTATTTTTTTCCTTGACATTCAGGAGCCTATTAAAGTGAAAAGTCAGTTATTTTTTGTTTGGTTACTGTGGATATTCTTAAAAGTTATAAATTACAATAGTTTTTCAATTAAGTGCTTTATCTTTGATAATCTCATGCAAAATAGAGTAGGTGAAACTTATGAAGTGCTAGGTAACATTCATTTTGCAAGTACTTTACATGTATGAACTAAATTCTCACACAAAGCCAAGTAGGTAGGGACTATTATTACCAAGAAAGAGTTGCTTCGAAGTTAAGTGACTTGTCCAAGGTTTCATGGCTAATGATGGTGTCCTGGAACTGAGCACAATCAACTTCGGTCTGAATTTCAGCCTCAAATCCATATTGACTCTTCTCCTAATAGCTTGTTCAGCCATAGCAATACTGTATTTCCCCCCAAAATGTGGAAAATTGAATTTTAAGATAATTGAATTCCCTCATTAATGGAGACAGACAGTAGTGATAGAAGTTATAGTATGATTTATAGTATGTTTCATTTTCAGGTAAAATCAGGTAAGATGACATAATGTTCCTCTTTCAGAACCAGTAATGTAGCCTCCTATAATAAGCGTTAAAAGAAAATACCGGCCGGGCACGGTGGCTCACGCCTGTAATCCTAGCACTTTGGGAGGCTGAGGCTGGCAGACCACAAGGTCAGGAGATTGAGACTATCCTGGCTAACACGATGAAACCCTGTCTCTACTAAAAATACAAAAAATTAGCCGGGTGCAGTGGCGGCACTTGTAGTCCCAGCTACTCAGGAGACTGAGGCAGGAGAATGGTGTGAACCTGGGAGGCAGAGCTTGCAGTGAGCTGAGATTGCACCACTGCACTCCAGCCTGGGCGACAGAGTGAGACTCCATCTCAAAAAAAAGAAAATACCTATGCTTCATTAGGAATTTAGGTGAACCTACTGTATGTTATGAATGTACCTAATCCCTAGTGATAACACAGTTAATAAGACTTAATGTTTGAGCTTGAGAATTTCTCTTTGTTAAAAACCAATGTAAAGGCAGCTAGAGAGAAAGGTCAAGTCATGTACAGAGGGAACCCCATTAGGCTAGCAGCAGACCTCTCAGTAGAAGCCTTACAAGCCAGAAGAGATTGGGGGACTATTTTTAGCATGCTTAAATAAAAGAAATTCCAACTAAGAATTTCATATCCTGGAAAACTAAGCTTCATAAGTGAAGGAGAAATAAAATCCTTCTCAGACAAACAAATGCTGAGGGAATACATTTCAACAAGACCAGCCTTACAAGAGGTCCTTAAGGGAGTGCTAAACATGGAACCAAAAGAACAGTACCTGCTACCAAAAAAACACACTTAAACCCATAGCCCACAGGCACTATAAAACAATTACATAATCAAGTCTGCATAACAACCAGCTGACAACATGGCAGGATTGAAATCTCACATATCAATATTAATCCTGAATGTAAATGGGCTAAATGCCCCATTTAAAAGATATAGAGTGGCAAGCTGGATAAAAAGACAAGCCCCAACCATCTGCTGTCTTCAAGAGACCCATCTTACATGTAACAACACCCACAGGCTCGAAGTCAGGGGATGGATTAAGATCTACCATAAAAACAGAAAACAGAAAAGAGCAGGAGTCACTATTCTTATAACAGATAAAACAGATTTTAAACCAATTAAAAGAAGGCCAAAAAAAGGACATTACATAATAATAAAAGGTAAAATCCAAAAAGAAAGCTTAACCATCCTAAATATATACATCCAGCATTGGAGCACCCAGATTCATAATAGAAGTTCTTCACCTATAAAAAGACTTAGGCAACCACACAATAATAGTGGGAGGCATCAATGTCCTACTGACAATGTTAGATTATCAAGTCATAAAACTGACAAAGAAATTCTGGATTTAAACTTGACACTTGACCAACTAGAATGAATGGACATCTACAGAACACTCTGTAAAAAAGAATAAAATTATGTCCTGTGCAGCAACATGGATGGAGCTATAGGTTATAATTCTAAGCGAGTTAATGCAGAAACAGAAAACCAAATCTACATGTTGTCATTTATAAGTGGGAGCTAAACATTGATCAGCCACAGACATAAACATGGGAACAACAGACACTGCAGACTACTAGAGGGGGAAATGAGGAAGTGGGGCATGGATCGAAAAATTACCTATTGGGTACTAGGCTCAATACCTCAGTGCAATATATCCAGGTAACAAACCTGCACATGTACTTTCTGTATCTAAAATAAAAGTCGGAAAAAAATATTTAAAAAACAAAACCAACTTTTCAAATACTCTTATGCTATTCTTCTGCTTTACTAAATAAGTATGTTAAACAATAATTTTTTTCTTTGATGATTGAGTACCCAAGGATTGGGGGTTATCATGTAGACTGATGGTTCTTATTCTACAGTAGCATGTGTGTTTGTGTGTGTGTATATATATATACAAATATTAAATTTTTTCAAATTCTAGAATTTATCTTGAAAATCAGATTTGTCTAACATCTTTGAGGTAGGCCTGTTTTTCTCATAATTCTCTCAGGTTTTTTTTTTTTTTTTAATAAGAGAGGAAAATTCAGACTTTCCATTTATTTGCTTTATTACTGAGAGCTATGTTTTTAATAATTGGTTTTTACTATGATTAGCATGACACTTTTGACATTAAACACTCAGAGCCATTTGTTTTTATCCTATTAGTTTTTAGTTTATCTTTACAGCAAAATGTAGAAAACTGGAAAGTATTAGAACAGAAAATGAACCAGTACTTTTAGAGTTCATTCTTAAAAGAATAAATACATTCTAGTTTTGCACATAAACATTTTTTTTTCAGAAAGGAAACTCTTTATAATTCCAACTAATAGGGGAAGTGTTTGGGAAACCTGCATTTACATATTAAATATAGGTTAGTTCTAAAAGGAGACAAAAATGAACAGATTACTATTATGAACCTGAAAGTGAAAAGTCTAAATTGTATTTTCATCTTTAGTCTTTGTGCTTTTCTGCTTCCTGACCCATAGAATACAATCAAAGCTTCCTTGTCAGTGCACCGAATGCAATAAAAACCCTCCTAACTTGGTCTGGAAGGCCAATGGCTAGATTGACGCAGCACATGTTGTAACATACTATTAGTTACTGAGTACACATAGAGGCTTGAGACAGCTGGCCATTGCCACACTTTTGGCTTGGAGTCACGCCCTGAACTTCCACAGTTGAAATGAGTCCATGATTTTCTGGCTGCTTGATCCATTACCCATGTGGCAAGAGAGTAAAAGTGGTAAACCAGTTTCACCAAAGCTCAGATGTACTCAAATTGTTTACCTTGTACAGATACAAATACACTTTTATTTGAGGGTGGCTTCTCCTTTATGATAATGATGTACTATTCCTTTTGAGATGGTACCTTTTAACATCTGTTGGTTTATATTAATACAGTTTTGAATAAAGTTCAAGATGGAAGTGCTGAATTACTTAGGTGAGTTGTCAGCATTTAGGGATTTTGCAAGGGTATGTTTTACCTAAGGCCCCATCACATTCTTAGCTGAGTTCTTGAAAATTCATGTTGGTTACTTCACATTAAATCTAAAGGTGAGATAGAAAATTCTGTTGTTCAACGTATATTAGGACCACTGACTAGCCTATGAGACCACAGGAAGATAGTTTATGGGTCATGATCATGTTTAGATAAAATTTGATTCCTAAATAGGCAACAACATGCTGGAATCCATTTTTTGTTTGTTTGTGTGCAAGCAGATACACAAAGTAAACATCACATAAAAATCAAGAAAGACTAAAGTAAAGATTATAATCATTTGGAATTCCAAGGCTTATTTTTTTTCACATTTGGAAGAATTCTGATGGCTCCAGTTTCAACTCAGAGATTAAATGTGTGGAGTGAAACACTTGAACTTTCTATAGTTTCTTTAAGAGGCACTGCTAAAAGGATGGGTTAGCTACTATAAAATATGGATAAAGCGTCTGTTGAAATAAGATGCAGCCAATATTTATCTGGATGATAAATTCATGTCAAGAATTTCAATTTACTGTACATTTATGGACTTATGATACCTACCATTAATCATAGTCTTACTGCAAGATTCCATTATAATCTGTATAGAGCCACCAATGAAGCAAAAGCAAGGATAAAATAAAAAGAGGTTGCTAGGATGAAGGTTGCAGATTCTAAACAAAGATGAGTGACACATGTTGAGTAGGATAAATCTACAAATAGCCTGGAGCCAGACATCAGACATTATTTGAAATGACAAACTTCACATTAACTAAAAGAGAGAAAAAAAAAAAAAGATCACAGATGGAGACAGACAGTGGTGCTAAAAGTTATACAACTGCATGATTCATTTCCAGAAGAAATCAATGTTGAGATGACTTTTTTCCTCCTTCAGAACCAATAATGAGCCTCCTATAATTAGGTAAACTTTCTCTGTCCTATCAAAACAAACTGTTAAGCCACAGCGAGGCCACTGACACATCTACCCCTCAACCAAAGCTATAGTATTTTAATCTAAGTACAATGCAAAGATGCATGAGTCAATCTACCGTAAATTTTCAGCAAATAGTATGTGTCATTGGAAATAACTTCTGCTTTTCCAAAGACCGTAGATTTATTCTGTAGGAGTTTTAGAAACAAGCAACAATAATTTTAGCTAAAGCAATTCCCCGCGTTCACTAAACCATAACTGTCTGAAACTAGTTATTTCTAGAATTACACAGAACCAAAATAGCAAACATGTAAACAGAGAGCTATGGGTTAGAATTCATCAAATGAGGGAGAAAAAAAAGTTTTGAATTTTAAGGTATAAAATATCACATCTGTTTACTATTTATAGAAGCCTAATTTTAATGCACAATTCAAACACTAATTAAAAACATTCTCTATAAGTAGAAAATCAACTTGCTATGTGTGCAGAAAGAATAATACAATCAACTTTCCCTAGATATCAGTTTTCTCTCCATATAAGTGGTCAAAAAGTAATTGACCTTTGGACTTATTAAAATTCAGCCATCAACACTAGAAAAATGAAGCTAGGTCTATTTGTGTCATCAAGTAAAGTTATACCATATCTAATCCCATTGTTTCAGCTTTAGCTATTGTCAGTATGAGTTGCTGGGCTGCGGTCTGAACCAGTTGGGGAGAAAGCCATGTTCAGCCAATTGGTCATGCCACATTTTTCTATTTTACCCATTCTACACCTATAGGCAGAGTCTTGGTTTGCCACTGAGCTGATAAAATAGAACATGGGACATACAAGTGACATTTGTCTGAGCCAGGACACCGGAATGAAGACATGGACCCTCTTTGTTCCCACCTTATTTTGTTACATTGTGTTAATGCCAGAGGTAAATCCCAGGAGGAGATAATTCTTTATGTTACTTATTTCTCATTCCTTCTGAAATTTCTGAGGAAATACTTGTATCATCAACAAATTGGGAGTAATTAGTGATGAATGGGTAATACGTATTCCAAGGGAAGGAAAAAATTGTAGAAATTTATTAATAAGACTATGGGAGTCTAAAATTAGAACTGGAAAGAGATAGCTGCATTCATTCCCTTTATTTTATAGATGACAGAAACGATAGGGCCAAGAGAAATATACTAACTCACCTCAAGACACACTTTGCTAAGAAATGCACTTGTGTCTCAACTCTCAGTTGTGGTTTCTTTTTTTTTCTTTCTTTCTTTCTTTTTTTGGAGACAGTCTTGCTCCTCTGTCACCCATGCTGGTGCAATCCCGGCTCACTGCAACCTCTGCCTCCTGGCTTCAAGTGATTCTCCTGCCTCATTCACCCGAGTAGCTAGGATTACAGCCGTGAGCCACCATGCCTGGCTAATTTTCATTTTTAGTACAGATGAGGTTTCGTCATGTTGGCCAGGCTGGTTTCGAACTCCTGCCCTAAAGTGATCCACCCCTCTCTTTGGCCTCTCAAAGTGCTGGGATTACAGGCATGAGCCACCATGCCCACACAGCTATCATTTTTTTTTTTTTTTAATTGCAGCATCACTTTACTACTCTTTCATATATTTTCATTTTGTTTGTTAAAAACAAGCAAAAATAAAAACAGAGCCACAATTCTCATTGAATACACCTTGCAAACCTATACTTGTGTCTTGAGTCTTTGGGGCCAGGGCTAGCTCATCTTTGGTCCATTCCACATGGTCTTGCTCATTTTCAAGTACATAGTGTTACCCGCCCACTTTTCAAAATCCCAACTCTTGTGACAGAGTTTGTATATTTTCTTATGGGAAGCCAAATTTTAGAATATGTTTTCTGATTCTTTGCAAGTAAAATGTGGATCCTGACATTCAACATGAAACGTGTGTTTTAATTAGGGTGACCATATATAATCCTCCAAACCAGCACATTTTTTAAAGTAAACGAGGATGCTATTGATTATTACAAAAGCACAACAGGTGCAAACCTGAAATATTCCTGACAAACTGGGACACATGGTCTCTCTAGCTTCAGTGCTTCCAACAACCTAATAATAAATACGTTCCATTACATTCAGGCATTCCTGTCTGCTTTGTAGGTTTTATTTATTTTTGTTTTGTTTTGTTTTACCCTGGTCTAAAAGGCACTATGATATAGTGGAGAGGTAAAAAGAAAAAGAAAAAAAATATGGTGGTCCATGTCCTACTTGTAACTGTAAGGCCTTCAGCAAGTCATTGTCCTCTTCTGGACGTGGTATTTGTATCCATTAAAGGAGAGGGTTGGACTAAAACAGCATTAAGCTTTCTTCCATAATGGCCTTGGAATTCCATGCTGTCCGTATACATAAATATGCAAGTATTCATATGCATATATAAAACATACATGCCAACTATAAGAAGAAAATAAAATTTTAATAAGTATGAAATAAGAGAATAGCCACATTTTAAGTCGGGAATGTACTGTTGGTGACGTTAACTTGAAAAAGAAAGCAAAATTGTTTATCTATATTGAAAGTCACACCAGAGACATAATATTATAGCAACTTGGTAGTTCAGTGACAGACAGGAAATGATTTTTCATGTGTGTTTTTCAAGAAACTCTACAGTTTTGGATACTGGTGGCTTTGGTGTTTTAACAGGGTCTCTCATGTGGCAAAGTCACAATAGACGCTGTCTGGTTGCTGTTGGTTACGGGGACTTTTCCTATTTGACTCAGCTTCAATTTTTAGGCAAATTCTCTGGCTTCCTGCGATTGTTTCTTAGTGTCTACAAATCCTTGCAATGTTTTATGTGTCCTCTGAAAGGAAAGACTGGGCAATAAAAGAGAGTTACATAGCCCATGTAACTTTAGAGGTGTGAATTATTAAAAACATAAAAGGGGTTGGATAAGAAACAGAAACAGAATTCATCATAAATCCTAGATCCTTATCTAGTTTAATAAATCCTCCCTTTTAAATTATAAATGATAAGCCTTATCTGCCTTCTGCATGTGTTACAGGCACAATTTGGGGTGGTGTTTTGTCTTTCCATATTGCTTGTCTGAACTCTTAACATTTTCAAACTTCCTCAAGTCATCTGGCTGTGCCAGGGAGACAAACACAGAGGTGGTTTTTTCCTTCTGTGGTGGCGCTGTTGTAAATTTCAGAAGCAGGATTGCTGCTTCATTTGATTCCTGTGACAGATCCTTACCCAAGCTGCAATAAAAGGGATAGGTAATGAAAAGTGCTAATTGAGTTATGAGCTTGCTAATGTTCTAGGATTTTTATATACATAATCTCAACTAATCCTCAAAGCAATCTTTAGAAGATAGGTATAATTATTTCCATTACATAGATGAAGAGACTGAGGTTTTGAAAGATCAATCACTCACCCAGGTTTGCACAGCTAGTAAGTGGCAGAGTCAGAATTCAAACCCGAGTGTATCTGAAATCTAACTCCCACTGGCACATCCATTTACTGTCTTTGGTCTTCATTCTCTCTGAGAGCAGCAAAAAGGGGATGTGTGCTGGGCTCATTTCACAGATAAGGAATTAATGTGGAGAGAGGATCACCGGTGTTACAAAGCCAGGAAGTGGTAACATGAGCACTTGAACCCCATGTCTGTGGGTTGCTACCTTAGTGCAAAATCTCTAAAAACATAGTTATTTTTAAAAAATTAAGTTAAATAAAAGCTTAGAGAAACAAAAATTGAAAGCATAATACATTACAAAGTACAACTGCTGCATTAACCACAAATGCCAGAGGCACATTTAACAATTGCTTCGGCTGGGTGCAGTGGCTCATGGTTGTAATCCTAGCACTTTGGGAGGCTGAGATGGACAGATTACCCGAGGTCAGGAGTTCGAGACCAACCTGGCCAACATGGTGAAATCCTGTCTCTACTAAAAATACAAAAATTAGCCGGGCGTGATGGTGCATTGCTGTAATCCCAGCTTCTCGAGGGGCTGAAACAGGGGAATTGCCTGAACCTGAGAGGCAGAGGTTGTGGTGAGCAGAGATTGTGCCACTGTACTCCAGCATGGAAGACAGAGAAAGACTCTGTCTCAAAAAAACCAAAAAACCAAAAAAGCGAAAAACAATTGCTTCCCCCTACCTCCTATTTTATATCCCAATCTATATCTGCCAGTCTGAATTTGTGACAATCCCAATAAATTAAGATGGATAATAGGAACCAAACCTCTATGCCTCTGTTTTATCATACGCCACTCTAGATTGACATGCCTGTTTTTCTGATTAAATTCTGGTGTTCCTTAATTACAGAAACTATTTCTTCTAGGTCTTTCCATAAAGTGCTCACTAAAGGTTTGCTGAATCAAAGCAGAGGGTATTTTTACTAAGCCATGTAACAATAACGTTTATTTAGTCTTTAATCTCTAAGATATGCCAGGTATCCTCTAAGTACTTTAGGCGTATTAAATAATTGAATCCTAATAACAATACTATGGCATAAGTATTTACCCCAATTTCATAAGCACACAAAATGAGGTGCAAAAAATTCAAGTAGTATATTGGGGTCATATTTTAATAAGGGCCAAGACTAGAATTTGAACCCAGGAAGTACAGTTTATAAAATGAATATTTCAAACTTACTAGTGCTTAGCAGTTCTGCTCAGTAGTATTTTTTGTCTATAGCTACATCGTAGAAATATTTTAAATGCATTCCAATAGCATTTTGCTACTAAATCGATATACTAGAGGAAATACTGTTGTTTGTTTCGTTTTTAAAAAGAACGCCAGGTAAGATTTTTCTTCCAGAATCAAAAGGTACTATTAGGGATCATGCCAGAAAAAAAAAATACTGCTTCAACAGATTCTCTGCTGAGCATCTAACAACAAGAGCCAGCATGAGGCGGTACATGCAGCACTAGCTTTGCAGGAAGGCGAAGCTAGGTTTGAGGCTGAGCTCTACCATATCTTAGGTCAAATTCCCCAAAAGCAGACCCTTAAACAAGGATTTGTGTGCTCCTTTGGCATAGTGCCAAAGTAAAACAGAAGTTTCACCCAAGTTATGTCCAGGCACACAAACTAAAATCCCCTGTGATTAGGACTTACTCTGCATTAATTATTCTCCATATGCCTTGTTCTTTTTTTCCTGAGGGACTGTCCTCTTTAGATCTCATCATAGTCTCACTTGCCCTATGGCTTCCAGTTTGTTTGACAAATAGAAGAACAGCACCAGATGGAGATGGGGTGGGGAGAGAAGTCAAGGTTTTCCCATACACTCACCCTGTGGGGTTACATTTTTGAAGTGGCTCCTTCCCCTACCAAAGGCCACAGCTCTGATCCTTCCCTTCTGTTGATAGCTGGTGGTGCTTTACCATCTCTTGTTGATTCCTTTAATCCTGCCCACATCTGTCTGTAAATGGTCCTTTCATTAAACTTCATTTTCTCAAAGCCTTGATTATATGTCTTCCTGCAAAGGATGCCACTAATACATCCCATATCTATATGGATAGTTTCATTATGGATTTCAACAGAGAGGAGAGCACAGCATGTCTATTTTACTATAGCCTTCCCATTTACCTTTTCCTCCTCTCCCTACATGCCACAAATCAAGGAGGGATGGGCTGTCCACTTACATTTATAATATATGTATCTCTTGCATCATATCCTAATTTCGTTTCTTATGGTTTAGAATAAAGTTCAATTTTCAATCTTCCACCTTAATGTGCCAATCAGATACTAAATAATTGAGAAAATCCTTTTCTCTCTCAAGAATGTCTCCTCTTAAGATCATAGCCTTGATAGGTCATGAAAAACAAAAATAGGACAATAAATATTTTAAGACTCAAATTAAAGTCATATGTCATTGTTGTGGTTGGTAACTGCCTTTTTTTGCCCTGCCCATTATTGCTCATGACTTCAAGTTACAGAGAAACACAATTTACCTGAGAGAAAGGAGTAGAATACATCTATTTAATAATTTAATATTATCTGTACTAATTGGGCGGGAGATAGAAGATTCTTTACGGGATCCACTAACCTCACCTCTTATTTTACAGATACAGACATGAGTAAAAGAGTAACATTTTTGGGGTAAGCAGAATAATAACCCCCAAGGATGCCCGTGCCCTAATCTCCAGAACTTGTGGCTATGTTAGGTTACACACCCAAGGTAAATTAATAATTCAGATGGAATTAAAGTAGCAACTTGTATCTACTTCCCTTAAAAAGGGAGATTATCCTGGATTGTCTACAGGACCCAGTGTAATCACAAGAGTCCTTAAAAGTAGAAGAGAGGCAGAATAAAGAGTGAGAAAGATGGCACCATGCGAAGGACTTGGTCAGATGTTGCTGACTTTGAAGATGAAGAAACGGACCCACAAGGCTTCTAGAAACTGGACAAGGCAAGGAAATGGAATGTCCCCCAGAACCTTCAGAACAGAGGCTCGCTGACACCATGATTTTAGCCTAGTGATACCCATTTTTGGATTTTTTTTATCTCCTAAATTGTAATTGTTGCCACTAAATGGTAATTTGTTACAGTAGCAAAAAAACTAATACCATTCCACAACAAACGTCCTTATGTGTTTAGCTCAGAGTTTCAATCCATAATCATCTATTGAGCGTCTTCTATGAGCCATGCACTATGCCCAACACTGGCATAGTGTTGTCAACAAGAAATCAGACAGACGTAGTTCCTCCCCTCTTAGGTCTTACAGTCTGGTGGAGGAAGTTAGGGTTAAATAAGCATTAACTTTAAAGTAGGGGAATTGCTACCTAGAGGAAGTTCTTTAAGCTATCAGTGACCTAGCAGGCTGAGTGAACAGGACGGACTGGAAACAGTTTCTGGAGGAGCAGCTATTTCATATTGAAAACTGCAGAATGAGCAGTAGTGAATCGACCCTGGGTGTGTGGGTGGGATTGGGAGTTGAAGCATGAGGGACTAAAACAGAAGAAAGAGCATGTTCCAGAATAAAAAGGAAAGTCCTAGAGTACCCCTAAATGAAGGTTCTGCATGGCTGGAATGAAGGCTTAAGAGAGAACATGGTGAGAGATGGGGCTGTTGAATGTGAGCAGGGAGATTCGTGCGTGTTACAGATTTGTGAACCCTGATCTTGTAGAAACAGAATTTGGTGGTATTGTTTAATGCTAATAGTAAGATAGTTACTAGTATACATATTTAGTCATTCATATTGTAATTCTATGTATAATAGTAATTAGGTGGTCATGGAAATTGGCAAAAAAATTCAAAAAAAGGCTAATGTGACTGGAGCCAAGTGGGAGATGGGAAGAGAGAGGGATTAGAGGGGCCTGCAAGACTAGGCAGAGTCTGATGAAGGTGGGAAACTGCTCTACAATCCAGGGGTGTTGAGTAAACACTTAAAACAGGTTCGTTTGTGAATGAAATACTGGCGATTGTTCCAAAAAAGGGAACTGCACAAATGAATGACAGTGAGAGATTCACAGGTGTTAGTTCCATTACCATTTAGATACTACATCTGTTGGTTTAAATGCATTTCTAAAACAAGTTCAAATGCCAACTTAGATAGAAGAATGGGGAGCACAGTAAATGCATATCAACTTTTGTGTTGTGTTCAATTGCTTTTTTAGTGTGTTTGAGAGAAACACCATGTAGTACTAAGATTAAATTTCCACAACCCACGGATAAGAAAGTTTAAAATAAGACTGTTTGTTTCCACTATAGTCTTCCCTTTTTCCAAAATTACAATAAATTCCTTAAACCATCCATTTAAATTCACTGTCCCGTCCTTCGACTTTAACCAGAGTACATTTTTTGATATTCCTAAGGGGAATGTGATAAAGGAAGGAAAGTAAATATTTTATCAAGTGTCAGTGAATTTACTGTGTATATAATCCCATTACATTCTCCCAGTAGTCTCGAGAAGTTGAATAATGCTCAAGGTTATCATGCTAGAAAATGGCAAAGCTGTGATTTGAGCCCAGGTTGGTCTCATATCAAAGCCCAAGTTTATTCTATCTTACTATGTTGATTTTCATGCTTTCTGTTCAGCAACAGCAAATAGTGAGAATCAACTTTCTCGCTGCATCTCCAAAGTGTAGGAATGTATCAGGCACAGCCTAGAGAAGAGAAGAAGAATGTGAACTCCTGAATAAATTCAACCTCTATTTATTGAGCCTCCACTATGTGTCAAACTCTGTGTTTGTGAATAGCATGATGCAAAAGATAGGGTCCAAGCCCTTTAGGCAGTTAGACAACAAAATTTTATATTTAATATAATCATTCAAGAAAAAAGTACAATTGAATGTAATTATTGCTTTTATAGAATGAGTGCCAACCATATCTAAAGAAAACTTTAATGAATAATAGCCTAGATTTACACGAACAAAAGAGAAGGCACCACCAAGTAAGTGCATAGGATGCACAGGTGCTAGAGATTATCAACTTAGGGTTCAGAAAACTTGGAGGAGAGCAGAAATGGAAACCTCCCATAGACTAGAATGTCATCTAAATATCTGGAATTTCTCTCATCACTCATGTTCTTTATGTGGGTAAAACTCACATACCTGAGACTCAGCATATAGGAAAAGCCATTAGAAAAGCAGAGCTAAGTATGACTTCAGCTCTAGGGCTGGGATCTCATGAAGACACAAGAGTCCAGTCGTTCTCCAGAAGGAAATTTCCCATGTTTTGTGTCATACTACCAGTGCTGAATAATTTGTTAATGATGAAGACATTGGCATAGATAGCAATAAAAAATACCAAGTTTAGAAACAAACTTTTTTTCTGGTATATGTTTATTTATTCTTACATGTATTCAGCAACTATGAATGAAGTTCATATGTGTCAGGCACTGTTCTGTGTTCCATGAAAGTGTGAGAAATAAGTTAGACATGGTCCTTCATATCAGACAGCTTACAAAATAGAATTAGAAAATGGACAAAATATTATTGTATCAAAAGAAAGTATAGATTCTGATCTTAGAGATGCATGAAGATTGTATGGGTCCTTCTCTGGTTTGGGATGGGTCATGCTTGAAATCAGAATAATGATAGACATAATCTCTGTGTTGGGATCCTTTGGATGTTTTGCCCCTTCGGCTCTGCTCTTCATGCTTTTTAACCATCCTCTTTGCCTTGGGAAGCTGACCAACATGAAACCCATCAAAAGGCATGTGCTCTGGCTTCTGCTAGGTTTTAGCCAATGGCAAGCCCCAACATTGATGTCTGGCCCCTCTACGTGTGGCTCCTGTTCCTCTCCGGGTGACCTTCTCACGTGGCTCCTTTTGAGGTTCAGTATTTGCTCCCTCCTCTCTCCATTACAGCTTAAGGTGGTAACAGTTCAGTCAGTATTTACTAGCTCCAGGTTTTTCCCCTATTCCATGGGTTTCCCCTGTGTCTACCTGCATCTTTTTAAATAGTCTCTTTGTAAATGACTTCCTTAAACGGTCGTAATTTGAGTGTATCTTCTGTTTCCTGTTTGGACCCTGACTAAAATAACACCTTTGTTGTATCCCAAGTTTCTATCTTTAATTTACTTATTCTGCTAACGTTGATAAATGCCATACCCTCAACCAGCTGTAAAGGAAAGCACACAGATAGATGTAATATAATATTAATACATGCCTAAAAACATAAACACTTTCACATACTCTTAGAACTTATATCTGCCAAAATGTTCAATATACTTACCATTTGATTTGGTAATTACATAAAAATAATTTACACTGCTTGTTACAACATATATTATAATGAGACAGAGAAATCACTGGTTAAATAGCACATCTAAACAATTGAATGGAGTGCAGATGCCAGAAAGATCTGTGCATAATCATATTGAAAAGTCTCCAAGATTCATTAAGTGAAAAATGAAAGTACTCAGCAGTACATTGTGTACCTGTTTGTGTAAAAGAAATAATATACATATAATTGAGTCTGTACATAAAATGTGTGTTTTTTTAGAATTTCTTCTTGGATAAACAGGAAAAGAAATTTTGAAATGGATATTCTTGGGGAGAGATGCTAGAGAAAGAAGATTGTTCTCATTCTTTTAACACTCTGTATCTGTTTTGTCTTTTAAAACCATGTGCTTGAACTAATTTTATTAAATATAAATACATAAACAAATAGAGATGTAATCTTAAACCCCTATTTTGCTTAGCCTAATAGAGGAGGTCTGATTTCCAAAATAGTGGTCATTCAGAGGAAGTAAAAAAGCTCCCTAAAACAAATATAAGAAACAACACTAATACCTTAAATAGCATAACTTGAGAAAGTTGAAATGGGAACATCTTATTCCACTTATTTCACATGAAAAACTATTGAAACTGACTTCAAAAGCCGAACCACACATCCTTGATAGCTACCAGGGCCCTGTTAACATAACCGCTGCTTGTTTCTTATTATTTTAAAAATACAATTATAACTGGAAGTCCCAAAACCATGTAATTGTCAACTAACTTTTGGAAAATGCAAATGGTTTACCCAGAGTTTAAAGGAAGGCCCCTCCTACCTTCTCTGAACTCTGTGGTGGTCTTTGGATGCAAAATGACCTAGTTGGGGCAATCCTCAAAGATGAACCAAAGAAGAAAATTATCTTTTCAGGAAAGGTTTTTCTGTGGACATCAAAGGTCTCTGAGAGGGGATCTGTATAATACTATTTCTTTTTCCCAGAATTTATTGGCATCCTTCCAAGGTTTTTCACTGAAAAGTAGCATCTTCGTGTATACAGATAGGATTGATATCTGAGCTCAGCAGGGTCAGCCATTTTTGTGCAAAGTATATTAATATGCTGTTCATGCCTCAGGCATTATTTTTATTAGGCCAGCACAGTTTCATATCTCTTCTTCCTATGTTGGCTTTTCACAAATAATCACAACCAACCATAGATAGCAGATATTCCTGAAAGTACATAAAAGAATGGCTTATGCACATATAAAGCCATCCTGAGCTCAGATTTCCTCCAGAATAATTCAAATCCTAAGCTTTATAATATCTGAGAGAATCTTCTAAGTGCACAAACATATTGCATTAATTGTTTTCCATTCTGTTTGCAGACTGATGCAGCATTTGTTGCTATTACACATATGTGCCATAAAGAGGCTAAACATTCAAGGGAGAAGAAAGTGTTATATAGATGGTCTTGCCCAAGGAACAGGGAATATTACCCTATTAGTATTGCTGCTAACTCAGAATACTAGTCTTTGCTATTTTTGGACATATGATTAGTTGCCATTTACTAAACTTCAGGCAGTCACTAGACTAAATACTTTACATATATTATTGCATTCAAACTTTGTGATAATCCTAAGAAATAAAGATTTTGATTCCCATTTTACAGATGAGAAATGGAGGTTCAGGATTATCTGGAATCACACAGCTAGTAAGTGTCAGAATCAGTATTCTGACTTCAACATTTATGTCTTCTAAACCCAAGAGTAAGACTAACATCATAGTTTTGTTTGTTTTTTGAGATGGAGTGTAGTGGCACGATCTTGGCTCACTGCAACCTCTGCCTCCTGGGTTCAACCAATTTTCTGCCTCAGCCTCCCAAGTAGCTGGGATTACAGGTGTCTGTCACCACACTTGGCTAATTTTTGTATTTTTAGTAGAGATGGGGTTTCACTATCTTGGCCAGGCTGGTCTTGAACTCCTGACCTCGTGATCCACCTGCCTCGGCCTCCCAAAGTACTGGGATTACAGGTGTAAGCCACTGCACCCAGTCTTCTTTTTTTTTATTTTTTAAATACTTTAAGTTCTGGGATACATGTGCAGAATGTGCAGGTTTGTTACATAGGTATACACTTGCCATGTGGTTTGCTACACCCATCAACCCATCATCTACATTAGGCATTTCTCCTAATGCTATCCCTCCCCTAGTCCCTCCCGCCTCAACAGGCTTCAGTGTGTGATGTTCCCCTCCCCGTGTCCATGTATTCTCATTGTTCAGCTCCCACTTATGAGTGAGAACATGCAGTGTTTGGTTTTCTGTTCCTGTGTTAGTTTGCTGAGAATAATGGTTTCCAGCTTCATCCATTTCCCTGCAAAGGACATGAACTCATACTTTTTATGGCTGGATAGTATACCCTGGTGGATATGTGCCACATTTTCTTTATCCAGTCTATTACTGATGGGCATTTGGGTTGATTCCAAGTCTTTGCTATTGTGAACAGTGCTGCAATAAACATATGTGTGCATGTGTCTTTATAGTAGAATGATTTATAATCCTTTGGCTATATACCCAATAAT
This sequence comes from Trachypithecus francoisi, assembly GCF_009764315.1. Taxonomy (NCBI): domain Eukaryota; kingdom Metazoa; phylum Chordata; class Mammalia; order Primates; family Cercopithecidae; genus Trachypithecus; species Trachypithecus francoisi. The sequence goes on along the minus strand of NW_022681472.1, from coordinate 73,769,446 downwards.
AGGATTGGTGGGTCAAATTGTATTTCTGGTTCTAGATCCTTGAGGAAACGTTTTCCACAATGGATGAACAAATTTACACTCCCACCAACAGTATAAAAGCATTCCCATTTCTCCAAAACCTCTCCAGCATCTGTTATTTCCTGACTTTTTAAATGATCGCCATTCTAACTGGCATGAAATGGTATCTCATTGTGGTTTTGATTTGTATTTTTCTAATGACCAGTGATGATGAGATTTTTTCATATGTTTGTTGGCTGCATAAATATCTTCTTTTGAGAAGTGTCTGTTAATATCCTTGGCCCACTTTTTGATGGGGTTGTTTTTTCTTGTAAATTTATTTACGTTCCTTGTAGATTCTAGATATTAGCCCTTTGTCAGATGGATAGATTGCAAAACTTTTCTCCCATTCTGTAGGTTGCCTCTTCACTCGGATGATAGTTTCTTTTCCTGTGCAGAAGCTCTTTAGTTTAATTAGATCCCATTTGTCAATTTTGGTTGTTGTTGCCATTACTTCTGGTGTTATAGTCATGAAGTCTTTGCTCATACCTATGTCCTTAATGGTATTGCCTAGCTTTTCTTCCAGGGTTTTTTTTTTTTTTTTTTTTTTTTGAGATGGAGTCTCACTCTGTTGCCCAGGCTGGAGGGCAGTGGCGCAATCTCGGATCATTGCAAGCTCCACTTCTCTTCTAGGGTTTTTATTACCAAAGCAGTCACTTAAAAAAAAAAATTATCTGAAGAAAGTGGATTACTAAAAAGCCCTAGTAACTTGCCTGTGGCTGAAATAAGCCAGCAGTTACAAGCCCAGTGTAAAAGACCAGAGTTAGAAAGTGCTGTTACATTCAGCCCTTATGCCCTCCCCATCCCCATTTGTAGCTTGAAAAGACCCTCTGTGGGTTTTCTTTTCCAAAACTTTACTTAGAAAGGCTTTCATTCTACCATATTTACACAGCATACTACAGCGTAAAAAGAGATGGAAAAATTCGACAGAGCACATCACAAAAAGTCCCTCTTTGAATTACTTTAAAATGCAGACAATGATCAGGAAGACCTTTGCTTTTGTTTTGGTTTGGTTTTATTTTGAGACGGAGTCTCGCTCTGTCGCCCAGGCTGGAGTGCAGTGACGCCATCTCGGCTCACTGCAACCTCCGCCTCCCAGGTTCACGCCATTCTCCTGCCTCAGCCTCCCGAGTAGCTGGGACTACAGGCGCCCTCCACTGCGCCCGGCTAATTTTTTGTATTTTTAGTAGAGACAGGGTTTTACTGTGTTAGCCAGGATGGTCTTGAGATCTCCTGACCTCATGATCTGACAGCCTGGGCCTCCCAACGTGCTGGGATTACAGGTGTGAGCCACCGCGCTGGGCAGAAGACCTTTGTTTATGGGAGAACAAGATTTCCTTTCTCCACAGAAATGGTCCTCATTCCCCCTCTTATAAAGGGATGGGCAATAATCTTAATAACTGCTTAGGCTGAGTACAAAACCATGGCCTGTAGAATTTCCAGTGGGCCTTTAATGAACACATGAATTGAACCAATGATCACACTGATTGGGTGATTGTCTGTCTTCCTTTTGGCGATGTGACTGTCCTCTCAGTACACTGTGTGGATCTGTCACCATATACCTTTGCACTCAGAGTCACTACCAGAGTGAACACTTTGTAATGCACAAAACCCGTAGAATAACAAAGCTTGAAGGGGTTACATAGGTCTTTAATTTCAACTTCTCCAATTATTTCTGCATTAGCAACTCACCCCTCAACTTATATTTTACAGATAAGGGTAATGTGACTATTGACTTGCCAATAAATAAGTTAGAACTCTAAACCAGATTCATGAATTTCCAATACTCTGCTCTTTGCACAAAATAAGATGACCTCAAATTGAGTCCTGACTAAGCTCTTGACGGTGAGTAATCAAACTCTGAAAGCCTCAATTTTCCCATCTGTAAAATGGGGGAGAATAATGGTATTTACCTCACAGGTTTTTTTGTGAAGCTTAAATGAAATTATGCCTGTGAAGAGCTAAGTGCAATGTTTGCTACTCAATAAGTGCCAAATTAATTTTAGTTATTTTTATTAATGCACTATTTTCCAAATTAAGGTCTCGTTGTCTAAGATGTGACATTAAGTTACATTTATTTCTACAAATTTTCACTGCAAGTTGAATTAAGGTCAAGTAAAACTTAATAGAAATCAATGAATAATTATTCCTTCCATTTATCCTCCTTCTGAACTAATTATTAAATTTAACACAATCAAAAAAGAATTATGGATAACCAGGATAGAGGTTTGCACTAAGATGTAGGGGAATGGGAAAATATTCTGGAAATGATTTTGTCCTTCACGCTACTTACTATGCTCTTTCAGCTGCATGTTCCTTGCCAGTCATCAGCATCACAACTTGCTAACTGATTTACTTAAGTCAGAAACACAATTCTCTTTTCATGACACTATCTTATTTGGTAATTAACTTCTACTTGTTCTTCAAGACTCAGCCCAGGTTCTACCACCTGCCAGGTGGCTTCCTCTGTGTCCAACATCACCCTGTTCTATTTCCCTCATCTCATTACCTTGAATTCTACATACTTCTATGATAGTATGTTATTGTGAATATTTTGCTTGTCTCTTTCCTCCTGTAATTGTCATTTTCTTGGCCAGAGGGTTGATGTGTTCTTCTTATTAGTACGTCCATGTCTACCCCAATACCCGACAGATAGGGTGCACTAGACAGATTTAACAAATGCAAACCTCCCTGACTCATGTGACTGAGAATCATTCACTGCCACACGATATTTCATTTGGTCTATGTACTTCAGAGATGGAACTTTGTAGAAAGCTCCATGTGCTCTTAGTGGAAGAATAGGTTTTTATAACCATAAAACTGGGTGTGTACAACCACAACTCCAGAGACTTTTAATCTGGTTTGGAATATGATGTAACACTGGCATCACTCTACATCTTTTCTTTCAAAGAATACATTGCCCCTTTAGATATGGTTTCCATCTGAGACAATTAGAGTCCAACCGAGTGTGATACTCTAAAATAATGTCTATCCCTCCATCACAGAGTCGTCAGTGGGATTTTTGAAATCGTCATATAAAATACAGGATGGACAATTGTTAAGTATTTTTGCACATATTATCTCAGAATTTTAAGTAAGGGGCAGGGTAGTAATTGTCTTTAATATAAGACATGCCCTCCCATGATCATCGTTTTATGGAAAGTTATTAATGGATGGAACCACATTTTCTTAAAAACGTTCAAAACAATATGTGTCAAGTGTTATTCTAAGTTCATTGCATGCATTGACTCATTTAATCCTCCCAACAATGTCAGCGAGGTGACTGCTGTTATGACCTCCAACTAGCGATGAAAACTGAGGCATGTGGAGGATATGCAACCTGATTATATTCACATGATGAGTCAGTAGTAGAACCAGGATTCAAACTTCAGAGCAAGTCACTGCAAAGTAGTAACACACTTTTCGTAGAGATGGGGTTTCACCATATCGGCCAGGCTGGTCTTGAACTCCTGACCTCAAGTGATCTGCCCACCTCGGCCTCCCACAGTGCTGGGATTACAGGCATGAATCACCGTACCTGGCCACACCAACACACTTTTATACTGTAGACTAAAGTATATTTTTAATTTGAAAACATTTGTTATATTACAAACATTGAAATATTAGTGATATACTATTAAATATTGAAAACTATGGCTTAAAAATACATTCTTATTGGAGTAAAAACGTAATGCCCCCAATTGACATACCTGATATTCCTATAGAAGTCTTTTACAATTGATGACCACAATTAAGATATTTCCGTAGTACCCAACCACATGACTTTACTCTTTTACACCTTTCCTTAACAAAGAGGGAGATAGGTGGTTCCAGGCAACTAATAATCTGCAGGGGACTTCAGTTCTGCAGGGACAGGCCAAAGGAGGATGAGTAGGGACATTTTCCTACTCCATCCCTATTCCTGCAAACTACATGCATATATACCAAGGAGGCAACTTTAGAATTTCTTGAGACATAATAACAGTAGGCTTCCTGGTCAACCCATGCTGCTAACTATGGTTTTATATAGGCTTATTTAGAGCTAAAGGGACCACAAAGATTTCCCATAAATTTACAAGGGCATGGAGAATGCTTAAAGTAGTAGAAACACAATTTGTCTTATACTTATTCTTTATTCTTGACTTCAAGTCACTTTATGTAGAGCTATTTGTGTTCTTCAAGGAGATTAAAAGTTCCTTGAAACTAGGGAACAGCTCCCTATTTCTTTTCCATTGCCCTCAGGATGGTTATAACCCAAAGCACATGAATTAGACCCAATGAGAGGGACTTTATTAGGTGAGATACCCACCTTTGTGAGGCAAAACTGCTCCATCTAAATGTGAGTGTGATGAACAAGATGACTCCAATAGTTTTCTTTACACTTAGTGTGTGTGTGTGTGTGTGTCTGTATGTAATCACATAGTCCTTATGATCATAATATCTATGGTCCTGACTCCTATTATCTCCTATTATCATATGGCATAATACCCGTGCCTTGAAAGACAAAGAAATAGTGAATGGAGACCCAGATTCAGAGACTGAAGACTTGATTGTCTGCATTGCTGATCGTCTCCCAGATTATTGTGATGGCTTCAGTTTTTGCCTTTTTATAATCTAATATCCACACAGAAGTCAGAGTGGTCTTTGCAAAACGAAAATCTGATGATATTACTCCCGCACTAATTAAGTTCCTCCTGCTTCAACCCTCACATTACCCTTGCATAAAGTCTAAAAGCTTAATACAGATTAGAAATCCCTTTGGGAACTCTGTGCTCTGAACCACTGTGGCATGACACCCTCCAGCTAGTGAGGTGCTCCTGTTACATGCTGCACATTCCCTGTGAAAGGACTTACCCCACTGACTGTCATTGCTCAGTGCTGTAAGTCATCCCCCTAGTGACTGTAGATTTTGTGAGAGCTGAAGCCACATTTGCCTTTGTTCATCTTTGAATTACTTGCATCTAGCACCATTAACATGTAGTAGATGCTCAACACTTAATTGTTGAATAAAGTAATGAATAAAGGGTTGAACAAATGCCATTAATTACTAGTTACTACTGTTAACTAGCCATAGTGATTTTTATTCTTGTCAGCAAGGGAAAATAATGTTTACCTACCTAAGGTGACAAGACCACCTATTAATTAACCTTTGAAACAGCCTTCCCATAGATTATGGAGCATTTTCAAATGCTCCATTTTCATTTTGGAAAAGATATAATAACCCTTTACAAGATATGGTTTGGCCGTGTCCCCACCCAAATCTCAACTTGAATTGTATCTCCCAGAATTCCCACCTGTTGTGGGAGAGACTCAGGGGGAGGTGATTGAATGATGGTGGCTGGTCTTTCCCGTGCAATTCTCCTGATAGTGAATAAGTCTCACGAGATCTGATGGGTTTATTAGGGGTTTCCACTTTGGCTTCTTGCTCATTTTCTCTTGCTGTTACCATGTAAGAAGTACCTTTCACCTCCTGCCATGATTCTGAGGCCTCTCCAGCCATATGGAACTGTTCAATCCAATTAAACCTCTTTTTATTCCCAGTTTCAGGTATGTCTTTATAAGCAGCATGTAAAAGAACTAATACAATACATTTATGTGTCTTTTACATTTGACATTTCACTTTTTCCAAAAGTCTGTCCTTTATACTCCTGTACAATTTCAATATGATATATGATGTGTATCAAATCTTTCCTTAGCCATTTATCTAGCAGTTATTCATTTAATATGCTAGACACACTTCTAAGATGCCAAGAAACAAAGATGTATAAGACAAGGCTCCTTCTCCTGAGGACCTTGTACTAAATGGGAGAGACAAGCAGATGAATACAATAACACTTATATCTGCTAAGAACTGAGTACATGCTTTGTGAATTTTGAATGCATTCTCTCATTTAATCCTGACACAGATCCTTCAAGGTAAGCTGAGAAAATTAAGGGTGCAATTAGGCAATAAGGCTACTACACCAATATGAACTGAGTTATGATTTAAACCCAGAAATTTCCAATTCCAGAGTTCAATGAACCACATTATAATACAAGTTGTTAAGTGTTTTAGCCAAAATTTGAATAGAAGAGGCAAGGTAGCATCGAGGAGAGAGGGACTAATTCTTCCATAGCCAATGAAACGAACATCTGAAGGTGTTAGTGCACTCAAAGACATAGTCAGAGAAAGGTTCATAGAAAAGAAGATATTTTAACTGTGGAGAGAAGTTAAACTGACAAAACAATTGGTCAAGGTCCCAGAGCAATGCAAAAGTCTGATAAGATGAGTTCAAAATAATTAGCTGTTGCTGGAGAATTAGCTACATATAAGGAAGAGGCAAAAGACAAAATTGCTGTCCCTCTGAAAAGCAAATGTGTACTTTTTCTTATTGGCTGTGGACTTTTAAGGAGGAAACTGATGACTGGATTTGAATTTGCATAAAAGATCACTAGCTATTTACAAAGGATTATTTGGAAGGAAGAAAGAAAAATAAATAAAGACATAATCCAGATGACAGCATACAAGGATCTGAACTAGGGGAATATCATTGAGACTAGAGAGGGGTCATGAATATGAAAGATATTTAAAAGAAAAACTTAATAAAATGCATGAATCAAATGTGGGCATCAGTCTAGGAGAAGTCCAAGGTTCTATCTTGGAAATCTGTTGAATTTATCTCCAAGCACCATCTTATTTTCCCAGGTGTCTTGAGTGACTAAGGAATAACACAACTGATTGGGCACTTACTATATGATAGATACTGTTCTAAGCAATCAAAACAAACCATGTGATACATACTATTATTATTCCTGTTTTATAGCAGTGGAAAGTGAAGCACAGAAATATTAAATAATTTTTCCAAGGATATCAAGCATCCATCCCCAGGTGTGACACTCAACCCAGACTCCCTTTAGGACCACAACATATTTCCCTGATATCTGGCAGTGCTCCTGCCTTCAGCCCACAGCAATCAGCCTCATTAGGATAAGTCACATTGCCCAAAGTCATGCTGCCCTTCCCAGGGGCAGCCTACAGCCAAAAATTGATAGATGCAAGTTTGCAAAGGTATGGCTTTCTCTCTTCAGCTTCAGACAACTCTGAAAGCTTATCCCAGCTTCAGACATCCTCACAAGATTGGCTTTGTTGGATGTTCCCACAGCCAACTTCTCGTTTTTGCTCAAACCTGCTTTCTTCCCTAACCCCCACAGGTGTTGATCTCAACAGCACTGTTTAGTAAACATCCTAAAAATTGATTCCCATTTTCAGAGTCTGTTCTCTGAGAATCCTATCCTTAAGAGCCACCAACTGGCAGAGCTAGCATTTGAATCCAGATGTACTGATTGTATAGAGCTAAAGCCATGGTTGTTTTTGTTTTTGTTTTGAGATAGGGTCTTGCTCTGCAGCCTCAACCTCCTGAACTCAAGCACTTCTCCTGTCTGAGCCTCCCAAGTAGCTGGGATTGTAGGCACATGCCACCATAATTGGGTAGTTAATTTTTATTATTTTATTTTTATTTTATTTTTTAGTGGAGATGAGGTCTTCCTATGTTGCCCAGGTTGGTCTCAAACTCCTGGCCTCAAGCAATCCTTGATCTTGGTCTCCCAGAGTGCTATTACAGGCGTGAGCCACCATGACTGGCTTTGTCATGGTTTTAAACACTTTTCTATGTAGCTTCCCAAAATCAAAGAACTTAGGGCAATGCCCAGTACTGCAAAAATTATTCATAAATGGACAAATTATGACTCCTACTTTTTGTATTAATTCATAATACAGGATAGCCATTCAATAAAAAATTACTTAAAATGAAAAGAACTGGGAAAATGTTGAACCAGTTACTGTGAAAGTCAAGGGAGGAGAAAGTTTCAAGAAACGGAAACTAGTCAATCACATCAAGTATTGAGAAAAGATTAAATTGAAGAAAACTAAAAAGAGTTCACTTTTACACTGTTGGTGGGATTGTAAACTAGTTCAACCATTATGGAAAACAGTATGGCGATTCCTCAAGGATCTAGAACTAGATGTACCATATGACCCAGCCATCCCACTACTGGGTATATACCCAAAGGATTATAAATTACTCTACTACAAAGACACATGCACACGTATGTTTATTGCGGCACTATTCACAATAGCAAAGACTTGGAATCAACCCAAATGTCCATCTGTGACAGACTGGATGAAGAAAATGTGGCACATATACACCATGGAATACTATGCAGCCATCAAAAAGGATGAGTTTGCGTCCTTTGTAGGGACATGGATGCAGCTGGAAACCATCATTCTTAGCAAACTATCACAAGAAGAGAAAACCAAACACCGCATGTTCACACTCATAGGTGGGAACTGAACAATGAGATCACTTGGACTCGGGAAGGGGAACATCACACACTGGGGCCTATCAGGGGGAGGGGGGAGGAGGGAGGGATTGCATTGGGGAGTTATACATGATATAAACGTTATGCACATGTACCCTAGAACTTAAAGCATAATAAAAAAAAAAAAAAGAAAAAAAAAGAATGCACATTAAAAATAAAATAAAATACAAAACCTTCTATTCATAAATCAAATAAAAAAGCATATCACATTATAAAAAAAAAAAAGAGTTCAATGGCTTTGGTGATAGGAACACATGAGCAATCCAAGTGAGTTGTTGATGTGACATGATGCAGGCATAAACTAAATTGCTGTGTTACAGAGAGAATCTAGAGATGAGGTGTGATTGAAAATTATGCCGTCAATAATCCTGGCTTTCAAGAAAGCCTGAATGGAGTCTTGATGTTTTCTAACATTCCTTATTTGTCAAGGTAAAATTGGGGCTATACCTGCTGCATGTACACAGAGAACTTAGAGCAACATAGTTCCAATAAATCCTTAGAAAACATCTCAACCCATTTACAGCATATCTTCTCCTTTCTCAAGAACTGGAGGTTCCCAAAAGGGAATTCTCAAATCCCACACTGTGATGTGGTCAAGCCTCATGCTTAGTCACTTTGTGCCTGGTGTCCGCACTGAAAATTTTTTGAAGACCAAGGTTTTTCTTAAAGCTTGCCCTGCCATTACACTATGAAGAACACCAGGAACTGTTTCAGGTAAGAAGTTCCTGACCTAAGGCCACAGGGGTGGGTGGCCCAGGGGAATTAACCACAGAGAGTGTTTCCCACGAACCCACAGAGCACAGAATCCATTTTTGAAATACTAGTGCTCCTCTGTGCTTGTTTATTCTTAGCAGAGTGCAGTACCAAGCATTATGTAATAGAGGCAATAGCAGCTAAGGCTTTAAAAAATAATCTCTGCGGTAAGTCTAAAAGCAAATGTTGAAGACTGGAACATTTCAGATTTTCCACTCAGTGGATTGAATTGCCAGATTCTTCAGTATCACTTTCTTTCCATTTAGTTTTAGAAAGCAAAGATCAAATGCATGACCTTGCAGTCAATTTCAACATTCTGGAAGAAATGGACTGTAGATTTGAGCTGGAGGCCAAGCTCTGAAAAATGGTACTGTGTAGACACAAATATGTGTTACTAGAATTATATGAATGTCTTACAGAAAGTGGGATCTTTTTGTTAGTTATGACAATCCACATAAATTCCCAGCTCATTGTAACTGGGGGGAGGGAATTACAGGTCTATTATCTTGCCCGGATCTCTTCTGGTTTAAAAAAAGAGTCATATGAGAACTCTAAGTCAATAAATCCCAAATCCCCTTTTAATTGCTTTTGAACCATTTATATCAGATGTAACTTTTATTCTGCAAAGCTTAGAAGCAAGGAACATCATATTATTCTCTTTCTGTAAATCAGATGACTTCTCCTGAGGCCTTCATGTTTCTGGCAAAAGTGAAAAAAAAGTATCCAGTCTTTAGTATGGCACCTCCTCTTGGGTATTATATAAGAAGAGTAGAAGTTTCATGTCATCTGAACATTCAGTGAACGGTCCTCTGCCCACTGCCCTCAAAGGCAGGTGGCTGCACACTGTCATAGATGTGTGGTGTGTATGCATGTGTGCATATATGTGCATACATGTATGCATATGTATGTGTGTATATATGTTGGTGGGGAGTGATTCTACCATGAGTACCGGGTCTTGAAAATCAGTGTTTGGCATCCCGAGATGCTCCATGAACCCATTCTCATCTGAGGTCATATACAAAACTTATGCATTATAAGGGACTGACTATAAGAAAACTACTAAAATCTCATCAGTTCTTGTCACTAGGGAATCTCTAAAAATAATTTTAAAGTACATTTTTTCCTATTTTATTCCACTTCCACTTTTCCCAATCCTTAAAGCCTTTCTTTAAAAAAAAGGCAAGATCAAAGGCCTCAAGGAATGTTCTACGAATGCTATCCATCACCTTTGTCTTTCTTCAAGGTACCCATCTATGTACTCATCAACTTTGTCTTTCACCAAAAGCATACTGCCACCTCCTACCCAACCAGAGCAGTGGAAACACAAAGTTTAAGGCGCTTTTTTTAAATGAAAGACTGAAAAACTGAGAACACTGAAAATTTAATATCTAAACTGTATCCTATACTCTTTACCTCCCCGCCCTTATTACATTGGCATGTAAACATGTATCTGCCAAATGGAACTATGTAAAAGGAATATACATGCACATGAGGTTTTGATTTGCAATGCCTGTCTCTGGACAAAAGCAGCTGGTATACAGGACTGCCATGCACTCTTCTAAAACCAAAACAGCTGCTTTTGCACCATTAAAAAACCTGCTTTTACCCATAAAAAACATCTATTCCTCTGATTTCAAATGATAGCATACAATTGTAGTTTTCATAGAATGCATTGTCAGCAAATAAGTTGATTGAAAAATAAATAGAGAATGAATGTTGCTTTTGACTGAAACATTTAATGATGGACATTAAAAATTATAACAGAAACAATGTCATTGTTCCGTTTCACTAACTGTTATTCACTCTTTCAACATAACTAAAATTTAAAATCAGAATATTTTTTAAATTTCAGAGAAAGCACCAAGAAAGAACTAAGATGAACGGTTACTGTGGTTAATGTGTTTAGAAACTAGAGGTTAAAATAAGTCTTTAGAACAAAGTTTAATTCTGTTGATTTCTTTTCTCTTTCAACAGCTTGTACCCCTCTGCCTTTTTCCATATTAAAAGTACTCTATACCAGGCTCTGTGCTTCTCTCTAAGGTTTCTCTTGAAATTGTCACTCTCAAAAATATTCAAGGGATATCACACATTTAATAATCTACAAATGAGATACATATGTGAAACAAATAGACATAAATCCTTTCATTCTTGGACTCTATATTGGGGGAATGAGTAAAGGATGAACAATAAATAGTAAATATAATAAATAAGCAAATTTTGTGGAATATGAAACAGTGATACAAGCTACAGAAAAAAATAGACAAGCATAAGTAAAATCAGAAAGCAGGGAGTGACAGACAATGTGCAATGTTAAATACAGTGGTCAGCATAAACTGGATTGAGAGGATAGTATTTAAGCAAAGGCTTGAAGCAAGAGAGATATAAACCATGTGTATATCTGGGATAGACCATGAATTACCACAGTTGCTTCCAGTGGAGTAATTAAGCAGTGCAAAGACTCTCCAGCAGGAGGTGCCTGTTGAGTAAGAGGAAGATCAAGGAGCCCAGACTGAGCCACAGGAAGACTAATAGGAAATGATGTCAGAGAGGTTGGAAAAGTGGGGTATGGAGGGCCTTGGGCAGAATTTCAAGATCTTGGCATTTACTTTGAATGAGATGGCAGCTACTGGAGGGTCTTTAACAGAAGAAGAACCTGACCTGGCTTACATTTTAAAAGGATTACTATGACTACTGAGCTGGGGAGGCAGCCAGTGGGGAGGACTCGGTATTATGCAAGAAAAGTAGAGGTTAGGAGGCTCCTGCAACCATCCAGGTGAGAGGTGAGTGTCCTTAATACAACAGTGGTAGAAGAAGAGGTGGGAAAAAGTCACTGGTCACTTTCTAGATCTATTTTGAAAAAAAAGTCAACATAATTTCCTGGGAGATTGGATGTGGGGTGTGAAAAAAATAAGTAGCCTTTCCTAACATCATTACAAGACACAAATGATTAGCTCTCCTTTTTTTATCTTCCCTACTTTGGGCAGTTTCTCCTGCTTAGTATTGAGGTCATTTTTATGTAATGCTAACATACATTTCCCCTACCTTTTAAAAAATCTTTGGTGCTTCATTCATCACAGATTTATCAAGAAATAAACAAAGAATTAAGAGGCACAAATACTTGACTATGGGAGTGGCCTGTCTCCTTAAGAGAGGGTGCTCAGTCCCTTTGTTTTTTATTTTGCCCTCCTTAAATGAGCTGGCCTGTGTTTAAACTATCACAGAACACGTAGAATCCAGACTCTTTTCACAATTTATGTAGCTGATTTAATATACTTTTGATAGTTCTATAACAGCCCTGACAGTTACAGCTTTCATTTTTTCCCTAAAATATCAAGATATTGTATTTTCATGTTACTGGCAGAGAGGCTAGAGGAATCTTGGCATTTGAGTAAGAGGACTGCTAGAGGAAAGGCTACGAATTATAAAATGGTCTTGACAACTTTTTCCCTAAAGCCAGCTTTATGGATAATAATTATGTTGTCTCACAAGTGTGGAGATGGCTTTTCTGTTGACCTGTTTCATATACATTCACTTATATGTAATCACTACAGAAAATCTGTGAATGATGTTGGCTGCATTGTACAGAGGAGCATATTGTCACAAGGAGCTTTACTAATTTCCCCCATGTCATACCATTGATAAATGACACAGCCAAGCTCAAAACTGGTTTCAGATTTCGACTATAGTCATCTTTGTGCTACAAGGGCCAGGCTTGTTTCTTCTTGTTGGAACTGATGGATCTAGAAAGAGATATTGAGCCATAGATGAACATTCCTCTATTTAACAGTGCTGCCAAGGATGGCTCTTCCCAAGAGCAAAAGTGGTGTTGCTCAGTAAGTTCATAGGGCTCTAAGGCCTTAACCCAAGATGCACACTCATTCAGAATGAAACACTGTCTATTCCATTCCTCTCCCCAGGAAAGCCTTTGACCTCTACCAGCTCCGGCAGTAGTAATTCCTACCAGCTCCTACTGCATTGATTGTAGAGGACATGCATTCTCTGCTCCTAAACTGCATGAGACAGTCCCTGTGTTGGGCATAGTTGTTGCTGTAGTTCATCTGCGGGGAGTAAAGTTCTATGATGAATAAGAGGACCTGTTTATGAAGTCTGCAGTGCTACACAGCCCTTTAAGAAATGTTAAGTCATGTTAGCATAAATCTGGAAATAATTTGCTGTATGACTTTTCACATGCTAGAAGAATAAAAAATCACCTTCTGCCTTTCCACAAAATAATATACATAGGGGGCTAACACTATGGATTTAAATTGAGGCTGCTTCTAACATTAGGGAAATAGAAGACACAAAATTCTCTCTCTCTGAATTTTATTGGTTTTTCAATTAACATTGAATGTTTACTCCTTAAAATGTTGCTTACTGGCTCGCAAATGAAGTCAGTGAATAATAACTGACATCAATTCCTATATTCCATATATCATCTACAATGTCGAAATGACTGATAATGAGCAAGTCCTACATGTTTAATCACTCTTCAACTAAAGTAGCATCATTAGAATAAATATTGCACAGCATGAAATTCATGTATATTTTTAATGATTCTAACATACATAAAATCCATTTTTAGATACATTTAAATATAGCATAATAAAAGGTGTTATTTTCTTAAGAAGAACTAGGCACTTTGTAAATAATCAAATTTAATTTAGCACAATTTTGGGAACTGATTCAACACTGACAAGCTTTTAACCTTCAGGACATTTTAAGAGACTTATAATAAAAAAGTAAGTGGAACCTTCACCATCACACAGATATTTGTGTCCTTGATAATACCAGGTAACCACAGAAATTATTTACTCAGTTAGCTACTTCCTATCTTTTCCTTATTGAATACATCTTCAGGGTACTAAGTTCATCCATAACTGGTAGGATACTACTAAGTGTGACTCTTTTTTTTTTTTTTGAGACGGAGTCTCGCTCTGTCGCCCAGGCTGGAGTGCAGTGGCCGGATCTCAGCTCACTGCAAGCTCCGCCTCCTGGGTTTACGCCATTCTCCTGCCTCAGCCTCCCAAGTAGCTGGGACTACAGGCGCCCGCCACCTCGCCCGGCTAGTTTTTTTTTTTTTTTTTTTTTTTGTATTTTTTTAGTAGAGACGGGGTTTCACTGTGTTAACCAGGATGGTCTCGATCTCTTGACCTAGTGATCCGCCCGTCTCAGCCTCCCAAAGTGCTGGGATTACAGGCTTGAGCCACCGCGCCCGGCCTAAGTGTGACTCTTAATCAGAACTTTAAAATTTAATCCCAGTACTCAGCAACCTTATGTACTAAGTGTCTGTGTACATCTACTAGGTAACCACAGTTACAAAACAAACCTGGAAACCATTTCTTTAGTTTTTGGAAAAGGCAAAAACTTCCAAAATGTTTATTTGAATAGGGAATATTTTATCGATGTATTCTAAGCACCTAAAACAGTACCTGGTAAACAGTTGGGCTCACAATAAATATTTATTTAATGGTGGTTAAATGAATAGATGTTCTATTTTTCTCACCACCATTTCAATCATTTCAGCAAATATGAGTGTCTTCCCTATGCTAAGCAATATGCTAGGCCCTAGGGAACGTAAAATGAGGCAGAAGCAGCAGAAACCCAGTTCACAACCTTGACTGTCTAAGGACCTAGTAGACCAGGATAAAATGAGGGGAAAGACGAACGCCAGGCTATGAATAAGCCCTATGTGATCATACATGAGAAAGCTACTGCCTGCCCAGGGAAATCAGACAGAACTTCAAAGAGGAGAGGATGCAGGATCTGAACCTTGTGTGAGAGAAATATCGAGAAATGAATGAAATGCACCAGAATCAAATGTAAACTTGTGTACTGCTTTTCTTCAAAAGTAAATTCTTGTCACCTTCATGAAGCCAGATGACATCACATTGAAATTTTAACTAGGCTATTTAGATTTATCAATTGTTTATGGGGATAGGCCTTCAAGTGAATAATATTTATTAAGTGCTAGATGCTGTGTTCCATACTGGGCATACACCATCAGATGAGACGGCAATTCCTGCCCTAGTGGATTCACATTGTCGTGAGAAGGGCATGCATTAAAAATGCAATTGCAGTGGAATCTGGTTAGAGTAAGGAGTTGGGGAGGTTCAGTGGTGTGTCATGAATGCATAGAGCAGAGGCCTCTTACCTGGTCTGTAGGCTAGGAAGACCTCACACAGGAAAAGACTTTGAGGTTGAAACCTGGCAGATGACTGTAGACAATCAGGGAAAAATGGAAGTGGGGTGGTGGGAAGAAAGAAAGGACATTCCAGGAAGAGGGAAGACCATGAGTGAAACCACCCACTCCCATAGGATCCAAAGACAGATTTCTTGAGCATCTTCAAAATGATTGGCTTCAAGAGCACATGGAAAACAGGTTTTCCTTCACTATTCCTCCCTTCCCTTCCTCCTGGGTCCCTTCAATACGGACTGCACTGACAGGCAACAGAGAACACAGGCTTCCAGTTTTCCGGTATTCTCCTCCCACTGACCCTGAAGTTGCAAGCCACAGGTTTCTTGGAACTGTGAATATTGTTTCAACTTAAGCTAAAACTGGAGATGTGTTTTGAGTCACAGTGTGCAAGCATATTTATACCATCTGTTTATGACACTTACAGGTGGACACTATGATTCATTACACATACAACATGCTAAACATAGAAGCTTAGAAAATCCTGAGCTCTGGGAGTTGTTGGATGCGAGTAACTGTGCAGAAGGGGAAGATAGTAGGCATCTTTTCTTAGATTTTTATGGCTTTTTCAAACAAAATCCTTATCTCGACAAAAAGGTTTTGAGCATATGAAAATGGGAATGGAAGAAAGAGGGTAACAGAAGATTGTATACCACTGTAACCAGTTATGGAAGATTTCCCTGGGTACTGGGGGGATGTGTATGCACACATTAAATAATTAGAAAAGATTTACTACCTATGGAGTCAGAATCACATCATCTCCATGTTAAAGACAAGAATTTGGTTCCAAGACAGTTACTTATTTCCAGTACAATTTCTACATGATTTGGACTTTATAATCTGTATTATATTCTTCATTGACAGGTGATTTCATAGATTAAAAAATCATATTAGGATCTGATTACACATCAACCTAAAAATCAAGTCACAAGACATATCCATTTTTTGGTTTCAGAAACTATTCCCCTATACCTAAGTTAAGATTTCCATTGGCAAAAGCCAAAGCAGGCATCAGTTTATTTTGTATAGTTTAGCCAAATGTGCAAACTTTTAACAGCCCTGTATAAATAGCAATAACTCTTAAAGTAATTTCAATAAGCAAGCATCTCAAAGTCAAGCTGTCTGATGGGAACCTTTCCCCTTAGGGTAATAGAATCATCCAAAAGAGTCCAGAAAGAAAGAACTCACTGCTGTATTCAATTAGTTGAGAAACCATCAAAGTAAATAAGGCAATACCTTTAAGAACACACAGAAAAAGGAGTCAGTGAAGTAGAACAGATTGGAAGAAAAAAGAGAAGTCTGTTTTAGCTACCAAGTGACCCCAGGGGTGAAGAATAATTTCTTCTTCAGGACACTTTTAGTAAAGGTCTCCCAGTAAGATGGCTCAGTGCAAACAATTTCTTTTCATGTCTGTAGGGAACTAACGAAGTTTGCAGGAAATACAGGCAGAGTTTAATTCCAAACAAAGTACAGTAGGTCAGCTACTGGGAGCAACTTTAGAAGTCTTTTCTCCCCTCCTAGAATAGTAATGGTTTTGGAAATTCCCAGTGGCTATGGGGTAAGTCATTTACATTTTAGAAAGAAGATATAGCCCAGAGGAAAACTCATGAATTTGATGCCAAGCTTTGCCCTCCCTCAAGATGGTTTTCACAGAATTCTCAGACTTCTTAAACAGCTAATAACACTTATGAAGTTACTTTTAGCTATACATTGTTTAATAATTATTTATTGAGTCCTACTATGGGCCAGAATTTGTGTCATGCTGAACAGTTAGGTTACCCAGATACATGAGGCTTGTGACTTCAAGATTAAGAGTAAGAAAAACACCATAGATATTTACACAATTAATTATTTAAAATCATAGTGGTATGCATAGTGATGTAGGAGCTCCAAAGAGATAACTCTGGAAGAAGTAATATATGACAACAATTTCCAAAATACAGCTCTTAATATGAAGTTAGTCAATATGCTGTGTTCCTCATTCACAGATACTTATGGAAGACATGGCTAGTCAGTCCTTGCACTCATTCCCACAGAGCTGGGTTTAAGCCTCAGAATCCTTCTCAACACAATGTTTCAAGCACCACCAATAAGTAAGAGCTGGTATGGAACCTTCTTACTATCTGGCTCTCTAAAAATGTAAGGAGCTGTCATTACTGTAGTCTTGAAAACAATTACCTGCTTAAATTGCTCATCACCGAAGGGTATCATTTTCTTGGTAGGTTATTGTCTTATAATTAAGAGTTGCTAAACTTACTCTCCAAACCCAGCAGTAGAGTATAGTGGTTAAGCTCACAGTTTCTGGAACCACATGCCCTGGATTTAGATATCAATTCTACTAATCCCTAGCAATATATCCTCAGATGCATTATTTAGTCATTCTATGCTTCAGTTTCCTCATTTGTAAAAAGTTCCAGTTTCCCATATGAAAAAAAGCTTGTCATCAATGGTCATTAGAGAAATGCAAATCAAAACCACAATGAGATACCATTTCACACCAGTTAGAATGGTCATTATTAAAAAGCCAGGCAACAGCCAGGCGAGGTGGCTCACCCCTGTAATCCCAATATTTTGGGAGCCCGAGGCAGGCAGATCACGAGATCAAGAGATCAGACCATCCTGGCCAACATGGTGAAAATCCATCTCTACAAAAAATACAAGAATTGCTGGGCATGGGGGTGGGCACCTGTAGTCCCATCTACTCCGAAGGCTGAGGCAGGAGAATTGCTTGAACCCAGGAGGTGGAGGTTGCAGTGAGCTGAGGTTGCATCACTTCACTCCAGCCTGGTGACCAAGCAAGACTCTGTCTCAAACAAACAAACAAACAAAACAAACAAAATAAAAAATCAGGAAACAACAGATGCTGGCAAGGCTGTGGAGAAATAGAAATGATTTTACACTGTTGGTGGGAGTGTAAATTAGTTCAACCATTGTGGAAGACAGTGTGGTAATTTCTCAAGGATCTAGAACCAGAAATAACATTTGACCCAGCAATCCCATTACTGAGTATATACCCAAAAGATTATAAATCATTGTACTATAAAGACACATGTACACATATGTTTATTGCAGCACTATTTACAATAGCAAAGACTTGGAACCAACCCAAACGCCTATCAGTGATAGACTGGATAAAGAAATTGTGGCACATATATACCGTGGAATACTATGCAGCCATAAAAAGGATAAGTTCATGTCCTCTGCAGGGACATGGATGAAACTGGAAGCTATCATTCTAGCAAACTAGCACAGGAACAGAAAACCAAACACTGCATGTTCTCACTAATAAGTAGAAGGTGAACAATGAGAACACATGGACACAGGGAGGGGAATATCACACACTGGGGCCTGTCAGGGGGTTGGGGGCTAGGGGAGGGAGAGCATTAGGACAAATAGCTAATGCATGCGGGGCTTAAAACTTAGATGGCAGGTTGATAGGTGCAGCAAACCACCATGGCACATGTCTACCTCTGTAACAATCCTGCATGTTCTGCACATGTATCCCAGAACTTAAAGTAAAAAATAAAAATAAAAAGCCCAGTTTCCTCATTTGTAAAAGGCAGAATGACAGCATACCTATATCATAAGTTGGTTGTGAGGATTCAATCACTACCTGGTACACAATATATATTCTAGGGTTCGTTGCTATTACTACCTTTATTAGAACCAGCATAACCAGCATAAAAAGCAAAGTTTGGCCATTTTCTAGAATAGCATGTAAGGAACTAGGAAGTCACCACTCCATCCTAACAAGAAGTTATAACCTAAGCAAACTGAAGGAAACCACTCTCTTCTTAGGTACAGGCCCCTGAAATTGGAGAGACAGAGGAATATAGAAACTTACAACTTACTGAAGCAGAAACCTTCACAGGAACCAGCACAGTAGAAAATCCTAAATTCCAACATATTGCTGGAGTCTCAGTGTGAACAAGTTTGAAGGTCAAAAACTCCAACACGACCCAGTCATTGCAGGGTTGCAACACATTTTGTGTTTTACCTCATTGTATACATGGAAGAAAATCCCCTCATGCTTCTAGCACAGGCAGGGGAAAAGAAACTATTTTGAAATACACCAGAGAATTCTGTTCTTCTTAACAAGATGTGCCCTTAGCAGAAACTATTCAACCAGAGCCTCATCTATGGAGGTTTTATCAGTGCCTAAGTGATCTGGTAGAAGAGAATCACCAAACTCCAGCCCACACTAGCCATCCTGTCCTACCTAATGGTCAGACAGTGGGAGGGACTTGAGAAACATATGTGAAATTCACAGTCCAGAGACACAGGCTCATCAAAAAAATGAGACCTACTCAAAAGCCTACACAATGCCTCACCTCCCCACCATATCACCACATTACTAAAGGCCTACTAAGAGCAATTTCTTTTACCCAATACATCATGCCCTGCAATCAAGAAAAAATTAGAAGGCATACTAAAAGGCAAAAACATACTTTGAAGAAACAGTTAAAGCATCTAAACAAGACTCAGATATGGCAGGGATGTTGAAGTTATCAGATTGGAATTCTTTAAAAAAAAAACCTACGATTAATATGCTAAAGGCCCTAATGGTTAAACTAAACAAAATATAAGAAGAGTTGTGCAATGTAAGTGGAGAGATGGAAATTCTAAGAAAGAATTAAAAATAAATGTAACGTAAGACACTGTAACATAAATGAAGAATGCCTTTGGTCGACTTACTAATGGACTGGACACAGTAGAGGAAAAAAATTCTGAATTTGAGACTATCTCAATAGATATTTCCAAAACGGAAAAGCAAAGAGAATAAAGGCAAAAAACAAGCAAACAAAAAACCAGAGCAGAATGTACAAGAATTGTGAGACAACTACAAAAGGTGTAACACATCTGTAATGGATATACCCAAAGGATAAGAGAGAAAAGAACAGATAAAATATTTGATAATTTCCCCCAAATTATTATCAGACACTAAACTACAGGTTTAGGAAGTTCAGAGAAACCAAGGAGGATAAATGTCAAGCAAACAAACAAAAACTACATCTGGGATGTTGTATTCAAACTTCAGACAATAAAAGATGAAGAAAAAATTTTGAATGAAGCCAGAAAAACAAAAAGACCACTGGCCTAGCTATGTGATTATTTCAGCTCTTCACCTGTCCCCTCTGACTGCCTCTGAGTCGGAATCTCCCAAAGAGAGAGACCAATTTCTAAGAGGTACTGGATTGCAGAAGACTCGGGGACAACATTTGCTCCAAGATCTTAAATGTTATATTGATAACCATGCTCAACAATGAGCTATTAGATACATTTTGGAAAATCTCCATAATTTCAATTTGTAAACTTTGTTAAGACCTGTCTACATTGTTACATGTGTATGACTTGAGTGATGTTATCAATGTTTTTGTAAATATTTACTATGTCTTTCTAGTAGCTAAATTCCAACAATTTTGTACGTTAATAAAATGTTCTAAACATTGCAAAAAAAAAGAAAAAGAAAAGAAAAGAAAACTGGTTTACCTATAGAGGATAAGAATTATATCCAGCTTCTCCACAGAAATCATGCAGACAAGGAAAAAGTAAAGTGTTTAGTATTGAGGGGGAAAAACCCTACCTATCTAGAATTCTGTACCCTGTGAAACTATTCTGCAAAAGTGAAAGAGAAATAAAGACTTTCTGAAACAAACAAACAAAAAAATTGAAGGAATTTGATGCCAGTAGAGCTACCTTGCAAGAAATGTTAAAATAAATTCTTTAAAGAAAAGGTAAATGAAGTAGGTCAGAAACTTAATTCTACATAAAATAATAGCATCAGAAAAAGAATAAGTGAAGATAAAATGTAAACTTTAATTTTTCTTATTCTTAATTGATCTTACGGATAACAGTCATTCAGAATATAATAGCAGCAATGTATTTGAATGTGTGTGTATATTTGTGTGTGTGTGTTTGTGTGTGAGTAATATAAATGAGAGCAATAATACCGAAAGGGAAGGGAGAGATTAAAATTATTTTGTTATGATAAGGTGTTTGCACTACCTGTGAAACAATACATTATTGCTTTAAAATGGGCTTGGATTGGATGAACCTGGAAACCATCATTCTCAGCAAACTATCGCAAGAACAGAAAACCAAATACCGCATGTTCTCACTCATAGGTG
This sequence comes from Trachypithecus francoisi, assembly GCF_009764315.1. NCBI lineage: Eukaryota > Metazoa > Chordata > Mammalia > Primates > Cercopithecidae > Trachypithecus > Trachypithecus francoisi. Next base: position 73,747,957 of record NW_022681472.1, on the reverse strand, counting down.
GGAATTGAACAATGAGATCGCTTGGACACAGGAAGGAGAGCATCACACACCGGGTTCTATTGTGGGGAGGGTGTAGGGGGGAGGGATAGCATTAGGAGATATACCTAATGTAAATGATGAGTTAATGGGTGCAGCACACCAACATGGCACATGTATACATATGTAACAAACCTGCACATTGTGCACATGTGCCCTAGAACTTAAAGTATAAAAAAAAAGCGGGGGGGGGTCCTTGGATTAGTTGTAAATGTACATTGCAAACTTTAGGCATAAAGATACATAAAGATTAAAAGTAAATGGATGGAGAAAGATAATGATCAAAATAAAGCAGGAGTGGCTACATGAATTCCAGACAAACAAGACTTTAAAGCAGGGAGAGTAGTCAGGGATAAGGAAGAGCACTACATAATGAAAAATTGATCAATTTTTAAAGACATAACAATACTTAATATGTATATGCCTAACTACACTGCCACAAAATACTTGATGCAATAAAACATCAAGAAGAAATTGATTAATCCACTATTATGGTTGAAGACTTCAATACCTTTTTATTAGAAATGAACAGATACAGGAAGCAGAATATCAGTAAGGACATAGTATAAGGACATTGTATTGAACTCAACCACACTATCAATCAACTGAGCATAATTGACATCTAGAGATTACTTCATCCAAAAAAAGCAGAATACACATTCTTCTCAAGCTCACTTGGAACATTCACCAAGATAAACTGCATTCTGTGCAATAAAATATGCTTGACCACATTTAAAGAGTAGACATCATGCAATGTCTGTTTTCAAACCACAGTGGAATGAAACTAGAAATCAATAATAGAAAGATAACTGAAAAAAATCCAAAATATGTGGAGACTAAACAAGCACTTCTAAATAACATATGGTTCAAAGAAGACATGTCTATAGAGATTTAAAAATATTTTAAATTAAATGAAAGTAAAAACACAACATGTCAAAATTCAGTTCATGGAATGCCACAAAAGCAGTGCTTAGAAGGAAAACAATAGTATTGAATGCACATAATAGAAAAAAAGAAAGATCTAAACTCAATCATCTAAGCTTCCACCTTAGAAAACTAGAAAAAAAAAGAACAGCAACATAAATCTAGAGTTAACAGATGTAAAGAAACATTAGATCAGAAATTAACAAAATTGAAAACAAGATATTAATAGGGAAATCATCACAACCAAAAGTTGAGACTATGAATACATCAATACAATCAATAAGCTTCTAGCTAGCCTAACTATGAAGAATGAGAAAGGACACAAATTACTAATATCAGAAATGAAAAAGGAACATCACTACAGATCTCATGGATATTAAAAGGAAATAAAATAATACTATAAAAATTTGTTCCTACATATTTGATAACCTAGATAAAATGAATGAATTCCTTGAAGAATATAATCTGCCAAAACTCGCACAAGAAGAAATAAACAATCTGAATAAGCCTATATCTATTATATAAATTGAATAAATAATTAATAACCTTCCAAGACATAAAACACTAGGACCAGAAGTTTTCAAGAGTGAACTCTATCAAATGTATCAGGAAGAAATAATACCAAAATTCTCTGAAAACTCTTACAGAAAATTAAAGTAGAGAGAACATTTTCTAACTCATTGTATAAGGCTAGCATGACCCTAACACTAAAACCAGACCAAGACATCGCAAGAAAAAAAAAACAAAAAAAACTACAGACCAGTATCTCTCAAGAACATATATGCAAAGATCTTTAACAAAATATTAACAAGCTGGATCCAACAATGTATAAAAAGAGCCATATAACATAAGTGTGTTGAGTTTATCCCAGGTATGCAAGGCTGTTTCAACATTCAAAAATTAGTTAATGTAATCCATCACATTAACAGGATAAAGAATAAAAATTATGTGATTATATCAGTAGATGCAGGGATATATATTGAAAAAATCGAACACCCATTAAATCGAACACTGAAAAAATCGAACACCCATTAAAGATTAAAAAACACTTTCAGTAACCTAAGAATAGAACTGAACTTCTTCAACTGATACAGAATATCTATTTTAAAAACCTATTGCTAACTTCATACTTACTGGGGAGAAACTCCAAGCTTTCCTGCTAAAATCAAGAATAAGGCAAGGATATCCTCTCTCACTACCTACCTCTTTTCAACATCATACTGAAAAGAAAGCATAGATAATGCAATAAGACAAGAACAGGAAAAAATAAAATACATACTGTAGAGAAGAATGAAATAAAACTGACTTTGTTTGCAGATGTCCTGATCATTAGTGTAGAAACTCTGAAAGGATGCCAAAAATAACACTTCAGAAACTAATGAACAATTATAACTAGGTTGCAAGGATACAAGGTAAATGCACAAAAGTCAGTAACTTTTCTATATGCCAGCAAGAAACAAATGAAATTTCAAATTAAAAATGCAATATAAGATTAGCATCTGAAAGCATGAAATACTTAGATATAAGTCTAACAAAATATGTGCAACATTTGTATAAAGAAATTAAAGAACTAAATAGTATTCCATGTTCATGGATTGGAAAACTCGGTAGTGTCAAGTCTCTTCTTTCTAACTTGATCTATAGATTTGATCCAATCTCAATCAAATCCCAGCAAGTTATTTTGTGATATCAATAAATCCAAAGTTTATATGGAGTGGCAAATGACCAAGTATAGTCAACACAATACTGAAGGAAAACAAAATTGGAGGACTGATATTACCTGACCTGAGGACTTACTCTAAAGCTACACTACTCAAAACAGTGTAGTAGTACTGGCAAAAAAAGAGACAAATAGATCAGTGGATCAGAACAGAGAGCACAAAAATAGACCCATATGAATATGACCAACTGATCTATGACAAATTTTCAAAGGCAATACAATGGAGAAAATATTCTTTTCAACAAATAGTGCTGGAACAACTGGACATTGATATGCCAATAAATCAATCTAGACACAGACTTTACAACCTTCACAAAAATTAACTCAAAATGAATCACAGACCTAATTGTAAAATGCAGACTATAAAACTTCAAGAGAAGAAAATCTAGATGACTTCAGGTTTGGTGATGATCTTTCTGCTATAACACCAAAGCCAAAATCCATGAAAGAGATAATTGATAAGCTGAACTTCATTAAAATGAAGAACTCCTACTCTACAAAAGACACTACCAAGAGAATTGAAAGAAAATCACACACTGAGAGAAAGACATAAGACATATCTTATAAAGATTGTTATCCGAAATGTACAAAGAACTCTTAAAATTCAACAATAAGAAAGCTAACAACCCAATTTAAAAGTGGGCCACAGACATTAACAGACACCTCACTAAAGATGCACAGATGGCAAATTACCATGAGAAGATGTTCCACTTCATATGTCATCAAATAAATGGAAATTAAGCCAACAGTAAGTTACCTTTACAAACCCATTTGAATGGACGAAATCCAGAACACTGACATCAAATGCTGGCAAGAATGTGGAGCAACAGGAACTTGCGTGTGAGAATGCAAAATAGTATAACTACTTTGGAAACAGTTTGTCAGTGTCATACAAATATGAACATATGCTTACTATGAAATCCAGTAATTGTGTTCCTTGATATTTAACTAACGGAGCTTGTATATCTATACAAAAACTTGCACACAGATATTTATAGCACCTTTCTTCATGATTGCCAAAACTTAAAAGCAACCAAGATGTTATTCAGTAGGTAAACAGACAAGTAAATTGTAGTATGTCCAAACAATGAACTATTATTTTGTGCCAAAAAAATTAGCTATCAAGCCATTAAAAGACGTGGAGGAACCTGAAATGCATATTACTGAAAGAAGCTAATCAGAAAAGGCTACATACTATATGGTATTCCAACTATTTGACACTCTGGAATGGGCAAAACTCTGAAGATAGTAAAAAGATCAATGGCTGCCAGGGGTTAGGAGGGAGGGAGGGCTAAATACTTAGAACACAGATGATTTTTAAGTCAGGGGAACTATTCTGCATGATACTGTGATTGTGGATAGATGTCATCATACATTATTCTGAACCCACAGAATACACAATGCTTAGTGTGAACCATGGTATAAACTATGGACTTTGGGTAATAACGATGTGTTAACGTTCATAAATTGTAGCAAATGCACCAATTATTTTGATAGTGGGAGAGACTATGCATGGGGTGTAGGGGCAGAGGTTTGACAGGAAGTTTCTATACTTTCCACTTTATTTTGCTGTGAACCAAAAATTATATAAAAAATAAAGTTTATTTTATTTTTTTTTTAAAAGAGTCAAGCTTTCATTTGCGGGTAAGTTGTTACACTCCCTTTATAACTATTAGGAGCCAAAGTATAATCTTCTCAAAGTGAGTTCAATCCTTAATCTATAGATGAGCAGATCAAAGGTGATTTAGTCAGTCTCCCAAAGGAATAAAGCAGGAATTAAAAAATCAGACTGCCATTTATACTGTGCCCAACAAATCTGTCACTTTTATACATTTGTCTTAGTTCATTTTCTGTTGCTGTAACAGGTTACCTGAGACTGGATGATTTATGAAGAAATTTATTTCTTACAACTCTGGAAGCTGGGAAGTCCAAAAAGGATGGCACTGGCATCTACTTGGCTTCTGATAAGGGCCTTGTGCTATGTCATTACATGGCAGAGAAGAAGAAAAGGAAGCAGGCACCTAAGAAACAGACCAAGCACAAGAAGAGCCTTGTCTTATAGCAACTAGCTCTCACGGTGAGGTGAAAGAGAGAACTTAGTCTGGATAGAAATGCGTTAGTACCTCTTAACAACCAAATCGCCTCTCACAGGCCCCACTTCCAAAGCTGCCACATTGAGGATCAAGGTTCAACATTAGTGTTGGTGGAAACACACCATGTTCAAACCATAGCAAAGTTCTATTCTAACTTCCCAGAAAATTCATCCCTAAGGGGAGGCGATATACATAGGAGGGTCTGGGCCAATGGTCTCTTCCTCCTTTCCTCAGCTGTCTGTGCTGGGTTTTATAGAAGTGAATCTTAAAGGTGAACTTTTTGGGTGAATGGTAGCTGAAGCATGTATCCATACCTATGAAAGGCACTGCTTGCCTAACAGAGAAAACTGGAACAATGTATGTGTTTATGTTTGAGAATTCTAAGTTGGTATTAAATGAATTTGCTAATAATAATGCTCAGGAAAAAAAGAAAGGAAGACAGAAGGAACTGCTATTGAGTGCCTGTTATGTGCCAGGCACGATGCTAGATAACATTTTCGTTCACATATTGTCACTTAATTGTAACAACAATTCAGTACAGGGTCGTTACCCCTATTTTGTATGGGAGGAACAGAGGCTCAAAAGGTTTACTTTTAAAGGCAAAAACTGTAATTACTTTTGCACCAGCCAACCTAGTAACTTTCTCAAGATTACAGACATGCACAGCCAGGATGAGTTATCTAGGTATGTCAGAGTCTTAGTCATCACACACGCTTGCCTTAATGTATTCCATGAGGGACCCACCAGGGTCATAAGTAACTCTGGGAGCCAGGTTCTGGGAAATCATCCCACTGGTTATTCTCTAGGAGCATCTTCCTGAAGAGATGTGAACTACTGAGTTATCACGGATCCAAACCTTAAGCACAAGCCAAATCCCAATGGCAAAAAATTAAAAAAATAAAAAATAAATAAATATAAAAAAATAAAATCCTCGTGATGATGATTCTGTCATCTTAGACCTTCTCTGGCTCTATAGTATCACATTTACTAAATTACTGATTTTCATGGGAATCACAAATGAATACTACCCCAGACCATTATGGAAACTGGGAATCTAAGGAGACAAATGGTATTCTGGGACTTTCCAGCATTCACCATCATCTAAGTTCCCGGATTGCCTCCTTTCCCATTCCTTTCCACTTACTGCTTGCAATTAATTACAGCCACACATAAAAATGTCTTTACAGAAAATTCTCAGTTTGAAAAAATTATGGCATTACACAATTCACTTAGAATTCAGTTGTGTGGGTCTTGAACTGGAATTTTCCAATGGATCTATATTTCCAAGTTAGCTCCCCAAACTCTCTGACCTATAATGTAGCTGAAACTTAATATCATAACAGTCAATGGTAAAATGTAAATAATCAACTTGAATAATACTTTTTTTGTACTTAGTAAAATGATAATAAACAGTAATAATTGCAACCTTGTGTCAGGCTCAGGGTCAATGTAGATTACCTCATTATATCTCATGAAAAGCTATGAAGATATTTAAATCTCATTTTTATAAATGAGAAAACCTCCTTGATTCCCTGAGCCAGATTAAGTAATCAAACTAAAGGCACATAATTAGTAAATTGTCAGGATTTGAACTGATTTCTGGTACATATTGGATGTGCTGATTACTCAGCCTTTTTAAAAATTTTGATGTAATAAACTACTGGTATGGGAAACAGGATATTCAATTTCACTCTAAGTTATATTACTAATATACTTTGGGCAAGTCCTTTGATGTCCCTGCACTTAATTACTTCACCAGTAAGTTGAAAAGTTTGGACAATTGGTCATAAATTTCAGGCCAACTGGGCTCCCAAGTTACAAATCATTCATCACTTCCAAAAGCAGCTTTTTTCCATTGTTCCACGATTAAACTTTTGAGAAGCTACTTTTACTTAGTCAATCAAAATGTGTAAATCCCAATAATTTCTAAAAGTTTTCCTCCTAGACCCTTACAGAAGAATCTTCCCTATCCATCTATCCAATCAGTAAATTTGTCATGTAGTGCCAGCGCTGGGAAATCCAAAGAGATTACAGTAAAATTGATGGAAATAAAATGAGACAACTACAGTTAAATATTTATTGATTTAATATAGGTTCTGTCCAAAGTCCAGTAGAACACAGAGGAATTCCCTATATGTTTCTGGGACGTATTAGTTATGGTATGCTAGGCTATATCAAAGTAGAAATGAAGCCTGATATCTCAGTGACTTAACACAAAGTTTTTCAGTCTAATGCGGTTTGGTGATATTCTTAGGGAACTGTTTTCCAGGTCATGAACCAGTAAACAGCTGTTTCCAGCTTACAGTTTTGCCATCTTTGAGTCCTCCACTTCCAGCTTGCATAGGTATAACTAGAGGAAGTATAGAAAATCCTGCATATAGTTTTAAGACTAGGGTTTTCTGAATTGTTTATATCACCACTGCCTACATTTCCCTTGCTAGAACTCAGTCATATTGACCCAGTTACATGAAATGATGATTAGAAAATGTTCTCTTGCAATATTTCCAGAAAACAGGGATTTTTTTGTGTGAACAAATTATGTTATATTTCCTATAAGAACTCAGGAGAATTTACCCAGTGGAGATGCAAATTAGTTGAAAAATAAGCAGGAGTTACACAGGTGATATATCTGAGGGAGATTAAAAAAAAGGGTAAAGATGATGATAGGCAATATCCAGGCAGCAGGAATATCCAGGGAATATCTGGATGGAGGCATTTGGGACAGATGAAAATCCTGGGCAAAGATCCAGACAGGGCCCAGGATCCAGAAGGAGCATGGCATTTACAGAGACCAGCGTTAATTACACCAACAGTTATTGGGCCCATACCATGTGTCAGCCCCTTTGTTAAGTGTTGTAAGTACTTTGGTAATGGTATTTAAAATGAATTCTTAGTGTTTCCCACAAAACAATTTCAGGAACAAATTTGTAATGAAGGTAGTTTATTTAGAAAGTGATTTCAGAAAGCAGAAGAGATGGACAGGGGAAAATGAAACAGGAAAGGAAGGTAAGCCAACACAAGGTTACATTATTAATTTGACCCCTGACATAGGCAACTGTTGCTTGAGCCTAAGAGCTTATGGAAGTTTATGATATGTGTCCCATAAGTGAAGCAAGAAAACTTGGAGTTTCTAATACTTTCAATTCTCACACTACTCAGGTCCACTTATGCCACTAGTATGATCCATCACAACATTGCCTTCTGTTCATCTGGACCCTCTGAGCATAAAGAAGCCAGAAATATAAATACCCAGTAAGAGACATGTGAGTCAAAGACAGAGGGTAGAAAATGAACTCCACAACGATTCAGGACACTGTCACATTCATGAATATTTTAGTGTTCACATAGGATATTGATGATAGCTTTAAAAGCACTGATGGCACACCACAGACCCAGTGAGGGATATTCCTAAATAAGAATGTGAGGAAAATCCTCCCAGAGGACACATCTGTGATATGAACAGGAATCCTTATGATTAAGAGATCCCCAAGCCAATAAAATGCTTGAGCTACCCAACTACTTTACGTAACTCAGCTTTCCTTCTACCTGCACCTCGTCACAATCCACCCCATGTGACAGTCTTTATATATTACTGCATGGCAAAGATGATCACCACCGACTTTCCACAAATGATAACAGTTTTAGCCTTTTCTGATCTATGAGTAATCAACTTTAAAATCCCATCACAGAGGTCTGTTTTATGAACACTGTTTAGAAACTAGTCTTTCACATTTCTTTGAAAATTGGGCCTCAGTCAAGGACTACATAAAGGTAATTTATTTGGGAAGTAATCACATGGATCAGGAATGATGGAAAGAGGGAGTAAAAAAGAGAAAGAAAATATATACATATGAGTAGCTTAATAGGCTATTAGTACAGTGGACAAGTGCTCAACCCTACACGACCTGCAGTGAAGGTTCATAAAACATCTCTGAACTATTGGTCCAGCATTCTATCTCCCACACATCAAGGTGGTTCCATGCATGTGAACATCCTACCATTTCAGGCTGCCCACTTGTGATAGTGAGAGGCTTCCTCAGCGTGCACCATGCTTTGATGACAGAGAAGCCCTGGGGAAAGAAAAACTATGTAGCTTGAGGACAAGCTGAGACATTTTCAGAATGGACCTGAGTGAAGCTTGTTGAATTCAATACAGAACTGGTTATAGCAATGTGACTGTGATTAAAATGAGAGGTTTATTCTTGCTTTCAATGGGTTCTAGTTAGGTTGTGTATATATCATGGTTTGCTCAGTAAATCCTAGGGTTATTCTTTCTATTCCCAATTTCTCTTTCAAAAGGTTGAGAATATTTGACACAGCACAGAGGTGGTGATACTGTGTAATGCGGAAAGGCATTGAGTGAAATTAAGCTTGGCACTTAAAAGACCTGAACATGAGGATCTTTTTATGTGATGAAAAAGTATTTTAGATTTTATCCTTTACCAGATGTCATTGATGGATTTTGAGCATGGAAATAATATGACCACACCTGCATGTTAGAATGATAAAAGTTTGTAGGCAGCAAAAAGTGCTAGAACTAGTAGCATAAAGACCAACAAATAGGACCATTTTTAGTAAGGAGGTGAAAGATGATGATAGGAAACATTCAGGCAGTAGGAATATACAGAGGATAATCTCTTGAAAGCTATTTTGGAGAAAGAGTCAATGGCCTGGGTTTGAGTTTGAAAACAAAAGTATAAGAAATAGAGGAATCTAGCATTACTCCCAGGTGAGCAATTGGGTGACCTAATACAAGTTAGAAACATAGGCCTGGTGTGGGTGAAGCATGAGATATACAAGGCTCACTTGCCTATGTAGAGTTTGAAGATGGGTTGGATATCTGGAGAGATATATATATACACACACACACACACACATATATATATGCATAACTACATATAATATGCATATATGCATATATGTGTGTGTATATATACATCCAAATACATGCTTGAATATATCAAGCAAGAATTGAGAATATCAATGTGGAGTTCAAGGGAGAGACCTGGGCTGGGCAGAGTGAGAATTAATAGCATATAGCCATTATGAGGAGAGAAAAATAAACAATGGCCTCAGAAAGATTCCTGAATCATGGACTTCTCTCAAGGGCAGCTCTCAGCCACTTAGGAAAAAGGAGAAGATTGAAAGTGAAGTAACACAAATTTATGACACTAGAAATAATGATGTGTGATTCCTAGGATCATTGTTGTTAGGTTATTTATTCCCCTTGATCTGATAGTAGGAATAGTTAGAATAGATGGTTGGGATCCATCCTGAACTAGTAATAACTAAGTTGGAGAAAACTACTTCCCCAGGGGTCAAAGCAGGTTTCCACATTTAGATTTTTTTGTAAATAACAATAGCTACCAATTTTGATTGCTTACTATGAAAAGCATTGGTTGAACCTAGAGCTTCTCCAAAAGTATGCTATTTGTTCTGGATGGATTACAGTTAAGTTAAGCATATGTCCTGGTTTTCCCAGTAAGTCCTCGGGTTATTATTTCTATTCCCAATTTCTCTTTAAAAGGTGTCTATGTCTGCATAATCAGCTGTATAGTTCTTCTAGGTATAAATGCACTGAAATATTGATCCCTTCAAGAGGCTAGGCAATTTAGTGTACTTGGGGGCCCCAAACTAGTTTCCTCTGCCCTTATCAATTTGCCTCAATGTGCAAAGCAAATATTAGACTTTTCCATGTGTAGTAAGATGTAAAAATCATAGAGAATCTGGAAAACCTGCTGGATATAATTATTCCAATTTAGAGATAAGGTATGGCTTAAGTGGTGCAACCAAGATCAAACAGGAAGTGGGATCAGATCTCTCTTTGAAGCTTGTGATCCTTTCATAATTCCACTCTGTTTTCCAAGCATCCATCTAGAAAGGGCTCATTCCATTAATTCATCCTCTGAGCCCCATGCCAATCTAATGCTTGAGCTACCCAACTTTACATAACTCAGTTTTTATTCTACCTGCACCTTAGTGATGTCCACCACAGCCTTCTTCTGTTTATGCTGAAATAATTTTGTGATGATGACATCAGGAAGTGTTCACTTTTCAAGACAACATCAAAAACAGATGTCCATCTTGTTATCTTTTCTAAACAATCATGCCATTTGGGTGCCAAACCAACTACTTCAGCAGAACCTAAAAACCTGCAAACGAGAACTTGGTATAAAGTATACTTCGTTTTGCAGACAATTTCCATCTATGTAGTTTCTGACATTGCATTTTCAAATCAGATTGAAATATAGCTTTCTTACTGAGTACACTCTTAAATTTATCTGACATAAAAGATTTATGAAAAGTAATTGAAAAACAGTCAAGTAAAGTCTTATACATGTCTCTCTTATAACTGTCACATTTTTAAAAATTGGCAACGCAAAGAGTTTTTCCTAAATATTTATCCATACATTTCAGTTCCTAAATATTTACCCATGAATTTCAAAAATAGTTATGATATTCAGCCAGAATATTTCTCTTTCCAAAGTGCAAATTCAATTGGAACCAAGCCAATGGAGAAAAAACTTAAATATGATTATGTCAAGAATTCTCCTACCCTAATTTGTCCAAGGTTACTCAGTTACCAAGAGGCAGAGTAGGGAATAAAGTCAGGTTTAGACTATTTCAAAAACCCAAGATTTGAAATGATGCTCCCAGCTGTCTTCAGTTGTCGCATACCCACTCATGAGACATAATTCCTCAGAGTTGATCTACCTGTCTTTCTTTGAATTTCCAATCTATCTACAATTTCCATGCTATCTAGGTAATACCTTTTGGTCACCTATTTTAGCAAATGTTTCCCCAAGAACTATGCAATCCTGTTTTCTAGCTAGCCTGGGTAAACCCCACTCATCCTTCTAATTAGATTCTTTTGTAACACATTTAATTGACCATACATGAACTTGTAGTGACTAGAAGGCATTTAGTCATTGGAATAGAACACCCAAGTATGGTAAATGAAATGTCATCATCCAGAAAATTTGGCCTAGATTATCCTACTTATTCTAGTTCATTAGGTAATTGGTTGTAATATGTTTTAACAGTTGGGTCCCAGCCCCCAATCTAGAGTTGTTCAATTTCTTTTGAGGGCAAATATTATTTAATACCTTAATGGAAGAGCATTCATTCATAGAATTTAAAATTTTTAGAGTTTCTCCTAGTAAAATGAAACCTATCTTTTAATAATCCATATGTGTTTTTATATATTTCATTAGGGAATGTTTAAATTAAGTGCTATTAGTGTGATAAAAACATTTTTAGAATGTGTAGAAACTACACTACCACATTTATGATGTTTTATTAATAATACTACTATTTTCCAAATATTTTTCTATTGCACTTTTGAAGCTTATTTTAAATGAAAGTTGTCCATAGAAATAACAAGGTATAATTCATAAATTATATGAATGTATACACTAAAAATTATATATACACATACAATTATAGCAAATATGTAATTGAGTATTGATGTTTATGAAGTAGGACTGTAAACTAACTAGACAGATTTTTTTTCTAGGCAATGCAGAAATATAAGCCCAATTTCATGATGAGCCTTGGTTTGTAAGACACAGAAATAGAGCTAAGCTCATATTTGTGAATGGGGGGCAAAATTCTAACATGAAAGTAATTGACAAATTGAATATGGTGTTGGTTTTTGACTGCCAAAGCTCAGCTAGTCAGGCTATGGTGTCATATATTGTAAATCATAAACTTTAAGACTATAGAGGATTTACAAATTATTCTTTTGTAATTTATATTATTAAAGCTGAAAGTGGTTCTCTCTGATTCAAACTTCAAATTTGTAAACAAATACCTACAATATAATGCTAACTTTTAGTTTTAGAATTACTGTTTTTTTTTGTTTATTTGTTTGTTTGTTTTTTACTGTTTTGGCTGGTGTCTGGTAAAAGTGGAATTGAGAACCAGATTTGATGTCAGGGGAATTCAACGAATCCATAAGCCTTGGAGGTCCTACTGATCAAGCCTAATTACCAAGTTTTTATTGAGCATGCATTTTTATAAGCCTATTATAGTTGCCACCTCACTGCTGTCACTGAGTTGCATCACGGTGCTTGGTCCATTACTTTGCATCACTACTGGCTCCCCTCCCCATGTGACAGTTTTGGCCAGAGCCAGGCTTTCTTGCTAGGCAGTAGCTAAATCATGAAGCTTCTCTTCCTCTTTCTCCCTCCTCCAATTTATACAATGTCACTACTGGGATTTAGCATCTAGGCAAAATTTAACCTGCCTTGCTTCAGAACACCATTTTCTTGATCACCAACCAAAATACCAGCCTTTTGTTTTTATTCTCCTTACTGTGCCATCTTTGTAGTTGATATTTTCTTTTTTTTTCAATCTTCTACTCCTCGTCGCCTTCTCAAATTTTTCCACTATGACACTAAAATTCAAAATGCAATGATTAGCATCCTCAATATCATTACCTAATACCTCCTGTGTATTCTGACTTGAGTTCTGATTCTTCCCTAGGCCAACTGCACCCCTGAAGCTCATTCATATGAAAAGGTTGCAGAAGGAGCAGGGTTTTACTGATCATCCCAGTAATGTCCAGACCATAACTCCTGTGCCCTTCTGTTAATACCTTTTTTCCTATGTGAATTTCATATGAACTGATTGTGGTCCCATCACTGCCTCTGCATTTATGGGTGACTTTATCATCAGGCCCACTGTCTTCCTCTCTACATTTCCTGCAGTCATCCTCAGTGGACTCAATATTTTCACCTATCAATTACCTTGGCCTCTAAGTTCCTTGACTTCTTTTCCTCTGTCTCAATCATTTACGGGTATGAAACTTGTTCTCCCTAATAACTTGCCCATTTAAAAATATCATATTATTCCAGTTTACAAACTCTTAATATACCCAATTAAGAAATTTCCTGACCTCCATTCCCTTTTGCTATCACTTTTCTTTTCTTTAAAATTCATCACCCTCTCACATCTTCATTGTGCTCCTTTTCCTGCTTAGACTCCAGATGTGTAATCACTCTTAACTCTGCTTCTCTCCCCTCTTACTCTGCCATTATTGCCTGGTGATACTCAAGCCTGATTAAGCTCCTTTGTGTACTTGCTCTGTGCCTGTATCTGAGAGACTCCAGGATGCTAGGAGAAAAGCACACAACTGTGCTGATGGGCACTTCATCTCAAACTCATGACTACAAGTCTCAAATTAGCACCCCACAATGCCACACAATCCTATCACACTTCTCTAGGAAACTCATTTCCCTATTCTCCTCTGTACCACCCTTTTCTGATGTCCGACTTTTCTTCCCCTCTCACTCTCAGCTGAAAACATCACAAGATAGTTCCCAGAAAATTAATCAGGAAAGAATGACCTCATCTTCTATGCTGGCTCCTCCTTTCATCTGCATCTGCACACTCTGCCTTTCTCCCAGTTATAATGGAAGAGGTGTCCTGCTGTCATGTAAGGCCATCCCCTTCATTGCTGCTTTCAGAGATCAGCACTATGCTGTTTCTTTTTTGCAACATGATTTTCTTCCTCTCCATGAGATCATTTCTATTTGCACACAAATATGTCTTCATATCACCCATCATTTAAAAATATTCCATGCCTCTTCAGCTATCATTTCAATATCTGCTCTCTTTACAACAAAACTCCTTAAAGAATTCTCTGTATTCATTGCTTCCACTTCCTGCCATTCTATTCTGTCTTAACCTCACTGTAATTGAACTGTTGTTAACTGAAATTACTTTTATCACCATCACCAACATTTTATATCTTCCCAAAGCAAATGGTCAATTTTCTGTCCTACCTTGCTCAAAATTTCAGTAGGATTCAACAAATCTGACCACTTCCTTCTCTTAAATAACTTCATTTTCTAGGCTTTTGAGACCATGTTTATGTGCTTTTTCCCTCCATCTTGAGGAAAACCTTGAGGAAAACTCTTTCTCAGTCTCCTTTACTGATTTTTCTTTCTTTTTTTTTTTAGATGGAGTCTTAACTCAGTTGCCCAGGCTGTAGTGCAGTGGTATCATCTCGGCTCACAGCAACCTCCGCCTCCTGGGTTCAAGCAATTCTCCTACCTCCTAATAATTCTAGAAATTGCAGTTGCCCTAATCCAAGCCTATGTCTTCACGCTCTTGGTAAGCCTTTATTTACATGATAATACTTAATGACTCGTGAGTAGCTGGGATTACAGGTGCCCACCACCATGCCTGGCTAATTTTTGTATGTTCAGTAGAGATGGAGTTTCACCATATTGGCTAGGCTGGTCTCAAACTCCTGACCTCAGACAATCTATCCACCTCAGCCTCCCAAAATACTGGGATTACAAGCGATGGCTCTTCTTTATCAGACCTCTAACTCTAGGATATCCTAGGGCTCAGTCCTCAGCCATTTCCCATTCACTAGCTTCTCTTTTCCTAAGACCATTTTATCCATTTTAATGGCTCCAAATGCCACTCACACACCATTCTTCCTAGTAATGAGTAATTAATAACAAATAAATAAATGAATGTATTTATAATAAATGTGGCCTTTTTAATAGTCTTAGCTATACCTTGTATATATCATACCATGTGACCTTGGACATATTTATTTATGTCTCTACTGGTAACATTACTTTGTGCCTGGGGTTCTTATGAAAATTAGGTGATAATATACATAAAGTACTTAGCACAGTGCCTGGAGAATAGGGGGTCTCCAATAAATGCTAACACAAAAAAAATCTTAGTTGTGATACCAACGGGCTATTATTTAGAATGATGCAATCAAGTCAAGCACATCCAAGTTCTTAAATTTTTACCACAAGATCACATGCACAAGATGATAAAAATCACTTGGCCTTTTATGAACTTCTATTCATGAGCTATCTCAGCAAAATGCGTAAGTGATTACGCTTTTTATTTGGTCAAGGTGATGGTTTCATGGCTATACCATACATGTCGCAAATAACTCCATTTCCTCAACTTTAGATAGGAATACAGCCAATTGAAGAAAAGCTTAGAATGAATGTTTCCTATTAAATTCATACATAGACTTTAAGTTTATCCACATTGGGAATAATTGAAATGTTTACTCTCTCTGGGAAATATGTCATGGGTAAAAGGCAGATTTAACTTCTTTCTTCTAAATTCACACCATTTTAGAGGGAGATAAAATCTTTATATTTTTTTCTCATTTCATTTTTAAGTCAGCCTTGCAAGTTAGCAGAAAGAATATTTTTATTTCATAGATGAAAATACTGAGGTTAATTTGCTGTTCAAAATCACACCACTTGTATTTGGTAAACTTGTGCTTGACACCCAGGTCTTGATTGATCAGATGTTGAACATTCCAGTGCTATTTTTTAATGCTGCTGCCTTAATGGAGTACAAAATGAATTTATCTTATCATATGAAATAGAACAGGTTGTTTCCACTTGTTAACACCAATACCTTTATTTTACTGCTTTCCAAAACATTTCCCTTAACATCCCTCTAACTGAGAAGCTCCAGGTGCATGCCTTAATCTACTGTATATAACTTTACATGCCATGAAAAACAGCCATTTAACTCTTGTGAATTTCTAGTAATGCGGAAGACACCCAAACACTCACCAGTTATCAAACACGACCAAAAATGGAGGAAGAGTTATAGCAAAAGACCAGCCTACAAAGAGGTTTCTTTAGAAGGCAGTGAGTAGAGAATAGCTTTCAGAATCAGTTGCAGCTGGGTCTGGACTCTTTTCATCATGATTTTGCTATGTCACTTGAGGCATAAATACTTTGAATCTGTTTCTCATCTAAAAATGAGGACAGTAAAATGTAATTCAAGGGTCAGCATGAGGATTAAAGTGCTTATTAAGTATTTTTGAATAAAAATCAACTCAAAATGAATTAAAGATGTAAATGTAAGATACGAAACTTTAGAACTCCTAGGAAAAAACACAGGGGAAAAGCTTCAAAACATTGGTCTTGACAATGATTTATTGGATATGACATCAAAAGCACAGGTAACAAAAGCAAGAATAGACAAGTGGAACCACATCAAACTAAACCGCCTCTGCACAGGGAAGGAAACAATCAACAAAGTGAAAATACAACCTAAGTAATTGGAGGAAATATTTGTAAACCATATATTTGGTAAGAGGTTATTATTAAATGTATATAAGGAACCCACGTGATTCAATAGCAAAACAAAACAAAACCTGATGAAAACAACAATCTGATTTTAAAATGGGCAAAGGATTTAAATAGAAATATCTCCAAAGGTGACATGGTCTGGATGTGTGTTTTCTTCAAATCTCACGTTGAAATGTGATCTCCAATGTGCGAGGTAGGCCTAGTAAAGAGGTGTTTGTCACGGGGGAGGATCCCGCATGAATGGCTTGATGCCACCCCTGTGGTAATGAGTGAGTTCTCACTCTGCTAGTTCACGTGACAGCTGATTGTTTTAGAGTGTGGTACCTCCCCCAACCCTTGCTCTTTCTCTTGCTTTGCTCTTGTCATGACACGCCCGCTCCCACTTTGCCCTCTACCATGAACCAACGCTCCCTGAAGCCTCACTAGAAGCTGAGCAGATGCTGGTGCCATGTTTTCTGTACAGCCTGGAGAACCATGAGCCAATTAAACCTCTTTTCTTATAGATTACCCACTTTCAGGTATTTCATTATGGTAACACAAATAGACTAGCAGAGAAAGCATACAGATGGCCAACAGGTATATGAAAAGATGCCCAACATCACTAATAATCAAATAAAAGTAAATCAAAACCATAATGAGGTATCACTTCATACCTTTTAGAATAGCCCTTATTTTTTTTTTAAAAGAAGATAAGTGTTGGCAAAGATGAAGAAAAATTAAAACTCTTATATGCTGTTGGTAAGAATGTAAAATGATGTAGCCACTATAAAAAGCAGAATGAGGGTTCCTCAAAAAATTAAAAATAGAACTATCATATGATCTAACAATCCTAATTCTAGGTATTTATCCAAAATAACTTAAATCAGGATCGCAAAGTCATATGTGCAGTCCCATGTTTATTGTAGCATTATTTACAATAGCCAAGAAATCGCTATCATGGTTGTGTGAATAAAGAAAATGTTGTATGTACACACAATGGAATACTATTAAGCCTTAGTCAAAGAAGGAAACTACCATGTGTAACAACATGGATGATCCTTGAGGACACTATGCTAACCGAAATAAGCCAAACAGAAGAACAAACACAGCATGATCCTTTTTTTATGTGAGTTATATAAAGCAGTCAAATTAAGCAGAGAGTAGAATGTTGGCTGCCAGGGGTTTTGGGAGAGGGGACTGGGAAGGTGCTGTTCAACAGGTGCAAAGTTTCAACTATGCAAGATGAATAAGTTCTAGAAACTGTCTGTGCAACATTGTACCTGCAGTCAACAATACTGTACTGTACCTCTAAAAACTTGTTCAGAGGGTATATCTCATTTTTATTCTTACCACAGTTAAAAAAGAAAGAAAGAGAGCCACCCATATCCAAGTTTGATCATTAAAATATCTATTTGTTTTCCTGGATTTTGTATCATTTGATTCTTAAATATTCCTTCTTGCTATAGCACTGTATAGCAATATGAAAAGTCCCTAAATACAGTAACATCTAGGGTTCACACCTTGTGCTACTCTACTAAACTATTTTTGAAGGGGTGGGCTATATCCTACCCCTGAAACCTCCTGCTAAGACTCCGGTAGAAAACAAATTGTTTCATGCACCAGGAGCCCAGAGTTATTTTGGGCCTGCCACTTACCAGCAATGTGGTCTTGTGTGGGTCATTTAACATCTCTTATATGTTCTTTTGTTATCTATAAGTCCATGAGGCTGGGCTAAATAATCTACTAGACAATTCCTGTCCCAATATTCTCTGATTCAACATATGAATTGATAACAAGGATTTCCAAATTAAAACAAATTCAGTGTTGCATCCAATTCGGAATGCACTGACGTGATGTTACCAGATTTAGCATATCTGTGGAGAGAGGGAAAAAATACAGAGTTTACTGGCAGCCTGGGTGAGTCAAAAGGCCAAGCTATTTTTGGTAAAGACCACTAAACTGTCTCAGGCACTTATATGCATTTTCTTAGCAATAGAACAAAGCATTCTGCTCAAATTCCAGGGAAAGACCTACACCTTTGCTGCAATTCAATAGTGAAAGAAATATACTTTATCAAATAAAGACAAGACACACTGAATACTGACTGGGTAGTATTTATGTCAGGCTTCTACGTTTGCTGATTGGTAAGATTTTCAAGTGACCTCATTATTAGATAAGACTCGTAGCTTAAGGAGGGGCTAAAGCAGCATTATTTAACTCTTTTTTCCCCTTTTGCCCACATTGAATTGAATTAACACATCCTTAATAAGTATTAATAGTTACCTTGTGATGGGTCCGTTTGTCAGTGCTGTGATATAAAATGAACTCATGCATATTAAATTTGGAAAAGAACTTTTCAAACTAAAGTCAGATCAGTGAGTCTTTCTAGTGTATATGCATAATTAAAATAAATAACATAACTTTTCTTTCATCCCCGATGTTACTGTCATATCAAAACTACTGAAATCTGCGTGAGTTCAGCTCTACTAGAGATGGATAACTCTGATACCCTCTGTGTCTGCGTCAAGGAGGCTGCAAAAAGTGGCATTAGCAAATAAGGACTCCAAAGACAAAGACTCAAATCCCAGTTCTGCCTCCTCATGGCTCTCACTGGCTCTACCTTGGGCAAGGGATATAGACTCTGGCCCACTTTGTTTCCTTATCTGAACAATGGTGATCATAACTGCACCTAATGTGTTAAATATACATGTGAAGTATTCAAGCTAGGGGCTGACAGGTAGCACTAAGTAAACACTATTAGTATTATTTACCTATTACTAAAACAAACTTGGAATTACAGTTTTGTATAATTGTATATTTTGTATCTTTATGTGTATGTAAATTGGCTCTTTCAGGTTCCACAGTGTGGAAATTCACCTATTCCTCATTTGTTTTGCCACTTAAGATCCATTTTTGCCATTTAAGAGCTACCTTGCCACTTCACAGGTAAAATGTTAAATGATTTGCTTCCACCTCCACTAAATGTGAACCTTTGTAAACATAGGGGGCTGGGTCAAGGCATCTTCCAGCCACACGGGGACTGAAAAATGGAGGCCACACTTAGAAAGCAGATGGGAGGAATGTAAAAAGAGAATCTAAGCTGTTGTATTCAGACCTTATTCAAGGTACCTCTAAAACCCTATTCTTGAAATGTTTATTCGTGTGGGATAATACGTCCTCCATGTTGATTGAGCTAGCTTAAGATGATGATCATCTGACACTGGCTAAAAGCAAGTCCTAGCTGTTAGACACATTAAAAATGCAACTCTCTTGGCCTACTGAATCAATATTCAGGAGTGAAGCTGAGGAATTCTTAATCTTTAATCAGGGTCCCAGTGCTTCTCCTATAAACCCTGGTTATAGGGTGAATTAAGTTCCCCAAAATTCACATGTTGAAGTCCCAACCCCCAGTATCTCAGAATGTGACTATATTTGGATATGGGGTTTTAAAATATGTATTTAAGGCTAAATGAGATCACTAATGTGTGTCCTCATTTAATATGACTGGTGTCTTTATAGGAAGAAGAGATTAGGACACAGACACACATAGAAGAAAGACCATGGCTGAACAGTGGTTCATGCCTGTAATCCCAGCGCTTTGGGAGGCCAAGGCGGGTGGATCACCAGAGGTTAGGAGTTCAAGACCAGCCTGGGCACCACGGAGAAACCCCGTCTCTACTAAAAATGCAAAAATTAGCCAGCTGTGGTGGTGGGCACCAGCTACTCGGGAGGCTGAGGCAGGAGAATCACTTGAACCTGGGAGGTAAAGGTTGCAGTGAGCCAAGATTGTGCCATCACACTCCAGCCTGAGCAACAAGAGTGAAACTCTGTCTGAAAGAAGAAGAAGGAGGAGGAGAAGGAGGTGAAGGAAAGAAGAAGAAGGAAAGAAGGAGAAAGAAGAAGGAAGAAGGAGGAAGAAGAACCATGTGAGAAAACAGAAAAGACATCTATGCACAAGCCAAAGAGAAAGAACTTGGGGGAAAAAAAAAAAATCCTGCTGACATCTTGCTCTTGTACTTCCAGCACCCAGAACTGAGAAAATAAATATCTGTTGTTTAAGCCACCCAATCTGTGGTACTTTGTTAAGGAAGCCCTAGGAAACTAATGTAACCAGCTCTTATAAACAACTCTAGTACTTCTCATCTTATACCAACATCTGTTTTGCAACCTTTTAGGCAAGCAATCCTACAGCTTTTGTTTAAAGCTCCCTGCAAAGGGAACTCATGAAATTCCATTATGGCCCATTCCATTGTAGAGCTGCTGTTTCTCTGTGAGAAGATATTCCTTACCTTGTGCTGAAATTTATATTATCCTAACAAGTAAGGTTCATAATGATAATACTGGGACACTGGGACATTCTGAAAACCTAGAGTGCATCCAGAATAATCAAAGTAAATATTTTACACACTGAAAGCTTATGTATATTGTCTATGGTATAATTTTGATGTGAATATTCTACCTTTTAATTAACTTGGGATGTATGATAAATATTATTTGATTATAACCAGAACATCCAATTTACTGATCTTTCTGGTTAAAGTGTAGTTTATCATAGTTTCTAAAAGTAGAATGAGATAAAAATATGTGTGGTGTTTTCTTCACCCAGGGATTTTGAACTTCTGAGGTATAATCACCAAATGATGATAAAATCTTAATAGATTTGACTTCACTGTCCTTTTTAAGGTCGAGTTCTTTAGCTGGAGAAGTAATATTTGTTGCATACAGATTTTTGTCTGCCCATCACAAGCTTCCTATTCCTATAAACTTACAGGCAACACTTCTGTTAGGAAGTAATATTTTAAAAATATCTTCCAGCATGTCCTGCCAACCACTTTACTGAAACAATGATTATTTTGGACAGGCACTGCCTAGTGGAGTTGTTTAAACTGATTCAATTACCTGTATAAATGACCCCTAAAGCTTTTCCGTTGAAGAGAGGATGTTTCTCACACTGGAGCACACTGACAGGTTAAAATTTTTAAAAAGATCCTTTCACTTCAACTGACTCTATTGAAACTCATATTAAAAATGATAATAATAATAATAATAGTGAAAGCTAATATTTATAGACTGCTAACTGTGATTCCAGTATAGACCTTTACATGTATTTCCTCATTTACTATCATTATTAATTGATGTAGGCTGTATTTTCTATTTGCATTTTACAAATGAGACTCAGAGAAGTTTAATAACTTAAAAATCACACTCTTATGTAAGCAGCAGCATCAAATTTCTTATCAACTCTAGCTTTAAAATCATGCTGTCAATTACCGTGTGCCTCCTACAAGAAGAATGTACAGTCCAAGGAAAGAAAGATTTGTCCCCTAGGCGACAACTGTAAACCATCTGTAAAACAAGAATAATACTATCTGTCTCTTGAAATTTATTTTAGTAAGGATTGAATATAAATGTAATTTATCTCAGTACCTGGCCATAATTCTTGGCAGTTGTTTCCTAAGTGCTTTATTAATATCAGTTTTCTCCTTTCAGCAATATTAGCCACACATACTCAGGACACTGAATTGGGCTACACAAGAAAATCTAGAATTAGAAGATACAGTTGCCTCTGCCTTCCCAGAGTTTATGTTCAAGTGGAAAAGCAAAAGATAAAGGTATGAAAAGTTTTCAAAACAATGTATTATGGTGAGTGCATACACCAGGGGTTTGGGAGCCAGACTCCACTGGTTTGCATTCCGTCTCCACCACTTCCATCCACCATTTGCAAACTCAATCCAATTACTTTCCCTCTCTAGGTTTCAGTGACTTTATCTTCAGAAGGGGAATCTACCTCTTGGGGTTGAATGAAGGTTTTAATAGATATTATTCATAAGTGTTCATTTGTACCAGGGAGGATTGTGAGAAATTTCCTTTTTGTATCTCATTTGATCCTCACAGCAACTTGATGAAATGGGTACAGTTCATTTTATAATTGAGGTAGTTAAGGCACAGGGAGGTACATACTGACAAACGTCACATAGCTAGTAAGTGTTGCAGGTAGGATACTGTCTCAGGCAGTGTGGCCTTAAGCCCAGTCTCTTAACTACACAACACTGACCTCCAGATAATAAATGATACATGTGAAATTCCAGAAATATTAAAAATGCCCCCCAAATAGTGTATTTATTACACGATTAATACTTTGTCAAAATAAAATTAACTAAAAACTATTTCTTAGGCTTAAATGAAAGAATAAAATATTTTCCAAATTGTCAGAATAATACTGCCTTTGAGTACAATGAACAGCATTATGGTGGGTTTTATTTTTTCTCTCTAATTCCCTAAATGAAAGAGTACTAAGTATATGGAATTGACAGCATTTCCAAACGTTTTAGATTCCTGCTCCTTCGTGTTCTTTCCAAGGATGACTTTTAACTTGATGACTTTTCCCATTAGCTCTGGACCTCTCAGCTTGCTTTGCCCAACAAAGGTCCACAGATAAATCATATGTGGCTGACATGATTTCCTTGAAGTTCTCAGTGGTCTTATCTGCCTTGATGTGGTTCCTTTCATGGTTTCATATGGCACTTGTGGTACAGGAGTAGGCCTAAGGCCAGCAGGGTCATATTGCACCCATTTGTTTTCTCTCCAAAATGAAGATGGTGTTTAAATGAAAAATTGTGTTCCAGGAACAAATTATTTCCCTTTGAAGCTCTATCCTCTCACATGACATTTTAAGGTTTTGTGGAGAGAAATAATTTGTAATTTTACATATTACTCTATGTTAACTTGGTCCTCCCATTTACAGTGAAGAATGGAAAATTCAGGTCCATCTTCCTTTCTTCAGCATTAAGACAGAATCTATTTACAGGCTTGTAGTTTTTAGAAATCACTTTCCAAATTATATCAGCTATACATGAATGTTTACATATATTCAAACAATATAAGTAAAAATTATGTCTTTTTCCCTTTACCATTTCTATTTCCTTTCTCTTCCTAAAGGTATATTCTTCTCAGCTTTTAAAATATATTTATAGGCGCCGGGCGCCTTGGCTCAAGCCTGTAATCCCAGCACTTTCAGAGGCCGAGATGGGCGGATCACGAGGTCAGCAGATCGAGACCATCCTGGCTAATATGGTGAAACCCCGTCTCTACTAAAAAAATACAAAAAACTAGCCAGGCGAGGTGGCGGGCGCCTGTAGTCCCAGCTACTCGGGAGGCTGAGGCAGGAGAATGGCGTAAACCCCGGAGGCGGAGCTTGCAGTGAGCTGAGATCCGGCCACTGCACTCCAGCCTGGGCGACAGAGCGAGACTCCGTCTCAAAAAATATATATATATATATTTATATGCATATACATATGTATGAAAATACGTAGTTTTTATTGGATAATATTAGATAAAATATTTTGAGCTCAGTGACCATACAATCTATCTTGTTCTTTTTAATGACATCAGATTCCTCGGTAGAGATGTAATACAGTTGGTTGATAAGACTTCATCTTTTATCTCTCTTTTTTCCTCTAGTGATTTGGAAATTACATACCCTATTTCAAACCCTCAAGTTGTTACTGTTACAGTTCCACAGTATCTATATATGTAGTACAGGTTGAGCATCCCAAATCCCCAAATCCAAAATTTGAAATGCTCCAAAATCCGAAACTTTTTGAGAACCAACCTGATGCTCAAAGGAAATGCTCATTGAAACATTTCAGATTTTTGGATTTGGGATGTTAAACTGGTAAGTATGACAATAAAATATTTCAAAATCTGAAATCTAAAATATTTCTCATCTCAAGCATTTTGGATAAGGGATACTCAACCTAAATATGACATTTATTACTATCTAGAGCTAATCTGTATATACAGCCTTCCCACACACACACACACAAATTTTTACTTACCTTCATCCTTTCACCATATGATACTAACACATTGATACAAACTTAAACTTTCCAAGACTATAATTTTATTTGTTCTTTCAAGGTTTTGTCTTTGGTATTCTGCAGTTTGAGTAAGTTATAGGCAGGTGTGTGTGTGTGTATGTGTGTGTATTTTGTCTGTCTTTTTAAAATCCTGCTTGGTGTTCTCTAAGCTTACTCAATCCATGATTTGGTGTGTAACATTAATTTTGGAAAGCACTTGAGCATGGTTGTTGCAAATATTTCTTCTGCTCCATTCTTTCTTTCTGGTATTCCAACTACAGGTGTTACACCTTTTGTTTGGATATTCTCATCTGTTTGGTTCATTATTTATTCTCTTTGCATTTCAGTTTAGAAAATTTCTATTATCTGTGTTCAAGTTCACTGATCCTATTCTCAGCTATGTCCACTCTACTGATGAATGCATCAGAGGCATTCATCATTTCTGTTGCTTTGCTTTTGATTTCTAGCATTTACATTTGATTCTTTCTTAGAATATCTGCTTACATTACTCATCTGTTCTTGTCTGATATCTTCTTTTTCCATTAGTGCCTTTAACACATTAATTATAGTTATTTTAAATCGTTTGCCTGATAATTCTATATCTGTGTCATATCTGAGTTGCATTCTGATGACTGCTTTGTCTCTTCAGAATGTTTTTGTTTGTTGGTTGGTTGGTTTTGTTTTATTTTGTTTTTGCCTTTTGGCATGACTTATAATTTTCTGTTGAAAGCCAGACATATTGTACTGGGTAAAAAAAACTGAACAAAATGGCCTGTAGTGTGAGGATTTATGTTAATCTGGCTAGGAGTTAGATTATGTTTAATATTTGTTGTAGCTATAGGTGTCAGAGGTTTCTAATTCCTCTAGAGTTTCTGTTGTTGGCTCCCCTGTTGACTTGGGTTTTTTTAATGCAGTCCTCAGAGAGTCTGTGTCACGCAGCTTTTCCAGCTGTAATCCACTGTTATTATACTTGTCAGTGTGATGGTAAGGTGTGGTGAAGAAGGAGCCTTCTATAATCTTCCAATTAGATCTTGGATTTTTAGTCTGTGACTCAGGGCAGTGACTTTCACAGATGTTTCGCCAGTGATGCCCCTTTTTCTCTCGTCTTCTACTCCTTTCCCTAGCTACCTCATTCCCAGTCTATGTCCTTGAAGCCTTAACTCCTGTTGATAAAGTCTTTCCCCTCTTAGGTTAAACAAGAGGATCGGAAGGGACTAGAGTGGGAAGAATTCCCTATTTCTGGCTGTGATCAGATTTCATAATTGCTCTCTGCTAAAGACTTTCACAGGGAGACTATGTCTTTGTTACAGAGAGGAGTTGGACACACTTCTCTTTTTTTTTTTTTTTTTTTGAGAAGGAGTCTCGCTCTGTCACCCAGGCTGGAGTGCAGTGGCGCGATCTCGGCTCACTGCAAGCTCCGCCTCCGGGGTTTACACCATTCTCCTGCCTCAGCCTCCCGAGTAGCTGGGACTACAGGCGCCCGCCATCTCGCCCGGCTAGTTTTTTGTATTTTTTAGTAGAGACGGGGTTTCACCGTGTAGACCAGGATGGTCTCGATCTCCTGACCTCGTGATCCACCCGTCTCGGCCTCCCAAAGTGCTGGGATTACAGGCTTGAGCCACCGCGCCCGGCTGGACACACTTCTCAATACTTACTCTCCCCTACCCCTGTCTCCACCACCAGAACCCTAACGGGATCTTTCCCAGATCCTCATGATGAGAATCTGATAATATTCCTGGAAGCAAAACCCACAAACTTTTAGGAAATCCCTAAGACTGGGGTCCCTAGTAGTTTCTCACTCATGCTGGTTCACAGTCAGCCTTCAATAACTTATCAAAATTACCATGTAAGTGTTCCACCAGTCTATGACTCCAGCAGCTTCTTTTCCAGGTGAACAGATCTCAGCTCGATCTCTCTGGATGCACCTGTCTCTCTAGATTTGACGTGGTTTGCCATGAGACCCAGGTTCTCTGGTGGAACCAAACATGTGTTGATTTTTAGTTTGTCCAGCTGTTTTTGTTCTAAGGACAGGAGTGATGACTTCCATACTTTACCTGTTGGTGCTGAAACCAAAGACTATTTATTATTCTTATAAAAACGTTTTATCAGTTTCTTTGATTATTATGCTCCTGATAAAATACATGGAAGATTTTTAAATATTTTGGTGAAATATAACTTGAATAAGCTTTTCAGATAGGGTTATGGGTGATAAATGTCCTAAGTCCAGGAATGTCTACATCTACCTTTATTCTGCCATTCACATGAATGATAGTTGGTCTACACATAAAATTTAAGGTTCTGAATTTTTTTTCTCAACACTTTGAAGATATTAAATGTTTTCTTGAACTCAGTGTTTTTAATGAGGAGTATATAATCAGTCTTTCTTTCTTCTTTTTATTTTTTCAGACAGATTATCACTCTGTCTCACAGGCTGAAGTGCAGTGGTGCGATCTCGGCTCACTGCAACCTCAGCCTCCTGGGTTCAAGAGATTTTCATGCCTCAGCCTCCCAAGTAGCTGGGATTACAGCCCTGTACCACCATGTCTGGCTAATGTTTGTATTTTCAGTAGAGATAGGGTTTTGCCCTGTTGGCCAGGCTGGTCTCAAAACCCTGGCCTCAAGTAATCTGCCCACCTCAGCCTCTCAAAGTTCTGGGATTACAGGTGTGAGCCACTGCACTTGGCCTGGTTATCAGTCATTCTTGCTCCTTTGTAAGTTATCTGCTTTTCTCTCCAGAAACTTCTAGAATTTTCTCTTCACATCTGACGTTCTAAAGTTCCACTTACAATATATCAAGGTGTGGGTTTTTTTGTTTTTACTCTCCAGGAACAGTTCCACAAGCATTCCCATGTATCTCTCAGAGACGAGACAAAGTATTCACCTCCCTTCCCCTGTTGCTTTTTCTTTTCTTAAAGTTAAGGTGAAATTCACATAAAATTAATCTTTAAAAAATGTACAGTTCAGTGGTATTTAGCATACTATATTGTGCAACCAGACCCTCCATCTAGTTTTAAAACATTTCAACACCCTAAAAGAAACCCCCTTACCCATTAAAAAGTCTGTCCCCATTCCTTCCACATGCCATACCTGAAAACTACCAATTTTCTTTCTGTGTCTATAAATTTACCTATTTTAGATATTTCATGTACATGGAATCATATAATATGTATGGCCTTTTGTGACTGGCTTCTTTCACTTATCATAAGGCTTGGAAGGTTTATCCACAATGTAGAATGCATCAGTACTTCATTCATTTTAATGGAGAAATACTATTTGAGTGTACATAAATATATTTTGTTTATCCATTCATCTGTTTATGGACATTTGAGTTGTTTCTACATTTTGGCCTAGATGTGGGTCTTCTTTTCATTCATCTTGTTTGGCATCCAATCATTACTTTCAATTTTATAATCTATTTATTTTTTTCAGCACTGTAAAATAATTTTTAATGTTTCTTTGAATATTTTGTTCCATCCATGCTCTTTATGTTCTTCTGGAATTCTAACAAGTTTATTTAGAATAGTTGGATGTTGATTTTCTTCTGCATTTTCAATCATATTGTTCTCTTCTCCTGAATAAAGAAAATGGCTCAACTCAATTTATAACTCTTCAGCGAATGAACTTTTATGCTTATTCTGCTACTCAGAGCATCAGATGCATTCTTAAATTTCAAGGGGCAGATTTTGAATTTCCAATCTCTACATCTGTTTCTTTTCTATAGATATAATATTGCTCCATATCTTTACTAGTTACAAACTTTTGTTAAAAGTCTTAATTTGTCATTTCTTGTAACTTCATGGGATCTTTGTATTTGCTTTGGTTTTGTTTGGGAGTTTTCATTGTATTAATATTGATATTCCTCATTAAATTAGATTTCCCCACGTTTTGGTGATTCTTGACCATGGGATCATCATGATTGGAGAGTCTCTTGCAGGCCCTTTCTATAAATGCCGTATTTGTTTACTGCACTCTGATTCCAAAGATGGTACTGGAGCAGTTGCCTGTACTGGTCACTGCTTGGCCTAACTGATTGTTGAAACAGCGTGAAAACTTCATATTGGAACTGCTATAGGTCTCTAGTCAAACACCTGATATGCACTTCAGGGCCCTTACCTGACACTCTTATTTACCACCTCCCAGCTTGGAGTAACTATGAGTCCTCTTCCACCTGGAATGTGTTTGGAGCTATGCTTTTGGCTCTAGGTTTCTCTTCCTTCAGGATTTCCTAATAATTTCTAGGCCACTGATTTTCTTTATCTCTTTCTTCAGGATTTCCTAATAATTTCTAGACCTCTTGGGTATTTTCTAGAACTGTACGTTATATCTGGGGACCAAGAGAGGGAGAATGAGGCTTGAGCACATGTTCAATCTGCCCTTTGGACCCAGTGAATGCACATCTTATATGTGGAAAGGAGAGTACATGCTCATAAATCCCTGTTTAAATCACCTTTTTAAAAAATAACACATTTACTCAACAACTGCCCTAGGTAAAATTTACACCAGGCTCAGAAGCTGCTTTTTTCTCTCATACCCCTGCACAATAGGAACTAGAAGGAAAAATTATGAAATTCATCAGACCTTCTTACAAAATTAATGATTGTCGCAGAATCATGAAGAAAGAGGTTTTGCAGAATGGTCGGCAATCAAATATTCCTTACCAATTTTTTTTTTAAGGAGGACCTGAATTCTTCAAATTATCAAATGACTACCATATTCATTTCCTAAGGCTGCTATAGCAAAGTTCCATGAACTTGGTGGCTTCAAACAACAGAATATTCTCTCACCATTCTGGGAGCTAGACGTCCAAAATCAAGGTGTTGGTAGGGCCATGCTTTCTCTGAGAGCTACAGGGAACTATCCTTCTGATATGGTTTGGCTCTGTGTCCTCACCCAAATCTCATCTTGTAGCTCTGATAATTCCATGTGTTGTGGGAGGGATCCGGTGGAAAATGATTGAATTATGAGGGTGGGTCTTTCCTGTGCTGTTCTTCTGATAGTGAATGGGTCTCATGATGGTTTTAAAAAAATGGGAGTTGCCCTGCACAAGCTCTCTTATCCTGCCACCATCACGTAAGATGTGACTTGCTCCTCCTTGCCTTCCGCCATGATTATGAGGCTTCTTCAGCCATGTGGAACTGTGAGTTCTCTATTAAACCTCTTTTCTTTGTAAATTGTGTATGTCTTTATCAGCAGCATGAAAACAAATACACCTTCCTTTCCTTTTCCTCGGCTCTGGTGGCTTTTGACAATTCTTTGTGCTCCTTGGCTTATAGACACATCAGTCCAATTTCTGCCTCTATTATCACGTGGCTTTTTCCCTCTGTGACTCTGTGTCCAAATTTCCTTGTATAAAAACATGAGCCACAGGATTAGGATCTACATAATCCAGTATGACCCTAATCCAGAATGGCCTCATCTTCATTTGATTACATCTGTATTTATTTAACTTTTATTTTAGGTTCCAGGGGTACATGGGCAGATTTGTTATGTAGGTAAACTCGTGTCATGGGGGTTTGTTATACAGATTATTTCATCACTCAGGTACTAAGCCTGGTAGGCAATAGTTATTTTCTCTGATCCTCTCCCTTCTCCCACCCTCTACCCTCAAGTAGGCCTCAGAGTCTGTTTTTCCCTTCTTAGCGTCCACGTGTTCTCATTATTTAGGTCCCACTTATAAGTAAGAACATACAGTATTTGGTTTTCTGTTCCTGTGTTTGCTTAGGATATGGCCTCCAGCTCCATCCATGTTGCTGCAAAGGACATGATCTCATTCTTTTTTAATGACTATATGGTATTCCATGGTGTATATGTGTCACGTTTTCTTTGTCCAGTCTGCCACTGATGGACATTTAAGTTGATTCCATGTCTTTGCTATTGTGAATAGTGTTGCAATTAATAGATTATGCACGTCTTTATGGTAGAACAATTTATATTGCTTTGAAAATATACCCAGTAATGGGATTACCAGATTGAATGGTAATTCTGTTTTAAGGTCTTTGAGGAATCATCAAACTGCTTTCCACATGGCTGAACTAATTTACGTTGCCACCAACAGTGTATAAGCATTCCCTTTTCTCTGCAGTCTCGCCAGCATCTGTTTTTTTTTTTTTTTTTTTTTTTTAAATAATAGCCATTCTGACTGGTGTCGGATGGTATCTCATCATGGTTTTGATTTGCATCTACCTAATGATTAGAATTGTTGAGCATTTTTTCATATGCTTGTTGGCTGCATGTAAGTCTTCTTTTGAAAATTAGCTGTTCATATCCTTTGCCCAGTCTTCAGTGGAGTTGTTTTTTGCATGTAAAGTTGTTTAAATTCTTTATAGATTCTGTAATGATCATAGCTTTAAGAGCCCTATTTCCAAATAAGGTCCCATTCACAATTTCCAGGGGTTAGGACTTCAACAATCTTTTGAAGGGACACCATTCAACACATAATAATTATTCTGGATGATTTTGTTAAGAGATATCTATGAGCCTCCATAAAATAAGCCCATGTGGTTGCTGGGAAGCAGACTGGGTTCATGAAGAATATGTCATGTGATATCACACTGGCCCTGTAAATATAACTCTTCCCTGTCTTCACTAACCTTCAGAATCTCATATAAGAATCAAAGAAATATAAACAAAAGAAGTAAAAACATATATTAGCCTTTGAAATTGGGGAAGGATTTCATGCATTCTGGTAGACACACGAGTGGATTGAAATAATTGATCATTTGTGATGTCAACAAAGGAAAAGCTCATTAGAAGAAAATATCAAAAGGATCTCACTCTAACTCTGTAAAACACCAAAATACTGATAAGTTCAGAGCAAGGGCTCAAAGCAACAACAGAGAGGTAGGACATCCATTGTAGAACACATCTCCATTCTACCAGCATTTCAGGCAAAGAGCACCGTGATGACACAAGAAGCATCGTGGACTGCAATGTTCAACCCAAGCTGTAACAGCATGGCTACCAGACTAAATAAGTCAGAGGATGGTGTGGTTGGTGCACTGAGATCCACAGCTCCAAGAGCCAGCTCCACCTCCTACTCACCACCACCATCAAGTAGATATTCAAAGAAGAACACTCACTGGAACATAGATGCATAGAATCCTCAAAGATCTGAGCAAAATATCCCGACCAGGTTCTGGTAATTGTGGAAAAGGTCTCAGGCTCTCAGGTTGTTAACACTGACAACCAGAGGAAGTTGGGTCCAGTTGATGCCACTGTAGCTCAGTTAATATGAATCATCAGGGAAAGGATTCAGCTTCCTTCTGAAAAGGAGATCTTCCTGTTTGTGAACAAGACAGTCCCATAGTCCAGCCTAACTATGGAACAGCTTTTCAGAAGGAAAAAGATGAAGATTGATTCTTGTATGTTCTGGCCTACAGCACATGGAACATTTTGGGCTTCTGAGGGCCATTACAGGGGTAGGTGCACTGTTCCTGTTTGTGTATCTTGTAAACAGTCAGCCATTTTCAGTTATTATACCAGAACCTATTCACAGATGAATAAGTGTATTTGTAACTGCATTTATTTCGTAATATTTTGAAAGATTTGTTTCTTTAGACAAATTTTCATGTAGAGTTTCATTTTGAGTTTTTCTTTTTGTGCACTGTCCTCATTGCTATATTCTTGAGGGAACTTGTTCTTCTGAAAACCATATTTAAGGAAAATATTTCCACATTGAAGGGAGGTAGGTGTAGTATTAAGGTGAAAGGGAAGGAGATGATACATTTATTCTGGATTATATGTGAAACATTAGATAGCTAAGTATTATAAGAATCTAATTAAATCCTTAGCAATCAGAACACTTGCTTCCCCAGATTTTGCCAACTGCCAATCATGTCGGACTGAGCTAGTCTGTTTTTCTTCCTGAAATTATTAAGGTAAATAATTAACAATAAAACTATCTTTTATAAAGTCAAAAAAAAGCAAGGGTGATGCCATGGCAGAGTCATATGGAGAATAGATGTGTCAGGAAAGAAATAGCTAACTTCAGCTGGCACAAACCCTTCATCACACTAGGAGGACCTCCAGGAAGTCATTGTTTCCATGCAAATCCTTTGCAACTCATCAGAGAACTGAGAAAATTGGGCTTAATCAATCTTAAATGTTTTCTTATCCCATCCCCTGGACCTAAAATACATCAATAACAGGATTCAAACATCTCTGGCCATATCAGATTCAATTGCTGAACAAAATTTGTTTTCTCTATTCCATCAGGATAAGCAAAACACTAATCTTTGGATATACAAAGTAACTTTAGTTGCAAATACGGAAAACAATTCAATGACTTAATGGAAATGCCCCCTGAAGAAATAGAATTACTACAAGAAACAGAAGATAATTTTATAGAACATCTCATTTTTACCCCATGTTGGAAAATATACCACACAATTTATTTTTTTAAAAATCTAGGATAAAAAATATATTTTATTAAATTTAAGTATAATCAATGGGAGATAAAAATGGGCATAGTATTTCTAAAAGCATTAAAAGTGCAAAATAGCTCAATAAATTGATAGATTTTTTTAAGAAAATAAAAATTGAGAAATAGACATAGGGAAGCAACATAACTGAAAATCCAAATTGCAGTAATGTAAAGGATATCACAGATCTCAGTTTCGTGCCCATGATTCTGCAGATAGTTTTAAAAAGCATAGTGTTTATTTTCTTGTTTGTTTTAAACAAAGAGTTTAAATATGTTTTGTTTGTTGCAGTGTTGGTTTCATTGCTTGCTTGTTTTAGTTGAATTTGTCACTTTTAGGTGGAACCCACAGAAGAGCTTAGCCAGGCCCCACCACTCCCTATTGTCTTATAACCACCTGATTTACACTTTTACTCCAACTGACAAGACTCTGTAGGCAAACACTGCTAGGAAATATATATAGGAAAACTTCCATTATTAACATTGCAAAGAAATATATGGTACCTTGAAATAAGTTAGACAAAAATTGCACAGGGTCAATATGAAGAAGCAACAAAGTTTGCCCTAGATGTAAAAAACAAACAACCCCCCTCCCCCCAAAAAAAAGCAAAAAAACACACACTTGAGCCATAGGAAAATATACAATTATCATAATGGGAAGACAATATTTTTTCACATATTAAACTACAAATGAAACTTCTACAATCAATATGTCAACTGAAGTTTTTGAACATGTCTATAAGTATTTCTAAATTTTCATAAATAACGAAGATTTCATTTCTAAGTGTATGGAAAATGGTACTATCTTGAACAACATGCTTCAAGAAAGCTAAGACAATACATAAAATCACCTGAGTAGAAGCAAAATTTTATTTTAAAAAAATCAATTGCTACTTATAGCAACTCTTAATAAACTACAAATATAATGGAACATCCTTAACTTGATGACAGGTATTTAAAAAAAATAAGACTACAGCTTAAAGAATGTCGAATGGGGTTGAGCATGGTGGTTCACGCCTGTAATCCTAGCCCTTTGGGAAGTGGAGGCGGGCAGATCACCTGAGGTCAGGAGTTTGAGACCACCCTGGCCAACATGGTAAAACCTCATCTCGACTAAAAATACAAAAATTAGCCAGGCATGGTGGTGTTCGCCTGTAATTCCAGCTACTTGGGAAGCTGAGGCATGAGAATCTCCAGGAGGTGGAAGTTGCAATGAGCTGAGATTCCCCCATTGCAATCCAGCCTGGGTGACAGAGCAAGACTCTGTCTCAAAAAAAAAAAGAATATTTTATGGTACTAAAAAGATCCCCAAGTGATCTTTATTTCCTGGTATCTGTGCCTTTGAGTAATCCTTAATGGTTGGCTAACCTTATTGACTCATTTCTTTTGTTTTTTTTATTTTTTATTTATTATACTTTAAGTTCTAGGGTACATATGCATGACGTTTATATCATGTATAACTCCCCAATGCAATCCCTCCCTCCTCCCCCCTCCCCATCATAGGCCCCAGTGTGTGATGTTCCCCTTCCCGAGTCCAAGTGATCTCATTGTTCAGTTCCCACCTATGAGTGAGAACATGCGGTGTTTGGTTTTCTCTTCTTGTGATAGTTTGCTAAGAATGATGGTTTCCAGCTGCATCCATGTCCCTACAAAGGATGCAAACTCATCCTTTTTTATGGCTGCATAATATTCCATGGTGTATATGTGCCACATTTTCTTAATCCAGTCTGTCACAGATGGACATTTGGGTTGATTCCAAGTCTTTGCTATTGTGAATAGTGCCGCAATAAACATACGTGTGCATGTGTCTTTGTAGTAGAGTAATTTATAATCCATTTCTAATTAATAAAATACGGCAGAAATTATATGACTTCTGAAATTAAGTTGTAAGAAGACAGTGACTTTTGTCTTGGGCTCTCTTGCGTGCCCTCTCTCTCTCTCTCTCTCTCTCACATACACACACAGTACTCACACTGGGGAAGCCAGCTGCCAAGTTCTGAGCAGCCTTATAAAGGACAAGAAACTGAAGCCATCAGTCCAATAACCCATGAGGAACAGAAGTCTGCCAACACCCATGTGAGTGAGCTTGAAATTGAACTCTTCAACTTGATCAAATTTTGAGATGTCTAATGGGATGATCTGGCTGTCAGCTTGACTGCAACCTCACAGAATTCAAGCTAGAAAGCAATTCTAGACACATTTACTTCTAATAAATGCATTTCTGTCTGTCTGTTCATGCATCTATTCTTGTATATTTATATAGGTATGAACAATACTTGAAACGACATTTAACTAATGTTAATGATGACAATTTCTAGCTCTTGAAAATTGGGACGATGGTTGCCTATTTGCAATTTGTGGAATGATTAAATTCTTTATAACAAGCATATTTACAAAATATCAGTTTTATGTTTACAAACATATCAGAGTAATTTGAAAAAAAACTGAAAACAAATATGCCACAATGTTAGCAGCTAATTCTAGGTGGAAAGTTATTATTATTATTATTGTTTACCTTACTCTATTTTAATAATGTCAAAAATTTGGAAGTCTATAATAGTCATTTTCTACACATTAAAAGATGAATTTGTGGAATATTGGATGTCAATGCATGTAATAAAGTTAAAATAATAAAATAAATGTCCAAAAAGTAGAGAGAACAAATAAAGGTCTGAGTTTACATAAGTGTGTGGTACTTGATTTAAAGTGACAGTTCTAAAAGGTAGGGTTTCAACGAACTGTTTCATAAATGCTTAAAAAAATAACCATTTGGAAAAAATATCAAATTATCTTACTTTACACCATAATAACAAAATGCATTTCAAATAAAGATTTAAATAAAAAGGCAATAAAATAAATCACAAAGCCACTAAAGGAAAATTTGAGTATTTTATATAAACTTTGTGAGCAAATCTTGTAAATTACTTTAACAAAGGCATGAACACTACTTAAATTTAAAACATCTCTTTGTCAAATAACACAAGTAAAATTAGAAGATAAGCAACAAACTGGTAAATTAGATTTGTAAAATATGAATGATAAAATGATTTTCCAAATTCATAGTTTTAAAAATGCCTAAGTGATAGAAAATATGACAGAAAAGTCAAAAGGCATGGATGAGAGGTTTATCTGGTATTTATAAGCATACAGCAAAATAGGCTTTTGTATACTGTTGGTGGGAGGGTAAATTGGTATAGCTATTTCAGAAGCAATTTAACACTGTCTATCTAAGCTTTATATGCAAATACATATCTTTTGCCTCAGCAATCAGAATATATAAAACTATATATATAGAATCATATACATATATGTGTATATATTTAATGCAGGGTGATTTTGTTCAATAAATAAATTGCAGTAATGTAAACTTAAATATATATTTTTAAAACGGCATAGAGAACAAATAAAAATGCAAATAGCTGTGTTGGAAGAGGTTTTTAAGGAAAAAAAAAAACAGCTTTTATCCAATGTTTGACAGGCTGTCATATATTGGATAAGCACTCAACTGTGACTTCCCAGATGATAAACAAGAATAAGAATGATCTTAGGAAAATATAAGCAAAAATGTCCTGGAAATTGAAAATTTTTGAGTTTGATATTTGAGACCTTTTCAAATTTGGGTTAGATATTCGAGACTTCTAATTTGACAAAATGAAGAGGTCCTTCAATGGTTGAGGAAACGTGACACCATATTGACTTACTGTAACTACCCTATTATAACTTATTTAGATAAAATTGATGTTTTGTGACATCCCTTGAAATACTTAAATTATGAAACCAGAAGTTAAAAATCATATTCAAATGTGCATTAGAATGAAAGAAACAATAAACTTGATTTTATCTTTGGCTCTGTCCTGTCAGCTTATATGAAATTGGTATGAGTCTCCTCCATTCAATCCATTTTGTAATTTGTAAAATCAGTGTGGGTTAATTTTTTTTATGTCCTCCTAGTTCTTACATCTTTCTCTTAAGTACCCTAACTAGCGACTGGGGCTTTATGTTTGACCCTGGAAGGATTTGTGCAACCATAAGAGGGCAGCATTCCATTTGCACAATATCTTACACAATTTCCTGTAGATGCTCAGAACAGTGATATCACAGGAGTGTGAGACTGGTGCAGCACTTGCTAGTATTACAACCTAAGGGCTATGTTAGGAAAAGTAATTTGTATATTTTAAGTACAAGTATATAAATTTACCTCAACTACAGTCAAAGGAACGTCACATTACAATTTCTCTGGCTGTCAGATTTGCATTTATTTAGAACAAGGAGACTATTCTTTAATCCCATCAGTACTGTGGCATATTAAAACACGTATGTCAACCCAACTAAGTGAGGACATTCTAGGACTAGGATGTAGGCTTAGAAAGAGTTACTTTTTATGTATCGTGTGTAAACTACAAAGTACATGATTGCAACTAAATGTTCAACACCAGTGTTATTTTCCACATCAAAACCATATTTCAATGACTAGAGGTGAAGTGGAAAAATAAAAGAGGATAGTTATTATAATGGAACAAGAATTTATTTGGATACTATCTGGCTATCAGCACATTTTTAAAGGAGTGAAGGCTTAGAAACTGTCATTAAGGTATTTCAAACATTTAAAGAAACTGGGTATGTATTCCTGAAACAACAAAAGATAACTGATGAAAGATAGATTATCTATACAATGAGAGGGAGTCCAAATTTTTTGAATCAGTTTCCCAATTCTTAGCTAATTTTTCTACCTTAGAAGCTCAACACTTGACAAAGACAGAAGATGCCAGAAGCCTGGTCAGCTCAAGGTCACAGTAAGGAATTCGTGGTTTACAGAATTAACACCACCTTCTTTCCTTCTATTCTTAACAGTGGTTCACCATCACCTGGTCATTGTTCCTCTAGTTCAGGGTTGGAACGTTCACTTTTCTCTCTCCTTGACATTCAGTTCTTCCTTCCTAATACAATGTTGAAGTATCTTATCACTCTCTCAGGAAATAAACTCTCTCCTCTAATAGAGAGAAGGCAAGATTAATAGTTTGGAAAAGAAAAATCCAAGCCACTGGAAAACCCAGGAGACTTTACCAGTTATAGGATCTGTCCATGCCTAAAGGACAATCTGTCTCCCTATTGGCTTAAAAGAGTGTCTGAAATTCTGAAATAATTCATTTGACTCATTTCCAATAACTGAATTTCATCACATTCATTAAAATACACAGTGTCTGACAATAATGATGTGAATGACATTATGAGTTATATGCCTTTTCCTTGAAAAGAACATTTACACAAGAAACTTAGTCTGCAAAAATTGTCCATAAGATAACAAAGCAGAATTTACAAGTTGAGGGAATTTAGAAATGCTGTATAAGTTTGCACTTTAACATAAGACCACAGCAAAGCCATGCCCAAAAACAAAAAAAGTCATTTGATTACAGATGCTTTTCTAATTATACTCTGACTCCATTTAAATATTTAATATCTATTCTGATGTAGTGTTAGGATGTTAATAAAATGTAAATTGCTTTCATCCTGACCTTCTGTTTTATTGTTTCTCCTCAGATTTTATTACTGAATCATTATTGCTATGGAAATGTTAACTTCCTGTTTGTATTTCTGAAACCCTGAAGGGCATGGAAGTTGTCCAGTTTAGGCTTTATTAAGTAGCTACTTAGAGAAAAATTTCTGTAGCATTTTTGTTTTGTTTTGTGCAGTTCATCAAATGAAAATCTGTCCTTTAAAAGTAACCTTCATGGCCAATGCCACAGAAATGTCTCCCTTTTCCCCCAGCAACAAACCATAAACTTTAAGCTTATTACTTTGAAAAACCTGCAATTATTGCATTTAAACAAATATGACCTCCTTGGAATACCAGATGATAGTAATGGATAAGGTTGGATAACTTTTTTAGATGTGTTCTATGATGGCTGCCGCTTCTTCCATAAAAGATCACAGTGCAGAGTTGAGTCCTTGGCTTCTCAGATTTGGAATCTTGACTTTATAAGTTGATGTAAATTTAAGGAGAAATGCCACTATAAAGTTGAGAACAGTGAGAATGAACAACTGTAGTCATCAAAACCCTCATGCCCATACCCCTTCGTTCACAGTTGTTCCCAGAACAAGACAATTACAAAACTGAGTTAGTGACACAAAGTTGCTTGATAAGACAGCAGTAAAGGTAACTGAATGTCCTTGAATAAATTCTTATCTTAATTAAGGGAAAACACATCTCTTCCTTAGAGTCAGAGCATAGTACTTTGGTGTACCCTTTTGAATGATTACAGTATAATTATTAGAAGAAATCAGCACTCTCCTTTTTCTACTTCTTTAGTGCTTACATTTGTCCTATCATACTTCCCCTGTATTTTGACAAATAGGTCTCCATGTATTGCATGAATAAAACAGGCAGTCTTTGCTCCAGCTTTCCTTTTAGTGGTTAAAAAAAAAAAAAAAAAACCCACAGAATTAAATATGGTACATAATATTTTATGCAGTTAAAATAATAAGAATAAAAATAGAGAAGAGTAAGGAGGCAGAAAGCAAGGAAGGAATTGCTGTTTTAGATAGCATAGTCTAGAAAGGCCTCTTAGAAAGGTGACATTGGAGCAAAAGCTTGAATTAAATGAAAGACAGACCATAAATGTACATGGGGCAAGAGGGTTCCAAGTAAAGTGAATTACAGTGCAAAGGTCCTGAAATGGGACAGGGCCAGGTGGGTTTGAGGAATAAGAAGAAAGTCAGTACTTCCAGACCAAAGTGAGTATCAGAAGAGTAATATAAGTTGAGATGGGGATGATGCAAGGATATTGTGAAAAATTTGGAGTCTATTGTGAGTTAAATATGTAATAGCTGGAAGGTTTGGAATATATGTATGGCATGACCTGACTCATGCTTTAAAGGATTTCTCCAACTGCGACATGAACAAGAAAGAGTAAGAGAATGTAGCAGGCAATGATTCCTGTTTCTTGCTACTCATGCTCTTGTTTAATGCCTTCCACTTGAGTGTGAGCAAGATCTATGACTTGCTTATAACCAATAAAATGTAGAAAATGTAATGGGATGTTGCTTCTGTGATTAGGTTGCATAAGACTGTAACTTCTGTCTTGCTAGTAGATTCTCTTGTCTTTTTGACTTGTGTACTTTGATGAAGCAAGAAGCCATAGTGGAGAAATGTACATGTCAAAGAAGTGAGGGTAGCCTCTGACCAACAGCCAAAAAGGAACTGAGACCCGTTCAGGCCAACAGCCTTTGAGGAAGTGAATCTTTCCCCAGTCATACCTTCAGATAAAACCTTAGCCCCAGGTTGCACTTTGATTGCAGTCTTATAGGAGACCCTGAGAGAAGCTGTGCCAAGACTCCTGACCCATAGAAGTTATAAGATAATAAATGAATGCTATTTTAAGTTGCTAATATTGTGGTGAACTATTATGCATTAATACATAACTAAAACGAAATAAAGGCAGAAGCTGAGAGAACAGTTAAGAAGCTCAAGCCATGATTCTGGTGAGAAGTATCAGTTACCTGGTGATATGGTCTAGCTATGTCCTCACCCAAATCTCATCTTGAATTGTAGTTCCCACAATCCCCACATGTCATGGGAGGGATCCAGTGGGAGGTAATTGAATAATGGGGGTGGTTACCCTCATGCTGCTGTTCTCCTGATAGTGAGTGAGTTCTCACGAGATCTGATGGCTTTAAAAGGGGCTTTTCTCTCTTTTGCTCAGCACTTCTTGCTGACGTCATGTGAAGAAAAATATGTTAGCTTCCCTTTCTGCCATGGTTGTAAGTTTCTTGAGGCCTCTCTAGCCATGCTGAACTGTGAGTCATTTAAGCCTCTTTCCTTTATAAATTACCCAGTCTCAGGTATGTCTTTATCAGCAGTGTGAAGACGAACTAATACACCTGGAGTAGGGGTACAATAATGATTATACTAGAAGGCAGACGGATTTTAAAGGCATAGCTCATAGTTTTGCGGATGTATTGAATGTGGACTATGGGAGAAAGTAAGAAGTCAGGGGTAGTGTTGAGCTTCTTAGCCACAGCAACTCAGGTTACCAGGGAAGACTAGGAGAAAATTTTGTCAGTTTGTTTTACTTTTTAGGGAGAGGTGAGGGTACAGGTTGGAAATTGGCGTTCTACCTTGGATTGCCACATTTGAGACTCCTATCAGGCATTCCCAAGTAGACATTACATCTAGAGTTCAGGTGGAAAGCCCAGGTTGGATATACAAATTTAGAAATCACATGATTTACTCTCACCTTCTCCCTGGGAGATGGTAAGAGCAGGTACCCCCAGACCTAGAGGACAAAGGAGAAAGAAGAACATGGAAGTAGCTCTTTATTTGACTCTCTCAGAGCCAAGAATGGAGTAAAACCAGAAGTTGTTACATGTAAGCCCTGAAATTCCATTGCTCCGGGTCTCTGCTTCCTTCTAGAGACCTGGGCTTGTGGAAATGAAGTTAAACAAATAAATGAATTGCAGGATCAGAAAACTGGTTATAAGCCTAACATAACTTTTTCTACTCAAGGCACATATGACCATCAAGAGAAAAATTAGAGTTTTCAAATCACACTAGGTGCTATTTTTTAAGAAAAAACTTAGGAAGGAGCCACATACGTGTTAGCAGCAAACAAATTCATTCAGTTTGACTCTAGTAAGGGGATGAGCTTGGAGTAGGAGTGGGAAGCAGTAAAGTACGGATTAATCTTAAAATGATAGAGGTTAGAAGTCTGATTGCAGATGGGAGTGTGGCGCAGAGCTGTCAAAAGCTCCTGATACAATTCTCCTGATGCTACTGAAATAAAAAGAATTTAAGCAAACTGGGATCAAATAGTTAGCAGATGGTAAAACTGAGATTTTTAGCCAAGTGATCTGACACCACTACTCTCACTATATTATCTTCTGCTACCTCTGAAATCCAACTAGACTCCTTTATGAGGTTGTGTATTAAATATTCCTTACAATGTCCACGTAACCAGACTTCAACATTTTTTATGTATAAGGAAAACCAAATTAAAATGACTGCATAGGATACCCTTGAAAGAGAAAACAGTCATAAAAGGACACTGTGCAATTGAGGACTTTGATTTGGAGACAAGAAAAGAAACTGATATAAACAGCCATTATCTACCTAGGGTAGGTCTTCTTAGAACGATTTGGAGCTACCTATTTTATCACTCATGTTCCCATTTAAAAAGTAGGCTAAATTGAGGAAGATTTAATAAGCTATTGTTTACAATGGTGTGTGGTACCCTGAGTGTGTTACCACTCCTAATTCCCCCTGCCACCTTCCAAAAATTGAGATGATATGGTTATTGGAACCCAGAAAAAGAGAGTCATGCCTTAAACCCACCTATGACTTTCAGCATAGAAATTCAATCATCCAGAGATGACCTAGAAAGAAAGAGTGTAGTCTATGCCAACTAGCATGCCAAGGGTGGGGGTGGAGTTTGGGAGTGAAGGATGAAATGATAGCAAGCACAGTTTGTTGTTTTGTTTTGTTTTTCTCCTTTTGGTTGCTTGTCTGAAACCCTACCAAGATGAAAACATGGTTTCCCACTCCTACAGAATAAAGAGGCCACACTCAAACTAACACTAACCCAACTCCCCCTTCCTTGGTGAAGATTCAGCATACCTAGGGTTGACCTTAAGTCATGTGTTTTTACTGAGTGAAAATAGGAAGACTACTAGACAGAGATAGTCCTAACCTGGCTTGATCTTTGGCCATTACAAAGTCAGGCTCCCTTCAAATTTCAAAGAAAAAGCATGGACGGTGAAATGAAGGGGCTCTGAGTTCAATGACTTGAATGCAAGCCATATTTGTGACAAGTATTATGCTCGTACTCATTGATCAAGTTGCCTAATCTCTTTGAGCCTCGTTTTCCTTATCTATAAAATGGACATAATTATAGTACTTACTCATTATATTATTGGTATGATGAAAAAGTATGATGTGTGTGAAAGGGTATTATATCATTCAAAGAGTCACAATGCTTTCTAATGATCTCCCAGAGATACAAAAGCAAAAGCATGTATTTAGTCACACTTGCATTTGAAAAAAAAAAAAGGCAAAAACATATATTGAGATTCCACTATGCATCAGACACTGCTAAATACTTGACAGCTATTATCTCATTTGATTCTTTGAACACCACCTAGAAAATAGATGTTAATATTACCATTTACAGTTAAGTTGATCAAGGAAGTCAAATAGTGGAACCTGGATTCAGTTTTAATCTTTTAACCAACCTGTTGAATCTTGCTACTATCAGAGACTGTCAAAGTCAGAAAGGGGGAGACAGAGTAAAGTCTCAAGTGTGTCTGGAACTACAGTCATCAAGAGACTATTTGCAGAGTCATTGGATGTACCCCCACAGACCTGTGCCCATACAGGCAGTGGCTCTGCTCTCTGATTTGTCCTTTCTCCTCCCTACAATAACTTGCTACTCCTTAAATAGGATTATGGCTACTTATTAAACTCAAGATATATCTGCCATCACACCTTTCTTGGCTATTTTTAAAACTTATCCAATAAAAACAACCTTCTTATTTGTAGATGACAGGTAATGCTTACTGAAATTATTGAGAAATTCATATTTATAATGAAATGATTCTATCCACAACACATTTTAGCAGCTCAGACATCAGAGGATTGCAAATGCAGTCTGTGGCTCACATTCTTCTTTCCACATAGACAGAGAAAAATATTTCCCAAATGCTGAGATGAGGGTGTGGTCTTGGTTTGCTGGGGATGACAACATCAGTTGGTTAGTGACCTGCCAATTATTTCTGTGGAATAAAATGCCCTTTGTAAAAAGAAATCATTGATCTAAACCTCTCATAAACCTTTGAAGTGATCAGAGGACACCATTAACTGATTATTTAGATAATTTTCTACAGTGAGTATAATAAATACAGAGATCTACTCTATCCAACTTGCATAAATGAAGGAATTTATTATAAGGAGCTGAAGAAAAGAAAAGAAAAGAAAGAAACCAATTATCCAGCCTCTGGAGGGAATGGAAAGAGTACAGCTCTGGGGATTGGGTGAACCATCATTACAATCCATCAGCTCCAAACATCTTGCTTCTGGGGGACTCTCCATTCCAGATTCTAATTCCCAGGGTCCTGAGAGAAAGATTCAGAAAAAGGCATAGTATAGATCAGATGTTTACTGCTAACAGTGCCTGGCAGATGTTAGCAACTGAATAAATTATTGAATGAGTGAATAAATGCACACCCAAACTCTCTGGACCTTATATCACTTAATCAAAAATGAGTAGATTGAATGTGATGATCCATGAGTCTCCATTAGTTGCCTATGTTTGCTGCAATATTATCACACATTTAGTGGCTTAAAGAAACACGAATTTATTATCATTCTGGAGGCCACAAGTTCAAAATAAGTCTTATGGGTCTACAATCAAAATACTGTAAGTGCTGGTTCCTTCTGGAGACTTCAGGGGAAAATCTGTTCCTTCCTTTATTCGCTTCCAGAGGTTGCTGGCTTGGCTCTTGGCCCCATCACTC
The DNA here is from genome assembly GCF_009764315.1 of Trachypithecus francoisi. NCBI lineage: Eukaryota > Metazoa > Chordata > Mammalia > Primates > Cercopithecidae > Trachypithecus > Trachypithecus francoisi. The sequence goes on along the minus strand of NW_022681472.1, from coordinate 73,703,324 downwards.
CAAACTCTATTTCCATTGTCATAATTCCTTCTACTGACTGATCCTGTTGCCTTCCTCTTATAGAGATCCTTGTCATTGAATCGGGCCTGCCAGATAATTCAGGATAATTCCCCTAACTCAAGATCCTTAATGTAATCAAATTTGTGAAACTTCTTTTGCTATGTAAGTTAACACATTCACAGTTTCTGGGTATTAGAATGTGGACATCTTTGAGGGAACAGTATTCGTTCGAAACCATCATTCTCAGGAAACTAACACAAGAGTAGAAAACCAAACACCGCATGTTCTCACTCATAAGTGGGAGTTGAACAATGAGAACACATGGACACAGGGAGGCGAACATGACACACTGGTGCTTGTTGGGGGTGGGGGGCTAGGGGAGGGAGAGCATTAGGAGAAATACCTAATACAGATGACGGGTTGATGGATGCAGTAAACCACCATGGCACATGTACACCTTTGTAACAAACCTGCACGCATTCTGCACATGTACTCCAGAATTTAAAGTGTGTGTGTATACACACACACACACACACACACACACACACACACACAAAGACTCCTTTGATTCTGAAATGTGGGATGTTCCCACTGCTGATGTGGAGCCTAGGGACCATGGAGAGTGCCTGGTCCTGTTGCTGTGGAGCTTACAATCTATTATGAAGTTAGTAAAGGAGTTCTATGGCAAATCAGAGTTGCTGAAAGAGAATTTTTGTGAGGCGACTCCTGTCTATTGTATAACCAGATGGTTTAGCATCTATGCCATATATTTAGGGATAAGAGCAAAGATTTTAATTACAGAGTTTCTACTAACTCCACTCCCAAATGACATCACTGCAAGAAAACACTGTCTAAAGAAATTACTTACACGGAATTCACACTCAGAATTCCTAGAAGTGAATCTGACTCAGGCCCAGACTAAAAGCTATCAGAGACCCCCAAGAACTGAAAAAACATTTTGTGTCCTACTCTTATTTGTATTTTAAAAAAAAAAGACCTCTAAACACAAAGTAAATATAAATAGCTAACACAAATATCTAATTTTATTTTAATGACTAATTAAATGCATTTCTGAAACATCTATATTGAATAATTTCATTTAAATAACTGTCATTTTCTTGTCACGTCCTCTTCTTGCACTAAATGCATTCTTAATCTTCTTATTGGATAATCCAATCCAAAATACCCCTAGCCTGCAGGAAATAACACCGTCCTTAATTATCCACCCCAGTAATTTCTATCACGTTGTGATACTTTAGGGTTTTACTAATGCCATTAAAGGGGACTGCTCTGGCATTCTCAATGCTAATATGATTATTTTAATGAAAATATGGACTTAACATTTATACCAAGGACCTAAAACAAAATCCCATGTGGATCTTAGGTTTTTAAATGTTCCAGCTACTAAACAAAATTTCTTTGTTTACAATTATTTATGTTTTTATTTTCTAATAAAACATATTATTAACTTCCAATCTGAGCCTCTGAGCAGCCTGAAATAACAATTGACATTGTTTGAGCAATTAATTTATGCCGGTCAGAAGGTACTTTATAAGTATTTAATCTTATACATGATATATAACTTAATTTCAAAATTACTTCAGACATTATTATTGTACTTATTATACAAGTAAGTAAACGAAGGCATAGAACAGCTACAAGTTTACTTTGATTCAGGTGACAAAGCAGAGCAGAAATTTGAATCTAGGGCATTTGTGTCCTCAGCATGATACTGTGTCAATTTTCAGTATTACCATACTATGAAGGTGGCATATTAGAGGCAAGAGCTCCCTATGCAGACTTTGGTTTTTCTTTCCATTTTTTTCTTTTCTTTTTTGATGGTAAATTTATTACTTCAAATATGCCAATGTCTCTGAACCAGACTTGTACAACAGAATAAATCAAACAAGTGTTTCCAAACACTGTTGCCAGACCTCTACCCTAGAGATTTTAATTTGGCATGCCAAGCCAAGTAGACCCTGTATAGATAGAAAATCTCCCTGTGTTATTGTAATATGGATTCCTGGGGTAAAACCATTTTCCTGTGTCTTATTAAATACTGAAAGTGGTACAGAAACCGCATCATTACCTTTAAAGAATTGGAGGAATCTAAGGACTCCAAGTGGTGTTTAAAAAGTTGACCAACAAAAGTATATAATAACTCCAAAAAGATTGTGAATCTAGTCTGGGTGGAAAGACTGATTTATAATAGAAATATGGTACCTGGCTTGACACATCACAGCAGATGCTATGCAATTAGAAAAGCTTAAACATAAGCCAACCTCCTATGATCCGTTGTGGCCCCTTTTCCTGTGTTTAAATGCCTTGGCATTCAATAAGAAGAAAGACAGGATGAAGTGGAGCTGAAGAGTAAAATTCCAAATTAAGAAACCACAGAAAATACATTATGGTTGCAGTTAAATAGTCCCAGTCATTTAAAAAACCATGGAACAATTTCATCCAAGAAAGAGCAGTGGAAAATAATCTATATCTTTTTTTCATCTGTATTGTTTTCAATTCTTTAGGCAAGCTCTCACAATTCTGCAAAAGGATTTGACAGGCTTAAAAGACATGAAGAAAAGATATTTCAAAGGATCAGTGTGCTACAACAAGTTCATATTGATACTGAAATCTCCCTGCATTACTTCATACAAATTATTTAAAATAATTCACCCCTTCCAAAAGAATGACTCGTTTCTTCTTTCTGAATGTAATATTCTTTTCGTTGTTGTTACAGTAGGAAAAAACTTCACAGCTTTCTGTTTTTTCTGTAGTTGTGGAAAAGGCAAAGGCAATTTTTCCAAAAAATATTAGTGTCTGCTTTGTATATAGTTGTTTTTTTTAAAAAAAGAACTAATGTGGTGTCCTCTTTTGCTTCCTTCTTGTGAGTTTCCATGTATAGTCAACAAACAATCCTTTCTAAGGACCTACTAAATTTTTTCCATATTCCTGGGATCATTTTAAACTCTATTGTTTCCATTAAAACCCTCCACATGGTGTTTTCAGTAAACTTTCATCTGCTAGGATCTGGTCTTTTTCCATTTAACTTAGATTTTCCCCTGATTTGCTTTTAGTTTATTAAACCATTGCCAAATTAGACATGGTTTAAGAAAATGCCACCACTACCTCTCTTGATGTTGAATTAGTATTTCAGTTTAACCCCTCACTAGAAATATCAACAGCCATCCTTTCAAATAACAGAATTAATTTTCTGTCATCTAGTCATGGCCTGGAAAGAATAATTAATTTAACTACTCACTTGCCTGACCTGACATTGATTTTCTATTTCCATGATAATGATTCCAAAATCAAAAAATATCAATTGAATGCCTGCAATGCAGAAAGCAAAGCACCGTGCCAGATCCTGAACATGAAATCCATGAATAACTCCCCTTTTCTTCTCTTCTTGTTTTGAAAGACTGTGTTGGAGGCCCACCCAGCAATCACTCAACTTACTTCTTCCCTGCTTTTTATCCACACTTCTTCCTAGCAGACAGAATTTGCCATCTCACATGGAGACTGGAAATGCCAGGTACACACTTTCCCAACCTCCTTTGCATTTAGAGCATGGGTATGTGGCTCAGCCTGGTCACCAGAATCTACCAGGAATCTTGTTGAGACTGGGGTGAGAAATGAGGAAAATGGAGCAAGAGCATGGTTATTATTTTTGGTAAAGAGAACTTTGAGAAAAGTTGCCACCTTTGAGCCTTTTAAAAAATAAAGTATAAAAGTATTATGCCAAGAGACTTGACAGTCATCTTGCAACCACTAGGGAAAAACTTAATAAAACCCAGCATTCCTAGGAAAGGTAGAAAGAGCCTGAGTTTTCTACGATATTTTGAGTTATTTAGATTCCATTTGAGCTTGGAATTTCCCCGCCTCTGTATCTTACAATACAGAGAATTTCCCTGCCTCTGTATCTTATAATAGTAGAATAGTCTTAAATAATAGAATAGTCACTGCACTTCTTATCAAATCCACCTTTAGATGGGTAGTCTGTATTTTGAAGTTGAAAGCATCCCAAGAAAGATACCTGATTAATCCCTTCTCTTCCCTTAACATTCAGCTGAGACATCAGTGCCCTATGATGTCTCTCTCTTTGACCTCTCTACAGCACTGCCACCTTCACCTAGGTAGAACAAGGTGACCCTTTGCTTTCAATTCCCATGGTACCCTGGCTTATACTTATTTTCCTACAAATAACTTAGGTTATCAGACCTGCCTCTCATCCATTAGTTCTAAAACTTAATGCAACAGTATCTAGTCGATGCGACCACTTGTACCATTTGTTGGTGGCAAGCAGAGTTAAATGCCTTTACTTAGAAGTTCAGGGTACAGGGCTGACTTTGGTCACTCCTTGAAAAGACAATTATAATAGTTGAAAATTCAGAAGCAGAGGAGATTCTGTGCTACATTATATTGAAGTCATCAAAGTATCAGTATCCTTCTCAAGATCATAAGCACCTTAAATAAACAGATCATATCTTTCTTTTTATTTCATCTTAATTTCTTCAGTGCCCTACAGAAAGTTTACCAGCTTAGTACATAGTAGTTCCTCAAAACTGTTTGTTAAAGTGGACTAATAATACCGAATTTAAATGTTAACGCTCATTGACACCTTAGAGATTCTCTAATATAACCTAATTGTACAGGCAAGATACTGAGGACCAGAGAGTTTATCTAACTTCCTCAATTTGTAAAGGAGGGGCAAAGTTGGAACTACCACCCAGACCTACTGTCTTCTAATGTAGTGCTCTATTCTGTGAGAAGGGATCGATGTATTTGTAATCTAGGAGGATGAAAGGACATCTGCAAAAATATAACTAAAAGTGCATGCAGATACAAGTATCAGACATTGTGGCAAGAAGGGAGAAAATATTTTGGACTAGGATGATCAAGATTGGCTATTAGGTGTGCCAGGCAACAAAACAGTCTGGCTTCCTAGACTTATTACTTTCATCCCTCTGGTGTCAGCTTTGATGTCATTTCCTTAAAGAGGTCCTCCTTGACTTTTTAATCAAAATTTGGAAAACACCTCAGTCCCCATTTATTTGCTCCATAGCACTTTCAATGTTTTCACTTTTTCCATCTCCCCACATAAAATTGCACATTGGTGTATGCATTCATTTGTTTGTCTGTTTGTTCAACGTGCATCCCCCACAGGAGGGCAAGGCTCATATCCATTTCATTGCTCGCTCCATGTCCAGCATCTCACACAGTGTCCAACATGTAGTAGGCACTCTGTGTCTATCCAGTTATTAATTTGTTCAACAACATTCCAATCAATAGGGAATGCAAAGGTGAAAAAGGCAGACAAAAACCCTAACCTCTTGGAGCTTATACTCTACTGGGGAAAGAAAGAAAAAAAAGCAATATAACATAAATAAAATGCTACATATTTGAGGAATTTTAGAGCTATCAATTCAAGCATGCTGTTTTTATGTGTAGACTATGAAAAGGATATCTCAAACTCTTCTATGCCATTGATGTCTTAATGCATCCTAACTTCAGAGATGTAAAAATATGAAAAATGGGCATCTTAGAATTGATGAAATAGGATATTTCACGTTAGATGATGACAAGTGCTAAAGTGAAATATAAAAGTAGACAGGTTGTGTCAAGAGAGAACTCCCTGAGCCGAATGAAGCTGGAATTAGGTATGGAGGGAGAGTGTAATATCAAACAAGTGACTAGTCATAAAGAATAGAAATATTAGTCAAGAACCAAGTGTGTATTCACATGTTATGTAGTAATGCTAGTGGCAGATATATCCTAACCTCAGCCCTGATAATTTTTTGTTGAGTAAACTTGAGCAAGTTGCTGAGTCTCAATTTCCTAATTTGGAAAATGGGTGACGTATGCAAAGACTAAAGTTAATGGATATTCTATAAATGGTAGTTGTTATTACCTTTAACACTTTATTTGGTAACTCCTGAACTGAACTTTAGCTGATTTATTGTTTAATTGTTTGTTGTAACTGTCAGAGCTTCCACCCTGACTTGCCAGACCCCGGCTCCCTGCCCCCTCTGCATACTTCCATGGCACTCTGTGTTTTTCTTTTACACGCTCAGTTTCAACTTATCACTAATCTGTCTCCCCAAGTACATTATTAATCCCTTGAACATGAAAACCCAGATTTACTCATATCCAGTGCCTGGCACCAAGAATGTTCTTACAATATTTGTTGACTGAATATGAGAATGAATTGGGGCAAGCCAGTCACAGGAAAACAAATATTGAAGATTCCACTCTTATGAGATATCTATAATAGTCAAAATCATAAAAGCAGAGAATACAATAGCATTTGCTGAGGGCTGAGGGGTGTGGAAAATGGGAAGGCGTTGTTCAATTTGTCTTAAGTTCTAATTATGCCAGATTAATAAATTCTAGAAATTTACTGTATAACACAGTATTTATAATTAAAAATATTATAAATTCAAATAAGCTCAAAATTTCTTAAGAGACTAAATCTCATGTTAAGTGTTCTTGCCTCAAAAACAAAAAGAAATGAAGGAATGGTTGGGAGGTATTGATTATGCCTATTACCTTGATTGTGGTGATGGTACCACAGGTGTTCACATATGTCCAAAGTCATCAAATTGTACAGCTTACATATTTATTGTTCATTGAATATGAATTTTTTTCAGTCTTCCACCTTGGCACCCACCCACAGGTTTCAAATACATCAGACATAGGAAAGAAAGAATTCTACTAATAGTCGAAAATACCAGTTAGCCCGTTGAAGCTTACTGTCAAATAAATAATGGATAATGGTTTGAATTGAATTAAACAGAAACAGCTGACAAAATATGATGAACCATGGGATTTTTGAAAGAATGTAGAGTTCAAGTTCTTGCTTTAATTTTGATTCTATCCCTTTCTTATAAAGAGATACACTTTATTGATACAGCTCAATAAAGCTGTGAAAAATAAAGTATTTGCTGGATAAAGGACCTTCCAGGTAAAGGGAATGGTTTCATTAAAGCCTTGGTGATGAATACACTAGATATTTATCTATGCACTCAACAAAACTTCTTAAAACACTAACTGGCAATAGTTTCAGAGAACACTACTGCTCCCTGGAATACACAGGAATAGTCTGTAGAACGCATAGGTTGATACTCACCTTGGACTTTCCTCATCATACTAATAAACCTCTACCACAGTCAGTTATTCCTCTCAGTTGGACTTCAACGTGCTGCCCCAGCAGACCATGGTATGCTGTTTACCTTACAAGATTCTAAAGAGACTGCAAATGTTTCTCAACATTTTTGTATGGGTGCCAGAAATTACATCCACCACTGCCCCGTGGGAGTGTTGGCTTTTAGGTCACATAAAACAACAGGAGGGTGATTGGTTTCCCTGACTCATTTAGACAAGTAGGTCTTGGAGAACATGAGCTCAGCTGCAGGCCCACTAGCTGACATGCCAACTTGCAAAATACTTCTGTGAAAGCCTCTTTTAATTTCTTCGGAACAGAGTAGGGCATTAAAAAATATCCAAAACCAAAATTCCCATTGAAATCTTAAGGTCTTTCTAAGCAAAAATAACCTTCCTTGACTTCAAAGGTCAAGAAACCATTAGAAAGAAAGAATAACTGCCCAAGAATGGTCTCCAATCCAGCCACCCAGGCGCCAAAGCCAACACCACTTTGACGCAGATGGGTAGCTGGCCAGAAAAGGTAGGGCTCCAGTGTCAGACTCTCCCTGCTCCTCTGGCCTGAGTGAAAGGAGTAAGAGATGGGAGGAGGGAGGCAGGCCAAGAAATCAGCAAAGTGCAGCATGTCTCATAGCAAGGTCAGCGTGGCAGTGTCCCTTGGTGCTGCTGACCAGTTTCTGCCTCATCAGAGAGGGCCAGCACCTGAATCTGAGCCACTTGTAGTCTTCCATCTTGGCACCCACCCACAGGTTTCAAATACATCAGGCATAGCAAAGAAAGAAATCTACTAATAGTCAAAAATACCCGTTAGCCTGCTGGAGCTTACTATCAAATAAATAATGGATAATGGTTTGAGTTGCATTAAACAGAAACAGCTAACAAAATATAATGAACCTTGGGAGTTTTGAAAGAATGTAGAGTTCAAGTTCTTGCTTTAATTTTGATTCTGTCTCTTTCTAACTGGACCACCTTGGACTGGTCACTAGTCCTCTCTGAGTTTTAGTTTCCTTATCACTATAGTAGGAATATTAATCACATTTTAGCCTATCTACATTTTAGTTATTGGGAAGGTCAAATAAAGGATCAAATAATGTTTTGTTGGTTAAAAGCACCATACAAATGTTATATTTTGTTGTATGACTTAAAATATAATTGATAATGCCTATTTAAAGATATCATGACATGATAATATATATGTTTTATGAATAAAGACATTATTCTTATTTAAACTTTTGTCACAGTTTGGAACAGAAGCAGATTCTGTTTCCAAACAAGTAGTTCTGCAGAGTGGAAGAAGTCCTGGTTCGCAGGTGATCCACATTGTCTGGTCTCCTTCCTCCTAATCCTTCTCCTGCATGTGAACAGCACAAATTTTTTTTTTTTTTTTTAACAGTCTTGCTTTGTTCCCCCAGGCTGGAGTGCTGTGGCATGATCTCGGCTCACTGCAACCTCCACCCCCCAGATTCAAGCGATTCTCCTGCCTCAGCCTCCTGAGTAGCTGGGACTACAGGCACATGCCACCACACTGGGCTAATTTTTTGTATTTTTGGTAGAGATGGGGCTTCACTGTGTTAGCCAGGATGGTCTCGATCTCCTGACCTGGTGATCCGCCTGCCTCAGCCCCCCAAAAGTGCTGGGATTACAGCACAATCTCTTGATCATTCTGCTTTATGAGCAATGAGTATGACACAGCTAGGTAAAATGAGACTTATGATGGCTCCCTTACACATTGCATAACCTTGCTCTCAGGACAAAATGAAATGAAGTATGCAAAAGTATTTTAAAGAAAATAAGTACAAAAGAAGCTTAGCTCTGATCATGCTCAAAAATCTCTCAGCCTTTACTGCCTGTAAAACAATAGCACATGGAATTCAAAATTATCCATGCTTTTTCTTAGCCCTTTCCTTCTCTGCAGCTTTAGCACTGGGACTAGGTCCTCTCTTACCGTCGCTGCCCAGATTCCCTCTGCTGGAGCCACACATGCTATAGTATCCATTCTACCACTACCATCAACATCCCCATCCCCCACTCTTATCCACCTCTGGGTCTTCAGTAGCGTTGTTTCTCCTATCTGGAATCCATTCCCTTCTCACATCTGCATCTCAAAGCACTGCTAATGTTTGAAACACCTTCTCTTTCAAGAAGCCTTTCCAAATACCATTACATCTCTTTTCAAATATATCCTTCCTATCTCTAAACTTCTAAGGACTTCATATCACACTCACATCATTATGCCTTCTGACCTTCTGCGTCACTTCTTTACTGAAGCTTTTTAAAATCCATGTGAAAAAGTATAGAACAAGCTTTGATCAAGAGACTAGATAGAAGTCAAGGAAGATGCATGGATAGCCAATTTCAGTAGGTTTCATAGTGTCTGGTATGGGGCTGAACACATTGTGAGAACTTGGGGACACATGTCCCAGCTGACATGATTGCCAGGTTTTCAGTTTTGTATACTAGTTTACAGTTTCAAATAGGTAGTAGCAGTAGCATGAACATTCTTTAAAATTATAAAATCTCCTCGTGCAATGACCTAATAGCTGTCTCCACACAGCACAAGGTACAATCACTCTCAAGTAACTCAGCAGTGAATTTGATTGCAAATAGGAGCTAATATTTGTGGTGAGTTGATGGCTTGCCAGGCATTGTTCTAAGTGCCTTGTATATATTTTCTCATTGAATACTCAGAACAATCCTAGGAGGTGGATACTATTATATGGTTCTTTATTGCCTAGAGAAACTGAGGCACAGAGCAATGAAAAGACAAAACTAGCAAATGAATAAGGATTCAAATACAAGAGTCTAGCCTCAGAGCCTGAGCTCTAATCACTGTGCTCTATTGTTTTCAGTCTACAAGGGCCCCGAATGACTTGACCACATTTGCTACTGAACTTCCAGATCTTCATCCTATGCTCTCTAAGCCTTATCTGACACTGGTATTTTTTGTTGTTCTTTTAAAAGACCGTGAAAAGAAATCCCCTCTTTCACACTTCCCACTGTGCTTGCCTGTTGGAACTTCTGCTTTTGTCTACCTTTCATCTCCCTACATCTAACAACCACTAAAGAAGGGGCAGAGCTTCCTTCAAATGTAAACTGTGGTAAGTACCAGGTTGTTTGGAAGTCAAGGAGCTACTGAATCAGTCTCTGTTTGCTGTTCCCTCCAACAAATATCTCTTTGAGATTCTAGAATGACTCAATCTCACATCCCACACCTGCCAGGCAGAATCAGCTGCCTTGAGATCTGAGCTGTTGAGGGTACCTAATTTCAAAGGACAAGCCCATTTATAGACTTGGTTAGTATAATGATGCACTAGTGAGGAGAAAACCCTCATTTATGTAACCCTCATTGAAAATTCAGAATTGGTATCCTAGTCAAGAACCCTGGAAAGATAAATATTGAAATATGACAAATGATGATACAACAATATTATTATTAACGAAGGTACAAACATCTTTTTGAAACTGAGCAGCGAAAGGTCTCATCGTATTCCAAATCAATTTCCCCACTGGAGCCATAGGCCTTGAACTTTTTGAAATTGAATGCTAAATTTGTGTAAACCTAGATACACTTTTTTTTTTTTTTTTTTTTTTTCCTGGGCAGAAGACCCATAGTGTTCATGAATTTGAAAGCTTCAGCCATGAGGCTTTTTCTTGCCAAGGAGGCATTCCTGCCATACACTTACTGGAGTTAGAACAAGTAAGTCATCATTTCTAGATGCAGCCTCTGGTGCCACTGTGCAAAACTCTATTAAGTGGTCTGGTTTATAAATGCAAGTGTGCCTTAGGCTTTAGTGGAACTCCTCCCAGCAGAAGCAGTATGTCTTTGGAGAAAAGAACCTAAAGCACAGACAACATCTTTCCGACCCAAACCAAAAGGATGACTTCGACTGTTTTCAAGTTCCACTGCTCTCACCTCCCTAAGTCTCACCAAATGCTATGTGGAGCGTACAGAAATATGAACCCTTAAAGGCCATTTCACGCACCTGAGAAGAAACTGCAGTGATGAAAGTAGGGCTGCTTTTTGTTTATGCATTGTTCATATTCCTCTGGAGCAAAGTCCTATTCTTTCTCTCCCACTGTCGTCTGAGCTATCCCCTGCCCACAACTCTTTCCTCCGCCTACTCGCTTGCTCTGGATTGCTGTTATTATATCTGTAATTTATTTCAAAATACTTCAGCACAGGCAGCGTGACCTTATGTACACATTCTTCAGGTTGAGCTACTCTCTCCAGGCAGACAATTGACTTTACTGGGATTCCCACTTCCCGGGAGAGGAACTAGTATTTCATTAGAAGTTTCCCATTCCAGGGATTCAACCCTGTCCATCTCTCAGCAACACCAGAGGCTTTGTTACCTAACATAATGGTGGTAAAAGAAGCTCCTGTGGGTGAAATTTTGGTTATGCAAGGTGCAAGATTGACTAGAGAATTCATTCTTAATGTATTCTAAGCATTCAGTGATGATTGTCCTGGAGACAATGACCCAGTGTTCCTCCTGCTTCCACTCTAGCCACATTATCTGTTAGCATATATGTCAAATCACTTCACTCACATTTAAGACATGCCATGACTTCCTACTGTCCATAGATTCAACTGACAAGTCCTTACCCTGACCCTCTAGACACTGCATGGACTGGCGCTGTTCACCTCTCTGGACACATAAGGTGTATCTCTCTCCAGTTCCCTTGGCCCTAGCCTCATTGACTTTTCTCCCTTGGGCCACCTCATGTGCTCTTTTCTCTACTTCCATTGTCTGATCAAAAGGGGCTTCTTCAGAAAGCCCTTACCTAAAAAGTTCAGCTAAAGTAGGCCTTCATAGCCAGTCACCATTACATTAACTTGTGTCATAGACATCACCACTCTAAAATTGACCTATCACCATCCAAAGAGTTTATTTCTAGGTTTAGCTGGTGACTCTTTCTCTCCAGCTTGATTGTAAGCTTCAGAAGTATGGGGACTTTTGATTTGTATCAGGGTACTTAACACAGTGCTTGTCACTAGTAGATACGAAGTAAATCTTGGCTGAATAAATGAATATGTTTTTGGTGCTGAGACACATTTTCTTTCCTGATTTGTTAATGGTATCCCTTCGTTAAATGTTAAGGCACTTAACTCCCCTCTTTGGTTTAATATTTATTTGAAAAGGTTCCTTTAGGGTAAGGCTTTTACAGGCAAACCCTTTTTTCAGGAAGCAATTCACTCTTGCAGGCTAGTTTCTCTGAAAACTATCTCATCAAAACCTCTGTTTCTAAAAATTTATTTTAGTTCCAGGTCGGGACTTTCTCAGATAGAAGCATTTTATTGACTATTAAGAAAATCATTTTAAGAGTTTTTATCTAACGAAGACATCTCCATTTGCCAGGTACAGACAAATTGCATGGGCATCAGGGAAGTGGGGAGCATTTCTGAATTAATGCTAGAGATGACCAAATTCCATCAATACTTTTTGAGAAGGAACCCTGAGTAGGTGTACAGTATTCTTTACTACTCTGTTGATATAAACATCTATTTGTTCAGAAGCCATCTGATGAGTGGTTACTTGGAATATGCATCAGTTAACTAAGAAACTGCTTTCTTAGGACTGAGTAGGCACTAGATGACTATCTGAGTTTCTGGAAACTCCAGTTGAAGTGACTGGAGTGGACTGGCAAAAGTTTATAAGCAAGAGGTTGTATCTCTTCCTTGAGCTGATCACAACAACAGATCCCTGTTATGGACTGTTGAGGTCATTGTTCCTTATTTCCCAACTTCCCTACCCAGAGGTGTCATCAATTTGACTGTGATTTGCAGTTTAAGAGAGTTTTCTCTTACATGTCTATATTTGTATTTATGGCCATGAGCAGGGTGAGGTTCAGAGAATTACACCCTTCAGCACCTTAAATGATCATGTCATTTTGTTATGGACTGAATGTTGCATTCCTCAGACATTCAGATGTTGAAATCCTAACCCTCAAGGTGATGCTATTAGGAGAGGGGGCCTTTGGGTGGTGATTAGGCCATGCAGGTGGAGCCTTAACGAATAGGATTAGTACCCTTATAAAATAGACCCAAGAGAACTCTCTAACCCTTTCTGCCATGTGAGGTTGCAAGACAAAGTTGGCAGTCTGCAAACCAGAAGAAGGCCCTCATCAGAACTCAATCATGCTGGTTTCTGGACCTCCAACTTCCAGCCTCCAAAACTGTGAGAAATAAATTTTTGTTGCTTAAATTTGCCACTCAGTTTATGGTATTTTGTTGTAATAGTCCAAAGTGATTAAGACACACTCCTATGCTTAAAACTCTCTAGTACTTTGTATGGTTCTTTGAAGAAAGACTGGAAACACTTCCACCTGCAACCTGGCCACTGTCCACTTACCTCTTCAGCCTCTCCTGATCCACACAATGCCTTGCTCTCCATGCAGCAACCATACTGGAATATTTCTAGTTCCTTGAAATCCCACCTTGCTTCCTCCCACTGGGAGACCTACTGACACCCTGTCCTCCTTGCCCAAAGGCTCTCCCTCCCCATCTCTTCACCATGTGTTCATCATCTGTTAATATACGCAGTTTTCAGAGTTCTTGTTAAAAGTCACACCGGGTCAGGTCCTTCTATTGCCACTTATTTCTTTTCATGTAATACACAGTCTTGTTTATATTTCTATATTTGTGTGATTGATTAAGGCCAATTTTCAAAGAAAGGGCTATGTTAATGCACGGCTAGCAATGCCAGAATCACATTATAGGTGAGTAGTGAACCATAAGTAGCAACTACTGACCCCTAGTCCAACTCGTTGAGGCAAACTCTTGAGCTACTGGTGACTTGCTTCATCAGAAAGTAAGTCAGCTGGATAACTTTACCTTTACCTTTCTGTACATTATTTTTTAAATATATATGTTTTAAAACATAGTCTAGACCTATAAAGGTAAATAGTTTGTGTCTCAAATATTAATATGGTTAAAATTGTGTTTTTGAAGGAGGAAATTGACAAACATTAATAAAATAAATCAATGGGCTATCTGCTGTTTTTCTCCTCCTTTTTCTCTGTTCCTTTTATAAAATAAGAATAAAAATTCTTTTTAATAACAATGAAATAACAAGGAATTTGTTCTTGTTCTTCAAGTTAATATCCTTTTGTCTACATAACCAGAACTATTATTTACAATTTTCAGGTGAGGAAGCATAGGCACAAGATGTTTTAGACGTTAGGGCTGTGTGGCTTGTCTCCCAAATCACCTAAGTCAATTGCTTTCCTGAGTCTCAAGTATTTCCATTATGATGATGATTATAAATGACCATCTGGATCAGGGCCTGTGCTACTGTGCTAGAGATAAAGTGTTTTCCCTGTAGGAACTCCTAATATTCAGGTACCATTTCTCTAAGCTTTAGAAGTGGCTGAAATGGGGTTTTGGGGGAGTAGACAGTATGTCATTGGGGGCCAATCCAAAATCTGTTCAACATGGGACCTAACTCAGAAGAGTTTAGGATATAAGAGATGAGGAATATCTGATGAGGTATCCCCTAGAAAGTCAGCATCACATATATCTGGTGCCTAGAAACAGAAGGTTAAATTTATGGAACATTCTATTTAATGTCACTGATGGCCTCTGTCAATGAGCAATCTGTCACAGGAAGATGAATGTAGTCTTCCAGTTACTGTTCGAATGTCCCCCTTTGGGTTCAGCCTAGAATCCCTGGGTCCATTCCAATTAAATCTTAAAATGAACTCTAGCTCAGAGTGTTCAGAGCCTGCAGCCCACAGTAGTGGATTACTCAGGAATACCCTAGGGGATGGGCCAGATTGCTCCAAGAATATAACAAATGAAATGACTGGTAACTCACGGTCTCTGTCAGTTTCCTGTCAGTGGGCGATGAATAAAAGGCCCACAGTTAGACCCTGAAATGAAATGCACAATCAATACACAGTCTACTTTGTGATTCTAGATAAATGGTGCCCCAACCTGTCTCCAGATTACACCTAATTACCAATCCCCTGAATCCCCAAATCACCACCATCGCTCCTTTACAGGGAGAGCCAGAATTTGAGCTAAAAGCTTCAGTGAATACCATGGAAAAATATGTAGTTCCTGCCCTCAGGAGCTTACAATCTAGATTTGCCTTGTGCTCATACAAATGTCCACATGAGAACCTCAGATAATAACACTCAATGAGCACTCACTATGTGCTGGACACTATTTTTAGTGTTTTACATATTTTATCTAATTCCATCTTTACAATAACCTTTATGATACTTTGAGGTAGATGTGATTATTATCCTCATTATAGGAATAAAAAAAAGTGGAAACACAAATAGGTTAGGCAACCAGTCTGAGGTCACAGAGCTAGGAAAAACTGGAGTTGGGGCTCAAATCTAGGTTACAAAGGCCAGTATCTTAGGTATCGCCCTAGAATAATCATAACTATAGGAAATAATTCCTATGGGCCAGGCATTGTGCTGAGTTATTTTACATGCATTACTTTATTTAATGCTCATAATTAGTGATCACCATCATTTATATAATTGTTTTTTAAATGCTTCCATTTGCTTTCTCTTACATTTCTGCAATATCAGCATTTTTTTTATCTTATAGATGAGGCTTAGGGAGACATAAACGTTTCCCAGGGTTAACACTGAAGGACTCAATTCTTGATTAGTTTTCTCTATGGTCTGACACCCACATATTGGCATCATTTTATGTTCTGAGAAAAACAGCTTCAAATAATATCCTAGACAAATATTACTCTAACAAAAACAATAATACTGCTATTTATATAGTGCTTCACTACTAACACTTGGATTGACCTTAGTCCCGTGGCAAGTCTAAGTGTTGATATCTCAGGTTATAGATGTCAAAACTACGATTCAAAATATGAGGAGTGATTTGGAGTCATACAACTTTATCCACACTCACTGAGCTACATTTATTCACTAGTTCACTTAAGAAACCAGCATGCTGTTATATTCTGGCCCTTGAGGAACAAAGCTGAATGACACCCCCATCTTCTGTAATTTGCAGCATGGAACAGTCTATGGATCCACTTTGAACTCGTGGTGGAAGGATGTCCATTGGAAGGGGCAGATGCTCTGATCCCGGTGGGCCATCCTTGCTCCCCGGGGGTCCCCTCTCCTGATTCTTCACCTTCCTTTCCTTGAATCTGGTGAAAGGCAGTATTTGCCCTTCTCTGGAGGCCTATAACTTGAACACTTGGCCCTGATGGGGAAGCAGCTCTGCAGGGACTTTTTCAGCCATCTGCAAACAGTTTCAGTGGCAACCCCAGAACTGTAATCCATGAATAGAACTAGCTTTACAAGTCATCAAGTCTAACTTCCAGACTAGGGAATTGATGGAGACAGCGAACCCCAGAGCAAAGTGCCAAACTTCTGTCAATAGCTTAAGGCTAGTGGAAAGACCTCCAGGAGACAACTCCAGAAGTTCAGCACCTAGTAAGCTCTGGCACCAATAGCCCTTTCATGATGATGGTGTTGGTGAAGGAAATAGTGCTCCGCAAGGCTCTCCCTGCCCTAGGCAGTTGAATTTTCACTCCGCAGGATTCTCTCTGGCTGTAACTACCCCAGATAACAAGGAGTGAATGCAGAATAGCACGGGCTCTAGGGCCAATCAGACATGAGTTAGAAAAATTCCTACTACATGGTTTATGTAAACTTGAAGATGAATAATTGCGAACTCCCCGAACAGGGCTCGGACAATGCCATGCATAAAGAGGGGCCCTGTAATTTGAGGTTTCAGAACCAGAAGTGAAGGGGTCAGGCAGCCGGGAACGGCGGAAATTCACAGCTTTCGCCCAGCAAGGGGACAAAGGTCTGGGACACACTCCAGCTGCGTCCGGATCTTGGCTGAATCGGACGCTCAGGGTGGAGGAGACACAAGCACGGCAGCTGCCCAGCGTGTGCCCAGCCCTCCCACTGCTGATCCGGTCTGCCAGGAGGCTGGCCGCTGGCGGGAAGGGGCCGGGAAACCTCAGAGCCCCGCAGAGACAGCAGCCGCCTTGTTCCTCAGCCCGGTGGCTTTTTTTCCCCTGCTCTCCCAGGGGCCAGACACCGCCGCCCCACCCCTCAGGCCCCACCTCCCTGGGGGATCCTTTCCTCCCCAGCCCTGAAAGCGTTAACCCTGGAGTTTTCTGCACACCCCCCGACGGCTCCCGCCCAAGCTTCCTAAAAAAGAAAGGTGCAAAGTTTGGTCCAGGATAGAAAAATGACTGATCAAAGGCATGCGATACTTCCTGTTGCTGGGACGCTATATATAACGTGATGAGCGCACGGGCTGCGGAGACGCACCGGAGCGCTCGCCCAGCCGCCTCCTCCAAGCGCCTGAGGTTTCCTGGGACCACAATGAACAAGTTGCTGTGCTGCGCACTCGTGGTAAGTCCCTGGGCCAGCCGACGGGTGCCCGGCGCCTGGGGAGGCTGCTGCCACCTGGTCTCCCGACCTCCCAGCGGACCGGCGGGGAGAAGGCTCCACTCGTTCCCTCCCAGGAGAGGCTTGGGGTCAGGCTGGAGCAGGAAACCGCTTTTAAGTTATGCCATGCTTCCCCTAGGGTGTCTTTTTACGCTGCAAAGTTCCTGCTGACTTTATGGAAGACAGACAGCGAGAGAGAGAGACAGACAGCGCGTGAGAGAGAGACAGAGAGAGAGAAAGACAGAGAGAAACAGAGAGAGAGAGAGAAGAGAACAAAAGAGAGAGAAATTTTTGTTTGAAGGTTTTTTTAGCCTTTAAGCTTTTGTCTTCATCTCAGAATATTAACGCCCTCATGTAGTACATACTATCTTTGCTTAATGAACTTGGACTTTTATTATTATTAGTGGCAAAGAAGTGGTCCCTTAGATTCAGAGTAAGTTGGAAGAAGACGTTGATCTTCTTAAAACCATTATAATTAGAATATAATTTGGATACATTGAATATGACATGATAGATTATTAGATTTTTCTAATGCAAATATGGGATATTTAGAATAATTTGGAGAAAAGATCTCTTTCACATACACACACTTAACTGTGCAATTTAATGTTTTAATAAAATTTTATTGTTAAAATTACTTCACTTCTCAACTTCAATATAATGTGGAAAATATTGGCAGTATGTTATGTTCTAAAATATATCTAAATAATTGAAATTCCCTAAATAGGGCTAAAAATTGTTTTTAAAATGTTATTTGGAAAAGAAAGGAATCTCTGTAACATAGATTTTTTTTTTTTTAAAGCTTAGGTTTTGATCAAGTTAATAAGATTTGCATGTAAGTTTTTCTAAGACCAATGACTTATTTTCTTTATGTCACTAGAGTGTAGAGTACATCAAGATATGAGTCAGACATTTATGCAAGGCTAGGAAAAGCCATATTTAAGCCACATATGTGTTTTGGATGTGTTTGAGTAAATGTTTGAATTTCAACCTCCAACCCACAAATAATGAATAGAAGGCTAGGTAGTCTTCCACTTAGTTCCTAGGATACAGAAACATAAATAAGTAAATAAATAGCAAAGACACTAAGAACAGGTAAGTTGGATAGGAATCTACCTATAAGTATGTTAAAATACATATGTATGTGTGTGTGTGTATGTATAGCTTCATCACTATAGATACTATGGAGAGCTTTTAAAAAAGTGAACCTTTATTGAAATATAACACATAGAGAATTGTGCAAGTCGTAAGTGCCTAATGCAGTTTTTCTAAGTGAGCACTTGTGAGCTAGCACACAGATTAAGAAATATATTATCAGCACCTCAGGAACTCCCATCACTACCATGTCCACGGCAAGAACAATCAGTATTCTGATTGTAACACCATAGATGAATTTTGCTTGTATTTGAACTTTCTATAAATGGAATTTATTCAATTTTTTGCATTTGACTTCTTTCACTCAAAGTTCTGTTGTGAGATTCATCTCTACTATAGGATATATAATAATTTGTCCATTTTCACTGCTGTATAGTATTCCATTGCATGGACACACCATGATTGATTTAATCATCCTAGTTTTGGGCTAGTATAAATAATGCTGCTGTTAATATGGGGACACTTTTATTCTTCCTAGCCCTTTTTATTGTTTCAAAGACTTAATTAATAATAAAAATACTAGCAATGAGTTAAATTTCAGGATTTCCACTAAATAATATAGGTTTCTACTTAGAAGTATCCATAAATGATAGTAAAATATTTTTATATGTGGTCTGTACAGGAAGATAGACATAATACTAATTTTAGATGATACAGCATTATCAGAAGAGAAGACTTTTTGTTGGGAACACAGTAAATACTTTATATAGGAAGAATTTTGCTTCCCCTTTAGCTTCTGAGTTACTTTATTTTGAAAATGATTGCAAATGGACACTGTATTTACACATAGAGTCCAGATGCCCTTTTGTAAAACCAAGGTGCCATTGTAGGAACTAGAAGCACCACAGATATTTATTTCTTTATAATGGGCATTCCACTAGCAGTAGGCATCAGGACAGTGTGAAAAGCAAATGGACACTATTCCTGTCACCATGGACCCATAGTGTAATGGAGAAAGCAGATATTGTGCAAGTGATTGTGTATATAGAGTTGCAAAACAGAAACTAATGGGTGACTTGGCAATATAAAAGATTCTGCCTATAGCATCTTATAAGGGAAGTTCCTAGTGCAGTGTTATCATGTGGACCAAGATTCAAATACCAGTACCACCACTTACCTGAGAAATGACTGTGGCCAAGTTACTTCTTTCTTGAATTTTAGTTTTGTATTTTATAAAATGATAATAATGATATACATATATCCAAGATACCCACGTAAAGTTTCTGCTGCATATCAACACTAGCTTCTAGCATGATGCTCACAGATAACTAACTATAAGACAATCTAGAGCCAAGTGAATTATGTAAACGAAGTGCTGATGATACTCAGAGGAGGGAGAGATAGCCATCTACTGTCATCCTGGAGGACGGGTATGACGTTTCATTGTTGGAGATTTAAAATCAGGCATCCTGGACCAAAGAAGTGAGAAAAGGCAAGATTGTGTAGCAAAATAAAATTCTAGATTCTTTTTCTGAGAGCAGAGGATATGCTGGTAGGTAAGCAGAGAAGGAGGTAGGAATGGGATGTTGTCATTAGTACTAATGTCACAGACATGGTTTTTCCTGGAATGTTCCTTAATGCAGTAAAGCAGAGGCCTTCTCTGCTTCACTCAGGCTTAGGTTTTAACTAATGGCTGAAACTTCCCATCATTTAGTATCAGAACTATCCATTGAACTTCTCAAAGCTAAGTTCTGAATTAATGTTATGATACTAGGAGTTGGGGTGGAGAAGTGGGCAGGGAGGGAATAGATTTATTTTTTTCTCAGGAAAAATGTCTGGTCTGTTTTCCTGTAGGATAATGTTTTTGGGGGCTTTTTGTTGTTTTATAGTTGTTATTTTGGTTTCCTCTCCCTCCCCCTAGTGGTTTTTTTTTGTTGTTTGTTTGTTTGTATTTTTTTGTTTTGTTTTAAGAGAACGAATACCCTGTAGTTTCTAGGAAAATCTGACAAACCCTCAATCCAAAACAGTCCTGATCCCTGTCCATAGCAACGTTCCTGGCCTGGGTCACCTAGCAACCTCCAGCACAATTTCTCATTTCAATCTAGTTTCAAATTTTACTTCTTAAGCTGAAACTACAGCTGTCAAATTCCATTGATCGGGGAAGTAAGGGTTCTGCACCAGATGGTTTATCCGGTTAGTTCTAGAAGGACAGCTATGGCAGTGTTGATCAAAGGGAACTAAACACATACTCAGGTATTTTTGCTCTCCTAGCCACTAACTTGCCTGCTGGGTTTTGCTCTTGGCAACCCTCAGCCCCCTGCTGGCATGTTCCCTTTGTGTGAAAGCTTTTTGTAAAAAGCATTATTTTCTCTAGCATCTCATTAACCAACAACATTTCCTTTAGTTTGAGTTTCTCCTTTGCAGCCAAAAAAGAAAAAGAAAAAAAAAAAAGACTGGGGAATATTTTGAAGGGAAACAGTAATCTTACAAAAATGTATGTTTGCATGAAAGACTTGACTGATGATGCCTAGCTGCTCCTTCTGTTGCTACAATGGAGTGGAGATGCCAAAATTATCAGGATATTTGTGTGGTTTACCCTGTAGGGCAGTAGTTCTCAATTATATCAGATTTCTTCCATGCACTTTTACAATAAATCCTTTGTAACAACCTCCTTGCTCTCCTGAAATGAAATTCAGAGTGCATATATTTTACCTGCACATATAATTTTTAAAAATCAATATATTGGCAATAACTATACTATAAAGAGTAAGAAAAGGAAAGTAATTTATAATAAAATAGGCTTCACTAGAAGACATAAAGAAGTAGTGATGTGCTAGCATCTTTTTGTAAAATTGCCATGGACACATCACTAGGAATAAAGACTGGGGAACGTGTATAATATTGGTGACTCAAAAACATGGTCAGCATTGGCTTTGGTACTGTGATTTTCTGAAATGGTGAACAAATGTTGCTAGAGTTTTAAACAGAACAAATTTTAATAATCTTCTATCACATTTTATCTTGTTAAATTCCTGAAAAATTATGGATAACAATCATGCAATAAACACTTTGTGTGTATATAAAATGGAGTTCTGAGTTCTGATCTAGACTCGGATAATAATAAATAGGTTTTTAAATTTAGATTACTTATATCAGGGTCAATAGGACATGAACGTGTGTGGGATATGGGATTATCTTCATTGTTCAGGATGTCCAGCAACATACAGTCATTATGACCAGAGAAATGGCCCCACAGATTCCTAGAACTTCTCCTAAGGGATAGCATCACCTCTGTGGCAAAGGATGAGCTCTTTGCAAGCACAGATTTTCATCTTGTTCATTTGTAGCCCCAAGGTCACCATAGTGCATGACACTAAGGTGTGTTTCCTGAGTCAAAGGAGCTATAAAGAGATCTGCTAGGGTGTTGGATAATCTACTAGCAATTTCCATGGATGTTCTAACAGAATTTAGCTTACTGCCAGATAGTTCACTTCTAATGTTGACTTTGATCTTTTTGAAAAGACACACATAACATCCTACCCACCTGACCAATATTTTAAATACATTTGTACATTCCTACTATAAAGGTTCATATCAATACCTTCACGAAAGCCCATTCTTAAGCAAGTAACAAAAATGAACCAGATTCATATATTGATATTTGGAGTGCAATCTAAGCCTGGCAGGACTGGTTTTCTGGTCTTCCCATCCAGCCGGGACTGTGTGCTATCTACTGAATAGAGAATACAGGTATACACAGCTATTGAGTGGAGAACAAATGGTGGTGGGTTTGGACATCAACTGTTCATTTTTGGTTTGATAAATTTTATGTTTGTAACATGTCTCAGTAGAGATGTCAAGTAGGCATTTAGACATAAAATATTTCAGAGTGCAGGAGAAGGCTGGGCTGGAGATTAAAAAAAAATGTGTCTCATCAGCCTAGAGAAGACTTTTGGAGCCCTAGAGAAGGATGACTTCACATGCCAAGACAGAAGAGTATGAGGCTGCCCCCAGAGCACAATTCTGATATTGATAGTCTGGTAAACAAAATGCAAATATGAACAGCAGTAGCAGCCATGTTTAGAAAAGAAAACAAGAATCAAAATAAAACTTAGCAACCCACAATAGCAGGAACTAGTGAATCGGAAATCCTAGGAACATCCGAAAACTATCTACGCGAGAAGAAAGAGTGAGGTATGGCCAACTTGAAATAGATACAAGGACGGTGTTTTTATGTGACATGTAATTAGTTTTTGGAACTCACTACCACAGAATATTTTGGGGTAACTAGCATAGAAAGTCTAAAAAAAGAATCATTTTAGACAGTTGTAAGGGATAAAAATAGTGTTACAACACATTAGGTAAGAAACTGAGTGGTACCCACTCTCTCTCACATTTACCTGGCCTCTCTAAATGAATGATCCGAGGCTAGAACAGTCTACAGACACACTAAAATGGTTCTTTCCAGCTACAAGTTGACATACTTTCCGAGGGGCTTGAGTAGTTTTTTTTTCACCCCAATTTTTCAGAAGCACCTGAGTCAGCCAGACCATAACTGGATAGAGGATGCAAGAAGAAATGAAATGTAATTCCTAAAGCCCTTCCAAAAAAAGTAATGTGCTGATAATGGCTTTGATTTACCACTTTATTGTTGTGATTTTTTAAAAAATTCACCTCTCTAGATTTATAGTCTTAATACTTATTAAAATATTTAATTTCCTTGAAGCCATCTTCTTTAAAAATAAAATGAATAGCTTTAAGATTTGTACTCCAATTCAGACTGGACCTTTTCTATAACAACCTCTTCAATAATCACCAATAAAATAGGAAAATAGGTGTCAAGATGAATTTAGATTCAAGACAAGACAGTGACTCATCTAAGCTTTGTGGCTGCCTTTAGTAAATCCAATTTTCTTCTCTGGTCTTTGATCCAGAAACCTCAGTTCTCTTGCCGTGTAATACTACTTTCTTGTTCCAAAAAATGATTTCTTTTATTCTTAGAAATATGAATATCAGCACTCTATTCCTTAAAAAATTCTCCTGACCATCAATTTGCATCAATTTCACCACCACCACCATCACCAAAGAATGTAATTTAACAATTCAGTCGTGGGTCATGGTGACAATACTTTTGCAATGGCAGTGGTGAGAGGCAAGAGTTTCTCATTCTGAGACACATTCTTCTTGTCTTTTAGCCAACATGCATAGAAGTTATGAATGTGTGTATTTTTCATATTCCAATTAGTTAAAAGCCAGGTTCCAAATTTCTCAGTTCTATTTAGTCTCTGAACTCTAATGGGTGACACCACTTCTATGGGTCTTACTTCCAGCATCGCTAAAATAGAGGTGTTAGAATAGGTGATATGTGGAAGGTCTGATGTAAAGATTTGCCATCTGAATTAAACACACACACACACACACACGATTGTGCATTATTTCCTGCTCAAAACATGCAAATATCAAACGGACTTGTCTATAAAAAACATTATAGGAGTGTTTTAAAATATTCTATTTTGTTGCCTTTGTCAAAGTTTACTCTGCCCCATTGGTTCATGTATAAGAAATCCTATTTAAATCAGTGAGACCACAAGATGAAGCAGCTTTTGAAATGTTACCTACTGTTAGGTAGTATTACTTATATATTTTAGAGTCACAAATTATTCTTTTAAGCCAAAAAATATCTTCTCATTCTGAGACACATTCTTCTTGTCTTTAGCCAGTATGCATAGAAGTTATGAATGTGCATATTTTTCATATCCCATTTAGTTAAAAGCAGGTTCAAGACATCCCCCCAGGACTTACTGAAGAGATGTAATTATGGCCACTTGCAGTCTCCTTAGATGCATTGAGTGGAATTTTCTTTGAATTTGTATTCACAAGGAAGTACTTGACAACTGCACACCGTTCTTTGGAATAAATGTCAAACCCTCAGGCAGAATAAGCATGATAATGGGTATGTTGGCATAACCATTAACAACTACACTTGAATAATATACCAGGCTGATGGACAGAAACCTCTGCACCCACGCTCTGTTTCCTGTCTCTTCTTTTAATATCCAGTAAAAATGTAAAAAAAAAAAAAAAAAAAAAAAAAAAAAAACAACCAACAACTAGATTGTGCTAAAATAAATGCCAATAGATCCCCATGAGCAATGTTTATGAGGATGGTGTATTTGTAAGTGCTCTTTGCCAGTTGTTCCTGGTTCTTCTGCCTTCCAGAAGCTTGGTGGGATTGTGTATCCTAGTTTCCTGATAAGGATGGGGTCGAGGAGAACGTGAATAGCTCTGGCCAGTAATTCATGAGTTAAAATGATGTAAGTCACTTCCAAATTAGAGCACTTAATAGTTGATGTATACAGCCCTCCCAAAGATTTTTGTTTTTTCCCTTTTCCTCCTTGACAGCAAATCGGCAATATTTCAGGTGTTGGTTGCTATATCATCCTAGGTCCTGGACAGAAGACAATGTTAAGAGTCTTCAGTAGACCAACTAGGGACTTTACTGTGTCTGAGAAATAAACCTTTGTTGTTTTTAAGCCAGTGAGATGGTTGAAGTTGTTTATTGGCCTGACATAAGACCCAACCATCCTTGACTTATTCAGTAGCCAAATCCCAGTTATACCTGACCATTGGGGGTAAGCAACTGCAAAGAACATTTACATAACCCAAAAGACTAAATCTGTGATTTTAGATTCTCCAACCCCTTCTTCATCAAAGCTATTGTTAGAAGGATTCATGAAGAAGGATCTCTTTTGCCTTCTGCTGCTGAAAATTCAAAAATTCAAAATTTAGATTACATAAAGGGTTAGCTGGGCTGCAAAGTGGGAAGGTCAACAGACACTTAACAATAGACTCGAAATCAAACACCCTATTATGTGACAGTAAGCAAACAGGGATCCTGCTTTTCCTTGCTTCCAGTTGACCCTTCCTTTGTAGAAGTTCAGTTATCTTCATCTACAACTTCTACCCATTTAAGCCAAGACAAAAGGAGGAAGCCATAAAATAGAAAGACGCTAATCATTTTTAGAATAGGTACTGTATTTGGACCTTATATACCATATTTCACTTAATTTTCACAAAAAGCCTATGATGCAGAGATTAGTATCTCTGTCTCAAAGATAAGGAAATTGAGGTTCAGAGAAGTTATGTAACTTTCCCTAATGTTACCCAGCTGAGAAATTTTTCTGCTCTATACTAGTGTATATATATTAGCTGAGTCCAGTAAAAAATATCCATTAATTAGAGGAAACCCTCTGTGGATACCCTGAACTCAGAGTTTTCCACAGGGGTTAAGAATGCCCAGGATGGGGTTCATGAGGGTCAAATCCTTGGGTGAAGTGATTTTAGTATATTTCTCATCCTTTTTTCAGCTCCTTCTTCAAGCTTCAGGTGTTTACCATATTTCTTTTCTTCAGCAATTAAACGCCCTAGCCTTAGTGGACATGAGTCTAAGCCCAGATTCCCTAGGTAACAGAACGTAAAACAAAAAACTTTGAGTACCTTTTAGAAAGTGCAGTCCTGGGGAAGCAGGAGTAAGTGTATGATGAGTAATGTAGAAAAGGAAGGAGAACAAGGGAACAAATTACTGAGAAGCTATTGCTTAGTATAAATTGCAACCGATTACTCAATCTCATAGGACTGTCTTCCAGAGAGGTTGTGTAAAGTACTGTATTTTAGGACAAAAGAAGAAGGGAGAAGCATTTATTCACCAGTATGAGTAGATAGGTGGATGGATGAATAGGTGGGTGGGTGGATGGATGGATGAATGGTCAAATAGGTAGGTAGGTAGGTAGATGTATAGATAGTAAATCATATTGAATTTTGTGTTGTAGCTGGTCATTTATATGTCTGTCTTCTTCATAACTGCTAGTTCCCAGAGGGAAAAGTCAGTTGTTAAAGGCTTAGGTTCAGACAGGATAGGATTTAAATCCTACCTTGAATGTGTGCTAGTTCTGATACCTTTGAAAAGTCACTCAACTTCTTTGAGATTCGGTTTCTTTATATGTAAAATGGGGATAATCATATCTCATTAGAGATTGCTGCAGGGGATGACGGTAATAGCATGTGAAAAAAGGGCTGAGTATAGAGCCCACTATACAATAATGTAGTATACTAAGTTATTAATATTTGCCGTATCACCCAGGGCTTCTAATATGATGTTTCGCTCATCATAGACATGCAGTCAATATCTGCAGGTTTAGCTTGGATTCTGTTTTAGTCCATCTCTTCTTCTAGTTTCTGTTCCATTTCATCATCACATGGCTTTTCATATCTAATTTTCACCAGCTGTCCATTGTCATATACTGATTGGGCTTTAATATAGGTCATTAAAAACCAAAAGGGATTCATAAGGTAATGTGAGCAATGCATTATCTTCAAAGAAAAGCAACTGTAGAAATAAAATGGAACTTAAAAATTGATGCTCAAAAATCTCAACATATAAAAATATTTTTCCAGTTCTGAGCCAGAATGCCAGGGATTGTAGCTGGAAGACCCTGAGGTAGTGGTGCTACCCTTGTGCTTGTCAGGTGGGCCTGAATGAGATAATTACAATGAAAAATTCAGCCATGCCTGCTGTTGAATTGGCTTTACAAAATTGATGCTAATTCTCAAATCTGATGATTAACAGAAGCCCAAAGGAAGAAATATTAAGATCTATGAGATAAAAATATGTGCGATTTCTGTATATCTTCTTGGGAAAGTTTTAAGCATATCCCTGCATTACAAGTTCTCTTTTCTCAGGTTTTTTGTTGTTTTTGTTTGTTTGCCTTCATTTATCTATCAAATATTGTCTATAACACTCTCCTTGAAGAAGCAAAAAAACATCATAAGCAAATTCAACCTAACAATTATGATTGATTCCAAATACAAACAAGGTATTACTAATTAATTTAAAAGCCTTCAGACAACTAAAGGAAACTTCTGGAGGGAATAAAAATTACACTGAAAGTTAAATTTTACCTGAAGACAGTTCTTCAGCCTCAAGGGAAGCAAAATCATGTGGAATCTGGCCCAGTGACTCATCTAATAAATCATAATTGTTTGTGTTTATTTTCCCCTGTTCACCTAGGAAAGCAGTTGGAAGCAAATCAGGTCTGTATAGATGAACAGATTTAATTCATTTGCCCTTCCTGCCTTACCCAGAGACATAACCCTTGGCCAAACAACTGGCTATTGTGAAAACTATTAAGCAGTGGTAGACTCTCA
This sequence comes from Trachypithecus francoisi, assembly GCF_009764315.1. Taxonomy (NCBI): domain Eukaryota; kingdom Metazoa; phylum Chordata; class Mammalia; order Primates; family Cercopithecidae; genus Trachypithecus; species Trachypithecus francoisi. Next base: position 73,675,475 of record NW_022681472.1, on the reverse strand, counting down.
GGTGGGGAACTGGCAGCAGTAGATAAACCTCTCCCATGAGTCATCTGCTCTTTTCACACATTTACCTTTAAAATGGAAGTTAAGAACAAAGGGAACAGTACATACAAAACACCATGTGAGATTAAAGATGCTTTAAAAAAATCTCTTCCTTTAGGCACTTTCGGTCATCACTATCATTTTACAGATGAGAAAATTGCAGGCTTTGTGCTTGTCCTTGCGAATGTATCCTTTACATGGTGAATATTTATTGGCATCTGTATAATTCCAATGATCCTAATGATACATAGTAGATAATCTATATGTCTATTGATTTGAAAAAAGTTAGATATATTGAATACTTGCCATGTGTAAGACACCATGCTAAGCATTTAAGAAATACGAGACATTCTCTTATTAAGAAATTCTCTTATTAAGAAATAAGAGACAAATTATTTTCTAGCTGAGTTTTCTAAACAAAGTCATGGCACTGCCTTGAATCATTTGTTTTACACCAAGAAAATGATGCCAATTGGGAAGATACTGAAACTAATTTTATCAACAAATCCAAGGTGCTTTTTTTCTGGAGACAAGAATAGAGTAGATAATGAACTTATGGCACAATTTAGGTGCATTACTTCATACAGAACAAGAACCTTCAAAATGTCTCCAGAAATGAGTCTGATTTGAAATGTCTTCTACTTCCTACCTCCTGTGTAATTAGTATGTGTAATAATGTCTCATGATAGTCTGACCCATATTTCTTACCAAGTTTGTGTCCCTTCGTTGATTTGAAATATAACAATTGTACTGAGGTAGGTAAAAATAAGGCTTATTTTTATTGTAGAGGTGAGATCATGGTTACTAAGTAGTGGTAGAGCTCAATTTGGAATTATGGTACGCAGAGTTTAAATGCAGGTGTCCCAGCTGAAAGTGCTTTTGTTAATTGATTGATCAAATTGCCAAGTTGTGCACTTTTTAAGAACTTACCCATTTAGCACCTTTTTTTTTTCTTTAATACTTCAAGATCTAGGGTGCATGTGTACAACATGCAGGTTTGTTACATAGGTATACATGTGACATGTTGGTTTGCTACACCCATCAATTCATTTACATTAGGTATTTCTCCTAATGCTCTCCCTCCCCCAACCCCCCCAGCCCCCAACAGGCCCTGGTGTGTGATGTTTCCCGCCCCGTGTCCAAGTGATCTCATTGTTCAATTCCCACCTGTGAGTAAGAACATGGAGTGTTTGGTTTTCTGTCCTTGTGATAGTTTGCTGAAAATGATGGTTTCCAGCTTCATCCATGTCCCTGCAAAGGACATGAACTTATCCTTTTTTATGGCTTGCATAGTATTCCATAGTGTATATAGATTTAGCACCCTTTTAAAAATTCTCTGTGCTATCTTTTTTTTTTATCCTTCCCTTTTTCATCCTACCTCACCAAATGTTTATAAGTCTCAAGGGTTAACACTTTTGTCCTTTTTGGCTTGTACACAATTTCCTTGGGTAATGTCACTCCAGTCTCTCTGTTTCTAGAGCAATGTATGTGCTCATAACCATGAAAGTGTCTTCAGCTGCTTTTCTGTCCTGAGTTCCCAATACATACTTCTAATTGTCTACCAGACATCATCACTTGAGTCTCCTATAGAAGGCAGATAAGATGTTCCAAATCAAATTCATTTTCTTTCTCCATAATTGTTGGCTCTTCCTGCTGTCAGTAATTAATGGCAGCACCACATACCTACTGGCCAGAATTCATGGATGTGCTCTTCAATTGCTTCTTAGCACCAACCCCTCCCAATGCGACCAGCCAACATGTCATACCTATTCCTTCCTCTCCTTCTCCATTACCAGTACCTCTTACAGTTTCCAACCTCTTTCTCTATTGAGTCTTTTCTTGCTCTTCTTTCTCCCCTTTTATTCCTCCAATTGTTTTGCAGTGATTTGTGAGTATTTTATATCAGAATGGGCTTTTGGATGCATGCTAACATTAAGTTATTCAACTCCACTTAGCCATATTCTCAGAACATAGCAATTGTTTCAGTAAGTGCTTGTTGAATGAATAAATGAATTATTTGAGGAATGGAGGAAAAGGGGAGAGGAGGTGTAATATAAGACTATAAAAAATCAAATAAACTGACATTCACAGGAAGATGGTTTTTGATAACTTTCATGAATTATACTACAAGAGATCTTTAGTAAATTCACTATAGTATACATCCTGGATGTTTCCTTTCTTGGCTAAGATGAACTGTAAACTGACATGGTTTTCAAACTGACCAGAAGTTTAGCTAACTCTGGGTAGTCCTCAAATAGTTTTTTGTGGCAAAGATCATGACGAGGGATCACAAAAGGAACTCCCAAACCAACTGGTTATTTCAGACTTTGTGTGGGCTTCTTTTAATGAATTTCCCTAAATGGAAACCCACTGTGTCACTCATGGTTCTGCATACAGAGAGCAAGCCCAGTAGTATGGGACTGGCTACATTGCATAATGCAAAAATAAACTTGCTGGATCAAGTGTATTCTTTTGTTTTTTTAGGAAGACGCATACACCAGTAGAATTCTCTAGTCAAATCAATTGTGATCTGAGAAATTTTCAACTCAGTAGCTTTGGACAAGAGCTAGTCTTAGCACAAAGAAAAGTCAAGGTCAGTTTATCTGGACTTCAGGAAGGTTGTGATTGATCTCCTAACATTGGTGATCTTCTAACTCTATGCCCTTGAGACTGAATGAAAACTAAGCACTTTAGGGCTTACTTTTGGACTATGTATGAAGGAAATAGTGTAAGGGAAAGCATTTGGTAAATGTTAAAGGATTTGACCAAAAAATTCATTTTATATGACACATGCTCTAAGTTTGAATTCTGCCTGCACTAATTACTATGATGTGAAACAAGTTAATTACCCTGACTTATTTTTATAGTTGGTGAAGACTTAATGATAACAACAATGATTAAACATTCTAAGTAGGTGCAAACCAAAATATTATATACATTGTTTATTCTTCCACTGTCTGGCACAGAGTTGCTTTAATACATGTATGCTTGAATGAAACAGACAAAACAGGCCAGCCATAGTGGCTCACATCTATATTCTCAGCACTTTGGAAGGCTGAAGCAGGCAGATTGCTTGAGCCCAGGAGTTCAAGACCAGCCTGGGCAACATAGCGAGACTCCATCTCAAAAAAAATAAAATAAAATTGATATAGACAAAATAAAATTCCATGTTCAAAATACTTATTTTTTTCTTCTTGCATATACCATTATGATACTTTCCTACTTCTTAAATATGGGGAATTATCATTAGAAATTTATATATTTATGACCAACAGCTGAATGATTAATTGCAAAATCAGAGCATTTAATAAAAATTATATACATATATCTTAAATATTTTATTTTGACTTAAAACATTTAAGTAAACATTCATTCCTCTGTATTTTGAGATACAACTAACCTCCTTCTTAGAGACGGTGTTTGCTAAGTCTCATGCTGCCTTTCTTACAAAACCCCCTTCTGTAAGTATTACCCATTCATTCAGCTTTGGGACTTAAAGCTATTTATGAAACTAATTGATTAAATGATCCTTCTAGATGTTTTCCCTGTCTTAACAGTTATCTCACCTATTCCAAATTCTGCAGTAGGTTGTTTTTTGTGGGTTTTATTTTGAGGGTAAAGGAAAGGCTTCATTTTTCTCAAGTTATTCCAAAGCATTCCATTTACTTTTCATAGAAAAATGTTTTTCACACTCATGTTTGTTGGTTTACATAATATTTAATTGAATTTCCTAATTATAGTTACAACTAGCATAAACAGATTCAGAAATGACTTTTGTTAAGCATACAACTCCACTGGTAGGATCAAACATGAGCTGGCTTGCTAGAGGAAAGGCATAACTGATAAGCTGGGAAATCTGGTGATTTTACAGGCGGAATAGAAGGCATGGGGGAATCTGAGAAGGGGAGGTTGGTAAAGAGTTCTGTTATGAAGAGGGGTTTCACAAATAAAACAAGGTGGGACAAGAAGCATGAAGGGGATTAGAGCAAGACATTTTTTCCAAGTTTACTGGGTAATTAAACTATGAAACCAAAGGATAACACGATGATAGAGCTAGAAAAGGCATTAGAGAACAGCTAATTCAATTTGCCCACCATCTTCACCCACTACCATCGTCTGCTAGCGTTTGATATATGAGAAAAGATGCTTAAGCTTAAAATGGAAAATTCTTTAACATTGCTCAACATTAAAAATGGAAGGCAAGGAGAGGGACAAAGTCAGCTGAGATGGAACCTTAACTGTCCTTTGAAAAAAAGGAATGGAGGCTTCAGGAAGAAATTCTGGACTGATGAGAAGCACTAGATTAGAAGACTTTCAGGTTCTCTTCAAGCATAAGTGGTCTATACCAAAGGATGGGTAGCCAGGGAATGGGAGGAGGATGAAAGAAAGAACACAGAAAAAAATCATTTCTTTTTTAAAAGTCAAGCATAAAACACAAAAAAACAGAGTAGCCTTTTGTTTTGTTTTTGTTTTGAGACAGAGTCTCGCTCTGTCGCCAGGCTGGAGTGCAGTGGCACCATCTCGGAGTAGCTTCTTCTATAGACAGCACCTCATGCTTCAGCAGACACTCCTATGCATGTGTCCCAGCTTGGGCAGATGCTCACCAGGGGTCTGCATTTTACACAGAAATGAATTTTTAAGGTCTAATTAGGTTTTAAATATTATCAAGTGGCAAAGGGGCTGTATCCAATGTTAAGGTGATCTGTCCTGGGGCATCTTTTTCATTGCTTTTCCAGGAAATAAGCAGAAGAAACCGAGAGAAAGGACTGAAATGAAGAGCTCTATTAATCTTGCCCATCCTCTGTCCAGTAACTGAGTCCAGAAATTCTGTGTGGGAATTGGGGCTAACCAAAGATTGAGACCTAAACATCCAATTTTGGCCACACAGAGCCTGTCTTTTTACCAAAGTGGAAAAATCTTCAACTAAAACACAGAGGCCCAACTGACCTTGCTGAAAACAAGTTTGTAATTTCTCAAGGCTTTCCGAGTTTTAAAAATGTGTATGATTATTCCACGTGATAGCCTTGGAGACATTACCTTCATTAACATACTCTCTAATTCTTAAGTTGACCTTATTTCTTCATTTTCTCTGTGGGTTCCCTTCATCTCAACCTCCCTGTATCTTTAAGAAAGAGCAACAAATTTCTGAAGTATGGTTTTTGGAAACCAACAATATTATGTCCAAATACCTAGAAAAATATAAATTGCATCAGTGTTCTTGGTCATATCTGTATTTATATGGCTTCTTGTAATGAAGATCACAAGCACCATCTGTGGAGTTTTCCCCTCCTGTTCTCATTTTTTGGCAAGGAAGGAGAGTCCGTGTGTTGATGAACAAATGGGCACACCTGAACCATGTTGAAATGGGAAAGGGAAACCAGTGAGAAGTTCTGCTGGGGAAACTTCAGGACTCCTACCTACCAGGATGTGACTCACTTAGCAGTGGCACTCAAGATAAAGGAATCCCTCCGGATCTCTATGCCAGGCCTCTTGAAAGCAAACACAACTCTCAAAAGTGGCTTTCCAGGAAACTGAATGTGAACAGCAAGAGAAAATAGTATTTCTCATTACTTTCACATGTTTTTGCAAGTTGAATCAGGAAATCTCATTTTATAATATTGAGAATTGTTTATACTATAGGACCCCTGAATTACATATCATATATAATTCTTCTATATATTATAGGAGGATTAGTTATATCATAGGAGCCCTGAAAGATGTTCCAGTATATATTCAAATGACAAACTAGCAAGAAAGTCAGACATGTCATCTTGCTTTCTTGCATTACTTTGATCATTATTTGCAATTATTTGCTGTAATTATTTCTTATTATTGTCTGCATGCTCACTCAACTGTAAATTTGAAGGCAAGGACCATTTGTGTTTTATTCTTGCCACATGCTAAGTTCCCTCCATGATGCTTGGTACATAGTGAATGCTCAATGAGTGTGTGTTGAATGAAGAAATAGGTTCCATCTATTTCTGAAAGATTCAGAACAAACCAGGGCTGCCACTCACTACTGGTCCATTTCTTTAATCTAGTGTCAACCCACTCCACCTGAGACAATTAAAAGCCCCAGGAAAATTCAAGAAGATGCTTTCACTAGAAACTCTCAGGTCAAGGGAGTGTCCGGAAAAGACCACTGAAGCACCTCTGAGCTTGCACTGAATTTTGCTTATTGTTGGTTGGGAGTTCCTTACATTATAGCACTCCCTCTCTTTGAAAATTGTCTCTGTGAAGAGTACAGTGACTCTGGATGAGATGTTTCATTCTTCTCTTCTGGTTTATCAACTCATATTAGGTCAAATCAGCCCAGACACTTGCCATGTTTCTGTAAGAAGTGAATGAAGTTACTTTAGTTAAAATGTTCCAATGCTTATGAAAAGGGCCATTCTTTATCTTTGCCACCCCTAATTCAAAAGGGTGTGCTGTTTCCCTAGCTTGGCATGCTTTTTCCAGGTCAGGGGGTTCCTGTGAGATTTCCTGAATTCTGCAAAGAGAGTTTGGAAAAAAATATTGTTTGGTTTACCACCTCCCAAAAGCCTGAAAATAGTCAGTGTTGATCCCTGTACCAAAAACAAATAAACCACCCCCTACACACAAATAACACAGTTTCTTCTGAGCGTGTGATTCCTGTAATTAGTGTGAAGAACTACTTCAGTGCTCCCTGGAAGACCTTTGGGGATCTAAATACAAGATAGAATACCCAGTTGAAACTGTCCTTCCAAGTGGCACCCTTGTCCATGAAATCCTCTTTCCCCTACTGCACAGGCCTCTTCCTGCCATTATGTATGGAAACTTCTGAACCCTGCCTGCTCCCTGAAATTTATCCCAGTACACCTGAAGAGATGTGGTCGTTTAATTTACTTAATATTTTCTTAGATGTCATTCACCTATGAGAGTCAAGACTGCTGATCAATATGATGTTTAGAGAAAATACCAACCTTACATTCGAGGAAACTTTTCCATGAATTGCAAGCTTATGGGAACAGGGGTCATGTCTGACTCACCAGCATATTTCTGGTGCTTGACACCTGGAAGGCATCCAACATATATCTGTTGCATGAATGATGATAGGGATGACTGTTGTAATCATATACCTTCACATATCACCAACTCTTCAGTATTTTCTTGGAATCAAAAAGTCTTAGAATAGGAAAACCAAAAGAGGTATCCTTTCCGAAAGAGGTATCCTTTAGTCCCCAATATGAACACCCTACTTAGAAATGTTAATCTCTCTGTTTCCCCCTCCATGTTTCCAGGCTTCTTTACCTACTCTCTCTCCTTTTTTTTAAAACAATACTTGCATAATTTAGTATAATGTATTATTTTTACTCCTCTAATTGGATTAACTCCATAAGGTCATGATTTCTTGCTTCTTTTATTCCGAGTTGTATCCCAAGTGCCCAGAACAAAGCCTGGCACATACTAAGGACTCAGTAATTATCTGTCAAATGAATAAATGAAAAGATAAATTTTTAGTATGCATCCCAGGCGTCAGAAGCACTGCAGGTGTTTTAAATCCCCAGGCCCAATCCCACATCAGTGGAATAAGAATACTTAAGGATATGAACCCCAGGAATCTACATTTTTAACAGGTGATTTTGGTGTAGCTGTTCTGAGAACAACCAGTTAATCCAACTCACTCACCTAGAGATAATCCTGAAACCCAAGAAGACAGTATCTTTCAGGTCACATGGTAATTCAGCAGTACACCTAAGTGTTATAGTTCTATTTTGACGGGCTTTCTACTCCAGTTGTCTTTGAGCCTGGATTTTACTTAATATGTAAAATCCAGCAGACAGCACTGCTATCTGCATTCCTGGTCTTTGAGATTAAGCTCCTGGAGGCAAAAATTATGGCTTCTAAGCTAACTTTGTGGTAAATCTCATTAGGCTTAAGGTAATACAGGACTTTTTGAGTTAAATGATACTATTGCACATAAGAACAACCCTATTTTCATGCTAAGATGCCACTGTGTTCCTTTCTCCTTCTAGTTTCTGGACATCTCCATTAAGTGGACCACCCAGGAAACATTTCCTCCAAAGTACCTTCATTATGACCAAGAAACTTCTCATCAGCTGTTGTGTGACAAATGTCCTCCTGGTACCTACCTAAAACAACACTGTACAGCGAAATGGAAGACCGTGTGCGCCCCTTGCCCTGACCACTACTACACAGACAGCTGGCACACCAGTGATGAGTGTCTATACTGCAGCCCTGTGTGCAAGGAGCTGCAGTACGTCAAGCAGGAGTGCAATCGCACCCACAACCGTGTGTGCGAATGCAAGGAAGGGCGCTACCTTGAGATAGAGTTCTGCTTGAAACATAGGAGCTGCCCTCCTGGATTTGGAGTGGTGCAAGCTGGTACGTGTCAATGTGCAGCAAAATTAATTAGGATCGTGCAAAGTCAAATAATTGTGACAGTTTAGGAGAACACTTTTCTTCTGATGACATTCTAGGATAGCAAATTGCAAAGGTAATGGAATCTGCCAGGTAGGTACTATCTGTCTGGAGTGCTTCCAAACGACCATTGCTCAGAGGAATACTTTGCCACTACAGGGCAATTTAGTGACAAATCTCAAATGCAGCAAATTATTCTCTCATGAGATGCATGATGGATTGTTTGTTTTTTGAAGAAACCAACTCGAGTTGCACTGCTGATAGTTGATCTATACCTGTGTTTCACTTCAGCATGGACACCTTCAAACTGCAGTGCTTTTTGACAAACATCAGAAATGTTAATTTATACCAAGAGAGTAATTATGCTGATATTAATGAGACTCTGGAGTGCTAACAATAAGCAGTTATAATTAATTATGTAAAAATGAGAATGGTGAGGGGAATTGCATTTCATTATTAAAAACAAGGCTAGTTCTTCCTTTAGCATGGGAGCTTAGTGTCTGGGAGGATAAAGACTATAGCAGCATCTCTTCAATGAGCTTATTCTTTATCTTAGACAAAACAGATTGTCAAGCCAGGAGCAAGCACTTGTCTATAAACAAAATGCTTTCTCTTTTGCATCTTGAACAGCATAGGGTAGGGCTCATGTGTATTGAATCTTTTAAACCAGTAACCCACATTTTTTTTCTACCACATTTGTGAAGCTTCAGTGCAGTCTATAACTTTTCATAGCTTGAGAAAATTAAGAGTATCCACTTACTTAGATGGAGGAAGTAATCAGTATAGATTCTGATGACTCAATTTGAAGCAGTGTTTCTCAACTTCAGCCCTACTGATATTTTAAGAAATATCTGGATTCCTGGGCTGGGCTCCCTTTTGTGGATAGCTGTCCTGTGCATTGTAGAATTTTAGCAGCATCCCTGGACTCTAGCCACTAGATACCAATAACAGCCATCTTTCCCCCATGCAACAACCAAAAATGTCTTCAGACATTGTCAAATGTTGTCAGGTGGCAAAATCGCTCCTGGTTGAGCAGAGTCATCAATGCTAAGTATATGTAACTATTTTAACTCTCAAAACTTGTGATATACAAAGTCTAAATTATTAGATGACCAATATTTTAGGTTTAAAGGCATACAAATGAAACATATTCAAATATCAAAATCTATTCAGTTTCTCAAATAGTGAATCTTATAAAGTTAATCACAGAAGATGCAAATTGCATCAGAGTCTCTTAAAATTTCTCTTGGTATGAGTATTTGAGGGAGAAATTGGTGTTATTTCCTACTTTTTATTGGATGGTACTTTGGGACTCAAAAGCTAAGCTAAATCGTGTGTGTGTTGTGGGAGTGTGGAATCCCATCCGATAAAAGCAAATCCATGTAATTCATTCAGTAAGTTGCATATGTAGAAAAATTAAATGTGGGCTATGCAGCTTGGAAACTAGAAAATTTTGAAAAAAAATGGAAATAACAAGAATCTTTCTTAAATAAGTATGAAAATCTGTTTGTAGAATAAAGCAAGCAGGCAGCCAGAAGACTCAGAACAAAAGTACACATTTTACTCTGTGTACACTGGCACCACAGTGGGATTTATTTACCTCTCCCTCCCTAAAAACCCACACAGTGGTTCCTCTTGGGAAATAAGAGGTTTCCAGCCCAAAGAGAAGGAAAGACTATGCGGTGTTACTCTAAAAAGTATTTAATAACCGTTTTGTTGTTGCTGTTGCTGTTTTGAAATCAGATTGTCTCCTCTCCATATTTTATTTACTTCATTCTGTTAATTCCTGTGGAATTACTTATAGCAACCATGGTGAATTCTCAACTGTAAAGCCAAATTTCCCATCATTATAATTTCACATTTTGCCTGCCAGGTTATAATTTTTATATTTCCACTGATAGTAATAAGGTAAAATCATTGCTTAGATGGATAGATCTTTTTCATAAAAAGTACCATCAGTTATAAAGAGGGAAGTCATGTTCAGGAAGGTCATTAGATAAAGCTTCTGAATATATTATGAAACATTAGTTCTGTCATTCTTAGATTCTTTTTGTTAAATAACTTTAAAAGCTAACTTACCTAAAAGAAATCTCTGACACATATGAACTTTTCATTAGGATGCATGACAGGTATGTATCTGAAGAATGACAAGATTCTTAGGCTCGGCACAGTGGCTCACACCTGTAATCTAAACACTTTGAGAGGCCAAGGCGGGCAGATCACCTGAGCTCAGGAGTTCAAGACCAGCCTGACCAACATGATGAAACCCTGTCTCTGCTAAAAATACAAAAATTAGCCGGGCATGGTGGTGCACGCCTGTAATCCTAGCTACTCAGGAGGCTGAGACAGGAGAATTGCTTAGAACCCTGGGGCCGGAGGTTGTCGTGAGCTGAGATCCCACTACTACACTCCAGTCTGGGTGACAGAGATGAAACTCTGTCCCCACTGCGGTCCCCCCTCCCTTTCCTTCCCAAAAAGATTATTCTTCATGCAGAACATATGGCAGTCAACAAAGGGAGACCAGGGTCCAGGTGTTCAAGTCACTTATTTCCAGTAAATTAACAATGAAAGAACACCATGGAATCCCTGCCCAAATACCTCTGCTTATGATATGGTAGAATTCGGTGTAGAGTTGGATCCCATTTAAGGAGTAGGATGTAGCAGGAAAGTACTAAAAACAAACACACAAACAAAAAACCTCTCTTTGCTTTGTAAGGTGGTTCCTAAGATAATGCCAGTGTAATGCTGGAAATAACATTTAATATGTGAAGGTTTTAGGCTGTGGTTTCCCCTCCTGTTCTTTTTTCCTGCCAGCCCTTTGTCATTTTTACAGGTCAATGAATCATGCAGAAAGGAAAGAGACAGGAGATGAAACTAGAACCAATCCATTTTGCCCCCTTTTTATTTTCTGGTTTTGGTAAAAGATACAATGAGGTAGGAGGTTGACATTTTTTATAAATGAAGTTTAATAACTTTCTGTAGCTTTGATTTGTCTCTTTCATATTTGTTATCTTGCATAAGCCAGAATTGGCCTGTAAAATCTACATTTGAATATTGAAGTCTAAATCTGTTCAACTAGCTTACACTAGATGGAGATATTTTCATGTTCAGATACACTGGAATGTATGATCTAGCCATGTGTAATAGACTCAAGTGCTTGAAAGTATTTATTTTTAATAGCATCTTTAGTTGTTGACTGGTTCAAGTTTTTCTGCCAATGATTTCTTCAAATTTATCAAATATCTTTCCATCATGAAGTAAAATGCCCTTGCAGTCACCCTTCCTGAAGTTTTAACGACTCTGCTCTTTCAAACAGTTTAAGCAAATAGTATATCATCTTCCGTTTACTATGTAACTTAACTGTAGGCTTACGCTTTTGAGTCAGCGGCCAACTTTATTGCCACCTTCAAAAGTTTATTATAATGTTGTAAATTTTTACTTCTCAAGGTTAGCATACTTATGAGTTGCTTCACAATTAGGATTCAGGAAAGAAAGAACTTCAGTAGGAACTGATTGGAATTTAATGACGCAGCATTCAATGGGTACTAATTTCGAAGAATGATATTACAGCAGACACACAGCAGTTATCTTGATGATTTTCTAGGAATAATTGTATGAATAATATGGCTGACAACAAGCCCTTACTGCCACTCAGCAGAGGCTGGACTAATGAACACCCTACCCTTCTTTCCTTTCCTCTAACATTTCATGAGTGTTTTGTAGGTAACGAGAAAACTGACTTGCATTTGTATTACAAGGAGAAGAAACTGCCAAAGGGGATGACAGTGGAAGTTTTGTTCTCTGTCTAATGAAGTGAAAAATGAAAATGCCTAGAGTTTTGTGCAACATAATAGTAGCAGTAAAAACCAAGTGAAAAGTCTTTCCAAAACTGTGTTAAAGAGGGCATCTGCTGGGAAAGGATTTGAGGAGAAGGTACTAAATTGCTTGGTATTTTCTGTAGGAACCCCAGAGCGAAATACAGTTTGCAAAAGATGTCCAGATGGATTCTTCTCAAATGAGACGTCATCTAAAGCACCCTGTAGAAAACACACAAATTGCAGTGTCTTTGGTCTCCTGCTAACTCAGAAAGGAAATGCAACACACGACAATATATGTTCTGGAAACAGTGAATCAACTCAAAAGTGTGGAATAGGTAATTACATTCCAAAATATGTCTTAGTACGATTTTGTATATCATCTCTCTCTGAATTGAACACAAGGCCTCCGACCACATTCTTGGTCAAACTCACATTTTCCCTTTCTTGAACCTTAACCAGCTAAGGCTATTCTTGATGGATCACTGCTAAAGCTACAAATCAGAATCTCTCAAAAAGTCATCTTCTCACAGATAACACCTCAAAGCTTGACTTTCTCTCCTTTCACACTGAAATCAAATCTTACCCATGAGCGACGGGCAGTGTCAAGTTTGCCACTGAGATGGAATTAGGAGAGTCCAAATTGTAGAATTCAAGTTATATGTTATTACTTTCAAGAATGTCTGTATTATTAGCTAAAGTATAAATTGGCAACTAAGAAGCAAAGTGATATAAAAATGATGACAAATCAGGCCAGGCGTGGTGGCTCATGCCTGTAATCTCAACACTTTTGGGGGCCAAGGTGGGCAGATCACTTGAGGTCAGGAGTTCAAGACCAGCCTGACCAACATGGTAAAACCCCATTTCTACTAAAAATACAAAAATTAGCTGGGCATGATGGCAGGCACCTGTAGTACCAGCTACTCGGGGCTGAGGCAGTAGAATCGCTTGAACCCAGGAGGTGGAGGTTGCAGTGAGCTCAGATTGTACCATTGCACTCCAGTCTGGGCAAGAGAGTGAGATTTCATCTCAAAAAAAAAAAAAAAAAAAAAGACAAATTAGAAATGTGTACTTGGCTTTGTTACCTACGGTATTAGTATATCAATTGCATGGAAGTTTCAAGGTACTCTGGTTGTGTTAAGCTCTTCACTGGGTACAGGTCACTAGTATTAAGCTCAGGTTATTTGAATGCATTCCACGGTAGTGATGACAATTCTTCAGGCTAGTGTGTGTGTTCACCTTGTCACTCCCACTGCTAGACTAATCTCAGACCTTCACTCAAAGACGCATCACGCTAAAGATTATTTGCTTTTTTGTGTTTAATTAAGCAATGGTATAAACCAGCTTGACTCTCCCCAAACAGTTTTTTTGTACTACAAAGAAGTTTATGAAGCATAGGAACGTGAATTGATATATATATGAGATTCTAACCTAGTTCCAACATTTTTTCATTGTGTAATTGAAATCATACACAAGCCATTTAGCCTGTTTTCTTATCTAAAAAAAAAAAAAAATGAAGGAAGGGGTATTAAAAGGAGTGATCAAATTTTAACATTCTCTTTAATTCATTTTTAATTTTACTTTTTTCATGTATTGCACACTTACTATGTGGTACTGTGCTATAGAGGCTTTAATATTTACAAAAACACTGTGGACGTTGCTTCAGATGAATATAGGTAGTGGAACGGCAGAACTAGTATTCAAAGCCAGGTCTGATGAATCCAAAAACAAACCCCCATTACTCCCGTTTTCTGGGATATACTTACTCTACCCAGATGCTCTGGCTTTTGTAATGGCTATGTAAATAACATAGTTTTATGTTTGGTTACTTTCCTATGTAATGTCTACTTATATATCTGTATCTATCTCTTGCCTTATTTCCAAAGGTAAACTATATGTCTAGATGTGGGCATAAATAACCTACTATTCCAAATTACTGTTCAAATTTCTTTAAGTCAGTGATAATATTTGTTTGGACATTAATCGTGAAGTTCCCTGTGGGTAGTAGGTAAACCTTTAACAGAATGTTAATATTTGTATTCTTTATAAGAATTTTTGGCTGTTACTTATTTACAGCAATATGTCATTCTAATTAGACATTTACTAAACTTTCTCTTGAAAATGATGCCCAACAAAGAACATTAGAAGGCACATAAGCTTAGCTGGTCTCTGCCACTAAGACCAGCCAACAGAAGCTTGATTTATTCAAACTTTGCATTTTAGCATATTTTATCTTGGAAAATTCAATTGTGTTGTTTTTTTGTTTTTGTTGGTATTGAATAGACTTTCAGAAATCCAATTGTTGAGTAAATCTTCTTGATTTTCTAACCTTTCTTTAGATGTTACCCTGTGTGAGGAGGCATTCTTCAGGTTTGCTGTTCCTACAAAGTTTACACCTAACTGGCTTAGTGTCTTGGTAGACAATTTGCCTGGCACCAAAGTAAATGCAGAGAGTGTAGAGAGGATAAAACGGCGACACAGCTCACAGGAACAGACTTTCCAGCTGCTGAAGTTGTGGAAACATCAAAACAAAGACCAAGATATAGTCAAGAAGATCATCCAAGGTATGATAATCTAAAATAAAAAGATCAATCTGAAAAAGTTTCCACCAACTGATAATGTAGATGTGATTCCAAAAATAGTTATACAAGGTTTTGTTCTCACCCCTGCTCCTCAGTTTCCTTGTAAAGTATGTTGAACACTCTAAGAGAAGAGAAATGCATTTGAAGGCAGGACTATATCTCAGGGAATCTGCTTTCAGATCCCTTAACTCTTCTGTAAGCCGTCCCTCTAGACTACCAAGGAGAAGTTCTATAACAACTTTGAATCTTACATTGCATCTCTACCAAGCAGCTCAGTCGTATTCACTTGGTAATTTTCTCCAGGTAGGCTCTAGGTAGCTTGCAAATATCCTCTTATTAATCCTCATGATATGGCCTGTATTAAAATTATTTTAATAGCATATGTTATGAGAATTAATGAGATAAAGTCTGAAAGATGAGACTCTTGTAGGAAAAAGCTAGTTAAAGCAAAACATTCTCACATTTTATAGGTTTATATAAAGATTCTCCTTTAGAAATGGTGAGAGAGAGAAATAAAGAGAGATAGGGAGAGAAGTGGGAAAGAATCTGAAGAAAAGCAGTTTCATCCAGTGTGGACTGTAAGTTTTAGGACACATGACGGAAAGAGTTCTAACTTCAGTAAGCACTGGGAGGACATGCTAGAAGAAAAAGGAGGGAGGGTTTCCATAATGCAGACAGGGTCAATGAGAAATTCATTCTGGTCCTCACCGGTAGTTAAGTGACTGTATAGTCTTGCACTACCCTACAAAACTTCAAGTGTCTGAAACCGAGGTAACAGATTTCAGGATACCAACATCTTTGAGAGCTGAATGCTTTTGTTTATGCAAAGAGTAAATTTTTATTGTTTTAGGCCAACCAAAAGAATTCTTTGAACGTATAATTAGCCCTGAAGCCAAAAGAAAAGAGAAAATCAGAGACTGTTTGAATTGGAAGCGACCAAATTCCCTATTATATAAATGAGGACATTTTAACCCAGAAAGATGAACTGATTTGCCTTAGGGCTCACAGATACTAAATGACTCACGTCATTAATAGAAATGTTAGTTCCTCCCTCTTAGGTTTGTACCCTAGCTTATTACTGAAATATTCTCTAGGCTGTGTGTCTCCTTTAGTTCCTTGACCTCATGTCTTTGGGTTTTCAGATATCCTCCTCATGGAGGTAGTCTTCTGGTGCTATGTGTATTCTTTAAGGATTAGTTAGAGCAATGAACTTATCAACTAGCGCCTACGAATGAAACTTTATATTACGAAGTAGCTAACTTGAATACTTTCCTTTTTTTCTGAAATGTTATGGTTTTAATTTCTCAAACTTTTTCTTAGAAAACTGAGAGTGATGTATCTTATTTTCTACTGTTAATTTTCAAACTCAGGGGCTTCTTCCAAAGTTTCATTGGATGCCAAGAATATATAGCATATTATCCTATTATAACAAAAAATATTTATCTCAGTTCTTAGAAATAAATGGTGTCACTTAACCCCCTCTCAAAAAAAGAAAAGGTTATCATTAAAATATAATTATGAGATTCTGTGAGAAACTTTTGCCTCAGGCTGGTTTTATGATGGCATTGGATGAATATAAATGATGTGAGTACTTCTTTGGGCTTTTGCTTTATGCAGATATTGACCTCTGTGAAAACAGTGTGCAGCGGCACATTGGACATGCTAACCTCACCTTCGAGCAGCTTCGTAGCTTGATGGAAAGCTTACCTGGAAAGAAAGTGGGAGCAGAAGACATCGAAAAAACAACAAAGGCATGCAAACCCAGTGACCAGATCCTGAAGCTGCTCAGCTTGTGGAGAATAAAAAATGGCGACCAAGACACCTTGAAGGGCCTAATGCACGCACTAAAGCACTCGAAGACGTACCACTTTCCCAAAACTGTCACTCAGAGTCTGAAGAAGACCATCCGGTTCCTTCACAGCTTCACAATGTACAAATTGTATCAGAAGTTATTTTTAGAAATGATAGGGAACCAGGTCCAATCAGTAAAAATAAGCTGCTTATAACTGGAAATGGCCAGTGAGCTGTTTCCTCACAATTGGCCAGATCCCATAGATGAGTAAACCGTTTCTCAGGCACTTGAGGCGTTCGGTGATATCTTTCTCATTACCAATGACTAATTTTGCCACAGGGTACTAAAAGAAACTATGATGTGGAGAAAGAACTAACATCTCCTCCAATAACCCCCAAATGGTTAATCCAACTGTCAGATCTGGTCCGTTATCTACTGACTATATTTTGCCTTATTACTGCTTGCAGTAATTCAACTGGAAATTAAAAAAAAAAAAAACTAGACTCCATTGTGCCTTACTAAATATGGGAATGTCTAACTTAAATAGCTTTGAGAGTTCAGCTATGCTAGAGGCTTTTATTAGAAAGCCATATTTTTTTTTCCGTAAAAGTTACTAATATATCTGTAACACTATTACAGTATTGCTATTTATATTCATTCAGATACAAGATTTGTACATATCCTATAAAGAAATGGTATGACTTAATTTTAGAAAGAAAAAATTATATTCTGTTTATTATGACAAATGAAAGAGATAAAAAATATATTTTTAATGGAAAGTTTGTAGCATTTTTCTAATAGGTACTGCCATTTTTTTCTGTGTGGAGTATTTTTATAATTTTATCTGTATAAGCTGTAATATCATTTTATAGAAAATGCATTATTTAGTCAATTGTTTAATGTTAGAAAACATATGAAATATAAATTATCTGAATATTAGATGCTCTGAGAAATTGAATGTACCTTATTTAAAAGATTTTATGGTTTTATAACTATATAAATGACATTATTAAAGTTTTCAAATTATTTTTTACTGCTTTTTCTATTGCTTTTATTTGAATGGGACATTAATGGGTCTGAGCTTTCATAATATCCCTGTTATCACCAGGAACATCTGGGAAGTGTTAAACATGCAGATTCCTGGACCAATTTGTTGAAAAACTCTGGCAATGAGAACAGAAACTTGCATTTTTAACAAGTTCCAAAGTAATTCGTATTACAATAAAATTGGAGTACTTCTGAAGTCAGCCTTAGATTACAGATAGTGCAAGCCACTTATAACTGCTGCCACTAACCCTGAGACACCAAGCTATGTAAGCTATTTTGGTAGCAAATAAGAGAAACTAGCACTATTAAGTTTAAGAAAAAAAAATAATAATTGGAAGAGTAGTATATTGACTGAGTTGAATGGTGGTCGCCCAAAAGATATTTTCAAAATTCGCAGAAGCTGTGAACATTTCCTTATTTAGAACAAGTGTCATTGTAATTAAGTTGAAGATCTTTAGATGAAGAAAGCATTTTGGGTTATTCAGGTGGGCCATAAATCCAATGACAAGTGTCTTTATGAGACACACAGAGTAGACAAACAGAAGAGAAGATGAAGTGAAGACAGAGGCGGAGGTGGAAGTCATATAGCTGTAAGTCAAGGAAGCTAACAGCAGCCAGTAACGGGCTGCCCTCACTCTGCTGGAGCCTCTGTAGGGAGTGGGGTTCTGCTGACATCTGGATTTTGCAATTCTGGCCACCAGAACTGTCAGATAATAACTTTCTATTGTTTGAAACCATGTGGTCTGTGGTAATTTGCTGCAGCAGCCACAGGACACTAACAAAGATGGCATCCAAGCTTTAAAAAGAGCAGAATCAATTTTTGTGTGTGGCAGGGGGCCGGGGCATGTTGGCTCAAAATTTTTTACTTTCAGAGCTGGCAACAGTTGCTTAGCAATGCTAGCTAAGCTGATACAATCTGAAGGCCATCCCACCTTTATCTTTAGGCATTTGGCCAGCAGATCCTCTTGCAAACAAGATCACAGACCATTTGGGATCTGTCTCAAGAAGTGTGTGGGAAGAGGTCCTCTCCCCCATATACTTTTCCAAACAAGATTGCTTTATAGCCAAATGCAACTCAAACCCATAATATAGCAATTAGTCATCTTCAATATCACCGGTTCCCCCTACCCCTAGAAGAGGAAGTTGAAGTAAGAGGGGAGAGACTGTTATAAGAAAAACCTAGCTATGCCTCAATGAGGCAATGATGGTAAGGAGGCTGGCACCAGAGGATGGAGACGAGTAGGTGCAAAACAGGCCTCTCTAGAACTCTGGGTCCTTTGGGGCAGAAGGTCCAACTCTTCCTCCTAGTCAAACATCTTTGTATCTTTTAGTTCCAAATTTCCCAGGAAGGAGACTCTAACAATCTTAGGTTGATTGATGTAAAGACATGGCCATTGAGTGTCTGTCATTTATCAGTTGTACTTCCCGAGAAGAAGATATCATTGTGAATGGGGCCCAGAAATTACTTCCTATCCATTCCTAGTGTATTATCGCCTTCCTCACTTTACTATGACTTAGAATTTAGAGTTGACACAGACCATCCCTGTGAAAGCAGATTTGTGAAATTAGATCAGTTATGGCCACCTTGATAGAAGAGTATGTCTAGGTAAATATCACAGACTCATAAACCTGGAAAACTTAAAAGTGAAAGTGAAGTCAAGAGGCTCCAACCTGGGTAACAGGCCTCCCAATGTTGCAATACTGGACATGACAAAAGTGGTGGAAATTACATGCTGATAGTAGAAGCAGAAGGCCAAGAGTTAACTATTAGGCCTCATTTTCCCTTCAGCAGCTCTAGTTCTTCCCTCAAAGTTCTTTGCAGAAAATGAAATGGCCTACGCAACTCCACAAAGTTTAAGAAAAGTTTGAAAATTCATGGCATCAAGGCTAAATTATTCAAATGCTTATTTGATCAGCCTCCCTGGCTGCTCCTTTGGGTTCAGTTTACCTTCAACTTCTCTTCCTAGGGAGATAAAATTTGTAAATATCATACCAGTGCTTTTTTTTTTTGAGATAGAGTCTTGTTCTGTCACCAGGTTGGAGTGCAGTAGCACGATCTTGGCTCACTT
This sequence comes from Trachypithecus francoisi, assembly GCF_009764315.1. Lineage (NCBI taxonomy): Eukaryota > Metazoa > Chordata > Mammalia > Primates > Cercopithecidae > Trachypithecus > Trachypithecus francoisi. The sequence continues at coordinate 73,655,731 of NW_022681472.1, read as the reverse complement.
CAACTTCCGCCTCCCAGGTTCAAGTGATTCTCCTGCCTCAGCCTCCTGAGTAGCTGGGACTACAGGCACGTGCAACCACACCTGGCTAATTTCTTGTATTTTAGTAGAGACGGGGTTTCACCACGTTGGCCAGGATGGTCTCGATCTCCTGACCTCGTGATTTGTCCGCCTCGGCCTCCCAAAGTGCTGGGATTATAGGCGTGAGTCACCATGCCGGGCCTCTATCTTTTTTTTTTAATTTAATTCTGGATTCATTTTGGATTTACAGAATGACTGAAAAGATACTAAGTAGTTTTCTAGTATATGCTTCACCTGGCCTCCTCTAAAATTATCATTTTTCATAACCATTATTCACTTATTAAAAAAAAATCTTAGTCTGATACTATTAACTAAACTGCTAACTTTACTGAGATTTTCCCAGTGTTTCCAGTGGTGTTCGTCTTCTGTTTTAAGACCAAATAAAGAGCCCATGTTGCATTTCGTTATCATCTCTTCTTAGTCTCCTGTGATCTGTGACAGTTTTTCAGTCCATGTTGTCTTTCCTCAACTTGGCACTTTTTGAAGAGAAGCGGTCAGTTCTTTTGTAAAATATCCTTCAATTTTTGTTTGTGTGTGTGTGTGTGTGTGTGTGTTTTTATTTCCTGATTTTATTTTATTTTATTTTTTAAAATTTTTTTATTATACTTTAAGTTCTAGGGTACATGTGCATAACGTGCAGGTTTGTTACATATGTATACTTGTGCCATGTTGGTGTGCTGCACCCATCAACTCGTCAGCACCCATCAATTCCTCATTTATATCAGGTATAACTCCCAGTGCAATCCCTCCCCCCTCCCCCCTCCCCATGATAGGCCCCGATGTGTGATGTTCCCCTTCCCGAGTCCAAGTGATCTCATTGTTCAGTTCCCACCTATGAGTGAGAACATGTGGTGTTTGGTTTTCTGTTCTTGTGATAGTTTGCTAAGAATGATGGTTTCCAGCTGCATCCACGTTCCTACAAAGGACGCAAACTCATCCTTTTTTATGGCTGCATAGTATTCCATGGTGTATATGGGCCACATTTTCTTAATCCAGTCTGTCACAGATGGACATTTGGGTTGATTCCAAGACTTTGCTATCGTAAATAGTGCCGCAATAAACATACATGTGCATGTGTCTTTATAGCAGCATGATTTATAATCCTTTGGGTATATACCCAGTAGTGGGATGGCTGGGTCATATGGTACATCTAGTTCTAGATCCTTGAGGAATCACCATACTGCTTTCCATAATGGTTGAACTAGTTTACAATCCCACCAACAGTGTAAAAGTGTTCCTATTTCTCCACATCCTCTCCAGCACCTGTTGTTTCCTGACTTCTTAATGATTGCCATTCTAACTGGTGTGAGATGGTATCTCATTGTGGTTTTGATTTGCATTTCTCTGATGGCCAGTGATGATGAGCATTTTTTCATGTGTCTGTTGGCTGTATGAATGTCTTCTTTTGAGAAATGTCTGTTCATGTCCTTTGCCCACTTTTTGATGGGGTTGTTTGTTTTTTCTTGTAAATTTGTTTGAGTTCTTTGTAGATTCTGGATATTAGCCCTTTGTCAGATGAGTAGATTGCAAAAATGTTCTCCCATTCTGTAGGTTGCCTGTGCACTCTGATGGTAGTTTCTTTTGCTGTGCAGAAGCTCTTTAGTTTAATTAGATCCCATTTGTCAATTTTGGCTTTTGCTGCCGTTGTTTTTGGTGTTTTAGACATGAAGTCCTTGCCCACGCCTATGTCCTGAATGGTGCTACCTAGGTTTTCTTCTAGGGTTTTTATGGTATTAGGTCTAACATTCATGAATAGATTGAGATTATGAGTTTGGGAAAGAATATTTTGAAATCCATAACTCTTCTCATTGCATCCGATCAGGGGCCGATCGTATCAGCATGACTAATTACTGTTAATGTGAATTTAAACGTGATGACTTGGTTAAAATGGCTTTGCCAGGTTTTTCCACTGTAAAGTTACTATTTTTCCCTTTGTATACTCTATTCATTAGAATTATTTGTTAGATCATTAGATCTAGCCCACACTCAAGGAAAGGAGAATTAAACTCTTCATGTTGGAGAAAGAGATATCAAGGAATTTGCGTTAATGTATTGAAACTACCACAGATTTAGTCACTTTAGGGAAGAGAGTCTTGGAGGCTCTGAAAATACCATTTCTCCTTAAAGATTCTTCTACTAATTTTAGCATTCATCAATCAATCTTGCCTGCAGCAACTGTTATTGTGAATTTCTAATGGGGATTTTCTTATTTCCCTCATGCCCCCTACATTTAAGTGCTTTCATTCTCTTCCTCCTATTTGTGTCAATCATTTATTTATATGCTTATGGACTCAAGAATATTAATGTTATTCTTTGGATTACATTCCAATAATATCACTATTTATGTTGCTCAAATTGTTTCAGCTTTGGCCATTGACTCTTGTGCCCTTTCAACATGGCCCTCCCCATCCTTATTTTCTTGGGCATTTCGTGTTTTCTGACACTAGTAGATTCTCCATGCTTATCTTGCACTTCTTCTTCCCCAACTCTAGAACCAGACATTTTTCTTTTCATTCTAAAATGGTATTTAAAAAACCACAATCCAGGTGCTAGGTGTGCTCTTTGCTACTGAGGTATCACTGCTTCTAGGCCATCTCAGTAGACAGAGCTAATAAATAATATATATGTTAACCCATGTATGTTTACACATACTTATTTCTATATCTATATACATATATATTCTATGTAATACACACAGCTATATAAGTCACTGGGTTCATTCCAGCCTTCACTCTCCTTCCCCCTGATATTTTGTGACATCCTTCTGAGAGTGAGTAACATGGCTCACATTATATGTAATTTATTTATTTGTTAACCACAGATGCATGTAAAGTATATTCAGATTTTCTAGCAGGTATCTCTGTGAGAAACAAATTTATCAACTAGAAAACAGTATTATTTTACAGTTCTTTTCATCTTCAGCATGACAGTATGCATTCAAAACGTTTTTCAAAGTCACTTGGACCAGCTCTTTTGTCCTCACCCCTTCTGTGAAGTTATGTCATATATTGAAATAGTTATACTTAATTCTTACAGTCTACATTCTATCCTGGAGAATCCACCTATAACCTGAATGATTTTTTAAATTTGCATACAATTAAATACTTTTTGTGGCAAACCAATGGTTTTGACAACAGCATAAAATTATGTATTCTCCAACATATTGCCATACATCACAGTTCCATTACCCTAACAAGGTCTCTGGGTAGTTCCTTTGTAGTTAGTCTGTGCCCCCCTATCAACTTCTAGCAACCACTGAACTGTTTCCCATTCTTATAATTTTGCCTTTTCTAAAATGTTACATAAACTGGATCATACAATATATTGCCTTTTTTTGTGACTGTTTTCACATAGCAAAATGCATTAGAGATTCCATTTATATTGCTATGTGAATTAATAGTTTGCTCTTTTGTCTTTCTGAGTAACATTCCATTAGATGACCATTGTTTTCGAACCTCATTTTGTCAGGTTTTATTATTTATTTTTTAGCCATTCTTACATTGTTTCGTGGGATCTTATTGTGCTCCTAATTTGCATCTGTCTAATGACTAATTGAATTAGTTTACTGGGGCTGCCATAATAAAATGCCACAGACTGGGTGCGAAACAACAGAAATTTACTTCCCACATTTCTGGAGGCCAGAAGTTCAAGGTCAAGTTTCCTTTAGGCTTGGTTTCTGGCAGAGCCTCTTTTCCTGGTTTATAGATGGCTGCCTTTGCATTGTGTCTGCCCATGGCCTTTCCTCTGTGCACATGCAGAGGGAGATCTGTCATGTCTCTTTCTTGTAAGAGCACCAGTACTATGTGATTAGGATCTCACCCTTATGACTTTGCTTAAAATTAATTATCTCCATATAACCTCCATCTCCAAATACATGATGAGGGTTAGGGCTTTAACATATAAATATTGAGGACAGTTTATTATATAATACTAATAATGTTGAGCATCTTTCCATGTTTATTTGCCATCTATATATCTTCTTTGGTGAAATGTCAGTCAAGATCTTTTGCCCATTTTTTAAGTTATATTGTTTATTTTCTTCTAATTGTTGAGTTTTAAGAGTACTTTGCATATTCTGGGTACAAGACCTTTTTCAAGTGTGCAATTAACAAACACAGTTGCTTAATCTGGGGCTTACCTTTTAATACTCTTACTGTGTGTTCTACAGAGCAAAAGTTTTAGATGTTGGTACAGTTGATCTTTCTCTTTTAATGAATTGTGCTTTTGGTGTCATATATACATACTCATCAGCAGACCCACAGATTTCCTTCTGTTTTTTCATAGCTTCACATTTCAAATATAGGTATAGCATCTTTTTTGAGTTAATTTTTGTACAATATATGTTGAAATTCTTCTCTTTTCTTTTTGCACATGGATGGCCCATTGTTCCAGTGTGATTTGTTGAAAAGGTTAGCATTTCTTCTTTGAATTACCTTTGCATTTTTGTCAAAAATTGGTTGAAATGTTTGTGCGGGTATATTTCTGGGTTTTGTATTCCATTAACTTAGTAAGTCTATATTTTTCACCAATGCCACACTATCTTAATGACACTTGCTTTATAGTAAGTCTTGAAGGTATTTAGTGGTTGCTTGGTTACTTGGGAATGTGTTGTTTTTTCTTGCCTTTTAGTATGCCTCATAATTTTGTTGTTGTTGTTGTTAAAAGTTTGGCAGGTTAGGAAAGTCTGGGAGATGTTTTTTATACCTGGCAATGGGCATGCCTTTCTTTCCTCCTTCTAGAACCTTAATGGAGGGCTTTGCCTTAATCCAAGTGAAAATTGGACAGGTTTTATGATTTTGTTGTTGTTGCTATGGTTATACTCAGTGAACTACAGATTTCAAATTCCTATACACAACTTATTTCTAGGGCGGTGGATATATACCAGAGCAATGTTTGCTTGATTCTGAGTTTTAGGTCTACCTTTGAACTGTGCATCAGAGGTTCTCTTTGTACATTCTTGTTCTTCTATCCCTCTCTCAATGGCATTATGCTGTTACTTGTTATTTGAAGCTTCTTAACTTCACAGTAAAGGGTGTTAGGTACAGTCTCTGTTGTTCTCATTAAGGTTAAGTATATCTGTTTCCCTGGGGTGCGTGGCCTTTTCAGCTCTCCTGCCTTTCTCTTGGCTATATTTGTGGGCTCCGCACTTAATCTAGCCGCTCTTCCTAGGAATACACTTCTATTTCCTCCATCCTGTTCCCTTTCCTCAGCTGCAATGAGTGGTCACCAATATCCTAAAGTCAGTAGTTTGCTTTCCCTCCAGAAACACTTTCGAGTGATATTTGTTGCTCTCATGCAGGGTGACTGCTCTCCAAGACTGCATGACTCTTTCTGATCTTTATTTTGAGTGCTTAATGGGTTAATGGAGAAAGATCCCGCAAAAGGCTACAGATTCCCACATTTTTTCTAATACCCAGGGATATCTATGCTGTTCCACCAACCCATACTAGGTCTATATTGATTTTTCAGCTAGTCTACTGAATTCTTCCTACTGGTGTCAAGTTGTATCAACCTCAGATAGGTACACATTTTTACCTCCTCTCTCCCCAGAGTCACTGTCCCATAGATTTGGGGCCTGTTATTTGTTCTGTGACCTCAGTTCTCCAATGAGTTTTTGAAAGTCATGATTTTGAACTTGAATTTGATTTTTTCTGTCATTAGTTTTGGAACATCACTAATATTTGCTGTCTACGCTTTCCAGTTTTATACATACCAGGGTGGGAGCCAGAACTTATCAAGTCAATTTCATTGTTTAAAGACTTGATGTAAAAGATTGATTTGGAGTTAAAATTATTTCCATGAGTCCAGATCTACTGTGTCCTCTTGTTCATCTAGAAACCTATGCAAGTTGTGAAATATTTTGTGGATTAATATTACAGTCTAAAATATCAAAACTAAGAAACAATATTGAAGTCTTTCTTCTAGATGTGTTAGCAAAACATTTTATGAAGTCCACTATTTTTATTTGTTATTTTCATTATCTTATTCAATAGACTATCTTCAGTTTTTGATTCATACATTGAAAATCTCATTTGTTAATTATTGAAAAGAAAAGGTTTTTTGAGTATTCAAGACAATATAGTTCTAAGCAAGAGATACAGTTGCAAACCACTACTACATTCAAGAGCATTGAGTTTTAGGTTGCTTTAATTTGTAATGTGTAAAATTATTCTCAAACAGAAGTTATTTACAAATGGGTATAGAGATGATTTTGTGTGTGTGAGAGCGAGAGAGTGAGTGCTCTGATAGGAGAGAATTCTAAGACCTTCTTTACCAATGTGGAGCTCGATAGCCCTGGAAATATCTCCTTTCTAAAATACTTAGTACCTTCAGAGTTGTTTCCTGAATTAATACCTAAACTCAATCTGAGGGACAAACTTGTACTATTCTCTTACCTTGATCAAGGGTTCCCAATGGCTACTATTTGTTCAATTAGTGTAATTCCAATTGTTCGTGTTGAATACAACTATGCTCCAATTTTTATGGCTTCCTTGCTGTTATGTTTCAAATTTCTCTTTCCTAAACTAGGAAATTATAAAACAGGGATTTAACCTTAATAATAGCCAGCAGTAATTCTCTCTCTACCTGAGTTTAAATATATCTGTTCTGAAGATGGTTATAATCTAGCTGGGGAAACAGGATATACACATGAGAGAATGTTTACTAATACCAGATGGTATGTGCTTAGTGCCAATTGAGTTGTATAAACAGGGCACAGTCATCAAATGTCATCTCTGAACCTTAGGACAGACCAAGAAGCAGTAACTTCAGCTAGGTTTTGTAGGAAAAATATATATAACATGTTGGGGAAACACTGGTTAGATCCATGTGGTTTGTGTAAAAATTCAATAAGGGCTGGGTGCAGTGGCTCACGTCTGTAATCCCAGCACTTTGGGAAGCCGAGATGGGTGGATCACGAGGTCAGGAGTTGGAAACCAGCCTGGCCAACATGGTGAAACCCCGTCTCTACTAAAAATACAAAAATTGGCTGGGCGTGGTGGTAGGTGCCTGTAATCCCAGCTACTTGGGAGTCTGAGGCAGGATAATCACTTGAACCCAGGAGGCGGAAGTTGCAGTTAGCCGAGATCACACCATTGTACTCCAGCCTGGGCGACAAGAGCAAAACTCTGTCTCAAAAAGAAAAAAAAAAAAAAATTCAATGACTAGTATAAAATAAGCTTGTAGAAGCTGATTGATAATACACTGCGGGTTGTAGTAGATAAAAGTAATTTCTTTATCTATCCAGAAACCTTCATTTCTGTTTGCTAAATACCTTTGTCTTTTAATAAACTGCTCTCTCACATCCTTTCAACTTAACCATATATTTCCAATGGGGACTGATAATTCTCAACTTTTCCCCAACTCTAACCCAAGATATTCAATCAGAGACCTTTCTTAGGATCTGTACATTTGGAATTACTTAAAAATGATTTTTTTTCTGTTTAATGAAAAGATGTAAAGATGTTCAACCTAAAGATGCCAGAGCCAAAGAGAGAGAAATCTGAAACTAGGGAGAAGAGACAGGCAAAGAATCCTAATGTTCAGGCCCTTGGTTCTAGCCATATCTTTTCTTCCACATTTTTAGTTTTGTGAATCATTTTGAATTTGCCTTTTTACCCAAGATGATTTCTGTCCCTCTCTTGTAAACAAGAGTCTTGACTAATATACGGAGTACATAAGAAGGCCTTGAATGTCAGACACAGATCTTTGGGTTTGAGGAGTTAACTGTCATGATTTGTGAGGTGCTATCCACCTGAGAATCTTTAATTCTATAATATTTATCTATAAACACAATGGGAACTATTGAAGTTGATATTAGTTGTAAAGCAGCTTTTCTGAAAGATTTTTTTGGCACAGGGGTGGCGAAGGATCGGAGCAGAAATAAGCTGGAGACAATTAAAACAGGTGGTTGACTATTAGAGCTGTCATGAGTAAACAGACAACTCAGACTGGAGGTGGAAGCACAGAGTGGAAAGGAAGGGTCAGATTAAACAGCCATTAATCTTTCCAGAAGAGTCATAAGAGGAGCAATTTCATCACTGGGCATTTGGTTGTGACTAATGGATTGAGACTTCTGTCTTTTTCCAAGTATTTAATAGAAAATAAATCTTCCATTTCCTTGTGTTTTCTTGAGTCTTTTCCCAGGGAAATATACCTCATCTTTTGAAACACAAAGGCTTAAGTCATATTTCCACAAAAATCCTTCTAACTAAAACAAAGATGTCTTCCAAATTGACATTTCTATAGCAATTTTGGTCTTTTATGACTCATTGACTTCAGACATTTCAAGGTAAACAGGGCAAATCATGCATAAAACCTGTATCATTTTCATGGAATCATAGGTTTCTAAGAGATAATGAGGTCATCTGTTCATTTCTCCTACTTTGCTCCAGCCATACCCAAAACCATCTTGGAGGGTGGTAACTTTGGATTTAACAATTTTAAATATCTTATTACTATATTGATTCCATACACACACACACAAGCACATAGATGTGCACAGAGAGAGAGACAGACAGAGAGAGAGAAACAGCGTGTGTGCTGGTGGAACCCATAGCTCTTACTCTGGAATTGGGACTGGGAGAAAATGGCTTCCTAACTAGCAAAAACTTCCACTCTCTTGAAATTTTACAGTATGGCAGGGGAGATGTTAGCCCAGTTCTAGGTAAAACTAGCCCAGTGTTTTTCAAACTTAACTGATCATATGAACCATTTGGGATGTTTGTTCAAGAGGTTACTAATTTGTCTTCCAAGCTGATTTTGATTCTGTGGGTCAGAAGTGGGTTGCTGGGATTCTCACTGGGCAATTTCAGGAACTATCATTTTGCATTATCTTTAAGGATCCAGATAAATCTGCAAGAAATTAAATTACACATCTAGCAGTAGAACTTAGAACCCATTAGTCCAACTAAGATTCACTTAACTCTGCATTTCTCTTAATAAAGGTGGTGAAAAACTAGTCTTTCCTATTTGGGTGTATGCATCTATTGTTGCACTTTATAATCTGACATTGTACTTATCAGTTTACCTGATACTATGTTATTTCCATTACCATACTTTTGGTATTTAACCAAAAGTTAAATATACCAACAGTATATGGTATATAACTTTGATTAAATGCCAAGGTTACCACTGGTATATAACCATTATCATACTTTTGGTATGGTAATGAAAATAATCATCATCACATCATTTATTCAATGCTTTCCTTGTAGCCCCATATTCTGGGCCCAGCTAGATTCCTAGAAAGCAATGTTTTATAAAGTCAAAAAATAAGAGATTACCGATTCATCTTGTACTGATTTGCTATTGCTCCCTCATTGACTTTGGTACTCACAGTAAATGTCATTTATTGAGAACTTGCAAGGAGCACAGCCCTACACTTAAGACAATTATAGACATCATCTCATTAAATCTCAATGACCCAATTAGCTGACTCTCCCTGACCTCCACTGCTCATTTATTACATCATTATCACTTCATTAAATCCTAACAGCTTCAGCAGCTGACTTCCCCTGACATCCACCACCCATTTATTGGGACTTGTACACCTGTTTACTGCTTAGACTGGGCACATTTGCCTAATCTCTTAGTCTCAACCATCTCAAGTTTTATACATACTACCAATTAACTATTTTGATTATACCTTTGGATTTAAGCTTCAGAAATCAAGTATAACCCCTGAAATGTGAAGACATCAAGAGTCAAAAGAGAAAAAGTAAAAATTCTGAAAAACAGAAATCTACTAGCCAGGAATCCAGGAGTAATGGTTTTAAATGTAATATAAATTTGCTATTTGTGGGGTCTGGGTCAGATTTTTCTCTCTAGCCAAAAGAATATATCACTCAAAAGGATATGCCTTGGATGGTGACAAGACGTTCTCTGCCATTAAGCACTTGTGGCAAGGAAAGTCTCCAGGATTTGCTTATTAAGAGGAGATGGCAAAAGAAGCAAATCTTGCTGAAACCTCCAGAATAAATTTCAGTTAAACCCAAACCCTGAATTTGAAACTAGGTATTAAACAGCAACAACAACAACAAAAAACCTTAAAGCCAGCAGACTGGCACTTTGGTGTATCTAGTACTATATTATTTACAAACAATTTGAAAATAAGCTCTGTTGACTAAGCTATATTTAAAGAATAAAAAATGTCATAATAAATTGTCTAGAAAAAATAAAATCGGATAGAGTCTGAGAATAAAAAGAAAACAGGAGCAGATTCCACCTAGAAATAAGTTACAGTCTTTCAAAAACGGCTTCAGAGTAAGACATTTGATTTCAAATCCTGTCTCTTAACTAGTACGGCTTGGGCAGGTCACTTGATTACTTTGGGGCTCAGTCTCCCTATCTGCCTAATAGGTGGAATAAAACCTCAAAAGCCTATTTGGACATTCCCTACAAGTTTCTATCACAGTATTTTATAGTTAAAGCATGTATTAACATTTCTTCATGAGAGATAAATTCACAAAAGAGATGGTGCCCAACCATTTCATGTAATCATTTTGAGGGTGATGATTCAGGAACATTCCTCAAGATAACTATGCCAGTTATTTGGTTCACAGCTGTAACCACCTCACCACAAAGTGGAAGAAAGGCAAGTAAGGAGAGGAAAGCTGAGGATACAAGGACAAATCCAAGGGCCTGGCTGTCGTTCTGGGCTTCAGACTTGTTTGGTCTCTTTGGAGAAATCACTTACGTATATAGTATGACTCTTGCAATGGTGCCATTGAGATCATTCACAAAACACCTGTAGCTCAGCTAGTCAGTAACAAATGTGGTGCCAAGCTGATACAGGAACTGCAGAGATGTTTTCTCTTCACATGCATGGCAGAGATTACAAATTCTTCAATTATTGTAAAACTCTTCTTAGAACAAAATTCTCTAACAGCCACCGACTTTTGAGAGGATGAGTTAGCATATCCCCCAAAGTCAGAGAGTTCACTGAAAGCTCAGTGAAGCCACATCAATCACTTTGACTCCCTTCTGATAAATCTGGATAAAAGAATCTCTCTCAGAAAGAACCATTGCAATTGGAAATAATCTTAAAGGACAGCAGAAAATAACATTCTTTGTGCATCTCTTATGTACCAAGAGCTTAACTTTTTATGTTCATCCTCTTAACAGCTTTACAAATTAGGCATTAATATTCCCATTTTAGGATAAGTGGCTACGATCCAAAAAGAATAAGTTATATGCCCGCTATTTCACAGCAAGTAACTGACAAAGAATCTGAACTCAATTCTGTCTTTTAAACCCCTGATATTTCATTCCATCACACTGGGCCAAAAAGTCATTGGGGAAGTCAGAGAGAGGTCAATCAGAAATCAAGAAGTGAATATTTAAAAGTTGCATTTAATTTTCTCTGATTTTTTTTGCCTCAGTATTAAGTGGAAACTGGTTTCACATAACTGTATTTTGCCCACAGACAGGAATTAACGTCATCTTAACGTCCACCTATTCTGTTTGCACCCCGAAGTGAGTGAACTAAAATTTAATTGACAGTAACTAGTCAGAGTATGCGCAGATCTCCCAGGTAAGGGCAAAATTCTTCACAGGACTGCCCGCACTTCAGATGCCAGCCACAGGTTTCAGAAGGTCCCCTGGCCACCACAGTTTTGACTGGCCACAAATTGGGGGTTCTCACAATTCCATCAGGTTTGATAATTCATGAGAACGACTTACAGACTTCAGAACAGCATTATACTTGTGATTACAATTCTATTATAAAGGATATCCATAGCGGTAAGATCCGGGAGGCTCCCAAATGTAAAGCTTCCAAAACCTATTCCTATAGAATCAGCATATTACCTCCACAGCACAGCAATAATGTGTGCACCAACCAGGAAGCTACACCTTTTAGTTATTATTGGAGTTTCATTACATGAGCATGATTAACTCATTGACCACATGATTGAATTCAATTTCCAGTCCTCTCTTTCCTCAGAAGTCAGGCCAACTCAGAGTTCCAATATTCTAATCAACATCATTGGTCTTTCTGCTGACCAGTCCCTGTTCAAAATCATCTACCAGTCTATCATAAGTTATCTTACTAGCATAACAAAGACACTCTTCATCACCTGGGATGGTCCAAGGATTTAGAGTCTCCCTGCCAGAAACCAGGGACAGAGGCCAGGCAAACCTTTTATTATGTAATACCACCTTACACCACCTGACCCACTCAAACTTCTTACCTTCTCCAACACTCCCAGTTCTGTCAGGGACACCACCAAACATCTTTTCATCTTGCCAGACTTGAAAACCTGGAAATGTCTTTGACTATGCCATTCTTTTGCCCTTCTCAAGCAGGTTATCTTCCCTTCAACTGATTTTCTTCCCAAGGTTTCCTGAATTCATCTCCTCTTCACTCCCACATCCACTGCCACTCAGAGATCAAACCCTCAGGAGTCTAAGTTATTGTCCAACTTCCTGACTGTTCTGCCTACCTCTAGCTTCACCAACTACAATCCTTCTTGCACGTAACTGTCAGGTCAATTTTCTTTAGACATCCTAGTTATCACCACTTATTTGTTCCTCTAAGAAACTTGTACAAGAACCCTTTGTCTCTGCACCATGAGGTCCTCTGTGAGATCACAGTTCCTTGCCATGTGCTTCAGGGAGATAAGAAAAATCACTAGCATTCCAAATGGTCTTAGCAAGGAGGAAAGGCACACAGTGTGGTAACTGGAATGAACACTAATTCTGGAGTCCAGAAGCCTTGAGTTTGAATCATGGTTCAGCTACAAGTTACAAATGTCTACATTGTAGAGGGATTTCATAGAGCAGATATGTAGGTGCCTAGTACATGTACGATCCACAACATAACTTGTTATTAGTAAACTCCAGTACATTTGCCTCCTCTGTTCTTATAACCACATTTTTCTGCTTAGCTATCAAGGGCTTCATGTAATTCTCCAAAATATACACTATGCTTCAACAGAAAAATCTAATCTGTAGCTAAATGCATATTTTTCATTCCCACCATATATTTTCTCTAAATTATCCCTTTTTATTAAGCCACTGTACTAATTTCCTGCTGAAACAAATTTCCACGAACAGTGGCTTTAACTACTTTTTTCTCAAAATCATTACTACCTTTATTATTTTTATTTCAACCAGTTATTCTTGATTAACACTAACAGTCTCATACAAATTCTTAAAAATACAACTTATTTTCTACACCAAATAACATCATGAAACACTACAATTTTTTTTCCCATATAATTCTGGAGGTCAGAAGCCCAAAATGGGTCTCACTGGATTAGAATCATGTTGGCCAAAACGTGTCCATTCTGGTTACTCTCTCTGGGTGATAATCTGCTTCCTGACCTTCTTCATTTTCTAGAGACCACCTGCATTCCTAGAGTCCACTTCCATTTTCAAAGTCAGCAATATTGGGCCAAGTCCTTCTGAGGCCACTGACTCTGATTCTCTCATTTCTGTCTCCCTCTTCCATTAAGGGCCCATGAGATTACATTGGGTCCACCTGGATAACCCAAGCTACTTTCCCATTTTAGGTCGGCTGATTCACAGCCTTCATTCCATCTGCAATCTTACTTCCTATTTGTCATGGAAGGTAGCATACTCAAAGGTCACAAGGATTAGGATGTGGACATCTTGGGTCAGGGAGAACATTATTCTGCCTGCCATAGGACAAGTTCTGGCAACACTTCACCCATGAAGCTTTCCCTGATGATTCTCATCTGTATTATTCTCATTCCTCTAATCCAGTAATTTTCAACCTTGATTGTAAGATGGAGTCACCTGGGGCACACTTTTAAAATGCTTGGGTCTAATTTTTTGTTTTTTTCTTTTTGAGACTGAGTCTCACTCTGTTACCCAGGCTGGAGTGCAGTAGCACAATCTCGGCTCACTGCAGGCTCTGCCTCCTGGGGTCAAGTGATTATCCTGCCTCAGCCTCCCGAGTAGCTGGGATTATAGGCGCCCGCCACCATGCCTAGCTAAGTTTTGTATTTTCAGTAGAGACAGGATTTCACCATGTTGGCCAGGCTGGTCTAGAACTCCTGACCTAGTGATTCATCTGCCTCAGCCTCCCAAGAGTCACATTCTTGAGAGATATAATATTAGTCCGTTTTCATGCTGCTAAAAACATTCCCAAGAATGGGTAATTTATACAGAAAAAGTGGTTTCATGGACTCACGGTTTCATGTGGCTGGGGAGGCCTCACAGTCATGGCAGAAGGCAAATATCATATCTTACGTGGCAGCAGGCAAGAGAAAATAAGAACCAAGTGAAAGGGGTTTCCCTTGTAAAACCATCAGATCTCGTGAGACTTATTCACTACCACCGGAACAGTATGAGAGGAACTGCCCCCGTGATTCAGTTATCTCCTACTGGGTCCCTCCCACAACACGTGGGAATTATGGGTGCTACAATTCAAGATGAGAGTTCAATGGGCACACAGCAGAACCATATCAGATATGGATTAAATTGGTTGAGCACATGACCTGAGCAAAGGATTTTTTTTTTCTCAAAACTCTCCCAACAATTCTACTATGCAGGCAAGATTGAGAACTACTGCTCTCATGAATTTTTGTAATTTTACCTTAATTGTCACAGTGTAAAGGAGATATAACATGATGATTAACAGGGAGATTCTGCAGTCTACCTGCTTGTACTCAAATCTCCCAGCTCCACTTCTAACTAGTGGTCAGGTGCTGAGCTAGTTAAGCAATTGCTTGGAACCTTTCTTTCTTCATTTGTAAACCCAGAAGAATAATAATGCCTCAGAGTTGTTGAGAGGATTAAATGAGACAATGTATGGTAAACATATTCTGCATAGCACATGACTCAGAACATACTCCCAACAAATATTAGCTGTAGAAGTGTTTTATGGCCACTTGCCTTAAATGTAGAACTCACCTGAAAGATTTGCCTGGGCATGACCAATTTTTCTTTCTGTGGTTCTCAAAAAACAAAACAAATCCATTTATTTGATGAATAGGACACAAATAAGGTGGCCAGATAACAGGATTACTGCACTTTGAGCCAAAAATCTTATTTTATTTTACTTTTAGGATAGTTTTGTCATATTTTTGCTTCCTGAGTGTCTGCAACCAGTTTACCTGCATATGTGTTAGAATCATTTTTGAAAATTTTTGAAAATACCAGGTCTAGGGCCCATCCCATCCCCCAGGAATAATGATTCCATTGGGGCCCATGGCTCAGTACCTTTTAAGCTCCCTGGATAATTACATACACAGCAAGGGGTGAGAATCTAAGACCTGGACTAACTGGCTACAACTGTTCACATTCCGAGGACTTCTAAGGAAGCTGATAATTTATATCTGGGAAGGCTATGGCAGGTCTATTGATCAAGAGAAAGTAATACGAGAAAAGAAAGGAAAAAGAAGAGATGCAAAAGGGCAAACCAGAGACAGAGGAAGCAAGGAGGGAAAGATAAAGAAGTACAGCTAAAAGGTGTCTCCTGACTCCTTGTTGGTACTCACATCATGTTCTAAATACATTGCTCCATCCCAATTAGGTCTTGAAGGGGGGATGTAAATCCTTGAAGAGAACCTCAGTAAAGAAATGGTATTCTGTGCCTTTCCCAGAGTACATACTCAAAATATATCTCAGCTGATCTGAAATACTGCAGCAGCAAATACTTTTCTGTGGCTGCTCAGGTAGTGTTAGAGGAGGCATTAAAAAAAGATGAAGCTGAATGTTTAGGGCTATTCCTTAAACAACTCCAGAGAGGAAATTCCTTGCTCATCCTGGGTAGCACCCAGGTTACAATGCAAGAAACGTGAGTCAGAAGAGTCAATTACTCAAGAAGTTGCCCAATTTCCTTCCATCTGGTGGTGGAAAGAGGCTCTAAGTAACCTCAAAATGACTCCCAGGCACCTATTACCAGCTAGTCAACAGCATTAGGCAGGTGGCCACAGCACAAAGAACTTTTCTATCTACTGCAAAAATATCCAGAACAAAAATTGTTATAACTTGCATTTGTATATATTTTTAATTCAAAAACTCCTTTCTCACTTATGATCTTACCTAATTTTTTTTCTTAGGGAAAACAAAACCCTTGTAAGACACATAGGGGCCAAATATTATCCCCTTACTTGAAATGAAGTTAAGTCTCAGGCAGTGAGTGACTGAATGATGGAAATAAAGGCTTCCGATCTTATCTCCTTTCTGGATATGCCCCTTTCCTTGAAAAAAAAAAAGTGTAATTAGTTATGGCATAGATGATTACAAAATAAACTATAAGTATTTAAAAACAACAAATTGTCAGGGTACTGAAAATCGTCATCAGCAAGACTCCATATAAGAAAACGTCTTTGAGAAATGGGAATTTAATATTAGCAGTATTCACAAGCAAAAGGAGATTATGTATACCACTATACCCATACTGTTAGAGTGAATGAGAAATATGCTAAATATTACTGTATTAAAAGTCAGATACTTTATTAATAATGGCGACTGATGATTAAATATCTGAACAGCAGAACAAGATTCTTGACGTGCATTTATTATTTTATCCTAACAACCTCCCTCCAAGATAGTTAATTATTGCAAGATTATTCTCAGTTTATGGACAAGGAAACAGGCCCACCAGGCCAGTGTCCTGTAGCTGGTGGATGGCAGAGCCATGATTCAGACCCAGGTCTCTCTGACTCCAGAGCCCAGGCTTTTTCCACTGCTCTATGCCATCTCCTCACAGCCCATAATTAAGCAAAATAATATGCTCTTCACAAATGAAAAGATCTCACGCATGAAAGTGATGAGACAACTTTTAGTTGATGAGCTTCCAAATACGCTGAGGATCCTTTTTCCGGAAACCGCATTTGGCATAAGGGGACCAAAGTCCAGACAGTTCCGATGACGTAACTCAAGGTCTCCGTGGATGTTGGCGTGGAGTCCGAAATAGCTCCCAGCTCTCCCATCCTGGCGTCTCTGTTGCCTCCCCTCTTAGCCAAGCTCAGGCTGCCCACGGGACTTTGCAAGTGGGTGAGGCGACAGCGTTCACAGGGCTTGAGACAAGGTACATTGTGATCTCTTTCCCCATCCCAGTAACTATTTCTGCTGCCTTCCCTCTCTCTGGAGCTTATTCTCAGCTTTGTAGGACATCATGTTTGTTTGTTTTGCCTTCAGCTTTAAAAAGATCTCTTAACAACAGCTTAAGACTTTTATAAAATTACCCATCACCTCTTAGAACAATCCAGAGAGCTGCTGAAAAGAAATGAGGCTCTGAGAGATGGTGCTTGGGTTGGCTTTGCATTAAAATCTTTCTCATGGTGTTT
Organism: Trachypithecus francoisi; assembly: GCF_009764315.1. Taxonomy (NCBI): domain Eukaryota; kingdom Metazoa; phylum Chordata; class Mammalia; order Primates; family Cercopithecidae; genus Trachypithecus; species Trachypithecus francoisi. The sequence goes on along the minus strand of NW_022681472.1, from coordinate 73,638,389 downwards.
CTCCACACCTTCATTTCCATCCACCTTGTTTAAAACAAAGTCTTCCCTCAAGCCTAAAATTCAGTCAACAATATGCCCAAGGATGTATTACACCCAAGCAGCTTTACCTGGGAGTCCTAGGAATTCTTCAATTGTGGTTTCTGAGTGTGTTCTCATCTTCCCCAACATTTCCTCAGTCCCTTGTCTTGTCTTCCTTTAGGTCTTCCCCTTTATCTACCAGGATTTAGTTTCTGTCCAAAGGAAACAGTACAAAGTAGTGAAAGGTCTGAGTCCAAATCTATCTTCTTTTACCTGGCTTAGCTGACCCAGTGACTGTGGACAAGGTACCTGACTCTGTGAACCTCCTTTTCTCATATATAAACTGGAGATCAGAGTAATACCTGCCCTACATATCTCGCAGATCTACAGTACTTATCAGAGTAGATGAACGGGAAGCCCACAAAATGCCCAGGAAATATTAGTTTATTCACCGGCCACTCGTATGACCAGATACTGTGTGCCACACTGGATGCTACAATTAATAAGATAAAGCATCCCTTTCACAGAGCACAACTTTAATGGGAGAGGCAGAACTGGAGGAAAATTATGACACGTTATGATGTTAACGCAGTAAGGTGCGGAGTGTCATGGGGCCTGGAGGAGGAAGCCTGGCTGAGATTTGGGGATATAGTATGCCAGACACTTCCAGGAAGAATCCACAGAGGAAGTCAGGTTTTATCTGAGCCATGAGCACTGAATGAACATTTTCTGAAAAAAGGAAAAACCAGGAGAAAAGTGCACCTCACAAAGAAAGATCAGCGCACATAAAGAGCCTCTTGTGCAAATAGGAATTTTGTGTCCTAAGTGCCAGGGGGACAACCTGTGGTTTTCAGGAGAAAGTGAAGTAATAAGTGTGTTTTAGAAAAATCATTTTAGAGGCAGTGGGGTAAGAAAACCCTGAGAAGGAAATGATGCCAAAAAAGGAAATGAACCCCAAGATAACAATTCTCATCTCTAATCTTCGACTAAAAGGAGTTGATATAAGTTCAAGGATATTCTTTTGACTTGTGGCAAAGATGTCTTCTGACAAAGAAAGACAGTCCTGCAGGGAGGCAAGAAGGTCCCTGAAAGACACCCCCAGAAGCGTACACCTGAGGCGATTGCAGCTGAGAGCCTCCATATTACATAGCAGCTGCACTTTCCTCTGATTTTAATCCCTTCTTCTTATTCCTGAGCCATCAGCCATGTCATATTAGATGTTATTAACTGGTCTCAGCTGTGTTGTGGTGAAATAAAAATAAAGCTTGCCTAGGCTGGGACACGGTGATAAAGAGAAAACCAGTGAATGATGGTTAGCATGTATTGTTTCATATGTGCCAACAATAATCTTGTGCCAACAAGATTTTCTCAGCAATCTTGAGATTATAGAACTCTAGTTATTCTCATTGTACAGGTAAGAAATCGGAGGTTTAGAGTGATTCAACAACTTGCACAAATCACATAGCTGATATGTGGCATTCCATCTCCAGAGACAATTCCCATTACTGCTACCCTCGAGTGTCTCCCAGCTTAGGCTCAGAAAAGACAGTATTTGCCTACCAGCTTAGGCTCAGAAAGGTCAGCTCAGTCCAAGGGAGGGATATCCCTACCCATGCATGGAGTGGATGCCAGGGAGAGGGCAGCATTGTTGGAAGCCATATGAGGATGGAGCAGCCACTGGGGGTCCATTGCTAGATGATGAAAAGAGTGTAAGCAACAGCCTACACTAACATCGAGCATAGCTTGGGGCTTCTCTGAGAGCCACTAGAGAGGTCAGAGAACCAAGCTCCTGCTCACAGTAATGAGTGGCATTGAGCCAGCAGAATTCAGCCTAACTGATGTGGCTGTCTTTGTGTCTACACACTGGCGAGGTCCAAATCCAGAATGCCATTATATGACAATTAAGTATGTAAAAATGAACAGAGAAGAAGAGAAAAATATCAAGAAATTGCAAACTGGTTCATAATCAAATTTCAAACTTGAAAATTCATGAGAAAGGACTTTATTCTACATAGGCCTAAACAAATTACATGCTGATAGCACGCTGTTTTTAGAGCCTTTTGACTTTATCTGCTGTTCTATTATCAACTCTGCTGTTATTAATGGATTTTTCTTGTGGAACTCAATACTTGGCAGAGCAAAGAAGAAACTGGCAGCAGCACCAGAAATTCCCTTAAAGGCAAATAATATCAACGTTTGCCCCAGGGGCATGAAAGACCTGCCATTGCCTTCAAAACCAGTCCCAAAGGAGCTGTATGGAGTCTTAGTCAAGGAGGAGTCTCTCATGGTGGAACTTCTCCATTTCTGAAATCCCTGTAGAAAGTTTCACAGTTCATAAACAACCCCACTATCAGAGATTTCCTAAATAAGGCAACTGAGTGTTAAGATCCTGGCCACTCACAATTGGAAATCCACACCAGCAGCAGGTACAGCAACATCGGAGAGCTTGTTACAAGGGCAGAATCGTAGACCCTACCCAGGATATAATAAATTAAGAACTCTGTTTTAACAAGATCCCCAGGTGATTTGTGTGCATGTTAAAATTAAGAAGCATGGCTTAAGATTGCTTGAGATATCTAAATATTAGCCACAGCATAGGATATAGAGTCCATATTATAGCATTCACTCAAGGATGGGTTTGTACCTCCCAATCAATTAATGAATCCATTAACTATTGACCTCTCAACATGTGTGCCACTTACTCTGCTAAGCACTTGCTGGTGAAACAAAAAGAAAAGAATCAAGATTTGATGTCTGTTGAGAAGATGTTTACAATTCTGCTGAAAAAAGAAAAGATATATGTGCTCAGAATGACCTTTTGGAAAAGTAAATCAGACCTCATCTGCCCTGCATTAAATAATTAGGGTTTCCCAATGCCGCCTACATGAAGTTCAGACTCCAGCAGAGCATAAGAAATCTTTTAACAGCCTGAAACAGACCTTCCTCCCCAGGCTAATTCATAGCCACCATCTCTTACCCAATGCCATGGTCCAGCCTCACAGGACATGAAGGTCCTTGCATGTGTACAATTCACTCTCATCTCCGTGCATTGTGTAATACTCGCAAAACAATTCAGCCCTTTTCCGCCTTTCCTCATTTTTATGAGAACTCTAACTTTTAAGACTAACTTTAGCATCATCTTTCTCAGGAAGTTTTTCTCGGGCTTCAAATTCGAGAGAATTTTTGTCCATCTTGCATGTTCCTGTTGCAAATTCTGTTTGAGAATGTCTCCTAGGTACAAAGGCACCCAGGAAATGTCCGATTGAATGAAATGAAAATGATATATGAAACAGGTGTAAATTAGTGACATAAATGATGAACATCAGTCTCCACCTCAGACACATCTAAGAGCCTGGCCCCAGAGTATAAGTGCCCCAATCTTTATAACTCAGGCACCTCTTAGACTTGCTAGCTAAGTCCAGTGGGAGCCAGAGGCTCAAGTCTACACTTGGAATGTCTTTTCTCACCCCCTTCATTTGAGAAACCCCCGAGTCCTTTATATCTCATCTCAAATGCACCATCTTCTAAGAAGCTTCCTGCTTTTCCCAAGAGTGAGTTGGTCCTTTCCATTTCTGTGTTGCAACCTCACTTTATATCTATTTCTCTAAGATGTCTGGTTTTGTATATTTCCTTGCCTATCCCTTCCACCTGACTGTCAGGCTTTCCAGGACAGAGACCTGTCTTATAAGGCAGGAGTAGAATCGACAGTATTTTATTCATGTTCGTATTCTCAGTGTTCTGCAAATGTTGGCACAAAATAGACCAGCACTTCCCAACCTTTACTAGCTAATCACTAGAATCATCCATGTAATACTTAAAAATCCATATTCCTGCACTTTATTTTAAAACATCGTGCTTCTATAAGTCTAGGATTGGGCTTGGTCATCTGTATTTTTCAAATGTTCCCCAGATAATTCTGGCATGCAAGCAAGGTTTTAAAACCCTGCATTAGGTCCCTTCTAAAGTTTGTTGGTGAAGAAATTACTCATTCTATACCCCTGAGCATAACTCACTTTTCTGGATAAACCTGAGGTACCTCATTTACGTATTCTGCTTGATAAGATTGTCTTAGTCCTTTCTGGCTAGATATATCTACTTATACCCACATCCTGGCATTTATACAATGACAGCAAGCAGTATATACACTTAAGGGTTCTGTTGTGTGTGGCCATCTTTACATGTTAATAGGAGGCAAAAAGAAAGAAAAAAAAAGGCAATTGGTGTATAATTGGGGTAGAATAATGGCAGAGGCCCCTTCACATAGAGTCAGTCTTCCCTTGCCACATGTTCCCAAGGCATTATACTCATACCTTCACAACATTATTTCTTACTTTTCCTGGAGTGAACATATCTGCTTTCCAACTAGGCTGTGCCCCAGCTAGATTTCTTAAAGGCAGGGATATTCCCTTCAGTACTGTAATCTCAAACCTTAGACCAGTTGCCTGCCACACAGTAAGTACTCAACACATGTTTAATGACTGACTGACCCCATTCAGACTGAATGACTGAATAAATGAATAAAGGAGAGGATTTGAATAGATAGAAAGAAGGAAGAAAGACATTTCTGCAGCAGTGGGGGTTTAGAAACAAGACGTCCACAGGTCTAAAAAAGAGAATGAGGCCAGGCCTGGTGGCTCATGCCTATAATCCTGACACTTTGGGAGGCTGAGGCAGGCAGATCACTTGAGGTCAGGAGTTCAAGACCAGCCTGGTCAATGGGTGAAACCCTGTTTCTACTAAAAATACAAAAATTAGCTGGGTGTGGTCGCGTATGCCTGTAATCCCAGCTACTCAGGAGGGTGACACAGGAGAATTGCTTGAACCCGGGAGGCGGAGGTTGCAGTGAGCTGAAATCACACAATTGCACTCCAGCCTGGGTGACAGAGTGAGACTCAGTCTAAAAAAGAAAAAAGAAAAAAAAAAGTGAGAATGAGCCTGGTATATGCACAGGACAAAGAGAAATAAGTTTGTGGAGAAAAAAAAAAAAAAGCTTTGGAGAAATTTGAGGCCTTTGAGGTTAGTTCTCATGGGATTTCTAACAGTGGACTGCTGTACTGGGCAGGAGGAAACTATCTTGTAAGTTCAAAGCAGTATATTCTTATTTCTATCTCTGCCACAAAATCACTATGTTGCTCACAATAAAGTGAAGGGAGAACATGAAAGGAAAATTAATTTAGTATCTGTTACGTGCCTGGTGCTTCGGATATGCTGTCTCCCTGAATCCCAACAACAGCTTCCTGTGCTAATACTGCCACTTTGCAGGAGATGGAAATCAAAGTGGGAGTTTAAATGGCTCTCAAAACTTACGGTTCTCTCTGCATACAATGCTGCTTCCATTCATTTAAGCTATCTGGGCCTCAGTTTCTGTACTTGGAAATGAATGATTCTGCTGGATCATTTCATAGGTGCTTTTAGTTCTAAAATCAATGGGTTTATCTTTGCAGTAAAGTTTTTCAACCCAAAAGCAACTTCCTTTGAAGCCTATCTATTAATCAGTATAGTACTATGCACCGTTCAATAATTGCTTGCTGAATGTGAGAAATGAGGTTAATCAGCTGGACAGCTCTGAGAGATAAAAACAGTGTAACATTTTGCTCTAGTTAAAGATTTGCTCACAGTTCCCGAACAAACCATGCATATTCCTGTTTCTTCACTTTTGCCTATGACATGCTCTCCACTCACGGAAATTCTACCCTTGAAAGCCTAGTTCAATTGTACTCCTCCATGCAGCCCTGTGTGGCTCCCAATGAGCCAATCACTATGCTAAGTAGAGTGGAATTATTCCAATTGACCTACATCTTTGATGGATTCATAATGAGGGAAGAGTCGAAAAATGATGAAAGGCAACTTCAATGTCCAATATATTTCCTGATGGGAATTTAAAGAAACAACTGTCTAAAATTACTCTTTCCTACAATCGCTGGGCTTCAAAGAACTCCATCAATGCCTTGGAAATAAAGTGACCATATCTACATTAAAAGTCAACATCACCTCTAGCTTTCAAGCTTCTTCATAGATTTTTCATAACCAACTTCTGCTTTTCTGTTAGATACCATTAAATCTGAATGTACTCAGTCTCATCTGCATGGAAAATATCTCTTTGCTGGGATAGTGGTGGAATATTACTGAACAGAACTGACCTTATTCACGACACCTCTGCCCGAGGAGACCCTGGAAGAGTCAGGTCACTATCTGTGCAAGCAGAGCCGTAACATTTCTTCTTTTTCATGCATCTCTGTTTGTTCTCAGCAAAAGCAGATGGAATGAGCGTTATGCAAGCACAGTCACAAACCAAAATGCTTGCTCCCATATATAGACACGTATTATGATCTCTGACATTAAACATAGATGACTAAGGAATATGTTAAACCTTCTGGATCACTTTGCTATGGACCATAGGGAACTACTGCTCCTGGGAGTTTTACAATCACATGATAACTCTTCGTCCTTTGAAAGCTATCATTTAATATTTGCTCGCTTTTTTATCCCTAACACCTGGCATAATGAAAAAATGAGTCATCAGTAAATATTTGCTGACTGAATACAAAAGTCAATGGTTTAATCTCATTTTATTTTCTTTTTTTTCCTCCCCTAATATGACTGAAAATGTGTCATCCATATAGTAAACATGTTAATTTAACACTGGAAAATCTGAGTCATAAAGTGGAAGAAACCTGTCCTCTGTCCTTGGCTAATGTTTCTGTAGTAATACTTGCAATTCACTTGTTTATACATGCATCTTTCCCCCACTAGACATGTGTTTTTCAAGGGAGGCAACTTAGTCATCTCTATCACAAACATTTATTACAAAGCCCAGCATGTAATAAATTTAGTAGATGTTTATTAAATTAGTAAGTAAATATGTTTCTGAAATGATTGATGTGCCTACATTGGATTCCTGCTCTCTCTTCATCCCTTAGTGTCTAAGTCCATTGAGGCTGCTGCAATATAGTACCATAGAATGGGTGGAATATAAACAACAGAAATTTATTTCTCACAGTTCTGCAGCTGGAAATCCAAGATCAGGGTGCCAGCATGGTTGGGCTCTACCAAGGGTCCTCTCTGGGTTGTAGACTACTAACTTCTCATTTGATTCCCATATGGCGAAGAGGATAAGGGTTCTCTCTGGGGTCTCTTCTATAAGGGCACTAATCTCGTTACTCATGATGTAATCAACTCTCAAAGACCCCACATCCATTACCTAGGAAGTTAGGATTTCAACATTTGAATTTTGAGAGGACACAAACATTGTCCAAACATCTAGTTATTTTAGAATTCTAAGTCACTTTCATGTCACATTTAGCCATGCAGCTTGTGGGAAAATTAAAAGTAAATCCCTTTTATAAAAGTCAGAGACTCCTGATATAAATAACTTTTTAATTTTTTTAAATTGCAAAATTGTAATGCTTGAAGGAATCTTGGAAATCTTTCAAATGTAAATAACATATTGAGAAACCTGCCTAGCAATAATACAAAATTGGTATGATCTTTTTTTATGAAGAATATGTAGATACATTAAAAATGAATACTTAGAAAGAATATATGAACAGGCATTACACAAGAGAAATTAAAACCAAAAATGTCAGCATATAGAAAAGCAAGCAAGTATTGCTATGGGTTGTGGGAATATTCAAGCTCTCATGCTTGTTGTTAGGAGTGCAGTGAAGAAAATAATAACTCAATAAATGATATTGGAATAATTGGAGAGTCATCCAAAAGAAAAATCTAGTTGGATCAATAATATAGTTTAAAAAAAACAAGCCATAAAAATACAAGAATAAACCATGGTAGCAATTTCTTATACACAATGTCACAGTGGCAAAGTCTTTCTTAAACATGATATAAAAACTGGAAGTAAAGAAACAATACGTGGCCGGGCGCGGTGGCTCAAGCCTGTAATCCCAGCACTTTGGGAGGCCGAGACGGGCGGATCACAAGGTCAGGAGATCGAGACCATCCTGGCTAACACGGTGAAACCCCGTCTCTACTAAAAAATACAAAAAACTAGCCGGGCGAGGTGGCGGGCCCCTGTAGTCCCAGCTACTCGGGAGGCTGAGGCAGGAGAATGGCGTAAACCCGGGAGGCGGAGCTTGCAGTGAGCTGAGATCCGGCCACTGCACTCCAGCCCGAGCGACAGAGCGAGACTCCGTCTCAAAAAAAAAAAAAAAAAAGAGAAACAATACGTATACAAATCTGAGTATAAAAACTTTGGCATGGCAAAACCCACAGTAACCAAAATCAAAATACTCAGGGACAAAAATGAGAAAAATATTTTCAATTTATATCTTAGGAAACAGGGACAAATTTGTACAATTATAAAGAGCTCCCACAAATCATTTTTTTAAAGATCAATAATTCAATGGAAAAATTAAATGGATATTTACAGAAAAAAATAACAATAGACCTTAAACATGTGCAGTTGTATTCAACTTTACCAGTAAGATAAATGCAAATAAAAATTACAGTGATACCTATTTTCACCCATAATATTAGAAAATATTTTTAAAATTTATTGATACACGAGTCGTCAAGGGTCTAGGGAAACATCTATTTTACTACTTTGTCGGTGGGACTGTACATTGGTAACACTTCTAGGCAAGACAAAGTAGCTACCAAAATTACAACTGCATATGTTTTTGACACAGAAATTTCGTATCTATATTGTCTATGTATTCCTTCTACAAATATACATGCACCAGTCTATTCACTATTGCCCTGTTTGTGAGAGCAAAGATTTAAAATGACGTCGTTTCCAATTCTCCGCCGAAATTTCCTTCTCTCCTTTTATTTCCTTGGGCACTGTAACAATGCTTAATTTTCAAGTTAGTCTCTGAATTTCCAGAAACTCTGTGGATCTGTATCTGTTTTCTATTGTTTCTATTAAAGTTTCTTTCTGTGGTTATATCTCCTCATTTGCCTGTTTTTTCTTGTGTGTGTGTGTGTGTGTGTGTGTGTGTGTGTGTGTGTGTGTTTGGTTGGTCTTTGTGGTTGGAACTTTGTATTTGTAAAATTGTTTCTAAAAATAAAATGAAGACTAGCTTCTTGTTACCTTTTCCAGAGATGATTTGCCTTTGTTTTCACTAACAGCTCCTAGCAATCCTGGATCATCTCGATCCAATATCAGGAATTAAGAGGATGTGAAGTTGAGCTGTAGCTCCTTTTGAGGGCTGGCCAATTGGGATTTATTCTCCTCCTTCAGGTTCATTCCCTTGGAGTACCAGCCTTAGGTCAGTGGGATCACCAGGGCTCTTCTTCTCGGAGGGCCCATGACTTCCGCCACCATGAAACTATCATAAAATCCTTAGCGTCTCATCACCTAGGTAAAAGCAGCTTCAAATGCTAGACCCATAGTCGTGGATTTCCATTCCCCTCTGCTCCTGACCAGGTAATTCCTCAGTCTCTTTTTAACCCTCTAATATCTTCAGACAGCCTTCTTTTAAAAATAACATTTATCTAGGGTTTTTGGTTATCCTAATGGGAATTTGACCCATATTATCTAGTCCAACATGTACAAAAACAAAATTTAAAAATCTTACATGCTTATCAATAAATACATTATAGTATATTTATGCAATAGAATAAATTACGGCATGTTAATACTTAAATAACATGGCTAAATAGCTATGATGTTAAATAAATTATGATACATTTTTTATAATAGAACATTATTCAGCTGTAAAAAGGATGTTCTCAAGATACTGATGTAGAACAATCTTAAGATGTATTGTTTAGTGAAAAAGCAAGGTACAGAACAGTGGGCATTGTATACTATCATTTAGGCCAAAAACATCTGTAGAAGGATTCAAACAATTTAGTACTCACTTGTTTTGTGGGAGAGAAAGTGTATGAGTCTGTTCTCCCACTGCTTTAAAGAAGTTAATTGAGACTGGGTAATTTATAAAGAAAAGAGGTTTAATTGGCTCACTGTTCTGCAGGCTGTATAGGGAGCATAACAACTTCTGCTTCTGGGGAGGCTTCAAGGAGCTATCAATCATGGTGGAAGGCAAACGGGGAGTGAGGCATCTTAGACATGGCAGGAGCTAGAGCAAGAGACAGGGGTGCCACACACTTTTAAACAACCAGATTGTTTTTGCTATCCTGGGTCTTCTATGGTTCCACATGAATTTTAGAAATGTTATTGCCATTTTGATAGGGATAGCATTGAATCTGTAGATTGCTTTGAATAATAGGAATATCTTAACAGGAAGAGACTTCAAAAGGTTCATGGAAATGGAATTAAAAGATAAAAATAAAAAATGTAAACTTTATTTCTCAACATAAGCGCCATCAAGTTCAAGACGCTTTTGTAAGTGATGATACCAGGCATTTAGTCCAGCCCTAAAAACTGAGGATCCTATGAATTTAACCATTTCAATGCAATCTTTTTTACATCATTAACAGCAGCAAAAAAAAAAAAAAAAAAAAAGGTGCCCTTTAAAGATTAAAGATTTTTAAAATTAGAAAACAAAAGGAAACGTCAGAAGAGCCAAATTAGGACTGTGAAGTGGATGCTTAATAATTTCTCATTGAAACTCTTGCAAAATTGCCCTTGTTTGATGAGAGGAATGAGTAGGAGTGTTGTCATGGTGGTGAAGTTTTCTTTGACATTTTTCTGCTAAAACTTTAGCTAACTTTCTCAAAACACTCTCATCATGAGCAAATGTTATTGTTCTTTGGCCCTTAAGAACGTCAACAAGAAAATGTCTTGAACATCCAAAAAAAAAAAAAAAATGTTTCCATGATGCTTGCTGTTCACTGGTCTACTTTTGCTTTGACTGCACAACTTCCTCCTTTTAGTAGTGATTTCTTTGATTGTGCTTTGTCTTCAGAGTCATACTACCAAAGCCGTGTCTCGTTTCTTGTTACAATTCTTTGAAGAAATGCCTCAGGATCTTGATCCCACTTGTTTAAAATGTCCACTGAATGTTTTACTGTTGTCTGCAGCTGGTCTAGGAGTAGCAGTTTTGGCACCCGTTGAGTGGAATGTTTGCTCAACTTTAATTTTTCAGTCATAATTGTATAAAATGAACCAATTAAGAATTCTATGGTGCTGGCTACTGTTTCTGCTGTTAATCATCAGTCCTCTTCAATTATGTCACACATAAGATGAATTTTTTCCACACAAATTGATGTGGATCTGTCACTGCTAGCTTCATGTTCAACATCATCTTATCCCTTCTTAAAATGAGTTATTCATTTGTAAGCTGCAAATTTCCTTGGGGCATTGTACCCATAAACTTCTTGTAAAGCAGTATGATTTTGCCATTCTCCCACCCAAGCTTCACCATAAATTTGATGTCCATTCTTGCTCCAATATTCACAGAACTCGTGTTGCTCTGATACGGGTTTTTTCAAACTGATGTCTTATCCTTAGTGCCTTGAACTAGATCCTGTTCAGACATATTATAACAAGTTAATAGGAGTTTATTTTGGTGCAAATTTTGAATTCCATGCACAGATTTTTCATAATTCTCATTTTTCATGAACATTTTGAAGACCCTTCACATTAATTCTTCCAATCCATGAACATGGGGTATGTTTCCATTTGTTTATGTCTTCTTTAATTTTTTTCATCAGTGTTTTGTAGTTTTCCATGTACAAGTCTTTCACTTTCTTAGTTAAGTTTATGCTTCTGTATTTTATTCTCTCTAATGCTGTTGTAATTAGAATTATTTTCTTAATTTCTCTTTCAAAAACTTATTTCTTAGCATGTAAAAAATGCAGGCCGGGTACAGTGGCTCACTGCTGTAATCCCAGCTATAATCCCAAACACTAAATTGTAATCCCAATTTAATGTTTGGTTAAATTAACCAGTACCAGTGAAGCCATCTGGTCCTGGGGCTTTTCTTTGTTGGGAGGTTTTTGTTTTTTTTGTTTTTGTTTTTAATTACAGGTTCAATCTCCTTACTAGTTAAGAATCTTTTCAGATTTTCTATTTCTTTATGATACAGTCTTGGTAAGTTGTATGTTTAGGAATTTATCTTTTTCTTCTAGGTTACTTTTTTGTTGGTATATAATTGTGCGTAGTAATCTCATGATTCTTTTTATTTCTGTAGCATCAATTGTAATATCTTCTCTTTCATTTGATTGTTTTCTTTTTTTCATAGTCTAAATGTTTTTTAATTTATCTTTTCAAGAAATCAAATCAATTCTTAATTTTGACTTTTTCTATTGTTTTTCTATTCTATTTTATTTCTGCTCAAATCTTTATTATTCCCTTCTTTCTGCTAACTTTAAATTTAATTGTTTTTCTTTTTCCAGTTCCTTGAGGTGTAAAATTACATTGTTTATGTGAGATTCTTTTTTTGTTTGTTTTTTTGAGACAGAGTCTCACTGTGTCACCCAGGCTGGAGTGCAGTGGCTTAATCTCAGCTCACCGCAAGCTCTACCTCCCAGGTTCACGCCATTCTCCTGCTTCAGCCTCCTGAGTAGCTGGGACTACAGGTGCCCGCTACCACTCCTGGCTAATTTTTATTTTTTTTATTTTTTTTTATTTTTAGTAGAGACAGGGTTTCACCGTGTTAGGCAGGATGGTCTCGATCTTCTGACCTCATGATCTGCCCACGTCGGCCTCCCAAAGTGCTGGGATTACAGGTGTGAGCCACCGAGCCCAGCCTATTCTTTTGCAAATGTAGTAATTTATTGCTATAAACTTCCTTCTTTGTATTCCTTCTGCTGCATCCCTTTTGTTATACTGGATTTACATTTTTATTTGTCTCAGGAGGTTTTCAAATTTCCTTTTTAATTTCTTTTTTGACTCATTGATTCAGGAATACGTTATATAATTTCACCACACTTATAAATTTTCCATTTTTTCTTCTGATATTGATGTCTAGTTTCATTCCATTGTGGTCAGAAAATACACTCAGTATAATTTCAATCTTCTTAAATTTGTTTTGTGACTTACCATGTGATCTATCCTAGAGAATAGTCCATGAGTACTTTGGGAAAGTTTACATTCTGCTGCTGTTGAGCGGAGTGGTCTGTATATGTCTATTAAATCCATTTATTACACAGTGTTGTTCAAGTCAGTTGTTTCTTTATTGATTTTTTTCAATATAGATATTCCACCCATTATTGAAAGTGGGATATCACAGTATTGCTTTTTTTTGTTTTTCATTTCAGCTAATGTTCATTTTATATATTTAAGTGGTCTGATATTGATATCAGATGCATGTATTTTTAATTATTATAACTTCCTGGTAAGTAGATTATGTTATTATATAATGTCCTTCTTTGCCACTTGTGACAGTTTCTGACTTACAAATTTATTGTTTCTCATGTAAGTAAACACCCCTACTCTCTCAGTTGCCATTTCCATGGAATGTTGTTTTCCATCTCTTCACTGTTAGCTTGTGTGTGTTCCTAAATCTAAAATGAGTCTCTTATACACAGCATGTATTCATATCTTGCTTTTTTTTTTTATCAATTCAGCTACTCTGTGTCTTGATTGGAGAGTTTAAATCATTTGCATTTAAGATAATTATTAACAGGAAAGGACTTGCTATTGCCATTTAGTTGTTTTCTCTCTTGTCCTTTTGTCCATCTTTTCCTCTTTTGTTGTCTTTGTGTTTTATTGTTTGTTTGCTTTATATTGCTATGCCTTGATTCTTTTCTCTTTTTCCTTTGTGTATCTTCTGTAGGTTTGTTTTTTTTGTGGTTACCATGGGGCGTATATAAAATTCCTTGCAATAATCTATTTCAAGCTGATAACAACTTAACTTCAGTCACATACAAACAAATATTCTACAAAAAATTTTACTTCTTCCTCCCCACCATTTTGTTATGAATGTCACGTTTAACATCGTTTTATATCATGTATCCATGAACATATTTTTATATTTATAGTTATTTGTAATACTCTTTTAAAACGTTTGTACAGAATTTAAAAGTGACTTGCTCACCACTCTCAGAGTATTACATTACTATGTGTCTACATATTCATCATTACCAGTGAGTTTCATACTTTTATATGCTTTTGTGTTATCATCATTTCTTGTCAACTTAAAGAACTCCCCTTAACATTTCTTGTCAGGCAGGTTGGGTGGTGATGAACTCTCTTGGCTTGTTTTGGTCTGAGAAAGTCTTTATCTAGCTTTCATTTTTGAAGGGAATTTTTTTTTTCCAGGTATACTATTCTATGTTGGCAGTTTTTCCCCCTTCACGTTAAATAAATCATCCCACTGCTTTTGGCATGCAAGATTTTGCTGAAAAATAAGCTCATGAGAGATCTTATAGAGGATCCCCTGTACGTGACAGGTCATTTTTTCTCTTGCTGCTTTCAAAATTCCCCTTTTATCATTAACTTTTGACACTTTCATTATAATAAATATAAGTGTACATTTTTGGAAGAATTTCACTTATTTGAAGTCTGTTAAGCCTCCTGATTCTAGATGTCCAATTCCTTTTTTAGAGTTGAGATGTTTTCAGAAACTATATATATATTTTTTTGTTTTTTTTTTTTCTTTCTTTCTTTTTTTTTTTTTTTTTTTTTGAGACAGAAGCTCACTCTGTCACCAGGCTGCAGTGCAGTGGCACGATCTTGGCTCACTGCAACCTCTGCCTCCTAGGCTCAAGTGATTCCCCTGCCTCAGTCTCGTGAGTAACTGGGACTACACAGGTGTGCCACCAGGTCCAGCTAATTGTTTGTATTTTAGTAGAGATGGGGTTTCACCATGCTGGCCAGGATGGTCAATCTCCTGACCTCATGATCCACCCACCTCGGCCTCCCAAAGTGCTGGGACTACAGGCATGAGCCACCATGCCCAGCCTGGAAACCATATTTTTAATATAATATTTCTGTCCATTTCTTTCCTCTCCCTCTTTTTCTTCTCTGACTTCCATAATGCATATATTGGTCTACTTATGGTGTCCTTAAAGTCCTTAAGCTTTTCTTATGCTTGCTTACTATTTCCTTCTTTTTTTCTTGCTTCTCTGGGTAATTTCCAATGATCTGTCTTTAAGTTCACTGTTTCTTCTGCTTGATCTGGTCTGTTGTTGAACCTCTAGTGTTCAGTTACATTCTTCAGCTCTAAAACGTCCGTTTTTTAACATATATTTTTTATTTCTTTTTTGAAATTTTCACTTTGCTTATGCATTGTTTTCCTGACCTTGTTGAGTATCTTTATGATGGTTATGTTGAATATCCTGTCAGGTAGATCATATATCTCTGTTTTATTAGGATCGGTTTCAGGTTTATTTTGTTCCTTTGTTTGAGACATATTTTCCTATTTCTTCAAGTTTTCTTGGTACTTTGTGTTGGTTAACTGCAAGTTAGAGAAAACAGCTATGATGTGGTTTGGATGTGTCCCTACCCAAATCTCATCTTGAATTGTAGGTCCTATAATTCCCATGTGTTGTGGGAGGGACCCAGTGGAAGATAACTGAATCATGGGGTGGTTCCCCCATTCTGTTCTCATGGTAGTGAATAAGTTTCATGAGATCTGATGATTTTGTAAAGGGATTTCCCCCTTTGCTTGGCTCTCATTCTCTCTTGTCTGCCACCATGTGAGATGTGCCTTTTGCCTTCCACTATGGTTGTGAGGCCTCCCCAGCCACGTGAAACTGGGAGTCTATTAGACCTCTTTTCCTTTATAAATTACCCAGTCTTGTGTATGTCTTTATCAGCAGCATGAAGATGGATGAATACAAGCTATCCCTCTTAGTCTTCACAGTATTGCCTCATTCAAGAAAAGACCCTCACTAATCATCCCAGCCAGAGATATTTGCCGGGGGGATGGGGAGACCTTTCAAACTTCATTGCTAGTCCAGCTACTTTCTTTGTTCTTAATGACTCCCTGGTGTCCAGAGTATGAGAGGTTCCATCTCTCTGAGACAAGCAAGACTAAAGCCAGTCCCTCAGGGAGCGTCTGGAAAAGTTGAATAGTTTCATTTCTGTTCAATTCTTTCTTTCTCAAAGAGAAGTGGGGATCTGAGTATGTTTTTGTTTGCTCTGTGCTGGGCTAAATGGAAGGCCTAGCCTACGGTGGCTGATAGTGCAAACTGCCATCTTTTTTCTTATTGGTCTCTGCGCAGTAAGAGTATGTTAGGTCTTGTTAGTGCTCCAAGATAGGCAGCACAGAAACCAGTCCTTTGCATGTTCCTAGAGAATTTGAGGTGTATGCATGGTCCAACTTCTTTATACCTCAGAGAGAATCTGGAAGCTGAGATTTTTCATCCACTTTTTCTGTGCTGGACTAGGGAGACTGGCTATGGTAGCTAATAGTACAAACTGCAATTTTTGTTTTCACTGATTCCAAGGCAGCTAGAATACACTGGGTTCTGTCAGCACTTCAAGAGAAGCAAGACAAAAACCAGTCTTCTGGGAAGCCCCTAGAGAAGTTAAGGTGTTGAGTAGGCAGTCCAACTCTTGCTTTCCAAGGAGAAGCTGAGATATTGGGGGTTTGTTCCCAATTGTATGACACTGCACTAGGAAGAGGGATTATGGTGAGAGAGGGTTTCAAACTCCCCTACCTACTTCAGTGTGGCTAGTCTCATGTTCACTCTGGGTTTTAGAGCCTCTCAACTAGTTTCTGGATTTCTCACAAAGGGAATTTGTCCGTGTTTTGTTGTTAAACCAGTGTAATTATGGGGGGAAAGGGAGTCCAGGGCTTCTTTTTCTGCCATCTTGCTGACATTACATTAATAATATACTCTATGGAAATATGCTGCTTGTTATCACTTTGATAATATACTCCTTATTCAATCTTTATCTCAGATTCTGAGAGCATAAATTAAAATATGCTTTTATTATTAAAGACGATGATGAATATAAAACAGTGCAGTACAGATCTCAGCATAGGTTTTAACTTTTACCAAGAGCCATTCTGCCTCTGCTTATAAGTGTAATGAAGAATTTGTTCCTTAAAGCAGAAATGAAATTGACTATAAAAAATCAGCATCCATGCTATTATTACTCTCTCCTAACAGAACTGTGCTTATAAACTGCAAAGGGCTGACTTCTCTCTAATCTGAGGGGATGTTCCAGCTCAACAAATGGAAAATAAAGCCATATTCAGTAGCAGCCAAGGAGTCAAGGAGCTGGTATGAACTCGTGCCACCTTCATTACTTGCAATGCATGGCTGAGATCATTTGAAGTAATGCCTGGAAATCCTCTGCTGAAACAATCACAGGGTGGGTTGGCAGCTTATGCCTTTTGACCAGGTCCACAACTCACATCTGCCACAGTGAATTTTAATTGGATATTTTTCTAGAAAGGAGTTCCTATGCTAGTATTAAATCAGAAAAGAAGTAATTGCACACTGCATTATTCATCATTCCAGCATAAATGAAAATAGAATGGAATTAGAGTAGAAAACTACTTTTCAGCAGAAAGAGGGCTAACATATGACTGATCTATCAACCACAAAGCTTGGGCCCAGTATGACAAAAATGCATGTGAAAAATGAGTAGAACATGTACTTCAGAATCACTTTCTCCACAGTATCTGTGGAGAAAGATCTACTTGTATATTTACAAATAAAGCAACTTGTTTTTCCTTGTATTGTCGATGATTCCAAACCATTACTTTTCTTCTTTTTATAAGATCAGGACAATATTAACCAAGCCAGTGCGAATGTACATACAAATTATCTTACTTAAAGTCCTGACTAGTTCCATTATACTTTATATGTCTTTGTGATCTGCTTCTTGTTTTGTCTTCAAGTTTCTATTGTGTCTTTCCAGGCAAAGTGAAGCTTTAATTGACCCTGAGTCACGAATGTAATTATTCAGATATGTAGGATTTTTTCATTTTAGAATTTTTCAGAGAAAAACTTTGTCCATGAGGATATGAAACCATTTATACTTTTAAGAATCTAAGTGAAAAGGCAGGACAATTTGACATTTACTGAGTATCTACTATGCACCAACTATTTTTGACATATTCTCTCATTGAATGATCAGTACTGAAATTAAATATTATTATTCCAATTTGACAAGTGAGAAAACTAAAACTAAGAAACTATAGACATGAAGAAAACTAGTATTTGGGCAAGTGAATACTAACATGGGGTGCACTTTATACATATGAATTCATTTAAACTTTACAAATGTCCATCCTCATGTTATAGTAAAACAAACAAGCTCAGAGATGTTAAATAATCTGCATAGTACTATACACCTAGTAAGCAATTAAGTTGACTTGGAACCCATTTGCATCAGATTCCTTGTATTTTTCCCAATTATGTCATAATGACTCAGCATAATATTCCTTAAATGTAGTTTTTAGCAAAGGCACTGCAAAATTCAGATGGCTTTCTGCCAGTGCAAAAAGAGAAGTTTGCTATTTATAAAACTGTTGTGTTCTCCAGCAGGGAAAGACATCTGAGAACATCTCCAGAATTAAATTCAATTTATTCCGTTTTGTAAACTGAACCTAATTTGTCTGTAATTAAATAAATAAAATGTATAAGACTAAATATTAGAGGCATCTTCCTTGGCTCAATTGTATGTTCCAACACAGGCTACGTCACCAAATCTACTCATTATAATTTCTTTTTTCTTTTTTTGGTTTAACATTTATTATGGCATTATAATTAGTTCTTAACTCATCTTCCTCTTGTTCTAGACTGGGAGTTCCTTGAGAGTAGATAGATACCTTGATATATTGCAGACATCTAATACTTGCCACTTAGTATATGCTCAATAAAAAGTGGAAGGATGAACGAATGGATAAATAAGCTAGTTAATGAACAAACACCTGGAACAACAGGATACCATGCCAGACTCACTACTTAGTTCTAGCAAACTTTAGAATACTCCCATACATAGCCTTCACTCTGAAGGTGATGTGATAACCCCAGTCTGCCTGGGGTTGTAGATTTAGCTTGGCAGATACTTACCCAGTCAGTATTCAACTTAGTTGAGTGTTATTCATCTCTGCCCCACCACTATCTCCAATAGCTGATAGACTAAGGTTCCTCTGACTCTGTGATTCTCTATTGTATTCTCCCCAATTTTCTTTCATTCCTCCCTTCCAAACACATTTTATTTTGGTGTTTGCAAAAATTTGGATGTGGGCTTTCCTTCTGCTCACTAGAATGTCTACAGATGACATGTAGTGGTTTAAGAGCACAAGCTTCAGATCAGACTTAGTTCAAACCCGACTACTATTTATGTATTAACATGCCACCTTCATAAACCTACTTGATATGTCTAAGTCTCGGTTTCTGGTATGTAAGGTGGGGATAATAGAAGTACCTACCTCAGAGTTTTTATAGAAATTATATTAGATCATGTACCAAATGTAGTAAGCATAGCTCTTGATAGCTATGTTTTAAATAATAGGATGAGAGTGAAAAAATGTCTTTTCATTTGGCTGTTCAGTTTACAAAACCAAAAGAAAAAGAGAAATCTCCTTTATCTTCCTAAGGATGTGTTAAATGAGTAGTCTGGTTATGAAGACGGGATGGTTTGGCCTAGCTTTATCTCTGGTGCCTATCCTGGCAATGATGCTGAGATGTTTTGTCAGCCTTGGTCATGTGACTTCCTCAATGGACTGGGATGGGTAAGGGAATGGGGTTAACTCCTCACCCAAACCACGTGGACTGAGAATGGGAAGGAAGAGATTCATTAAAGGAAAATTAGAGTGCTGCAACCAGAAAAAGCTTTAAAAGCTGCAATGAATCTTATCTAAAGAACTAAACCAGTCCTGGATAACCAATGTAGGATGATATTACTAACCAAGAGAAATAAAACAACCTCCAAATGCCTGCTTTCTCCTATTTGAAACCAAAATGTGGAGATAAACAAGAGAAACATGTCAATTAAAGGCCTATTCTGACTTAATTTAATTGGAGCAACAAAGGAATAATTATTGCTCTAGAGGCCATGAAGTTGAGTTTAAGCATTGCCAATGAAATGGACATAAACAAAATAGTTGCAAGAGAAGAATTAGAATGTTCCCAACATAAAGAAAAGGTCAATGTTGGAGGTGATAGATGTCACAATTACCCTGATTTGCTCATTACACGTTGTACGTATGCAATAGAATATCACATGTATTCTCCAAGTTTGTACAACTATTACATATCACTTTTAAAAAGCAAATATGTATGTAGGTTAATTAGGGTTTCCTTTAATAGATAATTTGGCTAAACAAGAATTTCTTTGTAGAATTCTTTCTTCCCTCCCTCAAAAATTACCCAGATACTTACTTCAAACTGTCTTCGTTGCCTACAGATATACAGCTTTGAAAGACATGTCTCCTAAAATTTAAACCATTCGCTTATCCTTATGGGAAATATGTGAGTAAAAGGACTGAAGTTATGCAAATAAAAGGATCAATTTTTCTAAGCCTGTTTGTCCTTTTTATGTTTGAATAATACCTCGCATATTCTCTTCTCTCAGGAAAGAATGTGTAAGAATAATAAAATTCAGAAGGGCAAAAGTTGCCAATACTTTCTCATGCAACTGTGTCCCATAAGCTTTTCTAGACATAGAATTAAGTTCTGTTGACAGTAAGCTCCAAATATTGCTTAAATCAGTCCATTTTGTCCTAGAGTCATTGACCCCATAGCTGTGTGGCTGTGTGTGTGTGTGTGTGTGTGTGTATGTGTGTGTGTGTCTTTTTTCTCTCCCCTTATATTTCTCCTCATAAGGAATTTTCTCTTTTTATAGTCAGTTACCAACAGAGTCTTCAAACAAGGAAGAATGAATGCAACATTTAGACAATGTAATTTTGCTTCTTAAATGGAATGTCCAACATATAAGCAAATTTTAAAATGTTCACATGAAAAGACAAAATAAGCAAATGTGGAAGGTAAGTATGGAAGTCAGAGAACATTCCCTTTCTTTTTTTTTATTCGTAAAGTAAACATGCATTTATACATTACAAATTAAAAGGACATTATGGAAAGGCCATTAAAAAGGATATGAAATATGAAAATCTCAAGTAATAAATAACGAAACTAATTAAATGAATGACCAGTGAGTTTCTCAACCTCTAAGCCAAGTGCTATATTCAAGATCTGAAGTTAATAGACACCTTAGAAACTGATAAACTGATACTGAGCTACACATGCAAAGAAACATTGTTTAATTCTATTGCATTCTTAAAACATAAATATTTGAGTGGGCAGTGTATCACATAAGTACCCTGAAACATGACTTTAATTTATTATTAACCTAAGTAAATAAACTTTGGAGTAGCACATGACAAGAAAGGAAAACGTGGAACGAATTAGAGATGTTCCACGTTCTAAGTTAGCCCTGTTTTCCCTGGAAGGTCTATAAGCCTACTGCCACATTACTTCCAAGAAGCATCAAATTAAACAATGTCATATTAAATGAAAATATCACTGGATATTGTGAAATACTTTTGGATACATGTTTTATGAAAACACATCTCAATCATTAAACTTGACAGACATACCAAGCCTATTATTAAACAAAAAGTATATCTGTAGCTCTCAAGAAATCTTGACTCATTAATTGCACTTGACTCGTGTTGATAGCTGCCTTCCAAGTTCCAAAAGTAAATATTATCACCATGAATGTTATCATAGAAATGCTTTTATCATTGGATTACAAGTTGCCTTCTTCCTTAAAACCTGATCTTATTCCTTTTTTACAGCCTTTTAAAAAGCCTCACTTACTTATTTTATAGTGTAGAATATGCTTACATGCAGCAATGAGTTGAAAAAGAATCCCACTGGGATTTAATTCAGGGCCACTCAATAATCCCCCATTCACCAGTATCACATTCATAGAGCCTATTGTAAACCAACTCTAGTTAGCATCTTCTCCAAAAAGACTTCCATGAGCATACTCCTTACCGCCAAAGTTATTTTCAAGAACTCCAATATTTTGTGCAATGAGATAAAGTGCTAAAAAATGTATAATTGGGGAATTACTCTCTCCTCTATATGACCTATTCATCCTCTTATCATTATACTTGGCACAGTGCATTATAGTTGTTTGTTTAATACCAGTCTGTATAATGAACCTCTAGGTTACCTGAATATAAAGTCCTGTTATATTCATTTTTGTATCCAGTAGTAGATGCTGCCTTAGCCTTGCCCCCTTTATGGAGCCAATGCACTTATCTCGAAGTTGTTGTGAGGTTGGTTGCTAATGGCCCATAATTATCTTTCTCCAGAGAGTTGTCTTTGGCCAACAGGAGCTCAGGAATGCCTAACAGGGGATCCCTCACCAAATGACTAAATGATTCAAGGGCATAAAGGCCCAGCCTCTTGACTCAGAGTAAGATAAGCCTGTGGTGTTGTTCACAGAGGTTCTCTGGTGTTGGTCCAGGTTCTCTGGAGATTAGGCTGAAGTTAGACTTAGTGAAACCCGCATCTCTGCTTAGCTTCTTCCTCTATCCTAATCTGCTTCCTTAGAAGTTTATCCTGAAAACACTTCACCAGTGAAGCACTTGCTAAGAAACCCCAACTCCCACTGTGCTTTTAGGAAATCTGACCTAAGACACAGCTCTAAATGCATTGATTTGTGTGAACAAATATTCAGTTTCTCCTATTAAACTTTGAAATTCATAACAACAGAAATGATGATTTATTTTTCTCTTCATATCCAGTACCTAATTCAGCACCTGACAGATAGTAAACTCTCAAAAATTTTTGTAAATTTGAACTAATATGTGTGTACATTTACCTCATTCCTTATCTTCATTTTGTACTAAATAAATAAATGGTAGGAAAAGAAAGATGGATCTAAAGATTATCATTGCCATTATAAGTTAATTCCAAGCTTTCTCCAAAACCAAAAGGATATGAATTGTTGGTTGAAGTAGTAAGGTCTGAATTAAAGAGGGGTGAAGAATCCCTTCCCCTATCTTCTATGCCTACAATAATGGAGATAATTAAAAAATAGTATCTCATCAGTTGAACAGATTCATTAACAGTAGCTAATGGTCATATACCAGGACTCAATTTTCTTTTTTTTTTCTTTTTCAGCTTCCCCTGAGTATATTTTCCATTCCTCACTTTCTTCCTACTCCCATATTAAATCAGCATTAGGTTTGTAAATGTCAAGCCAACTTCAGGAAATAAAGATGGGGCATTTTCTCAGTTGCAGCACAGTATATCACCGGAGATTAAAACAAATGTGGAGCTCAGGTCTCTATTGTATCCTTTGCGAATGATCCTATTTCTCTTCACTAAGCAAGATAGATCCGATTCCACCAAAGGAATTAACGAGTTCATCCAGAAGGACAAGAACTCCTACATTAATCAAAAGTATGTGAATATATCTAAATTAATCTGAAGGCACACGTTTCTCCATCAGTGTTTCTGCTGATGCCTATGTCTTACTAGGAAAGTTGCAGGATTTCCATGATTAAAAAATGGAACAATATTTTCAGTATTCTAATTAGAATTTCTGTTACTTACTGATCATCCTAAAGTTTGGCTAAGAAAGCATAAAATAATTGACTCTTCACAGATACATTTTGTTTGGGGGGTAGAGAGAGCCTTCTGATGAGAAAGACTCATTAGGTTTCTATTACTCTAACTTGTGTCGAATAGGCAAGATCCATCCCTGAATACAAAAACAAAGTAACTCAAATACTGTCTCTAAGAGGATTAAGTGTTTGGGAACATTTGTATTTGTCAGCACTCCTCTGTGAACTTCCAGCCACCAATTATATTTTGATTGCAGAGTTATGAACAAGACTCCTTATATGAAGATTAGGGGTGAGGGTGTAATAGGGGAACAGGGATTCTAAAGAAAACTGGTGTTTAATCTCAAATCAGTTGCCATTTAACCCAAATAAACTGGTGGGAATGTGGAGTCATTTGTTCATCTTCCTGTCTTAGTCTGTTTGGGCTGCTATAACAAAATATGATTGACTGGGTTGCTTAAACAACAAACATTATTTCTCATGATTCTGGAGGCCAGGAAGTCCAAGATCAAGATGCTGGCAGATCCCATGCTTGGTAAGAGACCTCTTCTTTCTTGCCGTATCTTCACATGGCTGAGAGAGGGATCATATCACTTGTGTCTCTTCATATAAGAGCACTAATCCAACTCATGAGACCTCCACCCTCACAACCTAATTACCTTCCAAAGGCCCCATCTCCAAATATCGTAACATTGGGATTAGGGTTTCAACATATTAATATAAAGGGAGCACAATCAGTCCATTGCAACAATCTTTACAACAGTCTTAAGGGGGTATATTTTTATCTTTATTTTACAACTGCTAAAACTTGGTTTTACAGATATCAAATGATTTTATAAAGTCATATGGCTACTAAATTGTACAGCTGGTATTTAAACCAAGGGCTCTGTGCTCCAAAGTCCACCATCTTTTGACTCTATAACTCTGTAACAATTTAACCAGTACAGTTGACCTTTGAACACTGTGGGACTTAGAGGCATCAAAACCCCATGCACAAAAATCTGTGTATAACTTTTGATGCCCTCCAAACCTAACTGTTAATAGTCCACTGTTGACTGAAAGCCTTATCAGTAACATCAAGTTGATTAACATATATTTTGTATGTTATATGTATTATATAGTGTATTGTTACAATATATATGCTGCAGAAAAGAAAATGTTATTAAGAAAATCATAAGGAAAAGAAAATATATTTACTATGCATTAAGTGTAGGTAGATTATCATAAAGGTTTTCATCCTCATCATCTTTATAAATTGAGTAGGCTGAGAAAGAGGAGCAAGAGGAAGGATCATTCTTTCTGTCTCAGAGGTGGCAGAGGAGGAAGAAGAGGTGGAGAGGAGGCAACAGAAGCAGGCACACTTAGAGTTAATTTTTATTGAAAAAAAATGTGCATATAAGTGAACCCTACAACTCAAACCTACATTGTTCAAGGGTCAACTATATTTATGAAGATCTATTTTTTGCTGAGTTCTCAATATCTCTGACTTAGGAACTAAAAGAGAAGGTTTCTTTTGGACACTTTCTTTTTAATTAAACCATTTTTATAATCTCACCAATCTTCTGCTATATTATCTGCTAACTAGCAACTAATAAAAGGTTTGTTTTAAAAAGCAATTCTTTATCCTGATTAAGAGTGGATGCAGTTCTCTTTCAAGTTAACAAAATGAGTTAATAAAATTCAGTGGCTGCTTTGAAGGCATGCAAAATCTTTGGAGTATGTCAGCAAATGAAGAAAGAAATATTGGATTAAGCAAAATAATCGGTACTCTCAATTTTGCAGCCAAATGCCCAAAGCCAACTTAGTATGTTTATAGCTCCATGGCCTTCCAAACTCTGGGGAAATTTCAAAATTACTGCCTGATCCTCTGAGTCAGGAAGAAATGAAGCGAGGCTGGGTTCTATTCTCAATGGAGCTGGGGAGAAAAGTAAGCTCCTGTCTGGTTTCTTTGTGAAATGGGGTACAAAGTCGTCTACTAAGAGTGAAAGGTGTGAGATAAAGATGGGTGACTTAAAGAGAGTTGTAAGCTAAAACTCACTGTCTTGAAGAATGGGAGGAAAGATTGACAGATGACAGTTGCTGGAATGGAAGCTCTATGAGACCAAGGAATTTTTCTCCCTTGTCTCTCCTTGGTGTTTAGTGCTTCATAGGTGCTCAATAAATATTTGCAGGATGAGCAACCTCAGGTTAAATTCTTGTTTTCATTTATAGTATCTAAAATATGATGTGGAAATAAGTTACATATATTAACATTATTATAATGAAATTGCTAACATCTCATACCATATCATCTCTCTCTCCTGTTTCCTGTAATGCCACTTAAATAGTCTTTGCAAGGTTGAGATCTGGATAAAATGACTACCAAGGGGAAATTGAAGGTACAAGGGTTTAGCCTGAAAATTACCTGTACAAGATGGGTCTAGGTCATGTTTCCAGGCTTTACTTTGGTTGTGGTGAAGTGGTTTGCGAGTATTGTAGATGAGTCTGAGGTTTTTGGGGAACACTGCTAGTCACAGATACTTTCTTATCTCTCCCCTTTTTTCTTTTAATTAAAACTGTTATTTTAGATTAAGTGGGTGCATGTTCAGGTTTGGCACATGGGTATGTGCTAAGATTTAGGGTACAATTGATCCTGTCACCCAGGTAGTAAGCATAGCACTCAATAGTTTAGCTCCCATTTAAAAGTGAGAGCATGTGGTGTTTGGCTTTCTGTTTCTGTGTTAATTCATTTAGGATAACGGCCTCCAGTTACATTCATCTTGCTGCAAGGGACATGATTTTGCTCTTTTATATGGCTGCATAGTATTCCATGGTGTATATGTACCACATTTTCTTTACCCAATTCACTGTTGATGGGTACCTAGGCTGAATTAATGTCTTTGCTACTGTGAATATTTATGTGATGAATGTACAAGTGCATGTCTTTTTGGTAGAACAATTTATTTTATTTTGGATATATACCCAATAATGGGATTGTTGGCCCTAATGGTAGTTCTGTTTTAAGTTCCTTGAGAAATTGCTAAACTGTTTTCTGCAGTGGCTGAAGTAATATACATTCCCATCAACAGTGTTTGAGTGTTCCCTTTTTTCTGCAGCTTCACCAGCATCTGCTGTTTTCTGACTTTTTGATTATAGCCATCCTGAATACGTTCCATTGTCAAGAGCCAGAATCTCTCAAATGCAGCACCTCCTAGGCTTTTCTTCTCCCCGCTAAAGGAGCTTCTGCCAAGATTACAGAAAGTTGTCCTATCTTCCTGCCAACAGCTTCCCATCAGTTTTGACACACTGTTTTGCAGAAAGTTCTAAACTTCCGTAGGAAAAGCAGTACTGTTGGGAGGTTTATAAGTACTCACCTGGCCTAGATATGTCACATCATGTTTTCTTCAGGCTTGGGGACTACTTTCTCCTCAGTCCCCCATCTCATCAGCTTATCATGACCATGGCTGCTTTAGAGCAACAGTTCCTGTGTGTTTGGCTCCAGAATAGAAGAAGGGGGAATAGCAGTATTACCCCTTCCTTTATTCTTGATGTGTTGCTCAAGTTTAAGCTGTCCACATTTACTTGCAAATCTGACAAAGCACGTTTAATCTCCATGTGAAATCCAATGTTTAATGGAAAGACTTATTAAATCTGCATAAAATATACAAATTAGTAAATTATTGCTAATGACATGACTTTCTATATTCTTCTTCAAAGCTGAACCAGGGAAAGTTTCTTTCATTTTAAACAAGAAATTCATTTTCCACTGTCCAGAATACCTCACTAGTTCATTTCAGGTTTTCAGTATAATACAGATCTGTCTACATTAACAAAATGAAAGACTTAGCTGCAAGAAAAATGAGAAAATAGCAAGACTGCATTTCAAAGTAACATGGGAAAGCCATTACACCAAAGTTCATTTTAAACGGGTTACTCCTGGACAGTGTGAGTTGAGTGTGATTACTAGTTCTGGAAATCCATTATGAAACAGATAAAGTTAAACATTGCCCTGGATAATTGATGCATTGAATTGCATTCATTTATCTATTGAACAGCAAATAGAGCTCAATTTTGGTAAGAGAGTTAGGGTATCTGGGAGATTTTATCTTAAGGACGTAGGTAAGAATAAGTTAGGTTAAGAAATTAAAAGTACAGAGTAGGAATTTTATACAATCATTTAGAATACGGTGAATTGATGGTATATCAATTTAACTCAATTGGAACTATGTTTCATAAAATTTCTTCCCTGTATAGTTCTTGTTAATAGGAAGTATCAGTCATGTTCTTTTTGCACTCTGAAGGTCAAAACAAGCAATGAGGCCCCCTGCAGTGTACATACATTGTTGGTTATTGGGGGCTCACTACCTTGCAGTGGCATCCCCTCTACAGTTCCTATAGCTCCTGACAGTCCTCATTCACTGCTGGCTCCTGTGTTAGGTGCAGACTGAGCTCTATGATGAAGAGCACTAGGTTCTTTTGCAGAATACCCTCATCATCAACACTTAAAGACAGTGAGATACTATCCCTGATTTAACCTGTCCTCACAGGCTCCAACTTCGCAGGTTCCCATTTGTTTTGGCTTTTGTCACTTCATACGCATCCTGCTTCTCAGCCTCCTGCCTGTGGATTTCTGTCTCCACCACCAAGCCCAGCAGAAAATGGTTTAATTATGCTCCACTATTGTGTAAGGCCAGGCACATCTATAATATATTAATATATATTTCATAGAGGTTGTGTTTCTCTGATCAAACCCTGAATGAAATACAGAGTTTAGATTATTAGAGTGGAGGAAAAAATGGGATGACAATTAAAGCATCTTTCATTTCAGAGGAGAAAGACATTGCCTTTGACTAAGCTACTGTTGCTACAATATTCTCTGAAATGTTCAACAAAGGTTAAATCTGCCATATTTAAGAACTCCAGGTATATACTGAGGATGAAACAATTTACTAACAAACTATTGTCTTGAGGTTCATTGTCTCCATATAGCTTTATCCTTTTTTTGAAGTTATTAGTTACTTAATTTTAAATAATACAGAATAGTTGAGTGACCATTGTATAGTTATGGCTAACATTTCAAATGTATTCCCTGGTTGACATTATCTAGGTGACAATATCATTCTTAGTACTTATGTTCAACCTTTAAAATGTTGTTTGCTGTATCATTTTGATGCAAATTTTTATCTGTGGCCTGATTTTTTCTTCTCAAAACAATTCTGAGAAATCAGAAAAGAGCCAGTAAGTAATTGGGGTTTGGCAAGTAAAAAGAAAACAGTCATTCTAGAGCCCATTCCATCATATTTGCACTATATAACTTCAGCTAATTCTCACAAACCCTCTGTGGTTAGAATTAATATCACTATCTCAAAATGAAGAAAACTGACACTCAGAGAATGAAAGTTAACATCTTATACTTAATAAATGGCTGTGAATCGAGTTTTTTACAACCCCAAAGCCCAGGTTCTTCCTGCTACCTGGTGCTTCTTCAAGGCAAGGGAAACTTGTATTTCTGAAGTTTGGCTAATCAGGCTTACAGCTTTCTGTTTTCACATCCTTCTCACCTATGGCTTTGCTGTTACTTCATTCCAGATAAATAAATAGGCTTGACTCTGCCACTGTAATGGAAAAAATTCTCTTTCTAGCTTGAAGAAAGTTATGGAGGCCTCTATTCAAAGGCTCAGTATAGGTCATTGTTGATGTTCGATACACTGTGACTTTCTCTTCTGTTTTCTATAACCAGGTCTTACTTTACTTTATCTCAAACCTTCACTTTATACTCAAGATTTATTAATTGAAAACCTGTCTCATTATTTATTCTATAAGCACTGAGGGTTCAGTATGGGCCAGACATAACCTTAAATATTAGGGTTAATGAATAATGCATGGAATCTATCCACAATAAGATGATATTTCTAGTATAACAGATAACCATGTAAAATAAAAAGGTTAACAAGATACAATACTATATAATTTGAGAATGTGCAAGGACACTAGGGACCAACTCTACTGGGAGAATGAGCAAGGTAGGCTTCATAAAGGAAGTACTAGTTAAGACTTGAAGGACAAGGAAGATTTTTCAAGGTGAAAGTTTTATAGTCAGAGGTAATAGCATGTGCAAAAAGATAGTGGCATAAAGTAGCGTTACTCTTTTGGAATTATAATTACTCAAGGTATTGGAATATAGAGAATGAGAGGGGAAACTGGGCAATGAGGCTGATGGAGAAGGCATAAACTAGACCATGAATGACTGTTTGGGTCATGCTGAAGAATTTGGACTTTTATCCTGAGGACAATGGAGGTCATTGGAATGTTTAAACAGAGGAGGAGTGTAATTACATGTGCAAGTCTGACGTCTGTGTGTGAAGAATGAATTGGAAGGAGGGTCAAAGTTGACCCTGGAGGGGCTTTTGTTTTTTCAACCCTAGTCTTCTAGTTCTGAGACTCTGAGCTAGCCCAGACCACCAGGAACCCACCCCTCTCTACCTGCTCCCTTTCTGGAAGTCAAGGCCCTTCTTTCTTGCCTGCCATCTATCGTATGCTACAGCAAATGGATACTTTGCTCTCCTATCTATTGTGTTCTCTATCTGACCCTCACTGCCAGATCTTGGGGTCACAACTCATCTTCCCTCCACCATATATGCTACTGATTGGGCCTCCATTATTACCTACGCTATCCTTGTGGATCTTGCTGGTTTCTTAATCCCAACCATTCTCCATTTGTCCCACTCCAGCTCCTCTAAATGTCTAGGGTTAGGCAGATGTTTTCCTTCAATAACTCTGAATTCTAGGTGACCAGTTCTATCAGTTAATCTTAATTTTGGCTAATTTCACATATATGTAAAATTGGGCTGAGTAAACTTCTGATTACAGTGCTGGTCTTGTCATTTTGATACTGGACAAGGGTAATGAGAATATGCAGAAAATCCAATTAAAGCTACATTTTAAAAATTCCACATATCAACTATATTGTTAATTCTTTAAAGTTAAAGCAAGTCTTTGGCTAGCTACCACCTTGTGACTCTTAAGTTCTTCCTTAAAAGTGAATGAAGCCATAATACTATCAATGGAAAAATGGTAATAACCTTTAGAACCAGAAAAGGTTGAGATGCATTGTACATCTAGAAAACTGCGAAGAGAAGAGGCAAGCAGGACTGTATGATAAGGAGTTAGTGTCTGACAGCTGAACAGCAGTAACAGAACAATAGAGAACACTTTCATCTCTTGGTAATCAGCACTTTCTGATAGTAAACTATTTTCAGTATATTTAACATGTCTGAAAAGTGTTACATTTTTAATATGTTACATAAATTTAAAAATTTAAAGATGCAAAAGAATCAAACGCTAGACTACAAAACTTCAGAGAATCATCTAAGCACCAGAAAGGAAGTATGATACTGTAATGAGAAAAAAAAAAGTCCCCAACGTATAATACCTAGAATTTTCATTTCAGCAATTGTCCCTCAGTATGGAGACCGTTTGTCTGTTCCAGAGGGGTCATGGCAGGTAGAATTTACCTAAAATCCCCTCAAGTTTCCAGTTCTTCTGGGCACTTCCTCCTCAAAATTCTTTCTGTTACTAATTAATGGCACCTTGTTATGGCCTCTGTGTAACTTTGAACAGAAAGAGTCATTTCCCAATGGGTTGTAAAAATGAATGAGGCGTGGAGGGAAGTTATACTTTATACATTAGTAGAGTCACAGAATTTTTGTGACATTCAAGATTAATTTCCTATCTTTTACAAACAAGTGAATTGAAAATTGGAGAAGTTAAGTTGTATTAATTAGGGTCAAAAGTGGTTCCAGGTTTCATAGGAGCATTAGGTTTACATAATTTTGAGAACCTTCTTTAAAACAGTAACATAAAATTCTGTTCCTTAGAATGTTTTAAGTAAAATTGATTAAAAACAATTTTAAAAAGCCCCCAAAAAACTAGTGTTCTCTGTATAT
Organism: Trachypithecus francoisi; assembly: GCF_009764315.1. Lineage (NCBI taxonomy): Eukaryota > Metazoa > Chordata > Mammalia > Primates > Cercopithecidae > Trachypithecus > Trachypithecus francoisi. Next base: position 73,607,086 of record NW_022681472.1, on the reverse strand, counting down.
ACGGTAATAGTAATTATTAATTAATAAAGGACAAAGACCACATAAACTTGAAATAATTGGGTTAAAATTTTAAGAGCTTTTAAATAAATGATTCAATGGTATTACACAAACTGCAAACAAACAAACAAAAATCACATACAAGACTTTGGGTGCAGCTTGTGAAAGTGAGAGTTTAATATTCTAACCCAAACTGAGTGAGATAAAACCCAATTTGAATAAGTAAAAGCCAAGTAAATGTTGAATGACCCAGTCACAGGAAATACAGGGAGGCAGAGAGGGGGCACCAGGAAAAACTGGAACCAGAAACATGGACCTCCCCAGGACTGTGCCTGCAACTGTTTCTCTCTGCATGTTGGCTTCATTCCCTTTCACTGCAGACCAGCATTCTTCAGACTCTGAGAACCACGGCCTCTGACCATTCATAAGTTATGCACCATAAAGCTTCAGCCAACGCAGGAAAGCTCTCACTGGGCCAAGCCAAATCCTAGCGAAGGACCTTAATTTGTCTAGCTTAGGTCCAAGTCAACTATTGCTAAAGGAGTAGAGTCTAATAAAAATATGGAGCCACCTTTGGCACCTGGTCAATGCAGTAAAGGACCCAGCTAAGAAGAATCTGGAAAGACAAAACAACCACCACATAAGTGATTTACACAAAATTGAACAGCTAATAAGCAGTAGGTTCAGGATCATAATCTTAGCACAGTACAAAGCTCTTTCTCTGAAAGTGACAGCAGATATTAAACAATTTAATTTTCCTGGCTCAGCATTCTTGTGTTTTCTTAATCATGGAAAATTATCAAAATACCAAAACAAAGACAAGATCAAACACAAAATAATTTAGCTTTTTCATTCAAAAATACTTAAAAGTTCTTCTAAGTGATCGCTACGCTTATATATCAATTTTCATTAGATATTTATTAACAAAAAATATAGGACATATGGATTAGGTGTGCATTATATATTAACGACAATTCAAAACTGTCCTTTTGCTATTCCGATTCTATTCATTTTCTTATTGTCTCTTTATAATAGATACAGAATGCACAAAAAAGTGGTAGTTGGTCATGCCCTGAGATAAACTGAGGATTATTTTACAGTGCTTTGATATGTAAATAGCATCACTACACGCTATCACTTATTACAGCTACATTTTTATAAAACAAATAGCATATTGCTAAATATTACAAACCAAAAGGTTCCTGCATAAGGAAGTTGGTATTGATTTGCATTTTCTAGTTAAGTAATTCTCTATTGATTTATATCTCTTTGCCCTAAACAAAGTGCTTCAATCACTGGAAACATTAAAATAAGAGGAATTGAAAATGGGGGAATTTTGAAAAAATATACCATAATAGAAAGAAAACGCCAAGCCTCCCTTTTTTCTCTCTCAACTCAGCTTAGTAGCATTTTTAAAATTTCATTTCAATTTTTCAACTCACAAATTCTCATTGTTCTAGAACAGCTCCAGGAATTCCTCCCCAGTTGGACACATGACGTAAGTTGAATGAATTGCTGGAAAAATTTTATGTAGCACCTAAATGATACCACTCTGCTTGAGATGACAGAAAACAATAACAAAAACAGAGCTTTGCAAATAATTAATGGATTTCAGCTTCAGCTCCCTTTTACCAGGAAGGCCTTCTCCAGGTTAAGCTCAGCCTCATGAGCTGTTAAGGGCATGACCAAGGCTATAGTTGTTTCACTACCTAGTGATTGGCAAGGGCAGACAAAACCTCAACTCAGAAATGGGCTTCAGGAGTCCGGGAATTTGAGAGTCAATGAAGGACCATGAACATCACCAAAATGAAGGCATATGAATTATTTTCTAAATGAGTAAGAACAAAATCTGTTAATGTTCATTTTCAATTTCCTTCACATAGACTAAATCCTGCTGAGCTGGCTCACAGCACAGGGCTGCTTATGGAGAAGACAAGACAACAGGATGCACGAGGAGAGTGTGTGACAATGTGATTCCCCAGCAGATGACCTACAGTAATAACATAGTACAAAGAAACATTGTAAGGGGCCTGTGGGGCTGTGAAACATTGAGAAACCTGAGCTGAGCTCTCACCAGCCTGGTAAATTCCACTGGCACCAAGATGCTGAGCCAATTTAAATGCAAAGCAAAATCTAGCAAGATTTGCCAGACTCTTTAAAATGTAATTATAGCAACCCATTCAAGGATCAGTTTAACATATAAGCAACTTGAAGAAGAACTGCTGATCACATTCAAACATTTTACACTTCACATACCTATGCAATGACATTATCTGGAGGATGTTCTTTCTTAATTAAAAAAAGTCACTTTTTCCTCTCACATTTTGAAAAGTATGTTGTTATTAAATGCATTTGTATCTTTAATTTTTGAATTCTTCAATTTTCTCCACCGATATTTTACTAAGTGATAGTAATTTAGAATAATGTCTCAGGTATGCTTAGTGCTACAGTAAGTCTCCATTCTCCTCCTGCCTTCTCCCCCAACCCTGCTGCAAAACCAACCTGGTAATTTCTGCCCATCTCAGCCTTTATCTGTGCCCAGGGAGAATGGCTTCTACCAACGGTGTCACCTAAGCTCCCTTGCCTTCTGGCTTCCAGTGGGGTTTGGCCAGTGGGAGGCACTGAAATGAAGTCAGAAAACTGAAGGAAAGAGAGATCAAGGTGATTATTAAGGCCCTACTCTCTTCCAACAGGGTGGCAGTTTAGCAGGAGTTGTGCTCCTCTGGAATGGCCTCTGTCACATGGCTGCAGCTGTCTCCAAATGCCAGCGGCTGCCTCCTGCCCTTGCCTGTGTTGGCCTTATGGTGGTAACGACTTCCTGTCATTGTTAGTTTCAGAAGGCTTTGCCAGTTCTTTTCGAATTCCTTAACTCCTCCCTTACCTTAGTACGGAGTCCCTTAATTATGTTTTCTTAAATTATTCTCATATGTACAACATCTCCTTTCCTCCCAGGACTTTGATTAATACAATTGACAATAGAATACTCTTCATTGCAATACCAAATCTGAAGGCCTGCATATCTATTAGCAGCAAAGTTGATGCAAAGTGAAGTGACAATTGTCCCACAGACAAGGGTGTATATTTCCAGAACGCAGCATGGTGTAATGGATCAGTATATAGCCTGATATTATAGTTCAAAGTCTGGTTCTTCTGCTTAGATCCATGAACTTCAGCAACTTTTCCAGCTTTTCAAAACCTGTTCTTGCTTAGTAAGATAAGACTGATAATAATATCTTCCTTATAAATTTGGTGCTGAGATTAAATGAGATAATTTAGCTTAAACTCATAGCATGCCACAGGCATTAAAACTGGAAGCATGACAGTTATAATTCTGTCAATGGTGTTAAAAATTGTTTCCAGTGATGAAACCTCAACTGAGAGGTGTGATCTAAACATTTTAAAGACATGTCCTTTCATGACCTATACTAGGGAAAGTCCATAGTGCCATTTTACTCAGTTTACAAGTTGCCACAATCTTATCATTACTGTCAAAGAATGACCAGCAATATCCCGGATTATTTTCTCAATTAATTTCAGGCTACAGGAGGTTCCCAGCTTTGAAATATTTCCTTTCCCCACCCCAGAAAAATACAGAATGAAGGTGACTATTATGAAAGTGGTGATTATGATGATGGTAACTCTTACTGAGATTAACATGCCAGGACTATTCCAAGCATTTTACATGTGTTAAATCTTCAAATCCTCACAAGAGTTATATATGGTTATATATTATTATTGTCCCATTTTGCAGATAGAGCATCAAGGCAAGGATCAAGTAACTTGTCCATGGTCAAATCTAGTAAGTGGTGGAAGTGAAGTTACAACCCTGGAGTTCAGGCTCCAGCACCCATATGCAAAAATGCCCAGTCTGCCATTGTGACGGTACTCTTCATGTCATGCATATCCGAGTTCTGTATTTATGAATGCAAACATTTTATTCAGAATTATAACACCACTGAAAATTTTCTTTGTCAAGCATGCATTTTACAGAGCAAATATAATTAGGCCATTTAAATTTATTATTGAATTTTCCATTCAGCATAGTTAAAATATTTTTTGTTGAAATTATATTTATCACGATCATTTTTCTGTAAACTGTACACTGAATATCTGATTTATTAGTCAGTCGTTTCATCCATATCAAATGTGAATGATTATAGCTTGTATCCGTAGGACTCTTCTTTTATTACTATCATAATAGAGCTTTTAGCAGACCCACATTTAATTTACATGAATTCAATCAACTTGGCCAAAATGTAGAATAAATCTAAAGGTCTCAGTGATTTCCCAAACCCACTCCCAAGAGATTATCAAACATGAAAAAATTGTATACATGATGAAGAGGGTTGTCACTCCCCCGGTGAAGGAATTAAGGAATTAATGGGACCAGAGTTGATGAGAAACTGGTTATTAACATAATCTCGAAATACATCCCTACAAATTATAATTTACAGAAATTACACTTTACAGTACAATAGAGAAACCATACAACACCTTAACCAAGTTATGAATGTTAACATCATAAATAAAATGTAAACACACATGATGCACCTACAAATGTGACAGCCTAGGAAGGACATAACATCACGTATTTAGCAGCCCAGTCAGTAAGTACTAAACCAAGTCATATGACAAGGAAACGTCAGGTGAACCAAACTGAGGACAGTCTACAATACAACTAGCTTGTAATCGTCCAAAATATCAAGGTTAGGAAAGGGGGAAAAAAGGCTAAGAAAATTAGCCTTAAGATTGAATTAAGTGGCCAGTCACAGTGGCTCATGCCTGTAATCCCAGCACTTTGGGAGGCCAAGGCTGGCGGATCACAAAGTCAGCAGATCGAGACCATCCTGGCTAACATGGTGAAACCCTGTCTCTACTAAAAATACAAAAAAGTAGCCGGACGTGGTGGCACACGCCTGTATCCCAGCTACTCAGGAGGCTGAGGCAGGAGAATGGCGTGAACCCAGGAGGTGGAGCCTGCAGTAAGCAGAGATTGCCCCACTGCACTCCAGCCTGGGCAACAGAGCGAGACTCCGTCTCAGAAGAAAAAAAAAAAAAAAAAAAGAATTACGTGAGATTTAGGAAATGTGATAACTTAACTGCAATACATGAACCTGGCCCAGATTCTGTACTGGAAGAAAAATTGCTGTGAATGCTATTATTGGGATAATTGATGAAACTGGAATGTGGACTCTACATTAGGTAAAATTAGCATAACAATATTAAATTTCCTGAATTTGATAACTAGGTTGTGGTTTTATAAGAAAATACCCTTGAGAAATATACAGTAAAGTATTAAGGGATAAAAAATAATGATGTGTGCAATCTATTCTCAAATGGTTCAGCAAAAACCTGTGTGTGTGTGTGTGTGTGTGTGTGTGTGTGTGCATGCGCGCACGCACAATGAGAGAAAAAAAGCAAATGTGGGACAATATTCAAAATCAGTGAATATGTGTAAAGGATATACAATTCTTCTTTGTACTTTTATGAAACTTTACGTTGGAACTTATTTCAAGATCAAAAGTTGTTTAACAAAATAATTCCTGGAAGTCTTTAGGGAAACATTAACCAAAATTGGGAAAATTGCTACAATCTATTGTAGAAAATAATGATAATACTAGAATTTAAAATTTCCACAAAATTGTGAAGTGTTGCAAAAACCCTCAAATTATGTACTTGCTGATTATTGTCCTTCTATGGAATTGCATGTTGAATATATTATCATACAATACATGCATATTAGTGAACAGAGCTATCTACCAAGAATCTTGTACTCAATATTTATGGGCAATTTAGGGATTTTCCAGGGTGATTTTTACTATTTGTGATTTTCAACTTATTTTAAAACTAAAAATCAGCTTTTAAAATGTTACCTCAGCATATTTCTAGAAAGTCCAGCTTTTCTGGATCAGTTTTTGCAGATCTAAAGTTTTAAGGATGCAGTCTACAACATGTGAGAGTTTGTGTTGACTAGATAAGGCTGTTTTTTGTTTCTCGCAGGAAGACAGATCATTATGTTGACATATTCTTAGCACTATCTTGCAGGAGGGAGAGAAAAGTCAAGATTATATATGTTTTGAGGTTATGATTTAAGGTAAAGTTTTCAATGTAGGAGTATGCTTAGAACTGGGCAAAACTTGGCCAGGCACGGTGGCTCATGCCAGTAATCCCAGCACTTTGGGAAGCCAAGGCAGGCAGATCACCTAAGGTCAGGAGTTCAAGACTAGCCTGGCCAACATGGTGAAACCTCATCTCTACTAAAAATGCCAAATTAGCTGGGCATGGTGGCACACACCTATAATCCCTGCTACTCGGGAGGCTGATGCAGGAAAATCACTTGAACCCGGGAGATGGAGGTTGCAGTGAGTCAAGATCATGCCATTGCATTCCAGTCTGGGAGACAAGAGCAAAACTCCATCTCAAAGAAAAAAAAAAAAAATTGGGCAACACTTGTGATATAATAGTTTAGGGTTGGTACATACAGTAAGACAGGTTTTACAGGTAAGTTAAAGAATAAACATTTGCTTGTTAAGCTCGGTTGAATCATCTGTTATCCCGATAAGAGGCTATTTACTCAAATAAGGATAAGTTAAACAGTATGATTTTGAAATAAATGGACTTGTAGAAATTTTCTAAATCAAGCAATAAAGTTATTTAAAACTTCATCTTCCTAGGGAAGAGTTGTTTGAAAAAGCAAATGCATGTTAATATGGACTGTGTGGGTGGCTTCTATTCTGTTTCTATTCTTTTAGGCCTAAAGACAGTAATAGCTTCCAGCAGTTACTAACCCCAGGGTGCTTCATCATCTGTGGTTGATTTCCCTTCAACATGCCTACATCCTTGAAAATAACCTTTCTTAATACTTTTTTCAATTACTCTAATTGAATATGCCATCTGTTTCTTAATGGTATCCTAACTAATAAAGATAATTATGAGTCGATAAACATTTGTTCACTTGTACATATTTATAAATTCACCAACTCTCACAGAATCACTTGGTTGTCTGGCATTAATCAATTGCATTGCTATTCCAATTCAATATCATTGCATATGGTGTAGTTACTGTTGGTGCAGCAAAATGTAAACTCAAGAGTAAAAGACTGTCCTTTGTGCCTGGACCTATTTGACTCCACATACAGAAGTAAGCGGTCTCATTCTTAATCTCTTGCATTAGGTCTGACAGAGGACAGGAGAAACTTAAACTACTCCAGCCAAATAATGGGAATTTTGCACCTGCATAGCTTATTCCTGCACTTTTGTTCTGGTTCTGAAAACTGCACTTATTTTTAATTTTTCTCAGTCTCTATCTTCATTCTTGCCAGTCCCAGTTGCCAAGAATTGGAGATTTGACCATAAATCATAGTCAAGTGCAAGGGCAGCTACCTACTGGCTGCTTCACTGTTGCTGCTGGCCTGTCTGGAGTCTTAGAACTGCTCTTCGAACCCCTCTTCCTTCTAGCTGTGTAACCAAAACACTGGAGTTATTTCAGTGACTTTGTGGGCTTTTCATGTAATGTATTGTAAGGGGACAGCTCTCCTGATTAGGAATATGTGTTTAATTTTTACTGCCTAAATTATTCCTAGGTTGTGTATGTGTGTGTGTGTATGTGTGTGTGTGTGTGTGTATTGAGCCTCCACTGCCACTGCCTACGTACATTACCTCCTCTATTGCTATACCCTTTAGTGTGGTATCTATCCCCTAAGTATCTAATGGAGAAAACAAATAAGGGTTGTCTGCCAACTCTGCTGTAATACACTCACAAAAGCTTCTGAATCTTTAAAAGAAACAAAGCAAAGAAAATAAATGCATGTCTAAGCACATTTCCTGAATATGTGAAAGTTCTCTGGCCTTTCTCTTCCCTACAAAGATTACCATCATCTTTAGTATACATACCTTGCAAACATCCACCAAGTGCTGTATTGAATAATTTAGGAATAATTTAGTATGATTTAGCATGGCAGCTTGTTCTCTGTTAGACTTGTGTGGAATGAAATAAAAGAAAGGACGTAAGGCAGACACAGAGGAGCACAATTATAGGCAAATCACACTAGGTTTCATTCATCATTCTGTGCTTTCATGCCAGGAACTATTTCAGTTTAGTTATAATATGCACATTATATTTATTTCAATGAGAAACAAATACTCATATAACATGTATCCCAATACTTACATAGACAAAAGTGAACTCTACTCAAAACCCTATGTCACATGCAATTTCCCTGGCACTTTGAAAAAGAAGGGTAGTGCTTTTGTAAAGAATATGTTATGAATAGCCAATGTATAAGCAGAGAATATGAAATCGCCCTTTGGGTTTCATATTGGATGTTACTTTCAGAGAGCTGTGTAACTAAAACCCTGGAGTCATTTCAATGACTTTCTGGGCCTCTCATGCAAAGTGTTATAAAGGGACAGCCCTCCTGATTAAGAATATGCATTTAATTTTTATTGTATAAATTGCACAGTATATGATCTAATATAGTAATTAAAACCTTTGACTTTCAAGTTAGACAAACCTGGGTTTGAATTCCAGCTCCCACTCTTACTAGCGCTGTTGGTTTTTGCAAATTGATTTGTTTCAGCAAATTTTGGTCACCTCAACTAAAAATGGTGATAAAACTAGCTCCTACTCATGAGGGTATTATGAGAATTAAAATAATGCATGAAAAACACAAAGCATGATGTCTAACATATGTGAAGCACTTCACACTACCATGTCATTTGAAGTTGCTATTTTAATATTGAACTTGTATAGGGGAATAACCAGTTTTCACATTTAACCCTATTATCTACATTCAGATGAAACCCAAATAAATAATACTTGCTAACTTCTTTCTGCCCACCAGTTGCTAATAATCAACAGCCCACTAGGGATTTTCAAGTGGAAGTTCCACCAGCACATCACAGTTTCTATGTCTGAAGTCAGGTATATTATTTTCCATCTAACAAGAAAGTTCTTCCTTTTGATTTACTGACTGCTGTTAAACTGCAAAAATTCCCTTGTTTTCAAAGATAGCTAGAATCATGAATTTTACTTGATCTTGTTAGAGACTAAGGAAATTGGAAAGTAGAACCAATGAACAGGGCATTGTTCTTCTCCAGATCTATCTATCTATCTATCTATCTATGTATCTATCTATCTACATATCTATCTCTCTGTTTATATATATCTCTATCTACATAAATGTACCTGATTATTACTATTGATCATCACATATATCATGACTATAATCCCTAAAACAAGACAAAAAGTTCCCAAAATGGTTAATACAATTTAGAAAAGAAAAAAGTTAATCAACATCTAAATTTAAAGCTTTTAGTAAATTTCTTTCAGATTACTCAGTTATAAAAAAATGCAAATTATTTACCTTTGTATAGTATCTTAAAGTTTACCAAGATTTTATATATATATCAACTCTTCACAAAATAAAGTAGGATTATTAATCTTGTTTTTCATATAATAACACAAAGACAAAAAAATTGAGAGACTTCATTTTCTCATTAAATACATTAAATGATTACATACAAGGATACAGATACTGAGTCTACAATTTTGCACAAAGCAGATGGTGTCTCTTTTCATAGATATATGCTTTTTCATATATATAATTTATTTTTATGTGACAAATAATATTTGTGCACATTTAGAATACTATGTGATTTTTTTTTTTTTTTTTTTTTGAGACAAGGTCTCATTCTCTCACCCAGGCTGAAGTTTAGTGGCACGATCCTGGCTCATTGCAGCCTAGAACTCCTAGGCTTAAGCAATCCTTCCCTTCAGCCTCCTGTGTAGCTGGGGCTACAAGCACGTGCTGCCACACTTGCCTTTTTTTTTTTCTAGAGATGAGGTCTCACTATGTTGCCCACGATGGTCTTGAACTCATGGGCCCAAGCAATTTTCCCATCTTGGCCTCCCAAAGTGTTAGTATTACAGGTGTGAACCATTGTGCCTACCCTGATGTTTGATCTATGTATATATTGTAGAAAGATGCAATTAAGCTAATTAACATATGCATTGCCTTACCAATCTATCATTTCTTTTTCTGATAACAACATTAAATACCTGTTAATTGACCTCAGAGATCTTATATTCCCTTAAGATATTACACTCTATTATGTTTTTTCAGAATCAGAAGCCAGAGTCCAGTCAAGGGCTGCTTTAAATTGGGGGCTATCACGAAAGGCTTCACTGAGAAGTTGGCATGAGCAGGAACCTATACAAAGTGAGGCATCAGCCCTGCAGCTGTGATGGAAGAGCACTCGAGGGAGAGGGAGCAGCAAGTGCAAAGGCCTTGGAAAGCTTGCTTGGAAAGGTGAGTCCATGGCAAGGTGGCTCACAGGGTGGGGACGGAAGCAGCCAGGAGCCCCATAATGCAGGGCTTTGTGGGCAATTGGGAAGTTTTTAGAATCTCTACTGCATGCTCTGCCAAAAAGGTTTAGCTAGTAAGCGGCAGACCTAGGGAACAACTTTGAGTATTCAAATTCAAAATCTGAGATGATGGCACATGAAGAGAGCTTCTAAGGGAAGCAGATAAGGCTCTGCCTGGCACCTTTAAGCCCGACAACAAGGCCCTACCACTTTTTCCCCTCGATGCCACTGGGTGTGGAGAATAACTAGAATCTCTCTGGTTCCAACTCACCTATGAAACCAGCTCATGTTCTCAGTCATTCCTCCTCCTTTTGCTCCAAACCTCCTAATGGGAGAACAAGGGCTGGCAGAATGACCACAGAAGAAATCATATTCCCGGTGCTCTCTGCTTTAGCCACTTGTTAAAATTTAGTTCTAATGAAATTCTGCCATGCTTTCCAGTGGTGCTGTAAGATGAGTCACTTGGACACTTTTGTTTTTCTCTTTCTGCAAAAATAAAGATGCTGATGCTATTAATAGTTTCAAAGGCTGCTTTCTGGCAGTAACATGAGGTAACAAGTGTATAATTGTTTTGGTCTCTTCTCTAGAAAGATATGTTAACAATATTCATTAAGTAATTTTATGTCCCCAGCCTGTGATAGGTATCATGGAACACGAAAAGAAGTAAAATGCCAAGGTCCTGACCACACAGAACTCAGAATTCTGTTCAGGGACAGAATATGTGTCCATAAGCAACACCAAAGGTTTAAGATCCTTAACATTAAGAAAAGGGCCACAGGGATGTGGCCAGGTCTTTAGGCCCAACTCTCTAAAAGGGTCGAGGAATCAGCTGACATCTGGCTAGGATTTAGGCTTCTCTGAATTAATAGGTAACCTTGGTCCCAATTTCTCCCTTCAAGGTGTATAAATTCTCTCTATATTTTTAAAAATCAAATCAGATTTTAAAAGTATAAAAAGAATGCTAAGGTCATGCAGTCCCCTCAAGGAAATTAGGAGCACCCCTATCTGTATATGTTCCACTCAACAAGGTAGGTCAACGGGCTATTTTCTAGTGATTTTTAAGAGGGCCCTGACCTACCCCCACCCTCAACACTTCCCATTGACCCAACCAAAGTGCTTATAATTTCCACTTTTTGTGTTACTTCTTTAGAATAGATAATAGATATACTATGTTTATTAGAAGTCTTTGTTAGAATGAAAGCAAGATACTAAGAGAAGTAACTCATTAACTGATTAGCATGGATTAATATATCATTTTCAAGGAGAAAGGTCTGAGGAGACTGTAAATATGAAGGGTTTTGGAATGAGAGATAATGCATGAGAAAAATGGAACAAAAGAACCCAGAATCAGAGACCCTAAAACATTCACAAGACACAATAAGAACATGTACCTGTTGGTGAAGAGGAGAAAAGAGAATGCTAGGAGAAGATAAGAGTACGTGAGACCTTGTAGTATGGCTTGAAGTCAGGTAGCATGATGCCTCAAGCTTTGTTCTTTTTCCTTAGGATTGTCTTGGCTATACGGGCTCTGTTTTTTGTTGTTGTTTTGTTTTGTTTTGTTGTTGTTTGTTTGTTTCACATAAAATTTAAAGTACTTCTTTCTAACTATGTGAAGAAAGTAAATGGTAGCTTGCTGGAGGTAGCATTGGATCTATAAATTACTTTGAGCAGTATGGCCATTTTCACAATATTGATTCTTCCTATCCATGAGAAATGGAATGTTCTCCCATTTGTTTGTGTCCTGTCTTATTTCCTTGAGCAGCGGTTTGTATTTCTACTTGAAGAGGTCCTTCACATCCCTTGTAAGTTGTATTCCTAGGTATTTTATTCTCTTTGTAGCAATTGTGAATGGCAGTTCACTCACGATTTGGCTCTCTGTCTGTTATTGGTGTATAAGAATGCTTGTGAATTTTGCACATTGAATTTGTATCCTAAGAATTTGCTGAAGTTGCTTATCAGCTTAAGGAGATTTTGGGCTGAGACCATGGGGTTTTCTAAATTTACAATCATGTCATCTGCAAACAGAAACAATTTGATTTCCTCGCTTCCTATTTGAACACCCTTTATTTATTTCTTTCTCTTGCCTGATTGCCCTAGCCAGAACTTCCAATACTATGTTGAATAGGAGTGGTGAGAGAGGGCATCCCTGTCTTGTGCCGGTTTTCAAAGGGAGTGCTTCCTGCTCTTGCCCATTCAGAATAATATTGGCTGTGGGTTTGTCATAAATAGTTCTTATATTTTGAGGTATGTTCAATCACTACCTAGTTTATTGAGAGTTTTTAGCATGAAGGGGTGCTGAATTTTATCAAATGCCTTTTTCGCATCTACTGAGATAATCATGTGGTTTTTGTCATTGGTTCTGTTTATGTGATGGATTGCGTTTATTGATTTGTTGGACCAGCCTTGCATCCCAGGGATGAAGCCGACTTGATCGTGTTGGATAAGCTTTTTGATGTGCTTCTGGATTTGGTTTGCCAGTATTTTATTGAGGATTTTCACATCGATATTCATCAGGGATATTGGCCTGAATTTTGTGTGTGTGTGTGTATGTGTGTGTTTGCCAAGTTTTGATATCAGGATGATGCTGGCCTCACAAAATCAGTTAGGGAGGAGTCCCTCTTTTTCTATTGTTTGAAATAGTTTCGAAAGGAATGATACCAGCTCCCCTTTGTACCTCTGGTAGAATTCGGCTGTGAATCCGTCTGGTCCTGGACTGTTTTTGGTTGGTAGGCTATTAATTACTGCCTCAAATTAAGAACTTGTAATTGGTCTATTGAGGGATTTGACTTCTTCCTGGTTTAGTCTTGGGAGGGTGTATGTGTCCAGGAATTTATCCACTTCTTCTAGATTTTCTAGTTTATTTACATAGAGGTGTTTATAGTATTGTCTGATGGTAGGTGTATGTCTGTGGGATCAGTGATGAGATCTCCTTTATTATTTTTTATTGTGTCTATTTGATTCTTCTCTGTTTTCTTCTTTATTAGTCTGGCTAGTAGTCTACTTTGTTAATCTTCAAACTATGATACAAGGCTACAGTAACCAAAACAGCATGGTACTGGTACCAAAACAGATATATAGACCAATGGAATAGAACAGAAGCCTCAGAAATAATGCCACACATCTACAACCATCTGATCTTTGACAAACCTGACAAAAACAAGCAATGGGGAAAGTATCCCCTATTTAATAAATCATGTTGGGAAAACTGGCTAGCCATATGCAGAAAACTGAAACTGGGCCCCTTCCTTACACTTTATACAAAAATTAACTCAAGATGGATTAACTACTTAAATGTAAGACCTAAAACCATAAAAACTCTAGAAAAAAACCTAGGCAATACCATTCAGGACATAGGCATGGGCAAAGACTTCATGATTAAATACCGAAAGCAATGACAACAAAAGTCAAAATTGACAAATGGTATCTAATTGAACTAAAGAGCTTCTGCACAGCAAAAGAAACTATCATCAGAGTGAGCAGGCAACCTAGAAAATGCTAGAACATTTTTGCAATCTATCGATCTGACAAAGGGTTAATATGCAGAATCTACACAGAACTTAAATAAATTTACAAGAAAAAAAATCTCATCAAAATGTGGGTGTAGGATATGAACAGACACTTCTCAAAAGAAGACATTTATGGGCCAAAAAACACATGAAAAAAAAGCTCATCATCACTGGTCACTAGAAAAATGCAAATCAAAACCACAATGAGATACTATCTCACACCAGTTACAATGGCGATCATTAAAAAGTCAGAAAACAGATGCTGGAGAAGATGTGGAGAAATAGGTACACTTTTACACTGCTGTTGAGAGTGTAAATCAGTTCAACCATTGTGGAAGACAGTGTGGCGATTCCTCAAGGATCTAGAAGCAGAAATACCATTTGACCCAGCTGTCCCATTATTGGGTATATACCCAAAGGATTATAAATCATTCTACTATAAAGACACATGCACACGTATGTTTATTGCAGCACTGTTCACAATAGCAAAGACTTGGAACAAACCCAAATGCCCATCAATGATAGAATGGATAAAGAAAATGTGGCACATATATACCATGGAACACTATGCAGCCATAAAAAGGATGAGTTAATGTCCCTTGCAGGGACATGAGTGAAGCTGGAAACCATCATTCTCAGCAAACTAACACAAGAACAGAAAATCAAACACCACATGTTCTCACTCATAAGTGGGAGTTGAACAATGAGAACACATGGTCACAAGAAGGGGAACGTCATACACCAGGGCCTGTCGGGAAGTGGGGGGCTAGGGGACGGATAGCAGTAGGAGAAATACTTAATGTAGATGACGGGTTGATGGGTGCAGCAAACCACCATGGCATGTATATATCTATGTAACAAACGTGCACGTTCTGCGCAAGTATCCTTTAACTTAAAGTATAATAATAATTATGACAAAGAGTACATGAGACCAACTCTAGCAACTTTCCAATTTTGTCTAGGGTTGCTCTGGTTAATTCCTCTGCTTTTTATATAGAGAACCCATTGTCCAGAGCATTTAAGTCACTTGCCCAAGTGTAGTCAGTGAGTAAGTGGAAGAATAAAGATTAGAAATCTACAGTCCCAACTCCACACCTGCTTTGCTAAATTAGAAAAAAAAAAAAAATACAGCGGCTCGGAAGATTCTTTGGTTAGGGTTTTTCCAGATCCCATTTTCAAAGCTTTTTTGTCTATTATGAATGTTTACTTAAGAAAAGGCTATTAGACAGGACTCAAATTGGGACTAGAATGAAAAGAAACTTAAACCCCTAGTGAAGTACATCTTAAAATTCAGAAGTAGAAAAGTACTCATGGATCAGAGGTTGGTGCAATATGCAGACACATTTCCTCTTTTCTTCCCACACTCATCTTAAAAATAATACCAGACAGTACTAGACATCAAAGCCAGCCAGCCGAGACAGGAGGAAGTGACTATTCAAACAGGGAGGAATTCAACAAGGTAAGTCCCTAGCAAATAAGTCCTGGTGATAAATGCAACAAAGCCATCACTGAATTGATCAATGTCTCAAGAAACATATGGACCTAGCCCACAAACATCATGGGAAGTTTTCCTGATAATGCTGGTGGTTGAGTCAGTTTTGTGGAAGAAAATTGTTTGATACAAACACCTAAAGACATTTTTTTGAGTCCTACATTTTTTTTAAGCTCAAGAGAAGACATCATAGTACAATGGGTGAAAAAATGGTGCTTGACTCATATAGATCTGGTTTTCCAATTGCTGGCTTCAGTATAAATAGCATCAAAAAGAAATGTGAAAGCACAAAATATAAATGTTATTTGTTTTACCTATTTACCCAAGAATTTAAATACTTACACTCTGTGACCCAGAAATACAATTACAAAAAGAATTATGGATATAACAAAAAATGTACAATGATGTTTGCTGCAATATTATCTGAAATATCACAATTATTGGGAACAATGTAAATATCAATATTTCTTAAGATGCTTTGGGCTGCAAGTAATAAAAAAAAATTTACAGTGGGGGAAAAACAAGAAAAATTTGTATTGCATATGTCAAAAATGTCATGGGGAAAATATATTTCAATAGTTGATTAATGTATTAGTTCAATGATTCATGAAGAATGATGGTTACTTCCATCAGTTTCCTCTACTTGGCATATAAACTGTTCTCACAATAACTCCACTCATCAGTATATGGTTCCACAAATACAGGCTTCATAACAATATTGAGCAAAATAAGAAAAACATTTTTTTTAACTTATGGAAACACCTTTCTAAGAAACCTGTGTTAGACTTCTTCTAATTTCCCTTCGGCCAGAATCACATCACATACACATTCCTAAGCAAATACCAAGCTAGGGGTATGGTATTCCCTTATCTGATCTAGGAAAGCACATAGCCTATTAGTGTAAGTGGGTCACTCAAACTAGATCTGAGATCTGAAAGGAATAGGAATAGACATGGCATGGAAACATTCTATACTTTGAAAAAAATAACATTGATATACAGTAGTTACCTCCAATGAATAAGATTGAATCAAAATATGAGAGGTTATGCTGTGATAACAAATAGATCCTGAATTTCAGAAGCTTAATGATATAACAATATAAGTTTTCTTTCATGCATATCGACAGTCTTATGCAAGTCCCCCAGCTCTTCTTAGCAGCTCATTTCCAAGCAGTGACATTAGATTCAGGTTCCTTCTAACCCTACTATTTAAAGCATATTGCCTTCAAAATTATTGCAGAAGGCAAGGAGAACATGCTGACTGTGCAGGCATTTTAATGGCAGCCTTGGAATTGGGTTACATTACTTTCACTAACACCCCTTTGGCCACAATGCAATTACACATTAGCTCCCCTAACTGCAAGAGAAGCAAGGGAATGCAGTTTGTATGCACAGAAAATGAATAATAAAACTCTAATTTGGTTATACATAGTTTTGTCTTAGTCATGAGAGATTATTAATGTGACTTTTATTTTACTTTATGCACTTGTCCCTTTTTGTTTGAAAATGGCTGTTATTTTGTCAATTAAAATAGTTGTAAATAGAAAGAAAGTAAAACAATCTCTAGTTGTGTTTAATAAGTTACCTGGTTATGATAGTATTTAATCACATTTTCCTTGTACAGAAATCCTCTCTCCCTTTTTATTCCATATGGGGACTTAGAGAAGAAAATTATTGTGGAGAGTCTGCAGGTTATGGACCCACCATAGAAGGCCAAAGATTCCGAATCCAGAGAAGCAAAAGAAATCAGAACATTCTAACCAGACTTTACTGTTGTTTGTATTTTCACTTACTTCTTTTTAGGTTTATTTTTATTGTGGTAAAATACACATAAAACAAAATTTACCATGTAACCATTTTCAAGTATACACTTTGGTGTCGTTAAGCTACTTTACAATGTTGTGTAACCATCACCACTACCTAGTTCCAGAATTTTTCATCACCCCAAATGGAAACTCTATACTCATTAAGCAGTCACTCCCCATTTCTGTCTTCCTCAAGCCTTTGGTTTTTGTTTATATGAATTTTCCAATTCTGGATATTTCATATCAATGCAGTCATACAATGAATGGCCTTTTGTATCTGCCTTCTTACATGATGTAACATGAATCAGTTACGTGATCATGTGCTAGTTTATCTTAAACTGGTCTTGGCCAGGTGCAATGGCTCATGCTTGAATTCCTAACAGTTTGGGAGGCCAAGGTGGGCAGATCACTTGAGCTCAGGAGTTCGAGACTAGCCTAGGCAACATGGCAAAACCCTGTCTCTACAAAAAAATACAAAAAATTAGCATGGTGGCACATGCCTGCAGTCCCAGCTACTTGGGAGACTGAGGCGGGAAGATCCCTTGAGTCCATGAGGTCGAGGGTTCAGTGAGCTGGGATCGTGCCACTGCACTCCAGCTAAGGTGACAAAGTGAGACCCTGTCTCTAAAAAAAAGGAAGAAAGAAAGAAAATAGAAAAGAAACTAATCCTATTCAGAAAATGATTTATTTCAGTCTGAGGCCTTTAAAAATCTTTGATTTTTATCTGTAAAAAGAAGAATGAGCCGCAGAATAATTGGAAGAGGTAAATATATAAACAGGAAATTATAAAAATACATAATGAATGCAGTAGTAGATATTTGCGTGGAGCATTTGAGGATTATGAAGGAACACGATTATCCCAAATTGATTGGCCTAAAAGAAATTCAGTAGAAGTAATCCCAGACTTTTGTATTAATGGATTAAGCAATGTTAATAAAGCAAAGCGGTCCTGGGGAAGAAAAATGAAGGCCATGTAAGATAGAGAAAATACATACATTGGAAAAGACACCTTGAGATGCCTTGAGCAAATTGGCAACTCAATAGACTGCTAAATGAATTGTATTATAAATAAATAATAAGATATGTCCCAGCCTAGGTTAGGATAAGGATTAGTAACACAACTAAGCAATTGTGCTTGCTTCAGGGCATGTGTGGTTTCTTGCCTGGGCAGCATACCCTCTTCTTCTGGTAACTTTAACCTGCCTCTACTTTCTTCATGGTCTAAGGTCTTGTTTGCTCTATCTATCAAGTCCTTCCCCATCCTCAAGCCAAGGCAAGTGCACATAAGTCCATTTGGCTTTGCCACCCAGAAGTAAACCTGGAACTAATGGACAGCTTTTTCCTCAGGCCACCTTGGGAATGGCTCAGCATCTTTGTGGTCTCAAAGATTCAAGCTTCTGGGAGAGTGAGTTTAAATAGCTCATCTGGGATGACATGAAACCCACCTTGACTGCTCAGATCCACTTTATTCCAAACCCACGGAGAATACCTAGGGTTGGTACCAGAGAAACACTCCTTCTGCGGCATCAGCGCCCCACGCCTGCACCTCCATCAACAACTCTTAAAAAATAAAAAATCATCTTCATCTCAATCTTACTCCATGACCTCAATGCCTAGTCAAGAATTTTTCTATTCTTTAGCTAAATTCATATCTCCTGGTTACAGAACATTAAAACGGAAACATTGTATGCCCACCTTTTTCAGGGGGGGTGTCATTTTCACTGTGGTACTAATGATGGTCCTGGAAAAGCCATCTTTTTAAAAAAGATTAATAAATATCCCCAGTGCACACGATGACTTTTAAGATGAGGTAAATAACAAGAAAAAGACACAGACTTTCTTCCAAGTAGCAAAGCAATGCAGAAGAGTCAAATTCCGGAGAAGCAGAAACACAGACGGGAGGGAGTGTGGAATGCTACCACACATAAGAGATTCAGGTAGCTTCAGGATAATATTTTCTTTAAAAAATATTCATTACACATGCCTGGAGACCTAAAAACCATTGCTCTTTGGCCAAAGACAGCACAGGAAGAATGTTGGATTTCATACCAATCCATTTCCCTATGCACATAGAGACAGATAATAAAAATAAACAGTAAAAAAAATACCTATCATGTTTTAGGCACTCAGAAAAAATAGTGTGTGAGGGACCCTACTCCTTCTAATACCTTAGAGGGGGAAAATATGTAAAATGAGACAACTGGATTTTATATTACCAGTAAAGGGAGGGAAGAGGTTTTGGAGCAGCGGTATTCACATTACTCATAATTACCGCAAATAGAAAGTACCATGTGTTGAACATCATTATGGGTAGGAGAATGGGCTTTGGGGTATGCAGACCAAGGCTTGACTTCAGAGCCTGCTACTCACTTACTTGACTTAAGAAAAGTTTGTTAATGCTTCTAAACCTCATCTTTTGACTTGTAAAATGGAGATGATAATAGTACCTATCTCATCAGATGTAGATTTTTCTGTTATGTTCAATTACTGTTGTGATAATAATTGGTACCTCATAGTGCTTTTGTAAGAATTGAATTAAATAATATATATGCAGTGTCTTGCACATAGATGCTCAGTAAATTTTTGTTGTTATGGCTATAATATGTCCTAGTGTCGTCTATCAGGATTAAAAGCTAAGCAAGTTCAGGACAGTATTTCTTATTTTTATTTTTATTAACAGGAAGAGAGTCCTCTTATTTGCCTCTGTGCCTTCACCACTATCAACACTACGCCTGTTTAACATTTTGTCATAACATATGGACTAATCTGGTTTCAAGACAGCAAAGATGACCTAAGCCTCAATTTTCTCCAAACACCTTTCTGACAACAGCTTCCAAGAGACAGCAAAGAACAAAGGTAGCAAAGAAAACAGGCATGAATAGAATTTACAAAGAAAGAGTTTGTTCAATATAAGGAAGAACTCTCTAACAACAAGAGCTTTCAAAATACAGAATGGGCGGCCACAAACTGGTAGAATCTTATGGTTGAGAAGGACTTCGGAGGATATTTCTTCAGTTGTCCTCGAGGGTTTGAATTCTTCTTACTCAACTTCATTTCTTCCTACATCATCCTCATTCTACTGCCTTCTCAACTGACAGAAAACCCACTCACTCCCCAAGGATGTCGGCTCATTTTGAGAAAGATTTTCAGGTTTGGCAAACGTTTTACATAAAGGGTCAGATAGCAAATAGTTTTGACTTTGTGGGCCATGGACAGTCTCCACTGCTACTTTTGTTGCTGCTACTTCATCAAAAACACTTTAAAAGTATAAAAACCATGCCTCACTAACAGTCCATACAACAACAGGCCATGTGCAAAATCTCACCTGACATAGTTTGCTAACTCCTCCTCTAAATTGTGACAATTCTTCCCAATATTAAGCCAAAAGCTAATCACTATTGGCTTAATACCTAATGCCTCTCAATTTTAAGCCAAAATGTAACCCCTCTAAATGTTTCCAACTCTTAGTCCTCATTAAGTATAAGCAAATATAGTATAATGTATCCTTAAACTTCTACTACAAGTTTATTATTATAACAACTCTTTGACATATATGCAGTGATTTTCACAATTTCCAGACAGGAAAATGGAAACCTAAGAATGTTAGGGAACTTACTCAAAGTTACACAATTAATTGGCTGGGGTGGGGTGGGAGAGGATGCAGGATACACAACCTAGATCTTTAAGAAGCTCTTTCTACCCTGAGGTTCCATGTCCACCGCCAGGGAAACACGAAGACATCACAGCCCTCTTACACTGGCAAATCCCAAAACAGCTCCAAAACTCACAAAATATTCTCTTCTTCGTGTCAAATATCATCTGTTTCCTGTTGCTCAAATAACCACCATAATGTTCCTTCTCCTTTAAGTAAGGTTTTCTAAGTGTGTTCCCTCCTTAGTAGCTGCAGCCAGTATTGATCTTTCCTCTTCTTAATGATCAATATATTTTTGCTCCATACCTAGGATATAGCATATGCATTTATGGAGACAGTCATTTGGGTATAGGTTTATAATAACTATTCAATTCTATCTGACTGCCTTTTTAATGTGCAAGGCACATATAGTCAAAGCTTTATTGTGTTCAGTCTCAATTGTTAAGTGTTTTGCCTTTGTAAATTTTTTATCCCCTAAATTAATGTAAATTCTCTCAGATGTACTATGGGAAAAAAACAAAACTACTTTCTAATTATGAACAATTACTCAAAATCGGATAATAGATCCTCAAATTTCCACCATTTCCAAACAAACAAACAAATAAAATCTGGAGAATGCCATGCGTGGTAGGCAGCCTCTGAGATACCCCCTAGGGATCCCCAATTCTCAGCACATTGCTAACTCATGCCACTGTGTAATCCTCTCTCTTTTAGTATGGGCTGGACCTAGTGATGGCTTCTCACAAATAAAATAGGGCTGACATGATACGATGTTACTTCCAAGACTGGTTACAAAAAGACTTGTGGGCTCTCTTTGTCTCTGTCTCTGTCTTTCTCTCTTCTTTCTGTTTTTTCCTCACTTGTTCTGATGGAGCCAACTGTCCTGATGTGAGCTTCTCTGTGGAAAGGTCCACGGCATGAAATTGAGGCCAGCATCTGGCCAAAACCTAGCAAGGAACAGAGGCCCCTCCCCTAGTCCAACAGCCTGCAAGAAAATGAGTCCTGCCAACACCCACATGAGCAAGCTTAGAAAGGGACTCCCTCCAAGTCAAGCCTTGACACAACAGCAGCTCCTGACACCTTGAGCAGAGCCTTGTGCAAAATGCTAAGTTGAAGTCTAGGCCATGTCTTGATTGTTGACTCTCACAAACTGTAAGATTAAGAAATGATTGTTGGTTGAAGTCGCTATGTTTCAGCCATTTGTTACACAGCAATGGGTAGCTAATATGATAAGTATTTTGTCTTATCAAAAGGTCAAGAGACTGCTTGGTGAGCAAGGAGATTCCTTTTGGGGTGAAGATGTAGTAGAACAAGATAAAGATATGGTTCCACAATGTTGTGAATGTACTACATAACATTGAACTGTAAATTTTAAAGTGATTAATTTTATGTTCTACGAATTTCCCCTTAATAATTTTTTTAAAGGAAGCAGCACAAGACAAACAAAGAAGGAAGGAGAAAAATAAGAATATAAAAGAAAAAACAAAAGTTTACTTAAGAACCCCTACAAGAAAACAATACATCACAATAAGTGAAAACTACGATCAGAATTCAGCACCAAGTTACTTAACCTAATGAATCTATCAACTTACAAATGTGAGCAAACGTAGAGAGCCCATGGCTCAGTAAGGAGAGAACAAGATGACAAAAGGAGCTGAAATGTGTGTCACAGCACTCAGTAAATGAAGCAGAAACTATAAAAATGTTTTACCGTGAGAAAAGGAAATAAGACGAGGGACATAAAGTAGCTGTTTCTCAATAAATAATTCTAAAACAATTTAACCCTTTAAATTATGTGAGTATAATTTGATTCAAAAGTAAAACATTAAATAGCAAAAATAAGGTAATGAAGATATTTTGATTTTTAAATCTCAATAAACTACAGGTAGATTCTGAACTTGTTTTTTTGTTTTCTTTAATGTACCAAAGGCCACTAAAGTACAGTCTGAAATCAAGAATTCAATGAACAAACAGAAATCAGAACTTCTGCTTGTAATAAGGTAAGGTGCTATATTTAGTGTGGGAAGAGACACTTGTTTAAATTATTTTACAGTGAGGAAAGTAGGTATTTGTCATGCAACATATTTAGGCTATACTGCGTCTGAGACTTCATGTTTGCTTCTAGGAAATGTATATGGACTTGTACTTAATGTCAAAGCCAGCCGCCCTCTCGCCATCCCTCTTGTTGTTTTTTTAGATCAGTGGTTCTTAACTCTGGCCGGGGGAGCTTAAAAAATTCACGGTTCTACCCTCAGAAATTCTGATTTGTTTGGCCTGAAATGTGGCCTGGGCATTGGAGAGGAATTGACCTTTTGTTCTAAACAGAATGGAGAAATAGAACAAGCCTGTGTTCCAGATTAGAAAATGTCAGAATTTAGGAAATGCATTGCTGAGGATTACTCTGTTTCAATATATCCTGCAAATGTGGTTGGAAGTGATAATAAACACTATGGCCAAATAGATGTGTGTGAATAATGGGCGGCGGGAGGTGGAGAGTAAAGACTCAAAGTGGACAGGTTGAATGACAGGGGCATAGAGTAGGATCATAAGACAAGTTGGTGTGTCCATGTAGGACCTTACCAGTGAAAGAGATACTTTATGGAGCATTATTTTTAAAGTGTCCACAATCTATGTGTGCAGCCATGTCAGGTCACTTATTATTTTTCCTGTTTAACATTGTCACTGTGTTTAGTTAACCCCAACTCATCAATATGGTCTGATATACCCATGAAACCTTAGATGCAACTGCTGCAGGGGAATACAGAGCAATGGAGAGCAATGTGGCTGGCTCACTTTGACTTCCTTATTAACAGCCACTTGGAGGGGCTGCATCCTAACAAAACAGACATGGTCAGGAGTTCCAGGGGCTGACCACTGGTGAAATGACCACTGGCCTAAAACTGAATTAAAGGAAGATGGAATTGAAGGCCATAATACAAACTCTATTGTTAACTGAGATAAATGTAATTACACAAACTCTTAACCTTGGATGGAGATTAGCCATTTCACCACAATTTAGCCATCCAGTTGTGATCAAATTTTGCAACACATATGTATATATTTATTAAAGTTTTATTTTATGCAAGCACAAAAAGGTTTTATACAACTGGTTCTGTAAGCACAAAGAAGTCTCAACTTTCTGTCTTTTTTTAAGTGTTGCAACCATACATTGTATTAAAGGTCACTTGGGGAAACCACAAAATTTTTCTGGAAGGAGTATTCTGTCATCCTACCATACTAAACAATCAGAAATTCTACAGCCCAGTGACTAAACCCAAAACAATTTAGAAATCAAGGTGTAAACATCCAACGTAGGTTCCAAGTCTCAGTTATCATGCCGATTTCACACAAAAGTAGGGTATATCTTTCAAATATTTTAGCCAATCCACTCATATTGAATGGAAATTTAATCAATTTATTTCAACAAGAAAGAATATTTCTATCATCAATTTATGTTAATTAGCAAAGATTCTGAATAACAGAAGCACTTATACTAGATGCCTCTGAAATATAGGCTTCCCAAAAATAATGTCAGATTTGTATTGAAATGTAATTCCTGATTGGATAGTTATCTATACCTGGGTACAATTTTATCCAATACACACATAATGTTTTACATAACAAGTCATCACACCTACTCTCTTTCCCTTGATACATTATACTCCCACTTCTGCCTCCACACAAAATCATCACATAACCCTTAGTAACTGATTCAGGAATGATGCTCATTAGAAAGTGGAGGATATTATCGCTTAAATCGTGTCTCCCTGAAATTTATATGTTAAAGTCCTAACCCTGAGTATGTATAATGTAACTGTATTTGGAGGTAGGATCTTTACAGAAGTAACCAAGTTAAAGTGAGGACATTAAGGTGTGCCCTAATCCAACATGACTGCTGTCCTTATAAAAAGGGGGAATTTGGACATAGAGATAAACACAGAGGGAAAGCTAGGTGATGTTAAGAGATGTAAATGAGGGCCATGTACAAGCCATGGAGAGAGGATCTGGGGTAGATCCTCTGTCTCACAGCCCCTCAAAAGAAGCCAGCCCTACTGACACCTTGATTTTGGACTTCTAGCCTACACAGTTGTGAGACAGTAAATCTTTGCTGTTTAATTATCCAGCTTGTGATATTTTCTTACAGCAGCTCTAGTTAATTTATACAGAGGGCTTTGGCCTTTTCTTTAGAGTGAGAGGACTTTTATTTGGAATAGCAATTCCCGGTTTTTTTAAAGGGGGGAATATCAAAGTAACCCAGAATGAGCCAAATGATTTATCCTAATATAACAAAGAAATGTTAACCCTCTCCCCAAAAAGTTCCATTTTATTATGAAAATATGTCACCGAGGTATAATGAGAAATATTTAGTTTTTGTACCCAATTGCTGGCAGAAAGCTCTTAAAACTTTGTGGAATTTCCTGAGTGATGAGAGTATCTTTTGTCTTTCATAACAAGCCCCTTTCAACAATAACTAAGTTTACATTAATATATAAACCATTCAACAAGTCTCTAGGAAGTTCCAAACTTTCTCTCATCTTCTTGTCTTCTTGAGGGTCCCTGGATAACTCTTGAGGGTCCCTGGATAACTTCATGATGGAAGGTGGTCCCCAGAAAGACAACAGAATGATTAGTGAGTTGGAACATTCAGCTCCACCTCCTGACTTTCCAGGCGAGGGGAAAGGGGCTGGAGACTGTGTTGAATCACCTGTGGCCAATGATTTAATCAATCATGCCTACGCAATAAAACCTCCATAAAAACCACTAAACAGCAGGGTTCAGAGAGCTTCCTGGTCAGCGACCACAATGAGGTGCTGGAGGGTGGTACACCCAGAAAAGGCAGGGAAGCTCCTTGCCTTCCCCCATACCTTGCTCTGTGCATCTCTTCTACTTGACTGTTCTGAGTTGTAGCCTTTGTAATAGATAGGTAACAACAAGAAAAGCACTTTCCTGAGTTTTGTGAGACATTCCAGTGAATCACCAAACCTGGCAAGGAGGTTGTGGGAGCCCATGAATTTTTAGCCAAGTCAGACAGAAGTGCAGCTAACCTGGGGACCCGGTCCTTGAGACAGCATATGATGGAAGGACAGTCTTATGGGACTGAGCCCTTAAACCTGTGGAGTCTGATGCTAAGGAGTTAGTGTTGCAATAGAACTGAATTTTTGGACACCCAGTTGGTGTTTGGAGAATAGGAGAATTGCAGTCACAAACATCCTTATTCTGTAACACAAATAAAAAGATTATATTCCTCTTGTTACTCATTCATTGACTTTAAGGGTCACCTGCTACATAGGAGGCTCTTATTTCTGCCCCTGTAACTTAACAGAATGGTGAAGTGGGGAAACTTCCCAGGAAATCCTAGCTGCAAGGTTCCTCAGAGTCACCCTGGAGCTTGTGTTTCATCTTAAGCCCTTGTTTTCCGACAAAGGCTGCTTGAAACCCAACTCTCCTTAGTAGCCTCCGCCTGGGCAGCAGCTGAGTGCAAACAGGAAGAGTGGGAGAATGTGGGTGAGGTCAGGAAGGAAACCAACCTTGACTTAAACTCCCACCAGCTTTCCTTTCTTCTCTCTCCTACTCCTGTTCTTCAAGGCATTTTTCCTCCCTTTGGACAAGAAATAAAGTTAGGATGAAATAGAAATTACTAGTTGTAGGCCACTGCAGTTTTTAAGTCACCCACAATTCTCACCTCCAAGCCAATTAGATTTCCCTGAGCCAAGTCAATTTCCTTTCACCTCCACCATATACTTATCCTACATGAATGCCCACCTCCAATCCACTCAGCCCCGAAAACGTGAACATAAGCCCTCCCACCTTCTCTGCCTCTCTTATCTTCTGTTCTTTGAAATGCTAGATGGGTGCATTTTTAAGTTGTTTTGCCAGGCTTCTCTGGACTTTCTACTGCAGGCTGATGCAGGTGGAGAGCTGTACAGCCTGGCCTTAGGTTTTGGGCAGGTATGGGTTCAAATTCCTCTGTGCTACTTACTACCTATGTGTCCTTGGATAAGTCACTTAAAGCCTCAGAACTGGTTTTCATTAAACTTTCAATAAAATTGAGATTTTTATTTCAACAACCTGATATCTACACATGTTTAATTTGTCAGCTAGGTTGGAGCCATAAGTTTATATAATTAAATAAAATCACCAAATCCTATAATTTGGGGGTTAACCTTAGAACCTACACTTCTAAAAGGGCAATTTGACTATTTTTTATTCTCACAGTAAATTAACGTATTATTGCTTAGAAACCTAATAGCAAACCTAAATGGAGTAAACTCTGCAGGTAAGAAGAAACACTTTAGAAATTGATATCCATCCCTCTTTTCCCCCAAGGTTTTGATGGTCATGTTAGGGCAGAGTGAAAACATCATCAGACACCTGCAGAGAGACTTTCCTTTATTCCTCATTAGGAGATGTTGTTTGTAAACTTTAAAGTGCAAAATACTCTACAGGTTTGCATGATGAAAATCACATTTTTTTTTTTTTTGAGACGGAGTCTCTCTCTGTCGCCCAGGCTGGAGTGCAGTGGTGCACTCTCGGCTCACTGCAAGCTCCACCTCCCGGGTTCACGCCATTCTCCTGCCTCAGCCTCCCAAGCAGCTGGGATTACAGGCTCCCGCCACCACGCCCAGCTAATTTTTTGTATTTTTAGTACAGACGGGGTTTTACCATGTTAGCCAGGATGGTCTCAATCTCCTGACCTCGTGATCCACCTGCCTTGGCCTCCCAAAGTGCTGGGATTACAGGTGTGAGCCACTGCACCCGGCCGAAAATCACATCTTATACTCTTCATGAATCATACAAGAAATCTTTAGCATAATTCTGACAATACTCAATTTTTACATTACACACTGATGCAGAATTGTATTTTCTTAGTAAATATTTATTCATTATTTTAAGGGAGCACATGAAACTGGAATGTAAATATGTATACATTTTCAGTATGGTTAATGCATCTTTAACAATGGGGATTGGTCCTGAGAAATGCTTCATTCAGTGACCTCCTCATTCTGACAATATCATAGAGTGTACTACACAATTCTAGATGGTATTGCCTAATTGTACACACCCAGGCTACATGGTATAGACTATTGCTCCTAGGTTACAAACCTGACCAGCATGTTACTGTACTGACTACTATAGGCAAGTGTAACACAATGGTCAGTACTTATATATATAACCAGAAAAGATGAAGTATAAATACATTATAAAAGATAATGTATTTAAGATCATGTAAATGATAATGTGCCCTACCTGTATAGGGCACTCACCCAGAATGGAGTTTGCAGGACTGGAAGTTGCTCTGAGTGAGTCAATGAGTGAATGGTGAGTAAATGTGAAAGCCTAGGACATTACTGGCCACTACTGTAAGTTTTATAAAGCTCTACACTTAGTACACTAAATTTATAAGCCATATTTTTTCTTTTATAATAAATTAACCTTTGCTTATCATAACTTTTTAACTTTAAGAATTTGTAAATATTTTTTAACTTCATAAGTCTTCTGCAAATACACTTAGCTGAAAACACAAACTGATTCCACAGCTGTATAAAACTATTTTTTCTTTATATCCTTATTCTATAAGCTTTTTCTGTTTTCTATTTTTATTTTTCAATTTTTAAACCACTTTTTAAAAATTAAGACACACACACACACATTAGCCTAGACCTACACAGGGTTGGGATCATCAATTTCACTGTCTTCCATCTCCATATCTTGTCCCACTGGAAGGTCTTCAGGGTGATAACACTCATGGAGCTGTCATATCCTAGGATAACAATGCCTTCTTCTGGAGTATCTTCTGAAGGACCTGCCTGAAGCTGTTTTACAGTTAACCCTTTTTTCAATTTTAAAATAAGTAGGAGGACTACATTCTAAAATAACAATAAAAGTATAGTATAGTAAATACATAAACCAGTAACAATTATTCATTATTATTATAAAGTATTTCATATTGTACATAAGTGCATATGCTATAATGGTATAGGACTGGTAGGGCAGTAGATTTGCTTACACCAGCATCACCACAAACATGTTAGTAATGCACTGCCGTGCATCATTGCAATGCCTGTAATATCACGAGCAATAGGAATTTTTCTGCTCCATAATAACCTTATGTGATCACCATCAAATAAATAAGTGGTTTGGTCATCATTGACCAAAATATCATTATGACTGTTTGATGGTTTTCAAATATCCAGAGTAAAATATATTCTTATAACATATAAAAGGAACACTACACAATAATAAATAAGCAAATTTGCTGGCTGCTGCCATCTTATACAACACCCCTCCCTCCAACACACACACACACACGCACGCATGCACAAAGTAGTCAGCCTAGTGTCCTTTTACATCATCATTCTCATCAAATTTATACTTGCATACACACACATTATTGTTGCTACTGTTTTTAAGAAAATGGAATCATAGCATGCACGTTACCAAGCAATGTGGATATTTTTTCACTTACCATATATACTCAATATGGCCAGCAATCATAGATAAATACCTAAGTTTATCTATTTTTTCAAGACTTTATGTATGTACATACATGCATTGGAAATTTTATGTACTCAAATTCATATCAAATGTTCTGAGAAGATTTTCGTTCTGTATTTATTTTTTTCCTTATTTTATTTTTATTCATCTACACTTTCCTCTCCTTTCCTATATTCAGATGTATTCTAGTAATTGTGAATTTAAGGATTCTAACATATGGTTTTGTTTCTAAGAATTGCCAATTTACATTATTTATTCATTATACTATGGAATTATGTTTCTTGCCAGAATGAATCCTAAATATTCTTTATATTATGTAGACTTTAAACTGTATCTGTATCTGTGTTCAACTTCATTTTACAGATTTATGACCTATCTAATGACTTTGTTATCTTTTGCTATATAAAGACATAAATTTATATATATTTATATGCATCTGTCTTTTACAGTTCCTGCATTTCTTGGCCCCATAAAAATGTTTATCCCACATTTAGGTAGTAAGTATAAATACTTAATTTTTTTCTACATATCTTTAAAAAATTTTTAATATGTAAGTTTTAAATTCAGCTAGGATTTATTTTATGTGGTACAAGGTGTGGCTCCCACTTCATTTTATTCTAGATGAATTAAATATTAGCTATGCTGTAACCATTTATGAAATAACCTTTCCTCAACGAAACAAAATGCCAACTTTGTGATATATTCAAAATCCAGGCCAGGCGCGGTGGCTCAAGCCTGTAATCCCAGCACTTTGGGAGGCCAAAACAGGTGATCACGAGGTCAGGAGATCAAGACCATCCTGGCTAACACGATGAAACCCCGTCTCTACTAAAAAATACAAAAAAAAAAACTAGCCGGGCGAGGTGGCGGGCGCCTGTAGTCCCAGCTACTCGGGAGGCTGAGGCAGGAGAATGGCTTAAACCCGGGAGGCGGAGCTTGTAGTGAGCTGAGATCCGGCCACTGCACTCCAGCCTGGGCAACAGAGCGAAACTCCGTCTCAAAAAAAAAAAAAAAAAAATCCATAAATAACGGAATTTGTTTTTTCCTTCTCTATTTTATTTCTATGATTTATTTATCTGTTTAAACTTCAAAGCTTCACAGCATCTTCTAATGTCTAACAAGGGAATATCTTTATCATGATAGTTATTTTTAAATAATTTTTTGGCTATTTTTGTTATTTATTCTTCTGTAAGAAGATCCTTGATGAAAAGTCTTCTTACAATTACAGTTTGAATTTCTATTATTTCAGAACTGATATTTTTATTTATTAAATATTACCATCTAAGAATATGATATGTCTTTCTAATTATTTAAATTCCATTTGTCTTTCAATAACATATTTTTCCCTATATGTTTTCTACTAATTTTTTTATTAAGTTCTGATGCTTTTTTCTTAAATTTATTCCTGAGTATTTATCATTTTTGTCACCATTATAAATGAAATATATTACTACTTTTATTTTTGGTTGTCATCATTATAAGGAAAAATGTACTGAGATTATATATATAGTTATATATAATCTTATATACAAATACAAATATATTATATTATATATACGTAAAAATATATCCAGTACCCTACCAAATTTTCATATTATAGTTGAACCTTGAACAACGTAAGTTTCAACCACACAGGTCCACTTATATGTCAATTTCTTTTGCCTCTACCACCCCTAACAAGCAAAATCAACCCCTCCTCTTCCTTCTTCTCCTCAGCCTACTCAACATGAAGACGGCAAGGATGAAGGCTTTTGATCATCTACCTCCACCCAATATTAAATACATTTTCTCTCTCTTATGATTTTCTTAATAGCATTTTTCATTTCTCTAGCTTATTTTATTGTAAGAATACAGCACATAATACATATACAAAATACCTGTCAATTGGCTATGTTATCAGTAAGGCCTCTGGTCAACAGTAAGTTATTAGTAGTTAAGTTTGGGGAAATCAAAAGTTACAGTTGAATTTTCTACTGCAGAGGGGGGTCAGTGCCCCTAAACCATTTGTTGTTCAGGGGCCAATTATAATTATACTTAATGTAGTATAATCTTGTTCATTTCCCAGCTGTATAATTTTCACAGTATCAACAAATATTTTTATAACTTCTTTTTAAAAGTTTTACTGACTTAAGTGAAATTATTTAAATATTTGACCATTCAGAATGATATTTGTCATTATTCTGGATATTTGAGGGTAATTTTATGTTCACTAAACCATTTTTACTTTCTACAAATATCTCTTTTTTAAATTAATAGTAATAATCTCCAAAAATTAGAAGTGGGTAAGAACTAAATGTCAACTTCCCCATAATATTTACCAGATACTATATTTAAATGATAATAATCATTCAAGCATTTATTAGCAATCCAGGAACAAAAATAGTCACACCTCCAGTCTTTATAAACTCAGTGAAGCCCTGGCATCACTTCAACTTCTTTTTTCCTTCCAACTTCTTTTTTTAGGTTTAGGGGGTACACGTGCAAGTTTGTTACATGGGTTAATTGCATGTTGCTGGGGTTTCATGTACAATTGATTTTGTCACCCAGGTAGTGAGCATAGTACCCGATAGGTAGTTTTTCTTTCCTAACACTCTTCTCACCCTCTAATCTCAAGTAAGCTCTAGTGTCTATTGTTCCCATCTTTGTGTCTGTGTGTACCTAATGTTTAGTTTTCACTTATAAATGAGAACATGAGGTATTTGGTTTTCTGTTCCTGTGTTAATTCACTTAGCATAATGGCCTCCAGCTACATCCATGGTTGCTGCAAAGGACATGATCTCACTCTTTTTTGTGGCTGTATAGTATCCCATGGTGTATATGTACATTTTCTTTATCCAATCCACCATTGATGGGCACCTGGGTTGATTCCGTGTCTCTGCTATCATGAACAGTGATGCGATGAAAATGTAAGTGCATATGTCTTTTTGGTAGAATAATTTATTTTCTTTTGGATAAATGCCCAGTAATGGCATTGCTGGATTCAATCATAGTTCTGTTTCAAGTTCTTTCAGAAATTTCCAAAACTAATTTACATTCCCACTAGCAATATATAAGCATTTCCTTTTCTCTGAAGTTTCACCAGCATCTCTCGTTTTTTGCTGTTTTAGTAATAGCCATTCTGTTTGGTGTGAGTTGGTATCACATTGCAGTTCGATTTGTATTTCTCTGATGATTAGTGATGTGGAGCATTTTTTTCATATATTTGTTGCCTAATTGTTTAATTGTTTGTGTTCTCTTTTGAGAAGTGTCTGTTCATGTATTTTGCCCATTTTTCAATTAGGTTGTTTTCTGTTTGTTCAGTTGTTCAAGTTTCTAATAGATTCTGAATATTAGACCTTTGTTGGATGCATAGTTTGAAATTATTTTCTCCCATTCTATAGGTTGTGGGTTTATTCTGTTGACAGTTTCTTTTGCTGTGTAGAAGCTTTTAAGTTTTATTAGGTCCCACTTGTCAATTTTTGGTTTTGTTGAAATTGTTTTTGGAGTCCACATCTTGAAATCTTTGCTAAGGCCTATGTCCAGAAAGGTATTTCCTAGATTTTCTTCTAGAGTTTTTGTAGTTTTAGGTTTTACTTTTAAGTCTTTAATCTATCCTGAGTTTAATTTTTTTTAATATGGTGAAATGTAGAAGTTCAGTTTCAATGTTCTGCATATGGCTAGGCAGTTATATCAGAGCCATTTATTGAATAGGAGGTCCTTTCTCCATTGCTTGTTATTGCTGATTTTGTCAAAGAACTGATGGTTGTAGGTGTGCCACTTTATTTCTGGGTTCTATAACTCATTTCACTGGTCTATGGTCTTTTTTAATGCCAGTACCATGCTGTTTTATTTACTGCAGCCTTGTAGTATAGTTTGAAGTTGGGTATTGTGATGCCTCCAGCTTCGTTCTTTCTGCTTAGGATTGCTTTGGCTATTTACACTCTTTATTAGACTCATGTGAATTTTAAAATAGCTTTTCTAATTCTGTGAAAACTGATATTGGTAGTTTGACAGGAATACCACTGAATCTATAAATTACATTGGGCAGGCAGTATGGTCATTTTAACAATACTGATTCTTCCTATCCATGAGCATGAAATGTATTTCCATTTGTTTGTGTCATCTGATTTCTTTGAGCAGTGTTTTGTCATTTTGGTTGTAGAGATTTTTTACCTCCCTGGTAGGCTGTATTCCTAGGTATTTTATTCTTTTTGTGGCTATTGTGAATCGGATTGCATTCAGCTTAGATGTTGTTGGTGTATGGAAATGCTACTGATTTTTGGCCAGGCACAGTGGCTCATGCCTGCAGTCCCAACACTTTAGAAGGCTGAAGCAGGCAGATCACTTGAGCTCAGGAGTTTGAGAACAGCCTGGGAAAAGGAGAATGTAATCCTTTTCAAACAAGCAAAAACTAAGTAAATTTGCTACCACCAGACCCACCTTAAAAGAGGTCCTTAAGAGCCACTCCATACCTGTTTCACTCACCATTTCCCCAGGAGCCACTCAGGGTCAGGGAGAAGTCCTGGTGCATGGTAACCCCAAGTAGCATTCTTAGCTTCCTCCCCATTCAGCCTAGGGTCTGTGTCTTCCCTCTGTTGACTCTCAAAGTCTACTTTCTGAAGATCAATTCAGAGTGTGCCAGTCTTCTTGATGGTCTGGTCTCTCGATGGGAGAAGTTTTTTTCTGTCTGTCTGTTCAGCCATATTGGCTAAAGTTCTCCTAAAACTTCCTTTTTTTTTTTTTTTCTATTATACTTCAAGTTCTGGGATACATGTGCAGGATGTGCAGGTTTGTTACATAGGTATATATGTGCCATGATGGTTTGCTGAACCCATTAACTCGTCATCTGCATTAGTTATTTCTCCTCATGCTATCCCTCCCCTAGCCCCCCAACCCCCAACAGGCCCTGGTGGGTGATGTTTCACTCCCTGTGTCCATGTGTTCTCCTGGTTCAACTCCCACTTATGAGTGAAAACAGGCGGTGTTTGGTTTTCTGTTCCATGTGGTGTTAGTTTGCCAGCAATGATGGTTTTCAGCTTCATCCATGTCCCTGCAAAGGACATGGACTCATCCTTTTTATTGCTGCATAGTATTTCCATGGTATATATATGCCACATTTTCTTTATCCAGTCTATCATTGATGGGTTGGTTCCAAGTCTTTGCTATTGTGAACACTGCTGCAATAAACATCTGTGTGCATGTGTCTTTATAGTTGAATGATTTATATCCTTTGGGTATATACCCAGTAATGGGATTGCTGGGTCAAATGGTATTTTTGGTTCTAGATCCTTGAGGAAATGCCACACTGTTTTCCACTACGGTTGAACTAATTTATGCTCCCACCAACAGTGTAAAAGCGTTCCTATTTCTCCAAAACCTCTCCAGCATCTGTTGTTTCCTGACTTTTTAATGATCACCATTCTAACTGGCGTGAGATGGTATCTCATTGTGGTTTTGATTTGTATTTCTCTAATGACCAGTGATGATGAGCTTTTTTTCATGTGTTCGTTGGCCACATAAATGTCTTCTTTTGAGACCTGTCTGTTCATATCCTTCACCCACTTTTTGATGGAGTTGTTTGGCTTTTTTCTTGTGAATTTGTTTAAGTTCTTTGTAGATTCTGGATATTAGCCCTTTGTCAGATGGATAGATTGCAAAAATTTTCTCCCATTCTGTAGGTTGCCTGTTCACTCTGATAACAGTTTCTTTTGCTGTGCAGAAGCTCTTTAGTTTACTTAGATCTCATTTGTCAATTCTGGCTTTTGTTGCCATTGCCTTTGGTGTTTTAGTCATGAAGTCTTTGCCCATGCCTATATGCTAAATGGTATTGCCTAAGCTTTCTTCTAGGATTTTTATGGTTTTAGGTTCTACGTTTAAGTCTTTAATCCATCTTGAGTTAATTTTTGTATAAGCTGTACGGAAGGGATCCAGTTTCAGTTTCCTCTGTATGGCTAGCCAGTTTTCCCAATACCATTTATTAAATAGGGAATCCTTTCCCCATTGCTTGTTTTTGTCAGGTTTGTTAAAGATCAGATGGTTGTAGATGTGTGGCATTATTTCTGAGGCCTCTGTTCTATTCCATTGGTTTATATATTTGTTTTGGTAGCAGTACCAAGCTGTTTTGGTTAGTATAGCCTTGTAGTATAGTTTGAAGCCAGGTAGTGTGATGCCTCCAGCTTTGTTCTTCTTGCTTAGGATTGTCTTGGCTATGTGGGCCCTTTTTTGGTTCCATATGAAATTTAATGTACTGTTTTGTAATTCTGTGAAGAAAGTCAATGATAGCTTGATAGGAATAGCACTGAATCTATAAATTTCTTTGGGCAGTACAGCCATTTTCACGATATTGAGTCTTCCTACCCATGAGCATGGAATGTTTTTCCATTTGTTTGTGTCCTCTCTTATTTCCTTGAGCAGTGGTTTGTAGTTCTCCTTGAAGACGTCCTTCATATCCCTTGTAAGTTGGATTCCTAGGTATTGTATTTTCTTTGTAGCAATTGTGAATGGGAGTTCACTTATGATTTGGCTCTCTGTTTCTCTGTTATTGGTGTATAGGAATGCCTGTGGTTTTTGCACATTGATTTTGTATCCTGAGACTTTGCTGAAGTTGCTTATCAGCTTAAGGAGATTGTGGTTTGAGACCATGGGGTTCTCTAAATATACAATCATGTCATCTGCAAACAGAGACAATTTGACTTCCTCTATTCCCATTTTAAAACGCTTTGTTTCTTTCTCTTGCCTAATTGCCCTGGTCAGAACTTCCAATACATGTTGAGTAGGAGTGGTGAGAGAGGGCATCCTTGTCTTGTGCCAGTTTTCAAAGGGAATACTTCCAACTTTTGCTCATTCAGTATGATATTGGCTGTGGGTTTGTCATAAATAGCTCTTATTATTGTGAAATATGTTCCATCAATACCTAATTTATTGAGAGTTTTTAGCACGAAGGGGTGTTGAATTTTATTGAAGGCCTTTTCTGCATCTATTAAGATAATTATGTGGTTTTATCATTGGTTTTCTTTATATGATGGATTACATTTATTGATTTGTGTATGTTGAACCAGCCTTGCATCCCAGGGATGAAAACTTTTGAGAAGTCCAAGGAATACCTTGCCTGAAAGGTTCACTCTTGCACAAATACAACAAATATTCTGATGGTAAGATCAGGTAATCATTCAGTCAAACCAATTTTTAATTGGATCTGTTATGCAGCTATAGATAACTAACACACTATATATGATGATATACTTATTTTCATTTGTTTCATCTTATTCTATATTAGTATTTCCATTTGATATTTTTCTTTCCCTGCTTTGTGTATTTGCAGCTAATTTACAAGTAAAAGTGCTTATTAATTTCGGTTCTTACTGTATGTTGCTAGTGTACTTTGAGTTCCCTTCCCATTCCTGGCAATTGTAATAAAGTTTATTTATTAATATTAATTTTACTTAAAAAATTCTTACTAAGGGCTTTCTTTCCCTATTACTTTTCTCTATATCTCGTATACTTCTTTGGATAAGATTTTTAGTTTGCTTGTATTTTCTGTTTTTCCTATCCTCACTCACAGATTTAACCTCTTCCCAGCCACCTCTCAAACACCCCGTTCTCATCTCTGTTCTGGCTTGTTTGTTAGTTGTAGTTCATTCTCCAGAATTTTCCTCCTGTAGAGTGTTTGAGTGATGTGTACTTCCAATTCTTGTACATCTACAGTATTTTTCTTTCATTTGTGCTACTGGAATGGCATTTGGGCTGCTGTCACGATCCATGGTTGTATTTCTTTTCTCTAAGTAGTCTATAGAGGTCATTCTATGATTGGCTAGCTCCTCGTTCTGCAGATGAGATGTCCAATGCCAACCTGAATCTGTGAATTAACCTTTGAAATAACTTGTCTTTTCTACTTTGAAGTCTATAAAATGTTTTCTTTATTATTGGAGTTTAGACATCCTATTAAGACTTGCCTCAATGTTCCTCTGCCTACTTAGGTCTTCCTTCAGGTTAGGAAATTTTTCTGCTATCATTTGTTTAATAATTGCATTTCCATGAGATCTTCTTGTTTTCCCTTCTCATTATTTGTGTGTTAAGTCTCCTGTGGCTGTAAGCCTCATCTTTCCCTCTTGATTTCTATCCCTTTGCAGTTTGACTAGGTAGTCTCTGAAAATTTCCTTCACTTGATCTTCCTGGCCTCTAATTTGAATGTCAGTAAGGACCATTTTTCTCTTTCAATTTATTTGCAGGAGCCCAATCACTTCCATCCTCCAGGATATGGCTGTCTTCCAGTTCCATCATCCACTTGGCTCATGTGGAAGAAGGATTAAAGTTGAGTTTGGGAATGACAAGGCAGCAGGATGTTTTAGCTACCGTATTTTCAGAATTCCTTTTTGTCTTTAGAATTTATTTCTTAACTAAGGTGTGATGCTTATTCATGTCTGGCACATGATGTTAAGCAACATCCCAACCCCCAATCATCCATTTACATCCTCTTATTTGCATGCAAGCAGGGCATTTTAAGATGTTGCCTATAACTAAGATATTTCTGATACAAGCCATATATCAAGAACAAATAATAGTTGTTGCTGATGTATGAGAATATCAACTTTAAAAATTTTACTTTTTCTGGCCTCAGTTTTGAACCAACTGGAAAGTACCATAGAAGAAAAAGTAGATGAGATGATAATAGCACCTTTATTATCTATTTAAGAACATGGCTTAAATGTTGCGATAGTCTCTAAAAAACAGCCCTCTTTTAACCACCTCTTGTATTAACATCTTTGTGTAGCCAGCTCTTACCTACTGAATCTTGGCTGTCCCTGTGACTCACTTATAACCCGCAGAATACATCAGAAATGATACTGTGTGCCTTTCAAGATTAGTTCAGAATAAACCTTGCAGTTTTCATGTTGGTGTCTTAGAATGCTCATTCTGGGGGGACCTAGCCACCATATAAGAAGTCCAACTACTCTGATACCACCACAATGTGAGGAACCCCAAGATACGCTTATGAAAATGTAGTGACGTCCAGGCAGCCCTAGTTGTTTCAGCTCTCCCAGTGCAGGAAACATATGCTAGTGAAAAAGCATCTTAGACATTCTGGTACTGGTAGATGTGATGTGGAGAAAAACTGAGTGTATTAGTCCCTTCTCACACTTTTATGAAGAAATACCTGAGGCTGGGTAAATTATAATGAAAAGAGCTTGAATTGACTCACAGCTCTGTGTGGTCATGGTGGAAGGGGAAGCCAACACTCCCTTTTTCACTTGGTGGCAGGGGACAGAAATGCAGAGCAAAGAGGTGAAGAACCCCTTATAAAACCATCGGATCTCATAAGAACTCACTCACTATCATGAGAACAGCATGGGGGAACTGCCCCCATGATCCAGTCATGTCCCACGAGTCCCTCCCATAACACATGGGGATTATAATTCAAGTTACAATTCGAGATGAGATTTTGGGTGGGGGCACAGCCAAATCATATCACTGAGGAAACCAACTGACAGCCAGAATCAAGGCCCAAGACGTGTAGCTCCCACCAAGCCAGCCCAGCTAAATCCAGCTGTATGAGCCAATGTAATTAAAGGTCTTAGTCATCATAGAGCAGATACAAGCAATCTTTGCTGTGCTCTGCCCAAATTTCTGTCCCACAAAATTTTGAAATTAATAAAATGATTGTTTTACACCACTAAATTTTGTAATTGTTTGTCACACAGCAAGAGGTAACCAGGAAAAGTGTGCAGTAACAATGGGTTTCCTGTTACCCACTGCCACAGACAACACAAGGTAATCTCAACCTGTCTAACTGGGGGTGCCCCAATACAATGAAAGCCACAAAGGAGGACACCAGAGCAAATACTTTCTGAAGGCAGACTACCATTCGTGAGAATGAGGAAAGGAAGGAGCTGAGATACTGATACTTAGTTCCCCTCCCAAACTCAGCAACCAGATAACTCAATCTAGTTGTTGGTCAGAAACAAAGGAGGTAGGTACCTTAAGAAGCCATGAATTTTTAGGGGAATAATTTTTACATGGAAAGGAATGGGTAGAGAAGAAATATCCCCACTTCAAGGATTCCTGATTGTAAAAAAGGAAATGGTTCTGGCCCAGAAAGCTGTATCTAGCAAATTTTAGGAGGAGTGGTAATTCTAAGTAACACTGTACTTGCCATAAGACCCATTCTTGTATACATGCATATTAAGAAAAGGAACTTCATGTAAGTTGAAAAGCTGCCTGTAGAATTTCATAATTGATTTACTTTGCGAAGGCTGCCATTACAAAATAACACAGGCTTAAATAACAGGGATGCACTTTTTCACAGTGCTGGAGACTGTAAGTCCAAGATCAAGGCAGGTTTGCTTTCTCTTCCAGTCTCTCTTTTCAGCTTGCAGATGGCAGCCTTCTTGTTGTGTCCTCACACGGTCTTTCCTCTGTGTATGCATGGCCCTGGTGTTTCTCTGTACGTCCTTATCTCTTCTTCTTATAAGGATACCAGCCAGATTGGATTAGGGCCACCCTGATACAGTCACTCTATGAGTGCTGGGTGCAGGACTTCAACATTATCAATTTTGGAGAAGCATAGTTGAGTCTCTAAGAGCCATCTCCTCTCTGAGTATTCACGTGTTTTTCACTCTGTGTGTGTGTGTGTGTGTACACGTGTGTGTGTGTACACGTGTGTGTGTGTGTCCTAGTCTCTTATCATAAGGATACCAGTCATATTCAGTTAAGACCTGACCCCAGCGACCTCATCTAACTTTAATTATCTGTTAAAGATTGTCTCTTCCAAAAACAATCACATTCTGAAATATTAGGGTGTTTTCTTCAATATATGAATTTTGGGGATACACAATTCAATTCATAACAATAACTTAAACAGTTTAGTCATGTGAGATCTGTTCCAAGTGAGTTTAAGAAAATAAAGAAAAGGTCTTTTCTTTTATTCTAGTAAGTCAATCATGCTTTCAAAGTATTCTGTGAATGACAATTAGTACAATATGGAACAGAATCTCCTGCAGTGATTGGACTATTTTATGTAATTTGGCAACCAACAGAGAAGGCTGCAACAGGATCGTAGCAGCTCAAGGGAAAGCAAAGTAATGATTATACTGAATGATCAGTCTGGGGCCCAAGCAAAACTGCCGTTGAGATCCCTCCAACAGTTGAGTCTGTCACAAAGGGAGAAAAATAATTGTCTTTCTTCCTTTGCAAAAGTATAATTGGCTGAGAAGAAATCACAGGCATTAGTACCAATGCACATCTTTCATTTGTGAAATTCCATGGATGGTAACTGAACATTTACTGTGTGCCAAGCACTGTTGTGGATACTGGGGACCTAAGAGTGGATGAAATGAGAAGCTGACATTCTGTTGGAGGAAGACAGGAAATCAGATATGCTGAAAAAATAATTTCAGAGCTATGTACTACAAGGAAAATAACAGGGAAACGGGCATAGGATGACGGCTACTTTTGCTATTGTCTTCGTGGAAGTGACTCAATCTCAATTATGCGATTTTATCTTTTTTCAATAAATATTAGAAGCCATTAGAGGTTT
This sequence comes from Trachypithecus francoisi, assembly GCF_009764315.1. Taxonomy (NCBI): domain Eukaryota; kingdom Metazoa; phylum Chordata; class Mammalia; order Primates; family Cercopithecidae; genus Trachypithecus; species Trachypithecus francoisi. Next base: position 73,566,261 of record NW_022681472.1, on the reverse strand, counting down.
TCAAAAATGGAAATGAGATGATCAGATTTATTAAATTCTCAATGTGGCTATGAAGATCAACGACAATAAATAAATAAATAAATTCAGTTGAGGAGACTTGCAGTGGCCCAGGCAAGAGATGATGTTAGAACAGGCTAATCATGCAGAAGGGGAGATGGTGAGATGAGAATTGATGATGGCATGTGTCTTTATTTAGGAGGTAGTGGTTTGGAGTTATTAGCATTCTTGCGTTAGTATTGATGTGACCCTATTACCAGGATAGTTTGTGTGACACAACATGAGAATTAACAGCATATGATATTATGTTGCCTAAGAAGTTACTCACAAACACTGCATTATAAAAAGTGATGTACCTGCTTATAAGTATCTTCTGTGTGTGTGTAACAACAATTTTAAAAGAGTATTAAGTTACCCATAGGGAATCCTTCTTCCCTGTAATAAATAAGATGTGGGGCTCCATTTGGTGCTTTGCCCTCCCACTTCACAAAGGACTCTGTCACCAGAACTGACAGGAAGGTGGGCCACCAGGATCATGTGTGTCCATCTTTCATTAAGTCTCTCAAGCAAGGTGATCATGATCATTTGTGTGCCTCGTTCCTAGGTCTTGCTTTAATTGTAACACAGCACTTAGTGCCAAAGAAATGGAGAGAAGATTTGGGCCTCCATGTACTTCCAGTCACCAAAGGCTACTATGTACCAAAAGGCCTGACACATGTGAATTGCTGAATTGTGTGTCATAAATCACTAGCACAGCTCAGGAGTGAGTTCAGCTCAGCTGCCATGTGATAAAGTATAGATGCAGGGATTTACGGTCAGCCCTCAGTCTCTGCAGCTTCAATATCCATGGAGTCAGCCAATCACAGATTGCAAATTTTTTTTTTAAAAGCAATAAATGATAATACAAAATTTAAAAATACAGCATAGCAACTATTTACATAGCATTTGCAGTTGGCACTTGAACAACATGGGTTTAAACTGCAGTAGTCCACTTACATGTGGATTTTCTTCCACCTCTGCCACTCCAAAGATAGCAAAACCAACCCTGCCTTCCCCTCCCCTTCAGCCTACTCAACATGACCATGACAAAGATGAAGACCTTTATGATGATTCACTTCCACTTAATAAATAGTAAATATGTTTTCTCTTCCTCGTGATTTTTTAAAATAGCATTTTCTTGTATCTAGCTTACCTTACTGTAAGAAGATAACATACAATAAATATAACACACAAAATGTGTGTTAATTGACTTTATGTTATAAGTAAGTCTCCTAGTCAACAGTAGGCTATTAGTAGTTTCATTTTGGGGCAGTCAAAAGCTTCATGTGAATTTTTAACTGGAGCAGAGAGCGTTGGTGCCCTTAACACCCTCATTGTTTAAGGGTCAAATGTACATTGCATTAGGTATTATAAGAGATGATTTAAAGTATACAGGGGGATATGTGCAGGTTATGTGCAAATAGTATGCCATTTTGTATTAGGGTCTTGAGCATCCTTGGATTTTAGTACCTGCAGGGGTACTGGAGCCAATTTCTTGCAGATACCAAGGGACAACTGTATTTATCAACACCATCACGCCCACCCAATGTCCAGAGCCTTCTTTATTTTAGGGGCCTCCTGGGTGTCATGAAGCTTCAGAACGAGTCGCCGCAGATAGCCTGACTCCATTCCCTTATCTACTTCCTCCTAGTCCCTCCACCTGTTTCAATCTGGAAAAAAAAAGTCCTTTCTCTTTTCAAGTTTCTCAGGCGCCACTTTCTCTCAGCGTTTCTTGCCCCATGCATTCTCCTCCCTTTGTTGTCCTTATTGTTTTCCACATTAAACTTTTATGGCCCATTAAGCCTAAAGCCAGAATTATTAGCAACTGAACTATCTGAGTTCCTTGAGGCTAGGAAAAGCTTAAAGTTTAAACTTTTTGGAAGGTGAAGAGAAATATTTTTTCACCCTTCTAATGTAGCAAAAGAAGAAAACAAAAATCAAAAAAACAAAAAACAAAATTCAAGTCAAATAGTGAAATATGCTAACATTCAGGTGCAGCCACAGAGTTGAATATGTAAAACATGTACCATAAACAGCTACCAGTGATTTCCAAACATGGGCAGAATTTCTTATCCCCCTGGCTGTTAGAGTTGTCCCATCTCATGCTTATGGTTGGTGACAGAAATAAACTTTTTTGGAGCATCTAAGTACCTGGCAGTGGGTAGAGCTATTAACCTGGTCCAGGTGAGCGGTCTGAGAGTAAGTTAATCATCAGGCTCAGCAGAAGATCTGATAGCCTGGGAGCTGATGCAGACAAGAAAGAGGGGCTTCACTGGTGGCACATGACAGGGTTTCAGACGTTGTAAAATGAAGAGCCTTATTTCTAAGTGTTAAGAGGTGTACACAGGCCATATTGTCAGAGGCATTTGAAACAGAGCAACTCCATCTTGAATAAAAGCTGGGTAAAATGAGGCTGAGGTGTACTGGGCTGCATTCTCAGACAGTTAAGGCATTCTAAGTCACAGGATGAGAGAGGAGGTCAGCACAAGGTACAGGTCATAAAGACCTTGCTGATAAAACAACTTGCATTAAAGAAGCTGGTTAAAACCCATCAAAACCAAGATGGCCACAAGAGGGATCTCTAGTCCTCACTGCTACACTCCCACCAGCGCCATGACAGTTTACAAATGCCATGACAATGTCAGGAAGTTACCCTATATGATCTAAAAAGCAGAGGCATGAGTCATCCACCTCTTGTTTAGCATATAATCAAGAAATAACCATAAAAATGGGCAACCAGCGGCCCTGGAGCTGCTCTATCTATGGAGTAGCCGTTATTTTATTCCTTCACTTTCCTAATAAACTTGTTTTCACTTTACGGACTTGCCTTGAATTCTTTCTTGCACGAGATCCAAGAACTCTCTCTTGGGGTCTGGATCAGTACCTGTTTCTTCTAACAATATCTGTTGGATTCTGGGGGAGCTGAGTTTCACCAGTAGGCAGAATTAATCTGAGCTGGCTGGTAAATAAACTAAAAGTAAAGTGATAGGACAGAGAAATGCCACCGAGCTATATTGTCAGACACATGCCTGCTTTCCCTTCAGCTGCAAAGCCAACATACTCTCTCGAAAAAAACTAGTATCAGTAAACTCATCTGTTTCTATTTTTTCTTTCTTTCTTTCTTTCTTTTTTTTTTTTTTTGGTTTTTAATATTTAAAAAACTGTATTTAGTAGACTTTTTTAAAATCCTGTTTTAGTTTCACAGTAAAACTGGGCAGAAAGTAGAGAGTTCCCATATACTCTCTCTCAATGATATAGTTTACCTGTCTTTTTTTCTCTTATTGTTAAAAAAAAAAAACCCACAATACTGATACCTGCCAAAAATTTTATTTCTTAAATTAGTAGTAATTTTCAGCTGGGGTGTCAGATGATGACATTGGAGAAAGAAGAGATGAGTTAGCCTATGGTCGCAATTGTGGTGTCACATTGGAGTCAACTAGCCTGATGCCTGGTTCCCAAAGCCAGAGATTAACAGGTCTGGAGTGCAGCATTAGGAATTTTACAAAGGCATTCAGGCGATTCTAAATGTGTCAAGATTTAGGACCAAAGAGTTGGAGCCATGTTCAACCAAAGCAGGGAAGATTAGACACAGTTAAAGGTCTATGTTCACTTTCTCGCTTCATTCTGCCTGGGGTTTTCTCTCAGTTTAGAGCCCTCTAAAGTTAGTATATGTAAAAGTAGAAGTTGGGGATCTGGCCATTCCCACCCTTGGAGCTGTGGGCATAGGATCAAGTTCTCCCTGGTGCCCTCGTCACAGTCACAGCTTACTAACCATAACCATTCTTTCAGCCCCAGGAAATAGCTAGTCTACTTTTACTTTCAATCCTCAAAGCTAATTTCTTCAAATAGGGATTTGATTTTCCATTTTATTCTGAAAATTTTCTACCTGATGAAAGGATGGCTTAAGCTTTAGCAATTCCCTTTGGAGCCTTAAAATCATGAATAAACTAGTTATTGCCTGACAATCTCACTGACAACTGCCTCTGTACAATTTTCCGTTTATAAATGGAGGCAGCAGCTGAAGAAAATGGAAAGAGGACAGTCCAGATGCCCTGTAAATCTCCATTTGTGTCTAGAATTCTCTGGTTTTCTGAAGTCTTTTTATGAATAATCCCCAGAGGCGCCACTTAAAGTGAACTTTCATTTTATTGTTCTGAGAACATTTATATATTTTTCTTGTTCCTTGTTCAAATTCAGATGTATGATCTATCTGGTTTGTCTATGACCCTATAGCTGTGGGCAGTAAAGGGAGTCATTGATCCGCACTGCAACCAGTGGGAGACAGAGGGGCATAAAGAAAAGCCAGGGCTTAATCGTGAGAGAAATCAAATTGTATACAATATCAAACCAGCTGTATATAAACATAAGTGATTAGTCTGTTTCACTGATAGTTTGTCCATTGTTGCAATGGATAATAACAAAACTTACCTCCTAAAATTATAACATTCATTGATGTTATCTTAAGCACTGAGCACATAGGTACTTAATAGTCTGGTTGCTTTTTTCTTATATTTTAAGCAGTCATTCAATTCAAAATATGAAACTAGTCAATAATCTTAATATTCAATTTGATTGGCCATTCTAAAACTTCTGCTTTAAATTGTCAGTTCTAATATTTAGGTTAATTGAGCACTAAACCATGTGTCGGCAAAGATGTGGGGAAACTGGAAGCCTCATACATATCTCATTTAAAGGCAATTTGCCAGAGAAAAATAAAATATTTAGATTATGTGCACTTAACCTCATAGTTACACTTCTCAAAATTTATCTCAGAAAATAATTGGATAAATGTGCAAAGAAGTATGTATACTCATCCCTTGTTCTCAAAGGGACATTGCTTCCAGGACTCCTACAGATACCAAAATCAGCAAATGCTCAAATCCCTTATATAAAATAGTATAGTATTTGCCTATAGCCTACACACATAATCCCACATACTTTAAATCATCTCTAGATTACGTATGCCTACTACAATGTAACTGCTATGGAAATAGTTCTGCTGTATTTTAAAATCTGTATTTTTATTGTTATATTTTTTGTTACTTTTAAAAAAATATTTTTGATACATGGTTTGTTGAATTCATGGGTACAGAATCCAGGGATACGGAGGGCCAAATGTATAAATACATTTATCACAGTACTTATACAGTTAACTATTAGAACTCAGAGAGAATTGTTTATCTAATTGTAGATTTATACAGAGGATACGTATAAAACTACAAATTATTTTATTTTTCAACTTAAAAAGATCACCACCACATTCTCTGTGTCTATATATGCACATACACACACTACATACATATGTGTACACACACATACAAACACATACCACATATATAATTCCATTTTATATAAATGTTTCAATAAATACAGAAGCAACTGGAAGCCCATATACTACTAACAATGGCAAACATTATAAGGTGGGACTATGGATGACTTAAAACTATTTGTATGCATTCTTGAATTTTTTGCAGCAAGTATGTGTCTTGTTTTCAATTTCCTAGAAGCAGAGTCTAACACAGGGACTCTTTTGCAAATACTTTTTCCAAATTCTCTCTTATAAAGAACTTGGAAAAAAGAGAACCATACAAGAAAGAGGAAGAAGCCAAGCAAGAATGTATAGCTTTCAACTTCATTCCGTGGGGAGCTTTACAGCATGAACAGCAACACAGAATAAGACCCACCTTGGCCGGGCGCGGTGGCTCAAGCCTGTAATCCCAGCACTTTGGGAGGCTGAGACGGACGGATCACGAGGTCAGGAGATCGAGATCATCCTGGCTAACCCGGTGAAACCCCGTCTCTACTAAAAAATACAAAAAACTAGCCGGGCGAGGTGGCGGGCGCCTGTAGTCCCAGCTACTCGGGAGGCTGAGGCAGGAGAATGGCGTAAACCCGGGAGGCGGAGCTTGCAGTGAGCTGAGATCCGGCCACTGCACTCCAGCCTGGGCGATACAGCCAGACTCCGACTCAAAAAAAAAAAAAAAAAAAGACCCACCTAGATGTAAGAGGACAACCTTCATACACCCAGAGAGTCAGACCTTGGCTGTAAGCCACTGTCAACACTGTGTATTCCAAGGCAAGATGGTTCCCATATTCTGAGGGCATTTCTCTGGAGAGGAGAGGATCTGTAAGCTTTTAGGACCCAACACTCATGAGAGCTGGGGGATAAGTGTTTCAGCCTGAAAAGGAGATCTGAGTTGGACATCAACAATATTTTCTATAATATATACTTTGCACGACTCAGAACCACTTGCTCCTCATATTAAATTCAATCTATTCAGCACAGCGCCTCTGGAATTCTGATCAGTCAGAAGAACACATTAGTGGAAACTACATACCCCACTGCCACAGTGGACTTCAAGTCCATGACTGATACTCATCATCTCCTTCATCCCTCATCCACATTAGATTTGCCAGTTCCTCTGACAGTACATCTGATGGTGCAGGTATCTTGCCTGGTTGTCTCACCCATTCCCCAGAAGTTTGATGCCCTAGTTGTATGTCCCAAAGTTATTTCCTTCTCTTGTAGTTAAAACTATTAGGAGAGTACCTGTTGATGCCCCAGTGGTTCACCTGACTGTCAAACATATTCTCATCCTGTCCCTCATTATATAGCACCAACCCTATTTCCCCAAAATGATGAGGGTCAATAGCCTGGCCTTTATGGTGACTTTTTTCTTTGACTATTGGCCTGCTGGCATATAAATGCCAAGGCAAGCAATGGCAGCAGCAATTGCTTTAATTTAGTGGGTCTCCTTGCTGTGTCCCTGGCAGAAGCCTCATCCCTCTAAGACCCATAGAGCTTAAAGTTGCTGGGACAGAAGACTTAGTGGGCACTGAGAATGATAGTGAGTGAGCTCACTCCTATTCCATCTCTTAGTTCTTCTTGTATGTTTACTACCTAGTAAAATGATTTAACAGCCATTGTTTTAAGATATATATTGTGTCATCCCTAAACTTCAAGTGTCTGTTCCACCACTCTATCAGGCCAGCAGCAACTGGATTCTGGATCGTGTGTTAATGTGGAACAAATGATCTCATGATTATGTGTCCACGGCCACACCTACTTTCCTATGCAGTTCGTGCCTTGGTCTGAGGCAATGTCAGTGATTGTATGGAAGGCACTCAGACTGTGGGAGTGGAGATAACCTCCTCAACAGGGCATAAGCTGTTAGCAACCAGCACTCACAGAAGCTGGAGGATTGATTCAACTACTCAACAAAAGGAATCTCTCTATCAGGCCACTCTATCAGGCATATATAAATATTTAAAAGATTTTATATTCAGCTATATTTTTAAAATAATGTACTTATCTGTAATTTAAAACCGAATATCAGAAAAAATTATATCCTTATCTTTCACACTAGAGAATTAATAGATACTGTCTAAAGTTGATGTCAAGAATTAGAATTATAAGCACATTATTAAGGAAATTTAAATTTGACCTTAAAAATAAACACTCAGATTATGAGTGGAAAATACAAATTTCACATTGTTAAATAAATTAATAAAATATACATGCTGAAAGTGGGTAATAAACAAGTTTTCCTTGGAAATATCAAACTACATGGGAGTTCAACAAAAATATAGCTTTCAGGAAGAACATTCTAGAAATAGAAAACCTTCAGTTTCAATGTTGAAAGATCATACTTCGGTCAGCAAGATAAATATTTTATTGGTTTTTAAAATCTTATCTGCATCTCTTACTGAGAGCTCCTCTAAAAAATATTAAATACCTGTTTGAAGTAAGAATGAATCAATAAGTTTCTCACCAGATGCTTAACAGTTGGCTAAGGAACAAAATGTCTAAGTCTTCATCTGGCAAGGTCCTCACTGACCAAATAAAGTTAAATTAATTTGGCCTTCCTCAAAGAAGACGTTTAGTCTATTAGGAATACCAGAAGAATATTATTCAGGATTAGAAGCAAGATAAATCCATATTTATTTCCTTCAATCCTACTTTGTTTTTTTCTTATTTTCCCTTGATAGAGACCAATGTGACAATTAAGCTGGCTTTGTAGCTGGCAAAAGCGGCAACGAATCATGAATCATAAAGCCCCCTTCTCCTCCTTTATTAGGTTAATGCATTCATTCCCAAATACCACACGTTCTCACTCATAGGTGGGAATTGAACAATGAGATCACCTGGAGATGGGAAGGGGAACATCACACACCCGGGCCTATGGTGGGGAGGGGGAAGGGAGGAGGGATGGCATTGGGAGTTATACCTGATGTAAATGACGAGTTGATGGGTACTGACAAGTTGATGGGTGCAGCACACCAACATGGCACATGTATACATATGTAACAAACCTTCACGTTGTGCACATGTACCCTAGAACTTAAATTATAATTAAAAAAAAGAAAAAAAATGCATTCGTTCGAGTGATATTATTGAGAATCTTGTGTGGCCAGCACTGAAATGCATGGTAGTGCCACATCACTGAATAAAACAGACACTAGAGCTAAAAATCTTGTCCAGGTTCATATGGCTGCATCTCAATGCAAACATCTTGCAATATTTTTAATTTATGTGTGTCCACTGGTCGGGTCTGCATGGATCAGTACTGAGAATCCATCTCCAAGTGATATTGATAGCATGAGAAGATTTGTGTGTTCAACTCTTATGGTCCTAATAGTCTAGTTAAATTCCTGGGGAATTTAAGCTGAAGAAAACATGGAACTGAATGAATTTTTTGCATATCAAAAACACACCAATAGAGTAAATTATGGTTTAGAGCTCAGTCCATATAATATTTTTATATAATTATGCATTCACATACTTAAACATAATGAATTGTTTTCTAAATGTTAACATGTATTTTTTTTAATAGACTTCATTTTTTAGAACAGGTCTAGATTTACAGAAAAATTAAGAAGGTAGTATAGACAGTTCTCAAATACTGTGCATGCAGTTTTCCTAATATTAACATCTTACATTATTAGTATGATACATTTATTACAGTTTATGAACCAATACTGATACATTATTATTGACTGAAGTCTACAGTTTGTTCATATTTATTCAGTTTTTACCACTTTAGTTTATTTTTTACCTTTTTATGTTCTAGCACCTCATCCAGAAAACTACGTTACATTTACTCTTGGTTATGCCAGTTTCTCAGACTTTCTTTGTTTTTGATGACCTTGACAGCTCTAAGGAGTACTGTTCAGGTCGTTTGGTTGATGTCCCTCTGTGGGAATTAGTTTGTTTTTCTCATGAGTAGACTCGGATTGTGGAGTTTGGGGAGGAAGATCAGGGCTAAAATGCCATTTTCATCACACCATATTAAGGATACGTCCTATCAACATGGCCTCACTGCTGATGCTGACCTGGACCACTTAGCCGAGGCAGTGCTTGCAATATTTATACACAGAAGTTTCTCTTTTTCCCCCTTTTGTGCACTTACTCTTTTTTTTTTTTTTTTTTTTTTTTTGAGGCAAGGTCTCCTCTGTTACCTAGGCTGGAATACAGTGGCACAATCACAGCTCACTGCAGCCTCAATATCCCAGGCTCAAGTAATTCTCCCATCTCAAGCTGGGACAACAGGCACGCACCACCATGTTCGAATAATGTTGTTTATTATTATTTTTAGAAGAGACAAGGTCTTGCAATGTTGCCAGACTGGTCTCAAAACTCCTGGGCTCAAGCGATCCTCCCACCTCGGCTTCCCAAAGTGCTGAGAGTTACAAGTGTGAGCCACTGCACCGGCCTGTACTTACTCTTTGGAAGGAAATCATTATGCACAGCTCAGATCTGAGTCGAGAGTTATTCTCCCATCCTTGAGGAAGGAGTATTTGTATACATTATTTGGAGTTGTTTCATACTATAGATTTGTTTATTCTCTCCATTTATGTATTTATATCATTATGGACTTCTGGATTTTTATTTTCTACTTTGGGTTATAACCCAATATATAATCTAACATGATCCAAATAAATTATTTTTCCCCTTGAACTGTTTCAGCTTTGGCCACTGAAAGCTCTTTTAGTTGGTTCCTGGGCTTCTTTGACATGCCCCCATATATGCGGGGGTTTTGTTTTTGTTTTTAAGTTAGCATACAATTTTTTATTAAGATGCAATGAAAAAAACAAAAAATTACAGTTTTAAAATGTACACTTCACGGGATCTTAGTATGTTTACTGTATTGTGCAACCATCACATCTCTCTAATTCCAGAACATTTCTACTACTCTGAAAAGAAATCTCATACCTATAAAGATAATTGGGCCAATTCTCCCCTTTCTCCAGCCCTGGCAACCATTAATCTACTTTCTGTTTATTAATTTGCCTATTCTGGACATTTAATATAAATGGAAGCCTTTTGTGTGAGGTTTCTTTCATGGAGCACAGTGTTTTCTAGCTTCAGCTGTGTTGGTATGGTGGTTTAGTACTTCAATTTTGTATGGCTGAATAATATTCCACTGCATGTATATAACACACTTTGTTTATCAACTCAGTCACCAATGGACATAAAGTTGTTTCCACTTTTAGGTTAATATGAATAATGCAGCTATGAACATTTGTATGTAGAATTTTGTTTGAATATGTTTCCAATTTCTTTGAGTATATACCTAAAAGTGGAATTTCTGGGTCATCTAGTAATTCTATATTTAACTTTTGAGGAACTAGCATGTAATTTTAAGTCAATTAAGTAATCATTATTCAACTCTGTTCACTTTTATGCATCATTTATAACTCTCTTGCCAAAGAGAACTTGAGGTAGCTTATAGTAAAAATAAGTATAATAAAATTATCTTTAAAAATTACTAAAGTAAAAATTAGCACAGAGATGTAGTATACACCCAAGTAATTCTTAATCTTTGGGGGCTAATCATCCCTTTGAGAAGCAAATGGAAGCCATAGAGAACCTTCAGAAAATATGATATTCAGGGAAGAGGAGACCCTTGTATCTTGAACATGGGATAAGATGGATTCATTAATCAAGTGGTACATTTGGTTTGCATGTGTCCAGCAGCTGGAGCTACTTAGGCTTTAGAAAGGAAACCTCACTCTCCCTAACTCCTCATTCCACAACTGTCACCCAATTATAATATTACACTATAATTTACTAGAGAAAAAAATAAATGTAACAGAATAACCTAAAACTGATTATGGGAAATCTCTCCTTTTAAAAGCCCATGGGTATAAGCCAGTCTTAGAGATCTAAGATGAACTGGCATAACTCTTGCCTAGTTTCAACCTGCCTCCATAGTGCAAGGACCAGCTTATCTGTACCATCTGGAATGCTTCATGCAACTTCCCAGCACAGAGACTGAGTCTACCTGTTCACAATCCCTGGAGAGGAAGTTCTTTTTACCCCTGCTACCTGGCTTAACTTATCTCCTGTTACTGGATTAACTTCTTCCCAGGAGAGCTGACAGTCCCTTCTGGGTGTATGCTGGCACAATGATGTAGACTAGACAATCTCAATTATCAACAGTTTATTTCCCATTTTACTTATTCAATCCTGAAAGCTGTTACATTAGAATACTGACACCCAGTGGTTTGGTGAACCTAGTGTGCACCACTGAATGAATGCCAGCTACACACATCAGTTTTCAACTCCACATTCAGTGACATCATGTTGTTAATCTGAAATAAATGATAGTGGGTATTTACAATTCAGAAATTGGCAAACGTTACATATTAAGGCTTTTCTCCCCCAAAGAGCTAATCATCTTTTACCAGCATATCACCGTTGACATCCCAGTCCTGATTTCAGCACACCAAATCTGACCCATTTATTCTGTTTACACAATGCTTTATTTATCATTGTGCCCAAGTATTCCATATATCTCATGAATGCCTCCATTTCACAGATAAGAAATATGAGATTTAGAGACATTAAATGCTCAGAGCTGCATAGCTAGAAAGCAGATTTGGAGCTCAAAAACAGATCTTATTAACCTCACAAGGTACCACAAAATATATGTGTGTATAATTTGTACAAGCCTTAAAACCATCCACTATTCTAGTATGAAAAATATTGTATATTTCTATATAAACTTGTGCCTTTGTATCTTACACCTATGCTGAAACACAATGAAAAACAAGTTTTAAAAAGAGTGTTTCTGTCATGATAATTGCTTAACTCAAGGCAGCTCTACTTATCTTGCAAAATAATTTGAGAAAAATCTTTCATCATAAATCCCTTCTTTGCTTGCTATCTCTCACAACCTGAGGGATTTAAAAACTAATCCAAAATTATCTCATTTTATATTAATTTATTCTCATCCCCTCCTCCTATTTATATCTCCCCTTTTATCGCACTGTTTTACTCTGCGTTTTATTAAAGGGTCATTTTTAATGTCAATTTGGACCTTTTTCACTAGACTGTGAGCATCCAGTGAGATACATCTTGCTTGCTTCACAGTTCCTAGAACAGTGCTCTGCATAGCAGTGCTTCCAGGTAGATACTTGCTGTATTGAAATTAACCATCTCTTGACCAAAAAGAGCCAATACTAGATTTTATTTCTTTTATGACCATCCCTTTCACCTTGCCACAATGATAACCTACTGCTTCTATATTCAACACTCACTTTTTTTCTAAAGTCATAATTTCCTTCAAGTTTTCTATGAAATCACAGTTAGAGAAGAAATACTGTTCAAGACATTGAGCACTGTGGTTCTACTTTGCACTACCTGGTAGAACAGGACCCTGACCAAGATTTTCTGTCTGTTTCTCTGAAGAGTTATACAGTTTGTATCTTCTCTGAACAGTGGTGCGGAATTGTGCAGCACTCAGTACAGTTTGTATTATGGGAATATTTTATCTCATTTGTCTAAGATTATATATTAAAATGTGAATGTATAAATTGTAGATGGTCTGACAGAGCCATTGTAACTTTTTATGAATGGTTTAGTGTATTCTAAGCCTCAGCAGTAGAATCTCAGAAACTGCATTTGCCATTAACCTTAGCAGTCAATGACTTCATCACTGAAAGCCCCCGAAGCATTAATCATTGTATTCCAACACCACCTCAGCCTCCTTACTTCCAAATATGTTGTATATTGCCATATTTTGTTTTCAGACCCTCTAGGATTGGAGAGTATGAGGTTCTCTATAAAAGTACTCAGTATATCATTATTTCGAATGTCTTGATACTTGTCATAAAAGACTACATTTTTTTTCAAGTTCAGCCTGTTAATCCTACCTAGAAGCCTTTTTGCCAACCCACATAATTTTTCTTCCATCCCAACCTTTATAGGGATTTTGTTGTTGCTACTAGGACTTTTCCTTTCTGTAGCACTTACTCATAAATTATCTACTTAGGCTTAAAATCACTTAATTTTCCTCTTCAGTTAACTTTCTGTAGGTAATATAAATCAGATTATTACATTATACATTTGCATAATTTTCCCAAAGCAAATCAAAGAATTTCTAACAAAAAGGATCCTACTAACCATTCCCACAGCTCCAGATATAAGATGTGAGAGAAAACGGAGATATTTGGGCATGGAGGAAACTGAGTCACTAAGCATTTCTGTGAGGGATGGGTTTGAACCTGGTATTAACTATTACTCCATACAAACATGTTTGGCCAAATATTATAATGGCAGGCCACTAGACACGTTTCTATGAAAAACAGGGGATGCCTTTGCCCATTTCACCACTCTTGAGAAATACAGGGTTCCCACGTTGGTTCACAGAGCAAGACAAAAACCCCAGTTGCCTCTGGTTTCCTCAGAAACTACTTGCTACCACCCTCCAGTGAGTATTTCCATGAAACTTGTCTGTTGGTATTGATCCTGGCCATCGAGGCCTTTGACTCCCATCCTGACTGCACATTGCCTTCAACAATGCTCTGCATCTTGAGATACGGGAAGTGGTTCAGAGCAGTGGTTATGGACAGAGAAGTGGCTGAATATCGTCCCTTAGGAAGCACAGATCAGCCTCAAAGAATTACCCTATCCAATTTTCAGTACTACTGAGGTTGAGAAATCCCAGCCTAGAAATATAAATTCCTTTTTACCATCATATTCCCAATTCTCTAAAAATCCTGTGAAAAGAGGGTCACATACCTCTTCTCTGAGTGTGACCAACTCCATCTTCTCACTCTCCACCTCCAGCTTCTTTTTTTTCCAAGTTACAGCAGGGATCCCGGTAAATAAGGTGGAAAATGTGAGAGATGAGGGAAACAATCATGTTTTGACTACATTCTTTCTGGGCTAATGTGGAGATTCCTGATAGGAAAGTTAAGGGTTGGAAATAGGTAGACGTTGAAGGGATATAGGGAGAACTCAGGACTGGCTCTAGAAAAATAATTAGGAAGGCAAACTTTATATCTCTGTTTCCTCTCACTGCCCCTAAGTTCTTTTAGTTTTGCTACTTTCTTTTCCTGGCATCTCACATTCTCAGTACTCCCTGCAGACCTGCTCCTTTTAGAGAACCTGGCTAACATATATCTCTGTGATACTCTTGCAATCAAAGAAATGAGTCTATTACTGGATAATAGTTAACTAGAATGTGTCCTATGTGAAAAGAGAGAGTAAACTAAGAGGAAGCATATTTTTCATAGCAAACCTTAAGCTAAGTGTTTTACAAGTTCTACCACAACAAATCTATAAGACAGGTACTCTTCAGCGCCATTCTACAGATGATATATCTGAGGCTCAGTATGACTAAGTAACTGACCAACTATCATATAGTTAACAAGTAGTGAAGCTGAATTCAAACCAGATCTTTCTGTCCCCAAAGCCATGTCCTTTCCATTTTACCACATAGCTTCCCAGGTCTCATTTTGCCTTCTTCCTATGAAATGGTGCATGCATCCAAAAATTCTTTCAGGGTTCACAATATCAGTAGTAATTTCAGACATAAATCCATTTTGGTTTGACACATCTTCCAATGGACAGGTTCATCATTGCTCATTAATCATAGCAAGTAGGCGTAACGTTTAGTCCACCTACATGGAGTGTCACACCTGGGAGGACTTTGAAATATAATTCTCTGCTTGAAAAATATTTTTTAATATTTTAAAATATTTTTAAACCAAGTGCCAATCAATATCATTTATGGTGAAGTACTATAATTACCAGATGAAGCCTATTTCTCGAGCAACTATTTTGTGGCAGGTATTATGCTCAGTCCTGGGGTACAGAGACAACTGTTAATAGACAGTATCCCTAACCTCTTAGAGACTGGACTATACATCTAGTTTAGGATTATTCTTCAAGTGAGACAGAGTGAGCTGATACTATCTTTCACAGGACAGACTCAACATTTGAAGTGATGACCAGGTTCCCTCAAGTTCTGTTTCCTTTCTTGGCTCTATCTTTGATGCCTCTATCTGAAGTGTTTTATAGACCCCTTCACCATACCAATCAGCCTCTTCTATGTGGGGTTCTGTTTCTCAGTGGTCATCTGAGTAGGGTATTGCCTAGAATGAAACACAATATTTGAAGTCTACTGATGCTGAGGCAGAGAGATTAATTCCTTGAGCAGAGACTGGATTATGCACTTTATAAACCTTCCAGATGGTACTGATGTTCTGATTAATGTGAAAATCCCTACAAAGTGTCTGGGCAGTGAAGAGGACAGTGAGAATCCATTGAGAATGCTAATGTTGCTCTCCAAAAATTCAGCCAACGAAAGCAGAGCCCGTCATTCTCATCCACAGGGCTGCAATCCTTGAATGATGGTGATGAACCCACACTGCTGGGACCATGCCGTGCTTCTGAGCTAAGCAGCTCTGCGAGGTCTCATCTCAGCTCCAGACTCTAAACCCAATCACACCCTCTCCTTAGTCCTATTTTCCTCACTCTCTCCAGATATCGATACTGAGAGCGTTTTCCAATAAACTTCCTGAACAAAAAATATCAAAGTCTGTTTCCTGAGAGAACCTGGCCTAAGACAGGGACCCACAGGGATCCAGGTAGAAATAAGCTCAAGCCAATCAACTTCTACAGCTGAAATTGCTTTTCAAGATTTTCCCATCTTCCAGTAAATGGGCTAGTCATTTATCCTCCACATTGTCCAGTCATTGGATGTGGGCTGGCCCTAAGAAGTGAATGTATCTTTGGGCATGGTTGCTGTCTGTAGCTGGGAACAGACTTCAGCAGCTAGGGGGATTGAGTGCCTCAGCCTTGTGGGTAATGTACTACAGCATCCACTGCAGTTCCCAAGTGGCCATGTGGAACAGAGTCTCTACCTCCCTGCATCGGAATGTGCATAAGTGAAAATAAACTGTGTGCACTAAGCCCTGAGATAGCACGGTTAATCTGTATCCTAGACTACCCTGCCTAATAAACCTACTTCATAACATTGTTGGAGAAATGCACGAGAATAAATGGGAATTACCTCACATAATCAGGGCCTTTTTCACCTTTTTCAGTGTTTGCACTTCTCTATTCCCTGCAGGGTGATGGACTTTAGAGAACTGTCTTTGTTCATAGTGTTACTCCCCCGACCCAATTCCTTTGTGTTTTTCAAAGTGTGTTCCTAGACCACCACGAGCAGCAGCATCTGGACATTTGTCAGAATATAAATTCTCAGGCCCATCTCAGATCAATGAATTAGAAACTGTTGATCTAACCTCTTAGATTGGGCTAAGAGCATGATCTAACCTAACCTCTGATCTAACCTCTCAGATTGGGCATGGGCTCACCAATCTGTTTTATCAGTCCTTCCAAGTAATTCCGATTCACGCTAATTCGGGGAACTACTGCTCTAAGTCATTTTCTTATTTTCCCCAGACAACACTCCTGACAACACTCCAGCCCAAGCTATGGGATCAGAGTGCCTTTTTTGAGCCTAGGTCCCTATACTACTCTTTATATTCCTCTGTTTTCTCCATTGCACATTATATTATTTGTGTAGAAGTATGTCTTTTCTCATAGACGATGCCTTCCCCCAGGGCAGATATTAGATAATCATTATTTTTGCATACCTCATGCGTTGCATTGGTTTGAGCACATCAGGAGTACTTAACAAATTCATTCCATTGATAAATATTTATTTAAAACATAATCTGTCATGGCACTTTCTAGGTATCTCAGAAAGCTTCCATGTAACAAGAACAGACAGACAACCTCAAAAATCAATGTTATGAAGTGATCCAGAAGCTATGGGCAAAATAATACGTGTAAAGGATATACTGTGTGTCTGGTACTCTTCTGAGTGGTTTGCATGTGTTAATTCATTTAACTTTCATGGTCATCCCATGAGGCACTATTATAGTAAGGAACACAATTCATTCTGAGAAAAAAATGCTCTTTCGTTTGGACATAATTATTAATAAGACTTTTGCTTATAAAGGGCAAAACAATAGCTCAATCTGGGAGGAGGGAAATAAAACAAAAGTAGTTAAAGTGAAGGATGATGTAAACATTCGGCCTCTTTAGAGATTAGCATTTATGTTTTGATAATTGATTTTTCAACTTCCCTAAGAGAACTGGGTGGGGGTTTGGGGAAGAATAAACTGATAAATGGAAAATGTCTTTAAAAAATCAATAAAACTTTAGACCAGGTATGGTGGCTCATGGCTGTAGAGGCCACAGTGGAAGGATTGCTTGAGGCCAAGAGCTCAAGACCAGCCTGGGCAACATAGTGAGATCCTGTCTCTACAAAAAAGAATTTGTTTTAATTAGCTAGGTAAGGTGGCACACACTTGTAATGCTAGCTACTTGGGAGGCTGAAGCAGCGGGATTTCTTGTGCCCTGGAGCTAGATAGAGCCACTGCATTCCACAGTGAGACCCTGTCTTGAAAAATGAATCCATAAAACTTTAACTCCAAGAATGACTCTCTAAAGTAAAAATTTAGTCAGTAGGAGCTGGGAGGGAGATACTAGAGTAAAGGACCTTCAAGGTACAGTGCCTAAGAAAACCATCCTACTTTATCTTTACAATAAAACCTTTCTGTCATTTCCCAAAACTCTAGGAAATATTTTCTTCGATGTTACTTCAAGCAGAAAATTAAAGAAGGTTGTTTTCTAACCTGAACAAGGTGTGGAAAAGCAGGATTTTAATACTATTAATCCAAAGAAGTATTTCTTGGATTCCCTACTCCAAACTTTCCTCTCAATGGATTCATGACTGCTGTTTGAATTATTCGCCACTATTTGTATTCAGCAATTTTCCCCAACATGACCTGACCTCCTTCCTCTAAAAGCTTCTATTATCAGGAAAGGGAAAAATCCATAATATTGGGCAACCTAAATGATTTTGTAATTAGCATGACATGCTTTTCTATAGTGTGACATTAACTATGAGCATGAAGAAAGATTGGGCATAAATCTGAGCTCAGAGTATTAAGTAGAAACAAACCATACAATATGCTTCATGCTACTTACATCAGAATGTCTGTTGTTACCAGGAAATAGGAGGCTAGAGGTCTTTGAGTCACAGAATCTCTAAGAAAATAGACAGATACTGAGGTAGATTGTATAGATTGTGTTAATGGACCCAGTTTTTCATCTCTCCCTCCATCCACCTTTTTCTATGTGGTTTTCTAGTTCCTCCCATTAAAAAAAAAAAAAAGGTAGGCTCAATTTTCTTGCCCTCTGACTTTGCGTTTGGCCATGTGGCTTGCTTTAGTCAACTGAATGAAGCAGTAGTGACAGTGTGTCATCTCTGAGTCTAGGCAATAAGAGGCTTTGCATGGTGCTACTTGTTTTCTTTACCTACATCATCTCAATGAGAAGAGTATGCCCAGCCTGCAGGTACCAGGACAAGGATGACAGCCCCATGGATCAGAGTCATAGCAGGGAGATATCTACTTCCCTCCTTCTAGGTGAGCCAAGCCTCCACCAATTTACAGATGTGGTGTGAAAAATAATGCTTATTGTTGAATGCCATGAACGTTTTATGCTATTATATAGCATTACTGTGGCCATGGTTGACTAATACAGATGGGGATCGATTCTTTGTTCCGGGATGTCTTTAAATGCAAACTTGACAGTTAACCAATAACAATAACTGAGTTTCACCTTGAAATGTACCCAAAATAGGAAAACTAGAAACAATGATACCAGAAACAAAGACTAAGAAAAATAAATGGTTCCTTGAATTGGCTTTCATTTCAAATATGATAACACAGAATTCAGTCTTCTCAGTGAAACTCACGGACTATGACTTGACACTTTTAATTAAAAAAGACATTAAAAAATTAACACAGAACTCTTCCCACTTTGCTCCAGGGCAGCTCATGAAAGATTGCTGCTTTGCTATCTGAATGCATAATATCTATGTCCGGGCCCATCTGCTTCCCCTCCTACAGGAAAGATTGTGAATGTCAGTGCCTCCAGTGAGAAACTGTCCTATCGAGACTTAATTTCCTCAGTACTGATAATGTAAAAGCAGAGTAAATTAGTGTATGATTCCAAAGCACAAATTTTTGATCATCTGCCATACTTCTGACATAAATCATAACAGTCAAATATTTTTCACTAACAAGAATGTAAAGAGGCCTATTTGAAATGGCACAGCACAATCCTATTTTATCCACTGAAGCAAACCTTGTATGGTGTTATGGAGGCACAACACCTAGGGTAGTGCTTCTAAAACACTGAAATATGTAAAAATCAGCAGATAAGGTAAAAAGTATGTTCTGTGCAGTCAGGAAGGGGTGAGGTCTGAAGGTTTGAATATTTAATTATCTTCTGTTTGTAGCAGATGCTGCTAGTCCAGAGACCTCTATGGGGAAAAATTTTATCTATAAACAATCTCTGTTAGGATGAAGTTATCCTGAACTTCAGGACTGATTTTTAGTATTAATAAAGAGTAAAATGTAGGGAAGGGAATAGCATTTCAATCTAGCTGGGCAAGTAGATTACCCATTCATTCAACTTGATATATATTCTTGGCTGATCTGTTACATATTGCTCAGCCTCTATGCCTTTGGCAATAGCATGGAAATAATGATCATGAAAAAGCAATTAATCTATAGAAAATCTTGCTACATGGTAACCAGACAATAAAGTGAGTTCTCTTCTTTTAATACACTACAATTTCAGTTAACCATAATCTTACTTTCTCTAATTTACTGGACTCATTCATGCTTTTAGAGGGGAATTTATCCTGGTTCTGTTTTTTTGTCTGTTTGTTTATTTTGTGACATGATCATAAAGAGACATGCAGACAAGATTTTCTGAGATGTCTGAGGTGTATATATGATATTCGTTCAATAAAATTTGATTTAAGGCACATTCTTTGCTAAAACTGTGATGGGTGCTTTGAAGTATTCAAGGACAAATTTTCACAGCCTAAAGGAAGCTAAATTCTAGAAAGGATCAGATCTCAGTCCATTTGGATGTCACTATCTTCTTCTTGAACCTGTTTAATTAGACTTCCTAGAATTCTGGAAATGAATTTAGTTCATTAGTATTGCCCTTGTGCTTTTAAGAGACATTGGGTTTTGTAGAATCAAAGATTTTTTTTTCCCATAGATAAGAATTTTAGAAGCTATTCTGAGCAGCTAATCATTTGCAAAAGGTTAACTAATCTTCATGCCTTCCAAACCGGATTCTTCCATATTTAAGCAGTCTTAAATGTAAGTCACTGGTAAATGACTTTTGAAACTAATAAGAAAAAATAAAGGCAAACGATATTACTAAGCAATTTGTAGTGTATATTGTTTGGATGGAAGGAAATTATTGAATTAATGGATTCTTGGAATTGACTTCTTAATTCTTGAATCTCAAACTCCTCCTTCGTAAAATAAAAATATAAAATTTATGTAATTTTAAAAAACATAATAATTTATTAATACATAATTTCAGTTACTTGTTATTCATTAATCTTTTTTCCTTCCCCTTCTCAGGTAAGACATCAAGTACGTAAAGCCAAGAAAAGTTAGAAAAAAATGGTTTAGAGGGTTTTACCTTGCAATTTCCCATATAATACACAAGGATGAATGTGCATATTTACTGTACATTGAAGTCTTGTTACATTCAATTATTGTTCTTCAGTTTTTCAGCATCATCCATTTGTGGGCCCCTACTCACTTCCTCACCGAGAGCTTATATCTCGGATAAGCTACATAGCCATGTTGGTGCTATAAAGAATCTTCTCTCATGGTATTGGAAAGCTTCCACCAATATTCTGTCCTCACTCCCAACTATGTACAGTCACCTGTGCCAGCAGCAGCCGGAACTGGTAAGTCCAGTGGAGTTTTTAACTGCTAACAAAGGCTGAAGCTACAGAAAATCACAGAGTTGGAAGGCTTCTCAGGAAATGAATTCCAGACATTCAATTCGGACTCTGGGGTGGGATTCTTCTTTTCCATCAATGAATGCCAACCCTAGGCTTCTCTAAGTTGGCAGAGTTTGTGATTCAATTATAAACATTCTTATCATATAACCACAGAATTGCAACCCACAAAAGTTAGCAAGCCCATGCATAACTTCTATATTTGTGTGAAGATGTCAAAGAGAATGTGGATATTTGCAAATGTTTAAGTTCTTGCAAGAGTTACTTTCCTTGATGGACATGATTTACATTCCCAGTGCAATCCCTTGCCTCTGCTTATTGAGCACCTATTGTATTCTAGATACATATTTGTCTTACTTGACCCTTACAACAACTTTATCAAGTAGATACAGTGTTATCCTCTCAATTAACAGATGAGGAAACAGAGACCTAGCCTGGCTAAATAAAATCTTGCTCAAGTCAGAGAACTGTGAAATGACAGAACTAACTTCAGGTCCAGTATTAGCTCCAAAATACAAAATTGTTTCTGTAATATCATGCCAATGTATTAAGAAAGGGCTCTCTTTCTCTTTGGAAAGGGAACTTCACTTTAGAATTTAAAAAATAGGGAAAATTAAATAAATGACCAGTTTCATGGTGCCTCTAAAAATTGCCATTGGAGCTTCTTCCTCCAAAATTTTTAAGAAAGTTGCACATGAAAAATTTAACTGATTTGAATTTCCTATACTATTTACATACTCCTATATAATCTCTAGCAGAAATGCTGAGCTGCTCAACAGTGGAATATCAAGATGGTAGAGATTTTTAAAAGAGGGTTCGGATAGTTGAAATCTTGAAGATATCTCAGAAAATAGGGGACTATTGAGGAATGGAAGACTCAGTAATGTCTACAAATTCATGAAAGAGATTTCCTCATGAAGACAAATTTATTTCTTACCAACAAAACAAGAAATACCCCCGTAAAAGAGATGGACTTGTGGGAGAATATTTCCTTAAGATCTCTCCAGGGTAGGACTGGGAAAGGAAAGTGTAGAGGTGGTAGCCAATAAGGAGGGAAAATGTAGTAGATAGAGAGTGAAAAAAAAAAAAAAAAAACTAGAGAAGGAGATCTAGAAGAAGAAAAATGGAGACTGGACAAGGTGAAATGCAGTGGGCTTTCTAAGATAACTGCTGCTCATGATCTCAAAGAGTTTCAATAGAGACTGTCAAAAGTATTGACACAAATGAAAGTTGAGATTTAAAAAACGAGCATTGGATAGCAGATGTATTAGTCTGTTCTCATGATGCTAATAAAGATATACCCAAGACTGGGTAATTTATAAAGAAAGAAGTTTAGTTGACTCACAGTTCAGCATGGCTAGGGAGACCTCAGGAAATTTACAATCATGGCAGAAGAGGAAGCAAACATGTCCTTCTTCACAAGGCAGCAGGAGACAGAAGTGCCAAAGAAAAGGAGGAAAAGTCCCTTCTAAAACCATCAGATCTTATGAGAACTCATTAACTATTATGAGAACATCATGAGGGTAACTGCCCTCATGATTAAATTACCTCCCACCAGGTCCCTCCCGGGACATGTGGGGACTATGGGAACTACAGCTCAAGATGAGATTTGGTTAGAGACACAGCCAAACCATATAAGCAGAGATCACAAAGAAGTCTGGAATCCTTGTCATGGTTGACACCACTGGGCAAGAGTACATCTGACTTTGGGTCATATTCAGAATATAAATTAGCTATTCCCCAATATCACAAGAGAAAAGGACTCAGACTACACTTGAGGTTGAGGGAGTTACATTAGATCTTTGAAACTACCAACATTTAAACATATTGCATGGCTCATGCCTTCTCCTGTCTTGATAATATGGCTCTATCCTCATCCTAAGGCTCCTGAGGGATGAGAGAATAAGTGCCCTGTGGCAACATTTTCTTGAGAATCATCTTTGTACACTCTGTGATATCTAGTAGATAAAGTGCTGAATACATTTGTATATTAATGAATAATAATATAATGTTAGGGAATATTTAAAATGTAGATTGAACTTTATAGCTGTGTGTCCTTGGACAGTTTATGTAACCTCTCTGAGTCTTATTTTATCCATGGCAAAGTTAAAATAATAATAACCACTTTACAGGACGAGTGTAAAGAAGAAAAGGAATAATATTTGTTGCATATATGTGTGTATACATGTGAAATACATGTCAGGCATGTGTCGCAGTACCTGGAATATGGAATGTACACAAATAATAAGTGTAAGCAGTATATTTAAGTTACAAACGTATTTTTCAGATCTGTTGACTTTGATCTGAAATCCAATTCCATAGACTGAGAATCCAGAGCTCTCCTAATATTCCTTCTAGTTTCCAAGACTGGTTTTCCCTTGTCTCTTTCTAACTCCTCATTTCTGTATCAAGCTTGCTACCATTGGGGATTAATGCGAGTGTGAAGCAGAGTTCCTTCACCACTTCCCTCTCTAACTACAGCTTCTCATGTATGCATACCACATTCATGCATTTTAGGGACAATTCAGTTTTGAAGTTTATGGGGCAGGGTCATCTCGAATATCCTATAGCAACTCACCATCACATTGGCTACATTTCTTTTTCCTTTACCCTCCTCTGATGAGTATTGAGAAAAGCTCTTCCTTTACTAAGCACAGAGCAGTAAAGCTCATATTTATACCCAATGGGTCCAGCCTTCCATTAAGTGGTTTCCCCAACAAATATACTTGTTTTCCTCTACGGAATTCTGGTGAATAAAATGTTCTCCAGTCTGATATGTTATTACTCATATAATGAGGAACTCCCTAATGGTGAGTTTCACTAAGCCTGTAATAAGTTAACCAGGGCAACTACTGAGTCTTTTCCTTCTCTAGGGTTCTTCAAAAGTAGATGTTGATTAATGTGTACGTGCGAAAGGGAGCTTGAAATCCTGTACTTTTCAGCTGATCTAATAAGTTTTTATATTTATAAAAAGAGATTTTGCCTAAATGACCTCAGACAGAAGGAGTTGGATTCAGCAAATCTCAGAAAACTACGGATACCTGAGTAGCAGCAGAGAAAATGTAAGAAATTTGGTCTCCTGAGCCTTAGTTCTATATGTTCTTTCCACTACACATTATGTTATACCCAATGTCCTCTGAAGACCTCTGATTAGAGACCAAGAAGCATCCCCCTTCCTGATCAAGGCTGACCTCAAAGTTCTAACTCATTTAATTCTATTTTAGTTCCTCAAAACAAAAAGGACATGCTTTTCTTTTTAAATGATGCAGTGTTTGGAAACATCCCCAAGAAGATTCTTTCCTTTTTTTCAAAAATAAACCTCAGGGCCTGGTTTTATTTGTTTGTTTGCTTGTTTTTGGTGAGGTTGCTCTTCAAAAGAATCCACTGCAGTTGGGTTGCAGAGCCATCTGCCACTACATGCTCAAGTATTGTGGTTAAAAAAATCTGGCCACCCTGCCTTTGATATAAAAGAACCACATGGGTTGAGTCATATGCTGTGGAGAGAACACAGCTAATTATGGGATGTGCTGGGCCCAGAGAAGATGTTAACTGCTCCATAATTACAACTGCAATTCAAGGGAACAGAGTCATGGAAATCCAGTTAATATAAGGACGTCAACATAAAAATACTAAGTTCTAAGCCCCAAGCTACTAAAATATAGTTTCATTCTTGAACTTTTATTCTCATGAACTTCCAAACCGAAAATCTGGGTTGTCATCAGGGATATTCATGATCCTGAAGCACTTTTTGGCATGAAGTAAAATTTTGTTTCAACGATGCTATGTTATGATTGTTTGAATGATGCTGAAAGAATGGTACTAGTCCAGAAGATGCAGGACCTTATTCTAGCTTCAGCTCTACAGCGAAACGCAATAGACCTTGTGTATGTCACTGAATATAAGTGGGGGAGTTTAGGAGGAAGTGAGTTGAGAGAATATCTGAATTTCTTCCCAGGGCAAATAGAAATAGTCCCTTTCAAAAAAATTATTGATTCTCAAGTTTATGGCAGGCAAGTATTTGGAATTCAAAAATGAATAAAACATAGTATAATACGCAATTTCACAAGGTTATTACACTTTCTCTAAATGTTCCCTAATTTAGAAAGATCATGATGATAATAGAAACTTTACTCTTTTGATATATTATTTTTTTTTAATTTCAGCTCAAACTCTGATCAAGGTAAGTAACTACTCATGATGAGTGGACTAAGAAGGTAGTAGTTATAATAGAGGAATTCAGAACAAATATTCAATAGTATTTAAAATATTTTTAAAATTATACTGAGTAGCCATCTACAATAAATTAGGAGCAGGTATTTTATGTATAGTAACACATAATGCTACACCAACTCTTCAAGGTTGATAGGTTATTGCTTTGTAAACTGGAAATGATGACAAGGCTCCAAGAGGTACCAGTCAAAAGTCAGAGTTATCAGCTAGCACTGACAAATGCTAGGATTAGGACACTTACCAAATTTCAAAAACTAAGCTTTTAGCATATTAATGGTATGCAGAGGGACTGAAATTGCAACAGAAGAAATGTGTCTAACACAGGGTGCTTCATCAAACTATGAAGGGGAGAGTAGACTTTAAGGCATTATTTAATAGAGTTTGTCCCCATTGAGACAATTTCTTTTTCTTGGAAATGCAGATGTCTAAATCAATAACTACGGCAAATTATGGTCAATGAGTTTAGGGTCTTCAAGAAACAAATACTAATATTACTTTGTTTTTTCAAAAGGAAATGAGGCAGCAAATCTAAAATGGATACATGTTTTGACTTATAGGGAATGAAAATAATCTCCTTCCCCCACTCTTACTATTACGCCTGATTTTCTTTGAACCTGAATAAGTGGAAGAATTAAAAGTCACATACGATTCTATCTATACACAGTCCAAACCTACTTTAGTTATTCAAAGTGATGCTGGGTGTGTGTAAATCAAATATCTAAATGGAATGACTTTTCCTATTTATTTTTTTTGGATGGACACTGCCCTGCCTAGATATCTAGAAATCATTAAGTAGAATGGAAGGAATAGCAAAAGGCTTTGGTGACTTTGGAAAGGCCAAGACATTTTTGGTACGTGGGGCCAAAGACAGAATTGGAAAATGAGATGTTTTTAAAAACACCTGTTTGTATTGGATTGAATTATTTTATTAAGTCCTCTTCTGATCTATTGCTGGATAAATCTATATTCATGTCTCCAGTGCCTAGCATGATAACTGGCATATAACTGATGATAAATATTTTGCAAAATAAGTGAAGCAATGAATGTCATGGGGTGTCTTCAGCCATGGGGTTGGAATACATTGAAACCTGAGACTTATTAGTAAATGGAGATACCTCTTCTGCATTTCAATGTAAGGCATTTCAATGACAACAAGCCAACTGACTCTGTAAAAGACAGAATAATCTTCTTTTTAAGCCCTTATGCTAGCCTAGAATCTGACCCAGTGACCTAGACATCATAAATGATGGATTAATATTGGTTGAACTGAGCAACCCTACTGACATTTTGGCATACTGAAAAGCAAATCCAGAAAACCCCACTAAGGTAATACTACCTTGAATCTATAGGTAGGTTTTTAAAAATATTTGGAAGGATTTAAAAAACACTATTTTCACATTTTATTTAGAAGGGAATTCTATGAGATTGGTAGGTTGACTAGTATTACTCCATTTTACCAATGAAGAATTAAATAACCCCAAATTTAAATGATTTTCCTAAGATTACTTAACAAGTTAATAACAGAGTCAAGATTAGAATTTACACTTTCTAAACTAGCTCTTCTTGATCAAACCTATCTTTCTAATGGATACAATTCTGCAGGTAACAGGTGGATTAGAGACAAAGACTACCCTGGCATAATGATAAAGCCAATATAATTTTGTCAATTATCTTGTTACAAAGCTACCTGGACGTGTATTTATACTTTTAATTTATGATATCAAAACCAAACTTGTTCACATAGTTGGATGCAGTGAATTCCTGAGTGTTCTTTCAATGAACAAATAATATAAATTCACAGAGCTAGCTTCTTTCAATCAATAAGTATTATTTTCTAAATATTCAAGTTAAATGCCAATGGCATTGCTAACTAAATATCCCATACACATCTCTAGCTTTCATGAACCCAAACTATCTTAGAGTTAATAGGCAACCTCACATACACCCTCAATCAGAGAGCTTATTCCTTTCTCTCTCTACGTTCTTTTTCTCTTTATTAAACATTTTAATTAATGATTTCTCCTATTCTGGGGGAGACTTCACGGGGCTCAAGAGCCTCAGTGTGCACACAAAAAGAACAGAAGAGACAGTGTCCTTCAGATCCCTCAGTCCATCCTCACATCCTTTTGTAACGGCCCTTTGCATTTTGAAATTAATCCATCCAGTTCTTTGATATGTCAGTATTTGGGTAAGGTGAAGAGAGTCTCCATCTCTGAATTCAAGAAGCAAGAGCTGGACATCTAACTCCTTTTTTTAATCATTTAAAATGTTTCTGAAGTTAGCCAAGCTTTAGTTTTGCTTAACCTGCTTGCTGCAGCCGGCCTGGGTTCTTCCTACAATCATGAGTGTCTCTGGGAAAGAATTCCACTTTGGTCATGTGATAAACAGCTTCAACCTGAATACAGAGCCTTCAAGCAGCATTCTGGGAGGTGGGCCTTAGAGAGCCACACATCCACATCAAAACCCAGAAGACATTCTCAGTCTTTCAGTTATCAAATCCCACTGGAAGTTGATTTAAATTTGCAGTTTCTGTGAAAAGAGATGAAATTTCTTGAAGTTTTACAAAGATATTAATGCACCAAATCAGGCCTATGCTATGCAAATATTTAAAACTATAAGCCACTTTTCCAAAGGACAGGAACTAGGAGATTAGCCTGCTGAATTTCTTGGTAACTAATTGAGGACCATTGTCTAGTTTTCTTTAGATTTCAAAACTCTTTTTTCTGAAGGAGATTCATACACGTTGGCCATGTGTCCTCTAGGGCAGTTGATTTCCAATTAAATGTAAATAAGCGGCAAGTGTTAATAAAAAAAAAAGTGACGAAGTGAATTCTGGCAAACCTTCTCTTTATTGTCCAGAGATTTTATCTTAGCTTTCTCGCTCCAGCTGGTACCTGAAAAAGCACTGTGGATAGAGAAAGTAAAGCTCAAAGGGTGGAAGAAAGGAGAAAATAAGAGCTCAAAGTCACCTTCCTCCTACTTCTCTCTTCCTTGGGTCACACTTGAATTTTTTTCAGTATTACTTGGTTTTGTTTGTTTATTTATTTATTTATTTTATTTATTTAAGATGGAGTCTCACTGTGTCACCCAGGCTGGAGTGCAGTGGTGCGATCTCACTGCAAGCTCCGCCTCCCGGATTCACGCCATTCTCCTGCCTCAGCCTCCCGAATAGCTGGGACTACAGGCGCCCGACATCACGCCCGGCTAATGTTTTTGTATTTTTAGCAGAGACAGGGTTTCATCGTGTTAGCCAGGATGGTCTCGATCTCCTGACCTCGTGATCTGCCCGCCTCGGCCTCCCAAAGTGCTGGGATTACAGACATGAGCCACCGCGCCCGGCCAGTTTTGTCTTATTTTTCAAACTAAATTAGAGAGTATCTCCAAGGACCTTTGAAAACAAGGAAATTCCCTGAGAAGAACATCAGTAATGAATGGCACAGAATTACACACAGACACACACACACACACTGTCAGTCAATTGAGAAGGACACAGAGTCCAGCTGGAGAAAACAAAGCGGAGAATCTCTTTATGCTTTGAGACCACTCATGTTTGTTTCCCTCTGTATTTGCATTTCAGAGGAAGGGTAACAATCGATGCATTCCAGCTGAAGTCCAGCTTCAGTCCATATTCTAGAGCTTTTGAGGTATTCAATCAACTCAGTTCTGAAACAGGAAACACAATGTCCTTCTGCCAAAATACTTACTTTGCATAATAGTTTGTTTTTGCTATTTGGCATATCTTAAGAAATGAATTGTAAAGCTAGTTCTTTCAGCCTGTAAAAAATCTAATACTTCTTATGATTACTTATTCATTTTGTAAGTAGATATTGTGCATTAGATTGAGACCACATTTTATGGGAAACTCTTTTTCCTGGCTTAAGTGAATGGTTCTCTCCCTGAGTCCCCATAATTTGGTTTGGCGGTCTGATGTCAATCGAGAAAAACCAGGAGACAGGTCTCAATCATTTTATAGGGTTTGTTTGCCAAAGTTAAGGACATGCAACAGGGAGACAAGTCTATGCCTTTATCAAAAGATGATTTTAAGGGCTCCAAATTTAAAGGGGAAAGAGCAGGATATTGAGAAATACACAATTTTCATGTAAGAGGTGGGTAGGGAAAAATAGCCACTCATGCCTTTGTCTGGCTCACTGAATCTTCATTTTTTACAGAAGATGACATAGACAAATGGGGTAGAGGAAGAATGCAAGGAATCTGCATTTTACATAAGACAACATAGACAAAATGGGGCAGGGTGACCATCAGATATGCATTTGTGTCTGGTGGGCAGGGGGGTGACTGCACCTGTAAAAATAAGCTATCAATTTACATTGCCATGGTGAAATTTTAACAGAAACACCTTAAAGATCTTGCAGCTCACTAGGGATTTCCTCCTGGGCAAAATATGGGGGAACCGTTTAGCTTTTCATCCTGTAACCATCTCATTTAGGAACCAAAAGGGGGTGCCAGGTTTGCATGACACAGTTCCTAGCTTGACTGTTCCCTTGGGCTTAATGAGTTTGGGGTTCCAAGATTTAATGTCCTTTCATACCTACTAAATTAATCTTCCAAAAAAAAAATGGGAAAGTTATGGCCTTGAATTCTGAAGTCACTCTAGGTTGTGTTTATTAATTTAAACATAGATATTGTTCTGTATGGTATTGAGGGAGGCCAGGGTTGGAGTCAGAAACTAAAGTTTGATTTCCTACTATGCTAATTGGCTGAGGGACTTTAGCAAGTCACTTAATCTCCCTAAAATTCATTTTTCCTTATATGTAAAATGGGAATAATATGTAGCCCAAGGGAATATTCAGAAGATTAAATGAGGCAATTAATATATAATAGTTCTGTTGCTGGTGCTTAGTAGTAGTTCAGGAAATTTTGGTGATGATGATGACGATTCTTCTGAGTTGTATCTATAGATAGTGTTCTAAAGGAAGAAAACTTAAGAATTTTGAGGCTAGTCAACTCTCAATCATCTATGATAATGAGAAAAGACTACTTATCATAGAAAGTAAGATTAATAAATAATCTAAAAATGTATTTCCCAAATTAAATCTTTGTTTTTCATTATGAAACTTACATATGTTTATTGTAAAATTTTTAAATGATATAAATATGTGTAAGGTAGAAGTCAAATTTTACACTTCCCAACTCTAAGATTCAGTGATTGTTTTTTTTTTCATATTTCTTTAGGTATGTCTATATGTATGTGTATATATAATAAACAAATTATTTAAACAAAAGTGAATCATATTATATATGCTATCCTACAGATTGATTCAGTTCTGTTCAATAATATATTTTGAAACTTTCATGTCATTACAGCTAAAATTTCTCCTTGATTTAAAATGCTATGTAATACACTACATAGATATACAAAAATGTATTTACCCAAAGTTGTTTTGAAATATAAATTGCTGGCCAGGTGTGGTGGCTCACACCTGTAATCCCAGCACTTTGGGAGGCCGAGGTGGGAGAATAACAAGGTCAGGGGTTTGAGACCAGCGGGTGCATGTAATCCCAGCTACTCAGGAGGCTGAGACAGGCAAATTGCTTGAACCCGTGAGGTGGAGTTTGCAGTGAGCCGAGATTGCGCCACTGCACTACAGCCTGGGAACAGAGCGAGACTCCGTCTCAAAATAAATAAATAAAGTTAACCAAAACAGTACCTGCCCCCAAATAGCCAAGAAATATTGCATCAAAAGAATAATGTAGCAAATCAAAATATAAAGTTACAGTTACAAAAGTGACACTGTAATTTGGAGGGAAAATAAAGGACTATTCAAAATGTAATTAGAAAAAGTAGACATCTATTTGGAAAAAATAAGCTATGTATTTCATTCTAAACACAAATGAAAGGACTGAATATATTAAAAAGATTTAAAAAGTATCAGAAGAAACAAAAGGCTAATAAGATTAATAAATTATGAGCTGAAATGTGAACATAATGCACTAGTAGAAACCATAGGATACATATATAACAGACATGATATGAAGAAGGCCACACACATGACAGAAGTGCAAGTGGCTTCCTGAAGCTGACAACAGCTCCTGGCTGAAAGTTAGCTAAGACGGTGGCTCACGCCTGTAATCCCAGCACTTTGGGAGGCCGAGGCGAGCGGATCACAAGGTCAGGAGATCGAGATCACGGTGAAACCCCGTCTCTACTAAAAATACAAAATATTCGCCGGGCGCGGTTGCGGACGCCTGTAGTCCCAGCTACTCGGGAGGCTGAGGCAAGAGAATGGCGGGAACCCGGGAGGCGGAGCTTGCAGTGAGCCCAGATCGCGCCACTGCACTCCAGCCAGGGGGACAGAGTGAGACTCCGTCTCAAAAAAAAAAAAAAAAAAGTTAGCTAAGAAATAAGGACCTCATTCCTACAACCAAAAGGAACTAGACAACTAGACTCTACGGACAGCCTGAATGAGAAGCAGATTTTTCCCCAGGTCCTCTAGATAAGAGCCCAGTGTGCTAGACACCTTGACTTTGGCCTTGAAAGATGCTAAGCAAAGAACAAAGCCAAGCCTCGCAGACTTCTAACCCACAACTGTGAGATAATAGATGTGTGGTGACTTCAGCTGCTAAGTCTGTGATAATTAACAAATATAAATACCACGCAGTTAATATTTTCTAAAAAAAAAAAAAAAAAAGGTGGGTCTCAAAAATATCAGCTAAATAACAAAACAGCACATGTAGTATTATTACATTTTACTTTAAAAATGATCTAGGTATGTGTTAATGCACAGAAAAAAAGTATAAAATGGCACACATCACACTCTTGAAAAAGGATTGGGATCAGGGGTTGAGGGATGAGAAGCAGAGCTTCATTTTTTAATTTTACATAATTTGCAAACATAGTTCTGCACTGTTCATTTATTGTAATCAGCAGGTATTAATTTATTTTGTTTTTATTATCTAGTTAGTTATTTTTGAAACAGAGTCTTGCTCTGTCACCCAGGTTGGAGTGCAGTGGCGTGATATTTGGCTCACTGCAATCTCCACCTTCACTGTTCAAGTGACCAATTCTTGTGCCTCAGCCTCCTGAGTAGCTGTAATTACAGGCATGTGCCACCACACCCAACTAATTTTTGTATTTTTAGAGACAGGGTTTTGCCATGTTGGCCACGCTGGTCTTAAACTCCTGGCCTCAAGTGACCCACCTGCCTCAGCCTCCCATAATGCTGAGACTACAGACATAAGCTATCATACCCAGCCTGTATTAATTTTACAATAAAATGTTTTTAAAAGTAAAGTACATCGGACCTCTACTTGGTAGAATACTATCTACCAAGTGCTTAAACATAATATTTATGACTGTGTATCTTTTATAATCTGATATTTTATATTAACCTTATATCCAAGAAATGCATTGCTAAACTTTATAACTTCCCAGACTGGTTTCTGCATACATATAACTCTTTCTCCCTATAAAATGTAGTTACCTGTGTAATATATGCCAACTATCTAAAATATACAAAATGATTGACAGGATAAATAGACGGTTTAAAAGAGGGCAAAAAGATATCCTGGAGAAACCTGGCTTGAGTGGATTCTCTTCAACTCAATTCACTAAACATGCTGGGGGAGACACAGCATGGAAAATGACCATAGTTTTTACAAAGACACTCCCTCATTTTGAAGACACACTCAAACCTTGTGCACAGAACAGAGTCAGTCATCTGTTTTGTACCCTAATTTGTCCTCCTTTTTTAAAATCTAAAATCAAGGCAATACTTTAGAAAACTTAAAATAATTAGAGGTTTTACATCAGTGTCTTTTAGTATTGACATTAAGAAACAAAATGAACACGATCTTCAACCGAAAACTCACTCTTACAGAGTAGTATATCAAGTCACTTATTTACTAAAACGTGAGGGTAACGCTATCATCAAGGAAACATTGCTCTTTGGACCATGGTCAAAATTATATTATTCCCAACAGATGACTAGAATGTCCTTTTCGTTACTGTTTGTTAAAGGTTTGTGAAGTTGTAATTTCTATAGCCACGTTTATCTACCTATTTATACAGTGCAATCTTCGTTTAGAAGGCTAGTATTATTTCATTACAGTTTCTCAGAGACAAAACAAAAATATTTGTTTTAACTTACCCATTACAAAAAAGACTATTCATTTCTTATTAAAGTAATACTAATATTGGATTTGAACATGAAA
This sequence comes from Trachypithecus francoisi, assembly GCF_009764315.1. NCBI lineage: Eukaryota > Metazoa > Chordata > Mammalia > Primates > Cercopithecidae > Trachypithecus > Trachypithecus francoisi. The sequence goes on along the minus strand of NW_022681472.1, from coordinate 73,532,671 downwards.
ATAATGAGAATGATGCCTTTGCAGCTGAACAGAGAGTAAAAGAATCTTAGAGTATATCACTCTTTCCCTTCTTCAAAATGAGATTATCAGTAGGATACGAAACTCAGTTTCTTGAATCACTGAGAAGGACACCATCCGCAGTCTTTCTAATCACACACCTGCTCCCAACCACTACTTAATGTCACTGCGGTCTGTTTTGCTTGAATTCTTCTCTCCCCCAAAACCAGAGAACCATATGTAACCCCAGATAATACACACTTCCACTTTCTTTTCTGCAGTTAGCATTCCTGCAGACCCTTCTGTATGGTTAGCATGGCGTGCTCTCAGAGCTACTTGCAAAAAGGAACTCCACCTACTTGTGTTATGAAGTACTGGTACCCAGGAGCATAATGATTAAGGGTTAGGATGCTAAGCTAAGTTGGATTACTTAGTATAACATCCTAAGCCTTAATCATTATGAAGGAAATCCCAGCTCTGCCATTGGTGTGTCCTTCCACATATTACTTGACTTCCCTCAGCATCAGTTTTCTGATCTGTGAAACCAGAATAATAGAAGTACTTACTACAGAGTTTCCATGATCTTTAAACGGGATCATATGGTGTCTGGCACATAGAAAGGGCAAAAAATAAGTTAGCTTTAATTGCTAGCATTCTCACTATTTATCTGCACACCCGTGTTGGCCAGACTTATTCAGCAAAACAGGTTACACCAATTCCCACAAGGCCAGTGTATCACTCGCAGGTTTCCCCAGTCTCTGGGTAAGTAAGCCACATGGAAGGTGACTCTAGCAGCAAAGGGGTGAACTGGGGAAGTTCCGCCCTGAGTCCCAGCTATTTCTGCCCCGCCATCTTCCATCTCACTTAGGACCCAGATAAAAAGGACACAAGTTCCATGGCTCATGCCACTGTATAGACATTGCCCTTCTAAAACCAGGCCCTCTGTAGTTAATTGTGTACACATGTGTCAGTTGCTAGATTGTGAACTTAAAGGAGAGACCAAGTTTCCTTTCTCTTTGTTTTCATTTGGTCATTTGCCTTGTACTATGTCTGGAAAAGAATGTTGAATAAAGGGTGAAAGAATGAATGGTAGTAATATTCATAAGCAAATCTACTGAACCAGCCTAAAGTAAAAGGGGAATTGTAATGTTATTTCCCAACTCATTGTGGCATCCTTTGTTCCGCCTGTAAAGGATGGTTATCAGTGCCCTCTAGCATGCCTTAGTTTCTCTCCATCCCTGCTTCAGACCCCTTCCCTCAAATTTCTGTATCAGAATCCTCCACTCTCTTTCTGCCAAGTGGCAATCAGGAGTGAATGTATTCATTAATCAGGTAAGCAGCCCCTAAGAGAAGGTACTAATACCTCGATGTAACAGAAATCCTTAATTCAGGGAAAACTTTTATCTGCTAAGAATCTAATATGGGTCATCATAGTGGGGCAATGTCAAGATCTATATCAGGCAGGTGAAAGACCACTATTTTATTGTTCTTTCTTTTGGGGATCCTAATGACCTCTTTAAGTGACTTTAGAGAAATGCTGTTGTACATGTAGGATCTGAATAAGTCTGGCCAGCCAGCTACTGCTTCACTAATTCTTTTTCCTTTGGGTCCTCCAGAACCACTCTTGAAAGAAAGTTTATGCAGAAGGCATCATAAGAATAGCTGCTGCACTGTTTGCAAGCAATTAGAGATGGCAGAAAGGTTATCTAGTTCCTCATCAGAGACCCCAGCAGTATTGTTCCAAATACAAACAAATGTTTGATTTCTTTGGATGGCCACATGAGTAAACGTGACCAGAGGCTGCTACTTTCCCTCTCAGTTGAAAGTTTCTCCTAAATAAATCATAGCAGCTCCATGAGAAAGTGAGGAGAAAACCCAATGACTATTCAAGAAACTTTCAAATATAACTGAGGAAGTCACTGGAAGAAAAGAAAGCAGAAAGCCTACCAACCCAGCTGCTTTTCAGAGACCCCTCCTATGACCCCTGAATTGCCTAAGAGTTCTCTGAAATAGAACGTGTATTGCATTACCTTGACTGGCTTTATTAAATTAGAGTGTAAACTCCCAAAGGACAAAATCTCACGTGGCATAGTAGCAACAGTAGATTTGGTGAGTGAGACTACAGGGGTTTGATAACAGCATCTGTTACTAATACATCTATAACCTTAAGCTAGTTATTCCACGTCTCTGGTTTTATTTTTGCAAAATGAAGATGATCATACTATCTACCCTATAAGTTTATTATCAGTATTGCTTAAATTAAATCATCCGTCTAAAACCCCATGCACAGGACTGGGCATGTATTAGCACTCAATAATTATCAATATCAACTGCTACTACTGATCATTGCTGCCTTCCAAGTGCAGTGCCCACTGAACAGAATACTCTCAAGATAGATACAATTTAATAGATAAATCTCAAGTATTGTCCTGTAGAGCTGCTACATTGATGTATAAACTACATGGCCTAGAACAATTGTATCATCATATCATCATACCTCTGGTTAACTTATCAAACACTTCTGTTTTTATCATTTAGTACCATGATATGAAATATTTGAGGCAGCTATATATGGATACTAGGAATTTAAACTAGGTCAAGAGAGTTGTTTCCTTATTCAACAAACAATTTTGAAGCAGATACAGTCTTCTAGGCATTTCAAATCACTAAGAAATTTACAAAAGGATAAAATTCATATATAATTCTTATTGACAGTAGCTTATATTTATTACTCATCACAGAATAGGCATTGTGTTAGGCTCTTCACATATATTATCTCTTTTACCTTGACAAAAACCAGCAAAGTAATTAGTATGCCCATTTTAGAGAGAAGAAAACGGAGACTCAAAAATATTCAATGACTTGCCCAACATTTTTCAGCTGGAATTTTCAAGAGCCAAACCCCACTCTGCAATTCCAAAGCCTGTTTTCTTTCTATTCTCTTACTATTCCTCTTTCAACATCTCACCATAATGTTAGGTAGAATGGAATAAGCACTCGATTAGAGGTACAAGTAAATTATTATGGAACTCAGGGAGGGAAAACGGTGGATTTGACTGGTAGAGGATTTGGGAAGGTTTCTTCAGGGCATTTAAAATGAACTATATGCAATACATGGAATTACAGAGGGAAGGGAGGAGTAGAAAAAAAATGGGGGCATGAGGAATGAAAACCATGTCTGCAAAGATTCAGCAACGTCAACTTGCAGGGAAGAGTAGCTGTGTGGTTAGATATAGAGAATAGGCTGCAAATAGGGACAAATTATGTTCAGGTGGAAGTCAATCTCCAGTGTTAGAAAAGATGGTTAAATCTTTTAAAGCATGGACAAAATTTCCCTGTATCTTTACAAACCTGGTTGCATAACTGAAGCAAAGATGAACTTGAGCTCTACCATGATTTTGAAAAACGATCACAATTCCTGTTTGAGCAGGTCTGACTTCATGATGTTTGTCTATAGCACACAGACGCACACACACACAATCGTGAGCAGCTGATGTCTGAACAATCATATCTTGGCCATTCATTCTCTCCACACAATTTCTCCCCTATGGCAAATCACCCAGAGATCATTATTAGTTCCACCAATAGCCAATCAGCAAATATTTATGGTAAAGTCAGTCTGTTGCAAGATCCAAAAGAGAGACGGAGAGGGAAAAGGAGAAAAAGAGGGAGATGGAGAGGGAGAGGGAAATGGAGAGATACAGAGAGAGGGAGGGAGGGAAGGAGAGACAGAGACAGAGAGAGAGTGAGAGAGAGAGCTAGAGCACTTTATTAGTGGCTCAAAAGCAGGTGTCTTAAGAGGAATATAGAGTTTTAAAAATGGCAAGCCTAGGCATCAATATAGAGCTTGGGGCGGTGATGTTCAGAGAACTATAGACCTTCAAGATAGCCTATTTTACCCAGTTTTATAGACGAAATGTTTAGAAAGCCTTGAACCTGCACCCAAACCCAATGCTCCTGTTGCCCTAGACTCTCTACAACCATTTTATCATTTAGTTGTTGTGAAAGCAGTGACTGCTGCCTCTAGAATATATCCCGTTTGCCTCTGAAGGGAAGGCTTTTTTTGGCTACAGCAAAAGGAAAGTGGGAAGATAAAACAAACTTTAATTCATCTGTTCTTACTCATAGGTTTCCCATCAAGGATGGGTTTTATCCTTATTTAGAATCAATACTAAGTAAAGAAAGTATAAATATACCAATTGAAAAATGCTTTCTGTGGAGACCTTGGCAGCCACAGCAAATTGCCTGAGGTTTAGAGACACCATGCATTTTCCCTAGGTTTTATTCTGAAACCCTCAAGTGTTAAAGCCAATCATTTCCTGGGACCCTTGATATAATAGCATCTAGGATCTGTTAATAGGGTTTCTTTTTTTGTTTTTTGTTTTTTTAGTTCTGAGACCGAGGTAAATTCCTAACAGACCAATGGAGTTTTTACACCCTAATTGCTTTTGTTGACTATTTCTCCCCTGGAGATAATAGAAGCTGTAGTTAAGTTGAGTATTACTATGTTTGAGAACATAAGAGGATCTTGGAGAAACTGAAGGATTTCCCCTGGGCATCTCCCATTGGTTAGACTGGTGTCAAGGAACTCAAATGTCAGAATGCTCCTAGAGTCTCCATATGCTGCTATAAGTGGCATAGACTCTGAATTGGGTGGCCTTAATTCCCTTATCGTTTCTCACACTAACTAGCACTTTAACCCAAGGAAAAGTTGAACTCCAGAGAAAGATCTGTTGTCTGTATAGTGGGAAAGTTTAACTGGCATGTTCCCTTAGGATCCCCCTAGTGCTAGTCTATTTCAATTTATTTGGGTTGCCTTAGATCAAACTTGTCCAACCCTTGGGCCACAGGCCACATGTGGTCCAGGACAGCTTTGAATGCAGCCCAAGACAAATTTGTAAACTTTCTTAAAAATTAAGGATTTTTTTGCAATTTTTTTTTCTCATCGGCTATTGTTAGTGTTAGTGTATTTTACTTATGGCCCAAGACAGTTCTTCCAATGTGACCCAGGGAAGCCAAAATATCAGACACCCCTGCCCTAAACAAACATGAAATGAACCACAAGATAAGGGGTCAGGGCTGAACATCCTGAGGAAATAAAAGGCAAATGGATATTGGGGATGGATTTAAAGGGTTTATGACTGGATTTGTTCTCAGGCTTTTGGAAGACCTGAAATCTTTTGGCCAATGTCATCTTTGGATTAATGAGTCTCAAGTTAACTCACTTTGTTGAGGACATAGGGGCAACTTATTTTCATAAAAAGTGAAACCAAAACAGCCTTGACTGATGAGTCAGGTCTTGGACCACTCTCTGATCACTTTTTCACTACATTATGCCACCTAGATTTTCTCCTTGAGACCTAAAGGAAGGAGAACATAAAAGGCAGATGACTTGAAAACATTAAACTATTATTCCCAGTCTAAAGACTATTCCAGAAGATGATACATATAAAAATGCTTTCAACATGCAAAAAGTGTAAGAAATTAGAAAATTAATGTCTCTTTTAGAGCTTCAAAATTAGCATTAAAATGGTTAGAGGATCCTACTGTAAAGATACCTATATACATTGACTTAAACTGGCATTTTCTAACTTATTTGACCAATGAATACACATTTTTGTTTTGTTAATAAACATAAAATTTTGGTTTTGTTAATAAACAAAAACCACCGATTATCATTGTATTTTGTTTGTAAATATGTAGATATGACCACTCCTATAGACCTATGGAAAGATCATTTTATCTGCACTGTGAAGTAACTATCTCACTCATCTTAGCATGTGCCTATTTGTACCTCTTTTTTCCTAACTACCTTCATTTGGCACAGAATTGACTTTTAGTATAGGATTCACAGCCTGATCTCAGCAATTTCCTTATTCCGACTATTAACATGACACCTCTGTATCCCGAAAATTACCTAGCATAATGTTTGCATACCATGGATACAGAAATATTAGTCATTATTCTGTAACTGAGTTATATAAAGTTTTTCTGTCATTTTTCTGTGGGGACAAAAGCATGAAGTGAATGACCAAGCTGGTCACTTACATATGGGCACCACTGACTTCTATCACATTGGTTTGTGGCATACTATCCAATGATGCATGCTCGACCTCTCATGCATTAGTGAGAGGAGTGCAGCCAATCTAAGCCTCCTTTAAGTGTAAGTCCAGGGAAAAGGAAGCCACAAGCATCCTCCCTCAAAGCCAGTACACGCAGATCAAGGTCAGCAGTTAAAGGCCATGGTCATCTGCTCAGTGAACTGTCTTTACCCTTGGAGGCTGGTTCAGTTCCAGATAAGCTCTGGTCAGGAGGAACGAGTCCAGACCAGAGTGGCCAGAGGGTCCACATGACATTTAGTTGCTGCATGAAGTCCAGCCCAGCTGTAGACCATCCCTTGGAGGTAACCCCAAATGACAAAGTCATAGACAATAAGAAGTAGACAATACACATGGGCACAGATAACACGACTCAGCCATATGCATTTGTTGATCAGAAGGAACAAAAACAATTTTTTTGAGACAAAAATAAATGTACTTGGGATATTGTAGGGACTCAGCACATTGCATTATTATTATTAATCATGGGCTCTAAGAAGGCTTGGACTGCAGCCTGGGGTATTGTGCTCAAAATCCCCCTGATCCCTCAATTTTATTATCTATAAAATGAAAATGAAATAGAATCATATAGGGAATGTGGCGAAGTAAGCAGTTCCTAGCATAGAGTAAGCATACATTAAACATTTTTTTTTTTTAATGGGACAGTGTGACAACCCCATCATTTTGTCATTGTTAGTTGGGATCTCTTTGAAGTTGACCTCCAGATTACCTCAATGTCTTTCTTGCCTTATTCCATTCTTCCCTTTTCTTTCGTCCTCCTCTCCCTTCTCAATCCTCTCCTCTATTTCTTCTCTCTGTTATCTCCTCTGATACACCGGGTCAGCCATGATCTTTCAAATGCCTACTCCTTTCTTATAGATAGAGCTGGGGAGAGAGAGACAGAGCAATGTCCCAGCTAGAGAAGGGGTTCTCCCTTGGAAGAACCTGTCTTCCCCACAGATATGGTTAGAAGTGGTCACTGGAGTGAAGGAGGGCGACAAGCTTTGGTGACAGTAGCTCACACACACTTCAGGATCTGAGGAACAATGGATAAATATCTCTTTTTTTGTCTCTTAATTTACCATGAAATTGCCAGGATCTAGCCCCACCACTGTCCTCTTGAACTCATATGCAGTTCCATTAAGAGTGCTCATCTTAACTGCCTTTGATTGTGATAAGGGTAACACCAACCCATAATACTAAGGTGTCCAGTGGGCTGCTGGCCAAGACATGCTAGCTCCTGTTTTTTGTAACTGGAAATCATTTACTTAACAAATATTTCTCAGAAATCAAATATAATTCTAATCATATGCACTAATTTGAAATTAGTAATCATAGTTACTAATTTGAAAAAAATTATTTTGCAGAAGTATTCAATGACTCCATAACAACATAGGCACATGCAAACATCTCTTAAGTAAACATTAGCAATTTTTAAGTAATATTTTTAAATGAATATAAAAGGTATGCAGTCGAATACACAAATGACAAGCATACAGCTTGATGAATTTTCACAAACGGAGCACACCCATATAACTTTCACCCTGACCAAGAAATAGAATATTCTAAACATCCAAAGCCTCCATCATCCCCATCACCCTCTCTTCCAGTCGCAAGCCCTCCCAGGGTAACATTATCAGAGTTCTAACACTATAAGCTAGTTAGATTGCTTTTGAACTTTATTTAAATGGAATTAATCAGTCTCTAATCTCTTGTAGTCTGACATTCTTTACTCAACATATGATTGTAAGATTCACCCACACTGCCACATGCAGTAAATGTTCATTTGTTTTCATTGATGTAGATTAGTCTTTATCAGCCAATTTCAATTAGCTTTACGTATCAAACTCTGCACAGTTCTAAGTGCTTATAAAAGCAGGAGCTGTGTATTGACTACAGGCAAGATCAATAATTTGCTGAACTTTTACATGGCTCTATTTATTCTTTCTCCTACAGGCTTCCACTGGCAATAGCCCAGACTCAGTCATGAAAATGGGCTTTCAAACTGTGTATTTCTTTTCTCCCTTTTCCAGTTTCTGTCTCACCAATTGATACAGTTTGGATGTTTGTCCTCTCCAAATCTCATGTTGAAATGTGATTACCAGTGTCGGTGGTGGGTCCTGGTGGGAGATGTTGGATCATGTGGGTGGATCCCTTACGAATGGTTTAGCACCATCCCCTTAGTGTTAAGTGAATTCTCCCTCAGTTAGTTCATGTGAGATCTGATTGTTTAAAAGTCTGAGACCTCCCTGCCCTTGCTCTCTTGCTCCCTCTTGCCACGTGATGTGTCTGCTTCTCCTTTGCCTTCCGCCGTGATTGGAAGCTTCCTGAGACCCTCACCAGAAGCAGATGCTGGCACCACACTCACTGTACAGCCTGCAGAACCATGAGCCCATGAGCCAATTAAACCTCTTTTCTTTATAAATTACCCAGCCCCAGGAATTTCTTTGTAGAAACTCCAAAACAGCCTAACACACTGGTCATCTGGCATCTCCCCAACCACCTTGTCAACTTTACCCATCCTTCCCAAAAGTATGATCAGAGAGGTTGAGGTGTAATATTTTTCCTTTTCTGCCAACATAGAAAAAAACAAACTACATGTGCAGAGAATATTGCACAATTTTTCAACCCCTGCCTATGTTGGTCTTCACATTGAAGATATATGATTTTATCTGAAATACCATGGATATTTATACAATAAGAACAAACATTTGTCCCCATATTTTAAAAAATATTTAGGGTTTATCTGGGTGAATTTTTTTTCTATCACCTTAAGTAGGTAGAGATAGGTGAAATTAGACTCTAGTGAGCTAAAGTGAGGGCAAATATTACAACAAAATAAGGGATGCTGAGAGACAATATTTATGGTTAACTTAGCCATGGAAAAAGCCCTGGAAATGGAAGAAAGTCTAACACGCTAAAAATGGAAGAAAGGAAGCATACCAAGCAATGCAGTCGCTCCACCAATGTCATTCTGGCCCATCCCAAAGGAACACAAATAGAAATATTCTGGAATCTAGCGCCACTGATATTTAAACTCAATTTCCCGCAAGGTCAGGAATAATAGCGAGTTATTTGTTTTACTAACTTAGGTTGCAAGTGCCTCGGGCGGATCCTGTGCCTTCTTCTATATCGCACTCAGCGCCAAGAACACTGTTAGCCATCAACAAAACCATAATAGAGCTAGAGCCTTTTCTAAAGGCCAACGAAAACACACACTGAGCTAATGGAGACATTTACAGGCAAAGGATTCCAGTTTCCTTTCTGAAAATGCCACCAAGACAGCATAGCTAATTAGGTCTTAGTAAATGACAGACTGACCAGAATGGTCCACCTGCCTTTATGTGTATACCAGACCATTTTTCTGCTAGCTTGGTTTTTATCTTTGCTTTTATTCTTCTAGCTATAAGTTAAAAGGTCTATTTTTGAAATTTCAAAAGTCTTTATCTGAGATCTGACTTGTGAGTTCACAGGAATTTCAGGAAAATGGGAATACAGAGCCTTAACATTGTAAAGAATGAATTTATTCACTTGAAGCTGTTCACTCATTCCTCTCCTACCCCTGTTACCTTCCCTTTGGCAAAACTTCAAAAAATAATTTTGTCCAAGGCCACCCAGAAATGCAATGACAATTCCAGGGACAAAATTCAGATGTTCCATGCAATCTTGCCTCTTACCCAGTCTAAGAGTAATCATAATTTTTCCAATATTCCCATTATAGTTGTCCTCATGACAGTCTAACTCAACCCTTGTTTGTGTTTCTGAAAATAACCCAGATTGATGGAGATAGGCATTGCAAATATGGGACACTGAAGTAGCACAGACTCAAAGTCTAACAAGTTCTCTCCGTGAACAAGAATGACTTTGACGTCCACTAAGGTTCTGTAAGCCTAGAGAAAGACCACAGAAGATGAATGTTAATCACTGGAAAGCTCAATAAGAATTAATGGAGCTTCTAATATAAGAAATCAGAATACAAATGTTTCTGTGTCCCTCACATTCTCTTCCTCCAAAATACTAGCAGAAAATGATAAAACTACAAGTCATAGACTTTATCTACCAAAAAATGAATAAATAAAAATTTTTGGAGATGCCAAAGTATCAGCATAGAAGCCAAAACATACCAAAAAGTTGCAATGCAGTATGGCAGAGCAGAGAGAAAATGGACCCTATAAGTAGATATGTCTGATTCTAGTTTCATTTGTTATTAGCATTGCAGTTTTCTAAACCTCTCACAGCAAAACAAACAAATTAATTAATTAAAATAAAAGAAATATATTGAGTAAGTACCTGAAAAACCTAAGAGCCTCTAGCTTTTGGCACAAATGGATTCAGGTACGCAATGTTGTTGGGAAGTGATATGTTCTATAAGTCTGTTATTTTCTAAAATGACTTAATTTTCAAGCATGTTTTCCCATCATGGCTTCCAGAGCTAAAGGATAAACTACTCACAGCCCCAAGTTCAGTGGAATAAAGACTTCACCTTATGAAAAATTCTACTTGGGAAATGAACCTCATTTCTCTGGTCAGTTATATATCCATACCTAGAGGCAGGACTAGAAGGAATTACATGCCATTATGTGAATAAGGGTAAATAGCTTCAAGAAAGGCAAAAGAAACCAACACCCCCTGCAATAACACACTGGGGCTGTTGCAAAAAGAAACAAAGAAAACTCATCCCACTGCCTGTAATTTTGGACTAAGACAAATAATAAATTAAGTAATTTTTATTGCTGGACAAAATTTTGACATCCAGGAAATATTTCCCTGTATTGACCCCAGTTAAGGCACACATTACATGCCCTCCATGATGTACATAATGTTCTGCCAAAATGATAAGGGGTAATTAGGTAAAGCTACAAGATGGTGAGATTTTAGCTGGACTGATAGGGAGCAGAAGATTTATCCAGGCTAAGAGGCACAGAAAGGTTATTCTAATGGGAAGTAATAAAACAAGTTGATGACTATGTATTTTTTTTTATCTAAGAAAGAGTGATGTCAGTAAGATGGGCATTCTAACCAACAGAAAATGGCATATGATGAAGTAGATGTGTCAATATTAGTAGAAAGATTTTGCATACCTCCAGCAAAAATAACATTTACAGAATTAAGTTATTTAAAATTCAATTAGTGAGGAAAGATTTTTACAGAGCTCATTCAACATAGTTCTTTGAAAAGATATTCCTCCTTAAACTGATCTCCTTTCAGTGGGGTGGCCTGTGTACAAACATAAATTTGACAAATTAAGTTTAGAGCTCTTCATTATAAGACACAATTAACTTACTCCAATAAAAAGGATGCTTTATTGCTTTAAGCATGTTAATAAAAGCCCCAGCCAAAACTGAGAAACAAAACATAGTTTAGAACAAGAATACTGTATTAATATACATGATGTGGGTTCAAACAGGGCCAAAATGAGAAACAGTTATTGGATTTCAGATAGAGGCCTGTCCAACAACAACCTTATTTTGAGCATTTCAAAGGTAGATTTCAAATAAATTATAAAAAGCAAGACAGAAACATTTAACTAAATGTGAAAATAGATTTTTAAGCACAGTGAGAGTGCCAACCATAAATAATTTTTGCAAGCAATATTAAGTCAGACTTACCATCCTTCCAGTAAAGCACCTACATCACACACTAAGAATCTTTATTTCTTCTGGCCATGATGAATTCATATGAGTTACCCCATTTTCAAAAAGATGTCTACAGAAGGCTCTCCTGGCAGCCAAAAGCAGTATTCTCTCAAAATAGAAACCCCTTCTGAGTTCAAATTAACAGGTCTGTTATGATACTCTCAGAGAATTTACCAGTCTGAGGAGTTTTTTTACATGTAAATGTAAATTTCTTCCAAGGCTTAAGAAATTCACTCCATATTTCGGGACATGAACATGTGATTTTTTAAAATATTGTTTTAATAAATGAAACAATAGTTCTTTCTATGAGGCACCTTGCGCTACTGATTAAAAGTTCTTGTATGTTTACAACAAAGCAAAAATGCATTCAAACACATGAATATATGAGACAAAATTATTCAATAGGCTCAAAAGCAAGGGAGGCTTTATAGAGGCTAGGGTAAAGTAAAATAATCAATTCCTATTACAGGTAGTGAGTGGCATTTGGTTTCCTGGCAGAGGCAAAAATGAAAAGATGCCATGCATTACAAATTAATTATAATAGTACAGGTAGAGCAGCAGGGAGGCCTAAAGGTAAAGTTAGCACTTTTTTTCTCAGAACAGAGCTTTGATCTTTTCAGCTTTGTGCACTTATCTGAAACCCCACATTCAGCACCACACAACATGAAATACAAAGATTTAGTCTTGTTTAAGTTTTATCTTATAGCTGCATGTGTGTGCACGTGCGTGTGTATGTACACAGGTGCATGTGTGTGTGGCCAGCTGTCTGTCTCATCTATAAAAGAACATCAATACATAAAACATAAAACTAGCAAACATCTCATTTTAAAAACTAGATCACAAGAAGCCATCAAAATGAATTAAGAGTAAAATCCATCCCTGAATAACAGAATAAATCCATTGTGTGCTGAAAGTGACTGAATCCCTACAGAAGACATAATAAATTGACTTGTTGCCTGAGGATATTTAAGATTGAATGTTTACCAGATACAATGATTTTTTGTTTTGCAGAATTTTATGCTGAGTTGTTCTTTATAGAACTAATAGGCCAAAAGACCCATACTGCTTCCTAAGTTTACGCTTAGACAGTATGACAAAGTTATCAGAAAGGCACTTTTATTTCTCTTTGTTGCAGCAGGAGGAGATAAGTTAATTCATTTCATACTTGTATCATGTTAATATAGATTAAAAAGACAGGTGTTAGAACTTACTCTTTTTTAGGGCTAGATTTCCTTCAACAAGAACATATATTTACTTGCTCTAATTTTGGCAAATATATTGAATGAAAGACATTGTAATACCTGAGGGACCGTCTGGATAGACCACATGGATTGGTTGGCCCAAAGACAATTATTATCCAGAGAACCAGAGCCAGATGATGGAGCAATGATGAAGTTCACACATAGCTTTGAGAATCCCTTAAACCTGGGATATGTCAATGCAAGTGCATAAAAATAGTTACATTTTCAATTAAAAAAACATGAATTGGAAAGACAATGTCAAGAGAATGGGAGACAAGCCACAGAACAAGAGAAAATATTGCAAAAGACACGTCTGATAAAGAACCTCTGTCCAAACATACAAATACTCTTAAAACTCCACAATAAGAAAATGAACCCATTTAAAAATTAGCAAAAGCCCTAAAGAGCCACTTCACTAAGGAATATGTAGAGATGGCAAGTTAACATAGGAAAAGATGTTCAATATCACATATCATTAAGAAACTGAAAATTTGAATAACAACAATATACTACTACACACTTCTTATAGTTGCCAAAATCCAAAACACTTACCATACCAAATGCTGGCAAGGATGTGGAGCATGAGGAACTCTCATTAATTGCTGGCAGGAATGCAAAATGGTACAGCCATCTTGGAAGAAAGTTTGTCAGGTTCTTACAAAACTAAACATGCTCTTACCACACAATCCAGCAATCATATGCCTTGGCACTTATCCAAATGAATTTTAAAATGTGTGTCTACACGAAAACCTGCACATAGATGTTTATAACACCTTTTCTCATAATTGACAACATTTGGAAGCAATGAAAATTTCCTTCAGTAGGTGAGTGGATACTGTGGTACCTCCAGACAATAGAATATTATTCAGCACTAAAAAGAAATGAGCTGTCAAACCATGAAAAACATGCAGGAGACTTAAATGCATATTACTAAGTGAAGAAAGATTTTAACAAATGTGCTGCTCTGGTGTAGAATGTTGATAATAGAAACGGTTGTGTACGTGTGGGAGAAAGGAGGAATGTAGGAACTCTCTGTACTTTCTGCTTAATTTTGCTGTGAACTACAACAGCTCTAAAAAAGTTTATTAATAAACAAAAAACATGATGATTTCCTATATTGCGTTGAAACTAACATCATAAGTTGCTTTTTTCTCCTCTTACAGGGATAGAAAGAGTGGTTATATGTTTATATTCCTTACTTCTAGAACAGCTGACTCCTAATTTTTACTTTATTTTCTGTCATTTGCTTAATTTTCTCTGTCCTGCCATCTCTGTTAATGGCATATGTCAAATTAAAAAAACAAAAGAATGCTGCTTTGAGAGTAGCAATCAAAAGCATTGTTTGAAAAGTGACCAAGATTATTTAAATAAGCACCCTGGAGATCAACTAGTTGAAACTCTTTAAGAAACCATGACTGCCTCAGCCTTGCTAATCTCTTTTCTTATTACTCATCAATTCCAAAATCCATTAATCTCCTAGCCTGACTAACATTAAGAGTTTTCCAGAATGATCTGTCAGAAACACGTTCTTCTTCATGGTACTTCTTGCACACCTGTCACAATCGCTTTCCCTCAGGATTGTACAGAAGGCATGATCACATCCCCCACAAAGGACGTTTTCTTCCATCCTTGTCTCTTTATTAGATAGTACCCAGAAGTGCCCCAACAGACTTTCACTCAATACTCACCGGCCTAGATTATTCTTCAACCGAAGTTGGCAAGTGACTGGCAACAAAAATTACCCTGTTTGGTCATGATCAATTACAATTTACACCCCAGGACTCAGAAGGGGGTTGGTTTTGTTTACTTATCACATGGAAGAAAAGTCCAAGTATTATAAAGTGTCACCTAAAAGAAGGGATTGAAGAAAACAAAAATGAAAAAGAAGAGGGAGGAGGAGAGCAAGAGGAAAAGAAAGAATAAAAGAAAGGGAGTGAAAATATCTTTGGGATAAATAACCAACAGCATCTATCTACAGTTTTATGAAGACAATTTCAGTAGAGGGTAAGATTTAAAGTTCTATTAAAGCAAACATGGAGGGAAATTAGATGAGGAAATAAAGACAGTATACACAAACTATATTTTAATGAATATTGATGTACATGGAACAAAGATATATCCAATAGTTTACAGAGAAGAATATAGTGTCAAAGAAGTTAGAGTTAGTTTTAGTTTTGTTTTTAAGATAGGTGATATTGTGGCATATTTCTAGGCCAATATGAATAATCCTGAAAAGGGAAAGAAAATGATGTAGGAAATGTGACTATTACAGGATCCAACTCCTGGTGAAAATGAGATGGAAAGGATTTAAATTACTGATAAAGAGTTTTCTCTTTGCAACAGAAGTATGTACAACCTTTTAATAGAAGGGATAAGTCAGTAGCTGAATACAAATGCTGAAAGTTTGATTGAATTGTTAGTTGGAAAAAAAATGATAGTTCTTATGCAATTATATTTCTTTTCTTTCTAAAGTGAGCTTCGGTGTTACGAAAAGAGAGTAGGCAGATAGAGATGTTTGAAATTTGGGGAGAGAGGAGAATGTGTGAGATTCTCAGAGAGAAAGGAAGTGCATTTTCTTGAGAAATATTACGGGGCAGCCTAGTAAAGTTGAAATTTTTAGCGTATCTTTACTATTATAGCATTGGCACAGAAGAAGTGGATAATTTGGTTGGGTGAGTTTGGGGTTTTGTCAGATAAATAGTATAATGGAGGGAAGATGAAGAAAAGGAGTTAAGGGTGCTTTTAAAAGAGTGTTACCGTACTAGCCCATGAAAATTTTAGGCTGCATAGGGGAAAGAGATGTAAGAACTGAGTAGAGGTGACAGATGGTGAAAAGGAGTCAGGTCAATGGGTTTAAAGTTTGAATGAGGTCAAAGAATGTTTGTTTGGTGAATATAAAAGGAAGTCACTAAAAAGTTGAAGGTGTACAGAAAATGGTCAGAGAAAAGGGCTGGAATTAAAATTTTGAAGGTGCTATAACTAGTGATGATGACAAGATGGCTGAACTAGAATGCAAAAATGATAGTTGGGACACCAGGATGTGGGATGGACTATTCACTTCTTGGATTCATCACTTATTTGCTGTTAACCTTGGATAAAGTAGTTCACATCTATAGTTCTTGGTTTCTTCATCTTAAAAAGGAGGATAATAATATAAACCAATTCATAGGGTTGTTGTGAAATCTAAAAATGTTCATTATGTAAAATGCTTTCAGCAGTGCCTGGCATATTGTAAGCATTCAGTAAGTATTCCCAGTTAGTACTATTTGTATTTATATCATGTATTTATTACTTTATCTTTAAATGGTGAAGTTCCTGAATATTTTAAGTATTCACTCTATAACAGGGACTGTTCTAAGCTCTTATCTTTTTAAAAAAGCTCATTTAATTCTCACGGTGTCCTTACAGGTAGGTACTATTGTTATACCCATTTCGTAATTTAAGCAACAGAGCATAGCTAGTAAGTGACACAGACATGCTTTTAATCAAATCAGTCTGCTTCCAGATTCTCTGTCCTGAAGCACCATCCTATGCAGTGATTGACAGTGGCATAGGTGAATCCAGGTGATGAGAACACAATGAACGAGGAGAAGACATTTGGAGGGAGAGAGATGAAAACAACAAGGAAGGGTAATGGATAATGAAGTCTATGACATGCACATCAAAGAATCTGGGGTTTTGAGGGAGGAAGGAAGAGAGACAGCCTGGAAGTGACAGTGGAGAACAAGGCTTACAACACACAGAAGCATTTCAAGCATTTCCGACCAAAGGACAACATGAAAAAATAGCTTCAAATTTGGTCATCTAGTGAACTTGGCAGTTCCTTAGGATTCTGTCCTTGTCATTGTATTTTTATCCCAGGGAGAGAAAGTTCTTGTGAAATTCTTGTCCTCTACCAATCTTGCTAAGAATTATACTCAGTGTAGGGGCAAAGCTATAAGGTTAACCAATAGATTACCAAGATGATTTTTTTTAGTGACTCTCAGACCAGCTCCTACATGAAAGCATTATTTTAAAAACAAAGCAAATTATCAAATGTGGGGACTTTTCTGGTATGTGAGATATTGCAAATAGTGTAATTAGATACGATGTTCCTAATTCCATTTACTTACATGACAGGTTCAAAAATCAATCTATCAACCAGTCAAATGCTTTTCATAACCATGTAGCTGTAGATGAGGGATTAGCAAAGTGCAGCCAATGAACTAAATTCAGTCTGTCACCTGTATTTACATGCCCTGAGAGCTAAGAATTACTTTTACAGTTATGAATGGGAGAAAAAACTTAAATGACTAATAATATTGCATGACATGCAAAACTTATATAAAATTAAAATTCTAAATGAAATAACTAAAATCTCATTACAAATTAGCATTAACAGATAACATTTGCAAAAATGTTTTTGATCACTTTAAACCCAGGTTAAATAAAATGCTTTCCCCCCAAAGAGTTCCATTCTTATCTTCCCATTACAGAAATGTGTATGTGATTATTATTATGTTTTGAATTCCATCAATAAAAATCTTTTTTTGGTATATATTTGTCATATAATCACCTACACAATATTCACAATTTTATCTTTAATCCTGAGATGCTTGAGATATTTGATATCTGGACTCTTACAGAAAAACTTTGCTAATTTTTGGTTATAAATAATGAGTAGACACAGTTTATGTTAGTACAGGTATTATCATGTGAATATTGTGAATGTGATATGTGGGTGTCTGTGTATAAATGTAGCCATTTTATCACATATTCATTCCACTCACAGATGTTTATTGAGCTCCTATTCTATGCCAGACACTGTCCTGGGTGCTGAGAATACAAAGTTGAAAATAGGTAGTCATTGCTCTTAACAAAACCAGTCTTATTATTTTTTGTAGTGGTAATTTTGATAAAACTTAAGAAGAACAAATAATTTCTACACAATTTTCTTTTAAATGAATATGGCCTTTTCTTTCTCCAACTCAATTGCCAGCTATAATTGGTTACTGAATTTTATTATTTTATAAAACATTTGATGAATTCACTGATTTTCAGTCTCAGCTAGAAAATTGGAGTAGGCAAACAAGACATCTCTCTCCGACCTAACTCCATTGGAGTAAGGGTCTTGTGACCTCTCTCTCCTGTGCTTACCCCCTATTATGTCATTTGAATTTTGGGGGGGAGTAGGGGTACCTGGCATGCTGCTTGGATAAAGTCATCCAAGGTCTGTGTCTCCGCCAAACTGAACTGAGCATTGTCAGTTATCATAGCAATTGTGTTGCTCATCAGCAGAATTGAGACCCAAAGCCATTTCCATACTTTTCAGTAGCTAACGCTTATCCTTTTCTTTCTAAATTGTCTCTGACATCAATTACCCTGCAGGATTTCAGTGTGGGTTTAGGGGACTGAACAGCCAATGAATTCAGGCTGTTCTTATAGCATGCAACCATAACTTGTGTTTAGCTTTCATAACAGAATCTTATCCAAAACCATCTCAAAGATGCCAAAACCAATCTGAAACCACTTCCTAGGTCCATTGCTTAACAAGTGGATGTGCTCTTCCCACCACATGAAGAAGGGTACTAGGCAGTTAGATAGCTGATCATTTGAATGGTGAAAGTAATTGTCTCGCTGTTACATTTAAGCTACAAAACTTGCAAGATTTCTGGTTCCACATTGTTTATTGAACATTTTTCTATTCACATTCACTGCTATTCCTTCTTTAATGCCCGGGAAGAGTCTATTGCTATCTCCTTTCCCTCACATCCTAGAGTGAGCCTAATTCAGGAGCCCTCACTTTTAAATGTACTTCTTAAAGTACAGTGTTACTCGTTGGGAATGTTCCGCCATAGTTTAAAATTACCTTTAGTAAAATTTTGCCATTTTTCTAAGTGTTTGCTGCTTCCAGGGTCTAATACTTATACATGCAAATGCAGGCATAGCCAGAAGGTGGAGAATTCAGTTCTTCAGAAATTAAGGGGTCTCATTTTTTATGTTGAATCTGGACGTTGGCCCTCAGATACCCTTGATCAACTTAACCAATGATTTTCCCTACCTAAACACATAGGGAAAAGATAGAAAGAGGACAGAACACAAAAATCCCCTGAATTTCCTAAAGCCAGAGTTCCCAGCCCCTGCACTATTGCCATTTACTTACCGTTTCTGTTTGATCCAGTCAGGCATCTGAGGCCTCTAACTGGATCCAATCTAGTTAATGATCAGATCCAGTACAATCATGGCCCCAGTCCAATTTCTGTCATAACTGCTGAACCCCGTTTAGATCTAAAATTTGCTCAAACTTGGAAAGCTCAAAATACAAATCCATGCAGCTTTGGAATCAGAGAACTTACCCATGATCCTCAGGTGCTACCAGAGGGCAGTGGACACAGTGGGCCCGGCAGGCATCTCACTTGGTGCTCCTGGGAGCTGCTGGGAGTCTACTGCAAATCCCACTCTGACATCTTCTGCAAGAAGGAAAACATTAGACAAATTAACTGAGTTTGATTGAGCAAAGAACAATTCAAGAATCAGGCAGCTGCCAGAATCAGAGATGTAGGAACTGCCACAATAGGAATTTCAGGGAAGGTCAAGGACCTGGGGATTTTCCTCAGGTGGTGCTGATGGATATCTTTTAGTTTACCTCCTGAATGAAGGCAATTTTCTTAGAATTTATTTTAGAAGGTTTTAGGGCCATTAGAAGTAAGTCTCCTACTCAATTTGCCTGGTTCTAAAACCAGCTTTTTCCAATTGTATCAGCAAATAAATTATTTTAGGCATTTCAAAAGACCTCCTGGGGGAAATATACATATATTATACATATTTACAAATATATAAAATATATATATAATATATATAACTTTCATGGGAGTGGGATATTTGGGAATTCAGGTTTTTACCTACTACCTACAGAACAAGAAATAGGAGAGAAAGAAAAATGAGTATTTAAGGGTTGCTTTGACAGAAATAAAAGAACCAGGGGACACAAAGTTTTTTGTTTTTTTTTTAACATATATAAAGCTTTTTTATTTCCCAAGTGTCCTGTTTCCCTAGCTCTGTCAAACACGATTGAGCTTATCTGCCTGGGAAATAGCAGGGCTATGGGAATTCTTATTTGGTTCAGCAGCCACCTGTTACCCCAAATGTCTTCTGTGGTAGCGATGTTGATTCTCTGAATCCTGCATCCATGAAAAAGAAGTGCCCATTCATTTCCTTTTATTTTACAAATATATAAAGCTGGAAGGTTGTGCTGTAGCCAGAGCACACTGTACAAAGAGGAGAGTTTGGCAATGCTGGAATAGGAAGGAATAAAATAACAAATTTAAAGCTGGAGGGGAAAGAAATTGGAGAAAAAAAGTGAGATAAAAATTAAGTGTGCAGGGAGGGTGAGGATCACATCTAAACCTAATAGCCAGAGAACAGATTATGCAAATTATTTCAGGCAGCTCCACACTCTGCTCCACCCAAACACTCAGCCAATAAAAGAACATTTCTTTAATTGATTTTTCATGTCTCTAAAACTACCAGAATTATCTAACTTCTTTAATGGTATAAGAAAGAGATATTTTAACTTAATGAAATCAATGTGATGCCATTTTGATAAGAAAGTAATACATGAAGTGATTAATAAATTTGGGAGTTTGAGTTGAGCCCTATCTATACCCACTACCAGCAAAACAAGAGCCTTCAATCAATTACATTTAGTGCATTCCATGTTTCTGGGAAGATATCATCATGTCCTCACCTTCGACATAATCCTTAGAGCCATTCTAGAGTCCTCTGTGTCTTTCACCATCTCCCCAAGCTTTGGCATAAGAAATTACCAATACAGGTAATAACTGTTTCCTCAATATCTCTCAAATCTGTCGTCTCCTGTCTATCCACACTACCACTACTTCAGCCTAGGTCATCCAATTCCTCATCTGGATTTCTGATATGAACTAAGTGGTCTTGTCTCCTGACTATGCTTTAAAGAGAGAATTTGCTAAACTGCAAATCTGTTCTCATCATCTTCTTGCGTATCTTTCTTTGGGGTCTCCCACAGCCCTCGGAATAAAGCTTACACATATCCCTATCCTTACAGGACATTTCCTTAATGGCCTTTCCAGGACAATCCTCTCATGCCTTTAGGGGCTATCCATGCTATGCCATAGTGACATTGCTTCCAACGTTTTATGCTGTCTCATGCCGTTGGAGCTTTGTTGTGATACTGGATAGTCTTGACTATTCACCTCATGAAACTGTGTGTTCCGTAAGTGTAGAGACCATGTCTTATTTGTTGTTGTTAGCCATGGCACCCGGCATAGTGTTTGGCACATGGTAGAATGAGGCAAAAAACTGGTAACTTTTAAAACAAATTGACAATTTTAAAAGGAAGAAGTGTTTGTGAGCTGGATACAGGTACCATAGTCATGACTGTGAAGCTATCCCTGACCATGCTAAGAAAACACAACGCTCCTGAAAGTTTGGGCCAATGGGAGAAGGCTAAGGTGGGCTATGGTCACCAGAAAAAAGAAAAAATAATAAATGCTTAAAAGCAAACTGTCTACTGCATAATTTTGCAGAGGGCTGGCCCTGATGTAAGGGATGGCTCAAAAGGAAATTACTGCCCGACACAGGAGGAGAGAATACCAATTATTTTTATCTTAAGCAGGGCCAGGCCAATTCAACAGAAAACCATAGAGGATGGGCAATGCATTCCTGGAAGGAAGCTACTGGTGCTGGTGCCATCAGCCTGGTTGACGAAAGAGACATGATCTAGGAGCCACCCAGCTGAAAGCTGGTACACCACAGACAGACATGCTTCTTGGAAACAACCTCTGGCAATCAGGAATTCAAGCTTAGCCTCAACTTCTCAGATGGAGCCTTCTAATTTTCCTTTTCCCTCCCCTGTGCTTCTTCCAGGAAACCTGCCTTGTCCTCTGTGGTAGTTGTGAAAGATCAAACGTGCCTTTTACCAAAAAGCCAGGACTTTCATCTCCTCCCAGCTCCTTTGCGTGTATCCACATGGGACGGCTCATACAGGGACACTCCTAGGACCTGACATGGGGCCACCTCCACTCTATGCCTATGAGCTTTTGTGTGGAATAAGAGTACATGAAGTCAAGGGGGAAGACCAGACCCACTAGTCTAAAACAGTAAATAACTATAGAATACTGTGACCATGAAATAGACCACTTTGAATAGAATTTGTCTGTGATATATTTTGAGCCAAGACAATTTTTGCATGCTTTTATGCCACTTCTTCATGATGTTACTCATGCTAACAACTAACTTTAACCAAAACGTTACCAGGAGAATAAGGCAAAATCAGAAAAAACAAACAAACAAACAAACAAACAAAAAACATGGCCTACCCAATTAATTGAAAATTTAAAAATAGTCATTGAAATGGGAGAAAGAGATCTGACTCCACTTTGGTACCCAGTCTCTTCTCCCAATATTCCAATAAAGTTTCCAAACTTATCCAGACATTCTCCACCTGCTTCCCAAGAACACAATGTGTATCTTTTCAGTGGGTTTCTTCTACATGCCTACCTCCTCCATCCTGCCCAGTTGTACCAGTGCTTATAACCATTACAGCATAAAATCATTCCTCTTCCACTCTGTCTCCTCCATCATCTGCCTTCCTTCTGGAAGGTAGGGATTTGTCTCCATCATCCCAACTTGTCATCATTAGGTCACTCTTTCCTTCTAAATACCACTTCCTGTGCCTCACTGCTGGACTGCCACCATGGCCAGGGATCATGGTGTAATTCAGCACATAAAAACCAGTGCACAAGTATTGGTTGATTGTCTAATTTGGCTGATTCCATGTACCTGAACACAAAACTTTGGACATGGCAATATGTTACATGTTGAAACTGTGTGCTCCATGTACACAGTTTATAAATAAGACCGTAGGGACCATGTCTTATTTATTGTTGCAGCCATGGCACCTGACACAGTGTTTGGCACACAGTAGAAGGAGGCAAAAGACTAGTAACTTTTAAAGCAAATTGACAGTTTTAAAAGAACAGAGTGCTTGTGGGCTAGGTACCGAGATTACAGTCATGACTGTGAACCTATCCCTGACAGTACTAAGAAAACATGATGGCCCTGAATGAATATAAAACATGTCCAAAGTTTTGTCTTCAAGTATACTGTTGCTCCTTTCTGAAACCTTCATTTTCTCACATTAACTTAAGTACTGCATGCAGATGGAGGATTTTGTCTACCCAGGAGAGTCTGATAAAATGTCAACCCATGAGAGGTTTACAAAAGTACAGATGTTGTCAACCTTGAACATAATTTTGAGCTTGGGGAAGCAGTGACAATGTGGTCTAAATGATTCCTCACTCATGATGCTCACAGAAAAACATTCACAAAGCTCAATCAATAGCCCCAATGAGGCTAGAAAATCAGGGTAATTCTGGAAATAGAGAGACCATAGGGTATATACAGAATAGTCATTGATGGATGATGTACTGTTTTTATAAATCATAGGGTTTCTAGCCCACAGAACAGCTCGATTTCTTTGACTAACCCACAGTATTTTTAGCCATTGCACTGACAAGTTCCATGTCTGAATAATATTCCTCTCTTGCTTGCTCAATTCTTGTGTCTTCCTTCCTTCCTGCTGTGAGATGCTGTGTCTACTGGGTCTTGCTAAATCACTACCATATTTACTTGTGTTTTTTCTGCCAACATGCTCATAACCTGTTTTCTCCCCATCTGGGGGAAAAATATAACTTGAAAAAAGTAAAAAGAAAATTGTGTCTCTGTATGAATAGATATATTCCACCGTATTTTCTACCTCATTTTGAGCCCTTCCTGGTTACCAGGCATCATTAAGCAATTAACACATATTATCACATTTAAAATTCACCACATTCACAGTTTAGGTACCTGTTATTACTTTCAGTTTAATTTATGAGGAAATGGGCACAGAGAAACTTTTCCAATGTCATTTGCTAGTATATTGTAAAGCCAGAATTTGAGCCTAGGTCAGTTCAAACTTTTAAGTCTTTGCTACTAATCTTCTATGACTTTGAAGTCTGGATCTTCACTTGCCATTGCTCCCTCCAATTCTGGACATGCTCATCAATTTCAAAAGAATTCTTGTCTAATGAAATTGTGTGTCACATAAGAGCACAGAAATCATAATGATATAATTAAGACTGAAAGAATTTAAATGACTTAAAGTAAGATGTTAAAGCTATTTCATGCCATCTCAAATCAAAACTAAGTTTTTCCTGTCCTTCTGTTGTTCTTTTATCCTTCTTACAACACTGTGACCCTTATATTTTTCCTATTTTTTTAAGAAACAGAGTCTTCCTCTGTTGCCCAGGCTAGAGTATAGTAGTGCAGTCATACCTCACTGCAGCCTCAAACTGCAAAGCTCAAGCAATCCTCTTGTCTCCGTCTCATGAGTAGCTGGGACTATAAGCAAGCACCATGTCTGGCTATTTTTTAAATTAAATTTAATTTTTTGTAGAGATGGAGTCTTACTATGTTGCCCATGCTAGTCTCTTGGTCTCATGCAATCCATCCACCTCAGCCTCCTAAAGTGCTGGAAATACAGGCAAGATCCACTGTACCCAGCCTTATTTTTTCTATGAATTTTTGGTGAGCAGTATTTCTTTTCCTTCACAAAAGCAGCCCTATTTTGTCAAAGAAGAATGAAACATCTCAGAGGCAGAGATTCAAATACACTTGACCCTTGAACAATGCAGTAGGTTAGGGATGTCAACCCCTCGTGCAGTTGAAAATCCATATATAACTTTTGACTCCCCAAAAACTTAACTAATAGTAGCCTAGTGTTGACTGGTAGCCTTACTGATAATATAAACAGTTTGATTAACACCTATTTTATGTTATTTGTATTATATACTGCATATCATTTGAAGCCATAATGTACACACTAGATAAATAAACCTTTTTGATTCTTAAGACATCTTGGTTACAAAGGATGATTATGTAAATGCAAGATGTGAATCTATACTTTCTCACTTTATAAGTTGCCCGTGGGAATTCACTTGGTTGGTGGATGAGACTAAACACAAGCAAGTCAATGCTAGGCAAGCTTCAAATTGGGCCTCTTTGTTTTGGATGGCCTCCTGTGCCCCTTTATCTTTCTCTTCTCTCCTGGAATTCATCTTCTTCCCTGCTCATCTATCACCTGTCTATAGTTTCTCACTGATTTGGCTGCCCAGGCACAAATAGTACCAACTTCCCTTTTCTCGACCCCTGCTACCCTCTCTCTTCTTCCTTTCCATGAATTCTCATGCGCTAAGCTGGATGATCTCGCTTACGTTTTTGAGGTTTTGAGATCTCTATTATTCGTTTCCATTCTTTCCCCTGTCCTTTGCTGAGAGCTCCCATGACCTTCCAATACCTTCTGGAGTCCACCCCCTAAAAAAGAATTCCACCAGAACAGAGCCTTGCTGTAAACTGGGAACCTTTCCAGTACCCCTTTTCCATGACTACTGCCCTATCAACATTTAAACTATCTGAATACTCTTCCTTCAAGTCTTGTGCTTTTGGGTGGTTAATGAACACTAAAATTACTAAACTAATCCCAGCAAATGTGTGAGCTTCCTAATAATTCACCCCATAGTAATCAAATTCAAAAGCACATGTGTATAGAAAACCCTCTCTAGAAGTGGCTGCATTTAAAGACAGCAAGATCGGTTCCTCAAATCTCAGAGACTAATCACTGCTGGCTTTCTTGACCTCCAAAGCTAAGTTTTTTCCTCTAACTCTTGATAATTACCATTTCATTTCTCATTGTGTCCCTTAAATTACATGTTTCAAATAGATGGTCT
The DNA here is from genome assembly GCF_009764315.1 of Trachypithecus francoisi. Taxonomy (NCBI): domain Eukaryota; kingdom Metazoa; phylum Chordata; class Mammalia; order Primates; family Cercopithecidae; genus Trachypithecus; species Trachypithecus francoisi. The sequence continues at coordinate 73,506,911 of NW_022681472.1, read as the reverse complement.
ATAATTTCATTAGATGGTAGTAAAAGCTCTATTTTTCCTTTTACTTATAGGGTTTTTTTTTAAATTTTTTTTTCTCAGAACTTCTCTGAGCTTATTTCTCTTTTTTTCTTCTTTTTTTAATTATTATACTTTAGGTTCTAGGGTACATGTGCATAATGTGCAGGTTTGTTACATATGTATACTTGTGCCATGTTGGTGTGCTGCACCCATCAACTCGTCAGCACCTATCAAGTCGTCATTTACATCAGGTATAACTCCCAGTGCAATCCCTCCCCTCTCCCCATAATAGGCCCCAGTGTGTGATGTTCCCCTTCCCGAGTCCAAGTGATCTCATTGTTCAGTTCCCACCTATGCGTGAGAACATGCGGTGTTTGGTTTTCTGTTCTTGTGATAGTTTGCTGAGAATGATGGTTTCCAGCTGCATCCATGTCCCTACAAAGGACACAAACTCATCCGTTTTTATGGCTGCATAGTATTCCATGGTGGATACTTGCCACATTTTCTTAATCCAGTCTGTCACTGATGGACATTTGGGTTGATTCCAAGTCTTTGCTATTGTGAATAGTGCCACAATGAACATACGTGTGCATGTGTCTTTATAGCAGCATGATTTATAATCCTTTGAGTATATACCCAGTAATGGGATGACTGGGTCATATGGTACTTCTAGTTCTAGATCCTTGAGGAATCGCCATACTGTTTTCCATAATGGTTGAACTAGTTTACAATCCCACCAACAGTGTGAAAGTGTTCCTATTTCTCCACATCCTCTCCAGCACCTGTTGTTTCCTGACTTTTTAATGATTGCCATTCTAACTGGTGTGAGATGGTATCTCATTGTGGTTTTGATTTGCATTTCTCTGATGGCCAGTGATGACGAGCATTTTTTCATGTGTCTGCTGGCTGTATGCATGTCTTCTTTTGAGAAGTGTCTGTTCATATCCTTTCCCCACTTTTTGATTGGGTTGTTTTTTTTTCTTGTAAATTTGTTCGAGTTCTTTGTAAGTTCTGGATATTAGCCCTTTGTCAGATGAGTAGATTGCAAAAATTTTCTCCCATTCTGTAGGTTGCCTGTTCACTCTGATGGTAGTTTCTTTTGCTGTGCAGAAGCTCTTTAGTTTAATTAGATCCCATTTGTCAATTTTGGCTTTTGTTGCCATTGCTTTTGGTGTTTTAGACATGAAGTCCTTGCCCATGCCTATGTCCTGAATGGTATTACCTAGGTTTTCTTCTAGGGTTTTTATGGTATTAGGTCTAACATTTAAGTCTCTAATTCATCTTGAATTAATTTTCATAAAAGGAGTAAGGAAAGGATCCAGTTTCAGCTTTCTACTTATGGCTAGCCAATTTTCCCAGCACCATTTATTAAATAGGGAATCCTTTCCCCATTTCTTGTTTCTCTCAGGTTTGTCAAAGATCAGATGGCTGTAAATGTGGGGTATTATTTCTGAGGACTCTGTTCTTTCCATTGATCTATATCTCTGTTTTGGTACCAGTACCATGCTGTTTTGGTTGCTGTAGCCTTGTAGTATAGTTTGAAGTCAGGTAGCGTGACGCCTCCAGCTTTGTTCTTTTGACTTAGGATTGTCTTGGCAATGTGGGCTCTTTTTTGGTTCCATATGAACTTTAAAGCAGTTTTTTCCAATTCTGTGAAGAAACTCATTGGTAGCTTGATGGGGATGGCATTGAATCTATAAATTACCTTGGGCAGTATGGCCGTTTTCATGATATTGATTCTTCCTATCCATGAGCATGGTATGTTCTTCCATTTGTTTGTATCCTCTTTTATTTCACTGAGCAGTGGTTTGTAGTTAGTGTTTATTTTTAATTTAAAAAGTAATGCAAGCTTGTTTTCACAATTAAGTATAAGAGTACTGAAGAAAAGGTTAACAATCTCACTTTACCCCATTTCTACTCCATCAACTCTGATTAACCAATGTTAACAATTTGGTATGTATTCTTCTACCTTGTTCTCTGTGATCCAAAAAATTATATCCAAAATAAGTACGTATGTTCACACAAATATATGCACATGTGTAAATAAAGTATATTATCATACTTCAAACATGGGATCATTTTATACCTATGAATCTTTTGCTTACTTTTGTTCTTAATAACATATCATGGATATGTCTGGTCATTATATTCTATATTATAGAGCGCTATAGTTTAGTCAAGCTTCTCTCTAATAAGAGATATTCAAGCTGTTTCTAGTTCCAGTACCACTATAAATAACAATACAGGAAATATCACTGAGTATAACTTTGCATTTAATGTGTTTTCAAGCTGTAGGATGTATTTCCCAAATTGGGATTGCCCAGGTCAAATAAAATGTACATATCCTGAAGAAGGTTGGCTAGAGTAATTCTCACTCTCATTAACAACATCCCAAAGTGTCCATAACCTTGGCATATTTATAATATGATTTTTTAAACTATAAATACATTATTTGTTATAAGCATACAAATGGGATATGTTTGTGTGTATGGAGGCTTGTGTTTACTATAGTGAGACCCTTAAAACTAGGGGACTGAGGTGGAAGGAATGAAAACAGTTACCTGAGGGCCACCTTTGAAGAGGAATACTAACATTTTTGTATGTGTTAAACCTGGTTGAAAATACTGCCAATGACCCTTCTGGGAGCATAAAGATAGAGGTAGACATTTTAGGAAACATGAATGCAGCCTTTAGAATGGGTATGGAAACAGGGAGAATGTTGTTATCAGCAGCAAATTGCAAAACAAGCAAATTGCTCTAATTTAATGTCTGTATATGGAAAATTTGGCCAGTTTCTTTATTTTTCCTACCCTTTGTCAATCTGTGTAGCCACTTGTTCCCTGAAGTACACATGAGAGGCAGTAGAGTGTATAGTGAATAACAATGATGGAAGTAGTAACAGGAGTTAATATTGATTGAGTGCTTGCAATGAACCACATGTTCTTCCACGTGCTAAGTCGAACTCCCTTGATATCACCATGCACTGCACCACCAACATGCACAAACCTCCTATATTCCTAGAATGTCCAGTCGGTCCTAGCCATATACATGCATTGATGGGATGCCCTGTTAGGAGTTATATTTGAATTTGGCCCCTACTGCCCACATCCTCATCTTTCTGCTCCCATTCTCTTCTTACTCCCCTGCTTCTCACCCACAGTGCTCCATAGAAACTGCTAAGGTGAAAGTCACCAGGTGACCTGTATATGGCCAAATCTAAGGAACACTGTCTTCAGTTTTCTCCCCTTTGACATTTGGCCACTGTAAGGCTTCATGAATTCAAGTCTCACCTGTCTCATCATGCATATTAACCCTCTTGCCTGGCTTTCCTTCATTCCTCCTTTCTTCTTCTCTATTATCCCCTTAAAGGTTGGTCTTCTCCAAGACACTAAATTTGAATCCTTTACTTGTCTGTGGAAAACCCAATCCATATCCATGAAATCAAATACAACATATAGGCTGCCAATACACAAAGCTAAAACTCTAGGCCTGAGTCCCTTCTGACAACCGTATCTTTATCTCAAACTACCTAGCAGAAGTACCAGATATATCTATCTATGATAAAAATAAAATTCACTTTTTTTGCTTTAAACAAGCCTATTCTTCCTTCATACTCTCTGTGTATCATGACTATCCAGCTACTACTCATCTTACAAATCTAAAAACATCATCCTAAATATCTCCTTCTCTCTCAACTCCCAATAATAGCAGTTATTTATTGGATTTTGATGTGGGGCCATGTTATTTTTATACTTTGATTCATTTCATTAAAAAGTGTCCCACAAATTAGTGGCTATAATTCCCACTTCACAGGGGATAAAGCTGAGTCTCAGAGATACTCAGTAACTTGACCCAAGTCAGACAGATAGTACAAGGCTGTATGGGATTGAAATGAAATTCTGTCTGACCTAAAACTCCTTGTGTTTTCAACTACACTGTGTGACTGCTCACCCAGTACTGATAGTGATTTTAATAGCCAATGTGGAATGAATGACTATGTTTGAAACACCAGATACTAAGAACTTTTCACAAATTAACTTGCTTAACACACACAGAAGCTCTATGATTTAGGTACTACAATCCCATTTTACAAATGAGAAAACTGAGATTCAGAGAATTTAAAACTTGCCTTGTATGAATAACCCAACCAGTAAGCTATAAAGTTGTAGCTCCAGGACTCAAAACGAAACTCTCTAAACTTCTGAGATCTTCCTCCCCAAAAAGCACTTTAATCTGCCTCTCTGTCTTCATCACCACTGCTACTATCCTGGTTCAAACTCTCATCATTTCCCTCTGCCTTTTGTCTCCTACTCTATTCCCATTGAATGATATAGCCATGCACTTCATACATGGCTATATCATTAGCACATACGACATGATTTCCTAACTCTTAACTTCTCAGGGACTTCATGAGGGCAGGTATTTCATCTTATTCATCTCTGTTTCCATCCAAACATTGATATCTTTTAGATAAATGGATAGACAGGTGTGTATCCTCCCCAGCCATCAGGATGACTTATTTGTGAACAAATCTCTAAGGTTTCATCCCCAGCCACCATGTGCAGAGAGATAAACAGATTGAAAAAAAGGAAAAGCAAATCAGTACACTGATACCACCACAGGTGGTTTAGTTATTCCATTCCTTATTTAACTTTCTCTACTAGATCATTAGCAAGACAATTTACAACGAAAACGAAGATAGTAAGTCCAATTTTTAAATTATTTTTCTTTCTAGAGTTGGGTCTTACTTTGCTGCCCAGGTTGATCTTGAAATCCTGGCCTCAAGCAATCTTCCCTCATTGGATTCCCAAAGCTTTAGGATTACAGGTGTAAGCACTGCACCCAGTCAAGTCAAATGGAATACAGGCTTATTTTTTTATTTGTTTGTGTTGATTTTAAAAACAGTAAGGATTTCCAAGTGAATAAAAACATGGAAAGAACATATTTCTTTACTGTATGATCATACCTAAACCAACATCTTAGCACTAAGTATAATGGAATTATCCCTGTCTTTAAAACTTGAACCATAACATATCTCATAGTGTGGATAGGGCCATGTTACATGGTTGTAATAGCGTGGATTTCTTTTGGGATGGGGGAAGCAGGACACAGATTTTCAGAGATGTCAACTTCCTGTAAATTAGCATACTGGTGAGATTTTCAAATAAGTTTTCAAATTTTATAAGAAATTGGCTAATATCTACCCAAACACCCAAATTTGTAGCCACCAAATAATTGACTCCTTTGAAGAAGACATTTTTCCCTTCCCACAGGTATATCGCTGAACAGCCCTGGACATGGTGAGTCTAGAGAACCAAAGGGAAAAAGGAAACAAGCCCTGGGCTTCTTCCTAATATACCAGGAAAGAAACAGTAGTAGGACTCTTAGAACACTGGGAATTGGTAGGACAATGGCCTGTTTGTAAAACTTGACTTGTTCTGAAAGAAACACTTGATTCTATTCCTCCTGATGTCTCAAACTCTGCTAATTTCTAAAGATGGCCTTTCAAAAAGAGCACATCTAGTCATTATTCACTTTGTCTCGAAAAACATTTTTTACTCTACCCCAGATAAAGATGCAGTGCCTTATCTTTGAGCAAACCACTAAAGTTTTATTCCTGGCCAATCTTTTTTCTTTCAATGAAAAAAGAACACAGAATTTGACATGTTATGAGTTAAATCCAACTGTTCTCTCTTAAAATAGGTAAGACATTTTGATCTTCATTATCTATATCTGAAATGAAAACTGGCTTTTACTTTTAAGTTGTCTTTCTCCAAGTTGCTGAAAACCTTTTAGATAGCATCTACTTCACTGTGAGAACTTTTAAAAGACAAAGGGATAGGCCGGGGATTGAAGTGGTTTCAAATCCATGGCTTACACTGATGTGTCAATCAAGGAAAATTCAGAATGACCAGTGCTTGAGGGTTGAGCCCTATCCTTGAGGATCTGTGTCAATGAAATATTTGGCCCAAAGGTCACTGGTGGAGCTGAGCTATGCCTTGGATGCCAAAGGACTGGCATGCTGTGTAGCCATGTATAAAACAGTTGTTAAAAGTATTCTTTGTTTTAGAGGTTTGCTATTAATTCTGATATTTAAAAACCTTGTGAAATACCTTAAATGGAAACACAACTATAAATGTGGAACTTGAAGAAGCTTTGTTCACCCAGCCTCTGATGCCTCAGCTCTATGAACCAGAGGTCTCTTCTTCTCTATCCCTTTCTTGAATAATAATGACTGTGCCCTTTGACTGCCCATTGCCTAAAGGCTGCCCCCCAATATTCTGTTATCAACCAAGAGCTCTTCTACTTCTAGTCTTAGTTAATTTAGGCTGCTATTACAAAAATATCATAAACTGAGTGGCTTAAACAACAGAAAATTATTTCTCATGATTCTGGAGCCTGAGAAGTCCAAGATCAAGGCACCAGCAGATTCAGTGTCTGGGTCATAGATGCTGCTTTATTAAACTATGTCTTGGGTATGGTGAAAGTGGTGAGGCAGTTCTCTGAAGCCTCTTCTTATAAGGGCACTGATTCTATTCATCAGGGCTCCATCCTCATTACCTAACTACCTCCGAAATGCCTCATTTCCTACTACCATCATCTTGGGAGTTAGGATGTCAATATATGAATTTTCAGGGGACACAAACATTCAGATCATAGCACTCCCCAAATTACTGTTTTCATAACACAGCAAACTGCATGTTTCATAAAAAGCAAATATAAAGAAATATATCATTCCTCACCATACAAGTAATGGCTCCTTATCACCTACAAAATAAAATCCAAGTCCGTGAGCATGATGCTCCTTGAACAAGTCAAAACCATATGTATTAGTCTGTTCTCATGCTGCTAATAAAGACATACCAGAGACTGGATAATTTATAAAGAAAAGAGTTTTAATTGACTCACAGTTCCACATGGCTGAGGAAGCCTCAGGAAATTTACAATGATAGCAGAAGGCACCTCTTCACAGGGTGGCAGGAGAGAGAATGAGATCCAAGCAAAGGGGAAAGCCCTTTATAAAACCATAATATCTCAGGAGAACTAACTATCACAAGAATAGGATGGGAAAAGCTGCCCCCATGATTCAATTATCTGCACCTGCCCCCTCTCACAACATGGGATTATGGGAACTACAATTCAAGATGAGATTTGGGTGAGGACATGACCAAACCATATCATTCTGCCACTGGCCCCTCCAAAATCTCATGTCCTTACATTTCAAAACACAATCGTGCCTTTTCAATAGTCCCTCAACGTCTTAGCTCATTCCAGCATTAAAGCGAAAGTCCAAGTCCAAAGTCTCATCTGAGACAAGGCAAGTCCCTTTTGCCTGTGAGCCTGTAAAATGAAAAGCAAGTTAATTACTTCCCAGATAAAGTAGAGGTACAGACATTGGGCAAATACATCCATTCTAGATGGAAGAAAATGGCGAAAATAAAGGGGCTACATGCCCCATGCAAGTCTGAAATCCAACAGGGCAGTCATTAAACATTAAGGTTCCAGAATGAACTCCTTTGACTCCATGTCTCACACCCGGGTCACACTGATGCAAGAGTTGGGCTCTCACAGCCTTGGGTAGCTCCATCCCTGTGGCTTTGCAGAGTACAGCCCCTGTCCTGGCTGCTTTTACAAGCTGGCATTGAGTGTCTGCAGCTTTTCCAGGCATGTCATGCAAGCTGTCAGCGTATCTACCATTCTGGGGCCTGAAGGATGGTGGCCTTCTTCTCACAGCTCTACTAGGCAGTGCCCAGTGGGGACTCTCTGTGGGGGCTCCAACCCCACATTTCCCTTCTGCACTGCCCTAGCAGAGGTTCCCCATAAGGACTCCACCTCTGCAGCACACCTCTGCCTAGACATCTGGCATTTCCATACATTCTCTGAAATCTAGGCGGAAGTTCCCAAACCTCAATTCTTATCTTCTGCATACCTGCAGTCCCAATACCATGTGGAAGCTGCCAAAGCTTGGGGCTTGCACACTCTGAAGCAATGTCTTGAGCTATATCTTGGCCCCTTTTAGCCATGGCTAGAGCAGCTGGGATGCAGTCTCTTGACTGCACACAGCACAGGGCCCTGGATCTGGCCCCAGAAACTATTTTCCCTCCTAGGCCTCCAAGCCTGTGTTGGGAGGAACTGCCGTGAAGGTCTCTGACATGCCTGGAGGCATTTTCTCTATTACCTTGGTGATGAACATTCAGCTCCTCATTACTTATGCAAATTTTTGCAGCTTGCTTGAATTTCTTCCCAGAAAAATGGGTTTTTCTTTTCCATTGCATCTCCAGGCTACAAATTTTCTAAACTTTATGCTCTGCTTCCCCTTGAACACTTTGGCGATTAAATATTTCTTCTTCCGGATACCCCATATCATCTCTCCCAAGTTCAAAGTTCCACAGATCTCTATGGCAGAGGCAAAAAACTACCAGTCTCTTTGCTAAAGCACAGCAAGAGTCACCTTTACTCCAGTCCCTAACAAGTTCCTCATTTCCATCTGAGACCACCTCAGCCTGTATTTCATTGTCCATATCAGTATCGGCATTTTGATCAAAGCCATTCAACAAGTCTCTCGGAAGTTCGAAACTTTCCCACATCTTCCTGTCTTCTGAGCCCTCCACATCTCTAGGAAGCTCCAAACTTTCCCACATTTTCCTGTGTTCTTCTGAGCCCTCCAAAGTGTTCCAACCTCTGTTTGCTACCCAGTTCCAAAGTTACTTCCACATTTTTGGGTATCTTTATAGCAGCACCCCACTCTCTGCAGTACCAACTTACTGTATTAGCCTGTTCTCATGTTGCTATAAAGAACTGCCCAGGACTGGGTAATTTATAAAGAAAAGGGATTTAATTGACTCACAATTCTGCATGGCTGGGGAGGTCTCAGGACACATACAACCAGGGTGGAAGGCAGCTCTTCACAGGGTGGCAGGAGAGAGAATGAGAGACAAGTGAAGGGAAAAGCCCCTTATAAAACCATCAGATCTCATGAGAACTAACTCACTATCATGAGAACAGGAAAGGAGAAACCACCCCCAGGATTCAGTATCTCCACTCGTCCCTCCCACGAAATGTGGGGATTATGCGAACTACAATTCAAGATGAAATTTGGGTGGGGACACAGTGAAACCATATCTCCATGCTTGAAGAGAAATTTATATTCATACATGTAAAAAGAAAAAAATGCTGAAAATCAAAGATCATATTATCCATTCAAGAAGTTAGATGTGCAAACTAAATGCAACACACAAAAAAAGGGAAGAAATGAGATAGAAATTAATGGGAAAACATACAGTGAAGACAATGAACACACCAAAAGTAAGTTATTTGTAAAGACTAATTAAACTGATGAGCCTCTAATGAGACTAATCAAGAAAAAAGAGAGAAACGGCACAAATAACTACAATAGGGAGAAAAGGGACAACCATTACGCATTCAGACATGTGAAATACAATGATGACATTATGCAGCTGCCAGTTAAATATGGGAAATGCAGTTAAATCTGAATTTCAGACAAACAATAATTTTAGTCACAAATATTATGTATCTGATATAGATCAGAATAATTTTATATTGTTAAAGATATTGAAACCATAATTAAAAATCTTTTCAAACCAAACTAAAAATATTCCAGATCTAGAGGGAATCACTGAGAACTATATCAACCATTTAAAAAAGAAAACAAATTATTTCCAATACATTTTATGCAACCAGCATAAACTTTATAATAGGCCAGACAGAACATTAGGAGAAAAAAAATTCCTGTCAATTTCTCTTTTAAAGTAGTACAAAAGATATATGATCTATAAAGATTAAACAGCTCAACAAAGTTGGGTTTATTCTAGGAATGAAAGGTTAGCTTAATATTTTGGACTCAGTCAATGTTATTCACCACATTAACAAAATAAAGAAAAAATATTATTTAATCTTACATAGAAATAAAACGTGGTAAAATTCATGTTTACACAAGGATGTTCTGCCTATACTTTGTTCTGACAACAGTGAAGACAGTTGGTATACCGTGCGTGTTAAGTTATTGCAAGTTGTATACTGATTGAATTAGCAATTTCAGACTTGTTCCAGTTGAAAATAATTTCAAGTTGATAAAAGCGCCAAGTTGGAAATAGTTTAGCTGTGATGTGTCTAAATTTCTCAGATAACTATATTCACATTCCTGGAATTACAAGAATATGTTTAAATAGGAAGGGTTTGGTCAGAGTCAAATAGAGCAAAGGTCTCTAAAAAGGTGATCACACGTTTGCTGTGCAAAACTAGCACCATGGTTATAAACTTCTGCCTCATGTCAATAATACTATAAAAAAAGAAAGTCCCATGCAAATGAAGTGAGCAGTAAATTGAGTGGAATAGGTTGTACTCTCTGCCTAGTGGAGAGGTTTGAGAGAGGTAATGGAGAATTCACAAGTGTAAGCTCACAGGGCTTTAGTCTTAGGTTATACAAAAGAGAATTCAAGCCTGCATGCTCATGGTAGAAACCTGCCTGTATAGATAAACTAAACATGCTAACACTCTTGTTGGCATGCCTGCTGTTCCAAGTGGCCTCTCTTGCATGGAAGGAAACCTCAAAACTGGTAGGAGGCTCCATCCCCTGGTATGGTGGTTTTTGCAGATTGGCTTGGGCTCCTGGCAATTGAGGCAGTCTTTTGGCTTCATTACTTTTAGTGGGACTTGAGCCCACCTAATGGGTTAGGATAAATAAACAGAAGACTCAACATATACCTTTAGATTTGGAGAAAGCGGTTCTTTCTACATTATAAAGATCACATTGTATACTCAACTTTATATTTAAATATTTTAATTTCATTTTGTATTATGAAAATTATTTCCCTTGAGGCTAGAGTTCCTATCATAGTTTTCCTGATGCCTGGCACTCAGTGTTGAGTGAATAAAAACAACTTAATATTAAGAACCATATTAAAAGTCTGTATTTCATGAATATAAAGGTTTAAATGGGTAGGAGTCTTTCAAGGAGCATTGAGTAAAACTGAATAATATGAAGTTGAAGAGTATTGGGCAGGGGGAGGCAGCTTAAACTTGGATCTCTCTAAACAACATTCCCTGTTCAAAAAGCTTCCATGGCCCAACTCTGCCCATTGCAATGGTTTTCAGCTTCTGTTAATAAGAGCTCAGGAACTACAGAAAAGTAACTGAGGATTCCAGGAATGGCTGGGATGGGAAGGGAGAAGAAAGTGTGTGTGAATTAATGAAAAGATGAATGAAATGTTTCTGAACGTTCATTCCTCCTCCAACCAGAACAGCAAAGTATTTATCAATTTTTAATGCATTCATTTACGGAGAATATTTTATTTGGAAAAAAAGGAGTTCACTTGCTTGATATGAAAACCACTGACTGTTTAGTAGTACTCTATTATACAGTTGGTAACAAGGAGACTGCAGACACCATCTAATGAGCCATGGCAATGGCAGACAAATGCAAAGAGAGTAGGCTGCACACAGATGGAGTGACAGAACTGGCTAGATGCTGCCCAATCCTGTTTCCTCCTCCTCGACACTCAGGAAGAATAGATTTTCTAGCCTTCTTTGCAATTCAGTTAGTATCATATGACTGAATCGGACCAACTGAATGGAAAGAGCGATGCATGCTATTTCCAGGCCAGTCCATAAAATATTTTGTCGGATCTTCAACATTTTCTTGTCTCTCATTTTTCCTACTGTATGCATTAGTTGTCATTTTGAAGTGACAATGTGGCAGAGGCTCAAGATGGTGGGTCCTTGAGCTGCTACTTTCAGACAACCACCCAGGATTGCCATCCAGTCAGGAGCTTCCATATTTGACTGTGCTGGGAAGCCCCAAATTTTAATTGGGTTGAACCACTGAGTTGTCAGAGTTTAATTGTTACTATAGAATAGCCTAGCCCAGTATGATCAATCAACATGGTAAAAGACTGGAATACTCTACCTAGCAGAACTGGTATCTGGAGAATCATTTTAATACCCCCTTTTTTGATAGGAAAAGAATATTTCATGTAATACATATCACAAGAAAATCTGGTCATATAATAGAAGCAGGTAGTTTGTATTTCTTTTATACAACTCAATTTATTTTTAAATAAAAATATAATGCCTTAATGTACTTTTAAATAAAAATAAAATAAGAATATAAAAAAGTAATACATTGTGTTAATTGCACTGCTGTGTTTTTTAAAGGGGAAAAATATACCTCGATATTGGTCCATTGTAATAGTAAACAATAAAATTACAGTTTCTATTATTTTCTATGTATTTATTTTATTTTATTTTATTTTATTTTTGAGAGAGAGAGAGAGAGAGAGGGAGAGTATTACTCTATCATCCATCTAGGTTAGAGTACAGAGTACTGTGGTACAATTCTTGCTCACTGCTGCAGCCTCAAACTCCTGGACTCAAGCAATTCTCCTGCCTCAGCCTCCCAAGTAGCTAGGACTACAGTCTCATGCCACCATGCCTGAGTAATTTTTTAAATGTGGTGATAGTGTCTCACTTTGTTGCCCAGGCTTGTTTCAAAGTACTGGCCTCAAGCAATCCTCCCACCTCGGCCTCCCAAAGTGCTGAGATTACAGGGGCAAGCCACTGTGTTAGTCTAGTTTCTGTTTTCCAGCCTTAACTATATACAAATCTTTCAGAAATTTCATCAAAATTAATTTTCTTCACATATTCATGTTCAATAGACAATAAATGCTTTTTTGTCCATGTATTCCCTGGTAGTTGATGAAAGAACATGTTTTATTAATTTTAATCTCATGAAATTTCTTTCACATGAAATAGCAGAGATACAAACAGCTAAGAAAATTCTTAAACATAAGTCCAACCCTTGGCAGAGTTTCATAAAAATTCCATTTCATAATAAATTCCAGAAATCACATGCTTCCCATATCTTTGTTTTTTTGGTATCAGTCTAGTCCCTTTCAAAAATTTTTACAGTCAAAAAAATTCCCCTAAAATACTTTCAACAGAAATTCATCATAAACTTCTATGAAATCTAGTAAAAACTTCTCTAAGTTTCCCTTCTGCTTTAGAACTAATGTCCAGATCTTGGTGAAAATGATCAGGACATTCAGACACTGACTTCTGATTTCTTCTGACAATGTGAAAGTGGTATCTTTGTTATTTCTATGGGTAATTTTTTCTGATCTGATTTTTTTCCCATGTAATGTCCAATTCCTTACATTTTTCATAGTGGATAGCCTTTTCCACTCTTTCTATGCACTAGTCTTCAAGGAACAAGCTTGAAGTTTGTTTCTGGTACATCATTAAACCATTTCTGGCTGTTTGCAAGTATTTTTGTGTCTGGTTAACTTTGCCTACAACTTCAAACCAGAAACAAAATATAATTCAGAAAAGAAAAAAATAACATAGCTATCTTTGTTTATCTCCAATGCATTGTCTACATACCGTATACACTACCATGGGGCCGAAAATATGAACTGTACCAGAATTAAGCTTGAAGGATTCTGAACCATAAGAAACCTCCTCTGGAAATGAATGTGGTAGCTGAGTCCACACGTGTGGGAGGCCAACTGCATAGCTGGGAGTTGTCACAATTAACTTCCACAGAGAATTCAATGTTTATTAAATAAGTGATTTAAATGTGCTAATTTGAAGCGTGCATATATATTATTGAAACACAGCTGCAATCACAGCAAATGTTTGGAAATTAGACCAGAAAAAGATCTTTTCATTAATGGTACTTAAGAATTTCTGAGCATGGTGACAATTTAAAAGCAGATGAAATTTTAGTCAATGTTACTGTGTATTTAAGTTCTGTATGGGTAATGTACCCCCTCGTTGTCTGCAGCCCAGATGGACTCTTTCCACTGTCCAAACCTTGGCTACAACACTGAGGACATATGTGTCCAACCTCTGCTCAAATGTGGATGGATGATAATGTAACTATCCAATTACCAGGATGGAAAATAAGCAAACCCTCAACCTTCAACAAACATAGAAAGGGCAATGGGAACAAGAATCTGTGAATGCCTTTATGGTTTTTCATCACAGTTTTGCAGATAGCTCTGCAGATAGCAACTATCTGTAAATAGCTGTAGATAGTTATACAGTTTATGATAACCCATTGGTCATGAACTGTGTAATGACACAGTATTTCCAAAGGAATTCTTTACAGTAAGAATAAGGATTTCCACCAGATAGAAAAGAGATATTGCACATACAGTAGTGTCACACTTAAATCACTTATTTAAAAACATGGAATTCCCTGTGGAAGTTAATTGTGACAACTCCCAGCTATGCAGCTGGCCTCCCACACGTGTGGACTCAGCTACCACATTCATTTCCAGAGGAAGTTTCTTATGGTTCAGAATCCTTCAAGTTTGATTCCGGTGTAGTTCATAAGTGGTAGTCATAAACTGTGTAGTTCCACAATAGTCCTAGTTTCAATATTTTCCTGGGAAAAGAAACATTTTGAGAAATCCCTGACCTGTGTGGTCCATTTTCATGGTACTTTAGGCTTCTTTCTAACAATAGATTGTGGCCATTTACCTTAAGCAAAGCTTTGTTTCCACAGCTTTGCTGGTCTCAAAAGACTAACTCAAATATAGAGAAAAAATATGCCTTTTGCTCAGGTACAGAAACCACATTGTAGGTCAATAAATAGGAATGCCATCTTGATGCCATTTAACCCCACAACTATCCCAAAGCCAGCACAGCTTCAACTAAAAGCAGAGCAACCATATAACTAGTGGAAAGGGGAGAGTAACCAAAACCATCAGGGTCATGGTGGAAGAAACTCAGAAACGCATGCTGAGGTAGAAGCTGGGATGACTGCAGTACAGCAATGTCTCCTTTCCATCTGGGGGAAATCCTTATTCTTACTAGCAAGAATTTCTTGGAAATACTGTGTTACTGCTATGGGAGAAAGAAGAGCTCTTCTAAGATTTCTAATTTCACCTCAGAGTGTCTTCTGTTTTCCCTCTACCCTACTCAGCCACCCCAGACTCAGTTAATCCTCCTGAAAATAAAATACTTTTGCATTTAGTCATTCCAGCCTTATTTTTTCAGACATTCTGTTTTCATGCCATCTCCCTGACTATGATTATATTGATCCATGTATCAGTGAACCAAAGCCCAGCATAAGCTCAAGACCTTGGGTCGTCCACCTCATAGCTCATTTTGACAGACCTAGCCAGAGGTTTTTTTTGTTTTGTTTTGGTTTGGTGTTTTTACTCAGTTTTGTTTCCTTTTCCAATTAAGAATATCTTCAAGTTCAGGGACAAATTTATAGACTTATGTAGTGAGTTCTCTGGAATTCATCTCAGTGCTTGTTACCGCTCCTGCCATGGCACAGAGCACATCAGACCCTTCCTCTGTGAAAAGGACAGATTCCTGGTGTTCTCAAGCTTAGCCGACTACCACAGCGTGGTGTGGTGTGACTGCCATCTGCTGGCGTGGGGCTGACATTACAGGATGGTCACCATGCGCTCCCTGGTAAAATAACCAACAAGTACTTGTTTGGAAAACAGAAGCTTTCTCTGGAGAAATGAAGAACGAGTTTTGTTATAAACCTTGTCCATCTTTAACACCAAAAAAATTTTTTTTACTCTAGAAAAGCTGAAGAAAAATAGAAAATTGGTTTATGGCAGACTTCCAAGTGTTCAACACAGTGAGGAAATGGGATTATCAGCTACTACCCTTATGACCACAGCAGAACCCAGCATCATAAACTGAGAAACCAGACCTCACTGACTCCGGCAACAAGTTCCTACCCTGTGAAGCCAGTTGTGTGTGGACACTAACACCAATAATAGGTTGAGGAATCTTCCTTAAGATACTGATGATGTCTGCAACCTTTTTCTCTTTAAAAGATTGTGTTTTTTTGGAACCCAAGTGACCGAAACATAAGCACTGACATTTAGGGAATGAGAGATGGTTTTTTCCCATTATAAAAGGCATGCCTCAATGTTTAAGGATCAGTATCATGCATAAGAGATTTATTTATACGAGCTTGCGTTTAAAACCAGAGCCAGGCACTTTTGCCCAGTCCTGACTTTCTTTCCAAGTCTTATCTTCAGGATGTGTGGAACTGCACAATTCGTGGCAATGAAAGCCAAGTTTCTATTGCTGACTTCAGTGGGCGTTGCTGCTTATTTCCATGTCAAAGAATGGGACCTTGTATAATTGTGAATAGACAACAAGGAATAATTTCCCATAGAGAACACCCTGATAGCGGAATAAAACTAAACTTCTTGAAACGCCTTTATTCATTGTAGAAGTAATAAAGTTAACACTGAAGGCACTGTCTGCTGTTAATCAACACAGATTTCTTCATTAAAGGTTATGGGAACTGAATCACATTTTGAATTTTATAAAACCAAGAGTATATAATAACTATTATATTTCCACGCTTACACAAATGTAATTTTTCTTATCCCCAAAGCTGTTTCTCCCCCAAGCTTCCCCATCTTATAAATGGCCACACATCTGCTCAGTTGCTTGAACCCCAAATGCACAAAATAATCCTCGCAAGCCCTACCCTCTCACTCACCAAACCCAATCTGTCTCCATGTCTTGGCAGCCCTACCTCAAAATCCAAAGCTATCTCAGTCTCTGTATCTACAGGGGCCAGCAGAGTCCGAGAGTCCAGGCCACTTTCCTTTTTCTTTATCAGCCACACCCTGTTTAATGGTCCCTGCATCCACTTTTGTCTCTTCATCTTCAATTCTCAGCGGCACAGTTGGAATGATCTTTCCAAACTATAAACCTCCAGGGATGACCTAGAGAATAAAACCTGAACCCCATAGCATGGTTTACAAAGCCCTGCCATAATCTTGCCTCCACTTATTCTTCACTCTCTTCAGCTTCCTTCCTTCCCACCTCTCAATATACTGCAGGCACTCTGGCCTTCTCTCTGTCCTTTCAACTCTCCCAGGCTGCTCCCACTTAGGAGTTCAGATTTACTTATTTCTCTATGTGGCACCATATTCTTGCACATCCAGCTCCTTCTTTTCATTTCAGTGTCACAGAGAATACCACTGCCTCATGCCAGTACACCTTCCTGAGCACCCTGTGAAAATCAGCCCTTTCCCTTCTGCTACTTCATAACTCCATTTTACTTGCTTCACACCACTGATCCTATCAGCAATTATCTTGTTCCTTTTTTCCTTTTTACTTATATTCTAGTATTAGAATGTAAAGCCATGAGAATAGACTTTCCTATCTCATTTAACATTTTATTACCAGTACCTAGATTAAATCTGGCACATATTAAGTACTTAATAAATACACAGTAAAGGAAGGAATGTGTGTGCACATTATCCATCTAATTACATTTGCCTATAATTAAGGTTTTCTCTCATAAGGAAGAATAATTGGCATCATTTTAGGACGAATCTCAAATTGGATCATGTGTAAGAGCTTGAGATCTGATATCAAGCACTATTGGTTGGTGTCGTAGGTGAGGATACCCAGTATCAGCTCCTGAGAAAGAATTTGTGTGCAAGTTGTTCATTAAGAATGGGATCCCCAGGAAACTTTTAAGGGACCAAAAGAAGGAAAACAAAGTAGGAAAGAAGCCAAGCAAGGGCATGACCTCCAGCAAAAGGTTTGATGAGGAAAAATACAGTCCAGTCCCAACGGGGCATGCTGGAGTGGAAGTTACCCCTCAAAATCATCTCAATCTGAATCAAGGATTCTGGGATTTCACAATCCAGCCCAGGCAGGTGTTGGCTAAGAGCCATCGGGGTGGGCACATGCTCCCAGGCCCTGCTTGTGGGCAATGCAACTCTATTACATCCAGCCCCGCCACTCTCCATCAGTCTGACTTGGGGTATGTGGAATAACATCTCTAAGAATGAATTTATAAGTAATTTCCTTTTGGAAAATTTTGTGCATTAAATGAGATAATGCATATAAGAGAACTTTGAAAATAGCTGTTATTTATGATCTGGTTTTTTAAAAGCGATTTGAGGGTTAGAAAGAATATCTAGGAAGTTAAGTTCTTACTTAGGAATAGAAACTGAGTGACATCTCT
Organism: Trachypithecus francoisi; assembly: GCF_009764315.1. Lineage (NCBI taxonomy): Eukaryota > Metazoa > Chordata > Mammalia > Primates > Cercopithecidae > Trachypithecus > Trachypithecus francoisi. The sequence goes on along the minus strand of NW_022681472.1, from coordinate 73,488,925 downwards.
GGTATATTGTCCCATCCAATATATACAAAATTGAAAATAAAAATGGGGAATGTAGGGAGAAACACTGCATAGTAGACTTAGGAAAATAAAAAAAGCAACATAGCATCAATACGATGCTCACCCTTGTGAATATACCTATAAGTTTTCTATGGAGGCCTCTTAGAGTCTTGGAATATTGGCAGAAAAGAGAGAAGTTTGGCTTTCTGAACACACAGGAGATGAGAGGTCCAACAATTTTCAGTTCCTTTAGAATAAGAGAAATGGGTTCTGCCACAGTGATAGGAAATGGATGCAGTCGTCTAAAATATTTATGTTTGCACCCAGAGAAACTATAAACAGTTACTGGCATCAGTTTGGATTCATCAGCATGTGTTGTCAAAAAATAACTTTGATCTTAGAGAGAAAAGCAGCTGGAGCATCTTCAATCCCAGATGTGATCAGAACCCATCTACTGGATAATCTAAGAGATTTCTGCAGTCTGAACCAGCTTCAGAGAAAAGTGAATGAGATTTATCTGCCATTTTTTCTTTGATGATGGTGAGATCTATTTAATAAGCTCAGGTAAACGTTCAAGTAAATGGTAGAATTTGGATCTGGGATAAATCAGGCAAAACCACCAACCCCCACAACTGCTGGTGAGACCAGCACAGTGAATAGCAGGGGTCTGAGTCACTCATGGGAGAGCGGAGCTGATACCTTGACACCTGCTGGTCATACACGAGCATGTACACAGGTGGGGTCGGTGGGAGGGAGATCAGTTCTTTACAGATAAGTGACTGCCTAAGATGCAAATGGTGACTGCCTAAGATGCCAGTGTGGCCAGCCACACTCACTGCTTAATAGGGTTGTTGCTAATATGAAATAATGCATGTGAGGCATTTAATACACTGTTTGGCATATAGTAAAATCCTAACGAATGTTATTTTTATTATTCCTATTTTACAGCTGTTGAAGAGTGAGGATTATAAAAGTTTTTTTTTTAAATTCTCACAGATCAGACAGAAAGTTGGTAAGTTGCAAAGCCAGAATTTAATCCCTAGAACTTTTTGACACAAAAAGTCATGCTCTTACTCATCTTTCTGATGAAGTGGTTTTTAAGTGACCTGTATAAGTCAGGTTTCTCCAGAGAAACAGAACCACTGGGAGATAAATCTTAGAGAGAGAGAGCTGAAGATAAAGATAGGGGTATATGTATGAAAGGCATAGCTGTAGATAGATTTATTTTAAGGGATAGGCTCACAAATTGTGGGGGGGATGGCAAGTCCAAAATTTGTAGAGCAGGATGGCACCCCAGAAATTCCAGTAAAAGTTGATGGTGCAGCCTTGAGGCTAAAGACAGTCTGGAGACAGAATTCTTTTCTCTTCGAGGGACCTCTGTCTTTGATCTCAAGACCTTCAACTGACTGGCTGAGGGCCATTCACATTATAAGGGTAATCTGCTTTACTCAGAGTCTACTGACATCTAAAAATACCTTCACAGAAACATCTAGATTGCTATTTGACCCAGCAAGTGGGCACCATAGCCTAGCCACGTCAACACATAAAAATTAACTGTCACATGAGACAACAGATGCAGAAGTGATGTGCACAAAGCACCAAGTGCTAGAAAAAAAGAAAATATGGTATTATTACTAAACGATAGGTCTAGGACTACCAGCATACTTTGCCTTGCTTTTCAATTCCTTTTATGTTTTTGTCCACATTGGACGGAAAGGCTGAGGGAGCTGGTTAGTCTATTATAAACACGGACTCTAGAAAACCTGAGAAAGAGAATAAAGAGGTCACTGAAATTTTTACAGGCAAAACACAATTTCTGCCAATGCATAAATGTTTGTAAAGTGTTGCAAGATTACTCTACATGTCTTTAATTGCCATTCACCCCTGAGGGTGAACAGCTCCTTAAATCACACAAAAAAGTGAGTGTCCAAATTTCTATCATGATTCACCGTCATTATGTTTTTTAACGTATGCTATTAAAGTTAAATTTGTGAATTTTCCTCCTCCACAATCTTTCAAAACTTCTCTTGGTGACAGGAAAAAAGAACTAATTGAATTAGCACCATGCAATGAGGAATGCCAAAGCCTCACAATTCCCATATTATTTTCCTGGAATTTGAAACTTTTGAAGGTTTACTTCAAAAGTAACAAAATATTGATTGTACAAGAAGTCCCAAGAGTCTACTGACATCTAAAAATACCTTCACAGAAACATCTAGATTGCTATTTGACCCAGTAAGTGGGCACCATAGCTTAGCCACGTGAAAAAAAAAACTTTTATAATCCTCACCCTTCAATGAGCTGACAAAGAAACTCATATTATCTGTCTGAAAGAATAGAAGGTGTTTGAGAGTGGTTTACTGCAGAGTAGGGCTAAACTGTTCATCCTAATACTCCAAAAGCAGAAGAAAATTTGCTTTCTTAATTGTTGCAAAAGGTGCCATTAAAAAAAAAAATTATCACAGAGCTTAGGGCATTGGTGAAGTAGAAATAGCAACTGGCTTTCAGAGATACAAGACATGAAGTTGCCTCCGGCAGCCTAATAATTTGAAAGCCCTTTAAGCCACTAGTCCTAAAATAGATTTAACTATGTGTTTGGAGAAGATTCGGAGCTCTGCCTAAAGAAAGGAGGTCACTGGAGCGTCCTGGCCAATTTAGTTCTGACCCTCTAACTCGCATCCTCATTCAGATGAAAAACAGAAGCCCTGAACTGAACTAGACTCCCTTTCTTAAAAGGCAGCTTAGTTAAACACAAATTGTTACCCCAGTTTTCTCATTTAAACAGTCCCCCAAAATAGCTTAACAAAAATCCTGTTCAATCACACACATTATTTTCCTGACAAGAGCTCAGCTAGATGCTATTTTCTCCATCTAATTCTCTCCCCAAAGCTGTTTCAGCAACGTATATTAGTCAGGGTTTGATCAGAGAAGCAGAACCACTAGGAGATTTATATAATAAGAGATTTATTATAGGTATTTGGTCTTAGACGATTGTGGGCTAAAGAGTCTATTGAGCTATGGCTTCTGCAGCTGGGAAAGTCAGCTGGGGCTGGCAGTTGGGCATGGAAGAATGTGAAATGGAAGAAGCAAACTCTAAAGGAACCCTGCAGGGCTGGGCTGGAACCCATGAGAATGGATGAGAATCTACATGGGACTCTCACTGCCTCTGAGCCTTTCACTTGGGTGATGGGAGTGAAATGAAGGAGTGGCCCATTTTGTCACAGAGCTAAACCTACACCTGACCCATGAGTCAGAAAAACTGAAAGAGGGCTGGAGTTCTACATGCCCACAGGTAAGCCAGCAAAGAAAAGACAATGTGCATTAGAGGCAACAGCACTTTATGGCCTGGCTGGCACTGACCTCTTGGACATAAAAGGAATGTAACTGCTGTTTCACTTCCCCCTTTTCACTCTTGTGTGTGTGTGTGTGTGTGGTATTGTATTTTTATTGTTGTAGTCATTTTTTTTTTTTATTTTACTATTATTATACTTTAAGTTCTAGGGTACATGTGCATAACGTGTAGGTTTGTTACATATGTATACTTGTGCCATGTTGGTGTGCTGCACCCATCAACTCATCCGCACCCATCAACTCGTCAGCACCCATCAACTCGTCATTTATATCAGGTATAACTCCCAGTGCAATCCCTCCCCCCTCCTCCCTCCCCATGATAGGCCCCGGTGTGTGATGTTCCCCTTCCCGAGTCCAAGTGATCTCATTGTTCAGTTCCCACCTATGAGTGAGAACATGTGGTGTTTGGTTTTCTGTTCTTGCGATAGTTTGCTGAGAATGATGGTTTGCAGCTGCATCCATGTCCCTACAAAGGACACGAACTCATCCTGGTTCACCCATCCTGGCGCTATATATGGAAGGGAATTCTGGGACGATCAGTTCCAGCTTAGCAAAACTGATATACTATGAATCCACCACATACCCCTATAAATTGGTACCCCAGGAAAATTTCTGGCTGGCCCATCTACAGATTCAGCTGTCAGTTAAAAAGAAGTTTTGCGACATCAGGATGTAAGAGAGAGAGACATAAGAGAATATTAACACCGGAACGACCTCAGAGTCAGCCCATCCCGAATTTTACAAATGAGTGAAAATGAAATCCAAGAAGGTGTGGAAACTTGTCTCAGGTCTCATAATTGCCCAGAAGTAGTACAAGAAAGCCGTTTGCTTGCCTGCTAAATAATTATCTGTAAGTCCAGAGAGATAGATGAAGAAGCAGAAATTCCCAGATAAGCCTACCCCTGGTCAGACACACTCAGGGTCTTGAAGCTGCATTTAGGAACATGTGAACATGTAATAAACATGTGTCCTCAATATTCTCATTAAAAAATATTCTCAGTAGCAATATTCTCAGTATAGAAATTAAAATTGTTTTTTAAATTTATTTCTCAATTATTTTAATTTGTGGTGCCCCTATGTAAACAGGTAGCCTAAATACAGTTAAGGTTTAGGTTATATTAAATTTTATATTCTAAATCTTAGCCCTAAAAAAAGAGGTATTTTGCATAACATTAGGAACATAGTTCTTAGATTCATACAGCACAATCTTCAAATATGAGCTCAACCACTTGTGAGCAGTTTGGCCGGCAGTTTCCCTAAACTTTCAGAAATTATCTCCTTTTTTTAAAAGTAGAAATTAAAGTGTTTTAGGACTAAGTGAGATAATTCATATATAACGTTTTACTACAGTGACACAGGAATAGAAAGGGCATCAATATAAGAGCTATTAATTATTACCATTATTATTGTTGTTATAAATGACACCATTAGTAAGAGTGTTACAGCAAATCATATCCATAATTAGTTATTATTAATTAGTATTATTGATAGTAATTAATCACTAAGAGTACATTATACCTAAAGCACTGAATGTGATGCAAAATAATTTTTATGTTTCTTCCTGAAAAGAACAATTTATGTGATTCCTTCAATAGATCATATTAATGAAACTAGGGTTTAATTATAAAAATACCCTGATTTTATCACCATATGCCTTAGAGTCTATTAGATCTCTTAGCATGAGCATTGTTAGACAAATGTCAAGATTTAGGATGAGAAATAGGAATTGTGTGAAATTCCATGTATATCTTTGCCAACATCCTACCTCTAGCCATTTATCTTCTTTCCATTGTTTAGATTGCTCTTTGAAATTAAGAAATGCTCATCAAAACATAAGTCTGTTGATCCAGTAGACTCTCTTCAACTGCTCTTGGCTACAGATCAAGGTGCTGTCTGCATAGCCTTTTAACATGGGAACAATTTATTCGGAAGCTGCTGGGCCCCATCCTTGAGAGTCAGCACCTATGTCACTACGTAAAGAAAAGTGCACTGATGTTTATTTAGAAAACATTTCATCCAGGGCTCTATAAATGGGCTGTTTCACAAAGATTTCCAAGCTTATTTGATACCCTCATCTATTGCCATGCAGGTTGTTGACAAACATGAGATCAGTTGAATTCAACTTCTGATAATTTATCCCTCCCAGAGTTCCACTGCTATTTTGACCTATTTTTCCTATTTTCTATTCACAATACTTACTTTAGCTCTCACTTCAATGTGTATCAGCCTACTGACTTGAAATATCAAAGACTTATTTATCTTCTGTGTTATATGTCCATTACAAGTGACAGAGGTTTCAGCTCAAACTCATTTTAGTCATCCAGGGTCCCAGGTTGATGGAATGGGCAACATCTTTAACATTGCCAGTTGCTGTGCCAGAAGAAAAAGAGAGCTCTACAGTGTCCTGCACCAGCTATAAATGCTTGGCTTGAAAGTGGCGTGAAATAGCTGAAGTAGCTTCATCTAAGAAGTCATCTGCCAGAATGGTCACATGGCCCCATCCAACCAGGATAGGGTTTGAAAGTACAACTTAACCAGAAGAGAATAAACCAGAAATACCTGAGGCAGTGCCCTAACGACTAACACATAGAATTTCTAAGATTTGAAACAGAATTTTTTTTGAAAAATTGTAACCTTGAGAAGGTTATTTACTTATTTTCTGCAAAAAACATTCAGTGGTGAGTCACAGGATATAATCATTCTATGAAAGGATTGAAAAATCAGATAAGTGTGTAGCATATTGATTATAAACCTCAGATGCAAGCAAATTTCAGTCTAGGAGGTTCTCTAATAGAAAATTGCCACAACACCCTAGAAATCACACTCACGTGGAGAGTTACATATTCACTCTCTCACCACCCCATACCCCAATCAAGAACAAAGTAAAGACAACCTGGAGGAACAGGCATAACCAAGAGGTCTGTGAAGAACAAGACCTTCAGTTGTCAACAAATTGCCTCCGTGATGACGCTTCTTAATTTGCAACAGAAATTTGACCAATTCACTTAATTTAAGCATAAGAATTCTAATATTTGGTCTTGGGGCATACATGTTATGTGAATGATACCAGGTTAAGTCTGCACTAACAGTATCTACTAGCAGTACATGTGGCTATTTAAACTTAAATATAAAATTAAATTAGTGTTCCTTAATCACACTAGCTACATTTTGAGTGCCCAACAGGCACATGAATTTAGTGGCTACTGTATTGGAACAGCACAGAAAGCAAACATTCCATCCAGACAGAAATTTGTATTGGATAGCTCTGGTCTCTCACCTTTGCCTGTAGAAATAGTTTCATGTTCACCGTTTCCTAAAGCCATACTTTCAGAAGAACTAAGCTGATTTGTAACATCTTGAAGAACTAAATAGGAAGTCATATCTACAATAATCTAGGCTTGGAACACAAATAGCTTGGCTGGTTTTGGTCTCATTGGTTTGTTATGCCTTGTACCTTAGTTGCAGAAGGTACCTACAGCAGTGATTCCAATTCAAAGCCTCCAAGCTAGAAAAGGAAAGCAAGACATCAGAAATCAGATCAAACTTAATGTTATTTCTACTACCCCTCTATTTCATAGATCCAGGCTAAAATTTTGATGTGAATTTATATTTTTATGGAAAACTATTATAAAAAGTCTAGGTCAATAGTCATAATTGGTGTATAAAAACTTGTTTGGATTTGTTGTAACTCATTCAAATGTTTCCATGAAATTAATAATATTTTATGCCAGTCAATCAAAATAAAGAAAGAAGTGGATAAACTAGGTTGTGAAGACAAAGAAGAGATAATGGAAGAAGAACCCATTCTGGTCTTTCTCAAGTGTGATATTCACATAATCTTTGCATTGATCCTAAGGACGGATATGACTGGTGACCAAAGTAATGGTCAAGGTCTCTGAAAACATGACTTGGGCAGCAGATCAAAATTCAGTGTTTATTGCTTTGTTTGTGGAATGGAATACGTATATGTTGCCAATATTGTTTTTAAATATATATATATTATTGCAGCCCAACTCCTTACTGGTGAGCCCCTTTATAATGTCTCAGCTTCTGTTTAGTCATATTCTTCTTCCAATTTCTGCAAAGGCTGTCACATCAGAAAAGAAAGATTATTTTTTACCACCTCGCCTAAATTTGTGAAGATCCAGTAAGCGGACTGGGGATCTAATTATAAATGGCTTAAATCCTTTATCTGATTTGAACAAACAGAGTCTCAGCAACAGTAAAATCAAAACGTTTTCTGGGCAAGTCTTATTAAACTGTGGTATATTTTAGTTTAAAGTGTATTCATTCTCTGAAACCTACACATATACTCAAAAGACTTGTCTTTCTTATTTGCAACTGGGAGAAAGAAATAGGAGAATTGTAATCTACAAATAGGAGAATTGTAATAAAAAATGTATACTTTACATTTTTTAGCCCAATTCCTCAAATTGTAACTTTAAGAAGAACTTCAAGAAATAGTTGGGGGCGCTCCCAAGATGGCCAAATAGGAACAGCTCCAGCCTCCAGCTCTCAATGTAAGCAACACAGAAGATGGGTGATTTCTGCATTTTCAACTGAGGTATCAAGTTCATCTCACCGGATCATGTCGGACAGTTGGCGCTGGTCCATGGGTGCAGCCCGACCAGCCAGAGCTGAAGCAGGGCAAGGCATCGCTTCCCCTGGGAAGTACAAGGGGGAAGGGAATTCCTTTTCCTAGCCAAAGGAAATTGAGACACACAACACCTGGAAAATCGGGTAACTCCCACCCTAATACTGCACTTTACCAAGGGTCTTAGCAAACGGCACACCAGGAGATTATATCCCACACCTGGCCTGGAGGGTCCCATGCCCACGGAGCCTCCCTCATTGCTAGCACAGCAGTCTGAGATCTAACTGCAAAGCAGCAGTGAGGCTGGGGCAGCGGTGCCCGCCATTGCTGAGGCTTAAGTGGATAAACAAAGCCATTGGGAAGCTCGAACTGGGTGGAGCCCACCACAGCTCAAGGAGGTCAGCCTGCCTCTGTAGACTCCTCCTCTGGGGATAGGCCATAGCTAAACAAAAAGCAGCAGAAACCTCTGCAGATGTAAATGGCCCTGTCTAATAGCTTTGAAGAGAGCAGTGGATCTCCCAGCATGGAAGTTGAGATCTGAGAACGGACAGACTGCCTGCTCAAGTGGGTCCCTGACCCCTGAGTAGCCTAAGTGGGAGACATCCCCTACTAGGTGCAGACCGACACCTCACACCTCACACGGTGGGGTACACCCCTGAGACGAAGCTTCCAGAGCAAGAATCACACAGCAACACTCGCTGTGCAGCAATATTCTATCTTCTGCAGCCTCGGCTGCTGATACCCAGGCAAACAGGGTCTGGAGTGGACCTCAAGCAAAGTCCAACAGACCTGCAGCTGAGCGTTCTGACTGTTAGAAGGAAAACTAACAAACAGAAAGGACACCCACACCAAAACCCCATCAGTACGTCACCATCATCGAAGACCAAAGGCAGATAAAACCACAAAGATGGGGGAAAAGCAGGGCAGAAAAGCTGGAAATTCAAAAAATTTATCAGTGAAGGAGAAATAAAATCCTTTAGAGACAAGCAAATGCATAGAGATTTTGTCACCACCAGGCCTGCCCTACAAGAGATCCCGAAGGAAGCACTAAACATGGAAAGGAGCAACAGGTAAAGGCCATTGCAAAAACATGTCAAAATGTAAAGTCCATCGATGCTAGGAAGAAACTGTATTAACTAGGGAGCAAAATAACTAGCTAATATCATAATGACAGGATCAAGTTCACACATAACAATATTAACGTTAAATGTAAATGGACTCAATGGTCCAATTAAAAGACACAGACTGCCAAATTGGATAAAGAGTCAAGACCCATCAGTTTGCTGTATTCAGGAGGCCCATCTCACATGCAGAGACACACATAGGCTCAAAATAAAGGGATGGAGGAAGATCTACCAAGCAAATGAAAAACAAAAAACAGCAGGGGTTGCAATCCTAGTCTCTGATAAAACAGACTTTAAACCATCAAAGATCAAAAGAGACAAAGAAGGCCATCACATAATGGTAAACGGATGAATTCATCAGGAAGAGCTAACTATCCTAAATATATATGCACCCAATACAGGAGCACCCAAATTCATAAAGCATGTCCTTAGAGACTTAGACTCCCATACAATAATAATGGGAGATTTTAACACCCCACTGTCAACATTAGACGGATCAACGAGACAGAAAGTTAACAAGGATATCCAGGAATTGAACTCAGCTCTGCACCAAGTGGACCTAATAGACATCTACAGAACTCTCCACCCCAAATCAACAGAATATACATTCTTCTCAGCACCACACAGCACTTATTCCAAAATTGACCACATAGTTGGAAGTAAAGCACTCCTCAGCAAATGTACAAGAACAGAAATTATAACAAACTGTCTCTCAGATCAAAGTGCAATCAAACTAGAACTCAGGACTAAGAAACTCAATCAAAACCGCTCAACTACATGGAAACTGAACAACCTCCTCCTGAATGACTACTGGGTACATAACGAAATGAAGGCAGAACTAAAGATGTTCATTGAAACCAATGGGAACAAAGATACAACATACCAGAATCTCTGGGACACATTTAAAGCAGTGTGTAGAGGGAAATTTATAGCACTAAATGCCCACAAGAGAAAGCAGGAAAGATCTAAAATTGATACCCTAACATCACAATTAAAAGAACTAGAGAAGCAAGAGCAAACACATTCAAAACCTAGCAGAAGGCAAAAAATAACTAAGATCAGAGCAGAACTGAAGGAGATAGAGACACAAAAAACCCTCCAAAAAATCAATAAATCCAGGAACTGTTTTTTTTAAAAGATCAACAAAATTGATAGAGCGCTAGCAGGACTAATAAAGAAGAAAAGAGAGAAGAATCAAATAGACGCAATAAAAAATGATAAAGGGGATACCACCACCGACCCCACAGCAATACAAACTACCATCGGAGAATACTATAAACACCTCTACACAAATAAACTAGAAAACCTAGAAGAAATGGATAATTTCCTGGACACTTACACTCTCCCAAGACTAAACCAGGAAGAAGTTGAATCCCTGAATAGACCAATAGCAGGCTCTGAAATGGAGGCAATAAATAATAGCCTACCAACCAAAAAAAGTCCGGGACCAGACACATTCACAGCCGAATTCTACCAGAGGTACAAGGAGGAGTTGGCACCATTCCTTCTGAAACTATTCCAATCAATAGAAAAAGAGGGAATCCTCCCTAACTCATTTTATGAGGCCAACATCATCCTACTACCAAAGCCTGGCAGAGACACAACAAAAAAAAGAGAATTTTAGACCAATATACCAGATGAACATCATGCAAAAATCCTCAATAAAGTACTGGCAAACCGAATCCAGCAGTATATCAAAAAGCTTATCCACCATGATCAAGTGGGCTTCATCCCTGGGATGCAAAGCTGGTTCAACATATGCAAATCAATAAACGTAATCCAGCATATAAACAGAACCAAAGACAAAACAAACACCACATGATTATCTCAATAGATGCAGAAAAGGCTTTTGACAAAATTCAACAGCACTTCATGCTAAAAACTCTCAATAAATTCGGTATTGATGGAATGTATCTCAAAATAATAAGAGCTATTTATGACAAACCCACAGCCAATATCATACTGAATGGGCAAAAACTGGAAACATTCCCTTTTGAAAACTGGCACAAGACAGGGATGCCCTCTCTCACCACTCCTATTCAACATAGTGTTGGAAGTTCTGGCTAGGGCAATCAGCTAAGAGAAAGAAATAAAGGGTATTCAGCTAGGAAAAGAAGAAGTCAAATTGTCCCTGTTTGCAGATGACATGATTATATATTTAGAAAACCCTATTGTCTCAGCCCAAAATCTCCTTAAGCTGATAAGCAACTTCAGCAAAGTCTCAGGATACAAAATGAATGTGCAAAAATCACAAGCATTCTTATACACCAGTAACAGACAAACAGAGAGCCAAATCATGAATGAACTTCCATTCACAATTGCTTCAAAGAGAATAAAATACCTAGGAATCCGACTTACAAGGGATGTAAAGGACCTCTTCAAGGAGAACTACAAACCACTGCTCAGTGAAATAAAAGAGGACACAAACAAATGGAAGAACATATCATGCTTATGGATAGGAAGAATCAATACTGTGAAAATGGCCATACTGCCCAAGGTAATTTATAGATTGAATGCCATCCCCATTAAGCTACCAATGAGTTTCTTCACAGAACTGGAAAAAACTGCTTTAAAGTTCATATGGAACCAAAAAAGACCCTGCATTGCCAAGACAATCCTAAGTCAAGAGAACAAAGCTGGAAGCATCACGCTACCTGACTTCAAACTATACTACAAGGCTACAGTAACCAAAACAGCATGGTACTGGTACCAAAACAGAGATATAGACCAATGGAACAGAACAGAGCCCTCAGAAATAATACCACACATCTACAGCCATCTGATCTTTGACAAACCTGACAAAAACAAGAAATGGGGAAAGGATTCCCTATTTAATAAATGGTGCTGGGAAAATTGGCTAGCCATAAGTAGAAAGCTGAAACTGGATCCTTTCCTTACTCCTTATATGAAAATTAATTCAAGATGGACTAGAGATTTAAATGTTAGACCTAAAACCATAAAAACCCTAGAGGAAAACCTAGGTAATACCATTCAGGACATAGGCATGGGCAAGGACTTCATGTCTAAAACACCAAAAGCAACGGCAACAAAAGCCAAAATTGACAAATGGGATCTAATTAAACTAAAGAGCTTCTGCACAGCAAAAGAAACTACCATTGGAGTGAACAAGCAACCTACAGAATGGGAGAAAATTTTTGCAATCTACTCATCTGACAGGGGCTAATATCCGGAACCTATAAAGAACTCAATCAAATTTACAAGGGAAAAACAACCCCATCAAAAAGTGGACAGAGAATATGAACAGACACTTCTCAAAAGAAGACATTCATACAGCCAACAGACACATGAAAAAATGCTCATCATCACTTGCCATCAGAGGAATGCAAATCAAAACCACAATGAGGTACCATCTCACACCAGTTAGAATGGCAATCATTAAAAAATCAGGAAACAACAGGAGCTGAAGAGGATGTGGAGAAATAGGAACACTTTTACACTGTTGGTGGGACTGTAAACTAGTTCAACCATTGTGGAAAACGATTCCTCGAGGATCTAGAACTAGAAATACCATTTGATCCAGCCATCCCATTACCGGGGATAGACCCAAAAGATTATAAGTCATGCTGCTATAAAGACACTTGCACACGTATGTTTATTGCGGCACTATTCACAATAGCAAAGACTTGGAATCAACCCAAATGTCCATCAGTGACAGACTGGATTAAGAAAATGTGATACATATACACCATGGAATACTATACAGCCATAAAAACGGATGAGTTCGTGTCCTTTGTAGGGACATGGATGCAACTGAAAACCATCATTCTCAGCAAACTGTCACAAGAACAGAAAACCAAATACCGCATGTTCTCACTCATAGGTGGGAATTGAACAATGAGAGCACTTGGACACAGGAAGAGGAACATCACATACCAGGTCCTATTGTAGAGAGGCGGAGGGGGGAGGGATAGCATTAGGAAATATACCTAATGTAAATGACGAGTTAATGGGTGCAGCACACCAACATGGCACATGTATACATATGTAACAAACCTGCACGTTGTGCACATGTACCCTAGAACTTAAAGTCAAATAAATAAATAAATAAGAAATAGTTATACAGCATGAAATATGCAAGTATAAGTATGTATTGTTAAAAATTTTCCATTGAATATAAACTTGTAGTTGTCAGGGATTAATGGTATAAAACTTTGCATTGTGCCAGCATCTACAGTGACCAGGATTGAGTCTATTTCTATAGGATAGAAGCTCTAACATGATGGTTAGAAATTCAGCCTTAGAGTCAGACTAGGATTACAATATCAGCAATGCTACTTTCTAACTGTCACTTTGGAAAAGTTATTTTATCTATCCACGTCTGTTTTGTCACTTGTAAATGCAGAAAGTAATATCTCAGACTGGTTGTAAGGATTAGTAGTAATAAATTGAAAACATCTGTCATATAGCATGGAGCCAATGGATGCTAGCTGCTGTTGTCACTCATGTTGCTGTCACCCTTGTCCACAAGCAAGCCAGCACTACAATGCTATTCACAATAACAATCATGAAATCAGCCTAACTGTCCATCAACATTTGTAGTAACAAGTGAATTGGATAAAGAATTGTAGTATATATACCATGAAATACTATTCAGCCATAAAAAAGAACTAAATCATATCTTTTACAGCAACATGGAGGCCATGATCCTAAGTGAATTAATGCAGAAACAGAAAACCAAAAACTACATGTTCTGGGAGTTAAACAACAAACGTGGGTACTCAGGGGACATAGAGATGGAAACATTAGACACTGGGAACATCAAAAGGTGGGGAGGGATAGAGAGGAAAGGGTTGAAAAACTACCTATTGGGTGCTAGTTTCACTATTTGGGTGATGAGTTCAATAGAAGTCTGAATCCCAGCATTACACAATATAACCATGTAACAAACCTGCACATGTGATCCTATATCTTTTTTCTTTTAAGTTTTGGACTACATGTGCAGGATGTACAGGTTTGTTACATAGGTAAACGTGTGCTATGGTGGTTTTCTGCACCTATCAACCCATTACCTAGGTATTAAGCCCAGCACGCAACAGCTCTTTTTCCTAATGCTCTCCCCCCACCACCCTCCCCAGACAGGCCCTGGTAAGTGTTGTTCCCCTCCTTGTGTCCATGTGCTGTCATTGTTCAGCTCCCACTTATAAGTGAGAACATGTGGTGTTTGGTTTGCCGTTCCTGAATTAGTTTGCTGAGGATGATGGCTTCCAGCTTCATCCATGTCCCTGCAAAGGCCATGATATCATTCCTTTTTATAGCTGCATAGGATTCCATGGTATATACGTACCACATTTTCTTTATCCATTCTATCATTGATGAGCATTTAGGTTGATTCGGTGCCTTTGCTATTGTGAATAGTGCTGCAATGAACATATGCATGGATGTATCTTTATAATAGAATGATTTATATTCCTTTGGGTATATATCCAGTAATGAGATTGCTGGGTCAAATGGTTTTTCTGGTTCTAAATCTTTGCACAATCACCACACTGTCTTCCACAATGGTTGAACTAATTTACACTCCCACCAACTGTGTAAAAGCATTCTTATTTCTCTGCAACCTCACCAGCATCTGTTGTTTCTCGACTTTTTAATAATTGTCATTCTCACTGGCATGAGATGGTATCTCATTGTGATTTTGATTTGTATTTCTCCAATGATCAGTGATGTTGAGCTATTTTTCATATGTTTGTTGATTGCATGTATGTCTTTTTTTGAGATGTGTCTGTTCATATCCTTTGCCCATCTAGGCAATACCATTCAGGACATAGGCATGGGCAAAGACTATGATGAAATCACCAAAAGCAATTGCAACGAAAGCAAGAATTGACAACTGGGATCTAATTAAACTAAAGAACAACTTCACGGCAAACAAAACTGTCATCAGAGCGAACAGACAAGCTACAGAATGAGACAAAATTTTTGCAATCTATCCATCTGACAAAGGTCTAATATCCAGAATCTACAAGGAACTTAAGCAAATTTACAAGAAAAAAAAATTCTGTATATTAAAAAAAATAGTGCCACAATGATATAAATATGGCCATAGAAGACACGATGGTGTCATCAGCCTTGGAAAGTCAAAGCACTTCTGTGTAATCATTAGGGATGTATTTTAAGCATTAGAGTAATAAATGCCTCCTTGTATGATGAATTTAATGCAGACTACAGATACGTGAAATACTACCCCAACCCTCATATGGGCCACATAAGAACTGCTTTCCCTTTGAGAGAGAGGCTATTGTGGTGGAAGTTTCTTGTTTTTTGTTATTCATAGTTGTGTTGGTTTTGGTTTTCATTCTTTGTCTTTTTTAATGCCCTGGATCTGAAGTCTAGAAACCTAGTTTTGAATTCCAGCTCTGTCATTGACAAGTTGTGTGACCTTAGCTGCTAAATCTCTTACCTTGCTAGATCTCAATTTCCTCATCTGTAAACTTGGGGGCCATTTTGAACATTAAGGAACTTGAACTTTTGAAAGTGCTTCGTAAACTATGACGCTAGTTACAATGTGGATTAAGAAAAAGCCACCAGAAAGATGTTACTACAATACAACTGTGTTACCAAAGAAGGGCACAGGTGCCCTGGGGCTTCACTGTCTTATCACATTTGCCTGCTCTCACTTGATTTATTTACTTATTCACTCACTCACAAATATCTGTTGAATGCCTACTCCATGCCAGATGCAGCTGTGGAAGTTGGAAATGCAGCAGTGAAGAAAGCAGATGAAGTCCTTCTCTTCCTGAAACACACACACTGGGTGAGGAGACAATTACAAGGTCAACAAATACATGCTGTAATCCCAGGCAGTGGTAAATGCAATGAGAACAAATGAAGCGGCTAAATTAGCTTATTAGTTTGTTTTTGCATTGCTATAAAGAAATACCTGAGGCTGGGTAATTTATTTTTCAGAGAGGTCTATTGGGCTCATGGTTCTGCAGGCTGTACAGGAAGCATGATGTTAGCATCTGCTTCTGGTGAAGGTCCCAGGAAGCTTTCAATCATGGTGCAAGGTGAAGGGGGAGCCAGCATGTCACATGAGAGAGGTGAGAGAGGAAACAAAAGAGAGGGAGCAAGAGAGAGAGAGAGGCAGAGGTGCCAGGCTCTTTTTAAACAACCAGGTCTCGCATAAACTCAGAGAGAGAACTCACTCATTACCATGGGGATGGTGTCAAGCCATTCATGAGGTATCTGCCTCATGACCAAAACAGCTCCCACTAGGCCTCACCTTCAACATTGGGGATCACATTTCAACATGAGGTTCGGAGGGGATAAATATCCAAATTATGTCAGCAGCCTTAGGAATAGTTTGGGCAGAGTCTTCTCTGAAGCGGTGACATTTAAGCAGAGACTTATATGAAGTGAGAGAAAGGGCCACGTGACTGTCTCAGGAAGAACATTCCTGGCAGAGAAGACACCAGTATAAACACATTGAGGGAGGAGCATACTTGGAATCTTGGAGGAACATCAAGGAAAAGAGGGCATTTGACGCCTAGTAAGCCAAGAGAGGAGTTACAGGAGAGGGAGCCCAGAGCATTTTGTACTTGTAAATCATGGTAAAAAGTTAGGATTTTATTTGGCTATGTCAAAAGATCCAAAAAGCAGAGATCTGAGGACTAGGAGAGGAGAAATTTGGGTGAGGGTGGGGAAGGGAGATGGAAGGAAATACAACATGGTGCACAGAGGAGGAGGGTAAATCAAAAATGGAGCCACAGCAGGCAGTCCTGGACTCCCAGATCCCTCAGAGCTTGGGGAGTGATAAGGTAGGTGCAGACAAAGGTAGTCCTTCCCTAGGCTGGCCAATGCCTTCGGCAGGAAGCATGATCAGTACTGAGATCTAGTACAATGTTTGCAGAACAACATTTGACACAAGTATAGTCAAATAAATTAGCATTCATATTTAAAGTGGCATTTGGCAGGAGTGAGTTCAGATGCTGACATGAATGAAGAAGAGGCCACACACGTTCATGATAAAGAAAAATTAAGAAAGACATTGTATATCTCCCAAAAGGTGTAATAAAGCACAATGTTTTCAAGATGGTGTTTTATTATTATTGTTACATCTCTAATCCCACTTGCCCACTGCCTATCACATAGTAAGCACTGAAAGTTTTGTTGAGTGCATGAGATGGTAGGAAGGAAGGAAGGAAGGGAGGGAGGGAAGAAGGAAGGAAGGAAGGAAGGAAAAAGGGAAGAAAGAAGGGGAGAAAGGGAGATAGGAAGAAAGGAAGGAATGGATAATATATTAGTTTCCTAGATCTGCTGTAACAAATTACCAAAAACTTGGTAGCTTTAAACAACAGTTATGGAAGCTAAGAAGTTCAAAATCAAGATGTTAGTAGAATTGTTTCCCTCTAGAGGCTCTTAGACTATATTCCATGCCTCTCCTAGCTTCTGGTAGCTGCTAGAAACCCTTGAGAGTCTTGGTTTGGGGATGTGTAACTTCAATCTCTGCCTCTGTCTTCAAATGGGCTTCTCTCAGTGTCTGTGTCTTCCCTTCTTATAAGGACATGTGTCACTGGATTTAGGGTTCACCTAATGGTCATATCTGAAGATCCTTAATTATATCTGTAGACACTCTTTTACAAAATATGTTCCTACTCAACAGGTTTCAGGTGTACATGTCTCCTGAGGGGGCACCATTCAACCCACTATAGATGGTATATATATTTCATATGAGGTAAACCACTGATAGGTCAGATTTTTATATTGGGAGTAGCACCAAGTTTATTCCTATAATTGTTGCTAATTGATACATAGTACAAAAATTTTGTTCTATGCAAGTACATTTTCAAAGGAAGAATAATATGTTCTAAAATATTTTGGTATTCTAGAGTAAGATTGCCCCAAAAATGATTAATTAGATTTGAAAGGTTTAGTTCCTAGTTTTAAAAGAAATTGAAGACATTGATTCGTATCTCTACTCTGAAGTAGTCTACCTTTTGTCTGGTCCAGTTTAAAACAGTTTGAGAATGTTTATATTCTGATTGCTACGTTAAAAGACCTTCTATTAGTCACAGATGCATGGGAACACGTTTGCATAGCATAAATATGTAATAGTCAATAAACATTAACTATCACAAATACATATTTAGATTCTAAAACAAGATATATAACAGTCCAACAACCACTTGATAGGCAATATACATCGATATGATTCTCAGGTTGGTAGATGCGACTCATAAACGAAATTAAACATAACGCTTATCTCTTCTGCAACTTCTTGACATTCTTTATATGGAATATGTACTGATACATCAAAATAAAAACTACATGTATACACATAGTTTAACATTATAATATAGTAATATAATAATTTAGTATTAATAGTACAGTTTAATATTTCTTTTTTTAAAAATTTTTATGTCCATAGATTACTGGGGAACAGGTGGTGTTTGGATACATGAGTAAGTTCTTTAGTGGTAATATTTCTTTCAGACCTATTATTAATGAATGTTAAAAAGAAAAATATGGCTAGCATTGATTTCTTAAAACAGAATATCTAATAACATACTTTAGCGCAGTTTGAAAAATGTTGGTCTAGGATAGTTCTGGAGCATGAACTGCCAGTTGGACAAACTTTAGGGATGTGCTTCCAATGGAACGAGACCTCCAGAGTTAGCCCTAGGGCACCAAGGACTTTAGAAATTCCACAGGGCTGTGGACTTAACGTACCCCTGGATACATCTGAAAATAGCCAAAGGCATCGAATGAGCAATTCCAACTCTTCCACTATTTTCTCAACAAGAAACCTTTCTCTCCAGCTGGGCAGATACATAACATGCTCATTTTGATATTGCCACACTATTTCCAACCCAACCCAAATAGAAATGTACTTACTGTCTCTTATTTCTCTCTATTCTGTTTATTTTTATCCATATTTTCTTTCTTTCTCTCTCTCTCTCTTTTTTCCCCCGCTCAGGGTGTCACTCTGTTGCCCAGGCTGCCTCCCCAGGCTCAAGCGATGATCTCATATCTGAGAGGTGGGAACTACAAGGTGGGCACCACCACACTCTGCTAATTTTTGTATTTTTTTATAGAGATGGGGTTTCACTCTGTTGCCCAAGCTGGTCTTGAACTCCTGAGTTCAAGCAATCCAGCCACCTCAGCCTCCTTAAGTACTGGGAATACAGGCATCAGCCACCATGCCTGGCCTTCATTTCTATTTCTATTTCCCAGGCACACAGCCTCTACTAGACTTCTCTAGGTTTTATTATCACTGTCACTCAAATGGCAAATTTTCTACATTTCTACAATTTTCTGTTTATATTGTTTAGATTTTCATTTGTGTCACCCTTGTTCCCCCAATGAGTGTAAGCTTCTCCCTTATGTAAACCATGTCTTATGTCTCTATGGTCATCCCAATTAACAGTGTTTTGCACATAGTAAGAACTAGAAATATGTGTGAAATGAATAAAAGAATTAATATACTAGTTTGTTCTTTATTAAAATGTCTGGAAACATTAAACAGTACAGAACTGACATAAAAGAATTAATGAAACTCTTCAAGGATTAGTTTGTGATTAGGTATCCACCATGAAACCTGCATCCATTACTCACCAATGTCTTTCAGCAATAAGTAAGTCTCCTCAAAGGAGAGTTTATGTTTAGGATCTTGTGGGTCTGAACTTATAAGATACTGGCTATGGTCTATGTAGAATTGAAAAAATAGGGCTAATAATTTCCTATGTCAGATAAATTAAAACAATTTTGTATCCAGCTTCAACCAGTGTCCATCAGCCAAACAGATATGAGGAATCCGGGGTGGAGACAGGCTGCATTAGAAAGTCCTCCTTTTTTCTAGAACATTAGGGAATGTTCACCTTTATGTAATTTCATGTTAGAAAAGATCATTTCTTAGCACCAATTGAGAGCCACATCCTAAATCAGAGAATGATAAATTTGTGGCATCTGTTTATTTCCCTCACCTTCCTGAACTGTGGCAGCCATCACTAAGTGACCACAGGATGCTTTCTAATGAAATGTGGACTTTGTCTCAGAATCTATCTCAGCCCAACTCCTCAGGGCCATCACCAATCAAATAGATTTGTAAGTCTTCATTTCCATTCCTGGGTCTAAAGCACTCTCAAAGTGTTAATCTTCTCTTCCAGTTTTAATTCTTGCCAAATTATGACCATTTGACCATAGCTATCTGACATTTTTGCCTCAATTCTTCTGCTTAAAGTTCACTTTTGATGCTGTTTTTTCATCTCTCAGGTTCAAAAGGAAAATACAACTCTTTCTGATGGTAGTCTCTCTTTCAGAGTCTCAGAAGCAGTATAGCATAAACCCATGCCCTGCCAACACTTTCATCTGCAGAAATTTTCTTTTCTTCTTTAAAGGACGTGATGTGTCACAGACTCGCACCAAAAGAGGATCATTAGTGAAAGGGGAAACCAAAGGGGAAAATGAGAACCAAATACCGTTAAGAAAGCCCTAAAAGTTATTTTTATTCAAAATAATCTACCTTAACATGCTCTTTATACTTAAAAGTGTTTGTCCTCTTTGGTGCAGAGAGAAGGAATTACCCTAACAGGCTGCAGTCTCCCACTTGGTGACTTAGTCATTTGTTCACATGCATACGATCTTTCTTCCCCAGACCTAATAGACTGAAACAAATGATTACCCTTGGAATATAACAGGGGCAAAGTAGTGCCAAATAAAAGTAGTACGGAAGAGGACAGTATTTAGGAAAGTTTGTTAGTCAAAAGAGGAGGTGTGATAATCAAAGACATCAATATACAGTTTGCAAAAGAAGAAAAAACAACCAGTAAAATACAATAAATATTTTGAACTCAAGAAATGCAAATATAAACCACTATTAATTTTTTTTGTTTTGAGTATTACTTTGCCAAAGTTGAAAAATATTGACCGTACCTACCAAGCCCCAGTGTAAAGAGGTATCACTCTGATGTACTGCTGTTGTTGGGAGTTTCTTTAGGACATATTTCCTGAACAGCAATTTGGTGATAGGTGCTATATCAGTCAAGGTTCAATCAGAACAGAAGCCATTCTAGGAAAGAAGAGGAATGATATGGAATATTTACACTGAGGCTTACACAACAGCTTGGAGTCTGAAGGAATGTAGATTGGGAAGGCTCCTTTCAAGAAATCCAGCAGTGCAAGATTACAAGGCAGTCACCAGTTATATCTCAGCTCCCTACAACACTGAAACAGGTGATTCTCCAGAGAGCACCTGGAGACATAGATGACCTCACTGATGGCAGTGCTGACGTGTGGAGTTCTCATGAGGATGCCCAGATGCGACTGGAAAACTTCATGGTTGAGTTGTCCCACATGTCAGCCCTAAGTTGCTGCCAGAGAATAACAGCTTTTCCTTCTCCATCTCCCAGGAGCGCCTCTCATTAGCGGATTCGAAACTGAACTTTAACCCAAAGGAGTCTGGGAAACATAATTTCTGGTCTTTAAGTCCCTATGTTACGTGGGAGAAGAGCATGGATGAGCAGTCTAGGTCCAGAACCTATATTAATATTTTAAATATACTTTTGACTTACTGATTTCTTCTCCAGGAATTTAAACTGAGAAATTAATGGGTGAAAGTATCTAATACATGTGGAAGGATGTTCATCACAGTGTTGTTCATAAAACAGAAACAATGGTAACTATGAATCCAGAGAAAATTAGCTAAATAAATGATACATTCCACAGAAGAATTCTTAGGTAGGAGACATTACCAATTTCTGGTTCTCTTCACCTTTCCTGAGGCACACAGAAGATTATATATCCCAGGCTTCCTGAAGTTAGGTGGTACCACGTGACTACTTCTGGTCAGAGGACCAGGAACAAAGTGTTTTGGCTTTATTTTTAGAACAAGGCTATGGAACCCTCTGTGTAATGTTCCAGCACTTTTCCCCTGCTGGAGTGACTAGAGTTCCCTCAGCAAGATGAGAACCATAAGATGGAAGAGGCATGGATCTGCGAGTCACCAGTTAGGAACACTAGACCCACAGCCACCTGTGTAAGCAAGAAGTAATTCTTTTTTCATTAAGCCACTGAGTTGAAAGGGGTTAATTTGTTACTACAGAATAACCTTGCCTATCCTGACTACTGCAACTTATTACCCATAAAAAGATTGATATTTCTGTTCATTGAAATAGAAAAATGAACACAACATATTGTTTCAAGCATGTCATTTGATAAATGGTAAGCTTTCAATGAGTATTTTGAATGAAGGAATGAATGGATAAAAGCAAGTTACAAATAATATCTATAGTAAGATTCCATTTTCTTAAAATTGTATGATTGCACATACAGTACATTCATTAAATGTATAGAGAAAGTAAATGTAAAACTACTCAACAGAATATCAACTATGGTCATCCAAGACTATGGGGCTTCTGATAATTTTCACTTTCTTCATATTCTTCTATATGTTGGTTAATCTTCATAAGATGCCTGTGTATTATCTTAGTAAATTAGAAAGTGCACATACATTAATACCAATAATAGAACATAGTACATTCTAGCTATCATTAGTATTACTTTATTACATATAAATGGGAAATATTTTAAGCAGTTTCCCAAAACATCTAAACTCATAATTTATTGTCTGTTCTTTGAAGTATAAACACACTGACTTGGGTGACAGATCCAAGCGTGCTTTTAGGCTCTGCCTTCAGCAGTAGTGTGACCTTGGCAAATGTATCCCTTAAAGATTCAATCGCTGCTATTAAGCAGGCTTTTGACCCTGAATAACTGAATGTGAATTCATATTCTTCATATTCTCCCCGTTAGCAGTGGTATGATTTCAAGCAAATACTTAAATGCATTGGACCTCAGTTTCATCATCTGTGAAGTGGAGTTATATTACTTTCCTCCTAGGAATGATTAAACGAGCTGCATTGTTCATGGGTAATAGATGTAGAAGTAAAGAACCTTAACTCTGGGACCAGACTATCACTGTGCAAACCTGAAGCCTGCCACTGGTTAGCTGTGTGACTCTGGACAATTCTCTCTACCTTTTTGTGCCTTAGTTTTCTTACCTGGAAAATGGAGGTGATCAAAAGAGTACCTCTGTGAAGGTTTTTTGCAAGAGTGCATGAGTTAATATTCACTGAATTCTTAGAAAAATTTCTGGCACTTTTAAGTATTTGTGACTAAAAATAAATAAATACTATATGTGATGTGTTTCAAAAAGTACCTGGCACATAGTAAGCATGTTCTCTTTCAATTTCAGTTATTTGACATAAATTCAGCCTGATAGAAAGTAAGAACATCATAGAAATGATGTGTTTCTGTTAAGAAAACACTAAAATGCATAAGAGGACTTCCCTATTCTTTGAGAACGTTATTTAGAAAGTGGATGCCTCGTAGGAATCTTCTCTCAAATATTCCACAGTTCTGTTACAGAGGGCACCAGCTTGGTAATGGAGCTGCTCCTCTTTAGCCATGTTTACATTCTTAGGTCAAAATGTCATAATAAATGTGTGTGGATATGAAGAGATGTTATCAGAAATACCAATTTTAAATGGTTTTTAAATTGAGATCTATAGATACCACAACTGCCTGCCACCCACCAGGATTCCTGGAGGTAGTTGAGGAACCATCAAAAGTTAGGGGGATACTGGGTTTGAGGAGGGCTTCTTGCCACCAACCATATCCATCACAGCATCTCCAATTCTGTCTATTTTCCATATCAATAGGCCACATATATATGGTAATTTGTTGAAAATTTAATGTAATAAGACTGTTTATTAAAAGACCAAAGAATGGTACTTTCTTTTCTCCTAGATAATCTCCTATGAAAGAACAAAAAATGTATTATCCCCACACCTCAAAAGAGTGACGGGCCATAATCTTTAGGTCTACATTCCAGGTTGCAGAGTCAAAAGAGCTTGTACTGTTGCTTCCTCCATCCACCTCTTCAACAGCCAGAAGCAGGAGAACTCCCTAATGATAACTCCTAACGAGACACCTAAAGTTCAAAGCTCTAGCATGTGATGAAACTAAGTTAAATGAACTAAAGAGGAGAAACATGGAGATATGGTACGTCCTGATGACTAGGGAGGGAAGCTCCAAGGCTTCTGAAAGAGTGAATCCCCTGAACTTAAATAAAATAATAATGCTAGATGCCCTACACGAAATCGAATCACTCTGAGACAAGCCGGTCCTCAAAAAGCCTGGCAACGTGGGCATTTATAAGGACTTGGTGTTGAGCACAGAACCTCGGTAACCTCAGCAAAGACACTTCGTGGCAGAGAAGGAAAAGTGAAGCCATCTTCTCTTGATGGATCATGAAACCATGGCAGGGAGCCAGGGCCACAGGGACTATTGTGCACTAATGACTCATGCCTTGCCAGACATAAGAGACCAAGAGGAGGCAGTGAAATGAGTGGACTTCCCATTAGTATTGGCAAGGAGAGGCCTGGAGCCAGATCTGATTTGTTTAAACAAATATATAAGTATGACATCATCTGTATCCCAAGTGTCATGTAGTAAATAAAAGTGCTAGTTTCATAAGACTTTCAAAAAAATAATTTTCCTGCTTTAAAAAATATTAGAAAAGCACCATTATTGGAACCCACCACTCCCTCTAGCCACACTATGCTTTACCTACCCCAGGAAGGATTCCAATGAAGGAATTCTCAGTTCTCGTGGGTTCAATATCAACACACAAACAACTTGGATAAAGTCTAATGACATACTCCATGATGTATATCCCAAGCCACCACAGCGAAGAAGAGAGGAAAATTCAGGAAAATGGAAAGATCAGAGTATCAGCATCCATAAGGGTATTGAATATTATCTCATAAGCGTAGCTGAGTTCCAGTAAAATTGTAGAATAGTTGCTTTCCATCCTTCATCTAACTCCCCACTAAGCCTTTTTTTGTGTGCCCCTAGTCTTTTCAAAATAATAAAAATATGCCAGATTGCAGCCGAAAAATATGGCAAACCTAGGATTTTTACCCTCTGATTATTTCCACCCCAGGGAAGAGCTACCATGAAAGTGCTGTGTCTAGTGGCTGAAATTAAGGCCCTGTAGGATTTAAAACATTCCAAGGAATATAAAAAGCTGATGGCACAAGTCTAGAGATTAAACTCTCATTATCACTTTTCTCTGAGAGTTCAGAAAGAAATGTGAAATAAAGTCACTGAAGCAGAGCCAAAAGCCACTCTCATTTTGGTACAAGCAACTCCAGCTGCCTTTTTTTTCTGTGCAATTTATCATGAAAGCATGGCTTCTATTCCAGGGCAGAGGGGAAGCTGGAAGTCAATTTCATCCACCTCTTTTGAAGAGTATCATGGGTGACATGGGAATTAAAACAAAATAAAAAAAAATCACATCCTATACCAGGAAAAATAATAGTCAGCAGCATAAAGAAGATAAGTACCACTATTATGGTCTGGAATTAATGAGGACTCCAGGCAGCCTGAAAAGCTTTTCTTTCAGAAAACTCAATGCTGTGTTTTTCATGCCCCTCTGAATGACAAAAGCAAGGTGGACACCCCTTCTCCAGCATGGTGAGCACTAGGAGAGGTGGTCTTCCTTGACAACTTCTTCTGTTTTAATGAATTATCTCCATTTTTGATGCAACTCTAAGGGCAATGGAGAGTAGGGGGCTGGAAGTGAGAAGCTGAATTATTTTGGGAAAAATATATCAAGTTAGATACATGCGTCACACATACATCAGAATGAAATCCAACTGGATTAACGTATAAAATGTAAAAAAAAAAAGACCCAAAGATAATTGATTATTTACTGGATATCATTAGAGAAAGCCTTTATAAGCATAAAAGCAGGAAGTGCAAAGGAAAATGTTAATAGAATTTGCTACATGAAATTTAAATTTTTATATACCATGAAACATTATAAATAAAATGAATAGGCAAATAAACAACAGAGCAAATACTTGCAAAATTTTAAGATGGACAAAAGATAAGCATCTGTATACTTAGTTTTGTTTTTTTTGTTTTGTTTTGTTTTGTTTTTTGAGATGGAGTCTCGCACTGCAGTCCAGGCTGGAGTGCAGTGGCATAATCTCGCCTCATTGCAAGCTCCGTCTCCCGGGTTCACACCATTCTCCTGCCTCAGCCCCCCAGGTAGCTGGGACTACAGGCACCTGCCACCATGCCCAGCTAATTTTGTGTATTTTTAGTAGAGACGGGGTTTCACCCTGTTAGCCAGGATGGTCTCGATCTTCTGACCTCATGATCCAACTGCCTTGGCCTACACCAAAGTGCTGAGATTACAGGCATGAGCCACCACGCTCGGGCAATTAGTTCTTATAAAGCAATAAGAAAAACCTTCAGCAAAAAAATAGACAGCATACTCTACTCTCAAAAATACAAATTATCAATATGAACAAAACTTTACCTCATAAAGAACCCAAGTGTGGAAATAATAAACAACATTCTCATCAAATGGCAAAGTTGCTTTTTTTCCTTTTTTCTTTTCTTTTTTTTTTTTTTTTTTTGAGACACAGTCTCACTCACTCTGTCACCAAGGCTGCAATCTCCATCTCCTGGGTTCAAGCGATTCAGCCTCCCGAGTAGCTGGGATTATAGGCACGCACCACCACACCTGGCTAATTTTTTTGTATTTTTAGTAGAGATGGGGTTTCGCCATGTTGACCAGGATGGTCTCAAGCTCCTGATCTCAAGTGATCCACCTCCCTTGGCTTCCCAAAGTGCTGGGGTTATAGGCGTGAGCCACTGCGCCCCACTGCAAAGTTGTTTTTTCATGACAAATCCATGTTGATAAAACTTTGACTCTTTCTCAAATAAATTGGACAATGTATAGTCTAACAGAAGCCTAATTATGATGAGACTGGCAAAAATAGGTCCTGCTAGATCATGGAGAGCAGGAGCCATAGAGACTTTCTCTGTGTACACTCAACCAAGCCAGTCAGAAACTCCAGCATCACTGCCACCCTGCTAGGAAGGACGTATTTCTAGGTTTTTGATGTAACCTTTTCCCTTCCCCCAGGATAGCATTGCAGCCTAAGGCCAGATCATGAAATAAGGGAAGGAACTCCCACACACCCAGTGCTAGAGGAATTTTATCATAATGAACAGTCAGCAGGTACTTCATCCCATGTGTCCGCTGGGACACCAAATCTGGAGCCACTAAGCTCCGTAGGCCCAGCCATGAAGGTCCACAGCAGGGCATATCACACATCTTCATATTCTTTGACTCAACCATTCTACTTGTAGAAATATGATGTAGCAAAATAGAGACGCATACAAATTCTGTCCAAGGCTATTTGTGGAAGCATTTTTTATTATTGAGAAAACATGGAAATAGCTTAAATGTTCTATACCTGAGGGATAGCTAAATTATGGAATCCTCAAATGATAAAACACCGAGCAATTAAAAGTAATATTTCTGATAAACTTTTAATGACTTGTGAAAGTTCCTAAGATATATTAAGTGAAAAAAAATTGAAACAAAACTCAGTGCCACTGCACTCCAGTCTGGATGACAGAGTAAAACCCTGTCTCAAAAACAAAACAAACAAACAAACAAAAAATGAAAATCAAATGCTTCCTAAGGTTTGATACAGATGTTTTAAAAAGAAATGCCAGAAGATAACAAAACATTAACACTGGTTATTGTTTTGTCTAATTATAAATTTATAATTAAAAAAATATTTGTAACTAAAAAGTAGAACATAATAGTGAAAATTAAAACTGTCTATGAACGTGTAAAGCACAAATAAAGCCCCTCCCATGTTTCACTCTTCATCACTGACTTACTTAACACAAGACTGAATTGATATATGCTCTTTTTGATGTTTTCCTAGGAGGATTTACATTTATTTATTTTAGGAAAATTGAGTCATATTTAGAACACATTTAGTGTGCTAAAACTTTATTTGCATCATTCAAAGGGATATTGTGAATGTCTTCCATGTGCTCACATTTAGGTAGATATTCTTGGCTATGTTTTAGCAGCAAACTAAATTTATTTGACTATTTTTTATTTCTTTAACTTTTCATAATTCAAATTTCTCCAAAATGTTCAATAATTCTATAATATGCGTATATTACTTTTAGGATCAGGAAAAAAAGTACACATTTTTAAAGAGAAGAAGGACTGCCTTCTGCAGTGAAGACAGGGAGAGGGGCAATTCCTTGCAAATATCCCCTCATTATGGGAATAGGAGAGCCATCTACCGGAGAAGCATTCCTTTGTTCAGCCTTGTAACAGACAAGCACTGAGGACCTGCTGTGTGTCAGCCCTGCAGGAGGCGCTGGGGAGACAGAGCTCACTGCCCTCCTGCCCCCGTGTCTCGTCTTGTCAAGGGCTAAGCACCTGCCTCAGAGTCAGCTCTCAATAAATGACAAAACTGAACTGTGCTCCTGCTACTGAAATGGAGCAGGGAGCTCCCCACCAGAAATAAGAACATTAAAGGGGGAGAAGCGACTTTGGGGTTCCCTTCAATTCATGATTTTCTGTTAATGCCTACCAGGAATGGAATAAATGCTTTTCCGTGCCCCATAGCTGTTCATAATCCAGTGGGGAGACAGCCTTGTATGTGGATGATTCTGCCTTACAAAATAAAATGTCCTCAACCCTGGAGGCAGACAGACTTAGATTTGAATCCAGATAGTTCATGAGTTTTGACATAAGAATGATAAAACTGTCTTATAGAGATGAATAGGAATTAAGGGAGAACTTGGGGGAAATGCCCGGCCAGCACACAGCACAGGGTAGATGTAATAAATGAACCTACTCAGAGCAGCCATCCATTCTCTGACTGTCTTTCCCCTTCATCGCCTGGGCAGGGAAGATCAGCATCTTTATCTAGACCCAAGTAGCCACTCTGATGGTGGCTAAAGGGCCATGTTCTGAAGGGTCTGACACTGTGTCTAGGTTCCGTGCCTAAACTCTGCCACAGGCATGGGGGGAGGGGGTGGAGCTGTTGCTTGTCCTCCCTAAACTCAGGTATTTTCAGAACTGCATGATCATTTTTAAATTGCCCCAAGGCAAATAAAAGCAGGAAAACAGTTCTGTTACTACTAAATAATTTTAAAACATAGTGACAGGATGTGGGATTATCTGGGATTTCGCATTCTAGACATCATCTCTCCTACCCTGGGAGGCATGTTTCTCAAACCCATACCTGATTGTGCAAAAAAAGAGAAGAGCAAAAGAAAATATTGAGTTAGAGATGAGCCTAAATAAGACCTGGAGAAAGTGGTGTTCGTGTAGCTTTGAAATAAACCTACTGTGGGTCCTATGGTTTTTTCCTAGCTGCCATTAACAAAGCAAAACAGTTGAGCATTTTATGAGCAATTGTCATCCTTGTTTAAGAACACGACCTAAACAGGAAAGAAGAAGCAAGTTGTCACACTCAAAGTGATATTGTCGCACTAGGTTGCAAATGAACCCTAAACAAGATTTTTAAAAGCAGCATTTTAAAAGGATGTAATCGTCACTTAAGATCAGGAGCTCGAGACCAGCCTGGCCAACATGTTGAAACTCCCCCCCGTCTCTACTGAAAATACAAAAATTAGCCGGGTGTGGTGTGCACGCCTGTATTCCCAGCTACTTGGGAGGCTGAGGCAGGAGAATCGCTTGAACCCAGGAGGCAGAGGTTGCAGTGAGCCGAGATCATGCCACTGCACTCCAGCCTGGGTAACAGAGTGAAACTCCATCTCAAAAAAAATAAATAAATAAAAGGACATTCAGCATCCCTGGATACATTTACTTTGTGTGTAAACATATGTTTGCTGAAGTCAAGGTAAACTGAACCACTCTGCAACTAGAGTTCTGACCAATTCAATCAAGAATGGTCTTACCTGGGAATCATACTTACATCAATGGAGTTTACCTAGGATCAGATGTTTCTGCATTAACCACTACCTGTATGAAGATCTGGAATCTCTAGGGCATTTAAAAATAAGCCCACTAGGCCGGGCGCGGTGGCTCAAGCCTGTAATCCCAGCACTTTGGGAGCCCGAGACGGGCGGATCACGAGGTCAGCAGATCGAGACTATCCCGGCTAACACGGTGAAACCCCATCTCTACTAAAAAATACAAAAAACTAGCCGGGCGAGGTGGCGGGCGCCTGTAGTCCCAGCTACTTAGGAGACTGAGGCAGGAGAAGGGCGTAAACCCGGGAGGCAGAGCATGCAGTGAGCTGAGATCTGGCCACTGCACTCCAGCCTGGGTGACAGAGCAAGACTCCATCTCAAAAAAAAAAAAAAAAAAAAAAGCCCACTAATTTAAAAAACAATAAATAAATGTCTCCTCTTTAGTAAAGGCTTCTTTGAAGTTCCCTCGGATTAAAGTGATGTCGCCCTGCTCTGAGTTCCCATAGGTCTGCATTTATGTCACATTACACATTGTACATAAGTGATGTGTGTGCATGTGGCATAGTTCCTTCAGAGCCTACGCTCTTTGAGAGCAAAGCCTAGGACTGCTGTCTTTAGCTTTCCCCATGAATTCAGCTCAGTACATAGTAGGTGCTTGGTAAATGTTTGTGAAATGATCAAAGAATGAATGCACACACACAAATTATTCTAGACAAATGATATACAAACTTTGTTACAATCACCTCAAGTCAGAGTGTCCTTCACCAACTCGAATGGCTAAGAAGCCAAGTGGCTAAGGTAAGGCTGTGAAGCAGGTCTGGGACGGGGCATTTATTTGGTGAACTGGTGAAGGGTGTGTTCTATCTAAAGACAGCAGCTGCCACTCAATTCCATGTACTTGTTGCTATGTAGAAATTTGCAATGGATTTCCCAAATCCTTCTTTTTCAGGTGCCAGAAATCTTGACCTATGTGAAATATTTTTGGTTTTAAAATCTCATCACCTAATTAATACATTTTTAAATACAGAGCAGAACAAATAGAAGCTACCTGTGGGCCAGACACAGGACAAAGACTTATACTTGTAAGTCAGATATGTTACAGATTCATTGCACCATGCCCTTCCCTTGGGATGTGTCCTTGTTTAATCTCTCTCTGCCAGACATAAGTATTTCCCTTTAGTCTGTAAACCTCTACCCTGGTCTTCACTGTTCTTGTGATCTTACTGGGAGGATTTTCTCTAAGACTGGGTTTATTGCTGTTTGTCTGTCTTCCCCTGGTTTTGTTGACTCTTATTAGGACAAACACAATTTTCCTCCCCAAACCTGGCCCTTTCTACTATCTTTCTTGTGTTTTTGCCAAGTGAAGGCCATTTTTTCTCTTTGAAATCAAAACCACTGCACACTTTTTCACCTAACCCTCTTTGAAATTCATTGATCTCAACTCAGCTAAGTTTCTTTCATTCTGCTTGCACTTGAATTTCCTTCTCTTGTGTCAATCAATTCCCTTCTACGTTTTACGTCTGGGCTTTCTCTTTTGACATTTTTCCTTGTGAATACAGTTTAGGCTTCATGGTTGTCCGGGAAACTATGCCTTTGACTGCAGAGCCACCAGCCACGAAGTACACTGCTTTCCTTTTTTCCCGTGGACTCACCAGTCCATGTTGGGGATCTTCTGTGAGTAGCTACACAGACTTACATAGGATGTCATTTAATACAATGTATCCTGATCAGCATTTTATCAATATCTTGTGACTCCTGGGACACGGAGATGACATTAATCTATCCTAATCCTAAAATGTCACTGAAATTCTGGTCTCTTCTCTTAACATGCTGGGAGTTGCTGTTGATTTTGATTTCATGGTTTTTAGCAAGAAAGAAGTTTCTGGGGAAAAAAATATAATACACAGATGCTTTTTTTCTGCAGAATAAAATTCTTCCTGTAAGACCTCCTCTGATTTATCTTTTCAAAACCTTTCCCCTGTTCCCAAAGCCATAGAGCCAACACAACCTGACATACTTAAAGTACAAATACTGATATTCACATTCAGACTGGTGCTACTCAGCTGAAAAGGCCTCTCAGGCTTACCTTTTTTATTTATTTATTTATTTATTTATTTGAGACCGAGTCTCACTCTGTCGCCCAGGCTGGAGCGCAGTGGCGCTATTTCGGCTCACTGCAAGCTCTGCCTCCCAGGTTCACGCCATTCTCCCGACTCAGCCTCCGGAGTAGCTGGGACTAAAGGCGTCTGCCACTGCATCCCACTAATTTTTTTGTATTCTTACTAGAGACGGGGTTTCACCGTGTTAGCCAGGATAGTCTTGATCTCCTGCCCTTGTGATCCACCCACCTCAGCCTCCCAATCAGGCTTACCTTTTTAACTATTCTTGTCCTCGTCTACATGGGCTGTAGACCCCACTTTAAAATCTTATTTTTCCAATCTGTGAAAGGTAGATCTCTTCAAATGATTGGGCTTGAAACTGAAGAGGATGTTAAAGAAGATAGTTGGGCTTTTTAAACTATAAAGAACTGGAGGTAAGCTAAAGACATATTTCAGGGCATTTTATAAACATAAAATAATAATGGCAATAATAAAGATGTCATTAAAAGATACATGAAACTACTATGCAGGAAACATACACATTCAAGAACAATCTTCCTAGGATACCTACAGGATAATCAAGTTGAACTAAAATGTGTTGCATATTCACTCCACAATTAGTCTGAACTCAGTTAAATGATACTCTTTACAATTTTAGTCAAAGAAAAACAGATAATGCTAGAGTAAGATCAAGGGTGCTGATGGGCAAGGGATGGAGGGGGTGAAAATTAACCAAAGTTAACCAAAATTAACCCTCAGACTTCTAAGTGGCCTGGTGACCTTCTGAAGGCTATCTGCCAATATCTGAGCTTGAACTGAAACTTGAGTTTGATAAACAGAATTGTGGTTTTGTGTAAATTTCAAATCAAATGTCCATTCAGAGGCTGTGTATTTTTCAGGTGTTTCCATGGTTACATAAAAAGAAAATTGTAATTCACATCTTACTACCCTAGGCTTTTAATACTAAAATCTTCAGAAGTCTTAAAATTGTAAGCCACTGATGTAATTTATTTGCCCCCTTTCATTTCTGGTCATATAGTCTGAATTATAGTGGCAAACTACAGTAGCTCATTATTACTTAACACCACTCTAAATCTGATTGAGTGGTTCAAAGAATTCCCTTCTTAGACAAGCTAGAACCGCCAGAGACAAGCTAGACCCACCACTTGGTCTAAACAAACTAGATCCATCCAACCCCAAAATGTTGCTGGGTCCAGTCCTGAGATTCAGAGTACCTGAGTCAGTACTCAAGTACTATCAATGTTGCTTTATTTGTTTTTGAGTTTTTCCACCATTCTTTCTGCTCCTTAATATGAGAAAGTAACAAGGTTTTAAGAGAACAAACATTATCCATATATAAAAATATATTAAAATATTCAAGCATCAAAGCTATGCCTATTTTCAGGCAACACAATGCTGCCTCTTATTTAAGCATGACTCTATTCCCCAAACCGTGTTACTTCTAGCTTTTGGTTTAGAGATTTTGTGTTTGGTATTCAAGGTTAACTTCCTAGTTGATTCAATTGTTAACAGCAGCAACTGCCACTGTGAAAATGAGATGCTACACAGTATTTGGCCTTAAAAGTTAAGAACCTATGAGTTAACTAGATGATCTAATCTAGCTTCAAATTAACCACATTAAAATAAACTAAATGCTCTTTCCTCTTCATGTTGCAAGACATTAATGTCATATTCTGTAACTTAAGAACGACTGTTCTCATTTGGTTCAGGAAATGGTGTGGCATCTTTAATTCCTTTATCAATATTATCTCAGACCAACAGATGGAAGATCAGGCAATTAAGAAGAATGAGCATGTGGCTTACTTATCATGCCTCTCCCACTCCCCTGTGAAGTTTGCTTACTGAAATTTGTTTTACCTTAGCCACCAAATAGGGATTTTGGAGCCAAAAATTATTAAGAAAACATTAAAGAATTTAGGGAAATTAATGACATATTATAGAGGCAGAGACAGAGAATAAATTCACCACTCTTTTTCTCAGCCTATTTCTCTGTTGCAAGATTTTATTCCAACAGACAAGTATATAATATTCCTTGTTCTTTGTTCTTATATAGGGAAATTGTGACATAGATTTTTGTCAATAGTAAATTAGTCAACAAGCATGTATTAAGCACTTATAATATACTAAACTTGTAGGCCCTGCAGACACATTGGTGACAACAGATACTGGCCCTGTCCACTCCAGAACCAGTAAACTCATAGGAAAACAAGCAATAAGGAAATTACTTCATTTATTAAAAGTAAAAGAGTTGAATTTTAGATCATAGCTCTAAGGATCAAGACATGTTATGTGCTGTATCACTTTTGGTTCCAGCAAGAAACAGATGGTAAAGTCAAGCAAGTAAATGGGAGGTTTTAATAAAGGGAATATTTATAGAGTTGTGGGCACGATTTAGTCTCCTAAAAGTAATAGTGTTGTACTCCAGCGTGGTAAAAGGAATGGTGGAGTCCCCCAGGGCAATAACAAGGAATGGTATGGTACCCTAGGTCTAGTAACAGCAGGGAGCCAGCTGTAACAACCAGGTTCCTCCCCTGCCTTCACTGGCCATCCCTTTCCCCCCACCACACACGTGCACTGAGAGAAATAATAAGGACACGTTGAGGGACCTGGAAGAAGAACTGTATGGAGAAATGTGCTGATAGAAACCATTGCCTCAGTGGAAGAAAGCAACAAACCCTCAGAAATCCAGCAGAGAGGAAGCCGGGGAATTAATACCGCAACATCATTTTCTTCTATCCTGTCTCCTATTGGTGAATACAGGACCAGAACTAGACATACAATTTAAAGAGGCCCTCACAGTACCCTGGGGTCCTCATTCCTTTTACCCTAATCCCAACCCTGAGCAAAACCAATTAAAGCTGGAGGACAAAGCAGCCTGTTGAAATTTTGCAGGGCACAGAGAAAGTCTGAGAGAGTAGAGAGCAAATGGATAGGAGAGCAAGTAGACTACTTAGCACACCTCCCTTTATTTTTCTAAATCAGATTATACCTAGTCCAAGTCTCCATTCTTCTGGTTGCAGAGAAATTCAATTTCAGTAAATGTCTGCCTCCATTCACTTCCTTCATGGGATTATAACAATAGAAACATTCTAAAAATTTGTGGCAGAAATACTGGAAGAGGTGCCAGGTCTTGATGATTGTGGCCTCCTCTAACTTTTTCCATTACAATACTTGATATTTCTCTACTTTAGGAATTTATGCATCTAGGTACTATCTACACAATATTATTATTTTCTTGACATCTTCTTCAAATTCATTTAGTTAGTAGAAAAAAAGGAAGAGCTATTCAACCACAGTTTTAACATGTGAAGAGTATATATATTCCCTATGCACTTTAAAATAAGTAAGTAAATGGCTGCTTAAAATTAGTCCACATTGTTTGAAGTTGGACAATATGATGCCCCAGATATATTCTTTTTGCTTAGTCTTGCTTTGGCTATGTGGGCTCTTTTTTTGGTTACATATAAGTTTTAGGATTGGTTTTTCTAGTTCTGTGAAGAATGATGATGGTATTTTGATGGAAATTGCATTGAATCTGTAGATTTCTTTTGGCAGTACGGTCATTTTCACAATATTGATTCTACCTATCCGTGAGCTAAAGTTATCAAAACAGCGTGGTACTGGCATAAAAATAGGCACGTAGACCAATGGAACCGAATAGATAACCCAGAGATAAAGCCAAATACTTACAGCCAACTGATTTTCAACAAAACAAAAACATAAAGCAGGAAAAGGACACCCTATTTAACAAACGGTGCTGGGATAATTGGCCAGCCACATGTAGGAGAATGAAACTAGATCCACATCTCTCACCTTACACAAAAATCAACTCAAGATGGATCAAAGACTTAAATCTAAGACCTGAAACCATAGAAACTCTAGAAGATAACATCAGAAAAACTCTTCTAGACATTGGCTTAGGCAGAGAGTTCAGGACCAAAAACCCAAAAGTAAATGCAATAAAAACAAAAATAAATAGATGGGACCTGATTAAATTAAAAAGCTCTGCACAGCAAAAGAAATAATCAGCTGAGTAAACAGATAACCCACAGAGTGGGAGGAAATCTTTACAAACTGTGCATCCAACAAAGGACTAATATCCAGAATCTATAAGGAACTCCAACAAATCAGCGAAAACAAAGCAAAACAACAAAAACAACAAACAAACAAAAAAAACAAAAAAACCCACAAATAATCTCATTTAAAAGTGGGGAAAGAACATGAATAGACAATTATCAAAAGAAGATATACAAATGGCCAACAAACATATGAAAAAATGCTCATCACTAATTATCAGGGAAATGCAAATTTTAAAATATCACCTTACTCCTGCAAGAATGGACATAATTAAAAAAACAAAAAATACTAGATGTTGAAGTGGATGTGGAGAAAAGGGAACACTTTTACACTGCTGATGGAAATGTAAACTAGTATGACTACTATCAAAAACAGTGTGGCGATGCCTTAAAAAACTGAAAGTAGAACTACCATTTAATCCAGCAATTCCACTACTGCATATCTACCCAGAAGAAAATAAGTCATTATATTCAAAAGACACTTGTACACACATGCTTATAGCAGCACAATTCATAATTTCAAAAATATGGAATCAGCCTAAATGCCCATCAACCAACGAGTGGATATAGAAAATACCACTCAGCCTTAAAAAGGAACAAAATGTCATTCACAGCAACCTGGATGGAGTTGGAGACCATTATTCTAACTGAAATGACTCAGGAATGGAA
This sequence comes from Trachypithecus francoisi, assembly GCF_009764315.1. Classification (NCBI taxonomy): domain Eukaryota; kingdom Metazoa; phylum Chordata; class Mammalia; order Primates; family Cercopithecidae; genus Trachypithecus; species Trachypithecus francoisi. The sequence continues at coordinate 73,452,198 of NW_022681472.1, read as the reverse complement.
AACCAAATATCATATGTTTCACTTATAAGTGGGAGCTAAGCTGTGAAGATGCAGAGGCGTAAGAATGACATAAAGGACTTCAGTGACCCCAGGGGAAGGTGGGAGAGGGGTGAGGGGAGTGAGGGATAAAAGATTACACATTGGGTACAGCATACACTGCTCAGGTGACAGATGCACCAAAATCTCAGACATCACCACTAAGGAACTTATCCATGTAACCCAAAACCACCTGTTCCCCCAAAACTATTGAAATTAAATAAACTATAAAAGAATATTTAAAATATTAATACACATTGTGACCCTTGTTTGAATATTTTTGGCTTGCTCAATATTAAAGTCCACCTTCCCAACCACAGCTGCCCTGGACAAGCCCAGAGATGCATCTCATAGGAGTTATTTCCAGATACCACTTTTACAGCTTCCTTCTCCCCACTGGGGCAGAGCAGGGCCTGGTCTCTGCCACCTTGACCTTATTCTCAGTCTCAGCAGTCACTCTGACACTGCCTCTAACTCTGCCCATCCAAGCACTCTGCCCATCCTTTCCCTTCTCCACTGAGGAATCCACAATTAATCCTCCTGGATGGACCTAAACCTTAAGAGCTCCTAGCTCTACCAGTTCAAGAGGACTCAGAAATTTAGAAACACAGTACTGGCTTCTCTGCTATGGAAAGAGAGAAGTGAATCACATCAGTTATAAAATATGTTCTTCCTAATAATTCACACTGTCACTAAATAATAACAGCTGTTATAATGAAACAAACAGTGGTAAAGAAAAGTGTCTGCAGGGAGGGAGGATATGACCTGCAAAAACTTGGAGAGAATTGGCCACAGGCAGCCTAGAGAAAGGTGTGCAGAAGTCAGAGTGCCTGAACTTGGCAGGCATTCTGGCTAATTTTGCAGGAGACCTTCCAAGCTTTCTAGGTACCTGCCTTATCGCCTCTGCTAATGATGATAAACTGTTGCCTCAGGATTCACAGCCACACTTTTACACTGCATATGGATTTATTGCTATCAGCCTTAAATGGTAGATAGCAATTAAGGGAAGATGAGTATGTGGTATAACATACAAACTCACAGGTGTTGCTTTGATCCTGAGTGACATCCAAATCTAATGGAATTTCTAAGGGCAGATCTCCTGGAAACTATGTATAGTAACAAAGCTATTGATCATTGTCTTTTTTAAATGGAAGAATAAAATTGCCCATCTCGGCATGCCCTATAATGGCCCATGTGCTAATGCTTCCCACCTTAGTACAGCACTGAAAGAGTTGAACTAGTGTAACTGGAGCCCAGTGAGAGCTGGGAACCTGGAAAAGGGACTATCTGGCTGAGGTTGTTACCACAGGACACTGCTACTGTCAAAGAAGTATCACTGACACATGGAGACAGCAGGGAAGAAATTCTCCAACCTCTTTCTCCTTCAACAAGCCCATTTCTTTCTTCTTGCCTCCCATCGGCTTAACCCAATGAGAAGCCAGCCAGAAACGGAGGTGAAAAAATGTCAGCCTCAAGGATCAGCTTTGCAGGGCACAGAGCAGAGCAGAGAAGAACAGGTTCAAGGTGGATGGGCAGAGGGAAGGTGATTTCAGTTATTTTTATCTTCTCTATTTTAGAGTCAGGAGATCCACTTAGCTCATGCGAACCTGACAGGATCAGAAGGAGGGCTAGGAGAGGGCAGAAAATGGTCATTCCCCCTGAGCAAACTCTACAAAAGTCATTGTTTTTTTCCAACAGTTTTGAGGTAACATACTGACATAGCTGTAAGACGCTAATACAAGACATAGGAAAAGTGTGTAATTGACCATGAGAGTCATAAAAAAAGTATTAAGGACATATTTTATTACGATTTTATCCCCTTAACCACTAATAGTATAGGTATTGAATACTGAGTTAATAGAGAATATTCCGTAATAGGATAGCAAAACAGCATTCCTAGAAAATTACCCTTCTATAAGCACCTTTTTTCAGAATATGTGGGGCACAGTGACACACCATCAAGATTTCTCATCAGAAATGAAGATACTAGTTCTCAGCTGTCAGCACCATCCAGAGATTGCCTTACCTTGACGAGAGCCACTCATCCAAGGTCACACACCTTGTCTCAGTCCCAGAACGGCTCACATCCAATGACAGATTAACACAGGCCTGTAAAGGACCAGCCCTTTCATTCCAACTAGGGACCCAAGGGTTATGCCATCTTCAGAACTCCCCATAGGAATGACTCAGGTTTCCACTGGACTGCATCTCAGTCTAGCCCCTTTCTCTGCACAATCCTACTTCTCTTCCTCCCTTTCACAGGTTGATCCCAAGAGCACTCCCTAACAAAAGCCCTTTATGTGGATCTCAGAGTGTGCTTTCCTGGGACTCAGCTGGCATCACAGAGAGATCCTAACAAATAAACATTCGTATTTCCCTATATTGTTCAACATGCCTCCTGTTGTAAAACAGCAAAACAAAGAGATTATCTTCCTGCCAATATTTCACCAACTCTCTACACATTAGTTTCCCTTTTCCTTTTTTTTTTTTTAGATGGAGTCTCACCCTGTCAACCAGGCTGGAGTGCGATGGTGCGATCTCGGCTCACTGCAACCCCTGCCTACGGGGTTCAAGTGATTCTCCTGCCTCAGCCTCCTGAGCAGCTGGGATTACAAGCGTGCGCCACCATGCCTGGCTAATGTTTTGTATTGTTAGTAGATACGGGGTTTCACTGTGTTAGCCAGGCTGGTCTCAAACTCCTGACCTCATGATCTGCCTGTCTCAGCCTCCCAAACTGCTGGGATTACAGGTGTGAGCCACCGCACCCAGCCATTAGTTTCCCTTTTCTAAGATTTTAGTTTTCCTCTTGAAAAGTACTTGAGAAAATGAATAGACCTGGATTCTTTAAAATAAAACCCAAATACACCAAGTCTTATACCAGAAAACCAGAGAAGAAGGCAAAAGGAGAACCAAAGACCAAGGTAAAAAGGGATGGGCTGGGTGTGGTGGCTCATGCCTGTAATCCCAGCACTTGGGGAGGCCCAGGCAGGCCGACCACTTGAGGTCAGGAGTTCGAGACCAGGCTGGTCAACATGGTAAAACCCTGTCTCTACTAAAAGTACAAAAATTAGCTGGGCATAATGATGTATGCTTGTAATCCCAGCTACTTGGGAGGCTGGGGATTAGTCTGAACCCTGAAGGAGAGGGTTGCAGTGAGCTGAGATTTTTGCCACTGTACTCCAGCCTAGGTGACAGAGTGAGACTCCATCTCAAAAAAAAAAAGGAGGGGGGGATGAATGAGAATGTAAGAAATCTATTTACACATCCAATGAAAAAAATGCATTGAAAATGGCAGGCAGATGCCTGGTCTCATGGACTTTTTGCATTGGAAATCTACTAAGTGCTTTAATAATATCTTATTTAATGGAAAAAGAGGAGATGCTGATGACTATATGTGTTGCGTTATGGCAGTTATTAAATGATTATATATGTCAAGAAAAATGATGAAATCAAAGAGGAACTATAATGGCTTTGTAATGTGTTAACTTACTTGTTCTGGCTGATCTACATTTCTCAAAGTTCCTTTCTTGTATGTTTCTAGTTAGAGTAGGCTGCATGGGAGAGTCTTAGGAGAGACTTGGAGGGCAGCAGTGAAGCATCAGTCCTTCCATAGCTCACATACATCATTGCCAATCTGTGGCTCCTCTTGTTGGCATGAGATAGTGACTGGGGTGACAACTGCTCCACTTTCTTTGGCTCTACCAGCTCTATAGTGGCCACACACAGAGGTAGGATGGGCCCACATGAACCTAAATTTTGATTCAAATGTTGAGACCAATGACACTACACGTGCATCAAGAAGTTATGGGAAGGTCTTACCCACATAATGAGGTTTTCTGGGGAGAGCAAGAGAGGTTCTCAAGCAGAATCTGTAAAAATGACATGAGAGAAAGCAAGAAAATGAGACTGGCTTGGGTGCTGAGGATAAGGCTAGGGCTGATGTAGCTTGGACTTCCTGCCAGTGCCAGAGGAGGGAACATTCAGGTTTTCTTATCAGCCTGCCCAGATGTGGAGCAGAAGAGGAAGGAGGAGTGGTGGAACTTGAATGCTTTCAGCAATGAAACAACGTGAAATTGGATTCAGCAATGAAACAACAGAAATGGATTCAATGTTTAATACAAGCTTTTTTGATTCATGCACCAGAATAATTTTGTCTGGGTTTAACTTCAGAATGAAGGGCCTTGGCCTCTGAAGCCTACCTCCACCACCCAGATCAGAAGCAATAAAAGCACACATGGGTTTCAGTTTATCCTCATGGGCTCCAGCTCATGTCTGTGTGTTATAGCTTGATCCTGCTCTCCCCTGCTTTACTTACATATTTTCTTCAGGATTGCCTGCGCTGTGGACTTTAAGCTTCAGTAACAGGTACAAAGATAGCTACTTCACACTAACTACTTAAGCAGCTCCCATCATTGCATATAGCCAAATCCCTGCAACAAGTACATATGAGTGTGTGTCTGTGGGTCTCCATTTGTGTATGTGTGGGTACACTTACCAGTGGCTTTTCAGATTAACCTCTGACACAGGAACGCCAAACCCTACTTGTTTAGAAGATGGGAATATGGATTAAGAAAGGTTTGGAAATCCATCTCGGACCAGATGATATTCCCATTCAATAGGTTGAATGGTTCCCAATGGACTCCCAATTAAGTATTTAATTCATCCAGGTGTTTAAGGTCCTTGAGCCTACATCTGTACCCTGAACTGCAGCCAAACTGAACTGTTGGAAGCTCTCTAACCAGACAGCCATATTCACATACACAAAATGTAATAGTGGGGGGAGAAGGCCCAGGTCACAGTCTCAGTTTTGCCTCCACCTAGATGAAAGATCTTGGTCAATCTTACCTTGCTAGCCTAGATTTCCTTATATGTACAGTGGTATGTGTGGTCATCTTGGATAATTAACCACCTTTATCAATTCCATTTTGAAAAGCATGAGATCACATGTGCAAATGGTGAGGTTTGTTTTTTTCAAAGAAAGAGTCTATACACTGAGACTGCCTTAAATACTATTTTTGTCATAAACAAGTTCTCAAGGCCCTCATCATATAGTGTACTTTCTAAATTTTAGATCACAGGTCTAGTAGTCATGACAGCTACACATGCATTAGTTTCCTTCCTTTCACTCTCTCTCACTTCCCTTACTTAATATATTAAATGTCATCACAATTTTCTATCATGCCCAATTTGTGCCAAAGTGCAGATTTTCATACCTGCAGATAGGATTTAAAAGTTCCAGCATTTTAAAGCTTAAGTTCTTATCAAGGCAAATGATGGTAGTCATTTGTGTAAATCTTGTTGAGAGTTTTCTTTAACTTTGGTCTCTAAGTCATAAAAATTAATGTCTATAATTTGCTTTATAGTCCCACAGAGATGGATAGTGAAGGAAAGGGGAAAAATACCTGCTCTATTAGAGAGTATGAACAGAATTGATCATGTGAATAAAAATCCAGAATTATAAAATTATTGCTACTCTTACGCAAAGAAAGGAAGTGGAAAGAAAAAAAGGATTAAACAAATATACCAAGAGAAATATAAACACTACAGAAGACAAGTCTGCTAATAAAAAGACAGAGTACTAAATTATTATGGCTCTAAACTTAACTAAATGATTGTAGTCATTTTTCAACTCCTGTTTACCAAGTCAAATTAGAAAAATAAACTTCCACAATAAGAATAATGGAGACAATGCAAAATAAGTATTGGCAAAGTGCAGGTGGGGAGTGCTTTGAGTCAGTGTGAACATAAACATTTGGTGTGAATGATATGCATTGTGACATAATAAGAAAATTAGCAAACATCTATTGAATTGCTTATAATTGTCTTTAAACAAAGCACTCAAGACACGCCATACGATTAGAGGAAAATAGATGTGGTATCATTCCACAGAGCAGGTAGGAATGGCTGAGCCAGCTATTATAACTCAGAAATTGTACCTTAGCAATATAATGAAACAAATATAATAAGATGAAAAATCTTTAAACAGTTAGAACACAATGGGATCGTAAGCAAAAGATAAGACGGCCTTATGAAGAAAATATCACTTTAGACTGAAGTCATAGATTTTTGCCAACAAATTAGAAAATCAATGGCTGAAGGAAATGAAGTAGATGTTTCATAATTGCAATGCCTTTGGTGAAGCTTGTAACAAAAATCACATAAAATGTTATTTCTTAAATTGGTTTGAATTGGCTTAAAGATGAATATAGTCACCTGAATGGAAAATTGTTTGCCCTATTGTTTGCCCTATCTAGAAATATGCCTAGAAGATGCTGGCAAGGATGAGTACTTATTTATTTCAATGCACCCAAATTGTCCTTCTTCTTTGCAAGGTCTTGATGAAAATGAGGATAGACTTATAAATGCAGGCACTACTCATATGCAAATAGTAGATTCTGTACTTATTTTTAGCCAACTAAGTGATACAGCATCCATTTAAAGAATAAAAAATGTAGAAGAAAATGAAGGAATAAGGTAAAATGAAATATATCTAATATAGGCATAGAGTACAAAATATTGGCTATTTCTGATAATATCTATGTAAATAAATGGAAGTGCAGTTGTTTGGGGTTTTGTTTAACTTTGGTTGAGTTATCATCTGTACACATTTTGGGGTGACTGCATCTCCATGGGAAGTATGCCCTGTGGGCTCAGGTTTGCATGAGAGTTAGAGCCTGTTCCTTCTCTAGATGGAATGACAGCACTGCTACAGATGAACAGAAATGGCTGTCAGCTGAGTGTGGTGGCACATGCTTGTAATCTCAGCTACTTGGGAGGCTGAGGCAGAAGAACCGCTTGAACCTGGGAGGCAGAGGTTGCAGTGAGCCAACATTAGGCCACTGTACTATTCCAGCCTAGGCAACAGAATGATACTCTGTCTCAAAAAAAAAAAAAAAAAAAAAGGCTGTCTAATTAATCTGAATACCCAGAACACTGGAACAAGGGTGTGATAAGGAGTTGGATCACTTTCCTGCCAGCCTAGTAGTAAAACTGAGGCATCTCCCTCCCATCCCTCTGCAAAGATGTTAGTACATTTCACCAGGAGCTCCCTCAGCCAATTCTATCAGGGCTAGGGCATTTTCCCACCATTGCAGTATTGCATATACCGATCTGCTATAACTGTAGCCAGCTCTTACCCACAGTCACTTTCCACTAACATGAGAGCTGAACTGTTCAACCTAGTAGAGAAAAAAACACCTGAGGGAAAAAAAGTGGAAACCACTGGGGAACAAGAAAAGCTTCATGAGATCTCTGCCATCCTAGCCTGACATGGTTTGGATTTGTGTTCTCACCCAAATCTCATGTCACATTGTAATCTCCAATGTTGGAGGAGTGGCCTGGGGTAGGCAATTGGATCATGGGGGTGAATTTCCCACTTGCTGTTCTTGTGATAGTGAGTTTTCATCAGATCTCATTGTTTAAAAGTGTATAGCACCTCCCTTTTCTTTCTCTTCCTGTTGATCCAGCCATGTAAAGTGTACCTGCTTCCCCTCTGCCTTCCGCTATGATTATAAGTTTCCTGAGGCTTCCCCAGTAACGCTTCCTGTACAGCCTGTGGAACTGTGAGCCAATTAAAATTCTTTTTTTATATAAATTACCCACTCTTAGATATTTCTTTACAGCAGTGTAAGAACAGGCTAATACAGAAAATTGGTACCTAGCAGTGGGGCATTGCTATAAAGATACTCAAAAATGTGAAAGCAGATTTGAAACTGGGTAAGAGGCAGTGGTTGGAACAGCTTGGAGGGCTCAGAAGAAGACAAGAAGATGAGGGAAAGCTTGGAACTTCCCAGACACTTGTTGAATAGTTTTGACCAAAATGCTAATAGTGTTACGGACAGAGAAGCCCAGGCTGATGAGGTCTCAGATGGAGATAAGAAACATTGTGAAGTGGAGCAAAGGTCACTTTTGTTACGCATTCACAAAGAACTGGGTGGTATTGTGCCCCTACTCTAGGGATCTGTGAAACTTTGAACTTGAGAAAGATAATGTAAGATATCTGGTAGGAGAAATTTCTAAGCAGTAAAGTGTTCAAGATATAGCCTAGTTGCATTTAAAATCCTATGCTCATATGCGTGAAGAAAGAAATGACCTGAACATGGAACTTCTATTTAAAAGGGAAGCAGAGCATAAAAGTTTGGAAAGTTTGCAGCCTGGCCATATGGTAGAAAAGAAAAATTCATTTTCAGGGGAAGAAATTGAAGCAGTCTGTAAAAATGTACTTACCTAAAAGAAGGAGAAGTACGAATAGCCAAGACAATGGGATAAAGACCCTGAAGGCATTTCAGAGACCTTTGTGGCAGACCCTCCCATCAAAAGCCCAGAGGCCTAAGCAGGGAAGAATAGTTTTATGGGCCAGGCCCAGGGCCCTGCTACCCTGTGCAGCCTTGAGACACTGCTTCCTGCATCCCAGATGCTCCAGCACCATCCATGGCTCGAAGGGGCTCAGGGGCTCAAGCTGCTGCTTTAGAGGGTGCAAGCATCAAGCCTTGTGGGCTTTCACATAGTGTTTAGCCTGTGGGTATGCACAGTGCAAGGGTTAAGGCTTGGGAGCCTCTGCCTAGATTTTAAAGTTATATAGAAAAGCCTGGATGTCCAGGCAAAAGTGTGCTGCAGCGGACGAGTTCTCATGGAGAACTTCTACCAGGGCAGTGCAGAGGGGAAATGTGGGGTTCAGGCTACCACGTAGAGTCCCGACTAGGTCACTGCCTAGTGGAGCTGTGAGAAGAGGGCCACCATCCTCCAGACCCCAGAATGGTAGGTACACTGACAGTTTTCATTGTGCACCTGGAAAAGCTGCAGGCACTCAGCACCAGCCCTTGGGAACAGTCATGGGGCTGAGTTCTGCAAGGCCATGAGGGGAGAGCTGCCTAAAGCCTTGGGAGCCCATCCCTTGCATCATTGTGACCTGGATGCGAGACATGGAATCAAATGAGATTATTTTGGAGCTTTAAAATTTAGTAACTGCCCTGCTGCATTTTGGACTTGCACAGGGCCTGTAGTCTCTTTATTTTGGCTAATTTCTCCCTTTTGGAACGGGAGTATTTACCCAATGCCTGTACTCCAATTGTAACTTGGAAGTAACTACCTCGTATTTATTTTATTTTATTTATTTATTTATTTTATTTTACAGGCTCATAGGTGGAAGGGACTTGCCTTGTCTCACATGAGACTTTGAACTAAGGACTTTTGAGTTAATGCTGAAATGAGTTAAGACTTGTGGTACTGTTGAGAATGAATGACTGTATTTTGCAATGTGAGAAGAATATGAGATTTGGGAGGTGGCAGGGGTGGAATGATATGGTTTGAATTTGTCCAAGCATCCAGGGCCGAAGTTAGGCAATCACATCTCCAAAGGGGGGAAAAAGCCACTCCAATCAAAAATAAATTTAAAAATATTAAGAAATAGTCTATTGGGATGAGATTCTGGCAATATGAAAAAATAGAGCTTTACAACACTCCTAGTGGATCACACTAACTCTCCAGCAATGGATCCAAACCAAAATGAAATCCTTAAAATAACAGGTACATAAATCAAAATATTGATTACAAAGTTGCTCAATGAGATCCAAGAGAAAATTGAAAACCAACATAAATTTTTAAAAAATTAGGATATAAATGAAAAAATTTCTAGAGATAGTAAGAAAGAAAACTTCTGGAAATTAATATATTTAAGAGCCTCAAGACAAAGCTTTCAAAATAACCAATCAGACAAAAATAAAGAAAAAAGAGTTTAAAAAAATGAACAAAGTATCCAAGAAATAAGAGCTTATGCAACATAACCAAACCTAATAATTTAATCATAGGCATTCCTGAGGGAAAAGAAGAAAAAGCAAAAAAATTGGAAAACATATTTGAGGGAATAATTGAGGTTTTACTAGAGATTCAGACATCCAGATACCAAAAGTTCAAAGGACTACTGGAAGGTTCATTGCAAAAAGAATATTACCAAGGCATATAGTAATTAGGCTATACAATCAATGTGAAGGAAAGAATTCTAAGAGCAGTGAGACAAAAACATAAAATAACTTATAAAGCAGAACCTATCAGACTAACAGCAGACTTCTCAGCAGAAATCTTATAAGCCAGAACAAATTGGGATCCTATCTTTAGCTTCCTTAAACAGAATAACTGTCAGCCAAGAATTCTGTATTCTGAAATCTAAGTTTCATAAATGAAGGAGAAATAACATTTTTCCAAAATAAGCAAAAACTGAGGGTACTTGTCACCACTAGACTGATAGATCCAAAAAGAAAAGCTTAAAGGAGTTTTAAACATTAAAACGTAAGGTCAATATGCACCAATATAAAAACACTCAAAAGAGGAAAATTCCCAGGGCTTAAAAAACAATGCAATGGAAAATACAAAGCAACCAGGTAACAATCAACATGATGACTGGAACAGTATCACACATATCATTACTAACTTTGAATGTAAACCCACAGTCAACATCACACTGATTGTGGAAAAGTTGAAAGCATTTCCTCTCAGAACCAGAACAAGACAAGGTTGCCTATTTTCACCACTTCTATTCAACTTAGTACTGAAATTCCTAGCCAGAGCAATCAGGCAAGAGAAAGAAATTAAGGACATCCAAATTAGAAAAGAGGAAGCCAAGCTATCTCTGCTCATAATATGATCTTCTACCCCTCTTAAAAGATTCGGGTTCGGCCGGGCACGGTGGCTCAAGCCTGTAATCCCAGCACTTTGGGAGGCCGAGACGGGCGGATCACGAGGTCAGGAGATCGAGACCATCCTGGCTAACATGGTGAAACCCCGTCTCTACTAAAAAATACAAAAAACTAGCCGGGCGAGGTGGCGGGTGCCTGTAGTCCCAGCTACTCGGGAGGCTGAGGCAGGAGAATGGCGTGAACCCGGGAGGCGGAGCTTGCCGTGAGCTAAGATCCGGCCACTGCACTCCAGCCTGGATGACACAGCGAGACTCCGTCTCAAAAAAAAAAAAAAAAAAAAAAAAGATTCAGGTTCACAAAGCTCAGGACTCCTCAATGGTGACACAAACTCACTGCATGTACAGCTGCACTGGCACCCCTTCATGTTACCTCTGTGGGACTTTGGGTGGGAGTGGAGGGGTGGCTGATGCAAACATGCAGCTCCTGCTACTTGCTGTGCCATGAGTAATAGAGTCCTTTTTCTCTGACCCTGGAGTCTCATATTGTCTGCCAGCCTCTATAAAAAGGTAACAGGCTAGCCTGTTTGTGTGAAAATAGGATAAAATCTCACACCCTTCACAATTCTTGATACACTCACACTTTCTTAATTCTGGTTATTCTAGCTTTGTTTCCATTTTTTGAAAGTGTCATGTTCCTGGCCATACGTCCCTTCTTTATAGAGTGCTCCTTTGCCCTCCTTGCCAAGTTAATACTTATCCATCCTAAAGATCTCAACTCAAGTATCACTTCCTCAGAAAGTCTTCCAGAGCCTTTTCCCCATAAGCATAAGGCACCTACCCACCCCCCACAGTGTACCTTTAACTTATAACATCAATCACGGTGCAATAGGATGATAAACAGAAATTTCCTCATGTTTTCAATTTTCATATGAGGTGCTGAAGTTTAACACAATAGATGATGAATGTCCTATATATTGTAAATCAAAGTGCTAGGCATATAACCTAAGGACTTGCTTAGAATAACCAAAATTGGCTCATTCAACTCCTGCCTATATAAATAAAGCCACGGACTTCATCTAGAAGAAGACGAATATTTATTTGACAGGAATTTGCAGATGAGCTATAGAGAATGTGGGCTGTTTTCCCTGTTCCGTCCTTTTCTTTGCTCTCTGTCTCCAGCCAGGTGAAAGGTCCCCAAGAGAAACTTTCACAGAAATTAGGATTGTTTAAATAGAGGAAATTACTAGCCAGCTCCCTCGTTAGTTGCTTACTTGGCAGTAGAAAGTAGAACTTGCCCCATGCTGCTGCTTAATGGAGCCCATGTGTTCTTGCATAAGCCTTACATGTGTTTTCTGAAGTCAAAGAAAGAAAGTCAAAGATCTGAGCCTGATTCTTCTGGAAAAGCCTGGATGAGAAGTTAGTTGGAGCTGTCCCCGGACCAAAATGGTAAGGGAAGATAGCAACAGAAGAGGCTTGAATGCCTAACATTTGGAAGGGCAAGGATGCATAGTATCTTTCCAAGGGTCAAATGGATATGGTTGAAGTTAGGCAGGCAAGAATGTTAATAAAAGAACTTGCTCCACAGGGCTACCTACTGAACCATGGGGATACAAGAGGAAGTTTACTAGGGAGCAGATGTTATAGAGCAGTCTACCGAGAGGGAAGGAATTAAAAGAAGCATGCTACCAAGGACAAGATAGAGAGGAGAGAGGGGAGCAAGGAGAATGAAAGAGCACATCCCTTCCCCACTGCTGGTCTGGGGAGTCACAGGTCTGGTCCAAGCTGGATAAAGAGAAAAAAAATAACTTTTAACTGATTAAGAGAATAAAGTTTTCACTGAGATTAGTATAGACTTCTTAATACCTGAAAACAGACTTTTAAACATGCCTACATGTTTTTTAAAAAAAGTTTTGAGCAATATAAGGTAAGGTCAAATAGATAAGAAAGAAAGAAATAAAGCATCCCTATTTGCATGTGACATGCTTGCACAGAAAATTTCGAGAAATCTACAAAAAAACTCTTAGAACGAGGTGAGTTTAAAATTATACAGATATCATATGTATTTCAATATACTAAAAATGAAAATGTGGAAAAACTTAAAAACAGTGAGATTTACAAATGATCTAATGAAAATTAAATTCTTAGGTATATACTTAACAAAAGATGTGCAGAATGTGAAAGCTAAATGTATTTAATATAAAATTCTGATTAAATAAATCAGTAATCTAAATCAATGCAGCGATATATTGTGTTTATGGATTGGAAAACTTAACAAAGTAAGGATGTCACTTCTCCCCATATTGATCTATAAGTTTAGTGTAATTCCTATGGAAATCTCAGCAGATTTTTTGGACAATAGACAATGTTGTCTCTATGTAGACATATACAATTTTATTCTAAACTTTATATGGCAAGGCACATGTCATAGGACAGCTAAAACAATCTTGACAAAGAAGAATAACATTGGAGGAATTGCTCTACCTGATATTAAGACTTATTATAAGCTACAGTAATCCAGAGACTGTGGCATCAGCAGACAGACAGACTCGTTGATCAATGAAATAGAACAGAGATTTCAGAAATAGGTTACACAAATATGCTTAGCTGATTTTTGACAAAGATGCAAAAGAAATACAATAGAGGAAAGATAATCCTTTCTCAATAAATGGTGTTGGAGTAATTGGACGTTCATGAAAACAAACTTCAACCTAACCCTCACATCTTGTATAAAAATAAGCTCAAAATGGATCATTGACTTAAAAACTTTTTAGGGGGATATAGGGGATACAAAACCTTCTAGGGCTAGGAAAGAATTCTTAGATTGGACAACAAAAGCACACACACACACAAAAATGCTGGGTGCAGTGGCTCACCAGCTCACACCTATAATCCCAGCACTTTGAGAGGTAGAGGGAGGAGAATTGCTTGAGGCCAGGAGTTCGAGATCAGTCTGGGAAACAGTGAGACTCTGTCTCTACAAAAAATTTAAAACTTTTTAAAAAATTAGCTGGTGGAATGCACCTGTAATCCATGCGCCTCAGGAGACTGAGGTGGAAGGATCACTTGAGCCCAGGAGTTTGAGGCTGTAGTGAGCTATGATCATGCCACTACACTACAGTGTGAGTAACAGGGGGATATTCTGACAGGGGGATATTCTATCTCTAATGATAAAGAAGAAGAGGAGGAAGAAGAAAAAGAAGAAGAGGAGGAGGAGGAGGAAGAAGAAGAAGAAGAAGAGGAGGAGGAGGAGGAGGAGGAGATGATTTATGAATTGACCTCATCAAAATCGAAAAATATTGGAACTCACCAAAATTGAAAAAGTTTTCCTCTGAGAAAGCCCACATGAAGAGGCTGAAAAGAAAAGCTACAGACTGGGAGAAAATGTTTGCAAACCACACATCCAACAAAGGACTAGTATCTAGAACATATAAACTCTCAAAACTTAACAGTAACAAACCAAATGATCTAATTAGAAAATTGGCAAAATACCTAAATAGATATATCCAGGAAGAAGACATAGATGGAAAATAAGCATATGAAAGACATACAACAGTATTAGACACCAGAAAAAATGCAAATTAAGACCACAATGAGATATCACCGCATACTTATCTGATAGCTAAAATTAAAAATAGTGACAGCACTAATTGCTAACAAAGATGAGAAGAAACAAAATTACTTATCCTTTGCTGTAGGAATGTGAAATGGTACAGCTACTCTAGAAACTATTGCAGTTTCTTAAAAAACTAAATATGCATTTACCATACCACTCAGCAACTGCACTCTTAGATATTTATCCCAGATAAATAAAAATTGTGTTCACACAAAACTAGTACACAAATGTTTATTATACTTTAATTTGTAATGGAAAAAAAAACTAGAAATGGTCTTGATGTCTTCCATAGGTGAATGGTGAAGCAATCTGTGGTATATCTGAACTATGAATGTAACTCAGTGTAATGCCTACAGGATACCACTGAATTTCTACCCTGCTCTAATTCTGCTTATCTTTAAGAAAAATTGGAAAAATGTTCCATTTGTAACCAGACCAGCTAAGACTGGTTAAAATCAAGATACCCAGATAGCTGACCAACAACTTCAAAAAGACTCTAGCCTTCATTATTATCTCATTTCCATTCTAAGTGACACTCCAGCAATGCCATAACAGTTGATAACTGCCATGACAACAATCCTCAAAGAAGCGATCAAAGGGCAAAAAGGAAGGTGACACTCTGGTTCCAGAGAAGTTCACTGCTCATTTTCAGAAAATATATGAATATTCCTACCCTGACTTTTAATGTCCAAACCCTTCATTAGAGAAATCCTGTATTTTAGCCCTGTCTCCCTTAACTAGTCCAGAAGTTGATTTGTGAGCCACACTCCTGTGTCTCCATTCCCTTGGCCATGGAGTAAAGCTTGCTCTCTACATGATCCTCACTTTCAGTTTCATGTATTGGCTCTGGGACACTGAACAGGAAAGAGCCCATCTTCTGGGGCTATTGAATTTAGAGGTAACATGAATACTACTCAGCAATAAAAACGAATACACTATTGAAAAGAATCAACTTGGATAGATTTCCATAGAATTATGCTGAGTGAAAAAAGCCAATCCCAAAAGATTACATATTGTACTATTCCATTTACATAATATTTTCAAAATGACAACATTTCTAGAAATGAAGAACAGGTTAGTGGTTTCAAGGGGTTAGGGATGGAGGTGAGAAACAGGGAGGGAGGTATATACTGTTATAAATGAGTGACACACTAAAAAAATCTTTGTGGTGATTAAACTGTTCAGTATCTTGACTGTGGTGGTATATACGTGAACCTATACATATGATAAAATCACATGGAACTAAATACACAAACACACACATATGCACACATGGACACACAAATGAATGTAAGTAAAACTGGAGAAATATGAATAGAATTAGTGGATTTTATAACGTCAATATTCTGGTTGTGATAGTGTTCTGTAGTTTTGTCAAATGTTCCCATTGGGGTAAAGTGGGTAAGGAGTACATGGGCTCTCTCTGTATTTTTTCTTTAAGCTATACATAATTCTAATATTATCTCAATAAAAATTTCAATTAAAGACACATGGGACATGCCAAAGATTCCTTATTTGGGTAAGAAAGGTAATTTACCAAAGTGGATTTAAAGGCAAAAACAAAAAAGAGTAATCACTTCCAGTTTATACCACCTCAGATTTAACCAGTAGCACACGCTCTTGCAACATTACATAATTTTACACTTAGTTTTATGTGTTTTGGTGGATGTTTGTTGCCTTATTTACTGTAAGCCTCTTCATAGCTGGATCATACCTTGATTGCACATTATTTTAGCTCTAAATCCTGACAGTTATTTATTAAGTAATCAAATAGTATTTAATAAATTAACAAAGGAAGTTTTAAAAAATAATGTTAAAGAAACAGAATTTAACAATCATTAATACAATATATTAAGCAGCAATAATGCAAAAAACAGTGCCAGGACAACAGTGAAGTAAGTACTTCCAGGTGTCAGACTGGTCAGAGTTCATGTTCTTCCTCTGGCACGTGTCTCATAGGTGAACAGGCAAGTTACGTGGTTTTCTACGCTTCAAATTCCTCAACTGCAACATGAAGGTATTAATAACATCCATCCTAGAGGGCTGCTATGAGAACTGAGATTTTATAGGTAAAGCATAATAGTTGGAACATAGTAGTTGCTCAATAAACGCTGTTTCCTCTACTAAAATTATTGTTACCACTGCCAAAACTCATGTCACAAAACCAATTGCACCAATTGAGGAACAACAATTGTTACAAAAAGACACTGGCCAGAAGGCAATAGAGAAAATAGTGAAAGAGACGTTTTACATATTTTTCAAAAGTAAAGGTGTTCTGTAAGTGCATTTTTCTAAAGAGAGATAAAATTAATAAACATTAATAAAATGACTTTAAAAATCTCATATTTAAAAGATATACTACATTGTAGGGCCTAAAATATACCTTAACAAATTTTAAAAAGTAAAAATTATACAAGATATGTAAGAACATCCCCCAATAGAATTAAACTAGAAATCAGTAATAGAAAGCTGAAAAATCACCCAAATATCTGGGCATTAAAAAACACAATTCCAAATGACCCATGGGCTAGAGAATAAGCAAAAAGAGAAATATAAAAAAATTTGTAACTAAAAGGAAATGAAAACACAGCTCATCAAAAACTGGGATGCAGTGAAAGCAGAGCCTAAAGCGAAATTTATAACATCCAATGCATATATTAGAATGAAAGAAAGACCTAAAATTAATAATCTAAGCTTCAAGCCTAGAAAACTAGAGAAGAAAGAATATAAGCCCAAAGCAAACAGAAGAAAAGAAATAATAAAAAGTAGGAGCAATGAAATTGAAAACAGGAAAACAGTAGAGAACATCAATAAAACCAAAAGGTGGTTCTGTGAGAGCAATATAATGAATAAGCCTCTAGTCTTAATCAGAAAAAAGGAGGAAAGATACAAATTTATCAATATCAGAGATGAAAGAAAGACATCACTACTGATACCACGGATATTAAAAGGAAAATAGAGAAATATTATGATCAACTTTACGTTCACAAATTTCATAACTTAGATGACATGTAACTATTCCTTGAAAAATACAAATTATTAAAACTCAAACAGATTAAATAGAAAATCTGAATAGGCCTCTATCTATTAAATAAATTGAATCAATAATCGATAACCTTCCAAAAAAAAAAGGAAAACAAGCCCAGATGGTTTCACTTGTGAATTCTATGAAACATTTAATCAATTTTATCAATATATGATACCAGTTCTCCACAATATCTTTCAGAACATCAGAATGGATAGAACACTTCCCAACTTACTCTATGAGACTAGTACTACTGCAGTACAAAAATAGTTTAAAAGCATTACAAGAAAGGAAACCTAAAAACCAATATCTCTCATGAATAGATACAAAAATCCTCAACAGAATATTAGCAAATAAAATCTAATGACATATAAAAAGAATTAAACCATGACCAAGCGTAAATATGCAAGGCTGGTTCAACATTCAAAAATCAATTGATGTAATCTGCCACAATGGACAAAAATAGAAAAATAATATATCAGTATAGAGACAAAGAATTTGATGAAGTCCAACACCCATTCATGATAAGATCCCTCAGCAAACTAAGAATAAGAGAAACTTTCTCATCCTGATAAAAAAATTTATTAAAAACCTATAGCTAATATCATACTTAATGGTGCATATTTTCCCCTAAGAAGGGGAACAAAGCAATGATATCCTCTCTTCCCTATCCTACTTTATATAACACTGGAAGTCCTAGCTAGTGTAATAAGACAAGAAAAGAAGACAAATAGTAACCGATTTTAAAGGAGGAAATAAACCTGCTCTTATTCTCAGATGACATGATTGTCTATGTACAGAAACCCAAATACACAAAAGGACTCCTGAGACTAATAAGCAAGTTTAGCAAGGTCACAAGAAACAGCATTAATACACAAAAGCTAATTGCTTCCGTGTGTATCAGCAGTGACCAACTGGAATTGGAACTTTAAAAAAATATACATTATTTACAATGGCACCAAAAAAATGAAATACAGCTGTCCACTGGTGTATATAGGGGGATGGTTCCAGGATCACCATGGATACCAAAATCCATGTATACCCAAGTCTTGCCATTTTCCCTGTGGAACCTGGTAATGCAAAAATTCAGCCCTTTATATATGCAGACTTCATGCCTCGTGAATACTGATCTGCGTCTGGTTGGGAAAACTGAATATAAGTGGACCTGTGCAGTTCAAACTCGTGTTGTTCAAGGGTTAACTGTACTTAGGTTTAAATTTAACACATATACAGGGTCTATATGTGGAAAATTATAAATTATAAATTTTTTGAGAGAATATAAATCTGCTATACTATTTCACTCTTCTGTACTCACCAATTTAGTTTCTCTACTTCCTTTCTCTTTGTTCACACTTCCAAGTGTCAGCCCTTCTATGAAACACTTGATGAAATTTCAGGCCATTCTATAGAATTGACCACTCCTGCTTTTGTGCCCCACTGAACCCAGTGTATGTTTCTATCATGGCATATAAATTATTGAATGCACTTAGTTGTTTAAATATATTTATCATTTTACTAGTTGATGAATTATTTTAAAAATGTATTTTTTACTTAAGATAATCATTTTATTTTATTTTTCAATTGACAAATAAAAATTATGTATATTTTGATGTACAACACAATGTTTTGAAATATGTATATATTGTGAAATGCCTAAATCAAGCTAATTAACATATTACCTCACATATTTATCATTTTTGTTGTGAGAACACTTAAAATCTACTCTCTTTGCAATTTTCAAGTATATAATACATTGTTAACCATAGTTACCATATTGCACTATAGATCTCTTGAAGTTATTCCTCCTGTCTAATTGACATATTGTACCCCTTGACCAACATCTTTGCAACTCCAGTGGTTCCCCACACCAGCCCCAGATAAACACCGTTCTACTCTATGCTTCCATTAGTTTGACTTTTTGGAATTCTACATATAAGTGAGATCGTGCAGTATTTGTCTTTCTGTGCCTGGCTCATTTCACTTAATGTAATGTTCTCTAGGCGAATTCATGTTGTCACAAATGACAGGATTTTATTCTCTTTTAAGGTTGAATAGTATTCCATAGTGGATATGTGCCACATTTTCTTTATGTATCCTTTGTTGATGAACACCTAAGTTGATTCCATATCTCTGCTATTAGAAATAGTGTTGCAATTAATACAGGAGTGAAGGCATCTCTTTGATACACTGATTTCATTTCCTTTGGCTATACATACTCAGTAGTGGGATTGATGGATTATGTAGTAGCACTATTTTTAACTTTGAGAAAATTCCATACTATTTCCCATAATGGTTATACTAATTTACATTTTTATTTTCACTAACAGTGCACAAGAGTTCTCTCTTCCACACATCCTCTCTTTTCTCCACAAGCGTTATAATTTTACTTGTAAACAGAATTATACAGAAATTTTAAATTCTGATGAAAGAAAATCTAAATACATATTTTCCATGTTCATAAAGTAGAAAACTTAATATTGTTTAGATGATAATACTGCATAAACAATCTATAGATTTCATGAAAACCCTATTAAAATCCAAGCAACTTATTTTGTAGGTGTTAACAAAATGATTTAAAGTTTATATGGAAATGTGAAAGACCTAGAATAGCCAACACAATATTGAAGAACAACAGTGAAGGATGCACCCTTGCTGATTTCAGGTCTTACCATAAAACTACAGTATTCAAGACAATGAGGTATTGACTAAACAATAGACATAAGCTACTGGAACACAACAGCTCAGAAAGAGACTCACACAAATATAGTCAACTGCTATTTGTAAAAGGAGCAAAGGCAGTGCCGTGGAGAAAAGGATCATCTGTTCAACAAATGGTGCTGGAGAAATTGGATGTCCATAGGCAAAAAAAAAAAAGAGAGAGAGAGAGAAACATAAAATAAAACACCTAGACACCAATTCAAAATGAATTTACATGTTACGTGTAAAATGCAAAACCATACAATTCCTAGAAAAGAGCAAAGCAGAAAATCTATATGAACTTGTGTTTGTTGATGAGTTTTTAGACGCAATACTAAAAGTATAATCCATTAAAAACTTGGTAAGTTGTACTTTATTAAAAATAAAACCATGTGCTCTCTGGAAGACACAGTTAAGAGAATGAATAGGCAAGCTACAGACTGGAAGAAAATATTTGTAAAATACATATCTGACAAGGAACTTATATCCAAAATATACAAAGAAATCTTAAAACTCAACAATAAAGAAACTACCCAATTTTTAAAAATGGACAAGAGCAGATATCTCACCAATAAAGATATACAGAAGGCAGGTGACCCTATGAAAAGGTTCTCAACATCATTTTGTTAGTGAATTTCAAATTCAAACATTTGTAACTTTACAATGGAGAAACCTGACAAACACTACCTCAGCCACATAATCAAAGTCAACATCAATAATAATGTCGGATTGAAAGCATGTATTCTAACCCAGGTCCAATCACAAGAAAACACCAAATAAATCCCAAATGAAGACACTCTACCAAATACCTAACCAGTACTTCTCAAAACTGTCAAGGCCATCAAAATCAAGGAGTCTAAACATTTGTCAGCCAAGAGGAACCTGAAGAGTCATGTCAAATAAATGTAGTGTTGAACCCTGAACAGATCTTGGAATAGAAAAAGGAACATTCGGTAAAAACTAAGGAAATCTAAATAACGTATGGACTTCAGTAAACAATAATATGTTGATATTATTAACTGCAGCAAATGTACTGTACTAATGTTAGATGCTAATAATGGAGGAACTGGGTGTGGGATACATGGGAATTCTCTGTACCATCTTCACAATTTTCCTGTAAATTTAAAACTGTTCTTTAAAAAGTTTTCCTCAAAGGCTTGTTGGATGGATATGGAGTTTTTGTTTTATAAGATGAAGAGTTCTAGAATCCTGTTTTGCAACAATGTGGATATGCTCAACCCTACTGATTTACACACTGAAAAATAGTTGAAATGGTAAATTTTCTGTTATTTTCCTCCACAACTAAAAATAAAACATTTTTTAAAGTCTCATTTTTACTTTTAGCAAACATGAGTTTCTCAGTCTCTTCAATTAGCTTAACATTAAATACTAATTATTATTATAACATACTAATTATCAGTATACCTTATGGCATCAATAAAATGCTTTATGTATGTAGGCACTGTGCTAAGTGTTTCACAAAAACTTGATGGAAGCTTTACAACAACTCCATTAGGTGAGTACTATTATTATGTTTCCCATGTTACAAGAGGTAACTATGAAGCTCAAAGAATTGAAGTGAATTGCTGTGGTCACATTGCTAGTAAGTGGTTCTAATTCCCAGAGCAATCTGCCTCCAACACTCCATATTCACAACTACTTTGTTATATTAGCAAATTTCCCTTGCAGCAGGAAGGTATCAGAACCCCAAGGTATTAAGACAAAAAAATCCAACAACAAATACATTTAAAAAAACACAGGAGCGAACAAACAAATAAATGCTAAGCTAGCAGAGCAGCCAGTCACTTAAGTCAAGTGGCTTTCTGTTTCTGCGCATTTCCCATAGCAGCTTTATACCATTTTATAGATGGCTAGTCTCCAATTGGAATCCCATTACCATCAATATTGGCTGTTGTGATGTAATCTATGCTCCCTACCACTCACTAATACTCATTTATGAAAACTGGGAGGAAAAAATATGCCATACTTTACAGACCCCAAAACTCCTAAAGGTTGCACATTTCGACAAAAGTTGTATTTGCAGAAAAATTCAACTCCAAAAATCCATCATAAATGTCAATTCTTTTAGAGGGAGGAAGAATCTTTGAATAAAGAAGGGAAGCAATGTTGCTAAAGAACAGGTTAATCTTTCATTTTGTTAAAAGAAAAGAAAAGAAAAAAGACCTGCATGTTGCCCATCTGTTTAACTATGAAGCCCCTTGCACATGTCAGGCATGGGCTGTGACTGATGGAAAAGCAATCTCTCTGTTTGCGAAATCTCACATTTCTCTCCTGGAATTTAAAAAAGGCAGAAAGCTCGTATGAGGCTAAACTGGATAGTTCCTTGGAAATTAAACTTGGAGAACTTTAAGGAAAAATATTCCAAGCTCCATCTGATCTAAAAATCAGCACCAATGCTTACCTTTAATGTGGAAAATCATAAATAGCCAGAATAGATCCCTGTTCAGGATGGAGCAGGCCACGTGAATGGAATGTGGAAAATACATAAATAACTTTGAATTGAAAATGTGAATACATTTGCTAACTTTGAAAGTGCTATGAAATGTTAAACCAGGGTTCAAACTCTATGACTTTCCCCTCCATTAACTTTCACTAATTTCAATTCCAAAGACTCTTACATAAAAGGAAGGCATAATCTCTATTATTAGTGTTCAAGTTTTATAAATATTAGTTTTAACTTATTGGTTATGTTGAGTCTTCTCTATTCTTACTAGCATTTTATCCTTTGACTTTCCTAGAACTGAGAGAAGTGTGTTATAATCTCCTACTATTAGTATGTCTCTGTCTATTTCTAGTCTCTAGCAGTTTCTGCTTTTTGAAAGTCATTTCTGTCTTACTGGAAGAAAAGATAACTTTTGAACCATCTTTGTGAATTTCTGACTGTAGTATTATAAAATATCCTTCTTTATCTGTTTTAATATTTTTGGCCTTAATTTAAACTCCCCTGTAAGAAGACCCCTGATTTTTTTAAAATTTGCAATTGCCTATTCTTTTATTTTTAACCTTCAAAATAACTTAATTTTAGGTATATCCCTTTTAAATATTATAGAGCAAGTATTTTCTTCTTTGGGCACTCTGAAAATCTTTTCTTTTCTCTTTGTAATAAGTAAGGTAAGCCTAGTTGCATTTGCTGATATGATCCATGTGTTTGGTCTCTGTTCTGTCATATGTTTTATGATATTTTTTATTGAATATAGAAAGTTGTTTGCTATGTGGTCCTTGTTCTTGCCTCCTTCTTTTTTAAGAGGCATACTAAAGTATTTGATAGTAAAATGATATTTTACCATTTTACTACAATTTACTTTAAAATATTTCAGCCATAAAAAGTGGTGTTTGCAGGGGGACACATAAAATAAATACAGTAAAATATTAGTGGTTATTCAAGCTGGGTATTGGGGTTCATTGTAGTTCCTTCTTTTATGTATGTTTGGAAAATTTTGTTTTTAAAAGTGCCTTGCTTTTTAAACAGTTACAAAAAAGAATTTCATCTGTTTCGTCTATTATACAAAGTCTGAATTTTTTTAAATTTGCTTTCACAATAAGCCAAGTTATATCTTCATGAACACAGACCTGAAATAATTAACACTTAAGAGCTTCATGAAAAGAAGTGTTAGTCTCTAAATCAAATAAAGACCCTCTCTATTGCCTCAAGCTCTGTTCTAAATTATACATACTGTAAATGAGCACAGCTTCTTTTAAACTTATAAGAAACAATTTTGTCTTTGTGAGAGTTTTATAACTACATCCAACAGCCTATAAAAAGCCTGTCTTGATGTGGTTCCCATGGTGACAGGACATAATATATGTGTCCATTAAATTTGGAAATGTAATGAAGTGTAATAAAAATCTACTTCAGAAAAATACACTTCTCAGCATATTTTTATTAATTAAAATATTACATTGAGCATTTTTCATGTCTGCATGCCTTACAGCAAATAAAAGCTTTGCCACAGATTAACTGTGACTCTTGAGTTCCATCCAATATTAATTGGTACAAACTAGGAAAGGCATTTTTGCAGAGAAAATATTTTGACTGGTGGCCCAGAGTGATTAATGAGTAAACAGTAATGCTTCCTGAACTGTGCATATACCATTTCAAATGCCACCAGCAAGACTGATTTTGATATTTGTGTCCACAGGGACAGGAACAGAAGAGAAACTGGATGTCTTCCATTTTTGTGGAAGAAGAGAAGTTCCTTATTGGTGATTCCCTACCCCAGCCCTGCTGAGAATGTGAGACCATTTTGCCTGTTGGGGAGGCATAGTATCATAAAAGCAGTTTAAGCAAACCTCATAAAAGCTCAGCTATCAACAAAAGCAAAAACCAGCTCAGTACATCATTGGAAACACATCAGTTTCAAAAAACAAAAAAAGTGAGGGATGGAGAGAAAACCAAGGAGTAATGGGCTAAATCACTCTCACATTCCACTTTGAATAGTTAAAATTCTAACCAGAGTAAGAGGAGAGAAGAGCATCTTATTTCAGAATGGTTATCTTCAAGTGAAGAATAGAAAATTCTCAAGTATATTCAAATATATTATCTGTGCCTGTCCTCCCAAATTAAGAATATCTGAATGAGTTTGATATATTTGAAATCACATGAAAAATGTAAGTGGGGAAAGAGTGCATAGTTTCTTACCCACTCCAAAAATCAAGACGAGCATGAATTTCCTCTCACATATTAAATTATTCTGAGAGATATTTATATTTTGAATGATTGTGCCATACTGCAAAGCAGTAACTGTAAGAGTCTTCACTGTCTTGTTTGTTGTTCCATGAAGAACCTGACCAATTAAACCACATTGAGTGACTACTCAACTGAACAACAATGTGCTAGACTTACAGGATTATAAACCCTCCCAAAAATACTTTTTAATACTCGTACAGCATTCCTATTACTTAACCACACCTCAGGACGCTCATCACATTTTTAGAATTATGGAAAATACCTGAAAATCCACTGCTCCCACTGACATAGTGCCATGCTCAAAAATGAAAAGATATGCTTGAGCATGGTGTGTATACTAGACCCATCATTCAGGGCAGAATATCAACATTATATTACTACTTAATAGTATAGATTTGCCTTGCAGTTGCAGTGAAAAAGTAATCAATGGCATCTCACAAATATTTGGAAGCTGCCCAAAGCAAACGTTTCTTCCTTACTGGCTCAGAAGGCTTTTTGAAAATAGGGAACTCTAGGAGTGCACATATTTCGAGGCAAAAATAGAAAGCAAGAGAAGTGAGGAAACCAAAAGCCTTCCAAATCTGGAGGTTCCTGGGGTGCTGAGCTCAGATCTTGCCAGCAGCTCCTTCTCATTTGGTGAGGTGGGGATTTATAAGCACACTCCTTTTACCAAGTGGAGTGTTTCTGTATCAAAATACATAAGAGGAATCTTTAAGAGTTAGCACTCTAGTCAGGATTCCTTGATTTTTAACACATACACTCCAGCATCTGTCTGTCGCAGGGTTTCTCAGGTACACTGCTAGCTCCGGATCCTTCATTTCACATTGAAGCACTTATCAGACTCTCTCTAATGATCTCCTCTTCCATGCCTCTGGCCCGCCCATTGGACTGTGAGCCCCTTGATGGAAGGAAATGAATCTTGCTATTTTCAGCACTTCACCCTTAGTGACTACTTAACACAGAAATGTTGACTTATGTGGATGGAAAAAGTCTAGATCTATTTGTAAACTACTATATACATATGAGCACTGATTCTGTCAAATATGTAATGGCACCCTTCATCTTTTGCAACTCAAGATCACATTATCTGGATAGTAGACACACAAGGTTGTATTTCTTTGTTCTCTGCCCTTTTCTGACTATCCAAAGTATTACTGAATTGTTGAAGTGTGAATACAGAAAAAGAGAATTATATATAGTGTATGTGTGTGTATATATGTATGTGTGTGTATATATGTGTGTGTGTATATACATATATATATATATAATATATATATATATATATATATATATATATCCTGAGTCACTGCCTCTACCTAATTTTACCCATTTATTTATTTATTCATTTTTTTGAACATCTATGAAGTGTTAGGCTTTATCTTAGACGTTGGGCAAGAAGTAGTGAACAAAGTAGAAATGCCCTTTTCACTCAAGAAGCTTACATTCTGCTGTGCTTGAGAAAAGACAATAAACCAGTAGACAGATAAAGGTACCAGGTAATCTCAGGTTGTAAAACATGCATATAAACAAAGCAAACCATATGATATAATAGCGTGACTAGAAGAAGCGAGAGGTTGTGTTAATAAGTGGCAAGAAAGGCCTCTTTGAGGGGTGGCTCTGATCATGGTAAATTGAGAAGAGAGATAGCTGATGAGACAGAGTGGATTGGGGTAAGATCATGGAGGGCTATATAGGTTGCTACAGGAGTTCAGATTTTACTCCAGGGCCACAAGAAGACGTTGGATATTATAAGCAGGGAAGTGGCAAGACCTTATTCTTAGGAAACACTACTCTGGTTATTGGGTAGACAATGGAACATGGCCTGCCACAGGTCAAGTCAGGGATCCTACAGGAAGACTGAGCCACATTTACTCCAGGGTTCTCAGTCAGGGGCAATTTTGCCTCCCAAAGGACATCTGACAATTACTAGGACCATTTTTGGTTGTCACAACTAGGGAAGAGGGGTGCTACTGGCATCTAGTGGGCACACCCCATAGATGCTGCCAAACGTCCTACAATGCACATTCATTCAGTGATGCCATGACTGAGAAACCTTGATTTACTCTACACATATTTGCTCTTTGGCTTCTGGGAAGTATGGTAGGAGCAACAGAAAAAAAAAAAGTTAAATAAATTCTAAGGGGTGTGTGTTCATATGACATAAAGCAATAAACTAGGGAAAAACAAAGAACACAGAGGAAGCCATAAAGCTAGACTTACGGTCACCCCAAACAAGGAGTCATCTACTAGTGTCATCTCTTGTATCAAAAGCAAAGAGGCCTTGCTCTAGAGACTAGCTGAAGTCTGTTTAAATTTTTATTGCATCCTCAGCATTGTGACCCCCATAGCTGAAGAATACAGAATTATTTTTTTATTTTCCTTTTGTTAAATTAAATAGCACTTGATTTAGATTACTTTGTAGAAACATTGAGAAATAGTTCACAAATAGCACATCTTGGCCTTAAAAGTGTCTTCCTTTCAATAAGTTAATAATTTGCTTTCAGACATGTGAATCTTTTATTAATTAGTGATTGAGATAGAAAATATTCTTTGTTGTGACATCTGGAACTTTTCTATCAATATGTCTAGAAACAGAGACAGTAACCCACAATGGACACCAAAGTCAGATAGCTTGATCTAGGGTAAGCTCATGAAGAGACTGATGCACCAGGATTCCCCCAGCAGATGATTATGCTAGTCTTAGAGAAGGTTTCACACTCAAAGGGAACCCCTGGGATGCTGCTATTATTCTTTGAAGGACACTTGACTTTTGCTGAACATCTGCCTTGCTTAATGTATGTACCCTACTAAACGTGTGCACCTGAACTGAATGCTAACCAAGGAAAAAAAATGAGCAAGAAACCATTTTGGAAACCCCAGGACCTCTGCTAGTAAGCTAAAATACAACTTGGATCCAAAAAACAAAAGCTTCACTAAAGGATTTTAGGGGTTTCCTATCAAAGGGAAGTTTAAGTTTATATTTCCTGAACAGCCACATCCATGAGAAGCAATAAAAGAATTAATAATGGAAAAACAAGATTACATATTTATATAAGAATATGAAAGTTACACATACTAGAATAAAATAATTCTAACATGAGGCAATATATAGGCAGATAAATATATTCCTTAGCGAAAATGCACGTTATACCGGTGAGAGTTGTAAGACAGGTTCCTTCATACACTGATGGAAATTGGGGTTTATAAATTACTAAAAGCACAAAATTGTTTGTTTCATTATGATCCAAATTCTCTTTAAAAAGTACACACACACACACAACACACACACACACATGTATACCTACATATATATATACCCTGACTTAGGCCTAGAAAAAGGCCGAGGAGGAAAATACACACAATTACTTACAATGGTGATCTTTGGGTGGTAGATTTGTGCATTGTTTTTGTGTCCTTTGTTTCTTTATTTTTCAGATCTTCTACAATACCAGTTACTTAAATACAATAAATATTTATCAATGCTGTAATCAAAAAGAGCTATATTTTTAAGTGGAAAGACAACTGATACATTAGAAAGGTAAGTCACTATTCTTTTTGGTGGCATTTCCCACTGGCCTTTACTTCATTTCTCTATTGGATCTCTTGAGTGTGTATGGGATCAATCAATTAATTTAGTTTAACAAACATTTGTTGGCTGGACATGGTGGCTCGCACCTGTAATCCCAATACTTTGGGAGGCCAAGGCAGGAGGATCACTTGAGCTCAGGGGTTCAAGAGCAGCCTGGGCAACCTAGTGAAACCCCATCTCTACCAAAATACAAAAGTTAGCCAGATGTGGTGGCACACACCTGTAGTCCCAGCTACTTGGGAGGCGAAGGTGGGAGGATCACTGGAGCCTGGGAGGTTGAGGCTGCAATGAACCTTGATCACCCCACTGCACTCCAGCCTAGGTGACAGAGTGAGACCATATCTAAAAAAAAAAAAAAAATTAAAGTAATAAAAATAATAAAAGAATAAACACTTGTTGATGCCCTATTAGGTGTCTGCCTAATTTGGGGAGACATAGATGAATAGTATACCTCTTACTATTAAAGATATTATAGTGTTAGATATTTAATATAAAAATAATACAGTGAAGATACAACTAAAGAAACCTTTTGAGTAGTTGGAGCCAGTGCCGTAAAGGAAGTAAGTGGACATAGGTCATCACAGGAGCAAAGATAGGAGTGCCTTCCCCAACCTGGGAGAGATCAGAAGGAGCAGTTAAAGCCATAAGCGGAAAACAAGGAATGTACAGGATTCCAGAAGCCAAGGGAAGAAAATGGGAGGAGACGGCCAAGTTGTCAGGCTGCCAAAAAATTGAGTAAGACAACACCTGAGATGTGAAGTCAACAGACAGCCTGGGTCGCTTTGCTTTGGGGTGTGTATTCTTGTCACATCTTCATCTCTACACAAGGAGAAATGATAAATGGCATGTCTATGGCCTCCTTCAGCCTCAAGGTTAATTTACCATCACTCAATCTAACTCTCATTTGTGAGTGAACCTCCTTTCTCTTGGTTATACCTTCACAACCTCAATCACTCCATTCAACATTCTTTCCACATCTCATAACTTCCAGCTTTCTTCCCAAAGAAACACATCCCATGATGCTTAAGAGATTTAAAGACATTTGAAGACAGGGAGCTTATAATTTAAGCTGCACAAGAGGGTCAATTCAAAGGGGAGTTAAGTAACTGGTAAATGGTAACTTTTGAGCAAGATTGGTAGTCCTTCCCTGCTTTTTATCAATTTGGGCACTAAAGATGGATGTTCTTACTGCCAAGTTCTTTGCATTAATAAACACTGGGTCCAAAGGGAGTAGCCCAGAGCAGAACCTCATTTCCAGTGGGGTTCATTTCAACATATACTTTACTCAACAGCTATACCAATGTAAAAATTACCGATGTAAGACCATATGACCAAGAACAGCTTAGTCCATGTTTGTGGTTTAATGTCATAGATAAGCAATGCAAGTGGGAATTTTTTTTATTTATTTATTTAGAGACAGAGCCTTGCTCTGTCGCCCAGGCTGGAGTGCAGGGGTGCAATCTCAGCTCACTGCAACCTCCGCCTCCCAGATTCAATTGATTCTCCTGCCTCAGCCTCCCAAGTAGCTGGGATTACAGGCACCTGCCACCACACCTGGCTAATTTTTGTGTTTTTAGTAGAGATGGTGTTTTCACCATGGTGGCCAGACTGGTCTTGAACCCCTGACCTCAGGTGATCTACCCACTTTGGCCTCCAAAAGTGTTGCAATTACAGGTGTGAGCCACCGTACCTGGCCGGAATTTTATTCTGAAAACACAGAGATAAGAAGTAACTCAGCAAAATATAAATCTGCTAGTGAATGTGTGAGCCAAAGAATGCTAATTTTATGGGATTATAATAGCTGTTATAAAAAATGAAAACTCTGATTAAAAATTCTGGGAAATACTGGGTGAGAAATGTTTTTACCATTGTCTTTTATGTGTGTGCATGTGAGACAGGGTCTCACTGTCACTCAGGCTGGAGTGCAGTAGTGGTAAGAGGCTTGCACCACCGTGCCTGGCTAATATTTTTTTTCTAATTTTTTATAAGGACAAGGTCTTGCTATATTGCCCAGGCAGGTCTCAAACTCCTGGGATCAAGCAACCCTCCTGCTTCAGTCTCCCCAAAATGCTGGAATTACAGGTGTGAGATCCCATACCTGGCCTACCATGATCTTTAATATGTCCAGGTGAATTAGATTTCTCCAAAAGGATGATAAGATATGTAACACTTTTCAAGTTTATTGGACCACAGAATCTCTTGCATAGAGTAATTTTCAGGTCTAGGGGTTTCTTTAGAGAGCATAGCTTTAAAAATCATCAAAGGATATTAGAAGAAATTGCTAATTTTGGTTAGATGAGATTTTAGAACAGCTGTCTTCAACTGTGGCTGCATATTAGAATTACCTAAAACAACTTAAAATCCCAATCCCAAACCATACCTCAGACCAATTAAATCAGAATGCCTGAGGCTAGGACACAAACCTCAGCATCTTTTAAGCTCCCGGGGGTTCCAATGGGCAGTATAATTGCAAGCCAGTGCCATTGAGTCGCCCACCAATGCAGGAAGCTCTTTTTCAGGATCCTTGATATCTTGTGCTAGTTCTTCAATTATGGGGAACCTTGATGCTCCCATGAGACAGTAAAACATTCCTCTGCTATGTTTAACACAAAATGAAGCACTTTGTGTCTGAGATTGCATTTATCTCAGTAATATCTTATATTGCTAAAATTGTAGAGCACACGCTACATTCCTATCTTCCATCAAAAAATAAATGGCCAATATTTTTTCCTTAGTTGTTTGAACATAGTGTTCCCTATAAAATTCACACATAGAGAACAAAGCAGGCTTCAAATTTATTAATAAAGTTCTAGCAGCAAATATTGAAAAGTAGATATCTAGACAGAGAGTGCAGAATATTAACTGTGACATGTAATATTTAAGGGCAGAAAATTTTTATTAATATTTATATACCTAATATGTACAATCTAGAAATCTAAATAGCAGAGATGGTTTTTGCATTATGCAGACATAGGCCTAGTAAATCTAACCAGCCTCCTGGGTACAAAGGAAGACTATCTTAAAGGTAGAAACTGACACCAAAGATTTTGCCAATCTGCATTTGCAGGCGCTTTAATTAACTTTACTTACAGTTCTCCCAAGTAGTGCTTTGCTTCTTGGTAAATTCTTTGGAATCCATGTTCTATTGTAACGCACTGCTTTCAGTTGAATAGTTAAAATTAAAAGATTTGAATTCCAGCAACTCTAGTCATACAACCAACCAGTCAAAATTAACCAACCTAGAAAAGACAAAGCACTGATTGAATCCACCAAAACCAATTTCTCAAGTGACACCTCAAAAAGCAGTGTTCGGGCAGGTCGCGGTGGCTCACGCCTGTAATCCCAGCACTTTGGGAGCCCGAGGCGGGCGGATCACGAGGTCAGGAGATCGAGACCACCCTGGCTAACACAGTGAAACGCCGTCTCTACTAAAAATACAAAAAAATTAGCCGGGCGTAGTGGCGGGCGCCTGTAGTCCCAGCTACTCGGGAGGCTGAGGCAGGAGAATGGCGTGAACCCGGGAGGCGGAGCTTGCAGTGAGCGGAGATCACGCCACTGCACTCCAGCCTGGACAACAGAGCGAGACTCCGTCTCAAAAAAAAAAAAAAAAAAAAAAAAAGCAGTGTTCGGCTGGGCACGGTGGCTCATGCCTGTAATCCCAGCACTTTGAGAAGCCGAGGCGGGTGGTCACTTGAGATCAGGAGTTCGAGACCAGCCTGACCAACATGGCAAAACTCTGTCTCTACTAAAAATACAAAAAGTAGCTGGGCATGGTGGTGCATGCCTGTAACCCCAGCTACTTGGGAGGCTGAAGCAGGAGAATCAGAGGTGGAGGTGGCAGTGAACTGAGATCGCGCCATTTCTCTCCAGCCTGAGCAGCAGAGTGAGACTCTGTCTCAAAAAAAAAAAAAAAAAAAAAAGCAATGTTCATGATTTGCAGTGATTTGATATGTTATAGGTCATCTTGTTAAAATGCATAATAATTTAATCTGTTGCTACTCATGGATTTCATGTAAAATTCTCGTCAAACAAACAAAAATACTCAGTGCTTTATCTTTAAAATTGAAAAGGCTTATGACAAGGTAGTTGCATTGTTTATCTGAATTATAAAACTGAGCCCAATTTCAACCTGACTTTCTAAAATCAGCTATCTGATCTTACAGTCACCAATCTTTACTTCCTTTGTAATTCAATTTCCTTTATTATTTGCATTGCTAATGACAGTTTTGATTAAGGAATTAGGGATAGAAATGATAATGTTGTATAATTAAGTATGCAGATTTGGAGATTTTTGCCTTTAAATGCAGTGTATTCAAAGAGCCAGATCTTGGCACTAGGTAATTTGTCAAATTATGTATTATATTATCAACATATTGGGATAGTCGAGGAGCTAAGAATTTTAGGATTATCCCCTGACCAATGGCTGGTGATACATAAATATAGCAAATGAATCTAAGATCTTAAAAATAAAACTTATTGAATTAGGTATTAGGTTTAATAGCCCCAAAAAAATCACTGAAAGAAAAATATTGCAAATTACATTGCCTGATTTCAATATAGCAATTCATCGAATTTTATCTCTCTAGGAAAAATAAATATTGCAATTATTTATCATGACAAATTTGAATCTAATTTAAATGATACTCCTACACAAAACTGATAGTTTCTATAAGAATGGAATAATAACATAGTCTGTTGTTTCTAACACAGTTGGTCAGATATTTTGAAACTTTGAAACATAAAAACGGCCTTAGGGAATGTTTGGCATTTATGCTAAAGAAGAGGAAACACAGAGAAAGAAGCTGAGAGGACAGGGGAAATCTGCTGCTGTGTTTACTTTTGTGGTTGGGCTGCTGTCCTTGCAGAAGAGGGACTAGACCTACTCTGATGTTCCTGAAGATTAGAGACCGTATACAGATAAATTGTAGAACAACATAAGGAAATATTTTCTAGTAGCAAAAATTATTTCAAGATGGACAGCCTCCAAAAGGAAGTGAGCCTCTCATTAAGACAATCAATCCCAGGCTTTATAACCACAGCAAGAATATTGAAGAAGACATCTGGCATCAGAACTAGAGCTCAATTGGCTTACTTTTTAAGTTTGTTTCTACCCTGAGAGCCTACAATTGTATGTGATTAACTACAGTTAATTGGGGCTTGTTAAAAAACAAGGGATTTAGTTTACATAAATCATTTGAAATATCAGAACTCAAAATCAGTCTAAAATAAAAACTTTCAACCCAAGGAGCAGCCACTAAGAGACACAAAAAAATGTAAAAAATATTTTTTTCTTTTTTTTAATTTTTTTTTTGAGACAGAGTCTAACTGTGTCACCCAGGCTGGAGTGCAGTGGCGCAATCTTGGCTCACTGCAACTTCCACCTCCTGGATTCAAGCAATTCTCCTGCCTCAGCCTCCCAAGTCACTGGGACTACAGGCATGTAACACCATGCTTAGCTGATTTTTTGTATTTTTAGTAGAGACGGCGTTTCACCGTGTTAGCCAGGATGGTCTTAATCTCGTGACCTACCTCCGCCTCCCAAAGTGCTGGGATTACAGGCGTGAGTCACCATGCCCAGACTGTAAAAATACTTTTTATTAAAAATATGTACCTAGGTCAGGCACAGTGGCTCATGCCTGTAATCCTAGCACTTTGAGAGGCTGAGGTGGGAGGATCACTTAAGCCCAGGAGAGCACAACCAGCCTGGGCAATATAGTGAGACTTCATCTCTACAAAAAATAAAAAATTAGCCAGGCATGGTGACATGTGACTGTAGTCCCAGCTATTAGGGAAGCTGAGATGGGAATGTCACTTGGGCTCAAGGGGTGAAGGCTACAGTGAGCCACAATCTCATTGCACTCCACTCTGGGTGACAAAACAAGACCCTATCTCTAAAACAAAAAAAGTTAAATATGTACAAATATGGTCATATTTTTCTATATATAGTCATGACTTTTGAAAATCTGTACAAATATGGTCACTTTTTGATAATTCACATTAAAAAATAAAGTATGATCTAGTTACACGATTGTTTTCTCTAGATTGCCTGGTTATAGATAATTTTTATTTTTTGCTTATGTTAATATATTTGTTTTCTAAATAAAGGGCACAGTTAGTTGAGAAATAACAAGTTTTTAGTAAACTATTAGAAGTATATTTTGACATATGTGTACATTCATAGAATACAGTTAAAAACTGAGACAAATAATTCTTCATCAAACCTCTCTTTGAGTCAAGCACTATGGCTCATACCTGTCACCCCAACACCGTGGGAGACTGAGGTAGGTGGATCACTTGAGGCCAGGAGTCCGAGACCTACCTGGCCAACATGGTAAAACCCTGTCTCTACTAAAAACAATAAATAAGTAAATAAATATAAAAATTAGCTGAGCGTGGTAGTGTGTGCCTGTAGTCTCCGTTACTCAGGAGGCTGAGGCAGAAGAATTGTTTGAACCCAAGAGGCTGAGATAGCACCACTGCACTTCAGCCTGGGTGACAGAGTGAGGCTCTGTCTCAAAAAAAAAGTAAAATAAAAAAATGAAAAAAATGAAAAAAATAAAATAGAACTTTCCTTTGACATCAAGTATCTGGCTATTGTAAAAAAAGAAAAAAAATACATTCCTAAATTATAATTCTCTAAATTTGTCCTTTCATTTGTCAGGGTAGAAACAGTCTATGTGTTTCATCATCTAAAAGTTCATACAAAATAACGAAATACAGCATTCTGAAAAAATTGTACTTAAACCGAGAGCATTACATTTCCCATTATGTAAATGTGTTCTGAGGAATATTTTAAATGTTATAGTATTTTAGCATAAAATTAAATTATTGTTGATAATTATTTAGTGTTATAATCTCAATAGCTATATTAATCATTGGTATAGAAAAGTCCCCAAATTAATTCTGGCAAAATTAATCATTTTTCAAACTATTCAAAATCAAGGTAATAACCACATGGTACAAATACAGGGAAAAAAAAGATAATTTATGTTGCTACTGCCCGCTCGTATCATGCAATAATACCCACGAAAAAATTCACAATATTTGCTGTGTATGTACCATCTATGAACACTATTTTAAAATCACAGTTATTTTCATTTAAATGCTATGACTAAAAGTTAAAAACATCACAGATGGCATTAGGATTCAGACTTCACATGTTCGAGATTATTTGAAACTTCTGGAAACCACTGTGTGAGATAACTCAGCTTTGAAATAAAATTTCTAGTTCCTATCAGCCTCACCCAATGTGTGACTCAATTAATTGTTCTAGAAGGTGCAATTTTGGTGTCAGGCCAAATAAATTAGCATGCCATTAAGAAAAATCTGATTCCTCTCTCCAGGTTAGCATCATATACACAAGTGGGCAAACAGCTAGAAGCAGCTACTTTTGGAAAAATGGTTGTGATTGTCAAATGCTTCTGCCACCACTTGCTTGGTTCCCTGCATTCATATTCTGTCTCTCGTCAGTACCTGGGGCTGCCTGGTTCCCTCATGGAAGCTCAGCTCTATTCTCTGGATTCTATGACTAATTGGTCCTTCATCAGAGAACACTGAAAGAATCCCAATTTAGAACTCAATAACAACTATGGAGTCTGCCCAACTCTGGCCTGTGTTTGGTCTTTTGCCTTAGTTTTGATGTTCAGTCTTTCAATCAAGACGCCCATCTTTCATCTCTGTCCTGACATATGATTCCTGTCTCGTTCTTCTGCACCTGATTGTCTGCTTGGATGCATGACTGGGAAGCCAATCTCTTTGAGGCTGAAACACAACTTTGTCCTTGTGCTTGGTAGAGGTGAAGTCTCTCAGGTGTTTAAAAAATGGTGCACACACACAATTCCAAAAGAGTTTTTAAATTGTGATATTCTTTAAATGTTTACTTTGAACAAACTGATGTTTTTAACATGCAAAAAGTTCAACACAATATGATTGTGTTAGTCACAAGAAAATTGTAGAATTAATTTCTAAAATCAATTCAAAATGCATTACAAGAAATGTAGCAGGAATGGGACTCCAATACAAAGTGATACAACCAGTGACTATACTCTGATCACCTATGCTTGTGTGTGTTCTCTTTTTTTTTTTTTTTTTTTTTTTTTTTTTGAGACGGAGTCTCGCTCTGTCGCCCGGGCTGGAGTGCAGTGGCCTGATCTCAGCTCACTGCAAGCTCCGCTTCCCGGGTTTACGCCATTCTCCTGCCTCAGCCTCCCGAGTAGCTGGGACTACAGGCGCCCGCCACCTCGCCCGGCTAGTTTTCTGTATTTTTTAGTAGAGACGGGGTTTCACAGTGTTAGCCAGGATGGTCTCGATCTCCTGACCTCGTGATCCGCCTGTCTCGGCCTCCCAAAGTGCTGGGATTACAGGCTTGAGCCACCGCGCCCGGCCGTGTGTTCTCTTTTTAAACGTTTTTCATCTGCTCATGTATTTTCTATGCGTGTATTCTCATTGGGAGATGTACTGGATGATGTTCTTTAGTATCTGCAAATCCACTCTTCACCCCTCTACCCCGCTCTGTGCTGAGGCTGACTTGTAGAAACAGTTCACCATGCTCCCTTGCCTACAGCTTCCTGTTGAGTTTGCCAGTGCAGAACAGTAGCAGGAGGTTGGGGGCTAGTGAGATTGGGTCAGAAATATATGCCCCTGGCTCTAATCTAGCTGGGTCACCATGGGCTGTCTGCCTCTCTCAACCTACACTCAGAGCTCATATAGGGTTGTCTTCTCCACACAGCCTCTGTCTCCAAGTTTTGCTTACAGCTCTCCCCTGCAACTCTTCAGATCTGTGGATGGTAACAGCTCCCCCACTGTTCTAGCTCCAGGGAAATGCACTATCTTTGCAGTATCTCTATATGTGGCCCACACCTTAATAATAGTCCTCGCCTTAGGCTCTCCAAAAATTATTCAGTTTGACAATGCCATTTATTTCCTGATACAACTCTTACTGATACAAGAGATAAAACAAAAATTCTAAACTTAAGGTTCCACACAAATGTAAGATCAAATTACCTTTCTGGCTTTGTTCCAATAGCCCTGGGTTTCCATTCCTCATTTCCTAAAACTGGAGTCCTGGCTCTGACCCAGGCTTGTGGCTAATTACTTCCAAGCTAGAACTCCCAGTTTCAACTTCGGCAAGTTTTGGGCTCCTGGTGCCTCCTTTACCAGGCTTTGCTGCAGTCAGTGCACCACTGTAACCTACGTCATCCTTCAACTGCATGATCATCTACCATTATTTGTCCACATGCCCTTAACATACCTGCCTGGATAGATGTTCTCCCACCTCTGGCAGCACTTTGCACTGCATGGACCTGCTGCAGCCTAGTGGAATATATCTCCGCTTTGTCCTTCCATCCTACTGAATCAACTACTCTGAATCTCATCCACATCTCAATAGATTCTATTTTGGAGACTTGGTGTAGAAACAGTTTATTTGTTCCCTGTCACAATTACTATGAAATCTTTTCTTCATGCATAAAAGTTACCGTGGAATACACATGTGTTCACCATTCACTTTCAGACGTATGGTTCACTATGCATTCTCTTACTTGCCTCCCCTAGTATGCGGTATCCACAGCTCTCCTTTCAAGCCTCTGCTTTACTAAATAAACATTTAGAATAAAGTCCTATACTAAAAGTCAGTATGTCTCTGGGGCCTTGATCAGTAGCTACCATTATGACTGATAAGAATCAAGGAACACACTTGTGATGCTGGTAGATAGTTAGGAGAAATGGGCATTCTGAATACACCACCATGTGGTTGGGCCATACTGATTCATTTTATAACAGGTAAAGCAAGAAAGCTGCTCAGAATTGTTCTGTTGCTGTACAAAGTCTACCATCTGCTTTGCTGTTCTCTATTAAAGCTCTTAGAATTTCAGAAAAAAAGATTTGTAGTTAGCTTGAGTGGCACTTAACTTTAAATTGTTTTAGGAAAAGCATAGAAACTTTGCACCCTTGGAAGGGATGGAATGAAAGCAAAACATGTGGGGGGTTTTATACCAAGTTAATAATATAACTGAACCCCTTGAAGAGACGGATCAAGAACTTGTGTTCTACCAACACTGACCTAGATGGTTTTATCTAGTCCCATGGATTAACTACAGGCTCATGAATGCCAAATTCAAATCTTCAGTGCAGACCTCTTGCTGACCTCCAGATTCACTACCAAAGTGTCTCCTCTGCAACTCCACACAGATGTCCACCACATATCTCACACTGATATCCAAACCTGAGATAATGCTCCCCTACCCCCCATCTGTTTCTCCTGAAATATTTTCTGTCTCACTAAATAACACTTCCATTCTTCCAGATATACAGGTAAAAGAAATCTGAATTACTCTCTTTCACATCCAACCTCTCAGCAAATTCTAATAGCTCTTCTTTCTAAATATCCAAAATGAAACCACCACTGGCCATCTCTATCCCTACAACCCTGGTCCAAGCAGCAGCATGTCTTGCCTGGATGAACACAGCCTCCGACCTATGGCTGCTTTGCTTTCACATCTGCCCCACATTGATTATATGCAGAGCAGACAGATGTTTGAAAAAGGTGAGTCAGATCACGTGACTCCTCCACTCAACCCCCTGCAGTGGTTTTCCAATTCACACAGTATAACATTTAAATTCTTTACTAAGGGCTTATCTGATGCTTCATGGCCTTTGACTCAAACTTTCCCTACCTCTCATCAGCATCTTCCTGATGACATCTCCTGTCGTTCTCTCTCAGTCTCTCTGTTGCAGCCACAGGGGCATCCATGCTCTTCCTTAAAAGCACTCCTACTTCAGGGACTTTGCCATGATTGCTGGAAACACTGTTCCGCTGACATCTGCCTGTCTTGGTCAATCATTTCCTTAAGATATCAGCTGAGATGCAACTTAGAGAGGCCTTTTCCTACTCATTCTATAAAATAGTATGACTTACTCATATCACTTCTTATCTTCTTATTCTACTGAATTTTTTTGGATATAATTTAATATATTTTTGGTTTACTATCTGTCTTCTCTCGGAGAATGTAAGCACGTTGAGGGTAACAATTTTGTATCCTCAGCACCTTCAACAGTGCCCGATACAGAACAGGCACTCCTTATATATTTATTGATTGACTAAATGGATGAATGATACACTCTTTTGTTCCCAGTCTTCCTCCTAATGGAAGCCTAAGCATTTATTTATTCTAGCATCAACTGGAACATATCAGACCTTGATCCAGGCATTCACAATGCCCCAAGAGTGTGAAATCTAGAGTTAATCATCCTTTAAAAATTGGCACCGACCCATGGGCATTTTATCATTCCTTATACCAAGAATGCTGGAAAATCCAGATTGAGTGATTACAATGTTCTCCTAAGGAGCCATTTGCTGTTCATAAAATTCTTTAAAAAACAGTATCTATGGAACAAAGAGGCTGATGCAGTGTAGAGATACATTATCCTGAACAGCTTAAGATGGCTTCCAGGAATAGGCTGTACCATGTAATAGCATAATAACCTGTCCATTTCTCATTAAAATGGGACCGAGAGTGCAACTGACACCACATATTAATTTTTAAAACTCTTTCATGAAGTTGTTCTCTTAGGCTCCAACTGTGGACTTCAAAAGCAAATGTAAGATGCTAAAAGAGAATTTCTAATATCTCCGCAAATAATCAAAATATCCCATGCTTTCTAAATGTGGAATTAGAAAATGAGGTAGAGGAAAACAGGGAAGAAATTGCTCCAGAGAAAATAGCCCATGAATTTTAGACAAGTCTTTACTTTTTAAGAATTAATGAAGTAAAAGATTAGGGACAGAGCAAATATCTCATCATATTTGTTATGTGTTGGGTAAAGTGTTTGACTCTGAGGAGGCACTGAATATTTGGTATTCTTTAATCTCCACAAAATCAGTTAAGATGATAGACTTTTATGTCATATACACATGGGTTTAGTCTGGACTGTTAGCAATTAGCTGTGAGACTTGACCAGTCACTTAGCCTCTTTAATCTGTCATTCTCCTGTCTAGAAAGTGGGGGTAATAATACTCTCCACAATGGAAGGATTAAGGAGAATAAACAAAAGTATGTGTGTGGTGTCTAGCACATACATAATACTAACAGTAGATAAAGTAGCATGTGTTACAGGAGGAGAATGAGAAGGAATAGAGGGGACGTCCAATGTATTCGGTAATTACTCTTCCCCTCCTTCCAGTCTATACTCAACTGTATATGGTATGTGATTCAAAGAGTTGCTAACAAAGTGAAAGGCTTTGGACTCTTGTTTCTTATGCAATATGGAGGGAAAATTATTTTTCTCTATTTGTCAACTGATTCACCACCTGACTTCACTCTGAACTTAGCATCCCTTCCAGAGTTTGATAATGCCACTCTTCCCCAGGAGCACACGCTCGCCTTCTTAGAATTAAGGTGGATACATCCCTTGGTCGTTCCTCTACTCCTGCCAGATCCACCTCTTGCATTAGATTGGCTCTTGTACCTTTGATACTCTCCATTCCAAGCACCTCGGCTGCTTCTCCCCTGCACTCTGTGTTCCACTTACAGAAGAATCCCCATCACTCCCTGAAGAAAGAGGCTGGGACATCTTACAGCTCATGACACTTGAACATGCTGATCCCTCTCTGTGTATCAGATTTATTCTTCAGAATCACCTCCCTGCAAAGATCCTGCTGTCCACACCCACAAACCATGAGAAGATAACTTCTGATTCATTTATGTCATCTGTATGCCTTATTAAAACTTCATTATGACTTTTAGAAACTGTATTGCAATGATTGATTCATGTATAGCAGAGGATTAGGGTCAGACATAATTTCTAATTTCAACATCTCGCTTACTATATGACCTTGAGGATGTTATTTAATGCCCTTGATTCTCAATTTTCTTGCCTGTGAAATAGAAATAATAATATGTCTCAAAGGATTATTAATGAGATTTTGGAAATTAATGTGTTGCCAATGCCTGCCACATACCAAGTATATTAATGCACAGTGCCTGGCACATAGAACTAAGTCATTCAACAAAAATATATTTGTACAACAGTTGTTATATGTTGGGCTTTGTGTTAAAAGCTGCAATTCAACAGGAGAAGTAAGACCCAGTTCTAACACTTGAGCTCAGAGACTTGTTGGGGTGGGTTAAGGAGTGTTGGTTCAGGTACAGGTATGGCAGAGCAGGGCATGAAGTAGGTGGATGGACAAGGAAACTTGCAATCATGACAGAGTGTGGTAGGTGCTATGATGGAGTGGGATTACGTGTGAGTGCACCCATTCACTTCTTGGAGGGGCAAAGTCTTTACAGAGGCTGTGGGATCCAAGCTGAGACCAGAAAGGTGAATGGGAATTAGCCATTCAATGTTGCTAATAGAGGTGGTAAAGTCAGTGAGTGGGATGGTGCCAGGGAAGGCAGAGCATGGCGGACATTCTTGGCAGGCAATGTGCAGGGCTCTGGAAACAAAAGAGACCATACTTAAGTTTAAAGAGCCAACAGCATTTCAGAGCCAACTCTATTTCAGCCGGAGACAATGAAGATAACCAATAAATACTGAATTAATTAATCAGCTAAGTAATTGATTAACTGGATTCTTCACCCTTTCTACTCTTGTGAAGCTCTTACAGTACTTTTCAGCTACTTGTCACATGCATTTGAAGACTTATTCACATTCAGGATAATACAGTGATTAAGAACAAGGGCTCTGGATTCAGGCTGCCTAGGTCCAAGGCTCACCTCTGCTACTTACTAGCTGTGGGACTTGATTATCTCTAGTTTCTTCTCTTGTGAAACATAGATAAAAACAGTTGACTCCTTACAGATGGTTACATGGATTTAGTTAATAGTACGGTAGAAGGAAGAAACCAATTATTCAATAAATGTTAATAATACGACATGTATTTATTCGTAAGTTTTTCCTGTGTGCACTTCTTGTCTCATGACCAGATTGCAAGCTCCTTAGGGCCAATGTCACAGTCTCAAACATGTTCCTGATAGGACAGGGAAGTGCTGTCCAAAGATACTCAATAAATATGTACTGCCAGTTCTATTAGTACAGGCAGTGTAGCATTGTGCTTAAGAGTATGAAAACTGGAGCCAGATCTGCCTGAGCATAGATTTGTAGTTCTGCCATCTGATTCTGTGATCTCAGGAAAGTTACTTAACCTCTCATTTTCCCAGTTTTCTTATTTATAAAATGGGGATAATCATAGTAATGACCTCATTGGTTTGTTAGAAGCATTCAATGGGTAAACATATAAAACTCTTAGACCAGGGCTGGTATTTAAGAGCTAGTATTATTATTATATTGTTTGTAT
Organism: Trachypithecus francoisi; assembly: GCF_009764315.1. Lineage (NCBI taxonomy): Eukaryota > Metazoa > Chordata > Mammalia > Primates > Cercopithecidae > Trachypithecus > Trachypithecus francoisi. The sequence goes on along the minus strand of NW_022681472.1, from coordinate 73,409,607 downwards.
CTGTAGCATTAGAACAGGAAATCAGGGAATACAAGATGTCTAATGAGGCAGCCAACCTAGAGCTATAATGGCATAGAAACATGTAATTGTGTAAAATCACCTGTGCATATGCACAAAGATATATTCCAAGCTCATTATATTTAAAGTAACAGTGTCTAATGTTAACAGGCCATTCCCTCTGCCCTGTACCTGATTTTGTCACCTTGATCTTGAGTCCAACAGAATCTTGACTTTAGTCGAGCCCAAGTAAGAGACTGGCATGCTTTCCAGAAATAAGAAGCCAAACAATAAAAGAAGTCTGCATTTTAATATCCTGATACCAATAAATGCCTATAATTATGGCTTTAAAAAGTTAGATATTAATGATTGATCCAATCCTAAGAGACTCAATGCAATTTGAACCATCAAAGTCAGTTCTAAAGCTGGATCAAATCCACTTACCCATTCCTGATTTAGAGCTTATGGATTTTATTCTTCTAAGGATCTGTAATCCAGATATCTCTTTTGAGGCTCACGAGGGAAGATGCAATAAAGTGTGCAGAATGCCAGGAATTCAAATGGGAAAATTCCTAACTCCTTAATTAAAGTTGCAGGGATAATGCTTCCTGCATGAATCAGATTCATAAAAGTATAATAACAACTACAGATTTATAGCTGGACAATGGATATATGTCATGTTCTGAGATACAGCTGAGAACAGAGTTTGTTAAAGCTGAATTATGGCAAATGCCTTCAACTGAAAAAATGTATGCATAAAATATTAGCTATGATACACACTTAGAATACTCTGCAGTATAGTAAAGACAGTTTCTTTTAAAGCTTATAAATTAAGACTTCTTTCTTTCAAGTGAATTACAATTACCACTTTCTTTTTTAAAGTGGGTGAGCATTTATCTCATGCCTATTTCCTATAAAAAGGATATGTCTTTAACCTTAACATTTTCCTATATAACGTTCTCTAGTTCTTGGACTACAGGCATACAGCTAAAATAAAAATGAGAAAGAAATATGCCTCAGCCATTACAATCGGTAATTATTATGTTAGCCACCAAGTGCTTCTAGGTATTCTTTGATTCAGTGGGCAGGTTTACAAGTGTTCAGAGCATCTTTTATTTTCCTTTCCTATTATTTTAAGAAAATCCAGGTAGCAATTGCCTAGGCTGTAAATATTCCTTGGACACCCACCATGAAGACATACTTAAGTTTCCTCCAAGCTAGGAAATGAAAGGAGAAAAAATTTTAAAGCATTTGAAGGTACATTTTCGTTAAGAAACTTGGGGATTTGAGCCCATAACTCACATCTCCAGGAAAGGGAGGCCGTTGGGTGGAAAAAGTAACCCCCTAGGCCTGCATGGAGATCTGTCACTCAGCTGGCAGATGACAGTGTGAGTTTCATTTCTGCCATTTGTCAGATTTGCAATAATATTTAGCCTTTGTAAATTACCAGCTCCCAAGATCATGTCTCTAATTTTTGCTTTTTTTCTTCCCTGAAACTTGGCTTTGAGTCCTACCAGTCTACTGACTTGAGTTATAAAGAATTTATCCAAAACTCATCAGCTTTTGCTTCATCACCCCTTGGCCAGAGCATGATTAATTTAAGCTTCTTAATCATATGTATATACATCCCCCTTAAAAAATTTATACCCCTCTGTGTGTATGCATATACATATATACACACATATATACATGTATTTAATGCTGTTTATTAAAGGATATGCTCCAATAATTAGATTTAAGAATTTTTTTTATTTAGAAGTTGCTACTCTTTGAAAGTATTTGAGATTCCCATTCTGTTTACTCAGAAACTCAGAAAAAAATTAAAATTTATTAAAGGAAATAAAATTCATTGATTACCACTTTTCTCTGTATACCTCTTTAATATATATTTTTCCTTCTTTTTTCTAAATGTAAGAATAATGTACATGTTTGTGGCAAATTTTGAAACTACAGAAAAGATAAAAAATAAAATATAAAATTATTCCTAATTTAGTACCCTGAGATAATCACCATTAATGTTTTGATATTTTCTTTTAGCACTTTGCTACATGCCTTCTAAGAGCATTAGGATTATAATACCTATAGGCAACTTTGGATACTGTTATTAAAACATAACATTGTATCTAAGAATTTCTCCATTCCCATATTCTTTGAAAATCTAATTTTTCATGGCTGTATAATACACTCTAATATGAATATACTCTAATGAATTTAACCATTTCTATCTTGTTTCACTTTAAGATGTATTTAATTTTTCCTTCTTATGCCTAAATCCTTTTTCCCATCTCCGGTTATTTAGTCAAAGTTTCTATAAGCCCAAATACTGTGTCAAAAGATATTTTAGAAGCCTTTATAATACATATTATGTGGCAGATACTGTTAACTTTAATAATATTGGTTTATTTTATCCTTATAAGAGATCAGTACTATTATAGGTTATTGTAAATTATTTTACAGTTGAGAAAGTTGGGGCAGTGAGATTAAGTAACATCCTAAAATCACACAGTGAGTATGTGATGGGATTGAGATTTGAATTCAAGTACATGCTCCTAACTAGTATTCCAAGCTGTCTCTTGGGAAAAGTTGCTGGGCTTTTGATAAATATTGTCAAGTTTTATTAAGATCATACAAGACACTTGGGAGAGGACTTATTTCACCTAACATCCCCTTTCATTTGCCAACAAAGAATATTATTGTGTTTCATATCTGTCCCCAAATTGTAGATCTTAAATTGGTGTTTATGCGATTCAGCCATTTTATTCTAAAATACGTTCTTTGGGAAAATAGTACTTTGAACATAGTTGGAGTTCAACCAATATTTGTTGGTTGGTTGATTAACTGATAGATTGAGAAAAGGGAAGAATTAATTTGAGTCAGATCAATAAGTATTGATTCAGTCTATTTGAATATAGACTAGCAGGCCTGAGAGAGCCGTGTGGCTACCTGAGTTATTACAAGCAAGTCAAATATCTGTATATTCAGGAAAACTCGAGCAGCCATTCTTCTGTTCAATGGAGTTCCTTTTCTAACTTAGATACAAGCTGACAGATGCTCCCTCAAGATGCCTACTGTTCCTGAAGGGTCAGACAGAAAGCAATTAACAAATAATGCAAAATTGTATTCAGTCATGAGCTAAATGAAACACAAATGTTATAGTAGATCTGAGAGGAGAGAAAACTTAAAAGTACCCTAAACTGAACCCCAACAAACACGGTGAGACTAGTCTTGCATAACTGTATTAAATTAGTTGAGCACTCCATCTGAGCAATGGTGAGCCCACTCTTTTGGATAAAATCTTAATATGGGAAAAATAGAAATTTTTCAAATGGCAACATTGTTAACTGCCTTTTATTTTTAAGCAGGAAATGCCATATCTACAACTGTACCTAGTCATTTTTCTTTCCACTATCATAATTTTATTTTATGTCAAAAATGTAGGAACTACACAAGTAGCCTGAACTATAGTATGATTATATGCTGTGCTTTTGAACATATTTTGAGTTGGAATAAGGTAGATTGATGCCATATGCATCAGCTAGTCAAGAAATGTAGCTTTTCTAGTTGTCCTTTATAATATTCTTTTTTTTTTTTTTTTTTTTTTTTTTTGAGACGGCGTCTTGCTCTGTTGCCCAGGCTGGAGTGCAGTGGCCAGATCTCAGCTCACTGAAAGCTCCGCCTCTCGGGTTTACGCCATTCTTCTGCCTCAGCCTCCCGAGTAGCTGGGACTATGGGTGCCCGCCACCTCACCCGGCTAGTTTTTTTTGTATTTTTAGTAGAGACGGCGTTTCACTGTGTTAGCCAGGATGGTCTCCATCTCCTGACCTCGTGATCCGCCTGTCTCGGCCTCCCTATAATAAAGTATTCTTAAAATTAGAGATTAGTTTTCATTGCACAAACTATTAAGAGTAGCTTTATACAAAACTACTTCTTATATTTGTGGGAACATGGGATTACTTCTAGACACTTTTTCTTGAGTGCAAATATTGCAGCCTTTTAAATACTACACTACTTAATTATGTTTTGTAGTTGCTAAGAGAAACATAATTATAGGATCAGTAAAAAATGTTAAGTATTAAGATACAAACAAATCCATTTCTTCCACTAGATGCCAAAAGCACAATGCCTAGGGCCTATAAAATTTTCAAAACACACATGCACACAAAGCAACAAAAAAGGTATCTGCTTTAAAATTGGAAAAGAAAATTGCAAAATAGGAATTAGTAAATGCTACTATTAAATCTACAGAAAGTATCATTTTTAACTATTCAAAGACAAATCTTAAGACAGTTATATGTAAATTAAAATGTTTCATTTCCCTTATGAAAATGTATTTGATATGATGTGGGCCTCCAGAAGTAGGATAGCCTAAGGCTTGCAAAGATTTTAAATGGGCTCGGAGTTTAAGGAGGTAAATCTGTCTGATGAAGCTGTTTTCAAACACTGCTTTATTAAACATGGTTTTCATTTCTCCGTTAAGTAACATACTAAGGTACACTTGCAGTATCAATAGGTATTCTAAAGTTCCGACATCTGTGTACAGCCTCGATTAATAAAAGTCAGTTGCTTCAGGTATTTGCTTCTATTTGAGATGTTTGCGTTATGGTTTCCTCTATTTTAGCACTGCTTATTTTTCATTGAGTATATAGCTGCAATCTGCTTTTTGCTCAGACCCTGAAAGAAACGAATCACTGCTCCTCCTCAGTAGCCATCCAGCTTGTGGAACTTCGTTATGGCAGTCCTATCAAACTAATACATTTTTCTCTAGGTTGAAATTTCAAATCCCAGGAAGAAGGAAACGGATCTATCTTGATTCAGATGCCTTTAATCAACTGTGATCACATGGGCCGAATTATAACTTCCGCAGACCAAGTGTATATATGAGGGAAAGGGATGTCTTTGCTTGATCCCTAGAAAATTGAGCCAGAGGAAATAATTAAGAGCTGATGCTTTATTTATAAAACAAGGGTAGGCAGCAAGGGTGAGGACAAGGTAGGGCTACCAAACATCCCCATTTGTGTTAGTCCTGGTTTACACCTGGTTGTCCTGGTGGGTTGCTGGGAGGTGATGAGCAAATGCATCCATGGAAGAGGGAGGCCTTATGATCTCCCATGAGGAGACACAGGGTGATACTCTACAAATGGGGCAGCATCCTTTCCTTCAAGAAAGACTATGCAATGTCAGGTGACCCAGGGGTTCACAGGACTACGGGTCAGGGTCCCACATACACAGTTTTTTTGTTGTTTGTTTGTTTTTGTTTTTTTTTTTTGAGACAGAGTCTCGCTCTGTCGCCCAGGCTGGAGTGCAGTGGCTGGATCTCGGCTCACTGCAAGCTCCACCTCCCGGGTTCACGCCATTTTCCTGCCTCACCCTCCCGAGTAGCTGGGACTACAGGCACCCACCACATCGCCTGGCTAGTTTTCTGTATTTTTTAGTAGAGACGGGGTTTCACCGTGTTAGCCAGGATAGTCTCGATCTCTTGACCTCGTGATCCGCCCGTCTCGGCCTCCCAAAGTGCTGGGATTACAGACTTGAGCCACCGCGCCCGACCCTTGTTTTTGTTTTTGCCTTTCATTTGGCTTAAGAGTTTCTATGGAATGCTAGGTTTCAAAGGCATCTAGTTTGGGGTTTAAGGATAAATATAAGTTTTTTATAGTTATGCTTTTATTTTAATGTGTATTACAAAAAATAGCATTAAATATGCAAAATAAATGTATCTAATAAGAAATGAATTATTTAAAGAAAAAGATTCAGTAAATAATAGCACAGAAAGCACTGCTGCAAACATTGTGGGGGTGGTTCACAAAATAAGTTCATTCATAAATCTGCATACAAAGTGGGAGACTGGCCGTGGGCAGTGGTTCAGCCTGGCCTCCAACAGCTCCAATGACTAGGTTCTTGTGTTTCCCTTCTCCTTGTGCCTCAGCCAGGTCTTTCCTCTTCTTCCTCCTTGCTTTTTCCCATTAGCCCTGTTTAAATCCTGTGGGGTCACATAGAATTATTCTGTTGCTCCTGCTTCATATCTGTCCTTCCTATATTTGAAGACAATCACAGCCTTCTTCAAACATTCTTTTTCTCAGGTTAACTATTTCTGTGGCCCGTCCTCATTGAGAATCTTTTCTCTTATCTGTCATTTTCTGAATAAAGGGAGAGGATGCCAAATGTCAAGAGCAAAGATTTCTCATGAAACCCACTTGTGTAGAACTCCAAGAGATTAATGAGTCTCCACTTTTAATATGAGTCAAGTATTTAAAATTCTTGCATAAAAATTATTTCATTTGATCCCCTCGAGTTACAGATGCAAGATGGGCAGGTGATGCTAACCCTATTTATTAGACTACAAAACTGAGGGATTAAAATATTAGTGATTTTACTTTAATTAGAAGACCAACACTCCTGAGCATAAGACAGAGTCTCCACACACATCTGTTGCTTTTATTTTCTGCTAATCTATTTATATAGTCTCTGCTGTCATAAAATTCACAGTACAAAAATATAAGATAGGGCAGATAGACCTTAAGATAATGGGGAATAAGAAGAAAAGAAGTAAAGTAGAAAATTAAAGGAGAACATGTAAGGGATATCGAGTGAGTTGGTAGGCAAAGCAGAGGGAAATGGGTATAAAAGAGAAATAACATTTTATTTGAGTATTTTATAATGGATTGTCTTTTTTTATATTGGCTGTTGAACTTGATTTCCCTAAAGCAAGGGCCTGCTGCTTCTGTGATACTAGCGAAGACTCTCAGAAAATGCATATTTTCCCCAGAAGGAGCAGCCTCAGGTTTGATCATTTGCTAGAAGGATTTACATGACTCAGCATATATTTGTACTTATAGCTAAGAGCTGTTACAGTGAAAGGATATAAAGCAAAATCAACGAAAGAAAAAAGTGTGTCATACAAAGTCTGAAGGAAACCAGATGCCAGCTTTGAAGGAGCCTATCCCGGTGGAGTCACACAGGATGTGCTTAATTCCTCCAGCAACGATTGTTACAACATGCCTGAACTGTCTACCGGGGAAGCTCACCAGAGACTCACTGCCCAAGGTTTTTACTGGGAGATAGGTCACTTAATAATTCATTGCCTAGCATGTACCCAATCCAGAATCCCAGAAGGAAAGCAGGTGTTCAGCATGAATGAAATTGTACAAACAGTTCAGGCACACTGAGACATTCTTGTCAGTGAGGGGCCACTGATATCAGTGCAGGAAACTGTTTACCCAAGTTTCCAGATGCCAGCCAAGGGCCAGTCTAATCTAAGGATAGCAGTCTCAGGTCTGCTTTGTTAACTTTTCTGCACAAACAGTAAATGCTCCATCAAGCCAAAATGTTCACTATACTCTCAAGTTGATTACAAAGAATTTCTTTTATTCTCTTGGGAGAAGGGAATCCAGACTGCCCTAATACAGAAATGCAAGTCATCAGAAATATACTGGGATAGTAGATAGAGGAAAACGAGTGATACCAAGTAAATAATGGGTAAACCCATGAGATGGATGCACAAATCTGTAGTTTCCTCAATGATCCTTAAAGAATGTTATTTCCCAGTCCCACATGACAGCTAGTGCTTGCAACTGAGATATTTCTGTCCCTGAATCTAACCTAAATCTTTCCTTCTTATTGAACTGGGTCTTTCCATTCCCTGTGGAAGCTCAATTGGTGACAGCATTACAGATCATCAGGATCTAGGATGACATTTATACTGGAGTGTATCCCTAAGAAGAGAACATTTGATCCTCACATTTCAAGAGTTTTTAAACTTCTGCACATAGAATATAAACATAATAGATTCAGAATGTTTGAGGAAAGTGTGCCAAAATCCAGTTTCTTTCAGAGAAAAGTTAGGCACTGATTAGCTGTGTCTCCTTGAACAATTAAACCTCCAAGCCATCCTGGCCAACATGGTGAAACCTCATCTCTACTAAAAAAATACAAAAAAATTAGCCAGGCATGGTGGCATATACTTGTAGTCCTAGCTACTCAGGAGGCTGAGACAGGAGAATTGCTTGAACCTGGGAGGTGGAGGTTGCAGTGAGCTGAGATCATGCAACTGCACTCCAGCCTGGGTGACAGAGCGAGACTCCATCTCAAAAAAAAAAAAAAAAAAAAAAAAAAAAATCCTCCAAGCCTCAGTTTTCTTATCTGCAAAATGAGGGGATCAAACTACGTGCCCTCCAAGATTTCTTCTGACTGAAACTCTCGAGTCAATGGGTTTTTATGATTCTGTCATGTAGACTGCCATTGGCATTGTTTACAAGTCATAATGCTTTTGATTCAAATGTCTTTCCTCTCATTCAGATCTAGGGATAGGAAGGACAGAGGGGCAGAGGGCTGGGGGTTGGAGCTGGGGACCAATGACTTCAAAATAAAAAGTTGTGGGAACTCAAAGAACATCTAAGTAAAATGAGTCCTCCAAATATCCTCCCTACTCAGAAACTTGTATTTGGATCACATAAAACTATTTCCTGTGCTCCAGCTGAACTTCCCTTTCTTGGTTTTTAATAATAAAGAAACCAGCACATTAATTTTTAAAACAGGAAATAATAGGGCAAAGACTCCATAAACAGCTGAAATGTTAATCACACAAAGGCTCCCGAAGCAATTTCGCTCTGGACTCCTCATGGTTATGCATTACAATAGGAATTTTCATCAGTACACTGACCCTAGGACTGGTTGCTGGGCAAATGGCACCTAAGGCAGCCTTTATCCCTGTGCCAGCTCTTGAAAGAACAACCAGGGCAGAATGTTTCAGAAGAGCCATTGCTTAAGATGGTGCTGGTGGGCTGGGGAATGAGAAACAGTGCTTAAACCATGTTGACTAGGTAGCCTGCTTATATTATCACATATTTCAGTTGCTGATGAGGGAATCTTATTATTATGTTTGTTTTATAGACAAGAAGAACGAGGTATAAAGAAGGTAGGTAACTTCCCTGACGTCACACAATCACACAGTGTATTCTTTTTCTATTGCTGTGTTCTTTCTGCATAACACATTAGCATAATCTCAGCAGTTGAAGACCAGACACATTTATTATCTCACAGTTTCTGTGGGTCAGGAATCCAGGTACAAGTTATCTGGGTCTTCCGCTCAGGGTGTCATTGGGCTGAAATTGAGATATTAGCCAGAGCTGTAATTCTAACCTGAGTTTGATGTTCTCTTTCAAGCTCTTTGATTATTGGCAGAACTCATTTCCTTGCACTTGTATTACTGAAGTTTCTTGCCAGCAATCAGCCTGGAACCCTTTTCAGATAGTACAAGTCACAAGTAGTCCTTGTCAGGTGACTCCCATGCAGAGTTTACAGCATGGCTATTTGCCCCCAGGTCAGCAGGATCATCTCTCTCCAATGTGTCACTCTCTTTAAAGGCTCCTCTGATTAGTTTGTTCTCACGCTGCTAATAAACACATAGCTGAGCCTGGATAATTTATAAAGGTAAGACGTTTAGTTGACTCACAGTTCCAAGTGGCTGGGGAGGCCTCACAAACATGGTAGAAGGTAAAGGAGAAGAAAAGTCACATTTTACATGGTGGCAGGCAAGAGGGTTTGTGTAGGGGAACTCCTATAAAACCATCAGATTTCATGCGACTTGTTCACCACCATGAGAATAGTATGGGGGAAACTGCCCCCATGATTCAATCATCTCCACCTGGCCCCACCCTTGACACATGGGATTCTTACAATTCAAGTTGAGATTTGGGTGGAGACACAGCCAAACCATATCACCCATCCAGGATAATCTCACTGTATTAGTCTGTTCTCATGCTACTAATAAAGACATACCCAAGACTGGATAATTTATAAAAGAAAGAGGTTTAATTGAATCACAGTTCCACATGGCTAGGGAGGCCTCACAACCAAGGCAAAAGGCAAGGAGGAGCAAAGTCACATCTTACATGGTGACAGGCAAGAGAGCGTGTGCAGGGAACTCCCCTTTATAAAACCATCAGATTTCAAGAGGCTTATTCACTATCATGAGAACAGCATGGGAAAGATCTGCCCCTATGATTCAATTACCTCCCACCAGGTCCCTCCCATAACACATGGGAATTACGGGAGCTACAATTCAAGATGAGGTTTGGGTGGAGACACAGCCAAACCATATCACTGCCCTTTGGTTAATTTAAAGTCAACCTCCCACACACAATTACCCAACCCATCTTTCCATAGCCCCTGCACCCTCCCCACACACAAATGCATTAATAATTCTTGTCTAATGACTATTTATTCTTCAGTTCCTAGATTAGGCATCACTTCCTCTAGAAAGCCTTCCTCCGTGTCAAAGCTTTGATTTAAAATGCTCATCCTAGATGTTCCCATAACATTCTATGCATTTCCTAGCACAGCATTTATCACACTCTCTCGCACTTTTTTTTTTTTTTTTTTTTTAAGCTACTGGAAGATACAATATAGCCAGTTAAGGGAACAGGATATCTTTTCATTCCTTCATCTCCAGTGCTTTTCAGATAGTATGAACTCAAAATATATTAGTTGAACAAATAAATGAAAGACACAGAAGCAACCTTTTGTCTACGAACACTGGAAGGAAATTAAAGGCACCATAGGCTCAATAGAAACTAAATTACCCGTGTGTTCCACTGGCTAGTGCCTTCACTGGGGCAACAGATATAAGCATTCTCACTCACACGAGGGAGCTAAAAGTTGAGCTCATACAATTAGAGAGTAGAATTGTAGTTATTAGAGGATGGGAAAGGTAGTAGGGAGACACGGATAGAGAGGGGTTGGTTAATGAATATAAAATTACAGCCAGACAGGAGAATAAGTTCTAGAACTTTATAGCTCTACAGGGTGAATATAGTTAACAGTAGTTTATTGCATATTTTCAAAAAAGCTAGAAGAGAGGATTTCAAATGTCCCCAACACAAAGAAATGGCAAATGTTTGAGATTTTGGATAAGCTAATTACCCTGATTTGAAAACTACACATTGTATGCATATATCAAAACATCACTCTGTATCCCATATGTACAATTATTACATGTTGATAAAACTATAAAAGAAAAAGAGCATTAGCAGAGAATTTTTGAATATATGAATGTGGCACTGTGTCCTGAACTGGTTCCTTCCAGTGGGTTCTTGGTCTCGCTGACGTCAAGAATGAAGCCACGGATCCTTGTGTTGAGTGTTACAGTTCTTAAAGACGGTGTGTCCGGAGTTTGTTCCTTCAGATGTTCAGATGTGTCAGGAGTTTCTTCCTTCTGGTGGGTTCGTGGTCTTGCTGACTTCAGGAGTGAAGCCGCACACCTTCGCAGTGAGAGTTACAGCTCTTAAAGGTGGCAGGTCCAGAGTTGTTCGTTCCTCCCAGTGGGTTTGTGGTCTCACTGGCTTCAGAACTGAAGCTGCAGACCTTCGCTGTGAGTGTTACAGCTCATAAACGTAGTGCAGACCCAAAGAGTGAGCAGCAGTATGACTTATCAGAAAGAGCCAAAAAACACAAAGCTCCCAAGTTGTGCAAGGGGACCCACCGGGTTGCCACTGCTAGCTCTTGTGGCGTGCTTTTATTTCCTTATTTGGCCACACCCACATCCTGCTGAGTGGTCCATTTTACAGAGAACTGATTGGTCCATTTTACAGAGAACTGATTGGTCCATTTTACAGAGTGCTGATTGGTCCATTTTGACTGAGTGCTGATTGGTGCATTTACAAACCTTTAGCTAGACACAGAGCACTGATTGGTGCATTTACAATCCTTTAGCTAGACAGAAAAATTCTCCAAGTCCCCTACCTGATTAGCTAGACACAGAGCACTGATTGGTGCATTTACAAACCTTTAGGTAGACACAGAGTGCTGATTGGTGCATTTACAATCCTTTAGCTAGACAGAAAAGCTCTCCAAGTCTCCACCTGACCCAGAAGACCAGCTGGCTTCACCTCTCAGCACTACTTAAATGAAGATGAGAATAAAGAGTGAGATACTTCATAAAATGAGTTTGTAATTCCAATTTTTTTGGTTGGAATCATACTCCAGAAATCAGAACTGCTTTCATTAGCTAGCCATTTCTAGAATGCAGGTACATCAGTCAGGAGAGGTTAGGTTTTGCTGCAGAAACAAATTATTCCCAAAATTGCAGAGGCTTAAAGCAAAGGTTCATTTGTTGCCCAAAATACACAACCATTAACTGTTCCAAATATTTGTCATTCCAGGACTCGGGCTGATGGAATATCTTCTATCTCAGATATCATCTATGGCCATCAAAACAAACAGAAGAGACACAACAAATCTAAAATATTTGTTCATCTTTGAAGTAACATCAATTCCATCTACATTCCATTGAATAAAGGAGGTTCATATGAGCAAGTTCACTCCTGAGTACAACAGGGCAAGGACACGTAATTCCCACACAAGAAGAGGTTCTTCACGGAAGAAAAGTGAATTTTTGAGAAACAGTAATATGATCCATCACATCAGAAATCATCAGGCTGCAAACTACTGTTCCGCACATTTGGGGTTTCCCTTTTCATTTGTTAGTAATTAAATTTTACGACCGGGTGCGGTGGCTCACACCTGTAATCCCAGCAGTTTGGGAGGCCGAGGTGGGCAGATCACGAAATCAGGAAATCCAGACCAGCCTGGCTAACACGGTGAAACACTGTCTCTACTAAAAAATACAAAAAATTAGCCAGGTGTGGTGGTGGGTTCCTGTAGTCCCAGCTACTCGGGAAGCTGAGGCAGGAGAATCACTGGAACCTGGGAGGCAGAGGTTGCAGTGAGCTGAGATCATGCCACTGCACTCCAGCCTGGGCAACAGAGCGAGACTTGGTCTCAAAAAAAAAGAAAAAAGAAAAGAAATTAAATTTTATAATACTTCCCTGAAGTTGGAGAAAATAATACAAGTTAGCATTTTAGAGGAAACAGAAATAAAGGATGCTCAAGTTAGAAAGGTCCTTACAGTTCATGTAGTCACAACACCATATTTTATGAATGAGAAACCCAGCTCAGAGAAGCTAATTGAGTTTCCCAAAGCAATCCAGCACTATGTAGAGAGCTAAGACAAATTCCCAAAACACTAGTCTCAGAATTTACAACCATTCTTCTGTTGTCTATCCATGGGATAAGCCAACTTAACGTCTGTGAGTCAGATCCAAAGCTTCACATAGCGTAGATGTGGTTCCCGTGCTGGAACCTGATTTATGGTCCTGCTTAGAGAACACCCCAGTGCAACGAGTTACAATGGGCTTTTCTCAAACCAATTCTCCTCGCTCTGTTGAGAGAGGCTGTAATTATACTCACTTCTTTCCTTGTTTTATAGCTTGGTACTGACATAGTGAGAACATCTACAATAAAAATGTCTATGGGGTTTTGTTTCCTTTTGTATAAATTCATTGTCTGGAATCTAGCAGCCACATGTCTTGGTGATTTATCAGAATTAGTCCATTTAGGAAGTAATGCCTTGCTCAACTGAAATCTGTTCTCTTTGTTTTACCCAAACTCTAGTATTGTCATGAAGCTTAAACTAAGCTCTCATGTCTATTTTAAAGTAAAACAACAATAACTCTTTGATCCTTGGTCAATTCTTATCCTAAAGCCTCTCTGTTCAAATCATTTTTGTGCTTTATGATTGTTAATGAAAACAATTCCTTTATCATCATTTTATCTTCCACCACTGACATTCCATCTAATTTGACAACATAATCTGATGGCCGTCTTCACTTATGGATTGCTCATATCTTAGAGATGGCAAAATATATATAATGGAAGAGAGAGCTATCTTTGATATATAAAGTATGGTTTATCTAGTCTTTGGTCCTTAGTTTTTAATATAAGCTTTTTAATGTATCTTGAATTTCATATTTTTAAAATTTTATTTATAAAAATAGGGAGTACATAATCTAATGTTCTCAAATCTTTAAGAAAATGATATGTGTATATCAACGTACATTATCAGCATTTTGTTCACTCTCTGGGTTTGAATCCATTACTTGATCATCTCATGTTTTCTAGTTTTTATTTATTAAGGGTTACATTCTTTTCTTTTGATATAGTCATGGTATAGGTGTACAAGGTTTAGTGCTAAGAACTGAGCAAATGATGGACATATGAAGAAATTGTAGGAGAGATTGTACTATTCTAAGAAATAAATAAATAAATAAACAAATACATGTTCACTACCTTCAGGGAGGTTAGAATCTAGGTTTTTTTTTAAAAAAAGAAAGTTCTCGAACTTTCAGGGCTGGAGTCTGCAATGCTGTTTAGGGTCTCCTACCCCTCCAATTAGATTTTACCTGCTTGCTCCTCATTTGCTGACTCTAGCAAAGTATACATAGGAGTATTTTTTGTGGTTATCTTAGAACAGCTCCAAGGACTCAGAATTTGATGAGTGAATACACCTTCTAATGATTTGTTGTTCTGCATTTTATATCCACACACATACATATAACATAGGTATAGTATTTTCCCGAGAGTTCTCCAACATAAATAAACTAAATGATGTCAAGCCAGACAAGGGGTATTCTTCAAAGTAAGCCAACTTGACACACAGAATCCAGACGTGGGGAAGCACATTTGAGCAAATAGACAGACTGTGTGTCTGAAAAACTGTCTCTCTACAATGCCAGAATTGGAAAAGCTAAACTGTTTGGTTACTTGAATAGGAATATTCCTAGAAGACATCACTGATGACTGGACTAGCATGAGAAAGCCATAATTATGCCATAGAGGTCTAGGAACTTAGCCTGCTCTATTGCATAATCTGTACAGCTTAGCTTGGTGTGATTCGGTCTTGACTATGAGACCTACACTGTGACCCTTTCTCTTGTTACTAAAAAACTGCTGAGATGATATTAAGTCTACTGCTCCTGGTAGTCGAATTTGTGTTGCCATAAAGGAATACCTGAGGCTGAGTAATTTATAAAGAGAAGAGGTTTATTTTGGCTTATGTTTCTGTAGACTTTACAAGAAGCATAGAGTGCACATCTGCTTCTGGAGAGGCTGTAGGAGGCTTACAATCATGGTGGAAGGTGAAGAGGAGCAGGCATGTCACATAGTGAGAAGGTAACAAGAGAGAAGGGAGCAAGTTGTGGGGAGGTCCCAAAATTTTTTAAACAACCAGATCTCACGTAAACTACTCATTACCACAGGGAGATCACCAAGTCATTTCTGAGGCATCTATCCCCATGACACAACACCTCCCACTAGGCCCACCTCAAACATTGGAGGTCACATTTCAACATGAGATTTGAAGGGAACAGAACATCCAATCATATCACTGAATATTGGTCTCCAGATATGTCCACATCCTAATCACAGGTTCCACATTCCAGAACCTGTGAATGTTACCTTATATGGCAAAAGGAACTTTGCATATCTGATTAAGATAAGGATCTTAAGCCTAAAAGATTAAGGCTAAAAGATGGGGATATTATCCTCAACTGTCCACAAGGGCTCCATGAAATCACAGCAGGCCTTATAAAAGGCATGCAGGAGGAGTTGGAGTGAGAAGAGAAGGCAATGTGATGACAGAAAAGACTGAATTGATGTACTTGAAGGTGGAAGGGGTCACAAGCCAAGGAATGTGGGCAGCCAATAGAGTGAAAAATGGAAAGATAAAAGCCATTCTCTCAGAGCCATTAGAAGGACCCAGCTCTGACACTTTGACTTTAGCCCAGTGAAAACCTGATTTCAGCCTTTTAACCTCCAGCGTGGTAGGAGAATAAATTTGTGTCATTTAAAGCCATGAGTTCTTTTTGTTTGTTTGTTTGTTTGTTTTTGTTTTTTTGAGACGGAGTCTTGCTCTGTCACCCAGCCTGGAGTGCAGTGGCCGGATCTCAGCTCACTGCAAGCTCCGCCTCCCAGGTTTACGCCATTCTCCTGCCTCAGCCTCCGAGTAGCTGGGACTACAGGCACCCGCCACCTCACTCGGCTAGTTTTTCGTATTTTTTAGTAGAGACGGGGTTTCACCGTGTTAGCCAGGATGATTTTGATCTCCTGACCTGGTGATCCGCCTGTCTCGGCCTCCCAAAGTGCTGGGATTACAGGCTTGAGCCACCGCACCCAGCCAAAGCCATGAGTTTTAAAGTAATTTGTTACAGCAGCAACAGGAAACTAATACAGATATTTAGGGTTTTTCTTTCTCTAATTGTTTGTTGTTATAATGATGCTGTGATGAAATTCCTTCTACAAATACTTTTGTCTGCCTTTCCAATGAGTTCATTAAAATGGATTCTTAGAAGAAGAATTCCTGTAACCTTGTATCTTCTTACAATGCACCTGGGAGTGGCTGGGAAAGTGCTGAGCAACTTGGCTGTTTAGAAGAGTATGATATTTCGGGGGTTTTTGTTGTTGTTGTTTTGCTTGAAATGGGGTCTTGCTGTATTGCCCAGGCTGGAGTTCAGTAGCCCAATCGTGGCTCACTGCAGCCTCAGCCTCCTGGGTCCAAGTGATTCTCCCAAATAGCTGGGACTGCAGGCGTGTGCATCACACCAGCCATTTTTAAAAAATTTTTTGTAGAGATGGAGTTTTGCAATGTTGCCCAAGGTGGTCTTGAACTCCCGGGCTCAAGTAATTCTCCTGCCTTGGGCTCCCAAAGTGCTGGCATTACAGGCATGAGCCACCACATCCGACTGAGTTTAGCAATAATTTAGTACAGAAAATTGTGAATGGTTAACTTTTGTGTTTTCCGTGTTTTTCCCCTTTTACCCTCTAGAGTCTTGCAACTTAAAGTGTGTTTTGTGTACGAGCAGCATGTCCACCACATGGGAGCTTCTTAGAAATCCCAGCACTTTGGGAGGCTGAGGCGGACGGATCACCTGAGGTCAGGAGTTCAAGACCAGCCTGGCCAATGTGGTAAAACCCTGTCTCTATTAAAAATACAAAAATTAGCTGTGCGTGGTGGTGGATGCCTGTAATCCCAGCTACTTAGGAGGCTGAGGGAGGAGAATCGCTTGAACCCAGGAGGTAGAGATTGCAGCGAGCCAAGATCGTGATACTGCACTCCAGCCTGGGCCACAAGAGCAAGACTCCATCTCAAAAAAAACAAAAAAAAGGTGCAGAATCTCAAAGCCTTATGAAGTTAGAATCTGCATTTTAACAATATATCCAGATGATTCTTATGCACATTAAAGTTTGAAAACATAAGCCCTACAGCCTAAGTTGCATAAAAGCAAAGTCTTTGTTGGTTTTGTTTAGTGATATATTTGCAGTGCCTCAAACAGTGCATGGCATTACTTGGAGGGGCTCAATAAATATTGGTTCAATGAATGATTAAATAAGAAAATGCACTAAGGCTTGCATGTTAAAGATGAATTTGAAGATGGGAGTTACCTGTGGATTATTCTCTGTACTTGATGCACGTACACACACACACACACACATTTTAAATTAGAGAATGTTTTTTATATCTATACCTCAGGTTCATTAGCACAACCTGAAAAAGTGGCTACAAGTTGAACTATTTTCCTGACCATTGTGAAAGGATACATCCAGGGAAGAGTTAACACACACAAAAAACTGGAATGAGATGGGAGAAGTTACACCCAGTAATTAGTGTCAGAAGTCACACCTCTTCTTGGGAACAAAGGGACCAAGATTCAGAGGGGAATGACCATGCAGGAACGTCGTGGAGACTGAGGGAGGGTTGCGCTTACCATGAGTACCACAGACCTCTGAAAAGATTCCTGGGTCCAGCTTTGGCATAAATTACTTACTTCTTCCTAAGGCTCATTCACACCAAATAATGACTATATCACTTTGACCTAACGGCCTGAAGATTTTGAAGGTGCCACATAAGCCTCCCATATTGTTGAGTTACCCGAACCAGGAGACCACTATAATGATTAAATTTTCCTCCAGCCTCATAATATGTGAACCAGGTTTAATTTCATGTAAGGAAAATAAAGTACTATGATATCTCCTCTTTTAAAATTATTTTAAATTCTTTTATTATCAAAATTTCAAATATCCACAAAGGGTGAAAAGGAAAACTTAGAATGAACCCTCATTATCCATCGTCCATTTTCAAGAACTATCAACGTATTACCAAATTTGTTCCACTTATTCTTCTCACTCTCATTTTATGCTAATTTTTAGCAGCTTTATTGAGGCATAAAATGTATCAAATTCATCCATTGTAAGAATACAAGTTAATGATTTTCAGTAAATGTTTACAGATGTGCAGATATCATCACAATCCAATTGTAAAACATTCTCATCTCCCCCAAGTCCCCGTGTGTCTGTTTGCAGTCAGTGTCTGCTTCCATCCCCAATCCTAGACAACCACTTATTTGCTTTATGTCTATAAATTTCCCTCTTCTGGATATTTTATATAGAGAGAATTATATATTATATAGTCTTTTCTTTCTGGATTCCTTCACTTAGCATAATATTGTTGAGGTTCATCCATGTTGTAGCATATGTAAGTAGTTCAATCCTTTTTACTGCTGAATACTATTCAGTTATATGGATATACCACATTTGTTTATGCATTCTCCAGCTGATGGACAATTGGATTGTTTCCGCTTTGGAAATTTTACATTATAATAATGCTATGAACATTCATTAATGAGATTTTTGGGTACATAGTTTCATTTATTCTTGGGTAGATACCTAGGCGTGGAATTGTTGGGTGATATGGTAGCATTTTTAAAATAAAACCTGTTTTCCAAAGTGGTTGCACCATTTTACATTTCCATCAGCAACGTGAGAATTCTAGTTTTTCCACATCCTCCCCAATACTTGCTTCTGTCTCTTTTTAATTACAGCCATTCTAGTGCTAATAAAGTAGTATCTCAGTGTGGCTTTAATTTGTAAATCCCAAGTGACTAATGATGTTAAACATCTTTTCTTGTGTTTATTGGCCCTTTATATGTCTTATCTGATGAAACGTCCAGTTAAGTATTGGCCTCATTTGTTAACTGAGTTGTTTGTCTTCATATTATTGAGGTGCAAGAGTTTTTTGTGATATATTCTGGAAGTCTTTTATCAGATAAAAATCTCCAAGTTTTCTCAAATCAATCTGTGGCTTGTCCTTTCATTTTCTAAATGGTGTGTTTTGAGCCCCTCTGACCATGGGCGGTTACAATATCTGCTTACTCAGTAGGTGCAGGGGCCTCATTTAGCTACATTTAGTTTATTTGGCTACAATAAATAACTAGAAAACTAACTTCAATGGAAACATTTCAACTTTTACGTAGCACAAAGATATGCATCTGAGGAAACCAACTCTGGCCCAGCTCTGGCTAACATGATGGCCCAGAGAGTGGATCATAGGGCTTCTCATGAAGGCAGAAAACTAGTCCCAGTGGGACACATGCTGGGATTTTGAGAGCAATTGAGTTGAATTGGTAGATCAATTTGAAGAGAATTAACATATTCCAATTCATGAACATGGAATTTCTCTCCACTTACTGAGATCATCTTTTATTTCTATCACCAATGTTTTATAATTTTCACCATACAAGTCTCACGCTTCTTTGGTTAAATTTATCCCTAAGTATTTTATTCTTTTTGGTTCTATTATGAATGAAATTGTTTTCTAAATTTCATTTTCAGATTGCTCATTGTTAGTATTTAGTTACAATTGATGTTTGTATATTCATCTTGTATCCTGTGATCTTGTGATTATTTCCAGCAGTTTTTAAAACATATATTCCTTAGGATTTTCTACATACAACTATGATTTTTTTGTACTCATGTGTTTGTGGAATAAGATTAATGGCAACCTAATTTTAACTTAAACAAAATAAGAAGGTACTCAAGATTTTTCCTACTACAGTGGTGCCTGTGCCTAAGGAGCAGGGTAGGAGAGATGTCATCAGGGCTGTGCTGGGAAGTAGGCATCATCTGCCACCTGGCCTATCTCTTCTAGACCCATATAAGACAGCTTTGCAGTTGAGGCTTTTGTCAAAATATGCCCTCTCCTATAGGAATGTGTCAGAAGTGGGAAATCACTCAGAATTGGTGCCTTTGGAAGATTGCTTGGCCTGAAACATGACCTTGGGGAAGGTTCTAGGAAGACGGAAGAGATCTCCAAGAACAGAAGCAGCATGAGAAAGAAACAAAAGAGACATAGACCCAAAGGCAATGCATCAAAGTATAAGAAGGGGCATCTTCTCCATTTCACAGAGGGTGTAGGAGATGTTGCAAAATCAGCATTTTGAGTCCTGCACACAGTGTCCAATTCAGAGATCAGATAAAGGCAATGAAAACAGAGAAGGCACGGCAATGGATAATTGTTGCTACAAAAGTGGCAAAATCCTTGTGTTGTAATATAATTTAATCTCAGTACATTGAGTTAGTGTGTGTAAAGCATTTAGCACAGAGTTTGGTTAATAACAAGTATTTGATAAATGGTAGCTGTTTATATCATTATTATTATTACATTTTCAGCTAAAATTAGAAGCATTCTGTGATTCCTTATAGTCAGTATTTATAAATGCCAAAGGCAGTTTCTTGCTCAATTTTTATGGTCATTTCAGATAAAATATCATGGGACTCAGGAATTAGATAAGGCAGCCCAGGATTTCAGAGGAGAACGTGATAAGAAAGAAGACAAAAGAAACAAAACTTTGTTTTAACCACCCACAGCAATCAAGACCATGAAGTGCTTGTGGAAATATTAATGGATATATCTGAAATGCATACATCTGTACATGTGTGTTTACAGCCAGAAAATCTATTTCAAGCTAATCTGCAATCATATTTAATTGCATCTTTTTCTTATAATTATCAGATGAAAATATAAACTCCCTTCTCATTGTATTTGAAAACCTAACACTGGATGTGCCTGCCAAATGGCAGACCATTGTGTGGCCAGGGACTGCAACCTGAAGGCCCCCAACAGAGCCAGTTTCAAAATGAGCCTCTCCCCTCTACTCCCCTCCCCTCGTTAGTTGAGGGTGGAGTCATCTGATCCTGCATGGTGACGATATGGCTTGTTTAGGGAGTCATTAATTCACGTGGCTAACCCAAAGACAAAACCTGGCCAGTAGGAAGTTCCAGGGAAGGGAACCCAGCAGCAGCCTACATGCAGTCAGGAAGCAAGAATGCTCAGGTGTGACCAGGCACAGTGGCTCATACCTGTAATTTCATCACTTTGGGAGGCCAAGGTGGGTGGATTGGAGCCCAGGAGTGTGAGACCAGTGTGGCCAGCATAGTGAGGCCCTGTCTCTACAAATGATTTTTAAAAATTAGCCGCACCTGTAGTCCCAGCTACTTAGGAGGCTGAAGTGAGAGGATTGCTTGAGCCCAGGAATTTGAGGCTGCAGTGAGCCGTGATCATACTATCGTACTCCAGCCTGGGTGACAGAGCAAGACTATGACACACACACACAAATGCTCAGGTGGCCAGTACCTCCAGGGTAAATGGCCTGTGACAGGTAGCTGAGGGTAGCAAGGCAACATCTGACCTCTCAGTTTTCTGCTTCTAAGCAGATAGACAAACCCAGACCCAGCAGATAGAGATAACCCTAGTTTGATGTAGGAAGCAGTGAGCAGTGAATGGGATGAACAATCTTTTTTTTTTTTTTTTTTTTTTGAGACAGTCTGGCTCTGTTGCCTAGGGTGTAGTGCAATGGTGCGATCTCGGCTCTCTGCAACCTCTGCCTCCTGAGTTCAATCAGTTCTCTCCCTCAATCTCCCAAGTAGTTGGGATTACAGGCTCCTGCCACCATGTCTGGCTAATTTTTGTATTTTTAGTAGAGATGGGTTTTTGCCATGTTGTCCAGGCTGCTCTCAAACTCCCAACCTCAGTTGATCCACCTGCCTCGGCCTCCCAAAGTGCTGAGATTACAGGCATGAGCCACCATGCCTGGCTGGAATGAACAGTCTTGAAGCAACTTTGCCACTAGGGAAGTGAAGTTATTTCACTTCTGTGAGTCTCTGTTTCTGCTTCATAAGTTGGGAATAGAATAATTCCTACCTGCAGGATTGCATCCAGGTTAAAAAGAACATGTTCTTTTTTTTTTTTTTTTTTTTTTGAGTCGTTGTCTAGGTTTGTCACCAGGCTGGAGGGCTGGAGTGCAGTGGCGCAATCTCGGCTCACTGTAACCTCCGCCTCCCAGGTTCAAGAAATTTTCCTGCCTCAGTGTCCCGAGTAGCTGGGATTACAGGCATGTGCCGCCACGCCCAGCTAATTTTTGTATTTTTAGTAGAGACGGGTTTTTACCATGTTGGCCAGGATGGTCTCAATCTCCTCACCTCATGATCTGCCTACCTCGGCCTCCCAAAGTGCTAGGATTACAGGCGTGAGCCACCACGCCTGGTCTAGAGTGGTCTTTATGAGGTCTAAGCACTATGCAAAGAGGGACCAAAATCATAGACAAGCTGCCTCAGGAGAGTAGCTAGGACTACAGGTGCATGCCACCATGCCCAGCTAATTTTTGGATTTTTAGTAGAGACGGGGTTTCACCATATTGGTCAGGCTGGTCTCGAACTCCTGACCTCAGGTGATCCACCCTCCTCGGCCTTCCGAAGTGCTGGGATTGATTACAGGCTTGAGCCACCACGCCCAGCCCATAATAATATTTTAGTGGCCAAAAGCAGGGCCAATTTTCTCATGACAATTTTCTTAAAAAGGTAATTTAAGCTGTAAGAATGCATATTTTATTTTCTTAGAATTTTATGTTTTTATTATTTGTATGAAGAGTATGGTTCATAAACCTTTCTCTTTTGTTCCTGAATGGGTCCCTATAGAAAAAGATTTTATTTTTTTATTTTTTTATTTTTTATCATGGCTCTAATTGGTTCCCTGGTTTCAGTCTGACACTCTGAGCTCTGTGCTTCACACCACTGCTAGCCTGCTCTGGCTCAAAGACAAATCTGAGGTTGACTCCTCTTTTTCCCTAATGACCCATATCCAATCACTCAAGTCTTATGGATTCTGCCTCCTTAATGTCTCTCAAATCCATCCATCGCTCTGTCCCACCTGACATACCTCCATTTTAATCACTATCATTTCTTACCAGAAACTAATGAACCAGCCACCAACACGGTCACTCTTAGGAGTCCCCCTGTGTTACTCTTTTACCTCCAATCATTTCTCCACACTGCAGCCAAAAATGATCTTCCCAAAGTGCAGAATTTATCATGTAACTTTCAGCTGGAAACAGTGACTGTCAGGACAATCCAGATAAAATCCCCCAGTGTCATGCTTGCTTCTTCATGTCCATCCTTCAGGTTCAGGGTCCGGCTCAGCTCCCTGGCCTCCCCTTGCACCACTTCCTCTATTGCACTTTCCATTCCAGCCATTCCTCACTCTGTAAGAAGCTCCCATGCCATGTTCTTACATTGCCTACCCTGTTGTACATGCTGTTCCCTTTATCAGGAAGACTTTCCTTTTAGCATTTTGCACAACCACTCCCTTCACATACCCACTTCCCCTTTGCAGTCTCATTATTGACATTGCCTCATCTGGGAATCCTTCTCACGACCCCTAAGACTGGGCTAGATGTCTTTGCTGTGTGTCTTCAGCGTACTTCCCACACTCTTGCACTTATCTCTCTGCACTTGCTTTTGCCCATTTGTTGCTGTGGCTCCTCAGCTGGACTCTCAGCTTCCTAAGGCATGCATGGATCCTTGCCCTATTATAGCCCAATAGTGGATATTGTGTTCTCACACAGATTTCTCCTAATCTCCCAGCTACTAGGAATATCAATGGCTGATGGTTCAAACCATATCCCTCACTCAGCATTGCCGAGGCTTCAAAAACCTGCCTTGTTCAGGACTACAGCCCTTCTCAAGGAGAATGTGCCACCAATGACTGGATGGCATGGGCGTACAAAGGCCTGGCATGCTTCCCTCTTTGGGACAACTCCTATTAGGACTGGACAAGGTCTCAGTTGTAACTGCATTAATCATCAGTTCTCTCCCTGTCCAGTTCTGTCATCCTCACTTTTTTTCAGGTGCACTGCTGAAGAATATTCCCTAATAAACCTTGCACACACAATTCACAATTCTCAGTCCCAGAGTCGAATTCCAGGGAACCCAGTCTAAGGCACTCCCCACCACTCAACATAGTCTCTGGCATATAGTGGGTTCTCAGAATATATGTGACGTAGAACATGTAAGTGGATAAATGCCTTTTAAGGTCAGCTCTCAGTTGGGGGAACTTGTAGTATTCATATTTTCATTTCTAGTGCCCAGCATAGTGCCTACTTCTTAGTTGTCTGAATAGTACTTCAAATGTTCTCTTCACATGACTAAGGAAGCAATCTTTATGAGGCATATGACTCTTTTACCATCAGGCCCAAAGTGATACACACTGAAAGCACTGAAGGAACATAATATTACTCTGTATAATAATGAAATCTACTGCCTTCAGAGGAAGAAAAAGTTATGTTATAAATTACCAAGTAGTTAGAAAATACTTTGCTTTTCATTAGGGTTTAGAGAGACTGTGCTCTCCTGAGGATTAAAATAATTTTAGAGTAAGTTATGTGCTGTTCTAACCAATCTAATAGTTGGGGTTGGGTTTTTTTTGTTTTGTTTTGTTTTGTTTTTGGTGGGGTCTCCAAAAAATTCTCCAAAGAAATCTACCTTGGGGTTGTGACCAGTCTGGCCAACATGGTGAAATCCTGTCTCTACTAAAAATACAAAAAATTAGTTGGATGCAGTAGCGCATGCCTGTAATCCCAGCTACTTGGCAGGCTGAGGCATGAGAATCATTTGAGCCCAGGAGGCAGAGGTTGAAATGAGCCATAATTGTGCCACTGCACACCAGCCTGGGTGATAATATGAGATTCTGTCTCAAAAAAAAAGGAAAAAAAAGGAAGAAAGAAAGAAAGAAGAAAGAAAGAAGAAAGAAAGAAAAAAGAAAGAAAGAAAGAGAGAGAGAGAGGAGGGAGGGAAAGAAAGAGAGAGAGAGAGGGAGGGAGGGAGGGAAGGAAGGAAGGAAGGAAGGAAAGAAAGAAAGAAAGAAAGAAAGAAAGAAAGAAAGAAAGAAAGAAAGAAAGAGAGAGAGAGAGAAAGGTCTACCTTGGGTGATACATGCATACTTGGATGCTGCTACAGAACCTGCAGTACCAAGAACCTTCATCCTGTACCATTGTGCAACTCTTGGGTTATCAAAAGAAATCACTAATTATTTAACTAAAAACCACAGGATGCTACTCTAAACTCAATGATCTGCATTTAGGAAACTGTCTTAATATGGGAAATTACAATGGGCCCTGGAATGACTCAGTGGGTAGGTATTGGGATTTTCCAGGATATGAACAGAGTTTTACCGGGAATGTCTAGAAGATAAGTCTCTCTGGGATAAAAGGGCAAAACCAGTAAATGCCAGTGCAGTCAGATCCAAAACTGTGGATGTGTTCAAAGAGGACCCATGTAGTGAATGGTTGACTTCTCAGTCAATGCACATACACACAGGCAAACACGTTTTTGGACCTGGAGAAGTTATATTTTTAGTACATGATTTTCAACATTTTTTTTCCTGTGAAGCAACACGCTTTTAAAATTAACCAGCCCTTCAGGTTTACAGCAACATAGATACAACTGGAAGCCATTATCTTAAGTGAAACAGCTCAGACACAGAAAGACAAATACTGCATATTCTCACTCTTAAGTGGGAGCTAAATAATATTTATACATGGAAGTAGAGTGTGGAATGATGGACAATGGGGACTTGGAGGGGTAGGGAATGGGATGATTGGAGGTTGCTTGGTGGGTGCAATGTGAATGGCTCCAGTGATGGGTGCTCTGAGGGCCCTGAGTTCACCACAATGCAATAATTCGATGTAGCAAAATTGCACTTTTATCCTATGATTATATACAAATAACAACAAATAAATAAGAAGAAAAAATGAATAAATAAAATCACCCAGTCCTTCAGTGAAGAAACGTATATGTATCCACGCACAAACATACGTTGATATTCTGAAGTGGTGGTTCTGGGACACTGAGGGTTAGACAGTCAAAGAGAAAGAGAGCAACAGCCTATTGAGCAATGACTTTCTGGACTTTCACATGTTAAGGTACAATACAGTGAGTAGGGGCCTCATCACCAAGTGAGAAGTGTCAGGGAAGAGACATTAGTGATAAGAAACAACTTCTAAAATGACCACCCAAGGGAATTTTATGACCTGAAACCTGTGCTTGCCCATAACAAGCCCAAGAGAGAAAACCTTTTGGTTACATTATCTCTCCTTCAGGAAGACTCATATTGCACATTAGCATATCAAAGTCACCTTGAAATTCTATTAGTAAAGGAAAAAACTTAACTTTTTTTAGACTGTATTCTCCAAATCGTGTCTATTGATATGTACTCATATCTGTGGGACCCCCATGTGAGAAATGCAACACAAACAATTGAAGGGTTTTGTTTGAACAATGGAGTGGCAGAATGAAAGAGGACATTCTTGAAGATTTCTGTGGCCACTGGACACAAGATAATTTGGAAGTGAGAGTACTGGCCCAGTTAAGGGAATGCTACATTGTGTTGATTTCGGTTCTTATCAGATTCATGGAATGAGGACAGCGGCTAAGGGACAAGAAAGGGAGCGCCAAGAGAGCAATTGTTGATGACAGAATTGACTGGATTTGGTCGCTAACTTCTGTACTGATGGGGAACAGGGAGGACTCATGTGCTCATAAGATGGTAAAGCAGGAAATGACTTCTAGAGATGATCTAATTTGGGAGTTTTCAAACTCTTATGTAGCCACAGGAAGAACAACAAAGTTTCAAGGAGAAGCCTAAAGTATAGAACAGAAGAAAGGAGAAGGGCTATGGGTGTGTTTTATCAAATGATGGAAAAAAGAAAGAATGAAGGAGAAATTCCTGTCCCTCACATTGTAAAATTTTGGCTGGGAATGATTAAAGTAGTCTAAATCTGAAAGAAGCGCTTCAAGATATAGGCATAACCATTTAGGCATTATTTCTCCCACCTCCAAAGTAGTCCTAGACAAGTAAGTTTCAGAGGCAGGAGTATTTCACATGAATAATTCTGGAGGCCTTGACTGGTGTAAACACCAAGAGTAAGGCTGTTAAAAGCTGCATCCTAGGGTTGATTGCTTGAGAGCAGTTCCTGGCTCCATCAAGTCCTCCATGTTAATATCTAAAAAATTATTTAACTTATCTGTGCATATTTCAGTTTCCTCCTCTGTAAAATTGGGATACTGATTGACTGGGACCCATTTCCCAGGGCTATTGTGAAGGTGAAATGTGCTATTTCATCTAACATGCTTAGCCCAATGCTTAACACAAGAACAAGCAATACATTTAGTTCATTATTTAAGAAGGGCTGTTGGCTGGGCGCAGAGGCTCATGCCTGTAATTCCAGCACTTTGGGAGGCCGAGGTGGGTGATCACCTGAGGTCAGGAGTTTGAGACCAGCCTGGCCAACATGGTAAAACCCCATCTCTACTAAAAATAAAAAAATTACCCACGCATGGTGTCAGGTGCCTGTAATCCCAGCTACTCGGGAGTCTGAGGCAGGAGAATCGCTTGAACCCGAGAGGCAGAGGTTGCAGTGAGCCAAGATAATGCCATTGTGCTCCAGCCTGGGGGACAAGAGCAAGAAGGTCTGTTATATACCAAGCACTGCTACTACTAGAGGGGAACAGTAGAACAGGATACTATTTAAACCTCCAAATAATAATCAATTCATATACTTCACACTTATTTTATTACAATAATTTTACATATGTGGCCTCTTGTGCTGATTCAAAATATGTCCACAAATTCTTATATACCCTCTTCAAAAAGTGAAGCCTCAGCAACCAAAACAACATGGACAAGTGACATCATATCAAGTTAAAAAGCTTCTGCACAGCAAAGGAAACAATCAAGAAAGTGAAGAGAAAACCCACAGAATGTGAGAAAATATTTGCATATTATCCATATGACAAGAGATTAATAGCCAGAATATATAAGGAGCTCAAACAAATTTGTAGGAAAAATCTTATAATCCAATTAAAACACAGGCAAAAGGTCTGAATAGACATTTCTCAAAAGAAGACATGCAAATGGCAAATAAGTACATGAAAAGGTGCTCAATATAATGATCATCACAGAAATGCAAATCAAAACTATAATAAGATATCATCTCACCCCAGTTAAAATGGCTTTTACCCAAAATAAAGGGAATAATAAATGCTGACAAGGATGTAGAGAAAGGTGAACTCTCTCCACTGTTGATGGGAATGTAAATCAGCCACTATGAAGAACAGTATGGTAGTTCCTAAAAAAACTAAAAATAGAACTACCATATAATATAAACTAGCAATCTCATTGCTAGGTGTATATCCAAATGAAAGGAAACCAAAAAATGAAGAGATATCTGCACTCTCATGTTTATTCCAGCACTATTAGCAACAGCCAGGATTTAGAAGTGTCTATCCAGCAACAGTTGAATGGATAAAGAATATGTGGTACATACATACAATGGAGTACTCTTCAGCCACAAAAAAAGAATGAGTTCTTGTCATTTGCAACAACATGGATGGAACTGGAGAATATTATGTTAAGTGAAATAAACCAGGCACAGAAAGACAAACATCTCATGTTCCTACATATACGTGGGAACTAAATATTAAAACAATTGAACTCATGGAAATAGAGTAGAATGATGGCTACTAGAGCATGGGAAGGGTAGTGAGATGAGGAGGGGAAAGTGTGGATGGTTAATGGGTACAAAAATATAGTTAGAATGAATAGGATCTATTATTTGATAGCACAACAGGGTGACTACAGTCAACAATAATGTTGTACATTTTAAAATAACTAAAAGTATTACTAGACTGTTTGTAACACAAAGAAATGATGAATGCTTGATGTGATGGATACCCCAGTTATCTTCCTATGATTATTATGCATTGTATGCCTGTATCAAAATATCACATGTACTCCATGAAAATAAACACCTACTATGTACCCACAGAAATTTTCTTTTAAAAAGTGGAACTTAATTCCCATTCCCTTGAGGGCTGGACTTGGTGGCTTGCTTGTAGCAAGCAGAATAGCTGGAGGTGACAATGCATGATTTCCAAGACCAGGTCATAAAAGGTACTGCGGCTTCCTTCTTGCCCTCTTTGGGTCACTCTCTCTGGGGCAAGCCAACTGTCCCTCTATGAGGACAATTCAGCCATTCCATGAAGAGGTCCATGTTGTGGGGGCACTGAGCCCTCCTGCTAACAACCAGCACTAACTTTCCAAGTGTGTGAGAGAGCCACCTTGGAGCAGATCCTCCAGCCCCAGCCAAGCCTTCAGATGAATTCAGCCCTGGATGACATCTTGACTGTGACCTTATGAAAGACACTGAGCTAGAACCACCCAGCTAAGCTGCTCACAGACTCTTTGAGCCACAGAAATTATGTGAGATGATAAATGTTTATTTTAAGCCACTGTTTCAGAGTTCTCCAGAGAGACAGAAATGATAGGATATATATATTTCTTTTCATCTCTCTCTGTATGTGTGTGTATATATATATATATCTATACATATACATAGAGGTGACTACAGTCAACAATAATTCGTTGTACATTTTAAAATAACCAAAACACACACACACACACACACACACATATATGTGCAGAGAGAGAGGGAAATAAATTAAGAAATTTGTTAGAAGATTGGTTTACTAGATTATGGAGGCTGAGAAGTCACGATAGGCCATCTGTGAGCCAAAGAACCAGGAAAGCTGGTAATGCGGCTTAGTCCCAGTCTGAAGGCCTCAGAGCCAGGGAGGCTGATGATGTAATTCTCAGTCCAAAGCCAAAGGCTGGAGAGCCCATGGGTCCACTGGTATAAGTCCTGGAGTCCAACAGCTGGAGAACATGGAGTTCAAATGTTCAAGGGCAGGAGGAGAAGAGAGGGCAGCTCTAAGGGCAGCTCTAGAAGCAAGTGAATTAGCCCTTCCTATACCTTTTTGTTCTATCCAGACACCCCACTGATTGACTGGTGCCCACCCACAGATCTTTCCCACTCAGTCCACAGGCTCACATGCCAATCCCTTCTGGAAACACCCTCACAGACACACCTGGGGCAACCCAACCATTCGAATCAAATCCCACATCACCTGGGTTTCCCTTTCAGCAGATGATGGACAGGTTCAGTGTCTACTGAAGGCCTGATAATAAATAATGCTTTAGCAGCTATCTGTGCATCTCTTAATCCAGTCAAGTTGACATCACAAATGAACTACCACAGCCACTAAGTTTGGGGATCATTTGTTGGATAGATAGATAACTTGTCCTCAAAAAGACCTGATGAGGGATATCGTCCATTTTACAGATAAGAAAACCAAGGCCAGAGATGTTAATCCTTTTGCTTTAGTTCACCCAGCTGGTTTGTGAAGAGACAGATTTTAAACTCTCATCTATGTTTCCAGGGTATTTCTACTCTATCACTGTGTGGTATCAATTAATATATCCAGCACATGTAAGGCAGCATCCATAAGAAACCACAGCTTCGGGGAGGCTTTTTGTGTGTTTGTTATTGTTTTTCATTTTATTTTATTTATTTATATATTTATTATTTTTTTTGAGACAGAGTCTCACCCTGTCACCCAGGCTGGAGGGGAGTGGTGTGATCTCGGCTCACTGCAACCTCCGCCTCCTGGTTCAAGTGATTCCCCTGCCTCAGCCTCCTAAGTAGCTGGGACTACAGGTTGGTGCCACCATGCCTGGCTAATTTTTTATATTTTAGTAGAGATGAGGCTTCACCATGTTGGTCAAGATGGTCTCTGTCTCCTGACATTGTGATCCACCCACCTCGGCCTCCCAAAGTGCTGGAATTACAGGTGTGAGCCACTGCGCCCGGCCTATTGTTGTTGTTGTTGTTGTTTTTTTTTTGATACAAGCCCAGAGTAAGAGAATAAGGAACCTCTAAGCATCCATAGAAGGGTTCTCCAAGGAAGGCAGAAATGACCTTAACAAAGGAACCACCACATCACCTAAGACACCTAACAGATACTACTCCATTAGCGTTGAAAACTGTGGGGCAAAAATTAGCCAATAATTTTCCCTAGCACCACAAGGTTCACATTTCCAGCTTTTAGGATCCCTGAATAAAACTAGACCTTGCAGAAATACCTTTCGATGCCACATTTTTCACTAAAAGTTATCACAGGCCAGAAAAGGCCAGTCAAAGGTGAAACCCAGGGCTGCACCACGCTGATGCTTGCCTTATCTCACAAGGCACATCTTGGGTGTGCTGCGTCCTTTCTCTCCCAGCTGTGATCTAAATTATCTCCTAAGTCTCATTTTTCTTCTACTTCTTTGAGTTTTCAGACATTAGGATTGAGCCCTAGATCATGCCTTCAGGTTTATGAGGACAGTAATCTGTCATCAGCACCTGCAGAGCCTTTCGTCTTGCTCTGACTGCATGAATTCCCCAGACTGTTACTTTCTGACAACGGATGGACTTTTCTCATCTCTACCCACAAAAGCCCAACTCCATTCTTCCCTTGTGCAACACCACAACATGTGGGTTTTATATTCTCCCACAGGGAGAACAAGAAAACATATGGTCTCCTAAAAAGAAAAGGTTCTTTAAGTTTTTGGTCCAGCCTCTTTCCTTTATAAATTTCCCAGTCTCAGGTATGTCTTTATTAGCAGCGTGAGAATGAACTAATACACCTTGACTTTTGGATTGGCCACATGACTTGATTCAACAAGTGATGTAAGAGAAGTGAAAGTGCTACAGTTCTGAGGCAGGCCTTAAAAGCCTTGCACATTTCATTTTTCTCTCTTGCTCCTCTGCCATTAGCTGTTGCCCCTTTAGCCTGGGGCAGAGCTCCCCAGCTTACTCAAAAACCTGCACTGAGGAGCAAAGCTGCCCCAGCCTCCTTGACTGAAAGTTCAGCCACCAAGCCAAACTGAGCCCAGAGCAACGGAAATCTCTCCCCACCACACCCTCCAAAAACAAAAACAAAAATCAAACCACCAACGAAGAACCTTAGCCTGAACCTGGGTTCTAGACATTGTTCTGCTATGATGTGACTCTGGCAAACATTTTTCGTTTTCTGCCTCAAGTGTGAAATGATAGGACTTAGAGTAACTTGCCTCTAAGTCCTTTCTGAACAGATTCTAGGTTAGAAAAAAAAAGACTACTTATAAGAGTATAAAACATTAACACAAACAAAAACAAAATATTAACTTACAGTTTAATTGGGAAAAATAAACACATTTATGATTAAGTAGTTTACTCATTTGCTCCTTCAGTCAGACAGTTCTTATAGACACAAAATACATATATTAAGTTTGTGGGCCAGATACAGTGCTAGTGTTTGGAAGATCAAAGGAGAGCAAAATCAGAGTCCATTCTTAATCCCATGGAATCAATGGGGGTACTGACACTATTTAAATGAAAATAATAAATATATTCCCACAAACTTATATGAGTGTTGTGGATAAAACTAACCCAGAAAGGGAGCCTAAGAAAAACTTTGCTAGGGTTTATAGACTTTAACCAAAGAGCAAAGGGATGCAATCAAATGACTTCAAATTGGAGCGAGATGATTAGATTTGGGTCATACCTTTCTGTTTGCTAGTGGAGAAAAGCTGCACTGGGGAAGAACTGTATGGCAGAGAGACTAATTAGTAAACTGCTGAAATGGTCTTAGTGAGAGAAAACCGTAGCTTAGACTTGAAGAGTACTGAAGATGAATATCTTCCAGCTAAATTCTTCCATTAAGATCACTGTACTTTAAGCTCATTCAAGAAAAGTTTCACTCTTAGAGAGTTCTTTTGCACAATTAAGGTGGGATTTTGTTGAAATGTCTGGTATCAAATGAGATTGTTCATGTCAGAGTGCATTTGCATTTCAATGTATTTTTGGAAGCCAATAGAGTAAGTTGCACTTTTACACCTGATGAGAAAGTGCATTGAGATGGAATGAAAAAAGTACTGAATGTGGAAGTCTCAAGTGTTGAATTCAGGCTCTGTCTGGGTGTATAAATTTGGTCTCATCATCTATCCTTGCCCTGCCTCTGTTTCATGCCTATAAAATGAAGTAAATACTATCCACTCACAGCCATTGTAAAGATAAAATGCAATAATGTATGTGAAGGCTTATTGTACCCTATATAATGGTTAAAAATATAAAGTATATTAGATAATTATTAACAGAGGAACAGAAGGGAAGGGAAAGGACTCATGAAATAACTACAGTAAGCGGTCAGCTTTAGCATCTCTGCCTAGTAAAGATTTCTGGTCATTTTGGAAGTAGTGGTAAAAGGGAGCCCATCACACCTTAAGTTTTTAACCACCTGGCATAGAATAGTTCAGTTGTGAAAATAAATTGCATCTTTTCTAGTGTTCTCTTGTGCTGATGTATACTGATGACAAGTAATTCCAGATGACCATTCCTATGCTTTTACACACAGTTTACAATTTCCCCTGGTTGGGGAAGTAGGGACAACTCTGCTCAGAAGAGTTGCTGCAAATTTATTAGGTTGGTGTACAAGTAATTGTGGTTTTTATCATTTAAAAAAAGGCAAAAAGTGCAATTATTTTTGCACCAACCTAATACTTCAGGGTAGGAAATTCAGAACACAGAAAGATCATATGCAGTCAGCCACTACAGCCCACAATAACCCCACACTCTTTTCTAGCAACAAAACCTATTCAAAAAGGGACAAGGATCCAGGACACTGCTTTTCCATGGTACAGCCATGTTTTTCTGCCTGTCAGAGGAGGCTCTGCATTGATCAAGTTAAGTTCATTCTGTGACTTAACTACAAGTCAAACTGGGCAGACTTACTCCACACCTGGCAAGTATCCTGAGGCCCTTGTTACTGCTTAACTGAATTATATCCATGTTCTTTGGGAATGGCCTCTCAGGCTTCCATGGATGATGAAAAGAACAAACACTTATTGGGTGTCCATTATATGCCAGGACAGCTGACAACACTGTATATACCCTCTCAGTCACTGCTGAGCACCAAACTGCGAGCTAGGTAACACGTACATTACACAATTAAGAGTATTATGATACACATGGGAAAACCAAGGCACAGAAATGTCAAAGAACTTTGCTAATAACCAACATCGAGTAAATGAGAGTCAGGATTACAATCTAGCTCTGTATGTCTATGAAGCTTGAGTATGGAAGCCAAATATTCAGATAACCAGTTAATACAAAGGTAGATAGATTCTGCTCAAATTTTGGACACATAATTTAAGTCCGATTTTGAAAGTATAGTTTAGAAGAATGATGCTATAGAATATCACCAACTTATCAATATACAGATAACACACAATGTGATTTAATTGTACACAATGTGATTTAAGCAAAAACAACGAGGCTTTTGCTTAAATCATGTTCTCTGAAATATGCTTACTTCCTCCAGTGGAAGCCTGATATAACTTGAATGGTTGGCACTTTTTTCATGACTCAAGGATTGGAGTTATTATTTTTTATCTTAATTACAAAAAATTTTTTTTTCCTCTCAGTTCCTTCCTGTAAAAACTTTAGTCTTTAGGGTTTGAATCCTTTTGGTTAGGTTTAGAAGATCTCCCTGAACAGAATAGAAACATAATCTATTTAGTTTTTGAGATTCATGAATCTTTTCTGTAGAGGCTTGTAAATACAGCAACCTAGTTAGAACAACAAATACAGTAAAGTACTTATATGTACTACTTTAAATCTTAGAATCCAGTGAAATCTGTAGCCTCATCTCAATATTTCTTTTTTAATTTAATTCGCTATAAGGTAATGGGCTTTTCCCTCCCTTTCTGTGCTCTCTGATATATTCAGAAATTTTTGAATCATTCTAAATATCACAATTTCTGATATTAAAATATTTTAAACCCTTCATTTTATTAGTAATGACAATTCCTATTTGGCCAAGTGCTTATGAATTCAGATTTGTGATCATGTAATCAGTATTGAAATCTATATGGAGTAATATCACAAAATTCTACACTTAGGTAGACCTCAATCCCCTTACTACAATTCATGTTTTGGAGACATGGGGCAAATTACTTAAACTCACTGAGCCACAATTTCCTCATCTGGAAAATAGTGATATCTGACAATATTGTAGTGATTAAAGGAGAGGATGTATGTCAGGTGCTTAGACAGAGCTTGGCACTTGTAATTTCCCAACAAACGCTACTTATAACAATGATAAAAAATAATAACAATAGCAATAATAAATGATTTATTGAATACTTACTATGTAACCACAATTGTGACCAAGAATCTGGAAGATATGAAGCATAAGACTCAGTTCCAGCACTCGAAGTGCTTATATACTATAAGGAACAAATAATAGCATCATAATGAACACAGAATTTGGCTTATGAGAGGTATGGGATGAGGTCTGGACTTTGCCCCTTACTAAAATTGGGTGTAACTGTTAGGAACTGTACTTGGCTGCTGATAAAAAAAAAAAAAGACCAAAAATAAGTCATTTAAACAATACATGATTGCAGTCTGTGAAAAATACTAAAGCAAAAGCTAAGCTGTGCCCAAATTACTGACCCACAGAAACTGAAGTAATACATGGGTATTGTTATAAACCACTAAACATTGGGATGATCTGTTAACAACAATCGATTAATATATGTGGCTCATCATGTTGTTGTATACAATTGTAATTCCTTCATTCTCATTACTTTATAGGAGGGTTTGGAAAGCTTTTTTTCCCTGCAAAGGATCAGGTAGGAAATATTTGAGGCTTTGTAGGACAAGAGGCAAAATTGAGGATATTATGTAAGTATGTCTATATAATTTCCAGGTTCTGAAAAGTATACCTTTTTGTATTTTTCCAACCATTTAAAAACATAAAAATCATGCTTAGCTGATGAGCCATAAAAAATAAATGGTGAGCCATATTTGGCTCATTGGTCTTAGTTTGTTGACCCCTGCTATATAGAATTACTTGTTTATACCACAGTTCATCTCTCCAATCTGTTGTTGATAAATATTTGAGTTGTTTTCCATTTGGGAAACATTAAAATAATGCAGCCACAAACATTCTTGCACATGTCTTTTGGAGAACGTGTATGCATATTTGTTTGGTGTAAACCTAGGAGTAGAACTACTGGGTCACAGCATAAGCATATATTCAGCTCAATGTTTCAGATGGTTTTCCAAAGTGGTTTTGTGAATTTGCACACCATCAGCAATATATGAGTCTTTACTGCTTCACAATCTGGCCAAGATTTGGTATTTTGTGTCTTTTTCTTTCAAACATTCTAGTGACAAATGTAATTTTTTTTCTTTAGCACTTCCCAGGTGATTCTAATATTCAGCCAGAATTGAAAACCTCTGCACAACTATTGTTTATCCCTTATTAGGCAGAACCACATGAAACTGCTCTATTTGTAGGTTTTAAAAATGTTCAAACATTGGCTATTTCATATGGCTGAAACTAACATCTCCTTCACATTTTAATTATACTAAAAATAAAACTCGTCTAGAATGCACATCACTGGGAAAAATATTAAAGACTTGAGCTAAGATGAAGTTTTAAAATTAGCAACAGATTTCAGTGACTTTTATATTTTAATATCACCCAGATATTTAAAAGCTTGGAAACAGACCAATGGTTGTCATCCTCAATGAAGACTGGAATCACCTCTAGGTTTTTTAAACCTAAGTGTCTCTACCCAAACCCGCATAAGCCCTGATTCTGTGAGACTAAGATAAAGCTTAGGAATATTTATAAAAGGCTGATGCACAGCCAAGGTTGAGAACCATTGACACCACCTGTCCTATGGTTTTCTTTCATATTCATTCAATCTAAGAAAATACTTAATGCTTTGGTGATTTTATATACATAAAGTAGTTAAGCACTTGGATTTCAGTTCTTTCCAGGTTTTAGAATGCTTGGCTGTGTATAAGGTTGGAAAATTCTTTTTCTCATGGAAATTACGTCTCACTGAATGGGTCTCTCTCTACTGTACCTAAAAGGGAGGCTTAGCTTTGACTTCTACACAGCTCCATGGACTCAGAATTAAAGTATCAACAAGAGCATTTAATGGTTATACGCAGGTATTTTTTAACGGACCTACACACATATTATTATTATTATTATTATATTACCCAATAGGAGGACTAGGCATGTAATTAGTGACCAGAACAACAGGTGTGCATGTATACACTCAGAAACAGAATTGTTTTGAGATTTTTTTTTTTTTTTTTTTGCTAATGACCAAGACAGACAAAAATGTCTAAGTAGTCATCATGGGAAGAATCCGATTTTTGCACTTCCTTATTTTACAGAGATTAACATTACATATGGGTGACTGGGTGGATGTGGTACCAAATGCATTTCCAAACTGAAGGCCTTTAAAAGTCAATCCAGTCTTGAGCCAGATTTATTCCTGAGGCTATTCCATTACCCTTTACAGCCACAACTGTATCCGTATTTTCATATGCAGGAAAAAATGTTTAGAAACTTAATTTTTACCAGCTGTCGAATTGTATTGCTATCCACGTGATTCCCCTTATCCTGTCTGCTTATAGCATCCTCAGCACCTACAGCTAGGACGCAGTTTTCATAAGTTGAAGGAACCTGATTCTCAGGCACTGTTAATTATTAGGCCCTATCACAGGCTGTCAACAGGCTCCAAGGCTAGCCAAATTGAAAGCTTCCTATCCTGGAAGCCAGGCAGGCTTTCATCTGACCTCCTCTGGTACAATCCTGGTTCCGATTTTGTTCCTAACAACCCCTTGGGGATGTTGTCTATTGGGGTTTAAGCCACTCCTCCTCCACTAAACCCCCATGCCAAGTATTTAGCCACCTGAACCACCCTGCAGGATCAGAAGACAGCTGTATCAACCGGCGGAATTCCCTCACAAAACCCATACATCTCAGGGTGCGAAGGAACAAGTTTCAACCTCAGCCTGGGCAGCGCTCTTTGGCCCAGGTGGAGAACCAGAGGCGGACAGTGGTTCTGCTCTCCCTACTAAATGGTGGTTCAGGAGGCCAGGGGGCGGTACCTGCGGCAGAGGCCAGCGGACGAGCACGGGGGAGCTCATCACACTGCTGACCGGCACCTGCCCACCTCACCACACCTGCTACGTGCCAACCCCCTTGTAATGGACAGGGAAGGGCTCAATCACGGGTCCCCACTCTTAGCACCGAACCTATCTCAGCGCACGGCCTCCTGGGAGATGTAGTCCACACGGCTTCCCAGGACCCGCCCCCCCACCCCCCGCCACCCCAGGCGCCACGGGTCCCCTCACAACTTCCTCAGGAGAGATTACTCGGTCTGGCCAGCTGAAGCTGGAGCTGCTGTCCGAGTGTGGGGGCAGGCGGCGCTCCGCGTTGGAGTCGGGATGCTCTCCCGAGTCCAAGTGAATGGAGGGAACTACACTTCCCAGGACGCCCTGCGCGCGCCGAGCCCGGAGCCGGCTGCCTCGCTTTGCGTGACCGCGGCAGGTTGGTCCTGGAGCAGATAAGCTCAGAATATTTAGGCGAAAGCGAGAGGAGGGGGGGAGCGCGGGGCAGGAGGAGTACCTCGGCCAAGAAAATTATGCATGCGTTAGGGAAGCTCTGAGAGAATGGCTGTGGAAGGTAAGGGACGCTTGGGGCATTTTTAAGCTCCTTCTTAACCCGCGCACCTCAAGCCACACATCCCCGATGAAGCTTGGCGATCGTGGGGAGGCGAGGAAAGGGGGTGGCGGAGAGCAGGCCCCTTCCTCCTTCACCTCTTGGCACTCACCTGCGCCGCCAAGGCCAGTAGGAGCTTTAATTCAGTTGCTTTGGAGAGACGTGAAGGGTAGGTGCGCAAGACTTTGAGGTAGGAGCTGTGGAGACGAGTGTCCCTGATGCGAAATGATATCCTGGAAATGGGGGGAAAGCCGGAGGATCCGGCATGAGGTTTGGCCCCGAGATGCCCTTTTTCCCTGCCCCTTACCTCCGGAGCGGGCTGGGTGGCCCCAGGGCTGGGGATGCTTGGTTGGCCCCCTCACGTGGGAGAGGTCCCCGGCCCAGGTGCGTCATCCAGAAGCTTGGACTGGGATTGGGTCCAGGGCCCTTCGTCCTGTGCACCCAGCAGTGGCGGCCGCAGATGTATCCAGAGGGTAGAGGTGTCCCTACACCTGTCTCTGCTTATACAGCCAGCGCCCCGGGCTTAGCAAAGTTTACTGACATGAAATGTAATCAGCCAGGGAAAAGAAGTGCAACAACCTCTTCGATTTGGGTGAATCCTTTTCTTTGAAGACCACTTTCTTCTTACAGTCTGGAGCTTCGACTTTGCAGTTTTGACCGTACAGTCCTGCCTCCCTTGAACTTCCTGGTTGAAAGCAGGGTCGGGCTGTTCGTGAGGGATCCTGAGTTTTTCATTTCCGATTCTCTTACCTTGGAACACAAACTTCCTTGTTTAGGGTAGTTTCTGAAGAAGAAAAAACAATTGTGGACCAGAAGCGTTTGTGATGTCACGTTAGAGGTCAAGCTGTACCTAAATGATGAAATGATTGTGGGACGAAATGGGAGCCTACATTCACCTACAGAATTTTGGTTTCTGAGTGCGGTCAGGTCAGAGGGGGTACTGAGGTAGGGAGAGGAGGCATGCTTGCCAGCTGCTTCAGGCGCCTTGCCAAGGGGAAATGAGCCTATTCCTTGTAGGCTAGAGACCAGAAGGAACCACAAGGGCTGGCTTGCTCCTCCTTCTCCTCCCTGCCCCAAGAGAAAGAAACTGAACTAATCTGACTCTTGCTCCCCTTATAACGACTGTCTTAAGAACCCGAAGTAGCAACAACCCAGCTCCTACACTCAGCACCCATAAACTCGGGAAACTCTTGCCTTTGGGCTATCTCAGGTTCAGAGATCCACAGCCAGCCACTTCCAGCTTTCCTAACTTTATTAACAAAAATGAAGTCCTCTCTCTTACAACCAAGATTTTTCTAGGTTTTCTTTTCGGTGCAAATGTACCAGTAGAGTGAGAATCTCTCTCTCTCTCTCTCTCTCTCTCTCTTTTTTTGTATCGTTATGACTGATAGTGAGTCAAGACTTCAGATGCCAAAAAACAAAACAAAAGCCGAGATAAAGTTCATCTTGAGCTTGAGACCGAGGATATGTTGACCTACTCCTTAAATATCCCTTCTACGTCACCCATCAGGTGGCACTGATTATGATTTCTCCTCTTCACCACTCCTGTGTCCCAAAACAGGGGCACTCCCCCTTGTTGCTAGTCCACACTGTTCTCGAAAACAATTTCTTGTCCACTGTAAGAAGTATAAATTCATCTTATTTCTTGCCTGATGGGTGATTATACCAGTGAAGCCAGACTTTACAAAAACAAGAACTTAGGAAGGAAGTACATGTGGACTATGGAGAGTTTATTTTCTAGTGACTTATTTGGTTAAAGTACCTGTCTAGTAAACAGGAGATCCTGAGTTTGAATCACAGTAAAGTCTCAAAGAATGAAGGAAGTACTTTTAACTTTAACTGCAAATATGATTCCTATCTTTTGTCTTTGCAAAGACATCAGCCTGGACTAGTCTCTTCCTGGTTACTCCTACTTGGTCTTTCAAGCCTCCGGGGAAATGTCACTTGCTCTGGAAACCTGTCCCAGCCCTCCTTTCTCTTCTGCCTTCTCAGCACTCTTTCCAGTCTATGGGAGGTGCCTCCTGCTCACATTTATCTTGACACTTATCATACTTAATCTACCTCTTACTAAACTCTAACCCCCTTGCGGGTTAGACTTGGACTTTATATTCCCAGCTCATAGCACAGTACTTGGCCCATAATAGGTACTCAATGCTCATTCATTGCATGGCAAATATATTCATGGAGGTTTTGTAACTGGTTCTATAAGGGTACATGGGGCTTTCTTGGAAGCCTAAATGCCATACAATCAGGGACTTCTAACAGATTTGAAGACGGGAGGTTTTCTTTTCTTTTTTTTGAGATGGAATTTTGCTCTGTCACCCAGGCTAGAGTGCAGTGGCATGATCTCGGTTCACTGCAAGCTCTGCCTCCCAGGTTCACCCCAGTCTCCTGCCTCAGCCTCCCGAGTAGCTGGGACTACAGGCACTTGCCACCACACCTGGTTAATTTTTTTGCATTTTTAGTAGAGACGGGGTTTCACCGTGTTAGCCAGGATGGTCTCGATCTCTTGACCTCGCGATCCGCCCACCTCGAAGTGCCCTTCTCTTCAGTCTTTTGTCTTGATGCCCAAAAAGTCTTTTAGAGCAGTAGTTTACATCTACTGCTGAGTGACATTGTCTCTGGGCACATTTGGGATATGTAGGAACTGCTGCTGGGGGCTGCTATTGGTATTTTGTGCCCATGGCCAGAGATAATACATGGCCTGCAGTGCATGGCCTTCCCATATCATGTTGCCAAGCCATGGTCAAGTAATGACCAGTTTACCCAACTGATTGAGAAATGCTGCTTCAGAGAATAAGGAGTTTTGCCAGAGGAACTGGAATAGAAAATACAGTTCGAATTACTTAACATCTAAGCTTTAGTCTTCACATCTGGAAAAAATGGGCTCACTACTGGTTACCTCCTGGGAACATTGTGAGGATTAAATAAAGGAGGGTGCTTCTGGAAGGGTGTCTGGAACCTGTATCCTAAGTAAATATCACTTGTACTCACATCCCTTCTCTTAAGAAAAGCTATACTAATTGGCATGTGTTTTATATCCTGAATTTTTACTTATTCATGCCAGCCAGTTTTTCTAATTAGTAACAAATTAGAAGGTTTTTTACTATGTGTAACATTTTTCTTAAGTAAACTTGAACTTGAATTTGTAAAAGTGTTAATAGCAAGTAGTTCTCTCATTCATTTTGCTGAACCTGCAGCTGTGTGTTTAAGATGAAAAAGAGGTGCCCTTTGTTTATTGTTTTGTAACTACCCTGGG
This sequence comes from Trachypithecus francoisi, assembly GCF_009764315.1. Taxonomy (NCBI): domain Eukaryota; kingdom Metazoa; phylum Chordata; class Mammalia; order Primates; family Cercopithecidae; genus Trachypithecus; species Trachypithecus francoisi. Next base: position 73,367,900 of record NW_022681472.1, on the reverse strand, counting down.
TTATGTTTTCTTCTTAGTTTAATTGCAACATCCTATTTATGTCTCCTAGTCTGGTTGTGACCCATGCTTTGCATTTATGGGCAGCTTACAGGTGTGCTTTCCAGCCACAGAACAGGGTACGATCTTACGGTCTGCATTTGGATTAGGATTATATTGGCATCCACTGTCTTTTTTAGAAAACAAAAACAGTGTTTTGTGAAACAAATTAGCAGGACTAGGAACTAGGACCTCTTGGAAGGAGGTAGCAGGGACCCCAAACGAATCCATTCTCTATAGACAGACTGTGTATAGATGGTTGCACCTATTGATGTTTTCTAACGGAAGTGGATTGCAGTATTATTCAGGGAGAAGAAAAATGTGGATTCATTGGGGACAGTGTTGTATTCATCTCTGTATTCCAGGGATGGTGCCTGGCACTTAGGAGGCCCACAGTCATGTGTTTCATGAATGACATATAAATGCACGAGTCCCCAGAGCTAGAGAAGGGTTTTCTACCCCTCATCCCCAATTCCTTTTCTTGCTTCATCCTCAAAGATTTATGAAAAAAAGTAGGGAGGATGGACATTGTACATGGTAATTTCTATTCCAGGTCTAACAGAATAGCACCTCTCACATGGCAGAAAAATGATTTCCAATATTCAGCACTCACCTCTCTCCCCAAGAAAAACATGTCAAATGCAAGACTATATGCTCTTAATGACATCTATATTAAGGGATCTGAATTTTCCATCATCAGTGAATACATTAGCTTACCAAATATCTTCTGATAAGTCATTCAGTGCTCAGGTTCTGTGTTTTTTATCCTGTAGGAGAGTGCAGAAACTACCCATCACCAAAATATTGTAAGGCTAAGTAATAATAACAGTGACTGGGAAAATGGGAAGTGAGATCGCGTCAAACCCTTGTAACAAATAGAAGCAGTCATGGTAAACACTGGGCTTTGCAGCCCCATAAATGATGACTTTGTACCCAACTTGAATTCAGAACTGCGTCACAGAGAGTAAAAGGAGTCACATGGGAGATAAAAACATCATTTTTATCACAAGGGTATAGTGGGTAATGTTTTCTGACTTTGGGTTGGAGGGTAAGTGGGCTTGCTAATATTGTACCCAGCAGTGAACTTACCTGTCACAGGGATGCCTCCCTCTACACTAGTGGCCCTTAACCTTTTTGGCACCAGGGATAAGATTTATGGCAGACAATTTTTCCATGGGGGATGGTTTTGGGATGAAACTTTTCCACCTCAGATCATCAGACATTAGATTCTCATGAGAAGTGTGCAACCTAGATCTCTCGCATGTGCAATTCACAGTAGGGTTTGCACTCCTCTGAGAATGTAATGCCTCCACTGATCTGACAGGAGGTAGAGCTCAGGCGGTACTGCTTGCTTGCTCACTGCTTACCTGCTGCTGTGTGGTGCAGTTCCTAAATAGGCCATGGACTGATACCAGTTCACCACCCAGGGGTTGGGGACCCCTGCTCTATACCACTGACAGCTGGAGAGCAGAGATAACATGGGCTCCTGCAGCAGGCAGGTGGGACCCAAAGGAAGAGGTGGGGAACCTATGCTTTGTGCCTTTTCACAGACTTGCTCATCAGAGAGTTGACTTCTCCTCTCCTGAGGAGGACCCGGAGGGTGAAGAGGGAGACCAGAAGTGTAAATCTGATGGATTTCCCTTCATAGAACACAAGAAGCTCTGTCCTGCCTCTGTGTGACTCTCTTGGTGCTAGCTCACCTGTGCTTTCCTAACTACCTTTTCTTGTTGAGAACATCATTTGAATGTACCTCTTCTACTGGTGGCACTTTCTAAGGGCAAGGACTATGTCTCATGCCTCATCCATGAAGCTTGAATGAATGAATGAATAAAGACAAATGAAGGAATGGGTGGGTTTATGACCGCTTTTGATTTCCGCAGTAACTCCCATACACACTTAATGAGAACTTCCAACGGTGTTCCTCTGTAGAGCAGATGTTGTGAAGGCAGTGAGATGATGGACAAGTTTCCCTCATAGGTATTGAACTCTGGGGCAGCTTCATGGTGTGATTGTTAAACTAATTACTCCCTGATTCTCTCCCATTCACTTATTCCTGAGGGTCTTTTTTTCTTATTTTTATTATGTTCTCTAGACCACCAGATGTGACTTTCCTGCATCAGCAGTTTCTGTTGATCACTTTGTTTTAGGAAGGAGATTGACGGCTAGAAGTTCGTCATTGAAAATTCCTGTCCAGTGACTGTGTGAACAAGAATTGGGGCCTCCAACCTAGTTTGAAACTTGCTGTGGCAGCGGTTCCTGCCACCCCCATCTCTTTTGTAGCCCTCTTAGCTAGTTCAGACAGGGCTTCAGTCTAATCATACTGTTGTATTGCCTAGCCCAGCCCTTCCTAATTCCTTTTATCCCACCCTTTCTTTCTCATCTGCCTTGCTGTTTTCTCATGCTTGAAGAAACAAGGGCTGGTGCTGAGAAGCAGAAACTGGGAAACCTTTGCTGGTGTAGCTGTGTTTTGTAATGCTGAGTCACAGTGGATGGTGTGGTGACATGTTACAAAGGTAGGGGGAACTGGGGATCTGAAGCCCACGCTTGAACTCTGGCGAGTGAGTGTCAGATGTTGTGTATTTAATTATGAGAAAGAGGGGATATTGTAAATGCTCATCCACAGGCATTCAAGCAGATAGTGCGTTTCTGTTGATAAGCAGTAGAGTAGCACCCATGTACAAGGAACTCTACGAGATGTGGTGGGGAGTGTAATAAGGAAGGGAGCTTAGCCCACTCTGCCCTCTGCCAGCCCCAGCCCTTCCCTGCAGCCTCCACTGGGGGAAGGAGACAGAGAAGCAGATTAGACTGAATGATATAAGTGCTAAATAAAAGTACAAGCACCATAACGTGGGAGGTCTGAGAACAAATGGAGCATTTAGTTCTGAGCTGGATGGGGATAGCCTAACGAAAGGAGTAGCATTGAGTGAGCTTTTGAGTAGGATTTTGATGGGTGGGAATCCGGGAAAGGACACAAAACTGACTAGTGTGTGTATAATGTGTGCTTCCTAATGGATTTCCCCCACGTCCCAGGGATGTGGTAGTTTAGCCCTTTATAGGAAGGAAAGTGAATGGGGAGCCTTCTAACTCATGTCTGGTAAAGTCCTTTTCCTAAGGGCTGTATTATTTGCCTGGCCAAACCTGCAACATTCCCCACAGTCCAGTTGGATCTTGCATATGGTCCTTTTGAAACCACAAGAGCAAGCGTGGAAAGCTGCTCTCTTGTAAATCAAGTTGATTCCTCCCCAGTTTTCTGAAGTGGAATGTAGCAGCACCACCCGCTCTGAGCTGGCTCATGAGAGCAAACTTGGCTATATTTAGTCTGATTTTTCTAAAGTGTGGGTGCAAGAATCTGCTTGTACAGCTTGCCTCCCGTGTGAAGAGCAGGACAGGACAGCAGCTGTCGGATGACAGTGGTGGCCCACCTCACTGCCTTCAGCAGCCTCCTTCCCAGAGCGCTGGGGCTGGGAAGAGCCCATTGGCAGGTTTTGTTCCTTTGCTCCTCCTTGCTTCCTGCCCTTGCTGCTGCAGAAGTTGTTTGTGTTTTAGTCGGCAAATCCTGACTCTCAAGTGATTTGACAGATGCTTGTGGATTGGCTACGGGGTGTGGCTCTCAGAGCTACAGCTGCCCTTGAGACCTGGGGTACAGAATGGGCTCAGGCCTGCTCATGGTTTGTCACTGCCTCCACAGGGCACGACTCTCCCCTGGGGATCATAGCAGTCACAGTGTTGTCTTTAAATGCTTTACATGTGCAACATCTGCAACTGGGCTAGGTGTGAACCCCAGCTCCTCCCAGGACCTGCTGGGTGCCTGGGTAATTCACTGAACAGCTCGGAGACTCCTTTGCCTGTCTATCCAATGAGAATATTAATGGTAATGACCTCATGGACATGTTGAGAAGGTTAAATTAGTATAAGGGAAGCTCTTAAGACTTGGTTTGTGGTAGGTGCTCAGTAAACACTGAGTAAGATGTTAGACAAGATGATGGTGATGAAGCTGTCTGTGTCACCTTGTCTTCCTGCCATACTTATCAAGGCATCTAAGCCATTTTTATAGCATTTTTACAGTCCTGTGATATTACAATCTGGCATAATAGTGCATGCTCAATGAGGGAATGTGGGTTATCAGAGTTGGAAGAACACCAACAAAGTGTCATTGATAAAATACAAGGCATCCTCAGCTTAAAATGCATTACTTGATGTATTCATTATCTGACTTGTGCAGTTATGAGGCAACAGAGGGAAGTAAAAGTTATGATTATATTCACTAAAGACTCATCACTTACATAATTTTTCTCTACCACAAATTTACTTGCCACTTAACACCAGCAATTTTGTAGGCTAGCCTCTCTCTGATTGTCTGATCATCACCCATCCATACAATATGTATGCAAAGTAAGTTGATTACAAAGAGAAATTTCAGATCTTGCAAAAGAGAAAATAGTTCATGGACTCTATGAAAGTGACATTGGGAAACTGCTGGAATCATGTGCCATGGCCCAATTAAGATCTGACTGAGTTAGGCCAGATAACCATTAAAGAAGAGAAAATTGATTAAGATATTGACTTGATAGGCATTAAAGAGAAATATTAGGACCTTTTAGGGATTAAGAGAAGTCTTTAGTGAAAAGAGATGCTCTAAATATTTTGGGGAAAAATGATCTCCTTTATAATCGTGCTATGAAAAATCAAGTATGAAATGAAAGATATTTTGTCCTGCTGACGTAAGTCCTGTTGCTGAAGTTATATAACAAATAAAAAATAGATTTTTTTTGTTCTAAGAATTAACACATATTTTCAATTATAACCTAAATTTGGTTAAATATCAGATATACTTCTCCCTTTTTCTTTTCAAGATAAAGTACCATTGAAACTCACTATTAATTTTGAAACTCTAGCCCCCATTTCAAGTATATTCTTTTTCTTCCTTTCTCTTTCATGGTTTTTTATTGGTATTTAAATTGGTGTTAAACCTTGGGTTGTTTAGATACAATTTACATACAGTAAAATCAACTATTGTAGTTATTTAAGTTTTGGTAAATGTAGTCTTGTAACCACTACCACCATCAAGATAGAGAGCAATTTGAACACCTTGTAAAGTTTCCTTATGCCGCTTTGTGGTCAGTCTTTCCCTCCACCCACAGCCCCTGACAAGTACTGCTCTAAAGTCTGTACCTAGACTTTTGCCTTTTCTAGATTTCATGTAAATGGTGTCATACACTGTGTTGCCATTTGAGTCTGGTTTCTTTCACTGAGTATAATGCATTGAAATTCTTCCATGTTGTTGCCTGATTCAGTAGTTCAGCTCTTTTCATCGCTCACTAATATTCCATGGAATATCTGTACAGCAGTTTATTCACCAATTGAAGTACATTTAGGTTGTTTCCAGTAATTGGTAATTATGAGTAAAACACTAAAAGCAGTTGCTTACAGGTTGTGCAAACCTAAATTTATTTCTCTTGTGTAAATAGCTAGGAGTGGGATTTTCAAGTCATATAGTGAGTATGTTTTACCTTTATTAGAAACCCCTGAATGGTTTTCCAGATTGACAGTGTCTCAGATGTGTTCTCTTTTATTTGAATTTTTTTCCCTGTGCTTATCTTCTGATAATGACAACCTCACAAGGACAAGAGAGTTGGCTTAATGGGGCTATGCAGGTAGTTGGGAGGGAATAGAAGGACACAGTTTTCCAGAGGTGAGTTTCTTGAGCTACACTGCTACAAGACTGGGCAGTATTGCTATGGCAGATTACCCTTGATTACCAGTTCAGTATAGACATCAAGCATGGATATAGCCCAGAAATGCCACTTGTTTTGGCATACAAAAGAAGGCTTCTAAATTTTATCTTGTAATAAGAATTTGTCATCAAGTTCTGTTTTGTGATTTTGCTGTTGTTGTAGAAAAACAATCAGATAAGGAAGACAGGTCAAGGAGAGCTTATTTTGGAGGAAAATTAGGCAAGACAGGAAAGGGAATACTAAGAGGTCACACAAGATGAATTTAGCTAGAAAGGGAAAAACTTACCTATCCCTGAAAGGAATTGGTCTTGCCTGCCAAGGTTGGTTATGGACTACAACTCGTGAAGCCTGAGAAAAGGTTAGTTGACCATTTCACCATTTCTGGTATGGTTAAATTTCGGGGATGGCAGGGATGAGGCTTATATTTTGCTGTGCTGTGTGATTCTGATTTAGAACAGAGTCTTGCATCGGATGTCCATTTATACAGTGGGAGCAGTGCTTGGTTCACTTGCGAAGGCCACATTTTACCCAGCCACATATTGGGTATGGGGCCTGATAGTGTGGTTGCTTCTAAGTGAAAAGACTATGTAATTTGGATATTGACATATTGGGATTTTCCAAGGCTTACCATTGGTTTCTGGGACCATAGAATGGAATATTTGAATTTAGGATTACCACAGAACTCCCAGACAAATGATTGCCCTAATACTTGTTGTCTGAGGTTGTAAAATGTGAACATTTCAGTTGAGGGTTTTGTTTTTATTTTTGGAGAATATGCCTGTGCAGTCCATGGAGGGAAAAACATGATGTTATTAACCAGGCTCCCATCGGTGTACTTTGTACTTCATTTTGTTTGAAGTTTGTCTATTTCCTGCTTGATGACCAGTAATGTTTTTGGTGGAGGAGAAGGTGAAACTAGGAACCAAGAAATGGGGACAGGGAAGGGATGGATGGAGCTGGAGATGGGGCATCCAAATCCTAGCCTCAGTCGAGTCATTATCCTTTTGTTCTCTTTCCATCTCTGAGAGTAGCACCAGGTATGTATCAGTGCTTTGTGATGACTTAGCTCTTGCCTTTCTTTTTTTTTTTTTTTTTTCTGCTTTCTAAGCCTTGTTCTGAGCATTTTTGTTTTCTGCTTTCTAAGCCTTTTTACATTGTGGTCGGTTAGTAGGTACTTCTGCCTGGATAAACTATGGGACTGATAATTTTGTGTTAGTCATCTAGGGAAGTATATGTGGGTATAGCCTTCACTTCTCATCACTTAGAAGTACACTGAGTACCTACTACATGCCAGGATCTAGAAGAAATTTGATTTATAGTTAGATAATAGGGTGGGTAAGCGTAGGAAAACCAAGTATGCCAGAGTCTGAGATCTTAGGCAGTGTTTCCTTAGATGATAAAATTCTCCTGGGACACTTGATAATATCCATATTCCTACTTCTCACCCTAGGGTAATCTTTTCAGGTAAATCAGAAATGGGGTCCTGAATCTAATATGCATCCTGATTCATTCTTACTAAACTTATTTAGGAGACCCTGACTGATCTAGGGATGGAGTAAGATCACAAGAGGGAACTGCAGGATTTCATGAGATCCTTGACTGCCTTGCAGCTGCAGGCATAATTTGTATTTGCAAATTATGTGTATTTTCATGGGGAGAGAGACTGGAGCTTTTATCCTATTGTCACAAGGGCTAAAGATAGTAATCGCTGGTCCATGAGCACATGTATTTGCCTTTTTTATTCTCTAATCTATCAGCAGTGCCTACAACCATATCTGGCTCATAGAAGGCACTCAACTGTTGAGTAAACACAATAAATAATGTTATTTTGTGATTCCTCTGAGCCAGGATCTTTATGCCCACTCTCTAAAACTTAGTTTTCATAATGCAGTGAGCTATATGAGTTTTTCTCCCACCTAATCATTGAGAGAATTTAGGTTGAAAGAATACAAGTAATTTTCCTGAGTCCACACTGCTAATTTGTGATAGAACTGGGAGCTATGTCTGCCATATTGCCAGAGTCCTTGCTTTTTCACTGTACTGTGTTGCTTTCTGGTTTGTCCAAGTTTGATAATTTGGTTCTGATTTACTAGTTGTCTTTTGGAAACCTTGGTTACTTGAGAAAAACAGCATTATAATGAAATAAAAAATTGCTTAATTGGGCTCTGCAATGGGGAAAATTCTTTGTGGTTTTTGGATCACATTTTCAGTAAAGTGTTTATCTTGGTATTAGCTTTCTACCCTTTTGCATTCTCTCTTTTTATGGAGCTCTAGGTCTTTGGGTTTTTGTTGTTTTCTCATGCTCCATCCAAATTCACCTGTGCCTCAACACAATTAGTGTAAATTGCTATTTTATTTGGACAGTAATTATTCACTGTGCACTTGTTATAAGCTCAACACTGTGAATGACACTGGGAAATACAAAAGAATCTATGGATGTTGAACTTGCTGCTCTTGGAACTTACAGTACAGCCAGAGCTTCAAGATTCCTGTCATATCACAGCAAAAAAGATTGGAACATGGGCAGGGCATGTGAGCAGGAAGGCTGTCTCGGGGCTCTGCTCTGTCTGTATCAGAGGGGAGCTGCCATACCCACAGCAATGGTCCTCCCACTGCCCTGGACTCCCCTGGAGAGGTTACTATATGGATTTGTTTTGTTTTTTAAATATAATGAACTAACTGAAATGGAAAGTTTGTTCACAGTCTGGAAAGATTGAAAAAACAAGGGGAAAGCTAAAGCAATGTAATAATAGGGTGATAAGGGAAAATAAATGGACAGGGTGGGCAGATGTTAGAAATGTTTCTTAGGTGAAAATGAAGATACGAAGATACGATTTGGGATTGTTTAGTTTTAGGGAGCGGTAGACACATAATTGCTTCCGACTCTTCAGGACTCTCCACTGTCAATAAAATAAAGTCCAAACCTCTTAGCATTCAGGGTCCTTCCCAGATTGCCAGGATCTCCTGCTCCAGGCTGATGCCCCATTCCTTCCCCTTAGGACTCTTCCTAGATCTTCAGCCAAACCCAGCTACTGTTTCCTGGGCTCTTGGTGTAAATTTGACTGCAGATGATAGTAAAATAAAAATTTGTAAAGTAGACCATAATGAAACAGATGTGCAACAGTAAACAGTGTGGTACAGAAGTGCTCAGTGAACCCACTTCATTTGTTCTCCTTTGTGTTTGACCTGCATGGTGGCCAGAGGTGCTTCTGACAATTTTCACTTTGCAAACTTTTGTTCCTTGATGTAGCCCAACACATGATGACCACCCTCACTCACGGATTCACTAAAAATTTGGGTGAGTCATTATCTTACTTGTTTTTATTCTATCTTTTAAAATGTATGTATACATACTTGGAAAAATGTAAGTATAGCTCACATTGATTTCAATGTTTTATATTAGAAATGTTTGGGATCTTTATTTAGAAGTTTAGGTTTTTAGAACCAGAAATATGCTGTGGGAATGTAACTCCTGTTTATATCAGTTAACTTATGGTAAAATTGGGTTCATAATATGTTGTGTCACTTAAAGGTATCATTTCCAGGAACCTATTGAGGACGATTAAATGAGACTCCCCATACCTTCCCTCCTGTCTTTGTTTAGGCTGTTCTTCCCATCTCTCGTTGCTCCCCACCACATGCTCACACATGGTACCTTTCATATCCTTTCAGCACTTTGGGAGGCCAAACTGGGCAGATTACCTGAGGTCAGGAGTTTTAGACCAGCCTGGCCAACATGGTGAAACCCCATCTCTACTAAAAATATAAAAATTAGCCAGGTGTGGTGGTATGTACCTGTAGTCCCAGCTACTCCAGTGGCTGAGGCAGAAGAATTGCTTGAACCAGAGAGGTGGAGGTTGCAATGAGCCGAGATCATGCCACTGCACTCTAGCCTGGGCTACAGAGTGAGACTCCATCTTAAAACAAAACAAAACAAAACAAACAAACAAAAAGAACAAAAAGCAGAAATCCTTCTATCCTTCTATGTACACATCTAAGGCAAGAAGAAAGGTGAGCAAGAGCAGGAGATTCCCTCGTGTAAGAAAAGCATGGCTGCTACGCAATGCAGTGCTTAAGAAATGGGACAGGGGGAGGAAACTAGGAAACCGAGGGAGACAAGCAGAGACAGCCAGTGGTGGTAGACATCCCACTTCCGAGTGGGGTGTGTCATTGTGGTGAGATGTACAGCCAGCCAGCAAGGTGTGTGCTGGGAAGTACCCACTGGGCTTGGCAATCAGTAAAAGGCATTCTGATGAAATGGGGAGGCAAATCCGTATCATAATGTTTTAAGGATTAAATAGGTGATGAGAAGGCTACTCTTGATGCAAATTTATGGAAATGAAAAGAGAGAAATGTACTGAGGTGGAAAGAAGGGAGAAATAGTTGTAGCAAGAGAGAGATCAAGGTCAGTGGGGCTGTAAATGTGGCGAGATGCTGAAAGAAGGAAGATAAAGGGTTATACCTAGGCTAGAAACATGTTAAAGGAAGTTTTTGTAAAAGGTAGAAAATATTTGAGAGAGTTTATAGACTATGCACATTGACTTAGTGGAGAGGAAGATTTTGAAGATACAAAGGATAGAAGAGATGACTGATAGAGCAAGGGCTACCAGGAATTTAGATGTAGTAGCCCTTAGAGAAGGTACTGTTCCTGCTGGAAGATATAGGTGCTGGGTAGGACAGATAAGGAGAGTTATAACTACAAAATATGAAAAATATTCCTGTACTACATGATAGGCACTGTTCTAGATGCTTGTCATATTAACTTGTTAATCTTTAATCAACCCTTTCAGGTAGGTATCATTATCATCCCTATTTACAAATAACAAAAGAGACTCAGAAAGCTTAACTTGCTCATGGTCACACAACTAGTAAGCAGCAGAGTTGAAATTTGATAAAGATGCTGCCTAACAAAATGTTCATCCAATTTCCTAATTAGGACATTTGGCCAGATGCAGTGGCTCACGCCTGTAATCCCAGCACTTTGGGAGATCGAGGCGGGCAGATCACCTGAGGTCGGGAGTTCAAGACAAGCCTAACCAACATGGAGAAACCCAATCTCTACTAAAAATACAAAAATTAGCTGGGCATAGTGGCACATCCCTATAGTCTTAGCTACTCAGGAAGCTGGAGCGGGAGAATCAAACCTGGGAGGCGGAGGTTGCAGAGAACCGAGATTGCCCCATTGCACTCCAGCCTGGGCAACAAGAGTGAAATTGCATTTCAAAAAAAAAAAAAAAAAAGGATATTTGGGGAATAATGGATCAGGACTTTATCATCTTCAGAATTTTCTTTAAAATTGTAACTATTATAGAATGACTTATTATTTCTTGTGAATTCATTTACTTTACAATAACTAACTCCAGGTAGGGTAGGAATGGTATAGGAGGACTTCTATTCTCAAATGTCAGGAGAGGATATAATTTTCAGAACATGAGTCATATTCTGGAGAGGTTAGGCCTTGGTAGGCGCTTGCCTATGGAGTAGGGGTTGGGTGCACCAGCCAGCCAGGTAGTACCATGAGAGTGCCCTGGCACTACAGCCTGGGGTTGGGATTTAAGTGAAACAACAGAAAGTAGGGGGAGTGTCAGAAAGGAAAGGTAAAAAAGATGCTGAAAATAAATCTGGTTAACTTCACAATTTTGCCAAGACAGACACACGATCTCCCTTTCCTTCTCCTATCTCCTGCCTCCTTCCTGCTCTCAGAGGCTTTAAGATTTAGGTTTCTAGGGTGTTCAGGTTTCTGTCCCTGATTTTAATGGTAAGGGAGAGTGATTCTCCTTGGCTGATACTCAAGTCTATTGCTTGGTAAGTAAGTACCACTATACTGCCTTATGAATCCTGCCTCCTCTGACTGCTTTGCCTGGCCAGGGGTTTTGTTTGTTTGTTTGTTTGTTTTGTTTTTAACTGAAACTCAATAGCTGATGGCTTTGGCACCTGCATGTTTTCTGGGGTTCACCCCAGGGCCATCATCACTGAGATCATGCCACCCTGGCTTTACATATACTCTGTGCTTTCCAAAATACAGTTTCTCATCTGAGCCACCATTGATGCACTGGCAGCTGGAACAGGTGCTCTTCTTCCCCTTTCACAAACAAGGATGTTAAGACTCCCTTACCCAAGGTCACATAATTCATTCGTTGCAGAGCTTGGATTTAGAACTTGATATCTTGAGTCTTTTTCTTGAGGCTTTCATCATTGCTGCCATGATTGGAAGGGATGGCACAGAGCCCACTTTACAGGGGTTTGCAAATGGGATATTAAAAGGGATCGAGAATCTTTCTTAAATTAGGGATGAAGGCAGCCAGACTAGGGCCAAGGTCTTGGGGCTCTCCAAGGTGCCTAGTGCGTGACTCAAGTAATGAGAGTTTTAAGTTCCTTTTGTTTTTCCTAGCATTTTGTTAATTGACTCTCCAGTACCAGATCTTCTAAATTTCCCTATTAAGCTAATATTTTAAAACATTATTATCTGGTCATGAAAATCCTTTGTATTCACCAGAGCAAGAAAGAAATCATAAAAACACAAATAAGAAACTAACAGTACCAATTGTTAACATTTATTAGGTACTCACTGATATTAGCAGCCAGAATTGCTTTTCAGCCAGTGAACCCTGGTACATACAGCTATACTGGTTGTTGATGGTCAGTATGTGTATGTGTGTGTGTATGTGTGTGTATATATATATATATATATATATATGTATGTATGTATTCTGATGGGTTTGTTTGTTTTCAGGCCATACTGGTTGTTGTGTATTTTGAATATCCTACTTGCTCACAATAATCCTATGAGATGATTATTAATATTATCTCCATTTCCTTTATTTAAAAAAATTTCATAGCAACATCTTAGAAAATATGTCCATTTTCTAGATGAAAAAATTGAGGCCTAGAAGATTAAATAATTTTTCTAAGGCCAGTAGCTGGTAAATGAGAGAGTAAGAATTCAAACTCAAGTTCAGATAACTTCAGTGTTTTAATCTCTTGCCACTAACCGAGCCTCCTATTCTGACATACCCCATAGTTACCCCAAGGATTATTAACATTTCCTTCTAGGCTTTCTATAAATGACTAGCTATACCTGGAGTAGCGTCAGCTATTCTAGCAAATCTTAATAGTTGTTGACAAAATATTTTTTAAAGAATATATTTTTTCACTTTCTTTTGGTAAATGTGTGTAAGTACAGTAAGTAATCTCATTTTCCTTAGATACAGCCCTTAATGAGGCCAGTGATGGGCACTTGGGAAAGCAACAAATCACTGTCCAAGTTTGAAAAGGTACCATCCCTTTCTGTTCTGTACCTGGGACTTTTTGATGGTTGTTGTCGAGGCTGGAGACTTAGAAAACACTTATCTTTTCTAGTGAAAGGCATACCTGTGTCAGACCAAATGAGGGGCCTTTGCAATATAAAGACAGTATCTAAGTTATTTGTAAACTCATTGTTATATTTCTTAACCTATGCTCATCTATCTTTATCACAGCTTACTGATTATCCACATGCATTACTTTTACTTGATTATTTTCATGACATTTTATTTATTTATTATTTATTTATTTATTTTTGAGACGGAGTCTCCCTCTGTCACCCAGGCTGGAGTGCAGTGGCGGGATCTCGGTTCACTACAAGCTCCGCCTCCCGGGTTGGCGCCATTCTCCTGCCTCAGCCTCCCGAGTAGCTGGGACTACAGGCGCCCGCCACCTCGTCTGCTAATTTTTTTGTATTTTTAGTAGAGACGGGGTTTCACCGAGTTAGCCAGGATGGTCTTGATCTCCTGACCTCGTGATCCACCCGCCTCGGCCTCCCAAAGTGCTGGGATTACAGACGTGAGCCACTGCGCCCGGCCGACATTTTATTCTTGTAATCATCAATATATTCTTTTAACAAGGTTTTCCATCCATCATTTTCTTTTGGGGTTTCATGTTGATCTGGTCTGTCTAGTCATCCCCCTAATGTTTCATTGGTCTTTTCTTTTTCTTGGTATACTGTGGGGGCTGTTTAGCTCTTTTTATCTTAAAATTTTAAAATCCTTGATTAAACATGCAGAAACACTGCAGCTCTTACATTCAACCACTATATTTCTGTGACCTCTTAGTGTCATTATTTCTAAATTAGGATTCTGATTTTAGGCAATAAAACATCTTATATACAAGTATTTTATATACAAACATTATATATAAATTTCATATACAAATATAGATAAATATTCTCTACCATTTCTTAAATGCTTATGTGTATACCAAGTATTGTGGCTTATAAACATTCTCTCTGATGCTGACAACATTGTAGTTATTCCCATTTTATATATAAGGAAGCAAGCTTATAGGTTGTAGGTAACTTACCTGGTGCCATTTAGTGGAAGAAGCAGTTGGAAGTGAAGCCTGATATGTCTGTATAGTTGAAATCATCATTAGAATAGTGGCTAAATGTATCAAGTACTATATGCCAGGAAGTATAATAAGCACTTTATATAGGTAAAATTTAGATTTTATTTTTATTAAAGTTATATGTGAACATAATTTTAAAAATTAGTCATTGTCTTTTAAAACAATGCTTAGTAATTTTTTGGTATATGCTAAGTGTTCTATAAACTTATCACTAATTTAAATAAAAAGTTCCCTTGTTTGTTAAATTTCCTTCCAATACATTCATATATTAGGGATCCTATCAATTTTTTCTCATTGAAGAAATTCCCCCCAAATAATTCTGAAATTTGTTCCAAATAGGTCATTCTGTTCTCTTGACTTGCTCCGATAGCTGTTGCCTTTGGATTTCCTTTCACCATTGTCTGTGGGATGCCTTTCTTGCTTTTGTGTTAGTTTCGCTCTAGGATCCTGAGTGTTCTTTGTTTTCACCTTGGTTTTGATGGAGTACATCCTCCTGAGAAAAGCTACCTGGGAAGCATAGTTTTGAGAACTTGCATATCTGAAAAAGATTTTATTCTACGCTTGTACTTCATTTATAAGTTGACTGGATTTAAACTTTTTTTTGAAAGTTGGAAATTATCTTTCCCCACAATTTTGAAGTGTCTAATATATTCTAGTTTCCAGTCATGTTTTTGGGAAATCTAAAAAGCCATTCTGATTTTTACTCCTTTGTATAAAACACACTTAATTCTTCTTAAAATTATTGAATCTTTTCTCTAGTCTTAGTGTTCAGAAATTCCATGAGAATATGCCTAGGTATGAGTCTATTTTTGTCTACTGTATTGTGTATTTCATAGTGTTTCTGAATGGAAACTCATGTTGTTCATTTCTGGGATTTTTTTTGAATTATTTATTTGATTTTCTTTTATGTATTTTCTTCTTTCTTTCTCCAGCTTTTATTTTTGAGATGATAAATTGGCTGGACTAGTTCTTATTTTTTAAAGTATATGTTTGCTATTTTTCATCTGTTATTTTTTATTTGTGGGTATATTTTATTTTCATGTTTCTCTGGCATTTACAATTTCTATATAATTTTTAGTTTTTAAGACTTTGGTTTTTGGAAAAAAATTCAGCATCCTATTTTGTGAATGTAATGTTTCTATGTTTTATTGATTATCATTTATTAATGATATTTTTATTTTCGTAAGTGTACTCTCTTCATAGTTCTTTCTTCCTAATTGTTTGTTTTTGTTTGTTCATTCTGGAATATTTGACAATATTAGAGACTTTGCTCATATTTGAGTGGCCCACTTTAAAAAAAACATTGAAAGTTCTCTAGGTATGAGTGGGGCTTGTTGATCACGGTCTTCATTGTAAGATGAGTTGACTGATTATATTTAGGGGCAGAGAGAGGGTCTTCTTACATCAGACTGTTTAGGTCTTTTTTAATAAACTGGTTAGTTACCCAGAGAAAAGTCAGTATTTGAACTCTCAGTTTCTGATTCCAGAGTTTGTACTTCTGTCCACACATTTTATTTTCAGATATGTTTCAATGTCTATGTACATTTTATTGTGTTGTCTCTAAGAAAGTTAGCAATTGAAATGTAGATTAGGCATTCTCATTTCTGAAGATAATTCCTTTAATCAGGGATTCCCTTCTATAATTGTAATTTTTTAAAATTGTGTTTGAGCACCTAGAAGAATGTCTGGGGCACAGTAGGCACTCAGAAAATAATTGTTAAATGAATTCAGATCTTGCACACAACATTGGGCTTTCTGCATCATATATGATAGGAAGTAGAAGAAAGCCCAAGAGTCCTAAGTCCCATTCTAGTGCTGTACTGCATGTGTACACACTCAGATTTGACAAAGGCAGTTGTGCAAACCAAAATACCTTCACCTCTGAAAGAGAGGCTTCCTCTGTATGGAACTTCTTGGGGCAAGCATATTTTTTTTCTATTTGGCAATTGGGAGGTATTATTGAAGTGGTACCAACCATAAGTGCGCCTGAAAGGATCAAGTGGAAAAATAATTTGTAGGGTACAGAACTATTTTGCTTAAGAACTCTGGGAGTACTTGGGCGTGAAGATTGCAGCCTTCTGGATCTTCATTTAAGCATACAGTCTGCTGACTGCTTCCCAGAGACCTTCCGATCTGTTCCTTTCTGCTGAATGGGTCTTTTAAAACTTAGAATGGAGAGATATCCCTAAGGGCCTCTCCACAGCTGTCTCTTTCCTTCCCTATTAGCTTTCTTTCCTCTCTTTCTCTGTGCTTCTATACACCAATTCTTCATCTTTGGAGTAGGGATGGGGGTAAGAGATTGTTAATGACCTGGTTTTTAGAGGAGCCAACTGCCAAACTGAACAGGCTCAGCTATTGGCATGGCCATTTGCTCTGTGATACTGCTTTTGACATCTGGGTCCCCATTCTTAGGGAGGGATCAGTGGAGTAAGGCTTCCCCCAAAGAAGCAGGCAGAGAGCAAGACCACAGTATTTCTACGATTTCTCTTCTGATGATAATGAGTAACGATGTCTGAACTTACGATACTCAGTCTGCCAGCCATGTTAAGTTTTTGTCAGTGAGTGGGATAAAAAGAGTTGTAGTGGAAAATAGAATAATAATGAGGAGGGTATGGTGTCTGGAAATATTTAAACAAAGAAGAGTCACTGTCTAAGCATGGAGAGAAAAATAATTTATTGTTTTAAGCTATATCATATATTTAGACCTGAAAGCATAGTTTGTTTGTAAACCTAATTTTAACCTAATTTAATATATTCTGGTAATATCCTAAAGTAAGATACAATTAGAAATTTAAGATTTTTTTTAAAAAAATGCAACATAGTAACATTTCCCTACCTTTCAAATTAACCTTTTAAGATAATTATAATTACATGCTTATTATATATACCTTTTGGAAAATAAGAAAAAAAATCTCCACGAATTCACCTTCAGAAGACAGCCACTGTTAGTATTTGGCATATTTTCTTCAAGCCTTTTTCTTTTTGTATGGTTTTTGGTTGCATAGCAGTCATAAGGCATTTTGCTTGCCTTTTAGTGGAATTTTTTGGTCTTCAATTGGAGTTGACTGTGGTTATGTTCTGATAACGCATGTCTGTGATTTATTCTTTTCTTGTCATGAGTCTGAATAAGAAGTGCCTTAGTTCTTGGCTTGAATAAATTCTCTATCTTCTTTTAACATAACACATTGTTCAGATTAGAAAAGTGAATAATCGTTAGAGCAAAGGAGTGTGATGTATGTTTCACAACCACTTAAAACAAATCAGATCTAAAAAAAAAAAAGCACAAATGCTTGGGGGAAATGTGTATAACAAAGATAAGACTTTAAGGCTCTTCAGATGGGAGACAGTCCTTCAGAAGTGCTAGGACACATTATTGATGTATAGTAACATTTATTACATGTGTAATTATTATTACATGTAACATGGTGGTCTCAAGACTGAGAGAGAAATATCTTTTCATCTAGAAGCATGGAAGAGGGGAATGTAGTCCAATAGAGGTACTAGTGATACCAGAATTAGAAATTATGATCTTGTCAGCACTGCTGACTATTAATAGTTGCCACCTCAAAGACACCTTTCCTCAATATCATCACCAATAAAATGGTCTGCAAAGCCTGAAATATTTACCATCTAATTCTTTATAGAAAAAGTTTGCCAACCCCTGATCTGAATGATCCCAAAACCTATCTTCTTTCATCCTCATTACCTTTGCCCTAACTTAGGCCTTCATTTCTTCTCACTTGGAAAACCCAAGAGACTCTAAATATAGTTTTTTTTTTTTTTGACACTAGTTTTGAACCTCTCAAATGTATTGTGTATGGAGGCAGTATCATTTAAAAATTTTTGAAACACGATTTTTGCTTGCTTCAATTATTTGGGGCACCCTACTGTACTCAGGATAAAGTCTAAGTTTCTTACCTAACACACAAGGCTAGAAAACCAGCACATTTTACTGATATCTAAAGACCCTTACAATTATGAGAGACTAGATTTTCTTTCACATGACATATGCTATATGAATTGCAAGTCTCAGAAAACCCAATCCAACTCTACCAGGCCTAAGTAAAAAGAGGCGATCTGTTGTCTCCCATACCTGAGAGATCTACGGGTTTCTAATTGAGTCGCCTGGGCTCTGCTTTCTTTTGTTGGCTCCCCTTTTGCTCACATGGAGGCTTTCATCTTGAGAGGTATGGATTGCTGTAGCAGTTCCTGCCTCAGGTTTTTCTGGGTTTACATATGGTGAGAGAGAGAACAGTTATTTCCCACTAATTCCTACACAAGGGGTAAGGTTTCTCTGATTGGACTGCCCAGGTCTTGTGATCAGAGATAATTGCATGTGCTGTAGCCCTAGAGTTAGAGGGGAGATCCCACTTGAACCATAAAGACTTTATCCCCAAGCGAGCATTGAATTGTTGTGAAAGTGGGGTGATTGGAGGTGAACTGGGACAAAACTACCAGTATTCCCTGAGCATCCCAAGAATGGGAGTCTTTTGACAGAAGCGGTACCAGCAGTGAGTATTTGGGGCTGCCTGCCATGGTCTTGTTGACTGTGTTCTCATGTGCACATGGTCGTCACTTGGTTCTTCTGAGCACGTGAGAGAATGTTAAACTTGGAATGGTAGAACTGAAAGGAAGTTCACACGTTAAGTTTGTCTCCCTTATTTTACAAAAGAGCAACATGTGGTGCAGAGAGGAGGAGGGTTCCTAACTGTAGGTATCTGTATTCTGGCAGTGGAAACCTGGACACATTGCATCTCTGCTGCAAGATGTGCACACCATGCCAGACTCCAAAGTACATGCCATCCATTTGGAGTTCAAAATAGAATTAGGTGGGTGCTTCTGCTGGCCAGGTGGTTGAAGCTTAGTGTATACCTCATTCCTCCTGAGTGCTCAATAGGGCCTTGCCTGGGATAATTAAAAGTAAAGCAGAATCGCCAAGTACCTTCTCCTTTTCTTTGCTAACACTTTAGTCCAAGAAAATCAGACTAAGTAAAGAATGGATGGCAGTTTCAGACAGAGATCACACTGTTTGGGGATTGTGGGTGCCTTACTCAGTGGTTCTTAATTCTGGCTGCCTATTATAATCACCTGATGCCTGGGATATATGAGGATCAATTGACTCAGGATTGCTCATGGTTGGCCAGGTAAGAGTGATTGCATATGTTCTTCAGATGATTCTAGTGTGTAGCCAAGACTAACTATTGACTGGATTTAGGTCCTGACTTCATTGACTGGTTCAGTGACTTTGGGTAAATAACTTAATCTCTTTGAGCTTCAATTTCTTCATCTGTGAAATGGGAACAATCCTATTCACCCAGAAGGACTGTTGAGAGGAATAAATGAACTGATTTATGTAACGTATACAGCCAACCTACTTGCTCAAATAAATAAGTAGTTTCTTATCAGTGGTTCTTAACTTTACAGGGATATTGTGTTAGTCTGCTAGAGCTGCCATAACAAAATATTACAGACTGGGTGGCTTAAACAACAGAAACTGAATTTCTCACAGTTTTGGAGGCTGGAAGTCCAAGATCAAGGTGTCAGCAGGTTTAGTTTCTCCTGAAACCTTTCTACTTGGCTTGGAGATGGCCTTTGTTCTGTGCTTGCACACTCTGGTGTCTCTTCCCTTCTTGTAAGAACATCAGTCACATTAGATTAAGACCCCACCCTTATAACTTTATTAACTTTAAATAGCCCTTTAAAGGCCGTATCTCCAAATGTGGTGACATTAGGGGTTAAGGCTTCAGCATATGAATTTGTAGGGGTGGGGAGAGACACAATTCAGTTCATAACAGATGTGGCTTCTTTGATTCTTGGATGAAAGCTAGGTTTCCTTTCATCAGAAAGATGCAGAGCTACACATGCATATCAGACCTCTCATACATTTATCGGACCTTAAAGAACCTTTTAGCAATAGCTAAAGCAGCCTTACAGAAGGAAACAAATATGAGAGACAGAGGGATGGGAGAATATGTATAACACAGAAGAGGCATCCTATTCTCATTTATTCCTTCATTCAACAATTACGTACAGCATGCTGCCCACTTGCCAGCCATTGTGTGAGGATTATGAAACTGGCAAGGTCCCTGCTCTTAAGTCTTATAATTTTGTTGGGGGAGATAGACAGGAAACAAACACATATGCCATTAAATAACAGAGTACCAACTGCCATGTAGAGAATCAAAACAGAAAGATGTAGTGCTGTTTGCCTGCGAAGCAACTTAAATATCCTCACTGAGATGATGATGGTTAGGTGGAGGCTTGAGTGACAAGGAGTCAGCCATGCAAATGAGGGCATAGGGTTTATGGCTGGTGAAATGCCTGGTACTCTCTGGTTTATTTTAGTATCAGTTGTCAGAGCCAACTCTTCTCGCACCAGCTGCTTCCCAGATTCAGTTCTGCTGCCTGCAGGGTGAGACTTCAGGGTTTGCTCTGATAGGCATGGCTATTGTGGATTGTATCCCTAGCTTGGGATGCTTTTCTCTCCTCCTGTCTCTGAAATGTCTAGGTCATGTGTTTGAAGGGGCCAGACCCATCAATTCAAACATGTGTTTCTCTAAATCCTCACTGACATTACCGGAGTTTCATCACTATTGTCTTTAGCCTGAATTAAAGCAACCATGGGGGTGAGGGGGCGTCAGCACTAGTGGTGTGGCAAATGCACAAGGAATATTTTGCACTGCAGTACATCCTTCTACAGTGGTCTGATAGGGCCCTGAAGAATCCAAAGGGACCCCAAACAGCAGCTGATAGGACAGGAAGACTTCTAGAAGCTGAGCCCTAAGGAGGCCCCATTGGCTTTAGGATAAAAAGCAAAATCCTTTTGTGGCCTGTAGACTCCTACAGATCTGGAGCCTGCCACCCTCTCCAGCCTTGCCTAGTACTACCTTCCCACACCCTCTGTGCCCCATGCATGCTGAGGGCTTCAGTGTATCAGTGTCCCTCCGGCTTTCCACATGTGATTCCATCCACCTAGCTGCCTCTTTGCCTGGTGGATTCCTGCACACTCTCAGTAAAGCTTTTCTAGACCCCTGTACTAGGTGGGGGTTTCCTGTCTCCCAAACACTCTTCTCACCACACACAAGCCTGTCAATGGTCTGTGTGCACTTTTACAATTAGAGTATCTGAAGCCATTCTGTTTGTGTGATATCTGTCTTCTCTGCTAGTTTCTTAGTTTTCATAGGCATGGACCACATCCGATTTACTCACTAATTACTCTTCAGTGTCCGGCAAAGTTCCTGGCAAACAGAAGGTGCATATTCAGGAGGGAAAAAGAGATCTGGGAGGTAATAGATGGAGGAGGAAGAAGACAACCAAGAAAGGTAAAGTGCCAGGTGCCAAGGGAGGAAGAGCATGGAGTTTGCCAGTGATCAACAATGCCTAAAGTAATTGAGTTGTCAGGCCAAAGGCTGACGCTTCCTCCAGAGTTAGTATTAAGGGGGTCATTGGTAGAATCAGAAGCAGGTGGAAGAGCCAGATTATAATGGATTGAGATCTGGGCGGGAGGTGGGCATTAGATATAACAGGTGGATAGGGTTCTTGAGAATGGAAAGATGGAGTGCTTACCAGTACACATGTGGTTGGACTGCTTGTTTCCGATCCTGCCTCTGCTACTTGTAGCATGTGAGTTGGCAAATTACTTCAGCCTCCTTGTCTCAGTCTTTTCATCTATAAAATGGGATCCTAATGCATCTAGTTCCTAGAATTTAAGTATTCCTGGCAGGTGTATTGGCTATTGTGTGGAATCTGAGCAGCTAACAAGGACACATGTATTTTCTCATTCATAGTCTTCAGTTGGGCACAGCTTGACTCCAGGCTTCTGGCTGGGGTCTGCTCTGTAAACAAAGTGTGTGTCTTATTCTGGGGTCCAGGTTTACAGAGCGATTGTTCAACAACAATCGTGGGTATGCTCTTCCTCTGGTTATCAGAATTACATAAGGGGCTGAATCAAACTACCTAAGCATGTTTAACTCCCCTGCTCACATCTTGTCCACTTACATTCATTGACCAAATTCACGTGGCCAAGACCAAAGTCATTGTATAGGGACAGACACTCTGCCCTAAGGGGAGGGTAGTGAATATTTATCAAACACTAATGTAAAATGCTTAAAATAGTGCCCATAGAGGTCTGTCTGTACTGCAAAAAATAATGTACATCTGACAGTGTTACTGTGGGGAAGGAGGAAAAGAGGGAGGAGTTTTAAAATAAGTTAATAGTCAAGTGGAGAGATTATTATATAGGGCAAGGCTGGAGCATGTTAACTGACTCATGGGAAGGAGCCAGTGGGCTGGGTGAAGATAAAAGAGCAAAGCAGAAAAACTCAGATGAGGTTTGGAAACACGAACTTAGAGTGCTGCTGTCTTCCTTATGGCTTTTGCTATCAGCAGTAGCCAAAGAGGCAAATGCTTGGATTGATAGACTTTCTCTGATCTGAGCTTTGTGTACTTGATTTTTTCCCTTCTCCCTAATCTTAAGGAGAGACTTAGATTGTAACAGTTGGTGTTTACAATGTTTTAATGACTGTCATATTGAGAACTGACTGGAAGCATCTTTAGAAATAATTTACACCACCATAAAATGAATTGCTAATCTTTCCGAGTGGATTCTTTAGCCTTTTTTGTTTGTTTTTTAATATACCAGCCAATGAGATCTAGACCAATGAGAGTACTAGTAAAATATTTTAGAAGCATTGTCTGATTTGAAAAGCTAAGTAGGAATATAAATCCTTCCCTAAATATGCAATAACACTGTCTGCCATTTGCTTGATGTTTTGTTTCTTCACTTGTTTCTTAGAGCAGTGTGCATGTATGTAATTAAGAGGTCTGTAGGATGCACATCCACCAGTGCTGGGCTGTAGGATGCATGGGTGGGAACATGAGGGATATGGGATATGTGTTGATTTGAACCAGCAGTCATTATGTATCTCCTCTGATGGCCCCGGTGTCTAAAGGGATGTAGGTAATGGTGTTGATGAACAACAACATTATTTATGGAATGTCTAACTTTATGGTAGTGACTTGAAAAAGTGGAAATGCACTGCCCCAGGTAGTGCAGATAAATACTTTAAGAGATTAAGGAATATAGGTCTATGTTGGAATAGGAGAGAAGGTTTTAATGAGACAAATTGCATCGCGAAGGATGCTTGTATATCAACATAGGAACATTGCCAGCCTGTGTTTATTCATCTATATTACTGAAACCACATGGGCTAAGTTTCTCCCTGCTTTAAACATCTATTGACTTTCCACCTGCTCAGTGAAAAAAATTTCACATTTCTTATTCTAATACCCGAGTCTCCATGCACTCGTTGTAATGGGTCCTGTATTATTTTTTTCTTGTAGTCTTTCCTGATTTTCTTGGCTTGGAGGTGAACATTTCCTTTTTCAGTTTTGCAGCCTCTTATTATTACTTTCTCTGCAGCTTTTATTTCCACCTTCCCTTACCGCCATATCATCTGCAAACATAACTATTGACTAGCTTATTTTTTGGTCAGTTGCATAGACGTACTCAAACCTTTAGCTTTCATAGTTTTCAAAATAGGGGACATAGAGTTTCTATAGATTTTTTTTCTTTTGCTAACATTAAAACTCATGTGCACAGATACAGACACACTTAATGTATCTTATCTAATTTCATAAAATTTGGTTAACACCAAAAAATGCAGACAAGACAGTAGAAGAATAAAGAACAGATCTTCACACTGAAAACATTTGGCCAACGGAAAGCTTACAGAGCTGTTTTTTATTTTTTATTTTTTCATTTTTCTGAGGACCACTGAGAGCTTCCTCACATAATTATTTCTTCTCTGGGAAGACATTTGTGAGCCACTATTTTAGGAGACTGTGAGCTTTACCAGAGCTGATTTATTTCTGAATCCCTATTTATCTCTTTCTCCCTCATAGATAATCTGGGGTCTCTAAAAGCTTGTAACAAGAAAATAACTGTGATTTGTGACACAGAAGCAATCAGTTTGGGGGACAGATTATTCAAAGATCTGAGAATTGTCTAGAATAAATAGGAAGTTGTTTTTATAAAACTATGTCTAGAATGTGTATGAAAGTCAGGACAGCAGACAGGTTATGAAACTGTTTATTAAAGAGCTAAATTTTTAGAATAAAATGTGTAATAATTGCATTTGTTTTCTAATTCTGAAAGTGTAGGTGTGGTTACTTAGATCATTACAATTACATAACTATAGAAAAGAAAATAATTTTCTGAAGTAATTTCTGACCTCAAATTCTACTTTTCTCTGATCTTTTTAAAACTAACATTTACAGAATAAAACAAATTGGCTTTAACATTGGATTTTCCCAATGCTGTACACATATGCTGTACACAGCCACATGTGACTACAGAAGTGTGGCTAATGCAACTGAGAAACTAAATTTTAAAATAAAAAACATAATTAATTTAAAATGGTGATTACTGGCCGCTATATTGGACAATGTAATTTCAAAGGCTTGACCAAGGTACGTTCAGAAGTATTGAACTGTTATTAGTAATACCACCTTTGATGGCATCTTGTCAGTTTTCTCAGTAAAATTGATATATTTGAAAAGGAACTTTTTTTTTGTTTTTTTAATTAAGGAGTCTTTAGTAACTTGTATACTTATCAATGGCTCCATTGAACTTTGAACTACTTTTAGCCTTTGGACCACCGCAAATTTTTAAAGTGCTAATTCTCAATTCATGAATTAAGCTCTGTCCATTTCCTTCATCATTATATCTCTCATTTTAGAGAACATGATTTTTGATTATAAAAATAGATATATATGTTTAATGCATATACACACACACATATATAGACATTTGTGAAGGTCAAGTGCAATAAGGGATGGAGTTCGTTAAACTTGAATGTTCCTTTAGTCTGAATGTTACTATGAATAGACAGAGTAAGCAAACAAAATTGCCTGCTAAGTTTGTCTTGCCCCACCCTCTCTGAGAAGAGAAATGCTCATGTTCATTAAATCATGCCAGAACTTCTCATTCTTTTACATATTTCTGTGGTTTGATAGATACTTAAGTTTCTGCCTGGAGTTTTCTTCTTCTTATTTTTTTTATTTCGAGACCAAAATCTTCAAGAGAATTTTAAGTTTCTCTTTTTCTTCCCGGAAGCCTGTGTCTGACCTTTGTAACTGTCTCCCTTCCCTAACAACACTAATCACCTGTTTCTGTTAGTGGAGCTGTGTGTACAGGTATATGCAGATATATGTACAAATGATCTTGGTATTTGATTTTTGAAGAAATCAATATCATTAAAATGATACTAATAACAGTAAAGGAAGTAATAATTACAGCAGTGGTTACCGTTTGCTCCGCACTTTCTATGTGCCAGGTATTGATTAAACACTTTTAATATGCTTTTATTTAATTATTCTAAAATCTTATAAAGAAGTTATTATTCTAATTTTATAGGTAAAACAACACCCACCTAAAGAGAAGTAACTTGACCGAGGCCATACAGCTAGTCAGTGGGGACAGCCAGATTTGACTCCAAAGCCCATGATTTACCTACTAAACAATAATTAAAATGCAGAGGAAAAAAAACTTATTCCCCAGAGTAGCATGAGAACTATATGGTGTCAAACAGTCTGAATTTCATTCATTTCCCCTTTGCCATTTTTTTTTTTCTCTATTTGCCTTTCTTTTTTTCCCTGAGATGAAGTTTCGCCCTTGTTGCTCAGGTTGGAGTGCAATGGCACCAGCTTGGCTCACTGCAACCTCTGCTTCCCGGGTTCGAGTGATTCTTCTGCCTCAGCCTCCCGAGTAGCTGGGATTACAGGCATGCACCACCACACCCGGCTAATTTTGTATTTTTAGTAGAGACGGGGTTTCTCCCTGTTGGTCAGGCTGGTCTCGAACTCCTGACCTCAGGTGATGTGCCCACCTTGGCCTCCCAAAGTGCTGTGATTACAGGCATAAGCCACTGCACCCAGCCTTCTATTTGCCATTTTTATGGTGGCCTTAAACATGTTGCTTAGCATCTCTTAGTCTTCCCTTTTTTTTAAAATAGGTGTCACCACCTTCATGTTAGAGGATGAAAAGTCCTTTGAATATGTTGATTCTGTACTTTTTCCTTCTTCCCTCCCCAAATACCTAATTGTCATATGTAAAGACTTCCTCTACTGAAAAATACTAAAAGCTAGCCGGGCGAGGTGGCTGGCGCCTGTAGTCCCAGCTACTCGGGAGGCTGAGGCAGGAGAATGGCGTAAACCCGGGAGGCGGAGCTTGCAGTGAGCTGAGATCCGGCCACTGCACTCCAGCCCGGGCGACAGAGCAAGACTCTGCCTCAAAAAAAAAAAAAAAAAAAAATGATTAGGGTAGGGTCACCTTTTTTTCATTAGCTTGGTTTCACAGACAATGCAGTCAGCTCGTCAGTAGAAACTATGTTATAAGGTGGCGATATTTGCTTTTATGTCTTATTTTTAACCTAATTTCCCAATTTGCTCCCAGTTTTTTTTTTTTATGTATTTGAAAAAGCTGTTTTTTTTTTTTCCCTCTTGTTTTCTTACTGAATTATACTTTAGTTTGTCTTTTCCAGGTAGGTTGCACTTTTTATGTCTATATTGTATTTATCCTTTAAAAGTGCATGGTACTATTTTGTTAT
Source organism: Trachypithecus francoisi (assembly GCF_009764315.1). Lineage (NCBI taxonomy): Eukaryota > Metazoa > Chordata > Mammalia > Primates > Cercopithecidae > Trachypithecus > Trachypithecus francoisi. The sequence continues at coordinate 73,341,139 of NW_022681472.1, read as the reverse complement.
TTAACTGTTATTAAAATTGTTAGCATGTAATATTTGTCTACTGTGATGGAGGAGGACAGTGGGTAAAAGTGGAGGATTTATGTTCATTGAACACATGGTAGGTGTCAAGAATTTTATATGTGTTATTTCTCTTTATCAACACAATAATAATGTGAATGTAAAAAGTAGGTAATATTAGTATTGCCACTTTACAGAAAAGAGATGATATGACTTGTCCATACTTGAAAATATATTGTAAGAAAATGGTAGAGCTTGGATTTCAATTAATGTGTGTTGGCCGAAGATAGAATTAGGAATGAAAACATGTAAGTCAAAGGTCATTTATAACCTCTTTTGAAAAATAAAATATATCTAGTGCCTGTATTTAATTCTGCTTTGTTTTATTTTTGAGATTATTTTATATACAATGAAAGTATATAGTTTAAGGGTTAAGTTCAATCAGTTTTGATACTTGTATCATGTAACCAAAAGCAAGGTGGAGAACACTTCTGTTCTCCAAGTGCCCTCTACCCTTTCCAATTAAATTATCCTTTGTTTCCTCCATTCTGCTCTTGAGCCTGTCCACTGGAACTTTTTATTTTGCTTATTATATATTTCAGTTCTAACATTTCCATTTGGTTATTCATGTCTTCTATTTCTTTGCAGAGACTTTATTTCTTAAAAAAGCTTATTTTTTTTCCATTTGTGTCAAGTGTAATTGCTTAGTGCAGCATTTTTAGCATAGCTGCTTTAAAATTTTTCTCAGATAGTTCTGATGTCTCTGTCATCTGGGTGTTGGTGTCTATGGAATGTCTTTTGTCTTTCAGTTTGGTATCTTCCTGGTTATGAGTGATTTTCTATTGAAGCCTGGATATTTACATGTTGTGTTATGAGATTCTAGATTTTATTTAAACCTTTTGTTTCAGCTCGCTTTTTAAAATGCCAGTCTGGCCAGGGAAAAGAGGCGGTACCACTTACTTACTGCCAGGTAGAGTTACAAATCCAGGTTCCCCACTCAGTCTCGGTTGATACCTGAAAGGCAGGACTTCTTCCTTATGGCTGGGTAATAGTGAAAGTCCTAACTGTCTACGTGATGCAATCCCAGGAAGGAAGGCTCACTTCTTATAAACTGGTAAAGGTGCAAGTCCAGCCTTGCCATATCATCTCAACTGAACTTTTGGAGATGAGGAGGTACCCTCTTTACCAACTGACAGAGATGAAAACCTGGACTCCCTACTTGGCCTTCTGTGGCATTCTCCTGGGAGTACTGGGGTACCTAAGTGCAGCCTGGTGAGGGTGTGAGTCTAGGCTTTACAATCAGCCTTTACTGATGTGGTGGTTGGGTCACATTTCTTTTCTGTAATGTTCGAGTAGAGCAGTTATTGTCTACATGTTTCCTATCTTGCTGCGCTGTCTCTTTCCTGGTCCTTTGGCGAAAGAGAGCAAGCTCTTGTTGTGTTTTATTTTTTGTCTGTGCTCAGAGGTGTTCCCAAATTGCAGGCTTCTTCAGTTCTAAGTCTGGGATATACGAGGCAAAAGGAAGCTGAAAGAACTCACCACCAGGTTATTCAAGGTCCTTCAAGGTCTTTAGATGATCTGCCTTCTCTTTACCATTCAGTTGTCTTATGTTTGTCTCATATATAATGTCCATCATTTTTAATTTTACTAAGTGGGATGAATTGAGAAAAGTATGTTTATTTCTTCTTCCCTGAAGGATGCAAGAGGAACTACTTTATTTAAAAAAAATAAAGAGTAGATGATATGTAGTAAAGGAAAATAATGTTTCATAAAAACATGGTTCAATTCATATACATAAAGATGACTGGTCATGGATTCATACTGTGAAATCTGTTTCTGTAGTATCATAGTTAAAAATATTTTTAAAGTCACCAGTGTAGACCACTTATCAGTCTCTCAAAATGATACCTGAATCCCTCGTCTAAGCATCATAGAACCTCTGCATGTATCTGCCCTTGTATTCTCCTCGTAAATAAGAAGAGTTAATATTCATGCCTTGGACATCTTCCAAAGTCTGTCCCCACTTTACTGATGCTGCAATACCTAAGTTAAGCATTATTTTAATTTCCATTGTTTTAGGTTGTCTAGATATCAAGCGTAGGACAAGTGAATATTTGATGTGGTGATTAAACTTAAGTAGTCTTTGGAAAACTGGATTCCATTATAGCGAACTGTTTTTACAAAGATGAAATTATTTCTGTAGACAAGTAAACCAGAGTGAGTGAGCATCTTGGGGTCCAGAGAAGACCATGACCTTACACTGTTGCATGTGGTCTGAACGTCTGGCAGTGCTGAACAGTCACGTAGGTCCAGCTTGGGCAGCCTCATCATCATTGTCAGGCTACTGTGGGCAGACTTGTGAGGACAATAGCATGAATTTTGTGGGTTCAGTCTTTCAGTTTCCATTTAGTTTCTTTCCTTGTCTTTCTCATTGCTGTAATAACTTCCTTCTTTCCAGTCTCTTCTTGCATGGAATAGGGGAGCCATCTATTATTGGCTACTTAGACTTGCCAGGGGTGGACATGTTTAGCTTTTAATGCTGCTGAATTACCCTTCTGGACATTTATATTTTACCCCTGTTTTTGATAGTGGGAAAAGGACCTCTATAGAAATTTTCAGCTTCAGTAAGTATATGTAATATCACATTTAGCTGACCAAGGAGAAATTTGGAAATCATATTCTGTCTCCTCATTGCCTGACCCAAGTGATAAAATTCAGCATAATTTAGCTCATTTAAATTACCTGGGAGTGGGAAAGTACAGAATAACTCAGAGACTAGTCCTGCAAAGACCCATAAGTTCTTTCTTGATGTTGCTAAAGGAGGCTGGGGTTTTCAGGTCCCAGTGCCCTTCAGGTTATGGTTACACTCTACCCTAGAACAAGGGCCAGCAAATTTTTTCTGCAAAGAGCCAGCCAGTAAATATTTCAGTCTTTGCAGGCCATATGGTCTGTGTCACGGCTACTCACTGCTGCCATTGTGGCACAAAAGCAGACATGAACACTATGTAGATAAATGAGCATGCCTCATTTATTATTTTCCAATAAAACTTTATGGACATAGAACTTTGAATTTCATATAATTCCCATGTGTCATAAAATGTTTTTTCCAATCATGTTAAAATGTAAAAACTATTTTGGGGTCACAAGCCACACGAAAACAAGCAGCAGGATGGATTTGGTCAATGGGCCATAGTTTGCTGACCCCTATCCTAGAAGATATCTGCTGGGCAGATTCCTTTGCCCAAGGAGATAAATTGTACTCCTTTTCTATTAGCTAAACCAAGCCTGTGTTCCTGAGACATACTTTCTGGTACAATTGTTATATTTTTATGTTGACACATTAATGACCAGATACACAGAACACATTCCCATCCCCATTCATTGATGCAAAAGTTTTCACGAATGATCTGGGCACTTTTCTGGGTACCTTAGGACCCCAGCTAAGCAAGAAAGTTCCATCCTCAGGTCTTCACAGTGTCATCTGGATTGATTCCACCTCTGATGTCAGTGTTTACTCATAACAACATGTATTGCTAATGTATATCTTCCTTGCTAAGCGATTATTCATACTATACTTAATCATCTTTTTAAGTCATAATAGGAGTTGTGAAACCCAGACCAGAACATTTTGCTAGGATTTCATTTTTCTCTTTTTAAAGGAAGAGCTAAACAATCCTTTATTGTTGGTTAAAATGGAAACGTGTCATTTTGCAGTGGTTCATCTGAAAGTTGTAGAAGACTTGACTAACCATGGCTCAATAAGCAGGGAATTACTTTTCTCACAGACTGTCAAGTCCACAGGGGAACAATGAAGAACAAAGTTCGAGTAGCCCATAATGTCAGAGCCAATGTGACTATTATTCTCTTGACTTTTTTTCATGTTTGTAGCCCTGTGGTCACAGCATGTTCTGTAGCCGTTCTAGATATCACATATGCATTTAAGGCAGAGAGAAAGGGGAAGAGTGGTGTTAAGATCTTACTCTTTTGTCATTTCCAGAACTGTTGTTTACCATCAAACTTCTGCTTATGTGCCCTAGGGAGGAATCTGTCATCAGCCTCACTTGTAGCTGCAAGGGAAGCTGTGAAATATGCTATTTGGCTTTGTAGCCATACTTCAGTAGGTGGTTCAAAAATGAGAGTGTTGAGAATGTGTAGCCCATCAGAAGTGTCTGCTACAAAGAGTTACAGACTTTTTGTGGTGTTCACATTACTTCTGGAGGGTAGTCTCTGCTGAATTCGAATCCAGAATACGATAAGTGAAGCTCCTATAATAATTAATACAATGAATTAAACATATTGGAGAGTGTTATATGTATATTATATGAGGGAAGTGTTAAAGAAGGACCATATCCTTCAGGAACTTTAGCTAGAAACAATATATAAACATGAAATTTTAAATAACCTATCTCAATTCTAATAACTAATGGTGGGGATTGGAGTATATTTGTTTTTAAGGTCATTGATTCATTTAGCAACATTTATTGAGGGTTGAGTATGTACAACTGTTTAGGCTTTGCACGTGCAAAGATGAGTAAGATAGTCTCTGCTTTGCAGGTGGCAGTCAAGTAAATCAGTAGTTTCAGGATAGCTTTATGGTTTTGTGATTTAACATTTTTGGTGAATTACATAATTAGATTGGAAGCAACTTTTATTTGCTTTTTTGAAAAATATATGTTACGCATCTGTACTGAATGGCAGTGAGTAGGATTGAATCAGTATCTTTCCATCATATCTATGCTCAGTCTATAAACAATGATTGCGTACCTACTGTAAGGTAGTTATATGGCTACACACTACATTTGTAAAGCTCAATAATATGTAGTCACTTCTTCCAGGGGCTCCCAGTCATAGACTTAGCAGACCTGTCAATAAATATTTGTAATGCATGGTACATACACACACATACAGATCATATAAGAAGAAGAGGTGGGCTGGGCATTGTAGCTGATGCTTGTGTTCCCAGGACTTTGGGAGGTCAAGGTGGGCAAATCGCTTGAGCAGATCGCATGATACCTGAATCCCTTGTCTAACCATCATAGAACCTCTGCATGTATCTGCCCTTGTATTCTCAAAGGCAGATATAGCTGCAGGAGTTCAAGACCAGCCTGGGCAACATGGAAGAACCCTGGAGTTCAAGACCAGCCTGGGCAACATGGCAGAACCCTGCCTCTACAAATAATACAAAAATTAGCTGGGTGTGGTGGTGCACACCTGTAGTCCCAGCTACTTGGGTGGCTGAGGTGGAAGGAACACTTGAGCCTGTGAGTTTGAGATTGCAGTGAGCCGTGATCACACCACCGCACTCCAGCCTGGGCAACAGAGCAAGACACTGTCTCAAAAAAAAAAAAAAAAAAAAACAAAACAAAACAAAGAAACAAAAAGAGGGGAATTGTCTTTATTGCTTAAGAGGATATACTGGGTGCAAGACTAGTTAAAGCTTTACAGTAGAAAAAAGAGAAAAGTTATGTTTCCTGAAGCAGTTATCTATGCAAATAAGGGAAGGGAAGAGCATATGATGTTAAAAGGTCAGTTCTGTCAAGGCAGAGAAGCACAACACATTTCAGGGCATTGCTAGCAGTTTCTATGTGGGGGTTCCTTGGTTGGGGAGCCAGTTCATTCTGAGGGGCAATTCAGAGTGTTTTCACAGTGTCTCTATTCAAGGCCAGCCTCAGATAGAGGAACATTAAAATTGAATAAGTCTCCATCCCTTGTTTCATGACAGAGAGTGTCTGGCATGGGTGGAGATTGGAAGAACTGGAAGTTGGGTGGCTTCCTGGAGAGTAAGATGCACTTGTTCTTGGGAATGACAGCAGATGCCAATGCATCCCTCAACTCTTCTTGCATCACTGTGAGGAGAGAAAACAAGGTCTGGCACTTCATTCCAGATAACCTGTTACTGTCACCTAAATCACATGAAAATGGCATCCCTCAGCCGCAATCCTTGGAGAGTCCAGGCTCATTTCCAGCAATCAGTAATCCAAGCCCTGCTTCTGCTGATTAGGATAAGACCTGTTTTGGAGAACATTTCCCTTCCAGGAAAATTCTGAACTAATCTAATACTTTTGAGCTATAATTTTTACCATTTTATTAAAAAAAAAAACAAAACATTCTAGCTGAAAATCACAATATTATTCATAAGTAAACTCTCAAACACCTTTGAATAAAAATATCTTTGGAACCTCTTTCCATTTATGGAGGGTATTAGGGAGTTGAAATGAGAGGGAGTGGAGTTTTTAAATTTTTATTTTTTATTGTGACAAAATATACATTAAATTCATCATTTTAATCATCTTTAATTATGTGGTTCAGTGCCATTAGGCACATTCACATTATTGTATAACCATCACCACCATCCATCTCCAGAGAGTTTTCATCATCCCAAAGTGAAACACTATACCCACAACTCACCAATAACTTCCCATTTTCTCTCCCACAGCCCCTGCGTAGCCATTGTTCTATTTTCTTTCTCTGTAGATTTGACTAACTCATATAAGTAATTGTCCAATAGTTGTCCATTTTTGTCTGGCATATTTCATTCAGCATAATGTCTTCAAGGTTCATGCATGCTGTAGCATGGATAAGAATGCCATTCCTTTTAAAGGCTGCAAAATATTTCATTATATGTATCACATTGTGTTTATCCATTCATGCATCCACAGGCATTTGGTTTATGCCTGTTTGACTGTTACGAATAATGCTGTTATGTACAAGAGCATACAAATATCTGAGTTCCTGTTTTCAGGGTTTTTGTGTGTGTATATATACCTAGAAGTTGAATTGTTTGATCAAATGACAATTCTGTGTTTAATTTTTTGAGAAACCACCATACAGTTTTCCACGGGGGTGTATCACTTGACATTCCCACGAGCAATGCAGCTGGTTTTCAATTTTCTGGGGAAGTAGGTTTTTACACATGAAAAAAAGATGGTGCCTTCAAAAGGACATTTCAAAACAATGCTAAAAGATGTGCATTTGCAGTGAAACATTTCTCTCAAATTTTTTAAGAAGCAATGTTTGTGAAATAATTTTGGTTTTTAACTCATTTTGAATAATTCAATAGTAGTGACATGCAAATTAAGTAAAAGTGACAGCGGCAGCACTTCCCATAAAGACCACAAGCTACCTGCAGTGTCAATTCAGTAACTAGGAATCCGTCAGGCACAGGTGTGGTGGTGAAGATCAGGGAAACAAGAAGAGGGTCTCAAAGCTGACCAGTGAGTTGCCAAACCCATTAGATTAAGTAAATAACTTTAGTGAAAACAAGAAAGGGCAGTGATGAGCACAGAAAAGAGAAATCAAATGGGGACACCTTTGACACAAGCAAGGAGATGGAGGTCATGCATTGTAGGAGGCCATTGGAGAGGTGTTTGATTTGTAAATATTAGGGACATGAAATTTCAGGGAAAACAAAGGAAAGTCTGTCAAAAATGGTTTTAAATAAATAATTCTAAGTACAAAAACCTAAATCAACTACTGCGTTTGCAGTGGAGGAAGGAACAGCTATGGAGGATTAAAATATTTGTGTGAAGAATAAGGCTACGTGTGTGGAAAGTCAAAAAACTGTATTCTGCCTCCTGTTTATAGATACCTTACATTTTGAATGCCAAGTATTTACTAGCAGAGAAAGGCTTCCTTCTGATTTAAGGCATGATTGTGTAAAGGAAGGGAATTGCTGGTTCATTCTGCAGCTGAACAAGTGTTTCCTTAATGTCTCTTATGTGCCAGGTCCTGGACTCAGGAATTCAAGTCATGGAGATGAAAAACAGACGGTACTTGCCCTCCAGGAGCTTACAGTTGTGCTGGGCAAGGCAGATAGATCAATTACATGGACATTCTCAGTACTCTGAGGAAAATGAAGCACCAGGGGACTGTGTGCAAGAGGGAGCATAGGGAATGGGTTCTTGCTCTGGTAGCGAGAGACTCCTAAAAGACTTTCTGAAGAATAGGTCTGAGCTGACATGAGGTGAATAGGAGTTAGCCTCCCAAAGAGCAGGAGGTAGGATTAGGTTGGAGTAGGACCAGCATTTCTAGGTGGTGGGACCACCATGATCAGAGGTGAAGGAAGGATAAGAGTCAAATTTGGTGGGGAGGTAATAGGGGAAGAGAATAGGAGGTCGACCAGCAGCTCAGTGGTATTCCTAGGTCATGAATTTCAAGGTAGGAAGCAGCAGAGGATAAAGCTAGACAGAAAGATCAAAGCTACACATTTTTCTTTTCTTCATTAATGTCTGAATCCATCCCATGCCAATCCCCCATCTCCCTACACAAGCACACCTTTTAAAAATAATCACAACTCTGGTGTATTTAATTGAATATTCATTGTAAGTAGGCTAGTCTTTGGAGATGGAGAAGCTGATTGATATTAACAGTAATTAGCTTCAAGCTCTCAGAGGCTTTGGCTACTGCGTTCTCTTTCCAGCACTGCCTAAAGTGGGCATTGTGGTTGGTTCCCAGCATCCATTCTGCTACAGCCCTGCAGAGTAGCAGCAGTGTGGTTTGGGGAATTGACCTGAGCTGGTCAGTTGGTTTAAGGGTAATCCTATTTCCACTGCCAGCGTGTTAGTTCAGTAATAGGCATGTAATTCACTCCTGGCCAATGAGAAAGGAGAATAAAATTTGAAAGCGGTTTGGGAGAAAAAGCCATAGGCAACCAAGCCCTTTCTGCTTCAAGATGAAAACTAAAAGCTTATAGTCTAGATGCTACAAAGGGACCCAGGTTCAGGATAAAGGTGATACTATGGATAGTAGAACGGAGAAAGAATCAAAATCACAGTGCTTGATGAAACTACCAAGAGGCAAATCAGCTAATTCTGAACTTGTGCCATTACTGGACTTCTTATTCTGACAGCTAATAATTTTCCTAACAGTTTAATCCAGTTTGGATTTTTCCATGTGTGATATGAAATTGTGTATCCTAAATGATTCATAATTTTTGTGACTTTTCTGTACACACCAGTATAGTATGCCCTTTTGTGAACCTAACCCCTTCGAACCTCATTTTCCTTATCTGTGAAATGAACATAGTTATGTCTCAGAGTTTTTCATGAAGATCATTTGAGATTCAGAACAAAGCCCAAAAGGGAGATATGAACTAATATATGTTAAGTGCCCAGAATGTACCGCTAAATAGGAAGCTTAGAGACTAGGAGAAGAGAAATTCATAAATAGTGTCCACATAAAGTGGTAGAAATAAGATCACATGCATGGACCTTTGTGCAATCAGTTTGTTTTTTTAAAGAAGTATCATTCAATATTTGAGCAGTATGTTAGATGTAGAGCTATTGGATTTGCTGATAGATGGAAGGGAAGTGATGAATCATAGAGTGATGTTAAGGACGTCTCAGTTTCTGTGTAATTTGTGAAGACTGGAACAGGCAAATTGTTTCTGCTGCAGTTTTATTTGTCTAACATTCATAAGAAAAGTCTGTCTAGGCTGCAGTTAATATTTGGAAGTCACCAGAATGTTGATTGGGAACATGGGAATAGATGGTATCTGTTAAGGAAGGAGTGGATAGTGGGAGGAAAACACCACTTCTTTTGGGAAGCCTGCGTCATCCCTCAGGTCTAAAGTACTCATCAGAATCCTGGCAAAGATAAGGCAAAGAGGAAACTGTGGCCTGAATGGAGTGCCGAATAGAGGGTTGGACTTTTTGAGTCACAAACTGGCTGGAGGGAAAGAATGCTGAGAAAGGGGAAAGCCTAAAAATGTTGGGTAAAAGGAGATTATTGATGAAGTAGAGACCTGGGGAAGATAGGGGTATTAAGTATCTGGCCTTAACTTCTCTGTGAATAAAGGAAAGGGGATGAGGATAGGAGTTTACCTCAATTTGAAGAGTTGGGGTAACAGGGAAATGAAATAATTTACTACCAGAGAAGTCAAAACACATATACCTGCCATCTGCACACAGACATACATGGTAGTTCATATAGTAGTGGAATGCATATCTTACAACATTCATTGCTATTTATTTGATAATACAGAGTACATAGCGGGGACTCAGTAAGTGTTTGTTAGATGAATAAATATCCCCAGAAAATCAGCTTTAGATTTTATGTGTGGAATATCTATGTTACAGGGCATGGAAGAGAGTAAGATGCAAAAAACTGGAAGCCACTGGGCTTGATGCCCTTGAGCCCTTCACTCTGGGTTTTTCTTTTTTGTCATGTAGAAGTGACAGTTCTGTTTGAAAATCACCAGTCCTTTTGTTTGCCTCCTTTATTACATTGTGAGTTCTTTGAAGGTAACATCTGTCATATGTAAATCCAAGTTTCCAGGATCTAACCCAGGGATGGCACATAGTAAGTGCTTAAGAAATATTGCTTGAATGAATGCAAGAGAGTGGACTTGAGTGACTTCTTAAATAATAGAGAAGGTTCAGAAGGAGAGCGGGTGAGCACTTTTCAGATGGAAGCAGGGATATAAACTAAACTGCAGGGTTGAAATAATTGCATGTGTGGGAAGCAGTGACAACGTTGCCCGATTTGGTATTCTCATCTGTAACGTGGGGATTCATAACTTGCTCAAAGTCAAACAACTTGGAATTGAGGGCTTCTGGATTTGCACCTAAATCTTGCTGATTTTCAAGCTCAGAGTTTCCCACTATACCATGCTCCCTCCTCACCATATTATTTATCGTAGTAATCACACCACTTCTTGACTCACAGATGCCTCGTTTTGTTCCTACTTAGGCTTGATGAAATATTTTCTGTCATGGACACCTTCTTTATGTGGTTTGTTTTCTGAGTTCTATTTGTTGCTTTTTCCTAGCTCTTCACTGTGGTTTGAATCCACGGGGCATTGATCACCCTGCCCATGCAGAAGGTATTAAACTGCAAATTGAAGGTGAAGGTGTGGAATCTCAATCCATTAAAAACAAAAATTTCCAGAAGGTGCCTGACCAGAAAGGAACCCCCAAGCGACTGCAGGCAGAATCTGAGACGGCTAAGGTGCGTAATATTCCAGTTAATTACGGAGATTTGAAAGCTGCAGCCTTGATATGTTGTAGTCCAGCCACAGAGAAGAGCTGAGTGCTTTCACTAATTACCGTTGTATCTGTGGTCAAATGAGCACTGTATCTTCCTGATAAATAACTATAAATGAAAATATTAACAGTATTCCCTTTGGAATGAAATTGAAACCCATTTGTGTCCAGTCTCAGAGCATGAGGCTCTGAGGTTATAGAGAAGAATGCCCTGTACTTAAACCTAAAAGATTCACCTGCCAGGTTCAGACTTACCACTCTATGGTGTTGGGCAAGTCATGTGACTTTCTGAGTTGCACATTCTTCATCTACACAAGGGAATCATAAAATGACTTCTCTCATCAGGTCGAGTAAGTCAAATGATTGCATGCTTGTGGAAGCATTTTATAAAAGTCCCAGTATTGGCCGGGCGCGGTGGCTCAAGCCTGTAATCCCAGCACTTTGGGAGGCCGAGACGGGCAGATCACAAGGTCAGGAGATCGAGACCATCCTTGCTAACACGGTGAAACCCCGTCTCTACTAAAAAAAAAATACAAAAAACTAACCGGGCAAGGTGGCGGCGCCTGTAGTCCCAGCTACTTGGGAGGCTGAGGCAGGAGAATGGCGTAAACCCGGGAGGCGGAGCTTGCAGTGAGCTGAGATCCGGCCACTGCACTCCAGCCTGGGCGACAGAGCGAGACTCTGTCTCAAAAAAAAAAAAGTCCCAGTACTTCATGAATATGAGAGGCTTGTGCTTACAGGTATTGTTAATTAGTAATAGCTGATATTTTATGAAATATGCATGTATATCTCAGGTACTATTTGAAGGACTTAATGAAAGAGAAAATCATTTTATTCTGCTGTAGGTTACTTAGTTCTTTTCAGTCTTTAACCTAAACATAGGTACCAGAGAACTGACAAAATAGGCATTGGTGAAGATGTATGGAAACGTGGGTTCTGTGGGGTAGGTAATATTTTAGTAAGGACAGCCTCTTCTAAAGGCTTCCTCCAATGGAACTGGCACTATCCGGGTATTTGTCTGAAACCAGTGCAGATGTTCATGTTGGGGGCACAGTGTTGTTGAAGATACTCATATTTGTTTTCCTCTTGGACATGGAGGAAATTAATCTTCATATAGTTTTGTTTCTCCCTTTGTGTATTCCCTGCAAGACAATTTCCTTTCAAATGTTGGTTGAGCAAATGAATGTATGCATGCCTTGGAAAGCAAATGTTGTAAGCACCCAAGAAAAATCTTAAGGAAAAAGGTCACCTTACTGTTGTACAATAACCAACTCCCTTCTTCTCCAAATAAGGTCTTCCAAAATCAGACGTGAATTTTTTGCTTTATCTACAGTTTGGAATAATTACTGTTATTGCTTCTCTTCTTTAGTGTGGATAGTTAAAAATTGTTGACATTAAGTACGTGTGTGTTGTAGGGAATGGGGAATGATTACTAAGAAATATATTGCAGGTATTTTATGCTAGACATTTTAGCTAAGAGAAATGGCAAAACATAGCATATTTCTTGGCTGATGATCAATGAAGTTTGGTTTGTGAGCAGCATTGGAAATGAGTGAACCCTGTTAAGACAGCTAAACCTGATCAATCCGTGTTGCTACATGGGCGTCCTGAAAGAGCTGGGGAAAAAACACCCTAAGGGTCCTTTTTAGGAAGATAAATAGACTTTCTATGAGTGAGATATTTTCTAAAGGATGCCTAAAATATTAAAAATTAGAGTAGAGATAAAAGAAGTTAACTATTGATATTTGTCTGATTTAAATTCAACTTTAAACATTTCTAGTGTGTATCTCTTATATTTGTAGAGATCGGTAATATACAAAATTTGATTCAAATCTGATGTGATTTTATTTCTGAATTATCTTGAATATGTGATATTGTTGTGAATCCTGAAATTTTGTGTCTTTGCCCCTGAAGCATTGTATAGTTGCTTTGCTGAAAACATACTTCAATGAGAGTGTGGATGTGTATAATGAGCCTTTCTTCTGGAACAAACTGATATTGGAAACCAGATTCATTTGAGTTTATGCAAATCATCTACAGTGAATACCCATACCCAATAAATGAGGTTGAAAGGAGATTCTGGGTTTTTCACACTGCCATCATATTTAGGGGGGAACAGACAAGAGGCTTTAGTAAAGCCTAGACAAAGAATTTGTCCACTTGTTTAAATGGAGGACGAGGGAACAACAGTGGTTGCTGGGAGAACAGAGTTAAAGTTACTATAGTGTGATTACTATGGATGCCAGCGGCATGACTGACCCTGAAGCTTTTGTACCTTAGACAACATGCATTTGTTTTGTGCAGGTACAAACGCATTTACATTTTCCCTTCCGTTGCATTTAGAGGACTAGTAGAGTTGTGAGCCTTCTTCTCTTTTCTTGGGTGTATAATTGAATCTCTGGTAAACTGACCCATTCTAAACCTACCTTAAAAAACCTGTGGCTAGAAATGCATACCTCTGAAGCCACTGAGTAATGTAAATTGGTACAGCTTTTCTGGATGACAAGGTTGATAATAGTTATCAAAATTTTAAATGTGTGCAATTTGGGAGCCAATAATTTCCTCTCTAGGAACTTGCCTAAGGAAATAATCATCTATATGTACAAAGACGGCTACAGGAGAACACATTGAAAATAGCCCAAATGTTCATTCACAGGACACTGGCTAAAGAAACTGTGTACTAATGCAATGGGATGTAAGTTTTCATTTGTGAGGATGCAGGAGACCTATAGGTATTTATGTGGGAAAATGTATGTGATAATATTTTAAAGTAGAAAGGGAACAAGAAGGGCAGGTTATGACACAGTAGATATAGTTTGTTTCCATTTATGTAAAAATGTCTGTCTCTGTATAAAGGCATCAGTGAGTCTGGGAGGGTTTTCCACAGTTTGAGCAGCAGTTTCTATCTGGAGTTAAAATTATGGAGACAGCGTTTACTCTCTGTACTACTTTGCTTGAATTTTAAATAAGATATGTATTATTTTAAGTGTATTTATTTTAAAGCTATTTTCAGATTGTCCCATTAACTTTAGTAGCTCAACCATGACTTTTTCTGTTTGTTGGGTTAGTATTATGCTTTTAGGGTGCTGAATTTCCTCACATGGCTTCTAATTCTTGCTGGTGGTTTATCTGCCAGTAAAGTGAATTATCGTGGGGTCTTTTTGGCCATGTGTGCCTTGAATTGTAGAGCCTCTGGTAAGGTGCTTTTGCATCTACCTTTACCTGAACTCTGGGATGCGAGAGCTCTGACCAGGTATTACACTGATGTTTCAATTTGACGTTCTCTCTATCTGCCTCTGACTGATTATGCAAATCAAGTTCCTCCATATGCAGACTTCTCACTGGGAATCTGGTTCCAGCTCCTTAGTGTGCCTTTGGGCCCCACCACTCTGAGTCCTGCCATGTTGGGATTTGAAACCAATCCCTCAGCACACCACCTGTTCCAGAGGAGCTTAGTGAGCTTATCTTTAATAGGCAATGCTAGAGTCAGTGTGTATATGTGGATTGGGGGAGGATGGTAGCATGTGCTTAATCTACCCTGTTGACACTGAAATTTGTATGCTTTCATAATTTTAAAATGTGTGTGTGTATCTGTATTCATTTGGGCAAAATAATACTCTATCTTAGAAAGTGACATTTTGGGACCCTTAGCCCCAATTCCTCAAAAGACTCAGAACCCTTATTCCAGAAAAAGGTCGTCTAGCCACAAGTTGCCTCCAGCTCTTATAGACCAAAGAGAAACCAGTAGAGTACCCAGATCACTTGTAAGTCTTATTGGGAAGCATACAGTTTAGTTGGAAATAAAAAATGAATCCAGTTGAAATGTGGATCCACAAAAACTACTTACCAATATGAGTCCTAAATTCTTGTGAGTACTTGGAAACTCAGAGAGAATATGCATGCCATGCCATGCCACAGCTATAGTTACCAGTTTAAGAGTAAAATACTCTGTTTACTTAGCTTCATAGGAGGGTACAGGCAAGAAATACAGTTGGCAAAGCATTTTCATCTCATTGGGAGGCCAGAAGTTATCCAAGTACACAGCTGCTTTTGACCCATCACCCACACAGCTGTCACAGTTGAGAGTCCAGGTGAGGATGCATCTTTTTGATACAGAGAAGGCACAGCCTCTTTTTTTCACTGTTCTTTTATACTGTTCTAGTCATGTAGACTCAAGACAAAGCGACAGCTCCTGAAGACCAGGAGTGGTTTCACGTAGCAGTTTCCAAAAAACCAGCCCTATGGGAGACTGAAGTCCTTCTCAGACAGGCCAGCCCTGAGATTTGTTAACGCTTTACTCACAGAGCAGTCAGAACAAGACTGCGAGGGAGCGTACTCTAGCCCAGGAAGAACTTAACCTATGCTGTGAAGTATGCATAAATTCCAATATGTAGCCCTAAGAATGGAGGGTGCCTTTAGCCATGACGTTTAAGCACTGTGAGCCAAGGTATGGTAGCAGATATGCCCAGGTGTGTTCACCATCAGTCTCTTCGAGTCAGAGTTTGTGTGTCAGAAATTGAGTCTGGAACAATAGGTTGGGGCCAAACTGTGTGATGGAATTTGAATGCTGGAGTGAATAACATGGATTTACTTTCCACCTCCATTGTTCAATACAATAGCCACTAGCACATGTGGATATTCAGATTTATTTAAATTGAATACAATGCAAAAATTGATTTCTTTGGTCATGCCAGCCACATTTCAAGTGTTCATTATCGCATATTTCTAGGAGCTGCTGTTTTGGACAGTGTGGACACGGAACATGATCATTATGGCAGAAAGTCCTATTTGACGGTGCTGCTCTAATCTGTGGGAAACCATTGAAATTCTCTGGGTATAGAAATAAGATGAAAAATGGAATTGTGTTGATATTCTGTCTGATCCTCATCCTTGGACCTGAGTGGACAAGTGCTTCAGTCATTTAAAAAAAATATCAAAATACTCATGAGTTTCTTTTGAAATTGATGTTCCCAAATGCTCTGATGGTTAGAATTTGAGTTTCTATGGCAATTCTGGCTGTGGAATAAGATCAGCCCATCAACCCATCAGTATCCTATCTGTTTCCTATCTCAGAATTCTATAATGTGTCCTTACAAGTGGCCTAAACATGACATTAGGAATTCCTGACTTCTAGACTTGATTTTCTAGGTGTTCATGAGGAAACTTCAGCTTACTGTGTTTTTATGCCTGTCAAATAAGGGTTTCATAAGGCTGATAATCCCTTTTTTTTCCTGCCACAATGCTAATTCCTGCAGTCAGAACTTTGACTGTTCCTTATATTTGCATGCCTCTCCTGTACCTTTCCTTTATAAAAATGTATCCCCATTTTACAGCTGACAAACCCAAGGATGTAAAATGACTCACTAAAACTTAGTTTCTGGCTAAAAATCTGGAGGAAGATGTAACTCTCTATGTCTAATGGCTCTAAATTCAAGGTTTTTAATGCTCTTAACATGAAATATACAAATGATCTATTTATTTTAAAATAAAATATAGTCTGTTAAACTGAGAATCTGGCCAACTAGGCAAAAGAAGAGGTTAAAATGCTGCATGTATTCATTACTCCTCAGGGAGAAAACAGCAAATCTCGATTGCTGTATTATATAAGGGAGAAGCAATGCCAACATCTAAATCAGTGAATAATTGCTTGCAGTTGGCTTTGGGATGCATTATGTGAATCTTTGGCAGCAGATAGCCTTTTCTCATTAGGCTAATATTAGATTTAGTTTGTATTTCTTTGGCACAGAGTTAAAAGGAGCTGGCCTGGAACTTGGTGCTGGAGGCAGGAGGAGGAGAAAGCTGGGTGCTTTGGATAAGCCACAGGCAGATAAATGAGAGTTGACTGCAGGGCAACTTGTGGACATTTGTAACAGTAAGCAGGAACCATTGATCTGGGATTAAAACAGAGCAAAAAGAACTTAGACTTAGGTTAAAAGATGAAGGGTTGACTGTACTTAACCTTGATCAAATTACATTGCTTAGCTGCCTTTGAGAAGTTCTGTTGCAATTTAGGGATAGAATGATCTAATTCTTGGCTATCTGTATTTCTTGGCTCAAGGAGCAAAAATGTCTCCAAACGAAGCTGCCAACCCAATATAATGTCACCCATGATAGGAAAGGACACAATGCATGAGAAACATAATGAGCATGTACTTTCTTAAGAATTCTCATAAGGGTCAGAACAAGAGACAAGCAAATATGACTTCATGCTATGTGAGTTTCAGGACCCCAGTACATGTACATTGAGTTCTTGGACAGGGCTCAAATGAAACTACAGTAAACTTATATCTGAAGAGGTAAGCTTTCATTACTAGCATGTTAAGCTCTGAAAAGTATGACAATTAATAGGATACATTTAAGCCATAGGTTCACTGTATGATGAACAAAGAAGAAAACCTAGAGAGCATTTGACCATCTAATTTATTTTACAGGTTAGGGAGATGAGACTCAGATGAGACTGAATAACTTAACAAAGATCTTGAGGCCAGCAGTGACACAGTCTACCTAAAACACAGTTCCTCCAACACATGAACAGTGCTTTTCCCTCTTTTGTGCTGACAAATCTATAGGAAATAACAAGTGCTTGGAGCCACTTAGTTAATAGTATTTGTCTAGTGGACGAAGAGTACAGGATATGCCATCTGACAACGTAAAAGGAGGGCAATATTCAGGTGAGTGTATCAGAGCCCACCAGATTCATTTGAGTTTATCCACCCAAACTACTAAATTACTAAAGTGATTATCAGTGGAGATTATTGGTACTTGCCATCCCTTCTGCCTATAATGTTCTCCCCTTGATCATTGTTCAGCTAGTTCCTTGTCATTTAGGTCCTAGCTCAAATGTGCTTCTCCAAGAGGTCTTTCCAGACCACCCTAACTAAATGAGTCCCCAGTCACATTCTCTGACATCACTTGGTTTGATGTCCTGCATTTAACTTTTTCTGGTCTGAAATAATCTTGTTTGTTTTCTGTCTCTCCACAGAATTTAAACTATTTGAGAGCAATGATCTTGTCTGTCTTGTTCACTGCTGCAATATCAATGCCTACTACTGTGTCCAGCACATAATAAAAAGATTACATTTTTGATAAATGAATGAATAAGTCAGTTCATATGATACAGAAGCTCCTTGCCTCTGGGTTTATGTCTGTTGCCTCATAGTTATTTCATTATCTTTAGCTCCTCCACAAGTGAGCAAAGGATGTCTTATTGAGTTCTATAGTGGTTGATGATATCAAGAGAATGCTTTTCTGGGTTGGTACAAGTGGCATATTATCCACACAATAGACAAGGGATACTTCCAAAGCCATTCCATTACCCTTCACCCTTCAAAAGTTCACTCTAGGTTGTCACTGAGACCAAGAAAATTCCTTATTATAGTCTGTGGCAGTCATTCTAAACTTCACTTAGATTCATTGTGGAAGACATTATGGTGATTCCTCAAAGACCAAAAAACAAATACCATTTGACCCAGTGTGTTGGTCTGTTCTCACATTGCTATAAGAAAATACCAAAGACTGGGTAGTTTATAAAGAAAAGAGGTTTAGGCTGGGTGCAGTGGCTCATACCTGTAATCCCAGCACTTTGGGAGGCCAAGATGGGTAGAACACTTGAGGTCAGGAGTTCGAGACCAGCATGGCCAACATAGTGAAACCCCGTCTCTACTAAAAATACAAAAAAATAGCCTGGCATGGCAGCAGGTGCCTGTAGTCCCAGCTACTCAGGAAGCTGAGGTAGGAGAATTGCTTGAACCAAGGAGGCAGAGCTTGAGGTGAGCCAGGAATGTACCATTGTATTCCAGACTGGGCAACAATAGTGAAATTCTATCTCAAAAAAAAAAAGAGGTTTAATTGACTGACAGTTCTGCTTGGCTGGGGAGGATTCAGGAAACTTACAGTCATGGCGAAGGTACCTCTTCACAGGGCAGCAGGACAGAGAATGAATGCCAGAAGGGGAAATGCCAGCTGCTTATAAAACCATCAGATCTTGTGAGAACCGACTCACTATCACGAGAAGAGCATGGGGGAAACAGCCCCCATGACTCATTTACCTCCTACCAGTTCCCTCCCACAACATGTGGGGATTATGGGGATTACAATTCAAGATGAGATTTTTGGGTGGGGCACAGCCAAACAATACCACCTGGTGTATTGGTCCGTTTTCATGCTGCTGATAAAGACCTTCCTGAGACTGCAGAATTTACAAAAGAAAGAGGTTTAATTGTGAGACTTCCCTAGCCACGTGGAAGTGTAAGTCCAGTCGTGGTGGAAGGCAAAGAGGAGCAAGGCACGTCTTACATGTTTGCCAGCAGACAAAGAGAGAGAGCTTGTACAGGGGAACTCCTTTTTTTTTAATACCATCAGGTCTTGTGAGACTTATTCTCTATCGTGAGAACAACATGGGAAAGATTTGCCCCCATGATTCAGTTACCTCCCACTGTGTCCCTCCTGCAACACATGGGAATTCAAGATGAGATTGGGTGAGGACACAGCCAAATCATATCATCCTGCCCCTGGCCCCTCCCAAATATCATGTCCTCACATTTCAAAACCAATCATGCCTTCCCAACAGTTCTGCAAAGTCTTAACTCATCCCAACATTAACTCAAAAGTCCACAGCCCAAAGTCTCATTAGAGACAAGGCAAGTCTCTTCCACCTATGAAGCCTGTAAAATCAAAAGCAGGTTAGTTACTTCCTACATACAGTGAGGAGACAGGCATCGGGTAAATGCAACCATTCCAAATGGGAGAAATTGGCCAAAACAAAGAGGCTGCAGGCCCCATGCAAGTCCAAAATCCAGCAGGGCAGTCAAATCTTAAAGTTCCAAAATGCTCTCCTTTGAGTCTACGTCTCACATCCAGGTCACACTGATGCAAGAGGTGGATTCCCATGGTCTTGAGCAGCTCCACCCCTGTGGGTTTGTAGGGTATAGCCTCCCTCCTGGCTGCTTTCATGGACTGGCATTGAGTGCCTGAGGCTTTTCCAGGCCCATGGTGCAGGCTATCAGTGGATCTACCATTCTGGGGTCTTGAGGATGGTGGCCGTCTTCTTACAGCTCCACTAGGCAGTGCTCCAGTAGAGACTCTGTGCTGGGTCTCTGACCCCACATTTCCCTTTCTCACTGTCCTAGCAGAGGTTCTCCATGAGGACCCTGCCCCTACAGCAAACTTCTGCCTGGACATCCAGGCATTTCCATATATCTTCTGGAATCTAGGTGGAGGTCCCCAGACCCCAATTCTTGATTCTTGTGTATTGACAGGCTCAAAACCAAATGGAAGCTGCCAAGGCTTGAGGCTTTCACCCTCTGAAGTGACGGCCCAAGCTCTGTGTTGGCTCCTTTCAGCTATGGCTAGAGCAGCTGGGATGCAGGGCACCAAGTCCCTAAGCTGCACACAGCATGGGAACCCTGGGCCCCGCCCACAAAACCACTTTTCCTCTTATACCTCTGGGCCTGTGATGGGAGGGGCTGCTGTGAAGCTCTCTGACATGCCTTGAAGACATTTTTCCCATTGTCTTGGGGATTAAAATTTCGTTTCTCATTATTTATGCAAATTTCTGCAGCCAGCTTGAATTTCTTCCCAGAAAATGGGATTTTCCTTTATATCACATTGTCAGGCTGCAAATTTTTTGATGACTTTATTGATCACTATCAGCATTTTTGTCAAAGCCATTCAACAAGTCTCTAGGGAGTTCCAAACTTTCCCACATTTTCCCGCCTTCTTCTGAGCCCTCCAACCTGTTCCAACCTCTGCCTGTTACCCAGTTCTAAAGCCGCTTCCACATAATTGGGTATCTTTTCAGTTGTGCCCCACTCCTACTACCAATTTATTGTATTGTATTTATACAGTACAATTTGTGTATTATTGTATGTTGCTGATTAAGACATATCTGAGACTGTGCAATTTATAAAAGAAAGAGGCTTAATAGGACTTACACTTCCACATGGCTGGGGAAGCCTCACAATAATGGTGGAAGGCAAGGAGGAATAAGTCATGTCTTACATGAATGGCAGCAGGCAAAGAGCTTGTGCAGGGGAATTCCTCTTTTTGAAACCATCAGATCTCGTGAGACTTATTCACTGTCACAAAACAGCATGGGAAAGACTTGCCCCCATGATTCAATTACCTCCCACTGGGACCCTCCCACAACACGTGGAAATTCAGGATGAGATTTGGGTGGGGACATAGCCAAACCATATGCCCGGGGAATCTCATAACTGGGTATAATGTACCCAGAGGACTAGAAATCATTCTATTATAAAGATACATGTTTGTTCATTGCAGCACTATTCACAATAGCAAGGTTATAGAAGTAACTTAAATTCCCATCAATGGTAGATTGGATAAAGAAAATGTATATATCCCCATGGCTAAAAGAATGAGATCATGTCATTTGCAGGGACAAGGATGGAGCTGGAGGCTATTATCCTTAGCAAATTAACACAGGAACAGAAAACCAAATGCAGCATGTTTTCACGTATAAGTGGGAGCTAAATCATGAGAACACATGGACACATAGAAGGGAACAACACATACAGGGCCCTGTGAGAGTATGGAGGATGGGAGGAGGTAGAGGATTGGGAAAGATAACTAATAGGTACTAGGCTTAATACCTGGGTGATAAAATAATCTGTACAATAAACCCCCTGATACAAGTTTACCTATGTAACAAACCTGTACATGTACCCCTGAACTTAAAAGTTTAAAAAAGTCTCCAATTGCCTGAATAAGGCCCTATGACTTCTGCTAATCTCTAGCATTGGCCACGATTTCAGATGGTGTGGCTCTTTCACCCTTCTCTGCAGCTCTATTCAGGGTCCCTGGTATACACATCAGCTGGCTCCTGTGATTTCTACCTCATCTCCCTGATCTGGCCCAAACTTGAAGGCAACGGAAAACAGCTTCTTCTCTTTATTTTTAAGTGATTAGGAACTCCTGACTTAAACTGAAAAATTGGATTACCAGGTGCCAAGTAAAACCTGAAATATTACTTCCAAGGCTGTATGGATTAGAAATCGTTTTCAAATGTTGATATCACACATACTCTTAGATATATGCTGTATTAGTCAGCCTCAGCTGCTGTAACAAATTACGGGAGACTTGGTAGCTTAAACAACAGACATTTATTTCTCACAGTTTTGAAGGCTGGGAAATCCAAGATCAAGGTGCCAGCTGAGTCGGTTCCAATGAGGATGCTCTTTCTGTCTTGCAGAGATCACCTTCTCACTGTGTTCTCATATGGCAGAGAGTGAGCAAGCTCAGGTGTCTCTTTCTCCTCTGTGTGGATGCCATTCTCATCATGGGGCCCCCCACCCTCATTGACATCATCTAAAACCCTAATTACCTCTTTTTTTTTTTTTTTTTTTGAGACGGAGTCTCGCTCTGTTGCCCAGGCTGGAGTGCAGTGGCCGGATCTCAGCTCACTGCAAGCTCTGCCTCCCGGGTTTATGCCATTCTCCTGCCTCAGCCTCCCGAGTAGCTGGGACTACAGGCGCCCGCCACCTCGCCCGGCTAGTTTTTTGTATTTTTTAGTAGAGACGGGGTTTCACCGTGTTAGCCAGGATGGTCTCGATCTCCTGACCTCGTGATCCGCCCGTCTCGGCCTCCCAAAGTGCTGGGATTACAGGCTTGAGCCACCGGGCCCGGCCCTAATTACCTCTTAAAGGCGCTACTTTCAAACACTACCCTATTGGGGGTTAGGGCTTCAACCTATCAATTTTAGGAAGCACACACATTTTGTCTGATGTGTACAGATTAAGCATCCTGTATCTGAAATGCTTGGGATGAGACATGTTTTGGATTTTGGATTTTTTTAAGATTTTGGAGTATTTGTATATTCCAAGTTTAATATCTCATCCAAATGAGATATCTTGGAGATGGGATCCAAGTCTAAGCATGAAATTCATTTATGTTTCATATACATCTTATATATATATAGCCTGAAGGCAATTTTACATAATATTTTAAATAGTTTTGTGCATGAAACAAATTTTTGACTGTATTTTGATTGACCTATAATACGAGGTCAAGAGTGGAATGTTCTACTTATGACATCATGTCATTGCTCAAAGTTTTGGGTTTTGGAGCATTTTGATTTTGGATTTTTAGATTAAGGTTGCTCAACCTGCGCCAAATTTGTATTTCGGCCAAATGCCAAATGGCTGAGTGTTAAATTACTATTGACTGAAGTTGAATATCGCCATCATAAAATGAATGTCTTAGTATACAAGAATAAATCTGAAATATTAATAAGAATACCTATTTACTACAACTTAATTAAACTTATACCAAGCAGAATTTTTTAAAACTGGCATTGTAGCAGTGGTATTAATTTCTCAGCTGTCAACTCCTGTGGTTGTTCTATTTATGATACTGCATATTTATGATACTGAAAATATGCTCTTTTTCGACTGAGGTCGGTGAAGGAGCAAAATACGCTTTTATCAAGCTCTGGCATTACCGTAGTAGTGTTAATGGTGATATTCCCCCCAAGTCAATAAGCTTTCCTCCTCTCCAATAATAACTGACTAAAGTCATTAACTCCTGAACTTGCCATCTTGCTGGTGATCGTGATGCAATTTCATTGAAACAGTCCCATAAACTAAAGCTTTGGGTTGTACAAGATGGTTTTTTTAAATTCTCAAAATCAGGCTTAATTTTGCTTTTCTCACTTGAGAGTTTTCTTCTTAAGTAATGTTTTCACAATATTCATTGTAAAACATGACCCTCAATTCAGCAACCAGAATGATCTTGTTAATGTGTGAGTCAGATCATGTCCCTCTTCTGCTCATTATCCTCTAATCACATCCTGTTTTCCTCAAATTAAAGCCAAAGTCTTAATGCCCTACCATGTCCTGCATGATCTGTGCCCTGGCAAGTCCCTCCTGTCATCTGCTACTAGGCTCTTCTATGCTCATGCTGCTACTAGTTCAAACCAGGTACCTTCCCACCTCCAAGCCTTTATACTGGCTGTTGCCTCTGCCTTGAATCTTCTTTCCTTGGGATACACAAGGTGCACCCCTTAACTTCCTTCAAATATGTGCTCTAGTATCACCTCCTTAGTGAGGCTGAAATGGTCAGTTCTGCTAAAATAGTATCCTCTCTTCCAAGGCCCCTGATCCCTGATTCTGTCCTGTAATTTCTTTACCCCACTAACACACCACTTTCTAAAACCATATATAATTTATGTTTATTATTATTTTAGGTTATCATCCACTAGAGTATGAACTCTGTGAGGCAGGACCCCATGTTTGGTGACATGTCTTTGACACTGACCACCATATCTAATACATGGAAGGACTCAACTATTTGTTTGAATGAATTCTTATAATAATTAGGATACATTTAGTCTTCAACTGGCTGGTAGGATTTTAAGATATAAAAAAACTGGAAGGGTTTCGCTGTTTAAATCACACCTACAATATCTACATTTATTAGAAAGGGAATTTTCATAAAGCAACAGTAAAACCAAAGGGCACTGCTATTTGTTATTGATAGTGTTACAATAGTTAGATATGATCAAATGATAATTAATTGCACACAAGTTCAGGGTTGCCACAAATATAGTTGAAATGGCATCTGGCTACTTGGCCTGCCAAAAACCAAGGCTGAAGCCAAATCCTAATAGCAGATTTTTGGCTAAATACCGTAACTAAAGCTGAACTTCAGTGCCTCTTTGTCCCTTAGATAATTCCTCAGTTTAGGTAGTAGATATTCACATATCTAACTTGTGTATTGTGTAGCTTGTCTATTTTGAGAGATGGGAAGAATCTGATAGCAGCCTTTTCTCATGTTGTACTGAATAGATGAGGAAGGATTAACCCTACACATGCCTGGGTGATAGTAACACCTTAGAGGTTGTTAGTTAACAGGTCAGAACTAGAACACATGGATGACAGGAAAACATCAAAGCTTGCTTTTTATATCAAGCAGAAGGTCTTTGTAGAGGAAATGTGATTTCATTATTTTTGACTTATCTTCAAATACCATAGTAAAGAACACAGGCTCTGGGGTCTGATATCTGCTCTGCCACTTACCCAGGGCCAATTTCTTACCTCTCTCTGCTTTAGTGAGTGTCTTCATCTGTCCAGTAGGAGTAATAATAATATCTACCTCATGAGAGAGATGTCATTAGGATCATTGGAGTTTATAAGTGAAGTGCTTAGAATAGCATTTGACATGCAGTAAGCACTATATAAGATTTTTACTATTGTTATTTTTGCTATCATCATTATCCTCAGGAAATGTTTTGGCAAGGTGGTTTGGAAAAAAAAGCATGTATATATTTTTAGCACAGGATTCAAATTGGCTGCCTGTAACCATATTGAATCCACCACCAAGTTTTGTTGATTCATCCAAACTGAAAGTTTATTTTTTAACAGTGGAGAAATCCAGAAATTTTTCTTTTAAAAGCTCTAGATTTCTCACTTCTCTTGAAAAATTAAAAGATCTAGAAATGATAAGGCTAAATATATACCTAAATGATAAGCCTAAATTTGGAGTTGTCAAGAAGCTGCCCCTCTTGAACAGTCGCTCTGGTTTGGATCTGCCTATGTCTGGTACTCTTCACTCATGTTTCTTTCTAAGCTTCTATGGGCAGTTTAGTTTATGACCTGTGTTATGCAGGATCCTGACATGGTATCAAATATATTATTTAACCCCCTTTTATTTAGTGAGAGTGGCTTTTATGTCCTTGAAAATGCACAAACCGTTCTAGATTCAAAAGTGTATATTAGGCCCCTTCTCTGGTAATAACTATAGTGAGCAAGACAGAAGTGGGTTCTACCTTCATGGGGTTTCTGTTCTATTTGGGTAACCATATCTCAAGTACTATAATGCAAATTCTAATATATATCTGGAAGGAAACCAACTGAGGTTTGAGAAACTGAGATCGAAAATAAAGATGGAGTAGAGGACAGGGGAATGAAAGAGGAAGGGCGTTTTCTGAGATGAAACTGAAATGTTAAAAAGGAGCAGCTGTGCGGGAAGATGGGCGCATGGTCTGCCTTTATAAATATGCTGAAGTAGGAAAGGATATAGCCTACTTAGAAAAGAAAGAAGATCATTGTGGCAGGTTTCCAAATGGCTCAGAATGATATTGGGGAGATCATGTGGTTTCATCTGAATTTTATGCTTAGTGTAATGGAAGATCAATGAAAGGTTTTACACAGAGGAGGGACTTATAAAGAGAAGACTCCAGCTGCTCCGCAGAGAGCTGATTAAGAGCTAGCAAGCACAAAAACAGGGAGATGAGGAAGGGATTTTTGTAGCTTACACAGTTGAGAGATCATGGTGTCTTGAGCCAGGATGGTGTCAGTCGAAATGGAGAGAAGTGGAAAAATTTGACATCTATTTTCAAGACGGAATTAATAAGACATGATTAGGTGTAACTTATGGAGACAAAGAGAGGAATGAAGGATCATTCAGAAGTTTCTGGTTTGAGCAGCTAACTGGATGTTGGTATGACTCAGTGAAATAGGGAAAACTGGTGAGAGAGAGAGGGAGAATAAGGGAAGCCTCAGGGTGGTGGGGGGAATCACAAGTTTCATTTTTGTTAATTGTGTAGTTTCTTAGTTATATCCAACAGATGTCAAGTAGGCTGTAACTTGTAAATCTAGGCTTCCAAAGAGATCTCAACTAAAGATGTACAGATTAGAGGTCACACTTGTCACATGAGGTGTGTGCATGTGATGAAGAACGTAGAAACCAAGGGGTTTTCTGCTGGTCCTTGTCTCTAGGAGGTGTTGGTATCCCTTCAGTTTCCCTGCCCCTGCTGGTGCTACTTCTTTGATGATTATTATCTTTGCTCTGTCATCATTGGACTGTGAGCGGCCTTAGGGCTCAGCTGTTCAGTTTGAAGGGTAATGGTACAACATGAAAGGACTTGGCTAGAAATAGGTCATCTGGCCTTTCTCTTTCAGTCTAATTTTTGATCCTACTCCCCAACCAGGTTTACCTATGGCTAACCGTTTTATACATCAAGTAAAAGGAGACCAATGCATTTCGTAGGCAGTTGGAAAAGAGGAAGAATAGGGCTACTGGGATGAGCTGGTACAGTCTTCGCTTTAAGGCTTATTAATTTCCTGTAGGAATATGAGGGTATATTTGCTTTTCACCAGTGCTGTCATGATAGCTATTACTGGAGTTCACCAACATCCACTTCTCCTCCCCTTCTGGATTCTTGGGAGACTGTACTTCTCAAACTCCCAGAATGACTAGTTCTAGATAGTGGCCTGTGAGAGAAAGTGGCATGCTGCATTTACAGGCTGGGGCAGCAAAAACCCCAGTGCAATTTCCAACTTCCTTTTTCTCTTTGGGGAGTATGGTGGCCACATGTTAAGATAGCAGAACCCAAAGTCAAAAGAGCTTCAGTCACCAAGTCACTGCATGGAGGATGGCTATTCAGAAGCTGACTTATAGCAACCTTTGTTTAAGCAAGAAATAAACTTTCATAGTGTCCCTAGATTTCAAGGTATGTTTGTTACTGCCACATAAGTGTAGCCTGACTAGATTAATCCAAGTGGCATCTGGAAACACTGCAATGCTGTGTACTCTTAGGCTGTAAGCTCTTCATAGGCAGGAATCTTGCTGAACCTCAGATCAAATGCAAACCCCAACAAAGATGGGTATGCTTAACTGTTACTCTCCAGTCAGTATCGATCATGACTTTCTTTTTACCAGACAGAGAGACTGTCAGTCCTCTTTTCAGTCTGAACTACTGAGCTAAAATTAAATTGCCATTTGAAGATCTTAGAACTTTTCTCCTGGGTCCCAGCAATTGTTACTGATGTCAGGACATTCTAGGGCATGCATTTCTCTAGTGCCCCATTTTGTGTTGTATGTAAGTGACAGCAGTTAGCCACTGCTTCCATTTACTTTCATGTGGCTCATGCTTTCTTCTACCATGTATTACTGGGTACTCAGCACCTGTACCTGGTCTCAGTTGCTGGACTTGAGACTTAGAAGTAAATGTTGTTTTACCAGCATCATTAGTGTATATGTGTGTGTTGAGGAGTCAGCGGGCAGGTGGCAGGGGGATGGGGGGGATGGTTAATCTGCTTAAGCAATTATTTTATTTTGAAGAAGCCGACCTATTTTTACCTCCTCTGTGCAAATCTGGTATATGTGGCTTACCATTTACACATCAACTTTCTGAGACACTAGTGCTTCTCCTTGAATGACCCCTTCTCCTCTTGAGCTTACTTGGCTAATATTTATCAGCAACATCTGGGGTTTAGCACAATGAAGTTATTTACAGCAGTGCTTATTAGTGCACTTCTGTGAGTCATGGCTATTTCTAGCCAACTCTGCCATTTTGTTGAGGATGGCACCCAGTGGAACCCCAAGATTTGCAACCACTTATCAGGAAGCAGAGGCTTGTGTGCATTGATCAAAACTCACAGATAATAGAGGGAAAAGGAACGGTTACAGGTGAAATAATCTAATCCAACCTACCTATTTTACTTCTGAGAATACTGACAGGCAAAGAAATGAGTTGACTTGCAGTAGCCTGCAAGAAATGAGTTATAGAGATGCAAGTAGAAACTAGAATTTTTCCTTCTCAGTCCACCATGGCTTTTGTTTCTTGGGACTTTATTCAGTACTTTAAGCAGGATATTTATGAGGGAAAGGCTTTGTTTGTAGATTATTTCTTAAGTATTTTTTTCACTCAGGGAAGAAAAATATGACAAATTTCAAGTTGTGTTTGCTTAGTTATTTTCAGTGCCCTAAGAGTTTCCCAACCTTCCTCCTGGAGTCCTCTTTAGAGCCATTGCAAGATTAGGCAGAACAGGCCTTTAGCTTTATATTCTGGATATGGATGGTTCCTGCTGACAATGGAATGAGAAGGGGACTGGCATCTCTGACTGCTGTCGAAAGTGATTCCCAGGGTCACGCATATTTTTGTACTCAAAAAATATATGTGATATTTGATCTATATATAACAGCAATGTAACATATGTTTGTATGACCGATAGTAAAATTAACACTGGTGAACCCATCACCAAATTTATGAAGTAGGCTGCTTGCTCTTAAATTCATCATCTCGTGTGTTCTCTGGATGTGGCTGACTGACTCAGTTATATCCTTTTCTTTTCTTGGTTTGCATTTTGTCTTTCTTTAAAATGTTGTTGTCTAAACATACGTACAATGTCCTCTATCTTTAAAATAGCCACAATTAAAGGCAACCTTTTGTTTCTGTTTTTCACTTCACTCCTTAAATATAGCGATTTATAAGACTGTCAGCAGCCTTTTTCTTATGTTTCTATCATTCTCCTCCTTGGCAATCTCCATGAAGATGACAGCAAGCTCCTTATCTCCAGGCCTGACTTCTCTCCTGGGTCCTCCCACTGGACAGGTTTATTTGAATGTACTCCAGTTACATCAAAGGACAACATCAAAAGGAGCAAAAGAAATGTGCTTTCTCCTTTGGCCACCGTCCTAATTTTTAAAACATCCTTCCTCTTAATCCTAAATAAATATCTTCAGGGAATAATTTGTATATACTTCCAGTATTTACTGTATCATGCACGCTTGTGATTTGATCTTTGGCTACACTGCTGGAACTGTAGCCTGTAAAGTCAACAATGAGTTATGTTTTTTCACCATCATGCCCGTTTTTTTGGTGCTTGTTCTTTGTCACTTTTCTGCAGAGTTTTACATCGTGGATCAATTCCTGTTTTGTGTGTTTGTTTTTGGAAGTGCGCTCCCTTCCTTCGTCTATGAGGTGCTGCTGTAACCTGGCTTCCTGCCTATCTCTCTGACTTTTCCCTCTTTTTTTTTTAATGACCTCTTTTGCTTTTCTTTATTTCTCAAATAGAGTGACTTCTGAGCCTTTCAGCAGCCGTCTTCTGGTGTTTCTTACTATCCCCCTCCTTGGCGGTCTCAATGCAGGTGACAGCCGATCCTTATCTTCAGGCCCGACTTCTCTCCTGAGTCCTCCTCCTTCACTTTCAGCTGCCTGGTAAACATTTCCACTTGGATTTGCTGCTATTATGTTAACAGGCTAAATAAAAGGAACACAACACAGGAAAAGTTATATCCCTTCTTCAGGAACTCATAAGCCTTTGACACAAAAATCAAGGAGGAAAATCCAATGTGTATTGTATTAGACAGCAGTCAAGCTCATTTCTCATCTATCTTGTCATTCTCAGGGAAGGTCCTGTTTAAAAATGCTGCACATCTAAATTATTTAACATTGCTTTTCTAATTTTTTTCTTTTACACTCAATTGCTGGATATTGGTTTCTGTATTTGTGGACTCAATAGAGATTTATTATATTTTATAGCTTTCTGAACAAAATTTATTAATCAGATAATTCCATGAACCATAAACTTTAACACACTAATTACTTTTACGTCTAGTCAGGTTGAGAGTTGTAATTTAACATTTGGCTTCTTTTTTATTGGCAAAGGCAGTGTTAAGACTGATACGGTTTGGCAGTGTCTGCACCCAAATCTCACCTCGAATTGTAGTTCCTATAATCCCCGTGGGTCGTGGGAGGGACCTGGTGGGAGGTAATTGAATCATGGGGATGGTCATCTCCATGCTTTTCTTGTGATAGTGAGTGAGTTCTCACAAGATCTAATGGTTTTATGAGGGACTTTTCCCCAACTTCACTCTGTACTTCTCCTTGCTGCTGCCATGTGAAGAAGGACATAAGGACATGTGTGCTTGCCCTTCCACCATGATTGTAAGTTTCCTGAGACCTTCACAGTCATGCTGAATTGAGCCAATTAAACTTCTTTCCTTTTTAAATTGCTCAATCTCAGGTATGTCTTTATTGTTGCATGAGAATATGAGAATGGACAAATACAAAGATAATGATAAAGATTAAAGTTTTAGATATTTATAAATGCTTTTAATTTCTATTTTAAATTAACTATACAGAAGATCAATGCAGATAAAATTTAAAATACAGAGATGTGATTTTCCTAAAAATTTGTTTTCGCCAAATAGATTTATTTGCTATACGTTATCAAAAGTTTAAATTTTTGTAATATTGTGGTCAAAATAACATTATTAAATCATTAAATATGTTCATTTTTAGTCTATTTTCTTCTGTTTTTATTTTGCACCCTGGGGAGAGGGTTTTGTGGGGTTTAAAGCTTACATACTTTGGGAAATTTTCCTACAAAATTTGAAACATTAAAATAAGTATGGTATGAGTATTATTTTAGAATAATAAAAAATACACATTTAAAAGAGCTGACAAAATACAGAAAAATAAGTTTTTATTATCTGAGTGATATACCCCTATAAAATTTTTTGGCCTTCATATTTTGACTGTTTGCTCATTAACTGTCTCTTTCTAAAACAATAAGTTTGTATTATTTTTCTATATTAAGAACGGATAATGCGATCTTTCCTCTATTGTGTTTGACTAAAATTTCTTGGTATTATTGATATTTGGATTAATATAATGTGACCTCTCACATGCACATCTTCACTGGTTATAATAATGGTATAGGTTTGAGCCCTAAAACAGGAATTATTATACATTCTACCTCCTACTATTCTGTATAAAATAAAAAAAAGATATGTTTATAATTGTACGTGCTCTCTTGTCAAATACGTTCCACATTTCTCTTTTGTTTTGTTGTCTATGAGAACTAGGTTTTTAGCTTTCAGTTTTTTATGTCTAAAGGGGAAGGATCTCTCAAAGCCTAGCTCCTGCTTCATTATATTTCAAAGCTTTTTTTCCTCCACTACACACATTTCCATCCACTGTCTCGTGACTCTTAATAAATCCAAATGGGTGGAAGGGTAGTGTAGAAGTATTCTTGGAAGTCATTCATACACTCAGACAGCTAGTAATAACTCTACATGGGTGTCAGTGAACTATATCATACCATAAAGACTATATAAGTACATCTCACTAAACTCAAACTAAATGTGATTCCACCTCAACTTCTCCTTGCCTGGGTCCCCAAAATGTCTGTGGATTCTCTAGCATTGCCTGACAATAGGGGCATGACTGAGGAAAGTGGGAATTGAAAGAAACAATTATCCTAATTGACTATGGATGAAATATCTCACTTTTGAAATTTTTGGAAATTTTACCAAAATATGTGAATCCATTGGCAAGGCCCGTTCTCAGCCCTGAGCAAATGAGGCATCTTAAAGCTTAAGTTCCCCTGAGCTTCACAATGTATTTGCTCCCTTTATCATAAATATATATAATGATTCCCAAAGAGTGTTAGATTTCTGAATCTTCTTTAACAGTTTCTGATATAGTTTTAGTTTTACATTATTTTTGAAACTTTATTTTTAAATGTGTATTTTTAAATAAAAATGTTTTGTTTATTGGCATCACCCCTCTCAATAAAGAGCACATAATCAATTTCAAATTTAATTTTTACAGCACCCCACTAGATTTCTCTATAGGAATATACTTTAATTTTAAAATGCATAGTTTTGTATAGCCATTCAGTAAGTGTAACACACTAGACTTTCTATGCATGTCACCTAACTTCTACCCAAAGAAGAGAAGAGGAGAGAATGTTTTTAATTACAGCAAACACTTGTAGCGGTTATCAGAGACCAGGTGCTGTTCCAAGTGCATGTCACATGTGTCTCCACCTCTAGTTCTGGCAGAATTGTACAATAGATAAGCTAAAAGCCCTCCCACTATAATCTCAAGAAATGCTAGATAAAATAAAAATCCTAATAAGTGTGTGATGAGCCTTGCAGGGAAGTAAAACAAATCAACAGATGCTCAAAACAAAAGGGAAACTGCAAATCAGAGAGGTAGGTATGTAGGACTGCCCTGTGGAGCCCTAATTTCAGAGGGCTGATATTAGATGTTAATACTCATTTGTGGTTGGAGGTGGGACAGTTGGAACTGCCATCCCTGCATAAAATAGGAACTCTCAGAGGACTGTATTCTATGGGAAAGAATGGTCTCAAGAGAATGCCCTTGAGTACAGGAAAGCAAAAAGAAATTTATCTGTCTTAATATGGGTTCTAGGTGGGGGAGAAAAAAAAAAGATCTTCCTGGAAAAACTTGAGTTCACGTACCTGTCTTCCTATGTACTCCAGGAGCTATAAGCTGAATAATTAATTCCTAAATTTGTGTTGTGCTAGTGATAGCCTTGGGACAGATGCCAGAACCAAAATCCACTCTGGTGGGGATCCTTTTGGGATATTAGAGAATCACTAAATATATCTCATTTTTTCTCCCCCTGAATTGGGACCCAACTAAAATGTAAAGTGTTGAGTCAGGCAGATATGAGTCAGAATTTCTATTCCTAATAAGTCTGGTTGAACAATGAACAGCATGAGTTTGCTAGCACTTGAGCCTCAAGCCTGACTTCTTCATTAAGTCTTAGCTCAGTGTCGGCCAGGTGCAGTGGCTCACGCCTGTAGTCCCAGCACTTTGGGAGGCCCAGGCGGGTGGATCACGAGGTCGGGAGATCGAGACCATCCTGGCCAACATGTGAAACCCTCTCTGTACTAAAAATACCAAAAATTAGCTGGGCATGGTGGCACGCACCTGTAGTCCCAGCTACTCAGGAGGTTGAGGCAGGAAAATGACATAAACCTGGGAGGTGGAGCTTGCAGTGAGCCGGAATCACACCATTTTACTCCAGCCTGGGTGACAGAGTGAGACTCCATCTCAAAAACAAACAAACAAAAAAAACAAAAACAAAACCAAAAATCTTAGCTCAGTGTCACTGTCTCAGACCCCAAAGGTTGTATGTGGTCTAGCAGTGCATCCTTGCTAATATATAAGAATAGATGTTATCAGTATGTTATATCTTACTGGTAAGATGTAACAGTTCTAAAGTTCCGTGCATCTAATAACCTCAAAATGTATAAATAAATTGAATGGAAAAATTGACAAATTTACAATCATAGAAGAAAGTTTTAACTTCCTTAATATTTGAGACCTAGTAGACCACATATAGAAAGTATGAATAGCAAAATAAAGAATCTTGATTTATTGGACAAAGTTAGAACCCTGGACTAACAACTAAAAAATATGCAGTCTTCTTGTGCATACAAGGCAATAAATTTCAGGTGACAAAACTAAAGATAAATATGCCATAACCTAGAGATTCCACTTGCATAGAGATACTTTTTGATATGGGAAAGAAGATATTTATAGAGATGTTAATTGGAGAATTATTTGTAGTGGCAAAAAGAGTAAAAAATAAATGAAATTTTCATGAGTAGAAGACCAAATAAGTGGATTTTTTTTATTAATGCAAGAATACTAAATATTAGTTAAAATTATTGAACTAGAGTTATCTGAGTCAAAATAGGTTGGTCTCAACCTATTTTGACATTCTAGTTGTAGAATAATATATGAAACATGATATTTATGCTAAGCTTAAAAAGGTAGAAAATAGAAGTTATAGGAACATGCTAGAATTTATAAACAACAACATTAGGATTTTATTTCTAGAGGCAGGGTAATATGGAGAGCACAGGCTTTACAAAGGTCCTTGTGTTTGAAATGTTTTATTTCTGTTTTTAAAAGATCTTGAATTTCATTAGGCATAATCTCAAAATTTGACAAATTTGAATGAAACCACAAAGATGCAAATATACATATTAGCTACATGAAAAAGTCTGTGCACCACTAGAACTCAGGTCGCAATCTGTCTTTGGACTCAGATATACTTTCTGCCCTTCCCTACCTACTGTAGTTGAGATAATCCTTAAAGACTCATTTCAGATGCTCTTTTTCTTTATGAAAGCTTCTCTGATCTATTGCAACCCCAATCAAAATGAACCTTCCTAAATGTCCCCTGTATTAGTTTGTTCTCACACAGCTATAAAGGTACTACCTGAGACTGAGTAATTTATAAAGAAAAGACGTTTAATTAACTCACAGTTCTGCATGGCTGTGAAGGCCTCAGGAAACTTACAATCATGGTAGGAGGGGAAGAAGCACGTCTTACATGGCAGCGGGAGAGAGAGAACAAGCAAGAGCAGGGACAACTGCCTTATAAACCATGGGTCTCTTGAGAACTCACTGTTACTAGAACAGCATGGGGGAAAATGCCCCCATGATCTAATCACCTCCCACCCCGTCCTTCCCTTGACATGTAGGGATTATGGGTATTACAATTTGAGATGAGATTTGGGTGGGGACATAGAGCCAAGCCATATCATTCCCTCACTGTTTGCTTGTTCCTCTGCTGTGGCCCTTATATCATGAGTAGCTGGACCCATGTCTAGTTTTTTCTTTTTTTTTTCTTTTTTTTTTGAGATGGAGTCTCACACTGTCACCTGAGCTGGAGTGCAGTGGCATGATCTCGGCTCATTGCAACCTCTGCCTCCCAGGCTCAAGTGATTCTCCTGCTTCAGCCTCCCAAGTAGCTGGGATTACAGGTACCCACCACCACGCTCAGGTAGTTTTTTGTATCTTTAGTAGAGACGGGGTTTCACCATGCTGGCCAGGCTAGTCTTGAACTACTGAATTCGTGATTCGCCCGCCTCAGCCTCCGAAAGTGCTGGGATTACAGGCATGAGCCACCATACCCGGCCCCCATGTCTATTTCTATCACCAGATTGTGAGTTTCTTGAGCATAAACTCTGTGTGACTTTGTCATCTCTAGCTATCAGTACCTTCACACTTATTAGATTCTGAAAATAACATATGAATTATATTGACAATTGCAATTCAAAGACTCTTGAAGCCCGCAAAGTACTCATTGGTGATAGCCAAAAGGACTTATATAAACAAGTCATTTACCAGTTGGAAAAGGTAGGTCAAAATGTCTAAAATACTGTGATTCATAAGTGATATTTACAAGAGAGTCGTGACCTGTTCTGTCACATGAGTTATGAAGAATGCCACCCTTTGTTCAATACATCACGGCCGTATTAGCAATTCTAGAAGACCATGCTGAGAGTATAGGGGTGGCATTTTCAGTTCTAGAATTTAAAAGGATGAACGTTGGATTACTGAGAATACAGAAGAATCATACTCTAAGTGGGATTGTTTTCCATTTAAATCTTTGACATTTGTTTATTAAGGTCACTGCTTGATAAATTTCTGTTCCTTAACATTTTAAAGATGAGAATACAGGTGCGGCATAAGAGTGAGGACTCCAAATATAAATTCTAGACCTTTTGTTCAGTGTTCTGTCCATAAGTATTTTGCTCTGGCATTCTCCAGTTCCCCATTCTCAGGATGTGACTTATTTCTCTTCTTTTTTCTAAGCCAGTTTAATAGAACATCACTAACAACTAGGATAGTCACTGGAAAGCACCAAATACCAAGAACTGGTAATCGTGCCTTAAAATTCACTTTACTAAGTGCAAATTGACACATTCCTCAAGGATCCAATTGTAACCATTACCCAATTTTACATTGCAATTGGAAAGGGGCTTCACTGGTTGTGGTTCGGTTGCCTACAGTATAATAAATACTTTCTGATGGTTTGTTTCTCTGTTCAGGAAGTGTAAGGATAAACGTACAACAGAGCCAGGAGCTGGTCTGCAATTCATTTGCACTAGAGATTATTTAATAGAAACATGGAGATTTATAATGTGCTGATTTGCAGAGTGGAAGAGACCTCTTATTTAAATTTTATGATATGAATATTTTTTAAATATTGATTTGGTTGTCACTATGGGCTATAGAATTCATTGGCTTCTTTGATTCATTAACAAAAGGCTTTGTATGTAGTGTTGCTGGGATAGTGTGGAGGAAGATAAGCCTGTTGTTGCATATCAGTAAGACAAAGTGACGCACTAGGAGAAATCCTGCTGTCTTCATTTGTAGAGGAAATGAAGAGGAGGAATACTATTGTTTTAGGGAAATGAATTCAGTATCTTTTTTTCTGGCACCCACTCAAAAAGAGTAAAAAACCATAAGAAAACTGTGAAACTTGGGTAGGAGTGTTTTAGTTGTTTTATTAGTGATTTAAAGAAAACAAAGAATGGAAATCAAGTGTAAAGAAAAACAACGTCAGGAAAGGAATTCTTCAGTATGTTCCCTGAAAAGGTTTTTGTAAAAACTAATTTATAATTAATTGATTTGAAGAGGTATGCTGTATGTGGCTTACTTTGTTTTATTCTCACATTTGCTCTGCTAACCAATAACTGATGAATATTAGCCCTTTTGTGGTTGTTGAATTATTATTTTCCTTTATTTTCTTTCCAAACCCCTAACTGGTCATCTTTAGGTATAAATGCCTTTCTCCCAAATGCATAAACATGGAAAAATATGACATATTACTCAGGGTTCTCCAGAGAAACAGAGCAGTTAGAGATCCAAATCTAAATCTGTCTTTCTCTGGATTAAGAAAATGTAGCACATATACACCATGGAATACTATGCAGCCATAAACAAGGATGAGTTCACGTCCTTTCTAGGGACATGGATGCAGATGGAAACCATCATTCTCAGCAAACTATCGCAAGAACAGAAAACCAAACACTGCATGTTCTCACTCATAGGTGGGAATTGAACAATGAGATCACTTGGACACGGGAAGGGGAACATCACACACAGGGGCCTGTTGTGGGGCGGGGGGAGGGATTGCATTAGGAGATATACCTAATGTAAATGACGAGTTAATGGGTGCAGCACACCAACATGGCACATGTATACATATGTAACAAGCCTGCATGTTGTGCACATGTACCCTAGAACTTAAAGTATAATAAAAAATAAATAAAATAAAATAAAATAAAATAAAATCTGTCTTTCTATTGAAAGATTAAAGAATTGGCTCATGTGGCTGACGTGTCTGAAATTCATAGGACAGGCATGCTGTCTGGAAACTGAGGCAGGATTTCTATGTTGCAGTCTTGAGGCAGAATTCCTTCTTTGGGAAACTTGTCTTTGCTTTTCAGGCCTTCAACTGATTGGGTGAGACCCACCCATATCCTAAAGGGTAATCTGCTTTAAAGTCAATTGGTTGTAGATGTTAACAAATACCTTTAGAGTGACATCTAGACACACTTGACCAAACAACTAGACACCATAACTTAAGCAAGTTAACACATTAAGTTACCCATCACATGGGATGGGGGTGTGTGTGTGTATGTGTTTTTCTTTTCAGTATAAAGGGTATTATGAACACATTGTAAGTTATTAGGAGACTAGGAAAGAGAAGGAATCATATATCTATTACTCCACCAGAGCCTGTTTTATTTTCTTTCAATGTTTTTGTAAAAGGGTATCTTTTAAAATATCTTGAACATATTTGCTATATGTTACAGGTGTGAAAGCTTTTGTCTCTTGCTTATATTTGTCCCAGGTGTCAAAGCAAAAGCACTAACATGGGAACTTGAGGCCCTGGATGCTTGTCCATTCTCTGTGTAATTGCATTCTCTGTCCATTCTCTCACTAATTTCTTGAGTTGAGAAAGAAATAAGGTCCTCCTGGGCTGTGGTTTCCTTCTCTGGTTATGAAGAGTTGGGTTTGGTAATCTCAAGTGACCTTTTCAGCTTGAAATTTTATTAATCCAGGATGTCCTCAAGTGTCTTACATGTACCCCTCTATTACTATATGCCAGAAGGTTGGAGGTCGTGTGAGGATGAACAATGTTTGATTTAGTAATTTAATATTTTGTATATTTGAAAAAAATAGAATTAACACTCTGGTTATTTCTTAGGACAAGGTGAAAACAAACAAAGGGAATTACTTTAAAGAAAAATACTAGGAAAATACATATGTTAGATTTTATAGAAAAACGTTAGAAATAACCAAAGTTTGAGATGTACACTATAATGATCTGTGCATCTGATTCAGTATGCTCTCACCCTGCCTTTCAAGAAACCCATAAAGACTGGAATTCTCTTAACAGACAGCAGTGTAGATAGATCATTGCTCAGTCAATACTTTGCCCAACCTGTATTGTGCACATCCTTGTGCTAAGTACTGTGCCAGGTGCAAGAATCTTTGGGTAAATGAGATGTGGATTTGGCCCTTGGTCACTTAGTCTAGTGGGGCATTAGAAGTGTAAATGATTAATTACAATATAGTACTTTATCTACAGTAAGAGAAGTATGTTCTAGGGACCAGGCTGGGGATAACAGAGGGGAGAGACTAGCCTTACTCAAGGGACACCAAAAAAAAGCCTCACTGAAGTCATTCTTGATCTGGCCAACAAATTGGCAAGGACATTCAGGTGCAAGGAGCAGGGAAGAGGATGTCCACAGAATTTCACCAGACTCGTAGGTGTTTGCTGCTACATTTTTTTTAAAGGAAGTGCCTGTGGAACTTGCTGTTGTAAAACCTTTTCCCTGGTCACGAGTGGCAAGCTCGCACTAATCTTTCAGTATTCACAGGTTAGATTCTGGAATATTTGCCATCTCTGCGTTTATCTGTTACCTAACTTGCACCTTCTATTTCTTTACTCCTGAATGAGTCTCAAGCAAAAGTCTGAATATCCTGTAAACATTCTTTTACAATATGGCTTTTGTCATTTTTTAAGAAAGAAAAGAAAAATGCTTTTTAATGATCTTGGATGAGGGAAAACTTTGTATCCTTAATTAAATGCCTGAGTTTGGTTTTGTGTTTGCTAGGAGCCTACTGCAAAGCAAACTGATGTGGCCTTCTGTTCTCTTCCAGGCACCAAGTGTTTGCTGGGCTCAGTTCCCAATGAGTCTGTGTAATGCATTCCTTCTGTCCCACCCCATATCGCAGATCTGTGGAGGCTGACATCACCACCTTGAATAATAAAGCTATTCCCAAATGTAACAAGTTGAAATGCCTAAATGGAGGAATGGGGGTTAGGGAGGTGCAGTGGGGCTTTCCAATGAGTTCAACATTGTAATTGTGGTTTGCCTGCTATTAAAAATAATCTTCTAGAAATGTCTCATTGTAATTAGGAGAGATTAAACATTTAAATTTAAAGTATTTTATAGGGCTAATTTATTGCTCCATTGCCATCTGCCCTGCAAGCAGATCTGTTCATCTGTTCCCTTGACAGCCAGTGAGATTCAAGTTTGCCTCCCCTCCCAGTGGGCCCCTTCTCGACCTTGGAAGCTAATAAGAATCCTATGGACAAAGCTCGCATGGGCTGCCAGGAAAAAATGTTGGATTCAGTGTTATCTCTGATTGAGAGCAGAATAATGTTCTTCTTTTCACATCAGGGCTAGGATTTACAGAAATCCCTCCCCATTCCACCTCTTCATTTGATGCTAAGTGCTACTCGACATTGCCAGGTCTTGGCTTAAATGTTAATTGGTCCAGGAGCCTTGCCTGACCACCTAAGGCTTGGTTTAGTCCCCTTATTCTATTCTCTGATACTACCCTGTGCTTTCCTTCTCATCACACCTGGGTTTCTCACTGCACTGCAAGCTGTGTGAAGGCAGGAATGATGGCATTTGTTTGGAGTTTGCTTTGAGCCAAGAACCATTCTAAATGTTTTACATGTGCTCCATGGAGAGGTATATGACAGGTTAAGGGTCCCGGTTTCGGAGCTCGACTACTCACATAAGCTCTGTGGAGTAATTGAAGGCAGTACCTGGGCTCTGGCTTTGCAGTTGGGAACAATCTTAGCTCGGTCTCTTACTAGCTGTGTAACTCAGGGAATTTCACCCCACTTGCCAGGCATGTAACCACAAGACTCCAGTGGAAGCTTGACACATGTTAACTATATTTCATCTGTTCAAAGATGCATCATTTTTAAGCCTTTTACCATTTCCGAAATTGGGAGGCCTCTTACAGTTGCTTGCATATTATGATTTCATTGCCAGTGTTTTTTTGTTGTTGTTGTTGTTGTTGTTTGTATTCCTAAGGAAAATGTAAAATAATGATGTCTTGAGTTCATCAAGATTCATTAAAGTATGGTATCTCTCTTTCCTCCACTTTGGACGAAGACTATGGCGTTTAGAAGAAGAAGTAGACACCCTAATTCAGGAGTCCTAATGATGACTTATGCATAAATACCTGTGTGGTGTTTAGAATTGCCTGGGCTTCTTGTTTTTTGTGTTGTTTTGTTTTGTTTTTGAGATGGAGTCTCACTCTTGTCGCCCAGGCTGGAGTGTAATGGTACGATCTCGGTTCACAGCAACCTCTGCCTCCCAGGCTCAAGCGATTCTCCTGCCTCAGCCTCCCAAGTAGCTGGGATTACAGGTGTCTGCCACTACGCCTGGCTAATTTTTGTATTTTTAGTAGAGATGAGATTTCACCATGTTAACCAGGCTGGTCTCGACTTCCTGACCTCAGGTAATCCACCTGCTTCGGCCCTCCCAAAGTGTTGGGATTATAGGTGTGAGTGACTGTGCCTGGCCTGGGGTTCTTCTTTTAAAATATGTGTGTATATGTTTATACATGTATGTGTATACATGCACACACACACACATATTTATATAGTTTTTGGCCTCATCCAAGGTCTACCGACTTGTAGTTATTTGACTGAGGCCTGGGCACTGGCATTTTATCAGTTGCCCTAGAGGGTTCTGTTGCAGCTAGCATGCAACAATTTGAGAAGAAGTACTCTCATTTGTCTGCTGTTGGCTTTAACTTCCAGTCACTACTTTGCCTTTTTCTATTTAGTTTCTTCTTCTCTTATTTATATGTTGAAGCACCTAGCACAATGCCTGGCACATAGAATGTTCTCAAGAAAACTAAGGTATTTCCTTAGCCTTTTACCTTAATGTTTCTGAAATTGTAGGGAGGCAAGAGTTGGAGGATGTGCTGAAGAAATAGTGGTGTGGTGAGATGAGAGCTACTGACTGAACTTTCTCCAAGTTATTAGCAGGGAATGAAGGTTGAGAAGGAGGCAGGAAGCCAGATACCTCTGCTTGCATGGTTTTTGGCTGTCCCTGAATCTTGGCTGTTTTTCCTTTGGGTTTCTATAATGTCTATCACGTACTTTAGTTGCAGTTTGATTTTCAAGGAATGTGACCTGGGGTGAAATCCCTGGAGCAACTGTGTACCCTCTTTGACTGACTTTCAGTCCTCACAAATCTAAACATCTTGTGCTTGGAAAACCCAGACTATAAGAAGGCCTTTTGATTGGCCTGTTCCTGATTATAGGTAAGTGTGACTCTTACCTCTGAAGCCCTAGAGACACCTCTTATGTGCTCTCCCCACTTCCCAAGCTACTGCTTCCATTTGACCTTATTGTGCCTCCTTGAATCCTTCAACACCCTTTTCTGAAGGTTTTTGTGGAAGACTACTTCACTTTAACAAGCCTTTAGAACCTTGTATAGCTATTATTTTGCACTTAAACTATTCCAATGTATTGTGAAAGTGAAATATGACTCATTTTTGTGCTATTACATGCCTAGAACATAAATGATGATAGTTAGTTGAATGTATGACCGGGAAAAGGTTGGAATGAGTATTGCCATTTGGAGAAGAGCTGATGGACTCGCCTAAACCATGGAGAGTTTCAGTTTTCGGGGGGATGGGTAGGGTGGGTTGGAAACAGATGGTGAAAGACAGGACACGAGACCCACGAGCTTATACTTTGTTCTGTATGCAGAGAGAGTCAAAAGATTTTTTTAGCAGGAGGATGGTGGGGTGAAAAGGATAATTGGGTAAGATTCATTTAACCCTGGTCATTTGGCATGGGGAGACCCTGGAGATAAAGGAATGAAAGATGAAGAATATAAAGACTATCCTAGAAATTAATGCTTGCCTAAGATTTTAAATGGTGTCAGAAGGAATGGAGAGTGAAGAATGAATGCAAATACATGTTCTGAAGAAAGACTTTATTGGTGAAGGACAGGGGTATCTAAACTTTTGACTTCCCTGGGTCACATTGGAAGAAGAAGAGTTGTCTTGGGCCACACATAAAATACACTAATGCTAATGATAGCTGGTAAGCTAATGTATATATACACACACATACATATATATATATCACAGAAAAAAATCTCATAATGTTTTAAGAAAGTTTATGAATTTGTGTTAGGCCACATTCAAAGCTGTCCTTGGCCACATGGAGGCTGCGGATGGGACAAGCTTGTCATAGGATGTGGACTCAAGATTCCTAAGGTTTCCACTGTGAACTGAAGTAGAGAGAAAAGCTGGCTTTAAAAGCTGCGTTTTTGTTTGATCACATTAGGCTTTGAAATGAAGGGAACTCTTCTATGGAGAAATACCAGGCAACAATTAGAGACTCAGAATGAGTCACCAATAGATGGATCAGTAATTGAGATAAGAGATTTGGAAGTTGTACACAAAGAGGTTTAATGGGCATCGTGAGTGTGGGAAGCAGGTTTAGGACTAAGTGCACAGACTCTGGGGAATGTCCAAAATGAGGCGGGACAGGCGAGTCAGCAAGTCTGCAGGACCTTGGACATGGAACAGACCTTTCAAGGGTCCGTTTCCTCCCATCCTCTTAGAATTTTCTTTGGAGAGAGAACTAGGTTTTCAAAGATAACCCGCTTTTCCTTCATTTTAGGGTGTTTAATTCTTATTTTTTCTCATCTTTTTCCTTTTTTTCATCCTCCCATCCTTTTTCCTTCCTTCTTTTCTCCCCTCCCTCTTTCCTTCATTTCTTCCATTCCTTCTTTTATGTCTATGTTGGCTTCTTTTGTACTACTATAGTGCAAAGGTGCTTGGGAATTTAGCTGTAGGCTAGGGACAACCTTGCATGTAAGATGGTAGTGTAGACAGAAAGGAAAATATAGACAACCTTGGGAAGTCTGTGGTTCTGTTCTTTATATTACATGCACAAGACTATTTTGTCCCTCAAGGGCAATCATTCCTCAAAATAGAAATAAAATGCATTTTGTTAAATGGTATTTTACAGGCAACTTATAATTACCTGAATGTGTACATGTTTGGAAATTAACTTTCACTTGGATCTAGTTATATGTAATCTCATAAAAATGATTGTCATAAAATTGCCTTTCCTTGTTCTCTAGTTTCTTAGTTCTGGAAGACCTGGGAAAGCTTCTCACATTCCCATACAGTGATGTTGGAAATTGTAATCAGAGTGCACTCCCCATCTCCAAATGCCCTTAGAACCACATTCCCTTAGAAACTGGACTTTAACAGGTATATTTAAGATTATACCATTTTTAGTACACTATTTTAAATATACACATTTGTTGCAAATATTGTGATCTTTTGCATATTTTAAATTATATCTAAGACATTTCATCATAAAGTTATTTTATTTTCTTTTTTAGTAGAGACGGGGTTTCACAGTGTTAGCCAGGATGGTCTCGATCTCCTGACCTCGTGATCTGCCCGTCTCGGCCTCCCAAAGTGCTGGGATTACAGGCTTGAGCCACCGCGCCCGGCATGTTATTTTATTTTCAAAACCAAATACTATTTGGAAAATTAATGGAAATAGATGTATCTGTTTTTTTCACTGAGAATAAGAGGATCTAGTTATCTTCACAGATCTCAAAGAAAGAGTATCTTTTTGGTGCTCTTATCTTGTTATTTGGGTTTCTTATCCTGCTATTATCTGGAAGTCCCTAACACTTACTTATTGTCTATGCAGCCAGGGTGGCCTATTTCTCACTGGCTTAATAGTTTTTTCATCCTTGCATGAAGTAAAATAGACTGCCCTTTTCAAAGGACATATGCCTATCCTCTAGGATTGCCTGCTCATCTCACCTTTCTTTGGTCTATCCCCACTAAGACGTTTGGCACAGTCCTTTTCAAGAATCAAAATATTGCTGGGCACCATAGCTTGCATCTGTAATCACAGCTACTCAGGAGACTGTTACAGGAGAATCACTTAAGGCCAGAATTTCAAGACCAGCCTGGGTAACATAGTGAGACTCCATCTCAAAAATTTTTTTTTTTTTTTTTTGTTTTTTTTTTTTTTTGAGGCGGAGTCTCGCTCTGTCGCCCGGACTGGAGTGCAGTGGCCAGATCTCAGCTCACTGCAAGCTCCGCCT
Source organism: Trachypithecus francoisi (assembly GCF_009764315.1). NCBI lineage: Eukaryota > Metazoa > Chordata > Mammalia > Primates > Cercopithecidae > Trachypithecus > Trachypithecus francoisi. The sequence goes on along the minus strand of NW_022681472.1, from coordinate 73,296,380 downwards.
CCTGGGTTTCCGCCAGAAAGGATGAAAATACTCAAAGTCAACATGAGTTAACACATTTCTTGCCTTGATCAATTCGTACCTTTGTGTATTTTGTTTGTCAATTACTGAAATAAGTATGTATATGTACTTGGTCACTGGTAAATTATAAAATAATGTAAAATTTTTTTAACATTTGGAATTTGTCTATAAAGAATTTACAATCTAGTTACATGGTAATAGCTTAGAACAGCAAGCTTTTCCTGAAAGACCAAATTCTGCCTCTTCCCACTGTCTATTCCATAAATAAAGTTTTATTGGAATACAGCCACACACAGTCACTTATCTACTGTCTATAATTATTTTCATGCTACAGTGGCACATTTAAGTAATTTTGGCAGAGATTCTATATCCTCCAAAGCCTACAATGTTTACTGTTGGGTCCTTTATAAACAGGAGTTTTCTTGACTCTTAGCTTAAAAGCACTGATGTATAAGTCAGCTGATGCCAAGGACTTTCTCAAGGCATTGTGGAGAGACAGTTTCAGGTTAACTGCAAATATGTATAAAATATTGTATGCTTACTTGAGGAAGAGTAAGGCTTAGAACCAGAAAGGCATGGATTGAGATCTCTGCTCTCTCTTTCATTCTTATATGACTTTGGACAGTGGCTTAAACTCAGGTCCCCAGTTGCCTCATGAGAAAAGGGGTCTCACTAGCTATCTACTTCCTGGGTCATAAAGATTTGAGGAAATAATACACAATGTAGGTACACAATGTAGGTACAATACAGTACCTAAACATACCACTATGTGGTAGTTTTTCTTGGCTGGCTTCATTCTTTGGGAAAGATAGGTCCTTGCAGCCCTAGGTTTATGCAGTTCTGCCAGTTGAGATTTAAGAAAATCTTGTTCTGTCTCCCAGCATAATTTCAACTTCTGGAAAAGGATCCTGATTTACTCTGTTCAGGTCTCATGTTCACCTCTGGGCCAGTCACTGTCCCACCAGGATCCTATAACCTGATGGAAGGGTGTATCCCATCAGAAAGGAATGAAAACAAAAAAATGACATTTCACAGCAGTGTACTTAGCTTTGTTTGATCTTATCATTTGGCTCCTACCCAATCTTTGCATATATTCCAGCTTGAGATAAAAATTTTCAAGGGCTAAGGCCTAAAACATATGTGGCATTTTTATATGGCCAATTGCAATGGTGCAGGCTTAAGGAGCAGAAGGCCCCTTTATGTAGCATCAATAGTGGCAACAGCAACAGTTTATTTAATTCCTGTGATGTGTTTAGAATTCTGTAAAAGACACAGCCTGTGAGATTCTTAACTTTCCATCAACCTTGACAAACAGTAGGGATGATTTTCACATAGCTAACACGCCCCTGTGTATGTACACACCCAGGGTTATGCACAGTTCACTACATGCTGGTATATTAGATCTCTCTTCCACTAAGAAAGCATATGGGAGTGCAAGGGAGATTGACAGTATTACAGATGACCTTGAATCTGCTCAGGAAAAAGCAATCATAAAGCGCTAGGCAACTTTAGCACTTTATTATAATTAAAAAATTACTAATGACATACCTCATCACTGATCATAATACTCTGGGGACCTGTGTCATGGCAATTGAGAACCACTACCCTGGAAGAATTTGGAGTCACCTTAGGATGACGAGAGAGATTTTTAAAATGAGTGACAATACAAGGTTGAGTGCCTATGAAATAGAACTGGCATCTGGAACAGCCGAAAGTGTGAGATTCTCATAGATAGAGGATTAATGTGTTTCTGGGCCTGTGTTAGTTATGGGTCTCTTGTTATAAGAGGTAGAGACACCTGCCAGTTAACATAAGCAAAGAAGGACAACTTATTTTAAGGATGGAGTGGTATCCTATAGTACTTCATCATCTGAAATAACATCTTGCACATATTAAATGTGTAGTAAATATTTGTTGAATAAATGCATCATCTCAACCAGAAAGTCATTAGAAACCCAGAAAGTATTCTGTCTCCAGGTTTTTCATCTGCTTCTACATCCATATATCTCTTTTCCCTTTGCTTCCCTGCCACTGGCTTCTCTGTTTCCCAGTCCACATGGCAGCACATGACCACCCATGGTGCCTGAGTTTATACTATTCAGTTTTAGTTGTATAATGAGGCTGACTTGACTTCCTCATGCCCACCTCTAAATTCTGAAAGAGAGAGAATGTGATGGCCTGATGAGAACTAGTGGCCCACCTTTGGAAAATCACCCGTGACACAAATATGGTGACCAGCAGCTCTTCCCCAGGACCCTGTGGCTCTGGGGTGGGGGTATGGGCAGCACTCTCAAATGCAAAGAAATCAATTTCAGACTAGGAAGAAACACCCAAAAGTGTCCACTATGAGCCCAATCAGATAGATGTCACAAAAAGTACTAAAACCAACTCTCCATGCAGCAAGACAGGATTTTCTGGGGATTGGTGATTGAAACTGGAGTCAGAATAGTTCAGTCTCCTGATCCTGGGTAGAAGTCAGCCATACTCTTCTTCTAGGGTTATTACCACTCATGTTCTATGCCAGCCAACAGAACATAGAATTGTCTTTAGAGAAAGTGTCAATTTGAGGCTTCCTAATTTTCATGATCGTAGCTACTTGGTACTGAATAATAATGGAATTCTATTCCTGGACTTCGTGATTCCATCTCTGAGCAAATGCAAAGCAGATCTTGGCAGGTATATCTATATATGATCAGCAATGCCAAGGCATTTCTTGCTGCTAAAGCAATGCAGCAGACGTGAGTGACATTTTTAGGCCGTTTGTACTGAATGTAATAATGTTTTAATGTGGAATGTATCACACATTACTCTTGGGAGATGGCTTGAATTGCTAGAAAGGGTCAATAGGTTTATATCCTAGTTAGGTAATTTGCTGCCTCTGAAATATCAGACAAATTTCCTAACTTTTCTGAGTATGGGCTTTGTTATTTGCAACATGGATATAATGACATTTTGGGAGGAAAAAAGAAAATTCAAATAGATGCCTTATATACTATACACAAAGATAAATTCCAGGGGAGGCAGAGCAAGATGGCTGAGTAGAGACTTCCACCAATTATCCTTCCTTCAGGAACATCTAATTGAACAACTATCCACACAAAAAGCACCTTCATAGGAACCAAAAGTAAAGTGAGTTGATGACAGTACCTGATTTTGACTTTATATCACTGAAACAGGCTCTGAAGTGGACAGGAAAGACAGTCTTGAATTGCCTACACCACTTCTCTCTCATTCCCCTGAGGTGCCCATGTGGTGGGGAGAGAGAATCTGTGCCCTTTGGAGAGGGAGAGCGCAGTGATTGTGGGACTTAGCATTGGAACTCAGTGCTGCCCTGTCACAGTGGAAAGCAATGCCAGGCAGACTCAACCAGTGCCCATAGGGGAGCATTTAAACCAGCCCTAGTTGAGGGGAATTGCCCATCCCAATGGTCAGAGCCTGAGTTCTGGCCGGCCCTGACACTGTGAGCTAAAGGGCTCTGGGGTCCCAAATAAACTTGAAAGGCTGCCTGAGCCACAAAGACTACAGTTCTTGAGCAAGTCCTGGGGCTGTGCTGGGCTGGTAGCCAGTGGACTTGAGGGGCATGTGACCTAGGGAGACAACAGCTGAGGCAGCCAAGGAAGCGCTTGCACCACCCCTCCCCAACCCCAGACAGCACAGCTTGCAGCTCCTAGAGAGACTCCTCCCCTCTGCTTGAAGAGAGAAAAGGAAGTAGTAAAGGGGACTTTGTCTTACAACATTGATATCAGCTTAGCCACAATAGGATAGGGCACCAGGCGGATTCCTCAGGCCCCCATTCCAGGCCCTAAATAATGGACATTTTTGGATATAACCTGGGCAAAAAGGGAACCCGCAAACCTGCTGTCTTGAAGAAAAGGACCCAGTCCTGGGAGGATTTATCACCTGCTGATTATTCAGGGCCCCAGGAGGCTTTGGGTGTGAAAATGCACGTTCCCAGCTGTGGTTATTACAGGAAAGCACTCCTTCTTGAGGAAAGGTGAGGGAAGAGTAAAGGTGACTTCGTCATGCTGCTTGGTTACCAGCTTGGCCACAGTGGGATAGAGCACCAAGCAAAATCTTGGGGTCCTTGATTGCTCTTGGATGGCATTTCTGAACCTGCCCTGGGCCAGAGGGACCCTTCAGGTTCCTTCTCTACCTGGATGGGAGAGTCCCAGGCATGAAAACATTTGCCACAAGCTGACGAAAGAGACGTTGGGTCTTGAGTGAACATACTGCCCTGTGGTAGATGGACAGTATTTGCACATGGCGGCCATGAGGTGAGATTCCTCTGATTATAGAAAAGGGAGAGAAGGGTGGGAAGGACATTGTCTTGTGGCATGGGTGCCAGCTGAGCTGCAGTAAAATAGAGCACCAAGTAGGCTGGGCATGGTGGCTCACGCCTATAATCCCAGCACTTTGGGAGGCCGAGGCGAGTGGATCACGAGGTCAGGAGTTCAAGACGAGCCTGGCCAACATAGTGAAACTCTGTCTCTACTAAAAACACAAAAATTTAGCCAGATGTTGTGGCAGGTGCCTGTAATCCCAGCTACTCAGGAGGCTGAGGCAGGAGACTTGCTTTAACTGGGAGGCAGAGGTTGCAGTGAGCCAAGATCGTACCATTGCACTCCAGCCTGGGTGACAAGTGAGAGACTCGGTCCCTGGACAGCATCTCTGGACCTCTCTCAGACTGAGGGAAACTTGCCACCCTGATGGAAGAAGGACACAAGTCTGGCTGGCTTGACCACCTGCTGACTGTAAAGTTCTAGGGCCTTGAGCAAACATAGGTGGTAGTCAGGGTGTAGTTACCACAGGCCTTGGGCAAGACCCATTGCTGACTTCAGGTCTGATCCAGTGCAGACCCAGTGGTGGTAGCCACAGGGGTGTTTGTGTTACCCCTCCCCAAGCTCCAGGCTTCTCAACAGAGAGAGAGAGATATGACTCCATTTGTTTGGGAGAAAGTAAGAAAGTAAGGGAAGAGAATAAGTCTTTACCTGGTAATCCAGGGAATTCTTCTGGATTTTACTCAAGACCACCAAGGTGGTACCTCTACAGCAAACACAGCATTACTGGGTTTGGAGTGCTCCCTAGTGCAGATAGGGCTGCAGTGATCCAAAACTTAGATTCAACAATGAAGTCCCCTCCAATAAATGGAAAACCTGCCCAAGAAAGATGAGTACAAACAAGCCCAGACTGTGAAGACTACAACAGAGATGTAACTCTTCAGTGCCCAGACACTGACAAGCATCAGTGTAATCTAGGAAAACATTACCTCAACAAAAGAACTAAATAAGGAACCAGGGACCAATCCTGGAGAAACAGAGATTCCTGGTAACTAAGAACAGATACGTGCGTGACCTTTCAGATGGAGAATTCAAAATCGCTATATTGAGGAAACTCAAAAATATACAAGATAACACAGAGAAGGAATTCAGAATTCTATCAGATAAATTTAACAAGGAGATTGAAATAATTGAAAAGAATCAAGCAGAAATTCTGGAGCTGAAAAATGCAATTGACATACTGAAGAATGCATCAGTGTCCCTTAACAGCAGAACTGATTGAGCAGAAGAAAGAATTTGTGAGCCTGCAAACAGACTATTGGAAAATACACAATTAGAGGATACAAAAGAAAAAAGAATGAAATACATCTACAAGATCTAGAAAATGCCTCAAAGGGGCAAATCTAAGAGTTATTAGCCCTAAAGAGAAGGTAGAGAGGGAGGGGATAGAAATACTATTCAAAGGGGTAATAACAGAGAACTTCCCGAACCTACAGAAAGATATCAATATTCAAGTACGAGAAGGTTATAGAACACCAAAGAGAGTTAACCCAAAGACTACCTCAAGACTTAATAATCAGAGTCTCAAAGGTCAAAGATAAAGAAAGGATCCTAAAAACACCAAGAGAAAAGAAGCAAATAATATACAAAGGGGCTCCAACACATCTGGAAACAGACTTTTCAGTGGAAAGCTTACAGGCCGGGAGAGAGGGGCATGACCTATTTGAAGTGCTGAAGGAGGAAAACCTTGTATCCTAGAATAGTATATCCAGCAAAAATATCCTTCCAACATGAAGGCAAAATAAAGACTTTCCCAGACAAACAATAGCTGAGGGATTTCATCAACACCAGACCTGTCCTACAAGAAATACTAAGGGAAGCTCTTGAATCTGAAAGAAAAGGACATTAATGAGGAATAAGAAATCATCTGAAGATACGAAACTCACTGTTAATAGTAAGTACACAGAAAAACAGAATATTTTAACACTGTAATTGTGGTATGTAAGCTCATATCTTGAGTAGAAAGACTGAGAGTTGAACCAATCAAAAATAACTACAACAACTTTTCAATACACAGTACAATACGATACAAATAGAGATAATAAAAAGTTAAAAATGGGAATGGGGTGGGGAGTAACAAAGTTAAAGTACAGTTTTTATTAGTTTTTTCTTTGCTTGTTTGTTTATGCAATGAGTGTTAAGTTGTCATCAGTTTAAAATAATGGGCAATATCTTGATAACCTCAAGTCGAAAAACATACAACACACATCAGGAGGTACATAAAGTCTGGGCCTCTGTATCCATTTATGTGTGTGTGCGTGTATGTGTGTGTCAGTCTACATAGCTCAATCTAAACTGTTAATAAAGTGAAAGGAACATTGTAATATAATGCCAGGTATTTTTAAATATATTACAGAGGTAACTAAAAATAGTAAATAGTATCTGTGAAATCTAAAGGTAGGGAGAAACGCAAGGAAGCATTTTAAAGTTTTTATCTTATATTGGGAGAGGAGGAAACCTATAAGGGGAAAGAAAACAGATAGAGGGGGTGTAGGCAGGGAGTGAGGGCATATTTGGCATCCTATTTTCATTTAATAGAAAATTAGCATGGTTATCAGGATAATCACTAGTGGAATGGAAAAAGAAAAGTAGAACTTAGAAATTAACTTGGGTATGAGGGAGGCAGTGAACAGTAACTTGATCAAGCCAGGAACAACAAGGAAAAAAGGAAAAAGGAAACAACGAAGTAAAGTAAGCAGAAAACAATGGATGATACAAGGAATATAATTAAGAATATCAGTTGCTTCATTATTATGAGTACGCCATTTCCTTATTATGTTACACAAATTCAGTTAACAAAGCCCAACACCATGAAGCACTTTTCAATCAGAGATGAAAAACGGTTTAAGTCACAGGTATATGCAAAGATCAAACTTATGGTAATTTAGGGTTAAAACAATGAACAGGATAAATAGGGATATTACTTGATTACAACAGGCATCATATAAAACAAGATATACTAGTCATAAGCATAAACCTGTCAAATGAATGAAAATGTAAAGCAAAACCTATTAAAATTCAAAGGGAAATTAATATTATTAAAATTCAACTGTGATATCTCCTTATATATCTATCTGTAAATATCTCGCAGATACAGGCAAAATATGCGCTATAATATACAAAATTTAATATATTTTTCTTTGATTTCTATGAAGAGTCTTTTAGAGGAGTCTTTAGGGTTTTTTAGGTATAAGATCATATCATCAGCAAGCAGAGATTATTTGACTTCTGTTTTCCAATTTGGATGCTATTTATTTTTTTCTCTTGCCTGATTGCTCTTGCTAGAACTTCCATTACTATGTTGAATAGGAATGGTGAAAGTGGGCATCTTTGTTTTGTTATAGTTGTTAGCTACAAATAAGGTAAAATATCTATGAATACATTTAACTAGGGAGATGAAAGTTCTCCTTTAAAAAACTTTACAAGTTCTCCTTGTAAAGAACTGAAAAACACTGATAAGAGAAATTACAAATGATACAAACAAATGGACAAATATCCCACGCTCATGGATTGGAAGAGTCAATATCATTAAACTGACCATACTGCTCAAAACAATCTACAAATTCAATGCAATCTCTATTAAATTACCAATGTCATTTTTCACAGAAATAGAAAAAAACAATCCTAATATTCACATGGAACCAAAAAAAGCCCGAATAACCAAAACAATCCTAAGTAAACAGAACAGAACCCATGCCACATACCTACATCCAGATGATCTTCAGCAAAGTCGACAAAAACATACACTGGGGAAAGGACTTCCTATTCAATAAATGATGCTGGAAACATTGGATAGCCATATGCAGAAGAATGAAACTGGACCACTGTCTTTCACCATATACAAAAATTAGATGGATTCAAGACTTAACTGAAGGTTGAGCATGGTGGTTCACACCTGTCATCCCAGTGCTTTGGGAGGATGAGGTAGGAGGATCATTTGAGCCCAGGAGTTTAAGACCAGCCTAGGCAACATAGTAAGACTCTGTCTCAACAATAATAATAATAATAATAATAATCCTGGCTAACATGGTGAAACCCCATCTCTACTAAAAATACAAAAAATTAGCTGGGCATAGTGGCAGGCGCCTGTAGTCCTAGCTACTCAGGAAGCTGAGGCAGGAGAATGGTGTGAATCCGAGAGGCAGAGCTCGCAGATTGCACCACTGCGCTTCAGCCTGGGTGACAGAGCAAGACTCTGTCTCAAAGAAAAAAAAAAAAATAGTGGCATGTGCCTGTAGTCCTAGCTACTTGGGAACCTGAGGCAGAAGATCCCTTGAGCCCAGGAGTTCAAAGATGCACTGCACTCCAGCCTGGGCTGCAGAGTAAGTCCCTGTCTCTAGGGAAAATGACTTACCTGTAAGACCTGAAACTATAAAAATTCTACAAGAAAACCTAGCAAAAGCTCATCTAGATATTGGCCTGGGAAAATAATTTGTTACTAAGACCCCAAAAACAAATGCAACAAAAACAAAAGTAGACATATGGCACTTAATTAAATGAAAAAGCTTCTGCACAGCAAAAGAAAGAATCAGCAAAGTGAAGAGACAACCTACAGAATGGGAGAAAATACTTGCAAAGTATGCATATGACAAAGGACTAATGTGCAGAGCTTACAAGGAATTCAACAAGAAAAAAACAAAACAAAACAAAACACCTAAATAACCCTATTAAGAAGTGGGCAAAGCATTATCCTAAGTGAACTAATACAGGAATGGAAAACCAAATACCACGTGTTCTCACTTATCAGTGGGAGCTGGACATTGACTACACATGGACACAGAAGAAAACAATAGACCCTGGGGCCTACTTGAGGGTGGAGGGTGTGAAGAGTGTGAGGATTTAAAAACTACCTATCAGATATTATGCTGATTATCTCAGTGACAAAATTATCTGTACACCAAACCCCTGCAACACACAATCTACTCATGGAACAAACCTGTGCATGTACCTCTGGAACCGAACATAAAAGTTGAAAGGAAAAAATGAAGTAGGCAAAGGACATGAACAGACACTTCTCAAAAGAAGACAAACAGCCAACAAACATATGAAAGAAATCCTCATCACCACTGATCATCAGAGAAATACAAATTAAAACCACAATTAGTTACCATCTTATACCCATCAGAATGGCTGTTACTCAAGTCAACAACAGATGTTAGTGAGGATGCAGAGAAAAGGGAACACTTATATGCTGTTTGTGGGAATGTAAATTAGTACAATCTCTATGGAAGATGGTATGGAGATTTCTCAAAGAACTAAAAATAAAACTATCATTTGATCCAGCAATCCCACTGCTAGGTGTCTACCCAAAAGAAAAGAGATAATTATATCAAAAAGATACCTACATTCTTGTGTTTATTGCAGCACTATTCAGCCTTAACAACACAATGAGACCCTGTACACATGCACACAAACACACACACACACATACATGCATACATACATATCATGGAATACTACTCAGCCATAAAGAATAAAATTATGCCTTTTGCAGCAAGATGAATGGAACTGGAAGCCATAGTCTAAGTGACATAACTCAGAAACAAAGTCAAAATACCACATGTTCTCATGAATAATGTGTATACATTGACATAGAGAGTAGAATAATAGACATTGGTGACTCCAAGAGGTAGGAGGGTAGAAGGGGGATGAGGGGTGAGAAATTACCCATTGAATACAATGTACACTATTTGAGTGATGGTTATACCAAAAGCCCAGGCTTCACCACTATACAATATATCCATGTAACAAAACTGCACTCGTATCCCTTAAGTCTATTAAAATAGAAAATAAATGTAAGAGAATGCCGTCTCAAACCTTGTGACAATAAACTTGAAAGGCCAAAGGAATTGTTTAGGATGCAAATTATAAGTCATTTTGGTGCTGGCCAGGATAAAAAGCCCACCAAGGGGATTTCTGCCCTGATTACGACTAAAAGTTCTGGAGAAAATTTTGAAAAGCAGCTGAGGCCTCTGAAAAATAAATGAAACAGATTGAGAGGGAAGCAAAAACTTGAAGTACTGGTATAGTGGTAAGTTCCTGATTTTCTCTTGTTTCAACCTTGGCTGTGACATATGGGCAGCCCTAGTTGCTGAACTGTGCAGTGGTTGTCTGTGGCCACAATTTCATGGAGAAATCCCCAATTTCTTCCCAGAGGACCAGGAAGGGGTACCCTTGCAAGCTGGAAAGTGTCGGGGGGAATCTCTTTTTATTTTTCTTCCTCTTGTCTTTTTTCTCTTTCTGCCTTACGATGGGGGTAGCCCCTCATGACACCATATTGAGGTCACAGAGACAGTGCAAGAACCTAAAACTTGGAAAGAAAATTGTCTCTGAAATTAGGAAAAGGAGACCCTGTGGTCTGCAGAGTGACTGGGGCCAGTGGAGGGTGGTAATCTCCATTATTTCTTTCTTCTGGTCTTCCTGCCCCAGTTGCACAGAAGTGCAGATAGGAGAATGTCAAAGTCTGAGAGACTCATCCTTCTGTGCAGAGGAAATGAGAAGACAGACTCCTATCCTGATAGCTACATGGTTCTGGGCATTGGCCAAATCTCATAGATGCCTACACCAAAAAGAATGAAATCTGCTCTATATGAATTCAAAATTAGGTAACCAGAAAAAATATACATGTATCAAGAAAATTCATTCAGGAAGAAGAAAGTTTGCATAACCTAATTATCATTGAAGATATTAGAACTTGATTAAAGGTTTATCATTTAAAAAACACATGGACCAGATTGTTATACAACAAAGTTGTCTACATATCAGGAAGAAATTAATCCCCATGTTACTATTTCAGACTATAGAGGAAGACAACCTAATGTTAATCACAAAACATGATAGAAGTATTATAAAGGCCGGACATGGTGGCTCACGCCTGTAATCCCAGCACTTTGGGAGGCCAAGGTGGGCAGATCACTTGAGGTCAGGAGTTAGAGACCAGCCTGTCTAACATGGTAAAACCCCATCTCTACTAAAAATAAAAATAAAAAGTTAGTCCATTATGGTGGCGGATGCCTGTAATTCCAGCTACTTGGGAGGCTGAGGCAGGAGAATCACTTGAACCTGGGAGGTGGAGGTTGCAGTGAGCTGAGATCATGCCACTGCATTCCAGCCTGGGCGACAGAGTGAGACTCTGTCTCAGGAAGAAAAAAAAAAAAAAAGTATTATAAATAACAAAAACTGTAGGCCAAAATCATGTGATTAAAAATATCAGATAATCTAGCATTGTGTCAGTGAATAAGATGCAATGACTAAGTAGGCTTTATTCCAGGAATGGAAAGATATCCTAGTCAGTTTCAGGAAAATTATCAATATAATTCATTTTTCTAACTACTTAAAGAATAATGTCAAATTATCATTCTCAAAATCCACTTTCTAAGCTTCAGCAGATATCCCTAATTAAACAAATTAACTCAAGGTTAAGTAGGAGTAAGTGGGGAATTTCAAAAATATAATAAAGGCTGCTTACCAAAAACAAAAAACAAACAAACCTGGTAACTAATATTGTCTTAAGTGGCAAAACCCTCAAATCATTTCAGCTAAAATCAAGAAGTAGGCAAAGAGAGCTACTATTGCTGTTATTATTCAGCATTATTTTGGGGATTGTAATGTAGTAAAGAAAGAAAATATAGTTTGTTTAAATAGTAGGAAAAAATACAATTTTATCATCATTGCTGATTATAAAGTTGTATGCCTAGAAGACCTGAGACAGGCTGATGAAACAAAGTAGTAGAATTAACAAAGGCTTGATCCATGGTAAATATACAAAAACTAGTAGTTTTTCTTCTCTGTTAATGAAATGATATAGAAATGGAAATAAGGAAACACATTGCCTTCACAGTTGGTGTCTGCACTTTACCTGTATGCTGTTTGGGGAGCTCCTGTGGGGTACTAAGCCTGAGAGAAATATGATCAGGATTGCATTTTGAAAGAAACCTTTGGCAGCTCTGAGGAGAATAGTTTGGAGGGTTGATACAGGAAGCACAGAGGCCAATTACGAGGCTCCTGCCATGATCCAGACAGAGACGATGTGGCCTCAAGCCAGTGACAGGGAGAATGAAGAGAAGGGAAGGATCAGAAATATCAAATAGAGAACATGGAGGATTCATGATTAACTGATTGGAAAGGAGGGGATATGTGAGTATTCAGCTGGCAGGTGATTATATGCTTTGGAGCTGAGAATGAAGGATGTATTCTGAAAGACATTTGGATGTTTTCAGTGAGTTTGTGTGATATGCCTAGTGCAGTTGCTGGACCAGTGTCTATTTCCATAGGAAACTGACTCTCAAATGCCTGATGTGTGGAATGTTTTCCTTTTAGCCCTGCAGATCAGCATACCTCTTCCTTTTTCTGTTCCATGTCTCAGAAGGCTGTGTCTATGGACTGTACGGAGGCTCCTTCCCCCTCTGGCTTCTGACTGCCTTTGACCTTGACTGAACATTTAAGCCCCTGCCAGGCTGTCTCATCTGGAAGTCATAGGTACTCTGCACTTTCTGATAACTGCTCCCTCACCTTGTCCCTTTCAGCTTCGGGGTATGAACATCTCTCTGCTGGTGCTCCACTTCACCTTATCCCTGCCAGCACCTTTCTAAATAGTCTTTTCATTAAATTCTTCCTAATCATTCCATTTGATGTGCTGTTTCCTGCTTGCTAAACTTGGTCAGTGAATTGACTGCATCAGAATCACCTGGGTGCCTGTTAAAAATACAGATCTCTGGGCTTCATCCCAGAGCTACCAAAGCAGAATTTATAGAGGTGAAACCAAAGACTCTGCAATTGTACAATAGCTCAGGTGATTCTGATCTGTAGCGAGGTTGGGGGGCTGTTCCTGGTTTTCTTGGTGACTCTTTAAAGACCTCTTAATATCATGAGCCAGATGGTTGAGGTTAAGGGGCTCTGCCATTTGCCATTATGTGACCTCCGGCATAATTATTTACCTGTACAAACCTTGAGTTCCATAACATAAAGGGAGTTAATAGTTTCTATCTCATGTTATTGTTCAGCAGCTTAAATGAGGTAATCCATGTAGAACAGCAGGGTGCTAATAAGCTTCCCGTAAGTGTTATTTATTATCTATGGGTAGAATTCATTTAATCTTCACACACTCAAATTTTGCCAGCTTTAGGACCAATAAGACTTGGTGTCTGTAATCAGTCTTGTGAAGGACACAGAGAAGTAAAACAATTACAATAAAATACAATTAGATCCTTTGGTATTTATAAACTTCTAATTTATGGACTTTCACTGATGTCAACAAAGCTGGGTGACATAACAGATGTGCAGCAGCTCTGTCCTCCATCTATGGGGTATGGTTAGCAGATGTATGTACAGTGTTGCTTTGAACATAGAAGCAAATGGATTTCTGAGCCTAACTTCATAGAGACATGTTTTCTTATGAGCTGCTTTAGGAGTACAGAAGAGGTTGGGAGGAGAAGGGCAGGTCATTTGTGAAATGTCAAAGACATTTCAAGCTTGTCTGTCCATTGGACAAGTAGGCGGGGGAAGTGTTTCAATCCCAGGGAATAGCATATGGGGGTCCCTGGATTGTGAAAACGTGCAGTGACGGAGAATGGGCAGTTTGGTATGAGGAGAACACAGCGTTAGCAGCACCTGATGCACTTTTGGGCCTTTCTTTCCTTCAACGAATATTTGTTGAGCTTCTTTGATGGGCTGGGCACTGCTCAGGGTGCTGGGGACATGGCCAAGTACAAAATAGTGTCTGCTCTGTTGACACTTGCATTCTATAGGGGTTTGAGTCAATGAACAAAGATGTAAATGTCTAATGTGAAATGGTGATAATTGCTGTGGAAAAGTCTTATAAAGCAAGGTAAGAGGAAAAAGGTGTATGGGGTGGGGGATGGGGGAATGATACAGAGTCCCCAGGGAAAGCCTGGTTAACAAACTAACATTTAATCAGAGATCTGAAGGAAATACAGGAGGTAGCCAAGGAGCTCTCCGGAAAAAAATCATCACAACAGAGGAAACACAAAGACCTTGAGGCAGAGCATGCTTGATGTGCTATAGAAACAGCGAGGGGCCTGTGTGGCTTCAGCAAAAAGAAAATGAGAAGAGCGGCATAGGAGACAAGATCAGAGAACTGAGTGGGGCCGTAGCTTATGCAAAGCCAGGGAGACTGTTGTGAGCAGTTTTGCTTTTACTTGTGAGGGAGTAAGGCATCTTTGGGTTTCGATATGATTTGATTTAACGTTTACAAAAGATCACTCTGGCTGCTGTGCTGAGAACAGACTGTCAGGGGACAAGCAGGAAGCAGGGATCCCACTTAGGAAGCTATTGGAATTATCCACAGGAGAGTGGTGGCCCAGCATGGCAGTGTAGAAAGTGGTCAGATACTTGATATGTTTTGAAAATACAGTAACATTTTTCAGTGATGGATCATGAGGAATAAGAAGCAGTTGACTCAAGGTTTTGGCCTGAGCAATTGGAAGGTCAGTTATTAACTGTCAAAGAACTGCAGGAGGAATAGGGTTGTTGTGTGATAATGGATATCAGGAACTCTCTTTAAGACATTTTTAGTTGGAGATGTTGAGCCAGTGGCTGAGTGGGTAAGTCTGAAGTTCAAGGGAGAAGTCCAGGCCGCACATATATATTTGGCAGGCATTGGCATATGAATGGTATTTAAAGCCTGGAGACTGGGCGAGTTCTCTTAGTGGGAGGGAAGAGCAGAGCTGCAGGGACTGAATACTGCAGCATCCAATATTTAGAAATCAGGGAGATGAGAAAGAAACAGTAAGGAGTCAGAGAAGGAGCAACCAGTGTGGTAGGAGGGAAGGGAGGTGAGTCATGTCCTAGATGCTAAAACAAGAAAGTGTTTTTAGAAGGAGGGATGGTGGAATCAAATGTTCTTGCTTTGTTAATTACGGTACCTGAGAATTGCCAATAGGATTCAGCAATGTGGAGTCATTGGTGACCATGAAGAGCTCTCTCAGTGGAGTGGTCAAGGGGAAAAAGCCTGATAGGAGTGGTTCAGAAGAGAGTGGGGCTGGTAGATTTGGAGAACAGCAGCAAGAACAACACTTCCCAAGTTTTTTACTCTAAATGGGGTGGGGGTAGAAAAATTGGGTAGGAGGTGGAGGGGTATTTGGGGTGAAGGGTATATTTTTTAACATGGGAGATATAAAAAGATGTTTATATGCTGATGGAATGATCTCATCAAGAGGGAGAAATTGAGGATATGGGGAAAGAGTGAACATGTTGCTGGACAGTTTGACTTAAAGGAGCATCTACGGTTACAAGAGAAAAGGCAGAGTAAGTGGGTTCAGGGACAAGACACAGTGAGTGGTAGAGACGGTGGTGGGAGGTTAGGAAGTCTTTTCAGATTGCTTCTCTGTTTGCAGATATAATGAGTTTCCATTCAGCAGTGAGGATGGAGAGTAGATGCTGGAGAAGAGAGCATAAGTGATTGCAGTAGGGGCAGGTATTAGAGATGCCTAGAATACTAAGGTGCCCTTGACTTACTGGCTCTGAATTTCAAGGGAGACCAGTCGATAGGGTTGTGGATTATTCTGTGACCTCTTTCAGTTGAGTAGCTGTAGGTTTTGCGTAGAGAGAGCTGAGTTTATGGAAGATTGGGATTTTGTCAGGTGTAGATGTCTACGAAATGAAAGAGGCGTGTATGAGAGAGGAAAGTATTCCATGTAAGTTTAGCTTTATTCCCGAAGCCCTGGGAGTTACCTCTGATTGTGTATGTCATTTACAGAGATAAGCGTGATAGCAATGAAAACGGGGAGCACTACACACTGTTATGATAGATTATGGGAGCTGATTCATGATTGCTTCTATTTCAGCCCCTCTGACACTGGTACTTACTTTAAATTTCGTGGGCTATTCCAAGTCTGGACCTATCAGTAGACTTGCACCCTTTTGTCCACAAGCAAAGAACAACTTCCATTTCTGCAGGAGGTTGAGGGAGTGCCCCCCGCTTCCCTCCTCCCAACAGTCTTCAATAAACCATGGACCGAGTCAGCAGTCTCTGAATGGTTTGCGACTCCCAGAGCTAATTTTCAAACTTTTGTGCATCACAGTGCACACATGTTTTGCCATGCCTTTGGTTCAAGTGAGCCAACTATTTTCAGATATAAAATATATTTCATGAGTTAGATATATATCTAAAAAGTACATTTTGTAAAGCCCAATAAAATTGCATTTTCAGCTTGAGAAATATCAAATATCAGAATGACCCCCAAGGGCCAAAGCAGCCTGGAACATTGTGTATTTTATTAAGTAGAGAGATCTAAACAAAAGCCATTGTGTGGATATGTATAAAATGTCTTTACACCAAAATAATCTATCTTCAGTTTCTTTTTGGGATAACCTTCTTATGGCTATTTGTTTATGCCCCAAGGAGCAACAAGATGTCTTGTTTTTTGTTGTTGTTTTTATAATTTGTGTAAATAAGAAAAAAGAAGTGAAAAACTGCTTGCTCCGTTAAGCCATGTTGAGTTTGTTCAGATGCATTTCATACTTGATGATACATCTGTTTCTCAGTGTAACAAATCTGGAAAGACATGCTGACAAGATTTACAATTAAACTGGATATTAACTTATTTTATCTGGAATTATCCCAAACAGATTAAAACTTCACAGTAACTTTGTGGAAAAACTGTCTCTTTCCTTGTGAAATGATTGTTTTCTGTTTTTCTTTGAAAACTCCATTAAAGCTCATGTTTGCTGACCGAATGTGATTATTTAGTACTGAACATTGCATCAGTCTTTCTGTGTGGGCACTCATTCTTAATTCAGTTTGGTACGTGAATTTCTGTGGCTGTGAACCTAGCATCAGTATGCTTAGGTCTCCCAAAATACTGCCAAAAACACCTTTTTCCCTTGCCCACAAAGCCATTCGGAGTGGCCTCTGCAACTTGAACTAAAATCAAGTTGGATGATGTTCTTGGATCCTTCTGACTCATCCTGTCTCTTGCTCTCATTTGCTTCTCTCTTTTTACCGTGTGTGTGTGTGTGTGTGTGTGTGCGTGTGTGTGTGTGTGTGTTTCACTCAAGCCATAGTTATTTAAGCTGTCACCACTGTGCTGGACACTATAAGCAATGCTAAGTTATGGGAAGATACAGTTCCACCCCCAAGAGCTCACAATTTTGGGAATGCTGGACAAATTGTGGTATGTTGATTACCATATAGGATAGAGACCTTGTTAGTTAACCAGCACTTCCTTGGCACACTGTATTTTCTGTTGACAAATATATATACTTACTGACTGTAAGGTTCCTTGTTGAGTAATCCAATGTGAATTTGAAAAACTAGGCAAAAATCTCCCTACACAATGAAGGTGGAAAGCTTCTCTTTTGCCTTTTCTCTATAGCTTCTGAGTCTAGTTGAATGCCAACAAAATGAGGTGGCTGCAGGGATATGACATTTAATTACCTGGGAAGAAAGAAGCTTAATAAATTCTTGGCCTTATCACTTAGCATTATTATTACCGTTAAGGAGAATAAGGACCTAGATAGAGATCGTCAGCACAGCCCAAACAGTCTTGGAAGAAGCCCGAATGTGTGTATTAAGCACAGAAAGCACTGAAGGTCACGCATCAGTCACTTCAGCCATACATGTGCATATCTGGTAGTATAACACTATCAGCAATGGCATTGTCAAATATGCAGGCGGCTGGAGGATAAATATGGAAGTAGTGTGAAAGGTAAAAGCGAGAATGGAAGAATAAATGACAGTGAGCACTTATCTCTCAATAAGAGAAATGATTTCAAATGTACCCTCCTTCAGGCCAGCTCTGACAGGTCTCTAATACAAAATCCTACGTATAACACAGCCAGCATCTGAGAGTGAGAGCCCCTGTGCTCAGCCTCCTCTGCTAGCAAAGGGATGAAGGAAATAGACATGGCAGCTGGTGTTAAAGGAGCTTAGCTTAAAGGGAGGATCAAGGGAAATGTGACAGACAGTGAGTGCTGGGTAGAGATAACAGCTGGATGATGGATGTTTAGAAATGTGTGAAGAATTGGTCAATGCAACAAATAGAATGGAGAGAGGGGAAAAACACTACAATTTTTAGATCACCGTGCACAAGGATACTAGTTTAGACTAAACAAGAAACAGACAGGCATTCTCACTGACATGGACTAGATGGCATGAAGGAAGAGAAATGTATACGTGTGCATTTAATATACATTTTAATTATAAATCGACACAGAGTCCAACAAATCTTTAGTGCCTGAGCAAATAAGATTGACAAGACTGATGGCAAATCTGTGCTACATAATAGGTTTACCCTTGTCCTAATTATTTTTTATGGATCACTACCCAGAATACATATAAAAAAGAATGGCTTTAACCTTTCTCTCAGGCTGATTGGAGTTTTACTATCTATCTTTTTACTCTTCTCCTTTCTAAATCAATGAAAAAAAGCTTCTATAAGAAACAGTAAATTGAGCCACTCTGACCTTTGATATTTGGATAAAGCAAAAATGTAAGTGATTGTCCGTAGACATCTTATTGATGGGTCTCCCAGAAGAGAAACATAAGCCACCTGATTTTCTGATTACTTTTCCTGGGCATCCAGTCCTTTATCTCTTAACATTCTGCCATTGAGACCCTGTATCTTCTCAATTGTGTTATGTTTTCAGAAACAGTTAATTCATGTACATTCCTTGGGCAAAATGTATCAGCATCTAGATTCCACCGAGCATTTATTGTAAAATTATCTTTTTTACCCACTTTATCCTCATCTTAATATTGCGGAGAAAAACAGACTTCTGAAAGAGTGATTTTCCCCCCGACAGAAGTAATGGCTATGTTTTCAAGTATCTCACACCCGTACAGTATGATCTCTTACCATGCCTGCCAGTTCAGACCTTCCCAGTGTTAGAATGTTCAGGTAGGCTTTTAAATGATTTAAATTGACTGCATTTTCTGAAAAGTCAGGAAATTGAAGACAGAAAGATATTTTTATATGTGTTTTTTTCTTCTTTACTGAAAGCAGATATTGTACTTCAGCGTACGGTTTTATAAGAAAATTAAATCATTATATTCTAGTAATGTATTTTAGAGAATAAACCAAGCAAGTTATAGTAGGAATGAACTCACTCTCCCCTTCCTCAGTTCCCCTCTCAGCTCTGTGATGCCTTCCCTATGGCATTGTCTAGTGTGGGACCACAAAAAGCTCTTTCATGTTGCTGACAATTACCTGCAATTATCAGTAATCACAGAAGAGGCAATTATAACTTATGGAAGCACCAACATAATTATTACATTTTTTTCAATGCTCTGAGCTTAAAGCTACTCTTATGGCTTGATCATAATGTTGCTGTGGCTTTATTAGTCAAATTATCTAGAATACACAGACTAGATGTTAAGTCATTTTATTTAGTTGTGACCAGTAAAAGCAAGTTCTAATTTTAAAAGTATACTGCTTTAGACAGTTTGTGGTTCTCTGTTTTAAAAAATGGCAGCATGTTCTTGAAGGCCATACCACAAAGCAGATCATCTTTAGGCAGAGCTGTGTTGTTGTAAGGGTTGTACACATAGTCATGCGTCAGCATGCCCCGACTCAAAGATACAATCATCCAATAATGTATATCACTTGCAAGCAAAGGTACGGTCATTTAACCTCCATAAGTCACCAAAAAGTAAACTTATGCTCCATATACTTTAGAATGGACATAGATATATTACACTACATTCATTAGCAAAATAGCCTCAGAGGACTTTAATTTTCTATTAGAGAGAAAACATGTGAGAATGTCAGCCGGACCTGCATTGAAATTCTGGTGTAACTTAGGCTCACTCTTAAGCTTTTACCATTTAGGGTCTTCCTTGTTAACAATCAATATAATTTAAGATGTCCAGTGCCTGACAAAATGCCCAGAATGTAGAAGGTGCTCAGTAAATGGTAGTTCATCTTATGTGTTGAGTGTAGCTGGAAGACATCCCCCAGGTGGGAGGACAGAAACTTAACTTAGGCATTTGTAGAGAACCACAGACCTCCCAAAGTTCCAGAAGGGTGTTGAACACTGAGGGTGTGATTGAGGAGAAAGCAGGCCAATGCTACCCCTCAGTTGGGTTTCTCTCATTCCCACAAGGCTTGCTTGTGAGTATAAATCAGGCTGCTCCTCAGTCCCCAATAACTGTTGACGTTTTTCCCTCCTGCTGCTGATACTTAATCTGCATTTCCACGACCCCTGCCTCTTAAATCTAGCTGTATCATGCAAAGCTACCATCTTACTCCCTTGGTTTCCACATTTTCTTTTAAGAGCTCATACTTTTCTTCTTTTCACAAGTATTTATTGAATGCATGCTGTGTACTCTTCCCTGGTGCCTGACACTGGGGAAATTGAGATAAAGAAGATACAGCTATGCATTCCAGGAACATGCATCTCAGTTTGGATGTCTCAGAAAGACCTGGTGGTACTTAACCATGCTTGAAACAAACTTCCTGTGCTTTCTTCAGGAGGTCAGAGATGCTCAGCATGATGGTGGTGCAGTAGGGTGTGAAAAGCTTATTCCGAGGTGTGTATTATGTCGTCAGGGCTGAGAAGGGTGACTGAGGCTTGTATGTTGCTAGGTAATTCCCCTTTACTCCCAGTTTAACACAATAAACATTTATTGATAATGTAGGACGTATTAAGCAGGCACTGTGCTAAATGCTTGAAATACAGAGCTGACTCACAATCTTTGTCATTTTATAATCTTTCGGGCATTGGGGTATAGGGGAATATTGGAAGAAGAGATGAGATAAAAGAGGTAATTATCCAATTTATCAGAATACAAATATCGGCCCCATAACTAACAGAATGTAGATTTTAATATGAAGGGATATCACCTTTGTTACTTCCTATCACAGGTTCTTGCTTTGCAGATAATGCTTTTTCTGTCTTACCTATCAAAAGAACCCTCTCTTGGCTTATCTGTTTGTCATCCTCCCACTTGTTAAGTAACATGGGACCTCAATCGTATAGGAAACCCTTTCTGTGTATTTTGGTGCAGTCAAGTGCCCCCCACCTACAGTGGTAGACATATGACTTATGCCTGGTTTTTCAAAGAATGCTATCCCTTTGTCCACAGTGATTGCTTTTGGGGTAGACATAAGACACAAGCTGGGCAAATTAGAAATCTTTATAGGAGTTTTTGCCAAAACTATTGAAAGATAATTGGCCCTTTTTCCTGGGGTTTCTAAGTCAATAGAGAGTGAGTCTGAGCCTGTTGTTGGATGTCTTATTTGCCTGTTGGAGAGAAAGAGAAATAGAACCTGAATGACATTGTTCAAGGTCCCAGATTCAATCGTGAATGAAGACAACATTTCCAGTTACATGTATGAATCAACACCCTGCTCCCCTAGCCCATTCTGGAAGTAGTAGGTATGAGTTGATTTAGAGGGGGCTGAGTTGCAACCCAAATATATCTTATAAACTCACCTATTCAAAAGCTAAGACATTACCAAAAAACGATGGTCGATCTTGTAATAATCTCCAACTCTCTAGGTCATATTGCCTTTGGAAGCCACCTAATGTGTGTGTGATTGCTTCTGATCTTTTATATGACAGTTCACATCCTCCTGATGGGCAGCACTAGCAGACTGCATGGACCACTGTGGTTTTGTTAATAATCCCATGTTCTGTCAGCACTTGGATGATCCATTATCTGCGATTCCGACAGGTTGCCCTTATGGATGTGATATACTTCCCTTCCATTGCTGTTTTAAACATTTCTCAGTCACTTATGTACCAAGGACTATTGTTAGACATTGGTATCGTAACCTTTAAACCAGTCTCCAGCCCTGCGGGGGATGGTACTTTTACTATCCCCATTTTATAAATGAGGAAATTGAGATATAGAGCAGTGAGGTAATTTTTCTGGTTAAGCAGGTAAGTGCTGCAACTGTGATTGACCTTTGAACCTGACTCCAGAGCACTGCTGTAATCTGTCTGTACCCAAAATGGTTTCAGTTTATCTTTATTCAGACACAGTTCAAAGAATCTTACCCTTTGCTTTTTAACTACTTTATTCTCCCTGGTGACTAGGATATCTTATGCCCCCTTTGATCTAGGAACCATTTGGAAATGAAAATGATTTTTTCCCCACTGATTATTTGTAGGGAGGGCTATTTACCCCTAGAAGGAGAGTAAAAGTCAGCCAAAAAAGGAAAATTCTCAATTTTCTTAGAACTGTTTTGGAATATGGAACTTGTAGAAATAGCGCCTCTAACACAAATCCTGTTAGAAAATCAATAGATTTGTCTGAAACAGAAAAATATCGGCTGGGTGCAGTGGCTCACGCCTGTAATCCCAGCACTTTGGGAGGCCAAGGTGGGTGGGTTGCCTAAGCTCAGGAGTTTGAGACCAGCCTGGGCAACACAGTGAAACCCCATCTCTCCTAAAATACAAAAGGTTAGTCAGTTGTAGCGGCGTGGGCCTGTAGTCCCAGCTACTCGGGAGGCTGAGGCAGGAGAATTGCTTGAACCTAGGAGGCGGAGGTTGCAGTGAGCCGAGATTGCGCCACTGCACTCCAGCCTGGGTAATAGAGTGAGACTCCATCTAAGAAAGAAAGAGAGAGAGAGAGAGAGAGAAAGAGAGAGAAGAAACGAAGGAGGGAGGGAGGGAGGGAGGGAGGAAGGAAGGAAGGAAGGAAGGAAGGAAGGAAGGAAGGAAGAAAGGAAGAAGGAAAGGAAGGAGGGAAGGAAGGAAGGAAGGAAGGAGAAAGCAGGGAGGGAGGGAAGGAAGGAAGGATAGCAAAGAGTCATAAGTTAGATTTGAGGAAAAATGAGTCAACAGGAAAAGATTACTGGAAACAGAACATTTACAGTCTAAGAAAGGAGAAATAGAAACCTCTGGGCCCTTTTAAGGACTAGTCTGCCCTGCTGTACCCAGGATAGCAATCTATGTTCCCAGAGCTCCTAGGTTTCCCTGCATTGAGCAACTATATCCATTTCATATGAACAATGCATTGTAATGTTGTATAATGTAAACATTATACAACTTCTGTCCAAAAAATTTATACAAAATTGAGATATCATCACAATAACCAACGCCAGCACAAATGAAACAACTAGCGAACTATTGTAAAGCAGTTTTTAGACAGTGCATAATACTAGGATATAAACTGTATAAGTAACACTCGTAAGGTAGGAGGCAGTAACTAATAAGTGTGTGATACAGGTAAGGAAAGGTTGAAGAAGTCAGTGGCAAAATAAAAGATCAAACAGGAGATGGCTCTGGAGATGTGAGTTGCTGTGCATTTGAGCTTTTCTGCAGGGCTCCGTAGAGAGCTCTCTCAGCAAATTCACAGGTCCCAGTGAGAATGGGGAATTTGGGAAGGCCACTGGAAACCACAGTTCTCACATATATCTCCGTGGCTTACCCTCTAGGAGAGCAGGAATTTGGAACTGCTAGTCCTTTCTTAGGAGAATACCCAGAGAAGGATTCCTCATTTAAATAGCTTCAGGGCTCAGCAGATCATGGGATTGAAGGCTGCAGAGAGGGCTGGGGACTGGAGTCTACCGGAGAGTCCAAGTCTTGAGTGAAGGCATTCAAAGTACCATGCCAGTTAAACACAACCTCCTGTGGGCAGGATTTGGGATTTGCCAGTTGGTGGTGCCACGCTAGAGTGAGTAAAAAGGGATGGAGGTTTCATATACCAGAATATGAAGGATGGGAAAAGTTGGGATTGAAAAAGGAATTTGTCAGTGAGGAAGGTGTCTGGGGTGGGAGTGACCTAAGATAAATGGTGGTCCCTCAAAAGACCACTGTTGAGTGTCCCTCGCCTTTAGTGTGGACAGCTTGAGTATGTCAGGCTCTGGGACTTATGAGTTGTCCCTGTAATATCTTGCTACTCTCATCTGATGTAAGCAACTGTGTTAGTCCATTCTTGCATTGCTATAAATACATACCTGAAACTGGGTAATTTGTAAGAAAAGTTTAATTGGCTCACAGTTCCACAGGCTGTATGGGAAGCATGGCTGAGGAAGCCTCAGGAAACTTTCAATCATGGCAGAAGGTGAAGTGGAAGCAGACACATCTTACATGGCTGGAGCAGGAAGAAGAGAGAGAAGGGGGAGGTGCTAAAAACTTGTAAACAGCCAGATCATGATAATTCACTGTCAGGAGAACAGCAAGAGGGAAGTTCGTTCGCATGATCCAATCACCTCCCACCAGGACTTTCCTCCAACACTGGGAATTACAATTTGACATGAGATTTGGGCAGGGACACAAATCCAAAGCATATCAGCAACTAACCCGAAATATAGATGTCCTTTCCTCAGTGCACAAAGAGACTAATTTACTAACGCTGTTTTCCCAATGTTAAGATTTTTCTCTCACAAGCTGGTTTTAATCTTTGTTATTAACCACCACTTGTCCATGCTACAATTTAGTTCAAGGTAGGCATCTAATAATTACCTATAATTGTCTCCATTTAATTATTTTATGTGGACTAAATTAGCATTTCATGTGCGAAGAGCATAAGGATTCACAGATGGTATACAACCTAAATAATTGGTGAACCACTTTAAATACGTTATAGATAAAAAGAGAATGAATAATCTTTGAGAATTTGTTAGCCTTCCCCATCCTGTAGCAGTGAAGAGAATAATGGAATGAGAATGTCTGACTTATGGATAGTGCTCGATAAATATTTGCTGTGAATGAATGGAAGTGGGAATATGAAAGTCCTATGGGACCCCTTTTTGCCTTCTCTAGAGCCTGCTTTAAAGCTGATCTGAAAATGGGAATAATAACAGCTTTCTTCCAAAACTGCTTTAAGGAGGAATTGAGAGGAAGCATTTTGTAAACATATGGCACTATATATATGTTTCAAATTTCTATTGTGGTCCCTCAGCCCATCTTGGGGAACTTCATGGTTAACTCATTAGAGAGTTGATGGAAAATTAAAAAATCATTTTAAATGCCATGTGAGTGGGGAGGGTTGCTGATCTCATGTACTTTACACAGCAGAGGCTACAAATTTGAAATTTGGCAATAAGTGTGTTTGCCTGACCTCCCCAGTGCTTTAAAAGTTTTATGCAAATTATTTACCGGTATTTAATAATTTAAAAATCCACTTAAAATATGCATTTTAGCTGTTTGTTAGAAAATCAGGTTTTCTGGAATCATTTGACCTGAATTCCCACAAAAAAATAATAGGCTGGATGGAATAGCGATGGTTCCCTGTAGAATGCTATTCCTTTTTGGTAGCAATGATTCCCACTACTGCCCATTTTCCCCCAAAACTGAGGGCAAGTGCCATTTGC
Source organism: Trachypithecus francoisi (assembly GCF_009764315.1). Taxonomy (NCBI): domain Eukaryota; kingdom Metazoa; phylum Chordata; class Mammalia; order Primates; family Cercopithecidae; genus Trachypithecus; species Trachypithecus francoisi. The sequence continues at coordinate 73,270,801 of NW_022681472.1, read as the reverse complement.
TGTTGATAGTGGAGCTTTGTTTTCTCTCCTTTTGGCCTCTCTGCTCATTTGCGTTACCTGTCTAGTCCCCAGTAGACAATAGAGTTTGTGACCTCTGCCAAAGGGCTCTGTCACCATTACATCCACCCCTCCCTACATTCTCCCAACCCCAATTGTCTGTACTTGATTGAAATACTTGCCTTAGGGGCATTTTCTTATTTTCTCTCTGAAACAACCAAATTATTTCCTTTTTAAAGCAGAAAGAGTCAGCTTTAAAGACTGCTCTGTGTTTGATTTGGTTTTTAACATGTGTATAGGAAGATGTATATATTTTATGGCTTGTTGGTTTTTCTCTGGGAGGGTAGGTGGCTGTTTTGGGAAGCATCCTCTTTAACAGGGTAGTTATAAGTTTACAGCTTAAGATGTACTCTGTTGGCCTTTGCAATCCCCACAGCTTTTCCTGCATCCTGTAACTTTTAATATGTCTTGATCAATGTATTCAAACACCATTTCCTTTAAAATGTTTTCAACTCTATTTGTCTTTATTGGGTTTTTAAAATATTTTATTTCTGGCCGGGCGCGGTGGCTCAAGCCTGTAATCCCAGCACTTTGGGAGGCCGAGACGGGCGGATCACGAGGTCAGGAGATCGAGACCATCCTGGCTAACACAGTGAAACCCCGTCTCTACTAAAAAAACACAAAAAAAAACTAGCCGGGCGCGGTGGCGGGCGCCTGTAGTCCCAGCTACTCGGGAGGCTGAGGCAGGAGAATGGCGTGAACCCGGGAGGCGGAGCTTGCAGTGAGCTGAGATCCGGCCACTGCACTCCAGTCTGGGCGACAGAGCGAGACTCCGTCTCAAAAAAAAAAAAAAAAAAAAAAAAAAAAATATTTTATTTCTAAAATTTCTCAAATCTCTCTTCTTAGGCTAGTTGTATTTGGAATGGGCTGGTGATTTAATTTGTATGGGTTCTGGTTTTGCAAGATAAAAATCAAATGACTAGCGCATGTCTGAAATGCATCAACTATTTAGTATTTATTTTGCCAGGACAATTTACTAGGCTGTGAGAAAATAAAGATGATCCCTGCCCTCAAAGCGTTCCCAGTGTAGTGAAAAAGATACACATATATGACATAACTGTAAGAAAAAAAAAAAAGCCAATATAAGAATTCAGTAATACCAAAAGTAATTGACCTTTGTATGACTCCCGAGACTGCACAAAACATCTTTCACATGTGTTACTTGATATAAGCAAGAGCTTTGCAGGAGAGGAATCATTAAAACTGACTAGAAGACTGGGAAAAGCTTCACAGATAAAATGATACTTAAACTTTGCTTTGAAGGATAGTCTATAGCCTGAACAATGGAGAAAAGGGTTAGAGGTAACATTTCAGGCCAAAAGAATGACATGAGCAATGTCAAAGAGGCACAAAAGGGCAAGGTATGTTTGAGTGTGGCTAGTAGATTAGTATGAATTGCTCTTAGAAACAAGGGGACAGTGTTTTAGTAATATTATTGCAAAAATGAGTGGGATTAAGTAATGGACAACTCGGAATTCCATGCTAAGGATTTAAGGACTGAAATGGAAAACTCAGTATTTTTAACAACCGTCTGATTTTATTTTTCTTTGTTGTGGTTTCATAAAAATATCATTTATTAAGTATCTGGCATGACCGTATTTTAATGCAAGCTGATATATGTTCAAATTATCCAGAATTTGTTCAACTGTAAGTGTCATAAAAGTAACTCAGTCTACTTTATGCAGTCATAAAATAGATAGATATTTATTGGCTCACAAAACTGAAAAAGCCAACAGAGCTCAGGCATGGCTGAATTCAGGACTCACTCCATGTCATGAATCCCATTTCCTAGGTCTGTTTTGTCTTTCTTTGCTTTACTCTCTGCTGCAATCTCTGCATATGGTAGTCCCCAGCCACAAATTCAATAGAAAAATGTCTCTTTCCTGGAAGTTCTGCCAAAGTCTTCAAAGTTAAGGAAACATTCTGATTGTATTCACTTGCCCAATTAATATACATGCCTGGGAGTATTAGATAGGTGCACCAAAAACAATGTAGATTCTGTTTCCAGATGAGGAGGAGTAGATGCAGAGTTGAAAGGTGAAAAAAAAAATGTCCTTTTTAGTGCTCCAGTTTCCTTTCTTAGAAAAGTCTAACTACTGATTGATTGATTGATTTACCTATTTAGGGTTGGAGGTGCAGGTTTCATTGACAATCAGAAAGGGCAAGTTTGATTTTTCTGTCCATCCTAAAAGTAGCAACAAGCGTTTGCAAAAGACTGGTTCTTTGTTCAGTGCAGATTTGTATATGTCCCTCTTGTGTGCTTTTACAAAATAAATGGGCACCTTTAATGTCATCACAATGGGAAATGATTTGACTACAATCACATTGTGTCCGCTGAATTTTCCACTAAATGATCTATATGCCATTGTGAAGCCCCACGCAAACCTTTATTCCATTGTGGATTTTGTGTTGCATAGTGTTGAGAAATATTTTAAATGGTCTTTTTCCCCCTTTACTTTAAAGCTTGCTATAGAAGCTTGAATGTAAGAAAACTCCTCTTCAACCAGAACTGTAGAGTTGCTAGGGCCCCGCCATTATAATTGACAGCAGAGGTTCAGCAAAATTAGCTCTGAGGTTTGCATTATCAAATCTACCCAGATTTTCCAATCCACAAAACATCTATTCATGTGTATTAGAAAAAAAAAAAAAAGAGGTTACTAAATTTGTCAATTGACCTGCTAGACATGGCATAATATGTTGCCTAAAATAATACCATAAACTGTGAAAAAAGTGGAATTGTCAAATCACCTATAGTTTTTAATGGTTTTCTCTTTCATATGAACATTTCAATTTCAATTGCTGTCAGTTCCTCTAAATAAGAATCGATCTTTCTTCCTCTTCCCATTCCCATCATTCTGAGTGCTTTCCAGGGAAGTAACCAAATTAAATTAATCTCTGCAGCTTTGAGTTTGTATTTATTTATTTATTCTTTTCTAATTTGGTGAATATATTGCACTGACATTCCTTTTGTTAACAGTTCAATTTTCTTCTACCGTTCTAGATGAGTTGTCAATGATAAGCAAAGTAATATTTGAATTCCAGGAGGTTCTTTGTGAAGAAAAATGTAATATCCCAGACTGTCACAGTCAGTTTACTTTTTAAATGACAACAGTGTTGTTATACCTTTTAACTTGAATTTCCTGAGAAACTTCAAGCTGTAATAGTGTTAAACTTAGTAGTAAAGTCACCACATTCACAATTTCTTTGCTTGGAGGAAATGCATTCTCTCTACTTAATATTGTGAGTCATTAGCACTTTTAACTGTTGAGCCAAGCTCTTGATAGGAACTCTGTGAATAATTGTTTAATAAATAGTACTCTTTGCCCCAGCATTTTCTGGGGTAGAGAGGTGCTAGACATTGGGTTCCTAGTAGAGCTAGACTGTGATACCTAAACATGACCAGTAGGTGCCACTCTCCAACAGATGATGCCCCCTTTGCTCACTGACTATGACCATGCCAAGTTTACACTGCATAACCCTGTGGGAGGGTGTTGCTTTCACTTGATTTATGATATGAGCGGCTCCTCCTAGAATTGTGTTGCCAAACTCTGTTCTCATAGTTCAAGATTGAGTTGTGTAAATGAAATTATAAACCTACTTCATGGACAGTAATGGGACATTATAAAAGAAACCTCTATAAAACATGTGTAGTTCCCTTTCCTGTTTTTAAAAACTATTGTGGTCCTGAACAATTAAATGAAATACCTCCTTGTTTCTCAGAGTGTGATCTGTATCAGAATCACTTGAGATGCTTGTCATTGAAGGTTCCTGGACCCTACGCTGAGCCTACTTAGGCAGATTGTGTGTTTGTGTGTGTGTGTGTGTGTGTGTGGTGGGGGTGTTGATCACCAAGCTTCTCAGAGATTTTTTTGTAATATGAAATTTGAGAGCAACTGTTTTAAAAGATTACTGATGATTCTAAAGTATTAGCTCAGCATACATTTGGAAAAGTGGCTTTTCCATTAAAATGAGGGGAGTGCAAAAAGGAAAGAGTATGCATTTGAGTGTGAACTACTCTAGTGTGCACAGATAACTCTGACCCTCAATATTATCATCTTTAAATATCAAAAGCATGCACAGATAACTCTCACCCTCAATATTATCTTTAAATATCAATAGCAATATTCTTTACTATTACTAAAAGCTGTTTTACATTAACTATTACAATGTTATGCTTTAGAGTACAATCATGCTTTATTACACAGACATCACCCTTTCATCAACATTTATAATCTAAGACAATAGTCAGTGTTGAATATTTAGGACACATGTGAAGGACACAAATCAAATAAATTAAACACCTAAATTGTGTGTAAATGTTAAGACAACTTAAAGCTCTTAAGGATGTAAAATTTTCATTGAAAAATAAACTAATCATAATCTAGACTCCACCATACAAAAGGAATGAAGCAAGGGGTATTATATGTGTGATGCTCCTTTTAGAGTTTTAGGGAAGTAGTGTCCAGGATTTTAGCAAATCATATACATCTACACTTCAGAAGTAGAACCATTTCAGAAACAGAACATGTATGGATATGTTCATTCCTGCCCACAGAGTCAAGGCTGTTTCATGAAGACACATATAATTTCTGTTTCTCAGGGAAGTCGTTTATGAAACCCTCAAGCTATTTTGTTGCATTTCTGCTGCCAGCCAGGCAGGCCTACCCCAACTTCCTGGCCCACCTGTATCTGGTCTGGCCTGTGGGTTTAATCAACTTAGATGTGGCAACTCTTTTGGCTGTGAGTCATACCTTGAAAGTTAAATAATATTAAATTTTGGAGAGTTGGCCACATCCATTCACATAAGAACTTTCAAGGCTTTAATGTAATTATTTGGCACTTATGGGATACAAACACACACAGAGACACACATTTGACTAGACACATGATCTTTTTGCCTCTTCAGAATGATCAACTCAGGATCACCCAAGAAAGTGATACATTTCTTTTACCAGGCAATTATTGAACCTTAAGGGAAGAAGGCTAATATTCTTGGTATTTTTTTTATCATCCTCTTGCCTCCCAAGTGGCAACTGACTGTCAATATTTAGACTAGAGTGTTATTAAGAATATGAAATATTATTATAGAGCAGATTTTGTGAGAAATTTGAGCCATCACTTCAGTATGATACCAGACTCTCAATCATGTTGTAACATTAAAGTTCCATTTTTAACGTTGCCTAAGCCTGGAATTATGTTCAAAGTTAAAGGATAAAATGAGTTTTGAGAAAACGCATTCATTCATCCTTTTCGTATCTCCACCTCCGTCATACCCTGCCTACCTTTTTGACTGCTCATGGGAATTCGGTTGAAAATAAAAGACAGTGCATATGGATTCAGCTCTTGCCGTGTGCCCAAAACTTCCCCATATTTGATAATAATGGAAATAAGCACCACCTCTGCTGCTCAAACTAAGAAAGATTAATACAAATAAGCAGCAATTATGCAAGTGATATGGAGGTGAGACTGTAAAATGACATGAAGGTGTCTTTCTTTATCTTCTCAGACATGCAGAAATCATGGGTAATTTGAAATGACATTAACAAGTTAAGGCTTATTATTTGTTGTGAAAATGGTCACTTCCTAGACGACCAAAAAAGAAACAAAACAAAACAAAAAAGAAACTTATGAGAAAAGGCTGCTTTAGTCTTTTGATTACTTAATTTTTAAGAAAAGGGAGCTGGGCACAGTGGTTCACACCTGTAGTCGCAGCTACTCAGGAGGCTGAGGCAGGAAGATCCCTTGAGCCCAGGAGTTCAAGGTGGCAGTGAGCTATGATTGCACCACTGCACCCCAGCATGGTTGACAGAGCGAGACCCTGTCTGAAAAAAAAGGAGATTGTACTATCTTGGAGTTTGTTCAACCAAACAGTCATCACCTTCCCTTTGAAACAAATAATATCTGGCCTTAAAGAGTACCATTCCCCCATCAGTGTACTGGGGATTGGTTCCAGGAGCCCCATGTGTACTAAAACCCACACATACTCAAGTCTTGCAGTCGTCTGTGTAGAACCCATGTGTACAAAATGTCAGCATCAGCTCTTCTTAGCCACCAGTTTCACATCCCTCAAATACTGTGTTTTTCACTTGCGTTGGGTTGAAAACAAATCTGCATATAAATGGAGTAGTTTGGCTCAAGGATCAGTTGTACTATTCTCATAAGTTTAGGTTGTTTTTCACTTGTTTTGGGGTCTAGGTCTCTGTACAACAGCTAATGTACAATTAACTAATTATTATTGATATTGTAATTCAGAATTCGAATCCCAGTTAAGTCTGAGATCTTGGACAAATTGCCTAGCCTTTCTGAGCCTCAGGGGTTTTTTCCATATACAAAATAGGAATAATAGGGAGTGAGATGAGGTCATACCATGCTTGGTATCAGGCTTGGTACATAATAAACCCTCAATATGGGCTTTGCGGTAGATATTGTCATGTTAAATTTACAGGGAGTTTCGAATCTAGTAATTAATATGGGACTTGTATTCAGGTGGTTATAATTTAATACATGGTAAAGTTCAGAGGAAGGAGAGATCACTGTAACCCAAAATACTTAGAGGAGGATGTGTCAGTTCACCTGAGCTTTTAATAAAATGAGTAATATCTAAACAAGTCGGGGAGACTTTCTAGGTGGAGGAAATTGTACAAGCAGAACTGGAAAGGTGAGAAGGTACAAGGTATTGATGAGGCGCTCAGTGTGTGACTGCATTGTAGAATTCATGAAATGCAGTGACATAAGTCAAGACTGGGGAAAATGAAGTTGGTTATAGCTAGACTGATTATGTAAGACACAGAATGTCTTAGGTTCCAAAGTTTGGTCTCTAAGCCATGGAAAATAGATTTTCACTCTAATAATTTGGAGAGGTGCATCACTTCTTTGTTTGTGACCACCATACCCTCCCGTGAGTGACAGTACTACTCCCAAACAGCTTCATGATGGCAGACAGTATATGCCAGTGATCCAGTGGTTGAAGGTTCCTGATCAGCTGTGGACTTCTACATCACCTAGCCAGTCACACTTTCCACCACACCAATGTAGTCATCTAGTATCAGAAGCCATTATGTTTAAGGCTGAGTTAAAGGCTAACATGTTCTAAATTGGCTGTGGCTAATTATTTTGTAAACAGTGTCAGCCTAGGAAACTAACATTGGAATCTGACTGTAGTGCCTGTCAGCCAGCATTGGTGATGGTATCAAATACACATGACTCTTCATGCCTCAAGTCATTTACCAGGTACTTTTTTTAATCCATTTATGATTTGATAAGCTCAGACTAAAAGGTTGTGTAACTTTTTCTAGTTCTCGTAAACATTGTTGACATAGTAGGAAGATCAGTCTATCCCAGTTTCCCTTTTCCCCATGGAAAATTGGGAATTAGCACCAATACTTGCAAGACAGAGACTGTCAGAAGGGAATGGGCCCCTTCAAAATGGCTCATAGTTTTACCCAAATTAGAATTCAGAAGATGTTTTACTCACTGAGGACCAGAGCTAAGTAGGAGTCCTAAGCTTTTAAGTACTCAAGCATAAGAAAATGATTAAGTTATTAGGCTTCATAAATAAGATATCAAAAACTAAAGATAACAATGCAAAACCATTGGTTAGCATGTAGATATAACCAAAAGTAGATAAGGAGTTAGGAGCTTAGAAAAAACAGGCTGCTGACCTTCAAAGCTGGAATCTGGTCTCTGTCATGTCAGTCCCTCCTGATCCATACTGCTAGTGTATAGGGACCATTGTTTTGTTAGCAATTAACCGAGACAATGAGTGTGACCGCAGGTATGAGTACTAAGTTCTGTTAGAGCTAGAGCAATAAGCAAGAGAGCTAACTTTTACTAAAAAGTTCATTTTAGGGATGATAATCAGACTGGGATGATAATGGATGATGCCCAGGGCACCAAGGAATACCCAAATTCTGTTCTGGGGCCTGAGGAAGATATCTCAGCAACTAGAACATGGGAGGCATAGTAATACATCCCTTTTGGTTGTGACTTCCCCACAAATCCTGATGTGGAGAGTTCTAGTAATTAAGTGAATTCACAAAAAGCATTCTGCTTTTCAAAGCTGGTGGACATACTAGAACTACATCGGTTATAGTTACAGAAAACACAATTAAACAGTGGCTTAAACGTCTCATGGGATATAAAGCCCAGAGTATGTAGTGCAGGACTGACTCACAAATGCACAGTATCTTCAGTGCCACAGGCTCCTTCTATCTTTCTCCTCTGCCTTCCTTAGCATGTGGCTTTTACATTCCCATGGTTTCAGTTCAGCTTATCATATTTGCATGTCAAGTCAGAAGAGAGGGGTGAGACCCAAGAGCCAAAGGTGAGTGTCAGAAGAGTCTGCCCGCTTTCCAAAGGATTTTCGTGGAAGTCAACCTAACAACTTCACTTCAGTCTCTCATGCCAGAACTCAATCACATGGCTAGTTGCAAAGGACCCTGTGATGTGTACTTTCCATGATACTGCCCAGAAAGAAAAAAAAAAAAAAGAACTCTGCCCATAAGAAAGGAGAAAATAGATACTAAAGAAGCCAACAGCACCAATTGCCAATGTGAGTTAAGTCTGAATAACAGCAGAACAAAGTCAGCCCTGAGACTTACTGAGCCTGTGCTGTTGCTTCCCAAAACCCAATCTCAGATTCCATCATGATGCCATCTTATTCCAACTAGTGCCAGATACAGCAGAAGTTGGAACCAGAAACAGAAAGAGGAAGCACATGTATGCCTTTGTGTAAGTTTTCTATGCCTGCCTTATCAAGTTATCACAAATTGGGTAGCCTAAAGCAACAGAAATGTATTACCTCACAGTTCAGGAGGCCAGAAGTCCAAAGTCCATGTCTGGCCAGATCATCCTAAAACTTTTAGAAATAGCAAATCAAAGCCACATCCCCCAGATAGTCACACCAGTTGTGAGAGAATGATTAACAGCCAGGCCCCCTGTGCTTGTGGCTGGACCTTGTAGGGCTACACTGCCTCTGGAGGCTCTGAGGGAGAATCTGTCCCTTGCCTCTTCTAGTTCCAGACCCTGTTGGCCTTTCTTGGCTTGTGGCTATGTGTCTCTCTGTTCTGTCTTCACTTTGTCTTCTCTTCTATATGTTTGTGTTTTCTCTTCCTTAGTCTGTCTCAAACCTCTCTGTGTCTTTCCCCCACAGAGACACTTGTCATTGGATTTAGGGCTCATCAGGATAATCCAGGATGGTCTCATCATCTTAAGGTCTTTGACTTCATTGTATCAGCAAAGACACTTTTTCTAAGTAAAGGCACACTTGCAGGCTACAGGGATTAAGACATGGGCATAGCTTTTGGGGGTCACTATTCAACCCATTACATCCTTTGCTAAGCATTGAGTTTTGCCAGGTCACCCGAAACCTTTTAGAAATAGCAAGTCAAAGACACATCCCCCAGACTGTGTCACCATCTGTGAGAGAATGATTGACAGCTGGGTCCCCTTGGCTTGTGGCAGGACCATATTGGGTTGTTTTGAGGATTAGATGGACCTTGTACTTTATGTATTTATTTATTTATTTATTTTTTTTTTTTTTTATTTTATTTTTTTTTGAGGCGGTGTCTCGCTCTGTCGCCCGGACTGGAGTGCAGTGGCCGGATCTCAGCTCACTGCAAGCTCCGCCTCCCGGGTTCACGCCATTCTCCTGCCTCAGCCTCCCGAGCAGCTGGGACTACAGGCGCCCGCCACCTCGCCCAGCTAGTTTTTTGTATTTTTAGTAGAGACGGGGTTTCACCGTGTTAGCCAGGATGGTCTCGATCTCCTGACCTCGTGATCCGCCCGTCTCGGCCTCCCAAAGTGCTGGGATTACAGGCTTGAGCCACCGCGCCCGGCCATGTATTTATTAAAGAGAGCCTATCCATTATTACTGTGTTGTTTTTCCCTGGGCTTCTTTATGATGCCTGGCCTAGGAGAGGACGTCACAGAGAAGAGTTGGATGTGTTGCTGTGGGCTGAAGAAAATAGTGCAAAAGTTGTTTGCAGTTGACCTTTTCTTCCCACTAAACTGTGGTTTCAGGATATAGGTGACAGTGAGTATGAATTTCATAATATGCTGGCAGGAAAAGAGGGAAGAGTAAGGGAATAGGGGATGCCTGATTTAAAGGAAGCAGGAAATAGGAGTAGGGCAAGGAAGTCGTGTGACACAGATTATTACTAGGGGGTGGTTAATCTACAAGACTGTTACAAAATTTAGCCTGTGAGATACCCCAAAAAGAGTTTAAATAAGCAGGTTTGAGGTATGACCCCTACTCAATATGACTGATTTGTAAAATGAGTGTTCTTGTGCCCCTCAGACTCTGCAAAATCACCTCTGGCAACCGTTTTGTGATGGGATTAATTTTTCTTTTAGTTCTCCTTTGAGTGTTTAACTGGATTTCGACTGCACAGAGAAAGGGGCGGTGGTTCTAACAGAGGATTGACAGAGAGAATGAGAGAGGAAGAGCCCAAGGAGGGAGATGGCAGCGGAGTTGTAATTCCTTCTCCTGACTCCAGGTGGCGCTTGGTTTCTGACCAAGGTTTAGCCTCAAAACACTTTCTCAATTTCCGTAGAAAGGATGAAAGGCAACGTAATCCTGAAGCAAGTGGCCACCTATCTGTGGATTCTTTATGCTTTCGGGACACATTTCAGCCTCACTTGAAGTTTTCTAGAGGGTCAGAAGGGCTTAGTGGGATGAACCTTAGAAGTGCTCTTGCCCGTGAAAAGGGATCCCTGAGCACTGTTCAACTCTGTGAATGTTTGTTAAGTGAATGGATGACTCTAATGCCTTTCCATTAAAAAACCTGCCCCATTAAAGACCCATTCCCAGCCCCAGAAATAATCACTTAAGTTTCTTAATTTCTCTTCCTAATGCACTACCGGTAGGAGAGCTCATTTTCTAGAATTAAACCAAACTGCAGTGCATGATACATTTCCTTTTACTTGCAAGAAATCCCTACAGACGGCATTAATGGATTTATTTTAAATTGCTGTTTGTAAACTCCAAATAATTATATGAAATTGTTTTTTAATGTTTGCATAATTTTTTCATCATTAAAAGCCACCAAGCTCTTTAATATTGAGGCAGAATCAACCATCGAACATAAAAAATGGTTACCTTGATGTTTTTAATATCTCTGCCTCACATACACAGACATTCTTTGCTCTGCATGGTTATTTATAGTGCTTGTCACATTAGTGGCTTTTTCTGGCAAATGTATTATTTTGGCGTGAACTTCCATAAGAGGGGAAGAAATCCTTATCCTGAAATTTCCTGGAAGCCAAGCCTAGGTACTTGGCTGCCATAGACAATTGGACAAAGGTACTATTCTCATTTTATCATTTGAGAGAGCCTTGCTACACTTAGCCATTCCTCCCATTTTCAAAATCATCCTCTGCATAGGCTATAGCTCAGTGCTGCAAAAGCCTACAAAATCTACTTATTAGGATCAAGGCATGGTTTTAAGATGTTTTCTTCAAAATTATAGCAGTGGCTAAAGAGTTCAACAGATGTTTGCTTTGAATTTAATTTTACATTTTTATTCATTGAAAAATGTAATGAAAATGTGCTCTTCAATATATTCCAGGGTTGAATCCACTGGAGACCATTAGTGCTTTAACTTGCCCTGACTTTTACACAGTTATTAGAAAAAAGATTTTCCTGTCATTTCTATTTCATTAACACCTAACCTAAGATTGTAAGACCGGCTGGCAAATAGTTGTAAATGATTTTTTGTTTTTTGTCTCTGTGAATTAAGACATTCATCAGAGAAACAACATGCAGAAATAAACTACTAATGCTGATAATATGCATTTGTCTAACATAACCTGTGATTTCAAATTTTGTATTCATCAAAACAGTCTCACTGTTCTTATGAATTGATTGGTTTTAATAATAAAAAGACGTTACAAGTTCAAATTTCTATTTATATGTTGAACCTAAAAGATTGCTTCTCTCTGTTATAATATAGTCCCTGGAAGATATAGTTTTAAAATAGCCTCCGAACAAGTACACTAACAAACAGTTAAAAATGTAATCTTAGTACAGAAAGTGAGGTCTGTACACCAGCAGCTTGGAAGCTTGTTAGAAATATACAAGCTTGGCTCCCACCCTAGCACTACTGAATCAGAATCTGCATTTTAACAGAATCTCAGGTAATCTGTATGCATATTAAAGTTTGAGAAGCACTGCGCTGCAGTAAACAATAGAAGTCTCTGCTAATATACTTGTAGTCTATGGGAGTCACCCATCATCATATGTGATCACATATGGTGAAGGTGCTTTCCAAATGCCACTCAGAGGGCTGATGTCCAAGCTGGAGAGATTCCGAGACCACATCCACAAAATAATGATGTTAATAGGTCTCTTGGAGATGAGACATTTTTAAAAATTTTCTAATTAATTTATTTTTTAGTTGACAAAATTTGTATATATTTATGGAATACAGTATAATGTTTTGAAATATATACACATTATGGAATGGCTAAATCAAGCTAATTAACATATGTATTACATCACAGACTTATTTCCTGTGATGAGAACAAATAAAATCTATCTGAGTTTGTATATATTTTAGAAGGCTTCCCAGGCAATTGTTATGAACATCTAGTTTTGTGGAAAGCAAGAATTGAGAGAATAAAGCAAGATATTGGGATATAAAACTGACAGTTTTTAAAGTTTTGGTGAAGAGAGAATAGGTAAAGGGAAGGTTCACACTGAGTAAAACAGCTCATGCTAGATTGGCTTGCAAATACCCAGTGCTAGTCAGGGGCCATATGAAGACAAGAGAAAATGGAAATGACAGAAAAAAGTGACTAGAGAGGCATCCCTCCATTCCACATCTACATCTTCCACACAGACCACCATGCCAGGCATTGCTGGACAATGAGGTGAGTACCCAGACCCTCTGTCCTCTTACACTCTCTAATGTACTAGAGGAGACCAGAATGTCAACAACTCTAATCCAAGCAAGAACTAAATACATATAAATACAAGGTAAAATAACTGTATTCTGATCATAGATGAAGGAACAATTGATTATTTATTTATTTATTTATTTATTTATTTATTTATTTGAGACAGAGTCTCCTTCTATCGCCCAGGCTGGAGTGCAGTGGTGCAATCTCGGCTCACTGCAACCTCCACCTCCTGGGTTCAAGCGATTCTTCTACCTCAGCTTCCTGAGTAGCTGGGAGTACAGGCATCTGCCACCATGTCCAGCTAATTTTTGTATTTTTGGTAGAGATGGGGTTTTGATATGTTAGCCGAGCTGGCCTTGAACTCCTGACCTCAGGTAATCTGCTTGCCTCAGCCTTCCAAAGTGCTGGGATTGCGGGCGTGAGCTGCTGCGTCTGGCAGGAGCAATTGATTTTGATTAAAAGAATCATGAATGGCTTCACAGAAAGGAACCCATGTCTCTATGTCCTAGGCATGGTTCTAATCACATTTGAGAACAATCGATGTGGAAAGAAAAGATGGAAGAGGAGATTCAAGAACAAGTGCAGGCCGGGCACAGTGGCTTACGCCTGTAATCCCAGCACTTTGGGAGGCCAAGGCGGGTGGCTAACCTTAGGTCGGGAGTTTGAGACCAGTCTGACCAACATGGAGAAACCCCATCTCCACTAAAAATACAAAATTAGCCAGGCGAGGTGGCGCATGCCTGTAATCCCAGCTACTCAGGAGGCTGAGGCAGGAGAATTGCTTGAACCCAGGAGGCAGAGGTTGCAGTGAGCCAAGATCGCGCCATTGCTCTCCAGCCTGGGCGACAAGAGTGAAACTCTGTCTCAAAAGAAAAAAAAAACAAGTGCAAAACTCAGAGGCATGTATCCTGGGGAACAGATCAACATATTATTGCATGTGGGGGGACCATAAAAGGGCACTTTGTTGTCCCGGCATAGAGGACCATGAAGCCATATTAAGGACAGTCTTCTGTAGATGTTGGCTACCCCTGACTAAGAAGTTGAGGAAGTGAGCATTAATTTTTTTCATTACTCAAGGAAAGAGATCCTTGAAGCTCTTGGCCTTCAACTTGGTAATCTTGGAGTCTATGGCCAAGATTTATAAATTATGTGTGCTTTATCCACACTGGCTTTTCATTTTTAGCAGCCTCCAGTTTCCCAAATTTTTTCTCTAGCCCTGGCTGACTGTGTTCTCCTTGAACACATAGATACGTGAAACTATTCTGAAAGCCTACACTTGCTCTAGAAATGTAAACCAGTATTAAACAATATCTGCTTCACTGAAGCTGCAGATCCACTCTCTGAGATAGGCAGAAGAGATATTATTACCATGTAACTTTGGCTTGAGGACGTTACATGACGTTGTGAGCATGTGGCTAATAAGTCTTGGAGCTGGAAATAGGTCGGGTTAATTGTCCTTGCCACAATTTTTTCACTTCCTCTTATTCTTTCCAGTAAATCACTGTTGTAATCATTAGCTCTAGGTAACAATATTTGCTCCTTTTCTCCTTCTGGGCTTGTAGAAAACTGAACTTTCTGTTCAGTCTGGTTGGGTGGTTATGGCAAATGAGATATGATGTGCGTCACACTCAGGCTGGAGCAGTCAATTACCAGTTTGAGACCAAGTACCCCCTTTCTCTATTTGTGTTCATTATGGAAGCCCATGTTAGCATGAGCCTCTGGCAGTCTAAGTCCCCAAGTAACTATGGCAAGTTGAGCCTCTATACTGGACATGTAGTGTCAGCAGGAAGTAAACTTGTGTTAAGTCATACAGATGTGAGGGTTGTTCATTACTGCAGTAGAACCTAGCCTATTCTGACAGATAATAGCCTCTATCAAATTTCTATCTAGATAAGCCAGCATGTATTCACTGGAGAGTGCAGGAGGTGTAAAGTGAACTTGGTGGGGAGGTAAAGCATATATGGAAAATACTTCATAGCACGAGACACTATACTGTCTGAGGAAAGGTTCTGCATTTTGACCATCCTCTAGTTCTGTCTACCATTTCTGTGATATATGTCACACCTAATAGGTGCCATGTCTGTATTTGTTGAGTGAATGAATAAACATATACTTTTATGTTAACGTGAACTCTGTATGTTCTTTCCATCAAGACATATCTCGGCAATAACATGTTTCCTAATCATTTCTATTAATTTTCATATTTTTTATGCTATACACCATAAGCCATGAACATTCTAGATGTGAACACTGATCTTTTCCGGGAATTTAGTTTGGGTAAAGTATATCTGCATTATTATTAAACAGCTAGCATCATAGATTTTAGAGGAAGGAGAAGGGGGTGCAGTCGTGACGTTGTTAGAAATTCAGAGCAGTGATTTCCCATTCTGATTTGATGATAGGCCTGGAGCTATCCACATGCCTCTAGCAGTGTTGCAAGGTAATAAATGCTACAGGCATAACATGCCAACAAGCAGATCTTAAATAAAATATATTCGTGTATATTAAGTTTTTTATTTTATAGTTCATTGCAAACACAATCTCATTCTTCTCTATATTTTTTATACCATAATAATGGACCTGTCTTCAAGGGAACAACGTCTCGTTGTGTACACAGGACCCTTAAACAGAGACTGTTTCTGTGACTCGGCCGTCATGGAAAGGATTAAATGGGTTGCAAAACACCATGTTTAAAAATGAAGGTAAATTTGTCTCCGCTGGAATCAGAAGCCAGCTGGGCCTAAGAATGGTGTCTATGTCTACGTAGTATATCCTGATATAACACATGCCTTGCCTTGTTTCAGTTCGTTAATTATCTGCTTCCTGTTCTTCTGTTTAATTAGTCCTGTGTTGTTTCATTCTTTCCACTTCCTGACTTTCTTCCTTTCTTTCATATTCTCCATCTGTTTCTGCCTTTGAAAATTTCATTTTGGTTTTTAAGTTTAATTGATGTCTCCTCTGACATTTCAGATTTCATTAGCATTTCTTACCAGATTTGTTACTTTCCGTTTAGCCATTTTTACATGTCTGAAAACTTCTAAATCCCTGATTAAGTGTATTCATCCTCAAAATGGCATCTTTTTAAAAAAAGTAAATAAATGTTCTCAAATGCTGGTGTTCTTTTTTTTTTTTTTTTTTTTCCCCTGCAACTGTTACTTTAGATTCCAGGGGTACATGTGCAGGTATGTTACATTGGTAAATTGTGTGTCACTGGGGTTTGGTGTACAAATGACTTTGTCACCCAGGTAGTGAGCGTAGTACCCTATAGGTAACCTCCCCGTCCTCCCATACTCCCCTGTCAAGTCAACCCTAGTGTCTGTTGTTCCAATCTTTGTATCCATGTGTACTCAACGTTTAGCTCCCACTTATAAGTGAGAACATGAGGCATTTGGTTTTCTATTCCTGCATTAATTCGCCTAGGATAATGACCTGAAACTGCATTCATGTTACTGCAAAGAACATTATTTCATTTTTTATGGCTGCATAGTATTCTATGGTGTATATGTACCACATTTTCTTTATCCAGTCCACCATTGATGGGCATCTAGGTTGATTCCTTGTCTTTCTTTTCTGTTGTGAATAGTGCTGTGATGCACATATGGGTGCATGTGTCTTTTTGGTAGAATGATTTATATTATTTTGCGTACACACCCAACAATGGGATTGCTGGGTCCTATGGTAGTTCTGTTCATATGTTCTTTCAGAAATCTCCAGATTGCTTTCTACAGCAGCTGAACTAATTTACATTCCCACCAGCAGTGTGTAAGTGCTCCCTTTTCTCCGCAATGTCACCAACATCTGTTATTTTTTGACTTTTTAGTAATAGCCATTCTGATTAGTGTGAGATGTTATCTCATTGTTTTGATTTACATTTCTCTAATGATTAGTGATGTTGAACATGTTTTCATATGCTTGTTGGCTATGTATATCTTCTTTTGAGAAGTGTGTGTTCATGTCCTCTGCCCATTTTTTTAAATGGGGTCATTTGTTTTTTGGCTTCTAAATTTGTTTAAGTTCCTTATAAACTCTGGATATTACACTTCTGTCAGATGCATAGTTTGCAGTATTTTCTCCCACTCTGTAGGTTGTCTGTTTGCTCTGTTGATTGTTTATTTTGCTGTGCAGAAGATCTAAAATTAGGTCCCACTTGTCAGTTTTTGTTTTTGTTGCAATTGCTTTTGGAGACTTTGTCATGAAATCTTTGCCAAGGTCTATGTCCAGAATGGTGTTTTCCAGGTTTTCTTCTAGGGTTTTTATAGTTTTAGGTTTTATATTTATGCCTTTAATCTATCTTTAGTTGATTTCTGTATGTGATGAAAGAAGGGTTCCAGTTTCAATCTTTGGCATATGGCTATCCAGTTACCTCAGCACCATTTATTGAATAGGGAGTCCTTTCTCCATTGCTTTTTATTGTTGACTTTGTCAAAGATTAGATGGTTACAGGTAAGCACCTTTATTTCTGGGTTCTCTAACATGTTCCATTGGTCTCTGTGTCTGTTTTTATGCCAGTACCACGCTATTTTGGTTTCTGTAGCCTTGTAGTATAGTTTGAAGTCAGGTAGTGTGATGCCTTCAGCTTTGTTCTTTTTGTTTAGGATTGCTTTAGCTACTTAGGCTATTATAGGTTATTATTTCGTTCCATATGAATTTTAGAATAGTTTTTTTCTAATTCTGTGAAAAATGACATTGGTAGTTTGATAGGAATATCATTGAATCTGTAAATTGCCTTAGGCAGTGGGGCCATTTTAATATAGAGATTATTCCTATCCATGAGCATGGAATGTTTTTCCATTTGTTTGGGTCGTCTCTGATTTCTTTCAGCAGTGTTTTGTCATTCTCCTTGAGAAACTAGGAGGAGTCAAGACATTTAATGATTAATCAGTAATAAGCAGTGATTAACCAGGTGAATAAGAGAAAGGTGTTTGGGACTGAGGGAGCACTATGTACAGAGGCACGATGTCCTTGATTGATTAATTCGGCAAATATTTTTGGTAAGTATTCCAGTGAAAACACTAGGGAATGCCCTTATGGACTCCATGCTCCAAACATGTAACAGCATTGAATGTAATTTCATGAAATGCATGACATATTTAGCACATAGCTACTGCTGGTGTTTGTAAAGTGAAGACAGGTGAAGCTGTTATATATGTTTTCCTATTGCTGCTATAACAAATTGCCACACACATAGTGGCTGAAAACAACACAAATTTATATCTTACGGTTACAGACATCAGAAGTCCAAAATGGGTCTTATAGACTAAAATCAAGGGGTTGAGAAGGCTACACTCCTTCTAGAGGCTCTGGAGAAAAATTGACTGCTTTGTCTCTTCCAGCTGCTGAAAGACACTTCTATTATTTGGCTTCTGGCCCCTTCCACATCTTCAAAGCCAGCAACATGGGATCTTCAGATCTCTCCTGCTCTGACACTCCTGTCTCCTTCTTATAAGGACCCTTGTGCTCATGTTACCAAGCAATCAGCGAGCTCACTGCCCAATACACATAGAGGCCAATACGATACCATGGCACCAGCTTTTGAGAAGAGAAAAGCTTTATTGTGAGTAGTTGGCAAGGACACAGGAGAAAATACTCAAATCCATCTCCTTGAGCTGAGGGCTAGGGTTGATTTTATTATAGGCATAGGGCAGTGAGGCATGATCTGACTGGTTCCTGCCGTCGGGTGATGCCAGGATTTGGTCTGATTAGATCCTGAATCCTGCCAGGTGGTGTCCACCTCCTATTTCAGTCCTTCCTCCTTGGTCTGAGTGTTCCACCCAACGTTGCACACCTGGTTTCTCTGGGCATGTTCAGGTTATGTGACCTTCAACTTGTGGGTCTGTGGCAACTGAAAGCAATTCACTATTTAAGAGATGAACCAGAATGATCTGGCGCAGCTATGGTCATATTGGACATGCACAAATAATCCAGGATAATCATGCTTCCACCTTGATCACATTTGCAAAGTCCTTATTGCTCTGGAAGGCAACACATTAATAGATTTTAAGGAATAGAACCTGGATATTTTTGAGAGACTGTTATTCTGCCTATCACAGCTATAAAGAGGGGTAGAGGCAGACAATGAGCTTCCTTTCATTTATGAGGACCTGGGCTTTATTTAAGAGAATCATGAAAAATGAGCAGAAGCAAAAGTAGGCCAGAAAAAGGAAAGAATGTTGAGAGTTTTGTGCTGATGAGAGCTGATGAGGTCTGAGTAAGGCAGTATTCAGTAGAGGTAATTGACTTGAGAGAAATTTAGCATATACAGCACTTGGCAATTAACTGGATAAGTGGATGAAGAAGAGGGAGAATTCAAGGGTGACCCTGAAGTTTTTCACTTGGTCAGCTGGGAATAAAGTGTTCTTAATTTTTGGCTTAAAATAATGTTTTCTGAACTGTTTTGGTGTCAGCATAAATATTCATGCAAGTACAACATTAATTGTATTGACTTCTAACAAATCACTGGTTTTAGGCCATCCAGCTGGTTATTCATATTCTTTGTTTCATATTTTTCTTTCCTCTGTTGTAGGCTATTGTTTAATATACTGGATATGTAGCAGACAGAGATGCCTTCTCCAGTAAATTGCATTTTAGTGTAGTATCTTTGATTGGAGATTTTAAGGTATGATAATGCTTGACACACGTCACTTTTTCTGGCTCTTAATACATTAAGGGAAGTAATTTCTATAGGTACTTGTTTTATGTGAATAAATCAATTTGTCTAATCTAACAGTAGAATATTAGCTTTCATATGTGGTTTCTATATCATAATTTGAACATACTAAGATCTGAAAAGCCCACCAGAATCAGTTAATTCAGAACATTTTTCAAGTTCCCTCTTTATGTCCCGTATCATTTTACATACTTTTGTTGGGTAAGAAAGAAGTTTGTTTCTCTTCTTAAATAACTGAGGGATATACTGGGCCCACTGTAGTAATACAAGTGACATAGCTGAAGAGAGATACAAAAACTATTAGTCATCTATGAATAGATGTGAAAACAGCAGAGAGAGCATGGCAGCAAATGGAGATAGCATGAGCCAAGAAACGGCCTGTTCAAATGAGTGAATCCCCCCATCACTACCATATCGAGTAACTTTTATCCCTTCTAACTTAATTTAAATATTTATTAAATTCTTATGTTAAACACTTTATTTGTACAGCCTGAGAAGAATATGTGCAATGCATGTATCTGTCAAATAACTTGTATTCAGCATATATAAAGAAGTCATACAAATCAATTTTTTAAAAGTAGAAACAACCCTTTTTTTTCAACTGGCAAAGATTCAAACAGACACTTCTAAAAAGAAGGTATTGAAATGGCCAATAGGTGTATGAAAATGTGCTCAACGTTATTAGTCCCCAGGAAAATATAAATCAGAATCACAGTGAAATACTACTTGATACAAACTAGTATGACTTAAAACTTAAAAAAAAAAAAAAAAAAAAAAAGGAAACACCAGTATCAGTGATGTGGAGCAACCAGAACTTCATACAATGTGAGTGAGAATGTAAAATGATACAACCACTTTGGAAAACTTGGCAATTCCTCAAACTTAAACACACAGTAAATCGAACTTAAATAGATACTTGCCAAGTGACTCAGTGATTCTCCCACTAAGTATTTCCAAGAGAAATAAAAACATCCACACAAAGACTTGTACATGAATATTCACAGCAACTTTCCTCATGATGCTCCCAAAATGTAAACAACTCATATCTATCGATAAGAGAAAGGATCAACAAATTGTGGTGTATTTATACAATGGGCTTCTCTACAGCTTAAAAGAGAAAAGATTAGTTATATACACAACAACATGATTGATTCTCATACACATTGTGTTGAGTGAAGGAAGCCAGACACATGCATGTATTTACTGCATGATTCCATTTATATGATGTGCAAAAATAAGCAAAGCCACTCTATAATGATAGAAAATAAAATAGAAGTTACTATGAGGGGTAGGGATTGATTAGAAGAAATAAGACAACTCCTCAGGGGGATGGAGATGTTTTATGTTTGATTAGGGTATTGGTTGCATAGAAGAAAACACTTAAGATCTATGCGTTTTACTCTAGGTAAATTTTACCTAAAAATAAAAATACTGTGTGAGATAACCAAGAATGCAATGATGAATAAAATAGATGAAGTGCCTGCTTCCATGAAATTTTTAGTTGAATGGGTAAGAAAGTCATTAAATAAGAAATCCCTCGTGGCATGAGTCTTATGATGCCACACATGCATAAAGCAAGGGGAAACACCTGAGGGATGTTAGACCTCCTGAGAGAGGTGGCATTTAAGCAGATTGTTTCAAGATGAGGAAGAATGACTTAGATGAAAGAGCAAAGAGGGGGAAAGTTTCCTAAGGATTTGGAAACTGAGAAAGAACTCACTTTCTTCAAGGAGTTGAAGAAGTCCAGTATAACTGGAGCACAGGGAAGCCTGGGAAGAATGACAGAGATGATGCATTGGACAGATGGACAGGTGCCAATCTGGGAATAGTCATGTTCATTCCATTAAAAGCTTTATATTTTTCCCCGGGGCAATGGGAAGACAGTGTTTGGTTTTACTTTGTAGAATTATATAACTGGTATAGCAGAGCTTGCCAGTATTCCATCAGGGTTCTTTTTTTTCCTTCTTTAATTGTAATAAAATTTTTAGCTGGACATAGCAACCCAAAGAAAAGGCTTCATTTCCCAGCCTAACTTGCAGCTCTATGTAACCATGCAGATAAACTCTGGCCAAGAGGATGCAGATGAAAGTGTTCTTTGGCAATTTCTGGAGGCCTTCTCTAGGAGAGAACTGGTGTATGCCCATTTTCTTCTTTATTTGCTGCTTCTTCCTGCTTCCAGAAACTTAGATGTGGCCTTGGGCCTTGAAGATGCTGGTCACACCTGAGGTCAGTTCCTTTGGACTTCATGGAAAGGAAATGACATGGTATTCCTGAGATCCGAGAGGGAGAAAGAGAAGAGAAGAGAAAATTACCTTTGGATTTTTTTGTTGTTGTTGTTACTCTTAGCTGAACCTAATACTAACTAACATGGTCAGATTTGCATTTTTAAATGACTATCCTGGCTTTATCATTATCCCTGAACACAAAAACCTTATTCACATTTCCATGATATTTTGCTTTCTCTTTTCTTTGTCATTAGGGATGAAGATGATAAAAATGAAGCAATCCTTTATCAACAGGAATAACACTTGGTAGTTTTCACTTTCAGTTCCTGCTAGTGGCTGGTTTGAAGTATAGGAAAATGATAGGCATGACCTACTGTTATAAACTAATTGCCAACAACATGGGAACTACATCTCAATAAATAGGTTCCCTCCCTTTTAACTTGTATTGAGAAAAATTGATTAGCATCTTAAATAGGAAAATTACGTGACTCTCATATCTAAACAGCTGAAAAATGTTAACTTATGTTAATGATTTGCTACATCAACGTATCAGACTTCTTATTTTTTTAATGCTGTGATAGTAAGAATTTAACAAATTTTACTCAATAAAGACCTTTCCTATCTGCCTTTTTCTATAGGCAGGGGCTGTGCAGGGAAGTGGTATGTAAAGAGGAACATTCCTCCCTCATATTAATCTGAATTTTCTAGGATGTTTCAGGAGAGCAGAGCTGCTTCCTTTCCTTTTTTATACCCCCCACCCCAGAGTCCACCAGGATCTCAATATCCTAGTAATAACGAATAATTTGTGTAGTTGTTTTGAACAATTAAATCATGCTACTCCCTTTCAGTTAAACAAAAGGAAAAGCCAACATAAGAAACACAATAAAACAGAAGCCATTATAACAACTGGGCTTAGAACAGAAGGACATTATGAGCTAAAAATGTTTTAAATTAGTTTTTAATGTGAAAATTGGAGGCATTATAAATCCATCACATGAACAGGTTGTAATTTCCAGTCGACATAAAAACATCCTGATAGGAAGGATTTTAAAGCACCGGAACAGGCTACTGAAAGAAATTTATCAAGGTGGTTTCTCTAGAGATCTTTAAAGGGGGAAGGAAGCTTATCTATTTTAGTTTGTTTAGAGGAAACTTAGGAGGAGACTGGAGGCTGAAATTCTTGGCCTTTGAAGATTCCTTCTACTAGAATGTTTTTAAAGTTGCTTACAAAGGGAATAACTTCATGACTTCAGATTAGGCAAAAATTCCTGAAACCAAGCACAGAAATGACTAACCACAAGAAAAAATGATAAAGTAGATGTATTAAAATTAAAAGCTTCTGATCATCAGAAAACATGACAGAATAAAAAGGCAAGCCACAGGCTAGCGGAAGATATTTGCAATATATAAATCCAGCAAAGACTTATATCCAGAGTATATAAAGAAGTTCTATAAATCAGTGAGAAAAAATACAAACCTCCCAATTAAGAATGGTCAAAAGATTTGAACAGGCACTTCACAAAAGGGGGGTATGGAAATGGCCAATAAACACATAATCGTTACTTGTCACAGAAAAGCAAATTAAAAACATAAAGAGATACCACAACCTCCTCACCAGAATGTCTGTATGGAAACAAATGCCAATACCAGGGTTTGACCAGAACCAACTGGAACTTATGCACATTTTTGCTGAAGTGTAAACTGGTACAACCTCTTCAGAAAACTGTTTGACAAGGTTTTGGTTTTTGTTTTTATACAGTTAAACACTTATCTTATGACTAAGCATTCTGCTCCTAGGTATTTACCCAAGAGAAATGAAAGTGTATCCAAAGACTTGTACAAGAATGTCACAGTAGCTTTACTCAAAATAGCTACAAACTAGAAACAACACAGGTGTCCATCAATAGAAGGGAGGAAAAAACTAAAACCAACTTTGGTGTAGTCTTTGCACAGTAAGAATGAATTACTCGTGCATGTAACGATATGGATGTTGTGCAGAACAAAAGGAGCCAGACACAGAAAAGTTTATACTGTATCATCACATTTTTGTAAGATTCAACAGAAGGCAAAAACTAAGAGAGGTACCAGAATGGCAGTTACCCTGGAAATGGGGGTTGGTGGGAGGGGATTGGGTGCCAAGAAACATGAGAGGAAACCTGGCATGATGGAAATTCCCAAGGTCTTGATGGAGGTTGTGATTGCATGGTATATACATACGCAAAGTATTATTGCACTGTACGTTTAAAGATTAGTGTACCTTCCGGTTTTCATACCTCAAAAAAGTAAAAGCAATAATAAATTAAAATAAATTGTATATGGTGGTTCTGAGTCTCTTTGGAGTTTTGTCCAGTATTTCCATTAGACATACTCTGTAAAATATTTTTCTTTGAGCACTTCAGATGATGCACCTTGTCATTTAAAAAAAAAAATAAAATTAATGAATGGGTGGGGTACACACAATACATGTCTTATTAACTGTGTCCCAAAGAACAAAATGTGTTTGGGGTAAGGCTCATCATTATTGGTAATGATTATAAACCCACATTTGATAGTCTTGTTTTTTTTTTTTTTTTTTTTTACTTTTCTGTACTAACTGGGTGTCTGAGAATCCATAGACCTGCTTCCACATACTTATGGAAGTAAGCATACTTCCATTTAAATTCACCAGCTGTGTGTCGAACTGCACAGTGCATAAGTTGCTGTTGTGAACAATGGATTATATTAAGTATATGTCACTGGTGAAATTAATCAGATTGCAGGAATTGAAAATCATAGTGAATTTTGTCGGTCTGTCTTTCAAGTTATGAAGTCATGATTTATCCAGCCATGCTGGACCATATTGTGATAGAGAGAAAAGTAGACCTAGAATAGAAAGGATTGAGGTCAAATCCCAATTCTGTCATGCATTATCTCTGAGCAAGTTACTTTTCATCCCTGAGTTCCACTTTCCTTTTCTCTAAAAAGTGACCAATAATCCCTAACTCAAGACATCATTTGGGAAACTGAAACAAAAGAATATTTGTGAAAGCAGTTAGCACAAAGCATAATAGTTATTAGGTTAAAGGGTCAATAAAACTGCAGTCCTTCTTTTCAGTCCTTTCAGAAGCAACATGAGGCATCCAGATGTGGATTTCTTCTTTTTGCTAAACCACTATGTTATTGGCCACTCTCAGTCTAAGTAGCAGAAGCCTGGACTGGTTTAAACCTTATATGACTAGGGGAACTCTGAAATAACAAAGGTATCTGATGTACATTGGGTGTGGTCTGGCTTGTCTTCCAGCCCCTCCTGGTCCTGGTCTTAGTGTGCCTTCCCCTGAACTCCTTTCATAGCTTATAGTCTTTTAAACTGAATACATTTCCCAGGGGAGCTGAGTGCTCAAGTCTTATATTATGTGCCACATATAACACGATTGTATAAAATTGCTGGAAAACAACAACAAAAGCCTATAGCCACTGACACCCTAAGGTGGTGGAATGGGCTGTCTTGGTGGGAAAGCTAAAGTGTCCCAGCCCCACCCTAGGTCCTTTACCAATACTTGTGCTGGAGATTCTGTTTGCCCCACCTAAAGCCACTGTGCACCCATCTTTGCCCTACTTGGACCCTGGTAAGACCATGTCACCCACACTCCCCTGCCCTCTGACTTCCTATTGGGAAACACCAGCATGGGCAGGAGGAGAAAGAGTTTGGAATATTTATTTCCCTTACTCTACCTCTGTTGGGCTGGGGTTTGACAGTGGCTGTGTTCTGCTACCTGTGGCCATGGGTCCTGTTGGAGGGCACCTCTGCTCCAGCCATGCCTCTCTCAGAGCCCTGCTCTTCGGGCCTAGATGGGCTGTCTGCCTCCCACCATTGCTAGCACAGAAGTGCTTCACCTCCCCTTGTTGCTTTCCTTAAACCTCACTGTACCTTGGTCAATACTACCTACTGTATTAATTTTTTACATTGCTATAGAAAATTACCACAAATTCTGTTGCTTAAAGCAACACCAATTTGTTATATTATAGTTCTTTGTGCGCAAGTCCAACGTGGGTCTCCTTGGGCTAAAATCAAGGTGTCAGCAGGGCCACTGGAAGGAATCTGTTCTCTTGCCTTTCCTTGTTTCTAGAGAATGCCTGCATTCCTTGGCTCCTGGCTCCTCTTCTGTCTTCAAAGCCAGCAATAGCAGGTTAAGCCTTCACGTCACAGCTCTCTGACCCCATCTTTTGCTACTCTTTCTCTTTTTTATCTTTTTTTCTTTTTTGACAGATTCTCGCTCTGTCACCCAGGCTGGAGTGCAGTGGCACGATCTCGGCTCACTGCAAGCTCTACCTCCTGGGTTCATGCCATTCTCCTGCCTCAGCCGCCCAAGTAGCTGAGACTACAGGCGTCTGCCGCCACAACTGGCTAATTTTTTTGTATTTTTAAGTAGAGACGGAGTTTCACCGTGTTAGCCAGGATGATCTTTATCTCCTGACCTCATGATCCACCTGCTTCAGCCTCCCAAAGTGCTGGGATTACAGGCGTGAGCCACCGTGCCCGGGCTACTCTCTTCTTTTAAGTTTGAGCCTCCCCCGTAACAGGAGAACTTCTTCATCTTGAGGTACATGAGAATTTCATGAAGGCAGTTAACAGAACGGCCCCCCAAAATGTTCATATCCTTAACCCTCTAACCTGGGAATCTTAATCATGCCAGCAAAATTCCTTTTGCCATACAAAGTAGCATTCCCAGGTTAGAGGGTTAAGGATATGAACATTTTGGGGGGCCGTTCTGTTAACTGCCTTCATGAAATTCTCGTGTACGTCATTGTGCCATCTGCTTCCTGCCAGGACCGTGATTGATACAACATTGTTCGATTCCATCCCACAGGGACTCTGTGATATGTGTTGTTTCACACATGAGGAAATTGAGGATAAAAACCAGTCCATTGTGTTTGGATTTACCAGTATTGAGTAATTGTAGTGATTTGGTTAGTTTTTGTTTTTTTCCATTTTATCCTCAAACACTACTTTTAGTTCCCTATTCTTTGTCAAAGTTCATATTACTGAAATCAGAAAATTCAAAAATATTTATGGATTTCAGCTGCTAGAACTGCCCATAACATTCTTTAAATATTGCTTAGCTCAAGGCAAAATTACTTAATTTATAATATGCATATATATGCATTTTGCCAATAGACTTCTATAGCATAAATGTCATAGTCCAGAATGAAGTTTATAGAAAGAAAAAGGATTAAGAGGAAAGAGAAAATCTCTATCAAGAACTTTCAATTTAGGAAAACTATGGAATAAGCTGGGTAAAATTGTGTTCTTGTTTCTTTATCCTCTCTGCCTTCTCTCATCATCCAGTCAGCCTACTTAGTCTTTCTTCCTCCTTCCCCTGTCTCTTCCACCTCTGTCATTTGCAGGAGAAAAGTGTATTTAATGTGTCATTGCAGCTTTTGCATGAATTGTTTTAATACGTTACCTCTCCCAGGAGTACTGACTTGGTGAAAGAAAAAAGTAGAAAGTCCTGGGTGTGGAGTGTGAAGGTGGGGGTCTTTGCAAACCAGACTGTCTGGTTTACTTACAGAATATTAGTGGATATATTTGGCCCAGGCATTTTCAGTCCTATCAGATAGGGAGTCATGGATCTCCCTATTGCTGATCCTGTGTCATAGACTAACCAATGTATAATAAAATGTATGCTATGAAAAAGCACATAGAAGAGGAAGTGCTTGGGACTGCAGATCATGATGGTGCAATTGTCAACAAACAGGAACAGATTTCCAGCTGGGTGGTCAGGACCACCCACAAGCATCACTGGGTAGATCCATTAACCATGAAAGCTGCATACGTTCAAGGATCATTGGGTTCCTTGACCTCCATATTCTCAATGCCCAGAACAAATATTTCATAAATGTTTGTTAAATGCATAAATCAAAGAAAGAGAAAGAAGAGAAACGTGACATTTTAGAGTTTGTAACCACCCTTCTAGAGACAAAGGCAGACGTTTTCTGGCCATTTTCTGCTTCTGTGAGAGCAAAGCACCCAAGAATTGACAGAAATGTGCTGGCAACAGAGAGAGGTAAGTCTCCTTAGGAAATCGTAGCTGTTGGTTTTGTGAGGGAATCTCAACTGATTTAGTGTTCTACTTGATAAGAGGACAGTGGTATTTTTTAATCACTTTTTTGAGCTATTATTGACATACAAAAAGCTGTACATGTTTAATATGTACAACTCGATGAGTTTGGAGATAAGAATATGCAGAATATACCTATGAAACCATCACCACAATCTGTGCCATAAACATACCTCCCAGTTTCCTTCAGCCTCTCTCATTTTTATTGTTTTGTGATAAGAATACTTAACATAAAATATGCCCTCTTAACAAATTTTTAAGTATACAGTGCAGTATTGTTAGCTAGGCACTGTGCTGTACAGTAGATCTCTAAGACTTACTCATCCTACATAACTGAAACCATGGGGACAGTGATATTTTGAACTGCAAAGCTGTATCAATAATACATTTGTAATTTATTTGTAATAGAATATCATAGATAGTTACGAATTCCACCTGGCTAGCACACCTAAGCTCATTCTTCAGATATGCACATGACCACCTCATCTACATAACTGACTTCATTGGTGTCTCTGCTCACATGTTCCCTTATCAAATAAGGTCTCCCACCCCTTACCCTTACCCTACTCTGTTGTCCTCATAGCATGTATCACTGTATGCCATATCACAGGATGATTTTTAATTGTCTCTCTCCACTAGAATGAACTCCATAGAGCTAGACATTCTCTCAGTTTAGTTTCTTGTTGTGCACCTAGTACTGAGAACATGACATAGGGTTGACATAGGGTTACTTGACATAGGGCTGGCACTTGGTATATATTTGCTGATTGAATGAATCTGACTTTGAATCTATCTGGGTGACCTTCTGCAGGTTAATCGCTCTGAACCTTGGTTTTCTTGTCAACGAAATGGGGGTAAGAATTACAATGTGGTGTTATTCTAAAAATTAAATCACGAATAGTATGCCAAAGATCCTCAAATGTGAATTTCTGTACTGTTGTCTATTTTAATTGTGTACTTTCTTCATGCGTGTAATAATTTTTTGATTATATAAAGGTATTAGTAGGCATTTAGGAAATTTGTTAATAGTAGTGATCTATATATGCATTGTAATACTTAAATTTCATCTTATTGACAAAATCAAAGTTGGCTACTGACTACTAAATAGAATGTCATAATTAAATTCACTAGATGGCAACCTTGGTCTCGGTACTTGAATGATTGACAGAAGTTCTTATTTGTTAAAGCAAACTGTAAACGACCACATTAGATGACACAAGCAGGGCAATAAATGTAGAAAGTGATTTAAGATGAGGTTCTTATAATGTCAGTCTTTTTTGGTGTACAAATCGAAGTGGTATGTTTCTCCATAAAAAGTACATGTTAATGCAAAATAGTGTCTCCTTAAAATGTCAAGTGCAGTGAATTACTAGGATGCTGCTGATGGTTTGTGTTTTAACCTCGAACACTCCCGGTTATTGTCTTGATTGTTACAAATAGCAGATATGCTTTCTGACATGATTATTACTTTATTAAATAATTTTGTTTAATGCCCTTATACCTCTTCCGTGTCTGTCTAATAATTTATTCATGAGGCTCATCATATTCTGCATAAAGCTGGCATGATTATATTTGCACCTGAAATTTTTTTAGATTGAGATGGATGGCAAAGATCAGATACTTTAAAAATACTTTGCAGCACTGTCCTCTAATTGCCAATTTTACTGAATATAAAATGTATTTACTTTCTCTTCCTTGTGGCTTCCTTGGGAATAATACTCAAAAAGCTAACTAAAACACTTAAGTACAGAGGAGGCTTCCAGGTAGATCCTTTTTGGGCCTTTTCTAGAGGAATTTCATTGCAAAAGCATCCGAATGTCCTCATTATAGGGTGAGGTGACTTCTTCGGGTTCCCCGAATTACTGATCCATGGACAGCTTTAAAGCAAGCAATGAAATACATACAGTCATCCTTCCATACCTGTGAGGGATTGATTCTAGGACCTCCCACAGATATCAAAATCTGTGGATGCCCAAGTTCCTCATATAAAATTGCATAGTATTTGCATATAACCTGTGCACATCTTCTGTATACTTTAATCTCTAGATTACTTGCAATAATTACTGTAGTGGTAAATGGTATATAAATAGTTGCTGTACTGCATTGTTTAGGGAATAATGATAAGGGAGAAAAAGTCTGTACATACTTAGTACAGACACAATTTAAAAAGAAAATATTTCCCATCCAAGGTTGGTTGAACCCACAGGTGTAGAACCCACTGATACGGAGAGTCAACTGTACCCATTTTCCTTCCTTTCCATTTGGCAACCATTTGGTAAAAGTTGGAGTGTATGAAATGAAGTGAGTTAGGACAAGTTAAAATGATTTTCTCTTCCAAAAGCCTCTGTAACTCTAGAGAAAAGATTGAAATGACTGATAATGCCCGTTTGGGGAAGGTAAGTGTCATCTTATATCAAGGGTCTGACTTGCTGCACTAAGCGCTCATTTCAGGTCTTTAAAATTACAGGATTCGGCACCTGTTGAATGAAAAAGATGCTCGTGACCTTTATTTTGGAATGAACATAATGGATGGTCATTTAACAGATGTCACTGGGTGTCATACTTTGAGGGGTAGTACTACCTGGATGTGAATCCCTGCTCTTCCATTAATTAGCTGGGTAATCTTGCCTAATTTGTAAAATGGAAGTAATTGTTGTAATCTACCTCATGGGGCTATTGTGGACATTAAACGAGTTAATATAGGTAGAGGTCTTGGAACCTTGCCAGACTCAGAGTAAGTGCTTCTGTGAGTGTTTTCCAAGGCGAACTGCAGGTCTCACTTCCTCTATGGAAGCTTCCTGTCTCTCCCTTAAGTGATTTATTGTCCAAGCCCTGTATTTTGGAGTTTTATTATATTTAATGGAACTGTTTTTTGTGCCTCTACTATTTTTTTTTTCATGTAGGTAAGTCAGTTGTGCTCACACATTGATAAGATCATTGAGGGAAGGGATTATGATCAACCATTTTTAAATCCCTCCTGTGCCCCCAAACCATCTAGCACAGGGCTGGTTAAGTCTTTGACTTCAAATCATTGGTAAAAATAGATTAAAGTGGCCTCCTCTGCAAAGCCTGTTAGGATCTTACTTTCTTATTCCTTGTAGAAAATTAACTGGTTCTTTCTTAGTCTTCCTTTGTCCCCTTAACTCCTCCCTCCCTTTCTCCTTTCCTTCCTCCCTCTTTTCCTTCTTCCTACCAGTTTACCAGCCAACCACCTAACCTGCTATTCAGCAAATATTGTTTTAGTTCCTACTATGTGCTGAGAACACTGCTAGGTGTTAAGTATTCAAATTGTGACATAAATAGAGATGGCCTGTGTTTTCATGTAATTTATATGCTGTAAACAAATAGTTTAGTACGAAATTAGAAATTGCTGTAGAATGGCCGGGTGCAGTGACTCACGCCTATAATCCTAGCACTTTGGGAGGCTAAGGCAGGTGGATCACTTGATGTCAGGAGTTCGAGACCAGCCTGGCCAATATGGTGAGACTCCATCTCTCTACTAAAAATACGAAAAATAAAAAATAAAAAATAGGCTTGGTGGCACATACCTGTAATCCCAGCTACTCAGGAGGCTGAGGCAGGAGAACCACTTGAACCTGGGAAGCAGAGGTTGCAGTGAGCCAAGATCATGCCACTGCACTCCAGCCTGGGCAACAGAGTGAAACCCTGTCTCAAAATAAAATAAAGTAAAATAAACTGAGACTTGAAAGATGAGAATTAATTATTTTGCCAAGATCAATGGAGAGGTTGAGAAATGCCTGGGAAGATAGAGGGAATTGTATGGAGAAGGTGGCATGAAGGGGCCTTCAGGGAACTTGAGATGCCAGTGCCGCTGGAGCTAAGTCCAGAGGTGAGGGTCATCACATGCAACTTTGCAGACCTTGTTAAGGGGAAGGATCTGAAGCATGATGGGAAGCCAGGGAGACATCTGAAGGGCTGCAGTTTCTGATGTGCATTTTTAAAATCATTCTGGTTGTTTCCAGGAGAGTGCTTTTAAGGGGACCCAAGTCAATGAAGGGGGACCAGTTAGGAGACTATTGCAACAGTTTATACCTCTGTCATGGTATCGAACACATTGGGTTACTTAAAGATTAATTTACTTGACCCTGTTGTTTGCATTACTGGGTCTAAACATAGTGCCTGACCTTTGCAACTGCACTTATTTCAGTTAAGAGTTTTATAACTTTGCAGTAAAATTCAGAAATTGCATAATCAACTTACACCACAATATTTGATGATAAATCTGTAATTTATGTGGTGTGAGATATGGTAGTACAGGATACTAAGGAGTGCAAGGAGTGCTAAGGAGCGTTGGGGAGATGCATGCTGCTCCTTGTGTGATTCAGGAGGATTGCTTCTCTTCCTGTAAACTTATAATTTGCTCACCATACTCTGGTCACCCACTGCTATCTTTCACTTAGGACATGTGGTATGATGCTGCCTGTCTCCACAGGCATCAGTAATCAAGTACAATTACTGATTGTACAACGTCCCTGCTACTGAAGCTGGAATGGAAGAGAAAACCATTTGCTTCTCCTTGCCTAGAAAATCATTAAATTACCTAATGCTGAAGTTTTCCAAAAGTGCAGGCCTAATGTTTTCTTCATTTTATATGCTTGGCTTTTGGTGTTATTTAGATTCTGCAAAGACCTTGCCTATTGAATCTAAATATGATGCTGGTGTTCTGTTTATATATAGTTTTCTCCCTCTGCCCTCCTTCCCTCTTACATTGTTTTCAAGAGATAATATGTGTAGCTGCGAACTAAGAGGGCCTCTGATAGTGTCCGGGGATGTAGCAGTGATCACAAATGACAAACATACCCACTTTTGCAGAATTTACTTTCTAGAAGCAATTATATTTTAAAAAGAAAAAAAAAAGGAGGTATCATGGCGGGGAAAGAATAAGGGAAGGATTGCTGGTGCTGGTGGATGTGGTGATGGTCAGAGAAGGCTTTGCTGAAAAGGCGACATTTTAGTAAATACTTGAAAAAGAATTAGCTATGAGAATTTTGGAGGAAAGTGATGATGTGGTTTGACTCTGTGTCCCCACCCAAATCTCATCTTGAATTGTAGCTCCCATAATTCCCCTGTGTTGTGGGAGGGACCCAGTGGGAGACAATTGAACATGGGGTTGGTTTCCCCTATGCTGTTCTCGTGGTAGTGAATAAATCTCACAAGACCTGACAGTTTTATAAGGGGTTTCCACTTTCACTTCTTCTCATTCTCTCTTGCCGTTGCCATGTAAGAGGGGGCTTTCACCTTCCGCCATGATTGTGAGGCCTCCCCAGACATGTGGAACTGTGAGTCCATCAAACCTATTTTTCTTCTGAGTCTCAGGTATGTCTTTTATCAGCAGTGTGAAAATGGACTAATACAGTGATCCAGGTGAGGGGAACAGCCAGTGCAGAGGTCCTGAGGCACAGTATGCCTGGCAAATCACAGAAAGGGCAGAGAGGCCAGTGTGGTTACAGGGTAGTGAACTAAGGTACAGTGGTAGGAGGTGTGATCAGAGAGACAGCAATTCAGACAAAGATTGGGAAAGGCATTGTAATTTGCTGTAAGGACTTGACTTTTACTTTAAGAGAGAAATGGGGAGCCAATGCCGCATTTTGTGCAAAAAAATTACAAATGTATTGACTGCTAACTCTTCATCAAATGACAGAGAGAAAACAACCTACCAAATCCATTTGTCTTGAAAATGGTGGCCCAGGTGTGGAATAGAAAATTCTGACACTGGCCTTGAGTAACTATGACATATTTTCATTGCTTGGGTAGCTTAATGTCAAATAATGGAGTGTCAGCTCTTCTCTAATGAGTTCCTGGAGCTCCCACTCACTGCTGGAGAGAAACCGCGCAGATCATGAAAAGCAGATCAATGCGGTGGAGACTGCGATGACAGAAACTGCCCCAAGCAGCTGGTCATTAGGAAGAGACTCAACCATAATGACATAGAGAGGCAGCCCAGACTGGTGGTTAATAGCAGAGAGTCTTGGGCCAGACTGCCTGGTCAGTTCGGCCATTTGCAAGCTGTATGATGTTTGCTGAGTTAACTTATTTGCACCTCGCTTGCCACAACCCTGAAAGGGGAACAATTATGAGTTGTCATGATAACTAGTTACTATATCTAATGTGCTTTAGAAATGTTTTAAATAAAATCTACATACGCTCCCTCCCTTTCCTTAGGTTTGTGCAGCAGGTTCATTACTTCAGGGCTTAAGAAAATGAGATGGCTCTCCACACAGCTCTGTTGGTTCTTCCCTCATTCCTGATATTTTCCTCTTTGTCTTTGGGTGGTCAGGGGCTCTGCAATTAAGCCTGATAATTCAGGCCTGTCCTCTAGTCCTGACTGAAAAGTGAACAGCAGCTTTCCCTTAATGGGGACACCCTGAGGGAAGAAACTATTTTGGCCAAGCCATCTTGCTAATTATCTAAGGCTCAAAGGAATTAAATTTCTGGTAGTTGTTGAGCTCACTGCCTTTTTATAAATAGTTTATTAAATTAATTTGATATAAAAGGATTTATATTTAGGTAATTGGATGGTGATTAGAATATGAATGAAGGCATATTGAGAACTAGAGGTGCAGAGTTAGGCAGGCAATATATTCCTTTTTTTTTTTTTTTTGAGGTGGAGTCTCGCTCTGTCCCCCAGGCTGGAGTGCAGTGGTGCAATCTCGGCTCACTGCAAGCTCTGCCTCCTGGGTCCATGCCATTCTCCTGCCTCAGCCTCCCAAGTAGCTGGGACTACAGGTGCTTGCCACCACGTCCGGATAATTTTTTGTGTTTTTAGTAGAGATGGAGTTTCACCCTGTTAGCCAGGATGGTCTCGATCTCCTGACCTCGTGATCCGCCCGCCTTGGTCTCCCAAAGTGCTGGGATTACAAGTGTGAGCCACCGCTCCCGACCAGTTCCCTGTCAGAATTTTAGGTCCCCACAGCCAATATTGTAGAATCCACTTGGAAATAAGTCCCTATGCATATCCTGTTTCCAATGTCCATTGAGACTTACAAATGTTCAACTGGAATTCATATCAAAGTATCATTTGAGCCATACATATAAATTCAAATGATTAGAAAAATGGGAGAGCCACCAGCTCAAAATAGGAAAATGGAAAAAGTAAATTTGAGCCAAATGTTTCTGGGTTGTGTTAAAACAAAGGATCTTTTATCTTCACCTAATTATGTATAGCTGTCTCAGGGAACAAGCAGGAGTTGCTGTTTAAGGACTTGTGAAACAGCCATTCTGAATTGAACATCAAACCAGCCGCACAGGTCGAGTGCGGTGGCTCTTGCCTGTAATCCAGCACTTTGGAAGGGCAAGTTGGGCGGATCACTTGAGGTCAGGAGTTCAAGACCAGCCTGGCCAACATGGCAAAACCCTGTCTCTAGTAAAAATATAAAAGTTAGTCAGGCACGGTGGTGGGTGCCTGTAATCCCAACTACTCAGGAGGCTGAGGCATGAGAATTGCTTGAACTTGGGAGGTGGAGATTGCAGTGAGCCGAGATCGCACCGCTGCACTCCAGCCTGAGCAACAGAGCAAGACTCCACCTCAAAAAAAAAAAAAAGAGGCCTCAGAATCAGCCAGTGCCTCAGAATCAGCCAGTGCTCCATCTTGGTGCTGTAATTCACTCCAGTGAATAGAGAGGCCTGCTGAAGTATGCAGGTACAGGACGTGATGTGTCTGGATTGGAAACAGTTCATGATAGGCTCTCTAGAGGACTGCGTTTGTCCCATTGCTAACAGTTGGGAAGAGACAGTGGGCATTGCTCCAGAGCTGGCAGAGAACTACTCGAGCTAAAGAAACAAATGCCATTTTCTGAGCATTAAGGTTACTTGGCAGAAATCTTTGATATTCAGGCTGCCAGAATGCAAATGAGGGCATGAAATAATTTTAGTGTTTGTTTTTAGTAATTTTAAGAACATGCCTACTATTGTCATGTTCCTAGAGCCACCTGTTCAAATTCGTTGAATTGAGATGGTAGCAATACAGGCATCTTTAGTCTCTTCTATCATTGCAAGACCCTCTGTGTGATTTCTGTTGTTTCTCTCATATTCTTGTGATGATGTCAGCCATGTGATATTTTGAAACTGGAATCTGGAAGCTTTGGAACTGTTGAGGGCTTTGGCAGAATTAAAGATGTCTCATCTTTCTGGACTAGACTCTGCTTGAATTCTTGATTTATCTCAGTAAAAGAAAAATTTCAGGCACCAAAGGACAGGAGCCATCGAAAATAAATGTATTAATCCCTCCTTCCCTAAAAAAAATGGAGAGTCCCTAGCAAAAACCCAGACTCTGCCCACACTACTCCCGCCCTCTGTCTAAAGATGAGTCTCTTTTCTTATTCGCATGGTCCAGGATGTGAAAACTGGCTCAGTTTACCCAGGTTTTGAGGGGGATGGCAGAGGACATACCTGCAACACGCAGCTAAGATTGTGTCTTTCCTAGTAGGTGGTCAGTCTAGTCTGGGGAAGTGTTTTGACTCTTTTCATTCAGGTCAGGAAGTGTGGACTCTGGTGACAAGTCATAATTCTCTTGATGTTTGGGGAACAGATTTAATAACGACACCCAAGCACAGCCTTTGCAAACCTATGGTATTTAGGATACCATATAGCAGATGTTTTATACTATTACTTAAATAAATGATTCCTATGAAAAAGAGGGATTTTCACAGGAAATTTACAAACCTGACATTGCCCCTACCTATCTTGTTGCAGATACAGTTAGTCTTCTGGGAAGGGACATTGAGATCCTAGCAGTGCCTTGCTTGGAAGCAGTGAATAATTTGTTAATCTGTTGATCCCATCTGCTTCTCCTGCAAAGAAAGAAAAAATTGCATGGTGATGCTAATGGATCTTAAGCCCAAAAGGAGATTTTCGCAAAAGTCTTCTATAACTAAATCTAGCCATACTTTCCTATTTTTTGATTCCAATTTTGTGTGTAGTAAACCTCACTAACATTTATTAAATAATCCAACAAATGTTATTTAAGTCCCTTTGAGAGGCAGTAGACCACGGAATACAGACTCTGGAGGTAGACTGCTTGGATATCAATCCTGGCTCTGCAATTTATTAGCCTTATGATCCAGTCAATCTTCTTAAGCATACTATGCCTCCATGTCAACATCTGTAAAATAGGGGTAATATTAGTGTCTTAGTCTGTTTGCACTGCTATAAATGAATACCTAAGGCTGGGTAATTTATAAGGAAAGAGGTTTACTTGGCTCACAGTTCTGCAGGCTGTACAAGAAGTATGGCCCTGGTATCTGCATCTAGTGAGGGGCCCCAAGCTGCTTCCACTCATGGAGAATGTCGAAGAGGAGGCAGCGTGTGCAGAGATCACATCGTGAGAGAGACAGCAAGAGAGGGGAGGGAGGTACCAGGTTCTTTTTATTTCTATTTTGTACTTTTTTGAGATGGAGTCTCACTCTGTCATCCAGGCCGGAGTGCAGGAGCATGATCTCAGCTCACTGCGACCTCTACCTCCCAGGGTCAAGTGATTCTCCTGCCTCAGCCTCCTGAGTAGCTGGGACTACAGGCATGCATCACCATGCCTGGCTAATTTTTTGTATTTTTAGTAGAGCGGGGTTTCACCATGTTGGCCAGGCTGATCTCAAACTCCTGACCTCAAGTGATCCACCCACCTCAGCCTCCCAAATTGCTGGGATTACAGGAGTGAGCCACTGTGCCCAGCCAGCAGGTTCTTTTCAACAACTAGCTCTTGCAGGAACTAATAAAGTGAGAACTCACTCATTACTGCAAAGACAGCATCAAGCCATTCATGAGGAATCCACCCATGACCTAAATGCCTCCCACTAGTCTCTACCTAGAACATTGGGGATCAAATTTTATCACGAGGTTTAGAGTGCTAGATATCCAAACCACAGCAATTTATCTGTCTTATTGGGTTGATGGGAATAGTAAATGAATTAATACATGGAAAAACACTTAAAACATTGTTTGACAGCTGGGCATGGTGGCTCATGCCTGTAATCTCAGCACTTTGGGAGACTAAGGCAAGTGGATCACCTAAGGTCAGGAGTCCAAGACCAGGCTGACCAACATGGTGAGACCCCATTTCTACTAAAAATACAAAAAAAAAAAAAAAGCTGAGCATGGTGGCAGGCACCTGTAATCCCAGCTACTTGGGAGGCTGAGGCAGGAGAATCATTTGAACCCTTGAGGTGGAGGTTGCAGTGAGCCGAGATCGCACCATTGTCCTCCAGCCTGGGCAACAAGAGCAAAAACTCTGTCTCAAAACAAACAAAAAAACATTGTTTTATTGTTTGGCACATAATAAGCACTGGTTTAGGTGTTCATTAGCTGATGAGGATGATGACACTTACAACAATATTGATGATAATGATAATTATGTTGGGCTTTGACTAGAAATAGCTCTAGACCGGGTACAGCTGCTCATGTCTATAACCCCAGCACTTTGGGAGGCCGAGGTGGGAGGATCACTTGAGGTCAGGAGTTCGACACCAGCTTGGCCAACATGGAGAAACCTTGTCTCTACTAAAAATACAAAAATTAGCCGACCATGGTGGTGCGTGCCTATAATCCCAGCTACTCGGGAGACTAAGGCAGGAGAATCACTTGAACCTAGGAGGCAGAGGTTGCAGTGACCCAGGATCACATCACTGAATTCCAGCCTGGGTTATAGAATGAGACTGCATCTCAAAAAAACAAACAAAATATTGCTCTACTATCAAGTGGCTAGTAATACTGGGTGGGGATGTAACCAAGTCAGCGAAAGTTTCATCCCAGATTTGTTGTTTGGATAGACCTGTGCAGTACTATAAGAGGATGGAGGAGACTTGGTGTGGGATGATGGGAAGAATTCTAGAGAGTGTGCCATGCCAGCTGCATCTCATGGAATAAGCAGGTCACCTAGAGAGAGCAGTGAGAGCAATGTGTCCCAGGCTGAGGAAACGGTATGTATGGAGACCTGTGCATGAAGGTGCGTGATGAGTCAGAGAGTCACAATTAGCAAGCATGTAGCGTGCAAGTGAGGAGGGTGAGGGATTAGGCTGGAGGAAAAAGAGCACGAAAGGTCTCATATGCCTGGGTGGGCACTTTGGATTTTGTCTGGAAAGCCCAAAGCATGGGAATAACAGAGTCAGGGTGTCAGCAAATCCAAAAAATGAAGATTTGTGAAAACACCATTGATTCGTAAAGCATTTGGATTTTCTCTTTGAAGATGTGGTTGTGGGACTAGAGGATCAGGGACTGTGCCATGTTTTTAAGTCCAGGAGTGCACAGAACATTTTCTTTAGATTCTCTATTACTAAGGCAGGAAACAGATGGCATATTCACTAGGATTTTTTAAAATAAATGTTAAGAAAGCGACTACTTAGAGGTATAGGGAAGGTTTAGAAAACCACCAGGGCACAGAGCAGGACCCAGGAGGTAGCTATAGAGGAGGGAACAGTGTGACAGAGCCTGGCTCAGAGCTGATGCCAGGAGGAGGTGCCGCCTGATAGAGGACAGAAGCTGGAGGGAGGAGCCACTGCCAGAACTGCTTTGAAGCAGGCAGAGAGTGACATACCTTGGCCTCTCCCTTCTCCCCACTGTCTCACCTCCTGCCAGTGCTTCCCATTGGTTGACCCCCACTGGAAGCAGGAGAGCAATATGTAGAGGTCAGCCTCCTGGGGACTCAGAGAGGGACTGAAAATATATCAGGTGAGCAAATGGGAAATACTGGGAAAACCTAGCACTCTTAGGACAGACCATTTTGAGACAATTTTAAGCTTTTTTTTTTTTTTTTTTGCCTGTCAAAATCTACAGCAAGGCAATAGTTGTGGATAAGAGTGGCATTTGTGGAATTTTTCAATTACCTTCTATTCTGAGTCAGCAACGTATACCAGGCTTTTTTTTTTTTTTTTTTTTACTGTAACTAGCCACTTTCTTCTATTAGGATATTCCAATGGAAAACCACTGAATAACTAGAATCCCTCCTGCTCTTCTTCCTTTTTAATTTTTTTTTACATTTATTATAGAAAGGGCCTCATTCTGTTGCCCGACTGGAGTGCAGTGGTGCAGTCATCACTCACTGAATCCTCAGACTCTTGGGGTAAAGGGATCCTCCCACCTCAGCCTCCCAAGTAGCTGGGAATACAGGTGTATGCTGCCATGCCCGGCTGTTTTTTTTCTTTTTAGA
This sequence comes from Trachypithecus francoisi, assembly GCF_009764315.1. Classification (NCBI taxonomy): domain Eukaryota; kingdom Metazoa; phylum Chordata; class Mammalia; order Primates; family Cercopithecidae; genus Trachypithecus; species Trachypithecus francoisi. The sequence continues at coordinate 73,230,697 of NW_022681472.1, read as the reverse complement.
AATGAGGTCTTGCTGTGTTGCCTAGGCTTGTTTTGGACTCAAGCAATCCTCCCGTCTCAGCCTCCCAAAGCCAAGGGTTTAGAGGCATGAGCCACTGCACCAAGCCTCTTTCTACTTACTGAACTCAGCTGCGTGACAGGCTTTCGAGACCCATCAGCACACCTGACAACAATCTGAAAGGAGCTTGGTATTACTGCATCCTTTTTACAGATGAGGAAATTGAAACAGTAATTTTCTGATGACACTACAGCTAGTAAGTAATGAAACTGGGATTCAGTCTCAGTTTTGTTTTTTGTCTATATCCCATTGCCTTTAGGCAGTAGATTTTCTTTAGGTAGATCTACCACCCTGCTTTGTGAATGATATCGGGTAGGTGGATCTCCATTGTCATCACCATCACCACCACGGTCACCAACACCACTGCCATTACTATTGCCATCACCACCACCAAAGCAAAAACGGTAAATAAATACCTAAGACCAAGAGCAAGTTTCATGGACACTGCACTCAAACATCCTAAAGATGAGTTATTTTTGCTGAACTGTAGTTTTACGTTTTAACAATATGCTTTAATTTTGGCTTTGCAAAGGGATTTTTATGAAGTTTATTTGGCCTGTTCTGCTAATGTGTTCAGTGGTGACATTGGTTATAATTTGGTGCCATCAAACATTTCAATGGCGTTATTGGCTTACCCACTACTTTAATACTGATTTGGTACAACTAAAATTTCTGCAATGGAGTACACGATGAAATTGCTTCATGCTATCCTTCCCCCTCACCAAATAATGGTGGCTGCTAAAAGTCCTTACAGCTGCAGACTAGGTAATTGAATAATTTGTATATCAAATTAAGGTCCAAATGATGCTTTTAATAGCATAATTACTCATCATAAGGAAAAGGTCAGCATTCACTAGTAATTATCTATTCTCTATAATTTTTAAAACATGAAAAAAAATGCTGTGACCAGCACATCCAAAGGGGAAAAGGCACTGTAAAACACCATTGGTATGAGAAAATCATGCTTTATTATTAAATTAGTAATTTCATTTGAGAGACATAATGTATAATTGATCAGCTAATTTGCCCGAAGCCTTTCATTTAAATACTGTATTTCACAGATTTTTAAATGCACATATTCTTTCACATTTTCTAAATCAGTCATCATTGTGTGACATAGTTTATTTAGCATCATTCTTTTTCTGTCTTCGTTGTATATAAAATTAATGCAAGTCTTAAAATCATTGCTATCTTATGTCAGATGAAATACAGGATTCAGATCTTTTTATTTTTTCCCAAATAAGATATCCCTAAAAGACTAAAAGAACTCTTTAGAGGCAGCTAATGCTGAATGATTACAGAAGAGTGAATTCACATATTCTAATATGGTCATTTATTTCCCTAATTTATATTATGTGCCTTATCTATATGAGACACTGTGTTAGCATTTTATGGGAGTAATAATCACAATGATAAATAATATCCCCTACTGCATTTGGATAGGGCTTTATAGTTGATCAGGAGCTATTACATGCATCATGTTACTTACTCTCAGAGTTAACCTTGGAAGATAGACATTATTTCTACTCTCTGGCTAAAGAATAAGTGACAACCCTTCTGCAGGTTGGGTGACTCAGCTAAAGTCATTCGGGTCAGTGTTGACAGAGCCAGAACAAGAGTCTTTCAACTGCAGGTCTGCTCTTTCCACCACAAAAAGAGAGGAAAGTACAAGTGAAAGAGAAGGGGCTTCCGAAGCAGCTAAGTTTAGTCCACCTTCTACTTCACAACCTAATACCTAAGCCACCCAGACCAGGTTATCTATCTCTTTCCATGTTATTTGTTTTTATTATATAAGTAATACATGACCATAAATCTCCTATTTAAAAAAAAAATAACATATTGAGTGACAACACACTGTGTGTATGTGCATGTGCAAATAGCTTTATAGCATAAGTGGAGTCATATAATAGTGTTTAGAGATTTGCTTTTCTCATTTACACTATATCTTGGTGATCTATTCATTCATTCAACAAGTATTTACTCTTAGCACTGAGAAATATTCATGTGTAGCTTTCTTTTTCTGTCTTACTCTCCAAAAGATGAGGAATATTCCATTATATACGTGTGTGTGTGTGTAAAATTATGGTATCCATATCGTAATTTATTAAAACATTTCTCTGTCACTGGACATGTGGTTTCTTTTGAATGTAATTTCATTACAATTAATGATGAAATAACTACATAAAAATTATAGTACAGGCCGGGCTCGGTGGCTCACGCCTCTAATCCCAGCACTTTGGGAGGCGGAGGCAGGTGGATCACCTGAGGTCAGGAGATTGAGACCAGTCTGGCCAAAATGGCAAAACCCTGTCTCTACCAAAAATACAAAAATTAGCCAGTCATGGTGGTACACACCTGTAATCCCAGCTACTTAGGAGGCTGAGGCAGGAGAATCGCTTGAACCCGGGAGGCAGAGGTTGCAGTGAGCTGAGATCATGCCACTGCACTCTAGCCTGGGTGACAGAGCGAGACTCTGCCTCAAAAAAAAAAAAAAAAAAGTATATAAAATACATGCTTGTCTGTGTAAATGTGTATACTTGTGGGCCAGATCCCTAGATGGGAAGGTTAAAGACAGGTGTGCTTAAATTTTAGTTGTTTTTGCTTAACTCTGCAAAGGAAACTGAACCAATTGTATGTCAGGCTAGGCACATAGAATCTCCATGAACTCCATTTACAAAATGGATGAAATAACACCTCACAGTTCTGCTGAAAATCCTGCAGAGTAGAGCTATGGTAGCTCTACTAGAGCATTTCATCCTCTTCTATGGATAAGATAGGTCCACAAAAAATGTACACAACTAGGCAGTAAAGGCTAAGGGGCATCTGAATGGCATGGGTAGTTTTTAAAGGTCAGAGATGACAAGAGGACTTCTGGCTGCTGTGTGGAGGAAGGGCAGAAGACTGAATCTTGACTTACTAGTGGACAGGCAGAAATGTGCTGGACTGCCTTCCAGGCAGAAAGAATAGTGCAGACCAAGGCAGAGAAAGGAGATGAATGTGATGGGAAAAGAGTAAAATACAGCAGAATTCTATGTGATAAGATGAAGCAGTAGCCTCTCACTACAACTTAATACTTTTGGATTAAAAATTTGCCTTTGCATCTCATTAGTCATCAGCAAAATAAGCCACCATGCTGTATCTCCTCAGCTTGGCAATTGCTTTTTGTACCTCCCTTCTCTGCACAGTGACAAGAATTAATACACCCATGGATAAACTACCAAAAGTTGTGCATATTCCTGTAGCAGGGCATAGTATTCATAAAAAGGTCAGTGATAAAGTTGTAATGGAGGTGAAAAATGTAGTATGTTGCCGCAAGGAAGCCACATTTCAGTTGAACTCATTCGAACAGCTATGTGCCCAGCATTCTGCCAGGTGCTTGAGTCAAGGAGAGAAAAGAGTGAAGGAGACGATAAGGTTATAAGATCAACTCCAAGCTCACTGAAAACTTTCATATTAAAAATAGAACATGGCTTCATATCAACAGAGCTCTGTGAAAAACCATGTGCCTTACTGGCTCTCTCTTTGCATTGGGTTATCTACTAGAGGCATTCCTGAGCCAATGGCAATAATAGCAGGGTAGTTGAAAGACACTTTGGCATTTTTAGAGAGGATGCTGCTGCCAAGAGAAGTGGGGTTTTTGTGAACATAAGACTGGTTGGTTTACAGAGGCAGCTGGCAAACAACCCATCTCTCCTTGCTAGTTCATGTTGCCACCTGGTGAATCTGCCAAAGATTATGATGATACACTTTTTGGCCAGCTTGCTGCAGCTGTTTTTCCACCATTCATGTTGTTCATATTGTTAGGAGTGGGCCTGGGATGTGTATCTGCATATACACTTCCTGTGCTAGGGTACTCTGCTGTGTGTTACAGTTCACTGATTTCCACATTTGTACTGTTGACAGACTCTCTTGTTACTTGCTACAAAGTAAGATGTGTGGTTTGCAAGAATGAGATTACTGAAGGAAAAAGAGGTGGTGTCTTATAGCAGGTCTCAATCTCCCACTGGATGGATAAAATGATCTGTGGCATGGTGCCACATTGTCCCCATCTTTATGCACTCGTGGTCCATAATGCCATGAGTCTTTTGATCTTGTCAAAGCCTTTTAGGCTCTTGAATTGATAGAGTGTCTTGGCGATTTCAATGTGTAATCTGAAGAGTAACCCTAAGTAGTAAATGGATTGGTCCTGTCATCAACATATTGGGAACCATCTACTCTGCATTTTTGTCTTAAACCATAATTGACAGAGCAGGATTCAAACAGATGCTTACTAACTAGCATGTTTGACCTGTGCCAGGCTCCAAATTGATTAGGAGGTGCCAAGCCCAAGACTTTCCTAGAGTGGATATCTAACAAGCTTGTAAGGTAAATGGCTGCTGTCTAGACATCTTGCTATTGTGTATTTTACGCCGAGTCTCTGTTGTGGCAAGGATCGTGGCCACATGTTCTACAGGGGAGCACAAAAGATGGCTTTTCTAACAGAATCTGGATCAGAGGGTTTAACTTTAAAGTAGAGGTAGCCCAGCTTTTGAAATATAAAACAAAAGCAATTTTTAAAATAAACATTCATGTAAAATTTTCTGTGTGGTAGGCATCAATCCAAGCACTGTATGTGGATTATATCACTTAGTTCCTCAGCAATTCTATGAGGTAGCACAATTGTTCCTATTTTACAAAGGTAACAGAGGCATACTACTAAGAAGATTTGTTCTGAGTCATATAGATATCAAGCTGGGATTTGAGCCCAGGCAGTTTGACTTTAGCATCCCCAAGCTATAATTGGTCGTGAGGGTCCGAGGGGGCCCAGAAGTAGTTGTAGAAATGAGAAATTCAGGCAGGAGGCAGAATCATTTCATGGTTGGACCACTGCCTCTGAATAGATACTCAAGAAAATGCTGTCCTGTCATTTTGTTTCTGTTCCCAACTGCCTGGTATCCTCTTTTGTGACTACTGCTAGTAATCATTGATTACCGAAAATGGTTTGTGAAGCAATCCAATTAAGTGAGCCAAGAATTACATGTCAAGTGTTACCATCTTTATTTGCTTATGTCAAGTGGAGTCAGAGGCTTTCTGTGATCAGCAAAGCAAGTGAAAAGTGGTTGATTAATTTCCTTTAAGATTTGTCAAAATTTGTGGGCAGGGAATCTAATTTTCAGTTTAATTTTCCCTAACACACAATGCATTTTTTTTCTCTCTCCCTATTACTGCTAGCCAGAACACATCATTTGTAGTTTCACTTTACTTGAGTGTTAGACTAATAATATTAATATGAATCCTTCTCTCATCTTATCTTTATTTTAAGTAATTTGTAAAGGATGGTCAGTTACAGACCTGCTTAAATAGATGTCAGCCATTTTGTAGAATACCTGAAAAAGCAAAAGATTTTAATTAAATTGTCTTTTAAGATATTTATAATTACCCCACTTGGGGTTTTTTGTAGTTAATACTTTTGTGTTATTTATGGTATGCCTACTATAGGCTGGACATGGAGGAAGTGAATAAGGATGAATAAAAACCCTAAACAGCTTTGAGTTTTCTCCTATGTAAAATGAATATAATAACTACATATAATTATGTAATGTAATACAATGAATATAGTAATTATATTTATTTCATAGAGTTCTGGTTAAATCATATACTCTTTGTAAATGTCTTAGTCTAGTGCATGTGCTAAGTACTCAACAAATGTTAGCTGTGGCCACATGACTTCAAGTTTGTCTTGGCTCCTGATCCCATACACTGGATCCAGCTAACTGACCTGGTTCAAGGCCTCTCCTTGTTCTATTGGCTATTGGACCTGCCTGGAGATTTCCTTTTTCTCTTTTACATTGCCCATGCCTGAACTGTGACTGTTTTCAGTCCTATACTGAGATTTCATCTGTGATAACACTATGCTAGGTGTTAGTTATGAGTGTAATAGAGTATTTGTTTGAGATGAGATATGAGATGGAGATGTGAGATGTGAGATGGAGAATATCTTCAGTTCCTCATCTAATATGCTTCTTTCCTTTTAGGTACCACTAAGTGATCAATGAAGCCTCTCTTAAAAAAATAATAACGATCCATCTTAGAAACTAGGGCTGTACGTAGGATGACCAGCTAATCCCAGATGGATTTTGCGTTGAAAGTTTTGAATCCCAGAAGCTCCCTAAGGTATCCCCAGGACTGTCTCACTTTTAAAACTGAAAGTCCTAGATTCCAAGAATGTCCTTGGTCCTGGGCAAGCCAGGATGGATGGTTATCATATGCATGGAATACTAAGGCAGTCAAGAATGTGCCCCTCACATCTTGTTTGTATGTAACTGTTTGCCATAATTAAAAAAAACAAAAACAAAAAACACTATTCCATTTAACATACAATAACTGCCTTTAAAGTTTGGTAAAAGAGATGAAGCTGTTACATAGCTTCTCATAAGGGCAGCCCTTGACAGGGTCATGAGAAATCTGTGTCTTATCCTTTGCTGTGTGTATGTCCAAAGTCATGTATAATTAAACAGATCTAGAGACTCTGCAGGACTGTTTGAGAATAACAAGAAGACAACTGACAAATGAGAAGTCCCTTTTATTGATTTAAAATGAGAAGCATAACTGGCAAGCAGACAGATGCCTTGGGTTAGCTAATCACCTTCTTTTAGCCCCTATAAAAAGTTTCGACCTAGAAAATAAAACAAATGTTGCTTGTTCATCATGGTACCCAAGCAAAAAAAGTTGAGTAATTGTGTTAGGAAGACATCAAGTTTTATGAGTTCCACTCACCCATCTGAAGGTACTTCCCAGTTCAGTGGTTCTCACCCTTGGCTGTGAAGTATAATCATTACTCCTGGGTCAGCTCCTCCCTTTCCTCTTCCTCCACCCTACCCAGGATTCTGATTTAATTTGGTTGGGGTATATTTTAAGGTTGAGGTAGATTTGCTCCTTTTAAGAAACCCTTCAGATTATCCTAATTTTCAGCCAGGGTTGCAACTAAGGCCTTAGGGATCACTCACCCTGCAGGCGTGGAGAACCTCCACTGGACCAGGCACTGAAAACCAGGCACATTGCCTCTGCTTCAGCTCCACAAAGACCAAACCATTTAGTGAAGACAACACAGCAGAGTATAGCATCTATTAATTTATGTTTGCAGTCTCATGAGGATAACCCAGACCATTTCAATAGGACTTGGGAGGAGTTCCAAACTATTTCTTATGGTGGGATAAATCTTTGAGTGACTAATATCCTCCATTTATAATTGATTATTAACCCCAATTTTAGATAATTTCATTGGGAAATCTTGCCCAAATATTTTAGTCTCTATAAAAAAAAGAGTTGAATTTTAAAGGGACGGCCCACTAGGAGCCTTTAACAGGAACTATGTTTGCTGAAAATAAACCAAATAATAGCAAATAGAGTTTTTCCTGTGTATCCTTTATGCTACTTTCAAAGGCTTTTTCTTTACCTTCTTGACTTTTGGAAGAAGCAAATTGTTCTTAGTAAAGTAGTCAGCATTCCACTGGTTAGGTTTAAATTAGTACCATTTTCCCAAGTATAAATAGCTTTCTTTAGTTAACCTAATTGTTTACCTGACTATGGGAAATAAGGTTCTGACTATAGTCAACCTATAATACGCTTTTCCTGGACCCATCTTTTCTCTAAAGTGTTCTCTGTAGTGGTTCTGGTCCAACTGTCGTGGGCGAGTGGAAATAGAATCACTCTGCCCCTGCCATTTCTCATTTACAAGATTCTTGAAAGTGTATGACTAAGTCATGTTACACTGTTTTGCAACACAACCAGTTTAGGTTTAGCAAAGTTAGCCCCATCACCTGTTTAGGTTTAGCAAAGTTAGCCCCATCACCTATATAAATATAAAGCAAGTGCATTTATTTACAATGGTTATTTGAGGGGACTTCTCCCAGCCTTTGTTTGTTTGTTTGTTTATTTTATTTATTTATTGCAAGGCCAGAGGGTGAAGGACAGTATATAATTGAAGGATCAGCTGAAATCCTAATCCTTTTAGCAACACTTGCTCTTATGAGCTTCTCCTGTAAGCTGCTTCTGAAATATTATTTTCATTTTTCAGTTGTGGAAACTCAGACATAGTCTCACAGAGAGATTAAACGACCTCCCTAAGGACGTTCATTGCGAGTCAGAGGTTGATCCAGTAATCTAATTAAGGCCTTATAATTCCAGCAGTGTTGCCAAAACCATACTTTTCCCTCCTCCTCCTGCCAAACCCAGTAATTGAGTATGATGACCTGCCTGCCCCCTTGTGCTGGAGGCCCTCTGATCCCCCCAGCTGAAGCCATTTGACCACATTTAAAGGTTCCACCCAGGCTAAGGGTGTGGGATGTTGGTCGTTAATCAGAGAGAATTTAAGGGACCCTCATCAGGAGTCACATCTTGCCACCTGGGTTTCTTTGGGCTTAGCCTTTGTTGGAGCAGCCCAGCCCCATTTTGTAACGTGGTACTTGTAATGAGTAAGATCACTTTTCTGTTCCTCTTCGTTGGGATTCTCCCATTCATCTTCCAGTTCCTGCAAGGCTGGGAGTGCCCTGGCTTGGTGCCTGTCCTACCTTCCCAGAGCCCATGTCCTTTCCCTAAGCCTGTGCCAAGCAGTGGGAGCTGGGTTTTCTCCTGCCCACTTGCCATCTGCTCAATTTCCCACACGATGCTGAATGTCACATGTGCCACTGCTGTGCTCTCTGTGATTTCTGGATGAATCCTTGTCTTGATCCTAGACCTCCTGATCTAATGCCTGCCTGAGCCATGGCATCTCACCATGTGCCTAGCACCTATGCTGCACCTGCCTGCCTGGACTTCTCCCCATTCGCTACTGCTGGGTCAGCCCCACGCCACCGAGTTCAGGATTCTAGCCCCACTACCTGGGAAGTTCTAGTTTCTTGGTCTGGAAAGAAGCCATTCATTCCCCACACCAGTTGAAGATTCTATTCGGGTTCAGCACTTTCCTTCACTTTTTATCTGTTTCTTATAGAACTTAACTTTTTTATCCTAGCGCCCAGGGATAACCAGAAATTGCCTTTTTGTCTTCCCATGTGGTCCTTGGCCTCTGTCCTTTGGATTTTGAGAATGGTCCTCATTTTTTGTCCTTACTTTCAGCTGTGGTGTCAGGTTTGCTTGCTTGCGTCCTTGCTTTTTATCCTAGTTTGATTTTGTGGAAGATTCTGTTTGATCCATCTTTCACTGCATTGATCTAGCCAGCAGATGGATGGATATATGAACAGACAGACAAACACACACACAAACATTCTGCTTATTTCCTTTTTAATGATCCATGGTTGCCAGAATTAGAATATATCTGGCTTGTGTGAAACTGAATGGTGTATCTGCGTATGTTACCACTATCCCCTCCACAGTCCCTTAAATATAATTGACATTCAGCACATGCCTATTATTAATAAAGCAAAAACCACTGTTGTCATGTGGAATTCAAGTTTGGTGTCAAAATGAAGGAGAGGATGTGTACAAGTTTAACAGAATAACCATATCATTTACCTTGTGCAGGAAGAGAAGCAAGATAGGCTATTAAAAATCTCTGGAAATAAGTAACATCTTTAAAGGAATCATATTATCAGATGTGCATATAATTCTGAATTGCAGTATTTGAAAATACTAGAAATGAGAGAGATTTGAAATAAAGGAGGCTTAGGAAGGAACAGACATATAGGACTATAGTAAAATTAGAATCATTTAATACCGTGTACCCAAGACTGACAAAATCAAATGCAGGTATTCCACCATTTAGTAAGTCCTTATGGACATTTAGGATGTTTCCAAGTTTTCACTATTGAAAATACCATAGCAATGCACACCTGTAGTGTCCTTTTAAATATATGTGCCTGTGTTTCTACGGTATAGAGGCCTTGAAGTAGAATTGCACATTATAAACTTTTAGAAAAACACAATTTACCCTTCAATAAAGCAAAACTAGCCTAACAGAGAGCATGTTTCCCCACTGAGTATTCTCAGTCTTCTCAGTGCTTGCATATTTCTTAGGTGAAAACTCAATGATCGTTTTTCTTTGCACGTTTCTGTTTACTAGTGAACATTATACATCGATTGAAAAGGAGGTGAATCTATATGTTCCAAGATATAAAATATATCTAAAACTTATTAAGTAACAACAAGTTGAAAAGTACTTTCCCATATTTATAGATGGCCTGGACTCATAGAAAACTGTACATTGCTATTTTACATATGTACATAAGTAAAATACAAAGGAAAGAAAATGTGCATAAATGTGTACCTCAAAGTCATGATAGTTGCTACCTCTGCTGAGAAGAATGGAATTGGGAGTATAGCGTGAAAAGAGTGTTGAGGTTCTTTGTACATCTTTGTTGTTTACATTGTGACAGTGAGAATACATTCAAGAATTACCATGTATAATTTTTTAGATATTAGTTGAAATATCTATAGTATAATGTTTTCTGTCTTGGCTCTCTGAACTTGTGTTAAAGGACTGCCGGAATAACCAATTATATAAAGCAAACATTTATATAATCAGCAACTGCTGTTTGGCAGACCATGTGAAGTGTAGAAATGATGGATAGAACTGTCTGTACGCACAAAATGCTCAGGGTTCTGTGTTGGAGCAGATAGTTACACAGATAATTAAGTCTAACTGGGAAAGGCACTCTAATTGGAGATTTTTACCAAGAACTGTGAGAACAAGGCAGAGGGAGCTGGGGAAATCCTCTAACAGAGGTGTTATTTAATTTGGGGCTTGAAAAGTGTGCAGGAATTCTCCAGATAAAGAAGGTGGAAGTGACATCCTAGTCAGATAAACCATTATGTGCAAAGGCAGAAAAGGGGCAGGCGTTTTTGTGGCTAGAGAAATGGTTCTAGGAAAGTGATGAGTCATGTAGCTGAGAAGGTAAGTTGGTGCCGTTATGTCAGGTTTGCCAGATGGGACCACAGAAATGGGTCCCTTTCATCCTTGCATCACCAGTACCCAGCCAAGCACAGTTTGAGAGAATGCCTGTGTGTGTGCGTGTGGGCAGCTTTGTTATACGTGAGCCAAACTGTCTCACTATTCATGGCCTCATCATCTCTGCTCTACTCCAGCTATTTTCCCCTGCCTCCTCTACACTTCTCCCTCCAATAATGTTCCCTTCTCACCGTCTTCCAACTCTCTCAATTTTGTGGTTTCTTGTTTTTATTGCATTGATATTCTCATACACCTCTGTCCTAAAGATACCCTGTTTGTCTACCTCCTCCCTAATTCCATGTCTGCACTTCACATGCGCTTGTGCAGACAGCAGGTTGGGTGCCCAAGTCATCTGATGCTTTTCACCATCCTTGCAATTCTACTTATAGTCACTACTCTTAACTAATTATGTTCCTCTCTCCTCCTGTCTCTCTGAGACTCTAAGCCCCAAGCCTTGATTTTTCATCTTTGTGTCACAGCAAATTGCATCGTTCATGGCAAACAGTAAGTGCTTAATAAATGCTAAATAAATGAGTTAAATTGAATAAATGAACCTTCCTTCCATTTAATGGTGAATTTCTATACTTTACCCATCAAACAGTACAATGCCACGTGTGATTATAGGACATGACAATTATGTGGTTATAGGACCATGTGAATTAGAGTAATTCATAGAAGAAAAATAATAGTGGGAAGGGGAATGGATCATTTGTGAGGGACAATATTATATTAGAATTCAGAACAGATCAGAGGCCATGGTATCCTTGGAAGTAGAAGCTTTTCAATAGAAATGTGTAGTTGTGATAGGAAGCGACCTTAACCACCTCATTTAAAAATACACAGCCCCTCACCGTGCTTCTCCCATTGGTCCTGGTCCTGGGATTTCTCATCACCCGGTTTTATTGCCTTCCATGGCACTTGTCACCATTGGGTTGTTGGCTCCTTAGTGTCTGCTCCTGTGTTAGAATATAAGTCATGTGTGGGCAAGTGGCTTGTCTGTGTTTCTTACCAGTGTGTCCCAAGGTGCCTTGCATGTAGTAGAGACTCGATTAAATATTACATAAGTAAATGAATCTTCTAGTTATTCTATAGGGAAGGCTACCTAACCATTTGTCTTCTGACTGATAATAAAATGTCATCATTTTTAAGTTTTCTTCCTTTAAATTTCTTAGGAGTTAGTAGGGGCCACTTATTAAACAAATTCAAAAGTCTTTGCATGTACCTGACCCCAAATAGTCATCCATAGTTATTAGTAATTGTTTGCTTGTTTTAAGTGGCTTTTAAATCATTTGAATTATAATATGCAGTGGCATATTACCTGCTTTTAATGCTACCCTTCCGTCCATTCCTTCACTTGGAAGTAGTTTTTTTGTTTTGTTTTTTTTTTTTTTTTTTTGAGACGGAGTCTCGCTCTGTCGCCCAGGCTGGAGTGCAGTGGCTGGATCTCAGCTCACTGCAAGCTCTGCCTCCTGGGTTCACGCCATTCTCCTGCCTCAGCCTCCTGAGTAGCTGGGACTGGAGGCGCCCGTCACCTCGCCTGGCTAGTTTTTTGTATATTTTAGTAGAGACGGGGTTTCACCGTGTTAGCCAGGATGGTCTCAATCTCCTGACCTCGTGATCTGCCCGTCTCGGCCTCCCAAAGTGCTGGGATTACAGGCTTGAGCCACCGCGCCTGGCCGGAAGTAGTTTTTTAAAGTAGAAAATGAAGAAAATGTAGAAGCGCCACTGAATATGTTAACCCTGTAAATCAGAATGCATTGCAAGTAGGAACTGCAAAGTTAATGTGATGGATTAGAAATTATTCTTTGAGGCCGAGTGTGATGGCTCACGTCTGTAATCCCAGCACTTTGGGAGGCTGAGGCAGGCAGATCACTTGAGGTCAGGAATTTGAGAACAGCCTGGCCAATGTGGTAAAACTCCGTTTCCAATAAAAATACAAAAAGTAGCCAGGTGTGGTAGCAGACACCTGTAATCCCTGCTACTCAGGAGGTTGAGACAGGAGAATCACTTGAACCTGGGAGGCAGAGGTTGTAGTGAGCCAAATCATGCCACTGCACTCCAGCCTGGGCAACAGAGTGAGACTCGGTCTCAAAAAAAAAAAAAAAAAAAAAAGTTTGACACCTTTCCTGTGTAGCAGATTTTTTTTTTTTAAAAAGCAATATATTAACATTATAAAAACTGAAGTCATGAACTGAATAAACACACACGCACACACACGTATATAGCTGAAGACTTTACTATTTGCTTTGAACAATGGTGCAAACAGAGCATGAAATTAAGTGTCAGGCACTTTAAATCTACAGATTTTAAACTTTTTATATGGTCACTTTAGAACGAATAACAGTAACTTGAAAACTAGTTTGACTCTAAAACGAATTATGGCCTAAAATACATTTGATAAGTAGAAAAATATGATTGAAAAGCTAGCTAAAATAGAGGCTGGCATCACCTTGCTTGCAGTGTGAAAGATTTTTGCTGCTTCATAATCAATAATCCCAAATGGCTCTGAAATCCCAAATGACTTCGCTGATGTATAAAAGGTACAGAAAAATAATGTAATGGAGGAACAGAGAATCGGTGGAAAATTAGTTTGGAATCTTTTTCTGAGCATTTCTTTAAAGCATCAGAAAAATGTCCTGCACTTGATTCTCTCTGGTCTGTATATCAATGTGTAACCCAGATATTTTTATTGTTAAGGTAATGTGCTTTCAAATCAAAGGGGTCAAGAAGTGCAGAAGATGCACGTTTGAACCTGCAGTCTTCTTTCGCACCTGCTCAGAATGTCAAATGGCCAAAGGATAAGAATTAGGCCCCAGAATAGAAATGGAAAATAATGTGCATGCAAAGACAGAAGATGAGCGTTTTTAATTTAACAACCTGGCTACATTCAAGGGGAAAATGGAAATGGAATTAAAAAATGAAAAGGGAAGCTTATTAAAAAGAAAAAATGGGAGCTAGAAAGGATGAAAATGTGAAAGAGGATTTTAGCTGGTGTTTTGTGGAGAAATGTGATTTAGTTAAGTAGGAAAACTGCATTTGTGGTGTGCCTTTTAGTGTCATTGTTCATTCACATGGACTCTGGGTGATGTTTGTCAAGCGGGAGCATTTTTCTGTTTCTGGGTTTGTTAAGCACTTCCATGGGATTCAAGATTTCATTTCCACAAATAGAATTCAAGAGCCAAGTGAACATTGCTCAGTGAGATTCCAGATTTCTATTTATGGTCCTGAATGATCCTCCCTAGAGGAGGCCGGTCACCCTCAAAGACCCAAAGGACGAGTCACATTGGAAGAAAAGGCTGAGCAAATGAAAATGCTTCCACTTGGCCAAGGCATGTATGTGCTGATTGGGAGCTGAGATTCATGTTTAATTGGATATTTGTGCCCCATCAGCATGGATGCTGACATTTCTCTTTCTAATAATAAGAGCCAGCTTCATGCCCAGGTCAAAGAAATGACCAGGATATTGTACAGTGTTTCTTATCTTTCCATACTGTTTTCTGGAAAGGAGCTATCAAATGGGAACCATCAAATCCTACACATTTTTGCCTTCCTGTGGATCTGAGTGAATTAGGCCCGAGGGAAATAACCAGTCTGACTTGTGTAACTGCCGACATAATATTTCTAAAAATACATTTTAATTCTGATTTCCACCTGCCCCATATGTCTTCAATAAAATAATGTTAGCAGTGGGGATGATTGCTTCAGACAAGGGGTTCAAGCCTAGCCTGGGCAGCATAGTGAGACCCTGTCTCTATTTTAAAAAAAAAGAAAAAAAAAAAAAGCTGGGTGTTGTGGTGTGAATCTATAGTCCTAGCTATTCAACAGGCTGGGGTGGGAAGATTCCCTGAGCCCAGGAATTTGAGGCTGCAGTGAGCTATGATCATGCCACTGCACTCCAACATGAGCAGCAGAGTGAGACCTGTCTCTAAAAAAAAGAAAAAAAGAGAGAGAGAGAGTTAATAGCAGTAGTGGAAGTGGCAGCTGTACCAGATGGAGGACTAATAATATAATAGTAATGGCAGAGAATACTATTTATTAATTATCTTTAATTGTCAGTAGTATCAGGAACTAAACAGCATGTTTTACATTTATTTTCTAATTGAATTCTCATAGCAAATGTGAGATAAATATATTTATCCCCTTTATCTTGATGGTGAAGCAGAGGCTTAGAGAAATTAAGCTACCTGCTTGTGAGTAACACAGCTAGTGAATGGAAAAACCAAGCTGCAAACCCAGATCCATGGAATGCCATTGGAGCAGAGTCAGACTGAGTGTGCAATGTCACAAAGCCTTCCTTATTAGATTTATTGGTCCGTTTAGCTCACACTTGTGAATAAAAAGTATACAGTGACAGAAAGGCTTCTTTTGTATTATTCACGCAAAACTCCATACCTAATACAATGCGAGGCTTTGAACAAGTATCCAGTAAATGTATTTGAATGAATGAATGAATGAATGAATGGAGACAGAGCAGACATAGTCCTATATTTTAATACAGATCCACAAGGCCACTCCTGGGCTTTTCAAGTTGCTCGCCTTTGTCTTAACATGAAAACCCTGCTCTACTATCAAATTGGGACAGGAACAGATACATGGAGAAAAGGTTTTATTCTGTACTCTCACTTCTAGAATTTATATATCATTAGGAAACATTATGGACAATAGAGAGAGCTCCATACTTATTGTATAATTCATTCATTTGAAGACTATTCATTGAGTGCCTACATGCTAAGTGCAGAGAGTGTTGTAGTAAATAGGTGTAGGAAAATATCAGATCACCGTAAGGGATATAGTGAAGACGGGATGTGTTAAAAACATCTTGGGGATTACTTAAGATCACATGGCCAAGGAAGATAACCCTGAAGAAATGATGTTTAAGTTGAGATCTGAATGACAAGCTGAAGCTAGCCATGAGAACATCGGAGAGAAGAGCGAGCTTTCATTACTCACCCTAAAGTAAGGGTGGGCTGTATATGTTGGAGGAACAGAAAGAACAGGACTGTCTTATTCTTGGAACATCAAAACCAAGACAAAGAAGAGTAAAAGAAGCATTAGGAGAGAGGGCTGTGCAGGCTTGGAGTTTGGATTTTATTATAAGTACAAGAGAAAACCACTGAAGGACCCAATAGGTTTACATTTTCATAAGTTTACTCTGATTGTGCTGTGAACAATAGACTCTAGGTGGAAAGTATGGAACTTGGGAAATAGGAGGTTATTGCCAGAGTCTAGGTGAGAAATAGTTGCCTTTGAATAGGGGTGGAAGGAGTAAAGGTAGAAGTGAATGTGTGCATCCTAAAGATACTTTCTGGGTAGACCCACAGTCTTGTATATACATGTATATATGTATGATGTATGTATGTATGTATGAGGATGATTACTGGGCTTTTGGTCAGGATCTACCAGGATGTAGAAACTGGTGGGAGAGCAGATTTGAGGGAAGTCATGAATTCTGTTTTGAGCGTGTTACGTTTGAAAGTGCTGTTTGTTGGACAGCCAACTGTGATGTAAAGTAGGCAGCTGGTAAAGATGGAGAGGGAGTTAAAGAGAGATATTGAGAAAGAATAATCAACTTGAGAGTCATTTGATTTATTGACAATATTTAAAGCCAGTGGGACTTGAAACTACCCCAGGAGAGGGTACAGATAGGAAGTAAAAGGGATTCCCAAACCAAACCCCAACGCACACCATTTAGGTCAAAGAGGAAGGTGGGACAAAGAAAAAAGGACTAACTAGTGCGGTAGAGAGAAAACCATTTTATGTTGTGTGTAGTTTACCAAACTAAAAATAAAAACTTTTTAAAATGAAGATATCCAACCTGGAAGGTCCAATATTTGGTAATAGGCATTCTAGAAAAGAGAACAGAGTAAACAGTAGAGAGAGAGAGAGGTGTGGAAGCTAGCAGAAGAAAGTATCTCAAGAAAATGTGTTCCATTGTGTCAGAGGCTACCAAGAGGCCACAGGAAGGAAGGTGTGGTCTCGGAAGAAGTAACACTGGAATTAGCAACCTGCATGTCTCAGTGGCCATGACAAGAGCATGTCCAGTGGGAGGATGAGGAAGGAAGCCAACTAGAGCGTGGGGAGACAGATTGAGGTACTGAAACAGATTCAGCTAGCTCATACAACTCTTCCAAGATGCTTTCCTATGGAGAAACCAGACAATGTTATTCATCCTCAAAAAGGAGGGAAATGCTGACACTTTTTACAACATAAATAAACCTCTAGGCCGGGTGCGGTGGCTCAAGCCTGTAATCCCAGCACTTTAGGAGGCCGAGACAGGTGGATCACGAGGTCAGGAGATCGAGACCATCCTGGCTAACACGGTGAAACCCTGTCTCTACTAAAAAAATACAAAAAACTAGCCGGGCAAGGTGGCGGGCGCCTGTAGTCCCAGCTACTCGGGAGGCTGAGGCAGGAGAATGGCGTAAACCCGGGAGGCGGAGCTTGCAGTGAGCTGAGATCGGGCCACTGCACTCCAGCCTGGGTGACAGAGCGAGACTCCGTCTCAAAAAATAAAAAAAATAAAAATAAAATAAAATAAAATAAACCTCTAGGACAACAGGCTAAGTGAAATGAGCCAGTCACAAAAAGACACAGCATGAATCCACTTATATGAGGACAGAGTAGGCAAACTCACAGAAGCGGAAAGTAGAATGGTAATTGCCAGAGGGAATAGGGAGAAGAGGGGATAGGGAGTTGTTGTTTAATGGGTGCAGAGTCTCAGTTTTGCACAATGGAAAGAGTCCTGGAGATCAATGGTGGTGATGGTTATACAACAGTGTGTAGTTAATACTACTGAACTGTATAATTAAAAATTATTAAGATGGTAAATTTTGTGTTATGTGTATTTTACCAAACTAAAAATAAAAGCTAAATGTAGATATTCAATCCAAAAGATCCAACATTCAGTAATAGGCATTCTAGAAAAGAGAGCAGAGTAAACAGAGTAGGGAATATACTTTAAAAACTAATAATGCATGATTTGCCAAGGCTTGATCTTTAAATTGAAAGGGACTACTGACTACCTCTCAGAGAGAGTGAAAGAAGACCCATATCTAAGTACATTCTCATGAAATTTCAGAATATCAAGAATAAAAAGGTCCTTAAAGACTTCTAGGGGAAAAATATAAGATATCAAAAGAATGAGAAGCTACTAGATTTCTCACAGCAACATTTGAAGGTAGAAAACTGTGGAGCAATGCCTTCAAAATTGTGAGGGATTGCGTTTTCAGCTTAGAACTCTAGAGCTAGCCATTTTATCAATCAAACGTGAAGGTAGAATAAAGACTTTTTCTGACATGCAGGGACTGAGAATGTTTACCCCCAAAGCCATTTCTTAGGAAGTTGCTTATGAATATGTTCCAGCAAAGAGAAGACGTAAACTAAGAAAAAGGAAGATTGGGATCCAGGGAACAGTTTATCCATCCATCCGTCTATCCAGGGCGGTAATGGAGGGAAATACCAAATGGCCCCTTTGTAGCCGGTTTTGGGAGCAGCCAGTATAATCTGGGATCAGGAGAACTCCAGGAGGTAGATCTTTGGGAAAAACAGGGAATTTGGTAAATAGATAATATGATTAAAATCTTTGAAAAGATTGATACCAGCAAAACAAGAGAAAAAGAAAGGAAATTAAATACTCCAAAGTGGCCAGGCATGGTGGCTCATGCCTGTAATCCCAGCACTTTGGGAGGCTGAGGCAGGAGAATTGTTTGAGCCCAGGAGTTTGAGACCAGCCTGGACAACATAGTGAGACCCTCATCTCTACAAAAAAATAAAAACATTAGCTCCATGGGGGCATGCACCTGTAGTCCCAGCTGCTTGTGGAGCTGAGATAGGGGGACCATTTGAACCTGAGAGGTTAAGGCTGCAGTGAGCCAGGATCACACCACTGCACTCCAGCCTGAGTGACAGAGCAAGACTCTGTCCCAAAGATTAATACATAAATATCCCCAAAGACTCTAACATTGCATAAGAATATTTGCTCCAAATATGAATTAAACTAAACTGTGGCATGAATTTAAGCAACTGCTGGCATATGAGAAAAGAAAGTCTATTTACTTTTAATGCTGGGAAACTTGTTTGTGATTATTAGTAGATATGACATTGGACCACTGAGAATGTGATAGAATAAAAAGTCATCCAAACCAGACTAATTAGCCCAGCACTGGAATAGTATATGTAATCGTAATCTAAATTCTGCTTATTAATTTGTTTATCTGTGACTCAATTTACAATCATACTTAACAAATAGAGCTCTTAGAATAGAAAATATTGCTGTTAACCTTGACAATATATAATAAAAGTAATATTGTAGATGACAGAAGGTCAGACTTTCAAGGCAAGGAACAATTATGGGAAAAAAATTTTAAAACCTTATTTGGAAAATCATATAGATTTAAATATATCATTTAAGGTTAAAAAATAATAGATGAACTAAAATTAGTAATACTGTCACAGACATTCAGAAGAAGAGACAAGAGGAGGAAGCTAGCACGTGTCTGCTAATTCCTGATCTTTCTCATTGTGATATCAATGGATAATCCTCTGAGTCTGATAAATTAGAGACTAATAAGATAAACCACTAAGAGGTTACCCGTGGAAATTGCACCTGAAGTTGGAGAAGAGAGATGTTTGAGTTAGGACCATGTTCAGGTTATAATTTGAAAACAAGATAGCTTCCAGTCAGAAGACATGGGACAAGAAGTTTGTGTTTTTTACCCTGAGCCCTTTGGGATAACTTATTTTTTAAAACCATGTGCATACTTTCTTTTATAGCAACAAAAGTGTCAGAAATAAACAGGATAAAAAATAAATAATAGAATGACTCTAAAAGCATAAAAATTAATTAAATTATTAATCAAACAAGGGCCCATTATTATTTAGTGGGAATGTGGTTATAAAGATATGTGCATGGACACAGATTCTGAAAAAAGTTTATACAAATAAAAGTAATTATGTTAATGAGGCAAATTCTCAGCAAAATTTTTTTCTAATTGTATAAAATCTAGTATTTGAAGAGTAAATGCAAATATATGAGAATATGTATAAAGTAAAAAATCTATTCTAATTCATTTAACCTCTAGCTTATGCTCTTCCCACTTATATGTTGGTAGTGAGATTTTCAAAGCTCTGTCAATCTTAGATTGTCAGACTGTTTTGTCTGAATTGAACAATCCATCTGAACTGGAGTTTGCTCCTGTGTTAATCACCTCTGGCTGCCATAATGAAGTACTACAGACTGGGTGCCTTAAACAACAAAAACTTATTTTCTCCCAGTTCAAATGTCTGGCAGTCTGAGATCATGGTGCCAGTGTGGTTCAGTTTTGGTGAGGGTCTCATCCTGTCCTCTTCTGCACAGGGGCCACCCTCCCTCTGTGTAGTGGAGAGAGAGCGAGCTCTCTGGGGTCTCTTCTTATGAGAACACCAATCCTATGTATCAGGGAACTACCCTTTATGAATTCATTTAACCTGAATTACTTCCCTAAAGGCTCTGTATTGGAATACAAGTTGGGAATTAGGACTTCAACGTATTAATTTTGAGGAAACACAGATATTCAGTCCATACCAGCCCCGTCAATGTATTCATCATTTGGCTGAATTAACAGATAGATAAATTGTTTTAACACCAAGAAATCATGGACCTGGGGTTGGGGGTGGCTAACTTTTAAAGCCCAAGAACACTAGTACTGGAAACTTTATACAGACCACCCCCTACCCTAATGGATTCCACAGTGCATAGGCTCTCCAAGCCCCCAAATCCCTACTCTGCCCTACTAAATACAATTGCAGCAATATTTTGTAGCGCTTCTGTTTTTAACACAGTGCCAACAGCATGGTGACCGTAACATCCCTTGGGCCCATCAGCCCTCTCTTTTCTAGAAAATGATCCAAATAAAACACTTAAGACTTTGGATTATTTGATTTGATCTTCACAACAACTTTGTAAAATGGGCAGAGTAGATGTTTTCTCATTTTACTAGTGATATCATTGAGAGACAGAGATTAGCATTGCCCTATTGTATAGTATAGAAAATGCCCCTCCTTCCACAGTAAGGTGAGTAGAAAAAGTCCTTGAGTAGGAGTCATGTGGCCAGTCCTGAACCCAGCTCTGCCTTTGGCATACCCAGATTAGGACAAAGTCAGAGTCATCTTTGATCAGGTTTATCTTAATTCATTAAGGAAGCGAACTAGCCCTGGAAACCTCAGTAAGATAGCTCACATCTCTAATCCTCATTGTTCCGTCCTGTATCCAACAAATTAGAGCGATATCATGAAGTAAACATGAAGTTTGAAATTACTGCAGACCTGGACTGAATGCAGTTCTGAAATTCGCTAGCGGTGTGACCTTGGATGAGTTACTTTACCTTTCTAAGGAGGTTTCTCTATCAGTAATACCTACTTTGCAGGTTGTCAGGAAAATTCAAGATGATTTATCTAAAGTTCTTAAGACAACTCTTCCCATGTTTTGTGGGAAGAGTATCATTAGAATGATATCGAACCGAACATGATGTCTGGAATGGCATCAGTATACTTTTAAGCCACATCCCTGAAGCTAATTTGGTCAGGCTTGACCACACACGTTCTCAGAAGGATTTCAGAAAAGCAAGAGAAGAGCGCAAATGCGTGCCAACCCTCTTGGAAACACATCTCAGAAACCTGGCCCATCACCACCTCTGCCACATTCTTTAGTCAAAGCAAGCTACATGGCTCTCTTCTACCCCCCAGACTCAAAAGGTGGAAAAATAGATGCCATCTTACGGCAGAGGACCTCTAGTCATATTACACAGGAGCATTTTTGCACTGAGGACATTTTTGTAATCAATCTACCACATTGTTATTCCAAAGTAATTGTTGTAGAAATGACATGATGGTGATGATCAATAATAATTTCTATGGTTCATTTTTGTTTTCAATTTTGCTTTTGTCATGCTTTCATTCATCGAACATTCACAGAGAGATTTGCCCATAGGTACGTGCTCAGGGCATACATATGCCTTTGTGTCACAGCACCTCCCATAGAGTGTGCTTATCTGTGTGGATGAGTGATAGATTTTCCTGCTGTACTAAGACAGAGCAGACACAAAGTACAGTGTGATCCTCTCCCTCCATATTTCTCTTGAGAGGCTGTGCAATCTGGGCTGATAGGAAGAACAGGCCTTGATAACCAGAGCCATCCAGGCTGCCAGGATGTCTTGTTTCCTGTTGAGTGCCTGAGCACATCTGCTTGTTCCCTCTGTGAGTTTTTACTGTAGACACCCTGATGCCCAGCAGCCTGTGTGTAGGGGCCAGCAGATCTTACCAGCGCTGCATACGAGCATCCGCTTCACAACTTGTGAGCAGTGGCGTTTACACATCTGGATAGTGTGCTTTTATAAATAGCTCCATGAGGTGCCTGGGGAAGCTGGGCTGTATCTTTGGCATGGAATTGGGACACTTTGTACATGACTGTCCCTGGAAATAGAGGACTGCTGATTCTGAGTTTCAGAGGGAAGTCAATGACAGGACTTATCACTGGAAAACACAAGGTGATACCGTCATTGCAGCAAACCCGGGCCTGAATAAAGAGAAACATACCTTTTCCCCTCTTAATTTGGTATCTTTGTTTTTCCATTTTCCCCCTTTTTCTGTATTTTCTCACTTTTGTCCTCTTCCTATGCCTGCGTTTTTCACTGGTACCTTTTGATCCTCTTCCTTTCTTAACAACTGTTTTTCTTTGAATCTTAGCTGAGTATACCTAATGCCATCTCACAATGCCTACAGCTCAAGTCAGCTGGACTCCAAAGACTCTGCCTCTGTAGGCCGGCGTGGTGGCTCACACCTGTAATCCCCGCACTTTGGGAGGCCGAGGCGGGTGAATCACGAGGTCGGGAGTTCGACACCAGCCTGGCCAACATGGAGAAACCGCATGTCTACTAAAAATACATAAAATAACTGGGCAGGAGTAGTGGCGGGTGCCTGTAATCCCAGCTACTCAGGAGGCAGGAGAATCATTTGAACCCGGGACGTGGTGGTTGCAGTGAGCCAAGCTCACGCCATTGCGCTCCCAGCCTGGACGACAGGGCAAGACTCCATCTCAGAAAAAAAAAAAAAAATGACTGCCTGTGTCCATGGTGATGCCCCACTGCTTCCCCACACCAGGCTTGAGAATCCAGTAGAAGAGGATGCCAGTGCTATTCAGGAGATATTAAGATACGCCTTCTGGAAACATAATATGTAGGAGCCACTATTTAAAGTGCTTTAGTTAAACCATGTCTAATCCTTCCACAAACTATAAGATAGGTATTATTTGGAGTGAATTTAGAAATATGTTTAGAAAGGTTCAGTGACCAGCCCAAGGCCCACAGTGCTAGTGAATGCCAGAGCCTTCAACCCAGGTCTGCATGATTCCAAATGCCAAGTTTGTTTCATCACATCACTCTCTGTGTCAGTTGAAAAAGAAAAAAATTGAGGATCAGAGATGTGAGCTGTCTTGCTAAGAATTATAGTGCTAGACTGGCTCTGCATTTTTGGCTCAATATAAGAGAAATCTAATTGGAGGAAAGGCTGTTTTAGTCCCAACCTGGGAATGTCAAGAGTGCAGCTGGGACCTGAACCAGTTTTCTGACACTCAAAGGATGTAGGATCTGTGATATATGATGGGAGAACAGACAGTTTTTCCTTTGTTCAACAGATAATTATTGAGTTCCTGCTTTGTGCCAGGTACTGTTCTAAAGTTTGAGATTCTTTGCAAATTAAGAAAGACCTTTGGCCTTGTGCAGGTTGCAAGCCAGTGGGAAGAGACATATAATAAACACTAGAAAAAATAACTGTATAGTGTGTTAGATGATACTTATGATGGAGAGATAAATAGTGGAGCAGGGAAATGAGTATAGGAAGCTCCAGAAGGGAGTCTTGCATTTTTAAACAGGGAGATCAGGATAGGACTTATTGAAAATGGAGCATTTGAACAATTCTCAAAGGCTTTGAAAGAAGTGAGGGAATTAGCCACGTAGATATCTGGGAGAAGGTTATTCCAGCAAAGCAAAATGCAGACATAGTTGGCATTTTTGAGCAATAGCAAGAAGACTGGTATAGTGGGAACAGAATGTATTAGGGAAAGAGGAACAAATATGACACCAAAGAGCTGGGCAGCTAGATCATGTGAGCCTTTGTACGTCATTTTCAATATTTCAATTGAAGGCTAGGCACGGTGGCTCATGCCTGTAATCCCAGCACTTTGGGAGGCCAAGGCAGGCAAATCACGAGATCAGGAGTTCAAGACCAACCTGGCCAACATGGTGAAACCCCGTCTCTACTAAAAATAGAAAAAAAATTAGCTGGGCATAGTGGCAGGCACCTGTAATCGCAACTACTCGGGAGTCTGAGGCAGGAGAATCGCTTGAACCCGGGAAGTGGCGGTTGTAGTGAGCCGTAATCACACCACTGCCTGGGTGACAGAGTGAGAGTCAGTCTCAAAAAAGAAGAAGAAAAAAGATTTCAATTGAGGGGAAGGAAAGAACAGGATGACCCGTTTGTTGTATTAGTACATAGATGCAGGAATCTAGGTGTGGCATGATAGTGTTTCCAATCAGGATTGTAGCAATGTTGGTGATGAAGATATTGACATCTGGATACATTTGAGAGTAGAATCATCAGGTTTCCCTAACAGATTATAGAATACAAGAGAAAGAGGAAAGTCTATGATAAATCCAGGATTCAGGGCCTCCACATTGGGAAGTATAGAGTTTCTATGATATGAAATGTAAGCTACAAATGAGGCATTTTTAGGGAGCTCAATTTTGGACATGTTGAGTTTGATATATTTATTATATGTACAAATGAAACTGAAGTCATCAGTTGCATCGGCATATATGATTCTGTAGTTCAGGAAGAAAACTGAGCTGGAGATACAGTTTTGGATTCATCAGCCTACATCATGGTAAAAGAAAACAAAAAAGCAAGCCACGAGACTCAATGGAGAGCCCTGATATGACGTGTGAAAAGGAGATTAGTACAGTGGGCAGTGAGATTTGTCTTGCATTTATCCAAAGCCAAAACTCAAGAATTAGTAAAAAGATGATGAAGATCTGACTTTGGCTTCCATTTGAAAGTACGTTTTAAAGCATTAATGTTTATTAACAATGGTGTGGCCTATTTCATAGGATACATTTTGGGATGCTGTGGATTTTCAGGGAAAGTGCTGAATCTAGATCAGCATTTTTCCAAATTTCCTGTAGCTCAAAAAAAAAAAGAGAAGAAAAAATAATCATTTTCAGTTAGGAGATTGACATCTTGTCTTTACCCAAGTAAAGTTGTTTACACACACAAGCCTTGATATATTCATCATAGTTTAGGTTTACAAACCACCATCTTAGATGTCTTAAAGTGGATCGAACTCTTGCATTAGGTTTAAACTTGAACCCGCTAACTACTGAGAATCCTTGACAACCTTATGAGTCTGTGGTCGCAGCATGAAGAAATTTTAAAGTCCATTAATAATACTCAATATGGGAAAATTAAGAGAAAAAAAATCCTCTAGTCTTCTCTTCTTTAAAAAAAATAAAAGATACTACAACAGTGATGCCTTTAAACAGTGGTTCTCAAATTTATAGTCCCAGGACTTTGTTGCACTCTTAAAAGTTTTCAAGAACCTCAAAGAGCTTTTGTTTATGTAAATGATGCAAATATGGGAGAATAACTAATACATTGGTTAATAAGTATTTCAAATGATGAACTGACACCTGTTACTTGTTAATAATAAAAGTTTAGGCTTTGATCATCTATTCCATTTTCGTTGTCAACACATTGAGGACACTGCCTTTTGAAGGAAATATGAATAAGCTATAATTCCCAGTGAAGAAGACTAGGAAATGAAGGGTCTGAAATAGATCCCCTGTGCAGAAGAGATGAAAAAACTAATAATGCCTCGCTATATGTTTGGAAAAGTTATCTAAGTTCCTTATACATTACTGGTCTTTAGGGGCTCTTACACTATCAGAAGAGATTAGCATGAAAATTTTAAAAGTAAGAAATAATCCAAGTGACATTAAAGCAGTGGTTAAAGATAGAAGAATGTGAAATAACACTATGTGCATTTAATCATTCTACTGCTTAGCAGAAAAGATTCAGGTTTATTCTGGAGAACTTAAAACTTAATGTTTAAGAGTTCTTTTCAGTTAAACACAAATGCACTGTGTATATTTATCTTTCTTTCACCTAAGGGGATATGTATTCTTCTTTTACGTGGAAACTTTCTGGCAATGAGATGTCTTCCCCTTAGGAGGCATGAAGTTTAAGAGTCTTTTCTGTCATAAAATATGTAGGTCCAAACTCATGAATAATCACTAATATGTGGATTTTATAGACCATTCTGGAAACAGCATGCAAAAGACAAGATATGATTTTAAAATTTTCTAACCACCTCTTTCCATGAAAGGAATAAGGTGACAGAAGAAGACATTATTAGTACTTTAAAATTAATTAATTCAAATATCAAGTATTCTATGAGCTAACCATTTTTCCTGATATTTAGTGACCTTTTTTGGGTGAATGAACATTAAAAACTGCTAAAGTAGACATTAATGGTTTGTTGTGTATATATGCGTTTCCTCCTTTTCCTTCTTTCTCTCTGTGATCTTGAGTAAAATGACACAATAGAAGTCAATAAAACAGAGGACTGGGAACTAAAGAAAGGACATTGCAAGACAGTAAGGGAAGAAATAGGCAACTCTTAGTGTCATGCGAATCCGTGTGAAGAGACCACCAAACAGGCTTTGTGTGAGCAATAAAGCTTTTTAATCACCTGGGTGCAGGCGGGCTGAGTCCAAAAGAGAATCAGCGAAGACAGTTAGGGGTGGGGCCATTTTATAGGATTTGGGTAGGTAAAGGAAAATTACAGTCAAAGGGGGGTTCTCTGGTGGGTAGGAGTAGGGGTCACAATGTGCTCAGTGGGGGAGCTTTTTTGAACCAGGATGAGCCAGGAAAAGGAATTTCACAAGGTAATGTCATCACTTAAGGCAAGGACTGGCCATTTTCACTTCTTTTGTGGTGGAATGTCATCAGTTAAGGCAAGGACAGGGCATTTTCACTTCTTTTGTGATTCTTCAGCTACTTCGGGCCATCTGGGCATATATGTGCAAGTCACAGGGGATGCAGTGGCTTGGCTTGGGCTCAGAGGCCTGACATTCCTGCCTTCTTATATTAATAAGAAAAATAACAGAAAATAATATTTAAGTGTTGGGACAGTGAAAATTTTTTGGGGGTGGTGTGGAGAGATAAAGGGCAATGTTTCTCAGGGCTGCTTCAAGCGGGATTAGGGGTGGCATGGGAACCTAGAGTGGGAGAGATTAAGCTGAAGGAAGATTTTGTGGTAAGAGGTGATATTGTGGGGTTGTTAGAAGGAGCATTTGTCGTATAGAATGATTGGTGATGGCCTGGATGCAATTTTGTATGAACTGAAAAACTAAACGGAAAACACAAGGTCTGAATAAGAGAAGGAGAAAAAGCAGGTATTAAAGGACTAAGATTTGGGAGGACCTAGGACATCTAATTAGAGAGAGCCTAAGAGGGTTCAGTGCAATCACTTGCTTGGTTGGTGAGTTTCCAGGCTCCATTCAGGTTTTGGGGGTGCAGTTCAAGTTGGGCTCGCGTCTGGAATGAGACTGGGACCTAATAAAAGGTCCACTGTGTGGACCTGTGTCCACACAGGAGCTCAAATGGGCTGTACCCTGTAGCATTCCAAGGACAGGCCTGAATTCTGAGAAGGGAAGGTGGCAAAAGCACTGTCTAGTCCTTTTCAAGTTGGTGACTGAGCCTGGTGAGATGTGCTTCCAAAAGATCTTTAGTCCGTTCTACCTTTCCTGAAGATTGAGGATGGTAAAGGATACAAAGGTTTCACTGAATACCAAGAGCCTGAAAAACTGCTTGGGTGATTTGACTAATAAAGACTGGTCTGCTATTGGACTGTATAGAGGTGGGAAGGCCAAACTGAGGAATTATGTCTGACAGAAAGGAAGAAATGACCGTGGTTTGCTTCTCGGACCCTGTAGGAAAGGCTTCTACATATCCAGTGAAAGTGTCTACCTAGACCAAGAGGTATTTTAGTTTCCTGACTCGAGGCATGTGAGTAAAGTCAATTTGCCCATCCTGGGCAGGGGCAAATCTCTGAGCTTGATGTATAGGGAAGGGAGGGGGCCTGAGAAATCCCTGAGGAGTAGTAGAATAGCAGATGGAATACTGAGAAGTGATTTCCTTAAGGATAGATTTCTAGGATGGAAAGGAAATGAGAGGTTCTAAGAGATAGGCTAGTGGCTTGTAACCTAGATGGAAGAGGTTATGAAGTGACGACAGAATAGAATGGGCCTGTGAGCCTGGAAGGAGATATTTTCCTTGGTCTAAGAACCATTTGCCTTGTGTGGGAAGAGATTGATAGGTGGAAGTTTCAGCGGGGGAGTAGGTGGGAGTGACCGATGTGAAGGAGGAAAACTGCCATGAGGGATAGAAGTTGGAATGCTAGCTGCTTTTTTGGCTGCCTTATCAGCATAAGCATTGTCGTGAGCGATGGGATCTGATGCCTTTTGATGGCTGGTTTTTTGGCTACCTTATCAGCATAAGCATTGCCTTGAGTGATGATGGGGGGAAGAAAATAGATTTCGGAAGTTATGAGAACTGTAGAGAGTGAGTTGAGCATAGTTTGTGATTTGGGGGACCTCTAACAGTACTAAAGCAGTGGCAGCTGCTGCACGCAGACATGAGGGCTAGGCTGAAAGAGTAAGGTCAAGTTGTTTGGACAGAAAGGCTACAGGACGTGGTCCCGGCTCTTGTGTGAGAATTCTGACCGCACTAACCGTGCTTAGGAAGGAAAGGAGTTGTTTTGTAGAAGGGATTGGGGTTTGGGAGATTATTCAGACATGATCAGCAGGGAGAGCACGTGTGTTTTTATGAGAATTATGCTGAGATAGGTAACAGATGAGGAAGAAATCTGGGCTTGACTGAAGTAATGGGGGCTGTCTGTGAAGCCTTGCAGCAGTACAGCCTAGGTAATTTGCTGAGCCTGATGGGTGTCAGGGTCAGTCCAAGTGAAAGCGAAGAGAGGCTGGGATGAAGGGTGTAAATGAATAGTAAAGAAAGTATGTTTGAATAATGGGTTGTGGAGGGAGGTATCGAGGATAGGAGAGTATATGGCTTTGGCACCATGGGGTGGATAGGCAAAACAATTTGGTTGATAAGGCACAGATCCTGAACTAACCTGTAAGCCTTGTCTGGTTTTAGGACAGGCAAAATGGGGGAATTGTAAGGGGAGTTTACAGGCTTTAAAAGGCCATGCTGTAGCAAGTAACAGGCTTTAATCCTTTCAAAGTGTGCTGCAGGATGGGATATTGGCATTGAGTGGGGTAAGGGTGATTAGGTTTTAATAAGAGGTGCATGATCAGTAGCCAAGGAGGGAGTAGAGGTATCCTATACTTGTGGGTTAAGGTGGGGGGATATAAGAGGAGGATGCGAAGGAGGCTTTGAACTGGGGAAAAGGGGGCAATGAGGTATGGCTGTAGCCCAGGAATAGTCAGGGAAGCAGATAATATAGTTAAAATATCTCGACCTAATAAGGGAGCTGGGCAGGTGGGGATAACTAAAAAGGAGTGCATAAATGAATATTGTCCAAGTTGGCACCAGAGTTGGGGAGTTTTAAGAGGTTTAGAAGCCAGGCCATCAATACCCACAACAGTTATGGAGGCAAGGGAAACAGGCCCTTGAAAAGCAGGTAATGTGGAGTTGGTAGCCTCCATATTGATTAAGAAGGGGATGGACTTACCCTCAACTGTAAGAGTTACCCAAGGCGTCTGTGATGGTCCAGGAGGCTTCCAGGGTGATGGGGTAGCATCAATCTTCAGCCGCTAAGCCAAGAAGGTCTGGGAAGGAGTCAGAGAGCCTTGGGCCAGAGTTCCAGGGGCTCTGGGAGTGGCTGCCAGGCGATTTGGACAGTCTGATTTCCAGTGGGATCCTGTACAGAGGGACATGGCTTAGGAGGAATCCCAGACTGTGGGCATTCCTTGGCCCAGTGGCTAGATTTCTGGCACTTGTAGCAGGCTCCTTGGGGAGGAGGTTCTGGAGGAACCCCTGGTAGCTGCGTTTCAGGCATTTGGAGTTGTGTGCTGGAGATGTGGCTGGTGTTTGTCTCACAGTGGAGGTAAGCAATTGCAACTCAGAAATAAGTTGCTACTTGGCTGCCTCTATTATTGTACACCTTGAAGGCAAAGTGCATTAAGTCCTGTTGTGGAGCTTGAGTGCCGGAATTAAATTTTTGGAGCTTTATTTAATGTTGGGAGCAGATTGGGTAATAAAATAAAATGCATGTTAAAAATAAGATGGCCTTCTGATCTTTCAGGGTCTAGGGCTGAAAAGCGTCTCAGGGTTGCTGCTAAACGGGCCATGAACTGGGCTGGGTTTTTAATATTTGATGAAAAAGAGCCTAAATGCTAACTGATTTGGGAAAGGTTGGATAAAGAAAAAGGAGCATTATACTTGACCATGCCTTTAGCTCCAGCCACCTTTTTAAGAGGAAATTGCTGGGCAAGTAGGGGAGGGCTAGTCGCAGAATGAAAGTGCAAGCTGGACCAGGTGTGAGGAGGGGAGGTGATAAAAGGATTATAGGGTGGGGAAGCAGAGGCTGAGGAAAATTGGGACCTAGCTTAGCCTAGCGAGGAGGGGAGAGGTCAGATGGGTCTGTGGAAAAGGAAGATTAGAAAGACTCAGCAATGCTTGGGGTTGGGACTGAGGGGACAGGCGGGAGGGAAAGAAGGAAGATTAGGGACAAGTTGCATTGGCAACAGAGACTAGGGAGGGACCAATGTGTAAAAGAGTGCATGGACGTCAGGCACCTCAGACTGTTTGCCTATTTTACGACAAGAATTATTTAGATCTTGTAGGATGGAAAAATCTAAAGTGCCATTTTCTGGCTATTTGGAACTACTGTTGAGTTTGTATTGGGGTCAAGCAGCATTGTAGAAGAAAATAAGGCATTTAGTAGGTCAAGTGTGAGTTGAAGAGGTTTTCAGTTCTTGAGAACACAGGCTAAGGGAGACGAAGGAGGAATGGAGGGTGAAAGGTTGCCCATAGTGAAGGAGGCAAGCCCAGAGAAAAGGGAGAGTAGAGACACGGAGAGAAGGGGTTGGGGGGTTCTTGCCCTCCAGAAAAGCAGGAAAGGGGTCGGGATGCAGAGATAAGGGGTCAGGGCATGGAGATAAGGGGTCAGGGGGTTCTTGCCCTCCAGAAAAGCAGGAAAGAGTACGGACATAAGGGGTTGGGGCATGGAGATAAGGAGTCAGGGCGCAGAGATAAGGGGTCGGGGTGTGGAGATAAGGGGTTGGGGGGTTCTTTCCCCCCAGAAAAGCAGAGAAGGGTTAGAGACAGGGAGAAAAGGGGTTGGGGGTTCTTGCCCCGCCAAGAAAAGCAGTGCTTGCTGCTAAGGGTGAAGGACCAAGGCAGCGTCCCTGCGTGGTCAGACACCTCTGAAACGTGGGTGAATTATCAGGCAGGAATCCCCACATGATTAAACACCAAGGGAAGACTGTCTTCCCAAGTCTGTGACCGGCGCCAGAGTTTTGGGTCCACGGATAAAACGCGTCTCTTTTGTCTCTACTAGAAAAGGAAAGGAACTGAAATTAAGAGAAGGGAAAGATTGAAGTGTGGCATCAAGATTGAAAGGAGAAAGAGGTAGAGGGATAGTGAGAGAGGTTGGAGAAGAGAGTAAAAAGAGGCCACTTACCAGATTTAAAATTGGTGAGATGTTCCTTGGGCTGGTCAGTCTGAGGACCTGAGGTCATAGGTGGATCTTTCTCATGGAGCAAAGAGCAGGAGGACAGGGGATTGATATGCCAAGGGAGGTCCCCTGATCCAAGTCACAGCACCAAAATCTTATCCCGAGTTTCGGCACCAAAATGTCATGCGCGTCCATGTGAAGAGACCACCAAACGGGCTTTGTGTGAGCAATAAAGCTTTTTAATCACCTGAGTGCAGGTTGGCTGAGTCCAAAAAGAGAGTCAGTGATGGGAGGTAGGGGTGGGGCTGTTTTATAGGATTTGGGTAGGTAAAAGAAAATTACAGTCAAAGGGGGGTTGGTCTCTGGCAGGTAGGAGTGAGGGTCACAAGGTGCTCAGTGGGGGAGCTTTTTTGAGCCAGGTTGAGCCAGGAAAAGGAATTTCACAAGGTAATGTCATCACTTAAGGCAAGGACCAGCCATTTTCACTTCTTTTGTGGTGGAATGTCATCAGTTAAGGCAAGGACAGGGCATTTTCAATTCTTTTGTGATTCTTCGATTACTTCAGGCCATCTGGGCATATATGTGCAAGTCACAGGGGATGCGATGGGTTGGCTTAAGCTCAGAGACCTGACACTTAGAGCTTGCAAACACTTGCTTATAATGAGATACTAAAAATATGTTTACCACTTTTTGAAATTTGGCCATAAAGCTTACTTTGTCCTGTCAATGAAGGTAAACAGTCTAAGCATTCTCTATTTTTTTATAATCAACGGGGCTTACCTAGTTAAGAGTTTGTACAACCATTGGGATCTTACAATTGTAGTGTTCTCTTATAAATCAAAGCCCAGTAAATTAAGAGAGAATTTATATTGTAAAACAGATAAGCTAAGGGATAATTGAATCACAAAATAAAAATTTAACTTTAAAGACATTTTGCAATATGTTCTTTCAATTTCAAACTTCTTTAAAGCATTTAATTATTCTGTTACTTAGCAGAAAATCTTTAAGTTTACCTTGGAGAACTTAAAACTTAATGTTTCAGAGTCCTTTCCAGTTAAATACAAATCAGAATTACTGTAAAACATAACTGAATTTATTATATAAGAGTAAATTAAAATAGAAATCATTTGCCAAAAAAAAGTAATTTGCAAACAACCTTTCTCTCAGGAATGTGTATTTTGCATAAAGTGAGTTCTTCCTGTAAAACAGAAAGGCATCAGAAAGGAAAAGCGTCTGAAATGCACTTTCAGTTTGTCTGTAGCAAGGCCAGGACCAATTCAGAAAGGAAATGTCTGGAATTCTGCTTGGTGTCACTATGCATAGGGGTTAAGATAACAAATTGCCTCGGGCCTGTTTCAGGGCAGCAAAATAAACCAAAATTGTCTCCGGGGTTGTAAATTCAGAGAATGATGTGGTAGACATGAACATGGAGAAAGAGAACTGGGGCAAATGTTTTTTTAATGTTTGCCGTTGGGCAGGATGTTTTTTTCTTATGAGTTCACTGTTTCTAGTAAATGTGAAATGCTTTATTTCTTTGCTTTATGAACTATTATTATTTAGGCTTAGGCCCCTACAGCGGGAAAAAAAAGCCAGCAGCATATCAGAGAAAGTCATCGTCTAGGGATGGCTGTGAATAGAGTGTAGGTGTTGGATGCTGAGGAAAGGAGGTGGTTGAAGGCGTTGACAGCTCTGCCTCTCCTTTCCTACTTTCAGTGGGACAATATGTTGAATTCAACTGGAATGGTTTGACATGTACTTCTTGTTGTTCTAATTGCACATGGAAGTAAAGTGTAAGCTCTTTAAATGAGTCAGATTATGACATTCACTCCCGACATTTGGTAGCTGTGGGGATGTAGGAAATGTTGATGGAAGGGGGAGTAACTGAGGTTGACCCTGGGTGCTACAAAAGAAGTTCAGGCAGAACAAATCAAAGTCAGCTCCGAGAATCCCAAAAGAAGAAGCAGACTGGGGTAACTGGAGTCATTACAGCTCTTAAGGTGTGGCAAACTAATAGTAATTTTATTACAATGCCAAGGCTAGGAATCACCTGATAAATGGTATCAATACCTTTATTACCATTTGATTAAGAAGAGACAAAAGGTAGGAGTCTTTATTCCCCTCATTTTACTTATTATGCCTGTTTACATGGAGGCATTTCTGTAGGCTCATACCATCTTAACTTTTTTTTTTTTTTTGAGACAGTGTTTTTTATTTTATGAGACAGTGTCTCTCTGTCACCCAGGCTGGTGTACAATGGCACGATCTCTGCTCAAGGCAATCTCCACCTCCCAGGTTCAAGCAATCCTCCTGCCTCACAAGTAGCTGGGATTACAGGTGCATGCCACCATGCCCAGCTAATTTTTGTATTTTTAGTAGAAATGGGATTTCACCATGTTGACCAGGCTGGTCTTGAACTCCTGACCTCAGGTGATCTGCCCGCCTCAGCCTCCCAGAGTGCTGAGATTACAGGCATGAGCCACTGTGCCCAGCCTCATACAGTCTTAAAAATCTATGCCTAAAGTTTTGAGTATATGCTCTCACTAGTATATGCCTACTAAGAGTATATGCTGAAGGATAAAGCAAAACAGCTCCTTGAGTGTTAGCCTCAGAAGCTCTGAATTCATGATAAAAGGAAAACTTAGAAGAAAAGTGTCAGGCCTCTGAGCCCAAGCCAAGCCATCGCATCCCCTGTGACTTGCAAGTCCGCCCAGATGGCCTGAAGTAACTGAAGAATCACAAAAGAAGTGAAAATGCCCTGCCTCGCCTTAACTGATGACATTCCACCACAAAAGAAGTGAAAATGGCCAGTCCTTGCCTTAAGTGATGACATTACCTTGTGAAAGTTCTTGGCTCATCCTGGCTCAAAAAGATCCCCCACTGAGCACCTTGTGACCCCCACTCCTGCCCACCAGAGAGCAACCCCCCTTTGTAATTTTCCTTTACCTACCCAAATCCTATAAAACAGCCCCACCCTTAGCTCCCTTCGCTGACTCTCTTTTCGAACTCAGCCCACCTGCACCCAGGTGATTAAAACTCACACAAAGCCTGTTTGGTGGTCTCTTCACAGGGATTCGCATGACAGAAAGCATACATGGTGGGCTGGTGAGGATGCATTCTGAGTCAGCTTGGTGTGTTTGGGTAAATCTGCACCTGAAGCCCAGTTGAGGCTGAGTGTCCTCCCTTTCCCAGGAAATGAGCAACTTAAAGCATGACCTTCCAAGAAGGAAAAAGTTTACTATATTAATGCATAAGCAGCTTTATCCTTCTGCCTTTCCCTTCCTCGCTTACAGCCTTCTGTGACTGGTTTACAGGAGTTTTCAAAAGATGTGATTAGCTTTACTTGCAAGAGTTTCAGGGTAATGATGTGTCAGCTATAAACTCATCCAGCTAATCTGAAGGAACATTTGTAGAGCAGGAAAGAACTAGATTCAGAGGTGCTGACTTGTGAAACCTGGTAGTAAGTGATTTCTAGCTAAAAGATCTAAAATTCTAGTTTCCTAATTGTGCAAAGGAAAGGACGTGATGATGAGCAAAGAGAAAAAAAAAACTAAACTAAACATCATCAACAATAAAAACATTTATTCATTTATACCCTCCATGCCCAACGTCTTCCTCTCTCATCAAAATTAGGCAAAGTCAGTATGGTTTCCCACAGAAGTTAGATGGAAAATGGCTGCAGCCCATTACCCTAGTATGAAGGGCTGCAGGCATGTTTCATTAGGAGACATGTAGGCACAACACACAGCAGGGTAGAGAAGCAAGGGCTGAACGTGAAAGTCACTGCTGATTAAATAGCAAGCTATGTCTGTGAATGCTGTTTCATTCATTAATTCATTCACTTAATCCTTGTGGATATACACGGCATCTACTGAAAGCAAGACACTCTGGGGAGCACAAAATTATAATAGATCTCACCCTCCCAACATCACCACGTATTCCACTTACTAGGATTGCAAAACTTAGTTTTTTGCAAAACTAGGATTGCAAAACTTACCCCAGAACTTAGCGGCATTAGACAACTGTTTACAATGTTCATGGATTATGTGGGTCAGGGATTCACTCAGGGCACTGCAAAGATGGCTTGACTCTCTGTTGTGGTATCTGGGGGCCTTGGCTGGAAGATTTGAAGGCTAGTGGCTGGAATCATCCGAGGCTTGTTCATTCATTTGTCTGGTCGTTGGTGATGACTGTCAACTGAGACCTTAGCTGGCAAATTGGCCAAAACTCGTACACATGGTCTCTCCATGTGGCCTGGGCTTCCTCACAGCATGATGGTGGGTTTCCAAAGGTCAGTGCCAGAGAGCGAATCAGGCAGGAACTGTGTCTTTTTTATGACCTAGCCTCAGAAGTCACGTAGCATCAATTCCACTGTACTACATTGGTCAGGAAGGTCACATACCCTGCTGAAATGGAATCAGAGGGAGCATCAACCCCACATGTTAGTGGAAGAAATAAATGTCAGTCCCACTGAATGAAAAGCAGATACATATGTATGTGTATATATGTCTATATGAAAACATACATATATGAATATGTGGACATATATAAAATCATCTTTGGAAAACACAATCTACCACAATTAATAAAAGAAAAATATCACAGTACAAAATAAAAAGTGATCAGCATTGTGATTATTGTGAAAGCAATGACCTAAGGACTCATATGACTGGAAATATACAAATAAAAAAAAAAACACCTGAGCATTGTGCTTTCCAACCTTGAATCGCTTCCATATTGCTTCCACTGTTTTCACTATGACTCTCTCATCATCTGCACCATTGTTTTTTTTGTTTTTTTTTAACTAAAAATTGGCCTCTGGGATAGTTGTTTCTTTAAACTCAAATTTGTTTAAAAAGCTAAGAAGATATTGCTACAGAAAATAAAATTTATTTTGCCATAATTTATTTGCCATCAAATAAAGGGTAACTTTAAATGTACTAAAAAGTTTTTTAAAGTTATTAGATGCTAGATATACTGCTTTTTTTTTAAGATTCTGAGACTGAAGCAAGCCATTTCTTTGTCAAGGAAACAACAACCACAAACATGTCAGCAGGTGTTACAATCACACTCCTACCAAATGAAGGCTCTCCCCTTGCCTTAATCTGAAAGATTTGATAGAGAAGTGGAAGGAAACGATGCCTATAGTGAAGAGCAGGGATAATAATGGCCATGTCCTTGTACCACCCAAGAGCCTTCAAACAGCTGCTGATAGGATGGCTTTACTTTCTTGGCAAACACTGCTCCAGCATGATAAAAATTCTAGATAGTGAAGCATTAATCTGTCCAAAACCAAATTCCTGGGATCTCTGAGGGAGACCATCATCTGGCATGAAATTGATGCTTATTCACTAATAAATGTGTTTGTAATCCATCATTTGTCAAAGGCTAAGCTCTTCTCACTCCTTGTGTTTGTGTGTGTGTGTGTGTGTGTGTTTCCTCATAAATACTTCCCTGAAAGATCCAATGAACAAAAAAAAGACCTTGACTAGTTGGCTTCTGTATAAAGCCTAACTGCCCCCATTATCCTATTACCGTTCTCCACATCCTGGCGGAATTGACTTTTTGCTTCCCCACTTTGGTATAACTAATGCTCCTGACCATTTCAGGGCCACCCTAGGTCCAGAGCCCCCAGGCAGACTTGCAGTTCTTAGTATGCAATTATCTAAATCCAATAACATTCATTCCTAAAATTATTATTAGCACTTCGTGGAACCAGTGTTGTACTAGGCTCTAGAAATGTCAGGGACAGCAAGAGATAAATACCTTCTTGGAATACAAAGAAAGGCACTTGGGGCCACAGCTATTTCTCCCCTATAATGTAATTAATTGCTTAGCAACCCCTTGTTTTTTGCTAGAGTATTCATTAAAAAACACTACGTCCTAAGGATTCCTTGGCATTTTTTCTCAGCAGAGATGGTTAGATCATTTTCACAGCTTCT
Organism: Trachypithecus francoisi; assembly: GCF_009764315.1. Classification (NCBI taxonomy): domain Eukaryota; kingdom Metazoa; phylum Chordata; class Mammalia; order Primates; family Cercopithecidae; genus Trachypithecus; species Trachypithecus francoisi. The sequence goes on along the minus strand of NW_022681472.1, from coordinate 73,193,049 downwards.
CCACCCGGACCTTTTCTTTATGCTTTGCAGCAGTATTGAGAAGGTCTGCAGAGATTAGGAGGAAGACAAGAACTAGATATTTTATCTTCAGGGAATCCAGTCTGTAGCCTTTAACACACTCTTAAGACTTTTAACTAGAGTGTCTTCCTAGGCATGGGGCCAGCATTGACAGATCTTCTTTTCCTTCTTTATTTATAGTCAGCTACAGTGAAGCTGTCTAAACCGGTGGCTCTATGGACCCAGCAGGATGTCTGCAAGTGGTTGAAGAAACATTGTCCGAATCAGTATCAGATCTACAGTGAGTCATTCAAACAGCATGACATAACTGGTAAAGTATGCAGTATCCCAGATATTTCACTCCCTTTCTTTCTCCCAGTCACGATGGCCTTTCCCATACCCTTACGAATAAAACAATATCTTCCTGCTGAAATTTTCTGGCATGGGTTTACTTTCAAAGGGGTGATAAATTCCAGATCCATGTGAGCCATGCTATTTAACAAACATACATGGTTATTATAGAACACTGTGAATTTTGAGCATCCATTGTAACAGTATATGGGAATCAGGGTGCAGGGTTGGGGGATCCTAGAGAAAATAAGAGCACACCAATCAGAGAGAAAGGAAAGAAGGAAGTCTTTCACATGAACTTGGCTATGGAATCACTATGTAGATCTGCTAAGTAGAAAAGGATTCTAAATAGGAAAATGCTTTTTAAAAAATGTTTAAGATAAAGTATATTGACTTCTTTGACTGGGTGAGCTATATACCTGTATCCAATCACGTGAAAGAGTCCGGGGGAACGTCAGTTTCCCTGACACTTCTGTCCTCTGGCCATCTGTTTCCCTGTTGACCATCTTCTAGTATCTGCACCTAGCAATGTTCCAAGTTTCCGAAATGGAGTATAATAATACTAACTCTCTGCCCTTGGGATGAATACTTTCAAGGCACAGATTACGATTCCATTTAGATCAAGGGTGTTCGAATATTACATGTGGAGGTCAATAAGTACTTGAAAGCAGAAAATAGAACAGGATAGTGAACCATAAAGGGCCTTCAGATCAAGTCTCTCAATTGGGAGATAGAGTGGGCAAGATGGAGCAAATATGCCCACTGTGGTAGCCCATCAGAGTAAGGGGGCTTTTCCAGACCTTGCCTGCTCTTTCACCCTAAGATTCTGCTTGTATGTAGGCAACACTTCTCTTTTCCCTTCACAGACGGTGCAGTGAAAGACAGGACTGAGGATACACTCTGTAAACCAAAACTGTATAGCTTCAAGGGAGAAACAATGTTAAGACGTCGTTTCTAGTCCAGATCTTTTTTTCTGAGAAAATGATTTCACTCTGGTGGTAAAGTGACTTGTCATGAAATAGCTGAACACTCTAGATGACAAACCTCTTTCCAAACCCATGCTTTCTATCATGACAAATCCTAATCTCTCTCAGTCTGTTCACCCCATTACTATGAAAAGGGACTTGTTAAGCAGAAAGTATTTATTTTTGCAGTTCCACTCTTAGGCTGTAGCTGTGAGATCTAGGGCAGGTCAGTTCACCTTCTTAGAAGAGGTCTCAGTCGGTGGTCTTCTAAGTGTGTTTCATGGACGTAGCCAAAGGGACGTGGGTGTGCTTTGGGTAGAGGCGGGTATGTGAACCAAAGCCGCTCCCTTTATGTCTGTTGTATATATTTGAAACACACAGAAAACTTGATTGATTTTGAAAACTTGATTGATTAAAAAAAAAAAAAACTTTTTTAAACATTTAACCACTAAATGTTCAAAAAAGTGCTGAGCTAGATGATCCTAGATTCCTGCTGACCACATTGATATGTCTAAATATATAGGGAAAACACCCAATTGTAGCTCAAGCTGAGTTAACAAACAAGAGAGTAAAATCCTTCTATCTTAAATATAAAAATGGTCCTTTATGCATTTCTTCTCTGCCACTCCCAACTAGAGCCAATGGCCCTTTTGGATGAAATCTATGAAATTCAGAAGACAGTGCAGGTACTTAGCTTCGATTCCAAGTGTCTACATTTCATTTTCTTAGTTCCTCCCTTAAGAGTATAAGAAAAGCCCATCTAGGGTCAGTTATTCTACTCCTAAATGTAATCAATCAGTTAGTAACCATTTGCCTGATTGTGGTAGCCTTCATCAGATAATGGCTGCTTAATGTTTCTTAATGTCTGTGCGATAGTAATGGCAAAGCCTTTTTCATGATCTTATTTGAAAGCAGTGTTATCTTTTATTAGGGGTGAGAATTATGAGGTCCCCTTGAGGGAAGGATAAGCATTTATAATGGTTTGAAGAGGATGAGCCTTACAGTCCTCAGAAATAAAGATTCATGCTTCAGTGCGTATGGAATAAATGGTCCCACTTCCCAAGGTTTTCTGCTAAGTGACATGAGGACAGGAGTGTGGAAATGAGGTATGTATTTCAAACAGTTGTCATATGTTTTTAGTGGCAGACTTGGTCTTCATGAAACACACCTGGTATTGGGAAATCACAACTTTCTTGGGATCTTGGCAAGCTGCTTAATCTGGGCAATTTACTTAACCTCACTTCCTCATCTCCAAAATAAAGATAATAGTACCTGACTCAGAGAGACATTGTGAACATTCAATGAAATAATATAGGTAAACCACTAAGCTAACCGTTTATTGACTCCTTTTACATGCCGGCATTGTGCTATTATTCATGTCAGGACTCACCTGGAGGTGTCGAAAAACATGCTGTTATTTCCTTTTAAGGGCAGCCTATTTTCTGGCAAGAAGAAGAAAGCAGGGAATTATTTGGGGACTTAGGGAACAGAGAGAATGATTTCAGATTAACTTTTGGTCTACATCTTTTTGACATTCACCTATTTGAAATCTCAGAAGACCACTCTCTTCCGCTGTTCTCTGGCCCCTGCCTCTCCAAGAGTGAATGCAAAATACCCAAAAGATCACAAGTGCCAAGTGGCCAGAAAATAGCTTTCAGGACTTCAGCCAGTGCGCATTTACCAGCCCTATGATGCTAGAAGTTGTGGGAATCCCAGTACTCTCGGAGGCTGTGATGAAAAGAGCAAAGAGGTTTGTAAAACTCAAGATGTGATGACAGAGCAAACCTCACCAGGCTGTGCAGACAGTAGAGTGACTTTAGAGAGGACAGGGGAATGGTTACCAGTACCAGGTCACAGCCCAGAGCTGCATCATAGCCTTGTGATTTTGTAAAGGTTGCTGGGTGCACGTCAGCTTTCTTCACCTGCAGAGGAGGAGATGCTAATAGTATCTACCTCATAGTGTTGCTATGAAGGTGGTCCACAGTCACAATGAGCATACAATGCATGTGAGCTGCTGCTTTTTTCCAAGTGTTGCCCTGATGATATCTGTGATAACAAAATGATACACACAATGTTGAATTCATCCAGCTTTATTATCCTGGGAAAGGAGGGAAAGGAGCATCTATGGGAAACAAAACATTCTGGGCTGGTAAATATCCTGTGCTAATCTTTAAGGCTGAAGAAAAGATTGTTCATGTATCTCTTATTTATGCTTAGATTCTCCTGAGTGCTGCTGTTCTTTTATTTTTCTTAAAGCAAGGATCTCCTATATCATGCTCATGAGGAAGCATGTTATATCAGTGTTTTATACAAACATCTCTTGATTTAGAGACACGTGGTCCAGTGACGGTAAATAAAAAAGACATATATTAAATGGAGAGAAAAAGAAGAAGAAAACAGAGAGAGGTTTTCTGCACATAGGTCTGAGTCAAATCCTCCCTGCTGCCCTCTACCCCAGCCTTTGACATGTAATAGAAACATGATGCCACAAGTTAGTTTCTTGTCAGTAAAATGATAATATTTATCTTAAAGAATTTGGGGGAAGATTAAATGGGATGATGAATGTGAAGGGCCTAGCTTAATGACTCATGTATAGTGGACATTCATTCATCCTTTTAGCAAGTATTTATAGACTATCTACCATATACCAGGTTTTCAGAATATAGTGGTAAATAAAATAGTCGTGATCCATGTAGGGAAAAAATTGTGCTTCCACAGAAAACTATGCATTGTCATCTATAGCACAACATTTGGGTTACCTAATTCTTTGATTCTAGGGAGCATCTTTATAACTCTGTGAGTTATAGATAACAGAGAGTAATACAATATAATTTTTGTCCATTGTCATGTAAATTCTGTTCCATAGAGGTTCAGTTGACTTTCCTAGCCACTGTGGAAAAGGTGAGTTTTACCTCCCATTTACACATTTATTTCAGTCTTCCTGATCTATAATCGTGTCTGCTGTTCAGATTCTCCTTTGAGCTGGTTTTAACATCTTGCCAGTTTCCTCATTAATAAGTTAAATTAAAATCTTAAAGATATGTTCACTTCTGTATTTGTATGACAGTCATGATTTTAACCTTTTCTGAAAATTACCCTTTAACCTCAGTAGTTGTTTAAATTGTCTGTATTTGTTTTTACAAAGAGTTCTACTATATTAACATTTGTTTCTGTGTTTATTTGAAGAACCTTAAATTCTAAACAAAATTTTCCCTTAGGTGCTTCAAAGTCTAAGAAAACTTTAGACATGTTTTAACTTATCAGTGTTCAAAATCTTTTGCAATATCAAAATTTTGGGTAATTTTATTGTGCCCAGGAGATACCTGCTCTTTGGCAGCAGATGTGTTTAATTAGAAGAGAAGCTACAGTAGTCCCCCCTTATCTGCAAGGGAAACATAGCAGAACCCCCAGTGGATGTCTGAAACCATAGATATTACCAAACACTATTTATATGGTGTACACATACATACCTATGATAATTTTTTTTAATTAGGTACAATAAGAGATTAACAAGAACTAATGATAAAATAGAACAATTAATAATATACCATAATAATAATTAGATAAACATCTCTCTCTGTCTCTTGAAATATCTTATTGTACTGTACTCACCTATTTTCAGACCACAATTGATCACAAGTAACTGAAACCGCACAAAGCGAAACCTTAGCTAAGGGGGGTGCTGCTGTACAAGTAGCATGAACTCCCTTGCAGAAGCACACTTTAAAAAGAACAAGATGGTTAGAACACTGGAGAGGCATTAGGATATATAGACTGAAATCATGAGATTAGGTTTGAAGCAAAGAAATTTGTGTATGTTTCTGTGCTTGCAAGATTCTGTCCCTAGTTTTCTGAGGCCTGGCTTGAAATGCTGATGAGGAGACTCTTCTGGGGCCAGGTGTAAGCTCACAGGCACTTTCAGATTCTTTTCTGCACAGTCGAGCATCCCTTCGGGTTTGAAGTTTCTTCCTGTGGTGGTTGCTAACATCACCTCATCTCGTTCGGCTTCAAATCCTCTGTCTGTGAAGGGTTCTTTCCCCTGCCAACTTTAAAGACTTGTTTTCAGAGGTGAAGTACTCAGAGCTCCCCAGAATATAAAATATTTTTTAAAAGCTGCTTTGAATGTATAAAGGGTTTCCTTGGTCTACTTCATGGACGAAACATGGGTATCCTTTAGATGTCTGCAAGAATAAATAGTTGTCATATGAGTATCACTTACAAATGATTCCTATTGATTTATCATATTTCTAAATGATTACCTGCAAGATAGATGTATGCCTCTGGTCCGTTTTTTTATGCTGCAACTATCACCCACTTGTACTTCTTTTCCTTTTAGAAAACATTCTGAGATGTAGCACCTTGAAATTGGATAGTTCTGCATATGCTATTGAGTAAAGGGAAAAATCACTATCATTTTAGGACCCTTGGAATGTGGCTCCGTGCATTTGCTTACGCTGTTCTCTTCAGTGCTGATTTTTCTGAGCTGTTCTATTCCTTGATCCTTCTGCGATTGTCTTCCAAGTCTTTTATTATGGTTAGAGTTCCCTGTAGAGACCAGTGGGGTCTGTAGTTAAGAAGTGTCAAAAGAACTAGGATAATTACTTTCTGTAATGCACTTAGGAGAATACTACTTAGTAGAATCCAGTATAACCAAACAAAATGTAGACATATTTAACTATCCAGTGCATCATCTACACATTTTCTCATCTTTATCACTTCCCCTCTGGATATTGTGTTCTGCTTTCCTATATCTTTGTATTTGTTTTTTCACATTTCTTTTTTGTGTGAACTGCTCTATAGTCTTATTGAAACTTGAGCGTAATGTTGTATTTACATAGTAAAGTTTCTGATATGATTAGAGCATAAGTTGTTTCTCCTAGTTTTCCAATAGAGCCATTGATTTTTCATTTTAACCCCTTTCAATGGAACACTTACTAGCTTTCTAAATTATAAACTTACTAACTTTAAAATATATAATTTATTTCTCAGCATTCTTAAACCAAAGGTACTGCACTTTGTTTTCTTGATGATCCAGGGGAAAAGACCTCTGAGTGCTGGAAACAACTTTAGATGTCATCCAAGGATTTATGGGGTCAATTTAAGAAAAAAAAAAAAAAAGACCCTTTCAATGAGAAATAAACACAAGTGGTAGGTCAATGGACCTCAAAATACCAGCTCCATTCCTGATAAAAGCCTTTGGAGAGTGTAATTTATATCTGTAGACAAATTTATTTACTAAGAATGTTTCCTCTCTAAATGGATCATCCCAGTCACCAGCACAACTGAGCACTGCCTCTTTTAAGGCTTGGCAGAAAGCAGACTACATCAGGACACAGGTCTCAAGTGAGGACAGAACATGGGACTGGGCTGAATGAGTACCAAATGGAGGGCAGGAGAGAGGCCAGGAGCATTAGTCAGGAAGTTCCTCCACAAGGGAATGGGAAGAATGGAGGCTGAGTGTCCCCCTTACAATATAGCCACATGTCCCCCTGTGTACCCTTTCTGACATCCCTACTGTGTGGTTGGACAGCCTTAGCTTCAACACCTCCAGGGATGAGCATTTTATAGTTTTAAAAAGCAGTCTGTTTTTCTGTTCAAGGTGTTGGATTATTGTGGTGGTGATGGTGGCAGTGGCAGTGGCAGTGGCAGTGGTGGTAGTGGTGGTTGTTGTCGGTGGTGGTGGTGATAGGGGTGATGGTGATGGTGTTTGGTTTTGCCTGTACTCCCTCCTCCTCCAAGCTGAAGGCCCGCTGAACTACTTTGAAGGGTTCGCAAATGTCATACTTTCTAATATCATGACACCCACCCATTCACCTGAATAATTCCAGTTTTCCTTCTGGCTTGAGTTTTAGATACCACCTCCTGTAGAAAGCCCTCCTTAGTTCTCTTCATCTGGGTTAGGTATCTCATCTCTAGTTCCCAGGATAAGGCTCTATGGTAAGATTTATCACAGTAAGTTGGTAGTTGAAAAATTTAATAAGAAAGTTTATGTTGAAGTTTGACTGAAACACACCCCTAGGTCCTGCTTAGGTTCCCAGGTTAGAGACTCTTGCTGAAGAAAGCTCCTGATGACTGCCCTCATTAGATTCTTGCTTCCTGGCATCAATGAAGCATAATGCTATCTTCCAGTCCCTTCCTTCGTTCTAGTGGACTATTTATTGGATATCCCCAAACGCCTCCTCCCAAGTTCCTATTACCAAATACAACATGTCCAGGTCTCAGACACACACAAAAAATTACAAAGCATGCCAAGAGGTAAGAAAATAACAAACTGAAGAGACAAAGTAATCATCAGAACCAGATTCAGATATGACATAGATGTTAGGTTTATCAAATAGGAAATTTAAAGTAAATATGATTAATATGTTAAAGGCACTAATGCAAAACGTAAACTATATACCAGAACAAATGACTAATGTAACAGAGAAGTGGAACTAATAGATAATCAGAAGAAAATACTAGAAATAAAAAACACAGTGACAGCGAATAAGAGTGCCTTCAATGGGATCATCAGTAGACTCAACACAGCCGTGAAAAGAATCAGTGAACTTGGAGGTAAATCAATAGAAACCACCAAAACCAAAATGCAAAGAGTAAAATGAATGAAAACAGCAGAGCAGAACGTCCAAGAATTGTGGGACTGTATTAAAAGATGTAACATATGCATTACTAGAATGTCAGAAGAAGAAGAGAAGACAGAAGAATAGTTCAAATTAGTAATGACAACAAATTCCCAAAATTAATCACAAATATCAAATCACATATCCAAGAATTTCAGATAACACCAAACAGGATAAATATTTGAACTGCTTTACACACACACACACACACGACAAAGGTAAAATTTTGAAAGGAGTCAGATTTTAAAAACAAACATCACATACCTTAGTTACAGAGAAAAAGAGATAAGAATTCCAGGACACTTCTAATGAGAACCTCTTAAGCAAGAAGAAAATGAGTGAAAACTTTAAAGGATTGAAACAAACAAACAAAAAAATGGCCAATTCTATATCCAATAAAATTATTCTTCAAACATAAAAGAAAAGTAAGGAAAGACTTGCCCAAACAAACAAAAACTGAAGCAATTCAGTGTCAGCAAACTGCCCAGCAAGAAATAATAAAAGTTCTTCAGGCAGAAGAAAAATGATATAGATCAGAAACTTGAATCAACAGAAAGCAAGGAAGAACGTCAAAAAAGGAAGAAATGAAGGTAAAACAAATTCCTTTTTTTCTTATTAATTGATCTAAAAGCTAACTGGTTAAAGCAATAATAACAATAATACATTGGGTTTTATACCATAGAGTTAAGTAAAATGAATAACAGCAATGTCACAAGGGATGGAAGGGAGGAATAGAGAATGCTTTATTATGAGTACCTGCAAATACATGTGAAGAACAGTGTTATTTGAAAGTGGACTTAGATTACTTGCGTATATTGTTAACTGTAAGACAAACACTAAAAATTTTTTTATAAAGGAAAGATAATTGGCGTGTTGAGAAGATAAAATGAAATGGCATCGGCCGGGCGCGGTGGCTCAAGCCTGTAATCCCAGCACTTTGGGAGGCCGAGATGGGTGGATCACGAGGTCAGGAGATCGAGACTATCCTGGCTAACACGGTGAAACCCCGTCTCTACTAAAAAATATAGAAAAACTAGCGGGGCGAGGTGGCGGGCGCCTGTAGTCCCAGCTACTCGGGAGGCTGAGGCAGGAGAATGGCGTAAACCCAGGAGGTGAAGTTTGCAGTGAGCCGAGATCTGGCCACTGTACTCCAGCCCAGGAGACAGAGCGAGACTCCGTCTCAAAAAAAAAAAAAAAGGCATCAAATACTCAGTTAAAATCAGAAAAGGTCAAAGAGAAAAGAGTGAAACAAGAGCAATGAATAGAAACGTATAAAGATGGTAAATTTTAAGTCTATCAATAATGACCTTAAATGTGAATAGTCTTAACACAGTAGTTAAAAGACAGAGATTGTCAGATTAGGAGCAAAAAAACCTAACTATGTGCTCTCTAGAAGAAACACACTTTAAGTACACAGGTTAAAAGTAAAGTATTGGAGAAAGATGTATTACACAAACACAGTCAAGAAACTTATATTAAGTTGAGACAATGCAGACTTCAGAACAAGAGTTAAAAGAATAAAGAGGGCAGTTAGGCCGAGCGTGGTGGCTCATGCCTGTAATCCCAGCACTTTAGGAGGCCAAGGCTGGTGGATCACAAGGTCAAGAGATTGAGACCATCCTGGCCAATATGGTGAAACCTGTCTCTACTAAAAATACAAAAATTAGCAGGGCATGATGGCATGCACCTGTAGTCCCAGCTACTCAGGAGGCTGAAGCAGGAGAATCGCTTGAACCCGGGAGGCGGAGGTTGCAGTGAGCCAAGATCATGCCACCGCCCTCCAGCCTGGCAACAGAGCGAGACTCCATCAAAAAAGAAAAAAAAGGCAATTACAGAATGATATAGGGTTACATTCTCCACGAAGACATAACAATTCTAAACATTTGCACTCTTAACATAGAGCATCAAAATACGTAAGGCAAACACTGATAATATTCAGGTAGAAATTGATAAATTTACCATTACCATTGTAAACTTCAACATCACTCTCTGATGATCTGAACAGCATTGTCAATCAACGTGACCTAACTGGCATCTAGAGAACACTTTATAGTATGTATGTCCAATATACATTCTTCTCAATAGATGCAGAGAAAGCATTTGACAAAATTCAGTGTTGGTCCACAATTTTTAAAAAACTTATCAGAAAAGTAGAAATAACAGAAATCTTGATAAACAGCATTTATGGTGAAGTTACAGATAACATCACCCTAAATAGTTTAAAAAAAATTATCTACAGAGTTTGACAAGGACATTAGCTTTTCTTATTTTTTAAAATTTATTTTTATGTGTGTGTGACAGATGTGTGTGACAGAGTCTCACTCTGTCACCCAGGCTGGAGTGCAGTGGCATGATCTTGGCTCACTGAAACCTCCGCCTCCCGGGTTCTCCTTCCTCAGCCTCCCCCTAGTAGCTGGGATTATAGGCATCTGCCACCATGCCCAGTTAATTTTTTGTATTTTTAGTAGAGACAGGGTTTCACAATGTTGGGTCAGGCTGGTCTCGAACTCCTGACCTCAAGTGATCCACCCGCCTCAGCCTCCCAAAGTGCTGGGATTACAAGCATGAGCCACCACACCTGGCTACTTACCTTCTATTAAATATTGTTTTGAAGACCCTGACCAGTGAAATAAAGCAAGGAAAAGAACTAAAGGCAAAAAGATTAGAAAGAAAGAAGTGAAATTATTTTTATTTATAGATCAAATGGTTTATATAAAAAACGGTATGATCTAGAGGTTGAGTGTTATCTAAAATACATGGAACCAGAAGTGTTTTCAGTTTTGTATTTTTTTGGATTTTGGAATATTTGCAGAATACATACCAGTTGAGCTTCTTTAATCCAAAAATTTAAAATCTGAAGTGCTGCAGTGAGCATTTCCTTTGAGCTTCGTGCTGGTGTTCAAAAAGTTCTGGATTTTGGAGCGTTTCAGATCTTGGATTTTCAGATTAGGGATGCTTAACCTGTACGAAGAAAAAAAAAATCCTATAAGAACTAATAATATAACTTACTGCACAAAATACAAGATTACTATGTAATAGCTAAACAAAATATATCTAAGACTCTACACAGAAAACTGTAAAACATTGCTAAGAGAAATTGAAGATCTAAATAAGTGGTGAGATATCTCACACTTGTGGATTAGAAGATTCAATGTTAAAATTATGTCCATTATTCTAATGATCTATAGATTCACTGCAATCACAATCAATATAACACCAGATTTTTTTTATTTTACTTTACGTTCTAGGGTACATGTGCACAACATGCAGGTTTATTACATATGTATACATGTATAACACCAGATTTTTTAAAATAAAATGAACACATTGATTCTGAAATCTGTATGGAAGTGCAAAGATGTTAGAGTAGTGAAACTCCTATGGAAAAAAGAACAAACTTTTGAGGACTTGCCCACCTAATTTTAAGAATTTCTATAAAATAACAATAACTAAGATAATATGGTACTGGAATAATGACTAACTTGTAGATTTTAACAGTAGAACAAAATAGAAATATCATAAATATACTCATACATATATGGCTAAATGTTTTTCAAAAATCGTGCCAAAGCAGTTCGATGAGAGAAAGGGTGGTCTCTTCACTACAGGATACTGGAATAACTGGATAAATGAACTTCAGCTCCTGCATCACACTATACACAACATTTAATTCGAAATAAATAATGGACCTAAATATAAAACTTAATTCTCTACAATTTCTAGAAGGAAGCGTAAGAGAACATTTTCACACTTAGGAATAGGCAAGGAATTATTAGACATGTCCCCAGAAGCACTTAGTTTAAAAGAAAAACATTGATAAATTGGTCTTTTTATTTATTTTCTTTCTTTGTTATTGTTTTTGAGACAGGGTCTTGCTCTGTTGCCCAAGCTGGACTTGAGCTCTTGGCACAAGAGATCCCATGACTCCAGCCTCACATGTAGCTGGGATTACAGATGCACACCACCACAATTGGCTTCTATATTGGTCTTTATCAAAATTGAAAGCCTTCTGCTTTTCTAAGAATCCATCAAGGGAATGAAAAAGCCCAGCCACAGACAAGAAGAAAGTACTTTTATTATATATCTAAAAAAGAACTTGTATACAAAATACATAAAGAACTTTTAAAACTCAAGAAGATAACCCAATAATATGGGCAAAAGATTTGAAACCATACTTCACAAAGAAAATATCAGAATAGCCAAAAGACACATGAGAGTATGCTCAGAAATATTAAGTCATCAAGAAAATGCAAATAAAAACCACAATGAGATAATATTTTTCACCCAGTAGAATGGCTTAAATTCTAATACTAAGCCATACCCAGTGTTGCTGCGGACATGGCACACATGAATCTCTTATATGTATGTTGTATGTGAGTATAATATGGAGTCACCTGATTTGAAAATGTCAAGTTTCTTATGAAGTTAATCACAGACTTATGAGATGATTCTGCAATTCCACTCCGAGGTATCCACCCAGGAGAAATGGAAACGTATGTTCTTAAAAATTATAGTCCAGTAATTTCAAAAGTATCCACCCAGGAGAAATGGAAACCTATGTTCTTAAAAATTATAGTCCAATAATTTCAAAAGAGATTAGAATAACCAAAAATTCTAAACAACCCTTATATCAATCAAGAGGAGCATAAATGAATTGTGTGTTCATACCAAAACCTCTACTCAGCTATAAAAAGGAACCTATTACTGATGCATGCAACGTGAGTGAATCTCACATTGTGCTCGGTGAAACACGTTAAACACAAAAGGAAACGTAATATGTGATTCTAGTCATATGAAATTCTAGAACTTGCAAGATTAACTTGCAGGGATAGCAGTCTGATCAGTGGTTGCCTAGAGTAGTGGGTAAAAGGGAGACTGACTGTAAAGGGGAGTGAAAGAGGTGAAAATGTTTTGTATTTTTGTCAAGCATCATCTACTTGATATTTCAAATATGTAGGATTTACTGTATATAAATTTTGTCTCAGTAAAGTTAGTTTATAAAAACTTGTGTACTTTTCCAGTTTTTAAACTACATACCGTTCTTTTTTTTTTTTTTTTTTTTTTTTGAGACAGAGTCTCGCTCTGTCGCCCAGGCTGGAGTGCAGTGGCCCGATCTACAGGCGCCCGCCACCTCACCCGGCTAGTTTTTTTAATTTTTTTTTTTAGTAGAGACGGGGTTTCACCGTGTTAGCCAGGATGGTCTCGATCGCCTGACCTCGTGATCCGCCCATCTCGGCCTCCCAAAGTGCTGGGATTACAGGCTTGAGCCACCGCACCCGGCCTACATACCGTTCTTAAAATGAAAATATAAAAGTGTTATCCTACATTTTTTCCGTTCTGTGTATAGGATCATTTAGATTAAAGATGGATGGATGGATGGATGGATGGATGGATATGGTTTTATATTTATCCAGAATATAGATAATTATAGATAAAGTTTGAAAATCCATGTTTGCATTTTTTTTTTCACTGAAAGGGTAATCTGAAGGTACCAAAGCATTCTTATAAAGAAAGGCATGGTGTTGCCTGTTGTTGGGAGATGACTGCTGACAAAAGAACAATACTCTCTCGTCTTCTCCTTGAAATTCTGCTCGTCTGAGTCTTCATCAGTGCATCCAAGACTTTTGGATTTCATAGACAAGTTAAATTACAGAAAGCATTTTTGCAAATGACATACAGTTGCCACCTTTTGTATTTTGCCAATTAATATTTTTTAATTAAAAAGTACCCTCACCACCATTTTATAAACCAAAGGAATTTTAACACAAAATACTCATGATTTCAAGACAGATTTTTGCTTGAAGAAAAAATGTACATTATTTTTATTTCTCCCATATTCATCACAGAACAGCACCAATTTGTAGGCTCACATAAGAAAACCACTGCTCCAAGGACACATTTACTGATACTCTAAATTCAAAATGTATTTAGTGATAGTATTTGACAGGAAAAGAGTGGAAATTGTCACTAGATGAATTATTTGTTTCATAAATCAGAACTAGCAGGAATATTCTTACTATGGGAGCAGCCTTGCTTTAGAAAATCCCTGATATCCTTAATAATGCCCATCGTTTCTTGGAGGGCATTGTTCCTTCTATGTGCAGGATGCTCTGCTGAGAACCACATGGACTCTAGTTCTGTCCAGTACATGCGATACCTGTCCAGTGCCTAGAACTGTGTGTAGAACTCCTCAATACTAAAGAGTTAGTGGCTCTCAACAATCTCGCAAGCTGTTGCAGGTGAAGAAGTGAGGCTCAGAGTTCAATGGGTGACTCAAGATAATTAGAGGAGCTGAGCACTTACCATCAACAGGACCCACCACACAGGCTTGTTGGGAGGATTAAGGAGTTGAAACCCAGACAATATTTAGAACAGTGCCTAGCACATCAAAGGACATGAAGAAATATTACCTATTATCATTACTAGTCAATAATTAGTGAATTGATAATCATTTAATGACACCACTATGAGCCAAACACTGTGCTGAGAGAGACAGACCGTATCCCATTGCTGTGAAATATATAGAAAAGCAGGGCATCGTGTCAGGTTGCAAGGGACCTCCTTCTGTCTCCTTCTTTTCACATGAATAAACAGAAACCCAGAGACTAAACTGATTTGTACAAGGGCACCAGAAAATATTCAAAGCTTGATGACACGGCTGTGGAAGAACAGGAGACCCATTCTTATGAAAAGTCCATTAAGTTACTTCACTTAGAAGTAACCAGAGTGGGGTTCTGAAATGGACAAGACATTCTCTTCATGGGTGTGTTTTTCCAACCAAATTCGAGGAGCAGAATGAAGCCCTTATAGCAAGGGACTTGATCTCCTACTGCCTCACCTTTGACCAGATCCAGTTTTTTTTTCCCTGTCTTTATTCCACTCTCTAGTCTCCAGTGATAATCACACGATACTAAATCAAATATGATCAAACATCTACATCTGCCTCCATTGTGAATGTTGAGCTTTATACCCTATCAGAGAAACTAAGTCAATTAAGCATGATCCATTCTGTTGTCCCTGTTTTAAAAAACTCCTGTTTCCATTTGATTTCTTTCTTTCTTAGACAGGGCAGGGGTCTCACTATGTTGCTATGCTGCCCATGCTGGCCTTGAACTCATGGGCTCAAGCAGTTCTCCTGCCTCAGCCTCCTGAGTAGCCAGGGATATAGGTGTGCACCATCATGCCCACCTCTGATTTCTTTTTTATTGATGACTGGTTAATTACTCTAAGTTTATTTTTTGGTTTTGGAGTCCAATTGCAAAGCAATCAAAGAAAGCACTGGAGTCAGACTGCAAAATTGGAGACGCCCTCTCCCCTTGGTTTTGCTCCCATTTTCTGTTTAAAAATTAATATACCACAGCCAGGCGCAGTGGCTCACACCCATAATCCCAGCACTCTGGGAGGCCGAGGCGGGCAGATCACAAGGTCAGGAAATCAAGAACATCCTGGCTAACATGGTGAAACCCCATCTCAACTAAAAATACAAAAAAAAAATTAGCTGGGCATGGTGGCAGGCACCTGTAGTCCCAGCTACTCAGGAGGCTGAGGCAGGAGAATGGCGTGAACCCAGGAGGAAGAGCTTGCAATGAGCCAAGATCCCGCCACTGCACTCCAGCCTGGGCAACAGAGCAAGACTCCGTCTCCAAAAAAAAAAAAATTAGTATACCACATGCTCTCTTCCTGTCAAGTCAGAGTTGCCATCCTTATAGAGTCTGCATGTTATTGGGAGATCAAAAATTAGACCTGTTAAAGGCAATCAGCTAAGTAGACCAATGACTCTTTTCCTTTAGATGACATCATTTATGGTGAGGAGCCTGATGTCATGTGTTATTGTTGGAGGAAAGTGAAGCCCACACATGTGGGATTGATGGTATTTACAATCCTGTGGCACTATTTCAATAAAACACAGCTATCTTCAAGAGATCTTGGCCAGCATCCTTTTAGGACACTGTGTTTGATCCCCCATGTTCCCTGTTGAAATTCTTATTAGAGATATTTTTCAATTCCCGTATTAGCTGTAGGGTAATGTTACTCTTAGATGTTTAGAATACTCTTGGCAAGCTTCGTATCTTTGATACCTGTGAAAGATTAGAGAAAGATTGGACTGTGGTGACCTGCAATAGAGTACATTCCATTCATTATTCACGGTGTATGACCTTGGCCAAGTATGTTTAACCTCACTGAGCCTCAGTTTCCCTTTCCCTAAAATAAAATTATGATAACAGGTATCTTATACAGTTGGTATTGGCTATAATTATTGATCTGTAGTTGTAGGGACCCCACATCAAAGTTTGTGAGAAAGCACTTTGCAAGTGGTAAAGAATGATAAACATATGTGTGTTACAGATATACATTTGTATGTAAAGAATTATATAAATGCATATGTATACACATATACTTACATGTGTAATTTTTGTTTGTTATTGTTTAGAAGCATCTCAGTAATCTAGTTAAGGCCCTGAAAGCTAGCAATTAGTGGTAATTTCTCCAGCCCATGAAAATTTCGCCTTGCCCAGTGTGTTTTTTGGTAATAATGATTATTGTAAATATCAACCCATTTCCTAAACATATACTTAGCATCGAATACTCCCAAAATATTTATCTAGTAATTCAAGGTATAAAGAATTCAGAAGATGTGGTTCTTTCCCTTCCTTAAATTATCACCACGTTGGGGAAAACCATGTATCTTAAAAAATATGTATTGAGGGTTTATATGCCAGGCAATCCAGGAAGTGTTTTTCATATATTGTTTAATTTTATCTTCATAATAACCCTTTAAGGTTGGTGTTACTATTAATATTACTATCATTTAACGATGAGAAAAGTGAGGTTTCAAGACCTTAGATAGCTTTTCACATGTCATACAAGCCCAGAGGTGGCAAAACCAGTATTTTAACCCAGGGCTGTCTGAATCCAAAGCTCATGCTTTGACCTGTACACTCTGAGAGACAGTATCTTATACGTGCAGGTAAGTGTTATAGAAAATAAGCATTGGGGTGGACATGCTTATAACCCTAGTAAGACATGAGAAGGAACTCTTGTCTATAAGCCTGGTTGACTGGGAAGTCTGCTTAGAGAAGGCTGGATTAATGCTGTGAACATTTTAGAAGGTAAAGCCTCTCAAGGTAAACGTAAAACTTCTAAAATCTCAAGTTGTGTGTATGTATTTTGTTTACCTCTCAGTGAATTTAAAAAGAAAATATAACAGCCTGTGAGCCATGGACTCACCACTTCAGGGCCTCAGACCCTGCCACTTCACCCCCTTGTGTGTTACCCACCTGAGTCCCGAAGCTGTTTGGGTTTGTAAACCCTCAGGAGAGAAGAATAAAGGAGGTGAAGATGGATCAGAAGAATAGGTTGTAAGCTACATTACAGAATGCTTTGAGGGCCAGGCTGAGGAAATCAGATTTTTGCTCTCTTGGGTATCATTCATTACCCTTTAATGACATGACATGTGACATCATGGCTCTCTGCAGCCTCGATCCCCTGGGCTCAAGCCCCAGAGCCTCCACACACAGCCTCCCGAGTAGCTGGGACTACAGGTGCACACTACCACACTTGGCCTTTTTTTTTTTGTATTTTTCTGTAGAGACAGATTTTCACCATGTTGCCCAGGCTGGTCGAGGAAAAAAAGACGCTCCCTTTCCCAAGGCCAGTGACCTAACTGTGGTCTTCTCCTTGCCTACCGTCCCTTACTCCTCCCACACCACTGTTTTCATCTGTTTCTCTTCTGGGTCTTCAGAATGTCTCCCTCCACTTTTGCATTTCAGTTTGAAGACATGCTGCATCCTGTATCCATCTCCTCTTCTCTCTTCTGGCTGCCACTTTTCTGGTCTAAATTTTCAAAAACAGAACCATTTAGTCTCTCTTGTTCCTGTGATCCTGCCTTATGGCTCTCTATGAAAGTATTCTCCGGTCTTTTTAAACCAGACTGAACCAAGCTGCTTCTTGATTATTGAGAATTAATGCCTGCTGAATAAAATCACAATTCCTAAGTTTGGCTTATGAGATTTTTTGTCAGCTTCATTTTAACCATTACACCAATCCATCCTGTCCTGAAACCATAGTACATCACTCTCATTCTTGCCTCAGTATTTGCTTGGTGAACTTTTGGTCATTTTCAGGTCCTGACTGTAATTAACCCCCCTCCTCCCTACCCTCTCTGTACCTCTCCAAGCAAAACTAATTTTTCCATTTTGTGTTTGCTTTACATTTTACACAATTAATAAATGAAAGCTGTTATTGTTAGCATTATAACACTTCTCACATGATATTAAAGTTATTTGGTTCCATGTTCATCTCCCTCCCACCAGCCCAGAAACTTCTCTAAGGTAGAAATTATGTCTGATTTATCTTACTATCTCTAGCTGTGTTAACCCAGCGCCTGGCATAAAGTAGGCATTTAATAAGTGTTGATTGGATTAAATTGGGTTTGTTCTTCCTTTGATAGTTATAGCATTGAACTTAAAGCCTTTCTTCATTTCTGTTGATAAGAATACTTTGATTCGTCTTTCGGTTTCCTGATTTTTGCATCCTTTTCATGAAGCTCATCCTATACTTCCCTATCTGCAGCTTCTTATAATTACATTACATTAATGTTCCAGTGAGTCTTCCTGTCTCATTCTTGGAGAAGCCCCATTTTACTTTTTTAAACAACTCCTATTTTGGATCTGTACTAAGCCCCAGAATGTCATCTTCAAGTGCGGTTGAATGACACTCTCCAAATTCTGTAGCATCCTGAGCCCCACGTTCCTTTTGGCAGGTCTTCCCAGGATGTTGTGGTAGACTGTGTCAGAACTTTGCTCAGTGCCAAGAGTGATTGTCGCAGTGCTGTGGAAGCTCACTGAGTCTGCTGAAATTTAAGTCAGGTGCTATTTTGTAGGGTAGAAGCAAATATCCTTTATCTAAAAAGCTTCTATTTAGGGCAGCAGGAAAGAGGCCCTAATCTGTCTGACCATAGGTGCATTGAATGCAAATTTCCATGTGCTTCACAAGTAACAAAGTGCAATACAAATACAGTGTTTTGTTTCAGACACCCAAAGTGTCCAAATTTGGATAGAATAATGCTATTAATAGATTTTGGTTTCCAGTCCTTTGTGGCAATTTAGCTAACCCTAAAACTACCTTGGTGACATTGATAGATATAAGCTCAGCAATTACAGCTTAAACAGGAGCAATGAGAATAGTAACTGGCTAAAGTATGATTCCATTGAGCTGTATAAAATTGCCAATATTGAACAATTTTTACTAACAAAACTGGCAGTTTCATTAGTTTGCCATGATAGCAGAGTAATGCATTTTATTTATAGGAAGTAGAAAATAAGTAGGAGCATAATATTTATTGAGCATCTACTATGTGCCAAACACGATGTTTAGCACCTTTTATGTATTGAATCATTTAATTTTGATAAAATCTCTAAGACATGTTATCCATCTCATTACACATGAGGAACCTGACGGGTGAAAGTTATGACTTCCCTAAGCTCACACAACTAGTAAGGTAAAATAGATAAGACCATATTAGGAGGATTCATCTAAACTGGGTTTTGGCAAACGTATTTTGTAAAGGGCCAGATAGGAGAACCATTTGGCTTTGTAAGTCATAGGATCTTTGTCACAACTGCTAAACTCCATGTTTGTAGTATGTCAATGAAAGAGGTGGCTGTGTTCCAATAAAACTTTATTTACAAAAGCAGGTGGCAGACCAGATTTAGCTCAGAGGGTTGTAGTTTGCCAACCCCTATTCTAACCTCTTCTTCGCTTTGCCCAAATCAAATGTTTCCTCAGTGATATTTATAAAAGAAATTTAGAATTCTTTTCTAAAAATGTGCTACTTTTTTTCCTTTTTACATACTAAATGTAGGAAAATGAGAAACTGTACATACACAAAAAAGAAAAAATATATAAAATTCCCCTCTAATTCTTACGTCCAGAAATAATCTCTTATGTAAACATTTTGACATGTATCCTTTCAGATAGTTTTCTCTATATGCATATTTATTTCTAAGAATGGCCTCATACCTTAAAGGGGTGGCATAGTCTTCTCTCTTCTACTAAAAAATATATTGTGAATGAATTTCTGTGTCAGAATACACAATATGTTATTTGACTGTTTGCAGTTATTCTCTGGATGTTGTATATGTGTATATGTTGTATATGTATATGTTGTATATGTTTTCCAGATACATTCTCTGGATGTTGTATATGTGTATATGTATATGTTGTATATGTTTTCCAGATACATTGTATGTCTAGTCCCATATGCTTCTCCATTCAACCCATGTCCCCCCTTCTTTGGCTGCATCCATGGCCCAGATTCTTAGCTTATATTGTGAATTCTTCTACTTTCTACTCTCCTACACACACACACACACACACACACACACACACACACACATACAGAGGCACATGCAAAACATAGCACCACAAACCTTCCATCTCTACATCAATTAGCCCTTAGTGGTAAGAGTCCCAATTTTCTTTCTCTAGCATTTGTACCTTGATATTTATCAGATTTCTTCACTTTTCCCATGATTGTGGCCAGTCACCAGAGTGAAAACAGACCTAGGTAAATGAACAGCAGAAGAAATCATACATCTTCAAGGCCCTGTCACTGTCCTCTGTAGAGGCCACCCGTGAGGACAGTGTATTTTCTTTGAAAGTTTTCTTTCTGTCTGCCTCCCTCTTCTCCAAGGTTCTTCCAAAAGAGAAACTTACACAGCTTTTCTTCAATTCATTAAATTTTCAGCATCTTTCCCCAGTGGTAGGTACGTAGCAGGTAACATAGACAGGAGGACATTAGAATTCCTTCCAAGGGAGCGGTTTCAAAAGGTCACATGTTGCCACAGTGTCCTTCTTTATAAATCTTTCAGGGGATGGTGAAGCGTGTATCTAGTGGGGGAAGATAGGACTTCTGTAGTTATTTCATAAGGATCTTAACCCTAAAACTTCCACTTAGTGATACATTCACAGTGATGATCAGTTCAGCACATAGAAAAATGGGGACAAGATATGCTTGCCTTTGCAAAATGAGCTCCCACTAAGTTCAAGTAAAAGAATAGCCTCTCTCCCAACAAATGAAGAAAGCTGCAGAGCAAAGGATGAAGTGATGGCTGGGCTGAAAAACGGTACGGCTGTAGATTATAAAGGGGAAACCACTTAGTGTCTCTAAACAATTTCCTGAACATACTCAGTTAACTATTCTGAGGAAGTCCCCAGAATCTTACAGGTTTTGTTCACAAAAAATTTCCCACTGATATTTGTATCACACTTGAAATTTATAAAGTGATATTTCACACACATTTTCCAACCGCAGAACCCTGTTGATAGAATATTAGTGTGAAACTCTTTTCAAATGAGAAATCTAGCAGCTCAGAAATATTAAAGAACCAAAAATTGACCCAGACACCATAGCCAGCAGATGGCAGTACTCAGCTCCTCTGACACCTAAGGCTTTTCTTTTTCCCCCTCCAGTTCAAGGAAAAGTCCTTACTTCCATCGTTTTTGCTTTGTTAATTAAATACTCGGTACATTCACATTTGACTAGAATAGAGCCTTCTGTGCTGTTAACATGCAAACTAGAGGGGAAGACTTTTGACACCAAGAAGGAGATTGTCCTAGGAGAACCAGGAATCTAGAATGATGTAAATTGTCTCAGGCATAGTCATTCCTTATTAACGTGGAAGGTATTAATCACCAAGAGAAATTGTTACCTTTAGAAATAGAAGGGCAAGGAAAATTATATAGTAATTCTTTTTTGAGATAATTAGCAAAATGTCAGGGACAAATGGACTAGAAACAATGGAGAAACATATGTTTTACTGATGTTTCTCTTTGATCATGTATTGGATGCTATAGTGGCAAAAGCATTTCCTGGTTGGAAAAATTATCCTTGTCCTTTCTTCTGCTTTTTATTTAAGAAACTGGCTGGCTTTTCTTTTGGGGAGCTTTTGCAGTCTATATCCCTTCTTTATCACCTCTGGCTGCACACGTTTGAGTTGGATGTTTTTAGTACATTTAAAAAGAAGGGCTAGGGAATAAATTGAATCTACAAACAGGTCTACTCTGTTTCTTGTAAAAGGCATCAGTAGAAAAGACTGCTGCATAAACCACTAAGGGTGAAACCAGGTCGGGCTCAGAAGGTAATCAATAGTATAATGTTTTGAAACTTCATAGTTTAAAAAGATAAATGTTACAAGTATGCATTCGTTTATTTGGACGCACTACCTCAGATTTTACAAAAAAAAAAAAAATTGTCCTATTCCACAGAAACCACACAGAGGGTAGGCACGAAAGAATAGGGATGAAGTTGATGATGGGCAGAAAGAATATAAGGAAAGAAAGAACGAGTCAACTGGAAGTCAGGTGTGCACCAGCCAAGAATATTCTATCAGGTCATGCATCTGAAATGGGGCTCAAAGGCCTCATGTCCAAAACAATGGAGTTTTAATAGAAAACCAACCTCTCAAGTATGTTTTAACACTAAGATTCTAAATTGGGCATTTAGGAATTGAATATTAAAGAAACTGTTGTTAATAATAGATTATACAAGATGGCATGGTGAATTGCCCTACTCAGTAATTGATCTAATTTTGTTTCAGTGCCCTTTTATATCTTACAGTGTTTGAAAATAGTAACATTTCTTTCCATTGCAATTGTTCTGTGGTTTGGATCTTTAATTTTTAGGGGATTTTCTTTTTTTATTCTGGACATGTGTTTACTTACTGAATATTTTATCATTATCTCTATTGAAGTTTAATTATTTACTGATTAGCTAAATAATTTGTAATATATTATGTTGCTAATTTACAGATCATTCATTACCTACTAATTGTTCAATTATCTTTAAATTAGTGTTCATTAATTTACTCAATAAACATTTATTTGCTGCGCTATTACTAGATGGCCAGCTCTATCTGCTAGAATGGAAGCACAAAGAAGCCTGAGAAGGAATTTGGGCTCCTTCTTCTCCTTCTTTCAAAAAGCAACTCTTTCTGGGCACAGTGGCTCACAACTGTAATCCCAGCACTTTGGGAGGCCAAGGTGGGAGGATCACCTGAGACTAGGAGTTCAAGACCTCCCTGAGCAACATAATGAGACCCTGTTTCTACAAAATAATTTTTAAAAATTAACTTGGCATAGTGGTGCACACCTGTTGTCCTGCTACTCCGGAGGCTGAGGTGGAAGGATCACTTGAGCTTAGGAGTTTGAGGTTACAGTGAGTTATGATTGTACCACTGCACTCCAGCAATAGAGACCCTGTCTCAAAACGACAAAAAACAAAACGATTCTTCTGGAAACAATATTCTTTAGCACAAACACATATGTTCACTACATTTCTTCATTAACCTAGTTTCACTTAGCTCCTTTTATAAAAATTTAAAAAGGGGTGATGTTCAGAAATTTTTATCTGCTGCATTTTTTCTCTAAGTTTGGTCACATGGGAAAAAACCCTCTGGAATATCTGGAAACACTTTGAGAAATGAAAATGCAAAAAGTTAACTGAATCATCAAAATCTGATTATCGTAAAATCACAAATAACATATGGTAGATTACTCTTCAAATACATATAGATGCTAAGGATTTATGGGGTAGAAGAGAGCTGGATGAAAATACTGGAGGAAAACAAGCTTGGATGCCCTGTATAAGGTTAAATGGGGTTCAGGGATTATACTTGGGTTCCATTGTGCTGGTTATTGTGCTGGTTATCTGACCAGTAATACTGGTCAGGCTAATCAAGCCCAAATGAATGAAATTGTATACCACTGAATGGTTTGATTTTCACGTAGGACAATTCCTTCAATCTGGAATTTTGGTAGCGGCAATATTTATTTCAACTAGCAAAGTGTTATTTCAGATGAAACTAGTCTTTGTTATTTGGTTTTGCTCAAGTTTAAAGATTTTCTTGATTCCACCTGACCTCCCTAGGGCATGTTAGAGATATACTAAGTAAAAGTGTACTGTTATGGATTATCCTGTGCCAGAATTTGGGTAATAGGCCCTGAAAAAAAGAGTTGATGCCTGTTAGCCTAAATTCTTTCCCAGGTCCAATTAACTTATTGTAGTAATAGTTAATAATAATAACAATAGTTAATATGGTTAAGGATAATGTTAATAATGAAGTTTATCACTTCATATAACATATTCTCTGTTTTTCTCTACATCCAGCATTTAATGTTATGCTGTGATTTAAATGGGTGGTATATACTGCAAGATGCCTCCTTGATTCTACTTCAGTAGGAACTGTTAAACTATTATTGGAACCCAGCTTCCCTAATCTGATAAAAAAAAAAACCCTATTCTCCTTTTATAACACTGGGCACTGATATCTGTTATTTGCTGTGCTGTGGGAAATGTCTCAAAACACTTTAAAGAAAAAAAGGGGGAAAGCCACACTAGATAAATGAGAACATCAAAACACTTTTGTTTAGACAATTTTAATGGAAGATCCATATGAGTCATCACCTGAGGCCTCAGGCTCTATTAGTCTGTTGAAACCCTCTCTTCAGTTTAGCACATAACAGGCAGATCCCAACCTGTGAGTTGCCACTTCTGCGTGTGGAATGTGCCCCGGAGGTTTGCTTATTTGACTTATGTGGGCAGATTAGATAGCTCATTCTTAAAACGTACTTGGAAAAGGAGCCTGTTTATCCTAGAGGAGAATGGTTGCTTAAGACCATAGACTACAAGGAAATCTCCTAATTCTTTCAAAACCTCAGTAAGAGTCAGCTGCATGGTATGCTTGTCTTGAATCAACAATAGAATCTCCAGATTCTCATGTAGTCAAATAAATCTTTTTCAATTAATTACAAGGTTTTGTCAAGAAGTATCTTTTTTTCCTTCATGTCATTTTTGGAATATAAAGCAACTAATTGTTGGCAGTAGTCTACACACACACACACACACACACACCCCTTAGAACAAGGTTATTTATTTACTTTTTTTACACTGGCATTTCCTCCAGTTGATTAAAGGAGATAAGTCCTAACTACAACAGGGCTCGCGTGGTGGTGTGGTTCATTATTTGTATCTTATTTCATATTGGAGGTGCCAGTTGAATAAGGAAAGATCTTGGATGAAAGCAAAAAATACTTTTGTAAAACAATTTTTGGCAGAAATGTTTATGAAGAGTTTATTCCGTTTGCCTTTTCTTCTGAAGGACAGGAGCTGGTGATGGAACCTTTCAGTTGTGTTGTGCAGTTGTTTTGAGCTCCTCTAGGGGGAGCCTTCACACAGGCTAAATGTAGGATACTCTCCTTGGAGCATGACTTGGGATTTCAGTGGGTACCCCTTATCCACCCAGTTATCCCTGGGAGAATTCTCCTTTTGATGGGCAAGCTTTACTATTTTAATTGTCATGAGGAGGAGGTGACAGATAACTAATCACAATCTTTTGAAAAATTATATCTGTTTGTATGTGAATGTAAATTAATCAGCTTCAGTATTAAGTGTCCCACCTTGTGCAAAGGGAGGGGTCCTTCTGGTTAGTGTCACCACCAGGTCAGCAGAACACCAGAAGCTGGCTTTAGACATACACTTTTAATTAGACAATTCTTTGTGGATAGGGTTATTCAAACCTATCTCATACTGCCATACAAGCAATGCCAATTTTTTATGACTAATATGAAAGGGATTACTGCCATCCTTTACTAGGCTTCAGAAGATAATCCCTACCCTACCACCAAACTCTTCCCCTTCATCACAAGTCTATTACAATGATGGAATACATATTTAGCCTCATTTTAAAGTTCTGGATATAAGGACTGCCTAAATCCTACTCAAAATGAAGAGGAAAGATAAATTAATAAATGTGCTTACCGTTCCTTGAAGGTAAAATTAAAGTAGATTTGGTATAAAGAAAACTCTCTTTTTTTCTCAACAGATGCTAAAAGATTATTTCCTATTTCTCCTCTTTTAAAAAAATTAGACGTGGTACATTGTCACTAAAACATAATTTTTGGCAGGTGACTGCTCTAATTCAGCTTCCCCATTATCTTTGGAGGTAATTTCCATGGAAGGAAAGATGAGACAAAAAGATGCAGAGTAACACTTCTTATGATTCTTGGAAATACAATGCTCTTTCATGAGAAATACAATCATTTAAAGGAAAATGATTCTTCTTTTTCAAATGTCTAAATACAGTGGGAGGATTTCTGTGGAATATAAATATTTGCTAACTCTTTATATAAGCATGCGTTAACCAAAAACCTGGTAAATGTTGCACAGTTTATTAATAACTTGCAAAATCTCCAAGTTGGGAAATACAGCTATGCCGTTATGATCAGTCATTTGGCAGATAGTCAAGCCTGACAGCAATTGTTTAATACCTTTTTACCCATAAACACTGTGATTCACTGAAAATATTCGAGATTTCAGCAGATTTTCCTCCCACCCCCTGACCCTGTAGCAAATTGCTCAATTATCTTTCATAACGGGTTCTATTATTCTTTCAAATTTGAAGTAATAGAAAATTACTATAAGGAATGTTATAAAATGTGTATTTTGTTGTCTCTCCCTGTCTAAGCTGCTTTCAAAAGCTATAGCTTATTCTTTGCCTTCTTTCTATGTTTACTGAACACCTATTAGGTGCTCTAAACTGGACTACATGCCATAGAGCCTGGGATGAAGGGTGAGAAGTAGTATGACACAAGACACTTGTCTTCAGGGATCTCAAAATATAGGTAGGGAGGAATGAAACCCAAAAGTAAATTAAATAGATCTCAAAGCAATCTACAGTTAATTGTCATATATAAATTATATATAAAATGAATTCTACAAGAATCCAGAAGTAAGACCATTGTGCATGGAGTGCTCTAGGCTGATTCTAGGGGTGCAGAATTTAAACTAGGCCGTCAAGACTATATGAAAGATTAGGAAAGGCAGAAAGAAGGCAAAGGACATTCTAGAAGGAAAAGGCATGCTAAGATAAAATAGCAGATTAAATATGCAAAGTGTATTAGAGATAGTCCATGAAACTCTATGATTAGAAACAAAGTGTTTTTTATGAGGAAAGCACCTTGCAATAAAAATCTTTATTGTATTATCTATCGCTACTGCTACTGAAATGGTACATGTACACACCCTCCAAAATGAGTGGCTTAAAACAATCAATAATTAGCTCACAAGTTTGCCTTCAGGTGATTTAGGCTACATTTGCTGAGTGGACCTTCTGATCTTGGCTGGGCTCACTTGTCTGTGAGGCAGCTGGCTGTTGATTTATGTAGGACAGACTCGACCAGTGTGTTGGGAACAACTGGGGTCCTCTGCTTTGCTTCTTACCCTCCAGCAGGCCAGTCTAGGTATAACTTCTCATACCAATGGTGTGGAGGTGCCAGAGAAGAGAACCCCAATCTTGCATATCCTTTTCAAGCCTCTACTTGTGTCACATTTGCTAGCATTCCATTGGCCAAAGCATGTCACATAGCTAGGGCCCCAGTACCACCTCACTGCTGAGTATATTCTGTACATCCATAGTGAACTGTTTCACCTA
Organism: Trachypithecus francoisi; assembly: GCF_009764315.1. Classification (NCBI taxonomy): domain Eukaryota; kingdom Metazoa; phylum Chordata; class Mammalia; order Primates; family Cercopithecidae; genus Trachypithecus; species Trachypithecus francoisi. The sequence goes on along the minus strand of NW_022681472.1, from coordinate 73,165,626 downwards.
CCTATTGCTGCAAAACAAAACACTCCAAAACTTAGTAGCTTATAATGACAACCATTGAATTATATTTCCTACATTCTGTGAGTTAAGATTTCAGGAAGGATTTGGCTGAGGAATTTTCTCATCCTAATGATATCAGTGGTACCTCAGCTGGTAGATGGACTGCCCTGGAAGGTCCAAGACAGCATCCAGAGCAGAATTAGACAGAAACTACAAGGCCTTTTCCGACCTCATCGGGGAACGTATGCAGTAACCTTTGCTATACCCCATATGTTAGAGCAGACACAAATCCTCCCTGCTTCCAGGAGAGGGGACACAGACACCACGATAGAAGGAATATAAAAGAATTTTAAGATGTTTTCAAATCATTGCTCAAGCAACAAACTGTTTCTATTTTATGTATAAATTATTCTCAGCTCCTCGGAAGACCCACCCACCCAAAGACCCATCTCATTAGTGTATCAAGTTCAGACACAAGGTCCAGGCTTGTTACCTAAATCAGGTACAGGTTGAGATGAAATTTCTCATAAGATGCCATTCCTTAGGTATAGTTCCTCTTGATCTGAATATCCGTGAACTAAAGAGATTAGTTATCTGTCCTCCAACATGTAATGAAGGAATAGGCATAGGTTAACCACAAAAGACACAGGTCTGTGTTAATTCTGAAGCCTAGCCAGGTCCAGGCTACCAGCTATGATCAGGGCCCATTCCTGCTTCCTGGGAATGATTCTCTATGTTTCTTGGTTTTACTCTTTAGGTGAGGGCTAGTCAGCTTTTTCTATGAAGTGCCAGATAGTAAATGTTTAGGCTTTGTTTGCCACATATGGTCTTTGTTGAAATTTATTCTTTTAAAAACAATCCTTTAAAAATATACAAACATCCTTAGATCGCTGGATACGTACAACCAGAACACTGCCCAAATTTGGCCCATAGACTGTAGTTAACCAACTCTTGTTGTAGACTTGTGGTTCTACCATTTGAGCCATTTTTCCTTTTTCACAAGAAATAGCCCATGTTTATAGCTGAGTAATTGTCGCAGAGTGTTTCTAGCCCTCCCCATAGGATTTCGGGAGTTCAAAGCCCTCTTTTATTCTGTATCTAACCCTTTTAGTGCAAGCTGTCAGTATACTCCTTTCAAATACAGTTCTCCTTAAAACTTAGTGGATTTTCTAGGAATCTTATTGGAATTCACTCTATTAGACAAAGAAACATGCATAAAAATCTTCAAAATATGTATTCCTATAACTATTGTGGGTCGCCTGTGAGACTGCTGTGGGACAATGCCCTTAAGATATTTATTTATTTATTTATTTATTTATTTATTTATTTATTTATTTATTTATTTTTATTATACTTTAAGTTCTAGGGTACATGTGCATAACGTTTATATCATGTATACCTCCCCAATGCAATCCCTCCCTCCTCCTCCCTCCCCCTGATAGGCCCCAGTGTGTGATGTTCCCCTTCCCGAGTCCAAGTGATCTCATTGTTCAGTTCCCACCTATGAGTGAGAACATGCAGTGTTTGGTTTTCTCTTCTTGTGATAGTTTGCTAAGAATGATGGTTTCCAGCTGCATCCATGTCCCTACAAAGGACACAACCTCATCCTTTTTGATGGCTGCATAGTATTCCATGGTGTATATGTGCCACATTTTCTTAATCCAGTCTGTCACAGATGGACATTTGGGTTGATTCCAAGTCTTTGCTATTGTGAATAGTGCCGCAATAAACATACGTGTGCATGTGTCTTTGTAGTAGAGTAATGTATAATCCTTTGGGTATATACCCAGTAGTGGGATGGCTGGGTCATATGGTACATCTAGTTCTAGATCCTTGAGGAATCGCCATACTGTTTTCCATAATGGTTGAACTAGTTTACAATCCCACCAACAGTGTAAAAGTGTTCCTATTTCTCCACATCCTCTCCAACATCTATTGTTTCCTGACTTCTTAATGATTGCCATTCTAACTGGTGTGAGATGGTATCTCATTGTGGTTTTGATTTGCATTTCTCTGATGGCGAGTGATGACGAGCATTTTTTCATGTGTCTGTTGGCTGTATGGATGTCTTCTTTTGAGAAATGTCTGTTCATATCCTTTCCCCACTTTTTGATGGGGTTGTTTGTTTTTTTCTTGTATATTTGTTTGAGTTCTTTGTAGATTCTGGATATCTAAAGCCCTACTTTTAAAACATAATTTATAAGGCACACTCTTTTCGATGCCTGCGATGCTTTTATTTTTACTAGACTGATCAATGACATACTACCTTAAATTTTCTGACATGTTAAAAAGTAGTTTCATAGTCACACCCTGAGTCCACACTCGCTGTGACCCTACGTCATTCTCACAGCATCCTGGATTTGATCTTCATGCCCTTAATTAAACCCTTTCTTACTTTGATAATGTTTGCTGGGAAGCCATGGAGTTAAGAAATATTTTTATTTTTGAACTAAGCAAGGAGTAAATGGCTCCTTTATTTTTTTCTCTAAATTATGCTTGAAAATTGCAAATTTTCCTTTTTTTTTAACTCATCTATCTTTTCCTGTAATGTACAAACCACAGTTAAAAGAAACTTTTGATATTCTTCTGGAAATGTACTTAGATTCTTCAAATCATTAGCACATTTTATGTTTTCCACAATACTACACTCAACAGTGTTTCTAAAATGTCTACCATTTGTAATATGAGTCTTCTTTCCTCTAGCCTCTGATAATATTTTTCTTACTTTCTAATGACATTTCCCTTACTTTTCTCACCGAAAGATTCCTCAAGTTTTCTCATCTTTTATCTACTGCCTCATGTCAAAGTTAGTGCCACCTGTTTAGTTTTTAGTTTATTAACACATCACTTCTGATAACAAATTCTGTCAAAGTTATTTATTGCTATTTAACCTCAAAATGTTGTAGCCTTGAAAAAAAGCCATATTTTCATATTGCAGAGATTTTTATCAGTAAGGAACTTCAGATAGGCTCTTCTGAGTGATTCTTCTGAACCTTGTAATGTTAACTGAAGCAGGTATTCACCCGGCTGACGGACTAAGGCCTCAGTTAGCTATATGGCTCAGAAGATTTGACTTCGCCAGAAACATTTACCTGCACATGGCCTCTCACACATGGCTGTTTCAGGATAATTGAGCTTCTTCCATAGCAGGTAGCTTCCTCCTAGCATTGCAAACACCTGCAAGTAACAGGAAGATGGTGATTGGCTTTTGTGGACAACAAAGTCTAATAGTAAAAACACAAACCCACTCAGATCCAAGAAGCAGGAGATATCGTCCCTTCCTTTTGATGAGAGAAATGTCAAAGTATTCAGGTCTGTGTTTTAAAACCACTGTATGGACCATTAATGCAGGTAATACTCCATATGAGAAATTTTTTATAGCCTTGGAAAAGTATCTGGATTTGAGCTTAGACTGACCCTACTCCTTTGCAGTCAATGAGAAATAGGACAACTCTCTCCCTTTCAACCTTCATTTCCTACAGTCTCTCAAGCATTTTCATTTGTTTTATCACACATCCCAGTGTGTAAACAGTTTTGAACGTGTACCCTTAATATGTGTAAATAGCCTTAGATATACTGTTTATCAATAAATAACCTCATTATTATGTTCATGGAAAAACATATTTCTAAATAGAAAAATAAATGGATCTTGAAAGACAAAACATTCTTAAATATCTCGCAAATTGTGATGGCTTTATATTATTACCAGCTAACATTTTAAGCCAAAAAGATATACGTGTACTTTAAGGTGACATTCATAGTTAATGATGGTGGATAAAATAAATATATAAATTAGTCTTTCTTGATGATTTTGAATGCAGAGGCCATCTTCTTAAAGAGTGGAACATTATTGTTGCTTTTACCTCATTAGTGCAGCTAATTAAATGTTTTACTTTGTAGTGAAATGTGCCAGCTTCATTATGTTATTGGTTTTCAAGAACTCTTTTAACTTTGAGTCTATTTTATGTGAGCCAATTTAGTCAAAACTAGATATTATAAGCCATTTAGCCAGGTACATGTAAGTAGTGTATCCCAGTACTGATCAGGAGCCAGTGCGTGTGGCCAACACTGCCTTCGCCTCAAGCCTATGGATTTATCACCTCTCTTGGGAATACTTTAAATACATCCTGACCTTCCAACTAATCTTATTTCTTTAGATAAAAGTAAATAAATTTTAGTATACAGTCTATTTCCTTGTCATATCCTAATGAATCATCTGGCACTCTCGCCCCCGACCCCCAACTCCAGGGTGCAAATATACACCATAATGAAAGCAGTGAAGCAGTTGACATAGGGGACATTCAATAAACATATGTTGGACTAATAAATCTTTAAAAACCAGAATGACACAAGTAGGTATTCAGTATTTGCTGAATGAACAATGAAATTGCTCCATCTATAGCAAAAAGAAAATTGTGGAAACACAGTTGTTCTCAACAACTCATCCCGTCAATGATCTAGTCAAAACATTGTGGAAGATTAGGATTTGTTTTCCTATAAATTGCATTCCCACTGGAGGCTGATTTGAAAAATTAACTTTCTGTATCAGTGAAGATTAACAGTTTTTCCTCCCACCACACCCTTCCCATTTGTAACTTTGTCTTGATTTCTTGGGTATTACATTTCATAACAGTCCCGTAAATAATTTGATTTTTTCTTAGCCGGGCATGGTGGCTTACACCTGTAGTCCCAGCAACTCAGGAGGCTGAGACAGGAGAATTGCTTGAACCCGGGAGGAGGAGGTTGGAGTGAGCTGACATCGCGCCACTGCACTCCAGCCTGGGCGACAGAGCAGGACTCTGTCTCAAAAAAAAAAAAAAAAATTATTTTTTTCAACAATTAGCTAAGTTGAGTTAGCAGGATTAATATCTTCTTTGCTCATTTTAGTGGGAGAGTGAAGGCAAAGTGAGCTAAAGACCACATGGAGAAGACATAACTACACTGGCATTAAATTTAAAAATTCTGACGCAGAGGCTTTTCCTGTGTTCCTTTGAGCCACTATGGCCTTTTGATCTTTGTTTGAAGTAAAATAATTCTTGATGTTAACTGAGTGGACTGTTTTTTAAATCAGCAAATAATGGAGCTTTTAAAACTAAAACCAGTTAGTATAGCAAATTTAATAAGAATGATGTTTTATGGAATACAGTTGCTAAAAAAGTTGGAAGAACCAAGATAGCAGGCTACCTTGCTTCTTCCAGAATCCTCATTAAGAAAGTGAAAACTTGACTATTCTGTCTACCTCTGTCCCAAAGCAGAACACTTCTCTCTGAAAGCGATGTCAGATAGTGGTTAGATATGAAGGTTGATGATCCTGTAGAATCTGGAACAATGTTGCAGAGTTGGGAAGACACTCACAGAGAACTGCTGAGCGGGTTTGACATGTAGGTTTGACATGTAGGTAAGGATAGAGACCGTGACTTGACTTGTACTGGCAATAGTCTGCACACTAGTGAAATTTCTCTCCAGTCGTGTATAGATTGAGAAAGCAGATGGTGTAATCTTTGACATTTAGCTGGTCTTTTGTAGTATGCATACAAGGGGCACTGAATTTAAGGATACTATCAAGGGAGTGTGGTATGGAGTTAGGTGTAGGACTGGAGTGAAAAAGTGAACTCGGGAGGAAGTGTATAAACTTGGGTAAAGAGGAGGTACAAGGAACTTGAGCGTGGATACAGTCAAAGGACAGGATTAGCTGGAGTGAGAACAGCTGGGCACATAGGAGGTTGTGATAAAGTTTCAACTTTAAGAGCTCGAATAATTCACAGTGTGAACAAAGTCCAGAGTATAGCTATGGAGGTGGGTGGTTGAAGAGGGGTAATAGTAAGATAGTAGGTTCATTTGTATGATAGAGAGCAGGATTTTAGATTAAAATGAGTCTGTGATCCATGTTCCTCAGGGAATGTGAGTGACAACTGAAAAGCTGGCAACTGAAAAAAGGGGCAGAGATGCAATTGGAGGAAGACATAACACCAAAGGGAAAGGATGTCTTTTTTGATAATGGGGTAATAATCTGGAAGCAGCAATGGGAAACTGTCACCAAAAATCACCCATGACCCACTTCGCTGACTGTCCTTCCAAATGACATTTGTCAAACAGGAGGAGATTCCTAGTTGGTTAGTTTGAAAATAAATAGATAAAGGCTGAGGCATTTGTCCATACGTCGTTCTTCCTAGCTTAATGAATGCAAAAATAGGGCTAACCTCATTCTACCAACATTTTCCCCTCTGGGTTTACTTGATCATTGTGTGATTTATTTTCCTTAAGAATGCATAGTGTTACCAGCATATGAAAAGATGCTCTATATATATCACTAATCGTTAGAGAAATAATAATCAGAACCTTGATGATATATCACTTCATAGCCATTGGGATGGCCACTATTGAAAAACTGAAAATTACAAGTGTCAACAAGGATGTGGAGAAATTGGAAACTTTTTCTATTGTTGAGAATGTAAAACAGTGCAGCTGCTATGGAAATCAACCGGTGATACCTCAAAAAATTAAAAATAGAATTACCATATGATCCATCGGTCCCATTCTTGAATATATACTTAAAAGAATTGAAACCAGAACCTTGAAAAAATATTTGTACACCCATGGTTTTGTTGTTGTTACTGTTGTTGTTGTTACTTAATAGTTTTTTTTTTTTATTTCAATGGTTTTGGGGTAACAAGTGGTTTGTTGTTACTTGGATAAGTTCTTTAGTGGTAATTTCTGAGATTTTGCCATGTTTATTGCAGCATTATTCACAATAGCCAAGATGTAAAAGTAACCCAAATGTCTATCAACAGATGACTAAAGAAAATGTGGTCACACACACACACACACACACAGAGGAATATTGTTAAGCTTTAAAATGAAGGAAATTCTGTTACATGCTAAAACATGGATGAACCTTGAGGACATTATGCTAAGTCAGATAAGCCAGTCACAAAAAGACCCATACTGCGTGATTTCACTTATATGAGGGACCTAGTGTACTCCAACTTAAAGAAACAGAAAGTACAATGGTAGTTGCCAGGGCCTAGGGAGTTGTTATCCAATGGGCATAGAGTTTCTGTTTTGCAACATGAAAACATTTTGGGTATTTGTTGTACAATAATGTGAATATAGTTAACACTACTGAGTTGTCCATTTTAAAATGGTTAAGAGGTTGGGCATAGTAGCTCATGCCTGTAATCCTAGCACTTTGGGAGGCCGAGGCGGGTGGATCACCCGATGTCAGGTGTTCAAGACCAGCCTGGCAAACATGGCAAAACCCCATCTCTACTAAAAATACAAAAATTAGACAGGTGTGGTGGTGGTTGAGTATAGGCTGAGTAGCTATAATCCCAGCTACTCAGGAGGCTGAGACAGGAGAATAGCTTGAACCCGGGAGGTTGAAGTTGCAGTGAGCTGAGATCATGCTACTGCACTCCAGCCTGGGTGACAAGACTCCATCTCAAAAAATAAATTTTAAAAAATAAAAATAAAATGGTTAAGATGGTAAATTACGTTATTTTTTTTATCATATTTTTAAAAAAATCCATAGTGTTTGTTTGAATCTAATTTCCTGGTAAGAAATATTAGAGACAGGCATGTCAGGGAAGGTCCTATGTATTTATCCTGTTTAAGACTCTTCTCTTTTGTAGTAAGAGGAAAACACTTAGATTTGGTTCAATCCAGCTTATATAACCTGGTTAAACCAACATTCCTCAGCCTCGTGTTGTCATTGAACCTTGTTGTATTCCTCCGTGGAAAATATTTTTTATGACTGGCCATAGAGGGAAAACCAAAAAAAAGTACACAAGATTTTTCTTGTTATCTGTTTGCACATGTGATTTCCGTCTACCGTTAACATTTATTTACAGAAAGTATTATCTCCACCTAGGCTTTCTTTATAGCCTGGAAATATGATAGCTGAGAAGGGACATCATAAAGTCTGTGATGCCATTAATGGCAAGGACCCAAAGGGGTTTTAAACTTTTTCACATTTTCGAATTCTAGGAAAAAATTGCTTATCTTTCGTTTCTATTTTTCTCCCTCCTTTCTCCCCCTCTTCCTTTTCTTTCTTTGTTTTCTGGTATAACTTATACATAGTAAAGTATACAAATCTTAGGTGCAGCTCAATAAATTTTTACAGATGTGCATACACTTATGTAAACCTTACTCAGATCAAGACATAAGACTATTTCTAGAACCCCAGCGGCTCCCTTGTGCATCCTCCCAGTTGACGTCTTCCAAGGTAACCACTATTCTAACCTCTGCCACTGTAGATTGCTTTTGCTTTTTTATTAACTTTTTTTGTACTTGTTTTTTTTCGCTCAACATTTCGTCTGTCAGATTTATCAGTGTTGAGTGTAGCTGTAGTTTTTGTTGTTCATTGTTGAACCATATTCCATTGTGTAATTATATTTTAATTTCTCCATTCTATTGCTGAGGGACATTGTATTATTTCCAGTAAAGCTGTCAGGAACTTTCTTGTACATGACTTTTGGTGAAAATGAGCACTCATTTTAGAAATGGAATTGTCAGATCTTGTGTATATTTAGCTTAATAGATACTCCAAAGTTTTCAAAAGAGATTATTTCAGTTTATACTTTGACCGGTAGTGTAGGATAGTTGCAGTTTCTCTACATCCTTGTCAACACTTGGGATTGTCAGTGTTTTTAATTTTAGCCATTCTGGTGCAGTTGTAAGAATAATCCATTTGTGAATTAAATAATAAAGTTTTAAGATAAATGAAAGAAAGTACACGTTCAGGAAGAGCTTATAAGGGTACCATTAGTAGGCTGGGCATGGTGGCTCATGCCTGTAGCCCCAACACTTTGGGAGGGAGATTACTTGAGCCCAGGAGTTCAAGACCAGGCCTGGCCTCACATAGCAAGACCCTGTCTCTTAAAAATAATAAAAACATACAAAGCGTATTACAAGTAGAAAAAAAAATAATGAATTTGTAGAGCTGACATTTCTCTAAGTAAAATCCCCAGATGACCCTTTCTCAGCCTCATTTATGGTGCTTCTTAAAGATACATTTTTCTGAGGCCTCACACTAGAGTCACTTAGTCAGAATTCTGGCCCGTGAAATCTGCATATATACCACTCCTTTGTTAACTCATGGCATTAATGTTTGTATGCCACTACTTAAACTTTTTAATAACAGAAACTCCAAATGGAAATTAAGAAAAAGGGGGTTCAATCTATGATGACTGTATTTTCAGGCAAACAATTGAGGTACTTTGAAATCAGGACTGTCTCAGACCACTTCTGCCACTTATCACATCAAATGGTCTAGCATATGGGTAATTGGAATTCCAGATGGAAAAAAGAAAGAACGAGACCAAGAAAGTATTTGAACTTTCTTCAGGAGGCCAAGAATTTTGCAAAATTATTGCAGATACCAAAGCACAAATCCAAGAAACTCAGAGAATACCAAGCAAGATAAATATCAAAACTCAGCTGGGCATGGTGTCTCATGCATGTAATCCTAGCACTTTAGGAGTCTAAGGTGAGATAATCACTTGAGCCCAGGAGTTCTAGACCAGCCTAGGCAATGTAGTGAGACCGCATCTCTACAAAAAGTTTTAAAAATTCCTGGGCATTGTGGCACATGCCCGTCGTCCCAGCTACTCGGGAGGTTGAGATGGAAGGACTGCTTGTGCCCCACAGGTTGAGGCTGCAGTGAGCCAGAATCAATCGTACCACTGCACTCCAACCTGGGGACAAAGCAAAACCCTATCTCAAGAAAAAATAAAGGTACCAAAAATCTATCAAACAAAACACGTGATACTCAAACCTATATTGCTGGAAACAAAAGGCAATATATTGTCTGTATTCCAAAGATATGGAAATATCTTTGTCATCAAGAATGCTATGGCCATCTGGATTCAAGTTAATCACTCTTCTTTGTACAAGGATAACAGTGTTGTTTCTCTGCCTCTCCAGAGCTTCCTCTCCCTCTGATTTATTTCTCTTGTGCGCTTCATTATATTCTGTCATGATAGACTTGACAAATCCCGTTCTTTAAAGTTGACCCTGTAAGGTCGTGTTCTCCAGATAGTCACAATCTATTTTAAGAAACTAGGGTTTGGTTTGGTTTTTGTTTTTAGTTTAGTGCAGTTCTTACTAGGGCCTTCCTGTGTGGCAAGTTCTAAGTGTATATGGATCATTGAATTTAATCCTTATTTTCATGACTACCTTGTTAAAGAAATACTACTATAATTTTTTTATTTCAGAAACTAAGGATAAAGGAGCTTAAGATATTGTTCCAATTTACCAAGCTAATAAGTGAAGCATGTAGAATTTAAATCCAGGGATTCTTATTCCTGAATCCTACTCTTACCCACTCTGCCATACTGCCTCTTATTAAAAAAAAAAAACACCACACACACACAGACTATAAATAATATTTATAAAAGTATATCGGACTTTATTGCCCCTTTTCACTGAGAATTAGCCCAATTTGTGCAAGTTAGGACATATTTTTATTCCTTTATCTTTGTTTTTATTAGCCCAGTTGCAACAGTGACCTGGTTGAAATTAGGAAATACTCTTGAATTTGAAGAAACTGAACTGAGAGGCTGTCATGAAGATGCAGCATTCCCTACACAGACAGATGTTTGTGATGCCTTGTTTGTGTGAAGATATGTGATAAATCACGAGAGAAGCTTAGTACCCAATTCATGCTGCAGGCTGTGTGGTTAAACTCTTGACAGGGATTTGGGTAAGTTTTAGATATTGCTTATCAACAAGTTTTTACTCAACTTCACTATGTATTCTGGCTCTTTTGAGCAACATGTAGCCACTAGTTTTTAACATCAGACTTTTTGTGTGTGTGTGTGAAGAAAAACAATACAAGATCAAAAAGATGATGGCTTACCAAGGATTTGTGTTATCAGAGGTCATATGGTAGAATCTGAAGATGCTTAATGTTTGAGGGTAATTCTGCTCTGATTATCTTAGTAAATGCCAGCATCTGCTCTTTCATGCTTTTGCATTATCAGACCAGAGCCCCTTCTGCCATATCTCTTCCCTTGCTTTCTCCCAAGACACACAGGGGAATATTTATGGCTGGCCATTGCTCTTAACTGGAAGAAAAACAAGGCCAGAAATCTCTAAGGGTTAAATGACATTCCATAGACAAAAGGTTGGGATGTTACCCACACAGGACCAGCCTTCAGCCTTTGACCCCTCTAAGGGGCTTTTCTGGCTATAGCAGTTCCCTTGTAAGCCTCAGTCCCTGGACATTTTGTCAATGTTTACATTTCTATGCAGAAAACTTGGAAAAAGTGTTTTCTCCAAGATGTTTCAGTGTTATTTCTGCATCTACCTTTTCTTTGCATCTTACGTATTTCTCTCTCATATTTCGATCTTGCCTTTTATTAAGGGCTCTGCTCCTTAAATGTTCTTTTTTAGTTTCTGTACTTTATCAAAAGCTTAGAGGTACCTCCGGTGACCCAACCTCTCTGGCATATTAAATCTGAGTATCAAATGCATGTACTTTCTTTGATATATGACCTGATAAGCCTTTTCTATCTCTAATTTCAATGATTTTGTAATACCAAATTATTTCCTTTTGTCGTGTGTGAATTTTTTCTTCTCGTCTAACTTCCCTAAGTTCAATAGGTTTTCATAATTAAATGCAGTGGATTGTTTAGAATAAAACCTTGGAAACATGCCTTTTTCTTATGGAAAGACAAGGAAATTGAGCTCTATAAATCAGAATATTAAGCTTAACATATAATTTATAAGGAAGAAATAAGGGACATGTAAATCTCCCTCAAGAAAGGCTCACTTTCATCTTAAAAATTAGATTGAAAATCATGTGGATACATTTGTAAGTGATGAGAAGACATTCTGAAAATAAAATCTCAAGGTTAATTGTAGAAGCATATTGAGTAGATATATGAGCAATCTCCAGTATCTTAAAAGGTTGTGTGTGTGTTTGTGTACAATCCCAGCAATGCATTCTATGACTTTACTCATTTTAAAAGTGAGTTCTCACAGATCTCAAAACTCCTCATGAGTTTTCAATGTTTTGATCTTTTACATGAAGCCCTTGGCTGGGCACGGTGGCTCACACCTGTAATCCCAGCATTTTGGGAGGCAGAGGTGAAAGGATTGCTTGAGGCCAAAGTTCGAGACCAGCCAGGGAAACATAGTGAGACCGTGTTTATACAAAAAAATTTAAAAAAAATAAAAGGAAGAAGAAGAAGGGAGTTTGTGGCACACACCTGTAGTTCCAGTTACTTGAGAGGCAGAGGCAGGAGGATCAATTGAGCCTAGGAGTTCGAGGCTATGGTGAGCTATGATTGTACTCCAGTCTGAGTGACAGAGCAAACCCTGTCTCTAAAATAAATAAAGCCCAGATCTGTCACAATCCAATGCAGAAATATGTAGGACCTGAGGCAAAAAGGAACCAGTAAGGCTATTGCTTTACTATCAAAGAAAATCTGAAATGTTATACATTCACACTTTCAGCCATGTTTAGTTTTCAAAGTACCCTATGAATAAGGGAGAACTCTAGGACTATTTTCTGCAAACACATTTTCGTTTCATTAGAAGCAAGATACAAAAATGATCTAGATGCTTTGTATTGGGATGATTTGGCACTGGAAAATACAACTTAAACCAAACAAAATTTGATATTCAATTAGAAATTTGTGATTTTAGATCTAACAATTCTATAACATCATTTAAAGGATGGTGCCATCTAATTGTTCTGTTTAGGCACATTTAGAAGCTATTCTTCACTGTAATAGTGAAGTTGTAACATTTGACATCTTTATGTGGAAGACTTAATTTAACCAATATAGTTTTCATTGAATTCAAGCTGTTGATGTTATGATAGCAATACATTTACCAGTTATAAGATTTTTTTTTTTTCCAATCTCAGTTCTGTTTTTAATGGCTGATCAGTATTCATTGGAACTGGCCATTCTTTTGACACAGGCTGTCTCCTGGCGTGTGAGGTATGTGTTCTCATAGTCACAACATGGTGGAGTGTGTGTTGATTTACAGATTGTTGTAGCTGAAGGCATGTATCCTGCTATGCTCCATTACTCTGCATGCAAAGGAAAACATTTCAATTGTAAAAAGCAAGCTCACCTCAATTGTTGAGAAAATGTAGTTTCTGCAAGGGTCAGAGGACAACAATACAATTCTCTGTGACTTTATTGTCTAACTTTGACTTATTTATATTTCCAAGTGTCTCCTGGTGTACAGAAACTCGTTACACAAAACCTCCATCTACAAAATGAGAGATCAGTGAATCACTTTGTTTTTGTTACTCTCTTGTCCAATTCACACATTTTTGCAAGAAAGTTTCTTAAAATCATGTTGCGTGTCATATAGTGATTAGAAGTTTAAGGTTTGAAATCTGGTGGTCCTAGATTTGACCCAAGGTGTCGTTTCTTCTGGCTGCAAAGTCTTTATCAGGATCTTTAACCCGTCTGTGCTTTTGTTTGCTCATCTGAAAAGTGAGAAGAAAGTGATTGTGCCTACCTATGAGAATCTGATGGGATAATTCATGTCGAGCACTTATCACAGTGCCTGGCATAGAACAAGCCCTCTGTAAAATAGATTATACATAAATGTTTGTGTATGTGAAAATATCTGCATGCGTATGCATACATATGTATTTATTTATGATTTACATGATGCTCAAGTACATCATGCACTGTGATTATACAGTGCTCATAGTGTTTTACGGAAAATGAGGCACACAAAATCAATAGATGATACACACAGAATTTTTAGCAGCAGATTTATCTTTCTAATTATGTATTGCAGAGGTCACTATTCAAAGTCTTTCATTCCTCTCACACACACCTAGTAACTATAGAGATAGGTAACCTAGAAGCCTGCTAAAGGGTACAGTGAAGCCACCTGGGCTGATTTAAAACCATCCAGTCAACATGGAATGTTTGTGTCAGATAATTGATTGGGTACCCCTCGACGCAGTGAAACCCTACCACAGCTTTGGTTCCCCATGAAGCAGGCTCAGAGAAGGAAATCTAACTTTCAGAAGTTTATTGGGTGGTGTCCTCATGTTCAATACTTGTGAGGGAAATGAAGGAAGCAGGACTGGGCAGAAGAAGTTGGGCTGTGATTCAGCCACAACGAGACCTCTGCCAACCCCACAGGGAGCTCTGAAGCTAAGATCGCCCTTCAAAGTTATCCTGAGTTGGACCCAGGTATCTGCGGCAGGTACCTTCATACCTCCTGCCTCCCTCATCTACCAGTCGTTGGATGCAGGCTACTCGCAGAAAAAGAGGCATGACCTTGAGCAAGATGGCTCTTCTTAGATCCGGGAAATTCCCAGAAGGACTGTCAGCTGTCAGCAGCAAGCAGCTGGGGAGTTCCTAAGTGGCAGCGCATGAAGTCCATACCAATCATTAGAACTAATTATTGTTGGGAATTGTGGTTTGATTCAGCCTAAGTTATCGGAACTCTACTTTTCTCTGGTCTTTCACACTTTAGCATTCTTTTCCACCCTTCCACAGCCGTTTATTTAAAAAAAGAAAGAAAGAAAGATTTATTGGGCCTGGTGTGATGGCTCACACCTGTAATCCCAACACTTTGGGAGATAGAAGCAGGAGGATTGCTTAAGGTCAGGAGTTCGAGACCAGCCTGGACAACATAGTGAGACCTCATCTCTACTAAAAACTTTAAAAATTGGCAGGTGTGGTGGCCTGTGCCTATATTCTCAGCTACTCGGGAGGCTGAGGTGGGAGAATCACTTGAGACCAGGAGGTCAAGGCTGCAGTGAGCTGTGATTATGCCACTGTAATCCAGCCTGAATGACAGAGTGAGACCCTGTCTCAAAACAGACACACACACACACACACATATACACATACCTTTATTGAAGTATAACTGATACACAATAAACTGCACATACTTAAAGTGTATGATGAGTTTTGACCTAGGAATATACCTGTGAAATGATTACTACAATCAAAGTAATGAGCATGTCTATCACTTCCCAAAGTTTCCTTATTTTATTTTTAATACAACTCTCTCTTCACAACCTTTCTCCCCCAGTTCCACTGATCTACTTTGTCAAGCAGTTCAGTTCAGTTTTTCTAGAACTGTATGTAAGTGGAAGTGATGGTACTTTAATGAGGGCTTGAAATAAGAAGATAAAGAAAGATTTTCTTTCTTTCCAAAAGTTCTCTTCATATAAGCAGAGAAAGACTGGGGAGCAGAGTGGGTGGAGAAGATAAGCTTTGGATTTGGAAAAACTGTAATCCAAAATTCTTCTGTCCTTTGCTACCTATATGATCATAGTCATTTTATTGATTGATTGATTGATTGAGAGATTCTCATTCTGTTGCCCAGGCTGGAGTGCAGTGGCACCATCTCGACTCACTGCAACCTTCACTGGCCAGGTTCAAGCGATTCTCCTGCCTCAGCCTTCCTTAAAATATGTTATTGAACCCATTATTGCTGGAAGAAGAATGAATGGACACTGAACTGAAGCATTTTATAACCAAATCTAAATCAGAAGAGAAAATTATACCAAAAAAAACTCACTTTTTTCTTCAACTTTTTCTTTTTTTCTAACTTTTTCTGGGTCTATTTTTATTATTATTTATGATCAATAGAAAGAGTCTTACTGATTACAGTATGTACTTGTTGGTACCCACAGTAAGCAAAGTGTTACCTAAAACAATGACTTAAACTCTTTGATGTGGGAGAACCTTGTACATGACATTTTGGTCCCTGAACACTGGCCTCAGGGTGTTGCCTAAAGAAAACCTGAGTGAACATTGCTTTTACTTTCTTTTTAAGTACATGAAATTTTTAGTGGCATCTTGGAGTTCTTAAGAGACAGCTCAATTTGAGAATTACTCTACATGTCTGAGATACACGTTTTGTAACAATAGAATTATGAAAAGGGAAAGAAGGACATCTAAGTGGCCTAGGCCTTCAAGCATAAGTCGAGAGTGAGCCCCAAATGTCAATAATCCTCTGTTCTAGAGAAAGTGAAGCAGAAAAGTTTGTCTATTCGCATATCATGTTGATGACTTTTGAAATTTGGCATGTAATAAATAGAATTTCCATTTTCTTTTTACCCCTCTATTGTTAGAAAGATTTCCCAGGGTCACCATCAGTATCCCATCCTTTCGGGTGCTCCTATCATAGTTTTCGAGTGAGGTATACCGCTCTCTGTAGGGTCTTGGGGTGACCTCTTTTCTTTAGTCTGCTTCCTGAAGACAGTGATGGTACTTTTTTTTTTTTTTTTTGAGAATACAATCTTGCTCTGTTGCCAGGCTGGAGTGCAGTGGTGCAATCTCTGCTCACCGCAAGTGAGCTCCGCCTCCCAAGTTCAAGCAATTCTCCTGTCTCAGCCTCCCGAGTAGCTGGGACTACAGGCACGCACCACCATGCCTGGCTAATTTTTTTGCGTGTATTTTAGTAGAGACGGGGTTTCACCATTTTGGCCAGGATGGTCTCGATCTCCTGACCTCGTGATCCGCCCACCTCGACCTCCCAAAGTGTTGGGATTACAGGCGTGAGCCATCGCGCCCGGCTGACAGTACTTTTTATCGTGCTTACCGCTATGAGTAGTTGCTCAGCACAACATGGGGAGAGAGGGTGTCATATTATTCTCATTTTGCCAGTGAAGAAATGCAGTCCTAGAGAGGTAAATTATCATAACAATGACCACATAGCTAATGACTGGCTAATCCAGCCCTGGGCTTTCAACTCCAAACCCAAGACCTCTTTTTTTTTTTAAACCAGAACTTTCCTAATTATTCTCATGGCCTTCATGGCCATGGCTACAGAGTTTTATCACATTACTGTTTTTGTAGCTGTTTAATGCCTGCTGGTCTTACATTTCCAGGTAGTTTTTAAGCTCCATGAAGGCAAGAGTACTGTTACCATCTCTTCTATTGAATATATCTGAAGCTGTGACAATACTTGTTAATTTTTCTACTTAAGAAATCCCTGATACTCTTAACATTTATTGTTTAAAAGTTCAAGGAAATACAAATCCCTCAGTATTAGAAAAAGAATGTCAAAGTAGACTTAAAACTTTTTTGAGCAGTACTTTGGCTATACGTACTGGCTCAAATTAATTCACATGTAGGAACCAGCATGCCCCAGTGCCTGTTCTCTTTGGCATATGAACACTATGCTTATGTGTTTGGTTGTTATGACCATGAAGTAGAATATTGAGGGGCAAGAAGATGCTTGTTAATAGACACTTTACATCCTTCTTGGCAGTTAATTTTAGAAGATACCTAATGCCCAGTGGGTTTCTCACCACCTAGTGACACTTAATAAACAGAGCATCCCAAACCTGTGTATACAAATGCTGACAAATAAAAGTACCAAGAGGTTTGGTCTACCTATCAAAAACAGAAAAGACCTTGAAGGTTGTTTATTTTATCATAAATCTTCCATTATAGTCTCCATTATGTTGGTACTAGACTTCCTTGCTTGAAAAAATCTGCTCAGAGGTACAAGGCAAGTAATTACTGAGTCTTCCCAGGGACTAAGACAAAATTCCCGAACAAAATGTTTTAGGGTTTTTAAAAATTAATTTTTGGATGAGATTTGGTCATTGCATGTACTAACTAACACTGTAGAATATTTAACCTTTAACTTACTGTTTGTGAGCTCTATATTCCTTCCTGGAGAGCTAAAAACAATGCAGGGTCACATTTTCTGTTTGAAAAGCACTGTAATATATTTCTTTCTGAATTTATATTTCAGGTGGGAATTAATGTTATTCCAATTTTCTCCTATTAACATCAGCACCTGAATATATTCAGTCAAAATAATAGATTGTCTAAAATAGTCTTTTTACCCAAGACAGGTAAAAAAAAATCAATATACAGTTCCCATCAGTATGGTAAATTACAGTAACCACAGTGCAAATTTCCATTAACCCTTCTCTTCCTTGGCCCGGAGAAGGGGCCTTCAATTAACTGCTAATCATCTAAATGTAACCAAGTGAGTGACCGGGCTTGACGGTGGGCTGTGCTCTCAGGTAGAAGTGAGAGGAGACTTATTGGTCTTGGAAGGTTTTGTGTGTATTCTTGCCAGGAAATGAGGCAATGGGTTGGCTGACCTTTGAGTCCTTGCTAGCTCTGGTATTGGGTGATTCGTAGTCACCTTCAGGAAATCAGACGTTGGGCTGGGGGTTACTTAAGAAGCTGGATTTGCAATGCATCTCTAGGTTATGAAAAATGAAGGGCTAGCTCAGACTTGGTCTTGGTTGGCTATTGATTTAGAATAGTCTGCACAGAATGGAATCACAGAACTTGGAGTCCATTCCTAAAGTCAGTCAAAATCCTGCAAACAAGGCTGCCTGAATTCCTTTGCACTGAAAGTTGGAGGGACATGGAAGAAGGATTAAAAGTTAAATTTGGGCCAGGCACGGTGGCTCACGCCTGTAATCCCAGCACTTTGGGAGGCCGAGGCAGGTAGATCATGAGGTCAGGATATGGAGACCATCCTGGCTAACACAGTGAAACCCCATCTCTACTAAAAAATTTAAAAAAAATTATCTGGGCATGGTGGCGGGTGCCCATTGTCCCAGCTACTCGGGAGGCTGAGGCAGGAGAATGGCATGAACCCAGAAGGCAGAGCTTGCAGTAAGCCGAGATTGCACCACTGCACTCCAGCCTGGGTGACAGAATGAGACTCTGTCTCAAAAAAAAAAAAAAGTTAAATTTGAAATAGCAACTTGTAAGCCAACTATGACCCATATATACGTAATTTGTTTGGCTCTCATAGTATGGAAAAAATTAGCCAATTTTAAATTGGAAGATTTCATAGAACTTCTGGATTTTCACTTGTATCTAACTTAAAAGAAGTAGCAATACTTAGCTTGTGTTCTAGCATAGCAAGAATGGATTGGAATTGCCCATTTTAGGGAAAAAAAATTGTCCAGTCCACTACTGTCTATCTTTTCTATTTTTTTTTCTTTTTTGAGATGGAGTCTTGCTCTGTCACCCAGGTTGGAGTGCAGTGGCATGATCTCAGTTCACTATTACCTGCTCCTCCCGGGTTCAAGTGATTCTTCTGCCTCAGCCTCCCCAGTAGCTGAAATTACAGGTGTGTACCACCATGACTGGCTAATTTTTTTTCTTTTTTCTTTTTTTATATTTTTAGTAGAGACAGGGTTTCACCACATTGGCCAGACTGGCCTCGAACTCCTGACCGCAGGTGATCTGCCCGCCCCAGCCTCCCAAAGTGCTGGGATTACAGGCATAGGCCACTGCACCGGACTTCAGTCTACCTTTTCTTCGTCATCCCTTAGAGCAGTTCTCTTTACACAATTATGTTTCCTTACAAGAGCATCTGAGTTTATAACCTCTGGTATAATTTTATAAGGAGGTTGCCCTGATGCATCACGCATACGTAAATATGCAGTCAGATTAAGGTACACTTCAAATAATTTGTAAGAAATTCTAACTAAAATACATTTACTGATGATTAACTTTTTGAGAACCAATTACTATAAGTTCATATCATTCTTACCCACTTACACCATGATAGGCTTTTGTGAAATGGGGAGAGGGATGGCAGTACTGTGACTTAACTGAGAATCCCTCATAAACTAGGATGTTTAAGTCAAGATTCTCTTGGTGCAAGTGGTACAAATGAGCTCCACTAGCTTATCCCCGTCCGCTGCCACATATTGACTTACATAACCAAGAGTGCAGGGGTATCTGACTTCAGGCCAGAATGTATTTAAGAAACCAATTAATGTTCTTTCTCTCTTTTTCTCTGCCTTTCTCCTCTCACCCCACTTTTCTCTTTCCCAGCTCTGGTCTCTCTGTTGGCTTAATTCTCTAGGAAATTCCCTCCATAGGGTGGTAAAGACATCCACTAACAGCAAGTCTAGCATTATATTGTCCCTTGGGACATAGTTTAAGAAAGAAAGAGAATTTTCTTCTTAGTGGCCATAACGATCCCAGCAAAGAAATGTATATATTCTGGCCTGGGTCACATACCCAGGATTAATTTAACAAGTGTCTTTTTGCTGCCTACGTTGAGTAAGGCTCTTGTGAGGTGCTTGAGAACCTCAAGGAAGCCCTGCTTTCATGGAGCTTACTTACATTATGGGAAGGGGTGGGAGTGAATCCAAAGATAAACATAAAAAGCAAGAAAATTATATAGTATTTTAGAAGTAAAAAGTACTACAGGGACATTGCTTTTAAGTGTTAAAAACCCCACCAGGTGAGAAAAAGCAGCACTCAAAAGACAAAAGAGAGCTGCTTTTATCAGGAATAAGTAGAGATGTAGTGTAGGCAAAAATAAAGTGTGTATAATATTAGTTCTACAAATTAGTTTTACTGTTGGGAATATCATCATTTGTATCTCACCTCTGCGGCTTTGGGGTGGAAGGTAAAAATAAAGGAAGAGACTCACACCAAGCATGAAATGGCAAGTATAGCCCTGCAATAACTCCTTGCTGCATGTTTCACACACAGCCATATAGAGCTTCTAGTTCTTCAGTCTCCATCTTTGCCTGTGCTGTTGCCTGTGCCTTGAATGCCCTTCATCTTGATTTTTTTGTTTTTGTTGAAGGTCCCCAGATGAGTTAAATGTCCCTCTTTGGGCTTGCAAAGAACCCATGTTTGTCCCTCTGGCAGGGAAATTATCTTATTTATCCTTGTCTACTCGTTTCCAGGAGTAGAGCGGGTTCAGTCCACAGTGCCCATACAAACAGTCTATGAATCTGTTTGATGGTTGCTTTCAGAGACCCATTATTTCCCTGTCATTCTCCACCAAGTGAACCATTACGCCCTTGTGCACAGTGATACTATGACAATGTTCCCACTGCTTGCGTTTAAGCCCTCAGAGGTGAAGACGTTTTCCTGACCCTCAGCCTCTCATTTGCTCATGACTTCTGTTCCCTATGCAAGAAGTGGCCTTGAGGAGCACGTAGGTTTGTGTAAAGAATCTCTGGGTGGCAGTTTAGGGAAGTGGTCTTGAGCATGGTTTCTGCCTATATTTGTATCCCAGAACTGCAGGTTATTAGGTACAAGGCCTTTAGCTGTTTTATAGCTCTTAATAATAGATAATAGATAATAATAATAGATAATAATAGTACCTTTAGAAAACTGTTGAAAATGAGATAATCTATGTAAAGCTACTAGGATAGTGTTTAACAGAGTAACTGCACCATAGGCATTTGGTATTATTATTACAGTTATGAGGAGGAGGAGGGGAGGAGGAGGAGGAAGAGTAAGAAGAGGTGGTGGCCAGTCAAGGAACAGTAGTATCCAAATTGTGTTATTGTGGTTTCAAGTTGCAAAAGTCCTGTGTACGTATTATTTCACTTGACTCTCATGGTCGTTCTATGAGATAATGTAGTTTTCATCGCCATTGTAGAGATGAGTAAATTAAGACTCAGATTGTGCTTTCCTAGGCATTTATCTACACCTTTTAGCTGTGATCCCATGCTTTCGTGGTTTTGCCTCTCTGTTTCTTTGTTCCCAAAATTCCAGTTTTGGGGTAATGGCATGATTGGAGAAACACAAATTTGGTCCATGGGACACTGGTTGTATGCCCCATGCCTGTTACTCTGGCCCAGCCAGGACTGGGGTGGAGCCAGAGGCATTCGCTTAGTGCATGACCCGGACCTTTACCTGAGAGCAGTTTTGGAGCTAACCCAGTGCACAAAGGGCCGTTTATTTGGGGAACTGTCCAGTGATCTATTTCTGGCAGAAAAGAGGCCTTGTAATTCATCCTATTCTGGGAAAAGTGGCACCCCCACCAACCACATGCAGTGGCACTGAGATTTCCCAATAGAACAGGGTCTGAAGCCACTCTTGGCTCACCTCCACCTTCCCCTGTCATTTCCAATCATGTCTTATGACATGCAGTCATTTATCTTGAAAAGTTGTGCCAGGCTGTCTGTTGCAATTCTCTGAGCAGAAGATGAAGGGCACCTGTAATAGAGACCAGAAACCAGGCTGGCCTTGAAAGTCAGAGACATGGTCTACACCTAAGTCTCTACCTCATCTTCTTAGGCAGGACACTTTCTCTGTGCCTCACTTCTCCATGTGAGGCACAATGAATCCTGTGTGGTAGTCAGAAACTCAAATGTTCCTTTCAGCTGTGGTAGGCTGAATAATATCCACCCAACAGCATCAGGTCTTAATCCCTGAAACCTGAAAATGTTACAAGGCCAAAGGGTCTTTGCAAATGTATTAAGTTGAGGATCTTCACAAGGGAAGATTATCCCCGGTTATTCAGATGGGCCCCACATCCAATCCCAAGTGCCCTCGTAAGACAAAGGCAGAGTGAGATTGTACACACACAAGAGGAGAAGGTGATAGAATGGAGGCAGAGATTTGTGGCCACATGCAAAGGGGTGCTGGCAGCTGGCAGAAACAGGCGTATCAGAGAATGTGTTGTGCCCTACTGGAGTGTGGGCCCTTCCGACACATTGATGTTAGCCCAATGGAACAGATGCTGAACTGACTTCCAGAACTCTGAGGAGTAAATTTCTATTGTTTGAAGTGCCTGTGTTTGTGATAGTTTGTTATGGCAACCATAGGAAATGAATACACTGCTCTGTGACTCAATTATCCCTCACCTTTCCTTGTGGCTCATCTGCTCAGCAAGGGTTTGTAGTCTCAGTTGGTGTGTGTTCAAAAATAGAAAAAGGCACTCGTCTTTCTTTAGGCCTCATTTAGTCTCCTGTTCTCTATTGCTTTCAACTGGGATGTATATGTTTCTGTGGTCACCACAACAAAATGGAGCATCTTCCCTCTATTTGTTCAGTTTCTTGTTGTTTTACCAGACAGCTTCTAATCAAGTCTTTTACATCTTTTCTGATATAAGTAATTTAATAGTCTTGAGAGCATCAATTTGTGGTAAAGAAGATAACCTTTATGTTAATTTAACAGCACTAAGGATATGTGCTCAATAAATACTTATGAGCACTACTGTGTGCCAGCACACAGGCAGCACTAGGGAATCCCGAGGGTAGCAGGGCACCTGACAGGAGAGACCCCCCTCAGAATGTTAGGGTTCTCCAGAGAAAACCAAGAGGGTATATGCACAGTATGAGCATATGTATACACATATATACATATACATGTATATACAGCAGGAGATTTATTTAAGAAATTGGCCTATTTCATTATGAAGGCTGGCAAATCCAGAATCTGCAGAACCAGTGTCCCAGTTGGAGTTGAAAGGCCAGAAACTGCTGTAGAACCAGGAAGAGTTAACATCCTAGTTTGAGTCCAAAGGCTGGCAGGCTGCTATAAAATTAAGAACCAATGTCCCAGTGCAAAGGCCATCAGGCAGGAGAATTCTGTCTTCGTCTAGGAGGGGTCAGCATTTTGTTCTACTCAGGCCTTCAGTGCTTAGATGAGGCCCACCCACATTATGGAGGGCAGTCTGCATTATCCACTTCACCAACTGAAATGTTAATCTGATCTCCAAACACCCAGAATAATGTTTGACTAAGTACCTGGGTACTTCATAACCAAGTCAAGCTGGCATATAAAAATAACCGTCGCACTTGCTCTTGTGTTGATGGTGTTCTAGTGGAGCACCTACAGTCATGCTTTTTCTATGTATGCTCAAGCCTCAGATTGCAGCAAAACTCTAATTTTCCAAGATTGCTAGCAGAGTACCATGTTCCTGCTGCGGGAACATCCTCACTGAATATTCCCTGGCCCAAGCCTCTACAAGGAGTTCTGGGGAATGTTTTTAGCTCTGAGGGCACCGAATGAGGTTAAACAATACAGAGCTGGGTTGTAAGAGGTCCTTCTGATAAGTTCCGCCAGGATATGCCTATGCTTACGTTACCCCCACTCAATTCAGAGCTTTGGGGTTCGAGGTGAGTACTGAAGGAATAACAACATTCAAGAAAAGAAGAATATTTTAATTGTTTTTCTTTGTTTAATACTGTCGTGTTTATTCTTCTCCATATCTCAAGTGCTCTCTAAAGAAAAAATAGCAGTAATACTGCCAGGATTTCCTCCTTCCAATGCATCCTCTCTTGAGCAGTGACTCAATTTCTTGCTCGGAAATCGTACCCCCAGACATTGGTGGCTCAGGTTGAAAATGTGAGTCATCTCCGATGTCTGTCTTTCCCTCAGACCCCACTTCTGGGCATTGTAAAGCTAATAAAAATATATCCAGAATTTTACTATTTCTTATTACTTCTTCCCCACCACGCCAGTACAAAGACATTGTTACCTCCTGTTTAGATCACTTTGGTAGTCCACAGACTCCTCCTTGCTCCTACACATGCCTCTGCCCCGAATCCATTCTCCACATAGTGATCAGAGAGATTCTTTTTAATACCTGATATCATGCCCAAGTTACCCTTGCTCAGAACTTTTCATGTTCGGAAGAATAAAATCCAGAGTCCTCTCCAGGGCTTCCGAGGCCCTGTTTGATCTGACCCTGTCTTCTCTGAGACTTCATTTCTGACCATTCTCTTATCTCACCTGCTCGGCCCTAGTGACACTAGTCTCCCTGTCATCCCTCTAATTGCGTTGACACTTCTATTCCCTCATTCTCCTTTCTGGTTCCAGCCTTACCCCTTCAGAGAGGCCTTTCCTATCCTAACCACCCCAACTACAATAGCCCCCCTCTTTTTAATAGGGGTCCCTGTCTGCCCCTTCATTCTGCTTTCTCTTCAGAGCACTTATGACTATCTGGGATCATACATCTGTCTCTAGATCTAAATCTAGTTGTCGGTTTATTTGTGTATCACCTTCCTCCAACACTAAATGGTGAGCTCCATGCAGGCAGAAGATACTACTCATCTCCATATCCACAGCACCCCGAATAGTGGCAGACACATAATGGTGATCGATAAATGCTTGTTAAAGGAAAAGAGTAAAAAGCAGGGAGTAAGAGCAAGTGAAAAACTTTAAGCTTCTTCTAACCCCAAGGGTCTGTGAGTTGGTGAAGGGCCCAGCAGCCCAGGTCACCTAATTACTGTTATAACAAGTTTGATTGTATCAGGCAATTCAGTTGTTGCTTCTTGTTTGAGATTGAGTTGATTTTTCACTCCTTGGCCCTTCTCTGTATTGTCAGAGGACCGCAGAACAAGGTGACCAAGGTGACCTATGAGCAGAGGCAGGGAATGTTCAAGTTGGGACGGTGCTCCTGTGTTATCTGTCTACAATGGCAACCCCCCTCTTCATTCATGTGGCAACTTTAAAAAAAATTTGCTCTATCAGTAGGTTTTGTCTAACTCTTGCTTCCTCCTTAAGTCCTAGCATTTCTTAGCATTCATCACCTACTCATAGACATTTGCCATGAGTTACCTTCCTTGTCAGCCTGAAGGCTTCAAAAGTGACTCTGTCTGCTGTGTTCATCACTGTATCCAGGGGGAGTGACAAAGTAACAGAGGCATAGTGAGTGCTCAATAAGTGTTTGTTGAACTAACAATTGAATTTTATGATAAACAACAAAAATTAACATAAATGATAAAATAATTTGATGATTGCTTACTTACCACTTTCTTGCTATCTCATCAAAACAGTACCCCACTTATTTGGACATTTGTTTTTTTTGTATTCATCAGGAGGTGGTGGACTAGGAGATTGATGGCATATTTACTCCTAGAAATAATTTAATTATTACAGAAATTTTCCAGAACCATCAATCCATAGAAACCATCCAAAGAAGACCATGAATCAGATTTTGTTAATAAGATTTTTGGTGTACAGATCATGCTCTTCTCTAGAAGTGACTTTATCAGGAAATTTTAAAAGAATTTTTACCCTTAATCTTTCTTGAAAACTAACCCTTTCATTTTCCTACCAAGGAAGATAAAGCACAACTGAATGTAGAGTGGGAAAAATTAGGACGAGCGCTCATGTTTTAATTATTCTTTAACTTCTCAATTTCTCTTCCAACAGAGTAGAAATAATTCTCAGGATTTGGATTAAATAATTTGAACAGCTGGACATTTAATATGTGAAATGTTCATAAGCATGCTTGTTTGTATCACACAGTCAGAAAATGAACAGATTTTTATGACTGACAAAATTTTCTGACTCGTATATTTAAACCCAATGCAATTAACCCACCAAAGTAGAAATAACATTCTAGTAGGGCTATGTATCTTTACTTTGACCAATCAGATGCATTTATGAAAAGGCTGGGACTACAGGTTTACAGGAAGACATCAAACAAAGGAAAGTTGAACTGTGTGCGCTGGAATAAAACCCTGCCTCTGATGCCTTAACACTGTGTTCTAACCATGGCCCAGCCAGCTTAAGACAAAAGCAGCCGCGTGTCTTATCAGCGCCTCGGCAGCTCTTGCTAGGAAATGCCACAGCTTGCAAAACCACAGCCCAAATAATTGGGAACAGAAAGGAGGGAGGGTGATATACATTTTTATGTTGGGAAGGATTAAGATTATCAGAGCTTCAGGGAGTGTTTTATGCAGCATTTGTAAGTTTATGACACGTATAAAGATGTAGATGTCTGTTATTTGGAGGCCAATTATCCATATAAATGATATTTAAGCCCTATTCTTTGTTTTCTGAGTAAAACTTCTGGACTAAGGTCTGACAGTGAGCAAAGCATTGGACTGCAGGGCTGTCCTGGAAGCCCGGCACTCAGGCTCACCTCTCCTTAGCACTCCTCTGCTTTTTACCTTTGTTTGTGCCAGCAACCAGAAATGGGGAAAGGAAAGGAAATCTAAAGCCATCTGTTTGACTTCTTAAAAACATGTAAATTCCAGTCACAAGGCCAACTGCTGCTATAACAGATTATTACAAACTTCCATGGCTTTAAACAACACAAATGTATTGTCTTACACTGACGGGGGTCAGAAGTCCAAAAATGGGTCTCATAAGGCTAAACTCAGCAAGTTAGTGGAGCTGTTTTCTAGAGGGTGTGGGAGATAACTCATTTCCTTGCCTTTTCCAGCTTTTAGAGGCTGCCTGAATTCCTTGGCTCTTGGCCACTTCACTTTGACCTCTGCTTCCATTGTCACATCTTTCTCTGGCTCTCCTATCTCCCTCTTTCACTTCTAAGGACCCTTGTGATTAGATTGAACTCACCTGGATAATGAAAGGTGCTCTCCCATCTCAAGATCCTCCTTACTTTAATCACATTTGCAAAGTCCCTTTTGTGATGTAAGGTAAGAAATTAACAGGTTCCAGAGATAAGAACAAGGACATCTTTAGGGGCCCATTAGTACACCAACCACAGAACGCAATGGAAATTACTGGAGTCCAATTTTGTCCTTTCCTTCCTTTTCTCATGACCACCACTATCTGCCTGGTGTTGCCAAGCCTGAGCTGTAGTTATGTAGGATTCCTCTCACAAATGCAGGTTCCACTGAAGCTTCAGACCTCCACCCCCAACCACTGCAATCATGCACACATCCAAGAGCTCACTTTCTCTTTAGGCATTTGTCCGGGGCCACATCTATATTAGCATAATTCTCACTAGTGCTGCTTATTAAGCATCTCACTTCTGGGCACATATTGGGAGTACAATTAGTGGCCTTTCTGTGTGTGGAAATGTTCATGCAACTAGTTCTGGCCAATGATATATAAATGACTCTAAGCTGAGCATTTCATTGATAGCATGAAGATTTTCTAGCGCCTTCTCTCCTCCCTCTTCTTACATTGATCAGCAGTGTTCAAGATGGGTAGACTTGTAGTTTGGCATGCAGAACAAACTGGAAGCAATGTTTGTTGTAGCCACTGATATGTTGGAATTGTTTTTTACAACAGCATATAAACTAACTTATCCTGAATGATGCACTTAGCAAAGGTTAAAAGGAAGGAAACTAGAAGCATAAACAACACAAACTGCTGCTAACTGGTTTTCTCCATTCGCCTGTCTCCTCATGAAATGTATATGATGATATACCTGAAGACATCATTCATCACATGTAGTTGACTCTGTCTCTTCTTCATCTGTGGAAATGAGAAAAGATCTGCAGATATGATGAGTAGGAATGTTGGAGAAGAGTAGAGGTGGTGCTATGGGCATTTAGCAATGATCACTCTTTATTTCTTGCAGTAAACCCTCAAAATGGAAATATACTTATTTTAGGGCAAGCACAGAGTGGGGAAGAATTTGATGGAAATCACAGTAGGAAGAGAAGTATACAGGGAAAGAAAGATTGAAGAGAGGCCATGCCAGCTGACCGTAGCCCAGGGTGTCTGCACATTGTAGGCATTCACACCTCGAGGTGCCTTGTTTTTCAACTCTTTGGATGCTCTTTTACCCTGCTCTTCTCCCTCTCAGCCCTGCTAGAACCCTTGCATTAGACCAGTAATTGGGATTAAGGCATAACTTCCACCAGCTAGAGATGGAACCTCCAGCCCATCAGGGGTACAGCAGGAGTGTCAATTGCCTGCAGATTAAAACTGGACTTTAAATGCATGTTTCACAGAAATGTTATTATACCCTGTGTTACACATTGCTAGAGTTAATATATGTACCACTGTTAGAGCATCCAGTTCTTCAGCTGGGTTGTAAGTGAGTTGTCAGTGACTTGGGCTCCTGTGGGCCAGCCTG
The DNA here is from genome assembly GCF_009764315.1 of Trachypithecus francoisi. Classification (NCBI taxonomy): domain Eukaryota; kingdom Metazoa; phylum Chordata; class Mammalia; order Primates; family Cercopithecidae; genus Trachypithecus; species Trachypithecus francoisi. The sequence goes on along the minus strand of NW_022681472.1, from coordinate 73,137,156 downwards.
AGAATCCATTCCCCGATGAAGAGCATTGTTTCTATGGAAACCTGCAATTTGTGACCCAAATATCCAGGTTAAGGTTTTCCTATTTTATCTAACTGAATGTATGAGTCACACATTCTAACTGAATGTGTGAGTCAGTGGGGTTTCCCAATGTTCAATTAAAAGTTAGGGTTCTCTTTTAAATATGTATGTATTTTTTCACCCGGATAATCCATTTGTGTCAGCAATAATAATGGAGGACTTTTATTCTAAAATGTCTGTGTTTAGGTAGAAACTTCTGTGATGGCAGGGTTAGTCAAGACCAAAATGGACATCTTTCTTCAGCAAGTAGTTCATTTGCTTTTCCTTTTATTTCTTAAAACCCTGCAGGGCGAGCCCTGCTGAGACTTACTGACAAAAAGCTTGAGCGAATGGGGATTGCCCAGGAGAACCTCCGGCAGCACATCTTACAACAGGTGCTCCAGCTGAAGGTGCGAGAAGAAGTCAGAAATCTACAGTTACTCACACAAGGTACCCTGTTGCTTCCTGATGGGTGGATGGAAGGGGAGATGGGAAGAAATAAAACCTTACTATTAGGACAGATGGAAGCCGGGGAGAATTTGTTACTATTTCTTCGCAGAATTTCCTTCCTAGAAAATAGTACACAGATTTAAAGATTACTTCCCTTTGAAAACATTTTTCATAGCTCACTAGAGAAAAGGATGCACAGATAAGTAATGGATGAGCAAACAGAATTACCTGAGCTAACTTCAAGGTCGTCACATACAGTTGTATGGATTGTATACTGCACAACCCCAAAGAATACCAGTCACATCAATCGGGATACTATTGCACTCACTAGTGTTGTATAGTATGCAGCCTGCACAACTGTACAGTCCAGCTCTAGCTATCTTCACCTGCGCCAGTTGTGAGGGTGCTTTAGAATTCGAGTGATTCTGTAGTTAAGATGATCAGTGATATAAGTGGAGTTTTTATTGTATTTTTATTTTGCTTTTCACTGGTTACTGGGAGAAAAACATTTTAGATATGTATAACTATATGTGAATGTTTTATACACATACACTTTAGAGATTGTAAGAACCCCATTTAGCTTCTTGAAAGAATAATTTTTAAAATAGACTATAGTGAATCTAGGACCAGACTGTTAAGCGTATATAATTCTTAACAGTAATTATAAATAACTTCAATATGATAAGAGCACTTAAGATCTCAATAACTGTGAAAGTGACAAAATAAAACTAGAATTCTAAGAAAGCCGTAAGTTACACTATATGTAACTTATATGTCTACATACGATTTGGATACTATCAACCTTCATTGGCTATAAACTTTATTTGTTTTATTTTAGTGTCCATTGTACATCATTTTAAATGAAAGGATGATAAAATATGTGTTTTTGAGAGCCTTGAGTATTTGTCATTCTGCAGAATATTGTAATTGCATGCGTACTGATATTGGAGAAATCTGGGTCAGCCAAGTTTCATGTTATTGCATTTAGATTAACCTAGTAATAGTTCATTTGCCTAGAGGAAATAATGTGCTCCCTGCAAGATGACTATTCTAGAAGGATAAATATAGACTTCAAGTGAGCATAAAATAGTATTGTTTGTTTCATCTGCATTATTTGCATTTTGTCCCCAGAGACTTCCAATGGTGAATTTACTGGTATACTAAGTGATTTAAATTTGAATGTGAAGTACTGATACGCTTTTAAGTTTCTTTTAAGAAGTAGATAGAAATATGAAGATTATGATAAGAAAGTTTATCACAGTGCTATTTGGAAAACGGAAAATTTACAAGAGATGTAGAGGTCCAGCAATATGAAAATAATCATGTAATTCTGCTTAAATTCATAAGATTCAGTATAATGCCCAGTTATGAAAATTACGTCTTTAAAGAATACACAACAACATGGGAAATAACTGAAGTCATACAAGGTGGGGGAAAAGGTCATGTGTAAAATCGAATGCATAATATAAGCCCAATTTTGTAAAAACCATATATTCTTATATCTACAGAAAAAAAGGACTGCAAGTAAATATGCCAACCATTTTAATAAGGGATCTCTCTGGATTGTGGGATAAGTGGGTGATTTAAATTCTTATTTCTTCTATATTTTCCAAATCTTCTGCAAATTCATATTACAATTACAATCAGAAAATACAAACATGCATTTTTTTAAGCTTCAACCACAAGCATAGCTGCCCAGCTTCTGTTTAGTGTCTATGGTTTTCACAGCTCATTTTTTTTTTCCCCTGTGGTGATGATCTATAGAATGAGACCTAAACTCACGTGTGATGTTTTGTGTGTGCCTTTGACTCTTTTCCTCTTCTAGTGTCAGCTTGTAGTGTGTTTGCTTTGGAGAATCATTTTCTACAGCTCTCATTGCCCTAAATGCATAATATATAAGATTTTTCCTAAGATAGTGCTCAGGTTTATTAAACTAAATATACATGTGTGTTCTGGGAAGTTAATGCCCACTTCAGCCCTTTCAATTCAGTTGTTGTCACTTTCTTTAGCTTTGAAAAACTGTACATTTTAAATTCTTTCATTCAGTTCCCTTTGGAAGACCGCATTGTTCTCTACCTCTTGGATATTTTGTCTGTGCTGACATTACCTCTTTTATTGCTTGTTCTTCACCTGTTTTCTTTTTGGTTTTGGTTTTTTCAAGACAGAGTCTCACACTGTTGCCCAGGCTGGAGTGCAGTGGCACAATCTTGACTCACTTTAACCTCTGCCTCCCAGGTTGAAGTGATTCTCATGACTCAGCCTCCCAAGTATCTGGGATTACAGGCATGCACCACCACACCAGGCTAATTTTTTGTATTTTCAGTAGAGATGAGGTTTTGCCATGTTGGCCGAGTTGGTCTCAAATTCCTGGACTCAAGTGATCCGCCCACCTCGGCCTCCCAAAGTGCTGGGATTTCAGGCATGAGCCAGTTCTTCACATGTTAATATTCAAACTCATGTTATGTCAGGCATCCTTCAGAAAATACATAGCCTTATTGAAGCATTAGTTTCTTTAAAAAAAAAAAAAAACAGAAAACAAAATTGACAAGTTGTTTTTATGTCTTATGACTGATAATAAAAGTTCTAAAGACAGTCAGGTAAGTGTAAAATATTTTGGGTCTAGGTTTGCTATAATAAAAATATTAGAATTTCATTCCACTCAGGTGAACTGAAAAGTTTAAAATATATATCATATAGAAATTCACCATAGAGGTAATAGATAATTTAGTAATGAATATTTGATTCTTCATCTCTGTAAATATTATTCAGCAGAAACAATATGCTGAATATGTACAAACAAAGACTTTGGAATGTTTTTGGAAATCTTTGGGCTTCCCGCTTCAAGAGGGTGAATCACAGTTGTTATCCATAGAGATGGAGTATCCTTCCATGGCTCACGTGGGGCTGTCACTCTGGTGTAATGCATTTAATTTCTGTTGCTGATGATTATCTAACATGTTCAGGCTGCGGTAACAAAATGCCATAACCTAGGTAGCTTATAAACAACAAAAATTTCTCTCTCACAATTCTGAAGGCTGAGAAGTCCAAGATCAGGGCACCAGCAGATTCAGTGCCTGATGAGGGCCCACTTCCTCACAGATGGCCTTCTAATCATTGTAACGTCACGTGGGGCGAGATCTCTGTGGGGTTGCTTTTTCAAGAGCACCAATCCCATACATGAGGGCTGTACCCCCATGACCTGGTCACCACGCAAGGGCCCGCCGTCCAATGCCATCACCTTGAGGGTTAGGATTTCAATACATAAATTTTGAGAAGACATAACATTTAGACCATTGCATTGATATTTAACAAGTATTTACTAACCAACACATTTTAAGAAGAGTTATCACTTTCAAACTAGTCCATTTTTGAGGAAAGGAATTTATTTTTAAAATGATTGCATTTCTTAGGAGTTTTCTTCTTGCCTTTGGAGGCAATTTCAAAATATAGTTTCTTGGAAACAACTTAACTGTCCATCTTTAGGGGAATAGCAAATTAAATTATGGTACATCCAGGCACTGGTGTACGCTTAGCTATAAATACGAGAATGAAGAATACTAATATGGCAGGATCTCTGGTATGCTATGAGATGTGAAAAAAGCAAGGTGCAGAACAATGTGTACTATATTTGAACAATGCGTATAGTATACTACATTTGCCAAAGAGGGGGAAATAAAAATGTATATCCATATGTGCTTTGTTTTAAGGAAATGCTGAATGATGTACAAGAAGCTAATATAAGCTGCACCTGTGGGACAGGGAAGATGGTGGATGGAGAGAGGGTGTGTGCCTTTTATGTCACTTTGTTTTATGAAATGTATGAGTATATTAACTATTTAAAGGAATAAAATTTTTTAAAAGAAACAAGAAAGAAAAAGGGTGAATTTTGGCATCAGACAGGCCCAAATTTTAAATCTTGTACCTAACACATTTTGCTGTGCTCACCAAATAGGGATGTTGTAAGAATTAAGGGAGCTAAGATATGTAAATCACTCAGTACAGTAGGATAGTAAATACAGAATGTTGTTGGCTATCAGTAATAGAAGCCACACAATTTAATCAACCTCATACATTTATAATAATCGTTGTTTTTATAACTTCTTTATAGAGATATAATTCACATAACATACAACTTACCCACTTAAAGCTTAAAATTCAGTGACGTTTAGTGTGTAAAGAGAGTGGTGCAACCATCACAATAATTTTTAAAACATTTTCACTAACCCAAGAAGAAACTCTGTACCCATTAACAGTCATTCCCCATTTCTTCCCAATGCCGCCAACACCAGCTCCTGGAATCCCAATTGCTTAGCAGGGATATGTGCTGAGAAATACATTGTTATGTGATTCCATCATTATGGGAACATGATAGAGTATATTTAGACAAACCGAGATGGTATAGCCTGCTACACACCTAGGCTAATTGGTATAGCCTGTTGCTCTTAGGCTGCAGCATGTTACTGTACTAACTACTGCAGGCAATTGTAACACAATAGTATTTGTGTATCTAGACATATCTAAACATACAAAATGTACAATAAAACTTTGGTATAATCATCTTATAGGACCACCATCGTATATGTGGTTTGTCATTGACTGAAACATTATGTGGTGTGTGACTCTAATCTACTTTCTGTCCATCTGCCTATTCAGGACATTTTCGGTAACTGGAGTCATACAATATGTGGTCTTCTGTGATTGGATAATTTCAGTTAGGATAATGATTTTTAAGATTCACCCATGTTGTAAGCCTGTGTCAGTATTTATTTTCTTTTTATTGCTGAGTAATATCCCATTGTATTACTATACCACATTTTATTTATCCATCAGTTGATGGATTGTTTGTGAATTTTGGTTATTAATAATGGTGCTTTGAACATTTTTGTGCAAGTTTTTGCATGGACACATGTTTTCATTTGTCATGGATACATATGGAGGAGTTAAGTTTCTGGGTCGTATGGTAACTCCATGTGTATGAAAGCCAAGGTGATTTCACCATTTTACATTCCCACCAGCAGTGTATGAGAAATCAATTTCAACACATCCTCACCAACACTGGCTATTGTCTGTCTTTATTATAGCCATTCCAGTGTGTGTAAAGTGGTATCTCATTATTGTTTTGATTTGCATTTCCTTGATGGCTAATGATACTGCACACCTTTGCATGTACTTACTGCTTATTTGTGTATCTGCTTTAGAAAAATATCTACTCCGATTCTTAGATTGTTTTTTAATTGGGGTATTTGTTTTTTCCAAGCTTTATTTTTGATCCACAGTGTTTCAGTACTTGATTGTCCACCTTAAATACAAGATCTGGAATTAAACATTTGGCTACCATTTCCAAGGAAGAACTACATCCTTAAAGGATGCAGTAATTCCCATACCGAAGACATTCAAAGCAACCTGTCACAGAGTTGGAAATCAATCCCAAACTGAACAAAGGAATGCACGCTAAGATTTTCTCTCAAGGAAACAACACTCTTTGGGATGTAGAAATTAAACGTACACACACACACAAACACATCAAATTAATTGCATCGGTTTGTAATCAGAACTTTAAATTATATATGATCATTTGTACGCTCATTCCGTAGTGTTTCTAGAGGCAATAAAATAACAGATAACTAAGCCTACTTTTCTGTCTTTCGATTACTGTTTTAAAATGTGCCTTAAGCTTTTGATTCCACACTAATTGTTTTTACACAGTTGGCCAGGAGCTCCATGACAGTGGCCAAAATGGTCACAAATGGACCGAAAGAGCTCTACCTGGCCACCGTGGGTTATTTGAACACGGAAAAGAGGAATTCTTTGCCCCCTTTTTTCTTGCTTTCCTCGTTCTGGCTGCTGACAAAAACTGTAAGGCATTTGAAAATTTTTGTATGTTGCATGCATAGTTGATATATCAGTATATAAGCACTAGCACTGAATCATGACAAAAGTTCCTGAAACAGATCATTATCTAAATCCAGAGCCATCCTTACATTGAAATCCTGACCTCTGATTCCCCCTGCTCTTATTCTCAATGGCCTGCTTACCATGTGATATTTGCAAGTAACATAGTCAATGCTTGGACTTGCTTTCATGTCATCCCTTTGGTGCCTTTAAGGTGATTCTCTCCTCTGTGTAGCCTTTTGGTGTTCTGTGTTCTGTCCATGGAGTGGCCAGGATGTCAGTCTGGTTGGTTGGGGTTTTTTTGGGTTTTTTTTTGTTTTTTTTTGTTTTGCTTGCATGTACCTGCTGGAAACTCAGCTATGTCAGAGTACTTCTAGTTGTCTCTTGGGAAACATGGTATAGAACTGAAAACATAATTATGCTTTCCTTCTGTTTGGTTCGTGAGAAATGGGGGAAGGTGTCTTATGTAACATATGGCAGTGGTGCAAATTATATTTTGGGATGCTTCAAATTAATCCACAATCAAGGACCCAAGGGGTATCCTTAGCTTTTTAATAGTGGACAATGTTTCTAGTAGGAAAACTCTCCCAGGAATATTGAATGCTGAATGTTCAGTATCAGCTATGTGACTGTTTCTCATACAGCTAATGAGTGATAAATGTTTACTATATACAAAGCATGCACTAATTGTCACATCAGCTTCTGACATTTATGCTACCATGGTCAGTCCTGTTTGTTAGCCCCAATTTCAATATGGATATAAGAGAGGATGAAGAGGTTAAGTAGCATACTCATAGTCAGACAACTAGTAAAAAACATAGCACAGGTCTGTCTGACTCCACAGCAAACTTTTACCCATTATGCTTTATTGCCTTTATTATGTCAAATGGGCTAATAATTCCATCTCCAGGTGGTGGTTAAATGAGATTTTATGTAGAAACCATATAATAGAGTTCATTGCATATTCTATGACGGAGGTTGGCAAGCGTTTTCTGTAAAGGACCAGTTAGTAAGTATTTTAGTTTTTGCCAGCCATATGGTATCTGTTGCAACTACCCCCACTAGGCAAAACCCAACCATAGACAATACTTAAATGAATTAGGCATAGCAGTGTTCCAATACAATTTTATTTACAAAAGGGATTACTGATACACATCAAAAGAAACAACAGAGTGAAAAGACAACACAGAATAGAACATACATATAAATCACCTATCTGAAAAGGGGTTAATATCCAGAATAGGTAAGAAATGTCTACAACTCAACACAAGGGGAAAAAAAAAAAACAAGCCAAATAATAAAATAAGCAAAGGATTCAAATAGATAGTTCTCCAAAAAAGGTATACAAATGGCCAATAGGCATATGAAATGATGCTCAACATCACTAATCATTAGAGAAATGCAAATCAGAGCGACATATCATCTCACACCCATTAGAATGGACACTACCAAAAGAACAGAAAATAACTAGTGTTGGCAAGAATGTAGAGAAATTGGATCCCTTGTATACTGTTAGTGGTAATATAAAATTGTATAGCCATTATGGAAAACAGTATTGAGGTTCCTCAAAAAACTAAAAATAGAGGCCGGGCGCGGTGGCTCAAGCCTGTAATCCCAGCACTTTGGGAGGCCGAGACGGGTGGATCACGAGGTCAGGAGATCGAGACCATCCTGGCTAACACGGTGAAACCCCGTCTCTACTAAAAAAAAATACAAAAAACTAGCCGGGCGAGGTGGCGGGCGCCTGTAGTCCCAGCTACTCGGGAGGCTGAGGCAGGAGAATGGCGTAAACCCGGGAGGCGGAGCTTGCAGTGAGCTGAGATCCGGCCACTGCAGTCCAGCCTGGGTGAGAGAGCGAGACTCTGTCTCAAAAAAAAAAAAAAAAAAAAAACTAAAAATAGAGTTACCATATGATACAGCTATCTCACTTCTGGGTACATATCCAAAAGAATTCAAAGCAGGATCTTGAAATAATTGTACACCCATGTTCAGTGCAGCATTATTCACAATAGGCAAGAGATAGAAGTGACCCAAATGTCTAACAACAGATGAATGGATAAAGAAAACATGGTATATATACACAATGCAATATTATTCAGCCTTTAAAAAGAAGGAAATCCTACCACATGCTGCAGGACAAACCTCAAAGACATCGTGCTAAACAAAACAAGCGAGTCACAAAAGGACAAATAATGCATGATTCTACTCATATGGAGTATCTAAAGTAGTCAAAATCATAGAAACAAAGTAGAAAAGTGGCTACAAGGGCTTGGGGGAGGAGGAATTTGTGTTTCATGTACAAGTTTCAGTTTTGCAAGATGAAACCTTATAGAGATCTGTTGCACAACAACTTAGATATACTTAACATGACTGAACTGTATACTTAAAAATGGTTAAGATAGTAAATTTAATACTATGTAGTTTTTACCACAGTAAAAAAAAAAAAAAAAAAAATGCTAGCCCATTGTTTGTGGACCCCTGCTTTACAAAGTAAAAAAATGCAAAGCTCTTAAAATCATCGAGATTATTATTTTTATTCTTTTATTTTCTCATGCTGTAGTGTGGAGCTATTTTTGGGGTGTCCCTTTTAGTGACTTTCTTGGCTGCAAATACGTAGAAAGTGTAAAAATATATCAGCAACTAAGGGTTGGGTAAATTCAGGCAATAGAAAACAGTGTCTCAACTGCGAGTAAGGCAGATGTGAGTAGTAGATGCTACCATCCTCATATAATTAGTGCCTATAAGATGAAAAAAGAAGTGTATGTTTGTTTACCAGGGCCAGTTACAGCTCATTAAACATTAGTGTTTCCTGAAGAACTTTTTTCACATTGTCCAAATATATGTGTCAAATTTTACTCGGGAATTGCATAACCAGATGGACTTTCCCAAAGCTCTGTCTTTTGGAACAACAAAAATTAGAAACACTACTTTCTAATCCAAGAAGACTTTTTAGAACTGTATGTACGGACTAGCTATTTTAGTGTAGTCACCTCCGCAATGATACTTCAGCAACTCAAGTAGGCCATCTGAACTGAAATAGGCCATCTGGTCCACCACCTTGCTTAAAGAAGGAAGTCTTTGTAGAATGGAGCAATAGACTTGTTGATAAATTGTCCAGTCTCATCTTGCAGATTTGGGCACCAAACCCCAAAGAGGATTAGAGGTTTGTTCATAGTTACACAGCTTGTTAGTGGCGTAACTGAAACTAGGTTGCAGTTCTCTTAATTCCCATGCCAGTATTCTTTTTATCTCATTGTTTTCATCAAGGTATATACTGTACTGCCTACAGTAAAATTCACCAATTTTAGTGCACAGTTATGCAAGTATTGGCAAATGCATGCAGTTGCCACAACAATCAAGATAGAAAATTTCTCTTACTCCAGAAAAAACTCTCCTGTGTGCTCCTTGGTTGTCAGCTCCTTGTATTACTACCAGCCCCTGGCAACCTATGAGGTTTTCTATCCCTACAGTTTTGCCTTCTCCAGAATGCTGTATAAATGGGGTCATAGGGTCTGACTTCTTTCACTTGTGGAGATGCATTTAGACTTATCAAAGCTGTGATGTGTCATCATTCCATTCACTTTCATTGCTGAGTAGTCCACTAAATGTATTAGATTGGTGCAAAAGTAATTGCGTTTTTTACCACTAAAAATAATGGCAAAAACCACAATTACTTTTGCACCAACTTAATATAACCACAGTTTGTGTATCCATTCCTCAGCTGTGGGACATTTGAGTTGTTTGCAGTTTTGTTTGACACAAAGCTGCCGTAAGCACTCACACACAGGTTTTTATTATAAACACTGATTTTTATTTCACTATAAAAGTAAATATCTAGAAGTGAAATTGCTGATTGGTATCTTAAATGTATGTTCGACCTCATAAGAAACTGCCAGATCAGTATTCTTAAGATGGTGGAACAAGAAGAAAAACAGAGTTAGAGACTGGCTTTAATGCATATAAACACAATGGGAGGTTTTCTGGAAAACAAACAAACAAACCAAAAAAACACTGCGTCTTTGTAGAAGTTCTACCTAGTGCTTCCTGGAGCCACCAGTATCGTTAAGGGCCCCAATTTCCTGAGAGTCTTTTGTAAACTGTCTCAAGGTGAGTTCAAGTCAAACATGTTTACCATTAACTCATTTATTCAAAACAAATTTTCTCAGTATCTATTGACCAGGCAATAGGATATGTCTTTCTACAAGTGACACTGAGAAACGCTTCCTTTTGTCTCTCTTCTGAGGAAAAGAATCTTCCTGCTCCTGAGAAAGAAAACATGAGCCAGTCAGATTCCTTTTTATGCATATGTGAACAATGTCTGATGTTCTAATTGTCTAGTATGTCTCAAACTATGCTATTTGAATTTCCAGGCTCTTTCATGTCTTTTGTTTAGTTGAGGCTTTGGTGTTACAAATCTGATGTTCACATGCCAGTTGTCTTCAACACAGTTCTCCTTTATCATTGGATAGCAAGAGCTTTTCTTTGCCTTGGTGCTCACATGTTCCATGTACATGATATTGACTCTCTTGGTTCTCTTTCTAATGGCCTCTCTCAGGCTGTTGGCAAACTGCCCTCTTCTGACACTTCCCAGATGTTGATTCCTCCTGGGGGCAGGTCCTTTTAGTTGTTGGCATTTTGCATGCTGCCTGGACAATCTCACCCTCTACCGCTTCAGCATCCCCTACATCATAGTGACTCTCAGATTTACATTTTACACCTCTCTGAAACTACAGATTCTTATTTTTCTCTCTCTAAAGATGTGTACCCAGGCATATTCCTCTGACATCTCAAATTTAAAATATCCAAATCTAACCTATTATCTTTTCCACCATCTCCCCAGTCTGTTCTTCCTCCTGTGTTGGTTCTCAAGGTTAATACCTCTATGACTCACGCTGTCACCTGTCATAGAAGGCTCAGAGCCACCTGTGATTATTCCATTCTCCTCATCACTCACATGGAGTCCATGACCAAATCCTCAGAGTTCTGCTTGTGAAGTGAGTTTCCTATCTTTCCCAGCCTTATCTCTACCCTAACCACTGTGTTAATTCATTCCTCTTCAGCTCTTTCCCAGGCCATTTGAATAACCTTCTAGTTATCATTTGATCTGAAGTCTCTGTCCTGCTCCCTCAATTCTACTTCAGTTAACTTCCCACTTCTATTGCCAGAGTTAAATATACTTCTGACAACATTATTTCCATCCTTAAAAATTTAATGGTTCCCAATTACCTGTAGAATGAAAATCAAACTCCGGAGCATCGCCTAGCCATTCTAGACATTTCATGGATGTATTAACTTTGGGCAAGTTGCCCAATTTCTTTGGGCAAGAAATTAAGATATCTTCATTATTAAAATGGGAATAGGATCTATTTCACAGGATTGTTGTAAATATCTTATAATAAAACTCATGAAAAGACATAGCCTTGATGAGATATTAACTCTTCTGAAAAGGCTTACCTCATCTTTCTGGCAGAACCAATTATTCTCCCATCCTTTCGCATTTCTTTTTTCTTTTTTAAAAATTTTATTTAAGTTCCAGAGTACATGTGCAGGATGTGCAGGTTTGTTACATAGGTAACCGTGTGCAATGGTGGTTTGCTGCACCTATCAACCCATCACTTAGGTATTAAGCCTGGCATGCTTTAGCTATTTTCCCTGATGCTCTCCCTCCCCCAACCCTCCACCCCAACAGGCCCCCAGTGTGTGTTGTTCCTCTCCCTGTGTCCATGTGTTCTCACTGTTCAACTCCCACTTACGAGTTAGAACATGAAGTGTTTGGTTTTCTGTTTCTGCATTAGTTTGCTGAGGATAATGGCTTCCAGCTCCATCCATGCCCCTGCAAAGGACATGATCTCATTCCTTTTTATGACTGCATAGTATTCCATGGTGTATACGTACCACATTTTCTTTATCCAGTCTATCATTGATTGACATTTGGGTTGACTCCATTTCTTTAATATTGTGAGTAGTGTGGCAGTGATTATATGCATACATGTGTCTTTAAAACAGAATGATTTATATTCCTTTGGGTATATACCAGGTAATGGGATTGCTGAGTCAAATGATACTTCCACTTCTACGTCTTTTGAGGAATCACCACATTGTCTTCTACAATGGTTCAACTAATTTGCATTCCCACCAACAGTGTAAAAGCATTCCTATCTCTCCACAACTTCACCAACATCTATTGTTTCTTGACTTTGTAATAATCCCTATTATGACTGGCATGAGATGGTATCTCACTGTGGTTTTTATTTGCATTTCTCTAATGATCAGTGATGTTGAGCTTTTTTTCATGTTTTTTGGCCACATAAATGTCTTCTTTTGAGAAGTGTCTGTTCATGTCTTTTGCCCAATTTTTAATGGGGTTGTTTGTTTTCTTCTTGTAAATTTGTTTAAGTTCCTTGTAGACTCTGGATATTAGACCTTGATCAGATGGATGGGTTGCAAAAATTTTCACCCGTTCTGTAGATTTTCTCTTCACTCTGATGATAGTTTATTTTGCTGTACAAAAGCTCTTTAATTAGATCCCATCTGTCAGTTTTTACTTTTGTTGCAATTGCTTTTGACATTTTTGTCATGAAATTTTTGCCCGTGCCTATGTCCTCAATGGTATTGCTCAGATTTTCTTCTAGGGTTTTTATAGTTTGAGGTTTTACATTTAAGTTTGTTTTGTTTTGTTTTGTTTTGTTTTTAGACAGAGGTTTACTCTTATTGCCCAGGCTGGAGTACAATGGCGTGATCTCGGCTCACTGCAACCTCCGCCTCCCTGGTTCAAGCACTTCTCCTGTTTCAGCTGCCTGAGTAGCTAAGATTACAGGTGCCCACCACCATGCCCAGCTAATTTTTGTATTTTTAGTAGAGATGGGGTTTCACCAAGTTGGCCAGGCTGGTCTCGAACTCCTGACCTCAGGCACTCCTCCCGCCTCAGCCTCCCAAAGTGCTGGGATTACAGGAGTGAGCCACTGTGCCCAGCCTACATTTAAGTTTTTAATCCATCCTGAGTTAATTTTTGTATAATTGTAAGGAAGGGGTCCAGTTTCAATTTTCTGCATATGGCTAGCCAGTTTTCCCAGCACCATTTATTAAATAGGGACTCCTTTCCCCATTGCTTGTTTTGTCAGGTTTGTCAAAGATCAGATTGTTGTAAGTGTGCACTCTTATCTCTGAGTTCTCTATTCTGTTCCATTTGTCTATGTGTCTGTTTTTGGTCCCTCTTCTCTTTGTTCAGACTAATAATGTTGTATTCATCACATAGTATCCATTGTTCTTCCATCCAGTGTGCTCCACGCTTTATGTGAGGTACTGGGGATAAAATGGGAGTGTCCATTCTAGCAATAAGGACAGAGCCATGTATGCCATTATAGAGATACTGATAGTATAATGATGGCACAGACCTGGAACTCAGCCTCGCATGGGAATAGGTGGGATAAGGAACACTTGCCAGTGCTACAACAAATGAGCTAGTTTTTAAGGTATAAAAATGTTAACAGGTGCACAAAGACTGGCAGAAAGGGAAGCCTGTATAAAGGCATGGTGGTGTTTTGTCTTCCTTGTAGACTATGAGCAAACTTCAATTGTGTTCTAATTTTGCTTTGCATAGTGCTAGCAGGAGGTGGATCCTCTGTATGTTTTTTCTAATATAAATTTAATTGTTGCCCTTTTCTCTCATTTTCTCCATCTATTTCATTTTCCACTTAATCTTCTCAAAGCAGTGAATGCAATATCAATTTTTTATGGATTCATAAGAAAATAAACGTAGCTACAAAGCCATTTTGAATCATCTTTCTCCACGAGCAACATTACCTAGGATCTCTTTTTTTAAGAACCTCTTTATTCCCTTGTGATCTTTTTCTATTGACCCGACAAGTAAAGACAATGGCAAGAGCTCTTAAATATAAGCCACTCACCTGCTTTGAGTTGTTTTATCTAATATTTTCAGTCCTTAAATGTTCTCCTGAGTGACACTCTCAAGTGATTGCTAAGTGAACCTTCTCCTATGACCATGAGCTCAGCGGCTCATGGTAGATAAGGATTTTGGATGAGTAACTTAATAGGAATCTGAAGAGATTATTCTTCTGTAACTAGGGTCTTTTATTACTATTTCTTCATTCAGCCTTATTTGATTATGATCTACCAACCACGTGTCCCTTCTCAATTTCCTCCAAGTCCACATTTTCTCAAACTGCTACCTCCTTAAGATTTCCCCCGACACATTTCAAAATCTTCCCACTCTTGCAGAAATGTTGTGGCCAGGAATATTTCTAATTTTATCAAGTCTTTAAGTCATCAGAGAAATTCTCCTTAGAATGAGCTTTATATTTAAAGGCTGAAACACAGATTTTTTGAGGGAATTATCAAAATCATATGTCAGTTTATCAGTATGGTTAGAATTATGAGATGTATATCCTGGTTAGCATCTATCCCTGTTTCATTTTTATTCTGGAAATCCATTATGATCATTTAATCCAAGAAGGAGTTTTGTTTAAGGTTTGACATGGACTCATGATCCTTGTCTGTTACATTGTCATGATAAAAATATCTGCCTATTGTAGCACCCCTCATGGTTCCTCTAACCAGCATATGGGAGACATGTCTACACATTATTTGCCTAATTTGGACTTTTTCTATCAGGAATGATCCTTGTCATTGCTGCTTCACAGCTCAATGTTTTAAGTCATTCTTTGCATTATGATGAGTAACTTTTAGGGAATTTCAGAGATTTCAAAAATGTTTCATGTCTGCCCCTGCAGAACTCACCAACCTCAAATGCATTGACCACTTTGCATTTAAATGTACTAGATTAAACAATATATGTGATATCTCTTGTTTGGACAATTTAAGATGGTCATAAGGTTGCATTGTTATATCGCCTTGACCTTGTGGCTTGACTGTGGATTTGAAGGATCTTAAATTACTACTATTGCTCTGAAGAAAGATAAGTTATGGGCATTCAACAATTGACATTGGTTTTATTCTTGAGGATAAGTCTAGACCCTACAATTCAATATGTGTGGTGTTCAAATGTCCTATGGGCTTTTTAGAGAGGCAGTTGAATTAGAAGATTGCCACGTGGACTGGATAAGAGGAAATCACAGCCACTTTCAGAGATGCACTGAGATGTTCTGCATTTTCTAAGAAGAAACAGAAAAATATGCTATCTGTGTGCTTTAAGACTTCTGTTCCCAATATTGCATATTAACTAATTTATCTGGCCTTTTTTGGGGGGACCACCAATTCTCAGTATCTGGCATAAACCCCTGTGCAGTGTAGATGTTCAAGCCTCCCATTGCATCAGAATATCTACATGCCAATTCTAGAAGGTACCATGTGCATAGACTATACTGTGAATGGACTCTAAAGTTGTATAGTCATTGGTCCAGCCTTGAGCCCCAGATAAGAATAAAGCCTTCTTTCCTTATCCTTCTCTGAAATAGTACTTCCATTCTTAGTATCCCCCTTTTCATTTTGTTATTTATTTATGAGATGAAGTTTAACTCTTGTTGCCCAGGCTGGAGTGCAATGGAGCAATCTTGGTTCACTGCAACTTCGCCTCTTGGGTTCAAGCAATTCCCCTGCCTCAGCCTCCTGAGTAGCTGGGATTACAGGCATGCGTCACCACGCCTGGCTAATTTTGTATTTTTAGTAGAGATGGGGTTTCACCATGTTGGTCAGGCTAGTCTTGAACTCCCGACCTCAGGTGATCCACCCACCTTGGCCTCCCAAGGTGCTGAGATTACAGGCGTGAGCCACCGCGCCCAGCCCTCATTTTGTTTATCTTTTTACAGTAGCAATTACACAATCATTTGTTTAGTAATTCAAAAAACATTGAGAAGCTAACAAGTGTCAAGTACTATTTATATGCTATATGTTAGGGATACAGGGATGAATATTAAGTTCTTGCCCTTGAAGTCATGTGAAGGAGACCTATATGTAAAATGTTATAGCACGGAAATGTCTGCAGTGTGACAGAAGTGTGGACGTTTGCAGTGTCATGTAGGAAGGGTATCCAATCTAGAAGAAATGTGTCATAAAAGGTTACAAGGAAAAGTGACCTCTGAACTTTGCCAGCTATACAGTTAGCAAGATGTGTTTATTTCCTCTTTAGTCATCAAACAAATATGAAATTACCAAAGTGATAAGCACTCTAGAGAGGTACAGCATGTTGTGATAGTATATTTACTATAAAACTGTGTATTTACTGAGTGCCTGCTTTGTATCAGGCCTTTACTAGCTTTTGGCAAAATATTATAAGCAAAATAGATATGGTTAGTTTATACATGGATTTTATATTTTAGTGGAGAAGACACTCATCCACAGGGAATCATAGTAACATGGTGGATGATATGAATGGGGTCATTAATTATGCTTTGGAGAGCAAGTAAGCAGAGGGACTTCTCTGGTTCTAAGGGATCAGGAAAATCTCCTTCAGGAAGCTGAGAGCTAAAAGAGGAAGAAGAGTTAGGCAGATTAGGTGGTGCTTGGTGACTATAGAAAGAAAATGTCCCAGTTGCAAGGAACAGACTGTTCTGAGGCTGTATTAGGGTTCTTCAGAGAGAAACAACCAATAGGGTATATATAGACATATAAGAGGAGATTTATTATGGGAATTGGCTCGCATGATTTTGGAGGCTGAGAAGTCCCACGATCTGCCATCTATAAGCGGAAGAACCGGGAAAGCTGGTGGTATAATTTAGTCAATTCCGAAGGCCTGGGAATAGAGGGAGCTGCTGGTGTTTAAGTTCCAGAGTCTGTAGGCCCAAGAACCAGTAGCTACGGTGTCCAAGGGCAAAAGGAGATGGATGCCCCAGCTCAAGGAGAGAAAGAAACAAGTTGTCCTTCTCCACTTTTTTGTTTTGTTCATGTTCGCAACGGACAGGACAGTTCCGCCTACGTGAGTGAGGGCAGCTCTTCTGTACTTAGCATGCTGACTTACATGCTAATGTCTTCTGGAAATACCCTCACAGGTACACCTAGAAATAATATTCTACCAGCTATCTGGGCATCCCTTATCTCAGTCAAGCTGATACATAAAGTTAACCATCGCAGAGGCGAAGGTTGAAGAGGAAGTTTAGTGTGTTCCAGGAGCATGAAGAAGCCTAATACAGTTAGAGGGTTAGGAGTTGGTCAGAAGGTGGGTGGAGATGGCAGAAAGTGAGATTGGAAGAGTAAGGAAAGGTGAAGTGAATGCCTTATATGTTTGCTTTTCTCAAGGAATCTAGAATTTATCCTGAAGACAGTGGCAAGTACAGAAGGGTTGTGAATCAGAGACTGTCCTAATCAGATTTACATAACAAAAGATGAGAGGATGCACTGGAAAAGCAAAGACAGGAGGAAAGACGTCTAGTTAGGAGGCTGTTGTGGTAATCTAGGCAGGATATGATGACAACCTGGATGAGGGTGGTGGCAAATGAGGATGAGGAAGTCATCCGCATCCCCAAGAGAAGAGGAGACTAGACAACCTGTGGTAATAGATTGAAAAATGGTAAAGGAGAGGGTTGTAAAGATTCGTCCTTCACTCTTCTTCACCACATTCTCCTCCCCCAAATTCATGACCTTCTTGCAGCAGAATTGTTTTGTTCTACTTCTTCCAAATGGAGATTCCTGGACCTTACCTTGAACCTGACAAATTAGACCCTCAGGCCCAGGCACTGGTATTTTTCACAGCTTCACCGCAGTTGACTCCTGTGCATGTGAAAGCGTGAGAGTCTGTTGTCAAGCTGTATGCAGATTCAGAGCACACAGCACTCCAGGCATGCATGCAGCTCTTTAATAGTGTCTGAGTCAAACTCCCTTTGGCCTTAAGGAGTTCTCTTGTCATAACCAGGTGAATTCAGAAGGAGTTTTCAGCTCTTGGGGTACTTAAAGGTATCCTATCTTAAAACCCAAACTAAGATGGAGCCCATCTAACACTATCACCTAACCTTGCAGGTGATGTCTTCAAGATCTAAGAAAGTAGGCCGGGCGCGGTGGCTCAAGCCTGTAATCCCAGCACTTTGGGAGGCCGAGACGGGTGGATCACGAGGTCAGGAGTTCGAGATCATCCTGGCTAACACGGTGAAACCCCGTCTCTACTAAAAAATACAAAAAGCTAGCCGGGCGAGGTGGCGGGCGCCTGTAGTCCCAGCTACTCAGGAGGCTGAGGCAGGAGAATGGCGTAAACCCGGGAGGTGGAGCTTGTAGTGAGCTGAGATCTGGCCACTGCACTCCAGCCTGGGTGACAGAGCGAGACTCCGTCTCAAAAATAAATAAATAAATAAATAAATAAAGATCTAAGAAAGTAGCCCACCCTCCATAGTTCTCAGGAGAGAGCACTGCTGAAATCCCATCTCCTATTTCCCCAGAAATATGAAATAAGTTTTCTTAGGCAGCCCCCAAAGGCTAATAAACAAGTTGCTTTATACAGAGACTCTACAATTTCCTGTACTTGGCAGGTATAAGGGCAACGTTATCATGGTACCACCTCCTGTGAATATAGAAGAGAGGAAGAAGAAAAAGAAAGATAGTTGCTTCAGCTCTAAAGGGTCAGTTTGGGGATTCATATTGGAAACCATTAAGGTCTCAAAGTTAGGTAGCAGTTTTCTAAATTATTAATGTCTAGCATTAGCATTAGATACTAGTTTTTATTTCTATAAAAGTTTCCCAAATCTTCACTTTATCACCAGTGGAAATCTGGAGCTAATACTGATTGTGTACCTGTGTACACACTTCACATTTTATTAGTAAATTCTGCATTTAGTTCACACAGTAATTTTGCAAAGTAGGTGTCATGGACCCCATTCTACAGATAAAGAAAAGGAGGCCCAAAAAGCCACAGTGCCTGCCCAGATCCACACAGGTAAAAAATGTTTCTATTAGTCTGAATTCCTGGAAAGCCAATAAGATGTATGTTTACAGAGAGAAGATTTATTATAAAAAATCTGCTCATGTTATTATGGTAGCTGAGAAGTCCCAAGATCTGTAGTTGGCAAGCTGGAGACCAAAGAAAACTAATGGTGTAGTTGCAGTTCAAATGTAAAGGCCTGAAGACCAGGAGAGCAGATGGTGTGAGTTTCATTCCAAAAACTGGCATGCTCAAAACTCAAGATAAGCTAATGTTTAGGTTCAGGTCTGAAGACAGGGAAAAAAACCCAATGTCTCAGCTCAAGGCAGTCAGGCAAAAGGAGTTCCCTCTTACTCTTACTCCTGGGGAGGCTTTTTCTTTTATTCAGGCCTTTAACTGATTGGCTGAAGACCATCTACATGGGGAGGGAAATCTGCCTAACTCTATTTACCAATTCTAATGTTAATTGCATCCATAAACACCCTCACAGATACACCCAGAAAAATGTTTGACTAAATATCTGGGCACCCTATGGCCCAGTCAAGCTGACAGACAAAATTAGCCATTGCAGTGAGTAAGATGACTAATTACCTCCAAAGCCCATGCTATTTCCACTCCCCTATCTGCCTGCTGTGAAGTATTTCTTATTTCAAAAATACATTTTTTTCTTTTGCAAGAAACTCAGGATGCACTTTAAAAAATTAACACTTGAGACTATTCAAATAAAAGATTTAATAGCTTGCTTATCAAAACACAGTTATCACCCTCCATCTTCCATTTTGCAGTTTTTGGGCTGCTAGGAACACGTGGTGTGTGGTTTTGCTGAGATGCTTCCTGCATACCTGAGCTATTGGGTCCCTAAGAAATCAAATTTGTTTTTCAACTTGGCATCATAATGAAGGAGAGCTGTCAGCATAGCATTTCTTAGTGCTGCCAATATCTTGAGTAATCTTAATGTTGTTAGATCAATAATATGAAATTTTGCTAGTTATCATTCTAATTGATTTAATTGAAATTGATTTGGCATAAATGAGTGGACAGAAATTTAGTAACAGTGACTGTGATGGTTTGAAGTATCTGCTATGTAAGAAGTGATGTGGCTTTGATTTATACATCTAAAGACTCCTTCTTTCCAAGTTCTATTAGAGAAACAAACCTAATGTTTAGTGCTAAAAACTATCAAACGTTGGTGAAGGTAGTATATGAAGATTCTGAAAACATCAGTATTTGGGTATGCATTTCAGTTTATCTCATTTCTATCATGTGATTGGTTGTTATAATTCAGTTACTTTAAGTAAACTACATATGTGTGCATTTATCCTTATGTCTATGTATCAGAAAATTTGATTTTTCTTTTGTCATTTGTGTCCCTAAAATTCAGACCATACCACAGAAAGGAGGAAGAGATGAAATAATAGAGCAAATTGTATTGACCTTTGTTTTACATATTTTTTAAATTCATTCTCTCCTAAGACTTGGATATTTGTTTTGTTACAGAAAGAGTTTTATTATAATAATTTTGGTCTATCAGGATTTGACATGTATTAAAGCATAAATAAATGGTCTCTAATTTTCTTGCTATTTAAAAAATTTTTAATATGCATTACCTTTTATGCTTCCCCATTCCTTTTCTTCCTTTCTTTCCAATTTCTCTTCACCCTCCCTCCCTTCATCCCACTCCCCACCCCCACCGAAGTGCTCTATCACTGAAGACCTTCCTCAGCCCATGGAAGAGCTATTAGAAATTTATTAAGAACCAATTTCTGCTTCTTTGTCAGGGACAATCATTTGTTTTAGAGCTGATTTTCTGCCTTAATTAAATGAAGATGTCACTCTGTCAAATGAATTCATTTATATTTATTAATCCAGTTCTCCAGGCTTGAATTTCTTAGTAGGGACTTGGTCTCACCGCATTTGCTCACAGAATAATCTGAAAAATGTCTCTTACATCAATTTAAAAGACTCACAAATTATTACTCCACCCTATAGAAGTACTATATAAACAAATCTGTGATTAACAAATGTGTGAATGATATTCTTGTGTAGATGCTATCTAGGTGCATATAAATATACATATTTGGTTATGTTGGTGCACACACATGCATCTGTGTGTGTTAGGGCAGGAAAGTCATGAATATCCGTTACTACGGCCCCTTATTACTTTAAGAAACTGTCAAAGGTAATATTTTAGCCACCTGTGTGTTTTTATTTGCCTTTTCAAAATACTAATTGTGGCCGGGCGTGGTGGCTCAAGCCTGTAATCCCAGCACTTTGGGAGGCTGAGATTGGCGGATCACAAGGTCAGGAGATCGAGAACATCCTCGCTAACATGGTGAAACCCCATCTCTACTAAAAAATACAAAAAACTAGCCGGGCAAGGTGGCGGGCGCCTGTAGTCCCAGCTACTCGGGAGGCTGAGGCAGGAGAATGGCATGAACCCGGGAGGTGGAGCTTGCAGTGAGCTGAGATCCGGCCACTGCACTCCAGCCCGGGCAACAGAGCGAGACTCCGTCTCAAAAAAAAAAAAAACAAAAAAACAAAAAACAAAAAAAAAAACACAAAATACTAATTGATGATGCAAAGTTTAAATGCTACCCGGTCTTTCCCTCCAAAATATTAAAGGATTGCTTATTGAGTGTGGTCTTTGTGTCTAACATTGTAATAGGTACTTAAAAAAATTAAAATAGAATAAACATATTCATTCACTCATTGAACAACGTTTTTTGAGTTACCTACTATGTGTCCGATGAGGTAGTGGGAATCAGTGATGAACAGTGCATCCTGAATCCATGCTTTTATGGAGCTTACAGCATCTAGCTCATAGTAGGTACTTGGCAAACTGAATTAGCAAATAAGTGAATTAATTAATCTTGCAAGAGAAAGAGATAGCAGACTGATAATTAGTAAATTACGAATTGCATTAAATCCTCAAAGGAGAATGTACGAACTTGAGATTATATAGTGGGGACTAACAAAGTCGGGTTTGGAATTAGGGAGAGTATTTACAAAGAGGGAACAATGATGTTAAGATATTTTGCTCGAACAGGGGGTAGTTGTGAGGTGACACTGGAGAATTATGCCAAAGCTAGACTGCCAGAACATTTAGGTCATATTAAACATGTGGGCCTTAACCCTAAGAAGTTTAGACACTCATGGAAGAGCTTTAAGCAGAGATGTGACATGATCAGGATTCATTTTGAGATTAAACCCTTCCAGAAGGCCAGCACACTAGTTATTTTAAGCTTTCTGCTCTGTTTCTTGAGAACACATACCGAAAGGGGTAATATTACCTTGAATTATGTAAGAAAAAAAATGCAATTAAGGAAATTCTTACTGAAATGGTAGAAACCGGCACTGATGCCTCCCTAGCACAGCTAGAGTTTGCTTTAGACTTTCTGGCCATCTCACAACCATAAATGTGAACTCCTTAATCATCCACCCTTTGTGGCAAAATCCCCGTGGGTACCCACGGCACCTTCGAGGTCCCTTGTATACACGTTACCATTTTTCTTCCTATAAAAAGCACACTTTCAACTGTACCTTTTTGTTTTGTGTTTTGTTTTGTTTGTTTCTCTCTCTCTTTTTTTTTTTTTTTTTCTTTTCTTTTACCTCAAGTGGTCTGGAGACAAAACTTGTTTTAAAGGACTGAAAAATTGAGTTTCCAACAATGTAAAGAGTGACTTCATAAAATAGGCAGTTTTAATCTTTAAAAAACCATCCTTTTGTTTTCCTTTCTGTATCCTAATAAGAGTTAAAATCATGGCTTTGCAGCTTCTATAGTACTGGGAGTCGATTGGTCTCTTGGGTTAACCTGGCATTTGGGTCAGGAATTGCCAGTACTTTTGTTTCCTCATCTTCAGAATAGCTTCTGGTAGATACTAAGATTTGTTACACTAAAGATATTTGAAATACTTATTACTTAGACTCCAGGGAGCCCATCCTATTCAAGCCTTGGTCTTAGAAGGAAAAGGGTGAGAAAGAGTTGAGGAAGTCCCTCTTTATCAGTGGACTTCATTGTGTATTGATAAAGATGACCACTGCCCAGGTGGAGCAAAAAGTGATCTCAGCAGGGTAGGAGAATGGCTTTGACCCAGAGCTCCATCGCAGACCCTATAAGGTCAGCTCATAGAGTATTCAGTTGAATAAACATTTCCTGAACACTTATTGTATGCCATATATAGGACGCTTCAGCCCAGTAAGTATTGCAAAACCTTAGAGCTTTAACTTCCCCGGTTTTTATCAGAATTGGTCCATACCCCAAGATACTTAGCCACACAAGAAGCCAGGGCAAATAGCAACATCACTATCATTTATTATATGCTTATTATGTGTTAGCACTGTTCTAAGCGCTTTTTTAGTACTGTCATTTTATCCCTACAACTCTATGAGATGGGAGCTGTTATTATCCCTTTTCCTCTGCAGATCAAGCAACTGAGCCACAGAGAAATTAAATTATTTGAACCAAGTCACAGTATAAGAAGTGATGAAGAAAGGATTTCAACACAAGCTCTCTCCAGGAGTGTGATACTCTTAGATACCATGCTACATTTGTTGCTATAACTGCATATATTGGGAATATAATATCTCATCATTGCTTTGTGCCAGGTGCTAGAGTTACAACTGGGAACACAATGTAAATGGTCCCTGTCCTAACTGGGTTTGGAACCTGGTGGAAGATAATATTAGTCGGCTAGGGCTGCCGTAACAAAGTACCACAGACTGGGTGGCTTAAACAACAGAAATTTATTTGCTCACTGTCCTGGAGGCTAGAAGTCCAAGGTCACGGTGCTGGCAAAGTTGGTTTCTTCTGAGACCTCACTCCTTGGCTTGTCTATGTCCAACTTATCCCTGTGTCTTCATATGGTTGTCACTCTGTGTGTTAGACCCAAGTCATATTGGATTAGAACTTATCCTAATCACCTCATTTTAACTTAATTCCCTCTTTAAAGACCCTATCTCCAAATATGTTACATTTTAACATACCAGGGATTAATACTTTAACATAGGAATTGGGGAGGGGGCAGGGAATAATTCAGTCCATAACAGAGATAGTTGTTAAAGAAGGCAAATACACACACACACACACACAGTTTAATGCCATACCCTGATTTATGATCCATTGTAACTACTTCTTTCTTAAGTGTTTTCTTTAAAGACTTGTTTTATATCTATAATGGTCTAACATGGGATGTGTTAACACATTTTCCTTCTCTGAATACTACATTCTCTCTCATCCAATGATTTGGATATACTTTCATCCCTGGAGCATCCATGTACTACTCTGAACATGCTCAGCCAATTAGCAGTCTTTCTTAATACTCGACTGTGTACTCCCAGGTTATATTTATTCTGCTTTGGCCTCTCTTCCTGTCATTTATTTTGTCATCTGGTGATTGGTTTTGACACATAATGACAGAAAAGGTATGCAGGGGATAGTGCTAAAACTACAGTAAAGAAACCAAAAAATATGCATAATTATGGGATGTTAAAATTCAAGGCTTATAGAGACTCAAATTTGCTTTTAAGGTAATGACTAAAGAAGCAGAAGATAATGATAAGTAGGAAGTTAGGAATGATCTGGACTTCATGAAAGGCAAGATGAATATCACTACCATCTGAAATTGGCCACTGGTTGTTGGGAAAAACCTGTGGTGAGAGAGGTGTGAGACTTAATGGGATTTCAAAGAGTGGTTACCATTGTCCAGTGCCAGGTTGTGTTAATACAACTCACATACTGCTAAGTTGTATTAAGGGCAATAAAGGAAAAGTATAAAATGCAAAGAGAGGCTCTAAGTTAGACTGGGGAGTAATAGTTAGCTTTAAGTGGTAGTAAGAAGGAGAAATGTGGTCTGGCCAGATGAAGTATAGGAGAAGAGCAAGCACATAGTTGGAAAAACACATACTAAGCTCTGAGGAGGCAGGAGAGTTTTGTTTTGTTTTGTTTTGTTTTCAGAAGATAGGGCCTTGCTCCATTGCCCAGGCTGGAATGCAATAATGAAATCACAGCTCACTGCAATTACAACCCCCTGGGCTCAAGCAATCCTCCCACCTGAGCCCCCTGAGTAGTTGGGACTAGAGATGTGCACCACCACACCTGGCTAATTTTTTCTTTTTTTTTTTTATGTAGAGATGGTATCTCACTACATTGTCCAGACTGTCTCAAACATGGGTTTAAGGGATCCTCCCACCTTGGTCTCCCAAAGTGCTGGGATTACAGGTGTGAGCCACTGTGCTTGGCCTGAGTTTAGCATTTCCTAGGAACTGAATGAAGGCCACAAGTTGAATCACAGAGCTCGAAAGAGAGTCATGTGGCTGGGACACTGGCAAAGGCCAGGTCCCGTGGACCCTCAAAGCTACATTAAGGATTTAGAATAGTATCCAAGAAGTGCAATGAGAAGCCATTAAAGAGTTTTTTTCAGTTTCATTATTTTTGACAATAGGAGTACAATATGATATCCATGTATAGATTGTAGAAGGATTAATTAGGTTAATTAACATATCCACATCACATACTAATGGTTTATTTGTGATGAGAACATTTAAAATCTACACTTTTAGGCCAGGTGCAGTGGCTTACACCTATGATCCCAGCACTTTGGGAGGCCAAGGCAGGAGAATCACTTGAGGTCAGGAGTTTGCCTAAAGTAATATAGTAAACCTTGTCTGTACTAAAAATACAAAAATTAGCTGGATGTGGTGCATACCTGTAATCCCAGCTACTCGGGAGGCTGAGGCACAAGAATCCCTTGAATCCAAGAGGCAGAGGTTGCACTGAGCCTTGATTGTGCCACTGCACTCCAGTCTGGGCAACAGAGCAAGACCCTGTCTCAAAAAATATAAATAAAATCTACACTTTTAGCAACTTGAAGTATACATCATTATTAACTATAGTTACCATGCTGTGCAATAGATCACAACAATTTATTCCTTCTGCTTAGTGGGAACCCTTTGATTATTTCCCCTTTCAATTTAAACAAGGGAGTGATGAGATCCCATTTACATTTTCAAAAGATTATGCTGACAGCTTTGTGGAGATGGATTGGATAAGAGCAGAAATGAAACCGAGGAGGTCAAATAGTCCAATTTTGCAGAAATGCAGAAGAGAACAGGCGATAGTTTAAAACTGAGGTCATAGCTAGAGGGAATGGGAGTGGATCTGTTTGTGGTAGGATCAATAGAACTTGGTACTGGATTGGATTTGGGAGGAGAAGGGGGCTTTAAGAGTGAATGCAGTTGGTTGGCCTGAGCAGCCACAAATGTGGAGGTACCTGTGCTGAGGAAGAAGAAGCATGAAGCAGAGAGTTGTCCTGGAAATGAGAGAGGTTGGTTTGGGACATGTGAAGTTTGAGGTCCCTTTGAAACACCCAATAAAGCAGTTAGATGTCTGACTATGACGCTCCAGTGAGGGACCTGTATGAAAATAGAAACTGAGGAATCATTAGAATTTATGTGTCAAGTATGCCATCGGAGTGGTGCAGTCACTTGATCACTAGACATTTCCTCCCTTCACTCACATTAGGTTTTGTTTATCGTCAAGTAAGAGAGCTGAAGGTGCAGGTTCAAAGTGTCCTGTGGGTGCTTCCCTCCCTGAGCTGCCGGTGGGCATATATATATCATGGGTCTCTTCTCATGAAGGTTTGTTCGCATGAATATCAGAAAAGGGATTGAGGGGGACAAGAGGCTGTGTTGAGAAAGACTACAAAGCAGCATTGCAGGGCCAGGTGGTACCCTACACCGGCTCCCATTTCCAGCATTCCTTTTATCAACAGTGGAATAAACTATCACAGAGTGGCTCACCATGGTCTTGGGAGTCCAAGAATTTAAGCTGGCCTCCCAGCTCTGTCCCTCAATCCCTGTATAACCTTAGGCAAATGACCGATCTCTCTGAAGGTAAGTTTTCTTTTAAATAAAATGAGAGCACATATACCTAGCTCAGAGAGTTGCTATCAAGATTAAAAGGGATATTTTTGCAAAGTAATTGTTAGCACAGATCTCAATAAATAGCATATAGTAAATGGTTCTACTTCTAAGAACACGTTCTTTGCAGAGATTAATGTTAAGGATGAAGAACATATTTTATAAGGCTATTCCAATAAATCAAACACTGAAATTTTGTGAAAATTCTCAAACCAGCAAGATAAGAGAGGGGATCATTTACGATATATAGCTTTATCACTTCCATTAAATTGCTTCAGACACAGGGTAGTTTTTTTGTCAACCAGAATCACAGTCAAAGGTGTACTGATGTCTAAAGACAGTTTTCAGCTTTTGTGAACAAGTCTAGTGGAGGGTATATGTAAGTTTCTATATAGAGATATGCATTTGCATATTTTTAATAATTTCCTTTGATCAGACTGTATAGCTTGTTGGAGAATCATTTCTAATGTTTTAGAAAATTTCTTTCTGTGTACATAAAGAGGATGTTTTACAGGATACAGAGTTTTTTTAGTTTTTTTCTGGGACTGGAAGAATCCCCACCACTACTACTTCCAAACTGCCTAGTCTATCCCCTTGCTGTATACATTTGCATTAATTATTAATAGTTCCTTATTTTTTTTTGTCTTTATAGTAGCATGATTTATTTTTTTTTAAATTTTTTATTATACTTTAAGTTCTAGGGTACATGTGCATAACGTGCAGGTTTGTTACATATGTTACTTATGCCATGTTGGTGTGCTGCACCCATCAACTCGTCAGCACCCATCAAGTCATCATTTATATCATGTATAACTCCCCATGCATCCCTCCCTCCTCCCTCCCCCCTCCCCATGAGAGGCCCCATGTGTGATGTTCCCCTTCCCGTCCAGTCCAAGTGATCTCATGTTCAGTCCCACCTATGAGTGAGAACATGCGGTGTTTGGTTTTCTCTTCTTGTGATAGTTTGCTAAGAATGATGGTTTCCAGCTGCATCCATGTCCCTACAAAGGACGCAAACTCATCCTTTTTGATGGCTGCATAGTATTCCATGGTGTATATGTGCCACATTATCTTAATCCAGTCTGTCACAGATGGACATTTGGGTTGATTCCAAGTCTTTGCTATTGTGAATAGTGCCGCAATAACATACGTGTGCATGTGTCTTTGTAGTAGAATAATTTATAATCCTTTGGGTATATACCAGTAGTGGGATGGCTGGGTCATATGGTACATCTAGTTCTAGATCCTTGAGGAATTGCCATACTGTTTTCCATAATGGTTGAACTAGTTTACAATCCCACCAACAGTGTAAAAGTGTTCCTATTTCTCCACATCCTCTCCAACACCTGTTTCCTGACTTCTTAATGATTGCCATTCTAACTGGTGTGAGATGGTATCTCATTGTGGTTTTGATTTGCATTTCTCTGATGGCGAGTGATGATGAGCATTTTTTCATGTGTCTGTTGGCTGTATGGATGTCTTCTTTTGAGAAATGTCTGTTCATATCCTTTCCCCACTTTTTGATGGGGTTGTTTGTTTTTTTCTTGTATATCTGTTTGAGTTCTTTGTAGATTCTGGATATTAGCCCTTTGTCAGATGAGTAGGTTGCAAAAATTTCTCTCCCATTCTGTAGGTTGCCTGTTCACTCTGATGGTAGTTTCTTTTGCTGTGCAAAGCTCTTTAGTTTAATGAGATCCCATTTGTCAATTTTGCTTTTGCTGCCGTTGCTTTTGGCTTTTAGACATGAAGTCCTTGCCCATGCCTATGTCCTGAATGGTACTACCTAGATTTTCTTCTAGGGTTTTTATGGTATTAGGTCTAACATTTAAGTCTCTAATCCATCTTGAATTAATTCGTATAAGGGTAAGGAAAGGATCCAGTTTCAGCTTTCTACTTATGGCTAGCCAATTTTCCCAGCACCATTTATTAAATAGGGAATCCTTTCCCCATTTCTTGTTTTTGTCAGGTTTGTCAAAGATCAGATGGCTGTAGATGTGTGGTATTATTTCTGAGGACTCTGTTCTGTTCCATTGGTCTATATCTCTGTTGTGGTACCAGTACCATGCTGTTTTGGTTACTGTAGCCTTGTAGTATAGTTTGAAGTCAGGTAGCGTGACGCCTCCAGCTTTGTCCTTTTGACTTAGGATTGTCTTGGCAATGCGGGCTCTTTTTTGGTTCCATATGAACTTTAAAGCAGTTTTTTTCCAATTCTGTGAAGAAAGTCATTGGTAGCTTGATGGGATGGCATTGAATCTATAAATCACCTTGGGCAGTATGGCCATTTTCACGATATTGATTCTTCCTATCCATGAGCATGGTATGTTCTTCCATTTGTTTGTGTCCTCTTTGATTTCACTGAGCAGTGGTTTGTAGTTCTCCTTGAAGAGGTCCTTTACATCCTTGTAAGTTGGATTCCTAGGTATTTTATTCTCTTTGAAGCAATTGTGAATGGAAGTTCATTCCTGATTTGGCTCTCTGCTTGTCTGTTACTGGTGTATAGAATGCTTGTGATTTTTGCACATTAATTTTGTATCCTGAGACTTTGCTGAAGTTGCTTATCAGCTTAAGGAGATTTTGGGCTGAGACGATGGGGTTTTCTAAATATACAATCATGTCATCTGCAAACAGGGACAATTTGACTTCTTCTTTTCCTAACTGGATACCCTTGATTTCTTTCTCTTGCTTGATTGCCCTAGCCAGAACTTCCAACACTATGTTGAATAGGAGTGGTGAGAGAGGGCATCCCTGTCTTGTGCCAGTTTTCAAAGGGAATTTTTCCAGTTTTTGCCCATTCAGTATGATATTAGCTGTGGGTTTGTCATAAATAGCTCTTATTATTTTGAGGTACGTTCCATCAATACCGAATTTATTGAGCGTTTTTAGCATGAAGGCTGTTGAATTTTGTCAAAAGCCTTTTCTGCATCTATTGAGATAATCATGTGGTTCTTGTCTTTGGTTCTGTTTATATGCTGGATTACGGTTATTGATTTGCAAATGTTGAACCAGCCTTGCATCCCAGGATGAAGCCCACTTGATCATGGTGGATAAGCTTTTTGATGTGCTGCTGAATCCGGTTTGCCAGTATTTTATTGAGAATTTTTGCATCGATGTTCATCAGGGATATTGGTCTAAAATTCTCTTTTTTTTGTTGTGTCTCTGCCAGCCTTTGGTATCAGGATGATGTTGGCCTCATAAAATGAGTTAGGGAGGATTCCCTCTTTTTCTATTGATTGGAATAGTTTCAGAAGGAATGGTACCAGCTCCTCCTTGTACCTCTGGTAGAATTCAGCTGTGAATCCATCTGGTCCTGGACTTTTTTTGGTGGGTAGGCTATTAATTGTTGCCTCAATTTCAGAGCCTGCTATTGGTCTATTCAGGGATTCAACTTCTTCCTGGTTTAGTCTTGGAGAGTGTAAGTGTCCAGGAAATTATCCATTTCTTCTAGATTTTCTAGTTGATTTGCGTAGAGGCATTTATAGTATTCTCTGATGTTGTTTGTATTTCTGTGGGGTCTGTGGTGATATCCCCTTTATCATTTTTTATTGCGTCTATTTGATTCCTCTCTCTTTTCTTCTTTATTAGTCTTGCTAGCGGTCTGTCAATTTTGTTGATCTTTTCAAAAAACCAACTCCTGGATTCATTGATTTTTTGGAGGGTTTTTTGTGTCTCTATCTCCTTCAGTTCTGCTCTGATCTTAGTTATTTCTTGCCTTCTGCTAGCTTTTGAATGTGTTTGCTCTTGCCTCTCTAGTTCTTTTAATTGTGATGTTAGAGTGTCCATTTTAGATCTTTCCTGCTTTCTCTTGTGGGCATTTAGTGCTATAAATTTCCCTCTACACACTGCTTTAAATGTCCCAGAGATTCTGGTATGTTGTATCTTTGTTCTCATTGGTTTCAAAGAACATCTTTATTTCTGCTTTCATTTCGTTATGTACCCAGTAGTCATTCAGGAGCAGGTTGTTCAGTTTCCATGTAGTTGAGTGGTTTTGATTGAGTTTCTTAGTCCTGAGTTCTAGTTTGATTGCACTGTGGTCTGAGAGACAGTTTGTTATAATTTCTGTTCTTTGACATTTGCTGAGGAGTGCTTTACTTCCATTATGTGGTCAATTTTGGAATAAGTGCGATGTGGTGCTGAGAAGAATGTATATTCTGTTGATTTGGGGTGGAGAGTTCTATAGATGTCTATTAGGTCCGCTTGGTGCAGAGATGAGTTCAATTCCTGGATATCCTTGTTAACTTTCTGTCTCGTTGATCTGTCTAATGTTGACAGTGGAGTGTTGAAGTCTCCCATTATTATTGTAGGGAGTCTAAGTCTCTTTGTAGTCTCTAAGGACTTGCTTTATGAATCTGGGTGCTCCTGTATTGGGTGCATATATATTTAGGAGAGTTAGCTCTTCCTGTTGAATTGATCCCTTTACCATTATGTAATGGCCTTCTTTGTCTCTTTTGATCTTTGATGGTTTAAAGTCTGTTTTATCAGAGACTAGGATTGCAACCCCTGCTTTTTTTTTGTTCTCCATTTGCTTGGTAGATCTTCCTCCATCCCTTTATTTTGAGCCTATGTATGTCTCTGCATGTGAGATGGGTCTCCTGAATACAGCAGACTGATGGGTCTTGACTCTTTATCCAGTTTGCCAGTCTGTGTCTTTTAATTGGAGCATTTAGTCCATTGACATTTAAGGTTAATATTGTTATGTGTGAACTTGATCCTGTCATTATGATATTAACTGGTTATTTTGCTCGTTAGTTGATGCAGTTTCTTCCTAGCCTCGATGGTCTTTACATTTTGGCATGTTTTTGCAATGGCTGGTACCGGTTGTTCCTTTCCATGTTTAGGGCTTCCTTCAGGGTCTCTTGTAAGGCAGGCCTGGTGGTGACAAAATCTCTAAGCATTTGCTTATCTGTAAAGGATTTTATTTCTCCTTCACTGATGAAACTTAGTTTGGCTGGATATGAAATTCTGGGTTTAAAATTCTTTTCTTTAAGAATGTTGAATATGGCCCCCACTCTCTTCTGGCTTGTAGAGTTTCTGCCGAGAGATCTGCTGTTAGTCTGATGGCTTCCCTTTGTGGGTAACCCGACCTTTCTCTCTGGCTGCCCTTAAGATTTTTCTTTCATTTCAACTTTGGTGAATCTGGCAATTATGTGTCTTGGAGTTGCTCTTCTGGAGGAGTATCTTTGTGGCTTTCTCTGTATTTCCTGAATTTGAATGTTGGCCTGCCCTACTAGGTTGGGGAAGTTCTCCTGGATATATCCTGAAGAGTGTTTTCCAACTTGGTTCCATTTTCCCCCTCACTTTCAGGCACCCCAATCAGATGTAGATTTGGTCTTTTTACATAATCCCATACTTCTTGCAGGCTTTGTTCATTTCTTTTTCTTCTTTTTTCTTTTGGTTTCTCTTCTCGCTTCATTTCGTTCATTTGATCTTCTCATCGCTGATACTCTTTCTTCCAGTTGATCGAGTCGGTTACTGAAGCTTGTGCATTTGTCACGTATTTCTCGTGTCATGGTTTTCATCTCTGTCATTTCGTTTATGATCTTCTCTGCATTAATTAGTCTAGCTGTCAATTCTTCCACTTTTTTTTCAAGATTTTTAGTTTCTTTGCGCTGGGTACGTAATTCCTCCTTTAGCTCTGAGAAGTTTGATGGACTGAAGCCTTCTTCTCTCATCTCGTCAAAGTCATTCTCTGACCAGCTTTGATCCGTTGCTGGCGATGGGCTGCGCTCCTTTGCAGGGGGAGATGCGCTCTTATTTTTTGAATTTCCAGCTTTTCTGCCCTGCTTCTTCCCCATCTTTGTGGTTTTATCTGTCTCTGGTCTTTGATGATGGTGACATACTGATGGGGTTTTGGTATAGGTGTCCTTCCTGATTGATAGTTTTTCCGTCTGACAGTCAGAAGGACTGTCTGTTGGTCTGTTGGAGATTGCTTGAGGTCCACTCCAGACCCTGTTTGCCTGGGTATCAGCAGCAGAGGTTGCCGAAGATAGAATATTGCTGAGCAGCGTTGTACTGTCTGATTCTTCCTTTGGAAGTTTCCTCTCAGGGGTGACTCCACCCTGTGAGGTGTGGGGTGTCAGACTGCCCCTAGTGGGGATGTCTCCCAGCTAGGCTACTCAGGGGTCAGGGACCCACCTGAGCAGGCAGTCTGTCCGTTCTCAGATCTCAACCTCCGCGTTGGGAGATCCGCGGCTCTCCCCAAAGCTGTCAGACAGAGTCGTTCGCGTCTGCACCAGCCCCCCGCTGCTTCCCCTATTGGACTTCAGCTGTGCGCTGTCCCCAGAGATGGAGTCTACAGAGACAGGCAGGCTTCCTTGAGCTGCTGTGAGCTCCACCCAGTTCGAGCTTCCCAGCGGCTTTGTTTACCTACTTAAGCCTCAGCAATGGCGGGCGCCCCTCCCCCAGCCTCGCTGCTGCCTTGCGGATAGATCTCCGCAGACTGCTGTGTTAGCAGTGAGGGAGGCTCCGTGGGCGTGGGCCCTCCCGCCAGGTGTGGGATATATTCTCCTGGTGTGCCTGTTTCCTTAAAGCGCAGTATTGGGGTGGGAGTTACCCGATTTTCCAGGTGTTGTGTGTCTCAGTTCCCCTGGCTAGGAAAACGGATTTCCTTCCCCCTTGCGCTTCTAGGTGAGGCGATGCCTCGCCCTGCTTTAGCTCACGCTGGTCAGGCTGCAGCAGCTGACCATCACCGATTGTCCGGCACTCCCTAGAGAGATGACCCCAGTACCTCAGTTGAAAATGCAGAAATCACCGGTCTTCTGTGTCACTCGCGCTGCGAGTTGGAGACTGGAGCTGTTCCTATTCGGCCATCTTGCTCCGCCCAGTTCCTTATTTTTTAAATAATTTTTATTTCTATAAGCTTTTGGAGAACAGCTCATATTTGGTTACATGAGCAAGTTTTGTAGTAGTTATTTGTGAGATTTTGGTCCACCCATAACCCAAGCAGTGTACACTTAACCCAGTCTTTTATCCCTCATGCCTCCTACACTTCCCCCCAAGTCCCCAAAGTCTATTGTGTCATTCTTACGCATTTGCATCCTCATAGCTTAGCTCCCATTTATGAGTGAGAACATACAATGTTTGGTTTTTCATTCCTGAGTATACTTCACTTAGAATAATAGTCTCCAGTTCCATCTTGCTGGAAATGCCATTAATTCATTCCTTTTTATGGCAGAGTAGTATTCCATTGTATGTGTATATACCACAGTTTCTTTATCCCCTTGTTCACTGATGGGGATTTGGGCTGCTTCCATATTTCTGCAATTGCAAATTACACTGCTATAAGCATGCATACGCAAGTATCTTTTTCATATAATGACTTCTTTTCCTCTGGGTACTCAGTAGTGGGACTGCTGGATCAAATGGTAGATCTACTTTTAGTTCTTTAAGGAATCACCACACTGTTTTCCATCGTAGTATTTTTCAGTGTTCTACTGAGAAATATTCATGGTTATTATCCAAGTCAGTATTTTTACTAAGTACCTGCTGGGTGCCAAGCACTCCTTGGACTCAAATGAACAAAGCAGGGCAGACTCCTGTTATTTCTGGACTCTGCAAATGTGATTTAACTGGACAACAATACAAGGATATCTATGATTTAATTCTCATTTGAGCCATATATAATTAAGTGCTCTGGAATACCTCTGACCAGTAGAACTTCTGAAATGATGGAAAGGTTCTTGTTCTGCACTGTTCAGCACAGCAGCCACTAACGACATGTGGCTATTGCGCACTTGAGTTGTGGTCAGTGTGACTAGGAACTGACTTCACAATTTATTTTAATTTGAATAACCACAGGTGGCTTCCAGCTGCCATACTGAACAGAATAGCATCAGTAATTCTGAGGAGAGATGGTGTAGACTCCAAGAATTCAGGAAGGAAGAAACCTGAGCTTAGAAATAAGGAAGAAACTGGAAGAAAACTCCATTTACGGTAGTAGCATGAGCAAAGGCTGGGAGGAAGGAAAAGGTCTATGGTTTATGAAAATTATGGAGGAAAGGGAATTGAGGGAAACAAGATGAGAGAGCCTTTCTGAAAATATTCAGGAAGAATGTTCTAGAATCTAGACCATTCCTCTACTTTACATGTTTGTTGTATTTTGCTAGGACCAAACCTCTCATTGTTTGGAATAGGGGTTGCATAGTGTTTAACTTTTTTATGCCTTTTATAAATAAATGTCTTCCACAGAGTCATCATTTGCAATATACAAGTTGTTCATTGAAAGTTTTAATATCAGTCAGATGGGAATCTAAAGAGAATTCAAAGAAGCCATTACTTAGCAGAGGTTAAAGGAACTCACAAGGGTTGTTAGGTCACCCAGGAACAAGCAAGGCAGAAGCCTAAGTGGTAAAAGTGTGGGAATGTGTTAAAGAGCTCTGAGAAGAGCTGGAGCCTTGGAGGAGGGATCAGATGCCTGCAGGGAGGAAGGAACCATTTCAGAGCGGGCAGCCAATGCCAAAACCATCAGGTGCAAGTGGGGTGAGGAGAGGAAAGGATAGCCTCACCTCTCGCCTCCTCCTGCCTCCCACTGATACCACTCACTGGCTAAATGCATCCAGAAACTAGAGGGCGAGGGATGTCAGGCTGCATAGTCCACAGAGCCCAGCACTTCATTGGCACAGAGCTGGACTGAAGAGACAAGAATGGATAGTGAGGGAGGGGCAGGGAAGGGAAATGGAAATAAACAGCACTGTTATTTGCCCCCCTAAATGTCTTAGTTTCAGCAGCTATAACAAATCTACCATTTTCTGGGTAACTTAAACCACTGAAATCTATTTCTCATGGTTCCAGAGGCTGGAAAGTCCAAGATCAAGTTGCCTGCAGATCTGGTGTTTGGTGCGGCCCCTCTTCCTCATTTGTAGACAGTTGCCTCACACAGAGGAGAATGGGAAAGGGATTTCTCTCCTGTCTCTTCTTACAAGGGGGTTAATCTCATCCTAGAGACTCCACCTTTGTGACCTTATTACCTCCCTAAAGCCCCATTTTCAGATACCATCACTTTGGGAATTAAGGCTTCAACATATAAATTTTTCTTTTGGTGGGGCACAAACATTAAGTTCATAGCAAATACTAAAAGGAAAACCAGTTTAATATCTAGTATGTTGGTTAAATTATGACAAAACCATATAATGGTTTGAGATACAGCATTGAAATTACATGTAATAACAAGAGAACATGCTCACTAGATATTAAGTGAAAAGAATATGGAAATATCACATATAAAAAGATCAAAATATTGTAGTTAGTAGTGTATATACAATAAAATATAAATATGTATTATTTTCACACAAAAAAATCTGAAAAGATACAGCAATATTTTAACAGTGGTGTATCTGGATGGTGGTTTAAGGTAATTTTTATTTTCTTTGTATTCTCTCAGGTTTTCCCAATTTTCTAAAGCAACATAATTATTTTTATGATCCGGAACAATGTTCCTGTTGTTTTTTGATATACCTACAGGGCTGTATTGAGTAGAGAGAGGTATGTGGCCAAGTTCCTTTTGAACAGTCATTTGTTGGCCCTACGGTTAGCATAGCTCTTTGCATGTACCCCTTTCTACAGTGACCAGGCACCTTAGCTGCATTTCTTAGTGCATTAAAAATGAGACAAGTCAATAAAATGCTCTTCTTTAAAAGTATTCCTTTGAGAAACCCTGAGGTACTGGAGAGTGGCCTGATTTCCTATTGATCTTTTTATTGCCTCAATTATTTTCTCAAACACGGTTAGTTAATTCAGATCCCCACCAACCACTTTTCCCCATTGTCTATTACATTTGGTCTCTGTTAAATATGAATCTTTGGTGACACTTCCATTACTAAATTGACAGTTGCATAATGCTTTATTGACATCTGTAAGAATGGTACATATTTCTTAGGAACCATGGAGACGGTAGGCTTTTTTTTTTTTTTCTGAACCACGTAAGCATAGCCGGTTGTGTGTGCTCTTGTAATTTTAATCTTTAAAACAGCAATCCATCTGTTTCATGGTTTTATTCTTTCCTAATAGAAAGAATTTCCCCTTACCGTCTTACTGATCTACAACCATTTGACCATGATGGACTCTTGTAAATGGAATTATCTCAAGTGATTTGATGACTTCTCATATTACTTTTCATTTCAGTAAATCCACTCCCTCTTCCTGGCTTGCTTTTTAACCTCCAGCTGCTACCCAGTTATTAGTTCTTGGATGACTGCTTCAACAGCATTACTGTAGTACTTCCTTGTAGCAGATATTAATAATACTAAGCAGTTTGTAAATGTGCACAGTGTTAAATGCATGTAAGGATTATTTTTGATAACTCTAATTATAGTTTTGCTACTCGTGAGTTAGGATACTTGTGGTTGCAAGGAACAGAAATCAACTCAAGGTAGCTTCAGCAAAACAATGGGCCAAATACATTGGTTGGATAATCCTAATACACATACAGAAGGAGTCTTCACCAGGGCTTCAAGACAAAGAGCCAGCAAGGCTTCCAGAAGAATGAGAACTGCGAACTGGAAAACCAACAAGAATTCAGACAATCTGCTCTCATTTTCTCTTGTTTCTGCTTTTCTCACAATCTACTTCTTCATTTTTTAGACACACTCTGCAGGTTGATTCACAGAATGGCAGAAGATGACTTCCTACTCTTTTCAAGTTGACTGGCTATGGCTAGGGCCTTCAGAACTTGCTCAAGTTCTCTCTCAATTTCTCAACTTTCTGCTCCCAGAAAAAGAACTTGGGCAAGTTCCTTTCTTTTCTTAGTCTTACTAGTGTATGTCAGTCCTACATACACATACATAACCTGATAGCCTTGCTATCGGGTTAGGGTTGACATACACTAGTGAATGGTTAAACCATGACAAATCACAGCATGGTGAGGTAAATGCTGTGATTGAGGCAGCTGGAGAGGAAGTTCTGCCACTCCCTACTATAGGACCTTGGGCAAGTTACTTTCTTTTCCTAGTGTCACTCACCTGTAAAATAAAAGGAGTATGTTCTGCCCCTTCCCATCCCAATTCTAAATTCCCTGGACAAGTGCTCGCTTCGGCAGCACATATACAAATTCCCTGGACAGGAACTGTAATTGACCCAGCTTTGATCCAATCAGCAACAACTGGAGGCAGAGTTGAGAGGTATGTCCCTCACTACCAGCAGACATCCCGTGTCCCCTGTGATCATTTTGAGAGGATCAGACCATTTTACGAAGTGTCAACCATAATTAATGTGTAGTTGATGCCTTCATTGTATTTAATAAATTACAGAGATACAAATTTGCCAAAGTAAACATACTTTTTTGCATTAATATTTAGAATGAGATGAACCATATAGCTCGTA
Source organism: Trachypithecus francoisi (assembly GCF_009764315.1). Lineage (NCBI taxonomy): Eukaryota > Metazoa > Chordata > Mammalia > Primates > Cercopithecidae > Trachypithecus > Trachypithecus francoisi. Next base: position 73,098,707 of record NW_022681472.1, on the reverse strand, counting down.
AAGATGTAGCCAGAGAAGAAGTAGATTTTGGAGACTCATTTCCCACGTGGTGAGAAAGAGTAGATTTTGCATTCTTCACTTAAGAGATTGTCATAGAGATATTTCAGGGAGATGATGGGATGTGATCTAAAGAACTGAAGTAAAATATCAGAACTAGGAATGACACTGAGAAAAGTAAAATAGAAAAGGATTAGCTCATAAGAGACAGCCAGGTTTTCCATTGTGAATATGGCTGTTTGGGTACCACATTTATTAAGAATCTACTATGCTATGGTCTATACACCAAACCACACATATTTTATGAAGCTTGAATCCTGGACATGAGAATATCTGTTTTGAAGCAACTAAAATATGATTAGCCTTTCTGTGTGGGCCTTATTGCATTGTATTCCCAAATAAAGACATATAGGTAGTCATTCACTTAATAGACATTTGTCCAACATTGCTAAGCCTCAGGCAAATCCTAGGCACTGTGGTTATCAAACAGACCTTTAAATGAGTATTAGTATTAATTCAGCTCTGTGGCAGGCACTTAAGTCAGCACTTCGCATTCTTTTAACTCATTATTCTCAAAACACACACCAGGAAGTAGATTCTTCTGTAATTTCCATTTTATAGAGAAGAAGCAAGGCACCAAGACACAGCAACAATGACAGGGGCTGGAGCTTGACCTCAGATCTATCTGACTATAAAACCCTTGGTTATATTGATTTAGTTAACATTGCTATCAAGTTAGGCTTGACATACATTAGTGAATGGTTAAACTATGACAAACCACAGCATGATGAGGTAAATGCTGTGATTGAAGGAGCTAGAAGAGGAAGTTCTGCCACTCCCTATTATGACACCTTGGGCAAATTCCTTTCTTAGCCTCACTGACCTGTAAAGTAAAACAAGTAAAGGACTAATCTTACAGGTGATTGTGTGGAGTAAGAGAGCTGATAATAGATGAAGGGCTCCCACAATGGTAGCTTTTGTTTTTGAGCCAAAGTCTCACTCTCTTGCTCAGCCTGAGTGACAGCTCACTTGCAGTCTTGACCTCCTGGTCTCAAGCAATCCTCCTACCCCAGCCCCTTGAGAAGCTGGGACTACAAGCATGCATCACCACACCAGGCTAGCTTTTCAATTTTTAGCAGAGATGAGATCTCACTATGTTGCCCAAGCTGGCCTCAAACTCCTGGGCTGAAGCAATCCTCCCAGTTTAGTTTCCCAAGGTACTGGGATTACAGGTGTGAGGAACAATGCCCAGCAGGTGGCTCTTGTTACCACACAGTGCTCTGTACTGTGAAAACAGGTACTGCCCGAGTCCCTGAGGACTCAGGGAGGAAACAAGCTTTGATGCATCTGATGTTGCTAGGTAAAGAGACAAAGGTTGGACATTCAATGTAGAAGAGTCTGTAAATGAAGGCTCTTCATTTATTCAGTGCACATGTATTGAGCATATACTATGTGCCAAGCACTGAGCTCAGTGTGTTAGTTAGGGGTGGATAAGCACAGCACCATGGAAGCCTGTAGAATGTTCTAAATCCTGACTTTAAACAATAGAAGAACCTGAGGAAAGTTGCCACCAGGAAATTTCTGGGAGAACAGTTATGGACATGACAAACCTAAGATTGTCTCAAGGAGACAGCGAACCAATTTCTTCACCAAGCCCTTTCAAAGTTCTGTATTCAGCAACTGTTTTATCACACTTTGTGCACTGAGGGTTTCCCCCTCCATATTTTTTACACCTACCTGTGTCTACATACTACAAAATAAATCACTGTCCTTCATTTTCCAGGATGACACAGCCGACTTTTAATATATCTCGATGAAGGATTATTCAGTTATACAGAACATTCTTCAACTGGAGATAGCTTGAGAAGGGGCAAAAAAAAAAAAAAAAAAAAAAGTGTTAAGGCATATTAAAAATTGGCTTATTCTAGTGGCAGTTTGTCATTTTTCAATTTGGCATCTTTCCCTGTTCTTTTTTCTACCAGGAAGATCTGTATGACTCTTGATTCAGAGGGGATTTTCTTGTGAGGTACGTTTCTCCAAGCATATGGATAACATTGCCAGGTTTAATTGAAGGCTGTTTAGAGTCTTGCTCTATTTACAGTCAAAAGCAGATCACTTCTGTTCTTGGCCTTGGTCCTAGACTCCCAGGGAATTAATGGTGCCTCTTGGCCTGTGACAGTCTGTGTTTAGTTCCTGGAATTGGCTTCTGGCTCTGACTGACCTTGGGTGTCAGGGCTTCCTTGGCCCAGGTGGGTCAACTCCACCTGGGGCTGTTCTGGTTCCCTCAGGCCACCCTTGTCTGACCAGCTCACCCTATAGTCTCTGAAGCCACAAGATTGTTGTCTGTGCCTTCCTGTGATTCATAGCGTGGAACAAAGGATCAAAATGGCTTGTGCTGGAAAGAACTTCATTTACTTTTTTTAAAAAGTAATAAGCAGTCAGGCACAGTGGCTCATGCCCGTAACCCCAGCACTTTGGGAGGCCGAGGCAGGTGGATCACTTGAGGCCAGGAGTTTGAGACCAGCCTGGGCAACATGGCAAAACCCTGTCTCTCCAAAAATTTAGCTGGGCGTGGTAGCACGTGCCTGTAGTGCCAGCTACTCGGGAGGCTGAGGTGGGAGGATCACTTGAGATTGGGAGGCAGAGGCTACAGTGAGCTGAGATGGCACCATTGCACTCCAGCCTGGGCAACAGATTGAGACCTTGTCTCAAAAAATATAAAAAATTAAAATGAGTAATAAACACATTTGTAGCAGTGAGTATGTATTAAGCACTATTCTCGTTTTACAGGTAAGGAAACAGACACACTAAGGTTAAGCATCTTGCCACACAGCTGATCACTGCCACAGCTGGAAACTAGCCCTAGCAGTCAGATTCAGTGTGTGCACTGTTAACCCCCGACTGTGCCACTTTGCCCTGCTTAGAGGTAACCTAGTTCAACCTCTTATTAGATGAGTTATTGTATAAAAAAGCTCTTAACACACAGTAACAGTTATGTAAGAGCTAGTTATTATTACTAGTGTGTCTGACGATGGTGAAAACTGAAGCCAGACAAGGGATGGAAGCTTATCCATTTAGTCCTGGATTTCCCAAATTGTATTCTGTAGGACATTTGTATCAACAGGATGTTATAAGTGTTCTTTTTAAAAAATATATTATTATAGTCAAATAGGTTTGGAAAATATACGTTTAAAAAACAGCCTTTTATAGTGTAGTACTTCTCAAACCCTTTAACATGATAGTGTGCGTTATTAAGCTTCAAAAAGTAGCCGTAGTATCCAGACATTTCCCACCTTTCCCCACATTTTACACATATTTGAGACCATTGTGGAGAAAGCAGTTAACGTAGCCGGCCTTAGATTGTTTTCCTTAGAAAGTTCTGTTTGCAAGGTTGGCCCCTGCTGGTGTCTAGAAACTTGGGTTTCGGGAGGGTTCCCACACTCCCTGACCAGAATGGTTCACGGTGCCTGAACTGTTTGTATGAACAGTGTCATTTATGTTGAACACCTGCTTTCCTTCTGGGAGCCTAGAAGTTTGGTACATGCTAGGAAGGATCCCCAGTGAAAACCTTGGGCACTGAGATTGGGCCCAGTGGCTCATGCCTGTAATTCCAGCACTTTGGTAGGCTAAGGTAGGAAGATCAGTTGAGCCCAGGAGTTCAAGACCAGCCTGAGCTACACAGTGAGACCCTGTCTCTACAAAATAGTTTTAGAAAATTAACCAGGCATGGTGACGTGTGCCTGTAGTTCCAGCTATTCAAGGTGGGCCATGGGGGTAAAGGGGTACTGAGGCAGGAGGATCCCAGGCCCGGGAATTCGGGGCTGCAGTGAGCTGTCACTGCACCACTGTACTCCAGCCTGAGCAGCAGAGCAAGACCCTGTCTTTGACGCAACAATAGCCACCTTGGCCACTGAGTCTCTGATGAGCTTGCCTGGTAGACATTTCACATGTGTTGTCACAAATCCTTGTTGGAGGAATTCAACACATCCTGTATGACTCTACTAAAGGAGGGACTGTTGTTGGCTCATGCCTAGTTTTCTCTGGACTCTGCCCAAGGTGCCTTTTCCCTTTGTTGATTTTACTTTGTATCCTTTTGCTATTGTAAATCTTAGCCATGAGTCCAACTATATGCTGAGTCCTGCGAGTTCTCCTAGTGAATCACAGAACCTGGGGCCGCTCTTAGAGACCCCCTGTCCCATCCAGAAAATTATTTCCCTCTCAATGCCTTCTCACATCTCATGGGTCGTTGGTTCTACAGCACGCAGCATGGAGGAGCTGTTCAGTCTCATGAGTTAGAGGCAGAGATTAGCCCACATAATTATTCTGGACTTTTGGTGAACAATGTTAAGGTTCTGAAGGCTCATGTGGAGTAGCACTTTCTTCCTGCCTGGGACACATAGATTGAATATATATCGAGAGAGCAAAACTGACGAGTACATTTCTACCGTCTTTCTGGAATATTCAGTTGGGAAGGATAAGCATGGAAACAGTAGCCTCAAGACATAACCACCCTTTATGTTCTTCCATTTTTAGATTTAGCTCTTTAGCCCATATTAAAATTATTTGTATAAATCTATATTAGCATGTGTATGAAACTGTAATAGAATTACATATATATATTTATATAGTTTTATAAAGTTTGTTTACTACATCTAATCAGAAAACCCTACTAAAGGGATTATATGGCTTTTGGGACCTCATGCAGGAGCCTGTGACATCTCTCAATAATTATGATTTCCCTGAGTTCATTTTACAGAATAAACAGATGCACCAAGGGTCTCTGGAGAGCAGGTAGGCTGCTGTGGTGCAGGACAAGCTGAATGGAGACAGTGGTTAGCCCCAGCATCCGTTCTCTCAGCACCTTTCCTGGTACTCATCCTCCTCCTCCACATTCTTCATGGCTGACTTGTCTTCCTTTTATGTGTTTTCCAGATGCCAAAAGTTATATTTGCATATCCTCTACCATGAATGGGGAACTATGTCTCCTGCAGTTCAGCGGCTCTTGACCTGTTTCCAGTTAATACAATCTTACTCCAACAAGCCACCAGGGAGGATTGGTTTAACTGGCTCCTTGCCCCACTGGCTAGTTGGACAGATAATTCTCTAAGCAGTTTGTTTTCCTCACTGTCTACACCCCATGCTTATGCTGCATCATGCCTTCATTTATGTCTTTCTTCTACGTCTTTGTCCTTTTTGACCTCTCCAAATCCCAGCTCAGGTTCCACTCTGTCCTCCAAGAAATTGGCCCTCCTCATTGTACCACTACCAACCTTTCTGGACCTGTGAATTCTCACCAGCATCTCTGTCTCTACCATACACCGTAGCATGTATCACTTTATTTGCTTATACAGTCATGCGTCGCTTAGTGACAGGAATATGTTCTGGGATATGCATCATTAGATAATTTCATTGTGTGAGCATCGCAGTGTGCGCTTATAGAAACCTAGATGGTATAGCCTATTACAGCCCTAGGATATGTGGTATAATCTATTGCTGTAGGCTACAAACCTGTACAGGATATCACTGTACTGAATACTGCAGGTACTTTTAACACAGTAGTTAGTATTTATATATCAAAACATGTTTAAACCTAGAAAAGGTAGAGTATAAATGCAGGATAAAAAATAAAAAATGGTACCCTCGTATAGGGCATTTACCGTGAATGAAACCTGCAAGACTGGAGGTTGCTCTGGGTGAGTCAGCTAGTCAGTGAGTGAGTGGTAAGTGAATGTGGAGATCTAAGACATTATTGAACACTACTGTCGACTTTATAAACACTGCACACTTAGACTACACTAAATTTATAAAAATATAATAATTGTACTGTAATGTTACAATGGTTATGATGTTACTAGATGATAGGAATATTTCAACTCCTTCATAATCTTATGGGACCACCATTGTATATCAATTCATTTTTTACTAAAATGTCATTATGTGGCATGTGACCGTACATCCAAGACCCAGTGATTGAGCTCCTGCTGAGAGCCTTTCATTACACTAAAAAATGGAGATACTGAAGAGAATAAAACAAGTCCCTGCCCTCGAGGAGTTTACTGTCTAGTTGAGCTATGACATGGTGTGTTATCCTGTTCTTTATCACATGTTAGTGCTATTCTACATGAGAGCTTGGAACTCTTCTTGCGTTGTTTCCATTTCCAGATTGATGAATGATCAATAGGACACAATGGTTAAGAGTTCAGGAACAAACCCAGTTCATATCCCACTTCTGCAGTTTACTAGCCATTTTAGCCTCTATTTCCTCATCTTTAAAGTGAGAATAGTTATATCTACCTCTTACAATGTTGCAAGGACTGACTTTGATAAAGTTTATAAAGTGCTCAGAACTGGGTCAAGCATATACTAATCACATAAGGGAAAGGTTGCTATAATTCTTACCAAGTTGGCCTACGACACAAGCCTTTGTGGTATTTTTCCCTGGAACTCTGACCTCAGAGCAGCCCTGGGAGATGTTTCCTAGTGGGCAAGGTCCCAGCATTGTACTGTTAACCTTCCCATGTTAGTTTAACCTGAGCAGGATAGGGGGAGTTAAAACAGAAAGCAACAGTGAGTCAGAAAGTCAACAATGAATGCAAATACATATGGGGCTTCCTCTGCACAAGGATATGGATTTCCACATCCATGTTTGGTTTGAAGTTTGCTGTCTCTAGTTTGCTTCATTTCCTGGCAGTCACTAGAGGCAGAACGGAAGCTGGAAGTCAGGAAGGAATTTCCATGTAATGACCACATACTATGTGCCAAGTGCTGTATATGTATGCACATTCTCTATCTTCACAACATCCCTGCCAAGAAGATATTTTTATTCTCACTTTACAAATCAGAAAGCTGAGACTAAGAGGTTAAGTAACTTAACCAAAGTTGCATGGCTAACCCAATGCAGCTCCAAAGCTTGTGTCCATTATATTGAGTGCCCCTTAGTAAATCAAATCCATGGAAGTCCTGACCTAGTCCAGCCTGATCTGTTTGCATTTCCCCCTCTACACAATACACTCCTTGGCCCAAGGGGTCTATGGTAGAGATGGAAACTTCAGTGAGCTTGCAACTCTATTGTTCTAATACACCTCTTCAGGTCCAGGATGAGGTAAGGCAAGCAAAGTGCTTGGCACAAAATGTAGAGGCATTTACTCTCAAGTTCATGTGTGTACAAGACCACAAATTTGCTCACCCTAATCCCAACCCAGCCCCTCCTGTTGATTGTCCTGGGATGTGGCTAATGGGATTCTCTAGAGGAAACCACAAAGATCTTCATCACCATGTTAACCAAAATAGGTCTGGGACTGGCTTGCAGGGTGTTTTATACTACTACCCTGTCAATTTTTGCATATTGCCATTTCTGGTTAGCGTCTGTCCCCAAAACGATTCCTGCCCCTCCCCCCCCCACAAAACTACCTTTTATTATTTTTTCCACCAGATTTTCTCTCCAAAACTACCATGTAGCCACACAAACAAGAAGAGAAAGAGGTCACTGAGATCCTCCATCAAGGCTAGAAAATTGGTTTTAACCAATTTGCTAGCTCCACTCTGTTGGAAGTGGCTGAGTACAGGAGAATTGGGGAAAGATTGGTGCACGGGATGAGCAGGACCTACCTCCTTCTTGAGATGTGGGGAATTGCACTTGCCATCGTTGGAGCCCAGGCCAACCCTCCTTATCTTACAGATGAGGAAACTGAGGTCTTGAGAGGGTAAATGACTTCCGTGAGCTCACTTAGTTGGCCAATACTCAGTTAGAGCTAGAACCCCTATTTCCTTCTCCTAGCACTTTTTCCACACTGAGTCAGGGAAATGGGGTCCACCATATACATCCTTATCTTGACTGCATTGCTACCACCTCCACCACCAACTCCTCAAAGGAGGCACTATCCTGACTATAGCTGTGCCCGTTTTTCTCTCTGTCAAAAGCCTGTTTGTGTAATTGAATACCAGCAGTGCAGTACATGGCCCACCTACATAAGAATCCTCTAGAGTAATTAATTGAAAATGAAGATTCTTGAGACATTTCCTAGTTCTTCTGAGTCAGAAGGTGATTCTATCACTAGCGTTTGGGAACTACTAATCTGGATTTGGGGCTATTTATGTCAGTGACTTATTCCATTTCTGGGATTCCTTTTGTTTTTCTTTCCTTTGGGGCATTAAGTCAGTATTGTATCATCATCTTATATTTCTAGTTCTCAGTCAAATTCAACAAGAAATGAAACTCACTGTATTCTTCATCAGACTGTAATTCGGCCAAGATAGAAATGGGAAAAGGGAAATTTCAAGGTAGGAGATATTCAATTTTCTCCTACTAAATCGGGCATGATAGAGTTATGTAGAAAGATCCCTTATCTACGACTGGTGGGTTTCAAGTCTCTTCTCAAAGACAGTGAAACACTTTTAAGATTGTTATTTTAAGTTGTAGCCAAATTATTTCCAAATGTATGTCAGTAGTCTCTTAAAACTTTTTTTTTTTTTTTTTTTTGAGACAGAGTCTTGCTCTGTTGCCCAGGCTGGAGTGCAGCAGCATGATCTCGACTCACTGCAACCTCCACCTCCTGGGTTCAAACGATTCTCGTGCCTCAGCTTCCTGAGTAGTTGGGATTATAGACGCCTCCCACCAAGCCCGGCTAATTTTTTTGTGTTTTTAGTAGAGACGGGGTTTTGCCATGTTGGCTGGGCTAGTCTCAAACTCCTGACCTCAGGTGATCTGCCCACCTCAGCCTCCCAGAGTGCTGGGATTACAGTCACGGGCCACCACACCAGGCCTCTTAAAACTTTTTCATAAGCATTTGGTTTAGTGCTTTAAGCAAAGGGTACATAATGGTGGGCATGGGCCATTTCTGTGAATATGCATGTCTGCCACTCAGAGGGTTTCAGAAAATTTGAATTAGTTGCCAATATTTAAAATCAGATTTCAACAATTTAAAATATAAATGTTTATCTTCTATTTTAAACATTTAAGCTATTTTCACACTGGGCCTGTCACATACTGCCTGTTTGTGCCCTCTCGAAATTGATACGTCGAAACACTAATCCCAGTGTGATGGCATTTGGGGTTGCGGCTTTTGGGAAGCGATTAGGTCTTGAAAGTGGAGCCGTCATGAATGAGATCAGTGCCCTAATAAAAGGGGTCCCAGAGAGCTCTCTCACTTGCTTTCCACTATGCAAAGACACGAGGAGAGGTTGGCATCTGCAGCTGGCACCAGAAACTGACCATGGTGGCATCCTGATACCAGATGTTCAGCCTCTAGAACCATGAGAGATAAATTTCTGTGGTTTATAAACCACCCAGTCTGTCTATGGTGCAGCCTGAACAGATTCAGACTGGGCCACAGCCACACAATGCAATAATCTGGTGCATAGAGGTGCTCTCTTAGGCTATGGCATATTAAAGATGTTTGGAAAATATTTAACATTTCTTTTTTTGTTTGTTTGTTTTTTGAGACGGAGTCTCACTCTTCGCCCAGGCTGGAGTACAGTGGCGCCATCTCGACCCACTGCAAGCTCTACCTCCCGGGTTCATGCCATTCTCCTGCCTCAGCCTCATGAGTAGCTGGGACTACAGGTGCCCAGCACCACACCCAGCTAATTTTTTGTATTTTTAGTGGAGATGGGGTTTCACCATGTTAGCCAGGATAGTCTCGAGCTCCTGACCTCATGATCCGCCCGCCTCAGCCTCCCAAAGTGCTGGGATTACAGGTGTGAGCCACCACGTCCGGCCTATTTAACATTTCTTTTCTGAGAGGTGGGGTCTAGGTATGCTCCTCTTGGATCTGGGAAGTCTTAGTGACTGCTCTTATCAGTGAAATACGAGAGGCGAGGCTAAGCTAGGCATACACTGGCTCATTTTCTATCTGTTGGGACACGTGTTCAGGGCAGTGAGGCACCATGTCACAAGGCCGGCTACCCTGAGAAGGGTATGTGATGTGAGAAGACCAAGACCATGCTGTGAGAAGACCAAGCCACCTGAAGACGCCCTAGAGAAAGAAACACCATGTAGAGAAAGACAAAAAGGTCAAGGAGCACTAAGGTGCCAGATACACAAATGAAGAAGCCATTCATTTTTCATCACCATGAGGTGATGTCATAAGGATCAGAGATAAGCCACCCAGCTGAGCCCTTCAGGAATGCCTCACCCACAAAAGTGTGAACAAATTAAAATGATTGTTTTAAGCCACAAATTCAGAATAGATAACTGAAACAAGAGGATGTCTTTCCAGCGCGCTCTGTTCTGACCCCCGTTCCTTCCTCTGGCTTTACTTCAATTGTTTTACATCCTTGCTCCTATAGGAATTTGGGTCATAATCTTTATTTAAATTTCAGTCTAGAGAGCCTTGAATTATGTAAACTTTTGGAAATTAAAATTTTTTTGAGACACAGTCTCACTCTGTCGCCCAGGCTGGAGTGCAGTGACACAATCTTGGCTCACTGCAACCTCCGCCTCCCGGGTTCAAGTGATTGTACTGCCTCAGCCTCCCAAGCAGCTGGGACTACAGGCATGCACCACTACACCCAGCTAATTTTTGTATTTTTAGTAAAGACAGGGTTTTGCCATGTTGGCCAGGCTGGTTTCCAGCTCCTGGTCTCAAGTGATCCACCCACCTTGGCCTCCCAAAGTGCTGGGATTATAGGCATGAGCCATCATGCCTGGTAGGAAATTAAAATATTTAAAATAATATACATATATACATATGTGTATGTGTATGAGTATATACATGACAAAATTAAGTTGTAAGGTCAAGAATGATACAGAGAGCAAATAAAATGTCTACTTGAAATGCTTTACCTCCATGGGCCCCCGCCCCCTTGCTCAAGGTAAAGAGGCCATAAGGTCAAGAATTGGTCATCCCTGGCAATTGGTTTTCTTATCTATATAAAGGCAGCTCCCATTTATCTTTGACATGGATCAGTCTATGAATAAGACAGCTCAGCTTTTGTGTTTTTTCTTTTGGGTGTATATTTATGTATCTTGTAATGTTCTTGAAATTTATTCCATGGCAATACAGCCTGTGGGGCAAGTGAAATGTCTTCTTTGTTGAAGCCTGTGCCTTATTCATCTTGTTCCTCCAGCTCTCAGTAAATGTTTGTTGAATAAATGAATGAACAAATGAATGTGTGTTAGTCACTGAGGGTACAAAGACAAATGAGACACAATCCCTGCCCTTGAGGAGCTCACAGTCTATTGAACACAGGCAGCAAATTAAATGCTGGTCATGCCTCCTGGGTAGCACATTCTTTTATTCAGAAACACCATTTCATCTGTGCTTGGCCTCTGTTCACACCCACATCCAGATGAAACTACAAGATGTGTGAAAACGTGCCCTGGAGGAGCCCCGACTGGGGCAAGGGGCTGCAAACCACCTGCTCTGAAGAGACAGCCTCTCAGTGTTGAAGTGAGTGCATGGGGAGGACAAAGAGAGGACCCACCCGTAGCAGCTGCAGGAACAGAGACACAGTTACTCAGAATCACCCTCAGGGACCTATCAGAAAAGCAACAACAAAATCACTGCCGCATCATTCCATCAGGCTGTACTTGCACAGACCGCGGAAATGCAGTGAGGCTACTTGATCAGCACCACTCCTCAAAGCTGCGGCTACAGCCAAAAGATTCAGGACAGACACCAGAGTTTTGCTTCGTTTTTTAAAAGAGATGTGAGGAAGGCCCTGATTCTAATCAGCCTGCTCCCCTCCCACCTACCCTCCCCATGCATTTCAAGGAATTGTCTTTTTTCCTTCTCTAGTAGGGCTGGCAAAGTGTCAGCTTGTGCATTTTTCTTTCTTTCTTTCTCTTTCCTTTTCTTTATTTTCTCTTTATTTTTTAAGACAGGGTCTCACTCTGTGGCTCAGGCTGGAGTGCAGTGGCGCAATCACAGCTCACTACAGCCCTCACCTCCCCAGCCTCAAGTGATCCTACTGCCTCAGACTCCCAAGTAGCTGGGACTACAGGCATGCACTACCAAGCCTGGCCAATTTTTTAGTTTCTGTAGAGAGAGGGTCTCCCTATGTTGCCCAGGCTGGTCTCAAACTCCTGGCTGGGCTCAAACAATCCTCATACCTCAGCTTCCCAAAATGCTGGGACTACAGGTGTGAGCCACTGTGCCTGGCCCCTTTCTTTCTTTATGAGGTTGTTAGTAAAGTAGGACAGAGGGGAAGCAAAGATCTTTGTTTAATCTTAGAGATAGGTGGCGGCTCATTCTTGATTCTCCCAGTGAGTTAGGGTATCAATGTCAATATATTGATATGATCAACATTTTACAGAGTGTTGATTAACATTCATTTGGGTTTTGAAGATTTCTATTTGTTTATGTTAAATAACAAAAACATGAGGTTGTCAGGAAATTGTTAGGGAGGGATGCCTTTGCTGTCCTGTCAATTTCCAAGCAACAGGGAGGCTGAGCTATAGGCAGAAATGACTTTCCATGTGCAAAACAGAACTTGATGAAATACTTAACCAGTAGTTGCTGCCTTTGCTCAATAGATTCTGAATGCCTTCAAATAGAAATCCCAAAAGAAAAGGTAAAAACAACAGCAATGGCAACCAAACTCCTCCTTCTTCATAGTCTAAAAGTTTATCAGCATCTTAACATTTTGAGGAAAAAACATTATCTTTATCAGAGTTCATTTTCTTCTTTAATATGTTGTTTTTTAGTCCATTTCCACATTGGAATTCAAAAAGTAGACACAAACTCACTGTCTTGGTAATTAGGCAAAAGGATAAGAATTGATATCAAATATTATTAAAATTAAATAGCAGCTGCAGAAACTATTAATAACAAGTGGTTATTAACTTGCACATCTTATGTACTGACTGTATGCTTCATCCAATTCTAGCTGAAGAGATCCACTTTCTAAAAGGGAAGAATCTATGTCTTTGGGAAAACACAACTTGCTTGCTAATCTTTGTTTCTGTCCTTTTAAGTTTCACAACCTTTCTTGGATCTGTAGTTATACAATACGCTTAGCTGTTGAGTGTTTTCTGTGTGATCTGCTATCCTGATGATTTCAGTACATTTAAATCTAGAATCTCATGGCCCAAGACTTCTGTCTTTAGATAGGTGCTACAATGTTAAGTGAGTAAGAGCTGTACAGTAGTCTCCCTTTATCTGTAGGGGATACCTTCCAAGACCCCTGGTGGAAGCCTTAAAATGGCATCCTATGTATAGTATGCATGAATTTCTTTTTGTTTCTTCACAATTCAGTGGATAGAAGATTCGTTCTTACCATAGATCTTAGCAACCTCAGCATACATTTTTGTTGTTGTTTCCTTATTAAGTTGAGAACTTTCAGTATTTCACTTAAAGGAATCAATTTACGGCTTCTCTTTGGCATATCCTGATTGCCAGCATCACTACTCTTGAGCTTTGGATCAATTACTAAGTAAAATAAGAGTTACTTTAATAGAAACACTGCATGTCAGGATGGTCCATCTGCAAACCAAGACGGCGACTAAGGAGGGAGTGTCTGCAGTGTGGATACACGCTGAGTTTATGTCCCTCTTTGGGACAGCGTGTGGGAGGGCATGAGATTTTATCATGTCCTTTAGAATGGTATGCAACTTAAAACTTATGAATTGTTTATTTCCGTAATTTTTCATGTGACATTTTTAGACTGAGGTTGACCCTAGGTAACTAAAATGGCAGAAAGCGAAAATGTGGATAAGGGGGCGCTACTGTATTGCCCACCCTGCAGGACATGACTAGAAGGTGAAAAAAAGAAAGCATGTCAAGACAGCATGCTTGGTCTTCCTGCTTTGGAGGGATTTGAATCAATACCTTAAAACCCAGGGCATGTATAGGGACAGTGGTGTGCAAAAGGAGAGCTGGCATGCAACATGGATTACTGGTTCCAAGTCAGCAATTACTAGGACCCGCTTGGTTTGCATAATCTTGTCCCTTAATCTAGAGTGCTGAGAATTTCAAATGGAGACAGTATGGGTAGAATTCCTGAAGCATAAGGCCCTTTCTTCCTCAATTCATGAAGATAATTATATCATGATAAAAATCATAGACTCAAAAGAAACTTTGAAAGGTTGTATTGTCCATGCTCCTGATTTTAAGTAAAACCATGTATGACCTGTCCATAGAAGAGAGAAACTGTGCTTGTTTTTAAGCTTTCGAGGAAATGATCATATTGAGCCCTCTCTGATAATGTATCCTGATGTTTAATTACCTTTTCTAGAAGGAAAATCCTGGTATTGTTTTAGAGTTAGTCAGAGCTGGGTTCAAATATCTTCGCCGTCACTCTCTGATCATGTGATTATCATCAGATTACTGATGCCAAATCTTAATGAACTAATTTGCAGTGTGGAAATAACATCTCCTTACATCATGAGGTGGTTTTAAGGAGTAAAGAAAAACATGTGGCCTGGGCGCAGTGGCTTATGCCTGTAATCCCAGCACTTCCAGAGGCTGAAGCAAGTGGATTGCTTGAGCCCAGGAGTTAGAGACCAGCTTGGGCAACCCCATCTTTACAAAACTACAAAAGTTAGCTGGGCTGGTAGTGTGCACCTGTCACCCTAGCTACTAGGGAGGCTGAGGTGATTGCTTGAGCCAAGCAAGTCGAGGCTGCGGTGAGCCATGATCATGCCACTGCACTGTAGCCTGGGTGACCCTGTCCCAAAACAAAATACAAGTGCAGTACCTGCCATAGAAAAGGTCCTTAAAGCATGTTACTTCCCTGTTCCTATTTACCTAACCTGACATCTCATATTGCATTCCTAGTGCCAGAGTAAGAATGTTCAATGGCTAACCATTCCCTAGGGTGGTAGATAGCATGGCAAAACTGAAAGATTTGGCATACATTAATGATAAACTGGCTTGCCACCCTCGGAATAGCAAGATAAAAGTGGAAAGCATTTAGTGTGTCACACCAGGTTGTGGGAGAATCAGTAGTTCCTGAAAATTCTTTGTTCCTGAAAATTTGACATTGTACTTGGGACTTTGGACAAAGTAGCTTTATGTCAAGTCCCCTAAATAGTGAGAAAAGACAATTTCTTGGAAAATCAACCTCAACTACTTTGCAGTATGGGGTGAGAGGGCGGGAAACATGATCCTGGTGGAAAGCTGTGAGTTACATACACAAATGGAAGAGGAGGGAAAGTCTGGGTTTGTGGGTGAGACAACGATAACAGTCCTGGATGAGCCACACTGGGAGCATTGCACAGTAGGTAGAGGAGCTTTGAGGTCTTGGATATGTACTACCAACAGATGCAGGAAGTTCCTCATTTATTAGTGGCTGTACCTTCATTAGGGCTAGGACGTTTCTGGACCCACAACTGCAGTGTGATGCAAAGACCTTCAACTTGCCACAGGAGAACATATTTTAAAAAGAGATCTAGACTTGAAAACTGGTCTCCATGAGCACAGTAAAATTAACTTGAACTCTCACACCACATTTTTGGGAAGTGGGACTGGCTGAGAAAATTTTAGAATAATTTTCAAATATATAAAGAATTACAAAGAGCAATGTTTGCAACTTCAAAGTAAGGGAGAACCGGGCATGGTGGCTCATGCTCATAATCCAGCACTTTGAGAGGCAGAGGCAGGAGGATGACTTGAGACCAGTTCGAGACCAACCTGAGCAACATGGTGAATCCCAATCTCTGCCAAAAATACAAAAATTAGCCAGGTGTGGTGGTACATGCCAGTAGCCCCAGCTATTCTGGAGGCTGAGGTGGGAGGATCACTTGAGCCTGGGAGGTTGAGGCTGCAGTAAGCCATGATCACTCCACTGCACTCCAGCCTGGGTAACAGAATGATACCCTGTCTCAGAAACGAAATAGAAAGAGAGATTCCAAGTGATGCTCAAATTATGGGAGATGTGATTCCAATTTGATTTGAGAAGAACTTCCTGACAATAAGAGTGATTTATTAAAAATAAAGAGGAGGGGAAGGGAGGAGGGGGGAAGGAACAGGAAGGGGAAGGGGAAGAAGAAATTGTGGTGAATTTCCTACATATCTTAGATACAAAGGCAGGTATCTCTTTACTATAAAATGAGCATAGTCATTTCTGAATATCAAAGAGCTGGTTTTTATCTTTCCATCATTGTTTCATGCACCAAAGAGATATTGTGTACATAGCTTATGCCAGGTACAGTGTTGAGGTCTAGCATGATCGGATGACAGACACAGGCCAGGTACTCAAAGAGCTCACTGACTGGTGCCTGATGCTCAATAACTGGTTGTTGAATAAATATGTAGATAGAGATATGTAAACAGATAAATTAGAATACAATGACATAAGTATTAATAGCTTCTTCGATAGTAATTTGTTTATATTTCTAACTATGGGAGTGCTTTGCAGAAGATGTGCTGTTTGGGCTGCATCTTGAAAGAAGATTATTGGTTTGCAGGATGGGCACTGAAGGGATGGGACACCAAACCCCCCCCCCCCCCCCCCCGCCACACACACATACACACACACCCCTATCCACGCGCACACACACACACCAGAGGCATGGTGCCTGGGCTATTTGGTCACTGAGTACAGGGTGATTGGATTACAGGTTATATGAGTGATCAAAGGGGAGGTTAGAGGAGAATGGAGTACATAAACCCTGATCCTTTAAAGTATCTCTTGAACTCCTAGTGACTAACACTTGACTATAAGTCAAGTCCTTCTGTATTTAATACTCCCTTGATCTGTCCTGAAAATGGGACACTCCTTCTTGGTCCTAACTTGTAAGTTTAAAAAAACAAAAGAATCATAACTTATTCTAAAAGGTAGGTGTGGGTGAGGAAATTCTTCAACTAGGGAATATTTTTAACATCAACATCAGCTATTCATGAACATCCCTTCTTTTTCAGAAGTGATGCACTTGGGAGCATGATACAGAAAGCTGAGCAAGCCTGGCATTGGCTTCTACCCAGAGAGTGGTGGAACTTGGTGTAGGAGGTAGATGAGAAGGGTTTTCAGTGAGGTTGGAGTCCCATAACACAACAAACTTGTCACTGAGCCCCTGTCAACTTATTTTGTTGCATAAAAATCTCAACTGTGCACAGGGAGGAGGTGACTGTTGGAAATCAGAAGTTCAGGGAACAAGCCTCTGGTAGACACTGGCTTTTAGAGCTTAGGCTCTCTCCCACCAGGAAAAGATATGAGTGAGAGAAGAAGAGGCTGGGAGCTGCAGTAAATCAACTCAGAAAAGCCTTCCCTGCGATAACTGTGTGTGAGTACCTTCTATTTTTCAGGCACCGTGCTAATGCTGGAAGACAAATATCACACATTCCCTGCCCGCAAGAGTCCTGTGTTTTCCTCATGAGGCAGACATTTCCTCCGGAAGACAAATTACTAAGCATGAGATAAATATGAGGTCACTAGAAGGGCCCCTAACTTCCCTTTAAAGGGAGAGGTTCAGAAGTCAAGAAGCAGGGGACTCCAGAGCTGAGACTTAACAAGGGAAAGCGTTCCAGAGATGGTGGTGAGATTCAAGAAATGGACTTGTTTGGTGTGGCTGGAGTTTGTTGCTTGTGATGGGGCAAGTATGAGGGCTAAGACCGAAGTAGAGAGAAAAGCAGAAAAGCATGTTACTACGGTATTGGAATGTTAACAGTAAACCCTCACAGCCCTGTAATGGATGATGCTGTGGCAGAGCACCCAGTGTCATGCAGCTGTGAGTCGAGGTCCCATGTCCTCTGCATACACATGCAGGCCATCATCCCAGGGCTCCTTCCTATCACCGCAATACTTATGCTGAAAAAAGCAGGGATGAGCACAATTGTAAAGAGTAATCAGTGTTGTGACTAAATAAACGAACGACACCTGCGCATCCTGTTTTGGGAAATGAGTCAAATTAGTGAAACAAGTTGAATAATCACTGCCAATGCCAATCTCAGCCACTGCAGGGACACTGGTCATTTCTAGTTTTAATGAGTGGCTTCGTGATCAGTGTTCATTCATATGAGTGAAGGAGAATTTTAGGTTTATGTTTTATTTTCAATCACACATGTAATACATCATCATTGTCAGGGAATTAAATAGTTTTGCAAAAATAAAAAACCTAAAGTTACTCTAAACATAGAAATGACCGTTAATGTTTTGGTGTTATATACTTTCAGGCTTTCAGAAGTACATATATTTACCAAAGCTATTATTTCCTCTCTTAGTTTACATTTGACTTTTTAAGTTTTTTCCCTTTGTCCCCCTTTTTTTGAAGGGGGAGCTACTTTTGCTATATGGCCTGAGTTTTTATTTGATTCCTTTTCCCCACCTGACCCAGGGGATTTCGAAGGTGTGGTACCTGTCTTAAGTTCCTCTGATAGTTACTATCAGATGTTTAAGTAATACTAATACATGTTTAAAATCTATGTTCTAAACCTCGGGCTTCCCCAGTTATGAATATTGAGGACAAACAATCCATTGATTCACCCCTGTGTCCAAATAAGAAATTACCGTACTTTCCTCCTCCAGCTTCCCACACATACCACCCCAACCTCCCAGTTTTTGTTATTCTAGTTTAAGATTGTTGTCCCAGTCTAGTCTAATTGAGTTACTAATTCTCATATGTGGACCTCTTGTTTCAAGATTAATATTTACATTCTTCTTAGAAATTGTTGTTTTAAAATGTTTATGTTCCTCCATTTCCACACTCTTGATTAATCTCAGTTGTCATGGAGGACATCAGCACTCTAGAGTCCTTCCCTGGCTGAAAATATCTTCTTGCTGCCTTCACCTACTATGGACAGCTTGGGCTGATAAAAGATTTTAGGAATCATAAAATCACCATTCTCCCTGAAAACCACATAGACAAATGTCATTGGTATCTTTTGTTTTCCAGGGGTTCCATTTCTTTGTCCAAGATTTTGAGAAGTGTCTTTTTCTTAGAGTTAATATTCAGTAGATCCAAGTGTTTTTCTCTTTTCATTAAGTCCATAGTAAAAGCCTTTGAAACTGGAGATTTTTTTTTTATTTAAGGGAAATTTTCTTCCATATAAATTTTCGAAATGGTTTCTGTTGCCTTGGTTCTAATTTCTTCCTCATCTACTTCCCCTTGTGCATCTGCTGTGTATACTACGTCCATGTTCTTAGTCCATCTTTTTTTCTTTAATCATTTTGAGTTGCCTTTTTCAGAGTCCCTCTGAACTCTGGTGAATATCTCAAGTTTGTGCTGATCTTATGAGTTTCTAAACCATCTTATGAGTTTATGACCTTATGAGTTTCAGCATCATCTCAGAATATTTTTGCAAATACAGACTTCTTAGCCAGACCCAAGACCCACTGCATCAAAATTTCCTACATTTGACCCTGGGAATGTATATTTTATGCATCTTTCCCTATCTTTGTATTTCTTCTTTTTTTTCTATTTTTATAGAGTTGGCAGGTACACGTGCAGATTTCTTACACACGAGTTGTGTAGTGGTGGAGTCAGGGCTTTTAGTATACTTGTCCCCCAAATAGCGAACACTGTACCCAATAGGTAATTTTTCAACCTTCTCCTTCGTATTTGTCATGATCATGTCGCTTAGGGAACCACTGTCCCACTTTTCTAGTTTAATCTGCTTCATTAAGGGATGATTCTCCTCTTTACTGCTTTTCATTCAGTTTTAAATTCTGCAATGGAATTATTTGCTTACTTATATTCCTTTTATAAGGTACCTTTTTTCTCAATCTGTTGCCTCATTACCTGCCTTTCAGCAAGTTTGTGGTTTGAATAATTACTTTGAGGCTACATTAAACTTTTGTATTTCTCTTGTGATCAATCTCTTCCAAAGTATATGATTCTTTAATCTTGTGTATGTTATGTTTATTTCCTCCTTTTGTGTTGAGGAACTTTCTTCATTCCATGTTTGGGACCTACTTTGTAACTCACTCTTCAGTGGTATCTTAGGTGACTTCTCTGCATTCCCAGGCACTCTTAAGCTGTGACCTGCATGATACGTATTCACATAATAAGTTTTGTCATTCAGCCCAAGGAACATAGAGAAGAGCCAAGTCTGTGAGCAGCCCCAGCAGTAGAACTTTGCCTTTGCGTTTTTCTACATATCCGGGAACTCTTGCATCAGGGCCTGTATCTCCATGTCTTCTGTATACTTAATCCAACGTAGCTACGTCTTGTGTCTTACATGAAATGTCTACCCATGCAAATTAGCTAGAACTTGCATGAGTTGGGATGATATCCTGTCTAGTTCCAGAATGGTTGTTTATTTCTTTTGGAATGGCCACATTGGTGACAATGGGGTTAGAGAAAAAATCCCCATTTTCATTGGGATTTTGTGTGGTTGAGCCATGTGCATTTTCTTCCCTACACTACATGTTCCATGTTGTAGTGAGTTCTTCCTCCCCCTACAAACTGCCCTTACCCCTCCATCTTAGCCCTTATTAATATTCTTAGTATGAGAAAAGTTCTTAAAATGAACCTCTCCCATAGATGTTGGAGGAGGTTCGCAAAAAAAGTTAAGTAATAGCCAAAACTATACATAAACCCATCATTCATCTGCAGTTATGATGACATAAATTGTTCTATATCTGTGCAATGGAATATAAGCCCTAATTAGCCACATGAATCAATATGAATAAATATTAAAAAGAAAGTTGAGAAATGTCTGTTCATATCCTTTCCCCACTTTTTGATAGGGTTGTTTGTTTTTTTCTTGTATATTTGTTTGAGTTCTTTGTAGATTCTGGATATTAGCCCTTTGTCAGATGAGTAGGTTGCAAAAATTTTTTCCCATTCTGTAGGTTGCCTGTTCACTCTGATGGTAGTTTCTTTAGCTGTGCAAAAGCTCTTTAGTTTAATTAGATCCCATGTGTCAATTTTTGCTTTTGCTGCCGTTGCTTTTGGTGTTTTAGACATGAAGTCCTTGCCCATGCCTATGTCCTGAATGGTACTACCTAGATTTTCTTCTAGGGTTTTTATGGTATTAGGTCTAACATTTAAGTCTCTAATCCATCTTGAATTAATCTTCGTATAAGGGGTAAGGAAAGGATCCAGTTTCAGCTTTCTAGTTATGGCTAGCCAATTTTCCCAGCACCATTTATTAAATAGGGAATCCTTTCCCCATTTCTTGTTTTTGTCAGGTTTGTCAAAGATCAGATGGCTGTAGATGTGTGGTATTATTTCTGAGGACTCTGTTCTGTTCCATTGGTCTATATCTCTGTTGTGGTGTGAAAAAATGCTCATCATCACTCGCCATCAGAGAAATGCAAATCAAAACCACAATGAGATACCATCTCACACCAGTTAGAATGGCAATCATTAAGAAGTCAGGAAACAACAGGTGTTGGAGAGGATGTGGAGAAATAGGAACACTTTTACACTGTTGGTGGGATTGTAAACTAGTTCAACCATTATGGAAAACAGTATGGCGATTCCTCAAGGATCTAGAACTAGATGTACCATATGACCCAGCCATCCCACTACTGGGTATATACCCAAAGGATTATAAATTACTCTACTACAAAGACACATGCACACGTATGTTTATTGCGGCACTATTCACAATAGCAAAGACTTGGAATCAACCCAAATGTCCATCTGTGACAGACTGGATTAAGAAAATGTGGCACATATACACCATGGAATACTATGCAGCCATAAAAAAGGGTGAGTTTGCGTCCTTTGTAGGGACATGGATGCAGCTGGAAACCATCATTCTTAGCAAACTATCACAAGAAGAGAAAACCAAACACCGCATGTTCTCACTCATAGGTGGGAACTGAACAATGAGATCACTTGGACTCGGGAAGGGGAACATCACACACTGGGGCCTCTCCTGGGGAGGGGGGAGGAGGGAGGGATTGCATTGGGGAGTTATACATGATATAAACGTCATGCACATGTACCCTAGAACTTAAAGTATAATAAAAAAAAAAAAAAAAAAAGAAAGTTGAGCAAAAGGGTCAAATAATGGAAAACATGCAGCAATGACCCATTCACATGAATTTCACAGGCAAAGCTACACAGTACATTGTTTACACTAGAGATATATGCATAGGTGGCAGAAGTGTTTGTTTTTCAAGTGGATAATGAACACAAGTATAGCATAGTGATGATTGTAGGTGGAGAGTGAAGGGCGGGGATCAGGGAGATGCACTCTAGACCTTTGAAGATGCCACTGTGTTCTCCTTCTTAAGGTCAGGAGCTAATGCACAGGTGTTTGTTTTCTTGCAGCTTTTCATAGTAATACTAATTTTTTAAATGATTTTTAAGTTTTGATGTAACTTCATTTATAATTTTAATCACAATAGTTTTAATAACTCCTTTATATATATATGTGATCATTTATAATACAAAAAAAACTAAAAGTAAAAATAAACCATGTAAGAATTTACCAAGGCTGGCCACTCACTGTCCCTTCTGTGGGCCCCTCCACTGTGGCCTTAGATGACCTTATGTCCAAGATGGGGAAGGGGTTTCTGCAGAGTACCATGTTCTTTCCACCCATCTATGTTGCCAGACTTCCTAATTTAGTGATTTTTTTGTTTACTTTTCCAAAATTTCTTCCTTTTAACCTTTAGCAAACAACTGTGCTGTATGTACTCTTAGGTGATGTACGTGTCTTTCCTCAATTTGAGGCTGTTTCCGTGGCATCTAATGCAGGTTTCTAGATGCTTATAAAATGCCTTTGTTGGGCAACCTACTTTAGCACTGAGGAGAAGCTTTTTCTTATTCCTCCTCCTCTTTGGATTACTGAAGGGAGGAAGATGGGATGCTTGCTTTCATGTGAGACCTTGCTCTAGAAACAAAAAAGATGGTTAGGGTTACACATAGGACAATATGACCAGTGATATGACTATGAACAAGGAAGAGCATCGTTTCAGGCAGCACTGTGTGCATACCATCATACCTACAGATGAGAACAGTGAGGCTCAGTGAGTTCCATGACTTCTCACTCTTGATGTCAAGGGCAAAAACTAAATTCAAACACAGCCCAAGATCCACCTGCTGTGCACTACATCACACTGCCTGATACTTTAAATCTGTGATCAACTGAAGTTGAAGACACTTTCAGTCATTCAGCATGTATTTGTTGAGTACCTCCTATGTTCTGGGCCAGAGTCTCATCACACCTAAAATATAGAATAGAGCATGGGCATTAAAGAAAGAATTGCACAAATAATTATTAAGTAACAGTTGTGAATAAATTGCTTTATAATTGTACATAAGGGGGGAACCTAGATTACCAGGTTATGGAAAGGATTTATTAATGAAGTTGCCAATGATCTGAAACAATTGAAAAACCAGGAAAGCAGAGAAGCAGGGACAATAGCAATGTAATAGAGGGCCTAGCCCATAGGAAGAACCCAGAGACTAGAAATAAGTTGGTATGAAGAAATTAGCAGAAGCACATAGTAAGGAAGGCCCAAGATGTGAAGTAATACAATTTGTAACATCTTCTAAAGCTACAATTAGGATTTTGGTTTCATCCTAAAAGTAAGGGCAAGTTTCTGTGGGGTTTAAAGAAGGGAGGAGGCATGATCATGTCTATTGGTTGTCTACTAAAAGAGTTTAAGAGAGCAGACCATGTTATTCCTGAGCCAAGATATAATCAGGAATTACTGATGTATATGAATTATTTGTTACATTATTATATATTTGCTTATAAATATATAGTATCTGTAGTAAGACTCTTTAAACAGGTGGAAATATGTCACCCACAGTCTGCATTTTGAAAATCGAAAATAGATCTGGCAAACCTTAAAAGCAATCCCTGGCATTCACAACTTTTCAAGCTGAAGATTTCTCTTCTGAATGGGAGATGTCAGGACCTTGGTGCAAGCCCCATCAATCAGGCCATCTTTGCCAGTCAGACTTTCCTGCCCTCCTGCCAATAAAAGTTTGAGCCTTGAACCCTGAATACCACTTAAGATCTTCAAGGGGCCAGAGATATGTACCATATGGCAAAATAAGTGGACCTTTATTTTAAATCAACATTTTATTATTATATAGTCTTATTCCATGATTTTAAAAGGATCCATTTAGAAGTTATTTTTAAGTATCAGAGAATTAATTTCAATGAAACTTCACTTGATTTCCTGCCATGTTTCCCCTCTTCCTCTGACATTTATCCATTGTTCTTCCATATACTGCGAGACTGCTGATTATTTTCCAGAACAATCCCACATGGAGTAACTAATGGTTTAATTGGCACCTGTTTGTGGGGTATCTATGGCATGGGGATATTATCTATGTCTTATGCTTTGGATGTGAATGACAAAGACAGATGAGTCAGATTTTCTGCTTTCAAGAGACCTCAAGCCTCAGAAGAGGAGATCAGAGCATCCCAAAACACTGTGATGAAGGGCTACAAAGATGGAGAACACATTCTGGATTTTCAGAAGCAAGAAAGAAGCCAGGAGCACTTTCAATTATTTGGATCTCTGTCAGTAGGAATTATTTTTTCAGGAGGTCATTTAAACACACATACACACACACACACACACACACACACACACACACACATACAGAGAGAGAGAGAGAGAGAAATAAAAAGCTGCAAGCCCATGCTCCTGAAAAATAAATCACATCAGAATTCTGGGCAGTCCATTCTTGTATTCCCTATGTAATTCCCTCACTGAGTCCATCTTTTTGAATAAATCTCTGAAGTAGCAGTGCATCTGTGGGGACTCATTCATGTGCATGTCAGCAGGCCACTGCATGGTTACTTTACAGAAGGGACCAAAATAGCTATTTTCCAGTTGCTTTCATTGTTGATTCGCTTCACTGTAAATGGGATATAAAGCTGGCTATGTTAAACTAATTATACCTAAGCATTTATATTCTGCTGCTAAATGGAATCATGTAGAAGGCATGCCCCTGCCCCAAAAGAATGGGACATGTAACCATAATAAGCATTTTTTAATTAGATGAAGCACCTTGCTGCCTTTTATGGAGAGTGATTTATTAGTCCAATTTTGCACTCCATTGCCATAAAGTATCTGACTAACCAGGGAAACATATGTGGGTCCTGCAGGATTAAATTGTGTTTGATACTCAGGATAAACCCCCAGATACCTTAAAGTAACAACTCCTTCACTGGGGGACTAGAGAGAGGATGGTGATCTCTACTAAGCATCAGTTTGTATACAGGTTGATAAACTTTTACATTCCTCACAGATACACATTCCTAAATAAGCTGAAATGGCTCTCTTTCCCTATTCTTGGTACTTGTCATCCTCCTGGAAATCTAAAGCAATGTAAGTCACTCCATCATCAGAGCAGACATACAGTATAACCTGGGATATACTTTGGGTGTAAAAATAGATAATCTTCCCCAAGCCTCCCCCTAACTTGGGACCCTGAGTTTTTTGGCTTCTTTTAGGAGGTGACATTTCACTTCTTTCCCCTAAGTCATGGTAATTTTATGTCAATCCTGGTCCTGGAACGGTTGCTCCTGAGTTCCTTATGAGAAAACTTAGTTGTCATTTGCATTTTAGATTCCTGCAATGGATTGGCAGGCATTAGAGAGTTAATCCATCCTCTAGCGATAATTCATAAATATATACATATATCCATCCAATTCAACAGTGGAGCAGGGCGCTGTTATTAAGAAATTGAAGCACCAGGTGTGATTAAGTAAGATCACACATTTCATTCTCTCTTTAATTTCACATCAGTCTTCAGTAGCTGAATCCATGGGCTCCCGGCGTGAAGTCAGCCAGCACCATGCATTTTTAGTATGCTCAGCAGAGTGCTGGCAAAATGTTTCCAAAGTAAGCCACCCTGCTGGGCTGTTGTGAGTCAAATTTGGTTTTTGCCTCCAAATTATTCCTAGTATTGCTAGACCCGGTTTATTAATCCATTCATCTCCCTAGAGAGTAAGACTTCTGGTACTTTTGCATCATTGATGTTCAATTTCAGCTAAAAATACTTTCACAAATAGGACTACAATAAAAGATAAAGAAACAGGTTTCCAGGGGCCTTGAGTTGGTAGCAATGAGGAAACATTGGTCAAAGGGCACATGCTTTCAGTCATGATAAGATCTGGAGACCAAATGCACAGCATCATAACTATAGTTAAGAATACTGCATGGCACCAATCTGAAACCAGGAATGTAATTTAAAACTTATTCAATGATTTTTCTTGAGATTGTAACAATTCTGTTGTCATCTTTTATATCTCTGTGGCTGTCCAAAATAAATTGGTTCTCAAAATGTGAACCTTTTAGCTAAGATATCAAAAACAATAATAATAATAATAATAATACTGCATGGTGTACTTGAAATTTGCTAAGAGAGATCTTAAGTGTTCTTACCACACACACACAAAAAGATAACTGTGTGAGTTGATACGTATGCTAATTAATTTGATTGTGGCAAGCATTTTACAAGGTACACGTATGTCAAAACATCACATTTTATACCTTAAATGTATTCCATTTTTACTTGTCATTTGTACCTCAATAAACCTGGGGGAGCAAAGAAATAATTAAGAGAAGTCTTCACAGCTTCCCTCTCACTCTCTGCCCTTGTTTCCTCTGCAGTTCTCCTTCCACCCCAACTCTGCTTCTAGGATTAGGAGTTAGAAATGGCATTAATGCTTTTCCTTTGCAAGCATGTCCCAAGAAGCTACCTTTGTGACATTCCTGATGCTATTTAAAAAATGAAATCAGGGTAAGGAGGCAATTCTCAGATTAGGGTTCCATTGCCGCATCTCTGCTATTTACCAGCAAATAGCTTGGGCTCATGAGACTAAAGCAGCATCCCTGTGTTGAAAAGCAGGCAGTGGTCACTTGCATACCCAGCATAGCAATAAGCACCAGCACAGATGCAGGCTCTGGAGAGAAGAGTATTGCCATCCCTTCCCAGCCAGGTTTGCTCTTCCTTTGCAACAAGAGGCAAATCCCTACAACCAGTTGCGAGTCAACTGCATAGCATGGTGTAGGTTAATTCGTTCCACAAATACAGATTGAATACCCATGTGCCAGGTACTATTCTAGGCAGCACTGAACATACATGATATCACTACTCTGATGAAGCTTATCACTGTCTATGACACAACCTCCGCTTACTGCGCCATTCTCATCTTCTCCCCCAGTGGACTCTGTTAACATCAAGGCACATAGAATCACTTGCAGTGCCATGAACACCATGCTCTTTCCTGCTTCTGTTTATTCTGGCCCATGTGACTGGGCAACCTCCCTTCTACCCCTTTGTCTGTCTAACTTCAAGCCAAATGTCAGGTGTCACTTCCTCCACATGCCTTCCCTGGGCTTACCCCTACTTTAAGTTCACAGCAATATCTTCTTGTTTTTCATCCCTACTATAACCTTTTCAAGGGTAGGCATGGTGTCTTATTCATTATAGTTCACCTTCTGTCTGAGATGTAGTGGGTACTCAATAAATATTTGTTGAATTAATTATTAAATTCATTTATATCCTTGAATACAGTCCACATGCACCCGTCTGCCCTCCAGGTAATCCTTGTAAGACCCACAAGATAGCTCTTAAATAGAAAGCAGGAAAATTGTGACATTTATAATCTTGATCACCTTAATTGTAGTCAGAATTAACAACTCCATGTACTTTCTTATGAAAATCACCTTTCCTCCCTGGTATGCTTTTTAATAAGAATGGAACCCCTTGGCAAAATTAAATTGGAACTGTTAGAAATATTAGGTGATTCTTTGTGGAAATCTTTTCTGGAGAATTACTAAGCCTGTGCCTTCCTTACCGAATACAAATTAAAATTTATTTTAAAATAAGGAGAAGAAGAAACAGACTTATAACTATCAAAAATAGACACGCACATAGATAAAAGTTAGAAAGAATGGGCAAAAATGAATGATCTTTCTTTGGGTAGTGGGATTAAGGGTACATTTTCCTTTTGTCAAAATGTTCTTTAGTATTTTGTAATTTTTAAGGAAAAAGTATTAAAAAGAAAACAATAATCTTCTTAAAATAAACCTATATGTATAGGAGGTTTTTGTTTTACTCACGTCAGTCCAAGTGAATTAATTAAATGTTTCCACTGTGCAAATAAATATTGCCAGTGATGTTGTGTTGTACAGATTTTTTTTTTTGAGACAGGATCTCACTACTATTATCCTCATTTTACAGAGAAGGAAACTGAGGCATAAAGAAGACAGGGTCTCACTCTGCCACCCAGGCTGGAGTGCAATGGTGTGATCTGAGCTTATTGCAACATCTGTCTCCCAGGTTCAGGTGATCCTCCCACCTCAGCCTCTTGAGTAGCTCTGACTACAGGTGTGTGCCACCACACCCAGCTAATTTTTATAATTTTTTTTTTTTTAGTAGAGATGGAGTTTCACTATGTTGCCCAGGCTCATTTCAAACTCCTGGCATCAAGCAATCCACCCAACTCGGCCTCCCCAAGTGCTGGGATTACAGGAATCAGCCACCATGTACGGTGTAGATTTTTTTAAATCTCAGGACTTTTTTCAGCAAGATATCTGTGCTTTCACTCAACAGATATTAAACATCCTATGTCAGACATTCTACCTGACACTTGTTTTCTCTGTATTAATAATATGATGACAAATGCATGCAGCACTTGTCACCTCCCAAAACTGTTCATTCTCATACATTAGATCTATCTCTCACAATTTATAATATAGATAGGGCATTTGTATTTGTTAAACAAACACTAGCTGCTGTAACAAATATATTCCAAAAAGCTAATAGCTTAGTTCTTTCTCATTTAACAGTCCTAATCAAAGGCTGCAGGTCAGTGGGTGACTGTTCCACACAGTAATTTAGGACTCCAGTCCGACAGCAGCTCTACCATCTTTAAGTCACCATTTTTGAGATTGCTCCAGTCCTTGCTGCTCCAGCCTGACTAAAAGACCTTGAACAAGTAAACACAGGTTATAAACATCACTTGTGTTTACATTCTGTTGGCAAGACCTGAATCACACCTGCCTCAAGGGAAGTCTCGAATTACGGTCTTCTCTTATGAAGGAAAGAATGGATTTTGGTGAATAGCTAGCAGTCTCTGCCACAACAAGTATTTTTAAATTGCCATCTGTAAGATGGAAAACCTGAGGCTCAGAGAGGTTGACTTGCATAAAATCACCCAGCTAAATATGAACAGTTAAACAAGAACTGAAAGTGTGGTTCCTGAATGCTAGATCAATGTCTCTTCTATCACTTGGATAGTAAAATACTGGCTTGGTGGAAACTTTACGCATGGATACCATGTGTACTGCCTACACAAATGTGAACAGTTATACCACAGTCCAGGATTTTATATTCAGGTCTCGCTTTAACTTGGTTCAGCCTAGGACAGAGAGAAGGATCCTTTTAGTACATGAAGAAAAGCTAAATGCTATCTTGTAAACATTTTAATGTAAACAACGTGTTTGGCTTTCCACCAGCTCCAGAACATGACTGAGAACAGACTAATGAAATCCATACCCACGTCAAAAGCTGATGCACTGCCCACAGGCATGTAGCCAGGGATCTCCCTTATAACTTCAGTTGCTCTCTATTCAATGGTCCCTTTAATGAATCTTTATGAAGAACTTATTATGTGGTGGGCACACAGCAACAGAGGGGACCCAGACAGACACAGCCCCCATCACTATGGAGCCCACTACAGACATAAGAACTAACAAAATGATCACAAATTGTGACAAAGAATGCTGAGAGAGAGAGTAATTATGGGAGGCCTATTTCAGAGACACCTCTGAGAAGGTAAAGGAGGGGGTTTTTAAGCTGAGTCCCAAAGAGTCGAGGAGTCAGTCAGGTGAACAGGAGGGAGAATCTTCCATATTGAAAGACGGTTTGAATGGCAGCTCTGGGAGAAGAAGAATGTGGCACATTGAGGAACTGAAGGCATTCTGTGTGGCCAAGGGTATTGAGTGAGTGGAAAGTGGTCAAGATAATAACTATTTATATTTAAACCTCACAATCACCTATAAGATGGCTTATTATTATCATCCTCATTTTACAGAGAAGGAAATTGAGTCATAAGGAAATTAAATGGTTAAATCGCTTGCCTAATGTCACATAGCTCATAAATAGGAAGGCCAAGATTTAAACCCAAGGAGTATAGCTCCAAAGTTTACCCCTACACACTGCAATATGCTGTCGTACTGCCGTAGGAAGACTCAAAACCTTCCACTATCCACGAGCAACTTTTTTCTTTCTTTTCATTTTTCCTTTTGAGACAGAGTCACACTGTTGCCCAGGCTGGAGTGCAGTGGTGTGATCTCCGCTCAATGCAACTTCCATCTCCCAGGTTCAAGCAATTCTCCTGCCTCAGCCTCCCGAGTGGCTGGGATTACAGGCATGTGCCACCATGTCCCACTGATTGTTGTATTTTTAGTAGAGATGGGGTTTCACCGTATTGGCCACACTGGTCTTGAACTCCTGACCTCAAGTGATCCGCCCACCTCAGCTTCCCAAAGTGCTGAGATTACAGGCATGAGCTACTATGCCAGGCCTACCTTTTCTCTCAAAAAGAACCCAAAAAATAAAAAAACAAACAAAAAAACCCACCTCTCTTAGCAAGGGATTCTTAACCTGAGATCCTGGGATCCCTTTCTTTCTCAAGGAACCATGGAAAGAATTCAGGAGAGCTGATGAATTCGGATAAGAAATATAAAACTATATATATATACACATATGTATTTCTTATATATGATATGTATGTTACATATATGATATATGTATTCATAAGCTTCTTGCTGAAATTCAACTTTTTTCTATTATAAATGTAGGGTACAAAACTCAATATTCTTAGCAATACATGTGACTTTGTCACCAAGTCACAGGTGATTTTTTTATCACATAAAGTTTGCTGAGGATATCTAGAAATACTTGTTTGCGCTCATCACTACTTCCAAATGTGGTATTATTTCTGCCAATAATTAATGCATTGACAAAGACACACATGCATTGTTCTGTCATAGATTTTTTAAAACTATTTTGGCCAATGATTTTTCAATGTAACGAGTTGATTTTTGTAATTTTCTATTTTCCTTTTTGCATTTAAAAACATTCTTGAAAGAAACAAACAAAAAATAAAAACATTCTTGAAAAGAGACCCAGAGGGTTCAACAGGCTGCCACTGGAGTTCATGGCACAAGAAAACATTAGGATCCCTTCCCTTAACCCTTTCTATATTTAAGCTTTTGCCCTCCTTTCTCACAATGCTAGATTTCTAGAGTCGTCCACGTGAATTGCCTGTACTCTGTCACGTCCCATTTGTTCCATAGTCTGCTGTTTTTGGACTTTCAATCCCAGCTTCTTTTCATAAGATAGCCATTTTAATATCACTGTAGTTCTCTGAAGTTAAATCAATACTGTTCAGTATTTCCTTTCCATGACATCTGTAAAATTTTGCCACAGTTGATCATTTTTTTTCTTCAAGGGACTCTCCTGCTTCAGCTTCAGGAAATTCACTCTTTTCTTTTCCTTACCTACTCTGCAGTTTCTTTACAGGCTCCTCCACTAATCTCTCTTTTAAAAGTAATGATCCAGTGTTCTCCTTGGTAAACCACACCTACTCCTAAGACATTAAGTGCACATATGCTGGTGATTCTAACCCTAGCGAGTTCTAAGCTTTCTTCCTGATGCCAAGCTGTCCAATGAAAATTTTCACTTTTCTATCCCAGAGGCATCTCAAACTCAGACACCAAAGTTGAACTTATATATTATCTCAACCGCCAAGCCTGCTCTTTTCTCCTGCATCTGTGTTTTGATTAGTGCCATCAGCCTCTTCCTGATCACTCAGGATTACCCTCAATTGCTCCCTCTTTCTCACTCCTACTTCTGCTGAACTCACACCTCTTATTGGTCTCCATTATGGAGGAAGGGGGACTGATCTGGCCTGAGAATGATGTGTAGCCCTGGGAGAGAAGCAAATATTCTAAGTATAAGGGTTGGAACATAATATCAATTTATAACACCTTGAATTTTCTCTGTAGTTTTAATTATCTGGGCCACAACCTCTGCTAGGAATTCGATAGCTCAGTTATGAATGAAAATTCAAATGTTAGTGGATTCCTCTCTTTCTCAGAGTGTAGCATGTTGAAAAACAATCCACGTTTTTCTGCCAGTGTCACACAGAACTCCTTCCCTTGCTGACTAGGAGTTTCTGACCTTTTCATGATTGGAACAGGGTGAAGGGAGGGAAGTGGGTCAGGAAAGTTCTTACTTGATGAATACAGTCATAAGCTGACCCTTGCTCTTGAGGGCTAGTAACCATTTGCTCTTTGATGTTTCTTTAGACACTGCCACCCTCCCACCACCCCCATTACTGGAGGTGACTCACCTATGGCAAATGCATCTGTGCCTTTGTACAAATTTATGTTTCTGGAATACTCATGGTATATATTTTTGAACTATGCTTTATGGTTTATACTCATAGTATTCCAGCAATGCTCCAGCTTTATGACTGAGGTGTGTTTTTACTTTTAAGGGCCCTCCCCGGATAGCCCTTCACTTCTCCATACTAACTTTCTCATGCAAGATGGCCCAGCTCTTACCCACAAGAAATGCTACTGTAGCCCTTGCCCTGACACACTTGGGGGCAAACTGTCTCCAGCATCAAACTCTCTCATTTAGTCAGCCAACAGAGCAGTTAGCTAACCACAGCTTCAGGCTCCTTAGTTTTCTCACTTTCTCTCTTAAGCTCCTGGAGACACATATCACCTTGTTTGAGGGTCCTTTGAAGCCCCCGTCCCAGAGTTGGGGTCAGAAAGGAGTGCCTTCTTCTCTCCCTCAAGCAAATACAAGCAATTTAATATTTTCTTTATTTCAATAGCTTTAGGAATACAAGTGGTTTTTGGTTATATGGATGACTTATATAGAGGTGAATTCTGAGACTTTAATGCACCCATCACCCAAGTAGACTACACGGTATCCAATATGTAGTTTTATATCCTTCACCCACCTCCCACTATCCTGAGTCTCCAAAGTTCTTTATATCACTCTGTGTGCCTCTGTGTATTCATAGCTTAGTTCCCACTTATAAGTGAGAACATATGGGTATTTGGTTTTCCATTTCTGAGTTACTTCACTTAGAATCATGGCCTCCAGCTCCATCCATGTTGCTACAAAAGACATTATGTCATTCCTTTTTATGGCCGAGTAGTATTTCATGGTGTGTGTGTGTGTGTGTGTGTGTAGATAGATAGATAGGTAGATAGATACACATACACATCCCATATTTTTTTAATCTACTCATTGGCAATTGTGAATTGGGCTGCAATAAACATGTGTGCCTGTGTCTTTTTCATATAATAACTTCCTTTGGGTAGATACCCAGTAGTGGGATTGCTGGATCAAATGGTATATCCACTTTTAGTTCTTTAAGATATCTTTATACCATTTTCCATAGAGGTTGTACTAAATTACATTCCCACCAGCAGTGTATAAGTATTCCCCTTTCACCACAACCACACCAACATCTATTATTTTTTGACTTTTTAATAATGACCATTCTTACAGGAGCAAGGTAGTATCTCATTGTAATTTTAATTTGCATTTTCCTGAAGTTTAGTCATGTTGAACTTTTTTTTTAATACATTTTTTGGCCATTGGTACATCTTCTTTTGAGAAGTATCTGTTCATGTCATTTGCCTGCCTTTTGATGAGATTATTTGTTTTCTTCTTACTGATTTAATGCAAGCAACTTAAGAGATGAAGGACTCTTGCCCACTTTTCTTTATTGAAAATCTCCCTCTAAAACTTCTTCATTGAAGTATAACACAGGAAAGTACACCTATATTAATTGTACAGTTCACCAAACATTTACAATTTGAATACCTATGCAACAAGCACCCAGATCAAGAAATAGAACATTACTAGCACCCCAGAAGCCTTTCTTGTTGTACCCTTCCAGCTATTATCCCCCAAAGATAAATGCCAGATTCTAATAATAAACAGTAGCTTCAACTGTTTTTGTACTTTATATAAACAAAATTGTACATTATGTACTCTTTGTATCTTCCTTCTTCAACAATTTCATCATGAGATTCATTTATGTTGTATGCAATTCTAGATCATTTATTCGTTACTCAAAATTATTCAACGTGTGAGCATCCCACAATTTATTTGTGCATTCCTTAATTCTGGTATTTAAGTAGTTTCCAGTTTGGGACTACTCGACTATAACTGGACATGTCTTTGGGTGAACACATTTATGCATCTCTGGTGGCACATACTCAGGGTGGGTTTGCTGGGCCACAGGTCAGGTAGATTGTATTAATGCTAATTTGCTTGGGCTACCACAACAGAGTACCCTAGACTGCATAACAAGAGACATTGATTTTCTTACAAATCTGGGAATTGGAAATCTGAGATCTAGGTGTCTGTAGAGGTGGTCTCTCCTGAGGCCTCTCTCCTTTGCTTGTAGATGGCCATCTTCTCCCTGTGTCCTCATATGGCCTTCCCTCTGTGCATGTCTGTGTCCAAATTTCCTCTTCTTATAAGAACATCAGTCATATTGGATTAGTGCCTATCCTAATCACCTCATTTTAATTTAATTACCTCTTTAAAGTTCCTATCTCCGCCAGGCACGGTGGCATGGTGGACAGAGCGAGACCCTGTGGGGGTTAGGATTTCAACATATGAATTTTGCAGGGAGTGGACACAATTCATTCCATAACACATATGTTCAGCTTTAGTGGATTCTTCCAGTGCCTCCAAGTGGTTGTACCAATTAATACTCCTTCCAGGAGTCAAAGGGAGTTCTAATAGTTCCACATCCTCCCCAAATACTTGATATTTTGTGTGTTTTAAATAAATCTTCCTTAAACATAAACTCCCAACTTTTTTTTTTTTTTTTTTTTTGAGACAGAGTCTTGCTTTGTCACCAGGCTGGAGTGCAGTGGCATGATCTCAGCTCACTGCAACCTCCGTCTCCTGGATTCAAGCGATTCGCCTGCCTCAGCCTCCCAAGTAGCTGGGACTACAGGTGCGCCACCACCCCTGGCTAATTTTTTTTTTTTTGTATTTTCCTAGAGGCAGGGTTTCACCATGTTGGCTAGGATGGTCTCGATCTTCTGACCTCGTGATCTGCCTGCCTCGGCCTCCCAAAGAGCTGGGATTACAAGCATGAGTCACCTCACCCAGCCAAGCTCTGAACTTTTATATGCTCTTGATATGGCTGAGGGTCAAGATAATGGAACTGGTTTTCACACCTCCCTTGCAAACCTTGTGTGGTAGTCGTCTACCTCCTTTCAGTATGTGGCATCTGTTGCCTTCAAGTATCAGGGAAACTTTCCTTTGAACAGCACGTGAGATAGTTCTAGAATTTTTGCTTGTTTTTTATGCCATTAGACAGAAAAATAAGCTGACAATGTTTGTGTCGTTCATTTTATTTTTGAAATTTGTCCCTTCTCCAGCATTTCAAGAGTAACTCACATCAAAAATAAGATGGTAACAGAAATCTCTATGCAGTTAGATCTCTTCATTCTGATGTTAGGACTGCAGCTCTCAGGGGAAAAGCTGGTAATAACTCCATTCAGCGGATGCTGCCCCCAACAACCAGCACCCCCTAGGAGTTTCTAACAGTCCCACAGTGGTGGACGCTTTTTCAGCCTGCAGCAGTTTTTCCTTCCTCAGCCCCTTCCTAGGTGGGTAGTTCAGCTTTGGGTTCCCTGCACTGTCCCTAATGGGAGGCTTCTGGAAGGTTTTTTGTTTCTAACCTTCTGATGGCATCTAAAATGCTGTGGTGTTTATTCCAAAACAACTATTTTAGGACACTTATCCCGAGTCCTCAAGGAACCATATATGAGTTACAAGTCTATGGTTCATCACTCTCACTTCCCATGATCCCATTCCCAATGCCTAATTCATGACAGAATCCATGGCTCTCTCTTGGCTCAGAGAAACTTCTTCACCCAACAGATGCCTTACAAAGGGTAAGGTGATGGATCTTTCACTCTCTCCTGGGAAAATCTAAACTCAGGAATGCAGGAGATCTGGGGGAAGCTATTCATGCAAATTAGGGTAATAGCCTATAATTTCAAGGTGAATATCTATATTGACCTGATATTCTGATTATGTGTGGTTAAGTTTATCTTTCGGTTTCAGAATTTTAAAACTCGAACACAGGAATAAGACTTTCCACTTTTTCCAGCTGCATCCATGTCCCTACAAAGGACGCAAACTCATCCTTTTTTATGGCTGCATAGTATTCCATGGTGTATATGTGCCACATTTTCTTAATCCAGTCTGTGTGAACAGAAAACCAAACACCACATGTTCTCACTCATAGGTGGGAACTGAACAATGAGATCACTTGGACTCGGGAAGGGGAACATCACACACTGGGGCCTATCATGGGGAGAGGGGAGGGGGGAGGGATTGCATTGGGAGTTATACATGATATAAATGATGAATTGATGGGTGCTGACGAGTTGATGGGTGCAGCACACCAACATGGCACACGTATACATATGTAACAAACCTGCACGTTGTGCACATGTACCCTAGAACTTAAAGTATAATAAAAAAAAAAAAAAAAAAAAAAAAGACTTTCCAGTTTTCGGGAGTCTTGTTATTGTTGTTTCAGATGAGATACAAAAAGCAGTTGAGAAATGAACAGCAGTCACCAAGAGTAGATAGCAGTGGTTCCATGTGAGCATGTCTCCATGAGCATGAAACACCAAATCAGTCTTCTAAAGATTTTGGTCAGAAAACAGAGGACAAGCATCTTTCCGAGAGGTGAGATAACATAGTTATCAACTAAGCATGGGTCGGAAGACACTTGGTAAATATGTACATGAAATTAGTTTTATTATTCTACTTACTGCATAAGGGAGAAATAAAGTTTTTAAGAAGTTTCTTTTCTTTAAAAAGAATGCTGTTGGGCATTTATCCCGGAAAAATAAAAACCTATGTTTATACAAAAACCTGTATAATAATGTTCATAGCTGCTTTATTTGTAATAGCCAAAGACTGGAAACAATTCAATCTCCTTCAGTGGGTGTCAGGTTAAATAAACAGTGGTACATCCATACCATGGTGTACGATTTTGCAACAGAAAGGAACAAACCACTGAAACATGGCAAGAAACTGGAAAAATCTCACAGGAACTATGCTGAGTGGAGAAAAAGCCAATTTCAAAAGGTTATATACTCTATGATTCTATGTATATAACATTCTTGAAATAACAGAATTATAGAGATGGCAAAAAAAAAATTATTGGTTGCCAAGGGTTGGGGATGTTGAGTGAGTGATGGATGTGGCTATGAAAATATAGCACAAGGAAATCCTGTAGGTAATGGAACAGCTGTGTATCTTGATTACACAAAACCACATATGTGATAAAATTTCATAGAAATACACATGTACACAAACACACACACAAGTGCTTGTAAAATTGATTGATTATACAAATGTGAGTTTCTTCATTTTGATATACACAGGACCTCCCTGTACATTTATCTGCAACTTCCTGTGAATCTATAATTATTTCAAAATAAAAAGTTAAAAAAAGAAGAAAGCTGGCGTATTTTATATCTTCAGGTTTCCACTGGCAACCACTGAGTCACATTACCCTGCTTAACAAATGGTATTTCAATTTTATTTTATGCTATAGAATTTATGAATTAAAATAGTTTAGCAGATACAGAAAAATATATATAGAAAATGCCAAGCCTATATTTGTTCCTTGATTTTAAGTTAATGAGGATAGTGAGATCTGGAATTAGAAACATTTAAAGACGTTTAGAATTACACTTTATTTTACATTTGAGCAAGATTAAAGACACAAATCACCTCCTCAAGAACCTTCACTTTAAATCTCTTTCAAGTAAAAATTCAGAATTATTCCTCAGCATGAGATCCCCCTCTGTCTCCTCTCTCTCCTCTACATACACACACATACACACACATGCACGTGTCAAAAAATAGCCAAATTTCAATACTAGATAATCACTAAATTTCTATCAGAAATGAAAACCTTTATACATTTCAGTGTTTGTTCTTTCCATTAAATAATAGAAACCAGGGTAAATATTTAAGACTTAGGAAAAAATGCAAAAATGGGATCACAGGAGATGTTCTCTTCAGAGGTGTATAAACTATCTCTGGTTCACTTCTACCCCCAGTCACCACTATCTGCTTGGAGGAACCATATTGCTTTTTTTAGTCTCTTGTTATACATTCTGTCTGCTGTACCAAAAGGTCCCAATATAGCATGCTTTCTATAGACAGAGAGAATTCTTTGTTAACTTCCACATACTTCTTGATAAATTTTAGCACTTTGGTGTTGCCAGTAGAGTCACTGCAGGCAGGTACCCGCAGGAAAGGAGTAGGGAAGATTGGCAGGTCTCACATTCACATCCTGGAGGAACTCCAAAATGACCACTGCAGCTGTTGCTTTGTACTTGGCCAAGTGGAGAGATATAAGTGAAGAAAATCCAGAATAAGTTCTCTTAAATTATAAATTAGCAAGTTGCCATCAGATGATCTAATTTTCCTGCCTGATGCTCTCACAACTGCATGCTATCAGAGTTTTGAACTAATATGTCAATACAGGGGCATAAAGTGGCTTATATTCCACATGGATTTCTAGTTTGGATGTGTGAGTGTTTTGAAGAGAAAATACCTTCCTTAAATCCCACAGCAGATATGTGACAGAGAGGGCATCTCTTAAATACTTCCATTAATGGTTTTGTACCAGTGGCTCTTGATGGAGGGAAAACTCCCATTTTGAGACCTATATAATATAATCTCCTCTTTGTGGATGCAAATTCTCAGTTTATTTCTATGGTTGTCTCCCTACCAATGTGGTTTAGTCATCTTAAGAAAGGACAACATTCCTTAGTAGTAGCTATGGAAATACTGTTATTTCATTTAATACCAAGTCAAGGTAAATAAGTTTCCCTTGCTCAGTCTCTATGCTATCTGTGAGTTTAGTCTGGAAAGATCAGAGATTTTGAAGTTAGCTCTTTGGACCCAGCTCTGATTCTTACTAGATGATTCTTACTTGGACTCACTATTAACCTTTCTAAACCTCAATTTCCCCAGTTATACACTTTAGATAAAATCATTATCAAAAAGGTTGTTGTATTAGATATAACACATTAAAAACACACAGAGCATGTCCTGCATGGATATTCACTCTACAAGTGGTTTAATAAAAGCTGTAGTTGCAGATGGTCATGGTGGGGATGGTAGAAGCATATTTAAACGAGGAGGAGAAAAGACTACCCCATATCAAATGATATTCTAAGACAATATATAAATAAATGTTGTAAAGGCTATAAGAGTTTAGACAACAGAACAAAAGAGAAGAGGAAGAGGTCCTGTAAATACTCATAAGATGGGACGTGATCTGGGCCTGGAAGGATGTGAAGATCAGAGGCACGGAGGGGATGAGGATGGCCTTTCAAGTAAAAATCGGCAACAGAGGCTAGAACTGACAGATTTTGTCTATGAACTTCTGAAGCATTCAGAGACAGGCGTAGGGTAGAGCAGCAGTCAGAGGGTATTTATATTTGATGCAAGAACAGATAAACAGCCAAACGCTCTGCAAAGCTATGTAACATGATAAAAGCAGCAATTGCTAAAGATTAAGAGAGCACTGCAGGGTGTGTAGGGAAAGGGAGAGACCTCTACATGGTGATTAAAATAATCCAGATATGAGATGGTGAAAATGTGTAAAGGTGTAGTGATCCCAGGAATGAAGAGGAAACAGCAAGATGCAGGCACATTTCTAAGGCAAAATAAGATGGAGGAGGCCAACTGATGTCAAGCCCAAATACGAGAAGAATCATAGGATGGCAGTAAAGACAGAACACTCAAGAGAAGATACATAATTAACTGCCTTTTGGACCTATTGAGTGTGAGGTCATAGTAAAATATAAAACCAGAAATAATTGACACACTGTTGGAGATATGATTGGAGGTGTTTAAGGGAATTAATTAGAGAAAAAGCCTTTGTGGTCAAAAAAAAAGGATGGTGATTATTGAAATCAAGTGAAAAAGTAGCTTTTCCAGGGGAAGAAAATAAAGAGCTGAGGAAAACAGAGTTTCTGAGAAGGATGGGTATGGTGCAGAGATGGAAGAAGAAAAATAAGCCAACTAAGAAAACCAAAAAGAACATTCTTTTCTGAGAGACTTAATAAGGCCAAGGACACTGTATAGAATCCAAGTGCACATGAGCCTCAGAATTTATGTCTTGTTTTCAATCACCTAGGCCTGCTTCAAAATTAGTCTGAAACTTTGGATAAGCCTAGCATAAGTATATCTTATAGAGATGCTCTAAACAGGGATCAGCAAACTTTCTATAAAGGGTTAGATAGTAAGTGTTTCGTGCTTTGTGGGCCAGAGAGTTTCTGTTGCCACCACTCAACTCTGCTGTGGTAGCACAAAAGCAACCATAGACGTATGTAGATGAATATGTGTTTGGCTGTGTTTTAATAAAACTTCATTCATAAAAAAAGATAGTGGGCTAGATTTGGCCACAGGCCATAGTTTGCTAGCCCTTGCTCTCAAATGTATATAACCCTAACCCAAGTTTCATTTTTTTTCTTCTGAAATCCTTTTATCATATAAGGAAGCAATGCTGTAATAAAAAGAGCAAGGATTTCGAAGGCTGCAGATTTTCCCTGCAATCTGATAACAGCTACTAGGTCCTGTATCAGATGCTTTGAGCAGTTTGCTAAATCTTTCTGAGCCTCGCCTTTGTACTTGTAAAATGAGACTAATTATCCTGACTTCATAGAGCTGTTGTGAGAATTAATGAGGTAAGAGACAACATTTA
Source organism: Trachypithecus francoisi (assembly GCF_009764315.1). Taxonomy (NCBI): domain Eukaryota; kingdom Metazoa; phylum Chordata; class Mammalia; order Primates; family Cercopithecidae; genus Trachypithecus; species Trachypithecus francoisi. Next base: position 73,058,088 of record NW_022681472.1, on the reverse strand, counting down.
GGGCATGGTGGAGACTAGCCAAATGCTTATTCCTATAAACATGCATTAAAATATTTCTGCTATGTCATAGATGCCATTCAAGATACAGAGGATACAGAGATAAAAAGATACAGACCCTGCCCTCAACAAACTTTCTATCTGGTAGGAATATTAGTCAGGGCTCAGGTGAAGGAAATAGAAACCACGTGAGTTATTTTCAACAGAAAGTAGATACTATAGGGAATTAGGTGCTTACAAAATTGTTGGAAGGGCTAGAGGAGGTCCAGGTACTTTTCTGGCATTCTAGAAATGACTTCTGAACAAGACCACCCATATGGCCTTGTGAGGACGGCAACTCTCTCTCTGCCTCAACAAGGGAAGGTAGGAATTCAGGAGAGTACTAGGGAAATCATTGAAGTCAAGAGCATACTCACCTAAGCAGTAATCCAGGGATCAGAAAACCACCAGTATTGCAACTGCCTCTGGATACCCATGTAGTCCTGGCTGTTCCTCAGAGCTCTGCCACAGAAAACTTAGTGTCTTCACAGCTGTGGATGTGCAGCCTCCACCTCACTTTCTCTATCCAAATCTCAAAAAAGACGATCTAATTTGCTGAACCTACAATCTAGCTGCAAGGGAGTCTTGTGAATTTAGTTTTTGGCTTTACAGCCTCTTCAGTACAATGAGGCACACTAGAGACAGACTAGAACAGCTATTGAACACCACATACTCATCAAGGTAGAAAAACAAGCAGATAAACCAACAATATTATGTCTGAGGCATGAGTGGGAAAAAAAGGAGACCAAAGGAAACAGCACAAAGGAAGGAGTGATTTTTTTTATAATTACAGAGGCAATAACTGGGGTTGAAGGATAAATGGAATCTAAAGAGCACATAGAAGAAAAATATCCTGAGCAGGAAAAACAGCATCGGCAAAAATGTTAGTGCCTCTTCCTGTGCTTATTCTTGAAAGTGACAACAAATATCTTGGGTGTAAATTTCCTGTTCTTTAGGGAAAGAAGGGAAAGCTTTAAAGCTTTCTTTCCTTTAATAATTATTAAGTACCTTCAATGGTCTCTGCAACCAGAGAGTATGTTTAAATAATGCAGGTCTGTTTTGTGTCATGGATACAGGAATATGCTGAGAGGAGCACAGTAGGGAGAGAAGAATTAATGTCCTTAAGCATGAGCATAAATTGTGATAACACAAGACAGGAAATATGGGTCTAATGTCTTCAGAGACCCAAGAGCTAAGTGAAGATGGTAAGGGGAGCCTTCATGGAATTTTTAAGAGAAGGAGTAGAATTCTAAGCAAAGAGAACTCTATAAGCAAAGGCCTATAGGTTGGATTTTTTAGGTTTCTGAATATATAAGGGAGTAGTCATATTCAAGTCTGAATAAAGAACTTAGGAATAATCCTTTAAGTACTAAAAGCAGATCTACCATTTGATTCAGCAATTCCACTACTGGATATCTACCCAGAGGAAAAGAAGGCTTTATATGAAAAAGATACTTGCACATGCATGTTTGTAAGGGCACAATTCACAATTGCAAAAATATGGAACTGGCCCAAATGCCCATCAATCAACAAGTGGATAAATAAAATGTGATTTTATACACACACACACACACACACACATATATATACATATACATGTATATATATGTCATATATATATGATATATATATATATGCCATAAGAAAGGACGAAATAATGGCATTTGCAGCAACCTGGATGGAATTAGAGACCATTATTCTAAGTGAAGTAACTCAGGAATGGAAAACTAAACATTGTGTGTTCTCACTCATAAGTGGGAGTTAAGTTATGAAGATACAAAGGCATACAATGGACTTTGGGGACTCGGGAGAAAGGGTGGGAAGGGGGTGAGGGATATGAGACTACACGTTGGGTACAGTGTACACTGCTCAGGTGATGGGTGCACCAAATCTCAGAAATCTCCACTAAAGAACTTATTCATGTAAAGAAACACCACCTGTTCCCCAAAAACCTATTGAAATAATTATAAGAAAAGATTTAGGAATCAAGAAAGATCTTATCCTTGAGGTCTTTGTATTACCTAAAATTTGGGCTTTTCTTAGAAGTAATCACTTGAATTATATTGATTATTTCCACAAGCATGACCGTAATCAAAATAAATTTTAAGAACATTTATAGGATGGTGTGACTAGCAGGGTGCAGAATAAAATGGGGAGAGGCTGGAGGCGTGTTAAGTAGCTATTAGAACTTGCCATCTGTGCAGTAGAGAGGTCTGAACTGAGTTGTGATGGAGAAAGTAGAAAAAAAAATATCATGTGTACAACATATTCCTTTTTGAAAGGGAAGACATTTTTTTCCGATTCAAGCCTGAAAAATAAGTGACATTGACTTTTCAACATCTTTATTTTCAAGAATTTTACTCACACATTTAGCTGGGAAAATATTGTGTGATCATGGCCCTGATGCCTGGTAGAAGGAGTGAGTATTGCTCATATCTCAGCACCAACATTTACCATTTCTGCTGGGGTCAATTACTTAATTTCTGAAACTCATTTTCCTCCTCTACAAAATGGGAGTGAAGCAGTGCCTAATATATAGGGTAGTTGTGGAAAGTAAATAAGAGTATTCATGTAAAGTTCTCAGCACAACACCTTGCGCTCATACAGTAAGCGTCCTGGTATCATTGCCATTGTCATCATCACCATCATCACAATTACTATGTGAGGAAGGTGAAGTGAGGGGGTGTAGAAGAGTGGAAAGAGGAAGACTTCAGAGCCAAACAGCCTGTATTAGGTTCCTGGCAAGAAACAAATGGAATGCTCAAATGACTGAGTGATTTGGAGAATTTAATGAAGAAATGGTTGTGTTTACAAAATTAAGGACAAGCCCTATAGAGAAACAAAAGGTTAGCATACTACCTCATCCTAGCTAGAGAGGAAAACAGGAATTACCAGTTATCAGCATGAGGCCTGATGTTCTCTCTAGCAGAAGGGGAACAGTTACAGGAACTTGGAAGAAGACAGTCATATGGAAAGAGGATTGTCACAAGAGCTGTGACATTTCGTCAAGGACAGCAGCCATGGCCACCTGCAGTGAAGGAGGCTGGGGGAAGAAATACCTTGACCTCGCCTTTCTCCTCCTTTCCAGTCTTCTCCCAGCACTTCACGTCGGCAGAACCCAACCCAAACAAAAGCCAGAGGCAGAGCATCCCTTGAGGCATTCTGTACGGGTCAGCATCTAGGAGTGCAAAGCATGATGAAGAAGGGTATAGAGCCAAACTGTACAGAGGAAAACAGAATGTATTTAGCACACACACCCCCAGCTTTGAAACTGCATTGTAACTTTAGGCAAATTGCTTAATTTCTCTGAGCCTCAGGTTGCTCACTGTAAAACAAGGGTAACAATAATAATTATGCAGGTTTATTGGAAGCATAAACTAAGATGATGTCTGAATTATACCTAGCAGAGCCCCAGGCATGTAGTAGACATCAATTAATGTTCTCTAATCCCACCCCCAGCTGATGACAGCTCTCTTCACTTGTGGCTGCTTTACAGCCTTTATGAGCTCCCCAGAAGCAATGTTTCTCATCATGTGGTCCATAGACCATGTGCTTTAGAGGCAGCTGGGGTCCTTTTGAACAGACAGCTTATGGCCCCCACCCCATCCAACTAAATCATGAGTGGAAGGATATGAATCTTCATTTCAGGCAAATTTCCCCAAATGATTTTCACACACAATAACATTTGGGAGCCACCATTCCAGAAGTCCACATTTCTAATTGATGCCCACTTGAGTAAAATATAGGTGAGATTTATGTGTGCTTGGCAGTCATTAGGTGCAGTTACAGCCCATCAGCTCTATGAAGAGGGGCTAGCAGACTAGGACACTAATGGCCTGTTTTGTGATGTTAGGTCATGCTGGTTCTCCATTTTACTGACTTTATTAATACCCAAGGAACAATGTTCCCAGGCTTTTAATTAAAAATTCCCTAACATTCAGGCTTTAATCATATTCTAGGTTGGATATCAGCTTGGTCAGTGGCCAGATCTTAACCTGCTTTCAGAGAAAACTTAGTGAGTAAAGCAGAAGCTGTTAAAAGGAATAAAGTTTTTTGAAAGCTTCACAGATGAGCATACATCGATTGCAAATATAAACAGGAGAAGGCAAAAACTTAGCATAAGATCAGAAGATCGAGGACCTTGCTTTAATGAAGTAAGGAAAGGTACAAGAAAGTTCATCAGCAGTCTAGGACAGACACAGAGCTCATGATTTGGATCCTGAATTGGTTAGGATTCAGCTGCAATAAGCACAGACTCAAAATAGCAGCAACTTAGACAAAAGAGAATTTTATTTGCTGCTCATGTAAAATTGCAGAGGTAGGAAGAGCAGGGCTGGGGTGGTGACTTTACTCCACAGAGTTCTCAAGGACTCAGGTTCCTTCTAGCTTTTAGTCCTGCCCTCCCTAGAATGAGGTTCTTGTTCTCATGTTCCAGGATGGAGCTCCATTGGTCACATTTATGCTCCAAGCCACAGGAAGAAGAGGGGAAGAAGGTACAGAGGGTATGGAACAGCTGACTTTTAAAGAAGGTTTAGAGTCGTCCATCCAGCACATCTGATTCCATCACTTTTGCCAGAACTTGTTCACATGGCCATGCTAAATTACAAAAGAGGCTGAGAGGCAGAATCATAGCTAAATATTCTTATTAGATGGATTATATATTGAGGACAACCAGGAGTTACTACCACAGGTTCTATAGCCTAAGAAACTTTGAACCTTCTTTTTCCAGTAGAAGATTCATCAGTGAGGTTCTAGTCAGGAACACAGATGCCACTCCAAGTGTTTTTAAATGAAGGAACATAATGCAGGGAATTGACAGCACAAATGATAAAAGAGCTGAATATTGAAACTTCAAAAATGAGGCAGCCCAGAAATTAGCAACAGTAGGAAGTTTCTACCTTCCCTGAAGCTGGAAGGACAAAGGACAAGGCAGAACCGCGAAGTAACAGGCTGCCTGGCAGAACTTGGAACCCAGTGGACTATTGCAGTAGGAGCTGGAACCAGGAGGAGATGCAGCCACTGCCGAAGACGCCACCAGACGCAAAGTGATATATAGAGAGGGAGATTCCCTGTTCTGCTCCTCGGCTTCCTTCCAGTGCTTCACATTGGCTAAAACTACCTGGAAGGTGTAGCACAAGGGAGTCTAGGCAGTGTCATCCTGTGCAAACAGAGTAGGCAAAGAAGGAAAAAGCACGTATCTAAAAGCAAACAGGTAAGTGACTGGAGCAACACCCAAACCCACGTTGTGGACCTGAATAGATTAGTAATCACTGGGACCTTTCTAGACATTATTTCTGGATGAAGTTGATACATTTGTAAAGCAAAAGAGGGTCCTTCTATGGAAAGCAGGGACTCAAACTTGTACACCAATGTTCACAGCAGTATTATTCACAATAGACAAAAGGTGGAAACAGTCCAAATGTCCATCAACAGACAAACGGGTAAACAATATGTGGTATATACATGCAATGAAATAAAAGTCTGATTCATGCTATAACACAGATACATCTTGAAAACATGCTACGTGAAATAAGCCAGACACAAAAGGACAAATATGATTCCACTTATATGAGGTACCTAGGTTAGGCAAATTGATGGAAACAGAAGGTAGAATAGAGCTTGTCTGGGGCTGAAGGGTAGAGAGCAATGGAGAATAATTATTTAACAGGTTCAGAGTTTCTACTTGGGATGAAAAAGTCCTGAAAAGGGATAGTAGTGATGGTTACACAACACTGTGAACGTACTTAATGCCACTGAACTGTACCTTTTTTTTGTTTTGTTTTGTTTTGAGGTGGAGTCACTCTTGCCCAGGCTGTAGTGCAGCAGTGCGATCTCGGCACACTGCAACCTCCACCTCACAGGTTCAAGCAATTTTTGTGCCTCAGCCTCTCAAGTAGCTGAGATGATGGGCGCCCACCATCACGCCTGTCTAATTTTTGTATTTTTAATAGAGATAGGGTTTTATAATGTTGGCAATGCTGGTCTCAAATTCCTGACTTCAAGTGATGCACCCACCTCAGCCTTCCAAAGTGCTGGGATTACAGGCATGAGCACTTGGCCTGAGCTGTACATTTTTGAAAGGTTAAAATAGTACTTTTTAAGTTCTAAAAGATGTCTTATTTATATTTTTATTTATTTATTTACTTTTGCTTGAGACAGAGTCTCGTTCTGTTGCCCAGGCTGGAGTGCAGTGGTGCAGTCTCAGCTCACTGCAATCTCCACCTCCCAGGTTCATACCATTCTCCTGTCTCAGCCTCCCGAGTAGCTGGGACCACAGGCTCATTCCACCACGCCCGGCTAATTTTTTTGTATTCTTCAGTAGAGACGGGGTTTCACTGTGTTAGCCAGGATGGTCTTGATCTCCTGACCTCATCATCCACCCTCCTCAGCCTCCCAAAGTGCTGGGATTACAGGCGTAAGCCACCAGATAAGTCATTTTTAAAAAGAGGTTCTTATGCTTTTCAAATGTATTTACTGATTGAAAAATGCTTCTGGAGAAGATGAATATTGGTAATGAAATAATAGAAGCTGACTAATGGACAAAACAGTGGGATCAAAAGACTAGGAAGACTTAAAGACCAAAGCAAAACCCATCTCTGTTTCTAAAAATTGTTGTGACGTTTCAAAACACTTTCTCACAGAAGAAATATTATCTCCCCCTCTCCCAAATTGAGCTTGATATGACCACGAAGCATAAGCATAACTTACTGTGAAAAAGCAAAGGCAAAATAAAAAATTCGGGAAGAATCTAGTGTCCTGTCTTTATAGGGAGCACCTGAAGACTTGGAATACGTAGCTTCACCAAAGAACAGGAGAAGAGCAGAGAAACCGGGGCCACAAGGCATCCTTTGAAGGATGGAGACAACTAGGAAGGCTGGATTTCTGGGTACCATGTGAACAGAGAATAGAGGGGACTTAGGAAATACTCAGCTGTGTCAAAAGCAGCCCATAAATGTCATCGAGGATAAGCACTTGAAGTTGGTTGTTGGCTTTTATAGTCAACAATGCTGAAGGTCATTGCCTGCTAAGGCGATTTCTGTGAAAGGAAGAGGAATTTAAACTGGAATGGGATGAGTAGAGCAGTCTTTTCTGCATTTCTTCCTTTGCTGGCTCAAGAGAAACTATAAACAAACCCTATTCCCAGAACTATGCTGACAGCATTGATGATGGCGGCACACAAATTAGGAGGTAAACAAAACGCCATGTTAATTTCAGGCTCCATTAGAAACACAGTCGGGGAAAAAAAAAAAAGTCGACGTCTGCCAAACAGAAAAGGTCAAAATTAGAAGAGAAAGAAATTTTGTTTTTGAGATCCTAAGAAGGCCCTGCCAACAATGAAGACAGAAGAGGTTTGTTTCCTCTTTCTCTTTTGTCAATCAGAGAATTCTAAAACAAATGCTCTTAGTAATGCCTTCTATAATCAGATACGTAAAGTAGAATATGGGCAGCATGTTCTTTCTTCCGGTAAATGAAACCATACAGTATTTGGGATATCACCACAGGATTCCATTCCAGAACCGTCTTCTATTTGTCTCTAATGTACAGTTGTTGATCTTGTTTATAAAAACCTCCAGTAATGCTTATGACTTTGGCAGGATGCATAAGTACCATTCATCTGAAGACTCCACAACTTAAGTTGTCTCTGACATGAAATTGGCACAACATGTCTAAGAGACCTCAGGCCTTTTAATCCCTTTGTAGAATGTGTTGCATGCTCCAGATCAAGTCTAGGAAATGCACATATATCCTTCTCTTGCTTTCCTGTGTTGAAGGGGATGATATGCAAATGAAAACAGATATCTTTTGTAAGTTATTTTTAATGTGATGGCAGTGAGCATTCTGGGTCTTTGATGATGGTTGAGTCTTCATTTGTAAATTTAAAGCCATATGTATTAACTTAGTTTCCTTCCAGGCATTTTGTATTAGTGAATATCACATATGGTTTTATAATGCTCCAATACCAGATGCCTAGTTGCACTTTGATTTAATATATGCTAGGAGAAAAGATATATGAGAATTTCACTACAACTTTTTGCCTAGATAATAGGTCAGCGATTCTATCCCACCTGGAGGTAAAGGATTGGTCTTACTGATTTCTCAGACTTCTCTCTGGATTTTATGAGTCTCTGCTCTCTTTTTCCCAGAAGTATTAAGTTTGAATACTCAATCACCAAGTGCAATCAAAGCTACTTTTCCTCCCCCCAAAATTAAATAGACATTTTTAAACACACATACACATTTCAAGATAACAGATTCCCTTTTGAGCATGGAATATAGCCATTGGTCAATTACATTACTGGACTGAACTCCAGGTATTAGTTACAGTGGAAAGTAAGAGATTGTAGGAGACTCTTTTCTTAGAACCAGGACATGGATTTCGGCCTGGATTGAGTTAAGTGTTGCTCATGGCACCATGCAGGCTGACATTTAATTATATTCAGTTTAGCCCTTTATTATATATCATCTCTTGTTATTCTCCAAATGTTTTAAATATGCTGGTCTTGTTTTCTCTAGCTCTGTTGTAAGCTCTTTGAGATCAGAGCTAATGTCACACAGTACATACTCAATAAACACATTATAAATGAATTTATGAGCAAAGGACTAAATGAATGTGGCTACAGATTCGGGATGCTACTGTTCACAATACAAGACATGACCTTAAAAATTCAAGAAAAGTGAACAACTTGAGGGGAGGGGGTTTCCCTGTTGTTTCCTGAAAGGCATCCAAATTCTCCTGAAGCTCCCATGAATAAGATGGAGGTTTAATTTTTCTCTCTCTGGTCCTCTGCTCCTTTAATCTGCTCCAGAAAAAAAAACAAAAACGAAAACAAACCTCTCAAAGATCTGGTGCTAGAAAATGTTGTGAAGAGTTTTACATGAATCTAGTATCTGTGTATTTATATACTGGTCTTATTCTTAGCCCTAGCCTGAGCTTTTTAAATTTTCTCAGTTTTCACTGTCATCTTCTCAGTGTATTATCTTTGCCTTCTTTGTGACAGCCTATTAAGATACCTGTTGGAAATGAGATGTTTCTAAAATACTGGTCGTGGACTCTACCTGTAAGAATAACGTACAGAATTAGTAGCAGTGATTCCATCTGAGAAGTGTAGAAATGCAAAAGAGGAGAATGTTGACTTTTATTCTGTAAGCATCCATATGGATCACTTTTGTTCAGGAGCCTGTAAGACTTTCATAATTTAAAAACGAATAAAAGATAAAATATATCCATCATGACAGATGCCATTTTAGCAGGTCTGAAGAATAATTCATGAACTATTAAGGCAGTTTGCCTATGCATATGTTTACCATAAACAGAAGTACCACTAGATTGTTTTAAGAGACAGCATTTAATGAATCTAGTCCTCCAGGTTTCAAAGCAACTTGTGGGTGTCCGTGATTAAGTACTGCTTAGTGACTCATCCTGACATCTATTTATGGGCGTATGATGGCTGAGCTGCTTTTGTATCTGTACCTTTTGCCTTTGAATGACCCACCCTCAGTGAGCATTTTAATAAGAAAGAAACTGTTTCAGTCAGTGGGTCAAGATAACCATTTCCATCATGACGGCTTTTTGAATTTTTCCTTCACTTTTTATTCTAAATGGTGTTCACGGTTGTATAATAACACACGTTGCATATTATAGGTCCCTATATTGACTACAGCTTGCTAATTATTCGCATCTAGTGACCCCACCACCTTTTGCTCTTTGCATTTTCAAAAAGTTTTTCTTTCTCCTTAAGGTTTTTATGTAGTTTTTGTCCCAGGGTTTTATTCCCATCTTAGTCTATATAATCCTGCTTCTAATTTGTCATTAACATTTCTACTCTGGCTTGTTTTAAGTTTCTGCAAATGGTTCAACTATTGCCAGTCATCTTTAAACCTTTTAACCTTTAAGAAATGCTTACAAGTACATAAAATTATTTGACTCTACAAATGAATGCTCAAAAATGCATACACTTTTTATAACCATCTTTATGCATCATGTTAAAATAGGTAAGATGTGTTTACATTTGCACATTGTAGAAATTGAAGGTTTAATTCCCAGTAGACTAAATGCATACATACTTAGAAGAATATACAATTTTATGAACATGCACTACCTATCAGTAATCTGTAACATTTAAGAATTAACAAAAAAGTGTGAAAGAGACTGGCTAGATAATCACTTATGCTGGTAGTTCTCCAACTCTAATGTACATTGGAATTGCCTGAAGGGCCTGTTGGAACACTGATTGCTGAGCCACTGATCTGGTAGGTCTTCATTGGAGCCTATGAATTTTATTTCTAACAAGATCCCAGTAGTTTCCAATGCTATTGATCTGGGATCACACACTGAAAACCACTGCCATCCTATTTCTCATCCTGAGCACTCAGAAAGACTGCATTTCCCAGCCTCACCAAGTCACTGGGTTCTAGCCAGTGGTATGCATTCACCACTTCTCAGCCTGACCATAAAATTCCCTGCATGGTCCTTCACTCTCTGTTGCCCCTTTCTTGGGCACTTCCGAAGGCCAGGTATTGAAGATGGCAACTTATCAAGATGGAAGGGGTCTAAAGATGTCTTAAGTTGATTTCAGAGAAACAAAAAGTAGAACAGAGAATATGAGAAACTAGGAATGGTAGAAGAAGGGAGGGATAGGGAGAGATTTGTTAAAGGATACAAAATTACAGGTAGATGGGATGAATAAGTTCTAGTGTTCTATAGCACTATGGAATGACTGTAGTAAACAATAATATATAGTTTCAAATAGCTACAAGGAGGATATTGAATGTTCCTAACACAAAGAAATTATGAATGATTGAGATGATGGATATGCTAATCACTCAGATCTGATCACTATACAGTATATGTATTGCATCATCTCTGTGTACCCCATAAATATGTACAGTTACTATATGTCAATTTAAAAAAATAAAGAAGGAAAAAAAGGAATAAGCCTTTGTATAACAAGGAACTGAGGTGTAGGGGCAGCATTGCCAGACTTATCCCAATACACATGATTTTCATGTTGTAATGAGACAAACCATGCCCAGCTTTGAGGAAACTTTTATGATGTAAATTTGAGACGAAAATGAATCAATTTACCATTCACTACCCTACAACAACAACAACAAAAAACACTAAGTTGGTTTAGATAGACTCAGCCTATAGCCATATGTCTGTAGGTCATGAAGAGATTTTTGCCAATTCTTGCTAAGATATCCTAAATCCATCTTAGTATATTTTTGGGTCATCTTTCATCTGAACTTTTCCAACTGCCTACTCCTTAGATTCCTATATTATTTTCTCAAACTGGTTCTACTCACATCTTTGCTCCATGTTGGAAAAGAGACCAAGGCACTTTTCCTCTCATTCAAAATCCAATCATTACCAGACAGCTCTGCCTTGCTGCCCTCTATTCCCCCCTTACCTTGTTCTGCCAATAAGGTCATCCCAGAACTTCTGACCCTATCTTGATTGGGACAGAATTTCCCCTTAGGCATCTTCAAAGTAAAGTCAGTGGATGTGTAGAGAACCGCATCTTTCATCACAGTCATATGTTGTTGAAAGCAGAGTCTGCCAGATAATCCCTGTTTCTTAACCCTATAGCAAGTACTGCTTTTGCTGAATCTCTTACCCCCCTGCTTTCTCTGAACCCTGCCTAAATGTGCATGTTCCTCTTCCCTGCCTCTACCAACCTGGCTAAATCTGACCACTAGCCTACCTGGGGACTCTGAGCTCCCAGGCTCTGGTACCCTATTAATTTATCAATTCCCTCTAGACCTTCCAGTGTATCATACCCTATGATTACAGGAGTCACTAGTCAAACTTCCTTCTGTTACGCAAATACATTATCATCACCCCTTTTGATGTCTCCCACACACAGAAGTGGACAGGCCGGGCGCGGTGGCTCAAGCCTGTAATCCCAGCACTTTGGGAGGCCGAGACGGGCGGATCACGAGGTCAGGAGATCGAGACCATCCTGGCTAACACGGTGAAACCCCGTCTCTACTAAAAAAAATACAAAAAATTAGCCGGGCGAGATGGTGGGCGCCTGTAGTCCCAGCTACTCGGGAGGCTGAGGCGAGAGAATGGCGCAAACCCGGGAGGCGGAGCTTGCAGTGAGCTGAGATCCGGCCACTGCACTCCAGCCTGGGCGACAGAGCGAGACTCCGTCTCAACAAAAAAAAAAAAAAAAAAAAAAAGAAGTGGACAAAAGGCAATGATTTTTCCCTGATATAAGAACATGTACTTCCTTTAACCCCTTTACTGCTCCACACTACCTTATGTGAAACCAAAGCCCAAAGAATATATTAAAATAGACAAAACAGTGCTTATTATTATGTTTATAAGCAAACATATAAAAGAGAATTTCAATGTTAAAAAGAATACACCAACAAAATGTTTCAAAATACCAACTACTGTTCAAATACCATCTCAATATTAATATCAATTTATAGTTGTTTATTGCTATGTCTTTTAAATATATTAATATTTGCCTGCTTACTCTATTGTACATTTATGCTTCATTTATTGAAACAATTCAAGCAAGTGTTGCTTGCAATTTTTGTTATTATAAATGACAATGGGATGAACATCTCTATGCCTAAATCTTTGTGCACATACCTTATATTTTTAGGTAGATTCTTAGCAGGTAAATTCCTTGATAAAAGTATATAAACAATTCATGTAAATGCTGCAAGAAGTAGCTAAAATAGTTAGAAATGGTTATGTCTGGGTAGCAGTTCACTAGGATAGGCAGAAATGGGGGATCAGAATCAACTGGGCTAATCTAGCCAGTCTCACATCTTTTTTTAAAAAAATTCTTGAATATTACAGATTACTGATAGGTAGTACATGTTCATAACATTGTATATGCCTCTGAGCATGTATGTACTTATTCTACTGGAAATTCAGCCTACAATTTCTATAATGTGCAAAGGTAAACACATCTTACCTATTTTGAAATAAACACAGTGCATAAAGTTGTTTATAAGAAGTGCGTGCATTTTTGAGCATTTATTTATGGAATCAATTTTATGTACTTGTATTTCTTAAACGTTAAAAGGTTTGAAGATGTCTAGTAACAAATGAATGATTTGCCCATTTCCTATGAGCCATGCATTCAGCGAGGAACTACGCATGTATGTTTGACATTCACAACCAGGTAGGTGTGACCACACCCCACCTCTTGGGTAAGAAGGCTGAGGGCCAATGGGAGTATCACAAAGCACGTAGCTGAAAGAACCTTCTCTCCAGCATCATCTCACTGCTTTCCACTGCATTTGGGCTTTCCCACATTCGTTTTTTCTACTTCTACAACGCATAATGCTGTTTTCTATTATTAGCACTGCATTTGGCTTGTTCTGTTTCTGTATTATGATAAAAATAAACATTACATTCTTTTAAAAATTTTTTTTTTCCAAAAATTATTTGTCAAAATTATGTGATTGTTTTCCCAAGGCACAATTACACATGTAAAAAAAAGTATATGAACATTTTAGAGAATCCATATTCTATACACATATGAACAAACTGCCCTTCTGAAAATTTATAATAATTTACAAATCTCTTCCCTCAGGAGTATGTAACATTGCCATTCCTGTGACAGCCTCTACAAAAAAAATTTTTAATCTTTTCTAATTGAGAATACAATTTTAATTGGCATTCATTTCACTAATAATGGCAAATTGTTTTCCCATCTTATTTACTGGCATATATATATACACCTTTTAAATGAACATACCAAAGTGTGTTTATCCAATGTATGCTACTCCTGTGAAATTAGTCCCTTTAGAAAGTGGTGTCTCTATTCTAGTGACATGACTTTCTCTTAAACATTTGGGTAACTCTCCTTTTGGGTGGCCATCAGGGCTTTAGTGACATTCTTTTGGATAGTCTTAGGATCAGTTATATCATCAAGTTGGGGACAAAAATACAGAACAACTGCGTAGTGATAACCTGTTTTCTTCTGTGGCACATAAACCAGTCATGAAATCAAGGTCAAAACGGTGTTCTAGTTACATGGTGAGCCATGGTGAATATGAATGAAATAAATACCTGGCTCCTGAAAAGTACCACTCATTTGAATACATCCATCATGGAGGGCTTATCTCTACACTCACCTCATCATTTCATAGACAGGCTCTATATTTAATATATCTGTATTAATTAATAGTTGTCTGTCAGTCTGCACGTCAATATGCCATGCAACCTTAAATATGCAGCCATATACATCAGACACTTAGAAATCGGATCAAGATGGTCAACTAGCATGTTTTAGACCAGAATGTCATTCATTCTAAGAACTTGTATCTGTTTTGTACACTATTGTATCCCAAGCACTTAGAACGGTACCTAGTACAGAGTAGGTGGTCAACAGATGTTTGTTGAATACATGATGAACAAATGAATGAGTGAGTGAATGAACCAACATTTAATGATTAGGCATCAAGACCAGAGCTTAGTTTGCCTTATTTTGTAGGATAACACAAGATGGCAAATGCCTTTGGATAATAGGTGGTGAATACACAATAAAGATAAATTGGCATGGGGGAAAGGCATGTTTCTATTCCAATCTTGGATGTGTCAGCAAAGAGCTACTATGTCATTCTTTCCACCAATGTTGACTGGGCACCTACTGTGTGCCTTGCACTTCACCAAGTGCTGGAGATATGTGAAGAGTGTAACACATGCAGGCTGTGCCTTCAGAGAATTTACAATCCAGTGGGAGAAAAAGACATTAATCAAATATTCCTGGAAATAAATAGGGAATTACAGCTTTTGTTAAGTGCTAAGCGTATACGAGAAGAGGCCAACCTGGCATAAATGATCAAGAAAGTCTTCCTTTTCTAAGGAGGGGATATTTGAGCTGCATCTGGAGGCAGAGAGAACATTTTGAACACAAGTTCAAGCAAAAACTGAAAGCATTGTGCAATGAAGAAATCAAGAACAAACAAGTGTAGGGCATCACAGAGAGGGTTTGGAGAGCATTGAGATAAAGCTGGAGAGAAGGTTGTTGTAGCTTTTTGTTTTGTGATGGTCCCACTGGCCTTCAGTCTTCTTACCAGTGATGTGGGCATGGTTACGCTTACTGGCAGGTTTATTGTGAATGTCAAACCTACATGTGTAGTTCCTTGCTAAATGCATACCCACAGGAAATGCTCAGTTAGGGTCAGTTTACTGTTTCTTCTATTACCTATATTTTGACTTCATAAAAGCAAGATCTAGGTCCTATATTTTAATGAATTGCCTTACTTGCCATCCCAGTGTGAATTGGCTAGAAAATGCTCAATCAACCAGGCGCAGTGGGTCATGCCTGTAATCCCAGTGCTTTGGGAGGCCAAGGTGAGATGCACACTTGAGGCCGGGAGTTCAAAATCAGCCTGGTCTATATTGTGAAACGTCATCTCTACAAAAGAAAAAATTAACATGATTTGGTAACACACCTGTAGTCCCAGATACTGGGGAGGCTGAGGTGGGGGGATTGCTTGAGCCCAGGAGGTTGAGACTGCAGTGAGCCATGATCACACCACTGCATTGCAGCCCTGGGTGACAGAGCAAGACCCTGTCTCAAAAAAAAAAAAAAAAAAAACTCAATCAGTGACAGCTGGGGTTATCATTGCACTTATTAAGCAGTCTTCTGTATGCTAGGATATAACTTATTTTTCTTACCCGGGCTTTTATTTAATAAAAATTGCTGTGGATTTACAAAACTAAATTGAGTTTCCAGTATTTGATACTTTCATATATAGAATTATGCATATTTATTATACATTGATGTTTCAGATTTGAATGTGCAGTTTGGACATGATTCTATTTTCATATTGGCAGAATATTGGTTAGTTCAGAGGTTCAAAGCATCTCTAAGCTTTAGAATGATTAAAAACATGTAATCTACACATATTGGATTGCAATAAATATTTGCATCACAGCATTTTTTGATAGCAATGAGAAAAGTATATACAGAGATTAAATAAATGCATAAAAGTAGCCTTTCATGAATAATTTGCAGCTCAAGCAACAAAGCAATAATTTAGAGTTCTGACCTTGTAATTCAGCTGATTAGAAGAAACCAATTCTTTTTAGTTCATGTTGTGTTGTCGTTAATTGATGGAGAATTCTAAGTGAATTCTATGCCAAAAACAGACGAGTTCCAATCCCTTTGTATCTAGATGACTTGTATGTCCTGTTTTCCCAATTTTCATGTAAAAAAAATAAGAAGTTTGTTTTCTTCTTTCTAACTGCCAGCACTGTGAACTAAAGCGGGATCCTCCCCATTTCCTTCTCACATAATTATATAATACAGTTCCTGCTTTCTAAATTTTGTGGACAATTCTGTTGACAGTACACATAACAGAGTAAAATGCATCCCAGTCTTCCTTAACTAGATGAGCCTAATCACTTGTAAACATTCCCGTTAATCAGGTTAATGTCCCCAGATCCAAGCAGATGCTCAGAGAGCACATCACAGAAGAATGTACAAACTATCACTTTTCATTGCATGACCCTACATGATTCTTTTTTATTTTCTGATTATTGACAGTAGATGTGAGATAATATTTATATTCTGCAATTACAGGAATTTAAAAAATATTTTACTTTGTATGTTTTCATCCTTCTGCTTTTACTAAGAAGTTAAGTTCCTGTTTATCCCACCACTCAGTCCCTCTTACAAATACAGTTTTGTGTGCTGGCCTATTCATAAATTATGAACGTCACACTGAAAAATACCTTTTAGAAACGGACCCCCTGACATATAACTATTGGTGATTGAAGAGATTCAGGGCACACGAAGCACGCCCAACCCTACTGGTGAAGGAAGCTGCTGAAGCTCTTCTATCTCTGGTGAAACAATTCACTTTATGGTCCATTTGCTGATGATGCT
Source organism: Trachypithecus francoisi (assembly GCF_009764315.1). Lineage (NCBI taxonomy): Eukaryota > Metazoa > Chordata > Mammalia > Primates > Cercopithecidae > Trachypithecus > Trachypithecus francoisi. Next base: position 73,041,184 of record NW_022681472.1, on the reverse strand, counting down.
GCATGCCTAAATTGACCATGTTTGTTAAACCCATGCCAGTCTTTTCAGCCTACTCAGCTCAGGGGAAAGTCAAGCTGTACATTCAGGCTCCAGTGCTTTTGGGGAGGAGTGAAAAGATTTGCACTCATCGAACAAGAAAATGGCATTGCTGGCTGTCAGTGTGGAAGGAAGGGCTTTTCTCTCCAGTGTGGCATGGCAGACTCTCTGCTCTTGTCCCTGAATGTCAGCTTATGCCTCATTGCTAAGTAAGTTTTTTCCCCACCTAACCTGACGGGTAGATGTGTCTGACGTGAAAGCAGACTGCCGTCACACTGGGGAGCAAGGATACCCCAAACTTGGGGCCAGTCTGCTAAGATAAGTCAGTTTTGCTAAACGTTACTTCAATTTGGGTGTATCATTAGCTTTGAGATATGCCTTGAGTGCCTTAGAGATCCAGTGGAGAATGGTTCACTAGAGCTGGCTTCTGTCTGACGACTGGTAAGGGGTACCACATTTTTCCCACTGGCATTTCAACCCCTTCATCTCTTCCTGACACATCTTATCCATCAATGGGAATCAGGATTTGCCAACAAACTGGTTGTGAAAGGAGTTGGGATTCCTTGAAGAAGTGGGCTTTGAGCCCCAAGAGTAGGGAATATCACTTTGAGACCTATGACCTGCCTGTACATTGGGGGTATTTGGCATTTTGCATCTTCAGCTGGCTTCCAGCAACATACATCTGGCTCCAATTTTCACCATAGTGTTAAATTTTTAAAAAATAAATGAATAAAGGCAAATTGGCTGTGGTAATCCTAAAGATGATACAATTTCCTAAGAACATAAATTGCTGAGGAAAACCATGTACTTTTAAACCAAATAAAAATTGACTTCTATATTGTTCCGTTTTCAATGTTATCTGTTGCCTTTTCATTCACAAATATTGATTAAATGCCTAGCCTGTGTCACCACTAGTGTGAGCAAAAAAAAGACATTTTTCTGGCCCTCAAGACGGTAACCATCAAAGTAACTTTCCCTTCAGGCATCATGAATCATCAGAGTTGCTTGTATTAAAAATCCACAGCTTAACACTTCACACTCGCTATATTATCTTGTCTAAATCTCCCTGCTCTAAATTTCAGCATCTCTTGTATAAAATTAGGGGAATGGGTCTGGGAAATCCTTAATGTATCTGGAAAACATTTAGCTTGTTTCTGCCATTAGCACCTATGTGATCTTAGAGATGTTGTTTAACGTTTCTGAGCTTCAAACACAGCATAAGAAAAAAGATAATGCCCAATTTGCAAGGTTTATTATTGATGATGCTTTTTTCATGGAACGAAGATTAAATAAAGTCAAGACTAGCCAAGAAGTAGTACTAAATAGGGGTAGCTATTATTATATTGTTGTTCTTTCTGTGAATCTGTGAACACTGCCTTTGATCCAAGGTCTCCAGAATGTGTGTGGGTTTTTTTTTTTTTTTTTTTTTTGCAGTTTTGGACATTATTATTATTATATTGTTTATTTTTTCATAGGTTATTGGGGTACAGGTGGTGTTTGGTTACATGAGTGAGTTCTTTTTTTTTTTATGAGTAAGTTCTTTAGTGGTGATTTGTGAGATTTTGGTGCACCCATCACCCAAGCAGTATACACAGCACCGTATTTGCAGTCTTTTATCCCTCGCGCCAACCCCCTTCCACCCTTTCCTGCGAGTTCCTAAAGTCCATTGTATCACAGAATGCATTTTAGTAGGCTTACCAAGATCCCCTGATTCTAGCATGCAGCTGTTTATAATGGGCAATAGAATTCAATTTCTAAAGCATCGCCTTGTAGCACTTTTCCTCTTTTATATACTCACAAGGAGAAGCACAGATAAGAAACATATATTTGCTCTCACCAGGTGAAACAGAAGCATGCTTAGGATCCATTGCTGAGTGCCTAACAGGTTGTCAGCAATGAGTCAGCTGCTTCTTGTTGCCCTGATACCTCCTTCCAAAGTCACTTTATGGAAGTCACTTTATGGAAGTCACTTTGGAAGGAGGTATCAGGACAAGAAGCAGCAGCTTGTAGTTTCAACTGAGAAAACACATGACAGTTTACACAGATCTTTCATGTTCCTCTAGCTTTTTTCTTCTGTGTTAGAAAAATGACAGATATTTTTCTGTGAACTAAATAATAATAGATGATAATGGGGAACCTTCAGGAAGTTAGTAAATATTTCCCTTCAGAGCTGAGGACAGGCAGAAATCAGGGCCTTGAAACATCAGCCAGACCCTGGAAACTCGCCTGATTGGGACTCAGTAAAGATATGAAAGAATAATTAGACCATAAGGGGAATTCTGTGTTCCATTCCCCAAGGACAGTGATTACTGACTTTCCATGTCATTCTTTTTTCCACTTCCTGTTTTTTCCCCCTTTGAGAACATTGTTTACTAAATGATGGAAAAGAATAGAATGGGGGCACCCAGACAGCCTGGGCCATAGGACTGACCTGAGGAACACCCCTGCTTTTTCGTTTACATCCACCAGTTCTCCCGCTCCTGCAGGCATGGACGGGGACTCTCTCTTTTCCCCTTATCTCAAGAGCCAAATGAAAGAAGTTGAGGGTTTTTCCTGTGTGTTGGTAATCTAAAGAAAAAAGAAAAGGTGTATGTATACAGATAAAGTGAAGTTGATTTGTTAATGTCCCTAAAAATAAACACAGTGAAACACTGTCAAAATAGGAAAAGACTTTTAACGTTTTCATTGTACTAGGAACTGTACACAATTAAATTGAAATATAAATTTGTAAGCCAACATTTCAGTTAAGCTGCTTATGAAAATAATTAGGCCAGTGAAGCGAGGAGCAAGCCCGCCAAGGAAATGGCGAGTTTGGTTAGAATGTTCTCTCTGCAAGTATATGTTCTCTCTATAAGAGTTGTAAAGGCATAGGTTTAGTAAACAAAACAGTTCTACACTGAAATTGAAAAGACACTGGAAAAAGACTAATTATTTTTCATGTTTATATATTTGCAGTCATAGAAATCATGAACTGGAAGGGATTTTAGTAAAACCCTTTCCTAACTGGTCACCACCAAGTTCTCCTTATGAGTTTCACTTTTTGAAAGATTCTCTTTACAATTTGAACTTAAGTAGTAATTAACTTGATTTCTCACTAAGTAGAAATATGATCCCCAAATGGGAGCACTGGATTAGCATGAAATAACTAGTGTTACCTCTTTCAGATAGTGTAATTTAAACAAAAAGCAAATAACTGTGATGTTTTGACTAATTTGTGAATCATATTATGGATAAATATGATTTCTTGGGTTTTTCTAAGAAGCAAAAATAGTGCGAGGAGACCCACTGCTACCTTTGAGGGCGACCAGTGGGTTGCCATTGTTTATTCCAGCCCACTTACTGTATGCTGGGTTCCATGGTTCAGGACTAAGACACTACAGTTTAGGACACAGTCAAGGCTAGAGTATAGATTTCTCAATGTCTAGTTTAGCACTCTTTTTGTTTAACTACACTGCTACTTAATAAACTTGTGAGGTTGGGGAGTTTTTAATGCCATTAATTCCAAGATTTTGGAAGTGTGACTCCCTTTGAAAGACCATAGACGTAGCACTGTGGTAACCCATTTTCCTCTCTGGATTTCTCATTACATTTTCTTAATATCAAATTGGCATTTTTTATTTTTAGTCTTATGTGCAGTGCTGTTATATAAGGGTTATAATTTTTACTTAGCTGATCCTTTGCAAACTTTCAAGTCATTGAATCTTCCTTATTTGAGTCTTTTAGTGTGAAAAGTGCACACCCAAACCCTTCTGTTTGATCATAGAAACAGACAAGACCTAAAAAGGCTCAGAAGATATCTCTCTTAAATGAATAATTTTGTAAATTTGCTTCTTTCTGATTTAGAAATGTAGTTAGATCTTTCTGATCCAGTTACATTTGGAACCCAAGTCTTTACTCTCTGTATCTCAAAAGAAGCTGGCAGGTAACTCAAATGCATAGTTGGGGACTTAATAAAGCATATTTTTTAATTAAGAGCACACTAACTTTAGAACTACGTCCTTTCAGAACTTTAGGGAGAATGCAGTTGGCATCAAAAAAGTGATAACAAAAAATGCCGTTACCAAGAATTAGAACAGGTGACAACAACTTAAGTAGAGTGTCAGCAGCCCTGATTCTGGTTAGCACTGCTGTAAGCTAGAAGCCAGCGTGAATGATTGGTCCATCACACATGGCAACATCATATTTTTAAACCACCTGAGCATGCAGTGAATGTGAAGAATGTGTTACCTTTGTTTTTAAAAGCCCTTTGGAGAATGTAGACCCTTCATATCATTCAAATTGCATTTGGAAAATAGAACATTTAATTGCCTGCCATTTGGATCTGCTGCTGCCAAGGAACCTATATGCTGAGGCTGCTTCAGGGGGACATTTGTGTGATCTAGTGGGTGTCTCTCTTTCAACCTATTAATTAGGAAAAGAGCAGAGGCAGATGTGATATATTAGTTGGCCCTAAGATGGATTGCTCTGAAAAATCTCATATTGGCAAGGGTGATTCAAGTTGCCAGGAATCCAAAGTTTGCTGTGTGACATCCCCAGAAGTCTGATGGGGTTTGACTGGTTTACTCCACTAAATGAAACTGCTGAGATGACTGTCTTGAGGTGATTAATAAAGTGCATAAATCTTAACTATGGGAAGAAAAGAAGATGAATTGATGCATGCACATATTGGAAATGTGATGAAACCAAATTGAAGTTACCAGGATTTGCTAATATATTACAGAAAAACAATACTGTGTTTATTGTTCTTCACTGGTCTTATTTTGTTGGTCTCAATTCAAAAATAACCGGGAAGACATGTTGGGTTTTATTTTTCATTTTTCTAGCATGGGAGACCTGAACTGACAACAAAGTAGGAAAGTAATAATGACATCATGTATATGTACCCCTGGTATTTATTATTTTTTATTTCTCTCATGTTAATGGGGTTAAAACATTTTTAAAAGATTGGTTCAACTTCCATCAGAGCTGCTATTGAATGCTGTTAGTAATCATATATGAAATTTCAGTAGTTTTTGAAGTAATTAGAACCTCAGAGCCAATAAATACTAAATGGACTCTCATCTTCAAAGTTATTTTTTCTAACTAAATAGCTGTGTTCTTATATAATTATATACTAGTCATTATGAAATTAAAAATCATTTTGAATGACTAGATGCTTTTCTTAGAAGTGTTTGTTTCTTGCTAGTTATTGTGGACTAATTGTAGTCTATGAGGGCCTCCAAAAAATCTGAAATTGCTGCCTTAGATTTCTAGTCTCCAAAGCTTTCAAACTTTAATTCCAATAGAAAAATAAAATGATGAGGAAGAGTGTGTAGGGCAATCAAAATTAGAATTTTTGTGATTTTGAAAAAATCTAACTTTTCAAAGATCAAATAGACAGCTGTGCAGGGTGATGGCATAAAAAAAGTTTTATTACCACGTGAACCTGAATTTGACCCCAACTCCACTAGGCACTGTGATCTTTGGCATGTTATTTAATTTCTCTGAGCCTCAGTCTTGACACCTGTAAAAGGGGAATGATAAATATGTATATTGCAGTATCATTTTGAGAATTAAAGATAATATCTACAAAATCTTTAGCACGGAGTCCATCATCATAGTTAATAACTAGTATTATCACTTCTTTTCACCACCATTATAATTTTATGATATAAAAATTTACTGCTCATAAGCCCACACTTGGTCTTCAGGACAGTCAATCCATGACCTCTTGTACCAAGGTTCTTTTTTCCAATGGCAAGTTTGTATCTGTCAAGAGCACGGGATTTAAATTAAACAATCCAGAAAAGCAGAAGCTTTCCATGTCATTTTCCTATCCTTAGGGGCAGCCGTCAGGTTAAGCATGGGTAGAAAGTATGACTGTTTAGGCCACATATTTATTAGGGGCTTTCCCATGAACCAGCAAGCTCTCAAGAGCCCAGGCACTCATAAATTCATGAAGGTCCACACTTTGCCAGTATCTCCCTGGGGCAACAAGGAAAACAAACGAGGTAAACAACAATCACAGAAAACCGAACCATGAAATAACAAGGAAAACCCTCGAGATGAGCCTCCTAAATGTCCCTTTCCCCTAGTCCTTTCTTTCTTTTCTCTTTATTACAAATTGATATCACGAGTTATACAGGTGAGTAAAAACTAGGCACCACATGCTTGTCAGGAGGCAGAGATGATGAATACCATGTTCAGAATTTCTTTTTAAGTCCCAGCACTATCCCAACTATTTTCATCATTAAAAGATTTTCTTTTACTCTCCCTAGCTCTTTGCTCGGACTTCTTATTTTTCATTTTGCTATTGGTTTAAAGAATATTCTTCCTTACTCAGTGTCTTGGTTCTAGGTAATAAGTTTGTTGTTTCTTACATTCCAGGCACTATATATACATATATATATGTGTGTATATATATATATATATATATTATCTTAAAACAACTTAATTTTATAGCTGAGAAAAAATTTGTAGGGCCACAGGAATAGTATATGCTAGAATAAGGCAGGAATAAGTGAGGTGCTTCAATGCACCCTTCAGGCACATGAGAGCGGGCTACCTTCCTAGATGTAGTCAACGTGATGGATACAGATTTGTGATTTCAGATGAAATTCCTATTACAGAAACCAAATTTTGATTCTAAATGTAGAATGCTGTGGTGGGCATTTGAACTGTGTTTCCTTAACCTGACTTCTCCAAACCTCCTTTACCATTCTCAATGGAGTCTCCCTTGTCCTATTAGTGCATAGGTGTTGATCAAGAGACACAAATCCAGCTACCTCTCATGCTTGTTTTCTTCCTCCCCTGATCAATCCCCTTCCTACTCAAAGCTTCATGGTCCCACCATGCTGGCTTCCCAGCTAAAGGGAGCATGGAGAACCCTGCCAGTTTATGACACATCGCCACAGCGGTAACAGAAGAAAATGTTCTCATCTCAATAGACTAAGGGAGTGGTAGTGTTAGCCTTTTTTAGCTTTATTAAGATGCTGGAAAGAAAAAGAGGTTGGAAGGATTTCAGAAGAAAGAAGGAAGAGAGATTGCTGAGAAACAGGAAACAAACCATGCTGAGAGATGAACAAGACCCAACAAAGAAACAAGCATTGCCTAACTGCGTCTCAAAGAGAAGGGCCCAACACAGCTTTTTAACATATGTTCACCCCTTCTCCCTGTCCAGGCTCAGCAAGGCACTTAGATAGCCAGCTAACTCTTCAGTCCTTCTCTAAGTATCAAAGGTTCTCACAGGGTCAGACTTTTATAATACTAATAGCTACCAATTACTGTACACCCATCATGCACCAGCTATTGGACTAAGTCCAGGACATAGAGTCTCCTATTCTGTCTGTTCAATAGCTCCATGAGATTGGTAAATTATTTTCCCCAACTTACAGAAAAGAAAACCAAGTCACACAGTTAGAAAAGGACCGATCTGGTATCGAAACTGAACCCTGTTATTTCCAAAGACCATGTCCATTTCTGCTATGCCACAAAAACTATCTGAAGCAAGACAGTTTTTCAAGCATGCTGTTGCACAATAGTGGGACTTCATTGAAGGGATGACAGTGAGGCGGGAAGACTGTTGATGCCACAGTGACCTGAGAAAATGGCATTGGTTCCTTATTTTTTAATGACAACATTCATATTTTATTAAATATAACAAAGCTTCAAGCTGCTATATGCATTATTTAGCTTTTTCTGTTTACCTATTTCTTATAAAAAAAGATTCCTATATAGTCTCCAAAGTTTGTATGATCACTATAACATAGGGACTATTGGATCTCTCACGGAAAGTTGATTTCAGACTCATGAGTACCCACTGTGCAATGTGGGTAAAATGGATTTACAAAACATTCAGAGTTAGGTAATCCAACCCAGAATTCCACCCATGGAACGCATAATCTAGGCTTTTTCTTTTGGCTATAAAAAAGGAAGGAAGGAAGGAAGGAAGGAGGGAGGGAGGGAGGGAGGGAGGGAGGGAAAGGAAGGAAGGAAGGAAGGAAGGAAGGAAGGAGGAAGGAAGGAAGGAAGGAAGGAAGGAAGGAAGGAAAGAAAAGTGGCCAAGAGCAGAAAAAAAAAGTTGAATAGGGACTCAGGAGGAGCCTGCCTGGATATAACAGAGTATACAAATGAGAGGGAACTTTGGCCGGGTAATTTGTCTGCCTGGGACCATATAGTTTCCAACAACAGATGAATTTTGATTCACTGCTTCTTTAAGATTCTCCTGTAGTCCATTTTCCAGAAAACAATGATACTGGGGGAGGGGGGAGGGGGGAAGGATTGCATTGGGAGTTATACCTGATGTAAATGACGAGTTGATGGGTGCTGGCGAGTTGATGGGTGCAGCACACCAACATAGCACAAGTATACATATGTAACAAACCTGCATGTTATGCACATGTACCCTAGAACTTAAAGTATAATAATAATAATAATAGTAAAATTCAGAGCTAAAAAAAAAAAAAAAAAAACAATGATACTGCATGTATATATGTCACCTCTGGCAATTGCAAGAGCATTTAATGAATTTCACATCATCATTTCCAGTCAGACTTGATGCTCCATTTTGTCTAGATGGAAAGAGTAAGAGGGACTATTTCAGATTCTTTGTGTATGAAGATTAATGGAGACAGGGATATATCAGGCAGTCAGAATCACTCACTTGTCAATCTGTGCAGATGTTCAAAACAGGATATTCTGATTCTTGTCCAATTCAGTGTGAAAATGTACAGAAACATATTGTTATATTGTTGGAACGGAAGTTATGAAGCCATCCCAGCCAGTTCTGCTGCAAGCCAGGTGCACACCCAAACTGTAAAAGACAAAGGGATTGGCCAATTGTTTCATCTGCCTTTAAAAAGTGCAAGAAACCTGGAGCTTTCTTCATTTTATCATTAAGGGGGGCAAAAAAGTGACCATCGGGTCTACTCATAATGAATCCAAAAGAATATTCATGGAAGGGCATTATTTAATGAGCTTGGCAGAAGGAACATTTGGCAGTCTTTAGAAGTTACCTTTATTTTACCATTTTACCCATTTTATTGTTGTGAAAGCTATGACTCAGACTCATCTTTGTTCTTTGAAAATGAGTTCACACACCTTCTAGAATGTGATACAGTTTACTTTAGGGTGCCAGAGGACTTCTACAAGCCAGAAACCATTATTTCTTCACTCTTAGTATTTTTGAATGGGAACATGCTGTAATAGGTGAAGTTTCTGAATGAAGCTCCCAGATAATGAGAATAGAACCTTACTCTTCAAGCCCAAGGTCCTCTGTTTAATCCCGTATTCATCTGCTCAATCTCCTCTATGCATACATTTGCTCTTTGAAGTCTTTGCTCATTTGTTTCCCTCCATCTGCCTAAGTTCTAGCCATGGTACAAGCCACAGTGGAAGCCCTTCCTCTTTACAGAAGCTTCATCACCAGAGCCCAGGATGGATCTCCCTTCCCTGGATTCAGCACTTGCTTGTTCTCACTCTTGTATTTAGCTTTATCTTGCAAATTAGTTCAGGAATGGCTTCATCTTATGTGCCAATTCAGATTGGGAATGGCCAATTAGAGGAGGTTTACAAGGCCACTTACAGAGTTTGTGGAAGAATGCTGCGATGGATTAGTCGTGTCTCTCTTGGGCATGGCAGCAAGGAATGGAATATTAAGGCTAAGTACTCCCTTCTAAAAGTAGCTCAGAAGTGCTTAGAAAATAAGAATCTCTTGCCTTGGGTTTTATATCTCATACATGCCTAATTGTTCTGACCTCATAGTGGAGGTTCAGATCATATTCACTGATTGATGAATATGACCAAAAGGTGCCATTAATACATGAGGAATAAGATCTAAATGAGCCTGGAAAGCAGTATCTTGGTTTTGTCAAGAAACAATATTTCTTTTAAAAGTAAAGTACCAGAGAAGTCCTATGTATTTGCCTTGGTGAGTCCTGGTCAAATATTGAAATCATGTGAAATTCCACATGCCACTATACTTAGAACTAGATTTTATTTGTGATATGTCTAGGCCCATTGGAATTTTTCTTATTTCTATATTTAATCCATGAAAGCAATTGTAAACTTCATTCTACCAATGTCTAGTTTGGGTTTAAATGATATATTAAATGAATAAAATAAAATATAAATAAATACATATGTATACATACAGCTACACACACACACACACAAACATATATGTGTGTCTCTCTCTCTATATATATATGGCTGATATAAAAATAAAATGAAAAGATTGCAGGGAACCACAGCTAATAAAAACAGTCTCTGTGATAAAAAGCCATAATTACTTTAAAACCTGTATGTCTTCCCTGTATTTCCAGTCTGAACAACTGGATGTTGTCAACTTAAGCAGCTGTATCCTGATCCCTGTCCAGTTTTACCAAATTCTGATCACATTTGAGGTTCATTCTCATTTCATAAAGAATAAGCACCACCACCACCCCCAGACCCCCTATAGTTACAGCAGTCACTGCTGAGGTTAATTGCAATTTCAACTTCAACAATTTCTTGAAGCTTAAAGCAAGATATTGTGTATTTGAAAAGCAAGAGAAATAAATTACAGGAGACCAGAAGGTAGGGTTTACACAGAAGCTACCCTTCCTTTGGACTGCAGAAGGAATAGGCAGGTGCTGGAGCTTAGCTTTCAACCAACAGCAGCCTATACAGGAGTGTTGAGAAGGAGAAAGCCTTTACCTACCTTGAGCCCCATGTCCTTGACAAAATGGCAAAAACAAGGGACTTGCACTTAGATGACCTGAGTTCAAAGTTCCTCTTAGATATTTGACCTTAGATATATGGTATAACTGCTCCAAACCCAGATTTCCCCCTCTGAAGAAAATAAAAAAGAGAAATAATCATTTTTACTTACACCATAAGGTCATGATGGTCAGATGAGAATGGAAGTGAAAGGACCTGATGAACTGTCACTGAGGCACATTAAGTTATTACCATCCAATGTCATTCAGCTCCACTTGCTTACCTTCTTCTCCAAATAATTTGCCTTAAAACAGAGATCATTAATGTCTGTCTTCAGTGGTTATTGAGCTCATTTCTGCAGAAAGCACCTGAAGGATGCGACCCCTGTCTGTAATAGTGGCTTTCTATCCCTAGCTGGGGGAAGCAGAGATAGAGTTTGAAATGACCCACTGGTAAGAACCAGAGATCTTAATGTAAAGAAAATAAATGAGCAAATTTTGGACAGGGTAAAGGACATATTAGTTTAGGACTTGGAGAAGGGCTTTTAACCATTCCTGGAATCATACTTGGTAGAGGACCTGCGTTTAACTTGACCATGACTGAGGCTACTTAGCACTCTACCAGCTAGTCTCAGCCTGGTTTAGAACTGTTCCCCACACCCACACCAAAGCAGGTTTTGAGCAACTTCTGGATTTATCTTGCAATTTAAAGGGAAGACTGGCATGTAGATGACACATTCTCACTACTTTCTGGTCTAGGGATTGTCACTTTATGCCAAATGTCAGCAAACCTATTCCTAAAATGCCTAATATCTATTAAAAGTCATCCATTCATTCAGCAAATACTGATTGTATACCTGATCTGGAGTCAGCACTGTGTTAGACGACAAGTCGGGGTGAGCCAGATGGAAACAGTCACTGCCTCACAGCCTCTGAATTCCAGGCCTCGGAGCCACTGCACACGGAAAAGCCATCGAAGGAAGGGGATCTCCTCCTCACTAGACACATGCACTGCTACAATTTCAAAGAACGCTGGGTTCTAGACTTCATGGCATCTCAGTTCTTTCCTTCTTACTACTCGTCATGTGATTGTTCTCATTTTCTAGTTCATGATCTGTAACTTTAAAGGCAAAAATGAGTTATCTAAGGATCCTTTGAATTCCAGAATAACATAATTTTTTGACTTTAGGAAAATGTTTCTCGGTTTCCGTATTTCTAAAAGAGAAATGATGATGTTTTCCTTGCTAGTACAACTAGCTGTTTCTGAAATTGAATTCCGATAACATGTGAATGAGTTTTAACAATATAAAGAGTCCATGTAAACTTAAGATTCTACTAAGACTATGATTAGGATGTCATCATTAATATGGGACAAACAAGGGCAGACTTGCCATTTCTGCTTGAGGATGCAGAAAACACTCTGGCCGTTTAAACTGAAACCATGGAGATACTTGCCCCTGTGCAGGTGGCTGACATAGCCTGCAATTATTAATAACTCTTACTTCTAGAGAACCTCCCCCACCAAAGTGCTGGAGGCCCAGTGTATATATAGTAATACAGTTGAGAAAAGTCTCAGTTGCCTAATGAGAAAATCATTACCATCTATATGTGTTCCCTGGAAGGTAGGCTCAAACCAGTTTCTCATTTCTGAAGAATGCTTTTCTCCTTCCCTTTTGCTGCTGCTTGGAGCTTGCTTTTGGAGGGTAATGTGCCATCGTTTTATTTCTCCTAAGTTTGATAGTCCAGAGTCATGGCTCTGGACTATCATGTATCATGTATGATAGTATTTAATGGCTCACTAAATACTATCAGCAACATTCAGGCCACCTTCACCATATTTCTATTAATAGAGTCTCTCTGGAGGTATCAGTGATGATAATTTTGCCCTTGATTCTATCTCACATTCAAGCTTATTCCTGCCCACATAGCACAGAGTGGTCAAGGCAGCTGATTGCAGATAAGTTCAGTACACTTTGAGTGACTGTGCTCCTCTCCAAATTGTTTGGCAACAAAATGGCATTAAGGGAATGATGTGTATTTACTGTGACACAATAACAACTGGACCAAAAAGAATATTTTGACTAAGAACAAGGACATTATGCTATCATTTACATAGGGGTTTGCTTTTGGAATTCCTTGTTCAGCTAAAGAAAATGTTATGGCTACTGGTGTTCTTTTATCTGAGCAATTGCAGTAGAACAAAGCTTAAAAGCATTTATTGGACTCCGTCTCCCAATTCCCCACCCATCACCACCACCAAAAGAACACAATTGCCAGTCCCATTTGTAAGTGGAGAGAACATGCAATAGTCAACTCTGAATCTCACTAGTGTTCTTTAGAAGGAAGTCATTTGCAGACCAAGAAACTTGCCAACATGGGGCACGGGCATCCTTGTGTTTTTGTGTGTTATCTGAACTTGGGTAACCTACTTCACCTTCTACCTCTTCAGTAAAGTGAATCCCACAGGGCCAGGCTTTTCATCTCCCATAATTTGCCCCGTAAAGAAACATTGAAATCTCAGATGCATGGGAAACAAGATTGTGCTGCATGGAAATCAGCAACAATGCATCAAATATGCATGTCCAGATTATAACATGAAAATAGACTTCTCACTCATTTCCTCTTATGCATATAAAGCACTGACAATGCACACCACAATGTCAAAACAAGGAAGTGGTGGGCATATTCACGATTTCAGTTCTGTATGTGACAGCTGTATTCCTGGCTACAGTTCAAAGTATAATTCAAATGTGGGCCAGAAATGAATGATTCAAATAAAGTTTCAAAAGATACAGCATTTGCATCACTTCTCACATAACCATGTCTTCTTAATGTTAATCACAAACATTAATGAGAATATGGTGATATCTGATCATTACCTCATATTAAAAGACACCCAGGCACACCCAAGTTTGATCTAGATTTCCATTCCAGTAAAAAGCATGGGAAGGTGTTAGGGTATTCTTTTTTTTCATGTGTACTCAATTAATAATAAAAGACTATTTTTCTGACCAGTGGAAAGTTTTTAAAACAGCAGAACTAAACACCAGCTGATTGTAATTTATATTTCAGAAAAATAATTGTTATGCTTTCTATTCTAGCAAAGGGAAAAATTGTCAGGGGTGAGCAATTGAGCTTTTTGACCACTTGGAATTCATCTTCGTTTTTGCATCAGAGACTGAAGCAAGCCCAGACCCAGATGTGCAGTTGGTTTCTGTTCAACTTCAACTCCTTTGGGGAAATTACACTGAATTGTGTAATTTTTTTCCTGAATGCCCAGATTATGTAAACACACCCATTTCATTTTTAATAGCAGAGCTAGGGAAGCCCATTGGGAGAGCATGTTAATACTTTTTTCTCTAAATTGTATTTTGGGGCAAACCTTACACAAAGAAGGATTTAGAGCCTTTTATAACCTTGAATATGACAACATCTTATATGAGCCACTTTGCAAATACACATGGCTACATATAATGGAAACAAGGCACCTTTACTTCCCTTCACTATGTACTGCCATATTGGTCTCTTTGATCATGTATGAAGCCTCAAAACAGAAAACTTGCCCTGCTTAGTTTTGCATGTTTCTTCACTGACCCTTTAATTTTAGTCATGCAAACTCTAACCCCTTCTCATATGGCTTGAGAGTGAGCTGGCTCTAGGTATGTGGCTTCCAACCTGGTTTTGAGCAGAAATGGTTATGTTCCACCAGTGAGCACTTAACAGCAGCAAATAGTCAAAGACCAATGAAACTGTCCAATCTGCACTTAACCGCAGCAGATAGACAATGGCCAATGAAAACTGGCCCATGTCCATGGTTATGGTTTGTTCTCTAGGCTTCCCAGATGCTGAAGCTTTCTTGAATCCACTTTAAACATTCACATTCAGCTAGAGAAAGGAGGACATATGGAAACAGAAGAAAAGAGAGCCGTTTTCTTAACCCTTTGTCAGTGATAAAGCACAGTGATAAAATGAGGTTAGCTTATCCATGGCACTCTTGGGCTATTCATGAGAATTGGCAAGGTAGTTGCCTTCAATAACAGTTTAGGCTCAGCCTGCAGGGCTACATGGGCTCTTGGATAAATAGGTGAACTTCATGAGATTTACTATGTGAACCAACATTAGGAGATTTTTATGAAAGTCTTAATTACTCTCACAGGTTTAAAGAGTGTTAAATCTGAGATATTTGGTCAAAAGTAAAAATGACAATTAATAAAAATTGCTTGCCACTAGAACCCAAACAAAGACTTGCTTTGAAAGCATTTGTGTTATCACTGTTTATGTTTTCCCACAATCTGGACCCTTTCTGGAGTCAATAAATACCATGTTTGCTAACAGAATGTGTGCTACCAATTAGCAGAATTCTAACCAATGCTGGGTAAATAACTGCATTGTTTGCTGTGGAAATTACCATGAAAGAGTAACCAGGATTGTCTTTCCCAGCTCTGAGAAGAATTACTCAGAGCTCTCTATCTGGGGAACGACAGCCTGATTTAGGAGAGAGGGCATGGACTATGGAATTAGATGGGCAATGTAATAACCTCAACATGTAGTCTCAGGTACCTCATCCATAAAATGGTAGTAATAATAACTATTTCATGGAGTTATTATAAGGATTAAATGAAGTCAGTATATGAAAACTATATACATGATGGACGGAAAGTATTTTTTAGGATTAATTCCTTTTGTTTCCATGATTCCTAAATAATATCATTTGAGAGTAGAATTCTGTTTTTGTTTTTTGTTTGTTTGTTTGTTTTACTCAGGAGACGTACAAATCAAACATATTACTTTTTCCTCTTTCTCCCAGACCTGTATAAACCTGTTAAAACTACATAAGGAAATAATTGCATCAAAACCAAAGTATAGTCTTCTGTTTCTAAAGATGAATAACGAGATGTTTACAGAAAACCCTTCCAGTATGCACTTAAATATGCTAGACCATAGATAAGATGACTATGATGATAAAAGATAGATGGCAGATAGATAGATAGATAGATAGAACAGTCAAGTCAAGAAGCATCCATAAATTTCTACTTCACAGAGATAACAAACACTGGAAATAGCATTTTGTGACCGAAGTTTTTGAACTTGAACTAGGCACCATGTGGGAGAGAGATGAACCAGAGTTAAGGCCTGAGTGTACTATGTAATATTCGTGTTGGCTAGTAGTGAGTGGAATAGCAGGTTGAATCAGCTATCCTTCATGAAAACCGGAAAGCTTGGAGTCCAAAGGGTGACATATAGTAGGTGAATTAGGAAAACGAAAGAAAACACAGAATGCTTGTTTGTCATAATGCCAGATGTGGAGGGTACGTGTAGTCTAATTCCTAAACTTTGTGGAAAAAAAACTGGAGAAAGAGAAACTTCAAAAACAATGCTCAAAAAGTCATGAAAGAAGCCGGGTGCAAGTGGCACACACCTGTAATCTCAGCACTTTGGGAGGCCGAAGTGATCACCTGAGGTCAGGAGTTCGAGATCAGCCTGGTCAACCCTGTCTCTACTAAAAATACAAAACTTAGCCAGGCGTGCTGTCACATGCTTGTAATCTCAGTTAATCAAGAAGTTGAGGCAGAAAACTCACTTGAACCTGGGAGGCAGAGGTTGCAGTGAGCCAAGATCACACCGCTGCACTCCGCATGGTTGACAAAGCGAGACTCTGTCTCAAAAGAAGTCAAGAAAGAAAGGTGGCAATAGAAGAAATATAGAAAAATGAAACAAATGCTACAAAACAAAGTTATAAAAACAAATCCAGATATTTCAGTCAATAAAATCAATCCAACTATTATTATCCTCTCCCATTAAAAGACAAAAGTTGTCAAACCAGATTAACCCACATATGCACAATCAGACAATATCCAGCCAAATGTTGTTTATGGGACACACAAAATGGTTGAAAGCAAAGGGTAGAAATTTTGTATTCCAACAAATAAAGAACCTTCCTTAATATAATAATATCAAAAGAGAGAATTAAAGGCAACAAGTAGTATAACTAGAGAAAAAGAAGTGTACTGTATTTTCTTCAAAGTTAACATTCTTCAGGAAACTATAATGTTGAATTTATGTGTAGTGAATCACATAGCTCCAAATATTTAAGGCAAATTAACAAAATTACAACATGTAGAGAAATGCACAATTCTAAAATATAGTAGGAAATTTTTATTTTTAGTAAGATATAGAAATCCAGAACAATGCAGTGAAGAAGGTTGGCCTTATAAGGAACACTATTCCAACAACTGGAGTGTAGTTATTTCTTTGAGGGGGATGCAGAAATTTTATAAAAATTAATCATGTTCTGGAGCATAAAGTTTCAACAAATGTTGAAGAATCTATTTTATATACACATGCACTCACATTTTTATCACAGTGCTATTTACAATAGTGAAGACATGGCATCAACCTAGGTGCCCATCAATAGTGGATTGGATAAAGAAAATGTGTTACATATATACCATGGAATACTATACATCCATTAAAAAGAATGAAATCATGTCTTTTGCAGCAACTTGGATGTAGCTAGAGGCCATTATCCTAAGCAAATTAATTCAGAAACAGAACCAAATATCACATGCTCTCACTTGCAAGCGGGAGCTAAACACTGGATACTCATGGACATAGAAATGGCTACAATGGACATTGGGGATTACTAGAGAGGAGAGAGAGGGATAGGGTCAAAGACTGAAAAATTAACTGTTGGATATATATTCACTACCTGGGTAATAAGACCATTTGTATCTCAAAACTCAGTATCACATAACACATCTATGTAACAAACCTGCACATGTACCTCCTGAATCTAAAATAAAAGTTGAAATTCCTTTTTTTAAAAAGCCATTTTTGCATATGAGTGAGTTTTATCAAGTATTCCATTCCAAAGCACATAAATTATTTTAGATAATAGAAAAAGGGATAATTTTCCCAAACTTATCTTAAACAAGGACAGTATTAACCTTGGATCCAAAACTTAACACAAGCAGTGTAAGAAAATAAAATTACACATTATTCAAATACTTGGAACATTAACAAGTAAACAGAATGTTAACAAACCATCCTAAAAATTGGTTTTTTAAATGATAGAGCTAAATTTGGGGTTATCTCTGAAAACAAAATTAGAAAACTGTTCATCATATCAACTTACTAAAGGAGAAAAACTGTGTCATCTCAATAACTATAAAACAATTCTATAAAGTTCTACAACCATTCATGATAAATTTTTAGCAAAACTATGAATAGATTGGAACTTCCTTAACCTGATAAAGTATATCTACAATAAACATATAGTAAACATCACTCTCAATGGTGAAATATTTTTAAAAGCCCCTTCAAAATTAGGAACAAAACAAGGATGCTTGCTATCACAACATAGGATAATATCAATGTAATTTTGGAAGTTCTAGCCTATAGAAACATGGAATAGAGCGTAACTTGTATACCAGGAGACATGCACAAGAATATCCATAGCAACTGTGATTTTCATAGCTGTAAACTGAAAATTACCCAATTACCCTTTGACTTAGAATAGATAAATCAATTGTGTTGTCTTTATGAAATGACTTCCTATACAGCAGGAAAGCAAATGGACCATATCTATGTGTGTGTCCACATGGATGAATACTGTGGAGCAAAAAAGCTAATCACAGAATACACATACAGTAACATTCCATTTATATGCGGTTTATATACAAAGTTTACAAATAGGAACATTTTAATGTATATTTGGAAATATATACGTATGTAAATTGTAAAGAAAAGTAAATCATTAACACAAAATACAAAATCTTGGTTACATCTGAGGAGAGCATGGGGGGGATGAAATCAGGGAAGGGCTCATATACAGTTTTCTCAATGTTAAGCTAATAATAGACACACAGGCATTTATTATTCTTAGACTCTGCACTCTACATTTTGTATTGTCTGTCATTTCATAACGTATAAAACAAAACATCATTATGAATGTGGATGGAATACACATTCTTCCTTGATATGCTGTCGTGTTTCTCTGTCAAAAAGCATCATTTCTAGAAAATTACCAAAGCCATATGCAGGAAACCTCACAGAGTAATGACTTAAGTATTTTCCTTTTGTGCTTATTTGGTCTAAGGCCAAGTTCTCCTATTTTATTTTTCTTCACATTGTTCTGTGTCCACTCTTTCACCTATAATGGAATCATAGGTTCGTGTCATGCAGCACTCTTAACTATATGCTCAACTTGGTCATTTACAAATTTCTTCCCTGGGCCACTTTCTCATCTATAAGGCAGAAAACGTAATACCTGCCCCATACTACAGGAGTGAAAATTAAACAAAATGATATCAGCCTGTAATTTAGTTAGCACCAAAGAAACGTTAACTAATAATAAGAAAAGCAATAGCTTATGTAGAGTACAGCACAATTATGGGCACAAAGTAGACACTGGATAGATCAGAGTCACTCTTAGTGTCATGGATCCAGGCCTTGCTTGTTTTACTTTTATCGTGATCTCCTGGAGACAACTGTTCCTACCTGAGGACTGTACTTGTTTCCATGATGCTATTTCCATAGGGCACATTCCTTGAGGCAGGTTCTCTAGTTTCCCATCTGTGTGCCTGTACTCACTAATACAACTCACTGTTGCTGGGGTTCAGAATGTTCACTGGATTGAATCCCCACCCCGCGTCCCGTCTTCCTTTAAGGTCATGTATTGACAGTCTGTTTCAAAATAATCCTTATCCAATGTCTCAGACTTCATCATGGGGCCACTCTGAGAGGCTCTCCTGAACCCTGAGCTGTACCCTCCTCCATCTCTTAAGCTGTTTAATCAGCTACTTTGTCCAGTCTGTTATTATGGATCCTTCTCTTTAATAAAATTCACTGGGGAAACTTATATAAAAGCTGTTATTACACAAGTCACATATGAGAGATCTTCAAAAATTATTTTTGTTTCACTCCCTGATATGCTTTGGCTGTGTCCCCATCCAAATCTCTTCTTGAATTGTTGCTCCCATAATCTCCATGTGCCATAGAAAGGATGTGGTGGGAGGTAATTTAATCATGGGAGTGGTTACCCTCATGCTGTTCTCATAATAGTGACTGAGTTCTCATGAGGGTTGATGGTTTTATAAGGGACTTTGTGCAGCACTTCTCCTTGCTACCACCGTGTGAAGAAGGACGTGTTTGCTTCCCCTTCTGCCATGATTGTAAGTTTCCTGAGGCCTCCCCAGTATGCCGAACTGTGAGCCAATTACACCTCTTTTCTTTATAAATTACCCAGTTTTAGGTATGTTTTATTAGCAGCGTGAGAACAAACTAATACAGTAAATTAGTACTAGTAGAGTGGGGTGCTGCTATGAGGATACTTGCAAATGTGGGAGCAACTTTGGAGCTGGGTAACAGGAGGAGGTTGGATCAATTTGGAGGACTCAGAAGAAGACAGGAAAATGTGCGAACACCAGGTAAATACTTGGAGAGCTCAGGAGGCAGGAAGATGCAGGAAAATTTGGGACTTCCTAGAGACTTGTTGAATGGCTTTAACCAAAATGCTAATAGTAATATGGACAATGAATTACAGGCTGAGATGGTCTCAGGTGGAGATGAGGAACTTGTTGGGAACTGGAGTAAAGGTGACTCTTGCTATGTAAATGAACTGGCAGCATTTTACATCTGGCCTAGAGATCTGTGGAACTTTGAACTTAAGAGAGATGATTTAGGGTATCTGGCAGAAGAAATTTCTAAGCAACAAAGCATTCAAGAAGAAGCAGAGCATAAAAGTTTGGAAATTTTGCAGCATGATGATGCAACAGAAAAGAAAACCCCATTTTCTGGGGATAAATTCAAGCCAGCTGCAGAAATTTGCATAAGTAACAAGGCACCAAATGTTTATCACCCAGACAATAGGTAATATGTCTCCAGGGTAAGTCAGAGACCTTCACTGCAGTCAGCCCCTCCCATCATAGGCCCCAGACCCAGAGGCGTAGGAGGGAAAAATGGTTTGGTAGGCTAGGCTCAGGGTCCCCACTGCTGTGTGCAGTCTTAAGACTTGGTACCTTGTTATCTAGCTACTCCAGCTATGGCTATAAGGGGCCAAGGTACAGCTCAGGCTGTTGTTTCAGAGGGTGTAAGCCCCAAGCCTTGGCAGCTTCTACATGGTGTTGAGCCTGTGGGTACACAGAGATCAAGAACTGAGGTTTGGGAACCTCTGCCTAGATTTCAGAGGATGTATGGAAATGCCTGGATGTCCAGGCAGAGGTTTGCTACAGGGGCAGAGACCTCATACAGAACCTCTGCTAGGGCAGTGTGGAAGGGAAATATGGGATCAGAGTCCCCACAGAGTCCCCAATGGAGCACTGCCTAGTGGTGCTATGAGTAGAGGGGCACTGTCCTACA
This sequence comes from Trachypithecus francoisi, assembly GCF_009764315.1. Classification (NCBI taxonomy): domain Eukaryota; kingdom Metazoa; phylum Chordata; class Mammalia; order Primates; family Cercopithecidae; genus Trachypithecus; species Trachypithecus francoisi. Next base: position 73,020,113 of record NW_022681472.1, on the reverse strand, counting down.
GACCCCAGAATGGTGGCTCCACTGACAGCTTGCACTGTGAGTCTGGAAAAGCCATGGGGACTCAATGCCAGCCCATGAAAGCAGCCAGGACTGTGGGCTGTACTCTGCAAAGCCACAGGGGCAGAGCTGTCCGAGGCTGTGGGAGCCACTTCTTGCATCAGTGTGGCCTGTATTTGAGACAAGGAGTCAAAGGAGATCACTTTGGAACTTTAAGGTTTAATGACTGCCCTATTGGATTTCAGACTGGCGTGAGGCCTGTAGCCCCTTTGTTTTGGCCAATTTCTCCCATTTGGAGGTTGTATTTACCCAATGCCTGTACCCCTATTGTATCTAGGAAGTAACTAGCTTGCTTTTGAGTTTACAGGCTCATAGGTAGAAGGGAATTGCCTTGTCTCAGATGAGATTTTGGACTTGAACTTTTGAGTTAATGCTGAAATGAGTTAAGACTTTGGAGTATTGTTGAAAGGATGTGTTTGTATTTTCAAATGTGAGGACATGAGATTTGGGAGGAACCGGGGTAGAATGATATGGTTTGGGAGTGTCCCCATCCAAATCTCATCTTGAATTGTAGTCCCCATAATCCCTGTGTGTCAGGGGAGGGACCTTGTCAGAGGTAATTTAATCATGGGACAGTTACCCTTATGCTATTCTCATGATAGTGAGTGAGTTATCATGAGAGCAGATGGTTTTATAAGGGGATTTTGCTCAGCACTTCTCTCTCCTGCTACCATGTGAAGAAGGACATGTTTGCTTCCCTGTCTGCCATGATTATACGTTTCCTGAGGCCTCCTCAGCCATGCTGAACTGTGAGTCACTTAAACCTCTTTCCTTTATAAATTACCCAGTGTCAGGTATGTCTTTATTGGCAGCATGAGAATAGACTAATATACCCCCTCTTAGCCTCACATTCTTTCTATACATTCAAGCAGTTTGCAGAATTCCAACAATGAATTCTGTAAGAAGAGATGTAATAACTTCCCCGTCCTCCATTTGGTTTATACTTGGAGCTCCTGTGACCCTAGTTACCCAATAATTATATATAAATGATGCAGTAACCCCTTGGACTTCTCATGGTATAAATATTTTATCTTATCTCTTCTTTATGCTTGTTTGTTCTCTGTTCATTTGCTATATATTCTTTCTCACTGCGATTTAGGATATATGTGTTGTTGTCTTTTGGATTATAAAATCAAATGCATGATCTAGAATATGGTCATAGATGTGTAGATGAGATCACTAGAAAAGATTGTCTTATGACTGTGTCATTAATATCCCCTTTAATATCCAAGCACTGAAAAGCACTAAAAGTCAGCACACAGTATGTTCTGTGACTCCCCAACTCCCCCCAAAAAAGTCTTTAAAAAATGAGGAATGTTTTCATTCAATGTGCTATGTGTACAGCAAAAGTAAAATCCAAACAAACATTTAGAAGAGAAGGCTGAAAACTCAAGACTGTCATACCCTGTGGGGAATTTACAATCTAAATATAACAAACATGTAGAGTGAGACAGGAGAAAAGAAATGGGATGGTAATGATATTGCTGTTACTAAAGTCTATTCAGGAAATGGAAATATATAGCAAGAGGAGTCAGCTACTTCTTGGGCACTGATCAAAGAAAAATACACAAACATACAGAAGGAAAGAAAGGTCATTTTATTTTATAACATTTTCCTTCTGATTCTAGATGATTATATAACTAGTCTACTCTTCCACCCCCAAGATTCTGGGGTATTTTGGCTAATGTTATTTGCAACATCCATAAACTCAGAAGAAGTTAGTATTAACGGGGATATGAAAGAACCTCCAGTTATTGTGCAAGAAACCTCAAATGCATTTAGGCAACAGACAGTTCATAGGAATTGTGAAGCAGCCCAGCCATGGTTCTATAATAGGAAGTAACAATTACCGCAGAAAACTCTAGCTTATTTTCTCCTCTTCCACCATCATTAAAAGCAATCACCTTTGGAAAATAAAATTTATTGTGGCAGACACTAAATATGTCTGCTGACCCCAGTTTGCAAGCCTAACAACTCCCATTGCACAGATTAAATATGCCTATAGTAGTGATGACTTACCCAGCCAGGGTTGCACACACTAGGTGGAGATGAGTCTTGGATCCAGATCTGTACACAAAGATGGATTCCATCTGCAACTAAGAAGTAAGGGGTGTGCAGGTGTTTTATGCAAACAATTCTTGCTAACTGAAATAAAACAAATTAGATGAGAGGAATATAGAAGTTTTGTAAACACTACCAAAGTATTGGGGTCAATAAAAGAGACTAGGCCGGGCGTGGTGGCTCAAGCCTGTAATCCCAGCACTTTGGGAGGCCGAGACGGGCGGATCACGAGGTCAGGAGATCGAGACCATCCTGGCTAACACAGTGAAACCCCGTCTCTACTAAAAAAAATACAAAAAACTAGCCGGGCGAGGTGGCGGGCGCCTGTAGTCCCAGCTACTCGGGAGGCTGAGGCAGGAGAATGGCGTAAACCCGGGAGGCGGAGCTTGCAGTGAGCTGAGATCCGGCCACTGCACTCCAGCCTGGGTGACAGAGCGAGACTCCGTCTCAAAAAAAAAAAAAAAAAAAAGAGACTAAAAACTTGATTGAATAAAACATCTGGCTTCCACCTCATTGCATCCTTGTCCATATTGATCAGCTGTAATAGAGCATGACAGAAGGTATTGATTGACTGAGGCAATTCTCAGGTATTTGGAACCTGAAAGCAGCCCTAGACTATCAAGAAGGCAATGCTCTATGGAAGCCTAAAATTAGAAAGGTTAAGCGAAAAGGGGGCCTGGGCATAAGGTGTTCAATATCTACATCAATCTGGCAGATGACTTACTTGAAGCAGAATAGGCTTCATTTTCTTCACATATAAGCTACAAATAAACATATGTTGGTTATTGTCTTATAAATACCTGTTAATAAAATGCCTGCTTAAAGTATTTGCCTAGGTTTCTATGATATTGATTTCTAAAACACTCTCAAAAACAGTGAAAGCAGGTCGAATGCACACTTCTACATTTGTTTCCTGCTTAAACACACACACACACACAGAACAAAAGCAAAGACAAATGTGAAAGGCATAAATTCACCAAGACATGGAAAATAATAGGAAAGAGGACAGTACAAAAATTTGGAGAGCTGAAAGGAAATAGATCCATGGTTAATACATTAGCAAGATAATGATATCTGAGCTAAAATAAAGAATATTATTGGAAAGTTTGAGAAACAATCAGATCCCCACATCCTTTCTTTTACTCCCTATATTCAGGAGACTGCCATGCTGACACTCGGATTGGTGGCTAAATATTTATCCTAAAGAAGGTAGAATGAGTCTCTGAGAATGGAATTCACCAGTCATATCTGAGAGCAAGGCTCCTGGAGAGACTTCCCCAGGAAGATAAAATTGATAGAATACCCGAATTATAGAGCATGTTCTTTTTTTTTTTTTTTTTTGAGACAGAGTCTAGCTTTGTTGCTTAGGCTGGAGTGCAGTGGCACAATTTCAGCTCACTGCAATCTCCACCTCCAAGGTTCAAGTGATTCTCATGCCTCAGCCTCCCAAGTAGCTGGGATTACAGGCGAGCACCACCACGCCCAGCTAATTTTGTATTTTTAGTAGAGATGGGGTTTTGCTATGTTGACCAGGCTGGTCTTGAACTCCCAACCTCAGGTGATCTGCCTGCCTTAACCTCCCAAAGTGCTGGGATTACAGGTGTGAGCCACCACGCCAGGCCCTGAATTATGGAACATGTTGAGAGAGAATTTAGACAACTAGCGTAGAGTTTGAGGCTGAGTTGGTGATAAGTATTTAGAAACCAAACAAATTAAAGAACAAGATTGTCATTGCTTCCCAGGAAAACAATAGTCATGCAGGAAAGGAATTGTGATGATAGTTTACTTCATTCTCAGCCTTGGATAGCATTTAAATAGTCAACGCTGAAGAGTAAACACTAAATATTGATATAATGAAAATTACTGTATTGAGTTGAAAGAAGAGAGTGGAAAGGAGAACATGTGTGATAGAAGTGGAGGGAGGAAAGTTAAATCCTCTGCTTTCATAGTGGGAAGTAGCAATCATTTAGAGATATGGAGAGATAATGCCAAAATAATCAGTTAACTAGGTTAGGGAGCAGAAGGAGGGATGTTAAAGGATTTCTTTCTTTCTTTTGTTTGAAATGAAGCCTTGCTCTGTTGCTCAGGCTGGAGTGCAATGGCATGATCTTGGCTCACTGCCACCTCTGCCTCCTTGATTCAAGCTATTCTTTTGCCTCAGCCTCCCAAATAGCTCGGATTACAGGTACCCGCCACCACACCCGGCTATTTTTTGTATTTTTAGTAGAGACAGTTTTTGCCATGTTGGCCAAGCTGGTCTCGAACTCCTGTCCTCAGGTGATCCACCAGCCTCAGCCTCCCAAAGTGCTGGGATTACAGGTGTGAACCACCATGCCTAGCTTTTAGGATTTCTTTATAGCAAACCTTGTAGAGAAATTTGATTCTTTTAAAGTATAGGTCTGTATGTCTTTAAATACACACACACACACACACACAGAGAGAGAGAGAGAGAGAGAGAGAGAATAGATGGGAAATGCTGGCAAACTGTATAACGTAATAAAAGTTTTCAAACTCATTAATAAAACTAAGATGGAAATATGTGCTAAAAAGCCAAATCAGTGAGAATATTTGACTGAACAGCCAGAGATGAGGAGGAACCAAGAATTTTTTTCTCCCTGTCTCATCTTTCCTAGCAAACCCACTCTGTCCACATGCTGTTGAGGTGATGCCTTCATGTTGAGCTGATGAAATGATGTACCCCAGCTTGGGAATGGTAGGAACCATGTACCTTTGGCCTTCTCAGAGCATCTTTTTTTTGAACAGGTTTTATTTATCCCCCACTCTTGGTTTTATCTCTTTAGGATAATTTTTGATCTTGCAGGTAGCAAAATTATTTTCTGAGAATCATGACATCATAAAGACTTGAGAAATTCTTGGGTGTTTATGAAGTCTAGTAACCTACCTTCTTCAAAATGAATAGGGAATATATATGCCTTTTTCTTAAAAAGGCTGAGGTGGAGGAGGGAAGAGTCAATTGCTCATGTACCCTAGTGTCTTACATTATATAATGTTTTATGGTCTTCAATATGGAGCTCTATGGGCTTTGGCTTTTTAAGTGACAAATACAAAATGTATATGTTATGTACAGCATGATATTTTGATATATGTATGCATGATAGAGTGGCTAAGTCAAGCTAACTAACATGTATTATCTCACAGTTACCAATTTTTATGGTGAGAGTGCTTAAAATATACTTTCTTAGCAATTCCCAAGGATACAATCTATTGTTATTAACTGTAGTTACTGTGCTGTACAATGGATCTCTTAGATTTGTTTCTCCTATTAAATATTTTATCATTTGACCAATATCTCCTCAACCCCTCCACCCCCTAGCCTCTGGTAACTGTTAGCTTTTTACTCTCTACTTCTATGAATTTCCATTTTTTTAATTCCACAAATAAGAGAGATCATGCAGTATTTATCTTTCTGTGACTAGCTTATTTTACTTAATGCAATGTCCTCTAGGTTCATCCACATTATTGCAAATGATAGTGTTTTCTCCTTTTTTAAAGATGAATAGGATTGCATTGTGTATATATACCACATTTTCTTTATTCGTTCCTCACTGACCAACACTTGGTTTGATTCCATATCTTGCCTTTTGTGAATAATGCTGCAATGAACATGGGAGTGCAAATATCTCTTCAACATACTGATTTAATATCCTTTGAATATATGCCCAGAAGTGGAATTGCCAGATTATATGATAATTCTACTTTATATTTTAAGGAAGTTCCATACTGTTTTTCATACTGGCTATACTAATTTACATCCCAGCAACAGTGTGCAAGGGTTTTCCTTGCTCTACATTCTCACCAATATTTATCTTTTGTCTTTTTAATAATAGCCATTCTAACAGACATGAGGTGTGATATGGTTTGGCTTCATGTCCCCACCCAAATTTCATCTTGAATTGTAATCCTCGTGTGTCAAGGAGAGACCTGATGGGAAGTGATTGGATCATTGGGCAGTTTACCCCATACTGTTCTCGTGATAGTGAGTGAGTTCTCACAAGATCTGATGGCTTTATAAGGGGCTCTTTTCCCTTCACTCACCACTCTGTCTTGCCTGCCACCATGTAAGACATGCCTCTTTCCCCTCTGCCATGATTGTAAGTTCCTTGAGGCCTTCTCAGCCCTTTGGAATTGTGAGTCAATTAAACCTCCTTTCTTTTTTTTTTTTTTTTTTTTTGAGACGGAGTCTCACTGTGTCTCCCAGACTGGAGTGCAGTGGCGCGATCTCGGCTCACTGCAGGCTCCACCTCCCGAGTTCACGCCATTCTCCTGCCTCAGCCTCCCGAGTAGCTGGGACTACAGGTGCCTGCCACCATGCCTGGCTAATTTTTTGTATTTTTAGTAGAGACGGGGTTTCACCGTGTTAGCCAGGATGGTCTCGATCTCCTGACCTTGTGATCCACCTGCCTTGGCCTCCCAAAGTGCTGGGATTACAGGCGTGAGCCACCACACCCAGCCAAACCTCCTTTCTTTATAAATTACCCAGTCTCAGGTATGTCTTTATAGCAGTGTGAAAATGGACTAATAAAAGGTGGTATTCATGTACTTTATTGTCTTATATTGCATGATGTCATACAGTCTTGGATATGCAGCCCTATGGTTCTTAACCTTTTTTTCAATCATGTGATTTTTAATGTCATTAAACCTGTAAACCTTCTCTTCAGAAAAAATCCTATATACAAATTCTACATATACTTTAAGAGAATCACAAGTTCTCTTGATGCCCATTCATGGACCACTTAAGTATCCATGAGTCTATTATAACTCTGATCCGTATTATTTATCATACTAGATTCTAAATTAGTGTTGAAATAAATGACCAAATGATCCAAAGAGAAGGAATCTACTTCCAACTGATTTATTTGGTGAAATCAAGAAGGACGCATAGCCAATACACTATTTTATCTTACATCTTTGATATTCCTCTTGGAATAAGGGTAACTCATTCTGGATCACTTTCCTTTCTTGCATTTTGGATTGTGTCTGTCCTTGTATTCACCTCTATTCATCCTGAAGCCATACATAAAGAATGTCTTCTCTACTGTTCAAACTTCTAAATTTCCATCCTCAACTTGTAAAAAAAACACCCTCAACAATATGTCTTGCCATTCTAAAATAAATAAAGAAAGAAATAATGCTATATTATGCCTCATTTGTTCTACATATTCAAGACTGCCATATGGCTTCAATGGATGTCAAGTGAAAATATATCTAATATCTCATAAAACCTACATAAAGATGTCAAATGCCCATAATTAAAGATGAATCCTCTTTGAGATATTGCTTTACCGATTAGCCACCTGGAGCTGTCTGACCAAGTCCTAATCAATTAGCCAGTTGTGGGTGTTTTGAAGATGTACAAGTCCTAAGGAGAGTTGGGAATACTTAGTAAGCTTAGTAGCAATGATAGTGCTAAGATAACTGAATTCAGGATGTTCTCATTATGAAAATGCCTCATTGCAGTGCAGTTCCACTCCCTCAGGAAATCACCATTGGAAGTACCTGAGCAACATTACCTGAGCCCTGCCCTTCGCAGGATAAGAGAACTCGCAGTGACCATGTAAGGAGCAACAGAGTAGGTAGAGGTCATGAGAAGGTGCTTGATGAATTCATCTTGCTCTCTCAGTGATCTCTTCCTTTCTATAAAGGACAATCATGTCTCAGTTTAGGTTCTCTGCTTGCTATGCTGTCACGTCCACAAAATGTCATTGTCACTCCCTTGTCCATCAATTCTCCAGCCAGGTAGGAGCCACTGAGGGATATGTAACCTTTGCTGTGCCTTGCCTCTGGGATCATGGGTAAGACAATGCAGATGCCTGGTCCCATTCCCAGAGACTTACATCCTCGTTCTAGCACATTTACTCCATGTTCTGTTTTCCCCTGGCATTTCACCTTCACCCATTTCACTCTTGTGCATATGGCAGCAATATTACTTTTCTCTCTAGTGGTTTTCCCAGCCAGCTTTAGAGAGCAGTCAGCTCTGAGTATCCCAAAGACTCTGGAACAGTTTACCAGGGCTTGCAGAATGTTTTCTATAAAAACAATTTTGTCTTCCCTTTTTGGCTTTAAAATCAAAAACACTACTCCAGTACATGATTATTCATGTCATTAAAGTGGAATATGAGAACATTCTTTAGTGCGAAAAATTTTGTAAAAGATGGCTAGCAGTCCAGGATTTGAGAATATCCTTTAGTGGGACTTGGGGAAGGACGGAGAGAGGTGGAGGAGGATGTATGAGTATTTGTACTTCATAAACACATCAGAGGGTAGTAAAGATGCCAATACAACAAAAGCTACAGGGATGTAGATTTTGCCTTATCTTTAAAGATCTTTAAAGATAAGGAACAATTTGCCTTATCTTTAGAGAGTTAACTAGAAGATTGTGTTGATGCTTGCAAGTGTTCTTAAGAAAAAGAGTAAGAAAGTTGGACATGAGACCAAAAATAAACCTAAAACTTATGTTTAGAAACAACAGAATGTTGTACTATTTCAATTGCAATGGAATACAACCATGCTTTCACGAAGTAAAGGAGGTCTCAAATTGCATGATGAAAACCATCATCCCATGGCTAAGAAGAGGAGTGTTGGGTGCATTTGCAGTTTGTGGAAGCTTTTTAAGGACTGTTTATGTGTTTACTGTCAGCACCTTGACTGAGACTACCGTTTCCATCTCCACTGCCTGACCGCAGGGCCAATTGCTGTCCACATCACTAGTGCTGCCTATATGTGAACAAGAGTGATTATTCAGCATCTTCTGGGCACTTACATATACAATTCTTCCATTGGATTTTTACATAGGCTCCTCTCATGTTTGTTGGAGTCTTTCTTCTGTAATTGCTCTGCCTTCGCCATGGAATTCTTAATGTTCTAGAAGCTAGCAGCAATGTCTTTTTTTTTTTTTTTTTCATTTTTTTTATTCCCCATCTTTCAGTGACATTTAGGGCAGTAGTGTGAGTAAAAAGCCAGCCTGTAAATGTAGATATTGACTCACTAATAGATTTTTTTCTGGGGTACGTGTATCTGTGCCTCTAAACCGATATCTGTTATTTAACTTCAGTAAAACGTGTGTCTGAAGAGTTTCACATTTCCCAATATCCAATACTTAAAACAATGCCAGACCCCTAAAAGCACCTGGTTTTCTTGTTCTAGTTTTGTTCTACTACATGTGACAGTGAAAAATCTCATCTTTCTATACCCTCTGTTATTGTTTTTATGTGTCCACACATAAAGATTAAAATGAACATTTATTTGAATACTTCACTTTTGTGAGGTTCTAGTCTTAAAACTTTACAACTTTTATTTTAACTGTCACCTAAAGGAAGTAGAGACATTTTGCAAACAGGAAAACTAAGAAAGGGTATTTCACCTGAACTGCTTAAAAATGTCAAAAAACATAGATGGAGAGAGAATAAGAGATAAAACAAGGATGGCAGACACTGATGGCTGTTGAAGCTGGGCAATGGGCAGTGTGGGTTCATGGTACTATTCTAATTTTGTATATGTTTGGAAGTGTCTATAAAGCAAAAGTTTTAAAATGATAAAAATAAAACTAATGAATTAAAGAAAACTTTTCAGAAGAAATAAACCTCTTCTGTGCCTAATCTTGGGTTAAAGTTATTTGAGTGCCTCCCCCTAGTATAGAAAATACTCATAACAACTGAGCTCTATTCTAGAAGCCTATTAAAACCTTGGGTAGCATGTTTCCAACGATTATTACCTACCATGGCCCTAAAGTCTTCAGATCTCCCTTACTTTTCCTCCTGAGTATTCCACAGAAGCCTATTTTGTACCCCAGGAAGACACAAGGGGATGTCATTTCAAATGCTGTAAAATAACCTTTGTGTTCTGTTCGGTTGTGATTATGTGTGCATTTTTCCAGTAAATTTTTTTCATTGTAAACTGCTTGTTTTCTATGCTGTCTGTGCCACCACCTCATTTTCTTGTTGTTAACTGAAGAATTGCTCGCCTTTATTTAGACTTCAGATGGGCATCTGCTTTATACTGTTCCATCTGTTCTGCATTGTAGTTTCTTTGTAATACATTAGGTGCAGGGTAACATTTAAAGAGACAGTCAAGTTAGCGTGGTCCTTGAGCTTTCTATCCCTTATGGGGAAGTTTCCTTGACCGTTAACAGAAATGTAAATGGTGCTCTGTTTCCATGCCGAAATCACTTTGTATTTGAAAATTTGTGAAATCGTTTCTCTTTTAATCTTGTTTTCTTGCCCTTGGTGTCATGTCAAAACTAAGTGACTTGGTCTCCCCGGACAGACTGTGAAAAGTCAAACACCTCCACGCTAAAATAACTGGTATATAGTGGGTTGAACATTGAAAAGTTCCTATGGATTCACCTCCTCCCTTTGAGACTAGTAGTGAGTGGCTGTTGATCAGATGAAGGACAGTTCCAGCCTGTGACTTCTGAGTCAGCACACTGGGATTCAAATCCTGCCTCTGTCTGTATTCACTGAACTTTATATCCTCCAGATTTGTTCATGTTGTTGCAAATGACAGGAGTGCACTATTTTTAAGGCTGAGTAGTATTCTATTATGTATATATACCACATTCTCTTTATCCATTTATCTATTGTTGGATACTTAGGTTGATTCCCTATCTTGACTATTGGAGAAAAAAAGAAAAAAAGATGTCAATTTAGAAAACAAAAGAAATTACAAATCCTACCTCTGCTACTAGACTCTACCAGGTTCAGCTCTGTGCTCCATAAAATGGCAGGAATAATACCTGCTTTGCAGTATTGTTGTAAAGACATCCTTTGAAAAGGTTCCAGAATAGGACTTGCCACCTATTTCAAAAACTTTATAAATGGTCAGTAGCTATCATTACTATGAACTCTGCCAGTCACTGAAAGCATAGGAAAGTACAAAAAAAAAAAAAATCATGTGTTTTCTTGGTTGCCAAATTAAGTTGAAACCAATTTTCACATTAACAGCAGGCATTTGCTAACTTAGAAAACACAGCTACCAACGATGTTCCAAAAGATGGTCTTTGAGTCTGACGATCATTTAATGTGTCATATCCACTTTGGGTGGAAACTTTTGCTGAAATGTGAGAGTCTTGTTGAATTTAATTTTTCCTTTCTTGTCTCCCCGAGTGTCATTATGTGTATCCTCAGAGGTAGAAGTTTTCTGACTGGGGCTTGCTTAGGACAGAAATTTCATGCTTTGATTTTGCTTTGTGTTTGAGGTTAGCAATTAAGAATTCAGGAGAAGAATTGTTGGATGCTCGTCACCTTACTTCTGTTGTCTGTAAAATTGAAAATGACAAAGTACAGCAGTGCTAATAAGTGGTACTGTGTCTAGTTGAGCTAAAAAATAATAATAATTCGCTACTTCTGAGGAAATTGGAGCCTTTGATGAAAACAGCTTTTCGACAAATGAAAAATTTTAAGACTAAAATTTTATTGTAACATCTGTATTCACTCATTTACACTTTTAACAAACATTTGTTGAGCATCTTCCCTTGGCCAGGCGCTTTGTTAGAGACTGGAATACTAAAATGAGTAAGACTGTTGTAAAAGGAAAGAGAAGTCTCAATTTAATTCTATAATTTGATAAGAGTTTCAGAAAGGGGCTAATTGCAAATGTAGAGACTGGATTTAGGTGAAGTCACAAAAGATGGTGTAGTACCTCAAGGGTCACAACAGCAGGGAGCTGTTACCACTCGTTGGTCTAACTAAACGAAGGGAAGAGGTGTGTCATTAAACCTGGAGAGAAACCAATATGAAGAAAGTCGCCTCTGGGAGATGCAGGCAACACACGATATTCTGCCAAAGAGGTGACCAAAGAGGATAGACTCCAATGTCACTCTTCTCCTGCCTTCTGAAACTCCTGCTGGTACTGCCCATCGGCAAATCCCCACTGGGAAGTAGAAGGAAAGGGTAATCATTAGTACATTTCACAGAGGTCAAGCCTCCAGGGCATGGAGCAAGGTGGAAAAGCTGGGGAAGGGAACTGGAAAGAGCAAAGGGAAGAATCCAGCACAACTGGGAACTCCCTCAGGGTACTCTATACTCGGTGCAATGGTAGAAGACTGACACACAAGCAGATACCTTTTAATAATCAATAATAATTAACATACTGATATTTACAAAATAATATAAGAGCCCAGATAATAAAGCTACTAGCTTCAGTATTAGAGGGCTTTTATTCTGCATCTCAAAAGATGAGTATGAGTTTTTCTGCTGATGGGAGAAGAAGGAAGAATATCATAAGGGACCAAAAAAAGGCATATACATAAATCACATAAATATATAAAGCTTATTTAGAAGTCATCAGCATGACCAGAGCATAAGGTATATGGGACACAGGTATATGGGTTTGGGATTTTGTGAGACTTTGTTTTGATTGTTGGAGAATATTACCCAGAACCACCACAACATATTTAATAAGCAAGTATAAGATACCTCTAACCTGCCAGCTTCCTGAGAGGAGACATCCGTTTTGACCACTACTGTGCGTGCAGTACCTAGAGTAACATTTGGCATATGTTAGGAGGCCAATAGCTACTTGGAAAATAGATGAACTGGCAAACAAAAGAACTCCTCTATCTGAACATAAGTCCCATGTATTTATTTTAATGTATTAACATTAAACTTGAAATGTACTAACAAACAGTACTACTTTGATTCTTCCTTTTTTGTTCTAGAAATAAGCATGTCTAAAGAACAGTGGTTTTGTGAGACAGGCACAAAGTGGGGAGTAAGGACATCTCTTCTTCACTGGAAACATCATTTAGCCTTCTGTTTCTCAGCTATCCTCGTACAGTAAAATTGTGCTCTCTCCCTCAGCTATCTCCTGAGGTAATCATGAAGATCAAATGAGATCAAAGGGACCTTGACAGGTAAAAAGTGCTGGACAGATAGGATGCAGAGATGCCTCCTCCTCCTGCAACAATAGAAACTGAGAGGGGCCACATAAGCACATTTTTCAAATGATTAAATTGTGTTCCACTAAACCAGGGTTTCTCAATCTCGTCACTGTGCGCACTTAGGGTGAGAGACTTCTCTGTTATGAAGACCTGTCCTGTGCACTGTAGGATGTCTTACAGCATCCCTAGCCTCCACCCACAAGATGCCATTGGCACTACCACCACTGCCATTCCCAGTTGTGACAAGCAAACATGTCCCCAGGCACTACCACATGTCCCTCGGAGGGTAAAATTGTCAAACCACTACATTAAGCATTCTTTTTCAATCTTAACCATTCTATGGAAATCTTTCTAGAATATGTTGGTCACATTTCTGGGACATGGGTTCCTGGAGTGTTAAGCTAGAATACTGGCTGTAACAATTATAACATCTTTAAGACGTGTTAGAATGATTTGCCTACATCTCTAGTCCACCATGCTTCTGTAGGTCTTGTCTCTGTGTTTCATGGTTTCTGTTTTCGCTCTCACTCACCCTGTATGGCTGATAGCTGTCATTTCCCTAAAAGTATCAAAGTGTACTAATTTGCTATTTCTAGTCTGCTGAGGATTTTTAAAGTGATCAGCCAGCTTTTCATAGAACACATCTAAAATGAGAATCCACAGTCCCTGAGTTTGGGCCTGGGTGGGCAGGAGCCTGGCAGATGAGCTTGGTTTACTTGAGTCAAGCAGAGGCCTTCTCATTTCTCATTTCTCAATTCTCAACTCCTTTCCTCTTAGAGGCTTCTGCCAGGCAAGGCTGGTATCACTGTGATTACTATTAATGTCACTTTATGATGTTACCTATATCAACTTTCCCATATCCTCAATTTAGAGTAAGGGAGGGATGGAACGTCTGATAATAGTTCAAACATTCACATCATTTGTAAACAGACCTTTCAGGGAGTAATTAGTCTTATTTTGCCACCATCCTTTTACTCCTGCTGCCATTTAGAAATCATATGGGGGGCGGTAATAGATCATGTATATGATCTATGAGACTACACAGAGCCTGGTATAATCCAGGCCAATAAGATATTCTTTGATATGTTAAGTAAAATTCAATGTATTAGCACCTAACATAGTGGCATGGTGCCAGGCACATAGTAGGCACTCAAATAATAACAATAATTGTGAAAGAAACATATGAATGAATGACAGAAATATAGTCAGATTGTCACCAATATGAATAAACTCATGTAAGGTGTGGCAAGCCACAGATAAGGACTTCAAAAATCCAGATGAGGAAAGTGGTTTATAATGAAAGCACAGGCTAATCTTTCATGTTACAGATAGAGAAATGTAATAGTCTCAAAGGGAGGGAAAATGAAATGACTAAACTTCAGCCCATTTCCTGTTCTGCTGCAGTTCTCTTTTAAGTTCATAGATTGGGAATGGCCCAGTACATTCCAGCTCTTAGCACATATTCACCTCCTTTTATTTTCTCCATTGCAAATGCTTGTGCCTTTCAATGGACAGAAAGAAAGGTCAAGACTCTCAGCATCTGCCTGACACCGGTGGATAGAATCTCCGGTATCACTAATGGTCTGCTTAACCAGGTTGTTAGGCTATTTCTGTCTGCCGTAGCAAGGAATATTCCCTCATGCCAGAATAAAGCAACCTGTAGTGGAACGCTTACCTGAATGGTGAGCAAGGTCAGGAGAAAGCATTTTATTTAAAAATGGCTCTGTACATAATAAAAAAGGGATCAGTGTCTAATATGACTCTGAACTTCAGGAGAAGAACAGCATTTGATTTGCTGCATTTTTTCAAGGTCATGACTGGTCTTGACAGTCCCTATTGGTGACAGACTTCCAGATGGTGATTCTGGACCAGCCAGGCCTTCCCCTGGAGAAAGGAGGCTAAGACTGATCAGTTTCCACCACCCAGCAGTATGAAGCCTGAGACCATCTTGGTAGCAGATGATCCTCAGAGCTGGGCCCAGAATGCAGGCTAACCTGTGAGTGTCCCCTGAATTGAATGAACCAGGGATGCTGTAAGTTGTACATGCGGATTCCGTATGGTCATTTCAGGGAGGAGTTCTGTTGAAGAGAAATCAAGGCAATCTGACCTGACCAGAGTCAAGAAAATAGCCAGTCCCTAAAGATAAAGAAATTCTTAGAACACAGTAACCCTCTAATGGTATTTTCAAAAAGGCAACATTAGTCGCAAAAGATCTCTGTGTATCTCTTGGATTCTGCCATCTCAACATTTCAGAGAGGTCACTGGTTAATTGGGCTGGGTTAATGGTTCTTTTTTATTATGGTAACTTTTAACCACCTTTCTGGCAGAAGGTGTCTGATTAAATCATGGATAGCTGTGGGTGAAAGATATCACTTCTCTGGCATTTAGTTCTCCTTCAAACAGAGCAAGAATGACAAGGAGTGACTTTGGAACATGGTGGGTATTTAGCTTTGTTTTGTCTACATTCATAACAGAGAGCAGCCATCAGTGGTTCTGAATGTCTTTTTTAATTGGATGCCTACATTGTCTGGGATGCCTACAATGTCTTGAGGCCAGTGTGTTTGCAGCATGAGCAAGCAGTAGAGTGTTATAAGATGACTTGGGTTCAAGTAGAGCTCACGATTAGTAACCTAGTAGGAAACGAGGGATGCAGAAGTTTAGCAAAAGCAGGAGTGTTACAGCTGCTAAATTCTGGACTGAATTCTTACAATCTGCTTGAATCCAAAGTATCCTAAAAGACTCTATGAACCAAGAATTCCGTAGCTAAAAAGAATGTGTGTGTGTGTGTGTCTTATGCAGATATATTACATTAAGAAGGTCCTGCTCCCCATTTTATAATCATTTATCAAGTACTGCTAGGAGCTGGCCACTTACATATATGTGATTTAAGAGAGTTTTTTTACACTCTTTTAAGATTCGAATCATTATCTTTACTTTAAAGATGATAAAATGGGAACCTCTTCCCCATTAGTACTTTACGCATTTTGGACTGAAACTTGACCTATACTGAGGCTTTATTTGGGAGTGGCAGAACTAAAATTGGAGAATGGTTTTTCTGATTCTCTTTTGTTCATTTTATCCTAAAGTTCTTCTTATATTTTATAGGTTAAATTAATTTTTGAGGGGTAGCCTGGGAAACTAAATACCAGGAATAACACTGCTTCAGTGAAGAAATATGTTCTCACAGCAGTGTGAAAAGGAGTCATTAAAATATAACCCATTTGTAACTTGTAGGCTAACCACATGTATTTACACTAGTTATAAAGAATGAGCTCTGTATGTAATAAGTAAATATATGTGCACATATCTATGTATATAGTTTATTTTTGTACTATTTATCCACTATACCCAGAAAAATTTTGTGAAAGAATAAATATTGGAATGTTAATAGCAGCTGTCTCCAGAAGAATTCAGGGTAACTTTATTTTTTGTTGTTCTTGTTCATCTAAATTTGGAGGGAATGGAGCATAAGTTATGTTCTTTTAGAAAGACAAGAAATAAAGGATAAGGTCCACACCTGGCTCTTTTTAGATTCAGAGATGTATTTGATTTTTCCCTCCTTCTGTAGTCTGCCTCCGTGATCTGTATTGGTTTCATCACAGTGATGCAGCTTAAGCTATGGATTTGAAGGTGCTTCTGTGAGCTTATTAATTTAAAGTCTGTGCAGGTATCAGGATTCCAAGGCATCGACTCAACTGAATCAGACCACATCATGATAATTAGGATTGAGGGAACATTTGGGAAAGGCAATGGGGAAAGAAATAAGGGAAACCAAATGTAAGGAATAGAAATGCCTGATCTGTAAGACCCTCAAGCAGGAGGCATTGGTGTTAGGGAGAGGGTGAGCAAGTAGAGAGGTGAAATCAATGTGAGAGAGGAACAAAGGGCAAATTTCAGAGCATGAGAGGGCCCAGAGAAAGATGGAAAGTCACAGGCCAAGGAGACCAAGGAGGGACAAGTCCTGAACTGAATGGTGGAAAGCTGGAGGAACAGCACGGCCGTGCAGTGGGCCCCAGAGTGTTAGAAAGGCCTGTCATGTGGTGTGGCCATATAGGAAGCAGAAGGACTCTCATGACTCATTTGTCATGGGAAGAAATGGGGTGAGGAAGAGGGAAGTTTGTGTGGGAGGAAGGAGTGAGGCCCCAGGACAGAGGGAATGGAAACAATTTAGATGCGTATTATTAATTATTATCTCCAAAAAGCCTGGTGTGGTGAGATGGATGATGACACGGGAGACATGACTTAAGATCACTTCCAGCATAGCTCGTTGTGTCTTTCTATGCGGCATGAATCAAAATCTCTGGAACCTTCTCTTTTCCAGCAAGGATGCTGCAGCACTGATAAAGGCTATTGGGAAGATTAAGTGTTACATCACTGCCGTTTTTGCAACTGTTCTTCACCCTCCTGTCAACCCCCGGCTGAAAGACCCCAGGGTGGAAATGTTCACTGCAGCCTAATACTTGACAGATAGGGAATTGACTCTAGAATGGTTTTTCAAAACTTAAGTTATATTCTGAAATAAGTGGTTAATGGACCCATTCCCATCACCCTCCCCTACGTCTTTCATCTTTTGTGCACAACAGATGTGGCCAATTTTCACATGGCTGAAATCTGCTTTGCTTGGAGGAGCCTATGGTTTAAGTATTATTATTGTTATGGTGGTGGTTGCTAGTGTCATTTAGAGTTCACCCGTGTCTAAAAAGTGTTGGAGACAATTTTCTTGGATACAATAGACCCTTTCAACAAGAGTGAAATGTAAGAACTTTTTAACAGAAGAGATAGTTATAAACTGCAAGCCCAAGTGTTACATTTCTCATTCTGGGCATTTTCTTCCTGGTGCTTAGCAGGCACTCAGTAAATACGTTGGAATTAAGAATAAGTGGGTTTTGATTTCACGGAAATCACCTCTGTGTTGCCTTTCAATGTTATATCCATTGATAAGATTGTCTTTCTTTTCTGGGACCTGACCTTGGTTAAACGATAGTTTACTTGGTTAACTCACATTTACGTAACTAACTGAACACACGCTAAACTTCAGAGATCGTACTGAGCACGGAAAATGCACCACTCTGACATGCCCTCATCTTAACAGCGGCACCATCAGGAACACAGTTTCCTAAAATGCCTGCCATTGTCAGCATTGATACTAAAGACACACTGATGGCCTGCTGTTTACAAGGCAGCTCACTAGGCCCTGAGATACAAAGAGTTTATAATATATCCTCATAAATAAAAAAAGGTAGGACATTCTATTTAAACATAACAGTACATAGCACACATTATAGTTTAAGATAGTTTACTGTAGATAATTTATTTAATCATGGTACAGAAGTTGTACAGAATATGTATTGCCACTATTCCCATTTTGGTAGTAAGAAACCCAAATTCTACAACTCAGAACTTAAGAACATACTTACTCTAGCGTTTCACCTTCATGCAAAGAGAGAGCTAATAGTACACTGCCTTTCTGCAAGTTTCTCATTGAAATACCAGCCATACCTACTCTACTTAGTTAGTTTTGCTAGACACAAAGATTGCATACATTGGATGTGTGTGATCTCTAGCTGGCTCCTGAAGAAATATCCAGACAGTGTTCCATCTCTCACTAAAGCAACCACATTGGCAGAGACATTCTCCTACCTCTTTAAGGGGCTTCAGGTATCCCCAACCAATGCTGTCTGTGATGGACCCTGGCTCAGCTCAGATTCTCTCTACATGGGCTCCCTCACCACTTCTCAGCAATGGTACCACACTCCACTTATCTCACTGCCATACTCAGCAGGAATGCCCACAGGCCTGGGACTGCTGCTAGGACTGGCAGAGAAGCCAGGTTCTTACAAAGGATAAAAGGTCGGACTTGCCTTATCCCCCACGGTCGACTTACATTTCAGTTCTTTGGAGAGAGGACAGACTGCTTGGGCCACCAGTGAGCTCCCAGCGCCTTCTACATTCACTGCCCATAATAGGCAGTAAATCTGTGTTTGGTAAATGAAAGGTAGGGAAGACAGGAAAGAGTGGGAGAAGGAGATAAAGTGGGAGAAAGAGAAAGAGGGAAGGAAAAGAGGGAATGAGAGAGAGAAAGAAGGGAGGGAGAAAGAAAGAGAAATGGGAAAAGTAAGAGGAGAAAAAAAGAAGGGAGCAAGAAAATGAAACAAGCAAACAAAGGCAGCTAGCAGGAAGTGCTGAGCTGGGTGCGGAGCAGAGATGACTGCTAGTCAAGATAAGAGAGCACTACCACAACGGGAGAAAGATGATAAGGTGCTTCTCCTGGCTCCGCCAATGACAAGCTGTGGGACCTCGGACAAGTCACTCATCCTTTCTGGACCACAGAGTAAGACCTCATTTGTAACACGAGGGATCAGACCAGATCTTTGGACAGACCCTTCTCTACATGAGCATCCCTGTCTCCATCCTGGTCCTCCAAGCATTAGCAAAAGCTACCTTGCATTCAGCACTCTGGCCCAGACCCGCTGCATTTTCCCCAGCCTTCATTTCTTATCAGGCATAGAAGTACTCTAAATGAACATAAGGAAGAAAACACAACGACAGTTTTCATAGGAGCTAAACTGCAGAACACAGAAAGGATTCTAGAAGGACAAATCTTATTTCATTTAGCTTCTTCTTAAAGCTAAGATACCTGCAAATGCAAACCTTAGGTTCTGCCCTCTGCAGCACCCAGGCAGAGCCTGACTAGGAAACCTCAGCTAGGAGAATGTAAAAGGAAATGTACATATTTATAATTGAAGTATCTTTCCCCTTGGGTATTTCTTTTTTTAATGAAAATATAGTCAACTGAATATTTTGATTCCCCAAGGAAGACTCCTCAGCTGTCGATTACGCTGAGCACACGGGAACAGCTCTAACAGAAGATGACACCCGCTCTTGGCTAATGATCACCTTGCTTGGTATCAGTGAGAGACAAGGTCTTTGAGGCTGGCCCCCTTTCAGCTGTGAATTAGGTATTAGGTACAGAGTACAGCTAAAACCATTTTGTGCGAGCCTACAAACCAAATGGTTGCTGGATCCAATTTTGTACAGGTATATCAAATAAATTTAATTTTCCCATTGAAGGTGCTTGCTTTTAATTCTGGGGCCAGCAATGCAGAACAGTTTTGCAGATGAAATTTCTATTCCAAGAAAGAAGTAGTCAGGGATAGAACTTCTAAAGCACGTGTAACCAAAAAGCAAAAGGTTTACAGTGCACACAGCAAAGGTGGGGGCGTAAAAAGATCTAGTGAGCACCAGACGGTCTAGAAAACTTCAGGTGCAAGATTACCTTTGTCACCTCATTTCAAACCAGATAATCACCTTATTTATAACCAAAGCAGGGTGGGCTTTGATGCCCTGATTGCAGCAGCAGGATTCTGCTATCATTTGAGATGCCTGGTGCTTCTCTATATTATGTGTGGACTGAAGCTTGGCTGCCCAGTTCTACAACCACCACTAGAAAATGTACCTGAATAAGGTTTAATTCTAAGACTAAACTCAAGGGTTCTTAGTAATAATCATAGATCACTTCCCTCAAAAAGCCTTTCCTGATTTCTGCCCCTCACCCACTACCACTTGACCACTCCTCCTGTTTCTCACTCACGACCCCCTATGCACATATCTATGACCACAACTATATGAAGAGCTAGTGTTGTCTCAGGATTAAGCTGTGCAACCTTGGGCAAGTTACCTCTGTGCATCTTGGTTTTTGCATTTTAAATGACAGTAATAATAGGGTGGTGAGGAGTGGGTATGAAGGACTTAGAACACTATAGAACAAGGTAAGTAGTAAATATGGCAGGCCTGTGTAGGACAGACTCTCTTTGACTCCCTAGGATTTACCCCAGCACCTAGCATGTTTCACAGCTTAGAGGAAAACAACATTTATTGACTGACTTTTGATCTCCATTTTTTTGGTGAGACATGGTGGCTCACGCCTGTAATCCCAGCACTTTGGGAGGCTGAAGTAGGCGGATTACTTGAGGCTAGGAATTCAATATCAGCCTGGACAACATGGCAAAAAATACTAAAAGTTTTTTTAAAAAGTAAAAGAAATTAGCCAGACATGGTGGCAGGAACCTGTGGTCCCAGTTACTCGGAAGGCTGAATCACTTGAACATATGAGGTGGAGGTTGCAGTGAGACAAGATTGCTCTCCAGCCTTGGTGATGGAGCGAGACCTTGCCTCAAAAAAAAAAAAATCCATTTTTGCCTTCCTGGCATTTTATACTTTAATCTTTTGGGTATTTGGGGGTATTCACCACAATTAACAAGTTTAGATTGCTCCTATTTGAGTGTCCATGCTGCATGCCAAATACTCTTTCAGGTACTTTGTATAAAGTATTCTATTTCATTCTTACATCACTCCCTTATTTTTTCCCATTCTTAATATTAGGAAAGTGAGGCTCTGAGAGTTTAAGGAACTTGCCTAAAGCTGGTAAGCTGGTATTTGATGAGCCAGGATTAAAACATAGGTCATCTTATCTCTATTCCATGGGGCCCCTGAATGAACCAGGGATCTGGTAATTCAATGATGTGTTGGTGTGCCCTGCCTGGCTCAGCCTACCCACGCAGACCACTCTCCTCACATGATCAGGGAAATTCCTAATTAGCCTGACTGACTGAGCCTCCCATCCCAAAGGCCAGAAACTCGGTCTCAGTGAAGACCCAGGTGAGATCTGCTCAGCCTGATCTCCAGCCTCCCATGAATTCCCCCACACCACACCTGGGGTGTGGATTCACCTGCATTCACTCAGAGGCTGCTGCCTGCTCACAGTCACCCAAATAGTGATTAGGCCAACAGCACTCTGGATCTTACTTCATACCTTCTCCAGGAACATCCACCTATGACTCCATGAGAAGTTCGTGATGTTGTTAAAAAATAATCCCATTTACAGTTTACATTGCATCTAAAATCATTCTAAGGGCCTGTGGCTGCTGCTTAGAGCAAAAGCAAAGGAGGCCTGTTTTCTTACAGACAATACACAGGAATCCTGGAATTATTGCATGTCTTTCATTAGTAAGAAGCTGCCTGCCGTTAGAATTACCCTTCTTACTTCCTAAAACACAAAATCTTTTAGAAGATACTATTGTATAGGGTATCTAAAATAACTTACGAGACCAGAAACCACAGCTGAAAAAAATTGTGTGTGATACATACATACACAAAGTCAGCTCTTCAAACTCGTGGCTTCTGCATCTGTGGCTTCAACCAACCATGAATCAAAAATACTTAGGAAAACTTCCCCAAATTTCCAAACAGCAAAACTTGAATTTGCTGTGTGCCAAATACTAGGTGGAATCCAGATGAATGAAGTCGTGTAGGTATTGGATTAGGTATTTATTATAATCTAGAGATGACTTAAAGTATTTGGAAGGATGTGCATATACTGGAGGATGTGCATAACATAAAGATCACAGTGAGCAGTAATGAAATAGTAGTTTCTAGTGTAAGAAAATGATTAATCATTTGGAATTAGGCCATATTTGGGGTAAGCAAGCACCATTCCTATAATATATAAATTTCATGCCTTTCATTTCCAAGTACTACATTGAATCCACATAAATGAAGTGATATGTAAGCATTGTATTAGATATCATAAGTAATCTTGAGATGATTTAAAGTATACAAAAGGATGTGAGTAGGTTATATGCAAATACTGCATTGTTTTATTTCAGGGACTTGAGCATTCACAGATTTTGGGATGCATGGGGGATCAAGGAATGACTCTACACATACACACACACACGCCTTTTATTTTATAAAATGAAATAACTGTTAGTTTATGTAGTATTTTGGCAATGGCAGCAGTTCTGTTCAGCTGATGGTCCTTAAGCATGAACAGATTCTCATAAATAAAAAGAGCTCATGGCTGTATTGATCTTACACTGCATTTGTTTTAGAGAGTTGAGTATTTTAAGGTGGTGTATGTTAACAAGTTGAACGAGTGCTTTTATAAGAATACTTTCTGGGGCTTTTTGTCAGCGCTGACCATATTTTAATTGGCTTCCATTTGTTCCATTTGTTTTCAGAAGAGGGTGTACATCTTCTGATATATAAAAAAATAAAGTCATCTACTCAGTAATCATTTTTTTAAGATAGTGGCCAAAACAGACAGTGAGCTAATGCCTGATGAGTGAATATATACTCATGATTCCCAAAATATCCTTCCTGAGCCCATGTCAGACATCAGACATCAATCTGAGCAACATTAGCATTCTTCTCAACACCACCCTCCATCCAGCCTCCTCCAATCCATCAGTGTTGACCACCAGCTTGACTGCTGGAATTTGGAAAAGGACTAACAATCCTTTTGTCACTCCACAGTCAGAGCCAATGTTTGTATGAGAGTAGCCAAGAGTAAGAGCAGGACTCCACGTGTAATGTGGCATAATGAAGATAGAATTATTTGCTGTGGAAATCATACCACATGATCCCTATATTGGGAACAGAAGTGGAATAGTAGTGTTTGGTGTAAGAAAATGATTAATTATTTGAAATCAGGCTATATTTGGGGTAAGCAAAGCACAGTTCCTACAGTGAAAGAATGTCATGTCTTCTGCTGGTTAAATGACCCTACCAGTCCATTTCCAAAGACCTTGTCCCTTTCTGCACTGTCTTTATCTCTTACCTAAACTTTTACAGCAATCCCAATTAACAGTGAACTCTTTGAGAGCAGGATGTGTGTCTGTTTTCTTTATCCCTGTTGTATATGAATGCTTGGTACCATTTGGCATAGTGACTGAGCATGAATGAATGAATACCCCCAATAAGTTTCCTGCCTCTAGTGTCTTTTTCCCATTTTAATCTGTCTTAATTTATAAGATTAATAAATCTTTTCTTCATTTTTAATCCGAGCACTATGGAAGGCCCAGGCAGGCAGAATGCCTGAACTCAGAAGTTTGAGATTATTCTGGACAACATGTAGAAACCCCATCTCTACTAAAATACAAAAAAATTAACCAGGAGTGGTGGTGCATGCCTGTAGTCCCAGCTACTCAGGAAGCTAAGGCATGAGAATTGCTTGAGCCCAGGAGGCAGAGGTTGCAGTGAGCTGAGATCATGCCACTTCACTCCAGCTTGGGCTACAGAGTGAGATTCCATCTCAAAAAAAGAAAAATAAATAAATAAGTAAATAAATACAATTTTAAAAGTTTTATTTTATTTTTAATTGACAATAATTGTATATATTTATATAATACAATGTGATGTTCCGATACATGTATACATTGTGGAATGAGTAAATCAGGCTAATTAACATATCCATCACTTCAAATACTTATCATTTCATTATAGTGAGAACATTTAAAATCCATTCTTTTAGCTACTCTGAAATACATAATACATTATTATTAACTATAGTCACTATGCTGTATAATAGATCACCAGAAGCTAATCCTCCTATCTAACTGAAACTCTGTATCTTTTGATCAACGTCTCTGCTTTCCCCATCCATACCCATCCTTCTCCCCAGCCTCTGGTAGCCATCATTCTACTCTCTGCTTCTATGAGTTCAGCTTTTTTAAATTTCACATATAAGTGAGATCATACAATATTTATCTCCCTATGCCTGGCTTATTTCACCTAGCATATGTTCTCTGGGTCCATCCATGTTGGTGCAAGTGGCAATGTCCTACTTTTTAAAGCCTGCCTCCAGTCTTGCTTCCTGTAATCTTATCCTCCACATTCAGCCATATGCAAATCTAGACACATCACTCTCCTGCCTAAAACTTTGTCTCCTTTTCGCCTACTGAGGGAAACCCAGGCTCCTCTTTAGTCACATTGCCAGCCAGCAAAGCATTGCACATTACTATCTAGTAACAACAAATTTGTTAAAATTTCTCATAAACATGTAGTTCCTGCCTTTGAACCTCTACACGTGCTGTTCCTTCTAGCTGGAAATCCTTCCTCAGCTAACTCTAGTTCATCTTTCAAAACTCAGATAAATCATCATTTACTTAGAAATCCTTCCCTGTATCCCAGAGTTGAGGGTCAATGCCTCTTCTCTAAAATCTGATATCACTCTACTCATATTTATATCATAACACTTACCAAATATTAGAATGATCTATTTTTAAAACTCCTTGAAATGATATGATGTTTTTTCTGCATGTTACAGAAAATCCAACTCAAACTGGAATATATGAGTATACATAAATGAAAAGAGATAATGCAGGCTTAAAGTACAGTTTGATTTAAATTTTCCTAGATTATTGGGGTCTCATTTTTCTGTGTTTCTCTTGACCCTGTCTTCCTGGCTAACTTAAATTAATGCCTTCTTGGTATCAAAATGATTCCTACAGTTCCCGCACAAGTTTCTTCACTGATATCTTAATGAAAAGAAAGAATGTCTCTTTCTCTTACAAGCAGACAAAAGTTCCACACTTCCTCTCACAGGATCAATGAAAGACTGGTGCCCATTCCTTAACCAATCACTGATGCAAAAGAGATAGGCGTGCAATGATTGCCTCAGACTTTATGGCTGGAAAGTTCAAGTCCTTGAAGGATGGGGAAAAGAATAAAAGATACTTTGGAGGCCACTGACAACTCTCCCATTAGACTAGGCCCTAATGATCATGCATTTCCTGCCATATTCATCTATGGGTTCCCAGCATGTAGCACAGTGTTTGATGCCTGCATAGTAGATAATCAGTGCACATCTGCTTAGCTGATGAGAATTGAGCCTGCCTAGAACTGAAAAACACATTATATATCCATGTTCCCCTCTCCACTTTAGCTCTGAGGTGCTACCACCATGCTGCCTACCTCCTGCAGCTGCTTCTCCACCTTCTTCTAAATGAATCCTTCTGCCTAAAATGGGTTTCTATTTCTCTTAGACTAGGTTACATTTTTCTCAATCAAAATTCAACTTACCCCCTCCCTTCCCAATCCCAGAAAGATCTGCCTGTTTAGAGGCACTCTCAGGCTTCTCTTACAACAGGAAAATTCTGTGATAAATGCAAGAAGCTATCACCAGAAATGATGGAAACATCAAAAGAGAATGGTTTGCCAGTTAGTCCCTTTTTATTAAATATTCCCTGAAGGCAGCTACTATATATCTTTTGATTGTTCCTATATAAAAGATAGGATATAACCAAGTAGAAAGAGACTAGACTTTGGAAACAGGTCAAATTCTGGTATCACTACTTCTTCACTCTATTAAATATTAGCCAAATGATTTAATCTCTCTGAGCTCAGATTCCTCCTGTATAAACAGGAATAATAATCCCCACATCCCAGGATTATAAGAGTTACATAAAATGGACTGTGTAACGTGGCTGGGACAGTTTATGTCCAAACTGATACACTCCCTTCCTCCTCTTGCAGCATCCAGAGTGTATTACTGGTAGGCCTAATGTTTTTGGTTCCGTAATTACCAACTTTAGGTGATCTAGGCTGTTGAAGAAGCTCATTGTTACTGGAGAAGCTCTTTTGAAAACTGCTCTGGCCTCAGTGTCTAATCACAGAAACTTGAGGCTTCTTAGTAATCTTTGATATCTTATCTCCAAAAAAATGTAATTATCTGCCTACCTTGGCATGCCCTGGTTTTGCTTGCCTGGTGAAGCAGAAAATAAATGGCTTGCCAGCTGTGGTCATGATGCAGACCTGGATATTAAATAAGATGGGTGTGAAAGTCAGGATTGCTGTGGGTTCAAAGAAGCCTTAAGTATTCTCAGAGTTCCCTTAACTCTGGGCTTCCACACATGCTGCCTCTGTGAGATAAAACTCACCCTCCTCTCCTATTTCCAAAAATAAACCCTATTGAGAATGTGTGCCAGGAAGAGAAGTTGTCTGTAAACCTTCAGATTTATCATTGGACATCCCTGTTTATAAAAGCCTACACGGGGCTAGTATCTGGTATTCCTTCAGATATTTATGCCTTCTTTTGGTTTCTCTCTATAAATTCTCCTCCTTCTCCTTTCCTAGTTTTCACTCTACTTTCTTTCTGGGCACAAAACAAAATTCCTCTTACTATCTCACTCAGGACATTTTATCATCAACTTTTATGATTTTGACCACTAGTCGTCATTCTACCCTGTAGAGCTCATCACAAAATTTTATCCAACAAAGATGGTTCCCTCTTTCAGAGGAATTTTAATTTTAGCTATGATAATCATTATTGACAACATATGTATTTCATCTATCAATGTGATTAGATTTTATTCCTTGTAAAAAAAATTTTACAGAAAGGGCCGCACCATGGAAAGGACTGCAAATGTTTCAAAATCCCAGTGATTAGAAAAGCCAATGGCGGAGGGCGGAGCAAGATGGCCGAATAGGAACAGCTCCAGTCTCCAACTCCCAGCGCGAGTAACACAGAAGACCGGTGATTTCTGCATTTTCAACTGAGGTACTGGGGTCATCTCTCTAGGGAGTGCCGGACAATCGGTGCTGGTCAGCTGCTGCAGCCTGACCAGCGTGAGCTGAAGCAGGGCGAGGCATCGCCTCACCTGGAAGCGCAAGGGGGAAGGAAATCCGTTTTCCTAGCCAGGGGAACTGAGACACATAACACCTGGAAAATCGCGTAACTCCCACCCCAATACTGCGCTTTAAGGAAGCAGGCACACCAGGAGAATATATCCCACACCTGGCCGGGAGGGTCCCACGCCCACGGAGCCTCCCTCACTGCTAACACAGCCGTCTGCGGCGATCTATCCGCAAGGCAGCAGTGAGGCTGGGGGAGGGGCGCCCGCCATTGCTGAGGCTTAAGTAGGTAAACAAAGCCGCTGGGAAGCTCGAACTGGGTGGAGCTCACAGCAGCTCAAGGAAACCTGCCTGTCTCTGTAGACTCCACCTCTGGGGACAGCCCACAGCTGAGGTCCAATAGGGAAAGCAGCGGGGCGGTGCAGAGGCGAACGACTCTGTCTGACAGCTTTGGGGAGAGCCGTGGATCTCCCAACGCGGAGGTTGAGATCCGAGAACGGACAGACTGCCTGCTCAGGTGGGTCCCTGACCCCTGAGTAGCCTAGCTGGGAGACATCCCCCACTAGGGGCAGTCTGACACCCCACACCTCACAGGGTGGAGTCATCCCTGAGAGGAAACTTCCAAAGGAAGAATCAGACAGGTACACTCGCTGCTCAGCAATATTCTATCTTTGGCAACCTCTGCTGCTGATACCCAGGCAAACAGGGTCTGGAGTGGACCTCAAGCAATCTCCAACAGACCAACAGACAGTCCTTCTGACTGTCAGACGGAAAACTATCAAACAGGAAGGACACCTATACCAAAACCTCATCAGTACGTCACCATCATCAAAGACCAGAGACAGATAAAACCACAAAGATGGGGAAGAAGCAGGGCAGAAAAGCTGGAAATTCAAAAAATAAGAGCGCATCTCCCACTGCAAAGGAGCGCAGCCCATCGCCAGCAACGGATCAAAGCTGGTCAGAGAATGACTTTGACGAGATGAGAGAAGAAGGCTTCAGTCCATCAAACTTCTCAGAGCTAAAGGAGGAATTACGTACCCAACGCAAAGAAACTAAAAATCTTGAAAAAAAAGTGGAAGAATTGACAGCTAGACTAATTAATGCAGAGAAGATCATAAACGAAATGACAGAGATGAAAACCATGACACGAGAAATACGTGACAAATGCACAAGCTTCAGTAACCGACTCGATCAACTGGAAGAAAGAGTATCAGCGATTGAGGATCAAATGAATGAAATGAAGCGAGAAGAGAAACCAAAAGAAAAAAGAAGAAAAAGAAATGAACAAAGCCTGCAAGAAGTATGGGATTATGTAAAAAGACCAAATCTACGTCTGATTGGGGTGCCTGAAAGTGAGGGGGAAAATGGAACCAAGTTGGAAAGCACTCTTCAGGATATCATCCAGGAGAACTTCCCCAACCTAGTAGGGCAGGCCAACATTCAAATTCAGGAAATACAGAGAACGCCACAAAGATACTCCTCCAGAAGAGCAACTCCAAGACACATAATTGCCAGATTCACCAAAGTTGAAATGAAGGAAAAAATCTTAGGGCAGCCAGAGAGAAAGGTCGGGTTACCCACAAAGGAAGCCCATCAGACTAACAGCAGATCTCTCGGCAGAAACTCTACAAGCCAGAAGAGAGTGGGGGCCAATATTCAACGTTCTTAAAGAAAAGAATTTTAAACCCAGAATTTCATATCCAGCCAAACTAAGTTTCATCAGTGAAGGAGAAATAAAATCCTTTACAGATAAGCAAATGCTTAGAGATTTTGTCACCACCAGGCCTGCCTTACAAGAGACCCTGAAGGAAGCCCTAAACATGGAAAGGAACAACCGGTACCAGCCATTGCAAAAACATGCCAAAATGTAAAGACCATCGAGGCTAGGAAGAAACTGCATCAACTAATGAGCAAAATAACCAGTTAATATCATAATGACAGGATCAAGTTCACACATAACAATATTAACCTAAATGTAAATGGACTAAATGCTCCAATTAAAAGACACAGACTGGCAAACTGGATAAAGAGTCAAGACCCATCAGTCTGCTGTATTCAGGAGACCCATCTCACATGCAGAGACATACATAGGCTCAAAATAAGGGATGGAGGAAGATCTACCAAGCAAATGGAGAACAAAAAAAAGCAGGGGTTGCAATCCTAGTCTCTGATAAAACAGACTTTAAACCATCAAAGATCAAAAGAGACAGAGAAGGCCATTACATAATGGTAAAGGGATCAATTCAACAGGAAGAGCTAACTCTCCTAAATATATATGCACCCAATACAGGAGCACCCAGATTCATAAAGCAAGTCCTTAGAGACCTACAAAGAGACTTAGACTCCCATACAATAATAATGGGAGACTTCAACACTCCACTGTCAACATTAGACAGATCAACGAGACAGAAAGTTAACAAGGATATCCAGGAATTGAACTCATCTCTGCACCAAGCGGACCTAATAGACATCTATAGAACTCTCCACCCCAAATCAACAGAATATACATTCTTCTCAGCACCACATCGCACTTATTCCAAAATTGACCACATAATTGGAAGTAAAGCACTCCTCAGCAAATGTACAAGAACAGAAATTATAACAAACTGTCTCTCAGACCACAGTGCAATCAAACTAGAACTCAGGACTAAGAAACTCAATCAAAACCGCTCAACTACATGGAAACTGAATAACCTGCTCCTGAGTGACTACTGGGTACATAACGAAATGAAAGCAGAAATAAAGATGTTCTTTGAAACCAATGAGAACAAAGATACAACATACCAGAATCTCTGGGACACATTTAAAGCAGTGTGTAGAGGGAAATTTATAGCACTAAATGCCCACAAGAGAAAGCAGGAAGATCTAAAATTGACACTTTAACATCACAATTAAAAGAACTAGAGAGGCAAGAGCAAACACATTCAAAAGCTAGCAGAAGGCAAGAAATAACTAAGATCAGAGCAGAACTGAAGGAGATAGAGTCACAAAAAACCCTCCAAAAAATCAATGAATCCAGGAGTTGGTTTTTTGAAAAGATCAACAAAATTGACAGACCGCTAGCAAGACTAATAAAGAAGAAAAGAGAGAGGAATCAAATAGACGCAATAAAAAATGATAAAGGGGATATCACCACCGACCCCACAGAAATACAAACAACCATCAGAGAATACTATAAATGCCTCTACGCAAATCAACTAGAAAATCTAGAAGAAATGGATAATTTCCTGGACACTTACACTCTCCCAAGACTGAACCAGGAAGAAGTTGAATCCCTGAATAGACCAATAACAGGCTCTGAAATTGAGGCAACAATTAATAGCCTACCCACCAAAAAAAGTCCAGGACCAGATGGATTCACAGCTGAATTCTACCAGAGGTACAAGGAGGAGCTGGTACCATTCCTTCTGAAACTATTCCAATCAATAGAAAAAGAGGGAATCCTCCCTAACTCATTTTATGAGGCCAACATCATCCTGATACCAAAGCCTGGCAGGGACACAACAAAAAGAGAGAATTTTAGACCAATATCCCTGATGAACATCGATGCAAAAATTCTCAATAAAATACTGGCAAACCGGATTCAGCAGCACATCAAAAAGCTTATCCACCATGATCAAGTGGGCTTCATCCCTGGGATGCAAGGCTGGTTCAACATTCGCAAATCAATAAACATAATCCAGCATATAAACAGAACCAAAGACAAGAACCACATGATTATCTCAATAGATGCAGAAAAGGCTTTTGACAAAATTCAACAGCCCTTTATGCTAAAAACGCTCAATAAATTCGGTATTGATGGAACGTACCTCAAAATAATAAGAGCTATTTACGACAAACCCACAGCTAATATCATACTGAATGGGCAAAAACTGGAAAAATTCCCTTTGAAAACTGGCACAAGACAGGGATGCCCTCTCTCACCACTCCTATTCAACATAGTGTTGGAAGTTCTGGCTAGGGCAATCAGGCAAGAGAAAGAAATCAAGGGTATCCAGTTAGGAAAAGAAGAAGTCAAATTGTCCCTGTTTGCAGATGACATGATTGTATATTTAGAAAAACCCATCGTCTCAGCCCAAAATCTCCTAAGCTGATAAGCAACTTCAGCAAAGTCTCAGGATACAAAATTAATGTGCAAAAATCACAAGCATTCTTATACACCAGTAACAGACAAGCAGAGAGCCAAATCAGGAATGAACTTCCATTCACAATTGCTTCAAAGAGAATAAAATACCTAGGAATCCAGCTTACAAGGGATGTAAAGGACCTCTTCAAGGAGAACTACAAACCACTGCTCAGTGAAATCAAAGAGGACACAAACAAATGGAAGAACATACCATGCTCATGGATAGGAAGAATCAATATCGTGAAAATGGCCATACTGCCCAAGGTGATTTATAGATTCAATGCCATCCCCATCAAGCTACCAATGAGTTTCTTCACAGAATTGGAAAAAACTGCTTTAAAGTTCATATGGAACCAAAAAAGAGCCCGCATTGCCAAGACAATCCTAGGTCAAAAGGACAAAGCTGGAGGCGTCACGCTACCTGACTTCAAACTATACTACAAGGCTACAGTAACCAAAACAGCATGGTACTGGTACCACAACAGAGAAATAGACCAGTGGAACAGAACAGAGTCCTCAGAAATAATACCACACATCTACAGCCATCTGATCTTTGACAACCTGACAAAAACAAGAAATGGGGAAAGGATTCCCTATTTAATAAATGGTGCTGGGAAAATTGGCTAGCCACAAGTAGAAAGCTGAAACTGGATCCTTTCCTTACCCCTTATACGAAAATTAATTCAAGATGGATTAGAGACTTAAATGTTAGACCTAATACCATAAAAACCCTAGAAGAAAATCTAGGTAGTACCATTCAGGACATAGGCATGGGCAAGGACTTCATGTCTAAAACACCAAAAGCAACGGCAGCAAAAGCCAAAATTGACAAATGGGATCTCATTAAACTAAAGAGCTTTTGCACAGCAAAAGAAACTACCATCAGAGTGAACAGGCAACCTACAGAATGGGAGAAAATTTTTGCAACCTACTCATCTGACAAAGGGCTAATATCCAGAATCTACAAAGAACTCAAACAAATATACAAGAAAAAAACAAACAACCCCATCAAAAAGTGGGGAAAGGATATGAACAGACATTTCTCAAAAGAAGACATCCATACAGCCAACAGACACATGAAAAAATGCTCGTCATCACTCGCCATCAGAGAAATGCAAATCAAAACCACAATGAGATACCATCTCACACCAGTTAGAATGGCAATCATTAAGAAGTCAGGAAACAATAGATGTTGGAGAGGATGTGGAGAAATAGGAACACTTTTACACTGTTGGTGGGATTGTAAACTAGTTCAACCATTATGGAAAACAGTATGGCGATTCCTCAAGGATCTAGAACTAGATGTACCATATGACCCAGCCATCCCACTACTGGGTATATACCCAAAGGATTATAAATTACTCTACTACAAAGACACATGCACACGTATGTTTATTGCGGCACTATTCACAATAGCAAAGACTTGGAATCAACCAAATGTCCATCTGTGACAGACTGGATTAAGAAAATGTGGCACATATACACCATGGAATACTATGCAGCCATCAAAAAGGATGAGTTTGCGTCCTTTGTAGGGACATGGATGCAGCTGGAAACCATCATTCTTAGCAAACTATCACAAGAAGAGAAACCAAACACCGCATGTTCTCACTCATAGGTGGGAACTGAACAATGAGATCACTTGGACTCGGGAAGGGGAACATCACACACTGGGGCCTATCAGGGGGAGGGGGGAGGAGGGAGGGATTGCACTGGGGAGTTATACATGATATAAACGTTATGCACATGTACCCTAGAACTTAAAGTATAATAAAAAATAAAAAAATAAAAAAATAAATAAATAAATAAATAAAAAAAAAAAAAAAAGAAAAGCCAATGGCATTATTTGACACCTGAATGGAAGAAGACAGATATTTAAGTGTTCCTTGCAAATGGATTTCTAGCAGGGGAAAAAAGATCTGGCAGTTCCTAGAGACAATGGTCTTTAGCCACCCACTAAGACTAGGTTCTGAAGCCAGGCTGGGTTAAATCTTCAATCTGCTCCTTACTAACTATGTGAATTTGGGCAAAATTTTAAACTCTCTGTGCTTTAATTTTCTAACCTGCAAATATTGATAACAAGAATACTCATCTCAAAGGGTTTTTTGGGAAGTTAAATGAATTAGCACCTTTATATACGCGCAGTATGTACTCCAACAATGGCTGCCGGTTGAAGTAAATCAGGCATCAAAAAGTCATGATGTGGTCATGATGAAGACCTGGATAAGATGGATGTGAAAGTCAGGATTGCTGTGGATTCTAAGAACCCTTAGGTATTCTCAGGGTTCCCTTAACTCCGGGATATAAAACTCGGCTTCATCTCTTATTTCCAAAAATAAACCTTGCTGAAAATGTGTGCCAGGGAAGAGAAGTTGTGCATCTTGTGGGAGCCAATGAAAGAAAATCATTGTCCTGATGTGCCATTTTCTCTCTCTTCATGCAGATTTCTTTCTTTTGGTAAATACAACTGCCAAAAGCTCAGCTCTTTAAAGTTTTACACCTCTCCATTTCCATGAGAAGAACAACCAGAAGGCTTGTGTCATCTTTCAGGGACATAATCCTTCAAAATTTCACACTCCGGGTATGTGTGCAGATTACTGAGACAGGAAAACATGACATATGTCTCCAGGGTTTTTAAGTAATTTTATATGAAGTTGTTTCCTTCATATAAGTGGAATGCAGGTCTACTGTAGAAAGTCTAGAATATGCAGATAAGCAAAATAAGAAAATAACAATCATACCACAGGCCAGCACTCAGAAATAACAATTGTTAATATTTCATTGCAAATGCCTTTGATCTTTCAAATGTATATGTGCACCTGAGTATATAGATTTTTTTAAAAAATGGAATGGTACAGTGCATGCAGGTTATCTTTCTGTACCTCAGGTGCACAGAGTTGAGTTAGCAGTGCTGCTTGATTCATGGCATACCATTTTTTCATCTCTTTCAAGGGACTCTTGTGGATTTTTCCCCTCCTTGTTTTTAAATTTCACATCTATTCCCTACCCACTAATGCAAAAGTGCTAATACATTTGATATATTTTAATATATACTGTTCTTTTAAGTGTGGATATATTTGTAATCCATACAAATGATATTGTGCTCTAAGACCTCATCATTTTTCATTCTTATTCAACACTGCTTCTGAAATCTAACCATGAATAACTGGGAAGAATTTATCTGCTTTAGACCAAGGGTGGAGCTTCCTGGATCATAGAACACCTGAAGGCCTCATTTTACTCCATGCTGCCAGATTGTAGCCCAGATGGGGAAATCATTGTCTACTCTCTGCAGAGTGCATGGCATTATCCAGATTTCTAATTTTGGCTCGTCTGATGGATGTAAAGTTGGATCTGACTGTTTTAATGTGCATTTTCTGATAATCAGGGACTTTGAGCATAGCTTCATACTCCTTAGCCAGTTAGATTTCTCAGTTTGAGAATAACCTGTTTAAACCCTTAGATTTGGTGGCAGGAGTGGGGATGTGGCAGGGGCAGGGAGGGGGATCATGCCTTTTTTTTTCTGTTTATAGCAGTCCTCACTTGTCTGTGGGAAATATGTTCCAAGACACCCCAGTGGAGGCCTGAAATCACAGAGAATATCAAACCCTATGTTTGTTCCTAGGCAGACCTACCTATAATAAAGTTAATTTATAAGTTTAGCATAATAAAAGATTAACAACAACTAATAATAATAAAATAGGATAATTATAGCCATATACTGTTATAAAAGTAATGGGAATCTCTCTCTCTCTTTCTCTGAAAATATCTTATTGTACTGTACCAAGGATAACTGAAACCATGGAAAACAAGGCCTCAGATAATGGGAGACATCTGGTATTTGTCTGATTTTCTTGCAGATTCAAGATACCTACTTTCAGTTTTTCTGGCCTATATTTTGACAAACTGTCATCTTTGTGTTAACTTTCTTTAGTGTCTTTTGCCAAATGTAAATTCTTAATTTTTCTTTTATCCATACATTTTTATTATTTACACTTATGGGGCCAAGCATGGTGGCTCATGCCTGTAATTCCAGCACTTTGGGTGGCCGAGGAGGGTGGATCACTTGAGCATAGGAGTTCGAGACTAGACTGAACAACATGATGAAACCCTGTCTCTACAAAAAAAATACAAAAGTTAGCCAGGTGTGGTGGCATGTGCCTGTGGTCCCAGCTTCTAGGGAGGCTAAGGTGGGAGGATAGCCTGAGCCCAGGGAGGTCAAGGCTTCAGTGAGGCATGAGCATGCCACTGCTTTCCAGCTTAGGCAACAGAGCAAGACTAGTCTCTAAATAAATAAATAAATAAATAAATAATTATACTTACAGCTTATATCACTCAAATGTAATTGTTTTGTTTTGTGTGTTAGAGAAATACTAGTAAAACCTGGTTTAGTTTTTACAGAATTTCTTATAACTGGAATGTTTATATACATTGAAGTTATTTAAATTATTTTTAGAGTACTTTGTTGATACCATACCATTTGATTTTTATGAAGACTCTGAAGAGTAGGTGAGCAGGTATCCCCATTTCATGGATGAAGAAACTGATTTGACTTAAATGGAGTGACCCTCCCAATAGCTCATCCGTTGCCACGCCAGGACCAACAGGCAAATCCCTTGTCCCCCAGGCCAGCAGAATACCTATGGGGCTTATCAAGAGTCAGGATTATTTCCAAAAAGGTATAATCATCTCAAACTTCTCCATGAAAAAGTCACTTACCACCTAAGAAGATAGTCACACCAAAATGTTTGTTTTGATAAGTATGGATTGATTTACTACATTGGTCTAAGAAGTAAGCTCAATGGTCTTAAAAGAGGCAGAGGTGTTAGTGTGCTAAAAGACAACTCATCTCTTTGAACACTGTTGTGGGAAATAAGTTTTTTTAATGAGTCCTGTTCTGAAAGTGATGAGTACAGATAATTTATGGTTTTCAAGGTAAGCCATTTTCTACACCTGCCCTCAGATTACAGAGATAGAATGAACCATTGGGCAAAGAAGAACAGAAACGAATATGAAGAATGGGAAGTAAGAAGAAATTTCTAATCACTCTCGCATCAGGAAATATCCTCCAGGAAAATTAGTATGTAGTTAACTTTGACCTCAGTGCAGACCATAAAGACAGATGGGAGAGAAATCATTGGACTCTGGCCCCTAAAATCAATGAATACTATCCCAGGGATGGGACTAATGAGCAGAAGGTCAGGTGGTTGTTTGTAGGGGAAGGTAAAGCCGAGCTCTTGGCTCCTGCTGGTAAAGGAAAAGGTGATTGAATGATGGGGTGATAGAGGGCTCATTCTTCAGTGTAATCTTAATTACATTTCAAAATGCTGTTCATCAGCATTTTGTGGACAAGGAGAAAAAAGCTCAGTCAACTGCTGGTTGACTCTATAATCTTGGCTTGTCCTTCAGCACCACGGGCAATCGCAAGCAAGACCTGTGTTCTCTGACTGTGCATGTCTCCCTCGTAAAAAATCCTTTTGCATAATCCATTTGAGCAAGGCTAGTAGTCGACACTTTAAGAAGAATCAGTATTTTAAATAGTTGCCAAATGAGCTCAAAAGATTATAATAACAATAATTATAGCTTCCACTTACTGACTGCATACTAGGTGCCAAGCATTGTATTTAACAAGCACCATTTCATTTTTCAGGGGGAAAAACCCTAGGGTACAAATACCATTATTACCTCCATTTTGCAGATGAGGAAATTGAGGTTTAGAGATGTGGAATGAGTTGCCCGAGGTTACAAAGCTAATAACTGGCAAAACCGGAATGCAAATCCAGAACTGTCTGACTCCAAAGATGAATTTCTATATTCTTAAATTTTGTATGAGTTATTCACTGCTGTTTAACAAGGTACTTGAAAATTTAGCCACTTAAAACAACAAACATTATTATATCTCATGGTTTCTGAGAGTCACAAATCTAGGAGTGACTTAACTGGGTGTTTCTGATGCAGTCTTTCTTGACGTTATAGTCAATGTGTCAATCAGGGCTGTAGTTAATGTGTCAATCAGGGCTGCAGTCATCTGAAGACTCCACCAGAGGTAGAACATTTGCTTCCAACATCACTCACGTGGCTGTTGGCAAGAAGCCTTAGCTCCTCATCATGTGGGCTTCTCTACAGGGCTGCCTGAGTTTCATCTATAAATAAAGATATCCTACAGGGATTTTAATGAGGATCACCTGAGATAACCTATGAGCTAGTGAGAGGTAAGCTGAAGCAGGCTGCATGAATTTGGGATAATATTATTAATAAATGAATGTATTGCCATCTTGCATAGGATATTCAGGAATATGGAGCTATCCCTGACTCCTCCAAAAGAATGGCCAAGATCATGCCTAATTACCTCCATGTCCTGGGAAAGCCCCACTCTAATGGAGATGACATCTTCTCCAGTGCTTTATAGGGTGGAGAAGATGAAGAAATCTGCACACAGCCCCCATGAAGATTCCAGTGTTGTGGCTGGGAATCTCTGTCTCCCTTTATGCTGGCTACATGGGAATCTCTGTCTCCCTTTATGCTGGCTACATGGGAATCTCTGTCTCCCTTTATGCTGGCTACATGGGAATCTCTGTCTCCCTTTATGCTGGCTACATGAAAAAAAGAGTGTTTTTGCTTACAGAGACCTGGTGGCCATTAGAAGGTGAGCACCCAAACCCTTTGGTGTCCTAGCCCACATATCGAGATCCCAACCCTTGATGGGAAGAACAAATCATCTGGGTAGAAAATAAATCCAGGGCTAGCCTAAGAGCAGAGTATGATGGAAAGGCTTTGGTGTAAGACAAACCCATCTGTGCTCGTATTTGCTGGGAGGAAACTGGTGCCCACTAAGATTCTGTAACTTTCAGAACAAAATATTTTGTATGTAAAGCACCTAGAAGAGTGTCTGGCACATAATAGGTGCTCACTAGTGGAAGAGTCTTGGTAGTTTTGTTGTTATTGTCATCATTCCAACTTCATATGGCTGTTTTGAGGATTGCTATATGCAATTATTTGTTTAAAACCTTATCATTCATTAGATTGTAAATTCCATGAAAACAGGAACCTTGTATATCTGTCCTGTTTACTACTGTATTCCTAGTGCCTAACAAAGAGAAGATACTCAGCAAATATTACATGTATGAATATATCTAAGTGTAGAGCCTTGTATGTACTAGGTGATCCATGTTTGATAATTATCAGCATTATAATCATCACCATACCATCCCCATTACCATCATCATCATCACCACCACCCCCATCCTCATGGTGTAAGAATACCCTGGTGTGATATTTCAACAGTGTTCTCACAATGAGACCTAATTTCCTTTTCCACTTCAAGTTCTTTTAGTTCACAGAAGAGTCTGGGTGTTTTCTTTTTTCCCATGATGACAAAAGACCTGCTCCACCTTATTGGTATAATGATGTTATGACTTGAGGAAAAAAATTATATTCCTAAAAAATCTTAACAAGCCCTGTAATCAGATTCACCACAAATCTCTTGGAGTGATGGTCCACTGGTGTTGAATCCCTTCTTCACTATTTTCTATGTGGCCTTGGAAGAGTTACCAAACCTCTCTGGATCTTCATGGCCTCATTTCTAAAAGGACAAAAGTAAAAACTACCCAAAATACCAATAAGGCTGTTGTAAGAAATAACAGATGCTTTTTGTCTAATCTCTTGCATGTGTCCTTTCCATGGTAGATGCTCAATAAGTATTTATAGAATGAATGTATTGACTAGATGAATGATATAATTTATGTCTATAGCTTCACTATTCATTCCAGCAGCTGAGTCAGCACAAGAAGATAGCCTTTGAAATTCTAGGGAACTCTGAAGGGGTGGAAGATGTAAGTTCCAAGACTCACCGTGACTTTGGGCAAGTCCTGAGATATGATTCAGGGTCTCAAGGGTCTTTTGCACATAATAGGAGGAAATTCTGTTTGCACAACAATAAGAATGTACTTATTGCCACTAAACTGTACACTTAAAACCGGTTACAATGATAAATTTTAATTGATTTTATCACAATAAGGAAAAGAGGAAAATTCTGGCTAGCTAGAGTACTACTAACTTTCTGGATCCTAAGACTTGAGACCAAAACTATTGGCTGGCATGTATAATACCTTATGTATGCCAAACACTGCTAAAACATCAGATGCATGATCTCATGTAACCCTCTCAGTGGTCCTACGAGTGAGATATTATTACTACTCCCATTTTGTAGATGAGGAAACAGAAGCTTAATGAAGTATTTCTAGAGCTGGAGTTTAAAACCGTGTGTGTCTCTTTAGAGAGCTCTTGTGCTTTCCTACTTAATTTTCTGAAGATTGTTTGTTTGTTTGACAAATAACCAAATCACAAATATAGGCAGCTCAAATCTTGGTCATATGAGCTTTGATAGAGAAGGTGGTATGGAGACCTGATACAGTTGAGAAAGGCCTTGTCTACTTCCATTCTTTGAAGCTCCCAGTGTATTGGAACATTGGGGAGGCAGAAGAGGAAGGAGGAGATGGAAGAGAGGCAACAGAAGAAAACAATGCCAAGCTGCAGTTACCAATATATTTCTGAATTTTTTAAATCTTTACATTTGATTCTTATATTTGCATGATTTTAATAACAAACAAATACTTTATTGGGCAAAGAAATCAAAAGTCCCAGTCAAGTTCCTACAAGATTAGAAAGCCTGAGCTAATGGCTTTCCAGCCTTCTGCCTCCAGCTTCCCACCTTCCAATTCCTCTCATAGTAAGAGGCCCTGGGTGGCATTGTGATATAACCTCAGCTGGTTCTTGGCATCCCCCTAGACAGGGCTTCCAGGTTTCTCTTCTTGCAGCTGAAGAGAAGAACAGAAAATCCAAGGCTCCCATCATATTATTGGTTTGACAAGACATAGCTATTAGTACAACAACCCAGGAAGGGTTGCTCCCCCAAATCCTTTCCCATGGACTTGACTGATTCTTAAAATAGTTGCAGTAGTCATAGTTATAACAGTAGCAGCAGCTAATACATAGAGAGCTGATAAATGCGCTCTACAATACTCATTTGTGTATCCCAACAATTTGGTAAGGTAGGTAAAATCATTAGTCATTTTTTTTTCCATCTTTTTTCTCTAAGAGACAGGGACATCTAGAGTAATTTGTTGAAGGTTACAAAATTTTTAAGACACAGAGGTGGAATGTAATCATGGACAATGCCAACCATTTATGGAGCATTTACAATGAGATTGTTGCAAGAATTGAATGGAATAATTCACATAACTGTCTAACCCAGACCCTCACACCAATCCTGTGGACATGGTATCCTAACCACTATCCTCAACTTACAGATGGGAAAGGCAAGACTTAGGGAAGTCAAGGAACTGACTGCTGTTACACAGCTCAGAGGTGGCAGAGCCATGGGGTCAGTGTTGTGCCAAAGCAAAAACAATGTCCCTTCTGCCCTTTGGGCTTCTCAGGGACTGATTAGAAAACAAGAAAGTAGATTTCCAACTTTTTGCAGCATCACTTTACCTGGTCTCCTTAATGGTTCTGTGCTGCGAGTTTCTGTTGTTTCTGTTTTCGTCCAAATAAAACATAAGAGAAAGTTCCAAGCTCCTAAAGCATAACATCACATCTTAAGGGCCAAATTTGATAATAAAATATATTGTTCTATTCAGTCTCCATATCAAATTTCTTACAGAAGGTGGATATCATTTGTGCTGCCTTTTGTAGGCACAGGTTGCAATTGCTTTTCAGCAATCATTTCTTATAACAACGCAAAACAATTCCAGCCAGCCCAGGCGAGGTTTTTTTCATAATTGTGTCTGTAATAATCCATTATTTTATGTTTATTTCATCAGTTTCAACAGTTCACAAGAACGTCTATAATCTTAGATCCAGTAATCAACTGTTTCTGAATTGGCCCATCCTAAATTTAGGTTTCACACTTGGTAATTTAGCTAGAGAGTTTCATTGGTGAGTGCCACTCTTTCACAGTTGATGGAAAGTGCTACTATTTGGGCTTTATTTAATTCTTATTGTTTAGCAAGTTGAACTGTATACCATGGAGTTTAATAATGCAGGGTGTAATTGCTCTAATGCTATGAAGGCACATGGCTGCTGATTTCCTCAGTCTTCACTAGGGCTCGCTGGCAAATGAGATGTTGCTGCTTAGTGGGGCTTCTTCTCTATTTCAGTATTTTAAGAAAACAAATATCATTGCAGTGTGGCATTTGTAGAAGAATCTGTTAAAGGGATGAAGTAGTCACAAGCCAGAGATGCTCATAATGGTGAATATTCGTTGACTGAGGAATTCCTGACTGCTTGACACTGTATATTAGCTTATTTAATCTCACAACAACCATAGAAGGTGGGTACTATTACTACCTCATTTATAGAGGCTTAAAGAGATTAGTTTATAGCATATCACATAGTCCGTGGCAGATAATCCCTGCTCCGGGATCAAACTTTGCAAATACTATTGCATTGTCTTCCCAGGACTGCTTTCAGTTATTTCTGCAGATCATTAAGGAAAGAAAGCGAAAGCTCCACATATTCTTATGAAGAATAAAGAAAGTCCCAAGTGAGTTGTGAATTCTGGATGTCTATTTGCCTGTTTCCCAGGTGGACTGTCATGACACTAATCACCAGTCGTGGTGGTCCTTGTTTCTTGTGCCCCATCCACTCTTCAAATATGATCTCAACAACTGAGAACAAAATGAATTTCACTCTGAAGTATAAAGTAACTTATGAAGCTTTATGTATTCCCACTGCTAAGATCTCTTTGACTTTGTAGTAAGACTGACATTTGATTGCATGATGAAAACGACTCCTCCTTTATCAAAATGTTTAAGCTCTGAGGGCACCAGTATACATGTTTTTAAAAATAGACTTATCACGCTTGTAATCCCAGCACTTTGGGAGGCCAAGGTGGGTGGATCACAAGGTCAAGACATCAAGACCATCCTGGCCAACATAGTGAAACCCCATCTCTACTAAAAATACAAAAATTAGCTGGGCATGGTGGCTTACGCCTGTAGTCCCAGCTACTTGAGAGGTTGAGGCAGGAGAATCGCTTGAACCCGTGAGGCACAAGTTGCAGTGAGCTGAGATCATGCCACTGTACTCCAGCCTGGTGACAGAGCAATACTTCGTCTAAAAAAAAAAAAAAAAGACTTGTAATAATCGTATGTATTTAAAGATCATATAAATGTATGTTATTTGTTAATGGACTGAGAATGGCATCTTACCCAAAATTTAAGGTGTACACATCTGAGACAACAGAGCAGTTTTCAAGAAAAATGACGTAGAATTGACAGTTTATTTGGATTATACCTTCTGATTACCAGGAAGCGGATAAAAATTCTAAAATGTAAGCATACTTATCTAAACATAACTTGGAATTCATCAGCCAAACAATGAACATTTTGAGAGTACTTATGTAAAAAAAAGTGGATAAAAACCAATTCTGCTTCTAAAAATATTTAGAAATCCAAAAAACTTGACCATAGCTGCTGAGAAATTATTCATTTTTAATGTTTCATTTTATGGAAATAATTAAATTGTATTATGACTTACTTATCCTTATCTCTAAAAAACAACAAAAATAATCACTATATATAATATGTATTATTTATTGCTTCCTTCAACAAATATTACTTTTTTTTTTTTTTGAGATGGAGTCTCACTCTGTCACCAAGGTGGGAGCGCAGTGGCTTGATCTTGGCTCATGGCAACCTCTGTCTCCTGGGTCCGAGCGATTCTCCTGCCTCAGCTTCCCAAGTAGCTGGGACTATAGCCACCTGCCACCATGCCTGACTAATTTTTGTATTTTTTAGTAAAGATGGGGTTTCACCATGTTGGCCAGGCTAGTCTTGATCTCCTGACCTCAAGTGATCCACCCACTTCAGCCTCCCAAAGTGAAAAGTATTTCTCAAATGCCAAATTAAGGAGACAGCAGCAAGTGAGATGCAGTAGCTGAGTACATTCCACTGGGGAAGACAAGTTCTAAACACAAAACCAAATCAGTATGTGTAATTTCAGATGATAATAAATATTATGACAAACATAAAGCAAAGTTAGCAAATAGACAATACCTCCTTCAAGGAGAAAAGTTGTCAAGGAAGGCCTTTTAGGGAGGCAGAATCCAAGCAGAGACTAACAAATGAGAAAGAGTGTTTTAATCTTTTTCATGCACAGTCTTCACCAAAACACATCGGGAAACCACCAGTCTTATCTAATGGAAAATAATTATCCCCCAATTTCTGCCTTGCCATAGTTTTTCTAGTTTGTTTTTCTTTGGAAAACAATTCTCTGTCTAAGATAAAAATATCTCAATTCATCTTTCCTTTAACATTACTCCCAAAGTGAGGTCAAACCATTTCATTTGTCCCAAAGGTGAGCCAAATTTGAGCGGCTCTGCTGTGAGAACCAGTTCTACTCACAACTAGCTGGAAGCCTCTGTTTTTGAAGGCTCCTATTTGAGTTGGGTTGCCCCATCCTTTGGACTCATCAGAGACCCCTGTTCTCATGGGAAACAACTTACCATTTCTCAAATCTACGTGATTCCCTAACCCCGCTGTTTTACCGGAATGATGAAAGTGTTATGTGGGCCTTTCCCATTCTCCACACTGGGACTGAGGAGTTTATATGCTAACCTAGAAATAATACCTTGTTCTGCTATCTTAGGCTTCACAACCTCTTTTCCCA
This sequence comes from Trachypithecus francoisi, assembly GCF_009764315.1. Lineage (NCBI taxonomy): Eukaryota > Metazoa > Chordata > Mammalia > Primates > Cercopithecidae > Trachypithecus > Trachypithecus francoisi. The sequence continues at coordinate 72,975,888 of NW_022681472.1, read as the reverse complement.
GCCTTTAGGAAGAGGAGGAGAAGGAAGGGAAATGCCATTGAATGGGATTCTCCTAAAAGTCAGACACTGTGCCAAACACTTGATACCCTTTATTTTGTCTAATCTACCTGGGAGCTCAGGAATGTCCTCACCTTACGGGTGAGAGAAAACTGAGGCCCACAGTGCTTAAACCACTTATTTTAAATTACCCAGTTCATCAGAGGTAGACCTGAGATTTGATCGTCCATTTCAGGTTCCAAAACCATCTCTCTTCTTTCTACTACAGAGGTCCAGGAAGATGTCAATTACTTTTGAATTCCAGATAATATATGGAACTCTCTACTGCTCAACATATCCAAAAACTTACCTAAATCTCATGTTCAGTGCCTTGCATGTGGGACAGCAAAGCTACAAATTAAAGTCTCAACCAAAGAAAGTTACAGTGTCTAGAAATATAATTTCCAATAGGAGAAGATATTTCAGGAAGTAAACTGACTGCCTTAACAGTGGGTGCCAAAACCCTATGAGGGATTTATCGAGAAGTTGAAATAAGAAGCAAGACAAATACATTTAGACTTCACTGAATTCCTCGCAGTTTGGGAGGAAGAAAAATATTATTCTCTGGGAATGGAAAAAAAAAAGATTCATTCCTCTCTGCTATTACATGGGTCCAGCTGAGCAATAATGCACTGCGAAGCCAAATGCTCTGATCGGTTTCTCTGAGCTGTTATTAAAGTTTGCAAAATATTGCTCAGATTCTTTCTGGCAGAGTTTCAATATTGTCTATTTAAACTGGAATTGGGCTGGTACTCTTCATTTCTGTTAAACCTGCCAAAGCTGGTGATCCCACTGCACAAATCTCCCGGCGCCACAGCCTTCATCTAGCAAGGCTGGCGACACCCTGAGAGCCTACACCCTCTGTTGGCTTTCTGACGTGACTCAGGTCAAGAATGACTGAATCAACCTTCCTCCCCTTTCTCTTTGCCTCCCTTCTCACCCTCAGCACACCACACACACACACACACACACGTGCACATGCATACTCTGGCCCTTCACTTGCGGCAGGAAAGAAAGGAGCTATGCAGAACAGTGCATCTGTCTGGGAAGGTGTTAACTCTACTGAAGCTGGAGCCTCTCAGCCTGGTATTCTAACAGGGACATGAGAACTCTTTTCCTCTGCTGATATGGCAGATACTATTACCCTCCAACAACCTCCCTTACCATTCCCAAGCTTTGCCCTCTACCCTCACTTCAGCCCAACTGAACCTGTTCCATGTCCTCAGATACCCCGTGTTCTTTCTTGCCCTGGGCCTTACTTCTGCTGATCCTCTGATGGGAATACATTTCCTCTCTCCCCTTTTGATAAACTCCAGTTTACCCTCTAGATTGCAACTTGGGCAACATCCCTCTGATCCCCCAGGATGGTTTAGATGCCCCTGTTATGTGCTTTTATCGGGAGCTTAAGCTTATCTCATCTAATCACAACGTTGATTTTAAGTAAATGGTCTCCTGAACACAGCTACCAGCTCTGAGACTCAGGAGGAGGCCTGTCTTATCCTCCTCATGTAGAACAGTGGGCTAAATGCTGTAACAGATAGACCAAAAAGATATATGAAAGCTCTAATACACTATACTTGTATTTCTTGCACAGATAACATTACTAGGCAAGGGAACAGGTAGGCAGGATGGTCTGAACTTCTGCCACCATCAATAAGTAGCTTTCAAAGTCTTCCCAGAGGCTTTCTCCATTCAATCCAGCCAGAAAGTAAAAGAGTATGAAGGAGTGCCTTGTGGAAGGCTTTTTTTAAAAGACCAGGACTAGAAGTGTGTTCATCACTGTTGTTCACATCACATTCTCAAGGCAAGAACTCAATCACATGGCCATACCTAATTGCAAGCGATGCTGGGGCTTGTAGCATCTGGCAACTACTCCTAGTAAAAGGTATGTGGAAGGAGGAGCATAAATTTTGGTGGACAGGTAGCCTCTTTGCTACATCCTTCTATCCCCAGTGCCTGACACACTGTAGCCAAATAATAAATAGTTGCTAAATAAATCAATAAACTAAGGAGTTAAAAAAAAAAAAAACAACTTAGGGCAAAGAACATCACCTTAATATACTCCAAGCTGGGATACAGGACCACATTCTCGCAACTGCTTTGAATAAAAAACTGCAAACTACCAAAGGTCAGACAGGCAGTAAAAATCTCAATTTCCTTAGCCACTTTTAATGTTCACTAGTCGAATGACAGTGCCTGGCACAATACCCAGGATATAGGTTCTGCTCAATGAATATGGGTCAAATGAATGAATTATTGGAAATCATAGGTTATTGAGATTAGAAGTGACCTGAACATAACCATGGTTATATTGCGCTTGCTGAGTGATCTTTCAGTTCCCCCATCCTAGGAAGTGCATCACTCCCAGAGTTAGCACCTGCCATCTTAGGTCAGCCCTGACTCTAGGAAACTCCTTTCTTCCTTTGATCTAAAACCTGGCTCCCTGCTGTAGCACAGAGTTGAAAGAAAGAAATTCAAATATTTTGTCATCCACTCTGTGCCAGGCATTGTCCTGGGTGCATTTATAGTATTTCATTTATTCCCCATAACAACTCAGAGAAGGAAATTACTGCTGTGGCTCAGTCCACCCTCTTCCCAGCCTGGGTTGCTGCATTATTATTAATAACTTTCTAATTGTGCTCCTTGCTTTCACTGTTGCCCTCCTATGATAACTCTGAACCTAAGATTATCTTTTTATATTATAAATCAAAAGTCATCGCTTCCCTGCTTAAAACCCCACACTGGCTTTCCATTGCACTTGGAATAAAATCCAAATTGTTTGTCATCACCCACAAGTCCACTCGACGGGGCTCCTTCCTGCCCCTCTGATTTAGTCTCAGCCACTCTCCCGCTCGCTCACTGTGCTGCAGGCACACCAGCCTTCTTTCCTTTCTTGAGTATCTCAAGTTTATTTGCACTCCAGGACCTTTGCACTTGCTATTTTTTTCTGCCTGGAGCCCTCTGCCCCCAATTCTTTCTTGGGCTGACTCCTTGTTGCCATTCAGTTTTCTGTATAAATGCATTTTTCTCAGTGAAACCTCTGATCATGGAATGTAGAATAGTTCTCCATTCTCAACTTGCCCTTCTGTCCCTGTAGGTCACACAAATTGTGTGTTCTCCAAAGGAGCTCAAACCTGACTGCATACATCAGACCTACCTGGGAAGCTTCCAAGAAACATCATTATCCCAGGAAGCTTCCCTAGAAATTCTGATTTCATATGTCCTCTGGATTGTTTAGGAATCAGTAGTTCGAATAGGTCTCCTGAATGATCCTGATGCGTAGTCAGTCTAAAAAACCATGTGTCTGATATTTCTATCTGGGATAGAATCCTGTTTCAATATCTGATTAGCTCTGCACCTTGTGCAAGCCACTTAGCCTGTTTAATCTTCATATCTAAAATTGTGACAAGAATAGTATCTATGTCACAGGGTTATTGTGAGCACTGGAGGAGCATTTCAAGTGAAACGCTTAGCATGGTGCCTGGCCCACAGCAAGCCCTCATTAAACGTTGGCTGCTGTTATCATTGTTACACTCCTACTCCTTTTACTCCCTCTCCTCCTTCTCCTTGGCAGCTCTTCAGGGATGTCAAGGCAACCATCACAAAATACCTCTCTTCCAGGCCAGTTACCCTCAATTTTCTTTTTTTTAATCCTTTTCCACATGGCAGATTCATATTTCTTCTCTCATAGACAGATCACATCCCAGGAGGAGGTGTAGTATTTCTGCACCCCAGAACTCATAGGGGTTGAAGCCTCTGATGCAATAAATGTAGATAATTGGGCTCCAGCTCTGAACTTCGGATGGCACTCATTACTGGCCCTAGTGGGGCAGCTGTGTGTGGCCTCTCATTCCGGGGAAGTCTTCTTATAGGGGAACTCTATGTGAGAGTATCTGTAATGAAGGGGGAGAGAGGGTTTGGGAGTTTCGTTACCTGAATGCTTTTCATCCTGACATGCTTAGTTGAGAGTCAGAGCCCAGCCCAAGTTAACTCATTGAGTTCCTGGAGTTTGTTGTAGATTTTCAGCCTTTTTCATTATAGTCAACACCATAGGAGCAAAAATAATAAAAATAGTGTTTGATGAAGTGGAAAAAGCAGGTCTCAGTGTCCATAGTGAAGTTAGAAAGGAGAAGGAGAGAAGGCTAAATGTAAAAAGCAAAGTGTGCATCAGTTAGTAATAAGGCATAGTGTGGACTTGGGGAAACACGTAAGTAAGTCAGGGAGAAAGAATTCTAGACATTGTACAGGAGATACAATTTTCCTAAGTCTTCTTTCTTTTTTTAATTGCTGTTTACCTTGCAAAGGCAAGATAAATAAGTTTGATATTTTTATTTATTTATATATTTTTAAATTATTATTATTTTATTTTTCCATAAGTTATTGGGGTACAGGTGGTATTTGGTTACATGAGTAAGTTATTCAGTGATGATTTGTGATTTTGGTGCACCCGTCACCCAAGCAGTGCACACTGCACCATGTTTATAGTCTTTTATCCCTTGGCCCCTCCCACGCTTCCCCTCAAGTCCCTGAAGTCCATTGCATCATTCTTACGCCTTTGCGTTCTCATAGCTTAGCTTCCACATATCATTGAGAACACATGATGTTTGGTTTTCCATTTCTGAGTTACGTCACTTAGAATAATAGTCTCCAATCTCATCCAGGTCACTGCAAATGCTGTTAATTAATTCCTTTTTATGGCTGAGTAGTATTCCTTCATACATACCACAGTTTCTTTTTTTTTTTTTTTTTTTTTTTTTTGAGGCGGAGTCTCGCTCTGTCGCCCAGGCTGAAGTGCAGTGGCCGGATCTCAGCTCACTGCAAGCTCCGCCTCCCGGGTTTACGCCATTCTCCTGCCTCAGCCTCCCGAGTAGCTGGGACTACAGGCGCCCGCCACCTCGCCCGGCTAGTTTTTTGTATTTTTAGTAGAGACGGGGTTTCACTGTATTAGCCAGGAGGGTCTCGATCTCCTGACCTCGTGATCCGCCCGTCTCGGCCTCCCAAAGTGCTGGGATTACAGGCTTGAGCCACCGCGCCCGGCCACCACAGTTTCTTTAACCACTCATTGACTGATGGGCATTTGGATTGGTTCCACGATTTAGCAATTGTGAATTGTGCTGCTATAAACATGCATTCGCAAGTATCTTTTTTGAGTAATGACTTCTTTTCCTCTGGGTAGATACCCAGTTGTGGGAGTGCTAGATCAAATGGTAATTCTGCTTTTAGCTCTTTACGCAATCTCCACACTGTTTTCCATAATGGCTGTACTAGTTTATATTCCCACCAGCAGTGTAGAAGTGTTCCCTGATCACTGCATCCATGCCAACATCTACTGTTTTTGATTTTTTTATTATGGCCATTCTTTCAGGAGTAAGGTGCTATTGCACTGTGGTTTTGATTTGCATTTCCCTGATCATTAGTAATGTTGAGCATTTTTTCATATGTTTGTTGGCCATTTGTGTATCTTCTTTTGAGAATTGTCTATTCATGTCCTTAGCCCACTTTTTGATGGAACTGTTTGTTTGTTTGTTTTTTCTTACAGACTTGTTTGAGTTCATTGTAGATTCTGGATATTAGTCCTTTGTCAGATGTATAGATTGTGAAGATCTTCTCCTACTCTGTGGATTGTCTGTGTACTCTGCTGACTGTTCCTTTTCCATGAAAAAGCTCTTTAGTTTAACTAGGTCCCAGCTATTTATCTTTGTTTTTATTGCATTTGCTTTTAGGTTCTTGGTCGTGAAATCCTTGCCTAAGCCAATATCCACAAGGGTTTTTCCAATGTTATCTTCTAGAATTTTTATAGCTTCAGGTCTTAAGTTTAAGTCTTTAATCCATCTTGAGTTGATTTTTGTATAAGGTGAGAGATGAGGATCCAGTTTCATTCTCCTACATGTGGCTAACCACTTATCTAAGTACCAGTTGTTGAAAAGGGCGTCCTTTCCCCACTTTATGTTTTTGTTTGCTTTGTCGAAGATCAGTTGTCTATAAGCATTTGGGTTTATTTCTGAGTTCTCTATTTTGTTCCATTGGTCTACGTGCCTATTTTTATAATAGTACCATGCTGTTTTGGTGACAATGGCCTTATAGTATAGTTTGAAATCAGGTAGTGGGATGTCTCCAGATTTGTTATTTTTGTTTAGTCTTGCTTTGGCTATGTCTAAGTCTTACTTCTTAGTCATGGGTCACCTTGCTTTCTCTTAAGGTTGAGATCTGCTTTTGTGTGGTGAGGTACATTTGGGGAATGGGGAAGATGGGATCATAGATAATCATAATATTTTGTATTAGTTAAATATTCTTCAAGCTCTATAACATGCTCCATCACATCCCTATGAGTAAGAAGTAAACCATATATCAATATTCTTGTCTAAGCAATGAGGAAAGTGATTCACCCAGTATCATATTCCATGTTATACTAGGCCAAAGAGGAAAACCCATGTCATCTTTTTTAAAAACTTTTATTTTAGGTTTCTGGGTACATGTGCAGGTTTGTTACATAGGTACACTCGTGTCATGAGGGTTTGTTATGTAGATTATTTCATCACCTAGGTACTAAGCCTAGTACTCAATAGTTATTTTTTCTGCTCCTTTCCCTCCTTCCATCCTCCACCCTCAAGTAGGCCCCAATGTCTGTTGTTCCCTTCTTTATATCCATGAATTCTCATCATTTGGCTCACACTTATAAGTGAGAATATATGATATTTGGTTTTCTGTTCCTGCATTAGTTTGTTAAGGATAATGGCCTCCAGCTCCATCTGTGTTCTCACAAAAGACACGATCTCATTCTGTTTTATGACTGCATAGTATTTCATGGTGTATATGTACCACATATTCTTTACCCAGCCTACCATTGATAGGCATTTAGGTTGATTCCATGTCTTTGCTATTGTGAATTGCACTCCAGTGAACATTCACGTGAACATGTCTCTATGGCAGAATTATTTATAGTCTTCTGGGTATATACCCAGTAATTGGACTGCTGGGTCAAATAGTAGCCCTGAAAGCCTATGTCCTCTAATTCCTGGTCCAGTGTCTACCACATCTGATGCTATCAAAGGTTTATGGAATGTTCTGCTCATGCACCCTCTCACTGTTCCTCAGTTTTCCACACACACACATCCAAAGCTATCATGTTCTTCTAAGCAGCTCTCATCCTAGCCAGATGGCCCCTCTGGAAGTTCTTGACTCTCCCAAGCTGCCTTAGCACCTTCTCTGTGCACCCATGGAACTTTGCTCCTATCTCAGTTGCTACACAGAGCTTACTAGATTCTAATTATTTTTCTTTACAATACTATCTCCTCATCATGACTTTCTCCAGGGCAGGACTAAGTATATAGTTATCTTTGTATTCCCAGCTTCTTACAAAGTGCACAGCATATAGGGGATCCTCCATAAATGTTTGTTGAATAGTTGGACAAATGGATGGATGGATGGATGGATGGGTGGGTGGGTGGGTGGATGGATGGATGGATGGATGGATGGATGGATGGTCAGATGGACAGAAGTTCTTTCAGGGTGAGTTTTAAAGAAATATATGAGAAGCCAGCTTGCTATGAAAGGAGGATTTTCCTGACTTTCTGATAAAGATAGGATCCATCTGATGCTTTTGGTTTAGAACTAACACCATAATTACTTATCCATGTTCTGCTAGAAATTTCATTGCTGAAATATGTGTTTGGTATGAGGCTTCAATACTCCACAGAAAGAAGTATCTTGTCCCAGGCAATAGTGTAATATGAGTAGCATAGTCTCCAGATGGTGGAATTTTAATCCTAAGTTATTGAGTGTATGACTTCTTGCTAGCAATTTAGCTTCCTCATTCCTCCATGTCCTCATGTGTTAAATGGGGACGTTGGTACCTCATATACAAATGGTTTGTGAGGATTAAATGATATAATAAATATAAAACACTTAGTATGCACCAGCACTTCAGACAGTGCCTGACACAGAGTAAGTGCTCAATGTGCCTGAGTCCTTTTGTCTTCCTACTGTGTACATATGCATCTATGTGACCCAGAAAGTCTAGCTGAGTCAGCTCTATATCTTGAGACTCACTTCCTACAGAGCCGGAGGAGGTGATTGAAGCTGCTCTGGAGACTGAACCCGGTGTAATTCTTAGACAAGTTACTTCCCATCTCTGAACCTCAATCTCATTATCTGTCCTTGGAGAGTTACTTTGATGATTTTGTAAGCTCAAGGTCATATGCTGAGTATCCTCACTGTGCTTGGTCTGTCCCTGTGTATGAACTGGACTGTAAGCTCTTTGAATAGGGGGACTGTTTTATCCTCACCTTTTCACTTCTGATCCCAACTTGCTCTTTAGAAGACCCTTGATAAAGTTTTGCTGAGTTGGAATCAACTTCCCTAAATTGCTTAACATGCTCTTTTGGGGACTTAGTTGAACTCCTGAACGCTAAGCTCCAGAAAGGTTCTGGCCCATTAACCCTATTCCCCTGCAAACAGTTGGGAACTTAATGATCCTGCTGCCCCCAGCATGGTACAGAGCTCACCCCTTTGCAGATCACTCCCAGATCCTTTCTAGGAGCCAGCCTCCAAAAGCCCTGCAGCACAACTTTGCTGGCAGCATTTGGGAAGTGAGGCCATGTCCTCTGCTAACTTAATGGAGTGGCCTTTTTTTTAGGTTCCAGACAACAGCATTGTATTCAGAGGCAGAAGGCTCTCCTTGGAGTTGTAAGCTTTTTTACACCTGTGCCTAAATAGCACTGCACCTGGCACATAACAAACTTTCAACATAAGGGGAATAAGTGAATGAATGAATGGGGCATAGTTTTTTGGTAGTACCAACTTCAAGATGTGTAGCATTTAATACAGGAAGAAGTCTAGGGAGAACTACTTTTACTACTTTGTAATAAAAAAGTATTGTCCCATGAGTGATTTTATGACCTCTATAAGCATAGGGCAGGAGAGGATGCAACAAAAGCTTTTGGTCATTTCAATAAACACTCTCTCCAACTCTCTGCCCTTTTCATGAATTCCCAGTTGAGAAATATCTGTAATAGGTGAGCAATGATAATGTCATTGAATAAAGATTGATGGAAACAGATATAAACCCAAAACGTTTTTAGTGCCAGAAATACTGTTTGCTCAACAATAAGTTACATCAAAAGACTTAAACATTTCCCACAGAGGTCAGCAATTCTGCAAGTGATGCACTGAAATTCACACCTCTGCCAGAAGCGCTCTGTTCCTGGCATGAAAAAGAAAAAGTCACATCTGTTAACGTCAATATCCTGAGGAGGCAATTTTGCCTTTTCTGATTATTGTTCAGGTGCTTCATTCTCCAAAAGCCAGCCTCTGGAAGCTTCTTAGAACATATAAAATTTAAAAGTTTTGTTTTAAAATTTATAAATCCCTTTTATTTGTTTTATTTTTTTTCATTTTTGTAAATCCTTGAACTAAAAATATAGCCTGTGGATGTCTAGGTACTCCTGCTTCAGCAAACATCACTGTTGTTCACGTAATTGGCCCCATCTTTAAATGAATCATGTGACCAAAACTACATCTTTGGTTTTCTTTGTGATATTAAAATAAAATTGTCCTTTGCCATTCCAGTATTTGTTATTTGAGATTCATGATTTTGGAGTCAAGGTATTTGGAATTAGAAAATAAGGATAATAATGGTAACATTTGCATGCTAAGTGGATTTTCTTTCCTTACTTCATTGAACCCTTACAATTCCTATGTGACCTGAGGGTACTATTATTTTATTGTAATGAGGGAAAGTAGTCACTAGTCAAAGTTAGAACCCAGACCTCTCCAAAGCCTGCAACCAATGCAGTCCTCAGCCACTCTCATGATCCAAATCCACTTTACTTGTTCTGTGTGTCTTACCACAGCACCTATCAACTTCCAACATACAATTTCCTTATTTATTGTGTGTTTTGTTTATTGTCTCTTCCCTCACTAGAATCTGAGTTCTATGAACACAAGAATTACTTTTTTCTATTCTATTCATGGATCTATCCCAAGATCGAGAATAGAGCCTGACATGTCAATTGCACATATATTGCAATTGTTACCCTTACTTGTTTATTGATGGTCCCATGCCACTCTGTGTTTCACTGGTGGAAAAACTGAGGCCAGGAGCCACCTGGTGATTTACTAGAGATGACACCATGAGCAGCTTTGCAAGTAAAACAAGATCTCCTAACTGCCAGCCCAATTCTTTGCCTAAATCTCAACCCTATCTTGCCCTACTTTTATTATGCTTTAAAATGAATAACTGTTTATGAGTTCATTCTCAGGCACATTATTGCTTTTATATTACATCAAAGAACTTGAGATGGGCAAAAGATATAGCCCTATTGATTGTTCTCAGAAACTCAACTTTTCCATCCCGCAAGGAATCCTTGCTTAAGGCTCATGTTGAGGACAGGAGCCAGTCTCTAACAGAAGACTATCTCCAAAAAGTCTACCTCCCTATCAGGGCAGGGTCACTGTGGTGACTGGTTTTAGAAATATTGAAATCAATCATCTGAAGTTTTCTGTTTCTATCCACTAGACTCCTACAGAACCTTAGAACTGACCAAACGTCAAAATGCTAAGATGTTTTTGGCTCATGGTTGCTCAGTGAGTCAGTGTCTTCTAGGGAAAACCCAGAAGCTACAGGAGATAGCATGGGAGTGACTTAGTGTGACTTTGAAAGAGACATTGAATCCGTGGGCCTAATATATAGGAGGGAAGTCTTGGGTGAAAGCCGAAAAAGAAAGTGACAACTCTAGAAGTAAGAGTGTATTAAGATAAAAGAGTTTGTGTTTGGCTTTCAGAAAAGAAGAAAGACTCCAGAGGCTGTCAAGAGAAGATTTTTTTTGAGCATAAGTTGTTTTTACATCACCAGCAACAGAGCACACCTCCTAACCCTCATATTAATATCTCTCATTCTGCTTAAGTTGGAATATATCACTCTTAGTAGAAGACTTAGGTAGAGAGATTTTTCTACTTCTAATGATAAGTGTAGTCTACTCTGCTGTCATACGCATTCTCAAGACTGCTGGCCCAAAGTGGGGACTTACCTGTAGTTTTAACAAGTCAGATGGCCCCTGTGCATTAAACTTGTGATCTGGATTTGACCTGTCCCACGCTCTTGAGGGATGCATCACATTCAGTGCAGTGATGATGATCATAACTGGGAGTCCACCAAGAGCTCTGTGCACTTTAAAATGCATTTCTTCGGCCGGGAGCCATGGCTCACACCTGTAATCTCAGGATTTTGGGAGGCTGAGGTGGGTGGATCACTTGAGGTCAGGAGTTTGAAACCAGCCTGTCCAATATGGTGAAACCCCGTCTCTATTAAAAATACAAAATTAGCCTGACATGGTGGTGCACGCCTGTAATCCCAGCTACCCGGGAGGCTGAGGCAGGAGAATCACTTGAACCCCAGAGGTGGAGGTTACAGCAAGCTGAGATTGAGGCATTGCACTCCAGCCTGGGCAACAGGAGCAAAACTCCGTCTCAAAAAAATAAAATAAAAATAAAAAGCACTTCCTCACACATTTTTAAATTTTAGATTATTATAAAATCATCCTGACATAATTATGGCAGAGGTTCTTATCTCCACTTCTAAATTAGAAATCTGACTTCCCAGAGGTTCATGACACTCTAGGTCACATACCTGGTAAATGACAAAGCCCAAATCCAACGTCCTCTGCCGCTTTGTTCTTTCTGCTATGACATTCTGCCTCCTGCCCACATGGATGTCCTGCAGGCATCTATAGTACATATCTGGCACCAAATTTTTATCTTCTGCTCTTGAAAAAAATCCAGTCCTCCTCCTCTTGCTTTCCCTGCTGATTTAATAGCTGCCCTTCCCTTAATTACCCACCTGAGAACCTTGAGGTCCTTCTGTTGTTTCTCCTGCCACATGTCTTAGAGTCAACCCAGGATTTTCTTTTTTAAATGTCAAACAAAAATGTCTTCCCTCTTAATTGTTGTCACTGGTACTGGCATGATTCGGGCCTTCATTACCACTTACATGGTCCACATGAATATTCAGTAGTTTAACTCATTCACCAAATCATCACTGAAGCCCTTCTCTGTTCCAGGAACTGTGCTTGGTGCGAGGGAGACTGTTCTGAGCAAAAAGCAAAACATGGATCTTATTTTCATGGTGCTGTGGTCTCAAGTAGTAATCAGATAATCACTCCAACAAATGTAAAAATGGCAGCTCTGACAATTGCCACAAGGCAAGCCATATAATCCCCTACCTGCAGAACCAGTATGGACTAAGATTTCTAAAGCATAACTATGACCATGGCACACCTTCTGCTATAAAACTTTCCTAAATGCCCACTGCCTGCATGATAAAATCCAAACCCATTAGCCTGGTATACATGTCTCTTCATGATCTGGCTCCAAACACTAGATTAGGTTGCAAGCCACTACAACCCCATTTCTCTCCCACCCCTCACTCAATTAACTCATCCTATGACTAAGCCACATGTGATCCTTTTTGTTTGTTTGTTTTACTTCTTACCATTCCAGAAACAGATCTGTTCTTTCATTTTTCCACATCTTGGCTTAAGCAAAACTCTCTTCCAGAAATGCAGTCCCTCTAGCAATACAAGGAAATAGCCTACTCATGCTTCAGGCTGAGCTGAAATGACCCCTCCCACTCACTCTCTGGATGTGATTATTCTTCACAGTTTCCAACACGTTTTCCACACTACTAACGTAGCACTTCTCCCATTGTAATCTAATCACTTACTTTTTCCATTCACCCCACCCCCATCCCCCAGATTTTGAAACACTTTTGGGGAGAAATCGTTTTAATTAATATAAGTTTGAATTTATATTTATTTTATTGCATAGAGCAAGACCATAAATACATAATAGATGAGACAAAAATATTTTGATCCCTTATTTCTTTTCACTATGAATCTCTGATTTCTCATAGGCACTCCTTTCATCCTAATTGAACTTCAAGAAGTTTTCCCTTTAGTTACCTTTTTTTTTAGAAATCATACGAAAATAATTCCAGAGGCCTTCCTACCTTCGTATTCCACCACGCGTCTTCTCAGCTCAGTGCACAATATGTCCCCCAGCCCTCCTGCTTTTTAAATCTCTCAGGCAGTTGGCACAAGGACAGGTTTTGCATATTTGCATAATCACTGGTTCAATGATTACAAAGTGACCATATCAAAATATGGAAAATGTGTTCTTTGGGAAGTATTTGATGTGTTTGTTTTTTTTTATTTTTGTTTTTGTTTTTAATGCTTGTAAAGCATCAGGAATTAATGAAGCAACTGTCAAGTCTGTTTCCATTGCCTTTCCAAGCTTGGCCAAGTCTAGATCTTGTTTCTCTGCTAAAGTGGCTTGAATCATGATTTTTAGCAACTAGCTCCTGGGGTTTGTAACAAGAAATTGCGAAACACATGAGAATAGTGAGAACAGCTTTTTGAGAAACTGATTTTATAACATGATAGGAATGGTAGAAGAAAAATGTAGTGATTAACTAAATTCTTGGGAAGTAGGTAAGCTGTTACTTAAAATGTACACTTCTTAAGGGCCTATAGATTCCTAGGATCTGGCAACTGAAATGATCATTTCTTAGAGATGATCACATTTCCTATTCTACAACCTAACAGTCACAGAAGTCATAAAATACAGAATGATGGCCAGATTATTTATGTAGATTTAAATAGTGGATAGATACATCTTTGTAAAGTATATAGTAAACGAATAACCCAGCAGACTGTGTCTCAGTCCAAGACGCAGGACTCCCAGGTTGGTCCCACCATTCAAGAGCAGCCTCAACCATTTATCCAGAACTCCAGGCGAGCATTACCATTTTCAATGTAAGCCATAGCTTTAACAAGAGTAATAAATACTTGAATGTTGATAATAAGGATATCCTTTGGGTAAACAGTGGAAACTCAGGGATGAATTCTGTCTCATTCATTACTGTGTAATGAACTCCCTCAAAAACTTAGTGGCTTAACATAACAACTGTTTTATTATATCTCACAATGTTGAGAGCTGCACGTTAGGGCAGAGCTCAGCTAAGCAACTCTCCAGCTTCACATGGCATTGCCTGTGGCTCCTATGTGATATTAAGCTGGTGTCAGGGCTGGTCCAAGACTACTCTACTCACATTCCTGTTGCCTTGGCAGGGATGGCTGGAAGACTTGACTCAGCTGGGCTCTCCCCATCTCCATGTATTGTCAGGATGTCTCCATGTGGTCTCTCCAGAAGGACAGTAAGGCTTCTCAACAGATCAAATCCTAGCTGACAATTTTCTGACAGGCCAGGCCCAGAGCTGGCATAGCATCATTCCCTCATTCTCCTGGTCAGAGCAGTCAGAGGCCAGCCTCCACTCAAAGGGAGGGATAATAGACCTCCATCTCTCACTGGGACATGATATGAAAGAATTTGTAGCTGCCTTTAATCCACCCAAGTGTGTTCATAAAATTACCTCGTATGTTCGATTTAGGATTTGTACTTTAGATTTGTAACCTAGATGGAATAGATCATTTGTTCATTCCATTATTTAAAAGGTATTTATCAAGCATTTGATAATTGTTGATATAGCTCTGTGCTGTCTACTGAAATAAACCAGGAAAACACACAGGGTATAGTCTCTCCCCTGTAGGAATTTGCATCTAGATGTGAACACAAGACAAACCACCCAGCAAGCAATTGTAGTATATAATAATATAACTACAGTGGCAAAATGCACGTCATAGACGTGTATGGGCAACACAGATGCCTACAACATTCAGGCAAACGTAAAAAAAGAGTGAAGTGAGATGAGCTGGCCTGTGAACAGTAGAAAGGGTGTTGGGGGCAGTGGAGACCCAGACAGTTCATGCCACATCTAAAGGGACAGCTTTGCTCAGCTCCAGCCTATTGTTGCTTTAGAGAATGTGAGACAATGAAGTTACAACTACCAATTTTTCAGAGAACTGTAAATCTCCCAATTATCAACTGTTGGTAATTATTCAGATTTGGCCTACTGACCACCAGTTTTCAGCCCCTAAAATAGACAATAAGTGCTTTAGGATTCATGGAAAGAGGAGATGAAGGTCAACTAGAATAACACTATTTACAGTGTGGGCTGACAAGATATGGAATCAAGCTAAGTGTCTACCAATGGGAAAATTGGTTTTAAAAATGTGGTCTATATACACAATGGGATACTATAGAGCCACAAAAAAGGAGACACTGTCATTTGCAACAACAAGGATGAACCTGGAGTACATTATGCTAAGTGAAATAAGCCAGGCACTGAAAGACAAATACCACATGTTCTTGCTGGTAAGTGGAATCTAAAAATGTTGAACTCATAGCAGAGAGTAGAATGGTGGTTGCTAGGGGCTGGGGATGGCAGGGGTGGGAGTGGAGAGATGTTGGTCAAAGGATATAAAGTTAAGAGGAATAAGTTTTTGAAATCTATTGCACAGCATAGTGATTATAGTTAATAATAGATGGTTGCATATCCAAAATGTATAAAAGAATAGATTTTAAATGTTCTCAACACACACAAAAAATGTGTAAGGTGATGGATATGTTAATTAGCTTGATTTACTCATCCCAACATTATACATATATCAAAATATTACATTGTATTCCCATAAATATATACAATTATTTGTCAATTAAAAATGAAAATGGAAAATAATAATAAAGTATGATCTGAGCACCAGTACCATGATGTGAATTGTTTATTATCCACAATGGATAAATAAATAACTTGATAATAAGAGTTTAAGCCCTTGTAGCAATTTAATATCCAAGGCTGTAATCAGTATACTTGTCTTCTTGAGTACAGACCAACGTGGGTGTTGCAGAACTTGGGCTGTGAGCTATATTTGGTGTGAGCTGCATGCTAGTCAGGTGCAGTAGGACCACATGTGACCAAGCACTGGAATAGAGAGGCCCATGGTGAGGCACCATGGAGAATTTGGACCTTAAATAACAGGCAGGATTGGGATTAGCACAGAGGACAGAAAGCTTTTCTAAGTATTAGGAACTGCACACCCAGAAATCAGAGTCAATAAGGCACTAAGAAAAATCAGGGGAGAGCTGATTTGTGAAGTGCATTATGGAGGGTGCAGATGGAGATTGTGGAGATCCTTGGACTTAGCCTTGTAAAATTGAATTTATCCTCTAAGAAATGTGGAGCCACAAGAGGTTTTTGAATACAGATGGGCATCACTAACTTTCTAAAATACCCCTTCTCCTTTTTTCCTCCTCTCTTTCAAGGCCTGATTCAAATTCCACCCTCTCCAGGACCAGTTCATGCAATAGCAGTCACTCCCTTTATAAAATCTAGTAAACCTTTTTTTTTTTTTCTGAATCAACAGATACCTTATACTGTTAATTATTTTTCTGTAAAGATACTGTCTTTTCTTCCAAATATTTTAAGCACTCTGTGGACAAAAACTCCCTCATCCAGTTCTGAATCTTCCTCAGAATCTAGCACAATCCGTCACCCATACTGATATTCATTTGGTATGTGCTGATGAGCAAGAGAGGTTTTGTAGGGATACTGATCGGTAAAAGTGTTTTGAATAGATGGGAGCAGAAAATAGAAAGTTAGAGACCAGGGCCGGGTGCGGTGGCTCACGCCTGTAATCCCAGCACTTTGGAAGGCCGAGGTGGACAGACCACAAGATCAAGAGATCGAGACCATCCTGGCCAACATGGTGAAACCCTGTCTCTACAAAAAATGCAAAAATTAGCTGAGCGTGGTGGTGCATGCCTGCTGTCCCAGCTACTTGGGAGGCTGAGGCAAAAGAATCACTTGAACCTAGGAGGCAGAGATTGCAGTGAGCCGAGATCGCACCGCTGCACTCCAGCCTGGTGACAGAGCAAGACTCCATCTCAAAAAAAAAAAAAGTTAGAGACCAGATAAAGACACCACAAGGGCCTAAACGATGAATGCAGAGACCAGGGACTGGCAAGGAAACGCTGATATAGAGGGTGGATATAGGGAATGAATATTTTCAGAGACATGTTATGCACACAAAGTCACATTAGCAGTTTCCTGAAATCTCACACCACATTCATACATGGCTAACATTTTCTTTGTCAAGAAATGTTGAGAATAAGCTTCACTACTTAAGAGTTTTCCAGATTGCTGAAACTTACTGTTTTAAGCACCTAGATTTTCAAAATCGATCATTATGCACATCAGTTATTTATTATGCTATGATACACATATCCCTACCCTAAATAGCCCTAGACTGTTGTAATGTTATATTTTTTCTGTTTCTTCACTTCTCTACCAACTACTGGTAATTGATATTATCTGTAGGTCTTAGCTGCTTCTATGCTGCTACTTACTTCACAGAACTTGTTCTGAGTGAAGATTAAAATTTAGATCTCTGGTGTAGAAAGTACTCAATGACAGCTATTTTTCTTGCAATGCATAATAAACTTCTTAAAGTTTTTTCACTAATATTTAGATTTATTTTTGATATTACATTTATTTTATAGGGGTCGGCAAACTTTTTTGTAAATAACCAGATGGTAAATACTTTGGAGTTTGTGAGTTATATGATCTCTATAACTGCTCAGCTCTTCTGTTGTTTTGAAAGCAGCCATAAGACAATACATAAACGAATGGGTGTGGCTGTGATCCAATAAAACTTTATTTTCAGAAATAGGAGTGAGTTGGATTTGTCCTACAGGGGCTATAGTTTGCCAATACTTGTTTTAGATTATTAAAATTGCCAGAGCCTGACTTTTGAAATAGAGGGATTTGTCCTTAACTTGATTTATAAAGAAAATAATAGATTTTTTTCATGTCTATATTCCTCTAGCTTAAATATTCTTATTCAGATTTTTAAATAGTGCTGCAAATAAATTCTCCTAACATGTAACAACTGCAATAGCAGCCTGGCCCCCTTGTTTAACCTTTGGTCTGAGGATTGGTCCTATCTAACCTCTGCCTTCACCTCCAGCCATTGTGCCACTGCACTTTATTCTCCTTTCTAATTTGTTACATCCATGCGCTACCCTCTCCTAAGTCCCTGATTTCTGTAGGAAGCAAGA
The DNA here is from genome assembly GCF_009764315.1 of Trachypithecus francoisi. NCBI lineage: Eukaryota > Metazoa > Chordata > Mammalia > Primates > Cercopithecidae > Trachypithecus > Trachypithecus francoisi. The sequence goes on along the minus strand of NW_022681472.1, from coordinate 72,957,843 downwards.
GCTTTGTCATCAGTCAGCAAGTCCTGGGAAAGAATTACAATTTCTTTAAAGCAGAGATAACAACAGTTATTTGTATTGAATTCAACACTAAGTTAACTTAAATGACTTTCCCCTACCTTCTGATTTCCAAATTAATTAAATACTAAGTTTCTAACATCTATACCCACAGTAAATAGCATCTTGCATACATGCCTATGAGAATGCTTCCCGCTTCAGTGATATTTGGAATTTTCTTTTTTTTTTTTTTTTTTTTTTTTGAGGCGGAGTCTCGCTCTGTCGCCCGGACTGGAGTGCAGTGGCCGGATCTCAGCTCACTGCAAGCTCCGCCTCCCGGTTTACGCCATTCTCCTGCCTCAGCCTCTGGAGTAGCTGGGACTACAGGCGCCCGCCACCTCGCCCGGCTAGGTTTTTTTGTATTTTTAGTAGAGACGGGGTTTCACCGTGTTAGCCAGGATGGTCTCGATCTCCTGACCTCGTGATCCACCCGTCTCGGCCTCCCAAAGTGCTGGGATTACAGGCTTGAGCCACCGCGCCCGGCCTGGAATTTTCTTGAGACAAAGAAAACATAGATATATTTCCTTAAGCCTCTTCAGCTGAACATTGCACTACAAGAAGAAAAGCTTGACAGTGTTGCCTCTTTTGGTGTAGATGACACTACCAAGGGCACATACTATGACCATCAGCTAACATGCTGCAGAAGCCATAACCTGGGCATGCAGGCTGCTGCATGTTGAAACAAAAGGTCTTGGCATCCTGACATAGAAGGTGAACAACAGTGTGAAATACACTTGATGTCTAAAATGACATTGTAGTTAACCAGATAGATTTCTGCCTCCATATGGAGCCTTCCTGTCAAAAGAAAAGGACTGATTCTAGTCCCTGTATTTTATTCCATTGACAAGATAGTCTGTTTCTTCTTCAGATGCCATTCTGAATAACCTATGACTGAGATCAATCAATCCACAGTGATTCTTGCTTGTTTTCACTATATTATTCCTTGAGAACACCAACAGATATCTAACAAAGCTTGACAGTATCACAAATATATTTGCATCAAACTCATGAACTCTACTCTCAATTTCCAAGTAGGGTACAAGACCTTGTGTGTTTATGGGGAGTTGGGGTGTGATCAATAGGTGGGTGTGCTGTGCTGTAACTTTTTTTCTCTTGAATGTTTTTTTAATTCTCTAGCTTTCCTGAACCCACCAGAATTGACCTAGACTCATCTCATGATATAGTCCTAGGAGGGCTAAGGAATAAGACTTTAGGAGCTCCATAAGCCTTGCTTAGCCCTTAATAACTTGAGTGTGTAGAATAATTATGCAAGAGTTTCACTTCAGGAGTCAGCAGATCTAGGCTGTCTTCCAGGTTCTGCTCTTTGAGATTCTAGAACAAGTCTTGCTCAGAGCATCTGTGAAAATTAATAAAGGAGTGAATTTTGATGATCTGCTGCATGGCAAGCCAGTCCATACTGGAGAGGCTCAAAGCAACAATTATTATTTGCTCATGATTTTGCAATTTGGGCAAGGCTTAGCAGTGACCTCTTATTTTTTTCTGTTCATACTATCATTGGGGACTGAGGATCCACATCGAAGATGTTTCACTGAAATGGCTAGCATGTTAGCACAGGCATTTGGCTGCTTGTTCAGCTGCAGTGGCAGCTGATATTTGGAATAACCTCAGTTCCCCTCCATGTGGGCCTCTCTGTGTAGCTTCATGGCTTATTCATAGCATGGCAACTGGGTTCAAAGGAGGAAGAAACAGAAGTTTCCAGTCCTCCTAAAGATTAAGCTAAGAACGGGCACAAAGAAATTTCTATCATATGCTGTTGGTCCAAGAAGTCTCAGGCCTGTCCCAGATTCAAGGAAGCAGGAGGGGGAAAAAAGACCCCATCTCTCAACGAGAGGTAGGGAGAAAGGCTATGACAAAATATTTGCAGCCATCTGACGTAGGATATGGAGATCATTCATGGTTTTTTATTTCCTGTAATATAAATTTTACCCAACAAGATTCAGATTTAAATTCAGTATTTTATATCTTTGCCAAAAGATGAGGTCCAGCCTCCCTCCACCCTTTTATGCTTCATTGTGTTCTCATTCTTTATTAAAAGGGAAGGGATTGGAGGTTTGTTAGGCATCTACAGGATACAAGATCCATGATATATGCTCTTTCATTTACCGTATTACATTGCATCTGAGATCCAACTTGTCTCATATTTTAACATTTCTGAATTGTACCTCTTACAATCTGGGAAGTCTTATAATCACTGTAGGTCACATGGCAGTCATGCACATCTAAAATGATCTGTGATTGTGCATATTTTCATTACTTCACTCAAGTTCACCTGTTGAGTTTAATCACTATTGAAAAACATCTTCAGAAATATTATACTATAATTTGGCATTGAAGGAAAAAATGTGTCTTGTATGCCAAAAGTCAAAGAAACAGTGCTATTAGTGAGGCAAATTTTGACATTGGAGGTATAATTACAACTTCATATATTTTTGCAAAGCAGCAAACTGAGTTTTGCACTACCTAAGAGAAAGATATTACAAGTAGATAAAGGTGTATTGTGTTTTATTATGGAGATGCATCCAAAATGATTACTTATCACACATGAAGTTTATACCAGAAGGCATAGCCATTGTCAAGTTCCTTAGAACAGATTGAAGAAATCTCTAAGCCACAAAAGGCTAATAATTATGCCTGATGCAGGACTATAAAAAGCATTGTATCATAGTTTAATCAGCATTTTTCTTTCCTTCTTTCTCAGTGGCACATTTTTTTAAAACGTACTTTGGGTCAGACATGGTGGCACACACCTGTAGTCCTAGCCACTTGGGAGGCTGAGTCAGGAGGATCACTTGAGCCCAGGAATTTGGGAATACAGTACACTATGATCTTGCCTACAAACGGCCACTGCACTCCATTCTGGGCCACATAGTGAGACCCCCATCTCTAAAGTCTTTTGAAAAAAAACGTATCTCGGATTTGATGAAATATAGTAGTTCTCACCAAATTAAAAAAAAAAAAATCTGCAACAAACACACAAATCTTCTCCTTTTATACATGAGGAAGCTGTGGTTCAGATGGCTCATAGAACTTAAACAACTTGACCAGTCTCAAAGCTGCCAAATGGAAGAATTTGTTATCTTCCTTATCCCACACTGGTTCCTTAAAATGGTAGGGCAACACAGGTTGGTGGTTCTGGAAAGATATGAATGTTGTGTAGTGACAGCCATTCCACCTCCTGTCTCCAGCAAACTTCAAAAATATGAATGAAGTGCCGTTGTAGTCCCCCCAAAGCAAACGCTAACAGTCTGGAGGGAAAGCTTTCCATGGGGCTGGGCCACTGCCCAGGACTCCCTCGCAATCCTGTTCAGAAGAATAGCAATTAAAAAAAAAAAAAAACCGCTTACTTGTAGACTGTTTTATAAGGGCCTCATAATTTTATAGAATCAGAATCACTGCTCTGAAAAGGGAATAATTTAAAATAAGAAATATTTTCCAACTCTTCAGAACAGAAGTAGGTTTGAGGAAGACTTGCCTAAATTGTTATTTTAAAGCAGGACATTAAACATTTCTTGACCCCTTGCAAAAGAAAGCTGTGGTTTAGGTCATTGCTATTCACTCACCCTAAGGAAATGCCAGACGCTTCCTCCTTCTCTCCCTTTCTGGGCCAGCTCCATTGGAGGGCCACTGTGGACAGCAGCAAGGGCCTGCTTTCCTCTTCTTTATTTCCACTGCAAAGACGAGAGGAGAGGCTTGTAGACTGCCCCTACCATAATGAGGGAGACTCCATCACTTCTAATACAGTCCTTCATTATTTATCTTACATTTGTTTAGTTTAGGAGACTATGCTGATTACTTGGGAGTTGTGCAAAGATGCATAAAACACAATCCCTTCCCACATGAAGTTTCCATAACTAGAAGAGGGGATAAGGCTTGGGCAGAATTCCCAGCCACATCTGTAAACAGCAAGGAGAGCTCCTCCCGCTCCCTTCTGCTCCCCTGGAATCTTGCCCTTCTATAATAGCATGCAGGACATCGTGCAGTAGCGGTTTTTCTGTGTGCAAATCTCTCATTAGACTGGGAGCTTTCTGAAGGCAAGGGCAGGAGTTATTTGTTATTCATTTTTATATCCCTGATGTTTAGCACAGTGCCTAGGACAGCAATTAGGAGATGATGGTTATTCCATTTGTTCATTCATTCATTCAACAAAATCATATGGAGGTTCAGAGCAGGGAAAGATAGGCTTTGAGAGAATATGTGAGACCTTCTTTCAGGAGTAGCCAGTGCCAGTAGCATTCGCTCTTACAGAAAGGGTAGAATTTGGGCAGGAGGATGAGGAAAGAAGTAGAGACCATGTAAACAAGGGTAGGGACATGTAGGACAAATGTAATCAGTTACTGTGTCTGGAATGCATTGTGGATAAGGATGGAAGGAGAGGTTGAGGTTTCCATCGTGAATGGCCTGGAATATTAGGTCAATTTTTTTCTTCTTTCTTTTTTTCTTTTCAAATGAGACAACAATAAATAGAATCCCTCTCCAGGCTGTACTGCTCTGTAGGAGAGCAGGGGGAAATGGTATAGGTAGCTTCTCGGTAGAAAATGTACCTGGGATTTGTCTTCCTCCTTGCAAAGGATGTACAAAGAATCCTGCTTTAACAACAATGATTCCAGGTCTTGGCTGTGATGCAGACGACACTTCCTTAGGGAGGTGGAAGTGCATATGACTAAGAGCCACAGCAGGTTTCATCCTGGCTCCATAAGTTCTTAGTGGTGTGACCCAACCTCTTTGTGCTCTAGTTCTCCCATTTCAAAGTGGAACTGATCATCATATCAACTTCAAAGCTGTTACGAGGCTTAAAAGTAATAATGCACATAAACCCCAGGGAACAGTACTTCTTGGCACGTGAGGGTTTCACAAATGTTAGCTATTATTATCCCTTGTCTTCTGTGTACTTTGGTTTCCTCATCCAAATAGAGATAATACCTGTCCCAGCCCATTTCTCCCAGACCCTGACAGAATAAAATGCAATTAAATGTGTGAAAGCAATCTGGAAGTTCAGTGCTGCATAGCAGCAAGGTGGTGGTAGGACTGTTAATGACCATATCCTTGGCTGAGAGGTTTGGTAATTACCATATCCTTGGCTGAGGGGTGATCCCAAGAGGATGGGTTGAAAGGTAGGGGGGTGTTGGCTCTCTGGGTTCTCCAAGGTGTTGGCCACAGGTATGTGTTTGTGAATAGCTTCTCTAGATACAGTATGTCAAGGTGAAGACCTTATTTGACTGGTCCAAGATTACATAAAGATGGGAATAAGAAAATCAACTAAGAAAGAAATAAATAAGGTTTAAGCCCCACAGCCTTGCAAGCAGTGTAATTTCAAACATCGTAGTCTTGGACATCTGGGCTCTACTACCTAAAGTCTCATTAAACCTTCAGTTTCATAATTCTGTGTAGAACCTGGTAAATTGCAAGATCCTGCTGATGGCCACCAGCCAGTTCAAGCAATTAATCACAAGGGTCCCCAAGCAGGTTTGTTACTCATGCCAAGTAGATTCTTTAAGGGGAAAGTGTGTACACAAAAGAAATAGCCCAATCCACAGTTTTATAGCAACATGCTTTGTGGCTCTGCCCACACAGAGAAATTATCTTTTATCATTAAGACATCTCATAACTCTTTCCTCAATGGAAATTAGTACTCACCAACCCAGGGAAGATCTCCAAACCTCGTTAACTACAATATAGATTGTAATCTGCTGAGAGCTGACAGCTGTAGTTCATACAAAACCAAGCCCTACCCTATCACCACCCTCAGCACTTTCTCATTTGGGGGAACTCAACTTGAGCTCTTTTTTCTTTTAAACTTTTCTGGAATGTCTGGACATTCCAGAAATGTTTGCATTTCCCTCTGTGTTCCAGGCCAAAGGGCAAGAACCCACAATATAATAACCTTGGAGCCTGTCTTCAGAATCCTGCCCTGATATGACCCAAAGGGAAAGAGCTCATAACAAAGGAACTATTTCTCTTAAGATTTCTTCCTTGATTTTGCCAATTCAAAGAGGTTTATGTAAACGAGATAATTGTCCGCACTTCAGAATGTTTATAAGGCCTTTTCTAATTACTATTTTGTATATAGAGTGATTCTGGGAACATGATGGAGAACAGAGGGGAAGCCTTGAGCCCTCCCTGCATACAGCAGGAAGGAGAGTGAGAACAAGAATATATTTACAATATGGGTGAGAGGATTTGGAGCTTCACCTTGCTGTTTAGGTTTCTTCTCTCTTAACTTTTTTTTTTTTTTTTTTTACTATATCGCTGTCTCTCTCTTCTCCACTACAGAGTGGTGCTTGTCAAATATGGTAGCCACCAGGCATACATGACCACTTAAAGATATACGAATTGGAATTAAATAAAATTTAAAAGTAATTTCCTCCATGCACCAGCTACATTTCAAGTGCTCAGTAGCCACATGTGGCTAATGGCTGCCATGTTAGACCAGATCTAGAACATTTCCATCATTGCACATAGTTCCACTGGACTGTGTTGCTATAGATTAAGGAACTCAGTTGCCTTCCTACTCAAAGTATGGTCCACACACCAGCAGCACTGGTATCACCTGACAACTTGTAGAACTATGTGATCTGCATTTTAACAAGATACCCAGGTGATACATACATACATCTTAAAATCTGAGAAGCACTGCTTAAAGATACCTTCGGCCGGGCGCGGTGGCTCAAGCCTGTAATCCCAGCACTTTGGGAGGCTGAGATGGGCGGATCACGAGGTCAGGAAATCGAGACCATCCTGGCTAACACGGTGAAACCCCATCTCTACTAAAAAAACACAAAAAACTAGCCGGGCGAGGTGGTGGGCGCCTGTAGTCCCAGCTACTCGGGAGGCTGAGGCAGGAGAATGGCGTAAACTCGGGAAGGGGAGCTTGCAGTGAGCTGAGATCCGGCCACTGCGCTCCAGCCTGGGCGACAGAGCGAGACTCCGTCTCAAAAAAAAAAAAAAAACCTTCTACTCTAAGGTTTCTTATGATAAAATGTCATCACTGTTATAAGTATTATTCATTAATCTTTTGTTTTTGTTTTTTTTTTATTTTTTTTTTTTATTTTTTTTGTTTTTGAGGCGGAGTCTTGCTCTGTCGCCCGGACTGGAGCGCAGTGGCCGGATCTCAGCTCACTGCAAGCTCCGCCTCCCGGCTTTACGCCATTCCCCTGCCTCAGCCTCCCGAGTAGCTGGGACTACAGGCGCCCGCCACATCGCCCGGCTAGTTTTTGTATTTTTAGTAGAGACGGGGTTTCACCGTGTTAGCCAAGATGGTCTCGGTCTCCTGACCTCGTGATCCGCCCGTCTCGGCCTCCCAAAGTGCTGGGATTACAGGCTTGAGCCACCGCGCCCGGCCTTGTTTTTATTTTATTTCATTTTTGAGACAGTTTTGCTCTTGTTGCCCAGGCTGGAGTGCAATAGCACGATCTCAGCTCACCGCAACTTCTGCCTCGCAGGTTCAAGAGAGTCTCCTGCCTCAGCCTCCTGAGTAGCTGGAACTACAGGCATGCACTACCATGGCCAGCTAATTTTGTGTTTTTAGTAGAGATGGCGTTTCTCCATGTTGGTCAGGCTGGTCTCGAACTCCCGACCTCAGGTGATCCGACTACCTCAGCCTCCCAAAGTGTCATTAATACATTTTTATCTTGCATAGCTTTGTTTGCAAAAGAGATATTTCTATCTCCTTGACAGGTGACCAAAAAAAGGAGTGTTTAGATAGACCTTGTATTCTCCTTTAAAAGAGTGCTTTTCTTTTTCTCTTGGAAAAGCTGCAGAATCTGGAGATTTTTAAAAACGATTTTATCTAAAGTAGCAAATCTTAGAGAACATTGTTCCAATGAAGAATCTATTGGATCAGTCAACAGAGAAGCCCTTGAAATTAAAATAAGATTAAAGCAAAAGACAAAGAGGAAAAAAGATAATTTTAAAAAAAGAAGAAGAAGAAAGGAACTTCACTTATTCATACAGTTGACAAACGCACAGGGCTCTGTGCTCTGTGACTAAGAGAGATGGGGTGTAGAAGCAATGAGAGAAATTAGAAAACAATCCCTCAGAGTATAATCTGCCACTCAGTCTAACGTTGTGGAGATGGAGGGAAATTTCAGTGGTATCTTAGATTATTCTTCAATAATATGTTCTTATGCTGTCTTGTGAGATTCATTGTTGTTTGTGCCAGGGGACAGAGTTTTCTTCTGGAAGGTTCTATGGGCTTTTAGCTGGCTGTCAGAATGTAATGGCTTGAGATACTTGCCTCTGTTCAGTGCAAAAAAAAAAAAAAATGGAATCACTGAGGTTACCACTGACTAATTGGCTGTACAAATGCATCCCTGCTGAGAGCATCTGGCCTGATGATACTTCTCCCAGAAATGCATCATCCCATATTCATGTGGTACAAGATGACAGTCCACTGTTGTCACCAGGCTTCTTGCTCAAGAGAGCTAGAAAGCTGGGTGAGGCCTTGCCATTTTTCTGGGGAAATCTTCCCCGGAGACTGGAGTTAATAGATATCCTAAATGATCACACTGAATGTATAGAGTTTCAGATACTTGCATATATTGAAATTTCTAAACCAGTTCTCATTAGAGAACAATACCCTGGCCTCCCAGGAAATTCTGCCCATACTTGAAAACTGCTCATTTCATTCACGTGACTTTCTTCATACATTCATTCATTCATGTACTCACTCATTTGACAAACATTTCAAGAGCACCTTTAATAGTCCAGACATTCTACCACCCACAACAGAAAGAAAAGAATAAGACAACACACAACAGAAAGAAAAGAACGACATACTTCTTGCCTGAAGGAACTTAAGGTTCACAGCAGTAGTGCTTAAAGAGAGGTCCTCAGACTAGCAATATCAGTGTCCCTGCAACATTATTATGAATTCAAAGTCATGGGGTTCTCCCAGATCTACTGAATCAGATTCTTTCCATTTGGTGCCCAGAAAACAGCATTTTACCAAGCTCTCCAGGGCATTTCTAAGCACAGTAAAGTTTGAGAAACACTCATCTGGAGGCAGATAGCACATCAGTGACTCTAATAGATTATGATACAGATTCTACGTAATAATATAGTAATGTGTAATTATACAGATTTGAGACTCTTCGACCCCTGAAGCCCCCAAGGCAGTGCAGGATATTTTAGTGTTTAATAGAATACATGTTGTTTGATTGATGTATGAGGAACCTGTAAACAATCCAGGAATGATGGACCATGCCTGTATTCCCAGGACTTTGAATGGGTTGAATAGCTTCTCCTGTCTGCCTCACTCTAAATATTTGGATCACTGCACTGTATTATATCCAGGATTTGTGGTATTTTATTATATGAAACAAGGCTATAAACCAAAATTTCCTGCAGTATATACCACTTTTCTCTGTCTGAAGGACAAATAACTACTATTTAAGTACTGGGGGAAAGATGTAGGTGTGTTCGGACTTTTGCCAAGTTGCTTTCGGGTGAATTCTCAAGGCTATGGTTAAATAGAGTTTGCCAGTCCTCCCCTGGACATTCTGAATCCGAAATGGAGACAGGTTGGACAAAATAAAAATGTTAAGAAGCTCCCTCAGATGAGTTTGAGGCAGTCAAGTTTGAGAGTCTCTGGTCGAAATGTCAAGGTTCTTAAACCTCGGAATCTAGAGATTCAATTTAACCTCCAGGTTTCAGAGTCAGTTTCTGAGAGGTTTTTCAGGCTCATAGTGTAGTAGACTAGCAGCTTTACTTCTAGAATAACAGTAAGTGAGCAAATACGATGTCCTTTTCTTCCCCCCAGGGCTGAGGAAAAGGAGAGAGACAGTTTGCACCCAAGGGCATTCTTTTTCTCTCATTTTCTCAGTGTGTGTGTTGGTTGTGACCTTCGCGCGTCACGAGAACCCTTCAAAACTCCCCAGAGAAAGGTGACCATCCAAGCAACGAGGACTGCAAAGCCAGGCAGCAGAACTACTCCTCTGATAGTGTCAGGAGCCAGTTACGTTTTAATAGAAACAATAACACCAAAGGGTGAGAGGGTGAGGGTGGAGGCCAAGGCCTTCCTATCCCATCTAGGTATCCATCTAAAAACGTTGCTGTGGGGCCTTGAGACCTTGTATTTCTCGCTTAACATTTCTGGAATTAACAAGCCCCTGATATTTCATAGTCAGATCAAGGATCATAGCCTAGCCGAAAGACCACAGCCTGTGTTGCATCACTCACCCCTCCAAGTCTGGCTTTCTGCCCTTGTGGAGTAAAGGTCATGGTACCTACCTACTTTGGTTGCTGCAAAGTGAACACAGGTTCTTAGCATGATGCTAGGCACCCAGGAAGTACTTGGTGAATGATAGTGCTGAGTGTTATGGTCATTATGGTGTCTGTAGGCTCTGTTCCTCAAGGTTCTTCATAAAAAAGAACTAGTAAGATGTATAGGCCGGGCGCGGTGGCTCAAGCCTGTAATCCCAGCACTTTGGGAGGCCGAGGCGGGCGGATCACGAGGTCAGGAGATCGAGACCATCCTGGCTAACACGGTGAAACCCCGTCTCTACTAAAAAATACAGAAAAAAAACTAGCCGGGCGAGGTGGCGGGCGCCTGTAGTCCCAGCTACTCGGGAGGCTGAGGCAGGAGAATGGCATAAACCCGGGAGGCGGAGCTTGCAGTGAGCTGAGATCCAGCCACTGCACTCCAGCCTCGGCGACAGAGCGAGACTCCGTCTCAAAAAAAAAAAAAAAAATGCATACACATATATAGAGAGATGCATTATAAGGAATTGGCTTACTCAGTTATGAAGGTGGAGAAGTCCCAAGATCTGCAAACTGGAGAGCCAGGAGAGCCGATAGTATAGTTCCAGTCTGAATCTGAGTCCAAAGGCAGGAGATGGCAGTCAGGCAGAAAGAGTGAATTATCCCTTACCCAGCCTATTCTCTTTAGGCCTTCGATGGATTGAATGGGGTCCACTTGTATTAGGGAGGGCTATCTGCTTTACAAAGTCTACCAATTCAAATGTTCATCTCATCTACAAATACCTTTATAGACAAACCCAGAACAGTGTTTAACCAAATATCTGGACCCCCAGTGGCCCAATCAAGGTCACACATGAAATTAGCCATCACAGACTTATTGTGGTTTCCAGTTCACTAAGGATAATGGGAAGTTACCAGCTAGTGTATATGCATCTCTGTTTTATTATATACTTAACCCAAGTTCTCTGCCATCCTGATACCAATCTCGTTGGAGATTCTTTTATTTTTTATTTATTTATTTATATTTATTTATTTATTTATTTTTGAGACGGAGTCTCGCTCTGTCGCCTAGGCTGGAGTGCAGTGACGTGATCTCTGCTCACTGCAAGCTCCGCCTCCTGGGTTCACACCATTCTCCTGCCTCAGCCTCCCGAGTAGCAAGGACTACAGGCACCCGCCACCACGCCCAGCTAATTTTTTGTATTTTTAGTAGAGACGGGGTTTCACCATGTCAGCCAGGATGGTCTCTGTCTCCTGACCTCGTGATCCACCCGGCTCAGCCTCCCAAAGTGCTGTTATTACAGGCGTGAGCCACCATGTCCAGCCTCGTTGGAGATTCTGACCTTCATCTTCATGCAGTCAGAGGGTTGATTCCTTAATCATGCTCTCAGTGGGCAACTCCCTCTCCCCACCCCCGCTTCCCTTCGTCAAACTCTTGTGGGGCAGAGAGTGGCAGATATGGGACCAGTGCTGCTGAGAATACATATGACTTCTCCAACCATGAACTAGAAGCAAAGTTTGGCTTTATGGCCACATAAATCCTCCTTTGTCCTTCTTTTATCTTTTACCTCTCCCATACATATTAATTAATTAATTAATTAAGCATACCTCTCTAAATCATCCAATCTTGATTCTTATCATGGTAATGCCTATGAGGGTTCTAAAAGTTAGAAATGATTTAATACTAGAGGTTTTGATTACACTGAATATAAAATCACATAAAATGAGCAAATGATGAGAAGAAGAGGGGAGTGAGGTTTGAAATTAGCCTTATTTCCTGTACATACACGAGGCACACTTACGTTGGTTTTTATCTTGGCCTATTTTGGGAGTGATATATTTGGCTCACAACCAGGAGTAGAAAATAGAAACAAGGACCTGTATCTTCCAAACCAACCTCAGTACCACAGACATTTTGAGCCAAATCATTTTCTGTTGTGAGGGCTGTCCTATACATTCTAAAATGTTCAGCAGTTTAATGGGTCTCTACCCATTAGATGCCAGTAGTACCTGTGCCCCCACCCCCAAACACACACACACACAAGTTGTTACCACCAGTGTCTCCAGACATTGCCAGTTATGCCGTAGGGAGCAAAATACCCAATTGAGAACCACTGCTCTAAACATAGGAAAGATCTTAGACTGTTAAAATAAAAATATACTGGTTTTCTCTAGGTCAAACCTCTTATTTATGGCACTCCGTGTATAGGATTCATGTTTGATGAGAATTATTTTATGCAAACAGAGTTACTTGATTTCTCTCCTCCATTCTTGTTGGAGAATTTCTTTTCCCAATAAACATTTTTTATTGAGTCAGGAAAGCACTGTGGTGAGAACAGATCTGGGTTCTAGTCTCAGCTCTATGCATTCTAGCACTGTGGCTGTGACAGCTAATGACCCTGCTGTCATTTTCTCTGTGTGAATTACAGGAATAATGAATCCAAACCTCAAAAATGGCAGTACAGATTCAATGAGTAACTGCCTATAAAACCTTTGTAGGCATATTGTAGTTGTTCAATAAATGTGAGCTCTGCTTATTGGCTATTCTGCTGGGGCAACCATGGATCTCACTTTTTTGGAATATGCATTTCACACCAGATATAAATTGTCCCATATTGAAGTTGCAGTTCAGACCCACCCCCAAAGTCCTTGTTACATGAGAAGACACTTTCGTATAGAAGATATGGACCCTTCTTTCTGAAGGGAAGACACTAAACAGCCCTTTTAAAGGATGAAGTCTTATTTCCCCCTTGGGCCCATGAGATGTGGGGCTGCCTGGATATAATATCTTTTCTTCTTCTCCACACACAACAATTCTTCAGCCCTGTGCTGCTGGAGTTAGGAAAGGTAGGGCGGGACATAATCCATCCTAGATCTGTTATTGAACCTTTTGCCAAGCTGGCCACTGCCTCCTGGGCCAGTCACTTCCTGCCTTTGAAGTATTTCAGACTCCCTTTCTCATGGAACTGTCTGTTAAGGGCTGCGCTAATCTGGGAGAGAGCAGAAGCCAAGAGTGTGCCCAAAGTGGCCTTGGCAAGCAGGAAGACAGTTATCTGCCTCCTGGGCGTTGCAAAGGCTTGACGTCTGGGTATTTTGTTTCTTTTCCTGGCCCCCAGCTATAGCATTAGAACATTGACATTTAGCATTAAAACACTAATATTTAGCATTAGAGTTTTGACTTTGATTTCTCTAAGGAATTTTAGGAATTCATGATAGCAATAATAATAAAACAATAGTAGCTATCATTTAGTTATTTGCTATTTACTGAACACCACGCAAAATGCTTTTCCTATGAGCCCTTTTTAACATCACAACAGCCTTGTGAAGCAGGAATTTTGACTGCTATTTTAAAGATGAAGAAAAGGAGATTGGGAAAAATTCATGTGTTCAACATCACATAGCTGGGAAGTAGTGAGCCTAGGATGTGAACCCATATCTGCCAGAGCCCATGCTCCTGACTACTGGACTCCAGTGCTTCCCTCCTCATCCCAGACTCTGAAGCCATAAGGCTAAGTATGATGGTTGATTCCAAGAATTGATTCCAAGAATTCTTGATTCCGAGAATTCCAAGAATGTCTAAACTCTTAATAGTAATGGTGGCCCATTAAACAGAGATTTGAAAAATAGCCTTTTACTATTTGTTAGCTGCAAAATTGATACATGGACAGCCCCCAGGATGTATATCTTCCTTGAGTAAGTAGTTGATAAAGCAGAGAAAGAAACCAGAGCAATCCCACTCTCCACATGCAGACCAGGATTGAATCTCATGCAACATCAGTTACCAAATTAAACAGAGAAACAGATTCTCCTCCAACATCATTCCTTTCTTTATTAACTTTACAACCATTTAATAAGCACTTTCCGTATACCTGACATTGCACATTGCATTAGGAGAATCCACAATAATAAGACATGGCATCACCCACAAAAAAATTAGGAGGAGCGATGGATACATTAAACGGAAGTGTTCATTGCGGGTTTGTTGGTAAAAATTTGAGATGCCACACTCGCACACAGGAGAGAGTTGTTAGCTGTGTCTAGAAGGAAAGAATACTTCATAAAGGATGTGACGCTCTTGGTGGTTGTGAAAGAGGGATGGGTTGGTGTTCACTAATGCTAGAGGGTATATAAAGAAGATACTCTGGAAAAAAGAAAGGATCAGCAAGACCAGGAACAACGCCACGCAAATGCAGAGCCAGAAGGAGGCTGGGATGGCTGAAGCACAGGGGATGGAGCCCAAAGAGCCTTCTATATCAAAGACCACATGTTTTCTCCTTTTCAGAGCCAGGGCTGTCTAATACAAACTTCCATTTTGCACTTTGATCTCATGTAGATTTACATATCCAAAGACATGATTCCTGTTGCACATAAGTCTCTAGCAAAGTGATGATGGCAGAACCCATCACTATACATATGTGACAGAACGATTAAGGTTCAAGGGTCCAGGTGTGTGTAGCCCGGTGTAGTGGTGCATGCTGCGCCTGTGGTCCCAACTACTTGGGTGGCTGAGAAGTGAGGGGATCACTTGAGCCTGGGAGATCAAGGCTACAATAAGCCGTGATGGTGCCACTGCACCCCAGACTGGGCGACGAGAGCTAGACCCTGTCTCCATAATGGGAAGAAGAAAGACCTACTTTCACCATGTGTCTTACACATACAGCCTGAGTAAATGGGGACCTCTTGTCCTCACATAAAGCCCATCTCAGCATGGTGACCCATTCAAAAGGAACACAATACTAACTGCAAAAACAGCAAAGAGCAATGAAGGATCACTGACTACCATGGAAGGATTTCAAAGATGACACTCTGCCATAGCACACTCTTTTCTTTGACCATCCCTTTTCCCAATGCCCCACTCATTATGGCCACCACTGTCCCAAACCTCCTATGTCACCATCTAAACCTTCAACTTGTCTCTCTGTGGCCTCTAGTTCTATTTGTATTCATGTCTTGCAGGAGTATCTTGTTGCTCTAATATAAATTCATTTTAGCCTCTGAATTTTTTTTTTTTTTTTTTTTGGTGCTCTAACAGGGCCCTTTGTCATGCTGATTGGTCTTGTGGATAAACACAGAAGCCTGCTCAGAAGATGGGATGGGAAAGGCTCAGAATATTTCTTTGTTCCTCCCTATCAGTCCTGTATGTCACTAGAGGGGTACACACCTAAGTCTGGTGTATTAGTTTGTTGTCGTGCTGCTGATAAAGACATACCAGACTGGGTACATTATAAAGAAAAACAGGTTTAATGAACTCACAGTTCCACGTGGCTGGGGAGACCTCACAATCATGGCAGAAGGTGAAAGTCATGTCTTACATGGCGGCAGGCAAGAGAGAATGAGAGCCAAGCAAAAGAGGAAACCACTGGGTTCTCCCCACAACATGTGGGAATTATGGGAGCTGCAATTCAAGATTAGATTTGGGTGGAGACACAGCCAAACCATATCACATGGATATAGCTTTGATCCTTACTAGCTGTGTGACCTTGGGTTAATAATACTTCTGGGCTTCAATTTCCTTATCTATAAAATGGGAATAATTCTATATCACCTAAGAAGAGGATTGGGCAACCATAAGGGAAAGCACTCTAAAGTATACTGCACTCCACTTACATCCATGGTTATAAGTGCTTTTTTAATATGCAAAGATTAGATATATCTGCTTTCTCTCAGCTACTAGAGACCATTGTAGGAAACACGGTTATTTAAAGAAGCAGTAACTGTGATAAACCTAGTTATCAACTCATGACTCAGGTTCCAAAGTATAATAATTAATTAGGCCTTACTCTTTATTATCATTATTCTTTTCTTAAATTGTATTTTATAGATTATTAATTATTTTCCAAGATCACACATTTTCTGGATCTGATTTTAGCCAAGTCTCAAGGATGGTACACTGTGTTATATTCCTAGAAATCAATGTTATTCTTTCAGGCTGTACTGCCCTCCTCGCAGGTCAACCCGGACAGGATTTCACCCACATTGGTTTTTATCGCTCTTTCAAAATACTGAAGTGTTTCTCTTAATGAAATTACAAAGTATTTGTTTTCACAGTAGTATTAGTGAGTGAAAATAATCATGATGCTTTAGTTAGTCATGGGGCAATCCTGCAACCCTGTGAGCCTAGTTGTTGTTGTTGTTTTGCAAAATATTATGATGACAGTAATAAAAATTCTAGGGCCTTCATTTTCACATACAGTTCTTTTCTATGCATATCTGTAAGCTTTATATTATAGTATATCATAACTGTTTCCATGTTGCTATGTAATCATAATCATCATAATTAGTATTATTTTAGTAGCCATGTAATTATCCATCTTGTTAATGTACCATAATTTACTTAACCTAAATCTTCAACTGTAAGAGAGTGGTTGCTTCCAATTTTTCCTCTATGATAAATAAGTTCTAGTTTACATATTTGTGCATATAGCTTCTTTCATTTTTTTTAGATTATTTCCTTAGGATATACTCCTAGGAATGGAATTACTACGTTTAGGAATATGTATTTTTAATAACTTTTGAATAAATTGACATTATTTTTCCAGTTGACAGTACCATCAGCAATAATTAGTATTCTGCTTCAATGCAACCTGTCAAAAGTATATTATTTGATATTTAATACACTTACATAGTACCTTTTGTTTTTTCATTTTCTCAAAAATAGCAAATGTTAATCAAACACTTGCTTACAAATTATGTGTTCTGTCATGTTTTGAAAAGCCAGTTAGTTAGATTTGAAAGCCAGGTTTGAAAACTGAGGTAGATTTTTTTTCTTCTGCGTCAAGAACGCCTGCTGTGCTTCTCTCCCATTGTCTGAAAGTTTTGTGTATTAGAAACTAATACTGATATTTTTCTGAGCAAAACATTCCATTGTACTCATATAATAATTAATTATTGAAGACCCATGTATAAGGAACTGTAGGGAGTACCCAAATAAAATAACGGGAACATTAGACAATTTAAATTAGAAAACTCAGGAAAATACATTAATATTTTTATACCAGCACTCCCAAGCCCAAAAGCGGGGTTGCAATTCAAGTAGTTTAATCTCTGGTCCGATTTAATGACTTTCTCTATCTAGTCTAGACAAGGTCACACATTTTCTGTCTAACCTTCCCAGCTAATCTGACTTCGCAACTAGGAAACTCAAGAGTTCCAGCCATTCCACTTCCGATATTTTTTTCTAGATTTCATCCCAAGAAATCTTTCTGATAAATGAAACCCTCATCTCTCTCCCACAATAAAATGCTTCACACCATCCCCAATCTTACCTTGCACCAGACCAGGCAAATGCATGAACCTTCATAATACATGAACCTTCATAATACATGAAATGGTTTCCCAAACTGCAGCCCCATCATAGGACTGGATGCCAATTCCGGAGATCTGGTTTTGCCCTCCCTTCCAGGCAACTTTACCTATTTCTCAGTTGGGTGTCTTCCATGCCTTACCAAATGGTAGAAAAAAAAATTTTATGAATATAAGCCACTGTAAATCCATCCTGGCATTGAGTAACCATTATTCTGACTAGAGCTTTCTCTTTGGCCTAAGGGTTTTAGGGTTTGTTTGAATAAGATAATTGCTACATATCAGTGCCTGGGAACATAAAGGAAAGAACTTACCATATTTCCCCCTTTTTCTTCTTGCAGCATCAGCCGAGGGTTCTCCATAAACACGGTTAGCCTTCCAAGCTGCTGTCCTGCCAGTTGATATGAACATGGCCTGTTCCTCACGGAAAGACTAACCCATGGCACTGCCAGAAGATATCCTTGGAGCATGGACAGATTAACTGGATTAACTAGAAAAAAAAACTACCCATTCAGTCAAGATTATGGGCTTTGGAAAAATCTTACTTTGCTGTGGATTTAAAATGAGGTGCATAATATAGTGCCAACTCGTTCCAAGTGGTCATGGGCAGACCATTAGCTGGAAAATTGCTTCCAGTTTTCATCACTGTGCATAACTCAAGTTCCCTTTGGGGAGCTGTCTGTGCCCTTCACTAGAAGTCCTGTTTTAGCATGGCAACTACTGGATTATTTTATTATGTGTGCAGATGGCATGATGTTTTAGGAAAAAAAAATTACAGCAGTTCTGCAATCTCAGTGGAAGTGTTCACAATATTATGCCCTGGTAGGAATGTAAACATGTCTCGATTATGTTAGTTATGATGTCTAAAGGTATTCCGTCCAACTCTTAAGCACTTTATATGAGAATACTACACCAAGATGAATCAGCACGTTCAGCACATGTGAGAAATCAAGTATTTTTATTTTTATAAATCTTGGTGGGTTTTTTTTTCTGGCTCAGACTGTCCAAGACAAACTCCACTACTAGCATAACCCCAGTTGTTTGTGGTAGGTTGATGTAAATATGGCCACAATACTGTTAGACTTCACCTCTGGCTACTTTACTGAACGACTGGTTTACTTGTAGCGCCAAAGGGAAGCAGTAGGGGGTCTAGTGATTGTGATATCTTAGCTTGCTTCTTTGTTCGCAGGCACAATTGACCACATGCACATACAGGCACTCAAATACAGGAGGCTTCTATTTGGCTAATGTAGATATTCCCTTATTCTGTAGAAGAGTTCCTCCAAAGGAAAAAAGGGGATGGTATTCTTTTAATCAAAGACCGTGGTAGATGGATGGTAAGGGCAACAGAATGCAATTCTTTTGTGTGGTCTGACTTTAATACTTCAGAAAAAAATCCTAAGTCAGGTTGAAATTGCCATTCTTTCAAGAGAGAAACATCAAGTGACCCTACTATGTGCCTGGAGAAGGAAAAGTGTCAAGTTCTATACTAAGTTTCCTTACTTAGTGTAGAACCTACCAGTCCCTTGTTAATCCTTTCTGGGATTATACCTGTGACTAATTGTTTTTTGGTTTTTGGTTTTTTTTTTAATTATGTCTTACAACAAAGCACAGTCCTGGGAAACCAGTCAACTTAATTATTGCTTGTCTTTGAGCATTAGAGATATGTTCATATTGACTTGCTACATAGCAGTGTAGCATGTTTTTTCCTGAAAATATCAAGTTGACTGAATGGAAAGCTCAGCAAAGTATGTGCTGTGTGCCCACTGTCCCAGCCTGGGACTGACGGGCATCAGAGTCTTTGCTTTAAAATATAGTGTAACCACTTCTGGAAGACTTCCAACACAAGCAAGCTTGGTGTTTTAGGGTGTCTCCAGATACATAAGCATTGTCTGCCTCCACTCAGGGTCTCAGGAAATACACAGCCCATTGGAAACCACCCCTGCCTGAAATTTGGAAACCTGACAGGGAAAGGGAGGAAGGTCCAAATGAGTCAGCAGCAGGATGACTCACCACAAGCCTGGCAGGCTTCAGAGCCAGAGAAGTGGGCTTCCAACAAGGAACTCAGAGAAGTTTCAGTCGCCACCAAAATCTGGCCCTTCGACAGATCAGCACCAGGACTGCCAGGCCCTCTGCAGACCATAATTCTCCTCACATCTATAATTAGGAGACCAAACTCCGGCTGCCAACACCCTTGGACACAATATTCCAGTCTCCACTGCCCATCTCATGTGGTTCAGTTCTAATAGCAGGTCTTCTTCTTCCTTTCATTCCTTCCTTTATTCAGCAAGCATTTGTTGAGCATCTACTGTGTGCCAAGCATTGTGCTTGGGCAACAACAGTCCACAAAGCAGACTCCCCACCTGCCCTTAGGAAACTGTATCTCCTCCTCCCAAACATTATCACCACCCCCACCTTTTCCACAGTGAAAACTTAATTCAGACAGCATTCTCCATTCTGCCAGAGTAACCTAGGAAGAAGAACATGGCAGCAGACGGATCCTCAGGGAGCAGACAGCAGAGTGAGAGATAGTAAACCGCATCAGACCACATATTTGCACCTTTCAGTTACAGCCAACTCTTTGAGGGCCCAGACTGACCTGGTTGGAGCTCCCCAAAGCAGCATTCAATTGCTTTTCCTTGGTATCCACCCTGGCCACCTATGTTCCCTTTCTTTATACGAGCACAACCATTCACCTCTACACTGGATTATCTAACACTCCAGTTCTATAACTAATCCAGGGGACACACAGTTGAGTCTGATGAAGCCTAAGAACAATATGCTGAGATATTGTAACTGGGAATTAAGATTTAGCCAAGGACATCATGAGGCTACTGCTGACTTTCTTGGAAAACTGGACATGCTTTGTAGTGCAGATGTTCACTAAATGATGGTGGTTCATTGTTACTTACTTTGACCTTTGCAAAATATTCTGAACAATTCAATAAGTAGAGTTTCCTAGTTTGTTTGTTTTGTTAAGTCAAAGGAGTGCTGTAAAATTATTGAAAGATGATGGGTGAAGAGGGACCTAGGAGAAGGCAAAATGAAGACCATTAAAGAGCCCCATTGAAGACTGTATCTCTAAAAATGCCTTAATGCCTGGCACATACTCCATGTTTGCATATGAACTACTACTCTTTTCCAAACTGTCAACCTCTGTTTGAAATTATTTGGGGGGATAGTTTTGGCAGCATGGTGGCATAAAATCCGAGCAGTCAAGAGCTAAACCAGCAAAAAAGAGGAATGACTTCATTCACAGGCTTTGGCTTCTTTATTACTTGGTGGTCCTTTGTGATCTCCCATGGTTACCTTCAACTGTGCTGTACTTTCTTCCCAAGATGCATGTATGGAATGTTACCTCCTAGAAATCCAGAAATGGCTGTGGTAGTTTTGTTTAGTAGGAAGCAAGAGGTGGGGAAGTAAAGGATACATATTTTTATGTCTAAGGACTATAAGCTGTTGATGCTTGACTTTTCCTTTTACCTACACCTGTGCTACACCTTTATTAAAAGGCTGACACCCAGACTTGTGCAGGAAAGGCACTCTTGGGAATGAACAGAAATGAATAATTATGAGACTTTCTTTCCATGGTGCCAAGGGAATTCGCTTATTTCCACTCCAGAATTGAATATGCAGAGCATTGCCAGTCCTGCTAGTGTGAAAAGCAAATCACTTCAATAGTTTGAGACGTACCTAGGGGAAGAGAGATCCTATCAACTTTCTCTGTGGGTAGTGGCGTACCTTCAAATCCCTGCTCAGGCTCTGTGAGGTGTGCACCCGCAGATTTCACTTCTACCTCCGGAATCCTGACAAACAAGCCAGGAATCTCTCCAGAGTCACTTTGTAGTTGCTCAGATAGAGGCTAACCATCCTTAGTCCTGAGGAAATTCTGCCATTTTTAACATTCAAGGAGAAAAGGAGTATCAGCTGTACCTGAGAGTATCAACTAAGGATAAAAACCTCTAATGGATCCCCCTTGTTACTTGCAAAAGCTTTCTTTGTCTGCAAATGTCACATAATTGATTTTATATAGGAACAACAAAAGTCTCAAGGAAGTGAAGTTTTTAGGACCCCCCACCCTTAGCACTTTACTTTCGCCAAAACCTCCTCTTTCCAGTACATTAGCAGTTTTGTTCTTTGTGATGTTTTCCTCTACATTCTTTAGAATAATTTTGTTACTTGACAACTAGACTTGTCAATCGCCTTAGACTCTTTTTAAAAATCTAATCTTTTGAAAATGACACAAATTCCTTTATTGCTTTAAGGCTGTTTTTATTCACCCCTCCCACAGCCCCCTCCACTGTACTTTTTTGTTTTTGTTTTTGTTTTCTTTCATCTCTCTTTCTTTTAACATGATGCTGTGGGTTGATTTCAAGAATTCTATAAAGAACTCAATAAAAAACGTAGTCGTTACCTTTTTTCCCCAGTCCTAGTATTTCTTCTTAAGCTTGATCTTGGTGAAAACTTGTTGCCCAAAAAGCAGTGAGGTAGGGATTAATAAAGCTGACCAGTCATCTGGAAGATTAATCCCAATGCACCCCTGAGATCAGGAAGGAGGACAGGCCAGGAGATGTTTCTACTCCAGGCACCATTAAGGACTCTTTTTCAAAGGCAGATCCTGCTCCTTAGATCTGAATCTAATCCTGAATCCAGAAAATTATCCTATGAAGTCTGGTTTATCAACGCACATGATTCCTGGCACCATTGCATAGCTTCAAGGTAAAAGACAGCCGTGTTTCCATGATTTTGCTATGGTGATTTTTGGGAAGACAGCATTCTTTTGAAAGCGGGAAACTTGAGAAAAAGTTGGCCAAGTGCACAGGAAAGTTCTACCACACCTTAATATAAAGAACAAAATAGATGCTACTCATCTGGGGAACATAGCTAAAGGGACAGTAACAGTACTTGACGGCCTTCTGGCCATCACCTTAGCTCCACAGGGAAAATTCTGGGTAAGAGCAAGCACTGTTTCTAAAATCTCAATTTTTTAGAGTGAAATTTACCAGCACCAAATGTAAAAGGGAAGTGCCATCCAGGCATAGGGCTGGTTTTATACTTCCTGCCCAACGGCAAAATGACTGAGACATGACTTCTATGGAACAGCAGAAAATGGATGGCAAAGATATCATAAAACTGAAGTTCAATTTGCCACGTAAGGCTATTTAAAAACCCTGATGCACTCCAAGAATTCTTCCTTCAGAGCTTTCCTCCTACCATTATATCAAGCACAAGAATGCACTAACTGCATATACTTAATGTAATATAAAAGTAACCATGTGACTTCTGTTGAATTACCATTGGCTGGTTGACATGATATTAATAAGTGTCATAGATATTTAGACATTATTTCTGATCGTACAAAATTCTTTTCATAATTTGGAGCCAGTGGTTTGGGAGGTTTTTTGTTTGTTTGTTTGTTTAGTTATTTGTTGTGTTGTTGTTTTCCAAACCTCAGATATTTTGAGGAGCCTTAGAAAAGCTCTTAAGCCCAGGCCTTTTTGCCTCATATGCAGAGTATTAAGAACAGTCCTGCGATTGTGAACCTCAAGGAAGGAGGCTATTAAATTAATCCAACACTGGAGATACTAATACCTCAAACAATTAAAATACTGAAGACTCTGCTGGTCGCCTTCCACATTGTTTACACCTTTTTAAATTCAGCCATTTGGATCAAGAGAAAATAAATGGTTGGTTTCACGGGGCTTTTGCCACATTAGCACAGACACAGCTACCAAATGTGGAAGCCTAGACTGAGTGGATGCATGAGAGCAAACAGATCTGTTTTATATGATTGCACTTAATCACCACCACCGCCCAAATTCTGTGAAAGTATATTCAAATATTTAATGCTAAAAAAAACTTCAAAACAGGAGATTCTTACTGGATCATGCTTTCACTTAGGGTAGGATAACTGATCTTGAAGATAACCTTGTAGAAAAATTGCTGGCTGGAATGCCCCAAGCACCTGGGGATTGGTGCTGTCCTATTCCACAGACTGATCATGGTCTTCTCCCATCTCCTCAGAGGAGTTAGCCTGGCCTCTAAAATAGCACAAATGCCATGAAAATATCTTTCTAAGCTCTATAGAGACTCCCTGTCCAAGTATAATTCCAAAAATATGATTTGAGTTTGAGGATGCCTGTGGTCCTTGATTCTATGATCCCTAAATCAGTTCTATTTCTCTTTCTCTCTCTCCCCCCCACCCCGCCCAGTATTTTTTTTTAACCACAATTAAGTGCATTTAGCGTGTTTACATTGGGAACTGCCTGCTGGCTCTATGTCTACTTTTGACATTGCCTATGTCCAGATACCATACAGTGCATTTGAGAGAGGACTAAGGTTATGTTTCCCCACATACCAGCTGCTGCAGAGGTTTCGAAGTGCCTGACCCAGTTCTTTTTCACATCAAAAAGGCCTTCGGTTACAGATGGCACCCTTAAAGATGAATGTAAAGTGGGGGAGGAAATTCATGTTTGAATGCTGAAACACTTGTGATTTTTATTTTTATTCAATACCCACCTCAGATCACCAGAAAGGGAAGCCTCTTTGATGGCTGTTGGCCCCCACTGCGGGTAAAAGGGGTTCTATTTGCTTAAACTCATAGGCAATTTTAGGGCTCTCTGGGGCTCTGAATGGTTTCTCCACCACTACCTTTCTTCCACCAATACAAAGATGCTGTCCTTACAAGGCCATGTCTGAGAAGACCATGTTTTAACTAGTAAAAGACGCTCACATTGCAGAGAGTTGAGTAATACCAGGCTCTTGACTTTGTACTGTGTGTCGCAGTCATGATTGGGACAGAAGGAACCAGTCTGCTGAAAAGCCAAGCCAGCACAAATATTTGGAAACTAATTCCACTGAAACTCTTGTATCATTAAATCATACTACTGTAGTTTCAGTTAATGTAATGATTTAATATAATTAGGCACTAAATTAAATAGCTTTGCACAAAATTTTAGAAAAGATCAATCTTGTAACAAAATTTAATATTAACAGTAAAAAGCACCTGAGAAAAGAAAATATCAATCTGTTGTGGTTTATATACTTGAGTTATTCTTAGAACTTTGTGGAGATTGACACTGCTCTGATAAAAAGGAAGAAAATGTTTTGAATTCAAGAATGCTAGACTAATAGAAATCGCCCAGTCTCTCTGGGCCACTGCTCTTCAGTATGGGGTGCTCTCTGTCCCTCCTTAGCACATGGGGTTGTGTGGAGGCTAAAATGAGCTACGGGAAGAAGCTATCCTGTGCCTCCAATATCCCTTATGTGTAATTAGAGTGCTGATCTGGGTTGCAGGCTTTATTCAATGATTTCTTTCCCTTACTTGAGGTTTTCTCCATGGAGCTGTTATTTCTGAGCCTCCATTCTGGGATTTACAAAGGAAACAGAATGATGAAGAAGTAACAATCAACATTTTACACACACACACACACACACACACACTCACACTTTTTCTAATATGTAAGGTGAGTCTGCAGAGTCCACAGCCCAGGTGCCCATTTATTTCCACTTCTTCACCTCCCAAAGCTTTAGAGCTCCATGACCTGCCAAGGTGAAGACTGCCAATCCCAGGTTGGAGAAGACCCATCAGAGCGTGGAGGTGCCAAACTGAGAGGCACAGGAAGCAGACAGCCACATCAAACTTTCTGGATGAACTACTGCATATTGGTGTTTGTTCTAGGAAAGAAAGAGGAAGAAAAATTACACAATGTGAATTGAACATAAGAGCAGTGTTCTTTATAGAGGATGAGAAGGGAGCATGGGGGAGAATCTGATTTAAAAAATGATTCATTCCTTCACAAACACTAACAAACGTGGCTAAAAAGCACATGTCAAAACACAGAAGCCTAGGTAGATGGTCAACATTTTTATAACTTCCTTAAGTGAGTAGTTAAACCAGCAACCTGAATTCTGTTGGTCTCCCAAGAGTGTTTAATTACATAAGTATTACCCATATTCATTTCCCACAACTGTTGGGTTTTTCTTTCTTTCTTTCTTTTTTTCTCTCTATGCATCCTAGAAAAACTCCCACGACTAGACTTAGCGGGAGGCAGTCAAGTTATGTAGTAAAACAAGAGTGCCTTTTCTGTTGGATGTCCACTTTAGTTTCCTGCCTTCCCAGGGCATAAGATGTTTAGAAACTTTTTTTCTCTAAACATAAGAATTATTGTGTACCACAATTTTGAACCACCGATTTCCATATCTTCAGCAGCTATCAACTCGCCAATTCCCTCTGGGTCTCCTTTGTATATTCTTATGTTCCCTTCTGTTTCCAGTTGTCCTCAAAAAGAGTTGAGGGGGGCATAACTCTTATAAAATGGATAAAAATGAAACTGTACAGATGTTTGCCCCCCTTGTATCTGTGAGCATGATCTCTATCAGGCTTGAAAATCTGCTTTATCATTTTGTATATTTGACTATTTTGTATTCAGCATTACTTGACTCCTTATGTGCATGGCAATGTATTAAAATGTGGGATTTCTATTACTGCGTAAAAGCGTTTTGATTCTGATTTTCAACATATATCCTTGGAAAAAAATTACATTAAACTTTTCTATTTTCTTCAGCTCATCAGCTTTGCAGAAGAAAAAGAAAAGTTAACAGCATTTCACTTTCCCTGTGTTAGCTAATGATGCAATTCATGGTGGAAAATTGTCCTCAATTATACTGTGTTTCCTAGAGAAATAATATATGTGAAATGAACTGATGGCCTCCCTATGGCTCCCAGCACACAGAATTCCCCCAGCACCAAATCCCACCAGCGTAATTGCAATGACTGGTGAACTCTTTAGTGTCGAGCACAGCTGGACAGGAGACACAATTCTCTTCATCCCTCAGACATGGTAACACACTAGGAAGAGATGGGGCAACAGATCTTGGCCCACCGATTTCCTCTCACCCCAGAGAGAGTCTTATATACTAATAACAGTATGATTGACGGTATTTCCCAGCACCTCCTGCTCCATCCATCTCTCTGAAGTGGTAACCAAATGTAAGCTATCTGTATTTTATCAATAGAAAGACTGACCTTCAAATAACATCTACCCAAGAGACTTGGATTAGAAACCAGTGCTTCCAAACAGATTTGGCATAGCCAGCCTCTAGTGCGGCAAACATCTGCAATACCCTCCACACACCTCCATATATTTTTAAAGGGACATTTTCCTCAAACTTAAAAAAAACCCTGAATAATATGATACACCAGATATAAACAATTGACCATTTTCCTGCTCTAAACTACCATTTTCACCCTTCCTTTTCTCAAGGAGACATCATAATGAGTACTTATAGACACTCTGACTTTACTGAATATGATGAATTGCCTCAACCAGTACAGGAGAAACACTTCTTTCCCAGAAAGGAAAAAGCACTTATAAACTGCATAAAAAAGAATGGAGGCACCCATTGTCTGTTTTATTACATGCTTACTGTAAATCTAGTGTTTGTTTGGTTTTCTGAAAAAGGTTTTCAAAGTAAAACCTGTGATAACCTTTTAAGTTAGCTTACTGTCTCCACGTATAAACCTAAATCTTTTGATATACCTTGCAACCCTAAAAGCACAATTTTCTCCTACTTTCTCTACTTAAAGATTTTGAACATGGAAAACGGAACCACCTTGTTGTTGGTTAACCTTTTTAGAAGATGTTAAAGCCAGAGCCCCCAAACAAAACATTCTCTTTGTCTTTACCTTTTGGGATCATTTCTAACTATTTCTTCTCTTCCTGTCTCTTTCTCTTATTATTTTCTTCCTTTTCCTTTGTTAGTCCTCTGCCTTTAACTTACCTCTCTCTTTTGTAGGCTTGTCTCAAAACCTTTCTCCATGTGCCTTCCTCTTCCTCTATCTCATCTCCTTTACCCTCCCTTTTTCTCTCCCATCTCTCTCTCTCTCTCTCTCTCTCTCTCTCTCTCTCTCTCTCTCCCCCCAACCCATTTACCCTTCTCCTTTCTTCTTTTTAGGGTAGAGCAGTTATCTGTCTTTGTATCCCCATCTCTTGGCACATTATAGTTGCTCAACATCATAGTTACTCAACAAATGTTAGGTGAACTGAATTAAACTTGGTGACCTGTTTTTCCTGGCTTATTTTCTTCCTGCCTACTGAGCCTAGCAACCTCTACAAACACTTCATTACACAAATTAACTCATAGTAATAAAGACTACACCAGATGTGTTGTCTGAGGTAGGTGAAAGCTTTAGTTAACAGGTTCTCCCCAAACGAGGAGTAAGCAGATTCTCCTATATATCACTTTGCCAATACAAAGAAAAGCCTTCCTGCCATCTCAGCGTTTGGGTAACTCATGATATCTGGGGCAAACATGGTAGCTATATTTGGATCAAAGACAGTGATGTCTGTGAGAAGTTCAGTTGAGACCACCAAGATAATTTTTCAACCTAAGATTATTCAGAATCTTATAAAACTTTTTTGTGAGACCTAGCAAACGTGAAGTGCAGTACTGGTTATCTTGTGCTAGAGGAATCCTTAAATGCATTTTAGTTTCCTATTTATCTTTTTCGCCAAGAGCTGGCTTTGGTTGAGGTTTTTTCTGTTGATGATGAAATCATTAGAATTATTAAAACTTTCTCCAATTTCTATTTGTAAGGCATATAGATGTATGTACATTGTAAAATAGCTTTCCCTTATTTTTCACAGACATTGTGCAAATATTGAAAAATTAGCTAAAAACGAGCGTTAATAAAGACAACTATGATCACATTTTTGTGTAGCACTGGAGAAATACAAAGTGGTACTATATCATGAGAATTGTTATATAGTTGTTTTACAAGTGATGATGTTCCCTTTCTCATGAGAAGTGGAAAAGTTGACAGGGTTCTATTTTTCTGTCATATTTCTCTCCTTTTAGTAGTGTAACCCAAATATTAATTAGGTTCCCATGGCCCAGTCTCTGCAGGAAAGTTCAAGAAGGGAATAAGAATGCATATGAAAACATTGTGAGATTTTACTTTGTCCTTCATGATACTTCCAAAACTGAGTGTGTGGGTGGAGGTGTGGGTATGAGTTATTCAGAAAGTATCTTAAAATCCTACTTCCCATCTATGCTACCCTCATTATCCTCTACCCAAAGGCAGCTGCTTCCTTCCATTTTAACTCTTCTCTCGCTCTCAGGAAGAACGCTTCTAAATCTCAACTCTTTTCCATATAACTTTCCCACTTCTGCCTCTCCAGCTCGGCTTTTCTATCCTTGTCGTGATTCTCCCTTTCAAAATCATTAAAACAAAACTAGTAAACATTGAATTTTTCTTTAGTGAGAAAAGAAGAAAAAGGGATATGACAACACAATATTTTTCTTAATGATTTTCTTTATCAATTTTTCTTGATTTTTCTTAGTAATTCTTGCCCCAGAGCTGTGAAATTGATGACTCAAAAAAAAAAAAAGGAGGGTAACAGAAGATTAATTTGGTTGCCGTTGATGGTTTAAATTCTAGTTCCAGTAAGTACACCTTGTGGGACTTGAAATCTTCTCATGTTTTAACAAACATAGGTGGATCTTGTGCCATTTCTCCTATGTGCCAAGAACTGTTCATGGTACTGGTCTAAGTATTATTGATTCAGAGATGAATGACATTTTTCCTGAGCTTAGAGGTCTTACACACTAAGAGAAATAAGCAGCTCAACAAATAACTTCTTCTTAAGGAGCCTATATTAATATGAAAATATCTCTGGAAGGATAACTTAATACCCACTTGTTCTGAGATGCTGGGGTTGGGGAGAGATGCAAGAATGTTCCATAATCAAGTCAGCTCTAAAAATATGATAGATGTGCCAGGCGCGGTGGCTCACACCTGTAATCCCAGCACTTTGGGAGGCCAACGCGGGCGGATCATGAGGTCAGGAGATCGAGACCATCCCGGCTAACATGGTGAAACCCCGTCTCTACTAAAAATACAAAAAATTAGCCGGGCGTGGTGGTGGGCGCCTGTAGTCCCAGCTACTCGGGAGGCTGAGGCAGGAGAATGGCGTGAACCCAGGAGGTGGAGCTTGCAGTGAGCCGAGATCGCGCCACTGCACTCCAGCCTGGGCGACAGAGTGAGACTCCGTCTCAAAAAAAAAAGATAGATGTACTTTACCCTTGTCCTAGAGACTTGGGATGCCTATTAGCACATTAAAGGCTCTGAAAAGTCTTGCAAGAAATAATCATACACATTTGTTCAGTGTAGCACTTTCAAAATTCATTCAAGCATCAACAGTTTTCCCCAAGAGAATACCAATTTACAGCCCCCAGAACAAACACTTTTGGAAATACCGTTCTAAGCCAACCAGTGCTTCATGGCAATGTTCTTTCAAGCAGGTGAGTGTGCAGACCCTCAGGAAAGAGGTGGTGCCACAGATGGATCCCCTGAGAGAGAGATAGAGACCTGGGGTATAAAAAAGTGGGCTAAAAACAAACCTGCCACTTCCTATTAATGAAAATAATTACAAACCAGTCACTACATGTTCAACCCAATTAGCCTATCACATCCAAGCCCTTTCACCAGCCATGAATGGAGAAGGGGGAACAAGTGCATAGCGTTGGCCAAGGCTCACATCTCTCTATATTTTAACATTCTCTTCTGGAATATTAGGGGTTTGGAATAGATGGGCTCCTGTAATCCCTTTGCAGCACACTACTTCAGTTCAGTTCTAATTTTGTACAATCTTATCCTCAGCTTTGCTTTTAAAGTAAGCACATAATTCTTTTGCAGCAACTCGGATGGAGCTAGAGGCCATTATTCTGAGTGAAGTAACTCAGGAATGGAAAACCAAATATCATATGTTCTCACTTATAAGTGGGAGCTAAGCTATGAGGATGCAAAGCCATAAGAATATATAATGGACTTTGGGGACTCTCGGTGGGGAAGGAGAAGGGGGTGAAGGATAAAAGACTGCATACTGGGTACAGTTTACACTGCTCAGTTGATGGGTGCACCAAAATCCAAGAAATCACCACTAAATAACTTACCCGTGTAATCAGAAACGACCTGTACCCCAAAAACGTTTGAAACAACAAATTAAACGTAATTTAAAATAAAGTAAGCACATAATTAGAAAATCTAGAAGCTTCTAATATACCATAGTTCACTTTCCTTCTTAATACTAAAGAGAATGCTTTCATTTTACAAATATTTTTGTCTCCCAGGTGTTATAGAAGCAGTTTTTCAAAGAAAACAAAAATTTGGACCAGAATTTGAGCAATGACACAAGCACACGCATCCACAGTTGGTAACTTCATCAACACAAACCGGTATTGATTTTTATTGGTTAAGCCAAAAATCTTTAAAGATTATTCTTGGATACAATGGAATCAGGAAAAAAGAAGTCTTTCAAAGACTTCAACACAAAGAACAAATGCTATCAAACTTGACACTTGACACTCCCTTTGAAGACACTCTACTCAAAAATTAAATTAGGGGAGTTAGAGAGAGGGTGAATTCAGAACTATATTTTAAAGAAGGAGCTGGGCGCAGCAGGCTCATGCCTGTAATCCCAGCACTTTGGGAGCCCGAGGCAGGTGGATTACCTGAGGTCAGGAGTTCAAGATGAGCCTGGGCAAGATAGTGAAACCCTGTCTCTACTAAAACTACAAAAAATTAGCCAGGCATGGTGGTGGGTGCCTTTAATCCCAGCTACTCCAGAGGCTGAGGCACAAGAATTTCTTGAACCAGGGAGCCAGAGGTTGCAGTGAGCAGAGATTGTGCCACTGCACTCCAGCCTGGGTGATAGAGTGAGACACTGTCTCAGGAAAAAAAAAAAAAAAAAAAGATTCAGAAAGATCTTCTGCCTAACTCTTAAATAATGACATTTCTGAGAGTGTGTTTTTGTGTTTGTATGCACACGTGTGAACATACACACAGTGATGGAGGTAGAGGTGGAGGCAGGAGGGAAGAGGGAAGAGACTGGGAGAGTTTCAAAGACCTAATTCCCCTTTGGTCAGGTATACTTTGTCTCTGAACCTGGACAAGACAGATACATCCCTGCCTTTGTTTTCCTCTTGCATTCATTTATATTACATTGCAAAATCATTAAATGATGCTGCTCTGTGAAAACAAAATCCTTTTTTAAAGTAGATGATAGGTAGATAGATAGATAGATAGATAGATAATAGATAGATGATAGATAGATAGGTAGATAGATGATAGATAGATTTTATTTCATTTTGAAAAACAAAGGTTGTTATAATGAGAATCAGTCCTGGTGAGTATGTGATATCGGTCTCTGAAATACGATTTAATTCCTCTAACAAAGACAGTAGCTCCATTAATTGAGTGCTTACTATGGGTCAAATATTCTTTACATCACTTCATTTAATTGTAACAATATTCAGTTGGATATTATCGTTTCCCTGGAGGCTATTATTCTAAGTGAAGTATTTCAGAAATTGAAAAACAAATATCGCATGTTCTCATGAGTGAGAGCTAAGCTTTGGGTATGCAAAGGCATACAGAGTGGTAATGGACACTGGAGATTCAGAAGGCGGGAGGGTGGGAGAGGGGTGAGAGATGAAAAACTCCCTACTGGGTACAGTGTACACTACTTGGGTGATGAGTACATTACAATTCCAGACTTCCCCATGATACAGTTTATCCAGGTAACCAAAAACCGCTTGTACCCCTAAAGCTACTAAAATTAAAAATAATAATAACAGTAAGATATTACATTTCCCATTTCACACATAAAGAAATTAAGGCTTACAGGGACTCAGTTATTAGGCTATATCACAGAGCTAACCCAGTTATTTCTGACTGGGAAACATAAAAATCTCAACCATTAAACTGTATATCCATGTATTGGGCACCCACTATACACAAAGCACTACACTAGACAATTAATCCCTTGCCTAAGTGGTCCTTAAACTCTTCAGGATCACAAGTTCTTTGAAAACACTACTGAAAGCTATGCATGCTCTTTTCAAAAAATGTACTCAGTGCACAAACTTCAGCATACCTTTTCAGTGGATGAAAGAACTTTCTGAACCCATCTCATCTTAAGAACTCCTGCTTTAAAGAATTGCACAGAATTCAGTTGGTGAAGAAGATATGATAGAAGAGGAAACAGCCAGCAATGACTTAGCCGTCAAGATGCAGCAAAGTTCCTCTCACAGGAAAAGGGGAGGTGGTCGTGATTCATTCTACAAGTACTTACTGGGTGCCCCCCAATGTGAGGCCCTGGGAATACAACAGGAGATTGTACAAAGTCCAGTCTTCATGGAGAATACTGCCCAGGAAAGGACATAGGTAAGTGAGCAGGCATTTGATTTGTAGTCCACATTCTGCATTTTTCTGTTCTTTGATGCTTGTAAGGATATCCAAAAGAGCAGCTGATTCGATATTGGGTGTTTATTTTTATAGTACAGATATTGCTATTGCATAATTTCTGTCCCCATGTGTGAAGCTAAAGATATAACGAACATTTCTGTTAACAAAAATATTTTTCCTATTCCCTTTGGTGAAAAGGAAGCAAATAGACCTGTTCTTTCAAACACTGTTCCAACATCCGTCTTCCAAAATTGGTATTAATGTATGCTATGTCTTTTTGTGCTGTTCCTCTCAAAATTTTAAACATCCTTTTTTGTTCAATGTGTTATTCAATTTAACTTAAATTGGGGTGAGATGGCTTTAGTAGGAAACCAAGTAAACACCCAGTGCCCTCATATGGTATAATTTCAGGCTCATCAAGTGTTTTTTTATGTTTACTCAAGAACTTCTTTTTATTCATAACTCATTTATTTCCACCAAGTAGCTGTGGCAATTCATAAGAACATATACTATAAAATATAAAGCTATACATAAACAAAATTCAGGATCAGAGAAAATGCAGTACCGTTAGAAGATCAAGACAAGGATGTAGCCATAGCCTATACACTTTGGTCATCATTATTAAAAAGAAGCCATAAATTTCATGCCAACCTTGCAGGCCATCATAGTGATTTGATACAGGATTTACAACATCCATAAAAATAAACATGAATGGATAATGGAGAATAATGCAAACGTCATGTGAATGTTTAAGAACTGTGCTGAAGGTTATGCCTTCAATACCTAAGAATATAAGCTCAGTCTTCTCTGATGATGGGGGTGAAAAAGTTGGAGAAGTAACACTTTAGGAGACGTCAAGCTTTCCTGCCCATGTAAGTCTGAGAAAATTTTCTTAATGTCTCTTTATAGGTGGAACCCCGACTGAAGCAGTAGACAATTTCCCTGCAGCATATGCAATAAAGGTTTTCAAATATCTGTTTCTTACGATGCCCCTCCAAGGCAGCAATAGACAGAGACTATTGCAGCCAAATGGAAAAAAAATCTGTGAGGTCCAAAATAATGTGGTCTCAGTTTATGAGCTCATCAAATCTTAAGGTTACCTAAAGGATTGAGAATAAGGAATAAGCAAGATAATGTGCTCATGACTGAAGCCCTCTAGCAACCAACCTCAGCTAGAATAGCAATTACGTTTAGAGCATTTGTAATTTGGCAGGTACTTTAATATACTGTTTTATTTAATCCTTCTAATAACTCCAAGGCAGGGGCATTGGACAGGACTCTTTCAGCTGCTAGTGACTAAAGCCCGACTCAAACTACCTTAAGCAAAGAGACAGAAAGAGAAAGATTTGATGAAGTAATAGAGAAAAACCAGGACTGGATGGGCTGTTTAGCTCAGTCTCTTAGTATCCACAAGTGCTGCTTTCTTCCATGAATAGCAGAGATGACATCTCACAGCCCCAGGCTTATGCAGAAAGAGACCCTCTCTCATGACATCCACCTGTCCTGAAAATGGACCTCTGATCGGTCATTTTGGGGTCACATGCTACACCTTGGCCAAATCATGGTGTCCAAGAAGATGTGGCTCTCTAATTGGCTGCCCTGTTGTGGGGAAAGTGGATCCCCAGATTGACAGCAAAAGGATCTCATGGAATTTTGAGGTAGGAGCAGTGCTCAGAAGGAATGGATGCAAGGCAGACAACAATATGACAGTCCTTGCAGTAAGTGTTATGATCTCCACTTTATAGATGAGAAAATAGAGGCCCAAAATAGCAAGTGCCAGAGTCAAGATGTTATTTTGAATCTGACATTAGTCATAATAGGTTAGATTGTGCTATGGTTAACCAGAAATAATACTTAAAATTTCAATAGTTTAGCTGAACGTGGTGGTATGCACCTGTAGTCCCAGCTACTCCAGAGGCTGAAGCAGGAGAATTTCTTGATCAAGGTTGTTCAAGTCCAGCCTGGGTAACATAGCAAGACCCCTATCTCTAAAACAAACAAACAAAAAAATTAATACAAAATGTAAAACGTTTTAATAGCTTAACACACTAAACCATTTATTCTGGTTTATCTTACATGCCTGACTCAGGTAAAGGTGTAGGGGAATCTGTTCCCCACAGTACTCAGACTGATAGTGGAGGCTCTAAGCATCTGGAAAACCTGGATTCCAGGCCCATAAGCAAAGGAAGAGAAGGGCATGATGTTGGGTGCAGTGGCTTGTGCCTATAATCCCAGTACCTTCAGAGGTCAAAGCAGGAGGATTACATGAGCCCAGGATTTTGAGTGAGTCTGGGCAACTTGATGAAACTCTGTCTCTACCAAATAGCTGCGTGTGGTGACATGTGCCAGTAATCCCAGCTACTTGGGAGGCTGAAGTGGGAGGATTGCTTGAGCCTGGGAGGCAGAGGTTGCAGTGAGCCAACATCACACCACTGCTCTCCAACCTCATCAACAGAGTGAGACGCTGCCTCAAAAAAAAAAAAAAAAAAAAAAAAATATATATATATAGAGAGAGAGAGAGAGAGAGAGAAAGGCACGAAACACTCACAGCTATAGCCGCTAGACAGAATGAGCCATGTGGCTCTGCCTAACTGCAAGATAGCTAGGAAATGACCCAGGGTCAGTGGGTTGTGGGCAGGAAGGAGGTAGAAGGGAAGGGTCGTGGTGTGTACATGGATATTTGTGAGTATTACATATTTTTGGCATATAAATTTCTATAATCCCAAACCTTTGGCTCTCATCTATTGTTTGTCAGACCCATATTCCTTAAGTGCCACAGAAGCAAATGTGAGTAATCAGAATTTCTGGTCAGCCTCTCCTCTCACCTGGCCACAGTGGATGAGACAGGGACAGATATTCTAGTTCTCCAGCTGATCCTAGGAGAAAAGATAAAGGATTCAGAACACAGCAGGCTTCCAAAGCTGGCTAGCCCTGTGTGGGTGTCATTTCAGCCCCCTGATGTCCCCTCAGGAGCCACAGAGAAGGGAGCTGACATAGAGATTGTTAATTCAGCCCCGTCTACTGGGCACTGAGTCCAGCCAAGGGAGCACCAGCGTTAGGCTGCCGGCAACTGGGCTAAACCTCCAAAGCAACTGTACCTTGACGCCGAGTGTTGTTTCTGAATTTAGTTCTTCACATGATTTAAATTGTCATCTTCAGTGGCCACGCTAAGCTGTGATAGTAGATGCTGGTCTGGACTCTGCATGCTGCCTCGTGGCCTTTTGCTGTTGCAGATATATGATAGTATGAGGGGTAATCCAGATTAATCCAGGCTTTTTAAGTACCCACAGTTTTGATCCAAAAATCCTGCCTAGTCCCGTATCTGCATGAGCCAGATAGTGAACTGCAAACACCCCCTTTTGCCTCTTCTGGTCTAAATCAGAATATGACCTAAGTGCTTGGTTGGCATTAGGCCTCTTTCACCTGGGCCTGACTCTAGTAATGACTTCATCTTTAAAAGGTAAGGGAGAAAACCTGAGGCCAGGAGGAAAGAGAAAAGGAAGTTTTCCGAAAGAGAGGTCTAAAAGAAGATAGTGCTCTTAACTCCTCTGCATCTCCTACTCCAGATACTACCCCTCGTACCTGGCCAGTCACATCAAGCATCCATGAAGACTTCCTTGTTTAGAATTCTTCTTCTTTTTGGGGGCGGGGAGACGGAGTTTCACTCTTGTTGCCCAGGCTGGAGTGCAATGGTGCGATTTCTGCTCATTGCAACCTCTGCCTCCCAGGTTCAAGCGATTCTCTTGCCTCAGCCTCCTGAGTAGCTGGGATTACAGGCATGCACCACCAAGTCTGGTTTGTGTTTTTAGTAGAGATGGGATTTCTCCATGTTGGTCAGGCTGGTCTTAAACTCCCGACCTCAGGTGATCCGCCCACCTCGGCCTCCCAAAGTGCTGGGATTAGAGGCATGAGCCATCCCGCCTAGCCCCTTGTTTAGAATTCTTTACCTTCATGTATGATAACTGTAAAGAAATTACTGACACTCCCCAAGAATTCCAAATGCTTGCATCCATTGCCAGCCATGGGAGGAGCGAGTCCTATGGACTATAAACTGAAGTGATGATGCCCTACCGACCCCCTGGGCAGAAGCATGAACAGGCAGACGGCCTCATTCTGTGCTTCTCTTCTGAGTATCCAAGGCTACTTTCAGAGCCACACTTGCCAGATGGTGAGGCTACAAAGAAAGAGGTGTCCCACGTACATTAGACTTTGCATGAGCAAGAAATAGCTTTTTGTGTGTGTAAGCTGTCAAGATTTCAGGATTTGTTTGCTGTGGCAGTTAACATTAATTATTCTTTTTTTTTTTTTTTTTTTTTGAGACGGAGTCTCGCTCTGTCGCCGGGCTGGAGTGCAGTGGCCGGATCTCAGCTCACTGCAAGCTCCGCCTCCCGGGTTTTACGCCATTCTCCTGCCTCAGCCTCCCGAGTAGCTGGGACTACAGGCGCCCGCCACCTCGCCCGGCTAGTTTTTTGTATTTTTAGTAGAGACGGGGTTTCACTGTGTTAGCCAGGATGGTCTCGATCTCCTGACCTCGTGATCCGCCCATCTCGGCCTCCCAAAGTGCTGGGATTACAGGCTTGAGCCACCGCGCCCGGCCAACATTAATTATTCTAACTAATTCAATATAAGAAGTGTGTGGCCAGGCATGGTGGCTCACGCCTATAAAACCAGAGCTTTGGGAGGCTGAGGCAGGCGGATCACCCGAGGTCAGGAGTTCAAGACCAGCCTGGCCAACATGGTGAAATCCGTCTCTACTAAAAATACAAAAATTAGCTGGGCATGGTGGTGCTCACCTGTAATCCCAGATACTCGGGAGGCTGAGGCAGGAGAATCACTTGAACCCAGGGGGCGGAGGTTGCAGTGAGCTGAGATTATGCCATTATACTCCAGTCTGAGGGAGACTGTCTAAAAAAAAAAAAAATTTTTTTTTAATTTTAAAAACCTAGTGTTTCAAAAATCATACAATAGGTTTTTATGCTTTACAGAAAGTACTTTGTCCAAAAGAGCCAAAACTTAGTATGTAATTCCTAACTGTCCCTCACTTTTTTCAGATGTTTCTTGCACGCATTTCCATAAGTGTGACTGTGGTCTTTAAGCTTCTTTTCCTTTGCAATTGAACAGAACGTTGCTTGGCTTAAAATAAGATTTACCACTTTCGACTGATTAATAACCTCAATTTAGGTTTTAACTACACTAAACGTATTTGGCTTATGCTTCTTAACTCTAGTCTCAAACATTTAGTGTTTTATTTTCCATTTGTTCTTATAAAATAGTAAGATAAGAAAAACGTTAAAAAAAATACTGTGCTCATAGAATTACCCAAACATACCTGGATAGCCAAAACTAAACTGCTGTTTGACAGGTTGGGCCACCATGTGATGGCTTCAGGTTTTCAGATTTATGGACGTTTCAATTCAGCATAGGAACAGTGGTTGAGAAGTTTCAAGAGAAGTGTATGGCAGTGTGGTTAGACCAGATGGGAGCAGATAAACCTGTATGTGTATCAGCCACCTGGGATTCTGAAAGGGCCTCTTCCTACCACACACTTGCCCAACTCAGTTTGTTCTCCACATGGCACAGAGAATGATCTATTCAAAACAGTCAGACCACATTGCTTCTCAGTTTTTAATTTCTAATGGCATCCCCTTTATGTTTATTTTTTATTTTATTTTGTTTTTAAAAACAGGCTCTCACTCTGTCAGTCAGGCTGAAGTGCAGTGGTGTGATCATAGCTTACTGCAGCTTCAAGCTCCTGGGATTGAGCAGTCTTCCTGCCTCGGCCTCCCAAAATGCTGGGATTACACCCATTTATGAGCCGCCGTGCCTAGCTTCCTTCCCAGGTGTTAATCCTCAGTGGTGGCTGGGCACAGTGGCTCATGCCTGTAATCTCAGCACTTTGGGAGGCTGAGGCACAAGAATTGCTTGAGCCCCGGAGTTTGAGACCAGCTTGAGCAACACAGTGAGAGCCTGTCTCTACAAAAGATTAAAAAGAAAAATTAGCTGGACATGGTGCATGCCCATCGTCCCAGCTACTCAGAAGGCTGAAACAGGATGGTGGCTTGAGTCCAGGAGGTAGAGGCTGCAGTGAGCTATGATTGCATCACTGCACTTTAGCCTGGTTGACAGAATGCGATCTTGTCTCAAAAAAAAAAAAAAAAAAAAAAAAATCCTCCATGTCTTCCCCTGTAGACTTAATACAAAACTCAACTCAACTCACAAGCAGCTCCATAAGCTCTGCATCATCTGCTAACAACTGTCTCTCCAACTTCTCTGACCAACACGCTCCCTCTTGTTCATGCCCAATTTTGTGATATCTGAAACGCATCCTCTCATTCCCACCTTGGGACCTTACTCTTCTCCATGTCTAGGCTACATCACCTACGTCGTATACACTACATCACCACACAACTGTTTCTTTCTCAACACTCTTGTCTTTTCTCAAAAGCCACATCTGTAGAGAAACTTTTTTTCATCACCCGAATAACCACTTTCTCACACAAACAATAGCAAAAACAGCTATGAAGGACATTTATGGGAAAATTGAGGAAAAATCGAATTTCACTCCATGTTAAATAATGTTGTTACATACTATAATAGTGGTATTTTTTTGAATTTTAGGTTTAAGGGGTACGTGTGCAGATTTGTTACATGGGTAAATTGTGTGTCACAGGGGTTTGGTGTACCAGTAATTTTGTCACCCAGATAATCAGGATAATACCCAATAGGATGGGTAATTTTTCAATTCTCACCCTTCTCCCATCCTCAAATAGACCCCATGCTCCCTTCTTTGTGTCCATGTGTCCTCGTTGTTTAGCTCTCACTTGTGAGTGAGAACATGCAGTATTTGGTTTTCTGTTCTTGCATTAATTCACTTAGGATAATGGCCTCCAGCTCCATGCATGTTGCTGCAAAGGCCATGATGTCATTCTTTTTTATGGCTGTGTAGTAGTCTATGGTGTATATGTACCACATTTTCTTTATCCAGTGCACCATTGATGAACATCTCGATTCATTCTATATCTTTGCCATAGTGAATAGTGCTGTGATGAACATACACATGCATGTGTCTTTGTGATAGAATAATTTATATTCTTTTTTATATTCTTTTTTCTTTTTTTAGATGGAGTCTCGCTCTGTCTCCCAGGCTGGAGTGCAGTGGCATGATCTCGGCTCACTGCAATCTCCGCCTCCCGGGTTCAAGCAATTCTCCTGCCTCACTCTCCTGAGTAGCTGGGACTACAGGCACACGCCACCATGCCCAGCTGATATTTTGTATTTTTAGTAGAGATGGGGTTTCATCGTGTTGGTCAGGATGGTCTCGATCTCCTGACCTTGTGATCCGCCTGACTCAGCCTCCCAGAGTGCTGGGATTACAGGCATGAGCCACTGTGCCTGTTGGGTATATACCAAGTGATGGGATTGCAGGGTCAAATGGTAATTCTATTAAGTTCTTTGAAAAAATATACATTCCCATCAACAGTGTATATAAGTTCCCTTTTCTCCACAATCTTGCCAGCATCTGTCACTTCTTGACTTTTTAATGATAGCCTTTCTGACTGGTGTGATATGATATGTCATTGTGGTTTTGATTTGCATTTCTCTAATGATTAGTGATATTAAGCATTTTTTCATGTTTGTTGGCTATATGTAAGTCTTCTTTTGAGAAGCATCTTTTGATATCCTTCGCCCATTTTTAATGGGGTTGTCTGTTTTTTGCTTGTTGATTTGTTTAGGCCCCTTATAGATTCTGGATATTAGATCTTTGCTGGATGCATAGTTCGTAAATATTTTCTCCCATTCTGTAAGTTCTCTGTTTACAGTGGGGATAGTTCCTTTTGCTGCACAAGAGCTCTTTAGTTTAATAAGCTCCCACTTGTCAAATTTTATTTTTGTTGCAATCGCTTTTAGAGTCTTTGTCATGAAGTCTTTGCCCAGGGCAATGTCCAGAATGGTATTTCCTATGTTTTCTCCCAGGGTTTATAGTTTTAGGTTTTACATTTAATTCTTTAATCTATCTTGAGTTGATTTTCATATATGGTAAAACTAGGGTCTAGTGTCAATCTTCTGCATATGGCTATCCAATTATACTTATCCCAGCACCGTTTATTAGATAGGGGAGTCCTTTCCCTGTTGCTTGTTGTTGTCAGCTTTGTCGAAGATCAGATGGTTGTAGGTGTGCAGCTTTATTTCTGAGGTCTCTAATCTGTTCCTTGGGTCTATGTGTCTGTTTTTGTACCAGCACCCAGCTGGTTAGCCTTGTAGTATAGTTTGAAGTCAGGTAATATGATGCCTCCCAGTTTTTTTGTTTTTGTTTTGCTTTACTACTAAATTTTTTGAAAATCATATGGCATTGGGGTTACACAGGTAAAGATCCTGTTCTTTGGAACTATTTGCTGAACTATTTAGAGATAAAATTCCGTGATATTTATAACTTATTCTAAATGGTACAACAACAAAAACCCACACATGTGTACACAAAGAAGTACATAAAGACAGGCACACATACAGGGCAGAAAGAAAGCAAGTGTGGCGTTACGTTAATAACTGATGGATTTGGGTGATGAGAAAATGCATATTCGTTGCATATTATTATTTTAACTTCTCTGTAGATTTGAAACATCAATATAAAATGGGGAAAAAATAAAGAAAGTCTTCACCCCCACTTTTTACCCTTTTGTCTTGCTTTATTTTGTGCAGTGGGACTAAAATTCTCTGAAATTGTGTATTTCTTTATTTCATTGATTATTTGGATCATCTTATTCCACTGGAATGTCAGCTCCTGGAAGTGGAGCATTTGCCAGTATACTATAATGAACCACTTTTTCCCAAGCACCTAGACCCAAGCAATATTCAATTATTGGTTATTGAATAAGTGAGTGAATGAATGGCCCACCCAGATACACTTGACCCATGCCATGTCCCAGTCTCCTTAGAAGTGAGTCAGAAAAAGGTGCCTTGAACACCTCTTGTCTCCCAACAACCAGAAGGCCCTCAAAACAACAAAAAAATCAGCGAATCTGAACTGAGTGTCCTCACTCATCCTAAGGATCTGCAAAACCAGGGAGCCTTCAGTCTCACTGGGGACGTTAAACAGGTCCACATACAACAAGATGACTATGAGAGCCCTTTTAACTTTACAAAAGCACTTTGGCAAACATTGCCCCATTGAATCCTCGGATCAATCCCACAGGATAGGTAACATTATTAGCCTATTAACAGAGGAGGGGGCCAAAACCCAGAAGGAGCTTGCATGATTTCCCCGAGGTCCGGCACTTTTAACTGGTAGGACCAAGATTTGAATTTTTCTGACTCAGAACAATTTTTTCTTTTTACTATACATCAGCCCATCTAAAATATTATTTACAATTACTAACAGGCAGTATTTTTAATTGTCAAATAAGTTATGAATATATATATATATATAGGCTGGATATGGTGGCTCATGCCTGTAATCCCAGCACTTTGGGAGGCTGAGGCAGGCAGATCACCTGAGGTCAGGAGTTCAAGACTAGCCCAACCAACACGGTGAAACCCCGTCTCTACTAAAAATACAAAAATTAGCCAGGTGTGGTGGCATGTGCCTGTAGTCCCAGCTACGTGGGAGGCTGAGGCACAAGAATCACTTGAACCCAGGAGGCAGAGGTTGCAGTGAGATTGTACCACTGTATTCCAGCCTGAGCAACAGAGCAAGACTCCATCTCAAAAACAAAAAAGTTATGGATATGTATATTATATAACATAATAAATATAAATATATAATCTATAAATATATATATGTATTATTAGATAATGGTCAAGAACATGTCCAAAAATAGTCCATCACATAAAAGAAAACAGAGACTGCTTGTCTAAAAGACAGGGCCTTATAATGTACAATGACAGCTACTTGCTTTGTCAATAAGATGGAGGTTCCAGGGACACTGATTTTGAGCTAAGCCTCTGGGTCCCTTAAGGCAAGTGCTTCTTTCTGTTCCTTAATCCACCAGCTTGCCCTTCTGCTCTCCACCTCCATAAAGACAGTCAGCCCATTACAGCGGGGGGTCTTAGAGCTCTAACGTGACAGTCTGACAACACCTAACACCTTGTAAGTTACACAGAACCCTGCCTCGATCAATAGTTGGATGGAAGGCAAAGAAATAAAAAGAAATTTCAGGCATGGCAAGGAATAGTGCTATTCACTCAGGAGGTTGCACTCTAAACTGTGCGTCAATACTGTACCACTTGTCCAACAGGAAAGGCGAACTGGTTGAAAAGTATGATTCCTATCTTATGCAAGGGACAGAAAATTCCTAGGAACTGACACA
This sequence comes from Trachypithecus francoisi, assembly GCF_009764315.1. Classification (NCBI taxonomy): domain Eukaryota; kingdom Metazoa; phylum Chordata; class Mammalia; order Primates; family Cercopithecidae; genus Trachypithecus; species Trachypithecus francoisi. The sequence goes on along the minus strand of NW_022681472.1, from coordinate 72,914,715 downwards.
TTATGACACTTATTTCACACAAGTGAAATAAGCCAGTCGCAGAAGGACAAATATTCCACCAGCATGAGGACAAATACCGTCAAATTCCTAGAAGCAGAGAGTAGAATTCTGGTTACCAGCGGCTGGAGGGAAGGGTAAATGGGGAGTTGTTGTTCAAATGGTATAAAGTTTCGATTCTGCAAGATGAATAGGAGAGGTCTCTTGTACAGCAGTGCCTATAGTTAACAAAACTATATTGTATACAGAAAAATTGTTTAAAAGGAGCTCTCAAGTGTTCTTATCACAAAAGAAGGAAAGAGAGGCAGAAGCAAACTTTTGGAGGTGATGTATATATCTATTACTCTGTGGTGATGGCTTCATGCATGTATGTGCATGTTCAAGCTCATCAAGTTGTATACATTAAATATATGCAGATTTTTTTGTATACCAATCACACCTCAATAAAACTGTTTTTAAAATCCAATAGTACCTTCCAGTTAGAATACAGTGCCTTTTGGCCAAGGTTCAACTCAGCTAATTACATTCCCATCCAAATTTCCAATGGTCTCCAATTTGCTCAAACAGGCATGCAGACTTCGACTGCTGTAAAACATGGTGTTAAGCAGAACCAAAGCAAAGATCAAATAGATATCCTATATGTTAAAAACCTATACTGAGGAAACTGACTCTAAGGTCTAACATTCAAGACATGTTTCAGGTTTCTTTTTCTTTCTCTTTTAAAAAACAACGATATTGAGATTAAACAATACATACAATTCATCCGTTTTATTTTATTTTATTTTTTTCTTTTTTTAATTTTACTTTACGTTCTAGGGCACATGTGCACAACATGTGGGTTTGTTACATATGTATATATGTGCCATGTTGGTGTGCTGCACCCATTAACTCGTCATTTACATTAGGTATGTCTCCTAATGCTATCCCTCCTCACTTCCCCCGCCCCATGACAGGCCCTGGTGTGTGATGTTCCCCTTCCTCTGTCCAAGTGATCTCATTGTTCAATTCCCAACTGTGAGTGAAAACATGCGGTGTTTGGTTTTTTGTCCTTGCGATAGTTTGCTCAGAATGATGGTTTCCAGCTTCATCCATGTCCCTACAAAGGACAGGAACTCATCCTTTTTTATGCTGCATAGTATTCCATGGTGTATATGTGCCACATTTTCTTAATCCAGTCTATCACTGATGGACATTTGGGTTGGTTTCAAGTCTTTGCTATTGCAATTCACCCATTTTTAAATGCACAATTCAATGTTTGAAATATATTCGAGGGGCCAAGCAATCATCAGTCTGATTTTAGAACAATTTCACGACCTGACCAAAAAAAAAAAAAAAAAAAAACATGTACCCATTAGCAGGCACTCCCCATTCTCTCCAAGCCTCCCCTCCTCCCAGTCCCTGGCAACCACTGACCTGCTTTCTGTCTTTGTAGATCTGCCTATCCCAGACATTTCATACAAATGCAGTCACACAATATATGGTCTTTTGCTACCAACTTCTTTCACTTAGCATGCTTTTCAGGGTTCATTCATGTTGATTCATGTATCAGTACTTCATTTCTTTTTATTGCCAAATAATATTTCACTGTATGGATATACCACATTTTGTTTAGTCACTCATCAGTTGATGGACTTTTCGGTTGTTTCTACTTCTATGTTATTGGTAACACTGCTATAAATACTCATCTACACATTTTTGTGTGTTCAAATGTTTTTATTTCTCTTGGATATATACTAAGTAGTATACTAAGCAGTCTAATCACTTGGTCGCATGATTAACACACTATATGTTAATCATTTTAAGGACCTGCCAGAGTGTTTTCCAAAATGGCTGAACCATTTTACATTCCAACCAGCAATGTGTGAAAGTTGCAACTTCTCCACATCCTCACCAACATTTGCCATTTTGCAACCTTTTCACGATAGCCATCCTAGTGTTTATGAGATGGTATCTCAACGTGATTTTGGTTTACATTTGCAGAATGACTAACAATGCTGAGCATTTTTATATGTACTTCTTGGTCATTTGTATATTTTCCTTGGAGAAATGTCTATTCATATCTTTTGACCAATTTTAAATTTAGTTATTTGTCTTTTTATTGAGTAGTCAGAATTCTTTATGTATTTTGAGTATGAGTCCCTTATCAGATATAAGATTTGCAGATATTTTCTCTCATTCTATCTTGTCCTTTCATTTTTGATGTTATCATTTGCAGTGTAAAATTTTTAATTTTAGTGTAGCCCAATCTATTTTTTTCTTTTGTCATTTGTACTTTTATTGTTCTAGTCAAGAAACCATTGCCTAGCCAAAGTCACAAAGGTTTACTCTTATTTTATCTTCTAAGACTTTTACCATTTTAGCTTCTACATCTAGGTCTTTAATCCATTCTGTGTTAATTTTTGTGTATGATTTAAGCCAGGAGTCCAATATTATTGTTTTGCATATAGATGTTTAACTATCCCAGCACCATTTGTTGAAAAGACTCCTTTTCCCCATTAAATTGTCTTGGCACCCTCGTCAAAATCAATTAATCACAGATGCAAGAGTTGGGTTTATTTTTACAGTAGCATGCCTTACGTACTTCTCAAAAGTTACAGTAAATAAAATTGATCTGTGTTATTGGTTGAGAATTACGTGTTCCCAGAAATTTGCAAAGAAGATAATTTGTAAAGTATGCATATAGTATAGCGTATGACATCTTAAAGATCACTTTAAGTCCTCTCCACATTTTATAAGAGATATCAGTTTTCAAATCAAAATATTAAACTAATATATCTACAATAATAATAATAACTAATACATATTGGGCCTGGAACTTTGACAAACTCTTTAAGTATGGATGGCATTTAATCTTCACAAGCACTCTGAGTTTAGTGTACAGTCATTTCCCCAAATGAGAAACTGAGACTTAGAGAGATTAAGTAACTTGCCTCACACAGCTAGTAGTCACTTGTGCATTTCCAAGTCTATAATAAACTGATCACCCTATGTACGATGTATATAATTTATGGATATTGCCTAATAGCAAATGTAAAAGTCTTAGTGTTCCCATAAGGTCTGAGACCATGACTCAATGCAGCCCACCACAAACCTGAAATTTCCTTGAATGTACCATGTCTAGTATTCAAATTCATACAAAATTTTCCAGCTCCATAATGTGTGTATTTTATATAAACACATTATATTAAATAAGACTTCATATGAAAACACTTAACCACAAGTAGGGGAAAAACCAGCTTTCCTCAGTCTTTGAGAAAAATTAACCCCAAAGAAGAGCCTCCAGGTAGCTTTGCTGACTCCTGGAGGTAGCAGTTTAGAAGCAGGAGATTCTCTTGTTGTCCTTCATCTTTTTTATTTTTCAATTACAATTAAAATGTTTTAGATACTGTACACATTGCCTCTTGTAAATATCTCTAGAACTATCCATAGGTCTCCCTGAAAGAAACGTTGGGGTCAGTGGATTTCTGTACATAACATTGGTACAGCTGCCTGATAGACTACAAGTGGCCCTGAAGCATGGCTGGAAAACGATTTTCTTCAAGCAAATCTTATTTTCATACTGACTTACATTATACAAGTAAAAATGTATTCCCACAGGAACAAAGAAATGTAGCCCCAACATGCAATTTTGAAACAATTGCATCTGAAGGGAAAGTTTTTCAAAATCACATATTTAAAAAGAATATGTGGTAAAACATAATGGCACCAAACTAAGCCAGGAGAAGAACAAATAGTTTGCTAAAACTTAAAACATGATGTTAGGATCGGCATTTCCTTGCAGAGTAGCTTCCACGGAAGGAAATTTGTCTACTGTGTCTCTTGGACTTTAATCTGTCTGTGGTTAGTTTTGTTTTATTTTAATTTTTATAATTTCAACTTTTATTTTAGATTCAGGGGGTATATGTACAGGATTGTTACATGAGTATATTGCATGATGCTATGGTTTGAGGTACAATTGAGCCTGTCACCCAGGTAGTGAGCATAATACCCACTAGGTAGACTTTTCAACCCTTTCCCGCCTCCTTCCCTCCCCCCTATAGTATTCCCCATTTTCTATTGTTGTGTGGTTGGTTTTAAAAGAAAAAATAAGCATTAAAATGCTAAACATCTTTTAATGTGTTAAGGGTGATCTCTTAGGTAATTCATTGTTAGGGTCATTGATGTGTTTGATTAATATTCTTTGTTCTTTCTTTATAGTGAAAATGAGTTTATTCTTGAATATATACATCTTCATACCCCTAATTTTTTTTTCCTCTGGGATTTGATTTCCACAACTCGTATGCAACTGCAATTTTCTGACATGGCAGTCAGAAAGAAAAGTCCTACCAATCAGTTGATCTTGAAATTTAATAATTTCTGAAGATTTCTTTCCTAAGCTTATCACTCAGCTTAGGGCAGCAAAAAAGGATAACTTGTCCAAGCATAATTCTGCCCTATCTAGATTGTGCCTGGCAAACCAGTGAGGCAGACAAGCCAGAGGCCTGTTTGCGTAAGGACTGAAAAATATTCTGGGAAGAACACAGCCTAAGAGAAAAGGGTCAGAATGTAATGAGGAGAATCTAATAAGGAAGCTTTGGTTGTTGCTATAAATTGTCAGTACTCTCATATTAGTTCACTAAACTTTTAATAAACAGATGCTATGCATGTGGTCAGAATGTAGGGAAACCAACAAGAACTGATGAAGTGTCTCAGGGCTAATGACACAGTGGGGCCTGTGTGGTCTCTGGAATGTGGAAAGAGAGGACACATGTTGCAGGAGGGAGGGAGATGGGGGAATAAGCACCCTGACCCCATTCTCCTCTTACACTCCAATCGTCCTTCCATTGGCCAAACCCAACAAACATCAGAGGGCAATAGAGCCATTGTGTATTAGTCTGTTTTCATGCTGCTGATAAAGACATACCTGAGACTGGGAAGAAAAAGAGGTTTAATTTGACTTACAGTTTCACATGGCAGCAGCATGAGAAAATGACTAGGAAGCAAAAACAGAAACCCCTGATAAACCCATCAGATCTCATGAGACTTATTCCCTATCATGAGAATAGCATGGCAAAGACCAGCCCCTGTGATTCAATTACCTCCCACTGGTACTTCCCACAACATGTGGGAATTCTGGGAGATACAAATCAAGTTGAGATTTGGGTGTGGCACAGCCAAATCATATCACATTGTTATGTCCAGTTGGATTTCAATGCTCCCCAGCCAACAACCCCCAAGAACACATCTGTAGTTGAACATGTTGGGTTTGTTGCTCATTATAGCGGGCCAGAATGCTCACCATAGAGAACCGTGGGGAGTCTCCGTGAGGGAATGTTAGGACTTAGTCTTTCTTAAATTGGGATGGTGGAGGGTAATCTGGGGAAAGGCTGAAGGAAAGAAGAGGCTTCATCCTGGATTGACTGCTGTCAGCAAAGGGAGGCCAAAGCAGCTTCTTTAATCTCATTGCATTGCTCCCTCATTCTAGATAAGATTTACTAAGATATCTGCTTATAGAATTTCCCCACTTCCCAATATCATTTTCCTCTTCTAGTTAACTAGTTGTCCATTTTTGTAGCTTGGACAACGTTCATGTTTTTGTCTGTGTTCCGATATGACACAGATGGGTATTGTTGTCTTGATCCATTCTGATCATGGAGCAATCTTTTATGACATTGAAGTTCTGTGAAAGTTCCATGTTCATCAGGAGAACCTCCTGATTGTAACAGACCAGGTCCAGGAGCATACGGTCTGCGTTCCTCTTGCTTACAGGTCAGCCTCCTGGAGTACACACCAGGGGGCATGTGGCGGAGCAGGCCATGGTGTTGAGCACACAAAAGCCACTAAGCTCTGAGTCTGACATAATGTTTAACATCAGACCACATCTCTGAGCCCAGCTTTCCATTGTGGTGGGGGTGTGGGGCGCGAAGTAAGAAGTGACAGAACTATTTTCCTTGAGAGGAAACGCCACTTGCAAAATGGTGGAGTTCAAGATGCTTCACCTTGGACTGCCTCATCATAGAAGATTACAGGCAGGGAAGAGTATCCACTCTCCCACATCACTACAGGTCGGTAAGCACCTAAGGGGCATGATTAACTTTGTGAGAGTGTCTGTCTGTGCAATGGAGGGAAACTGCATTCCAGCACCTGATTGGAAACTCTGCTGCTCAGTGAAGCAGAGGAGGCCCAGCAGGGATGGACAGTTCTTGAGCATGGGAGAGATGCCTCCTAGGGACACCCAGATATACATAAGGGGCTTTGCAGGAAGCTGAGGTCTTATGTCACGCACAAGGAGAGAAAAGACAGAGCAATTTGGGTTTACCATTGTTGTACCTTTGTTAATATCTGTAGTCTGTTGAGGCCTAGAGAAACCTAGTGTGCACACTCTTTAAACAAATTGACTAATTTTACATGCATTAAATTAAAATGAACTTTTTCCTGAGCTTGGAAATAATGCACAATACACTTTTAACAGCTTTGTGCATCATTCTCACCCTGTAAAGGTGAACAATCATGCTTACTTATTTATAAAGTTCTTTGAGGTTTTTGGATGAAAGGCTCTTTTAAAGTACAAAGCATTAATTTTTTGTGACAGAGCAATATATGGGAAATGAACATGAAGTGATATAGAAATTTTTGTGTTCTTTCTTGCTTTAAGATTTTAGTCGCTGTTTTTACAGAGTCACAAAAAGCCAGTCTCCAACAGGAGATCTGGGGTTTGAGATAACAGAACTAATAAAGGTACTGTAAGTGTAAAATCCTAGATAGGCTTGAATCAGCTACTCCTTTTGAAGATGTGAGAAATAAATTGATAGACAAAGTATTCTGTACAAATGAACTCATTTCAGTAAGTTGCACTGATAATCTTGAGAGTATGTAAATGGTCTCTATTTATAGACCCCTTATATCCATTTTTGACCAGGATGAGCGACTGAAGCTACAGCAAGAGTCAATCATTACAAGTAACTAGACCACAAGAAAAAAATGTGCCAGTTGCTAGGTGATGACTTTCAATCTATCATTTTAGGCAATAAATATAAGATGAAGTTATGGGGAAAGAAGCTATTCATAGCTAAAATTCTAGCTAAAATGGCTATTATTTATTACACAGAACTGAAACCAGACAAAGTTGAGAAACCCAGTGTACCAACCTAGAAGCCAAGATGCCATACAAAAGCAGATCTTTCTCAAGGACAAATGCAAAGGCAAATAGAAACCAAGGGTTTAGGAGGCAGGTGAAGAGGATAAAAGGTTGGGAAAAAACTGGACTCAACCATGGTACTTATTATCATGTGTCAGATCAGACACTGTAGATCTGAAGAGAACATTTTGCGAACCACTGGTCTAAAGATTCTAATAAGTAAATGTAAAAGCATGAGAAAGACACTAATAACAGCTAGCATTTACTTTTCACTGCTATGCCACTGTGATTCAAATCACCTGTTAGGTTATATATATATATATATATATATATATAAAATATATATATGTATATATAATATATATGTGTATATATATAGTGATTATAATAAGAAATATATATTTTGAGGGCTGGGCATAGTGACTCATGCCTGTAATCCCAGCATTTTGGGAGGCCGAGGCAGGTGGATAACTTGAGGCCAGGAGTTTGAGACCAGTCTGGCCAACATGGTGAAACCCCGTCTCTACTAAAAATACAAAAATTACCCCGGCATGGTGGTGGGTGCCTGTAATCTCAGCTAATCAGGAGGCTGAGGCATAAGAATCGCTTGAACCCAGGAGGTAGAGGTTGCAGTGAGCCATGATTGTGCCATTACACTCCAGCCTGGGTGACAGAGTGAGACTCTGCCACAAAAACAAAAAAAAGGAAGGAAGGAAGGAAGGAAGGAAAGATAGATTTTGGTCTTTGGCCCCCATTCCTGGCACAGAGTTCCTAAAATCCTGTAATTTACTGAGCAATAGGGAGTAATAGGAGAATTTCTTGTTCTTATATTTGTTCTTTGACCCTGATTCCTGACATAGGTATTTTAATCTATGGGAATTTCCTGGGTAATATGAGTGAATATCTTTTGTTGTAATTAGGTGACATTATGAGTGGGGGCTGGTCATCAGAAAGACCAAGCTGTAATTAGAAGCTTGGAAGTTTCAGCCCCATCTGCCACTCTTTGAGAAAGGGAAAGGAGCTGGAGATGGAGTTAACAATTGATGATGCCTATGTGATGAAGCCTCCATAAAAATCCCTGAACTGTGGGGTTCCAGGTGCTCCCAGTTTGCTGAACATGTGGAAGGTGGCTTGCCCCAAGAGGACATGCAAGCTCTGCATCCCTGTCTGCATACCTCTCCCAATGCATCTCTTCTGTCTGGCTGTTCCAGAGTTGTATTCTTTTATAATAAACGGGCAAACATAGGTAAAGTGTTTCTCTGAGTTCTGTGAGACATTCTAACAAATTATCATACTCAAGAAAAGGTTCATGGGAACCTTCAATGTATAGCCCATCAGTCAGAAGCACAAGCCACAACCTGAGACTTGCAGTTAACATCTGAAGTGAGGTCAGTCTTGGTTGTGAGCCCTTAACCTGTGGGATCTAATGCTATCTCCAGACACATAGCGTGAGAATTGAGTTAAATTATAGGATACTCCTTGCTGTCTGCAGAGAATCAATGTATGGAAAACACACATCTAGTGTCAGAAGCAAAATATTGACTGTGAGTATGAGTTTAGAGTAGGAGAAAACAGGTGGTTTTCTACTACATTCCATATATGCATATGTATGTGTGTGTGTGTATATATATATGTATATATATTTACAGAGAGAGAGAGAGAACAGCTCTAATTTTCATGCATGCATGACCAAAAAACATACATTATTTATTTCTTTGTTACAGATTAAAAAACTAAAATTAGGCTTGATGAAGTTTAAAACAAAAAAACAAAAAACTTGCCTATAGCTGTAAAGGCCAAAGCAGAGACATGAGCCCTCGTCAGTCTCCATCAAAGCCCATGTCTTTCCCACCATATCATTATCCCTCTCTGCTAGAGAGTTAGTCACCTACTAATAGCAAAAAGTAAAATAAAATAAATAACAGCTTATGTTGGAAGAGCTTGCAAATAAACTAAAACCAGAAAGAACTCAAATGCACAGCAGCCTGAGGTCGTTTAAAAAAGACAATATAGCCTGACCCCCTGCAGGCTGGAGACAGAGCACTAGTGTTGCATGGCGCCATTTTATTGCTTGGGGCAACCCTTGACAGTGGTGTGGGTGGCTAACTCAGTTACAGCTGAAGCAGAAACTGCCTGGCATGACCTTCAAAATCCAGAGAAGGCAAGAGGAGATGCTTCAAAATTACATTTTCTCTTTGAAGAACTCACATTTCTCTCACTGACTTTGACTCCAAATAATAATTACATGTGGAAGCCAAGGGGGTAAAAGTCATAGAAAGTGTCTCCTGACAGCAACAAACAACAAAACATCAAGGAAGGAGTTCTGCCTCCCCTTCCTCCTGAGGCTGCTCTCCCTCCTCTTCCTACTCCTCCCTCCTGCTCCTCCTGGTTGTCCTTCTCCTCTTCTTCCTCTTACAAGGAAGAGCCATTTGTTTCCTATGCCAAAAGCAAGTGTGTAACGTTGGAGGAGAAACCTCACTCCTACCGATACTCTTGCTCCTAGCAATGTTCTTCCTCCCTACTTGGAAAAGATTGAAGCTCCCCAGGTTTTGCTCCAACCTCAGGTTCTGCTTTGACTCTCCAAGGCATGGGTATGTCCTAAGCCTCCTGCAGGTGGTTCTAATGTGTAGCCAGTATGAATACCATAGTGCAATAACTTAAGGTGGCTTTTATCTACAATCCCTCCTGCTGCCTTTCTCCTCCTTGCCTCAAATCACATCCCTATTACTGGAGGAGGGAGGGATTGCATTGGGGAGTTATACATGATATAAATGATGAATTGATGGGTGCTGACGAGTTGATGGGTGCAGCACACCAACATGGCATAAGTATACATATGTAACAAACCTGCACGTTATGCACATGTACCCTAGAACTTAAAGTATAATAAAAAAAAAAAAAAAAAAGAAAACACTTTTGGCCAATTGCAGGCTCATACCTGTAATCTCAACACTTTGGGAGGCTGAAGCAGAAGGATTGCTTGAGCCCAGGATTTTGAGACCAAACTGGGCAACAGAGGGAGTCCCTATCTCCACAAAACATTCAAAAGTTAGCCAGGTGTGGTGGTGTGTGCCTGTCATCCCAGCTGCTTGGGTCAAGGCTACAGTGAGCTGTGATCATGCCGCTGCACTCCTGCCTGGGCAACAAAGTGGGTCCCTGCCTCAAAAAAAGAAAATACTTTTATTGACCATGAGTCTTCACAAACTACCTTTCCATCTGTATTCTTTAAAAAAATGGCAGGAGGTTATGTGCCTCTGTTTATTCAAATCCATGCAATACTTAACCCCTCAAAATCAGGTTTCGGTCTCTAATATCCTTCCAAAGTTGTTTTGTTTGTTTTATTTTTGTTTTTATCCAGATTACTAATATCCTGCCACTTGTTTGCCCAGTCTTCATTTTCGTCAACTTTAATGCTGTGTTTGATACTGGAGATTGTTTAGTCTTTGAAACACTGTCATGGCCTTCAATTTGTGACCATGCTCAATCCTGCATTTCATAATTTACCAACCATTGCCTCCATTTTCACTCTTTTCTTGTCCTCTATGCCTGCAGGTGTAGATATTACTCGAAGTTCCACACACTTCTATTTCCCTTTAGCAAGCTCACCTGTTTCCAGCAATTCAGTAATCACTTTTGTGACGTGGTCTGCACCCTTTTTAAAATCTGCAGCCCATGCCTCTTGAGAAGTCTAGACCTAGATTTCATCTGTCTGTTGGACATCTCCACCTGAATAACTCATCAGGATCTCAAATTCAATATGTCTCCAATGAACTCATCATTATCTCTACCAGTCTGTTTGTTCTCCTTCTCATTTACAGAAACACCACATTCATCAGTCACTCAAAGTTGAAATCTTGACAGTCTCTTGTCATCTTTGATTTCTTCCTTTCTTTCCTGCCAATAAGATTACATTCTCTATAATCATGTTAATGTCTTTATTGAGGTACAATTTACATTACAATAAACTGCACTTAAAGTATGTAATTTGATAAATTTTGACATGGATACATCTATAAAGCACACGAGATAGCAAACATAGCCATAACCCTTAAAAGTTGCCTCAGGCAACTTTGTCCCCTTGTCCTCCCTATTCCCAGGCAACTACTATTTGCTTTCTTCTTCTTTTTTTTTTGAGACAGTCTTGCTCTGCTGCCCAGGCTGGAGTGCAGTGTTGTGATCTTGGCTCACTGCAACCTCCGCCTTCCAGGTTCAAGTGATTGCCTGCCTCAGCCTCCCTAGTAGCTGGGACTACGTGTCACCATGCCAAGCTCATTTTTGTATTTTTAGTAGAGATGGGATTTCACCATGTTGTCCAGGCTGGTCTTGAACTCCTGACCTCAGGTAATCCACCTGCCTTGGCCTCCCAAAGTGCTGGGATTATAGGTGTGAGCCACCACGCCCAGGCCACTATTTTTGTTTTTTTTCTGTCACCATAGGTTACTTTGCATTTTTTAGAATGATGTTGATCCTTTCCTGTGCTTATATGCCATTTGCCGCTTGGAGACATGCCTGTTTAAATATTTTGCTAAAATTTTAATTTGTTAAACATATTGATAATAATAATAATAATAAATAACATATTATTATGATTGAGTTTTGAGGCTTCCTTATAGATCCTAGATGCAAGCCCTTTGCCAGATATATGATCTCTAAATATTTTCTCTCAGTGTAAGATTTGTCTTTATATTTCTTCTCACAATGTCTTTTTATATATCCTAGATACAAGCTCTTTGCCAGATACATGATCTGTAAATATTTTCTCCCAGTGTAAGATTTGTCTTTGTACTTCTTCTCACAATGTCTTTTTTTTTTTTTAGACGGTCTTACTCTTTCACCCAGGCTGAACTACAGTGGCATGATCACAGCAGCTCACTGCAGCCTTGAACTCCTGGGCTCAAGCAGTCCTCCCACCTCACCCTCAGGCATTTGCCGCCACACCAAGCTAATTTTTTTTTTCTTTTTTTTGTAGAGACAGGGTCTCACCATGTTGTCCAGGCTGGTCTCAAAGCCCTGGGTTCAAGCGATTCTCCCACCTTAGCCTCCCAAAGTTCTGGGATTATAGGCACAAGCCAACATGCAGTGTCTTTTGAAGAAGAGTTTATAATACTGATAAAGTTCACTTCCTTCTTTTATATATCATGCTTTTGGTGTCATAAATGAGAAATATTTGCCCAATCCAAGATTATAAAGATTTTTCTCTTATGTTTCTTTCATAAGTTATATATTTATATGTTTCACATTTAGATCTTTGATCCATTTTCACTCAACTTTTGTATATGGCTCAAGGTAGACCAAAATTTCTTCTTATTTGTATTTGCAAATTGTTTGGCACCATTGTTAGAAACTTGAATGAAACTCTTTCTTCACTGTGTGAAAAATCAGTTGATCGTATGTGTGTGTTGGTCTCTCTAGTATGGTTTCCGGATTATCTGTTTTGAACCATTGATCTATTTCCCTATATTAACATAAGTCTGACACTGGGTTGACTGCTATAACCTCATGATAAGTCTTAAAATCAGATAGTATAACTTTTGTCTTTCATTTTGAAAATTGATTTGGCTAGTATAGGTCCATTGTATTTCCTTACAAGTTTTATGGATTTTCACTGGTATTGCATTGAATCTATAGATCAACTTGGAAAAAAACTAAAATTATTTAGTCTTCAGATCCATGGACATAGTATATCTATCTCTCCATTTGTTGAAGTCTGCTTAAATTAACTTCAGCAATGTTTTATAGTTTTCAGTGTACAGGTATTATACATATTTTGTCAAATTACTCTTTAAATATTATGAGTTTTACTTTGTTGGATGCTATATATTTTTACATTCCTAGAAATATTTTGAGATTTGTTCCAGAATATATTTAAATTACTTGGAAATTTAAAAGTTTGATTCTTTTGGGTCTTGTTATAAAGTTTTGTTATGGGCCAGGAGCAGTGGTTCATGCCTGTAATTCCAGCACTTTGGGAGGCTGAGGTGGGCGGATCACCAGAAGTCAGGAGTTCAAGACCAGCCTGGCCAACATGGTGAAACTCTGTCTCTACTAAAAATACAAAAATTAGCCGGGCATGGTGGCAAGCACCTGTAATCCCAGCTACTTGGGAGACTGAGGCAGAAGAATTACTTGAACCCAGGAGGTGGAGGTTGCAGTGAGCCGAGAGTGCACCATTGTACTCCAGCCTCCAGCCTGAGCAACAAGAGTGAGACGCCCTCTCAAAAAAAAAAAAAAAAAAAAAAAGTTTTGTTATGTAGGATCAGAGAAGCACTTTATCTAGGATTAATTTTTCTCCACTAGTAAAATAAAGCCCTTCTGAGTACTTTATTGATGCTGTTTGAATTATACTGTCACAGGATCCTTGGGGTGTTGCTCTGCCAGCTGGAAACCTCTGTGGCAGTTGGCGCCTTTGCCCATGTTTTTCTCGGGCCCACTGGGTTTATTCCGCTCACTCAGCCTGGAGGCTGCACTTGGCTCATGCTTCCAGCCCTGATCCCATGTTTGCCAAGGGCAAACCAGGCTCAGAGTGGCAAGAGGTGTGTGAGAGAACGAGCATGGTGTCCGGCCACTATGCACAGCCAGGCACGCTGGCTGTGGTGGGGCAGGCAGCTCCAGGCACTGGCACAGGTGCCACGTCTCTGTGAGGCTGCAACTGGACCAGGCATACCACAAGCAGCTTCCACTGTGGGCACTGGGGAATGTGGTGGCACCTGAGAGCTTGGAGACATTAGGAACTGCAGAGCCCCAAAGATGAAGTCATAGCCCTGGCTCAGGGAGTTTCTAAGTCTGGGATCCCCGAAGGGCCACAGTTCTTCTCTCTTCTCTCCTTCTCATGCTTGAAATGTGGCAAGTGGGCTGCGGATGGGGAGGAGAGCGTATTTCAGACCTGTTCGTGTTACAGCTCTTTCAGTCCCACCATTCGGCAGGTCCCGAGTTCTTGTCCCGTGTCCCGCATCCAGGAAGAGTGAGGTACATGGACAACCAGAGGATGAACAAGGCAAAGAGGTGCTTTATTGAGCTATAGTATGGCTCTCTGGAGACCTGAAGTGGGTAGCTCCTTTCTGCAGGCAGGTTGTCCAAATGTCTGTTCAGCTCTCAACTGGGAGGAGACCCGCAGTGGGTAGCTCCTCTCCACAGGTAGGTCATCCCATCATCTGCCCTGATCTGGCTGAGTCTAGTGGTTTTATGGGCTTCAGAGGGGAGGAAGTGCATGCTGATTGGTCTATGGGCAGCCATGGGCAGGCCTGGAAAATGCACCGTAAGTTCTCACTCTGGTCCACAGAACTAGAGACCCAACCCCCAGGCTTAGACAATCCCTGGTTTGAAGGTGGGGCTTCACCAGGGACCCACCGCTTTCTGTTCAGGAGCTTGTCCACTTTCTACCTCCGTTCATGGTGCCCATGCTGTTTATGCCAAAGGGCACCTGCAGGCCAATGCCTGCTGCAGCTGTGCCTGGGAGAGCAGGGGTCCTACCTCTCCAACTCAGAAGGAAATGGGATTTCCACCTGTCCCCAGCTTCCACCAGCTCCATGGACCATGCCATCCTGGCAGTACCTCCACCACTGCAGTTGGTGTCTTTGCAGCAGCCGCTCCAGACAGGCCACGGCTGCCATCAGTACTATTTTCTGTTCTTGCTGGTGTAAGCAGGCAATCTTCATGGCTTTGTGTGAAATCTTAAGGGCTGTTTCCTCTAATCCTTTTGGATGGTTGTTTTTCTGGCATTAGGTAATGTCCTTACATGCATATGCTGATTATTACTCAGGTGAATATGTAAGATGTACCTTCTAAAAATCTCCTAGAGTCCTGTGTCTCCTAGAGTCCTCTGTCTGGGCAGCTCTCACTTCTCCTATATTCTGTCGTGCAAACTCTAGCTGCTTGAAAGCTTGGCCTCCCTGGACTCTTACCCTTGTCTCCTCAACTTACAGAGACCACAGGGATCCATCTGACATCCCTCTCCTGCTCCAAGTCCAGGAAACTCTTCAATCAGTAAGCTGGAGCATTTATAAGCCTCACCTAATTTGTTTCCCATCTCTCTGGCAACACCGCTCTTCGTTGTCTGATGTCCACAATCTTGAAAAACTTTGTTTCATACACTTTGTCCATGTTTTAGGTGGTTTTAAGTAAGAAGGCAAACTCAGTCTCTGTTATTCTATTTTGGCTATAAGTGGAAATACTCCATGCCCTACAATTTTATTCCACCACTTCTCTTTCATCCTTTATTTTCTGTTTCACTGCCCTAATTGCAACATTGTAAAAACAATAACGAAATAGCTCCTATTTATGAGATACAGCCATGTGCCAGGGCTTTCTCACACTTGATAAATAGTATGTCCTGCAACCACGGCTACAACTTAGGCTTTTTAAAATATATATTTATGAAATATTTCAAACATTTAGATAAGTTTAAAATAATATAAATGTTTTTCACATGGAGTATGGACAATGCTCACCTTTTGCCTTTTCGCTTCAGCAATAGCTGAAGTCTTATTTGTCCTCACTTCACCAATCCCATTCCTGATCTTCTGTCCCTGGAGATAACAATTATCCTGGTATTGGTGTTCCATGGATTTATACATTCATGGTGGGTTTATTATCTTCATTTTACTGATGAAAAGTCTGAGGCTTGGAGAGATTAAGTTACCCACAGAGAGCCATTCAATTTATAACTGACGGCGCTAACATTCGTGCCTAGGCCTCTCTGGTTCAAAGCCATGTGGCCAAGACTACATCCATCTTCCTGAAGCCCTATTTAAATCATATCATTTCCCAGTTTTGATTGCTACCCCTGAATTAAATATAAGTTTCTCATCTTAACTTTATAGTTCTAAAAAAGCATGACTTCAATGTACTTTAGTGACTCCAACTCTATGTAAATCTCTTCACACCCAGCAAAACCATTTGGTGTTTTTTTCCTCCCCAGTATTGCTCTGTTTTTACTAGCTGTTGTATTATTGCCTGTGTTTTTTCCTCTGTCTTGAATATCCAACCCTTCTAATTTCCATAGGGCAAACATCATACTGACCCTGCATAATTTATCTGACAAAATACATCATTCATTCATTCACTTTCTCATGTCAAACATTGATAACTGCAAAGAGCATCTGACCAATGGCTGTTTGAATCTTTCTTCCTTCCATCTGGGAATGTCACTCTACTCAGAACCCTTTAGCAAAGCATTTTGCATATATTCTTCCAACATTTTGCCATATTGTATAGCATTTGTATGCTTTTTCTCCCTTTTCTATATGATAACTTTGTCCTTGTATTATCATGAATGTCTAGCACAATGTATAATAGATGACCATTGAACACTTACTAAACTGAATTATGCATTTAAAAATAGATATCCTGGGACATATAAGAATTGGTAAATATAGTAGTATTTGTTTTTAATTTACATTCAACCAGTTAAAACATACTGAGTACAAAGGTTTTCTTAGATGAGTAATGAGTATCTACATAGAGCCCTTTCAAAACATGCAGGGTCTGGCCCACATGGAGCCTTGATATCTAATGTTTCTCCAACAAGCCTCTGAAACACAAAAGGAAATCACAATTCCATCCTTCCACCCACAGAAAATGGCATTAACATCTTAAATCAAGTTGGCTGAAAGACATTTGGATCCAAGCAAGCAATATTAGGCCAAATTTTCACACTGCTACAATCTGATGTTATCTTATACCACAGATATTTTGTTCTGTGTTGGCTTGAGTTATCTTGTATTATCATTGCCATGTAAAGTGCCACTGCAATGAATGGCGTTGCTATCAATGGGTCTTTTTACAGTTAATGAGCTGCAGAGCAACTCTTCTTGAGCTGGAATAATAGATACAGCAGATTCCCCAGCTAATTCCATGTGAGTTTGGTGCCATTTTATAGTTTCCCTTGCCTTCAACTAAAATAGGATAGTGACTTTGCGATTATTTATTGCAAAAGACTGAAAATAAATCATGCAATAATGCTACATATTATGAAAAAAGGTATGCTTTATGATACAGAAAGAATTTAATGCTGGATAGAAATGCTTGGATTTACTTCTATGCCTGTGACACTTAATTTCACTAAGCTAGGTGGATTAACTAAAAAATGAGAAAGCAAAAAAATATAAAACCAGAATAAAAATTCCAGGCTGCTTCACCTTATTCAACTCTGTGTGCATGGATACTGCTGATTCGGACACGTACCATTTCCTTTTAATTGTTCATCTTCCTAGAAGCTGGACAGACTAGACCTGTGCTAAGGTGTGTTGTGAAAAAGTAATGAAATCTCTGCCATAGGTGCCCTTCTCACTTCGGGTTCCATTCACCTGATTTAGCAACAACACAGTAATACACTGAGGCTCTTGTCCAGAATGCTAGGAGCACCCTAGCATTCTCCTTCCTTGGAGCACGTCAATTTCCAATACAGTCCAGGTTACATCAATAGGCATCCTTCTGGTGCCCATGAAATTTATATCGGTGAGCACTGATTGGGCACCTATGGTATGCCAGAGACAGTGATGAGTTTTACACTGTATACAATATGAGCTCCTGCCTTGATCCTCTCATAACTGAATAAAACCATAAAGAATTTTAAGATACTGTATTATAAACTATTGTTAGATATGGCCCATCCCCCCCAAAACACCGCTAATTGACCACATTCTTCAGTGATGTATCTGGTCTGTGAGTTCTGAGCATTAGATTGTTATTTTAATTTAGGGTTGAGGCCATTCTAACTTTGGCAAAATGCAACAGATTTCCTACCCAGGACTTAATAGAAATAAGAAAAAAGATTAAACAGCTTGATTGAACCCATACTTTATAATTCATTAGATATAATATACTAAATAGATACAAATAAATACATATATGTGTATTCATTACACAAACATATATATACAGAATTAAAGTTTAATAATGAAGCCATAACCAATATGCAGATGTAACTAAAATTTAATTATAGTGTGAGCAGTCTTGCTAACAGTGTCACCCAAGGGAATGTCACCATCATGGTGGGACCTAATTCTTCTAGTTTACCTCCTGGTTTTATGCCTATTTTCTCCATCCATTTGCTGCCCCAAACTGGTGCCTTGCTAGGCTGTTTGCTTACTTTTTTATACCAAAGCTGGCATACTGTTACAAAGGATTGTCATTTTCTTTTTCTGTCATTGCTCTCAAGGTTCAGGTTTTAAGTGTTTATTGGATATTTTACTGTAACTCATGCTATTATTATTCCTAATTTTCTATTGCACAAATGTTTGCACTGCTGGGCCGTAGGATGCACAATGCCTATTCTGCAGTACTGCCTATTACAGCTATATAGATTAGTTGGTGTATACTAAAATTTAATGGTATGAGCTCTATAGAACACCCTGGACCTCAGGAAGAGAAAGAACAACTTCCAGGCTAAGTGCTTCCTGAAAAGTTTTCTGCATTGTACAAAAAGTTATTTACGCTCTTCTTTCTTCCTGGGGCTTCTGTGAATAATTGATACATGCACATTTATGTGAGAGCTGCATTATGATAACATTATGAACAGCATGTCATGGGAACACAAAGGAAAGAACGATTAATTCTGAAAGAACAGTGATGTTTGATTAGAAATTTTGGTCTGACAGAAGCTGTCTGGAAGGGCATCTCATGCATGGTGAATATCAGCTACACATACAACAATGTATTGAAGTGGGTGGCATGTTTAAAGAATAGGTAGCCCAGTGTGATTAGAGTACAGGTGGGGTGAAATGAAATAAAGCTGAAAAGGGAGCCAGATTTTGGAGGCCCTTGAGTGTCATGATAAAGATTTTGGTATTATTCTTTAGTGTGTGTGTGTGTGTGTGTGTGTGTGTGTGTTTATATGTGTTTGTGTGCAGTTGTGTGTGTGTGTTCTTTGACTTTTGCTTAAGCAGGCATTGACATGATCTACTTTGCTTTTTCCAAAGGTAATTGGCTGCAGTGTAGTGGATGGACTGGGGAGATGAAGGACAGTGACAGCAGACCAGTTAGGGTCACTGCAGTAATCCAAATAAAAGACAAAAGGGATCTAAACAGGGAAGATAGCAGAGACACTGGGAGAGAAATTCATCTCAGATGTAGATTAAAGAGATTTAAAACAACTGGATGATGGGATGAAGAAAAAGAGGAATTAAAGGTGAAGCTCAGGTTTCTAAATTGAATGACTGGATAGATTGTAAAACCGTTAGTTCAGATAAGAAACATAGAAGGTAGATAGGTTTTTGCTCTTGAAGGATATAGAGGAAGGGGAAAGGTAGAGATATCACTCCAACCTAGAGTAACCCTCAACCCATGGTGTAGCCTCTGGTCATCTCCCCTCTACAGCAGTATCAAAGGGCAAGTTCAGTTATAAGGCCAATGAGGGAAATGAAGCTTAAGACAGCCAATGCAAGGAAGAATGTGCCTGGAGCATGGACCAGTCTCGTAACTGGCACCTTAATACCAAGCCACTTGGGTCTTGGCTACCTGTGTAAGTCGGCTTTTTCTCTCTTTGCAGAGGGAAGTACACTGTATGTTTGACCTCATTTTTTTTTTTTTTTGCCCCTCTCTGTCCACATGCTTTGAGTATATTTTGCAGTTCCTTCCACAAAATACACAAAATAGAGTGTATTTTCCTTTCCCTTGACTTTGAGCTTGACTAATGAGATGCTAGTGGGTTTGACATGAGCAAAGGGCTGAACTGTGCTTGTGTAGTGGGGCTTGCCCTCTGGCTCCTCACTCATCCCTATTAGGACTACTTTCCTTCAGGTAGCTGTTTCCCCTTTACCCAGATTCTACAACAAACACTCAGACACAGAGCCAATTCAGCAGCTACCACTTGAACCCAAGTCACCAAACCCTACATGAGGAAAAATAAATAATTATTTTATGGCACTGAGTTGTGGGATGTTTTGTTATGCAATGAAAACTAACTGATGAGGACACCAAGAGAAAAACATGCTTATGAGCAGTGATTCTCTGGCTTCCCTTGCCAGCTCTCTTTAGCCAGCCGAGGGGTTAGGAATGTCTGGCATAACCCACAGCTTATCAAATGTGCATGTATTAAACGGATCTATTCACAGTAATTATGTAACACTTCATAGACTTTCAGTCACCATTTTAAAACATTCACTTTTGATTATGAATGGCCTTGTACTTGTGTTGCATAAAGCATTGGGAACAAATTCCACTACCAGTGGTGGACTTTTCCAAACCTTCATTTCTCCTGAATCAAGAAATTCTTGGCCGGGCACAGTGGCTTACGCTTGTAATCCCAGCCCTGTGGGAGGCTGAGGGGGGTGAATTGCTTGAGCCCAGAAGTTCAAGACCAGACTGGGTGACATGGTGAAATCCTGTCTCTACAAAAATTGCAAAAATTAGCCAGGTTTGGTGGTGCACGCCTGTAGTCCCAGCTACTCAGGAGGCTGAGGCAGGAGGATTGTTTGAGACTGGTGAGCAAAGGTTGCAGTGAGCTAATCTTGTGCCATTGCACTCTAGCCTGGGCACGAGAGCAACTCTGTTAAAAAAGAAGCAAGGAAGGAAGGAAGGAAGGAAGGAAGGAAGGAGGGAGGGAGGGAGGGAGGGAGGGAGGGAGGGAAGGAAGAAAGAAGGGAAGGAAAGAAGGAAGGAGAAAGGGAAAGGGAAAGGGAAGGAAGGAAGGAAGAAGGAAGAAGGAAGGAAGAAGGAAGGAAGGAAGGAAGGAAGGAAGGAAGGAAGAAAGAAAGAGGAAGGAGGAAGGAAGGAAGGAAGGAGGAAGGAAGGAGAGAAAGGAAGAAGGAAGGAAGGAAGGAAGGAAGGAAGGAAGGAAGAAGGAAGGAAGGAAGAAGGAAGGAGAAAGGAAGGAAGGAAGGAAGGAAGGAAGGAAGGAAGGAAGGAAGGGAGAGAAAGGAAGGAAGGAAGGAAGGAAGGAAGGAAGGAAGGAAGGAAGGAAGGAAGAGAAAGAAAGAAAGAAAGAAAGAGAGAGACAGAGAAAGGAAGGAAGGAAGGAAGGAAGGAAGGAAGGAAGGAAGGAAGGAAGAAAGAAAGAAAGAAAGAGGAAGGAAGGAAGGAAGGAAGAAAGGAAGAAAAAAGAAAAAAAGGGAAAAACACAAAACAAAAATCTTGCTATTTTGAATCTCAGTTTGTTATTCCAATCCTAAATCTTAAATGTTTTACTTTTTTGGTGGGGGTGGTGGCAGCTAGTTCTGTGTTCTGGGGATGTAGAATCTAGTCAGATCCCAACTTTAAATTCTTGAAAACAAGTATTAAGTAGAACTTTGGCCTTTCTTTTTCTGGGTATACAACCCAAACTCATTTATCCTTTCTTGAGAGGTTCTATTTGAAAATTATTTGGCCATCTTTCTGCTCTTTTCTGAACTCTTTTCTACTTTGTTATATGTCTTCTAAGTTGTAAAGACCAAAATTGGACATGCTCT
Source organism: Trachypithecus francoisi (assembly GCF_009764315.1). NCBI lineage: Eukaryota > Metazoa > Chordata > Mammalia > Primates > Cercopithecidae > Trachypithecus > Trachypithecus francoisi. The sequence goes on along the minus strand of NW_022681472.1, from coordinate 72,893,217 downwards.
TTATATCTGAGTTGGTGCTAAATCTAATCTCTTCACTCTTAGGTCTTTAGGAAGATGGCAGGTCAGATACCTTAAGGTTGGTCTGGCTTCCATTTCATTGTTACAGAGTCTGTACGCCCCGTGGATTTCCCAGCCCCCACTAGAGCTCCCCATGTTATATCTTTTGCATTGATTTTTGGTACTTCAATATCTTAATCTGTCTTTAGTTCCTGCTATGATCACTCCAGGTTTTTGATGATTGCTGTTTACTTTTTAAATTTCTTCTTCTTTAAAAACAAATAGAGTATTATCGAGCTGTGGGACATCATAAGTTAAATATAAATGTAACTGAAGGCCCAAACAGGAAGGGCTAAAAAACATTTGAAAAAGTAATGGTTAAATATTTTCCAAACTTGATAAAAAGTATAAACGTATACACCCAAGAAGCTCAATAAAACTCAAGTACAAGAAACATAAAAAAGAGACACCAGTGGTGTAGATTGTAACCAATGTTATTAAAACTAGTAATAAAGAGAACAATTTTTAAAGCAGCTAGAGAAAAAAAGACTCATACAAAAGAGCAAAGATAAGGATGATAACAGATTTCTCATTAGAAATAATGTGAGCTAGAAAACAGTGGAGAAACATTTTAAGATACTGTAAGAAAAACTGCGTCAAACTAGAATTTGAAAAAATGTTTTAGAGATTGGTCTCACTATGTTGCACAGGCTGTTCTTGAACTCCTGGGCTCAAGTGATTCCCCCACCTCCTCCCAAGAGGCTGGGACCACAGGTGTGCGCCACTATCCCTGGCTTTCCAACAATTTGAAAAAATACTCCAGAAAGTACCTTTCAAAATGAAGGCAAAATAAAAATTTTTTCAGATGTATATAGAGCTAAAAGAATTCATCAGAAACAGACTTGCACTTAAAACACAAGGAAAATAAACACGTGGAAATTTGGATCTACACAAAGAAAAGAAGAACCTTGGAACTGGTAAATATAAATACTCCTCTTCCTATTTTAATTTTTAAAGAGGTGATCAATTATTTAAAGCAACAATAATAATGTCCAGGAGTGGTGACGCATGCCTATAATTTCAGTACTTGGGGAGGCCAAGCCAGGAGGACTGCTTGAGGCAGGGAGTCTGAGACCAGCCTTGGCAACAGCAAGAACCCATCTCTACAAAAAATAAAAAAAAAAAAAAAATAGCTGGGTGCAGAGACATGTGCCTGTAGTACTAGCTACTCAGGAGGCTGAAGCAAGAGTATCACTTAAGCCCAGGAGTTCAAGGCTGCAGTGAGATGTGACTGCACCACTACACTCCAGGCTAGGGGACAAAGCAAGACCCTGTCTGTTAAAAAAAGGGAAAAAACAATAATAATGATGTATTGTAATATTTATAACACGTAGAAGTAAAATTGCAACAATAGTATAAAGGTAGGGAGAATACACTGAAGTAAGATTCTTATACTACAGGTGAAATAATACAATACACTTGAAGGTATGTGATGAGTTAAAGATTTATATCGGCCGGGCGCGGTGGCTCAAGCCTGTAATCCCAGCACTTTGGGAGGCCGAGACGGGCGGATCACGAGGTCAGGAGATCGAGACCATCCTGGCTAACATGGTGAAACCCCGTCTCTACTAAAAAATACAAAAAAACTAGCTGGGCGAGGTGGTGGGCGCCTGTAGTCCCAGCTACTCGGGAGGCTGAGGCAGGAGAATGGCGTAAACCCGGGAGGCGGAGCTTGCAGTGAGCTGAGATCCGGCCACTGCACTCCAGCCTGGGCGACAGAGCGAGACTCCGTCTCAAAAAAAAAAAAAAAAAAAAGATTTATATCATAAATTCAAAAGCAGAGTTTCTCAATAGAGGCAGTATTGACATTTGGACCTAGATAACTCTTTGTTTTGGGGACTGTCCTGTATTTAGAAGGATGTTTAGTGGCATCCTCGGCCTCTTCTCACCATATAGCAGTAGCACCTCTTCCGTTATAACAATAAAAATGTCTTCAGACTTTATTAAATATCCCCTGGTGATGGGAAGGGAGGGGGGCAAAATCACTTTCAGTTGAGAATCACTGGAATTAAAGAATTTAAGACAATGTGGTACTGGTTGCAAGATGAACAAATAGGTCAGTGTTACAGAATAAAGTCCAAAAATAGACCCATATGTATATGGTCAACTAATTTTCAATAAAGGAAAAAAGGTGATTCAGTTGATGATGATGGTCTTTTTAACAAACAATTCTGGAACAATTTGCTGTCCACATGCAAAAAAAAAAAAGTAAAAACTTCACAACTCACGTTATGGTAAAGTAACTAAAAATGGATCATGGGCATAAATGCAAAACTTGAAACTGTAAAACTTCTAGAAGAAAGCATAGGAGAAAATTTTTGGAACCATGGATTAAGCAGTGATGTCTTAGACAACGCACCAAATAACACAACCCATAGAAGAAAAAAGTTATATTTTTCAACAAAATTAAAAATTCCTGTTCTTTGAAAGACTCTGTTAAGAGAAAGAAACTGGGAGAAAGGACTTGAACCCAGAAGATATAAAGAATACTCAAAATTCAATTGTAAGAAAATAACCCAGTAAAAATGGGCAAAATATTTGAAGATATACAGATGGAAAATAAGCTTATAATGAACATTATTGATCTTTAGGTAAATACATAAAACCGCAATGAGCCATCACCTCACATCTACCAGAATGGCTAGAATAAAAACATGTATAACTTCAAGTGTTGGTGAGAATGTGGAAAAGCTGGAATCCTCGTGAACTGCTGATGGACTCACGCCTGTCATCCCAACATTTTGGGAGGCTGAGGTGGCAGGATTGATTGAGCCTGGGAGCTCAAGGTTGCAGTGAGCTGTAATGGTGCCACTGCACCCCTCAGCCTGGGCTGCCGAATAAGACTTTGTCTCAAAAAAAAAAAAAAAAAGTTAAGCACACATTTACCATATGACCCAGCAATTATACACTTAGGCATATACTCAAGAAAAATAAAATTGTATGTATGTCCACACAAAGATTTGCAGGCAATGTTTATAGCAGCCTTATTCATAATTACCAAAAAGTAGAAACAACCCAAATGTCCATCAACTGGTGAATGGATAAGCGAAATGCCATATAACCATACAATAGAACTACTATTCAGCAGTTAAAAATAACAAACCATTGAACATGCTGTAACGTGAGTAAAGCTCAGAAACATTATGCTAAGTGAAAGAAGAAAGATGTAAATAACCACCTGTGACATGATTACATGCTGTACGGAATGTTCAGAAAGGCAAATCTCTTAGCAAGAAAGTATATTAGGATTGTCTGTGACTGGAGATGGAAATAGGGATTAACTGCACAAAGGTATGAATGGTTTTTTGAGGGGGAGAAGATGATGGAAATATTCTAGAACTAGATTGTGGTAATGGTTGTATTCTGTAAATTTTCCAAAAATCATTAAATTATACACTTGAAGTGGGCAAATTTTATGATGTATATATTATACCTCAATGAAGCAGTTTTTTTAAAAGGAGATCATGATGTTTGTAAGATTTTACATTCCACTTTTTTCACTAAAAATCATAACATATATATTTGTTAATGTCATTAACGACAACTTGAAAACATTTTTCTAATAACCACTTAATATTCCTGAATATATACATACCCAAAATTAATAGTTTCCCTCTAGGTCATTTGTAATTTTTAAAAATAATGCTGAGGCAGGAGGATCTCTTGAACGCATGAGTTTGAAATCCGCCTGAGCAGCATAGAAAGACTCCATCTCAACCAGGCACGGTGGCTCATGCCTGTAATCCCTGCATGAGGTGGTTCATGCCTGTAATCCCAGGCCCAGGCGGGTGGATCGCTTGAGGTCAGGAGTTCAAGACCAGCCTGGCCAACATGGTGAAACCCCGTCTCTACCAAAAAAATACAAAAATTAGCCAGGCATGGTGGTACGTGCCTGTAATGCCAGCTACTCCGGAGGCTGAGGCAGGAGAATCACTTCTACCCGGGTGGCAGAGGTTGCAGTGAGAAAAAATCACACCACTGCACTCCAGCTTGGATGGACTCCACCTCAAAAAAAAAGAAAAATAAAATCTCTACCAACACACACACACACACACACACACACACACACACGGGGAAAAAAATCAGCAAGGAGTAATCCTAGCTATTTAGGAGGCTAAGTTAAGAGGATCTCTCGAGTCTAGGAGTTTGAGGTTACAGTGAGCTTATTGCACCTCTGCACTCCAGCTTGGGCAACAGAGCAAGACACTATCTCTACAATAAAATTGAAATTAAAACAATGTTTTGTTTAACCTTTCTGTTCATATAAACTATGTGACCTTGGACACGTTCTTTAACCTCTCTTAGCTTTAATTTTCTCTTAGGGGCAGGGTGTGGTGGCTCATGCCTGTAATCCCAGCACAGTGGGAGGCCGAGGCGGGTGGATCAAGAGGTCAGGAGTTTGAGACCAGCCTGACCAACATGGTGAAGCCCCGTCTCTACTAAAAAGACAAAAAATTAGCGGGGCATGGTGTCACAGGCCTGTAATCCCAGCAATTTGGGAGGCTGAGACAGGACAATCACTTGAACCAGGGAGGCAGAGGTTGCAATGAGCCGGGGTTGTGCTATTGCACTCCAGCCTGGGCAACAAGAGTGAAACTCCATCTCAAAAAACAAACAAAAAAAAAAAACAAAGAAAGAAATCTAATAGGAAAAACGAGCACGATTAATAGTTCCTGTTGGCTGGGCATGGTGGTTCACGTCTGTAATCCCAAAACTTTGGGAAGCCGAGGTGGGCGGATCATAGGAGGTCAGGTGTACTAGACCAGCCTGGTCAACAAGGTGAAACCCCGTCTCTGCTAAAAATACAAAAATTAGCCAGGTATGGTGGTGTGTGCCTGTAATCTCAGCTACTCAGGAGGCTGAGGCATGAGAATCACTTGAACCCAGGAGGCGGAGTTTGCAGTGAGCTGCGATCACACCACTGCACTCCAGCCTGGGCAACAGAATGAGACTCTGTGTCAAAAAAAAAAAAAAAAAAAAGAGTTCCTGCCTCTTAGGTACAACATGGTTGTTCTAAGCATTATCTAAAATCAAATGTGAACGATTTAGCATGGAAATGGCGATCACCAATTCGATTTTAGCCATCATTACTGCCCTCAGCAATCATTACACATCTTCAAATTTATGATTATTTTCTCAGAATAGGATCATATAAGTGAAATCCCAGGCTCATTTTAAAAATCCTTCTCTCTAAGTTAGAAGTAGCACAAAACATTCTTGGCTCTTTTCCAGTTCCTATTCTGATACTTGGAACCCAGTGTGGTTCGTCAGCTTTTTGCTCTGTGGTCTTGGCCTGATGCTTCTGAGAGCTCTCTGGCTCTAGGCTTCCCATTCTCTCCAACCAAACCTATCAGTCTTGTGATTTCTCTCCTATTGGGAGATGGACTGTGTAACCTTGAATAAAAACGGTGGACAAAAGAGCAATGGGTAATAATGAATGTTATTATTCCTCATAGGTAACATAGCTGCCTTTTCCTATGGATCACTAGTATCTAAACACAGAGAATTGGGATATGGGATCTTCAGGATTCTCTACAAAGTCTAATGGGGAAAAATTGTTGGTATTTGTATTTTCATATCTAAAGCCGCGTTGTATGTAGTTATGCTGCCTGCATTTCTTAATGGGGTGGACAAGGCCCTCCGTTCTTTACCTCCATGTACTTCTCCAGCTTTGGCCCTTGCTATCACCTCCCTGCAATGTGATACTAAAATCATACAGCACATCTTGCTATTTTCTCAAATGTGCCATGCTTTCTCTCCCACAAGGCTTTGTACATCATGTTCTCCAACCTTGAACACTCTCTGCCTACCCCTGCCTCCTTCATTTGGCTAACTCCTACTTATAATCCAGGCATCCTCTTAAACCCTACTTCTTCCTGGAAGTTTTCCTGTCCCGAAGTTGGAGTTTGGTGCTCCATGGCTAAGCTCTCATGGCACTCTGTCATTACCCTTACTGGATCTAAATTGCCTGTTTATTTGCCTTCATCCTGATCACACTATGTGGCAGCCATGGGGTTGTGTCGCTGTGATCTCCCTTCAAGAAAGAACTGGCTATTTAGCTGCAAGGAGTGCAGTTAGCTGACAGCCTCCAGCTGTTAATGCCTTCAAGTTCTGCCTTAGCTTTGAAGCTGAGGCCATGATCATTTTGGGCAGCCCCAGCCAATGACTGAGTATAACAGTGGCACCAGGGCCAACTCAGGACTCCTTTAGTAGGAAATCTTTGGGTTGGCTAAGACTTCATCAGATCTGCATTGTAGTCTGATGCTGTCTCTTCCTCATCCTGCCTCCTCCCTCTTTCCTTTGACAGATGTCATATCCGCTTTTTGGCATAAAGGATTCCCTTGTCCAATCCTGCTTCCTCACCCTTTCACGTTCATGGCTTATTCTCCAATAAGCCTCCTGAAATTCTTACTTTGTCATATGCATCTGCTTTCTGGAGAATCTGGGTAACATAGACAATGAGCCCTTTAAAAGTAGGGACTACATTCTTATTCAAATTGTACCTCCAGCTCCCAGAACAACACACAGTAGGAGCTCAATAAATATCTATGAAAGGATTGAATGAATGAATGAACATTCAAAATAGTATTCAATATTGAATGATGTTTTGATCTTATATAATTCACAGGTGCTGGTCAACATTCAAGAACATTCTGATTTGTAGACTCAGATTTACTTATAAAATGCACTGCAAGAATGACATAATTGTGCATTTTTCAAGTGAGTATTTTCCAGCGGTTGGATTTATGCCAAATATATAATTTACCCCTTAGGATAATCCCATGGGCTAATGTAGTTGAGCATGAATCATAATAGATATTTGTACTTGAAATTACACAACAGCTATAAAACTGCTATTTACTATCAAAATAGCAAATTTTAAATATTACTGCTTATGCCTGGAAATCCCATCTAAATGTTGTTTTATAGAATAAAATCCAAAAGCATTAAAAGCTTTTCAAAATCTAGGCTCTATTTATTTGGCATTTGCCACACTATTGTGTATGTGAAATATCTAGCTAGCTAACTCCCCCACTAGATTGTAAACTCCTTGAGGCAAGCAAACCATTAATTTAATAAAATTAAAACCCATTTTCATCAATAAATTAATAATATATAAGAAATTAATAAATTTTTATTAACCTACCAAATATCATTAAACATCTACTATGTCCCAGGCACTGTGCTAGGTGCTTTGGGAGCAGCAGTGAGTGAAACAGACAAGGCTTATGGCCCCCATGAACTCTCTCAGTGGGGATGAGGGTTGTCAAAAATAATTACCCAAATAATGAATATGTGCAATAATAGAAGTGGGAGAGTGGCTAAAAAATAATGTCCCCAAAGAATATTCATGTCAAACACTGGAGCTTGTGATGTGATTTTATTTGGGAAGAGTCTTGGAAAATGTAATCAAAGATCAGGAGATGAAGAGACAATGGTGGCTTATCTGGATGGGGCCTAAATGCCGTCCAGAGATCCTCACCCGAATCCTTATAAGACACACAGGGCAGAAAACACACAGAAGGGGAGGCGGCAACATGACCACAGAGGCAGAAATTGGAGAGATGCAGCCACAGACCAAGGCATGCCTGGAGCTACCAGAAGCTGGAAGAGGGAAGAAAGGATTCTCTCCTAGAGTTTTAGGAGGGAACATGGCCCCGCCAACACCTTTATTTTGGATTTCTGGTCTCCAGAACTGCAATAAAATATATTTCTGTTGTTTTGAGGTAGGAAGTTTGTGATAATTTGTTATAACAGCCACAAGAAATTAACACAAGGGAGTAAATAAACAAGGATCTGGGGGTCTGGGAAATGACTGTGCATAGGCCTCAGTCCTCGCCATGTTTTCCTGCTTTCCATACTCTATGGCGTGTTAGGATATTGTCTCATTTTCTGGACTTTACATTTTTTCTTCCCTGATTGATATACTCTCACTTTGCCCATGCTTAGAAAGTTGGAGATTAATTCCCACAGGTTTAATTTTAACCCCTCTTGCTGTGGATTCTCTGCAGTCTATGCTTCACATTCTTGGAAGAACACCACTGAGCTCTATCAGGCTGGGTATTTATAATGACAGATAGAGAACGGCTTCAAAGGCATGCTTGCAACTCTCTAACATGCTTTTACACTTTACTGTGATGTGGCATAAAGTACACAGGCAGACGCCATGAGTTCTGCATTTCAGCTCAGCTTCTGACACTCATTGATTGCGTGATCTTTGACAAGTCATTTAGGGTATTTATGCTTCAATTTCTTCATGTGAAATTAGGATTTCTCTGGCTTTAAAAATAACCATAATTCCATAGTCAATTTTTTTTACATTTGTGCAAAAACTTTCATGTAAACTGACTTGGGGTCCTATATAACGAATTCAGTAAGTAAAAAGTTCTGTAGTACATATTATCTAAAAGGAGGAGAATCTATACTCTTCAATACTGTGCCTCTCTTGGTTTTGCACAAATGATTCCCCATAAATCAGATGTACAGGTAATCACAAGTCTTGACTGTGTCCCCAGAAATCACAACTCAAAAGTCAACCTTTAGGAATCCTTTAAAAAAAAAAAAGTTATGTTCTATGATGGAATTTCCCTTGGTAAGCTTAAACAAGTAGTATAAGCTAAGTCATTCAACCAGAAGAGGTTTACCATCATACTTCCTTGATGAGTTTGGTAATAAACAGGCCCTAGCCGGTGCCTGTGGTTTATTCATTATTGTTATTATTATTCATTATTCTAACACAGCTCTGGGTCTGTGCTCTAGGCAAACCAAGTCTAAACATATCCCTTCCCTCACTCTTCCTCCTCACCCCCATTAGTTCTATGACACAAGATAATATTAGTCACTTACATAAACTAGTAGATATTCATCAATTAGCCCACTCCTTTGCTTGGCACTGCAGAGATCAGAAATGTGTGACACACGAATGGCTCTTGACATCAAAGAGCTTATCTGCACAAAGATAGCCAAGGATTCATGTCAGCAGCATATTGCGAGGGCCAATGTAGGAGTACTTGAATTTGTTATAGAAGCAGATAGCAGGAAGCAAATACTGTGGTCTGCTAGACTGGAAGTTAGCCCATTGATCTGAGCTTTCCAGTTCACCATTGTGTCCCCAATGCCTAAGACAGTTTCTGCAATAAAGCAAGCATTCAATAGATATGAATTGAATGGTTAAATGTATGGTCTGAACTTGGAAGGGATGGACAGGGGAAGATTCCCAGAAGAAGAGAAACCCTGAGTTAGGGTTTGAAGAATTGAGCGACATTAGGTAATAGAAGGCAAGAGGGAACTTCTAGAGATGCTATAAGCCAAGTTGCAGAAATAGACTTTTCGTAGAGGTAAATGGAGAATGTGGATGTTAGATTAATACTGAGATTGATTCTTAAAAGGTTAATGTTGTTTCAGTTTATGGCTTACACATTGTTGAATAGTGAGAGTCTGCTTCTAACATTTGTTAATTTTGGCACTGGAAACAAGAGGTTCAAGGGCCTGGGAGAGATGCACAGCCTCCCTCTGAGGCTAACTTGGAACAACTCTTCTAATCAGGTGCCAAAGTCTCTATGTGGCTCTAAAACCTCCAGCTATGTAGTGATAATCTGTAGTTGGGACCACAACATTTGTGTGGTTGTTAGCTACTGAGCCTAGAAGGTATCATTTCATGTTACTATGAACTGGGTCTATAATCCTAGAACATATGCCTTTGATAACTGTCCCAGGGAGAGGCCATTTTCCAAAATTTTCCAGAAACTATTACAGGGGATGGCTAGGACTAAGGTGAGATCCTAGCTCTTCCTAGTGCTCTGTAATTATTCTCCCTGCATTTGATTCTGAAGATTTAAATGTCCAAATCTGGGCTTGCTTCTTTGCTTACTTCCTAACAATTGCCATGGAGTCAGGTGGCACAGCAAAAGGTACATTAAATACAAAGATGCTCTGTTTAAGATCTGTGTGGCTTCTATTACTCACTGAGTCAGAACTAACATTTTTACTCTTTACATCAAAACTATTCGCCAGAGTTCTTTGGGCTACTCCATTTCTCCCTCCTTAACTTACACTTCAATGTATCAGGCTGTCTATTAGCAGGAAGCTTGGTGTATGAGACATTGGCTCAGAACAGCTTCAGATTTGATTCTGTTATTTATCAGCAATGTGGATCTCCCCTGACCAAGTTTCATTTTCCACCAGGGTGAAATGAGAGCAATCATACCTCACATATCATCCTCACAAACTTATTGATAAACTTCTCATGAGACCATGCATTTCTAACAGGCTTTGTAAATGTGAAGCACATAAACATGTAAGGAATAATTATTTTCATTTTTTGCATCTTCTCTACACATATGGCAGTCTCAAATTACTTAGTACTTCTGTTCCATTGAACAAAGAGCTACTGAACTCCGAAGACTTTCATAAAAGCTGAGCCAGAAAAGTGTTGACAATTTCCTTTGAATTTCATATCTCTTAGAATTTGCTTCTATAGCTGTTTATCTTTTTGCCAGTTCCTAAATGCTCTTGTGACTAACACTCTGGAGCACTCAATAAATGTCAGTTAAATTAATATATGAATAATGCAGTGTTTATTAGTCAAGATAGTCTAAGCTATGCTGCAATAACAGATAATCCCTGAAATCTCAGTGACTCAGCCCAACAAAACTTTATCTTTTACTCATGTAAAACCTGATGCAGGCCATGGGACAGGGGTAGGCTCTTAATGACTCAGAAGGCCAGGGTTCTTCTGTATTATGAGTCAAGACAATGGTTTCCAAAGTTGCTTCAGGGAAGGAAGAGAAAGATGGAGCAAGCTCTAGGCTTTTGACTACCATAGCCTACAAATGTCATTTTCACTCACTAATTGACCAGAACTAATTGTACAGCCAACCAAACTGCAAAAAAGGCTAGAAAATGTAGAAGAGCAAATGAAATAGTTGTTGAGTGCCAACTTCTCTGAAACACGATGCCCTCCACCTCAATAAGAGTCATTGTCTCTTGCCCCCAATACAGATTGCAGGGAACTATAACAATACGTAAGACAGACGAAGGCCAGGTACAGTGGTTCACACCTTTAATCTCAGCACTTTGGGAGATCAAGGTAGGAGGATTGCTGGTGTCCAGGAGTTTGAGGCCAGCCTGAGCAACATAGCAAGAGCCTATCTCTACAAAAAAATCAAAAATTAGCTAGGCATGGTGGCACGTGCCTGTAGTCCCAGCTGCTCAGGAGACTGAGGTGGGAGGATCACCTGAGGTGATCACCAGGAGGTGAAGGCTGCAGTGAGCTGTGATAGTGTCACTCTACTCCAGTCTGGGCAACAGAATGAGACACTGTCTCAAAAAAAAAAAAAGAAAAGAAAAATTCCCTGATTTTCTGGAGGTTATATTGAGGTGAAAGAATGAGAACATTTTGGCTTCATTTTAGTTTCGTAATATCGTGTACTGTTTATCCTTCCATTTCAATTATTGTTTGACCTTCTACTTCAATTGTGCGGTTTTTGAGGGTGTCAAAATTTTTTGAAAGAATAAGGCAGGGACCATTCTAACAGCTCTGTGCTTCTCCCTAGGGAAATGAGACATGTGTCTCTTGCTTCAGCTCCTGTCTGCTGGTCATGAGGTTCAAAACTCCCTGTGATTTCAGCTGGGAAGATGGCAGAGGAAAGGAAGTCCAGCACCTTCCAGCTGGACTTGTTTGGATTGGCACAGTTTTTGTAAGCAGCCATGACTCCAGAGTTGCTGGAAAATGTGCTTATCACCCTAGAGGATTGAGTGGGAAAGGGAAGATCCTAACTGACAGAGTCTGAATGAGAGCCAGTGGAAAATGGGCCTCAGTCTTTTGGTAGGTGGGTGGGAAGAAGATATGGGGTCCAGCCACAGGGTGTGAGCAAGCTGTGATATTATCTTTATTATTGTAGCCAGATAGAATGAAATCCTAAGATGGATAGAATCTTAGCCAGACAGAATGGAATCCTAGAATGGAATCCTGGTGCAGTGGCTCACGCATGTCATCCCAACTACTTGGGAGGCTGAGTCAGGAAGATCACTTGAGACCGGGAGTTCAAGAGCAGCCTGGGCAGGACAGTGAGACTCCCATCTCTAAAAATATATAGATATAGTCAGGCACAGTGGCACGTATCTGTTGTCACAGCTTCTCAGGAGGCTGAGGCAGGAAGAGGGCTTCAAGCTAGGAGTTCCAGTCTGTAGAGAGCTATGATCATGGCACTGCCCTCCAGACTGGGTGACAGAGACTGGTGACTCGGTGTCTACAAAAAGTAAACTAAAACTAAAAAAAAAAAAAAGAATAGAAACTTATTGTTAATTTTCATTGAGTGAATGAGAAATATATCCAGTTATGTTTCCTTCTTTGCCATTTCCCTTTATCATTGGGCTTCTCTCCAGTGTAAAGGGAAGAGAGAGATATATATATGTATTTTTTTTTTTTAATGTCTGCTAAAACCCTGACACCAATCTCTGGGCTGACTTCACTGAACGTTACTTGCTTCTCCTATGCAGACTAACATTTCTTGATTCTCTGCACTTCATACTTATACTACATGTTGTTAATATCCATTTCCACCACCTCCACCTCCACTTGGTCTTGTATCTCATGGGCCAGAAAGCTAAAAATTATATTCTCAGTCTCCTTGACTGTTAAGTTTGATACAATTTAGAGTCCAGCGATGAGTTATACGCTAATGAGATTGGAAAGTGGAAGGGAAGAGGGTCATTCTCCTTAGTGTCAGTATTGGCTGATGCACATGCTCATCAAATGGGAGCTTGTGCAGTCACCGGAAAGCTGGTGTGAAAACCGATTTGAGGCTCTGGGGCAGCTATGATGGTGAATGTGGTTTCCTGCAACCTCCTGAACTGGGTGGCAGCTGCAAGAGAAGCCTTAAAGCTTGTCAGTGGCCCTGTGTCTTCAGTTCCTGCCATCTCACCTATATTTTGTAACCACTTATTTTTCTATTTTAAACCCTATTCTGATTGAAATACCATCTTAGTCCATTCAGGCTGCTTTAACAAAATATCATAGATTAGGTGACTTACAAACAAGAGAAATTTATTTCTCATACATATAGAGGCTGGGAAGTCCAAGAGCAAGGCTCCAACATATTCGGTGTCTATTGGGGGCCCACTTCCTTGTTCATAGGTTAGCACCTCCCAGGAGTGTCCTCAAATGGTGGGAGTGGTGAGGGGTCTCACTTGAGCCTCCTTTATAAGGGCACTAATCCCACATATCAGGGCTCTGTCCCCTTGAACAAATCACCTCCCAATGGCCTCACCTACTAACTCTGTCACCTTGAGGGTGAAGATTTAAACATATGAATTTGGGGTGCATATAAACATCCAGACCATCACTAGGGTGGTTTCTATTTCCTGCATGTATTTTCTGACATATACAGTGCTTCTGTACATTATCTTACTGGGATATCCAGCCTGCTTAGAGTCACTCACTCAGTAAAGGTTAGAGTCAGGATACACATTCTAAGATCCATGTTCTTATCACTGTTCCATGCTGCCTCCTCCTTAGCCTTTAAGACCCAAATCAGATTTTACTTTCAGTCTCACCCTCTGCCTTATTCCTCCATTCCCAGGACACGTCTGTCCCACACCTCTTCTTATTGGCTCATTCTGCCTAACACTGATATTTAATTTTCCTCTCTAGTTTTAGTCCCATGAAAAGAGAAAAAAAGTTAAGGAAAAGCAAGTTAGCTCATAAGCAAAAAAAAAAAAATGCTTTCTCATGTATATTTTTAATATTTGTCGGATGGCACCATGCTAGCAAGCTTGTCCAACCCACAGCTATATGTGGCCCTGGATGGTTCTGAATGTGGCCCAACAAAAATTTGTAAACTTTCTTAAAACATTATGAGATGTTTTTGTGACGATTTTGTTTTTTCAGCTCATCAGCTGTCATTAGTGTTAGTGTACTTCATGCGTGGCCTAAGACAATTCTTCTTCTTCCAATGTGGTCCAGGGATGCCAGAAGAGCATAAAAGCACAGCACAGAAGAAAAACCTCTGCTCTTTAATTCAAGCTGATACTCCTCCTCCAAACCATATAACTCAAGGACTCTAGGACAGTGATAAGAACTTCTGAGGGATGCACATTCTGGTGGAGGAAGTGAGGCAGGAGAATAGGGTCCAGAGGGAGGGAACCTGAGGCCGATTTCACGCTGACTTCATATAACTGAATCGAAAGGAAAACCCCAACTTTCCATGCCTAAGTAACAAAAGAACCAGAGGCTACTCCCTTTGCAAAGCCCCCCACTCCCAACTTTTTCTGCAAGGCAGATGGAAAATCGTGGAAACCAATCAGACGTTTACATGGGAGTGTAACTTTGTAATTGCCTTTCAGCCTCTGACTGGGGGCTAAGTCTTCCTTTGCATAGAAGCCTAACCTTCGTAACTTCACTTCAGCCTCTGATCGGTTGCTTTCCATAACCAATCAGACTGACTGCGGGCCACTACTTCATTTGCATGGTGTGAACACGAGCTGGTCAATGGGAAACCTCTAGAGGGTATTTGGACCCCAGAAGATTCTGTAACTGGGGCCCTTGAGCCACTGCTCAACCCACTCCCACTCTGTGGAGTGTACTTTCATTTTCAATAACTCTCTGCTTTTGTTGCTTCATTCTTCCTTGCTTTGATGTGCATTTTGTCCAATTCTTTGTTCAAAACACCAAGAACCTGGACAACTAGCAGTTAAACCCTCTACCAGTAACAGAGGAACCTCTATTGCCAAAGAAACGGAGGAAGAAGAAGAGGCAGAAAGAAACTGTCTAGGAATCTACTCACACAGGAAGCCCTGGGTTTTCTTCCTTGCGGATCGATGACCATTTTGCTTTATTTCCTCACATCTTCTACAGTCCCCTTCTGCCATTTTCTTACAGCAAACATTAAAGTGACTCCCCTACCCTGGTTTCCACATCTACAGCTCAGGCAAGGAGTCAGATCCAGCAGCAAAGACATCAGCTGTGTATACCACCAGCTTTCCTCAAAGGGAAACTTTGAAGTAATTTTCAAAGGTTAAAGGAAACTTGCCAGTCTGGAAGTTCGTGGGAAAACCCAGCCCATACTTGATTTCTTTCCCATCTAAGGAGGTGAGCCCAAAGGATAACAAAACTATAGCCTATTGGATGGTGAACACCAGGGAAATCAGAATTCAGTGGTGAGTATCTGGATTTACAACTTGATAAACCGTTTTAGGTGGTAAAGTTAGGCCTTCTTAAGTTCTCCCTTATGACTTTCCCACTTGATCTCCTCCAAAATTTTGGCTCTGGCTTTTCAGTTCATGAGAATTGACGTTAAGTATCAACAATGAAGCCAGATAGGCCAGGCATGGTGGCTCACTCCTGTAATCCCATCACTTTGGGAGGCCAAGGCGGGCGGATCACTTGAGGTCAGGAGTTTGAGACGAGCCTGGCCAACATGGTGAAACCCTATCTCTACTAAAAATACAAAAATTAGCCAGGCATGGTGGTGCACACCTGTAATCCCAGCTACTCAGGAGGCTGAGGCAGGAGAACTTGAACCTCTTGAACCCAGAAGACAGTTGCAGTAAGCTGAGATTGTGCCACTGCACTCTAACCTGGGAGACAAGAGCAAGACTCTGTCTAAAAGAAAAAAAAAAAGAAAAACAAAAACAAAGAAGCCAGATAAAGCTTCAGAAGGAAAGAACCAGAGAGGAGACAAAGTAGGGACAAAGTGGGGGAGTGGGAAGGAAGGATGAGGATGTTGTGTGGGAAGGAGATGGAGAAAGGAGAGTGGGAGCACAAGGAACCCAAGGAGTAGAAAAGCAGAGCTAAAGAACATTTCTGGGCTGGGCATGGTGGCTCACGCCTGTAATCCCAGCACTTTGGGAGGCTAAGGCAGCAGGCCTCCCACTGCTTAAGCTCAGGAGTTGGAGACCAGCCTGGGTGACATGGCAAAACCCTGTTTCTACAAAAAGTAAAAAAATTAGCTGGGCATGCTGGTGCATGCCTATGGTCCCAGCAACTCAGGAGGCTGAGGTGATAGGATTGCTTGAGCATGGGAGGTTGAGGCTGCAGTGAGCTATGATTGCACCACTGCACTCCAGCCTGGGTGACAGAGCAAGAACCTGTCTCAAAAAAAAGAAGAAGAAGAAGAAGAAGAAGAAGAAGAAGAAAATTTCTGCAATGGAAAAATTCCTCATTCAAGTCTCTCGTTTAAGAATCTACC
This sequence comes from Trachypithecus francoisi, assembly GCF_009764315.1. Classification (NCBI taxonomy): domain Eukaryota; kingdom Metazoa; phylum Chordata; class Mammalia; order Primates; family Cercopithecidae; genus Trachypithecus; species Trachypithecus francoisi. The sequence goes on along the minus strand of NW_022681472.1, from coordinate 72,876,970 downwards.
TGATAGGCCAGTCGTGGTGACTCACGCCTGTAATTCCAGCACTTTGGGAGGCTGAGGCAGGCAGATCACGAAGTCAGGAGTTTGAGACCAGCCTGGCCAACATGGTGAAACCACATCTCTACCAAAAATACAAAGATTAGCCAGGCATGGTGACGCATGCCTGTAATACCAGCTACTTGGGAGGCTGAGGCAGGAGAAATGCTTGAACCCGGGAGATGGAGGTTTCAGTGAGCCAAAATAGTGCCACTGCACTCTAGCCTGGGTGATAGAGCAAGACTCCGTCTCAAAATAAATAAATAAATAAAAATAAAACTACCAGAAAAACTGTTACAATATTCATCATTATTTAGATCTCCCATATTGTACCGATTAACTGGTATGTGTCCTTTACAGTTGTCATTTTCTCTAGCATATACTTGGTGTCACATATATGAGCTCCTCCAGTCACCTCTGTGTGGTTTCTGGACCAGCAGCAGCACCTGCAAGCTTGTTAGCAATGCACACTCTCAGATCCTGCTCTGGCCATCCTAAATGAGAATCTGCCTTTCAATAAGTTTTTCATATGATTAATGAGCACAGTAAAGACTGATAGGCACTGCCCTACAACCTCAGACAAGAATGAGTAAGAGAGTGACAATGAGTGAGTGAATGAGTTTGCTCTGAGGAGGCTGGTATGAAGGCTAGTATGCCCTTTGCTGCACACTCGATTCCTTGGAAGACTAATGAAGATTAAGCAGTGGACAAGCTGGTAGTAGACTAATGAGTATTGCCTGACCACAAACCAGGAAAACCTGGTTATACCCGAAGCTAGTGGGTCTCAAAGTTTATTGCGCATCAGAATCACCTGGAGAGCTCTTAAACCATAGATTGCTGGACTCTATTGCTGGACCCTCCCCGCTCCAGAGTTTCTGGTTCAGTAGGTCTAGAGTGGGCCTGAAAATCTGCATGTTTCACCAGTTGCTAGGTGATGCTGACAGTGCTGGTCTAGGAACAACACATTGAGAACAACTGTCCTAAGCGATAAAGACATTTAGATAAAAGAATCTTGCTCCTATAAATTATTTGGGATAATTAAGGTCTCAAATCCCCTATTGAATTTGTCACTGGAGACCATACCACTTTATAGTGACTTCCAGAAAAAGCCCCTCATGGGAAAGCACGCATGTATTTCAGCCAGCTGCATGGGGTTGAGAGCTAATGAACAGGGAAGCTAGAATGGTCTTGCTTTCCCAGGCATGCCATCCAGCAAACCCAGAGACAGTGGGTTGTTGAAGAAAATTATACAGATGAGACCCGGAAGCTGCCATTTCATTGGGGAAGACTTTGCCTTTTCATTACAAGAGAAAGCTAACATTTCCCATCTTTCCTTCCACCAAAAGTAGGCAAGCATAAAACCAAAGCCAATTTCTTACAATTTAGTAACCTCAGTACCAACCAATTATATTCCCGGGACATGAGAAACAGCTGTTGTAACATCAGAGCTCGAACAGTTTCATCTCAGCTATTTAAGGGGATAAAAGAGCCAATATTTTCATTCCCTTGTGATATTATCAAGACATGATAAACAACCAGGACTACAGTATTAATTACATTAATTTGGAGAGGAGAGGGACCACTTTAATTGCTCCAAGCTGGAGAATAATTTTTTATGGGTAGACAATCATTCCATAAATTCACATTAGAAAGAGTACTTTGTCTTGTATTATCAGCAACAAAACTTCTGGAAGCAAAAATCAACCACCACTCCCTTTTAAGGTAGACTTCAATATAAAAAATAAAATCTTACTGTTGCTATGTGTCAGTTGTTCAACCTGACATGTTGAGCTGTTTGGTAAAAAGAAACATAGGGAAGGTATTTGTCCTTTAAGAATTCATAATCTAAAAATGGAAGTAGCACCAACAGCTAAATTTGAATACTTTCTTACATATAAAACATATATGAAGAGAGTGTTGCCTCCATCTTGGGGTTAAGAAGATCAAATGGGGATATGGGAAGAGCATTGGGAAGAACATCAGGAAGAATAGCTAATAGATGCTCGGCTTAATACCTGGGTGATGGGGGCTGGGCACAGTGGCTCACGCCTCTAATCTCAGCACTTTGGGAAGCCGAGGCAGGTGGATCACGAGGTCAGGAGATCGAGACCATCCTGGCTAACAAGGTGAAACCCCATCTCTACTAAAAATACAAAAAATTAGCTGGGCGTGGTGGCGGGCACCTGTAGTCCCAGCTACTCAGGAGGCTGAGGCAGGAGAATGGAGTGAACCTGGGAGACAGAGCTTGCAGTGAGCCAAGATCACGCCACTGCACTCCAGCCTGGGCAACTGAGCGAGATTCTGTCTCAAAAAAAAAAAAAGAAACAAAAAAATACCTGGATGATGGATTGATCTGTGCAGCAAACCACCATGGCACATGTTTACCTATGTAACAAATCTGCACATCCTGCACATGTATCCCTGAACTTAAAATAAAAGTTGAAGAAAAAAAAAAAAGATGAAATGAATGATGGACATCAAAATGCTCTAAAAGCCATAACACCCTAAAAAAACAGAAGAGAAAAGGGACATATCATTTATTGAATGCCTTCTACATGAGGCACTGAGCTAGGTACTTGACTTACATGGTCATATTTTAAAACTCATAAGGAACTCTAGAAAGAAAGGAAAACATAAAATGGAGAAAATATAATTGTGAAATGCCAGTTTTGTCAACATGGAAATTATTCAGATAAAATCCAGTTTTTTCAATGTGGAAATTATTCAGACAAAATGTTTGACTCATATTAAGTAATAAGACATATACATATTAGCTACCATAAGAATCATCTCTCATGGCCAGAATAAATATTCTTTCACCACAACAATTATTTGTTTACCTGATAGGTGGCCACATGCTGAAATCATTCAAGCATATACTACAGTTTGGGTAATAAAAACATATGTAAGTAAATCTACCAAGGTTCCTGGAACTAAAACCTGCACTCAGCTCCAATGTTTGGGATGGTGGAATATGGATGGAAAGGCTCTGGAGAATTCAGAGTGGCTCTAGGAAGTAGCTCCTAAGAGTTGCTGGATGCAGCAGGTGTTGCTGTGGCTTTGAATTCACGGTTTATAATTCAGGGCCCGGGGAATTCCACTCAGGTTTACAGGAGCACTTGTTCTAGAAAATCCCTATGAACAGTGCTGATATCGTCACATTTGCTAGATACTCCTTCAGGTTCTGCCCGAGCTACTATGAAGCAGTTGTGGGGAGTGGATCTTCCAATGCTCAAAATGCTCTGGAAACTTGAATTGAGGATAAGAGCAGTTCAGCATGGAACTAGTACCAAGACTCACACTAAGGAAGAAGGGGTTGGAAGAAATTGAAAGAATACTCTGGGGTTGTGCATTCCCCATTGCAGAATTGGGAGCCCTGCTGTAAATGGGGAGTACTCACCAGAGAATGAAAAACTTTGAATGTTGCAAAGTTCTGAACCACAGGGTTCTTTTTCATGTAGAAATACCTTCATAATGTATGTAGGGGAATAGCTTGAGTAAAATGTAGAGCAACTATGAACACACAGAACCACTCAGTAAAACAGTATGTATCAATATGGTAATATGTGAAATATATTGTAAAGAGAGAATTTCGATTGCAAAGAGTATTATTTTATATGATCTCACTTTTATTTAAAAATGCAAAGATTTGAATGGAAAAATATTGTAAGTGTGTATGTGGAAATATTGACATTATCACTTGATAATGGGTATAGGAGTATACCCATATCCATTATAATGGGATAATGGTTATCTTCGCTTCGCTTATTTATGTTTCCTGAATTTTCTACAGTACTAGGTAACTTGTAAAAATATAAATTTTCAGAACTGGAATTATTTTTCTTATCAAGATAGCAACAAATAAAACTTGTTGGAAGCTGACTGTGCCACATAGTATTTCACCTTTGTGAGGCCATTTTCTTCTCACAATGGAAAAATAAGGTTGTTCTTTAATAAGAGGAGGTGTTACTCCAAGGAAGCAAACAAATCAACATTAATTGTAGAATTTCATGTGTTCTTTCTACTACTCCTAGTCATCTGGAAATTCAGCTCTTCCTGACTTCTACCTATAGCCTTCATTTTGGAAGCACGCAATAAAATTAGGAAGAGGATGAGCTGAGGGGAAAGATAGTGGTATTGATAATGTCATGACTATAGATAGAGATACAGGTATAAGTTCATGTCTGTTCCTGAGTCTGGATTACCTTGGTCAAAAAAGCTTTTCCTGAATGAAGATGAATGGAAGCTATATGGGTAATACTAAAATGGCTTTCAAAAAAAATACATTCATTTTAATTTAAATTTACAAAAAGGGAAGAAATACAGTGTACTCAAAAACTAGATACCCTGGAGACCTAAAAAGCAACTAGACCTCAGAATAATAGATGTTACAAGATAATCATGTCTACCCAAAAGATCCCCCACAAAATGACATCTGCTCCTGTTTTATGATGCACTAGAGGGACAATGGTAATGTTTAAAAGCTGAATTGGTAGCAAAGATGTTGTATCAATCTAGGTGCCCATCAACAGTGCATTGGATAAAGAAAATGTGGTAAATACATACCATGGAATACTGCACAGCCATAAAAAAGAACAAAATCACGTTCTTTGCAGCAACATGGATGCAGCTGGAGGCCATTATCCTAAGTGAACTAATGCAAAAACAGAAAACCAAATACTGCGTGTTCTCACTTATAACTGGGAGCTATGCATTGGGCACAGGGGGACATAAAGACAGCAACAGGAGACACTAGGGACTACTTGAGGGAAGAGAGAGGGAGCAGGACAAGGACTGAAAAACTACCTATTGGGTACTATGCTTAGTACGGGGGTGCCAGGCTCAGTTGTACCCCAAACCTCAGCATCACACAATATACCTTTGTAACAAACCTGCACAGAAGAAACTATCCGTGGCCTATTCAGTATCCCACCCTTCTTCCTTGCTAACACAATACTAATTGTGTTTGGGTATTGAGCAGCAACCTGCTGGGGAAAGCAGGCTTTGCTCTGGTGGATTATTGACCATCGAAGTCATGGTCATTGCATTCTCTTTTGCTGGTGGTAGTTAGGCGTGTGATCTGTTTTTGGGAAATGCTGGAAGGGTGAGTATTCTGGAACAATTTTGTCTTTGATAAGTAAGCACAAACAGAAGCTGCTGTCACTTCCCTTTCTTCCTGCTTTTAGTGGGGGTAACAAAGATGCTTGGAGATGGGGTAGCATTAGTGCAGACATCACTGACACATTAAAGATACAAAATGGGAATTCTGAAAAACTCTATACTCTTTATGATATTTCCAATCTGCTTCACCAACCAATGCCAATCTCTAGACCACCTGTTAAGTGAGAAGCTACTGATCAGACCTTTTGTTTAAGCCACTCTTAGTTTGGATATGCTGTTACTTGCATCAGAAACAAGCTAGAGAAAGAAAATGTTACAACTGTCTTTAGTATCCTATTTTGATCTGTTTTTTAAAGTTTGCTCTTCATAATCATTTCAGATATTAAATTAGAAACTTTTGAAAATGTATAATTTACTGTTTACCTGCCGGACACTGAAAGTCATCCCTGCAGGAAGGCAAGAAATATAAAGAAATGCAGATCCCTTCCAGCAAGGAAGTTTTATTCACATCATGGTTGGCTAGACACGTACCTGCATTTGGAAGAGGAAGAGGCGGAAGACATCTTTTCTGTTTACCACTAGTGGTAGCAATGCTGCTTAATCACTCTTAGACTTCAGAGGTAATGGAGGCAAAAAATTCCAGCTTCTGAAGGGTAAAGCTGGTATTCTTTGGACATATAGTTTTATAGCAAATTTCATCTTTTCTCATCTCCAAGAGAAACTTTTATTTTAAAAGGTTTAAAGTGGGAAGCACTTTATTGATGATATTGGCCATGAAGCCGGAGGAGACACGTGCACACATCCAGCCTTGAGCCTTGGCAGCTTGCCTCTAAGTCCCGCCACTTCAGCAGGGCAGGGCAGGGCCAGGGAGATGGCTGTGATGCAGGACTGGATTTTGGTTTCTTGGCCATGAGGCTACTTCGTTACTGCAGGGACATGTATCCTGGGAAAGCTAATGACCTCTCTCTAGAAGCAAATAAATTGAATACTTGGGTGAAGGATTTAGCCTTGAAAATGAGTTCCAGCCAGTAGTAAACCTACTGAGAATAAGGCAAATGGGCTTACAGAAATAATGTAGTAATTCTAAATGTGTGCCTACCTTTCCAGATTACAAGCAGCACTGAAATATGAACAGAAATAAATCTATTGTAAAGAAAATTCCATTTTCCTATTGGCCTGCATATTTCAAAGATGATTTATCAAAAGGATTAATTTTCAGGTTGTATTTGTTTCCAACCCTTTAGTTTAATTTAAAATTTTTCTTCTCCTTTCCCAAACTTTCCTCCCAAAATTAAATTGCATTACAGTATGTTACATTGCATTACTAGAGGAATTCGCTCATCCTTCACTCATTCATTCAATACACATTTAATGAGCATTTGCTAAGTATCCAGGAAACTGGGGTGAAAAACAGATCATCCTGGTTCTCACAAAGTTAATGCTCCTTATGAGACTTCTAGTATGCAAATCAGTAATTGGAAAAAAACATGGCTCACGCCTATAATCTCAACGCTGGGTGGCTGAGGCGGGAGGATCGCTTGAGCCCAGGAGCTGAAGACCAGCCTGGGTAACATGGCAAAACCCTGTCTCTACAAAAAACACAAAAATTAACCAGGCGTTAGTGGTACACCTGTAGTCCCAGCCACTTGAGAGGCTGAGGTGGGAGGACCGCTTGAGCCTGGAAGATTGAGTCTGCAGTGAGCCATAGTTGTGTCACTGCACTCAAGCCTGAGGGACAGAGTGAGACCCTGTCTCAAAAATAAATAAATAAATAAATAAATAAGTGTCCACACATAAGCACAGATGGGAGCAGTATTACTACAGAGGATGAACAACGTCCCAGGATGAGCCATATCAGACAAAATAATCAACTCCACCTGGAGAAGAAGGAACTTCACATGGAAAGGAAGCTTTTCATTCAATACAGATTCCTTTACAGCATTAATAACCATTGCCAAGATCGATCCATTTTGTCATATTTTAATAGGCCAGTTTGTCTTAAAGCAGGACTTGGCTTAGGCAATATATCTACCCTATTTTATTTTAATTAGCTTTTCTTGAGAATATGGGTTTATTCACTTAGCTGTTCAGTCAAAAAAAAATTTTATTGCCTACCATTATGTGGCAAGTAGGTAGGGCAATTCTGGTTCCCAGTGTAAGTTAAAAACAAAAAAGAAGAAACTAGAATGGGCTTGAAGGCAATGAAAGTAATGGTGGTGGGGCCTTGTCGATTCCATATTGGTGGCTAAGAGAATACTCAGGAGCCTGGTCCTCATAAATCTTAAAATCAATTTTCTACCTTGGATTAAAAGACCAACTGGTACAAGCCACTTTCTTTTCAATTAAGGGAAGAATCTCAGTGCTACATTCAAATCAGTAACTGAGTTCCTGATGGAAACATCCCAATCAATATAATAATAATGATCTGACTTAGGGTCATGCATTTGCACACACACACACATATAATCATATCCACGCACTTTTTTTTTTTTTTTCAAGACAGAGAGTTGCTCTGTCACCCAGGTTGGAGTGTAGTGGCACAATCTCGACGCACTACATCCTCTGCCTCCCAGGTTAAGCGATTCTCATGCCTCAGTCTCCCAAATAGCTGAGATTACAGGCATGTGCCACCATGCCCAGCTAATTTTTGTATTTTTGGTAGAGATGAGGTTTTATCATGTTGGCTAGGCTGATCTTGAACTCCCGACCTCAAGCGATCCGCCTGCCTCTGCCTCCAAAAGTGCTGGGATTACAGGTGTGAGCTACCGCGCCTGGCCTTATCCATGCACTTTAAAGAGACTCATGCACACATTTTTTTTCTTTTCTTTTTTGTTTTTATGAAATGAAGTTTCATTTTTGTTGCCCAGACTGGAGTGCAGTGAAGCAATCTCAGCTCACTGCAATCTCTAGCTCCCAGGTTTAAGCGATTCTCCAGCCTTGCCTCCTGAGTAGCTGGGATTACAGGCATGCACCACCATTTATTTATTTATTTATTTATTTATTTATTTATTTATTTATTTAAGTAGAGATTGGGTCTCACCATGTTGACCAGGCTGGTCTCAAACTCCTGACCTCAAGTGATCCACCATCCTTAGCCTCCCAATGTGCTGGGATTACAGGCACGAGCCACTGCGCCCGGCTTCATGGACACTTTTTAAAGACTCCCCTGGCCGTCTCAAGCTTGCTACCCTGGGTCCCACCCTAAGAAAGGCTGGTGTTGAAAGCAAACCTGGGAGGCAAAGAGACTCAAAGACCCAAGCCTTGTGTGTAACAGGAGTGGTAGAATGCACTGGAAGCTGTCAGAATGTGACAAGAGGATGGCCGGGCGCGGTGGCTCAAGCCTGTAATCCCAGCACTTTGGGAGGCCGAGACGGGCGGATCACGAGGTCAGGAGATCGAGACCATCCTGGCTAACACGGTGAAACCCCGTCTCTACTAAAATATACAAAAAATTAGCCGGGCGAGATGGCGGGCGCCTGTAGTCCCAGCTACTCGGGAGGCTGAGGCGAGAGAATGGCGTAAACCCGGGAGGCGGAACTTGCAGTGAGCTGAGATCCGGCCACAGCACTCCAGCCTGGGCGACAGAGCGAGACTCCGTCTCAAAAAAAAAAAAAAAAAAAAAAAAAAAAAAAAGAATGTGACAAGAGGAAGAGGGCATTTATTTTAAGGGTGTGGGAAGGAAAATAAATTAGGCTGCAATCGGATTCTTCATGCAGGGGCCAGGAGTTGAGAGGTGCCCTGTGCTTGTGTATGGACTTTTTTTTTTTAAGAACACCCAAGTGGAGAACAAGGAGATATAATTTTTCTTGACACACCAATGTACAATAAGAACATATATTTAGTAACATTCGCCTCCCTGCACCCCAAGCAGCTGTTCAGCTCCAGCAAACACTCTTCCTTTCAGGCAGAGCAGGGGAAGTGCATGCTGCTTGTCTCTTGAGTCCTCAGTGAGAGCTGGGACCAGCATTCCAGAGCCCATCCGCTTCTCACCAGGCAGCAGGGGGTCAAACACAGCCGGTGCTTAGGAAGCCAGGTCAGAGAAGTTGCTTCAAGGGAAGACCAACTGGGGAGTCCTGTCTGATTTAGGCAGGAAGAACAAATCTGCTTTAATTTGGAAGCCACTCTCTGGTCAGGCTCTTAAGGACCCCAGTAGAATGAAAATTTGCTTGTCTTATTATACCTTCTTAAAAGCGGGAAGCAGGAAAGGGAACTTCTTGAAATTATTCCTCCCTGCTCTGTGAGTCTATAACTCACCGGGCAAGGTTTGGCTGTCAGGGAAAGGTTTTATAGCTCCTGGAGGTAAGACTTGTGAGAAGTGGAAGACAGGATGTATCCATTTCAGGTGAGCCCACCATTTTCATGACATAGTGAACACCTAGTTTCCTAGGGTCATCGTCACCTTCTTGACAAATCTTGACAGGTGCCTTTGGGAATGCAAGTGGCAGTGAAAACAGTCAAGGAGAAGAAAGACCCTGTGAAAATGTGATATATGATCCAGTCAATAATAGGCTTTTTGTTTTCATTTTTATTTTATTTATTTATTTAGAGACAGGGTCTCCCTCTGTTGCCCGGGCTGGAGTGCAGTGGTGAGATCACAGCTCAGTGCAGCCTGGACCTCCTGGACTCGAGTGATCCTCTCGCCTCTGTCTCCAGAGTAGCTAGGACCACAGGTATGTGCCGCCACATCCAGCTAATTTTTAAATTACTTTTTAGACACGAGGTCTCACTGTGTTGCCCAGGCTAGTCTCAAACTCCTGGGCTCAAGCAATCCTCTGGGCTCAGCCTTTCAAAGTGTTGGCATTGCATGTGTGAGCCGCTGCGCCCAGCCAAGGATAGGTGTTTGTTGGATCCTTGATTCATCTGTTTCGTTTGTTCCTTCACTCACTGACATGTTGAGTATAGTATGCTGGTGCTGCTCAAAGCAGTCCTCCACTGTCGGGACCATCATGACTTGAGGGCTTGTCGAAATACACATTCCTAGCCACTGCATAAAGTACTCCAGATAAAACTCGCAGATGTGGAGGATCCAGCCCCCCACCCTGGACCACAGTTTTATAAATTTTTGAATTTATTTAATACATTTAAGAAAATACACATTCTCGGGTCCACCCCATACCGAGGGTGCTGGGACATTTCTAGGACTAGGCATGTGTGATGAAATGTCTTTTTTTTTTTGAGATGGAGTCTCACTCTGTTGCCCAGGCTAGAGTGCAGTGGTGCGATCTTGGCTCGCCGCCACCTCCACCTCTGGGCTTCAAGCGATTCTCCTGACTCAGTCTCCCACGTAGGTGGGATTACAGGCACACGCCACCACACCCAGTTAATTTTTGTATTTTCAGTAGAGACAGGGTTTTGCGATATTGGCCAGGCTGGTCTCGAACTGCTGACCTCAAGTGACCTGCCCCCGCTAGGCCTACTAAAATGTTGGAATTACAGATGTGAGCCACTGTGCCTGGCCGAGATGTCATTTTTAAGATGAGGTTACAAAAGGATTTGGCTGCAGTCTTGGCCCCACAGTCTCCCTCACTTGCTGTGACGGAAATCATCTGCTACATTGGGAACAGCCTTCTTGAGAGGCCCATGTGGCAAAAAACTGACATCTCCTGCCAACAGCCAGTGAGAACCTGAAGTCCACCAACAGCTGTGGGCATGAGCTTGGAACTGGTTCCTCCCCGAGTCAAGCCGTGTGGTGACTGCAGCACCTAACATGTAGACTGGAGCCTTATGAAAGACTCTGCACTATAATGCCCAGCTAAGCAGTGTCCAGATTCCTGACCCACAGAAACTGTGAGATGATAACTAGGTAACTAATACAGCTACTGAATCAGAAAGTCGGCAAAGTGGCCAGGCATAGTGGCTCATGCCTGTAATCTCAGCACTTTAAGAGGTCGAGGCAGGCGATCACCTGAAGTCAGGAGTTCAAGACCACACTGGCCAACATGGTGAAACCCCGTCTCTACTAAAAATACAAAAAATTAGCCAAGTGTGATGGCACGTGCCTGTAGTTCCAGTTACTCAGGAGGCTGAGGCAGGAGAATCGCTTGAACTCGGGAGGTGGAGGTTGCAGTGAGCTGAGATTGCGCCATTGCACTCCAGCTTGGGTGACAAGAGCAAAACTCTGTCTCAAAAAAAAAAGGAAATTCTGCAAAGCAAAGTGAGTCCCTGGAAAGTGTATTCTAACAGGTTCTGCAGGTGATTCTCATGGACAGTAGTTTGAGAAGCACTGCTGTGACAAAGTTAACAGCAAGGGCTTTTGAGCCAGACTGCCTAAGTTCAAATCCCAGCTCGAGTACTTCTCAGCTGTAAGAGCTCAGGTGAAATACATACCTCTCTGGGCTTTAATTTCTTCTGTAAAATGTTGCTAATAACAGTACATACCTTCTGAGTTGTAAAGAGAATTAATTGGGTTAATATATTTAAAGCATTTAGCACATTGCCTGGCAACAGCAAGCACAATAAATTCATTCATTCAACAAACATTCATAAGGCCCCCAACTAAGGGGGTAGGTATTGTGCTAGATGCTGGAGTTACAGGGATTCAGTAGACATAATCCACTTCTCTTGGCACTATGTGTCCTATAGGGTAGACGGCCATATAAAAGAATGGACACAGTAATGGTTTAAAGATGCTACAGTTGAGTTGCCCACAGAGTGAAGTGGAGCCCAGAAGAGGTCAGTTTTATCCTGGATGAAAGCATTAATGCAAAGCTCAGTAAATCGGGTCGTTAGGGGATGGAAAAGAATAGAAGATTTGGGTTTGCATCCCCCAAGCCCCTCACCTCAGTCTTTCTGAGTCTCTAGAGCTTCCTTTTCATCTGGACAACAGACAAACCTACTGCCACGAACAGCCTCTTCAGACAGGAGCCGCACAAATGCAGGGCCTGGGTATCTCATTCACAAGGCTCTAGCCACTTGGTTCTGTTTTCTGCTTCTAGACCAGGCAGCTCAGCTCAGCTCAGCTCACCTTAGGGTGTTTGCATCTGCTTTTCCCTTTCTCTGAAAGATTCTTCCCCCTAATCCTTTCAATGTTGGCTCCTTCTTATCCTTCATGTCCCTGCCTAAATGCCTCCTCAGATAAGTCTTCCTGTTTACTGTGTTTAAATAGTATCTCCATTTCAAAGCCCGTTTCATTTCCTGAGCAGTACTAGCATTTAGCACTTACTTACTTGTTCATTTCTCTGTTCACCATTGTCTCCCTGGGTAGATTTCATAGTCTCTAAGGACTAAGACTTGGTCTTTCACGCACCATGATGCACACCAGGGGACACAGTACGTATTCAATAAATATTTGTTACTGAATGGGTAAATGGATGAATGAACATGTCCTTTCACAGCCACTGCAGCACTTCAGCATGATTTGCTGAAATGTCTGTCTTAATTATGACAGATATTAATTCAAATTCTGGAAGATGTAACTGCTGAAAAACCAGTATGTGAAACCCAGTCACTTTAAGGGTCTGACAGAGATTTGGGAAGGGATGGGACAGTGAGAGGACATCATAATAGTTAACATTTACTGGCCAGGCTCACGCCTGTAATCCCAGCACATTGAGAGGCCTAGGCAGGTGGATTACTTGAGATCAGGAGTTTGAGACCAGCCTGGCCACATGGTGAAACGCTGCCTCTACTAAAAATACAAAATTATCTCGGCATGGTGACAGGAGCCTGTCATTTCAGCTACTCAGGAGGCTGAGGGAGGAGAATTGCTTGAACCCAGGAGGCGGAGGTTGTAGTGAACTGAGATCGTGCCACTGCACTCCAGCCTGGGTGACAAAGTGAGATTCCATCTCAAAAAAAAAAAAAAATTTAATTTAAAAAAACACCCACATTTACTGAGTACCTCCTCCAGGATGCGGGCAAGGTGTTAAATGTTTTATATGTATTATCTCATATGCATCTGAAGTAGTAATCATTATTCTTTTTCGGGTAGGGGCAAATGAAGAAACTGAGGCTTAGAGCTCTTAAGTAACTTGCCTAAAGTCAGAGCCAGTGTGGCATAGAGCCACAACTGAGTGTAGGCAGTCAGACTCCAATACTGTTGTGTTTAACCGCTATTCTCTCCTGCCTCCAAAGAAATGCAGTTCATTAAGTAAATATTCTGCATAAATTAAAATGTACACAGTTGAACAACTCTCTGACACTATAACACCAGACCAGATTGGGAAATACCTGAAAGGTTTTTCAAGGCTGCAGGCAGGAGATCTCATCCATGAGCAGAGGAAGTGGGCTGTGGTCAAGCAAGTGGTAGTTTATTCATTGTGGCCCCTTCCCCTGCCCAGGGGTCCCATGTTGTTTGGGAGAAAGGGAGTCCACAGTGCAGTAGAAAGTCACATCTCCTCCAATTGACTAGGGAGCTTGTTCTCACCTACAAAACAAGTTTGGTAGTCTCTTCCTAAACCCTTCAAAGATTAGCATTCTCCTTGTCAAGGTGGCATGTAATTTACAGCAATTGACAGTTCTTGTTGCAAGGAATTCCAAGATCAGACTAGTCAAAGCGGGGAAAGGGGCAGTGACAGGTCAGATCAGAGCGTAGGGAGAGGAGTTGGTCGGTGGTAGATGTGGAGAGGGTCAAGAAGCGGGGGAAGGGGAAGCTTTACAAAGCAATGGGAACTGTCCGTGTTGAGCCTAGAGCAGTCTTTGATGGACAGTTCCCATTAGCAACAAGTCTCCACAGGCCAAAATGAACAAGAAAGGAACCAGGCTTATCCAGTCTTAAACAGGACTAAAGTCTGCATTTTCCCCGTGTCATGAGGAATTATTGGGCCAGCAGCCAGAGTAGGCTATCATAGGCTAAAATCCTCAGTAGGAGAGAACAATTAGAGAAAGATGAATTATGCTTCTAAGGACAATTCCTTTCTCAGGGCTTACTTAAAGGCAGAATGTATATTTCTAGTCTGATTTAGTGAAGTTTAAATATTCAGATTTTCAAAGAGACAAGGCCTATGATGAAATTTACATATAAATATGTCAAAATATATTTAGTCTTCTTTATACCTTTCTCTTTACAGTTCCTGAGTCGCCTGCACTTTTACAATGTGATCAGTGGCTGGGAAATGAAGAATGCAAGTGTCTGAAGTGGCAGAAGTTGACTTAGAAGGAGGTTAGTATTCTGGGGCTGGCCTAATGTCATGCAGAGTGTATAATCGGAGGAATAGCTTAGTTTGTATAGACTGCAAGTTTTCAGAATAATGGCTTACATAGACCAGAGTTCCCAGCCATGCAGACTTTTGTAGATATATGTATACACTTTTACCTATTTAGAAAGGCTACAAGCATGGTGAAAATGACCTGGAAACTTGTTCTAAACATCTCAAGAAACCAGGATTCAGAGAAATAGAGGAAATTCAACCAAAGAAACAACCTTGGAGTATCCAGGGATCATTTGGATAACTAGCTCTATGGTCCATCTTATTCATGTGCTAATAACAAGTTAGCCCATATACTATACACAGATCACCAATTATAAATGATTTAGACTATCATAAAACGCACTTAACTCACTGAAGTAGGACTGGACGTGATTTAACCTCACTTGAGTGAGTTGGCAGGTACTTTAAGACCTTCCAGGGTCTCATGATTATCATTGTAAGCACAATAATTATTGTACCATAGTTGCATAGAAGTGCCAGATGATAAAAAATATTCAGTTGACATCAAGTAAGAGATGCTTCATTCTGTGAGGTATCAGAAGTTTAAAAAGAAGAAAAAAGAAATCAAGGCACTGTTGGCAGACAATTGCATAATAATAAGTGTTAAAATCCAATGGGAAAAATGTATATGAGTTGTGGGTGACTTCCTGATTTCATCACCTTCAATAGTTGACATTTTCATTTCTCATTTTCTTCCAGTGACTCCATCTATAAATGGATCTACAAATGTTAATAAGGACCCGCACAAATGTAGCCACTTCCTTCCCTTGTAAATTACAGCACAGAGCCAGTTTTATGGTGATTATTTCTTTCCATGTCTGTTTCTCCTCCTGGAGTGTGAGTCCCTACAAGGCAGGGGCTGTGGGGCACACACATTCTTTTTTTTTTTTTTTTTTTTTTTTTTTAAAGAGAAAACAGCTGGGCCCAGGGGACCACTACCATCAAGACGCGGAGACCGGTAGTGGCCCCGAATGGCTGGGCACGCTGAAGTTTATTGCATACAAGACAAGGGGGCAGGGTAAGAAGGGTGAATCTTCTAAGTGATTGACAAGGTGAAGCAAGTCACGTGATCAAAGGACAGGGGGCCCTTCCCTCTTAAGTAGCCGAAGCAGAGAGAGAGAAGGCAGCATACATCAGTGTTTTCTCCCATGCACTCATAAGAAAGATCAAAGACTTTAAGACTTTCACTATTTCTTCTACCGCTATCTACTACGAACTTCAAAGAGGAACCAAGAGTATGGGAGGAACATGAAAGTGGACAAGGAGCATGACCACTGAAGCACTGCACAACAGGGAGGGGTTTAGGCCTCCGGATGACTGTGGGCAGGCCTGGATAACATCCAGCCTTCCACAAGAAGCTGGTGGAGCAGAGTGTTTCCTGACTCCTCCAAGGAAAGGAGACTCCCTTTCACAGTCTGCTAAGTAACGGGTGTCTTCCCAGACACTGGTGTTACTGCTTGACCAAGGAGCCCTCAAGTGGCCCTTATACGGGCGTGACAGAAGGCTCACCTCTTGCCTTCTAGGTCACTTCTCACAACATTCCTTCAGCACCTGACCCTATACCCCCTGGTTATTCCTAGGTTGTATTAGTAATGCAACAAAGAGTAATATTAAAAGCTAATGATTAATAATGTTTATAATAATGATTGATAATTGTCTATGATCATCTCTATATTTAATTTGTATTATAATTATTTTTATTCTGACTATTTTCTTTATTATACTGAAACAGTTTGTGCCTTCAGTCTCTTGCCTTGGCACCTGGGTAATCCTCCACCCACAGAAGTCAACATATGTATGTTAAAGTCAACATATGAATGTTTAATTACAATAAGAATTATTGGCTGGGCATGATAGCTCACCCCTGTATTTTCAGCACTTTGGGAGGTCGAGACAGGTGGATCACTTGAGGCTGGGAGTTCGAGACCAGCCTCACCAACATGGCAAAACCCTGTCTCTACCAAAAAAATACAAAAATTAGCCAGGTTCAGTGATGCGTGCCTGTAGTCTCAGCTACTGGGGAGGCTGAGGCCAGAGAATTGCTTGATCCTGGGAGGTGAAGGTTGCAGTGAGCCAAGATTGCACCACTGCACTCCAGCCTAGGCGATAGAGTGAAAGAGACTCTGTCAAAAAAAAAAAAAAATTATACTGACCAGAGTCAACCAATCAGAACATTTTTCAAAAAATTATGGTTTCACCTTTCGGGCAGGATATAATAGATTATTGTTCCCACTGCCACAGTCAGACAAGCCTATACAAATTATTCAAAAAGCCACAATTTTGAAGAATCAGAGATCTTTGGAAGCAATGAGAACTGGAACAACTAAAGCTACAGATAGAGAAAACCATTTCAAGGTGATCTGATGAACATGTTTTTTTTTTTTTCCTCATTGGGAGCATTTGACAAATTCAGATGTGGATGAAAATTGCCTTATCTAAGACACAGGGCACCTGCAGAAGTAAAGAGAGACAGGCAAAGCTTTTGGCAGTCACACAGACTTAAAGTTACCCATTAGAAAACTTAGAAGGCTTCAAAGGCATGGCCACATGGGACGTTTACCTAGTTTTGGATGTGTAAGAAAGCCTAATGAACTAGATAGAAATCTTTAAAGCATAAAATTTTACACATGGTGTTAAGAAAGACCCATAAGAGCAGAGGGTCTACCTCAAGACACTTCCCAAATTTAGAATTTCACACACATTCTTTAGGAAAATCTTTAGAGAAAACAGAAGGTAACAAGATAAGCAAGCAGGGTAGAGCTTCTGTATCTTCCACTAGGGGTCAGTAAAACTTTTATGAGAATCCTGTGACGGCATCCTGACTTAGAGAAGGGTAATTTCTTGTCACCATTTGTCCCTCAGAAAACACCCACAAGAGGCTGTCCTGTCACTGGAAAAAGTAGCTCATTCCAATTTGTTAAACACACATGAAAAGCACAGCCAAATATGCATTAGAATAGCATGTCAGTATATCAAACATCAGAATTAACATTAGAGACAAAAGTCTCAGCTTAAATGCACAGTTTTGATAAATACTAAACATGCTGTCTTGCTAATGAGCAATCACTGGCTAATTGTCCAGTGACGAGGGCTAATTATCTTGACTCTGGTTGTCATGGTGTCGGTATTATAAAAATAAGATTTGAAGTTTTCCTTCTCCTTGTGACTTGCTATCCAGGTTTGCAATAGTGCTTATCATAACATTATACAGGAATGTAGATGGAATTTATTAGAAATAAAGACTTTTGAAAATATGTACTAGATAAATAAACTTGACTCCCTGCCCTAGCAACAGCTAGGGGTGAGCTGTTGAAAATTGCAATCAGATCATATCATTCCCCTCCTTGAAATCCTCCAAGGCCTTCCCACTCCTAAAATAAAATCCAACACATCACCTGGCCTGTGGTGCCAGGGCACGCCAAAGTTCCTGCAACTTCTCTGATCTCATCTCTTGCCCCTTGTTCCTGCACTCATTATACTCCAGACACAATTACTTTATTTGCTGATGCTTTAACTCAGTGGGTATCAAACAATGGTCCCTGGATCTACAGCATCAGCCTTGCCTGAGAAGTTGTTAGAAATGCAAATTCTTGGGCCACACCAGGTCTACTGAATCAGAAATTCTAGGGGGTGGGATTTGGCAGTCTGTGTTTTAACCAGTCCATCAGGTGATTAGTTACATGCTGAAGTTTGAAAAACACTGTTCTAATTCTTCAAACTCCTTTCTGCCTTAAGATCTTTGCACTGACCAGATCCTGGGCCTGGTACACTCTTCCCAAGGCTCTTTCCGCATCAGTCTTATGGCAGCTGCTGAAATGTTAGAGACCTTCATTGACCATCCTGTTTAAAGTGAGCCTCCTTACTCTTCCTCATCCCAATCTATGCCATTATCCTTTTAATTTCTCCATAGAACTATCTGAAATGATCTTGCTAATGTATTTACTTATTATTTTATTTTTGAGATGTAGTCTCCTTCTGTCACCCAGGCTGGAGTGCAGTGGCATGATTTCAAATCACTACAGCCTCCAATGCAACCGGACGCCACCGTGCCTGGTTAATTTTTGTATTTTTAGTAGAGATGGGGTTTCACTATGTTTGCCAGGCTGGTCTCAAACTCTTGACCTCAAGTGATCTGCCTGCCTGAGTCTCCCAAAGTTCTGGAATTACAGCCACCCGGC
This sequence comes from Trachypithecus francoisi, assembly GCF_009764315.1. Classification (NCBI taxonomy): domain Eukaryota; kingdom Metazoa; phylum Chordata; class Mammalia; order Primates; family Cercopithecidae; genus Trachypithecus; species Trachypithecus francoisi. The sequence goes on along the minus strand of NW_022681472.1, from coordinate 72,858,489 downwards.
CTGGCATACTTATTATTTTATTATCTATTTCCCCAATTAGAAGGAGAGTAGACACCTTGTTTGTCTTTTACACCTTGTGCCCTGAGTTCCTAGAACACAGGCACATAGTAGGTTCTCAATAAAAATGTCTCAAATGGATGTCTATGAGATTTTTCTGATCAACTTGCCTTGAAGAAAGGAGATAAATTTAGATTCTCTAAAGGAAGCTGCAGTCTTGTGGCAGAGCCCTGGCACGAAGCCGGAAAATGAGGGTCAAATTCCAAATTCTCCATGTTCAAATCAGTTGACCTTTAGTAAGTTATTCAACTAGAGTAGTGGGTCTCAACTGGAGGTCATTTTGCTTCCAGACATTTGACAGTGTCTGGAGAGATTTTTGGCATCCCGACTTGTGACGCAGGTGGGAGTGCTGTTGGGCACCTAGTGGGTAGAGGCAAGGGATGTGGATCCCACAATGCACAGGACAGCCTCTTCCAACAGAGAGTTATGTGGAGCAAAATATCAACAGTGCCCAGGCTAGAAACCCTGAACCAGGCCAGGCACGGTGGCTCACACCTGTAATCCCAGCACTTTGGGCGGCCGAGGTGGGCAGATCACGAGGTCAGGATGAGACCAGCCTGGCCAACGTGGTGAAACCCCATCTCTACTAAAAATACAAAAATTAGCCGGGCATGGTGGCATGTACCTGTCGTCACAGCTACTCAGGAGGCTGAGGCAGAAGAATCGCTTGAACCTGGGAGATGGACGTTTCAGTGAGCTGAGACTGTGCTGCTGCACTCCAGCCTGGGCGATAGAGCAAGACTCCATCTTGGGAAGAAGAAGAAAAAAAAAATCCGAACCAGATTCTTAATTTTTTGTAAAACATGGATGATGTTATTTTCCTGCTTCGCAGAGTTCCGGTGATATTCAAGCAAAAATTCTTCTGAAAGTGTTTTGTAAATGACAAAAGACTCTAGACAGATACCCCTGGTAATCTGCTCAATGAATATTTGTTCAAGGACTATGTGAATGAATTGCCAAGAGCCCCCTCCTAGGATTGAATTTCAGTTTCCTCATTTGTGACAGCTGATAAGGAGAGTACCTGTGTCTTAGGAACCTTGCAAGGATCAAAGAGATAATACCGGTAAAGCACCTGGCGCAGGATTTGACACATACAGGGGTGAATTTCCCTTTTTTGCTCCTGGTTAGCTTCCTGCTTGGCTATCTTGGGAAGCCTGGTGGGGCCTCCTACTTCTACTTGTTTTCCTTCCACTTGTTTGCTTCCTTCTCAGCGGAGTTCCATCTTCCTCTTTCCCAAGCTCTTCCCCTCCTGGACCCACTTGATCTACACAGGGCATCCTTGACTATTTCAGCTGGAAAGATATCACCACATCTTAGCCTGCATTTTTTTTATGAAACTCTCATGTCCTAGCATTCAGAAACAATGTGACAGGTTTCCTCAGATTCCTAGAAGAGCAGGAACTAGAAACTAGGCTCCTGTTTTCTGGCTGGGAATCTCTAGATTCATCATTACTATTCCACAATGCCTGAACTTTTCTTGACCTGATTGTCCTTTCCCACCTTCTATATCCTATCAGTATAAACCCATCAGAGTTTCCTGTTCTTTCTAGAAGCTGGAAATGATTACTGCTAGAGGTCCCATCAGACATTACCAAAACCTTACAATATGCCCACATCAAATACAAATTTTGTATATGTTTATGAAGATTGGATTGCCTTGCCAGTTGACCTAGGGTTACATTTTAGGGAATTTAAACATTTACTAATTCCAATACTTCAACTCGTTTTCATATTTTAGAGCCAATAAATTATTTTTTTCTATAGCAAATACAATTGTAGACCATTGATAAACATATGTTCCTGCAGTGCTTTCTACATTAAAAAGAAAAATAGTCTCCTTTGCTTTGCTTCCATTGGCTGTTTTTCCGTTTTCCTTTTTTCTGTTGGTTTGTAACAGTCAATGACCATTTCAGAGTCTGCAAAGAATCTGGAAACTAATGTGTGTTTGATGGGCGATATTCCACATATTTAATGCTGTCGACTTGCAAACATGATCTCATCATGTACTTGTGTCCACATTTGTCCAGGAGTGTGATGACTAAATCTTGCCCCTGCCATGTGCATTGTGGATTGCAAAATTTTTTTCGTATATTATGATTTTATTCTCATTTGATTATTACAGTAACTCAAATGAGCTAAGCATGCTATATTACAGTTACTCTTGACTTTACCAATGAGAAACCAAAGCTTAGGGAAGTGAATTGACTTGTTCAAGGTTACATTTTCTGGGTCCTTTTGTGCCACACTGTTTTCAGGTCTTTAGACAGCCCTGGGGAAAAAGTACACCTGGAAAAGGAAATGAAGCAAGGCTCGAATGCTCCTTTAGCTTCGTGTGTGTGTGTGTAATGATAGAACTCTAGCCTTGAATATTCTCTTATTTGTCTTACAGACAGTAAGATCAGATTAATTAATTAGTTCCACAAGTGTTTATTTAGTGACGGACACTGTTGTTATTATTGAGGATATAACACCGAACAAAAAGACCAAGTCCTTGCCCCATGGAACCCACATTCTAGATGCAACAGATCAGTAATAGATGAACAAGCCAGTATATAGACAGTCAGGTGCTGATTAATGCTAACAAGAAAAATAAAGGAGGGTGAGGGGATTGGGGAAAAGAAGGAGTGCTGCTGTTTTATGTAGGGTGGTTAGAGAGGTTTTTTTTTTTTTTTTTTTTTTTTTTTTTGAGACGGAGTCTTGCTCTGCCACCCAGGCTGGAGTGCAGTGGCCGGATCTCAGCTCACTGCAAGCTCCGCCTCCCGGGTTTATGCCATTCTCCTGCCTCAGCCTCCCGAGTAGCTGGGACTACAGGCGCCCGCCTCGTCGCCCGGCTAGTTTTTTGTATTTTTAAGTAGAGACAGGGTTTCACCGTATTAGCCAGGATGGTCTCGATCTCCTGACCTCGTGATCCGCCCGTCTCGGCCTCCCAAAGTGCTGGGATTACAGGCTTGAGCCACCGCGCCCGGCCGAGAAGGTCTTAATAGTAAGGTGGCGTCTGAGGAGAGACTTGAAGGAAGTGAGGGAGCGTGCTAGGTGGATTGGGATGCAGACTGGCGGAGACAAGTGTGTGCAGGGGCCCTGAGGCAGGGACATGCTTGCCATGCATGAGAAATAACAAGGTCACCAGCCTGGCTGGAGCACAGTGAGTAGATCAGGAGGGAGGGAGAGAGAGATGGGCAGGAAATGGGGTGAGAGGATGTGGTGAGCGGAGGTGAGGGACGGTTAAGAAAAATCCTGCAGGACCTTGTAGGTAATTGAAAGGGCTTTATCTCTTAGTGGAGAGAGAGACAGGGATCCCTTGAGGGTTTTGACCAGAGGAGTTACATGGTTTGAAACACATCATTGTTAAAGGATTTACAATGGACCAAGTTGCCCTCTGTGAAGATACTCCTGGTTAGTAATATTTCCACTTCAAACCACAGACTGAGTCTTGCTCTGAGGACTACCAAGGGGCCTTTAAAAAAGATTTTTCCACAGATGTATTGGGATATGATTGACAAATAAAAATTCTATATACATTTATGATGTTCAACATGATTTGATGTATGTATACTTTGTGAAATGATTACTAGTATCAAGCTAATTAACCCATTTGTCATGGCACATAGTGTGTGTGTGTGTGTGTGTGTGAGAGTACTTCAGATTTACTGTCTTAGCAAATTCCAAGTATACAGTACAGAATTATTAACCACAGTCACCATGCCGTATGTTAGATCCCCAGAACTTACTCATCTTATAACTGAATGTTTATATTCTTTGACTAACATCTCCCTATTGTCCCAAACTCCCAGACCATGGCAACCACCATTACACTCTCTGCTTCTGTGAGTTTGACTTTTTTAGGTTCCACATATAGATCAGATTCACACAGAAGTGCAGTACTTGTCTTTCGGTATCTTGCTTCTTCCACTCAGCATAAGGTTCATCCCTGTTGTCTCAACTGGTAGGATTTCCTGCTTCTTATGGCTGAATAATATTCCATTGCATATATGTATCACATTTTCTTTGTTCATTCATCAGTCAACAGACATTTAGGTTGTTGCCATGTATTGATTGTTGTGAATAACACTGTAGTGAACATGGGAGTGCAGACATCTCTTTAACATGTTGATTTCATTTGCTTTGGATATATACCCAGAAGTAAGATTGCTGGATGATATGGTAATTGTACTTTTAATTTTTTGAGAATTTCCCTATCATTTTCTACAATGGCCACATGAATTTACAACCCCACCAACACTGTGCAAGGGTTCTCTTTTCTTCATATTGCCCCAAACACTTGTTATCTTTTGTCTTTCTGATAATAGCTATTCTAACAGGTGTGAGGTAGTATCTCACGGTGGTTTTGTTTCCCTGATAATTAACGATGATGAACACCTTTTCATATATCCATTGGCCATTTGAATGTCTTTTTTGAAAAATGTCTATTTAGGTCCTTTGCCCATTTTTAAATTTATTTATTTATTTATTTGCTATTAGGTTGTGTGAGTTCTTTGTATATTTAGGATATTAACCTCACATCAGATGTTTGGTTTGCAAATATTTCCTTTCCTTCTGTTGGCTGCCTTTTCATTTGTTGATTGTTTCCTTTACTGACTGTGCAGAAGATTGTTAGTTTGATGTATTCCACTTGTTTACTTTTGCTTTTGTTGTACTTAGGAGCTCTTTCTTTTCAAGTTTGTACAAGTGCTGTGGTGAAGCTGAATTTTAGTAAGTCATTCATTCATTTGAACCAGTGATTGAGCTCCACCTAAGTGCCAGGTACTGCCCTTGGCATTTGGGATAAAGGAGTGAGTAGGACAAACAGTGCTCCTCCTCTCAGGAGCTTCTTTACCGTGAAGACACAGTTAACAAGCAAAGAAATAGAGGAGATTTCAGCTAATAAGGGTTAGGAAAAAATAAAACAGAGGAGACAAAATGATGATGCCATTGCAGGGGCTACTTTTAAGATTCCAGCTGGATTTTGAAAAGTGGAACTTAGGCTAACGGTATTACACATGTACAGCAATTTACAGTTTACAAATTGAGGCCAGGCGTGGCGGCTCACACCTGTAATCCTAGCACTTTGGGAGGTTGAGGCGGACAGATCAGTTGAGGTCAGGAGTTCGAGACCAGCCATGGCCAACATGGCAAAACCCTGTCTCTACTAAAAATACAAAAATTAACCGTGCGTAGTGGCGGTTGCCTGTAATCCCGGCAATTTGGGAGGCTGAGGCAGGAGAATCACTTGAACCCGGGAGGCGGAGGTTGTAGTAAGCTGAGACCACACTGCTGCACCTTCCAGCCTGGGTGACAGAACAAGACTCTGCTAAAAAAATAAATAAACAAAATAAAATAAAATAAAATAAAAAAATGCTGGCAAGAAAGATATTATTATCCTGACTTTTCAGATGAGAAACTGGAGGTCCACTGAAAATAAGCCACATGCCCAAGGCACTAGTAAATGGCAGATTTGGGGTCTGAATACAAGTTTTCTCTAATTGTCAGTACCAAAGTTTTTCTCATAGTATGCAATATTTTGGAATGTACGGGTAGAGATGGGTAATACTGGGGCCTGGGATAAGGAAATTAGCCATAATTAGACAAGAAAGGCAGGAAGCACATGCCAAAACATAAACAGAACACAAAAAAGCAAGGAGGGTAGCTAACTCCCCCTAAGGTCATGCAAAACAACTGGTAAGATATAGAGGGGCCTGCCGAGGTGGCTCACGCTGTAATCCCAGCACTTTGGGAGGCAAAGGCAGGCAGATCACTTGAGGTCAGGAATTCGAGACCAGCCTGGCCAATACGGCAAAACCCCATCTCTACCAAAAATACAAAAAATTAGCCAGGGCTGGTGGTGCATGCCTGTAATTCCAGCTACTCCGGAGGCTGAGGGAGGTGAATCACTTGAACCCGGGAGGCGGGGGTTCTAGTGAGCCGAGATCCTGCCACTGCACTCCAGCCTGGGCGACAGGTGAGACTCCGTTTAAAAAAAAAAAAAAATATATATATATATAATATATACATATATATGGAGAGAGAGAGAAAGAGAAAGAGAGAGGAGAGAGAGAGAGAGAGAGAGAGAGAGAGAGAGAGAGAGACAGCCTCCAGTCCCACAGCCCCACTTCACAGGGCTGAGATAATCTGCACCCTGATCAGAAGAGAAGGCCTCCTGCCTTGAACTGTTGTTCTTAGCAACTTGGGCTGGGGGGAGCTTTGGGTCACATGTGGTTTCAATCACTGCCTTTATCTGCATCATTATCACTGTATTTGGAAGATGACTGAATCCTCATTCCTGTCCCAGGCTCTCTACACTGTGCAGGGGGTACAAGTCAAATCTGGAAAAGCTGTCTCATCTTTGGCAGGTCAGAAATAGGGAGAGGCTTCAGGAATGTACACTAATGTCCCACCCATGCCCCTTCCCCGCTTTATTAAAACAAATCTGAAACAACAGAAGTCTGAAACTTTCCACACTGTATCATTTCACACTGCCTTGCTATAACCCTGCCCTTCATCCACACCCCGCTGGGGTTTTTGCAGCCTGAGGGAAGCCGGGAAGTGTCTGCTCCTAGCTCTCAGTCACTCCCATAATAAACAATCACTAAACAGCCGGCTGCCCTAGGCAACTGTCCAGCTTGCCTGAGCCCTGAGACTTGAGCTAGGCCAGAGGGTGGGAGGTGTTCTTTGTAAAGCAGTGTTCAGGATTTGAGGCCAGGGAGTTTTACTTTGACCAGAGATACTGTTTGCAAGCCTAGTACATCTTTGTGGACCTGGAGGATCTTTAGTGGGACTGCTAGTCGGTTACCTGAGTTATCCAGTGAAGTTCTTCCATTGGGGGTGGCAGGAGCTTGGGCGAAGGAGTGGGAGCTCAATGAGGGAAGGACCAACTGTTTGGCACTAATTGTAAATAAGGTCGTTTTCCTGATGCAAGTTTCCCTTCTATAGCTAGGACAGTTGACAGTTCTACCAGTCATATGTCCTTAAGAGATATCTTGAAAACCACCACCACCACCACCACCACGAGAGTAACATCACTTTGAGGGCTGGGGCAAGCTTAAATTAACTGGTTTCTCTGCAGCCATTAGACATTTTTTTTTTCTCTGTGATCAGATCTCTTGGAAGCCTTCTTCATAATAGACAGAGGGGGTTCAGGCAAGGCTGCCTAAGTAGATAATGAGGATTCAGAATAGCTGTCTTATACTCTTAGCACACAGAGGCAGGCATGAAGAATTGCAACAATTCCTCTTGATTGTAATAATTCCTCTTTATTGTTGGGGTTTGGGGTGTTTCCTTGGTTTTAAAAAAAGATGTGCTATGTAGGGGAGGAGTAACGGGTTACTGTTTTAATGCTTAGCAGAAAATTGAAATACTGGATCTCGGATTGTGGAAGGAGTGCTGGGAGAGGCAGCTTTCGGATCGGCTGTCGCTTTCTATGAAGTCTTCCTTTCCTCCATGCTTCCCTCTTTCAAAGCATCTTTCTCTAGGCGTTCCGGCAGGCAGCCCAGAAGACCGGATTCTCCAGGGCGCCCGGGGCCGCGCGACACGGGGCCCCTGCCGGTGCCTCCTTCCCCAGCCGCCGCGTTTCCGCAGGCGCCTCTGGTCCCCGGCACGGTGCAGGCCGAGATTCGGGCCTGGGCGCGCCGAGGGGCCGTGGGGCTCGCACCGGGCCGCCCCGCGCCGCCCAGCGCTCCACCTGCCCGGCAGCCCGCCGGCCGCACGCAACCTGGCAACTCCCTATCTCCGCGCCCCCAGCTGCCCCAACGCCGCGCCGGCGCCTCGGCCCGCGGCCGGGGGTTATGAATGGGCGCAGCGGAAGCACCGCCCCCCCCGGACGTGACGCTCGGCCAATGGCAGCGCGGGCTGCGTGGATGGATGAGGTCAGCGCTGTCGTGTCGGGAATGGAATGTGTAAGTGTAACATTCAGAACCGGGTAACATTCGGCGACCGAACGCGGCGGTCGGCAGCAGTCGCGCGGGGGCCTACGAAGCGCCGCTCTGGGCCGGCACTGCCCGCGGGGAGGACGCGCCGCCGCCGCCACCCAGCGCCGCCGCCGCCGCCGCCTCCAGCCGGGCCGCCGCGCGTCCCGGGGGCCGGCCCCGCGAGCGCAGGAGTAAACACCGCCGGAGTCTTGGAGCCGCTGCAGAAGGGAATAAAGAGAGATGCAGGGATTTGTGAGGTTACGGCGCCCCAGCTGCAAGATGCACTAGCCGGCTGAACCCGGGATCGGCTGACTTGTTGGAACCGGAGTGCTCTGCACGGAGAGTGGTGGATGAGTTGAAGTTGCCTTCCCGGGGCTCATTTTCCACGCTGCCGAGAGGAATCCGAGAGGCAAGGCAATCACTTCGTCTTGCCATTGATTGGGTATCGGGAGCTTTTTTTTTTTCTCCCCTCTCTCTTTCTTTTCCTCTGTCTTGTTGCATGCAAGAAAATTACAGTCCGCTGCTCGCCCGCCCTGGGTGCGAGATATTCAGCCCCGCTCTCTGCCGTGCATTGTGCAACCCAAAGATGAAAGACCGAAGGGGAGAAAGTTAAAGAAATCGCCCACATGCGCTGGATCAGTCCACGGCTTGGGGAAAGGCATCCAGAGAAGGTGGGAGCGGAGAGTTTGAAGTCTTTACAGGCGGGAAGATGGCGGACTGGAGCTGAAAGTGTTGATTGGGAAACTTGGGTGATTCTTGTGTTTATTTACAATCCTCTTGACCCAGGCAGGACACATGCAGGCCAAAAAACGCTATTTCATCCTGCTCTCAGCTGGCTCTTGTCTCGCCCTTTTGTTTTATTTCGGAGGCTTGCAGTTTAGGGCATCGAGGAGCCACAGCCGGAGAGAAGAGCACAGCGGTCGGAATGGCTTGCACCACCCCAGTCCGGATCATTTCTGGCCCCGCTTCCCGGACGCTCTGCGCCCCTTCGTTCCTTGGGATCAATTGGAAAACGAGGATTCTAGCGTGCACATTTCCCCCCGGCAGAAGCGAGATGCCAACTCCAGCATCTACAAAGGCAAGAAGTGCCGCATGGAGTCCTGCTTCGATTTCACCCTTTGCAAGAAAAACGGCTTCAAAGTCTACGTATACCCGCAGCAAAAAGGGGAGAAAATCGCCGAAAGTTACCAAAACATTCTAGCGGCCATCGAGGGCTCCAGGTTCTACACCTCGGACCCCAGCCAGGCGTGCCTCTTTGTCCTGAGTCTGGATACTTTAGACAGAGACCAGTTGTCACCTCAGTATGTGCACAATTTGAGATCCAAAGTGCAGAGTCTCCACTTGTGGAACAATGGTAGGAATCATTTAATTTTTAATTTATATTCCGGCACTTGGCCTGACTACACCGAGGACGTGGGGTTTGACATCGGCCAGGCGATGCTGGCCAAAGCCAGCATCAGTACTGAAAACTTCCGACCCAACTTTGATGTTTCTATTCCCCTATTTTCTAAGGATCATCCCAGGACAGGAGGGGAGAGGGGGTTTTTGAAGTTCAACACCATCCCTCCTCTCAGGAAGTACATGCTGGTATTCAAGGGGAAGAGGTACCTGACAGGGATAGGGTCAGACACCAGGAATGCCTTATATCACGTCCATAACGGGGAGGACGTTGTGCTCCTCACCACCTGCAAGCATGGCAAAGACTGGCAAAAGCACAAGGATTCTCGCTGTGACAGAGATAACACCGAGTATGAGAAGTAAGTGTCTGGGCTGGCGTGTCTTTGGGAGTCAGCCTTGGGCCCTACCGGCCTTGGTCCAGGTGTGAAGTTGGGGCATGGGTGGGGGCGGAGGAGCCCTCAGTCCTCTTCCCTCTTTTTAACCTAGAACTGAGCAAATCCGGCTCAGGTGTGCAGCTAGAGGCCCGGGACAGAGAGTTGGAGCTCCTCGGGCAAACCGAAAAGCCTGGAGCACCTTCCCAAGCCAAGTAGGTGACAGTATCTCCCTCTTGCTTAGGAAACCTGCAGGGCGGCGTGTCTCCTGTTAAGAGTCGGGGTTTGATCCAAGTTTAGTAACTGCACTTCAGGCATGGGTACTGGAGGGTGTTTCTGAGGGTGTCTAGAGACCCGGAGAGGCTGTCCCAAAGTCCAGAAACCTTCCACCAAGAGTGCTGCTTTTTTTTTTTTTGCTTTTCTCATGAGCGGGGGTACCTACTTTCCCAGGAGTTTTCCCAACTTCACATTTTCTGTAAGCCTGGAATTCATGTTAGCAGTAGAAGTGTTTAAATTTTATCGAACTTTGTGTGGCACTTTCCTCTCTCCCCCATGGCTTTGACTTTTATGAAGGGAGACTGTAAACTTGTTGGGCCTGTGGCTTTGCATGCATGCATGTGTTCATTCATTCATTCCTTCATTTCTGTACATGTCCTGTCTCTTTCCTAGGATACACTTTTTTTTTTTTTTTTTAAATCTGGGCCTCAGTCCCACTGTCTAAACTCCAGTTGCTAATTTAGATTTCCCGTTCTCTTTTGTCTTTATCTATTTGCATATAAATTGTAGACAGTTACTCTTTGAATGGGTGTGAGATGCCTCCTTACCCTCTGTAGTGAGGCAAGTTTTGTCCAGTTGCTAAGTAACTGAATTGGTTACTTTGTAGACCTTTTCAGTCTTCCTTTTCCCTCCCAGTGACAGTAACTGACAGGGGATTTGGAGTCAAAGCTAGATTCCACAAATCTGCTTTACCCTGAGCTTGGTGAGCCAGTTTCCTAGTAGGTGGGGTTGCCGCCCAGACTCTCACTTGTATCTGGCTGTGAAAGAGTTAGTGAGTTCCTACAGTGCATTTCCACGTTACGCCAGTTAAAAACCAGAGCAGCCTTGTGCTACCCAGGGAAGGAAGGGGAACCTCTCAGCTGAGTACAAGAGGAACTGGCAGAGGTTGGCAGATTTTGCAATTGATTCATGAAATGCAGAATAGGGGAAATGCTTCGCAAACCTGATTGGAACAGGAAGGGGTATGGTGGGAAACTGGCCTTGAAATGAAAGGTTTGATTGTTGTCTGTGCATTTTTTCAGACACTAGGGCCTCTACAGGAGTGATTAGAAGGGAAATTAAAGTCCTCCAAGACTTGATCATAGAGAGTGAAGGAGAAAGTATCAAGCACTCAGATTCAGCTTTCCAACCCTCAATACCTTTTGCTTTTCAGGCATAAGAAAAGCCGGAGACTAAGATCAATTATGAATCCATATTTTCCTCTCATCCAGGGGCAGTTATGTGTGAATGTGCAATTGCAATGGATTACAGTTTTCTCATAAAAGACATTTAAACTATGGTTAGTAATGAACTGCTTTGTTTATACGACATTTACATTGACCTATTCCTGTGGGTGCTTGTAAGAAAAAAATGCTTATAGCCTTTCAGGAATTTCTTTGTCTGGTTTATGGTGGAGTAACTCGAGATGAAGTCTAACCTTTCAGTGTCTTCTAAAGCAGTCTCACAGAATTCTGTGGAAGGATTCTGTTCTTCATCCTTCTAAAAGGGCTAAAGCTGAGATTTCAGCTTAGGAAATTTGAATTATATATATTGGAAAATACCCTTAATCCAAGTGAACAATATCTTTCTTACCCTTTTATTCCCAAAATAAATATTACATTTCTACATTTTCTGCAGAATGGAAGCATTTTCCAGAGATCAGCAATGGAGGGAGGGGTTGGTTTCTTTAAAACTTTAAGTTTTACTAAATTTAGCTAATTTTTGACTTCTTTGTGATCAGGCCAAGAAATATGACACACACACTTTGGTTTATGTTTAAAGACCACAAGGGGTCAGGACCTCAGGATTGGGTCTGATCAGAAAAGTGGCATTTAGTAGAAAAGCAAGTTTGCTCTTTCTCCCAAACAGGGATCTCTTTGGCAAGGACACTTCTGGATTTTCATTATGTTCCCCTTTTGCATACCTTCCAGCCCTAAACTTGCATGATAGCCCGGGATGGTGCTGCAAAAGGTTTACATTCACTCGCCTGCTACACCTGGAGTTTTGACTCATTACTCTCAGTGGGTTAGCAGTATTATTTGTCTTTGAGAAATGGTGCTTACAAACTTTATTGCCTTTTATTCTTGATTTTGGAACACATGAAGATGAAGCAAGAACTATTAAATTTGGAGATACGCTAGCGGAGCAAGCTACGTGTGTTGTGCTCTGGCGTAAGAGCAACTACTGTGTTACTTGTATTGATGCTTTCTGGAAGATAGCCTTACATGTGTGAGATGCAGAACTCCGCAAGTCAAGATATGCCAATCTCTCTAGTGCTTTAGGCGGAGGTGATATTGAAGTTAGGTCTGTAGATGTGATCTGTGTAAGTCTGGCTGCTCATACTGACTCATGTTGTGACTTTTGATTAGTCACCTTGAGCATGAGTTTGGGTTCTGTAGAGTGGGTTTTAGACTGCTTCAGGGGTGCTGTAAGCACTCATTTGGTAATGGCTTGTAAAAACAATCAATTTTCATCTAGCTTATTAGCAAGTGTCCATGGCGAAAAAAGCTTCCATTTAATTTGCTCCCTCAAGCAATCACCTGTAAGTTTCCTTTGGAGTAAACTTTATGGGGTCTAATGACTAGATTGAAAATGTATGGTATTATGGTCAAGTTACAGTATATACAAATATAGAGTATGTACAGATGTATCAACTAAAAAAAGGTTGCTTTTGGTGAAATAGAATATTATGTGTCGGTAAAGAATTTAGTGCTGAATGAGCAATGACTTCTGTCTTACCTGTGCCTTTGTGAAAATTAGACGTTGATGACAAAGGTATAGAAGAGCTAGCTACAAGGAATGAAAGAAAATACTTTTCTCTTGTAATAGAGAGAAAATAAATTTCTTTTGTCATTTTTTGACCCAGATGTCCAGGATTGTATTAAAATATCAATTTTTATGATATCTGTAATTATTTTTATCAGTTATATATTTTAACACATGTGGATAATGCCAGCTAAAGTAAGTCACTGCAGTAATTAGATGAGTTGTAATGATGCTTTAGAGAAATGCTTTGTATTTTATATTCTTTCAGCTGCTTATGCCTCCTCATAGAATTACTGTATTTTTACATGAACTTCATAGTTCGTATCCTGACAAAAGGCATTACTGTGAAACTTTAGATTCAGCTGCTTGAAATAGAAGAAAGAGAGGGAGAGGAGAGGTGGCTTCTATCTTTGACCCCCTCCAAGGAAAGCAAGGGTGAATATTTAAAGCTTTTCTGGGAACAGGCAAGATTGTGTGCAATTCTTTTGATATTTTCCTTTTTCTGTGTTTGCTAACATTGTGCCTCACCATCCTGGTATCTTTAAGTGTCTTGGAGGTAAGTAATAATTCAACTTCCAACATCCTGATTTTTACAGATGTAGAAACTGAGGGACAGAATGTTTCAGGGATTTACTTAAGGCAAGAAAACTGTTTAGTGACAAGGGTAGCACTAGAATGCAGGCCCCCTGAATTTTGCCTTGATCTGCAGTCTTTCATTTCTACTCTCAGGCACCCTTGAAAATTCACCAGCCACGAGGAGATCCTTATTAATGGCGTTTCTTATGGGATTTCTCTTAGAATTCTTCAGTAATCTGATGAAAACTTGGAGGACAACCTTTGCAAAAATAAATGATAAGTGAATAAATAAAAGCACATATACAGTTTGTCATATGGCTTCAGGGGCTGACACACACCTCCCACTGAGGGCATCCTCAGACTTACAAACTCTTGCTCTGGGAGTTTACATTTTGCCTGTTTGTTTAGTTGGGTAGGTCTGTGGAGCTGTTTAGTCTAAGTAGGAGTTTTTTGAACCTTTCAATTTGGCCCTAAGGGTTTAGGGAATAGACCGTGCATTGACTGAATAATAAGTTGAATTACATGCACTTACAACAAAAAGAAAATATGTGCAAGGCAAGTAAAAATGCTAAATGCTTTTTTCTTTTCTTCCTCATTATCCCAAACTGTATTAACAGACACCTTGAGCAAGTTCATGATCCAGCAGTCAACCTTAGATGAATGTTTTCCTTCTCCAAAATGAAAGGTGGGAATTGCGATTCTCAGGTTTTAAATGTAAAACATTACTACCTTTCTCCCCATAGTTGTACAACAGCACAAAAGCATTTCTAAAATAAACCCAATTAGCGCAGTTAAAAAATAAGGTAGGGCTAGCCCTATGGAAAATTATGAAGTTGGCAAGTTTGTCTTCTGACACTGAGATTCTGGTTCTCTCCTCTCCTTACTTTCTCACCTCTTTCTAAACCTGCTTTCTGGAGAGCACCTGAGAACCTCAATCACGAGGAATCCCTGAGTAAAGGTTGGGGTGTTATTTGCTACTTTTAGGGACATTTGTATTATTACTGGATTTGGCCTAGCAAATGCAGGTTTCCGTGGAGTCTGTGACCTAAGCTAGGGGCCTGCAGGATTTTACTCTACAAATAATGGCTTGCTACTAAGGTTTGGACAGGTCCTGCCTATTGGAGGCCACCTTTGGTCCCCCAACTGTGACAGCAGCTTTGGATGGCAAAAGGGGAGATGCTACACCTTCAGGTGGTGTTAGTTCTTTCTGTCAGAAGGCTTGAGGATCTGCCTTCCCAGAACACAGTGATAGAAACACCTGCCAATAATGACCTTTAATATGCCAGTGTCACAGCAGAAGTTGTGCTTGGTAGGGCCTGGCTGCTTTGCTCACAACAGTCTTGAAGGTATCTTCTCAGGCTATGTTGCTGGTGTGTAAACGGAAGCAAACAGTGGTAAGGTGGCTCGCCTGAGGCTACACAGCCTGTAAGTGGCTGAACTGAGGCTAAAACCCAGGTTTTCTGGCCCAAGTTCTCTGTTCTTTTCACCGAGAAAAGAACATTCGTTGCTACCTCACTGCATTCGCTTTGTAGCACTGCGTATTCAGAATGAACCAGGTGAGACAAAGTGGTCATTGGCTTCTGCAGGCTCCTGGACATATTTCATGTTCAAACACGGACATGGAAGCTTATGTTTCCATGAGGTTAATAACTACAGGTCGAGCTTCCCTAATCGAAAGGTCGAAAATGCTCCAAAATCTGAAACTTTTGACCACTGACGTGAGCATTTTGGATTTCGTATTTTTGAAGTAGGGATGGTCCAACTCTAAGTATACAATGCAGATATCTCAGAAGTCTAAAAAAATCCAAGATTTGAAACACTTTTGGTCTCAAGCATTTCAAGCATTTTAGGCCAAGTCCTTCCTTCTCAGCCTAAATTGTGTATTTGAAACAAGATATTTTTTGAACAAGGTGTTTGAGAAGTAGCTATTGCCATGTAATAATTACCTAGCGCTTCCTTCATGCTCTGGAAGAAAAAAATAGTGCGTTTTTTTTTTTTTCTCTCTCGGTCATGATGTGAATGTCGTATGCAGTGGCCACGTCATCAGAACAGGTGTGCCAACCCCCTGCATGGAACATGTACATGCTTCAGGTTGTGTGAAATTAACTTTCTTTAGATAAAGGATAACCAACATTCATTTAGGATAACACATATTCAACCTGTAATTGTTTTTATTTAAAAGCTCATCCACCTTGACCAGGTTCCTGTAATAAACAGGGATTCCCTTCAAACTAGAAGATTTGCTAAGTACCTGTTATTTGAATTTACCCTTATTAGTTCATATAACCTTTCAACAACAACATGAGTTAGGTTATAGCCCCATTTTACAGATTAGAATGTAGGCCCCTGAAAGAGTAAAGTAACAAGCTCAGTGTCACATCTAGTGAGTAAATGACAGAGTTCCTACCAGGGTACTTAGATTCCAAAGTCCCTTCTCTTCTACAAAATGTTACCACCTTAAGGAATCAAACAGTTTCTACCTGTTACGTATTAACTTTTAACAAGGGAAGCGTGAGTCAGGTGTTTGTATATGGATCTTTTTTCCTTTGCTTTACTTTATGAACATGTTTCCTGAGGAAAAAGTTTGGCTCAGAGATGTCATAAAGATGGCTCCTAAATCTGACATTTAAGCACTGAACTCCTTGAACTCTTCTGTTCAAGGGGCATTAGAATTGTTTCTGTGTAGATTCTGCTTGTAATTCTCTCCTAGGGTTCTTCTGAGAAAAGTGAGGAAGCTGATTAGCAATCTGTCTGCATGACCTTTCCCCTACTGATAGCATCCTGCAGGGTGTCCCTCTGTGATTCTAAGTGAAAGTGAACCCTGGAGATGTCACTGCAGGTGGATGGGGATCAGAGTGACTGCTGCCCTAGGTAGATATTGTGATCCAATAGAATAGAAATGAAAGGCCTACGGGAATATTCTGGTTCTGGAACATACCACACCCAGCACCTCCAGGACCTAAGGCTCTTTAAAAGAAAAACAGTGCTTAAAAAATTACAAACGTTATACACAGACTGAGCACAGTGGCTCATACCGGTAATCCCAGCACTTTGGGAGGCCAAGGCGGGAGGATTACTTGAGCCCAGGATTTCTAGATGATACTAGCCTGGGTAGCACAGTGAGATCTTACCTTTACTAAAGATCAACAAATTAGCTGGGCATGGTGGTGCACACCTGTAGCCCCAGCTGCTTGGGTGACTGAGGTGGGAGGATTGCTTGAGTCTGGGACATTGAGGCTGCGGTGACCGATGATGGCACCACTGCACTCCACCCTGGACAATAGAGCAAGACCTTGCTTGCCTGCCTGCCTGCCTGCCTTCCTTCCTTCCGTCCTTCCTTCATCCCTTCCTCCTTCCCTCCGTCCCTCCCTTCCTTCCTTTCTCTTTTCTTTCTTTTTTTTTTTTGAGACGGTTTCCCTCTTGTTGCCCAGGCTAGAGTGCAATGGCGCGATCTTGGCTCACCATAACCGCTTCCTCCCAGGTTCAGGTGATTCTACTGCCTCAGCCTCCCGGATAGCTAGGATTAGAGGCATGTGCCACCACACCTGGCTAATTTTGTATTTTTAGTAGAGATGGGGTTTCTCCATGTGGTCAGGCTGGTCTCGAACTCCTGACCTCAGGTGATCCGGCCACCTTGGCCTTTCAAAGTGCTGAGATTACAGGCATGAGCCACTGAGCCTGGCTGACCTTGTCTTTCAAAGAAAAAAAGAAAGAAAAAGTATGCATAGCCTTTGTGGAAGATTGGGAAAATACAGAAGATTGGAATACGTAATAAAATTTCTTTCCTAATTCTAAGTGTTAGCCACTGTTGGTAAACTTTGATGTAGTCAGTCTGTTCTAGCACATGTATATACCTATATGTTTATATAGCTCTGTCTCTGCATATCCAAGTACCCTGGATAGATAAGTTAATTATTATTTAATTAATGGTGAGTAAGTAATGAATTCAACACATTTTTCTTAAGTGTCTTGTTTGTTCCAGACACATATGTGTTGGAGCTAGGGCTACTTCGGCAAACAAAACAAACTCCTACCCATTCACCTTACCATTCTAGTCTGTCAGTTTTGTAAAGTCGTCAGACTTTAAATGTATTCTTGGATGTTGTTTTCTTCTTAACATTATCCAAGGACATTTTTCTGTTCTGCTAAATTGTTTTGAAAATAGGATTTTTAAGGTGTGATTTTTTTTTTTTTCTAACCCATGGTTGGACCAGAGTTTGTCTCACCATTTACATTTTCTTACATATATTTTACTTATTATTATTTTGAGACAGACTCTCACTCTGTCACCCAGGCTGGAGTGCAGTGGTGCGATATTGGCTTACCGCAACCTTCCCTTCCTGAGTTCAAGAGATTCTCTTGCCTCAGACTCCAGAGTAGATGGGATTACAGGCACCCACCACCACACCACCACTCCTGACCTCGGATGGATTACAGGCGTGAGCTATAGCACCCAGCCTTCTTACATATTTAACTTGGTTTTTTTTTTTCCTCATTAGAAATAGTCTGTGATGAGTTTCACCTTGTTGAGTGTTTTCCTCTTGACTAGGGTCTCTCTCTCAAAACACAATACAGAACTTTCTGTCCTGTCCCGCTAACTCCCCACTCCAATCCCATCCTGGGCTATGGCTGTTTCTAAGGTGAACACCCATTTAGTGAAGTAGCCATCATTAAATGACTGCCTAGATAAACATTTGTAGGTGTTAATTGGTCCTGCCAGGGGGCCTTTGAAGCTCCACTGCTCTGTTCCCTTTGAAGTTTTGTTTTTCTGCAGCCAGAATCCTCCCTGGTCTCTTACTGAGCAGACATTCCTAGACTTCTCTCCAAGCACTGTGCACATACCCTTGCCTGGGATTTCAGAATCTGCAGGCCTTACCTAGGTAGCTGTTACTCTTCTAGCTAATTGTATTCAGTTTATCAAGGCATTTGTTTCCATTTTCTCTTTGGTTGCTGACTCCATGGACCATAGGAGGTAAATTTGGACAGGTCGCTTTGATCTCTGAGCATCTAAGTAAGGCCTGGGATTTTAAATGTAAAGGAGGCACTATTCTAAGTGATTTAAAAACAGACAGAAAAGGAGAAATTTGTGAGGATGCACAGCCTCTTTTTGTGTACCCTTTTGTCTTCTGTGAAGCCCTTTAGAAGGGAGAGCCTACGGCCCTGCACCAAAACAGTAGCTGATCCCCCAAAATTTCTGGACTAGGTTTTTAACTTCTCAGCCTCAGTTTCCACATCTGGAAATGGAGATCATAATACTGGTCTCATAGGGTTGTGAAGATCAAATGAGGTGGAGTGTGTGAGACTGTACCTTGTAAAGGTTAATGTGCTCTACAGGGCGGCGGTGGTATTATTAAACTCATCCTCCTGCTATTTTCTAATCAAGTACAGAGGTTCATTTAGTTTCGAAACTTAGCTCTTCCTAACTAAGCCACAGCAATAACTTATCTTTACTTTGATACTTAAGTCCTCAGGAAATTGTGGTAGGTGCCCTGGAAGTCCAGCCATTGTTTCTATAAAGACCTATAGGGGTCTTCAAGCTGGGACTTCCATGTGTGTGGGGTAGGCGTGGAAGCAGTTGAGGGGCATCCCTGGGGCAGTCAGACACTTCCTTGACTCCATGGCCTTCAGGTTCCCTAGTTGACTGCTCTATTAATGCAAGTGATCTCTTTTGCAGTTGACTATTTTTTTCTTTTTTTTTTGAGACGGTGTCTCGCTCTGTTGCTAGGCTGGAGTGCAGTGGCACGATCTCAACTCACTGCAACCTCTGCCTCCCAGGTTCAAGTGATTCTCTTGCCTCAGCCTCCCGAGTAGCAGGGACTACAGGTGCATGCCACCATGCCCAGCTAATTTTTGTATTTTGAATAGATGGGGTTTCACCATGTTAGCCAGGATGGTCTCGATCTCCTGACCTCGTGATCCACCAGCCTCAGCCTCCCAATGTGCTGGGATTACAGGTGTGAGCCTCTGCACCTGGCCTCCAGTTGACTTTTAAGCCCTCAACAGTTGAGGGTAACATTTGGAGGGACACCTTGTGTGAGTGGAGCTCAGCTACTGGGTAGTCTCCCTCAGCCGATTCAGCAGGCCCTTAGGTTGCAAAGAGCAGAAAATCACTTGGGCTACCTTAAGTTTTGGGATTTATTGTGAGGGGACATGGGACAGAAACTGAACTGAAACTGCTCTAGTAAGTTCCCAGGACCCACCACAATACCTGGGCCAGGTTCCTTTGTTCCTGTTCTGTGCCTTCATGTCTTGCTTGGCTAGCACCTCTGGCCTGTGTGTGTCTTTCAACCACTGGCCAGTCTTTCCTGAATTCTCTCATCCAGGGCCTGGAGGAGACCAGTCGGATTGACTTTACCAGTAAGCATTGCTCCTACTGGGGAGAGCCATTCATATTAGCCTATGTCTTGGGTATGGTGGTGACCCGGTCAGTGAAACGACTGCCTTGTCACATTGCCACTCTCGATTTAATTGGTGGTCATCCTTTTGCAAAAAAAAAAAAAAAAGTTGCTTCCTGGAACAGAGGACTGTGGTTAGGGGAAGTTGGCTGTGGCAGGCGCTGTTGAAGCCATATCCTGTTGGCATGCACATATTTGACCCCAGTTGATGATGAGGATAACAGCAACAGCAACTTATATCTGAGGGCATCCTGTGTGCAGGATAATGAGAAATATCTTCTTTAATCTTTATGTCCACCTAGCAGGAAGATACCCCTTTTATCTCCATTTTACAGATGAAGAAACTGAAGCAGACAGTCTTTAATAGTGGTTTGCCTAAGAGCATCCATGTAGCAGATGAACTGAGGCCCTCTGACTTTTGAACCTGTGTCCTTAACCACAGCACTGTACTGCTTTTGAACAGCTGGAACTGATGTCATAAAAACCACACATTCACAAACAATAGTATGATTGATTTATAGACTATCACTTGGGTTTCTTACTTAGAATTTATTTAATCTTGCTTTAGAGAGACAATTCTAACCTGTTAGGTAATCTGGTTTCTCAACCTACAGTAGATTAGAAGCAGTACATTTAAAAATGAAAGAGGGATTCTTGCAGATAGTACTGGGAAGAAAAGACAGCTGGTAACCCAAATATAAGGAAGTGGGCCAAGAAATTATAAACTGTAATGCCCAGAAGAAGTAAAGGACCATGGCAATTTAAGAACAGCTGGCTCAATGCCCAAGAATGTGTTCTACACGCTCCTCAGGAATGAATGTGCTTCCAAGTCCAATACCTACTGTCCTGCCTGTCACCAAGCACAGCTTCTGTGGATATTTGTTGAACTATAGCATGGTACAGTATTGACTCTGATACATCATTTGTGTTCACTGTCCTTTGTTTAAGAATGTAGAAAAAGAAGTAACATGTTTTATAACTTGTTTGAAAACCGTATGGTTAATAAAATATATCGATGGTCTGAAGAGTAAGACGTTCATTTGAAAACTTGTCTACCAACTTTAGCAATTTCCGCCAGGGCTCCAGAGAGACAGGGTCTCCTTTGGATTAGCATTTGATTTCTGCTATTTGTTGCTAACTCTGATTTCTGGGTTTTCATAATGCCTATCAGTTTAAACGTAGGTGAAATGATAAGTTTTCTGATCCTGTGGTGTAGGCCTGTAGTGTGAGCTATTCTTGATGGACTAGTATCTAGAATGACTTGGGCTGTGGGCTCAGGTGAAGAGAAGAGCTAGCCTAGGGCTGGCCCTGCCTTCCTAAGGTGTGGCATGTGGATATTAGGGTTTGGAGAAGGGAGGGGCCCAGGAGGGGACAAGGGACATCTCATCTCTTGCCCTATGGTGGCCCTGGCAGGTATGTTGAGCATTTCACACTCCTAGTGGGGGCCCAGCTTTGAGGTCTAGCAGGCACACTTCCTGCACACATTTCAGTGTCCTGACCGATTGGTAGAAATCATCCACAGTGCCACTGATAGAAAATATGATCACCACCCTGCTTGAATGGGCCTTGGGGGTGTCTCATAGTTAATTCACATGTTACTAAGGCAGGCAAGCTCTGCCTGCCTCCTCATCCCCAGCCCCAGGGCAGAGCCACACTCCTCTTCCTTCTCCCCGCTTTCCCCATACACCTTCTTTCCACTTTCTGGGAAGCCAGCACCCAGCTTCCCAGAGTGACTTCTTTCAGAGTCACTTCCTTGATGCCTCAGACAAGGCCACATTCTCCTGGTATGTGCTCATACAGAACATTTAACACCCAGCTGTGGGTTTCCATTCAGTTAGCTGTTTGTTTTTCTTTCTCCAGTAGATTGCACAGAACCTGAGGGAAGGATTCATGTTGGTTTTCCGTTAATTTACTCAACAGATACTTATTGAGTGCCTACGGTGTGCAGGCACTGGGGATTTAACAGTGAAGACAAAGGTGCAATTTCCTGCCCTCTAGATGCTCACAGCCTAGTGACTGGAGGCTGAGGCTCATGGCATACACTTTGGCATATATTAGAAGGTGCTGGGTGTTGTGAAGGAAAGCAACATATGGAAGGGGCTTAAGGCCGTGGATCTCAACCTTAACTGTACAGTAGACTCTCCTGGGGAGCTTCTGAAGAAGCCAGGCCTCAGTCCAGGCCAGTGAGGGATGAAGTTCCAGGTTTGTATTTATTTTTATTCATTTATTTTTATTTTTTGAGAAGGAGTCTTGCTCTGTTGCCCAGACTGGAGTGCAGTGGCGCGATCTGGGCTCACTGCAACCCCCACTTCCCAGGTTCGAGCGATTCTCCTGCCTCAGCCTCCCTAGTAGCTGGAATTACAGGCATGTACCACCATGCCCAGCTAATTTTTTATATTTTTAATAGAGAAGAAGTTTTGTCATGTTGACCAGGCTGATCTTGAACTCCTGACCTAAAGTGATCTGCCCGCCTTGGCCTCCCAATATGCTGGGATTACAGGCATGAGCCACCGCGCCCGGCTGGCCGAAGTTCCAGGTTTTTAAAAAGCTCAACAGGTAGTTTGGATGCAAAGTGAGAGTGGGGATGAGGAAGAGTTTTGCAGCTTTAAATATCGAGGGAAAGAAAGACCTCTTTGGGAAAATGACATTGAGCTCTCGTACCATTGTACCTTCAGAGTCTCAGCACCATGCCTGACTGACTCATAGGAAGTGCTCAGTGTTTGTTGCATACATGAAAAAAATTTACATTTATTTAACCGAAGGGAATGTTACTACTGTTGATGTGGTATATTCAAAGTATGGAGTCTCTAAATGTTACTCTCTTTGTTTTATAGCTCAGGCATTCCTGTTCGTACTCCAAGTTCATTGTGTTCATTTGCTGGTTCACCCAGAGTTTCTTGTCATGTTCAAATGGGAAGTTTCTTCCAATGAACCTTTTTTTCCCAAGGTATTTTCTTTTTCTTTTTTCTTTTTTGGAAACAGAGTCTTGCTTTGTCACCAGGCTGCAGTGGCATGATCTCGGCTCACTGTAACCTCTCGCTCCCTGGTTCAAGTGATTCTCCTGCCTCAGCCTCCTGAATAGCTGGGATTACAGGCACACACCACCACGTCCAGCTAATTTTTGTATTTTTAGTAGAGATGGGGTTTCACCATGTTGGCCAGAATGGTCTCGATCTCCTGACCTCTTGATCCGCCTGCCTCAGCCTCCCAAAGTGCTGGGATTATAGGCATGAGCCACTGCTGCTTGCCTCTTTTCTTTCTTTTTCTGTTTTTACTATTGTGTTTGATATGAGTATCACTGAAGCCAAATTAAAAAGAACCAAAGGGTTTTGCTGCATAATACAAATCCAAATAATTTATTGGTACAAGAGAAAACATTATGATATTTTTATCAGTTAACAGTCCATAGATATTGAACCTCTTCCCCCCTTTAATTATAGTTTTTCTCCCAAAGGATTGATAGAATAAAACTTTTGGCTTACATTTTTTGCTCAGGTTACATTCAAACTCTGCTAACTGATATTGAAGCATTGCCCCAGAGTATATAGTAACACAGGGCTTAATTGAGCTGTCAGGCTGCTAATTAATTCATATTGAGATTTATCATTTATTAAAAAGCAAAGTGGGGAAAAGCAAAGGGAAGGTGTACAATTGTTCCTTCCACTGGCCTCCATTTCCTCCATTTAAAATCGTGGCTTGTTTAGTTTGTAGAATCCTGTGGGATATTGCGTAGATATTCAGTACAGTACTTCTGTAAAAGAGCAGGTGTCCTGTATTGCAATGATTTGACTTTGTAGTGGGCCTTAACAATTGATTCAGATTTGGTGACAATCATATGACACTTGATTAAGTAGAAATTATGTTTTATGTTTTTACAAAGATTAGGAAGGCCATTTTCCAAAATTATTCCTAGGTCTGTATATCTGAAGCAATCTGAAAATCCAGTCAGAGGGTGTGTAATACTGAGATGCTTTTGCTTTACTGACAGAGAGTACATTTTTCTTGAAAACACCATTTCTTATATGCTGCATGTGTCTTTAAAATTCACCCCTGCATTGAAAAAGCTACCTTTAAGCAACACTTTTTATGATAACTGCATTTTTAAGTATGCAAGTGCAATGTTGCAAACCTGTAAATGTAGGGCAGTCAGTCTTCTATTGATTCAGAGTGGAAATGTATAATATTTTTTGTGTTTAGATTATAGAGTTACACGTTTTTTAAAAAGAACAGTATTTTATGATAAGATAAAATTTAAGTACCTCAGTGCTTAGTACGGTTAAAAGGTGGAGTAGTATTTTCCTGCACTTATTTTAGACTGAACTGTATCTAAGCAGTAACTCAAGTAGGGATAACAAAGGGCAAAAAGGATTAGATGTCAAAACAAATCTTAGGTTTCTATAAAAATAAGCTAAGAAATGAGCACCCTTAGATGAAAAATATGAAGTGAGAATGTAGGGAGTGTTGGTGAGGTTTGAGCCTCTTTGGGCCTTAGTTTTCCTCATCTGATTTTCCTGCACAGAGACTTCTGATTGGGGCTGTTAATCTGTACATGCACATGTATGTCTGCAGGTGTGTTGTATGTTTGCTCAGGGAGGAGAGCATAGTGTTCAACTGACTCCAAATATTTGGTATCAGATAGTTTTGTCTGGAGAGAAGAGCTTTAAGATTATGGAAGTGATCTTAAAATCTAGTTTAACTCTTATGTAGTGTAGACAAAAAGTAGAGATTCAGGGAGGTTGAGCAATTTGCCCAAGGTCATGCAGTTATGACCGAATCAGAGATGGGACACTCATCTCTTGACTTCCAGCTGAGGATTGCTTCGAGGTTACACATAAGGGTTCTGGTTTGAATTCAGATGGTGACTCTGACACTAGCTACCAGACCTTGTTCAACTTCTCTGTTTCTGTTCTTCACTTGTAACATGGAGATAGCAATTTCAATCTCATAGGGTTGCTATTATAGGGACTAAATGAGTAATAATACATGTAATATGCTTAGAATAGTGCACAGAACATAGTAAACACTCAGTAAGAAACTATTGTTACTGTCATTATTAATCTGTCTGTTCCATTAAACCACATTTGATGCCTGTAACTTCAGGCTTACCATTTGTATGTGTTTATCATGGTTTTAATTTCATTTCTTTCATTTGACCTATCTGTTTACAGCTCATTATAATTGTAGTGTGCAATATTGTACAATAACTTTCCAATCATATAGAAGCTCCTGGTGGTTTGGCAAGTGCCCAGAATTCCAACCACCTGTTGGAACTGTTGCCAAAATACAGTAGATTTTTATTTCCCAGAAGTTGTTCAACCAAGAGTGCAAATCATTAATATTACTTTGTGTCTTTAAAAAAATTCGTTCTCCTATTACACAAGTATTATGTTTCCCACTAGTTCTGTGCAGCTGAGCAGTCAGAGAGGTCTTGTTCCTGCCTCTTGAAAAAACATTAAAATGGGTAGCAAATGTGCTGGGGGTCGGTCACCTGAGATGACTTTCAGAGATAAACCTGTGTGAGATAGAGAAGGGAAAGCCATTTTTTTCTTTTCTAGCACTCCAGGTAGCCAGGCGAGTGATCCCACCGTGCAGGGGGCACTTCGCAAATCAGGAAGCGTGATAACAGTGAACGACTTTCTGCTTTCAACAATTTACAGGGCTGCTAACGATTGATGGCTTTTTCTTGAGGATGGCATTATCGGTAGCAGCAGGACCCAGACCTCTGCACCGTTTCTGCATGTTAAATTTAAACAGTGTATGCTTATCCTTGAGGATAAACTTGTAACAGGGGCCAAGGTAAAAGTTAGGGAAGAAATTCTAGCCTGTAATTTGAAGATCTGGGAGCATTCAGACACATTGGAACTTATGTTTTCATTCTTTTTCTCAGGAGACAAAGCTACAATTATGAATACACACATCGTAAGAACTTTTCTGTGATACCGTGTTGGCCACCAAATCCAAATGTGATCTGATTCCTATCCAGTTCCACGTTATAGCAGGCTTTGCTGTCATTGGGTCATCTGAGTTCCTTGAAACTTCACCATATCCAAAAAAAAGCATGTTAGAACAGGATTAAATTCTTCTTATACATTACAGAATTACACAGAGGGTTCTCTAGCATCCACTGTTCAAAAAGAGACTCTGGCGAATGGTTCATTAAGTATAAGTAAAGTGAGATGGAATGTCTTATCCTAAATTTGATACTGCTTGGCTCAAGACAGGAAGCAGGGTATGTATTTTATGCACAATGATGATTATAGGCCTGTATTTGTTATGTGGAACATTTATTCAAATTTCAAATCTTTTTTTTTTTTTTTGCTGGGAATGTTTCTGGAGCATGTGGTGTATATTGTTTTCTGCCAAGCATCAAGGGGCTGTTTTATAAAGGACTCCTGTTTTGGGGGATGGCGGGAGTGGATCCTCTCCTTTCTTTTCCCAAAGTTTTCTTGTATCTTCTCCACAAAATAAAAATTTCTTTCTTCTAGTTCACTGACTTGGAGATTCAAGCAGCAGTGCGATAAAAATACCATAATGCATTTCCAATGAACTTGTTTCATTAGATGAGATGAATTAATTGGATTTTTGGGACATGTCTCTGAAAGTATAAGATACTCACTTTTGGAACTCCCAGGCATGGTGTGGCCTGGGAGCTTTCTCAGTTTGCTCCTATTCAGGACATGGTGTAAGAACTGTCATTTGAAGCCTGTCATTTTAGTCCCCCTTGGGGGTTTACAAATGGCCTAGTGATTTTTCAGATAGCAAAGAATAAATCAGCAGTGATTTGGCCTGCCCTTCAGCCTAGGGCATTACTTGGTTATCACCAGCCTCATCATCAGATGCTTGTATTACACATTTCTCTGTCCACACAAGCAGTGAGATGGTAATCTAAGAGTTGATTTCTAACACGTGCGGAGGGACTTTCAAAAGTCCCCCCAGCCCCAGTATTCTCTTGCCCTGTATAATTTTAGGGGTCCAGGCATTCAGGCTTGGATGGTCCTCCTTATGTCTTTTAGGGCCTTGGAAAATCCTGGAATTTAGACAGGGCAGTAAGTGAGTGGCTGTAGCCCTTGAATCCCATTTGGGACCTTAACTTGTTCTACCTTGCATTATAATTATTTAGTTTTTATCTGTCTAGATTTCTGTACTTTTAGGGGTACAGCTGATTCATTCTCCTCTGTATCCCAGAGTCCACCTTCAAGGTGGTAGGTTGCTTGATAGGTGCTTAGTAAATGTCATATTTGATTAGCTTTTTGTAGCCTCGTCTTTAGTCTAGAAATTCTAGATCCCAAACAGAAGGTAAGATATGGTATATTCTGGACTTTTAGTTTTCTGTAGTATATCTCCTTTTCAAATATGGACCTAGGGTACCAGACCAAAAAAATATTGTGATCAAAGTATACAGCATTTCCTTTCATGGTGGAAAAATGTGCCTGATAAATGTTTTCTCTGCATTATTTGCCTCCAAATATACTTTAATCACAGTTATTTGGATATTTCACACTTTATACTCGACTTGGGCGCAGATTAAGTCTTGTGTTAGTTATAACCTTGAATATCAATTAGGTTCATGAGAACAGGGATGGTATATATTTGTTTTTAATCTGTTTCCCAGCACTTAACACAGTGCTAAGTTTATAGTGGATCTCCAGGAAATACTTGTTGAATGAGTGTCTTTTGGTCATGGTAGACTTTTAGTGCAGAAAAACTTTTGGATCTGAATTGTTAGACTTAATTTTTTTTGTAATAACACAGAGAATGTTGAACAGAAAAAGTAAGTTTAGAAGAGAGAGAGATATATATGTATGTATACACACACACACACACATATATATATATAGAGAGAGAGAGAGAGTGAGAGAGAGTTAGACTTATTTATTTAATTTTTGAGACGGAGTCTCACTCTGTTGCCCAGGCTGGAGTGCAGTGGCGGATCTCGGCTCACTGCAAGCTCCGCTTCCCGGGTTCATACCATTCTCCTGCCTCAGCCTCCCGAGTAGCTGGGACTATAGGCACCTGCCACCACGCCTGGCTAATTTTTTTTTCTTTGTATTTTTAGTAGAGATGGGGTTTCACCTTGTTAGCCAGGATGGTTTCTGTCTCCTGACCTCGTGATCTGCCTGCCTCGGCCTCCCAAAGTGTTGGGATTACAGGCGTGAGTCACTGTGCCTGGCCGACTTATTTATTTTTTTGTAATAACACAGAGACTGTTGAATAGAAAAAGTAATTGTAGAAGATATACTACATCTCTATATATTTTACCCTCTTTGAGGTTCGAAATAGTAGGAGTGAAATTAGAGATTTACCAAAATTGGATGATGATTTGCACCTTTGAAATAATTCATGCCTTTGATTGTCACCTTAGCTACAAGTAGGTTCCTAGTCATAACTATAATATCCCTACAAGCCTGCTTTATGGAACTTGAGCTACATGGTATTGTCTAACGTAGGCATCAGTTCTTGGCCAGGTGTGGTTTATGTTCTTTGAAACTGTCTCCTTTTGGGGAGCAGGCTGAGAGAAAGTGAATTCATTGAAGAGAATTGTAGCAGAACTCTCTAGCAACTTCCTAATAGAAGATGTCCCCCCTTTGACTTCTTCGGCGTTTCAGCTGCCCCATTAAAGGAAGGGACAGACCGTGCCCTTGGGACCAGAGCCTACTTCCTAACTGTCTTCAGATGAATGAGGCGCCAGCATGCCATGCTCAGCCAACCACCTGTGGTGCAAAACAGCTTTCTTGGACTCTGATGCCTTAGCGTAAACCTGTGTATGCAGGATTACAGGATTCACAAGGATATAATTCTGTGGTATCATCTATCAGGCACGTGCATTTTTTTTTTTTTTTTTAATGAGATAGAGTCTCGCTCTGTCACCCAGGCTGGAGTGCAGTGGCACTCTCTTGACCCACTACAACCTCTCTCTCCTAGGCTCAAGCAATTCTCCTGCGTCAGCTTCCCGAGTAACTGGGATTACAGGCGTCTGCCACCATGCCCAGTTAATTTTTTGTAGTTTTAGTAGAGATGGGGTTTTACCATGTTGGCCAGGCTAGTCTTGAACTCCTGACCTCAGGTGTTCCACCCGCCTCAGCCTCCCAAAGTGCTGGGATTACTGACATGAGCCCCTGCACCTGGCTAGGGACATGCATCGTTTTCTACAGAGTGACTTCAGCTTCCACGGTTCATCCCTAGACCATTTTGCTTTTTTTTTTTTTTTTTTTCTCGAGACATGGTCTTGCTCTGTTGCCCTGGCTGGAGGATGGAGGCACTATCATGGCTTACTGCAATCTTGACTTTCCAGGGTCAAGCAATCCTCCCACCTCAGCCTCTGGAGTACCACCAGGGCGTGTGCCACTATACCCACTATACCCTGCTAATTTTTTATTTTATTTTTTTAGAGATGGCATCTCCCTATGTTGCCCGGGCTGGTCTCAAACTCCTGGTCTTAAGTGATATTCCTGCCTTGGCCTCCCAAAGTATTGGGCTTACAGGTATGAGCCACCACGCCTGGGCTGCTTTGCTCTGTTTTGCCAGGTGTTTGGTTGACACTTCTTTGCAGAATAGCACCTGGCACCTCTCACCACCACTGAAAAGGATGGAATTTTATACACCTCTTCTTCCTAGGTTCTCTCTAGCAGTTACCGAGGGACCGTCGGAGGTACTTATTGTGGCTGTTTACAAAAGCCTTCCCTCCAGTCTGAGTCACCACACCCTACTCTCTGCTTCTTCCTTTTAGCTCCTCTTTTTTTCAGTAACCCTCCCTCTTTCCTCTGAATGCTTATGCTTGCACACACAGGCACACATACTCATGCATGCGCATACCACACATGCTTCATGTCCTCTGGCTTTCCTGTATCCTATGTAAAACCTTCTAAGATTTTTCATCTCAGAAGCTCAATTTTACCTTTCACTTTTGAGATAGAGAACATCCAAGGGTTTTAATAATCTGGCGAATGTTTTAAAAAAGGACACATTTTAAAAATCTAGATTGCAGAAGTAATACTGTAGCATTGTTGAATTCAGACATTATAGAAAGTGAATGTTCCCTATCATTTGTTTCCCATAACCACCTTGAATAGTTTAGTGGATATATTTTATTCTAAGCATATGCTGTTTATCTTCTTGAAAACAGGATCATTGCATACATATACTCTTTTGTAATTTCTCTTATTAGAAAATAAGATTAATCCTATATCAAATACTACTCCATGTCAGTCCATATAGATCTCTCCCTCATTCTGTTTTTATAGCTATATGGGAGTCTGCTGTGAGAATGCTCCTTTGATTAGTTTATAACTGAGTGTAAAATTTGGCATTTCACTCTTAATTATAGTATTTTTCTGTATATTCACTCCCAAATCTTTGAGAATGAGGAGTACCCTAATTTTTAAGCAAAATTTTGGGGGGCTTTGGGGTGAAAACTAATTTAAATGCTTATTTTCTCAGTTGCCTACCTCCATTTAAAAATCAGTTTTAAGGGTTGTAAGAAAGTCTTATGATGTTAAGGCCTTTTTTTCAGTATAAAAATAACATACAATTTATTCTTTCCATGTAGTCAAAACACCAAATTACACTAGCCGAGAAATGATCAGTCTCATGTAAAAGAATAAATACACGTTCTCCTTGAATCAAGACTGCTCCGAGATTCAGAAATGCCAGTAGCGGAAGGTGGGGTGTGACCCCTTAAGTAAGCGTGACTAGTTAAAAGTGTATGGATATTCTTTGTGGAAAGTGGGCTGCCAAATTTAATTTCAGGGTGTTTCACATTACTTCACACGGTGCTTTCAAACTATTTATTTCCTCTCTTGGCACTAGTGAGTACAACTCATAACTGGCCAGATAATATCTATGTCTGGAACCAGGGCAGTGAGTGGGTTTTACCATGATTTGATCAAAAGTAAACAAGAAAACAAAAGCAGAGGGGGAAAAAAAAAAGTAAGAGAAGGAATCACATTTTTCTCATTGTGGGACTCAAATGCGGCATGTTGAATTTTCACTTTCTGATTAGAACTGACAGTTGAACAGATCTGATTTATTTTTTGGGGGTCAGGAAGGAACTGTCAAATTTTAGTTTGACTGTTCTTTTCTTTAGGTCTTTTTCTTCCCCTACTTTTTTTTTTTTTAAGCATTACTATAATAATCAGATAGCAGCCACTGTTTGACACATCCTTCTGTGGTGTTTGCAGATTAAGTCTGAACCATGCCAGAAATCTCTGCATTTTTTGATGTAGCAGAAATGAACCTGGTTCATTCCATCTCAACAGCTTTAGCCAAATGGCTCAGAAGGGATCTACCCGATTTCATAAAGAAGGGTTAATGTGCAGTCTGGTTTAATACAGGTGCCCTTAAAATGCATTTTTTTTGTTTTGTTTTCTCACCTCTAAGTTTAATATGTCCATGGACATTGGCCTTAGTTTCCCCAAGACGAGTCCATGAATGACCTTGTTCAAGTATCCCTTGCTGATTTGCGTTCCCAAGTAATAAGCCTGGGAATGTTTTCAGTGCAGCAGCCGGGAGAAGAAGGGGGATTCAGCAGTTGCTGTTCAATGCATTTACTCTCTACCTGCTGGCTTCAAACAGTATTAACTTTATGTGCTCATTGTGCATTTTGTTTAATTAAAAGCAGTTCTCTTCGCAGAGGCACTTGCAGGATTTTTTTTTTTTTTTGCCCTGAAATGAATAAAACAAATAGGCATCTGGTATTTGTTTTGTATAACACAATCCCCATAAAATGAAGAGTAATAAAACATAATTATCTGTAAAGGCTTGTTTTATAAGCCTGAGAATGGGCTTGTTTCTACCAGGTTTTTATATTCTACTCATAGGAGAAAAAATCTCTTTGTACATTAATATGTAACAACACTAAGAACAAATGCTTCCCAATTACATGCATGAATCAAACTTATCTTTTATTAAACAATTTTTTTTCTGTTGTAGTCTACATGATAAAAGTTTGTCATTAAATTCTTTCTGTGTAAACACATTAGATTGAAGGAAAATGTTTTCCTTCAATATTCTGTTCAATTGGCATAACTTTATGATGTTTTTCTCCCCAGCATAATTACAGAAACAACTTTATGGTTGGTTATTGACTTTTTTAGGTCAGAGAGCACTCTGTGGATTCTAAAACCTCCTTTCAGAAAAGTACACATCAAAGTTCTACGTAGGTTTTTATAGAGTTTGTAGACCTCTGATCCTTGGTTCAAGATCCCTGACAACGTCTAATAACTATTTTGAAAACTATACCTCCAATCTGAAGCTAAGGTTTTAGTTTTAGTTTTAGTATGTGAATATCTGATGAAATGATTCAGTGATTTTGTAGCATTGGGTTTAATTTCAGGGTTGGGCTCCTTTCTAGGAATGGAGGAATATTCTTATTTCAGGAAAAAAAATTCAGAGTGTGGGAAGTATGAAAATTATTAATTCAAAGATGTATTACTGTCAGATTGGATGGCAGTGCCTACATCCCTAGGGGCTCCTGTTCCCAAGACTGTTTTCATTGTTTCTATCCAGCACTGGGCATAAGCCTTAAAGTGGCGAATTCATCCTCTGAAATTGTATGTCCATTGCTGCAAGGATAAAAGAAGCAGTAACAGAATCATGCAGGGCAGTATTTCATGGTGACAGTTTTATGTGGTTGTGTGATGTTGCAGAGTCTTGTAGGTGATATCTACCCTTTTCTTTTGAATCGAAACACAGGGTTTTACTGGAGGAGGGAAGCTTCAAAAACAACCTAGTCTAACATAAAATTGAGCTCCTAAATAGTTATCCCATTCTGTCTACTACAAAACTAATTGCTTACAGGAGGTAGAAGTACACATATCTAATATTTATATCTTGTGTGAGTAGTGGTTTCTAATTTTAGATTTCTAACCCCTTTTTACATTATCTTTTTGCATTGAAATTATACTGAAACATTCATATTATTATGAATGCAAGCTGAATTAAATAGACCAAGATTCTCAGTTTCTCCCTTCATGTTGTCATCTACTAGAGAATGAACAGCTTAAAATAAGTGCATCCGTTCCTCATCCAAAGGGAAGCTGAATATTCCAATTCGAGATCAGCAGTCACTTTGCGTGCTTACTGGAAATACCATTTTTGAACATACTTGGCAACTTAACATGCCCAGTTAAAAGCTCTGTTGAACAAGGAAGTCTGTGGATGTGCAATTAGTCCTTAGGATTCAGAGCATTTCCTTTATGTGTGGAAGGCCATAATATGAAATCACAGGTCACAATAGCTTTACGCCAGATGCTTAGAATAGAAGGCATTTTCAGGATGGATTATTTCTGTACTCTTGCTCCTAAAATGGTTTACCTAAAGAGGCTCCCAAGTCCATAAAAATACTGGTGGTGTCAAGAAATTTTGGAGGTGGCCTTTCACAAATTTTAGGCAGCTGATAAATATAACTAGCCATGTAAGTGATAGGCAATACACAAGACTTGCTTATATTCCTAGACTTTCTATTTTATCTGATTGACAGTCTTCCTCTTCCCGCCTTTTTATTCATTTATTTATTTTTAAAAGATGAGGATTGGGTACCAGAAAATTAGCCAATATTGTATGCTTTTCCTTACTAAAAAATGAAGCCTCGCTGAGTAGAGCCAGATGAGCTGTGTATCTGAGATTATTTACAGTGTTCATGAGAGACCAAAAACAAGTAAGCACTTAATAGCTTTCCTTATTTACAAGTCAGATTCATCTAAGGGATATTTTTCTTTTATTTTTCTGGTTCTTGAAATGTTCCTTTAAAATAGATTATCAGAGGATACACAGTGACACAAAATTTGTTGCTTGTGAAAATGGAGAATGGATTAAGCTTTTCTTTTTCAAAGCTCTGCAACGAAACAGGTACATTTTTATTTCAGTAAAAACACTTGTTTTGCCTCCATCACATACACGGTTAACATAGGATAGATATGTGTATGTGAACATGTGGCTCTTGTTCCCAGTTATGTAATGGATGCATTCCATTAAAGTTTGCAGTAAAGTGAATGTTTATTAAGCGAATTGTTTTCCCCAGTGACTTCTACTGTAAAAACGGCATTGTCTTCCAGTAGGCTCTGAATATCGTGTGTTCCCATATTCTTTGGTAAGATGACCAACCCACCAACCAACCAACCAAAAAAAACCGGCCCCAATAACAAACAAAACAACCCTTTAGGTACCATAAACCTATAGGAAACACTAACCTTGTGATGAAGCCGGCCAGATGCCACTCATTGTTGCCCCCCACCCCTAAGCTATGGTTATATGGCTTTAATAACAAAATGGCAACACACAATAGTACCACAACCTGGAGGGCGTTACTCTTTCTTCTCCTCACCCTTCTTCCCATTGTTCCCGTGGGAGAGAGGACAGATACCAAGGCTGTAGCAAATAGGTTATTTTAATAACCTCAGCATCCTTGTTTCCATACAATATACATTTGATATCCAAGGTGAATTTACTCACCTCTCTCTAAACATTTTTTCCTAACCCTTTGTCAATTTGTCACACCATCTTTGGATGAAGAATGCTACCTGATGATGTGTGATGCTTAACAATCGTACCTTGTTAGCTATAAAGGCTCATCCCATTTCCTTCCATAAACATCTATTGTAATACAATATGGATTGTGTAAGGCACTGGGCTTTAGGCCCCCAGCCCAAATATCTGTCATCTAGTAAGTTCTTACTGTGGACAAGGAAGGCACTATACTTAACACACATGATTTCATCTAATTTTTGCAAAAGCTCGTTGAGTATATTAGTTCAGTCTCCATTTTATTAATACAGATGAGGAAAGTGAGACCGAGACTTATTCAATGACTTGCCCAGAGGTGTGGAAAGCATAAGGGGCGGAGTTAGGATTTGAACCCAGCGTGAACTGGGCTCTGGAATCAAATGCTTCCCTAATCCCATGCCCTAGGTCTCAGCCTGGACTGTGCTCCGAGTCACTTAAGGACTTTTCAAAACACTGACACACGTGGACCCAGCATCTCAAGGAGCTGGGCTCTGGACCTTTGGGTTTCGAAGGTTTTACAAGTGACCCTGATGCTCTGCCAGGCAGGCTTAATGACGACTGAATTATATGCCATGCCCAGCTTAGTTTCTTGCTTGGTAGTGGAATTGCTGCATGAAAATCTGATCCCCCCAGTCTTTGAGCCTGCAGTGCAGTGAGAGAGATGGATGCACACATAACCAAGCATGAGCAAGATGCATTAGGACAAGGACTGTGGTAGTACAGACTTTGTGCACTGTGATAATTCTTATGACGGCACTTGCATTGGATCCCCGGAGGTGGCATCTGGGACACAGTCACTTCAGCAAGTCCTATTTATTCTAGCTTGGAAGAGTTCCTTGCATCTTTACTCTGTATACTCTGTGATGACCAGTCTTGGTCTAGGTTCTTATAAAAGTCCCAGTTGAGGATCTTGAGTCTCTCCCATTCAGTTTGACTGAGAGAGCTTGGTGATTAGATCAGTGGTTTGTATATTTCTTCATTTGTCTTCCAAACTAATCGATATGTTCCTCAGGTTCCACTTCAGTGGGATTACTAGGTCAAAGATAAATCACTACCAGACTGGTTGATAGTGTCACCCAGGCTGGAGTGCAGTAGCATGATCTTGGCTTACTACAGCCTCTGCCTCCTGGGTTCAAGCAATTCTCCTGCCTCAACCTTCAGAGTAACTGGGATTATAGGTGTCCACCACCATGCCTGGCTAATTTTTTATATTTTTGGTAGAGACGGGGTTTCATCATGTTGGCCAGGCTGGTCTCGAACTCCTGACCCCAAGTGATGACTCGCCTCTGCCTCCCAAAGTGCTGGGGTTACAGGCGTGAGCCACTGTGCCCCGCCTCCCTCTTTTCTTATTGAGACCCATTGACCAATAGCTTGGTCAATAGTGCTTGATTCTTGAGTTTAGAAAACTTCTGTTGAGCTTCTTACTGTGTCCTGGGGATTGTGCTGGGCAGTAAGAACACCGGAAAGGGTGTGGCGTCTTAGGAGCCAATTAAACTAGATTAGGAAGAGAAGTGTTGAGGTGTCACCTAGGGCATAGGCAGAGAACCTGTCTGCCTAATGATACTGGGTTCAGTTCTTTAATTCTTTATATTCAGAATACGGATTACGGCCAGGCTGGTCTTGACAGCCTGAATCATTAAACACTTATGGTGACTGGTGGGTGATTAACCACATACTAAGAAGATATATTCATAACAGATATAATAGGAGCAATCGGGACTCTATGGAGAGTGTTAAATAGTACAGTGTTTTCCATAAATGTTCTTTAATTGTGGAGATTATTGTTCTGTAGATTATTCACTCAGGCATTGAATATGCATTTATTAAGTGCTTTTTGTGTCCTAGGCTTATTCTCAAGTTTAAATTTCAAATTTGGTTCTTAAATTCCTCAAGATCAGAGTTTAGCTAAAAGTATTATATCCTGAGATGGAATTTTATCTAATTATATGCTAAAAATGAGGAGAAATGTCTGTTTCTCTGTCTCGCAAGCCCCACCAGTTTAACTGTCAGTTGGTCTTCTCAATCAACTCTTAAGAGGTGTAAGAATGTCTTGGGCCATAAGTACATACTCCAGGGTGTATCGTGGTGGCAGAGATTGAGCAACTGATTGGAAGAGATGTGTAATCACTAGTGCTGGCCTTACCGTTCTGAAATTTCAGGTTTCTTTCTCTCGCCCCAAACTTAATTCTTTCTTCTCTGTTTTCAATTTCAGAAGAAGTTTAGAATGAGTGAGGGAAATTAAAATGAAGTCCAGAAGACCAGCAGAGATTTCACTGGGCATGTGGATAGGAATGACTTGTGAGAAAATCATTTGAAACTTAATTTAAAGAAAATGTGTTCAGCTCACTATATAATTATAGTTAGCTTGACCTGGTGTTTGGGGTTACATTATCTGTAAGTTTGGAACTTATTTGTTGTATAGAAATTGATAACACACGTTTACTTAGATTTTGCCCATCTGTTTCTTGTTAAAAGAAACTGGGCATCTGCTGAAATATCATTGTTTTAGGTTACTCAATCTTATTGTCACCTTGTAATAGTTTTATTTGGGGGAGGTTTATTCGTATTAGTATGATTGGGAAAGAACAGAAAGATCTTATTGGAAAATAAATTTAGAATTTTCCAAATAATAAAATCAAAAGATTTCCAGATGTAATCTTAAGATGTCTTTTCATGATGTCTAGTTTTAGAAACTTTTTTTCCTCTCAGATGCGAAGAACAATGCTTTTTAGGACAATAGTTAGACTTACATGAGAATTGTTCTTTTTGCATTGTATTATGGTGCATGATGTGAAAGTTTAGAAATAAATATATACCTGGATACAACAGGCCTCAGTTAAGACATCAGCTATTTTTAATGCATTTTGCTATTTTTGGCCTGGCATAGTATCTTAGGATGAGAAAATCCATCCCCTTCCCTTAGTCTGAAGTCACATGTTGCCATCAGTTCTCTATAATGGACTTAATGATGTTATGGTTTTAAAATAAGGGGAAATTAACATTTCTTGTCCCCATGATTGTGGCTGCAAGACTTGATCATTTTTATACTGTTAATCACACTCCTCTTTTACAAGAACTCCCTGACTCTTGTTTTTCCCAGCAGTTAAATGTCATATTTTCATATACTTACCTTATACCTGGGTAAAACCTAGCAATTTTTTGTTTTGCTCTTGGTTTCTGTGACAATTTTAAGAGGAAGACAAGTAATGTACAGGCTGGGTTGAAAGAAGAGAAAATGGAGCAGTTGTAATTCCCTGGGGTAGAGCAAGAAGACTGTTAATACATTAGTGGTAGGAGAGCTTCTGCAGAAAATACGACTGTACAATTAAATGGAGCTATTAAAAGCACGCCAGCATCAATTCATTAAATGACAGTAGCAATTTCATTGTAATCCCCCTTTCCCCTTTTCCTCCTCGGACTCAGTATATGCAGGGATGAAAGGCAGATGGGCAAAGATCAGAAAGACTACTGAGAAAGAGGTGCAGTTATTTGGATATCTGCTTCCTCATCTTCTTTGGGGCAGCTTCTGTGATGAAAACACTTTATGAAAGGTAAGAAAGATCCCAAAATACCTGTTCTGTAGACATTGGGGATGAAAATATGCATCCTAGCAGATGATCTGGTTCTGCATTCCAGAACACTGCTCCAACTTTAGAAGCAGATATCTATGCATAGTAAATCTACTTGGAGATCAAACAAAGAGAGAAATTGTTTGATTGAAATCTTCTTATTGCAAAAGTATGCAGAATTGACATTCAGCAATATTGTGTAAAAATACTGCAAAATGTTTTGTTTTCTGGAAAACTTCAAGGCTTGGAAAAATGGTTGAGGTTAGTGGTTATGAGTGTTTGATATCCTTTTGTGTGTTATTTAATTGTCTAAACCCCCATTTCCTCATTGGTAAAATGGTGATTCTGGTATCTGTCTTTTTAGTGTTCCTTTGTAAAATTAAATGAGATACTGAATGAAAAGCATTTTGCTCATTGCCTGGCATAAGATAAGTGCTCCCTAAATATTAACTAGTTTTATTATCCATTTAATTTTAGGACTCCACCCTCCCCCCAACCCCCCCCAAAAGACTTAATGGTCTTTATCTGCCTGCTGAAGAGTAGGGTTATGAGGAAGCTGAGACATGGAGAGATGATGTGTTAATTAGTGAAGGAGCCAGAATTGGAACCACATTTTATGACTTCCCAGGGCATTGAAGTGCCTCTCATAGTATGAGACTTCTGTATTTAGTAAAGGAGGGCCAACACTTGCTCTACCTATTATAATAGATGAGGTATGCTTTTTGTCTATATACTTAAAAATGTAGTTTTAAGTTCATTGCTCAGGTTCTTTTGGTGGCAAAAATCCTTACACTTTAAAAGGCATTATTATTGGCTGATTTTAAAAGAACTACCTTCAGAGAAAAATGCATTTCATTTTGATTATGCCCAAGTCCTGCAGAATACCATTTAAACTACAAGTGATATAGAAGGTTAAGTATTTGATTAAAAAACTAATCTCCTTTGAAAACGAATGTTTCAGTCTCCACCAGAACTTCTTCAGGGAACTTCAGTGTTTTGCTGATAACTGGATCCAATTTATGGGAGGTTAAAAAAAAAGGCAGTTATTTACTTAATTCATCTATTAGTTTCCAAACTTGATATATTGAATCTAAAGAATGGTGAAATTAATAGATAAGAGAAGAAGTTTGAGTGGTTAAAAAATGGATGACATCTCCTATTTCAAGGAAACAGTATTTGATCAGATTTCAGGGTGGTACGAAGTTCTTGTTGATGATAAAAGGCAAGTCATATTTATCAGCTGAACAACTCAGAAAACACAGATGATTTCAATTCGTGGAGGCGTCCTCCATACCATTTTCTCCACTGCTTTGATGATTATCTGAGGTCTCTACTAAACAGATACGCATATTCGTATTTCCAGTTCAAATCATAGTGCTGCTATTGCCATGATCCATTGCATCATCTGCCGCCAACCTCACCCTCACCTAATTTTTCACTCTCCTTTATCTCTTCAAGGCTCAAATGTGCATACTATAATCATATGTTTAGTGGTCTCTTCCGTGTTGCACTGTGAAGTCTTTGGGAACAGGGACCACTTTTGCCTTTTCAACCAGTGCCTAGCAGGGTGCCTGGAGGCATTAGGGAATGTTTATTGAATAAGGGAATGGATCACACTGTATGCGAAAATCTGGCTTCCCTGAGTTTATATGCCTCTGGTAACCTTTTGTAAATGACACCTTTTCTATATGATTAGCCACTTCTATTCTTTCTTTCTATTGAAGTTATTTCTTATTTCCAAGTCGATCTTGTTGCAGCCATCCTCCTCCTGACTACATCCAATGTGGTTAATGTTTTTTCTTTTCTTTTTAATTTTGGGAGGGGTGTGAAGTACAAGATAGAACATAATGTGGGCTAAATCTGGGGCTCTTCAACTTGACTAGGGTCTTTAGTCTTCCAGAATGTTGAGAAAGTAATTAGTGGGTAGGGTGGGGGTGGGGGCGGTGTTAGAAGAAATGGCTGGGATTCTTTGTATCCCAAAGAATGTTTCTCCTTGGTGATGAGGTAGGTATTGTCACCCCTCTGAATAAATCCTTAGGCAAAGTACAAAAACACCAGCGAGCTAAACAATGCCTGGCCACTCTGGCCTTAGGATTGCAATACCTTACGGGTAAGTTTAGAAGTGAGTTTCCTGTTCAGGTTTTCGGCCTGTCATACTGTTGAGTGGCTGTCTAACCTTTGAACTTTCTGTGTTTTTGACATCAAAAGGAACTCTGAGCTTTACCAAAAAGGTTTTATTCAAGTAATTAACACTCTTCATGCACAGAGGGAAATTAGCCTCCAACTTGTGGACATGGTGAAAAATTAGTATCTTCCTGGTTTGAACTATAGTTGATTATTTTTAAAGATAAGGAGATCAAATTTCCTTAATATTTCAGTATGTTGCTTTTTGTACCCTTAAAATTATTTTTTTCCTATGCAGAATTGACTTTGATTAAAAAATGTTTTTGATGACTATTTTCCTGATTCATCAGTATATCTAATTGTGTTCATTTTAGTCATGAAAAATCTTGTCTATAAGGGACATATTTTTAGTAACATTTTTATACCATATAAGAACTTTTGGCCGGGCGCGGTGGCTCAAGCCTGTAATCCCAGCACTTTGGGAGGCCGAGACGGGCGGATCACAAGGTCAGGAGATCGAGACCATCCTGGCTAACACGGTGAAACCCCGTCTCTACTAAAAAAATACAAAAAACTAGCTGGGCGAGGTGGCGGGCGCCTGTAGTCCCAGCTACTCGGGAGGCTGAGGCAGGAGAATGGCGTGAACCCGGGAGGCGGAGCTTGCAGTGAGCTGAGATCAGGCCACTGCACTCCAGCCTGGGTGACAGAGCGAGACTCCGTCTCAAAAAAAAAAAAAAAAACTTTTATGGCAAAAACAGGAATCATTAAGTGTGTGTGCTTTTATCATAACTTCTCTTTTAATGGAACTTAAAATTTTGTGTTTTTGCAGCACTTTTTTTGCACATGGTAGGTTCTTAATATTTGAATGGAATTCAGCGTGACTGTTCTTTGTGTTCTCAAAAGTCTGATCTTTGTAACAATTTGTCTTTCACTTGAGACTCTTTTTTTTCCTTTGCATATGTACACATATCACTCTTCGTTTTCCTTAATCTTTTTTAGCTAAACACATCTATAACTCATATTTCCCTATTTATGAATAGGAGCAATTTATTCATATTTCCCAACATGGTGGTATGTGATATAACTAAAGGCTACATGTTTACCCTTCTTTACCCTTCATTTGAAGAAAGATGACGTATGTATTTATGATGTAAATGTCTTTCAGAATGACCTTTGGGACTAAGCTTCCCCCCCCCTCCAAAAAAAAAACCGATCATGACCTAGGAAGCCTTATTAGTGAAATTTAAAAAGGAAAAGTGGTCCGGGCGTGGTGGCTCACACCTATAATCCCAGCACTTTGGGAAGCCAAGGCAGGTGTGTCACTTGAGGTCAGGAGTTCGAGACCAGCCTGGGCAGCATGGTGAAACCCCATCTCTACTAAAAATACAAAAATTAGCTGGTCGTGGTGACCTGTGCCTGTAATCCCAGCTACTCGGGAGGCAGAGGCATGAGAATCGCTTGAACCTAGAACGTGGAGGTTGCAGTGAGTGCAGATTGTGCCACTGCACACCAACCTGGGTGACAGAGCAAGACTTCATCTCAAAAATAAAATAAAAATAAAAAGGAAAAGTCTGGTCAAATGCCCCTTGTTCTTCTTCAACAGATGCATAGTGAGTTGTGTAAAAAAGGAGTTGGAAAAGGAATCTGTAGATTCAAAGTGACTGAAAGAATAGAAAAAAATTTGTTTTAAAAAATGGCCAAGACTAAATCATAGTGTCTAGGGAGGTACACCTGAATAATAAAACTATAAAGAAATACAAAATATGATTACTACTAAGAATAGTCTGTTGCCAGTAGTATATAGAATGAGCACTCAAATTATAACAGAAGCATTTTGGTATTCATAAATGTTCTTTTTTTTTTTAAAAAAATCGAAATTATAATATAGGCTGTAAGTACTGATTTTAATTGTAGCGAATGTGAAAGTGTTGTTAATGAAAATATAAAGAATATTTGTTAAAGTGTGGACCTAGCCAGGAGTACTAGGTAGAAAAGGTAGCTCTTTAAAACATTTTTTTCTTTAATTGTGAAGTAAATTTATTGTCACTTTGCTTGATATTTATTACTAGAGTCCCTAGGTTAATTCTGTTTTTATTGCTTTTCAGAATAATTAAGACCTAAATCTTCTGCTGAATTCTGTTTGGTTTCGTTATTTCTTTTGCTGTGTTCTTTCATTCCACAAATGTTATTGAGCACTTCCAGTGTACCAAGCTTTGTGCTTACTGCTTTGATGATAAATGCAATAAGGTAATGCTGCTTTTAAGGATCCTTCAGGATAGGATCTTGTAGCAGTAAGGACTTAGCATTTTTGCTATAGAAGTGTATGGAGAGCTATCTATGGTGCAATAACTGGGGAAATACAGTTTTTATTCTATTTGATTCCCTTATGCATTGAGTCCTCCTTTGGTGGGAATTTGAGCAGGGTGGTCTCAGTTGAATCCTGGCTACATATGCCTCAGCAAGGAAGAAGGCCTTGGATTTGGTTCACAGGGGTCTATGGAAAGCCTGGTGGTGATCCTGAAAGGCTTGAGAATACCTGGAGCTGGAAGCTCCTTGCTCATTGGTGACCTTTTTCATATACAGCAGAGCTCTTGACATTCCTAGCATACTACCTTGAAAGGACTGTGTCTTGCCTCCTAGAAATTCTGGACTTGGTAGGAATCATTTGTTTATGTTATTTTAAAAAGAAAAAAAAAATCTAAAGTGTACTTTTTGGAAGAAAAATGAACTTATTTTTGGACTTTTCTGTGTGTTTTTTCTTTAATTGAAAATTCTGTCCGGAGACCTATTTTCAACCCCCTTCCTTTCCCTCTAGTTTTGAATTGGAACATTGCTTTCCAAGCATTTCAAAAAAACAACAAAAAAATGAAATATTTTATTATTACTCTATTTTTATTTGCTCATTAATAATTCTTGATTTTCTGTCTATGTGAAATCAAAGAAAAATTACTGTAT
The DNA here is from genome assembly GCF_009764315.1 of Trachypithecus francoisi. NCBI lineage: Eukaryota > Metazoa > Chordata > Mammalia > Primates > Cercopithecidae > Trachypithecus > Trachypithecus francoisi. The sequence continues at coordinate 72,815,623 of NW_022681472.1, read as the reverse complement.
AATTCTCATCCAGTTGCACAGTCAATTCTATAACTGAAATGCAAGATAAAAATTAAGTAACTGATTTACTTAAGAAAGAAAGGCATCTGGACCTCCTAAAAATTTCATCAAATATTCACTCAGCAGACCTTTCTTTTTTTTTTTTTGAGACGGAGTCTCGCTCTGTCGCCCAGGCTGGAGTGCAGTGGCCGGATCTCAGCTCACTGCAAGCTCCGCCTCCCGGGTTCACGCCATTCTCCCGCCTCAGCCTCCGAGTAGCTGGGACTACAGGCGCCCGCCACCGCGCCCGGCTAGTTTTTTGTATTTTTAGTAGAGACGGGGTTTCACCGTATTAGCAGGAGGGTCTCGATCTCCTGACCTCGTGATCCGCCCGCCTCGGCCTCCCAAAGTGCTGGGATTACAGCTTGAGCCACCGCGCCCGGCCCAGACCTTTCTTTATAATAGGAGCTCACTTACTCTTGTGAGCACTGACAGTGTGAGCACTTGTGGCAGGGATTGGGTTTCCTGAGGAATCCATAAGACACTTGCATTGCTTTGGGGCATGAAGGTGAATAACGCAGCCATTGGCCTTCAAGGCCTTTGAGGAGGTGCTCTATGGGGAGAGGGGCTGAGACAGACATATTCCTGAAAGGAATAATTACTGAGTGATAGTGGAAATATATACGAAGACTTTGGGAGTAACAGTGACGGAGGGGCCTATTGAAAACTTATTAACGTTTACAGCTGTTGTTAAAATTCATCCAAACCAGCCAATTACATCTACGTTCTCTAGAATGAAAGTACAAAATGATTACAGTGGATGTTCTAAACACCACAGTTGACACAATCCCCTTTTCCTACTGGAATGGGAATCTAATGGGGAAAGTGAAATTCTTTCTCAAAAGCGTATCGGGTTGATACCTTACGTGTACATGTAAAAACAGTTGACTTTGTGTTCTGTGGCCTTGGAGATCATATAACTCTTATAAAGCAACTTGTAAATTTTCTGGGAGGTTCTTTTGGAATATTGCTTTATGTTTTGTTTCAGGAATGTATTTCCCTCTCCCCTGAATTATCACAGTGGGGATATATAAATCTACCCCCTACCCAAAGCATAACCATGCATATGTTCATTTTCTCTTTATCATATGATCTCCAAAACAAAAAAGTTTGGATATTTGTCCCCCTTAAATCTCATGTTGAGATGTAATCCCCAGTGTTGGAGGTGGGGTCCGGTGGGAGGTGTTTGGGTCATGTGGGCTGATCTGTTATGGCTTGGTGCTATCCTCATGACACAGTGGTTTCCCATGAGATCCCATTGTTTAAAACTGTGTGACACCTCTCCCCGATGCTCTCTTGCTCCTTCTCTTGCCGTGTGAGATGGCTATTCCCCCTTCTGCCATGACTGTAAGCTTCCTGAGGCCTCAGGAGAACCCTGCCTCATGCTTCTCTAGATGCCACTGCCATGCTTCCTGTACAGTCTGCAGAACCGTGAGCCAATTAAACTTCTTTTCTTTATAAATTACCCAGTCTCCAGTATTTCTTTATAGCAACGCAAGAATGGCCTAACACATCATATATAAACTATAAAACAAAAACAAAAACCAAAACCCAGAACAATTACCCTCTGCAGTACAAATAACAACTCTTTCTTCCAAAGGAACTTCTTCCATTGTTTAAATAGTGAGAAACTTATGTCGTTAGAAACACCGAGTAGGGTGCAGCGTCCCCTCATCACAAACATTTCTGTGCCTTAGAGGACACCCCTCCTGATACGTATCCTTAGGAGGAACACATAGATCAGCCTCTCTTCCTTTTGTCCAGCTGCAGTATCGGGAATGGAAACACAACACGGTCAAGGTGCCGAAAACTAGAGCCCTGGGGTGAGTCTAGCCTTGATCTTCCCCAATATTGTCCTTTGTCAGACTCCAACACTGTGCACAGCCTGGTCTCTCTGGGCCCAGGAATTTGGGCACTTGCTCAAAGATTCCTTTGCAGGTGCTCCTGGAAATCAGACCAGTGTTTAAGCAGGATTTAAAGCAGTAACATCTGTCAGATGTAACCATGGCACTATATCAGAAGCAAAAAAATTATAGGAAGAAAAATGCCTGTTAGGAACATGGGGTTACTGAAAACCCCCTTTTTGACTAGTGTTTTATTGTAGTGATGGGAAATGAATGAGACTGGTATCTACACTTGCTGGCACGGGTCTGAATAAAACCCACAGCCGGCTCTCCTCTCCCTGAGCTTCCAGCCTTCTGTGGTCCAGATTTTCATATTCCTTCCAATTTGTCCAGAGCAAGCTGTGACCCTCATCCATCTTGTTTTTTTTTTTCTTTTCGTTTTGCATTTAACAAAGTTGTAAAGGGATTTATATGCTTTCCATTAGCCTTAGCAAAGCTGCTGTCATGAATATTTAATGGCAAGAGCAGTTTGTTTTCTTTTACTCTTTCCCAGCCTTCCCTCCAGCCCCCAGCTCTCCCTTCTTTTGCCTGGAGAAATGTAAATATCTCGCCCCTCACCCCTTGGCCGGAACCCAAAGCGCTGGGCTCCCTCAGTTCAATGTTCTGACCCGTCTGGTGGGGACTTTTTTTTTTTCCTTTCCCCTCTCCTCTCTCTCTCGTAGCCCCCAACGAGGTGCGCCGGGCCGGACGCGCGTGGGGCTCTGCCTGGCCCGGGCCCCCACGCCCTCTGCCTGTACCGCAGCTCCGTGGCCCAGACAGACGGTCCTTTCCTTTGAACTTCACGGGAGCACAATAGCTTCCCTGCAACTTAGCTGGAGCTCCCTCGGATGCATTCCTGGCACTTCACGGGTCGCTGGCCCCTTTCTCTTTGCAACAGGAAAAGGGGCGAATGTCTGGGACAGAAAATGACTTCTGAAGACACGAAAAGATTTACCGTGTCTAGAGCAACCTCTGAACTTTTGTGGTGGTGATCTCAGAAAAATGCATATTTTCCTATTGGTTGCTTAGATCATCTCCTATCCTTCTTCCCTCCCCCCTCCCCGTCCCTGCAGTTATTTATCTAATTTATCCATTACTGTCATACCTCACTCTCACCCCCACCCCCACCCCACCCCCATTCCGGGTTTGCCTTTTCCTTAATTCTTTGTCCGCTCTTGTGCTGCGGGAGTGGAAGGGTCCAAAAGGTGAGGCCGGGAGAGGGCCTGAATAGTTTGTGTTAACTGAGAAGGAAGGTTCCAGGAGAACCCTGCTCCCCTCTCTAATGAAGTCAAACCTGCTGGAGTGTGCCTGCCCCAAGCGACTGATGGAAGCATGAGAGAAGGAAATCCATATAAAATGCTTAACACAGTATTTGACTTTAGTAATTGCTCAGTAAGTCATAGCTTTATGTTATTATTAATATGATACACAGTCATTCTTCTGAAATGAGTGGGCATGAATGCTTCCCTCTCTGCATAAGGAATTATTTGTGCTGGATCCTTTTTAAGAGCCCCTCCCCTCCCCACTTCTCCCCTCCCCTCCCGTCTTCTCCCTTCCCCTCCCCTCTTCTCCCTTCTCCTCTTTCCTCTCTCTGTAGCCCAGGCTGGAGTGCAGTGGCATGATCTCAGTTCACTGCAACCTCTGCCTTCAGGGTCAAGCAATTCTTGTGCCTCAGAAACTCCTGAGTAGCTGGAATTACAGGCGCGTGCCACCATGCCCAACTAATTTTTGTATTTTTTGTAGAGATGGGGTTTTGCCATGTTGACCAGGCTGGTCTTGAACTCCTGGCCTCAAGTGATCCGCCCACCTTGGCCTCCCAAAGTGCTGGGATTACAGGCGTGAGCCACTGCACCCTGCCAGAGCTCATCTGTTTCTGATGAATGCCTTCCACAGCATGCTTCAGTAATGGAGGTGTCATTTCATTTCTCTTTGAGTAACCTAAAATTGAATCAGTTAGCATATGTCACTAATGTACAGCATAGTTATAATCAACTAAAAATTTGTAAAGACTCCTAGATGGGCTACTAAGTGAATATATTTTCCTCTATCCTCTGGTGGACTTCACTACAATGTTTACATATTTCGATACTGAAATTCTTAATAGGTTTGGCTTCAAATTCCAGCCTGATGAGATAATTTTGGCATCTGCCCCTGAAGTCCAGTATCAGGTCATTCTTGCTCCACTTCAGGTTTCTCTGAAATTTGGTAATCGTGCTCCTCATGTCTTGGATGGCTATGTTGGCAAGTGAGAACCCTTTATCTCTGTAGACCTACCTGCCTTGGCTTCCCATAACCCATTAGTAAGTCCCTTTGGATAAGGGTTCCCACTAATAATGTTTTCCTCTCAATTTCTTTATCATGCCTTGAAACTGACTTGAGATATTTTGTTAAACGCCTTGCTAAAATCCCAACACACTTGTGAACAGATGTTGGTATGATGGAGGAACAGAAAAAAGACATGGCCAAGATAAGATGTTGGTATGATTAAGTTGGATGAACAGAAAAAATGTGCAACCAGATCCATCTCCAGAATTAACCAATTTCCACATTGCTTTCAATCTCATCCCATTATGTTTTCTGTAAGTAGAACTTCCACTGCAAATATTAATTGATGTTAAGTCAGAAGTACTGAGGGTCTGGTTCCAGGGAGAAATGAGAGAAGCGAAAAGGGTCTCCCCCTTAGAGTAAGCTAGAGTCTTGCTGGGTCAGACAATTAGGCAACCTGCCTAAATAACGCAGTATATAATTAAATGCTAAATTATGTAGAGCAGATTATGTGCTATGGAATGGAGAAAATGGCTCTCACAACACTTCTAATGTCCTAAATCAGTTTCCGAATGGTTTCATACATCCATATGTACTTCAGGCATGCTCAGTATCATTGATCCTTTCCTGCTTTTTTGAAGCAATGATGATAGTAAACATTTTCTAAGTACCTACTGTAGGGCAGGGAACTGGTCTAAGAACTTTATAGATATCAGCTAATTTCATGCTCACCGTATACCTCTGAGATAGGTATTCTTTCTCCATTTTGCAAATGAGGGAACCAAGGCGGGAAGTCTAATACCTGCCCAAAGTGAGTTCTGATAAATTCCTTCCTCTTTTTGATTTGGTGAGTTGTGGTGAGGGTAGACTAGGAGAGGCAGTGTTGCATTCTGGGAGGTGAACCTGGATTTTCATCCTGGCTTCTTTTAACCTGCTTACCTGTGTAATTAGACCTTGGGCAAGGTGCATCATCTTATAGAACTTTTCCTTTGTAAAATGGGGCAGGATGCTGTTGTAAGATTTAAGTGCTTCTTATGCAATAGGAGCTCAAAGGATGGGAGCTGTTGTTTATTAAAAGTAACAATATCATTGTCATATTCTCTACCCAAAGAGACCTGTTGGAATTGGACAGAAAAGGAATGTTTCTGTCTTGATAAGTCTTAAAACCCCAGTACCAAGGGCAGCATTAGTTTTTTGTGAAATATTTGTAGAATGGGTGGATAGAAGGATGGGAGAGGAGAGGGGACTGAAGAATTCCTGTAACAAGCTGAAGAGGTATCATCTTCCGATTGAGCTATTTTTAGCCTTACTCATCATTTGTAATCAAAACAATCCTTTTCGTAGCCTTACTCCTCCCCCACCCTTCCCCGCCCTACTGTTTTTGCCATGGTAATGGTCATTGCCAACTTCTTTCTTTGGAATACATAAACAGAGCTGTCTCTTCCTGTCATGGAGATTTTAACAGTAAAAACTCACTGCATCATTACCTCTGCCTTGTATTCCAGACAATAGTAAAGGACGTTGTAACATCACTGTGTCAGCGCAAACAAAGAACTATGTAATTTTATCCCATATTAATACAGTGTCGTGCAGAAGGTACTATCATTAGATGGCAATCTATAAAAATGGCCCCTGAGACCAAGCACTGGCACAATTATTTATTCTTCAATTATTTATTCAGTCCTAAGGATGGAAATGCTGACAGACACTGCAAAATGCTCTACCTACCAATTTACAGAAATTGAATGACGGAATCATTTGTGGACTGAAGTAGCTTTTTATTGACCCTATTTTTATTTATTTAGATTCTCACTTTCACAGCTTAACTATGTTTACTACACCCACTTACATGATAGAAATGAGAGGCTGTTGTGTTCATAAAAGCTACTTCAAAACAAATAAATTAATATTTATTCTGAAAGGGTCAGATCACAAATGGAGGCTTTAAAACGGCCTCAGGAACATTCAAATCGCATCCTTAATATTTCATATGATTTTATATTTAGATTGGCTATTTTATGTAAAGTCTTTTTTCCCTTTTTAATGCTCATACCTCTTGAGATCCCTTTTCTAGCCAGGATGGAGGGAACAGTTACACATAGCTTCCATTTGCAGTAAGTAATTTCAGCTTAATTTATGTCAGGGGAGATTTCCAGAAGGTTCCCGCTCCTGTCTGCTATTCTTGTGGTTCTAATTATATTATTTGTACATGATAAAAAACAATTCCCATTAATTCACACTAGTAGTCATAAAAGAATTTGTTTGGTCTTAACTGCTAAAGTTTAAAAGATTATTTACATTTGTATTAATACTGGAGTTCAAAAATTATGGCTTTCTTTAGAAATCAGTTCCAATTTTCCCTAAATCAGTTATTTTCAGTTTGGATTTTTCAAACACTTGGGTGAGATCCAATTTATCTCACCTTCTGATATTTTTAAAAGAGAAGTAATTTTAATTTACATTAACTTTAAAATATTTTATGCCACACACTAGTTATTTTGAGGAGATCGAAACAAACCATAGCAGAGATAGGAAACTTTCAATATTTTGGGAGATTATGTTTTTAAATAACTCTATGTTTACTCTAGGTAGGTATGTGTATACATGCATTCACTTACGATATGCACACACACACACACACACACACACAGAAATTTATGATGTCCTTTAAGAATCTTGGGACTATCAGAAAAAAAGTAAAGTGAAATAACAATTTTCAAAAATACATTTTTGTAGTAAAAATGCACCATTGGTGTTACATGACCGTATAAATCAAATTTGCTGAAGTTTATAAACATTTTTATGTCTACATTAAACTTGGACATAATCAGATATATCTGCTGTTGACAACATGGCTCTTAATATAAAAATGATCACCTTTTTTGCTTAAAGCCTCGTTCTCAGAAGTAAAACGTGTATATGAGGATATCCACTAGTTCACAGGATTGTTGTAGAAAACCTTTTACATATGTGGATGCTGAAATTCTTATGGCCTGGATCAGTGGCCCGGATCATAGCTAATCTTTCTGAAAAAATCATTGTATTATTACATTATTACTACCGGTAGATTTTCACCCTGGGCCTTGCATAAATCATTTGCTTGTACTGTCCATGATGTCCAATAGTAGATTAAAAAAAAAAGAAAAACAAAAACCCAAGCCAATGCCTATGACGTTGCTACAAGTATCTCTTAACCTGTGGTGTGAAGTTATTTCCAAAGATGAAGTTTGCCATTCGAATACCATTTCCTGGTGTTCTTTTGATTTCTGTAACACCTCTTTTTCTGTCTCCACTAATTCTAGATCTATAGTCCTTCCAAACCTGCTACCTACCACTTACACTTTGCCAAAGTATAATTTTTGTTCCCTTATCTGCTACATAAGGCTATGTTTTTAGTTTCATGATTTGTAAGTGGGAGGGGGTGCTTAGCACGAGTTGAGGTCACCAGCCCAGGGAGGAGGAAATGGAATCAGAATAACCAGAGAGGCATAGACGGGGTACTGGGCTGGTGAGCACTGTGGGAGGGTGCTATTAGTGATTCACACTGCTAGAGTGAGACCACTCTTTGATTCTGTTTGTAGAAATTTTAAGCTCAAAGTGACAGGTTGTTGCCTCTCTTTATGTAAAGTGTTACAGACGGGAATTTAACCTCTGCTACAGAATACTGATCAAGACAAGTCATGGGTAGTACTGATTAAGATAAGTCATGGGCAAGTGCACAGAGCTAAGTGGTTTACTTTATACACTAGTATGTCCCTTCTCAGTCTTTCTTGTTATTTCATATGACTTGCTTCCAGCTAGTCCAAACTGTGTTTGTGTAAATAAGAACTGCCATTTAATGAACACTTGCTATGAACCAGATACTGTGCTAGAACGGGGTGTAGGTACTCCAGGGGAAAGGCCTCTCCAGCAGATTAGCTTGTTCACATGATAGTAGAGTCCCAAAAGGGCAATAGTGGAAGTTCGAAAGCTTTTTGCAGCTTAGGCTGGGACTGAGTAAATAACAACAGTAACACGACAGCAATGGTAATAGTAATAATGAAAACAGCTCTTCTAAAAAATTTGAGGAAAGTCTCTTGTCTATGGAATATAAAAAATATTTACCATTAAAGATCATTTTAAAATTTGTTGTGAGTGTTTGTTTCTATCAGGCATGTACACTTGGAATGTGTTTTTTGTAATGTATTTTACCACCTAAAAGTAGGAAATATATATCCAGGTTTAGGTGTTAGGCAAGTTTTTCACTTCTGGTTTATGTTTATCTTGACTGTTACTGCATTAGCCACACTATTTAACACGGGGATTAAAAAAAACTGCTGTGCATGTTCTCACTTAGAAGTGGGAGCTGAACAATTAGAACACATGGACACAGGGAGGGGAATAACACACACACACTGGGGTCTGTCGTGGGGGAGCGGGCTGGGAAGAACATTAGGGAAAAGAGCTAGTGCATGATGGGCTTAATAACTAGGTGATGGGTGGATAGGTGCAGCAAACCACCGTGCCACATTATTACCTATGTAACAAACCTGTCCAGGGTCCTGCACAAGTACCCTGGCACCTAAAACAAACAAAAACTGGTGTGATCTCTCTGTAAGACAGGATTTTAAAAGTGTGTCTACATTTTTGAGTTTTCTTTCAAGGTGCCAAGAAGAGGCTGACCACATTGTTTGAAGAATGGTTAAGAACTTGAACTTTGGAGTTTGCCGGACTTGCATTCCAGGCTTAGCTCTGGCACTGTAAGCTCTGTGGCCACACAACTTCGCTGAACCAACCTGCTTAGCAGTAAAAATAAGAATAATCACATTTCCATTGAAAGGTGCTATAAAGATTAAATGAAAGTGTTTTTCTAAAGCTCTAAATATATAGTGGGGACCCTTCTCAGGTAATCAGAAAGTTGTAGTTGCAGTTATTGTTACTGTTACTAATATTGCAAATGCTCTGAAAACATGCCACCATGGCTACGTCTTGTAGATGGTGACTTAAGCTCACCTTCCCCAGTGGGAAAATAAATGATTTATTTCCCTTTAACAGCTGTCACTCTGTTGATCCAGCCCTGCAAAGCTTACAGCATGGGGCTTATGAATCATGAATCAACACAAATGTCACCAAGCTAAAAGAGAGTTAGCAGAAGTAGCCTGTGTTAAGATTAGATTTCTAATTTAATGTGCAGTTTCTAAAAACCAAGTAGCATGTAACTGGTCTTATCTTTGCTGAGATAAGATTGCTGGATAGTTACTTTAATAATTGGGGGAGGATAATTCTTGCAACTTCCAATTAGTATCGACTTGACCACTGCTTTAATCTTGGATGAAACCTCTTTGTGTTGGTCTGATTTCCTCGCTATGGTGTGTATAGTCTAGTTTAAAACTAGGCTCTGTTATGTACTACGTCCATCCTGGAAAGTTCATTGGACAAGAAACACCTTCTTCCATCCAGCCCTTGCATTCCTTCCCCTTGTTCTTCTTTGTTACTTCACACCACATTCTTCCTTCAGCTAGTCCAAGCTAGGCCTGTATAAATAAGAACTGCAGTTTAATGAACACTTGCGGTGAGCCAGACATAGTGTTGGAGGTGGTATAGGTACTCCAGGAGGAAGGCGTCTCCAGCCAGTTAGCTCAGGTGTGTTTGTATGGTGCCAGTGCCCCAAGACGACAATATTGAAAAATGCCAGGCTTCTTGAGGTTTAGACTTGAGAGTCTCCCAGTGTCATTTCTACTACATTCTTTTGGTTAAAGCAAGTTACCTAACTAAACCTAGAATCAATGAGAGAGGGGACTGTTCAACAGGGTGCATTTAGGGAGAGAATTGTGGCTTTGTTACAAAGAATCTACCAGAGACGTAGAGACGGCAGCTGTCTATTCCCCATTTGACTTCATCATTTATGAGCAGACATTTGTCGAACACATATTGGGTAGCAAAACATCTGTAATACTAGCTTTTAATTTTTTAAAAAACTTTTATTTCCAGAAAGCTTAGCTTTATCTACAAGTACAGTTGGCCCTTGAACAATGTGTAGATTAGGGGGTGCTGACCCTGTGTAAAGCTGAAAATCCATGTATAATTTTTGACTCCCTGAAAATGTAGCAATGAATAGCCTGTTGTTCACTGGAAGCGTTGCTGATGACATAAACAGTCAACTAACACATATTTGTTTGTTCTCTATATTATATGCTGTAGTCTTACAATAAAGCAAGCTGAGCCCGGTGCTGTGGTTCACATGTGTAATTCCAGCAATTTAAGAGGCCGAGGCGGGCAGATCACTTGAGGCCAGTTGTTCAAGACCAGCCTGGCTAACATGGTGAAACCCCATCTCTACTAAGAATACAAAAACTATTTTGGGTGTGGGTGGTGCGCACCTGTAATTCCAGTTACTCAGGAGGCTGAGGCAGGAGAATTGCTTGAACCAGAGGCTACTTGAGCCGAGATCAAGCCACTGCACTCCAGCTCTGGGCAACAGAGCGAGACTCTGTCAAATAAATAAATAAACAAATAAATAAAGCTAGAGAAAAGAAAATGTTATGAAGAAAATCATAAGGAAGAGAAAATATATTTACCATTCATTAAGTGCTAGTGGATCATCATGAAGGTCTTCTTCCTCATCGTCTTCGTGTTGAGTAGGGTTGAGGAGGAGGAAGATGAGGGGTTAGTCTTGCTGTCTTGGGGGTGACAGACTTGGAAGTAAATCCTCATGTAAGTGGAAATGAGCAGTTCAAACCTGTGTTGTTCAAGGGCCAACTATAGTTGATTAACTCATATCTCTAAAGTTAATTTTCAAACAGATGTGATAGCTGAATGAGAACTTTTAAGACAGTGCTGGACAGTCGCCTTATTGGAACTGGAGTGGCCTTTAGACTTTTGGTGTCCAGTTTCTTCTCACCTCCTCTTTCTCTTCAGTTGTGGCAACTGAAACCAAGAGAGACTTCAATCCCATGTCCAAGGTCAGGCAGATACTTAGTGGGAGAGTGAGGACTCCAGCCCATTTATGCAGCTCCACTGTGTAGCTGGAAGATTTGGGACAAGTACTTTATTTAAAAATGCTCACCCACTAAATGTTATATTCCTAGCTTTTCCCAGTAGACAAATGTACTTGAACTTTTAAAAGCTCGTTTGTGGTCGTGCTTGGTTTGGAATGTGAATGACTAAAACTACCTTTAGCAGTTTCCCAAAGTGTAAGTTCAAATGTACAGAGAATTTTTTTTCCTGAATGCCCAACACCATATGCAGTTTTACAACACATACCAGATTCTTAGATTCATTCGGTGAAGGAAGTCTCTGAATTAAAACCTTTAAATATTTCTGGTTTGCAACCAAAGGAAAAAGAAGAAAATTGGCAACTTTTTTGGATGCAACTTTGTGAAATCATGGTGTTCCTGGTTTTTCTGGTCTGGTTTTTGTTGTTGTTGTTTTGTTTTGTTTTGCCACAGTTTAGTTCCTCACCTGATCTTTCCTTGTATCCACTTCAGAGTCTCTGAAATGTTATCTGTTTGTTGGTTCCTGGGGAATTGGGAACCTTTTCAAAGACTCCATCTAGAGACATATTTAAAAGTGTACAAGAAGACATTTATGCGGCCAATAAACATATGAAAAAAAGCTCATCATCACTGGCCATTAGAGAAATGCACATCAAAACCACAATGAGATACCATCTCACGCCAGTTAGAATGGTGATCATTAAAAAGTCAGGAAAGGCCAGGGGCAGTGACGCATGCCTGTAATCCTAGCGCTTTGGGAGGCTGAGGTGGGTGGATCACCTGAGGTCAGGAGTTCAAGACCAGCCTGGCCAACATAGTGAAACCCCATCTCTACTAAAAATACAAAAATTAGCTAGGTGTGGTGGCGGGCACCTGTAATCCCAGCTACTCGGGAGGCTGAGGCAGGAGAATCACTTGAACCTGGGAGGCAGAGGTTGCAGTGAGCCGAGATCATGCCACTGCACTCCAGCCTGGGGACAGAGCGGGACTCCATCTCAAAAAAAAAAGGTCAGGAAGGCCGGGCGCGGTGGCTCAAGCCTGTAATCCCAGCACTTTGGGAGGCCGAGACGGGCGGATCGCGAGGTCAGGAGATCGAGACCATCCTGGCTAACACGGTGAAACCCCGTCTCTACTAAAAATACAAAAAAACTAGCCGGGCGAGACAGCGGGCGCCTGTAGTCCCAGCTACTCGGGAGGCTGAGGCAGGAGAATGGCGTAAACCCGGGAGGCGGAGCTTGCAGTGAGCTGAGATCCGGCCACTGCACTCCAGTCCGGGCGACAGAGCGAGACTCCGCCTCAAAAAAAAAAAAAAAAAAAAAAAAAAGGTCAGGAAACAACAGATGCTGAAGAGGATGTGGAGAAATACGAACACTTTTACACTGTTGGGAGTGTAAATTAGTTCAACCATTGTGGAAAACAATGTGGCGATTCTTCAAGGATCTGAAACCAGAAATACCATTTTACTCAGTAATCCCATTACTGGGTATAATCCCAAAGGATTATAAATTATTCTACTATAAAGACACATGCACACGTATGCTTATTGCAGCACTATTCACAATAGCAAAGACTTGGAACCAACCCAAATGCCCATCAATGATAGACTGGATAAAGAAAATATGGCACATATACACCATGGAATACTATGCAGCTATAAAAAAGGATGAGTTCATGTCGTTTGCAGGGACGTGGATGAAGCTGGAAACCATCATTCTGATCAAACTAACACAGGAACAGAAAACCAAACACCGCAAGTTCTTACTCATAAGTGGGAGCTGAACATTGAGAACACATGGACAAAGGGAGGGGAACATCACACATCAGGGCCTGTCGAGGGGTGGGGGGCTAGGGGAGGGATAGCATTAGGAGAAATACCTAATGTAGATGATGGGTTGATGAGCGCAGCAAACCACCATGGCACATGTATACCTATGTAACACACCTGCACGTTCTGCACATGTATGTCAGAACTTAAAATATTAAAAAAAAAACAAAAACAAAAAAGTGTGTAGCAGCTTGGCACAGTGGCTTATGCCTGTAATCCCAGCACTTTGGGAGGCTGAGGTGGATGGATCACCGAAGGTCAGGAGACCAGCCTGGCCAACAGTGAAACCCCATCTCTACTAAAATACAAAAATTAGCTGAGTGTGCTGCCACATGTCTGTCATACCAGCTACTCGGGCATCTGAGGCAGGGGAATCGCTTGAACCTGGGAAGTTGAATTTGCAGTGAGCTGAGATTGCACCATTGCATTCCAGCCTGGGCCACAGAGCGAGACTCTGTCTCAATAAGTAAGTAAGCAAGCAGGTAAGTAAGTAAGTAAGTAAGTAAGTAAATAAATAAATAAATAAAGTGTAGCTCTGGTCTTACTAAGTGTGTGATATTTGTCTTCATGAAATAATAATACTGTAAGATCTGAGAAGTTAATACTTAAAGTAAAACCTACAGCAAAACAATCTGCTGAATTTGTCTGGGATCTCACAGGAGAGTCTAGTTGTAAAGCGAAAACAAGGACGTGTAGCTAATATCGCAGCAGTGTTTGTAAGAGGATTTTTAGTTTGTCATGCTTAAACAGACCCCTCAGCAGTCTCACAGAGAACTAAAGCAATTCATTTTCAAGACTAACAAGAGCACAGCATCTGCATGCATGTGGCAGGCATGTCAGTGAATGTTGTGAAGTTGGCGGTCCCATCAGTTGTCGTGGTTCACGTCTGTCCAGACTGTGATTGTGTGACTTGCAGTTGGCACTTCAGCAAAACTTAGGAAAATGCCTCACTCACTTTGTGGGAGGTGGAAAAATAAGTAGCTGCTTTCAGTGAACACTGAAAGCCTTGTTAAAGTGTATACCTTTCATACAGAAACTCCTGGATGAATGGCAGTGGAAAATACGGGTTTGTGATAACTTTGAATGATGTGTGATTGCCTTGATTAGCACTATAGTTACTAAGCAGATATGCACTTCTTTGTTTTAAAAGAGAATTTGATTTTTTTTTTTTTTACTGTAACTGCCAGTTGCTTAATTTCTACCACTTTGTCAATTTTTTTAAAAAATGAATTTCCACCTAATTTGTGCTTGTCAGTGATGACAGGTTTTAAAAGTAACTCAAGTTAAAAAAAAAAAATCTCCAGAAACCATCATCTGTCAAAAAGTTCACATTTAATGTTTTCTTTCAGGTAGAAATGAGACATTTTCTCCTTCTGCTTTCCAGATTTGCACCCTTAATGTTCCAGAAAACTGGGCATCCATATTATTTTGAGTTTAGGAATTTATAGTGACCTAGTCATAGTTATGAGGTGTTTGAGGGAAATGAAGGGAAGGATGAGGAACAAAAGACACGTTAAGCAGAATAAATTATATAGTCTTGGTTTTGGCAACTAGTCTAGCATGCAGTTTCCTTGCTTTCTTCAATCCACATACAGAACAACCCTGTCTAAAACAGTGATCCAATTAGGCCAATTTCCTGTTTAAAAGCTTTCTGGACCCTCCCTTTTCCTGCTGGCAAAACCCCAGGCTTTGAGACATAGTTCTTTCTAAACTGACCCTAATTATTCTTCCCAGGTCATCTTTACTGCCACTACTGTTCCTCGTGAATATTTCACATCTCTGGGCTGTTAACATATGATTCCTTCCGCTTTGAATGGCCTGAAAATCCCCTCCTTTTCACAAGCTGGTGATATTCTTTTCAGTCATGTAGACTTAGACCAAATCCTCTCACTTTGTGGAGTCTTGGAATAGTGTCCATGTAAGACTGGACTGGTTAGTTTCTTCTCTGCTTCCCGAGTCCTTGAGTTTTCTTTGTGTATAGCATGAAGCGCACAGCATTGGGAAGTCTGTGTCTGCAAGCCCGTCACCTTCGCTAGGATACAACTTTTTCATCTTTGGAGCTCTAGGCTAACCGGGGATTGAAACTTACTTGGCCTATACCTAAACATCTCTTGAGCAAGTCAGTGAGCTGTCCATGTAGTTTAGCAGACATTCTGATGGTTGTTTCATGGAGTTTGTGTCAATGGGGAAGGACTGCTGAGAGGCAGAAACCGTAATGACCAGGAAGCTGGAAGTCATGGAACATACGTCCATATTTCTTCAGTTAATTTTTAGAAATGAGCGAATGTCACCTGACAATTGGTGTCTCTTGTTTTTTTTTGTTTTTTTTTAATGAAGCTCTACCGTTGCAAGCCATTTTCTCTCTGTAAGTTACCTGTGGAATTTCTTTCGTTATCAAGATAGTAATACTTTGGAGTTTTGAATTTTTAAGAGATTCAGTCAAAGCATTTTGTCATTTTATCCAGTTGCTCCGCTTCTTAATCTGTAAAATGGAGATGGTGTCTTTGCTATTAATTTTTCCTAAGGCAGCCAGAATCCAAATACTCTTTGATCTACAAATCTTTTGCCAAGATGAATAACTGTTTACTGAACATTTTACTAGAAGTCAGCCTGTTGCTCTTAAAATCTTGGAATGTTATTGATTGGCCAACTAAACGTATTCATATTTTGCTTAGCATGCCCCCTTTCAGATGACTTGCTGCAGAATAATGAGGTGCAAGCTGAACAAAGTACTTTTCAAATTACCGAAGGACCTCACCAGTTTTACCACTTACCTCCAGATGTCTGGAGGCCATCATGCGAGAATTTACCTTTTTATGTTTGGACATTTTTGTAAAAAGCTTGTGGTGTTGAATCAGTGGGTTATGAAATGGTGTTAGGAATGTAACAAGCCATCCCATGATTCTACAGAGATAGACAATTTTATGAGCACATTTTCTATTGAATGTGTTTGCTGGTTGTACTTGAACCAAACCAAACACAGTCTCCAAATCGTAACACATACCAACCTCTCAGCTTGGAGACTCTTGATTTACAAATGTCTCTCTGTGACTGAAATGGCTGCCTAGGGAATCCCCTTCCCTATTTTGGTTGAATGTGTTTTTAATTTTGCATGAGCTGTCTTTGTGGATAATAATAAAATGATAACAGTAATTTCAGCCTTTATTGAATGGGTGTGCCAGCCACCGAGCCAAGTGTTTTGTGTGCAGTGTTTAGTTCACTTCACTATGGTGCCCTAATAAGAATGGATTTTAGATGAGAAAACCAGTACAGGGAGAAGGGAAGTAATTTAGCCCCAAGTGCCTCAGCCACAGTTTGCAGAAACAAACTTTTCGTGGAGTTTTTGTCTCTGTGATGCTTCCTCATTTCAGTCTCAGGCATTTTGCCTGCAAATCACTTTCACTTGAGAACATCCATTGTGTAGCCATTTCTGTTTTTGGTTTCACCTTCTCATGATGTAAAGAAAGGGAAAGTGATACCAGGCAGTGTCTTTTTACTAATAAAAGGCAGATAAGTCTTCCTCAAATTGCTCTTCTTGGTGAAGAATAATGGTTGTGCTCCAAAGGCTTTGGCGATGTGATTTTTACATGAAGCAGCTGAGCCAGGTGGTGTTCCAGCTTGTTCCTGGACATGTTGATACAGCCCTAATTGCTTAAGATATGTGCCTCTTCTTAATCATCTCTCCTTTAACTGGAGAGCTGTGCTACATTATGACCTGGGCATTAAAAGCAACCCCAAATGTAAATTGCCCTTACCAGCAAGTCACCAGCTGAGGAAATGCAGACATCACAGGAAGAGAACCTCGTCGATCTCCAAGGCACCTGGGGATTGGCTTCCTGAGAATGTACAAGTTGGTGGTTGCCATCTTAGTTGTTTTCAGGGCCCAGGTAGATGTTATGAGTGGAATGCCGAGTGGCAACTGAGATGGTTGTCACGCAAGAAAGTGGGGCCAGGGGACTAGACCTGCGGGTCTTTCAGAAGTTGGAAATGTGGAATTTTAGGGAAAATCTCCCAATTTCCAAAAATTGGGATCAGTTCCAACATTCGAAAAAGTCGGAGGTCCAAATCAAACATGCCTATGGGCCAGAATCAGCTTGCAGGAACCCAGTTTGTGACCACTGGCTTAAGACATGTTGATAAATGGATCTATTGGTCCTTGACTAAAGGGAATCTAGGAAAGATTTGTTTTATTTTTGAGGGTAAGAACATAACACACAAGAAAGAAGTCACTAAGTCATTTTTACCTGAGAGTTGTTTATTTGTCTTGTGAAATACTCAAACCTTAGCACTCATTGAACACTTTTCATATGGTAGCAAGCGATTGTGATGATGGTGTTATTTTTAGAGATCTTCAGAGGTTCGGTGTGGTTCTAAGTGTGTGTATATGGGTCCTATGTGTGGCAGTATAGAAACGTGTTCTTTGATGAACAGTTTTTGCATCTCTGTTCACCTGCATGGAATTGCAAGTTGTTTCATAAATGGATCACTAGTATACACAGAGGCTAGGCATTGAGGTCTTTTCTCTGTATTATCCTATTTATCAACCAGCTGTCAGTCAAAGAAACACAAACATGGTGAGTATTATGGGATTAAGGGATTTATTATAGAAATTGGTCCTTCCTCAAATAGTAGAGGAGCTGGCGGATGTAGAGGTCTTGAAGGAAAGTGAGAGGATTAGAGAAAGTTTCACCAGAAGTTCTTGTGTAGGGCTGGGCAGGTCAGAACTGCAGGATGCTGATGAGGGACCATAGGGAGCAGATGCTTCTAAAAGCTGCTGCTGCCTCTGTGTCTGTGGAGTTCTAAATCCTGTGGTCTGCAGCTGGATATCTGATGCTGGGTGGAGCCCTTGCTGTTCAACAGGGCCACTTGTTAGGAAGAAACAGGGATGAGAGCAGAAGAAAGCAAAGACAAGTTCGACCTGATTGGGCACTTCCATTGTCCATCAACTTTATGAGAGTGAAGGCCTGTTTTCACTTTCAGTTTCCAAGTCTCATTAAGCTCCTCACATGGCTAGCTGTACCCCTGGACCGCAGTGGGAAGGTTTTCCGTGAAATGAGAGTTCCTGGCTTACCAAGTTGACAGTTGTATGATTCAGTGTACTCTACGAATAAGGACAACATCCTTAGGACTATACTGCCGTGAGCTGCTGTCTACTCTCCCCTGTTGCCCTAAAAGGCTTCTACCTGCTCTGAAACACAGCGTTGAAATAACAAGAGTTGGAACCCCTGCCTTGGCCAGGCCAAAGTAGGTATATTTCTGTTTAGGATCCTCCCAGCATAGTACCAGCCATTTACATGCACATTAGATTAATGATTTTATCGGATCTTTCTTCGTGGAAAAGTTTGGTCAGGTGGGTTAGAGGAAAGGGAGATACTCAAGACCATCATACAGAGAAGCAGAAGGGGAGAACAAGAGAAATTTTGGAGGTTGGATTGAGGGAAGCTGAACTCAATTTTAACTTGGGTCTAGTCCATGTAAATCCTCTACTTTTAATTTTGTCTGCCTGCCTGTCTACCAATCAATCAATCAGTCCATTCATTCGTTAATCAGTTATGTATATCAATATCTATTGATATTTTTCTGAAGATCTATACCTATCATAGCTATCCAGGTTATATTATATTTATCAATCTATTTAATCTATATCATGTTATAACATATACATGAAAAATTTTTGAATGGACAATTTTATGGAAAAAGTATTCTATATAAGGTGGATTAGTAATCCTCCTTTGAAAAAAAGTTCTAGTTCTCAATTGTGAAAGATATGTGTAAGCTTTCTAACAAAATGAACTCCAGACAGTCTTGATGTCTGCCTCTTTTTAATCATTTAGTGAAATAATTGGTTTTCTCTCATATGAGGAGGTGTCAGGATAAGTAGAAATCCTGCTACTTAACTCGTCTGTCTATACTTGACTACAGAGTTATTAAATGAGTTCAGTCTTTGCAGTAAAAGGAATGTTATTTGTAATTTTGCTGTCTTTGGCCAAAATGTTGAGTGACTTTTAAGTGATACTTCAACTTTTTATTGAGATATTGGCTACTTCTACTTCTTGCTGGTAGTTGGCTACCACATATAAAAGTATATTATTTTCCTTTTTTCTTTTCTTTCTTTTTTTTTTTTTTTTTGAGACAGAGTCTGCCTCTGTCGCCCATGATTGGAGTGCAGTGGTGCGATGTTGGTTCACTGCAACCTCTGCCTCCCAGGTTCAGCGATTCTCTTGCCTCAGCCTCCTGAGTAGCTGGGATTATAGGCAAACACCACCATCCCGGGTAATTTTTGTATTTTTAGTAGAGTTGACATTTCTCATATTGGCCAGGATGGTCTCAATCTCCTGACCTCATGATCCGCCCGCCTTGGCCTCCGAAAGTGCTGGGATTACAGGCATGAGCCACTGCGCCCACCCAAGTATATTACTTTCAAACCTTCGAAAATATATTCAGAACTCCTAAGGCACAGAAACAGTTTTTTCCTGCTGCTAAAACTAAACTCTTTCTTCACCTACTCCTAATTTGTTAGCTGTATTTTAGTAAGTTTTCTTGCCATAAAAATGACCAAATACTTCCCTCCTTAGGTTGTATGTGTGTGTTGGTATTGTGTTTGTGTGTGGGTGGGGAAGTTATTGATGTAGAAGTGTTGGAGGTACATTTGTCATTGGAATATTCTCCTGAGCCACTAAAATATCAAAGTAGCGACAGTGGTTTGCTGTGGTGCAGATCACTTTTTTTTTTTCTTTCTCTTTTTAATTTTTTTTGAGATGGAGTCAACTGTGTTGCCAGGCTGGACTGCAGTGGTGCAATCTCAGCACACGGCAACCTCTGCCTCCCGGGTTCAAGCTATTCTCCTCATTAGCCTTCCGAGTAGCTGAAACTACAGGTGCCCGCCACCGTGCCTGGCTAATTTTTTATTTTTAGTAGAGATGGGGTTTCACCATGTTGGCCATGATGGTCTCGATCTTCTGACCTCGTGATCCACCTTCCTCAGCCTCCCAAAGTGCTGGGATTACAGGCGTGAGCCACCACGCCCGGCCTCACTTTAGATTTTTTTAAAGAGACCAGACATTTTTTGAACCCCTCAATATGCTAGGCACTGATCAGACTGCTTAACAATCCTGGCTACTTAGTGGGAATACTGCCTTTTCTTTTTTCTTTTTCTTTTTTTTTTAAAAATTAAGACGGAGTTTCGTTCTTGTTGCCTAGGCTGGAGTGCCATGGCGTGATCTTGGCTCACTGTAACCTCTGCCTCCCTCCCGGGTTCAGGTGGTTCTCCTGCCTTAGCCTCCTGAGTCACTGGGATTACAGGCACCCGCCACCACGCCCAGCTAATTTTTTATATTTTTAGTAGAGTCGGGGTTTCACCGTACTGACCAGGCTGGTCTTGAACTCCTGACCTCAGGTGATCCACCCACCTTGGCCTCCCAGAGTGTTGGGATTACAGGTGTGAGTCACTGCGCCTGGCCAGGATTGCCTTTTCAAGGCTCTTAGGAGAGTTGTCATGGCCCAGGTGTAGAACGTAAAAATGGAAGTTGAACATTCACGAATTAACCAATCACATTCATCAATTCAGAACGTAACTATTCAGCATCTATTATGTGATGGGGGTTAGGAAAGGCTGTTTAGAGAGAGCAGTGATGTGGCGTGGAGGAGGAGAGCAGTCCTGTCCTTCGTGTCTGCGTTCACCTATGATCATCATAAAGAAGAGCATCCTGGAGGATGTTCCTGTCCTGCATCCCAGGGCCTATTTTTGGGAAACCAAGTCACGCTTCCATGGCTTTTTGGTAATGGCATAGTTGGCTGTGAGGAGTTGTTCTCCTAAGTCTGACTGAGTCATCATCCTGTGCTCTTAAGCTATGCTTGCCAAGCCCACCAGGCACTTCATTCCCAGCTGCGGTTGGAAAGATACATAAAGTTATCCTCCAGACTCTCTTCTCTGGTAGAACTCCTTGACGATTTGCCTTGTCAAAGGGTTCTTCTGATTATGTGTGTGTCTGGTTATCACACCTGCCATCTTTTTGTGGGAAGCTTACTGTCGAGGCCAGACCACCCCCTAGCACTAGACTCCTTCCTAGCCTTCCTCATGAATGATCACCCAGGCTCGAATTACAGACCTGTCTTTCCTTCACCCAGGGCCAATTACTTCCCTTTCCAACGATCCCTTTTCAGACTTGCCCACATATGTGAAAATACAAAGGATAGATCTTGGAGGCCTGATAGATAGTGAGTGGTAAGATGGTACGTAAGCCGGTATAGAGGGGATATTTATCACAGGCTTCCTGGAAGCTAGTTGGGTTTCACTGAGTCCATTCATTTCCTTCTCCCTGATGAATGAGTAATCAGATGATTCACAGGGAGCTACTAGTTAGAAGACCACAGCGTGTTCTCACTAGTGCTGTCCTGTTACACCCAGGGGAAAAGTTATATTGGTGTGTTTTTAGGCACCATGTGTCAATTCTTCTAAGATTTATATATATTTTTGTTTTTCTGAAGGGGGCAGGGTTTTAAAAAGGTTTGAGAAGCATTGTGTTAGACCAAGTTTGTCCAACCTGAGGCCCGTGGGCCACCTGTGGCACTGGATGGCTTTGAATGCAACCCAACACAAATTTGTAAGCTTTTAAAAAACATTATGATATTTTTTGTGACATTTTTTTTTCCTAGCTCTTCAGCTATCACTAGTGTTAGTGTATTTTATGTGTAGCCCAAGGCAGTTCTTCCAATGTGGCCCAGGGAAGCCAAAAGATTGGACACCCCTGTGTTAGACCATCATTTGTTTGCTATATGATTTCATAGTGGTAGAATGGTCACTTAAGGTAAAATCTGAATAGATAAATTTGGCAGAAATCATAGGAATTTCTATTTGAAGGCATAATGAGGGTTAATCATTTTTCATAATAGATGTTAAGATAATCACAGCCCATATTTATTAATTACTCGCCACACATTGGTTCAGGGTTAAGATTTTGCGAGAATAATCATCATCATTTAATCTTCCCAACAGCCCTGTGAAGGAGGCTCTATTATATTGATTTTATACATAAAGAAATTGAAAGTAGACTAAGTTATTATGAAGGGATGGGTCCAAATGACAAGACCAGCCATCTGTCCTGGAAAACCATGCTCTGGTAGGCATTCAACAAGAGAACAAGGTTTTGTTTCTCATCTCCATTTCTGTACACTGGAAAAACAGTTCAAAATTTAATACAGTTGTATGATCTGGCAAAATTCTTCTTGAGATAGAGGTGGATTTTAAAGAGAATGGTGATTTGTCCACATGTGTTCACAGCAGCTTTATTTACAGTAGCCACAAACCGGAAACAACGCAGACGTCTGTCAGGTGAATGGATGAGTAGACTGTGGTATATCCATACAGGAATAATATTCAGCAATAAAAGAGGACAAACTATTGATACATGCTGACATGGATGATCCCAAAATATGCTGAGTGAAGAAGCCAGAGAAGAAAGAATGTATATGTTATAGGATGCCATTTATACAAACTTCTAGGAGATGCAAATTAATGTGCAATGACAGGAGACAGATTAGTGGTTGCAGTACAATGGTTGGAGTGGGTGGTAAGGATAAGAGAGTGCAAAAACTTTAAAGGGTGATGGGTATTTTATTAACTTAATATTGGAAGTGGATGCATGAGTGCATATGCATGTGAAACTTACCAAATATACAGTTTATCAATGTGCAATTTATCGCATATCAATTATAGCTCCATAAAGCTGTGTGTGTGTGGTGTGTGTGTGTGTGTATATATATACATACATACATACATACATACATACATATATATGCAGTAAGGGAAGGCAAGGAGAATGACCCGTTAATGTGTTGGTGTAATAAAAGAGAAATTGTACAATGGGAGGATCACTCTCAGAGCAGCCTCGGAACCCCAGAGAGGTTATTATTGTTTTGATCAGTCAGTCAACAGGTATTTATTGAGATTCTTCCAGGTACTTTGAGAGAATGAGAGATGTATGTGAGCTTGACTGTGCCTGGTAGTGTGACCCGTTTGGAAAGAACTGGGCTCTGGAGTTAGTCTGATGTGGATTTCAATCCTGGTTCTCTCATTCCTTGGGTTAAAGCTTTTGAACTCCTTTACCTTCTCTTAGCTTCTCTTTAGTCCTAGGGAAAAATGGAGGTGGCAGTATCTTTATTTTAGGGTCATTTGAAGGATTAGCAATAACATGTATGAAATGTTGGGCCACAGTGTGGGGCACATGGTAGAAATACAGTGACAGCGATTATTATTGTCACTTTAATTGCAAAACTGGAAGTTCAGATTCCAGGAGGAGGATGTAGTTGCTGTGGGCTGGCCTTCTCAGGCAAAACTTCACTTGAAATAGGCTTGGAAGACTACACAGGAGTTCCATGAAGTGGGATGGTCTGACTCAAAGTGCAGAAATGGGACTACATAAATCTGTTAGGTTTCTTGGGGGAAGCAGGGGAGATCAGGTAGGGGAAGGGGAAGAAATCCTGCTACTAGGAGAGGTGGCTTCCTAGCTAGTTTGGGGCACAAATAACCAACCATTGCTATGGGGAAAATGGCAGAAATGAGAAAAGCAATGGAAGGGGGAAGACCTGTGTCATGAAAATACTTATCTGACTGTTCAGCATTATTGATACTGTGATCTGGGTGATTCTGTGTCACGGGGACTTGCCTTGTACATTATAGGATGTTTAGCAGTATCCCTGGCCTCTACCCACTGGATGCCAGTAGGTAGTATTCTTTACCCCCATATACATGACAATCAAAAATATCTCCTGACTGCCAGATGTGCCTTGTGGGGGTCACTGAAGACCACTGCTTTAGTGATTAGACTAAGTATCAGTGAAGATGAGATTTTCATTTCAGTGTTGGAAGGGAGAAAGGAGTGGAGTTCATTTAAAATAATGGAATGAACTGCTCTCATTATAGAGGTTTAGCAGAAGTAACATGGTTCAGTGCGTTGACAGCAAGGCCACTTATAAGCTATATGGTCTTTGGCAAATGACCTGTTGTATTTCAGCCCCCTTATGTGTAAAATGGGGGCAATAATCGCACCTACCTTAAATCAGTAAGTTAATTGTAACGGGAGCCATTGATTATTTACTTAAAGAAAACAGCATTACTCTTCCTTTATTGGAAAGACTTTGAAGAAAAGGGGATCTTCCTGTCTCTAGCTCTCTTGAGTTAATTTTTAAAGGGCCCATCTTTTGAAAAGACCTGTTTCAGACATGAGGCTATCGAAGGATCAATGTGGAAAATATACTTTGTCCCTGAGTTGATTCTTTCTCTCTGGGCCTACTGAAAGATCTTTAAATTATAATGTACAAGTGAAGTCTCCTTGAACAGAGCAGAAGAAAAGGATATCAAGGGCATGAAGTGGCTGTTACTGAAGGGAGTGGTGGGGTACTGTGAAGGAACTCCTGAGAGTGACATTGGCCGAAGGGTCATCTCCCTCGTCTTGGCACTGAATGACCACCACAGACCACAAAAGGACTTAGAACCGACCTCCGTTTCAATGCGACTTTTCGGTGACACTTGAGACCTTGTGTATAGCTAGATTGTGACCATTCTCCAACCCAAGCTTTCTGCTGCTTTTACAACAGACTATTTTAGAAGCTGCTTAGGAGATGCTACCAGGGATGTGAAGGCTTCAACAAATTAGGATTTCCTCCCCACCACTCTGATGATGGTGAGACCAGCATGGAGACTGGCAGAGTGATGGATGCATTGGCTTATCAAGGTCATGAGTGGCAGCTGGCTGCATTGTGTCCCCAGTTTCAATAAGGATCCCCCAACACTGCAACAGTCTAGCATTGTCTCCTAAATTCCTCAGATTCCAAGCACACAAAGGAGGTGTCCTGGAGCCATGTACCGGGGGAAGGCAGATTATTTGTAAGCTCTTGTGTTGTCTTCACTGCAGACAGATGGGCCTCCTCTATCCTAAACAGAGGCTATTTAATAATGTTTGCTTCTTCTCATTAACTTTCCTTACTCACCTGATTGAATGAACCTACGGTGCTTTGGAACATCACTGGAAATGTTTCAAAACAAAGCAAGAATCATTTGGACTAGTACTTGTTTTGGAGAGTTGGCTATTAAATGGCATTTAAAGTTTTTCATTTGTTTGTTTTTTCCCCTCTTAAATTTGGAGCTTCTTCTATGGCCTTGCACATATCACTATGTGACTATAATGCCCACATTAGCCCAGTTGTCTTACAAGTATGTAAAATCCTTCCAGCAGTTCAGGTTCATTTGGCATTCTTGTTAAATGTACTGGGGTTAGGACTGGAATGAGAAAAATGATAGAAATACAAGTAGCCATAAAACAAAACTAGAATAGAATAACAGACACTGAAATAAAAACAAAATGTTCATCCATATTTTGACATCCAGGCCTATTCATTGAAATAAAAGAGTACAGAGATTTTAAAAATCCAACTAGAAGTATTATGAGGAAATGTTTTAGGAATTTTTTGACAGTCTTTCCTAAATATTTCAAGTTGATTGACAAAAGAAAAAAATCTATCATATTGCCTATTGGGCAATGTTTTGTGGTGCCTTCACCTCTGAGTTCTAGGAGGTTGTTTGAATCATGTTTGCCTACAGCTCCCCCTTCCCATTTATTAAAGATTGGAAAATGCTAAGGTTTAGTTGACATGATGACCTTAATGTAAAAGGCCATGAAGAGGGCAAAGACTCCCAGCTTCTAAGTCTAGTTCATCTGTTACCCTCAAAGCTGTCTTTGACACTTATAAACACTCCCACACCCTTGCCTACTTTTACTTTTTAGGAAGCATGCCGTTTGGTAACCCCCTTTCCAAAGGCCAGTAGCGAGGCCACGCCTGACTTCAAAATGAGATTATGCTTTATGCTAGGGATGTGTAGCAGAAAACAGTAGGCCAGCCAGGTGGTGAAATAAAGCCAGAAGAGCCAGTATATTTTCAGGAGCAATTTAGTGCATGCTTGATCTTACTGATATTGTTAGTATAGAGTTAATAGCTGACTGGGTTTACCTGAAGCAACTGGCCAGCCAGCACTCTGTGTTTGGAAACGATCAAGGGAGAAAACACATTGAGTAGTTGGTAAGTTAACTCTGTACTTCTTCCATACTCTAAAATTAGTAAATCAGCCTGTCATTGACAGCTTGGAAAGATGTTCCTGTGTCTCAGAGATCCCTGGCCAGGGTTGCCAGGACCTTCTCTTTACTTTGTGTTTTCCCTGGCCCATCAATTCTTCTTCAACTTTTGTGATTTTTTTTTTAACTGGCTTTCTTCAGTTTTTGTTTAACTGAAAGGCACAGGATGCAAACTGAATTTATAGGATGTTTTATAGAGAGAATAAAAGGATAAATTTCAAAATCATATGCTAATACGTAAACTGAATTTACTCAAAACATTCCTTTGTTGTTGTTGTTGTTGTTGTTGTTGTTGTTTTGAGATAAGATCTTGCTCTGTCACCCAGGCTGGTATGCAGTGGCACCATCGTGGCTCACTGCAGCCTCGACCTCTGGGCTCCTGTGATCCAGCCACCTCTCAGCCTCCCGATTAGCTGGGCCTACATGGGCGTGCCACCATGCCCTATCAACTTTTTGTATTTTTGGTAGAGATGGAGTCTTGCCATGTTGGCCTGGCTGGTCTCAAGCTCCTGGGCTCAAGTGATCCACCCACCTCGGCTTCCCAAAGTGCTGGGATTATAGACATGAGCCACTACTCCTGGCCAAAACATCACTGTATTTGTGTGTGTGGATTATACTTTCTCTGCTGATGTTAATAGCAGGGATTCTTTTTTTTCCCCATTCTTTCTGTGAGGTGTGATGGAGAAAACTTATGTCCTATAATGAAGTGAGAATGAGGATTTAAAAAACACTAAATAGCACAGAACACCTCCCTGAATGCCCTCCCCCTGCCCCTCGCCATTTTCCCTTCTAATTCTTAGAGCAATATCATCTTTCTTCTTCTTTAGTTCCCTCTAAGATTAATCAAGATGTTATTTATGGATGTTGTAGACCTGGTGTGGCAAATTAGAGCCTGTGGGCTAAGAATGGCTTTCACATTTTTAAACTGTTAAAAAAATTCAAAAGAAGAATAGTACTCTGTAACATGTGAAAATTATATGAAAATCAAATGTCAGTGTTCATAAATAAAGTTTTATTGGAACCCAGCCACACTCATTCATTTACTTCCTGTCTCTGGCCACTCTCCTGCTACGATGGCAGAACTCAGTACTTGCAAGAGAGATCATATGACTTGTAAAGCCCAAAACGTTTACTCTCTGACTCTCCACAGAAAACTTTGCCAATGCCTGGTGGGAGACAGATCAGAAATGAATAACCATCAGTAATAGAAAGAGCACAGCCTTTAGAATCAGGCAGCACAGAGTCCTTGTTATGTCCTGGTTTCCTCAGAGCTACAACCATTGCACATTATTCTACCTTCGAAGAAGAAGGTGAGGACGAAATGAGATAATGAACGTAAAGCATCTATACGTGTATAGCGTGCTGCCAAATACCTCACAGATATTCAGCCAGTGCTGGTATCTTTCCCTCTCCATGTTACCAATGTTTCAGGTTCACTGTCTTACCTCAGGTCCTCTGTTCACACGCAACTGGAATAAAAAATACCTTTTGCGAGTCTGACAATAGCTGGAGTGACAGAAACTCATGTCGCCCTCTCCACTTTCCTTTATTTAGTGTCTTTTCCTCCATAGGCGGGTGGCGTTTAGCCCTGTGAAATGTCATTTTACCTTAAGGTGAATGCGTATATAGAATTGGTCTTGACCTTGAATAAAAGAAAGACACACCAGGCAATCATCATTTGGGGGAACTTCAGAGAAATTGCTCCGTGAGGGTAACATAGAGCAGTGACTTCTGCTGGAGGGGTTCACAGGTGACATTCTGAGCCCTGTGCAGCCTGTGCCTCCAAGACAGTCAGCGAGGGAGCCCTGGCGGTCATGGGGCTGCCTTCGCCAGCTTCAGAACTGTGGTTTTTCCCCATTAACACACTTCTTGTTAAGCTGATGTGGTTGCTTTCTAAACTGCATCTTCCCTTGGCCAGAAAGAAAGAAAAAGCTTCCCTGCGTGAAGATGAAGGTTTATTGGCAATGTCTTCTTTAGTCTCTTAGCAAGAACAGCAAACAGAGAACTCCCTTCTTTCCGACTTAAGTTACACATATTTTTTTTCTCTTTTTTACTTTCAAAGCTGGCAGCCTCATAAGAGCAGCATTCAGATAGACCGTGCCAGGGATGCGGGGCATCATGAATGGGGCATTTCTTGTCCTCCTGGCCCCCTTTCCCTTTGTGCTGTCTCTTTTCCATGTGTTATTAGCCACCTTGCAAAGTTGGAGCTTTGCCAACAAATTCTGGGTTCTGTGGGTTGCTGTCTGAATCTGCTGCTTATTCAGGAAAATGAGTTAGTTTCTGCTGTTTGTAGAAAAAAACCCAACAAACCCACTTATAGGTTACATTTAGGTTACTAATATATGTGGTAGAAAACCTCAGTAAACTGGAGATTATGCTGATGGTATGTGCTTATTATTACAGTGTGGGTTTTAATGTGAATTTTGCACAAATCCATGAACGATGTACCTATTTGCCTTTTTACTTTTCTTGCTGTTAAAAAATCAGCTCATTTATTGTAGCTATTGAAATATATATAAAGAAAAAATTAGCTTCTACCTAACTCTTTTTTTTTTTTTCTTTTAAAAGTATTTTTATGTGATCTGCAAGTCTGAATTAGTTGGCTGTAAATGGATGTGGGAGTGTCATTTCAAACCTTTTATAATTTGGGATTTCTTCTGGGGGGAGTGGGTATCAGAGCTTTAGTTCTTGTTATTGGCTTATGACGGTAGTCTGGAATTTTATAGATTGTGTTTGGCTGTCAGCATGGTGCTTGGGTGTGATTCATTTGTGTAGCTTGCCATTGGATAAATCATATTCATTCCTTGGATCCTTGTTCAGAAGGGATTAACCAAGTGAACTGGAAAACATGTCTTTGCAGCAGAGCTTTCAGTGTTTGTGATAATCAATGAACAATCTAGTGCTAATTTAATTCCACTCTTATAGACCTGGCTGACTCACTGGCTGTTAATGCTTCTTAACTTCTGTGTTTTTAATCTTTAGTTTTGTACACGTATACCAATATTATAGTAGACATAGTTCAAATCTTAACATTTCTCCAGGGATCTTGTTCTGGGAATGCAAAATAAATACCCTCTAAAATAGGTTTCTGGAATGTTATTTTTCTAAAGGGTCTGTTATTTCTGCCTTTAATGGGAAAAAAATTGATTTGAAAGGGTAGAATAAACTTAGCTGTTTTGGAAAGGGAGGGTTAAAATAAAATTAACAACAACAACAACAACAACAACAAATAAATAGGTGATACCTTAGAGACCTATCTGGCATAGGACTCTTGAAGCCTATAACATGGCTTTGGGTTTTGATATTCATCTTTTATAGGGTTAAATAATTTACAGCCAAGCTTTTGCCTTATGGCATGGTTGGAGTGTGTGTTCCACCAGGAGGCAAAGGTTTCTGTTCAAATCTTCCTGTTCACTTGATTTAGGTATTTGATAAGTGACTGCAAAGTGGAGAGGTCACTTTAGGAGAGCTTTCTCTCTTCTTGCCCTCCTTTGCCTTTGAGTAGTTTCCTCCTGTGTTTTGTTCATCTGAACAATGCATTGACTTGCCCTATATTAGAAAGCTGGAGAGCTGCTTATGAATTGCAGTAAGATATCTTATGGCTTCCAGGGAGCAAAGCTAGGGAGATCCCAGGTACTGATGTTTGTTTTTTTTTAAAATATGAATTCTTGTTCTGTTGTCCAGGCCAGAGTGTAGTGGCGCGATCTCTGCTCACCACAACCTCTGCCTCCCGGGTTCAGGAAATTCTCCAGCCTTCCAAGTAGCTGGGATTACAGGCATGCACCACCATGCTAGGTATTGATTGATTGATTGATTGTGGTGCCTCCATGAACTGGACTCTGCCTCCCACTTCACTTTTAGCCTAAATGTAGGTGACAGGTGAATGTATGGTTGCCAGGTTTAGCAAAGAGAACTATAGGGCATCCAGTTAAATTTCAATTTCAGATAAATAGCAGATATTTTTCATGTTAAGTATGCTCTGTATTTTACCTGGCAACCCCAAGTGAGTGTTGGGGAATTAGGTTTCTCTATCCTGAGGGCCCTTAGGTTAGATCACATATTCAGAGATAATTGTGAGTGAGATGTATGGATGGGAAAGAGAGTGCCATTTATTAGGTACTTTTTATAAAAATCAAGTACTTTGTATTTAGTCCTCAGCTTGGGAGGCAAGTATTGTAAACTCACTGTACCTTGGATGATAAAAGTAGCTACCATTGATTTAGTGCTTTCTATGTCCTGGGCCCTATTCTAAGAACTTTGATGTATCCTTATTTAGTGCTTAAAATAACCCTAAGAGGGTTAAGTACTATTATGATTTCCATTTTACACGAAAGGAAACTGAGCTGCAAGATCACATAGCTAGTAAGGGATTGTTCTGGGCTGAAGAAAAAGGATGCATGGCGGGAGTATCTTGCCCAAGGTCATGTTATTAGTAATTAGTGGAGTCAGAATTCCAATGCGGGTCCCTTCACTCCAGCTCTTCTTACTTCAGAAAACACACATGCCTGGGCCCTCCCCTGGAGTTGGATTTAGTTGGCTTGGGGATGGCGATTTTTAAACTTCCCCAGGCGATTTTAATGCACAGCCAGACTGAGAACCACTGCTTTACCCCACTTTTGGAGTAAAATGAATTACCCTCCTTAGGAAATCTGGTCGCTCTATGTGGCCATTCCTTTAGTTCCTACCCCTCCTCCACAGAAACACACCATTCCAAATCTGGCAGCTAATTTTTCATGGTCTTTGTTTCTTCAAAATTATTTTCAGGAAGTCTTGGTGAATATATGTTGGGGTATAAACAGACCACAAAGAAAGACCCCATGGGGGTATTCTGTTGATGGATTTTCTGGGCGATCTTTTCTTTTTCATTCTTCCATTATACTTCCTGGAGGAGGGACTACCCCTTTGTTCTTCATTTAGTTCCAGCTGGGTACCAGGTTGGGTATTTGGGGAGGTTTACAGATTAATAATAAAACTAGACCACTACCCTCCAGGGGTTTTCAGTTTTAGAAGGGAAGTATATAAATGTAATTCTAGGTTTAATTTTCTAAAAGTCGTTTCAGAGGAATACAAAGTATTAAGGAATTCAGAGGCAGCAGAGGCAGAGGGAGGTTGGGTGGAGTGTGCGCTCTGCAGTCACTGCCTTGATTTGAGTTCCTGCCCCACCGCTTCCTCCCCACAGAACTCTGGCCAATGCTTGAGCCCTCCTGGTCTCCAGGACCTGTTGGCACAGTCGACACGCCAATTTTTTTGATGACAGACATGACGAGTTAGTGCTGGTGGAGTGCACACCACCGGGCCCAGGGTGAGGGTCAGTCCTGGTGAGCTGCTGAGTTCTGTGCATTGCCTGAAGCTTTCCAGCAGGTCTTAGCTGATGCTGATGGGTCCAAAGCATCAATAGTAAGTTAATAAGCCTTATCTGCTGCTCCTTAAATTGACAGAGTCAAGAATTATCCTGAATTTGGTAACCAGGGAGGAACCACAGAGGTGTGTAAATGGAAACTAGACACAGTCCTGGAAGATGAGCAGCAGGAAATGGACTGGGAGACATTGATACCCCAAGACCCTAGTTAGGCCAAAGGAAAAAAAAAAAAAAGACTTCTAGGCCAGGTGCTCTGGCTCATGCCTGTAATCCTATCACTTTGAGAGGCAGAGGCTGGTGGATCACTTGAGGTCAGGAGTTTGAGACCAGCCTGGCCAACATGGTGAAACCCTGTCTCTACTAAAAATACAAAAATTAGCTGGATGTGGTGACATGTGCCTCTAATTTCAGCTACTCAGGAGACTGAGGCACGAGAATTGCTTCAACCTGGGAGGTGAAGGTTGCAGTGAGCCGAGATCGTGCCACTGCACTCTAGCCTGCGTGATGCAGTGAGACTCTGTTTCAAAAAAGAAAAGAAAAAACACAAAAAAGACAGCCAGTCCATCCAGAGAGCATGAGACCCTTAGCTACAGCAAGAAGGCAGCTGCAATAGAAAGAGAGGAAGGCATTTGGTGTAAGGACTCAGATACGTATTATGTTTATGTGGTGGCGGCTGGGAGGAGGGTGGTGATGGAAGCTTCTAGTCTTGGTGGTGACATTCACAGATGGACAACACAGGAGAAGAGGCTGATTGTTAAAGGGAAAAGGGTGATGAATTAGGTTTTGGGTAAAGTTATACTGCATCCTTCATTGTAAGCAATGCGGTGCCACATTCTATGTTATTAATAAGCACATGCCCCAGATTGCACATTTGGGGATGAGGGACCTCTCTATATCTAAGTTTTACTGGTTTGAGAGCATAAATGAAGAAAGGGTCACACCACTCCTACCATCCCATCTGTCTTTTATCTTGAAGTTGTGCTTTCTTCCCCTAGTTTGTTTAGGTCTAAGTAGAATACTTTGCATAGGAAATCGATAACTCTTCTATTGCTGTTTGAGTGATGGGGCAATTTCTTTATTACCAGACAGTTCTGCGAACTATAAGTACTTCTAATATCCTGAGTATATTTATTTCTAAGTGGGAGTTAGAGTAATGAGGCATTTACTAATGCTGGGCTCAACTCAGAATTCAGAAACAGAAGGTAGATGACTGATAAGGACTGTTCCCACTCTAGAGTTTTAAGGTTGTTAGAAAGCTTTTGTTTTTGTTGAAAGCACTGTACTTTGTGTACAATATGATCAAGCCTTTTAGAAGACTGCTAACACATCTTACCTTTGCTTATATAGTATCGACTAGGGGTTGGCAAACTTTTTCTGTGAAGTGCCAGATAGTAAATGCTTTAGGTTTTGCACATACGTTCTCTGTCATAGCTAGTCAACTCTTGTAAGAGGATAGCAGCCGTAGACAATATGTAAACAAATGAGCTATGTTCCAACAAAACTTTGTTTACAAAAGCATGCGGTGGGGTGCCCATAGTCCCAGCTACTCGGGAGACCGAGACTGGAGAACGGCTTGAGCCCACGAGTTTTCGACCAGCCTAGGTAATAGAGTGAGACCCTGTCTCTATAAAAAATAAAATAAGCCGGTGCGGTGGCTCACACCTGAAATCCCAGCACTTTGGGAGGCTGAAGCAGGCAGATGACCTGAGGTCGGGAGTTCGAGACCAGACCAGCCTGACCAACATGGAGAAACCCTGTCTCTACTAAAAATACAAAATTAGCCAGACGTGGTGGCGCACGCCTGTAATCCCAGCTACTCAGGAGGTTGAGGCAGGAGAATCACTTGAACCCGGGAGGTGGAGGTTGCAGTGAGCTGTGATCATGCCATTGTACTCCAGCCTGGGCAACAAGAGTAAAACTCCACCTCAAAAAAAAAAAAAAAAAAAAAAGTATAAAGAAGACCAAAAACATTGCAGGCTGGATTTGGCCCACAGGTCTAGGTTTTCTGACCCTTGGTTCACTATATGAGCCATGGGGGGCATCAGTTCTGGTTTGATCAACCGTTAACTGTGTGACTTACCTTCTCTGACTCTCCATTTTATCAACTGTAAATGGGATCAATAGAAGAACAAGTTTGTGGTGTTATTTTGACACTGAAAGAGATCATAATACTAGTTTTGTGTAGTTACTAGAACATAGTAAGGTACAGAAAATGTTAGCTAAAGGTGAACAAAAAATCCATGTCAGTCGGCGGTATATGTAACCCTGATGTTTAATTGCAATTATTTTAAGGTAAGAAGGAGAGACTGGCAAAGCAGAATTTTTGAAGGGCCAATTAAGATCACAACTCTGCACAAGGAGCTGATGTAAACAAGGTGTATATTGACTTTTAATGGACTTAAAAAGAGTTGATGAGACCACGGAAAGCTCCACGTGGCCAATACTGTTTATTATTCTGTAGATGGTATTTCTTGGAAATTTTGTTTCATTGCCTTTCTGGAAGTGAGTTGGATTTTTACCTATTTTTTGGCATGGATTTGGTCTCTCCTCCCAATACTGGAGGTGTAAGGAGTAAAAACTTTTCCTAGAAATGGAACATAACAAGCACTTATTGAGAACCTGATGTGTGTTCACATTGTGTGAGGTGTTATGACTGTAGAATGAGTTTTCCATAATCACGGTGTCTGCATTGGAGTTGGAGGAGAATATCTTACACAGAGCTCCCAAATCCCTTGCAATTTCCTGGGTGATCAACTATCTTTTGTTCTAATGAGGTTACCCTTAGTGGACGTGATGCTAAGGCAGCATATAAATAAGTGAGAGCTCATGTGATGTGGGCTGTGGAAAGGTGCCAAGGTACTTCAGTGTGAGAAAAGAAGTCATATCTGATGGCGTTAGTCTGTGGAAGCTTCATGGAGAAAACTCTGGATAGGGACTTTGTGAGTGTAGTTTTTCTTGGCTGAGATCTCTTTCCTAGGAAATAATTCTGTCCCGTCCTCTGCACGTATCAAGCTTGGATTTTGGTGAATAAAGTATCTTTTCATTTTACAAATAGGGCACTGAATCGCCAAGGCAGTGGCATACAGGGTAGAACTTCGTGGCGATGGCCCAGGTGGACTTAATGGCTTCAGGCATTTGGTTTTGCTTCACACTTCAAAGAACTGAAAAGTGAGGGCGATTTATTTATTCATGAAAACATGCCCCGCACAACTGCTCCTTGTGCCTGGAATTCTTGTTGTGGGTGGGCAGGCTGATCTGGTGAGAACAGTAGTGGAAAGAGGAGAGGAGCGTTTCCTCCCTAGGATGGAAGTCCCATAGAGCACACATTTGAGACTGCTGAGTTCGTCGCCATATGCTAGCACATTAAACAGGGTGCGCCATAGAGTCAGGACTCAAAAGTTTCTGAATAAGGCAGTGAGATAATAATTGAACTATGCCTTCTGCTCTTAATTTGGTGTTAGGCATACAAGCAGGGTAGGCTAATGACAGAATGAACATAAAACAAGTGAGACTGATTCAACAGATGAGGCTGTGTTGAACGTGTAGGTGGGCAGAGGTGAGAGGGAGCAACTGTCCCTCTTGGAGTTCAGGAAGGTTTTGGACATGGTATTGTATGAACTTCGTCTTTAAGTTCACACTTAAGAACTTACGTATGAATGGAGGTGTAAGTTGAATGGAAATATACCAGGTATTTCAGGACCAAGAGAACAGAGGAGAATATGCCTAATAATAGGCATGGCAGGGCAAAGACGTGCTGGAATTAAAAACAAGGTGGGGGCCAGGTGCGGAGGCTCATGCCTGTAATCCTAGCACTTTGGGAGGCTGAGATGGGCGGATCACTTGAGGTCAGGAGTTCAAGACCAGCCTGGCCAACATGGTGAAACGCCATCTCTACTAAAAATAACATAAACTAGCCAGGTGTGGTAGCGTGTGCCTGTAATTGCAGCTCCTCAGGAGGCAGAGGCAGGAAAATCACTTGAAATCAGGAGGTGGAGGTTACAGTGAGCTGAGTTGGCATCATTGCACTCCAGCCTGGGCAACAGGGCAAGACTCCATCAAACCAAAAAACAAAACAAAACATCACAACAAAAAACAAAACTAAACCAAGGTGGATTTGGGAAAGACTTACAAGCCCTCTGATTGAGCTCCTTTGTTGTTGACTTCTAGATCCTCTTTAATTCAGGAATCACAGTGACATTTCTTAGAATCCTTCTTTGTGCTCCAAGTATCAAAGACCTTATGAGGCTCCCCAGTCACAATGGAGAAAGTAATTTCTTTAACAGGGCAGACACCAGAGCAAGAGCAGAAATGGGGATACGAGGGGGCCCTCATTTATGCAGCTGGCCAGAGCTCTTCATCCAACCCTGGGCTTAGTGAGGCGACAGATGTGATGTTGCCCAATGTAGTTTCTTTCTTTCTTTCTTTCTTTCTTTCTTTCTTTCTTTCTTTCTTTCTTTCTTTCATTTCTTCATTTCTTCATTTCTTTTCTTTTTCCTTCCTTCTTTCTTCTCTCTCTTTCTTTCTTTCTTTCTTTCTTTCTTTCTTTCTTTCTTTCTTTCTTTCTTTCTTTCTTTCTTTTTCCTTCCTTCCTTCTTTCTTTCTTCTTTCTTTCTCTCTCTCTTTTCTTTCCTTCCTTCCTTCCTTCCTCCTTCCTTCCTTCCTTCTTTCTTCTCTCTCTCTTTTCTTTCCTTCCTTCTTCTTTCTCTCTTTCTTTCTTTCTTTCTTTCTTTCTTTTCTTTTCTTTCTTTCTTTCATTTCTTTTCTTTTTCCTCCTTCCTTCTTTCTTTCTCTCTCTCTTTTCTTTCTTTCTTTCATTTCTTTTCTTTCTCCTTCCTTCCTTCCTTCCTTCTTTCTTTCTCTCTCTTTTCTTTCCTTCCTTCCTTCCTTCCTTCCTTCTTTCTTTTCTTCATTTCTTTTCTTTCCTTCCTTCCTTCCTTCCTCCCTCCCTCCTTCCTTCCTTCTTCTTTCTCGGAGTCTCGCTCTGTCACCCAGGCTGGAATGCAGTGGCACGATCTCAGCTCACTGCAGCTTCCGTCTCCTGGGTTCAAGTGATTCCTCAGCCTCAGCCTCCCAAGTAGCTGGGATTACAGGCATGTGCTACCACGCTCAGCTAATTTTTGTATTTTTTAGTAGAGACAGGGTTTCACTATGTTGGCCAGGGTGGTCTCAAACTCCCTTCCCTTCCCTTCCCTTCCCTTCCCTTCCCTTCCTTCCCTTCCCTTCCCTTCCCTTCCCTTCCCTCCCTTCCCTTCCCTTCCCTTCCCTTCCTTCCTTCCTTCCTTCCTTCCTTCCTTCCTTCCTTCCTTCCTTCCTTCCTTCCCTCCCTCCCTCCCTCCCTCCCCCTCCCTCCTCCCTCCCTCCTTCCTTCCTTACCTCCCTCCCTCCTTCCTTCCTTCCTTCCCTCCTTCTCCCTCCTTCCCTCCCTCCCTCCCTCCCTCCCTCCCTCCCTTCCTTCCTTCCTTCCTTCCTTGTTTAAAAATACATCTATATTTCCTCCAGCTTGTATAAAACTGACCTCTGCTTTAAGTATTAGCTATTGAGGAACACGATGCATAGGCCAGACACTGTGCTAAGGGCTTCGCCTGTAATCCTCGGTATGGACTTCTTACAATATCCTATGGGTAAGATACTATTATTGTCCCTACTCCTATTGTTCTGGGGCAGGCACCTTATCCATTTGTTTGCTGCTCTATCCCCCATGCCTCAAAAGGTGCCTGGCACTTACTAGGTGCTGGATTTTAAGTGGATTAATCACATGCAGAGTGATACTGTCATACTGGTTGTATATGGGAGTTGGAGATCAAGACTGTAGGGTTTCAAAGTCTAGACTCGTTACCCTGCACCATCTCTGCTTTCTGATGCCTAGTTAGAGAAACAAATTCCTATCTGTTTTGGACTTGAGGACTTCTTTTTAACGACTTTTTCAGACTTGACTACTCCTTTTTAAAGTTGTAGACTATTCCACCCAGATCCTTTTGGTCATTCTCTACTTTGTTGGGGATAAAAATTTTATAATAAATTAGGTAATATTTAAAAGTGGCTTTGTATTTTGTACATTTGCAACAACCTGTGTATTAACCTCTCCTAATTCCATCTACTGGCAATGCTTGATTTGCATGAGAATTGGGTCCCCTGCAGTAATGTGACTCTGAAGCTGACGGATTAGAGAGCTTGTGGTTCAGGCATGAACCTTGTCTCTTGGGTTGGACCTGAGTCTAGACTGACCCTGGAGTTGGAAATGTAGTGGCTTAACTGACGGAACTGACGTGAACAATTGCAGCTCTTTATTAAACAAGGGCAGTTCATCTGATTCACAAACATTTTCTAAGGCCTTGTGCTTCAAATGATAAGGAACAAGAAAGTTCCCTGCCCAGGCAGCTTATTGCCTGCTGGAGGAGATAAAACTTTTGGAAATGGGGTAGAATGTGGTAAGTGCTTTAATAGAAGCTGCAGGAGCTTAGCTGAGGGAGGAGATGATCTTTGGATGGTGTCCCACAGACATGTCGGTGGTCTTTGAATCTGGAAGGACCCCACTGTTCTCTGCCTTGTTGCAGTTGTAGCATGGGCATTCTTGAAGGAAGCACAAAGGAAATGTCCGCTGATAGAGTTGAACATGACACTGGCCCGCTAGGTTTGCTATCCAATTTATGGAAGCAAGGCAAAAACATAGACAAAGCACAGGAGATAATGAAGGTGTGAAATATATTCAAAATAATCAAGAACCCAAACAAATACTTTGAATTTCTTCCCACCCCATCTCCCAGGTAAGCAAAATAGCTACCTGGTTTTTTATAACCTTTCATCACTTTAAATACACTTGGGATTCTCATTTCTGAGAAACAAAGACAGAGGAAGAGAGAATTGCAAAAGGGGTTCGTGTGAATCTGTGGTTTGAGGACTGGTAATTAGGCCAGCAGGCTTTTTTGAACTACAGAGCAATTTGTTAAAAATAATGTTAAAAAAAAAATATACACCAAAATCAGGTTTCTCACCATAATGAGAAGGAAAGTTCCAGAGGTCAAACATTGGGTCTTTCTACTTCTCATTTGAGATTTTATGAGTCAGAAAGCTTCTTCATTAAACAGCAGTTTCAACATTGCAGGACTGTATGTTTTTTGGGTTGTTATGCTTTCATAGAATTTTTGAATTGTAGCCACACTTCAGAATGAAAATTCGAAGTCAAAATGCTTCCATGAACTTAGGAGAAGTGCTATTCTCTGCCTTTCTACTGTAGTGGCTTGCTTTTGTTTGTGTGCTTGTTTATTTATTCATTTTTGGAAGAAATCATCAGGCCTGCTCAGTCAGTAGTTCATCCCGCCAGTTCAACTGGAAGGGATTTTTTAAACCCTTTCACCTTCACTCATAATTCATGTCTCATGAATTATGAATTCATGAATTATTGGTGCCTGCTTGGGTGATCAGTAAAAATAATTCATCAGCATTTTCTTCAGAAATTTTCACTCTTCTGGCATGTTGATAGTACAAGTCGGTGGTCTTTTCATTGTACCTTCTGAATCTTACTCTTTTTTGTTTTTTGAGATGGAGTCTCGCTCTTGTCCAGGCTTGAGGGAAGTGGCGCCATCTCGGCTCACTGCAACCTCCACCTCCCAGGTTCAAGTGATTCTTCTGAGTCAGCCTCCCAAGTAACTGGGATTATAGGCACGCACCCTTAGGCCCAGCTAATTTTTGTATTTTTAATAGAGACAGGGTTTCACCATGTTGACCAGGCTGGTCTCGAACTCCCAGCCTCAGGTGATCTGCCCACCTTGGCCTCCCAAAGTGCTGAGATTACAGGCATGAGCCACTGCGCCTGGCATTAATGTTGAAACAGAATAGAGGTTTAACCTTGGAGTAAAAGAAATAGTCAGGAAATAAATTATGTGAGCCTACATACATTTTGTAAAAAGTATACTTCCACTGCTCAGAGTTAGATGATGGCACAGAACCTGTTGAGGTCTTCATTCATCCTTACAAATGTTTATTATGCTAAGTGTCCCAGGTGATGGGATATAGTGGAGTGAATTAGAAACTTGAAATTATTGCCCTGAAGGGGCCTACATTCTTCTTGTTGGAGAGCATCTATGTGGGATAAGGTAGACAAATAATTGAGGAAATTCAAGAAATTGTTTCAGACCATAGCGAGTTCTATGTCAGAAACGAACAGTCCATATAATAAGAGGAACAGACATTGTGAGATGTTGTATCCAGATGAAAAGAGGAACAGATGTCATGTTCAGGCCATGGTGCATGTACAAAAGACCTTTTTCTGAAATCAGTGCAGGCAGTGAGTGTCCAGGTGTATTAGGATCTTTTAGATGTAGTTTAATGAAGAGTTTATGACTTAAAATGAGACAGTATTAACTTCAAATCTCAGCTTCTGTCCTTGGATTTTCTCTGCAAATGGGAGAAGCAATGTCTGCCCTTCAGAGCTGTTACAAGGAGACAAGATAAACACAGGGTCCAAGTGCTTGGGAAATGGTAAGTGCTGTTGTTAGAGTCAGGTGTTCT
Organism: Trachypithecus francoisi; assembly: GCF_009764315.1. Lineage (NCBI taxonomy): Eukaryota > Metazoa > Chordata > Mammalia > Primates > Cercopithecidae > Trachypithecus > Trachypithecus francoisi. The sequence goes on along the minus strand of NW_022681472.1, from coordinate 72,775,643 downwards.
AGTCACAGGTCCTCAGCAGATAACAACTTTGGAAGCAGGAGATGCAGCTGACCTCAGCTGTTTTTAAATTAAAATTAAAGCCACCTAGGTTTCATTAGTCTGCTAGCAGAGAGGAGTCTGGGCGACCATGCTGAACCAGAGTCAGACGCTTGGAGGTCATTGGACTCTACAGAGGTTCTGCACAGTCGCTGAGACAGAAGAAGTGCTCCACAAATATGCAAATATCCTTTGACTTAAATTGAATTTATATTTTATCCATTAAGGGAGCAAATATGCCTCTAGTGTTAGTTGTTATTTTAGTCATTTACCCACTATTCAACATTTTTGCCTTTTCATGTATTTTGTGTTTTAAATACCATTAGGATATCTACCCCCTCTCCCACTTCAAAACAAAATACTTTTGGAACTCAGAACTAAAATCCTTACTTTTGAACTTATTTTCACTTTTTAAAAAATCTCAGCCAGGTGTGGTGGCTCACGCCTGTAATCCCAGCACTTTGGGAGGCTGAGGCGGGTGGATCACCTGAGGTCAGGAGTTCGAGACTACACTGGCCAACATGGTGAAACCTCATCTCTACTAATAATACAAAAAAGTTAGCTGGGCATGGTGGCACACGCCTGTAATCTCAGCTGCTCGGGAGGCTGAGGCAGGATAATCACTTGAACTTGGGAGTCTGGGTTGCAGTGAGCCAAGATTTGCCATTGTACTCCAGTCTGGGCAACAAGAGTGAAACTCTGTCTCCAAAAAAAAAAAAAAAAAAAAAAAAATCTTCTTGATACAAAGAGAGATCTTGAATTGCTTTATAGGAGGAAACTGGAAAGGCTGAAAACTAACTCACCCAAAATATTTAGCAAGTTAATCATAAATAATAGATTTTGAGTCTTTCGGTTTTCAGTGGAGAACTTTATATTTTATTTTGCCTAATGTGTGAAACTGTGTAAAGCACACTCTATAATATATGTTCCTGCTGCCTGGAAGCAGTCACATTATCGAAGTGTGCGTGTGCGCAAGAGAAAACACATTAATTTTTCTTTCTCAGTTTGTCATAAGAGGGGAGTGCTATAAAGAATCTTCTGGCTGGGTGTGGTGGCTCAAGCCTGTAATTCCAGAACTTTGGGAGACCAAGGCTGCAGTGAGCTGTGATTGCACCACTGCACTCCTGCCTGAATGACAGAACAAGACCCTGTCTCAAAAATAAATAAATAAATAAAGAATCTTTTTACCTGCAAATTGTAAGGTACTCGAGGGCAGACATTGACGCCTTCAGATACATGTGACCCTGTTTGTTTGTGTGAATTTCTGTGCACAAGTACATCCCCCTCCCACGCCCTGACAATAATGCATACAGATAAATGTTGAGGGTCAGTGGGAGCTGTTTTGTTTCACACAGACATTTTGCTTAGATTATTCTGGAAAACATTCTGAAGATAATCACAAGCATTGATCATAAAGTTAGAAGATTTGATGTTTAAAACAACATGGACATAGGAATTGAAATTTTCTTTCCCATTGTCTCTCGAGTGTTTTTGAGGCCAGTGTTTCTTATTCTTGCTTGAATATACCTGGAGAACAAAATCCAGATTCCAAGGTTTCTGTCCTGGAGATTCTGATTGATTTGGTCTTCTGTGTGCCCCTGGACCCTGGAGATTCTTAGGACAAAGCAAATTTGGGACACTGGGGAAGATAAGAAAAAGAGAATAAGATAAAGTTCATCTGAAAGGATATTCCAAGAATGGGGAGCAGAGTTTGCAAGGTCATAGAGGCTCAAAAGAACAAGGGAGAAAGGAGGTAGATGGTGGGGGTAGAGAGAACAAAACCTGGAAGCTGGTTAAGAGACACACAATGAAGGGCCTCCTGTTCAAGGCTAAAGGTTTCAACTCCATCATGGACCCAGTGCTGTGACCTTACTAAATGTCTTTATTGCTGATCACGGAAGTAACATTTTCTATTAAAAACAGAAACATGACTAGAATAAATGACCCCCAAAGGGAAATTCTCCCATAATTCTACTCTGCTCAACTCAATTGAAATTACTATCCTCAAGTGTTTGTGACTCAACTGAAATTACTATTGTAAAGCAGTGGATAAGATGGAATGAGAAGCTCAGTCCTAGAGATAAGTTACCATGCAATTTACTATCCCACCAAGAGATGAATGGGGCTTTGAATAAGGCCTAGGAGGAGATGGAAAAGGGGTGGCCACTGAGAGATATGGAGACTATAGAATAGATCAGGGTGCGGTAGAGGGAAAGAGATAGGGGGATTCTAAGGGGCTCCGAGGTTTCTGGAATGGCTGTCATCCTAAATACTGGTGTCATTAAGCCTGTAGGAATTTGGTGGGAAGATCATATGGTTAAGGACGTGTCAACTTTGAACTGTGCGAAGATGTCTGTAAAGCTGCTGGAAATTTAAAAGTGGAATCTAGGAGTGAGTTGGAATTTAGGAATATAGATTTGGAAACCACAGAATCATAAAAAATAAAAGACTGAGATACAGAGAAAGGGAGGCAAGAGACACAACAGTAAAATGGGTCATTACTGCCTAAGTGTTTTTGTTTGTGAGGCTTAATGAGATAAGGGCTCACTCTTAGGTTAAAGTAGTGGAAGAGAGATGAGTGAATTATCTCCACAGGTCAAAGAGGTTATAGAATCTGTTCTCATATGAGTTAATCAAATTTAACTTCTCATATTGAAAAGTAGACAACTCATAAAGAAGCTATCATGTAAACTTTTTTTTTTTTAACTTAGAAGAAGTCCAAATACAGAATACTTAGAGATTGAAGAAAAATGTTCAGTTTATATTTCAAGTGTGGTCATTTCCATAGCTATGTGGTAAAAGAAACTGTGTTTCCGAAAACCGTGTTTCCAAAGAGGCTATGTTTTTAAAGGTGCCACTGGGAAACTATGACTATTGCGAGTTTCACAGTTTTGACATTGGATGGTGGTGTGTGTGTGTGTGTGTGTGTGTGTGTGTCTGTGTTTGCATTGAGTTATAGAAGTTACAGGTAAAAGTATTCATCTGACTTCTGGGGAAAAGTCTGTTTTTTTGAAATACCTTTTTTTTCTATTTATTCCTTTAATTATTATAGGTTAGAAGGAAATGACAAGGATTGCATCCTAGTTTTAAAATGCTGAACTTTTAAAAAGGCAGTTTTGTTTTTAAGACTTTAAATAACTGTATTAGTAATTGGATTTGTGGCAGATTCCAAGAGGGTGGTTTTGGAAAGCACAGTGACTTCCGGTGGCTTCAGACCTTGGTTTGGAATTCCAGGCCTACCGCACACCGACTCTGGAGAGTGACTTAAAGCCTCCAAATTTCAAGTTTCCTGTGCGCGAGTGAGGCTAGCAAACCACACTGAGGAGGACAGCCTGAGGGTTAAGTTACACCGTGGATGAAAAGCTGAAGCACGGTTCTAACCTGCCCGGGCTTGGTATTCAAAAAATGTCCATTCCTTTTCCATTTTCTCTCTTTTGCAAAAAGCCTAGTACTCTGTTTCTGTTAAGACCTTTTTGCAACACTCTGTTTTAACATGGTGCTTAATATAGTGTCAGAAACCACATTATCCAATGCATATGGTACAGTTTATAATTTCTAATTTAGCTTTTTAATTAAAATCTCACCTTTTGCTCCTAATACCTGTGGGGGTTGGTTTCCAAGTCTGCTTTTCTGGTGGTAACTGAATCTCTGTTCTCCCAGTGATGAGTGTAACCCTCTGTGTACAAGTAGGAACATCATGACTGCCATGCTTGGGCCATTGGTATAATTATTTTTGCTACCTCTGCAGACTGTGGTGAGGTTAGAATCAGAGTGGTCCCTAGCCGTGGTCCCCCTTTTGAATTGGTGGTCATCTTGAATGTCACAGCAGCCTAGACTTGTGGACGATACCAGGAAAGTAGAAGCAAAAATTCTGTCATGTGCTACTCCATTTCCCAGATGCTGCAGGTCATCAGAAGCTCTGTGACTTCAGATGTGAGAGTGAGGCCAAGGCACTGTCACATTAATACCTGTGTGATCTCGGTGGCATTGCGCTTTTCCATCATTGTCAGGGCTGCTGTGCTCTCTGTGCCTAAAAGCTGCTTCCAACAAGCAGCTCGCATTCCAGAGCTCTGAGAGATGTTATCAACCTTTAACAGTTTTCTCTTTGAGAAGACATTAGATTCTGTACAGGTTGCAGAAATGTTGTCTTAAGGTGGCTGGAAGGAAGCTTTTGAAATAACACATGTGCTTATGATTTTGGTAACCAAGGAAACACGTCCCTGATACAAAGCTTCCTTTAAAAAATGATGGTACCCTTCTGGGATTGCCTCAGAATCACCCACAGCAAGATTCCAAAGGGAGTTAAAATTAAAGTAGGTCACTTCCAGCAGCTGTATCAAGAGTTAACAGAGAATCACCTCTTTAAAAATGAAGAATCACCTCTTAAAAAATGTACTGTTTAGAAGAGGAACCCAATACATTGTGGATACAATATGCTACCATCTGAGTAATCTGAATCTTGCTTATAATGGATGTTTAATAAATCTTACCTGGATTAAATTTTCCTCTGCTTCTGCCTTATTATTTGTATTATTTTTATTCTTAGTTTGCCTCCTATTCCAAATTAATCCTTTGCTTCTCGTCATCTCTTTTCTAACAGTTTGTTATTAAAATTATATAGTGATGGTTAACGCAGCTACTACCTGTACTTTGCAAACAGATTTTGCTAATACATCCATCATATGTAGAATGATAGAAACTGGAGTTGACTTAGAAGATAATCATATCCGGCCGGGCGCGGTGGCTCAAGCCTGTAATCCCAGCACTTTGGGAGGCCGAGACGGGTGGATCACGAGGTCAGGAGATCGAGACCATCCTGGCTAACACGGTGAAACCCCGTCTCTACTAAAAAAAATACAAAAAATTAGCCGGGCGAGATGGCAGGCGCCTGTAGTCCCAGGTACTCGGGAGGCTGAGGCAGGAGAATGGCGTAAACCCGGGAGGCGGAGCTTGCAGTGAGCCGAGATCGCGCCACTGCACTCCTGCCTGGGCGACAGAGCCAGACTCCGTCTCAAAAAAAAAAAAAAGAAGATAATCATATCCAAACTTTTCATTCAATAAATGAGAGACTGCTGCTGGGTGTGATGGCTCACACCTGTAATCCCAGCACTTTCAGAGGCCAAAGCAGAAGTATTGCTTGAGCCCAGGAATTTGAGACCAATCAGGGCAACACAGTGAGACCCCCATCTCTACAAAAACCAAAAAGTTAGCCAGGTGTGGTGGTGCACACCTATAGTTCCAGCTACTTGAGAGGCTGAGTTGAGTGGATTGCTTGAGCCCAGGAGGTCAAGGCTACAGTGAACTATGATCATGCCACTGCACTCCAGCTTGGGCAACGGAGTAAGACCCTGTCTCAAATGAATGAATGCATGAATGAATAAGAAACCGAATCTTTAGAGTCAGAGAAGTCTGACTTAAGTCAGACTTGAGTCAGAGTCTGACTTAAATCTGAACACAATATATACATTTTAGTAATGTTCTTGACAGAGAGCTGAGCATTGGTACACATCGTGTGGTATTATTACCAACACTGTTTTAACATTCATGTTACAAAAGACTTCTGCATGCTGGACAACAGGAAAGAAATACAGTACTGAACTTACAAACAACAAAAGGATTAGGACAGTCCTTCTGAAAGCAAGGGTCTCAACATCAAATGTGACGATGGCCGGACAGGCTTTGCAAATATGTAGACTGGCCTAGTGTAAGAGAACAGGGAATGGGCACATATTTGGTGCACTGCAATGGGCATAAATACCTGAAGTTACTTGACCTGCGGAAGAGCCCTTGACAGCCAGATAGGCAGCAACCCCTTTCCTAGTCTATTGTCATACACTGTAAACAGAAATTGTGCTGCATTTTTTTAAGTGGTACATGTCATAAGAGGTTGAAGTGAAAAGAATGTACCTAGAATTTTCACCTGGGAGAAAATTTTATTCCTGAATCTTGGTTATAAAATTATATACCTGGGGATAAAAATTTCAGTTTAGCTTAAAAGTTAAATTGTTGGCCGGGTGCAGTGGCTCATGCCTGTAATCCCAGCACTTTGGGATGCTGAGGCGGGCAGATCACCTGAGGTCGGGAGTTCGAGGCCAGCCTAACCAAAATGGAGAAACACTGTCTCTACTAAAAATGCAAAATTATCTGGGCATGGTGGCACATGCCTGTAATCCCAGCTACTCAGGAGGCTGAGGCAGGAGGATTGTTTGAACCTGGGAGGCATAGGTTGCAGTTCAGCCGAGATCGTGCCATTGCACTGCAGCCTGGGCAAGAAGAGCGAAACTCTGTCTCAAAAAAAAAAAAAAAAAAAAGTTAAATTGTTACCCTCTGTGAAAGACACTGTGAAGCTTTGATGGGATTTTAAAGACACCAGATTATATTAGAGAGTCATGAAAATTAGCACAGACCCTGAAAGAAATCTTTCTTGTCCTAAAGCAGTGGTTCTCAAATACCTCGGAATCCCCTGGGGGACTCTGGAGCACAGATTGCTGGACCTCACTCTAAAATTTCTGATTCACCACATGTAGGAGGGGACCTGATAATTCACATTTCTAACAAGTTCCAGGGAGTTGCTGCTGCAGTTTCTGCTCCGGGGACTACTGATTGAGGGTCACTGCATTAAAAGAAACCCAACTTAATTTAATACAAGTATCACATTTATTAGATCGGTGCAAAAGTCATCGCGGTTTTGGCCATTGAAAATAATGGCCAAAACCTCAAGGACTTTTGCACCAACCTTAACAGCTTGGCTTTTTTTTTTTTAATTAACCCAATTGCTCAGCCAGTCACTGCAAAGATGTGGCATTTCAGATAGCACATTATATAATCAGTGGTTTGCTGGTTAATGCTTGACAATTGGCTTTAGGGTTGAGGAGCAGCCTTGATTTGTAGTGTTGCCAGTTTCCGCGATACTAACACTCTCATCATAGCCAATTAAAAGCTATCAATCTGACACTGGCTTGTAAAATTCCTGAAAATTTAACAGTTATCTTCAGTACACCACTGAGTCATAAGGAGGCATTAAAGGTCAGGCTGAATTTAATCTCAGGTTGAATGGACCCTTACTGTCTCTATGAGGGGCAGGTATGGAAGGAGATGAAGAAGCAGCTCTTGTTTACTCCTCAGGGTAGGATAGAGACGTGTGTCTTCAAGGGGAAGGAGACACTATAGTTCGAAAGTCAAAGCCTGGCTGCTCACAGAGTTTTATTGACTCAAAAGCTGTTTAACTTTAAATTAGTCACTGACTTTAACTGAGATTTTTCCCTCGAAAAAAATATTTGAATTATTATTATTATTTTTTGAGATGCAGCTTCACTCTGCCCAACTAGAGTCCAGTGACTCGATCTCAGCTCACTGCAACCTCCGCCTCGCAGGTTCAAGCGGTTCTCCTGTTTCAGCCTCCCTAGTGGCTGGGATTACAGGCGCGGGCCACCACATCCGGCTAAGTTTTGTAGTTGTAGTAGAGACTGCGTTTCGCTGTGTTGGCCAGGCTGGTCTGGAGCAAACTCCTGACCTCAGGTGATCTGCCCACCTCGGCCTCCTAAAATGCTGGGATCACAGCTATGAGTCACCGCGCCGGCCAAAATATTAGGATTTTTATATTTTATTGAATGAAAAATCAGAAAGTGCAGCAACTCCAGCCCAGATTCTTACTCAACAGCACTTAGCTGGAGCTCAGGAGCAGCTGTTCTCCCCACACCATGTCTGTACTTTGTTTAGACTGGAGAGGCCATTTCTAGCCCATCCACAACTAGGCTCTCAACTAGGGTACACATAGGACCTGCTTCATCATCGACACTCATGCCTTCGAGAATTTGTATGCTCCTTCTTAGATGCATGTTTCAGAAGGGGGAAGGGAAGCATGTGATCACCTTAAAAGGACTTTTAGAAACGTAAGAGTGAAAGTGAACCAGGTATCCCTTTTTGTTTCTTCTTCACTGTTTTCATTCCTCCTCCTCTTTCCTTTGGAAGGGGAAAAGCAGGAAAGAGGAATTACATTTTCTAGAAACAGAAGCCAAGATCTCAAGAAGCTTCTAACTGGCCAGGCACGGTGGCTCATGCCTATAATCCCAGCACTTTGGGAGGCCGAGGCGGGTGGATCATTTGAGGTCAGGAGTTTGAGACCAGACTGACCAACATGGTGAAACCCCGTGTCTACTAAGTACACAAAAAATTAGCCGGGCATGGTGGCACAGCCCTGTAATCCCAGCTGCTCGGGAGGCTGAGGCAGGAGAATCACTTGAATCCAGGAGGTGGTGGTTGCAGTGAGCCGAGATTGTGCCACTGCACTGCAGCCTGGGCAACAGAGTGAAACTCCATCTCAAAAAAAAAAAAAAAAAAAGGCCTCTAATTTCTCTTTCTAAACTGTAGACCTGGGATCTAGATGAAGATATTCCTGATGAAAGCATACATGCTCCTAGGAGGTTTAATTACTATTTATATGGTGTACATACTTTTCTTTTCAGAATACTGTTATTTATTTGTCACTTCAGTGTTTCTTTTCCCATTGCTCTTCTCTCAGCCTCTTGTGTCAGCCCTGCCCAGATTGGCTTTTATATCCTTAGCCTTTAGCCTTTTTTTTTTTTTTCCTAAGTATGGGAAAACATAGTTTAGAAGAAATCCCTTCTCACAAAATCACCTCTCCCAACCACTCTGTGGTTATTTTATTTGAGGGTGGTGGTAGGAGGGAGATGTTTGAAGAGCCTCAGAGAGAAAGGCACGGTTTTAAATCTAATCATTATCAGATTGAGAGCTAAATACTTTTGCAACTTTCATGAGGAGATATCCCTGGGAATTTTCTGGATAAATATCATTCTTAAGTTTTGGCAGTCTGCAGAATTTAGGCCACCCACATTGTATGGGACATAAAACTGTTTAGTGACGTTAAAATAATGTGTTGCAAGAGTTTAGTTGAACTTGTAATTTAACTTTGAGGAAAGCAAATACTTGTGGGAAAATATTTGTGCTCAAAATCAATAAGGAATGTGCAAGTAGGATGCCTTCCCTCTGAGAACTGTAGTTTGCAGCTGAAGCTAGTACAAAGTGGCATTTGTCAGTAGTAAGTAAAAAGAGCAAAGTGGATGGGTGGTAAGACTTTGACATTATTGGCTGGGTACATTGACTTGCTTAAGGAATGCCACCATTGGCTGCTTGGCTTATTGTATTCAGATCAAGTTCATCTGCAGATGAATAATCACTAAGATTTGTTAAGCGTTTACTTTGTGCCACATAGTACAACACAGAAGTTTAGCACTGTAAGACCCCGACCTATGAGGTGGGGAAATTGACTCTTGGAGAAGTTAGTTACTTTGTGGTGGTCTCACAACTCAAAGGAGGCTATAATTTAGTTTCAGATCTACCTGACCCCACATTTTGGATGACTTATTATCTGTGTATGCCATGGCCATTAAAAGACGATTACTTGTAACTTTTTATTTATTAATTTATTTATTAGAGAGATGAGGTCTCACTGTCACCCAGGCTGGAGTGCAGTAGCATGATGCCTCATTGCAGCCTTGAACTCCTGGGCTCAAGTGATTCTTCCACCTCAGCCTCCCAATTAGCTACGACTACAGGTGCACACCACCCTGTCTGGCTATTTTTACAATTTGTAGAGACTGGGTCTTGCTATGTTGCCCATGCTTGTCTTGAACTCCTGGCTTCAAGCGATCCTCCTGCCATGGCCTCCCAAAGTGCTGGGATTACAGGCATGAGCCTGGCACATTATTTTGTATGTTCATCAATGTTGAATCTACAAATGTATCTCTGTAAATCGGTCTTATTTTAAACTCCTAATCTGGGTACATGTAGTCCTTTGTATATTTCCTAGAACATACTGCCTAACTAGAAAATGATATATTTTGATTTTAATGTATATTGATATATATTTATGGTGAATAGATCTTACAGTATTACACATTGCTTTATGGCTTACTCTTTTTTTTTTTTTTTCTTTGAGATGGAGTTTAGCTCTTGTTGCCCAGGCTGGAGTGCAATGGCGCAATCTCGGCTCAGTGCAACTTCTGCCTCCTGGGTTCAAGCGATTCTCCAACCTCAGCCTCCTGAGTAGCTGGGATTATAGGCATGCACCACCACACCCGGCTAATTTTGTATTTTTAGTAGAGATGGGGTTGTTGGTCAGGCTGGTCTCGAACCCCTGACATCAGGTGCTCCTTCCGCCTTGGCCTCCCAAAGTGCTAGGATTACAGGCGTGAGCCACCATGCCCGACTGGCTTACTTTTTTTTCCTTTTTATGGTTGACTCATTTGGCAACTAGTCACATATAAATATATGTTAGTCATATGTATATAATTTATATATACTAGTGTCAAATATCTATCTCTCTATATATATCTTATTTCATTTGGAAAAATTAGAAAATACCAGGCTCTCAGACACCCACCTAAATAAAACAGGCAGATTCTTTTTTTTTTTGAGACAGAGTCTCGCTCTGTCGCCCAGGCTGGAGTGCAGTGGCCGGATCTCAGCTCACTGCAAGCTCCGCCTCCCGGGTTCACGCCATTCTCCTGCCTCAGCCTCCCGAGTAGCTGGGACTACAGGCGCCCGCCATGTCGCCCGGCTAGTTTTTTTTTTTGTATTTTTAGTAGAGATGGGGTTTCACCATGTTAGCCAGGATGGTCTCGATCTCCTGACCTCGTGATCCGCCCGTCTCGGCCTCCCAAAGTGCTGGGATTACAGGCTTGAGCCACCGCGCCCGGCCGGCAGATTCTTATATTCTGTAAAAAACACAGCATCTGGTGAATGGAACATGTTGGAATTTCTCTCAAGAATTCTTTTATACATCAATTTTCTGGAGGTATCTGGTGTTTTCCCAGTTAACCTGGAAATACGTTTTGTAAAGAATTTATTTTTCCTAGAGGCCAGATGTGTTCTTGCCCTTTCCCCAGCATGGCCCTCGGCCACCAGTGGAGTGCTGGGAGCTTTGGGAAGAGTGTGGCTGCTGCAGACGTCTGGGCATGGGCACTTTCATTGCTTTAGTTGTTATCCTCAACACAAGGGCCTTTAGGGACTGGGACCACAACTCTGCCTCCTATTCTCCCATTACAGTTGCATAATTAGTTGTAAAACTTTTACTTGTAGGTGAAAACTCATTTTGGCAACCATTAATTCCCACTGTAATTCATTTAGTAACTGCAGTGCTTCTATTAATGGGAAAGTAAGCTCAAGCATCAAGCAGCATGACTAATATGTGTTGATAATTGCATATTGTTGATAACTGTAAACTCTGAGATTGCACTAATAAAAGGTAATAATTCCCAAGACAGCCAGGAAGGGAACTGGGGAGCGGCTGCAAATTTAGCCTTTGCCATTTTGCCAGTTGTTTAGTGTCATTTAAATTGGTGGGAATTCTAGTGCTGATAATGCACTGGAAGATTTTTTCTGGACTACCTAAGAGTAATTGGAGATTGGTAATGTGTCGATATGGGGGCATGGGAAGCGACTGATGCTGGGGCAGGTGGTTTCTCTAGACAATTGCTAAGAGTGCGTCAAGAAAGTTGCAACTTAGCACGAGCTTGTGTGGTCAAAAAGTAATCTGCTTGCTTTTTGGACCCACATTTTATGTAAGCTGATACTGAGAGCAAGCACTTGCAGAGAGAGGGAGGGGTGAAGATGGCCCAAAGACTTGAGCTTGAGTCTGGCGCTGCCATTTAGGGGAATGCCCTTGAGCCAGATCTGTTAAATTCATTGAGCCTCAGTTTCTTCCACACTTGTAGAATGTAGTTATTCCTGTAAAGCTGTTGATAGCATTAAATGAGAGAGAGAGAGAGAGAGAGAGAGAGTATGTGTGAGAAAGAAACTGATTTGGAAACTTGAAAACCCCTCTAAACAGGAACCTGGAAGCCTATTTGCCCTTTCTTAATTTTCTGATGATACAGATAGATATATCGTTGTAAAACTATCCTGTATACTTGAGTTTCTTTCAAAACACCAACCCTGAGTAGTGCTTGCAGTTTCTCTAAAAAGGAAATTATCATAGAAAGTCAGTTTATGACCCATTTTCTGGGGCTAGAAGTACCTTTCTTTTTGGGGATGGGGTCTCACTCTGTTGCCCAGGCTAGACTCAAACTCCTAGGCTAGGCAATCCTCCTGCCTCAGGCTCCAAAGTAACTGAGATTGCAGGCACATGCCACTGAGTCCAGCTGGAAGTACCATTTTTGGTACCCAGATTTCTATAGCTGTGCATTGGGTCATTACCTTGAACAATCTGATGCCTGAGGTGACTCTGTTTTGTATTTCCAAATGGACCGTCTTTGCTTGGAAAAGGCACTGTCCAGAATGTGTGCCTAATGGATTGTTAAAGGAGCTGGACGTGGCCCAGGCAGTCCAGTGAATCAGTGACTGACTGTTGTTTGTAGTAGCTAATGCTGTTTCCCGCCCCTCCCCCAAAGATAAAAGAACCAAAAAACCATTAAGTGGCTTGATTTGACTATAACAGCATTTGTGACAGAAGTGGGAACCAAATGAAAATCAACTTAGTACTACTCTTCAAGAGATTTTTCTTTTTCTCTAGAGGCTTAGTGTAGGTCATACCCCAGATGTTGATGATGAATATATTGATTGCTGTCTTAGGGAGAAATCTCAAAAGTTTGTGTTGCCCTTTTGGAAATTTCACAGTTTATATTAACCTATAACCAAGAGGCAGGTTTATTATATTTAATTGCATTAAAAGAAAAAAGAAGTAGAGAAATTGAAAGGAAAAAGAGCCCAGAGATTGTTACCTTTTTATCAAGTAACAGCATGCCACAAACTTTGCATCAATAAAAAACAATAGCCTGAGCTTTTCATCTTGGGAATCTAATGAAATAAATGTGGTGGCTTTGCTGTTTCCCCCCTCCCAGCCCTCACCTTAGCCAACCCTTACATTGTGGACAGAGGAGTGATGTCATTATTTGTGAACTAGATGACTGGCTCGGTAGCCTAAGAAGACTGTAGGGCTTGCCATTGCGTCTTGTGTCTCTTGCTGTACAGGTGGAAACATCTGTGTGTTTTCTTTGTGGTGACCGTTGGGTAACTGGTCGCCAACCTCTGTAACTCAAGAAACAGTCCTCACAATAGAATATACTCTTTTCCCATCCAGAGTGTGGCACTCCTTTTCTGTGTGAGCCTTTGTCTGCATTTTCACCGCTTGCAAACCCTCCTCCAGCCGGAGATTGATGTGCCTGGATGATTTATGGCAGTGATTGTCAGAAACTTTTGAAGCCCATCCAATTTCAGGATTCGGGTTCTTATTTCTTGTCATTTATGGCACATTTGATGAATTCTCACTATCAGCTGACATGTTTCATAATTGTCAAAACTTTGATTGAAGTAGTATTTCTGAAAAAAAAAATTATGGAAGAGAAAAAAAGAAAACAAGACTCCTTCATCACATTTTTTTCTCCTATGCCTAAAACTGCTTTGCTGGAGGTTCACAGCCTTTAGCCTCTCAGCTACTTGCTGGCCTGGCAAGTCAGTCTCCTCACTCTCCTTTTACTGTCTTGTGCCTGTGTTTACTGGGGCTTGTTGTCTTTTGCTTGTTTGGGCCTTCTAGTCCAGATGATAAAAGCTGTTGAAAGTAGCCCTTTGGAGAAAGTTTGGAAGCTTTCCAGCTTCAGCCAGCTTTCAAGGTATATCTGGTGGGGCGTGAATAGATAGTAGCAAGCTCTTCGCTCATTTTGTTATCTTAGACCTAGTGCGGTTTGTTTTGTTTTTGTTTTTATTCCATGAGCCAACATTCTTTGGCTGGAATGTTGGCTCTCCAGGTCTTTGGCTGATGTCAAAACTTAGAAATCTGCTCTTGTACTTTGGAGCTCTCCTCATGGTGAAGCCCACAGCGATGAGCCAGGAATGGATCTGGTTCCTTCATCTGTAGAGTTTTATTTTTGTTTCTTTACCTACCTTAGCCCTGTGTCTCTTTCTCGGTCAGAGAAAACTTCTTATAGCAAATGACTCCTGTCCCTTCCCACTCTGACCCCCAGGACAGTGACAGGGAATTCCTTCTCCTAGCTTGTGCTTTCTCAGTTTCTTTCATCAGAAGCAACCGGTATCTGCAGTGCCTTTTGTATCTTTCTAGATATACTCCATGCATAGATAAGGATTCACACATACACGTACATAGAAACACACAGACAAACACAGACATGGGAATATCAAGATACAGTTTGAACTCATAATTCTGAACTTTCACTAGAGTGTTTAAAACACATCAATAGGTAGTATCTCACTGCTGCTAGTTGAATGAAAGATGACTGTCTTATCATGCCCTATAAGGATCATGCCTCCTGTGATCTGATTTCCCTCCAACTCTCCAGCCTCATCCAGCACTTTTCTCCTCTTTCTCAGACCTCCAGGCCCACTTCCTGTTCTTCTGTTAATTTCTCAAACAAGCCTTCCCTTGTTCCTTATATTAGCTGTCACTCTGCTACATTCTGTAGTTTCTTGACTGTTCATTTAGGGCATTTAGCACAGTTTGTAAGTTCCATATTTGTGTGAGTATTTAAATAGCATCTTTCTGCCTCTACTGAATTGCAAGTTCCATGAAGACAGAAATGTAGCTGTTTATTTTTTTATTTTTTAAGCCGTTTTATGCCTCGAGTCTGTGCTTTGCTGGAATATAATAGGATCTCCGTAGGTCGTAGTTGAATGAATGAAAAACAAATGACTGGCTGGATGGATGAATGAATGTATGATGTGGAAGCTTCCTTTGGGTAGGGAGGAAATGCTACCTTTTGGAAAACAGTTGTGTTTTAGTATCCAAACACATTTTTTCTCTGTAGACCTTAGCTATTTTCTTTTTGTTGTTTCTAACCCATTTCTAAGAAGTCAGGTATTCTAGAAAGGCTGATCATAGGCCCCGTCAAGGAAAATCTTGGCAGCTATTAAGGGTATTAGCTTACAGGGTTTACACTTTCTCACCTTTCTTCATCTCTTTTGTTTCTACTGTGGTTTATTTTTTGAAACATAAATAGTCCCTGTTTTTCTTCTAAAATTTCTCCCACATTTTTATAGCTTACTGGGCCATCCAGGAGATAATAAGGGGTGGATGGGAGATGGGGGAAGGAGAAAGTGAGCAATGTCCACTCTAGACTTACAGTCCTCTGAAGGTACGATTAGGATCCCACATCTTTGTATTCCCAGCGTGTGTCACAAGGTAGGAGCTTTGCATGCAGTGTGGAGCCACAATGTGAGGGTGAACAAATATGCAGGAAGAAAGGAAGAAATGGCACTGCTAATTCTGGAACTGGCATTTTCGTTAATGAGCGGCTCTGTATCTGTGCTCAAGTCTTGCTCCTAATAAGCTGCTGGAGATATGTATTACCTGCCATTGCAATTGCTATTTCTTTCAAATTTACCGTTGCTTTCCCCCTTTTTAGTTTCTTTATCTACCTCTTTAGTGTTAATTTTTGTGTCCAAAAAAAGAAAGAAAACATGGAGTTTGGAGCAAGGATAGAAGGATTAATTTCTAGGTACAGCTCTGCATCTGGACGTGGTCCTCATTTATTTGTGAAGGCTGAGGGTTTAGTTGATGATGACTACATTTTCCTAGTAGCCTGGGAGCCTGCTAGGAAGGCTCTCAGTTTATATTTCTGTTGGTCCACTTCTTGCACTTAAAATGGCTCAGAGAATGAAGCCATTCCTATTTTAAAGCTCCCCTTGTGCTGACAGCTTTCTTCTTAGCCAAAGCCAGGAAGAAGTATTTGCTTTTACCCATTGTTTTAAATGTGCTAACACCACACTAATTGCCGATGGTCAGGAACGGTCTTTCTTAATAAGAATTCCTGAGTTATTTATAATTAGCCCATTGTTTATATCCTAGTAATGTTGTTATATTTGAAGTGATTGAAAATAGCTTAATCTCTCTTAAGTGAATAATTTCTCCTTGTTTACCTTATTCCCAGCAAACTTCCTTTTTCCTTATAATACAAAAGTAAACTTTATTCTATTTCATCCTAAGTGATGAAACCATTTTGACCATTTATGAAACATTTTGAATACTTACAATTGGTTATTTTCCAGGAAATATTGGGACCTTGCCTTGAAATTTAGTGTGGTTTATGACTTGGTTGATGACACCAGACAGAAGCTACAGAAATGAATCCTCTAACCACCTGTTCCTATTTTCCTACCCTTCATTCATTTGACTTTTGACTTTTGATAAAGTTATCACATATTAAAACATACCTGGGTGCTAAGCCTTATACTGTGAATGGTCCAGGGTTCAAATATTTTATTTTCACTGCCTTCCCCACGCGTTACCTCCATCAATGATAGAATATACTTTCTTTTTGTCATGAGAAGTAATTGGTTGTTTCTTTTAACCTGTCCAGTTACATTCCAGAAAAATGATAATCTTTAAAATTATTAAAATAATGAGCAACAGTTATAGACATTGTTGGGTTAACCTTGGGAGTCCAAAGCTCATCCTAAGGGGAATTAAGAATATATCTTTTTTTTGGGCCAGGCATGGTAGCTCATGCCTGTAATCCTAGCACTTAGGAAGGCCAAGGCAGGTGGATCATTTGAGGTCAGGAGTTCAAGACTAGCCTGACCAACATGGTAAAACTCCATCTCTACTAAAAATACAAAAATTAGCCAGGCGTGGTGGCGCACGCCTGTAATCCCAGCTACTCAGGGGGCAGAGGCAGGAGAATCGCTTGAACCTGGGAGGCGGAGGTTGCAGTGAACCGAGATTGCGTCACTGCATTCCAGCCTGGGTGACAGAGCAAGACTCCGTCTAAGAAAAAAAATAAAATAAAATAATTTAAAAAAGAATATATATGCACCTGGCCAAGTGTATATTTTTTTTGAGACAGAGTCTCGCTCTGTCGCCTAGGCTGGAGTGCAGTGGCGGGATCTCAGCTCACTGCAAGCTCCGCCTCCCGGGTTCACGCCATTCTCCTGCCTCAGCCTCCTGAGTCGCTGGGACTACAGGCGCCCGCCACCTCGCCCGGCTAGTTTTTTGTATTTTTTAGTTGAGATGGGGTTTCACCGTGTTAGCCAGGATGGTCTCGATCTCCTGACCTCGTGATCCGCCCGTCTCGGCCTCCCAAAGTGCTGGGATTACAGGCTTGAGCCACCGCGCCCGGCCAAGTGTATCTTTTTTAATATATTGTGTCCCCTTGTGTTGTTTTTCCTTCTTGGCTTCCCAATTATGTGTACATATATATATATAAACTTCACAGATACCAAATAGGTTATTGCTCATAGGTACCATAATTTGTGCCTGATGTAAAGGCTGCAACTGAGGTTTCACTGATGGTTGGTTTACCTGGAATTTTGTGAGTCAGAAGGCTTACTAAAATTCTTGGCTTCCAGCCAAGAAGGAAAATGCTTACGTATGACCCAGCTCTCTCTTTACGCATTGACTAAAGTAGGTTGATCAGGGCAACTGAAATGATTAAGAGGATAGTGCAGATTTGGATAAAGGGCAAAAAGATCAGGATTTGAAAGTTGGAGGATGAAGGGAGTCATGTAGGATATAGTCAGGTGGAATTTGGACTTGCTCACGAAATCCCAGAATGCTGTAACAAAAGGGCGTTTCTTTATGCTAGAAGGAGATAGTTTCACTTTAAATAAAGGGAAATGGAATGTCTTTGCCCAGAGGATAACAAGCAAATAGAACTCATTTTCCCAAGCACCTGTGTCGTCTGGGGTGTCAGGGATGTGTGTTCCAGAAAAATTTAGGCAAAACCCAATGATAGCTTCTCAAGGGTAAGTTTGAAATCTTCAGACAATATCCCTAACCTTTGAGCGAACCATCACACAGGGAAACAATTCTGTTGTACAGAATATGTTTTGATGCCACTGTCAGACATAAAGTCTGGTGGGAACTGGACTTCTACTCTGACCCAGGGTGACAATTTTTATATTTTTAAAATTGGCCATCTTCCAGAAGTGTTCATTTTACAGTGCTTATATTTCAGTACCTGAACTGCAGAAAAGTTTTATTTGAGTACTAAATTTCTAATGTCAAAACCTTCCTGACAATTATTAGCTAAATGTTTAGCCCAAAAGAGAGATGAAAAACATGTATCTTGTAACCTAGCTACCCAATGAGTTAACCCAGAGAGAATTTTCATGTTTGGAGTAGTTTCATAAGACTTTGGGGAGAGATACCTGAAGATCTGATATATTCGTGGTCAGAATAAAAACCTTTGTAATACATGATCAACTGTCTGCCATATGAAAAGTATATTCATAGAAGCAACTCAAAGTACACAGTTAGGCAGTCCTTACCAATTAAAGCCTCCCTCTTTAAAAATTTTTTAAATAAGAGTTCATATTTGCACAATAAATGATTTATTGAGAAATTTTAATGTGTAAGCTTTCCACTGACTCTAACTGAAATTAGAAAGCTTTGAAATGAACTCATAAATATTGTTCTTACATACAAAATACACTGGAAGCTGTAAAATGTAAAACAGTTTATCATTGAAAAGTTAAGCTGCATTAAAGAATGTAGATTTGGTTTAACTCTATCTTCCCCACGTGATGCTGAAGAATTTGCAAAATACTTTTTATGTATATTGTTTTATTTGATCTGTGTAACTACCCAGTAAAGTCAGAAGGGGGGCGGATATTATTATCCTGGTTTTATAGCCAAGGAAGCTATGGTCAAAGGAGGCTAAGTGACTTGCTGGAAGGTCACTGATATAGCAGAGTGAGGGCTGAAGAACACACATACTCTGTGACTCACAAATTCAGATCTCCTCTCCTTCATCCGTGCTAACCCATAATGTAATACTATTCGATCAGGCACAGTCCTGAAATAACCTCGGAGGGCTTAATGCTGAAGGGCATATTCTGTGTTTTAATCAAAGAAGACTATAACAGCAAGAATTAACTGCAATAGCCCCTTTGTCAAATGTTGGTTAGCTGAATATTTGAAAAAACTCAGCATTTGTGTCTTTGATCAGATATTGCACTAAACATTGATTTATGGAGGATTATCATAGCATCTATAACGTGTTTTAAATAACACAAAATAGTTCTGATTTTACATGATAGGACAAGATCGTAATGTAGTGCAACAGCTGAAAGTGAAGGTATGTAAAGACCAGAATCTTTTCCCTAGACTACTAGAATTAGTAGTTCTTTCTAATTCTAGCAAGGGTGAAAACTTGTAAATAGAATCTTTAGTAGTGTTAGAGTGAACTGTTTGCATTTTATGTGTCTGTAGGAACTGAGGCCAGATGGGTCGATTGCATCCTCCAGTAATTTCCAAATGAAGTTTTATTAAAATCCTTTCCAGACAAGCATTTTTATAAGAATGACTAATAAAACCTCAAACATAAATTTTAGGTTCTCTTATTTTATAAAAACAATGTAAGTTGCTTCTGAAGTTATCGGAAGACCAGTAAAATAATAAATGTCAGTAAAAATGGAAGAAGAGCAGAGACTTTGAACAACCCCAGAATAACCAGGGCTGAGCAACACGCTGGGTATCTTTTGCACGTTGAACTGCTCAGGGCTCTGAAACATGAGACTATGAAAGAAACATTCCTCATGCAGTGGGTTTATTGCTTGGTTATTTCATCAAGCACCATTTATTGAAAGGCAGCATTCCTAGTGGCTAACAGGGCAGAGTCTGGAATCTGCCACCACCACTTACCAAGTGGGTAACTTTGGTCAGAGTTATTTAAGTTTCGTCTCAGTTCCTTCAACAATAAAAAGGGGATGCTGACAATATTTAATACATAGTGGGTGCTTAAAATTGTGTGTGACACACAGAAAACTTCATTCTGTGTAGATCACCCTGTGAGAATTCTTGGGAATGGTGGGAAAAGAAAGACACCAAGATCTTAGAAATGACTTCAAGGTTGCTTTTCTGGTCCAAGATGATGGACGTACGATGAATAGTCACAGGAAATGACTCTTTCCTGCGATAGAATCTGGACCCACCGTTTACCTTGTGGTTCTGCTCACTGTTTAGTGCTGAGTTGCTAATATTAATGATTCTTCCTGTTCTAACAAGCACGGTTCTTAATCGTATCCTCTCTCTCTCTGCCTGTCTTTCTATCTCTCCACACACACACACTTTTTGAGTACAACAGCACAGAAGACGATTTAGAGATACCTGTGCTCAAGACTTATCTCCCTCTGTATAAAAGTTTGAATCTATTTCTCCCATTTCCTTCTTTCTTTTCTGTTTTTCTTTTCTTTTCTTTTCCTTTTCTTCTTTCTTTCTTTTTGTTTCTTTTCTTTCTTTGTACTGCTATATCTTACTAAATCCTAAGTGAATGGGGAAAAGAATCCATTAAAGTTAGGGAAATCAAAGGTTTCAGAAATGAAAAACCAGATTTCTAAAGCACTCACATTGTACCAAGTTATTTTGTGCCTGTTTCTTTAAGTTTTTTTTCTTTTTATCCTCTGCCTCTAGAGCTACCGAAAGCACATTGATCACTTTTTACAGCTTTCCCATGATAGGTGCAGTAGTTGCTTTTTTATTGAACCATAGATTGCAGCATTATAAAACACACTCATTCAGAGGAGTAATGAAGGCCATTTTTAATTGCATTTGGGAAGCAGGGTACTATTATTAAATTATACCTATGTCTGTATTGGAAAAAAGAGAGAGAAAACCAGGTTGTGTTTTCTTTGGGATTTGAGGTTTCCCAGAGCTGGAGTGAATTCAGGGTTGCATGACAAAATTTGGAACTTCAGCCTTCTGGGATTGTGAGTCAGAATTTCCTCAGTCCTGTGATTAACCTCATGCACCCACACCTGTTGCAAATCAAACAACCAAGGGCTTAGTAATAACGAAATTTATTATTTCCTGGAAGATAACTCTCAATATATGCGCATATAAAAATAAGACAGAGTAGCACACACAGATTTTTACTTAAAGATTGTTGTTATACATTGTGTTAGTTTCCTAGGTCTGCTGTAACAAAGTCTGTAAACTTGGTGGATTAACAGTTCTGGAGGCCAGAAGTTAAGATCAAGGTGTTGCCAGGACTGTTCTCTTTCTGTGGGCTGTTAAAGGGAGTCTGTTCCATATCTCTCGCCTAGCTTCTGGGGGTTTTCTGGCAATCTTTGGTGTTTCTGGCTCTATAGAAACTTCGCCGTGATCCCTGCTTTCATCTTCACGTTTTTTTCCCGTGTGTATGTGCACACGTGTGTGCGTTTCCAATTTTCCCCTTCTTATAAGGACACCATTCATATTGGCTTAGGCGCCCACCCTGCTCTGGTATGACCTCATCCTAATTAACTAATTATATCTGCAGTGACCCTATTTCCAAATAAGGTCATATTTGGAGGTACCTGGAGGCTGGGTCTTCAACTTATGAATTTTGCAGAGGACACAGCTCAACTCGTAACATACACTTATAGATTTGTCTTTATTGGATATGTATATATCACACTGTTCTGCTATATGTTGTGGAGAAGCGTGAAAATTAATTGTAAGAAAAAATCGCTTGGGCAATGAATAGCACTATAATCCCCTTCTTGACAGGTAAAGGAATCATTCTGGAAAGTGAAATTGCTCTAAGCCAATGTGTGGAAAATTCTGTGCAAGAGCTCATTCCTTTTGTTGCATTTTTTTCAGAGATTCTTTTGGCAGTGCTGGGCTCAGTCCAGATGCCTTCCACATCAGGTGGTTTAAGCATGTGTGTACATGATCGTGTGCAGGGTTGTGGGAAGCCAATTACAGTTGGAAACAGTTGTTTAGCTGGCAATTAGATTCCTCACAGTCTCAAATTATGTTGCTTTAAATTAAGATTGTGCAGATTTGAGTTGCTTTGATAATTTGCAAAAGCCATTTTGGGGTTATAACTAAAAATGTAATCTGCCAATTAGGAGATTTTCTATCTGATACCTGTTTTGTTCATTGGACTGTGGACCCATTTTAAATATTTATCATCTGTTTTCTAAACCAATGGCAAGAGTATCTGCATACCAGCCTGGTGAGGGGACACACAGGGGCTGACTCCCTGAATCGGACTTAGCTTTCTTGAGGACCCAATGCTGACTTTGTTACTGTTTACTTTAGCAACTCAGGTAAAAACATGCATCTTTTGTTTCTTGCAAAACCTGAGGTTTTGCAAGAAACAAAACCTCTCAAAAGTGAAATTTGTTTTTTTTTTTTTTTTTTTGAGACGGAGTCTCGCTCTGTCGCCCAGGCTGGAGTGCAGTGGCCGGATCTCAGCTCACTGCAAGCTCCGCCTCCCGGGTTTACGCCATTCTCTCGCCTCAGCCTCCCGAGTAGGTGGGACTACAGGCGCCCGCCATCTCGCCCGGCTAATTTTTTGTATTTTTTTAGTAGAGACGGGGTTTCACCGTGTTAGCCAGGATGGTCTCGATCTCCTGACCTCGTGATCCGCCCGTCTCGGCCTCCCAAAGTGCTGGGATTACAGGCTTGAGCCACCGCGCCCGGCCAGAAATTTGTTCTTTAAATAAGAAATAGTGTTCTATTATTAACCCAGGCCAGCTGAGACAAGCTTTTTAATTAGCCTAAAAAGAGAGGATAATGTATAAGGAGAATGAGGTAGGTTTTACTTAGTAATGTCTTGGAGATTTAAAAACTTATCCTATGATGATCAGATTCAGATTCAAGCAGACTAACGGATAACAGTATTTTCCGTTCAAAATGGTGGACATCTTATCTTTATAAAGGATTATACCAGTCCGTCTGGGAGAACAAGATGCTAAATGTTACATATTCCTTCCTTCTTTCATTAGAAGTTCGTTGGAAATTTTATAAACGTACCATGCATACAGGGACGTTCACCCATCACAAGATTCAACTCGATAATTTTTCGCAAAGTGAATACATCTATAACCAGCACCAAGATCAAGAAATCGAATGTCACCAGAAACCCAGAAGGCTGCTTTTGTCTGTTCCAGTCACTAACTCAGAATTTTGTGATGGCATGGAAACCTTGGCTTGTTTTCTGCCAGCAGTGAGTATTGATGGTTTTGGGGACACGTTTCTATTCACAGTGCATTTTCAGTTGTAGGTTAGTTTTTACTGGGAGCATTTTCATGCTGCTTGTTCATTCTGCTAGAGATTGGGTTTAGCTCCTTAGAGTTGAGCCTTTTGGTGAGCATGATGCAGAACAGAAGATGGCCTTTACTGCAGCCGGTACAAAGTCTTCCAGGCACTGCCTGCCTTCCTCTCTTCCCACCATACTAAATTCTTTGTGGTTCCCTGAAACGAAGGTGGCCTTCCCCTTTACCTCCAGGTCTTGGTCCTGTGGCTTTCCTATGTCAGGATCCCATCCCCTCTGCATGTCCTACTGCATTCATTTCCCAAGGCTGTTGTAATAAAGTACCACAAACGGAGTGGCTTTATTTATTCATTTGTTTATTTTTGAGACAGAGTCTTCCTCAGTCACCCAGACTGGAGTGTGGTGGCACCATCTCGGCTCACTGCAACCTCTGCCTCCCAGGTTCAAGAGATTCTCATGCCTCTTCCACCCAAGTAGCTGGGATTACAGGTGCGCACCACCATGCCTGGCTAATTTTTTTTGTTTTTGGTAGAGATGGTGTTTCTCCCTGCTGGCCAGGCTGGTCTCAAACTCCTGGCCTCCAGTGATCTGCCTGCCTCGGCTTTCCAAAGTGCTGAGATTATAGGTATGAGCCAACACGCCTGGCCTGGAGTGGCTTTAAACAACAGAAATCTATTCTCTCACAGATGGGAAGGCTAGAAGTCCAGAATCAAGGTGTTAGCAGAGCCCCGCTCCCTTGGAAGCCTCTAGGTTTCCTTCCTTGCTTCTGGCAGCTTCTGGTAGCCCCAGGCATTCCTTGTTTTGTGGCACAGCGTAACTCCAGTCTTTGCTGCCACCTTCACTTGGCCATCTTCTCTCTATGTCTGTGCATCTCTGTCTTCACATGGCATTCTCTTTGTGTCTCTTTCCTCTTTTTATAAGGACAGCAGTCAACTGAATTTAGGGCCCTCCCCACTCTAGACTGGGGTGACAGCTGCACCAATCCCTTTTTCAATAAAGTCATACTCTGGGGTGCTAGGGGTTAGGAATTTGGCATATCTTTTTGGGAGACACAGTTGACCCATCACATCTGTGTTACCCCCTTCTTAGTTTAGATGCCATCTTTTCTGGGAACTGGCCTGCAATGTTCCTTCCCCCAACATCTGGCTTTGATGTCCCTCTTGACACTGGAACTCCCTCTATTGCCATACTTTCTAGCATCTCTCAAAATTGTTTTTTTTGTTGTTGTTGTTGTTTTTCTTCTCTGCCAGACTCTGAGCAATTTGATGTCAGGAATAACTTCGGGTATTTTAGAATTTTTTTCCAAATTATCAGGACCCTTAGATTATGGAATTTTGGACACATTTATGCATTTTGATGTAACTTGAAGTATTTGTAACCGAGTCATGGTCTTCATGTTCATTTTGCAGGGAAGAAGTGATACCTCTTGGTAAAAGAAAAGGCTTGGGTTAAATGTTACCCCCTCTCTGGAGTTTCTGTGATCATGACAAACACGGATTCTAAATCCTTGGCTTGAGAGCACACAAATTGCCGAGCAGATGTGGCGTCAGCGCTCGCGAGGTTGTAAGCAGCTTACTGATCCAGCAGTTTAAAGACTGTTTACTGGCAGTGGCAACATTACTTCTGGTTGCCTGTCTTAATTCATTTTAGATTAATCTGTCTTGCAGTTCGAAGGAAAATGAATTGAGTCAGTAACTTCAAGAGTTATGTAAAATCTGTACAGTGCTAAATAATTGAATGGGGTTTTATGTATGGTCTTTAAATTGGAATGTCAATTTGACACAAATGCTCCAAAACAGAGTGTTAGATGAGCTGATCTGTTCCTCATATAAAAGCTTTGAAACTTCCATGCTTGTATCACTCTAGAATTCACCGTTCCCATCCCTTGCAGAATATTAATGTTAACTTTAGGGGAGGTGAGTCTGCCTGTGTAACTCTTGGGCCAGGGGTTGAGGTTTTAGGGTAATGGTACCCAAACTTGAGTGGGTTTAAGAACCACCCAAGGAGTTTGTTAGGAAGGATGCTTGGCTGGGCATGGTGGCCCCTGCCTATAATCCCAGCACTTTGGGGGCTGAGGCGAGGGGATCACTTGAGCCCAGGTGTTTAAGACCAGACTGGACAACATAGCAAGACTCCATCTCTATTTAAATTTAAAATAAATTAAAAAGAAAAAAAAAAAAAACAGAAGGATGCTTTCTGGGTCCAGCTCCAGAAATTCTAATTTGGTTGTTCTGTAATTGGGCTCAGGGAAGCCCTTTAGCATTACAGGTGGTTCTAATGCTGACATTCTCAGACCGCATTTTAAAGAAACAACTGGTTGAGGGGACGCAAGGACATGAGAAGGAGAGTATGTGAACTCCTGGGAGAAAATTCAAGACTATTTTCCATAAAATACATTTATCACAACCAGGCAGACCAAAAATGACCTTTTTTGGGTGGGATAAAGGGGGTATTTTGCAGACCCAAAGAAAACAAATTCTTGAGATTTTTTTTCCCCAGAAATCCATGGGAGGAAGGATGAAGTATCCTTATTCTTATCAGAAAACATATTTGAATTTTATTACCAATATCTTTAACCCCAGTTTACAGACGGTAAATCTTTGAGGCTCAAAGAGCAAAGAAGGCTAACATTTGTTGAGCACTTAATAAATGAAGCTGTCAGTATTAGTAATTATTATCGCCATCGTCGTTATCTTTATTTAACCTGTAGAACAGCCCTGTAACGTGTTATCATTGCCATTTACAGATATGTAAAGCGAGATTCAGGCAGTTCAGGTAACTTGCTAGGATTACACATTGTGCTTGTAGTGAGCCATGATTCAAACGCAGTTCAACTAACTCTAAAATCCATATTCTTTTTACTACATCAAGATGGATTTAAGATATTTACATGATGGGAGTTGCCAGGTAAAATATAGGAGGCGCAGTTAAATTTGATTGTCATATAAATAATGACTAGTATAAGTATATCCCATGAAATATTTGAACATACATTTAAAAATAGTAGACTATATTATACTAGAAAATTCATTGTTTATCTGACATACAGGGTTAACCAGGTATCCTGTATTTTCATTTGCTAAAATCAAGCAACCCTATATGTGGGTAGTGGGTTTTCAGGTTGTATGATCATACTTTCTGACTTCTGACTCCAAGTCCATCCATCCTTTCTATGTGCCACATTCTGCTCTGTCTCATTGTTGGGTCTCTGCTGTCCTCTTGGGGAAGAGAGTGAATGGCTTACCTACTCTAGCCCCTGTACTAAGGGGCCCGGTGGCTCATGCCTGTAATCCCAGCACTTTGGGAGGCCGAGGCGGGCGGATCACCTGAGGTCAGGAGTTTGAGACCAGCCTGGCCAACGTGGTGAAACCCCATCTCTACTACAAATGCAAAAATTAGCTGGGCGTGGTAGAAGGCGCCTGTAATCTCAGCTACTCGGAGGCTGAGGCTGGAGAATCACTTGAACCTAGGAAATGAAGATTGCAGTGAGCCGAGATCGCACTGCTGCACTCCAGCCTGGTGACAGAGTGAGACTCTGTCTCAACAACAACAACAACAACAAAAGTAGCCAGGCATGGTGGCGCATGCTTGTAATCCCAGCTACTAGAGAGGATGAGGTGGGAGGATCGCCTGAGCCTGGGATGTTGAGGGGCATTGAGCTATGATTATGCCACTATACTCCAGCCTGGGCAACAGAGAGAGATTCTGTCTCAAAGAAAAAAAAAAAAATCAGTGAACACATAGAAGTAGTTCACCCTTTCTTCACCCACATTATGGATGTTTTCATTTGCTTAATTTTAGAGACGAAGGAATGAGAGCCAGTTAGTTGCCTTACTAGCGATAGAATCAGGCCACCATTCTGCTACAACAAGTTTAGGAAAAGGCTTTTATTTTGGGTATGATTGCAGTCACAGTAATAGGTGAGTTAAAGGGTGAGTTAGAAAATGGAACAACAACAGAACCTCCTGGGGTCAGCCTTTTTTGCGAGAAAAATAATGTTTTGGTTAATGTTAGATTGAATGCCCATTATGTACCAGGCAATTTACATGCATCATTGTTGCAGGCTGCCATGAGAGGTAGTTATTTTTATCTGCTCCGTTTTAAAGATGTGGAAACTGATAGAGATATGATGTGCACAGCCCCAGGTCAAACAGCAGTGAGATGCAGAGCTGGAATTTCAGCCAGGTGTCTTTACCCTGGAGGCCCGTTCTTAGTGCCCTGTGCTGCCAAGGCTGAAGCCTTCTGTCTGGGCACGGTCTGTGTCCTAGACACTGCCTTGTTGGGTGGCCTTCTGGAAATCTGCTCTTTGGCTTGGAGAGACAGACACTGCACCGGCAGCTTATTCCATCTAGCCTTAGGAAGCTTCACCTTCCTGGGCAAAAAGGGTCAGTCCAAAAGTGGCTTTTGACACCTGTGTCAAACTAGGAAGTCACAGCGGCTTCTTTAGGGATTAGGCCTTAGCCTAATGGAAGAAACTCTGTCCTGTGTGGTCTTCTATGTGCAGTGGAAACTTGCAGCAAGCCTTCTAAATTCTTGGTAATCGCAGGATCGCTTTGCACTGAAAACTGGTATCTGGCCTGCGCTTCTTTGAAGGTTCCCTACTTTTGGTGAGAGCTTTTGAAGGCCTGGGACTGTGAGTTTTCCTTTATTCGTAAATGATAACAAAGCACTTTAAAGAAAGGAAACACGCCCGTGGTGGTTAGTTCTTGCTCTGTGAAGAAAGGGAGCACTGGATCTGAGAACAAACCTCTCCCAAGTTGGTCCCTGGGGCTCCTGCTGCTGCTGCTGCTGGGAGCCCTTTCCTTGCACCAGGGGTCGGCTGCTTCCCATGTTCTCTCGTGCTCTCTGTGGGACTCTGCCTGCGATGACTGTCCTCCCTTCCTGAGCCATTTATAAAAACAGACTGTTTCCATTTCTAAGTGACTAAAGGGATTCCTGGAAGTCGTGAGATCAAAGATGCAGTTTGGAATTTGTCTCTGAGTGAATACTAACTGCTTGTCATGGAGACATGTCACAGGGGAGCCTGATCTTGGGAAAACCAAACGAAAGCCTTAGGAGCCAGAGAGCGATCAGGGTGGGAGTGACAGATGCAGTGAATTTTGGATCAGACAAACCAGAAATGATCACTTTCCACATATGTGACTTTGGGTGAGTTGTGTTAGTTATCTGTGAACCTCAGTTTTCCTAATCTGAAATAGCATTAGTCATGCTGACCTCAGAGAGTCCTAGAAATTAAGTGACTATTATGTATAAAATGCCAGGCATGGTGACTCAGATCCAGTATTTACTCGATACTTTTTTCCCTCTTCATACCCTAATATGGTAATGGAAAATAGATTTTGATGGATTTTGTAGGCACATTTTAAAATTAAAAGCTATTGCAGAATTCCAGCTAGTCATTCACTGGTGTTCATAAGGTTAGTGGGTGCCTACTACGTTCTAGGCTCATTTTAAGTGGCTGGGGAATGGAGTATTATGAGACAGACATGAGTCCTGCCTCTTTGCAGCTTCCATTCTGGACAGGGAGGTCAGTAACAGACAAAGCAGCAGAGGGAGTACACTTTTAATGTCAGGCAGGGAAAAGAGAGATGAGAGGATTTGGCTATGGTAGTCTGTGAGGGCCTCTTTGAGGAGGTGTTGTTTGCACATAACACTTTATTATGGTGAGGCGGCTGCTGTGCTATGCTGACAAATAGCCATTGCTGACCAGATGAGTCCTTCCCGCGTTGCAAACAGATTTTCATGTGTGCATCTTGATGGCTCTCCCATTTCTTACCCCCTTCTTCCCTGCAAGCTCCTTTTGTCCTCTCAGTGTCATATTACCTAACAGAGTTGAATTACCCACAGAAAGCTTTCATTAATCTTGCTGTCCCATTGGGGTGTTACTGTAAACGTTGGCACCCAGAGCGTCTGCCACGGAAGTAGCTTCTAGTAAGAGGAGAAGGTGAAGCCTGAGATGGGGTAGAGTGAGGAAGAGTGAGATGTGAACCAAGAGAGTCCTTAAACATTTCATGAGGTTCCACAGAGCCTGCGATCACACTCTTGTGGGCGCGCTGTTGCCAGTGAGAATTGATGCCTTCAGCCCAGGGTGCTGGGAGCCTCCCAGCAAGGTGATGTGCCGTGTAAACATGCTCCTGAAGGACCTGAATGCTAATATCCATAGGAACTGCTCTGCAGCTTCTTCTTTTAAGTAGCTGAGATGGTTTTTGGGAGGTCATTGTAACACATTCAAGTGAAATTTATGTTGGTTTTCTTTGTAAACTGTTGCAGTTGGAATTCTTCCCAGCGAGTGGTCAAAGTGCTCTTTTTTTGCTTATTTTGATGAGATTTGGATAGAGGTGAAATAGAGGTGGGGGGTGAAAGTAGGCCAAAAAATTTGAAAATATATCCTGCCAACTCTAAGTACCAACATCCATCTTGCAGTAGGCAAATGAAGACACTGATGGACAAAGGTTATTCTTACTTTTTATCTGAGCTCAGGGATTTGGTTTTATTAGCTCTTTAGCTTACCTGTTAGCTCTTAGCCACTTCTTAGAACCCGATTCCCTCAGCAGTTGAAGACCTCCTTGTTTTGCACTAAATATGCTTTTGGTCCAGGTAAGTGTAGACCAGCAGTTCTCAATCTCTTTGGCACCAGGGACCGGTTTCGTGGAAGACAATTTTTTCACGGACCAGGAGGAAGGTTTGGGGATGGTTTCAGGATGAAACTGTTCCACCTCAGATCATCAGGCAGTAGACTCTCATAAGGAGTGTGCAACCCAGATCCCTCACATGCACAGTTCACAATAGGGTTCACTCTCCTGTGAGATTCTAATGCCACCAGTGGTCTGACAGGAGGCAGAGCTCAGGTGATAATCCTCGCCTGCCTGTCACTCACCTCCTGCTTTGCAGCCCGGTTCCTAACAGGACACGGACCAGCATTGGTCTGCTGCCCAAGGGTTGAGGACCCCTGCTGCAGACCCAGTGTTGGTATATGCAAATATTGCTTGCTCTTTTGGAGTCTGGAAATGTTGGCCACTGTCTGGTCATTCACTTGCTTTGACTCACCCTTTCTCCATGTCCTTTTCTCAACTTTCCCTCTGTGGATTAGAACCACAAATCTATGCCCTTATTTTCCAGTCCTGAAAATGGAGACACGTGACCTGGCATAGTTTTTGTTGTTTCTTCCAGGACTGAAGTAATCTGGGAAATGTAGTTTGGCTGCCAAGAATTTGGCCTTTCCTAGGCACATTGCTGGTTGATTAGAACAACAGAGGAGAATGTTAGTCTGGGAGGCGTGGTCACATTCCCAGTGTAGCTCAGGCAGCCGTTTCACCAGAAAAGACTCACAGACTTTTCTTTTTTTTTTTTTTTTGAGCTTTGCTGTGTTTCACTTTATTTATGGACATTAAATTTTATATAATTTTCACATGTCACAAAATATTGTTCTTTTTTTGATTTTTTTCAGCTATTACAAAATGTAAAATTCATTAACTCATGGGTAGTAGGCTGGATTTAGCTCACAGGCTGTTTAACTTTATGTTCCTGGCTTATTTCACTTAACATAATGTCCTCCAGTCCATCCGTGTTGTTGTGAATCACAGGATTTCCTTCTTTTCTTTCTTTATTTTTTTTTTTATTATACTTTAAGTTCTAGGGTACATGTGCATAACGTGCAGGTTTGTTACATATGTTGGTGTGCTGCACCCATCAACTCGTCAGCACCCATCAATTCGTCATTTATATCAGGTATAACTCCCAATGCAATCCCTCCCCCCTGCCCCCTCCCCATGATAGGCCCCGATGTGTGATGTTCCCCTTCCCGAGTCCAAGTGATCTCATTGTTCAGTTCCCACCTATGAGGACTCACAGACTTTTCAAGTCACTATTACGATGTGGCTTCTGGGACATCTTCAACGTCTGTCCCTGGTAAGCCAATGACTGCTTCATTTCACACACTGGTTTTCCCCAATTTTCTGGGACCTCCACATTAATACCTACTTTCCTGTTTCCTTTTAAATCTCCTGGCAGTTCTACTGCATGGAATACGTCCTACCGATATACTTGTGTAGATAAGAGATGACCCATGTCATTAACAGCAATCACATCTAACACTTGCTGAGCATTTGCCTGGTTTCTGAAACTAAGAATTTTATATATTTTCCATGTATTTCATTCTTTAAAAATCTCTGTGAGGTAGGACTGATAGTATCTTCATTTTCAGATAAGGCAATTTAAGCAGGAAGAAAGTAAAATGTGACCAAAGGTGTATTTTTTTTTTAATTGCAGCTGTGATTTTAGTAAGAAAATATTAGAAACAATGTAGTCAATTTGTGTCTAATTAAATACAGAATGCTTTATTGCCAATACCATGGGATACCGTGCAGCCACAGAAAAAAAATAGTATTGAATATCTTTGTATATTAGTGTGAAAATCCCTCCATAATACATGAAGTGAGAACAAGTAAGTCTGTATGTAAAGTATAATATGCAGGCTGGGCGCGGTAGCTCAGGCCTGTAATCCCAGCACTTTTGGAGGCTGAGGCGGGTGGATCACCTAGTTCAAGACCAGCCTGGCCAACCTGCTGAAACCCTGTCTCTACTAAAAATACAAAAAATTAGCCAGGCATGGTGGCGGGCATCTGTAATCCCAGCTACTTGGAAGGCTGAGGCAGGAGAATCGCTTGAAACAGGGAGGTGGAGGTTGCAGGGAGCTGAGATCACCTCACTGTATTCCAGCCTAGGCAACAAGAGCAAAACTCCATCTCAAAAAAAAAAAAAAAAAAAAGAAAAGAAAAGAAAGTATAATATGCATAAATTAGCTCAGCCATTGTGGAAGACAGTGTGGCCATCATCTTCAGCAGACTAACACAGGAACAGCAAACCAAACACTGCATGTTCTCACTCACAAGTGGGAGCTGAGCAATGAGAACACATGGACACAGGGAGGGGGACGTCACACATCCCCGGGCCTGTCGAGGGTTAGGGGGCAAAGGGAGGGAGAGCATCAGATTTTTATTATTAGTTAATTTGTTTTGGTTGTCATGACTAGACAGTAATTCACATGGTTTAAAACAAGTATCAAAATATAGTGAAAACAGTCTCCCTTCCACCTGCATGCCTCCTCTGCCAGCACTGCCCCTCTCCACTATAGATAGATACTCACTATCATTAGCCCCTTGGGTAATGTTCTAGAAGGTATAGGGCAAAATTGTCCTCTGTCAAACCCCTTACACAACTGAAGCATATTATACTTTATTTTATTTATTTTTTTCTTTCTCTCTTCCAGCTCTATGTCATCTCCCTGTTCCTTTCTTATCTTCCCAAACAAGATTTCTCTCATCTGGTTACGTGAAAGAAACCACACTCTTGCAGTTACCTGGACTTGAAGCTCTGGAATCACCTTAGACCTATCTTCTTCTTCTTTTGTTTTTAATTTAATTTTATTTTACTTTAAGTTCCTGGATAAATGTGCAGAACATGCAGGTTTGTTACCTAGGTAAACGTGTGCCATGGTGGTTTGCTGCACCTCTCAATATATCACCTAGGTATGAAGCCCCACATGCATTAACCATTTGTCCTGATGCATTTTCCTTGAAAGGGGGCCTCTAGTTTTCACCAAGTTATCAAAAATATTCAAGATCCCCTTAGGTTACTTAGGATGGTGGTAACTGTTCCTTGTTACCTTAGGAAGGATACAGATGTTCTTAGGTAACCTGTCTGTAGGCATGTTTTCTATGGCCATCAAATGCTCTTAAAAAATTGAATTAATTGCCACCTCTAACAGTTGAAGGATTTCACATAGACATGTGGATTCAGTGCTTAGGTAGGAAAATGTAAGATTTGGCAGCCCTAGGCTTGCATTTCGGCATGGCCACAGTCCTCCAGAGCTAGGTAGAGGATGCCTCTTTCATGGAGAGTGTTCTTTTTTTTGCCTCAGGCCATTCTTACAACCTGTTGTAGTCTAAATGACACTGGCTTGGCTTGAGGAGAAGTGGGTCCTATTCTCTTTTCTTCCTAAAGCAACTCTTTAAAAATGTGAATTTTTTTTTTCAGGTGATAAAAATGAGACTCAGACAATTTAGATGGAATCAGCCTCAGTTGTTCATTGAAGCGAGTTAGGATAATGTGAAACTTGAACCCAGATCATCTAACTTTATTCTAATATTCTTTCCACTGAACCACAGTTGTCCCCCATTATTATTATGATTTTTGACCTTCAAGGCATTACTAGAAGTAGGTAGAGTATTATAGGCATTTTACAGATGAGTAAGATGAAACTTGGTTCAGCTCTGAAAAAGGAAAGTTGTGTACTAAAAGGGCAGAGCTCATATCTGGTCCCAGATTTTTTGACTGAAACACTATACTCCTTTAGTAGTACTCAGAAACCTCAGAGATCCATATAATTCTGACATTTTTTGCAGCGGTAATATTAATGATTCTAACATATTTGACTCCAAAGAGAAGCAGGAAAGGTGGAGGGACCCCCATTGTTGATGTTGTCTCAGAACTGGAAGAAAGTTCCTGGGGTCAGTCAGACAACAGCTTGTAGTAGACTCACTCCTTGAAAAGCACTGACTGGTCTGGGAGCATGGGCTGCAAAGTGGGAGAGATGTTAAGAGGAATAAGGAATTGCTTTCCAGAGCCCTATACACTTAAATAGGAAGCCTAGCTGAGTATACCTGAGAGGACTTAATACCTTTATAAAGGCCACACCTCAAGTTCATGTAAACATTATTTTACTTGCATTCTTACCTATAGAGTAACAAGAATTGTCCTATTTTATAGCATTAGAGCTGTCCTATTGTATAACAGTAGAGATGGCTGCTTTGATGGGCACCTCTTGTAAGCCGTAGTATATTTGATGTGTATTTATTAGGGCTGTGTATTGGTGGCCAAATTTGTAAAGTGAAGACTCTCTGTAATGAATGAAGAATCATACATAGGGTGTGTTATTTTCCTGGATGGTCCTTTTCCCATTGTAGAGCTTGCAATCATTCTGTAGTCTTCACTTCCATGTAATGTGGAAGAAAAAGTACAGAGAGGGCCAATTATCATAAAAAGGTGAAATGCTGGACTTGTAGCCTGTCTGCCAGCTTGAAATCCTGGCCCTATCACCAGTTTGTGTGACCTTAGATCATTAATGTATGTGACCCTTTGTTGCCTTGGTTTTCTCCTCTGTAACATGAAAAGATTAGACAATTCATATCTGATAGAGTTGTTGTGAAAGTCAGCCAATTGCGTGTGAAACATTCTTAGGACAGAGCCTAGCATATACTAAATAGTGCATAGGTATTAGCTGCTGCTGCTGTTTTGTTTTGCTGTTTTTAATCATTGTTGAGGTGCCTATTCCTGACTTGCTACGCTGTAGCAAATCGAGCTTTGTAACTAGAGCTAAGAAACTGGTAGGAACCTAGGCATGGAAGTTGTAAACGCATACCTTTTGGGCTGAGCACTGTCATGTGAGGGGTTTAGACAGATCCCTAATAGTCTGCCTAGCTGCAAACAAGCCTGGGATATCTGTCAGTCATGAGAAGCATCATTAAGCACATGATGGTCTCTGAGGCTGGGCCCTTCAACTTGTATGAGAAACCTCAGCTGTCAAAAGTTAGGTAGTGAGCTTTGGACCCCGAGTCCTGACTGCCACTCTTCAGCCCTGTGATCTAATGGGAATCACTTTTGTCTCAGGACTCTATCTCCCTCACCCCCATGTAAAAGTGGGATAATAATATCATTTCCCTGGATCAGAGTGGGGAATAAATAGACCATGTTTACTAAATGCCCTACAGAGTGTGGTGGCCAAGTAGGTGCTTAGAAAGTGGCTGCAGCTCTCAGTATTGCTGTGAATGAAAAATTCTAGCCTCATATCCTGTCAATCAAAATACTTCACCCTAATTCCTGAGGCAATATTGTTGCCTAGAATCATCAGCATATTTGAAGACCAATAATGCAGTGTGCATATTACATGGAGAATGTGGGTGGACTAATTGCATCCAGGCATGGGGTGACTGGCTTGAGATTAAATCAAAAGGAATTTCCTGAGTTTGTGATGTAAGGGAAGCTCAAGAGACTGTTTGGAATACTCAGGAAGCGAAATCCCAGATACGGGGACTGAAAATAATCATTCACCTGGCAGAAAAGGTGATAGAAAGATTGATCAGTGGGACTGAGTTCAGTGGGACGTCTGCATTGTGCTCCCTCTGTGGTTTCTTCCCTTTCATGATTGAGAGGTTTAGTGTATCAGTGCTTCTCCCCTCAGCCAGAAACAGTTTCAATTTTTCTGTATTCTGCCCACCCTCTTTTCTTACCTGTATTTGTCTGTTTATTCAATAAAGATTCATTTAGCTCCAAAATATTCATTGAGGAGCGAAATGTGCCAGGTCCTGGAGATGTAACAGTAAAACACACATATGCATATACACACATGCACATACATATACAATTTACACACATACCTACATATACACACCTCCATGCATATAAACATAGATGCACACATGGCCACGTGAATCCCTCTCTTCTTGGAATTGACATTCTAGTTGAGGAGGGCAGAAAATTTAAAAAATAGTAGGAAGTAAAATATGTAGTTTGTTTCACTTGACGATTATTGTAAGTTTTGCCACATTTTTTTTTCCTGCCTCTGCTGTTCGGGAGGTTGTGTGTTCAACTATTTCTGTTCTTTGAAGAACTTCTAGCCTAATTGCTTAAGCTTCACAGAATCTCTTCAAACTGTTTCTTAAGGGGTTCTAGTTATTGAATATGTTTTGATTCACAATTTTATGAAAAAATTTATAAACATTAGAACGTGGTAGTAATTTGGTTTTTCTGTTTATTGTGCTAAAAGCAAAGTGTAGCAAAGTACAAAAACCATGAAAATATACCTTGTTTGAAGTAAATACATATCAAAATGAAGTATATTATTTAACCATGCTGGAGGTCAATTTTAAATGAATTCTGTTTTTCTCTGGGCTTAAAAAGAAAACTTAGTAACTAATGGGTTGCTATGTTTTATGTTAAGCAATATTTAAATTGAAACCAAAGTAGAGTAAGTATATATTTTAACTAAAACAGGTATGTCTGGTTTTGGGGCAAGTAAAATTTTATAGCAATGAAATTTAAAAAACTATGAATGTTTTTTGAGTTTGAAATCCAGTTGGCAGAATCTGAGCTTGCTATACATCTAGTTGGCTTTTAAAGGAAACTGATTTTTAAAATTTCCCTTCTTTGATTTTGGATCTTGACTTAAAGAATCCAGATTCCCATCAACATTATGCAGAAAATTCTAATGGTGCCAGGAATTAGAAAAATCTCATTTACTTTTAAAATTTTTTTTTAATTTCAATAGGTTTTTGGGGATCAGGAGGTATTTGATTACATGAATAAGTTTTTTAGTGGTGATTTCTGAGATTTCAGTGCACCCGTCATCCGAGCAGTGTAACTGTACCCAAAATGTAGGCTTTTATCCCTCACTCCTCTCCCACTCTTTCCCCTGGTCCCCAAAGCGCGTTTCTCATTCTTAGGCCATTGCAACCTCATAGCTTAGCTCCCACTTACGAGTGAGAACATAACGATGTTTGGTTTTCCATTCCTGAGTTTCTTCACTTAGAATAATGGCCTCCAGTTTCATCCAGGTTCCTTGAATGCCGTTATTTAATTCCTTATTATGGCTGACTGGTATTCCATGGTGTGTATGTATATATATGATTTTCTTTATCCACTCGTTGACTGATGGGCATTTGTGCTGGTTCCATATTTTTGCAGTTGGGAATTGTGCATCGATAAATATGTGTACAAATATCTTTTTCATATGACTTATTTTCCTCTAGGTGGATACCAGGAGTGGAATTGCTGGATCAAATAGTAGTTCTATTTTTAGAAATCTCCAGGCCTGGCGCAGTGGCTCACTGCTGTAATCCCAGCACTTTGGGAGGCTGAGGTGGTGGATCACGCGGTCAGGAAATTGAGAACATCCTGGCTGATACTGTGAAACCCCATCTCTATTAAAAATACAAAAAAATTAGGGGGACGTGGTGGTGGGCGCCTGTAGTCCCAACTACTCAGGAGGCTGAGGCAGGAGAACGGCGTGAACCCGGGAGGCGGAGCTTGCAGTGAGCCGCCATCCCGCCACTGCACTCCAGCCTGGGTGACAGAGCAAGACTCTGTCTCAAAAAAAAAAAAAAAAAGAAAAGAAATCTCCACACTGTTTTCCATAGTGGTTGTGCTAGTTTACATGCCCACCAACAGTGTAAAGTGTTCCCTTTTCACTACATCCACACCAACATCTATTATTTTTGGATGGAAAAATCTCATTTCTTTTTTTTTTTTTTTTTTGAGGTGGAGTCTTGCTCTGTCGCCCAGGCTGGAGTGCAGTGGCGGGATCTCAGCTCACTGCAAGCTCCGCCTCCCGGGTTCCCGCCATTCTCCTGCCTCAGCCTCCCAAGTAGCTGGGACTACAGGCGCCCGCCACCTCGCCCGGCTAGTTTTTTTGTATTTTTAGTAGAGACGGGGTTTCACCGTGTTAGCCAGGATGGTCTCGATCTCCTGACCTTGTGATCCGCCCGTCTTGGCCTCCCAAAGTGCTGGGATTACAGGCTTGAGCCACCGCGCCCGGCCGAAAAATCTCATTTCTTAATGACTTATTGGAAGTTAAAGAGACATCAGGAAACAGGCAAAGTTTTTTTTTTTTTTTTTTTTTTTTTTTTTTTGGAGATGGAATCTCCCTGTGTCACCCAGGCTGGAGTGCAATGGCGCAATCTCGGCTCACTGCAACCTCGGCCTCCCGGGCTCAAGCAATTCTCCTGTCTCAGCCTCCCACAAACCATTTTTAACTTAAATCTTCTTAGTGTTAAGATGACAACTAATGTGTTAAATATATTTTTTAATGGAGTTAATGCTGAGGAAGAATTATTTTGAAAATAATTTATTTGGAAATGTTTCCATTGTTAGATTTTTGTTGCTAAAAATAGTATATGCTCACCATAAAAACTTTCCTATCTTCTCAGCTTAGAACAGCATTGAAAAATTACTATTTTACTTTGTCTAAAAATGTCTTTCAGCAAGGGTCTCAATAGTTTTTAAATTCATTGGTTTAATTTCTTTTGATAGGTTTGCAAGAACAACTGATAGACATTAAGATAGCTGCGATGCACTAGTAAATTTTAATAAAACCTTTTCTTATGAAATTGGCCAATGGGATTTAAAAGCTTGGTCGTGGTTTTCTAAGTGTAACCCCGAATGCACTTCTATTTGGATTCACGTAACTTTGTTAGCTTTCTTACGTAGTTGTAACCCTCATTAATTCCAAGTGTTGGAAGAAAAAAATCCTGAATTTCAAACCTGTTCTTGGAATCACTGGTTTATAAAATATAGACTGGGTTGAAAAATAACGAAACCTGACCTATTATGTTGGTTTTACTACATTTTTTCTTACAATTAATAAATAAGATAAAAATTATCTTAAAATATATCTTATCCTTTTTATTTTTGTACATTTCATAATATACATTTTATGTCAGTA
The DNA here is from genome assembly GCF_009764315.1 of Trachypithecus francoisi. Taxonomy (NCBI): domain Eukaryota; kingdom Metazoa; phylum Chordata; class Mammalia; order Primates; family Cercopithecidae; genus Trachypithecus; species Trachypithecus francoisi. The sequence goes on along the minus strand of NW_022681472.1, from coordinate 72,737,159 downwards.
AAGCAGAGCATGTATGTTACCTAAAAATAAACCAGTAGATAGTGCATGTTCAATTAAAAAAAAAAAAAAAAAACAGATGGAGGCCGGGTGCGGTGGCTCATGCCTGTAATCCCAGCACTTTGGGAAGCTGAGGCAGACAGATCACTTGAGGTCAGGAGTCCGAGACTAGTCTGGCTAACGTGGCGAAACCCTGTCTCTACTAAAACTACAAAAATTAGCCAGGCATAGTGGTGCACGCCTGTAGTCCCAGCTGCACGGGAGGCTGAGGCATGAGAACTGCTTGAACTCGGAAGGGGGAGGTTGCAGTGAGCCATTACACTCCAGCCTGAGCGACAGAGCGAGACTGTCTCAGAAAACAAAAACAAACAAAAAATGATGGAGTGGTGTAGAGTAGAGAATTGAGAAAATCACCAAATAAGATGATATTCTGTTGGTACTGAAGGGTTAATAATACTCATCTGTCTTTGTGTTACTCACCTGTCAGGAACCTTCCAGGAATGGGTTGATTGTCTATTTTTTTGTACGTGTTTTGTGAATGAAATACTTTTTTATTATCAAATAAAGAAAGCGTACAGGACAATGGGGAATGCTTTTTCTCTCAATCTGTCTTTTCAGCTCTCCTTGTCTAGCATATGTTGGGCTTCCAGTTTTAATTGTGAGACTGGAAGATTTTGCTACAATATGGGTCACATCACTTTCTTTGTGTAGATAGAATCTCAATCTCTCTCTTTTCTTTCTCTCATGGAGATAATAATCTAACTCTGACATCCATGATGTGACGATTTGCCAAGTGCTGTATTTCTAGTTACAGTTACTAGGGAATTGCAAGAAGATGTTGGGAAATGGTACTTGGCCTCCACTTAGCTTTATTCAGATTGGCTTGTTTCCCAAGGACCCACAGGATCAATGATGCGTGCAGTGCTAAAGGGCGGCTGCGAGGTCAGGGCTTATTTATTGCTTGCTGGGGCATGTTATTGACCAATAAGAAGTTAAACAGTTCCTAGCTAAAGCTAAGACATTGCCTCTTAGGCAAGAAGACAAGAGATCACCTCGGGCAACTTTCGTTTACACAGAGAGGTGTGTAAAGTGGAACCAAGGCTTGGAGCTCTAGGCATCCCTTACGTTTGTCAGGATTTCAGCGTATTTGGGTGGTTGCAAGGCTTTGAGACATGCCTATGGTGCTATGCATTTTTCTAAACTCAGCCTTTGTCAAGGTAGTCAGGGATTGTTCATTTTGAAACCTCTGTAGGTATCTGCATGTTTGCTGCAAACTTTTTGTCTAGGTAAGATGAACTGGCTCATGTTTCCTAATGCTGATGCCCCTCCCTCCCTTCCATCTATCTTTTATATATACACACAGATCTATTTATTACTTTCTTTTCTTTGAAAAGTATAACTTAGCTTTGGATAAAGGAGGGACAAGATCACATTTGATGAAATGCAAACAACACTTTACTTTGCATGTGCTTGGATGAATAAGGAATCCAAAAGGAGCGGTATTCAGGAGAAAAACTCTGTGTGTGTGTGTGCGCGCGCGTGTGTGTGTGTGAAGTACAGATATATATGTACGCACACATATATATACGCACACACGTATATATATATGCACACACACAGAAATGTGTAGTGAAAAATCTCCTTTTAGCTTTATGAGATGTTCTGAGCTCAGCTCTGAGGTTTATGTTCTATGAAAAATGAAACGATTTTCCTAAGTTTTTAAAGAATATTTCTTTCTAGGTGCAAAAGTAACTTTTCTTGTCAACTATTGAATGAAGAGGTGAGGAAGGAGAGGCAGGAGGAAGAAAACAATACGAATCAGGCTGAAAGGCCTACAGATTAAAAACTAACACCCCCTCCCCTGCAGCGAGATTGTCCTTTCATTTGAGCTCCTTGCCTTGAAATAGCATTGAGGATTAAATGTGTGTAAGCCCCACACAATTCAAAATTCATGTGCTTTTCTGACCACTTGACTTCTAGTAGAAATTTTAAGCATATTAGAGGATATGTTTTTGTGGGAGCTGATCAGAGTGGCACTAGGAGTTCAAAAGAATATCTGAAACTAAAGCACAGCTGTATTTCGGATCATACTGCTTCATCACATTGAGTGCATCTACAAAGGTAATCAATAGCATGTGGCTGAGTTAGGTGTGCGGGCCTGGGGCCATCTTCGAGACGATTTGTCCTTTCTGCAATTCTAGTCTCTATAATGATTGAAGTGTAGGAGTTAAGTTGTGGTGCATCTCTCATAAATTTAACCAGAATCATCCCCTTTTAAAATTGAAATCAAATATTGACATGTTAGTCAGGCATTATTTGATTACATTTTTCTTGGTTTAGGCAGTGAGGGATGTTTTGTGCACAATCTGGTTGTTTCCAGCTCTAAAGTAAGACACTGCATTATTTCTAAATAATCGTATAAAGCACTGAATTAAAAAATTAAAACCACCAACTTTATAAATTATGGCATTGCTAGTTTCCTGTGTGCCAGCCTCTCATTCCGGAATTTCTGAAAGGAAGAAGAAAAGTAAATTAACATTGATCACAGGCCTACTCCATCCTTGGCATTGTGTTTATACATGACTTACGTTCCCTCCCGTCTCAGAACTCTGGAGTGTTAGTGGTATTACCTTGCTTTTACAAGTGAAGAACTGTTAGCTAATTTGGGCAGGGTTACTCAGGGAGTAATTGAGCTGAAATAGGAATGCAGTGCTGACTTCTGTAATCTTTCTGTTTCAATTTTACCAAAATGGACTCATTCTGACTCATCTGGGGGTTTTACAAGTTAGCCTTTGGTGACAAGTGCCCAGCAGCCTCACCTATATTCAGCTCTTCTATATTTGTGTGATGGGCACAGAACACCTTCATATTTATGCTTTCTTATCCTCATGATCAGCCAACAGAGGCATGAATCTACCGAAAGAGGCAAATTCCTCCTCAAAAATGCAGAATTTTAGGCTGGGCACGATAGTTCATACCTGTAATCCCAGCACTTTGGGAGGTAAGGAGGGAACATCACTTAAGGTTAAGAGTTTGAGACCTAGTCTCTACAAAAAGTTAAAAAAATTAGCCAGGCATAGTGGCACATACCTGTTGTCCTAGTGTACTCGGGAGCCTGAGGTGGGAAAGTTGCTTGAACCCAGGAATTCAAGGCTGCAGTGAGCTATGATTGCACCACTGTACTCCAGCCTGGGTAACAGAGTGAGATCTTGTCCCTTAAAAATGTAAAATAGACTGGGTGTGTTGGCTGACACCTGTAATCCCAGCACTTTGGGAGGCCGAGGCGGGCAGATCATGAGATCAGGAGTTCTAGAGCAGCCTGAGCAACATGGTGAAACCCTGTCTCTATTAAAATAAACACAAAAATTAGCCAGGCGTGGTAGTGTGCACCTGTAATCCCAGTTACTCAGGAGGCTGAGGCAGGAGAATTGCTTGAACTCAGGAGGCAGAGGTTGCAGTGAGCCGAGATCGTGCCACTGCACTCCAGCCTGATGGAGCAAGACTCTGTCTCAAAAAAAAAAAAAAAAGTAAAATAAAATGCAGAATTTCTCCATACGCGTGAATGGCAGTGGGTTTCCTCTCTCAAAGATCCTTTGCAAAAGCATAAAACTGAACCATGAAGGATGTTACAGGGAAGGAAAGGCTGCTCAATCAGGGTGATTCACGGGGCATGAGGCATCTTGGGGGTTCCTTGGGGAGCAGAGGTGAGCCCCAATGAAAGACAACTTTGTATTAAAACCATAGGGGTTCAGAGTACTTATTAACTTATAAAATATCATCAGAATGAGCTCATTTGAGCTAATGTTTCAGACTAAGCACAGAGGAGGCTGTTTACTATTCTATACCTATACCTATAATGGAAATTGTATTTTTTGGTTTAGCCAGTTTGTTTTTATCTTTGTTGATCTCTTCCTCAAAGTAATTTCTATTTGAGTTAGTGGCATTAGCTACTTATCCCTCGGTATACATCAGGATTGGTAAACTACGGACCACCAGCTAAATCTGGCCCCTTAGAGACAGAGGTTGTCAACCCTGGTCTATATTCATGATTTTGGGGGTTTATTGTACCTTATGTACTTATTGTAAATAAATATAAATTATTTCTGAAAGTAGGTGGGAGTAGAACTCTAAATATACATCCATCAACATATCCAAGTTGGTCAGACTGAAAGTTGGAAATTACCCCTTTTTGGTGTGTTAGGACGATTTGTTAAAAAAAAAAAAAAAAAAAAAAAAAAAATAGGGCCCGGCGTGGTGGCTCGCCCCTGTAATCCCAGCACTTTGGGAGGCCGAGGCTGACAGATCACCTGAGGTCGAGAGTTTGAGACCAGCCTGACCGACATGGAGAAACCCTGTCTCTACTAAAAATACAAAATTAGTCAGGCATGGTGGCACATGCCTGTAATCCTAGCTACTCAGGAGTCTGAGGCAGGAGAATTGCTTGAACCAGGGAGGCGGAGGTTGCAGTGAGCCGAGATTGTGCCATTGCACTCCAGCTTGGGCAACAAGAGTGAAACTCCATGTCAAAAAAATATATATAGTAAAAAAAATATATATGTGTGTATATATATATAAAGTATGACAACCATACCACACAGGGAATGGCCAATCAATGCCTAAATTTGAGCATCTCCACTTTAAATTGTACAGACATGCAGAAGACTCTCCCTCTTCCCTAGCTAATGAGCTTCATTGCAATTGAGGATTTTGAGAGGGGTGCCGCTTCCCTCAAATGGTATTCCCTGTTTAATGACTGCTACTGCTGAAGGTAGTATGGGTGTAACATGGAGAAGGAACCCAAGGCACCTGGCACTTTATCTTTCATTGTGTGCAGGAGCTGGGTAACATTATAGAGAAGTGTTCCAGAAGTAAAGTAGTGCTCTGCTGGCCTGCACCTACAAGAGGTAGTGATGGAAATTTTAGTTGTTTCTCCTATAAAAGTGTTAGCTGCTTGGCCCAGAATGGGCTAAGGGGTTCATTGACGGAGACTGAGTGTTCAGTTGTGTTACAATGAGCCATTTGAACAATTTCTGTTTGTCCTTTACCTATCATCACTGTTCTCTTTCCCCTTTCCAATCTTGCTTTAAGAAATGTAGGAATAACAGTTTTGCAAAGGATCTCAGCAATTCTAATATGACAGCATATTTTTCTGGTTACCGAGTCTGCATTACAAATTACTCCAAAATTTACTGGCATAAACAGCCATTTATTAAGTTGATGGATTCTGGGGCCAAGCATTAAGATAGGATGGCACACAGATGACTTGTCTTTGTTCCACGATGTATAGGGCCTCTGCTGAAGAGCTCAAAGGCTGTGGCTGAAATCATCTGAAGCAGCATTGTCTGGTAGAACTGTGTGATGAAAATATTCTATATCTGTACTGACTAATATGGCAGCCACTAGCCATACATGGCCGTAGAGCAACTGTAATGTAACTAGTGCCATTATAGAATTGAAGTTTTTATTTAATTAATGTAGATATCAATACCCACGAGTGGCCACCATATTGGACAGCACAGATCGGAAGTCTTGCTCACCCGTATCTAGCAGTTGGTGCTAGGTGACAGTAGACTTCAGTTGGGGCTCTCGCCATTGGAACACCTCTCTGTGACCTCTTCCTGTAGTCGGCTGTTCCTCATCATATGGCGGCTGGGTTCCAAGGGTGAGCGTCTTAAGAGAAGGAACCAAGGGAAGTAGCCTTGGAGCCAGCAATCTTGCTTCCACTGTATTATATTTATCCTGTCTAGATTCAAAGGCAAGGGCAATAGACCCCATTTCTTGATGAGAGGTGACAAGGTTCTGGGAGAGCACCAGAACAAGAATCATCGCTGTAATCATATCTGGAAATAATCTGCCACAGTTGTTCCAGGTACCCAGTCCATTCGTTCATTTATTATTCATTCAGCAGACAGTGAGTCCCTACTTGGTTACCTGACATCAGGTTATTTAGAGAATGACAGTTGATGATAATGAAGCTTATAAAAATGTGGAGGAGGTGGTTGGGAAGACATGCATATGTATCTCCAAAGCCGTAGGGTATATGCCATGGTAATACCTGGTAAGCAGAGAATGGATGATTAGCTTAGACACATAGGGGCATCTGTGAAAAAGCAACATGAAAACTGGATCTTAAATTTGCACTACACTGACTAAGGAATTTGCCAGAGAGAGAGAAAGAGACGTTATTTAGGCAAAAAGTTAAGCCTACACAAAGGCGCAGAGGCAAAATGGTAAGCTTTTCCTGGGAACACCTCAACTCTACTTTGCTTGTTCAGAAAAGAGCACTGTAGAGCTACTCTGCCAGCCACGTCCTTCATTTTCAGTGTGTGTCCCCACCCACACCATGCATATTGAAAACCAGCCGTATACCCAGCAGGTCACCAATCCAGAAAAATCCATAGCCCAAGGGGATATCATTGATGAATTACAGACAACTTGCCTATCAGCAGGAATCCTGGATTGGATTAGAGAATCCTCATACCATGCTGGCTTTTCTAAAGAAGATCTGGCTCCCAGAGAGGAACAAAGATGCCTGAACACATGGTCTGCATTGAAAACAAATATTGATTGGCCCCTGCTGTGTTGCTGAGCTAGAGTGGGTTAGAATCTGATGTCAAAAAGTGCTGGGGTGTGGAAAACCATTAACTCTGCTGATTGACTAGAATAAAAGCTCCATCTATTTTTAAGATCTTGAAAAAAATGAGGGTGAAATCTTTAAGTGAGCGGAAGGGCAGAATTGATGGTGAGAACCCATAGTTATGCAAAAACACTCTCTCAGTTTGTCTTCGTGACTCTGGACACAGGTCTTAGGCCATTTGTACCTATCTTCTATTCTATATAGCATTTTCTGGACTTGTGACTATTTATTAATGCTGCACAAAATTTACTCAATTGCAAATTAACGTCCAAAGAGCTGATGTTCTGTGGTGTTCAGATTTAGGATTCAGACCGTCTGCTGGGTGTTCTTATTACACTGGTAGAAAAATGCTCTGGCTGTATCTGATTGCATCCGACAGTTAGATATATTTCTGTCACTGCCAGATGTACAAGATACTGTAAAAGGAGCATTTTCTCTAGCAAATTAGACTTGCTAGCTCCATGGATCTAGATTGACTAAAACAGCTTGTTGCCCCAGGGATGTAGCTGGATTTCGCTCGGTCATTTCTTTTAAATACAGGACTTCAGAAATCTGATCTAGAGTCCTTTTCTTTTGGAGACAGGATCTTGCTCTGTTGCCTGGGCTGGGGTCTAGTGGCATGATCATGGCTTATTGCAGTCTCAACCTCTCAGGCTCGTGATCCTCCAACCTCACTCTCCCTAGTAGCTGGGACTACAGATGTGTATCACCATGACCAGCTAATGTTTGTATTTTTTTGTAGAGATGGGTTTTGCCATGTTGCTCAGGCTGTTCTCAAACTCCTAGACTCAAGTCCATCTGGCTCGGCCTCCCAAAGTGCTGGGATTACAGGTGTGAGCAACTGTGCCCAGCCTGATCCAAGTCCTTTTAATGAAGATTTTCCAAATCTGCTGCCTTTACTTTTAAACCCAAGATGTGTTTGTCTTTGTAGAGCAGTCCTCCCAATAGAACTTGTTATGATGATGACATGTTCTAAATGTGAGTGGTAAGCATTAGCCACATGTAGATATTAAGTACTTGAAATGTGGCTTGGGCAAATGGGGAGCTGTTTAAAATTCAATTAAATTTAAATTTAGATAGCCATATGTGGCTAGTGTCTATGCCATTGGGCAGCGCAGTTCTAGCATCCGCTTTTAGAGATGGTATTTGCTTAGAGAAGAGTAAGAACTTTGCTACCTCTGTAACTTTTTAGGGTATCTTAATTTGAGTCATCTCTTTCCTCTAACAACAATCTAGGAAAAGAAGCCAGTGGCCATTTGGGGATGCCATTGGCCAACTAAGGGCTGGGATGGGGACTTGAGCAAGGGCCACTAGGCCGGCCATAAAACCTGTCACTTTGGCTTCTTTACTCATTTTCCTGAAGTATTCTCTGCAAGATAACCAGGACATGGTTAGTAGGTTCCACAGCCTAACCAAAGGTGTTTGGGAAGGCCTGGTTAATTACAGTTGTACGGGTTTCTTTCCTGAAGATTTTCTAAGCCTTACCTATACTCATGGATTGTGAGTCTCCAGATGAGGCTATGGTATCAGTGCCAAACATATTTGATATGAACAGAACCCTTTTCTCTTTCTGATGTTGTTCTATGTAATAATATGCTTTGGGAAATGCTGGTTTAAGCAATGAGACTTCCTGCTACAATAGATGATAAACTTAAGGCATATTATAGGGAATTAACATATCTCTTTTCTGGACTTTGGTGGAACTTGAAATCTGCATTTATAGTTTGACTCTGTTCATCTTTCACTGTGTTTGCATTTTTAGTTAACTCTTCAAATACATAAATATCCAGGCTGGCCTGGCTGTATCCTGCAGGGCCAGAGACTTGTGTCAAGTTTAGTTCTTATAGTTGGAGAAATGCTGGTGTTTCCTCCATTGGTAATTTTTTTCACTGTTGATCCCCATGCAGCTGTGAGTATGAATGCATACATATTTCTCCTTTAAAAAAAAAAAAAAAAAAAACTTGATCAGCCAGCAGGAGATGAAATAGAGCAGATCACAGCTCCCTGTTCATTTAATCAAATGAGTTACTAAAGGAGAGGAAAAGAAAGAAATGTAAAAATGGAGAAATGTCTCCTCCCCTTTCTTTTTCTCTCTCTTTCTTTTTAAAAATTGTTCAACAAGTTATCTACAGAAAACATCTGCCTCTCAAAGAATAAATGTAATTTGGGTTCTAAACTCGTATGTCCCTCTCTGGTTGGAAGGAAGAGTTTTTTGCACATGAAGTGAAATCAGCTAAGAGGCTGTCTGTGAAGCTGAAATATTGAGCTTTATAAGATGACAGTAAAGTAGTGAAAAGTGGTGTTTTTCTGCTTGACACTGTCACCACTGTGGAATAAGAAAGAATTCTGAGAAGAAGAGACGTAGATACAGGGTCTATAGCTGTCTGTTCCCATGCCACAGTGGGCTCTTCCAGCCCCCTTGTTATGGCGGTCCTACTGGCAGGGAATGAGAGCCATCTCCATTGCCTCCCTTTGAGTGGTTATCTGGCTTGTGCTGCTTATCTTGTCAGGAGACCAGGGGCCTTGCAAAGTAGGTGCCTGTGAAGAGTGTCAACTGAGTCTCTGCGGGGAGCTGGAAGCTTGGAAGGCCTGGGAGAAAATGCCTGGCTAATGTATGAGGCCTGGAAGACTCTTCTTTGTTAAGAAGATTCATGGGTCTCTGAGGAGTGGAGTAATCAGGGCTAGGAGAAGATGTTGGGCCAAGCCTTCGTATCCTATATCCATCTGCTTGAACATTTTTTTTTTTAGCTACTTGAAAAGAGGAGGTCCCATTGAGGCTTATTTGAACAAATATTTGCTCTCCCTAATTATATATCCAGAGCTGCTCTCCTGAATGTTTAATGCAAACCTTAATATTTACAATAGCATAAGGAAGAGTTTATAATGTGTTTGGGAGGCTTCCGAAGTTGGGGCAATAATTCTTCGTTGCACTTATGTAAGACTTTTCTTCCTAAGAGACCTGAGCCATATTTACCTTAGCCACTGTTCACATTGAGATGAAGTGAAGTGAGGGAGGGAGATGAAAACTCCAGAGAAAGGAGGAGCCCCTGTGGGCAGCTGCCAACATGTTTTATAGGTGAGCCACTTGTCTTTGCCAAAAGTTGTGTGCCAGCCACAAACCTTTCTTTCTGATCAGGAATAACATGCAAGCCTGTGCTTACAATTGCCTTCTGATATGAGCACGGAGAGTGTCACAGGGGTGCCATGCTGGGTTGTTGACCCTGATGGTGGTGGACTTCTTACTCACTACCCTGCTGTGTGACAAGCCAGACACATTCCCTTATTAGACTAAAAATTTAGTGAGTCTTAAAAAGATATTTGGAGGCTGAGTGTGGTGACTCATGCCAGTAATCCCGGCACTTTGGGAGGCCGAGGAGGGTGGATCACTTGATGTCAGGAGTTCAAGATCAGCCCGACCAACATGGTGAAACCTCGTGTCCACTAAAAATACAAAAATTAGTGTCCACTAAAAATACAAAAATTAGTTGGGTGTGGTGGTATGTGCCTGTAATCCCAACTACTCGGGAGGCTGAGGCAGGAGAATCACTTGAACCTGGGAGGTGGAGGTTGCAGTGAGCTGAGATCATGCCACTGCACTCCAGCCTAGGTGATGGAGTCTCACTCCATCTCAAAAAAAAAAAAAAAAAAAGGAAAAGGAAAATGATTCCAGTAGGGAAGGTGCCAGGTTCAAAAGACCAAAGAAGAGACTCAGAACCAGCAAACAATACATGGGGTTTTATTAAGGGCTTAATACAGGGGAGAGAGTCAGTGGTGGTGGGCTGGACAGGGGAACCACCTTATGTACAGAAATGGTCCAATGGCAGTGAGCTGGACAAGGTAACCACCAGCTCAGTGGCAGCAAGCTGGTCAGGACAGCTGCACGGCTGCGTGCAGACATCATGTACTTTCTGTGGCATTTCACAAATACAAAAATTAGCTAGGCATGATGGCATGCACCTGTAGTCCCAGCTACTTGGGAGGCTGAGACACAAGAATTGCTTGAACCTGGAAGGTGGAGGTTGCAGTGAGTCAAGATTGTGCCACTGCACTCCAGCCTGGGTGACAGAATGAGGCTCCATCTAAAAAAAAAAAAAAAAAAGAAGACATTGAGGTCTGGAGAACTGAGTTTGAAACCTTCTTCCATTCCGTGTATGGACCTTGGGAAGGCTGTTTAGCCTCCTGGGGCCTTGTTTTTCTCATCTGTAAAGTAGGCATAATGAATACCATTTGCACATGGTTGGTACGAAGATTAGAAAGACTGCAAGTCTAGTTCCTGGCTGCATAGACTCTTGTGTTGGAACAACGGTGATTATTAGTTCTGTCATCACCTGTAGAGCCTGTTGACACTCCAAGGCCACCTTAATTTTGCAATTTGCATGGAAGGGTCCTCTGTAGTGATTTCCAGAGATTTTCCTCCATGCACGGTGCCTAGAACGATGCAAACTGGGCAGTCACCTGGGGTTCCGATCTCTCTACAAAACAAAAGATGAAAAAGGAGAGATCCTGTCAAATGCAAGCAAGGTGAGGAAGCATGTGACCATGCCCAAGACTTCAAGGAAGTCAGGTTGTGGGCAGTGTTTACACAAATGGGAACTGCATTCCCCAGCACCGGATCTGTGGGTCTAACTCTTAGGCTTGCCGGCCTCAGCATTATGGCACCAGCCACTGGAGAGGCACAAGTGGTTCCTGAGCATTTGGCCGTCAGGGAAGGCATAGGTTCAGGTGAATATGTGTAAGCACTCATCTTCTAGGATGCTGGAATGTGTCGAGAGGTCGCTTCAGCTGAGTCGGCTTTTCCTTCTCCAACTTTTTTTGTGAAATCTGGTTCTATAGATGCTGTGCTCAGCTGTCAGATTGTCTCCGTTCTCTGGAATTAGTTTAAAATGAGTTTTTCCTTGTCTGCTATAGACAATTCTGCAAACAGAATTACTCTCCTTTTCTTAATTGCTTCTGTCTTCAAGGGCAGGAAATGATAACTTTCTCTATAGGAAGAGAGGGAGACCCAATCTGGGTTCTTTTTTTCTTTTCTTTTCTTTCTTCCTTTCTGTTTTTTTTTTTTTTTTTAGACGGAATCTCGCTCTGTCGCCCAGGCCGGAGTGCAGTGGCATGATCTCTGCTCATAACAGCCTCTGCCTCCCGGGCTCAAGTGATTCTCGTGTCTCAGCCTCCTAAGTAGCTGGGATTACAGGCTCATACCACCACCACCCCACTAATTTTTTGTATTTTTAATAGACACGGTATTTCACCATGTTGGCCAGGCTGGTCTCAAACCCTTGGCCCTTCAAAGTGCTGGAATTATAGGCGTGAACCACTGTGCCCACCTCTAGTCTGGGTTCTAAGGGATCATTTGCTTTTTCCCATTTTCCACATAAACAAGTACGTTTGTTTTTTGGCATAGTTGCTGCCACATGACCGTGTAGGTGAGAAAGCAGTGGGGCTCTTCTGGCAGGGCATGGCACCTGTTGTTCTTAGGCATGGACAGCAAATATGAGTAGCTAACATCTCGTCCAGATGGATCTCTTTGGTATACATGTTGATGCTGAAAGCTGACTTCCTGTTCTGAACTTTTCTCTTTTGAGTGGCTGAGTGGGTGACTGTCCTAAGATACCAGTGTGACTTGGCTGTTTGCAAATGATTGCTCAAGAGGGCTTCCCCCAAGTTGTTCTTCCCCATGAGAGGAACAGTTAGCAAACAGAATGGACTTTGGAGTTGGTCAGTTTAAAAGAGCTATTGAGTACTGTAGACTCCATTATGAGGTCTGGGGCCACAGGAATGAACTAAACACTTCAGGATCTTTGTTCTCAAGGAGCGTGTAATTGAGTGGAGGCAGACAGACAACAAACATGGAAGCAGAAATAAACAGAAATAGTGGGGGGCAGGGGCAGAGGAGCGGAAGCAAGGAGACCCCTTTGCTGGCTTTTGATGTACTCCAGACCATAGTAATGTGGCTTAGCCAACGCGGGAGCCAGGTGAGGCAGTAGGTTGGGGGTGGGGGGAGGAATTCCTTTTGTATTTTAGAGGCAGAGCCAATGGGACTTGCTAGGTCTTGCCTCTGCTATGGCTTAGGTATGTTACTTAACTTCTTTTTAAAACCTTCATTTGTTTCCTCTGAAAAAGGGAGATACTTACAGAGTTGTGGTTAAAATAAAATAGTTTTGTAGTTAGTTTGTTTTGTTTTGTTTTGTTCTGTTTTGTTTTTGTTTTTGTTTTTTTTAGAGGAGGGGTCTACCTGTGTGGCCCAGGCTGGTCTGAAACTCCTGGCCCCATTGATCCTCCTGCCTCAGCTTCCTAAGTAGCTGGGATGACAGGCACCAGCCACTGTACCTGGCAGATTTTTTTTATTTTTAGTTGTTATATGAGTAGTTATATAAGAATGAGCACCTCAGACTGGTTTTTAGAGGAAAGCCCCCTAGACTCTCTCTGTGTGGCCACTTGTCCGACTCTGGGTTGGACCAGCGGGAGCCTGTGCTCATCTGTCCACAGGGACCACCTCAGTGTTTGGCATTACAAGGCAGCGGTTGCGCCCATTGCCTCTTCTATCCCCTTCTTCGCATTGGAGTAGACATCCCTGGGGGCAGCATGGGAAGTGGTTCCTGCTGCACCTTGCAGGCCTCTCTTGACGTCAGGGTTGGGAGGGTGCTGGAAGTGGAGGGGCTAAGGGTAGGGAGGTGGGAACCTCAGGCCTGCGCTATTTTCCTCTCTGCCCGGCCGATTCTGACCCGTCTCTGTTCTTAGCAGCCGCCACTGTCTTCGCTGATGCTGTGGTTACCTTTACAGCAGTGGTTCTCAAAGTGTGGTCTGAGCGTCTTCTGCATCAGAATCAGCTGAGATAATTATTAAAACTGCAGGCTCTGGGCCTTACTCTAGACTTACTCAGAATCACTGGGACTGGGCCCAGAAATCTATACTTTTTAATGAGCTCCCTAATTTAGTGAGCCTTGTGTGCTCTAAATTTTGAGAATCTCTTATTTAGAAAATTTGATTTTCCTTTTGGAGTAATAATAACAAGTAATATTTGTTAGAGGTTAATTATGTGATGCTACTCAGTGTTTTATATTCAATAACTGAATTATTCCTCAAAAATAATAACATGAAAGAGAAACTAGTATTATCCTTGTTTTGCTGGTGGGAAAATTGAGGCAAAGAGTATTTGCTGAAATGTTGATTGAAGAGCCAATATGTATGTATGTATGTATGTATTTGAGACAGGATCTCCCTCTGTTGCTCAGGCTGGAGTGCAGTGGCACCATTACGGCTCACCACAGCCTCAACTTCGCAGGCTCAGGTGATCCTCCTACCTCAGTCTCCTGAGTGGCTGGAACTACAGGCACCTGCCACCAAGCCCAGCTAATTTTGGTATTTTTTGTAGAGACAAGATTTTGCTATGTTTCCCAGGCTTGTCTCAAACTTCTGGGCCCAAGCTATCCTTCCGCCTAGGCCTCTCAAAGTGCTAGGATTACAAGCGTGAGCCACCACACCTGACCAACAGCCAGTATTTAAACCCAGGTCCCCAGCCTCATCCTTCACGTATTCTCTTCCAACTTCCCTCATGTGGTGATATTACATGAATGAGTCTTCTTAGTTTAAACTGAGTACCGGACGGCTTCCTGTTATGTTAAGAGGTAGCAACTTAAACATAGAGCATTTTAAAATTGAGCTTTAACTGACATCAAAGCCTAAGATTTGACTCTGATTTTGACATCCTAAGTAAACTTAAGCACTGTTCTCCTTCATTCACTTTGGTAAATGAGCTGTGCAGCCATGCTCTTCTCATAAACGTTTACCTGCTGTGCTAGGCTAGGAGCCACTAAGTGCCTGCACTGCCCTGTGCCAGCGTCTGGAACATTCTCCAAGTAATTGGCCAGTGCCTGCACAGATAGAATGCAGGTAGAATGCCAGTTCTTCCCAACCCTTGCCATTGATATGCATCTTGGGAGGCTGTGCAAGGAGTTGGAGGATCTGGGGTTTTCCCAGTGTTTGGTCACTGAAAGAAATTTTTTCTTTTTAGTGATCCAGGTTAGTGTCTGAGAAAAGTTGGCCATCAAAACAGGACCAGCCTGGGCAGGTTTGAAGATAAAAATCAATCATTCCGTTCATAGTACTTTCTTATTTCATGTTCATATTGCTTCCAACTCCCATAAGGAATTTGCTAAAGATACAACCTCATAGATAGCTTAAGGTGGAGAGAAATTTTCGACCATAAGTTCCTTGGAGAATATGAATTCAAGTAGGGTGAGTGGGAAGAGGTTTCTACTAACATTTTCTCCTTGCATCTCAGGTCCTGAATCTTCCCAAAAGTGCTGCTTGTGCCCTACACTGGCTCAAATTTGCATTTCTGAAACTAGTTTGGTTTGCATTAATTTCACTGGAGTTGTGATCACATTGAAAATCCAAAGCCTAACTGTTATTTTAAAAAAGTCATTTTGAGATGTAATGGTGTTTTACACTCAACATGAGCAGGTTCTATTTGGTTGCAGCAACCTTAAGATTTATGACTGACTGTCCCATCAACACTTGGCAAATGTTTCCATGCTATGGGGATGCATTTTACAGGCTGTTTAATAAGAACCCATGAAGTGGTCAGGTAAGTTTTTAAAAAATGAGCCTAGCACCAATGTATAGCTTTCTCTAGAATTTAAATCTCATCGTTAATTTGAAGTTTCTCTCTTTTTTGAAAGCTGAGTGTTGAATACACCTACTGGGAGATATGGCACATAGAGATAGTCTGGATTAATGGTCTTTCGTCTTATTTTTTAGGCCTAAATTTATTCTCCATTTAAAGAAGAGTAAAAAGGCCAGGTGTGGTGGCTCACGCCTGTAATCCCAGCACTTTGGGAGCCTGAGGCAGGTGGATCACTCGAGATCAGGAGTTTGAGACCAACTCCTCAGTTGGTCAACATGGCAAAACCCCTCTCTACTAAAAATACAAAAACTTAGCCAGTTGTGGTTGTACACACCTGTAATCCCAGCTACTCGGGAGGCTGAGGCAGGAGAATCGCTTGAACCCAGGAGGTGGAGGTTGCAGTGAGCTGAAATCATGCCACTGTACTCCAGCCTGGGCGACAGAGCGAGACTCCGTCTCAGAACAAAAAAGAAAAGAAAGAATAGTTAAGAAAGGTGCTTTATATTTTCACTCAGAATACTTAGGGTTACATATAGTAATAAAATTTTTAGTAACTCTATTAAAAGAATTGCCTAACTCTCAGGAGCCACCACTTTCCTTAATAAAAAAGTCAAGAATACACTAGGGTATATGTAAAAGAAGAAATCTGCAGTCCAAAATCAGTGAAATAAGAATACAGCATCAAATTATATTATTGAAGTTGAAGAACAGTGCACAGGGAGAAAACACTCAAAGTGATAACTTAATTCAGTGCTGTAGAAAAGTGATTTGTGAGTCACTTTAACATTTCAGATTTGTTTAAACTATAAAAGTGATAAATTAGCCAAAGAGCTAACAATTGACATTATCTTAAGTTCACATAAATTTTGATTTAACTGAAGCAAATGAAATCAATGTAGTTACTCCCTTCCCATTGCTTCATCTTTGTACAGTTTATAAAGCTAAGAAAAAGTAGCTCAAAGGAACAGTTTTTGTTTTTAACCTTTTTTGCTGAGATTTCTCTAATATGTGTCTTTTAACAATCTCTTCATTTTTTCCTCCCAGTTTCTCATCTCTTAGGCTCAGCATCTCCTTCTACTTAGAGCATCCTGAACGTGTACACAGAGTGGTAATGCACCTTTCCTTGTGGCTATTTTGCCACACTAGGAACTCTTTACATTCCAAGAGTCCCATTCCAGAGGTCCCAATATGCAAATATTCTACTGTCTATGCTCAGTCCTGTGAAGTCCTCTGTTAGAGAGTGAACTACAAGGCATGAACAGGCAGGATTGGTGCCGCTAGAGGTTTTCTCTCTGAAATCATCAGGGAAAACAAGCAAACTCAAAGGGCAAATGTGTGCATAGCAAGAGGGAAGTCGTGGAAAGAGGTCTATGGCTTGCGCCTTTGAGAGTTGGCGGAATGAATGAGCAGCACAGGCTTGGCGAGTGTTCCAGATTTATTCAGAGATCCCTCTCTGTCTCCTCAGATTTGGTTTGGTATGCATGGGCTCTTTTTATTACTTCCTTTGTTAGAGGTTCAATGTTCAAAAGTTTCGAAGAGTTGCTACAGAGTTTCTTCATCATTCTTGGGAAGCCAGGCAGGTGGGCAACTCTTTCTCTTCAGCAGCCATCTGAAAGACCTTACCTCAAGATTACACATGGAGAGTCAGAGCTATGAGATGCCTGCCCGTCCCTAGCTTTCCTGACTGTGTTACAACTCTGGTAGTCTGTCTGCACCTGGCTCCAGGCTTTTCGGGTTATTGATCATTTTTGAGGTGTTGGAAACTTCATTTTGAGTTCAGGAGAGATTGGCCCAGCCAGCTTCTAATCAGAGACTCTTTCCAATCCTGTCCAGTCTCTCTCCCTCCACTCCTTCCTCTAGTTATTCTCCATCAGGCCTTCAGAATGTGCTTTTTGGTGTGTCCAGTCAGATCATGGCACTCGGCTTCCTCTCTACACAAGGAAAATATCCACACCATGTTCACCAGATGCTTATTCAACGCGCTTCAGTCCTCCAGGCTTCCTGCTGGCTTCCCACCCTCTCCCAACACTCTGGCCTCAGGGCTTTTGTCTGGACCACTTTTCCCAAGGTATCTTCCCCTTTTGCTTAAAGTCAGTCATGAGCGAGGCATTCCTTAATTGCCACATGTTCTTTTTCTCTTTTCTTTTCTTTTTTCTTTCTTTTTTTGTTTTTGAGACGGAGTTTGGCTCTGTCACCCAGGCTGGAGTGCAGTGGCATGATCTCAACTCACTTCAGCCTCCGCCTCCCCCTGCACCCTAGGTTCAGGCGATTCTCCTGCCTCAGCCTCCCAAGTAGCTGGGATTATAGGCACCCACTACCACACCTGGCTAATTTTTGTGTTTTTAGTAGAGACAGGGTTTTACCATGTTGGCCAGGCTGGTCTCGAGCTCCTGACCTCAGGTGATCCACCTGCCTCAGTCTCCCAAAGTGCTGGGATGACAGGCATGAGCCCCTGTGCTCTGCCATTTGCCACATCTCTATCCCACATTGTCACTGGGTTGTCATTTGTCTTTCCCTCTAGCATGTGGGCTTCTTGAAAGCAGGATAGTTCTCTGTCTTGTTAATTTATCTAGCTTTAGCGCCCAGAACAGTGCCTGGCATACCATGGGGGCTCAGTCAATATTTGTTGCATTGTAAATAGTGGGTTTGTGAGTTTTCCGTTTCTCAACTACGACTCTCAACAGATTTCAATGGGAGGGAGAACCAGGGTAGTCAGAGAGATAATAAACGAAATCAGCCAACATAGATAAATTCAGAGTATGGAGGACCAGGGAGGATGTGTCATCATACTTAAGAGCACTGCCTCTGCTTAAAAGTTATTGTTGGCTCTGGAAACAATGACATATCTATTTGTGTAGTAGCCCTTTGTGGTAAACGCATATGCATTAATTCATTAGATTCCCCTAAAAGAGTCTATTAAAATGGTGTTTAACTTTTTAATGCTGGTAATGTAAGATCTTCTTGGTAGGACTGCCTCTATTTTTTTGTTGTTGAAGGTCGGGTAGGGTATTGTAAGTGTTGGGTGGTGTTTAGAACATACCTGTGACATTGAGCTGTTACTACTGAGCATCCATGTTGACATGTGGATTTTTTCTCTCTCTTTTTTAAAAATATTATTTAAGAAAACATATCTCTCTGTCTCCCAGGCTGGAGTGCAGTGGTGTGAACACTGCTCCCTGTAGTGCCAACCTCCTGGGCTCAAGCAACCTTCTCCCCTCAGCCTCTGCAGTAGGTGGGACCACAGACATAGGCCACCAAACCCATCTAACTTTAATATTTTTTATAGAGGTGGGGTCTCACCATGTTGCCCAGGCTGGTCTCAAACTCCTGAACTCGAACAATCCTCCCACCTTAGCCTCCCAAAGTGTTGGAATTACAGGTGTGCGTCATGATGCCTGGCCTCATAGTTTTTATTCTAATATTTTACACTGTTATTCATGGGTCCTTCTTCTAACCTTCCCTGGCTGGTGTTACTTATGTAGAAAAGGAAGATGGGTCTTGTTAGTTGCCTCCAGGAAGACTAAAAATCTTGTTTGGGAGAGAGAAGTCATAAAATGAAACTAATTTATTGGCCTTGATGAAGTGTCAAGAACATTTAAGTCAAGACCAGGAGAATGGTGCTGGGGAACAAATTTAAATTTGTTTTTTATCTTGTAAAAAATATTAATTTTGAATAATGGGAAGGAATGGTAGGCAGAACTCTATAGTCCCTAAGATTTTCACATCATGGTATATATACATCTGTTTATCTAAACAAACATTAATGTAGGTGCTGCTCTGAAAATATTTTTGCAGATGTAATTAAAGCCCTAGCCAGGCGTGGTGGCTCACGCCTGTAATCGCAGCACTTTAGGAGGCTGAGGTGAGCAGATCACTTGAGGTCAGGAGTTCAAGACCAGTCTGGCCAACATGGTGAAACCACGTCTCTACCAAAAATATTTTTACAAAATTAACTGGATGTGGTGGCGCATGCCTGTAATCCTAGGTACTTGGGAGGCTGAGGCAGGAGAATCACTTGAACCCAGGAGGCAGGGGCTGCAGTGAGCCGAGATTGTGCCACTGCGTGCCAGGCTGGGTGATAGAGCTAGACTCCATCTCAAAAAATAATAGTAATAATAATTAAAGCCCTAAATAGTTGGCGTTAAAATAGGGAGATTATCTTAGCTGGAACTGCCGTAATCTGATGAGCCCTTAAAAGGGGCTAGACTAGACACTTTTTTCTACAGCTAAAGAGTCAGTCCATGAGGAAGCATCTTCTTTCATGGCTTTGACGAATGGGGGAAGGGAGCGTAGGCAAGGATGCAAGTGTCCTGTGGTAGCTGTGAGTGACCCTGACTGATAGGCAGGAAGGAAACAGAGATGTGAGTTCTACACCTGCAAGGAACTGAATTCTGCCACAAACGTGTGCTCCTAAGAAGACCTAGGGCTGTAGACAAGGACATGGCCAACGGACACCTTGTGAGACACTGAGCAGAGAAACCAACCACACTGTGTCCCCGGACTTGTGACCTAAAACAGGGGTGGTGTTTTAAGTTGCTGGGTTTATGGGAATCTATTACAGCAGCAATAGAAAACTAATCATTGAGGGAAATCTCATTCTGACAAAATCTGGAAAAAAAATCTAAACTTTAAAAAATGAAATTTAGTTTGTTTTCTGAAAGAAAGTAATTTTTCTCCTTCCTTCCTCCCTCCCTTCCTCCCTCCCTCCCTCCCCCCTCCCTCCCTCCCTCCCTCCCTCCCTCCCTTCTTTCCTTCCTTCCTTCCTTTCCTCCCTCCCTCCCTCCTTCCCTCCCTGTTTCTTTCTGCCTTTTTTTTTTTTTCAAAGTCTTGCTCTGACACCCAGGCTGGAGTGCAATGGTGTGATCTCAGCCGACTGCAACCTCCGCCTCCCAGATTCAAGTGATTCTTGTGCCTCAGCCTTCTGAGTAGCTGGGATTATAGGTGCCCGCCACCATGCCTGGCTAATTTTTGTATTATTTATTTATTTTATTTTATTTTTAGTAGAAATGGGGTTTCGCCATGTTGGCCAGGCTGGTCTCGAACTCCTGACCTCAAGTGATCTGCCTGCCTCGGCCTCCCAAAGTACTAGAATTACAGCCATGAGCCACCATGCCCAGCAGAAAGTACTTTTTCAAGAACAAATGACCAACATACATCACCAATGGGATCCATGCTGCTTGCCTTGCCCCTTCAAGACCTGGTTAAATGAATAGATAAGAAGTTTTGGAATTAGTAGATCAAGTATTTATAAATTAGTGGGTAGCTCCAAAGTACTAGAAGACACCTAAAATAGTTCTTGCCAAATATTTATCTATTCTTGGAACAACCTTACTCATACATTATAATTTGCTTAGCAATCCTTTCTTCATAGGCAGAGCAAAGATTAGTTGCAGCCCTCCTACTATCTGAATTACTGTACTTTCTGAATTAGTAGAGTTGGCACTGATAATCTTAAAAATAAAAACAGTAAATAAAGCATTTAAAACCCCCTAGTGTTGCTGACTTCATGTAAAGAGATAGTCATTTTTGAATATTTTGATGTCCGTACACATTTTTTTACAGAGGCAATATTTAAATGGGTTTGTATAAATAAGTTCTCTTTCTTAAAGCTTAAGCAAAGCATCTTTACACAAGAAGCTTATAAGCACAGTCAATAAATTCAAGAAAATGGCCCTTTTGAAAGGAAGCCACTGATGCATTTGTGAACTGACTTTTGCATGAATGACAGCGCAGTAATAAGAAAGCAGACAACAGCTTCCTCCGCCACCACCGCCCTGCCGTGCGTACACAGCATGGGGCTGCCCTCGCAGCAGGAGTGTGTGTTTGTCCTGGTGGCCAGGGACTGCGGCTTGGCCTTTTTGTTTGCAAGAGAGAGGACAGCAAGCAGCCTCTGCCCTCCAGCTGCTGTGAAAACAGTGTTGGAAAACCAGAGTGAAGTTTCCACTGAAGAACTCACCCTGGGAAAAAAAAACAACAAAAAACACCCGAACAAACAAACCTTCCCTCATAAAAGACCATCTGGGTTAAAGTACAGACCACTGGGTCAGAATCCAGATGGTAATGAGAATAGTTGTTCTTTAGCAAACTTTCCGAGTGGGATTTCCATAGATTAAGTTGGAAGAGAGCTCAGCGTTGAAAAACAGGAAACTAACTGAAGGGCTGTTACGTGTCGTTTGTAATGAAGATTTTAGCAGTGAGATTAATAGTGTGTGTTGGATAAAGGATCCCCGTCACTGGAGGTCTCCTTCCAAGTGAAATGGGTGCTCATTGTTGACTTGAATTTGGAGGTGACAGTGGCGATGGCGAATGCGTATGGATTAGAAGCAATACTTTGGAGGAAGTCTCAGCTGGTGTTGGGGACGGATTGCATCCTGAGGGGTACAAAAGGGGAGAAGGGAGGGGGAAGGACGAGGATGACTCTCAGGTCATTTCTTTCCCCTCTTATCCTTTGTTCTTTTCTCGTATTATCACTCAGGGAAAGTGGGAGTGGGCATGGGAGATACTTGCTTTGATTAGTCAGTGCCAGCATCCAGCAATGTGGAATTCTCTGCAGGGTGTCTTGAAGCCTCTGGGTGTTGATGTGGAGTGTTGACCCTCTCTGCATTAATAACACACCTCTAGCTGTCTTAGACAGGAAACCACAGTCATTACACCGTGGAGATCTCTTCATTACAACTTTGCTACCTTGTTCATGGTCACATTAACGACTCCTGTCCCAGTTCATCATTGATAACACCTACAGTAACCCACGGGGCTCTGGGAGAGATACTGGGGGAGCAGACATGGAAACAAAACAATTTGTTTAAGTGGTAATTTATTTTCTCGCTTTTCTCTGTCACTCACTAAAGGTACAATAGTCCAAATAAATGCTGTCTTGTATGGATGTTTCCCCTGGCATTCTGTTCTATTGCAGTGCTTTGGAAAGACGAAGAGTCATTCTACCCATTCAGGGGTAGAGATTAGGGGCCAAAATGTAGAACATTTTGTTGTAGAGATTATGCATCTAGGATAAATAGTGTTTTGCCCAGTCTAGTTACTAAAATGTGGAGGGGAACTGACTTTTTCATGTTCTTGTTACCCTTTTCTTTTGTAACTGTCTACCATGATACTCCTGGTTGCTCCACTGTCTAGAATTTTTTTTTCATTTTTGATGTTTGGTTTTGAGTTAGGTATCTAACTGAGTTCCAGAACTTTTGCTACTTGATCACCCTCTGCCAAACAATCATTAAAATATGCTCCTGTAATCAGTAATGAAGACAGAAATAAGTAATGGATAAGGATTTTTTTTTTCGTTGTTTGTTTTGTTTGCTTTGTTTTGTTTGTTTGTTTTTGAAATGGAGTCTTGCTCTGTCGTCCAGGCTGCGGTGCAATGGTGCGATCTCGGCTCGGTGCAACTTCTGCCTCCTGGGTTTAAGCGATTCTTCTGCCTCAGCCTCCTGAGTAGCTGGGACTACAGGTGCACCCCCTGATACCCAGCCAATTTTTGTATTTTTAGTAGAGACGGGATTTCACCATATTGGCCAGGCTGGTCTCGAACTCCTGACCTGATGACCTGTCTGCCTTGGCCTCCCAAGGTGCTAGGATTACAGGCATAAGCCACTGTGCCTGGCCGATCATTTGTTTTTTAACTCAACATAGTAATATCTTCTTCTCGGGGCCATGGCCTGGAAACTGTAGCACGGGATGGTGGGACAGGCATGTCACTTGGAGTCATTTCCAGGGGTCCACTCTGAGCTCTGCTAGTTTCCAGCACTGGTCTTCTGTTTCTTCATGTTTAATGTAATAACAACACCTGTCCTGCCTCCATTACAAGGTCAGAGGGAAAATTAAACATAAGTTGGCATTATCATTGTGGTACAGCACACTGTTGCCACGGGTGGTTGTTAGCGTTATTTCTGGACTGTTCATGAGAGTGAACGGGGATACCCCAAACCAAAGCTAGCCTTTGCAGAGTCTATGTTCTGGTGATAATCACTGCTTTCAAACAAGTACCATTAGGTCAAAACTAAAAGTGTGAGTCATGCAGCTGTGATATATTTGTAGAGAAACCTTTCTGGGCTTTCCTGGGAATGTTTAGTTTGTTGTTCCTATATATGTCATCCAGAGAAGGACATCTCTTCCCTACTCCACCTCATAATCCTAAAACAGAAATATGACCCAGTCTTTTTTTTTTTTTTCATTAATTTAGATAAGTTGTGAATTTTAGGGAGAAAAGTTCAGATTAGAATTACTTTTACATAGTTGAATGTGGCCTCTGGATTCCAAAGAGATGATGTGCTTACTGGCTGAAGAAAGCCTACAGATGGAGGATGGGGAAAAAGTCATGAACTTATTACTCAGTTTCTATTTTGTAACCACTTGGAATAAATATTTGTGTAAAATATGAGTGTAACGATGTGGTTTTAGTTAAAGCCAGAATGTGGTTGTTCGGAAATCACTGAGCGAAAGTTTGCGAGACATTCACATTTCACTGGGCACCCTGTATTGCTGTATACTAAATCTGGCCACCCTACCCAGGGAGCAAGGTATATAACATTTCCATTTATTGCGTGCCACCTACACCTTTCATCAGCAAAGGGACACCTATACATCCTGGGGACAGAGCAGATAGAAGACACACATTCCGTTGCCTTCATTCAAATAGATACTTTTCAAAAGATTTTAAACCCTGAGTTAAGGCAACTTCACTCTTAATTACTGTGTTCAGGAATTCTTTTCTTTGAAATGAAACCTGCATTAGCACTGAGCATTTCCTTATTTACTTTTTTGTTAAATTTCCGGATAATACATAGCTCCCCTTAGGGACTTTTCTAAGTTTGGTGGAGAAAGAAACCCTAGTGGCTAACTTCAGTGTTTAGTCCTTAAATTTAAGTTCTTTATTATGTACCCAGCAGGCCACTGGTCCTGGGTAGTGGGTATGGAGACATTTATGTGGATCTCACCCTGTCTCATCTGACCCTCCATGGATTAGATAGCCAGGCCAGGCAATGATTAGGAGGACCCCAAAGCCCAACTGAGGGACAAACCAGCATTTTCTGTCATGCAAGGATTAATTGGCCCTGTCTAGTGTCTACATTATTCTCCCCTTTTAGATATGTTCTTTGTATCCAACTGACATATTTAAAATTGCTTGTGGTCTACTGTGAGCCCCACATCATCTTTACCTCTAAAATTACTAACTCATTCTAACTTCATTTAACATCTGGCAACTTCTTTTCCTATTTACACTTTCTTTTACTACTTTGTGATATACCTGATGTTCCTGCTGAGTAGGCCCTTGGATAGATGGTCATTTTTTTTCTTTTTTTTTCTTTTTGAGACGGAGTCTTGCTCCACTGCCCAAGCTGGAGTGTACTGGCACAATCTTGGCTCACTGCACCCTGCACCTCCCGAGTTCAAGCGATTCTCCTGCCTAAGCCCCCTGAGTAGCTGGAATTACAGGCATCTGCCACCATGCCCAGCTAAATTTTGTATTTTTAGTAGATACAGGGTTTCACCATGTTGGCCAGGTGGATCTCAAACTCCTGACCTCAGGTGATCCACCTGCCTCAGCCTCCCAAAGTGCTGGGATTATAGGCGTGAGCCACCGTGCCTGGCCAGATATATGATCATCTTTTTAAAAAAAATCAGGATTAAGTGTCCTCATATAAGCCTTAACATATTATGTAGTAACTGCTTCCCTGAATGGTCAGTTCCAAAGATTTTGCTACTGTGTCCCAGGATGCAAACCCTAGAACCTCAGTATTCAGGGCCACGCTCCTTTCAGGGGTCAAACTTGGGATACCAACACCCTGACATTATCTTTTTTGCTGTAGCTACTCAGCTTATCCAAAAGGGTCTCTACCCCTCTCTTCATAACCCCACCAGGATTGCTTATTAACTCCTTCTTCACCTCCAGGCCCCTCTGCTACTATGTTAGGATTAAATCTCCTATGAGACTGAGATATCTAAACAAATTTATATTTATTTAAAATTTCATTAAAGTATAAGCTTACATAAAATGCAAACTCTTAAATGTGCAACCTTATGAATTTTTGTGTATGTCTATATCCATGTAATTACCACCAGGTTCATTCAAAATATAGAACATTTCTAGCACCCAATCATACCCCTCACACATTATCTCAGTCAGTAATTTTGCATGTTTTTTGATTTCATACACATGGAATCCTACTGTATATAGTCTTTTGTCTATAACTTCTGTAACTTGCCATTATGTCTGTGAGGATCCATGTGGTTATCTGTGGCTCATTCTTTGCTCTTGCTAGCAGTATTTGTTTTATGAATATGCCACGGTGTATTTACACATTCTTTTTTTGAAGACGGAGTCTTGCTCTATTGTCCAGGCTGGAGTGCAGTGGCGCGATCTCAGCTCACTGCAAGCTCCACCTCCCGGGTTCACGCCATTCTCCTGCCTCAGCCTCCCGAGTAGCTGGGACTACAGGCGCCCGCCACCATGCCCAGCTAATTTTTTGTATTTTTAGTAGAGACGGGGTTTCACCATGTTAGCCAGGATGGTCTCGATCTCCTGACCTTGTGATCCACCCGCTTTGGCCTCCCAAAGTGCTGGGATTACAGGTGTGAGCCACTGTGCCCGGCCATGTGTTTCCACATTCTCCCATGGGTGAACATTATGCGTGTCTCCAGTTTGGGACTATTTATGAATAAAGCTTCTACGAACATTCTTATATGTATGTATTTTGATGGAAACAAACACTTATTTCTGTTGGCTATATAGCCTCAGGAATTGCTGGGCAGTAGGCTATTTGTGTGATATTTTTAATGCGAGATAATAGATTTACATACTGAGAATTGTGCTTCATAGTAAGCTGTTTTGGGTGTATTTTTCATTGATTGAGAAATAGCTCTAATACGGGCCTAATAGCTCATATATACATATTGCTTAAGTTCTTCAGTCTGAGATAAATGATTTCTTTAAGTTACCAATGTCATTTTGAACACTAATTCAGTTATATTTTCTTGTTAAAGTCCTGGCCCACTTCCGTAGCTCATGTTACTGTTTTCTGTATTAGCCTTCTTTCTCTACCAGCATTTCGATTATTGTTGAAAAAATAATGTGAGGGTCCAGGGTCAACACTGTCAGAATCTTTCTTGTAAAATTACTCCTAGGTTGACATTGAACTACAGATGACAAGTATGTCAGATCATGTGAGGTAAAACTACAGAGCAAGGAGGTTAATTTTTCAAATGGATTTATTTGAGCAACAAGCATTTATGAAGCACTGTATGAAGCCATTGCTCTGTCAAGTAAAGTAAAATATAGCCATTATATTCAAGTACCTGACAGTTTGGTGGTGGGGGCAGAAAATGAAAACCATTGTTTGCAATGTTCTTTAAGCAAGCATTGCCCCACATGTTAGAGGGGAGGAAGGGAGTGGGGGGCGGTGATGAGAGAGCATGAATGAGGACATCAGAATCAGATTGGAGATTCAAAGAAGGCTTCCTAGAAAAATATATTTTGATGGAAGAAAACAAATTAGATATTTGGGGAGATAGAGTGAGAATGAGGACTTTGCACTCTAGGGGAAGGGACCAAATAGCATATTTAAAGGAATGGAGGCATGAAATAGCATTATCCATCTAGTAGTCAATTTAGGGGATAAAACATTTTTTATCCCATTGATGGTGTTATTGCTATATACATTTCTGGAATGCCTCTTTTGGAGTGACTTTTAGAGCTAATTTTCAAACCACACCAGAAAATCACTCTTGGTACTTTATAGCTTTGACCCAAATGGTATTTCCCAGCTGGACACTCACCAGATTTGTCTCCTAAACACTTTTGGCTCATTCCAAAGAAATACAATCTGTCTTCAGAAGGTTTAAGGCTTACCACTATTGAGAACATTCAAAAGCCTGTGTGTGTCCCAGAACTCAGAAATCAATTCCAAAAGGCCACTTGTGTACAAAAAGCACTGATCATTGGAATAAGTCTGTAACCTCCTAACATGAAGGTTCAGTTTCCCAGAGACTCGGCTTTCAACCAAATTTTTATTTTAGAAATTTTATGTCAAAATTGGATCATTTTATGTGTTGGGGGCCAGGGGAAAGAGATGGTGGGGAGTGAGTGGGTGTGCTTTATACTAAGCCCAGTGCTTTTTATTAGTTGTCTTAGGATATGATAACTATCTCTGGGTTTGGTTAAACTGGCTTGTAGATCATGGAAACAATGGTTATCTGAGAGGTGGCAATGAAAGCCAAATTCAGGTAGTGAGGGCTGGGTGTGGTGGCTCATGCCTGTAGTCCCGATACTTTGGGAGGCCAAGACACGTGAATCACTTGAGGCCAGGGGTTCGAGACCAGCCTGGGCAACACAGTGAAACCCTGTCTCTACAAAAAATACAAAAATTAGCTGGGCATGGTGACATGGGCTGTGGTCCCAGCTACTTAGGAAGCTGAGGTGGGAGGATTTATTGAGCCTGGGAGGTCAAGACTGTGAGCCGTGGTCTCACCACTGCACTCTGGCCTGGGCAACAGAGCAAGATCCTGTCTCAAACAAACACAAATTCCAGGTGGTGAGAATCTGTGGTGTCAGGCTGATTTGACCTAACTGTAAAGCAGCTTTGTGAAGCTGTGGAGCAGATGAGGAAGCATGGAGGAGACACTATAGAAGGGAAGAGGGCTTGGGAAGGCAGGAGGGGGATCCCAGAGAGTCAGGGAACCTGGGCCAGCTCAGACAACAATCAATTAATTCTTTTGCCTCCAGCTGTATATTTTGAATTGATCTCTTCTTAGTTCATCCACTACCATGACTTTTAAACAAAAATAACCCGAAACCTCTTCTACAATCTCCTAAGATCAGTATAGATCTTACCTGTTATGTTCCATGTATTTAATTAATCAAACCTAGTTATTTTTGAAGATGAGAAATAGTTTTGTGACCCAGCTGGGAGGGAGGGAATGAGAAGAATGATGACCTTTTCACCTTAAAGCTTTCCTGATGAGGCACTAAACCACTGGGCTGGTCTATACTGGTCCAGAAGACCCTCCCTCCCTCCCTCCCTCCCTCCCTCCCTTCCTTCCTTCCTTCCTTCCTTCCCTCCTTTTTTCTCTTTCTTCCCTCCTTTCCTTGCCTTTCCTTTCCTTTCCTTGCCTTGCCTTACCTTTCCTAATCCTTTCCTTTCCTTTTCTCCTCTTCTCTTCTCTTCTCTTCTTTTCTTTCATCTCTTCTTTTGAGATAGGGTCTTGCTTTGTCACTCAGGCTGGAGTGCAGTGGCGTGATTACGGCTTACTGCAGTCTTGACCCACTAGGCTCAAGCAATCCTCCCCGCTCAGTCTCCTGAGTAGCTAGGACTACAGGCAGACACCACCATGCCCAGGTAATATTTAAATTATTTTGGAGTCAGGGACTCATTATGTTGCTCAGACTGATCTTGAACTCCTAGGCTCATGCAGTCCTCCCGCTTCAGCCTCCCAATGTGACTTTTTAAAAAAGGTGTAGAGGCCCTATATTAAACAAGTATAACAAGCTGTTAATTTGCAAATAGCCATCAATACCTTTGGATGTCAATACCTGAAGGTTGTCAGAGTTTTCATCTGTTTGTTCACACAGATTATATATTCTCACACAGCATTGGTTAGAACCATACTGAGGATCAACCAATGCCCTCAAACCAAGAGGGTTTCCACTAGCAGTTACAGTGGAAAAGGAGGGACTTAACTGCAGTTTCCACTCTCCTATCATTTTGTCTTGTATCACGTGCTAGCATCAGTTTATTGTTTCATGAGGATGCCCACATTGAATCAAGGAGGGGTATCCAGAGAGATTTCACTTCCACACAGAAGCACCAGCACTTAATTTCTCACAAAATCAAATATTTTACATTGGTTCTAAAACACTACATGGTTTGTGTTTGAAAATTAGCATTCAGGCTGAAGGTAAGGTCAATATGTGTCTGTTCTTGGTTTTCTGAGCCTTTCTTTGGTTTCTAGTGAAACATATTGATACAATTTGGCAGTGTCCCCACCCAGATCTCATCTTGAACTGTAGTTCCCATAATCTCCATGTGTCATGGGAGGGACCTGGTGGGAGGGAATTGAATCATGGGGGTGGTTGCCTCCATGCTGTTATCATGATAGCGAGTGAGTTCTCACGAGATCTGATGGTTTTATAAGGGACTTTTGCCCCTTTTCACTCTGCACTTCTTACCGCCACTATATGAGAAGGACCTGTTTGCTTCCCTTTCTGCCATGATTTTAAGCTTCCCGAGGCCTCCCCAGCTATGCAGAACTGTGAGTCAATTAAACCCTTTTCCTTCATAAATTACCCATCTTTATTAGCAGTGTGAGAACAGACTAATACACGTATCAAAACTAGCAAAAGAAAGCAATTGGTATTAGATTTTGCATTTGCCACCATAGTATGTGTGCATGAGTGTGTTGTGTGAGTGTGTGCATTTTTTTCCCACTGGGATGGAAAAAGGCACTTAGAGGATAATGAAGTTGCTCTCCTGACACCTCTTCACCTCTTCTACCATTTGAGCAAGAGTGTTTTCATATACTGTTGTCTAGCAATTGACCTTTCCTGTGTCTATCTATCACTTACTAATTTTATTTGTGCCCAGCACCCTTGCCACAAATTTGCTTTTCAAGTAGAAAACAGTAAATATACCTCAACAATATTTATTGCCTTGAAAAATGCATAGGCAGAAGTCATAAAATTTTGCATGCTACACAGCAGATCCTTTCACTGCACTCTGGAAATACTGAAGCCTATTCTGGTCCCAATTCCATTTCGTTTTTTTGTTGTTCATTTTTCTTTTTTCTTTTTTCTTTTTTTTTGATAGAGTTTCGCTCTTGTTGCCCAGGCTGGACTACAATGGTACGATCTCGGCTCACCACAACCTCAGCCTCCCAGGTTCAAGCAATTCTCTTGGCTTAGCCTTCTGAGTAACTGGGATTACAGGCATGCACCACCACTCTCAGCTGATTTTGTATTTTTAGAAGAGACAGGATTTCTCCATGTTGGTCACACTGGTCTCGAACTCCGGACCTCAGGTGACCCACCCGCCTTGGCCTCCCAAAGTGTTGGGATTACAGGCATGAGCCACCATACCCGGCCTTCTGTATCTTATTAACAGCGCTTTTGGTGATCTTGAACACATTGGCATGTAACTAAAAAAATTTCCTTTTGGAAAAATGCCAAGAAAGGGGATATAATTTGCAAAGAATTCAACCCAGATGATGATTAAGCATCTATCATTTACATGACCACAATTAATTCATGGAGTGGTTTTTTTGTTGGAGAGCAGGGGTACTGAACATTCTTTAGCTCTTCATCACCAATATTAATTTGAATGGCTTTGGCCAGGTGCAGTGGCTCAAGCCTGTAATCCCAGCACTGTGGGAGGTCAAGGTGGGTGGATCACATGGTCAGGAGTTGGAGACCAGCCTGGCCAATATGGTGAAACCCCGTCTCTACTAAAAATACAAAAAAAATTAGCTGGACATGGTGGCACATGCCTGTAATTCCAGCTACTCGGGAGGCTGAGGCAGGAGAATTGCTTGAATCCGGTAGGCGGAGGTTGCAGTGAGCTGAGATGGTGCCACTGCACTCCAGCCTGGGTGACAAAGCGAGACTCCATCTCAAAAAAAAAAAAAAAAAAAAAATTGAATGACTTCTGTACCTCCTTGTAATTGAATTATTAATAATCATGAAGAGCTTATAAACTTTGAATTTAATCTTCATTAATACATAAAGCTCAAAGAGTAATGTCTTTTGACCGTGAATAGACTACTTCTCTAGTTTATCTTCAAAGTTGCTTTTTTTTCTTCCTGTAGGTTTCTGTAGTCCCCTTAACTCCTAAAAGTAAGTGCCATGGAGTGACTTTGATCAGGGAATATACATCAGTAACTGTTTTGTGACCTTAGTCCCGGATATGTTTTATGGCTTGGCCAAAGTTTATTGTATAATTTCCACTTTAGGAATTTGCCCCAGTTACTGAGGCTTTGAGGGCAGGGGAGGTGAAGTAGTATTGTGGGAGAGGAACAATATATGTGTTTTCTTTTCAGTTTCTATAGTGAGTGGTCTGGTTTGAAATGAGTGCAGGTGGTTGCAGTCTACTCCCTCCCCAAACAGGACAAATTAAGATCATTTTGCTCTTTCGGGAAGCTGAGGGCAAGCCTGCACAGGTGAGGGCATGAGAAGCAAGCCATGTGCACACCTGGTGTCCTGGTGTTTCTTGGGCAGGTCAGCTCCATGCAGTGCATTGCCCCTGAAAGGAATGGGGCCAGAAGGCATAACAGGGCATGAGGATCTTCTCTGTACCAAGAATCATGCTAGGTAACCCCCCTGAGATTTCTCATCCTCTTGAGAATCCTGTGAGATGATCCTACTGCCCTTATTTTTCCAGATGGAAAAACAGATTACCCAGGATTCACTGCTTGTGAGTGGCAGAAAGTGGCAGCATTAGAACTGCTGCACTCCATGGATACATCCAGCACATGTGCTCTCCTCTAGTGTGTGATTCCGGTTCATTTCATTCAGATTTTGGATTCCACTCAATGAAGTTTGTAATTGCTCAGTTGTGATGTGAGTGCTTAGATCACTGAGAATTTCAACGAAACCACTATTCTCAAAGTGTGGTCCATGGACCGAGTACCTTGGAATCCCTTGAAAGCCCCTGTTGAAAATTCAGATTCCTGTCTGGGCATGGTGGCTCACGCCTGTAATCCCAGCATTTTGGGAAGCCGAAGCGGGTGGATCACGAGATCAGGAGTTTGAGACCAGCCTGACCAACATAGTGAAACCCCATCTCTACTAAAATTATAAAAATTTAGCTGGGCATGGTGGTGCACATCTGTAATCCCAGCTACTCAGGAGGCTGAGTCAGGAGAATCACTTGAAGCTGGGAGGCGGAAGTTGCACTGAGCGGAGATCATACCACTGCACTCCAGCCTGGGTGACAGAGGAATACTCCATCAAAAAAAAGAAAAAAAAAAAAAAAGACAAGTTCCTGAGCCCTGCCTCAAACCAACTAGGTCAGAAGCTCTGGGGGTACAGCCCAGGGTAGGTTCTCTGGGAGTTTCTATCATGCACTAAAATTTGACAGTCATGCCATAAAACCTTTTTATAGTGCTCCAGTATAAAACAGATCTTGGGGTTAAGCTTGGCTAAACAAATATGTCTGCAGGCTGGCAGTTCATGAATTCCACCTAAAGACTATCTGGTTTGTCCCTCATTTTACCCAAAAGGAAACTGTGGTTTACAGGGTTGAAATAACACGTTAAAATTCTCATGGCTTTTTTTTGTGGTAGAGCAGACACTAGAACCAGTTCTCCTCCCTCCGCTCCATAGCTGGCTGCTTCTAATCTTTTAAAAATCAGCTAATCAAGGCAACTTGGATCCATTTCAATCCTGTCAGTGACCCTACGTTCGGTATAAAAGATGAGTCCTGGGAGAACTGCCATTCTGATTCACATTCGTTTGAATGTTGAAAAAAACAGTGCATTTCTTCAGAGTTCTCTGGAGGAGGTGGAAAGATTCGATAAGCTTGCGAGAAAGGTTTCCATCTCACCCACACCGTGTGTGCGTGTGCGTGCACATACACGCGTGCGCGCGCGCGCGCGCACACACACACACCCCACCACCACATAGCCCATATCTGTCACAACATGAGAGAGGGGACTCGCAAACGTGCATAATTTATGCAAGATTTTCATGGATTTTTCAGTATTTGGAAGTGATTTCTTAAATTATACATTGAAACAGCTCCATAAAGAAGCTGGAGTTAGTTTCACAGTAGCCTTAAAAGTAAGAGAATTTGCGTCTCTGGGATCAATGTGCATATTTCAAAGTGGGACGTTTCACTTTATAGAATTTAGAGGGTCTCGGGCTGTGGTTGACATTTTTAAGTTCGTTGGACTGAGCAACCGATTGCTATACAATACTATGGAAATGAATGGTGGAAGAGATTGCCCTGGAAAACTTTGTTCAATTCAGTTAAGAAATATTAAATTCCTGAGGACAATCTAGTTGTTTATGATTTTCAATTTCTCTTAAAATAGTATAAAAGGAGGCCGGGCGCGGTGGCTCAAGCCTGTAATCCCAGCACTTTGGGAGGCTGAGACGGGCGGATCACGAGCTCAGGAGATCGAGACCATCCTGGCTAACACGGTGAAACCCCGTCTCTACTAAAAAATACAAAAAACTAGCCGGGCGAGGTGGCGGGCGCCTGTAGTCCCAGCTTCTCAGGAGGCTGAGGCAGGAGAATGGCGTAAACCCGGGAGGCAGAGCTTGCAGTGAGCTGAGATCCGGCCACTGCACTCCAGCCTGGGCGACAGAGCGAGACTCTGTCTCAAAAAAAAAAAAAAAAAAAATAGTATAAAAGGATCTTCTTGGGTGGGAGTACGGGGGTGACAAGGAAGGGACCAAATCTCACTTGTTCACATTTTTACTTAGTTTGGATTCCAAATAATGGGGCTTCTCATAAAAGATTTGGACCCTGCCCCCAGCCTTTTGGTAATAAATGTGGCTGCTTTGTTTTGTTCCCTAATTATTTCATTCGTCAGTCTTATCTTCCTAATAAAGATGGTAACTCCTCTGGACTGGGTCTGCTTTTCGCATTTTCCTTCTTTTATTTACCACCATGGTATAGAACTTATTTTTGCTTAATAAATAGTTTTGGACATCAGGCAGAGACAGAGCCGTCCGTATACAATAGGTAGTTTACAGTCAAATATTTACTGCTTTAAATAAGGCAGAATAAGTAGTATTTAATTAGAGCACAGACTTTGTGGTAAGGCAGGCCTGAGTTTGAACCTCAGCTGTGATACTTATTGCCTCATTTGAAAAAAGTAAATTTTGGCGGGCATGGTGACTCTCATCTATAATCCCAGAACTTTAGGAGGCCGAGGAGGGAGGATTGCTTGAGCCCAGGAGTTCAAGACCACCCTGTGCAATACAACGAGACCTAAAATTTCAAAAAATTATTAAAAATTTCAAAAAATTAGCTGGGCATGGTATCATGTGTCTGTAGTCGCAGCTACTGGAGAGGCTGGGGTGGGAGGATTGCTTGGGTCCCCAAGATGGAGGCTGCAGTCAGTTATGATCATACCCCTGTATTACAGCCTGAGTGACAGACCCTATCTCAAAAAAAAAGTATATTTTATTGTGTATATTTAAGGCATACAACATGCTGTTAAGAGAGATATACATGTAGATAGTAAAACGGTTACGATAATGAAGCAAGTTAACATGTCTATCATCTTGCATGGCCACCCATTTTTTTGTATGTATGGCAAAAGCAGCTAAAATCTATTCATTTAGCAGAAATATGGAATACAATAGTATTAACTGTAGTCCTCATGTGCTTCAGATCTCTAGACTCGTTTATTTTACATATCTGCCACTTTGTTCTTACTCCCTTGTATGATCTTGCACAAGTGACTTGATGACCACTCCACCTTTAGATTTCTGTTCTGTGGGTTAAAAGTAACTCTCAGCACTGTTGCAAAGATTAAGTAGCAGAATCCATGAGTAAGCACTCAATAAATGGCAAGTGCAATCATTATTAGCAACAACCATAATAATAGCCATAGTTCCATTATTAAAGGGGACGATTGCCCTTGTTATCCAAGTGCTCATCTCATTTGACTTTGGGCCTTTGGAATTAATAAAGTAGTCTCAGTTCCTGGGTTTGGTTTTCTTTTTTCCCCCAAAATTTGTTTTGTTTAGTTCAAACCATATTTTATGATGTTTCCATTTTAAACACATTCTCCCAAGTGCTGAAATTTTAAGCATGAAAGTTTGAAGATACCTCCTCTTATGAAGGCAACTTTTAAAAATATTTAATGAATGCTTTTTCAAGTTTGTAGTCTGAGGAAAGAGCAGCATTACCTTGGCCATTGATTGAAATAAAGACATAACACAGGTATTGGAAACTGAACAGAAATTTGGAGTCTGTGAGTGAAGAGTGGGTCATACAGACAGCCCTCCTTCCTCAGACATTCAGGTGCATTCTGGGTAAGTTGACTGATTTCAAAATGCTCACCTTCAAGTGCCAGGCGCAAAACTATAATGAGCTTCCTTTGTCATAATTCTTCTTTTCATGATTTTCTCAGCTGGATTCTTCAAAAGATTATTTGTAAAGACCTTTATGGTGTGTTATGATTTAATCAGATGTAGCCCAAATTTCCCAAGATCTGTTAATTATCATCGCCACACAAGTGCAACAGAGGAAACAAAATGTTTTTCATTTGGGCAGGTTGAGGGTTTGTTTAACACGTACTTAGGGCCATTAGGATCACATCAAAATATAGTGCATGGTAATTATGCATGAAATAAAAGATTACCTGCTGTTTAAGTAGCTAGTTTCTTGATAATATTGCAATAAAGTATTGAGAGAAAATTGGTTTCTCAATAGCAGTAGAACACCTTGTTTAAGGGACAAAGTGAACCGCATTAGGCTGAAAAATGAAAAAGGGAGAAATGAAAAATAGATTTTATCATCAAAGTTGTCAGTGGATATTGTTCTCAGTCTTGAAGAATTAGTTTTAGTCTTTCCCTTCATTAGAATGGAGAATTATTTGTTTGCATCTAGATAGTGGTGGAGTTGGTGTGTTTCAGATTTAATGAAATGCAGAACAGAATAAATCCCTCAGGAAAGAAAGGAAAGGGGGTATGCTAGCCTTAGTATATGAGAGTAGTCAAAAGCCTGGCTTTAAAAGTCAAAGAAACCCCAAAGCTGACACCTGGTCCCTATGCTAACTAGCTGTGTGACCTCCTCCATGTTACTTAACCTTTCTGACCTCCCAGTTTCTTTATCAGCAAAATGGAAATGTTATTATTAATATAACAGACCTTGTTGAAAAGATGAAATGAGACAGTGTATGTAAAGCACTTTAGGAAGATGTCTGTCATGTGGCTGTGCTAAATTAGATGTTATTATCCTGTCAACAGGCTGAGTAGCAAGGGGAGAAAGTTCTAAACTCTGGAATCCTGTCATAATACACACAGAGATCTCATTCCATGTGGAAGAATCCTTATTTTGGAATGGGATGCTGCCTTGTGGAACTGCCGTGACAAGGATATGAAGTTACGTAAAGCTGTGATGGTGGTCCTTTGAAGAATATGTGGAGGCTTTTCTCTATATTGGATTATTATATTTTTACTCTTTGGAAAGCATTATACTTTGAATTATTTCATGATTATTTGGCTAACAAAACAGGTGATTTCTGTGAATATATGTATGTGTGTGTGTGTGTGTGTGTATATGTGTGTGTGTATTTATTTATTTAACCATGGACATGCCCTTGATGAAAAAGAAATGCTTTGCTTGGTTATTCCTCCAAGTGGAAATTTGGACATTACCCTTTGTTCATGGCGGGGAAGATTTTTAGTTACTCCACATATCAGAATTATCTACATGAATAGTTAGCACATACTTAGGATTAAAAAGTAACTAGTTGTAGAAAACTCGTTATTTTTTCTAATTCTAAGAAAGTAGCTTCATTTTGGGTATTAGAGAAAAGCTCAAGAGATTCACTGATTAATATGTATTGAGCCTATTACATTGCTGACAATGTGCTAGTGTTTTCACAGTTTCTATCTAACTTACAAAATAAGTGAAAGAGGAAGAAAAATATTCTATTCCATATGTATTAGCAGACTATCCTTTAAGTTCTAAAGTTGGCTTATGATCTCCTGAATTGCACAATATTTCTCCGCAGGACCTCGAAACTACTTAATCAGAGACCTCTGACCCCAAAATGCCGACATTATTCTTGGTGGTCTTGCAAGGTAATTCTCCCTTGTTTTTAATGTATCCATTGAAACACTAAATGGAAATATTTAGTGCCCTGATGCTGAGGGGATATTCCAACTGGCAGCACTGATTCCACTCCAGGTTATTAATTAAACAGTAGCAATCAGCCCATCTGATCTTTAATGTTCTATTGCTGCTGACTGATGTCCAGACATCAGACATTTTGTAATCTAATACAAAATTGCTCTGTGCTTAAGACTGAAGAAAAACAACACATAATTTATACTATGTTTTATCTTTATTTTCAAGATCCAGAGGATATTCTGGCTGTATCTTTCTATGATTAACTTAAACAAAACAAAACAAAACAAAAAAAAAACAGGCCGGACGGGGTGACTCACACCTGTAATCCCAGCACTTTGGGAGGCTGAGACGGGCAGATCACGAGATCAGGAGATCGAGACCATCCTGGCTCACAGGGTGAAATCCCGTCTCTACTAAAAATATAAAAAAATTAGCCGGGCGTGGTGGCGGGCGCCTGTAGTCCCAGCTACTCGGGAGGCTGAGGCAGGAGAATGGCATGAACCTGGGAGGCGGAGCTTGCAGTGAGCCAAGATCTCGCCACTGCACTCCAGCCTGGGTGACAGAGCGAGACTCCATCTCAAAAACAAAATAAAACCAAAACAGAACAAAAAAGACACTACATATCTCAAGCCCAACATGAAGGGTATTGAGAGTAAATTATAGTTAAATCATTTATTTCTGACTTTTCATTTTTGTGTATTCATTTTTTCAACAAATGTTTTTTGAATGCATACTGTGTGTCAGGAGACATCCTTCTAGACACCTGAACTTGTAAAAGTGAGTAAAAGAAAGATTTCTGGCTGAGTGTGGTGGCTCATGCCTGTAATCCCAGCACTTTGGGAAGCCAAGGCTGGTAGATCACCTGAGGTCAGGAGTTCAACACCAGCCTGGCCACTATAGGGAAACCCTGTCTCTACTAAAAATACAAAAATTAGCCAGGCATGGTGGCACACGCCTGTAATCCTAGCTACTCAGGAGGCTGAGACAGGAGAATCGCTTGAATCCAGGAGGCAGAGGTTGAAGTGAGCCGAGATCATGCCACTACACTCCAGCCGCCTGGACCTGTCTCAAAACAAAAACAAAAACAACAACAACAACAAAAAACACACAAAGATTTCTCTTTCTGTGAAATTCACATTCCTCCCAAATGGAGGTTGTTGGTCTCTTGACTCCTGTGGTTGTACTTGGAAAGAAGAGTTAAACCAGAAGAGGAGATATTCTACAAATCATATTTGGGTGATTTAATTAACCTTGTCCACTGTCCTCACTCCCCACCCCTTCACTGCTACCATCAATAAATACCATGCTTACACACATACCTTGAGTGGAGGAGGAAGGGAAGACAAGTCAGAATTTGCTGTATACGCAGTAATCTAGGAGCCAATGTGGAGTTGACCTAAGGGGATCCTTATAAAAACTTAGCAGACAAGAATTATATGCACTTCACTGAAATTCCACTAATTCCAGATTTCAGATCAGCTGGGAGGGTTGTCTAGACTGAAGCTTTACATTGTTATCTTTAAAGATAATGTAAATTAAAAAGATGGAGGGGAAATAGGTAAAGTGTATAAGTAAACAAATGATACAAAGCACTGTAATTCCCCAAAGCAGTTTCTTGGACAGTGCACAATGGTTTCTACTTAATACTGCATATTTTATAGTTTTCACTAACTTTAATCAACATAACCATTTAGCTAAAACTATGGTGACTTTCATCAAACGAACCTCATGATGAAAGGTTTGGGAGGGGATGTGGGTTGCATGTAATAAAATCTCCATATATTTGGCATAAACAAACACACATATCATCCTCTTGGGAATAAAATAGCAGGAGCTTTTTTAGAGATAGGGTCTCACTCTTTTGCTGTTGTGCCAAACCCCAAATAACCTCAATAGGGGCTGGGCGCAGTGGTTCATGCCTGTACTTCAAGCACTTTGGGAGGCAGAGGTGGGCAGATCATCTGAGGTCAGAAGTTTGAGGCCAGCCTTGCCAACGTGGTGAAACCCCATCTCCGCTAAAAATACAAAAATTAGCTGGGCGTGTGGTGTGTTCCTGTAATCCCAGCTGTTCAGGAGGCTGAGGCAAGAGAATCACTTGAACCCGGGAGGTGGAGGTTGCAGTGAGCTATCCTGCCACTGCAGTCCAGCCTGGGTGATGGAGTGAGACCCTGTCTCAAAAAGAAAATAAAAAAATGAAAACCACCACTACCACCACCACAACAAAACTCCAGTAGAGAAGGCGCCGGGTTCAAAAGGCCAAAGAAGAGACTTAGAGCCAGCAAACGAGACATGGAGTTTTATTAAAGGCTTAATACAGGGGAGAGAGTTCAGTGGTGGTTGGCTGGACAGGAGAACCACCTTATGTACAGAAATGGTCCAGTGGCAGCTAGTTGGACAAAGTAACCACAGGCTCAGTGGCAGCAAGCTGGTCGGGAAAACCACAGCTGCCTGCAGACATCATGCACTTTATATGACATGTCACTTAACACCTGCCCTAACAACCTCCCCCTGGTAACCTTCATTTAACTCGAAACTCAGCACCTCAATCCCCTATACAGCCTGTGTTCCAGGGAAGAGGAAGGGAAGGAACAAGACTGCTGGATGGGATGAGATGGGATGGGATGGTGGGAGAGCAGTTCAGATGTTCCTCATAGATAAGGAAGGACTCTCCAGATTGGTCATGTCCAGTTTCCTACCTTGGAACATACATTCAGGTGCATCTGCCCTAGAGGGTCATTCTAAGGGTATGCTTAAATTATTGCTATCAGAGGTGTGTACCCTACAGTCACCTAGGCTGGAGTGCAGTGCTGCAATTACAGCCCACTGCAGCCTTGAACTCTGGGGCTCAAGGGATCCTCCTGCCTCAGCCTTTAAATTAAATGGGACTACACATGTGTGCCACCATTTTTTTTTTCTTTTTCTTTCTTTCTTTCTTTTTTTTTTGAGATGGAGTCTTGCCCTGTTGCCCAGGCTGGAGTGCAGTGGCATGATCTGGGCTCACTGTAACCTCTGTCTTCCAGCCCCAAGCAATCTTCCTGCCTCAGCCTCCCGAGGAGCTGGAATTATAGGCATGCACCGCAAAGCCCAGCTAATTTTTGCATTTTTAGTAGAGATGGGGGTTCCACCATGTTGGCCAGGTTGGTCTCAAACTCCTGACCTCAAGTGATCTGCCCGCTTTGGCCTCCAAAAGTGCTGGGATTACAGATATGAGCCACTGTGCTGAGCCATTCTTGACTAGTTTTTTTTTTTTTTTTTTTTTTTTTGAGATGAGGTCTTGCTATGTTGCCCAGGCTGGTCTCAAACCCCGGGTCTCCAAATGCTAGCATTCTTCCACCTTAGCCTCCTGAAGTGCTGGGATTACAGGTGTGAGGCACAGCACCAGGCCCCCTTGGCTAAATTTGGTTTGCCACACTTTCAGAAGCAACATAAGCAGTTTCTGCTTTTCATAGCATAGACTCATAGAAAGAAGAGTATTCTAAATAGATAATGGTTTGTTTACTAGAGCGACTGGGAA
This sequence comes from Trachypithecus francoisi, assembly GCF_009764315.1. NCBI lineage: Eukaryota > Metazoa > Chordata > Mammalia > Primates > Cercopithecidae > Trachypithecus > Trachypithecus francoisi. The sequence goes on along the minus strand of NW_022681472.1, from coordinate 72,696,579 downwards.
GTCTGAAGCATATTCTTCTACCAGGAAGTGATAGTTTTGCATATTACCTGGTAACTGAATGAGGAAGAAAATAGTAACCTAAACTGACAAATGAGCCCACTGAGGTGGCGTTGTTTAAATGCACAAAATGTGAGGCAGTGGAAAAAAGGAATTGATTGCCTTGCTAATTTTTTCCCCCTGCACTGACCATTCTTAATTAATATATGAGGTACCATTTACCCAAACAGATTTTTCAGCACTCAGTTATGGAGGACACTAAGTGGCAAGTTCATAGTTCAGGCAGAGAGCTGAGAGATAAAGACTCCTTTCAACTTTGAGATCTGTGGTTCTGTGCAAGGCAACCATGAAAGAAGGAGTTGTTTAGACCCCATGTCTCAGGCCAGCAGCAGGAGCTCAGCCCGCCATTAAGAGTTTGTTCCTTGTGCATCTTGTAAGCACCTGAAGTTTCGCTTGAATGTTTTCTTAAGAAAGATCCATCGTTAGGGTGCAAGAGCAATTCTTATTTGCTGCAAGAGTATTTATCCTCAACAGCATATAGCTGAATCTCACTTTATATGTGAATTCTTGAAATAAGTGCACGTATGTTGCATGCTTGCAAATTGCATCCAATTAGAATAGCTTATTTTAAAAGCTGTTTTAGAGAATTCAGAAGTATAGACTCATAAAATATCAACTTATCCCCTATTATTCCTTTTGGTACATTTAGATTTCTAGGTGCTGGTTTTGCTTAAATTCACTAAAAATCTTAATTGAAAAGCATATTCAAGTCAATGATTAATATCAAAGATAACTTTTTTTATCCTAAGGCCTATATGCCAGATCACCCCTGTCCACCAATCTGTATGCTTCTTCCTCATATCTGCTTCAAACTCAAGAAATGATTGGAATCGGGGTGCAGTCACATGCACCTGTAGTCCCAGCAACTCTAGAGGCTGAGGCAGGAGGATCACTCCTTGAGCCCAGGAGTTCAAGTTCAGACCGGGCAACATAGCAAGACCTTGCCTATAAAAAAAAAAAAAGAGAGAGAGAGAGAGGGAGGGAGACAGAGAGAGAGAAAGAAAAGAAAAGAGAAGAGAGAAGAGAAGAGAAAAAAGAAATGCTTTGGATAAGAAAATGCCCTGAAATTTGGTCAAAGTTGGAGTCTCCTCAATGCCAAAGTAAACGGCCATTGCCCGTTTACCCTCTACTCCCCACAATAAAAGTTTATGACTCTTGGGCAGAGTATTGCACCTTTTTCTTCTTTTTTTGATACTAGAATCACCAGGATAAGGGTGTAGTGTAGACCATCTCAGGCATATTTCATTGCTGTCGTGTTTTTCCCCGTTATTATTTGAAAAACAAAGGATTTCTTGTAGCTCTTTAGTGCACTAACACTCACACAAATTGCCCCAGGCTTCTTATAAGTAGGAAGTTCCAAAATTAAATGTCTAATTTTGCTGCTTAAACATCCTTTGTTGGCGCTGTGTCCGGGATGTTCTTATCACTTCCTCAAGATGGCCGCCTTAGGCAGTCGATTCCGTTAGAACCAAATTGTAATTAAACTATTTTGATTTTAAGCACTGATTACAACATTTTTCTCTATTTATTATGCGTGGTGAAAGTTCCTTACTACACAGATCCAGGTACTTATAATTATGTACAAAAGAAGTGAAACTGTTTGCCAAGCTGTATTCACTTACCTGATTTGTTTCTCTGTCCGATCTCAGTTCGGTTCCTCTAAGACAGGGTGATGGTGGTGGTGAATTATTTGTGTTTGGTTTAGATAAATAAAAACTGGAAGAGTCCACTAAGGTTGGAGCTTTTCATAAGCTTTTAAAGAAAGCAAAGTCGAGGTGGAGTTAAAATGTTGGGAAGGGTTGCATTTAGGTTACTTGTACAAAATAGTTTCAAGTTTTACCGTGAAAAGTGCAAATTGCACTAAATTTGAAGACAGATTCACAACTTTGTATATTTTATTGGGTATTTATTTTTATTATTTATTTATTTTTGAGACAGAGTCTCGCTCTGTCACCCAGACTGGAGTGCAGTGGCACAATCTTGGCTCACCACAATCTCTGCCTCCCAGGTTTGAGCGATTCTACTGCCTCAGTGTTCTGCGGAGCTGGGATTACAGGCGCCTGCCACCACACCCAGCTAATTTTTGTATTTTTACAAAAGACGGGGTTTCACCATGTTGGTTGGGCTGGTCTTGATTCCTGACCTTATGATCTGCCTGCCTCAGCCTCCCAAAGTGCTGGGATTACAGGTGTGAGCAACCGCGCCCAGCCTGGGTATTTATTATGTGCTAATCTAATTTATTATGTTCTATCTAATGTTCATGACAACTCTGTGAAGTCACAGTAAAGCTTTGAGATAAGTAACTTTACTATCTTTTAGAGAAAGTAGCGGCAGAAGTGGATTATGAACTTAGGCAGTCACTCTCCTTAGCTTGGGTTCCTAGATGCTGACACCGGGCTCAAGTGCCTGATTCACTGTGGTTTGAGCAGCTGTATTTTGAAGAAACATTACAATGCATTTAATATGAGCTTGGGCTGTGTAATCACAGAAACGTGTGTCCAATATAATTATCTCCCTAACTGTCTGTGATCTCCAGTGTCCTCATCTGTGAACTGGGGAGGTTAAATAAGGTAATGGAAGGTGCTTGTCCAGCATCTGCCTCAAGCAGGTGATCATGATGACAGTGGTAAGGACCGTGCTGAGAACTGCCTCAGTTACATTGCCCTATTCCTTAGTGATATGCTTCCCATGGTTTTAATTTGAAGACACTTCTGGCCTTCAAGTATAGTGCTAGCTAGCAAGGGCACAGAAGAATGAAACAGCTTTGTTTGTGGGAAACATGAAGCAGAAGCCAGTGATGAACAGAGGCGAGACCAGGGGAACAGGCTAACACTTGATCAGGGCCAGCCTTGTGTGGTAGGCAGGAGAGTTCTGTCTGCTGCAGGAAGAGGCTGCCTGTCCCTTGGCCAGCTTTCCCTAAGGCATGCAGCTTTCACAGGCACTAACTAACCATTCTTAAGCCATTTTCTCTTTCCTTCACTTCACTCCAGCAGGTGCACAACCTGCTGGAATTTCTCAGGTCCAATGTGATGCTAATTGGAGGAGGTGTGGAGTTGGACCTCCTCAGTGTTCAAACAGGGGCCCCTTAGTGACTGCAGTTAGAACCTAGACTGTTTGGTCAGGGGAAGTAACAAGGAATCAGTGCAGAAAAACCCAACCTATTGCTTGTTCTCGGTAGCCTGAGAAAGGAGATTTTGCATGTAGAGTAAAATGGGAATGTTTAGTAGAGGAGCCAGAGATGGTAAGTGCAAGAATTGTGAGAGAAATGGTATATTTGGGAAAGAAAAAAAAGACCTTGAATCTGTTTTCAATGGAATAATTTAACTTTAGTAAATTACATACTTTTGCTTAGGCTAGTTGAAAAGAATGCTCTAGTTCTACATGCAGGTAGTAAAATTAGTGCCTTTTGGTACATAGTAAATGGTCAATAAATATTTAATAGATTTGATTATTGTGTTTCTCTGATATGAAATTTTTAGACTCTAGTTCACTGTTATTATTGCTTTAATTTGGAAAGCAAGTAAGCAACCTAATTATAGTAGAATGATTTAAATAGGAAGAAAGATTATTTTTAGTTTAGATGTGATTCAGATAAATATTTTGATGACCCAGTCTTGTTTTCATTTCTATGTGGATTCAGTGTCAATGTTTCTTCATTATCCAATTGTTTTTGGTGTTGGAGGGGAGAAGGGACTTACGTTTAATTCAAATGAGAGACAAGACACATGTTTGGCTCTTTTGGGAAGTCAGGGTCATTTTAGGAGGTTTAGGGTCATATATGGAAGTGTGATGACGTAGCTCTGTAGATTTCATTTTCTGGGCTCTATCCATACATTGTATTTCTCTTTCTCCTGTGAACTTTCAATATCTGGATGCTTTCCTATGAGATGAATGTTGTTCACAAAGAAATTTATGCTTGAGGAAAGTCCCGAGGGATTCTCCCCTACTTGATGTTAGTCTCCATTTAAATAAGTCTCTAAACCTTTGAAGAGAAAGTGCACTTAAAAAAAAAAAAAAAAAAAACTTGGTAACAGGAACTCTAGAGGTGAGTATTCAGTTGTTAAAGGCATTAAAGACTGTTTTCTTCCCTCCTTTTACAAAATAACCATTAGGTTCCACCTTTACCAATGTTATTAACTGTGTTTTTAGACTGAGCTGATTGTTTGAGTTGGTTAACATAAGATCACCTCAACATCTATTGGTGATAACTTTATCTCCAATGTGTCTTTAAGGAAGTCCATTTCAACTGAAACATAGTTAAGTATCTTGAACTGCACAGATACGCTTTCAACTTTGAGCTGGAATCAGCATTTTTATCTTCTTTGGGAACTGGACCCAGAGAAGGAAAAGAATAAACTTTGTTTACTCCTTCCACCCCAAACCCTCCATTAAAAATTTTTCTTAAAGTACAAAAAATTTGAATGCCCAGTGAAAACATCTCAAATGATTGTGCTGGGTGTGTCAGCAGGGCAGGGTTTTACTGTTTTAAAACTGCACTTGGGGGAACCTTGAGGAGTTTGCCTTTTTATAAACCCCTCTGATCTTCTAGGTGAGGAAATTGAGGTCCAGTGAGTGGAAGTGATTACTTCTGGGCAGAGCCAGGCCGGTGCCAAAGGCTTCCTGTTTCAGTGTCTGTCTCCTGTTGGGGCCCCCTCCGTAAGACCTGCAACCTGTTTGTTCCGGGCTGGGAGGCCGGGGGAAGGGGCATTATGAACTCATTGCCATTCAGGGAATTATTGGATGCTTATTAGAGGCCCCAGCATCTCTTTAGAGGCATTAATTTAGTAGCACTGTTTTGCTGGTTGCATAGTTTGCAACTTAGTCAAAAGTAATGAATTTAACCAATCCTCAGCTTTCATCTTGTTTTAGCAGTCTTCTAAAAATATCAGCAATAAGGAGGTGATGTAAAAAACCCTTAAAACACACACATGAGATCTTCTGCTTTTAATATTTGCTGCAGTTTCTCTGCACTTTTGAGGCTCTTCTCGATGCGTGTGTAACTCTTGGTGACTGTTAACACAGTGTTGTCGCCAAGACACAAAGCAAAGAGAACGTGCCATGAACTGCTTCCCCGGAACTATCAGATGGTTCCAGTTAAGAAGGAAATTATGACTCTGTTGTTACAGCCTGGGAAAAGTGAAACAACATGTTTCAGACTTACCACTTCATGGTCACAGGATTGAATTGGGCAGAACATTTTCCAGGTCCCAGCTGGTGGTGCCTCCTTCCCGGAGGTGGGTATCTTGTGCCCACTCTGGTGTATCTGCACTCCCAGAACCTCCTTCTTTCTCTCACCTCTTCCCCCATCAGGAATATATGCCCTTGGTTAAGGAAACCTAGCTTGGATTTCCTTAGAATATAAGCCCATTTAATTTAGAATTTTAAGACTGGACGCAGTGGCTTATGCCTGTAATCTCAGCAGTTTGGGAAGTCAAGGCAGGTGGATCACCTGAGGTCAGGAGTTCGGGAGGAGCCTGGCTCACGTGATGAAACCCCATCTCTACTAAAAATACAAAAAAAAATTAGCTGGGCTTGGTGGTGTGTGCCTGTAGTCCCAGCTACTTGGGAGGCTGAGGCAGGAGAATTGCTTGAACCCCAGAGGTGGAGGTTCCAGTGAGTCGATATCATACCACTCCAGCCTGGGCGGCAGAGTCTGAGACTCTGCCTCAAAAAATTTTTTTTTAGAGTTTAAGATGAGAAAGCAAAGGGAGCCTTTCCCTCTATGTTGAAATACTTCCTTGGAATCATTTGGTAGATTCTCATAGAATGGTAGTTCGAGTCTTCCGCCAGTAGTCAGGAAATTCAATTTTTGCTTCCTATTTTGCTATCAAAAAAAAAACAAACAAACCGTAGTTATCACTTTCACTCCTTTTCCTGTGTATGTTGTTGTCATTCATTAATAATGCTTAAAATAGATGCCAGAGGCTCAGATTATCTGTAAACAGCAAATACTCTAAAATCACTTTGACTTAGCTTTTAAATCTGCTGCTGCTTTTGTCGTTATGTTAACATTCCATCTTTTTGAGTATTGTTTATTGTAATATAAGAACTAGTTGTGCCTGGGATACACTCGAGCCGGATCCTTGCCATAAGGGTAGGCTGGGGTGAATGGTGGTACGTGCTTGATAAATGTGACATGATAAGAAATACATATTTGGGCCAGACACGTTGGCCTGCACCTGTAGTCCCAGCACTTTGGGAGGCCAAGGCGAGCAAATCGCTTGAGGCCGGGAGTTAGAGACCAGCTTGGCCAACATGGTGAAACCCCCTCTCAACTAAAAATACAAAGATCAGCTGGGCATGGTGGCTCATGCCTGTAGTCCCAGCTACTTGGGAGGTTGAGGCATGAGAATGACTTGAACCCGGGAGGTGGAGGTTGCAGTGAGCTGAGATCACACCACTGCATTCCAGCCTGGGCGACAGAGTGAGACTCTGTCTCAAAAAAACAGAAGAAGAAGAAAAAAGAAAAAGACATATATATTTGGTCTCTACCCCCCTGACACCCAACTGCTAAAACCCTTGTAATTTCCTGAGTGATAGAGGTGGTTAAGAATGTCTTCCACAGAATTCCCAAATCCCTTGGAATTTCCTGGGTGATAGACCATCTTTTGTCTAATGAGGTGATTCTTAGTGGGTTCCTGGATAGCTTCAAGGTGGTGATGTCATCAGAAAGACCAAGCTGTCATTAGAAGCTTGGAACTTCTTACCCACCCTACCCCTGTTCTCCAGGGAGGAGAGAGGGGCTGGAAATTGTTTAATAATCTATCATGCCTATGTGATGAAACCCCCTCAGAATTTCTAAACTATGAGGTTTGGAGAGCCTCCAGGTTGGTAACCATATCCACATGCCGGAACGATGGTGCACACCAACTCCATGGGGATAGAAGCCTCTGTGCTTGGGACTTTTCTGGACATCACACAGTGTACCTCTTCATCTGGCTGTTCATGTGTGTCCATTATAATGTCCTTTTAAATAAATCAGTAATAGTAAGCTGTTTTCTTGAGTTCTGTGACCCCTTCTAGCAAACGATTGAACTAGAGGAGGGAGTCATGGGATCCCCTGACTTGTAGGCAGTTGGTGAGAAGTATAGGAGACCCAGACTTGTGATTGGCATTTGAAGTGGGGTACAATCTTGTGGGACTGAACCCCTAACTTGTGGGGTCTGCACTAACTCTGGGTCAGAATTGAATTTAATCATTAGATACCAAGTAGGTTTCCAGGAAGTTGGAGAACTTGTTGTTGGTGTGAGGGGAAGAAACCCACAAATTTGGTGTCAGAGCATTGCCAGTAGAGAAACAGGTTCTCTCCGCCCTGCACCCCCCCCGCCCCGCCCTGTATGAGTTGGATGGTGGTATGCTATTGGTAGGGCATTTGTTTTAAATAATTCACAGATGCAGAGCATTTGCAGAACCATAATGGAGTTCTGAATTATATCCTCGCATAGGTGGGATTACAAATAAGACTCCAAATATAGGCCTGGTTTGAACCTCAGTTGTATTCATTGTTTGCATCACTTAGCAAGGACATATATAATTTATATAACAATGAATAGAGTAGGAGGGGAGCTTCAGAGTTGGCGCAGTCCATGGCTCAGTCGTATCCCCAGAGTTTTAGGGACTTGACTTTTCTTCACTTTGCTATCTCACCATGCCAGTTGGGGTCACAAATGGACTTCTTATGGGGGCAAGACAGCTGTAGACATCACATCAGAGCATCTCAACTTCTAGTCTCCTCCTTGGGTCTTCTCTTAGGAGCAAGAAGACTTTCTTGGAACGTCTTAGCAGACTTCCTCTCTGCCTCTCTGTTTAAATCATTCACTGGCAGAAGAGCAGTACCCTGGATGGCCAGGGCAGTCAGGAGCCATCCAGAGGGGCAGTCAGAGCTGTGCTTCCATTAGTTGCCCAAGCAAACAGCCCCTGGGAGGGGAGGAGATACACAGGGGAGATTCTTCTAGAAAGGAAGAACAAAACCAGAAATGGATTACTGCAGCCTGTTTTCTTAGTTGTAAGGTGGAGATAATAATAGCACTTAATAAGATTATTGTGAGAACTATATGAGTTAATACATATAAAGCATGCAAGACAGTGCCAGGCACATAATAAACTTACAGTAAATAACAGTTTATGGGTTTTTTGTTTGTTTGTTTGTTTGTTTTGTTTTTGTTGTTGAGATGGAGTCTTGCTCTGTCCCCCAGGCTGGAGTGCAGTGGTGCGATCTTGGCTCACTGCAACCTCTGCCTCCCGGGTTCAAGTGATTCTTGTGCTTCAGCATCCTGAGTAGCTGGGACTACAGGCGAGTTTATTTATTAATACATCATATGTGTTATTATTATGACAATATTGAAGGCATTATAATCTATTGGTTTTATAAGAATGTTAAAGAATGGGAGAGGTGATAAACAGTTGCAGGGATGATCCAACTACATGGCTGCATAACACACTCTAATCTGAAGTGGGAGCAGAGGCATCATTCACTCTTGATAATTTGGGGCTGGTCATTTGGCACATTGAGTCATAAGCATCTGAGGCTTCCAGGGTGGCACTGTCACCATAAGTGTGACCCACAGATTAGATATGAGATAGGTGGAGTGGAAAAAGCAGAATAGCTGAGAGGAACTTGATTAGGCTGTTTGCTTCACTGGGGCTCACAGTACTGAGTAAAAGCATTCACAGAATCATGGGAGCAGAATGACCATTTCTCCTATAATCTGGGGTCCCAGCCTTTAGGATGTATCCCTACTCAGTGTAAAACACTAGGTTTTATTCAGTGAATGGCAGCCTAGCGTGGTTATTCTAGCTGAATGGTTTTATAGGGAAAGATTATAGCAGATATATGTATATCTATCTAATTCTATATTTATATATAATTTGTATAGTTGGCTGAGTGGCAGCTAAGGAGCCACCTGGGTCAGAGTTCAAAATAAGGTAACAGTCTACAAATCCCTGGAAGACTTGAGCAACAAAAGAGGGAATCGTTATTTGGGCACAGTGGGGCAAGTGAATGAAAAGAAGAAAGGCAAATTAATTAAGATAGTTAAAACACAGACATTCTTGGCAATATTAAAAGCTATTTAATATTTGGCTTTCTAACTCTACTATTCAGTCATTTACAAAATATGGCTTATAGCATATGTCAGTCAATGAATAACCTTTATTTTACTATAAAATTCATGAACTTCTTTGGTCTACACAAATCCATCTTCCATTTTCCATGGCTTACCTCATTTAAGCCAATGCAAAACTGAAAGTGGGAAAAGGAATATTGAAGCTTTATTATGAAATGCCTTCTCATCCACTTTATTTATTTATTTTTTTTCAGTCTCACTCTGTTGCTCAGGCTGGAGTGTGTTGGCATGATCTTGTAACCGCCGCCTCCTGGTTCAAGCAATTCTTGTGCCTCAGCCTCCCAGGTGGCTGGGATTACAGGCATGAACTGCCACACCCAGCTAATTTTTGTGTTTTTGGTAGAGACGGGATTTCATCATGTTGGCCAAGCTGAACTCTTGACTTCAAGTGATCTGCCCACCTTGGTCTCCTAAAGTGCTGGGATTGTAGGTGTGAGCCACCATGTCTAGTGTCTCACCACATTTTTTGAGGATTGATTTTATTTTCCTGCTAAATATAGATTCCTTAAATGACTGTCACTCTCATCTTCCCTTTTCTGCTGTTTAGCAGGCTACCTGGAAGGCAGTACTATTCTCCAAATGTTTGCCTAATAGTTTTTGAACAAGTATAAACCAACTGTATTTTAAAAGTAATTTGATACTAATTTTGTATTCAAATAACATTGTAGTATTTCATAATTTATTACCTATACAAGTAATGTGTATGCTATTTAATAAAGACAGAATGTGGTGATGTGTATTTAAAAACAGGATTCTTTATGACTGATGTGTGCTGGGTGAGTGTCCTAGGGTAATCACCGAATTAGTTATTTTAGAAGCCACTAGGAGCCATGTTTTCATGTGTTCTGATACGAATAATTTCTGACATTGGTTTAATTTACTCTTATGTTAGATAAGGTCCAAACCATCGAAACCAGGGGTCAGCAAAATAGTAAATATTTTTGGTCTTATGAGCCATATGGTCTCTTTCACACCTCTTCAGTTCTGCCATGGTAGCTTGAAAATAGCCATAGATCTTACATACATGAGTGAGTGTGGCTGTGTTCCAATACAACTATTTAAGAACCTGAAATTTGAATTTCATATATTATTCTTCTGTTGATTTTTTTTTCCCCCCAATGCTTTAAAAGTGTAAAAATCACTCTTAGCTTGCAGGCTGTACCGAAACAGGTGGCAGGCCAGATTTGGCCCTGGGTTGTAGCTTGTAGACCTGATGTAGTCCATGTCATCTACTAAGTGTGCTACCAGCAGAGGAAGTGGTCTATATAAAGAGGATAATTTCTAAATCAAGAGCAGCCAGAAGAGTGGCTTGTATGTAGTCATTTGTCTACATTTCTATCAGTCATAATTCCTTTGGTTCTTGTTATTTGTCTTTTTCCATAGGCAGCAGGTATCCTCCATGAGGGCAGAGCCATGGCTCATTCTTCCCTGTGTTCCAAGGGTCAAGTTTGTATGAATGCATGAATGAATACATGAATCAAGTTTACATCTCAGAAATTGGTGCTGTGGTTACTGAATTACGATATATGAAATATCTTTTGAGAAAAACACAAAAATAGGAGTCTGCTTATCCCATTTGCTGTGAGACCCTGAACCTGTATTCTCACTTTCATAAGCAGGCTTTGTATAACATGTGAAAGATAGGTGAGTAAAAGAGGCCAATTTAGGTAGGAAAATATACAAATCATTTGAGAAAGACTTCCATTCCTATTGACTCCCAGTTGCCAAGTTATTTCTGTTCTTCCCTTAAAATAACCAGTCACGATAATACTCTAAAACATTACCTCTTCTATCACTTTCTGCTTTTACAGAGGGACTGATGAGCTCTCAGAAAAGGTTTCCATAAGGAAATGATCTCAAATACAATTAGATTTTTTAATTAATGTGTTTTTATATTATTATTTCTGACATTGATTTAATCCTTATTTGGGGTCCAAAATTCAATAAGGCTCCCTCCAAAATGTAATTTGCCTCTTTAGTTGTAAGTATAGAAACTTATAACTTTTTCTTTTAAATTTTTGTTTCTCCATGGAGTACAATGTAGAGAGCCAGTACAATCTACCTGTTAAACATATGATAGGGTGATATGCCCAGCCTAGTTACAGAAAGCTCCTGGTGAGTACACAGTAAAACAATCAAGGTGAACTTGAATAACATCTTTGTGTACAATTCATAGTCCATCTGCTCTAATGGTCCAATATACCAATTTTTAAAAATCTCTTTCTGTGCCTGTTTTTTAACTCATTTCTTCTCCCAATGTGTTTATCCCTGGTTCTATCAGGGTAAGCCCTAAAGGAACAATTTGGACTTGACCCTGATACTGGCAGAAGATAGCTTTTTTCCTATTGTGGCCACTTTCCTTTAGTCCTTGTGTTATCCTATCTTGACCAAGTAAGGGTTCACTGTGGCAGGAGCTTACATAAGCAGGGATTGGACTCATACCCAATTTCTAGGAAAAATGGGGACAGCAGGCATTATCTGATGTAAAGTGTGTTGAACCCTGAACGAAGTACTCCATGTAAATCCGCATTTGGCTTTTAGAACCAGCCAGCTGAGAATCAGTTACTTGAAATAGCTGCTGGTCAAAAGGTCTGTGGCCTTTCCAAAGATGTGTTGTCGACTTTATGGCAAGTCTACTAGAACTTTCCTTGTTAGTTATTTTGTTTTATTTTATTTCATATTATTTGTGATGGGGTCTTGTTCTGTCGCCCAAGCTGGAGCCCAGGGGTGCTATCTCAGCTCACCGCAACCTCCACTTCCCAAGTTCAAGCGATTCTCATGCCTCAGCCTCCCCAGTAGCTACAGGCTCATGCCACGATGCCCAGCTAATTTTTGTTTTTGTTTTTATTATTATTATTTTTTGTTTGTTTATTTAGTAGAGTCGGGGTTTCACCGTGTTGGCCAGGCTGGTCTCAAACTCCTGACCTCAAGTGATCTGCCCGCCTCGGCCTCCCAAAGTGCTGGGATTACAGGCGTGAGTCACCACATCTGGCCTCCTTGTTAGTAATTTTAGAAGAATGTTTTGATGCCATCTGATCCTTCCTAAGTCCCAGTTATCTTGTCTTAAAAATGGGCATAATGTCATTTGTCAAATAAGACTGATATTGGGCTTAAAAGAAGTATCTTAAATAAAGTACTTAGGATAGTTTCTCAGATTAGCAGGTCCTCAAGAATGATTCTTTTTCTCCCTTTCCTTTTCTAAATATCCCTTTGAAATCTTAATTAGTAAGATGTCTCTTTATTACCAGGTTTTATATTGTTAAATATTTTCTATCATAGTATTACTTATGTATAAAATAGTTGAGCTCTAATTACAATCTATTTTGTAATTTTTTTTGCAAATGATTCACAATGAAGCTTAAATGAATAACTTCCAAATGTTTGCATAAATATAATATATAATATGCATATACAGTATATTTAATATAAGATATACATGTATATATACGTATATACATAAGCAGTGTATGTGGGTGTGTATATATAAACACACAAACTAGGTGCTGATATTAGACTTACCTGTAGATTATAAATATGTCCACCTTCTGGTCCACTATGATGTTTTAATGCTCTCAAATATTTCTAAAGCTATAAGTATGTAGCCTTATGATGGATGCATCGATTTTACATGAATATTTGGTGTTCAAACTAAATGCTATTTAACTGGTTTCAACTGCCTTTTATTTTATCCAGCTTAATTTTATCTTCCTTCTGAGGATAATTTTATAAACAAATTCCTAATATACTTAAGACAATAAGGATTAGAAAATTGGGAATTTGCAGAATCATCTGGTTCTGAGGGTGAGCGTGAGATTTTTGGAATATTTGTCTCCCAAGGATACATTAACCTATCTCTTAAATACTCTCAACAAAGAATATTAGAGTCATTAGACAACATTTAAAATTCAGGCCTATCCACCCTTCCAGTTTCAAGTTGGAATAGAGTTGTCTTCCACTGGGGAATAATTTGTCTCTATTAATTGAGAACAAATGTGCATGGGTGTTTTAATTACACAGTAAATTAGGAGAATTGAAGATGCAGAATATGTGAAAGCCAAGAATTCAAAACCAACAACTCAAAACATAAGTAGATAAACAGGAAAAATATCTCAGCATAAGAATGCAAGCAGGTCCCAAGATAAAGAGGGGGAAAAAATGAAGACCAAGACAAATTACTAGGGTTTTGGTGAAGTTCCTTTCAAGTGGAATGATTCCGATTTATGGCTGCAAGCCACTGTTGGCTATATATGGCAGGAGGAAGAAACCACACTCAAAGGGTTACTTTGAGATGTCTGGCTTCAACTAGAGGCCTTTTATGCATTCAGTAAAAATGAATATTGAGCATTTCCTATATAAATTTCAACTTTCAGTCTAGGTTCATGGAACCCTGGTGGTATGTGTAAAGTTGTATGGTTATGAGTTTTTGGGGGAAGTAGGTCCAGAACATTCTTAGATTCTGAATGGGTCCATGATCCTAAAATACAAGAATACAACCTGCTACTTGAGCAGTGTGAACATTTGTCGACCTTATTCTCTGTCATTTAAGATAAAGTAAAGTTAGCGTCTCATAAATTGTTACTACTCCTTTTTTTTTTTTTTTTTTTTTTTTGGCAAAGTCAGTCAGAATGACTTCTTTCCCCCCTCACCTCACTGTGCAGGCCAGATAGTTCCAACCAAACTTGGTGCTTCCTTGATAGACCAACCTGCTGCTACTTCAGAGCACCCTTCTCTATCTCTTCTTACCATAATGTATTTAGATATTTCTAATTTTTTAAATTGCCCTAGGCATATAAGCATTTACTGTAAGCTACCTTAAATCTTTTTTGGAAAGAGGTAGGATATAAATTAAACAGACACCTCCCCAAGATCTAGGGCGTTGATGGACTGATTACAGAGACGGGCAGCAGGTATTTCCTCAATTATCACTGGAGGCAGAAAAATCACCTCCAAATATTTGTTCTCTGATAGCAGTTGGGAAAAGTCCTTAAATGAGAGGCCCAGGAAGGGATGAATAGGGATTTTGGCTGACCTCCAAAGTGAAACTAAGATAATGCCTGCCTTCCCAGTATTACTTGAGGCTAATTACTCAGATATAATTACTTGCACTCTGTGTTTTTGCTTCCAATAGGGTTGTGTCCTTGCTTTTGTTTATCTTGTATCCCCCATTAGACTTTGAGCTCCTTAAGAATTAAGGCTATCACTTCCTTTCTATTCATCATTTGTTCTTGAGGCAATGATCTTCACAGAATAGTCAGGAATGCCATTTAAGTTAATGATTAAGACACTAATCTCCCATTGTTGCAAGTTAGGCAACTTTTTACCATCCTTTCTAGGAACCCCAAATTATCCTCATTGTGAAGGACCCTACAGTGAGCCTCACGAGATTGTGGTGAAAGTGTCATCAACTTTTAGAATTTAGGGATGATTTGTGCTTTTTCAGGACAATTGGCGGTACCAGCACTTAAGCGATAAACATCCCCCTTTAAATAGAGCTGATCAAGTTTAATTCATAGTAATTGATGCCTAAAAATTATTAGGATGCAGTTGTATATTTTTCATGTAAACATTACCTCAAAAGAAATTAAAGAAAGAAAGAAGTGACTTTGGATAATGTCAAGAATATATAATTTATGTGTTTGACCTCTGAACAAACTGCTTGATGGTTTGGCCATGGTTGCAGAGACAGAATATTTTACCTGTCTGTAGCTGGGAACCAAGTGTATTTACCCACAAGAGTGGCTGATTTCCTACTTTGTGTGGATTACACACATCTATATATAATCATGTCTGCCCTTTCCTCTGCCTCAAATCCTAAGTGGAATTAATAACTTATTGTGGTCCCTTTTAACAAGACAGAACAGATCTCTCTGCCTCAGGCTTAGGAGGCTCCTTTATAATAATTCTTGGCTCAGGTAGCCCATATACTTCTCAAAAATCCGCCCCATAAATATCATAAAACTGGCCTCAAAGTCATCCACGTTTTCCTCTGTAAAATGAAGATGAAGCAATTGTGGAAGAAGGAAGCCTCTTCAAAGAGAAGCCATAAGTCAATCCTGTTTCATTCCTCCACGTAAGTTTCACTTTCCCCAAGCAGGAAGGTGGAAAATCCCTCCCAACGGTGCCAGGTGGCGGTAAGCGCTGATGGTGAAGTCCACGTGGGAACAGGAGAAGTTAATAATTCAGAGGCCGTGGGCCCTCCCACCCTGCCCTGGATCAATGCCTGCTGTTTGCTGAAGCAAGCTAGGAGCCCACGACTGGTCCTCCTGTACAGGATTGGCTCCGTTTGTGGATGGCGCTTTTGTCTGTTTTCCTTGCTTGCCCAAGCTACGTGCGTGCTCCTGTAGGTTGCTCAGCGCCCTGGTTGTGTCTTGGCAGGCCCTGGCCTGTCTGTATCTTCCTTCTCTGTGACTAGCTTCAGGAGCAGGCCCTGGAGGATGCTGGGATTAGGCACCACAAACGCTTATGTAGGACTTTACTGTGCGCTAAGTGCTTTGCAATCCCTTTTATTCATTCTGCCTTAGAGCACCCACATAAAGTAAAACAAAAACAAAAAACCATTACTCAAGTCTTTATGCCAAGGGAGAAACTGAGTTAGACACAGTCAAATATGCCTCATTAACAAATCCAGATTAAAATGGAGACCCTGTAGACCCCAGTCATACTTTTGATATTACAGTTTCCTCATCCATAATACTGTAATCTAGGCCAGGCCCGGTGGCTCGCCCCTGTAATCCCTGCACTTTGGAAGGCCGAGGCGAGCCGGATCACCTGAGGTCAGAAATTCGAGACCAGCCTGGCCAACATGGTGAAATCCCGTCTCGACTAAAAATACAAAATTAGCCGGGCGTGGTGGTGTGTGCTTGTAATCCCAGCTACTTAGGAGGCTGAGGCAGGAGAATCACTTGAACCCAGGAGGCGAAGGTTGCAGTGAGCCGAGATCACACCATTGCACTGCAGCCTGGGCAAAAGGAGCGAAACTCCCATCTCTAAAACAAAACAGAACAAAACAAAAACAAAATATAATACAGTAATCTTGTATATCGACAGTTTTCAAATATTCTGTAGATGTAGAATTTCATGGGCAAGTCTAACATCTGAAATAACCACAGACCAGGCGTGGTGGCTCACACCTATAATCCCAGCACTTTGGGAGGCTGAGATGGACAGATCATTTGAGGTCAGGAGTTTGAGACCAGCCTGGCCAACGTGGTAAAACCCCGTCTCTACTAAAAACTACAAAAATTAGCTGGGCACAGTGACGGGCGCCTATAATCCCAGCTACTTGGGAGACTGAGGATGGAGAATTGCTTGAACCTGGGAGGTGGAAGTTACAGTGAGCCGAGATCACACCACTGCCCTCCAGTCTGGGCAACAGAATGAGATTCCATCTCAAAAAAAAGTAAAATAAAAACCACAGAGCACTTCAACTGGAAGAGGAAAGTAGAGTCCCCTGATCCTTAAACTTGCCCCTCTTTGCCCAAATGGCCATCAAGGGCTCCGTGGAGTCCCGCTTGAAAAGAACTAGACTAAAAAATCACCAGGGTTTCTAAGTGCTAAAATAGAGCCTCAGAGAGGGGCCCTGATGATTTGATTGAGGAAGGGTGATGTACAGGGGTTGCAAGTGTGGGCATCAACACCCAGCTTTACCAACTTGCTGTGTGATGTTAGTTCTTAACTTCTCTAGGCCTCAGTCTCCTCATCAATAAAATGGGGACTATAAATGAGATGATCTATGTTTTTAGCACTGCACATAGACCTGGTCCATAGAGGTTCTCAGAAATGGTGATATTATTTTCATTGTTAGTATAACAATGTCAATAATAATTGCTGTGCTTAGAATTTGGGGGATAGGCTTAGAAATAGCATCAGTAATGAAAATTCCCTGTTCTTTTAATACGTGTATTCTTCCTTAATAAACATTTCAACCACATTTGAGTTTTTCCAATTTTAATGGAATTGTTCTGTCTTAAAACCTATTGTGTGTGTGTCATGCCTACATAGAGTCTTCTGTGCAGAGTATGGTCATAGCTGGGCAAACCTGTTATCTAATAAGAATGTTCACTCTTTCACATTCATCAATCAGAAACAAATACTAAATCATTGGCTCTAAAGAGTAGCACCGGCCGGGCGCGGTGGCTCAAGCCTGTAATCCCAGCACTTTGGGAGGCCGAGACGGGCGGATCACGAGGTCAGGAGATCGAGACCATCCTGGCTAACACAGTGAAACCCCGTCTCTACTAAAAATACAAAAACTAGCCGGGCGAGGTGGCGGGCGCCTGTAGTCCCAGCTACTCGGGAGGCTGAGGCAGGAGAATGGCGTAAACCCGGGAGGCGGAGCTTGCAGTGAGCTGAGATCTGGCCACTGCACTCCAGTCCGGGCGACAGAGCGAGACTCCGCCTCAAAAAAAAAAAAAAAAAAAAAAAGAGTAGCACCAGAACAATTAAGTTAAAATTAATGGAGCACTGGGACAATATATACCGTCTCTGGGGCATTAACTCACTGATTTCACTTTTTATTTATTTGTTTTTTTGGAGACGCTCTGTGGCTCAGGCTGGAGTACAGTAGCTCAGTCTTGCTCACTGCAACCTCTGCCTCCCGGATTCAAGCCATTCTCCTGCCTCAGCTTCCTGAGTAGCTGGAATTACAGGTGCCCGCCACCACGCCCAGCTAGTTTTTTTTTTTTTTTTTTTGTATTTTTTGTAGAGAAGGGGTTTCGCCCTGTTGGCCAGGCTGGTCTCCTGACTTCAGGTGATCTGCCTGTTTGGGCCTCCAAAAGTGCTGGGGTTACAGGCATGAGCTACCATGCCCCACCAGATTCCATTTCTTCTACAGTAGTTAAAAGTAGAATTAGGAGAGAGACAACAGATAAAACCCGCCACACACTTTTGATCTCTCTTGTGTCTTTCATACAGAAATGAGAGTTTCTGAGAAAGGCAGTTGAAACTAGACAGCAGATAGCAGCCTATGGAGCAGACGGTGAGGGGTGGGAGGGTGAAACCATATAGCTTGGTGAGGTTTGCCAGGAGTACATGCTGGGGCCCTGGCATAGGTTACCCTGCAACCAAAGGAGGAATAACGCTAGATGAATGAGGCCTAAGTAACCAGCACACTGTCAAAGGAGGTGGGAATATCACATCCTAGCTACCTACTTCCTGCCCCAATATCTAAAAGTTATTTCATATGGCAAGCTAGAAACAAAATATGCACGTACATTATTACACATGTAATATCAATGGCAAAATTTAAAATCACTCATAATTTTACCTCTCAGATATTCCTGGTGATTGTGATCTGTGTGCTCATATGCTGATATGTACACCACAGGCATGTACGTGCAAGCACACACACGTACTTTCTTTTGCAAGAATATCATCACTACCTCTTAAAGTGCTTCTTTCACCCAGCAGTCTACTCTAGGCAGTTTCCATTCTATTGAATATACTGTATAAATACATTTTTTTGTATGTGACTATATAGTATTTCTTTGCATAAATGTACTGTAATTTATCAAATAATTGTATGTCATTTGGTTGCAATATGCATTGTTATAATCAGTGCTGTGACTATTATAATCATAGCATTTCTTTACAGGCCTCCCCAGGTATTTCCATAGGATAAGTTGTCAAATTGCCTTCCACAAAAGACCTCCCAATTTATTTTCTTACTAGCAGTTTGTAGTAGTGTCTGTTTACCCCTACTCTTGCCATTATCAGGCAATGTTTACATTAAAGACTTAAAACCATTTTTAAAAAATGCCTAAATAAATGCTTCCTTAGCAAATACTCTATAAAGAAGAAAGTAGTTAGGCTTTCTGGCTAAACTTCTTAAGGCTTCTACATGAATGTTTTCACAAACATCCATTTGAAAGAGCTACTAGAAAATTGCATATGGACTATTTTGTTTTAGTATAAATGTGAGTAGCAACAAGATTCTTTGTATTCAAAAAGTTGTTTGAGAGTTTCTCGCCCAATGACTTCATGTGCCAGTAATCTATGGGTCCAAGAAGCTCTGTATTTCCCCGGGATCACTTTGACTGCTACGTGTCAGGGTTGGGAGTAGACCCTGGGCCATCCAATTTATTCAGCTTGTAGAATTAGGATTGTAGCATTAGTATATATCAAGTGTAATTTTTATTACATAAGAATGTTAAAAAAATTCAACAGAACTTGTTGGATATTTGAGTATTATTTCCTTCCTTCCTTCCTTCCTTCCTTCCTTCCTCCTTCCTTCCTTCCTTCCTCCCTCCCTCCCTCCCTCCCTCCCTCCCTTCTTCCCTCCCTCCCTCCATCCCTCCCTCTCTCCCTCCCTCCCTCCCTTCCTTCCTTCTTTCTTTCTCTTATGGAGTTTCACTCTTTTTGCCCAGGCTGGAGTGCCATGGTGTGATCTTGGCTCACTGCAACCTGTGCCTGCCTCCTGGGTTCAAGTGATTCTCCTGCCTCAGCCTCCTGAGTCGCTGGGACTACAGGCACCTGCCACCATGCCCGGCTAATTTTTTGTATTTTTAGTAGAGTCAGGGTTTCACCATGTTGGCCAGGCTGGTCTTGAACTCCTGACCTCAGGTGATCCACCTGCCTCGGCCTCCCAAAGTGTTGGGATTACAGGTGTGAGCCACTGCACCTGGCCTTGAGTATAGTTTTCTTATCATTTACTCCTACCAGCCTCTGTGCTAGGTTCCGGGGATATAAAGACAGGGGCCAGGTCTGCCTTTCCCCTATATCATTATAGTCTCATAAGGAAGAAACCCAGAGGAGTTATGATAAATGTATGCCTCAAGTATATAGGTGGTACAATTGTGGTCTGTGTACGCAGGTACAATGAGGATGCAGCAAAAGGTCTGATTCATCTGGGATACAGACCTAATCGAAGGAATGAAGCTTGAGCTGAGTTTAAAGAGTTGAAGAATTGGATTTTAATATATGCATGGATCCTCCATGTTAAAATTAATGAGGTTGGACATTACTGAGGCTAAGACGGTAGCAGCAGGGGATGAGAAGGTCATAGGTGTTGAAGCCCATTAGACCTATAACTCCTTGAACAACTTACTTTGATCCTCAGTTGTCCCATCTGAAAATAGGATGATACTGTGCATTCCACTTGTAGAACTAGGACTGTAGCATTAGTACAGGCAGAGACAGTGATGGCATTCACAGTGTGGAGTGACACAGCGAGAGGGGTGAGGCTGCCCAGCCATTTGTACGTTTTGCCTGTAGGTCTTAAATTGGATGGCAGGAGGCTTGAAGTTGTGATTTCTGCCTCGTGTTTTTATTATAAAATGAGTGGTCACTTGAAGAAAAGTGACAGTGAGTTTTGTGTTTGAAACTTTTTGAAGGATCCATTCTGGAATAACCAAGGATTTAACATGAGGGTGTGCTATGTATACGAACAGAGCTCTTCTGTGCCAGGTCTCTTAAGAAGACTGGATGTGGTTTGGGCTGAAAAAATGTTCATTCATGATCAACCCTTTCTGTGCTGTGTGTGGCGAATGCTTGGATTTGCCTTCCTGACTACTTTGCAAAATGTGTTGCTTTTTCTGCCCCTGTTGAATTTACCCTTTTTCCAGGTTCCACTCTCACTACCTTAGAACCAGCCTTACTGGAGACTGCACAGACCACCAGCTTTCTGAACTATGGGCCTAGCCTATTCTCCCCTCCATGTGTTATAGTAGCAAAGTCCCTGCTTTAAAATTTTGCAGGTTAGGAACTCTGATTTTCTTATCTTCTTCTAAACTGTCCAGTGGCTGTGTATTGCCTGCATAATAAAGATCTGAACTTCTTAACGTGATACTTGGTAGACTGCTGGCATTCATCAGATATCCATGCCTGGATCGCTTGCACATGACAGTCTCTCTAGTTTGGTTGCTGCTTCCCCACTTGCCTCTGACTTAGGTAGGGTTCCCTAGAGGAGTCCTGAGACGAGGATTCTCCTGCAAGTGACTTATTGAGAGAGATTTCTTTATAGAAGTCAGTAAAGGAATGTGAGAAGCAGGCTAGGTCAGGGCAGGAAGCTGGGGAAGGATGTGGGTCTAGTTGAAGTCCAACCTCAGCCTTAACCCCTGGGGAATCTGCAGCATGAATGGCATATATGGCCCCATGGAGACCCTCATATCAGTCAATAATTGGCTGTAGGCTGCCTTGGGTGGGGGTAGGTAATTACCCAGGCATTTCCCCTGCAAGAATCCCAGCAACCTGGGGGTGACTGCACTGATCAATAAAAGGAATAGGCGCAGGATGCCAGCAGCTTCCATTGTACCCACAGGTCAAACTCCTACCAATCCTTCAAGACCCAGGCTGATTTCAATTCTATAAAGTTTTTCCCAGACCAGAAATTCTCATTCTGAACTAATGATGTTATCATCTCCTGAGTCTTCTTGTGCCTCATGGTAGGCCTTATCAAGATCACCTTGTATCACTATGGATTGGCTTAATGTCTGGCTTCCTGCTAGACTAATGAGTTTCTTGAGGGTACAGCGTGTTTTAATTCACCTTTAAATAGCTACTCCCCAGACCCCAGGGCTCTCCCTGTGTAGCTATTTAGTAAAGGTCGTTTGAATTGAAATGAGCTGGAACATCCTTCACTGATGCCTAGTGCTTTTAGCCCTGTGGGAATGTTTCTTCAAGCCTTCCAGATATGGGGGGCTCTTCCAGGAATGCTAGCTCAGCTTGCCACTCTTCCCCCCTCCAAGAATTCCATAGCCATTGAGATTATACCACAGGTTGCCTGTGCCAGCATTTTCTTCCACCCGCTCCCCTGGATGCCAGTCTACATCATCTCACCAGTCAGCCTGGGCAGGTAGCCTGCTGTCATCTGCTGCCCACATGGGCTAGGCCCTAGGGTAGATGACTTGAAACAAGTATTACTTCTTGGATGACATTCTGGCTGCCACTCAGAATCTGACAGTTGGTAAATCCTGGCCTGTGCCATTGAATGCCATGACTTATTGGTGTAATGGTGAAAATTGTTCAGAGGAAAACTGGGACATCAATGGTGGACCCAAGAATCATGTCAGGGGATGGAAAAGGGCCACCATGTCCTAGTTTGGTCTAGAACTAGATTCTGCAAGTTACAGTCACAATCCAATAGCCAAATAGAAGCACTCATTCATTCATTTTCTCAATAATCTTCTGTTTCTTCTTTTCTATTTATTGTGTGCTGGGTGAGGACAAAAGCGAATAAGATGTAGTTTTTGCATTCAAGGAATTGACAAGGGAAGGAGATGAGATTGAGACAGATGTGTACACAGCTCACAATAATGAAAGGAATAAATATGCACCACAAGAAAAGAAGTGCACAGGACATGAGTTAAGAATATGGTATCTGAAGTTAGAGGGCCTTGAGGTCAAATTCCAGCTCCATTAGTTATTAGTTGTGGGACTTCAGGCAAGTAATATAATTTTCTCACCTTCACTATTTTTCTTTTTTCTTTTTTTTTCCAAGATGGAGTTTCATTCTTATTGCCCAGGCTGGAGTGCAGTGGTGCGATCTTAGCTTGCTGCAACCTCTGCTTCCCGGGTTCAAGTGATTCTCCTGCTTCAGCCCCCCGAGCAGCTGGGATTACAGGCGCGCGCTGCCATGCCCGGCTAACTTTGTGTTTTTGGTAGAGACAGGGTTTCGCCATGTTGGTCAGGCTGGTCTCAAACTCCTGATCTCACGTGATCCACCTGCCTTGTCCTCCCAAAGTGCTGGGATTACAGGCATGAGCCACCGTGTCCGGTCACTATTTTTCATCTTCAAATGGAAACAACAGTGGTACCTGCTTCATAGGGTTGTCTGTGAGGATTAAATAAGATACTCTCTGTGTAAAGTATAAATTGACACACATTCACAGATGTTAGCTATTGTTATGAATGCTATTATTGATGGGCCAGTTCTTACGGGGCTGAGGCACAGTCCATGGAATAGGTGGCATTTGAGTGAGGCTTTGAATTTTTACAGGCAAAGGAGGCTTCCAATGGGAAAAAAAACAGCTTGAAACATAAAAGGAGGGGGCATGAGACTGTATAACTTATTTGGGAATGGCAAATGGCCGTGACTGCCTGGGATGTACTGATGGATGCCCGAAGGGTTTCCATGGGAGCTGAGGCAGTGAATATGTGCTAGGATGGTGTGCTTTTCAGTAGTGATTATTCAAGAACTATTTCCTGAATTTCTTTGATTATTTTATGCTTATGTGGTAACATTTATTTATGATAAAAATGCCAGTGGGCATTGGGTCCAAATTTATCTTATTGACAAATAAAAATAATTATGAGTATGCCTCCTTTAACAGTTATAGAGATTGGCACACTCCTTTTCACCATTGTAAAGAAAAATAACTGCTCATTCTCAGCTATTTTTGACCCTTCCATTTGAAGATATGTTATGCTATAGATTATACAGCTGTCCAGTAGAACTTTCTGTGATGCCAGAAATATTCTTTATCTTTATTGTCCAGTGTTCCAGCCATAAGCCACATGGGACTGTGGAGCACTCAAAGTGTGGCTAGTTTGACTAAGAAACTGAATTTTAAATTTTTGCTTGCTTATTTATTTATTTATTTATTTATTTGAGATGGAGTCTCGCTTTGTCACCTAGGCTGGAGTGCAATGATGTGATCTCTGCTCATCGCAACCTTCGCCTCCTAGGCTCAAGCAATTCTCCTGCCTCAGCCTCCTGAGTAGCTGGGATTACCGGTCCCCACCACCATGCCCAGCTAATTTTTCTATTTTCAGTGGAGACAGAGTTTCACCATGTTGGCCAGACTGGTTTCAAACTCCTGACCTCAAATGATCCTCCTGCCTTTGCCGCCCAAAGTGCTTGGATTACAGGCATGAGCCACCGTGCCCGGCCTGTTTAATTTTAATTAAATTGAAGTCACCCCATGGGTCTAGATAAAGGCTACCATAGTGGATAGCACTGCAGTCTAGAAACTGTTTTGGATCTCTGTAGAGGAAGTGTGCGAATGTGAAGCATTGGGTTTGGAATAGTGTGGGGCAAACGAGATATTTCCCGTTGAGGTGTCTGGTACTGCAGTTTCAAAAGTGAATACCCTCAAAACTAGCTGTTTATTTTTATCAGTTTTGTTTTGGAGAATATTCAGGCAATCTGTGACTAGAGTAAGCAGTGCTCCAATAGAGTGCCTTGAGAAATACCAGGCTGATTACAGACCCACAGGAAGCAATTGTCATAATTACTCCCTGTTAATAAACCATGGGCTGCAATGTGTGTATACACACACATTCACACACTCTTTTTATCCTTCTCTTCACTGAATCCAGTGCTCTCTCTCTGGCATGTAGTGCATAAGATTTATTTTTCTTCCTGATCTCAGATTTCCAACAAATGGGAAAATGCTCTGAACACGTTGGGTACAGGGGAAAACCTTGCAGTCTTTATTCTATGTGAACATCTAATAAGGAAACCGTTTGACAAGAGCTTGCTTTGTGTGATGGCTTCTGGCCTCCAGCCAGTTTATTTGCTTGCTGGGACAACTATATTCAGGCAGCAGAGTTGAGCAACAGGGAGGGGGCAGGATGAAGAAACACAGACTTCATAAATCAGGGCGATTCAGCAAAATTCCATTTGAATTGAATCTGGGCCAGGGGCAGGAGTGCCATGAGCGTCTGTGTAGAAGCTGACATTTTAATGATTTGATTAGTTTAGGAAGAATATTTTTATGGGTTGTGTCGTCGATTATATTAAGTATTGAGTGAACTTGTTACATTATGATGAACTTCCATTACCTACATTGGCTGTGTACAAGTGCAATGATTTCAGCCCAAGACCCTAAGGGTAATCTCGTGCAATCCTCTTAAAGAAACGCTGTTTAATGACTAAAGCTGTTAATCATATTAAATACATACAGCCACTCTGGGAAAAAATGCCAAACAAGCATAAACCTAAAAAAAGGTATTTGAATGAGCTAAATGGTGGGTTTTGAGGGCATACTGGGCAGGGGAAGTTATAACGGAGGGAGCGAAGGGATGTAGAGATGGAAGAAGAGAGTCATAATAGGTACAATGACGGTGTTTTCAGTCTCCTGTGTGGCAGATGCTGGGTTGAATGGGTTAATCAGAATGCTCTGGGCCGCATCTAGAAGACATTCTAACTCAACACAGTTTATTATTTTTGATTTATTATTTATTTATTTATTTATATATATTTTGAGACGGAGTCTCACTCTGTTGCCCAGGCTGGAGTGCAGTGGCATGATCTCGACTCACTGTAACCTCCACCTCCTGGTTTCAAGTGATTCTCCGGCCTCAGGGTCCCAAGTAGCTGGGATTACAGGTGCGTGCCACCATGCCTGGCTAATTTTTGTATTTTTAGTAGAGACAGCATTTCACTATGTTGGCCAGACTGATCTCGAACTCCTGACCTCAGGTGATCTGCCCACCTCAGCATCCCAAAGTGCTGGGATTACAGGGATGAGCCACCGTGCCTGGCCCCTCAACACAGTTTAAACAAGGAAAACTTACCTTCCTAAAAATAGAGAAGATAGACAGTTCCCAAGTGGTGGTGGTGGTGTATTTTGTTTGTAAGTTAATCAGCAGCTTGGTGATATCAGGGTTCTAGGTTGACTCTCTCTGATTCTCTTGGTCTTCTTTAATTTGGTCATTTATAGTGATATTTAACTTAATAGGTAAAAATGGCAGCTGCACTCACACTTCTTGACCAATGGAAATTTATTTGACTCACAAAGTATATAGGATGGGAGAAATCTCCAGTGGACTCGTGAGGTCTGTGACAGTGGGGTTTGTGGAGTGTAGATCCACAGGCTGTTGGAATAGGCTCAGGTCCTCACCTGCTCAGAAGACAGGCTGGGAAATTCCAGTCTTCAAGGGTTTTGCTGGTGAAGAGAACATGGATATGAATATAATGTCCTTCCCTTTTGTTTTCTTTGCACACATTTCAGTGGAAACATGTTGCCAAGTCAGATCGCCATTGAGTGAATATGAGATTTGTCCAGTTTTCCAAATGCAGAGCTTTTTGTGGGCTAATGGACTGAATAGAAAGAGGAACAACCCATACACCCTTCTACAGATGAAGGCAAGATTTTATGAAAGTGACTTCATTCATTCACCTCTGCCTGGTGTTCCTTCTTTGTAAACCAGGACCAGGGAGCTTTGAATGTAGCAGTATATTATATAATTTGGTTTCATCAAATATTATACCTGCCCTTAGTGTTTATATTCCAGTATATTGACAGCCCTGGTTCTCTCTGTACCTGTGATTGTCTGTGTTGAGACTATTACAGAGATTACAGAGATCTAAAAATTAAAATTAAAATAATAATTTTACAGAAATACATATTTGCACTGGAATATTTAAGAAAGTCGAGTTTGGATGCCACAAGATTATAGGAGTAATAGGAAGCTGGGCACAGTGGCTCACACCTGTAATCCCAGCACTTTGGGAGGTTGAGGCAGTGAGGCAATAGGATTGTTGGAGCCTAGGAGTTTGAGACCAGCCTGGGCAACATAGGGAGATCCTGTCTCTACATAAAATAAATTTAAAAAGAATTAGCTGTTGGTGCTGTTGACATGTTGGTGCATACCTGTGTACCAGGCATGTTGGTGCACACCTCCCAACTACTTGGGAGGTTGAGGCAGGAGGATCCCGTGAACCTGGGAGGTCGAGGCTGCAGTGAATCATGATGATGTCACTGCACTCCAGCTTGGGCAACAGCGAGATCCTGTCTCAACAAAACAAAAACAAAAACAAAAAACAAAAAACAAACAAACAAACAAAAACTAGTGTGGTAGGTGACTAACCAGGAATTTCTGGATTTGGGTTTGGGAAATGGAGGAATGCCTGTGTGTGTTTAGAAATGACAAACCAAACCATGGACATTACACTATTAGCTCCTGTCCCTACAGCTGCTGTGTTGTTTCTTGAGAGCCCAAGATGGGTAAGTAGGCCTCTTTAACCTCCATTATCACTTAATTCTCACCATAATCCTAGGAGATGTATATGTCCTCGTTTTAGAGATAAGGAGGACATTAAGGCCAAGGGAGTTTAGTAAGTAACAGAATGGATTTTCAAGCCAGGTCTGTCTTGATAAGAAAGCTCACATGCTTTCTTTCTTACGACACTGTTGAAGCTGTATTCTGCTGAATTCCTAAGATTCTCTAGGATAGATGTATGTGTAGGATCAATTCAGGGAGAAAGGGCTGGAGTGGCTTTGAGATTGCCAACCTCTGCTCCTAACCGGTTTTCTGTCCTGAGTTTCTGCACACCATTTTCTTGGAAGAAGAGATTCTGTGCTTAAAAAAAAATACGTACATAAAAGAAGCGTGCACACTGCTGTCCTGTACCACAGTGCCTGAGTCAGGTATCCATTTGCATTGTAAAAGGAGCCTGAGGTGTGAAACAGTTCTGGGTTCTTTGGGCACCCAGCTGGCTGGCTTCCTGTGAACTGGCTGCATTTCAGATTTCATTCTCTAGCCAGAACCTGAAAGGCAGGAGCCCTTTGAAGAGATACAGGAAAGCAAAGAGGGTTATCCAGATGAGAAGGAAGGGAAAGCGGGCGTGACAGTTCCTTGGAGGGAATTTCCCCAGTGGGAACTGCCTGCAGAGGAGCTTCCACAGGGCACATCAATGGGACAGCATGTCCTGGTCTGCGCCGAAGCCCTGGGGGCCTGTTGCAACATGCAAGCAGGCTCCCCAGACTCAACCCTCTTTCTCTACCAGAAGCATACGGACTGCGCCTGCTTCCCACTTCTCTTATAAAGCCAGCTATGGGCCATTCTATCCCTCTGCCTCCCTGGATCCTTCTTCCATGCTGTTCCTGAAAGCAAGAAACAGTCCTTTTTTTTTTTTTTTTTTTTTTTTCCATTTACTACTTTTTTTGCTAAGTGCTGCTGGGAAACACATGGAGGAGAACAAAATCCGACAAGCCTGGTGCTGCTCTTCCCATGCCTGTAGGGTGGGGAAAAGGGGAAGTTCTGAAAATTTACAGGGGTGTCTCAGACTAAAGGGTTTCAGAACATTGTGCTGAAGCAGTGCATGTTGAGGGAGAAGGCACAGGAGGGTTCCGGATGGGAGAGAGAACCTGTGTTGAGCGTTTGAGGCAGGAGATAGAGGTTTTGCTTGTGGGGTTGTGGTGAGACTCCTAGAGCTGGAGCCAAGAAGGGAGGATCCACTGCTCTGTGAAGAGGGCATCTTCACCTGGAGCAAGGCTGGGCAGCAGGAGCCCACCAGCGACCCCTGTGAGCAGGCGTCTGGACTTATTTGTTTGAAAACAAAGCAAAACAAGCAACATGATATGAAGCATTCAGAGGAAGAGTAGTGGACTGGATTAAATAGAGGGACACTTGTATCATCTTTCTGTGCCCTGTGCCTCCTATTTCTTCCTTCATTTGTTCATTAAACAAATGTTTGTTGATTATTTATAATGGGCCAGACTTGCCTTGGTACATGGGACACAGCAGTAAATAAGACCAAGAAGGTCCCAGCACTCACGGGGCTTATATTCAAGTAGACAGAGAATAAATAAACTTGCCAATCAAATCTCTGCCGTAGCTCTCATCACTTGCAGACGTAGATTAAAACATCGGAGAGTGCCTGTAACCCCAACATTTTGGGAGGCCAAGGCTGGTGGATCCCTTGAGGTCAGGATTTGGAAAACAGCCTGCCTAATACGGTGAAACCCCGTTTCTACTAAAAATACAAAAATTAGCGGGGGTGATGGCATGCGCCTGTAATCCAGCTACTCAGGAGGCTGAGACAGGAGAATCACTTGAACCCGTGAGGCAGAGGTTGCAGTGAGCTGAAATCGCACCACTGGACTCCAGCCTGGGCGACAGAGCAAGACTCCGTCTCAAATAAACCAAAAAAAAAAAAAAAAAAAAAACACCCCAGCAGAACGTCTGAGACTGATAAGAGCTATGGCAGAGATTTAAGATAGTTCCATGAATGTTAGAAAGTGACTGGTTCTAAAAGATGAGAAGGCCTCTTCAAGAGAGACTTTGGAGGCGAATAGTGAGTGTAGCATAGAGCCAGTTTTGGGAGGTTTGGGGAAGAACTTACCACTGAGAGAGAGCAGCCAGTACCAAGGCCGTGAGAGCTTTCTTCAGGGAACAGAAGAAGGCCAGTATGGCTAGGATGGAGTGAGCATGGGGAAGATGTTAGGAGCATGTTAGGTTTGCATCCCCTCTGGGTGTCCTTGGACAGGCTACTCAGCCACTCTTGAGTGCTGCCCTGGCAGCCAGCTCTAGGCTTCACTGACTGGAGTTTGACTGTCCATGGATGGAAATCCAAGCTCTCTTTTACTTTACATTTTCATTTTGATTATAATCAAATTAAGAACAGTCATACACGTATTTTCTGGGTCATCTTGATGAACCTAGCACTAAGCAAAGCCGTGGATTTCTTAACTTTGTACATGTATGTTCCTATAATTGGCATGTGCTAAAATGAAGGCTCAGGAAATCCAAAAGATTTTTGCAGTATTTGAATAGAAAAAAGAAGGGTGGAGGGAAGTGCGTGTGGGACAGTGAGGTGTGGGCAGACTCAAGAACCCTGGCAAGCAGGCAGTACTATGTTTATGTTTTGAGTGGGATTCCCATTTTTACATAACAGCCTCCTACATTTGTTAGAAGTAGTCTTAGCAGTTGTATGGTATAGCATTTCCCTTCCTGCCCCCAGACTCAGTAATTGGTTTAGATGCCATTTAATGCAGTTTCTAATTCCTCAAAACTAGTCTTCCTGTGAACAAAATATCTTTTCAGATTTACTAAGTCAGTCTGTAAAATCAGTATGAAGGGATTGCTCCCCGGCCAGCATTTGGTTAAGTTGAATTCTGATGATCCTTAACCTGCAAGCAAAGCTTTGAAGTTCCTAATAACTTTTCTGTTCAGTAGTTTTCATGCTTATGTAAATAGACACTCTATAACACTTAGAAGTTAAAGCACCCCCAAAACCCTCAAATACATAACTTGGCCTCGGATGTTATTTTTCTACTGCAAAACTCAATATGGACAATTGAGTTTCAGTAAAACTACGTAATTTCAAATTGAAATAATTTAAATTGCTTTTGTTTTAAAAATTTTGTATTTGTGCATAATAAATTACATTTCAATAAAAATAAAGTAAATGCATTCACTTGACTTATTTTTCACATGGGCATTTTCTTCTTCATATGTGGTCCATAGTTACCTAAGTTTGAGACTCACCGCTTTGACTTGCAAACAGA
Organism: Trachypithecus francoisi; assembly: GCF_009764315.1. Taxonomy (NCBI): domain Eukaryota; kingdom Metazoa; phylum Chordata; class Mammalia; order Primates; family Cercopithecidae; genus Trachypithecus; species Trachypithecus francoisi. The sequence goes on along the minus strand of NW_022681472.1, from coordinate 72,666,224 downwards.
ACATTTCAAGTAATCAAAAATCTAGGACCCAGAGGGAGTGAATGCACAACTTTAGAATTCTGACCTTAGCTGCGATAGAAACCTTGAGTGACTTTTAGGGCTATGATGTTCCGGGAAAGGAACCTAAAACATAGATGGATATGATAAAGTAATGGGATTTTGCATCATGCAGCTATTCTCCACCAGCATGTCCGGCATCAGGCATCTTTGGAAGCATATTTTTGAAAATAGATATCCTCGTTCTCTCCGTATCATTTTATTATTGATCTCTGAAAGACTAATAACTTTGGTAAAACAGCCAGCTCAATGTGTAGCCAATAACCATGCCTAGGTGTTTGGTTTTCCCCTCTCTTATTTCCACCTTCCCCTTTTCATCTCCTTCTCTTCCTCCTTCCCTCCCTCTCATACCCCCACCCGCCCCACACACATCATATATGTCATTGTAGTGTATAATTTATAAAGATTTATCAATTGCTAATATATCAGTTTTGTTTGTTTGTTTCTAAACATCCCTCCTTTGCAGGGCATATGCATATGTGTCTGAGTACATACAGGAAATGTATCCATGTCTGGAAAGGGGCCTCCATCTAGACCCCAAGTGAGAGTTCTTGGATCTTGTACGAGAAAGATTTCAGGGCGACTCCATAGAGTAAAGTGAAAGCAAGTTTATTAGGAAAGTAAAGGAATAAAGAATGGCTACTCCATAGGCAGAGCAGCCCCGAGGGCTGCTGGTTGCCTATTTTTATGGTTATTTCTTGATTATGTGCTAAACAAGGGGTGGATTATTCATGAGTTTTCCAGGAAAGGGCTGGGCAATTCCTAGAACTGAGGGTTCTTCCCCTTTTTAGACTATATAGGATAACTTCTGGGCATTGCTGTGGCATCTGTAAACTGTCACGGCGTTGGAGGAAGTGTCTTTTAGCATGCTAACGTAATATAATTAGCGCATAATTGAGCAGTGAGGATGACCAAAGGTCTCTTTTGTTGCCATCTTGGTTTTGGTGGGATTTGGCTGGTATCTTTACCGCATGCTGTTTTATCAGCAAGGTCTTTGTGACCTGTATCTTGTGCTGACCTCCTATCTTGCACTATGACTAAGCACAACTAACCTTCCAGGAATGCAGCCTCCTAGTAGGTCTCTGCCTTATTTTACCCAGCCCCCACTCAAGATGGAGTCACTGTGGTTCAAACGCCTCTGACAAATCTGTCTGCCTGTTGGAAAGGACTTTGTCAATTTGTCATGTTGCTTATATAAATATAGAAATGTATATTTAAAACTTGATGGACACTTCACCATCACACTTTCTTTTCCTCTCCCACATCACTCTAGCACTGATCCATTTTTAGAAATGATTTTTTTTTTGGGGGGGGATGGGGGTTGACCAGATGTGGATATTTAGAGATAAGCCTACAGTCTTCCAACTGTAGAAGCCTTTATGTCTTTGAATCTTGCTTATGTGTGTAAGTGTCCTATTTTTTTTTTTGATATATGAATAAAGTAATTAATTTGCATTTAGTTGCTTAGGCCTGTCTTCATAGCCTGGGGAGAAATGATGGCTGACACTTGCCATTCTCCACCCCTCCGCCCCCCACATTTCATTTGGTACTTCATTTCTTCTTCTTGAGGTCTGAATATCTCAAGAAAGATGTTGACTGGTCCCACTGGTTGGGATGACAGTGAGTAATAGGTAGTCTTGCACTTCTTGATCAATGACAAGATCACCCATTTGGCAAGCTCTTCCTCTTCTCCTTTCTTTTCTTTCTTTCTTTCTTTCTTTTTTTTTTATTTTGTTTTGTTTTTTTGAGATGGAGTCTCTCTCTGTCACCCAGGCTGCAGTGCAGTGTGCGATCTTGGCTTACTGCAACCTCCGCCTCCCAGGTTCAAGCAATTCTCCTGCCTCAGCCTCCCAAGTAGCTGGGATTACAGGCACCTGCCACTATGCCCAGCTAATTTTTGTATTTTTAGTAGAGATAGGGTTTCACTATGTTGGCCAGGGTGGTCTCAAACTCCTGACCTCAGTTGATCCGCCTGCCTTGGCCTCCCAAAGTGCTGGGATTACAGGCATGAGGCACCGCACCTGACTGTTCTTACACTTTTCTATGAAACACATTACAGATAGATACCCCTTTTGAGACACATACCCATATACAGATAGATATGTACGTTGAGAGAAGCATGTTAATCCGGATGTAAAAGCTTTATAGGTAGGAATTGCTGGGAAGATCTTCACCTTTGGCACACTCCTTCAGTCTCATCCCCTGTGTCCCTAATAGAAGCAGTGATAGGGAATCTGGCATGATGACTTACTAGAAAAATCTATTGAGCCTGCTTATAATTCTTTGATTTTGGAAGAGGAGGGCACTATTTTTCATTGGTTCATTCATTCAAAAAATGTTAAGCTCCCAATCCATGTCTAATAACTGCCTTTCTGGCTAGTCTGTGAGCATGGCGATGGGTAGATGATGTCTTTTGTTTTCTGTTGTGTCTCTGATGTCTTTCACATTGAAGAGCATGGCGGAAGTGCTCGTATCATATTTGTGCCAGAGTGAGGAGGAGGAGGAAAGCACTCAGAGGTGACACTTCCTATGATTTAGCCTTCTGCCTGTGGATCATCTTTTCATCTTTTTTGAGCTCATGTTAGTTTCTCTACTACCTGTGTGTTTCTTTACCTTCCTTGTAGTATTTCTTCCTTGAGCTCAGTGTTGCAGGCACTGCTTGGTCAGGCTTAGCCCATAGACAGAAAATACTTATTGAGCACTTACTGTATATATCCAGCACTCTTCCATGCACTGTACATGAATGAACTCACTCGCTCTTTCCAGCAACTTAGGAGATGTGTGTCTTCATTATCACCCCAATTGAAGAAACTAAGGATCAGAAAGGATTCCGATTTAATGCAAATGATCCACTATCTGGGAAGCTATTTAATCAACCTGGGCTCAGTTATTTCTGTTTTCTATTTGGCTGTGGGCTTTGGGGTTGTTTGTTTTAGTGGGCACAGAACTCAAGGTCCTTGGCCTTTTCATGTCCTTTTTCTTCGGTGTCTTAAGTACTTCCTCTGTAAGGAAATGGTTTTAATTTTACTTTTCTCTACAAGTAAAAAAAAAAATCCTATTCTGTAGTGTAGTGTTTTAATTTTTTTTATTTTTTATTGTTTAAAATACTGACTGACATGTCAAAAACCCTACAGGCTTTGCACATACACTTTTCCAGTCATTGCTTCAGATATCACATCCAGTGGAAATTATTGGATGTGATATCTGGACCAGTTGCAAGCAAGATCTCTCAGCCTTCTTCGATTGCTATGTTCCAGGTAAATGTTACTGCTGTGATTATCATCATCATAATTATTTTGCATTCTCTGTTTGGTATTTTTCTCAGAACAGCATTCTTTCCTTGAAAGATAAAAAATATTGAAGATTTTGAGAAAGTTTAAAGCTCGTTAAGTAAACTAACAACTAAAAAGTTTAAGATTCTGTGCCTAGTGGAACACAATTTGTTGTTTTATTACCTTTCGTATTTGCTCGTGCATATGTCCATGCCTGCATTGAACCAAATATTTGTTACATGCCAGGCATTGTGAACAGGTGCCTACTTAAGGTAATAGGCTGGGCAGACAGACTCCCGCCCTAGTTTGTCAGACTCATTCAAATAGAATTTCCAGTGGTTGAAAGAGCACTGGCCTTGGTTTTACCCTCTTTATCAGGAACTAACTGTTCATTCTCTGGTGAGTCACCCAAATGCCCTGGCTCTTCACCTGCAAAATGGGTCCTTTGGCCTAGATGTTCTCTATTCACTCCAAAGGTCTAAGATATGTATGATAAGGGGTATGCCATCCAGGGAAGATCAACAGTATCATTCACAGCAGGCCTGTTCAATAAGGAGGAAGTTGCCATCTCAACTGGAGGCTGTACTAGACGAATAACATTCACTATTCTGCCTCCAGGGTTTCTCATTTAACCATGGGAGCTAATATGAAAGGAAGGTGTTCCTAAGCCAGTGAGATTAAGATTTGCAGGTTTTAGCCTGCAAGCAGGACCAACTACCAATTTACAGGAACTAGCACAAAATTAAAATGTGGACCCTTTGTTCAAAAATTGTTCAGGATTTCAAGACACAGCAGAGCATTGAACCAAGCATGGCACCCTTCTGAGAAGACAGGGCTCCAGTGTCACTGTATGGGTCACAGGCAAACAAAGGCAGCCCCACCTGTAAATGGATCTGATTAAAGGCAGAAGTATCTTTCTATTTTGTAAGCAGATTGAGTGGTATTTTGCTGTCTCACAATGTGTTATTATTTTTGCTGTTATGACTGAGATTGTTAAGTGACAGTACCCCTGTGCCCATCTTCTCTTTTGAGAGTCTGAATCCCTTGAGACAAGGACTACAGCTTACCTAATTTGTGATTTTCCCCTCAGCTAGACTACTGACATGATTTTTAAATGCAGTTTGTTAAATGCAGTGAATGTAATAATCATTTATCACAAGGAGAAATTGTGATTTTTTTTCCCCCCCAGAGGGACCACTTCTTCCAGGGATATGAGTTTTTAAAATCCAGCTTTAAGAAGTCAAAATAATACTTAATAAGGTGTTTGTGGGAACAGAGATGGGCCATTGGATGAAATGCTCTGAAATAGAACTAGGCCTATGCAGTGTAAAAAGAAAGACTAACACAGTGACTTTTTGCCTTTTTTTCCCCCTCAAAAAAACCTTTTTGATGTAACACAAGTCAGTATTTTTGTTGCTAGTTGGCACTTCATGAAAGATGACAGCCGGCTGGAGAGAGCTAAGAAAATCAGTGAGTGGAATTGACAGACTTGCAGTGTTTGTAACTCTGCCTTTATCCTGTGTGATATTTTAAATAAATGGTTTTCTTATGTAGGGGACAGCTATTACTGTGCCTATCCCACATTGCAGAGAACCCAAAAGAGGACGACACACTGAAGGAGTCATAAATTGCACATGTAAACAGCTGGACATTTGGGTGTTGGTGAAACCTCTAAGATGAGACGGATGAAATATGTTGAGACATTCAAGGCTTTTGTTGCTAGGTTTTTTGTAGAATTTTTAGCAGACCTTTAAACCAAGAGACACTGGCAGTGCAGTTATTTTCAATAACCTGGACTTTCCAGGAAAATTTAGAAATCCATCCAAATAGAAGGTAAATCAACATGTTTATAGGCAAAGCCTTTTCTATAAGCGTTTTTCTTGGGTCTGAATCTTTGATGCTGACAGAGTTGAAAGGTCTGCCTTCTTGCTTTTCCTTATCCTGTTTGTCATCCTCTATGTGGCTTTGGCTTCAGTGACCCCTCTCTCCTCCCAATTTCCTAGAAGCAAATTGCCCTCATGAGCGAATGCATTTGAGTCCTTTGAATTTGCTCAGTAATTTTGGCAATGAGTGACTTTTTGCAGATTCAATTCTTGGGCACCTCCACAGCTTCCCGCTTCTAGCCATGACTCCCTGCATTAGTGATTCATCCTAAATGAAAAAATGGCTTATTTAAAATGTAGGAGAAATGTATCTGAAGAGCAGTCAGTTAGATGAACATGGAAGAGGCCCTCTCTGGGGTTTTACCTGGTCTATCTTAAAAGAAACTCACCCAAGCTTTAATCCCTAGGATTATAGGCTGTAAAACAATGGTCAGCTTAGATCCATTTCAGGGCCAATAAATCTGTCTAAAATATTTTGAATACAAGAGGAGAGGAAGGATAGAGAAGCAAAGAAGTTTTACGACTCAAATGATCTAGAGAATAATATCAAAGTTCCCCATGACACTTGCACTGGGATTTTACTTTGATTATAGCCACTATGTTCTTTATGAAGATCACAATTCTTTTTAGAGCATACGTATCACCATGCTAGCAGCTAGTAGATCTTAGGCTGAGTGCAGCCTCTTCTATGAACTTTATTTTAGACTAGAGGCAAATTGCTTAACCCTTTGAGTCTCAGTTTCCTTAACTTTAAAATTGAGAAGCTAAAAGAGATAACATGTGAAACAGTTATTGCAGGATATGAGGGATGAAAACAATTTCTTGGTTTTTTGTTTGTTCATTTGTTTTTGAGACAAGGTCTCCCTCTGTTGCCCAGACTGGAATGCAGTGGCACCATCTTGGCTCACTACAGCCTCAACCTCCTGGGCTCAAGCGATCCTCCCACCTCAGCCTCCAGAGTAACTGGGAATATAGGTGTGTGCCACCACACATGGCTAATTTTCTTTTCTTTCTTTCTTTCTTTTTTTTTTTTTTTTTGTAGAGACAGGGTCTCCCTGTGTTGCTTAGGCTGGTCTTGAATTCCTGAGCTCAAGTGATCCCCCCACCTTTGCTTCCCAAGGTGCTGGGATTACAGGTATGAGCCACCACACCTGGCCAATTTCTTGTTTTTATGTCAAAACTACTTCAGATCTGTTCTCATAAACCTGGGGTCATATGGCTTCCATAACTGGAAAAGGCTTAGAAGTGCTGTGAGGTGATGGCACTCTTTCTCTGTAGGCTTTTTGAGAGCAAGAGACTTTTCTCCATGTACTTCTGCTTCATCTTTGAAATATGCTGCCAGATTTCCTCCTGTAATAACCATAAGGTTTTTTTTGTTTTTTTTTTTTTTGAGGTGGTTGCATTGATTCACTCATTCTTTCAACAATTATATGTGTGCCCAAAGACCATACTAAATGCTGTAAAAAGAGAGATGAATAAGAGAGACACAGCTCCTGTTGTCACAGATCTTGGAGCCTTTTCCTGTCATAGGAGGAAGGCCATAGAATATAATCCAGGTGAGGGACAGTGACAACATATTTATGAAAGCACTTCAAATGCATTCCCATTTCCAGGCTAAAGATACCCACTGTGGGATTGGGATAGCATTATCATAGTTTCTTCTTACCTAAAAAATTACAGTTCTATGTTTTGGAATTTTTTTTCCCCATGGAAACATGTCACTAAGTTTATAATAAAAGTCATTTTAGAACCAAACTTAACAGAACACATACCTGTGAGTTTTAGGTTGTTGGAGAAATAGGCTGCAGGGTTTGGGACATTCTACAGGGAGCCCATTACATATCAAAATTGTATCATTCATGTATATATTTCAAGAGCCATTTGCCTGTATATTCTACTAGTAACTCATCTAGAACATAAGATTCCTTTTGAACTGGCAGACTCCAATATGGGGAATAAAGTGATGCTCGTCTTGCCTAATCTTTATAAAATTTAGTTAGGTTTTATGCCTTTCCAAACTATACTGGTCCAGATTTCTCCTTCCTCCTGCTTTTCTGCCCTCCAGATCTGCTGGAGTGTAGAAAGCACTGTTCCTCTGAATTTCCTACTTACCTGTGTTGGCCTGTAGTGATAATTATTTTTCTCTGAAGTCGCACGATGATGTAAGCAAGGAGGACAATGTGAAGTCAGTAGTATCCACATGACACAGTAATTACAGGCAACTGCTGATTGCTTTTGTACTCAGAAGGTTTGGAAGAATGTAGCATAAAGGTGTAAACAGATTTTCTTTTAGGTTTTGTTAGCAGTGCAGTCCAAAGGGATTCCCATTCATTTAGCATTGCTCCCGTTGGCTTTTATAGCAGCCAAAAATAAAAACCCCTGATTACTACTCTGGAGGGTAGCTGATGACATATAAAGTAAATCTCTTAATTGTATGTGAACTCTAGACCAGATTTGTCAGTTCCTTGTATATTCTAATAGTCCTGGCCCAGCACCCTACATATGATGGGCATTCAATAAATATTTCCCTAGTACAGTGGAGACAGAGAAGGGAATTTTCCCAAATCAGGCAATTTTAGAGGTGGCTATGTGAATCACCCAGTTATTTTCTTAAAATGCAGATTGTGATTCAGTATATCTAAGGAAATTCTCCATGTTCTAGCATGCTCCCACGTGATATGAATTCCTCTAATCCAAGAGTCTACTAGCCAGACAGAGCTAAGGCCAAAACGCACCTGTTTTAACTCTTAGTCTGAGATTTATTCCCAGTGCATCAATGATGGTGAATACATGTCTCTGTTTTCCTTCTCACTCTTACTAGACCCGTAACATTGATTGGTGAACTCATTCCCACTGAGCCAAGATGCAGCTTTGGAATTGTTCTCAATGTGGTGCTCCATGCAGCAAGTGCTGATTCAGAGAGTGTCATTCCAGATCACGCTTTGGGGATGGGTGGAAAGTTGGGTCATCTTTATACTCCGTGTTGCTTCTTTGTTTTTTTTTTTTTTTTTTTTTTTGAGACAGAGTCTTGCTCTGTCACCCCGGCTGGAGTGCAGTGGCGCGATCTTGGCTCACTGCAAGCTCTGCCTCCCGAATTCACGCCATTCTCCTGCCTCAGCCTCCCGAGTAGCTGGGACTACAGGCGCCCACCACCACGCCCGGCTAATTTTTTTTTATTTTTTTATTTTTATTTTTTCAGTAGGGACGGGGTTTCACCGTGTTAGCCAGGACGGTCTTGATCTCCTGATCTCGTGATCCACCCGCCTTGACCTCCCAAAGTGCTGGGATTACAGGCATGAGCCACTGAGCCTGGCCGCTTCTTTAAGTCAAGTAAACATGCTGAGAATTCAAAGCCCTTTTCTTCCCCCAGTCTCCTCAAGCCACCCACACCCCACTGCGCACTGTCCTTTTTCCTTCCTTCTTTTTGCTTTTTTGAAAGAGGGTCTCTGTGGCCCAGGCTGGAGTGCAGTGGCGCAATCTCGGCTCACTACAACCTCCACCTCCCGGGTTCAAGTGATTCTCCTGCCTCAGCCAGCTGCTTAGGGATTGGAGGCACCTACCACCACGCCCAGCTAATTTTTGTATTTTTAGTAGAGACGGGGTTTCACCATGTTGGCCAGTCTGGTCTCGAACTCCTGACCTCAAGTGATCCACCTGCCTCGGCCTCCCGAAGTGCTGGGATTACAGGCACAAGCTCCCGTGCCTGGCAGTTTTAAATTTCGGGCTAAATGACTATTGTTAAATGACTTTTGCTAAATCACTTTTTCTTCTTGCATCCTCCTGCTTCTTATATCTATAAAATGAACCGCACATGGACAGTTGCTCAGGATCCCCCCAGTATTAACATTAGAAAGCGTTGCCTCTTTAGCCCGTGATTAGTCCATTGTGGGCTCTTTGCAGAACACAATGGAAACTGGTTAACTTAACCAGAAAAAGAAATTATTAAGGAATATTAGACAGTTCGCAGTATAGACAGAATGGTTAGGATTGGACTGGAGCTGCTGCCTAAGCCCTGTCCGCACAACCGAGATACACTAGATGTTGGGCAGTGCTTTGGCTGGACCTTGAAATGCTGCATCTGATTGGCTAACTTAGTTTCCAATTATATCCCTGACCAGGCAAGGGGAGAGAGAAGCTGGCCTTTTTCTCCTTCCGTAATGAGAGACAAACCATGCCCCTCTCAGACACTCACAATGGGGAATTCCTCAATCCTAAGAAAGGTGGATCGGTTACTGACTGTGACAGATGACTGTCATAACTTTCATGTTCATGGAAAGTTCTTTATAAAAGTTTCTAAATGAAACTAAAACTTGGCTACCAACCTACTCTAGTAACAGAACAACTTGCCTCTCTGTTTTTTTGAGTTCTGGCTTCTGATTGTTTCTCACCACATTGTCAACTCCTTGGGAAAGTGATCTGTATGTGTTTTTTTATTTGTTTGTTTGAGATGAAGTCTCACTCTGTCGCCCAGGCTGGAGTGCAGTGGTGTGATCTTGGCTCACTGCAAGCTCCGCCTCCTGCGTTCACGCTTTCTCCTGCCTCAGCCTCCTGAGTAGCTGGGATTACAGGCCCGCCACCACGCCCGTCTAATTTTTTGTATTTTTTAGTAGAGGTAGGGTTTCACGGTGTTAGCCAGGATGGTCTTGACCTCCTGACCTCGTGATCTGACGGCCTCGGCCTCCCAGAGTGCTGGGATTACAGGCGTGAGCCACCACGCCTGTCCAGTACTCTGTATGTTTTAAAGCAAATTGCCAGGTTTTTTTGTTTGTTTTGTTTTGTTTTTTACTTAGACCTCGGGAGATAAAATTAATGGACCTCTTTAAATACATGGAGGTGCCCCCGTCTCGTTTTTGAAGGGAGATACTTGGGAATTTCAGACATTTGGGGGTGTAAGTTCTAAAGGCTGGCATGGTTTAGATAGCCCATGACAGTTTCAGGAAGACCCTGGTTTCCTTTCAAGCAAAAGAGGCCACCTCTGAACCAAAGTGGATTATCTCCTGCAGCAGCAAATCCAGTTGGCAGTTGAATTCCTGCAGTTTTATGGGAATTTCAGTGAAACTTTTAAAGCTGTAATTTTTGTAACTGGAGTTAAAAAAAAAAAAAGGAAAACAAATCTGAATAAAGCGACATAATCCATTGCAGTCTGTACAGTTCTATTTCTTCTATCATGAATGTTTTCCAGGCAGATGAAAAAATGTTTTGAATGTTGAATATATGCAAACATTACAATCAAGGATAATTGTGTCTGTGTGCTTTGACTCTCATTTTGCTTTCTCGTCCTTCATCTTCTCCTGTACCCTATAGGAATGTGATCATAGACATAGAAATAGAATTTGCATTTGTATAAATAATGCCCAAGCTGTTTGGAACAAAGGCTCCCTGTATTGGGCACATGATTTAGAGATGGCATTTTCTGCCTCAAATCTCGGTTTGATTTAGATCATGGAAATAATGCCTTTTATCTGTATGGACATCAGAGTTTACTCAGCCCCTTTCCCTCTGCCCCCTTCATTTGATCTGCACTCTCTAACCTCATGAAGTTGGCTGAACTAGCGTTATTATTCTCATTTTGCCAATAAGTGAATGAGTCTCAGAAGAAAGCATCTAGGTTAGAGATTTCTAGGTAATGTTTCTAATGTTTCCTTCAGTAAAATTGTTGTTGCTCTATCAAGTATATGAGCTGGTTGCTGTTTTCTCTCTTTGATGAGTAACAGGATTCCCTTTTATGTGTCTCACTGGGTCTGTCTCCTAGAGGCCTCATGAGACTTAATGAGTAGTATCTGTAAGGTGCTTGAGGATCCCCACATAAAAGGAGCACCTGTTAGCATTTATTATGGAAGTAGCGGGGCCTCTTGAAAAGCTGTGCCCTTGTTGTTAATAGTGCTGGCTAGAGGAGTTGCAGGCGGGACTTTGCCCGAAGCCTTTATTGGTCATTACCCTCAGGAAATGCATCCTCACCAGGATGTTACTTTGTAAGCTGTAATGCATTTTTCAAACAGAGAAAGGAAAAGAAAAACCACCTTTTCGATGTAAAACGTTAAAGGATGACCTGTTACTGTGATGATGTATTTTACAAATTTGAAGATACAAACTTCTTCCAAAATGTACATCCTGTATGTTTAGGAAGGCATGAGGGGAGTCTTGTAAATCCATGCTGGTGGTGGGGTCCTCCTTGATGACGTGTTGGAGGAGCAAACTGGTGGCACCCAGGGCTCTGTTCTGAAGCAGCCACTCCTGTTATCCCAGCACAACTGTGGCTAAGTTATCTTCACAGAGGATGGTCAGGTTCCTCCTCCCTCAGTAATCCTGAAGATGATAACGCTGCCCTACTTCTCCAGGAATTTGGAAAGAGTAACGAATGAGTGATTGTAAGGCATACTGGTTGTAGAAAGGCATGCTGTAAACACTGATTGCAATAACTAATAAGAAAGCAGCAGTCCCTCTTCCTTCCCAGGAGATTTTGCATGATGATGATTGTCTGTGGTGTTTTCTTTGTTAAATGAAGATGTTGCCCGTGCTTAGGAGATAATGCAGGGAAAGAACACAGGAGGGATTTAGAAATGTTTTACTTATTGGTAAGTGATTTTACTCTTGAAGTCACACTGCAGATACTGTTAAAAAATTTCAAAATTGGGCCAGGTGCGGTGGCTCATGCCTGTAATCCTAACACTTGGAGGCCAAGGCATGTGGATCACCTGAGGTCAGGAGTTTGAGACCAGTCTGGCCAATATGGTGAAACCCCATCTCTACTAAAAATATAAAAATCAGCCAGTGTGGTGCCATGTGCCTGTAATCCCAGCTACTCAGGAGGCTGAGGCAGGAGAATCGCCTGAACCTGAGAGGTGGAGATTGCAGTGAGCCGAGATCATGCCTCTGCACTCCAGCGTGGGCAACAGAGCGGGACTCCATCTCAAAAAAAAGAAAAAACATTAAAATTTGATTTTTCCCATTTCTGTTGCCTCTCTCTCCTTCTTTCTTCTCTCTTTAACCTCAAACTCCTGTTCCTTTTCCTTCTCATCAGCTCCACTATATCAACTATCAACATGATGTGGAGTGCTCTTGCTTCCCATTAAACCCAAGAAAAAGAAGTCAGGATTCAAAACTCTTCTTAACACGCAGTTAATATATAAACTCTACATTCACTGTTTGTAATATATTATCTGACCTTCTAAATAATATATAGTTGATTCATGTAATATAATTTGGAATTTAAAGCAGGAATGTTTATTTAATGGTTAGCTCTTGGTCAGGTGTGGTAACTCATGGCTGTAATTGCAGCACTTTGGGAGGCTGAAATGGAAGGATCACTTGAACCCAGGAGTTAAGACCAGCTTGGGCAACATGGCAAGATCCTATCTCTACAGAAATTTTAAAAATTAGCCAAGTGTAGTAGCACATGCCTGTGGTCCCAGCTACTTGGGAGGGTGAGGCAGGATGATTGCTTGAGCCCAGGAGTTTGAAGCTGCAGTTAGCCGTGTTTGCATCACTGCACTCCAGCCTCAGTAACTGAGCAAAACCTTGTCTCAAAAAAAAAAATTTTAACGCAGATGTTGGCCAAGCATGGTGGCTCATGGCTGTAATTCCTGCACTTTGGGAGGCCAAGGTGGGAGGACTGCTTGACAAGCCCAGGAATTTGAGACCAGCCTGGGCAACATAGGGAGACCCCATCTCTACCAAAAACAACAACAAAAATAGCCTGGTGTGGTAGTGCAATGCCTGTAGTGCCAGCTACTCTGGAGGCTGAGGTGGGAGGATCGCTTGAGCCCAGGAGGTCGAAGCTGCAGTGGGATGTGATCACACCAGCACTCCAGCCTGGGTGACAATGACACCTTGTCTCAAAAAAAAAAAAAAACTCAGATGTCTTCTTAATTAATTTTCACTTTAATGAGCATGAAACTTAAGAAGAGTTCTCCTGTTTTACTATTTTCCTATAAAGTTGAATTCTTTTTTTCTCCAAAAATGTGTGAGGCTAAAACAAACGTCTCCACAGGACAGATAAGCTGTAATGAATTCAGCTAACAGTACATTTTTTTTTTTCCCCTCAGGAGTATTAGGGGGTTCACTTAGGGAAACTGATCCATGGATATTTCTCTTATTCTCCTCCAACAGTGTGACTAATGCATCATGTCAGTGGATATTCACATATGTAATAAGACACCCACAAAATAGTGCCTTAAAACAACAACTTTTATAGTTTCTCAAGATCCAGGGCCTTGACTGGGTTGTTCTTCCATTTCATGGGCATCTGGTAGGGTCACTTCTGTGGCTGCATTCGGCTGGTAGCTCAGTGGGACGCTCAGTTCGCCTCCATGCAGCCTCTCATGCCAGCTCTGGACTTCCTTACAGTGTGGCAACTGGGTCCCAAGAGGCAGATTCCTAAAGAGCAAAAGCAGAAGTTTCAGGCCACTTATGGGCCACACGTAAAACCCAGTGTCAACTCTGCAGCATTCTGCAGGTCAGAGCAAAACACAAAGCCAGCCTAGATTCACGAGGAGGGGAAATAGACTTACTTCTGGAAGGAAGAAGCAGCAAATGCAATCAGGGAAGGGAGGAATTGATGAGGCCATCTTGGGGGACTAGCACATGCATGATATCTGTGCGGCATGATTGTTACTGTCTACATTGAGCCTTATTTCCAACTAGAGGTGATCTGTGGAGCTCCTTTGGGGCAGGATCTATGATACTCCTAATGATACCATAGGACCTGGCACTGTGTTGGGTGCAGGGTAGAAGCTCACTATTGTTGAATCAAAGAACATGCTGTGAAATTCTAGATAGTTGAATGTAATAGAAATCCTACGAAGTAACATTGCTGGGAAATAGGGAATACCAACTTCACATTTCAGTGTAGTGATGTCTCTTTTGTTACAGCATCTCATGCTGTTTAAAGCTGCATTATGGGAGACTTTGAAGCTCAGCAAGGAAGCCATTTGGCAGATAGCAGTGCTTAATGGAGGCTTATCCCTGGAAAAGGCACAGGACTCCCCACATTAGTGTTCGTTATGTCAGGATCCTTGCTGCCAGGTGCCTAACAGTGTGCTGACCAAGTTTTGGTTGTCTGTATTTCTGGAATGTAACATGTACCACCCAAGGCACATGTTAGGGATTCAGTGAATGCCAGGTTAGTGAGTGGTGGTCAGCAGTGCCTGAATGAGTGACAAGCAGAAAATGAATGTAGGTCCTGTGTACTAACAGGTACCTGCCAGATACCTCTGGGATGGAACCTGTGGTTGCTTGTCTAGGCACACCTTCATCTGCTGTTCTGTCTTCTCTACAGCAGAGACCGTTCTACTGACAGACAGAAAAGGCAGTGGTACCATACGCACATCAGAAAGTGTGAGTGTGCTAATCACACCAGGTCTAGGCAGAACTTTGCATCTTTGAGGTGAAACCATTAGCTTAGCTAAATGAATACTGCACCTCAAAAATGCTCGTGAGAATTTTACGAAAGCATATTATCAATGAAAATATTAAAGGGCATATATGTGTTAGGATGTGTTAGGATGAAGGTTTTTTAGTTTTATTTTTTGAGATGGCATCTCACTCTGTCACCTAGGCTGGAGTGCAGTGGCGCAATCTCAGCTGACTGCAACCTCCACCTCTTGGGTTCAAGTGATTCTCCTGCCTCAGCCTCCCAAGTAGCTGGGATTACAGGCACGCACCACTACACCTGGCTATTTTTGGTAGAGACGGGATTAAGCCATGTTGGCCAAGCTAGTCTCTAACTTCTGACCTCAAATGATCCACCCGTCTCGGCCTCCCAGAGTGCCAAGATTACAGGTGTGAGCCAGAGCGCCCAGCCAGGATGAAGGTTTTTTTTAAAAAGTCTGCAGTTGTAAGAAGCTATTTATGAAAAGATCTTTACATTGTGGTAGCTTATGAAAATCCTTTTTCTCCTTTAATTTTCTTTCTATCAGTAGTATTACTGATATTACAATTTTGGTAAGATCTAGAGAGAAAAATTGATTGTGATAGGCTGTCTTGAATTACCTATATATTTCTTCTTATTACCTTCTGAACTAGCTTTTTCTTAAACAGTATTGTTAAACTTTATTTTTTATTTTATTATTATTACTTTTTGAGACACAGTCTCACTCCATCCCCCAGGCCGGAGTACAGTGGTGCTATCTTGGCTCATGGCAACCTCTGCCTTCTGGATTCAAGCGATTCTTGTGCCTCAGTCTCCCGAGTAGCTGGGATTACAGGCCACCACACCCAGCTAATGTTTCTATTTTTGGTAGAGACGGGATTTCACCATGTTGGCCAAACTGGTCTCAAACTCCTCACTTCAAGTGATCCTCCTGCCTCCCAAAGTGCTGGGATTACAGGCGTGAGCTACTGCACCCATCCTTTAACAGTATTGTTAAACTTTAAACTGAAAATCTGAACTCTTTGTTAAACTTCCAACTTTAATTCCCAGTCATTTTTAATGCCTTTCTATTATTCTTTCTCATTATGTTATATGTTGCTATTCTCAAACACAGTTGCAGAACAAGTATGGGCCTGTATCCTGAGAACTATAAATCTCTTGAAGAAAGAGGAGGCCTTGCTGGGTTTTCTGGGTAATGGATGTGACTGTGTGGGTGTGCATACCTGTGTGTGTCTGCGCTGGTGCTCTGGGCCCTGGAGACTGGTATCTGAATTACTCTGACCTAAAAATGCACTCTAGATTTTAACACACCTCTGGTAGAAGAGAGGAGGAAACATTTGCAGCATGGAATTATCGGTCCCATTACCACCCAGGTGTCAAGGAAATGAAACTTTTCTATTAGAAGATTGCAGTAAATCACACAAGAGGATGACAGCTTCGTTAACATGGGTAAAGTTACCGTAATTTATATATAAATAACTTTTCTGTGTCAAGACGTAGTATCATTCAGTCCCAACAGAATAGTATTTTTTTCTATAAAAAAAGTGAAATGCCAAAAAAAGCGGTTTCTATCAAAGAAATCCACAAAAGACAATGATTTCCTGCGATAAAACTGACTTTGACAGAGCTCACAGCACCTCTGCTTTATAGTTTTAAGTTTTTACATTCAGCCAAAACAGAATATTTCAAAGTTTATCACAAAGAGTGACTTTTGTTTTGTTTTGTTTTTTGAGACAGAGTCTCGCTCTGTCGCCCACGCTGGAATGCAGTGGCATGATCTTGGCTCACTGCAACGTCTGCCTCTTGGGTTTAAGAGAATCTCATGCCTCAGCCTCCCGAGTAGCTGGGACCACAGGCACGTGCCACCATGCCCAGCTAGCTTTCTGTATTTTTAGTAGAGGCGGTTTTTGCCATGTTGGTCAGGCTGGTCTTGAACTCCTGACCGCAGGTGATCTGCCTGCCTTGGTCTCCCAAAGTGCTGGGATTACTGGCGTGAGCCACTGTGCCTGACCTCAAATAGTGATTTGATATATTGTTTGTTTATTTGGTTGTCAAAATAAATATTTTGATTTTTTTATAAGAATGAAACATTTGAAATAACTTAAGTAGGAGATGGATTAAAAGCATTGTGGTACATCTATGTGGTAGAATATTGGGCAAAATTCTAGAAGAATGAGGGTGATCTAAACAAATGCCTATTTATTCAGGTATATATATAAAAAGTTTATATCTATTAGGCAAAAAACAAAAATTTGAACATCCTATGTAGAATGATTCTGTTCAAACACTATCAGCAGAAGAGGACTGATCAACTTGTAATAATTAGTCAGCATAATAAAACCATGTTGAAATAGTCTCTGTGTCTTAGTGGAAGATCCCTGTATGGACCATAAACTTCTAGGAGACACCATGTAAATTATGGTTCAAGATAAAGAAATTATACCCCACCACCCCATCCTTAGGTTGAAAGTCCAGTCCCAGCTTTAATGTTGACACAGCTTTGGTATAGAAGAACTTTAGAGCTAAAGCCTGTCCACCAAGGTTCAAGTCCTGAGGTGGGCAAATTGCTTAATCTCTCCCATATTCAGCTTTCTTTAACCCCTGAGTCCTAAATTCCTCACTGGAATGAATTGTTCATTCTTCCAATGTTGTTGTGAAAAGCAAGTGAGATAATGTTTGTGGAATTATTTTGTGAATTGTAATGTATTCTATCCATATTACTTATGATTGAGTCATTGATGAAGTAAATCCAAGGAATTATCCTTATCACTTCCTGCTTCCCTCCCAGAGTAAGAAGCTGGGAGTAGCAGCCACCGGCTTCCCTCTTTGCTGAGGATGACATTTATGGCATGAATCACGGAGATGGAAACCAGCTCAGGACCAAACTAGGTTAGCTTCTCCTTGGCATTCTCTGGAAAAGAGGCTATACTGGGTAAAGAGAGTCTCTACTTTTGATTTTATACTTAACTAATGATAATAGGAAAGAAGATTCTCCACATGATTAAAAAAGGGAGATTTTGCCCAGGTCCTTGGAATAATTGAACTGCCTGAGAAAGAGAAAGATACACTGAACTGCCATTATATACTGGGGCCCCGAGACTGCAGATGAACTGAAGAAGTAGTTCCTGAGGCATTTTCTGTGGTTTGATGTTAATTTCTAGTGAAGGGGACAGGCAAGCTAGGGGGACCAGGACCCTGGCATGTGTTGTGTTCTCTTAAACTATCTGTCACTTTTTTAAAAAATGGAGTCTCGTTCTGTCACCCAGCCTGGGGGGCAGTGGTACAGTCTTGGCTCACTGCAACCTCCACCTTCCAGGTTCAAGTGATTCTCCTGCCTCAGCCTCTCAATTAGCTGAGATTACAGGTACCTACCACCACACCCAACTAATTTTTGTATTTTTAGTAGAGACGGGGTTTTAACATGTTGGCCAGGCTGGTCCCGAACTCCCAAACTTCAGTGATTCACCTGTCTCGGCCTCCCAAAGTGCTGGGATTACAGGTATGAGCCACTGTGCCTGACCACCTTTTAACAAATGCTCAGTTGTCCTATTGTTAGCTCTATCACATACTTTTATTGTCTTCTTTAGTTCTTACGCAGCAATTACCTGGAACCTAGCTCATGGTTTCCACAATAGCCTCTCCACTGTTAGGAGAAATAATTTATAAGTTGTGGGAAGAAATTTTTCTTCAGATTGCTCTTGACTTTGGGGCATTATATGTTTATGCTTTTCGGTGGTCATGTTGTAAAATCGTAGATGATTCACTATTAGGAGGTCAGGATCCAGTCTAGCCAGAATAAACTCATCACTCTTTGTTGCTCCTCCTTGGCCTCTGCCATCCAGTACTCTGAGCGTGTTGATGTGGTCCAGGAAGCTTGAGTGAACACTGGCCCCCAGCTTAGGAAGCCTGCATCCCAGACTCAGCTTGATCTTTTGTAAGCCTGTGTTTTTCTCTCCAATAAACAAGATCACTGAAATTAATTATTTTCAAGATATCTTCTAGTTCTGAAGGGAGGTAATTATTTTTAAAATACAAAATTGGTACCTACCCATTGTAATAAGTAAAAGAATAAGGAAAGGGATAAAGTAAAAAGTGAAAGTTCTCTTACCTGCCCCTTAGGTCCTAAAATATAAAATTATAAAGGGCAAATCTCAGGGCTTGAAAATTGCTGAGGCAATCCCTTAATGATGGCAAGATCTAGCCCTGTTAGGTTTTCTGAGCAGTATTCTCTAGTGTACTCTGCTATAGGACAGAACCACTTGTAGGGAAGGGATATTAGTTTGGGTCTCTGTCTCCCTCTTGCATGTCTCCCTCTTGCAATATGGTACCATTGTTGATCTCAGAGCCATTGTGCCTCGTTTCTGACACTTTGTCTTTAATAGTCTTTTTTTAAAATTATTCAGGTGCCTAAAAATTAGCTCTATTATCTTCTCTCTCTCTTCTACTCTTCCTCTTCTTCCTTTTCCTCCTTCTCTTATTTTTCCTCCTTCTTTTTCTGCATTTCTGCAGGGATCTCCTAAAAATAACTAAACGTAGCTCCCATGAGAGAGAAGATTCATATTGCAGATTGTGTCAGTGTTTTTTAAAAATAAAATAACTCTGTTGGTGTAATCAACAAATATTTACTGAGCGCTTGCTCTGCAGAAGGCATCAAGCTAAGTACTAGAATAAAGTGTCATGATGTGATATTGAAAGAATATTTGCAGCAGGCCAGCTCAGTTCAAAGTGAAAGATGAGGGAGAGTTCTAGGTATCCTCGAACCTGGCACTTTTTGCTGAGCTCAAAAGACCCAGGTGTTGAAGAGACTGCTTTTTATAAGCTCCCAGGATAAGTGTATGAGAAATGTAAATTTAGGTCCACTGTTGGCCTTCTCTCAAGGCCACTCCCCATTTGCCCGTAGTTCTTGACTTGCCTTCTCTTGGTGACCAGGGCAGCTTTCTGAGCTTGAGCAGGCTGTGATGTTGGTTGCCGACTTTTGTCACTTTTATAGGCTGCATTAATGGGATTTAGACTCAGTTGCTCGTTGGATAGGGAATCTGAACAGGCCATTCAGAATGAGGGAGTTTCATCTCTTGGGTTATTGTGGTTGGAGTAATCACTTATCAGAGCCTCTGCTTTTTTGTGATGGTGAGAGTAACATAATTCCTGCCACCCTATAGCATACCAAGAGACAGGAGGCCTCTTCTTGTGCCAAGGTTTATTTGGAGCTCATCTGTATTTACGATCTTTTCCTGCCATTGGCTTAATTACACAACTGGGGAAATTTAATTATCAAAGAACTTATTTAATAACACTAAAGAACTTGCCATGTGCCAGGCACTGGGCTAAATACCCACTGGCCTCTGAGGCAAGTGCTGTTAGTCCATTTACAGCTGAGGATGCTGAAGGTTGGAGAGCACATGTGATTGTCAGGGTCACTTCGCCAGTGAGTCTTGCAGTCAGAAATCAGCCTTGGACAGCTCGACTCTAGAGTTCACACCCTTCACCTCGATCCTTCTGGCATCATCCATCTCTGCGGCCCGACATCTAACAGATTTAGGCCTCATGGACCTGTCTGCGGTTACATTGCATGCACCAGTGGTACCCAGCGGCAAAGCTATTTCTGAGACACACACAGAGCATTAGTTGACTATATTGTTTCTCTTGTTCAGGATCACGCGGATCCTGCCATGATTATGTGGAAAGAGTTCTCAAAGTAGAGTCAAAGCATTTGGTCCTATTGCTAGGCTTTTCTAAGCTTCGGTCAACTCATATGTGAAATGTGGACAGTGATACTTGGTGCTTAAATTGTATAACATACGAAGCAGAGACAGGCTCACATATAATTGATTCTCTGTTCATTTAATTTCCTTTCCCTTTTCCCAGTTGACTCTTCTTCCTCCCTCCTCCTATTTCCTGATTTTGTCTCTCGCTGTCGCAGTAATTCAGTGTATCTGTTCCCAGGCTGTAGTTCCAAGTAGCAAGAATAAAGCAAACCTAGATGTGTTTTTGGCAGTCTCAAGCTCTCAGGGGGAGCTTTTGTTGTGTCTGTAAGCTGTGGTTGGATCCCACACCAGGTGGACCATCTTTCCTGGAGTGGTGGAGAGGAAGGAGTGCCTACCCAGGAGATAAATGTGTCAGTATCTGTAAGGTGACTGACTAGTGGAAAACACTCTTGCTCTTATTTCCCTTCCTCCTGGCAGCCCGCTTTCTTCATCAGCAGCAGCCCCCTGTGACCTCCTGTGCCCTTACTCGTGTGTTTTAACTAGAGCTTGTGAAAATGATGACTAGTCTATTGTGCATCTGGCTGAGGCATTTAATCCACTGTGGAGACACCCTTATTAGAAGAAATGGAATGCAAGGTATGCTTATCATGGGGACAGCATATGAGGGCCCATCCTGGACAGCTTGTAAAAGAATTAATGCTGGCGCAGTGGCTCATGCCTGTAATCCCAGCACTTTGAGAGGCCAACACGGGTGGACCACTTGAGGTCAGGAGTTCGAGGCCAGCTTGGCCAACACGGTGAAACCCCGTCTCTACTAAAAATACAAAAATTTGCCGGCCATGGCAGTACACAATAGTAATCTCAGCTACTCGGGAGGCTGAGGCAGGAGAATCGCTTGAACCTGGGAGTCAGAGTTTGCAGTGAGCTGAGATTGCACCATTGTACTCCCGTCTGGTGACAGAGCAAGACTCCATCTCAAAAAAAAAAAATAATAATAATAATAATAATTAATTTACAACCTTTTCTGCGACAGGTTTTCCAGGAAATGAACTGGGAAATGGTGGCAATGAATGATGACAATGACTGATGGCAAATACATGTAGCATCCAACTATGATTTTGTTTCTTTTCAAATTATTAATAGCATAAAGTAAAAAAAAAAAAAAAATCAGAAATAAAAACAAGCTTTTAAGAGGCATAAATCACCAGCAATTATATGACTGCAAATCAGTCTTTCATTTTTTTAATATGAAATAATTTTATAAGTATAGAAAAGCTGCAAAAATTGTACAGAGAGTTCTCTGGCACCCTTCATCCAGCTTCCCCTACAGTTAACATATTGTATAACCATAGTATAGTTATTCAAGCTAAGACATTAGCGTTGGTGTAATACTATTGATTAAGCTACAGACTTTATTTAGATTCCACCTGTTGTTTGACTGCCCTTCTGTTCCAGGATCTACCTCAGGATCCCACGTTGCATTTCCTCCTCGTGTCCCCTTAGTATGCACCAGTTTTTGACAGTCCTCAGTCTTTCCTTAGCTCATGACATTGACACTGATTACTAATTTGATGCTCTATTCAGTTCTTATATTTCTTTTACAGTCATTGTTACTATATTATAGTTAATTATTATTATTATTATTATTTTGAGACAGAGTCTCACCTTGTCACCCAGGCTGGAGTGCCATGATGCAATGTCAACTCACTGCAGCCTCTGCCTCCCAGGTTCAAGGGATTCTCATGTCACAGCCTCCAGAGTAGCTGGGACTACAGTTGCATGCCACCACGCCTAGCTATTTTTATGTTTTTAGTAGAGATGGGGTTTCACCGTGTTAGCCAGTCTCGAACTCCTGACCTCAGGTGATCCACCCACTTCAGCCTCCCAAATTGCTGGGATTACAGGTGTCAGCCAGTGCACTCAGCCTGTAGTTACATTTTTTTCACTTAACCTCCCATCATAAGATATTTTTAATGTATGCTATATTAAATGGCTGGAATTTCTGTCTGCAGTAAATTTCAGAGTTTGGTTAGTTTGGTTAAAGACCTTCATTAAAACCTTCAAAATTTTCCCATCATGCTAGAAATTAAATCCATTCATCTCACCTTACCATAGTCTACAAGACCCTTGGAGATCCAGGTTTAGTCTGACCCAACCCTACCACCACTGTGTCTCCACCATTGTCTGTTTCTCTTGTTATTGGCTGGGTATTTGCTAGCCACACTGATTTGTTTTCTTCGTTACCTCTCACCTGTTTCTAGTCTCACTCTCCCAATAGAATGTGAGCTCCATGAGAGTAGGAACCTCCTCTTGCTCGTAATTGCATCCCAAAGGCCTGACCCCAGAGAAGTAGCTCAATAAATATGTGTTGACTGAGTGAGTACATTTTCTGAGAAAGTTGGTTAGAGGAAAAGGAAAGCTTCCTTTACCTTTTTCTGAAATATTTAAGAAGAAATCTGCCCTGCGACACCAACTCAACAAGAATTTATTGGAGGTGCCTTTGGGACTTGGCATCATAATAGCCCTTTTGTTAAAGCTATCCTCCCTCCTTTTTTCTCTTTTTGTGTTAGGCTGTTCTTGTACTGCTATAAAGATATACCCTAGATTGGATAATTCCTAAGAAAAGAGGTTTAATTGGCTTACAGTTTCACAGGCTATACAGGAAGCATAGCACTGGTATCTGCTTCTGGGGAGGCCTCAGGAAGCTTCCAGTCATGGTGGAAGACTAAGGGGGAGCAGGCACGTCACATGACAAAAGCAGGAGCAAGAGGGAGAGAGTGGTGGAGGAGATGGTGCCACATACTCTTAAATGTCCAGATCTCACAAGAACTCACTATTACCAGGACAGTGCAAGAGGATGGAGCTAAACCATTCATGAGAAATCTGTCCCATGACCCAGTTACCTCCACTCAGACCTCACTTCCGACACTGGGGATTGCAATTCAGCATGAGTTCAGAGGGGACACATATCCATACTCTATCACATTTGAATAGTATAAGGGACAGATAGCAAAAAAGGATGAACATTTCTTTTTTTTTTTTCTTTTAATCATTATACTTTAAGTTCTAGGATACATGTACATAATGTGCAGGTTTGATACATAGGTATACATATGCCATGTTGGTTTGCCGCACCCATCAACTCATTTACATTACGTATATCTCCTAATGCTATCCCTCCCCCAGCCCCCAACCCCCCGACAGGCCCTGGTGTGTGATGTTCCCTGCCCTGTGTCCAGGTGATCTCATTGTTCAATTCCCACCTATGAGTGAGAACAGGCGGTGTTTGGTTTTCTGTCCTTGTGATAGTTTGCTGAGAATGATGGTTTCCAACTTCATCCATGTCCCTGCAAAGGGCATGAACTCAAGGATTAGCATTTCAAAGGCATTTAAATTAATTTCAGCTCTGCCACTAGGACTTTGATGCTTCTTGTTCATTGAGAAATTCTTCCCCAACTTTCTTTCTCTTAAAGGTGCTATGGTAGGACACCTCTTGGCCACAAGTTTTGGATTGAATTAGATTCTTTAAAGGATAATAAAATGCCATGATTTAAACACATATCTAGTAGTTTTGACAGGCCCATTATTAGTCCATTGTCAGAGGAGGGGCAATTGAGGGACAGTGAAAGTGCGTTTACCAACAGATCAAAAGAAAGGAAGAAGGGCTCCTGAGGACCGGCCAGCCAGAAGTCCTGGGCAGCGAGCTTCCTTTTAGGCATGTGCCCCACCCCAGGCAACGCTTTGTATTGTTAGACCTGGATGGCAGCCTGTTGTATTTGAGACTTGGTCAGGCTTTAATTGTTTAATGTATTTTTTTACAAAGTTTTCTTAGCCAACCCATTTGGCATGATTTCCTGAAGCTTCTATGGATGAATAACTTGGTGTCATAGCTAAAAAAGAACATGTACATGGTAATTGTAACCTATTCTAAACTAAGAGTAAGACATTGAGAAATGCCAAATCAGGCCATTCAGTTGCAACTGGAAATTTAAAACTATATTTTTCATTTACAAGAAAGAAAATGCACTTCTAGCATGTTATCTTTATCATCATATTAGGCCATATTGTAGATGAGAACACTGGAGTTTAAAGAGATCAGATAGTGTGTAATAAAAGGAGAACCAACATCTTTTAAAAACTATAAATGTATGTGATCCTGTTTGTGGACCAACAGGGATTATAGTAGTTTGATTTAGTAAACTGTGTGAATAATAAATAAATTTTAAAAATATGTATTTTTTTGTTCCCATGTTGTTTTATATTTATTTCAAGTTTATAATACAAGCAGATTTAAACTGAGCAAGGGTTCCTTGAGAAGGAGGACCAGATATGGATCTGAAAGCTGGGAATTACCTGTTCCTCTTTCTGTCATCAACTTAATTATTTATAAATTGGGACTAGTAACTATTTCCTTAGGCCACTATATTCTTTTTTTTTTTTTTTTTGAGACGGAGTCTCGCTCTGTCGCCCAGGCTGGAGTGCAGTGGCCGGATCTCAGCTCACTGCAAGCTCCGCCTCCTGGGTTTATGCCATTCTCCTGCCTCAGCCTTCTGGGTAGCTGGGACTACAGGCGCCCGCCACCTTGCCCGGCTAGTTTTTTGTATTTTTAGAGACGGGGTTTCACCACGTTAGCCAGGATAGTCTCGATCTCCTGACCTCGTGATCCGCCCGTCTCGGCCTCCCAAAGTGCTGGGATTGCAGGCTTGAGCCACCGCTCCTGGCAGGCCACTATATTCTTTACCCAACTAGTTGTAAATTTTTGTGTATGTGTGTGTTTTGTTTTTGTCTTTGTTTTTTCTTTTTTTGAAATGGTGTCTTGCTCTGTTGCCCAGGCTGGAGCGCAATGACACAATCTCAATTCACTGCAACCTCCACCTCCCAGGCTCAAGCGATTCTCCTGCGTCAGCCTCCTGAGTAGCTGGGACTACAGGCATGCATCACCATGCCCAACTAATTTTTGTATTTTTAGTAGAGGTGGGGTTTCACCATGTTGCCCAGGCTGGTCTTGAACTCCTGTCCTCAGATGATCTGCCTGCCTCAGCCTCCCAAAGTGCTGGGATTACAGGCGTGAGCCACCATGTCCGGCAGTTCTAAGTTTTTATCATTGTCTGACCCTATTGTAAAATGCGTTTTTAAGTGACTGATTTGTAAAAGATACGGAATAGTTTTAAGTTTATTTATTCTTTGTAAATCCAGTTTCAGAAAATAATTCCCCTTAATCCTGTATTACTAATAGCGTTTGTTTGCTCAAAGAGTTTTTCTCCAGCACATAGTATTTATGCTCATTTTTGGATACCAAATAAATGTTACCTAAATTAGTGAAACTTTAATGTTCAGCTAAAATGAGCCAGAAAGCTGTTTCTTTAAATTTTAGATCCTACTTAAGAAATAGAAATGTATCCCATGTTTATGATTGCCCTTTGATTTTACAAGTGATGAAGAAGTAGGTATTTGACTTTTTCAAAAATATTACAGAGCCAGTGCCATCTTACTGTTCAAGTGTAAAAACTCACATGTGGCAGGTGTATTTTATAGGCTTATAAATACCAGAACTTGCTCACAAGCTGATTACTAGACTTTATGAGTCGCTTCAAAAAGTGAGAGCTTCCTAACAGTGGATAAATACTTACCCATTCATTTTTTTTAAAAACGTGAATTTAATCAGGAAGACCTAGAATAGATTCTTACTAAGTTCAATGAGGTATGACAGTAAATCTCAAAGCATAATTTATGCATTCATATACAATATGGCAGAACTGATGGCTACAATAAACAGCAAAGGGAGAGCATATTCCTAATTCAGAGTGTCTCATTTTCCATTATTAATAATTAATGGAGCTTTTCATTTTTAAGTGTCACTACTGAAAGTGCTAGCATGCTCAGCAGTACGCAGGTGCATTCAGAATGTTATTTTAAGGTAATAGGGTTCTCACAGATGACAAAAGTCAAAGGATGGACAGGAAGCACACTTCCTATTAGAAAGGGGAATCTTTCTGATGAAACAGAGGCTTTGTGGATTGTTCTTTCCAACCCTTTATACAAGGCTCTGATGCTAGATACCTACAGCAAATGTTTCACAGTGTTTGAAAGCTCAGAAAAGTAAGGGTGAAGGTGGAGAGAAGTATATTGACAAGGAAAATTGCTAAACTCTTAGATGGACTGATTGCATTTGTTATTAAAAGACTAACAATTTATTTTCACCTTTTTATGTTTGAAGAATAATCAGGATATCAGTAGGCTTTGCTGTGGCAGCTTTGTTGTTTGATCTGAGAACTGTTTGGGGGATGGAGAAAAGGAAGAAGGGATTCCTTGAGGAAGGCTACATCCTTTATAGAGAATTCAGGGCTGTTTGTGAGTGAATGTGCATGGTCAGCCATGGTCTGGGCCATCTTAATACTGTGGGGTAAGGGAAATATGCTACAGCAAGCTGTTCCTTTTTTCTTGTTTGCTTTCTGTGCTTGGAATTCTGATTCTCCAAATGTTGAATAATAGCCATTCCAAATTAGTCAAGCAATATTGGATGGAGTTTGTTTGAAAGACCTGTATGACAAGATCTCTGCCTTCTGCCCTGAGATCTGACACCTGCTCTGGTCACCATCATTCTCCTTAAAATAGGTGTAAACCATACACCATTCTTTCCCAAGGAGACAACTGCTTTCCCTGTAAGATATTTTTAATTGATGAATTTTTCAGGTGCTCATGATGTACATCATCTTTTGGTTTTGAGTATACTAGTTGTGTGCTAGAAGTTTAACATACAAGGTATGAATTCTGTGCTTTAAGGAATTTCGTAGGAAACATTGCATGTGTTAAGACAGATTTTGGATATGTTTTCTGAGGTCATAAAGTGTTGGAGAGCTGTCATACTGGAGGATATTTATTCCTGGGAATGACTAATTGATTTCAAATGATGGCAACTTAGATTGATTGGCAGCGGCTTCCTGGACTGCTGTGTTCCAAGAATTCTAAGGGTTCCTAAATTGAATGGGAAATAAATCTATTACTTTAGTCTGTCACAGGCATCAGTCTTCTTATCATTATTGCTATTCCTCGTTTGTATATTCTTCTTACATGAAACTAGTTGAGTAGAGACTTAACATAAGTTAGTATTTAGGTGGGTTCCAAACTTGTGTTCCAAGAATTAAATTAATCAAAATTAAATTTGAGCACTTGCCTTGTGAGAGATGCTGTGAAAGTAACACATGTTCAAAGTTAAATGGAAGTGGTAAGTGGAATAAGACCTTGAATGGTGAGGAATGGTCAAAAAACTGCTGTAAGAATTACCAGGGAGAGAATGCCAAGCCAAGAGTCATGCAAATCAGGGATATTAAAGAATGACAAAGCAGAGTTGGTTTTATGTAAGCAAAAGCAAATAGCAGGAAGTGTAGCCTTTTAAAAGAAATCTCAGTACCACAACCTGTTAGGAGAGACTGTAATTTGGAGAAATGGGAGCCACCAGCAAGCGGAGGGGCTGGAAGTGATGGATTTTTTTCATGGCCTTTCTCTTCTGACTCTGTTCGAGATTATAGGTCCCTAGAAAGTAAAAATCTGGTTTTTCATTCCACAAAATGTTTTTTTGTTTGTTTGTTTTGTTTTGTTTAGACGGAGTCTCGCTCTGTCGCCAGGCTGGAGTGCAGTGGTACGATTTCAGGTCATTGCAACCTCCACCTCCCCCTTCCAGAAAGTTTTATCAAGCTGCCCCCCCATGTGCCAGGCACCATATTAAAATGACAGGACTTGATGTGGACTCTGACCTTGATGATTTTTCAGAGCAGAACAGGAATGGGGAAGGGATTAATACTTGTTGGTACCGACATGCCTCTTGAAGGAAGTTACTCTTTACTCCATTATACAGAAGAGAAAAACGAAGGCTCGGGAATGTCAGCTTGCCCACAGTCAGCCAACAGAGCTAGATTTGAATGTAGGTCTCTCCCACTTGGAATTCTGGCTTCTTTTCACCAGAGTTCCTATAAGTACACTTTGATCAAGTGGTATATTTATAGGCCTTTTTGATTTAATTTTTTTCTTTGCTCAGAGCTAGAAATGGAATGTTCTTTTAGTTCTTTTTTGAAAGATACATTTAAAGTCAGCTTTTTTAATTGAGGCATAATATATATCCAAAAAAAAAGTCCACAAATCTTAAATGTCCAGCTTGACCAGTTTTCACAAAGCGAGCACAACCTTAGTTACCATTTCCTAGAGTAAATCCTTCACTTTCTTAAAGTGAGTAGAAACTAACCACAGGGTAATTTTTTTTTTCTTCACACTTCTTTTTCTCCTATTTTTCTCCCCTTCTTTCTCTCTCTCGCCTACTTCCCTCTCCCCCACTTTCTGCCCGCCACCCCATTTTTTCCAGCTGAAGCATTATCTTGGACTTCTTGATAATAGAATTTAGTCCCAAGAATTTTCATGAAGCCACCTGGTGTTGAGGGGCAGGTAGTACCCTGAGGTACTCCTCTTCTGGGAATCACTTGCGTTATAAGAGAGTAAATGTAAGAGTGACATGAATCATGAGTGTCAATTTAATTCTATATTAAATCACATCCTAACATTTATAATATACAAGTAGAATGTACCAGCTCCTATGATATTTTAAAGAACACACCCATTTCAATCTTCACAAATATTCTCATTTTACACTTAAAGCAATGGGTATGTTTATGCGTTAAAGTGACTTACCTAAAGTAATATACAATCTAGTAAATGGTAGACTTCCTTATACTCATCAATTTTTCCTTAAAATACACCATAGCTGCCTACTTTTACCTTCATTCTTTGTTATAAACGTAAGTTTGCATACTTAAAATAAAACTAAACCAAGAGGACATAGGCATACCAGGTTTGTTATAGGAACTGCTTTTTATTTCCCTTTCTTTTCTAGAAAAAGAACTCGGATTCCAGATAATTGTAGTCCTGGAAATAGGACAAAGTTTCATATTTGAAAAGTTATTCTCACGTTTCCAGTTATCCTTAAGGGCTGGTCTGTGCAGCCATGTTTAGTATCACTGTTAACTTGAAGCTGTTGCCACTGATTTTCTTAGCAGAACCAGAAGTTCCTGAAGAGACACTGAACAATAAGTCACATCCTTCGTGTTCTAGTTAATTGAAGAACACATTTTAAGAACTTCAGGTCAGTTACTGTCCCTTGGGTAAACCACGTTCCTAAGAAATACTTTACAAACTCTCTGAGAATTGGTACAAATGAAGTTCAAGAGAAGTGCATCTAAGAATTTGCCTGTTCCCAGCTTCTGCCATTAGAACATCTTTTATAGTTCGAATTTTTTGGCTGAAGGCCTAATTCATTATTTTTAGTTCTTTCTCATGCTTTTTCAAACTCAGTAACACTAACATATTGGTATTGAGCCTGTCCGTACGTTACTGATTAGAGGCGCCATTTAATTTGATATT
Organism: Trachypithecus francoisi; assembly: GCF_009764315.1. NCBI lineage: Eukaryota > Metazoa > Chordata > Mammalia > Primates > Cercopithecidae > Trachypithecus > Trachypithecus francoisi. The sequence continues at coordinate 72,636,529 of NW_022681472.1, read as the reverse complement.
TTGATAAAGACTATCTTTGGCAAGTTGTTGTAGGACTAATTTCTCTGGGCAAGCAAGAGTCTGAAGAAAAAGGAGGAAAATGGGGGTTTAATCACTGCAGACTGAAAATAATTTCTAATACTGTCTGACTCCTTTCTGGAATGCCATATTAATTCATGTTTAGTTGAATCCATGATCAATCTTTAAATGTGCATGTGTTTTATTTTAAGAGTTGATTCTAACTCAGGGGTGATCTGCCACTTTGGGAAACTTACAAAATGCTCTAGTACATTAACAATAAACATAGAGTTTTGAAGTGGAAAATGAGAGTGTTTTCTTTTCTCCCTTCATTTACCTGGGAGTTTTGGCTCACCAAAGAGGTGTGTTCTGCAAATGTCTGGGCAATCCATGGAGCTAAACTGGATTCAAATAACACCCCCTCCTCTTTCCCTGTTCTTTTCCTTAAAATCATCAAAGGCATTGGGGGTTTTGCCTTAGCAACTTGCTATTTCATCTTCTTAGTTTGAACCTTCAAATATAGCTGGATGTAATAAAATGCTCCTCAAATGGGGAAGTACCAGAAAGACCAGATGCATGGTCTCATGCTTCCCTTGTGCTGGGCACAGATCTAGACAAAAACAATGTTGTGTCCATATTAAGAGCTTCATAAATACAGATGGAGTGAATGAATGATTTATGATAGTGCAGGTTGTGGAGCTTGGTAGTAATACACAGAAATCTCGGAATCGTACCTGTCCGTGCAATAAAAAGAAAACAACTTTTTTTTGTCAGGTTAGAGATTTGATGGGAAAATCAAGAACACCTGAGGGGCTAAAGAAAGAAATTCCTTATACCCAGATTGTTGGGTGTATTTGCAGCATTCCTCTCATTGTCTGACAACGATAAGGATTCTGTTTGAAGATAATGTGTGTTAAATCAAGAACCTGAGGTTTTCCTTGGCAGACATAGAGGAGAAAGGGAAAAAAATGAATGGAAGAAGATGCCTAATATGTTGATGTTTCACCCTTGGATCCTCTTTCCTCTTTGCACAGGGTTACTAGAGGTTGTAGCAGCTCATTATATTGTTTTCCTAATATGTTTTACCATTTATTTTGTTTGCCTGGGAAGCCATAAAAGTGCTGGCGTGAGCTAATTATCATAACAATGAATGGCCAAGTCAACAATGACGTCATAGCAGATGCTGGGCTCAGAAGATCTTAATGGAACTGAAAAATTCCTATTACCTAGTGGCATCATAGCTGTTATACTGTCTTGGCACAATGCATTACTCACGTATTTTTGGTGATGCTGGTATAAACAAATCTACTGTATTGCCAGTTTTATGAAAGTACAGCACATACAATTATGTACAGTACCTAATGCTTGCTAATGACAATAAATGACCATGTTACTGGTTTACGTATTTACTATACTATAGTTTTTTATTTTTATTTTTAGAGTGCACTCATTCTATTTATTTATTTTTTTTAAGTTACCTGTAAAACAGCCTCAGACAGGTCCTGCAGAAGATATTTCAGAAGAAGGCATTGTTGTCACAGGAGATGACAGCTCCATGCGTGTTATCGTCCCTAAAGACCTTCCAGTGGGACAAGATGTGGAGATGGAAGACAGTGATACTGATGATTCTGACCCTGTGTAGGCTGTAGGCTAATGTGTGTGTTTGTGTTTTGGCTTTTAACAAAAAAGTTGAACAAGTAAAAAAAAAAAAAAAAAAAAATTGAAAAAAGTTTGTAGGCTGGGCACAGTGGCTCACACCTATAATCCCAGCACTTTGAAAGGCCGAAGCAGGTGGATTCCTTGAGCCCAGGATTTTGAGACCAGCCTGAATAACATGGCGAAACCTAATGTGTATCAAAAATGCAAAAAATTAGCCAGGTGTGGTGGTGCATGCCTGTAGTCCAAGCTCCCTGGGAGGCTGAGGTAGGAGGATCACCTGAGCCTGGGAGGTCAAGGCTGCAGTGAGGCTGTGATTATGCTACTGCACTCCAGCCTAGGAGACAGAGTGATATCCTGTCTCAAAAAAAAAAAAAAGGAAAAAGGAAGGAAAATATTTTTGTATAGCTATATAATATGTTTGTGTTTTAAGCTAAGTGTTATTACAAAAGAGTCAAAAAGTTAAAAAGTTTCTAAAGTAAAAATGTTATAGTAAGCTATTATGGAAAAAAGAAAAAATTAAAATAAATGTAGTGTAGCCTTAGCGTACAGTGTATATAAAGTCTATAACAGTGCACAGTCATGCCCTAGCCCTTTGCGTTTACTCACCACTCACTCAACCAGAGCAGTGCCCGGTCTTGCAAGCTCTATTCATTTTAAGTGGCCCACAGAGGTGTACCCTTTTTTTATGTTTTATATCATATTTTTACTGTACTTATTGTATGTTTAGATATGTTTTGATACACAAATACTTACCATGGTGTTACAACTGCCTACAATAACGTGATATACAGATCTGTAGTCTAGGAGATACAGGCTACACCATATATTCTAGGTGTGTAGTAGGCTATACCTTCCAGGTCTGCGTGAGTATATTCTATGATGTTCACTCAACAACAAAATCTCCTAATACCGCACTTCTTAATGTAACCCCATTGTTAAGTGATGCATGACTGTGTTCTAAAGAGTGCTCTGGTCCCTGGAAAACAATGGATTTGACACTCTAAATCTCATTTCTTGCAGACCAGAAAGCTGACTTTACTGAAACTTTTTCCTGAGTCCTGTCTGCTTCATATAAGACTGAGACTTTGTACAGGGTTTACCCAAGTATCTACCGTGGTAGGAATCGGAGAATGCTCTTAGTATAGCAGGCTTTTGGGGCAGGCAGACCTGTGCTTGAACCCTAGATGTGCCAAGATTACTTCGCATCAATGAGTACCAATAAATGGTAGCTACTGGTTTGCTAATATTAATTTTCCCTTTCCTTTTTTTACCCTTAGTCCCAGGAGCCACCAAATTTCCTGTTGCTGAACGTGTGGCACTCAGGCTTGTGAGAGCAGAGGACTTTGGAACAGCAGCCCGTGCTATGGAAGCTGGGTCTCTGGCTGGCCGCAGGCCTCTGCTGATTCCAAGCCGAAGGATTGAGTTCACTTACTTTGGTAGCTGCAACTTGGCAAATGTAGCAGCTTAGCCCATTTGTCAGTGAGGGGAGTGATTGCAGGGTAGAATGGAGACCTACCCCAGAATTAGACTTGGGGTGGTCAGCAGCCTCCAACAATGAATTTATTTCATGTCATCAGCCCTAAGGCTCTGCGCTGTATCCCACCATTCTTAGTCATGAATTGGAGTGAACTCAGGATGCATTCATGTCCAGGTGTTTTCTGGCAGACAGTAATCACACAATAAGATTGTTCTGAACTTGCTATTAAAAACAATGTGAGGAGCTTCCTCATATGATTTTTCTATATGAAAAGCATGTGGTGTATATGAAATCCCATGCCTTTGGGGAGAAACAGTGCTGTCGTTGCCATAGCAAACATCATTGCTCTTCTTAGCTGGATGCTTCCAGACCACCAGTCAGCTGAGGTGTCATTTCTCATCATCTTTCCTGACCTCCTCTAGCCAGGACTTTTCTGCTCTGGGCTCCCACGGAGCACTTCTGTTTAAGTACTCACCACATTGTGTGGAAGTGAACCATTTTCTTATTGGATTCTCCACTGTGACACATGCCCCTTGAAGGCAGGGACCTCCCTGTAGTCACCTCGGCAAATCCGTCTCTTAGCACAACACCTGGCATGTGGTGGGAGCTCAGTCCATTTTGCGTAGTTGAACGGAGAACCTCACCAGCTCATCAGGGGGCTCTCTTGCTCATGTAACTAGTTTGAGTTTAGATCCACTCTTTTTTTTTTTTTTTTTTTTTTTGAGACGGAGTCTCGCTCTGTCGCCCAGGCTAGAGGCCGGATCTCAGCTCACTGCAAGCTCCACCTCCCGGGTTCACGCCATTCTCCTGCCTCAGCCTCCCGAGTAGCTGGGACTACAGGCGCCCACCACCTCGCCCGGCTAGTTTTTTGTATTTTTTTTTTTTTTTTTTTTTTTTTAGTAGAGACGGGGTTTCACCGTATTAGCCAGGATGGTCTCGATCTCCTGACCTTGTGATCCGCCCGTCTCGGCCTCCCAAAGTGCTGGGATTACAGGCTTGAGCCACCGCGCCCGGCCTAGATCCACTCTTATGAGCACATGGTAAGATATTTTGACGCCCAGTGGCAAACAGTGCTCAAGTTGCCACATATGGCCATTTTTCTCAGACATGTACTTTCCTGACTTCCCAGCCCTGAAAGGCGGCATCATCTAAAACACCAACAGCTGATAAGCTTTGATTTTATATTGGTTGCATTTATCTTGCTGCTCCTTGAAACACAGGCCTTGAGGGCCTTTGAGACGTAATCTTCAGTTTCCCCCACCCCTCTAGTTGGATGAATAGATTTATGTAGCTGTTGAACACAAGCTGCCTCAGAATGCTTGTGTTTTAACTCAGTAGGAACCCCAGCTGATCCTTTCAAAAGCAACTTTTAAGAGAAGCTGATGTCCTGTGAACACGTTAGCAAGCTGTCATTGTGACTTTGTCAGCAGGCTCATCTCAGAGCATCTGCAGACTCATTTTGAGATTGCCTAATTATTTATACACGCAGATTTCTCTCCTTTCTGGTGATGGGCTGAGATTAAGCTGGTTCTTAAGTATGGGGAAGATATATTATAAATGCTTTGTCATTAAAATCGGTCACTTTTCTGTTTTCCTCCTATAGCTAGTATTAGGAAATTATATTTCTCCCAACTTCTAGAGTTGTAAAACTGTATTTTTAAAAACTCACCTTTCCAGTGTTTGCAAAATGTGAGCACAACATATACTACTGCCAGTGTAAAATGTGTGTGTGTTTAGACAGAAAATGTAAATTTAATCCTAGTAAGTGCTTATTCTGAAGACCATCTCTCCAGTGTAAATATGTGCTTATCAGTATAGAATAAATGTATTCAAAGAATAGGAGAGTAAATGGCCTTTTATTCAAATTGCTTTTATTTTTTTTTTTCTTTTGGAAATAGTGAAAGCTTTATTATCAATCACTTCATTTTTTACCAGCTTCCGATTTAGAGGGTAAAAAAAAGAAGCATTTGGGGGTCAGCGTTTTGAATCAAAACAAATCAGGAATTGATAAAACCGTGGTTTCCTGACTATTTACTGACTTGATTGGAGTCATTTTCTTAGCTTGGAAGAGCTGTGTTCATTCATTTTTTTTTCTTCCCTGCAGTCTGAGTTTAGTAGGTAATGTGGAAACCATCTACCATAAATAAATTGCTGCAAGATAACAAATAGAATTGGAATCTATGCTTGCATTTGTCTGAGTTTCTGTTTTTTTATTTCCTTATATCCTGCTCTGCCTGGCAAGGCCAGTCACATGCTTTTTAGGACGTTTTGTGCCCTAACTTAAAAACCTTCATGGAATCCACAGCCATTCACACATTTTACCAAACCTAGAAAAGTGGCAGTGGGAAAATGAGTTCGAATTCAACTTGTTGTACAGGTCTAAGTAAACAATGGCTGAATCAAAAAGAGCCTTCACAATGTGAAAATACCATGATTCTTTTATGCAGACTGCATTTGTAGTTTTCTGTCTAATCCAGTGCTTTCATGCTTTCAAGTCCCTAGCTCCTTCTATCCACCGAGTTCTCAAGATTGAAACTAGGAGAAAGGGTGAACGTCTAGAGCATCCCCAGGCTGGCGTTGCCTGGGACAGTGTGCCAGCCAGCCCCCAGGAGGGTACTTCCAAAGAACAGGTGCATCACACATTACTTCTGAGAGCAAGGAAATAAGGGTGGAGGCTCCAGTATGTGATCTTGGAAGCCCCCAGAATGTATATGGCTAATTTGAAGCTTTGGTTGTTAAAAAACCACTGTGATACCTCTGATTTTGAAGTGGGTCCATGGGAGACAACAGGAAATTATGGAAAGAGTATACACTTTGGGGTCAAGAAAAATTAAGGAGCCAGTCCTGACTTTGCCTTCTGGACAAATGGCTTTATCTTTTATCTATAAAATGGGTATAACAAGAACAATAATCACTTAGAAAGTATTTTGTGCTAAGCCTTATGTTCAATAATATTCTTACCTATGAGGTAGGTTCTTGCATTCAAAGTGGAGCAAACTTGAGACTTAAAAATGCCAGGTGGCTGGGTGCCGTGGCTCACGCCTATAATCCCACCACTTTGGGAGGCCGAGGAGGGCAGATCACTTGAGCCCAGGAGTTCAAAACCAGCCTTGGCAACATGGTGAAAACTGGAAACCTCGTCTCTACTAAAAATACAAAAATTAGCTGGGTGTGGTTGTGCGTGCTTGTAATGCCAGCTACTTGGAAGACTGAGGCAGGAGAATTGCTTGAACCTGGGAGGCGGAGGTTGAAGTGAGCTGGGATCGGGCCATTGGACTGCAGCCTGGGTTGACAGAGTGAGACTCTGTCTCAAAAAAAAAAGGAAAAAAGAAAAAGAGGAAAAAAAACCAGGCTACAAAGACACTCTTGGAAAGTGCTGAATCTGAGATTGAAAGCAAGGCCTGCTTTAGGTCCAGAGCTCAAGTCCTTAGCCAACATGACCTTTCAGAGGGCTACAAGTGTTCGTTGAAGTAATGCAGGAACCGTGCCTAGCACAGATTCCGGCACACAGGAGACCTGCAGTAAAGACAAACCCACTTTGGCACTTCCGCTCATGGGGGAGAGCAGTCAGCCCTTAGCTTGTCCCTTAGCAGTAAGACTGCCACACCATCTGATGCATCACTACCAGCTCCTTTTGAATCTACTCAGAAGGACAATGTGCACACTCTGTGCCCTGCTGGATATGGTTTCATTTTCTCATTTCTACAAGCTCTAGGTTACAGGGGATAAAGCCACATGCAGCTAGTAGGGACAGTACAACTAGTTCTGGTTGAATTATTCAGTTCTTAACTGTCTGCGACTTTGGGATCTTAGAAACACAGCCCTTAGCCTTGCATGCTTTCCACTTGAAAAATAAAATGTAGGTGCCCAGCAGGGAAATTCCATGGACAGAATAGCTGGCAAGTGGGGCACTCTTGGAGCAGGGAGGATGCTGAGCAAGTAGGGGTGAAGGGAAACATGGAGGCAGAGGCTGGGGGGCTGGGACCCTGGGTGGCAAGGAGCTGAGCACAGGTTATCATTCTTCCTTAGGGCTAGAACCTGTGAACCTGAACCCTTCATTGAAGGGCACTGAACTTAGAAGGCAGCTCTTCAGTTTGTCGCTTGTTCTTTCTCTCAATGTAATTAAGAAGACTTTGAAGAAGGAATATTTTGCTAAAGCCTAGATAAGCACCTGCTCTCCATCCACCTCCCCAAATCCCTAAAGTCTTGTTTGATTTTAGTATTTTTCTTTTGCATTTCACTTTGCTGCTGTGTGAAGGGGCGGCAGGTGGGGAGGGTAAGAGGAGGGTTCCTGGGGAAGCAGAAACCCTTATGGAAACCCATTTTTAATCTGGTTGATGGCTCGGTAATGTAAGCTGTGAGAGCTGGCAGAGGAGTGAAAACTGTAGGATTAATGGCCTTCGGCCTAATTCCCTGATACCTTTTAAAAGGCCAGCTAACCAGCTGCCTTCCTCCTTTTGCTCCATATACACTCCCTCCCCTATCTTCATTGTTTTTTGCTGTCTTTTTTGGCTGATTTTTAACTCCTCTGAATCTGAAAGAGAGAGTTGTATGTATATGATGATTTGTGTTAAAGATGCTTAGAAATTAATATACTAAAGGAAGCCTTATAATAAAATACAAAAGATGATGATTTGCATTAGAAAGTAATTTGGGTTTTTTGGTGCAAGTTGTCTTTAAATAGAAACTCTTCTTGATTTGTGCATGCATGTGCACACATGCACACACATGCATAGACAGGCATAAACATGGGTGCCTGAATGTAAGTTTTCAAGTTTAAACCCTTGGAATATGTGTTTTCTGTGTAGGCAGAAATGAAATCCAACAAATGTTATCAATTCTTTTGAGGTTCCAGGTAAAATATACATGCATGACCTTCGTTATGTTTTACAACACTACTGCTTTCCCCGAGCGCCCATTTATCTGTCTTTCAGAAACCCATGTGATCTGTAAAGCATGTAAACCAATGTGGAATTATATATCTGTGTGCTGGGATCTGCCTGTGGGCTGCTGGAAGTTTGAGTGTGTAGGTAATGAGCGTTACTTTGGATGTGAACGGAGGCACTAGGCAGGAAGCAAAAAGGAGGGTAACTCACTCTAGCAAAGGAGGACATGATTAGTGTTTCCAGTGTGAAACCTTTGAAGTGGGTCAGCAGGAAAGAAGAAAAAGCAAAGCAGCCAGACATGGGAGAATCAGAACATTTCTTGTTGCCTAGGTTATTCTGGTAGACTTTGAAATGCCAGTCCCTATTAGTTTGGTGGGTAAACATTCTCATTATTTTCTGTAATTGGCATTATGATTGGAAGGTAATTAACGACAGTAACATTTTCGTATAACACTCAGACCTGGATGGGTCTTAATGACTTCCCTTCAGTCTTGCGTGAAGTTGTTTACTGTTTGATTTTTGAGTACTTGAAATTACTTAGGGTTCTGGCTGTGAGTGAACTCCACCGGCCCTGCTATGTTTTATAATATAATTGCATTGACCATGCCAGTCCAATTGTCTTCGTTCTTTCTGTCCTAGCATAATACCTGGCCAGAACAGGTGCCCAATAAAGCGTAGCAGTTATTGCAGCATTTGTCAACTAAAACATTGAAACCTGTTTATAATTCCTATGGTCATGACTGGTTTATGTCCATAGACAATGCCTGATATTTTTGGATTGTAGAATGCTTTTACCAAATCAGAGGTAAACCCCACAGAGACCCTATTAGAGTGGAGCCCAAGCAAGCCAGATGTTATCAAATCACTCACTGTAACTTCACCGCCTTCCCTGGTTCACAACCATTTTGATCATGTCATCTAAGATGACATCATGATCACATTGACAGTGGATTATTAGTTTACCCATCAGAGGTTGTGACAATTTGATACAGCAAACCCAGAAGCTTATAGACATTGTATTTGCCAGTTGATGCTTAATCTAATCAGCCTATTTGTATTCAGTGAAACTCTCGTATCTCCACATTTCCACCTTTATTTTTAGCTCCTTTATCACTTCCAGTCGTTTCCTTTTGCTGTCCCTCACCTCCTCAAATGAGGTGCCAGGATTAAACTGGACGTTGTGAGAAGGGAGGCGGCCTTATTTAGAGTGTGTTGCCTATAACACATTTAATTTGTCACAGTCCAGATCATTCGCAGCCTCTCTAACTACAAGTGGCAGAGGTGGCTGTCTTGGGAAGAGGCACTTACACTGTCCATTCTCTGCTTTTAAACAGGGCCTGGTTGCGGCTGGAAGGATGTGGCATAACTAATTCATAGTCACTTTAAATTCAGTCCCCAAAGGGACATATTTCTCCTGGATTACTTAAAAAGGAATTAAAGGCAGGGAGATGATGGGGGTGGTGTTGGGGGGAGCAAGTGATACTAGGAATATAGGTACAAGTAAGACTGTCTTTTTCATTGTTTTCTCCTTGGACTGACTCTGTTCATTTTAACAGCCTTGTGAAGTAGAGGTGGGATCAGGAACCTTGTGCTATAATCAACCCCCTTGCTGCCCAAACACCAGCCTCATACACAACACTAACAGGACCAGCATGGAGGGGAATATTCCAAGGGGTATTTACTCTGCTGGTCTCACAGAAAAACACACCTGTAACCCCAGCCACTCAGGAGGCTGCGGCAGGAGGATCGCTTGAGCTCAGTTGTTCAAGACCAGCCTGGACAATATAGCGAGACCTCATCTCAACAACAACAACAACAAAAGTAAAAGAAAAGGGAAAAGAAAAGAAAGAAAAACCAGAGCCAGACTGTGATTAGAGTAGTAAAAACAGATTTTAGTTAGGAACTATTGCAGTAGGGGCCCAATTCTGAACACACTTGAGCGAGTGGGGATATGTAGCCAAAAGGCAGGGTTGGGGGTCACTGGGTGGAGAGCCCTAAAAGAAAGCATCAGCAGTAAGGAGGATTCTTGTTAAACAAACCTAACAGGAGTCATGCTGAAAGCAGGCCAGGGTGATCAGATATCATCTTCTGGGGAATGGTGAGAGATGATGAATTTGGTGAGATAACCAGGGTGGGGATTCTTTAGAATCTGACGTAATAAGATTTTTGCTATAACTAGGTGATACGGGTCTGGCTAGGATGGACTTGGAAGATCGAGCCCTTGAGGACTTAGAGGAACCTGATTTCATTTGATCAAGGTGGGAGTCTTGTTACTGGTCACTGTTTCATCTCAATGATTCAGAAGTACAGCAACAGTGGCGAGTGTTTCACTTGCTCAAAGCGTGATTAGTCCAGGCTGCAAGAGGTGGAAGGCACCAGGGATTGGGGCAAGCTCAAGTGTTCAGCATCACAGGGTTTTAGCAGCATGCTTGAGTGTAAATATCTTGAATTGATGTTACTGTGCCCTACAGAGGTCAGCTTGGATCCTTCTTGCCTCACTGCCCAAATTCCATTTTCACCCAGCAATCCTCAGAGGTTTCCAAAGGCCTTTTGTTTCTTCGTGCCATTCTCCCTGTAAGCTTTCCATATGGCCTTGGCATGGAACAGGTTTATCCAACCCTGTGGTATTAACAGTGTGGCTTTGGTTGTTCTTGGAGACCTTTGCTTCCGTCCAAATGGCTTTTCAGTGCCTCATCTGTTGATAGATTGGAAAATGCACATGTTTTTCCGTTTACTTGATTGTACTTAGAATATTTTAGTTGTTTACTTAGCAGAGAGTTCACTTGGAAGAGGAAGATGATGGCATATCATGGATATTTCTGTTCTGAAAGAAATAAGTTCAAGGAAAGAGAAAGAAGAGTATACCATTTATTCATCCATCCATTCATCAATCCATTCTTGCCTTCGGTGTACACGCACATATACCTATACATTCATATATAATGTATATAATGTGTACTGTAATGTGTCAGCTACTGTGTCAGGGATGTTTAGAAATGAAACAGTGAACACAATTTTAAATGTAGAAGATCATGCTGATATTTTGGAATAACATTCAAAACCAAGTTCTTGATTTCTCTCTTCACCCTCCCCAATATGTTGCTTCTGCAGTTTTCCCCCTTAGTAAAACGCGAGCCTTTTCTCTGAGTTGCTGAGGCCGAAACCTTATAGTTGTCCTTGACTCTTTTCTTTCTCTCATATACAGCCAGCTCATCTGCACATCCTCTTTATTGTAGCTCTAAGATGTATCCAGCATTCAACCGGTTCTTACCACCTCCACTGCTGCTTCTGTGGTCCACGCAAGCCACAGTCACCTCTCACCAGACCATGGCAGTAGCCTCTCACTCTCTTCCCTGCTTCCATTTCCCACCTTGACCCTACTACAAACTCTTCTCCACACAGCAGCCACCAGGGGAATCCTTTTTTTTTTTTTTAATTTCTTTTTTTTTTTTTAATTATTATACTTTAAGTTCTAGGGTACATGTGCATAACGTGCAGGTTTGTTACATATGTATACTTGTGCCATGTTGGTGTGCTGCACCCATCAACTCGTCAGCACCCATCAATTCGTCATTTATATCAGGTATAACTCCCAATGCAATCCCTCCCCCCTCCCCCCTCCCCATGATAGGCCCCGGTGTGTGATGTTCCCCTTCCCGAGTCCAAGTGATCTCATTGTTCAGTTCCCACCTATGAGTGAGAACATGCGGTGTTTGGTTTTCTGTTCTTGTGATAGTTTGCTAAGAATGATGGTTTCCAGCTGCATCCATGTCCCTACAAAGGATGCAAACTCATCCTTTTTGATGGCTGCATAGTATTCCATGGTGTATATGTGCCACATTTTCTTAATCCAGTCTGTCACAGATGGACATTTGGGTTGGGGGAATCCTTTTAAAAGATAAGTCAGCTCATACCTCTCCTCTGCTCAAAATCCTCTGTGGCTTTCCATCTCGCTCGCAGTATTGTCCATATTCCTCACTGTGACATACAAGGTTCTGTAATTTGATACAACCTCCCAACCCTCTTCTTCCTCAAAAGTCTCCCAGTGGACAAGTATTCTCTAAACAGCAGCAGCAGCAGCAGCAGAAGTAGCAGCAGCAGTAGTAGTAGAAGTAGAAGTAGTAGCAACAGTTTTCTTACCAGATTCAAGCTGGCTTTTGCTGGCAAGAATCTCATGTCATATGTATCCTTGTGAGATCATTGACTTTGGGCGTTGTCCTAGGTGAATGCATTGGAGCCTTTGCTGACAAATCCTTAAGCAACACTTAGCAGTGGCCTGTGTAGTTCTGGGGGTGGCTGGAATCTTCCTCTGCATGTCCAATGCTCAGGAGGTGGTTAAACTGGAAACAGAAACCACTGTCAGCAGAAGGATGGAGCCAACCTCTACCATCAGTGGACTGGTGCTAAGAAAACCTTTCTTGACTGGGCGTGGTGGCTCATGCCTGTAATCCCAGCACTTTGGGAGGCCGAGGTGGGTGGATCATGAGGTCAGGAGTTCGAGACCAGCCTGACCAACATGGTCTCTACTAAAAATACAAAAATCAGCCGGGTGTGGCAGCCTGTGCCTGTAATCCCAGCTACTCGGGAGGCTGAAAGCAAGAGAATCACTTGAACCCAGGAGGCAGAGGTTGCCGTGAGTTGAGATCGTGCCACTGCACTCCAGCCCGGGCGACAGAGCGAGACTGTGTCTCAAAAAAAAAAAAAAAAAAGAGACAAAGAAAAAGAAAACCTTTCTTGCTCTCACTTCTGCTTAGGATGCTGCCTTTAACCTTGGTCCTTAGAGTGGGGAAAGCTCTTCTGAATATTTTTTACGTGAGGAGGGATAAAAAGGTTCAATAAACACAACAGCAAGTGGTGCTGCCCCTGCTGACAACAGTGTTCAGTGACTTCTTTTGAGTTCATAGGAAAAGTATATTTACATATATTGAATCCAGGGCCATGATTTTGATCACACCCACTCTGTCTTGCTGACTTAGAGCCTTCTTTTTTTCCCACTCAAGGGCATTCCCAACAAAAGAGTATAGCTTTCAGATTTGTAAACTGCCACCTTATTATCCTATTAGTCAATTACAGCTGCTCGAGAGCAGGGTAAGTGACAGTATGGCAGATTACAGCAATTTATTTGCCATTCTCATAGTCTTGTTTGGCATATCATCAGGCTGCTTAAATTTAATGATAGGAGTTTTACATGTGTTTTAGAGCAGTTAAAGTTGTAATCAAAATGTTTAGGAAAACCCCTACTGACCTGCATAAATGCTCCCTTCTTCAACGTTGCTTGTAAAGTCACGTTGTAATCTTGATTAGCAAAACTGACTCCAATTAGGAAAAGGAACTTATTTTCCAAAGAAAGAAAGGCCTTTTGGTGTTCTTGTGTACAAAGCTCAGGAAAGATAGGGCTGATGGAAGTTATTTTACTTGGGTTGGCCCTTGTGGGCAAATAAATTGCATTTAAATCAGTCACCATAAATCCCCCGAGAAACTTGGTAGAGTCTGAGGAAACAGAAGGGCCTGCAGGCCTGGTCACAGGGTGGGGGTGTGTTGTATAGCATGGCACTGGGAATATTTTGGAGGAAGGAGAGCTGTGGGTAAAAGAGGAGAAAATAATTGCCCTCCATTATGTCTGGTTCTCTTTCAAGCTAACGATGATAGTTATTGTAGTAGCGGCTGCACTGAAATGAAAAGAAAATCTCTAAAAAGAAAAGTTGGGTGCTTTTATAGAATCTTTAGGTCTTATAAGATGGGATGAGATATTGGAGGACCTGCTACCTTGAACTTGCTCACACCTTTACCTTCACTGGTGGAAATGAAGGACTGTTGTTATTAATTGAATGATCAAGAGACCCGAACCTGGGAATACTCAGTTTATTCTTTGCTTCCCTATGCTAAGAAGCTACGAATACTGTCATTGTCGACAACTACAAACTCTCTTCATCTTTATTGAACTCTCAAGTTGCTATGTCATTTGGAAAGTCAGCATTGCCCTGCCTACTATGAGTTTAATATGCATCGCTTCAAGCCAATGTAAGAGCAGAGTTTCTCAGCCTTAACACTTGAGTTTTCTGTCACTCCTAGCTATTTATTACCCTAACCCACACTGTAACTAATTCGAGTTTTTAAAATATACACTGTGAGTTAAAACACATTCAATACATTTAGCTCAGAGGCTCTCTCTGCTCTATAGCCTGCATTGGTGTTAGCTTTTTTTATCTATAAGAACTAGACCATATTTTCCGTAAAGAGCTGGAGTTGTTTCTCATCTGTCATATCCTAGAGGACTTGTACAGAGCCTGGCTCAGGGGAGCCCAGTAAGTCTTTGATGACGATAGAAGGATGTGTGTTTTACCTCCACAATGACATATTGGGCCAGAAACTTCTTTGTTATGGGGGCTCTTCTGTGCATTGTAGGGTGTTAAGCAGCATCCTTGGCCTCTACCCACTAGATGCCAGAAGCACCCACCCATTCCCCAGCTGTGACAACTGAAAATATCTCTGGAAGCTGCCAACGGTTTCTTGGGAAGCAAAATTGCTCCTGGTTGAGGACCACTACTATTGAACGATCCAGACTTTACATTACCACTTGTAAATAACTTTTGATATTATTTAAATAACTTTTTGAATCATGCTGACTTTTGGTATACGTTAAAAAATATTTAGTGAATCTCTGCTATATGTAAGTCAGCACAGAAACCACTGAAACAAGTTACTATTCTTACTGTTTTGTCTAGCATAGACAGTATGTATTGCATGTTGATGTAAGCAATACATTGCAAATGTTATAGTAAATTTAGGGGGACAAATTTTTAATGCATTTTGATCATATATTTTCTGAAAGCTATTCTAAGTGGTTTTGTGAGGGAGATTATTATGTTTTCATATCAGAACTGTACATTGTGTGCCAGAACCCAACTATAGGTTTTTCAGAGTTGGCAGAGTAATTAAATAGCATGGTTATTATATGCTGTAAAGTGAAATAATGGAGATGTTCGAACTTTCCTATGTAGTTAGATCTCACGATGATTTTATAACTTTGGCACATTGCTTTCCTTCCATAATATAGTGCAATTGTATGCAAAATAATTTTTGGATACTGTTTTCTGAGGATAGAGAGGTAGGATGAACACATCTAATCTGCCAGCAATATCAAAACAGGTATATGAAGCACTTTTTCTGCGTATAGTCATGGTGATGACTAAAATTGCTGACCTTTGGGTACTTGCATATAATTGTGGAGGTAAAACACACATCCTTCTATCGTCATCAAAGACTTACTGGGCTCCCCTGAGCCAGGCTCTGTACAAGTCCCCTAGGATATGACAGATGAGAAACAACTCCAGCTCTTTACAGAAAATATGGTCTAGTTCTTATAGATAAAAAATGCTAACGCCAATGCAGGCTATAGAGCAGAGAGAGCCCCTGAGCTAAATGTATTGAATGTGTTTTAACTCACAGTGTATATTTTAAAAACTCGAATTAGTTACAGTGTGGGTTAGGGTAATAAATAGCTAGGAGTGACAGAAAACTCAAGGAAACAGTGGCTCAAACAAAATAGAAATTTATTTTTCACTCACCTGAATTTAGGTAGCTCAGGTCTTGTAAGGAGGCTCTGTGATCATCAGGGACCCAGACTCCTTCTGCTTTGTTGCTCCACCATTTTAAACACGTATCTTCCATGCTGGAGTCCAAGATAGCTGCCCCAGCTCCAGCTATCACAACTGTATTCCATCTCATAGCAAAGGAATGGAGAAGGGCCTCTCCTTTGAAATAACACTTTCTATACCCTCTTCCTATATGGCTGCAGGAGCTCCTGGTGAACCACCATCAGAGCTCGGAATGTGCTTGGTTGACCATAGGAATATCACCAGATGAGCTTTTCGCCTCAGGGAAAGAGATTGGGTCATTAATAGCAGAAGGAGCACAGGCATGAGCAGGCTGAGGTTTGAAGACAGGCAGCATTACTTACTATAATAGTTAAGGCAGCAGAAGGTAAGTGCTAAATGACAACGTGTATTAGCAGAATTCAGACAAAGGATGATAGCAGGGGCTGTAGACGAAAAGGAAGGCAAATGGGGAGGAGGTGGAACTCGAACAGATCTTGGATAAGCAGAGAAACAAGGAATCCCAAGAGAGTCCACTGTAAAGAGAAACATCAGCTCTGGCTTCCTTAGATGTCACGTTTTAAGGGCATTTAGCTAAAATCTGAGATCAGACAATGATTAGGTTCCTGGGTGTCCAGCAAGCATTCAGGTTTCTCTAGGCCGTTTATAGAACACTTAACTAACCCACGTTGCCCTCTTGCCCTTTCTAGGATATTTACATACATATATATATATATATGTATATATAGTGGTGTGACTCTATGTGGCAATGGCCTTTGGGGTTTTGCAGAATGAGAACTATTTTATTACTTTATTCAGCCGAGTTCCCAAGCTGTTAAGCAACCAATTTTGAAGGTCTGAAACTCATGCTCTCTCCATCCACAAGGACCATGAATCTATATGAATGTAATTGTTTTATTTAATCTATTATTATATCATCTATTATTTTTATTATCACCATAATCTTGAGACGGTTCATTACAGCATAAAATGGTAACCTCTGTGAAGATGACTTTATGTGTATTTCTATGAACTGCATATGTTTGTCTGGGTTCTGCAAGTCTGCAGACTTTTTGCTTTTACTATGTTCTTAAAAATAAGTGGTCTGAGAAGAGGCATTATATTTATTTATTATTATTATTTTCTTTTGAGATAGAGTTTCACTCTCATTGCCCATACTGCAGTGCAATGGTGCAATTTCTGCCCATTGCAACCTCCGCCTCCCAGGTTCAAGCAATTCTCCTGCCTCAGCCCCCGGAGTAGCTGGGTTTACAGGAATGCACCATCACACCCAGCTAATTTTGTATTTTTAGTAGAGACGGGATTTCTCCATGTTGGTCAGGCAGGTCTCAAACTCCCAAGCTCAGGTGATACACCCGCCTCGGCCTCCCAAAGTGCTGGGATTGCAGGTGTGAGCCACCGTGCCAGGCCTGAGAAGAGGCATTATATTTAAATATAATAGTCTTATTGTATTTTATCAGTTTGTTGATAATGATCCTTTAAATTATGGATATTTGATCAAAAAGAGAGGTCAGATAAGCAATGAGAAAGAGAGAAACTAATTGAATAGAAAGAGTAAGAAAGGAGGCCGGGCACGTTGGCTCACGCCTGTAATCCCAGCACTTTGGGAGGCCAAGGTGGGCAGATCACAAGGTCGAGAGATTGAGACCATCCTGGCCAACATGGTGAAACTCTTTCTCTACTAAAAATACAAAAATTAGCTGGGCATGGTGGCATGCACCTGTAGTCCCAGCTACTCGGGAGGCTGAGGCAGGAGAATCGCTTGAACCCAGGAGGCAGAGGTTGCAGTGAAATGAGATCGCGCCACTGCACTCCAGCCTGGCGACAGAGTGAGACTCCGTCTCAAAACAAAAGAAAAAAGAATTGAACATGTTCCTGGAAACATGTTTTGCTTGATGCAAAGTTCTTACAAAATATTTTGGAAAATTTCTCCTGCCTTAGTCGAGGAGAAGGAAATATCTCAGAGTCATATAAATACTATTCTGAAAGACCTACCTAAAAAATAATTGGCCAGTAGATATCTTAGAAAATTAAGGTATGGTCTAGAACATAAACATAACAATATTTGTTATATATTACAAAGAAAAGACAACGGTGATCAGATTTTATGACAAGAAAGCTTTCTTGGTTGAACTGTTAAACAGAGGCTGTATTATCAATGGCATGCTTACTATGATCTATTTCATTCATGTTATCTAGATGCATAGTTAACGTACAGAGAGATCAATTATCCTGCCAAAAGTCACATAGCTGGGAACTCATAAAACTGGGATTCAAACTCTGGCCATCTGACTTCAGATTCTAAGCTTTTTTTCTTTTTTAAAATCTTCAGCTTTTAACCTCTGTCCTATATTATTTGGGTTTTCCAGCTAGGAAGATTGAAGCCCTTGAATAATTGTGCCCATTTAAGCACCACTTCATAGCAGGTGGGAACTACCCACTCTGAAATTGACAAATGGGAATGGACATAATTGCCTTGAGCATAGAACAAGACCAACAGGCAGATGGCAGAGATCTAGGAGTTTCTGCAGAGTTTTGCCCAGTGGTGGCTGATGACTGGGTAAATACCTAGTTTTTATCTCTAAAGTGTAGCTTTTCTTTGGAATTTGACATTTTGGTGCTTAGCCAACTTGCAGGAGAATCATCAGTCACATAGGTTGAGTAGTGTGGCAGTTTGTTTTAGTAGCTATTTACTAAGTCAACAACCTAGCTGCTTTGTCTTTGAAAATAGGAGTATTTATGCTCATTTATATTTGGGGACATAGCAGGTAGCACCAAGTATTTGTGGAATCATATTGACTGGCATGCCACTTGTGTAGTAGTATTTCTAGTAGAGCTCCCATTGGAATGGAAAGAAACTTAACAGAACACTGGAACCCTAGTGAATAGCATTCACCACGAGACTGAATTCAGTGCAGTATAAGGTGGTTTCCATTTTGTACTGCATCAAAGAGGATTTAATTCCTGAAATGCCAAAAAAACAAAACAAACAAAAAAACTTTATTCTGAAGCCAGGTCATTTACAAGGTACAATTTTATATATACTGCAGTTGCTACTTTTTTATCTTTATATGTCAGGTATTTAGTAAATATATCCATCTCATTCATGAAATGTTTATTATTAGATCCATGGTATACATTTTAAAACTGAGATTCAGGGAGAGGTCACACAATTGGCTTGCACACAGTCATGCAACTTTTAACTGGTATTTGAAACCAGGTTCAATAGTCTCAAAATTCTAAGCTCATTCCACCATACTCTAGGATCTCCTACCAGCCCTTGATTAAAGGTCAAAGGGACAATGTCCCCTGGAGAAGTCCACAGAAATGCTGGCTTTTACAGAAATAATGGAGTTGGGAAGGCCCCAAGTGTACAAGTGGATTACAGTGACATATGAGAGAAGCAAAAACATGAATGAATTCTTTCATAAGATATCTACTCGGGAGAAGCTCTAAATTTCCTCAGAATATGTGAATGACTATCAAAAATACAGAGACAGGACAGGAAGAAAAGTCTTGATGGAACAAGTTGGTAGGAGTCTCTTGAAGAACTTCAGTATCACATTTTTAAGCCAAGAAATGGTTTCCCCTCCTCTAATGGTATGTTACCATTTTGTACCTGTAGTAGGCACTGATATGTGTCTTCATCAATGTGTCTCAAAGATGACATTCTAGATTTTTTTTTTTTTTTTTGTCTGTTACTTTCCATTTTCAGGGAAAAAAAAAAAATCTATTTTAGGATTTCCTTCTCCTCCCCTGCCAGTATAGTTAATATTGCCAGAACAACTTTAGACTTTAGATATTAAGGAACATTGGCTTAATATGACAATTTGATTTTGCTATTAAATTTACATGTAAATGTCTAGGCAAGTTCCCATCTTTTAACATTTACTTAAAATATTTACTTTCACATGTATGCATGGCACTTGGTAGGAATGCATTCAGATGAGTGTTGATTTATTTACTTTATTCTTTAGTACCTAATACTTTCTGTCCTGAAATTAGTTAGAAGGAAGTTATTATATAAGTAATTATTTATCTTGAAGAGTATATTGATAGGTAGGCTGTACCTTGACACCATTTTCTCACCTTCAACGGTGTATGGTAGCTGGATGTTTTGGATGTTTTCAAAATAAACACCTATTTGTAGCTGTGTTTTTAGATTCATCTCTAATGCTGCACTCAGGGGAAAAAATCAGCAGGACTGTATTAACTAGAAAACCACTTTTATGTTGTATTTTGATCCATTTAAACTAAAGCTGATTAGCACTTCTTGAAAAGTGAATCTAAATCCTTGTGCTAATCAAGGAAAATTGAGCCAGGTTGCCGTTACAGAAAGCTGGAGAGAAGAAGGGATGTGATGGCAAGTTCCTTTTTCATTCACCATGCAGCATGTAGCTGGGTGCTATACCCACCCCTTCTCCAACAAACCACTCTCCTAAGTGCTTGTTTAATAAAGCAGCACAGCAGGTGGATATTTAAGTGTTAGTGGGATTCACACAGTTTCATTTCAGTGCAATGGACAGAATAGAAGAGAGTTTGAGGGGCGGGGGGTGTTTTCTAGCACGCTGTTAAGAAAAGTATAGAGACTGTTGCACACTAATGATATACAATGATAATTTGAAGCAGGATGTGTTTGATATGCATTTGCTGTATGTGTTTACTGTAATCAGTGACTGTTTATCCTTGGGTGATATGAAGCCGTCTGTCCACCTTCTACGTTTGGCACTAATGACTGCATCTAAGAAAAAGTTTACTTACCTCCATCACCTCCAAGTGGCTACAGACTTTAACAGCTGGACACCCTGAAGGTAGACTTGACTTGTCACAGATTTCTACTCTTTACCAAGCAATGACACTAAAGGGATATTTGCCAGTTGCTTTCCCCCTTCATTTTTCTTTGGGGGCTTTTGGGAATGGAAGACTGTTCCTTGTTTTCCTGCTGTCTGGGATGGAGTAGCAGATGCCAAGGAATGGGGTGGAGAAAGGAGAGGAAGGTATGATAATATTTAGTTTTCTTCTTTTCATGCTTAAACAGATTGAAGGAATTTTCAGAGCAAAATCTTGTTTCAAGTATATGGCCATTTTTCAATTAAAGTCACTTATTAACCTCTACTTACATAAGCAGAATCTCCTGAGTCTCTTTGAAGACACAAAGAGAAAAGATTTCCTTCCTCCCTCCAACTCTCTCCAAATCCCCAAGTGACACTCATAAGCTGGTTGAGAGGGTGAAAAGCTCACAAATGTGAAAGCAGAAGTCACTTTGCACCTTTCTGGCACGAAAACTTTGAAGTCTTCTTATAGAAGAACTACACTGTGTAATTCAAATCTTTAAAATGTACATTCAAGTCTGACTGCAGTTTACCTGCTAATGCTGTTAGATGGCTGCCTGCTCTAAGCTCCAGCTGATCTGTGGTCTCTGAAAAGACAGCCACACAAAGCTGCTTGCATAGCTCCCTACCCCTCCAAAGGCCTCTCCAGGTGCACTTCGTTGCAAGGATTGCTTTGCTAGTGGACTTTGCTGACATTAGCTCTAGTTTGGGTTTGTCTGTTTGCCGGCTATGAAGGTACCGAGGAATCTTAGAAAGCCAAGAGAGAAAAGAATTATCAACAGATGTGCCTTTAGGAGAGAGACTAAGTGGACTCAAGGATTAGTCCCAGCCTTTTGGAATTGTCTGTGGCTGTTTCATAGCTGTGATGATTTTGATGAGCTTTTATTGGTGCTTTTCCTGGCAGTACCATCCGGGGCAATAAGGATAAGCCTTGTTGGATGGTTCCTGAAATTACTTGGAAATAAGTTGTAATCTCAAGAATTGCAGTGTAGAGGCCAAAGAAGTTTTACAAGAAGTTGACCAGGGGATGATGTCAAACAAATGGAACCTTAAAAGTTGATTTTTTCCTCTTCAAAGGCTGGGTGCCCAGGACTAGTTTTAAATGTTCCAGTACTTAAAAGAAAAATTCAAATCACATAAGTGAACCCTCTTATTTATTGGTGATGTCAGACAAGACTTATACCTCTGGGGTGTGCTAACTGGCTTAGAACCCTTCACTGAATATTGAGTATGCATTAGTATTTGAACATAATTTCTTTCATTTTTTTTTCAACCTTGATATTACATGGGCGTAGGCCTTTCTTTCTCCTAGACAACAAATTCTCTTTGAACAAAAGTGCGATGCCATATCTTTTTTTTTTCTTTTTTTGTTTTCTTTTTTTCTTTTCTTTTCTTTTCTTTTCTTTTTTTTTTTTTTTGAGACAGAGTCTAACTCTGTCACCCAGGCTGGGGTGCAGTGGCATGATCTCGGCTCGCTGTAACCTCTGCCTCCCCAGTTCAAGCGATCCTCCTGCCTCAGCCTCCCGAGGAGCTGGGATTACAGGCGCCCACCACCACGCCTGGCTACTTTTTGTATTTTTAGTAGAGACAGGGTTTCACCATATTGGCCGGTCTGGTCTCGGACTCCTGTCCTCAAGTGATCCACCTGCCTCAGCCTCCCAAAGTGCTGGGATTACGGGTATGAGCCACTGTGCCTGGCCGCCATGTCATATTTTTATACCCAGAATACTGAAAACAGTGATAGGCACCAAGGACTGATGTAGTGTTCCTCCTTTGGAGAAAATGAGTTGACTTAGGGTAACCCTTCAGCTTCATAGTAATGATTTGTGTCCTTGTTCTACCCTGGGGAATTTTACTGAGACTTATTAGGAATTAGTATGGGGATGGGGAGGAGAGGAGCCTTAATCATAGTGTCATTAACAGGCAAGAGGAAATTAAAGTAGGACTGCTAGATACCTCTCAACCAACCAATCAACCATCCTGCCACTTACCATTAAAAGTTAACTAAACAAGCTGGACATGGTGGCTCACACTTGTAATCCCAGCACTTTGGGAGGCCTAGGTGGGCAGATCACCTGAGGTCAGCAGTTCGAGACCAGCCTGGTCAACGTGGTAAAACCCTTTCTCTACCAAAAAATACAAAAAATTAGCTGGGCATGGTTGTGCATGCCTGTAGTCCCAGCTACTCAAGAGGCTGAGGTGGGAGAATTGCTTGAACCTGGGCGGCGGAGGCTGCAGTGAGCTGAGATCACGCCACTGCACTCCAGTCTGGGTGACAGAGTGAGAACCTGTCTAATTAAATAAATTAAATTAACAACAACAAAAGTCTAGCTCACTTGGTTTTGTCTGGTTACAGGTTCCTTTACAAGTGTTACATGGCAGAAAATTCCCAATAGATTGATCACCACTTGACTTTTTCATAGTATTTCCCATCAGAATAATGTTGCAGAAGCTACTCTATCCAGGATAGTCCTGGGGGATCTCTGGCAGAATATAAATATTTCTGCTGTGTGCAGCAGCAATTGTAGCTTAGGAGGCGCAATGGGCGTGGGTTTTGTGGTTTCCTTCTGACTTTTCAGGGTAGCTCATCACTTCGACCACAAAATCACTGCCAACCTTCAGAAGAAGGAAGAAGGATTGGCCAACCTACATTTTCTTTTCTTTTTAGGGACAAACAGTGACTTGAGTTTTTACAGACCAGCCAGCTTAGTTGTGTTTGGAGTTTCCCAATATAGTCTTTGCAGAAATGTGAGTTGGTTTTTACATTGTTACAAACCAATCGTCTGCATTACAATTGGCCTTAGTCCTGGAACCACAGAGGTGGTTTGCTTTACCCGTTGACTCAAATTGCCTAATTTCTGTGTCACTAGGAAGAACCAGCACCTCTCATGAGTTACAAGACAGTGAGCATTGAAATGACTGATGAATGTGGGACAGCCATTTGTTAAAAACCAGGGCTCATTTATTCATTCATTCAACTAGTATTTATGTAGCCCTCCTAAATAAGTCAGGCATTTCTCCAGGAGCTGTGGATACTATAATAAAATAGATTCCTGATCCCAAATATTCTTTTTTTTGAAGTGCTAGATAGTAAGTACATTAGACTTTGTAGGCCTCACCATTTCTATTGCAATCATTAAACGGTGACATTTTTTTCTTTTCGTGCAGTAGTAGCCACAGAAGTACGTGAAACAAGTGCAAGCTGTGTTTTTTTAAAAAAATAAACGATTTATGAAAACAGGCAATGCATGAACAGTAGTTTACCACCTCTAAACTAGACCATAACTTGCCCTTGTTGAGCACACATTCCAGTCACCTGCATTTGATTTCTACTAGGTGACTTTATTGTATAAGGAAGATACGTTCCTAAATACTACGCCTAATCCAAAACAAGAGTAATGCAAAACTGTTCAAAGATGCATAAGGTAAAAAGAAATCTTAAAAAGGTTAAAAGTTTAATAAACCCAACAAACAAAAGAGCTCATAAAAGAGTCAAAACAGGCCGGGTGCAGTGGCTCACATCTGTAATCCCAGCACTTTGGGAAGTGGAGGTGGGTGGATGGCCTGAGGTCCAGAGTTCAAGACCAGCCTGACCAATATGGTAAAACCCCATCTCTACTAAAAATACAAAAATTAGCTGAGTGTGGTGGCATGCACCTGTAGTCCCACCTACTCGGGGAGGCTGAGGCAGGAGAATTGCTTGAACCTGGGAGGCGGAGGTTGCAGTGAACCGAGATTGCACCACTGCACTCCAGCCTGGGTGACAGAGCAACACTCTGTCTCCAAAAAAAAAAAAAAAGTCCAAAAAAGCGATATATATTTTAGAACTTTCTGGTGACTCATTGGTTACCAATTATGGATACATTTTTCTAGATTTTAAACATTCATAAGAAAATAAAATCATCTTTATATTTTGATGAGTTGACCATTCCTTTAATACTATGAAGGCAGTAGGAAAACCTATCATGAACTTCAGAAATCTCCTAACAATTTTAAGAACACTTCATCCCATTATATACAAATTACTGTAAACTCCATAAATAATTGAAAGGAACAAGTTCATAAACCTGGTGAATTCAGAAAATTGGTCATTCAGCACGCTGCCTTTGGTGAATTGACCATTTGTTGATTTGGTAGCTTGGCATGTTGCTTGAAGCAAATCAGTCTAGAACTGGTAAGCAGAGTTCTGCATACATGTTGTAACTTAAAATGCTCTTTGGATGAATGGCTGAATACATGCCTGGGACCAAACTTGCTAGTAGAATGGTATTTATTGTTTAGGTTATAGAGGTTGTCAAAAATTCCCACATGGTAAGGGAATTTCATTCATGATTTTCTTAGAGAATTATTGCTCCTGGGGTTCAAAGGCTAACTCATTATTTTCAGGCTTACTGAAGGTCCAGGTTTACTCACTATTTTCCCCTAATATTTTATTTATAAATTAACATAAATGTTTAAACATGTACAAAAGTTGAAAGACTCATCCAAAGCACACCTTATATGGTGTATGGATTTTGAATCATAAGTGGTAGGCTCTCTGTTTTCAAAGTGGCTGAAATAATACCAACTCAAATCTATTTTAGGACCACATCTTTTTAGGGGTGACCAGAGACTGATCTGAACTATTTCTAGTTCTCTTTTGTGTTTTTTGGGGAAAATGCATAAAATACTCCTTATCTCTGGATTGTGCATGTTCTTGTACTTGCTTGGTCACACTTTGGAAACAAAGGCCAGTGATGCCCATTCCAATTACTAAGGTATGTCTTTCCTGTATTCTAATTTCATTTAATTGTTGCATAACAAAAATTCAAGAGCTTAGTGTCACCATAGCCAGTCTCCTCCCTCCTGCCCATGTAAAGTGCCATATGGATCTCAGGAAAAATTTACTAGCTGCAAAATAAAATATAGAATGTAGTCTTCCACACTGTACTTTCTTGAGTTCCTTTCTTTCTTTCTTTCTTTTTCATGTGGAAAGGAATGATTGAGGGGGAAAATGAATTGTTTGACATCTAACCACAGAAAGAAAAATTAGTTTTCTCTAACTTCTCCAGGCTCTGTTTTTGTTTCACTTTACATCCTGTGTGCTGCTGGTCTGGGGAGAAATTATGACATGAAAGGGAGTCATTTCCCTTCAGAAGATCCACTCACAATTTAATAGTAATCACATGTCTGGGAAAATGGAAGGGTTAGAAATATTTTCAACATCTTTTTTGGTAATCAGCTGCACTCTGATAAATGCTACAACCTATCCATCATTGAGTGTTTTCTTTGCTGTTGCTGCCTGTAGGATGATATATTCTTGAGCTGTTGACCTCTAGCTGTGTTATCTGCTTTGGGCAATGAAATGAGATCTCAAGTCACCTGTGCCACCTAGGAGGAAAAGCTTTAAGATTCCTTTTATGGCTTCACCACTTTCACGGTTCCTTCTGGCATGAAAACAGTAATGTCTCAGAGGCCAGGTGCTCTATAGCATGGGTCTCACTATGAAGATGTGGAGCATAGCCCACAGCCAACCCTCAACGGACGTGTTGTTGAAAGCCATTGAAATGATGGGGTCATTTGTTACTGCAACATAGCCCACTGGCATGACATCCTCATCATTCTGTTGTGCCTGTTTATAGTTCTCAGGTTCTAGAATGGAATCATTGGAAGATTCTAAACCTGGACTTGTGTGATTATGAGAATAAGAAAGGGCATTGAGGCAGTTGCATTTACAGCACTGGATATTCTTATCTGCAGAGGTTGGTTGTTCTAGAAATCCTTCTGCTTCTTTAATGCTCCTCACTTCAGCCCTTTGAGAGATTTTAAGCTGAATCACAAGCAACTTGGCCATCCTTATGCCAGGTCATCTAATTTCTGCAACATGGTTTGTGTGTTTAATGATAAAATAACAGCTCCATGAAGGCAGAGGTTTGTTCTTGATGGTGTATCTCAAGTGCCTGGCACGCAGTAGATGACCACCAAATATGTGGTCGATGCATGTGCTATGTCATTTATTTTCAATGAGTTTTCCCTTTGATTTGATTTTAGTGAAGTGTATACTCAGGATAATCACATTCCTTTTTCTGCCT
This sequence comes from Trachypithecus francoisi, assembly GCF_009764315.1. Taxonomy (NCBI): domain Eukaryota; kingdom Metazoa; phylum Chordata; class Mammalia; order Primates; family Cercopithecidae; genus Trachypithecus; species Trachypithecus francoisi. Next base: position 72,609,991 of record NW_022681472.1, on the reverse strand, counting down.
CTAATAGAAAATCTAACTCTGGATAGTAGGTTGAATATATATTTGTTTATTTATTTAGAGATGCAGTCTCACACTCTGTCATCCAAGCTGGAGTGAAATGGCGTGATCTCTATTCACTATAAACTCCACCTCCCGGGCTCAAGTGATTCTCTTGCATCAGCCTGCCTAGTAGTTGAGACTACAGGCGCCCACCACCATGCCTGGTTAATTTTTGTACTTTTAGTAGAGATGGGGGTTTCACCATGTTGGCCAGGCTGGTCTCGAACTCCTGCCCTCAAGCGATCCGCCCACCTCGGCCTCCTGAAGTGCTGAGATTATAGGTTTGAGCCACCACACCCAACCAAATATTTATTTCTCTAAATAAATTGACACCACAAGTTAAATCGCCAAGGGGCATAGCCTCAGTTTATTATAACCAAAGTGTCATCAATTACTTGAAATATTGTCTTTGCATCATTTTAGGGAGAAAAAAACATTAAAACTTGTTGTTTAACAGAAAAAGTTGATTGTATACTAGTACTTTCCTAAAATTCGAGATTCTGCTTGACTTTTGAATTGGGTCAGAAAGGAAACGTATACCACCATATTGTACTCATGGCCTCTCTGAGCCATGACACTGATTTGAGCGGGAGGGGCTGCTATATTTCCATAGACTTAGCCCATTCACTCATTTCCTCTGCTTTGTCATCATTAGGTTGGATTTAAGTAGCATTACTGTAAAATTTCCCACTGAGAAATTTCAACATGAAGTGGTTTTCTGATCTCTTTAAAATAAAATGGTTAAAAATAGACCTTGTGGGAACAGTTTTCCACTTCAAGAACAAAATCCTGCAAAAATGTTTTAATGCAGATTTGGGACCTAATTATTTTTTCTCACCTCAGCTTGGCTGTAGTTGTGCTACAGTGGAGACAACAAGTCTCAGTGTTACAGAATCTGGCCAACAAGTGCCCTCCACTCCCTGTGAAGGTTTCCTATTGGGTTGGCCATTGCTTACTTCCCTTCTCCTCCCTGGAGCTTTTTTTGGGGTGGTGACTCCAACTATGAAGAGCCCACATCTGGTTCCTCATTAATTTGGCGACCTTCTCTTATGAGGCTAGGGAAGGCCTGACCATTTCAGTTGCACCGGCCTCCGGGTTTCGCAAACATTCAAGTCTGCGCTGGGTAAAGGTGAACTGACTAAAAGGACAGCAGCGTGCAAAAGATACTCTGTCATTGACATCCAGAGTCTTCAAGGTACTCAGTCATTAGGGCTGGTTTAATCACGCCTCTGTGACATGAGCAGAGCCTCAGTGAGCTTTGAGGCACATCCAGGGGTTCTCTATTAGAAAAGTGGGTTCCTGGCTGGCCATATCTTTTTTTATTTTAATGTCATCCTTTTTCCCACAGCCTGGGAGCTGAAATGTCTACGAATGCTTAGTTGTGACATTCCTTTACAATTTTGTTGTTGTTTACTGTTGTAATTCTAATACCTTAGAAAAATGCCTCCGAGTTAATATGTGCTCCGTAAATATTTGTGGAAGAATGAATGGTAAACAAATGAATCTCCAATCACTAGTGACTAGCAATTGTTTAATTTTGTGTCAGTCTTCAGTACTTTCCTGCCTGATAGGTACCTTATCGGGAAAAAAGACTCAGAGAGAAAACACAAAATGTTAAGATCTTTTACAAATAGATGCTATGCCATGCCCCACATCTCCCATTTATTATTACTATTATTGTTGTTGCTGTTGTTGTTGTTATTTACTTTATCCTATGTCCTTAATTCTAGCAGGTAGAAAATTCTTTTTTAAAAATAGCAAATAACCCAAATTCTATTTTATCGACAAGGAATGGAATGCGTTTCTTAAAATTCCCATTGGACCACATATGTGGAACATTTTTAAAAAGCAGTTTTATAAGCATCCATCCTTACTCTCTGAGTCTTCAGTCTAGTATGTTTTAAAATAAATTTGGGTGTTTCTGAAATATATTGCTCTGTGTTTCTGCCTTTTCTGTTGCAAAGTTCTCAAATATGGTGTGTTCTTTTGCATTCTCCCTTTTGACACAAGTACTCCTTGTTCCTCTTAAGTCCTGTCGTTTAAAATTCATTTCAAGTGTCTTTTCCTCTGGATACATTCCTCGTGAGTTAGATGTTTCTCTGTCCCAGTATACCCTGATACACTCTGAATACACTTCCACATAGAGTATTTATCAGCCTTTATTGTTGCTGTTTGATTAATGGTTAGACTATTAGATTCTCAGTGCCCCTAGGCCAAGACCTAAATATTATTTATCTCTACACAGTGGGCATCTCTTATAGTTTCTGGCACCAATAGGTGCTCAGAATATTTGTTGCATGAATTCATTTGTGTTCTTTCGTTTCTAAAGAAAGCTTCAGTTCAGCTTTCAGTCTTCAGCATTTCTCTTTTCACTAGCCAGTTGCCCTCTTTCCTGCCTGGAAGGTTTGAATGTAGAACTTGGTTCTACCCACTGCAGTAAGCACCCACAGTCACTGCCCACTGCTTGCATGGGGAAAAGGGCCCCATGGGCATCTGCTGATCTGGTAACCCGGAATCTTGGGTCCCGATCTGTGTTTTTTCAGCTTTTCTTTGTATTCTTCTCTTTCCTTTTTTTCTCCTTCCCTCAACTCCTCTCCCCCAAAGATGGTACTTGGCAACTGATAATTTTTGCTTACTTAGAAACTTGAATATCATGGAAATCTAGCAAATAAAAATTGACCCTGAAAAGTCTCTAGAATACATTGGGAGGATAGCCTAAAACAGTTTTGCATGTGGAATTAGCAACTGGGGGCTCTGAAATTACACCTGTTATTTTAGAAACAAGAGGCTAGAAGGGGCAAATGCTAAGACTTCTTTGCCATCCCCTACTTATTTATTTATTTATTTATTTAGAGATGTAGTCTCACTCTGTCACCCCGGCTGTAGTGCAGTGGTGCGATCTCAGCTCACTGCAACCTCCACCTCCCAGGTTCAAGCAATTCTCCTGCCTCGGCCTCCCGAGTAACTGGGATTACAAGGGCACGCCACCATGCCTGGCTAATTTTTTTTTTGATATTTTTAGTAGAGATGGGGTTTCACCATGTTGGCTAGGCTGGTCTCGTACTCCTGACCTCAGCCCCTCAAAGTGCTGGGATTACAGGCATGAGCCAATGCTCCCAGTCCCATCGCCTACCTTGAAATGATCATCTTAGGCAGGTGATTTCCAGCCTTCATATCAACTCACAGAGAAGAGTACCAATATTTCTATTGCCACTGTTTTTTAACATCTCATTCATAGAAAACCTGACCAACATAGCAATATTTTGCTCCTTCAAGCTGCAGTTTAAATCTTTTATTTTTGCACCTTATATATGTAGAAAGGGGACTATCTAGCTAACACAACTGTCAAAACCGCTAATGGACAGTTAGGAAGAAGGAATTCAGGAAATGAAACAGTGCTGAAAACTGGGCAGTGTTTAAGATGCAGTCACCTGTATCTGTGCTTTGACACTAAAGAAGATGGAAAAGGAATATATTTACTAGTTTCTTCTGTCGTTGGTATTGGAATCCATTTGGATGAAAGACTTTCTGAAGCTCATATTGTCAGTAGTATGCTGCCTAGATTTTTATGGGCATATGAGTAACAGAGTAGATCAATTGAGGGGACTATATGATAGCTCATCTATCAAATTACCCGGGATAAATGAGGGAAAAGAGGAAGGATTGTTCTTTTTTTTTTTTTTTTTCAGGCAGAGTCTCACTCTGTTGCCCAGGCTAGAGTGCAGTGGCGCAATCTCATCTCACTGCAACCTCCACCTGCCAGGTTCAACTGATTCTTCTGCCTCAGCCTCCCAAGTAGCTGGGATTACAGGCATGTGCTAACACACCCAGCTAATTTTTGTATTTTTAGTGGAGACTGGGTTTTACCATGTTGGCCAGGCTGGTCTCGAACTCCTGACCTCAGGTGATCTGCCTGCCTCAGCCTCCCCGAAGTGCTGGGATTATAGCCACCATATCCAGCCAGGATTGTTCCTTTTTAAAAAATATAATGGAAAAAACACTAAAGATCTAAATTGTCATGCAACTTGACAATATATATTCATAATTATGCGTTATGACATAATCTACCAAAGCCTTTTTGTACCCCCCTGTTCATTTCTATGTTAAAAAGAAATGACTATTTAAAATTAGGAATTTCTCATTGTTAGAATGAATTAGACTGGCTCATTATACTCAAATTTACTCACCAGCTGCTTTGCACCTAAACTAATGCTGAGGCTAACAAGAGTGAAAAGGATTAAAGGATGTTAGTCAAAGGAGATACCTAAGAAATTCTCCTGGGCCGCTTTGTAGCATATTTACCACATTACTTGTCTTTTCCAATGGATGAAGATAGCCATATGTTATGTTTGGGTGGCATTTCAAACAAACAAACCAAAAATACCAAATAAATCGTGGTTGAGTGTTGATAAACTCGTTTTTTATATGAATGTTGAAAATCACCCCAATCCTATTGGGATACATATCTTCAGATGCCACTTCCAACTCTCTCCTTAAAAGTGAGACTGGATGCAGTGACTCATGCCTGTAATCCCAACACTTTGGGAGTCCAAGGCAGGCAGATCATGTAAGGCCAGGATTTCAAGACCAGCTTGGCCAACGTGGCGAAAGTCTGTCTCTACTAAACATACAAAAATTAGCCAGGCGTGGTGGTGGGCGCCTGTAATCCTAGCTACTCAGGAGGCTGAGGCACAAGAGTCACTTGAACCCGGGAGGCAGAGGTTGTAGTCAACTGAGATCACATTACTGCACTCTGGCCTGGTTGACAAAGCGATACCCTGTCTCAAAAAAAAAAAAGAGGACAATGTTGGTCTTAACCATACGTGCGCATTTTCTCCATTTTCTTAATGCCTCTCAACTTCATGGGAAATTGTAGTTTTGTTGTCAGAAAGAAGTTTGCATGTATAGATTACCCTTTTAGGCAACTATTATGAATTGACCAATCCAAGTTTTAACTGTAAGAACTCAGTCTATTTGGGCTGCTAGTGAACAATAGAAATTTACTTTTCACAGTTGTGGAGACTCGGAGTCCGAGATCAGGGTGCTAACATGGTCAGCTTCTGGTGAGGGCCCTCTCTCAGGTTGCAAACTGTGGGCTTGTCATCGTATCTCATGTGGCTAAGATGGTGAGAAATTGTTCTGCAGTTTCTTTTATAAAAAAGATTTCCACCCTCTTGACCTAATCACTTCCCAAAAGCTCCACATCATCATCCCATCACTCTTTGGGTTAGAATTTCAACATATGAAATTTGTAGGAGACACACATTCAGACCATAGTAAATACTAACACACTTTCTCTTTAACTTCTCCCTAACCCTTGAAGAAAATTAGAATATATTTATTATGTAAAATCCCATCTTGGCTTCCTCAGCCCTAAACTGAACATGCATTTCTTTATTTTCTTTCTTTCTTTCTTTCTTTCTTTTCTTTCTTTCTTTCTTTCTTTCTTTCTTTCTTCTTTCTTCTTTCTTTCTTTCTTCTTTCTTTCTTTCTTTCTTTCTTTCTTTCCTTCCTTCCTTCTTTTTTCTTCTCTGCTTCAGTATTTGATTTATATGTGTTGGAGATCTTTGAAATTGATCGAATAGTAGAAAAATTCACATGATAGAAATAAGATACCAAAACACTTTGTATAATATTGCCATTTCTTTTCCATTTTGTGAATAATAAAAATAATAATTTGTCTTTTGAATAAAAGATAAACAACAAAATCAGCTTTGCTTTAATGCTGCACAATTAGCAGCTATCCACAATGTTATCAGAAACATATTAAAATCCACATTCTGTATTTTTAGGTAACAACACACTGTGCATTGAGATACTCTTCATTTTGTAAATTAGGTAATCCCCCTAACATTCGATAGTGTTATTCTCAGTTCTTATCTGTAGCTCTACAGTCATTGAGCTGGATAAAGTATTGGAATGTAGCAATTAAGAACATCCTTTTTCTTTTAATCCACAAGTTCAGTAAATTACAACTTGATTGTCTGAGTAAACAATGTTACCTGCTGTGGCTGCTTTCTTAAAGAACAGAGTTCTGCATGCAAATTAATAATAGCAGTTAGTAATTCCCAGTATGATAGAGCATACTCTTCCCATAACTTAAACTTCCCTTCATCCACCCTAGGAAAACAGACTAAGTGAAATACATATCATCCTCTTATTTTTTCTTTCCCTCCCTCCCTTTCTTCCTTTTCCTTCTTTTCTTTCTTTCTTTTGAAACAGGGTCTCACTCTGTTGCCCAGGCTGCAGTGTAGTGGTGTGATATAGCTCACTGTAGCCTCTATCTACTGAGTCCAAGAGATCCTTCCACCCCAACCTCCCAAGTAGCTGGGACTACAAGTACACACCACCCCATGCAGCTAATTATTATTTTTTATTTTTAGCAGAGACAAGGTCTCGCTGTGTTGCCTAGGCTGGTCTCAAACTTCTGGACTCCAGTGATCCTCTTGCCTTAGCCTCCCACAGTGTTAGGATTACAGCCATGAGCCACTGAGCTGGCTTATTTTTTCTCGAATTCCTCGGCCATAGGCAACTGTGCCCACCCCAGCCCTACCTTAGGGGATACTGTGAAGCAGTTTTAGAAGACAAGACTCAGAGTGCCTGATGACCCCTCCGTCTCACCAATGCCTTTAGCGGTCCTTACCAAAGCACACACTACCTAACCTGACAGTGGTAACTCATTTTCTCAGTAGCGGATAGAAGTGCTTGGGGACCAGAGCCCACCTAGCTGTTCTTGCATTGGGGTAACTTGTGGTATTTCAGTGAGGTCCCACTCTTGTGTACTGTATGTGGTTCAGTGTCACATAATGTAACACCCAAGAAAATCTGCCTTGCATATATTAGAATATATTTGCAAATTAATTGGTTAATTAGATTTTAGATATCTCTAGGGGACTGAGCTGAAACAGATGTGTGCAAAAGCCCCTCAGAGGTGAGGATAAAGGCTTCTTACAGGCTTTCTGAAGGAAGAGTTCTATCATTTGATCCTATTGTTGGTGCCAGAGTATTCCAATATATGCATTTATGTCGAAAGCAGTAGAACTGCATTTTTGCCTTGAAGTTGTTATAGGAATGTACTCAGAAGGTTCCATCCTCTCAAAATAATTGTACTGTAAAATAATCAAAGCACTATTAGGATGGATTTTTTTCTTGATTATATCAGAAAACCTTATGAGAATACAGCTAAAACTAAAGAGGAGCAGATTAGGGAATGCTTTTAAATACTTGTGTAAGATGCAGGCAATGCATATGAAAATTCTATACAACAGCCAAAGCTTGTGCTCAGGAGTTGGAGATGAGCCCTGGTTACTTTTGTTTTCCAGTTACATCGGCTAGAGATTTGCTCTTTTAATCTTTTTTTCTCTATTGCTTTACCCTTCTGCAGAATGGAAACTCGGTTGGTATTCCCCTGAATGTTGTTTATAATACTAAGATGATTTTTTAAATTGGATCATTAAAATTTTTTTTTTTATTCATTCAATCTTTTTTTGTGTGTGTGTGTGTGACAAAACATTTACAGTATACACACTGAGGCCTAATGTGGATACAGGACACCAAGTAGAGTGATACTGTCCCTGCTTTCAACAGGCTCTCAATCCCTTTATGCTTTGCGGAATGGTAAAGTTCATCTGTATTTTCTAACACTTGGAGTAGGAAGAGGCCTCCTACTCTGGAGCAAGTTGCATGACAGTAAAATAAATGTGGATGGAGCTAAGGACTGATTATGGATGAACCATGTGTCCACAGTTCACTCTAGGGTAAATAGTACAGACTGATGGACCACTTGCTAGAATTTGGAAACAAATGGTGCACCCAAGATAAACATCAGACCCGAAGATCAACATCAGACCCCTCCTTGCTCCTTCTACTTAACGCCCGTTGATACACTGATTTTTGGCTCTCAGAGGATCACCTTGGTATCCCCTGTGCCTAGGAAAGTCCCTAGCAAATAACACACTGGCAGCAAATATTAAATGTCAGCACATGCTCAGAGGTAACAATTTTCAGATGTTTGAATAAGAGAGACTTACACCCTGGCAATCACAGAGCAAAGTTACTGGTGGGAGATGTGTTTTAATGCCACTGAACATCCACTTTTTCCATGAGATTTGAGAGATGTGTCATTATCACATTTAATTCCTTCAGTTTTAGTTTTGTTTATGTGTTAAGAGAAATGAGCCATTGCGGAAATAATTGCTGAATAGTTTGATCATCTTTAGATGAAGTTTTTAAATTTTCCTAATTTTTTTTTAAAGTAAGGAGCAAAGCCTTAAAAGTACAGAAACAACATTTTCATTTGAAATCAGTAGTGCTTCAAGGTTGGGGGACATTGTTTCTTGCAATAGGGGTAGCAACATCACCTCATTTTTTTCTTCCTTTGTCTCTCATAGTAAAATGAGTATTTTTCTGAATCTTACAAAGTAATTCATGATCCAAAGGACTATTAGGTTTGATTTTTTGGAACTACATTATTAAAAGTACTACTCACCTGACATTACCTTATTTCAGAGAGATATATATGTGTGAGTGTGTGTGTGTGTGTGTGTGTGTGTGTGTGTAAATATAAATATGAGGGAAAATGAATGTTTATGGCTAAAGAATTTGAGCTCCATCCTTCCTTTTCAAATAGAATCTATTAAAATTTAGCTTAGTTAAATGGGATTATTTAAAAATCAGGAATAGCATTTATATGCTAGTGGTTATTGTGTTTGACATTAAGATGTAGATAGTATAAAGTGATATGTTACATTGAGAATGAGCTTTGTTCCTGCTACATCATCCTTCAGTAAAAGCTAGTATTGCCAGAAAAAGAAGGAAATTTACTAAGTGTGTTTTATTTGAATTTCCAGGCATAGTTTAGGACAAGGAGGTGGATACTTTGGAGGATTTAAAAAACTTCTGGTAATTGACTTCATCATGCACTCGAGACCAGAACATTCCTGTGCATCCTGGAGTCAGAGAGTTGACCTGTCTGCCAGCCCCTTAGCCAGCTCTGAGTTGGAGCTGAGCTTACAGTTTGTCCTTCCAATCCTCCGCGCCAAAGAAACAAATCACTATTTATGGGCAAGATCAAGCTTCACCACCTATTGGAATTTCTGTTCCAGTGTTAGAGATTGGCACATTGGTTTTCTTTCATTAATGGCACATTGGTTTTCTTTCATTAAATTCTTCCTCATTGTGAATATGGAGGCAGGCTTGGGCAGGCTCATTGGGGTTCACAGAGCAAACTGGAGGACGTGGGTCTGGAGAGAAGCCTCATCTGCTAAAGTGGGGCAGACACTGGGTGGGGGCCTGTGGGTGCTGGCGGGAAGTCCAGCCCGCCAGGCAGAACACACGCAGCAGGGAACATAGAGTTGTGCAAAAAGTGAGACTTTTGGCAAGCCCTTGGCTCTGGGGAGGTCCTGGAGGCCCCAGGCCAGGTGAGTGGAGGAAGTCCAGGAGGCAACCTGTTGAGGACTGGCTACTCCACGTCAGCATTAATGTGGCCTGGCAGTGGGTATCAGGCCCTGCTCTCTGGGCTGGAATTTTGGCAGGACTTCAACATTTGTTCCATAACATGTTTTCATCGTAACATACCCCTTGGTAGTGAGGATGTGTGGAAGAATGTAGATAGCCTCTTCCTGCCTCTACTGCAGATACTGCCGGTGCTGACTTGTCTCATGCCTCTAATCCCAGCACTTTGGGAGGCCGAGGTGAGAGGATTGCTTGAGCCCAGGAGCTCAAGACCATCCTGGGCAACATAGTGGGACCTCGTACAAAAAATTAAAAAGTAGCCAGGCATGGTGGCATGTACTGCAGTCCCAGCTACTCAGGAGGCTGAGGTAGGAGGATTTCTTGAGCCTGGTAGGTTGAGGCTGTGGTAAGCTATGATTGTGCCACTGCACTCCGGCTTGGGTGACAGAATGAGACCTTGTCTCAAAAAAAAAAAAATTAAAATTAAAAAAAGAAGCTGACCAGCCATATTGGCTTCAATGATTCCCACACCATTCCTGAAAAACTGTGGCCTGGGAAATATGATGATGTGCTTGGGGCTTATACTTAGATCACATGCTGCCCCCTAGGAGTGGTGATCAGTCCCACCTAAGCCAAAGGAACTGAGTGGCTCCCCATAGGGGAATGGGTGAGAGAAAGGAGGATAGCAATGACCTAAGGTAGGAAGCCACAGGGATACCACATACAGAGGGTTGCAGCTGAAATCGCCTTAGCCTCTCTTGATGAGGTTGTTTACCCCGCTGTAGGGATTTACTTGGAGAAAAGAATGAATGAACATGCTGGTGGCTGGTGGTGATCCCTGGAGCCGAGTTCCTGAGCCTGGAATATAAAGTAAGGACTTGGTATCTGGAACAAGGGAAACTCCAGCTGTAAGAAGCTGAGACAAATAATTAAAAGGGCTTATGGCATTAGTCATGTGCTGAAGGCCTCAATATTGAGCCCAAGTTTCTCATGGCTTCTCTGTTAGAAGTAAGCTGGTTTCTAGAACTGGGGGTTGAATTAAACTTATGGATGAGGCGGTCATGCAAGCTCATATGATGAAACACATACATGGTGGTGTTCATACACATTGACTATTACCAGATTGGCTGGTCGATAGGTATGCTTATGTTCAGAAAAACAGCCTCCGAACTGCAAAAGAGCTTTTTAAGGAATAAAAGCAAGGAACGGAGAGGGTGGAGACAAAAAGATATTTAGAAGTGGGTAGATCTGAAGGAGTCACAGTCTCTTTGAAAATTGGTAGGAGGTTATCAAGGCTTTCATCTCCAAGTTTCCAATCCAGCCAGGTTGTTGATGACTAAACATCATTTTCTGTGACCATTTGCTGTTTGGTGGAGTGTTTGGAATGAGCTAGTTAATCCCAGTCCAATTCATAATGGGCTGGTAGCCAGTTCACACAAACCACCTTGAAAATCCACACTAATTGGTTTGTCTCCATGGAATAGCCAAAAATGGAATTGCCCATGGATGGACATTTTCTTCTACCCACCCCGTTCTTTCATCTCTCCTCTCCCCACTCCTACCACTACCTCTAGCAAGAGTGATTTTGCATTTAAATAGCATCCTTTTCCCACTCATTTTCCTGGGCTATAAATTTCCTCAAGCTTTTTTTTTTTTTTTTTTCCCCTAAGATGGAGTCTCGCTCTGTCACCCAGGCTGGAGTGCAGTGGTGCAATCTTGGCTCACTGCAACCTCTGCCTCCCGGGCTCAAGCAATTCTCTTGCCTCACCTCCTGAGTAGCTGGGACTACAGGTACGCACAACCATGTCCAGCTAATTTTTGTATTTTTAGTAGAGACGAGGTTTCACTATGTTGGCCAGGCTGGTCTTGAACTCCTGAACTCATGATCCACCCACCTCGGCCTCCCAAAGTGCTGGGATTACAGGTGTGAGCCACTGCACGCAGCCTCCTCAAGCTTTCTTTTTAAAAGAAGGAGTGGCTTAGAGGCAAGGAAAGTAAACTGAATGTCCTTGAGACATTTTCAGAGTCACTGATGTTTTTAGAGTTGGTCTTATGGCCAAGAGTAGCAAGAAAGAAAGGTATCTGTGAACAGAACAAAATGCACTTCATTTTTTTTGTTGTTGTTGGAAGGCCAGGGAAGCAAATTCCTAGACAAAGATTCATACAACTTGAAAATAGTTTCAGACAGATCTACTGACACACAAAAACTTCTAACAGCTCACAGAATTGTCGCCAAGAATGGCTAATGATGCACTACTGGGAGATACCCAACAATGGATAAAATTCTAGGTTTCTGTAACTTTGATAGCTGGTTCCTGCATAAATCATGACACTTTACACCTGTACAGTCAGTTCTGTGTCATCCCCACTGTCCCTACACTTGGTTAATTCTCTGGGCATTTCTAAGGGCAAGTGGGATTGATAGCATTTGCTCCATTTTATAAACAACCTGTTCAGTCAACTGCCTGGGCAGCCAGTAGCTCATTACAGCACGTTTGGGTTGCGGAGCTGGTTAGAGTCCTGCCTGTGTTCTTTACCAGCTGTGGCACCTTGGTCAGCCGCTTAACTTCTCTGTGCCTCAGTTTTTATCAGTTATCTCTGAGATGAAGTCTCTGATTAATTGAAAATTATATTTTGAATTAAAAATATTTTTAGTATTTTTCAGATTTTAATAGTTTAACTTTTTGTTTGTTTGTTTGAGACTGAGTCTCACTCTGTCGCCCAGGCTGGAGTGCAGTGCTGCAGTCTCAGCTCACTGCAACCTCCACCTCCCAGGTTCAAGCGATTCTCCTGCCTCAGTCTCCCAAGTAGCTGGGATCACAGGCACGTGCCACCGTGCCCGGCTAATTTTTGTAGTTTTAGTGGAGATGGGGTTTCACCATGTTGGCCAGGCTGGTCTCAAACTCCTGACCTCAAGTGATCTACCCACCTTGACCTCCCAAAGTACTGAGATTACAAGCGTGAGCCACCACTCCTGGCCTAACTTCTCATATGTTGAGAATTTACGTAAGAAAGACAAGCCTCCACGAAATGATAAGCTCTAATACCCTCTTCTTTTATTAATGTGATATTGCTCACCCCCTTCTCCCTTCAACTGATGGTAAATTAAGGCAATATAACTCAGTGTAAATATTTGTCAACCCTAGATGCAATTCTAGACATTCAGTGGGTGAAGACACCTGTTTATTTACACGATTTATACGATTAGTGCCGTCATCTTCAGACAGGATGAATATTGTAATACAAGCAAGTTATGCTACGAGTCTTGACAATCAGAAATAATCTTATCTATAACTACATTTGTCTGTAGAATGAGGAAGATAGGGAACAATGTGTGTGAAATTCTCCAGCCCCTGCAGGTTACAAGAAGGATGAAGGAAATAAAGCTCTCAGTAAGTATAAGACAAAAGGAAGTCATTTCTAAGTAAGCCCACTGGATGTTTTTCTCGCTCTATAATCACAAAGTCTAGATACCACTGAATGGAAGATGATCTCATAGGCCCCTCTTTACCACTGGTTAAAAGTAAGGGAGACCAACCTGGGCAACATAGTGATACCTCATCTCTTCAAAAAACCTTAAAAAAATTAGCCAGGTTTGGTGGTATACACCTGTAGTCCCAGCTACTCTGGAGGGTGAGGTGTGAGGATTGCTTGAGCCTGAGAGATCAAGGTTGCAGTGAGCCATAATTGCACCACTGCACGCCAGCCTGAGCGACAAAGCAAGACCCTGTCTCAGAAAAGTAAAGGAGGTTTTATTTGGGTCTTCTGGCCTCTGTGAAAAGTCTAGTAAGTGGGAAGTGAAATTTACAGAGGATTCAAGCAAAATCAGTAAGTGTTTGTTGGAGTCAGTCAGCTCATCTCAAACACTGCTGGCTCTGAGATGTTCATTTGGGCTTCTGTCATGGTAATTAATTTTTGATGCAGATAAAGGAATACTAGTGTTATGAACTATATTTAAAAAAAAAAAAAACAGCTTCTACTGTTTTGAACAATCTGTGTATCTTTGGAGAAGAAGAAGGAAGTAGGGATTATCTAGACCAGGCTTGTCCATCCCACAGCCCTTGTGCCACATGCAGCCCAGGACAATTTTGAATGTGGCCCAACACAAATTCACAACTTTCCTGAAGCATTATGAGATTTTTTTTTTTTTTTTTTTTTTTTGAGGCAGAGTCTCGCTCTGTCACCCTGGCTGGAGTGCAGTGGCACAATCTCGACTCAGTGCAAACTCCACCTCCTGGGTTCATGCCATTCTCCTGCCTCAGCCTCCCGAGTAGCTGGGACTACAGGCGCCCGCCACCATGCCTGGCTAATTTTTTTTGTATTTTTAGTAGAGATGGGATTTCACCATGTTAGCCAGGATGGTCTTGATCTCCTGACCTTGTGATCCACCCGCCTCAGCCTCCCAAAGTGTTGGGATTACAGGTGTGAGCCACTGGGCCCGGCAGCAATTTTTTTTTTTAAAGATCATCAGCTATCGTTAGTGTTAGTGTATTTTATGTGTGGCCCAAGATAATCCTTCTTCTTCCATTCTGGCCAAGGGAAGCCAAAAGATTGGATACCCTGGTCTAGACTGTCCCAATAAAAGGCATGCAAAACTTAGTGACAGTGCTTTGTGTGTAAATCACTGGATAAGGTCAAGGATACTTTTAATTTAGGGAGAAAGAAAAGTGTGTAAACCTGTTCCTTAGTCTGGGCAAGAATTAAGTCTTTTTAAAAATTTTTCCAATTTTTGTGTTTTTGTTGTTGATTTGCAATAGGCGCTTTAAAAATTTTTCTTAACATCTTTTTGCTGGTACCTATTTCTCAGCATTGCTCCTCTTCCTTTTGAGAGGACAGAATAGGTATAGAATTGTCTTGCTAATATGTCAGTGCAGGAAAATTCCATACAACCTGTTGCCTATGGAAGAGGTTGGAATGAATTGTAGCAAGTGATGGGTAAACTGGTAGCAGAAACCTTTTCTGCAACATGTAAACAACTTCATCCTTTTGAAAATTGGGTCCAGGTAGTAAAAGCTGGCAGTGATTTATGCTGACCGGGCTTAGGGCTCCTCATATGCATATATAAAATACCGCTGGGCTCTGCGGGGCTTCTTAAAGAACTACGTTAGCTCTACTCCTTCCACCTTCTTCCTCAGCCTGCGTTGCTGACATATCTGAAGTGCCCGCGAGAGGAAGGAGCCGGATGTGGAGCCATCTGGAGCCGGGCAGGGTAAGCACAGGGCAAGCATCTGCTGGAAACTTTGCAGAGATATCTAGTGCGCTGATTTACTGTCCTTTGGGGAGTCCATATACAGAACCCAGACTCATGAGGAAACCGGCGTCTGGCAAAGGTGGGGGCACACAATTGTGCTTGATTATCAGGACATATGATAAGTCTGTCTAGTCGTGTACTCTGTGCCAAATTGTAGATTTCTTATTTGGCCCGCATCAGCCATCTGCCAGCAAAACCAAAGCAATACAAAAGTGTCACAACAACAAACAACCAAAATGCAAAAAAAAAAAAAAAAAAAAAAAACCCTAGACTTAACATAGTGATATCAAAATATACAGAGTCACTTTGAAATAAAACAGTGCTTCTAAGAATATAGAAGTTAAGAGCATGCACTTCGGAGTCAGACCACTATGGTTCGAATCTGGGCTCTAGTGCATAGTAGCTGTATGTCTGGGGGCAAGTCACTTAACCTCTCTGTGTACTTGTTTTCTCCTCTGTAAAAAGAGGATGATACTAATAGTACTTGCCTTTTAGAGTTATTGTGAGAAATAAGTGAAGGCTGTATATGTAAAAAGTTTAAAATAGCATCTAGAAAAGTAAGCACCATATAATTTTGTGTTTGTGTTTTCTGTGGAGTACATGAGTATGCATCAAAGCTAACAATGCCCACTGCCCTGTCAGTCAAATACCTTTGACCATATCACTTCCTTTCCTTCCTCTGCCAACACCTCCACCACTCCCACCTGGACTGGCTTAGTTTCCATTGTTCCTTGAGTGTGTCCAGAATGTTGCAACTTGGGGCCCTGCATACATGCTTTCCATTTCCCAAATTATTCTTCCCACAGCCCCCTTTAGGGCGCTGGCTTCTCTTCTGTCCTCAGCCCTCAGTTTCAATGTCACTTCTTCAGAGAGGGCATTTCTGAGCACCCCATCTTCACTGAGATGCCACCGTCTACCCGTAAGCATTTTCACACCCACCTGTTGAGTTCCCTGTCACGATTTGTAGCCACAGATGACTTGCATTTGCAAGCCACAGCCTCCACGGACCACATCCCATTCCCGTCTGATTCCCCACTGTAGATCTAGCATCCAATTCCAGCAGTGCCTGGATAGAGTGCGCACTCAGTAAACATTGGTCCACAGTAAGAATGAGTGACTCACTGACTACTGAAGGAGGTGCTTTTATAGAGTGGATTCAATATATTTCTCCCTTCTGAGGTGGTCAACCCTGATCCCTCCTAATCCCACCAGTCTCCACCCCTTTTATTTACATTGTCGTAGGAATGAAAGAGAAGCTAAGGAAATAATCAAATACCTCTTTTAGAGATGAGGTGCAGCCTCACCTTCCGCATTTGGGTATCTCTTTAACTCTTTGGTAGGGGGCTGTAGAGGAGGAAGCAGGGCCTATTCTTTCCCAACTGGCTGGTTCAGTGAGGACGTTTGCCATGTGGATGTGCCCCATCTACTGGTTGAATTGCATGGTTGCATTCTTAATGATTGTAATGCCCTGTGCAATTAACACTGTCCATTCAGACTCATGAACAGCAGCTGAGACTGTGCTAGAGTTTGTATCATACTTTATTATCCTACTGGCAACAAAATTAACCATAAAGTGTGATTTGTTTACAGAGCGCATGATTGAACATCTCTAGTGTCTAAATTTTCATCGGTATTGTACAAATTCTGTTGTCTGGGTTTTGAAAGTTTGAAGCTGTAAAGTTTCACACTAATGTCCGTGGCTTGAAATTTATAGTTTAACATCAGTTTTCACCATTTGGTTTGTCTGCTGTGTACATTATGTTCACCAGATTTGCATCATTTAGGGATTACCTTCTCTGCAAGATGTCTCAGAGATGTGAGCACCACAACCATTTTTTGGTCTTCTCTTAAGGATCTGGGTTTTTAAGACAAAAACTTCAAGGCTGGCTGCAGTGGCTCACATCTCTAATCCCAGCACTTTGGGAGGCTGAGGTGGGTGGATCACTTAAGGTCAGGAGTTCGAGGCCAGCCTGACCAGCATGGTGAAACCCTGTCTCTACTAAAAAGTACAAAAAGTAGCCGGGTGTGGTGGCATGTATCTGTAATCCCAGCTACTCAGGAGGCTGGGGCACAAGAAAAACCTGAACCTGGGAGGCAGAGGTTGCAGTGAGCCAAGATCGTGCCACTGCCCTCCAGCCTGGGTGACAGAGCAAGACTCTGTCTCAAAAAAAAAGAAAAAAAGAAACTTTAGGGAGCAAATGGCATTTCCATGCTCTCCTTTCATACATACCCCCTAAAATTGGGACTTAAAATTGCCTATAAGGCTCAATAAGTAAATTAGAGAAGATAGACTTTATCAGCTTACTTAAAGAAACATAATTATTTTAAAATGACAAACTGGTTCCTGTGTTGATAAATGTTTTATATCTTAGCTTCTATGTCTGAATGCCCTGTGTAAATTATGAATTAGCTAGTAAACGGACTTCACAAAGGATGCTCAGTAGGGCCTGTCAGCCAAGGGCTAAGTGGGTAGCGTTTCTGACATTCTATTGCTTTTTAGCTGTTGTTGCATTGGGGATGTAGATGTCTGTGGTCTCATTGTTAGGGCTGAAAGGTATGTTTCCATGAGGACTCAGCAGAGTAATAGTTCCAGTGGGTAGATGAAGGCCAGGTGATTTGGAAAAAAGCTCAAAATGTCCTGTGTCGAGTTTGGATAATTTTATAGCCCACATAAAACATTTCATATTGAAGTCAAATTGTTAGTCCCTATTTGGACTAATGACAGCTGCTTAGTCCCTATTTGGACTAAGAAAGCTGCTTCCAGCATCTGAGATGAGTTGTATCTGACCTTTGGCCTCTTTACCTGTAGACCAGGGGTTACTAACTCAGATGCCTACAGGGGCCAAGTAAGTGATGTAATAAATGAATCAAGCCAGCTCAGCTTCTGCTAATTTGCCATAAGGGAGTCCAGCAGGTCCAGTGCTACCAGATCTTCCCATTTTTCATGAGATGCCTGAAATCTGGATTTTGGCATGAAATCTCATGATTTGAAAATGTTGGCAATTGAGTTAAGAAAAATGTTTAGATTTAGTAGGGACTAAACCAAATATATCTGCCACAAGGATACTGCTTGTGATTCGCTGATTTGTAGCCGCAGATAGTCCCTGGCAAAGATTATCTATGTAATAGATAATCTTTCCTTTACAAAGGACATACTGAATCACCAATTATTTGAAATAGATTTAGGGGGCACAAGTGCAGTTGTCTTACATGGACATATTGTATAGTGGCGAAGGCTGAGCTTTCAGTTTGCCCATCATCTGAATAGTGGACATTGTACCCAATAGGTAGATTTCTTCTCTCATCCCCCTTCCACCCTCCCACCTTGAGGAGTCTCCAGTGTCTGTTCTTTCACTCTGTATGTCCATGTGTACCCACTGTTGAGCTCCCACTTCTAAGTGAGAACATGCAGTTTTTGGTTTTCTCTTTCTGAGTAATTTCACTTAGAATAATGGCTTCCAGTGGCACCCATGTTGCTACAAAAGGCATGATTTCATTTTCTTTCATTTATTTTTTGAGACAAGAGTCTTGCTCTGTTGCCCAGTCTGGAGTGCAGTAGCATGATCTTGGCTCACTGCAACCTCCGCCTCCCAGGTTCAAGCGATTCTCCTGCCTCAGCCTCCCGGATAGCTGGGATTACAGGTGCCCAACACCATGTCCGGCTAATTTTTGTATTTTTAGTAGAGTCGGGGTTTCACCATGTTGGCCAGGCTGTTCCCGAACTCCTGACCTCAAGTGATCTGCCCACCTCAGCCTCCCAAATTGCTGGGATTACAGGCGTGAGCCACTGTGCCCAGCCTCATTTTCATTCTGTGTGTGTGCATGACTGAGTTAGTATCCCATATACATACATACCACGATTTATTTAATCCAGTCATCCATTGATGGACACTTTTCATGTTGAAAAGATGTTAAGTAGTATGTATATGCATATAATCAAAATATATGTTCAGTAAAACCAAAAAGCTTTGAAAGTAACACAATAGACAGTAATATCTCAGAAGAATACGGTTACTAGACACTTTTCATTGTTGAGTGTTTTTCTGCTGGCTCTTGCTTATGATGGAAAAACCCACAAGCAATATATGTGTATACATCATGAACATGCATTCAGTTGGGTGTTTTATATCTTTAACTTGTACTACCCTACAAGGATTCACCTAACATATCCATCTAGAAGAATCCCCCTCATGCCCATACCACACTCCAGATTTCCAAATCAGGAGTAGTGAGAAGATCTTGAAACCATCTCTCAATTACTGTTTTCTTCTTTTAAAAACACATTTATATTGCTGACTTATTCTTCCTCGTTTTTATTCTACAGTCTCCACTTAGCCTCCCAAAGGGAAGGTTTTGAACTAGTGGCTGGGTTTTGTGCCTCTGTTTTTGAACACTAAGTTATAAGACACACCTCAGAGATGTGTGTTTGCTTCCAGACCACGAAAATAAAACAAAGAGCACAATAAAGCAAATCACATGATTTTTTTTTTTTCTGGTTTTCCAGTACATATAAAAGTCATATTTACACTATACTGTAGTCTATTAGGCATGCAATAACATGTCTTAAAAAACCTCAATATATATACCTTAATTTAAAAATACTGCTAAAATGTACTTGTGATCATCTGAGCCTTTGGTGAGTCATAATCATTTTGCTGGTGAAGGGTGTTGCCTTGTTGATGGCTGCTGGCTGATCAAGTGGTGGTTGCTGAAAGTGAGGGTAGCTGTGGCAGTTTCTTTCTTTCTCTCTCTCTCTCTTTTCTTTCTTTCTTTTTTTTTTTTTTTTTTTTTTGTTTTGTTTGTTTTGTTTTGCCCTGTCACCCAGGCTGGAGTGCAATGGCGCAATCTCAGCTCACGGCAACTTCTGCCTCCCAGGTTCAAGTGATTCTCCCACCTCAGCCTCCAAGGTAGCTGGGACTACA
Source organism: Trachypithecus francoisi (assembly GCF_009764315.1). NCBI lineage: Eukaryota > Metazoa > Chordata > Mammalia > Primates > Cercopithecidae > Trachypithecus > Trachypithecus francoisi. Next base: position 72,590,326 of record NW_022681472.1, on the reverse strand, counting down.
GGCATATGCCATCATGTCCAGATAATTTTTGTTTGTTTGTTTTTTTAGAAGAGATGGGGTTTCACCGTGCTGGCCAGGCTGATCTCGAACTCCTGACCTCAAATGATCTGCCTGCCTCAGCCTCCCAAAGTGCTGGGATTACAGACATGAGCCACTGTGCCTGGCTGGCAGTTTCTTAAAATAAGGCAACAGTGGAGTTTGCTGCAACCATTGACTCTTCCTTTCATGAAAGACTTCTCTGTAGAATTCAATGCTGTTTGATAGCATTTTACCTACGGTAGATCTTCTTTCAAAGTTCGACTCAATCCTCTCAACCCCTGCCACTGCTTTGTCAACTAAGTTTATGTAATATTCCAAGTCCTTTGTTATCATTCCAACAATGTTCAAAGCATCTTCATCAGGAGTAGATTCCATCTCAAGAAACCACTTTATTTACTCATCCTCCATAAGAAGCAATTCCTCATCCATTCAAGTTTTATCAGATTGCTGCAATCCAGTCACATCTTCAGGCTCCACTTCTAAATTCTAGATCTCTTGCTAGTCCTACCATATCTGCAGTGACTTATTCTGAAGTCTCGAACCCCACAGAGTCATCTATGAAGGTTGGAATCAACTTCTTCCAAACTCCCAATGATGTTGATATTTTGACCTTCTCCCATGAATCATGAATGTTCTTTATGGCATCTAGGATCCTTTCCAAAAGGTTTTCAATTAACTTTGTCCAGATCCATCAGAGGAATCACTATCTCTGTCAACTATAGCCTTATAAAATGTATTTTTTAAAATAACAATACTTGAAAGTTAAAATTACTTTTTTTTTTTTTGAGTCAGTTTTGTTCTATTGACCAAGCTGGAGTGCAGTGGTGCTGTCATAGCTCACTGTAACCACAAACTCCTGGTCTCAAGTGACCCTCCTGCCTCAACTTCCTGAATATCTGGGACTACAGGAGCATGCTGCCATGTGGGACTTTTTTTTTTTTTGGCGGTGGGGAGTCCTGCCATGTTGCCCAAGCTGGTCTCGAACTCCTGGGCTCAAGCAATCCTCCTGCCATGGCCTTTCAAAGTGCTAGAATTATATAGGATTATAGGTGTGAGCCACCATTGCCTAGTCTGGCTGAATTTTTTGATTGTAGAGATGAGGTCTTACATTGCCTAGGTTGGTCTTGAACTCCTGGCCTCAAGCAGTGCTCCCACTTTGACCTCTCAAATTGCCAGGATTACGGGCATTAGCCACTGTGCCTGGCCCCCAAATTACTTCTTGATCTATTGGCCGCAGAATGGATGTTGTGTTAGCAGGCATGAAAACAACATTAATCTTACACATCTCCATTAGAGCTCTTGGGTAACTAGGTGCCTTGTCAATGAACAGCAATATTTTGAAAGAAATTTTTCTTTCTAAGCTGTAGGTCTCAACAGTAGGCTTAAAATATTCAGTTAACCATGCTGTAAACAGATGTGCTGTCATCTAGGCTTTGTTGTTCCATCTATTTATAGAGCACAGCAGAGTAGATTTAGCTTTAAAGCTAAAGATACAGCTTTTAAGTTAATTCTCAAGGGTCCTAGGATTTTTGGAATGGTAAATGAGCATTGGCTTCAACTTCAAGTCACCAACTGCATTAGCCTCTTACAAGAGAGTCAGCCTGTCCTTCCAAATTTTTATACCAGTCATCGACTTCTCTTCCCTAGCTATGAAAGTCGTAGAAGGCATCTTCTTCCAATATAAGGCTGTTTCATTCGCATTGCATGTCTGTTGTTTCGTATAGCCACCTCATCAATGATCTGATGGATAACTTGCTGCAGCTTCTAGATCAGTACCCGCTGCTTCACCTTGCACTGTTATGATATGGAAACAGCTTCTTTCTTTTAAAGCCTCATGAACCAACCTCTGCTAGATTCAAACTTTTCTTCTGCATCTTCCACATTTCTCTCAGTCATCATAAAATTGAAAAAGCCTTACTCTGGATTATGCTTTGACTTAAGGGAATGTTGTGTATGGTTTGCTCTTCTAGGCAGACCACTAAAACTTTTTCCAAATCAGTAATAAAGCTGTTTCTCCCTCTTATCATTCGTGTGTTCACTGGAGTAACCCTTTTAATTTCCTTCAAGAACTTTTCCTTTGCATTCATGACTTGGCTGTTTGGCATGAGAGGCATAGCTTTCAACCTGTTGTGCCTTTCAACATTCCTTCTTCACTAAGCTTAATAACCTCTAGCCTTTGATTTCAAGTGAGAGATGTGGCCAGGTGCGGTGGCTGAAGCCTGTAATCCCAGCACTTTGGGAGGCCGAAGTGGGTGGATCACCTGAGGTCGGGCGTTCGAGACCAGCCTGGCCAACATAGTGAAACCCCATCTCTACTAAAAATACAAAAAGTTAGCCAGGCATGGTGCTGGGTGCCTGTAATCCCAACCACTCAGGAGGCTGAGGCAGGAAAATCGCTTGAACTTGGGAGCCAGAGGTTGCAGTGAGCCGAGATCACATCATTGCACTACAGCCAGAGTGACAGTGCAAGACTCCGTTTCTAAGTAAATAAAGTGAGAGATGTGTGACTCTTCCTTTCACTTGCACACTTATAGGCCATTGTAGGGTTATTAATTGGCCTAATTTCAATATTTTTGTGTCTCAGGGAACAAGGAGGCCCAAAGAGAGAGAGGGGGGAAATGGCTGCTTGGTAGCGTAGTCAGAACACACACATTTTTCAAGTTCACCATCTTAATATGGGTGAGTTTCGTGACATCCCAAAACAATTACAGTAGTAACATATCAAAGAGCATTGATCACAGATCACCCTAACAGATACAATAGCAATAAAAGTTTTGAAATATTATGAGAATTACCAAAATATGATACAGAGACAGGAACTGAGCACATGTTGTTGGAAGAATGATGCCGACAGACTTGCTTAGGGTTGCCATAGACCTTCAATTTGTTGAAAACAAAAACAAAAACAAAAACTCAAGATCTGCAAAGTGCAGTAAAGTGAAGCTATGCCCATATTTACAACTAGCTGAGCAGACCTGCCACTTAGTTTGGTTTTTTAGGTTCAAGATGATTTCCAACAACTTTACATGTGCTTAGCATCCTGTCAAAGCAGAGGGGAGAGAGGATATGACTGCTTTGTCTTACCCAGAATGCAGCAATCAGAAAACCTATAAACAAGCCATTTTAATATCAGCATAGCATATAAGTTCTGTGTTTTAAGGGTTAGTGGTTCATTATTTGAATTACTCATTGCAATGGGAACCAAAATATTTTCAGTGCTCATTGCTTTGAAAGATTTCATTTATACCTATTTCTCTGTATGGCGTCAAAACTGCTGGTAAACAATGCAAGTGAAGTTCAGCAGCATCTACTTCACATTCAGAGGGCTATGTTCAAATTCTAGTTATGCTTCTCTGGCTATATAACTCTGGGAAAATTATCACACTTCTGTCAACCTTGGTGTGCAGCTGTGAAATGGGACCATAGTATTAGTGTTACAGATTGTGACACTTAGAACGCGATACTGTATGTGATTAGCATGGTGCTCGGCGCATGAGTGTGCTCTCAACAGTGTGGCTGTTATATCATCATTATCATTGTTATTTCTACATGTTAAGGTATTATTTTATAAACATGTTTCGTATTATTGGCCACAAGTTTTTCCTTTAACGCTTACCAGCAGCTTTCTTTTTCTATGCAGGACTTTGATTTAAAGATGAAAAATGTATTTGGTGGTCTTTAAGTAGGTGTGTGTGTGTGTGTGTGTGTGTGTGTGTGTGTCTTCTCCCCCTACTGCCCTCTCCAACTTTTTCTTCCAGTTTTTTCTAAGAGATTAGCAGCCTTAAAGATAGAGGTGGCAATGGTTTGGCCTGGTCTGCCCTCACAATATGATCTTTACTTTGCTGCATCGGAGCTTCCCGGGTAGGTCCTGTAATCCCTAAATTAGTCTAGGAGGCAGATGGATGAAAATAGTGTCTTTGCTGGATGAAGCCCAGTTGTGGCTTTTCCTTTGTTCCCAGCTCTAATTTAAACTAATGCATTAATAACCTAAATTCCCTTGTTGACCTCTCTTACCTTAACAACTATTAGAATCAATGGGAAGGACTTGTCACCATAGCAGAAAGATGTCATCTTAGGGCTTCTCCTGACCTGCAGGACCTCAGCCCAGGCCTCACAGTAGTCAGTACTTGAAGAAGGGCAGAGGCCAGGGCTCCTGGGCATTCCTCCTGTGAGCAGCTTCCTCCCCTGGCTGTGCCATCCCAGCAGAAGCTCACTGCTACTTCATCATAAGGCTGCCTTTTTCTGCAATTAAGTCATTTCAGTATTTTCTATCATGGTTTTCCTTTACCCTGGAGATGCTCAATGTTAGGACAAAACACAGGCATTCAAGCTGCTCATAGCATTTGGGGAGTTAGGGAATTTGGCTTTTAATTACCATGAAAATGTGATTATTTAGAGACTCAGCACCATTTCTACAGAGTCTGTAGAATTTTGCGGTAATAGGAGAGGGGCTTATAAATAAGTGCTAAAAAGGTGAGTTGCCAGGTCTCCAGGGAAGAGCAGATAAGATGAACTAGAACAACTTGGAGTATCTTTCATTAACTCTAATCAAGTTGTTAAGGCTCTTTTCTGATGCAGCTTTACTGTCTGTAACATGGATCAACGTCTTTTGCCTTAGTTATTGCTTAGCAGGTATGTGGAATATGGAATGCTCTGACATGATCAATGTGTTTAACTGAATGACAGTGCTTATCCATCCAGACACATGATTCTCCTGCCTCAGCCTTCTGAGTAGCTGGGATTACCAGTGCACAACACCATACCCGGCTAAGTTTTGTATTTTTAGTAGAGAGAGGGTTTCACCATGTTAGCCAGGCCAGTCTTGAACTCCTGATCTCAAATGATCTGCCCTCCTCAGCCTCCCCAAGTGCTGGGATCACAGATGTGAGCCACCGCGCCCGGCCTCAGACATCCAGTCTTTAACCACACTCATTTTTCCAGGCAGCATGGAGTCCTAACCTTAGTTTTGCAAACCATTCTATGGATTTAGTCTACATCAGAGCAAAATAGTTTTGACTTTTTGAGATGACTAATTATGGTACGCATACTTCGTTTTCCCAAACGTACTTTAAATTTCTTGATGACTTTTGCATCTACTGTCAATACTGCTCAAAGCACTGCATTCCCAACCCCAGTCCTGCTAGATACTTAGCGCTTAGGTTTCAGCTTAGTCCCCACCCCCTGACTAGGTCAAGTTCCTCTCCCATATGTGCTGTCACAGAACCATGAGTCTCTCCTTGGAACTACCATAGCTGCTGATTTTATTATATGATTAATTATTTACTATCAGTCTCCTTTCACAAGACAGTGAATTCCATAATTCTGAATGGTAAAGGAACAGGATTTTTTATTTGGCCCACCATTGTATCCTGACAATAGAATGCCTGGTGCTTAGTAGGTACATAATAAGTGCTATTGGTAAATGGATGGATGGATGGATGGATGGATGGATGGATGGATGAAATCTCATTGTCTCCTACAGTATTTGTTTTATGTATCTTCCCAATTTTATCCATATGACCTTAAAGACCTGCACACATAGTAGAGACTCCACAAGCTTATTAGGGAACTAAAAGTCATGTTATGGGTCTTGGCACCAAAGCCTCATGATGAATTGAGAAACTAAGAATCATATAAAGTCTTAGTAAGAGGTCTTGAAGTTTCTATGTTCCGTTGGTGGTCCCGGCTGAGATAAATATAGCAAATGAACAGGAATTTATTTCTCACCTGCTCTATCAAGTCCCCAAGACCTGGAAGTAATGTGTGAGATGGGACTGACCCTGGGAAAGATATTATCTCTTATTCAGAGCCACATAAAAGCTCTCTCCCCATGCCAGGCACGTCTTTGGTTAGAAGACATAACTTAGTCCAGTGCATTTCATAGTGGTTCTCATGGTGTCCCTGATGACGCAGCTCATTTTGCTAGCCAATGGGACATCTCCAAAAAGCATTATGGAAAGGAGGCAGTGTGCAATTGTGTACAATAACTTGGGCCCTGAAGTCACAATGCCTCAGTTCAAATTCTACCCACCTGCTTATTAAGTGAATTTAGACAAATTTGGGGTAATCCTCAATTTCCTCTTCTACAAAATGGGAGCTATAACGCTACTTACTTCATAGGATTGTTGGAAGAGCAAATGGCCAAATGGACATAAAGTGCTTTGCAGAGAGTTGGGCATGTAATAAGTTCTCAATAAACATTAGCTAGAGTTATTGCCACCATTGTTATTCATTGAAGGAGTTTCATTGCAATCCCAAGCCAGTCCCTAGAATGCCTGGTGCTTAGTAGGTACTACTAAGTAGGGATGCCCTTCCATTCCAACCCTTTTCAGACTATACTGGGGCCCACATTGTCCCCTGCCCTTTCAGCCCACATGACTTTGGCCCAGACTTTTACTACCAGGACCCAAACACAGTGTCCAAGAATGGCACCAATTATACTGCATATTGCTGTATATTATTTTATCCAGCACTGCGAAGGCCAACCTGAACTGCCCGAAAATCTTTGTCATACAGTGGTTTGGGGTGCATGCACCCTCATACACAGGCATTAAATAAATTAAATAATGGTGTGTGTGTGTGTGTGTGTGTGCATGCATGTGTGCGTGTGTGTCCAGCTAAATTACGCTGCTTTCTTAAATCATTTAAGCACACTTAATCTAATGGAACACGGTAGGATTTCAGCAGCTTCTGAATAGAAGTTGGAGAGAAAAAAAAAAAATCCGAAACATGGCACTAACTAAAACCCCCAAGCAGTTATTTAAGGCTGCTTAAGCACTTCTGTGGAAACTGGGCTCTGTTGAAGAAATAGCCACTCCTCTTACAGAATGAAACCTCACTTTTTTTTTTTTTTTTTTGTCTTTTTAAAAATTCTTCCTTATATTTTTAGATTTTGGGTGAGAATGGGACTCTAAATCTATTTTCAAGCTTTCTTTTCCTTTCTCTGCTCACTCAGAATTATTCTTTTTATCTGGGTTCTGCCCCTGGTGATATCTTGGGTAAGTTACTTGAGCTCTCCTGGCTGCTGTTTTTCATCTGGATATTTGGACTGGATGATCTTTGTGGTGCCTTCCAGCTGTTAACATTTGTTTGATTTTATGATTCCCTCCCTTGTTATTACAGAAAGCACAAGTGTTGTGCCTTAAGCATAAGCTAGGAAAGCATCCCTTGATCAAGTTGAAACATCTCTACTTTCTAAGTTCCAGGACTCTTAGTTTGAGCTTAGAGAGTTACTGTTGTTTCCAGGCAGGTTTTTGTGCGAAGGGTGGTTTGGGTTTTCTTTCTGTTTTTCTGTAGACCTTATTGGATATATGACCATTTGATCTTGGTAGATAATATTGTGTCTTGACACACACCAATGCTCTTACCTTTGGGGTGTTTTGGAATCCTGCAGGCAGGGTCCTGAGGCTGCCTGAGTCACTGTTAATGAACCAAACTGCCTGAAATGCTCCAATGGTTGACTTTTGGCACTTGGCAGAAAAATCCTTTTCATGTTAGTTTCAAGGTTGTCAGATATCATTATCCCCAAGTATTAAAAATTTCAAAGAAAGGAGGCAGTGTGTTTGATTTATAGAATAGTTATCTAGCTTCAGCTCTGACTTGGCTTTGGAAATGGTTTTGCAAGCACTCGAAAATTAAATCCATTTTTTATGGCACTACAAGGTATTATCTCACAGCAAATGATAATTAAACACCTGTGAAATCAATTAGCCCTTTAAGCAGGGAAAAAAAGTTTTCCAATTATGTTTTCGCACCTCCAAAACTTTTATAATTCCAAAACCAACACTTGTGGAGAGGGATATGGCCGACTGGCCGTTGCTGGGTTACCTTTCCATAAAGATTAGCCCTAAATTTTGCTTAGCCTTAATCCTGAGGAAGGCAGTTTGTGATACCAGCATCCTTCCAAAGAGGCTGCAGTCACCTTTGGAGCTGACTCTTAGCAGCTGTCTATCTGACACACAGCGGAGCTGTCAGCGACTCAACAAAGGAAGTTACTCACTTTGTGTTTTGATGCCAAGTTTTACTTGACAGTTTATTTAAAAGCCAAGATACCTTAATGGAAACCAAGCAACAAGACATTCTATGTGACAGAAATGCTCTCCTATTAAGGGCCCCATAGCCAAGAGTTCTGAGCCGTCTACATTACAAATTCATACTCTAAAAGCAGACTGATTGGTTAATAGCTGAAACCTAATACAATGGAAAACTGGGACTCATGGCCGGCCGTTCAGCCCCATGAGATCATGTGTGTTTAATCACTGGCTTTGGTAACAAATTAGTTATTCCAGATGCTTCTTTTGGAAAATGATCTATACTTCTGAAGCAATAGATGGATTTTGGATATATGCCATAACAATTTGGGACTCAAAGAAGAGGCGAAAGAAGCCTAACAATGCCAGGCCTTTGACATCTTCTACGTTTTACCTCATATGTACAAAAACTGTTCCAAGAAAATGTTTGCCTCATCCTTCCTAATATTCATAAATGCTTTAGTTATTAATTTGTGCAGGGTTTCATTGTATCACTTTACATAAACATCTCTAAAGATGCTCTTTCTTTAGGAAATTTCTTCTACAGGCATTTTTAATGGGCTCTTGCTTTCATAGCAGGTGGCATTTGGAGAACTTGAAGAATCATACCATTAACTAGAGAGAGAAGGCTAACGTTGTATAAAACAAAGATGAAAGAAAACTTCTCCATATCCTCTTAGAAACTTGTCATATGAATTATCCCTGCAAACATTGCCAGCAGTTCGGACACTTTATGACCTGGGCTTTATAAACCCATGAGGAATGGGGTGAGTGTTGAATAATCTGAAAGAGGTTCAACAAATATTTCCTAAAAGATTACTGTGGGCCAGGCATAGTACAGGGTCTGGGGTCACAGTGGTGAGTAAGAACAGGAAAGTTCCTTCTCTCATGAAGTATGTATTACATTTGGGGAGAAAGAAGGTAAGCCAGTAAAACAAACACGTGTGAATTCTGACCTTGGTAAATGCCAGGACAGAGATGAAACAGGGCAACAGAAAGGGAATGGAAGGAGCACAGGTTGGTCTGTGCTGGCCTCTCTGAGAAGGGGCTATTTGAATGCTTATAGGCAGCTTGAGAGAGATCCCGGAGAAGAATTCCAGGCAGAGGGCACAGCAAGTGCCAGTGGAGGAGAAGGAAGTTAGCATTCTCTGGCGAGAAATTGAGAGCAGGACTTTGTAGCTATAGATGGTGACTGAGGATGGGGCAGTCAGAGATGTGGGCAGAGGCCAGTTCTCATGGGACCCAGTCGGCCAGGGTGTAGGGCATGAATATTACTCTACGTGCCAGGAGGAGCCCTTGGAGGGTGTTCAGACTGGGGGTGACATTTGAAAGGTGTCTTTGGCTGCTCTATAGACTATGGACTGTAGGAAGATACAATTGAACTCATTCTGTTTAAAACTAGTAAGAAGCAGAGTATGGTTTCTGTTACTCTGTTCATGCATGCTTGAGCTGAAGGAGGAATGGGATTAAGGAGGTATAGGAAGAGGGGTGTGAGGAGACTCTGGTTGCCACTGAATTGCAAAATCCATGAATGAGCAGCTCCTGGAGGACTCTTGCTTCATGGCATGCCAGTGCTCAGAGTGCTACATGACATGTAGGGCCTGCTCAATACTCCTTTGTCCAGTGAGTAAATGTCAGGGCATGAAGGCATCCTTTGGGCCATCTGGTCCACCCCTCCTTAATCCAGTGCTTAAATTTTCTTTCTGTCCCACAGCCTCTTTCCAGAATGCGAGTGCCAGGGAGCTAGCTAGCTCTATCTGCTTCTCAAAGGAACTGTGGGAAGCATGGCCAGCTGGAGGAGGAGGAGGGAGAGGTGACTCAGCTCCACAGACCATCTTCCCCAGGGCACTGTTGTACTTCTGCCAAAGGAAATGGCAGAATCTAGACTTGTGGGCCTCTCCAATCCCTAAGGACCCAACCTTCATGCAAAGGTAATCCTGTAAATCAGTAACATGTGGCATCAAATCTTCAACCGTAACCCACATTTTATGTCCCATGGATACACCCATGTATCTGTACATTTATGCATTCGCATACCCGGATGGGGATGATTAAACTTTGCATAGACAACTAGCTTCATGCAGCATGCATAGTAAGTTGGGTGTTCTAGAATTTTTTGAGAATGTGCTATGTCAGCTTACACAGAGTTCTGAGGTCTTGTTTGTGTATTCGATACCAAAGGCTCAGGAGTGAGGTGGCAGCCCTGACTGTCAAAGTCACAAGGCAGAGGCTAGTGATGCAACAGTGGGAGAGGAAATGGGAAGGTGAGGTTGGTGGCACCAGCTGACATTCCGTAAACTGTCATTGGATTCTCAAGATATTTTATAATCACTTAAGTGCAGGGGCCAGACAAAACGATTAAGCACTGACAAGAATGCAGGACACAGGACAGGCTCTGCACAGTGCCTGCCCTGGGGGGAGAATAGTAGGAATGTGAAACATCCCCCTAATCCAAGGCCTGATCCAGGTTGGCCTTGCTGGAAAGGATATCTTGGATCAAGAAGGGAAGTGGTCAGAACATTGGTTCGAGCTCAATTTTCTGTGCAGGGGGAGGGAGTCATTGCTTTTTGGACTGGTGCAGGGTTTGTCATTGCAGAAGCCATGAGGATGTTCTACAATTTTTTTTCTTCAGTTCAGACATGGAGGAAGGCCAGGAGAAGGTTCAGTTTGAACAGCACTGTGCATGCATTTAACTTGATTTACAAATAATGCTATTTATCAGGGCTGGTGAAACACAAATTTTCCACCCTCCTCACCATGCAGGGAGAAGATGACATTTTTAACAAGCTGCCAGACCTGTAGAAATAAAAACAGAGAAGGGATTTTAAAATGTACAATAGGAAGACTAAATAAATAACATGATTTTTCATTCCCCAAGTCAATTGGGCTTGGTGTAAGCATAGGAATGAACTCATGCTTGAAAGAACCCAGCATAATCAAGAGTTGGGCATGTGTTTGTTAAAGTGGAGATTGTTGTAGTGAAGGGCTTGCATCTTATCTTTGTTATCCTCTTGCTTCCACGGCCCCTGTACACTTTAATGCAAATTGGTAGACACTGAGCACCTTACATTAATTTAACAACTCATTTTTTGAGTGGTTACAGTAGGCCAGGCCTTAAGGTAGTTGTTGGGTCAACAGAAAGTAGGACCAGGGTCCTGTGTCCCGGAATCCAGGGGAAGGAAGATGAGAAAAATGGGTAACTTAATATAGAGTGAACAATAGAGAGTTAGCACAGGGTGCCCAAACTCCAGGGATCAGGGAAGGCTTCCTCTAGGCAGCAGGAGTAGAAGTTAAGAAAAAGAAGGAAAGAGAGCATGTAGGGAAGAAGTGCTCCCTCCACAGCCAGCCTTCTGGGACTCAGATTGTCCTAGGTGGGGAGCTGACACTCTTAGAACAGACACACTGCACTGTCCACCCCTATCCTGGTCTTCTCAGGCTGCAGTCCATACTTCCTGGCCCCATTCCACTTAACCAGTCCCATTGGCTTAGAGCCTGGTGAAAGGTAGTTAATGGTAAGATAATGACCTCAGGCTTCCCCATCACCACTGGGCCTGTGCATACCCCTTCTGGACCCATTTATCCATCTGAGGTCATTGTTGCTGCTGGCTCTTTTATTGTTAATCCTCTCTTTTCCCCCTGCACCCCCTCCCTGCCACTGTACTCAAGTAGACCTTTATTTAGCATTTTCAAAAACATTTTGTTTCTAACCAGAGAATTTAGGCCCATGTGTCTCGGAATTGCATTTCTCTTGAGAAGAATTTTGAAAGTGGGTATTGCTGAGTATAAAAGCTGATGCTGGCCAGGCACAGTGGCTCACGCCTATAATCCCAGCACTTTGGGAGGCCAAGGCAGGTGTATCACTTGAGGCCAGGAGTTCAAGACCAGCCTGACCAACATGGTGAAACCCCATCTCTACTAAAAATACAAAAATTAACTGAGCATGGTGGCACACACCTGTAGTCCTACCTACTTGAGAGTCTGAGGCACAAGAATCGCTTGAACCCAGGAGGCGGAGGTTGCAGTAAGCTGAGATAATGCCACTGTACTCCAGCTGGAGCAATGGAGCAAGACTCTGCTCAAAGGGGGAAAAGAAAGAAAAAGCTGGGCCGGGCGCGGTGGCTCAAGCCTGTAATCCCAGCACTTTGGGAGGCCGAGACGGGCGGATCACGAGGTCAGGAGATCGAGACCATCCTGGCTAACACGGTGAAACCCCGTCTCTACTAAAATATACAAAAATTAGCCGGGCGAGATGGCGGGCGCCTGTAGTCCCAGCTACTCGGGAGGCTGAGGCGAGAGAATGGCGTAAACCCGGGAGGCGGAGCTTGCAGTGAGCTGAGATCCGGCCACTGCACTCCAGCCTGGGCGACAGAGCGAGACTCCGTCTCAAAAAAAAAAAAAAAAAAGAAAAGAAAAGAAAAAGCTGGTGCTGCAAAACCTTGCCTCTTTCAGAAAGCTTCCTGAGATTAGTATCACAGGCATGATGTATTAAATGTCTCTTATTTTCACCTTTGCTGGCACCTCGTTTCTCTTTCCTCCTGGGTAGGTTGAGAGATGACAGAGCCGGTCGTGGATCCCGTCCTCCTTGCACAAACTGAACAAAACCTTTGACACTTCATCATCTGTAAACTGGGGCCAATAGCACCTATTCTCCACGATCGTTGTAAAAATAAGGCATAATAAAGAATACAGATTGGCCCAGGCGTAGTGGCTCACACCTGTAATCCCAGCACTTTGGGAGGCCGAGGCGGGTGGATCGCGAGGTCAGGAGATCGAGACCATCCTAGCGAACACGATGAAACCCTGTCTCTACTAAAAATACAAAAAAATTAACCGGGCGTGGTGGTGGGCGCCTGTAGTCCCAGCTACTTGAGAGGCTGAGGCAGGAGAATGGCGTGAACCCGGGAGGTGGAGCTTGCAGTGAGCTGAGATCCGGCCACCGCACTCCAGCCTGGCGGACAGAGCGAGACTCCACCTCAAAAAAAAAAAAAAAAAAAAAAAATACAGATTGGGCAGCTCAGTGCCCCACCCACAGGAAATACTTAAAAAGTGGGGGTACTGTTGTTATTGTAATTTATATCTGGCCAGGCATGGTGGCTCACGCCTGTCATCTCAATACTTTGGGGACTGGGAAGGATGTGGGAGGATCACTTGAGGCCAGGGGTTCAAGACCAGCCTGGGCAACATAGCAAGACTCTGTCTCTACAAAAAATGAAAATGTAAAAAAAGTTTTAAAAAAGTTGTTACTAATAGCTATCTTTTTTTTTTTTTTTTTAACTTACCTTTATATATTAGCCGCTGAGCTGTTATTTAATGAGCAGGAATTGAGATGGTCATCTTTTACCCCTCTTGAAGTATGAGGTACACCTGGTACATGTTGTGTTCATTAATATACACAGGTAGCGATTACCACTTGGGCTAAGTTTAAGGTTCTGAACTGTCAGTAGACATTTAGCCTAAGGATGAGGGGTGGAGTTTAGAGTTGGTAAGAGATTATAACCCAGTGTGTTCAGACAAGATGTTTGAGTCCAAGGAGTCTTCGGACTCCCTCTTCCCTGTGAAAGGCAGGTGTATCTTTCCACACGTCCCCAGTGGTTGTGAGGCTGTCATGAAATCCTGGGTAAGAGAGTAAATGCCTCCCATGGGGATTTCACGCCTCAGCCCCAGCCCACAAAGTGTTACCTGCCTACCTTCCCTGTGTTGAAATGGATTTTAAGTGGACATGAAAAGGAGACTGTCTTCTGTGGAAAGCCAAGAAGTGTGAAAGGGTGAATATAAATTCCTGGCCCTGGTTTTAGCCGTGTGTTGCTCTCTGCAGTGGACAGCTTGGGATCAACAGCCTCAGACGGAGAAGTGTCACAAGGAAATAAATTCTTAATCCTTGGCATGACTGGGAAGGAGGGGAGCGGTGTGGCAGTTCTAACAGCAGGCAATGCTCAAAGCAAAAAACTGTCTTGAGTAAGGAATTGCACCACCTCCAAACAGCGAGTTCCTTCCTGCTGGGGGACGCCAAGCATCCCTGAAGCTGCAGCCAACCTGGTCAGCCAGGCCCAGAGCCCAGCACTGCACGTTTGCATAGCTCGTTTGTACTTGCCTGACACTAGCATATATGGCAGCTCATTTATGTGCACAGAGACTCTGTGTGAGTAGTTGTCATGGAGAAACTATGGCTCCCTAAGCCCAGAGAATTCTCAAATACCCCAGGGACCTATACTTTTCCATATTCCATGTTTTCAAGTCACCTAATTGAGATGGACAGTGGCCAGTTGGACCCATTTTCCAGCTAAAAGATTAGCTCCCACTTATATATGTTTCTCAGTTCAAATATTTGCGTTGGGCCAATTTCATACTATTGCATGCTGTAAACTTCAGAGTTTTCTCAAAAATAGCTGAAATTTGAGGCCAGGTATGGTGGCTCACTCCTGTAATCCCACCACTTTGAGAGACTGAGGCAGGAGGATCGCTTGAGCCCAGGAGGTCAAGACCAGCCTGGGCAACAAAGTGAGACCCCATCTCTACAAAAAGTGTAATAATTAGCTTGACATGGTGGCACATGCCTGTAGTTCCAGCTACTCAGGAGGCTGAGACAGGAGGATTCCCTGAGCCCAGGAGGTCGGGACTGCAGTGAACTGTGATCTCACCACTGCACTGCAGCCTGGGTGACAGAACAAGATCTTGTCTCAAAATAATAATAATAGTAGTTGAAATTTTAAACTGTTAAACCTGTAAAGGCCCAGGAAGGGTCTAAGGCAACATGGTTAGTAAATAAATGACAGAGTACCTTTTTTTTTTTTTTTGAGACGGAGTCTCGCTCATGTCTCGCTCATGACACAGTACCTTCTTAAACTGAACTCCTGGTAGTGATCTGGGGTGAAGTTTTGAGTGGGAGAGAAACAGCTCTTTTAAATTGGCAACAAATAGCCCATGCTTGAAACTAGGTGAACTGCTTAGGACCTGGCTTCATAAGAAATGTCAGTTTTAGACACTGCATGTTGTAGGGGCTGACCAAGAAGGCAATATGATGTGATGAAAAGAAAATGGGATTTAGAATCAGAAATCCGGGAGCTGGAACACAGGCTGGTTGGTCCTAGCTGTGACCTGCGTTGGAAGGGTTTTTGAGGTCTCTGAACTTAACTGCTTCTCTATGAAGTTGGGTTATATAAAGTCCTGAGCACACCATTGGTAACATGTCATTCTTCTGCTTAAGCCCTTCAGTGACACCCTGATCACCTGCAAGGGATCATCTCTGAGCTCTAGGAGATGTCAAACAAAGGCTTCCTAGTGGGAACCCACCCGTAACAGCAGCCCGCACCCCCATGCCTTCCTCTCCCCAAACTGGGTGGTTTCTGTCACCTTGGTGCCTTTGTTCCTGCTATGCTGTCTCTACCCCCAGAAATTCCCATCGCCTCTTACCGCTGTGCCTGGTTGCTTCTTGTTCATCCTTTAAGACTTAGCTCAAGGTCTCAGTTCCTCCAGGAAGCCTCCCTGCCTACATGCGGCCATTGCCACATGTCTCTGTATACCCCCCACCTCTACCTCATGTCCAATCCTAGCACTCCTCTCACTGACTAACCATCATTTGATAACACATGTTGTTTTACACATGGTAGACATTCAGCTAATGCTTGATGAATGAATGAAAAAGGCACAAAGAGGTGCTCAAAGGATGTTCATTTTATTTCTCTCATCCCCATGCACTTTAGAGAACTACAACAGTCATAAATTATTTTTATTTTCTTTCTTTCTTTTTTTCTTAAGGGATGTGATTCAAACTTGGGTATAAGCAAAGATTAATTACTTATGAGGATGCGGACTGGAGGGAATAGATCAGCTGTAGATGTTAAGTTACTTTATGAATAAATACTTGAGACAAACTGTGAAAACATCATGGAGAGACTACAATTGTGTGAGTACAGAGATGAGAGGCTGGATCACTTGTTTCTTTCCTATCGTCTTTGGTTAGCAAAAAGCAGGTTCACTTGGCAAATATGTGTGCTACAGAGAGATTGTGGGAGCCACAGGAGGACCTGTGAGCCCAGTGCACCAGCAACATCCTTGTCTATGTAGCTTTTGATAATAAGACAAAAGCCTTCAATTAGAAGCTGCTGTTCTATTGTGATTCGCAGCTTCTATTTCCATTTTACTTTAAAGGGTCTGTTCCACATTTGTCTCTTGGCTCTGTCTTTGGGAATCTGGTGTAGTTTTCATTCTTTTTCATTGTTACTAGGGTTTTGAAAAATGTTTATATCCCTCTTATTCTGATATAATTTGTCATAATAACTTGGAATTGCATAGTGCTTTGCCATTTATATTCATTGTACATGATTTCATTTGATCATCACAACTTTGAAGTTTGGAGAAGTTGAATGATTTGCTGGGGTTACACAGGAAGTAGTAGATCAAGAACCCAAATTCCTCAGCCCAGATTTTCCAACTTGAAGCTGGCTATGTTTTCCATTATGTTCTGTTACCTTCCTTCAGTCCTAATGAGAATAGCTGCCTTTTATGGTTTGCTTATAATATGCTCGTGCTTTGGTTAAAATGTATCACTTAATCCTCACAGTGTAAGTATTATTCCCATTTTGCCAACCAAGAAACTAGGATTATTGTTTTTTGTTTGTTTGTTTGTTTGTTTGTTTGTTTGTTTGTTTTGAGACAGAGTCTCGCTCTTTCGCCCAGGCTGGAGTGCAGTGGCCGGATCTCAGCTCACTGCAAGCTCCGCCTCCCGGGTTCACACCATTCTCCTGCCTCAGCCTCCCGAGTAGCTGGGACTACAGGCGCCCGCCACCTCGCCCGGCTAGTTTTTTTGTATTTTTTTTAGTAGAGACGGGGTTTCGCCGTGTTAGCCAGGATGGTCTCAATCTCCTGACCTCGTGATCCGCCCGTCTCGGCCTCCCAAAGTGCTGGGATTACAGGCTTGAGCCACAGCACCCGGCCAGAAACTAGGATTAAACAAATTAAATAACTTTCTCAAGATTACTCAGTTTATAAATTAAAAAGCTGGAATTCGAACCCAGGTTTGGCTGTGTCTAAAGCTGCCCAACCACTAAGCTTTTAATTACTAAGCTCTTAACTATGGTGCCAGTGGTTCTCAAAATTCAGGGTGCATCGTAATTATCTGGAGGGCTTGTTAAAACACAGAATTCTGGGCTCTTCCCCTGGAGTTTCTGATTCAGCAGGTTTGGGTGAGGCTGAGAATTTGCATTTCTACGAAGTTCCCAGATGATGCAGATGTTGCCGCTGGTTGGGAGAACACGCTTTGAGAACTCCTGCTCTATGCCACACTCCCCCATCTTTCCCGGTTGCACAGAATGGCTGCCAGCAAAAATGTGTTTCCTACAGAGGGGCAGGACTTCGATTGTGCGTTACTGCATAGTCCATTTTAAATAGGGTGCATCCCATACATTGTTCAATACAACTTTAAGTATAAAATTATTATGGCCATAGAGTGGTACTGGTTTCTAGGTTAAATTCAAAGTCATGTAATTTTTATTGCACTTTTCTTTGTAGTCATTTGTGAAAACTCTTCTACCTTCTGTCCTTCTTTACCTGCACAGTGAGGAACTTAATGCACATCCGATAAGGGTAACAAAACCATTTATTAGAGCAGTGAATTATCTGGGGTTAGTTGTCTCCCTCACCTACTTACCTTCTTGCTTAGCATATCATATGTTTCTTTTAAGTAGTGTGTGATTGTGTGATTCACATTTCTAAACATCAGAAATGAGGGAGAATTAGTCCATCTTAAAACATTATGTCCCCCCATTTGACCTACCGAGTCCTTGTCTTTCCCCCTCCCTCAACCAGTGACAACCTCTAAGTGTTCTTTTTCCCTGTAACTATGTGATTTCATGAACGTCATATAGAAGGGATTCTACAGTATGTACGCTCTTCAGGGTGACATTTTCATGCAGCATAATTTCCTTGAAGTTGTCGTGTGTATCAATAGTCTGTCCCACTTCATTGCTGAGAAGTATTGTAGGCTATGGATGTATCACAATTTGTTGAATCATTCACACATTGAAGGACATTTGAGTGGTTTCCAGTTTGAGGTTATTACAGACAAAACTGCTGTGAACATTTGTGGACGAGTTTCTGCGTGAAAATAAGTTTCCATTTCTCTGGGATACTTGCCCAAGAGTGCAATTACTGGGTCATATGGTAAGTCCATTTTTAGTTTGAAAAGGAACTGCCAAACTATTTTCTGAAGTGGCTGCACCATTTTACCTTCCTGCTAGAAGTGTATGAAGGGTTCTAGTCTCTTTACATCCTCATCAGCACTTGCTCTCATCTGTCCTTTTGCTTATAGCCATCCCAGTGGATGTAAAGTGGTATCTCATTGTAGTTTTGATTTGCTTTTCCCTAATGACTATTGATGTTGAGTATCTTTTCATGTGTTTATCGGCACTTTATGTGTCTTGTTTGGAAAAAAGTTTATTCGAATCCTTAGCCTCTTTTAAAATTGGATTATTTGTCTTTTTATTGTTGAGTCAGAAGAGTTCTTTATGTATTCTAGATGAAAGTCCCTTATCATATATATGATTGGCAAATACGTTCTGCCCCCCTCCCCCTTTTTTTTTTGAGTTGGAGTTTTGCTCTTGTTGCCCTGGCTGGAGTG
The DNA here is from genome assembly GCF_009764315.1 of Trachypithecus francoisi. Taxonomy (NCBI): domain Eukaryota; kingdom Metazoa; phylum Chordata; class Mammalia; order Primates; family Cercopithecidae; genus Trachypithecus; species Trachypithecus francoisi. Next base: position 72,571,642 of record NW_022681472.1, on the reverse strand, counting down.
CAATGGCACTATCTCGGCTCACTGCAACCTCCGCCTCCCAGATTTAAGTGATTCTTCTTTCTCAGCCTCCCAAGTAGCTGGGATCACAGGCATGTGCCACCATGCCCGGCTAACTTTGTATTTTCAGTAGAGACGAGATTTCACCATGTTGGCCAGGCTGGTTTCAATCTCCTGACCTCAGGTGATCTGCCTGCCTCGGCCTCCCAAAGTGCTAGGATTACAGATGTGAACCACTGTGCCTGGCCCATTCTCTCTTTCTGTAGGCTGTTTTTCACTTTCTTGATGGGACCTGAGGGGATTGAAAGCCCAGCCTTCCTGACTGCACTGCCCCAGAGTAAAGCTCCTGTAAGGCAGAGCTAGTAGGGGTTGGTCATGGAACAGGTCAGGGACCAGTTGCCACAGACTCTCATGGTTCTTGCCAAGATTTGGTAGATTTTCTTGGATGACTGTTTCTCTATTTGTCATTATCCCCTTAGGACAATTCTTAGAGACTTAAAATGTTTTTATGATTGTTACTAAATTGTTGTTTTGCTGGGGAGAGTGTCCACAGAGTTCTTTGTGTTTCTTCTGGAAGGTGGGCCTTCTATAATCTCCTCTTGTCATGCAAATACTCCCAAGAGATGTTTATATCTTCAATTCTCATCTCATCAGCATTTTCTCATTGTCAGGTGCTTCTTTGGTAGCTCCGGCAACTAAAGAAGACCTTCTCTGGACTCCATCTGTTCACATGGGATAGTGTTTGAAACACAGTATTTCTTGAAAGAACGAATGAATAAATGAGTGGATTTAAGCATCTACAAGGAGGCTGATGTGCAGTGTGAAAGAGCATCACAGTGGACTGAGTGGGAGAGGACCAAGCATGCAGTCAAACTAGAATTGTTGTCTGCCCACTTGTGGGGCGTCATTCTTCCTTCAGGTAGAACATGTTAGTTATTCATAGACTCACTGTCCAGAGGGCAGAGGAGAGAGGCTGGTTCACGGGCTGAGCAGAAGAGAGAGGCTGGTTCACGGGCTGAGCATGCTTAGAAATCTGAATGAAAAGCATTGTTCTAAGGTATGAGTGTATGTGTTCTGTATGAGCCTGTATGTGAATACACACATATGTTAGACCTGCACTGCATACATATGAACAGATACATATATGTATACATATACACACATATATGGGTATGGAATTGTGCACATATACATATACATATAATGGGTATGGAAACACAAGCAGTGGGATATTCTCAAAGGACATTCCTCTTTCTTATGTAAAAATGATAAGATAAAGAATAATCGAATACTAAAACTGAATCTATGGTCATCTAGCCCAACTAGTTCATTTTGCAGATAAGGAAACAGGTAGAAAACTCATGGGTTTTATTAAGTTTCACAGCTACCTAGTGGTTTCCTAATTCCTGCAAGGGTGTTCTTCCCACAGCTCATATTACCTATTATGTGAAGGAATACAAGCTTCGATCATGTCAACCTGACTTGCTATATCAGCAAATAGTCCTTCTATATAACCATTTAAGCAACCCACTATACCTGTCATTTGAATTTTCCCTATAAGTTTTCTGCCCTTCCTCTTCCTCCACACATTCCCTAAAGTAAATTCTGCAACTAGCAACTTTGAAACTTGTTACAATGCAGAACATTAATAGGATTTTACATTTTTAGTAGGCTAATGATGAGGATGTAGGACCTTCTGTGCTAGTCCCTCAGGGGTTTCTATTCTGGGCACTTATTAAATCTTGCTGTAGTCTGAAGTATATTCGACCTTTCTGTATTAAAAAAATCAGCTTAAACTTTATTCATATATTTTTGTGAGTGTGTGTGTGTGTGTACACATTTCTCTCTTCTCCATCTATTAGGCAGAGATTCAGATATTATCAACATTTAAACTTGAATATATTTGTCAACCATTTCCCTGTGTTTGGTGAGGAAGAAGAAATCACTACCATATAATTTATTATTATTTTTCTATTTAACTAAATTCAAGCCTTCCTAAAAATCTTTTTTACTTTGAAGTCTATTTTGCAATTTAATTAATGCAGCAAGAGTTTTAGAAAATTTTTACTCTCAGTGGAGATAATCTTAATCCATTCACGGTGACCTTTTCTTGTGCAAATTAGTTGTACGCGCTTGTTTAAGCAAATGGTCCTTTGCATGATGTCTCTCCTTAATGACGGGTTTATAATTGAAAATTGGCTTACTCCCGTATGCCTAGTTTGTATGAGAATATAAAAATAGATGTGGACTTTAAAAATATAAATGTATATACCAATAGCCCAAAAAGAAGAGGGAAGAATTCAGTGCCTTTAGGCTATGATTAAATTAGACTATTAGAGTCAGAAAATGGTGGTGACATATGCTACTGTCAAAGTCACACCTGTCTGCTCAGCATTGGAAGCTCTTGAAAAATGAGAGTGATTTCATCTTGGCTGTAAGAATCGGGGCCTTTACAGGACATGAGCCATCTCTACTTTCCCAAGTTTTCTTAAACTCATAATGTACTTGAAACTGCCTATGTAGGAATGTGTTTGTGGTAATCATTTTAAAAGTGACAGTCCTAAACAACATGAAATGCTTTTTATCTTTCTTAAACTTCCCTGGCGTAAAGAGTCAGGTAACACTCATATTTTGTATTTTTTTTTTCAAAATACAAAAACAGTGTAATGTCGTTAAATGGTATTTGAGTAACATAAACTCATCTCTACTGTAGACCAGTTTCCAGTACCCCCTACTATTTCAGGCTTTTTTTTTTCTTTTCTTTTCTTTTCTCGTTATTCTTTTTTTCCCTTTCTTAGGCTAGCATCCCTCTCTCTTACCTCCTCTTTCTCCTATAAGTTATATCAGTCATTCTTAAACAGGAATATTTTTCCTGGGTAACTGATTGTTCTTGGTTAAGTGTAGAAACTCCATCTCGAAGAAGACAAACATTGTTTTGTGCTTGTGACTGAGGTTTTCTGAATAGTTTTTAATAGCATGATTTTGAAGGGATAGGGAACAAGAACAGTCTTAGTTTTGCTGAATGCCATATTGTTAAAGGAGAAGGAGAAGCACCAGTAATTTTTTTCTTCTTCTTTTTAAGCCTATGGGGCAACATATTTTATCAAGACTCAAAAATCTGATTTTGGAAGCAAAGACTGGGCAAACCAAATTGTTGCCAGAACAATCAGACTCGTCTTTATATATACTGCTTGCAAAAGGGATCCTAATTGCTTTGTCCAACATGGTGATTCATGTTTGTTCTTCATGCAGCAACCCAACCTCCTTCCTCAAAATGGAAAAGCAAGAGCTGCCTGCTGGTGACTTTCCCAAGTTGCTTTGCGTAAATTCACGCACATGGACGCCCACCTATGGTCAACATCCCCACATTCGCGATGGGTCTTCATTTGCTGATCACTCCTCTTCTCTTTCTAGGTATGATTATCGGGAAATGCTGCACAATGCCACTTTCTGTCTGGTTCCTCGTGGTCGCAGGCTTGGGTCCTTCAGATTCCTGGAGGCTTTGCAGGTAAGAGGCCCTGGAGCCTTCCCAGAATAGGGCTGAGGACCAAAGCCAGATTAATCAGGTTGGACATTATCACCTCTCCTGCGATAGCTAAAGAGAAGGTGTGGTTTCCCTTGAGGATCTGAAAATATTTTCAAGAAAATCTAAAACATTTTTGAAAAGTAGGGGGTGGAGGGAGGATTTACTCAGTAATTTTAGATGTAAGAAGTTAAATGGTGGATTCTTCTGGGTCATGTTTAGAAACAGAAGGCAAATCTGATTGCCAACTTGGACAATCTCTCTCACCTCCTCTTTCTCCTGTAAGTTATGTCAGCCATTCTTAAACAGGAATATTTTTCCTGGGTAACTGAATGTTCCAGCCTAGCTGGACTCTAAAAAGCAGCCCTACTCTTTCCCTTTATTCCCTAAAAGCAAAATTGTCTTTTATGCCTGCATCTTAATTGTCTCTCGGTTCCTTTAAATTTTGAGAATGATCCCTAGCATGGTGTTATTACTCAGATGGCCAGCTCTTCCAAGGCTCTGCAGTTCAGAGATCCTGGCTCCACCCCTGGAGCCTTTGTGGTAGGAATTTCTCAGCTTATCAAACTCACTCTGCAGAAATGTCCTCTTGAGACAGTCATCCACATTTCCCACCTGGAAGTTGCAACCAGCCTTCTTTGATTGCAAGAGAAAGCATGCCCTCAACCTCTCTCATCCTCCATTCCTTGACCCTTTGCTGCTATGTTCTTTCCTCCTCTATTCCCTGTACCATGCCTAAATCTGTGCTTTTGCTACAGTGCTTCATAACTTCTTATCTCTGCCATCTTAACCGTAAATCATTCTGTCATGCCCTCCAACAGAAGAACTTCCTTCTCTGGAATGTCTTTTCCAAGTTACTCTCTGTGTGTGTTCTGCATAGCATGCCATCACTAATGTTCTTGTCGCCTCCTGGGATGTTGCATAAAGAAAAATTGTTCTCTGATTTGGATTATGAGTTATTTGGAATCAGTATTTTGTCATTAACCTAGTGTTTCTTGGCTGTTTATTTCCTGGCACAGACTGTAAATTGGTATGACTATGGTTTAGATCACTCCACACTGAAGGGAACAAAGTTCTGGTTTAGGTGTTTGCAGAACAAGGGAAATGTGAACAGTCTATACTGTTAAGTCCACGAACTGCTACATAGGAATGCTGAGCTCCATTCTGCTCTTTGTTGCTCATGACATTGGGGTAAATCACTTTGCACGTGGACTTGTGGGAGTTAACGTTGACAAGACTGTTTATATTCAAGGTTGGTTCTATACTCAGATTTTGTTGGTGCGAGCTTTGTTACATCAATAAAAACTTCTCCAGCAAGGCCAGTCATCTCTATGGAAGTAAGGTCAGCCAAATCATGCACTAGAATAGAAATGGGGTTTTAGCATTCTAGGGCAAGACTTGCAAATATTAAAATCTAGTCTGGATACGTACAACCTTTGTGTGACTTGATAACTCATAACAGCTTCCTTTCCTTCTGGCCTGGGCAGTCCAGGATTCATGCAATGTCAAAAATGCCAGTCATTGAATTTATACTGATTTCACCTCTGATTGGAACAGTTTCTGCTGTCGCTTTCCTCACATTCACGAAGTCCCCTTTTTTTTGCTCAGGCTGCCTGCGTCCCTGTGATGCTCAGCAATGGATGGGAGTTGCCATTCTCTGAAGTGATTAATTGGAACCAAGCTGCCGTCATAGGCGATGAGAGATTGTTATTACAGGTAAGGAAGGGGCTCTGGCCTTCAACACGTCAGCAGATTATTGCTGCCTCCGTCCAAACTTTCAAAGAAGATGAATCCAAAAGGTCGGCTCTATAAAAGAAATTTTATCAGGAGAAAATTACCTGTGTCATGGTGAATATGAAGTCATTTAATATGACATTGTTCACTTTCCAGCAAAATCTGCCCAGGTCCCCAGAATATATTCCGAAAAGAAGTTGCAGGTAAAGAATGGGAGCTTTGATTTTCAAGAAGAAGTGGATCTCCACCCCTTTCAATAGCCAGAATTTTTAGAAATATTACCAGAGAGTTTGTATTCTACCCTACTGTTTCATATACTTTTCCTCTGTTTCTGCACTTGCCTTCAGATTAATTTTCAGAAAGAGAGAGGTCTCTAGGGCTTGTTCTTGTAATTAGTGTTATCATTCCTCAAATGATCCAGTCTGGGTGTCTGAGCGAGTGTTATCTTCAGGATGTATATTTAAATGAGCAGCCCCTAATAAAAGTTTGAACTGCTCAAGAGCTGCCTAGGGAGGGGGATACAATACTCACAGAGAAATCTGAGGGCAAGAATGATCATGTATTTTTTTTAATTACTAAGGATTTTATTGCACCATCCACTTTATCTTTGAATTACTATAAATATTTGTAGAATTGTTTTTTAATGTTTTTGCCCTTTTATTTTTTGGATATCCATTAAATTGAGTTTCTAAGTTTGTTTTTTTGTTTTGTTTTGTTTTTGTTTGTTTTTTTGGTCTTTTGTTGTGTTGTTGTTATTGTTGAGATGGAGTTTTATTCCGTCGCCCAGGCTGGAAGTGCAGTGGTGCAATCTCAGCTCACCGCAACCTCCACCTCCCAGGTTCAAGAGATTCTCCTGCCTCAGCCTCCCAAGTAGCTGGGAATACAGGAGCTCACCACCACGCCTGGCTAATTTTTGTAGTTTTTATAGTGACGGGGTTTCACCATGTTGGCCAGGCTGGTCTTGAACTCCTTACCTTAGGTGATCCACCCGTCTCAGCCTCCCAAAGTGCTGGCATTACAAGCGTGAGCCACCGTGCCCGGCCTCTAAGTCTGTTGTTGATTCTCCTTCTGTGCTGCTGCCCAGTCTGCTAGCTGACTGGTGAAGTAATGCAGCACTTTCCCTAAAATAACAGATGAACTAACTGTAACTGAGAGACCTATGGGTTAAGCAAACGAAAGTGACCACAGCTCCTGAAACATTACTCTGTCTGGTACTCAGTTTGTGATCTCCATGGTACCTAGGATCTCAGAAACAAAGGTAGGAATCTAGCAGAATCTGTTTTTTGGGGGGATAAGTTATTCTGCCCTGAATGCAACTTCATTTTTTAGGTGTTCATTGAGAAAGGGGTCTGGACGTTTTGTGAAAGGGCCACTTTTATGCCAATGATTTCCCACTGTGATTCCTTAAGGAAAGGAAGGCCTTGCAGAAACACCAAGGAAGAGTTTTCCCCACGCAGAGATCGTGTATGCCAAAATCATTTATTCATGAAAAGCCAAACAAGCGTGATGCAGGTCATGCTTGTCCATGTTGTCTTTTTTCTTCCTTTTTAAAATGTAATACTTGATCATTAAAAGAAATTTGAGAAATAAAGGGAATAAAAAGCACCACCCATAATTTTCCTTTTATATACCAATGCTCCCATGAATTGGATGTGAACAAATTGAAAACGTGTCTTTGGTATGGAGCACATTTTAGTATACTTAATTGTGGTTGTCAGTTTCTTTTCTTTTCTTTTCTTTTTTTTCCTTTTCTTTTTTTGTTTTGAGACAGAATCTCTCTGTCACTCAGGCTGGAGTGCAATGGCATGGTCTGAGCTCACTGCAAACTCTGCCTCCCAGGTTTAAGCGATTTTTCTGCCTCAGCCTCCTGAGTAGCTAGGATTACAAGTGCCTGCCACCACACTCAGCTAATTTTTGTATTTTTAGTAGAAATGGGGTTTCACCATGTTGGCCAGGGTGGTCTTGAACTCCTGACCTCGTGATCCACCTGCCTCAGCCTCCCAAAGTGCCGGGATTACAGGGGTGAGCCACTGTGCCCAGCTGCTTCTCCAGTTTCTACCATTTCACCAAAGTTGATGGACATTTCATCTTCTGAAGCAACTTTTTGGCTTGACTCTGAAGATTTTGATTTTTATCACTCCCACCCACCCAGACTTGCTGGTGTTTTCCCCTCTCACATGCAGTCTGTCTTTGCACAGCTGCCTCCATATTGAACAGCAACTGTGTACTGTCATTAACAATGGTTTTAAAGAGTTGGCACCCAGCCCAAATGTCTGCTCTGGGAAATGTTTTTTTGTTATGTTACGATTTTTCATTTCCTGTTTTAGAACAGCTCGGATGTTTTTATTTGCATATATTCTTGTCATCATGTCACCAAGAGAGCTTAATGTGACTTTCTTATATCTATTCTGGTGCATTCCGTTTGTTTTGCTACCATACATGACCTTTTATTAAGACTTCATTGAGCTCGGCAACTTCCAAAACAATCCAGCCAAATTGGAATTAATTTATCACTTTCCGATACCTGTCTCTCAGGACGAGCAGATTAATAACCAATAGCCAAATGCCATTAAAACTTGGAACTCTGTCTTTTCAATCAACTGGAGTTGTCTTCCAGAGCACTTTGCATAGTGCTGTCAGACACTTGTATCGTATCACAAACCAGTAGAATACCTTGCACTTGGTGTAGTAAGAGGAAGATGCATCTTATTTAAGAGAGGAGAACAGCATTGGTAGGTGAGTCTGTGATATTCTTTTTCTCCTTTCATAACCGCAGCAGACTCAATTTTCTGGAGACTATATAGCAATGATAGCTTTAGGCATTTTTCTTTTCTTTTCTTTTCTTTTCTTTCTTTCTTTCTTTCTTTCTTTCTTTCTTTCTTTTCTTTTCTTTCTTTCCTTTTCTTCTCTTTCTTTTCTTTGTTTCTCTTTTCGTTTCTCTCTTTCTTTCTCTTTCTTTTTCTTTCTTTCTTTCTTTTTTGAGACAGTCTCATTCTCTCACCCAGGCTGGAGTGCAGTGGTGCAGTCTAGGCTCATTGCAACCTCTGCCTCCTGGGTTCAAGTGATTCTTCTGCCTCAGCCTCCCGAGTAGCTGGGACTACAGGTGCGCACCACCATGCCCAGCTAATTTTTGTATTTTTAGTAGAGACAGGTTTGACCATATTCGCCAGGCTGGTCTCGAACTCCAGAACTCATGATCCACCTGCCTCGGCCTCCGAAAGTGCTGGGATTACAGGTGTGAGCCACCGCACCCAGCCTTAGGCATTTTTCTAGTAGACTGTTTCCTCATGGCCACGATAAAACAGTGATGCCAACCTATATAACTCTTAGCAGTTACTTCTTGGCATTTAGAAGAGGGTATGATTATGAAAATTGAACAGGATAATTTTTTTCTAATCTTTCTTTGGCCATCTAGGTGACTTTCTCAGTGAGTAAATAAAAATCAGTTTCCTTGGACTTATAAAGGTTCTATGATATGAATGATTTCTCTACCTTCTCAAAGAATGTTTTATTTCCATTTGACCTTGAGCTCTGATTACAGGCTAATGTTTGCCTGCCAGTGTTTCTCCTTTACCTGTTGCCTCTGTTTCTTCAGTGTTGCAAATCCAGGTATACACTTTGGGACACAGATTTAGTATCTGGTTTTGGACATTGCCAAACCAAGTGAGCTTTTCCTTCTCCTCTTACTGTGAAGCTGTGTTATTGCTCCTCCTAAGGGGAGTGTTGAATTCAAAAATGCGCTACCACTTCCTTCCCCTCCAATGGAAACTCTGTTACAGTCGTAGTCAAATGCCATGGGTAACTTTCCTATTAAAGCAGCTAACGGAGCATTTCTCCTTCTTGCCCAGACTCCCATATCTGTCAGATTAGTCATATGTTATGGAGGCAAGCATGCAGAAAGAGGTGAGCACAAAAGGGCAATTGCTAATCACAAGGAATCTTCCCTTAAGACTATAGACTCTGTAAATGAAATAGACCTTGAACTGTAGGTGAAAATAGGGAACAAGCCCAGAACACTTACCAGACTCAGGAAGTACATTTCAGAACTCCAGACCCAAGCAGTTTCCCTTGCAGACATTAAGCAACTGGTCCAAGTTTTAATAGCATCACTCTGATACCAATAATGATAGTAGTGATTGTAAGTTATATTAATTAAGTTTTCCATGTTTTAGGCACTGTGCTAAGCACTTGTATAATCGTCATTAAAACCTTAGTACTTTATCCCCACTTTATGAGTAAGGAAGTGGAGTCTTTGAGAAATCAGCTAACTCGTTCAAGAAAGCACAGGTAGTAAATGGTAGAGGGAAGAATCCTTCCTTGATCTTTCTGACTCCCGTGCCCCTGGGCCTAGCCATTCAGCAGCTATACTACCATTAAAAATAATGATGTCCCTGTGGTGGCTTCAGGTGGTTATATTCACCTCCTATTTCTTAATAACTACTATATAAAAACCACTCTGCTAACCTGAAAATGTGTAGCAGGATAACAAGATATAGGTCCTTCCTTTAAAACTGTATACCCTGGAAGAGAGCAGTGATTACTAAACATATATGACAGTTGAGAGATCCAGTTAGACTTGGGTAAGGGCTGAAGGCGGAAAGAGAGATATGGGAAGCAGAAAGGCTCAAAGGTGAGGTGGAAGGTATGTGTACATAAAAGTGACTGACCCTAGCTTCAGCTTGGATGGGAAGGCTCATAGACATTCTCTAAAAAGTCCTTTTATAGATGTTTTATAGTTCCTGGGATGACCAATCATAGAAGTGCTTGGGAGATAAAGTCTTCTGGCCTTTCCCCAAGACCTATAGTTACTCCTCTGTAAAATTTGGTTGTTCTTGTGCAAGGTTGAGGATTTCTGGAAGCAGCAATTGTGACTATAGACTTACCTAAGCAACTGATAAGCTGCTTCTGAATCTTAGAGGTGAACTGTAACTTTCATACATCAAAGGCCACTGGGGCGGATTCCCAGTAAGTGCTCTTTGTAGCTGACACTTCTTAAGGTCATTTCAACTTAAGAGTTGATGATTTTTAGTAGATCTATGCTAGAAGTCGAATGCTATGAAGAATAAAAGCCTAACCCAGTTGGGTTATTTTGATCAAGTACATCTCTTGGTTTTACAGTTATAATTCCTATGTGTTCACCTTGTGTTACAGATTCCTTCTACAATCAGGTCTATTCATCAGGATAAAATCCTAGCACTTAGACAGCAGACACAATTCTTGTGGGAGGCTTATTTTTCTTCAGTTGAGAAGATTGTATTAACTACACTAGAGGTAAGTGAGACCACTTGGCTCTTGGGCTTGAATAATGGTCCTTTATACACTTCTCTCAGCCTTCTGTTTTGCTATCAGTGATGTGTGATTGGTCCAACGGGGCAAAACCAGATTCCTGTACTCGGATATATTGGTTAACCTCTTTTATCTGCTTTGCCATACCCAAGAAAATACTCTCATTCCTGACAAACTCTACAAAGGAAAACCTACATGGGGAGAAATTATACTCAATGACACAGAGATTGACTCGGTCTTACATCATTTCAGGGATATGTGGGTCATGACTGTCTTGTCATTTACACTCAATGGCATCCTTTGAAGACATGTTTCTGGAGTTCATTTAGAAAAAAATATTTAATGGCTTGGCTCAGCGGCTCACTCCTGTAATCCCAGCACTTTGGGAGACTGAGGCAGGTGGATCACCTGAAAGCAGGAGTTCAAGACCTGGCCAACAAGGTGAAACCTCATCTCTACTAAAAATACAAAAAATTAGCCAGGCGTAGTGGCACACGCTTGTAATCCCAGCTACTCAGGAGGCTGAGGCAGGAGAATAGCTTGAACCTGGGAGGCGGAGGTTGCAGGGAGCTAAGATCGCACCATTACACTCCAGCCTGGGCAACAAGAGCAAAACTCCATCTCAAAAAAAGAAAAAGAAAAATATATATAGTGGCCAAGTAAGGGCAAATCCTCTACCATTCTAAAAATATGAGTAGTTTTCTGGACACCACAGTCCAATGGCATTGGGGGACAGCAGAATTAATTCTCAAGTCTTATGCAAGCCAGCCAACCAGCGTCAGTGTGGCAAAGTTGTGTTAAGAGGAAAGTCAGGATCATACCCATGTGGCGCAGAAAGTGTTAAATTTGTGAAAGCAGAAAATCTTTTAGGCAGATGGGTGCCCATCCTCAAGTTGCTTTTTTTTTTAAGGTAGGATGGAAAAAGAAAAAGGAAGCATGGAGATGATTAAAACCTTTGGAAATAGAGCAGATAGCATTGGCCCGAGGCTACACCAAAGTAGCACAAAGAGCTAGGAAAAGTTTCAGGAAGCTGCACACGCATGCATTACAGGCTTGAAGGAAGGAGAGCAGAGATATTCACTGAGGTGATTCTGAGGTGTTCCCAAAATGAAGTGGGGGCATTGTGGCCTTCCTTTTGGAGAATTCACTCGGGAAAAGTGATGACTGCTCTAAAAGCTAATGTGATGTGGAACCTACATTGAGAAGTCTGAGTAATACCAAGAAACTGAAGTTACCCTGCTTGGTCCACATTGCTCTTTTCTTGCCATCCTGACTCAGAGCCAGTGCTGGTCATGCTCCAGGCACACTGGGGCATTTATCCACCCCACGCTGAGCTTGGGCTCCTGCTCCCACCCTAGAGCAATTTCTGGTCAGTGTCCTCTTAGGCATAGTGTATATTTTTTTCATACTGGAACTGGGTAAAAAGGGCTGTTTAGGACCCAGGCCCATTCCCATGAAGGGGACAGGATCATAATGACTTCCAAGGGCTTTCTTCCTGCAAGCAAACTTTTGTCCCTCCAAAAGCAGTCTCCTCAATTAAAATCAATTGAGTCATTACCTCTGTTCACAGTAGCAGATTTGAGTATTTAATAGAGTTATCTTTTGCTTTTTTAATCCTGTCCTCCATCTAAGATCCTTCATAGGTCCTTCTTAAAGAATGTTGAATGTTATTTTTTCTCCCTTTTGGAGTGCCGAGTACCCTTTTTTTTTTTTTTTTGAGACAGGGTCTCTCTCTGTCACCAGGCTGGAATGACCTTAAGCAATCCTCCCACCTCAGCCTTCTGAGTAGCTGGGACCATGGGTACGAGCTACTATGCCTGGCTAATTTTTTATTTTTTATGGAGACGAGGTCTCGTTATGTGGCCCAGACTGGTCTTGAACTCCTGGCTCAAGCAATCCTCCTGCCTCGACTACCCAAAGTGGTGGGATTACAGGAGTGATGATTAAGTAAGGACACATTCATTTTAGAAACTAATAGAAAACACTTAAAACATAAAATATAAAGTAATTCCTTCATGCAAAACCACTATTAACATATATATCCACACAAACATATATATTCGTTTTTATATGTAAATTTAAAATTTGTGATAGTTTTAGTTTTAAAAAGGAGTCTTCATATACTTGCATTATAACTTGTTTTTCTGCTTAATAATGTTAATATTTTCTCATGTTATTAGATTTTTTCTATAATTAATGACTATATGATATTCCATTTATGATATCATCTAATTATTTAAATTAATCCCCAATTTGAGTAGATTCCAGTTGTTTCTGGCTTTTTATCTTTATGTACATCATTGCAGTAAATCATCTCAAGGTCAAATTACTGTGCAGATTCAATATTATTTCCTTAGGATAAATTCCTTGAATTTGAAGTCCTGTTTCAAGTAATATGCCAAATGCTAAGATTTTTTTGTTTTTTGTTTGTTTGTTTGTTTGTTTGTTTTTGAGACAGAGTCTCACCCTGTCCCCCAGGCTGGAGTACAGTGGCACCATCTCAGCTCACTGCAACCTCCGCCTCCTGGGTTCAAGCGTTTCTCAGGCCTCAGCCTCCCAAGTAGCTAGGATTACAAGCATGTGCCATGGAGATGGGGTTTCACCATGTTGGCCAGGCTGCTCTCCAACTCCTGACCTCAAGTGATCTGCCTGCATCAGCCTCCCAAAGTGCTGGAATTACAGGCATGAGCCACCGTGCCTAGCCCCAATACATTTCTTTCTTCAGTGTTTTCTCTGCATTTTTATGTATCTTTGGGTTGTTTCTGGCCTTTTAATTCTATCCTATTACTTGTTTACCTCTAATACATTCAGACCACGTTTCAGTGTTTTAATTTTTTTTACTGTATTATGCATCCTATCATGAACTTCTTCTGTTTGTTTAAACCAATATGCCATTATTTACTATTAATGTTCTTTTTAATTATTTATTTTTTATAGCTAACTATATCTTTATCCAAGCAATGACTTTCTACATGTATCTTAAACGACATCTCTATTTCTTTAGGATGGAATCCCTGAAGTGATCTTAATAAGCCAAAGAGTCTAGGCATTTCTAAGGCTTATAATTTATTTTGCCAAATTATTATCCAAAAACATTATATCCACCCAGAGTCTCACAAGCTGTCTGGGCGTGACTGTCTTTTGCTGTGCTCTTGTCAGCCTCACAGATCCATAATTAAAACACACACATCTACCACTTTGCTGATTTGCCAGATGAAAGATGGTATCTCATTAATTACATGTCTTTTGCATATGGTTTATTGCATGGATCTGGTCTGTCACCTATTAAGTTAGCAGTGCTCAATTTTTGTATTGTAACAGTTGAATGTCTTACATTCGTCAGAATAGGATCAAAATAAGATCAAGCTGTTCTCATCTCTGAACCTGAAAAGGCCTTTTCCCCTTTGTATTTAAACCATGCTTTTTTTTTTTTTTTTTTTAGCAACACAGTTTTGAGTTTTTTTTTAAACACTAAAAATGATATACTTCATTCGAATTTATAGCAACTGTCAAATCTCTTTATATAGTTCCAAGATTGGATTGTAACAGTTTGACCTCTCAACCAAATTGATGACAGGTACTACCTAGTTTTCCAAAATACTTCATAACTCAGAGTACCCCAGAATTCAATATAGTCAGAAAATCAGGGGAAATAGAAGAAAATGCCATCCACAGACACAAATAACACAGCGAATGTGTTTATAAGAACAATTTAAGTATCACATATCAAAAATGTGAACTTGGCTTAGAACTTAGATAATATACTTCATTTAGTCACTGCTGGAGCTACTAAGGCATGAGAATAATTCAGTTACTCACAGTTACAGCATAGACTTGAAGATCCTGGCCTAAGGATGTTCTGTACTCAGACTCTAGGTCTTTCTCCTTGCCTGCTATATTCTAGGCCATATGGAGTCTTCAAATATTATGAGCCCTAGAGTTGTAGGTAGAGTGCTTAGACTCAGTTGAAAACAGGACATCTCATTTTCTCTTCAATGCCAGGGTCAATTTGTTAGTACATTTCATTGTACAGAGCTCTGTCTAGGATTCTGTTAGTTTTTCCAGTTTGATTAAAATTTTCTAATGCTGCATCTTGGTAGTAAGGAGCTATTTAATCAAACTAGGCTCTGTAGAGCTCAGTTTTTTTGTGTAAATTGAGAAGTAACAATGAGGTCAATGATAAAACACTGGAAAAACAGTGCTCCTTCATGGATTCCATTATTTGTCAGAATATTGCACAATAACCTGGCACTAAGGATGGAATCATTGGAGCTTAGTCGTAATCCAGATGACTGAAAGAAAGTGCTTGAGATTATAATAATATATGAAAAGAGCCAGTGGTAGCTAGGAAGGTATATAGTTAGTGGAGTTTTATGAAGTATGCTCCATTTTCCTCCTCAGTTATCTAGCCATGCACATCTGAACCATAGTATTGCTGATGCTATCATACAATGATATTTGAAAATCAGTGGGATAATGGAAATAGACAATTGATCTGGCTTCAAGTAAAGTGGCATATGGTGGCATTGTGTGTCTTAGGCTACAGTGCTTTGGTTACAAGATGAGGGGCTACATAGAATGACTTTAACCTGTAACCCATCGTCCATTATTTGGAAAACAGAGGATACATAAAAAGAAAAATAAGGAGCCTGTCATTCTTCCCTTTGAATTCACATCAATTAGAAATATTGTCCTTATCAAGGGGGCCATCTGGGACCATAACAAAAAAAGTCTTGTATTATGTGTTTGTGTATGTGTGTGTGTGTATTGATTTTGTTTATAGCCAAAGAAGCATCCAACCTCTAAATCTGGTGTCTTCTTCCACAACAATAAAGAGTAAGCAGTAAGTGCCATGAAAAGATTCTGGGAGCTCTCCAGGGTAGTGATAGGAAGAATTGCAAAGGGAAAAAAAATGATCTTTCTATATGGTGAAATGAAATCCATATTTCTTTATGCTTTTAGAAGGCAAGTTGATATAAACCTTTTAGAAAGACACTTGGCAATACTTATGAGTAGCCTTAAAAGTACTTATACTCTTTGACAAGATGCTACAGAATCAATTCTGGTCTGAAGGAGTGGTTCATACCTATAGTCCCAACACTTTGTGAGGCCGGGGAGAAAGGATTGCTTGAGCTCAGGAGTTTGAGACCAGCCTGAGCAAAATAGTGAGACCCCATCTCTACAAAAAATAAAAATAAAAAAATTAGCTGGGTGTGGTGACCGTCCCCTGTGGTCCCAACTACTCAGGAGGCTGAGGTGAGAGTATCCTTTGAGCCCAGAAGTTTGAGGCTGTGGAGAGCCGTGACCATACCACTGTACTCCAGCCTGGGTGACTGTATGAGACCCTGTCTCAAAAAAAAAAAAAAAAGAAGAAGAAGAAGAATCAGTCTTAAATGTGGAAAATTTTATTCATAAATATATTCATTGCTTTGCATGGAAAAAATGCTGAACTGATCATTAAGAATAATGAATCATGAATACTATTAATATGGAAACATATCTGTAATATATAATATCTATACTATTGCCACTATGTAATAAACGGAAAAACCAATGCCTAGAAAACAAACACAGGAGTGAGTTTCTTCTTAAAGGCAAAAATGAAGTCTTAAGTATAACAACTTAGGCAGCTATTCTTAAATTCTGAGACATTGTTACAATTAATGTGGCATTTTATTGCTTTATTACAGATGAGGAAAATAATCCACAAAGGTGGCAAATTGCTTGACCCAGGTTAAATTCAACATTTGCTACTGCTTTCATACCTGTCCTATATCTTTCTGTCAAGATCTATTGGAAGACAGTATAAAATGCTTGTTATTTCAGAAGAGTGCTATATCTTATTATCATATCCTTGAATTTCAAAAGATAGCAATGTTGTGATACTAAACCAAAGTCTATGACAGTGACAAGCATAACATCCAAAGACCTGATGTGAATGATGACCCATTTTGTGACAGCTCTGAGTTCCATGCCATTTGTCTGTAGGTTCGATTTATAATGCTGTCTATTGTCAATTTATTTTCTATCTTGATATCCAAACTTATTTAAGTGACCACATCCTAAGAGGTACATAAATTTGAAAAGAAAAAAAAAAAGGAGGATCTAAAGAGAAACTAGAAAAAGGAAATAAATAGACAGTACATTTGGAAAGTATAAATAATAAAAAACAGGAATAAATGTTGTACAAAGTGAAATTGCTAACCATGTAAAAAAATCCTTCACAACCATGACAGTTTTCTCATAATTAATGCCAAGACAACAGCATTTTAACACATCCCTGTTACACAAAAAGTAAAAATAAATATTTTCACTAGGTTCCTAAAATCTCCACCAAATTAGAAACCTCTATCCAGCCATATAAAATTAGCAATTTTGATCTGGGTGAAAGATAAGATGCAGAAGTCATTTAACTAAGATATTTGAGTTCTTTTGAATTTCCTCCTTGCTTCCTTCCTTCTCTGTCATTAGGAAAATAAACATAAGGTTTGCAAAGATAAATGTAGCCCACTTTATTACTGATCAGTCACCATGTGGAATGAGATGAGGGTGTTAATAACCTTAGCAAATAATAAAACTCCATTTAAAATAGTCTGTACTTAAAATCACATTGCATTAAATGGAGACCTGGAAAATGGTGATTTGGGTCTTAAATCTCAAGACTTACGGCAGGACTTTTTTCCTTTTCTTTTAAATGTAAAAAAAAAAAAATTGCTGAAAACATAAAATACCATACCAAGTTAATTATTTGCCAGATCATATTCTAATGAGTGGATGGTATAATTATAAGAGTTTGAAAGTCACAGAGAGAAAGCTATAAAATGGACTAATCACATTCAACTGACAAATGATTCGGAATGGGAGGATGTTTGACTCTAAATGTAGAATTTAATGATCTGCAAGGTCCCAAAGTCCAAAGAAACTAATGAACTAGCTTGGCTATTATTAGTCTTCATATGCCATGGTTCTTGTCCTATTATGTAGGATGTTTTAAGCAATTGTTAACTCACTACTTTTCCAGATGAAATAGAGAAAAACTTCAGTAACCAGTACCCAAAGTCCTACAATTGACTTTGAAAGGAAAATGAAATATGACAAGCAAACACATCTACCTGTTGAATTAAAGGAAGAGCTGAAAACCTCAATAGCTTCTAGAATGTGTCATGTCTTGAATATGCTTTGCATTCAGTGTCTACGAGTATACATTGACCTCTCTGTTCTCTGAGAACAGATCTTGATAGGGGCCTGGAACGTATCTTAGTTCTTAGAAGTTTAACCATCAGGGAAAGACTAACTGCTCCACACAGTCTATTTTGGAATGAACATGGACTCATTATTATACAAAGACAGGATAGAATTTATGGTTTAACTGAAGTTTAATTGGGAAATTTGATTGGCTATAATTCATATCTTTCTGTTACTCTTTTTCATTGCTCCATTACTCTCTCTGTCTCGCAGACATTTTTATCTGGAGAATTAGAGTGGGAGGGAGGGTAGAGTCACCACTCTGACTGCTACCATCTTTCAGATTTGGATTGGGCATCATTCCTTCCAAATATCATCAGGATCTCATCCTCACTGTGTGCTATGTTTTGTTTTCTAGATTATTCAGGACAGAATATTCAAGCACATATCACGTAACAGTTTAATATGGAACAAACATCCTGGAGGATTGTTCGTACTACCACAGTATTCATCTTATCTGGGAGATTTTCCTTACTACTATGCTAATTTAGGTAAGTGAATTTCCTCCAGGGAGTTGCCCTTGTTTACCCTGAAGATGTCATATAGAACTAAGGGCCTTTGTTCTTCTATTCTAATGGGGTCCATCTAACACCCTGCACTGAAGATTGCTTTTTCTAGAGTCTTGTTATAAGTGACATATCAAGTTCAAAAACAGAACAGAGCATTGCAAAATGGAAAAAAAGAAAAACTTCTTATCTGTGCAGCTCTACTTCATATTTAGTAGAGTTATTTCTTTTTGAGAAATAGGCTTCCCAAATTATGGATCATGTTGAACATGGCAATGGGTTAGCTATCATTTTAAGCCTCATCATATATAAAATGGAGTTAGGAGAGCTCTCCCTTGTTTGTTTGTTTGTTTGTTTCACAATCCCAACATCTGTATTCCATACCAAAGAAAAACTGAATAAGAGGAAAGGAGAAATAACTAAGAATATATGACAAGCACAAATTTATTAATTTTTCCAAGGTTTATTATGCTCCTTTTATGTGCTATGCTAATGTATTGCTGGGTACTAGGAATAAAAAGTCAAATAAGATATAATCTCTGCTTTCAAGCAGTTTTCAGTCTAATCACAGTAGGGAAAAGGGAATGGCAGAGGGATCAATCTCTACCACTGGCTACTGTTATTGCCTTAGACATTTATGTATTTGGATCCCCAATTGCTCTCATGTTAGAAACATCATGAACATTTCCCCTCAGTTACAGTTCTAAACTTGAGGAAGCCTAGGACAGGAAAGCACCGTCCAAACTGATACAGCAAAAACACAAGATTTTCCACTCAATGCCATTGTTCTCCATAACACCCTCACCCTTTTAAGTTGTACATGTTTAGCTTGAAACTGATGAGATGAAACCTAAAGAAATTCATGGCCTAAAGCATCAACCAGTGACAAAGAACCTTTTAATCCAAACCAAACCTGTTATGGGAACCATCTCTAATTCAGTGTATGGTTGACATTTGGGTAACATAATTAGAATTTAGAAATGGTCAAATTAAGGCACTGGTTGACAAAAATTTCTGTATATTTATTGTACAGTATTTAGATCTTCATTTGGAGTTATCACATTAGAGGTGTGTAAATGATGCTTCTTAAATGATTGCAGGAAAATTTAAAGGCAATGACTTGTCCCTCAATCACGCTTATTCTTCTTACTTGGCAAAACTTCGAATGTGTATCTAGATATTGGGAAGATTAACTTCTTTCTGACATACAATTAAAGTGCTACTGGATGATATAATTTTCTCTACAAAACCTTTGTATAATCCTCTAATACACATAGAGTCTGATTCTAGCCTTTATCCCATCAGTATCAAAGCGTAACTTGAATGTCCCTGCACTGTGTTGCTCGCAGTTAAGCCACTAAAGTGCCAAATTAGTGGGTCTAAACTAATGAAGTTTTAAAAGGCTCTTAACCTGTCTCTAATTTCTTAGTGAGTTCTTATGGGAAAATTCCTTAAGGGGAAGCCATCTCACTTCTGTGTCTTTGGTGACAGTGGTTGTTTTGCATATCTATGATCCTTTTTAACCTAGGACTTCAAAGCTCGCAATTGGCAAAAGTCTGCGTCGCATACTTTTTTCTCAGCTATGTCACTGCTACACAAAGAAGAGATTCTGGGAATATGGAGGCTTCTTCTCCAAAATAATAATGATGTTGGTGAGGGTGATGATAATGATAGCTGCTGACATATATTGAGTACTTGTTATTTTCTAAGTCCTATTCTAAGTGCTTTGTATGCATTAACTTTTTTTTTTTTTTTTCTAAGACAGAGTCTTGCTATGTTGCCCAGGCTGGAGTACAGTGGCGCCATCTTGGCTCACTACAACCTCTGCCTTCGGAGTTCAAGCAATTCTTCTGCTTCAGCCTCCTGAGTAACTGGGACTATAGGCACACACCATCGTGCCCAGCTAATTTTTGTATTTTTAGTAGAGACAGGATTTCACCATGTTGGCCAGGCCAGTCTTGAACTGCTGGCCTCAAGTGATCTGCCTGCCTCGGCCTCCCAAAGTGCTGGGATCACAAATGTGAGCCACCGCACCCAGACAAACTTACTGAATTTTCAAGATAACCCCATACGTTTGGCACTATTATCAGGTCTGTTTCCCAGCTGTAGAAACTCAGAGGGTTACGTATTCTTTCCAAGGTCCCACCACCAGTAAGTGGTCGATCTGGGATTCAGACCTAGACAGTCAGGCCCTGGATGCTGTTCCTTTTTTTTTTTTTTTTTTTTTTTTTTTGAGACGGAGTCTCGCTCTGTTGCCCGGGCTGGAGTGCAGTGGCCGGATCTCAGCTCACTGCAAGCTCCGTTTCCCGGGTTTACGCCATTCTCCGGCCTCAGCCTCCCGAGTAGCTGGGACTACAGGCACCCGCCACCTCGTCCGGCTAGTTTTTTGTATTTTTTAGTAGAGACGGGGTTTCACCGTGTTAGCCAGGATGGTCTCGATCTCCTGACCTCGTAATCCGCCCGTCTCGGCCTCCCAAAGTGCTGGGATTACAGGCTTGAGCCACCGCGCCCAGCCCTTTCACCTTTTTTCCCACTAGCTGTTTGAAGTACTATTAGTCAGGTAGAACCCTTTCATTACATAATTAAAAATCAGACACATGCAAACACTGTGGGAGAGACAGCACATGAAGGGTGGTGAATGGTGTGTGTATTTAGACACTGGGTACCTAAAAAGCCAAAGGAACATCACAGAAACATCACCAAGAGGGACAAAGGATATTAAAGCAAGAACCTAGAAGTGGACGTTGATCTGGAATTTATTGAGGTCTCTAGACTCAGGCAGTAGCTAACCAGCAACTTTTCATCTTGTTTCTGTCCTGTCAGGACATAAGAAGCAAAGGAGAAATCATCCAGGAGGGAACATTTGCCTCAGCATGAGGCAGTGGAGCAAGGAGGAGTGATTTTCTAAGTCTTGTTTTCCAGCGCTTCATTAGTCTCTGCTCTCCTTTTTATTTCAGGTTTAAAGCCCCCCTCCAAATTCACTGCAGTCATCCATGCGGTGACCCCGCTGGTCTCTCAGTCCCAGCCAGTGTTGAAGCTTCTTGTGGCTGCAGCCAAGTCCCAGTACTGTGCCCAGGTGAGTGGGAAGTTGGCAGAGCAGCCCCTGCCTGCTCCAGCTCCAGACCAGAGATTCCTCCCTCCTTACCTGTTCTCCCCCAGGCTCCCTGGGCTCCCCAGGACTCCTCTAACATCATACCGTCTTACTCCCTTTCATTCATCCTGCCTCATTACACCCTTTTCATCCACTTAGAAATTCTTGGAAGTAAAATCTGGCACAGGGAAGGGGTGGGTTCCGGAGAGACCTTAGCACTGGTATAGGGTTAAAAAGTATATATACATACACCAACACATTCTCTAGAGAAGATATAAGCACATGATTTTGTTTTTAAATGTCAAAATGACAAAGTAACATCCAAAAAGCCTCTGAGAGAACTTAGACAACTAAGCTTCACTAGAAGAAGCAGACTTGTTGGTGTCATGAAGCGTCAACTTTTCTTTTCATAGCAACCATGACTAATTATAAAATTGGGAGCAGACGATTATGTCTATGGTAACAATATTTTCCAAATCTGTGTTGCTCCAATACTTGAACAGTGGTTTTTCTGATTTGTGAATTAGTTTATACAAGAAGGTTTACAAACAAGGAAAGAATTAAATAAGGAAGTATGCGTTTTTAAACTAAATGCCTTTATTGGAAATTATAAAGTCACATAAAATCAGCAACCATTCTAGAGCATGCAAAACATGAGCTCATCTTAGTTCTAGCTTGAATTTTTTTATTTCTGCCACATTGCCTGGTGTAGTGCAAGTTCAGAGCAGATGTTCAGATGCTCAGTATACATTTTTATTTAATTTGATCAGAGTTGTTATCTCACACACCATCATAAGATATCAGAATTTAGGAAACCATTTTATTAAGCTCCAGCCACCCTGAAATTCTTTTTCCTGCAGCTTTCCCCTATTCCCGGACACAGTTGGTTTTGTTTGTTTGTCTCTTTGTTTGTTTGTTTACTCTTTCTGTCCTCTCTCCAGTTGTTGGGGTGATAATGTTCTGAGGTTGTGTGGGAATGGACTCACTTTAATACTCAGTTTTGATGTCTGCCGTTCTGTCTTGCTGAGATCTCCAGCTCCTCTTTCTCTTTCTGACTCTAAGAAGAAGCTTTGGGTTGGAGGCCTACATAAATACATCCTTCCCCAGCCATCTAATGAGCCCCATCCCTTTCAGATCATAGTTCTATGGAATTGTGACAAGCCCCTACCAGCCAAACACCGCTGGCCTGCCACTGCTGTGCCTGTCATCGTCATTGAAGGAGAGAGCAAGGTAAGACTCGAAGGGGACCTACGTGTGGAACCACTGTGGAGCCTTGGTTTCTCCGTGGGGCACTTTGGGTCTTGGCCCTAGATGTCTTCTCCCTGTTCCTGAATTATTTTTTCTAAAACTGTACTTTGCTCAGAATGTTCTCAGCTTTGACCGCAATAGGCTTTCAAATCAGGGAAACCTGGGTCTTTATACCAACTCTTTTGTAGCTTTTGACCTTGTGTGTATACTTAACCTCTATGAGCCTCAGTTTCCTCATCTACAAAATGGAAACAATAATATATACCTTGCAGGGTTGCTGTTAGGATTAAGTAAAGTCAGGAACTGGCAATAGTTATCTTTCTATAAATGACAAGGATGAAGATAAAGCTGATGGTGGTGGTGATGCATGAGGTTTGCTTGGCTGATTAATCTGATTGAGCTATGTCTATCAGAATGGTGGCTCTTTCTCCCATTCACTTTTTTTTTTTTTTTTTTTTTTTTGAGACGGAGTCTCGCTCTGTCGCCCAGGCTAGAGTGCTGTGGCCGGATCTCAGCTCACTGCAAGCTCCGCCTCCCGGGTTCACGCCATTCTCCTGCCTCAGCCTCCCGAGTAGCTGGGACTACAGGCGCCCGCCACCTCGCCCGGCTAATTTTTTATATTTTTTAGTAGAGACGGGGTTTCACCGTGTTAGCCAGGATCTCCCATTCACTTTAAAAGGGACATTTTCACCTTACTTTTGTTTGGCATCTGCCTGTAAAGGTTCTCACGAGTGCTGCATAGCTGGCCTTTCTTCTGTTCTCCAGTTCACTTTGCCTAGAGCTGAACTATCTTTCTGATCATCTCCCGGCCCTTTAAGGTCTCCATTTGCTAGTGCTTCCAATGAACACTTGAGGCCATGTATAATCTGGTCATTCCAATCTTTTCTGTCATTGCTTTCCCTACAGACCCTGTCCCCTACCACATTGGATCATTTCTAATTAGCTGAATTGTGCTATGTCTCTTCCTACCTCTAATTTTGACTTTGCCATTTGTAAGTCCTGACCACCCCTCCTTAACTCATCATCTCTGCTTGTCAACATTCCCATATATTCTTTAAGCCCCCGTTTGCATGCTACCTCCTCCTTGAAATTTCTTCTACTAAAGAGCACCCGGCTCTTTTTTCTCTAGCTTTTGCTTGTTGCTTTCTTTTAGATCTTACCCATTGTGAAGGAAATAGTCACTACTAAATGAAATTGAGATTGGTGAAGCAGTGCCATCTAAAAAACTTTCCTCATCAGTCCCCAAGGGGTCAGGTCATAAGAGAGTGGCTCACACCTTTGCGCCAGAATGACAAAATTAGTTTATTAGGCTGCACCATTTGATATCATCATCGACTCACCAAAAGTGTCAATTTCATATGGTTTGACATAATGCAGTTGTAACTGTCACACGGACAAGATGATCAGTGCATTATCCATTCGTTTCCCATTTAGTAGTGCCTACTGTGTGCTGAGCACTGTGTAACAGGCTTGGAACACAGTGGGGAATGTGACAAATGTAGCCATGGCCCTCATAAGGCTGGAGTCAAGCAAGCTGTTTATTAAAGAGCTGCTTGGTAAGCATTTATGAGAGAAGGTGGATGTTGGAATAATCACATGCCTCTCTCGTGAATCCATCTCACCATAAGCATGGTTTCATGCAACACCTTATATCCATCCCCCCATAGAATAACCCATCATAGGAATGGCAGTGTTCCAATTCCAATGCCTGAAGCCGTGAACAGTGCTCAGAGGCAGGCAGTTAACGTTGAACTTTGGGATTCTTTGTTTGGTATGCTTCCATAGGTCAAGGAGACCAGCTCTGCTTCTGGTGGATAATGTCTTTCTTTGGATATGTCAGGATATTCAGACACAATCCAGTCTGTCCCGGAGCCATTCTGATTTCTTTAGGTAGTATAGCATTTTCATGCTCTGACTCACTGATTGATTTTATATTTTCATTCTCAGTGAAAAGAAACTCCCCGTTTATTTATAAAATGGTGGTGATAATAATAGTACCTTTCTCGTGGGCTTTATCAGATGTCTCTTACAAGATGCCTCAGATCCTCCCCACTGCATCTATATTCAGGCTCCTGGCATTTGTTCAGTCCTTGCCTCCACCTTGGGCACTGAATTCAGTGGGCTGGGTGCTTCCTATGTGTTTTCTCTGACTCTCAGTGCCCTGGGATTGCACCTCAGAGTAAAGCTTTTGCACTTAAGCCTTGCTTCAGGCTCAGTATTTTAGGAAACCTGGGCTATGACATGGACCCATTTTGAGGATTAAATGAGATCATTGCATATCAGATGCTTAGTCCTGTGCCTATTATACATGCACCAAGGGTTCAATAAATGTTAGCTCCTCTTCTGGGAGACGTCATAACGTTAGGATTTATATTATGGGCTCTAAAGTCAAACTTACTTTCGTGTGACTTAAAGCAAGTTCTTAATCCTCTGTGTCTCCCTGCCCCCTTTCAATAAATGGAAAGAGTCATAATATGTAACTAATAAGGTTGCCAAAAAGATCAGATTATATCAGACTACATAAATAAATGTACTGAAGAGTGTGGGTACACTGTGGATGCTCAATAAATCTTAACTATTACTGTGTTTTATATCATTATTTGTGTATATTTCTTATGTGTCCCCCAACCCCCCACCACACACACACACACACAGACACACACACACACGCACACACCCCACAAGACAGTAAACTTCTTGAGTCTTGGTCATTTCCTAGGCATGTTGTTTGTTTGTTTGTTTGTTTGTTTGTTTATTTTTTGAGGTAGAGTTTCGCTCTTGTTGCCCAGGCTGGAGTGCAATGGCGTGATCTCAGCTCACTGCAGCCTCTGCCTCCCGGGTTCAAATGATTCTCCTGCCTCAGCCTCTCGAGTAGCTGGAACTACAGGCATGTGCCACCACACCTGGCTAATTTTGTGTTTTTAGTAGAGATGGGGTTAGTCGGGCTGGTCTCAAACTCCCAACCTCAGGTGATCCGCCCACCTCGACCTCCCAAAGTGCTGGGGTTACAGGTGTGAGCCACTGCCCATGGCCAGCATGTTTGCTCGTTTTAAAAGAGTTGGGCTTTCACATGGTAGCTAAATCTTTCTTAAATGAACTAACAAGGAAAACTCAGTTCACTCGGGATTGACTTTGTAAGTACATTGGTTTCTCTCATGCTAATCCATTTAAGAAGGTCGCTGAGGCAACGTATTTGGGAAAAAAGCCTCTCATTTCTGCATGAGAATTCGAAAGTGGATGGCTTTTGGGCTTTTTACCTCTGTTGATGAGACAGGTTCAGAAAAAAGGAAACAGATCCCTTTAAGACCTATGGTTGGGCAGATGATGGGGAAGAAACCCTACATCTTCTTCATTCTCCATTTTAAAGTCTCTATCTCCATGAATTTAAAATTAATATGTTTGCTGCTTTGGTTGCAAAATTCTGTTTTGAATTTATAGGCCTTGTCTTTGCAGTTTTCCCCTGTAGGCTTAACAAGGGAAAGGTCAGGGCAGTGCTAAGCTGGCAGCTAATGGTTTCTGCGTTAGTCAGTGGACATGTAAAGAGTATCAGGAGGATTGCTTCAGGCTGAGAATTCTGAGCACTGTGTCTGTGGGGTTGCTGATCACTTTGTGTTTTATTTTAAAAGCCTGAGAAAACAACAACAGCAAAATAACCTGACCAAGTTGACAGATGTGTAGCAGCAACCCCTGAAGCCTTGTATGCTACAGATATGTCCCTCGAGCTCTCAGAGATGACTTAGAGTGGGCACTGTCCATTCATTGAAGTCCTAGGTGCTCTGGTAGCTTTGCAGGCAAATAAACTGAGTTTGAGATGAGGCCTGCAGTTGAGCTGACCCCTAGGATTATTCAGATTTGGGGAGACTGCAGCTTTGGCAGCTGGCTAGCTACCGCCCTTTTCCTCTTTCCCTTTGTCTCCAGTGTTGAGTTGCTTCTTTCCCTGGCCTCTGTCTCTTCAAAGTTGATGGCAGGTGTGAATTCAGAGAGGATGTCATCATCATTACTGTAACTTCTGGAAGAAGGTGGTAAGCATGTGATTGGCATATGTGTTCCTAAATTCACTTGTGAGGTCCTTTCCAGGACCAGTGGCCAAGGTGCTCTGTAGAGTCACACCATCTGGGGGAAAATCCTGGGTTTGTTTTGGGCAAGATACTTAACCTGTGTATCTCAGTTTCCCTCCCTGTAAAATGGGATTGTTATAAAGATGAAACCCAGTGATATATATGAAGGACGTGGAACATATCCTGGCACATAGTAAATGTTCAAAAAATGTTATTCTTATGGTATCAGCATTCTTACGGTTAGTTCTTCTATGGTACATTCAACACAAAGGTTAAGTTATGACTATCACAGGGTAACCTCTCCACCCTCAATTTTTCCAGCTGATGCCATAATCTCCAAAGCCCCCACTACACACACACACACACACACACCACTGTGTGTGCACACGCAGTCACATGCTCACCACCTTCTTCCAGAAGTTATAGTAATGATGATGACATCCTCTCTGAATTCACACCCGCCATCAACTTTGAAGGGACAAAGGCCAGAGAAAGAAGCAACTTAACACTAGACCAAGGGAAAGAGGAACCTTTCCTTATTCTAGAACTGCCCAAACTTTATACATACACCACCTTCACAATTTTTCTAAATCCATGGATCATGTGTGCTATTATTTAATATTTTTCTTCTTTTTTTGTGTATGTGACAGAGTCTTGCTCTGTCACCCAGACTAGAGTGCGGTGGCGCAATCTCAGCTCACTGCAACCTCTGTCTCCCAGGTTCAAGTGATTCTTCTGCCTCAGCCTCCAGAGTAGCTGAGACCACAGGCGTGCACCACCATGCCCGGCTAATTTTTGTATTTTTAGTAGAGTCAGAGTTTCACCATGTTGGTCAGGCTGGTCTTGAACTCCTGGACTCAAGTGATCCACCCACCTCAGCCTCCCAAAATGCTGGGATTACAGTCATGAGCCACCATGCCTGGCCTAATATATTTCTTGAAATCAGTATACTTTTCATTTTAATGAAGTTATTTGTAACTATAATATTATCTTTGATTGCTGTAGCTGCTCATATATATGTATATATTTTCTCTAATCTGTGCTAATGTATATTTTAATTTGTAAATGTTTCTAATTTGTAAAAGCAGCACCTTCTACTATGATCTGCTCTCCCCGTGGTTTGTGTCCACACTTGGAATCACCTCTCCATCCATTCACTCTGTCGGTCGGGAAGAGTGGGTGTCAGGATGCGGGTTCTCTCCTCAATGCCTCTGCATCTGCCGAGTCTTGTCTTTAATGCTTCGTTACTATCTATACCTGGTGAATTCTTTCTGCCCGTCAGGGTCCTGCTTAAATGTCACTTCTTCTACAAGGCCTTCATCTGCTCTTCCAGACATCTAGTTGCTCCATCCTGTGGTCTCCTGGCATTTTTTTGTATCAAGCAAAGGCTGGTCATCTACTTCTTGGTCTCCTCTACAGACCATGAACTCTTCAAAGACAGGGAATATATCTTAATTATCTTTGTGCCCTCTTTGACCAGCAAGATGCCTGGTACACAGTAGGTGCCCAATAATTGTTGAACAAATAAATCTGCATTGATGGGAAATGAGATTCCTTCAGTGTTGAGGGGTGACATGGTAGTAGCACATTCTTTATGCAGGTGAGGATGGGAGAATTGTCCTGAAAACAAGACTCTGAAGTTACCTCTTTCCCTCATTCCCTCCCCACTGCCTACTTCTACTTCCTCCCAGGTTATGAGCAGCCGTTTTCTACCTTACGACAACATCATCACAGACGCCGTGCTCAGCCTTGATGAGGACACCGTGCTTTCAACAACAGAGGTAAGAACCCATGCCTAAGGAGCGGCAGATGGGCTGTTCAGACGGTCACCTCATGTTGCACAATGCTAGTGCTTCTCTTAGCCGTGCCTTGGCAGAACTGGAAAACATTTTTCAAAACTTCCTACAGCAGTGGTTTTAATCAGCCCAATTCCTGTTAGCACCTTGCCGCCACCTGGCACTCTGAGGCGGGCATCTCCCTTTCATTGTCTCTGCTAATTGGCTCCTCATTTGCATAACTGGGCCTCACCTCTCCTCCCAGGCCTGTCCTCCTTTTTTGTTTTTAAACAGCACAGTTGTGGGCAGGTGCGCAGAACCAAGGGGGAGGGGGAGGGTGCCTGTTCTGCATTATGTTGAAACCATGCTGTCCAGAGGAGACAATCCCATTCCTCTCCACGTGTCCTATTGTCTCAGTTGGGAGACTCTATTTGGGGCTCTAAAGGCAGCTTTTCTGTCTTGGTTTAAAGAGCTCATTTTCTTTCACCTATATAAGAGCAAACGGTTTCACTTTAAGGCTGTGATGGAGATTCCTATTTCAGATGTTCAGGTATTTGTGCCAAAAATAAGATTGCCTAAAGAATGCGTGCGGAGGAGAGAGAGAGGAGGAAAGATAGATACGGTAGAAAACCAATTTTTACAACTCGAATGAGTATTGATCTCTGAAACCTTCCTTTAAACCATGCAGGGGACCAAAGACAGCTATATAAAAATGGAGTATATGAGAAATACATTATTAATGGCAACTACTAAAAAGCATGGAGACGCAACTACTTACGCCTTTTCCCTCCCTTTCTTTTTTCCTTTTTGTTCACAATCATTTTCCTTTTAATGTAAACATCAGTGTAACCTGCGCTTTCTTGGATACCAGTCTAGTTCTAATGGCCTGCTGCCCACAGAGCCAGGACTCAGTGTTGGCCTAGGCAGGTGGACTCAGTGTCTCCTTCTTGAAATTCCACAGATGAAGCCGGGCGCAGTGGCTCACGCCTGTAATCCCAGCACTTTGGGAGGCTGAGGCGGGCGGATCACAAGGTCAGGAGTTCGAGACCAGCCTGGCCAATATGGTGAAACCCCGTCTGTACTAAAAATACAAAAATTAGCCGGACGTGCTCCAGACACCTGTAGTCCCACCAACTTGGGAAGCTGAGGCAGAAGAATCGCTTGAACCCAAGAGGCGGAGCTTGCAGTGAGCCGAGATCGTACCATTGCACTCCAGCCTGGGCGACAGAGCGAGACTCCGTCTCAAACAAACAAACAAAAAAAGAAATTCCACAGATGCTTTCGAGGTGCCATCAGATGGAGTTGCATAGATGTCATGTCAAAGGGCAACCTAAATAATCCCAGGACAAAATGTCCTGGGCCTCACCTTGTTGAAATGCTTTCTATGCTGCCAAAGCTCTATAAGTACTTGTTGAATGAGTGGTTGGGCAGGGTAGGGGATGCATGCTTTGGGGATTCAAGGTGGGCACACTGCCAACTGTGTCATGTGTAGGTTGGCAGGAGCAAGGGATGTTGATAAGCTTAACATTCAAAGGGAAAGACAGCTATGGAATACAGGGTACAGGTCACTCCGGCTTGCATTTTTCTGCCACTTTCTGCAAGGGAAGCTGGAACACATTCATTCAGTAAGTATTTATTGAGAGATTTCTTTATCCTGGTCTCCATGCCAGGTACTTCGGTTACACAGTTCCAGGCTATATGCATCTGAGTCCTGGCAACAAACTGAATTCAAATCAGATGATTCAAATGAAGGAACTTTGGATTCCTTAGGGAGATATAGATGGGGTTAAAAGATCCCATAAGAGAGAATGAGGCACCTGATAAGTAATGACAGCAGGAAGCAGCTCTTCCCTTTGGCCTGAAGGAGTGAGAGAAGGAATTCCTTCTTTCAAAGGCCCTGGGAGATGGCACTAGGAAGGAGAGTCTGCTCTACAAGTGCTATGATCATGGAAGGACATGGCTACTGCCAGAACTCTAATGGCGAAGGAGAGAGGGAGCAGTGAAGAGATACACTGACCTCTCTCTCTGTCCTGTCTCGATTTTCCTGCTGGTGACTCCCATTGACCTAACCCAACCAGGTGATGCAGTCACTAGGGGTCCGTTTTCCGAGGGCACAGGGCAAGACAAGAAGAGTGGACAGTGGATTTTGGAGGGCAAACACAGGCAAAGGAGCATACCGCCATGGCACAACAAATGGTCAAGACAACTACAGCATATACCTTAATCATCATCCTATGACCTGAAGTATTGATTCATCTTCTGTCTTCCCCTGGGCACAAGGCAATTAGTCTCACTCTAGGATTTGTTTTTCCCTATCCCATGGTGAAATAACTTTCAACTGCTGTGATGCATCCTCATGCTGGTGAATTTCTTTTCAAAGAATAGCAATTCCAACCACTCAGTGCATGCTGGGAGGAACATGTGTTGTATGTGAAGTAATTAGAAGTCAACGTGGGTTGAAAATGATATGTAAATCTAAGAGGCTGGCAGTCTGGTTTGCTTTCGCCTGCTGATCAGTGGAGTGGTTCTGTTGCCTAAAATGGTCCTGGGCAAGGATTTCTCTTTTCTCTTTTTTTAGGTGAATAGATGTTGGTTCACTTTTTTTCCCTCTCTAAGGATCTCAAATTGTTTAAATGTCTCTCTGCAGCATTGAGGATAGATTTTTAAGCAGCATCCTATAAAGGGCATTATAGTTGGTTTATAGTTATTTACATTTATCTGGATTGCTGCAAACGCTGCTCAAAAGAAAACAGATGTTGGTTTTTCAGAGAAAGGGCCTTAAACTGACCTTTGCCTTCTTTGATGTGTTAATAATCTGCGTGAAAGCAGAGCTATCACAAGAATCCAAGTTTTATCTGAATTTACTTTTGAGTTCCTTTGAAATGACTTGAAACAGCTTTAAGATAGTAAGAAATTCATGTGATGAGAACACCCCATTGGGTTCTGTAGTAGTTGCTGGTGCATGTGTTTCCTTTTCAAAGAATAATAGAAAACCCCAAAGAGTGCTGTCAGGCAGGCTGATCCTTTGACAACAGGCAACATAATATACTATCCCATCAGTTGGCACCATTAGTATTGACCACTAGTGAAAAGGTACAGGTTATCACAACCCAATTTCAGTTTTCTGGCAGATGTTCCCCATCCTCTGCTATCTTTTAACTTTGAGATAACATGCTCCCTACCAAACTTTCTTAATGTCGGTTCCACCACCCTGTTTTTTCCCCACTCTGGATTTTTTCCCCGCCCCCCTACTCTGGAGTTGTTTTTTTTTTTTAGATGGAATCTCGCTCTGCCGCCCAGGATAAGAGGGCAGTGGCACCATCTCAGCTCACTGCAACCTCCACCTCCTGGATTCATGTAATTCTTGTGCCTCAGCCTCCCCATTAGCTGGAATTACAGGCGTGCAACACCACACCCAGCCAATTTCTATATTTTTAGTAGAGACAGGGTTTCACTGTGTTGGCCAAGCTGGTCTCAAACTCCTGACCTCAAATGATCTACCCACCTCAGCCTCCCAAAGTGCTGGGATTATAGCCATGAGCTACCATGACTGGCCCCCTCTGGATGTTATAGTTTTGGGGAACAGGCCATATTTTTAAGTCTTCCTTATCTTAAGATAAGGCAGTGTATTAGGATTTTTCAGGCTGACAGAATCAATAGAATATATATATTGTATATATATACACATATATACACACACACACACATGCACATACATACATACATACACTGACAGAGAGATTTATTATGAGGAATTGGCTCACACAATCCTGGGGGCCGGGAAATCTCACGATCTGCCATCTGCAGGCTGGAGACCCAGGAAAGCTACTGGTGTAATTCTAGACAGAATCCTACAGCCTGAGAACCAGGGAGCCAATGATGTAAATCCCGGCCCAAGGGCAATAGAAGTTAGACGTCCCCGCTCGGCGGGCAGGCAAAAAGAAAAAGGGGGTGAATTCCTCCTTCCTTCACCTTTGTTTTGTATTCACGCTCTGAGATGACTGGGTATTGCCCGTCTGCGTTGGTGAGGACAGTGTGCTTTACTGAACCCACAGATTCCAATGTTAATCTCATCCAGAAACGCCCTCACGGACACACCCAGAAATCATCTTTAATCTGGACACCTCGCAGTATAGTCACATCGACAAAGACAGTTCACCATCACAGGTCCTGCTTTTGAACCTCTGAGAGGGTAGGACCTGGACTTAGCAGCATCACTCACTCCCCCAGCTATCATTACAGCGCCAAGATTCAAAATATTTGCAAAACAGATGAAATTTCCATTTGTATTGCTTATCAAGAAGAGATAGGGCAAAGATGATGAGGTGAATCATAACCTATACAAGAGACAAATTGCTTTTACCACTAGAGTAACAGAGCCAAAAGAGAAGTTATGATATAGTACATATAGCACATTTGAAACCAGACCGCGTGAGTTTGAATCTTGGCTCTGCCACTTATTAGCTCAGCAAATTACTTGAACTTATAATATCTTAGTTTCCCTTTCTGTAAACTGAAGAATGGAAAAGCCCCAGGGGTATTGTGAGGATGGAATGAGTGAAAGTGGATAAGCACCTATAGCTGCGCCTGTTGTATAAGCATTTCACAATGATGAACGTTATATGATGGTTTACTGTCACTATTTTTGTTATTTTTATTTTCTGTTTATTATTTTGACTTACCGCTCATCAAATGATCATAGAAATCAGAAGTGAGTTTATGCATTTGAAAACAGAGCATTTGCTAACTGTAAGTGCTGGTTTATAGCAGGTTCAGAAGTACCTGCTTTGGGCTACTATAAGCACTGGAAAGACATTTAGCTGCATTTCCTTTAAAATAATCCTGTGGCTTCAGTTGGCCTTGTCCCCACTTATTCTTAGTGATTTTCACTGTGGATGCTTTCTTCTAGTTTCTCTTAAACTGTGCATCTTCAAACCTAAGAGGCCTGAATTATGTTTTCTTTATGATATCTGCTCTGTATTCCTGTTAGAACTTGTTGTTTTTTAAAATGTCATTTCTCTTACTCTTAAGAGGGTGCTTTTATTTTAGGCACTTTGGCTTTGATATATGCTGGGTGTGATATATGTTGTATATTCATTCTTTGAATATACATGAGAAATTTCTCATTTATAAAACAGATGTGTTTGTGTCTCATGTGAATCAGGTCACATGCACCTTTCAGGGAGGGGGAAAAGCAGCAACTGCTTTTTCGACTTATATTTTAGCTTGAACAGACTGGATTTTTAAAGGGCATATCAGCAAATGTTTTTTCTTCCTTTCATTTCCACACTAATCTGAAGTTTCTTTAACAGAAAACATTAAAATGTGCATAATTATGGGGCAAAATGTCAAGCAGTCAGTTTAATTTGCTGATGAATACATAGAATTAATGTTTCGCCACAGTCCCAGGATTTTGCATTATGAATTAGTGGGGGGAAGGTCATGTTTTGTTGACATTTGTTAATGCTGTTGATTGCTTGTTTGGCTTGTGTTCTGCCTGCAGGTGGATTTCGCCTTCACAGTGTGGCAGAGCTTCCCCGAGAGGATTGTGGGGTACCCCGCACGTAGCCACTTCTGGGATAACTCTAAGGAGCGGTGGGGATACACGTCAAAGTGGACGAACGACTACTCCATGGTGTTGACAGGAGCTGCTATTTACCACAAGTGAGGAATCTGGACATGTCTCTTACAGACTTTACATAGCTTTTTATATTGGCTGCTGCATAAATAGGAACCAAGGCCAAATCTTGTTAACAACATCAAGGAAAATTAGTCTGTATCCCCACTTAAGTTTTGCTAATGTGTCAAATGTGTGTTTTTGAAACCGAAACCCCTTGGCATATTTCATTTCCAGAAATTATGGTAGAGTCACATTTTCAGTTGGTCTGAAGGTGAAAATACACTCAGGGCATATTAGGTAACTGAATATTTAGAATAACAACAACAAAAGGAAATACCTAAGTCGGCACCCAAGGGCACTGTTCTAGGTGCTTGGGATTCATCATTGAGTAAAGTAGAAAAAATTTCTTGCCAATGCAGGTCTTACATTCTAACAAAGAAAGACAGTCTACATAATAATTCCATAGTTTATTAAGGAAATAAGTGATATAACAAAAGACAAAGTATAGAAAAGGATCAGGAGTTCTGAAGGTGGAGATGGGGCAGGTTGGGCGTGTCCAGGGTGATTCTAATTGAGCAGGTGAGATTTGAGCAGAGACTTGAAGGACAGGACGTTAGTCAAGCGGATATGTGCAGGAAGAGTGTTCTGGCAGGAGAACAGTGAGAATAAATGCCCTGAGGCAGAATACTGGAGAACCATCAAGGAGACCACTGTGACTGGGTGGAATGGGTGACAGGAAGTCAGAAAAGTCAGGGGGCATGGATGTATGACCTTGATGTCCTTGATCATGAGGACTTGACTTTTTCTCTAAGTGATACGGGAGGAGGGCAGGGTTTGAACAGGGTTCGATATGTACAGCATGTCACTGTACTCTGAATGCTATAGGCAGTTTTAACAACAGTGATAAATCTGGCAGGACCTTGATGTCCATCATGAGGACTTGACTTTTTCTCTAAGTGACAGGGGAGGAGGACAGGGTTTGAACAGGGAGGAGAAATCCAGCTTTTCTTTTATGCATCACTGTGGATGCTATGTTGAGAAGAGACTAGAAGAGACCTAGAGTTGAAGCAGGAAGCCCTATTAGGAGGTGATTAACATTATCTAGGCAAGAGATGGTGAGATCCTGGGACCAGGAAGTGAATGGTGGCTGTGATAAGTAGTGATCAGATTGTTTTGAAGATGATTTAGCATGATGTCTAGACAGTCTGGATGTACAGTTGATGACTCCAAGTCTTTTGACCGGAAGCACTAGAAGATTTGATGAGGAAAGCTACAGATGGAACAAATATCAGAGAAAATATAGGAGTTCAGTCTTGGATATGTTAAGACATCCAAAAGGATATATGGAAAAAGCTCACGGGTAGAGATAACAAATTTGGCAGTTGTTTGCATATATTTGATCTTTAAAGCCGGGGGGCTGGAGTAAGATTGCCAAAGTAGCGAGTGTAGATAGATAACATTCCCCACTCAACCAGTAACAAAATCCCCGCTCTTCTGTCATAGTAAAGGTGAACACACCAATCTTGCCTTAATCTTTTTTAGTAAAGCATAGGGAATTTTGCTCTCTCAGGGATAGCTTGGAAATGCTTAAGGCTTAAACATTTAGGCTGACTGATTTCTGGTCTCAAGATTTCACTTCTTGAAAGTTCATTGTTCCTATAGCTTCTGCCACCACCACTCAAAGAATCTGATTCACCCAAATGATTTTTCCTATAAATATATGCTATATGTATATAAATACATTTTAAAAACAGTAGGATGAGAAATAATTCAAATTAATTATGGGTTTTCTATTACGATTGACCACCCCATTAATTCAGATTTTGCTCTAACAGGATTGAAATATGTATGGTTTAATTGTTGGACTCAGAATCAAGGGATAATATTGAATACAGTTCTGATTAAGCCAATGATTAAAATTGTTAAGCAGCTTTATAATATATAGATCATGTGTAAATAACTTCTCTTACCATCTAAGTATTTAGTTTTTCTTTCTAACTCACCAGTCTGATATTAGAGTTAGACGGGGCAAGCAATGTCTGTATGTCTGTATCTCTGTGCCTTGTTTCCTCATCTGTAAAATGGGAGTAATAATAGAACCTGCCTTGTAGGCTCCTTCTGAAGACTAGATGAAGCATTTCTTGTAAAACACTTTAGAACACTATCTGGTATATAACAAGTACTGTAGAAGTGATAGTTATTGTCATCATCATTATCATTGTCATCACCATTCATGACATGTTTAGGGATTCAAAGAATGGGTATGTGTTTTCTGTCTCAGAAGTCCACTTGTCATCATGTGATAATGACCCCCTGTGAAACCCATCTTTGATTTTTACAGATATTATCACTACCTGTACTCCCATTACCTGCCAGCCAGCCTGAAGAACATGGTGGACCAATTGGCCAATTGTGAGGACATTCTCATGAACTTCCTGGTGTCTGCTGTGACAAAATTGCCTCCAATCAAAGTGACCCAGAAGAAGCAGTATAAGGAGACAATGATGGGACAGGTAAGTAAGTGCAGAAGAGCCCTCTTCCCTTGCTTCACTCACTGGTGGTTCAGCCCCAGGTAATGAGGACTCAAGTACCTCTAGATGTTCCACCCAGGAGCATATAATGAGGAGAAACCAGAAATGAACCACATCTGAAAGCTAGGAAAGAGGGTATGATTGGTGCAGGGATAATTAGGAAGACACAGGTTAAGAGTATCTTTATGCCAAGAATATAAAGCTGTCCTATAATCTTTAAGGTGACATGAGAAAGATATGTCTTTAGAGTTTGTCTCAGTCCATTTGGGCTACTATGACAAAAATACCATTGACTGGGTGCCTTAAATAACCGACATTTATTTTTCATAGTTCTAGAGGCTGGAAAGTCCCAGATCAAAGCACCAGCAGATTTCGTATCTGGCAAGAGACTGTTTCCTGATTCATAGACAGCCCTCTGCTCATTGTGTCTTCACATGGCAGAAACAAGGGCAAGAGAGTTCTCTGGAGTCCCTTTTGTAAGAGCACTACTCCCATTTGTGAGGACTCCACCCTCATGACCTAATCATCCCACAGAGGCCTCACCTGCAAATATCATCACATTGAGAATTAAGCTTCAACATATAAATTTTAGGGGGCACAAACATTCAGCCCTCTGCAGAATTAAAGCCCTACAAATAACTTATGAAAGTTGATTGTAGGTATCTTATTTAATGTCCAGCAAACAATACTCTCTTTAACACAGTTTTCTGGTGCTTGCAGTTGAGTTGAATTGTGCCTTGGTGACATAGCAGGAGTCACAATATTTAATTTTCAGTTCTAGAATCAGCATTTATAAGCTGTAGACAAGTCAGTTTCCTTCTGAAACTCAGTTGACTCATCTTTAACATGGAAATGGTGAGCTCTACCTCACAGGATTGAAATAATATGTGAAAAAAAAGTGAAGTAAAATATTGTGTCGAGTTATAAAATTTTAATATTAAAGATATTTTCAAGGAAATGGAATCCAACATTTTCTTTTTACAAATAAGAAAACTAAGAAAACTAGTATCTAGTGAATTTAAGCATATTGCCGCAAGTTGTCCAGTAAGTTAGAGACAGAACTGGGAATTGAATCCCAGGGTCTGTGGATTACACTGCTTGTCCTTGTACACCCCGGCATCTTGGTATCAGGTCCATCTGGATATGCTGAATTTCATCTATCTTTATTCATCTTGAGCAGAGCCCCTACTATATGTAAGAAATAAAAAACCTTGGCCAGGCGCAGTGGCTCATACCTATAATCCCAGCACTTTGGGAGGCCAAGGCAGGCGGATCACCTGAGGCCAGGAGTTTGAGACCAGCCTTGCCAACATGTCGAAACCCCGTCTCTACTAAAAATACAAAAAATTAGCCGGGCATGGTGGTGCACGCTTGTAATCCCAGCTTACTCGGGTGGCTGAGGCACAAGAATCGCTTGAACCCGGGAGGCAGAGGTTGCAGTGAGTTGAGATTGTGCCACTGCACTCCAGCCTGGGTGACAGAACAAGGCTCTGTCTCAAAAAAAAAAAAAAAGAAAAAGAAAAAACAAATAAAAAACCTTAAGAAACAGCATTAAGATTCACCCACGTTAAATCATGGAGTATCCAACAGGATTGAGGTTAATCCAAATGAACATACTTTAACCTGGTTATATGAGTTCAATTTTGAAGGGATTTGCATGTGCCTTGGAAAACATATACAAATGTTAAAGAGAGTATTGTTACAGGCATTGGAAAACATATACAAATCTAGCTTTTGCAAAGGAAATCTTAGCTAGGCCTCAGTTAAGCTGACCGTTTTTCATTCACTAAATTTAGTAAGCAAAAATTTAAAGTTTATAAAGAATTTAAAGTTTATAAAAAGTTATTTAGTACTTAGTATGTTATCAGGTACTGTTCTAGGTATTGGTTATGACGAAAGAGCTGTCCTTAGCAAACAGTCTAGTGGAAAATTCTGTTTCCTTCTAATTACGGAAAGAACAGATAAGAGGATTTGTAAGTATGTTTAAGGCTGAGAGACTATTCGAATTCAAGCAAGAGGTATCGTCTATTATGTGCCCAAACATTTTTATTTACATTTTTATTTCTCTCTTAAGAATGAGGATGCATTCTGAGGAATGCATCATTTGGCAATCTTGTCGCCCTCCGAACATTATCAAGCGTACTTACACAGCTCTGTATGGGACAGCCTACTCCACACCTGCGCCATATGGTGTAGGGCTACTGCACACCTGCGCCATATGGTGTAGGGCTACTGCACACCTGCGCCATATGGTGTAGGGCTACTGCACACCTGCGCCATATGGTGTAGTAGGGCTACTGCACACCTGCGCCATATGGTGTAGGGCTACTGCACACCTGCGCCATATGGTGTAGGGCTACTGCACACCTGCGCCATATGGTGTAGGGCTACTGCACACCTGCGCCATATGGTGTAGGGCTACTGCACACCTGCGCTATATGGTGTAGTAGGGCTACTGCACACCTGCGCTATATGGTGTAGCCTATTGCTCCTAGGCTACAACATGTACAGCATGTCACTGTACTGAATACTGTAGGCAGCTGTAACACAGGGATCAATATTTTGTATGTAAATATTTCTAAATACAGAATAGGTACAATAAAAATAGGGTATTACAGTTATATGGGACCATAGTCATCTATGTGGTCCAACATTGATTGACATGTCATTATGTGGTACATGACTGTATATTATCTCATTTAAAGACATGACATTTTAAAAATATTTTTTACTCAGAGTGCTTCAGAACACTCAGTAAGTAGGCAACTCTAGTCATACAAGGCTTCTTATGGGTGGATTTGTGCTATTTTCATAGATTATTCTAATTCTACCAAACAGTATTTCTGGTAATTTCTTCCATCTTTACAGAAATATCTAAATTTAAGCTTAGGTCTAACTAGGTGTATTCAGGTACTGTATTTGCCCCCCTTCTTTCCATCATACACAGTCATTTATTTAATGTTTGTATGACCGGTAAAGTAAATGGATATCATCCTCTAAGATTAGGCTTTTATTACATAAGAAAAACATCTTTTCTAGTAGATGTTGGTTGACTTAGAATAAACGTTAACATCTAGAAGCAAAACGATAACCTGAATGATTCAATGGAACTTTAAAAAAAAAATTTTTTTTTTAATAAGAATGAGCGTAAACTCTAGAAAGTATTTCTAGTTGCATATATGAGTATTTTTGCCTGAGTACGGCACCCTTTGGGAATGAGTGGGCCAATCAAAAATGGCCCACAGGCCGGGCACAGTGGCTCATGCCTATAATCCCAGCATTTTGGGAGGACAAGGCAGGCGGATTGCTTGAGCTCAGAAGTTCAGGACCAGCCTGGGCAAAATGGCAAAACCACATCTCTACTAAAAATACAAAAATTAGCCATGCATGGTGGTATGCACCTGTAATCCCAGCTACTTGGGAGGCTGAGGCACAAGAATCACTTGCACCCGGGTGGTGGAGGTTGCAGTGAGCTGAGATCACACCACCACACTCCAGCCTGGGTGGCAGAGTGAGACTCTGCCTTAAAAAAAAAAAAAAAAAAAAAAAGGCCCACAAACCCATATCCATTTAGGGTCAACACAAGTTACTTTTGGGACTGTCTACTCTGATATGAACTCAACCAGTCAGCTCCATTTGATACCTTTCTCTGATTTATCAAGTAGAGTTCTCCTCGTATAAAGGCTGAAGAATGAAGCTTGAGTTCTGTCCCTCTCTAGACTTGAACAAATAACTCTAACTTTCTTGAACTTGCTTCCTCAGCTATAAAATGGGGATATTATTACCTGGGTAGATACTTCACCAGATTGTTGTGAAATTCAAATGAACTCCATGAAAACACTTTACAAATAGTGTTTTGTTTGTTATTCTGCTGTTCAGAGAAAACTTGACATTTGTGTTTATCTTCAATGTTATTTTTGAGCATGTTGACACTGGGATTTTAAAGTGACTCTTACTGATTCTCACACTAAAATGTATCTTCCCATGAAAGTGTTTTTCTAACAATGTGAGCACAACAAACACATTGAACACACATGCATACATATACATCATTAAAGAGTTGCCTATTGACATAAACGGGCTTGTGAGTTTTTTCCCCATAATTGGGCAGCCCATCTTTTCCATATTTCGTAAAAACAAGGATTTAAAGACAATGTGCTTAGTCATTCTATTTAAATTTCAGCACTCCCGTCATTTAAGGCATTCTTTTTAAATCAGTGCCAATCATTTGCATGATCTAAAAATATTTAACCAACTTTAGGGGCAACACAGAAAGCTAAAAAGATGGTAGCCATCTTTTCTGTCGAAAGTTAATCTTTTTTCTATTTTGGGTGAGCAGTGATTCTTTGGAGGGCTGATTGCCCTTTAAATAAAGTAACCTTTGGGGGTTTTAGTCAAATAGGAAAGCCAACAATTCTTGGGTTAAGAGAAGAACAGAATTTCGAGATTTTAGTATAAAGTTAGTTTTACAGCAACAAGCCCTATTTACCACTGAATCTCCCCTTCTCGCCCTCATGGAGTCACGTCAATGGGAAGGCTACAGAAGAGAAAATGGAATTTTAGATGCTGCATAACACTAGCCTTGACTGACATGTAAAAGGTGCTATTTTGCTCTTCAACTATATAGGTGAACTTTTAACAAAGGATTTAGTAGGACCCTTATAAACGTAAAGAGATAGTAGAAGGGAGGAAGTGATGGATAGAGAGAAAGATAAACTTCTCAAAGTTGGTTGGTATTTCTAAATCAACTACGTAAACAGGAAGGATTTGGAAAACTATCTTTGAAAGCATAAACACATCGTTAATCTTAGTACCTGGTCCCAAGTGCAAAGAGAAGTTTTAAATTGAGTCACTGTAGTACTTGAGCTTCAGTTGCTAAGTCGTGGACTGACCAGAGAATTCGTCAATAAATTTTAGAGAGTTAAAGTCAACATGAATCTTTGTTACTGTGTTTTTAACACTGAGGAACATGGCATACCTTGGGAAAAACCAGCATCAGCAATTGCATTTTCAGCAGGTGCATAGATGGTGAGACTTGGTGGCCGGGCCAGACCTCAAGCTCTGCTGCTCGCTCATTTGCCTGACTTCGTTTTCTGCAGTGTTTCCATCTCACCTTGCATTTCTCTCATCATCATCGTTGTTTCTCTACTTCTCCCCAGACTTCTCGGGCTTCCCGCTGGGCTGACCCTGACCACTTTGCCCAGCGACAGAGCTGCATGAATACGTTTGCCAGCTGGTTTGGCTACATGCCGCTGATCCACTCTCAGATGAGGCTCGACCCCGTCCTCTTTAAAGACCAGGTCTCTATTTTGAGGAAGAAATACCGAGACATTGAGCGACTTTGAGGAGTCCGGCCAAGTGGGGGAGGGGAAACGAGAAGGGACGGGGGTCAAGCTGCTCTCTCTTCCCAGTGCAGATCCACTCATCAGCAGAGCCAGATTGTGCCAACTATCCAAAAACTTAAATGAGCCGAATGACAAAAAAAAAAAAAGGCCAATGAGAACTCGACTCCTGGCTCCTGGGACTGCACCGGACTGCTCCAAACTCACCTCACTGGCTTCTGTGTCCCAAGACTAGGTTGTGTACAGTTTAATTATGGAACATTAAATAATTATTTTTGAAATGATTGCTATGCAGGTTTAAACTTTTTTAATGATCAAAACTATTAAAAACCAGAGTTCTTTGTTTAATCAAAATTGTGTTGGTTGTGAATATTTCAAAGCTGCTATTCCTTTTCCCACAGACATCATTGTCATGGCCATGTAGGGTGTCCTGCAGTTTCAAAAGTTCAGACTTCATGGAAAACACAATAAGTCACTCTACCCATTATCAAGAAATAGCTGAGCATAAGTTGTAACGTCATTATTCAACTTTGCCAGTGCAAATTGTTTTCCACTTCGAATCTTCAAATCCACTTGAACTTTTATCTCTAAAATGTCGCTGCATGAAAGAAAGTATGACGACTTCCAGGTAGGCAGTTCTAACTGAAAACTCTATGTTTGAGATAGATACATATGATAATCATTTTTCATTGGGGGGTGGGGGGAATTAGTACCAAGAAAACACTAGTATAATTAAGAAATGTTCAGTTTGCACAAAGAATCATCTGGATAACCCACCAGCATGTTAGTGAGATGGAAATACAGACCCACAACAGTAACCCAATACTTGCAGGGGTGTGGGCACGGTTCTAGATTCAACCATTGACTTAGGTCTGTGTAGCACTGGAAAGAGGCCAAGGAAGAATGAATATATTGGGGAGAACAGATTATTTACAAGATGAACTCTTTAATGTTTGTGAAAATCTCAAGTTTCAGAGTTTCTCTATCGAGAAAGAAACAGGGGTAATAAGGTGGAAATGCACACCAATGAACAAGAGGATTGCTGCAGAGTAACTGAGGCGGGGTCTAGCTATTGGGACCCTGATGCCATTTTTGGTCAAACATTGTTTTGAGCAAGAATCTGGCAAACAAAACAACAACAAATGTGAATACAGTTTCTTGTACTTTTAATTTTTAAATCTGTGGAGAAGTTTAGTTATGCTTCTTGCTGAAAAGAACATTTCTGTCCCTGAAAATGCTATCTTGGGCTTATAATTATTGTTAAATTCCAAGTATAAGCTGAAAAAAAAAACATATCCCTAACTCTGTTATGAAAAATGGAGACTTCTGATATTAAATGCTTTCTTCTACTTGGAAGAGGCCAGAGAAAACAGGGAAGAGAAAGATATTATTGAGTTTTACCACTTGTTAGGCAGAATAAACAATAAGCACTTGAGAGTCCCTCCCTCAAACTCTCATACATTTCACATTTCTTTACCATTTGTTTTCAGTTTTGGTTTAGAAGAAAAGTTCATCAGATAATTTTGTTCTGATAG
This sequence comes from Trachypithecus francoisi, assembly GCF_009764315.1. NCBI lineage: Eukaryota > Metazoa > Chordata > Mammalia > Primates > Cercopithecidae > Trachypithecus > Trachypithecus francoisi. The sequence goes on along the minus strand of NW_022681472.1, from coordinate 72,528,151 downwards.
CTTCAAGTGGCCGTCTTAGGTCAGTGGAAACCATAAGTCCAGTGGACTTTACCTCATCCTTTCTTTGTAAACATCTGGGAGAGGAAGAGGAACTTGCAATGATAGCTTGGGGATGATGCTGTAAACAGGAATGAAAGTGTTTGCGGAAGTCCCGAGGGGTGACTCAACAGGCTACCTAGCTGCAGAACAAGGAGTAGGGCCCACATATCCAGATGGTGTTTTGAGACGTGCATAGACAGTGAAGTTCAATTGAAGAGAGGCTTTTCTCTGCAGCCTCATGACTCAGAACAGCTCCCTAAATACCTCTCTCATCTAATTGGACCCATCCGTAGTCCATTCTCAAACATGTGACATTTTCCCTTAAGTTGATATGATTATCTTTTATGCATTTGTTGAAAAATAATTATTAAGTCCATGGTACTTGCACTTGTGTCTTTCTACAAAACATTTGGTCTTATAGGTTTTGTGTCATTTAAGCTGCACTTCTCAGTAAGTTAAAAGCTTAGCAGTTAATCTGTATTCATTTGGTCTTTGCGAATGTGTATTTAAATTATTTTTTTCAGGATTGGCAAATTATTCTTGTGTCTTTCTCCTTTACAAAAAAATAAATGCAATATTTTGTTCAGTGACCCCTAAACTAACTTGAAACTTAGGTGGTCATGTTGGCTTGCAAAGCAATGTCCCTAATTGTACCAGTCAGTCACACAAGTGGATTCAAGGACCTGCTTTGCCAGATTGACCTGTCATCAAGCTCACAGGACACATATCTTCCACAAGCAACGTGTGTCATGTGAAGAATAATGGTAATTATAAATAAGAACAGGTTATGACATACCTTTCGTCCACTTTAAGTCTCCACAGTTTCATTTTATGTCATTCTCTGAGCAAATCTCTTTGGGATGTGAGCTAGTGTGTTCTTCTCCCATTTGGAATATAAGACTGGGAACAGAACAATGCTTAACAAATCAGTGAAGCTCAGCAGTAATACGTAATTTTAATTCAGTTAGGAAAGAGTTGTATTGCATTGCAACAAGTTGACAAATCATAGCCATCTCTGTAGGGTGTCAGGAGTTATCTCCTGGTCAACTTTAATGATAACTAGGGGTCCCTAAGTGGGCTAACATGTGCTGCATTAGAGAGAAGCCAAGGCCCAAGCAAGAGTTCAGTGCCAACCACATAATTGCTTACAGAAATTCCATAGGACTCAGCCGCTTATGGATTTCCACACAGCATCTTTTCCCAGCTCCACATTAAGACACAGGATCTTAAAAGTAATTTTTGTAAAGCTGGCTATGTATTTATTTATTTATATGAAAGGGTTATAAATATCAAAGCTTACCAATACATTAATACGGATCACCTTTGTTCGAGCTAGCAAAATGGCTCAAACTTGAGACTGTAGAGAAAAATCCATGAAATGATCACGATAGTCATACCGCAAAAGAGAGCATAGCTAGTTGGGCCTACCTGGTCGTATTAACACATTTTCAGATAGATGCTTCAGAAAAAAGGGAAAGCTTGTTACTGGAATCTTATGTGCATTACACTTTAATTCCTTCTTGTTACAAATGGTGCTCAAAGAAGGATCAATCCAGTTGCATCCTTCAATTTCCCTTTTAGAATGACTTTTGGTTTTCATTACAGTAGGCTATGTTAGCCTTTATTTTGGTGGTTCTCAAATACCTGGTGACTTGAAAGAATATTATGCTGGTGGCCTTTCATAAAGGTTACTGAACTTTAATCAGGGGTGAGATGAATGAAAGTGAATAGGCCTGTATACTATTTTTTTTTTAATTAAAAAAAAAACAGGGCACTTGATTTAAGAACAAACCTGTTTAGAGGGCAGGATCAGGGAGAAGACAGCCTTGCTAGGTTGGAATCTGAATGAGGTTCTTGCTGGACAAGGCTGAATTATGGATGCAAAAGCCAAGCAAACTTCCCAGACCTGGAAGTGTCTTGTGTTCCCTTGGGTCTCTGAGAGCTCCAGTATTTAAAAGTAGCAGTTATCGCCATGAACTCTCAAATAAAAATGTTCCTGCCTTTTAATTGTGAATATAATCAACATGCAGCCAGTACATCAGGACCCCAGTTGCTGAATTCATTTACCTAGTTCCCATTTACAGCGACTATGGACAAGAACCTTTCAGATGGTTTTGTCATTCTTGGCCAGATTTAACCAAGAAATTTCTTTCACCACCAGCCTCATTTTCTCAGGCATGCTTGCAGGGACAAAGTTGTTTTGAGTTAAGTTCTGAGCAAATAAGCATTAATATCAAACTGTGTTAAACTTGTCTCACTTGGTATTAGGACTTCAGCATAAAGAGATTAGTTTATTCTTTGACACCAAGTCTTTTTTTTTTTTTTTTTGCTTTGAGACAGAGCCTTGCCCTGTCACCCAGGCTGGAGTGCAGTGGTGCAATCTTAGCTTACTGCAACCTCCACCTCCCGGGTTCAAGCAATTTTCCTGCCTTAGCCTGCCTAGTAGTTGGGATTACAGGCGTGCACCACCATACTGGGCAAATTTTTGTATATTTAGTAGAGACAGGGTTTCGCTATGTTGGCCAGGCTGGTCTCGAACTCCTGACCTCAGGTGACCCACCTGCCTCTGCCTCCCAAAGTGCTGAGATTACAAGTGTAAGCCACCGAGCTTGGCCCCACGTCTTTTTTTTAAAGCTTGGGGGATTAAGTACCCTAAGATAGTGGTTTCTCCCATCAGTTCAATAATGATGTACAGAACCTCTGGATAAAAAAGCTGTTATTTACACCATAATTGTAATGATGGACGTGACTCCTCAAAACCACCTCTCCCCTTTTTGCCCTTTCCGAAAATCAAAGGCTTTTGTCTCCATGAGTTTTACCTAGTAGGGATTGTAGTTGTCATTGGTCTAGAGTTCCAATACATTTTATATCAGGAACCTCAATGAGCTACCCAGAATTGGAACTTACATGGCCCAGTAACTAGGAGAAGAAGGCAACTCTTGAGAAAGCTGAGCCCTCAGGATAGCACAGTCTCACCCTTGTTTAAAATCAAGTCAGGCTAGCCTTTCAGTCACTCTGGTTTTGTAATGATTTGCCTTTTAGGCCTCAGGCCATTTGATTTCTGCAATAGTTTTCTGTTCTTCTCCTACAGGAATACATCCCTGTCCTTTCGGTTGTAACTATTACTAAAACTAGGGCCATGCAAATGACCTGGTTACCATGTAATGAACCTTGTGTACTTATTTTGAGAGAACAATATGTATAGGATATGTTGAGGGGCAGAAAGAAAGACATCAAAAACTGGAACTATTTTAGGTGGCAAATTGTAACGCAAAAAACAAAAGTATCCCTTATTTTGTATACGATGTACATTTGGGACAGAGTTTTCTAATATGTTGCCAATGTTTTTGTAGTGTCACCACAGGTCTTTTCTGAAGTGTTTTTCCCATTTGTTGTAGAGTATTAATGACTTAGCATAATTAAGCCCTCAAGTATGTGTGAGAGAGCGCGTGTGAGAAAATACAAAGCCATAGATCTTGATTTACTTCACTGACCTGTGTAACTTTATGTCTGGGTTTCGCCATCCAAGATAGATTGTTTTATAGAGAGTGTCACCAAAGACTTTTTCCTTCCAATTTATAGAAGAAAAAAAGAAATTATTAATAAATGACATGACTTTTCATCTGTGTGGTTTTCATTCCATCTTTTCTGTTGACTGCAGAAAGACACCAGTTCTCAGGAGGATTCTGTGTGCCAGGAAAGGCCAAGCTTCCTTGGGGGTTCCGGGATAGACAGGCAGATGAGGTTGGACAGAGAGTATGCTGGGTGTAGGGCCAGCACTCGCAGCCTGGCTGCAGCCCAGCGCCCAGCCTTATGGGGAACATGGGGCCGCCAGCCACAGCCATCCTGCAGACCAGATGCAGCTGGTGCTATTGGAAGCAGGCCAGGGTGAACGGTGGTGATATGCCCAGTTCACAACATTCCTTCGCATGAATGCTGGGACAAAGTGGCAGGGCCGAGCCCCAGAGCATCTGGATCCTGACAGCTGTGGCCATTACCCCTTTGGTTTCAACTACTGCATCGAGCTCATGAATTGCTGGCTTGCGAGGCGTATATCACACTGGCATTTCTCAAAAGAATTTTTAAGTGCTTCAGGTGTGTTGCAGCTCCATGATTCAGGGCCACTCTAGTAAGGTTTTATGTTCTTGCAATACTCCTTCCTTCTTTCCTGTTTTCCTCCCTCGCTCCTTCCATCCCAGTGGTAGCTCTCCCCCAGCTCTGTTACTCTTCTTCTTCTCTCTTTCTTTGGGCATTTTTACAGTAAGAACATTCAGTCACCAATTTCACATATTTACAGGAGAGCAAATGGCAAATTGCATTTGGGAGCATCAATTTGCTTTATGACATCAATTACATTTTGTGTTCTGTATTTCACTTTGTCCATTTGTAAAATGGTGACTTTAAAATAGTTACTTACAAAGACTTTCTGAACAACTGCCTACTGAGCACTGAACAAGGCAGATGAAAAGGTGAGCTTGGACAAGGCCACTCCAAGGCAAGTCATCGGAGCAGACTCCGAAAGGAATGTGGTGAACACAGGTCCTAAGTTGGCACACTGTTATGATAGTGCCACTTGTAAAATCTGGCCCCAGGGTGTGCCTAATGATAGATCATTTCCAAGTTGGAGGACAAATGAGAAGGCTGGTTGGAGAAGTAACTTTTAAATTTGGTTCCAACCTACCTCACAGATGTTTCAATGAATGCTACAGCGTGCAAAGATACCTTGAGCGAACCTCAATTACAGATTATGTTGCTTTATGGTCTGCGCATTTCCACTGAGTCCACTCGTGAGATGAGAAAACCAGAAGTTATGTGTAGATGCCTGCGTCCTTCTACGTTAGCCTCCCCTGACTTTGTGCAGCCTCTGTGGTTTGCAGGAACTCAAAATACTGGGGGAGAAATTAGACTACACTGGGTACTCCTCTAGGCTCAAATATGCTTTAGAGGATACAGTAGAGGTACTGACCTACTAGAGTGGATTCAAGATTTTTATTAGCTTTTGACCTCAGACACATGAAACTGTCCCAAGTTTACAGGTTAAAATTATGGTCTTTGGAGCCCAAACACCTGGGGTCGAATCTTGACTCTTTGTCTTCGTAGTTTTGTGACCTCATTGAAATTACCTGATCTCTCTGTGCCTCAGTTTCTTCAGGTAAGTAGTAGTCTATAAAGCTCTCCTGAGGATTAAATGAGTTAATAAATGTAAAGTTCTTAAAATAGCACCTGGTACAAGCAGTATGTAGTTTTTACCTATTAGTAATAGTTAATATTTTGCCAAAATAGTTTATTTTAACCTGTTGAAGAGGAAATATTCTTAGTTTAATGTTTAGGACCTTAATACTGACCCAACTTAAACTGTGGTCCCTCTAGTTCACAGGCACCTCTGGTTTTCAATTATAATCACATTTTAATGCCTCTCAACATGAAATCATCATAACATTCAGGAATCAGCAATCCATCAGCAGAAATTGTGCTAAGTCACATTATTTTTTTTGGTCTGCCTTTGAGGGATGGTCTGTTTTTCATTCTACTCAGTGGAGTGTAATTGAGGTAGCTCCGGACTGAAATGAAGTTTAGGTGCCAATTATTGTTTCTTTCTTGGTGACTTACATTTTATAAAGAAAGAAAGCATGCTCCTGTCAATATGCAAATTATTTGCCAAGTTTGAATTTGTGTTACAAACTAAACTGCAAATAACTTGGTTTCCTTGACCAAATATGTTGGTAAAACAGGCCTAAAATGTGTCTTTAATCAGACGGGATCATATCATCCCATCTTAGAGTAGAAAAAATGTCAAGCTATGAAGAGGGAGACTTGGAGGCTATTTTGGCTGCTCCCCAAATATGTCATTTTAGAACTTTTTTTTTTAACTTATATATAGGGAACATATTTCCATGTCATTAAATCATCTCATCTAATCAAATGTTAATGCTGCATAGTGCTCCATTGTCTATATTGTCTCCATTTCCTATATTTCATAATTTCGTAATTTTTTCACTCAACTTCTGCTCTTGGAAATTTAGGTGTTTTATAATTTCTTACTATTATGTGGTAAATATTTAAACAACAATTTAATGTAATGAATGCAGTGGTAAATATTCCTCAAGATAAATCTGTGTTCATATCCATGACCACTGTTTTAGGATAAATAACAAACATGAAATTGCTAGGTCAGATGTTAAAACTATTTTAAAGATCTTCACTGCATATTCACAATATATTTCAATGTATTATAAAGTCTACGAGTAGAAAATCTAAACTTATCCAATAAAAAGCTATATAGAATTTAAATAAGGAAATTAGTATATTTATTTTTGGTTGGCCACCAGGTTAATTGCCACGTAGTTAAAAAGAAGGGAAAATAATGCTGAGCTATAACTGCTAAGAGTCTATGGTTTAATATTTTTTGATAATTGCAGTTTGGCAGCCAAAGTGTTTGAAATAAATTGGGGTCCAGGGAAGCAAAATTAACAAAGGGGTCCTCAGTGGTTAAGAAAGAAGAAAAGGTGACGACTATCATTTCCTTGAAGAGACCAATTTACTGGTATTAGCCTTCTTATTGGATGTTGGAACATTTTTCCTGGGTACCATGTCACTTGTGTCTTCTTTCTAGGTTGAAACACAGTAAAAATGAAGCATTCCTCTCAAATTTTTTTCTTTTTCTTCTGGTAATATCCATATCAACTAAGTTTTAATTAAAGCATTTTAAGTATCAACCCCTTGGCAGCTAGTGCCCTTTCCTACCAATAGCAGCCTGTTTTCTCTTAGGGGAACCCACCTCTCTTTCCCTCATAGCACCTATCATTTGGAAGATGCTGGTCAAGCCCATCATCCTGACTCCAGGGGAAATAATAACCTGTCAGGTCAAGGAAGCCCAATTCTAGATCATCCTTGAGCACTTTGTTGTTGTTGTTGTTGTTGTTGTTTGTTTTTTTGAGACAGAGTCTCGCTCTGTCGCCCAGGCTGGAGTGCAGTGGCGTGATTCTCGGCTCACTGCAAGCTCCGCCTCCCAGGTTCACGCCGTTCTCCTGCCTCAGCCTCCCGAGTAACTGGGACTACAGGCGCCCGCCACATCGCCCGGCTAGTTTTTTTGTATTTTTTTAGTAGAGACGGGGTTTCACCGTGTTAGCCAGGATGGTCTCGATCTCCTGACCTCGTGATCCGCCCGTCTTGGCCTCCCAAAGTGCTGGAATTACAGGCTTAAGCCACCGCGCCCAGCCTGTGAGCACTTTTTTGTTGTTCTTGTTTGAGACAGAGTTTCACTCTTGTCGCCCACGCTGGAGTGCAATGGCGGTGCCATCTCGGCTCACTGCAATCTCTGCCTCCCAGGTTCAAGTGATTATCCTGCTTCAGCCTCCTGAGTAGCAGGGATTATAGGCATGGGACACCATGCCCAACTAATTTTTGCATTTTTCGTAGAGACAGGGTTTTGCCATGTTGTCCAGGCTGGTCTTGAACTCCTAACCTCAGGTGATCTGCCTGCCTTGGCCTCCCAAAGTGCTGGGATTAAAGACGTGAGCCACCACACCCAGCCCTGTGGGCACCTTTAAGAAGGAGGTCTCATATTTCCCCTAGCATTATGTACACAATAGAAAATGGTGAGGATTACACTAGCAGTGTAGCAAGGCTGTAAGATATGCTGGGGCAGACTTCATGGGAGATATGCATTTAACTGACATCTTAAAAAATTCGTAGGGATTTAACTAGCTGAAAAGGGTATGAAGTAAACCTTTGTCTTACAACAGAACCTAATGGACACCTTCCACCAAAAGTACGTGGCAGAGAGAAAAGTGAGGGTCTAAATCTGTGTGAAAGACATCGTCATAACACAAAGATTTAGTAGGTTCAGTTTGACAGGGCTCAGGATGACTGCTTGGCTAACAGTAGGTACTCCCAGAAAAAAATGTAAGTAATAATAATAATAGTTCTCTTGCATCTCATCTTCCTTCCCCCTAATGAAAAAGTTTCAGTGCAAAACACTGAAGTGTGGGTCATATCTGATTCTATTGCACTTGCCAGAGAAAGCATGTGGAGGATAGTAGAAAGCATATTATTTTCAAAATCGTTAGAGAAGATCTGGCTCTGAACACTTTGAGCATGAAATAATTGACTTCCAAATTTTTGGTTACGATGTAGAAAGTTACAGGAGTTGCACTCTTATCCTTATAATGAGTACAATGAGTACAAGTTCAATAGGCTACAATATTGTGGTCACTTAAAGCCTAGCAGAGAGCAGAAGATGCAAAGAAATTTAAATAAACCGAATCTTAGAAAGACACAATGCATTCCTAGGAGAAAAGTGTCCTATGACTGCTTTCATTCCTAGTAACTCCAGGGTGTTACTCCATCATAGACTGGGGTAAGGAGAAATCAAGTAAACTGCTAACAAAATTTTGGTAGCCACGAGTGGGTTGGCATGAGAAATTCAAATTCCAAGGTGATCCAGTCAAATATTGATCTGTGCTCACCTGCCAATTTTTTTCCCATGGGGCATTCCTCAAATGGAAGTAGCAGGATACTCAATGCTAGTGGCAGGATAGGAGGTCTGAGAGAAATCCCCCTGAGGCACACTGGATCTTCACCAGGTAACATGCAGTGGCCCATCAATGACTGAGGGAAGGACAAGAACACTGAGAAAGATCCCCTCCATTCCAAGATGCAGAGGACCATAACAGTGCAAGGCAGTGGTCCACTAAAGAGCAGGGGAAGAGCAAGAAAGTTGAGAGAGAGAGCTCTGAAGCACACAGGAAAGATGTTCCCACCCAGGTATATTGAACTTCTGCCATGTACATGACACTGGCCAACCAAAGACTGCGGGCAAGGACAGGGAAGTTAAGAAAAACAACCCTGAGGTTCACAGGACCTTCACCAAGTATAAGTCAGCAATTCTCCCAAGCCTGGGAGCAAGGCATGAAGGCTGAAAGAGTCTCTATTTAAGGTACATAGGACCTTAATCAAATGCAAAGTAGTGACTTAATGAAAGCTGGGGAAGGGGTAGGATTGCTGAGATAGATGCCCTGAGGTGCTGTCCTCAAGTGCAATGCAATTCTTGCTGAAGGCTGGGAGCAGTGTGTAACAGCCTGGGGAGAAATAGATCTCCCAAGGTAAGGAGACCTAGGGGTAGAGATGAAAAGCAAAGGGAATTCCTCTGTTCCCCAAAAAACTGGCAGCTGAACTATAAAGCACAGAGCATTTTCATGGTACTTGGAATTCTAGAAGCTGAACTGTAAGCTATAGAGACCTTTAGAGTCTGGTGGTGGTAGTGCTCAGATCCAAAGCGCACTGAAGGGAAAGTCTCAACCCCATCCTCAAACATTTGAAGCCAGTGGTGAACAGAATCTAACTAAAGCTTCAATGAAGCCCAGACCCTGCTCAATTACAAATCAGATTGAGATCTCTCACCAGCAGCCTAACAGAAGAAGAGGCATGATATTTTCTGAGGACAGTATTACTGCAGTAATAACTATCATTTTTATACACAATTTCTAGCATAAAATACAAACTTACAAGATGTACAAAGAAACAGAAAAATATACCTACGATAAAGAAGAAAACATTAATAGAGAAGATCCACATATAACCCAACTGTTGGAATTAGCAGAAAATAACTTTAAGATAATTGTTATAAATATGTTAAATAATCTAGTGAGAACAATGCACATTATTGAAAAGCTGAGAAGTTTAAGCAAAAACATGAAAAAATAGAAAAAAAAACTAAATGAAATTCTATAGAAATAATTTGATGAGTTTAACAACAGACTGAATGTAGCAGACTAAAGAATCAGTGAACTTGTCTGTAATCCCAGCACTTTGAGAGGCTGAGGAGGGCAGATCACGAGGTCAGGAGATCGAGACCATCCTGGCTAACATGGTGAAAACCCATCTCGACTAAAAATACAAAAAATTAGCTGGGCATGGTGGTGGGCGCCTGTAGTCCCAGCTACTTGGGAGGCCGAGGCAGGAGAATGGCGTGAACCCAGGAAGTGAAGCTTGCAGTGAGCCGAGATCAAGCCACTGCACTCCAGCCCAGGAGACAGAGCGAGACTCCATCTCAAAAGAAAAAAAAAAAAAGAATCAGTGAACTTAAAAGACATATCAATAAAAATTATCCAAACTGAAATGTAAAAAGAAAAAATATCATTTAAAACACAAACAGAGCTTCCACAAGAGAAGGATAATATCTAACAGTCTAACTTTAAGTAACTAGAGTCCTCCAAAAAAGTGGTTAGAGTGAATAGGGAAGAAAAAAATATTTGACGAGACAATGGCTAAGAACTTTTCAAAAACAGATGAAGCAGATGAACTTACAAATCCAAGAAACTCAATTCCAAGCAGGACAAATATGAAGAAAAATATACCTGAGCACAAAATAGTCAAGTTATTGAGAATCAAAGATAAAAAGTATCCTCTAAAAATATCCTTCAAAAGAATGGCAAGAATATTTTCAGACAGACAATAGCTGAGAAATTTCATCTCCAGCAAACCTTAACCATGCAAATTACCAATATGAGGAACAAAAGGAGAACATTACTATACATTTCCAGGTATTAGAAGATGAAAAAGTGACAACCTCTTAACTTCCTTATGCCTCGGTTTCCTTATCTGGTCAATATGGAGGGGTTTTTTTTTTTTGGTTTATTTATTTGTTTATTTTTATTTCCATAGGTTTTGAGGGAACAAGTGGTGTTTGGTTATATCAGTAAGTTCTTTAGTGGTGATTTGTGATATTTTGCTGCACCACAAGGCATAAGGAAGTTAAGAGATTGTCCCTGGTAACATAATAGTTACTAGTAAATCTACAAATCAAGCAATCTATTTCTGAGTGTGCTTTCTAATATATTCCACTGCCTGTCTCGATTCAACAGTCTCCAAAACCTCCCATGGTGAAGTGTCACATCACATGGATCTCTAGTGCACCATTGCATGAGGTGTAGGCAATAATACGGAACTCGGTCAGAACACTCACATGCACCCTCTCTGAGCATGTTACTGTTGATTCACTCATCTGTATTGTGTTTGTGGTGGGGTCTACAGTGTGTTGGAGCAAATGGGGATGTGGTTGTTAATTTGCATTTTCAAGTTTTTCTTTTTTATTTTAAAAATAATATATACTCATTAAATTAAATTAACTCTTAAAAAAGATCAAAAAGAACATTATGAAAAATTAATACCAATAAATTTAACAAGTTAAAGTGAAAAACTTTTTGAAAAATACAAATTTACCAAAACCAACACAAAAAGAAACAGAAAATTTGAATGGCCTTATATTTATTAAGGTTTTGAATTTGTAGCAATGACCTTTTCTTTAGAAAATATCAAGAAACGGCCGGGCGCGGTGGCTCAAGCCTGTAATCCCAGCACTTGGGGAGGCCGAGACGGGTGGATCACGAGGTCAGGAGATCGAGACCATCCTGGCTAACACGGTGAAACCCCGTCTCTACTAAAAAATACAAAAAACTAGCCGGGCGACGTGGCGGGCGCCTGTAGTCCCAGCTACTTGGGAGGCTGAGGTAGGAGAATGGCGTAAACCCAGGAGGCGGGGCTTGCAGTGAGCTGAGATCCGGCCATTGCACTCCAGCCTCGGCGGCAGAGTGAGACTCCGTCTCAAAAAAAAAAAAAAGAAAATATCAAGAAACAATTGGATTTTTAATGAATTATATCAAATGTTTAAAAATGAAATAATTTCAATGTTAAATGAAGCCTTCCAGAAAATAAAAGGTGAGGAAACATGTTCCAATATATTGTATGAAGTTAGCATAATGTTGATTAATAAAACCAACAAAGATATGAGAAGAAAAAACAATTACATAATGATATCCCTCATGAAATAGACACAAAAAATAAATATATTACCATATTTAATATAGCAATGTACGAAAAGGATAACACATCATGATCAATTGGAATTTTTTCCAGGGACGCAAGGTTGATTTACACAGAAAGTCAATTCAATGTTACTCACATTGTTACCAAATAGAAAAATAATATGATCGTTTCAAAAAATACAGAAAAAGCAACCACTATTTATTATAGTCTCAGTAAAATAGAAACAGAAGGGGACTTTATCAACCTGATTAACTTTCTCAACCTGTTAACCCTACAGTTAACATCACAATCAATTGTGAATCATTGAGTACTTTCCTTCTAAGATCTGAAACAATTAAAAGTCCACTCTCACCATTTCAATTCAACATTGTACTGGAATTCCAGCCAGTGCAGTAATACAAATAACAGAAAATTAAAGTCGTAAAGATTGAAAAGAAGGAAGTAAAGCTATTTTAATTCTATTTAGAAGTATTTAGGGTCAGGCGCGGTGGCTCAAGCCTGTAATCCCAGCACTTTGGGAGGCCGAGACGGGCGGATCACGAGGTCAGGAGTTCGAGACCATCCTGGCTAACACTGTGAAACCCCGTCTCTACTAAAAAAAAAAAATACAAAAAATTAGCCGGGCGAGATGGCGGGCGCCTGTAGTCCCAGCTACTCGGGAGGCTGAGGCGAGAGAATGGCGTAAACCCGGGAGGCGGAGCTTGCAATGAGCTGAGATCCGGCCACTGCACTCCAGCCTGGGCGACAGAGCGAGACTCCGTCTCAAAAAAAAAAAAAAAAAAAAATACAAAAAACTAGCTAGGCGAGGTGGCGGGCGCCTGTAGTCCCAGCTACTCGGGAGGCTGAGGCAGGAGAATGGCGTGAACCCGGGAGGCGGAGCTTGCAGTGAGCCGAGATCTGGCCACTGCACTCCAGCCTGGGCCACAGAGCGAGACTCCATCTCAATAAAAGAAAAAAAAAGTATTTAGAAACCCCAAAGAATCTACAAAAACCTAATAGAAATAAATGAATATATGAAGGTCTTACTATACAAGATCAACATATCAAAAGCAGTGGTATTTAAGAAAAGGTTGGAGACTATTCTTCTGACCTTGGAGTAAGAAAACATTTCTTAGGACAAACAAAAAGTAATCATAAAGAAAAAAATATGAAATAAAGGAATAAAAATAAAAATAAACAATTTTGATGAAAAGTTTATTTCAATGAAAAGTTCATTAAAAGATGCCATTAAGAAAATACTATTATGAAGTTTTGAAATTGGAAAAATAATTTGTGATGATAATAATAAGAACAGTGGTTGTCTCCGCATTGGGAAGGAGATGAGAAGTAACTGGAAAGCATTATGAGAGAAGTGCCTAGGGTAATTTAAATCTTTTATATGCTGATTTGGGAGGTGGTTACAATTGTACATATAACTGTCATAACTCAAGGAATTTTATACTTAACCTCTATGCACTTTACTATGTTATTTATACTTCAATTTAAGATGTGTTATGAATATGCAAATTCACAGGCAATAAATGAAATGCATTTTTGAAAACAAATATTAGCCAATAAGAAGACAACAGAGCACCTTTCCTAAAAGTAGTGGCTACACCATAGGGTGATATCCAGGACTTAGGAAAGTAGGTTTTGCGCTACTGTGAAATGCTAGAGCAATTGGTTTTCAAGCTTGTTGGGTCCCACACTTCTTTGAGATTCAATTACAGTTATGACTTCTGGCTCAGGGATACACATAAGCACATGCACACAATATTTGACATTTCATAATATGACATCATTGAAGAGTCTCATGGACTCCCTAAAGGTTAGCCATGGACTCCTTAGATTCTACTAATACTGGGGTAAGGAATGCCTTCCTAAATGCTTAAAATCATAGAAAGTTACAGCAGAAACGGCCTATCTCTTACTAAGTAAGACAGTCCTATTTCTTAGGCAGCCTTTCCATATATTGGATTTTGATTTTGTAGGAAGATTTTATCCTCCAGTTTATATGACCTTTCCACTAAATATAGCATGTGAAATCCCACCAACTCTTTTATTTTTTGCTATCCTATCTTGTGGGAGTGCTCAAGGTTAACAAAAAATAATTACCTGTGGTTTCCAAATAAGATTGAATTCATTGGCCAGAAGATTCTCAATGGGAAAATGAACCCACCTCCAAACCAAGTCACCTTGAGTCAGAGGATCAACCAGCGTGTTGGCATTATCAAGAATACAATCAACCATGTAGAAACAATGATCATGATAGGCTTCTGAAGTTGGGAGGGGAGGAGAGGGCTAGGGGTGATAGACATTTTGCATTTTTAACAGATATGGGAAATTATCGGTATCGGGTGACTAATATGTTTTGTTATTCTTCACGATCCCAAACCCTTGGTCTAGCTCTGACTTAGAGCATCTATGAATGGATATAATCTGACCTAGTTTTTCCAATAAATGGGCATGATATTCCACCCCCTTCCTTAGGTAAGAAAGAGAACATTCAGATTTTTCACTGAATATTATATCTATGGCCAGTCTGTTTCCAACCTTTTTGAAGAATAAAGTATCTTTAAGCCAAGCATATCTCAGAAGCATTACATGTTGGTTTATTCCTTTTCACTCCCTAACTCTTTATTTATAGCTTGTAGAAATTGGCAGGAACAAATTCCTTTAGCTATTTTTTGCATAACATTGTCTAAATACTTTATTTTGAGGCCCCCTTTTTTCCTCGCCCATCATCTTGTAGTTTCTATAAAAATAAAGCCTCAAACTACTTAAAGGCAACAACTCCGCAATGTATCACTTAATCTTTAATTACAGAAACAACTGTCCTCATGTTATTTAGGTGAATACCTTATGCATCCTACATGAATGCTACAAAACCACTCAAATAGCCATTCAAAAGCTAATTACCTTTTTGAGTTAGCCTGGATCACAGATTTTCTAAGAGAATCACCCAACTATATTACTAACGGTGGGCAAGAAAATTGGGGTTTTCTTTTTTGCAAGAAAATTGGGGTTGCCTTATCTAGCAATTTAAAGATTATCCTACTGTAGTTTTCGAAAGTAAGGACACATTCTCACATGAAGTCAAGACCTCATTCATTATCAATGACAAGGTCATTGATAATGCAAGTAAACAAAAAGAGACAGAATCTATGTGGATGAATCCTTGATAGTTAAAAGTTGAGATCTAGCTCTCTTGGTCCTGATCAATGGCTCCTGAATTTGTATGCCTATCAGTACTACTAAAGGAGCTTTAAAAAACATATAGATTTCTATGCCCACATCCAAAGTCTGATTCAATAGGCATGGGGTATGTCCTATCATCTGACTATTTTAACATATGAACAGATAGTTCTGATCAATGGCCATATTTAGAATTATTGTCATACCAAGGTCATGATCCTTTTGGGTCATGGGTACCTTTTAGAATCTGATGAAAGCTATGGGCCAATTTTTTAGAGGAATGCTGTATTAGTCCATTCAAATTGCCCCAACAAAATACCTTAGATGGGATAATTTATGAACAACAGAAATTTATTGCTCACAGTTCTGAGGGCTGGAAAGTCTAAGATCAAGGCTCCAGCAGATTTGGTGTTTGGGTGGGGTGGGGGGCTTCCTCATAGATGACACCTTCTATGTGTCCTCATATGGTGGAAAGGGCAAAAAGTTTTCTTCAAACTTCTTTTATGAAGACACTAATCCCATTTATGAGAGCAGACTCCTCATAACCTAATCACCTCCCTTAAACCCTACCTCTTAATCCTCTCACACTGGGGATTAAGTTTCAACACAGGAAATCTGGGGAGAGAAAAAAATTCAGACCATAGCAAATGTACATATAGAAAACAAAGTACAGGGAATGGTTTAAATAACAAGTCTAACCACATCCCTCTGCTACTTATAAGCATTACCTAGGAGATGGAGTTCAAACTCCTTTACATGGTTTTCTAGGTCTCATAATCCCAACCCTGATGCCTCTTGCTATTCTTCCAAGTATCACTTTTTTTTTCAGCAATAGTGAACTATTTATGGTTACCTACACATATTTTATTGTTTTTAGCCTTCATGCATTTTGTCGTCCCTTCAAGCAATGTTGTCCCTACTGCCTAGAATTCTATTATCTTCATTTCCCAGACCTACCCCAGGTGATTTTTCACTGATTCTTTAAGAGTGAATTCAGTCAATACTTCCTCCAGAATTTCTGGTCTATCTTTCCCAGCAGCCATCTCAGGGTATGCTAGATCAGATATCCTTTACCTGTTCTACCATAGCATCCTGTGCATATTTCACAGCATATACCACATTGTAGTGGGGGTTTCTGTTTAGGTGCCTTTCTGGCACAAGATTGGGAGATATGTGAGGGCAAGGATAGTATCTTAGTCATTTTCGAGCACCAGTGATTATATAGTGCCTGATCCAGAGTTAGTACTCAATGATTGTTTGTTGAATAACTTGGAAGAATTTTGAAGGCATGGGAAGGCACATTCAGATAGGGATGGTTGAATATGTCCTCTAAGACATGGAAACAGAGTAGGTAGCTGGAAGTATTTTGTTCAGAGGGTTATGTGTTAATAGAACTGAATTTTTAAAACTTTGATTTTAGGTTCAGGGGTACTATGTGCAGGTTTGTAATATAGTGAAACTCAAGTCACAGGAGTTTGTTGTACAGATTATTTCATCATGCAGATGCTAAGTCACTTGTTATTTTTTCTTATCATCTCCCTCCTCCTACCTTTCACCCTCAAGTAGGCCCCAGGGTCTGTTGTTCCCATCTATGTATCCATGTGTTCTTATCATTTAGCTTCCACTTATAAGTGAGAACATGCAGTATTTTGTTTTCTGTTTCTGTGTTAGTATGCTAAGGATAATGGCCTTAAGCTCTATTCACGTTCCTGCAAAATATATGATCTCATTCTTTTTTTAAGGCTGTATGATACTCCATGATGTATATGTACCACATTTTCTTTATTCAGTCTGTCATTGATGAGCTTTTAGTTGATTCCATGTCTTTGCTATTACGAATAGTAATGCAGTGAACATATGCATGCTTGTGAGTTTATCGTAAAATGATTTATATTATTTTGGGTATATATCCAGTAACAGGATTGCTGGCTCAAATGGTAATTCTGTTTTTATCTCTTTCAGGAATCACCACACTGCTTTCCACAATGGTTTTAAACTCCCACTAATTTAAACTAATTTAAACTCCCACTAACAGTGTATAAGCATTCCCTTTTCTCCACAACCTCACCAGCATCTGTTATTTTTTGACTTTTTAATAATAGCCATTCTGATTAGTGTGAGATGGTATCTCATTGTGGTTTGATTTGCACTTCTCTAAGAATGATCAGTGATATTGAGCTTCTTTTCACATGCTTATTGACCATACGTATGTCTTCTTTTGGAAAGTATCTGTTCATATACTTCGCCCACTTTTCTTTTTTTCTTTTTAGTTGAAATCTCACTCTTTCGTTCAGGCTGGAGTGAAGTGGTGTGATCTTGGCTCACTGCAACCTCCGCTCTCCCGGTTTCAAGTGAGACTCCTGCCTCATCCTCCCTAGTAGTTGGAATTACAGGTGCCAGCCACCACACCTGGCTAATTTTTGTATTTTTAGTAGAGATGGGGTTTCACCATGTTGGCCAGGCTGGTCTCCAATTCCTGACCTCAGGTGATCCGCCCACCTCGGCCTCCCCAAAGTTCTGGGATTATAGGCGTTAGCCACTGCCCCTGGCCCTTGGCTCACTTTTTAATGGTTTTTTTTTTTTTTTTTTTCTGGAAAATTTACTAAATTCCGTATAGATGATAGATATTAGACCTTTGTCAGATATAAAATCTGCAAATATTTTCTCCCATTCTGTAGGTTGTTTACTATATTGATAAGTTTATTTTGCTGTGCAGAAGCTCTTTAGTTTAATTAGATCCAATTTGTCAATTTTTGCTTTTGTTGTGAGTGCTTTTGGAGTTTTCGTCATGAAGTCTTTTCCAGGGCTGATGTCCAGAATGCTATTTCCTAGGTTTTCTTCTAGGGTTTTTATAGTTTTGCATTTTAAATTTAAGTCTTTAATACAGCTTGAGTTGATTTTTGTATATGGTGGAAAGTAGGGTTTTAGTTTCAGTTTTCTATATATGACTAGCTTATTATCCCAGCACCACTTATTGACTACAGAGTCCTTTCCCCATTGCTTGCCTTTGTCAGCTTTGCTAGAGATCAGATGGTTGTAGGTGTGTGGCATTATTTCTGCATTCTCTATTCTATTCCATTGGTTTGTGTGTCTGTTTTTGTACCAGTACCGTGATTACTGTAGCCCTGTAGTATAGTTTAAAGTCAGTTAACTTGGTATTCCTTTTGCTTAGGATTGCCTTGGCTATTTGGGCTCTTTTTTGGTTTCACATGAATTTTTAAGTAGTTTCTTCAAGTTCTGTAAAGAATGTCATTGGTAGTTTGATAGGAATAGCATGGAATCTGTAAATTGCTTTGGGAAGTGTGGTCATTGTAATGCTATTGATTCTTCATATCCATGAGCATGGAATGTTTTCCCATTTGTTTGTGTCATCTCTGATTTCTTTGAGCAGTGTTTTGTAGTTCTCCTTATAGAGATCTTTCATCTCCCTGGTTAGCTGTATTCCTAGGTATTTTATTCTTTTTGTGGCAATTGTGAATGGGATTGCCTTCCTGATCTGGCTCTCAGATTGGCTGTTGTTGGTGTACACAAATGCTAGTGATTTTTGTACAGTGATTTTATATCCTCAAACTTCGCTGCAGTTGTTTATCAGCTGAACAAGCTTTTGGGCTGAGACTATGGGATTTTCTACATGTAGAATCATGTTGAATGAAAACAGGGATACTTTGACTTCTTCTCATCCTATTTGAATATTCTTTATTTCTTTCTCTTGTCTGATTGTTCTGGCCTGGGCTTCAATACTATGTTAAATAGAAGTGGTGAGAGAGGACATCCTTGTCTTGTGCTTGTTTTCAAGGGGAATGCTTGCATCCTTTGCCCATTCAGCATGATGTTGGCTGTGGGTTTGTTTTTGGATTTTTTTTTTTTTTTCATGTAGCCTCACTCTGTCGCCCAAGCTGGAGTGCAGTGGCACAATCATGGCTCACCCCAACCTCCACCTCCTGGGTTCAAGTGATTCTCCTGCCTCAGCCTCCCGACTAGCTAGGATTACAGGGACACACCATCACACCTGGCTAATTTTTGTATTTTCAGTATAGATTGGGTTTCAACATGTTGACTATACTGGTCTCAAACTCTTGACTTCAAGTGATCAGCCCGCCTTGAGCTCCCAAAGTGTTGGGATTACAGGCATGAGCCACTGTGCCCAGCCTGGATTTGTCATAGATGCCTCTTATTATTTTGAGGTATGTTCCTTTAGTACCCAATCTATTGAGTTTTTAACATAAAGATATGTTGAATTTTATCAAAAGCCGTTTCTGCATCTATTGAGATAATCATGTGGTTTTTGTCTTTTGTTCTGTTTATGTGACGAATCACATTTATTGATATGTGTGTGTGTTGAACCAACCTTGCATCCCAGGAATAAAACCTACTTGATTTTGGTGGGTTAGCTTTTTGAGGTGCTGCTGGATTTGGTTTACAAGATTTTGTTAAGAATTTTTGCATCAAAGTTCATTAAGGATATTGTATTGGCCTGAAGTTTTTTTTTTGTTGTTGTGTCTCTGCCAGGTTTTGGTATCAGGATGATGCTGGCCTCATAGAATGGGTAGAGGAGGAGTCCTTCTTCCTCAATTCTTTTGGAAGAGTTTCAGTAGGAATGATAACAGCTTTTCTTTGTACATCTGGTAGAATTCAGCTGTGAATTGTTATGACTCTGGGCTGTTTTTGATTGGTAAGGTATTCATTACTGATTCAATTTCAGAGCTCATTATTGGCCTCTTCAGGGAACCAATTCCTCCCTGATTCAGTTTTGGGAGGTGTATGTGTCCAGGAATTTATCTGTCTCTTCTAGGTTTTCTATTAATAGTTTGTGTGTATAGAGGTGTTTGTAGTAGTCTCTCATGGTTGTTTGTATTTCTGTGGGGTCAGTGGTAACTGCTCTTGGCCTTTTCTAACTGTGTTTACTTGAATCTTCTCTCTTCTTTATTAGTCTAGCTAGTGGCCTATCTTTTTTTTTTTTTGCAAAAAATTAAATCCTGGATTCATTGATCTTTTGAATGGCTTTTTGTGTCTCAATCTCCTTCAGTTCAGTGCTGATTTTGGTGGTTTCTTGTCTTCTGCTAGCTTTGGAGTTGGTTTGCTCTTGCTTCTCTGGTTCTTTTAGTCATGATATTAGGTCATTAATTTGAGCTCTTTCTAACTTTTTGATGGAGCCATTTAGTGCTATACATTTCCCTCTTAACACTGCTTTAACCGTGTTCTGGAGATTTTGGTATGTTGTATCTTTATTCTCAGTAGTTTCAAAGAACTTCTTGATTTCTGCCTTAATTTAATTATCAACCCAAAAGTTATTCTGGAGCAGGCTGTTTAATTTCCATGTAATTCTATGGCTTTGAGTGATTTTTTTTTTTAGACTTAACTTCTGTTTTTATTATGCTGTAGTCTGAGAGTGTGCTTAGTATAATTTCAGTTATTTTGCATTTGCTGAGGATTGTTTTATGTTTGATTGTGTTGTCAGTTTTAGGGTATGTGCCATGTGGTGATGAGAAGAATGTATATTTTGTTGTTTTGGGGTGGAGAGTTTGGTAGACATCTATCAGATACATTTGATCCAATGTTGATGTCAGGTCCAGAATATCTTTGTTAATTTTCTGCCTTGATGATCTGCTTAATACTGTCTGATACTGTCCAGTACTGTCAGTGGAGGGTTAAAGTCTCTCACTATTATTGTGTGGGAGTCTAAGTCTCTTTGTAGGTCTTTAAGAACTTGCTTTATGAATCTGAGTGCTCTTTGGTGGGTGCATATGTATTTAGGATAGTTAGTTCTTTTCATTGACTTGAACCTTTTCCATTATGTAATGCCCTTGTCTTTTTTGACCTTTGTTGGTTTAAAGTCTGTTTGGTCTGAAATTAAGATTGCAACCCTTGCTTTTTTTCTGATTTCCATTTGCTTGGTAGATTTTACTCCATCCATTTATTTTGAACCTATGGCTGTCATTGCATGTAAGGTGAATCTCTTGAAGACAGCATACCATTCGATCTTGCTTCTTTATTCAGCTTGCCACTCTGTGTTTTTTTAATGGGGCATTTAACCCATTTGCAAAGTTAGCATTGATATGTGAGAATTTTATCCTGTCATTGTGTTGTTAGCTGGTTATTATTGTGTGGTTGCTTTATAGTGTCACTGGTCTGTATACTTAAGTGTGTTTTTGTATTGGCTGTTAATGATCTTTCCTTTCCATATTTAGTATTCCTTTCAAGATCTTTTGTAAGGTGGGTGTGGGGTTAATGAATTCCCTCAGCATTTGCTTATCTGAAAAGAATCTTATTCCACCTTTGCTATGGAATCTTAGTTTGGCTAGATATGAAATTCTTGGTTAAAGATTTTTTTTTCTTGAAGAATGTTGAATATAGATCCCCCATCTCTTCTGGCTTATAGGTTCCCTTTTGAGAGGTCTGCTGTTAGCCTGATGGGATTCTATTTGTAGGTGACCTGTGCATTCTCTCTGGCTGCCTTTAACATTCTTTCTTTCATTTTGACCTTGGAAAATCTGACGAATTTGTGTCTTGGGGATGATCTTCTTGCATAGAATCTTGCAGGGGTTCTCTGGATTTCCTGAATTTGACTGTTGGCCACTCCAGTGAGGTTGAGGAAGTTTTCACAGATGATATACTGAAGTATATTTTCCAAGTTGTTTGGTTTTTCCCTGTTCCTTTCAGGGATGCCAGTGATTTGTTGATTTGATGTCTTTATATAATCCCATGTTTCTTGAGGTTTTGTTCATTCCTTTCCATTCTTTTTTCTTTATTTTTATCTGACTGCCTCATTTTAGAGTCAGTCTTCGAGTTCCAAGATTCTTTCTTCAGCTTGGTCTATTCTGCTGTTAATACTTGTGATTGCATTGTGAAATTCTTGTAGTGTGTTTTTCAGCTCTGTCAGTTTCATGAGGTTCTTTTTTATACAGGCCATTTTATCTGTCAGCTCCTGTATCATTTTATTGATTCTTAAGAACTCAATTTTTGAACGTAGAGAGAGAACATTGTGTCTTACCAAACAGAATAGGTGATCTCATGCTTCTTTTGTTTTTCTTTTTGTTATCCCTCAATATTAGTAAAATAACTTTTTAACCTACAGGACCTTGTTTTTCCTGTGCTGTGAGAAATATAGGGCAGAAGGTTAAAATGGATACTCTACCCTATCATGCTCCCCAAGTAGCGGATCTTCTTTTGTGCTAGTCTTAGAACTGGATTTCTGTGTTCGTTTGTTTTGTTTTGCTTTGCTTTGCTTTTGGTTTTTATTGAAGAAGGTGTGCAAGAGTCCACTAGTCATTCAATTATTCACATTCATTCATTCACTCAAAAATTATTTGTGAAGTGCCTGTCAGCAAGGTCAAACACCTGACTACCTTACTAAAGTTTTCTCCTCTTTTAGAAAAAAAAGCCCTTAAACTATAAAAATTGATTTAAAAATCATCAGAAAGCCCTTTTTCATCTAGCAAGCTGTTGGTATACATGCATGCATGTGCATGTGCACATACACACACATGCATATTAACTGGATTTGTCTGCAAGAGTTGTCACTAAAGGAAAACTTTCTCATCTGAGACCCTAATGCTTTCTGTCAACATA
Source organism: Trachypithecus francoisi (assembly GCF_009764315.1). Taxonomy (NCBI): domain Eukaryota; kingdom Metazoa; phylum Chordata; class Mammalia; order Primates; family Cercopithecidae; genus Trachypithecus; species Trachypithecus francoisi. Next base: position 72,505,543 of record NW_022681472.1, on the reverse strand, counting down.
GGGGAGTTCTGAGGCTGCATCTGACATCAATCTTGGCAAGCTCCGTGCTCAGGAAAGCAAATTAACAGGTGAAGCAGGAAGCTGAGGCCCTTTTTGCCGTTTTTGTTTTTAATATTCACTTTCTTCTTTATACCACCAGATGGGTGGTGGTTTATCCCTTGATATATTTAGCAACCTGCTATAAAAATTACTGTACTCTGGAGGGAAGAAGGAATGAGTATAGATGATATTTTTTAAAAACCAATTCATTATTATTAAGTTAGATTTTTTCTATTTTGGTAATTGGTGGGCAAAGCAGTAACCTTAAAGCCATGTAATACATTATGAATCAGAGTATGAGAACACACAACAGCTTTGTAAATAGGTCTGGAACATGTTTCACTATAGTATTCTACCATAAGTGGGATGTGAAAAACATGATGTGTCTTATACCCTGGTTCTGCTGTATAGACTAGGGTAGGCTATTAAGGTCTAGCTTGGCCAGGTGCAGTGGCTCACGCCTGTAATCCCAACACTTTGGGAGGCCGAGGTGGGTGGATCATAAGGTCAGAAGTTCAAGATCATCCTGGTCAAGATGGTGAAACCTAGTCTCTACTAAAAATACAAAAATTAGCTGGGCATGGTGTTAAGCTACTGGGGAGGCTGGGGCAGTGAATTGCTTGAACAACTCGGGAGGTGGAGTTTGCAGTGAGCTGAGATTACGCCACTGCACTCCAGCCTGTGTGACAAAGCAAGATTCCATCTCAAAAAAAAAAAGGGGTGGGGGAGCTCTAGCTCTAGCTTAACCAAAGGCTTATGACTAGATGTCTTCTGACAGGGTATGTATCTGGGGGAATCTAAAAGAAGTATAGACAGTGTCTGCATCAAGGACATGGTCCTGGAGGATCAGGGGTATCATCATCCCCATGAAAGCTGGGTAAAAAAACCAAGAAGATTCCATATGGTGAAAATATGTCACAGTTAGAGAATATGATAATCAGAAACAGTACATGAGGTATTGTGAGTAGTGAGCCAGAGAAAATCATTCAAATAAAAGGCTATGGACTTCTACTTCTGATGATGGTGGTGTCACTTGTAGCAGAGCAAACCTACCATCAAGAACAACTAGAAAGGCACAGAAAATATGTTTGAATAAGGGGGGAAAGTTTCAAGGTATGCAGGACTTGAGGCACTTATATTGAGAGGAAAGGGAAACTTAATGAGGCAAGCACAATGTTCTGTCCCCTAATTTATCCATGGGGTATTTGCCTATTGATAAGCTTTGTTAGATGAGTGGCTGAGAAGCTGGACAGAGAAAGGCCACAAGAGGCAGAGAATCCAGCAAAGTCCTTGGGAATCTCATGATGCTGAAGAGATAAAAATTAGATTTGTGACCACAAAGGCAGCCATGACTTGAGAAATCAAGATTCTGGAAAGAATATTTTGGAGAGAAGGGAAAATGTCTGAGATTTTGAGTAAAAGTCATAGGATAAAAATCAAGAGGAGTTTCATCAGCTTTCCAGTAGTAAGGAGACACAAATGGTAATCTAAGAGCCACAAAGGAAGAAAAGTTCTAAGTACCTTGGACTCAGTCATGACCCTTGAAGGGCTAACTCTAGGACTGGAGGCAAACAGAAATTGCCTAAACTTTCATAGTCTGAAATGCCGCCTTGAATATGTTAATTAGAATGACATGATCTACTTCAACATGCTTTTTCCTCTTTTGATGTTCATTCCCCGAATCTGCCATATGTATGAATATGCCCTGAAAGTGACCTTGTGGAATTTCTGAGACTAAGACTGAAAGAAGCCTTGCTGCTTTCACATAGGCCTTTTGGAAAGTTCTCTATTGACATGCCCACTCTGTGGGAAGCCAGTTGTCATGAAGAAGTCATACTATCTTAAGACCACAATGTGTTGAAAGTGAATCTAGCCAGCTCTCATCTGTTCCAGCCATCCCAGCTCAGGGAATAAATATGTGAGTAAAGGAGCTAGCTCCACAGGAGACACCATGTGGACAAAAACAGAGGCTCCATACATATGGCTTTATTTAATTTGTCCCAATTATCTTCAGCCATTTGAATCACCCCAGCTGTGACTATAAACAATGTGGAGCAGAGATGAGGTATCCCTGCTGGATCCTGCCTGAATTCCTAACCCACGGAATCACAAGCTTGATAAGTGCTTAGTTTTGTATTGTTTTTGAGACAGACTTTCACTCTTTTCACCCAGGCTGGAGTGCAGTGGCATTATATAGGCTCACTGCAGCCTTGACAGCCTGGACTCAAGTGATCCTCTCACCTCAGCCCCAAGTAACTAGAACTACAGGCATGCGCCACCACTCCTGGCTAATTTTTGCGTGTTTTAAATAGAGATGGGGTTTCACTATGTTGTCCAGGCTGGTCTTGAACTCCTGGGCTCAAGTGATCCTCCCACCTTGGCCTCCCAAAGTGCTGGGATTGTGATTTTTTTTAAATGCAACTAACTCTCTGGGTAATGTTGTTACACAGCAATAATTAATGGAAACATGTCCTATTTTGGCTATCTGCCATATACGATTGAGTGAATCTTCTCTGGAGGAAAACAACATCAGTGGAAGTGCTTATAGTTTTTCATATATAATATCCAGCATTCAATTAAAAAGTATAATTTCTATCAAAAATAAGACAAAGAGAAAAATAAATCATAGGAACAAAACTACAGGTGATACAAAATTGGAGTTAGTCAGATATAAGCTTTAAAGTCACTGTGATTAATATGTTAAAGAAAATAGATGACAATATGGGAACTTTCACCAAATCTGAGATCTATTTGAAAAACAAAGAATTAAATGGAAACTGTAACAGATTGAGCATAGGTGAAGAGATCATTACTAAACTTGAAAATCTAAAGTAGAAAAATCCAGATTAAGCATAGAGACAAACAAAAAAGATAGGAAGGAAAGAAGAAGAGAGGAAAGGAAAGAAAGAAGGAAGGAAGAAAGGAAAGATGAAGGAAGGAAGAGAGAGAGAAAGAAAAACAAAGAAGAAAGAAAGAAACCAAGAAAGAAAGAAAGAAAGAAAGAAAGAAAGAAAGAAAGAAAGAAGAAAGAAAGAGAAGTAAAGAAAGATAGAGAAAGAAAAAGAAAGAAAAGAAAGAAAAAGAGAAAGAAAGAAGGAAGGAGTGGGCATAAACAATTTATGAGGCAATAAAAATGCCAAACATATGTAGAATTATAGTTTTATAAGAAAAGAAAAAAATGGACAAAGAATATATGAATAGAAAATCACTGAGAATTTCCCCAAATTGATAAATGATATCAAAACATACATACACATACACAAATTCACACGAATTTCAAGCAAAACAAATACAAGAAAAGCACATTGAAATACTTCAAAATAATCCTGCTGACAACCAAGAAAAAGAAAATTTGAAAAACAACCAAGTCAAAAAGGATCAAAGTATAAACTTTGCTTTAATTAGATAGTCAGTTGATTTCTGAACAGGAAACATAGAAGACAAAAAAACAATGGAAAGAATATTTACATTTCTGAAAGCAAAATGATGCCAACATAGAATGCTTTACCCTGAAAAATTATCTTTCACAAGTGAAAATGAAATAAAGACATTTTCAAACAAACACTTTGAAAGTCAATTTCTAGTAAGCCTGCATTGAAAGAAGGAATAGAATTCTTAAGTAGAAAAAAATGACTCTGTTTGTAACCATGTGTATTAGTCCATTCTTCCATTGTTAAAAGGAACTACCTGAGACTGGCTAATTTATAAAGAATAGAGGTTAAATTGGCTAACAGTTCCTCAAGCTGTACAGGAAGCATGGCTGGCGAGACTTCAGGAAACTTACAATCACAGCAGAAGGTGAAAGGGACGCAGGGACATCCTTCATTTCCGGAGCAGGAGGAAGAGAGAGAACAGGGAGGTGCTACACACTTTTAAACAACTAGATCTCATGAGAACTCACTCACTATCCTGAGAACTGCAAAGGGGAAGTCTACCCCCATAATCCAATCACCTCCCACAAGGCCCCTTGTCCAACACTGGGAATTACAGTTTGACATGAGAATGGGGAGGAACACAAATCCAAATCATATCATTCTACCCCGTGTCCTCCCAGATCTCACGTCCTTCTCACATTATTTTGCAAACTACAATAATCCCTTCTCAACAGTTCCCCAAAGTCTTAACTAATTTCAGCATTGACTCAAAAGTCCATAATCCAAAGTCTAATCTCAGATAAGGCAAGTCCCTTCTACCAATGAGCCTGTAAAATAAAATAATTACTTTCAAGATACAATGAGAGTATAGGCACTGGCTAAATACTGCCATTCTAAAAGGGAGAAATTGGCCAAAACAAAAGGGCTACAGGCCCCATGCAAGTTTGAAACCCAGCAGGGCAGTCATTAAATCTTAAAACTCCAAAATAATCTCCTTTAACTCCATATCTCACATCCAGGCCACACTGTTGCAAGGGGTGGGCTCCCAATGTCTTGTGCAGCTCCACCCCTGTGGTTTTGCAGTGCTCAGCTCCCGTGGCTGATCTCAAGGCCTGGCGTTGAGTGCCTGAAGCTTTTCCATGGTGCAAAGCTTTCAGTGGATATACGATTCTGGGGTCTAGAGGATGGTGGCCCTCTTCTCAAAGCTCTACTAGGCAGTGCCCCAGTGGGGACACTGTGTGGGGACTCCAACCCCACATTTCACCTCTGCAATGCCATAATAGAGGTTCTTCATGAGGGCTCTACCCCTGCAGCAAACTTCTGTCTGGACATCCAGGCATTTCTATGCATTCCTCTGAAATCTAGGCGGAGGCTCCCAAACCTGAACTCTTGCCCTCTGTTCACCTGTAGGCTAAACACCATGTGGAAGTCACCAAGGCTTACAACCAGCACCCTCTGAAGCAATGGCCTGAGGTGTATCTGAGGCCCTTTTATCTATGACTGGAGCTGGATTGGTTGGGATGCAGGGATCAGTGTCCCTAGGTTGTGCAGGGCAGCAGGGCAGCAGGGCCTGGCCCACAGAACCATTCTTCCCTACTAGACCTCCAGGCCTGTGATGGGAGGGGCTGCATCACAGCCTTGAAATTTTCAAGGAATTTTCCCCATTGTCTTGGCTGTTAACATTTGGCTCCTGTTTACTTGTGCAAATTTCTGCAGCCAACTTGAATTCCTCCCCAGAAAATGGGTTTTTAATATTCTACCATATGGCTGGCCTGCAAATTTTCCAAACTTTCATGCTCTGCTTTCCATTTAAATACAAGTCCAGTTTTAGGTCATCTCTTTGCTCACACATATACACTGTTAGAAGCAGCCAGGCTATGTTTTGAACACTTTGCTGCTTAGAAATTTCTCCCACCAGATACCCTAAATAATCTCTCTGAAGTTCAAAGTTCCACAGATCTCTAGGGCATGGGCACAATGGCTGAAATCTCTTTGCTAATGCTTAACAAAAGTGACCTTTGCTCTAGTTTTCAATGAGTTCCTCATCTCCATCTGAGACCTCATCAGCCTGGACTTCATTGTCCATATCACTCTCAGCATTTTGGCCACAAGAATTTAACAAGTCTCTAGGCTAAAGTTCCAAACCTTCCCTCATCTTCCTGTCTTCTTCTGAGCGCTCCACACTCTTCCAACCTCTGCCCATTACCCAGTTCCAAAGTTGCTTCCACATTTTCAGGTACCCTACTCTTGGTACCAGTTTTCTGTGTTAGTTCATTCTTGCACTGATATAAAGAACTACCTGAGATTGCATAATTTATAAAGAAAAGAGGTTTTATTGACTCATGGTTCCTCAGTCTGTACAGGAAACATGGCTGAGGAGGCCTCAGGAAACTTACAATCATGGCAGAAGGTGAAAGGGAAGCAGGCATGTCCTATATGTCTGGAGCAGAAGGAATAGAGAGAAGGGGGAGGTGCTACACATGTTTAAACAACCAGATCTTATGAGAACTCATCCACTATCACAAGAATAGCAAGGGAGAAGTTTGTCCTCTATGATCCAATCACCTCCCACCAGTCCTCTTGGGGATTACAATTTGAAATGAGATTTGGGCAGGGACATAAACCCAAACCATATCAACATAAAAGTGTAGAAATATATTTAAAATGTTTATATTTCAATAGATACTATTTTATGTCTGCTTTTGGGGATATTCTACTCCACGTCTCTCATTGTCTTTAATTACAATCTTTACATACAGGGACAGTTTGTTATGTTCATTCCATGCAGGTCCCATTCCTGTTCTTTGAGCACACCAGGCAAGCTTCTGCTCCAAGGCCTTCACATTTTCTGTTTCCCTTGCCTTGACTACTCTTACCTCAAGATATCTGCATGGTTGACTCTCTCACCTCTTTCACAATTTCACTTCAAGTCATCTTTTCAATGGGTGCTTTCCTGACCACTGCATCTAAAATGTCAACCCGCTTGTGCTAACACTTCCTTTCCCTTTCTCAGCTTTTTCTTTCCTCTCTTGTACTCACCACTACCTAATATATTATAGATTTTTCTTCTTAATCTTATTGTTTTCTCCTCTAATAAAATGTAAACTCTAAGATAGTAGGGGTTTGGGTCTGTTTTGTGCATCCATTATGATGTCTCTACTGCCTGTAACAGTAATAATGCCCCACTCAATAAATATTTGTGTAATTAATGGATAAAATGAATTTAATATAGTGGGAAAGCTATGGTTTATACTTGAAAAATAGAGATGTTTGTGCAACAGCAGAAAGGTAATACTTATTGGATTTTCAGAAGATGGATAGATCACAACTGGTGAGTGTGTCCTCCAAGGCCGTAACATAACAGCTGGATCTAAGAGGATAAATGGTAGTTGGAAATGGAGATTTGAGGGATTCCAGATATACAGTGACTCTTAGGAATCAGAGAGGGAAACGTGGGGTATACTTGGGAAATTTTGAGAAGCCTTGTGTGAAGGAGAATATTCAGGGAAGAGTTAGAAGATAAGGCTGGGGATATCAGAATATCAAAGTTCTTAAATCTAAGATAGGGATTGTGATGTGTTTTTGTAGGGAAAGTGGACTTTTAAGTTTTTCAGTAAGCAGGAAGTGACAGAATTGGAGCTGTGCTTTTTGAAAATCAATTCAGCAGGCCAGGTGTGGTGGCTCATGCCTGTAATCCCAGCACTTTGGGAGGCCAAGGCTGGTGAATCATGAGGTCAGGAGATGGAGACCATCCTGGCTAACACGGTGAAACCCCATCTCTACTAAAAATACAAAAACTTAGCTGGGCATGGTGGTGAGCACCTGTAGTCTCAGCTACTCGGGAGACTGAGGCAGGAGAATGGCATGAACCCGCGAGGCAAGCTTGCAGTGAACTGAGATAGCACCACTGCACTCCAGCCTGGGTGACAGAGCAAGACTCCATCTCAAAACAAAAAAAAAGAAAAGAAAAGAAAAAAAAAGGAAATCAATTCAGCAATTAATAGAGTGGTTGGACAGCAGAGGGGTGGGTGATGAATAGGCCAGTGATGAAGCCATGTTAATAATCCAACAAGAGTTAATGAGGTTCTGAATTAGGCTGACAGCAAATAGAATGGAGAGGAAGAGGCAGAAAAAAGAGGAGTCAAGGAGATAGAACTGATATCTCTTGACAGCTGATCAGAAATGGGGGATAAGGGAGAAGAAGTCAGATGTAACCGTGAGGCTTCAAGCTTGAGTAACTGACAGATGATGCAGATATTAACAAAATAAAAGAATTGAGGGAGAGAAATTGCCTGGAGGTTGGAGTTGGGATTTGGGTTCTTGATTGGATCTGGGATCCCTTATAGCACACTTTATCTTTGAGGGAGGCTTCACCTCTTCTTCCTGGGCCATGTTCCTCTGCCCTGTGGAAGCCCACACTTTCTAGTCTAACCTGATATAGTCAGTGCCTAAGTGCTGTGGAGTCTTTATGGAACGTTCCCAGTGGGCTTTTCTGGGCACTGCCGCAAGACTTGGTGAAGCCTGAGTATGGTTCTAATTTCTTCATTTGTCTTGATTGCTCTTCTGCTGCAAAGCTAAAAACAATAATGATTCTCTGAGCCAAAGGATCAGGATCAATTGCCTAGAGGGCTAGGTTCAAAGAAAGCAGCCTCCAGTGCCAAGACATCTGTAGGTAGAAGCTCCAGCTTCCCCAGCACTCCTCCATCTAGCCCCTGGGGATGCTCCAGAGCTGAAAGCACCAGGTTGGCAGTCATGATGACTTCCTCCTGAGAATGCTTGCTTATAACTTACTGAGCTTTCATTAAGTGTAATGTATCTACTTAAATGAGCAGCAAAATACCGTTTGTAATAAAGCAGTGGCTTTTAGTGTTCCTGGAGTAGTCCCAGTTACATTTCATGTCCTGAAAGTTAGAAGGAGGGAGGGGACGATTTTCACACAGGAAGACATGGCTTAATGTTAATAACTTATTATCGAAAGTCATAGGAAAATCAGATCCTTCTATATTATAGCCTCTTTTAATTAGTGGTAAGAAGTTCACTATTTAAAGAAAACATATTGTCCTTTTGTAAGGAAAACAGCTATTTAGCAACATGACTAACCATTTTCTCAATTACTTGTAGGTTGTAAAGATTTTTCAGATAAGAAATGACATGGTAGACAGGAAGGACCTGGCTCATGTTTCAGTTGAACCACATGGTAGACAATGCTGATTTCCTACCTCACATGTATTTTGCCATCCTCCTTAAGGGAGCCATAATTTTTTGTGGTTCAGGGGTGTGCCTGATTGACTTAAGAGAATCTTCTCCCTGCTTTGGCAATAATTGGTTCCTTGATGGACATGTGAATCCAAATTGGGCCACTGACAAATGAGAAGGGATCTGGCTGAGGGATTCTGGGAAAGTTCTTGCTCACCCTTCAGGTACACCTTCTTTAAGTGATCCTCTTTGTCTACTATATTCTCACACTGCTAATAAAGACAAACCCCAGACTGGGTAATTTATAAAGGAAAGAGGCTTAATGGACTCACAGTTTCACATGGCTGGAGAGGCCTCACAATCATGGTGGAGGGCGAAGGAGAAGAAAAGTCGCATCTTACGTGGCAGCAGGCAAGAGAGCCTGTGCAGGGGAACTCCCGTTTATAAAACCATCAGATCTCATGAGACTCACTATCGTGAGAACAGCATGTGAAAGACCCGCCCCTGTGATTCAATTATTTCCCGCTGGGTCCCTCCCACAACACGTGGGAATTACGGGAGCTACAATTCAAGATGAGATTTGGGTGAGGACACAGCCAAACCATCTAATCTACTGCGTGTGAAAGAAAAAGCCTCCATTCTACAACCATTAAAGGAGCTGTTTTTAGGACAACACTAAAACTGTGAATATCAGAGGGAATCTGAGCTCTGGAGCACACTATGGAGCTTCTAGATTAAAAAATCTTGAATTATGTACCACTCCTGGATTGCAGTTATGTGAATCAGTAAATTTCTTCATTGTTTACAGCTGTTGAGTTGTTACTGCTATTACTTGTCTCTGAAATCAGCTTAATTGATACAGCCACTGACTAATTTGATACCTTAAGCAGATTGCTTCACCACAATAACCTCAGAGAAAAATGAAAAGGAATGGAGAAATTTGTAAAATATGGAATTTTACAAGTGCTGCATGGGGATCATCAAAGTTGACCTCTCTGATGTTGTACTAATATTTCCACTAATGGCCACGGATTCTTCTAAACAGGTTGAGAGGTTTCTGTGTTAGCCAGGACTCAGTGACTTAGCTATATAATTTGAATCTCCTGCTTCAGAGATGAGAAGCAGCTGCTTTATTATTATTATTATTATTATTATTATTCTTGATTCCTAAATGGCCCTAGTCCTGACTCCAGTGGTTGTTAGGCAAATTCTGGTGCTGGAATATTTTTGCCTTTGCCCCACTGACCTTTTGTCCAAAGCATCTTCTGAGTTTCAAAAAGGACAGAGAACTGGGAGTCCTCTGAGCTTCCAGACATGCTTATGTGACTGTTTTCAGCCACCTGTCAGTAAATGACTGTTTTGTACTGGGTGAACTGAGACTTGCTTTCATTAAAACTGGGTGTCAGCTGCCAACTGCTCCATTTCTTCTTGTATTCATCCAACAAGTATTTATTCAATACCTACTGTGTGCCAGACACTTTTTTAGGCCTTGGGGATTGTATAAGTTTGCTCAAGCTGCCATAAAAAGCAGCACAGACTGAGTGGCTTAAACAACAGAAATTTATTTTCTCACAGCTCTGGAGAGTGGAAATCCAAAATCCAGATGTCAGCAGGGTTGGTTTATTCTGAGGCCTCTCTCCCTGGCTTCTGATGACCATCTTTTTTTCTGTGTTTTTACATGGTCTTCCCTCTGCTCATGCATGTCTGTGTCCACATTTCTTCTTCTCACAGGGACATCATATTGGATTAGGGAATCATCCTAAAGTTCTATAACATATGAGTTTTGGGTGAACACAATTCAGGCCATAGAAGGGACATAGCAGAGCACAAGAAAAACAAGTGCTGGGGGGCAGCTTCTTCTGAATGTGATCTATTTGCCCACAATGCTCTGTTGTCTTATCTCCTGAGTCACCTCACAATAAAGTAATGCACTGAAGAGCAGCATACAGATTCAATTTCAGCAGCAAAGGAGCTTTTCTAGATGGGGTGCTGAATCCTTCCTCTCCTTTAGAGGAAACACTGATCCTTTACAAATATATGCCATTACTCACTGACAGTATACCCTATTACTGTTTTTGCTGATTCCATGCAAAGCGATAAATTTAGCCTAACTCCTACTGAGTTGTAGGTAAAACACATTTAGAATTACAGAAGAAGAAATAGCAAGCTGTCTGCAAAAATGTATTTAGTGGCGGGATGACTATAATCTGTGAAGAGTGTGTTCAGCTATAGCTATAATAGCATTATGGCTTGCTTTCACCAAGCATTTGTTCTATTACAGGCTTTGTGCTAAATGTGTTAGGCACATTACCTCATTAATCCACAAAACAATACCTTAATATCATCTTTCCCATTTTTCAGATGAGATGAGGTCACTTAGCCCAGTTTTGGGCACCTGTCTACTTGCATCCAGAGCCTGTGTTATTACCTGCCAACAGCACTGCTCAGAAGAGGTAGGCGTCAATTCTTGTCTAGGGAGGGATAGAGTAGGAAGTGATAGTTGGTGAAGCTTTGCTGAACTTTAAATTATATAACTCTAGAACTGGAAGGGCCTGATGAGATCATTTAGTCCTTGCTCAAGGACATACCTTTAGGTGAGTTAAAAAGTTATAGCTATATACTTGGGAGGCTGAGGCAGGCGAATCACGTGGTCAGGAAATCAAGACCATCCTGGCTAATACACGGTGAAATCCTGTCTCTACTAAAAACGCAAAAAAATTAGCCAGGCGTGGTGGTGGACACCTGAAGACCCAGCTACTCAGGAGGCTGAGGCAGGAGAACGGCATGAACCCGGGAGGCAGAGCTTGCAGTGAGCCAAGATTGTGTCACTGCACTCCAGCCTGGGCGACAAAGCTAGACTCCATCTCAAAAAAAAAAAAAAACGTTATAGCCATATACATAAGCAGAAAATACATTTTTAAAAAAGGTTACAGCTGTAATTCTGGTTTTCTGATTCTAAATCTGGTGTTTTTATCACCAGGAGGTCCCTTTGATTCTTCATTTATCATATAACAATAATCATGATGAAAAAACATAATAAATTATTTCTACAGGGCCTATTAGATCTCTAAATATCTTTACCTACTTAAAAACAAACAAACAAAATGGACTCTAATTGGTTAAACAGGAAATTTCCTGGGCTCCTCCAGACAAAGTGAAATTTATTCATGAGAAACAAAAAATGTCTTGGAAGCCATATTTCTCATCAATGTGAGTTGTTTTAAGCCTGAATTCCAGCCATTAATGGATTGACTAGAATGAGTAGGCTATAACTCTTGGGCGTAACCCACAGGCAGGAGCAAAAAGCTTTCAGAATCAGTACATGAGACACTCAAGGTAAAGAGCAGAATTGCAGCATGAAGGAAATTCAAGGAGAAGTCATTTCCAGGGTAAAGCAAGAGATTAATGTATTATTAAGATTTTTTGGTAGCAAGCAACATAATCCTATGGTGGCTAAAATATGGAGATGAGGGGAGTGATGCGTGTGGAGAAATGTATTGTCATGCTAGAATGAAAGGAAAGCTGAAGAAACTGGGCTTGTAACAGAGAGGAACGAGGAACCTCCATATGGTCTCAAAACTAGAATGAATGAACATACACTATATCTTCTACTGTAGTTTCATTTCATTCAATAACTAAAATGCCAGAAGAAAAAGTCCAATTGGCCAAGCTTAGGTTACTTGCCTGCCCTTGACTATACTGTGTGGTTAACGCAAGCACGTGTAGAGGCAGCATCCCAGTACAGCTTCAGCTGCCATAATGGGAGCACAGGCACCTGGATTTACCACCCTTTCCATTAAGAACACAAAATGATCTCAGGACCCCTTTATACTCTTAATTACTGAGGATCCCAAGGAGCTTTTTTTGGTGTGGATTCCATGTTAGATACTAAAAATTAGCATTTTAAATATATTTATTTATTAATTCATCTATAAGTAACAACAGTATACTCATTCATATGAACATAAATTATATATTTTAATATATATTTTAATATATAGAAAATTACTATATTTTCTAAAATAAAAAACATTAGTGGGAAGAGCAACATTGTTTTCTGTTTTTGCAAATCTCTTAATGTCTGGCTTAATAGAAAACATAGAAATTCTCCTATATGCTCTTGGATTTACTTTGCTGTGATATTTTATTTTGGTTAAAGTATATGAAAAAAGCTTGCCTCACACAGATGTGTGGTAGAAAAGGGAAGGAGTATTTTAATAGCCTTTCAGATAATTATGGAGATTTTTTCTTGATACTATACCAAAACTTGATAAGTAGTAGTTTCTTAAAACTTTGAAACCTTATTAATAAACTTTTTATACTTAGTTACATTAAAATCCATTAGTGTTTCTTGCGCTTTGAATGAGGTTTGCCCAGGGATAATTTTGTATCATCATGCATTGGTCATTCCGAAAATATTGGTTCACTGAGTAATGCAGATCTTCCAAATATTGACCCATTTCATTTACAATATACAAAATCATAGTACTTAATATCACTACCAGTCTCATCAGAAACATATTTAAATATTGGGAAGCTTTCAAGCTCATAGTGTCAGATACTAAGTTTTCTAATTTTAACATGAAACCTCAAAGTTTATTATTAGCAAAAAATCTTGTCAGTTGTTTTCCTTGAAGTGATAGGCTCATTTCCTTCATATTTGAGAGAGTGTCTGCTTGATAACCATCATTTGTCTGAATAACTGTAGTTTGCCTGCCAATTGTCCTTTCAACTCAAAATGGAATCCCATGGACAAAAGCAGCAACTGCAGCTCAGCCCTCAAGCACGTGCACACCTTCCTGCTTTTCCTTGAGACAACATCACACTTCAGCACACAGCAGGAGTGCTATGTGTATGCTTCCCATTTCCCAATATTTGGGTCTTCCCAATATTAAAATGGCATGTACTCAGGGCACAGAGCACAATAAAGTTAGTAATTCTTTCTTTCTTTCTTTCTTTTTTTCTTTCTTTCTTTCTTTCTTTCTTTCTTCCTTCCTTCCTTCCTTCCTTCCTTCCTTCCTTCCTTCCTTCCTTCCTTCCTTCTTTCTTTCTTTCTTTCTTTCTTTCTTTCTTCTTTTTCTTTCTTTTTCTTTCTTCTTTCTTTCTCTTTCTCTTCCTTTCCTTTCTTTCCTTTCTTTCCTTTCCTTTCCTTTCCTTTCCTTTCCTTTCCTTTCCTTTCCTTTCTTTCATTGTGAGTATGTGGTGGTGAAGAACACACCACAACACCTACTACCATTTGGGGGCACTGCCTAATTTGTGTAAAACACCAGTGCTTTGCTCCACTATTGCTTTTGTTATTTTAAATTTTCTGTTTGGAGACACATTTACCTTAAAAATATTCAAAAATAAAAATAATTCAAGGAACACCCAGATACTCTTTATTTTGATTCACCATTTAAAAATTTTTCTCCTTTTGCCTTATCGTTTACCCTCTTTCCCCACCTCTTTTCTTCCCCTCAATCATTTGAGTTTAAGTTACATACATCACGGCCATTTACCCTTAAATATTTCAATATTTGTTTGCTAAGATAAGGAATTTTCTCTTCAAGAACCACAGTAGAGTTATCAACTTTATAAAGTTACACTGATAACATTTTTATTGTCTGTATTCCAGTTTTGTCTGTGACCTAATGTGATAATTTACAGGTACAAGATCTAGTGTCAGGTACTATTGCATTTAGTTATCTCGTCTTTTCAGCCTCCTTTAATCTGGAACATTTCCACAACCTTTTTTTATGACACTTTTTAAAGAGTAGAGGCCATCTTCCTCCATGCATCCACTTATAAAAAGAAAAAAATAGAACATCCTTCATTTTGTGTTTTTCTGATGTTGCATTGTGATTAGGTTCACATTAAGCATCCTATGCCAGAATACTGCATGAGTGTCTTTCTCAGAAGCCACATGTGAAGTCACACGATCACCATATGCCTTTCATTAGTAACGTTACCTGTGATCATTCGTCCAGGCGTGGTTCGAGTTTTCCACTCTTTAATTTTCCATTCTTTTAATTTTTAATTTATTTTATTTTTCTCTTTTACCACAATAAGTAGTGTGTGGTGAGATCCTTCAAGACCATGCAAATTCAGCTTCTCATAAAAATCTCCTAGATTTAGCATCCATTGATGGCTCTTGCCTGATCCAATCTTTGGAGATTACAACTATGGAGATTGCAAAATGATGGTTCTCCAGTTTCAGCATCCCCTCCATATGTACCAATTAGCCTTAGCATTATACTGTAAGCAAGAGACCTCTTTTATTCTCCTATGATATGTCTATCTATCATCTATTTATCTTTTATTGGTCTAAACTCATGAATTTCTGGGGTTTTTTTAAAATTGTTTATAATATTTCCCAGAACTTAATTATTTTGGTCCTAAAATTGTCCCAGATCTAGCCAGGAGGAGCCTTCCAAGCTGTCTCCTATGTCTGTGATGTGGCCCAATCATTTTTTTCCTTGACCACCTTCTCACTTTCTGGCCTAATAAATTGTTACTGGCTCATCTTTGTACCGACTTTACTCCAGTCCCTGGCTCAGCTATTTCTCTGAGGAGGCCTGGTTCCTTTTAACTCTCATGCTTTTGTACCATCAGTGCAAATGTCAAGTGAAAAGGGCATGTAAAGTCTTAATATTGTTAGGAAAACAGTTTTAACTTCATGGGTTTCCTGCAAATATTTCAGGGACTCCTTGTGGTCTGTGGACACTTTCAGAATTACTACTGAATATAAATTAATACTACTGAATATAAGTTAGCTGCATGGTAAGGTGTTTATAATTTGTCTTGCATAATGTGTGTTCAACTCCCTCACTGGGGAGCTAAAGACTCTTAGTAGCTATAAGATCTTGGGTACTTACTTTGATATGCCTGGAATTAGAAATAATATGTACTACTTTGATATGCCTGGAATTAGAAATAATATTACTTACTTCTCAGGACTGCTGATAAGTAACTCATCTAAATGCCAGATTCGGGGCCCAATTCAGAGTGAATGCTTAGAAAGTGATGTCTTTAGGGGGCAGATAACTTGTCTCTTTAGTTCACACATCTTCAGATAGAGAAACAGTAGTCAAGGAGTGGTATCCAAGGAGCCTCACCCACAGTGTATCTTACTTAGTGCTTGAGATCCTGACTTTGAGATGATGCTGTAGTGGTATGGGATATGGTGATCTTGGGAGAAAAGATGAGCATATGTCACATATGAGAGATAAATAAAATGGGAGGATTCTGGCAAAATATAGTTTCTAAGATGGTCATGATAAGATCCATTGCACACACTCCTCTTACTATGTGACAGTGACACTCCTTTCATCAAGAAGTGAGGTCTATGTTCCTTCCCCTTGAATCTAGACAGAGCTATGGGTGTGGCAAAGTGATGCTGTGAGACATCCAAGGCCTAAAACTTGACCCAGCTTCCCAAGGGTCGCTCAAGCTGCTTCTCTTAGAACCCAAACTTGTGCTGTGAGAAAGCTCCAGTCACATGGAGAGGCCACAAGTGAGCCATTAAATGACAGAACCAACCACCTGAGATGTCTTCAGTATAAGCCAATGTCTGCCTGGAGCCACATGAGAGACCTTGAGCAAGAACTGTCCAGCTGAGCCCAGTTATCCCTCAGAACCATGAGAGGTAATAATAAAGTGATGATATTGTTGTAGGCTACTACATTTTTAGCATGCTTGCTTACAGTCAGAGATCATAGTGCATATACATGGGTGGGCAAGGCTAGAAACTAAGAATGGGTGGCCTGCATCCCAAACATTGACTACTAAATAGGTCATGGGGATGTGTGGACACTTGTGCACACTTGGAGAATTCCCCAATAAGAAGCCTGATGATGAAAAATTCAGAAGAGAGTTACGTGTACTGACTTTTGTTGTGCTGGAACCAAATTGTAAAGTGTATGTAGTTTCTGGTATTGATGACAGATCACTGGCATTGATGACACACTCTGAGTGCCACTTGAGACAGCTGTGAATGTACCTACATCCTTTCCTTTCCTGTATCTCCCTCTCCTCTCCTGCACTTGTCCTCACATTTACTCTTCCCTCTCACAGCAGTTTGATAAAAAAGGGAAAGAACATAAATTTTAAAGTTAAGAAGGCCTAGGTTTGAAAGGAAAATAAATCATTATATAAAAAAGATACCTGCACCCATAAGTTGATCACAACACTATTGACAATAGCAAAAATATGGAATCAACTTAAGTACCCATCACTGAAAGACTGGATAAAGAATATGTGTTACATATACACAATGGAATACTATTCAGCCATAGAAAATTAAAATCATGTCTTTTGCAGCAACATGGATGGAACTGAAGGTCATTGTCTTAGGTGAAACCACTCAGACACAGAAGAGCAACTACTGCATGTGCTCACTTACAAATGAGAGCTAAATAATATGTCCACATGGGCATAGACTGTGGAATGGACAATAGAGATCCAGAAAGGTGAGAGGATGTGAGGGGGATGAATGATGAGAGATTACTTAGTGATTATGATGTATGTTATTTGAGTGATGGATACCCTAAAAGCCCTGACTTCACCACTATGCAGTCTATGCATGTAACAAAATTACAGTTCTACCCCATAAATTTACACAAATTAATGAAAAGAAAGTCTAGGTTTGAACCCACTTATTAGTTGCTTGACTTTGAGAAAGTTATTTTTTTTCTCTCCTAGCCTTACTCCTTCTAAGTTGAAACTAATACTACATGGAGATGTTGAGATGAGTAGTTGGCATTATTAAAATCATTCAGCACATTGCTAGGCACACAGTAGGTCTAAAATACACAACACATGTTGCTTTGATTGATTTTCCCTTGAATACAGCTGGAGTTTTCTCTTTTGCTTACTCCAAAGTTCCTTGGCCTCTGTCCCTATATTATCCCATTTCACAGATGCTGTTTTGTTTCCACTCATGGTTAGCTCTGCCAGTGCATGCAGCATACCTACAAATTCCAGATGCTAAAAGAAAAGCCCTTGATTTAGGCTGAATGAGGAGATAATATTTGCTAAAATGCAGATGGCACATTAGGTACCTGTGGGAAGCTTGTGTGTTGGATTGGAAAGAAACAAAAACAAAATTTCCTGGCAAAAACAGGCTCTCAGTAGAGGGCAGGCAGGAAGGAACAGAGGTAAATGGAGGCCAACTGATATTGCAGTGTTGCCTTCCTGGAGCCGAAATTACCTGAAATATTCTAACCATGGCCCAGGTACAAATGAAGTAGATGCCCTTAGGAAAGAGAGAGTGGCTATGTTTCTGGGGGAAGAAGAGTGATTTATCTGTAGGTTATGAAGGGAGAGTTCTCAGGAAGCTCCGAGGGATTCAGGCAGACAGTGCTGCCAGGAAAACCCTTACATCTTGGAAAACGAGACTGAAATCCACAGAATGTTTAATTATCCATCTTTGTGTTGAATAGTTGTGCAGATTAAATGGGCCTTATCAGGCAATGAGTACACAAAGTCAATGGGAGTTTCGAGGGCAGATCAAACACACCACGAGGAGTACTGTGAACTTTGCAACCAAACATGGGCAGACGCAGAGCCAGATGGTGTGATAAGGCACCACACAAATCTAGCTAGGCATGGCAAACAGAAAGGGGTCACAAAGAAAACTGCATTCATTAAAGACCATTGCAATAAGCCACAAGAGTGGAAAATATGACTCCAAAGGAGAAAGCAAGAGCTGTTTTTGTCCAAGGATCCTCTCTGACAGATACTTGCATTTCTAAACAAATTTTTGTCTTTTGGCAACTGGTTTCTATTTTCTAAACCCTGATACAAGTGTTCATATGGATCCACAGATTGTTAGTGCTAAAGAGAAACTTAGAGATCATCTCATTCCACCCATCGTGTCTTGGCTAGGTTACTTGAAGCCCAGAGAAGTCTAATGAATTCCTCAAGGTCACACAGCCAGTTTGGGGTATGGCCAATGCTAGAAGCTTGGCTGGTTGATTCCCAGTCCTATAGTCTTTCTTAGTCCTTCTTTTCTCTGCATCATCTCAAAAATTACAGACTCTGCTCTTTCTTCGGTCAACCATCACTCATGGAAAATATTTATTAGATGCCTACAGGTAATTCTACACTCATGTCTTTGCTCTAAGTGAGGTCACTTCCCCCTTCAGGGAGGTTCCCAATGATTTAAGCACAGAAATACACTTTAAAAACAAGTTATAATTCAGCAAAAACTAGTTCAAGATTGTTTATGCGTTTATTTCACTGATATTTATTAATTATCTACTATGCGGCAGCTACTGTGTTAATCGCCATAGTTTCAGTACTTAACAAAAAAGACAAACACAGAGAACAGAGACTCAACATATACATAAACAGTAGAAAGAGACCTGGCATTCATAGTTGACCATAAGTTTAATATATTGTGGGGAAAAAAGAAGTGTGTTCTATGAGGGCTGGGAAGTGGTTATTTTTGCTATGAATTAGTCAGATCTCATAATGTCATATTTGGCTCATAAAAACTGCAGAAGAATCAGAAAAAAGATTATTGTAGAGATTTTAAAAAATGACTCCCATACTCCTATAAAGACAAAAATAAAATGCAATGAGGTATTTAGATTTGGACTTAGAAACAGAAGAGATGACTTGAAACTAACTTCAATATGTGGAAATGCTAACTGCTTGTGTTCTTTCTTCATAAAGAAATTTGCAAAAGAAAATGAGCTTAAGATACAATAAGAGAGATTGTAATTGGACATAAGAAAGAAACATTTCTTAGCACTCAAGGTGATATACCTAGACCTTTGGATCTGTAGAGGTGGACAAAACTCCTCTTGTAGGTGAGCCCTTCTCCAAGTTCTTGGTCAGAACTGTTAGGGTGATTTTTTCATTCTTTCCCCCAGGGTTTTTGCAGATTCATGAAATCCTTGAGGAGTTACAGCCCTTGAGTTTCCACTCTGCCCCTCTGGCACTACCCATCAATTCTGATGGCAAGAACCACCTTTCCAGGGCTTAGTGCCCAGGAGTTCTGTCTGCAGTCACCCAACCATGTCCCCTAACACAGGGGGTTAGGGCCTTCTACTCAGAGTGGGGTTCTGGGCCCAGTAGCATCAACACCATCCAAGAATCAGAATCTATAGTTTAATACAATCCCCAGTGATTACTATTATTTGAAGTTTGAAAAGATTTGTTATAACACACGGTCCCCTGGGTCAGAAAGACTTGATTTCAGAGCTTGCCACTGCCATTGTCTGGATCTATGACTTTGGCTAAGTCACCTGACTTATCTGAGATTCAATTTCTTTATCTGTAAAATGAGTACAAGAATTGTTCCCTCTTAGGCTCTCAGAAATGCCCTTCCTTGTCACTTTATTTTAAATGAATCCTTTCTAATATATTTACCTTGGTCTTTCATTATTGTTTTTTCCTTGAGAAGAATTATTACAGTTTTGATTTATTTTTGATTATACTGTTTGAATGTAAGTTCCATGAAGGCAGAGACCATGCCTGTCTTATTTCTTCTAGCATCCCTGGGGCTTAGCACAGTGCCGGGTACCTAATGAGTGGCTCAATATTTGTTGAATAACTGAATACTGTAAATATTAAATTAGATGATGCAAGAGAAGCTCAAGGTCTAACTTGGAGAAAAGTGTTCACTAAATGACAGCTGTCAACAAAATCGACTGTGTAATGTGTACTGCAGAAATGAAAATGAGAGACTTTTGCTAAAAAATGATCAAGAATTTCATTTGGCAATAGCAGATAACTAAACTAAGCACGGGACTCTTTCAACACTGTGCCTTTTATAACTGCACAGGTAGCATGCCCCGCAAGCCAGTTCTGGCTATTGGCTATTACTATACTAGTGGTGATTCTGCCAGAGATGTTGCCACTACTGAGGATGGGTCATTTCCCCCTTCTTCTTGAGGTGTAAAGTCGTGGGCACATGCCCCACAAGCCACATTGCCTTCCTGGGCTTAGCTCCCTCCTTGTTCCCAGGATCAGGTGAGGAGGGCTAGAGAGAACCTGAAACTTGAGAAAGTATCAACTGGACACTGTCAGTTCAGCTGGCCCTAAAGTATTCCCCACAGCAAAACACTGATTTACACATGATTGGTAAGTGGGGCATTCATTGAATCAGCAAAAGTTCTGCAAATGTGCACCAAACAGAATTTTAAATGAGTTTCTGTAATGTATGGCTTTTAATTTACTTGATAATGTAAAAATACAATTTGAGATGAGGAACGAGGCAGACAGTCACTCAATTCTAATGTAACAACTTTTCTTTATGAAAGACTGAAAATAAGAGCAAAGGCTCAGAATGTAAAACAGTCATGAGGAATTGAAGCTGAAAAACGAGGAGAGATGAGCTCACTCAAACACAGCCAGCCTGGCCCTGGTTTCCAGGACTGGCTGAATTGGGGGGAAGATGACTACAGAAAGGAAAAGCAAAGTGCCTGCAGGGCTCCCAGCCCTGCTGGGTTTAGAATGACATCCTGACTGGGCTAAGTTTATCATCAGAGCCTTGGTCCCTTTAGCTGTTGAGTAGGGAAAATCACCCGCCTCCTGCCTACCTCCCAGATGTAAAGAGAAAAAAGGACATTGCTGTCGTGGAAATGCTTTGTTCAACATTATGGTTTAAATAAGAAAGGTGGTGTACTCCTCAGAAAGAGCACTAACTTGGAAGTCAAAAAACCTAGTTTCTGAAACAAATTATCGTATTTGTTCACTGCCCCATCTGCAATCTTTTGGAGCCAGGTAAATAGATCTGAGTGAGAATTCCGAACCTACCACTATGTTGCTGTGTAAATGTGGTCAGGTTCCTGGAGCTTTAGTTTTCTCATCTGTACAATGGGGTCGAGCTAAATCCTGGCCAGTATTTACTTCACCTGACACAAGACAAGTCTTCAACAAATCTTTCTTAGCCTCACTGTTTTCTTCTGTTGAGGGGGATAATAATGTTTAGAAAATGTCAGAGCACTCTCCTGACATGTGATAGTACTGTCTGCTAAATTCAAGCTGGGAAAGACTTGTTGGTCCTACAGCTCCACTTTCTTTTTCCACTGTCCCAAAATTCCCAGGAGTTTTCTGGTTCTGTTGCTGCAGGGTCTTTTTGTTCAGATTTGTCTGTGAACTACTCTTTCCAGGGCTGTTAATTTGTAACTATGACAGGAGCCCTCTCATAGGGGCTTGCACTTGTATTGTGAAAATTTGAAGCTAAAAGGGGTTTCCAGGGGCAAAAAAGCAGCAGGCAGATGGAGCTCATATTTTGGGACATCTGGCCCTACTGGATGTCCCTTCAAGTCAGAGAGCTCAGGTCCCATAGAGCCATTAGGTCTACTTGACACAAGATCTTAAATATATGTTTGGCTAGAATTGCAAATATATCTTAATAGTTTTGCTCAGCCTTCATAGCTGTGTGATTTTGATGATGACCACCATTCCACCATCTATTATTTTATTCTGCACAATCCTCAACTGTACACATAAGTCTGTTTAGTAGACATAAATCATGGTGGCTGTACAGTTTATGACTTCCCCAGCAGGCATGTATGTGGTTCCCCAGCTGCTTCTAGTACCAGATGCTGTCCATTTCTAGCCAGCCTTATAGACGGAGGACCTAGGCTGATCCAATCGCCATGGCTTTCCTCTGGCCACAGTGAATGGTTCAAGAAGTGGCCATACAATCAAGGCAGACCAATTGATTCCTTTCTCTGGATTTTCCCAACACACCAGGGAACACAATGAAAAATGTGAGACCAAAATGGTCTATGGCCCCATTTCCCTGCTGGCACATAACGATAGAAATGAGAGACAGATGGGCAGTCACACAGAGCATCCTGATGATGTTCTCTGGCCAGGTCCATTCCTGCCCTTTTCAAGGTTTGGGAATGTGAAGTAGTAAACAAACACTCCCTTCCCCCTTTAGTCTTGAATAGGATGACTTAGTTTCTTTCTTTCACTTATTTATTTATTTATTTATTTGAGACAGAGTCTTGCTCTGTCGCCCGGGCTGGAGTGCAGTGGCCAGATCTCAGCTAATTGCAAGCTCCGCCTCCCAGGTTTACGCCATTCTCCTGCCTCAGCCTCCCGTGTAGCTGGGACTACAGGCGCCCGCCACCTCGCCCAGCTAGTTTTTTGTATTTTTTTTAGTAGAGACGGGGTTTCACCGTGTTAGCCAGGATGGTCTCGATCTCCTGACCTCGTGATCCGCCCGTCTCGGCCTCCCAAAGTGCTGGGATTACAGGCTTGAGCCACCGCGCCCGGCCTCTTTCATTTATAAATGGAAGTCTTCACTGCACAATCTGATACAAATATCCATGTGGTTGACCAAAAAGAAGTCATTTCTCTTGGAGTTGTGGGGACAGATGTGCTATTCTAGGCGTAATACAGTGAGAGGTGGTGATTAAGTAGAGGCTGGTGGGTGCACATTACTTTTGCAAGAATGTTGGTGGACGGTGAGAAAAGAAAGAGATCAGGCAACAGCAGGGTAGCAGGCTCAAAGGAAAGAATGTTTTACAGGCTAGAGGAAAATTGTGACTGCCTGGGCTACCTCTCTTCTCTTTAAGATAGGGAGGAGAGAATCAATGGAGCAATGTCCCAGGGAAACTGCAGAAGAGAGCACCAGAAGGACCTGCAGCAGCATTGGTCAATAAGGAGATGCTTCTCTTCTGAAAGCACAAAAAAGGAAGAAAAAGTGATAATAGAGAAAAACAGAGATGGAGACAAGTTGAGGAAGCTCATGCTAGAATGGCCACAATTTTGTTTCTGCAAGAGAAGATTTGAAGGATTTAATTGCTATTTGAACAGGAGTGGGGTCCTCTAGCACCCAGCTGTGCTCCCATCTCCCTTGGAACTACTCATAAGCCAAGGAAATGAGAGGTGGTGGCTACAACAGACTTCAGGAATGTCAAGGCCTTTAGGATTGATCCCTACATTGTAATTGATGGGTTGACATTGACTGTCATAGTTCATCCTCCTGTGCATGGCAAGGGCATCTGTTGGGACTATGCATGTGGCCCTAGAGAGAAGAGAGATTCTGTTAAGTCAGTGAACCTGATAGAGCAGAAAGAATCATGGGCCATGTGCCCACATAGTCTTTCTTTCATGTCCTAGTTAACTGCTGTAACAGAATTTCCCAAAGGGAAATTTTCTGATGTCCCAATCCATTGGAATTGTGGAGTGTGATTGTCCTGCACTGCCATAGCTCCTGATTCTCTTTGGTCCCCAATGGGACAGACTGATGTGAAGCCTTGAAAGAACTGCTGCTGTCTTAGCAACTCCCACCACATTAAGAATATTCTGAATCTAGGGCATACCCATTGTTTGCCAACTTAGCTTTTTCTTTTTCTTTTGGCCTTTATATATCTGGTTAGACAATATAAAATGTAGAGGTTAAGGGCACTGGTTGCAAAATTAGGTGGACTGGATTTAAATCTCATTGCTACCTCTGATGACCTTGCATGATCTTTATGAAGTTATTTAGCCTCTTTAATATTCTGTTCTTCATCTTTTAAAAAATTAATGAAAATATCTAATATTTTATGAGTATTAAATGAGATAACATGTAAAGTTCTTAGAATACAGCTTGACACATAGTAGAAGCTCACATAGCTGAATTAAGTCAGATTGCTAATAAAAGAATTCAGAGTTCCTTATTCCTTCTTCTATAATGAGGATTTTTAAAATTTGTTTTTGCTTTTCCTGTTCTGTCAAGATTCCAATGTACTTAGGCATTTATTTGTACAATTAACCAGGAAGTCCATTTAAAGCTGCCATTATTAGCTTTATTTTTAATTCAGTGATTTATTGAAAGGTAAACCACTAGGCTTCACCGGTCAGTAAGTTTTATCATGCACTAAATCTAATCCATTGATTAGATTTGGAGCATAACCACGAGGATATTCTAGGCCAAATTACAAAGAGTGCTGTGATTGATTAATAATGTCTGTCATGGACATGGATAAGACAGTGACTTCATCTATTTTTCCATATGTGCTAACTCTGCAATAGACGAACGCTGCCTCTGTCATGGGTCACAGGTGCAAGTCATAGGCCAGGGAGTGTTACCTAATTTCTAGAATTGCCAGTGCTCATGGAGAAGGTCCCTAATAATTGGAAAAACTAGAGAAGCAGCTGTCATTAAACTCAAGGTCATGGAAGAATGGATGGCTATAAAGAGAAAGAAACATTGCATTTTGTAGTTTTGCACTTGGAGAATGACAGTGCAGTGCTCATATATAAATCTGGAGCCTCCAGAATTGACAGGTTTAAGACTGTGTCTGCACAATTTCAGGGAAACTGTTTGCAAAGTTAAAAAAAAAAAGTGTCAATCGACTGGTTGTTGCTGATGTAAGGACTTGCCTGATTTCCTGCTTCTCCTCTGTTCCTCCCCACATCTGGATCTACTTGAAACCTACTTGTAGCTTGGCTGGTGCCACCCCATACACCGAACCTAGTTCTTCCTGCTGCCAACAGGGGTTTTAAAAACCCTAGTGGGTTTCTGGGTAACCTGGAGCCATCTACCCTTGTGTCTGAGCCAGCTCTGTTCTAAATCTGGCCTTGTAACCTTGAGCCCTTGAATTCACCCTTGGGATCGACCTTGCTGATATCCCTGAACACAGGCCTGTTTGTCCAGATCTCTGAAATAAATTTTCCCCGGGATTCTACATACTCACCTGTCAGGATGTCCTGTTATCACTTACTTTCACATATCAAAGCCTTTCTTAGATTACAGCCCACGTCTTACAAGTGAAGCTTTTCACTTCCACAGTGGTGATGGAAGCAACGGAGATAGCATGGGCTTTGAAATCAGCCAGACCTAGGTTCTAATTTCAGCTCTGCTTTCTCTTAACTATGTGGTATTGGATATATGAGTCAGTTTTCTCCTCTATAAAATGGGGATGTTAATAGTAACATGACAGGGTGTTTTATCCTAAAAGAGGCAAAATAGGTGGATTAACTAGCACATAATAGCTGCTAACACACAAACGGCAATAATAAAATGACAATAACAACAGCTAGCATTTGTTGAGCACTTATAATCCATGAGGCATTGAGCCAAGTGTTTTACTTACATTATCCTAGCCCCCATAACAAAATTAATATTATGATCCTCATTTCACAGCTGAAGAAACTGAGGCTTGGCAAGGTCAGTAGCTTACCCAATGTCACCCAGAGAATAAAGGGCAGAACCCGGATTTGAGCCAAGATCTTTTTGTCCAGTTCTAAAGCCTGGTGTCCTTTAATCACACTATACTGCCAACAAGTAGGATAACCATATTCCACCCATTTGGATGGATTTTTTTCCTGTTCTCAGAAGCTAGGTTTGACCTAGGCATTCACTATGCCCGTCTGAACATAAGTGATTATGATTTTTCTCTTCCCACTCCCCCCAGTATGCCCCATTCTTGTTCCCAGGGACCATTTTATGACTGGCCATATCACAAGATCTGATAGCCTCAACTCTATTATGCCAAACAAATTTGAGTTTTAAAACATTGAATTGGTTTTAGATACAGCCATGGGAGTAATTTTAAAATCTGGGCTCCTAACCAACAAAGTAATTTCCCTTTATTAATGGGAAAATAAACATCTCCTGTAAAGAATGTTGTCTTCCTTCTATGGCCCTTGTCCTCAGAAATGCAAGGCAGGGTGGGTATCATTCATGCCAGAGAGTGCTATGTGACACTAGGTGGGCAAGTTGTTGACCCAAAGCAGAGCTTATGTATGTGTCTACTTGGCCTGTCTTATGAGTTTGATTCCTGCTTCCTCAGTTCTTATTAAAGATTGTCTCTGTCTTCACATTAAAGTTGGGCTCTCGTCATGGAGGGAACCTTTTCTAGGACATCTGTAGCAAGGCAATGCCTTGCAAAGGAGTTACTAAGTTTTGACCACTTGGAGGGACCTTCAGGGTGATCTAGCAACAGAGAATAGAAAACACTGTAATTTACTGATCCACAAACATTTTCCTAAGTAATTTGTATACATTATCTTACTTCATTATCCAATAATCCTATCATGGAGTCATTATTATTCTCATTTTTCTAACACTGTGGTCTGGGAGAAATTAAACAACCATTTCAGATCAAATAGTTACTAAATAATGGTACCACCTAATACATTTTATCATAAACATACTCCATTTTTAAGATTCAAATAGTGAATAATGAGTGTTAACTCTCAAAACTGGTGTAAGAGATTCTCGTTAATTCAATACCTATTATATCAGATTCCTAATTAGAATCTACCCAAAACTGATGTGAGTTTACCGCCACAGTCTGAAATTGAGAGATGTCATTCAGCTATTTGCATACAAATAGACTACAATTATTTTGAAGTATAGTCCATTATGGAATTCAGTTTAGCTTGCATTTTAGCTGAAACCATAAAAAGTCAGCTAGGAAAGAGTTAGTTTTATCAATTACATTTTTGTGAACACAATTTTGTTCTTTAAAGTTTCTGAATTGATGTGTTCAAGAAGGAAAAAAAGTAGCCATGGGCTAAAATTGTGCAATCAATACTGTGGAAAATAAGATTTAAGTTTTTGAAAGTTTGGATCTTTTTCAAAGGAATGTTCCAGAAACCTCAATATCACTTTGATTTTGTTTTTGACCTCAATGATCTCAGTGCTGGACTGTCAGCCTTGAGACAGGCTTTAAGTAGTATGTTCTCCCTAGAGCAGCAGATAATTCCTGGATTCCAGGCTCATCCCTCTGGCTGTTTCTCTTTTTCTTACTGGACAAGCACCAAGGCCATTCTGTTCAAGGACTACAATGAGACATAATGTATGGGATTTAAAGTTAGACAGATACGGGTCTCAGAACTATACCATTGCTTAGCTGTAAACAACTTCTTTTACCTCTATGTTTTACAGTCTCCTCATCTGAAAACCAGGGATTATAATAGCATATATCTCAAAGGGTTGCTCTAAGAATTAAATGAGATAATAAATGTAAAGTCCTTAGTACAGTGAAATCATTGTAAATACAAATCATTATCATTGCTATGGAATTAATTGTTAATGTGCATAACTTTATAAATTCAGTGGCCCCTGTTGTCACAGAGTGGTGTGTCACATTCAAGGGAACATAGTCTAACAACTAAAGGCAGCTAAAAGCAACTAGAAATTTCTACTTGAATTTCTTGGAGAATATCTAAGAGAATTCCATTACTAAGCCACATTGGTGCTTCATAATGCCACGTTTTCTTTTTCTCTCCAATTCCCTTACACCCTGCAGTTGCTCTCGTGTTTCCTTCTTATAAACTTGAGCTCCAAAAAAACTCTTCCTTGATAACCAGGCCATAACCCCTTTATCACTTTATTATATAGGTCAACTTAGCTTCTCTCTCAGCAAGTAAAAATCCTTCCTTAGTGGGACTGGGAAGGAGTGGGAACCTAGAAGTCAATGCAGGATTATTTTTAATGGGCTGGAGGTGGTTTGGGGGTGGTTACGAGTACTCATATAGACTAATAACTTTAGTTACATTACATAAATATAATTTCCAGTGCAAGGAAAGTTCTGGCTTCTAAATTGCTCTTCCTATACCTGAAGACCTACTTCATGAGGAATGCTGATATATCTAACCATGTAGAGAGGGAAAGACCAGCAAAAATGAACCTTTTGTCAATGAAAGATCATTCCATAGAAAAAGTATTAGAAAAACCTGGACAAAGGAAAACTAGGGGGTGACATGATAGCTGCTTTTAGATAACCCAACATGGCAAAACTAGAATCAATAAAATATACAAGAGTGGCTTTTAGCCCAGCTTAATGA
This sequence comes from Trachypithecus francoisi, assembly GCF_009764315.1. Taxonomy (NCBI): domain Eukaryota; kingdom Metazoa; phylum Chordata; class Mammalia; order Primates; family Cercopithecidae; genus Trachypithecus; species Trachypithecus francoisi. Next base: position 72,477,203 of record NW_022681472.1, on the reverse strand, counting down.
AGAATGTTCTTATACTCAGAGCTGTTGAAAGACAGAATGAGCCTCCTTGGGACTCAATGAGTTCTTCCTTACTGTAGATACTTAAAAGTGAGGTGGATGACTTCTAGGCAGACATACTGTAAATGGTGTAAAGCATCTGAGAAGAATTGATATCTTTCCATGCTGAGACTCTATAATTCTATTAATCAGAACAGTGTTCGATACATGCTTTGAATATTGACAACATGTAGCTACGAATCTGAGGTCCTTTCACTCATGGTGATAAAGAAGTAATTTGTGTGTGTGTGTGTGTTGGGTCGGGGATTCTGTGTGCTAGTGCCTTCTCTGCCCTTGTCCCATCTTTATTTAGTTTCAGTAGCATACTTCTCCTCCTCCACCCAGTCCAGGCCTTAATTCCATTGAAAGTGATTGATACGATTTCAAACTTCATTGCCTTCTTCTGGACAATCTAGAGGGTCAGAGGACTCAGGCCTAGCAAACCAATATTATGGCAGGGTGCTCGTCTAGACCTTCAAAGTCCCAGGGATCTTCTCTAGGCTCTAACACTAACTAATTCTGTAAGACTCATCACCTCCCCAGGTCTCTATTCTTTGAACTCATAACTCTAAGGGCCTAAACTCCCCTCAAGTAGAAAGTTAAACGACTTGGAAAACTTGTGAATAAACTGAAGCAGCATTTGGAGTCTCAGTATGATACTATTCAACAAACATTCATTATGTACTTATTATGTGCCATGTACTCTTTTAAGGCACAAAGGATCTAGCAGCTGACAGGGTAGATGAGTTTCTTGCTTTTATAGCATCTTAAATTCTAGAAAGCTATAGAAGTTGTAGAAAGATAAATAAGTAGACAAACTGATTTCATAGTATGAAGAAGACAAAATTGGTTGTTATTCTGAGACCTACTGCAGAAGTCAAGAACAACGTAAGGAAGTCCATTTGAGCTGACTTTCGAATCATGACAAATGGCCAGCTCTATGAAGATATGAGAGAGAGAAGAGTGAGAGCAACAGCTTTTGGTTTGCTGAAACAGCATCAAGAAGGCCAGGGTGTCTAGAAAATAGTGCTACATAGGGTGCATGATGCTAGGAAGAGGTAAGGCAGCACCCAACTCAAGAAGCATGAGAAGAGTTGAGATTAATTTCATGTGAAATGGTTTGCCATTTGAGGGTCTGGGGCAAATAAAATCAATGATGTTAATAGTAAAAAATCAGCAACCAGTATGTGCAGAATGGATGTAAGAAGAATGGATGGCCAAGACGGTCATAAGAAGTTCACAAAAAGGGCTATGATTTGCATAACAGTCCTGGACTGTCATGGCAGTAGGTGAAGTGGAGAAGAAGGCACACTCTCAAAGCATGACATGATGGAATGGATATGGGCTGGGAGGTGGGAGGCAACGGAGGAATCTATGATCATTCTTTGATTTTTCTCTCCGAGCACTTGACAATGGTTATGTCCTGGGAAATAAACAGATCTTATTAAAAATAATAATGGCTATTTGGATATTATCTGTTGGGCATTTGTTACAGAGCCCTCGTGGGGGTTAATTTTGTCTGTCTTATGTCTCTAGTTCAATAAATTTGTTAAAAGACAATGAATGTCAGACACTCTTTTAAGAAACTTGACTATATTATTTCCTTTAATTCTCAAAATAATCTTAGGTTGGTTTTATTTTCCCACAGTGACACAGGGAGACTAAGTAACTTGCTCAAAATAACACAGTTAATAAGGTACAGAACCAGGATTTGAACCCAGGTCAGTCAGATTCTAAAATCTAGATTTTTAATCTCTGTAAATGTACTTCCTAGCATACCAGACAGCATGAAGGGAGCTGCTAGCCAACTCTGGGGACCTGAGTGGTCTACTGAGAGACTTCTGCAAAAAGTCCCATCACAGAAACATTGCCACAAGCAATGATTTTTATTTATAAACACTGGAAAATGCTGGAAATTAATTTGAGTATCTGAAGCTCAACTAAATAAAGCTTCTATACTACGGCTTCTCCTAACCACAATCTTAGCAAGGCTTTAACATTGTTTCCCAAATTTAATTTGGAAATCTTCAATATTATAGTTATACAATGAAGCCCAAGCTTATGTAAAATAGATAATCACAAGTCTAGTCAATGAATATCCGGATTTTTTTTAGCTAGCAGAAAAAAATCTCTTTCTGTAGAGAAAGACGTATAAAAGTGTAATTTCAATCATCTAATGATATCAAACAGAAAAAGTGTTTTTTTTCCTTACATGCACATAATTACCAAAACTTATGCACACTGGGTAAAGTGTTCTGATTTTCTATAATTCTGAAGCCAGTTTAATCTTTAGAGATAAAAAATAGCCTTTAGGCTGGGTACGGTGACTCACACCTGTAATCCCAGAAATTTGGGAGTTTGAGGCAGGTGGATCAATTGAAGTCAGGAGTTCAAGTCTAGCCTGGGCAACATGTTGGAGCCCTGTTTCTACTAAAAATACAAAAATTTAGCTAGACACAGTGGCAGGCATCTGTAATCCCAGCTACTCAGGAAGCTGAGGCATGAGAATTGCTTGAGCTCAGAAGACAGAGGTTTCAGTGAACCGTGGTTGTGCCACTACACTCCAGCCTGGGCAACAGAGAGAGACTCTGTCTCAAAATAAAAAGAAAAAAAGAAGAAAAGAAAAGAAAAGCCTTGAAGACAGAAACTTTCAGACTGAATCCAGAAACAGGAATCAAACTAAAGGAACGTATTCTTTAGCTTATAATTCTAGGAAGAGATTATCCTTTGCCTATCTTAAGGCATTAGTAATAACAACTGAAATTGACAAAGCAATAGGAATTAAGCCAACTTTTGCAGTGATAAGCTGGAGTATTGCCAATTACTCACTGTTTTATCATTATTCACTGACTGCCCTTCAAGGACTAATTAAAGTTGATAAAACTACCTCTCTTAGATCTTGCCAACTCTTCCTTCCTTTGATATACTTTTATTCCTGAACCACTATTCCATTGTACTTAGCTAACAAATCACAATGCTGCATGATTACATGTTTGTCAACACTAGTCTGTGAGTACCTTGAGAACTGATTGTATTTCATTTGTCTTCTTCATGTGTTCTATAAGTTAGAATGTGTATGACTGCAAATAACAGGAAAAAAAAAAAAGCAAAACTTAAGCTAATGTGAATAAGGAAATGTACTGGATTCCTTTACTGGATGCCCAAAACTAGGGCTCTATGAAAACTTGACTTAGTCTAATGGCACTGACTCTTTTTTTTTTTTTTTTTTTGGCTCTTGCTTCTCTATTTTCAAGCTGGTGGCAAGATATATGTGGTAGTTAAGGACTTCACATCCATGCTTGGCATCAACCAAGGGAAAAGGTGTATGTCTTCCTGGGATAGTTTCTTCAGACCAAGGAGGAACTTTGCCAGAAGCTTCAAGCCAACTCTTCTCAACGTCAGTGGCCATTTAGGAACCACTCACTGGCAAGGTGAATGAATTTACCATCCTTGGCTCAGAAGAATGAATGACCTGGCTGCATTATGGTTATACCATGGGGCGGGGGGCCGTAGGAAAGATTGGAAGACTGCAGGGAAGAAAGATCCCAATGTCCTCCACCTATGTTCAGAGCCTAGCACAGAAACTGGCACTTGGATGGTACTCAGTGAGTGTTTGTTGAGTGAATAAGTGAGTTACTATAACCCATTACCCGATACGTCCTTTCCAGAACTACTGAATTTATAATTGGCACCATTTACTTGGCTTAGTGCTTAATTATATACCTTCTATTGTTCTTTGATAATGTCTTATGTGTTAGTCTTCTCTTAACAACCAGATAATAACCAGTTAAAGGTAGGGTCCATGGCAATTAAATGCTATGGATTGAATGTACAATACTTTCTTGGTGACCACTCAAGTATGGAGATCAGGAATGGACATGTAAGACATGTTGTGGTTTATTAATGAGTTTTACTATATCATGAAGAGCAAGCAAGTGTTTGAAAAAAAAAAACTCAACAAGAAAAAACTTTTGTGTTTAATTTAAATAACTCTCTGTGGAGCTCCATTTAAATAAGCTGGATCCAATAAGAAATTAATCACTGGATAAGAAAATCTTAGCTCTTATCATAATGCTTTGCTCTGTGTTAGAGCAAATAGAAATAAATGCTTTCTTCTCTGTTTGCTGGAGTGAACCTGGCATGGATTACCAGGTATAAAGTATCTGGGAGATGACCTGTACTGGGTATTTTCCCAGGTTGACTAAAGTGTCCACATGGCTATAGAGGTGGCTGAAAAATGCCCTACAACTGCTAGCATTTATTGAGCAATTCAGCTGTGCTGGGTTGCTGTTCTAATTGTTTTGGATATAAACCTTTTTATCTTCTCAAGAATTCCAAGAGGTAGGTGCTATTATTGTTGTTGTTATTGTTATTATTATTATTATTATTAAAAGGGTGTCTTGCTCTGTCACCCAGGCTAGAGTGCAGTGGCACAATCTTGACTCACTGCAACCTCCACCTCCTGGGTTCAAGTGATTCTCCCACCCCAGCCTCCCCAGTAGCTGGGACTACAGATGTGCACCACCATGCATGGCTTATTGTTTTCTTTTTGTTGTATTTTTAGTAGAGATGGGGTTTTGCCATGTTGGCCAGGCTGGTCTCGAACTCCTAACCTCAGTTCATCCACCCAACTCCACCCCCTAAAGTGCTGGGATTACAAGCATGAGCCACCGCATCCAGCCAGGAGCACTGGACTGCAGATCAAGAGGTAGGTGCTATTATGAGCACCACTTTACAGTTAAGAAAATTAAGGTTTAGAAAATTAAAATAACTTGTCCAGGATCATGCTGTTAATAAATGACAGTATCAGGATTTGAATTTAGAAAAACTGGCTTCAAAGCCAGTTCTCTTACCCACTGCTGAAGAACGTCTCAGGTTCAGGACCCAGTTCAAGAAGCAAGGAGAGATCATCTGTCAGAAGACAGACTAGAAGGTAAAAAGCCAGGAAAAATAGTGCAGGAAGTAAGAAATGAGATGAATTAGAGTGAATAGTTCAGGACTATGGCATGAATAATGCAAAACATTCAAATATGGTCCTGTTTTTTTGAACCCAAGTGTGTAGTAAGTTTGGAGGGAAGCAGTCAGTCCTAATGGCTTAAAGTTGCTTCTAGAGCTGGATAGTCTCTGCCTTCCTGCAAATAATGATCTAGCTATGACAATAAGAATTATAGGGCTGGGCATTGTGGCTCACGCCTATAATCCAAGCATTTTGGGAGGCTGAGGTGGGATGATCATTTATGCCTAAGAGTTTGAGACAAGCCTAGGGGAGAACTCTTCCCTGGACAACACAGAGAGAACTCTTCCCTACAAAAAATAAAAAAGTTCACTGGGGATGGTGGTGCATGCCTGTGGTCCTAGCTACTTGAGAGAATGAGGTAGAAGGATTGCTTGGTCCTGGGAGGTTGAGGCTGCAGGGAGCCATGATCATGCCACTGAACTCCAGCCTGGATAACAGAGTGAGACCCAGTCTAAAAAAAAAAAAAAAAAAACCAAAGAAATTACATGGAGACTGTATGAGAGGTGTTGTTCTCAGTTGCCATAACTCTGTTTTATAGAAATTGAGTTCACAGGCAAAAACTGGGCAGGGCCTTCCCCACAGTCTGAAGTTCTGAGTACGAGGGGACATCTGTCCCTGTAGTCTATGGAATTGTCTTCATGAGCAGCACTTTGAGAAAGCTGGACAGAGCATCCTTGGCTTACTCAGCTACAGTATGTCCAGTGGCGCTAGAAGAGGAGACTTTGCAGCCTGTTTGCGTTGTTACCTGACCCTGGCCCTTGGATACTATTCGTGTGGGCCTTTCCTGAGAAGTCTTGTTTCATTACTGTATTTGGCTAAGACAGCGGTCCTGTGGGTGGCTTCAGTATTATGTTTGGAACAGGGGAAGTATTGCAACACATGCCAAGAATTGAATTTTATTTTTAAAAGCTGCTTTTTACAGAATCGAATATCTGTGACCTTCTCTGGTTATAGCAGATCTACACATGGTAATTGACTTAAGGCCAGTGATTGGGCATCTTTTAGTGACAGGTATATACTTTATAGGACTATTCTCAAGAGGTACCACTTCCTTTCAGGACTACTTTACAGTTTCTCAAACTCTTCTTTATGGTTCTCATCTCTGCCCTTGTTTATACTGATGTGTTTTAGTGCCATGACAAGCTTTGTGATCAAGGTAGATTGCTTTGCTTTAGGGAAGAGGTGTATTTTGTCATTTCACACTCCAGTGTCCTGTTCCTCCATGTGAGCACCACAATCAACAGTTCAAACATAAATCTGGGAGGTGGGGTTGATGGAGCAAATGAAGACCACCAATGTCTTTCCCTGTGCCTTGAGAAAGGCATTCACTTATCCTCTGCTTCAGGTGCTCCTTGGCAACCCAGGATGAGGGCATTCCCAAAAAGATCTGATGAGAGAATCGATGCACGACAAGACACTGGAGAGGTCTGGATGGATAAAAGCCTAGAAACTCCAGTGACACCATTACCTTCCAATCCCACTGGTCTCCAGTCTTCTCTTAATTGCTTAGTTGCAACTATGCCCTGATTTGGAGGGGATAAGTGTACTGGTAACCTAGAAGACACTGAGAGGGAATCTAGATTTCAAGAATTCAAAAGCAAAGGTCACCCAATGGGCATCAGTAGACAATGGAAATTTGTTTTCTCACTGCAGCCTGGGGATCTTGATCTAGTTCAGTGAAGGTCACAGGTGAGATCAGTGTGCTAATGTGAGTGAGGCATTAGGGAAGTAGGTAGTGTTGTATTGCCTGCAGGTGGTCTACTTTCTCCTTCCTCAGCTCTGGCTCCTAAAACTGGAGGCATCTCTCTCCATCCAAGATTGGCCCACCAAGCTGCCTGCTTAGAAGGACTTTGGAAGCAAGACAGAGCAGTGTCTTCATCAGACACCTGCCAAGGCAAGTGCTGCTCAGGATTGCCATCCAGTTGCCTATGCCCTCCTTTGAAATGTGCTTTTGGTTAGGTGATTGATGTATTTGATTTTTGACTTTGTTTAATATTAGACATTAACTCATGCTCTGTCTTGTGAGCTGTCAGCAGTTGAAGCAGTTTCAGAGGGAGGTTCTCACAGTAAAGACTGCATCTCAACCTTTTAGATGTCTCCCCTTACCCAAGGGATTGAAAGGGTGAGGGATATGAGGTGTAAAGAGAGGCCCTCTGACTTTTCCCCTAAGGGGTTAAATCTTACAAAACTTTCAAGGGATATCAAGGGTATTTTAAATTGATTTCAAAAATATCACAAAAAGGTAGAGCCCAAGAGAGCATCATGCTCTGAGATACAAAATCTTATTTATCCACAGGAAGCAAAGGGATGCATGCATGTTGTGTGTGTATGTACGTGCAGCTTCCAGCAAGGAAAACATGAGGAGAAAGGTGACAAATGAAGATTCCAGAATTCACTGGAAGAAAATTCCTGTTCTCTTTTCCCAGGACCGAACACAGAGAACTCATGAGCGATAACGCATGTACATTGAGTTCAAGGTCAAGAGAGACAGGAATAAAGATGCAAAGATGTGGTAGAAAAACAAGAAACAGTAAGGTTAAAGTACCACAGCTCAAAGTAAGGTAGCAAATCCGATGAAAAACAAATCATGTCTTCAGAGCTATCCTGGCCTCTGAGGGAAGCTCCTCTTCTACACCCATCTCCAAATTGTATCCTCAAGGATAAATGTTGATAATGGATTAAGGTCAAGGCCATTCACTGTGCCGTAATGCTAGAAGCTTGAACATCTTTGCTAATCAGTAAGGGGTATCAACCCTGGGTCCCAAGTGGCAGCAGTTTCTCTGGAGTAAATCTAGGAGGTAGGGTTGATGGAGCGTTCTTTCTCCTTCTCTCTTTCTTCCTCATGACAGGTGCAGAAATAGGCTCCATGCTGCACCTGCTTGATAGTTACTCTGCTTTAGGGATGCCCTGAAGTTGCCCACTAGACCAGCTAAAAAGGGCAAGTGCTCTCTGGCTTGCTTGACCTTGGTGGGATTCTCCATGGACTCATTCTCCCTTGTTGTGACTATGAATTCAGAGGGAAAAGAAGCAAGGCCTGCTTAGGTCTGCTTTTAGGCTGGGCAGAGCCTTCACATCATCCAGCTCTGTTCACTGGAGCTAAATTCTCATGCAATGACTGTATGTTTTTTACTGTTCTTCTCTGGGTATATCTTCTTGGGTCCTTGAAAAGGGAGTCTGTGGGAGGGCATAATTCAAGACTTTGGGATTCTGCATTTTGGCCAAATACAATTTTCTCAATGTCTTCCTGTCATATCATGATTTATGGCCCACAGAAGCTGAAACGGTGGAACAAGTAGTTGGGACACAGGACCAAGGTGCCAGCAACTAGGAAAACCATAGAAATCAAAGAAAATTATTCATTAAGTCTCCATCATTCTAAAAATGTATATGTCAGTGCTGTGTATGATGCAATTACAAATTTACCTAAGACAGGATCCCTGTTGTCAATGAACTCACTATTTAGCAAGGCAAATAGACTTAAAAATGAATAATTACTATTAATGGGAGGCATGCTGTATTGATAAGGAGTTTTAACAGTAGATCGCAACCATAGAACTCCTGTCTTTCTGACCCATAAACCCATCTTCATTCTCCTCCTCTTCCCATCTTTCCCTCTTATGTCTCTTTGTAATTATTATTATTAACATTTGAAATATACAGGCATACCTCAGAGATATTGCAGGTTTGGTTCCAGACAGCCACAATAAAGCAAATGTTGCAATAAAGCAAGTCACACAATTTTTTTTTGTTTCCTAGTACAAATTAAAGTTATGATTATACAATACTGGCATGTACGAACATCTGGGGTCCAGACTTCAACCAGCAACAACACTTTCTTTTCCTGGCCCTGTCCCCTGTGAGCATATTTCCCGAAAGAACATCAAGGAGTGCGGCTGTGACAGGTCAGGCCAGGGGTGGATGTTTCCCTATTGGTGATTCAAGCTCTTTAATGAAGCTGAGGTGGGTGACTGGTGGCTGGAGATGAACCAGGGATGAGAACTCCTATGAGGAGTGGGATGTTGCAGAAAATGGGTTCCTTCCCCTCCCCACCCCCCACCAGAAGGGAGAATTTGCCTGATGTTTGGCAACTACTTCAAAAAGTATGCTTGGGAAGATAATGGTTAGAGAGTGTTGTAAGATTAGTAGAACCCCCTTAGTAGTTACCCCTCTGCTGATAACAGAATGCGAGACTCAGGCTATGGAAGTGGGTCAGCAATGCCTTCCTAGTGTAAAGGAGGCATATCCTGGGCGAAAGCTGGCTTTAGCAGTAAAGGACTGGTTAGAATCTTAATTTTATTCCTGGAACATCACCTGGAACCTCTTGGGCAAATTATTCACCTTCGTTAAGTCTCAGTTTCCTTATCCTTCATATAGAGATGTTTCTTTTCTCACAGGCTTTATATGGACAAAATGATTTGCTACATATGTATACATTGATAACTCTTGGCAGTCTCTGGCACTGACAAAGAGCAGAATAAATGATGCTTTTGCTGTTGATGTTTAAAGAGAATATTGTTACGAATATCAGGGCACGAGCCAGCCTTCTCAAACTCTCAGTGCAGGTCAGAGGCAGGTTCTCTTCCTCTTGATGGTTCAGGAAGGTGCATATTGGGCTGGAAGAGCAGAATTCACTTCACATCTGTGCTTGGTGCTATGCTCAGACCACTATTTTGGTTATCTAAAGCTGCAAAACTAAATGATGGCTTAAAACAACATTTATTCTTCTATTCATTATTCTGAAATTTGAACAGGAGTTAGCAGGATCAGCTCATCTCTCTCAATGTGACATTGGCTAGTATGACCCATGAGGGGAGGCTCAGTAGGCACTGGAGGATATTCTTCTAAGATGGCAGGCAAGTTGATGTTGGCCGTTGGTGGAGAACTCAGATGAGGCTCTCAGCGAGGGCCTCAAATCTCCCTCTTATGGTTAATTTGGGCTTCTCATGGCATGGAGTCTAGGTTTTAAGAGTGTTTGTTCCTAAAACAAGCTTTCCAAGAAGACAAACCGCCCCTACAACGTATTTGCTAATGTCCCATTGGCCAAAGCCAGCCCCACGGGCAAGCCCAGATCCATTGGATGGGCTGTTGGGGAGGGGATGACACCAGTCATGGGTAATAGCATGCATGGTTTATTAGTGGCCACCAAAGTAAGGTTTACTACAACGAAAGTCCTCCAGCCACCAGCTTCTGGTCTTTACTGTAATAGATGCTTATAAATTATTTTGAATCAATGCACACGTGAAGTTTAAATAGCCCAGGATGGTGCCAAGCAGCCTTTGCTAATGTGCTTCTTCCCTCACCCTCGGCTTTCCAAAATATAAACATTTTAGATTAATGTGCAGAGTCCAGGTCTGGGTAGATCAATGATTTAGGTCTAAAATGTACAGTTTTCTTGAGCATGAACAGAACCATCTAAAAATGCCTTGAAATCAGCTGACCTCCTCCTGTTCCCCCTGCATAAACAACTATTTTTTAAAAAATTTTGTTGACAAAGAATGAATTCTCTGAAACCTGCAGCAGAATCGGTATGTTACCAATAGGTGCACATTACCTGAATAAGCGAATAGAAGGCTTTATTTGCAGGCAAAAAACCAAAAATTAAATCCATTTAGTGATTGAAACAACTTGCTCTTTCATAGCTTGTAACATTAATTAGCCTGCTTCTTTCTCTTCTATTTTAAAAAGAGCATATTTTAGTTGTTGTCTTTTCCATATCCCTTGTTTTATGTCTGCAGTTTCCAAATTGATACAGGGCTTGCTAGCAAGATCTCGAAAGTAGGCTTGTTTTGCTTTTGAGAAAGACAATTTTCAATTAATTATAAATGATTTCATTTAAAAACTCAGAAATCTACTGTGTATGTATCTTGAACCTAGTACTTATCTTCTCTAATTGCATGAAGTGGAATGCAGAAATAAATGTGGTTGAATATGTAATTGGCATACTTGTGTTGAGGGTACTGTTTTAGACTATTTTGGCTTCCCAGAGAATGAAAACTGAAATCTCCACCCCCAACTCAAAGTTTTTGAATTCTTTGGCATCAAATTGTTTAGGGGTGGAAACAAGTGAGGCACCCCCAGCTGGCCTGAAGGGAGGGCAGAATGGAGCAGCTCTCCCTTGGGCCCTCTCCAGATGTCTTGGTGTGGATCAAGTACTTGCAAATGTTCCATGTTGCTGATTTCTGTTAGAGACACAGGCATGAAAACAACCACAACATTCTCATACAACATACTTTTGTCGCTCTCTCTTCTCCTCCTCTTTCCTGCAGCTGAACCTCCTTCTTTGTCCTAGACTTGCCTCAATGCCTACCGCCCGCCCCAGACCAGTGTTCTAATTGATTGAATTAGGATTTACTGAGCCCTTACCATATGCCTGGCACTGGACCACACTATTTACAATCAGTGTTTTCGAACTCTAAGATGTGGATGTCTTTATTCTTCTTTTATAAATGAGGAAATCGAGGTGTAGAAAGGTTAAATGATTTGTCTGAAGCCACACAGCTTGGTCCTGAGCTTAATTCTGAAGTTCATTTTCTCAATCATTTCTTTATCACCTTTTGTGGAAGTAAAGAGAAAGTTACCAGGACATGTGAGACTAAATTCCCTTGCGCGGGTAACTTCTCTAAGGAAGGACATGCTGTGGAGGCAATAGGGCAGGGTTTTGAGGCATGACATTGGGGTCAGCAGATGCCAGATCCACCTTTGGCTATATGTGTTACTTTAGGTCATTTATTTTATTTCTTGGAACCTCAGTTTTCTCATGTGTAAAATGAGAATAATGATACCAGCCTCAGAGAGAAGCACAGTGTAGCAGTTAAGCCTGTGACCTATCTGGCAATAAAAAGTAATGAAGTACTAAAACATGTTACAACACGGGTAAACCTTGAAAATATTATGTTAAGTGAAAGAAGCCAGTCATAAAAGACCACATATTATATGACCCCGTTTAGAGAAAATGTCCAGAAGAGGCAAATCTACAGAGACAGAAAGTAGATTAGTGGTTGCCAAGGTCTAACGAAGGAGTATGGGAGTTACTGGTAATGTGTAGAGGGTTTCTTTTTGGGTGATGAAAATGCTCTAAAATTCTTTGTGGTGATGGCTGCGCAACTCTGAATACACTAAAAGATCATTGGATTGTATGCTTTAAAAGAATAAATTATAGCATATATGAATTATATCTCAATAAAGCTGTTGTTGGCAGGGTGTGGTGGCTCACACCTGTAATCCCAGAACTTTGAGAGGCCGAGGTGGGCGGATCACAAGTTCAGGAGATCAAGACCATCCTGGCCAACATAGTGAAACCCTATCTTTACTAAAATACAAAAAATTAGCTGGGCCTGGTGGGGCACACCTATAGTCCCAGCTGCTCAGGAGGCTGAGGTAGGGGAATTGTTTGAACCCAGGAGGCCAAGGTTGCAGTGAGCTGAGATGGCACCACTGCACTCCAGCCTGGTGATAGGACAAGACTCCATCTCAAAAATAAATAAGTAAATAAAAAATAATAAAGCTATTATTTAAAAATAAATAAAGGCATGATCTAGGAGATAGAACTCTAGGTTTATACTGGACCTCCCACAGTCAGGACTCTTGTGATGGTGACACTATTAAATAACTCTGTGCCTCAAGTTCCTCACCAACAAGACTGGGATCATGGTACATACTCCATGGAGTTTTTGAGATAATTTAATGTATTAAAGTATGTAAGTACATAAAGAGACTGGAACAGTGCCTGCTACCTGGAAGCTCTTAATAAGTGTCCTTACTCTTATTGTGTTTTTGTGAGGATTGACTGAAAAAATGCTTCATAAGTGTCAGATACTTGTAATAGCAACTGGGTTGTTAGGGCTTTGCTATTAAATTAAATTAATTTATTTATTTATCAAGACAGAGTTTCACTCTTGTCACTCAGGCTGGAGTGCAATGGCGCCCATCACCATGCCCGGCTAACTCTTTGTATTTTTAGTAGAGATGGGGTTTGAGGTCAGGAGTTTGAGACCAACCTGGTTTTGCTATTTTAAAAGAATCAACTGAATTTTAGAAATTCCATGGTGGGACTGCTTTTTAAAAGTCAGGCATTACAGACTTAAAAAGCACCCTGCTTGTCCTGCCTAGGAGGCTCCCATTTTGGGTTCTAGACCTTCTCTCCTGGATCTGTGCCCTTGAGCACGTCATTTAGACAGAAGTCCAGAGACATGTTGCCATTATCACTGGGAAAGTCCCAGGGTGACTTCCTCCTCTCGCCAGACTTTGTGTAGGGCGGGACCGCCCACTCTCAGGAGGGACAGGAGGCTGCTCCCCCTGCTCCTGAGCCTCTCTCAGGAAAGAGATGTGGGGGCCTGCCTCCCCACTTTTCAATATCCGAATTCCTCAGTGTTGACATGCACACACTTGCAATCTGTTCTTTTTTCTGGCTTAGCTTCAGGAAAACTTGAAACCAACATTGTGCCCAAGAATGATAATCAACTCAGTTTAGGCTACGAGGAGCATTCATCCCTTCTGTTTCCTTCCAATGAACTGTGTTGTTTTATTCTTAAATGGTCAGCATTGTTTTCTTGAAGCCTATCAGGAGCAGATGGTAATAGAAACGTTAACTTAATGAAAACACAAACTTAGACATCTCAACTATTTAATACCTGGAAGTCAAAATGATGTAAGGGGACCTGGGTTTTTTTTTTTTTTTTTTTTTTTTTTAATTCCTAACATGAAAGTCATCCAAAAGCTACATAGATAACTCAAAACCAAAAAAGTTTAAGAGTGAAGAAAGAAGACAATGATTAGATTTGTGAACCCAGTTTTTCCACTGTGTTCATGAAACTTTTGGAATACTTGAACATTGAACCAAGAGAGGAAACATCCAGGCTACCTGAGAGTAAAATGATGGAGAACCACTGAGAGTCCAGGCCTTTGGCCACTTCATCACTTACCTTGTCATTTACCAAGGAAAAAAGTTGAGTGCCACATGCAGGCTTGACAGAGCTGCATTTACTGGCTGATGTCTGGAGATATCAGCAATAGCTGGCTTTTTTTTTTTTTTTTTTTTAGAGGCGAGTTCGTGTGAAAGTCTCCATTCCTCACATGGCTGCTATGAATCATCATTGGAGCGGGGTCCATCATGGAATGCCAAGAGCCTGATCCAGGCTGATGTGTTGCCTTGGCCAAAAAATCTGGGAAAGCAGCATTGTGATAAGTTCCTTGTTATTTGACTGCCTTTCTTTTAAAATAGAAACTTCTGTTACTCACAGGAAGGTGCCAGTGGCTGTTTGCCTCTCCTTTTTTTTCTGTGCAAAAGTGCTTGATTTTTAAGCAGCCTATTTTTATCATCCTTTCCCACCATCACTAGGACTTTCATATTGCTGTTTTGGGGCTTTGGAGAAATGTCTTCTGAACTCAAACATTAGTAATGTGGGCCATGAGGCTGAGGGCAAAGGGATGGGCCATGTAGTTTGCTTGGCTTTTATTCTATTTGGAAACTGGAGAAGAAAGTCACATTTTTGGTAAAAATTAGAGTAGCTGAATGTAGAACAATTTCTAGAACCAAATTTCCCCCTGAAAATGCATTCATTTCAAATACATGCATTAAATGTCTACTAAGGGCCAGGTACTGTGCTATGGGCATGGGAAATGAAAAATAGTAAGATGTGATCTCTAGCTCCAGTGAAGGGCTAACAGGGATGTGGTAAAGGAGACAGGCTTGTAACAATAATGACAATGAAGTGTTATGGTTTCTATGCTGGAATTATGTACGAGATATGGTTGGGGTACAAAGGAAAAGGTGATTATTTCTCCCTGTGGGGTGTTAGAGAAGTCTTCATGTTGGAAGTGGCATTTCTGAGTTTAAAGAGGAATTAGTGTTCACCCCATGGATAGGGTATGAAGGGCATGCTAGGCTGAAGCAGCAACCTGAGAATCATTTTTGCTCCAATGATTCATCCTAATTCAACCTCAGGAAATGTATGTAATGCAACAATAATTCTCCCCAATAAACAACAGCAAGGACAGTGCTTATACTCTTGACACATCATTGGATGGGAACAGAAGGGAGCTACTTTGGTTTATAAAAGGCAACAAGATAGGCCTGTGGCACTGTTGACATTTTGGACTGGATAATGCTCTGTTGTGGGAGATAGTCTTGTACAGTGTAAGATGTTTAGCAGCATCCCTGGCCTCTACCCACTAGATGCCAGTAGCACCTGACCCCAGCAGTTGTGACAACCAAAAACATCTCCAGATATTGCTGAATATCCCCCAAAGGGCAAGATCGTTAGGAAACACTATGCTAGAAAGACAGGTAGTACAATTCTGGAGCTGAGAAATGGTAAGATAAGCTGGCAGAACTTCAGAAATAGTAGAGACTTGCAAGCCCACATGTAGTTGCTTGGGAGAATTCTTGACCGTAATTATATAAATAACTCCCTGGAGTTACTCACCCGGAGACTTGCCACTCACCTGGAGAGCAATGTGGAGGTGCTCATGTGAGAAGCGGCTTGATGATATATCAACATCTGTGATTCTGAACATCTGTCCAAATGACTTTCCATTTGGAGCTTATAATTGAAACCACTACTGTTTCCCTCAGTCTATGGAGTTTTAATTCATAGAGCAGATCTCTCCCAATTTGCAGCCAAACAGCTTTGCATTGCATCTCCATACCAGCTTCTCTAAAAGATGCCAATCTTTCTTTGTGAGGTGACCCCAGAGTCTCACCAAATAAATTTAACTTTCAAGTTATACCATCACAAACATACTCATCAAACATGTATAAATTCATGTGATCATGATTTGGTAAGATACAGCGAGAAGTTCCATTTTACTCTATGAATATGTTAAGGTCTATTTGAAGCATTGAGCTAGCGATCCTTTTTGAGAGCCAGACCATTGTGAATGGCACACATATGAGAGCTACATTGTCCCTGTTATCCAAAAACCCAGTCTAGAATTCTTGGTGATCTTAAACAAGTTACTTAACTTCTCTGTGTGTCAATTTCTTTCTTGGTGTAAAGGAGACAGGGATGAGATAATAAAATGAGATAATATAAATACACAACTTCTTACAGTGACATGAATATTGAAAGCAGGTCATCCAAGTGAATCACCAGCACAGTGCCTGGCCTTCAGTAAGTACATTACACATGTTAACTGCATTTTGTCATCATCAATATTTTAAATGCTTTAATAAGCACATGGCCAGATGTTCTCAGAGCATTGAGATGGGATGTTTAGTTGAGAATGAACAATGGGAGTTAGGCAAGGCTCCAGGTAGCAGGAGAGATCCAACCTGGAGGATGAATTAGATAAGGGAATCCAGGCAGGAAAAGGAGAACAAGGATGGGTTTTCAGCCTTCCTGTACCCTCTGCTGAAACAACCTGTCTCAGATATCTGCAAAGACGCACTGCCTCTCTCCAGGAGGATTTTGCTCAAATGTCTTCTTCTTTTTAATTGAGGGCCCCCATCACATCCCGTTTAAAATTGAACTTCTTGTTCTATCCCACTGTATCTTCTTTCTCCTTGGCACATGTCACTATCTGACATTCTTCTTATTGATTTTGTGTATTGTCAATCTCACCTTATGAGAAGTGAGGCTCCCTGAGGGCAGAATTTTTATCATGTTTGTTCTCAGCTATATAACTACCATCTAGAACAGTATCTGGCATAGTTTTGGAGTTCAACATAATATTTGTTGAATAAGTGAATTCCAGGCATGTCAGCAGAAGCATGGAGGTGAAAGAGAGCATCTGTACACGGAAATGGAAGTAAATTGACGTGACTTAAATGTAGAGTGTATGCTTGGCAGAAATGAGAGAATAGACTGGAGAACTAAGCAGGGATTTGGTTATAGATGGCCTTCTTTGATCTTGGCCTTTATCCGACGAACCACCAGAAGGTTTTCAGGGACTGGTCATATTTTCATTCTAGAAAGTTTATACTAGCATCAGTATTATGGATGTAAAGAAGAGGGGGCTGGGAACGATGGCTCATGCCTGTAATCTCAGCACTTTGGGAGGCCAGGGTGGGCGGATCATCTGAGGTAAGGAGTTCGAGACCAGCCTGGCCAACACGGTGAAACCCCATCTCTACTAAAAATACAAGAAATAGCTGGGCATGATGGCACATGCCTGTAGTCCCAGCTACTCAGAAGGCCGAGACAGGAGAACCACTTGAACCTGGGAGGCGGAGGTTGCAGTGAGTGAAGACTGCGCCACTGCACTCCAGCCTGGGCGACAGAGTGAGCGAGACTCTGTCTCAAAAAAGAAAGAGACCAGACTAAGGACAGAGATATCAGTCACTTCACTCTTGTTTGCCAAGGGAAAAAGGATGAAGGAGGGTCTGAACTGGTTGTAGAGGATGTGGATGAAGAAATGTCTTTGAAGTAAAGAGGCTGAAGTGGCAAAATGTGATGATCAATTGGATGAGAAAGGGAAATGGAGAGTGAGAAATCCAAGATTATATCAAGATTTTGGACTTGGGCATTTAGGCAGCCAAAAAAGCGGCATTACTCCAAGGCTTAGTCCACCTTATGCTCTGGCCTGAGACTGAGTCTGGAGGGAGGCTTGCGGAAAGCATACCGCTGAAACATCCGGGAGCCCTGAGGCTGCAGCAGTGCTCTGCACAGCAGCAAGGTCAGCCTCCTTTTGAGACGTTTCACATTGCTTTCCTTTTTGCTTATTTGCCCTGTGGCCCTGTCTTTATCTTGGTTTGAATTAATTTCAGAAATGGTCACTGAGCCTGAGATTTGAGTGAAAATAGTTTATTAGGGAGATAATTCCAGCAAACACTGGTTAGAGGAAACAGGAACATCACACGGGGAAGGGAAAGAAGTTAAGGAAGAGTGGGTTATTGAGTAGGTTACTACTGTAAGCAACTGGGACTCATTTCCACTGGGACCTCTGGGAGATCAAGTACAAATTGGTTCTCAAAATATGGTTGTGGGGCCAGCGGCATCAGCATCACCTGAGGACATTTTAGAAATGCAAGTTCATCTGACCTGCTGAATCAGAAGGGGTGCATAAAACTATCTTAACAAATGCTCCAGGTGATTCTTACACCTATCAAAATTTTAGGACCACTGTCATGGAAGACTCCCTGAGTATCAGCACCGTGAACAGCTGAAAATTGGGTGTAGTTTTCTACCAGTTTCCATTTTGAGAGGGGTCATTAAACATGAAAGAGTAAATAAGTGGATAGTTATACTGTAACCTTGAGTGAATTGACTTGGCACATTTAGCTAAATAATAATTCTGTGCCATGAAATGCTTTCTATCATTACACACAAATTTGGCTTACAAGTGAGGTAATATTTTCAAAGCACTGTAGGAAAAATTGAAATTGGTTTTATTCGTTTTTTTTCCCCTCGATGGGGGCTCTATGGCATCAGCTGTCACATATTCTTCTCACACTTGATACATCTTTTCCTTGTGCTTGACCCGTAGTGAGCTGGGCATCAAGTATAAAAATCACAGAGAAAAGGAAACAGAAAAAAAAAAGAACAGGAAGGGGTACATGCTAAAGTGCGTATTCATGAAGCACTAAGTAAGTGGCAAAGACCCACTGGCTCTTGAATTGAAGTTTTTAGTAACCTTGGCTAGATTTCTGAACAATCTCAGAAAACCTCATAGATTCAGAGGCTGTTGCCTAAATGTCAACCTAGGGACTGATGTGGGGAGGATGCTATTTGGCATTTGGCTCTTCCTTTTGTAATCTACTCAGTTCATTTCCATAAAGTGTCTGAATGGTAGGATTTGATAGCTACCCTCTGGCTTCTCACATGGAGATTTCACTTGGTTAACAGAGCTAACAGAGCTAGTGAGAATACAAACACTACAAATTCACAGATGGCACTCTTGGGGGAGAAAACTTAATACCTAAAAGTAAATAACACACATCAGAAAGAGTATTCCTCTACCCTCACTTAACAAGGCTTCTTATATCCTATAGTGTTGTACCTTTGAGGATGAAATTTGGGATTGGGAGAGGGGAGGATGTGCCAACTACTGGGGTGGCCTGGAAAAAATCAGAAAACATTCCTGACATCCTAATCCTATCATTTTATTGGAAAGTAAATCTGCCCATTATTCTCTGTGTACTCAAAGACAAGCCCTTCCCAGTGACAATTAACAGTAGCTAATGATATCAGTAACCACATCTCATTCTCTCAATCTCTTTCTTCTCTCCTTTCATTTTATTCTTCTCTCTAGGGGATCACCTCACACTCAAGGCTTTAAATATCGTCTATATATGTTGACAAATTCGAAATTTATATTTTCATCTCAGGCATCTCGTGAGTGTGTGTGTGTGTATGTGTGCATGCGCACGCTACAGACTCGAATATCCAACTGGACTGCTAGCAGCTTCCGCATATATCTCCTAAATCTCAACTTGTCTAGAAGGGAGTTCCTGATCCTCCTCCAGGTTCCTGAATGCGCTCCTTCTGCAGAATTTCCCATCAAAAAAAGGACACCTCCATACATGCAGTTGCTCAAGCCAGAAACTCGGAAATTATCCTTGTCAGTTTCCTTTCCCTTGTCCTCTGCAACTCTTCAATTACTTAGAGCTGTGCCTCCCCACATCAGTCCCTAGGTTGACATTTAGGCAACAGCCTCTGAATCTATGAGGTTTTCTGAGATTGTTCAGAAATCTAGCCAAGGTTACTAAAAACTTCAATTCAAGAGCCAGTGGGTCTTTGCCACTTACTTAGTGCTTCATGAATACGCACTTTAGCATGTACCCCTTCCTGTTCTTTTTTTTTCTGTTTCCTTTTCTCTGTGATTTTTATACTTGATGCCCAGCTCACTACGGGTCAAGCACAAGGAAAAGATGTATCAAGTGTGAGAAGAATATGTGACAGCTGATGCCATAGAGCCCCCATCGAGGGGAAAAAAAACGAATAAAACCAATTTCAATTTTTCCTACAGTGCTTTGAAAATATTACCTCACTTGTAAGCCAAATTTGTGTGTAATGATAGAAAGCATTTCATGGCACAGAATTATTATTTAGCTAAACGTGCCAAGTCAATTCACTCAAGGTTACAGTATAACTATCCACTTATTTACTCTTTCATGTTTAATGACCCCTCTCAAAATGGAAACTGGTAGAAAACTACACCCAATTTTCAGCTGTTCACGGTGCTGATACTCAGGGAGTCTTCCATGACAGTGGTCCTAAAATTTTGATAGGTGTAAGAATCACCTGGAGCATTTGTTAAGATAGTTTTATGCACCCCTTCTGATTCAGCAGGTCAGATGAACTTGCATTTCTAAAATGTCCTCAGGTGATGCTGATGCCGCTGGCCCCACAACCATATTTTGAGACTCTAAACTGTATCCTGAATCCATCCTCGTTTCTCCATCCATTGCTCCTGCAAAAGGCCCAGCAGAGGCCTGTGAACTGTTCTCTTAGCAAACTATTCGTTGTGTGGCAGCTATGGTGAACTTTTGAAAACACAGAACTGATCATGTCTCTTCCCTGCTTAATATTGTTCAGTGTTTTCCTATTGCTTTTAGGATCGAGTTCAAAAGACCAAAATGCCCACTTAATATTGCTGAGGAAGAGTTGATCATCCCCCACAATCCAGAACTCCTGATTTAAAAGACAAAACAAAACAAAACAAAACACATTTATTTTAGGCTCAGGGGTACATGTGCAAGTTTGTGGCAAACTCATGTCTTGGAAGATGATGTAAAGATTATTTCATCGCCCAGTTGTTAAGCCTAGTACCCAAAAGTTATTTTTTTTGATCCTCTCCCTTCTCCTACCCTCCACCCTCAAGTAGGCCCCAGTGTCTCTTGTTCCCCTCTGAGTTCCTACATGCAGTATTTTGTTTTCTGTTTCTGTGTTAGTTTGCTAAGGATAATGGCCTCTAGTTCCATCCATGTTCCTGCAAAGGACATAATCTTTTTCTTTTTTATGGCTGCATAGTGTTCTATGGTATATGTGTACCACATTTTAAAAATTCAGTCTACCATTGTTGGGCATTTAGGTTGATTCCATATCTTTGTTATTGTGAACAGTACTGCAATGAACATGTATATGTGTCTTTATGGTGGAACAATTTATCTTTCTTTGGGTATATACCCAGTCATGGGATTTCTGGGTCAAATGGTAGTGCTGCAGGACTCGTGATTAACCTTCTTGGAAAAGCTTATCCACCTGGAATCCTGGGCCTGATTCACACACCCAGTTTCTGGTATAAGATAGTGACTGAGATGGAGATAGAGTTGGAGAGGGAGGAGGAGAAAAAAAATAGAAAAGGGGAGAAAATCAGAGATTTAGAGACAGGAAGTAGAGAAAGATTCTATATGGTGGTTAGTCATATAGGGTGAACTTTTGAAAACACAGAACTGATCATGTCTCTTCCTTGCTTAATATCCTTCAATGATTTCCTATTGCTTTTTTTTTTTTTTTGAGACGGAGTCTCGCTCTGTCGCCCAGGCTGGAGTGCAGTGGCCGGATCTCAGCTCACTGCAAGCTCCGCCTCCCGGGTTTACACCATTCTCCTGCCTCAGCCTCCCGAGTAGCTGGGACTACAGGCGCCCGCCACCTCACCCGGCTAGCTTTTTGTATTTTTTAGTAGAAACGAGTTTTCACCGTGTTAGCCAGGATGGTCTCGAACTCCTGACCTCGTGATCCGCTCGTCTCAGCCTCCCAAAGTGCTGGGATTACAGGCTTGAGCCACGGCGCCCGGCCTCCTATTGCTTTTAAGATCAAGTTTAAAAGACCTGAAACACCCTCTATGATACAGCTCATAGAGCTATACATCTTTGAGCAGACAATTTTAGCCCATGGGATTAGGGAAGGCCTTCTTCGGAAAAGTTTCCCATGCTAAAACAAGAAGCAGGGAAGAAAGAAGAACCATTTCTGCCTGGAAGCAAGAGGTTACCTTGACAAGGCTCCTTGAATGGCAATTGACCAATTAGCTTTGCTACTCCCTCTGTCCTGGGAAGAGAGTAAACCAGTAGATGATGAAACAAGGGCATAAGCACTCATTGTCATATGCCCACCTTACTTGGAAGATAACAAGCTCCTCTGCTTGTTTTCTGGTATTTCATGAGGAGAAATAAGGTTTCTCTTGTGGCCGGGAGATTGAATGCCATCACATGACTTACTACTACCCACGAAGAGGATGCTAAGAATTTTCTCTTTAATCTGTTAATATGGTGACTTCCCATTGCACTTTGTATCTGCATTCTTCATATCCTTTATATTATTTGAGTGTTATGATCTCTTTATAAATCAGTGTCTCTAGTAGCTTTTGAGCTTTGCAGGAAGGACCAATTTTTTTTTATTGTTGTTGCCATTAGATGTAGGCAGAATATGGCACATTTTAAATACTCAGTAATATTTGTTAAATTAATACATGTGAAAAAAAAGTGGTCAGGATTTGAAGGTGATGAGATATATTTGCAACATTCCAGCTTTCAGGAGGCTCCCAGCCTTTGATGGTAACTGTGTAGCTCCCATACTGCTCTGAAGCACTAAAGTTAACCCATGTTCATTACACTCTAATTCCCTAAATAATCCATAAGTATATATTTCAATACCTTTTTTCCCCTAAATAATCAAAGAGACACAACAGGCAATCATGATTCTAACACGCAAGGTCGACATCGATTTGCAGAACCTTTTGAAGCCTACAAAAATTCCAGGGGCTTGTTGCATTATTTATAAATAATGAACCAAAATGACTAATCTCCTCATGTGTGCCTGAATGAGAGTATGCTTTTTATCTCTTAACCAAGGTTTTCCGTGTGAGAATGTGGGGAGGCACTTTGAAATTAGAATAACTGGTACCCTGCTTTTATTGAGGAATCAGAAATAACGAGATTATAGAAACAGCATGAACTTGATACTGCATGGTTTATTTAACCCAAGAATTTTTTTGTGACTTAACAAGACAAAGGGTTTAAACTCCATTGATGTTTTTCTCTCTCTCTCTAATGATGAATTTACCAAAACCCAAAATGTGTGACACAATTGCTCATGTTTTAAACTAAGAACTATGTTTTTCTCTTTGCTATATGATTAGTAGAATGAATCAGTTCCCAAGACATGACCAGTTTCAAAGTGGAGTGAAAATGCAGAAGTTTTCTGCATGATACTTCTTAAAGTCACCAGGAGACTATTAAAAGATTTGAGATGAAGTAACACAGTGGTAAGATTCCTAATAGAGGAGGTTTAGTTGTTAAGACAGTCACATACATACTTTGTTTTGTTTTGTTTTTTGTTTTTTTTTGAGATGGAGTTTTGCTCTTGTTGCCCAGGCTGGAGTGCAGTAGTGCGATCTCGGCTCATCACTGCAACCTCCACCTTCTGGTTTCAAGTGATTCTCCTGCCTCAGCATCCTGAGTAGCTGGGATTACAGGTGCCTGCCACCATGCCTCGCTATTTTTGTATTTTTAGTAAAGACAGGGTTTCATCATATTGGCCAGGCTGGTCTTGAACTCCTGACCTTGTGATTCACATGCCTCGTCCTCCCAAAGTGCTGGAATTACAGGTGTGAGCCACCACACCTGGCCACATATATACATTTTAAAAGTAGAGACCTGTTGCATGTAGAGGAAAGAGAGAAAGAAACATTAAGTTACTTTAAAAGAGGTTCTTAGCCATAGGCACTTTTTGAAGATTGTTATTTTAGTGTAATTCTTTAGAAATTGATGAAATAGGATTGGGAAGACATTGTGATTCTGAGCTGTATGAGCCTGTCATCTGTACTTTTGTGACTAGGATGAAGGAGGGAGGTCTCAGGTGAGCGTAAAAGAAATTCAGGATGCCTGGACATATCTGTGAAGTGGTAGAGACAATAGCCTTTAGCCTTCTATTTATCTGAGGTGCTTTACATCAGATTAAGAGGACTTCTTCTAAGAAAGGATTGATGTGCCTCCTTTCATAAAAGACAAAAGGGTTGAAAGGCATAAGGAGAACATCAGACTATCTGAACACAAACCAAAAAATTCATACTGATGCCCGACGGAAAGGGGTCTGGCAGAGGTTGAAGGACCCACTTCCACCACTGAGACCTGAGGAGAAAGTCCTGTTTGGGAAAAATATGAGACAATATATGACAGAGATTGTGAAAAAGAGATATCTTCCTACTTCTGAAGGACACTGCTTTGGTGGCATTGTAAAGATTTATTTATGGATCACAAGTAATTCTGCTTGACATTGACATCAGTATTGACATGGCCCTGGATCACTTGTTTAAGTTGGAGAAAGGAGGAGTTGAAGAGAGACCTGATATTCTTAGAACTCTGTGACAAATAAATGGCCTATAGTCAAAACTACATCCCTGGATCAAGACCATATGGACCCACGCCCACACTAAGCATGTCACCATGATCACACTCTTCTCCATAAAAACTTAGCAGTATGTCTCCGGAAATTTCAGTGCTCAGGCTGAAAGCTACCACAACCTATGCAATTTAGGATGGCTATTACTAGTAATTTAGGATGGCTATTGCGAAAGCACTAATCATTTAAATGCAACAACAACTGTCCTACATTGATTAAGAATACTTCACAGTATTGAGAAGGACCTCAGAATTCTTCAGTGCTGCTTCTCCTTCACCATCCTTCCCCAACAGGATGATATTTATGTGAATATAAAAGTGGAAGGATAGTTAATGGACCACAATGCTGTACACACAGTTTCTTTCTTTCTTGGAATTCTTTTTCCTCAAATATGCAATATTCTTGAGAGGGATAACCTATCACTTACCATATACAAAAATCAACTCAAGATAGATTAAAAACTTAATTGTAAGACCTGAAACTATAAAAATACTAGAAGAAAACCTAGGGAAAACTCTTCTGGACATTAGTCTAGGCAAAGAATTCAATGACTAAGACCTCAAAAGCAAATGCCACGAAAACAAATATAAACAAATGGGACTTAATTAAACTGAAAAGCTTCTGGACAGCAAAATAAATAATTTTCAGAATGAATAGATAACCTATAGAATAGGCAAAGATATTTGCAAACTATGTATCTGATAGGGGTCCATGTCCAGAATTTACAAAGAATTCAAGCAACTCAACAAAACAACCCCAAATAATACCATTAAAAAGTGGGAAAAAACATGAATAGACACTTTTAAAAGAAAACATACAAATGGCCAACAAGCATATGAAAAAATGCTCAACATCACTAATCATCAGATAAATGCAAATTAAAACCACGATGGGATATCATCTTACAGCAGTCAGAATGGTTATTGTTGAAAAGACAAAGAATAACAGACGTTGGGGAGGATGAGGAGAAAAGGGAACACTTACACACTGTTGTTGGGAATGTAAATTAGCACAACCTTTATGGAAACAGTATGGAGATTTCTCAAATAACCAAAAATAGAATTACCACTCTATCCTTCAATCTCACTACTGGGTATATACCCAAATGAAGAGAAATCATTATTATGTCAAAAAGATACCTACAGTTGTCATATGTTTACCACAGCACTATTCACAATAGCAAAGATAAGGAATCAATGTAAGTGTCCATCAGTGGATGATTGGATGTGGTATATATACACAATAGAACACTATTTGGACATAAAAAATGAAATCATGTTTTTTGCAGAAACATGGAGGGAACTGGGGGCCATTATCTTAAGTAAAACCATTGAGAAACAGAAAGACAAGTACTACATAGTCTACTTATAAGTGGAGCTATATAATGTGTACACATGGATGTAGAGTGTGGAATGATAGACATCAGAGACTCAGAAGGGTTGGGGGATGAGTAGGGGGTGGATGATAAAAGATTACTTAATGGGGTACAATGTACATTATTTGGGTGATGGATATACTAAAAACTAAGACTTCACCACTACACAATATATCCATGTAATAAAATTACATTTGTGCTCCTTACACATACTCAAATAATAATAAAGATAATACATACAAACTGGTACTTAGGGAAGTGGGTTATTTAATGAGGAAGAAAAAAGTCAGGAAGGAAAGAGCATATAATGGATCACAAACTTCACTACCATTACAAGGTGTTGTGCGGCTAGCTTTGCTCAAAACCATTGCCTGTTTTCAATGTGCTACATCCATCTTTGGCATTCCCATCTTAAAATGCAGTTTTGCCTTCTCTGGCTTTATGAATTCAGAGTAAAAGTATTCCTGAAAAGCTTGAAACCAACATATTACAACACAGTGTGGATTTCACAACATGATCAATTCTGGTTTTACGCTGGTCATAATACAGGATCTTTCATCCAAGCATGACAAGGTGCTTTATACTCAGTCTATATTCTTCCCCACCTTTGGCAATTAATGGAGAAAAAGGTAGAAAGATGGCTGGCTGGCTTGAAAACAGTAGCAGAGCCAGAAATAGAACCTAGAAGTCTAACTTCTTTTTTTCACACTCTTTCTAAAATTATAGGACCATTTCATTCCTCCTCCTCCTTGTTCCATTGCTCTTCCCACTTGTGACTGTTGTTCACACCAGTGCTTCACGGAAATGACTTCCCTGGAAGTAAAAAAGAGAATTGTGAAAGCAAAGTCCTGAATTTTCAACCGCCTGTATTCTTGGAATGCCAGAGTAGGATATTCTCATCATTTAGAGAGATGTTCAGAAATCATTATAAGAGTGTTACCAGGAAGTTTATTCTCATATGTAAGTCAGATATTATCAGACTTTGTTTCTTTATGATGAAACCTGGTGTTATGACCTCTTAAATGGAAGTAAAATTATATCCTTGGAGAGTTTTATGAGGATTAAATGAGATAATTTATATAAAATACTTAGCCATCTTTAATTTTATGGATATAGATGAAGGGAAAAAGGGTGCCATGTTACAACCTTCAATTTAATACAACTCAAATAATTTTAGTTTCATAAATACTTCCTGTGTACCTTTTTGTGTGAAGAAGTGCCCTGCCCTCCTCAGAAGAGGAGATGATACATGAGTTACATCAAGTTTTCATTCTATGTGGATGATTATAGGAATCACCGTGGATGAAAACAGTATACCAACAGAGTTCATGTCATCCTTATCGGACTTTTCTTTAACATAGCAGCCCAGAGAATGTATTCTAGAACTGAAGTTGCCTTGGATCTAATGCTGCCTCTGGGTCTTTCTGACTGTGTCATCTTGGGCAAGTTTCTTAATCTCTGTGTTGCAATATCTTCGTAATACTACCTATTTCATTGAGTTGTGGTAGGGATTTAAAAAGTTCAACTCATGTAAGATTTGAAGAATTCCGCTTGGTGTGGTGATAAGTGCTCATTTACTCTTAACTCATATCCTTATTTGTTTCAGTTTGTCCAGACAGGATGTATTGCGGGCTTGGCTGGACATTCATCAGGGCCTCAGAGGAGGAAGTGCCTTGGAGGGTCACTGTGTTCTAGAATCTAGTCTTCTAGTTCAAACTCACCATCTTGTAAATGCCCTGAAACTTATAAATCTGAAAGCTAATATTTTAATATTAATTTGCCACAATAAATATTGTTTGTCTTAGTGGTTAAAAGCAGGAACTCCAGAGATGTGTTCTAACCTTGCTTTGGCTCAGATACAATTAGTTCCCTGTTCTTCAGCGAGTTACTTATCCCAGCTATACTTCTGTTTCCTCTCCTGTAAGACTATGATACTCTGATTCTACCACCGCTTAAGGAATGTGATAAGGATTACATAATATAATTAATATAAAACATTTAGTACAAGAGGCAGAGATTATTAGGGCATGACAATTTCTATGCTCTCCTTTCTGAGTGCTCAGAAAGTATTTTTCAGTTTCCCTTGCAGTTAGATGCGACCATGTGAATGAGTTCCCACCATTGGAATGTGAATACGCGTTTTGTATACATTCAAACTGGTCCAATAAATCTTCTATGTGAAATTCTTGCGCTCTTTGTTAATCCATCAATTGAAATAAGAGATCTCTGAGGACCTGGGGGACGATGGTGTCAAGGATAAGAGAGGCCTAGTTTCCTCATTGAACATATGGATTAGGGTCTCCTTGTTCGTTCCCACCCAAGACTCATGCATGACCATAAGTGAGGGAAAACACTAAACTTTTATTGAGTCAAGCCATTGAGATTTAGGGTTTTTGAAACAGCACTTTTGGCCTATCCTGAGTAATATAGGCCAGTAAGTGACTACTCAGAATGACTAACAAATGTTACTTAATAACCATGATGAGCAGCTAGACTTTGATGCTCAGGGTCACATTCCTTCCTCATATGTGGCTCCCCATGGGAAATTAAATAAGGCCTCTGTACATTTGCCAGGACATTTCTGAGTAAAGGGATCAGAGCAAAGGGAGATAGTTCTAACACAAAGCGATTGTAGCTAGGCAAGAATGATACAGAAAACTCCACTTATCCCTCAACAGTCAACTTTTTCTATTAACCGGAATACTTCTGCTTTCTGATCCAAAGTCAAGACAGGGCTGGTAAATGCTGATACACTGTTTCCCTTTAGGATGTCCTGCCCTTCATCCCGGGCATGCCCATCATTCCCGTCGTGCTTGCACATCCTTTCCTTCCAACAAGAGTCAATGCAGTTGATGAAGTGTCAGCTCTGGCCAAGTTACCAAAAATCAATTTGTTTTTCTCTGATAAGTTAGCTCACGCTGATGTACCAAGCTGATGCTGTGTGCATGCAGTTTGAGGTAGGCTAGTATCATCTGTGCTTCCTTGAGGCTGTTCCCTAACTACTTTGATTAAAATTTGAGCATTTCCTCAAACTCTAACAACTGAGTGGTCAACATTGATAGATGGCTCATATTTCAGGGATAGATTTTAGCAGTTTTATCTTCAGAGACTAACCTCATTTTGAAGTTCCTAAAGTCACCTCACTTTTGCTACACTATTGTCTTACTGTTTTGAATTCTATTTATGTTTTGCACCTTCCCAAGCATTCACTGAGGTCGCTTGACATTATTGGACATTCTGGTACATCTCAGCATTCCCAGGTGTCTGCCAGCTCCTAAGCTCATGTGAGGTTGATACTTTCAGAAGCTTGAACATCTCCATGTGGTAGCTGGCATAATTTATTGGCCCAACATAGTGGAAACAATGAATTCCTAGAGATATACCATCTGGACTGCACCATCAGGTGAGTTAGAGAGAGCTCTCTAAAAGGAGAAACAGATAAACTTATGCCCTTCCATTACTATAATTCTGTAAACTCAACAATTACATATTGAACATCTACTAGGTTCCAAGAAGTAAGAGTGTAATTATGAATTGGTCATAGTTCTGTGCTGGGTGAGCACGTTGCCTGTGGGGAGAAAACAGCCATATTATTATTACATGATTTTTTTTTTTCTTTTGAGACAGGGTCTCACTCTGTTGCCCAGGCTAGAGGGCAGTGGCATGATCGGTGCAGCCTCAACCTCCGCAGCTCAAGCACTTCTCCTGCCTTGGTCTCCCAAGTAGGTGGCACTACAAATGCACGCTACCACACCTGGCTAATTTTTGTGTTTTTGTAGAGATGGGATTTCACCATGTTGCTCAGGCTGGCCTTGAACTCCTGGGCTCAAGTGATCCACCCTCCTTGGCCTCTCAAAGTGTTGGGATTAAAGGCATGAGCCACCGCATGCAGCATGACTATTGCTTTAATGAATAACTTGTTTTTGTTTGTTTAAGGAATGTTTAAATAATACATAACTTTTGTTTTGTACCTTTTAACTGAGGCCTCATTCACAAACACTGAAGTAAACAGATTTTAGGCATAGGGTTCAATAAACTCTTACATCTATGCACACCTATGGGATTATCATGCAGCTCAAGACATAGAACATTTCCAGTGCCCCAGAAGGCTTGTTCATGACTCTTACCACCAATACACACCACCTGGAAGGACATCTCTAGCACTATGGGTTAGTTTTGTGATTTTGAATTTCATAGAAATGGACTTATACAGCATGAAGCTGATTGTGTCTAGCTTCTTTTGTGTAATACTCTCTGTGAGATTCATCCATCCTGCTCTTGGTATTTCTAGTTTGGGGATATGATGATAGAGCTGCTATGAAAATTCTCATACCTGCATTTGTTACACATAAGCAGATCTTTTGGAAGGGTGTATCTACAAGATTGGAATTGATGAGTTACAGAGACACAGTGTTAAAAGGGTATTAATTTGTGGTTCCTCTAGCAGTGTTCGCAAATTCTGGTTGTTCTTTATCTTCACCCAAACTTAACTTTGTTAGTTTAAAAATTTTAGTTATCCTTATGTAGGTGTGGTAGTATTAGGTTGGTGCAAAAGTAATTGCAGTTTTTGTC
Organism: Trachypithecus francoisi; assembly: GCF_009764315.1. NCBI lineage: Eukaryota > Metazoa > Chordata > Mammalia > Primates > Cercopithecidae > Trachypithecus > Trachypithecus francoisi. Next base: position 72,446,923 of record NW_022681472.1, on the reverse strand, counting down.
ATTACTTTGCATTTCCTTGATGACTAATACATTTATTTGTTAATTTACATTTGTATATTCTTTTATGTGAATTATCTTTTAATGTTTTTACTTTTGAAAAAAGTTTGATTATTTGTTTTCCTTTTTATTAATTTGTAGTAATTCTTTACATATTTACATATTCTGGCTAAGAGCATTTTGTAGGATATATTTATTGCACTCGCCTTACAATTTCTATAGAAATTGCAATAATGGCTTTCTTTTTTTTTTCCCTTGATATTATGTCTTCTATCTTATTTTTCCTGATCAGTGTTGTTTGGGGTTTAACAATTTGTTAATATTTTAAAAATATGTGTTTTATTGCCTTTGTTGATTTTTTAATTGTTTTTCTGTTTTTTAGCTCATTGATATCTACTTTTATTATTATTTCCTTTTTTCTACTTACTTTAGATTTAATTTTACTTCTTATCCTCTTAAAATGAAAGTTTAGAACATTAATTTTAAATCTTTTGTTCTAATATATGCACTATTTTTGCTTTATATCTCAGTTTTGACATACAGTATTCTCATTGCCATTCAGTTTAAATAATTTTTAATTTTTCTCATGACTTTTCTTTAACCCTTAGATGATGATTGCAGATTTGTTTACTTCTCCTTTTATTGCTGTCAACTTTGCTTTACATATGCATTTAAATATTGAAATGCATGTTAAGCATGTATTTTTAATAATAATGTATTCATTTGTTCAAGCATTTTTCATTCATTTGCAAAACATGAAATGAGAAGAATAAAAAACATAAAAATATGTCTATGTAATTTCATCATTTTATATAAGGCAACTTGTCCAATGCCTATCTGTTTCAAGGAACTCATAGTCTGGTAAGGAAAATATATTCATAAAAAGGAAGAAGTGTTTTTTTTGTTTGAACAAAAGTGTTTTGGCGATTAGATTGGGTCACTCATATGTCAAAAATATCCCATAGATTTCCACTGAAATTAAGAAAAAAGCCTTTTATGTGTTCTGCCACTATCTCTCTGTCTTCATATTTTATGGCTACTTTCTCACTTTTCTTTTTCCAGAACACACAAAAGCTTGTTGCTCAGAGTTTTTGTCCTAATAGTTCTTTCAGTTTATAACCCTTGTCTCAAGTTCATGGCATGGCTGATTTTTCACCTCTCCAATTCTCAGCTAAAATATCACCTCTAAGGAAAGGCCATGCCTGGGCCACTCTACCTTAATTAATCACCATCCACCCCACAGGCTACTTTCACATCATCACGATTGGAAAGCACTGTGTTTATTCATTTGCTTTGTGTTCCTTCTACTAGGAAGTAATCTTCATAACAATAGATATCTTGTTTTTCTTCATCTCTGTGTCCTAATTACCTCACAGATAGGGGATACTCAAGAAATAATTATTAAATACATGAGGGATTTGGGTATGATTTGAGTCCCCATCCCTTTTCCTATACTCCACTGTCATCCCTTGCTGTTCCTTCCTTCCAAGGCCTTGATGTTAGTTGGTACCAGGATTTGGGGGAAAATTGCTCTGTATACATTGTGTGAAGCAATTGAGGAATTACATTGCTTATAAGAGGAGTGGGGAGAGGGGTAAGGGTAGGAGCAAACAAGATGGTAGAAAGCGGAGTGCTACACTACTTGACTCCGTTTGCTGCCCTCCCTCCCAAATTACAAGGCTCATGAAAAACTGACATTGATGTATAGTAGAAATTAAAGGTGTTAAATTTTATTCCCAAGTGGCGTAGTGATAGACAAAAGCAATAATAGAGGAAACTGGAGCTTGAGAGATAGAACAGAGGAGGAGATGTAAAACCCTTGAGAATTAGCAGAAATATTGAGGGAGCAGTTCCTGAAGCCATGAAAAGAGAAAGTTCAAGACAATGTTGCTTAGCTCTCATGGGGTAGGCAGACAAAGTTTTTGATACATACAGAATTCTGCCACATAGGCAATAATAGAGACAATGTGGAGGGAATGACTAAGACTGTCCACTGAACAAAGGAAGGGGGCTTTCTTGTAAAGTCTTTGTATATTGTACATGAGAATTAAAATATATCTTGCACAATCATTCAGTGTTTTCCAGGTAGATAAAGTGGTTGGGCTAAAGCACATTTCAGAAGAGAAAGCAATATGTGTAAAAGTATAGTGGCATGAATTTGCCTTCATTAAAATAAATTCATTAAACCAAACTTTAATGGTGCCCACTAAATCCCAGACTCTGTACCAATTAGGCAATTGAATGGGGCTTATATTGGAATGGGATTAGAGTTGACAGTATAGGCTTGAGTCAGATAGACTTGAGTTCAGATCCCAGCTCCACTACTTCTGAGTTGTGCAAACTTGGACAAGTTATTCAATCTCTTTGTGCCTTGGTTTCCTTATCAATCAATGATTTGTTTTTAAGGAAGGATTCATAAGCAAACATATCTTTTTTTTTTTTTTTCTGAGACAGAGTCTCGCTCTGTTGTCCAGGCTGGAGTGCAGTGATGCGATCCTGACTCACTGCAACTGACAGACAGGACTAGCTGGATTTCCTAGGCTGACTAAGAATCCCTAAGCCTAGCTGGGAAGGTGACCGCATCCGCCTTTAAACACAGGGCTTGCAACTTAGCCTACACCTGACCAATCAGAGAGCTCACTAAAATGCTAATTAGTTAAAAACAGGAGGTAAAGAAATAGCCAATCATCTATTGCCTGAGAGCACAGCGGGAGGGACAAGGATCAGGATATAAACCCAGGCATTCAAGCCTGCAGGCAACCCCCTTTGGGTCCCCTCCCCTTATATGGGAGCTCTGTCTTCACTCTATTTCACTCTATTAAATCTTATAACTGCACTCCTCTGGTCCGTGTTGTGTTAGGGCTGGAGTTGAGCTTTCGCTCACCATCCACCACTGCTGTTTGCGGCCATCGCAGACCTGCCGCTGACTTCCATCCCTCCGGATCCAGCAGGGTGTCTGCTGTGCTCCTGATCCAGCGAGGTGTCCATTGCCACTGCCCATCGGGCTAAAGGCTTGCCATTGTTCGTGCACAGCTAAGTGCCTGGGCTCGTCCTAATCGAGCTGAACACTAGTCACTGGGTTCCATGGTTCTCTTCTGTGACCCACTGCTTCTAATAGAGATGTAACACTCACCCCATAGCCCAAGATTCCATTCCTTGGAATCTGTGAGGCCAAGAACCCCAGGTCAGAGAACACGAGGCTTGCCACCATCTTGGAAGTGGCCCGCCACCATGTTGGGAGCTCTGGGAGCAAGGAACCCCCCCCACCCCCCCGTAACACAACCTCCGCCTCCCAGGAGTTCAAGCAATTCTCCTGTCTCAGTCTCCTGAGTAGCTGGGACTACACCGAGCTACATTTTTTGTATTTTTAGTAGAGATGGTTTTGCCATGTTGGCCAGGCTGGTCTTGAACCCTTGATCTCAGGTGATCCACTTGCCTTGGCCTAACAAAGTGCTGGGATTACAGGTATGAGCCACCACGCCCAGCCTGCAAACATATGTTGAACCCTTTGCCCAGTGCCCTGCATGAGATAGATGGCAGCTACTTCTTCCATGTTGTTAATTTGGTGTGAATATATGTTACATGTATGTGTATGTAAGGTAATAATCTTCTTGTAACCACTGACAGGCCTTTTTGTGAATCATGATAGAAAAAGCAAGAACTTTGTCCAGGCTTCTCCCCAGGGAGCAGGGGTGGGTTGTGATTCTTGATTTCATTCCTTTGGTTATGAAGAGTTTTCACACAGAGGTAGCACAAATTTGTCTCTCTCCTAGCAGGGGTGGGGAGAGTTGCTGGGTGGGTGTAACTGCATCGCAGCCTTTCTGGGTAAACTGGCCACTCCCTACTGATTTGTTATCGTGCTAAATGTGTCTCCTCCCTTCCTTTCTGGAGCTTTTGCAGCTGTTCCTGGAAGGAGACCCAGTTGAAAGGGGGTTGTTATGGACCAGGAACAGCTGGGATCTTTAATGATCTGTCAGCAGCTTACAGCAAAGTTCCAACACCCTGAGGTAATGATGGCGGTGGGGGATGTCTCAGAGGAAGAGCTGATTATGCAATAAGTTGAAAGTCCCTTCGAAATCTGGTGACACAGCTATTGAGAGGCCAGCAGGATGGAGAAGGATGTGGGGAAGGCTGATGAGAGAAGAAGTTCCTCTCTAGGGATGATTTAAGGGTAAACAAATGAGATCCAAGGGGAGTTCCAATATAGGAAATGGGAGAGAAATTCTAGGGCCTAGGAAATTACAGACTCATAATTAGCTGGTCAAAGCAATCAATAGTCATGTCAATTGTCATTTGCTTGCAAATTGCACACCTGGGGTCCCTTCGGAAAAACTTGGCTGCAAAACTTAAGTTGCTGCTTCTGAAGATAATGAACAATACTCTGTCCTGTTGCTCATTACAGTATCAGTCCCCAAATCCTTGGTCTCTGCATTCCAACACAAAGTAAAAAGGATTCAGCAGGTTAGTATTGAAGACGTTGGAAGCAGTGGCATTTCCAGTGACCCCATTTGTTCAGTTTTCGTTAAGACTTTCATGAGATAAGAAGGGGTTAGTTATTTTTGGATTTTTTGCCCATAATTAGAGATTACTATCTTCTGTTTTTCAGGGTTTTGATTTTGGTTGCAAGTAACAGAAACCCAACTCAATTAATAAATGGGAAAGTGTGTCAGTGGAAATGTAAGAAGAGATTTCATTTATTGGCCAATTCAAAAGATGACAAGCTTTGGGCGTGGCTCAGTCCAGTGGCTCATGATGTCTTCAGGGCTCAGTGTTTCTCTATTGTCATCTCTTAGTTCTATACTTTTTCTGTATTGGTTCATTGTGAGCTTTCCTTTAGAGGGTGGCAGAGAAAGCCACTAGTTGCTCCAAGCCATTATTCTACGAGCTCCACAGTCCAATGGAAAGAGAAAACTGCTTTCCCAAAGGGTATAAGAAGATGGAAGGCATGTTATCAGCTGAATTGCATCAGATGCCCATCTTGGAATCAATCACGGTGCCTCTTATTAGCAAAGCCTGAGTCACAGGTGAGTCTATACTTGGATGGGGTAGTAAGGAAATCCCATGTTGATTACAGGGATGGAAACCGGGGGTGTGGTGGTTTCATAATGGCTTGTTAGAGTTCAATAATCAGAACACCAAATAATCCACGCTAAGAGGTAAAAATTACAGATATTCTACTTTATGCCTCAAACTAGATTTCAAATCTGTGCTGCTCTTCCGATCGTGAATCCGCAGAACAGAGGATAGAAAGTTCAGGTCAATTCAAATTTGACAAACACTTTCCAAGCACTTACTATGTGCCAAGATCTGTGGGAGGCCCTGGGAAACCAAAGATGAATGAAACACAAACTCTGATGTCAGACACCTCACAGTCTGGTGTTTAAGACAGTAATAGTCTGGGTTAGATTCTGGTGATGAGATGGATTGTCTCATTAAAAAACAGGGAAGGGATTATTTAACTCTGATAGGTGGCTGAGTGCTGAGAAGACCCTCAGAGGGTGTAACCTTTGAGACTTAAGGAGGATTAAGTTTAAGGGGGATTTTGTTGGAGGATAAGCATCAGGGAAAGCATTCCAAGAAGAGAGACTGGCACATGCAAAGGTATGGTGTTGTGACCTCTGATTAAATATGGATGAGACAGGACAGGGAAAAAAACACTTGTTAGATTGTGGCAAATGCCCATGTGCAGTGATTAAGTGACTGAAGTTGGGCAGAGGTGATGTGCAGGCAGATTCTAAGCTGACTCCAGTGATCCATGCCTTGTACAATCTTCTTCCCTGTGAGTGTGGGCGGAACCTGTGGGTATCATGACCTATTACTCGGTGAGTAGGTGATGTTATATGGTGAGACTGACTATAAGAAAGGGAGACTATCTGTGTGGTCCTGGCCTAATGACATGGATCCTTTAAGAGCAGAGCTTTCTCCAGCTGGTAGCAAAAGGGGAAGTATGAGACTTAAAGATGGAGGTGGCCCCATGGAAAAGACCTAAGGGTAGCCTGTGGGAACTGAGAGAAAACCCCAGATGATAGCCAGCAAAAAAACAGGGACCTTAATCTTACAAGCACAAGGAACTGGACTCTGTCTGCAACCAGAATGAGCTGCGAGGGAGATTCTTCTTCAGAAGCTTCAGATAAGAACTCCACCTGGCTGACCTTTGATTTTTGGTTTTGTGAGATATTTAGCAGATAACCCAGGTGAGTTTTCACAGTGTGAGTTAATGAGTTGGTATTGTTTTAGTTTGCAAATTTCGTGGTCATGTGTTATTCATCAGTAGAAAATGAATACAGATGAGAACAATGAAGACATCATCATTAGATGATTCCTATTAGAGTCCAAGACCCTCGAAGAGGTGTAAGCTCTTCTGGGTTGGGTGTGTCTGTATATTATCTACCAATGTATAGTCAGCACCTTTCACTCTGCCTGGTACATAGAAGACAGAAAATAGTGTTGGTTGAATGAATGGATGTGTGAATGATCAATTTTCACCACTAGCACAGGAAGGCTTCACTTTGCACATCCTCCAGATGCCAGTGAAGGTATGGCCTCCCTTTCTTAGAGTTGACAGTAAGACCCTGCCTACAAAGCTGAATCCCCAAGACAACTCAGTTCACCAGGAACGCAGCGGCAAATGGTTTATTCCTCAGACAACAAACTATTTTGGAATACCAATCCCACACACAGAGTTACGCTAGGCTTTCTACAGGTAGAACTCAGAGGCAAACAAAACAAAAGTCTGCTTCGTATTCTTAAGGTTGCAGACTTATTGGGAGTCAAAATCATCCAACAGGATATAATTAGAGACTGTATTATGGAACAAAAAGTTAAGGAATTTGTAATGAGAGGACATAAGTTTGAGACCTGACTCTGCCACTTACTAGCCATGTGACCTTAAACTATTACATAATACTCTTTGAATCTCAGTTTTCTCAGCTCTTAGAGCACAGTAATTCTATTTATCTCTCCATGCTGTTGGGAAAGTTATCCACAATAATGCTTGAAAAAGGTTATTTGCAAACTGTAAAGTTGTTAGTCCACATTATTAATAAATGAGATTATGGGAGTGTTAAATATATCCTAGGAAGTGCTAGAGGGAAAAGCAGAAGACACTGACCTCACGAATGCTCAGGCAGGCCAAAGTGCTTTAGGACGTCTTCCACAAGGTCTGGCTTGGGTTGAGATTTCAGAGAAGCTCTGGTGTGGCTTGGTAGGAGGAGGCAAGGGTCTGGAAAGGGGTAGGTGGCTCTAGGGCTCTATTATATCTAGAATTTATGTTTGAACCTCTAGGTGTACAATCTTGAGAAGCTTTTCTTCTATTGGGAGAAAAACTACATTCAACAGGTGCTGGCAAATTTGGCAAACAGAGACTTTTAGATACTTGTATTGTTCAAGGAACCCATCTTTTCAGTGGCTAGAGGAATCCAGTGCCTTCTGAAGATTTTGGAGAATAACTCTGATCTCAACTAGAAAAAACAAATGGCTTGATTAGAGTAACTACCAAGTGCTTTCTTGACAGGCTGATGGAGTCAATTAATAAGGTCAACATGAATTTCTTTCCTGTCAGAAAGGAATGCCTAGAAGCAGAATCCTCTTGTGTGGCATCACCAGGGACTTGCTCCAGTTACCTTAGACCCTAGGTTTGAATTAGTCGGAAGGTAAAGCAACTTCCCCAATCCTGGGATGCCCACTCCTTTCTGCCTACTAAACTATCAATTATATTTTGGCAGTGAAGGAAGGGGTGGAGCCAAGGGGAGACACTGAAGAAACACACTGAGGTGACTGCAGGACGATAACGGTGGCAAGAAGACGGCAAGAAGAAATCTATTTAATTAATTCATTTATGTATTTATTTTGAAATGGAGTCTCTTTCTGTTGTCCCAGCTGGAGTGCAGTGGCACAATCTCGGCTCACTGCAACCTCCACCTCCTGGGTTCAAGTGATTCTCCTGCCTCAGCCTCCTGAGTAGCTGGGATTACAGGTGCCTGCCACCACGCCTGGCTAAATTTTTGTATTTTAGTAGAGATGGGGTTTCACCATGTTGCCCAGGGTGGTCTCGAACTCCTGAGCTCAGGCAATCTCTCTGCCTCAGCCTTCCAAAGTGCTAGGATTACAGGCATGAGCCGCTGCGCCAGGCCAAGAAGAAATCTAGAATCGTGTGGGTCCCAGGCAAAACCTTTGAGCTGACTGAGTCTAGAAGGAGGTATCAGCTACAGAACAGTGATGGGCATATGTTGGTTTGTCCCTCTTCTGGAACATAACCCTTCTCCATTCTGGAGCCTGTGTGGGGCTAACCCAGCTGGCCCTCTCCTCTAGTCTCACAGGTGAACATGTGACCTAGATGTGTCTAGTAAAATACTCCAAATTCTTGGCCATAGTGATTCAAGATAGACACATGTCCAGACTGGGTCAAGCAATCAAAATACTCCCTGATACATGTTTTATACAAATATTAGGGAACATGTATTTTTTTGGGGGCTGCTGAGTTTGCTATGCTAAGTCTTGGGCTACTGGAAGCTATCACAGAGAGGAACTATAGAGAGACATGTCTAAGATATGGAGACAGAAAGAAAGAGAACCCTGTTGACTTTTTTTGAATGTCCATATCAAGTAATACCCGAAGGTACTCATTTGACTTTCCTGTTGTATGAAACTAAAATTACTTTTTGCCTAAATCAGTTTGTCAAGCCTCTATTGCCTACAAATGAAAGTGTTTTAGGAAACGTAAGTTCTAAATCCAAAGCTCAAAAAGCTTCGTGAATCCTAAATATCTGAGACGGGTCTCATTTAATTTAGAAAGTTTATTTTGCCAAGACTGAGGATGCACAACCATGACACAGCCTCAAGAGGTACTGATGACATGTGCCCAAGGCAGTCAGAGCACAGCTTGGTTTTATACATTTTAGGGAGACAGGAGACATCAATCAACATATGTAAGATGAACATTGGTTCATTCTGGAAAAGGCGGGACAACTTGAAGCAAAGGCGGGACGTCGTAGGTAGATAAGATACAAATGGTTGTGTTCCTTTGAGTTTCTGATTTGCCTCTTCAAAGGAGAAAATCAGATACACATTTATCTCAGTGAGCACAGAGGTGACTGAGTAGAATGGGAGGCAGGTTAGTCCTGAGCAGTTCCCAGCTTGACTTTTCCCTTTAGCTTAGTGATTTGGGGGAACCAAGATTTATTTTCCTTTCACAGTTTTTTTCCTTGGCAACACCCACATTAAGTAATTAGTTTATAGAGACATGTAGGCATTAAGGAAAAGACATTATTCTAGATGTTGGGGGCCTAAGATTTATCTATCCATCAATCTATACGCATTGACTGAGGTACGTGCATGAATCAGATACTGTGGACACAGAGATCATTGTGACAATGTTTTTTTTTTTCTTTTTTTCTTTTTTTTTTTTTTTGCCTTTGAAGACATCACAATTTAGGAAGATGTAGAAACCAGTCTCTAAAGTCCACATTACTGCGAGAGTACAGAGTATGACGCTTCATGGTTAGAAATGACTTCCAAAATCAGATAAAGATACAAACATCTGATAGAAATGTCAAAACATGGATCTTGTTCTTAATGATTTTGTTACTATAAAGAGGAAGGGCATAGGGATGAAAACCCATGGGCTAGAAAACAGAATAAGGTTGGAACCAAACGACAGATGGTATAGTCAGCTGCTGTGGAACTCAGACAAGGGAGAGATCCCAGAGAGCTATCATTCAGCAGGGAAAGCTTCATTGACAAGATTGGCTGTGGAAGGGGCTTTCAAGGCTAGATTGGATTCTGGTTGGTTGCCCAGGTGGGGACTTTAAATCTCTGGGTAGGCGGGCCAGTAAGAGGGTGAGCAGTCAGGACCGACCAAGCAGATTAGCCTTGCCTGGTCGCTGGGATCCCTATGGGGGAGGCTTAAAAACTGCCTAAGGTAAGGATTTGTCATTAACAATGCCTGGATATTCGAAGATCTCCTAATGCCTCTGTATTAGATCAGATTTAGTTTCATCTGAAACAGCGAAGACTCAAGTATCTGTAGTTTAAGCAAGAGAAACATTTCTTTCTCTCTCAGAGAGCTGAACTTAAGCATTCAGGGGCTCACATGATTTCTCCATGGTTCAGGCAGTTAGGTTACTTCTATTATCTGAATGTTGGTATACCCCCAAAATTTATATGTTGGAACCCAGCACCCCAGGTGATAGTATTAAGTGGTCAGGACTTTGGGAAATGATGAAGTCGTGAGGGCTCTATCCTCATGAATAGGATTAGTGCTTTTATCAAAGAGACTGGAATGAGCTTCCCTTACCTCTTTCACCACATGAGGACACAGGATGAAGATGTCACCCATGAGGCAAATAGAAAGCCTTCACGAGACACTGGACCTATTTGCACCTTGGTATTGGACTTCCCTGCCTCCAGAACCATGAGAAATACGCTTTTGTTGTTTATGAATGACCTAGTCTGGGGTAATAGCAGCAATAATATTGAGTATTACTAATACTCAGTAATAGACTGAGACATTCCTGCTCCAATTCCTGTCAAATGCCTGAGACATTGGCTATAGCAGCAGGAAGGACTAAGCTACTATTATCTTGCTGTCTGCTTTCCAGAGGTCAGTGCCCTTGTCCACATTGTCAAAGATGATTAACCACTATGTCTGCGTTTCAGATACAGGAAGTGGGAAAGAGAAAGACACACGTTCCTCCCCTATAAAGGCAGGACTTAGATGTGCATTCATCACTACTGTTCATAATCCATCAGCTGGAACTCAGTCACATGGCCACAGCTAACGGCAAGAGGGTCTAGGGAATGTAGTTTTATTCTGAGCATCCTTGTATTAAATCCCAGGGACTTCTAGACTGGAGAAAAAGAGAGGCATACATTTCAGGACACAACCAGTCTCAGTTACAACCTTTTCTTCCAGGGAGCTGTTGAAGGGTTAAAGACTAAGAAACACATGCCCCAAGACTTTTAAGAATGGCTAATCCACTTCTTTCTTCCAGCTTCACACATTAGCTACATAATGAAATTAGGGGAAATGTAAGAAAAATAGAGATAATTTTCCTGAGCACTGTTTCAAGAACTTTCCACAGCAATTTAATCTTCACAACATCATGATGAAGTAGCTATTATTATTGTCATTTTAAGGATAATGAACCGAGATTCAGAAACAGGAGATAAAGGTGAGGAACTAGCATTCCTTGACCCACTGGAAAAGCCAGGCACTTTATATTCATTAAATATGCCAAGCATTTTATGTTTAATAACTCATTAAATCCTCATGATTCAATCAGATGAATACTATTTCCTTCTATATATGGGGACACCAAAACTGGGAAGATAAACCTAGAATTTGGATCTGGGTCTAATTCCAAAAGTCAAAATATTTTCATTGTACAGGTGTGTTACTTCTCGCCACTGTCAGCTACAAAGGTTTTTGGTATGGGTTGATTATTTTATTTACTCATGAGTTAATTAATTAATTAATTTTAACAAATAATTTTTAAGCATCCAGGAAGTGTCAGGTACAACTTTCTGACCTCTTAGAGCTCACTTTCTAGGTGGGGAAATATTGATTTATTGAAAAACACTTATTGTATGCTTCTTATGACCAAGACCTGGTATTACAAAGACAAAAAAGTATAATGATTGGCATATAGTAGAAATCCATAAGTATTGAGTTAATTAAAAACATAGCTCTTAGGAACACCACAGTCTGTTAGTGGTGGGATGTAGAACAATGTGAATTTGGGAGAGGATGGTTTGAATAGTGTGCTATATTGGCTACAGCCGCCAATCCAAAGACTGCCTTTGGAAGAGCTGAATATGAAGGAACTGTTCTTCCCTGAGCTCCCTGTGAGTAGGATCTGCTTTGTAAACCAAAGACATGCAGCAGAAAGGGAGGAAGCAGCACCTGAACCTGGAGCCAGTGACTAGAAGATGAGCTCAGTCCTTGGCCAAGCCTGCTGCAGGTGTTGCCTTTTTCTGCTAAAAAACGTGGTCATGATTTCAGGGTGATGAAGGGCAACTTGAGAAACAGACAAAAAGGCAAGAACTCCTCAAATACATCTGTGTTAAATAATTTTTGGATTTCGTAATGAACTCAAGGTGTTTCTGAATCAGATGAACTCAGCATGGGGGAAAATGTTGATGAACACTTTCTATTACCCTTTTAGTTTCTCCCCCACCTCCTGTCTCCCTCCAGGGTACTTTTGATCACACATGTAAGACTTATCTATGCTGGAGCCAAGGGTGATGATGGCTTTTTGATGGAGATTTCTTAAAGGAAGATATGAATTTTAATGTCTGGATAGGTGCCCAGATGGAAAAAGATCTGAAAGGAGAGGTTGCTGAAATAGAATGTTTCTAGACTGAAAAATGACCTGGAAGGGTACATGGGAATCTCACCATTCCAGGTATCCCCATGGGACTGCTGGGTTTTTTTGTGTGGAATGATTACCGTCTCCATTCGTATTTTATGGCTGGGCTGTTGATAGTTGTCAAGAGAATCTCTGATTCAGAGAGAGGGAAAATAGAAGGTAATAGCAATTCTTTGTTGAACTGGAGCTATCTATTAACCTGCCCTCTAATGGGATTGTATATTGGATTGGGGAATAGCAAAATATTAAGTGTAAGTACTTTTAGTCAGAGTGTGGGTACACACCCCCATAGTGGCATCATTTATGGAACATCTTTAGGAGGAGAGAAAAAGATTAAAACCAAGACAAGCAAAGTAATCAATTCCAATATTTACATCCAAAATCAATGTTACTATTTACTTCATTACCTTAGCTGCACACTGATTCCAGTGGAGCTACCACTTAAGAAACATTTTTGGACTTTCTTTCTCATTTGTTTTGCAAAATGCCTTTACAGTCATGGTCTATGTCCTTCAACAAAGTACTTCTCATTGCTTTTCAGTTGTTCTTTGTTTTAGAAATACAAAAAGTGGTAAAAGAATTAGGAAAAAAATAGTTGATATCTCAACATGGAAAAAATTGCATTCTTTTAAATTGTAGAATAGTTTTTGGAGAAAATTCAGGAAATAATAATTAACACAAAGAAGAAAATAAGAATTTTCCTATAACCCCACCACACAAAGAAAAACACTGGTAACATCTTCAAGGCTTTATAATGCACACATATGTGGCAGGTTTGTTGACTTGTTTTCACTGCTTAAGTGAGAGAGAACAAAACGATAATTAATTTCCCTACTTCTCTCATTTCACCCTTTCCTTTTCTATTCTCTTCTCTCAACGCATGCACATACCTCTGGGAAAAAAAAAAATTAAAAAGTCACTCATGCCTTTGAATTCTAAGGTTTAAGCTCATCTGTGGGTGGGTTTGTGTGTGCCTCTGAGTGTAAGTGGGCAAATGTATGTGGATTGGATTTAAAGGATGGAGACTGACAATTTATTTGGGTCTTGGGGTCATCAAAGAAAAAATCAGGCAAGGCCTTAGTTTGGAAGATTAGGTTAGTCATAGAATTAAGGCAGAATTGTCCTACAAGAAGAGGAGAGAGATTAAACTGGAGTTTAAATATAAAAGGTAAAGTGGCCCGGGCACGGTGGCTCATGCCTGTAATCCTAGCACTTTGGGAGGCCGAGGTGGGATCACCTGAGGTCAGGAGTTTGAGACCAGCCTGGCCAACATGGAGAAACCCCATCTCTACTAAAAATACAAAAATTAGCTGGGCATGGTGGCTCATGCCTGTAATCCCAGCTACTCTGGAGGCTGAGGCGGGAGAATCGCTTGAACCCGGGAGGCAGAGGTTGCAGTGAGTCCTGATTGTGCCATTGCACTCCAGCCTGGGCAACAGAAGAAGACTCTGTCTCAAAAATAAAATAAAATAAAGTGGTCCTAGAAAAGAGGTGAAGTATCCAGGGGAGATTGAGAAGAGAAAATGATGGCGGGTCTTCTAAGACCTGCATCCCCTCCCCACATGCCAATAGTGGCAAAACCTCTGATGGTGCATCTCTAAGGACAGAACACCAACCCCACTACTTTGAATACAATGGCAGAAGCTTCCTGTAGTCAAGCCTGTGACAAGTCCAGTACTGTGAAAGGCATTTCTCTTTCCACCTTCCTTCCAGAACTGTAGCCCTTGTCAATACCAGGTATATTTTGAGGCATTGTGGCAGCAGAGGCAACAACTATGGCCTGAAAACCTGCACATTTTTATTTCTTGGTACCACCAGAAGCATTGGGAGAGTCAGAAGACCTACAGTAAGATGTCTATGTGTACAGGGTGTGGTGTGGGGAGAGGGAGCCCCAACTATCTTTAATAAGGCTCTTTCAGCCACGTAGGATGTAGAATGGGGGTTCTAAGCCAGATTTCATTCGAACTGGAAAAAGAAATGTGATAGTTCTTGCACCTGCACAGAAAGAGTAAATTTATGCCTGATATAGCTGTGCTTTTACAAATGCAATAAGAATGGAATCACACTGTATAATGTACCATAATCATTCCCTGGTATTAAATATTCTCTTGCAACATAATTTAAAATAGCTACATAGTAACTCATTGTGTAGCCAAAGTATAATTTTTCTACTTCCCTATAACTAGATATTTAAGTGTTTCTCCTAGTCTCTATTATACAAATTTCTGAGATGAAACAATACAATTGCTATGTATCTTTACGCACATTACTTATTATTTCATTAAGATCATTTCCAAAATAACTCCTGGGTCAAAAGTCTTAAAGAATTCTAAAGTTCTTGAAGTCTTGACACATGTTAATAAACTGTCCCAATGAAAGGTAGAATCATCAACTTACTCTTCACCAGCAAGTTAGGAAATTACCCATTTCCTGACGCTCTCTTCAGTTCTGGGAAGTAACATATTTTCAATGCTGGCAGTTGAATTGGTGAAGAATGGTATTGCCATGTTTTAATACAATTTTTTTTTAAAAAAAGGGCAATTATTTCTGTTGCTGATATTAGTTTCAGACTTCTGACTGATTTATAGATCTGATTCTCCTCCCTAGAGCAGTGTGTGCCCTGGTAAGAACAGGCTACAAGATGTGCCGTCTGCCTTCTAGGAAGGTGGCTCCATCTGGATGCAAAAGAGAGGATGGGTTGGGGGAAGGAGTGGGCAGCCCTGTGAAATGTCCCTGGCTCGGCAGGCAGCTTTTTCTCAGCCACAATTCTGCAGTGTGGAAGAGGAGGCATGCATGCTTTTGGGGGCAGCTAGCCAGCTTGTGACAACTGTTTGGTAACTGCAGAGTTTACATGCACTTGGATGGGTTACCTCTCTTCTCTAGGTCTCATCTTCTCAAAAGTTAAGTCAGGAAAGATAATCATATCTCCCTCATTGGCTTATTGGAAGACTAAGTGAGACAGTCCATATAATGCATTGAACACATTATTGGCACTTAGTAAGATTTGAGGAAGTGTCAGCAGCTATTATTAATATGTAAGTCTTTATGTTGGGATTCTGACATTACAATTTACTTTGTTAAAATGGCCGGCATTGTTTGTACTTCATTTATCCAGGTGCATATGAATGTCTTGTTTTCCTGAACAAAACGTTAGTTTTTCAAGAAATGCACAGTGCAAAGATTAAGAAAGTTTGAAATAGAGAAAAAAAAGAAAAAAAGTCCTGACAACACAAGTTTTCCTGTATTCATCCTTGTCTTTCTTTATTTGCATGTGTTTGCATAGCTATAATGATCGTGCATATGTAATTTTATATCCTAAGTTGTGCATTTATGTTAATTTTTATATTGGTATTTGGTCTTTATATGTGCCATTTTTGGTGTCTGCTTATTACTCCCTTGAGTGAATGTCCTGAAATTTCTGTGATGATTCCTTTATTATTGGACATTTGGGGGTATTTCTAATTTTTTGTTATCATAAGTAGCATGATTGTAGACATTGTCTTTCACATGGTGTTTTTCGTAGTTTGACTTTCTCCTTAAAGTTTATGGCCAGCAATGCATTGCCAAATTGTATTTGCCAACTGACAATGCCATCAGCAAACCAAAAATACATTTTATTGCACCCAAAGTAGCAAAGCTTTCTAGCTTTTGGTTATATATATTATGCAAACTTGCAAAAAGTAACCCCATTGCCTTTTGATTTGCATTTCTTTCATTACTTGTGATGAACAGTTTTCTCTCTTACTTACTGGAGCTAGTTGTTCTCCCTCTTTTATGATTTTTCAAAACCATTATGATAGCTTCTTGAATTGAATTACCTTAAAAATGGTTTTCTGTGTACCTTAGAACACTATTACATTGTCACCAATAGTTATTTAGTGCCTACCTTGTGTACAGAACTGTCCAGGCACTTGGTGTGGGCTTGCTAATGCAGGAGAGGTGGATTCGACAATAACATGCAAAGGAGTGATAGGGAGATAGGGCTTAGCCAGTACAGCAGATGCCGCCCAAAAGAACACAATGAAACTGAACGTCTTCTCACGTATTTATTGGCATTTGATTTATTCTTCTTTGAATTGTCTAGTTGAGACACTTGTTCATTTTTTGTTTTATTTTTTGAAGATTTATGGGTGCTCTTTGTATATTTTGATAATGTTTTGAAATGTCACATGTGTCTGTGTGTGTGAGTGTGAAAGAGGGAGCAAGCTAATAATATCTATATATCTCTATATGAATTGTATTAGTTTGCTCAGGTCGCCATAAGAAAGTTCCATAGAATGGGCATTTTATTTTATTTATTTTATTTTTTAAAGATGGAGTCTCACTCTGTTGCCCAGGCTGGAGTGCAGCGGCACCATCTCGGCTCACTGCAACCTTTGCCTCCTGGGTTCAAGCGATTGTCCCTCCACAGTAGCTGGGATTACAGGTGCCTGCCACCATGCCCAGCTAATTTTTGTATTTTCAGTAGAGACGGAGTTTCACCATGTTGGTCAGACTGGTCTGGAACTCCTGACTTCAAGTGATCTGTCCACTTGACTTCCCATAGTGCTGGGATTACAGGTGTGAGCCACTGCGCCTGGTCTGAGTGTTTTAAACATCAGGCATTGATCTTCTCACAGTTCTGGAGGCTAGAAGTCCAAGATCAATGTGTCAGCAAGTTTGGTTTCTCCTGGAGTCTCTCTTGTTGTCATATAAATGGTCCCCTTCTCACTGTGACCACTGTTTTTCCCTCTGTGAACTGGCGCCTTAATGTCTCCCTCTGTGTCTAATTTCCCCTTCTTATAAGGACACCAACCACTCAAATGGGAGTAGGGCCTACACGAAGGACATTATTTTAACTTAATTACCTTTTTAAAGGCCTTATCTCCAAATATAGTCACATAACCAGGTACTGGGACTTCAACATATGAATTTGGGGAAAGACGTAATTCAACCCACGACATCAAAATAGATTTATACATATATATATGCATACATACAGATATAACTTTTTAAATGTATCTATAGTTCCACATAATTATTTACATTTTTATTTAGTTAAGACAGCTATCAGGAGTTGAGTTTCCTAGACACAGACACTGAAGCGGAGATGTCTGTTTGTTTGCTTGTTTTGTTTTGTTTTGAGACAGGGACTCACTCTGTCACGCAGGCTGGAGTGCAGTGGCACAATCGTGGCTCACTGCAGCCTTGACTTTCCAGGCTCAGGTGATTTTCCCATCTCAGCCTCCCAAATAGCAGAGACTACAGGTACACATCACCATGCCTGGCTAATTTTCTGTATTTTTGGTAAACATTACGTTTTGCCATGTTGCCCAGGCTGGTCTCAAACTCCTGGGCTCAAGTGATCTGCCTGCCAAGAGATTTTTAGTTTTTCCTGAAAACTGTATGTGAAATAAGGGAATTAGGATTCAGTTTCAAGTAAACTGTAAGTAAAGTGAGAGAATTAGGATGCAAGAGGGGAAGAAGCAAGGATGTGGGTTTGGATTAGGTCTAGCCTCAGCTTCACGAGGCTAGGGAGAAGAGCTCACAGAGACTTCCAGCTCAGGAGGCATAAGCTGCCAAAGGACAGACCTCCAGAGAGCGTTTTGTGGCGGTACCTGCAGAAACTGGCATGTGACACTCCTAAGAGAAGAAAAAGACCCTCGGTACTTGAACCAGGCATCTGCAGCATCTACAGCATCACTTTGTGCATTATTCTTGCTGAGACTTAGTTCATAGGTAGAAGAATAGTCTCCAATGTTTGATGATATTTTCTTCCAGTGTTTTTATGGTTAAAAAATCTACTTGCAATATTTTTCTATACAGTGTGAGGTAGAGATATAATATGATATTTTCCCAATGGCTAATGAGTTTTCTCAACACCAACCACTGAAACAGAGTCCTGGGGCCTAATAGGGCCAGATTAAACAGGAAATTTCTGCTTAGTGCCAAACTGGGTGTAGAAGCTGAGAACATGGGCTTTTGGCAAAAGCCTTTATTCCCAGCTTTCTGAATAGTTCTGCTTGGTCTGAGACCAAATTTTCAACACAATTCCGCTCGCTTAAGGAGCAAGTAATAGGGAGAGAAATGATGAAACTTGGCAGTAAGAAAGAGAACTTATACCCAGCACTGACATTCAGCTCTGCCAAGGAGGCCCTACCATCATTATGAGAAGGTTTGTTCTCAGGGACAGTGCGTGGTCCCTGACCCCTAAGAATCGAGACTCTAAAAAGATGGAAGTCGTTCTTGCCCCATGTGCTCAAAACTTCTTCTCTGCTTTTCAGGAGCACTAGAAATTCCTGGCTCGAGTATTTCAAATGGACTTCAAAGTCCTCTTCCTCCTGGAGATGTTTTTGCCCCAGTGGCTTTCGTGATTGTATTTTCTTCTGTAAGGTAAGCACTTCTGCCTTGGCACATAGTGCATTTTCCTTCCTGGTGAGTACTGAAAAAAACACATTCTTCCATCTTTTCTGTAATGTCCAATTCCTCTGGCAAGTGACTGCTCTTCCAATCTTGGCAAAACCCTGATGAGTCCTTAGTTGGCCTCTTACTCCTTTTATAGTAGAAAAAAGTTGTTCTATTGTCTGTCTTAACTTCTAATAAAATCTTCATTTATTCTCTAGTTCACTTTTCTTTTTTTTTTTTGAGACGGAGTCTCGCGCTGTCACCCAGGCGGGAGTGCTGTGGCCGGATCTCTCAGCTCACTGCAAGCTCCGCCTCCCGGGTTCACGCCATTCTCCTGCCTCAGCCTCCCGAGTAGCTGGGACTACAGGCGCCCGCCACCTCGCCCGGCTAGTTTTTTTGTAGTTTTTAGTAGAGACGGGGTTTCACCGTGTTAGTCAGGATGGTCTCGATCTCCTGACCTCGTGATCCGCCCGTCTCGGCCTCCCAAAGTGCTAGGATTACAGGCTTGAGCCACCGCGCCCGGCCTCTAGTTCACTTTTCTTATCATTTTGGAACACTCCCTTCACCTCCCAGTAAACTTCCCCTTCCTCTTGGGTAAAGTACCTGATGTGTATATTTTTATAATTCTAGTGGCTTTTTCTTACCTCTGATTACTTCATTTTGAATTAGCTCAGTCTGGCTGGGGGCACTCACACACATGATTGCCTTAGTGGTATAGTGACCTTGCTGGAAAGGTCTCCTAGTATTGCTGATGAACTATCTGAAAAATGCTGACTTTAGCCTGGTGTGTGACCCATGTCAGGGATGGGAATGGGATGCATCCCTGTCTTCAGATCTGTAATTTGTTTGCTCACTCGAGTCTCTCAGAAGCTAATGTAACAGGAAATATGGTCTCCCAACTATAGCAAAGAAGGAAGTAGGGTGACTTTCCATAGTACATTATAGCATATGGTCATTAAGTAGGACAATAATCAGGGAAGCCAGTGAATTTTCAAATAAATGCAGTGATTTCTTTGAACCAGCCTGCATATGACTTTGTCAAGGTCATAGTCAATGGAAAAGACATGGTCAATGATCATCAGGTCCAACTTTGGACCCTGAATGTGGTGGTGCACACACTGGGTGGCAGTCACTCCTCCTGAAGCTGCCTGTAATGCTGCTCCAATAGGTTAGGCATGCTCAAAAGATGAGACCAATAGAGCCTATTTGATCCAGCCTCTAACCGATTAAACCTCTCTTACTTCCTCATTCATTCATCTTTATATAACAGGAGAAGGCTTACCCTAGTTCCAAATTTTGAAGAAGGTAGTTAAATTTCTTTGTGTCCATCACCTCCTTTTCAGTTGGGCACTCTGCTTCTCCCCCTCCATCCTCAGAGGCTGTCATATTTGCTCTCACCTTTCCTAGATTATTCTCCTCACCATCCTACATACATGTTATTGCTTTACTCAACTCATGCTATTTCTTCAAAACATACTCCTCCATGGTTCTATTCCCACAGAGTCAGACATGAGTGACTGACTGGATGATCTGGTTCACCACTCATCTGAGGTGTGATGACACGGCAGAGTTAACTCAGCAGTGAGTTACCAATATGGGACAGAGTGCAGGCACTGGAACAAGTTAAGGGAACTGATGAAGAATATAAAAGTGGTTGCCTACTTTCAAAGTAAAATTTTCAAAAAGTTAAAAAAAGACTTTTATACAAAATATAATGAATTCATGTCAAAATGTATTCAATTTATCAATGAGGGAACCAAAATATGGTAAAGCTAATTCAAAGAAAAATAAAGGAACTACGTATTGACAGACAATAAAAAAAGAATGTTAGATGAACTTTGTCAAATTAGAGATGGACTTCTAGATAAGATACAAAGCTGCATAATATCCTATAGGGTGATATAACTGTAATCTTAGGGGCTTTCTTTATTACTGGACATAAATCATTTGCATGTGTACTGGATACGAATGTACAGGTTAACTTTGAACAGTGTCTGAGTTCTAATCAACAGAAAGGAAAAGGTCAAACAGAGGTATATTCCTCTAGGTAGTTCAATAATCTTTGTGTGGGCCTGGAAAACGATGTGACAGTATGACAAAAAAAAAGACAAGCAGTCCTCTTTCTTCTTTCCAAGTTTTGAACTCTCTCACTCCCTCTCTCTCTCTCTTTCTCTCTCTCTCTCTCTCCCTCTCTCCCTCCCTTCCCTCCCTCCCTCCGTAACAACTTCTAAAGCAGTGACTCTGCACTGGCACTGGTACCTAGATACTGCCCCCAGAGATTCTGCTTCAAGTGGTTTGAGTATAACCTGACATCAGAATTTTTCAAATCCAGTCCTGATAATGACCTTTCTCTTCTCTTAGGGGAGACTTTCTGTAAAATGACAGAGAGGTTTGTTTTACTCCATGCAGAGAGAATCCTGTGGTATCTTTCTGGATTCCTCAGTTTTCATATATGCAGATTTTCCCTGATCTCATGCTTCTTCATGATAAAGGCAGGACAGTGAAACATCTCCTTACCTGGCTGGCTAAAGTAGCAGGACTCCAAACCAGTGTAGAATCTGCAGTCCCTCCCTGCCAGTAATCTTGTAGCCTATTAGGATGGGATAGCCAGTTTGAGAAGGGTGCATGGAGGCACAAGCCTCCATAACCAGGGGCTATCTGGTACATGCAGGGAGGAGCATTTCAAGCGCCAGCCTTCCTAGGTGTACCACCGGTGCAGAGAACTCAGCCATGACACCGTTTACTTCCTTTAGCAAGAGCCACTGGTTACTCTCTTCTTGGAAAACGTTTAAAATGTTGAGACTGCCTTGACGTGTTCATCCTGTCATTTCTCAGCTAAGGATGTTATTTTCACTTCCCCACTGTATTTCCCCTCCTTTCCATTCTATTCCTCAATCCCATATTAGATGTCAGGCTCAGTTTTCTTCAAGGTCTTTATCCTCTGGCCTAACTTCTAGTGCTTGTAGTGACTTTTCAGATGGAATGAGAGGAAAGCTTAAGAAAAGGGAAAGTGAGGCTGCAGAAATGCAGGGCATGCATCCAAGAGAGGACCCTTGGGAAGGTAGCCTCTGCTTCCTCTGTTTGTCCCACATACCCTAGAACTGTTTCCCCCAAAGCCTGCACTTTGGAGGTGGAAGCGTCTATAGACTCCCCTTCAATAGAGCAGCCCTGCACTTGATTTTATACCTTGGGCCCTATGGAAGGTTTTATTTGCAAAAAAACAACTCACTTGCCAAAAAGGTTAGAAAGTCCTGAAGGTACCCCAAAATGGTGGCTCTTTTTTCTGCATTTTAATGCCCCTGCCAAATGTTCTTTCTCTGAAGTGTTTTCTTAGTCTGTTGGGCTGTGATAAGTTCCCTCTCACAATCAGCTGTTTTCAAGGCTGAACAGTGGACTTGCTTTTGGAAATATTGAGTCAGAAAAGAGGAAGGGTCCAGGCACTGAAATAACTGGTCTGTCTTCCCAGGATCCAGAGATCCAGTGTTTGACCAAGTCCTTCTCAGAGAGCAGGGCCTGGGAGCAGCACGGCTACACAGGAGTGCCTCCGTCTGGCAAGGGGAGAATGAAGAAAGTACAGAGCCTCATTACTGAGACAGCTTGTCAGACCCCATGTTGGTTTCCAAAAAGAAGTCTTAGCTGGGCTGGGACCCTGCCTAACCTCCCTGGTCCAGGGTCATGCTCACCACCTTTGCAGCCACCTGTTAACACTGAACTTCTCTCTTCAGAAGTAAGAGTTCATTTGCTTCACTGGCATGTGTTTTGAGCATCCTCTATTATAGACTGTTAGGAACCTATATTTTTTAGAGCTGGAGGTCTCAGTGTGTCACCCAGGCTGGAGTGCAGTGACACGTTCATAGCTCACTGCAGCTTCAAGCTCCTGGACTCAAGTAATCCTCCCTTGATCCAACCTCAGCCTCCCAAGTAGCTGAAACTACAGGAGTGGACCACGATACTCGACTAAAGTGATCCTCCCACCACAACCTTCTAAGTAGCTGAAATGACAGATGTGTACCACCATGCCCAACTAAACTGTGAAGCACATTCTAGCCCTTTTACTGGCCTCCCAGAAATCTTAACTCTCCTCACTGCCCCCCACGCTCCAACTACACAGCACCACCCACTCATGGAGCAGCTTCTGAGGTCTTAACAAAATTCACGGGCACTTTAAAAAACAAATTAAGAGACAGGGTCTTGCTCTGTTGCCCAGGCTGGAGTGCACTGGAATGATCTTAGCTCATTGCAACTTAGCATTCCTGGGCTCCAACAATCTCCCTGTCTCAGCCTCCTGAGTAACTAGGACTGCTAGCACACACCACCACACTGGGCTAATAATTTTTTTTTTCTTTTATAGAGATGGGGTCTTGCTACATTGCCCAGGTTGGTCTCAAATTCCTGGAAGAACACTTTTACAATAACACCTATGACCAGAGAAGCAGGAGATAAAGAACTGAACATTATGTAGCCTCAGCATTTGTGCCACACGGTTCTAAGTGCTCTCGGGACAACCCTCTTCAGTAGACACTATTGTCCTCATCTAACAGATAGTGAAACTGAGGCTCAGAGAGGTTAAGTAAATTGCTCAATATTGCAAGGTCAATAAATTACAGAGCAGGAATCAAACCCAGGCAGGCTGGCTCCAGAAGCACTATGTCACACCACCCGTAATGAATATTCACAATAGAAGGGCTAAAATACAAGTCTAGGAAAACATGTGTTTGGGTGTGTTTCTGACACTTAAGAGAAAGCATTGAAAACAATGGGAAAGGTTCAGGTTAACAGTAATTCTCAAATTAACAGGGATATTACCTGTTGTACAAAGACCATAATAAGGACTACAGTAAGTACTGAACTAAATTGCCATTGTGAAATTTTTTACCAAACACAAATGTGGCAGATTATTACAGCTTCCCTTTGGGCATTAGGCCAACCTAAAGGAAATGTTAAACATTAAAAGAGACCCCTGTCTCAGCCACAGGAAAATGGCTATGCATCTCTTAAGAAGGTGATAAATACCCAGTATGTGTTATTGTCATTTCTATGTCCAATTTTGCTCAGAAGGCAGCAGTCTTTGCCAAAATTTTCCGAGACATGCATGCAATCATAGAATTATTTCCTATAAGTACTGCACATCTTTAATATTATGCTGGTTGTATGGGCCTTCCTCTCCAGGTTGTGGTATTGAAATGCTTTCTGGAACGAAAACTTTTGCCACCTGTAGCTTTGGCTGTCTCAAGCCTCCTCTGGATACAAGTTTTCAGTATGATTTCCGTGGTGGGGTCCAGGACGGACATACATGCTGGGTGTCCAGGTCACCCATGATTGATGGCCATAGCTGCCTGGCTAATTGGTGTATAGGTCCTTTCTGCCTCCCTGCCACGCCGAGCTGTAGCTGGGATTTTGTTGAATGCCCCTCTTTTCTTGTCTCTGTGTCTTGCAGCATGTGGACCTGCAAGCTCCAGTTCAGCCAGGCTATGTACCGGCGAAGTAATTGGAGCCGGAGCCTCTGTTGGACTCACACTGCCAGCCTGACCGGGAGGTTAAAAGACACAATTGCTAATAGGCACTGAAAGCAGTGGTGTCTCCCTGGAGGCACAAAGAAGCTCACACAGAAAATCGATATGGCAGAGATTACCCTGCTTCTACCATTGTCCCTTTTCACCAAGACTAGATAATGGAAGGGATGTCCCCAGAGTACACTATTAATTTTACATGGAGAATTGGAGGTGAGACCAGAGGAGGCAATAGCTGCTTGTTCAAAGGGCCTTCTGCTGTGGACTTTTGATTTTAGGACACTGACCAGCCTGTTTTTCTAGACAGGAGATTTTCTCTTAAAAAAGAAAAACAAAGCAGAAAACAAATCTTATATGGAAATTCAGAAATTCCTATATGGAAAAACCGAGTGGAGCAAGCGCGGCAGAAGCCGTGGATCCCTTGCTCCAGGTTATGTGGCCCAGCTGAGGCATGAGTGCTTCTCTACGCACCAGTTTTCTTCTGCAGCCTCTACACAGGCTCTCGGCTGGTCTTCAAGGTAGCATGGCATTGAGGGGTTTCTTACACCCTCAACTAATGAGGTTCCAGTCACGGTGGGAAAACAGCTTCTTATCCCTCAATGGGAAATGGATACATGGATGGTCGGAGAGTTTCCAACAGATCATACCCCTGTGGTCTTCAGAGATAATCTATTCATGAATATACCCTTGGTGGCTCTTTCTTTCGTTTTCACTATCCTCACCTATGCTTCCTGAGGTCATTTTCTTTTTTTAAAACAGAATCTTGCTCTGTTGCCCAGGCTGGAGTGCAGTAGCACAATATAGACTCACTGAAACCTGGGTCTCAAGTGATTCTTCTGCCTCAGCCACCCAAGTAGCTGGGATTATGGGTACCTGCCACAACACCCACCTAATTTTTGTATTTTTAGTGGAGATGGGGTTTCACCATGTTGGCCAGGCTGGTCTCAAACTCCTAACCTCAAGTGATCCGCCTGCCTTGGCCTTCCAAAGTGCTGGGATTACAGGCCTGAGTCACCGTACCTAACCCCTGAGATCGTCTTTCAATGTGTCTCACTCCTTGCGTCAAAGTCTGCATTTGTGGGAATCAAACCAAGATAGCAGAAGTGCTCCAGCGTAGGATGAGTGAGGGCCAGCACTAGACCATTTGGGTTTCCTTTTCCCCCTCTCTCTGGCTCCATCTTCCTCGTATAATTGGTCCCTGAAACCGCTATGGAGTTCCAGGTATGTTATTCATAAGCCATTGATTCCCTTTTCAAAATGAATATACTCGAGACTGAATTTATGTTCCTTTCCAAGTCCTGCTCCTTTCCTCATGTTCCTTACCTTTGACAATGGCCCCACCATTCCTCCAGTTCCCCAGGGCATGAGTATGATCTTATACTTCTTATGTCCATCAGCTAAACGCTGCCCCTCCCCACTGTCTCCCATATACAATTAGCTGCGTGTCCTCCCAATTCTACCATCTAAATAGTTCCTGAGTACCTCCTCTCCTAACTGCCTCCGCTATCATTGCCTGCTTCAGACTCCAACTGTCCAGGGGGAGGAGAGTGGCTGTATGAAGTCCTCTGTGGTAGATGCTATTGGTGCCACACCCCAAACCCCTTTACAACTGCTACACCCATTCCTCCAGGTGCAGTGAGAGCCACAGTCAACAGCATCCACCTGCAGACTTCTGCAGAGCATTACCCTAGGCTGACGGGGTCTGCCTCACTCAGGGATACTGGGACCTGACATCTCCTACTCCCCGGAGGCATACAATAACTGACTGACACAGGGTGCAAGTGATGCTCCAGGTGAGATAATTGTGTCATGAAATTTATACTCCAGAGCACCCTGTGGGCCAGGTCAAGAGCTGACTTTATCTGGGTCCACATCCTTGCCATGTTTCTCCCCCTTCTTTATTCTTCCCTCACTCCCTTAGCTGTTTTTTCTGGACAGTAGTCCCCTGTAAATCATGTACGCTGGAATCTCTGTCTCAGTTTTTGCTTCTAGGTATCCTAACCTAAGAATCTTCATGAACTCAGCTGTAGGAATCCTTTAGGGAAACTCTGGCCCCTAGGATCAGACACTCCGGCAATTTTTCCAGGCAATGCCATCCATCGTCTGCTTCAAACTTTCTTCGGCCAAGTTTCCCACATTTCCTTTTGCTGCCTCTTTCCTGAATTTTCTCTTTCTCCTGGACTTCTTTGGATCAAAGCCCTGTTGGACCATAACATTTTGTTGCTAAATATATTAAGAATTTTTAGATCTATTTTCAAGGGGAATATGGATCTATAGTTTTGTGGTTTTTTTTTTTTTTTCTTGAAATGTCTTTGTCTGGCTTTATCAGAATAATGTGGCCTCATAGAAAGAGTTGGTAAGCCATGCAGAGTTGGTTTAAATTTTTCTTTAAATATTTGGTAGAATTCACCAGTAAATCAATTCGGGCCTAGAGTTTCCTATCTTTTCTTTTTTTCTTCTTTTCTCCTCCTCTTTAACTGCCCACACTTCATAGGCAAGTCCTGCCCATTCTTCACTCTGTCTAGCTTAGGCCTGGGACATAACAATTTTTAGCCTCTGGATTCCAATTAATGTTGCTTGTTCGTCTCCTAGAGAGACATGGAGATACCCTCTTCTACACCCATGGGGCTCCTTTCATGGATTGTACCCAAATCCTTATGTGGTAGCAAGCTGTCTGTAAGGTAAACTGTGTTATGCTTATAGAACTTTCTTCTCCAGATTCCCTAGCCCCACTCACAGTGCTGTCCTGAGACTTTCTGCAGCAGGTATGAAGATGACTGATGCTACCATACCTAAGCTGCACCCAGCAGCTGTGGGCACTCTGTGTGCAGCCATAGCTGACACAGGTTTGAAATCTCGGCCCAGGAAACCCAGGCTACCGGCACTCCTGCTTGGTGAGGAAACTCACCAGACATCACATCACCCTGTCCCTCTCTAGTTTCAAGAAATACTCAAATCTACTTCCCAGCTTGTATCTTCCTTCTTGGTCTTGATGGAGAAGGCAGAGAGATAGTGATGGCTTTGCTCTATTTGAGGACTAGACACACTTTTAGGCAGAGATGACCAACATTTGGATACCTCTTCTATGTGAGATGGCCCAAAATGGCAACCGTAAGCCCTGGAGGAAGGAACAATCAGATACCAGGAAATGTGACTTCTGCTTCCTCTCCTCTGGCTTTGCATGAAAAGACATGGTCTGCTCATGTTATTTTCTCCCAAGAAAGGGCATAGTTGCCTCTCTAGCATTCTCTGGCACAATTGTAGATCAGCGTCTTGAAGGCCTGGGGCATGGAACTGAAATACACCATAGAGGACAACTTATACATGCCACAAGATTTTTTATTTGGCATCCCTTAATGAGCCTTATTCCTGGCCTGCTCCCATGGAGCCCAGGGTAAGTGTCCACCACACAGGGAGGAATTTAGATAGTGCCCATCCTTGGAGTAGAAACCAAACTGGTTCTCGGTGCCAGAGTGGGGCAGGAGCTTCTCCTTTGCCTTGGCCTAGGACCTCTAACTGGAATGTAGCTGTTTCCTTTCCAGAGTGAAAAATGCCTGGGATGATCTACAGTCCATTCCCTTCTGAAGAAATTCCATCTTCTCTCATAGCAGTATGATCTAGCCCTATGGTCAGACAAGATATCTCACAGCCATCCAACACTGGCACAATTCTCAAAGTCTGAATTAGTTAGTCTTATGCAGTGTTACCCATGGTCATCTTTCTAGATAAATGTAAAGGCCTCTGCTTAGTGCCACGATCATAATTCCCAAACTGTAGCCATTACCATTGATTGTTATTGTGATGATGATGACGATGGTAACTGCTATACCACATCCTAGGTTTTAGCCATTATGTACCTGCCTTTGCCATTTGTATCTTTTTTCCCTGCTGTGCATCTACCCTTTTAAATTCCAGAATGCTGCAAGGCCTGTTATGGCTATGTTACAATGCTCTGGGACTTATTTTCCACATTTATAGAGAGTGTTAGAATATATACATTTTAAAGTCCCCTGCTGTGTTAGCATTCTGTATTTCCAAGATTAATTTGCATGCACCTTAAATTTTTACCTATTTAAAGAGAAAAATTTTCCATTTACCTTGGTGACTGGAAGTCCTGTTATTTCCTTGATTGATATAATAGACTTTGCAGATACACTGCAAGTATATAAGCATCAAGCAAATATATATTTCTAATGAATTATTTACATTGTGTGTAAGCTTTAGTGCAAGTGGTTTTATTGAAATTGAATTACAAGTCAAAAATCTGTGCTAGACAAAGAGGAAAATCTTTCTCCACTTCCAGTTAGATGGAGAAAAATATTACTGGGGGAAAGTAGAGGCTTTAAGGACTTTTGCCTGAAGGGAGGAGAGGAGGCATGAAGGCATTTTGGCAGAGAGAGAAAGAAAATAATCTATTCATAGTGTGTGGAATAAAAGAAAAATTAAAATGGAGAGAAAGAAGTGGAGATTTTGTTTACTTGACTTGGGTGGGCTCTGTGTAGGCTCTGTGCAAAACAAAGCCAAAGCCTAGGGCTCTCTCTGTTCCACTTATAGGCCAGGTGGAGGCTGTGTGGATGCCCAAGAGTACTTCATTAAGGAAGTGGACAAGAAACATTATGAAAATAACAATATCAATGAGACATACGTATAGCCAATATTTATAGAGTGCTTACCATATGCCAGGTCTTGAATAGAGTGCTTTATACGTATGATCTTGTTTAATCATCCCAACATGTGGATGTAAAAGGTAACAGCAGCACCTCCCCTTTACACACAAAGACACTGAAGTGTACAGCTGTCAACAATTTGCCCAAGGTCACGTAACTATTAAATGTTAGAGCTGGGATTCAAATTAAGGTTTGTCTAACTTCAAAGTGCTATACTAATTCCGATGCACTAAAATTCTTTGATTTTCATTTTAGTTCAATTCATTGATTCTGATGTACTACATTGATTCTGATGCACTAAAATAAATACTTAAATAAACAAATAATCCGAATGTCCAGAAACAAACTAAGCTCTAAGGATACATTGCATTAGCTGAGCTCTTTGGTTGAGGTAAGCTTAGCTCATAAGCTTGAAATGTTCCCTCTTCAGAACATGGGCCATTTATACCCTCTAGACTTTCTAGAGAGCCAAACCATTTTCTCAGAAGTTGACTGCATTTCCTTTCCTGTCACTGGCAGCTAAACCTTTGGAGTCACATAAATATAAAGAAATGTTATGACCCAGTGTGGTGACTCATACCTGTAATTCCAGCACTTTGGGAGACCAAGGCAGGAGGATCGCTTGAGCCCAGGAGCTTGAGGTTATAGTGAGCTATGATCACACCGCTGCACTCCAGCCTGGATGATAGAGAAGGACCCTATTTTGTTTAAAAAAAGAAAAATTGACGTGTGATTTTCAGAAAAGGAAAGGTTGTCTTTTGGTATTTCCTCCCTCTCTCCCTTGCCAATCTAAATAAAATCTGCCATTTGCCTCTCATGTTCCCCAGAGTCTTGCCTTTTGGAAGAAAAAGATGCCTGTCAAGTTTTACCTCAAAAGATATTAGAAGGCAAGTTTCAAGTCACCAAACTTGATATCATTTCTTGTGAAATAATTGCCATTAATTGGTCATTTTTGTGTGTTGAACATTGTACTTAGCATGTACATTACTTCACAACACCTTTGTAGGTAGATGCTGTTACTACCCCAGTTTAAGTGCTATTATTATTTCTAGTTTAAAAAAGAATACACTGAAGTTTAGAGAGGACAAGTCACTTACCCAAGATCACAGAACTAGTAAGTGGTAGAAGGAGGACTGAGCCTAAGCCTCCTAATCCAAAGACAGTGTGCTTAATTATATCACTGTATTGCGTGTTACCAGTAGGAGAGCTATAGGACAGACCCATAGGAGACATGGACAGTGGTCTACTGTTGGATATCTATTCAATGTTTAATTCTTTGTTTAGTTATCCTGTGAATCCATCCAAAAGTATTTATCATGTACAAGTCATTTACCTTCACTTTAAACAAGCAGAGAAATCAACTGCTTGGAGTTTCACATCATCTTAATGTTGCATGATGTTTCTAAAAAGGATGGAACTGGCTGGGCACGGTGCCTCACACCTGTAATCACAGCACTTTGGGAGGCCAAGGTGGGTGGATCACCTGAGGTCAGGAGTTGGAGACCAGACTGACCAACATGGTGAAACCTCATCTCTACTTAAAATACAAAATTAACCAGATGTGGTGGCATGTGCCTGTAATCCCAGCTACTCGGGAGGCTGAGGCAGGAGAATCACTTGAACTCAGGAGACTGAGGTTGCAGTAAGCCACGATCATGCCACTTTAAAAAAAAAAAAAAAAAAAAAAAGGATGGAACTGAAGAAAAGGATGAGCTGAAAGAAGAGTTGAAAGTCTTATTTCTCCAAATAATTAAGGTAGTGTGTGGGCATAAGCAGGCACAGATTTAAGGGGCTGGGCACAACATTAAAGGTAGGATCAGAATGATGTGTCTCTTACTCTGATTCTTGGTACTTTCTTATAATGGGGACAGAAAACACGATATGATTCATTCAGTTTGCCCTACTTCCTTTCTGCGGTAGCAGGCCCAACAGATTTCCCTATACAAAACTTTGCTTCTAAGGACTCCTTCTGCTTGGAATATATCCAACAATATTCTGTATCTACTATGTGCCAGGCTTTGAATAATAGAGCCTCTATCCTGAAGCAGTGCTCAGTACATGATAATTTCCAAATGTGTTATAATGCAGTCGTTTCAACACTGAATTCATCACAATCGTCCGCAAGTTTCATAGTCATTATTTTATTTTATTTTTGAGAATCTGCAGAACAAAGTGATTAGCAGGTTCTGAAGCCCAACTACATGGGTTCAAATCCCAGCACTGCACGGCCTTAGTCAAGTTACTTTGCTTCTTTGGGTTTCAGTTTTCACGTCATTAAGGATGATAATAACAGTTCCTAACACATCAGCTAAAATGAGGATTTAGAGAGTTAATATTATATATAAAACACTTAGATGAAGGGTCTACCACATAGTAAGTGCTATAGATTATCAGCTACAATTATTATTAAAAGTACAAATCACAAAACTCCACTCAGATGAATTGAATACAAATCTTTCAAGTTGGGACCCAAGGTCCTGATCTTTTCGGTTTTCCATGTGATTCTGCCTCTGGGTCTGGTTTTAGACCCCGATATGAAGTGTCCAGCAGAATACTCCAAATGGGAATCTGTGTCCTAGGTCTCTTTCTCTTTTTAGCCAAATTGCTTTTTCTCCTTTATGTCCTATTGGAAATTTCACTTATTCTGAATATCTTTTTCTTGTCTGGATTCTATCGCGGCCCCCTCTTAAGATGTGATGATTATCAGGGACTACTACTCAGCAACTGCAACTGATTAAGTTTCTCCTGCATGTGATCCATCTTCCCCAGTTGTTTGTAGTTTGGTTGGCTCTGTGAGGTTTTAAATCCTCCAGTGTAGATCCACACCTCTAGTGTTGCACACAGTCAGAGCTCAGTAACTGTCAAGTTTGGTAATGATCCAGACTCACAGTTGAGGCAGGCATATGGATTATATCTGCTGCAATTATTACAAGGGCCCAGTTCAGCTGATGGGAGTACATTTCTTGATATCTGCCATGATAAATAAGTAACTATTTTATTTTTATGAATCTTAAAAATATAAAACCCACAAGGAAAAATATCACATTGTGAATAAAATACGTATTTGTGTTTATTTGTCTGTTAAATATCGAGGACTCACTGTATATGTGGCATTGACCACACAGCCTAAGAGTAACAGAATCAGGAGAAGTTTCTAAGCAAAGGGAGTTAAGTGTTTAAGCATGTCTGCAGATAACTGCATACCCAGTGACTCCAAGATGAAGGACAATAACTTTGGAAGATACAAATTGGACTTCCTGGTCAACTACAATCCTCCTAAGGCTATCTATAGGTTGTACCTCTCCTGTTCCAACCATTGATTCTGAAGTTGGCTGCCATCCTGATTTGTCAAAGGAGTTGACAAAAGACCTGTGCTGGGCCAAGCAGAGACCCCTCCTGGGAGTTCCTGAATTGAAGCTGCAGTTGAGGATCACCTATGTCAAGCTTGTCCAACCCGCAGCCCAGGACAGCTTTGAATGTGGCCTAACACAAATTTGTAAACTTTCTTAAAATATTATGAGATACTTTTGTGATATTTTTCTTTATTTTTAGCTCATCAGCTATCATTAGTGTTAGTGTATTTTATGTGTTGCCCAAAACAATTCTTCTTCCAATGTGGCCTAGAGAAGCCAAAAGATTGGACCCCCCTGATCTAGATCTTCTTTAGGCCATGG
Organism: Trachypithecus francoisi; assembly: GCF_009764315.1. Classification (NCBI taxonomy): domain Eukaryota; kingdom Metazoa; phylum Chordata; class Mammalia; order Primates; family Cercopithecidae; genus Trachypithecus; species Trachypithecus francoisi. The sequence goes on along the minus strand of NW_022681472.1, from coordinate 72,414,323 downwards.
CCAGTTTCGTGTGTTTGGTAGCTTACAGAATACATACAGTAGGCAGAGAGGTACATTGATGAGAGGCAGTAAAAGGGATGAGTTACAGCAGCATATGGGGCTCTGGTTTTAGTTCTAGCCTTACTCCAAGCCCATCCTCTCTGCAGTGTAGTATGTGAAATGACTGCTTTCTCTTTTTCCTTTTGTTAATATAGTTGGTTTCATTTGAACACTATAGAGTTATGACTTGGTAGAATAAAATTAAGGTTAATGTTGAGACCCTCCAAAACTTTCTTCTATGAATATAGCTGTGTAAATACAGATGCTTCTCAACTTATGGAGGGGTTATATCCTGATAAACCCGTTGTAAGTTGAAAGTGTTGTAAGCAGAAAATGTGTTTAATACACCTAATCTACCAAACATCTTGACTTAGCCTAGCCTAACTTAACATTCTTGGGACACTTATATTAACATACATCTTGGCAAAATCATCTAACACAAAGCGTATTTTTAATAACATGTTGAACATCATATGTAACTTATTTAATATTTTACTGGAAAGGAAAAACAGTGATTCTATGGGTACTCAAAGTATGGTTTCCCCTGAATGTGTCTCACTTTTGCACCATCATAAAGCTGAAAAATAGTTAAGTGGAACTATAAATCGGGGACTGTCTTTCTTTCTTTCTTTTTTTTTTTTTTTTGAGACAGAGTCTCGCTATCGTCTAGGCTGGAGTGCAGTGGCAGGATCTCAGCTCACTGCAAGCTCTGCCTCCCAGGTTCACACCATTCTCCTGCCTCAGCCTCCCAAGTAGCTGGGACTACAAGTGCCTGCCACCATGCCAGGCTAATGTTTTGTATTTTTAGTAGAGACGGGGTTTCACAGTGTTAGCCAGGATGGTCTTGATCTCCTGACCTCGTGATCCACCCTCCTCGGCCTCCCAAAGTGCTGGGATTACAGGCATGAGCCACCGCACCCGGCCAAATTGGGGACTGTCTTTCTACATTATTTTAGGTCTAAAGTGTGTCACACTGTTAGCTCACAGCAAAGAAGAGGTCAACTAACATCCCAGATATTTTTCAAATAAATTGCTGCCAAGTAATATCGCTGCCTTTTTGCAATGAGCATTTAATTTTTTCAGCTAAATGCAAGATTTTATCTTTATCTTTCTTAAATTCCATCTTCTTAGTTATGGCCCAGTATTCTCACTTATGAAAAGTTTGAACACTGATTTTTGTCATTTATCATATAATCTCTCCCTTCTGAGTTTGTGTCACCTACAAATTTGATATACATGTGTTTTATATTTTCATTCATGTCTACAAGTTATACATGTTTACAATGTTCAAAAAAATGAGTGTTTTTGATCTTGCAATTTCCCTTCTAAGGATGTATCATTTCACATCTGCATAAAAAGACATGCTGAAGGATGTTCCTTGCAGAATGGTTATAGAGAAAAATGGGACTAACCACAATATACAGTAACATGTAAATAGATACATGTGATGTACTTATACAATGAACTATATTACTGTAAGTAAAAGAAATGAATTGGAATGCTAAGTAGGAACACTGACTCTTAAAACACATTGATGACAAAAGCAATGTGCAGAGTGACATATACAAGGCAATATGATATTATAGCAAAAATGTTACATGACAAAATGTTAAAAACGGTTGATTCTGAGTGGTATGAGCTTATGCCATTATTGTGTTATGCTTTTGATTATCTGTGGTTCTTAGTGTCTCATTGCACTAGCTAGGACTTGAAGTATGATGCTGAATGAGAGTGATATGAAGGGATTTTTAAACATTTTATTGTGGTAAGAACACAACAATTTTGAAGTATACAGTACAACATTGTTAACTATAAGCACAATGTTATACAGGAGATCTTTAGAATTTATTCACCTTACATAACTGAAACTTTATACCTGTTGAGCAATTCCCCATTTCCCTCGTCTTGAAGACCCTGGGAACCAATATTCTATTTTCTCCTTCTATAAGTCTTACTATTTTAGGTACTTCATGTAAGTGGAATCACATAGTGTTTGTTGTTCCATGACTAGCCTATTTCACCTAACATAGTGCCCACAAGTTTCGTCCGTATTGCACAAATGACAGGATTGCCTTCTTTTTCTAAGGCTGAATAATATGTATGGATATCATGTCACATTTTCTTTATCTGTTCATCTGTTTGATAAACAATGAGGTTGTTTTCACATCTTGGCTATTGCAAGTAATGTTGCAATGGACACGGGAGTGCAGATATCTCTTTGAGAACCTTATTTCAATTCCTTTTGACAAATGTGCAGAAGCAGAAAAGATGAATGATCATATGATCGTTCTATTTTTAATTTTTTGAAGAACTTCCATACTGTGTTCCATAATGGCTGCCCCATTTTACATTCCCCCCAGCAGTGCACAAGGGTTCCAATTTCCCCACATCCTTGACAATACTTGTTCTCTTTTATTTTTATATAGTGGCCATCCTAACAAGTACGAGATAATATCTCATAGTGGTTTGATTTGCGTTTCCCTGATGATTAGTGATGTTGAACATGCTTTAATATACCTATTGGTCATTGTATTTTTTTAAATTCCAAAATCTAATATTGGGCCCTCCAATAGCAGCATCCATCAACCTGCTTAATAAACTTATCAAGAAAGCAAATGAATTTGGTTTTGCGGAGACTGGCTAGAATGCTCCCAGATGCCATTCTTCTTGGGCATAGAGAAGGATTATGTTTTGCAACAATTCTTGCCATTTAGTCTGGGCTACATGACTAGATGCTGGTCTATGAAATGTGAACAGTGACAGAAGCCACTTTGAGACCTGGCCATCAAACTCCCTGCACAATCCTCCGTGCTTTCTCCTCTCTTTCATGATGACTGTGGAGGCCAAGGGATGAAAAGAGTTACCATTCAGAAGACGGCTGTCCAGGACATCGGCTTCACTGCATCAGAATATAATGTAAACAACTGCTAAACCTTGATTGCATTGAGTCACTGAGAACCAGGGAATTACGTTTTAGTGGTTAGCGCTGCTTATTTTTCTGATGTACTGGCTCTTGTACAGATTTATTTATTGAGAGTAGTATTAAAATATTAAAGGAAAATAAAAACTGATAACTTTCTACTGTCTTAAATCAGCTTTTAACATGATTCCCTTTTCACTTTCTGTTATAAACTGCAGACACATTTTAAGAGAGTTTTAATTAATTTGTTGCAAAATAATTGAAATAATTATTCCCTAGGGACAGGATTTTTGAGTAAACCTTTTTTCCTTCTTTTGAGAGTTATCTTAAAATGCATTCTTGAGGTAGAAATCTGTTCAATATTTTTCAAAATAGTTATAGCAATTTGTAATAACATCAGCCGTTTTCCTGCAGCATTATAAACATTAGCTTTTAATACTTTTATTTTTTAAAATAAAAATAGGGGGATGGGCTCAGTGTCTCATGCCTGTAATCCCAATGCTTTGGGAGGCCAAGATGAGAGGATCACTTGAGCTTAGGAGTTTGAGACCAGCCTGGGCAGCATAGGGAGACAAAAAATAAAAATAAAAATAAAATAGCCAGGCAGGGTGTCATGTGCCTGTAGTCCCAGCTATTTGGGAGACTGAGGCAGGAGAATGACTTGAACCCAGGAGTTTGAGGCTGCAGTGAGCTATGATCATACCTCTTCAGTCCGGGCAACAGAGGGATACTCTGTCTCAAAAAGAGAAAAAGAAAGAAAAATAGTTTTACTTTTCTGTATATAAGAGTATTGCACTCTTATTTGAAAACTGTAGACAGTTCAAAAAGATTTAAAGAGGAAAGCAAAAATCATCCATATTGCCATTATCCAGTACCCAATGATGACATTTTGGTGTGGAGTCCTCAGTTAATATGTATGTGCACAAATACACTCATGCACATACACAAAGAAGTTAATTTTAACTGTTCTCTAAACTATCTTAGCAATAAATTATGGACATTTTTATCGCTAACAAATACAGATCTATGCCATCATTTTAAATATGGGCTGTTCTGTTATCCTCTGCAAACCAACACAGGAACAGAAAACCAAACACCGCATGTTCTCCCTTATAAGTGGGAGCAGAACGATGTGAACACATGAACACATTAGGGGTAATAAAACACCTGGGGCATGTCAGGGTGGTGTAGGGGAGGGAGAGCATCAGGAAGAGTAGCTAATGATTGCTGGGCTTAATACTTATGTTGTGGGTTGATGTGTACAGCAAACCACCATGGCACACGTTTAGCTATGTAACAAACCTGTACATTCTACACACGTACCCCAGAACTTAAAAGTTGAAGACAAAAAATAAATATGGGTTGTCCAATTTGGAAGCTACAAGCCAATGTGGCTATTTAAATTAAATTAAAATTAATTACAATTAAATTAAATACCATTAAAAATTCAGTTTCCTCAGTCATGCCAGTCACATTTCAAATGTTCAGTAGCCACATGTGATTACTGGCTACTGTGTTGCATAATACAACACAGACATAGAACATTTCCATTACTGTGGAAAGATCTGTTGGACAGCATTTTTATAAAGGTACAAAGATTTGTGCAGGTGTATTGAACAAATTCTCTATTCTTAGATGTTAGGTTTCCTTCCTTTTTTTTTTTAAATTAAGAAACACTTCAGTGAACATTTTTGCAGCAATTCTTGGGCTATAAAAGCTCTGTGATTCTTTCTAAACTGTGAGGTACAGCCTAACTTCTATGTGATGGTACATGATCCTCTGGTTCTGCCCAAGCTTTTGCCACAGTTATTTCTCGATTGTTTTTTCTTTCACTTTGCTACCTCCCTGTTAATCTCATTTGGATGTCTTGACTTGTCATGTTTCAACTGTTGCTTCATCTGCCTATTTTATCATTACCGTCTCTAGGATTATACAGCAATTATTGTCCAAAACATTCTACTTTTTTCTGGAAGTAAGTTTTTGAAAACGTTTTCCTTTTTTAACCTTTTACTTCTGTATCAGTCAGTAAAGGCTACAGTGTGCTGCAGTAACAAATAACCTTGACTTCTTAGTGGCTTAGTATAATAGAGCTTTTCTTTCCTCACTAATGCTATAGCTATTGGTTGCGGGTCTGCTTCAAGTTATCTTCACTTCAGCGTACAGGCTGATGGGGCTGCCACCATGTAGAGGGTTGCTGTGGTTGAGAAAGAAACCACTTAATGAATTCACACACCAACCTTTTCTTTCTTTTGGAGATGAAGCTTCACTCTTGTCGCCCTGGCTGGAGTGCAATGGTGCAATCTTGGCTCATTGCAACCTCCGTCTCCTGGATTCAAGCAATTCTCTTGCCTCAGCCTCCTGAGTAGCTGGAACCACAGGTGTGGGCCACCATGCCTGGCTAATTCTAATGTTTGTATTTTTAGTAGAGATGGAGTTTCACCATGTTGGTCAGGCTGGTCTTGAACTCCTGACCTCAGATGATTTGGCTCCCAGAAGTTAAACATATGACTTTCATTCCCATTTTAATGATCAAAACAAGTTGTACCATCCTGCCTAACTTAAAGGAGGCAGAAAGTACATATGTATGGAAGAATAGCCAGAAATATTTGGTTAAAAAAAAAAAGTATTAATGATGTATCCGAAGTTTGTTGTCTTCATTAATTGCAATTTTTTTGCTTAGACATAATAAAATAGGGACAATGGTAGCAATACCTAACATTTACCATGTGGATATTTGGGAAAGTATTTTACATACCAATTTAATCTTTGCGATGATGACCCTTATTTTATAAATGAGGCATAGAAAGGTTAATTATCTTGCCTAAAGTTGCATGGCTAGTAAATGGTAGAGATGGGATTCTGATTCTAGAGGCTGCATGCTTTAATAGTCCCCCCTTACTCTGTGATGTCTTTTTAGATCCATACTGGCACTTTTCTCTTTATTCATCTCTGAATGTGAGAAGTTCTATTCAGGCTTGCTATTTGTTCCTAAATAATGCAAATAGGTAAGCTTTCTTTAGTTATTTGGGTACCACTGGGCTCCTCCCCATAGAAAGTAAGTGGATGGATGGATGAGGCAGCATCATATGAACAAATATGTCTTCAGCAAACCTAACAAATAATAGAAATGCTTCTTGAGCCATGGGCGTTGAAAACCTGCATACTTGGCATATTTTTTCACTGTTGAAACTTCTGCAGAAGGGGGGACCTCACTGAGCTGGGGGTGTATCCAGTCACTTGGGGAAGGTCTTTCCAGACCTGTATTGAGCCTTAGGCTTAGGGCACAGAAGCACTGCTAGAAGTAATTCATTTATGAGAAAAGCCCTTTGGCCTATGGGCTTCCTGATTGATGTGGCCACAAGTGTATTCTCCCAAACACCTGCCTTTCCTTCTGTTATTTATATTTGATCAATCCTCATCTCTCCCACAGGATGCCTAGACCTTACGGAAATTCCACTCCACACCCCACACCAAGCCCATATTCAACTGACAAGCTCTACTAGTAAGTTGCCACATGTGTGAAAAATGGCTGGGAGTGGCTCGTTGCTTTCTCTTCTCTTTCCCACCAGAGCTGTGGATTGTCCCCAAGCATAGGGAAAAGGACTCCACATATGGCCGTCTCCCATCTGCTTGTGACCTGCTGATGAGTTTCATCATAGTTTCCTTCTCTCCCTTCTTGCAACTGCCATTGAGAAAAGGTAGTTATTTCTTCTTTTACAGTTAGTGCTGAAACTGGCAGGAATTCCTCACTTTGTGCTTGACATGTGGTTGGCACCATTCCTGGGTCACTGCTGATGTCCTACCCCCACTCGATCTCCCTCCACTTTGGTAATTTCAGTCATTTTCCTGGAGGGGAGTAGAGACTACGTTTATGTTGTCATTCTTCCTGTAAGTCTGGTTTTTGTTTTTTCAAACTTTTTTTTTAAAAAAAAACTTAGCAGATGTTAAAAAGTTGCTTAAATTTGCATTTCTTGATTACATGTTAGTTGGAACATTTTCCCAGACATTTGTTTCCTATTTGTATTTTCTCTTGTGTAAATTTTGTTTGTTTGAGACTTGATCGCTTAGTTTTTGGAATCCTAAGGGTAGTTTCTAAAAATATAGGTATGTGTTCGGAGGTTATTAAGGAATTATTCTTTTCTGTCACTTTTGATGCAAATATGTTCTTATTTGGTTACATTTCTTTTTTATTTTATGTACATTTTATAATGGCTTCTCCAACATGTGATCACTCTCCAGAATTGTTTTCTTTCCTAATCCAATTACCTAGTATTGCTTATAGAAAAGACTATATAGTCTTTTCCTTCTAGAATATAGGCTTCTTGGCAGCATGGACTGTGGATATCCTGTTCACCAGTGATCCTTAATACCTAGAATAGTACCTGCCAAAGAGTAGTTGCTTAATAAATATTTATTAAATAAAGTGTATATTTGATTACTCAAACTCTCCAAAGTGATCATCTCTTCTTAATGGTATAAATGTTTCATCTGTGTCTTCTGGATTTATTTGACTAATTAAAACACTTAAGATTCTTGGAATTTGCTGAAACATATCTATGATACTTTCTCTTGTTACTATTATCTCAACCCCATATATCATATGGTGTTTCCTACCTCCATTTTTTATAGCAAGTATCTTTTAAATCATATGTTAAATTATCCTGTTCCCTGGATTGAGTTTCTTAATTTTGAAATATTACCATATGGGTTTCATTATTATTGCTTAAAAAAGTTTTAAAACAGGTCTCACAAATTTAATTTCTCCTCATAGTTATTTTAAGAATATTCCTTAATAATGCTACACATATACTTTCAAGCTAATTTTAGGATTGTTTGGGATAGTCTTTACTGTTGGCTCCTCATAATCACCACTATCTTTTCTGGATGTTCAGAAAACAGCTAATTGTTCATTTGGTATAGATGAACATAAAACTTACCGATTTGTCATTTCTAATATCCAAATTACCTTCCCCACTTCTAATATTCTGAGTAATATTTTCCTATCTCTATATTTTGAAGCCTCTTTCATTTTTCATAATTTCTTGAATGTTAGCAGTCATACTGAGATTATACCTGTAAGTTTCTTTAATATGCCAGAATGCAATTCTCTTTATATTATTGATTAAATTTTATTAAATGAATGAGGTTCTCTTTAAACCCTGTCCTCACTGAAGTCTGGAGTTGCAGTTTTTACCCCATTTGTGTTCTGTCTTTCTACTTTAAAAACTTAAACCATAGTTAAACCAGTAAACAAACTCATCCTCTTTTATATAATCTATGTAGCCATTTATTCACTGTCTGCAGTCATTCAATCAGAGAAGTACTTATTTTCCAGGTTCCATACTAGGCTCTGGGCTTACGGTGATGAGCAAAATGGACACAGTCTTTGTCCTATGTAGCTTAAACTTTAAAGTCTTCTTTTCTTTCTTCAGTCTCAAAAATAACTGGAAGAAGGGATAAAGAAGGATAAAGGCATTCTCATCTTTAGATTTCTAACCAAAACCATAGAATTTTGAGAGACACATTTCAGTTTTTCCCCCAACTTTGTCATTTTTCCACGGTTAATCATCAAAAGTGAGTAGCAATTTGTGGGCTTGGTGAGTCTTGTCAGACTCTTTGCCACATCCTGGATGTATGTTTCAAGACCACAAACCCACCCAGTTGCCTGGCCAGGTCTGAGCCCATTAGACTTTACCAACTACCTTGATGAGTTTCTTCCTTTTTGAGGAACTAGCATCATTCTCTTCTAAAGTATGATCTTTTAAATTCTTAGCAGTCAGCATAAGATGTTCCTACATCATCAGAAAGTTTGGTGCTTCTTTGCCAGAAGGCACACTGCTGTGCTTTCCCTACCCATCTTTCCTCCAGTGTTACCTTCTCCACTTCTAAATGTTACCATTCATTTCTCTATTCCTTACCACTGGAACCTACTTTATTGCTTTCTAATTGCATTATTTCTACCATCTCATTTCAAAATTTATCATCCTTTCCTATAGGGTAATGTGGGAGAGTGTTTTTCAGCTCTTTCATTCATTTTATTTTCTAACAGGTTGTATAAGCAACAAAAGCAGTTAAGTCTTCAACAGAACCTTTGAAAGTTGCTAAAATATGTTTTTTATATTTACAATTTTAATGAGCAGATAAACTCACAACTTCAAATGCCCATCACACCTCTTCTTTTCCCCAAGAAACTCTGTAAAGCTTGCAAATAGAATTGGGAAGAATCAAGTTATTTGTCATGAAAATTATAAAATTCAGAGATACAAATATGGACCAGACTTCTGCAATATGTAGGCCCTGATACTAAGAATCTTAAGGAGATACTTAACTACCTAAAAACAGATAATGGCATACTAGATAAGAAGGGCTATGATAAAGGAAGTGCAGAATGCAATGCAAATATATAGAAGAATCAACAAATCTGGATTAGGTGTATTGGAGAAGACTTCCAGGGAGGAAATGACTTCGCATCTAAGATCTGAGCATGAAAACATCATGAGCTAGTCAAAAAGGAGATACAGATGGGTCTGACTGATGATCCTGGCAGAGGGAACAAGATAATACAGATATTCTATATCATCAAGGTATGTTAACTTTAGCCCTTTATTTTATCATAAATTAATTGAATCAGAGAGCCATCTAAAATCCACTCTCTCTATCATCTCCACTGGAATTATATTACCCTACAGATTAGAATGCCCTAATAGCAAAGGCCGTCTTCTCCCTGGACAGTGTTTGGCTTGGCAGTGACAATGTTGGCCCTGGTGACCTCCTTTTTTTGCTTGTTTTCATAGTTGAATGACTTATGTACCAACTTATGTATCTCTTTCTTTACCCCGAATCCTGAGACTGACATAATCTAAAAACTATAATGATACATTCAAATAGGTTCCTGCAACATTCTTTTGGCCTAGAAACCATCCCGTCTCCATCAAGGGTCTCTATACATGTGTGCTCTGAACTATAGTTTCTATTTTGCATTCCGAGTCATAGAAGGCAATTTATTTTTCTGTTTCTAGGAGTCACCTAATTGTGACTCTCCAACTTCTTGTATTGCTAACTTATTTTTTGCTTTCTTTTCTGTAGTCAGAAAAGAGCGCAAATTTAATTTGGAATCAAATTGATCTTCTTCCCAAAAGGCTGCTGCCTTGCAATGGATGTTGCCAATCATTGGAAATGTTAAAGCATCATTTGGGGATTATCTATCAGAAATGGTATATATGTGATTCCAGCAGTACAAGGGAAGTTGACTCTGTTGTCCAAAGATCCTTCACACCCTAGACTCCTTCATTTATTTATTTATTTATTTATTTAGAGATGGCGTCTCCCTCTGTCACCCAGGCTGGAGTGCAGTGGCATGATCTCTGCTCACTGCAACCTCCACCTCCCAGGTTCAAGCAATTCTCCTGCCCCAGCCTCTTGACTAGTTGGGATTACAGGTGCCTGCCACCATACCAGGCTAATTATTATTATTATTATTATTATTATTATTATTGAGACAGACTCTTGCTCTCTTGCCCAAGCTGGAGTACAGTGGCATGATCTCAGCTCACTGCAACCTCCGCCTCCCGGGTTCAAGTAATGCATTCTCCTGCCTCAGCCTCCCAAGTAGCTTGGATTGCAGGCAATTGCCACCTCACCTGGCTAAGTTTTGTAGTTCTAGTAGATGAGGGGTTTCATAATGTTGGCCAAACTAGTCTCAAACTCTTGACCTCCGGTGATCCGCTTGCCTCAGCCTCCCAAATTGCTGGAATTACAGGTGTGAGCCACCATGCCCAGCCCCTGGATTTCTTCTTAAAACTAGCAGAGATAGAAGTAGTCATCAGAAGATAAATGTGAGGGGTAAAAGATTACAAATAGGGTGCAGTGTATACTACTCAGGAGATGGGTGCACCAAAATCTCACAAATCACCACTAAAGAACTTGCTCATGTAACCAAACACCACCTGTTCCCCAATAGCCTATGGAAGTTAAAGAAAACAAGACCCTCACAAAACCTAAAAAAAAAGAAAAAGAAAAAAAGAATGAACAGCTAACTAATGTCAGAACTAAGGTTTAATTTTGTGGAGAGGCTCTTTTTTCCCCCTTAATAAAAACTTCTATTGTGAATAGTGCTGCAGTGAAAATACATGTGCATATGTCTTTATAGTAGAATGGTTTATAATCCTTTGGGTATATACCCAGTAATGGGATTGCTGGGTCAAATGGTATTTCTGGTTCTAGATCCTTGAGGGATTGTCACACTGTCTTCCACAATGGTTGAACAAATTTACTCTCCCACCAACAGTGTAAAAGCATTCCTATTTCTCCACATCCTCTCCAGCATCTGTTGTTTCCTGACTTTTTAATGATCACCATTCTAACTGGCATGAGATGGTATCTCATTGTGGTTTTGATTTGCATTTCTCTAATGACCGGTGATGATGAGGTTTTTTTCATATGTTTCTTGGCCGCATAAATGTCTTCTTTTGAGAAGTGTCTATTCATATCCTTTGCCCACTTTTTGATGGTTTTTTTTTTTTCGTATAAATTCGTTTAAGTTCCTTGTAGACTCTGGATATTAGACCTTTGTCAGATGGATAGATTGCAAATTTTTTCCCATTCTGTAGGTTGCCTGTTCACTCTGATGATAGTTTCTTTTGCTGTGCAGAAGCACTTTAGTTTAATTAAATTCCACAACCCAAATGTGCATCAATGATAGACAGGATAAAGAAAATGTGGCACATACACACCATGGAATACTATGCAGCCTCCAAAAAGGATGAATTCGTGTCTTTTGCAGGGAAATGGATGAAACTGGAAACCATCATTCTCAGCAAAATAACACAGGAACAGAAAACCAAACACTGCATGTTCTCACTCATAAGTGGGAGTTGAACAATGAGAACACATGGACACAGGGAGAGGAACATCACACTCTGGGGTCTGTAGTGGGGTGGGGGGCTAGGGGAGGGATAGCATTAGCAGAGATACCTAATGTAAACGACGGGTTGATGGGTGCAGCAAACCACCATGGCACTTGTATACCTATGTAACAAACCTGCACGCTCTGCACATGTATCCCAGAACTTAAGGTATAATAATAAAAAAAGAAAAAGAAAAAAGATTCTAAATATATACATTGATATATTGTGTATAAAGAGAAAAATGAAAAAAACAAACAAAAAGAAGATAAATGTAAGAGTTGATAAAGCCCAAATGACACACCATCTTGTAAATAAATGTACAAATGTCAAGCGTAAAAGCTCTTGAGAGCTATCATTCTCATTGTATGGGGAGGGGGGAACTATCTTTATGAGACTCTTGGCTGAGTAATACTCCCCAAAAATTAAGCATTCTGCACTTTTAAAGTCCTAGATGACCTTTCTGGCCTGTAGAAATTAGTGGAGAAAATTTTAATGATACCCAGATCTGTTGACATTTTACATATTGAACTTTCTTGGAGAAATCAGGGGACAATGTACCATTTTATAAAGTTTCAGGTCTACTTCTTTTCTCTTACTGTTACAGCTTCTGAAAAAAAGCATATGCTTTTTTTCCCTCTTTGCTGTTTCTTTTTTTATTTTTTCTATAAATGGAAATGCTTTAGAAAATGTCATTCTTGTGAGTTTTGGTCAGTGTTTCAGGGTTTGTCATTTTTGTTAGTCACCAGATGACTCAGTGTCATTTATGTCAATATATGAGAGTAGCTGACCAAGAAAGTTCATTGACTGATAATGTTGATCATTGATACACACATGTTTAGACAGACCTCTCTGCAGTAATGTTTTTAGAAGAAAGCTCTCCTTAACTCTTATTTTCAGCCGCTGAGAAGTAACTTGCTCTGGCAAAGTTACATGACCTTTGACCTCCCTGCATGAAGGAAATGAAGAGTGACTTGTCTGTGGGTAACCACGTAATAATCCTTTGGTCATGAACTCATCTAGAGTTGACTGGCCAATGTTTGTGCAATAGTTACACAAGGCCTCAAACACTGTGGGTGTATTGAGAGGTATCTGGGAATTGTAATGTACTTTATATTACCAAGAAGTAATTTGATCTGAATAAGGCAACTCTAAGGAGAACTCATTATGTTTTACCAAAATGCAATTGCAAACTATAATTGGATTTCTTTTTAAGATGAACAGCAAACCCAGGAAAGTGGTGCATTTATCATTTTTGTCAATCCCTTTCTAGAACTGGAACACTAGGGATGATGGCACACAGTGTCACCCCCTTAGGAATAGAGAATATACCATAACTCAGATAAGGCAGGCAAATATTGCTGCCACTCTTCTGTACTCAGCACCCATTAATGGGTTTTGAGCAAATAAGGCATTATTCAGTGGACACTTTTAGAAGGCTAATCTGGGATCAGTGTTTAGAGACGATTAGGGGTCAGAAAAAAAATAGAGGAAGATAGATTATGAGATTGTTGTACTAGTCCAAACTTACAATGTTGGGGGTTTGGACCCAGGTCAGGAAGATGTGGGTACGAGTAATAATTCAATGCAAGTGTACCCACATAACTTAATAACTAGTTGTATATTGGAGATGGTGTGCAATGGAAATAATCCTGGTCTAAGCATCAGGAAGAAGGGAATTTTCAAGGTAAGGTGGAGGCTTAGTTTTCTATTTTATAAAATAAAAGAATTGAACTAGAATGATCTCTAACTCCTTTCCAGGACTAACATTTTAAGATACAAAGATTTTAAGGCATTACAAGTTTGCCCTCCGTTCCCTGTAGGGTGGCCTCACATCAGGAAAAAACAAAAGGTACAGCTCCTATTTGATGTCTCCCTGACTTCTCACTGACACCCAAGCACCCCAAATAGATGCCTGGCTAACTGAGGTCCTCAGTTTTACAACCATATTACCCTTTCTGATCTTTCTCTAGAGCCAAAAATTGTCTGTCTTAGATGTACTTATGTCAGTGGATTGTGTCTCATAAACTAACTTGTAGTAGGGGATGAAATCGCCTATAACGTTTACAGCATTTTTTTCTAGGAGATAATAATATTTTATCTTTATATAGTCAGTCCAATTTGTAGAAATATTTACATTTCATTTAGATTTTTCGGGAACACTGTAAGGCACCTAGACATTGGTGGTATCATTATGCCTTTTTCATAGATGAAGAAACTAAGATTTGGAACAATTAAATAGTTTGCACAAGATCACACAGCCAATAAGTGGCAAAGATAGAATGGGATACAAGTTTTCTGACTCCAAGTCCAATGCACTTTCTGCTCTATTAGCATAACTGTGAACATTTTAAGTCCCTGGGCAAGAATGTAGAGGAAGTACTTTCAGGTCAGGGGCATTTGAAACCATGCAAAGATCACCATTTGGCCTGTTTTTCTACTTCCAAGCACAGTCCCTGCAACCATCTCAATACTCTGCCTAGTAACCCATAGCAATAATGGTCATAATTACATTTTCTCTCTGCCCATCCCAAAGAACATTTAGTATATTAATGTTGTTAATTAATCTTCATGACATCCTAGCAAATGAAGCAGATTGCAAGTCGGAAGTCCCACTTGGCTGACTGGGAAGCTGAGGTAGAAGGCAAGGTTACAGAACTGCCTCAAGGTGAGAATAAATCAGCTGGGTAGCTGGGTTGCTGAGCCAAGAATAGCCTTTTCACAGTGAAAGCTTAAAACTCTATTGGGAAGGGGCTCTTGCTATTCTCCTTAGAAGATTACTGTTCAGTCACTAGAAAAAAAATTGCCACTTTAAAGCCAAGATTTTCTTCTCTTTGTTATTTTTCAATGCTTTTGAATTTGCTGTATCTCTTTCTTTGGGGTTCCCACATTTTTGCAACTGAGGTAGTTCAATCTTTCTCTCTTCTGGGAAAACATGCCTGATTTTTCTGCCACTGACAATCTTCTGTACCCCCTTAGTGTCACCTCCCCATTACCTTCTCTGAGACTGGATTACTCCAATTTTTAACAAGTTCTCAGTAATTTGTCTCATTGGTCTTTCCTTCCCTTACTCAGGGATGTAGAATGGAGCCTTGCCTTTACAGCATACATTTCTCCATTGGGAAAGCATCTGTTTCCAATGTTGTATTTTAATGTTTTATTTCATCAGAGAAAAGATGGAGTGACTTCATCTCTCTGTGTTAAAAATGATGACTATGTCCACAACCACGTGGTCAGTCCACATTCTGTGTGGTTTCTGTGGTTACTGCAGTACTTGGGGATCAGGCTGGTGTACCAATGACTGATTATCCTGTGGCAAAGCTGCAGAGGAGAGTGTTGTTTCTCTGTGGCAGGGAGTCTGGTTACACTTGGGGAACGGGGATGGGATTCCTGTAGGTTGATAGGAAGACTGTAGTTACCTGTGGGAAAAGGAGTGATTATGTTGCTCTGTAGTTGGGAAATGTGGTTGCCTTTAACCTTGAGCCTGACCAAAGAATCCTGTTATGATTTACTTTGACACTGTATTTAAACCCCCTACAATAATTAACCATCTTTCAAACATCACGAGGAAGTGGGTTATCAAAATAATATTACTCTGACGGTAAAAGTATCTTAAAAGCCTAAGCCACGGAGCTCAGCAAAGACAAAAAGGCCAAACAAAGCCCACACCAAAACATTACCAAAATATTTACTGGGCCTCTTTTCAAAATCATTTTCTGTGACCTTTTTCAAAAAGCTTCATGTGATACAGACAGGTAGTCGAGGCATGGGAAAGAGCCCAAGTCGTTTTTCTTCTCATCTGTTTGCTCAATACTTATCTTCTGTGATCTGGGACAGACTAAATGGTAGAAAGGAAGATGAAAATGCTGATAGAGTTCTAGCAGCTTCAGGGTGGGGAAGGTAAATAGATACTACACATGATGCTGCCGCCTTTCCTGAGTTCAAAGCAGACATCATGAATGGATCACATCCCTCTTCCCTGCTGAGCCTGTCCTCAGTTTCAGTCTTTCTCTTCAAGGCACTAAACATAGCCATGATCAAGCTATAGGACTTGGTTCTCCAGTTGAAAACCTTTTATAATGTCTCTGTTTTAGAGATGTTTTAGCCCATTCTCATACTCTTTTAAAGATGCTACCTGAGACTGGCTAATTTAGAAAGAAGTTTAATTGACTCACAGTCCTGCATGGCTGGGGAGACCTCAGGAAACTTACATTGATGGCAGAAGGTGAAAGGGAAGCAAGGGATGTCTTACATGGCAGCAGGAGAGAAAGAACAAAGAGGAGGAACTTCACATGTATCAAACAACCAGATCTCTTGAGAATGATATCACTAGAACAGCAAGGGGAAGTACACCCCCTGATTCAATCACCTTCCACTAGGCCACTCCCTCAGCATGTGAGGATCACAATTTGAGATGAGATTTGGGTGGGGACACAGAGCCAAACCATATCATAGAGCAAGCTGATTTGCTCTGCTTTTCTCCAGAATAAAACCAAAGATACAGAGAAACATAGTGTGGGTGGTGAGTATGTTGGGTTGGTGTTAATGTCGTTAAGCTATTTTCTAAGAGATCTGGGTGAATCCAAATTCTGGGACTATGATAGAATTATCTCCAAATTTAGGACACTTAAAAATACTGCACTGTTAACAAAAGAATGCAGTTGAAAACATTAATGTTTTACCTTTTGAATTAAAAGTTTGATAATACAAAGTTTGGAAAGGGTTTGTGGACATGTATCTCATATATCTTGGAATAGAATTAAGGGATATCATACTTTTGGAGAGCAATTTAGGAATATTAAAACAATTAAACTCATAAACCATTAGTTCAAATACTTCTACAAATATGTCTCCACAAGTGTTTAAAGATATCCTTAAAGTTCTAAGCATACCTATTACAGCATTGATTGCAAAAATAAAGAACACATTTGATGTGTCTCTTAATAAAATACTATGCAGACATTCAGAAGAATGGGGTGTAAGTACGAATGTAGCAGGAGATATTGTTTCTTGTTTTTGTTTGTTTGTTTGTTTTGAGACAGGGTCTTGCTCTCTTTCTCAGGCTGGAATGCAGTGGCACAATCAATCACAGCTCACTGCAGCCTTAACTTCCCCCACTCAAGTGATCCTCCTGCCTCAGCCTCCTGAGTAGCTGGGACCACAAATGCATGCCATTACACCTTCCTAATTTTTTATTTTCAGTAGAGATGAGGTCTCACTGTGTTTCCCAGGCTGGACTCAAACTCCTGGGCCAAGTGAACCTTCTGCCTTAGCCCTGCAAAATGCTAGGATTACAGGCATGAGCCACCACACCTGGCTGATGTTGTTTCTTTGCAATTACTTAATTCCTTCCCATCCTTGCCATGCTTCCCTGCCCCCGTTGACTTCATTCTTGGCCATATAAAATGCCTTGACCATGGGATATGAATGGGTGTGATGTTTGCCACATTCTAAAATTTGACTGCCGCCCGGCACATTGGCTCATGCCTGTAATTCCAGTACTTTGGGAGGCCAAGGCAGGAAGATTGCTTGAGTTCAGGAGTTAGAGACCAGCCTGGGCAACATGGAAAAAGCTTGTCTCTACAAACCAATACAAAAATTAGCTGGGCATGGTTCCAATGCCTGTGGTCTCAGCTACTCGGGAGACTGAGGTGGGAGGATCATTTGAGCCTGGGAGGCAGAGGTTGCAGTCAGCCAAGATTATGCTCCTGCACTCCAGCCTAGACAATAGGGTGAGACCCTGTCTCAAAAAAAAAAAAAAAAAAAAAAAAAAAAGATTGCCTAGCTTGGCTGAGGCCCTTTGTTCCACCCTCTATCACAAGGGCATAATGTCACACAGTGGCTACTTTGTCAACTTGGATTCCAAAATGAGAAAAATGAGTTGGACAGAGCTTACCAGGGCAGAGCCACATGAGCCCAGCTAAACCAAACCCACAGAAAAACAGATGACCTGCAACTCTCATGTGACATAAACAATAAGTAAATACTTATTGTGAGGCACTGAGATTTTAAGGTTGTTTGTTGTGTAACATTACTGTAGCAACACCTGACTGATAGGTCTAATTTACAGAAAATGTCAGGAGTATGTTAACTGAAAAACGCAAATTCCATGACAACATTATCAATATAGTTGACATTAAAAAACCTGTTTATCCATCCATCCATCTTTGCTTGTATTTGTATAGAAAATATCTGAAAAGATATATAGAAAACTGAACAGGCCAGGTGTGGTGGCTCATGCCTGTAATCCCAGCACTTTGGGAGGCCCAGGCGGGCAGATCACAAAGTCAGGAGATCGAGACCATCCTGGCTAACACGGTGAAACCCTGTCTCTACTAAAAATACAAAAAATTAGCCAGGTGTGATGGTGGGCACCTGTAGTCCCAGCTACTCAGGAGGCTGAGACAGGAGAATGGCGTGAACCCGGGAGGCGGAAGTTGCAGTGAGCCAAGATTATGCCACTGCACTCCAGCCTGGGTGACAGAGCAAGACTCTGCCTCAAAAAAAAAAAAAAAGATATATAGAAAGATATATAGAAAACTGTCAACAAATGGAATTATTGGGAGTGTTTGGGCATGGGAGGGATGGAGAGAAGGGAGACTTGGTATTAATTAATTATCTTCTTTACTGTTTAAATTTTTCATAACAATGTGTTACTTTTAAGAATAAAATATTGGCCGGGCGCGGTGGCTCAAGCCTGTAATCCCAGCACTTTGGGAGGCCGAGACGGGTGGATCACGAGGTCAAGAGATCGAGACTATCCTGGCTAACACGGTGAAACCCCGTCTCTACTAAAAAATACAAAAATCTAGCCGGGCGAGGTGGCGGCGCCTGTAGTCCCAGCTACTCGGGAGGCTGAGGCAGGAGAATGGCGGGAACCCGGGAGGCGGAGCTTGCAGTGAGCTGAGATCCGGCCACTGCACTCCAGCCTGGGCGACAGCGCGAAACTCCGTCTCAAAAAAAAAAAAAAAAAAAGAATAAAATATTAAGAAAAGTCTCATTTTAGTGTTTGCTAGCTCAAATATTTGTTCTAATTTTGATGATTGATTTTTATTTTATTATTATACCTTTAAAGTACTGTGAGTCCTAGTAGAAAAAAAAAAATCTTTAAGAAATGCTAAGGCTCTGATAAACAAAACACAGACGAGTTCTTTATTCATTCCATAGAGACATAACCCAAGACTTAACTCCAGAGACTGTTCCCAAATGCTGAGGAAGTAGGAGGAGAATGAGGCGAGGTGGCAATGATGAGTTGCTGCCTCAGTTTACCTTCCTGAGTCAACAGGACAAAGACAAAAATTGAGAAATTTGAATATTGAGTGGCAAATAGTCTCTTTCTCTCTCTCAAGACCAATATTGACTTTTCCTCCAGGAAAAACCAGGAATCATATTCATGGAGTGTTTAACTTATTGACTGATTGATTGAAATGTCATCTTGCTCTATTGCCCAAGCGAAAGTGGAGTGGCACAATTGTAGCTCATTGCAGCCCTGATCTCCTTGGCTCAGGACTTCCAAGTAGCTGGGACTATAGGTGCAACCCACCACACTAGGCTAATGCTTTTAGTTTTTGTAGAGATGGGCTCTTACTATGTTGTCCAGGCTGGTCTCAAACTCCTGGGCTCAAGTGACCCTCCTGTCTTGGCCTCCCAAAGTTTTGGGATTACAGGTGTAAGCCACTGTACCCAGCCAACATACTGATAATTTAAAAAATAATCAAAAAGTCTGATCCTATGCAAAATGGTATTGGGGCTCAGAAATCAATACCCCAAAATGTGGTACTTTGACCTGCTGTAATGAAGTCTCAAGGGCTTTTGGGCCTCCACCTCCACCACCCTGCCTCTCGGTCTTCTGTCTCTCCCAAAACACACGATAAAATTGTTCTCTGAAGTTCCCAGAGAGAAGTCCAGAACCCCTAAAGAGAAGTTCCTTTCCTAGCTTCTATTATTGAACTACAGTAATAGAGTAATGCAACGCACTTCAAAACTTAATGGAAAAAGATGACCATTTTATTTTGTTCATGGATTATGTGGATCAGGAATTAAGGCAGGACAAAGCAGGGGTAGCTGGTCACTGCTCCATGATGTTTGGCCCCTCACTTGGGAAGACCTGAAGACTGGGAGTGACATGACAGATGAAGGTTGAAATCATCTGGAGGTTTATTCACTTACATCTTTAGAGGGTGATTGCTATGGTCTGAATGTTTGTGTCCCCTCAAAATTCCTGTGTTGAAATCTTAATCCCCAAAGTGATGGTATGAGGACATGAAGCCTTTGGGAGGCTTCACCCTCATGATTGGGATTGGTGCCCTTATAAAAGAGACCTCAGAGAGCTAGCTAGCTAGCTCTTTAACATGTGAGGACACAGCTAGAAGGCATTGTCTATGAGGAATGGGCCCTCATCAGACAACAAATCTTCCAGCACCTTGATCTTGGGCTTCACAGCCTCCAGAACTGTGAGAAACAGCAGAAAGAATTTAATTATATTTATTTCCTCTTGCAGGGTATTTAATGATGTTGGTATCTAATTTATTTAGCATGTACATACATGCATTTAAAAAATATTTTCCTGGGAAAAATTGTAATGTCAATGGTAGCATCCTTAAAAAATCAGAAACTGTTATTATTATTATGATTAGAGACAAGGTCCCACTCTTTTGCCTAGACTGGAGTGCAGTGACATGATCGTAGCTCATTGCAGCCTCAAATTCCTGGGCTCAGGTGATCCTTGTGCCTCAGCCTCCTGAGAAGATAGGACTACAGGCATGCACCACCATGCCTGGCTAATTAATTATTATTATTTGTGGAGGCAGCATCTCATTATGTTGCCAAGGCTAGTCTCAAACTCCTGGCCTCAAGCAATCCTGTCACCCCAGCCTCCCAAAATGCTGGAATTACAGGCATGAGTCACTATGCCCAGCACTAGAAGTAATTATTTTGTAAGGAAGGAAAAGATGAATCTAGAATTTGATACTCATGTAAGGATTGGATTGAAAATAGGGATCAAGGGATGTTCAGACTGAACATCTTAGGAAGGAACAGTGGGGCTCTTCATGGAGTAGCAGTGGGATTGGGTTTTGCCTTTCTGTTACATTAGCAAAGGGGAACTATAAGGTAAAGATATTTGTGTATGGTATAGAGTATCAAATAGTACTTTTAAGACAATGGTCTCTGAGTTAGTAGTTATAATTTAGGGATGGAAACCAGTTGTTCCTAAAAACATATTCCCCAAAGAATGAAGCTTCATGTGTTGCTGAAGGCAAAGAGGTCAACAAAGTTAATATGAATAGAAGAAAAAACTTGATACTCTCCTTGGATAAAGCTTGTATCCATGAGAGAACAAAGTGTGATTCAACCATAAAATATTCGGCACATAGTAAGGCCTCAATAAATGTCAGTTACCATTATTATTTAGAAATGAGGATAATAATAAGACCTATAGTGCTTGGTTATTGTGATGATTAAATGCATGTAAAGCTCTTAGCAGAAAGCACAGCATACAAAGTGCATTCCAGTTGTTCTAATGGCTTACTAAGGAAAGATGATATCAGTTCATTATAAAGAAGATCTCTGACAATGAGTTGTTAGAGTTTAAATGGAGCCTTACCTAACCATTGAAGAGCAGATGAGCATTTTACAGAAAGATGTGAAAAGAATTCTCACTCTGGAAGAAAAATTGGTGTTTTAATATGTTCAGCCTGCTGTGACAAAATGCCATAAAATTTTTTATAAATTTTATAAAAAACAAATTTATTTCTCATAGTTCTGGAGGATGGGAAGTCCAAGATCAAGGTGCTAGCTGATTTGGTATTTGATGAGGGTAGCTTTCCAGTTCACAGATGACACCTTCTAGCTGTGTCCTCATATGGTCGAAGATGCTAGCCAGTTCTCTGAGGTCTCTTTGATAAGGGTACTAACCCCACTCATTCATTGTGGCAAAGATTCCCAAAGGACCCACTTCCTAATGCTATCACCTTGGGGCTAAGGATTTCAACATGTAAACTCTGAGGGAACACAAACATTTAGACCATAGCAATTAAAATGGACTTTGAAAAATGGCCTCCAACTCTGCCTGGACGTGCGCATGTGTCTGACCGCACAAGAGCTAGGAACATTTCCCAGAAGCTTCAGATAGGTTAAGATAAGATACAGTTAGGACAAAAATATGACCCTGTTAAAGAAAAGTTACACCAAACTGTGAGAATATACATATAAATTTGCTTGCTCTGTGATCCTGAGCCCACTAGAGTGTTGTGAGCCCATTCCTAACCTGCGTGTAAACCACGCCTGAGCTTTTATACATACATGCTCAATCTCAAGGAAACTTCGCTACCCTCTTCTTAACCATGCAAATGATGCCTTTCTGGATTCAGCCTTATTTGCCTAAAACTCCCTGTTTTTACCCAATTTTCTTGCCCTTCTGCTTTTAATTCAGAGTAATTGGCTACACTGGCTTTTGAGTGAATTGGCTCTCTCTTGCTTGGCAAGCAATAAACTCAGCTTTGTTTATGTGTTTTATCAGCTTGGGCAATCTTTGTGTTTTGATTTGACAATGCAGGTGGTAGTAAACCTAAGAATTTTTTACTTCATTTTAGGAAATCCTCCTAAAATAGATATAATATGACTATATGGTAATAATACCAGCTAGAAGGCCATAAGTCTCCTACAGGTTTGACAAATTCTCTACCAACTGCAGCCTGTGCTGCACTCATAGTAGATGCTTACCAGTCATTTCTAATCACTTGTTGAATAAATGAATAAATGCATGGCATTGAATGGGTAAATGAGTTTTTCCTCTCACAGGTCTTGGGTCTATGCCACAACCACCTTGAAGGACTATGGGAAAAAAACTTCAGAATTATAATTGTAGACAACGTTTACTAAATCCTTTCCCCCAAAAAGCATAGGTAAGTTTGATACCAAATTCCTGAAACCTTCATCAACTTAGTTCTTTCAGCAACCTTAGGCACCAACTTTTCCTTATAATGTTTAATGAATCAAAGACTCATTTAAGATTAGACATGGAAGTAACAACAGAAAATGTTTCCCAGCAATGCAAAACCACTCTTAGAAAAGGAGCATAAGAGAAGTCTGAGAACACACAATTTAAAAATGATTACTTTATAAATATTTTTGTGACATCTGGGATGGGTTAAGGATGCGACAGTCTCTTTTCTCCCTATGGAAGAGAAGCAGAATTTTAAATAGCTCCTCCTTTCTAGCTTGGCAGAGCTCTGACTTCAGAGGATGCCTCTAATTGCTCAGAAGCACAACCTGCCCTCCTTAAGAATCCTGGCAAATGATTTAGGCACTTTACTCTTTCTCTGCAGCCTTTCCTGTCCTCCTGACGACCCTCCCAACAATAAACATCTGCCAAACTTCAGACTCCAGTCGCCCTTTTTTGAAAAGATTCTACAGCGAATGAGCAAAAGATGTTTCAATGTCATTGGGCCATTCTTAATTTTTCTTAAAGTAATGTTAACTATACTCTGATTACATGGATAATTAGCATCAAATATGCAAATGCCTGTTTCATGTGGGGAGAGTTAGTGGTCAAGATGTCAGGGATTATAAAAGCTCCAAGGAGGAAAATAACTCAAATAATTCAGAGGCAGAGCCTTCATGCAACAATATTCCCGGATCTTACTCCTTGTAAGAGGCTCTCCCTTCTTGTAAGAGGCTCTCCAAAGCCCACGTGGTCCCATTTCTCTGCTGCCAATACTGTCGCTACTGCCACACAACTGAATTCCCCTCCAAAGTCAAAATGAGTTTAAAAGAAGCCATGAATAATTTCTAACTTGTCAAATCCAACACTTGCTTTCTGTTGGAGGTCCACAAAGTGACCGAGTAACGAAGAGCCAGGCTAAAATGCTTACCAGCTAGTGACTCTGTGTGGCCAATTTCCACTCCTTCACCCAAGCAGAGGTTCCCATCAGGGAGGCCATCTAATTACCACACTGTTGCCCTGCAATTCATCCTTTCATAGTCCCACCTTCTAGTATTGCCTGCAAATGAATGATGGAAGTTTGTAGAAATAATACTTACAGGCAAATGTGGGGTTTTCAGACTGAATATGTCAGAAATTTAAGATTTAGCAAATTTTCAACAAATATTTTCTGAGGGGACTGGGGAGCTTTCGAAGGTAATCTTTATAGACCAGCATTTGCTTCTTAAAGAGTTTCAGCCCAAGGTTACTGTCTTATTACTGCCTTTTGTTCCCTCCTGTCTTCCCGATTCTTTGTAAAATGATTGATTGAAAATTTATTCTTTGAGCTAAAAATCATTGATACATGATATGGTTTGGCTTTGTGTTCCTACCCAAATCTCACCTCGAATTGTAATTCTCACATCGGGGGAGAGGCCTGGTGTTAGGTGACTGAATCATGGGGGTGGACTTCCCACTTGCTGTTCTCCTTATGGTGAGCTCTCAGGAAATCTGGTTGTTTGAAAGTGTGTGGCACGTCTCCCCTCGCTCTCTCTCTCTCCTGCTACCATGTAAGACGTGCCTTGCTTTCCCTTTGACTTCTGCCATGATTCTAAGTTTCCTGGAGGCCTCCCGAGCCATGCAGAACTGTAAATCAATGAATCCTCTTTTCTTTATAAATTACCCAGTCTCAGGTAGTTCTTTATAGCAGTGTAAAAACGGACTAATACAATACACTTTTGTTTCCTGTTTAATATTTTTTTTCTCTTGAATATCAAGCAGAATTTCAGATATGTCATATTGGCTTTGGTTGTGGCTACATTATGCCCAGCTCTATCCAAAGATGTGGTTTTAAGAAGGGACACATGGCAAGAAATGTAAATTGGTGTACTCTGCTCCTCAGCCATCAAATATCCTTTGTTAAACATTTTCATTTTCCACTAAATGAGCTATTGTTGCTACAAGTCAGTGGTTCCACTACAGAATTTGTAGCACAGTAAACAAAGTGTAAAATGTATGTAATGAGGATTGCCTCTAATTTCCTTTAATTGCACATTGAGTTACAGCCAGCGCGACCCTGACAGCAACATTACTTCCTCAATACATAGCCTTGATGTACAGCACATTTTTCTTCCGTGACAGGTTTATTTCTTCATTGAAGAATTGTTTAAGAGATATTTCATTGGATGTTGCAACAATGTAATTGGGCTCTGGCTGGTTTATTCACTTAATAGGTATGAGAATAATTATATGTCACTTTTTAGTGTATGGGCCCCTCAATCCTCTCCAGGTTGATTGCTTTATCTAGGAAGCATCAAATGGAGTCTCTCCAAAATAGCATTTCGGGAAGATGAACTGCAGACTTATTTCTCTCCCTAAACTCAAGGCTTTGTTGTGTTCAGAGAAAAATGGCAGCTTTATATCAAATAAAGCTAAAAAATAAAGGTAGTGGAATCTGTGCATAGGATTACTTTTACTTAATACTTAAGGTATATTTTTCCTGAAAAAATTTGTGAGAATGGCAGGAAAACTCTCTAGAGGTATTACCCACTGAACACAAAAGAGATGATGTACATTGGGATTAAGTTTCAAGAAAAACATTCACAGTGCTGGGTGATTTCATCTACAATATATCCCTTAATCCAAATTGTTTTTTATTTTATGTTTTGCACCTCCAACCTTAGTCCTCACCTAATCCATTTTGGATGTTGTTCTTATTCTCGTATTTTCTGGGTCTCCATTTGTTTTCTTTATGTGGAACCCAAGTTATATTCGTCATAAGATTCAGAAAATCAGCATAAACATTGAGGATGGGGAGATCTAAGGGTAGGAAAGATGCAGAAGTTTAGAAGGGATGGATATTTCCGGGCAGAGCACAGTGAATGAAGCCCCAGCAGTGGTCTGATTTGGAGGGTTATTGGCTTGGGTGCTAACAGGATGGCATGGCTTGGACAAGCAGCAGGATTGGCATAGCTACAGTAACACTGGTGATGACAGGAACGTGGCTGCCTCAGTGACCTTGTTGCTCTGTATCCTCAGTGTGGTGGAATCAGTGGCAAGGCCTTCATTGGTCCAAGCAGTTGTTATGGTGCCTTCAGTGAGTACAAGAAGCATGACTGACATTTTTTGGTGTCAGAAGTGACTGGGGATATCACCTTACTAAGCCAGAGAAAGTGAAGACGAAGAAAGCTGAATCCTCATGGTTTCCAATTAAGCTACTATCCCAAGAAAGACACCCAGTTTTGGATTATTAAAACTATAAGGCCAAGCCTTGAGTATGGGGTGGGAGGTTATTTTTCTAGGAGAACTGAAAGGAGTAAAAGCAGAGAGTAATAGTATATTTCTTATAAACTGTTGTTAGGGTCAATGCAATAGCACACACAAAGCACATAAAAAATGTCTAGCACATATTACAAATTAGCTAATTTTATTATTATAATATAACAATATTGTTATATTTCCCTCTTGTTAATCACTTATTAAATCAAAGTGCTGGACTAAGGTGTTTACATGCATAATATAGACAAAAAATTTATGTTACAAGTTAAGTTCATATACTGTTATGGCTAGAATTTTTTCCCTCCGTAATGTACATGTTATAGCCCTAACCCTCCATGTGACTGTATTTGAAATTAAAAGGGGTCATAAGGGTAGGGCCCTAATCCAAGAGGACAGATGTCCTTATGAGAAGAGGAGGGGACACCAGAGCTCTGTTTCTCTGTGCACGTAGAAGGCCATGTGAGGACACAGAAATAAGGCACCATCTCCAAACCAAGGAGAAAGGCTTCATCAGAAACCAATCCTGACGGCACTTTGATCTGGAACTTTGAGCCTCTATAGCTGAGAGAAGATAAAATTCTGTTTTCTAAGCCACCTTAGAAAAGTCTGTGGTATTCTGTCACGGCAGCCTGAGCAGACTAGTACATACAGTAAAAATAAATATAAGAACTAATTCCTCCCCCAGTCTTCCTTTATTTTCCGTAAGTCAGTCAATTATTTTCTCTGACTTTACCTCTTGCTCTCCTACCCTATTCATGGGGAAAATGTTTGTTCTAACCAATTAAAGTGTTCTCAGCTTTCTGGCTTAAAATGGAGGGCTGTTTGGATAGTTAATTCCAGTCTCTTCCTTTCCCAGACAGGGCCTGGGAGCAGAGGAATACTTACTTCTTGAGGTGTTAGGGCCTGAGGTCCCTCTGGCCTTCTCCTCGGAAAGGGTTCAAGCGGTAGCCCTTTCTAACGTGTCTACAGCAGGGTCACTTGTTTGCACATCTCATTTAAGGCCTGGTGATTTCTCTATGGTGGACTTGAGTCTCACCTTTGCTATCCCTGGAGCTGCTGATTCTTTGGGGCTGGGTGTATCTGCTGTTCCATTTCTAGGCTCCTAGAAACTTCAAATTCCCCATGGATCACAGGGAATGGGACAACGGCTGAGTGGAGGGCAGGGGGTGGGAGAATGCTCTCTCAAGCCCTTCCCTCTGGAACAATCCTTATTCATTTCTATTCCAGCATCTACACCATGTTGACCTTGCTGCCATGGAGGCTCAGGTCATCTCTGAAAGACATGAGGTCTGGGGAGGCAAGGAAAAAGCACCTAGTTTTGATATCCCCTGACCCTAACTATCAGTGTCTAGATCCAGTCCCCGCCAACCCCCAACGTTAACTTGAAGGGGATGGGAAAATAAGTTCACTTTTCTGCACCTCAATTTTGCTTCTCCCCGTATTAGGCTCCATCTGCTGATCTTCCGTTCTAGCCCCAGAGACAAAAACTGCCCTTTGGTCAAATTCTCACTCTTCCCCACATCAAGACTCATGCTAAATAAAACCCCTTGGCTCTTAATTTGTAAAGCTCAGCTTTTTGAGTTCAAATAAAATCCTGGATTCTGAAAATCAAAGTTCACAGAATTATAGAGAGGACTGATGGACAGCAAGAGGTCTGAGATAAGGACAACAAAGCTGCGGAAGGCAAGGACCTTTGGACCAGAGGCATGAGCTAGGAGTGGCAGCAAACCATCACAAAGGTCGAGTGGGACCTGCTTGATTTGAATGGATGCCAAGTCAAGATGTCTAGGGCTTGGTGAGAGTAGCTTCACCAGAAGAGATGAAAAAGGACAAAGGCTGGTGGCCAAAGGCCAAGCAGAATGAGTTCTCTCAACTGAAGACCAGCAAAGGTTAGAGGCTAGGACATTATATGACACTCCTCTCCTCTCTATCAACTTACCATCAGGTAGATGGTGAGGTGTAGTAGGGGAAGCCTTAGAAGTGATTAATTCTCACCGAAAAATGTCTAAGATTGGAACGGGATAAAGACTGATAGAGTGATACTGTAAGTGGCTTTATAAAAATCACTGAATAAAAGTTGAGTATACTGCAATGTGATAAAATATATTTTAAGCTATGGGCAGACTAGGAGTTCATACATGAAGTTGAATTTACTTATTAAAAATTAAGTTACTTTTTTTGCAAATCTGAGTTTTGTACTCACCCACTATACGTGTTTAATATTTTAATCAACCCTGTGAGGAAACTAGGCTCAGAGTGATGAAATAATTTGCCTAAGGTCACAGCTAGTAATTGGTAGAGCCAAGATTTGAGACTTTAATTTATTTGATATCAAGGTTTGTGTTTTTAACCACTATGCCTAAGCCTCACAGTTCTTTGGTTATTATTTTTACCTTCAGTATTGTTTTTAATTGCTAGGAGTGTGTGACTTGAAATATAAGAGTTATAACCACATCCTGTTGTAAATGTTCTTTATTTACCTTTGTCTTTTGTTCTTGTTTTTCCTACACTGATTCTCATATTTCTCTGACTTTGTTCCTTTTATTTTCATAGTCCTCCGTTTTGCCTTTCACTTACCACCCTGCTGAGCCCCCAGAGATGATAATTAGTTTTTCTGGAGCCACCTTTGCCTACACCTAGCTGTGTGGCCCTCAGGACATAAACTATATTACATGGAACCACCTGATCAGGCATTTCCCCACACTTCAGGAGGCAGAACATGAAGACAGCCCTGTCTTTGGATTGGAAGCCTACAAATTAAGAGTTCATTGTGTTTGAGAGGTCCAGGAGAATTGGATTTAAGATGAATAGAATAATCATCTTCCAGAGAAGTAAATTTACTTGGCGGGTTTCCACTAAAATGGATTTTTTAAAATGTCAGATGGAACTAAAACATTTAAGACATATGGTGCATTAACTAAATGTTTAAACATTTGCCTTTAGCTGTGTGAACGTATCATTGATGAGATGAGCTCAGTGAGCTATGTTGAACATATCTGACTGAATCACTGTCCAGTAGAGAGCTCTATTTCTTGAATCTCTATAATATAAACCATCCCCAGATGCTTACAACAGATACCAAATATGTGTTATAATTTTACTGCTGAATGCAAATGCGCATAAAAATGAAAGGTTTAAATGATAAAATGTATCTGTAGTCTCAGTCATTACCTTTTATTTGAAATAGGTTCTGCAAGAGAAGGGTGCAAAAAGAATATTTTCAGCTATGAAGCCTGAAAGTCACTGGAATGCCACCACCCCATTCTACTTTCTTCCAGAAAATCCCTTCACATTATAATGCATGGTCAGCAAACACACAGCAAGTGTGGGAGTTCTCCCCCTCACCCCGGGTCCGTAGCAGACATTGTTAATCAATCACAATGCTTATTTTTACTGCTGAGCCTGCACTTGGCCTGAGAAGTTTTCTCCACCCAGCACTTCAGACAACACTGCCAATTGATCCAAGTTGGCACTTAACAAGAAACCTTTTATTTGCAATCCCCAGACACAGAGCAATGGTAGAGCAGTGGGGTGTTCCTATATCTGATATGTCTAAGAAATGTGATAATTATGAGGACCAGACCATTGGATACTGTTAGGATTTATTCCTTAAATTAAAAGGATGGTTTTGGGGGTCCTTGGGTTCTGGCAGAACCCACTAGGATTTAGATTAGCTTCCGTCTAGTTGTATAACGGGTCAGTCTTCTGTCTTCCAGGCAGGCAGACTGATCCCACATATACTTACATGGCTTTCTGTTTTATCCTCTGAGTTTCACAAACTCCATGAAAATGCTGAAAATCCTAGACCCACTAGAAATAGAATAAGGCAGAAACTACCAGAGACCATGAAATGAAGATAATCACTTGCATTTTGGATACCACAGAGAACTTCCTGGGGTAAAGGTCTGTACGTGTAGTGGCAGGAGATGGGGATAATTAATATTTAAGTCTGACCTTATATGCATTCATATTTTCTAAGTAGGTTGTAAATACTACTACTGTGTATGTGCCTGGCAAGAAGTTAAGCAACAAAGCACACACACTTTTATTCACTCTTCAGATCTTCCCCATGAAGTACAACACCCCAGTTTTATAGATGATGAAACTGAGGCTGGCGATGCTAGGGAACTTATCTAAGATCCCACAGACAGTTCACATCTGTGTCAGAGTGGTGACAGAAACAGATGGCAAATTCTTAAAAGATAATTGAAACAGTTTAATGATAGGATTATTTATGGAGACGAGGGTAGAATTAAGGGAACCCACAAGACATAGTTCCAAAGTCTCCAAAGATGAGCAACAATTAGAATCCTTTAGTACTTTAGTACCCCTAGAAACAGTGTTACTGAAATGGTAACAACTAACTGTGTGAGAGAAATCCCTCGATGGGAGCTATAGCTTTAAGGAGAGGAAGTCCTTTCCTGCTCAAATCAACCATGTCTTGGGTATTTGGGAGGAAAAGAGAAGAGAGGAGAGCTTGTGTCCCCCAGCCATCTAGGAAGAGGAAGCAGCCGAGAGGTGCAGTTCATAGAGTTCAGCGCAAAGCAGAGAATGCATCTAGGGGGCCATGAGAATAAGGGGCTCGATGGAGGAGTGGCAATTAAACACAGTATTGCTCTGGGTCTATTCTCATAACCACTACCTTATATTCTACCTCTTGGCTAGGGTTTAGGAGGTCTAGGTCTAGAAGTACCAGCCAGCACTTGCTTTTATTTGAGAGGAGAGAGCAAGAGAACTTAAACTTCCTGAGGGCAGCGTGGTAGTACACACAGTCCTTGACAAGTGCTCAGTGCCAGCTATTTGTTGTTACTATTTCTTTTTCTTCCTTTTCCCAGTTCTCCCTTTCTGTGCCTTAGTTCCATGACCAAAGTGATGGTACTCAGCGCAAAGGAAGTTGATTTGCAATTTCCAATGCTTTACTGACAGAACTTATTTATAATGATATATGAGGTCGGTAAGTATTTATTTCTAATTTCCAGAAGAGGAAATTGAACCTTACTGATTTGAAAGTCAGTGTCCTTCTAATACTTGAAGTTTCCTCTAGTGAATCAATGGTAACGACTCTTAAAGTACAAAAATAAATAAATAAATAAATAAAATTGTTAAAAAAAAATATGATGGCTTTTAAAAAATTGTTGTATTTATTTCAGATTTATCAAGGCACAAATTACCCAAGATATGAACCATAGAAGGTCTTGGGATTATTACTCATTTTACATGCTCCTCTCCCAGCCCCTTCTCTCTTTTTTCCTCTCTCTCTCCTCTCTGTTTCTCCCTCTGTCCCCTCTCTCTCCCCCTTCCCCTCTTCCTCTCCCTGTTCCTATCTTCTCTCTCTCTCAGCTCTCTTTTCCTCCCTCTTGCCAGTGTTTTTTTCTTTATTCCTCCTCACTCCTCTGATCACCACTTTCCACTTTTCTTCTTTCCACATGTCTTCTCCTCTTTCCCACCCCTTTCCCCATGTTTTCTTTTTTCTCCTCTTTCTTCTGTTCCTACTTTCTCTACAGTGTGAAGAGATATAGCTTAGGGGTTATAACTGCAGGCTTTAAAAGTAAACTGCCTGGATTCCAGTCCTTGTTCCATCATTACTGGGAGTGTGACTTTGGGCAAATTATTTAATCACTTTGAGTCTCAGTTGCCTACATATGTAAAATAGGATAATAAAGATACTCATAGTTGTTATGGAAAATTTAAAAATGAATGTAAAGAACTTACCTCCACAATTACTATTTTTCCCTGTTCCTTTTTCCATCTTTCCCTTCTACCTTACATCTTTCTGACAAAGCTGTGGTACTCAGTGCCAAAATATTTGCTGACTTGTAAATTAATAAAAAGCTAGAGGATGATGAATTCTGCAATTTGAGTTCTGGGAGAAAAATGCAGTGAAGCAGCAGGCAGCCTGGGAAGTGTGTTAAGGAATGTTTACCAATGAAAAATGTGTTGTTTGTGTATATTTTGAAAATGTTTATTTTTGTGGGTTGAGAGGCTTCTTGAAGGCAATGTCTCTGCTGCATTCAGTTGAGAGACAGCAGCAGCCTCCAGGAATAGCAGGTATTGCTGCAGAGACTTTCTTTTGGACCAGAGCTGGAAAGGCCCACGGGTTGACAAAAGAGTTGCGTAATTGTTCAGTATTTAACTCTTCCTGGAATGGCTCAAAGAGGGAGCTATGTGTGAAGGAACTTGTGGGTAAATAACTCTGGCGCAGAGCACCACACCATCTGCAGACATTGCAGAAATGAGCAAGGGAAGCCAACGAGCTGTGAGTGACAGAGATTAATCTTCAAAGTCACAAAGGCATGTAGTTCCGTTTGGAATTCAGGCAATGCTGGAGAGCGTGTCATGGCCCCGGAACAATTCTTTGAGGCAATGAAGACATTTATCAGCCATAACTCTCAGGTGACTGCTGTATCCTGGAATCCTTGATGCTGGTGAATCAAAAAGAACCCAAAAGAAAGACACTTCCCTTTAAAATTAGGAGAGGCAGCAGAATGATGATGTTCAATTTTTTACTTAAAACAACCGTCCAAAGAATTCACCATGATGCCTTGGATGAAGCTGGCCTTCCACATCCAGGGAGCTGAGATGAAAACAAAGACTCTCACTTACCATACGCTGCAGGCTGTGCATATAGACTCCTCGTTTGGGACAAGTAGCTAAATAATTGTTAGACTGCAAGGCCATACTTGAAAATTAAAATTTTAGCATTTTTGGAATACTCATTTGTTAATGAATACAATTGTTTTTGTAAAATACATTTGTATTTATAAACTAGTTCTGTTAAAACCATTTTCAAAAATAATTTTTTCTAAAAATAAAAATAGCACATATGCATTTACATTTAAGCAAAATAAAAATCTTCACTTTATTACATCAATTATCTGAAACATTTAAAATAACATAAGCAATAACTAGATTTGATACACTTCACATATGTTAATCAATTTCTTTGCTATATTTGTTTCTAATGCCATTTGTCTGATTTTTTTTCAACATGGCGTCATTAAAATTTTTTTCACAAAATTGCCTGCAGTCTTACTCTAAGTAGTTTATGGCTAATTAAAATATCCACCACATAGTAGCATTTTTTTTGTTTTTAGTTTTTCAGGTACTTTAGTATCTGAAAAGAGCGTACTTGCTTAACTAAAAAGTTATGGTGCATGGATGAGTAAATTAAATATGCTGATCCTTTCAAATTTAATTCCATTTTAAAAATGAAAATGTGTACATAGCTCAAATACTTTTCACACATACTCTCTTTTTACCTCCATATCTTTCTTTGAAAAATATTTTAATCGAAGTTTTTCAACTAAGTTGTATCTATGATTCCTTTGTTTCTCTAAATTCAGATGCTGGAGAATCATAAGCATTCTTA
The DNA here is from genome assembly GCF_009764315.1 of Trachypithecus francoisi. Classification (NCBI taxonomy): domain Eukaryota; kingdom Metazoa; phylum Chordata; class Mammalia; order Primates; family Cercopithecidae; genus Trachypithecus; species Trachypithecus francoisi. The sequence continues at coordinate 72,380,892 of NW_022681472.1, read as the reverse complement.
TTTTCACTCCTTTCTGGTCAGAATATAAGTTCACCTGATTAAAAATAGAAGTTCCATCAAAAAAGTGTTACACCACAAGTTGAGATACTCTAAAGTGCATTTATAGTATTCTAAATTTAAATATTAAACACAGCACTCCCTTGAGGGTTCATCCTTCTATTTGTTCCTTCCTCTTTCGGTGTTTTAATATGTTTAGTGATAAGTTTCACTAAATCATTACTTTCAAGAAAACCTGCACAAAGTAATTACTAGCTTTTGAAATCGATACTGATGTTTCTTTAGTAGACTTGCGCCTTTTCAAATGATACCTAATATCATTATGGTCCCCAAGTTAGATGTCAAATGCCAGCAAACGTTTTGTGTAAGTTACATATTTGTCAATTTTCTTAAAAAGCAGAAATTCTGTACTTAAAATTTTATTAAACATGTGTTTCCTCTCCCCTTAGAATTTATTGCTCCTGAAAAGAGTTATAAAGTTTTTAAAAAGCTACCACATAATAGCATAACTAAAAAGTTACTGATTTATAGCATATAATAAATGATAAAACCACTGTACTAGGAATTACTCTCTATATGCTCTATGAAAGAACTCTCCATTTTTATTCTCACGTGCTTTATATATACCTAACCTACCATTTCCAAGCTTTCCTAACTTTACAGCCTGGTTTGATGTTTCATGCATCTTGTAGGCTGTAGCACAGGCCATGCTACCATGTGCATGCTAGCTCCATTTGCTTGATAGGGGTAGGCCTGTTGGACACTTCTGCCACCATTACCAGGATTTAGCTTCTTCCCAGACCCTAGTGTACAAAGTCTCTTCATTTCCTTAAAAAAGGTACTAGTTACATTGCATCCAGAAAGAGTCAGGAGAAGAAAGAAAGGTGATCTTTGGTTGTTTTTCGAATATAACCACATGTTAAATTAAGAACTGTGTTTATGGCCTATGCATTTTGCACTGAGACTAGATGAAACCATGGCAGAGGCTGGCAGTGAAGTGGAAGCCTAGCAAATCTGGTGTATTATCTGTTTTCATGCTGCTGATAAAGACATACCAGAGACTGGGCAATTTACAAAATAAAGAGGTTTAAGGGACTTACAGTTCCGTGTGGTTAGGGAAACCTCACAATCACAGCAGAAGGCAAACGGCATGTCTTACATGGATGGCATCAGGCAAAGAAAGAGAACTTGTGCAGGGGAACTCCCCCTAATAGAACCATCAGATCTCGTGAGACTTACTCACTATCATGAGAACAGGGAAAGACCTGTCCCTATGATTCAATTACCTCCCACCAGGTCCCTCCCACAATACATGGGAATTCGAGGTGAGATTTGGGTGGGGAAACAGCCAAACTGTATCACCTGGCATGTTTTAATGCAACTATTAATAATAATACCTTTGTAAAGATGAAAAATCTAAGACAAATGCTAAACCAGATAGAATGCCAGGATACTTGTTATACATAGAGACTGCTGGAGGCAAACCTGGGTATATGCTTCCCCTATTTGGTGGTGAAGAGCACAGTCTTCAGACATCTTGGATCAAATTCTGGTAGTATCAATTAATAGAAACATAACCTTATCCAAATATCTACCCTTAATCTTCTCATTTGCAAAATGAGGGAAAAAGTGTCCGCCTTACTGGGCCATTGTAAGGAGAAAAACTTGTGGAAAGTGTCTGCAGAGAGGACCAGGCACACAACACATGAGACAGGGCTGCTGTCATTATCACCATGCTCCTCTTACCAATGACGTGGTGGCACAAAAGCCATACTTTGTGACTCAGGCTGATTTTTCTCATGAAACATAAAGCAGAACCAGAAAGAATCAGAACAGAAAAGAGAGAAAAAGTGGGTGGTGTGTGGAGTAGCATCCCTACAATATTGGTAAGAGGTTTGAATTTGTGTCATTATCCCTTCAAAACAGGAGGAAAGGCAGGATTTACTGAGCACTTCCTTCAGGCCCAGCACTGGAACAAACACTTACTCCTTTTTTATAAGAGAGTTATATTGTTCTCACTGGTGTTTTTTCCATAACCATCACATGGAAATATTATCATTTTCATATTACAGTTGAGAAAACCAAGGCTTCAAGCAGTTACAAAAGTGCTGACAAGGAATGCAGTCAGAAATAAAACTGATGTTCTTAAATCCATGACTTCACCAATCTGGCTGCATTGCTTTTAAAAAGTTCAAAATGTTCATGGTTTACTTACATCCGGAATGTTTAATGTATGACTCTGTTCAGCAACACTAGGCAGAATTTGTGAGGAAATATGGTGGTCCTTATTAACAACCTCGAACTTAAAGAATTTATTAACAACCTTAAAAAGTTAGAAATCTTTAAGAGCCTATCATGGATGGTTCATCTCTAACTAAACAGTATCCTGGGCTAATTTATAGTTTGTACCTATTGGTACTAGCAAGTTCCATAATATCTTTAAAATAAAGCATAAAACTTGTTTATGCTGCAGTAACAAACCCCAAATCTCAGTAGTTTAGGTAACAAAGGATTGTTTCTTGGTCACGCTACCTGTCCATTGCAAATCAGCAGAGGTTGATTCCTTGAAGTCGTGCCTTGGTGAATCAGACTGACTGACAAGATAGTCATTGTCTCAAACACTGTCAGTTGCCAGCCAGAGGGAAAAGAGAACCCTTGAGGACCTCACGTTGCGTGACACAGCTCAGAAATGACACACTCATATAAGCAGACAATTCAGTAGGTGGAACTAGCTGAATAACCCCACTCAACCATAAGGGGGTCAGGAACTGTAAATCTGTCCTACATATGGAAGGAGAGAAATGAAAATATCATTCAAACAGCAATAATCATTGCTTACACATAAAGTTACTACAAATGCTGTAAATTATTAAATATCTTAATTTTCATATCTTAATTTTCATAAAATGCCAGTTTCAAGCTTCAGACAGTTCTCTCTATACAATATATTCTTTTATTAGGTAAACAAATACTTGTTCACGTATTTTAACAAAATTTTCACCTTATCTCCAAAGGAAGAACATTAAGTTTTACGAGCCACTTCTGTCTTTTCTGAAAAGCTCCTTTTAAAATGACATCAACTGCTAGCTAAAGGGGATTCCTTAAGGAAATGTGTCATTTTCTTGTCTAGAAGTCAATGAGTTCAAAGAAAAACAAGAGTAAGACTGAAAGGATGTGTAATAAAAGACCCAGTTAATGCCTAAAAGATGCCAAATTGGAAAGTGTTACTATTCCTCGTGTCATCCATCACTGCAAATGGCTCAGCAGGCAAAAGACTATCTCAAGCTGGCAGTCTTGCCATAGAAATAGATTAATTCAATAAAGGTAGCAGAATTACGAAGCTCAACATGGCCAGTGACATTCCACTGACTAGTTCAGAACCAAAAAGAGGTAAGAACTGAGTGAATGAAAAAACGAAAATTCAATCAAGTCATAATCAAAGTTCAATAAATCTGGGAAATATTCTCGTATTGGATTTTTTGGTCCCTAAATATTAATCAGCTGTAAGTTACTTTCCAGGTCTCCATTCAGCTTTTAAAAAATGGATTGACCTTTTCATAGAAAATCTGTATTCGATGGCAAGGATGGAAGTTAGCATCGTTGGCTTAGGTATACTTCATAGAGGGGAGCAGTCTTTCTTGGCTGCATTCTTAGCACATAATAATGAAGGAAATAGCAGTAGACATTTCAAGTGCATAAGGCTGGAGACACAGACGTAGAGATTGGGAACAGACTCAGCTTCCAGGACATTCAGCGCCACACACAGAACATTCTTGATTGTGTCATTGTTAAATTCCTATTTGGTAATCATGAAGAAGCAGGATAATTCAGTTCAACAACTAGTTATTGAGCACCTACTAATATGCCTACAAGTGCTTTTTACACTTCAAAGAGCTATATGAGATGAAAGGTATTATTGCTGTTGTTATGGCACTGTCCTTGAAATTGCAGAGAAAATACAGGTCAATGAGAGCAGCAATGAAAAGAAAAGTAGTGAGATAAATTGACGGATTGAAGTTATTGATAAAGAAGGTTTATATTTTGCAGAGTAAATATAATCCAGAGCAAGCATTGGTTAAAAAAAGGCTTACTTTAATGTCATGTCAAAGCCCATTTTATATATTACAGAGCAGAGAGAATATTTACACCTAGTTTTATGACTATGTAATTCTAACTTCTAAAACAGTTTAAATGTGCATCATATCAGCTGATTAATTAAGATGGTTCTTTGTGTGATAGTAATTAAGCCAGCATATTTTGGTATCACTTGACATAACTCATGACATGGACATGATTGTATGTTGCTTAGCAATTTAAAACTTTCAGATGTTTTGAGAAACTGACAGTAACATCAGATGCTTTTGAATGAAATACCTTCATGAAAAAGTAAAAGACCACATGAAAAGGTACTTTATAAAATTTAAAATCCTTCAAATTGTTCTTGTTAATGTAATCAATCATGGCACATTGAATGTAAAAGAATCCTTTAATAAGCTTACAGTGTTAGTTGAAAATATATATAATTACAGCTAGTTGATGTAATTATGTTAATATCTGGCAAAATATATTTTAAGGAAAGAAATATTATTAGAAATAAAGATGCCAATTAAATAATGATAAAATATTCTATTTGCTAAGAAGATGTAATAATTCTAAACTCATATGGACCCAATAGCCTCAAGCATATACAATGAACATTAATAGGACTACAAGGAGAAAGTGACAATTTCACTATCAAAGTGGGAGATTTAAACAATTGTCTTTCATTGGTAGATCAAGCACATTAAAAACTGAGTAAGACTGAGGAAGATTTGAATGGAACCTGATAGACATATATAGTACACTGTATCCAACAGTTGTAGAATATATATAATTTTCAAGGAAACATAAAAGATCCATAGAAATTTCTCATTTCATACAAGTGGAATTATACAACATGCGGCGTTTTGGGACGAATTTCGTTACTTAGTATAATGTCTTCAAGCTTCATCCATATTATAGCATGTATCAGTCCTTCATTCTTTTTTATGTTCAAATAATATTTGTCGTATAAATATACCACATTTTCTTTATTCATCAGCTGATGGATATTTGGATTGTTTCTATTTTTTGGCTACTGTGAATAATGCTTTTAGTAACATCCATATACAAGATTTTGTTTGGGCATATATTTTTATCTACATATATCTAAGGGTGTATGCAGGCATAAAGGAAATATATGTTTATATATACCTAGTCATCTTGGGTGTATATCTAGGAGTAGAACTGCTGAATCTTAAAGGTAATTTTATGTTTAACTTTTTTAGAAACTGCTGAAATGTTTTCCAAAGCAGTTGCACCATTTTACATTCCCCCTTAACAATGTATGAGGGTCCCAGTTTCTTCACATCTTCAACAACACCTGTGGTTTGTTTTCCTGTCTTTTTTTATTATAGCCAGGCTTGTGAGCGTGAAGTAGTATCTCACTGTAGCTTTGCATTTCTCTAAGGACAATTGATGTTCAACACTATTTCATGTACTTATTGGCCCATGTACATATTCATATATGTATTTGTAGAAATGTCTGTTCAAATCTTTTGCCCATTTTTTAAATTGTGTCATTTGTATTTTTATTATTGAATTATAAGAATCCTTTATATATTCTGGATATGAGAGCTGAACAAGATATATGATTTGCAGATAAGCTCTCCTTTAGGTTTCTTTTTTAACTATATTCATCTGCAGCACGAAAGTTTTAATTTTAATGAAGTCCAATGTACTTTTAAAAAATTTTATTGCTTGTGCTTTTGATGTCATATTTAAGAACCACTGCCTAATCCAAAGTCATGAAGATTTCATACCTATGTTTTCTTCTAAGAGTTTTATAATCTCAGTCTTTATATTTAGATATTTTATCGATTTTGAGTTAATTTTTGCACATAATATGACACAGGGATCCAACTTCATTCTTTTGCATGTGAAACTTAAGTTGCCATAGCACTTTTTAAAAAACTCGATGTATTTTTAGATTTTCTTTGTGAGTTCTTTTTTTGGCCCACTGGTTATGTAATATTGTGTGTTTAACTTCCACATATCTGTGAATTACCTATTTCCTAAATTTTCTTGTGTTATTGATCTTTTCCCATTATGGTCTAGGAACATACTTGTACAATTTTAGTCCTTTTAAATTTGCTGAGATATCTTTTATGGCCTAACCTACGTTCTATGCTGGGGAAGGTTGAATGTGCACTTGAGATGGACATGTATTCTGTTGTTTCATGGGGTGTTTTGCAGCTGCTGCAAGGCCCAGTTTGTTTATACTGTTGCTCAAGTCTTCTATTTCCTGTTGATCTTCTGTCTAGTTGTTCTATCCATTACTGAGATTAGAGTACTGAATTAATGTATTTCTCCCTTCAATTCTGTCAATTTTGCTTCATGTTTTCTCAGACCCTTCTGTTAAGTACATATAGGTTTATAATTGTTTTATCTTCTTGGTGGATTGGCCCTTTCATCATTATAAAATACCCTTGTCTATAGTAATAATTTTTGCCTTGAAATCTATTTTGTCTTATATAAACATAGTGACTTCACTTCTTTTTTGATTACTGTTGGAATGGTATATTTTTCCCCATTATTTTACTTTCAACCTATTTGTGTCTTCGAATCTAAAGTGTTCATCTTGCATAAGATGCGCTTAAGGGGAAATTTATAGCTCTAAACACCTATACTAAAAGGAGGAAACATCTCAAATTAATTACCTAGCAAAAGTTAGTTCAAACATTTCTGAAGAACAATGTTTTCATATAAGGAAAGGGACTTATTCTACCAGATTTAATTTTAGTTTAAAGCTATTGTAATTATAACAACGTGTTATTGCTACAGGGATTTAGTCAGTGACAAATTCAACTAAACAGGGACCTCAGAAGCAGGCTCACAGCATACATGAAACTTAATTTATGTCAGTTCAGCAATTGTAGATCAGTGAGGAACGAATCAACTATTTAATAAATGGTGCTTGCACTATTGATTATACAAATGAAAAATAAAAAAAGTAGTTCTGTATTACAAACTATAAACTAAAATTCCAACCAGATGAAAGATGTAAAAAGCAGTATTTCAAAACTTCTAAGAATATTTGGAATAGTCATATGAATTTGAAGTAAAATTGTTTCTTAAGCAAATTACAAACTACAAAGGAAATTGATGATAAAATGTATGTACATTTCAATTTAAAGCTTTCATTTATAGAGTAAAAACACCTTATAGGCAATGAAGAGAAAGACTTATACTGAAATAAGTGATTTGCAATCCATGTCAATGACTAAAGATTTGTGTTCGAAAAGATGAACACCGCAATGAAACTAAGAGAAAAAAAAAACGTATATTTTATAGAGGAGGAAATACAAATTACCATAAACATAAGACAAGATGCTCAACCTTATTGTTAAGCAGGGAAATGCTAAATAAAATCTCAATGGGATATCATTTCATGCCTACCAGTTTATTAAAAAATTAAAAAGTCATTAATATCAAGTGTAGTGAGGATATGGACAATAGGAATAGTCATCTCTTGTGGACAAGAGTGTAAACTAGTAGAACCGGAAAACAGTGCGTCATTATAGAGTAGAGATGTGGATGAAAATTCCCTACAATCATATCTGCACTCCTAGATACATGCCCTTGAGGAATTCTAGCATGTATACACCAGAAAATTCAAGATTGTTCAAGTAGCATTGTTCATACTAGCAGAAAACAGGAAACTATTCAAATTGTCTACCAACAGTTTAATAGATTCCTAAGTTGTGGCGTGTTCATAGACTAGAATACTATACCATAGTTAAAAAGAATGAAATATAGCTATTGGCTGGGTGTAGTGACTCACGCCTGTTATCCCAGCACTTTGGGAGGCAGAGGTGGGAGGATCGCTTGAGCCCAGGAGTTCAAAGATTAACTTGGGCAACATGGTGAAACCCAGTCTCTACAAAAATACGAAAATTAGCTGGGCATGATGATATGTGCCTGTAGTCCCTGGTACTTGAGAGGCAGAGGCAGGAGGATCGCTTGAGCTGGGGAGGTGGAGGTTGCAGTGAGCAAAGATTACACCACTGTACTCCATCCAGCCTGGGTAACAGAATGAGACTGCACCAAGAAGGAAGAAAGAAAAGAAAAGAAAAGAAAAGAAAGAAAAGAAAGAAAGAGGAAAGGAAGGAAGGAAGGAGAGAGAAAAGAAGGAAAGAGAGAAAGAGAGAGAAAGAGAGAAAGAAAGAAAGAGAGAAAGAGGAAAGAGGGAAAGAAAGAGAGAGAGAGGGAGGGAAGGAAGGAAGGAAGGAAAGAGAAAAGAAAAAAGGAAAGGAAAGGAAAGGAGGAAGGAAGGAAGGAAAGGAAAGAAGGAAGGAAAGGAAGGAAGGAAGGGAGGGAAGGAAGGAAGGAGAGAAAAGAAGGAAGGAAGGAAGGGAGGGAAGGAAGGAGAGAAAAGAAGGAAGGAAGGGAAGGAAGGAAGGAGGGAAGGAAGGAGAGAGAAAGAAGGAAAGAGAGAAAGAAAAGAAAGAAAGAAAAAGAAAAAGAAAGAAAGAATGAAAATGAAAGAAAGAGAAAGAGAAAGAAAAGAAAGAAAGAGGAAAGGAAGGAAGGAAAGGAAAGAAAAGAAAGAAAAGAGAAAGAAAAGAAAGAAAGCAAGCTAGAGCCATTTTCTTCAACATGGATAAATCTTACAGTATGGAATGTGATAAGCCTATCACAAAAAATTACATATTGAATTTCACTTGCGTAAGTACAGAAGGCAAGAACCAAATGAAATATTATTTAAGAAACCACATAAAGATGATAAACTATGAGAGAAAGAGAGATTGAGAGACAGAGAGAGGGAGAGGGAGATAGCAAAAGAGAAGGAGAGACAGAGACAAGATTCAGGACTGTCTTTGCCTCTAGGAAAAGAGAAAGGGTGACAAGTTGGGAGGGGTATACAGCGTGCTAACGGGGATGTAATGCTGAATGTCTCAAATCTTTGGTGAGTACATGAGTATTTTATTATTGCCCTGTAAGATGTACATACAATAAACATTTTTTATTCACTCCCTAACACACATATTTTGCTGTAAAATCTATTTAGCCACCTATGGGACTATATTGTATGAATCCTACATTCTGCTTACGGAGTTTACAGCTGGAGGATCAGGATAAGTTGTGGTCATTCTGGATTTTCAAGAGCATCATGAAGAAAAATGAATGTCTGCAATAAGCACAAAGGTGACTTTCGCATCTTCTTTCTCACAAGTAAATGAGATGGGGTTTTAAAGAGTTAGCTTTGAGAAAAGAAAGTCATGTCAAAGGAGATATCCAGTGAATGACTGCAATAAGATCAGAAACGGAATAGACCTTACCATTCCCAGGAGGTGGGGAGTTCTGAGGCTAAAATCCTCTGATGGTCTAGGATCCGCTTTTATTCATTGCCATCATAAGAGAGGTTTTTAAATAAACCCGTTGGCTCTGGATCTATTGACACAAACAAAATGTTTCTTGAAATAAAACTTAAGGTATCATGGATTTTCAAGAGGATTTGGTTACAGGTACCATGTATAAAGCAGAGCTTGGTATTGGCACATTGTACTTAGATCAATGACCCCACTTTCCAAGTGTCTACAGACAAGTGACTTGGACACATTACAGGTTTAGAGAATGACTTCAAAAGCAACCAAAACATTACAGACAGAAACAAGAAATGTTTGCTGCATGGAAGACAGTGAATGCACTTTCACATTCCGGGCAAATCAAGGTGATGCTCAGAAAGTTGATGCCATAAGGAAAGATGACTTCCTGTAGTAACTTGCAGGATGAAAAGAATTGAAATAACATACGGTATTACATAAAAAATTCAGAATAAATATTAAATGGGCCAGATATTCAAGGTGTCTTTGCTTTTGTATCTGAGGACCATTTTCTACTCACAATAAAAAAAAAGAGAGAGAGAGAGATCCTAAACAAGAAAGATCCTCTGATAGGCCAAAAAGTTTAAGTTAGGCACAGCTTAAGAAATATTGATGAGTTACTGGGCCTTCAAGGTATGAAAAATAAGGACTATAGTTGGGCTTTAGGGTAGAGCTAGAGATTCTCTATGAAAGGATTGCTGATCAAAAAAGAGAATAGCTGAGGTGGAGACTAGTTTCCAATTACAGTGCCACAAATTAAACAAGAAATCTTTATATTTATTTACAGCAATGCCTAGGGCAAGTCAGTCGACGCTACTGGAGGAAAAGTATGGCACAAATAATGCCAAATGACAGAAATAGGTATTATATTGGATTAATGTTTCAATGTGGATTTCTCTAGGGTTCTAGGGGAAGGCATAGCATAGCCAAATTACATGAGCATTCTTTTTTTTTTTTTTTTTTTTTTTTCTGAGACAGAGTTTCACTCATTGCCCAGGCTGGATTCAATGGTGTGATCTCGGCTCACTGCAACCTCCACCTTCTGGGTTCGAGTGATTCTCCTGCCTTAGCCTCTTGGGTAGCTGGGATTACAGGTGCCAGCCATCATGCCCAGCTAATTGTTTTGTATTTTTAGTAGAGATGGGGTTTCACCATGTTGGCCAGGCTGGTCCACAAGTGATCCACCCCCTAGGCCTCCCAAAGTGCTGGGATTACAAGCATGAGCCACTGTGCCCGGCCTTTTTTTTTTTTTTTTTTTTTTTTTTTTTTTTTTTAAATATACTCAGCACTATTTTAGGTAGTGTGGCAAGACAGATGAATAATAAAATATGTTTCCTGCCCTCAAGGACTTTATATATAATGTAGGTAAGGACTTTATATATAACATAAGTAATATAAGCTATCAGAGTGAAATAATGAGATAAAAATACAAAGAAAAATAATAAGAGTACTTGCTGCTGGGATGGAAGGCTTTCAGCAACCTCACTCCCTGGGTCCTGGTAGATAACTAGGCAGCTGGAACATCTACTTGTCTGCACACAAACCCTCATTGATCCTCAGTGACTCCTAGTTGTACCCCAATTTGAATGACTCTTGTTTACCATCTAGTCCTAACAGGGATTTATTATCGTGCTTTCCACAAATTAAAAACAGGAATTTAAAGGAATAAAAAATTGCTTGGAGTGAGAGTATTGAAAACTGATAAAAAGGCCACTAACAGTGAGAAAGGGAATATAAAGCCTGTTACACACACAACTCAGAAAGCAGAACAAGTTGGGGGCGCTGAGCAAAGGAGCAAGCAAACTTTCCCCTCTCAGGCTCCCCTCTGACCATGATGTGACCCTGTATGATGGCTGATAGCCATGTGCCGACTTTATCATTAACAACAGGTTAATAGCTTCAGTATATATTTAATTAGGCTGAAAACTGTGTGATACATTTGAGAAATCTTTCCACTGAAATTAGTTTAAATGAAACCTTTTGGCATGCAAAGGGAATAAGCCTCAGTTATCAGGACAAATCGCAGCAGAGACACCTCATTTCCCAATCATCCTGGACAAATGAAGACTGACTATCGCTGAGCCTGCCATTGTGTGGTACAGACCATATTTTCTATATTATTATAAAATTATAAAATGTGATTTTTTTTTGCAATATCACACCCTTTATAGTCGTTCCTAAGAAGAAAGTTAGTTAAATTTCAAACACAGTAACAGAAAGAGGTTCTAGACCAAATGCCTTATTAAATAGATAAGCTCAAATGAAAGTAAATGTACATTTCATGCAGGTCTTCTGTTTTAATATTTGAATGTAGAATTTTCCAATGTTCTAGGATAGCGCACAGCACATGGAAAAGACCATAAAGAATATCTTTGCCGACACATATTTGAATTATTAAGAAAACTGTATGCATATCTAGAGTTTTACTCAAAACAGAACCATGATAACAACACTGATTTTGGAAAAACTGGAAAGATGGAGGGAACAGGAACTCAGGCTTAAGCCGTAGCATGCTTTTCTTTTATTGATTCTCCATTTGTTTTGTAGGATTTCAACAGTGAAGGAGACCTGAGAAGCCATAAAATCAATCTCTCAAATTGAAGTTGAAAAAAGCAAATCATCTCTCACATCCACCCTGATTGGTAATAATTAACTTGGGAATACTTCAGTTACTCTTTCATTAAGCAGTCCTCCTTGATATCGAACTTATGTTAGTTTATTTATTGGATTCATCCTAAGCATTCAAGGTACTTTTGAAGGATATGAGGCAAGCTGTTAGCATCATTTAACATTTATTGAATTATAGCATCCACATAACTTAGAGCAGACACAAGACTGAATGAGAAAAGCAAGACATTATTCCTGTTTTATAGAGAGAGTAACCAAGGCAAACAGGTAGAAGGAAGACTTGTGCAAAGTCAGAAAATGTTGAGAGGAGATTAAGACCCACTTAGGTTATTTTTGGTAGATTGCTCTTTTCACTTACACATAGCTGAGTTTGCTGGAAAAATAAATCTTGGGAATAAAGAAAGTATACTGAATATGAACAGTTAATTGAGATGCTTAAGCATAAACACATGGAGGGGTGGTAGGTAAGTACCTGTGTTGACTTATCCGTCATTCTGTTTGTATGTGCCAATCAGTCTCTGCCAGTTGGCATCAGTCATTATCCAATGAGAGAAATGAGAGCTAGGAAAAGGAGAGTGAGCCCCGATTATCTTTTATAAGTGTATAAATTGATGGCTATGGTAGAATTTTTCTCTATGTGGAAACTCAAAGTTCTGTGCCTAAGTTTTCTTTCAAGAAACATTTTGTTTTGTCAATAGATACAGAGCCAATGGGTTTATTTTAAACCCTCTTTCATGATGGCAATGAATAAAAGGGGATCACAGACCATTAGAAGATTTTAGCCTTGGAAAACTCCCCATCCTCCTAACACATACAGATAGAGCTGGCTCTGAAGTCTGCTGATTCCATGGTCGTGGCTACCTACTACTCTGTTCCTACTTGAACTTCACTGTGATTTTGTCCATATGTCAGACTGAAGCAGACTGCTTAGGGCCTTGGGTTGAGGTAGGGGGCATCTTTCTCCAGGCTAGGCATTTCAACTGAAGAGGAAAAAAAAAGTAGGAATAGGAAATGATAAATACTAGAGGTCAACTGATCTATTAAACACAAAAATGATTATTTTTGACTCCTGAGTTCTGAAAATATATTTGAGGGCTCTTCAACACAAGGAACAAAAGAACAAAGAGAAAGGGGAAATCTTTGTTGTTTTATTGATCTGCCTTAATTGTATTCTTTCATCTTAGAAATAAGACGAGCTTGCATAGAAGCCACTATCTGTGGTTCGATTTCTGAGCTAGAAAAAAAAAACTTCTTAAAAATCAAAATCTGAGCATTTCAGATTAAAACATGACACAGGCCAATACTACTTTTTTGGTGAAAGCCTTGAATGGGGTGATCCAGTAAAAGGGACCCAATGACAAATTTAAAACAAGGGGAATAACAGTTCCTGTGCCCTGGCACAGGATGGGTAGGAAGTACATCAGTAATGATTATATGAATTCCAAGTAGGATTCGTTTCATAAGAGATTGGCACATATTTACATTGGGTTCATGATGGAAGGGGAAAATCATTAAAAAAATTTGGGGAATCAAGAAGACTTCATGGAAGAGAAGGCTTTTTAGAAGCATGTAAAGAATGTTGAAGAAGGAAATAGACCTAAGCAGTCCAAATATAGAGGTAGTATGGGTAAGTGTACCTTTGGAGAAAGTTGTCTGTTTGACTGTAGAATACACAAGAATGACAGAAAGACAAGATAATAAGAGTCTTATTGTGGGAGGTCTACAGCATTGGTACTTGAATTGGCAGTCAACAGTGGAGCCATTAAAGTTTTTTAGAAATGAATGTAATAGATTAGAAATTTAAGAAAATTAGAGTACAGACCCAAGAAAGACTGGAATGGAAGTAACATGAGCAATCAAGAGAATTTTGTAGTAGAATTAAGTGAAAAATTGTGAGACTCTAAGCTAATAAAGGGAAAACCCAGATGTCACTAGCTGCATTTTCAGGGAGCTAATGGATCTAGTGATTGCATAAGCCATAGATCCCTTAGAAAAATTAATGAAAAAATCTCTGGAAGTCCCCCAGAAAAATACCACATTTACACATACTCACAATATTGCTTACAATTTCAGGGAGCTTATAGAACCTTGGAACCATGAACCTTTAGGACCCTATGAACTACAAGGTAAGCATATTTTATCCTGACTGATTTGATTGACAGTTAAAAAATCATTTATAAAACAAAAATTACTTACTATTTTGACATCATGTAGACCAGCATTTCCCATCTTTTTTTTCCTCTGAATGCTGCCTTAGAAAGAAAATTCTGGAATTAAGAACCAGAAACGGAAATGTATGGTGGTCATGTGGCAACCTGGGCAGTTTCTGGGGCATTTTGATTTTTTGTTTTTATAACCTAATACAGTTTATAGTCAAAAATTTTTTTAATGCTATGTACCCTGTTATCCTCTGGAAGATTAATATTCCATATCCTTATATTAAGCATTCTTCAGTAAAGAACACTGGTTTAACTCTTTTTAATCTAGGACATCCAACCATTAATCCAGTGGTCTTCAGAGCCTGTCCCTGCAGTCTTCATCCAGAAATAACTGCCATTCTCACAATCCATAGATTAAAAATGAGACTTAGGCAACGGGAACATAAAGTTTCCTTACATCTGCCTTTACCTCTCCCAGCCCTCCTTACTCTGAACCAGGAGGTATGTATTCTGGTCTTTACTAACTAGCTGTGTGGTCATGGAAAATTTATGTGTCTCAGAATTCATATCTGGAAAATGAAGTTATATATTGTCAAGATCTATGCTCTACAATCATCCTGAGGGCTTCTTGTAACACAGTTTGTTGGGTCTCATTTAAATTTTCTTATTTCAAAAGTCTGGGTGGGGCCTGAGGGTTAACACTGAGTTCCCAGGCGATGCCAGTGCTGATGGTCCATGGACCAAACTTAAAGAACTGCTGCTCTAGCATTTTTGGAATCCTGTGAACTCTTTGTAAAATTTGTATTATTTTTGTGTTTTTTCTTTCCAACTTTTATTTTGGGTTCAAGGAGTACATGAGTAGGTTTGTTTCAAGGGTAAATTGTGTCTCTTGGGGTTTTGGTGTACAGATAATTTTGTCACCCAGGTAATAAGCATAGTACTCGATAGGTAGTTTTTAAATCCTCACCCTCCTCCTACCCTCCACCCTCAAGTAGGCCCCAGTGTCTGTTGTTCCCTCTCTTGTGTACATGTGTACTCAATGTTTAGCTCCCACGTGTAAGTCAAAACATGCAATACTTGGTTTTCTGTTTCTGCATTAATTCATTTAGGACAATGACCTCCAGCACCATCTGTGTTACTGAAGAGGATATGATTACATTCTTTTTTTTAAATGGCTGCATTCCAAGGTTTACATGTACCACATTTTCTTTATTCAGACCACATTGATGGGCATCTAGGTTGATTCCATGTCTTTGCTACTGTGAACAGGGCTGCAGTGAACATACATGTGCATGAGTCTTTATGGTAGAAAGATTTATATTCCTTTGGGTATATATTCAATAATGGGGTTGCTGGGTTGAATGGTAGCTCTATTCTACTGTGAACTCTTGTACTCTTTCCCAGTTAAGTCCTTTCCTCTCTGGAGCTGGCGATTCACTTCCTAGCTGCTCCTGTTTTGTTTCTGATGCTCAAGTTCTTGATTCATGATTCTGAGTAATGGTTGCTATTAGTATTTTCTGAGGGAGATTACTGCATCCATCATAAAGGATTTTTAAAATTTCAAATATGTAGAGTCCATGCTGCTGCCATAGTATAAATACCAACTTTCTAGCATACGAAGTATTGGATGAGCCCAGCCAATGTGCAGATAGACTTGGTGACACAAAGGACCTATTTACATGACATTTTTGTTGGGACAGCACTGCCCTTTAGAATGTGACTGTTAGTGTGGGTGCTGCTAGAAAGGATTCCCTCTACTTAAAATGCATGTGAACAACTTCTGCAGAGTTAATGCTAGGACAGAATTGTGACATTGATAAAGTTTGACTTTGAGGTCCCTTCACTTTGTATTTAATCATTTAATAAATATTTACTCATCGTTGGCATATAAGGTATTAAGCTGCATACTTCAGAGGATACAAAGATAAAACAGATCAAATCCTTGCCTGCAATGGAATTTACAATTCAGTACAAGACATAAGATGTGTATATCCACGGAGACAGTGTATGGGGCTCCTGCAATATCAGCTGGGCTCAAATGACAGTAAATCTAATTACTACTTATGAGAATTCAGATAGTTTATGTAATCCCTTTCAGCTTCAGTTTCATAATGGCTGATAGGGAAAATTATAACCCATAGAATCAACTATGGCTGCATTGTGAAAAGCCATATAAACCCATATTATTTAAAACATGTTCCGGGCTTTCCATAGTACTTGGAATATAGTATATGTTCAATAAACACAGCAGTTTTAAAACTATCATTGTCAAAGTGGAGAGTGATACATGTAATAGATAATTGTTGAGTGCTTACTATGTGTTGGATATTGGACTAAATGTTTTTCATTTATTACCTAGTTTAATCCTTACAACAAGCCTAATGAAATTGATCATATAATTTTCTCAATTTTGTAGATAAGAAAGCAGGGCTCAGGGACCTTAAGTAATTTGCTCAAGATAATGCAGCTTGCAAATAGCGGGAGCTGGTATTTAAACAAATTCTGGTTCCTGGGTTTGTATCCTTACCACTGTATATACTGTTTCCTAATAAATGCTCTAAGAGGACTAAACAAAGCATTTGGGGACGGTCAGACGTGTGAAAAAAAACTTCTAAGGGGAGCTTCTAAGAAGATGAAGGCTTAACATTTGAGCTGGGGTTTGAAGAACGAGGAATTTTGGCTCTGTACATTCTCATCTTCCTTTTTCCTGTTTAATACATTTATTTATTTAATAAATACTGGTCCAGCACTTATTTTGTGCCAGGCATTGTAGCAGGTGCTGGCAGCATGACACAAGGTCCCTGATTCAAAGTTCATCCCTTCATGGATCTTACGATCCAGAGATGGAGATGGCAATTTAACAGGCACATAATGAGGAATTACAGAAGAGAAATTTAGGATGCTATTCAAAGAGCTGTGAGCTTACTCTATCACAGATTGTGCTACATTTCACAGGGACAGACCTTACCTGGAAAGTATTGTTTGTTTTTCCTCATCTGTCTTGTTGCAGTTAAAATTTCTGTGATGTTAAATCTGTTCATGCAAAATCATTTATGACACCTTAGTTTTCACACTTGATCTTAACCAAAAAGATGAGAAATAGCTCTTATGTTTTAAGTAAGTGTAATAGGACAACAGCTTTTTTTAGTTATTGACCAATTTTTTCTCCAAAATTTGTCTTTTATCCTTCTCTTCCACCCTTTACTTCCAGTCATACAGCTAAAGTTTTGTACATTCATTACCTAAGGAAATGGCCAATATAGGGCAGAAAACTGGGGGAGAAATCACCCATTTTGGCTGTGGTTTTTAAAAGCCGATCCCCTCAAAGAAAGGGTGAAGACTCTTGGCATAACCCCAATTATAGAAAAAACGTATGAGAAATTAGGGACCTAATTTCTATATTCAGTAGGAAAAGGATTCCTGGACTTTGAATGCCTCCAGTAATGTCAGGAAACATAAAATGACTGAGATTAATTTTTTGCCACCACAGCTGTAAATGAAGAATTAAAAATAAAAATTAGATTCAACAATAGAAAAATAAAGAGAATTAATATGTCTTGCCAGATTGTATTTGTGGATGAATATTGGAATCCATTGTCTTGATTCATGCTAAGGTTCACCGTCTTTTTCAGGTAAGTTTGAATCTCAACAGTGACTTCTAATATTATATTCATTCATTCCACAAATATTTATTGAACATCTATGTTGTGCTAGGTAAATGGCAGAGGGTAGTATCACAGTGTCAAGCAAGAATAAACACAGTTCTTGCTTACTAAACTTTATTTTCAGGACAGAAAGTCAATAATCAAATAATTACACAAATGCTTGTGAAATTACAAGTGTGAAAACTGCCACCGAGGAAAGATACATGAATTTATGTCGCAAGGCGATCATCTGGGGGATCTGAGAAGTCTCCCTGAGAAGTGGCATTTAAACTGAGACCTGAAAATGAACAGGAGCTGTGTAGGTAAAACAGAAGGGAACGAACAAGCATTCTAGGCCAACAGAATCAGGATTTTAGCCCTTCATGGGGTAGCAGAGCTACTAGAGAAAAATTTAGGTTGGAGGGAGTGTGGAGAGAGACTTTTGCTCACAGCATGAGGGCAACTCTTGCCATAAAAGGCGTTCCTGAGCATGAAGTCATGTTCTGCACATGGATGTGGCTTTTGCACGTCTTTTGTTACTTTGTGCCTATCTTCCTGAGGCCTCAAAGGCTGAACTCTTCACCTTTCCCCAACTCTGCTCCTGCTTCTGCATGTCCCATCTCAACAAATGATAGCTTCATCTTTGCATTCTGTGTAAGATAAAACCCTCCACATCATCCTTTCTGCTTCCTTCTTCCTCATCTGATCTAGGTCCAATCCATCTCCAAGCTGTGTCAATTCTGTCTCATTAATATCTTTCACATCTAAGTCACCTCCCTCCATTCCCAATGCCACTACCTTAGCTCAGGGTCCATACCACCCACCCTGACTATACATATGGAGCTGCTTTAAATTGTTTTAAGAAGCTGCACCTTTTCCCCTCTCAGGGTTTTGATGCATATTTTCCCCTCTGTTCAAAATCTTCTTTTTATCCTCAACTAGGGAATTCCTATTCTTCATGCTGGATGCCTTTTCTATAGAAACTCTCCCTGACCACCAGCTGTAACCGCCATGGATATAAGGTTGGCTTTTCCTCCTTCATGTTCACTCTAAATACTTCATGCTTATCCCTACCAATTATGCATCTGTTTAGACCTGGGCTGTGTAACATGATGACCACTAACCACTGTGGTGGCTACTGAGCACTTGAAATGTGACTGGGACAAGTTGAAAGGTGCTGTACATATAAAATAAACATCAGATTTCAAAAATCTAGTATGTTGCCTAGTAATTCTTAAGTACTTGTTTACATGTTGTCATGATAATATTTGGGATATACCCAGTCAAATAAAGCATGTTATTAAAATTAACCCCACTTATTGCTTTTTACTTTTCAAAGTGTGTCTAATTGAAAGTTTAAAAGTATATATATGGCTCATATTTATGCCTTGCATTATATTCTTATTAGATGGTAGGTACTGCTGTAGACTCTAGGCAATTACAACAGGGGTTGGATGGGCCACATCTAGTCTTGCCACCTGCTCTTTGAAATAAAGTTTTTTTGGAACACAACCAGGCACATTTGTTTGTATTCCTATGGCTGCTTTCCCATTACAATGACACAATTGAATAGCTATGATAGAAACAATATGGCCCACAAGCCTAAAAGATTTACTACTTGGCCCTTTGCGGAAAAGTTAGTTGACCTCTTTTCTAGAGGGTTGACACTGTATTTTGTTTTTCACTGTGTCTCCAAATCATGGCACAGTACCTGACACCTATTTTTTATTTTTTATGTTTATTTATTTTTTATTTTTTTTTTTAGTTTATTTTTTTTTTTTTAATTTTACTTTAAGTTCTAGGGTACATGTGCATAATGTGCAGGTTTTTACATATGTATACTTAGCCATATGGTGTGCTGCACCCATCAACTCGTCAGCACCCATCAAGTCATCATTATATCATGTATAACTCCCCAATGCAATCCTCCCTCCTCCCCCCTCCCCATGATAGGCCCCAGTGTGTGATGTTCCCTTCCCGAGTCCAAGTGATCTCATTGTTCAGTTCCCACCTATGAGTGAGAACATGCGGTGTTTGGTTTTCTCTTCTTGTGATAGTTTGCTAAGAGTGATGGTTTCCAGCTGCATCCTGTCCCTACAAAGGACGCAAATTCATCCTTTTTGATGGCTGCATAGTATTCCATGATGTATATATGCCACATTTTTTAATCCAGTCTGTCACAGATGGACATTGGGTTGATTCCAAGTCTTTGCTATTGTGAATAGTGCCGCAATAAACATACGTGTGCATGTGTCTTTGTAGTAGAGTAATTTATAATCCTTTGGGTATATACCCAGTAGTGGAATGGCTGGGTCATATGGTACATCTAGCTCTAGATCCTTGAGGAATCGCCATACTGTTTTCCATAATGGTGGAACTAGTTTACAATCCCACCAACAGTGTAAAAGTGTTCCTATTTCTCCACATCCTCTCCAACACCTGTTGTTTCCTGACTTCTTAATGATTGCCATTCTAACTGGTGTGAGATGGTATCTCATTGTGGTTTTGATTTGCATTTCTCTGATGGCCAGTGATGACGAGCATTTTTTCGTGTGTCTGTTGGCTATATGGATGTCTTCTTTTGAGAAATGTCTGTTCATACCTTTCCCCACTTTTTGATGGATTGTTTTTTTTCTTGTATATTTGTTTGAGTTCTTTGTAGATTCTGGATATTAGCCCTTTGTCAGATGAGTAGGTTGCAAAAATTTTCTCCCATTCTGTAGGTTGCCTGTTCACTCTCATGGTAGTTTCTTTTGCTGTGCAAAAGCTCTTTAGTTATCATATCCCATTGTCAATTTTGGCTTTTGCTGCCGTTGCTTTTGGTGTTTTAGACATGAAGTCCTTGCCCATGCCTATGTCCTGAATGGTACTACCTAGATTTCTTCTAGGGTTCTTATGGTATTAGGTCTAACATTTAAGTCTCTAATCCATCTTGAATTAATCTTCGTATAAGGGGTAAGGAAAGGATCCAGTTTCAGCTTTCTACTTATGGTAGCCAATTTTCCCAGCACCATTTATTAAATAGGGAATCCTTTCCCCATTTCTTGTTTCTCTCAGGTTTGTCAAAGATCAGATGGCTGTAGATGTGGTATTTCTGAGGACTCTGTTCTGTTCCATTGGTCTATATCTCTGTTTTGGTACCAGTACCATGCTGTTTTGGTTACTGTAGCCTTGTAGTATAGTTTGAAGTCAGGTAGCGTGACGCCTCCAGCTTTGTCCTTTTGACTTAGGATTGTCTTGGCAATGCGGGCTCTTTTTTGGTTCCATATGAACTCTAAAGCAGTTTTTCCAATTCTGTGAAGAAACTCATTGGTAGCTTGATGGGGATGGCATTGAATCTATAAATAAACTTGGGCAGTATGGCCATTTTCACGATATTGATTCTTCCTATCCATGAGCATGGTATGTTCTTCCATTTGTTGTGTCCTCTTTGATTTCACTGAGCAGTGGTTTGTAGTTCTCCTTGAAGAGGTCCTTTACATCTCTTGTAAGCGGATTCCTAGGTATTTTTTCTCTTGAAGCAATTGTGAATGGAAGTTCATTCTGATTTGGCTCTCTGCTTATCTGTTACTGGTGTATAAGAATGCTTGTGATTTTTGCACATTAATTTTGTATCCTGAGACTTGCTGAAGTTGCTTATCAGCTTAAGGAGATTTTGGGCTGAGACAATGGGTTTTCTAAATATACAATCATGTCATCTGCAAACAGGGATAATTTGACTCTTCTTTTCCTAACTGGATACCCTTGATTTCTTTCTCTTGCCTGATTGCCCTAGCCAGAACTTCCAACACTATGTTGAATAGGAGTGGTGAGAGAGGGCATCCCTGTCTTGTGCCAGTTTTCAAAGGGAATTTTCCAGTTTTTGCCCATTCAGTATGATATTAGCTGTGGGTTTGTCATAAATAGCTCTTATTATTTTGAGGTACGTTCCATCAATATCGAATTTATTGAGCGTTTTTAGCATAAAGGGCTGTTGAATTTTGTCAAAAGCCTTTTCTGCATCTATTGAGATAATCATGTGGTTCTTGTCTTTGGTTCTGTTTATATGCTGGATTACGTTTATTGATTTGCGCATGTTGAACTAGCCTTGCATCCCAGGGATGAAGCCCACTTGATCATGGTGGATAAGCTTTTTGATGTGCTGCTGAATCCAGTTTGCCAGTATTTTATTGAGAATTTTTGCATCGATGTTCATCAGGGATATTGGTCTAAAATTCTCTTGTTTTGTTGTGTCTCTGCCAGGCTTTGGTATCAGGATGATGTTGGCCTCATAAAATGAGTTAGGGAGGATTCCCTCTTTTTCTATTGATTGGAATAGTTTCAGAAGGAATGGTAGCAGCTCCTCCTTGTACCTCTGGTAGAATTCAGCTGTGACTCCATCTGGTCCTGGACTTTTTTTGGTGGGTAGGCTATAATTGTTGCCTCAATTTCAGAGCCTGCTATTGGTCTATTCAGGGATTCAACTTTCCTGGTTTAGTCTTGGGAGAGTGTAAGTGTCCAGGAAATTATCCGTTTCTTCTAGATTTTCTAGTTGATTTGCATAGAGGCATTTATAGTATTCTCTGATGGTTGTTTGTATTTCTGTGGGGTCGGTGGGATATCCCCTTTATCATTTTTTATTGCGTCTATTTGATTCCTCTCTCTTTCTTCTTTATTAGTCTTGCTAGCGGTCTGTCAATTTTGTTGATCTTTTCAAAAAACCAACTCCTGGATTCATTGATTTTTTGAGGGTTTTTTGTGTCTCTATCTCCTTCAGTTCTGCTCTGATCTTAGTTATTTCTTGCCTTCTGCTAGCTTTTGAATGTGTTTGCTCTTGCCTCTCTAGTTCTTTTAGTTGTGATGTTAGAGTGTCAATTTGAGATCTTTCCAGCTTTCTCTTGTGGGCATTTAGTGCTATAAATTTCCCTCTACACACTGCTTTCAATGTGTCCCAGAGATTCTGGTATGTTGTATCTTTGTTCTCATTGGTTTCAAAGAACATCTTTATTTCTGCTTTCATTTCGTTATGTACCCAGTAGTCATTCAGGAGCAGGTTGTTCAGTTTCCATGTAGTTGAGGGTTTGATTGAGTTTCTTAGTCCTGAGTTCTAGTTTGATTGCACTGTGGTCTGAGAGACAGTTGTTATAATTTCTGTTCTTGTACATTGCTGAGGAGTGCTTTACTTCCAATTATGTGGTCAATTTTGGAATAAGTGCGATGTGGTGCTGAGAAGAATGTATATTCTGTTGATTTGGGGTGGAGAGTTCTATAGATGTCTATTAGGTCCGCTTGGTGCAGAGATGAGTTCAATTCCTGGATATCCTTGTTAACTTTCTGTCTCATTGATCTGTCTAATGTTGACAGTGGAGTGTTGAAGTCTCCCATTATTATCGTATGGGAGTCTAAGTCTCTTTGTAGGTCTCTAAGGACTGCTTTATGAATCTGGGTGCTCCTGTATTGGGTGCATAGATATTTAGGAGAGTTAGCTCTTCCTGTTGAATTGATCCCTTTACCATTATGTAATGGCCTTCTTTGTCTCTTTTGATCTTTGATGGTTTAAAGTCTGTTTTATCAGAGACTAGGATTGCAACCCCTGCTTTTTTTTGTTCTCCATTTGCTTGGTAGATCTTCCTCCATCCCTTTATTTTGAGCCTATGTATGTCTCTGCATGTGAGATGGGTCTCCTGAATACAGCAGACTGATGGGTCTTGACTCTTTATCCAGTTTGCCAGTCTGTGTCTTTTAATTGGAGCATTAGTCCATTGACATTTAAGGTTAATATTGTTATGTGTGAACTTGATCCTGTCATTATGATATTAACTGGTTATTTTGCTTGTTAGTTGATGCAGTTTCTTCCTAGCCTCGATGGTCTTTACATTTTGGCATGTTTTTGCAATGGCTGGTACCGGTTGTTCCTTTCCATGTTTAGGGCTTCCTTCAGGGTCTCTTGTAAGGCAGGCCTGGTGGTGACAAAATCTCTAAGCATTTGCTTATCTGTAAAGGATTTTATTTCTCCTTCACTGATGAAACTTAGTTTGGCTGGATATGAAATTCTGGGTTGAAAATTCTTTTTTAAGAATGTTGAATATTGGCCCCCACTCTCTTCTGGCTTGTAGAGTTTCTGCCGAGAGATCTGCTGTTAGTCTGATGGGCTTCCCTTTGTGGGTAACTGGACCTTTCTCTCTGGCTGCCCTTAAGATTTTTTCCTTCATTTCAACTTTGGTGAACCTGGCAATTATGTGTCTTGGAGTTGCTCTTCTGGAGGATCTTTGTGGTGTTCTCTGTATTTCCTGAATTTGAATGTTGGCCTGCCCTACTAGGTTGGGGAAGTTCTCCTGGATGATATCCTGAGAGTGTTTTCCAACTTGGTTCCATTTTCCCCCTCACTTTCAGGCACCCCAATCAGACGTAGATTTGGTCTTTTTACATAATCCCATACTTCTTGCAGGCTTTGTTCATTTCTTTTTTTCTTTTTTCTTTTGGTTTTCTCTTCTCGCTTCATTTCATTCATTGATCCTCAATCGCTGATACTCTTTCTTCCAGTTGATCGAGTCGGTTACTGAAGCTTGTGCATTTGTCACGTATTTCTCGTGTCATGGTTTCATCTCTGTCATTTCGTTTATGATCTTCTTTGCATTAATTAGTCTAGCTGTCAATTCTTCCACTTTTTTTTTCAAGATTTTTAGTTTCTTTGCGCTGGGTACGTAATTCCTCCTTTAGCTCTGAGAAGTTTAATGGACTGAAGCCTTCTTCTCTCACCTCGTCAAAGTCATTCTCTGACCAGCTTTGATCCGTTGCTGGCGATGGGCTGCGCTCCTTTGCAGGGGGAGATGCGCTCTTATTTTTTGAATTTCCAGCTTTTCTGCCCTGCTTCTTCCCATCTTTGTGGTTTTGTCTGTCTCTGGTCTTTGATGATGGTGACGTACTGATGGGGTTTTGGTATAGGTATCCTCCTGTTGATAGTTTTCCGTCTGACAGTCAGAAGGACTGTCTGTTGGTCTGTTGGAGATTGCTTGAGGTCCACTCCAGACCCTGTTTGCCTGGGTATCAGCAGCAGAGGTTGCCGAAGATAGAATATTGCTGAACAGTGAGTGTACCTGTCTGATTCTTACTTTGGAAGTTTCCTCTCAGGGGTGACTCCACCCTGTGAGGTGTGGGGTGTCAGTCTGCCCCTAGTGGGGGATGTCTCCCAGCTAGGCTACTCAGGGGTCAGGGACCCACCTGAGCAGGCAGTCTGTCCGTTCTCGGATCTCAACCTCCGCGTTGGGAGATCCACAGCTCTCCCCAAAGCTGTCAGACAGAATCGTTCGCGTCTGCACTGGCCCCCGCTGCTTTCCCTATTGGGCTTCAGCTGTGGGCTGTCCCCAGAGGTGGAGTCTACAGAGACAGGCAGGCTTCCTTGAGCTGCTGTGAGCTCCACCCAGTTCGAGCTTCCCAGCGGCTTTGTTTACCTACTTAAGCCTCAGCAATGGCGGGCGCCCCTCCCCCAGCCTCGCTGCTGCCTTGTGGATAGATCCCCGCAGACTGCTGAGTTAGCAGTGAGGGAGGCTCCGTGGGCGTGGGACCCTCCCGGCCAGGTGTGGGATATATTCTCCTGGTGTGCCTGTTTCCTTAAAGGGCAGTATTGGGGTGGGAGTTACCCGATTTTCCAGGTGTTGTGTGTCTCAGTTCCCCTGGCTAGGAAAACGGATTTCCTTCCCCCTTGCGCTTCCAGGTGAGGCGATGCCTCGCCCTGCTTCAGCTCTCGCTGGTCAGGCTGCAGCAGCTGACCAGCACCGATTGTCCGGCACTCCCTAGTGAGATGACCCCAGTACCTCAGTTGAAAATGCAGAAATCACTGGTCTTCTGTGTCGCTCGCGCTGGGAGTTGGAGACTGGAGCTGTTCCTATTCGGCCATCTTGCTCCGCCCCCAGTACCTGACACCTAATAAGCACACAATAAATATTTGTAATATTGGCTGAATGAATAAATCTTTAATTGATATATGATTATTGAGTAAATATAAATTGAGAAGGATATTGCCAGGATCATCGCTAAAATTAGTTTATGACCCACAGCTATGCTGACCATGGGATCAAAATTAAAAATTGAAGTACAACCTGACAAGTAGGTGTATACTTGGATAATCTTCCTATACAACATTTAAAATGGAGACCATCCAAACCAGAATGGGTGGTTCTCATTCTCATCATCATGGAATATCTTGATTTTGGAATAAAGAAAGATATTTTATTTATGCTTGAAATAGGATAGAGTGTTGTATAAATTAGAAAACTTATCTTGTAGGTTGGATATTTGGAGTAAGGGTTTATGTCATAACAACTTCCACCATCCCTCATGTTAGTAAATCCCATGGAAGTCTGGATCTGGTTGATGTACATGAGAATGAATTCTTACATGTTAAAAATGGGGCTGAGAATGAGTGTTGGAATATAATTAAGCACATCTTCACACTTTGATCCAAATATACTCCTGTCATTTGCTCTCTGCTCACAAATCTGCAGCTGTTAGAAGACATGAAATAATTTTCTTTTGCTTTTCTCTGTCAAATTGTTGATGAACATGATTTCACATAACTGAAACAGCCAGAGTTATCATAGATGAGAATTGAATTTCAGGTCTTGGTTATGCAACATTATCTTCTCTCATAAGAAGCAGTCATTTAAAAATATATATATAACATTTCTCAGTGTTGCATTGGATCTTTTCTTTTTTTAGTAATTAAAGTTGTAGAAGCAGCTAGATATCCTTATTTCAACAGGTAGATCCCACAGGGCTTTTCTGAAGAAACAATGGGAGGCAGAGCATTTTCCTTTATTGAAGTCAATTTGGGAAGCAAACAAGAAAAGGAAAAAAGTAATATTCATATGTGATCAATATAGAAAGAGAGCAATGAAGTATCTGGTGATGTTTGCTTTAGGCTGGTTCAAAGAAATGAAGGATTATAAAGTTGATAAGATCACAGAGTGAGTGATCACCCACCCATCCACCCATCTATCCATTTCCCAACAGTTACTTATTAAATTTGTTAAATTACATTTATTAAATTACTATGTCCAGCTCTGTGGTAGATGTTGTGAAAGACACAAGGGAAACAAAAGATCATCTTTTCTCTTGAAGACTCACATAATGTTAAAACTGAAAGTACTTTTAAAAATGATGTTATTGTAATTCTATGTTCTCTTTTCAAGATAAAGACACAATTGTTAGGTACTTTGCTTAAGGTAATATTTAAAAATTTATGTGGTGGGCCACAGGGCTCTAATTCCTAGTCCAATAAGTTTTCTACTATATTTAGTGGGTAAGTCAGATATGCTTGTCTGCCTAAAAAGTTGGAAAATAAGTAATCCCAAGTTATTATGTAAGCAAATGTGGCATCATCCTGTATGCCTGATCTATGGGACATCCAAGAATATTCACCACTGAGCAAAAGAATTCAATGAAGGATTAAAGGTAGAGGTGAGCCTGGAGCTGGACTTTAAGGAAATACAGAGCCTGAGGTCATAAATACTGGAAAGAAGGCATTTTAGGTGTGACAAACAAAATAAATAAATGCAGGGCAACAGAAATAAGCAGACATTAGAGATACAGAAAAAGAGACACAATCAGGTTTAAAAAAAAAAAATCAACAAAAGTAGTGAAGATGTCCCTGAGTTGCACAGAGGGCCTCTGTGGAAGAGGTGGAGGAACTAGGTTGGGTCAGTGTGGTGAGAGCAGTTGATGTAAGAAAGCTGAATGCCTGCTGGAAATTTTTTTCTATGAGTAAGAGACTAAGTGTAAGCCAAGCTTTTGGAAGATTTATACATTGCACTCCCACTCTAGAGAAAGACAAAACATATCTCAAGGACCCGGAAAGAAACCCAAAAGGAAAGAAAATCATTCTGGCAAATTAAATAGGGCAGTAAGTCTATCAGGTTTCCTTTTCCATCTCTATATTGCACACCACTTCACGGTGTTTGACCAAAATTTACAAGTTTGGTGGGAAAATCTAAGTGGGAATATTTGGAGAAAACCCACAGAGAACTAATAATGTTAAGGATATACACACGCTTACTTTCAGAGATAGCCAGTTTCTATTCCACTGGGGTTTGGAATTTTTTTAAGGTTTTGATATATAGCTTAAATGATTGCTTATGTAGGAGGAAGTGCATGCTTAAATGCTATGTTGTCGTTATAACATCTACAAATCACTCAGCACACCATCACTGACAGTAAATACTTCATATCTTATTGAAAAATAATATTCTCCTTATAAAATATCAAAATCATATTCCTTTTAGGCTCTTCCCCAAATCCTCCCTTGAGAGACTTAAAAAATAATCATCCTTAAAGCTTCATCATACAAACTTGCCAGTGAAATTTCAGTGAACAGTTGTTTTGAGTTTAAATTTTAAGTTCCATGGATTTGGGGTATGAAATTCTGTTCTCCACATCACCATTGCTGTGCATGTGGAATTAGTGTGAAAAAAGAATCTATAGCCATCTACTTTCATTTATTTTGGTTTTTCTTATAATGTAAGTAGGAAACTTTTATCTACATAAATGGTGCCCACTTACAGCTGTTTCTCCAACTCCATTTTTCTGCAAAAGATTACCAGTTTCTGTGACCAGGCTCTTTCAACTGCACAACAGTTGCTGCGTTTATTTGTATAATTAACTTGCCTATCGGTGGAGGGAGATGATGTGAGCAGAGGCAAGCACAGGCACTCACTGTTGCCACTGACATAGTGAAGCTGCAAGGTATAAGCAGAGTTATGATTCATCCCCTATCTCCTGCAGCTTGGCTTGAGTAACTGACTGCCTTAACACCTCTTTAAGCATTCTTCCTTGTTCTTTTTCAAGGACCTGATAGTCTATTGAGAAAAAGAGACACAAACAACATGTACAATGGAAGAAATGCTACAAAGTAGATAATGGTCATGCAGGATTTGCCCCTCTTCCCAAGTTGATAGAGAAGGTTGACTACTCATTGTAGTTGGTGATGTTCACTCTTCTAAGAATAACCAAGCATCTTTTGGTTGGCCTGTGGTTGTGGGGTAATTATCATTCTTGTCATCTTCAAATATAGGTGAGACATTCTGGACAGATGATGTTATGGCTAACAAGAGAGACAATTTTTACATGCTCATAAGCAACGTGGCCAAGAGTGTGGGAATGTGGGCATTCACTTTTTTGGTAGTAGGGTGGATTAGAGGACATGAATAGACTCTCTGAAAACAACTTGGAAATATGCTCTGTGAAGGCTTTGTGCATCTTATTTATTACTATCCCTAATGCCTAGAATGAAACCTGAATAAATGAATAAATGTCAAAATCTTTAAAATTTTACATATGCTTTGATGCACAAATCCTAAGAACTGGAAGTCATCATGAATCTACTATTAAAATTTAGCTGTAGGAATACACATTATATTATTATTTATAATACTAAACGCTTGAAATGTCTCATTTAGCTTTATCAATGTGGGATTGAATAAAAATTATATAACATCTCTATTATGGATTATTAGGCAGCTATGAATGCTGATGTTGCATAAAAATATATAAAGGATACAGAAAGATACATGCGACTATTTTTATGAGTAGGTTGTAAAACAGTGCACAGAGTATTAATCCATTGCTATAAAATGATACAATAAAAAACTTTTCAAATGTTGTCAAAGAAGGAACTTTACCAGAGACTCAGGCACCATCTCAAAGAACAAAAACTCTGAAATGTTGGTGACTTAAAACAACAATACTTGTGCTATATGGCTATTGTGAATCAGCAGGGAAGCTTAGCTCATCAGTTGCTCAGGATCCCGGGCTGAAGATAGCATTGAAGCAAATGGTGTTCACAATGTCATACAGAAAGGAGCCCTGGAAGGTTTCACACTGGAAATTAATGACTCTAACCTGGAAGTAAAATGTTGCTTCTACTCAAACTCATTGGTCAGATCCAGTCATGTGTCCTATCCATGAAAAAGAGAGCAAGACATTATAATCCTCCATGTAATTGAGTATGAGAGAATTAGAAATATTTTGTGAGCAGTACTAAGGATATCACTTATGGTCATCAGTATTCAGCTCACTCAGTGTGTCCCTATGGAAACAACCCCAAAGCCTTATCCAGTCTTACAGAATAAACTTATCCAGTTTTATGGCATAAAACTATTATGTCTATAGTTTCTGGGTGGTAACCAAGTAGTCTCTTTATCAGGTCTGGATGTGGCTCCTTCTGATTATAAAATCAACTGAAAAACAAAAACAAAAAAGATGATCTCTTCCCCCTGACACTTAGTACAAAACAGCAGATTAGGGGCGAGGTGTCTATAATATTGCCAAGGCTGATTCTTACAAATTCTGATATTTTACTGCCAGTCAGCATTCCCTGGGATGAGGAAAGCTCTTAATTAGGTT
Source organism: Trachypithecus francoisi (assembly GCF_009764315.1). Taxonomy (NCBI): domain Eukaryota; kingdom Metazoa; phylum Chordata; class Mammalia; order Primates; family Cercopithecidae; genus Trachypithecus; species Trachypithecus francoisi. The sequence goes on along the minus strand of NW_022681472.1, from coordinate 72,350,682 downwards.
CTGATTTGGTTCCTGGGGAGGGATTCTGCAGTCCATGGCCCTTAATTTTGTTCTTTGGAAGTTCTTTCTTTTCTATTGTTGCCTTGGCTACATCTGCAGAGTGCATTATAGAATGTACACTCCTTCAAGTATGAGAAGCTTTCTTAGTCTGATACTTGCTCATAGAAGTTCACATACCTAACCACTGTTAATGTTTTCATCTTTACACAAAAGTTTTAGAAGGTTCATTATTTCTTTGGCCATACAAGTTTCTCAAAAAAGTACTCAGCTTCTTTCTTGTAGTTGTTTATGGTCAACTTCTTGTGCCAATAGCCCCATACACAGCTTTTTTGAAACATGCTTCTCTGTGTTTTCTCTGAACTGTACATATCTTAAGCCAACTAAGTTTCAGTAGAAGAGCCACAGCTTCAGTCTTTAAAAATAAATGGATCATTTTGTCCATATGAAAGACTAATTGGGTTGTTATGTTAACCCATTCAGAAGTTTAAAAACTTGTGTGGAAACCATATCCTTGATTTATTCCTTTATGCAAGACTGTATTCTTATCAGCCTGTCTCTAATTAGTGATAAGAAACAATTGCCTTGTCCAACTCTGCAAGTCTTCAAATTTTCTTAACCATCTCTGTTGTCTTTCATACTTGCTTGCTTGTTAAAATTCTGTTCTTAGCTCATTGTTTTATTGCAGTATTTTGTCAAATGAAGCTAACAGTGATTGACACTTGCTAGAAAAGTTCTATTTTTCAATCATTTTGCCCATAGCTACAAGTTCACAAAGTACATTACCTTCCTTTTAAGTTTTCACAGGTGACAATTTTACAAAATAGCTCATTTGTGCATATAACATAGATTGCTGTCATTCCAGCTGCAACCGAAGATTCGTTGCTGCCTGCCACCTGATCACTGAGCCAATGCCACAGACTTTATGTTTTTAATATTGATGTATTACTCCAATTCTTTTTCTAAAAAGATACTTTAAAAAATTGACCAGAATAAGAGAAATCTAGTTTTTAGTTTTGTAGACCCCTGAAACTTGATTGTTATTAAATGATTTTGTCTCAGGCAACTGGACTACACATTCAAACTTCTAAGAGATTACAGAAAAAACGTGATGATTTGTTTATTTAAAATTGAAAGTCCACCTAAATGACTAGAATATCTGTATTTTCTAACTAGAACATATTCCCTGGGTCAAGGGATTCCAGAAACCAGTGTTTTAATCTGAATGTTTCTTCTTTTTGTTTTCTTATGTTTTATTTTTGGAGATAGAGTCTTGCTTTGTAACTAGGCTGGAGTGCAGTGGAACAATAATGGCTTACTGAGACTGGAACTCCTGGGTTAAAGCAACTCTTCAGACTCAGCCTCCCAAGTACCTAGGACTACAGGCATGCACCACCATGCCTAGATAATTTTCTAATTTTTGTAAAGATGTGATCTCACTATGCTGCCCAGGCTGGTCTTGAATTCCTGGCCTGAAGCAGTCCTCCTACCTTGCCCTCCCAAAGTGCTGGGATTTCAGATGTGAGTCACTGAACCCAGCCTGACTCCTTCTTGATGACTTTTAATGAATTCCTTGATCATAAGTGGATACTATCGTGGGATAATTCATCTAATCTTTGTAGACTCTTGGCCTCCCTTTCGATATCATAAAGCTCAGCTTTCATTGACCAGGAGATTTTCTCTTTTTTTTTTTTTTTGAGATGCAGTTTTTCTCTGACGCCCAGGCTGGAGGGCAGTGGCAGGATCTCAGCTCGCTGCAACCTCTGCCTCCCGGGTTTAAGTGATTCTCCTGCCTCAGCCTTCCGACTAGCTGGGACTACAGGCACGTGCCACAACACCCAGCTAATTTTTTGTATGTTTAGTAGAGATGGGGTTTCACCGTGTTAGCCAGGATAGTCTCGAACTCCTGACTTCGTGATCTGCCCGCCTTGGCCTCCCAAAGTGCAAGCCTTTCTTTTGGATAGGGTTGTCTTTTTGCATCTCATTTTCTAGGGGGGCAGAGAAAGATAACAAATGATGAACATGAAGAAATGCTTTTTGGGCTGGGTGCAGTGGTATACACCTGTAATCCCAACACTTGGGGAGGCCGAGGCAGGCAGATTACTTGAGGCCAGGAGTTTGAGCCCAGTGTAGGCAACATGGCGGAACCCAGTCTCTAGTAAAAATACAAAAATTAGCCGGGTGTGATGGCGCATGCCTGTAGTTACTAGGAAAGCTACTAGGAAAGCTGAGGCATGGGAATCACTTGAACCTGAGAGGTGGAGGCTGCGGTGAGCCGAGATTGCACCACTGCACTTCAGCCTGGATGACAGAGCAAGACCATCTCAATTAAAAACAAAACCAACCAACCAAACGAAAAACAGTTTTCATATAATGTGTTTTTAAAATAATAAAACTGGGTAGTGGTATATAGTGAAACTTGGAGGAGAGAATGGAAGAAATTGTTTTTACTTGAATGGCAAGCAAAACCATTCTAAGCAGGGGACATTTGAGCTGAGACTCACAGAAGGGGAAGAGGCAATCATAAAAGGTCTGAGGAAAGAACATTCTATGCAGAAGGAACAGCAGGTGAAAAAGGCCAGAGATGTGAAGGAGCTCAGTGTGTTGGAAGGACAGAAAGAAGGCCGGGGAGTTGGGAGAATGGTAAGGAGAGAAGTGTTAGGTCATGTCCAAGAGGCTGGCAAGGAGTGCATTGTGTACAGTTTTGCTGGTCATGTTGGAAAGTTTCTGTTTTACTCGAAACCCAGTGGAACTATTGAAAGCTTTTAAGCAATGGATCAATTTGATCTGTTTTATGCTTTAAAAAGATCACTCTGGCTGGCTACTGCATGGAGAATGAATTCTGGCAGGGGAAGAGTGGAAGCAGCCCATTGCAGCCCAGCTGTGAGATATTAGTCATTTGGATTGGGGTTGTAGCAATAGAGATGGTGATAAGTGGTGAGATCTTGAATGTATTTTGGAAATAAGAGTAGACAAGATTTGCAGATAGATTAGATGAGATATGTGAAGAAAAGTGAGAAAATAAGGGTTATTGCTAGTGTTTTGGCCCGAGAAACTTGATTGGTGGTGATACCAGCAACTGAGAGATGGGGAAGACGGCTGTGGGTAAATCAAGAATTTTATTTTGAAAATACTAAATTAGAGATGTCTATTAGACAGCTCAGAGGTGATGTCAAGTAGGCAGTTGGGTATATAAATCTAGAGCCCAGGGGAGTGGTAAGAGCTGGAGATAGAGATTTATGAGTCATCAGTGCAAAAATGTTATTTTAAGCCATAGAAGAGGATGAGATCACCTAGAGAAGGAATTTGGAGAGAAAAGAGGGGGGAGGATAGAGTTAAGGGTTAGCAGAGGCGGAGGAACCAGAAATGGAGTCCAAGAAGGCACAAGTTCCAGGTTAGAAGAAAATCAGGTGTGAGCAGTGTCGTGAACACCGAATGGAGATATTTTTGCAAGAAGAAAGCCATATGCTGAAAACTGACTAATGCTCTATCCCATTTCTGCTTTATATTTCTCCCAAACACCCACAATACCATGCCCCTCTCCTTAGCATTTGATTCTACTAGAAAGGAGGTTAATTACAGAACAATAATTGTTTGTATTATTTTTCTTTTTCGGTCTGCTATTTTAGGAAGTAGATAAAATGGCATATTGACAGATCTGGAGGGTCTTAGATCTACCTTTCAACATTGGCATTACTGGTATTAGAGCACTACCACTCATTAGCTGTGGGGATGTAGGAAGGTTACTTAACCACTCAGAGCCTTGGTTTCCTCATTCGTTTTGTGGAGATGACAATATCAGATGACAGATTTGTTGTGGGGATCCATTAATATAATGCATACAAAATGGTAGCTCAGTGTCTGGCAGAAGCTAAGCAGATCACAAATGGTAGCTTTTATTATTTTTTCCTAGATGATGATTGGCTAATTATGGAAATGGATCACTATCAAGTAATTCTAAAAGATGAGTAGGCAAGATTTGCAGATAGATTGGATGAGAGATGTGAAGAAAAATGAGAAAATAAGGGTTATTCCTAGTGTTTTGGCCCTAAACATAGTTAATTGTTTAGAACTACGTAGGAGAGATAGTATCTACATATTATTGCTACAGGATAGAAGTTAAACACTCAACCTATAAATAAAACCCTGCTATTGCCCCTGTGTACTCTAACAAACACCCTATATCTTGTCTCTTTCAGAGACAGGATGTGTGAAACTCAGATCAGTGATGTTTTAAAGATGGAGCATCAGTGATAGAAACATACTTCTGTGCTTCTCTGGTGAAGAATGATCCAGGCCTGTCTTTGAAACTGAAATTTCAGGCTGCCAGTAAGCAGATATAGAGAAGATAGAAATCCTTGCACAGCCGAAATGGGTCATGACTGCTGTAAAAATAAGCAGGAATTTCCCCACCTTGGGGCAGCTCACAAGCCTATCTTTCCCTCTGAAGCACAAGAGAATGGGTCAGGGATATAATTGAGCAAGTATCTCAGATTCATTTTCCAGGAAATGAAGCTCTAGCTGCGCTGTGAAAGTTCTTTGTTAAACGTGACGATTCCTCTGAAAATGTTACAATTCTGCTATGGTCCCTCTGTTCCAGCCACTTCTTTATTTGTGGAGGGAGTTTGGTGACTGTGGCTGCTCTGGAGTAGGGTAGGAGGTCATTGATGATGGAAATATATCAATTCCCTTCCTTCAAACTAACACCTCCATCTCTTCAAAGGCATCCATAAGGGTTTGGAAATTATACCTATATAACATCCTTCACCCAACACACAAACCTATTTTTCAGTTAAAATGGAACTTTTAATTTCATTTGCCCTCGAGGAGAGTTATCACTTTGGTCTAATTATTAAAAAAAAAAAAAAAAGTAGCACATCGCCTGTGGAATAGATTGCATTATTGAATCCTGAATCTTGATTGCATTATTTATGACCTCTGTGAAATTGATAAAGTTGGTTTATCTCTCTAACCCTCAGTTTCCTCATCTATAAAGTGGAACTAATGACTGTTGCATAGTATACTGTATAGATTAATACATTAATCCATACAAAGGACTACTTAGCACTATCAACTTAGTACTATTAGCTCCTTAATAAATATTTGTATTAGGGTTCTCTAGAGGAACAGAACTAATGGAATATATATATATTATATATATATAAATAATATATAATATATAAATAATAAATATATATATATTTATTAAGTATTAACTCATATGATCACAAGCCCCACAATAGGCCGTCTGCAGGCTGAGGAGCAAGGGGAGCCAGCCAGAGTACCAAAACTGAAGAAGTTGGAGTCTGCTCTTCGAGGGCAGGAAGAATCCAGCATGGGAGAAAGATGTAGGCTGGGAGGCTAGGCCAGTCTCTCTTTTCACATTTTTCTGCCTGCTTTTTATTCTAGATTCTATGGCAGCTAATGAGGTGGTGCCTACCATTAAGGGTGGGTCTGCCTTTCCCAGCCCACTGCCTCAAATGTTAATCTCCTTTGGCAACACTCTCACAGACACACCCAGGATCAATACTCTGTATCCTTCAATTCAATCAAGTTGACACTCAGTATTAACCATCACAATATTGTTGGATTGTTTGAGCCAAGGAATTCGAGGTTGCAGCAAGCTATGGTTGTCCCACTGCATTCTAACCTGGGAAACAGAGCAAGATCCTGCATCTAAAATAAACAAACAAACAATAAGTAAATAAATAAAAGCTGAAATATTTTGTCTGTTATGCAAGAACACAAAGAAGCTCATTTTTGGGAGGCGTTTTCATATTGTTTTCACCAGTGTTATTTTATAGATCATTGTTGGTTTTAAAACTTTATCCTCTCTGATGCTTTAAAAAAAGAAATACCATGTTAGGAGGATCAAGCAATCTAGCTGTACGATATAATAGAGGATAATGACACCTCCTCTAGTTTTATATTTATGAGAACATCTAACACATCAAACAAAGTGTCAACACAGAGCTGGAGTCATTTAACTGAGTATGTTTATCTTTAGGGTGTTTTTGACTTTGTGTAATAGGAAACAGTGACAGAAACTGGCTTAAATAATAAGAAACTGTATCTCAGAATGCTCAAAGTCCAGAGGTAGGATTGCTTGGCCATATTCCAAAGTGCCCATTGTTTCCACATCTACACCATCCCTTCCTCAGAGACTCGTGCTTGTCTTTAATCTTCTCCCTCTAGTCACAAAATGAATATTAGAGCCCCAGGCATCATGTTCAGACATGATTCTATCTAAAGAAAGAAGAAGGGCCATGTTTTCCTTAGGTCTCTTTCTTATAGGAGCCTACTGATGACCAGAAGAAATTGCTGGCATTTGCCAGCCTTCTGAACAATTCCTACAATTTTCATTCACAGAGCAGCTTCCTTAGGATGTAAATGATCTCAAAGCTTCAGCACACAATTGTTTAACAACATGTCAGCCCAGCACACTGAGGTCCTCTCTCCCCTTTGTCCCTACTTTTTCCATATAGGTAATTAGACATTTCAAAATGTGTTACTTGCAGAACTTCATTCCTGCTTCCATTTTTTTTTTTTAATCAATTTTAGTTATCTGTCGCAAGCAGCAGAAAACAATTCTGGCTGATTTAAACGAGATACATTTATTTCAAATGTACTAAACTAGTTCCAGAATGATCTTGAATTTTCTTTTGCTAGACAAGACATTATTGGGACAATTGGCAAATTCAGAATAAGGTCTGCAGATCAGATCATAGTGTTGTATGTAATCTGATTTTGAGAAGTAGGCTGTGATTATGTAAGATAATTACTTTTTAGTAAAAACACAATGCCCTTTTAGGGAAAAAGCATCATGTCTACAATTTACTATTAAACAGTTTAGAAAAAACTACACAGAGAGAAAGAGGAGGAGAGAGGAGAGGGAGGAGGGGGAGGGAGAAGAAAGAAGGACGGAGAGGAGGTCAATATAGAAAAATATTAACATTAGAAATCTGGCTGAAGATATATCCAGGAATTCTTTGAATTAGTCTTGCAACTTTTGTATAAGTTTAAATTATGTCCAAATTAAAAAAAATGTTTAGTGATACAAAAAGATGAAAGGTAAGATTGCAGTGAGGCAAAAAATTGCTTTAATACACCTTTAATACACCTCTAAAGACAATGAGGAGGATTCTTAGTGAACAGCTTAAGAGCAGACTAGATTGTGAGAGATCCTGGCTGAAAGATTTCAGAACCGGAAACCATGGTTCAATTCACACCACAGAGCTGAACCCTGTGGGCAATACTGCCACCACTACGATGTGCCACACATTGCAGCTTACCCTGCTGCTGTAGCTGGCACTCCACACTTTATACCACCACCAGCACAGTTGCTGTGGCTGCTCTGGATGAGTCATCTTTTTATAACCACCACCCATGCCATAGACTTATCTCTAGGACCTTTGCTTTTTAGATTCACATTAAATTCAAGGTCCAGGTGCAGAAATCAGATTGATAGAGCCCAAGTTGTGGGGCTATCTCTAGGTGCAAGGTAAGGCTAGTAGGCTGAGTATCAGACATTTTCAGTCTCCACAGGGACACACAAATTGTGCTTTGCCCACAAAAGAAGGGATTCTCCAAGGAGGAATGGGTTTCAGGTATTTTGTAAGAATGACACATGAATGACAAGAATGACACAAGAATGACAAATGTTCGTTACAGAATAGTGTTTGCCGTTCTCTCCCTTAGGATGTCATAATGCACTCTGGGCCTTGCTCTGTCAAAGGCAGAAGTGAAAGAAAATGTATTTCCCTCAATTTGAGAGGAATAAAGTATTTACAGATGTTGGGTCCTACTCTCACATATACTCATAGTGGGGTTAATATGGAAGACATTATTCCTGATGAGGTTTAACCACTTCTGACATTACATGGAAAATGGGAACCCTTTGTTTTCAATTGAATTAATTTTATTCAGAATATCTCTTATTCTGGACATTGGTATCTTGTTTTGTTTTCTCCCACACTTTTAAAGGTTTTTTCCTCTTGTATTTCTTTTTGTAAAAACCATTATTTTACATGAGGTTGACATTTTTTGTTTCAGAAGGTTTTCAACTCTTATTCTTCAAGAAGAAAACCCAGCCCTCAGCTCTGGTACAGTACCTAGTGCATAGCAGGGGCTCACAAACTTTCATTTTCTATTCAAATCTTGTTTTGTTATATAATGTAAATACAATTATGTAACATTGAGGTCCTACTCTGGCCCAGAAGTATAAATGCTATTTGTGGTTAGGCATTAAAAATACTTTTTTTTTTTTTGTCCTTAGTATCTCATTTAAAAAGGAAGGCTCATACTTCCTTTGAAAAAGCATCTGTGTCATAATTCTTAAGAACATAGTATTTTATTTTTATTAATGTTTGCCATAAAATGATTAGAGGAAAAAAGTGAGATATGAAAAATTGTATTCTAAAAGTATTTGACATCTGGTTGGAATTGTTATATTACTTGATTGTCAAAAGTTTCTTCTGAGAGGTTGAGGGAATTTTAACATTTCATTTGACAGTGAGATCTGAGATGAATTTAACTGCCTTCAGTAGTGCTGGCCTGCTCCTGAGAGAGAGATGATTGAGAGGGAGGAAGTGGAGAGGAGGAAGAAGCCTTTACTCACACTCCTTGAGGAGTGATTCAGGTGGACAGTCTGAATTATGGGATTTATTGGCAGCAAGTAAGTATTGTCTGAGTGGATTACTGCAAAATGCTTTAGCTGGGGATGGCTTTGAAAACCACTCATCAATTACAGATGGTACCCAGTATAGCAGCAGGAGTACCCTTGTGGGCTTTCGTCTAGGAGAAACCTGTTATCTCCGGCCTCTTCCTTCATGGGTGACCCTTCTTAGCCAAAGACCTCAATTGTTCATCAAAAACCTGCCACTGAGAACTGCATGTCAATTATTAAACAATGTCCCATGCAGGACAGTGACTTTAAATTATCTTGGAAATGATAAAGACCAACATTTGTCTTTGTTAACATGCTGAGTGATTCTGTGGTCTCTAGTCACAGGTGAAAGGATCAGCTTTGAGATTTCTAGATACCAGAATACATTAGGGTTAAGCAAAACTCCATATTTTCCCAGAGAAACTTTAGCCAGAAATGTTGCTTATGTGAGATGAGAAGTAAGATGAAATGTTCTAACATGGTGGAACTTGATAGGCAAATGAGCCCATCTAGAGACAGTAGGGATTGGTAATACGGGTCTGTGGATGCCTGGAAGGCTCACAGAAAAACTTCAGGAATTCCTGAGTCTCTTCAAAGTGTAAGCAAAGTTTTGTGTGTATTTTCTTATGTGCATGATATGGTTTGACTGTGTCCCCACCCAAATCTCAGCTTGAATTGTAACTCCCACAATTCCCACAGGTCGTGGAAGGAACTTGGTGGCAGGTGATTGGCTATGGGAGTAGGTCTTTCCAGTGCTGTTCTCGTGATAGTGAATGAGTCTCACGATATCTGATGGTTTTAACAACAGGAGTTTCTTTGCACAAGCTCTCTTTTTACCTGCTTCCTCCACGTAAGATGTGACTTGTTCCTCCTTGCCTTCCACCATGATTATGAGGCCTCCTCAGCCACATGGAACTGTAAGACCAATTGAACTTCTTTCTTTTGTAAATTAGCCAGTCTCAGATATGTCTTTATCAGCAGTGTGAAAATGGGCTAATACAGTGCATTTATTTATTTATTTATTTATTTATTTTGAAGCATGCCCATACTTTCCATTGGATTCTCAAAGGGATTCAGGACCTGAAAACGTTTTGAAATACTGCTCCATAGTAAATGGCACAAATCTCTCTGAATCAAGGATGTCTCTAGCCTTAGGCAAAGCTAGGTTACAGGACAGAACAGAGTCAGCCTCTGGAGTGCCCTCTATAAGGAAAAAGAAAACATTACTAGAGTAAGTTGATAAAGTATAAATTCATCTCACTCCTACTGGGCACTGCCCTTGAGTGAAATTAAAAACTGAAAAATTTTTGACATATCTTTTGAGAATTTTTGTAAAATACCCATGTAGCTATGGACAAAATTCTGGAATAAAATGGTACATATAGCCTTAGGTATCCTGCAGACCTCATTGGCTCTGTTTCTTAAAGGAGTCATATTTACAGAATTGCAGTTGGCCAGGTGTGGTGGCTCACGCCTGTAATCCAAACAATTTGGGAGGCCCAAGCAGGTGGTTCACTTGAGGTCAGGAGTTTGAGACCAGCCTGGCCAACATGGTGAAACCCCGTCTCTAGTAAAAATCCAAAAATAAGTTAGCCAGGCATGGTGGCGGGCACCAGTAATCCCAGCTACTCTGGAGGCTGAGACAGGACAGTCGCTTAAACCTGGGAGGCAGAGGTTGGGAGGTTGGAGTAAGCCTAGATAGCACCATTGCACTCCAGCCTGGATGGCAGAGAGAGATTCCATCTCAAACAGAACAAAACAAAACAAAAACAAAACAACAACAACAAAAACAAAACAAAACAAAAAAAAGAATTACAGTTGATTAACCACAAATAATTTTTTAAATGTTTTTGCTCACGTCTCTCATAAAAATAAAAGAATATCCATGTCCTATCTTATTTCTTATAGCTGCCAGTATACCCCCCAGTTTCCTCTTACAACTGTTTCATCCAGAGTCCTTCACATGGTTACCCTTCATGTTGTTACCCTTCACGTTCTGTATTCCAGTCCAGGTTGCTTATTTTCTTTTCTCTGGACTTCCCCCTGTTGCTTTGCTCTTTATGGTGTAGATCGATTTAGTTGTTTTGGCTCAGTCCTTCCTTCTGTCTTCTGTTTCTAGATCTACTCCTCTCCTCTTATTTTCCAGAGGCTGCATCACAGTATTCTAGTGACAAAGACTGCCTTTAAGAAGCAGAAGAGGTGAAGAAACCAGGGAAACAGGAAACATACAATCCTTCATCTTGTTTGGGGGCTGGGTGTGGTGCTTTATGCCTGTAATCCCAACATTTTGGGAGGCGGAGGTGGGTGGATCACCTGAGGTCAGGAGTTTGAGACCAGCCTGGCCAACATGGCCAAACTCCATCTCTTCTGAAAATACAAAAATTAGCCTGTGTGATGTACGCGCCTGTAGTCCCAGGCACTGCAGTGGCTGAGGCAGGAGAATCGCTTGAACCTGAAAGGCGGAGGTTGCAGTGAGCCGAGATGGCACCACAGCACTCCAGCCTGGCGACAGAGCAAGACTCCATCTCAAATAGCAATAATAATAGTAATAAAAGTGATTTATTTTATTTCTTAGTTTTAAAACATATAATATGCCTTCTAGGTAGTTTTGTGATTTGGAAAACCACAAAAGAAAACTGAAATGTTTTATGCCTTCCAGAATTTTTTAGAAAAAGAATTCTGCTTCAAATAGTGGAAATACATTTGTAAGTGAATCAGACTCTGGGTAGTTTTCATTAATATAAAGTCAGTTTCCTCCCAGCTCCATTCACAGATGATGGGCTCGTATGCATCTTTCTACATGCATCAGATAGTATGCTAGATGATGGTGAAATGGAGATGAAAAGGCTCATCCCATCTCTCAAGAACTGACTGTCTAGTGGACAGAGAGGTAAACAGATGGTTACAGTACATGAAGATAAATGCACCACGGGGGGCATGTATATTGGGCAATTGGAACTCATAGCAGTATTAAATCAAGTTTAGCCTAAAGCTGCCTCCATATATATTTAAGTTCAGCCTAACGGTTTTACTGTACATCGTGACCTGTAACAAGTGGAGGTGTAAACAGACTGTAGCCTACACTTGTGCCAGTCACAGAGTGTTGGCCAATCAAATGTAGCCAACTGTTCGAACTGTGTTCAAATAAGGCAAGTGCTGAGCTGTAAGCAATCCAGCTGTTTCTGTACCTTATTTCCATTTTCTGTATGTCACCTTCCTTTTTCTGTCCACATATCTTCTTCCACCATGTGGCTGCACTGAAGTCTCTGAGCCTATTCTGGCTCAGAAGGCTGCCCAATTCGCGAATCGTTCATTGCTCAATCAAGCTCCTTTAAATTTAATTCAGCTGAAGTTTTTCTTTTATAAGAAGGACACATCCACATTTGCCTACAGGAGATGAGCCTTCAGCTAACTCAGAAAATGAATAAGCCTTAGGCAAAGGTGAGAGAGCAAGTCACACGGAGGTCACACAGTGCACAAAGAAGTAAAGGCATGAGACAGTGTGAGAAGGTATGAAACATGGAGATAGGGGACTGGGAATTAAAACGAAATGTGACTGGCTAGGTAGTTTGAGTTTGCACAGTAAGGGGTCTTTGTTTTCCCACGAAGTATTCTGAAACTTCGAATCACTCTTCTATTGCTTCTACTGCAGTGGTTCTCAGTGTGGCACGGTGACTAACCGGGTCAGCTCAGAGGTCAGACTGCCTGAGTTTAAACCTTTCTCTTCTTGCTATTAGAGTGCCATTGCACAGTTTATTTACCTGGCTTCTCTCTTCATCAATTTCTTCTATAAAATGGGGATAGGCCGCCCTTTATCAATTTTTTCTTCTATAAAATGGGAATAGGCCAGGCACGGTGGCTCATGCCTGTAATTATAGCATTTTGGGAGGCTGAGGGGGGGTGGATCACTTAAGGTCAGGAGTTAGAGATTAGCCTGGCCAATATGGTGAAACTCTATCTCTACTAAAAACACAAAAATTAGCTGGGTGTGGTGGTGCGTGCCTGTGGTCCCAGATACTCTGGAGGCTGAGGCAGAAGGATCGCTTGAATCTGGGAGGAAGAGGTTGCAGTGAGACAAGATCGCATCACTGCACTCCAGCCTGGGTGACAGAGTAAGACTCCATCTCAAAAAAAAAAAAAAAAAAAAAGAGGTGGAGAGGGAGATAATACCGTCCCCTTCACAGGGTTGCAGTGAAGATTTAACCCATGTAAGACATTTAGAATTGTACCTGACACAGGTATTACAGTGCAAAAACTATTAACTCTTATAAATGTCCCTTTCAAACATCAATAAAATGAATGTTCTGCAACATTTCAACATTTGATCTTCTAGCAACATTGGCCTTGGGAGTAGATTAGTGGATCAGACACATTTCTATATGTTGTAGGATGAATAGTGTCAAGGTTTCTTTATTCTACCATATTTTCTTACTTGGAAAAGTCATGATACTCAGTATTTACATGTTATTAGTATCTAAAGATGGTTGATAATTAAGCTATTATCAAGCACAAACATCTTAGCATAAATGAAAGTATAAAGCTGGAAGGACAGACCTGAAAAATGGGTCACAAACCTGGTAAGGTAAAAGCACAAAATGGAAAATGAAAGAACATAAATTAAATTGGCCTGCAATACAATATATGGTTTAAACTTTGGTCACAATATAAATAATATGTTTATTGCTTATAAAAACACTTTCACGTGGTAGAGCTACAGATAGAGTATCTTTTATTGTTAAGATTAAATCCAAGATAAGGAAACCAAGGTACAGATTAAGACAAATGTGACAACTTTTGTTTTATTGTCCCTCCCACACCACCCTCCACACCCAGCTCTGTAATGGTGTTATTGAGAAGGAAAGAAAAGTCTAAATCCACTTTGGGGAGTTGCATAACTTTTAGAAGAGCACTCGCTATATTCATCAAGAAGTTATAGTCACTGGTAGTATCATTCACTGGCAGCGCCTGCTATCCAGGGTGGGGAGTTTGCTTGAGATATATGTATTATTCATAGTTACAGGCTAGCCTGTTATAGCAAGACTTTAGAGTTGCTGCCTCATGTTTATAGACACGTAGCAACAACAAGGGACAGAGAAATGGACTTGGAATTTATTCAGTGAATATTTTTATAGCCTATACTCTGTGTAGAGTCACCATGGAGTGACTCAAAGAGCTTACGGACAAATTGGGGGAGGTGAGAACCGCACATAGAAAAGGTTAAATAAAAACAAAATGAAGAGGAGAAGAAATAAGATAAATGAAAATATATTTTGGTACCTTGATGGACTATCAAATAAGTGGAAATGACTGGCCGATACAACATCTCGTAACCTCAATTCCCACTTGAAAATATGCACCCTGAATTCATGAGCCTGCCAATCCCTCCCGACTTAGCAAAGCCCTTATGAATAAGCACATGGAAGGAAACAAGAAAATGAAGAGAGAGCCAGGTAGAGACACCAGAGCAGAAGCTCCATGTGATTAGGGACAGAGCCTGAATTATTTGCTGAATTCCTAGAGCTTAGTATAATTCATTACTATGTGTTCAATAAATATTTGCTCAGTTAATGCATGAGTGGATGCATAGATGAAGGCCAGAGACTATCCTAGGACTGGAAAAGTACGTTATAATATGAGGTGGCTGCATCATCTCTTTTGTATGCTTGGCCTGTAGTACATAATAGGTGTTCAGTAAACATGGAAGGAAGGAAGGAAGGAAGGAAGGAAGGAAGGAAGGAAGGAAGGGAGGGAGGGAGGGAGGAAGGGAGGGAAGAAGGAATGAAGGAAGGAAGGAAGGAAGAAAGAAAGAGGGGTAGGGAGGGAGGAGGAAGAAAGGAAAGGAAATGAAAGGAAAGGAAGAAAGGAAGAGAGGGAGGGAGGAAGGAAGGAAGGAAAGCAGGAAGGAAGGAAGAAAGGAAGGAAGGAAGGAATTAGTTAATATCATAGGATCATAGGTCTGGAAGAAAATTTGTGATGTTATCAGCCATTCCCTTAATCCACAAGGAAAAGGTATTAGTGAGTCTAATAGACCGAAGCAAAGGGCTAGAGTTTGAGAAAGGGTTCTGAACTCGAATCAGTTTAAATCCAGGCTTTGCCAATTTCTCCTTCTGTGTGACTTTGTACAAGCTGTTCTACTAGTTGGGCTTCAGTTTTCCCATCTGTTCAAGGAGAGTAAGAAATTATTATGCTACAGAATTTTTATAAAGATTAAATAAGATAGTATATTAAAACATGCACAATACCTCATAAATGCTTTTATAAAGAAAGAAATTCCAGCGGAGCATGGTAGCTCAGGCCCATAATCCCAGCTATTTGGGAAGCTTAAGTAGGAAGATTCCTTGAGGACAGAAATTGGAGCCAGCCTGGGCAACATAGTGAGACCTCATCTCTTAAAAAAAAAAAAAAGAATGAATGAATGAAATTCCTAAAATATGTTGAACTGTTAAATGTTAATAACCCTGCAAAGGAAAGATTTTTCTCTGAAATCTTTTAGAAGGAGAAATGCTAACCAAAATTATGAGTATCTTTCCTTAAAATGTAATTTATGGAAAACCCTAGTGATTTTGGTTGGTTGTATGTCTTAGAGGATTTTGCGTACTAGGTAGGGCAAGTACTTTAAAAATAATGTAACATGATCGGGTAAATGATTTGGCAATAGGCTGTCATGTTGTGCCACAAAAATTCTTCAATATTTAATTAAAAACTCAAACAACTTAAAATTCAAGACATGTTAAGAACATTAATTGGGGGTATAGACTAGCTGTTGAAGGGCTGCAGCTGTCAACTCCAAACCCTGGTTTATGTTACCAGGAAGAGTTTAAACATGTGGATCCAATTGCTGTAATAGACATCTATGTTTGCAGCAGAAAGTCTAGACATTAGCGTCCATTTTTAATATGCTGCCTCTTTCTGAGCTCCGGGATGGATCTTTTGGCGAGTCAGAAATGGAAGGAAATAAGAAGCTTTGTCAGAGCTAACAGACCAGGACACTCTGGAAAGTGCATGAAGGGTGGCTTGCAAATCTACAGGGGTTATAGCTGTGCAGAATGATATCTAAAGTTTTAGAAATACTAAATAAAATAAACTAGTCCTTGTAGTTTCTTATACTATGTACAGTGCTAGCTCTGAGCTCAGGGACAAATCCACTGACAAGTGATTAATATAAAGGAAAAAACCCACCAAAATCCAGAGATATACAAAATTCTTCTTCTGCCTGTGTTTGGTCAAGAGTCACTTGGATAAGACACAGTCACTTGGATAAGACATGGCAATTGGGTCAAGTGTGGTCATGGCAAAAGTTGAGTTCCAGTTTATCTTCTCCACCAGTGTGCTATCATTTAAGGAATCCGGGAGGGAGGGGTGATTTGTTTTCTCAGACACTCTCATTGTGAGCTAGGATTGGCAATTTCTTCCTCTCTCCTCATTAATGCAATTTGGTCAAGTTACACAAGGAAATACCCGACTGACTTATCTCCAGGTCTCCCTCCACCTACTCTGATCATAAGTAACTCTAGCACTTAACTCTTAACAAAAATCAGAAAAATAGGAACAAAAAAATTACAGCTGGCACAGTTCTTTACAATGATCCAATCATTAACTCCCACACATAATTTTACAGAGGAAAAAGAGTAGGACTATAGAAAGAATGTAATCACATGATTGGCTTAAGAGGAGAACCCAAGCTAGAACGCCAAACTTGATCACCAGGCCAAAGCAATTTCCAACCTTCATAGCTTGAGAAGTAGGATGCTCCAAATATGACAGGCTGAGTAGCAGGAAATAAAGGAAACTAGGAAAAGTCTACATAAAAAAAAAAAGCCTGAACAAGGGACATTTTCATAAAGAGCAAAATTCTAAGACAGCAAATAAATTTGTCGTGCACGAGTATAATGTGGAAATGAAAGGGTTCTATAAATGTTGAAATAATATTAAAAGGAGAGAGCACTGATGGCTCTCAAAGGAGATGAACGGACCATAGATTTATTTGTCTTGATGTTTCTTGTCCCAGAAAATTGATATGGTTTGACTGTACCCTCCACCACACCCAAATCTCAACTTGAATTGTAATACTCCGCACATGTCAAGGGAAAACCCAGGTGGAGATCATTGAATCACAGGGGCAGTTTCCCCCATGCTGTTCTCGTGGCAGTGAAAAAGTCTCACGAGATCTGATGGTTTTATAAATGGGAGGTTCCCTGCACAAGCATTCTTGCCAGCCGTCATGTAAGATGTGTCTTTGCTACTCCTTCACCTTCCCACCCTGATTGTGAGACTTCCCAGCCATGTGGAATTGTGAGTCCATTAAACCTCTTCTTCTTTATAAATTACCCAGCCTCAGGTATGTCTTTATTAGCAGCATGAGAACAGACTAACACAAAAATCTAACACAACTAGTTAGGGAGAAAAAAAAGAGTAAAGGAGAGACATTGAAAGTCTGTGTGGTCCTCTCCTCTCCATGAACTTGCTTCATTAGGAAACAGGCACCACTCTAGGGAGCAGTAAAGCTGGATCCAAGGATTCTGTTCTGCCTGCATAGGGCTTCTCAGATAGAAAGGGGAAAAAATCAATGGAACTGAAAAGAAAATGACTATTTCAGTTTGTGCTTATGAAGAATTGCTGAAGATTTGAACTATATAATAACAGTTTTGAATCCTCTGGGACAGGCTGATCAGTTGCTACAGCTGAAGCCTTCTGGTTGTCTATGAAACCTATTAAATCAAATAGCCAACAGGTCAGTCACCCTCTTAATGGGTCAATTCAGTTCAAATGTTAACTGATGGGATATGATGAATATAGGCATTGTATTGCCTCGTCCTCAAATTCAGGGCAATGCCATCTTCTCCTCACGGATGAATATCCCTGTGAATTATGGCATTTGGATGCACTGATTCATGTTGTACATCCACCCAATGACAATTTTTTAGATAAAACAGTAAAATTCTGCAGCATGTCAGTACTGAATGAGGAAGACCATTGGACTAGGTGGGTCCTAGACTAGGCAAATCATGGGGAAAAAATGTACTTTAAAGTAACTGAGCATGGTGGGGTGCGCTTGTAATCACAGCTCCTTGTAAGGCTGAAGCAACAGGATTGCTTGAGGCCAGGAGTTTGAGACCAGTCTAGGCAACATGGTGAGACCCTGTCTCAAAAATAAAAAGTATTTAAGGATAGTGCCTAAGATCACAGGCGCCAGATGCAGACTACTTAGTTCAAATCGTGCCGCTGCTTTTTACTTGGTCCATGAACAAGTTATGGAGCCCTTTGCTGTATCAGTTTCCTCATCTATAAAACAACAATTCCTCTCTTATTGGAATACTGTGAAGATTAAATTGGGAAATATTTATGAAGGGCCTAGAAAAGGGCATAGCACAAAGTAAGGGCTCTAAATATTGATAGTATGAATCTCATTAATATTAGTTCATAATGCTTAATATTATGACGTATATAGAGGCCTGTTAACGCCTCTATATACATGATGGATGGACATGTATACTTTCAACACATATACATGAACATATGAATATAAGATTATTAGCAGTAATAGTAATAGAGGCAGTGATAGAGGAAATACTAGTAAGCAACCCTTGTGTGTGACTTAATCTCCTAAAACACCAGGTAACAATCAGCTTGAAACTATGCATCATCTAGCTTTTATCTTGGGGCTTAGGAAGAGGGTTGTTGCCTTGCTGACTCAGTAGGGCTACCCTAAGCTCAGAGATGAATGAAATATAGATAAAATATTATTTATGTCATCAAGACCTATATAGAATAATGGGGGAAAGAACATGTAAACCACTAGCTGCAATCTGAAGAGGAAGAGCCGAATAGTTTTCTCAGAGGAACCTGCCCTTGGTTCTTTTATGTCCTCTCCCCACCCTCTCTATCCTCTCTCCTCTCTTTCCACCTAGCTTAGGCATCCTGACTGTGCATCCTCAAAACTCCATGTTCCAATCTTTTGTAACCTTTATCAACACTGTAATTTAAAAATCATGTTTGCAGTTTTGAGTTTAATACCTGTCCCACTTGTAATTTCCTGATACTCAAGACAGTGTCTGTACTTCTTACTGCTAAATCCTCAATGCTTAGCACAGGGCCAAGCACAGAAGTACTTTACAAATATTTTAGAAAGATGTAAGTAGAGGATGATACCTGGTAGAACTGGGAAAAGGAATGTGTAGAAGGAACTGGGTTTTGAAGGGTATACAGGACTTCAGTGGGGGAAATGCACATTTGAACATTTAAAACCAAGGGAACGCTCCCAAATAGCTAACCTGCCTGATTTGTTCCTACCAAACAGTCCTATTGTTTACCTGAAATGTGTAATTATTCTGACATTTTGGAGAGATGTTGACTAAATAAGATAAGCTGAGTTCTAGAACTGGGTCAAACACCTGAGTTCAACTTCTATTTCTGCCAATTAGGAGCTTTGCATGCATCGCTTAACTCATTTAGGCCTCAGCTTCCACACCTATATAGTGGAAGTGGTAACATTCACCCCTACTGAGCTGTTGTGAGAATAGAGCCAGTCTATGAGGAGGAAACCTTTCGTAAACTGCAAGCATTAATGGAAAGTTGCTTATTAGTATACTTGGCTACAACTGTATTTGAAAAAGTAATAACCACAATGACAATGATTTTTTAAAAACCAGCACTCGCCACTGCTGGTCCTAAAAGAAGGCCCCCTGGAAGACTCCTGAAGCAGCAGGTCAATGTGGTTTGCAAACCCAGATTCTCTGCTAAATAGCACATCAACAAGAGAAACTTGTCAGCTTTCCCTCCCTCTGAATCTGGGCCAGTTTTGTTGCCCAAATTTTATGTTAAATAATAAAATCACTGACATTAAATGCATTGCCACGAATCAACAACCTATTCAGGGTAACATATTATGGCACAGCGGTCCCCAAGCAACGTGTGTTTTTAAAAAAATGCTTAAAACTGCAAGTGCTTTGTGTGGCTGCTTTGCAAAATCACTAGAGCTGAAGTATTTGTATTTTAATGTTTATCCCCAAACTGGCCTGCTGTTTTTAAATTGCCCAGGAAACGAAATGTTGAAAATGGAAGGAAACCAGCACCAGCTAGGTTTAGAAATGCAGCGTTAGTAAAGCAAGCTGTGGGGTTCTGATACCTTAACAGCACCATAAAATGTTCATAATTAAATAACTGTTCTTCTTAACACAACTATTCCTATTTTTCCCTCAGCCACTTTTGTGAAAGCATTTAATGTTCATTCTTTCATTACCAACTAGAGACTCTTGTAAAGAGGTAACTGGTTCCAGAAATTGTTTAAAAATGTCTTAATAATGGTGTCCTTTACAAAGGGGAAAAATGTATTAGAAAACAAAATCAGGGTTTAGATATTTCCTGTGGTATTTTTATTGGCAGTTGGCCCATAAATAATGATTTATACAGAGGAATGTCCTGCCATGGAGCTGCTGCATGAACAACAGTGGCAAAAGCAATGACAAAATGCATTGTGATTATCAAGATCCCAGACACAATGGCAAAGCACGAGGCTACCAGCAGCTAAAAAGAAAGAGACAAGTTTGCTGGAGAACCATGAAATGGAGCAGCCAGGCTTCCAAATAATTAAATGAAAGGAAGGAGGGGAATAGTACTATAAAGCTAGCTAGGATTTACAGCGCTCCTACCATGTACCAGCATGATTTAAACACTATTTTGAAAGCCTCACACCAGCTGTGTGAGATGACTGTGTAACTGAGGCTGAGGCAGCTTAAGGTACTATCTTAAGGTAGCACAGGTAGAAGATGGCAGATCTAGTATCATGTTTCCTACCTGTGATTCTCATTCCTGTTTGCTGCCTACTATTAAATGAACAATATTAAGATAGTAATTTAAGCTATCAAAGACCAAAGGAAATGAGGAAGTGTTCTGAGACTGGCAAAATAAAAGGGAAGAAAGCTGTAAAATGGTATTTTGCTCAAATATGATCCTAAGACACCTATCTCAGAATCACCTCGAAAGCTTATTAAAACTGGGAAAAAAACTCAACTCATCCCACTTTAGACTATGGAATCAGAGTCTCTTGGTGTGAATCTCAAGGATATAAGAATATACATTTTTCCCCAAGAAACTAAAGTAATTCTTATACATACCTAGTGACCATCCATGATCACCAATGTGTTATACCTTGTTTTCTGTGCTTAACTGTACGTGAGTGTTGCCCAAAGAGATACCTCTCATGGCACTTTGTTTGGTGAAGTATATTTCGAAAAATGTTGGTTTATATGTATGCAATTTTATTCCTGTCTAACTCATCCATTGTGTGAATAGATGAACCCTAGGAACATGAGTTTAAGGTCATTGCAAATTTCCTTTCTATGGTGTGATGAACACTTACAAGAGGTGTTCAGTCAGCGTTCATGTTTCTGTACCCAATAGTAAATCTATTTTCAGCTCACACTCTAATCAGAAAGTAATTTTTCCCATAAGAGTAGGGTATTAATTATCTATTGCCATGTAACAAATCACTACAAAAACTTAATGACTTAAAACAAAAAACAGATGGATATGAAGGGCACTGTGCTGAATGAAAAAGTCAACCTCAAAAGGTCATATACTGTATGATTCCATTCATATAACATTCTTGAAATAACAAAATTATGGAGCTGGAGAACAGATTAGTGGTTACCAAGAATGAGGGATGGTGTACTGGAGGGATATGGCTACCAAGTGGTAGTAAGATCTTTGTGGTGATGGAAAAATTTTGAGTCTTTATTGCTGTGTTTTACACAAATCTATATACTGGGTAAAATGGCATGGAGCTCTACACAAATACGGTAACCGGTTTTATTCATAGTTTTGATTTTTTACTACAGTTATGTAAGGTATAACCATTGGGAGAAACTGGGTGAAGTGTATGTGTGACCCATCTGTACTATTGCTAAAATTCCCTGTGAATCTATAATTATTTTAAAATAAAAACTCAACAATTATTATCTCATTGTCAGTCTCCATTATCAGAAATGCAGTAATGGGTGCCTCTGGCTCAAGGTCACTCATGAGGTTTTAGTGAAGCTGTGGGCTGGTGCTGTGGTCTCATCCAAAGACTCAATTGGAAGATAATCTGCTTGCAAGCTTATTCTTGGAAGGACAGAGCTCCTCACGGGTTGTTAAACTGAGAACCTCAGATCCTCACTGGTTGCTGACTGGAGCTCTCCCTCAGTTGCCACTTGAGCCTCCTCAAAAATCAGCTCACAACTTGACATCTGGCTTTTCTTAAAACAAGTAAGAGACAGAAGGCAAGCACCCAAATGGCAGCCACAGTCTTTTAGAATCTAAACTTGGAGATGACATTTCATTATTTCTGTTATACTCTTCTTATTACAAGTGAGGCAAAAAGCTTAGCCAACATTCAAGGGGAGAGGATCACACAAAGGCATAAACATCAGGAGGCAGGGATTGCTGGGCCCCATCTTAGAGGTTGTATATCACAAGAGCATGTTAAAAATATCTTTCTTTATGTCACAGTAAAGAGAAATGATAGAACACATACAGTGATCATATTAGGGGAAGACTGTGATAGTTTTAGCATTGAGTTAAAATTCTGAGGTTAGTAACTGAGGCAATCAATTGATATTTTTCAGTCTTTTAAAAGAAGCCAGTCTCCGGGGAAATAACAATGTCAAAGACTATACAAAGAGGGACACCAGCAAACTCATAAGCAAATACCAAAGATTTCTTGCAAATAGTAGTAAAGGCCTTGATATAAGGACTAGATATTATGGATATCTATTTCAGGATATGCCTAATTGTGCCTTTCCACATTAGGGAGACTAGGACCAGGGTGG
This sequence comes from Trachypithecus francoisi, assembly GCF_009764315.1. NCBI lineage: Eukaryota > Metazoa > Chordata > Mammalia > Primates > Cercopithecidae > Trachypithecus > Trachypithecus francoisi. The sequence continues at coordinate 72,328,212 of NW_022681472.1, read as the reverse complement.
GGATACCCAACACAAGTACATCTCTATGCTTTGTTTGCTGGGATTGTCCTCATGGGTACTGGTATCCACCCCAGGAAGCCTGGCAGTTTTCTACTTTACCAAGTGAGAAACATCTAAGGTCTCACAGTCTTACAGGCAAGAACCTTCTCCTCTGGGTTCCACTGAGACGAAAAACACCCTTTGCTATGGCCAGCACTGAGTTTAAGTTGAGAACTGGAAAAGCTATCCTGACACTGGTAGGCTAGATGGACCTCTGGTAGTTATGTGCCACACCAATGGGCTGCTAACAGAGTATTTGGGCTGTCCCTACAAGCCAGTCTCACAATGTGAGTACTCCATGGGTAAAGCTCTGTACAACTCTTTATCCTACAAGGTGCCAAATCAACACTGTGATAGCCTCAGCTTATTTTGTGAACCCAGAGCATATCTGAACTCTGAACAGCTTGCTCTGGAGTATTAAACATTGAGGAATGGCTAGTGAATTTCCACAGAAATGAGTGTTGCCCAAAGTACTGGATTTATTATAGTGATCTTGGTGGAAGGAAGCCAGAAGTATCATGGTGGTGATGATAAATTGTATGCTTAAATGTGTGTGTGTATGTGAGAACATGTAAATGCCTGATATCAGCCATTGTCCACCATCCCAGGTGGTGATGGGTGGGGTACAGCCAAACCCTATTTATCTCTCCAAGCACATCAACCACTCCTCCCCTACTCTGGTACATTATGTTCCAACTCCTCTCTCTTAGCTTCTCAGACATGCCACGCTTTTTCCAACCTCTGAGTTGGAACATCTCATATGATATTCCATCATTTGTTTCTCTCATAGTCTTTATCACTACTTGCAATGTTTTTATTCAAGTGCTTACTTTTTTGTGGGGGAGGGAGGAAGGAGTTCTTTCTTCATAGGCTGTAAACTCTGTGTGGGTAGGACCATGAGCCTCTTGCTCATCATTGTATTGTGACATATGTTAAGGATTCAACAAATAAACTAAGTACATTCTTAAGAGTTTTGCAAAGTTTCCATTCTTCCAACATGCAAGGGCTGAAGAGTCAGAGACAGGTGGATAACCTACAAGTGAGCTGTCTATCCCAGTGTAGATGCACAATGAAATGGTAAGAAGGTATAAAACCAAAGAGAAATAGATGGGGGGCACCAGTGAAAGATGAGGCTGGACATTCATTGTTTAAGATATTTCAGGAGTCAAAATGGAGGGCTCTGGCCTTGACTTCCCATAGTGGCAGGCATGATTGTGATAAGTTCATATAAAGGGAAAGTGGGAGAAAAACAAATGACAATTCAGTTAAATTAAATTATCCCCAAGCAGCAGAAACTAGTTTTGTATCAAGCTACGTTGAAACAGGTGTTGGGAATAGCAGAGGCACTTTCAAGTGTTGGCAGTTGTCAAGTGTGTTTAGCAATACTTTACTATAATCAGTGGCAAAAAAAATCGAATGCACTGCAAAACTCAAGAGCCTAAAAAGTTAACCTGTAGTATTGTTTCTTAAGTGGTATTTGTTAGAAACTCCTGCTGCTGAGATCCATTTGTCCCAGGAAGAGGTGGTGAACCAGCATTTACCAGTGGCATTGCCACTGCTAAAGAGCATACTGTTGTGTATCTTAGAGAAAGTGATTCAATTTCATTAGAGGCTCTTCCCGGAAGGATCTATTTGAATGTCCTAGGAAGTGCTAAACAGCATAACAATTAAGTGGAAATTTCACAATGGCACAGAGACAGAGAGCTGGTGCCCATCAATATCTTGTTTCTCCCTTTCTTCCCAGAAACTGTATTGAATGATATTTCCCAAAACTTTCTCATTTAGGTAGAGACATATGCCATAGTGTGGGCAGAAGGGAGGGTGGCCTCTTCCTGGACTGGCCGGTAGAATCGAAGACTGGCCCATGGAAGACCATGCACAGTAGATCCTTCATTGGCCTGTGATGTGAATGAGAAACAAACTGTTATCATGCTCATCCGTGGAGATTTGGGGATAATATTTGCAGTAGTTAATCTCCTCTAACTAATATAGCCATGGTTCTACCAGACAAGGTCCGAAATTTAGGATTTTCCAACATATCTTATGGCTCTGAGGACATGCTTCGTTGCCTTGAACACAGGAACACACTGCAGGATGATCTCCAGGTTGTATTTACAAACAGAAACTACCTTAACCTAAGAGAGTGAAAAGAGGCAATTCACACTTTAACACTATCAGCAGGTAACTCATGGTTTTGTGTGTGTGTGTGTGTGTGTTTGCGCGTGTGTGTGTGTGCACGCATGTGTGTGTGTGTAGGTATGTGTGTGTGAGAGAGAGAAAGAGGCCAAACCACTAGTTTGGTTAAAATGTACACATTTTACAATATTTGGTCACAAGCTAATCAGTAATACTATTTCATATCCTTGTTTATATGAAAAATTAGAGTTGCACTGAATCTGAGATTCAGGGATAGTTTCACCCTTACACAAGTCTTCCATTCAGTGCAGAAGGGTCAGTGCTAAGACAGGGGGAAATAGGCTGATAAAGGAGCCTGCTCAGAACAGATTTAACTCATCTTGCACAGGAGGGAAGGGCTAATGTCAAGGAAGTCTTAGCAATGGATGTTCTTGATGAGTGGTCAGGTTCCTTGAAAGCTGAGCCTGAGATAGGGATTCTTGTGCAAGTGAGTTATTGAAGCTCTTCTCTCCAAGAAATCTGTGGGGAACTGGAAGAAGCAAGGTAAGAAGGCAGGGGAGGAAGTAAAGGAAAGATATGGTTTTGAGGGAAGTCTAGCTACATCCTGATCTCCTGTAGATCTCTGAGGCATGAATGGTACCACAGGGTTGTCTCACCTTGACGCATCAGTCTGTCATTTGCTGTAGATTGTTGTCCGAGATGGAGTGTATAATTCCCAGACATTTCTGTGCAAGGCGATTCCCCTGGACCAATGGCAATTCTCCAGAGAAGGATAAAGCTAGGAATTATTAGTTGCCAAAACTCACTATGTCTGGGAGATGGGTGCAGTGCCCCTGTAAAGGGGATGTGGATGGGGCCCCAATCATCTGCTCCAGTCTCCTGCCTGCATTGCTCATATCTGCTTGCTTTTCATAGTATGTTTAGCCCATTCATGCAAAGCTTCTCTAGGATTCTAATTGATTACGGTGTCTGGGGAAACTTAATGCTGGGCATTAGTGAAGCTTATATCCCAAGGCTATAATTGGTACCCATTATCTCCCTCCTTCACCACCCCTTCTGGATCCCCTTTCCTCTAGGCTACCACCTCTGTTGAGCAAGATGGTTTGCCTGGTAGGGTGACCCAGACCTTCATTCTTGAGGAGTTTAAGCCCCTGGCTCCCAGGTCCTTTATCAAGTAGCAGCCGGTCCCTACCTGTGTACAACTAAAACTGAGGATAGGAGTACAAAGGAGTACCTAGTGAATTCCTGAGTTCTAAACATATTTCTCACTAGCAGAAAGCTCCATATCCTCATGATAATCCAAGTCAGTTACCTTTGTCCACATGTTAACCCCTTTCTATTGCTGGTTGGTCTGCTCATACAAGGAGCCCAAAGTGATCTGGCAGAAGCAATAGTCTTAAGTTTAGTGGAGTCTTAGTGAATCCCTGACGGAAACATTATCTCTGGGAACAAGGAACTCTGTAACCATACAAGCTAAAGTTACAGAGATGAGAAGCACAAATTCCCATCTAGGTGTCTGAAAGTGATGGAGAGCATGATCATTTCTACTTCACCCCTTGGTTCCTGGACCTGCGTATATGCTACTTGTTGAGCACATAGGACCATGGCACTCTGTGCCTTTGCCCTGGAATTTGATATTGCTTTTTTTTTCTATTTTATTTTATTTTTTATTATACTTTAAGTTCTAGGGTACATGTGCATAACGTGCAGGTTTCTTACATATGTATACTTATGCCATGTTGGTGTGCTGCACCCATCAACTCGTCAGCACCCATCAAGTCATCATTTATATCATGTATAACTCCCCAATGCAATCCCTCCCTCCTCCCCCCTCCCCATGATAGGCCCCAGTGTGTGATGTTCCCCTTCCGAGTCCAAGTGATCTCATTGTTCAGTTCCCACCTATGAGTGAGAACATGCGGTGTTTGGTTTTCTGTTCTTGTGATAGTTTGCTAAGAATGATGGTTTCCAGCTGCATCCATGTCCCTACAAAGGACGCAAACTCATCCTTTTTGATGGCTGCATAGTATTCCATGGTGTATATGTGCCACATTTTCTTAATCCAGTCTGTCGCAGATGGACATTTGGGTTGATTCCAAGTCTTTGCTATTGTGAATAGTGCCGCAATAAACATACGTGTGCATGTGTCTTTGTAGTAGAATAATTTATAATCCTTTGGGTATATACCCAGTAGTGGGATGGCTGGGTCATATGGTACATTTAGTTCTAGATCCTTGAGGAATCGCCATACTGTTTTCCATAATGGTTGAACTAGTTTACAATCCCACCAACAGTGTAAAAGTGTTCCTATTTCTCCACATCCTCTCCAACACCTGTTGTTTCCTGACTTCTTAATGATTGCCATTCTAACTGGTGTGAGATGGTATCTCATTGTGGTTTTGATTTGCATTTCTCTGATGGCCAGTGATGATGAGCATTTTTTCATGTGTCTGTTGGCTGTATGAATGTCTTCTTTTGAGAAATGTCTGTTCACATCCTTTCCCCACTTTTTGATGGGGTTGTTTGTTTTTTTCTTGTATATTTGTTTGAGTTCTTTGTAGATTCTGGATATTAGCCCTTTTGTCAGATGAGTAGGTTGCAAAAATTTTCTCCTATTCTGTAGGTTGCCTGTTCACTCTCATGGTAGTTTCTTTTGCTGTGCAAAAGCTCTTTAGTTTAATTAGATCCCATTTGTCAATTTTGGCTTTTGCTGCCATTGCTTTTGGTGTTTTAGACATGAAGTCCTTGCCCATGCCTATGTCCTGAATGGTACTACCTAGATTTTCTTCTAGGGTTTTTATGGTATTAGGTCTAACATTTAAGTCTCTAATCCATCTTGAATTAAACTTCGTATAAGGGGTAAGGAAAGGATCCAGTTTCAGCTTTCTACTTATGGCTAGCCAATTTTCCCAGCACCATTTATTGAATAGGGAATCCTTTCCCCATTTCTTGTTTCTCTCAGGTTTGTCAAAGATCAGATGGCTGTAGATGTGTGGTATTATTTCTGAGGACTCTGTTCTGTTCCATTGGTCTATATCTCTGTTTTGGTACCAGTACCATGCTGTTTTGGTTACTGTAGCCTTGTAGTATAGTTTGAAGTCAGGTAGCGTGACGCCTCCAGCTTTGTTCTTTTGACTTAGGATTGTCTTGGCAATGTGGGCTCTTTTTTGGTTCCATATGAACTTTAAAGCAGTTTTTTTCCAATTCTGTGAAGAAACTCATTGGTAGCTTGATGGGGATGGCACTGAATCTATAAATAACCTTGGCAGTATGGCCATTTTCACGATATTGATTCTTCCTATCCATGAGCATGGTATGTTCTTCCATTTGTTTGTGTCCTCTTTGATTTCACTGAGCAGTGGTTTGTAGTTCTCCTTGAAGAGGTCCTTGACATCCCTTGTAAGTTGGATTCGTAGGTATTTAATCTCTTTGAAGCAATTGTGAATGGAAGTTCATTCCTGATTTGGCTCTCTGCTTGTCTGTTACTGGTGTATAAGAATGCTTGTGATTTTTGCACATTAATTTTGTATCCTGAGACTTTGCTGAAGTTGCTTATCAGCTTAAGGAGATTTTCGGCTGAGACGATGGGGTTTTCTAAATATACAATCATGTCATCTGCAAACAGGGACAATTTGACTTCTTCTTTTCCTAACTGGATACCCTTGATTTCTTTCTCTTGCCTGATTGCCCTAGCCAGAACTTCCAACACTATGTTGAATAGGAGTGGTGTGAGAGGGCATCCCTGTCTTGTGCCAGTTTTCAAAGGGAATTTTTCCAGTTTTTGCCCATTCAGTATGATATTAGCTGTGGGTTTGTCATAAATGGCTCTTATTATTTTGAGGTACGTTCCATCAATACTGAATTTATTGAGCGTTTTTAGCATGAAGGGCTGTTGAATTTTGTCAAAAGCCTTTTCTGCATCTATTGAGATAATCATGTGGTTCTTGTCTTTGGTTCTGTTTATATGCTGGATTACGTTTATTGATTTGCGAATGTTGAACCAGCCTTGTATCCCAGGGATGAAGCCCACTTGATCATCGTGGATAAGCTTTTTGATGTGCTGCTGAATCCGGTTTGCCAGTATTTTATTGAGAATTTTTGCATCGATGTTCATCAGGGATATTGGTCTAAAATTCTCTATTTTTGTTGTGTCTCTGCCAGGCTTTGGTATCAGGATGATGTTGGCCTCATAAAATGAGTTAGGGAGGATTCCCTCTTTTTCTATTGATTGGAATAGTTTCAGAAGGAATGGTAGCAGCTCCTCCTTGTACCTCTGGTAGAATTCAGCTGTGAATCCATCTGGTCCTGGACTTTTTTTGGTGGCTAGGCTATTAATTGTTGCCTCAATTTCAGAGCCTGCTATTGGTCTATTCAGGGATTCAACTTCTTCCTGGTTTAGTCTTGGGAGAGTGTAAGTGTCCAGGAAATTATCCGTTTCTTCTAGATTTTCTAGTTGATTTGCATAGAGGCATTTATAGTATTCTCTGATGGTTGTTTGTATTTCTGTGGGTCAGTGGTGATATCCCCTTTATCATTTTTTATTGCGTCTATTTGATTCCTCTCTCTTTTCTTCTTTATTAGTCTTGCTAGCGGTCTGTCAATTTTGTTGATCTTTTCAAAAAACCAACTCCTGGATTCATTGATTTTTTGGAGGGTTTTTTGTGTCTCTATCTCCTTCAGTTCTGCTCTGATCTTAGTTATTTCTTGCCTTCTGCTAGCTTTTGAATGTGTTTGCTCTTGCCTCTCTAGTTCTTTTAATTGTGATGTTAGAGTGTCAATTTGAGATCTTTCCAGCTTTCTCTTGTGGGCATTTAGTGCTATAAATTTCCCTCTACACACTGCTTTCAATGTGTCCCAGAGATTCTGGTATGTTGTATCTTTGTTCTCATTGGTTTCAAAGAACATCTTTATTTCTGCTTTCATTTCGTTATGTACCCAGTAGTCATTCAGGAGCAGGTTGTTCAGTTTCCATGTAGTTGAGCGGTTTTGATTGAGTTTCTTAGTCCTGAGTTCTAGTTTGATTGCACTGTGGTCTGAGAGACAGTTTGTTATAATTTCTGTTCTTGTACATTTGCTGAGGAATGCTTTACTTCCAATTATGTGGTCAATTTTGGAATAAGTGCGATGTGGTGCTGAGAAGAATGTATATTCTGTTGATTTGGGGTGGAGAGTTCTATAGATGTCTATTAGGTCCGCTTGGTGCAGAGATGAGTTCAATTCCTGGATATCCTTGTTAACTTTCTGTCTCGTTGATCTGTCTAATGTTGACAGTGGAGTGTTGAAGTCTCCCATTATTATTGTATGGGAGTCTAAGTCTCTTTGTAAGTCTCTAAGGACTTGCTTTATGAATCTGTGTGCTCCTGTATTGGGTGCATATATATTTAGGATAGTTAGCTCTTCCTGTTGAATTGATCCCTTTACCATTATGTAATGGCCTTCTTTGTCTCTTTTGATCTTTGATGGTTTAAAGTCTGTTTTATCAGAGACTAGGATTGCAACCCTGCTTTTTTTTGTTCTCCATTTGCTTGGTAGATCTTCCTCCATCCCTTTATTTTGAGCCTATGTATGTCTCTGCATGTGAGATGGGTCTCCTGAATACAGCAGACTGATGGGTCTTGACTCTTTATCCAGTTTGCCAGTCTGTGTCTTTTAATTGGAGCATTTAGTCCATTTACATTTAAGGTTAATATTGTTATGTGTGAACTTGATCCTGTCATTATGATATTAACTGGTTATTTTGCTCATTAGTTGATGCAGTTTCTTCCTAGCCTCAATGGTCTTTACATTTTGGCATGTTTTTGCAATGGCTGGTACCGGTTGTTCCTTTCCATGTTTAGGGCTTCCTTCAGGGTCTCTTGTAAGGCAGGCCTGGTGGTGATAAAATCTCTAAGCATTTGCTTATCTGTAAAGGATTTTATTTCTCCTTCACTGATGAAACTTAGCTTGGCTGGATATGAAATTCTGGGTTGAAAATTCTTTTCTTTAAGAATGTTGAATATTGGCCCCCACTCTCTTCTGGCTTGTAGAGTTTCTGCCGAGAGATCTGCTGTTAGTCTGATGGGCTTCCCTTTGTGGGTAACCGGACCTTTCTCTCTGGCTGCCCTTAAGATTTTTCCTTCATTTCAACTTTGGTGAATCTGGCAATTATGTGTCTTGGAGTTGCTCTTCTGGAGGAGTATCTTTGTGGCGTTCTCTGTATTTCCTGAATTTGAATGTTGGCCTGCCCTACTAGGTTGGGGAAGTTCTCCTGGATGATATCCTGAAGAGTGTTTTCCAACTTGGTTCCATTTTCCCCCTCACTTTCAGGCACCCCAATCAGACGTAGATTTGGTCTTTTTACATAATCCCATACTTCTTGCAGGCTTTGTTCATTTATTTTTCTTTTGGTTTATCTTCTCACTTCATTTCATTCATTTGATCCTCAATCGCTGATACTCTTTCTTCCAGTTGATCGAGTCGGTTACTGAAGCTTGTGCATTTGTCACGTATTTCTCGTGTCATGGTTTTCATCTCTGTCATTTCATTTATGACCTTCTCTGCATTAATTAGTCTAGCTGTCAATTCTTCCACTCTTTTTTCAAGAATTTTAGTTTCTTTGCGCTGGGTACGTAATTCCTCCTTTAGCTCTGAGAAGTTTGATGAACTGAAGCCTTCTTCTCTCATCTCGTCAAAGTCATTCTCTGACCAGCTTTGATCCGTTGCTGGCGATGGGCTGCGCTCCTTTGCAGGGGGAGATGTGCTCTTATTTTTTGAATTTCCAGCTTTTCTGCCCTGCTTCTTCCCCATCTTTGTGGTTTTATCTGTCTCTGGTCTTTGATGATGGTGACATACTGATGGGGTTTTGGTATAGGTGTCCTTCCTGTTTGATAGTTTTCCTTCTGACAGTCAGGATCCTGAGCTATAGGTCTGTTGGAGATTGCTTGAGGTCCACTCCAGACCCTGTTTGCCTGGGTATCAGCAGCAGAGGTTGCAGAAGATAGAATATTGCTGAACAGCGAGTGTACCTGTCTGATTCTTCCTTTGGAAGCTTCCTCTCAGGGGTGTACTCCACCCTGTGAGGTGTGGGGTGTCAGACTGCCCCTAGTGGGGGATGTCTCCCAGCTAGGCTACTCAGGGGTCAGGGACCCACCTGAGCAGGCAGTCTGTCCATTCTCAGATCTCAACCTCCGCGTTGGGAGATCCACGGCTCCCCCCAAAGCTGTCAGACAGAGTCGTTCGCATCTGCACAGGCCCCGGCTGCTTCCCCTGTTGGTCCTCAGCTGTGCGCTGTCCCCAGAGGTGGAGTCTACAGAGACAGGCAGGCTTCCTTGAGCTGCTGTGAGCTCCACCCAGTTCGAGCTTCCCAGCGGCTTTGTTTACCTACTTAAGCCTCAGCAGTGGCGGGCGCCCCTCCCCCAGCCTCGCTGCTGCCTCGCTGCTGCCTGGCGGATAGATCGCCGCAGACTCCTGTGTTAGCAATGAGGGAGGCTCTGTGGGCGTGGGACCCTCCCGGCCAGGTGTGGGATATATTCTCCTGGTGTGCCTGTTTGCTTAAAGCGCAGTATTGGGGTGGGAGTTACCCGATTTTCCAGGTGTTGTGTGTCTCAGTTCCCCTGGCTAGGAAAAGGGATTCCCTTCCCCCTTGCGCTTCCAGGTGAGGGATGCCTCGCCCTGCTTCAGCTCTCACTGGTCGGGCTGCAGCAGCTGACCAGCACCGATTGTCCGGCACTCCCTAGTGAGATGACCCCAGTACCTCAGTTGAAAATGCAGAAATCACTGGTCTTCTGTGTCGCTCGCGCTGGGAGTTGGAGACTGGAGCTGTTCCTATTCGGCCATCTTGCTCCGCCCCCTGATATTGCTTTTTAGTTACTGTCTTGGCCAAGAGCGTTCTGCCTACTTTGAAACATGCCCATTCTGATGATACATTCGTGAACTGAGCAAATACTCAGTTCCAGGCTTCCTGTCGGACACACTGAGATTACCCTGAACTAGAAGTTTACTTATTATTGGTTCCCCATGAAACTTTAATCTTCCATGTAGGCCATGGTCGCACTTTGGTTCTCCAGGTTCAGTATTAAACCCAGTATACAACAACCCTCAAAAGATCTGGATATGTCCATTTCCCCAGTATATTGTTCCTCAAGGAAACAGCTATAGGTCATTTTGGGGAAGGGCTGCATATATTTGCTGTAGTGTTATAGAATCCTTCTTCTCCTTCAACTGATGCATTCTAGATTTGAGAATCAGCTCAGCTCTAGAAAATAGGCAAAGGATCATGAATTTCCTCTGGGGCAGCTGATTGCAGCATTCTTTTTATCCATCCTTGATTCCTTTTGATTATTTACATTAAGGAATACCCTTGTTGGTTGCCCTTTTTTTTTTTTTTTGCTCTTTAAAATACCATCATCTATTAGCCATATCTATAAATCCCCATGGTTTAAGGCCATGTGGCAGCAATTTCAACCTGGATGCTAGTAAGGTAGTTGTGCCCATCTTCTTTCTGTTGGTTGAGTGATGCCACCTGGCTTCTGCCACTCTGGACCATCATCACCCACATTGCTGGCAGAAAGGCCAGTTTTATAACAGCATTGCCCATTGTCAGTCCTGATTTGCAGAGTATAGACATGAATGAGCTTTTCAACAATGCTGCTGTCACCAACACCAGAACCTTGAGAAAACAAGTTGTTCCTTGGGCCCTCTAAAGGAGCAAAGGCAGATGATGATGGATTCTGGTCATACCCAGTTTTGCATGCTTACTTCTCTGAGCCTTTTGATTCTTTTCTCCATACTCTATGCCTAAAATTCTAGCAACTCTACTGCATTTAACATGACCGTTACTTTTTCCTGTCTTCGAGAACCACCCCAGCAGTGTATCAGGTATAGTTCTTGGGCCCTTACCAAGACGTAAAGTCCTGTGTCAGGGAAGGTGTTGCCATATCCATAAATTATTCCTTTCCAGCTTATTATCCCTGACGATACCCTCAAGATCCTCTCCCAGGCTTAAATTTTCTCCTACTGATACCCTGATTTTGCATGAAGAGTCTTGCCAAAACTGAGAATCCCATCCCCTCCTGAAGTTTTCCAACTCTTACAATTATACTCTGGGCTTGATTTTCAGCATAACTCTCTCTCCAGCCACAGGAGGTGAAGGTCTTTTTAAACAGCATCAAGGAGGCTTTCTGAAATTCACATCTTGTGTCACAATGGTGATCAATCTACCTAAGTCTGCATTTTCTCTCTTCGTAAAGTAGCTACCCAATTATATAGTCCTTATAATTACCACTCCTCAGTACTTCTCAAAGTCCAGGGATAATGCACAGAAGCCAGTGTATGCCCTTCTACTTGTATTTTACCCATTTCATTGTAGGTGAAAAATTCAGGTGCAGCTACACATGCCAGGGATTCTCAATAATCCATCTGCCTCTGGGAATGGGGCTTTCATTACCATACAGAGCTGATGATGGGGACTCCTGTGCAATTAATTTATTAAGAGAGTGCTCTCAGGAGAAACCTTTAAAGAAGTGAGGATGCAGGATATGACAGGGTAAGAAATTAAGCAAAGACAGCACTAGCTGAAATCTAGTCTACTCCTGTTCACACAGGGAGCTCTGGTCACTGACAACATAGAATTGCTCCACTTTGAGCCAAGGGGTCCAGACTTTTGTATGTTTGGATCATTATGTCATTGGCTATTGGCTACCTACAAGGAGGAGTTATGTAACCTTCCAGAGGTGAGGTAGCTTCCACAGGTGAGGTAGCTTCTGGGAGCTAGGGCAGTTTTCAAAAGAATGGTACAGCCATATGCCCTTAGAAGTTAACACTTACTAAAGCTGGAGGATGAGTGCACCAGCCTTATAAAGGGATCCGGGCAAGATGCCACTAGTTCTATTATAACAAAATAGGTCTCTATAGGCTGAATGGTCAAGAAAAAGCTTTCATAATTTTAGAGAGTTTTAAATGCTGCCTGAGAAGAGTGAGTGTTATGACCGTGGTCTTTGGTGTATCAATTAGTTTGTTGATGCATTAGTTTATGCATTTATTCAGCAAATATGTTTTGCATGCCTATTATGTACCAGACGCTGCCCTTCTAGGCACTGTGTAGACAGCAATGAAACAGGAAGACATGGTTCCTGACCTTAAAGGGCTTACAGCCTAGTGAGGGCAATAATTGCAGCACCAATGGTGTTGCACTGTGTATGTTTTAGCAATTGCCGATTAAATAATGTGCACTCAGAAAGACAAAAATTTAACCATTTAAATGGGGTGAGCTCTTTTGTCCTACATCAACTCAGTGAATCCATTCTCTGAATGCAATAGAAAATGGGAGATGTGAAATAGTGATTTTCTCAATCTGAACCTAACCTAATCAGAACGTAACCACTTCAGTAGATATAACTCTATTGAAATAATTTTTTTCAGTTTAATTATTAAAGTTGGCTTATTCCAACTACTGTTTCTAAAAAATAAGAATGCAGACAGTGATTGGAGGGGTACTCAGTTCTAGAAGCTTTTGCGTATATACAATGTGTGTATACAATGATGTAAAATGTCAGCTGTATCGAGGTTTCCATAATTTATCTACTTTTCATAGGGGCCTGCAAGCCCCAGAATATTATTGCATTAACCTGCATTTTTTGTTAAGAATAGCTTATGTGAAGCAATTTTTGAGCCCTGAAGTAGGCAGACCTTGAGTCGGGGAAAGGCTAGTTTCTTTAAGAGACAGGATACAAATAACCCTTCTTAGGTTTATCCAAGTCCAGACTGATTTGCTGATTCTGGGTCCTTGGCTTCTGTTTTCCACTGAAGGAAGAGAGCTCAGTCTTTATATTGATTGGTTAAGGACGAGCTTGAGCCAACTGATATGCAGCAATGGAAGTATTGAGTTGTTGAGTTGTATTTGTGGCTTGCCTAGAAATGAAAGCTTTTTATTGTATTATTGTGAGAATGGGTAATGAAAGCAAGTAGTCATCGAAGTTATTGATGTCTTTGTGCTGTGAATCAGTAACTAGGGTACACAGGGCTAGTTGATTTGCTAGATTGAGCCATAAAGTGTAAATAAGAATTAATTGGTGAAATGCTTGTTAATAGATCATAATAATGCATTCTTTCCTTGTCTGTTGGAGAACATTTCAGCCTTTGAAAAGGAATTTAGGAAGATCAATATTCTGTTTGAAGCATATTTTTACAAAAAATCCATCAGGGTCAGAGAAACTATGGAGTTACATGACATCTACTGACGGTAGAGAATATCACAATCCAGACTGCACTGAGAGATTATCTCCCCCACCTATAAATACTTGTAACAAATATCTGCATGTGGAAATATTGTGGCTCTGGTCTGTGAAACTGGAAACATAGTGCCTGAAGTTCCCTAGTCAGCTCTCACTCTTGCTGGGGATTGGATGGGAAGTGGTTGGGCCCAGGAGCTAGCGTTCGATTTAACTTCTTTCATGCTGAAGGATGATGCTAGCAGCCTGCCTCCAGTCCTGCCAGAGAGCAGCCTACAAGAGATTTGTGGGCTGTATTGTACACAGGAGCAAAACACATCACTGTCTTTCTACTAGAGGGGAGCTGCTTGCTCTCATAAGGCAGAAATCCAACATAACTCAGAAAAAGCTCTAGATCCATTGTAGCTAGGCAGAGAAAATGAAATTCCCAAGATAGGGAAGGGATTAAGATTCTTGCTATATCCGTTATCCATTGCCACAATAATGCTGTATAAAAACAACCACAAACCTCAGTGGCATATACTAAAAAACACTTAGTTTTGCTCATGCATCTATGGATTGGTGAGGTGCTGTTGCTAATATGGGTCAGGCCTAGCTGATCTAGGTTCACTCATGTGTTTGTGGTCAGCTGTCAGATCAGCTGGGGCCGGGATGTCTATGATAGCCTTAGCCGAGATCCTTTGGCTTGTTTCATGCAGCCTCTCATCCTCCAGCAAACTAATCTAGGATTGTCCACCTAGTGAGGTCGGGCTCTAAGAGCATCCAAGGCCTGTTGAGGCCTAGGCTTGAAACTGATAGGGCTTCACTTTCTCTGCATTCTATCAGCTGAAGCAAACCACAAGGGCAACCTAGGTTCAAGGTTGTAGGAAGAGCTTCAAAATCACATACAGGCCAGGTGCAGTGTCTCGTGCCTGTAATCCCAGCACTTTGGGAGGCCGAGGCAGTCAAATCACTTGAGGGTCAGGAGTTGGAGACCAGCCTGGCCAATATGGCGAAACCCTGTCTCTACTAAAAATACAAAAATTAGCCAGGCATGGTGGTTCATGCCTGTAGTCCCAGCTACTTGGGAGGCTGAGGCAGGAGAATCTTTTGAACCTGGGAGGCAGAGATTGCAGTGAGCTGAGATCATGCCACTGTACTCCGGCCTTGGTGACAGAGTGAGACGCCATCAAAAAAAAAAAAAATACATATAAGGGACACAAATTCAAGAAGGAATGAAGAAGTAGAGCCATTTTTGCAATCAATTTACCATACCCACTTGTGCATAAAAGTTCCGGGTTAAAGGACAATTTATCACAGAGTGGTTCATGATGAACCTTCAAAGCTAGACTAGACCTATGTGAGAGGAATCAGTATTTCTGTGTCAGTCCTTCCTGAACTGATTTTATAGAGTGGCCACCCTCTGACACAGTCATAATTTGTCTTTGGTATCCTGGTTGCTCCTCTTTGATCTATCCTTCAGTTATTTTCCACTTTTCATACCTGCTCTCCAGCTGTTTTTAGGAACGAAGCTTATAAGTTATTTCCCACTGGGGTATAAATGATGGATAAAGACGAAGTGCATTGAGTCTCACTGTGCTTTTTCATAGTGTGAACCAAAAGGAATCTAGTGATGGGTAGAGTTTTAGGAACTGGACAATAAGCTGGTGCTGGGCAGGAAGTGTCCTTTTTCTGGACTTGCCTCCCTGTAGAGGGGCAGGGCTGTGCTGCCAGAAATCTGAGCTCAAATGAAGCTAAACTGCTCAGTAGCTACATAGGTTTTGGCAATTTACTTAACCTCTCTGAGTCACTATCAATAAAATAGGAATAATAATATATGCATTAAGGCTTCATGTAAAATTCAATGAGGTAATGTAACAGACTCTTTGCTGTGTCTGGAAAAAAGCAGATTCATAGCAAAGTTCATTCTTATATCACCCCATCTCATATGATCCTCTATCTTTGGCTCGATGTGAAGGACTGACTCCACTGCTCTAGCTGAGGGTAAGAGAGGTAAGCCAGGGTAAGAGAGAGCAGCAAACCTAAACTGGGTATCTCCCAACTGGAAGACACCGTGTTTATTGGTCATTGAGGATATAAATATGTCTATGGAATGGTCCCTGCCAGCAAAGAATTTATGATCTAGTGGTACTTAGGAGTGAGACTGGGAACTTGCTCCTCTGGCTAATGAATCCAGTGCTCCAGCCCTACTCTCTGACTTTTTCATGACGTTCTCTAAGAACCTGATTGCCTAGAGAAGAAAATATCCCACACTAAGAACTGGCCGAGCCAGTTCATGGGTTCAGCAACGGGCAGGGCCACAGAGGTGGAACAGGAGATCAGTCTGATGAACATGAGTTAACAGGGTAAAGTTCCTAACAAGGTGCCTAGGACACGGTAGGTCTTCAAAACACTAGCTCTCTTCTTTCTTGTAATGGCCTCAGCTGAGGCTCAGGAACGTCAACTTTATTATTGACATTCTAATATAATAATTCAAAGTTAAAAAGTACCCAATTACTCAAATAATTGTGAACTCCTTGAGGGCAAAAACTTTCATTTTTCTCCTGAGTGTTATTAACATCTGTTTCACATGTATACACATATATTTTTTAAAAGATGTGTTATTCTAAAGAGATTGTATAAAAAAGTTCCTTTGTGGTGATGGAATGATTTTTTATCTTGATCGTGGTTGAGGTTACACAAACTTATACATGTGACAAAACAATACAGAAGCACACACACATATCCAGGCAAGTATGTAAAAACTGGTACAGTCTGAGCAAGTTCTGTAGATGGAACTAACATCAGTGTCCTGGCTTTGACAGTTCACCATAGTTATATAAGATATTCCCATTGGAGGATGCTAAGGAAAGGGTACACCAGTTCTCTCTGTATTATTTTTGAAATTTCCTTTGAGTCTATAACTATTTTAGTATAAAAAGTTACAAAAAGACGTATTCATATTATTTATGTGTTCTTCTAGCAACTGCTGTTACCAATTCAGTATCCATAACCTACTATTTTCATATCTTTCTCTCTTGAGGAATCCGGGTTTGCTTACCATTATGTCTCCAGGTCTAGTCTGGCGTTCAGCAAGTAGTTTTCAGATTATTTAATGAACACTTGTGCAAACAGCTACACGAATAAATAAATAGACAAATCTGTTTTTGAGCAATCTAAGGCTTGGCTTAATTAATTAAGGTCAATTAATTAAAATTAGTTAAGGCTACTTGCCTAAGTTCACACAGTTAGTGGTGGCTACAGAATTTGCTGGTACCCCCTGCTCCCTAGGAGATGACTACATTAGGAAGGCAGATCAGTTACTCAATGTCTAATGACTGTGTATTAAACTGAAATGACTGCCCACTCTGACTGTTCTCCACGGGACAACATTTATCTGAGATTAAAGTGAAGCAAATGAAGCCTCGCTCACGCTGTAGATTTTCTCTTCCCCCTGGAATGGTCTGTGCTTCTCTATGGCAGCAGGACCAGCTGCCCTGATGTGGGGAGAACACCACAAAGGGAAAGCTTGCCCTGAGGTTTCATCAACTGCCACTGCCTGTGCATAGTCATTTTAATAATAATTTCCATTTTATTTTCCATCCACAAAACACTTCACTGCCGTTAACTAATCACTCTGTTCTGATCAGAGTCGATAGCTGTCCGGTGTGCTGCCTTTAAATATTTAACTGTGTTCAGAAAAGGACAAAAAAAAAAAAAAAAACCAAAAAAACCCACTAATTGTCCAGATGAGTGCATGACATCATCAAATACCAGATAGCACTTTCCATTTTCCTCTAACTAGGATTATGTTTCTTTGCAGAGCAAAGCCTCTCCTTCCTTCCTTCCTTCCTTCCTCCTTCCTTCCTTCCTCCTTCCTTCCTCCCTCCCTCCCTCCCTCCCTCCTTCCTTCCTCCCTCCTCCTCCTCCCCCTCTTCCCCCTCCTCCCCCTCCCCCTCCTTCTTCTTTCTTCTTTCTTCTTTCTTCTTCCACACGGAGTCTCGCTCTGTCGCCCAGGCTGGAGTGCAGTGGCGCGATCTCTGCTCACTGCAAGCTCCGCCTCCCGGGTTTACGCCATTCTCCTGCCTCAGCCTCCGAGTAGCTGGGACTACAGGCGCTGGCCACTGTGCCCGGCTAATTTTTGTATTTTTAGTAGAGACGGCGTTTCACCGTGTTAGCCAGGATGGTCTCCATCTCCTGACCTCGTGATCCGCCCATCTCGGCCTCCAAAAGTGCTGGGATTACAGGCATGAGCCACTGCGCCCGGCCCCCATTGTTTTCTATACTCTGGTCACGTTGATCTTTTCTGGCTCCCCACATTCTCCTTGTCCCTTCCCACATACGGGCCCTTTCCCAGGCATGTCCTTCTTCCTTGTCCTTCCCTTCTTACCACCTTCTCAGAATCCAGCTATAATACCAAGTTGTCAGAAAATACTTTCCTAGGATGCCCTATTTTACACCCTCAGAGTACTTGATAATTCTTTTCTATTATCATAAATGTATTTAAACAAAATGAATTATATAATTCACTGTTTATTGTCTGCCTTCTTCTCTATTCTGTAGGCTCTACGAAATTCCGTGGCATTATTACTAATATTTGCTGAAAAAATGAATCAGTGAATGAATCAATGAGTTAATATCATGGATTAAGAAAGAGGGTGGGAGGAGGTGGGTAATGACCTCCAAAGCAATACCTCATGCCTCCTCTTAAGCTTTGGAGTCAGCTACCCACAGAGAAGTTAAAAGGCTTCCCCAGAATCTTTACCAGCGATAAAGGCCATGAAAACAGTAGATGCCTCATGCTATTATAGATTGCTGGAGATGAAGTAAACCTAAAATTTTAAGGGAGAATGAAGAAAAGGAAAATGCAAGCTATCATTTTAAGCCACCTCTTCATGATTCCAGAGCTCCTAGCCTGAGTTAAATGGGGTGAGCAATATTCTCACTTTTAATTCCCTACTCAGTAAAAGAAAAATCTCAGGTGTAGGAATATAACTTTTTGATGTGAGTTTAGTAGAATTATTTGCACTTTGAGTGAAAAAATATAATGCGTATCATATATAAAAATATAAAATATATTTTTTTGAACTGGCACTTACATAAAAAAATTATTCACTAAACTCCACAGCCTGACATATTTGTTTCTCCCTGATGTCACTTGCCTTCTTTCAAGCCTCATTTTGCATCTTAGAGATCCTGCTCTGAGTTCTGTACAAGTTCACCTGTGTCACTGAGGGCCTTGTTTTTTTTTTTAAAAAACTTCTAGGTGTTTTATCTTCTCAAGTGTCAGAAATCCAGTTCTGCTCCCACAGAGGATTTTTCTGACAGGAATGGGTTCTGTCTCATGTTTATGCCAGTTTTTCTTTCTGAATGCCTCATATGAAGTGTAAAAATATAAATAGAAGCATGAATAATAATATTAACATATATGAATGTCTTAGCCTGTTCAGGCTACCATAACAAAATGCCATAGACTGGGTGGCTTAAACAACAGAAATTTATTTTCTCACAGTGCCAGAGGCTGAAAGTTCAAGATCAGGGTGCCAGAACGGTCAGGTTCTGGTGAACACTCTCTTCCTGGCTTCCAGACACTCACCTTCTCTCTGTGTGCTCACCCAGTGTTTCCCTGGTGTGTATGTGTGTGTGCCTGTGCACACATGTGCACGTGTAAACATAGCAATAAATCGCTCTCTCTTCCTCTTCTAAGGCTACCACCCTATCAGGTTAGGACTTCTCCCTTACGACTTTATTTAACCTTCTAATTAACTTCCTAAAAGCTCTATCTGCAAATACAGTCACAGTGAGTTAGGACTTTAACATATGAATTTGGGGGTGGGACAAATTTGATTCATAGCAATGGATAAGCATTTGAAGTTTTATAACAAATTCTCATTACATTCTTTTTTTATTTTTTTGAGATGGAGTCTCACTCTGTCACCCAGGCTGGAGTGCAGTGGCGCCATCTTGGCTCACTGCAACCTCTGCCGCCTAGTTTCAAGCAATTCTCCTGCCTCGGCTTCCCAAGTAGCTGGGATTACAGGCGCCAGCCACCACGCCTGGCTAATTTTTGTATTTTTAGTAGAGATGGGGTTTTCCCATATTGGCCAAGCTGGTCTTGAACTCCTGACCTCAAGTGATCTGCCTGCCTCAACCTCCCAAAGTGCTGGGATTATAGGCATGAACCACTGTGCCTGGCCTCACTACATTCTTTATATGGTTTTACTCCATTATATATTTCCAAAGGATTCAAATACACTATTTTATTTGATTAGAGATTGATGTTTATGCATTTCAGATTTCAAAACACTTAGAATTATGAGATAAAGTGACTTTTCAATGTCATAAGGCAAAGAAGTTACAAGGCAGGGTCTTGTATTAGTCCATTTTCACACTGTTGGGAAGACATACCTAAGACTAGGTAATTTATAAAAGAAGTTTAATTGGCTCACAGTTCCACATGGCTGGGGAGGCCTCAGGATACTTACAATCACGGCAAAAGGTGAGAGAGAAGCAAAGGCACGTCTTACATAGTGGCAGGTGAGAGAGAGTGAATGAGCAAAGGGGGATGAGCCCCTCATAAAACCATCAGATGTCATGAGAACTCACTCAATATCGAGAACAGCATGGGAGAAACTGCCCCCATGATCCAATCACCTCCCACCAGATCCCACCCGCAGCATGTAGGGATTATGGGGATTATAATTTGAGATGAAATTTGGGTGAGGACACAGGCAAACTATGTCAGGACTATAGCTCCGATTTCCTGATTCCCTATCCAGAGCTCTTTTCAGGGAGACTCTGATTCCCAATCTTATTTGACCATTGCACCACTATTCTCAGAACACCAATACTTTTAGGAATACATTTAGGATAATCTATATCTAATTTCATAGCTGTGGGACTTGTGGGAAGAGGCTAAACTAGAATTCTCCCAGGAAACTGAACAAGAAACAATGAGAATCATTGGTGGTTCAGGGAGCCCTGTTGTGTTTATGAGAAATAGGCAAAGCTGTTTTTAAGATCTCATGTTGTACATTAGAGTTGGCATTACTAGTAGGAAGGTGTGATTTGTGGCACTGAGAAGGCCCTCCTTTGTTCAAAACTGTTTTCCTTTTATCTAGCCATGCTGCCAGATAGTCCACCAGTAAAAAAGATTCTGTTCTATTCCAGACCTTTATACACCAAGGTCCCTACTTTAATCTCTTCTCATTCAATAAGAACCTGTATACTGTTCCTAAAATTCTGCTGCTTCCCTTCATTACTCCTCCTCTTAACCAAGGCCCCTGATGACCTACCACATCTGCCTTGTTTAATGGCCTTCTACTGATGGATGCGCCATTTCTTTCCAACTTTAATTTTTGCCATTTCTCAGCACATCCAGGGAACATTCTGAGCTGCATAGCTTTGCCCAGGACAGAGATGTGCCTATGAGTAGCACTTGGTAATTTCATTGATATCTAAGCCTCCCTCTCCTCCCAGGCCATCGTTCCCAGGTCAGCAGCTTTTGTCACCCCTTCCTCCTATGCCACATGCATTGCTCAGTGCTCGGAAAATGATGCCTTTTGTCATTTCAATGGGCATTGGTTGACTTGACCCAGTAAATCCCTTCCTACAGTCAGACTGAGACCACAGTAGACTCCTGGCAATCCAAGCAACACTCATCTGGTAACTGGTGGCATTGAATTCAGCTTTCTCAGCACATAGGTATGAGGTTCTATAAACTGAATTTACCTACTCACCAAAAAATTACTGAGGACAGCTATGCCCCAGGCACATTGACTTTCATTTGGGATATAAGGAAAAATAAAACACAGTTCTTGTGCTCATAGAGTCTCTGGGCCTAGTGGGAGAGACAGACGTTAAGACAACTAATTACAATTGTTATGATTCACTACGCTGTGTGCAGAATTAGGGTTCTTCCTTTATAAATGAGTGTTGTTGATGGTGCAAGCTGGCCAGTGCCTGTTTCATCCATTTACCAAATGCATAATGGACATGTGTTTTATGCCAGGTATTTGGTTAGACCATAAGAATACAGAGACAAGTAGAATGAGGGCTCCATCTTTGCAGCTCAGTGTCTTTTTAGAGGCTTGGATGAGCCTTGGTTACATGGCACATGAATCTCTGAATGCAAAAATTTCTAATCTAGAGGCTTGGGTTATGAATGTGAAAGGAACAGATTTAGTATAGTTTTCAGATCTTGCCCAAAGATGCAATGTTATTTATATAACTCACAGGAGAACATAATGGTTAAGATCACAGACTCTGCAGTCAGACTGTCTGAGTACCAGGCCTGGCCCTGACTTTGACTGCTGTGTGACCTCAGGCATGTTATATAACCTCTCTGTGCCACAATATCTTCATCTATAAAGTAGAGACAATAATAGCACCTACTTCACAGCATTATTGTGAGTGTCAAGTGAATTAATTTATATCAAGTGCTTAGAACAATGCCGGGCCTAAAGAAAGTTCTTGGCCGGGCGCGGTGGCTCAAGCCTGTAATCCCAGCACTTTGGGAGGCCGAGACGGGCGGATCACGAGGTCAGGAGATCGAGACCATCCTGGCTAACATGGTGAAACCCCGTCTCTACTAAAAAATACAAAAAAAAAAAAAAAAACTAGCCGGGCGACATGGCGGGCGCCTGTAGTCCCAGCTGCTTGGGAGGCTGAGGCAGGAGAATGGCGTAAACCCAGGAGGCGGAGCTTGCAGTGAGCTGAGACCCGGCCACTGCACTCCAGCCTGGGCGGCAGAGCGAGACTCCGTCTCAAAAAAAAAAAAAAAAGAAAAGAAAGTTCTCAGTAAATCATACTATTGTTATTAGTATCAAATTATGCTTGCACAAAGTTTCCCATTACATAATGGCTCTCCAGTGGAACAGGGGAGATGCCAAAAGCATTATTAGAGCCTTATTCAGACTTGGTATTCTTTTCCTTTCCCAATCCCAAAGTGTGTGTGAAATTGGCTGTTAAATTTTGCACTCGTTTGAATATTGGCTTCTTACAAAAGGATTGAGCTCTGAATTCTGGTTTGATTTTCTCTGAATCTTCTGTATCCTGAGACTCTTTAGTTAACCTCTACCAGCCTCAGTTTCCTAAAATGGAGATAAAACAGCTGACCTTCCTGTGAAACCCAAGTAATAGTAGACATGAAGGTATATCCAACTGCTTCTGAGTTCCTGTCCTGCCTCTGCTTCTTCCGGCTAGGGAGGCAGCGGTGCAGAGAAAGTTCCGTTGGCCTCATGTGGGTGATAGCCTTTCAGGCTCCATGTAGGAAGTGCCCATGCTCATTTGTCCTATCTCAATTCCTTGAACTGGAAGTTTCCACAAGAGACTGAAAATGCATTTCCTCCTATAAGTTACATATTTTCCAGATTGCTAAATAGTTAAATTAACCATTATGACCAGTTAGCAGCAGGCTGCCAATCCCTCCTCACCAAGTCAGGGTCTTAGCCTTGTTCCTGTGACTTCTTGATCTTGAGTTTCTTTTCTTTTGTTTTTTCTCCACATGTATAAGACAGATACTTCTTATCTCCTTCTGAGTTTATCTAGTACGCAGATTTTGCTCTCCTAATTGCCTATCTTCAGGCGTTCACTTTCCTTTTACATGTGTGCTTTCTCGTCCCTCCTGTCCTTGGCCTTTCCCAACCTTTGTCCCTCTCCAGCCCCTGCATGCCCTGTGCGTTGACTTCTTGGTTCAGCTTTGCTTTGCTGCTTTTGATTCCTTTTACCTCCTCATTTCCTTCTGGTTTGCTTTGTGATTCTAGGCTTGATGCCTATGACACAGCTTATTTTCCAACCTCCTGTGAGGTCCTGCTTGGCACAAAGGCTATCTCTTTAGTGGTCATTTGTCCCCCAAGGACAAGACATATATCAGTGGCTTCACAGCTAAACCATGCCCTGGCGACCAAGTCTTTGGGTAGCTTCTGTTTGCTGTACTTCTTTGTCTTAACAGGGTGGGGTTATTTTTTGGGATGAAATAAACTAGTTTCCTAGAAATAGTTTCCCAAGTAAACCCTTAGCAAACCAAAGCACATACTTTACATGAGATGCCCATGACAGCCTTTCAATGACTCCCTGAAAAAGGCTGACAGAAATCAAAGAATCCAGGCAGGCCAGAAGCAGCAAGAGCATAAAGCCCTCCATACTTATAATCCTTTCGTATCCATTCTGTATGGTTTATGAAACACATTTGGGACACAAAAAGGGACATCTGAGCATAGTCGTTTTGTTCACAGAGAACCATTTTCAGTTTTCCAAGAGTATACCTGGGGTAAGAGGAAGAAACAGAGGTAGAGAAAATATTTGAAAGGAAAAATGCAAGCATCCTCCATTTGACTCTTGCTCAAAAAATGGAATTTCTCAGCTTTGGAGAAAGTACTCAGTGTTTTGACTTTACGTACTTTCTACTAAGAGACATATATACATACTCCCTATTGACCTAAGCCTAATGTTAATAAAAGAAAGCAAGTGAATAATAATAAAACCTAATAATATATTGAGCATTTATTATGTACCTGGTACTTACCCCAAATCTATTTATCTATTTATATAGTAATCTAATTTAGTATTCACAGAAATTAGAATGAGGGGCCGGGCGCGGTGGCTCAAGCCTGTAATCCCAGCACTTTGGGAGGCCGAGACGGGCGGATCACGAGGTCAGGAGATCGAGACCATCCTGGCTAACACCGTGAAACCCTGTCTCTACTAAAAAATACAAAAAACTAGCCGGGCGACGTGGCGGGCGCCTGTAGTCCCAGCTACTCGGGAGGCTGAGGCAGGAGAATGGCTTAAACCCAGGAGGCGGAGCTTGCAGTGAGCTGAGATCCGGCCACTGCACTCCAGCCTGGGCGGCAGAGCGAGACTCCGTCTCAAAAAAAAAAAAAAAAAAAAAGAAATTAGAATGAGGGTTAGGGACCTTTATTATTTTTACTTTCTGATGAGGCAACTGAGGCACAAAGAGGTAAATTAAACACACTTAAGTGGACAATGGTCATGGGTGATGTAGTGAAGATTCAAATCCCAACATTTGGCTTCCAGAACGTGTCTTTCTACTCTCTGGAAGTCTTGACAGTGTTCCTAGGCTTACACTTTCTGATGTAAGCTTGCATTTTACTTAAAAGACTGCTGTCACTCTAGCTGTAAATTCAAATCCTCTCAGCAGGCCTTGGCTAGGCAGTAAGGCCTATGGGTACTCATCTGAAGAGATCTGACAGTGTGCCAGCAGGCAGAGCTGGTCTGCTCAGCTTTGCTGACTTAAAGTTGAAAAAGGGGCTGACTGGGCTGGCCTATGTTATTTTTATTTTGTCTTGTCATGTTGGGGTACCATATCCCACAGTGTGGTGCTGTGACATGGGAATAGACAACCAGGCCCAACGTCCCCATGTTGAGGTTGCCCAACATACTATCTTCAAGATGTCAGTGAAGAGGAAGTGACTACGTGATCTGGAGAGACTCCTCTTTGGGTCCTGAGATTGCCACCAATCCAAAGACAGGCAGTTATCCTGAATTGATGCAAATGTGAATCACAGTCTGTCAAGCCTTCTCTGAGTGTGATTGACATATTTACTGTTGACAACACAAGGTGAATCTTGCCATCCTCTTAAATATGTGCTCTTTTGCCTAAAGACAATGTTCAGGCTGAGATGGAATGTGAGATTGCCTTCCAGATGCACATCTGCCTGGGTATTTTTTTTTTTAAACCCTCTTGAGAATTCCCCAGGCTTCTCTTGACAGATAGCTAGGACTGAAGTCTTGTCATCTAAAGATGTAAATTTTCTGGCAACTGCATATGCATTGTTTATTGAAGGGGCTTAAAATCGTGAATGTGATGGCTCTTTGTATTTGTTGGTTCCTTATACCACCATGTGTTTTTTTTGTAAGTTTGGGTTCTTTGACTGATGGGTGTTTTCTGACTGGAGCTGATGAGAAGGGCACCAACTAGAAGTCACATTCCTGAAGTTATGGTAACAAAGTCTGCTCTGGAGAAGTTTTTTGTTTGTTTGTTTGTTTGTTTGTTTGTTTCCTACCTTGGCAAGGCCCAATATTCTGGCCAATCTAGAAGTTTCCAAAGTTGTATTCTTCAAGACATTTGGCTTGCAGAATGTTAAGAGATGCAAAACAAACAAACAACCTCCATAGCCAAATAAATCTGGAGTGTTCTTGTGACCACAATGCCTCACTCTTGGAGTTTCTTGGTACATAATAAGCGTTTTGAGAAGCTCTTCAGTCAGGATACTTGAATAACTTCAACCACATCACCTCAAGTAATTAATTGTGAGACACTTTCCTATAGCACCTATTCATATCTGTTAATGGCTACTGTGGTTTTAAAGTTAATTATACAATTTTAGTCATTTTTGTCATACCTAACTAAATGATACTTGAAGGGCTGGGGAAAAAGCAGTTGGAGCACACACCACCAGCTCCAAACACTTTTCCACAAGCCCAACTTCTATAACCCTAAAACCAGATTTACCTGGTAACTGCTACATCGACCTGCTGTGGCTCAAAGACTAGTTTTATCTACCACTATCCCTCACCACCAGAGCTTGTTAGCTCCCAAAAGCTTTCTTTACTGTGCCAATGAATTTTGTTTCAAAACAATATGTAACATTTCTCTTTCTAATAAAAGTGCCAACCTTCTCTTTGCTCTTTGGACTTAGCCTAGACCAACCCTGTTTATGCCTCGAATTGCAATTCCATGATTCCCAAATAAGATGTTTAATATAGAGATTTATCTCCATGTATTATTTTGGCTTTGACACTATTCAGCTTGTGTGGAACACATTTTGAAAAAAATTAGCATAGGGAAAAGGTCTTCATTCCCTGAAACATAATTTTTCCAAATGTGACCCAATAACTTTAATTGTGGGAAAAGAGGAGACAGATGTGGGTTGCCTGAAAAAACACAGGCAGGGCCTTGTTAGCCAGTGAAAGAATAGCCGGTGTTTGAAAGATCGTGCATCCAGTTTGCAAGGCTCAGCTCAGAGTCTTCCTGACACTCATATCTTCTCTAGTGACCCCACCACAAAGAACGTCTGCTTCCTACCCATGCCACTTATTGGCTATGTGACTATACTACACTGAATTCTACAATTGTGATGGGTAAGCATTGAAGTGACCTCGAAAAACACAAAATCAGCTGGGCGCAGTGGCTCATGCCTGTAATCCTAGCAATTTGGGAGGCCAAGACAGGTGGATTGCTTGAGGCCAGGAGTTCAAAACTAACTTGGCCAACATGGTGAAACCCCATCTCTACTAAAAATACAAAATTAGCCAGGCTTGGTGGCAGGTACCTGTAATCCCAGCTACTCCAGAAGCTGAGGCAGGAGAATTTCTTGAATCTGGGAGGTAGAGGTTGCAATGAGCTGAGATCGCACAACTGCACTCCAGCCTGGGCGACAAGGGCAAAACTCTCTCAAAAAAAGAAAGAAAGAAAGAAAGAAAAACACAAAATCCAGCCTCTATGTTTTAAGTAGTTGAGTACCAGAGTAGATATTTTAAGTTACTTTTCTACATGCATCTATCATTTCACAACTATATTTTTGTCCATATGTGGAATTGCTAGGTAAATGGGTATGGGTTTTATGAAGAATTTTGATAACTATTACCCAAATTACCTTTCACAAAAGTTTTATCAACTTATGCTTAACTGGCTGTGTTTGAAAGTGATTCTCGGTGGATGGAGTGTCCCCTTACCTACATTATAGTTACTATTATTTTATACTCACTATATGATCATTAGCTCCTGAGAACAAGGGAGGAACAAATAGATCCTTAACACACACTAGAAGCTTCCACTTCCCAACCCCCAGGTAACTCTGGGCTTTCAGTGTTGTGTGGCTGTCTGCAATGACAGCATGTTGTCAGCTGGCTTGGGAATAACCCAGTGCAGCATCCAAGAGCTTCTGGCACTTCCAGAAAACTGTTTTCCTGGCCAATTCCTGCCTTCGCACTTTAACCACGTCTGTGCAGGGCAGCTTGACAATAGCTTGATATGTACACGTGCAATCACCTCACCTCGCAAATGCAGGGCATCTTATCACAAGAAAAGCATAGCCAACAGCCAGATCTGTCTGATCCTTTCATGGAAATGAGTGGCCCATTTGTCATAGTCATGCAAGTCTTACTGCTAAAATAGGACTGGGAACAGGGTTTGAATAGACTGCAGTATCCTGCGGATCCTAGATAGTATTAGACATCCTGGTATCCCCCAGACCCTGTCATGCCAACACTAAAAAAAAAAACCAAGGATAATAGCTAACATTTATTGAGGCCATACCATGTCCCCAGCCCGTGCTAAGCACGTTATATGCATTATTGAACGGCCTGAAGGATCCTGTTAAAGTATAAATCATGTCACCCTTTTCCTGAAGAGCTTCAACAGCTGCCTGTATCACTGAAAGTAACAGGCGAAGTCCTTATTCTGAACGTCAAAGGACCTACACGACCTTCATCTCTCACCAGCCCTAGCCCCAACCCCACTGCAACTTACATGGACTTATCTCTTACTCTGCTCCAGCCACACTCCTGCCCCAGGACCTTTGCATGTGTTTCTTCCTTTGCCTGGAATGTTTTGACAACAGGTATTTATCATTACATGCCCAAAAGTCTTTACTCACGAGTCACTTTCTCAGTGAGGTCTTCTCTGACCAATATCAACCTGTTGCTTTCAATCTTCCTTTTCTGATTTATTTTTTCTTCATAGCACTCATCATGATCATGAAACTTAATTTATCTAGTGTCCCATCTGTCTCCTCCATTAGAATGTAACCCCTCCTAAGAAGTTTGCCTTTTTTCATCACAGCTGTATTGTCAATACTTGGAAGAGTACCTGGAAAATAATAGGTGCTCAGTAAACACTTGTGCAAAAATGAATAAACTCACCTAACTTGCATTAGACCCAGGAGGAAGGAGCTATTTTTTTCTTCATTTTTCAGATGAGGCAACTTAAGCTTGGGGGGATTAAATAATCTTCCCAGGAAGCAAGGGGGCTCGGATTTGAGCCCCTGCTCTTGGCCACTAGGCTCCATCCCTCTGAGAGGGCTGTGAGATAACAAACTCTCTGTGCACACCTAGTAAGGTTCAGTCTTTGTAGCCAAATATCTAAGTCCACTGTGAGCTGGTAAAATCTCACTCTCCAAACAACGTGTCCACCCTCAGCTATCACACCTTGGCCATACCCAAACAGACAATGATGTTGCCAACTCTGTAATTTTGCTTATACTCTTTCCTTTCATTTGGATTTATTCAAATTCATTCTATATTTCTTTTCTTTCTTTTCTTTCTTTTTTTTTTTTTTTTTTTTTTTTGAGATGGAATCTTGCTCTGTTGCCCAGGCTGAAGTGCAGCTGTGCGATCTCAGCTCACTGCAACATCTGCCTTTCAGGTTCAAGCAATTCTCCCACCTTAGCCTCCCAAGTAGCTGAGATTACAGGCACCCACCACCACTCTTGGCTAGTTTGTGTATTTTTAGTAGACACAGGGTTTCATGATGTTGGCCATGCTGGTCTTAAACTCCTAACCTCAAGTGATCCACCTGCCTTGGCTTCCCAAAGTGCTGGTATTACAGGCATGAGCCACTGTGCCTGGCCCCTTTCTATATTTCTAAGCTCAAGTCAAATGCCACATCTCCATGAAGCCCTCTTTTTTGGTCCTTACTTCTGCTGTTTATGATAGTTGCACACAAGGATCATCCTCTTTTCTAGAATTCTTAAGGTACAGGCCATGTCTGTTTGACTTTGCTCTTCTTCACAATGTTGTGTAAAGGCTCTACTAAAAAACAAACAAAAAGCTGCCTAATGAACACATAGATGCCACTTAATACAATGGAGTGACTTATTTCCAACTAAAATATTTCATAATGTGGACATCTTAATAATCAGTGACAATGGGGTTTGATGCTGAACACAAAGCTACATTTAGGAAAAGGAAGGGTTAAGTTGCATGTTTATTACATGAAAACCACCAGTGCACTCAATCAGCACAATTTAGAAAATCAGTCAAACCAGGTGTTTGGTTGTTTGACATTTGTAGACAAAACAACAAGTAGATTGAATTTCTTCTGCTTTATATGGTGGGTTTTTTTTTTTTTTTTTTTTGCTATTATATAAAATGCCCTTAGACATTTCAGTTGCTCTATAGACATTAATTATTTCAGAAATACACAATGACTTGACAGTTTGAGATGGGCAATGAGGAGCAAGAGAAAAGGAGGACATTTTAAAAGAAGATATACATCTAACAATATTTCATATACTAGCAAATAAGAATGTGGCCACAAGCCAAGAGTACATCTTTAATTCTCATGTGACAATGGAATTCAATATGTTGGGTAAGAAGAAATAATTGGGAGGCTCACTGTTCCTGGTGATTCTTTCTGTAACCTGGGGCGGTTGACTCGTTGTACAAACTTTGTGATCTCATTGGTCAAGTGAGGGTGCTAACATCCTCATTCAATGGCACAGGCATCTTTTTAGAATATAAGTAATTTTACCTATGTATATCTATGTATAAAACACATATAAAACATTTTAAGTTTTTAGCATCAGAAATATTTTAAGAATCCAAATGTAGTATTCTTCCCTTGGAGGTATTGCTTGCACCTTTAATTAATTAATTTAAGTAAGTGATTTAATGACTCTCCTGGGTGAGGTACTTGAGACTGGGAAGTGCATGGAGAGCAGCATAGGAGCTTTAATTCTACCCCTCCCAAGTTGTTTCCACTTGTCCTTCAGTGCCTTCCTTTTCCTGCCTTCCCACCTTTGGCCTGTTGCCTCCTTGCCTCTCAGTCAAAGCCAGGATCACAGACTCAGGAGGATAGCGAATGGGGGTGGAGGAGGTGCTAGTTTGGCTGGCAGGTAGGGAGCACCTAAGTTAGAGTTAGACTTAGGCTTTCAGGAAGCCCACCCCAGATCCTGTCTAGGTGACATATAAAATCAATGATATGAACTTTCATGAACTATATTAGTATTTGCTTTGCCACTGGTATTAAAATATTGTCTAATCAAGATGTGCATTTAAAAATACCTTAGCAAAATCCTGGACTGTAGACTAGAAAACCATGATGACCAGTCATTTTCCCATCCTGAAACACTTCTGAATAAAGCCAAGGAAATTAATTAAAGACATGAAATCTTATCTTAAGCATAAACACATACACACC
Organism: Trachypithecus francoisi; assembly: GCF_009764315.1. Lineage (NCBI taxonomy): Eukaryota > Metazoa > Chordata > Mammalia > Primates > Cercopithecidae > Trachypithecus > Trachypithecus francoisi. The sequence goes on along the minus strand of NW_022681472.1, from coordinate 72,297,687 downwards.
ATTAATACATATTAAAAATTGTCTTACCTCAGCTCTGGACATAAAGGAAGGTCTAGCGTTTGTCTCTGAAGCCAGACCCACACTTAGTTCCCCAAGCTGCTGGCTTTGTAGACTGTTAACAGAGATCTATGAAGAAAAGTTTCCTTTCTTTTCTTTTCTTTTTCTTTTTTTTTTTATTTGTTTGACAGAGTTTCACTCTTGTTGCCCAGGCTGGAGAGCAATGGCGCGATCTTGGCTCACTGCAATGTCCACCTCCAGGGTTCAAGCGATTCTCCTGCCTCAGCCTCCTAAGTAGCTGGAATTACAGGCATGTGCCACCATGTCTGGCTAATTTCGTATTTTTAGTAGAGATGGGGTTTCTCCATTAGACAGATTGATTCTTTACATACTGGATGAAAGACAGTTAAACAGGTTTTTTTGTTTTGTTTCATTTTCATTTAAAAAATGTTTTATTTCCATAGGTTTTTGGGGGAACAGATGGTGTTTTGTTACATGAATAAGTTATTTAGTGGTGACTTATGAGATTTTGGTGCACCCATCACCCAAAATCTATACACCCAAAAGTATACACTGTACCCAGTTTGTAGTATTTTATCCCTTACCCCACTTCCGTCCTTTCCCCTGAGTTCCCGAAGTCCATTATATTATTATTATGCCTTTGCATCTGCATAGCTTAGCTTCCACTTATAAGTGACAACATACGATGTTTTGTTTTCCATTCCTGAGTTACTTCACTTGGAATGATAGTCTCCAAGTCCATCTAGGTTCCTACAAATGTTATTATTTCATTTCTTTTTTATGGCTGAGTAATATTCCATGGTATATCTACCACAATTTCTTTCTTTCTTTTATTTTTTAGTAATTAGAGAGATGTAAATTTATTTTTTTAATTTTTATTTTAAGTTCTGGGGTACATGTGTAGGATGTGCAACTTTGTTGCATAGAGAACTCAGAAATAAGACCGCACATCTACAATCATCTGATATTAAACAAACCTGACAAAAACAAGCAATGAGGAAAGGATTTCCTGTTTAATAGATGATGCTGGGACAACTGGTTAGCCATATGCAGAAAATTGAAACTAGACCCTTTCCTTACACCTCATACAAAAATTAACTCAAGATGGATTAAAAATTTAAATGTAAAACCCCAAACTATAAAAACCCTAGAAGAAAATGTTTTGTTTTCTACATAACTTCTCAGAGCCTTTTGCATGCAATGTCATGCATTGTGAATCTCAGAAGGAAGAATGTCACATCTGATGTTTCCCAAACTTATTTAACCATGGAGCACCCTCCTTTTTTTTTTTTTAAGGGGACCCGTAGAGTAGTTTTCTATGGATCACATTTTGAAAAACACTAAAGAGAAGTATATATTAATATTAATTGCCCCTGTGTGAGAAACATGCACATTAAACATGACTTTTGTATAGAAGCAAATCTATGAATAAAAGCTTAAATTTACCCAAGATCTTTAGGAGACATATGTAGAATGTGAGCCAAGAGAATGCCAAGTGAAGAAATCCTGAAATTTTTTTACAAACTGCAAGAGAGAAGATGGGCTATCATGTTCAATTTGTTAATTGGATCATAATTAATGTAGAGTTGGAAAGATCTGACCATGATAAAGAGAAGACATTTATACTGTTTATACAAGATAGGGATGAAATTAAGCCTTTCAATTTTAATCTGTCTGGCAGAAATTGTTTAACTACCACTCACTTTCTGTTGAAATTCAACTTCATGACAGCTAAAGGACATACAACTTCACTGTCTACTTAGATACAGTTGTTGTTGAGGCAGGTGCCATATGGTCATCTTTTTGTGTGTGTGCCTCTAGTTGCAAATGGTGACAGTGACTGGTCAGGTGACTGTCTGTTCTGAGTGGCTGCCAGCTTCCTCCATGACAGCTCAGCCAAGTGGGAGATAAGCTCTGATCTGCAGCCTGTCCATTCCTAAACCAGTGATTTTATACCTTTAAATCTCCTATAAGTAACTGAACTAACTACTTAAACAGTCTTTCTTGAATATAGGTTCATTTATGGCTTAATGGCTTAGAATGCATTCTTTGCAAATTCAGCCCTGAGGGTCCAATCAGAAGATGAAATATGTCTGGCTTGTCCACGGCAGGAATTGATTAAAGGAAGCTCTTGCATACTTCCTGGTACTCTGCCAAACAGGAACTAAAATACAAACAAGATGCTGTCCTTACCTTCGGTAATTTGGACTGAGAGGTTTTCCTCCCACTAAAGTGGAAGTGGCTGAGGGTCGTTCAAAAGGAGAACCTTAGTTAAAAAATAAATTAATTAAATTAAAAGCTTTTCACAAGGGTGTAACTATGAAACAAATGTGTGTTTCCAATATATCAACTTTTTAGGGAATGAAATGAAAACTTTAAGGTGTGAAGACTTCCAGACCAGGTAAACTTGGGAGCTCTGAGTTCTTCTTTCTCCAATCCTCTATAGTCTGAGTAGGATCGGATTATCTAGAAAGCGTCCTGGCCACAAGAACTGTAGTAGAAACAATATGGAGTGAGATTACCTCCCCTGCTCTCCTGCTTGAGGTTTCTGTTAGGACAGGAAAAGATGGAGTCTCCTGACTCCATCTAAAGCAGGGCTCTGGGGAATCTCACTTGTCTCTTCTATATCCTATCCTATCTACATCTCCCTTGGGACTGTGTTCTCGCCTTCTCAATTTAATCTAACCTATAGTTGTTTGAGTAAACTCAAGTACAGGGACAGTAAAGTCAAGACTCCGTGAGTTACAAGTTACAGAAACCCTACTCAAATGGATTTAAAAAGAACAATAATAACAATAAAGAATGACAACACAGAGAGGAAGAGATTGGTTTTATTGCTCTATTTACCTAGTAGGATCAAGAGTATGTTTCCTTCAGGCAGAGCTGTAACCAGGTGCTCAAATGTCTTCAGGAACCTATCTTTTTTCTCTTGGTTCTTTTGTCCTCTGGTTTGCTTCATTCTCAAAGAGGAGCTCCTTTCATGAGAGTAAAATAAATGGCTGTCAGTAGCTCAAGGCTTTTATTCTATCAGTTGAGCAAGCCCAGTGGAAAGGGAATTTTTTTTCTTAAGTCCCAAATTTATTTAACATTCTTCAAACAAGTGGCAGGAAACAGAGCAGAGAGCAAAGCAGGTGAAGCCTCTGCCCTTTTAAATTGGCAGTTCATGAGAGTAACTTAGGTTAAGTGTCTATCACTGAATCAATTGTTGGCTTTAGAAGACTAGGGAATGCTATACTGCCAGGCCTTAGCCTGGAGTGTCTACTGTTACCATTCAGTGAAGCTGATATTTTGGAGGAAACTCTCCATCATCCCCAATATCTCACTACCTAAATAATGTTTTCTTTTTCTGTCATCATCACCTCTTCTCCAGCTTGAGCAACAGTTGTAATAACAATGATAGCAAGTGCTCATTGAATGACTTTGCATGCATTAACTCATGGAATCCACACTAAAACCCATACCCCTTGACTATCAGATCATCAGTTTAAGAGGCTGTTTTCTAGGTAGTTAGAATTCAAGAGTTAAGTTACATACTACTTATGCTGCCCATTTTAAGGATGAACAAACTGAGCTACAGAGAGGTAAAGAATATTGCCATAGTATCCAGGCTGTAAGGAACTGTGAGGCTACAACTTATTGAGAACAACTTGGCAGTTATTACTCCGTTTCCCCATCCAATTCTTTTCTCAAAGCAAGGAGAGAAGGTGACCTAGAAAGAGTTCAGGGGAAAGAGAAGGTCATCCCTTTCTAAGAAGCAACTTCATGAGGTATATTTCACTTCATGTAATACCTATGTTTCTGAAATATGTTTTAAAATCTTCCTTGTTCAAATCAACTCCTCTTTTCATTTTGTAGTCTTCAATAAAACACCTAATGAGGCCTCTGTTCTGTTCCATTGTTCTATATATCTGTTTTGGTACCAGTATCATGCTGTTTTGGTTACTGTAGCCTTGTAGTATAGTTTGAAGTCAGGTAATGTGATGCCTCCAGCTTTGTTCTTTTTGCGTAGGGTTGTCTTGGTTACATGGGCTATTTTTTGGTTCCATATGAAATTTAAAATAGTTTTTTCTAATTCTGTGAAGAAATTCAGTGGTAGTTTGATGGGGATAGCATTGAATCTCTAAATTACTTTGGGCAGTATGGCCATTTTCACAATATTGATTATTCCTATCCATGATCATGGAATGTTTTTCCATTTGTTTGTTGTCTTTTTTTCCTTGAGCTGTGGTTTGTAGCTCTCCTTGAAGAGATCCTTCACATCCTTTGTAAGTTGTATTTCTAGGTATTTTATTCTCTTTGAAGTAATTGTGAATGGAAGTTCACTCATGATTTGTCTCTGTCTATTATTAGTGTATAGGAATGCTTGTGATTTTTGCACATTGATTTTGTATTCTGAGACTTTGCTAAGCTGCTTATCAGCTTAAGGAGATTTGGGGCTGAGGCGATGGGATTAACACCACACATCTACAGCCATCTGATCTTTGACAAAACTGACAAAAACAAGCAATGGGGAGAGGATTCCCTATTTAATAAATGGTGCTGGGAAAACTAGCTAGCCATATGCAGAAAATTGAAACTAGATCCCTTCCTTACTCCTTACACAAAAATTAAGTCAAAACGGATTAAAGACTTAAACATAAGACCTAAAACCATAAAAACTCTAGAAGAAAACCTAAACAATACCATTCTTGACATAGGCATAGGCAAAGACTTCATGACTAAAACATGAAAAGCAATGGCAACAAAAACCAAAATTGACAAATGGGATCTAATTAAACTAAGGAGCTTCTGCACAGCAAAAGACACTAGCATCAGTGTGAACAGGCAACCTAGAGAATGGAAGAAAATTTTTGCAATCTATCCATCTGACAAAGGGCTAATATCCAGAATCTATAAAGAACTGAAACTAGTTTCCAAAAAAAAAAAAAAAAAAAAAGCCCCATCAAAAAGTGGGTGAAGGATATGAACAGATACTTTTCAAAAGAAGACATTTACATGGCCAACAAACACACACACAAAAGCTCACCATCACTGGTCATTAGAGAACTGCAAATCAAAATCACAACGAGATACCACCTCACACCAGTTAGAATGGTGATCATTAAAAAGTCAGAAAACAACAGATGCTGGAGAGGATATGGAGAAATAGGAATGCTTTTACACTGTTGGTGAGAGTATAAATTAGTATAAATTAGTTCAACCATTGTGGAAGACAGTGTGGTGATTCCTCAGGATCTAGAACCAGAAATACCATTTACCCAGCAACCCCATTACTGGGTATATACCCAAAGGAATATAAATCATTCTGTTTTAAAGACATATGCACACATATGTTTATTGCAGCACTATTCACAATAGCAAAGACTTGGAACCAACCCAAATGCCCATCAATGATAGACTGGATAAATAAAATGTGGCACATATACACCATGGAATACTATGTAGTCATAAAAAAAGTTGAGTTCATGTCCTTTGCAGGGACATAGTTGAAGCTGGGAACTATCATTCTCAGCAAACTAACACAGGAACAGAAAACCAAACACCACATGTTCTCACTCATAAGTGGGAGCTGAACAATGAGAACATAAGGACACAGGGAGGGGAACATCACACACTGGGGCCTTCAGGGGGGTGGGGGGTTTAGGGAAGGGATAGTATTAGGAGAAATACCTAATGTAGATGATAGGTTGATGGGTGCAGCAAACCACCATGACACATACATACCTATGTAACAAACCTGCACGTTCTGCACATGTATCCCAGAACTTAAAGTGTAATTTAAAAAACACACACACACACACACAGTGGGTATCATAGGCTCTTTCATTGTCCTGAAATTTTCTTGAATGGATGATGACTTAAAATAATTGGACATGAGTTGGAGCTTGGGAATCTTTTTATGAGATGGTGAGTTCTGCTTTGATGGGTGCTTGTTAAAATGGATTATCACCTATAAGCCCTCTAGTTCATTCTAATTGAGTTGATACCATCATGTATCACTACTGTGCTCATGTTCTTATAGAATCAGCTGCCCTCAAATTTACTCTAAAGAAGAGTATAGATTTGCAGCATTTTTTGGTGGATTTTAAAATAATTTTCATCAGCTGGGAAATATTCTGATTTTCTTCCTAGCCTGTTTGTAAGGGTCATTTATATTCCTGTGATGCTTTTACTAGAATGAGCTTGGAATGAAGATTGATCAATGTAATGCTATTTCTGAGTAGGTTCTGTGAACCCAGGTGACATCTTTGTCTTGAAGTGGCCAATTACTGAGCCTCTCTACCAGTTAACAATGGAAAAGTGAGGAGAAGTACATTGTTAGATACCCATTGGCTTTGACCTATTCCTTGAAATAATGCTTCCAGGAACTTATTTTCATATGGCTATTGATACAACTGACCATTTGATGTGCAATAAGCCAATCATCAAATGTAATGTTCTAATCTAAACAGGTAATCACCTTGTAATGAGTATGTTAAAGTGATTTTGTCCCTCCTAAGACTTTTAGAGAAAGTAGGCAAACGGTTTTCAGTAAGAACTTACATTTATCAATTGGTTAGAAAAATGGAAGATGCGTCCGCTCTTCCTTTAATACAGTTGATGTTTCTCAGAGCTCTGGAAACAGAAGACAAAATGCCCTTGACTCTCAGGTCATCAATTTAAGAGACTGTTGTTTTTTGGGTAGTTAGAGTTCAAGATTTGTTATGTTTGACGGTCATTTGTAGCTTCCTTCTGAGTAGAATAGATTTTCAAATCACAAACCACAAGGCAAGCATCAAACTGAATGTGAAAATCAATGACCCATCATAGTTACAAGCATGTAGATAGCCATGCCATGTTTAGTAGACCATTGCAGGGAAGGGCATGCCTGATGAAGAACAGGCAAGGGCAGCTTTATTTAGCCACTTCTTCTCTCTGCTTTCTGCTCCCACCACCCCAATTTGCCACTGAAATGTGCCCATGAATTTAAGTCAAGTAATAATCTGTGACTAATCTATATGCCGCTCTAAGCCATTTCCCCCATTTCAATTTAACAGAGGCTTCTGCATTCAACAACTTTCCTCCCTTCACTGAGATCCCACCTGCTATCCTTGTTAATACAGAATATGCCTTATATCCTCATGCCTCAGCTTCTGTAACCCTGAAGCTCTGTTGGCAAGAAAATGAAATGCTGTTCTTTAAGATGTTCTGCTGGGAGCTGGGAGCTGCACAATAGAAAAATTCAAATTTCCTTTATTATTGTTTATAATAACAGCTACCGTTTCTGTGAATACTTCCTATTTGCACACACTGTGGTAGCATTTTTGAACCTTATTTCATATGATTCTCTGGAGGTAGCTGTGAGATTGACATCATTACACCCATTTTACAGATAGGCAGACAGAGCCTCAGAGAAATTACCTAACCTGTCCAAAGTGATTTAAGACCAGATCTGTACTCTTAGCTACTGCACAAAAATGAGAAACTAACAAATAATTTTCCACTGGAGTCCAATATCCCCATCAGAAGCAAATCGGAAAATCCTCAATGTGATCTTTTTGAAAAATTTGTTTTTAAAACAAGATTTAAAAAAATTAGCATAGTTTTAGATTTAAAGAAAAGTTGCAAAGGTGAGTACAGAGTTCCCACATATTCTGAACCCAGTTTCCCCTATTGTTAATATTTTACATTAGTATGATACACTTATCACAATTAATGAAATATTGCTATATTATTACTCACTAAATTTCCATAGTTTATTTAGTTTTTGCCTGATGCTGTTTTTATGTCCCAGAATCCCTTCGAGAATACCACATTTCATTGAATTATCATATCTCCTTAGCATCTGATAGGGTTTAGATTTGTGTTCCTGCCCAAATCTCATGTTGAAGTGTAATCCCCAGTGCTGGAGGTGGAGCCTGGCGGGAGGTGATTATATTATGGGGCTGGTTTCTTTTTTTTTTTTTTTTTTTTTTTTTTTGAGACGGAGTCTCGCTCTGTCGCCCAGGCTGGAGTGCAGTGGCCGGATCTCAGCTCACTGCAAGCTCCACCTCCCGGATTTACGCCATTCTCCTGCCTCAGCCTCCCGAGTAGCTGGGACTACAGGCGCCCGCCACCTCGCCCGGCTAGTTTTTTGTATTTTTTAATAGAGACGGGGTTTCACCGTGTTAGCCAGGATGGTCTTGATCTCCTGACCTCGTGATCCGCCCGTCTCGGCCTCCCAAAGTGCTGGGATTACAGGCTTGAGCCACCGATGGGGCTGGTTTCTAATGGGTTAGCACCATCCCCCTAATGCTCTTTCCATGATAGAGTTCTCATGAGATCTGGTTGTTTTAAAGTGTGTAGCACCGCCTCTCTTTCTTCTGCTTCGGCCATGTGAAGATGCCTGCTCTGGCTTTGCCTTCCACCATAAGTGAAATCTCCCTGAGGCCTCCCCAGCCATGCTTCCTGTACAGCCTGTGGAAACGTAAGCCAATAAAATGTATTTTCTTTATCAAGTTACCCAGTCTTGAAGAAATTACCCAGTCTCAGTTATTTCTTTATAGCAATGCAAGAACAAACCAATACGGCCTCCTCTAGACAGTGACAATTTCTCAGACTTTTCTCAGTTTTGATGACCTTGACAGTTTTGAAGAGTAATAATCAGATAATTTATAGCATAATCTTCAATGTGGGTCTCTCAGATGGCTTTCTCTGGGATTTATTTTGACTATTAAACAAATGCATGATGCTTCATCAGAATATCTAGAATAAGCTTTGTATTGCCAGAGCCTAGGCATGCAGATGAGAACAGCAATTCCTCTATGCTACTCCAGGGACAGTATTAAATGACTTACTTAGGAAAAGTGTACATATGTACATCAAGGACAGATATGTTCTTTTGAATGAATGAATAAAAGAGCACATTTCTTTATAAATCCTTCACCACAGAAATATCACAGGCACACTCCCCCACTGATCATTATAAGAAAGTTAGAAATTTTCAGAATAATATAGTAGATGAAGCCATGATTTCAGTTAATGATAAAATTGTCATTGTGAATAGCATGTTTGTGGCCAACAAAAACAGATGTCCATATAACCATTTGGAGCCATCTAATGCCTAAAGCAATTTGTAGATAATCTCCTAAACAGATATAGTATCAAAATGTATTCATTGTCAATTAGAGGTACATCCAGGCTGTATGTCTAATTGCCCAGTTAATTTCCAGGCTGTCTCAGGAGCTACTAAAATAGAGCCCTTGATACTGCACCTCAGAATGACCTAATGTTGATAAACAAAAGAACAGATTCCTCGGCCTGTGCAAGGAACAGAGAGTTCGATGTGTTGTGTTCTTTATGCAAAATCAGGTGCCCCATTAAGCTGTTGTTGACTCAGTCAGAATTGTTAATGTGATGGTGTAAGAATGGATCATCTCCATTGAAAAGACTGGCAGCTAAAATTTTTATTTAAAAAAGGATATCTTTCACCCAAATGTGGTATTAGAGATATGAACATGAGGCTAAATAACCAACATATCAGAGAAAAAAACATTATCGGATTGGAAAGCTCTTTGCATAAAGAGAGGAAGCTCTTTATGATGGTTGTTCTGTAAAATACACCTACATTTTGGACATTTGGGAGAGTGAAAATGTCTCTTTCTAGCTTCTTCCCGAACTCCTGGTTGCCAGGAGATTCTGTCTCAACTCTGGTGTCCACTTGAATGTTGCTTTTGACCTCACCACTGGGCCATGCCCATCATCCTCTGCTTTGATAACTACAAAAAAAATCACTAATTTCTTTTCACAAGAGGAAAAAATACTCATTAGAATAAATAGGCAAGATTCATTGTAACAGGAAGGTGCTACTCTAAAGCAGCCGTCAAGGTGATCTTCCTAAACACCCCGTGGATAGTCATGGGCTGCTTTGTGCATTTCTCTGCCAGGCTGTCTAGCTGCCCTTGGCTCCAGGTAGATCCATAATCCTGGAACAGAGCCAGAGAAGGAATCAGAAGAGGTGAGGGTTTCTGACGGTTGAGCAATATGAAGTCTTTATTCTTGGCTAGGGCTTTCACTTTTCTTTATGGGACCTGAATTTTGAAGACCCCCATCATCTGAAAGCTTGCACTACATCAGAAGTTGGAAGCAGACTGTTATTGATTGCAGCTGCATCCTTGTTTGGCAGAGGAAGATGGGTGTAGAAAGCAACTGTAGTCCCATTTGGCAAGGACACATTCCAGGTGAACAACAGTTAGGAAAGATGCCTAGAGGCAAGGTTACCAGTCACAGAGACAGAAGTGACAGTCCTAGGATAGATAATAAGTGTCTTGTCTTTTAAAAAAGAACCTCCCTCTCTCAGACATAATGGAAGCTAACAACTTCCTTGTGTACCCAGGTATCCTTTACTTATTGGGGCCTAGGGCAAATGTGTGTATTCATGTTTGTGTGTGTAGTGTGTTACGTACTGCAAGCCCTCCATAAGCTTCCTAGGGCTTCTCCACATCTAAAGTGGGCCTATAGAATGGTTTGGGATATTAAACCTGGAGGTATTTACCAGTCACACAACCCCTAAAAGTTCCTGATGTTATGATCTGTCTTTTTGCTGAGGCACAAATTTAAATTTTTTCCTGCAAAGTTTGAGCTATTTATATATGGAGTGAACTGAATTGCTAACTCAGCAAGCACATTGCAGTGAAGTTTTGTCACCGAAGAATAACAACTCTTAAGAGAATAATGATTTTATTTCTTTGTTTAAAAATATCCTGGAATGGATGCCATTTCAGGATGCTGAATTGAGAATGACAATGTAAAGATAAACTATTGGATGTATTTGACCACATGGAGAATACTGTCAGCACGGAGGTGGCAGCGGTGATGGTGGAAGAGTATAGATCTGCCAGAGGTGTAGGAAAGAGTCCATGATTGGACACACAAAAAAATTAATCAAATGAAAAAAGCAAGACACTGTAAACTCTAGGAAAAACAAAAGTTTCTATAGGAAAAGATGTTTTGCTCAGCAGAGTATAATATTCCTAGAGTCATAAAATATAAACAAACAGTACTATTTAACCAGAAGTGTGAAGAGTAATAGTCTTAAAGGATAGTCATATGGGTGAGAGTATGTGTGTCAGTGTATGTGAGGAGGAAAGCTAACCTTCATCTAGCAAAGTATAAGTGGACAATGCTATTAAACAAATACATAAAAATATAATGATAAATACATTATAAAATTATGGAGGTATATTCTGAAAAAAACAACTAAGAGAGCCGAAAGTTGTTGATAGTGGGAAATATAACCGCTGTTTTCTACTATAAACCTTTTACTGCTATTTGATTTTTCAACAACTTTGTGCATTACTTTGAAAAAATCAAAGTTGGTTTAAAAAATAAGGAGCATGGATAAATTTTTTAAAAAAGATATTGAATAGATCTGTGCAACTGATGGCTGGTTCTTATCCAGAAAATAGAAGTCTGGGACAAATTAAAAAGTGAACTATGCTGTATTAAAATAAAAAGCATCTGAAGATATTGCCTAAATATTCAATTATACTTACTGAATTTTGGGGGAGAAGAGGATAAGTTATAATTATCTTTTTACATTTGGAAATTCTTGAAGATCTTTGATTACGTTCCTATGAACATCAAAGATGCATTAAACTAAATACTAACAAAGCAACTACATTTCGAAGCTATTTCTGACATTGGAAGAAATCCATACTTCACTGAGATGTTTTGGAGGATTCCTTTGGATACAAGCTTCCTCTGGTCCATTTAAGTGTTTGTAGATATCAACTTCTAGTGAAAAATACGGGGAAGATCAAGAGACAAAGTACCAAAGTCAAAGAGCTAGGTGTTGCTTCCCTGTCTTGAGGATTTTTTTTGTTTGTTTTATTTTTAACTGACACATAATAATGTATATATTTATGGGGTAGAGTGTGATGTTTTGATACGTGCATGATGATCAAATTAGGGTAATTATCTTCTTGATAATTTCTAAGTAGATCAGATAAAGAAGCTCAGGCACTGCACCATGAATTAACAGGACGACTTCCTTCACCAAACATTGCCATCTATACTACTTTTTCTTTTTTTGAGACAGAGCCTTACTCTGTTGCTCAGGCTGGAGTGCAATGGTGCAATCTCAGCTCGCTGCAACCTCTACTTCCTAAGTTCAAGTGATCTTCATGCCTCACCCCCCTGAGTAGCTGCAATTACAGGCATGAACCATCACACCCGGCTAATTTTTGTATGTTTAGTAGAGACGGGGTTTCGCCATGTTGCCCAGGCTGGTCTCAACCCTCTGGCCTCAAGTGATCCGCCCACCCCAGCCTCCTAAATTGTTGGGATTATAGGCATGAGCCACCACACCCAGCCTACGCTACATTTGAGGAGCGTAACCACTGTGTTGTTAAGCAAGGTGCATATTTACAACTGCTTAGTGGAATGACCGGATCCACAAACTCTTTCAGCATGGGTTGGAAACTGCTAAAATTAAAAATCTTCCAAACTACCTAAACATTTAACACTTTTTAAAGAAAGAAAAAAATCAATCTCCTTGAACAAAGTTAAAGGTGAATTTGTGTCACTTTTTAAAAATTTCTGACTCTTTTGTTGCAAAAATAATGTAACTGCAACTGTTGCCTTTACTGGCAGAAAAGCAGCAACACACATTCAATCTTGAAGGAGTAAACATAAAGGGCAGGTCATCCTGCATCCTCGTTAGGCAAAGCTTGCTGACAGTGTCTTCATGGCTCTTTAAATAGATGGTGACATGCCATGGCCCCTTCTCTATCACTTGAACCTGTAATTCACCCCCAAGTTATGAAATGACAGAGCTGGTCAAAGAGCAAGGCTAATGGCAGCTCCCATTTGGTGCATTATATCATCTTTGCTGACTTCCAGAAAGCCACCTCCTCCACCTTCAGTACCTCTACTTTCTCCTAATGACTACTCAAGGTAGCCTCTGTAAGGTGAGATCAGCTGTATCATACTCTCCAGAGTGTTAACAGAAAAGAAGGACAAGGAAATTGAAGCAGCAGTCTCTTCTGTTGACATTTCCAAACAGGGACATTTCAGTCTCCGAGGCATCTCACTGGGGAGCGGAGATACCAGTGCAACAGGACAGAGGTTGACAATGTTCTCCAGTTTCCAGATTTATACAGGGCTGGTGAGGAACAGCTGCTGCCAGTGCTGAAATGACACATGAACCCTGAGCACCAGCTGGGCAGCATCTTCTTGCAGGGAACCCACGGAAAGCCCTTTCTGCCTCTCCTTCCTTGTGAACTTAGGCGGGACCTGATTCCTCCTTGTTTATTCCAGAGACCCTGGCGAATGCCTTAGGCTGCTGTGAAACTTCAGAAGAGAAGAGCTCAAATAATTTAGGATGCGGATTCCTTCTTTATTGACTGATGGGTATTTTCTTTTCTTTTCTTTTCTTTTTTTTTTTTTTTTTTTTTTTTTTGGCAACGGAGTCTCACTCTGTCGCCCGGGCTGGAGTGCAGTGGCACAATCTTGGCGCTCACTGCAACCTCTGCGCCCTGAGTCAAAGTGATTCTCCCACCTAAGCCTCCTGAGTAGCTGGGATTACAGGTGCCCACCACTACGTCCAGCTAATTTTTTGTATTTTTAGTAGAAACGGGGTTTCACCATGTTGGTCAGGCTGGTCTTGAACTCCTGACCTTGTGATTCACCTGCCTCAGCCTCCCAGAGTGCTGGGATTACAGGCGTGAGCCACCACGCCTAGCTGACTGATGGGTATTACTACTAGTAACTACTCATGGGATTGTTATGAAGATTAAATTATTAATTAATCATAACAATTAATTATATTAAGTTATTAATTAAATGTAAGATGATTAGAAGAACCTGTAGTACAACAAATGTTAGCTATCATTATTAGCAATAGTTGTTGCAGGTTGTAAGAAATGAGCTCATGGTTCTCTCAAGGAGGCAGCTGGGTGACTGGACTACTTGTATTATCTGGTTGATACAAAGCATCACAGATCCTCTGAATAAGGATTTCTGTGCTGGGGGAAATGGATCAATGTGCACAGAGCCCTGCAAATGAAGCCCAGTGAGGTTATGGAAACCAAAACTATTAGAAGTTGGATATTGGCTACAGAATCATTGGACGCTGGAGAATAAATGTTATTCATTATTCATTCATTAATATTTTTGAGTCTTTGGTTCAAGCCTTTCTTTTATAGTTGAGAAAGTTGAGTGGCCAGGAGGTTAAACTGACTTCTCAAAAGACACACAGTTAGTGAGAGTCGCCAAGAAAGCCTTTGTCCATTAGAACACACCATCTCCTACTATGAAAGGAGGATCTCCAAAATGGAAGACCTATTCTTCCTGAGGTTGTACCCAGTTTTGAGCCTTTCCAGGTATACCAATAGGACAAGTCTGAAGTACTTGAGAAGGGGAGCAGGTGGCCCTGGGCACATGGACCAGGGTTTCCATGTCATATCACAAATGATAACTAATCATAGTAGTGATGATAGTGATGATGCAGTGAAGTGGTGATGAGCTAGGGCTTTGGTTCAAATCCTTGCTTATCTAGCTCTTGAATTTTTGAGGGGGGGACAGTCTCATTCTGTCAACCAGGCTGGAGTGCAGTGATGTGATCTTGGTTCACTGCAACCTCTGCCTCCTGGGTTCCAGAGGTTCTTGTGCCTCCACCTCCTGAGTAGCTGAAATTACAGGTGCGCACCACCACTCCCAGCTAATTTTTGTAATTTTATTAGAGATGGGGTTTCGCCATATTGGCCAGGCTATTTTCAAACTCTGGACCTCAAGTGAGCCTCCTGCCTCAATCTCCCAAAGTGCTAGGATTACAGGCCTGAGCCACCATGCCTGGCTTGATTTTTTTAAAACATGTAAAACCTGGTTAATTATGGTATCTACCTTATACAATTCTGAGGATTAAGACAGAGTGTAGCAGGTGCTTGACCCAGATCTAGGTAACTGTTCAATAAGTGTTATCTCCTAAGAGGGATTCCTTCCAGTGTCTGAGAAACATGAATAATAATTGTCAGAGCCATGATTTGAACACAAGGCTCTTGGGAACCAACTAAAGCCTTCTGATATGTATACTTAATTCAGGCAACTGCAGGGCAAAGCAGAACTGAGGTGGAAAGAAAGGGAAACGTTTGTAGCCTTGTGTCTCACGTACTGCTCAAAGGCTCACGTTAGACTCCAAACTTAAGGAAGTAAATTTAATTCTAAACTTGGCACTGTGGTTGGAATGAGACACAAAATGTGTTGCCAAGTCCCTTGGGCCCCATATGGACAGGTCCCCTGAATTGCCAGAATTCTCTTGCTCTGGGCACATGGGAGCCCAAGGGAGAAACTAAGAGTGAGACTTGGCCCAGGCACCTAGGGAAGTGGAAAGCAAGAACTGGACCCTTACTTTTAACGATGATGCCTCAGGCAGTCACTTAGCATGTGAAAGTCAAGGTCTGCTTGGCCAATGTCTTCCTTGGGGAAGATGAGTGAGAGCAACCTCTCTGGAAAGAGGGCAGCTGAAGAATAGAAGAGAAAACAAGGCCCAGTAATAGTCATTGCTGCAGAACTAGGGCTTTGAACAGGTAAACAGAACTCCCATTAGCAATTAAGCAATTTATATCTTACGAACAAAGTTAGATCCAGAAACTTGTAATATGTGATTCTGGGGATCTGGTGCCTTTCCCACCAGTGCATAGCCCTCTCTCTCACCATAGCTCAGCCTTTGTTCATTCAACAAATGCTACTACCGGCCAAGTACTGTTCTAGGTGCTGAGGATGTGATAGTGTTGCTGTTGTTGTGGCTGCTGCTGCTGTTGTTTCTGTTTTGTTTTGTTTAAAATGTGAACACAGCTTATGGGTCTTACATTTTAATGGGGAAGACAGACAACAAACAAATAAAGAAATATATAACAAAGTACTGAGCTATGGTGTGAAAGAAATAAGCAGGGTAAAAAATAGAAAATGTTTGGGGTTAGCTATTATAAACTGAGCTGGCAGAGAAGGGCTTTCTGATGGATGACATCTGAGCAGAGAATAATAAGAATGAACAAGCAGCTATTTGGGGAAAGAGAATTTCAGTCAGAGGCAGAGAGAGGGAATGGCAAGTTCAAAAGGCCAGAGGCACATATGTGTGTCTGGTCACAAAAGGGATGGAGCAAGAAAACGGGGTGGAGTCAGGGCAGAGGGTGCAAGAGGAAAGTGTAGGGGAGGAAGTCAGATGAGTAGCAGGAAGCAGAGCATGCAGGGTCTTGATGGCAGAGAAGCATGATTTGCATTCTGAAATCGGAAGTGTCACTTCTCATTCGTGTTTTAATAGGATTATTTCATCTAAGACAAAGGCCAAAACGTTTGGCTCCTAAGTGTTGCCCAAAGAAGAGTCTGTCAGTTTTGAAAAGGAAAAACTAAAGTGGAGGGTACCTTGCAAAGAAGGAGAGGTTGTATTAACATTCCTTCAAATTTTAAATGAACATAACTCCTGTACTTGTAGAGTCTGCTTTAAAGCACAGTAGGATAAACATCTATCAATTTCTTTCTGCTGTGGGATGGAGTAAAAGAGTAGGGGGTTGTGATGTGGAAAATTCAAAAATAAGCAGGGATTCATTTAAAGAACATCTGAGGAAACCATTTGGAAGAAATGAATACAGAAATTAATTTGTGTTATGGCCAGGCAATGGAAAAAGGAGGCAAGAGCCCAGGGGTTGGCATGGAAAAGCCATCTTAGTATTTGAAACTTTCCAGAAATGGTCTCCAAAGTGAAGAACCCACATGTGAGTAACAGGTGACTGAAACACAATAGCAAGACAGCATTTAAGATGGAAGAAACTCCACAACTCACAAAGTGATTTTAAAAAGAACCCAAATGCCCATCAATGATGAACTGGATAAAGAAAATGTGGCACATACACAACATGGAATACTATGCAGCCATAAAAAAGAATGAGTTCATGTCCTTTGCAGGAACATGGATGAAGCTGGATACCATCATTCTCAGCAAGCTAACACAGGAACAAAAAACCAGACACCGCATGTTCTCACTCATAAGTGGGAGCTGAACAATGAGAACACACGGACACAGGGAGGGGAACATCACACACTGGGGTCTATTGGGAGGTGGGGGGAATGGGGAGGGAGAGCATTAGGACAAATGCCTAATGCATGTGGAGCTTAAAACCTAGATGACGGGTTGATAGGTACAGTAAACCACAATGGCCCATGTATGCCAGTGTAACAAACCTACACGTTCAGCACATGTATCCCAGAACTTAAAGTAAAATTTTAAAAAATTAGCTTAAGCCTCCTCAAATAGACAAGAGTCTAGAAAATAGCAATATAATGATCTTAGGAAGACAAACACAGCAGGGCTTCAGCCTTTCCTTCCCCATCACTTCGCCTGTTATAAAAGCATATTCTCTGGATTGTTGATATAAAACACTTTTGTCTTTAACACCTCAGAATCCTCTCCTATACTATGTCCTTGATATGGGAATCCCTGGCTTTGTGACATCCTCGGCCCTTTGAATCATGGAGCCACCAATATGTGTAATCCCCAAACATAGGTGCTACCATAATAATTCCCAACCCTGAAAGCTGGGTGCTGTTCCCCGCTTTGGTCAGCAGTCTACAGAGCTCAGACTCTGCAATCAGATTCCCCAGGCATTGAATCCCGGCTTCCTATTTGCTCATTGGACTTAAATGTCCCTAGATTTCCACATTTGTAAAATAAGAGGAAATAATACAGTACTCATGAGGCCTTAATGTAACACACACACACACACACACACACACACAGTAGTGCAGGATAAAAGAGTTCCTTAGTCAATGTCAGTTATTAGTATTACTAGAAATATTGGTGCATAGTTCTCTTATTTTTCTTTCTTTTCTTCCTTCTTTTCCTTCTTCCTCTTAAGATTTCTTTTTTCTTGTTTCTTTTTTTTCTCATCGTCATTACTTTTAATGGTGAAAACCACAGTTACCTTTGCACCAACCTAATATTATCATAATATTCTGAGAATAGACTGTAGACCCATGTGATTTTGGTAAATAATGTGGCATGGTGGTGAGTAGGATCCAGGCTCTCAATGTCAGTACTTTATGAGACTGAACACCCCTTCTTACAACTCCTGCCTTAGAAGGCAGGTAGGTAGAGAAAGGGGCAATAGGGAGGGTCTTGTGAACAAAGGAGAAAAGAGGGGAAAGATGGAAAGAGATGTGGGTAAAGAGGAGCCCCAGAGAATCCTCAGGGTGACATGGCCACAGTGTAAAGGGTATGAGCAGGAAGTTATCTCCTTGAGCGCTTTACCATCTTAGGATGGGGAGAACGTATCCTCAATCATAACCGCTACTGTGGTTGATAACTCCAAATGTAACTCTGTGTTTTGGGAAGGCTTGCTTTTGTATGAATGAAATTGTTGTAGGGCACTGGAAAGGATAGGAAGATATAAAAATGGGGTGGAAAAGGAGACCTAGAGAGAAACAGACGCCTTTAGGGAAATGAGATGAGCACACATTGATGCAATGTTAGCAAATGGGCTGTCTACAAAGCAGATTAAAAAGAGCATATAACTCACTTGAGGAAAGTCAGAAAAGGCTCTCCCAGTGGGGAGCGGCCACGTCATCTTCCCCATGACAACTTACCATCTGGCTTGCTGGCAGTTTTTCTTCAAGTGCTAGATGGCATTGAGAAGGAAGAAAATCCTTATTTTTTGCTTTTCAGGTGATACCAGAAACTACAGAGAGAGGTTTTCATCTGGAATCCAGAAAAGAAAAAGTTGAGTCATTACCCGGAACTGAAGGAATGAGCTAATTGGCTGGGGAGGCTTAGGGGCAGGGACAACCAGCTTGGAGTCTGAGTCGTTATCCCACTGAGCCCTCAGTCTCAGGACAAGAGCGAGTGCCTTCACCTCATTCCCTTAAAGCCTGTCCTCTGACCCATAACAGAAAGAGAGTTTCCGTTCTGCCCCCATCTCACTATGTGTACTCAAGCAATTTACTTATCCACTCAAAGACTTCGTTTCTTAATCTGCAAAATGGGTGATAGAAGAATGATCAGGTTAACGGTGCCCATTGGAAGTCACTCAAGCACAACCAGATGAAGGGACTGGGAGCGTGGAAAAGAGCGATGTTTTTGCTTTCCCTGCATCCACCCACTGCTTCATCCAGAACATTTCTCTTTCCTATGAGGATTATGTGTCTGCATCCCAGCGTGATCTTAAGTCTGAACAAAGGACTTCAAAGCTAAGATGGGAAACCCACTGGCTTTGGCAATCTCTAGGGTTGCTTCTACTTATTTTCTGTTTCTGTTTGTCATGAAGTCACATGAGAGAATGTTGTGCTGAAGACATGATGGGAAAGGGGCCCAAGCAGAAATTAATCTAAAAGATAAGTGTGCCAAGAATGGGAGGGTTTTGGGTGAGGGGACCCTCAGGTCTTGCTTAGAAGGTAGTCGTGGAATATTCCACACCTCACTGGAAGGGGCTGTTTCTTCCTGCCTCCTTCACATTGATCTCTCTCAAATGGAAAACCGATCCTTCTCACCTCAGAACTGGGCCAAATCCAGTTTGAAGCATCCATTTCTTGGGGAGAGTCTGTCCTGTGGCATGTAATTTAATTTAAAATATATTATCAAAAATAGTATAATAAAAACAGGTTCTGCTGGTTGCCCTAATTGGGATACACGTTACGGGAAATGGTTCACAGTGTTTAATCAAAGAGCCACACTGCAAGGAAAGTTACTGCAAGCATCTAGCTGTCTTTATCTACAATTGACCCCAGAAGTTTAGACATTAGCATGTTTTTATAAATGGGCTTACACTGATAAAACTGCTGGTTTTCAAAATATGTGGCTTGGCTAGAACTATGATATACATGTTATAGAAACCCTTCTGCACTTGTTGAAGGCAAAATAATGCAGGGAACTCTGTAGTCCATGTTCTTTGCAGTGGTACCAAAACTTGATTCTGAAACTGTCCCTTGTCTAGCAACTGATTCTGAGATTGCTGGATTCATCCTCAAAGATTAACGGAGGCTCACGCCTGTAATCCCAGCACTTTGGGAGGCCGATGCAGCCGGATCACCTGAGGTCAGGAGTTTGAAACCAGCCTGGCTGGTGAAATGGTGAAACCCCATTTCTACTAAAAATACAAAAATTAGCTGGGTGTGGTGGCGGGTGCCTGTAGTCCCTGCTACTTGGGAGGCTGAGGCAGGAGAATGGCTTGAACCCAGGAGACAGCTCTTGCAGTGAGCCGAGATTGTGCCACTGAACTCCAACCTGGGTGATAAAGTGAGACTCGTTCTCAAATAAAAAAAAAAAAAAGATTAACAGAATCCCTGCTTCCAGAACACTGTTCCTTTTGCTTTATGCAAGTCATGGTCAGGATAATTAAGAGGGTAAAGATCTGAGATTTATCCAGTTTATTAAGCAGATTATATATGCCTTTTTTAATTGTGCTACTAATAAACACTTGTATGAATGGCAAACTCTGTTTTGCATCTTGCTTCTGATAGAACCTGGGAACAAAGTTTTAGAGGCAAAAACTTATACCTTTTCTACTCAATGTATGGTGCATGCAACCATAAGCAGCGCCAGCCACTCTATACCTACTGAATTAACAAATGTATTCTAACAGGATCCCAGGCAATTCATAGCCAAGTTAAAGTTTGATGAGTTCTGTTAAAGACTTCAACTACTAACTGTAGATAGTTACTGATATCTATCTAATAATCCGATAATCATCAAACACAAGATTGCCTTACACTAATTTGCAACAGATAGCAAGAAGAAGAACTTTCCAGGATTATATGTTGTGAGCCTTCTGAAGGGAACTTGGAAGTAGAGTAAAAGAAAACTAAGAAAGAAAACAAAGCTTAACAGGGGCTGCAAACTCAGATATGACACAGACAAGGCCAGTTAGGAAAACAAAGTGAGAATGATGGAAACTACTGCAACTGGAGAATTCATGCCTCTTCCATAAACAGCTACCATTACTCAGCTCTGAATTGGTGCCACACAGAATGTGGGCCTAGTGATGCCTGAACTTACGATTTTGTTTCAGAAGCCTAGAATATACATTTTAATGAAAAATTCCCTTTTATTCAATGAGGCCCAGTAGACTAAGCCTAATTCTATTATCTAAACACAACTGAACAAACTCAGTCACCAAGTTCTTCAAAGGGCCCACAGCAAGTCACTTCTTTCTGTATTTCTATTTGTGTATTCCTTTCATGGGCTATTATTAGAGAACATGTAATTTTCCAAATTCATTAGAATAATAATGATATGCTTGGGAGACCTGAGCCAAAGACTCTGAGCCTGCATTGCTGATTTCAATTGGAGATAATATCCTTGGACAGCCGGCAACCTGCAGCTTGCCAATGGGGTTTCAATTTTTTGACAGGAAATCTGAGAGCTTGAAGATCACACTACTTCATGGCTATCTGAACAGGTAGCTACTATAAACTTTGCAAGTTGGCAATATGCAATTGAGTTCAGAGTTAGTGTGTTTGATTAGTAGAGTTTTATTTCTCTGAGGAGACACAGGGCATTGGGTGGTGGAAACTCTTAGAACCCCCAGGTAAATGCAGTGAACTGCTTCCCTGTCAATATGCCCGACACTTGAATATTTTCAATGCATTGTCTAAAGACCAACAGCATTAGAATTTCTTTATTTTGTAAAATGCAGAATCACAGGTCTGAATACAAATCTACTAAATAAAAATCCTGGGAGTAAATTTATAAAAGAGCATTTTAACAGACACCCCAAATGATTGTTATATATATTAAAATGTTTGAGCTATAGCATTTCCATGAGATGATGTTTGGTAGTAGCCAATTGATCCCCGTTTCTGCCAAGGATAGAACGAAAAGAAATGCACTTTCTCTGTTGCAAGAATTAGAGTGTGGAGGAAATGACAATAGTATTAGGATGCCCCTGTGATGTTACTATGCCAGGGAGCCAACACCCCTGATTTATGTCAGGTATGTCTGGGCTATAAGCCAGTTCTTTAGGGGGAAAGAATGTTCTGATTTCTTGTATTTTCCTATTTCAGTGGTGTAAATACTCCTGCCATTGTCAATTTCATGTTACCAACATGATGTTTCTGAACACAAACTTGGGAAGGGATGGGCAGAATGGGTTCTCAAGAGCCTGTGCCTGCTCGTTCCAGCTCATCACAGAGGAGGCCCTCACAAAGCAGACCCAGAAATAAATTTAAGTTCAGGGAACAACGGCAATTTTACAAGAAGGAATAATTTTAACCAACTGGAAATTTATATCAAATCCCAGTGTCATGTTTCAGATGGCTAGGTTGAACTAGGCAGAAACTTCCTTTACTTAAATGAAGTTAATTTATAGATCTGGGATGGATTTCTCAAAACTGAGGGTCTGAATCTCCTGTGGATCTTGTTAAAATGCAACTTCTGGTTCAGGAGGCTCTGAGGGGTGACCTGAGATTTGGTGTTTCTAAGAAGCTTCCAGGTGAGGCTGATGATGCTGGCCCATGGTCCACATTTGGAGAAGCTCAGCCTAGACTCAAAGCGACTCACTGTGCCTTTTCCCTGGAATCCTAACCAAAGCCTCAAAAGTTACTACCCTAAGGGGCTAAAAAGCTGTACCCTACCTAATTAGCTTGGGAGGAAATGGACACAGAGAGCTCTAAACACTGGAAGAACTGTGCTGGCATTTGGCTGATCAGTTTAACAGAGTTCTTCCCCAAGGATGTGGTAACTGGAATAGGAGGAAAAACTTTGGCGTAGAGACCAAAATAAAGGGCAATTCCCTGTCTGTGTGAGTGACTGAAAGTGGGGATGATGAAAAAAGCTGACTGTGAAATCGGCTTTACTAGAGATGACTATAGACATGATAAAATGCTTTACTAGAGATGATTATAGACATGATAAATCAATTGCCCATCACAGACATGATAAATCAATTGCCTGTAGCTGCCACACGGGACATGGGAGTTCTAGGAACATCCACTGAAATTAGGGGTTCTGCCTGATGTCACTCCTTTAGATGTACCACTTTAGAGCTCCTAAAACATTTCTGAAGAGTTTTGAAGAGTTGAGAGCCAAGAAATTCAAATGTGTTAGTGACATAATAAATCTCTCTTCTTTTTGGCTGAACAATACAGTGTTTGTGAGTGTTTATGGGTAATGCTAAGCATTGTGCTAGATGTTTCATTTGCTTTTCCTCCAAATTCCCCACCAATTGTGAGGAGTGGGTATTATTGTCCCCATTCTCAAATGAGAAATTGAGTCTCAGTGAGATGACATAATGTGCCTAACACCAACGTGCAAGTGACAGAGCCAGAATTCCAACCCAAGTCTGCTTCTGAATTTTGTGTGTGTGTATGTGTGTGTGTGTGTGTGTGTGTTTGCTTCTTCTTGTATATAAAACTTTTGAGGCTATGGATTACAGTTTCTCTCTTCTTTATTTCACCATTGACTACCCAGGTATGGGTGTGTGTGTGTGTGTGTACATGCATGTGTGTGCATGTTTATATATACAAAAAGTGTATACTCAACTTTGTTTCTTGGGATCTCAGAGAATAACTCTGCAAATGGAAATAAAAGTTTTAAATCCATATTACATACATATTTATATTATTTATATGTTCATATAGGTCAATATGATGTAAATAATTCCAATATTATTTGATAATTTTTTTTTTTTTTGAGATGGAGTCTTGCTCTGTCGCCAGGTTGGAGTGCAGTGGTGCGATCTTGACTCACTGCAACCTCTGCCTCCTGCGTTCAAGTGATTCTCCTGCTTCAGCCTCCCAAGTAGCTGGGACTACAGTCGTCCACCACCACGCCTGGCTAATTTTTGTAGTTTTAGTAGATATGGGGTTTCACCATGTTGGCCAGGCTGGTCTCGATCTCTTGACCTCATGATCTGCCAGCCTCAGCCTCCCAAAGTGCTGGGATTACAGGCGTGAACCACTGCGCCTGGCCATTTTATAATTTTTGCATATAATTTTCAATATGCAACTGTTGGAATCTATTAAAGACGCACAAGAAAATGTATATGTGATATAGTATGAGAATGCATCTGGACCACTCAGAGAGAAATCAGCAAACCCAACAGAAGAATGGAGTTGGAGATGTTTTGTACATTGCAATTGTCACAGGACTGAAGGTCATTTAATGACTTGACAAGTGTCTTGACTCAGTGGCAAGTTTGAGTCAAGCTAGGTATAAGAAGCCCTTCTCAGACTCTAGGAGTGTGAGTTCAGTCCACGCAAAATCTGGATGACTTTCTATTCCCCAAAGGGAAGTCAGCTTGGCTCCCTAGAGACCTCAAACTCAAGGATGCTCAGGAAAGGGTGTCAGATTCCCCATGCTTTAAAGGGAGCATCTCAGCTCTATCACCAACAGTCTTCCTGATGACCTTTCAGCAGCCCCTTCAAGGACATGGCACTGATGTTAAAAGTTGTGGGCTGCAACTACTTGAGAAAGGATTTCCCTACCTCTTCTGCTTGGTGTGGGGTAAAAAGTATGTGGGTTTATGTTTTGTCTTACTTAAAAATATTTATTTATTCAATTTTAATTGACAAAAGTACATATTTATGGTATGCAACATGTTTTGAGATATATACACATTTTGAAATTATTAAATCAACTTAACATATCCATCACCTCACATATGGAGAAGATTTAAGATCTACTCTCAGCAATTTTCAAGTGTACATTACACTATTATTAACTATAGTCACCATGCTGTACAGTAGATGTCTAGAAGTTATTCGTCTTGTCTAACTGAAGCTTTATACCCTTTCACCAACATCTCCCCACATTCCTCTCCTCATCCCCAACCGCTGGCAACCACTATTCTATTCTCTGCTTTCATGAGTTTAATTGTTTTAGATACCATCTGTAAGTGAGATCATGCAGTATTTGTCTTTCTGCAACTGCCTTATTTCACTTAGCATAATGTCCTCCAGGTTCATCCATGTTGTCACAAATGACAGGATTTTCTTCATTTTTTATGGCTGAATAGTATTCCCATTGTGTTTATAAAGCATATTTTTTTCATCTATATATCCACTGACAGACCCCTAGGTTGATTCCGTATATGGGCTATTGTGGATAATGCTGCAATGAATATAGGGGTGCAAATATCTTCCCAACATGCTAATTGCATTTCCTGTGGATATAGACCCAGAAGTGGAATTTCTAACAGATCTATTTTTAATTTTTTGACAAACTTCTGTATTGTTTTGAAAAATGGCTGTACTCATCGACAATCCCATTCATAGTATGCAAGGACTGGTTACCTTTTCTCCATGTCCTCACCAACACATGTTATCTTTTGTCTTTTTGATAATGGCCATTCTAACAAGTGAGGTAATATCTCATTGAAATTTTGATTTGCAATTCCCTGATGATTAGTAATGTTGATCACCTTTTCATATGCCTGTTTGGCCATTTGTATATCTCCTTTTGATAAATTAATTAGATCATTTGCACATTTTTAAATCAGGTTATTTGTTTTTCTGCTGTGAAGTTGTTTGTGTTGGTACATGCTTTTTGTAAGGAGACTCAGTTCTAGCTATATCAACTTCTAAGTTTGATAATATGCCAGACACTGTTGGTGCTGGTTCAGTTACCACTTCTCTCCCCTCCCTCCCTTTCTCTCCTCTTCCTCCCTTTCTTGCTCTATTTCTTCCTTCCTTCCTGACAAAACCATCCTCCAGTGATGGTGAAAATGCTATATACTCACTTTCCCATCATCCTTTACAGCTACAGATGGCCATGTGATCCATTTTGTCAAATTAAGATGGCCATGTGATCCATTTTGTCAAATTAGATTTTGTTAGGGGACCCTGGGTAATTTTCTGTTATGATGGAAAGGACGTTGCAGGAAGAGAAGCCTTTGCACCCTTTTATTTGACCTGTGGTCTTAGCTGTGTAAACAAGTAATGTCTGGAGCTGCTGCAGCCATCATATAACCACGAGACTAGAAGACTGCAAACTAAAAGCCAACACACC
This sequence comes from Trachypithecus francoisi, assembly GCF_009764315.1. Classification (NCBI taxonomy): domain Eukaryota; kingdom Metazoa; phylum Chordata; class Mammalia; order Primates; family Cercopithecidae; genus Trachypithecus; species Trachypithecus francoisi. The sequence goes on along the minus strand of NW_022681472.1, from coordinate 72,271,718 downwards.
AAGAAAGGATGAGTGGAAGGATGGATAGAGCCAGGGTCCTTGGTGTCATCATTAGGCTGCTGAATCAGTCCTGAGACTGACACTTTCAAACTCTTTGTTATGGGGGATAACTTGAAATGATTTGTGTTTAAGCCATTGTTAAGTATGGTTACCTGTGGTTTAAAGCACCCTCAGTGATACCCAGGTTAGGTAATCTCTCTGAGCCTAACCTTCCTCATCTAAAAAGTGAGGCTAACATCACCCAGGAGAGTTACTGGTAATTAGAGAATTTGGTCCACATAGGGTTACCTGATATCATGTGCATACTCAATGCAGGTATTCAGTACATTTTAGCTAAATGTAAAGAAAAATTCATAGTGTTAAGAAGTTCTTTTGGCTGATATGAATATTGCTATAGCTGCTTGATGAACCTTCTGATGTAGAGCATGAATAGACAGCACAATGATTTTTTTTTGCTTTACGCTGCTTTATATTATTACTTACTATATAAATGTCATGTGTACAGCAACATTCATACCTACATTTAAGTATTTTTTTTCAACCATCCTTTTCAATGCTTTGTTAGGGAGCTGACTATTTTTCCCTTCTCTGAGAAGGCAGGTTTATTACAATAGAGTTTAAAGGCTCAGAAAATGGTCTGTTTACTTATATTATCTATCCATTCAAAAGATCTCTCTACATATGTCTAGGCTAGTTTAAGCCTCGTGATATCAGATTTTCCTGGTAACATTTCCCAAGTTTTTATTAGCTTCAGCAGGCCACAGACATTACCAGACCTTGGATAGAATGTTCACTGCTCTAATATGAAAATATTGTGAGACCTATTTTCCTCCCCGATGAGGGAAACGAACTTGCTGGCAAAGCTGCCTTCTTCTGTCCCTTCAGAAGTGGCTGCTCTCACAGACTCTTGGATAGCTGCTGAATTCAGCTTTATTTTTCTGCTTCTTAGAAAGCAATCAACTTGTCTATGAAAATCATCTTCCATTGTCAGGTTAACAATGGCCCTTACAGTCTCCTCTCTGTCTTGAGTGGAATTGAAAAGGCATTGGTCTCTTCCAACTCCAAAGGGGAAGAAAGAGCCGAAGCTCTGCTCCTGAAGTGCCTGAGTAAAGTACTCCTGTGCCTTCCTTCCTTTTCCGCAAAGTGTACAAAATGGCCCTCCCTCACTGGATACTTTTCAAGAGGGGCAGAATTGACAACTTCTTATATAATATTTTCCTCTTATCTATTTTTTGCAATACACTACACTTCAAGATGCAGAGACCTACTTCTTTGGTAAAAATGGCTGTGGCAGCTGGTTTGGCATCAGCTGGTGCTGAATTGACAAGCTACTGGGGAAAGGAGCTGGCACACACATCCACACTGGTCATACAGGTTAAGGTCATACGATCGTGACATCTCGCTGAATTCAGATCCAAAATATGGCGCAAAATACAGCTTTCATAAGTCTTATTAACTTCTGGAGGCAGAGATTCAATACTTTTAGAACATTCTGGAACATACCTAGTCAAGCAAGCCATCCTTCAAGAGTGAAACATAGTACCTATGAGCATAGATTTTTACAATAAAAGTGATCTGAATTTGAATCTTGCTTCTGTCACCTACTAGTTGCATGTTCTGAAGGCAAATTATTTAACCTCAGTGTCCTCGTTTGTAAAACAAGGGTTTTAATGAAACCTGCCTGTATACCCAAATCCCTAAGTTTACCAAAATCTGCGTGTACCCAATTCCTGAAGCAGGCCCTGCAGATACATGGGCTTCATATCCCATGAATGCTCTATTTTTAATCTGTGTTTTGTTAAAAGAAATCCACAAGTAAGCGGACCTGTATAGTTCAAATCTGTGTTGTTCAAGGGTCAGTATTTATTTTTATAAATACTTCATGTTCTCCTATGGATCACTCATTCATACAACAAATATTTATTGAGTGCCTGTTATGTGCCAGGTATTGTTCTTGTGCCAGGAAATATTCTCTTTTTGCTAACGTTCAAGATGCTTCATCCACCTTGAAGGGCACGTGGCTTACAACCCCCATCCCAGTCAGCTGTAGATCTCTATGCAGGTGCTGTTTAATCAGCACTTTCCCTTAGAAAGCACTGCCCCACCTAAAGAAGGCAGTCCACCCCCTAGCAGGAAGTCAGACCTCTTCTCACCCAGATTTTGTGCTCTGTTACCAAACCTGGTTTGTGAGAGAATTTCAATTCCCTGTGAGGGTCCTTGGAGCACAGGTCTTCCTGAATTTATAGCTAACGAGCCTCACATAGCGAAAGGCTAAAGCATTGCTTTGATTTGCTAGCTGCCTTTGGATCCACTGATGGTGAAAAGCCTTGAGTTTGCCTGGTGGCTTCTGAGCAAGTACGTACCTAGAGACAAGGAAAATAGATGAAAGTGCAAAGGACATCTGGGGATGGGAAATATAAAGGGAGATGATGTTAGCACCATTCTCAGATAATATGCTCTTTTTCTTTTCCATGACCTGTTCAGAAAGACCTTTACAACCCTGAAGAAGCAGAAAATAAGATAAAGGGTTCTGTGAAAAAAGACTCCAAGAAAAAAAGCAAGATGCTGTTCATATGTTCCAGGAAGCTACGATTCTTAAGTGTTGTTGGTCATCTAGCCATAGTAGAAGGGCATATGTGGTGGTAGCAGTTGTGTGGACAGGAGTACTTAACATTTACCAAGTGCTTGCTATGAATCAGATCCATGCCAAGTCTGAGCAAATATGATTATCTTTTGTTGTTGTTTTTTAGGGCAAGGGTTTTGCTGATTGCTGGAAGGAGTTCAAGGTCTGAAGAGTCTAACTCTTCCAGAGATATTGACATTTTAATACTACACAATCGTCAGTATTATAACCATGTTTTTGACTTGTGTAGCAAGTATATTGGTTAAAAACGAGGACTCTATTTTTTGTGGAGACGGAGGTCTCACTTATATTGCCCAGGCTGGTCCTGATCTCATGGGCTTCAACGATCCTCCCACCTCGACCTCCTTGGGATTACAGGTGTGAGCTGCTGCACCTGAATAATTGGGGAGCTGAAGTGGAAGGACTGCTTGAGCCTGGGAGATTGAGGCTACAGTGAGCCATGATTGTGCCACTGCACTCCAATTTGGGTGGCAGAGCAAGACCTTGTCTCAAACAAAGAATAAAAAAAAGGTATCAGTACTCTGGAGCCAGACTGACTGAGATTTGAAGCCAGTTCGCTACTTTCTAGCTGTGTGACCTTGGGCAAGTGATTTAACCTCTCTGGGTTTATGTTTTCTGGTCTGTAAAATGGAAGGAATACTATAGTTTTTATTTTAGGAAGTTGTGTGGATTAAATGAGTTACTACATTTAGAACAGGGTCTGGCAGAAAAAAAAAATCTACCATCTTTGTTGATTCTCTATAACTTCTCAAGGAAAAACGTGTGCCTTGCTTTCAGTCTTTACCCTTTTTTCTAACATGTGCTTAAGGTTCCTGATCTGTAAAAAGGGAATAATTTAATATCTATCTCATATGATTGTTTTCATGATTTAGTGACGTACTTTATATTACTACCTCTTCATAACAGGCTGTCAATCAGTGAGTTTGAACTACTGTTGATACTGTAGTATAGAAGCTTATTCTAAGATTTTGCTTTAATTTTATGGGTGTCACAATGAAAGCATTCATATATAAATTTAATTATTAACATATAATTATTTTGACTTCAAAAGTATTATTTCTTGCATCAAGTGTTGTTTTTTTTAAAAAAAAGAAGTAACTGCTTGAGGCAATGTACAAAGTAAAAAGATTATTTCCTAATCTGTGGGAACTTGCAAACTACAATGAATTCTGATTCAAGCAAGCTCAACCACTATAATTGGATATCTGTGAGTGTCATAGCACTGTGCTGGGTGGGGAAAGAGGGAGAATTAATCCCATTCCCAGGAGCTTTTCATTTACTTGGGCAGACAAAGCTTCACACACATGAAACTAAAACATTAGAGCAGGAGGCAGGTGTGATGAATCCATGAGCCCTCAGAGTTCAGGGATGACAGAAATCAGTGTGAAAAGTTCTCGGGGGCAGCAGTGGGCTTTGAGATGAATCTTGAAGGATGGTTCAGGATTTAGCCAGAAAGAAGAAAGAGGAGACAGTAGGGTATCCAGTCTGAAGAAGAGGTCACACGAAGGCTGGCTTTGCCCACACATGTGATTGAGGTAAGAGGTAAAGCATCCTGAAAGGCAATTATTGCAGTTTCCTGGGTGTGTCCAAGGGAGACGCACATTTGGAAAATGGCAGTGGTGATGCCATTTTCTAACTGAGTTGTTGAAATTCCACTGCTTTGCTGAAAGCAGTTGGAGAAAATGCTGGCTTATAGGGAGGGGGAAATAAATGATTATGAATTTACTTTTAAAATCTTTAGTTTTTATCCAAGTAGGGATGATATCTGACATCTACAGATCCCCTCCCCTTTTCGTGGAGACACAATGCTAACTCCTTATCTCATTTCATCCTTGCAAATGATGGAGTTGTTTGCTAGGTAAGGCATTGGTAGATTTTTAAAGTATTTAGCTCTTGTAAATATAAACGTTCCTCAGAGCTGTTTAAAAATAAAACTTGTGTGAGAACATACTATTTGTCCCTTTTATAGAAGAGAAAATCAAGTCATAAGCAACTCAAAAATTCTGCTCAAAGGAACAGCTGGTAAGCGGCAGAGCTGGGATTCAGGCAGTTTGTCTCCAGGGTCCACATTCTCACCCTCTATTCAGGACGCAGCCATGGAAGAGGGTGAGAATGCTCTAAGATGGTATTGCCCTCCACCATCTGAAAGAAAAAGACCCTTCTCCCACCGACTCCTCTCCCTCTCCCCCACAAATACAGAAAGAGTTGTAAACAAGCAAGAAAGGACACAAGACTGGTGCAAAACACTTGTTACAAAATCCTTTAAAGGTCAAGGAAAAAATAATTCTCCAAACAGAGGCCAGTAGCTTTAGGAAGTACCCCAAACTCTTTGATCTTGCCACACCAATGGCTACAACATTGGAAGGATTGGTAAGAACTAGCCGCATGTGAGCATTGTAGGAGAAAAACATGATACTATTTAATTCAAATTCTGCTTCTGAGACTGTTTGATGCTTTAGTTATTTCTCACCTGGACTATTGTTGGTACCTTGGCAAGCCCTTTCTATTCATCTGTCATGCTTTACTCTCTATTCAAAACACAGAAACACATTTATTTTTTCCCCACCAGCTGTAACTCTCAAACCACTCTTCACTGAGGCAATTATGCCAGTTTTCTGTTTCATCAGAGAATTCAATTTAAAATTTTAGTGCCAGTGGTTAAAATACTTACTTCATACATAACTTGAAGTTTGTATGGCTTTAATTCACATTTATGTTTCTGTTCACACTTTGCATCCTTTAATTGATTTATTTGTTGGCTATGCCATCTGTAGATTTTAAGTACTGAGCTTTTGCAAATGACTTTTTTCCCCCTTCTCAAAGCTGTTTTGAAAATTATTTCCCTCACCTTATTGCAATTAAAGCTGTGCTACATTCTCATCTTCCGAGGTTGAACATTTCTATAGCATTACCTTCTTGTATCTTTACCCTAAGTTAGATTGTACAGGTCTGGGCATATACAGTAACTTTTAAACCATGTAGATGCTCTCTTTGTGTGGTATCCCTTGGGAAGGAGCCCTCCAGTGAGCTCTGTGGTCGCTTTATAGGCACCATGAAAACCTAAGTATCAATAGAGTAAAAGCAGTTCATTGTTTTGGGGGGTTGGTTGATGGATGTCCAATTTGTGAATGTGGAGAGGGCCTCTGATTATCCTAGGATTTGCATGTATGAATAGCTCTCTTCTAGCTTATTTTTCATAGCCTTTGAGCAAAGGTTTCCAGCATGGTATGGAAACTGTTCAGAACACGATTTTTCAAAATGTCAGTGACAGATCACCTTGAAAACTATGTTATATTCCATAACCTTTGAGCAGAGGTTTCCAGCGTGGTAGGCCCAGCTCCTAGCCTGGTGCCTGGAGCCTGTAGGTGATCAGTAAATGGCTGTTTACTGAGTAAATTACAAATACAGGTTAGTTCTATTAGCAGTCTAAAACAAGATATGGCTGGCCATGTTTAGCATGGAACAAAGATAAATGTAGTCTTCCTTTTGACTTCACTCTACCTCTGCAGTGTCTTGAAAGTGTTATGACCTACAAGGCTGGGAGAGCACACAACGATCCCCTTCTTTGTCTTCACTTGTATGAGTTGCCAGCTGTATGGCATTATCTCTCTTACGTTTTCATGAGTGGTGTGATTGTGGATGACAAGGTTGAGGGTCCTTTGCCTCTGATATCCAAGACTGTAAGATTAGTTGTGCATAGGTTTTAGACTTCTGCCCTCTTGAGGAAGTTCTTTGCTCCAAATATTTAACTATTACTTGAAAACACAATCCTTCAAGATTCTTTCCATGCCTATAAATTTATATAGAGCTATGGTTTCTACCTTGGCTTCAGGTTGGAATCAACTGGGAAGCTTAAAACACATTGATGTCTGGATCTCACCTTAGAATTCTGATTTAATTGGTCTGGGGTGTGGTTTTGGCCTAGGGAATTTTAACATTTTTTCCAGTTGATTCTAATGTGCTGCCCGGGTTGAGAACTGCTGATATAGAATATTATTGTTAAATACTCAAAAGGCCAGAACTCTATGGCATAATGTGTTTTATTTTATATCTGCCATTTTTTGAAATACTCAGCAATTCTCACTAAACTGTGTAGAACAAGATTTTTCAAAATGTCAGTGACATATCACCTGGAAAACTTGTTAAATATGCAGATTTTTAGATCCTCACCTTAGAAATTCTGTCTCAGTACATTTGTGGTAAATATAAAAACCGTCATTTTTAAACACACACCCAAATGATTCTCGTAGACATTAAATCTGGAAGTATTGCCTCAAAAAGATATCTAAAAGCATTAAAACAGCTTTAAGCAATGATAACAAAGAGCATGCCATTTGGTAGTCTTGTGGTTCGGTGTCACAGAAGAATAATAAAGATCTCAAAGCAGAGAAAATAGAGGTTTACCCTTTCTTTGTAAATTTTCTAGCAGTTTTTGGAATGCCAATTACATACCAGCAACAGTAAGAATTTTTGAAAAAAATGTATTAATTCTTTGCATCAGTGCACAATTTCTATTTAATGTAAAAATATAGCTTAACAAATATTAAGTAACTCTAATAACTTTAATTCTTTAGTTTAAAAAGGCATTAAGTAATTCAAGACGCTTTCGTGTTTAAACCCACCTAGAATATCTTTAAATTTAGACTTAAAATTAGTCTTTGATGAATGAGTGTTTCAAAGCATTAGACAAAAATTTAAGGCATCCAGTTTTGTTGAACAAATTTAAGAACATTGAGGATAACAGACTCTTTGAGGTTTTAGGACAAGTACATATTTTAGTTTAAAGCTGAAAAACACTTCTATCTAGCTTAAGCTTCAGTGGGAATTTAGGGAAAGAAAATGAATTACTCAAGTTGAAACTACATCAAAATGTCAAGTTAACACATTTTGGCTTGTAACAGTGCCAAGGGATCTAATGCCTGAATAATCAGGGCTGTAGATTTCTAAATCATTTTAAAGATAATGTCCTTACCAGGATGCTGGATCTTTTATTTTTCCTTAGCTGTTTCCTCTGTATGCTTTTACCCACGCTAACCAAGACCTGACAAGATCACATAGCAATTAACTGAAACAGCTGGCAAGAAACAGCTGCAAATAAAAATGTTAGTACAGAAGTTCACAAATTCAGAAAAAAATATTAAGACTAGTAATTTCCATGATAGTCAATGATGCATTTGATTTTCTGTAAACTTTTCTTGGGCTTCTGAAAGGTTGGATAACTAGTATTATGTCTGAGATAGTATTATAACCAAGAAAGAACAACAGTGGATTGTGGTTGCCCTTGTTTGTGGATTTTATTTTGCAAATTTTCCTGGTTGGCCCCCCTTTTTCTCATATTTGTTCCTTGCACAGTACACTCTTCCATAACTCCCACAGCCAATTCCTGGCCACAGGAATGCGCTTATAACCTGGATTAGTCTAATCATAGTACTCATTTATACTATCATTGGTCCATGGGTTGGTTATATTATGTAAACTTTTTAGAGTTCATTCTAGGATTTCTCAATTTAGAGTTGGAGAAGCCACCTAGCTCTGGGCTCAGGATACAGCAAGGTAAAAGGACAGTGGAAGGCCATTTTCCCCATCACTTGGAGAAAGCCGTCTACAATGAGAGAGAATGGATCAAACAGAGACAGACTAAAATTAGAGGTGGACACAGAATCCTGAGGGCACTGAAACTTGATTCCAATTCCTGAAGCCCTCTTTCCTGCCATTTTCTTTTATTCTGTGAGCTCTTCTCTAGCATCTTTTCTCACTGCAGGGACTGAGAAATCCCTTTTGGCTTAAGCCATTTAGAATTGGGTTCTAATATTTGCAACCAAAATTCTAACATAGAATATGAGATTATCTAGTCTCACCCATCATTTTACAGATGAGAAAACAGAGATTTACTTGCCCAAGGGAACATATTACAACTGAATTCACCTTTCTTTGCTCCTCAATCTATTAGTATGCTCCCCCTCAAGAAAAAGTTGAAACTTTGAGAATTTGTAGGGTTCATGTATTTAATAACCCCTGCTGCATTCAAATTGGTCCCAAGTAGATTTGTGAATAACTGGGTAAACCCATGTGAGTTCTGACTTGCGAATATACCCTTTCAGAACTTGCTATAGCTTTGTAGCAGTGTGTAGTTGCATTGATTATTGTTCTACAGTAGAAATATTCCTTATAGAACCAAGGCAAAAGAACGCAATTTCCACATTCCCTCCAAGAGTTGTTTGTGGCACCTTGAATAATCGAAGTAGTTGAGTGTAATAGTTAAAACAAAATCATTAGGTTAGAACATTTTAGAACTGTCTTAGAAGTCATCAATACCAAAATACTAAACTGACAAGAGTAGCCAGCAATAGTGCACTAAATTCATAATAGTGCAAAGAATATACAGTGAAAACCTATAAAACCCTGCATGTGCAAATAAACTAGAATATACTTAGATATTAAGAAGTACTACAGTAGGTTAGACTATTAGTCCTTTTTCTTCTCCTTGTCACAGCTTCATACACCTTTTCCTTCTGCCCTTTGAAGAGCTTCCCACTGTAGGCAGAGTCAGCGCCCCATCTAACCCTGGGCTTGCTCAGAACTGCTCTGACAAATGTAAAGTTGGAGGGTCTAAAGATGCTTGCATGGTTTGTCTTGTCTTCTTGCATTCTGTCTAGGTGGGAATCTGCATAACTTAAAATGAAAAATATTTTCCTATTTTCTGAATAGCCAATATTTGCACATGCTGTAAAATTCAAAAGGTACAAAATTATATACAATGAAAAGTCAGCGCCTTCTTAATTCTGATTGTCAACCACCCACTTCCCCTCCCCAGAGGATGCCTATTACAGTTTCCTGTGTTAGCCTCCAGAGAAACTTTTATAGGAAAAGCCCAAACAATATTTTTCAGAGTTAGAACTGAGGCCAGATAGGAAAAGCCTTCTGAATCAAGCTGGAAAAGTCCTTTCTGAGAAGACTTCAACTCTTTATTTGAGAATATATTATTTGTAATATGAGAGATCAGCTCCCACAGGGAGACCTAAACAGGATTGACTACAGGCCAAAAAAAAAAAAAAAAAAAAATCACCTGTCATATAGAAGTATCTCATTTAAAATCCCTACACATGTACTGTTTCCAAAACACACTTATGATTACTTCAGGGTATACCTAAAAAATTAGGTGATTGCTTCTTAGCTTAGAGCAGATAAGCACACAGGTGTGATTTCAATTTGTGTTGTCCTTAGATCATTAGTTTCTCTCCTTTTAGAGACAGATCACTTAAGACCAAACACTTGAAGAATATGTTAAAGATAAATTTTCATCTATTCATAGAAATATACATTTTAATTGGCTTGGCAATAAAACTGAATTTAAAAACTTGAGCTGAAATGGTAACATATCTTTAATTTTAATTTGTATACAGACTGACTGTATTTGATACTTTTATCTGCAGAAATATTTAAATATTTTATTTTCTTCTAAAAGGTTTATTGGAATGAGTAAATCCATTAATCAAATTTAAAAACTTATTTAAAAAGCTTTATTTTGCTTTAAAAAAACAATTATTCAATTCATGAAGATTAACCAAAATACAGACCCCATCAAAATTTATTACAATAATCTTTCATAAGATTAATAGCACTAAAAAAAGTTAATGAATATTTTAATGTAAAAATCACAATGTAAAAATACAAACTTTTAGTGACTAAAATAAAAGCAGATAAATAACCTTCTTCACAGGGAAAAAAATACTTGAGGGAAAAAAACAACGGTATAACATGTGTAAAGCAGGAAATTTAAATATCAGCTTAGTTCCTCATTGCCAACATGGCATTTATATCCCAGATGAGATTTCGTAATTGATCCATAATTTGCTTCAGCTGTTGATTCTTCTGTTTGAGTTTCTGTAGAAACAAAAGAATTTATCAAAAATGTTTCAGGAAATATAGACCATGAAGTTAGAAGATTAAAATGTCGTAAGTTAGGACTGTAATGATCCAGACAGAAATTGAGCTAAATAACCCTATAAGGCAGATGGTCTCAACCCTCTTCTGGCCTTAAATATTCGCTGACAGGGATCCTGAATTCTAAAAATTCAGCCTGCAGAGGTCTATGGCTCCAGGCCCGCCCCAGGCCCTGCTTACTCTTCCACCTCCACCATAAATAAATAAATAAATCAGCTAAACATTTATTTGTTTTAAAACATAAGCATACAGGTTTTCTAAGGGGCAGTATAACCTAATGGTCAAGAGCCCATACTCTAGAGCCAGATCTCTGGACGTTGTTCAGATCCTTCACTATGATTTTTTTCCCCCCAGGCTGCAGTGCAGTGGCACAATCTTGGCTCACTGCAACCTCAGCCTCATGGATTCCAGCGATTCTCCTGCCTCAGGCTCCCAAGTAGCTGGAATTACAGGCGTCCACCACCACGCCCAGCTAGTTTTTTTGTATTTTTAGTAGAGATGAAGTTTTGCCACGTTGGCCAGGCTGGTCTTCTGACTTCAAGCGATCTGCCCGTCTTGGCCTCCCAATGTGCTGGGATTACAGTCTTGAGCCACCACACCCAGCCAGATCCTTCACTATGAAACTTATAACACTGACCTACTTTTTTAACCTCCCTGTACTTTAGTTTCCACGTCAGAAAAATGGAAATAATAATTGAACCTACCTCATAAGAGTTGTTATGAAGATTAAATGATCTGATTCATGTCAAGTATTAGAATTGTGCCTGACACATAAGTAAACATTCAACAAATGTTACTGGTAGGCACAAAATGTAAACTGTTGACATAGAAAATAAAATATAATAAAAATACAATGCCTCATGCAATCAGTCTTTCAAAAGTGTGGCAGAAATCACTGTTTGCCTGTAGCATGAATTGCAATCTCCTTCTAATTCTAAAAACTGAAGACAAATGGCAGAGCACCCAATGCAATCTTTTCTACTAAGATTTGCTGAATGCCTGAAATGTGCACGGCATGTGTCTCTGTATCTCTATACTTGGATTCTACTTGACTAAGATTTGTAAACTTCTTTTTAAACATTCTTTCTTCAAATCCTATGTGGTAAATGTCTGCTTAGATAAAACAAGATAGAAATAGAGAACTTCTGGTCAGAGTGTTTACTGGTTATAATAATAATCACTATTATTCAATAACCCCTTGGAAACATTACATTTGGAGATAATATGTTTAATTTTAAGACACTATATTAGACAACCTCTAGATAAATTAGTGTATGCTTATTAAAAAGAGGCCTAAAAATCTTAATTTTGATTTCATTAAAAAGCAAATTAAAATGAAGTTGCTTGTATTGCTTCTATTCAGAGTTAGGGAAGTAACAAGAAATAGGTGGCTAAAAGGAAAGCCCAAGAAACTCTTATTGGAAAATAGAAAATCAATTTACAGAGACTTTAATAATCTTTCATAACTAAATTTAATTCACATTTGAAAAGAGAACTAGCACGATGCAGTCAGAGAAAAACATGACTATACAGTACACAGGGCTTGACTCTAAAGCTCACTCTAACAGTCTTCGGGAAACAGAAACTGCTGGTATTTTTAGTGAGTCTCCCTTGTACAAGTTTTCAGATGACCTATCTTCTATATTCTGTTATCATGAGTATGTGATAGTCTGTTATTTAAGTGGTTGTACACATCTAACAAAATTGATTCAAATTGCTGGGAAAGATGAAGAATAACCAAGCCTATAAAGTCTTTTTCATCACAGAGACCAAGAAACCAACACTTCTGCCAGCAATCAAGAGTAGCAGCAAAACAGAGGAATATAAAAGTGCTATATTGGGAGGCTGGCAATCTCAGTCCCAGTTCCAACTTTGCCTCTAACTTGCTATTTGATCTTAGACAAATTCCCTCTCCTCGGTTTTCTCGTTTATGTAATTGGATTATAAAATCTAAGGTCTCTGCCAGTTGTACTTTCTGCATACCCATATGTAAGATGACAATTGGTCATCTGGGTGGTTAAAAAGAGACTTTATAATCAATATCAACTCAGGGCTTGCAGCTGGCTATCACAATGGTTTCACCATTGAAATAAATGCATAACCTACCAATAAGACTACTTTCAAGAATCCTCATTTGGAAACATACATTCTGGTACTCTTTTTAATTTAAGCCTCATAATTGTTTTTTAAAAAAGTAAGAACTAGAATGTGTAGGGTATTTTCAAGATAATATTCAACACTAGGGAATAGAAAATTTTTAAATAATTAACATATAAGGCTCTTGGGATAGCATTTCTCAAAGATGTCACAATGTTTTAAATTTAAAAAATTAGCATACAAATAAAATATCCAGAGTCAAAACATGTCATAAAAATGATCAACAACAAACCTGACACTTATGCTTATTAGCGGCTAAACTGTAAATAAATTTTCATGACACAATATAGGATTTAATATATATATCTTGCCACTGATTGATTTTAACAGAGGTTGACAGCTGCTATTCTCAAAATCCATCAGCTGTGCCCAATTTCGTACATTAACAGGTGAATGTGTAAGTAGACTAAATACTTAAAAAATGTTTATGCTAACTCATACCATGTAATTTAATATTCACACAAAAGCTGTGACATTTGACAAAAAATGCTTTACTTTCTAAATGCATGGACTCAATTATGTCAATCTTGTAGTAAATACTACCTACTATCTTTTTCAATTTCATTTTCCCATCAAGAAAATAGCCTTAAGCAAAATAAAACTCATTCTGATGCCCCCAAAGCAAGCTTGTCCAACTGTGGCCCGCAGGCCACATGTGGCCCCGATCGTCTGTGAGTGTAGCCCAATACAAATTCGTAAGCTTTCTTAAAACATTATGAGATTTTTTTGGGGGGCTTATCAGCTATCATTAATGTTAGTATAGTTTATGTGTGGCCCAAAACAACTCTTCTTACAATGTGGCCCAGGGAAGTCAAAAGATTGGACACCCCTGCACCTAAAAAATGTGGTCTCAAACAAGTATCCATCCTTTATTTGGGTATTCAGCTTAAGGATTCCAGGATATATTAAGAGAAAATGAAAGTATTTAAATAAACCACGAATTTGACTATTAAAACCAGCCATATTGTCTTATGATGATTTACATCAAATACTGACTACAAACCGTGTGCCTCAAAGTTTCATGGCATCAGGATAGTTATTGGTGGTTTTTGCATTGTTAGAAACCAGACAGACCATAAGGACTAAATAGTAAACACACTATCAGTATGTTCTTCTGCACAATTTCAGGTACACAATGATACGATAATGTTTTGAAAATGACTAAGTGAGGGTCAACTGAGGGGTATATAAATCTACTTATTTTATGTAGCTTATATAGAACAAAAAAGATATGCATTGTAATAAAATTCTGAATATTTTTAATTGAATGCAAAGAATATAATTTTATTACAGATTACACAGCTCTATAAAGCAACTTAGTTATTTAATATGACCAAATGCCAATGTATTAAAAATATGGCACAATGCTTTTGTTTCTGTAAATATTCATTAAAACATGAAATGGGAACATGAAACAAGTGCTGCTTTGTTTCCACTGGAGTCTTATGTTCTCCAAGAAGAAACTTGTCCACTCATGTGAAATGAGTATATAGCAGATAACACATCCAGCTGGTTCATGGAAGAAATTCTGGTACTGAGGACAATGCCTGGCAGAGAGCAGGCACACAAGTATTTAAATATTTTCATGTTTGAAGAAAAAATAACAAACGCCAAATCAAAAAGCTTCTCCCCAAACCTACAAGAATGGAAAAAAAATATGCAAGTAAACAAAAATTATTGGCAATCATTTCAAAATTTTTTTTGTTTAAATAACTCCTCTTCGTATAAAAAAAGATATTTAATAATGGCCATTATTAAAAACTATTCATTTTTATACTCCACACCATAATAGGTAAGAAGTATTTTCAGTGTTTTAGTGTTACTAGCTAAGATTCTGTGAACTTTAAAAATCTATCACCTACTAACTGCATGAACTAAAAAAAAGCAAACCTATATTTACATAAGAATATGGATTAACATAATTGACAGACAAAAACTTAAGTTTATGAATGTAGTTATTTATAAATAGTTGTCAAATCAATCAATGAACTGTTTATTTTTAATAGCATCTATGTGATTAAATAATCAGATCAGGACATTATCATCTATAGCCAGTTTTCACTATGAGAAACACCCTCAGGTGTGTGTGCCATTAAGAAAAAAAAAAGATGTATCAGCCGGGTGCAGTGGCTCAGGCCTGTAATCCCAGCACTTTGGGAGGCTGAGGCGGGTGGATCATGATGTCAAGAGTTTGAGAGCAGCCTGACCTACATGGTGAAATCCCATTACTACTAAAAACACAAAAAAATTAGCTGGGCATGGTGATGCATGCCTGTAATCCCAGCTACTCAGGAGGCTGAGGCAGGAGAATCGCTTGAACCCAGGAGGCAGAGGTTGCAGTGAGCCAAGATCGTGCCACTGCACTCCAGCCTGGGTGACAGAGTGAGATTTTGTCTCAAAAAAAAAAAAAAAAAAAAAAAAATTATATATATATAAATGGATCATGAGCTCAATATTTTAAAAATTAAACATTTTAATCATATATTGTAATCTTATATTCTAGAATGGAGACACAGAGCTTAAATAAGTTGAAGGAAAAGAATGAAATACATTGTTTGAGGGAAACAATTATACAGGTGGGTCCAGAAGAGACAGGCTGTAGAGAGCTAAATTCTCATGTGGAGAAAGTCCTTTTATACATCATATCCTTGTATCAATTATATCCTTTACTTAAAACCACAAAACTCTATGTCAGTAGCTAGTGTTAACTGTACATAAGATTATTCTATTAACAGAATATGCTACATTTAATTCACATTTATAATTTTTTTAAAGGAATGAATTAAAAACCCCTTTTGGTAAAAAACAACCAAAAAAAAAAAAAAAACTACTTGTTTGCTTTTTAGCAGTTAATTTTATTCTCTTCTTCCTTCTCTATTTGTGATTTAAATTTAAGTTAACCAAATGTTAGCCCTCTCCCATCTTTTCCCTCTGCCCACCACCTAATCCTTCAGTGCTTTCTCAAAATATAGATAGGAGAATTCATACAAAGAGAGTTATGAGGTCATCAAATGAGTTCTTCCCCATGATACTCAAGAAGGTACTTTCCCTCTAACTTGTCTTTTAAAAAGCAATTCCCACAGAAATAGAGTTTAGCTTTAAACCTGGTTTATTTAAAACACCTAAGCTGATTCTTTTCTCTTTGTAATAACCCATCAGTTTGATATCACGTTAACTAAAACATGTTTTATACTGAAGTTAAAAGCACTTAGAACAGATCCAAGTCATTTAATCAAAGGAAGAGATCTCAATGTCACAAGTAAAAATGGGGAAAAAAATTTAAAATACTTTTATTCCATAAGCATACACAAACTTTCAGAAACATTGTCTATCCACTGAGTGTGTGGCAGGAGAGGAATAAAAAAAGCTATAAACTGATGCAGGGAAAAGTGATTAGAAAGGACACAACAGCAGATGCAAGGTAAATTTTAAGATGAAAAGTAAAGAGGAAGTGGTCAGTGACTCAGAGAAGGCCTGGGCATGCAAGAGGGATGCCACTGAGAATAGGCCTGATCCACCATGGAGAACCACAGACACAGACCATCTCAGAGGCACTAGCTGAGCCCTGGGGATGAAAACTAGAGGAATGGTTAAAAGATTGACTATCTAGTCGTTTAAAGAAAAAGTCTGCCAAACCCTACACTAGATTATAGAATGCCTTCAAATTTCTGAGGAAACGTAACTTACAACATAGAATTTTATAGCCAGCCAAACTATGAACTGGACAAATATGTAAGGACTCAAAATTTAAGTGTCTGCATTCCTTCTAAAGAAGTCACTGATGTATGCACATTACCAACAAGGAAGAAAACCAAGAAAGAGGAAGACATGAGCTGAAGAAATAGTGAAACCAACAGAAGAGGTGAAGGAAAGTCCCAGAGCTAAAAAGCAGGCCTAGCCAGCATTCCATCCAGACCTATAAGACCAAAGAAAACTTGGGAGGGTGGGATAAGAACCACAAAACTGTCTAATGATTCTGTCTGTGGAAAATTAGAAAATCGTACTGAGATGCACAAAAAACTAACTAAAATTTTAGAAAATTAAAGAGGTAAGAATTAACTTCAGAAAAACAAAACATTATTCAACCAAGGAAATGTGACCCTAGTTTACTATGTGGTTTAGCAATAAACAATACTTATGAAGCCATAATTATATGACACAGATTATTTACTGAATCCCAAATATGATATAACTGCACTGAAAGGTTTGAGGGAAACAATTATGTAGGTCGGTCCAGGAGAGAGAGGCTGCAGAGAGCTAAATCCTCATGTGGAGAGAGAAGCCCTTGTATACATCACATCCTTGTTTCAATTATCTCCTTTACTTAACATCCACAAAACTCTATGTCAGTAGCTAGTAAGAATTTTTTTGGTTACATGCTGCCAAAGAATTACCATATTTTGATTATAAAAGAGAACTTTTAAAAGTCAAAGACACGTTATTTCTAAGTTATCATATTGGGAAAAAAGAGAAACCATGAAAATTGAAGAGAAATGTAAATTTAGAAAAAGTGTCTTTCTGAATTTGTACAACTTTATTTTTTACAAAATATTATAAAATCCTCTATGGTACAGAACAAACTATATTTACATTAGTTACACATGTGGTACTCTGAAACCAAAGTTATTATTATAATGGTGTTTTATTTATATACATATTTAATTATATTTTATAAAAGAATCCGTATTAGAGAAAAATAAGCAGAACACATTTATTGAGGTAATACATATTTTATCAACAGAAACATATAACACATCTTAATAAATGAATGTCTCATATATCTAGACTATCAAATACCAGTTATTTTTCAAGATCTAAACTAAAAGTCCCCAATCTCTTCCTCACCCTCTACCAATTTTTTACTGTGAGTTTTTTATTATGATTGTCATTCATTACAATCAGATTTTTTGGAAATAGTTTCCTAAATATGTATTTCACCTTCTAAAAAAGTTGCGAAATTTTATTTTATAAAATCTATCCATCTTTTTCCTTTCTTCTGAGTTTTAAAATACTTAAAAAATTATCCAATATTTTGTTTTGCAGGTCTTATTTTCAACTCTGAAATTCATTTTGATATATGGTGTAATGTAAAAAGCTAGCTTAATTTCGCCCCCAAAGTTTCTATTTCTAAAGACTAATTTTTCACACAAGCCCTCTTCTGTCATATTAAATTCTCATGTACAATGAGAAGGCTGTTTTTCTGGCTAGATTATTTTACTAATCTGCCTATTCTTGTGCCAGTATTACACACCTAATTACTGTTTGTATAATATGCTTCATATTACAGTTTAATTTTTGAAGCTAAGAATTCTGCTTTATTAGTCATACTTATCAACTTTTTTTTGATATTTTTGTATACTTTCAAGAAAAAAATCCCATTTGGGTTTTATCTGGATCTGTTTATTGATTTGTATTGCACTACAATCCTATTATTTTTGCATGCTTTCTTATTAGGATTTGGATTGTTACTGTATTAAAACTGTGAGGTAATCAAGACTGGTGTTTTTATAATATGTATTGCTCATCCAAGAACTTTATATGTTCTTTTAATCATTCAAAGCTTCCTTTATGTATCTTAATAAGTTTATTCACACACATGATTGACATAATTCCTATCTACTAAATATTAATTGTTATAAGAGTCAATAGAATCTTATAATCTAACAGGTTTACAGCATTATAAGAGCATGGTATCAGTCCTGTCTTAGACCCTTTTACGGAACTCTTATAGACTAGTTGTTCATCAGTTGAGTTTCTTTGATCATTCTAACAAGCTCATACATAATAACTCCTGTTTCCCAACTGTCATTTATCCACTGTCTTTTTGTACTGGCTATAACTTCTAAAATAATATTAAACATAGTGGTATAAAGCATCTTATTTCATGCTTGTGAAATTACTAGGGAGTATTTAATCCTTTAAGAAGTATCCTTTAATAAGGATACTTCTATATTTCACCTTATGAAAAATGTTGGCTATTTATCTAAAAGAAAAAGATAAGGAAAAAAAAAAAAAAACCACTGTCTTGCTAATAGTTTTAAGTGTCCTTTGAATCAGCAACAGTATTGAATTTTATCTGATGTCTTTTTGACATGTGAGAAAATCTTTTTCCAAGGTAGTCTACTGACATCATGTATTATACATACAAATTGAACTACAAAATCTTCATATAACTCAGAAGACTCTTTGGCTTGTGGTGGATTATTAATACACTGGTGAGTTCTTTTAATTAGAATTAAGAATTTCAGGAAGGGGCAATCTATATTTGTCAGTGAAAGAGGGAAGCTGATAGTTTTATTCACTGTGCTATCTCCGGTATATTTTGCTAAGCTGGGGCCACATTTCCACCACAGAATGAACGGACACCTTTCCCTATTTCTCTCTGTTTCACAAGAACTATTTGAACATTATCTTCCGAACTTCTGAAAGTATTCAGTGATAAATACATTCCAGTTAGAAGCTTTTGGTGGGGATGGAGTAGAATAATGCTGGGATAGTTCTCTAAATTTTTTATTCAGGTGTTGAGACATTCACATTTCATATTTGTAAATTTTTATCATTTGCTGCTCCAAAAATGCTATAAGCTAGAAAGATAGAATTCTGCCTAGAAAAGAAAAAAGTAGATGGATTGTGACTATCTAAGGAGCTCTTCTAAGAGCTTTATCAAATGAATTTTGCAATTTCTCTTCTGACTATTCGGACAGCATTTCTGCTTACCTTTCAGTTCTTCGCTGTATTCTAAATAGGTTAAGTTTGCCGCAGAAACGACTTCATGCAATTTGATAATTCAAATTATGTTTTGGAGTTACATCAGACTCCCTAGTAATTTTTATCAATAACTCTAAAACATAAAATGTAAAAACTAACAACTCACTTTATTTACTTCAGCAATTTCTCGCCTCTCTTCACTAGCAAAACGAGGTGGGCCAGCCCGATCATCATTCTTTGAGCCATCTTCTTCCACATATGGAATAAGTTGCTGGGAATGATTAACAAAAATTGAAAGTCAAAAATATAATTCAAGTTTTCTAATCACTGGTATAGAGAATATATCAGATTAAAGTCAATTTTTATAGTTTTATTTGTATAAAAATAAATTTCAATTCAGGTGATAGCCTGAAATAAGAGCTTTAATAGTTGACCATTTCAATGCATTCTACACAATACCCTTTCAGGTTCCTTTTGCAAAACAGCCTTTATAACATTGGTTGTCATGTATAACTAAACAATACTTCCAGCAGGAAGATGGGAGAAGTAACAAAAAATAAAATAAAGTAAAATAAAATGAAAATTTAAAAAAACCCTACTCATTCAATTAGCAAATATTTAATTATGAAACACTATAAAACTAATGCCAAACAAGATGTGATTCCTGCCCCTAAGAGATTTGTAGTCTATTGAGATAGATAAAACAGGCTTTCCTTCATCTGTAATAAAAAGAAAAGAACTTCACGGATCTGTATGATAAAAATGTCATTAACTTGCAAACTAAAACTTCAGAGTCTATGCAAACTTCTAGATGTCTTAAGTTTTTTCAGTTGTGAGAACTTTTTCTTTGTAGGAGAAACAAATTTATATAGCAATGAAACTTCTAGCAGAATCATAATTAAGTATGCACGGTTAGTGATGGAATTTACCTCATAAGTGGGACAGACTTCAGGAATCACCTAGCCTCTACTATTGTGCATTACCAATGCAGGAATAGGCCAAAGGTAAATGACTGGTAAAACTAGGATTCACTTGATAAAACTTCTTAAAATTCTTGGGACATATATAAACTCACCCATGTCTACATTCTCCTTTTCTTTGTTTTCTCTCTCTCAATGCAGAGCTGTCCTTCCTCCTGAAGACGATTAGTCTCCATCCCTGTGGCCTGACTGCCCTCCTGTCTTCATTATTTATACACCCTTCTCCCAACCTCTCCCTACAGCTTTCTTCCTTTATTATTCTAACATGTTCCTGTCTCTTCTATTTGGGGGGAAGCTCCTCTTCCCCTTGCAAACCTTCGATTTCATCTCTCCTTTCATCTACTGCTTTCCTCTCTTATTTTTTTCAAAGCTTCTTGAAAGACTGATATCCACTTGCTGGCTCCAGCTTCTTATTTCCTGCTTAATCTTCACCCGACTGCGATCAGACTTCGTGCTGCTACCATTTCACTGAAGCTCTACTCAAATATACCAACAATTTTCGTCTAGCAAAATCTACTGGACAGTTTTAATTCCTGATTTTCCTCGACTTCTCTGCAGCATCTGACAATGCAGGCCACATTTCTGATCTTTCTCCCACATCTCTGACCCCTTCTTTTTAGGCATTTTTGCAGTTTAATTTTTCTCTGGTCATCTTTTACCAGCTTCCTTTGGTTGCAGAGAAATAATTTGTCAACAGGAAAGGGTTACTTATAGAAATGTATATCTCATTAACTAAATAGGTGGGACCCAAGATGAAATATAGAGAGTACATTTTTTAAAATACAGTGATTCCACTGGGCCAAATATAAAATCTAAATTAAGAATAATAAAAATAATATTTTATCTGTAAAGTACTTCATGAAAACCACCTTAAAAGTATATACTATTAAAATTCCTACTAAAAATATCACTGACTTAATTAAAAGGAGACACTGACAGTAATAAAAATTGCCACAGAAAACTATTTCTTCCTAACAACAAAAATTACTATAAGCCTGTCAAAGTCTACATGAAATTATTAATGTAAAAATATAGTAGTATTTTATGCATATATATCACATTTTCATCTTCTGTGGCCCAAGGAAAACCAATAAAATTCAAAACCTGGAAATATTGCTAAAACAAGAGAGAGAGAAAAAAGAGTAACTGTCTTGACACTAATTCACACCTTATATTCATCCTCCCTCTATCACAAAAAATTACCTCGACTGGAATGGGATCCATCCCACCACAGTTTTCATTGCATTTGTCATATACCAATCTCAGCTTCCTGAAGAGAACTGAAAGTTGGCGAAGATTATCCTGTAGCTTTGTTAACCGGTCTTGATATGTTCCAGTGTGGTAAGTGACACCATTTGGCAGCTTATCAGGAAAAATAAAGAATAAAAATATAAAGTAATGAAAAAAAATCAAGATTTTCTATAAGTAAAGCCAACAAACAGAAACAACTTTTAGGCAATGCCTAGATGTAAGCTGTCCCTCACAACCGATCAAGTTCAATTTTAAGAATGTAAGAGTAATGCATGCCCATTTATTAACAACTTGGCATACTCTTTCACTGCTATAAAACAGACCTAGAAAAACTTTGTGATAAACCCTGACTTGAAATACTTTTTCCCCTTTAATTTTTGAAGTGTAACTTTAAAAAGAATGTACAATTTTAATGTTACTATTATATAAATGCAGCATGCTGCTGACCTCAACCAAGAAGTTAAAAACAATGTACAGTTAAAAACACACACAAAAAAGTGAATCTTAAGATATTCTAGTGGAAGAAAATGAAGAACATATGGCAGGTGTTGCAAAAATATTCTCAAAATACCTTAACTCTGATAAGATAATTAAGATGCTTAAAAGCACACATTAAAATATAAACCTGTCATTTAAAATTTTACTTTAAAAAATCAATAGCAGGAGCTATGGGTGCCACCTATACTTGAACACCATTAATAAATTATTACAAGTAACTGCTATGATCATAACTCTGTCTTAGATATTATTTTTAATTCAGGAATTTTATCAAGAGAAGAAAAGTATATATTGAAATAACAAAAAAAGACGTAAACAAAAATCGACTACTATTTATTTAGAATTTATAACTAAATATGTACTTGGGCATTGCTGAAACTCATGAACAAAATCTTTCTCTGTACAGCCATAGAATATTTTATTCCCACAATTTGATCTGTGGCATCACCCTAATACTTGAATCAATAATATTTATAGAGTACCACATTTTCTAGTATTCAGGCATTTTAATTGTAGGAATTCACATGTATACCTATTTGCGGATTTGAATCAGGTGATTTAAAAACAAAGGAACTATCCACTATCTAATAGCTAGGCAATCAGTCCAGTCTTTCTAAGCCTCAGTTTGCATTTTTTAAACACATGAGGTAGGAATGCCAAAAAAAAAAAAAAAAAAAAAAAGCATGATACAATGTTTGGAGTGAAAAACAAACAGGACATATAATGATTAAAACCAGAAACATGAAAAAAGATTGGAAAGCCCTATATGTAGTTGATAAAAGATGTGTAAAATAAATAGGCTTCAATAATTTATTTTCTTCTTTTCTCATACTTCTAAATTTCCTGTAATGTTATGGTTTATGAGTTAAGGAGATGGATCTCCTCAAATTATTTGAGGTGTGATATTATTAGGATTTTCAGAAATTCTCAAGCATTAAAACACTCTACAATGTCTCAAAGAAATGTGATAAAATATCAAAGGCTGAACTAGTCAAAACATTTTAAAGGAGAAAGGCATTAAGGGTTCATTTCTCAGTACAATGTAAGCTTTCTCCTCATGAACTCTCAGTTTATGAAATTCCACAGACACTAACTAGAAATTCAGAGAAAAGTTTAAGTGGATCCTTCCTTTGTTGTTTAGGTGACAAAAAGGAGCGTGATGATTATGTCTTGCCTAGAACAGCACTCTGTATCTTTATTATGGCATAATGAGGTTTAATACTTTGCCCATATTTTCTACTTAGTAAAGACTGGAACTTAAGTTTGTATTACCATATTTAGTATAGTACACACACACAGAAGGCTTTAAAATACAGTGTGAATTATTTTACTTTACTGAGTTATTTTCCCATAAATCTATACTTAAAATTTATTAAGATGTATTCTGTAAAAGAACTCTTAATAAATACTGTCATAAAGAAAACAAAAATCCTTTTGAAGTGCAAAGAATCATGCTTCCCAAATTTACTGACTTAGAAAGATATTAGATGTTAAATCTAATATCCGAACTTACCAACTTAATTTACTAAATCATTAAAAAGAAATACCACACACCTTTCATGGGTCGGCACTGTTTTAGAAGCTGGGATACAGCAGTAAACATGAGAGAGACAAGGTTTCCATAGCACAGAGTATACGCGGTAAAAATGTCTAAGATCCCTTGGTATATACCGTGGTGTAGCTGTTCAGCTGAAAAGCTCACCAATAACCACCTCACTCATGAGTGTGGATGAAAACCCATAAATACATGATCCATATCCAGAGACACTAAGAAGGCATTCAACTAAATTCAACATCCATTTTAAAAATCAATATAAAACTCAATAAAAAATCCTCAATGTGTGATAACATACATTTATTTCAGTTAAAAAGTCAGCACCATGATTAACGTGGAATCATTAGAAGCATTCCAACTAAGGTCAGAAACAGAAAAGGATGTCTACTAAGACCCTAATTCTATAAGTGAACACTGTTCTGGAAGCACTAGCCAATGCAATTAGAGAAGAAAGAGAAAAAAAAATGTTGGAACATTAAAAAGAAAGCATCATAATCTATCTACAAATAATATGATAAAGTGCTACTAAAAATAAAAGAATTCCATAAGGAAGTAGGTCCAAAGAGAAAGCAATAGCTCTGCTTTCATCTCTAACACAAACAAAAACATGGGAAAAGAAGACCCCATTTACAATGGCAACAGAAAAGATAAAATATCTAGAAGAAAACTTTTAAAATCTCAAGATAAAAATGAAAACTTAAGATACCTTATAGGAAAACAGAAAAAGAATACTCCATGTTTTTGGTTAGTAAGAGTCAACATCATAGCGATGTCAAGTCTTTCTAGGCTGAATGATCCTAATAAAAATGCTAACAGGCTTTTTCTTAGAATAAGCTGATTCTAAAATACATGTGGAAAAATAAGCAAGAATAGCCAGGGAAATTCTGAAAAAATAAGTGTAAACACATTATACATCCTGACAAATTATAAGAATGTTTTGCATTAATACATAAAAGATAGGCAGCTACGTGGAATAGAATAGAACATCCAGAAACAAATTCACTTATATAAAAGCTACCTGAAATCAATGGAAGAAGCAAGTGAATTATTCAGTGAACACTGAAAAAGTTAGGGCTAGGCCCAGACCTCATATTTTATAGAATAAATTCCATAAGAATCACAGTTTTAAATGTAAAGACTGAAATTTAAAAAATTATAGAATTCTAATTTGAGTGGGGAAGACCTTTCTAACTAGGCATAAAGCCTAGAAGTCCTAAAAGACTAATACATGCAACTTCTTAAAAAAAAAATGCATGGCAAAACTACCATTAGCAGAGCCAAAAGGTAAAAGACTGGGAAAAAAAATAACTGCAAGTTGTATCACACAGAACAGGTTTCTCTAGTATGTAAATAGCTAAATCCTACAATTACGATAGGTAAAAAAGACAAACAAATGGGTAAACAATAAGTGAACAAGCATTTAACAGGAAAAAAATATAAATGATTCAAATATTTTAAGGGATGTTCAAACTCAGTCAAACTAGGAGAAATGTAAAGTAGAATTTTCACCTATCAAGTGATCAAAGATCAAAAAAAGATATAACTCACTGTGCTGGTCTTAGGCCATAGCATAAATTAGTACAATCTCTGTGGAGGACAATTCATTGAAATGTATCTAATTACAAAAGCACATAGCTATTTCTAAAAACGTATCCTACAGGTATACGTGCAAATTTGTGTAGGAGGTTATTTGCTGCAGCCTAACAGGGAAAAATGAAAAACAGCCAAATTCCCTCACTAGAGAACTGGTTTAATAAATTACTGTATTTCCACACAGTGTGAACTATACACTATAAAAAGGAAAAGGGAGTATTTTCTATACAGATATGAATAAATTCCAGAATATATCAACTGAAAAAAGCAAGGTACAAAATGATTATGTATAATATGCTATTATCTGTGCAAAAAAGGGGAAAATGAAACAATATACATAAACATTTGCTTAATATGCAGAGAATATCTGGAAAGATACACAAAAATTGGAAGAATCACTCACAGTCACTGCCTGTGGGGAGGAGTTAGGTACACAGTGTAAGAGATAGGAATGGGAGGGAAAATGTTCACTGCACTGTCCTTTTCTATTCCTGAGTTTTGAATGTACTATGTATTTAAAAAATTAAAGATTCAAAGAATAATAAACAAAACAAAAGCAATGGTATCTTCCACAAGGACTCTTAATCTGAGATTTCAGGATACTTGGGCAGTATCCCTAAATCTTCCTTTTAACCCCTGAAATTTTCAAAATGCATGTGTATGTGTATTTTTCTCTGAAGAGAGCTCACAGTTTTCATCAGACTCTCAAGTGGCTAACGGACATCTAGTGTATATCAGGAACCACTTCTTTAAAACAAACGCTTAGAAAAATTCTTAGCGGTCTGTATTCACAGCAGTTTACTCTCATAGATCAATAATACAGAGGATTATTTAAAAATGTGAATGCTAAAAATGTATTAACAAATCACTAGGTTATATGTAGTTAAGAATATCCTGTTTCTATCACCTCTTCTAGTTTTTGGAAATGAAGGAGCCCATTGTTATCTTTTCAGCCATAATTGATAGGCCCCAAAGGGTCTTAGATGAATAACCACAGATTTCATAAAATGAAAAACATACATATAATTATCATAGTTCCTCAAAAGCTGGCTTTGGGCCCTAGATCCTACAGCCGCCAAAATGTTGAAACTTAAGAAGAAACGATTGCTATTTATGAACTCCTTTTTTTGAGACAGAGTCTCGCTCTGCCGCCCAGGCCTCACTGCAACCTCCGCCTCCCGGGTTCAAGCGATTCTCCTGCCCCAGCCTCCTGAGCAGCTGGAATTACAGGCGCGTGCCTCCACGCCCAGCTAATTTTTGTATTTTTAGTAGAGATGGGATTTCACCTTGTTGGCTAGGCTGGTCTCGAATTCCTGACCTCGTGATCCGCCCACTTTGGCCTCTCAAAGTGCTAGGTACATGCGTGAGCCACTGCGCCCAGCCTATGAACTCCTTTTTAAGAAGGGAGTCATGGTGGCCAAGAAGGATTCCACATGCCTAAGCACCCGGAGCTGGCAGACAAGAATGTGTCCAACCTTCATGTCATGAAGGCCCTGCAGTCTCTCAAGTCCTGAGGCTACGTGAAGGAACAGTTTGCCTGGAGACATTTCTACTGGTACCTTACCAATGAGGGAATCCGGTATCTCCGTGATTACCTTCATCCTGCCACCCTGTGCCGTAGCCATCCAGAGACTGGCAGGCCTCGGCCTAAAGGTCTGGAGGGTGAGCAACCTGCAAACTCACAAGAGGGGACGCCGACAGACATACCTACAGACGGAGTGCCCATGTCCCCTCGTGCCGGCAAGAAAGCCGAGGCTGGGGCTGGGTCAGGAACCGAATTCCAGTTTAGAGGCGGATTTGGTCGTGGACGTGGTCAGCCACCTCAGTAAAATTGGAGAGGATTATTTTGCATGGAATAAACTTACAGACAAAAAAACTGAAAAAAAAAAAAAGGTTGGCTTTGAATGCAGGTCCACATGTAATCTAGTTATTGATAAAACACTTGTTTTTTGAAAAAGCTTAGTTCTTTCTGTGTAAACATGAACCTGTATTATATCTTTTAATAATGCACATTGACAGCAAGTTAGTATTAAAAAGAGGTTACTAGGAAGAGCTGTTACTCATGTGTGATGTTGGGTAATTTATTTTTTCCTCTCGTTAAGCCTCAGTTTCCTTCACTGTAAAATAGGGATAAAAATACTCCTTAAAACTGCTCCTATAACAGTGTACCTGACCAAGGAAAGTACTTCATAAGTGTTAGGTATTATTCAGTGCTTTGCATATAACAGAACAAAAATTGTTTAAAATATGCTAAATTCTGAGACATTATTTAATCCGCACCTTATTCATTCTAGATATGAATCTATTCATTTTTTTAAATTATTGCCAAAGAATGTCATAATTTCTCCTGGATTTCCTTTGTACTATATTTCACATGGTCTTAAAATTTCCACAAAACTGAATTACTCTTATAATCAGGAGGAAAAAAAAAATCTTGACCAGTTAAAAGAAAAAAAAAGCAATAAAACACTTTTTTGGACAACCACAGAAATAAGAGCTGTAAGATTTTGAAAACTTGGTTTCAAATTTACCCTACCACTGACTCGGTTTGGGCAAGTCACTTTATTTCTCTGAAGTACTGAATCTTCAACTTAAAACAAGAATAATATCTACTACATGTAGTGGGTAACATAAACAAGCATTAAAAATGGGTCAGCAAAATGCTGCTGGAACAATTGGATATCCAAATGCAAAACAATGAACTTGGATCCGTATCTGCCACTATGTATATATATTTAAAAACTCACAAAGCTAAATATAGGTTGTAGACATAAATATAAAACCTGAAACTACAAAACTTCTCGAAGAAAACAGAAACCCTTTGTCACCTTGGGTTAGGCAAACATTTCTTAGGTATGACACCAAAAGCAAAATCTATAAAAGAATATATCAGTAAGCTGGATTCCATCAAAATTAAAAATGTCTGTTCTTCCAAAGATAATATTCAGAGAATAAAAAGGCAGGATAGACTGGGAGAAGTATTTGGAAAGCATCAAAACGTAACAGGTGTGGATGAGGAGAAAGGAGAACCGTTAAACAGCAATGTTTACATTCCCACTAGCAATAATAGGGAGGTAAAATGACTCAGGCCACTTTGGAGAAGTTTCTTGAAGTATTAAACAGACATGTATTGCATGATCCAGCAATTCCACTCCTGAATCTGTCCAAGAGAAATGACATACATGTTCACACAAAAATTTGTCAGCAAAAGTTCATAGCATTATTTATAACAGTCAAAAAGTGGAAACAACCCAAATGTCCATCAACAGAAGAAAAGGTACGCAAATGGTGATATATTGATACAATGGAACATTACTCAGCAATAAAAAGGAAATTATTGATGCATGCTTAGTGAAGGATCTCAGACAAAAAAAGCCCACATACTGTAGACTCCATTTACACAAAACTCTAGCAAATGCAAATTAATTTATGATTACAGAAAGCAGATCAATGGTTGCTTAGCGATGGAAGGTAGGAAGCAAAGATGTCAGAGGAGTATGAAGAAACTTTCTGGGGTGATGTGTATGTTCACTATTTTGATTGTGGTGATAATTTCACAAGTATACACAGTACAGTACACATACATGTCAAAACTTTAGGTGAGTGTAGTTTACTGTATATTAACTATGCCAAAAAAAAGAGGACTGTGTTTTAAAAATATAATGTAAATTCTTCAACTCCTTGGACCTCCCTAGAAGAAATGCTGGAAAAAACATTTAAAGCAACCTAAAGAGGGAAGTGGAGTGCGACCCCATCTTTACCTTGAAAGGTGCAAGAGTTTACATGGTAACTAAAGAGCTCGATTGAATCTAAAAAAAAATTGGCTTCAATTATGCAGAAATCTGGTCTGGAAAAACATCACCTCTACAGCTCCGACTTTTGGGGACACTCTTGAGTGTGAATGGGGGTGACCCTACACCTAAGGTTTGCCCAGGGCAGCCCAGTTGACATCCACCGGCCCCAGGTAACGAGGAAACCAGCGCCCCTTTCCCTCCCAGCTGCATCTCGCTGGCCCTGCGCGCCCGCCTTCCTACCTGCATGTTCCTCAGGAGCTGGAAGATCTCCATGGTGCGGTACACTATGTCCTGCACCGTCTCCTGCCCGATGCGGCACAGCGACGCCGTGTTGACCTCCCGGGCAGCCTGCTGGGCCTGGGGCCCGGCGAAGGGCCCGGGCGCCATCCCCGACGCTGCCAACGGAGGGGTGGACATGGCGCGGCTGCAGCTTCAGGCCCGTCAGGGGTCCACCCGGAATTAGGAGGCTGTGGGGCCTCAGTGTTGGAACCAGCAACCAGCCTGAGAGACCCCCCGCGGCCCGATTTCAAAACAGCGGCCGCGACTTCCGCCCACCGTGACGCAACACGTCATAAAACGTCATGGACACCGCCCACTCGGCGAACTGTCTCCGAGCGGAGCCAGGCGGGATTGGATTGGACGCTGGGCGGGAAAGGAAGGACGGGTTAAGTAGCCAATCACCAATTGCGATCCAGCCAGAGGGGAGATGCTCTTGGGCAGCAGAGGGTGAGTTTCCAGAGTTCGTTTCCCAGTCTTGGCCCAGCGTTAGAGTCTTCTGTGTTTAATTCCTTGCGGAGCATTTTCTCTTAACAAGCCTGAGGTTTGTAGTATTAGAGCTAAGAGACAGGTTAAAGTACTTGTTCAGTCGCATGCAGGTGTAACTGGCAACCTGCGATTCGAATTTAGAAAGCAAGATTTCTAAGCTTGTGCGCTTCTCTGTGACGTGTACGGACTCCCAGATTGCTCTTGGTCCCTGCTCAGATGTTTTACTCTCTGAGTTTTCCCAATCTCTCTAAGCAAAAAAAATGAGCAACGCACACTTCTTTCTGACTCTGGCACTTTTTTTGAGACGGAGTCTCGGTCTGTCGCCCAGGCTGTAGTGCAGTGGCGAGATCCCGGCTCACTGCAAGCTCCGCCTCCCGGGTTCACGCCATTCTCCTGCCTCAGCCTCCTGAGTAGCTGGGACTACAGGCGCCCGCCACCACGCTCGGCTAATTTTTTGTATTTTCGGTAGAGACGGGGTTTCACCGTGTTAGCCAGGATGGTCTCTATCTCCTGACCTCGTGATCCGCCCGCCTCGGCCTCCCAAAGTGCTGGGCTTACAGGCGTGAGCCACCGCACCTGGCCTACTGTCTGATATTTTATACAGCTTTTGGTTGGCTTACTTTCAGACTTTATCTCACCCTATCTACACACACACTGCAAACTCCATGAAAACAGACGATTTTATTCACTTACTGAATTCCCAACACCTAGTGATTGGCACAAGTATCAATAAATACTTATTGAGTGATTGTTGAGTGACATGATAAATGCAAGAAAAATTAAAATAAAATGTCTCTCACCTGTTACTGTTCATCTCCAAAGTGGGGAGAAGTCAAGAATGTAAAATTGGTGATAGGCACAAATGTTGCATTGTTTAGAAGTATCTGAATGCTCCATTATACGGACTTTCCAGGAAATGGTAACTAAATATGTCATAGGAACCGTGTTAGAATTAAACATAGTAATTCGCAGGTCTTCAGTGAGTAATCACCATTTGACAAAAATTGGCTGAGCACCTACTATGTGCTGGGGGCTAGGAATGAAGATAGAGTACTGAACAAATCAGGCAAAAGCCCTGCAGCATGTTTGTCATGGAGACAAACAGAACACTATTGTGATGAGTGTCTTGAAACAAAAGTTCCTGATATCAGGGTGCTAACAATTTAGGAGACTGAGAATGACCTGAAGGGAGTAGTGTGGAACCTGAAGGTAGATAGGGAAGGGAGTAACGAATGATAGAGTCTTTTCTATGAGGATGAGGAAGGCCAGTGCCAACACCTGAAGTGAAGAGGCCTCCTAATGCTTTCCAGGATCTGGAAGAAGTTCAGTGTGAGGACAAGTGTTAGGAAATAAGGCTGAAGGCAGAGGCAACTTTGAAGGATCTTCTAACCCATGTCAAGCAGTTGAGAATTTATAGAGTGAAATAGCAAGCCATTGAAGAGTTTCAAGGTGAGAGGAATAATTTGAAATCCTCATTTTAGAAGACTTATTCTGGTTGCTAAATGGGGAATAGATGGTGGGTTTCTATTGTCTTCTTTCCCAAAGGGGAATGATGATGATGATCATGACCTGGGTAGAGAAAGGAGACAGAGGGTAGCTTTGAATAAATATTTAGTAAGTAGAATCTAGAGAACTTCATTGTGACTGGATTAGGAGCATGAAGGAGAGGAAAGAATTAAGGATGGCACATATTTCTGCTTTCATGTGAAGGTTCAGGTGAAGTTTATGTCATTTACCAAGACAGGATACACTGAAGTTTCAGAGAAATTATGCCTTATGTTAATGTCCTATTGCACATGTAACAAATTACCACAAACTGTGTGGCTTAAAACAACACACCTTCGGGAGGCTGAGGCAGGAGAATGGCGTAAACCCGGGAGGCAGAGCTTGCAGTGAGCTGAGATCCAGCCACTGCACTCCAGCCTGGGCGACAGAGCCAGACTCTGTCTCAAAAAAAAAAAAAAAAAAAACACCTTTTATTATTTTACAGCTTTTTAGCTGAGAAGTCTGAAATGGTTATCGCTGAACTAAGCTCAAGGTGTTGGCAGGGCTGTGTTCCTTTCCGGAGGCTCTCAGAAGGAATCTGTTTCCTTGTCTTTTCCAGTTGTTAGAAGGGTGTCCCAATTCCTTCGCTCATGACCACTTCCACCAACTTCAGAAACCAGCTTCATCCTTTTCAAAGCCAGAATTGGCTAGTTAAGTATGCCGTATCACTGGTTCTGAGTCCTCTGCCTCTCTCTTTTTCATTTAAGTATCCTTTAGATTACATCGGGTCCAACTAGATAATCCAGGATATCTCTTTATTTTAAGGTCAGCTGTTTTGCAACTTCAGTTCCATCTGCTACCCCTTAATCCCCCCTTGCCATGTAACATGACATACAGATTCTGGGAATTAGGATGTGGACGTCTTTGGGGAGCAACTAAAATCTGCCTACCACATGCCTCCAATCCAAACTGTCCCTAAATTCAGACTCACATACCTGAAAACCTGACATCTTGACTTGGATGGCTATTTGGCATCTAAAACTTATGTCTAAAAAACCTGACTCTTGATCCCTCCCAACCTTCTTCTACTACACTTTTTTCCATGTCATTGTCTGGCACCACCATGCATTTAGTTGCCCATCCTGGCTTCTCTCTTTCCCACCCTACTTCCAAGTCATCAGAAAATAGAATGAACTCTGACTTTCAAATATATCCTATGTGTGACCAATTACTTCACCTCTTTCACCTTAGTCCAAGCTGTCTTCTCTTATTTGGAATGTTGGATAACAATGAAGAGTCTCCTAATTGGACTCCTTCCTGCTACACTTGCCCCATCCAGTCCACTCTCATTATAGCACCCACAGGCAAACTTACAAGCTAAGTCAGGTTGTGATTCTCCCCTGCTGACCAGTCCTCTCATCGTGCTTAGAATAAAATCCAAAGCTGCATGACCTGCACATCTCCACATGTGCTGGCCTAGGCTGTTCCTCCTCTCTCAGCTCCGACAGTTCTCCCCTCACTCCAGATACATTCACCTCCTTACTATTCCTTGTACACTCCAAGTTCGTCTCACTCCAGACTCATTTCTTTTGGTTGGGAAACTCTTCTCTCAGCTATCTCTTCAGGTCTTTGTTTTCAGTGGCCTTTTCTGGCCACTCTACTTAAAACAGCCTGCATTAGTCTTCTGTTGCTGCTGGAAAAAAAAGATCAGAATTTAGTAACTTAAAGCAGCAGAAATTTATGTCCCCATTTTCTTACTGATTGTAAACTGACAGCCATTCCTAGCTTTCATGAGACGCCACATTCCTTGGCTTGTGGCCTCTTCCTCCATCTTCAAAGCCAGCTATGGCAGTCAATTCCCTCTCATGCTTTACATTTCTCCTGCATCTTCTTCCATTGTCATTGTCCCATACCTCTAACTTTTCACTTTTGAGGGTCTATGTGATGATACTGGGTTCATCTACATTATTCTAGAAAATGTCCCCACCTCAAGACCCTTAACCTTAACCACATCTGTAAAATTCCCTGTTCCATGTAATGCAACATAGTCATAGCTTCTAGGGATTAGAGGGTTGGTATCTTTTGTGGGGCCATTATTCCACCTACTGTACAGCCCTCTCCATCTCTCTATCCATTTAGCCTGCTTCATTTTTTGTAGTGTTTCTCACAAACTGATGTTGTTTCTTTCACTGTTTGTGCCTTCAGCTAAACAGTAAATTTCATGAAATTAGAGATTGTCTCTTTCAGTTGCTTCAGTAGATTCAGCACCTACAGCAGTGCCTGGCACATAATAAGTGCTCAATAAATAGTTGATGAAAGAACCAGGAGTTTACTCAGTGGCATGATCATCAGTGGATGTATCCAGTAAGCGACTGAGTATGTGCTGGGACCTGGTAGGGTTTTCCTTTTACATGGTTGGAGAAAGGTGGGTGGGTGGAGTAGTAAGCTCAAAATCTGTGGGAGTCAGACAGTCCTGGACTAAAATCCAAATCTGGCATTGCTCAACAGTGGACAGATCACACCAACCTCCATAATAACAATGGTATTTAGCTTTGGGATTGTTGATAGGATTAAGTGAGATGCTCTATATAACACACTTATAGTTCCTAGTGTATAGTAAGCATTCAATAAATGTGCATTATACTTCCTTCCACCATGGATAACAGTGAGGAAAATGGGTAAAGTGAGAAGTGAGGAAGAAGCTGCTCCAGGACAGAGCCAATGGGAACACTAAGGAACAGAAAGAAGAAGAGGAGGCAACACTATTAACAACAAAAATTGGGAAGAAATAGAAAGGTCAGAGGAAAGTCAGGAGACTATCCTGCCATGGAAGTCACAGGAAGAATAGATTGCTTCAGCAAGGAGCTTGTGCTGAACAGTGTCAGATACCGCTGAGAGGTTAAGCAAAATAATCCACACACAGGAAGTATTATCTTAAATCACAGAAGATTTTAGCACAAAATTATTACCCATAGTCCCATAGTTAGGAAGGGAATGAAACAGAGACGTAATTTCTATACAATATCTCCTCTGCCTTTTTTTTTTTTTTTTTTTTTTTTTTTTGAGACAGAGTCTTGCTCTGTTGCTCAGGTTAGAGTACAGTGGTGCAATCTCGGCTCACTGCAACCTCCGCCTTCCAGGTTCAAGCGAGTCTCCTGCCTCAGCCTCTCGAGTAGCTAGGATTACAGGCACGTGCCACCACGCCTGGCTAATTTTTGTGTTTTTAGTAGAGATGGGGTTTCACCCTATTGGTCAGTCTGGTTTTGAACTCTTGCACTCATAATCCACCCACCTAGGCCTCCCAAAGTGCTGGGATTACAGGCGTGAGCCACCATGTTCGGCCTTTTTTTTTTTTTTTTAAGCAAGAGGATATGTGATTTTTAGCAGGGCACTCAGGGTGGAAGCTGTATGTCCCAGCCTTCCTTGAGCCTTGACAGGGGCATTTCACTAAGTTCTGGCCCATCACCTGTAAGTATGCATGACATAGGAGACTACTGGCCGTTGTCCTTAGAAGAATGGGGCCTCCAGTTCCTTCTTCCTACTAGCTGGGATGCAGAAATCGTGACTACAGCTTAGCTAAGTGCTTATTTGGGGGTTTTCTGTCACATACAGCTGAATGTAATACGAATTTGCTACTGCTGAAGTGCCAAATTTGAAATTTGCCCTAAGCCCCATGTGGTTTTATCTGATACCAAAGTAGTTTCTTCTAACACAGTGATTCACTGCCTCTGCTTTTCGGTTAAATTACCCTCTAAAAGACAAACTGGAATCCTTCTTGACCTGACCCATTACCTGCAGCAGTGCCCCTGGCTCTTGTGTAATTGCAGGATTGGAGCTAGCTTTGTGTATGTTGTTATGGAAAGTGTTGGGCTTTGCAGTTTCTAGCGCCTGAGAGATGGAAACAATTCTGGGATGGTTTTGTGGAGTCAGGACACCAGTCGTTGAATCAAAAGGCTACATACAGGCTACAGTATTTAGTCTGAACCTAACACTCAATATTTGAGAATACACTAAGGGGAAAG
The DNA here is from genome assembly GCF_009764315.1 of Trachypithecus francoisi. Classification (NCBI taxonomy): domain Eukaryota; kingdom Metazoa; phylum Chordata; class Mammalia; order Primates; family Cercopithecidae; genus Trachypithecus; species Trachypithecus francoisi. The sequence continues at coordinate 72,236,322 of NW_022681472.1, read as the reverse complement.
CAGCACGTTTTGGGGGTAGGAAAGGGACAAATGTAGACTCAAGAAAGATTTGAGGGGCCACAATGGAAGGAAGACTCCCCACAAGTCAGCACAGTGGGTTCTAGACTTGCTTTGTCATTAAATAGTTTGGTAGTTCTGGACTGACTTATAACCCAGATTTTTCACTCTTGTACTTTCCATAATATTACACATGCCATGGAAAAGCTTCAAAATAATCTAGGTCCATTTGGAAATATCGCTGCATAGGACCTACCAAAGGAAAGGGACCTGACTGAGCCATCACTGCCGCGACCTTGGACTTCCAGTAGTAATGCTGAAATGCACCAGTTGATATGCAATTTATTCATGACTAATAGCTTATGTTTTTCAATTCACCCACTCATGAACCAGAATATTCCCTCTGGACAGAGAATTATTGAATTCAAACAAACACTTATTGGGCACCTGTAATCGGTCAAACTAACAAGCATTTAGGTTGATTTAAACTATTGCCTAGACCTAATTAGCATTCCAATTTAACAAACTGTGCTAACTGGTCCCTGAAGATTCATTAGTAAAGGTTTCCTATGCTTCCCAATGCTCACTTAGAATCTCATACTTAAGAAGTACATGAATTAAATCACAACTTCACTTTCAAGATTGATCCTCCTCTAGGTTTAGAGAATTTGCATGACTTGGTCAACTGTTTTAGACAGTTTAATTGCCTAATATCTCCTTTTTATACATGTCATAGTTATTGCTAACCCAAGATCAATATTTAGAAACACTTAGCCAGGATCAAGAGATATTTGGAAACATCATTAATGAAGGCACAAGGCTGTTATTAAATAAACATGGTTTGGGATAAAAGGAGTCAAGTTATGTATGAAGTTGCCAGTTGTTTGTAGTTGATTGTCTTACAACCACATGTGCTACCACATAATGGGTGCTTCTTTGTTTGCTAGAAGTAAATATTCTCCCTCTTTTAAAGTTTTATAGTCATCAAACTGTTAAAAATTGTTAAGATCTTTGTGATTGTTGATATTTCAAGGTGAGTAGTAAGTGAGAGAATAAAGCAAATAATTCACCTGCCAGAATTTCCAGTACTCTTTTCTTCTATAACTTCTCTTGAACTTCTCTGTTTTCATATTTTTTCTTAGGGTACTACATGTAAATATCTTTTGAATTAGTATTAACGGCCTAAAGAGTAGTCTTCAGATTTTGTACTGTATTAGAATGACTGAATTCATGTTCAACAGTACCTATACTGCCCACACTTTCCCTGCCTCAAACCAGAAAAAAATCTGCTTCATTTTCTAATGGGTGACATTTGAAAAAGCAGAGTAGGCTGTTTGTTTTTAAAAAGTGTAAAGTTCTCTTGCTTCAGAAAGAATTGTTTTACAACCAATTTTGTTGAGTTAGGGTAATGATGTTAAGTGAAAAACACCTATATGATAAAATATTTTATACATTCTGAGTGATAAAAAAATAAAGATATGAGAAGTCAAGATATTTCTCTTCTGGGGACCCTATATAAAGGCTGAATTCTGAGCAGACTTTTGAATGAGGAGAAACAGAATGGTGAGGAAGAGGAGGGACCTTCTTGTGGATTGGCAGGGGATGAAACAGGCAAATCAGGGGTGAGGAATAACAGGCCTTCAGGATACAGAAATGTTGCAGGAAAGGACTTGCCACTTGCCAGGTTTTCAGAAAACAGCAGTTGTGTGACAAATAGCTCCTGTATTTCTTTTACTCTTTGTCAAGATCAAAGAGGTGATTGTGTGGTGAGTTGGGATCTGGGTGCCCCCACCTTTTCTCTCTCTTCCTAAGACTGGCCCTCTGAACAGAATAGTGCCTTCTCCTCCACTCCTTGGGCTCTGTCCCTACCCTGCCAGGGATTGGCAGTCAGTTCAAAGGGAAGTCAATGCTAAGCCATATTCTGTAATCTAGCTTTATCAATAATTAGCCTGCTATTTTACCTTCATCTCTCTCTGTACCCATTTCTCATCACATTTGATCTGAGAGGGTAAGAGAAAATATTATGACCTTTAAATCTCAATGTATGGTTTAGTAGAAAAAGAAATAGAAAACTAAGACAAATTCACTTGTCTTCCTGAAGTTCCACTTTCATCATATCAGTCTCTGCGTATTTCCTTTGTAAGATTTCAATGGTCTCCATAAAAAGGCTCAGTTCTCTGATTTTCAAAGCCTTCTATTGCTTACTTCCACTCTACTAGAGAAACCTTTTTTTTTTTTTTCCTGGTTGTATTAAGGAGGTTGACAAATACCATTGACAATGGCATTTGCCATCTTCATTTCCACCATAGGTTCTTCTTCCTTAGCCGTTTCTGTGCCATATGACTCCTGGTCACAGCTAATTGGATTAGGATGACCATGTGACCCAAGGGCAACCAATTTCTAGGCTGGCCAGTGATGTGTAACCTGCTCCGGTACAAAAAAGTTTACCCAAGCAGGACTGAAGGTAATAACCTGGACCAATCAGATTGTCTTTCTCAGGACTGAGTAGGGAAATAGAGAGTGACTTGGACAAAGGGAAAGGTGCCAGAGGAGAAGTGAACCCAAAGAGAAGCAGGGCCTGAGAGAGAGGCTAGTGGTATTAGGCGAGAAGACTTGAGTGAAGTTGTTCTTTGGTAGCAGCCTAGTGTACCCTCTATTTAGTTGACTTTATTTGACCTTAGAGGGCATGCTTTCTTCACCAGCTGGTTACAATGTTGTACTTAAAATCCGGAATCCTGAACATCCCCATGGCTGCCTTGTGTTTTCTGTGCATGTCCTCTTTCCTCAGCTCTTGCATCTTTTCCACCCGTGCACTGTTCCTTCACAGCATTAGTAATCTTTTGCAATTGTATTTTTATTTGCATATCTATTTATTCAATAACTGCTTCTCCTAGTAGGCTGGGAGCAACATGTAGGGGCAAGGACTAGTGCATTTTTGTTCACCGCTGTGTTCTTAGCTCAGTGCCTTGGCATGGTAGATTCTTAATATTCATTGAATGAATGAATGATAGTGAATTTGTCTCCACTTCTGCTGATTTCCCTCTACCTTTCTCAAGTCCAGACTCAAGACCCTTTGCTTATTTCTCTGTATTGCCTTCTTTGCTCTTTTAATTGCATTTATAGTTTAACCACTACAAGGTATTTACACTACTGTTATTCCTTAATTGTTATACATATTCAAAGTTAATTTTTACATGAATGAAAGCAGGTATAGTGACTCTTTCCATGTGCCCCTTCCTGCTCCAAAATGCCTAGCACAGTACCAGACCTGTCATGAATATTTGATAAATGCTTGGTGGCCTATAACAAAGTCCCTTTCAGTGAATGAGCCAAAAGATGGAGGCTCAAGGTGCCATGCAATCCTGGAGACTTACTTTTTTAAGGCTTGTACATTAGGAAAAAATGTCTTTAGAGGAAAAAACTGTGATTTCTACCATCATTGTCCCAATGATCAAAAATGGAAGGTCCACAGATGCAGAGCTCTGGAATAAGCACTGGAGACGTTTTAAGGTCTGTTTTCAAACATAGTTCTAATGTGTTTTTCCATTAAAGCTTAAACAGACAACTAGGACTTCCTTTGTTCTTTGAATACCAATAATTAGATTCACAGGTTACCTTTGTATGAACAAAGTCATAAATGGTGAGTAAGCCTTGCTTATTCATTCAAAAATTAGACTTTAAGATTTATTAGCTTACATTTCCAAATTCAAAATTATTATATTTATTTTCACTTTAGAGCGCTATTGTATCTTATTTTATTTTATTTTTTGAGAGAGGGTCTTAGTCACTCAGGCTGGCGTGCAGTGGTGCAGTCAGCTTAATGCAGCTTTGACCACCCAGGCTCAAGTAATCCTCCCACCTCAGCCTCCTGAGTAGCTGGGACCACGGGTGTCCACCACCACACCCTGGTAATGTTTTTATTTTTTATTTTTGTAGAGACAGAGGGGTCTAACTAGGTTGCCCAGATGGGCCCTGAATTCCATGGCCTCAAGCAGTTTTCCCACTTTGACCTCCCAAAGTGCTGGGTTTACTGGGATAAGCCACTACACCAGACCCCTTACTTTTTTAAAATTATTGTTTCATCTCACTCTACTTCCAGATTATAAAAATCTTTGAAAGTAGGTGCCTTATCTTCTTTTTAAAACACAAGTAGCATTTATTATCTTAATGTTTTATTTCTTGCTAAAATAAAATTCATATAAAATAAAACTGCACATATATAAAGTGAATAATTTGATAAGTTTTGACATATATTGCACTAAAAATCTATTACCACAACTAAGGTACCAAATATTTCTATCACCTCCAAAAGTTTCTATGTGTCATTTACACTTCATCTTTCACTGCATTTCTTACCACTGGTTGATTATAAGTAAACTTAGATTTTTCTAAACTTCTATAAAAATGGAAATATACAGTAGGCACTATTCTTAAAGATATAATGGATTCTTTTATTCGATATAATAATTTCCGGAGTAACTCCACATTGATGCATATATTAGTAGGAAAGTACTTTTTGGTAGCTGAATACTATTCCATTATATGGTTATACCGTTTTTTCTTTATTCTCTGCTGATGAACATTTGGATTGTTTCCAGTTTGAGATCATTGCAAATGAAACTGCTATGAATATTTGTGTGCAGGTCTTTATGTGCACATATGTTTTCAGTTCTAGTAGGTAGATTCTAGAGGTGGGATGGCTGGGTTATGAATGGCATATGTTTAACTTTCCAAAAGTCTGCGAAAGTGTTCTCTAAGGTGGTTGTATGATTTTACATTCCCACAAGTGACTTACGAGGACAGAATACCCTCAACACCTGATATCACTGATTTTTAAAAACATTTTAACTATTTAAAAAGATGTTCAGGCTGGGTGCGGTGACTGATGTCTGTAATTCAAGCACTTTGGGAGGCCAAGGTGGATCACTTGAGGCCATGAGTTCAGGACCAACCTGAGCAACACTGCGAGACTCCTCTTTCTCTACAAAAGAGTTAAAATTACCTGGGCATAGTGGTTTGCACCTGTGGTCCTAGCTAGTTGGGAGGCCGAGGCAGAAGGATTGCTCGAGCCCAGGAGTTTGAAGTTGCAGCCTCAAAATGTTTTTAAAAATAAATAAATAAATACATGATATTTAATGGTATCTCATTGTTTTAATTTTTCGTCATGATGACAAATGGTGATAGACATTTTAATGCACTTATTATTCATGTGTATATCTTTTTTTTGTGAAATGTCTGTCAAATCTTTTGCCTAGTTTTAAATTGGTATATGATAAGAATTCTTTATGTATTCTGGTTGCAAGTCCTTTGTCTGATATGAGTTTTAAATTTTAAATATAGCTTCTTGATGTAGAACTTTAAGTCATTGAGAATTTGTTGTATTTTTCTCATTCTTTATATTTTATTTTGGATTCCATCTGGATATTCTCAATGTTTTGGTATATAGACTTTAGGTTATTTGATATTCCTCTGAGGAATTTTGCTAATGTTTTCCTTTTTTAAATACCAACTAACCTGGTATCTATCTCACATGTGCATGGTTAAGGGGTCAACCTGAATTATTTTTGGTTTTTGTACATATGGTTAGGGAATCTATTATCTGCTTCTCTACTTTCTGGGATTCCCTTCTCATTTTCCCATGGTGGCTGTTGTCCTAGCCTCTTTCCTTGGTTCCTGCAGCCAGAAAGACGACGGGGCTTCCCACATAGTTTTAGCTTCCTGTACTGCAGCGAGATTCTGCAACTGTAGCCCAACTTTGAGTCAAAGCCATAGAGGAACACAAAACCCATCCCCATTCTTGCTGCTGCTCCGAGGTTCCAATTTCCTCCATAATCTGCCTGCTTTTGTTTACTTGTCAAGATTATTAGGTTTGAATTTTTTTCCCCAGGGTCTGTAGTTGTTACGGGTGGGAAGATGGTTCCGTAAGGGAGTTACGCCACTATACAGGAACTAAAATTTCACCGTGTATTCTGTTATCTCTTTTATCCTTCCCTACAGTCTCTTAGGGCCTGAGCCGGGGTGGAGCTAGCCGGTCATCATTTTTCTTTCTGCTTCTTTATGAATATATGGTGCCAAGACAAATGCGAGGACGTAGAGAAAGCAAACGAAAGTGAGGAGTTTGGGAATGTGTTGTGGTTGGAGAAGAGATCAAATTGTCGAAGTTTTCTTGAGTATCACAGAATAGATATTTTGCGTCTTAAGTGGGTTGCCAATAAATGTTAGTCTTCCTGCTTGTTTTTCCTGCTTGTTTATGATCTCTACCATTACTGAACATCTACTATGTGCAGATGTTGTAATTGGTGCTTTCCATACATTATCTTTAATCTATATGTCTACAAGAACTAAAGATTTTTCTCACCTCTATTTCATATGTTATGGAACGGGGCTTAGAAAGGTTAAACACATTGTGCAATGTCACCTAGTTTAAAAGTAGTGAAGTTTGGGACACACATCTGTGTGTGTGTGTGTGTGTGTGTGTGTGTCACCAGAGCCTAATTCCTTTTCCCTTGATCACCCAGTCTCTCAGGCTCCAGTTCTACCCTGGTGTCTCTCCATATTATTCTGATGTAAAATCATTTACTTTTGTTAACATAAGGGGCTGTTGATCTCTCCCTAAGGAATGACTATCTATGTAATGTATTTCTACAATGCACAAAAATTGGGGACTGAAGAATTTTATTTGCATTGCAAAAGGAAGCCCAGCCTGGTTTCCCTAGATAGTTCTCCTCTTTCATCTAAAAGTACACTCCAGGTATTGGCTACAAAAGCCTTCAATAAAAGCTCTTAGAAATGAATTGAGTCCTTGGGAAAGTGTTTAGTGAGATCAAGTGAATCATTGAAATAGCTGTGTGCCTGTTCAAAATCACACAGAACTTAAGAGATCTATTAGCACCTTCAATTGTGCCTTAACATATACATTGTAACAACTTGAAACTCATTAACAGCTTTTTCTGTCTCCTATGATCAATGGTTTGCTTTCACTTTGATTTTTTTTCTCACTGTTTCACAAAAGAGATGAAGACTAATTGACAAACTAATTAGCAAATTCAGAGACATTTTATACATTCGTGAGAAGACTATCTTTTCAGAGTAAAAAATATGGATTTTTTGGTCCATGAATTCTTTTTCTATTTGTCATAGAAAATATTAAAAATATTATTAATAATATTATTATGAACAGAATATGAGTTGTTCGTGTCAGTGAACTCGATTATTCCTGAAATAGCTAGTTTATTTTTCTTTCTTTTATTTTTCTTTCTCACTCAGTGTTCTTTTAGCAAACATCTATTTAATACCTAATATGTGCCAGGCACTGTTCGAGGCCTTGGAGCTAAAGCAGTGAAGAAAATAAAGAAAAAATTGCTGCTCATATGAATGGGGGAGAAAGATAATAAACATTAAATAAATAAAATAATTTAACAAGAAAGCAAAATATATCCTATGTCAGTGGTGAGAAGGGCTATGGAGATAAATAAATCAGAGAAAGGGAATAGACAGTGCTGTTTTACATAAGGTAATCAGAGAAGATCTCACATGGTACATAATGTTTAAGCAAAGACTTAAAAGAAGATGAGGTATTATGCTTTGGAATATTTGAGTAAAAAACATTCCAGACAACTTGAAAGTCATTCACGGCTTGTTATCTGTCTTAATGTGATCAATTACTTGAAGGAACAGCAATTATAGAGACCACGAATAGGGAGGCCTTGAGCAGGGAGCCACCTGCCATGTTCAAGACTCAGCAAACAGGCCAATGGGGCTAGCACACCAGAAGGAAGGGGGCGGGAGGGGCAGGTGGCATGAGGTTACTACATCAGGGAGAGCGTATATTTTGAGTAAGACACCAGGGTGGAGGGTTGGATTGCACAGAGGAGATAAACGGTCTGACTATTTTAGCAGGGTTGCTCTGGGTAGAGTAGTCTCTAGGAGACTAAGATCAGAGGGAAAAAGCAGTTGATGCTATTGAAGTAGTTCAAAGGAGAGATCTTGAAGGCTTGGACCATGGGCGTGACAAAGGAAGAGGTGAGAAGTGGTCATACCTTGGATATATTTTGAAGGGAGAGCCAAAAAGATTTGCTGAGTGGAACACAAGAGAGAAAGAGAAGCCAAGAATGAATTGTGGCCTGAGCAACAGGAAAAATGTAGTTGTCGTTAACAGAGAGGGAAGGCTGTGGAAGGAATATGCCAGGGATAAAAGAATAAGAACATAGTTTTTACATGTGAGTTGTGACACACCCATCAGTCAGCCAAGAAAGGGGTCAGGTTGGCAACTATATACAAGAATCCGGAGTTTAGGGGTGAGGTCCAGGCTAGAGGTGTAACTGTGGGAGTTTTCAGAATATAGATGATATTGAATACCATGTATATGGTTAAGATTACCATGAATCCCCAGAGTGCTATAAAATCATGAGATTTAGGAGCTGAGGAATAACGAACAACAGACTGAGAAGGTGTGGTCAGTGAGTTGCAAGAGGCAAAGGAGAAGAGCACAGTGTCCTAGAACCCAAATTAAAGAAATGTTTCAAGGAAGCCAGCAATCAATGTGTTAAATGCTGCTAACACGGTCAAATAAGGTGAGGAACAACAACATGCAAGTCATTGGAGGTCATGGTCATGTTGAAAAAGTTTTATGAGAGTGGACTGGTCAAAACACTAGTTGCAAGAAATTTTGGAGATAATTGGAAAAGAGGAACTGCAGAGAATGAATATAGAGAATATGCTCTATATTCTCTATATATTAAAAACATTTTAAAAAATTTTTGCCGAAAAGAGAGAGAAATAGGGAGTAGCTGTAGGTGATGGAAGGTCAAGAGAGTTTTTTTTTAATTTAATAAGATGGGAGAAATCACAACATGTTTGTATGCTCTTGAGATTTATTCATTGAAAATGGGAAATGATGATGCAGGAGAGAGGGTGGAGAATTACTGGACAAAACAGTGAGCAAGGGATAGATGGTAAGGGGATGGACAGTACATCGAGAGTCATAGGTGGGATGGCTGAATACACTGCCAGAGAGACAGGTGCTTGTGGACTTTTCCTGCCAATTGCCAAAACTTTTAGTTGGCAAAAGGAAGATTAAAAATTGTAAGACTGAGGCCAGGTCTGGTGGCTTACACTGTAATCCCAGCACCTTGGGAAGACAAGGTGGGTGAATCACTTGAGCTCTGAGCTCAGGTGTTCAAGACCAGCCTGAGCAACATGGTGAAACTCCATGTCTACAAAAAAATAGAAAAATTAGCTGGGAATGGTGGCTCACACCTGTAGTCCCAGCTACTTGGGAGGCTGAGGCAGGAGAATGGTGTGAACCTGGGAGACAGAGCTTGCAGTGAGCCGAGATCGCGCCACTGCACTCCAGTCTGGGTGACAGAGCAAGGCTCAGGCTCTGTCTCAAAAGAAAAAAAAAAAAAAGTTACCATCTTGTATTAGTCTGTTCTCACACTGTTAATAAAGACATACCCAAGACTGGGCAATTTATAAAGGAAAGCGGTTTAATGGACTCATAGTTCTACATGGTTGGGGAGGCCTCACAATCATGGTGGAAGGTGAATGAGGAGCAAAGTCACATCTTACATGATGGCAGGCAAGAGAGTTTGTGTAGGGAAACTCCCCTTTATAAAACCATGAGATCTAGTGAGATTTATTCACTATCATGAGAACAGCACGGGAAAGACTCACCCCCCGTGATTCAATTACCTCCCACCTGATCCCTCCCACAACATGTGGGAACTATGGAAGCTACAATTCAAGATGAGATTTGAGTGACACAGCTAAACCATATCACATCTCAATTGGTAAACATAATATTTCAAATGGAATATCTTTCTGGGAAAAAAAATTTGTATCAAGAAAAAGCGTATTACCCAGTAAGCCTATAGCAATAGGAAATCATAAATGGTAGTCTTTTATATATTTAATATTATTTCACCCAACCGTGACAACAACATGATATGAGTTATGTATTATTGCTACCAGCTTTGCAGATGAAAACATTGATATCTCAAATTAGTTAAGTTACTTGTCCAAAGTTACATGGACATAGATGGCAGAACAAGACCTTAATTCCAGGTATGCTGACTCAAATCTGTTTATCTTATTACTCCTAGTAATGAAATCTCAAATCATGCTCTTGGGTTATCCAAGAGGTTAAATTATTTTTAATGTCTTCTATTAAGGTAGAAAAATATGTAAGTCAAAGCAATTAAAATAAATGTTTTCACATTTTTATGGAGTAAGTTTCAGCTTTCTGAAAAATGTCACTCATCCAGAACTCCTTGGTTACCAATGATAAATGAGATGTCCAAACCCCAAAGATACTGATGTTAGGTGGCAATTCATAAAAATAAATTGGAATTGCATGGAATAAACTGTGTGGAACCCATTGCAAAAGTTAAAAACACAAAAACTCAGGTAAGCTGATTTAAATAATAAAACTCAGGTAAGCTAATTTAAGAGTCACTAATCCTTTGAGGTATGAAAATGTTTTTTCATTTTTCTTAAACCTTGATATCATTGGTAAAGAATAGTTGATATTTGAGAGTCATGCCTATATATATATATAATTTTTTTTTTTTTTTTTTTTGAGACGGAGTTTCGCTCTTGTTGCCCAGGCTGAAGTGCAATGGTGCGATCTTGGCTCACTGCAACCTCCGCCTCCCTGGCTCAAGCAATTCTGCCTCAGCCTCCTGAGTAGCTAGGATTACAGGCATGTGCCACCACACCCAACTAATTTTGTATTTTTAGTAGAGATAGGGTTTCTCCACGTTGGTCAGGCTGGTCGAGAAGATCTCTTGCAACCCAGTGAGCCAAAACTTCAAATATTTTAAAATCAAAATGTTTATAGTTTTTTTGTGCCTGACACCCATGAACCAACTAATGGGAGGTGAAGCTAATTGACTGAGAATTGTATAAATAAAAACTTCACTGGATAACATTGCCTCACTTTCTCCAGTTTATCCTTGAGACACATACTATTAATATTATCCCTGGACCAACTTATCTCGGTTTAGGTGCTGTGCTGCTTCCTTAATTCTCTACATAGAATTCTTGCTGTCTTTTGAGTCAATCAGTTTTCTGACTGAGACTTAAGCTTTACCATGTCATTGGTAGGAATGCATCTCTTATCTACTCTCTTGTCTTGAGTTTTTAGCAGCTGTTTTCTATAGTGAAATGATTTTTTAAAAGGTAATAACAATAATGACAATTTATGAAGTATTTACCAGATGGCAGTCATTGTGCAAAAACACTTTAAAACTGTTTGCACTCATTTTTATTCTATCAATAATCTTATGTAGGTAGTTTTCCTCCTCCTCCTCCTCCTCCTCCTGCACTACGTTCTCCTTCTTCTTGTTCTTCTTTTTCTCCCCCTCCTCCTGCTTCTTCTTCTTCGTCTTTTCCTCCTCCTCCTCCCCCTCTCCCCCTCCCCCGCTCCTCCTCCTCCTCCTCCTCCTTCTTCTTCTTCTCCTTCTTCTTCTTCTCCTCATTCTTCTTCCTCTTCTCCTTCCTCTTCTTCTATCTTCTTCTTCAACGACACCAAAAACATTGATTGTGTTGGTTTTCCTGACTTTGCATGCTCCAGCTCACTCAAAGTGAAACCTTTGTGCCTTGTCTTTGCTTCCCATTCACACCTACTGCCTCTGAGAACCCATTTCTTGTCCCTTGACACTATAGCCTTGTCTTGCTTTTGCTTATCATATCTTGGAGTTTATTCCAAGGGGCCTTGATCTAACTTGGATTCTGAGCATTGTCAGGTTGGATTCTCTGCACTGGCACATCTCAACACTGAAATCACTTCATTTTGGCTTGCCCTCCCATCTGCCCAGAGCCATGCCAGAGTGGGTAGATCTGTCTAATTCCAGTGTCTACCCATTCTCCCTTCCTTGAATCTCCTGTTTTGAATACAGGGCCATGTTTCATTTATGCAGCCCAATCATTCATTTATTTGTTCAATCACTCTTCCTGTATTTAAATCAACAGTATATTAGACACAATTCTTTCCAATTTTGAGAAATTTATTTACTAATGTACTTACATTTTTTTCTAAGTCTCTGAGTTCTATATATTTTCTATCAGGTTGCATGTAAAAAATGAAAATATACACTGGGGCATTTCAAGAATTAACAGAAAAGCTTAAGAAATCAAAATTCACTTGCAAGCACATTTCTATAAAAAGCCAACTAAATTGGAATTAAAGGAAAGACAAAGCTAGTTGAATAAATGTATTTTAAGTCTATTATAGTATTTTTTTCAGGTCTAAATATAAGGAAAGGTATAAATTTTTATAGCTGTTTTGAACAAAGTGTAAAACTGAGGGAACTGCTTTAATTCAACATCGACCACATCCAATGTTTATCCTACTCCACAAAATTGAAGACATTTTCTTGGTTTTGGAGGTGTTAATTTCTGTATGGTTGAAAACATAACCCTTTCTTTCACTCTCTAGAAAGAGGAGTTCTGTATATGTTGAGGACAACTAATAAAAGACTTTACACTTCCCCTTTCCCTGATTATTGTCATCATTAGAACCATCAACGATTTGTGATGATGACTGCTTGGACACAGAAATCAGGACAGAGTATTAATGTATCAAGAAGGGGCTTTTTAGGAATTTAATATCTTTGGTTCAAACTGTGAGGTTAACGTGGACAGACAACATTGAAATCAATGGCATATGCATCATTTTCTGTAAACTGTGTGATGTTTTGGACCTCGAGAAGAGAAGCAGAGGCCTCGAGAAGAGAAGCAAATGCTTCTGAAGAGTGTGCAAGAAAGCAAACAGGGGAGCATCTAGGGCCAGAACACACAGACCTACCACCAAAACTAAGCAGCTGCAGCACATATCTTTTTTCTATGATCACATTAATGAGGAAAAATGTCTTAAATATTGTCTGGTTAAAATATATGTGTAATTGTGTTGTGTGCACATATACATACCCACTAAAAACTCAGCACCACTTGGGTAAATAACAATTTAATTTTTAAAAGACCCTCAATCATGGCATGCTGCAATTACAGTTTTAACAAGTAACTACAAACTTTAATTAACTAAGCTCTGAATTGCAAACTGTCCTAAGCTACATGAGCATTATGTGCTAAACACTACAGAATGGAACTAGCTGACTTAATTCTAGTAATCAAGTTAATACATAAGAGATTCATTGAGTATTGTCCTTCCCTACACTTTATTAGTGGTTTGTGTGAAACTCGGTCACCTAACATGTAGAATTGCTTTCAAATTGCAGACTGTATTCCTAATTGAATCAAGAGAAAATAAATAACAATAAAAGGCAAACTCTGGGAAATGAAACAGTATACATGATTCAAATATGGTTGAATATAGTTGCTTGGTGTATATTTTGAAATATCCTTTCTTCTCCATGTTCATCTTGATTTCTGTGTTTATTTTGACAAAGTCTAGAATTAATTCTGATGATAGTTTATTTAAAATGGTGCGTCTGAATTTAAGGATAATTTAGAAGTTCTTTATTTTTCTTTAGAATGTAATCTACATGTTCATACTTTGGTGAAATGAATTATGATACCATATTTAAGATAGTACCAAGACTGTAGCAAACATTCAACAAATATTTGTTAAACTAAATTCATTCCTGCTTGTCTCCATTCAAGTGATGGTTGCTTTATATTTCCTCCCCCTTTCCCTGTCTATGAAGTAAAGCCTATCCATACTGTATGTATGATGTCTTGTGGAGTTCTTAAAACTCAACATATCCAGAAAGAAATTCATTCTCTTTCATCCACCCATCTATGATTCACATCATCAACATCTACTTAGTCATGCAAGCCAGGAGCCTTGAAGTTATTAATGTCTTGCTCTCTTTCATTCCCTGACCGTATCTGTCCTATATGTCTCTACTTCTCCATACCCATGACCACTGGCTTAGTGTAGTGTACTGTATCTTTGTTTTTGCTGTCACAGCATGCTTCTGAATGGCCTAGTTCTTTCTTTTTTGTTTTCACTTATTCTGCACTCTGTTAGCAGGATTATTTTTCTGAGATATGATTTTCATCCCTTCATTAACTTCTCCTCAAGTATAAGATGGAATTTAAGCTCTTCAGCATAACAGACGAGAAACTCCATAGGCTACAGTAGTCTGTTGCAGTCTTATTATCAGCCATTTTCCCCAACATATCCTTCAAGTTCACGGAAGTCTTTGAAGTCCCAGAAACATGCCATAAACATCTGTGCATCTGTTTTTCTGCTCATAATATTTTCTCTGCCTGGTGACTATTTTCCTTAAAATCAATTCTTAATTCAAATGTCACTTTCTCTGAGATTTTCATCTCTGATCCAGATAGGAATAAATATTCTAAGTTATCTGCTTTTAAAAATATTACTCAACATCTTAAACTGTTATTTGTTTAGAAGCCTGAATCTTCTGCTAGATAGTGAATGTGGCTCTAAGATGACTTGCCAAGGTCTTTACCACCAGATATTCATGTCCTCATGTCACTCCTCTCCTTGAGTGTGGGCTAGACTTACTGACTTATTTCCAATGCATAGAATACAGCAGAAGTAATGGGATACCACTTCCAAGCTTTGGTTATAAAAGAAGACTTTGGTTTTTGTCTTGGGTACTCAGCCTCTTTTACTCTCTCACCTGCTTTGAAGGAAGACAACTGCCATGTTGTGAGTCGAGTCACCCTATGGAGAGGTCCATGTTGCAAGGAACTGAGGGAAGCCCTTGGCAAAGAGGCAATGAGGAAGTAAGACCTTCTAGTCCAATATCCTATGAGAAACAATCCTGTCTACAACTGCATGAGAGAGCTTGGAAGAATATTCTTTCTCAGTCATAGAAAACCATACTCTCTTATAATAAGGCATCTATTGGCCGGGCGCCGTGGCTCATGCCTGTAATCCCAGCACTTTGGGAGGCCAAGGAGGGCGGATCACGAGGTCAGGAGATCGAGACCATCCTGGCTAACACGGTGAAATCCCATCTTTACTAAAAATACACACAAAAAATTAGCCGGGCGCGGTGACAGGCGCCTGTAGTCCCATCTACTGGGGAAGCTGAGGCAGGAGAATGGCGTGAACCCGGGAGGCAGAGCTTGCAGTGAGCCGGGATCACACCACTGCACTCTGGCCTGGACGACAGAGTGAGACTCTGTCTCAAAAAAAAAAAAAAAAAAAAAAAAAATAAGGCATCTATTGCATGACACTGTCCTTCAAAAAAGATTGGTTTTAGACCTCCTACTGATGCAGGATATTTTCTTGACCCCTTCATGGGACTTGTGATGGGGTGCCCCATTTACTCAGCCCACTCCACTCAACTCCTTGTGGGACGGAGCATGTGAGTGAACGAGTATGGGAACTAGAGCAAGTGAGTGCAGGAACCGGCCAGCAGCCCAGCAGAAGCAAACTTAATTCACTCAGGTCCGCTGGACTCCACCCCTCCTGGGAGGGAGCACACAGGCAGGAGAGTGCAGGAACTGGCAGGCCACTTCAGTGCTGGCAGAAGAAAACTTTGTGCAGGCCCCATTGCAGCATCCAGGTAGGGGTGCCTGCGACCCCAAGGCTTCAGAGAGTGTGTTGAGGTGCTCTCTTAGCACCACCTTTTTTGGACAGCAGTTTTTGGATATCAGCTCAGTGGGACCTTTGCCTCATTGCGTGGGGTGGCTGCCCTCTACCAGTGAGGGTAAGGGGCCAGCGTGACAGCCTTTTGGGTACCTGCACTTGGTGCATCCCAAATTCTTGTCCCATTTCCAAGAGGAATGAGGTCATGTGGACAAACTGAAGGATGATGAATGTGGAGAATTTTATTGAGTGATGAAAGTGGCTCTCAGCAGCGAGGGAGAGTGGAAAGGGGACGGGAAAAGCAGTTTGTACTCCCCTAAAGTCAAACTGCCTCTCTGCTTCTCTCTTTTGAAGTCAAGTTGCCCATCCAGCCACTGTTTTTGAAGCCAAAGCCACCTCTCCCTGACGTCCAGCCACTTCTTTCCTCTGCCAGCTGAATCTGGGGTCTTTATAGGCACAGGATGGGGCAGAGTGGGCCATAGGTAGTTTTGGAAGAGGCAACATTCAATTGGTGAAATGACATTATTCAGAAAGAACCAACTGGGAGAGAGCAGGCACACCGGGATGGAAGTTCTCACTTTGGGCTGCAGGTCTCAGGCTTTTCAGTTGGAAGCTGGGTTTTGCCAGGGACACACGCCTGTCTGCCTAGAGTTTCTCTATCACCACTATGTCCTGTCCAGGCACTAAGCTAAGGCAGTAGTTCAGTTATAAAAAAGGTGAAGGCCATTTGTTCTTCTGCTGGATGTTTTTCCCTCAGCTACTTCTTGTCTGCCTACAAGCCTGCCCAGGTCTTTTCTATCCTATACAAATCAAAGCGAAAACCCTAAAAAGTATTCCCTTAACCCTGATACTCCCTCAAACTGCTATTGCTACTTTATCTTCTCAAGCAATGATAGATGCTTAGAACAAAAGACTGCTTATATGAACAGGCTGAAAACAAGACAAGTGCATGAGCAAGGGCCGTAGAAGAAGGCATAGAAAAATCCATATAAGACATTATAAGCCACAGTAAAAAACTTGGTTTTATAGCAAGTACAGCATCATTAGTGATAACTAAAAAATAGTTTTATCAATTTGGTACTATAGGCTTAGTGTCTAGACTAGTCTAGGAGCTTGTCAATGGTATTGTTTAAATCTGGAAGAAAAGTTATTGGCTTTAAACTAAGAAAAAAAAACCCTGAAAAATAAAAATGAACAAAAGTATAATTAAATATCTAAAGAATATAATGTTAAGCGTAATTCAATCCAACTCTACTTAAATATAAACTTAAATATAAATGTAATCCACAAGAACAAAATAAACCATTTATCTTTAAGAAAACTCAAATGTATAACCATTTTTTAAAAACCTTTTGAAAAAATTTTAGGGAAGTTATATTTAACATCTGATGTGGGTGTGTATTTTTATATGTTTGAAATGATATGGGATAGAAGTCTCTAAACTTAGAAAGTTGGGGGATTAAGATGTCCCAAAACTGCCATGAATCTGCTTGCTAATATCTAAAAAGAGCAGAGTGTCTCAGCAGACAAGAATAATTGAAAAGGTGAATAATCTTTACTGTATATAACTATCAGTAAAATAATATCCTGTAATTCCCTGGAATAGTAAAATGTACATATATATATTATATATATGAACATTGGATATTAAATATTTAATATTATATATATTTTTTCAGGCAGCTGTAGCTCTTGTTTCTATTTCTACACAAGAAGAAGTATAGAATCAATACTTTGGCTATAATATACACATCACTAATATATAATCCTGTCCCTTAAGTAAAGATTAAGTTTATTTTCAATGTTATAAAAAGATGTATCTGGCAGTTCTTAAAAATAGTCCCAATAAATATTTAGTTGATATTTCCCTTCACAAGTGTCTGATAATTTGTTTCTTACAAGATTTGTAGGCTGGGATACTGTTTCGTTTTGTTAATCTTTATATGGTATTGACTACATACACACAAAACACATATACTCATATGTACAAACACACATAAACATACTTATAAACACACAATTGTAAAGATCAGACATCTCACATCTCCAGAGAAAATCAAAGTAAGATTTTTGCTTTTTCTTTCTGTTTCCAATATAACCTGGAACCCTGCCAGCAACACCAGAATTGGATACCATCTGTGAAATTAATTTGAAATTCACTAAGTTTAATTTGCCTGCCTCTAAATCTGCCATGGCTTTCCTCCAAATTTATTTTTCCAAGTTTAGACTTCAATTTTATTCAGAGATCCTTCTCCTGAGAGTATTTTGGTCCCTTTCACTGGAGAACTGTGCATTTTAACCATTAACCATTCATATTTCCTATCTTCCCAGTATTTGAGTTAGTAGTTTGTGTCTCAGACTAAGCCTCAATATAGTTAAGAATAAACAATGTTGGTTAGTTCAGCAAAGCATCAAGAAGAGAGTTCTCAAGTTATTTAAAAACCTTTAGTAGCTGTTTTTTTGTTTGTTTGTTTTGTTTTTGTTTTTGTTTTTAAGAAATTTCTACCCTGATTTAGAAGTTGTGCATGATGGCGTGGAGGAAGGGTGAGAAAAAACTTAAAGCAGCCTTCCTTAAACTTTTTACCCTAGAACTCTTGAAATTATCTTCAGATCTCAGAGATGTCCTGCATAAAATTATTATATCAACACCTCTCTATACATTAGTGTTATCAGCAATTTGTGGGCATAATAATCCAGTAGTAATCTCAATCCTGTTTTGAGTGTACAAGTATATTTTCCTGTAGATCAATTTATTTGACTTACTTATAAAATATTCTATTTGTATAGTTTGCATTTCTCATACTCTAATACTAGTCAGTGGTGAAGGCAGAGGGAACCTTAATTCTTTTGGTTTTTATATTCCTGTTTGATCTTTTAAAAATCTCATTCAAAAAGACTTGAAGATACAAAGCCATTCTTTGGCAACAGGCAGCATGGATGCACAATCATTTAAGTCTTGGGCCACAGATTGAAGTTCCTGCTCTGGATCATAGGGGCCTCCACAGCCAGAGCTGTGGAAAGTGCCTTAGCAGTAGGTGCCAGAATTGTGCTGTCCCCCATCACAAGCCTGGGGTGGGAGGAGAATTTCTATAGCTGCAGTTTCTCCTAGATGATGAGACTTATAGCCAGGGCCAACTTGGAAACCTGGAATGGGTCTGTGTGTGTCATTGCTGGGCGTTCCAGCCTGCTCCCCTGATATTTTGGTACAATGGGTCCCTCTACTCTACCCACAGGCAGAAAATAAGGCATTAAGACACCCACTTGCCTGGACTAGCAGCCTGAGCCATTCCAGCCTTCATGGACATAGATTGTGGTGCAGTAGGGCCCTCTCTGCTTTACACATAGGCAGATCTCCAGGCATTTGGAGCACCACTCACATGGGTTAGCAGATTGGGTTTCCCCACCCTTCCTGTGCAGAAATCCTGTGCACAAAAAATAATTACAAAAATTAGTGCCAGCATGTCCAGAGGAGAAGTTACCAGAGCAAGAATTCAGGAACCATGAAAAATCTGAATGTAGTGACACCACCTCCAAAGAATTGCAGTAACTCTCCAGCAATGGTTCCTAACCAAAATGGAAACTCAGAAATGACAGGTAAAGAAGTCAAGCATGGTTTGAAAGGAAGCTCAACAAGATCAAAGAAAAGGTTGAAAATCCACACAAAGAAACTTCTAAAGCAATCCAGGAAATGAAGGAAGAGATAAACATCTTAAAAAGAACTCAATCAGAGCTTCTGGAATTGAAAATCTCACTTAAAGGACTTGAAAATACAATAGAAAGCTTCATCAATTAACTGGAACAAGCAGAAAAAAAAGAATTTCAGAGCTTGAAAACTGATCCTTTGAACTAACCCAGTCAGAAAAAAATAAAGAAAAAAAAAAGAATTTAAAAAAATGAGTGAAGTCTTTGAGAAATATGGGATTATGTAAAGTGACCAAACCTTCAAATGCTGGCATTTCTGAGAGAAATGAGGAGAAATAAAACAACTTGCAAAATATATTTAATAAAATAATGCAAGAAAATTGCTCTTATCTTGCTAAAGGGAGACATCCAGATACAAGAAATCTAGATAACTCCTGTGAGATACTATAAAAAAAGAACATCACTAAGGCATATAGTCACCAGACTGTTCAAGATCAAAACTAAGAAAAAATCTTAAAGGCAGCTAGAGAAAAAGTCACATTATGTACAAAGGGAATCCCATTAGGCTTACAGCACACTTCTTAGCAGAAACCTTATAAGCCGAGAGAGACTGGAGGCCTTTTTTAAGCATTTTTTTTTTTAAAGAAATTCCAGCCAAGAATTTCAAATCCTGCCAAACTAAGCTTCATAAGTGAAGGGAAAATAAAATATTTTCCAAACAACCAAACTCTAAGGGAGTTGGCTACCACTTGACCAACATTGCAAGAGATCCTTAAGGGTTTCAAACATGGAAATGAAAGAACAATACCTCCTACCACAAAAACACACCCAAGTACATAGCTCATAGACGCTATAAAGCAATCATAATGGAAACTGCAAAGGAACCAACTAACAACTTCATGATCAAAACTTCACATATAAATATAAACCTTGAATGTAAGTGGTCTAACTGACCCACTTAAAAGGCACAGAGTGGCAAGTTGGATATAAAAAAAGCAAAAACAAAGTCTATTTGTCTGCCATCTTCAAGAAACCCATCTCACATATAATGACACCTATAGACACAAAGTAAAGAGTAAGAGAAATATAGACATAGCAATTAGGCAAGAGAAAGAAATAAGTGGCATCCAAATAGATTGAGAGGAAGTTAAACTGTCCCTGTTTTCACACGACGTGATTGTATATCTAGAAATCCTCATAGTCTTGAACCAAATGCTCCTTCAGCTGATAAACAACTTCAGCAAAGTTTCAGGATACAAAATTCAATGTACAAAAATCAGTAGCTTTTCTATACACCAAAAGCAGTCAAGCTGAGAGCCAAAGCAGAAACACAATCCTATTCACAATTGCCACGAAAAGAATAAAATGCCTAGGAATACAGCTAACCAGAGAAGTGAAACATCTCTACAATGAGAGCTACAGAACACCACTCAAAAAAATCAGAGAAGACACAAACGAATGGAAAAACATCCCTTGCTCATGGATAAGAAGAGTCAATATCATTAAAATGGTCATACCTCCCAAAGCAATTTACAGATTCAGTGCTATTCCAATCAAACTACCAATGACATTCTTCATAGAATGAGAAAAAATTATTTAAAAATTTATATGGAACCAAAAAAGAGCCCCAATAGCCAAGGCAATCCTAAGCAAAAAGAACAAAGCTGGAGGCATTACATTACCCAACTTTAAAGTATACTATAGCTACAGTAACCAAAACATCATGGTACTGGTAGAAAAACAGGCATATAGACCAATGGAAGAGAACAGAGAGCCCAGAAATAAGGCTGCGCATTTGTGATCATCTGATCTTTAACAAAGCTGACAAAAACCAGCAATGGGGAAAATACTCCCTATTCAATAAACGGTGTTGGGATAACTGACTAGCCATATGCAGAAGACTGAAGCTTGACCCCTTTCTTAACACTGTATACCAAGGTCAACTTAATATGGATTAATGACTTAAATGTAAAACCCAAAATTATAAAAACTCTGGAAGACAACTAGGCAATACAACCCTGAACATAGGAACAGACAAATATTTCATGATGAAAATGTCAAAAGCAATTGCAACAGAAGCAACGTTTGACAAATGGGATCTAATTAAACTGAAGAGCTTCTGCAGAGCAAAAGACACTATCAATAGAGTAAACAGAAAAGCTACAGAATGGGAGAAAACACTTGCAAACTATGCATCTGTCAAAGGTGCAATATCCAGCATCTATAAGGAACTTACACAAATTTACAATAGAAAAACAAACGACCCCATTAAAAAGTGGTCAAAGGACATGAACAGACACTTCTCAAAAGAAGACATACCTACAGCCAACAATCATATGAAAAAAAAAGCTCAACATAACTGATCATTAGAGAAATGCAAATCAGAATTACAAAGAGATACCAACTCACACAAGCCAGAATAGCTATTATTAAACAGTCAAAAATTAACAGATGCTGGCAAGGTTGAGGAGAAAAAGGAACGATTATATATCGTTAGGGAGGGTGTAAATTAGTTCAGCCATTGTGGAAAGACGTATGGTAATTCTTCAAAGAGCTAAAATCAGAAATACCATTTGACCCAGCAATCCCATTACTGGGTATATACCCACACGAATATAAATCATCCTACCATAAAGACACATGCATGTGAATGTTCATTGCAGCACTATTCATAATAGCAAAGACATGGACAACCTAAATGCCCATCAATGAAAGACTGGATAAAGAAAATGTGATACATCTATACCATGGAATACTATGCAACCACAAAAAGGAACAAGGTCATGTCTTTTGCAGGAACATGGATGGCACTGGAGGCTGTTACCTTTAGGAGACTAATGCATGAACAGAAAACCAAATACCGTATATTCTCTCTTGTAAGTGGGAGCTAAATGATGAGAACTTATGAACACAAAGAAGGAAACAACAGATACTGGGGTCTACTTGAGGACAGAGGGTAGAAGGAGGGAGAGGAGTAGAAAAAATAACTATTGGGTACTGAGCTTAAGACCTAGGTGATGAAATAATCTGTACTTCAAACCCCATGACATGAGTTTACGTATATAATAAACCTTGACATGTACTCCAAATCTAAAATATTAATAAAAGTTTAAAAAAAGTTTAGAGAAAGTTCTATTATGCAAACAGAACACAGAAAGGAACAGGGGTTAGTATTCTTGTATTAGGTAAAATAGATTTTATTTATTTCTAAAATGTTTTATTTATTTATTTTATTTATTTATTTTTTTACTTTAAGTTCTGGGATACATGTGCAGAACGTGCAGGTTTGTTATATAGGTATGCATGTGCCATAATGGTTTGCTGCACCTATCAACCCATCACCTACATTTTAAGCCCCACATACAGTAGCTATTTGTGCTGATGCTCCCCCTCCATCTCCCCCCACCACAACAGGAGTGTTGTTCCCCTCCCTGTGTCCATGTGTTCTCTGTTCAGCTCCCACTTATGAGTGAGAACGTGCAGCATTTGGCTTTCTGTTCCTGAATTGGTTTCCTGATGATTATGGCTTCCAACTTCATCCATGTCCCTGGAAAGAACATGATCTCATTCTTTTTTGTGGTTGCACAATATTCCATGGTATATATGTACCACATTTTCTTTATCCAGTCTATCGTTGATGGTCGTTTGGATTGGCTCCATGTTTTTGCTGTTGTGAATAGGACTGCAATAAACATACGTATGCATGTATCTTTATAATAGAATGATTTATATTCCTTTGAGTATACACCCAGTAATGAGATTGCTGGGTCAAATGGTATTTCTGGTTCTAGATCATTGAGGAATCACCACATTGTCCTCCACAATGGTTGAACTAATTTACATTCTCACGAACAATGTAAAAATGTTCCTATTTCTGCACAGCCTCACCAGCATCTGGTTTCTAGACTTTTTAATAATCTCCATTCTGACTGACATGAGATGGTATCTCATTGTGGTTTTGATGTGCATTTCTCTAATGATCAGTGATGTTGAGCTTATTTTCATAAGATCGTTGGCCTCATTAATGTCTTCTTTTTAGAAGTGTCTGTTCATATACTTCGCCCACTTTTTGATGAGGTTGTTGTCTTTTCTTGTAAATTTGTTTAAGTTCCTTGTAAATTCTGAATGTTAGACATTTGTCAGATGGAAAGATTGCAAAAATTTTCTCCCATTCTGTAGGTTGCCTATTCACTCTGATAGTAATTTCTTTTTCTGTGCAGTTCTTTAGTTTAATTAGCTCCCTTTTGTCAATTTTAGCTTTTGTTGCAATTGCTTTTGGTGATTTCATCATAAAATCTTTGCCCATGCCCATGTCCCGAATAGTATTGCCTAGGTTTCCTTCTAGGGTTTTTATGGTTTTGGGTTTTACATTTAAGTCTTCAATTCATCTTGAGTTAATTTCTTTATAAGGTTAAGAAAGGGGTCCAGTTTCAGTTTTCTGCGTATGGCTAGCCAGTTTTCACAGCACCATTCATCAAACAGTGAATTCTTTCCCTATTGCTTGTTTTTGTTAGGTTTGTTGAAGATCAGATGGTTGTAAATGTGTGGTCTTATTTCTGAGGTCTCTATTGTGTTCCGTGGTCTATATATCTGTTTTGGTACCAGTACCATGCTGTTTTGGTTACTGTAGCCTTGTAATATAGTTTGGAGTTAGGTAGTGTGATGCCTCTGGCTTTGTTCTTTTTCCTTAGGATTTTCCTGGCTATGCAGGCTCTTTTTTGGTTCCATATGATTTTAAAGTAGTTTTTTCTAATTCCATGAAGAATGTCAGTGGTAGTTTAATGGGAATAACATTGAATCTGTAAGTTACTTTGGGCAGTATGACCATTTTCATGATATTGATTCTTCCTATATGACCATTTTCATGGTATTGATACTTCCTATCCATGAGGATGGAATGTTTTACCATTTGTTTTTGTCCTCTCTTATTTTTTTGAGCAGTGGTTTATAGTTCTCCTTAAGCAGAGCCTTTACGTTCCTTGTTAACTGTATTCCTAGGTATTTCATTCTCTTTGTAGCAATTGTCAATGGGAGTTCATTCATGATTTGGCTCACAAAAATCCTTGTGATTTTTGCACATTGATTTTGAATCCTGAGACTTTGCTGAAGTTGCTTATCAGCTTAAGGAGTTCTTGGAGTGAGATAATGGGGTTTTCTAAATGTAGGATCATGTCATCTGCCAACAGAGACAATTTAACTTCTTCTCTTCATATTTGACTACACTTTGTTTCTTTCTCTTACCCGATTTCCCTGGCGAGAACTTCCAACACTATGTTGAATAGAAGTGGCGAGAGAGGGCATCCTTGTCTTGTGCCAGTTTTCAAGGGGAATGCTTCCAGCTTTTGCCCATTCAGTATGATAGTGACTGTTTGTTTGTCATAAATAACTTTTATTATTTTGAGATATGTTCCATCAATTCCTAGTTTATTGAGAGTTTTTAGTATGAAGATATGTTGAATTTTATCAAAGGACTTTTCTGCATCTATTGAGATAATTATGTGGTTTTTGTCATCGGTTCTGTTTATATGATGGATTACATTTATTGATTTGTGTGTATTGAACCAGCCTTGTATCCCAAGGATGAAACTGACTTGATTGTGTTAGATAAGCTTTTGGATGCACTGCTTGATTCAGTTTGCTATTATTTTATTGAGGATTTTCACATCAATGTTCACCAGGGATATTAGCCTAAAGTTGTCTTTTTTGTGTCTCTGCCAGGTTTTGGTATCAGGATGATGCTGGCCTCATAAAATGAGTTAGGGAGGAGTCCCTCCATTTCATTTGTTTGGAATGGTTTCTGAAGGAGTGGTATCAGCTCCCCTTTGTACCTCTGGTAGAATTTGGCTGTGAATCTATCTGGTCCTGGGTTTCTTTTGGTTGGTAGGCTGTTTGTTACTGCCTCAATTTTAGAATTTGTTATTGGTCTATTCAGGGAATTGACTTCTTCCTTGTTTAGTCTTGGTAGGGTATATGTGTCCAGGAATTTATCCATTTCTTCTATATTTTCTAGTTTATTTGCATAGAGATGCTTATAGTAATCTCTGATAGTTGTTTGTATTCCTTTGGGGGTCACTGGTGACATCCCCTTTATCATTTTTTGTTGTGCCTATTTGATTATTCTCTCTTTTCTTTTTTATTAGTCTAGCTAGTAGTCTATCTACTTTATTAATTTTTTCAAACAACCAGCTCCTGGATTCATTGATTTTTTGAAGAGTTTTTCCTGTTTTTATCTCCTTGCATTCCACTCTGATCTTGGTTATTTCTATTCTTCTGCTAGCTTTGTGGTTTGTTTGCCCTTGGTTCTCTAGTTCTTTTAGTTGTGATGTTAGGGTGTCAATTTGAGGACCTTATTACACACTGTAAAGATCCTCTCAATCCTTCTCCAAAAGAGCCAACAGCCTGCTCGAGTGACTATGTACTAGAAAAAGGTAATACCCAAACATTCAGAAGACAGATGCCCATAGGGTCTATATTGACACTTCTACTTAGTAATCTGAAACATCTTTATGCCTCCTCTGTTAGAATGGGGTATAAGGGAAGCAGGTGATAAAAAGCGTCCTGGCCAAATTCTGACTGTGGTGAGTCCAGTGGGTCTGCAGACACACCTAATAATCATTTCCTAAAAGTATAACTGGGATTGATGTACTTGACTTTTGGAGTAACTCCTATGTTGCATCCTGGTCCTATGGGATAATAGCTATCCTATTGAGAAGGTCAAGTGAAAACTTCTGAAATTGTCTGCCCATTGCCTTGACCAGGATCATAAATCAAAAACAGGATCACATCCAGTAGGTGGGTATGGGGGAAAATGTTAGAAATATTAATCTTAAAAATAAAGGATTCAATGGTCGTGTTCCCTATCATAGCTCAATTTAATCCAATTTGTGCCATGCAGAAACCAGATGGATCCTGGAAAATCACTATAGACAACCACAATATCAACCAAGTTGTAGCATTGATCATAGCTGCTATGCATGATGTTGTTTATTGCTGCAGCAGATTAGTAAGGACTCGGGTACATGATATGGAACCATTGATTTGGTGAACATATTTTATTTTCTGTTTCAATCAGAAAAGGAGATCAGAAACAGTTCTTCATATGCAAAAACCAAAAGCTATATTATCATTTTGCCCCCAAGAAAAAGCTTTCTCACCCCCGTTATCTTATCGTCAGAAGAACTGTGGATCGTGCAGATATTCTACAGAACATCACATTAATCTTTTACGTTGATGATGTCATTTGATCAGAAGGAATGAGCTAGAGGGAACCCAGCACACTGGAGGCCTTGTAAGGGGACTAGCCCTCCTGAGCACAGGAGAAAATCCTTTGAAGACTCAGGGACCTGCCATTCACTGAAGATTTTAGAGGTCCAGAGCCTAAGGATGTGCCGCATCATCTTCTTTCAAGTAAATTGTTGCATCTACCTTCTACCATAAAGAAAGAAGCACAATGCCTGGTCAGCCACTTTGAGGTCTGGAGGCAATGCCCCTGGTTCTTATATCAGGTGACCAAAAAAATTACCACTCCAAACAAGACCTAGAATAGGAAAGGGCTCTGTAGCAGGTCCTGGTTTTAGCCACTTGGGCAACAATCTGGTCCAGGCAGAGAGCGCATGGGGTGAGGAAGGAAAACAAGTCATGAAAGAGGCAGGTGAACGGGCCAAAGTCAGAATTGAGAACCTGTAGCGCAACCCTAAAGAATATGTTCATCCTTTTGAAGGCACTAGAGAGCCATCAGTTTCCGTTTTTGTTTGTTTGATTTTTAAAGAATAACTTAGCAAGAGAAATTTTTATAGAAACGTTGGTAAGATCCTGTGTGCAGGACAGAAAAACGATGCTAGGTACTATCAAGAAAATAATTTAGCCTTTTTCCTTTTGTCATTCCTTCCCCATCTTGCCTCAATTGTCTTCATCCAAAACATTTACCGAACTAAACTAGGGCTTGGGAGGAGAGGACTCACAGTGAGGTTGTGTGCATAACGCATTTCATTTTGTCCCTATTTGATTCAGAGCTATTTTTTTTTTCTCCAACTTGTTAGTCTGCTACAGAGTAGCAGTTTCATTCCCTCCTCCAGAAGACTGGTGTAGTCATTTCTGTCAATGCCTTCATTACTACCCAGATCCACTACAAGCAAGTTAATGTCTTCCGGAATTCATTGCACTGAGCTTTCACCTGTATATTATAAGTACTACATTGCCTGTAAAGGACTTTTGAGTTCCTTGGAGAATAATGTTATTCTTTGCAGATGTTTTAGAATATCTTGAAAGTCTTTGACTTCCAACAGACTGAAAACATTTTCTAGCAGTAAAGTAGTGAAACTGTTTCTAGACAAACCTTAAAAATTCAGATAGACCATGGTAACATTTTTGCTTGTAATTATCAAGACAATCAAAGCAAAAGAGGCCTTTTAATACAAAATTTTGTTTTCATGATCATGATAATTGAGTTAATTCTTTAGTGCACTTGTAATAAACAATATTTGTGGAATTAATATATTCGTCATATGATCCAGTTTAGAAAACAGTAGCACAGTGTGCCAAATAATACTTAGTTGAGGCAAAAAAGAGAGAAAAATACTTTTCGCTCTTCAAACTCTCCTTTTCATTTTAGTAAACTCGTATTGTATTCAACAATGTATAAACATAGTCCTAGTGGTGCTCTTATAGGTTGGTGCTTTGTATTTTTCTTAAGTGCAGGCAGTTAAAGTCAGGAATTTCCTCATAGGTTTCAGTGTATTTCTTTTAAGGCAGGTTAGCACTTGAGTAAGAGCTCCCTCCACTGGAGTCTGAGCCTTAAATCTCCTTTTGCCTACTATTTACCTTCCTTCAAAAAGCTCCCCTTCCTGGACCCCACCACTACTGGGAGATTAAACTAACAAAACGTTAAACAATGTCCTTCAGGAAAGATGCAACAAAGCCCATTTATCAATCCACGGAGTCTGAACTGAAGAGAAACAAACAAACAAACAAAAAACGTAAACAGTTCTTCCTGTCATTCTTGAATCACATCAGCTGCACAGAATATGTTTTTGGAAGCGTAGAAGATAAACTGACTGTAATCATATGCCTTCAAGGTCTCAGCCCAGTTTTTCATCAAATGCACATTTTGATGAATTATTGCTTTCAAGGAAAAGTTGGAAATTTACACCCAAAAACTCTACCCCAGGGTTATTCTGCTTTCTTTAAGAAGTTTACCAGTTTGAGCTGCATTTCTAAAAAACGGAAACATCAGATTGAATATATTTTTAGGGCATTTAAGTTAATAAAATATTCTGGCTAATCCTGGGTGACCCCTTTTATCATACTTAAATTGCATATTTTCAGCGAATTGGAATAAAAGAAGACCAGATAATTAACACAAGTGATATAGGTCATGTTCAACCATTCTTGTGAGGTCTATAGTTCACCACTATGAATATTCATTACTAGCTGTGTAACCTTTACTAAGTTACATAAGCACTTTGGAAATGTTTTCTTATCTAAAAATGGGCCTATTAACACTTTACTTACCTTAAAGTGTTGCTTCAAAGATTAAATAAAATAATGAATGTGAAAGTACCTTGCAAACCATAAAAACTTATTGGTGATGAAAACAATGGCCATGAAACAGTGAGATAGGTGCTTTCAGAGTGACCAGCTGAGCTTTCTGGTCAAATTTGTCAGTGAGCATGGTGTGTGGAATTAATACCATTACTTCAGAGATACATTGCATACCAAAAGATGTACAAGTACTGGTTAATAGAGAGAGACGGCTAACTGAATAACATTTGGCCCAACAGAGAGCGTTATCTCTTCATATAGTAGATAGCATACTAAGGATTTTTAAAAGTTGATGTTATTCTCTAAATCCTGTTCTTTTCCATTTGAAAAGAAAGGAAAAAAACCCAAAATTTTATCTTGGAAGGTTTATTGTGGATTTATTTTTTGAGTGAGCAAATCTTTCTAACTTAACATAGATTGATAGAGTCAGTAAAATTTGGGTATTTTTGCGTAAGTTGTGTTATCAAAATCAACATAAACTAACTGATACATACAGTCCTCCAAAAATAACTTAGGTTGTGTGATCATAGTGCTGTGTGAATATACACCTATTCTCTATGTTCAGTTTCCTTATTATTGACTTTCTACCACGTTTTTCTTTTCCCCGATGTCACAATTCCAATCACATCAGTAGGAGCTCAATAAATCTTGGATGAAAGTACTCATTATACTTACGTATGGTAGAAACATCAAGCTTCCTGGAAGAATGTCCAACTTAAGTATTACAATTTTTCAAACACTATAAAATTCAGAGGCATTTTGCACATGGATTATCAAAGTATAGTTCAGATCTTCCACGGAGTGGGTACTCTTTATCAACCAGAAATCATTATATAATTGGTCTAGTAAATATTTGCTGATGATTCTGATATTTAATTCTTTCAGAATTTATTTTGTTTCCTATGACCAAAGAAGATGAGAAGCAAATGATCTATCCTTAGAGATTCAATCGTCATTTTATTTACATGTTTATGACAGCTTGATCTTGTAGCCTCCATTTTTTCCTTACCTTGTTTTTCCCAGTAGAGTGATGTAGTTCCTTCCCAATGTTCAATTAATTCTTTGTGTATTCTACAACACATTGCATTTATTAACCTCTTTTTCAAGGAGACTATGAACTACTTGAAGATGGTTTTTTTTTTTTTTAATATCTTCAGTATCCAGTACAGTGCCCTTTGTCACCATCATAAAGAACCTCAATATATTGGTGTTGTATAATGAGAGATTGACAAAAAATACTTTCATTCTCTCTCTGCCTTGTTGAGGTCCTTGAGATGTGACAAAGTTGTATCCTCAGGAAAATATTCTTAAGCATAAGGGCAACTGCTTGATTTAAAAATTTGCCTACAAAGTCTACTAAAATGTCTGAACTTCACAGAGGATAAAAGTAAATGATAAAATTTTTTCTATTTGTTTAGGGCTGGAACATTCGAAGTGAGCAGCTGGGACTATATCCTCCTTGCACTTTGTTCATACATAAGGAGAAATGAAAATTCTGAAAAGACATCTGTATTGTAAATCAAAATACATTGCTGAAATCAATGTTGAGTTGACATTCTGCTTGCAAATATTCTTTTGAGATTGGTTCTTGTAAATCTCTTTCCCATCTGGTTTTTATGTCTGCTCTGGGACTTGTATGCACAGAGTTGTCTAGGATCTGCTCAGAATGTTGAAATAAAGTGTTTGGCTTTTAATAAAAGGTTAGCTGGGAGGGGAAGACACTGTCTTGGTCGTATCTAAATGGCTTATATATCTTGTTAAAGTTAAAGTTTTGGAAACTTTGGGAAGTGTTTTCTTGGAATAAGAAAACTTATTTGAAGTCATGAAATAATCCTATCCTGCAACTTGTATTTTTGTAGAGAACATTTGCTGGAAGGAAAAAATTTATTTTTAAACACAGGAAGAGTGAGTAGCAGAGAAGAGTTTGTGATTGCAATTTCCTCTCTTACCATAATTGCACTATTTCCATTAAATTAATGATGGAGAGAAACAATTGTTTATATAAAGGTTCTTTTCCTTATTGAAAGTTAATTGGGGAATATTGATCTCTTCTTAAATGGCAAGTTTAATGAGATGACAAAGAAAAAAAATTCAGTCTGAGATGTCATGATAAATAAGCCCATGATTATAACTTGACATCTGGAACTTATATCCCTCCTTGAGTTTTATGAGGGAATAATGTTCTGAATGAACTCTTGCAAGTAAGAACATGATCACCATCATCATCACATAGCATTTACTCAATTCTAGTCTCCAGTTACAGGTCAGTGGTTAATCTCTACACAGCAACCAATGTGGATTCATTTAAGGACAAAAAGGACATCATTTGACTCCTTAGAACCTTGAAATTGGCCCTTGCTCCCATCATCTAAAGTGTGTGTGTGTGGAGTGGGGTAGGGGAGAGGGGATTGCAGAAGCAGATGGGAAGAAGATAAAGCACTTAAGAAGCCCTGTGTGACTCTGAATGTCCTCTTCACTGAGGAAATAGCTAAACAAGTCTTCTGGAACCAGAAGCTTTCTCTCCAGTAGTGGACATAAGTCTACTGACTTTAATTTTGTAATTTGTTTGTTCTTTTTGACTCAAGCAAAACAGAGCAAAAAAAACATGGAAGGAATAAAGGGAATCAAAAATGGTTTAATCATGGTCCTTTGGGGACCATGCTTGTATCCATTGGAGAAATAGGGGATATTAAGTCAATCTTGCCATCTTCCTCCTTCCGGTGGAGTCCCCTCTTACTTGCATTTAACATGCAACCCCCCGACCCAAGTCTTCATAGCAACAAACAAATTCACAGATCTATTCTCATATATTAAAGCAGTAGAGACTTATTTTTAAAACAGAAGGGGCAAATCATTTAGGAAAGTGAAATGTTTTTAAAATTTCCCCTGATCTCTCAGTTACTACAAGAGATTTCATAATTATCTTAAAAACAAGATGACTTTCATCCTTGACATCCGGATTGAGAGCTCTTTCTTTCTTTACTGTAGATCAGTCATTTTCTAATTTTGATATTCATAAGAAAGAGATTTTCTCAAGAGTAATTTTGTCTACATATGCTTTTTACTTTATCTGCTGACTTAAAACTCTCACCTTTGCTTAAACTGTAATTCCCCTGATTGAGTTTTTCCAGACCTCTCTATTCCAGAGGCAGTTCAGCAGGATACCTTGTCCATGTTGGTCTTCAGGAGGGGTTTTCTGGCTGACAACCCACCCATGTGAGGCCATGCTCCTGTATATCCCCCCGAGTCTCTCTCCTTTTGTTTATTACATGTGCATGACTAATATTAGTAGCTCAAGAGTAAGCCCAGAGTTCAGTGGGTGCACCATTCATAAGATCAAGACAACAACATTATCATACCCATCACATTTCTTACAATCAGGTTATTAAAATGTCAATTGCACCTAGACTCTATAAGGTACATCAATTCGATTACATATGCTTACAATTGGGATTCCCCAATATTACATAATTTCAAATTAAATAGGCAATGTGAGTCCTTCCTATTTTTAAACTTCATCCATATCTAGACATCTTGTTAAGTAAATATGTTTCTTGTGGTTACCACTGCATTCTAAATCCCCCTTATTAATTTGTTAGTCTATTTTTAACTCTGGATATTATTCTATCTGGCTCTTCTTTAATGCTCCCATTCTTCACTTCACTTGGAGCTTTCTTTAACTTTCTCTTGACCATCAATAGAAAGTAATCTGCTCACTGCCCAACAATCTGTAACTAAATGTGGTGACACTTACTATAAAATGAAATAGTTTCTTTTCTGCTTTTTTTTTTCTTTTGAGATAGGATCTTACTCTGTTGCCCAGGCTGTGGTTCAGCAGAATCATCATAGCTCACCGTAGCCTCAAACTTCTGGGCTCAAGCAGTATTCCTACCTCAGACTGCCAAGTAGCTGGGACTACAAGTGCATGCCACTGCGCCCAGCTGATTTTTGTTTTTTTGTAGAAATGGAGGTCTTGTTTTATTATCCAAGCTGTTCTCAAATTCCTGGTTTCAAGTGATCCTCCTGCCTCAGCCTCCTAAAGTGTTGAGATTACCTGTATGAACCACCATGCCCAGCCAATAGTTTCTTGTTGTTAGTCATATCACTATTATCTGATATAGTGACAGTGCTCATGAATTTTTGCCATAATGGGAAAATGTTTGCATGTTTGTGCATGTGTTTATATGTGCTTGCATGCACAGTGCATTGTAGTGTGTATCTCTTGGTCTAATTGGTGATGTTCTAGGACAAATTCTATGCCTGTTGATCTCAGGAGTTGTTAGGGATGGTGTTTGCATAAACAAGTCATTTTAATGCTAGCCACTTTCCCTTTCTATTACACTGAGACATGGCCCCATTAAGATGGCTATAAAGACAATGAAGGCTAACTTAATATAGATCATGTCACTTCTGAAGTGGTTCCTCTCCAAGATAATTGAAACCTTTCTGGCCCATTGGGAAGAAACATCATGCGGGATAAATGGTGTCAGTGGCTTACCACTCTTCAGAAAGTGATTTATTTAAATTTTATACAGCTGAAACATATCCTCAGGCAAGGCAATGCAAAGACTTGTTTATAAAGTGGACTCTTTCCTGTCCCGTTTCCTGGTGAGCCAGAGAGTGGTTGTTCTGTCCAACAGTCAGCTACAAAAGACAGAGACTGGCATTCAGTGGATGATCCAACTATCACAATATTTATTTTAGACAGACAGGATAATGGTGTGGAAGGGGGAAAAAGGGGAATTTATGTGTGTCTCATTGGACACGTAGACAAACAACAAGAAAAACAACACAAATACAGGGCAACCTTTTACATATGCTTGTTTTAGTAGATATGGCTCCTTTGATCAAGATTCTATTGGTGAAGATGCAAAAGACATTTTTCCCCCTAGATTGATCTGTATATCCAGGAAAAGTGGAGCCCAGACAATTTCTGTAATAACTTCTGGAGGGGCTCATTTGTCTCATGTCGTACAGCATGGTTTTTGTGAGAGAAACAGAAGTGAGGAGGGAAGAGGAGAGGGAAGAAGAAGGAATCCCTTAATGTTCTCTGCCATCATGGTGTATCTGGATAGTCCTATCTGGAGAAAGTACTTTGGACTTTTTTGGGTGAGAGTTTTTGAGACTTTACTCAAATGCATATTAAAACCTAAAATAAAGACGAATACTCAATAAATAAAAACTATGAATTGTACAGGGGTTAGGATTCAAGTTGTGGTGTGTATGTATGTGTGTGCTCACATGCGTGCATATGAATGACAATGTGTGTGCATTTGGTTACTTCCCTATGGATTTAAAAATTCTTAACATGGAAGGAAAATAATTTTTATCTGTTTCATATACAAAAAAAATGCCCTTTGTCAGTTTAGTAAATGTAGTAAGTTGAACTGTTTAGGGCTTCAAGAATCATATCAAAAAGTTTGGTCTTCATAAAGGACATACAGTGTCTTTGAAGATTTAAGTAGGGGAGTGAAATAATGAGATATTTATTTTAATTTCACATGCTGACTTCTAAGCAGAAAATAGATTAGAAGAGGAAAATGATAAATGAGATGGAACTATTAGGAGGTCTTTTGGAGACGAAAGTGGCTTGATCTTGAGTGATGGGAGCAGAGATCTGAGAAATGGACAGAGATGGGATGCAGTTAAGAGGTAGAATTGGTAGGACTCCGTGCTGGATTGGATGTGGGGCTAAGGAACAGAAAGGTGTCAAGCAAGGCTCCTAGGTTTCTGGAATGAGCAAGTGGGTGAATTGTGTTTTGCAATGAAGAAGGAGCAACATCCTCCGTTCTAATGGAGGAGGTTGTTTAGAAAGAAAATGAGTTCAGGTTGCAACACGTTCAATTTGAGATATTTATAAGATCAGTGAACATCTAGAATGAGAAGTTGGTTGTATATATCTAGTGCTCAGAAGAAGGTCTTGGAAGGAAACACAAAGTAAATTAAATGGTCTTTGAAGCCATGAGAGTGATGGAGATGATGAATGAGAGTGAAGTGAGACAAAAGGAAGTGAGACAAAAGTAAGTGATCATGAGCAAAAGTGAAGACACAAGAGGCCTAAGATCTAACCTCAAACAATTTCAATGTTTAGAAGACAGACTGAGTGTGAGAAATTTCCACAGCAGACTAATATGGAGGAGTTGGGAAGGTAGGAGAAAACTCTGGAGAGCATATCATTGTGGAATTTCAGGAAAGAGAATATTTCTAACAGGCAGAAGTTGAGGCATCATTTATCATGAGAATTGGAAAATGTGCATTGGGCTTAACAACATGGGGGGAGATCATTTGTGACCTAAGGAAGGGCACACTTAGTTAAGTAGTAGCAACAGAAGCCAGAGTGGAATCACATGAGAGTGAATACAGTGTGGAAATAAAGGCTGCTTGCTCAGATACTCTTTGGATAAAAGTTGCTATTGGAGGAATAGAGGGAAGGGTCAGTAGCTTGAAAGGCATACATGATTCAGGGAGAATATAATTGTTGTTATGTTGATTTTTCTAAAATGGAGAGACTGTAGCATTACTGAATGCTTATGGTAAGCATCCAGAAGGTAGCAAGAATTTAAGGATATTACCACAGTGTAGAGAAAGCACAGAGGCAGCTGGGCAGGGACACAGATGCCAGAGGCACAAGAAAATCTCAAAGGCCCAAAGGCACACGTGTGTGCGCGCGCACACACACGCACACACACACACCATCCATGAGAAAGTAGCTGATGAAAGGCATTCTGAAGGACTCATTAGTCATGCTGGATACCAAATGTGCCAGGGAGGTGCCAATTTCTTTATCTACAATAGCCCAATCCCCATAGCACACTAGAATAGAAGCCCCATGAAAGCTAGGATTTTTCTACATATTGCTCTTTGCAGCATTTCCCAGTGCCTATGACGGTGATTGGCAGGTTATAGACCCTTAATAAATATTTGCTAAGTAAGTAAAGTAGGTAGGTCTGATTGTTTCATTTTTGTAGTTGAGGGAACTAAGAATTAGAAAGGTTAATTACTTCGCCCATTCACAAAGGCAATAACGAAAGATATCTGGATTTGTACAGAATCAAGGATCTTGATCAACACGCTAAGTTTACTTCCACTTTGAATCATATTGGATGAAGCAAACTTTTTTTTTCATAATTTTAATATTCCCACATACTATCCTCATTATGTGAAGAGATTCTGAAGTATTAGAATCAAGTTTATTAATGTTCTCAAAGAGTATTGATGTGTGTCTAACATGAGTTTGATTATGCAAAATGGGAAGCAATTACCAAACTATCCAGGCCATTCTTTTAGAAACAACCAGCAAATATAAGCTCTATGTTTTTTCTCTTTAAACCATGTACCATGTGCAGGCATCCCTTTGATTGCCATGCGCTGTGTTGTGCTTACTGTGCATGTACTTTTTTTGTTTTCCTATTTCAGTCCCTCAAGATATCTTTGCCTTCCCCTCTTAACTTGTGCCAGTATTAACTATGATCTTTTCTCCTTCTTTTATCTTACTTCTGCCTCTGTCTCAACTACTGAATCCAAGCTTTCATCTAGCTTTTAAGGGAAGCTAATATCTCATGAAATTGTGAGGGCCTGGGATCTTCAAAGAGCCAAGGATTCTGCCAGACTGAGAATAGACTTGATGAGCATTCTCCACTTAAGATCTGAACTATGAGAAGTGGAATCAAAGCAGTCCTTTTGTAATTCCAAACAGCCATTTAGGCATACGAAGAAATGAAAGTAAAGTAGTTCTAAAGACAGGGAAGAGGGTCAATGAAAGGCAAGAAATCCTGACAAAACAAGAAGAAAAGTATTTCCTTTGGTCATGGTGGGCTTGTTTCTCATGAGGAAGACTTGGGATTCTGAATATTATGTATCAATTATTGCATAGTTATGTTTAGGTTAATTCTATAGTAAACCATATTAGTTCTCATTCTTGCATGTGAGTTCAATTCTCAAACAATCCTTGTTAATCTTAATAAAAGTGCATTAGAGAACCTCTTCAGGAATTGTTGTACACAAAGATCTTTAAGAGGCTTGCCTCCAACAGGCTGCTGAAGTGAAGACACTTAGACCAGTGGGCCATATAAATAGTATTCTTACAGATTTCTGTGTAAGAAAATCTTATTTCTTTCTGGATGTATTTGGAAGTTCTATGGGCTACTTAAGACTTTCTTAATCCTCTGCCTCCGAGTCTCTGAAAACAGTCTCAGGCTTATTGGCTTAACACTGCTTTCCTATAAACTTTTATTATGGAAATACCTCTCATTCCTAAATATTATTATTGTGACTCTCATCTAATGAAGTTTTACAATGACAAGTCTTGGATCTTCCTAGAAGAGAAAAAAAAAAATCTGTTTAAGTCTCAAAAGTATATTGTTTCTTCCCAATTACCAGAGTAGAATTTATAAAGTTTATAATTTGTGTGTCTCTGTGCTTCAATCCTCAGTTACCAAATGATCTCAGAAAAGAGTAAATCGCATTTCTAATGCAGAAATTTCAGGTTGGTTAAATGCCTAGAGCTGTATTGAATGCTATCATATGATTTCTTCTCATGCTTCTCTGATACAATTCAATGGCAATTTTTGCCCACTTACAATGGAAGTGGTATCATGCAGACTTGGCAGAAGAGTGGTAGTTCAGAGTTTGATATCAGGTTTACCATGTGTCTTTAGATAAGTGAATTAACCTCTCTGAGTCTATGCTTCCGTATTTAAAAATGAACAGTTTGAGACAGGTAGCATTCATTTACTTCTTCAAACATTTATTGCATTCCTTCTGTGTTCTAGCTACTGCACTTTTTGCTTGAGTTACAGCATTGCACAAGATAGTGTTCCTGTCTTCATGGGCCATAGTGTAGATGACAAAGATAAATAACCAGACAATTATAAAACAGTGAAATAAACAATACCAGTGAAAGCATAAGTTCCAAGATAATGGGCTGTCAACTTTATCCATCCTCTAGATAGATTGCCAATTATTTGCATTTCTTTGAATTTGTCATGCAGTCTTCATTGCCTCCATGTCTTTAAACATGTTCCCTCTGCCTAGAATAGTACTTACCATATTCTTTACCTACCTAATGTCTACTTAGTCCTCAAGGTTCACATCAAGTATCGCTTCTCAGGAAAACCTTCGTTAACTCTTTGAGTCTGGTTTGTGTGGCCCTCCTTGAGTACCTCTGGCCCTTATATGCATTCTTCAACAATAGTAGCTTGACTTTATTTGCTTGCCAGTACTATTGTTAGGATGTAAACTCATACAGTACAGGAATCCGATCTTTTATTTCTTTATTCCCAGAACACGGCCTAATGTTTGGTATACAGCAAATGTTCTATAAATGTTTGTGGATTATATGAATATCAAACATTTATTGAACACCTACTATGTGCCAGGCACTAAGAAGGGATTCACTTCTATCACCTTATTTACTTTAACTTTTACAACACTCTTTGTTACGGTGTGTGTAGTTTTCCTATCCCCTTTAGAGATGGAGAAACGAAGATTCACAGAAGCATGGTAATTTTCTCAAGGTAACGTGCGTGTTTACGTGCATGTTCAAGGGGAAGTGGTTGTAAAGAAGGTCACCTCTCTAAGAGGAAACTCAAGGCTAATGATTTTTGTGCCATATTTGTATAAACTGGTGTAAATCTATCCTTGGGTATTTTGGCTCAATAGTAGGAGAAACATTGAGCTTCTTCAAGTGAACAGATGTCTATGCATAGTTATCTCTCTGAAGCAAGGTTATGGTAGGGCCTAATCTGCATACCTCTGTTTTATATATATATATGTGAATGATAGAGATATATGTATATAGCTTATCAGGAAAAGTTTGTATGTAAAATCTCCTAGGACATTATGGAGAAACAGAGAAGGCATCTAACTATCCAGGGCCTTGGGGGTATTAGGATTATAAAGAGATAATAGAATTCTATCATTTTAAAGAGAAGATTTGTAATTGTAAGAGACCTAAATACAGAATTTGGGAGATGAGTAATACCCCTACAAAATGTATGGAGGTAGTTGAGGAATGTTTTCTGCTGACCAGAGTAAAATCATACCTTCACTTAAAATCGAAAGTCCTAAGTTCTCACTTGACTAGATTCTATAGAAGTCAGCTCAAATATTGAAACAATACATATTTTTCTTAATTTCAAAAGTTCTTGAACATAATCAGGTAGCTAGACAAAAATCTTAGCTCTTTTTAGCCAGACACAATGGTGTAAAACAGAGATACAGGCATTTCTACTCTAATGCCAATGTTTGCACTATTGAATAACCTTACATTCTGCAAAATTGGATACTGAAAATAATAAGGCATATGGGAAAAATAAGGTGCAGGGAGAAGACTCAAGACTGTGAAATTCGGAAAGTAGATCACTAAAAACACTAAGACAATTACTGTTAAAGAAAAGCTGGCATAGATAACCCTCTAATAGCATTGGCACGTGGCTTCAGAGATGATTGGTTATTAGCAATTTTAAAACCTGTGACTTTTACTTGTCCTTTGAAATGTAAAAATCGTCCTTCCAATATGGACCATTTTTATTAAAACTAAAAATCAGATCCAACGTGTAACCTATTTTGTTAATCCATTATTTTAATATGGGGATTCATGTCTTCGCAGCTTCTGAATCTGTGTTGGCACTTTCACCGGCAAGTTTAACATAATTGAATATGTAGACATGTGCTTGAAGCGCTAAAGAAAAGTGCTTTTGTAGATTTTTTAGCATTTTTTTAAGATCACCATGGGTTGCTATGCTTTTTCTTTATTTGTGACAAAGTTTGCCCTGGATAACTTTAAAACATTAAGCTACTGGGAAACAATATATAAGAACCAACAATATTTCTGTGTTATAAGAACATCTTTCCCTATTTACCAGTCGTATATGGAGAAATTTACATAAAAATTGGCCTTTTTATAAGAAAAAAATTTTCCTAATTCATGTGATATGTAAGGTTCCAACATCGTGTAATGAATGCTAGATTCGTCTATATAAAACTCTGACTCATTGACTATTTTCAGAGCCTGCTTCATCTTAATCCATGCCAGTGTTCTACGATAATAACACAGTAAACAAGATTTTGCTTATAGACTAGCAGTATAGAGTAGCCATGTGTGGTGGGGGTGGATTTTAAGAAAAGATGAAATGGTACCTTGAGAAAGTAAAAAGAAACAAAAAATAACTTTTTTAGTCTAATAAATGGTTTTAACTGTGCTGTTAGATTTGTTTTACATCAAATTATCATTGACTTCAATGTTTCTGTTTCAATTAGATGGTCTTCCTTCTTCTTCTTTTCCTCTTTCCTTCTCTTTTTCCTTGTTTTGTCTCCTTTGATTTTAAATTCTTTCACTCATATTTTATCTGTTTTCTTCTTTGTTCACTGTATGTTAGTTATCTACTATCTAACTGTTAGAGTCTAGAGATAAAATGGTGAACAAAAGCAGAGTTTGGAGTATTGTTGAGAGATAGGCATTAAACTTACAATCCCACAAATACATGTTAGTAAACAGGACATAAGTCCAGTATTACCAAGGAGAGGAGCTATACAAGCACCTAAGAGGGGAATATATCTTAGTCAGATATGTTGCTCAGGCTTTACTCAGGAAATAAACTCAGAAGAATGAGTGGGTTAACTAGGTGAAGATAGGAGGGAAGATCATTCCTGACAGGGAGAATTGCTTCTGCAAAAACCTGCAGCTCAAGTGACCACAAAATGAAAGACTGAAGGAAGACCAGTGTGGTTGGATGACGGAGCTAGGAAGGGTTTTGGCCTAGAGCCAGATCATGCAGGGCATAGCTTGCCTGGGATGGGATAAAGATTCTCATCTTTAACTCTAGAAAGACAGAAATCATTGAAATGTTTTAAACCAGGAGATCTGTGATATGATCAGATTTGCATTTTGCAAATGTGTCTCTGTCCACAGTATAATAAGATCAATGCATAATTTTGTGCTTATTGCAATTTTACATCTTTAAGGTATCCCCACAAGGAAAGAGCAACACTGATATCTGCATTTCTTTTTCCATTTTGTAAATAGAATGAGGCTTATGAGAATGAAAATTATCCTCTGCTTGATCAAATCTGTTTTGTTCCTCATCCTTCCTCTGAGGGATATCAATATCACACGAGATGACATCATAGCTGTGAAACAAAAAATACAGGTAAAATAACCACATTTCTTCGAATAGAGGGGCCTCAGTCCCTAATTTTTTTTGTACTCTCTATCTTGAAAACAGCTTCTATTCCCACCTGAACTCTCATTTGTAAGCTACTTCTGTCTCAGTTTTGTTGGAGGTGTTTCTAGGTTTTTCTGCCACATTAAACATGTACATCTCCAGGATCTACCATTGAAAAGTTTGAAAAGATCACTGGAATTAGCAAAAGAAGAAAAGAAAAAGAAGTCAGATTTTTGGCAGGAGACTCTCTACCTGAGGACACATTGCCTCATTCCCCTGGCAACCATGCCTGTGATTAACAGTTTTCATAAATAATTCAAGTCTTCCATTTGCACTCTATAATCCCACTTAGGGAGGCAACGGCACAGTATTTAGGGGTATTTAGTTAAGGAAGCCACACTCCCTGTGGCTCCTCCTCCTTCACTCAAACTATTACACTGTGAGATTAAGAGCTCCAGAAATTTGTTAGGTTTTGTGCGGAATTTAAAGGAAACACTGGATGCTTCTCAGTAAATTTTGTCCAGTTTGCCACCTAAGCCTCTGCTCTGTACCTCCTTTAACAACACATTCTTTCCTTGTAGAAAGTAGAGTTGCTTTGATGGCATAACCTTAACAACCAATGGTTTCTGTACATCTAATGGTAACAGGCCACTTTGTAAGTTCTGGCTGCCAGCAACACAGCTTGAGGTGAAGTGATGAGAGGTGGGGCCTGCACCAGAAGCAAGAAATTGAAGAAGAGGGCATCAGCTATAAATTTTTCACTTGTCGAGTAGGCTGTATTTTTAGGGTGCCGAGGTGAAGTAGCTGGTGGGGAAGAATTTCATTATCACAAAAATGTGTGAAGCCAGAATTCTCCCTAGTCTTTTGTCATAATCAAATCTTCAAAACTCCCAGATGATAAATGGGCATCATGGAAATGTATCTAGGGCCCAATCACTTTGAATCTGAAGTGCAATCACAGATCATCTCGTGATTTAAACACACACACACACACACACACACACAGAATTTACCAGGGCAGGGCTAAG
This sequence comes from Trachypithecus francoisi, assembly GCF_009764315.1. Classification (NCBI taxonomy): domain Eukaryota; kingdom Metazoa; phylum Chordata; class Mammalia; order Primates; family Cercopithecidae; genus Trachypithecus; species Trachypithecus francoisi. The sequence goes on along the minus strand of NW_022681472.1, from coordinate 72,194,419 downwards.
ACATTTCTATACTGCACACAAATGTGCATTCCTAGCATCATTCTTCTAAAACTGAAATGTTCACTAAGCAACAAGTAATGAACTGACCTGGGTGGAGAAATTTTGAAAAGTTGTATCTCCTCCACTAAGGCATCCAATGACCTGGTAATAGAGACAGAATGAAGAAAGGCAGAATAGAGAAAAGAAGATTGGTTGAAGGCAGAACAGCAAGAGAAAATCCAAAAAAAAATGAGAAATAATGAGAGAGAGAGGGAGAGAGAGAACAAGAGGAAACATATTAAAGGGATGCTTCTTAAGGCAGCTAAGAGAGGGTGAGAGGTTGAGACCATGGAAGATTTCTGGACAGGGAATCAACTAGGAGTGTTTATTACACTAGAGGCTGAATACATTATCCTTATTTGTGGCATATTATTTTTAATCTACTTCTAAATATGAATGTTTTAATCCTTTCTAGAATTAGATGAGGTGTAAGTAGATAATTAAAAACAGAACCAGAAATGACTTATGATGTTAAACTACACCAAAAAATAGAGTGAATAAAAATAAGATGTTAAAAAAATAAAGGGATGTGAGAGGAGGCATTTGGGTGAGCTTCCTATTATGAACTATGTATTTAGCTTTGGACTCCGTGTTATAAATGGCAAAGTGGGAGGTCATCTAGTATTGTCAAATTAAAACAACAAGAGCAACAACAACAACAGTAAGCATCTTAAAATTTTTTCAGGAACATTAACACCTTTTCTTCTGGCACTAAAAACAACTATATGTATGTAAGAGATAAAATAATGGAAAATATTTTTATTGTGATTTCCAAAAAAAAAAGGAAGGAAGGAAGGAAGGAAGGAAGGAAGGAAGGAAGAAGGAAGGAAGGAAGGAAAGTTCTTATAACAGTATTTAATATTTATGTAGTGGTTCGTAATATATCCCATACTTTTACTTTAATTATTTCACTTCAGCCTCCTAAGTAATTCTATGACATAGAAAAGGCACATACAATGATCACATAATAGATTAAAATTAAAATCTTGAAAAGAAAATGCTATTAGTAAAATTGATGGACAATATACTAGAACTCAGGACTTCTGACCCCTAATCCAATTCCATCTGCTTCTTTAAAAAAGCAAAATGTAAACTATTAAATCAATGATTTTACCTCTTGGATTGCCTCAGAATTAACTATGAACAGCTTTACTGAGGTATAATAGAAAAATAAAATTTGTATATATTTAAGTTGTACAATGTGGTGATTTGATATACATACATATATTCACTAAATGAAATGATCACATTAAAGCTAATTAAAACATTCATCATTTCATTTGGTTTCCTTTTTGTGTGTGGTGGGAACATTTAAGATCTAATCTTGAGCAAGTTTCAGGTGTACAATACAGAATTGTCAACTATAGCCACCATGCTATATATGAGATCCCAGAACTTTGTCATCTTATAACCGAAAGTTTGTACTCTTTGACGAATATCACCCTATTCCATGCACCTCCCACCTGGCTTTTGGCAACCACCATTCTAAATTTTGCTTCTATGAGTTTGACTTTTTTAGATTTCACATATAAATGATATTATACAATATTTATCTTTCTGTCTCCCCTTATTTCATTTAGCATAATGTCCTCCAGGTTCATTCATGTCATTGCAAATGGTAGAGTTTCCTCCATTTTTATGGCTGAATAATGGTTCATCACACTCACATACATATATAAATATATGATATCTATGCATCACATTTTCTTCATCCACCAATGGACACTTATGTTGTTTCTGTATCTTAGCTGTTGTGAGTAATGCTGCAATGAACTTAGGAGTGCAGATATCTCTTCAAGATGTTGACTTCATTTCTTTTGGACATATATCCAGAAGTTAGATTGCTGGATAATATAGTGGTTCTATTTATAATTTTATGAGAAGCCTCCATACTGTTCATAATGACTGTGCTGATTTACATTCACACCAACAGTGTACCAGGGTTCTCTTTTTTCCACACTCTCACTAACGCTTGTTAGCCCTTGTCTTTTTGATAGTAGCATCCTAATAGGTACAAGGTGATATCTCATTGTGGTTTTGATTTACATTTCTCTACTGATTAGTGATATTGACTACCTTTTCACTTACAAATGCTGGATATTTATGTATCTTCTTTGTAAAAAACGTTTATTGAAGTCCTTTGCCCATTTTTTAATAAAAATATTTATTCTGTGTTTTGCTATTAAGTTATATCAGTTGCTCACATATTTTGTACATTAATTCTTTTTCAAATATATTGTTGGCAAATATTTTCCTCCCATTCAGTGGGTTGCCTTTTCACTCTGCTGATTGCTTCCTTTGTTATGCAGAACCATTTAAATTTGCTGTTTATAAAACTAAATGCTTTTGGCATCATATCCAAGAAATCATTGCCAAGACCAATGTCATAAAGATTTCCCCTTTGTTTTCTTCTAGGAATTCTATACTCTCAGGTCTTATATTTAAGTCTTTAATGTATTCCAACTTAGTTTTTTGTGTGTGGTATAAGATAAGGGTCCAAGTTCATTTGTTTGCATGTCAATATTCAATTTTCTCAGCACTATTTTTGCAACGAACTCTCCTTTTCCCATTGTGTACTTTGTAGATCAATGGACCATATATGTGTGGGTATATTTCTGGGCTTTCTCTTCTATTCCACTGGTTTATATATGTCTTTATACCAGTACCATATTGTTTTTATTACTGTAGCTTTGTAATATATTTTGAAATCAATTAGTGTGATGCTTCCATCTTTGTTCTTTGTCAAGATCACTTTGGCTATTCTGGGTCTTTTGTTTCATATAAATTTTTTTGTTGTTCTATTTCTATAAAAGTGTCACTGGGATTTTGATGGAAATAGGAAATAGAATAGACTCTGTATATATCTGTGGGTAATACAGACATTTTAACCATAGTAGGTCTTCCAATTTGTGTACACGGGATGTCTTTCTATTTATTTGTGTCTTCTTTAATTTCTTTCATTAGCATATTGTAGTTTTCACTGTAAGTCTTTTACCTCCTTGGTTAAGTTTATTCTTAGGTGTTTTACAATTTTTGATACTATTATAAATGGGATTGTTTTCTTAATTTTCTTTTGAGAAATTGAATTTATTATTCAAAACTTTTCACATGTGAATTTTATAAAGTATTTAAGGAAGAAATATTTTCAATATTACAAAATGTTTTCTGATAATAGAAGGAACACTTCCCAACTTGTTTTGTGATGCTAGAGTTACCCTGATAACAAAACTTGGCAATGATGTTATAAAATAAAGTTACAGAACAATATCCCTCATAAAAATATACTAAAAATATTTAAAAATATAACGAATTAAAATCAGCAATATTATAGTATCATTTGGGTAGTTTATTTTAGAAATATGCAATTTGTCTAATTTTTAAAATTATTTAATATAATTTATCACATCAATGGAATAAAATAGGACATATATATAATTAATTAATAGATGTGGAAAAGATACTGAGAAAATTTAATACCAATTTATTATTAAGGTTCTTAGCAATTTAGGAATAGAGGGATATTCTTCTAGCTGGAAGCTATTTAACACTTTCTTAGTAAGATTAGGAATAATTTCTATTTTACTGAGGGGGTCTTCATTGTATTGGCGGTCTTAGTCATCACAATAAAGCTGGAAAGAAAAGCATAAAAAGGAGAAGCAAAGATTAAAACTGTCTCTGTTTGCATGTTACATGTTTCTTTAATTAGAAAATCCTAAAGAATTTGCCAAACACCTGTTAGAACTAGTATGTCTGCTTTGCATGAACACAGAATGTGAGGTAATATTTTAAAAGCACTTATATTTTACACACTGGCAGGAAACAATTGGAAAATTGAATGTTAAAAATTCCATGTATTTTAGCATTAAAACATAAATATGAAAGAATAAATTTGAACAAGTTTAACAAACATTTTTAAACAAAAAATAATTTTATAGTGAAAACTGCCGAAATGTTCTTGAGAAAAAGATCTAAATAAATGGAGACATACACCATGTTCACTGATTGTAAAACCCAGTAGATTTAAGATTTCAATTTATTTATAGATTGAATCTTGTCCAAATTATAGTGCCAGCTATTTTTAAGCTGATTCAAAAATGTATATGTAAATGCAAACAATAAAGAATATCCAAAACATAACTGAAATGAACAAAGATGAAGGATTTACATTATCTGACTTTCAGATTTACAGGCACTCTAAAACTACAATAATTGAGAAACTATAGTGCAGGCATTAAGATCTACAAATAGATGCATGGAACAAAATACATGGTCCAGGAATAACAACCCTCTTATGTGGTTATTTGGTTTTTGAGAGTGTTTCCAAGGCAATCTAGTAGGGAAAGAAAAGTCTTCTCAACAAATGGTGCTAGCATAAGTAGATACTATATTGGAAAAATGAGCTATACTCTTTATTTTACACCATACAAAAAATTAATTAGAGATGAATCATAGATCGAAGTGTAAAAGCTAAAACCACAAAGCTTTTGTAGAAAAACATAGTGGAACTTCTCCATGACTTATGAGCAGATAAAGGCTTCTTATTCAGTCCCAGAAAGAACTAACCATAAAAGAAAGTATCAGTCAATTAGAATTCATCAAAATTGAAAGTATCAGTTTAACAAAGGGCTGAAATTCAAGATACGTAGAACTCAACAATATAAGGACAACTAACTTAATGTAAAATAAACAAAAGGTTTAAAAGACATTTTATAAAAGAGTGTATATGAATGGTCTATAATTATATGAAAACGAATTTAACATCATTTGTTACATAATGCAAATTAAATTCACAAGAAACTACTGCACAGTTACCTAAATGGCTAAAATTAAACGGACTGAAAACACCAAATGTTGGTTAGCTTGTGGAACAAATAGAACTCTCATACATTGTTGGTGGGATTCTAAAATTTTACAACCACTTCAGAAAATGGCCTGCCATATTTTTATTAAAATTACTTAGTTAATTAAATATTTTAGCTTTATTGGGGTACAGTTGACGTAAAAGTTGTATACATTTAATGTATTCATCTTGACAAGTATGGACATAAGCATACACCTGTGAAATCATCGCCACAGTCAAGGTACTAAACATATTCATCATCACCAAAAATTTTCTTGCTCCTTGTGGGGTTTTTTGGAGGGTGATAAAACACTTCACATAAGATTTATCCTCTTAACGTATTTTAAAGTGTACAATACTACATTGGTAACTATAGATACTACTTGTGTATAGCAGATTTCTAGGATGTATTCATCTTGCATGACACAAATTTTATATCCATTGAAAAATAGTTCTCCATTTTCTCCTCCCTCCAAGTCCCTGGCAACCACCATTTTATTCCCTTATGAGTTTGACTATTTTAGATACCTCATATAGGTTGAGTTACACAATATTTGTCCTTCTGTGCCTGGTTTATTTCACTTAGCATAATGTTCTCATAATAACCACAAATTGACCCAAGTGTCCACCAATATAAGAATGAATAAACAAGCAGTAGAATATTTATGTAATACAGACAATACTTATTTATTTTTTATTATACTTCATGTTCTAGGGTACATGTGAACAATGTGCAAGTTTGTTACATATGTATACATGTGCTATGTTGGCGTGCTGCACCCATTAACTCGTCATTTACATTAGGTATATCTCCTAATGCTATCCCTTCCCACTCCCCCCACCCTACAACAGGCCGCAGTGTGTAACGTTCGCCTTCCTGTATGGACAGTATTTATATAATATGGGTAGTATGTCAAAATCATTATACCAAGTGAAAGAAGCCTTATATTGTATACTATATAATGAATATGAATATATGCTCTATGATGTCATTTATATTAAATGTTAAAGCAAGAAAATCGAATTTATGGTAAAATAATATCAGAACAATGTTTGTCTCTGGTGGACTCTGGTGTTTAAGGATCAACTGGCAAAGGGTCTAAGAGAACTTCTTTGTGTGATAATGATGTTCTATATCTTACTAGGGGTTTGGATAACACAGACATATTCATTTGTCAAAATTCACTAACTATACACTTAAAATTTGAGCATTTCATGGCACGTAAACTCAAGTAAAGGAAACTACTAAAAATACTGAATTTTTGTTAATGTACGTATTGTTTGGATGTCTGCAATTTGCTTTGAAATTTGTCAAAAGTAAAATTGATAAATGGATAGAAAGATAGGTAGAGTGATAAGTGGTGCAACAGGTGTAGTAAAATATTAAGCTAGAATCTAGGTGGTGAGGATGAGGATGTTTCATGTAAAATATTTTCAACTTTGCCATATGTATGAGAATCTTCATAAAAAATGGAAAAAATCTACCTACCTGATTTAGTCACTTGATGTGCAAGAAGTGTTGATACTCTGACATGCATCTTTCCCCAAACAGGAAATATTTCTGATGTTATGGAGAGGCTTGAGAGGTGGTTTGAAACTGCAAATGCTCTTCAATGAGGACACCACCTAGACTTTGTGGTTCCTCACCAACATTTCAGTGCAAATGCTACTGCTATGGTTTGAAGGCTTTGGTCCCTACAAAATTCATGTTGCATCTTAATTCTCAATGCACCAGTATTAAGAGGTGTGGCCTTTAGGAGTTGATTAGGCCATAAGAGCTCCACCCTTATGAATGGGATTAATGCCTGATAAGAGAGCTTTAGGGAGCGACTTTGTCCCTTTTTCCATGTCTGCTGCTTCTGGTGAGGATGCAGCAACAAGGTGCCCTCTTGGAAGCAGAGCATGGGCCCTCACCAGATGCTGAATCCGCTGGCAACTTGATCTTGGATTTCCCAGCCTCTGGAACTGTGAGAAGTAAATTTCTACTCTTTTTTTTTTTTATTTGAGACAGAGTCTCGCTCTGTCGCCCAGGCTGGAGTGCAGTGGCAGGATCTCAGCTCACTGCAAGCTCCGCCTCCCGGGTTCACGCCATTCTCCTGCCTCAGCCTCCCTAGTAGCTGGGACTACAGGCGCCTGCCACCTCGCCCGGCTAGTTTTTTGTATTTTTTAGTAGAGACGGGGTTTCACCATGTTAGCCAGGATAGTCTCGATCTTCTGACCTCGTGATCCGCCCGTCTCGGCCTCCCAAAGTGCTGGGATTACAGACTTGAACCACTGCGCCCGGCCTCTACTCTTTATAAATTACCCAATCTAAAGTGTTTTTGTTATAGCCTCAGGAACAAAATAAGATCATTACCAACTGTCCACCTCAAAAACAGAATTTGAGCCTCTGTGTAGGATTGTGGTTTTGAATAGTACTGTATTTGGATTGGCCTTTTATTAGGATGAATTTGCCACAAAATATGTCCAAGCCAGTTGAATATTTCAAGCTATGAGATGAGGATATATGAGTTCTGTTAACTTAGATGCAAGTATTTACCTGCTAAGGACGATGATCTTAATCTTAAGTACACATGGTTATCAATATCATATCTATGTACTTACTGAGTTTTCCTTCTTCCAAGTCCATTTCCAAACATAGCTATAGGTTTGTGAAATCTATGCCTTACTAATCAAAGCCCAAGGTAAAATATTAATTCACTTACCTCTTTTCATCTGTTTTAACACTTATTTGCATAGCAATTTTTTTGGCACACTTTTCTGTAAACTCTTTTGTGAACTGAGGCCTATAATTCTTCCCAGATATTTACGTTCCTGTGAGCTGAGATCATGTCTGGATTCTTCACCACTATTTCCTTAGTGCTTAGAACAGTTTTTGGCATATAGTAGATGATCAATAAATGCCTGTTCAATAAGTTAATAATAAAGATGTGTTTCAAAATATTAATTATATGTCAGTATTGCATATTCTCTCCTTCCAGAGAAGTATTTTATAAGCTGAAATATTTTTAAATTATGTTTGCCAAAGGCTTCTGGATATCATATATATTAGCATTGCAGAAAGTCTAAATGTTACTTTATAAATGATGTTTTTTCTCTCTTGGCTACAGGTGGCATTTATTACATAGAAATTCCTATGCAATAGAGCAAATGTTACCAGTTACTAGGCCAGAAAAAATAGATGATCTATAAAAATAAGTATTTTATAACAGAGATGTAAAAAATAATGGCTAGCTTAAAGTTGCCAGATTTCTAGCAATCTCAAAACTTTTGGCTGGGCGTGGTGGCTAACACCTTTAATCCTAGCACTTTGGGAGGCCAAGGTGGGTGGATAACCTGAGGTCAGCAGTTCGAGACCAGCCTGGCTGATATGGCGAAACCCCATCTCTACTAAAAATACAAAAATTAGCCAGGTATGGTGGCGGGCACCTATAATCCCAGCTCCTTGGGAGGCTGAGGCAGGGGAATCGCTTGAAGCCGGGAGGCAGAGGTTGCAGTGAGCCGAGATCATACCGTTCACTCCAGCCTGGGTGAAAGAGGGAAACTCTGTCTCAAGAAAAAAATAACCTTTTATATATTTCTAAAATAAATGAAGTAATCTATAAGTAGGGAGAAAAAAAGAAGACATAAATCTACTGCACTTTCTTCTGAGAATGAAATATATAGTATCCAAGTGACATGAAAGGGTGAAAACTTGGGTTACTTATAAAACAAGTTTATATATCTATTTTTATAGACTTTTTTGTTTCATTTAAGTTTAGTTTAGTGGGGAAACTAAAACAACAACAATGTCAAGCACTACCACCACTATTACTACTACTACAGTTAACAGTGAAACAGAAGGTGGAAAATCGGAAAACCACTATTTAAAACTCAAGTCTGGTGAACTCCCATTTACAATTGCTACAAAGAGGATAACATACCTAGAAATCCAATTTACAAGGGATGTGAAGGACCTCTTCAAAGAGAACTACAAACCGCTGCTCAACAAAATAAAAGAGGACACAAACAAATGGAAGAACATTCCATGTTCATGGATAGGAAGAATCAGTATCATGAAATTGGCCATACTGCCCAAGGTAATTTATGGATTCAATGCCATCCCCATTAAGCTACCAATTACTTTCTTCACAGAATTGGAAAAAACTACTTTAAAGTTCCCATGGAACCAAAAAAGAGCCCGCATAGCCAAGAAAATCCTAAGCAAAAAGAACAAAGCTGGAGACAACATGCTACCTGACTTCAAACTATGCTACAAGGCTACATTAACCAAAACAGCATGGTACTGGTACCAAAACAGATATATAGACCAATGGAACAGAACAGAGTCCTCAGAAATAACAGCACACATTTACAACCATCTGATCTTCAATAAACCTGACCAAAACAAGCAACGGGGAAAGGATTCCCTATTTAATAAATGGTGCTGGGAAAACTGGCTAGCCATATGTAGGAAGCTGAAACTGGATCCCTTCCTTACACCTTATACAAAAATTAATTCAAGATGAATTAAAGATCTAAATGTAAGACCTAAAACCATAATAACCCTAGAAGAAAACCTAGGCAATACCATTCAGGATATAGGCAAGGGCAAAGACTTCATGACTAAAATACCAAAAGCAACGGCAACAGAAGCCAAAATAGACAAATGGAATCTAATGAAACTAAAGAGCTTCTGCACAGCAAAAGAAACTATCATCAGAGTGAACTGGCAACCTACAGAATGGTAGAAAATTTTTGCAATCTACTCCTCTGACAAAACTAATATCCAGAATCTACAAAGAACTTAAACAAATTTACAAGAAAAAAGACAAACAACCCCATCAAAAAGTGGGCAAAGGATATGAACAGACACTCCTCAAAAGAAGACATTTATGCAGCCAACAGACACATGAAAAAATGCTCATCATCACTGGCCATCAGATAAACGCAAATCAAAACCACAATGAGATACCATCTCACACCAGTTAGAATGGTGATCAAGAAAAAGTCAGGAAACAACAGATGCTGGAGAGGATGTGGAGAAATAGGAATGATTTTACACTGTTGGTGGGAGTGTAAACTAGTTCAACTGTTGTGGAAGACAGTGTGGTGATTCCTTAAGGATCTAGAGCTAGAAATACCATTTGACCCAGCCATCCCATTACAAGGTATATACCCAAAGGATTATAAATCATGCTACTATAAAGACACATGCACATGTATGTTTATTGAGACACTATTCACAATAGCAAAGACTTGGAACCAACCCAAATGTCCATCAACGATAGACTGGATTAAGAATATGTGACACATATATACCATGGAATACTATGCAGACATAAAAATGGATGAGTTCATGTCCTTTGCAGGGACATGGATGAAGCTGGAAACCATCACTGTAAGCAAACTATCACAAGGACAGAAAACCCAACACCACATGTTCTCATTCATAGGTGGGAGATGAACAACGAGAACATATGGACACAGGGGGGGAACATCACACACCGGAGCCTGTCAGGGGGTGGGAAACTGGGGGAGGGATAGCATTAGGAGAAATACCTAATGTAAATGATGAGTTGATGGGTGCAGCAAACCAACATGGCACATGTATACCTATGTAACAAACCTGCACATTGTGCACATGTACCCTAGAACTTAAAGTATGATTAAAAAAATAAAAATAAATAAATAAATAAAACTCAAGCCTGGGAGCATTTAGCAGAAGGGCAAACAGCCTTTGGTGAAGATGGCTCCAGGTACCATAAAGACACAGTATAATAATTAAGTTTAATAATGAAGACTTCCAATTATCAAGGGGTGGGTAAGATTGTAGGATCATCTTCACATGTTTTCTATTCTTTCTGGACTTTCAACTACACTACATTTTCCAGCCTTCTTGTGTCCATGAGACTGAGTTCTAGTCAATGAGATGTTAGCAGAAAAGATTTATGTCACCTAGAGTTCCGGTTATAAAATCACTTACAAGTAACCCTCAATACTCTTCTCCAATCTCTTGTCTAGGTATTGATGTTTAGGGTGATTTGGGAAGCCATGATTTGAAGACAGCAAAGATTCTGTCAGTTTGAATTTCTGAATATTGTGATAATCAAACTTCCATTGCCTCTAATCTGGAACTTCTGTTTTGACCTTTACTTGAGTGAAAGACAACATTAGGTTTATGAAGCTGCTGAGTGTGCGGTAGAATCCAGTAGCCACTAGCTAAATGCACTTTATAGTTACTAAAGATTTGTCTAGTGCAACCAAACTAAATTTTTAATTTTGTTAAATTTAAATAGCCACATGTGGCTCCTGGCTACCATATTAGACAGTGCAGTTTTAAAAGAGCTCAGTTACATTTACTTCTTTTGAGGAGGGTTTGGACTGTGTAATAGCATTTTTGCCATCAAAATAAGACCCTATATTTTATACATGACATAGGATATACTCAATAATCTCTCCTCTGTGAACTTCTGCAGCATCCCTTTTAACCATGCCTCACCTCACAGAGTGTCAGACTCACCCCCAAGTTAGTAATACTATTACTAGTATTACTAGTATTACTATTACTAGTATTATAGTATTACATGGTAATACTAACCCATGCCCTTCCTCTTTGCCTCTTCTGTCTGACATGTTTTTCTCCTTCATGGCCATTGGCAGATGGCCTCTCATCTTTCAGAATTTAGAACTCATGTCACCTCCCCTATGAACACTTTTCTGACACATCCCAGGATGAATTGCTTATTTTCTCCTTTGTGTCACACTGTAACCTTCTAGATTTCTATTATGCTACCTAGGACACTTCATCACATTTATTTGTTTTTGTGTTTATCTCTTTTCCTGTTAGACTATAAATTCTTGAGAGGGACTTTGTTGACTTAATATTTGTTTCCCTGGTAGTTAGGACAGCATCAAGTACAAAGTCAATCATCAATAAATGATACACGAATAGGAAATTTAGAAGGTAAAATTCTGTAACAACCCTCAACTACTCTCCTTCTTTGATATGCATTATTTTCCATGCACTTAGAGCTGATCCATCCTGGATATTGTCATTTGCTCTTTGTATCTGTATTTAGAGGGGGCTCCTTCTGATTCTTTGCCCTCAGTGAGCACACAATGAAAGCTTACAGTCTACAAAATGAAACCACAATTGCACATTGAATTTCTTTCTCTGTTAATGTCAGACAACATGTCACGAAATGTCTGTTGTGAGAACATGCTGATTTATGTAGCAGTTCCTGAGGTCGTGGAAATGAAAACTAGAAATTTAGCAGACCAGATTCTGGTGTATATGACTTATGATTATTATGTTATATTGGGTCAGTTTCATTGCTATACTTCATCTTGTTACTAACAAATTGTCATAATAAAAACACATTTTAAAGTTTATAGGAAGACTTGAATTAAAATTTCTGAGTCTAATTCAATAATATTCCTCATGCTTCAGTGATATAACAATTATTTGAGAAAATGGAGCCCTTCATTGAATTCTTTATTTAATAAACTTGCAGAATACTGTAAATCTTCATCCTTTTCTGTTGTTCTCCATTTATTTTTAGAAGTCTACTGAGAATAAATTTCTTTCAAGATAAAATTACTTTTATCTTTCTTTTAGCTTTTTTTCATTCTTACTTTCTATTGTCTTTTGACTTTATTTTTGAAGGGTATTTTATGGGTACAGGCTTCTAAATTGGCAGCACTTTTTCTTTCTGCTGTTTAAAGAAATTTCCAAGTTTCTGTGCAAAAATATACTTTATTTTTACTATTGATCCTTTGAAGCTAGTATCCTTTTTGTTCTGGCTACATTTGTTATTTGTTTTTTGTTGATAAATTAATTTGACTACATTGTGCCTAGATTTTTATTTTTATTTGTTAAATCCTGCATGAAGTTTGCTAAATATCTTGAATTGATGGGTTATTGTCCTTAATACCAGTTCGAGATTTGAAAATTTCTCGGCCGGGCACAGTGGCTCAAGCCTGTAATCCCAGCACTTTGGGAGGCCGAGACGGGCGGATCATGAGGTCAGGAGATCGAGACCATCCTGGCTAACACGGTGAAACCCCGTCTCTACTAAAAAATACAAAAAAACTAGCCAGGCAGGTGGCAGGTGCCTGTAGTCCCAGCTACTCCGGAGGCTGAGGCAGGAGAATAGCGTGAACCCGGGAGGTGGAGCTTGCAGTGAGCTGAGATAAGAAAAATTCTCATCCAACTTTTATTCAAATAGAGGATATGTTTTCTTCTTCTTCTAGGACTCTACTTACACATGTGTTAGGCCTTTTGAATGTGTCCCACATGTGTTTTATGCAGTCTTCTGGTTCTTTTTTTCCTCCCTATTCCTCTGCTTGGATATTTTTCTATTGAACAGTTTTCTAATTCACTAATACTGTCTTCCACTGTGTCCAGTCCACTCTATTTATCCAATGAGTTTTAAATTTCATATATTTTATTTTACAGATCTTTAATACCAGTTCGAGTCCTTTTTGTCTAATACCCCACTGAAATACTTCACTTTGTCCATCTCTTCTTCTATATTATTTAAGATGTTAATCATGGTTATTTTGAAGACCTTGTTCGCTAACTTCAATATCTATAATATCTCTCAGTCTCTTCCATTAATTAGTTAATCTCTTGATTACTAGTCATTGTGTCATCCTCCTTTGTTGTCTGGTAAGTTTTATTTTATGTGCTGGACACTGTTGGTAATAAAGGCTCTAGATTTTGTTGTTATCCTCTAGTGAGAGTTAATGGAGTTAAAGTTTGTTCTGGTACATATTTACATTACTGGAGGTTGATTCTGCTGAGGCTTGCTTCCAGAGTTTATTAGGATGGAACTATTGCACTTTTGCCCTTAGTCTCTGAGAGTGTCCCCTACTGCTGGTACATGGTCATTACTTCTAGAGCATGGCCATTCCAAGGTCTCAGCTGAAAGCCTGAGATGTTCACAAAGGTCTCTCTAGTCTCGTTGGGCCTCAGATCCAACATTTTCTTTTCTTTTCTTTTCCCTTCCCCCCTTCCCCCCTTCTTCCCTTCCTCCTTTCCCTCTTTCTTTTTTTTTTTTTTTGAGATGGAGTCTCGCTCTGTCACCGGGCTGGAGTGCAGTGGCCGGATCTCAGCTCACTGCAAACTCCGCCTCCGGGGTTTACGCCATTCTCCTGCCTCAGCCTCCCGAATAGCTGGGACTACAGGCGCCCGCTACCTCGCCCGGCTAGTTTTTTGTATTTTTTAGTAGAGACGGGGTTTCACCGTGTTAGCCAGGATGGTCTCGATCTCCTGACCTCGTGATCCGCCCGTCTCGGCCTCCCAAAGTGCTGGGATTACAGGCTTGAGCCACCGCGCCCGGCCCCCTCTTTCTTTCTTTCTTTCTTTCTTTCTTTCTTTCTTTCTTTCTTCTTTCTTTCTTTCTTTCTTTTTCTTTCTTTCTCTTTCTTTCCTTCCCTCCTTCCTTCCTTCCTTCCTTCCTTCCTTCCTTCCTTCCTTCCCTCCCTCCCTCCCTCCTTCCTTCCTTTTGGTTTTTTTTTGAGACAGAGTCTTGCACTGTCACCAAGGCTGGTGTGCAGTTGTGCCATCTCAGCTCACTGCAACCTCCACCTCCCGGGTTCAAGTGTTTCTCCTGCCTCAGCCTCCCGAGTAGGTAGGATTACAGGTGTACGCCACCATGCCTGACTAATTTTGTGTATTTTTAGTAGGGATGGGGTTTTCCTGTGTTGGACAGGCTGGTCTCCAACTCCTGACCTTGTGGTCCACTCTCCTTGGCCTCCCAAAGTGCTACGATTACAGATGTGAGCCACCACACCCAGCCTCCAACATTTTCTTATGGCTCTGTAGGCCTGAAATCTTTGCTAAGCTCTTTAGCCTCCTAGTGGTTTTTCTCTGGTAGGCCATTGGAAATCTTGCCTTACAAGTGTACATTTTATAAGTTGGCCAAATGTCCTAGGGGAAATGGCTACAAACATTTTGGTGCCCCTTGCTTTTGGGTCCTTCTTATATAATACCATATCTCGAAATCCAAATGTCTTGGAAGCCCTAAATTGTTTATTTGATCCAGCAAGACTGCCACTCTCTTTTTGGACTTTATTTCTCTTTGCCCTAGATTAGGAAATACTCTCAGGGTGAAAGTCAGGGTAAATGTAGTACTCATCTTCACGTTTCCTTTCTTTCAATGGCCAGAGCCTAGTATTAATTGCTAAACAGTGTCTGAAAACACTTACTTGATATATTTTATCCACCTTTTACACCAATTTATGATAAGAAGAGGATAGGTTTGATACCAGATACTCAGCCATGACCAGAACAAAAGACCTTACCAAAGTTCTTACAAAAGAACTTACCAAAAAAAAAAATCCTTATTTTTATAGTCATCACTTTCCAATGCCACTGTCTCATGTTTTTGTTCCTATTTCTTAACTTTTCCCCATTCCTCATGAGAATTAAAAGCTTACTCTCAAGAGCAAAAGCATTATTTTTCATGAATAGGGGAACTTAAACAAGACATTTACGTTTCTTGATGCTTAGTTTATTTATCTAAGATTATGGTCAAATTTTGTTAGGCAGTATTTAATAAGCAACGGTACTTATAGTGTGTTCCACAGGTTACCTATGTCAGAGTAATCTGGAGAGGTTTGTTAAAAATAGAGATCCTTTAAATCCTTCCAGATCCACTTAATCAGAATCTTGGTTGAATGGACTCTGGGGATCTGCATTTTTACCAAGTTGCACAGAAGACCCTTGTGTAACCCAAAGTTTGAAAACACTGTAATAAGGCCATCATGAAGATTAAGTGAGCCATATTCTATGAAGCACCTGAAATGTAAGTGCTTAATAAGTGCTGGTATGTATTTCACTATTTTCTATTCCATATATTTTAGAAAGATATTTTAAATAAATATGCCAATATGTGAAATACTTTGATCCTATTCAGATATTACAATTAGATACAGTACACACACACACACACACACACACAAACACACACACACATCTATTATGTAGTGCTGCTATTAACTAAAATACCACACGATCCAGGTTGTTTTTGGTATTTATTAGAACACTCAATAAAAAAAAGTTCAGCTGTAAATTTGATGTGAAATATAGAACTTAAAATCTTTCAGTAATCAGGATCTGTCAAAATATTTCAGCCTCGTAAAATATGTGGAAGGGTTACTATTTCTCTTTTCCTGCTAAAAAGGAAACTAAAATTCAATAGGAACATACACAGTGTGTTTAAAAAGGGAGCCAAATACATTGCTATTCTGACTTGTGGTTTATCAAAGTGAATTCCAGTAAAAGAAGAAAATATCGGAGATTTTAAAGAGTGTTATGAGGTTCCAAATCCATAGTTCCCCACAAAGTTAACTGTCTTAATTGTTATAAGTGATTTAGAGGTTTTAAACATTCATTAAAGTAAAAATGAATAACCCTGTAAGTAATATCCTCCTTCACCTAATAACGTGCAGAATCAATTGCGTACAGCATTTAACATGCATTTTTGGCAAATTGGCTTCCTTTTTAGCGATGGCATCCAAGACATAGCTGCAAGGCAATCAACATCAATTACCAGGTTACTTCTGTTTTAGTTATAGCATAATTTTCACTGGAAATTAATTATATCGTTGGGGTTTTAGGGTGTTAATTAATCATCCATCTCCTGAGCCCAGCTCAAGCCTGAAACCAGTGAGAAAATTGCTAGGAGTAAGATGAACAGGGATCAAAATACTAGAATTATTTGTAAATATAGATTGGGAAATTTACTGGGATCTATGGTCACCACTGGGCTTTCTGCTACCTTTATCCCAATATAAACAACATAGCTGAAGAAGTTGGGTCTGCCAAGTAGAATCACTTATCTAGAATTATTGCCCCACATCTGTTGAAGTCTATTAGTGGTGACAGAGAAACAGGCCTGCAGACCAACATCTAGAAAAAATATTTTGATTTCGATCTATGTGTCCTCATCTCAGGGATGCACAATTGGTGGGGGTTTGAATAAAAAGAATGAGGTAGCAACTGATTCATACATGCTTGGTTCCTTCACATTAGGGTCAAGGTAGAAAGTTGCAGTGCAGGGTGCTTCCATTTATAATACCTTAGGGTCGAACCGGAAGTTCTTTTTAGGGTTGAGTACTGTATGTCACTTTCTACCTCCCTCTTTCCCATATATCTGCCCACTCTACCACCTAGTAAAATTCAAAATAATTAAGGGAATTTAAATGGATAACAACCAAATGCTACCATCGAAATACATAAATGCTAATGTTTATGTTACATCCCATATTTAGATTGATTTAAATATATTTCTAAAGCTCTTTTATGAATACTGCGTATTAACTACATATTGTATGTGTGGCTGAGATGCGAGTTGCCCTTTGAGTTTCAAAGAAAGTTGGCTCAAACTCCTTCCTATGGACAGTGGCAGAGATAGTTCATGTGTGTACATATGATTGTGCAGTTGTGGGAGTGGTGATGGGAGTGATGACTGCATCATCCTGGTCGTTTTGGGGGCTGAGATCTGGCTTCTGATCAAACAGGACAGTGTCTGAATTATCCTCTTCTACCAACTGTGCTGTCCTCATTCCATGATGTAGTCATTGAACACAAAGACTCTTCCATTTCCTTCAAAAATGGCAAAAAAGAAAAACAATGCTCCCATGAGGCATTTTGGCAGATTCAATCTTGGATACTTTCCTGTTTGTGAAGATGGAGATGGTTTCAGTGAAGTCACAAAAATAAACCAATATTTGCTATTCTTTTAGGAAGACTTATTATCAACACTATGTTACTTTCTATCCTTTCTCATCTGCTCTCTTCTCTCTTCCCAATGTCCTTCTGCTGAGAAGAAACTCTAGCCCTCCTCAAATTATTTTTATTTTTTTTCATGAAGTTTTCTCTAGCTCTTATTCTGAAATTCATCCTAGGGCTTCAAAGTCAAAGCCACAGGCCCCTCCCTTGTGGTCTTATTCTCCTTCCCCAGTTTCTGCAAGGGTATGAGAGCAGAGGAGCTGCGTAAGTATTTATTTCTCCAATGAGAAATATACTATCAGTAGTTAACAACAGACTCTGTTTTGATTTTAAATATTAATTAGTTTTTTCATCTCAGTATGTTAATTATCTACCTGTCTTCTATACATTATAAAAGAGTTAGTTTTCACTTGCATAATCAGTACTGGCTCTGTAATTCAAAAAATGTAACTACAAATCTCTAAAGTCTTCAAGAATTTGATTGTTTACCAAGTTGCAATTATATTCCTAGCCTGCACTGTGTGATTTCAGTGTATCAAGATGCCTCATTCATAGGAGAAAACAACAAAATTTCCTTAGCCTGCTTTATGATTATTGATACTTAATAACTACAACTAGAATTACTTATTTCACAAGGAATTGATTTTCAAATATACATCTCTAACACAAGTAAAGTATCTGTTCTTTTTCTAAGAGTAGGTTTTGATTAGGAAATGGGTGAACATACTATAGACACTTTGAATACTTGGAATGATGTCATCAAGCAAGAAGTTAATTAATAAAGAAGTTTGGAGTAATAAACCAGATTTCTCCTAACATACAATTTGGCTTTCAACTTAGTAGCATTTCTTGGGTAGGTTTAACTCTGGTCCCTTCATTTCTGATAACAGTAGTTTTCAAACATAAATCTGGGTTAGGTTTTCAACTCACTTACTTTTGGTAAATATGTTCTTATTATTGCATCTTACAGTTTGATCCAAAATCAATAATTTGGATACACAAATAGCAAACTAGCTAACTGACAGAGTTCCTAAGGAGACTGGCAGAGTAATCTGCTAAAGCACCTAGCAACAGCCCAGAAAACACTTCCTGTTTCTGAGAATGCCGAAGAGAGGATTCTTTTCTAATCCTGTTCTAAACAGAGTGGAAAATATATGTATTTCTTTTGACTGCAGAAGAAGAAATGAGTGAGTTTATAGCATTCACTCAGTAGGACCTTCCAGTGAAAGGGGCTGGATGTTTAACAAGCACTCCAGCTGATTCTTACAAGACACAATTTTAATAAAGTTTAAAGGTGAAGAGAGAGGAAGGAGAGGGGAGGAGTAATGAAATGTCTTGGGTGTATTTTCTCTCAGAACAGTCTGCTCTTCAAACTGACATACTGATACGTATTCCCCCAAGGGAGCATACCTAACTTGCCCAAACCACTATTACTAATTGGACATGTCACATTCGTCAGGTGTTTTGGGAGATAAATCTACAGGGTCAGCCTCTCTTGAATAAGATTAGTATTCAAAAGAGCTAAAAAGAAACACTAGAGACTAGTGAGAAAAAATAATCTGCCATATTTTTGTTTTTTATAACATTTATTCTGAAGTATCACTGTTAAATGTAGCACCTCTTCTTTGCTTTTCCCATTACATTCCAAACTCTTTAAAAGTGGAAATGGTTCCTTAGTCATCTGTGTATCCCCAGCCATAATGCATGGTTCAGCACGTGTTTTTAAATAAGAGAGTGACTTAATAAATACTAAAAGTGTTATGTTAAGCAGCTTTTTATTGTTGTTATTACTATAATTATTGTTTACTTTTTTATTTCCTCAGAATTCCTTATGCTCATGGAGCTCAGTGCAAGCCTGTGAAAATGTCCTCACTATAGGGAACTATGTTAAATAATTTTATTGAAAAAAATCATTGGTGCATAAGGAATGGAAAATTCTTACATTCATAAACAGTAGGCAAATAGTCATTACAAAATTGAGGATTAGACTGCAAAAAGGAAAGTCATGAGGTGATAGTTTTATGACAGTGCCTATCCACATTTGATTCCATTGCTTAGACAGTGAACTTTTCCCCAGCTGTGTCTTTACTTTAAATTAACCTTAGTCTCTAGCAGCAGGAGCAATTATTTGGACCTACATTTGGATACAGGAAAAGGAAAGAGATTCTTCTTTTATGCCTCATTAGGCTACAGAATGAGTAACACAATACAAATGTCCCTGAAAGGATTAATGATACAGCTCAAGATAGCTACGATTTGTTCTAATTGGAAATACGATCATCATTTCCTCTGATCTTCGGATCTGGGGATGAGCAAGGATCACAGCTGAACAGTAAGTAAAGAGGCAACAAGAGAGATGAAATCATCCTCAAGTCAGCTATTTCCAGTTCACTCAACACTTCTTTCCAATTTTGCACCTTCCTGGAAGGAGTAGTTGTAGGACTTCATGGTGCGGTTCCAGTATTATTGAGTGGTAAACTGTTGTCCTCAAGACTATGAGTACACTGTGCTTGTTAATACAATCTTGCAGGGGGTCCACATGGAGATGTTGAGAGCCTAAGCAGTTGCGTAGACTTTGAGTGAAACTGTTCTTGGCTGATGTGCTCCGATTCCTAGAATCCCCATTTAGCAAAAGAACTAGAGGGAAGAATTTGTCGTTTGAGATAATCCATTATATTTTGTATTTGTGTAGGAAGACTGAACACTGTACTATTACTAATAAAAAAAATGATGTTGAGAAGCAATTCTAGTTATCTGTTAGATATCAGTTACTTTTTATCTCATCGACTTGATGTACAGCATGGTGCTTAAGAGTGCCTCTAAGGGTCAGATTGGTTAGGTTTGAAGCTTGGCTCCTTTACTACCAGCTACATGACTCGAGACGAGTAACTTAACCTCTCTGTACTTCAACATTTTCATCCAAAAAATGAGGATAGTAATATTCCCTACTTCATAGAGTTACGAGAATTAACTTAATCTATGCAAAGTGCTACATTATCTGGGCTATAGCAGACACTTTCTATATTCTACTTGTTATTAATCCTCTGCATAGCACATAACAACAGTAAGCCATTTGTTCTGTTTATTTAAATTATTTGCTTCATTGTTTATATGTTATGGTCTATACTAGAATGTAACTTTCATGAGAACTGTGACCTTGCTTGTATTGGTCACTACTGTATCCCTAGAATTCAGATTAGTATCTGATGGGGAATAGATAGTAATACTTCTTGAATGAATGTGAAAGGTAGAATCATATGAAATGCAGATGTTCAACCATTATTGAACTAAAAAATGGTGGCTTATATGGTTCAAATTAATAGAATGAATACCTTAGACTTGAGGACAGCCAATTTGGGCTCTCAGTGTAACTAAGCCACCTAATAGCTATCGACCTTGAACAAGTTTTTTCATTTTGCTAATTTATAGTTTGGAGATGATATATACCTACTTCCAAAAGTTGTTTTGAGAATAAAATAAATAATGTATGTGGAGGTAACTTGCACATAATAAACAAACTTTTTTTGGAAACAAAGTAAATTTTAACATTAATGTAGCACTTTAGAATCTGTACATTGCATTTGCAAGTTTTATCTCATTTGTTTACTATAACAATAGAAGATGGTACAGATAAAAAAGAGCCTTATAATGCAAGGGTAATTATTCACTACAAAAAACTCACTTAAGCTGCAACAAAAATTTCATAGTATATAAGGGAAAAAGGATTCAATTGAGACTTTATCTTTAAAAAGTAAAGGTAATAAAAATACTGTATTTTTCATAAATGTAATAATTTTGGTTATAATGACAATGAGACATGTTTACTGAAAATAATGGAGTTCATTTTTTTTTTTAAAAAAACCATGATTTCTGGCAAAACCTATAAATGAGAACATAATGCAACATCCTTTTATGTTACTAACTTGCAAAGAATCATCAAAGGTCACTTTTGAGAAATAGTCAAGGTTTAATCAGCTTTTCCAAAGACTTTTATTGTTATGTTGATATTCAGATATTTTTTCTTTAAAATTCCTGCCCTGTCACCAACCTTACCTTTTCTCTCTTCTGTGGTTTTGAGGTGCTAACTAGGCCAGATATCCTTCCATGTTCATTACTTTGTGTGTGACTTTGCACTGTTCTCCAGCACTGCTCTCATTCACCGCTTGAGAGTCTGAAAGTTTTCTGAGATTTACGGTTTTGCTTGCCAAAGGATTTGCAAGGTATTTATAGACTAATGATCAAAGGCATTGATTTAATGGTTAGAGATAAATACAAATCTTAAAAGAGAAGGGATGTGGAGAGCAGACTAATTTCATAAATGAGCAACTCATTAGAGCATTAGAGGATATTTTCATGTTATGATGGCTTTTGATTTCTTGTGCAGTCTCATTATGGTGCAGACTCAGATAATAAAATTGAGATAATGAGGAACCTCTGTATTATTACTATCTTCATTTTATAGATAATTAAAATGCAGCTCAGAGAATTTTAGTGACTTAAGGCAACACAGCAAGTAAATACTGTCTCTTAATCTATGCTCTTTATGCAAAGAAGATAAATTTGGGATTAAGAGTGAAATTATTTTCTTTTGGTTGCAATTTAAATTTATGCTTTACTGTAATAAGAAAGAGTCTCTTCAAAGGACTCATTACTTTGAATAAATGTTAGGATTTCTGAGTAGTGTCAGGTCACAGGCTCAAGTCTTTTCTTCTGCACTTGATTTTGATCTCCGTAGGAAATTATTGCAGGTCCCATGTCTAAGAATTCCTTCTCAAGTAGAATGAATGGAATAATGGAATGAGTTTAGCTAAGAATGAAGATTTATGGGTTCTAGGCTTAGCTCTGATCTTGACAAATTGTCAAAAGTCAAGTATAACGTTGGACAAGGAGCTTTCTCAGTTTCGGTTTCCTTAACTCTAAGATAAAGGTTCTGAGCTCACTGATCACCAAAGCCCTTTGTATGTCAAGATTCCTTATGTCTGCCTACTACCTGCACTCCACTACAGGCCAGGCAGGTGGTCTTATGCTGCTATGCCTTTGAACTATGAGACCTGGCACACATGGAGTTTGACTGCAGCTCTATTCTTTCCCTCTCCCTGTAATTTTCCTTTTCCCTTTCTTTAAACCTAAAGTTCTTCAGCAGCCAGTATATTAGTAAGAGTGTGACCTCAAGAGTCAGACATACCTGAGTTCAAACCCCAGCCATGTGATTTGAAAACTCGCTGAATTTCAGGCTTCTTATTTCTACAGTTAGATTATTAGACAAATGCTGGATACTAGTAAGGATGAAATCTATTAATATATGTGAAATAATTGGTACATAGGAAAAACTTAGTAAACACCAGCTTCCTTGCTCACCCTCCACCTTCTCCAAGCACAAAAGCTGCAAAACATATTTGCTATAGGGCCACCACACTTCTTTTACCAGGAGAACATAGAGATGCAAATGATTAAGAAAAAAATAATTAAAATGGGTTAAGATATTGCTTTTAAGCAATGCTTATTTAAAAGACTGAATTTTGAAGCTATCAGTTGTATGTACACTTACTTGGAAGTCCCTGAACAAAGCACTAATATGATCATGTCTAAGTCAGCATCTTCTAGTGACCTGGTACTTCAGGGCATTGCTTGGCTTTCTTGCTAATCTCTGAAAGCTCACTGTTTTTATTGCCAAAAACAATGTAAAGGATCAGCTCTTCCTTTTAAAGATTTTCTTAGTGTTTTACTGTCTCATTTCTTTCAGAGAAGGCAAGCTGAGAATTGCCTTAGGTGGACTGGATATATGTCCTCTTGGTTAACGTTCCTGTCTTCTTACAGACTTTCTTCTAGAGTTCAGTTATCTATCTATCTATCTATCTATCTATCTATCTATCTATCTAGTCTATCTTCATCATCAACAACATCATCTATCTATTCATCTATGTTTTTCATCTATCCTGTGGAAACACTGATGTCAAATGTATTTTTCTTGATTTGAGACCTGCATAGAATACTCAGAAATAGGTTTCCAGGGTGAAAAATGAATCAATTGCGCTTGTCATTTAATTTAGTTATCTTCCAAAGTATCTTAATTACATTTTCTTTAATAAAACAAGCTCCTACCATGTGCAGTAGCACATGATTTCTTTTGAAGAGATTCAGACAAAATTCTTCCTATCTTCAAAACTCAAATTTTAGCTATTCAGAAAATGTCAGTGTGTCTAGCAGAAGGAATCTGAAGCTAGCCCGATCCCTAAGAATGCCCAGTTTCACTTCACCATCTCTATGACTGTCATTCTGTGATTCTGAGAGCAACAGAAGAGGGTTCTCTACGCAGGATGTGGGCAGAAAGCCAGGCAGGAGTTATGCCACTGGTGTGCCAGCTGGGTGGTTTAGAAACCTTGTGTTCAAGGTTTCAAATAGTGGTCATTTGTAAGTGACCAGAAACCCCAAAGAGGCCAAGACTTGAGGTTGGCATTAAGGATTGAAGAGGAAGATAAGTCCCAGGAGAAGAGGTCAAAATGGAAAGGAGGTGAGTTTTAGATACATTCAGTCAAGACTCAGTGACCAGAATACAGAATCTCAAACTAGTATGAATGGAAAGCTTTTTTAAAATCTAGGTACAGATGACAACAACCTTTGCAATTATTTCCTTTGTTGCTTACATGATCAGGGAATTTAATCCCATTCCACAAACCTACTCCATAATCATGGAATGAAAAATAGTAATTCTGGTAGTAGCTGTTTTTTTCTGTTTGTTTTCTATAGCAAATGTCAAAGTCCACCTGTAATATTTAAGTGGTGATTGGAAGATGGCCATTTTTCTAAGTTTTAAAGAGACACATTCTTGACACATCTGTGGACTTTAGTGTGAATCACAATTTCACTGCCATGACTGTGAGAGTCCAGAGAACAAAGACAGTGTTTCCTTCTGTTTTGAATGCTGTGGTCCCTGGTTTAAGTTCTGGTTCATGGCAGATTCTCCATATACACTTATTTTCAATTGAGAAGCTTAGGTTCAGAATGTTAAGAACAATCCAGATCAAGCCAGCTGTGTTCTGAAACAATGTTGTTTTCCTCAAGCCATCACTTTCTCTGAGTTAGAAGCTTTACTTGATCAATAATGACTTTTCTGAAAGCCATAATTCCAGAACCCCATAAGTTGACTTTCAAGGCTGCTAGGCACTGCACATCTGTCACTTCTCTTTGACAATCTGCAAGGTGCGACTGCAGCATCTGTAGAGAATGGATTAATAATGCTGTCCTGTTTTGTGTGAGAATCCCCAAGGTGGAACGGGAGGCTCAACACAGAGTCTGAACATGCTTAGCATGCTGGCTGGAATTAAACACCTCATTTGAAAACCAAGACACACAAAGAAGAAAATGGAACAAATCCCTGGCTTTCAATTGCATTGCAAATAGGACAGAATGAGGCTTAAGTGTAGAATTTTGCCTAGATTGTTCTGAATCTAAATGGTTCATCCCTTGCAGAAGAGTGTTGGGTTATTTCAGTGTTTGAGACCAGGTAAAAATGTTGAGTATATAGGCTACTTTTCCTTATATTCAACCATTTTATTCACTCATTTGGTGTGGATGCCCATTGTGTGCTGCAGATGAAACAGAGAAAAAGACAAAACAAATTTCCTATCCTCATGGAGCTTACATTCTGGTGATAGAGACAGACAATGAATAAATGGACAAATAAATTCGTAATGCCATCACTGAATAACAATAACTCACAGTAAAATTGATATGGTGGTACCATAATGCCTGACACCAGATATGATGAGTGACAGTGACAGATAATGATCAGGGATGGTATTTTTGAGGAAGGACCCTTTGGGTAGAGACATGAATGAAGTGAGGATGGGGACCATATGGAGATATCTAGGGGAAAAGCTCCTGGCAGAAAAAAGAGAATATTCAAGGGCTCTGAGGTGGGAATGAACTTGGCATTCTGAGAAATAGCAATCAAATTGGTGAGACTGCATAGAAATGAATGGGGAGACAGTGATGGGGAATAGAAAGAGAGAGTAGAAGTGGGCAGCTCGTGAAAGGCCTATTTGCTGGGATTTTGGATTTTGTTACAGGTGTGGATGAAAAGGCAATGGAGGATCTAAAAGAGAGGAGGAAATAAGATCTGATTTACATGTTTAAAAATTGCACTGCATGGCCAGGCGTGGTGGCTCACACCTGTAATCCCAGCACTTTGGGAGGCCGAGGCGGGTGGATCACCCGAGGTCAGGAGCTCAAGACCAACCTGGCCAATATGGCGAAACCCCTCTCTACTAAAAATACAAAAAATTAGCTGGACATGGTGGGGCATGTCTGAAATCCCAGCTACTCAGGAGGCTGAGGCAGGAGAATCACTTGAACCAGGGAGGTGGAGGTTGCAGTGAGCCAAGATCACACCATTACATGCCAGCCTGGGTGACAGAGCAAGACTCCATCTCAAAAATAAATAAATAAATAAATAAATAAATAAATAAATAAATAAATAAATAAATAACACTGCATGACAGGCAGAATAATATTCCTTCAAAAATTCCCATACCCTAATCTCTGGAACTGTAAATACATCACATTACATGTCAAAGGGGAATGAAACTTTCAGATGGAAGTAAGGTTGCTAATCAGCTAGTCTTAAAGAGAGTGTTTTGGATTTTGCAGGTGCTCCCAATGCAATCACAAAGATCCTTAAAAGTAGAAGAAGCTGGGAGAGGTCAGAGTGATATGAGGAGAACTCAGTCCACCATTACTGGCTTTGAAGATGGAAGAATGGGGCTATGAGCCCTGGAGTGTGGGCAGCCTGCAGAAGCTGGGGCAGGGATTCCACACTGGCACCTCTATAGAAAATCATGCAGCCAACCAGTCCTTAGGCTTTAGCCCAGTGAGAGTCAAGTTGGACTTCTGACCTACAAAAAAGTAAGATGATGAATTTATACTGTTTAAACCACAAAGTTTGTGGCAGTTTGTTACAGGAGCAATAGAATATTAATACACTGTAGCCTCTGTGTGGGGGATGAACTGTACCATCTAAAAGTAAAGCAAGTACAATTAGGTTGTTCCTAATTGAATTTAGAATTTGGGGAAAATAGTCTAGAGAATAGGGATAACAGTGAAGGTGGTGGGAAGTGGTCAGATTTGGGATACATTTTCAAGCTGACAAAAAATTGTCTTGCATAATTCCCAGAATTTTGGTCTAAGCCATTGAGTTTGATGAACTAGGTGAGTAGTAGTGCATTTACTGACATGGAAAAGACAGAGGCGCTATGGTTTAGAGGAGAAAACAAAGAATTCTGTTTTAGAAATTAGTTTGAGAGCTTTTTCAGATACCCAGGTGGAGACATTGATTAGGCAACGGGATAAATGATTCTGAAGCTCAGGAGATGGGTCAGGACTAGAAATAAAAATTTGGTATGGCAAAGTTACAAAATGGAAGAGGCTTTTGTCCTAGATATTATGATGCCACCCTCAAAACCCCACTACTTATACTTGAAATGCTATGTGAGAAGAAAGAATGATTTTGGATTTCTGAAGCCCTTATTATTTGCTGTCTTACAGTTACTAAGCTGATAATCTAACTAATCCCCCAAACTGTTTAATCACTTTATATTCAACAAAATTTGAATTTCCAAAATTGCTCAAATTAAGTCCAGAGAATAGTAGTATCTAGCTTATTTTGTTGCAGATTTAGGGACATAGTCATGAATATTTCCTGATGATGTGTTCTTATCTAAACTTGCTGGGGCAAATTGGGTGACAAAAACAACTGTGGTTTCAGTGGGTGCAGCCTTTATCTGTGGTTGAAAATGGCTCGTCATTTGGAACAGCCTGATGAAGAAAGAGAGGGGAGGAGGTACCACTTCCCTTTTAGGGCATGAATCTGCAGGTGCACACATTTCTTCCACCCATTTCCTCTGGCTCAAAAATAATATATAGTCCCATTGAAGATTTTTGGTTTTTTTGTTGTTTGTTTTGTTTTTGTCTGGATGGCCGTCTGTGCAGCTGAGATTTTGGGGTTCAATTACTAATGAACAAAAAGAAATTAGATGTTGGAGACAATAGTAATTCTGTCCCAGTCAGTTCCTTTGGCCACCCTAGTAATCTTATGAATCCTTCTTTTTGCCCCTAGAACACACTCACCCTTCCCCAAGGGTCGCATGCCAGGTACTACATCCAACTCAAAGCCCCAGATCTGCAGGTGATGCATAGACTTTCACTAGAACTAGGTGTGGCTGCTCGTAGTTCAGGGAACTATAACCTAAAATACTAGTTATTTGACTTCTCCCCAGTGTAAAACAGCAGAGTAGGAGCTGTATAGTTGCAATTAAAACACACAAACAAAAGTCAAAAAGCCTCCAAGTTAGAAAGGAGGGTCTGAAGAAGCAGCATTCACTCACTTTATAACAATGATCAAGTGCTGATGTGCAGGAATACCAAAGGCTCCTATACAAGGTCTGCTAGAGCTGCCGTAACAAAATACTACAAACTGTCTGGCTTCAACAACATAACTTAACTTTCTCACAGTTCTGGAGGCTAGAAGTCTACAATCCCAGTGGCAGCAGGTGTGGCTTCCTCTGAGGCCTCTCCTTGGCTTGAGGATGGCCACCTGCTCGCTGTGTCCTCCTGTGGTTTTTCCTCTGTGCACGGCCCTAATGTCTCTCCCTCTTCTAATAAGGAGACCAGACACTTTGGATTAGGACCTACCCTAGTGGCCTCATTTTAACTTATCCACCTCTTTAAAGGCCTTATCTCCAAATATAGAGTCCCATTCTGAGATACTAGGGGTTAAGGCTCCACATAGGAATTTGGCGGAGGGTGAGGAGAACAATTCAGCCCATAACAACTCCTTTCCCTAGCAATGGAGTAAATCCCTTCTTTAGCTCACCTGGCATCCCTGTCTTTATTCTCTGGGCAGAACTTTCGGATTTGTGTCTGTGTCTGCTCTAGGACCCAGATCATAGAGCATTAAGTGAGGTCAGAGAGTTTCTTGCCTCAGACATAAAACTTAAGGGGGCACAAAAAGACTTGATAATCAAAAAAAATTTTAATGATATATTTTAAACAAACAAAATGAATGTAAAGGATCTATAAATCTATGGTGAACAATATAACACTGTTTAATAAAGATAGGATTGTATTGATGATTTTCCTTTTTGTCTCAGGATCTGATATGACTTCCTATGGCACTGTTACAGATCACGTTAGTATTAAAAATTTTACTATTTTGTTCATCCACGATGTTTTGCACTGATTCTGATTCTATACTGTATTAAAATAGTATTTTGATTACGGACTGTTTTTGCACTACCTTAAATTTTGTACTTGAGGCCAGGACCTTAACTTGCCTTACTCTCATCTTGCTCCCTCCTCTTCCAACCCTTTGCTTCTTCCTCTGGAAATTTTTTCTTGTCCATTCCCCCTTCATTATGTCTGAAGTGGACACAGGAGAGGATATCCTTCCCGGTGACCAAACCACATTATGTTGGTGCAAGTTCAAAGACCTATAGGTGTTTTAGGTGTGTAGCAACACCAGGCTTTGGTCAGCTAGGTTTCCCATTCATTCAGTATATATATAATTTCCTAAAAAAACCTAGTCAATTTCTGGTCTATTTATTTCTAATCAATTCTATAGGTCAGTAATAACAGCCAATGGTCTCATCCAACATACTTCTTAAGCATGAATTCAATCTTTTATTTTCTGTCCTCTGTGTGCTGCCCATTCTCACTCTGACCTTTTTTTTTTTTTTTTTGAAGGCAGCTGAGGTCATTAAAAAATATATTTGGTTGGGAAGAAAAGATCTTAAGTCCAATTTGTGCCTCCGTGCTCTGTGTCTGGCAGAGAGCGCTTACTGGGAAGTACTTGAGCAAAGCCTAGGCTATAGGCTTTTCTCCAGCTAAGGCTGCTTCTTCAGAATAACCAGAACAGAGAAGCTATTAACTTTCCAACCCTGTAGGGTTCCAACTGTCGAGGTCCTTCCCTGCCCCACCCCACCCCCAAAAGTAAAAGAAAGAAAGAAAAAAGCATGCCTACCGAAATGCAACTGAATTTCCTTCCATCTCTACTTTTAAGTAGGCTGACTCTAGCTGGGATTCAGCCCATTCTTACATGACTTTGCTAAAAATGACAAGAAGCAGTCAACAATATCCTGCACTGATATTCTGAAAAAAATTCAACGCATTCCTAAAGTGGGCTCAGTTAGCACAGGTTCTGATGTCCAGGTTATCACAGGAGACATTGTGATAAGCAGAATAATAACCCCTACCACACTTGCCCAAAGATGTCTATGCCCTAATCACCAGAACCTGTGAATACATACCTTATGTGGCAAAGAGGAATTAAGGTAGCAGATGCAATTAAGGTTAATAATCAGCTGACTTTAAGATCGAATAGTTGACTTTATCCTGGACTATCTAAGTGGGTCCATCAAAATTTCATTGATTATTAAAGGTAGATGAAAGAGGCAAAAGAAGAGGTCAAAGTGATTTGTAGTGAGAAGGATTTGATCTGCTGTTGCTGGCTTTGCAGATGGAGAAGGGGGCCCTGATCAAAGAAATGCAGGCATCCCTAGAAGCTGGAAAAAGGAAGGAAATAGGTCTCTCCTAGAGCCTGCTGAACAGAGCTTAGCCATGATAACAACTTAATTTTTAGTTCCATAAGAGCCATGTAGGGTTTTCTGACCTCCAGAACTGTAAGATAATAAATTTCATTGGTTTAAGACATTAAATTTGTGGTAGTGTTATAGAACAGGCATAGGAAATGAAAGAAGCATTTTTTATCAAATGTTTTGCAATTCAATTTTTAGCCTGAATTTTTTTTGTCCTTGCCACTCACTGCCTAACCATTAAGCCAGTGTCATATTTGTTCATTTGTGTTATGCCGTTATCCCACTATAAGTACCAGATTCTATTCATTAGTACATTGTTTCATAGCTCTGACAAGACCCAAAATAACTCTGGCTTAAGCAAGATAGACCATGAATCTATTTTACGTCAGTCTGAAGAGAAGCAGACCAGGATTGTTCCAAGGGTTGGTAATTCAGACCTCTGTCTTGTTCCTCTGACATCCCTAAGTATTGCTTCCATCCACGTGGCTGAAGAAGATTCATCATCATATTTTAGTTACTGGAATGAAGAATTAGGAAGTGAAGGGCACACACCTTCCCTTTAGGGCCGTAACTTGGAAGCTGCACACATCACACTTGCATTCCATTGGCCTGAAATTAGTCACATGCCGTATTTAGCTGCAAGGGAAGACACCATGTGTAACTTCTAATTTGGTGGCCATATGCTGAACTCAAGTTTGAAGGCCCTATTCCTAAAAGGAGGCAAATGGAGATATCAATGCCTGCTACATACAGGAGGTGACAATTTCATTGTTCAAAGATAAAATGTATTTCAATTTTCACCCCAAGATAGGAAAAACACTTATCCCAGCAAAGTGACGTTAAAATTCTTCCCATGGACGCTGGAGTGGAATGGGGTCATCACAGAACCATCATTCCTGCAAGAATGTTTTAGGTATAGAAAGAATGTTCAAGTAAGAGACTGAGGGTTGCAATGGTGCATTGGCAAATGAGTGTTGAAATCAAGTAAAATTCTCATGTAAGGCTAAGATTTAGTGGAATCTTTTATGTCAAAAGTGGATATCCCAGAGTAGATTTGGGGATAGGAGAACAACATGGAAAATATGAAGGAAGCTCCAGATAAGACCAGCCTAGAGGCTCTTTTCTTAGCCATTATCATCAAGAGTTACCATCAATCCTCCTGGTGAGGAGAAACCAGAGACTGTTGCCAGAATCTATTGTGTATTGTTTTTAGATTGACATTTAAATGTGGAGACTAAATTGTAGATTTTTTTTTTTCATTTTCAACAAATCCTGTGATCATCTTCATGAAAATCTTGAATTAAATACCCACGTGGGTGTTGTCACACGTAGATATTTGGAGGAATTAGATCATGCAGTTAGATACCAGATTCAGGAGCCCTGAGTGGGAAAACCCAGGTAGGCATCTCTATTCTGGAATTCTAACAAAAATGTGTTACTTGGGGAGCTTAACCTTTGTAAATCTCTAAACAGTATTGAAGTGTCCTGGCAGTTTAGGTCACTGTGCTTTTTCACCCACTGACGTTCTGACATTTGTGCTAAATATCATTGGTTATTTGCTCACTATCCTATGAAATATCAACAATTCAAAAACATCGCAATGTCTGAAAACTTCGAACTTTGGTGATCCTCTTGGCTGATGTCCTTATGCTTTAGCTGAGGTAGGAAATTGGTTCTCAGAGAATAAATGAGTTTACATGCTGAATGGTTTGTTATTGACAGAGTCACATTTGGAGTTTCAGCCCTGATAGCTACTCTACTATTCTGCATGTTACGCTTTTCTGTTTGATTTTCCCCTTATTTCTATTTTTAATCACCTAAATAATATATGTGTTTATTATTTTTTAAACTATTACATTACAGATAAAGTACTGTATCTTTACTATATCTACTAGTAATAATTTGCACTGCTAATTTTAGTTCTTTACTCCTATCATCATGGATAATCCCTTATGAGTTGAGTATCCATGTCCTTTAATATCCATGTTTGTGTGTAATTTTCATAGAACACATACAGTATTACTTGTAGGTTTTTCTTTACTAGGTAAGGGGTATCATACTATATCGTTCTGCAATTACTTTTACTCTACATGTTTTTATGATGTTTACATATTGATACACAGATCCAAATCTTTCCTTTCAATTAAGGTATGATATTCCATAATCCAAATAAACCACATCTTATTTCTCTGTTTTATTTAGTCATTTCTCTTTTGATATACATTTCATTTGCTTTCAATATTCACTATTAAAGCTCATTACATTTATGCATTCGACATTCAATATTTTTTTAATCACTCAAAAAAAAACAAAAAAACAAAAAAAACACACAAACCAGGAAAGCCTGAAAGGTCATAGCCTGTCATTTGGAATTATGGCCTGTGGAAGATAAAGATTTAGATTTCAATTATTTAATTTTACATTAAACATGTTAGGAATCCAGAGCCATAGATTAATAGAATTAAAAGAAATTAAAAGAAATATCAGCAATCCCCAAGTTTATCTTTTTTCTTTCAGGGAATTGATGTGAAGAATTTAATGATTTCACACCCACATTACAAAATGACAATTGATGGGTTGTGCTCTCTGTCTATCTTTGTTACACGGACCACCTTCCTTGCCATCTTTCATGTTAGAATTCTTTGAGACATCCTTAGCTTCTTCCCTCCCCCAACCTGTCCTCCTTTTTTCATTTATGGCACTCCTGAGACATCTTCAGAGACCCATATATGATCTGAATTTCTCTCTTCCACCTTGGTCCACTCAGAACCACTGCTCTATGATGTAAACCATTAGTCTATAACATAGGCTTTATAATGGTAAAAACCAATTTCCCTTTCACTTGCCCATGACAGATAAGACTACTCTACAATGGCACTGTTTTCTCTTCAAATGTTGCCTCAGAATTATCAACATAATTGATAATCATTATCATCAATAATAATATTGATCTTTCTCCACACTGCCCTATAAGAATTTAAATTAACAAGTGAGATGGGACCTATTTGTCATCATCGATATGAAACCGGGTGTTTCTAGGCCACACACTCGTGGTTCCCTGCAGATGGTAATTTGTATACGTCACTTAGTTGTTACAATTGCTTCATTTTTATCATCTGGCATCTCCTGCCTCATGTACTCTACCCATCCCCAGGACCCAGTTCAATTCCTTCCTTTCCCTGAAGCCTGCCCCAACTATTCCTGTCCATAGTGCCCTCTTTTCTCTTCATTCCTGTTGTACTTACCTTATATTGCTGTATAAGTAATTCACACCTCTTGCTTTTCTCCCAGATGCCCAAAAGATAAAGGCCATGACCTTCACTTGCCCTCTCTTCTGCACATCTACCATAGTACTGAGAAGCTAACGTAATCCTGGGTCTCATTGTGTGAGTGAGCAACTATTGGGTGGAAAAAGCACTAAGGAAGTATAAAGCCTTATACATGGAATGTTTGCAAAAAGCTGAGATGTTAATTTGTCAACAGTACCAGAATCTGGCCAATAACTTGGCATTTTGAAAAATGCACTATTTTAAATAATTTATTTTCTTCAAAATAAATGTAATATTTGTTCATTATAGACTTTTTGGAAAATACAAAAAGAAAATAAAAATGATTTCTAATTCCAGCACTCAGAGATAACTTCTAAGGGTATTCAGTTTTTTCATTTGCCCCCTCAAGTTATTCGTCTCTGTTTATTTGCTTATTTATAGGATAATCCAGAAGAATCAGAAAATGCAGTTTTATATTTTGCTTTTTATAATTAATATCACAATTTTCTTCATTTAATGGTCCACAAAAAGGCTTTTTAATGGCTACATAATATTCTATTACTTGAGCCGTTTCATAATTTCTCCAATCACCTATAATGGAACATTTAGGTATTTCCAGTTTTTTACTATTACAAATAAATGGGCTAAAAATTATTGAGTATTTACTATGAGCCAAGCATTCTACTGAGTCCTTTATCTTTAGTGGCAGTTAAATATCCATAACAATCCTTTGGAGATGGTGCTTTGATTATACCCGTTTTTCAGATGAACAAGCTTACTGTAGAGATTGGGTCCCTCATCCAAGTTCATGGCTGTTAAGTGATAAAGCCAGAATTCTCACTCAGAAGACTTGGCACAGGAATCTGTGCTACTTAGTATACGTACAATCATGAGAAATTCTTCTAATACAGAATTCTTTGTCCACATCTCTAACACTTTCCAGTGAAAAAAATAGTAACAGTGTAAGTACTGAATCAAAGGGTGTTAAGAAACCTTCTATTATCAAATTGCTGTTTTCCAAAACATTATGTTGATTTTTACTCAATATATGTAGTATAGGGGCCTGCTCCCTTTCCCTGAGAGAGACATCCTTAGTTAGTCATACATGTCAGCGTATAACCTTGTATTCTAACAACAGTACTTTAACATCGATCACATTCCATTTGCTTATTTATAATTTAGTGTATTTTGTTATACTATGAGATCTCTGGGAGCAAGACTGAGTCTCATATTTCTTTTAATTCACAATGCCTACCACTGTGCCAGATACACAGCAAACTCTCAGCATGACCTCTGTTTTTTGTTTTGTTTTGTTTTGTTTTGTTTTAATTTAATTTTAAGTTCTGGGATACATGTGTAGGATGTGCAGGTTTGTTTCATAGGTAAACGTGTGCCATGGTGGTTTGCTGCACCTATCAACCCATCACCTAGGTATTAAGCCCAGTATGCATTGGCTATTTATCCTGATGTTCTCCCCCACATCCCCGCCTCCAACAGGCCCCAGTGTGTGTTGTTCCCCTCCCTGTGTCATGTGAAACATATGACATAATTGTTCAGCTCCCACTTATAAGTGAGAACACTTGGTAGTTGGTTTTCTGTTCCTGTGTTAGTTTGCTGAGGATAATGGCTTTCAGCTTCATCCATGTCCCTGTGAAGGATGTGATTATGTTCCTTTTTATGACTGCATAGTATTCCATGGTGTATAGGTATTTGGGTTGGTTCTATATCTTTGCTATTGTAAATAGTGATGCAATGAACATTTGTGTGCATGCATCTTTATAATAGAATGATTTATATTTCTTTGGGTATATACCCAGTAATGGGATTGCTCAGTCAAATGGTATTTCTGGTCCTAGGTCTTTGATGAATTGCCGTACTATCTTCCACAATGATTGAACGAATTTACATTCCCACCAGCAGTGTAAAGCATTTCTTTTACTCCACAGCCTTGCCAGCATCTGTTTTGTCTTGAATTTTTAATAGTCGCCATTCTGACTGATGTGAGATGGTATCTCATTGTGGTGTTGATTTGCATTTCTCTAACGATTAGTGGTGTTAGACTGTTTTTCATATGTTTGTTGGCCATATAAATGTCTTCTTTTGAAAATGTTTGTTCATATCCTTTGCCTACTTTTTAATGGTGTTGTTTGTTTTTTCTTGTAAATTTGTTTAAGTTTCTTATAGATTCTGGATATTAGAACTTTGTCAGATGGATGGATTGCAAAAATTTTTACTCATTCTATAGGTTGTCTTTTTACTTTGATGATAGTTTCTTTTGCTGTGCAGAAGCTCCTTAGTAATTAGATCCCATTTGTCAATTTTTGCTTTTGTTGCCATTGCTTTTGATGTTTTCATCATGAAATCTTTGCCTATGCCTATGTGCTGAATGATATTGCCTAGATTTTCTTCCAGGGTTTGTATAGTTTTGGGTTTTACATTTAAGTCTTTAATCCATCTTGAATTAATTTTTGTATAAGGTATAAGGAAGGGGTCCAGTTCCAGTTTTCTGCATATGGCTAGCCAGTTTTCCAAACACTATTTATTAAATAGGGAATCCTTTCTCGCTGCTTGTTTTTGTCAGGTTTGTCGAAGACCAGATGGTTGTAGATGTACGGTCTTATTTCTTAGGTCTCTATTCTGTTCCATTGGTCTGTGTGTCTGTTTTTATATCAGTACCATGCTGTTTTAGTTATGGTAGCCTTGTAGTATGGCTTGAAGTCAGGTTGCACGATACCTCCACCTTTGTTCTTTTTGTTTAGGATAATTTTGGCTATATGGGCTCCTTTTTTCTTCTATATGAATTTTAAAGTAGATTTTTTTCTAATTTTGTGAAGAATGTTGATATGGTTTGGCTCTGTCCCAACCCAAATCTCATCTTGAATTGTAACTCTCACAATTCCCACGTGTTGTGGGAGGAACCTGGTGGGAGGTGATTGAATTATGGGGACAGGTCTTTCCTGCACAGTTTTTGTGATAGTGAATAAGTCTCATGAGATCTGATGGTTTTAAAAATGGGAATTTCCCTGCACAAGCTCTCCTTTTGTCTGCCACCATATGAGACATGCCTTTCACCTTCAACCATGACTGTGAGGCCTCCCCAGCCACGTAGAACTGTGAGTCCAATAAATCTCTTTCTTTTGTAACTTGCCCAGCCTTGGGTATGTAATTTTTAGCAGCATGAAAACAAACAAATACAGTAAATTGGTACTAGTAGAGTGGAACATAGCTGAAAAGATACCCAAAACTGTGGAAGCAGCTTTGGAACTGAGTAACAGGAAGAGATCGCAACAATTTGGAAGCCTCAGAGGAGGACAGGAAAATATGGAAATGTTTGGAACTCCCTAGAGACTTGTTGAATGGCTTTCACCAAAATGTTGATAATGATATAAAATCCAGGCCAAAGTGGTCTCAGATGGAAATGAAGAACTTGTTGGGAACTGGATCAAAGATGTCTCTTGCTATGTTTTAGCAAAGAGACCAGCAGCATTTTGCTCTGCCCTAGAAATTTATGGAAACTTGAACTTGAGAGAGATGATTTGGGTTATCTGGCAGAAGAAATTTTTAAGCAGTTAAACATTCAAGATGTGACTTGAGTGCTGTTAAAGGTATTTAGTTTTATAATGGAAGCAGAGCATAAAAGTTCAGAAAATTTGCAGCCTGACAATGTGACAGAAAAGACAATCCAATTTTCTGAGGAGAAATTCAAACCAGCTGCAGATATTTGCATAAGTAATGAAGATTCACATGTTAATCCCTAAGACAATGGGAAAAATGTCTCCAGGACATGTCAGAGGTCTTCACAGCAGTCTCTCCCATCACAGGCCAGGAGACATAGGAGGAAAAAATAATTTGGGGGTCAGGACCAGGGTCCCCATGCTGTTTGCAGCCTAGAGACTTGGTGCCCTGAATCCCAGCCACTCTGCCCATGACTGAAGGACACCAACATAGAGCTCAGCCCGTGGCTTCAGAGGGTGCAAGCCCCAAGCCTTGGCAGCTTCCACATAGAGTTGAGTCTGCAAGTACACTGAAGTCAAGAATTGAGGTTTAGGAACCTCTGCCTAGATTTAAGAGGATGTATGGGAATGACTGGAAGTCCAGGAAGAAGTTTTTGCTGCAGGGGCAGGGCCCTCATGGAGAACCTCTGGTAGGGCAGTATAGAAGGAAAATGTGGGGTTGGAGCCCCCACACAGAGTCCCTACTGGAACACTACCTAGTGGAGCTGTGAGAAGAGGGCTACTGTCCTCCGGACCCCAGAATGGTAGATCCACTGACAATTTGCACTGTGCACCTGGAAAAGCCACAGACAGCACCAACCCGTGAAAGCAGCCAGGGAGGAAGCTATATCCTGAAAAACCACAGTGACAGAGCTGCCAAACACCATGGGAACCCACCTCTTGGATCAGCATGATTCAGATGTAAGACATGGAATCAAAGGAGATCATTTGGGAATTTTAAGATTTGACTGCCCTGCTGGGTTTCAGACTTACATGGGGACTGTAACCCCTTGTTTTGGCCAATTCTCCCACTTGGAATGGCTGTATTTACCAAATGCCTGTGTCCCTGTTTTATCTAGGAAGTAACCAACTTGTTTTTTGATTTTACAGGCTTATAGGCAGAAGGGACTTGCCTTGTCTCAGATAAGAGTTTGGACTGTAAACTTTTGAGTTAATGCTGAAATGAGTTAAGACCTTGGGGGACTGTTGAGAAGGCATGATTGGTTTGGAAATGTGAGGATATGAGAGTTGGGAGGGGCCGGAAGCTAAATGATATGGTTTGGCCGTGTCCCCACCCAAATCTCATCTTGAATTGTAACTCCCACAATTCCCATGTCTTTATCAACATTGTGAAAATAAACTAATACAAATGTCAATGGTAGTTTAATGGGAATAGCATTGAATCTATAAATTATTTTGACAGTATGGCCATTTTAATGATATGTATACTTTCTATCAATGAGCATGGAATGTTTTTCCATTTGTTGTGTCACCTCTGATTTCTTTGAGCAGTGGTTTATAGTTTTTCTTGTAGAGATCTTTTACTTCTCTTGTTAACTGTATTCCTAGGTATTTTATTCTCTTTATAGCAATTGTGAATGAAAATTCATTCATGATTTGGCTCTCTGCTTGTCTATTGTTGATGTATAGGAATGCTTGTGATTTTTGCACATTGATTTTTTATCCTGAGACTTTGCTAAAGTTGCTTATCAGCTTAAGAAGCTTTTGGGATGAGACGATAAGGTTTTCTAGATGTAGGATCATGAATCTGCAAACAGAGACAGTTTGACCTCGTGTCTCCCTATTTGAATATGCTTTATTTCTTTCTCTTGCCTGATTGCCCTGGCCAGAACTTCCAAAACTATGTTGAATAGGAGTAGTGATAGAGGGCATCCTTGTCTTGTGCTGGTTCTTAAGGGGAATGCTTCCAGCTTTTGCCCATTCGGTATAATATTGGCTATGCATTTGTCATAAATGGCTCTTATTATTTTAAAATATGTTCCATCAATATCTAGTATGTTGAGTGTTTTTAACATGAAGGGATGTTGAATTTTATTATAGGCCTTTTCTGTGTCTATAGAGATAATCATGTGGTTTTTGTCTTTAGTTCTGTTTACATGATAAGTTACATTTATTCATTTGTGTATGTTGAACCAGTCTTGTATCCCAGGGATGAAGCCAGCTTGATTGTAGTGGATAAGCTTTTTGATGTGCTGCTGGATTCCATTTTCCAGTATTTTATTGAGGATTTTTGCTTCAATGTTCATCAGGGATATTGGCCTGAAGTTTGTTGTTGTTGTTGTTGTTGTATCTCTGCCAGATTTTGGTATCAGGATGATATTGGACTCATAAAATGAGTTAGGGAGAAGTTTCTCTCTTTCAATTGTTTCGAATACTTTCAGAAGAAATGGTACCAGCTCCTCTTTGTACCTCTGGTAGAATTTGGCTGTGAATCCATGTGGTCCTGGGCTTTTTTGGGTTGGTAGGGTATTAATTAGTGCTTCAATTTCAGAACTTGTTATTGGTCTATTCAGGGATTCAATGTCTTCCTGACTTAGTCTTGGGAGGGTGTATGTGTCCAGAAATTTATCCATTTCTTCTAGATTTTCTAGTTTGTTTGCACAGAGGTGTTTATAGTATTCTCTGATGGTTGTATTTCTCTGGGGGTAAGTGGTGATATCCCCTTTATCATTTTTTATTGTGTCTATTTGATTCTTCTTCTCTCTTTTCTTCTTTATTAGTCTAGCTAGTGGTCTGTTTTATTTTTTCAAAAAACCAGCTCTTGGATTCACTCTTGTTTTTTTTTTTAGATTTTTTTCTGTCTCTGTCTCCTTCCATTCCACTCTGATCTTGGTTATTTCTTGTCTTCTGCTAGCTTTGGGCTTTGTTTGCTTTTGGTTCTCTCGTTCTTTTAGCTGTGATGTTAGGGTGTCAATTTGAGACCTTTCTAGCTTTTTGATGTGGGCATTTAGTGCTATAAATTACCCTCTTAACACAGCTTTAGCTGTATCACAGAGATTCTGTTGGTTGTCTCTTTTTTTTTCCTATCGGTTTCAAAGAACTCCTTGATTTCTGCCTTAATTTCATTATTTACCCAGAAGTCATTCAGGAGCAGGTTGCTCAATTTTCATGTAGTTGTGTGGTTTTGAGTGAGCTTCTTTATCTTGAGTTCTAATTCAATTGTACTGTGGTCTGAGAGACTGTTGTGATTTCAGTTATTTTGCATTTGCTGAGGAGTGATTTATTTCTAAATATGTTATCAGTTTTAGAGTAAGTGCTATGTAGTGCTGAGAAGAATATATATTCTGTTGTTTTGGGGTGGAGAGTTATGTAGATATCTATCAGGTTCACTTGACCCAGATCTGAGTTCAAGTACAGCATATCTTTGTTAATTTTCTGTCTCGCTGATCTGTTTAATATTGACAGTGGGGTGTTAAAGTCTCCCACTATTATTGTGTAGGACTCTAAGTCTCTTTGCAGGCATCTAAGAACTTGTTTTATGAATCTGGGTGCTCTTATATTGGGAACATATATATTTAGGATAGTTAGCTCTTCTTCTTGAATTGACCTCTTTACCATTAGGTAATGCCCTTCTTTGTCTTTTTTGATCTTTATTGGTTTAAAGTCCGTTTTGTCAAAGACTAGGATTGCAGCCCCTGCTTTTTTTGTTTTCCATTTCCTTGGTAAATTTTTTTCTATCCTTTTATTTTGAGTTTAGGTGTGTCTTTACACGTGAGATTGGTCTCTTGAATACATGGATCTTGACTCTTTATCCAGCTTATCATTCTGTGACTTTTAATTGGGCATTTAGCACATTTATATTTAAGGTTAATATTGTTATGTGTGAATTTGATCCTGTCATCATGATGCTAACTGGTTATTTTGCAGACTTGTTGATGTAGTTGCTTCAAAGTATCATTGGTCTTTGTACTTCAATGTGTTTTTGCATTGACTGGTAATGGTTTTTCCTTTCCATATTTAGTGTTTCCTTCAGGAGCTCTTGCAAGGCAGACTTGGTGGTGATAAACTCCCTCAGCATTTGCTTGTCTGAAAAGGGTTTTTTTTTCTCCTTCACTTTTGAGGCTTAGTTTGGCCAGCTACAAAATTCTGATTTGGAAATCCTTTTCTTTAAGAATGTTGAATATTGGCCCCCAATCTCTTCTAGCTTGTAGAGTTTCTGCTGAGAGGTCTGTTGTTAGTCTTATGGGATTCCCTTTGTAGGTGGCATGGTCTTTTCCTCTGGCTGCCCTTAACATTTTTTTCTTCATTTTGACCTTCGAGAATCTGATGATTATGTGTCTTGGGGTTGTTCTTCTCATGGAATATGTTACTGGCATTCTCTGGATTTCCTGAATTTGAATCTTGGCCTGTCTTATTAGGTTGGGAAAGTTCTCCAGGATGATATCCTGAAGTACATTTTCCAGCTTGGTTCCATTCTCCCTGTCTCTTTCAGGTGCCCAAATCAGTTGTAGGTTTGGTCTTCATGCATAATGCCATAGTCCTCAGAGGTGTTGTTCATTCCTTTTCATTTTTTTTCTCTAATGTTGTCTGCCTGTCTTATTTCAACAAGATAGTCTTCAAGCACTGAAATCCTTTCCTCTGCTTGGTCAATTCAACTATTGATACTTGTGGTTGCATTGTGAAGTTCTCGTGCTGTGTTTTTCAGCTCCGTCAGGTCATTTATGTTCCTCTCTAAACTGGTTATTCTGGTTAACAGCTTGTGTATTGTTTTATCATGGTTCTTAGCTTCTTTGCAGTGAGTTAGAACATATTCCTTTAGCTTACTGAAGTTTGTTATTACCCACCTTTGGAATCCTACTTCTGTCAATTCATCCATCTCAGCCTTCACTTAGTTCTGTGCCCTTCCTGGAGAGGTGTTGTGATCATTTGAAGGAGGATAGGCACTCTGCCTTTTTGAGTTTTCAGCAGTTTTTTATTGATTCTTTCTCACCTTGTGAGTTTATCTAGCTTCAATCTTTGAGGCTACTGACCTTCGGATGGGGTTTTCGTGAAAATGGTTTTGTTGATGCTGTTGTTGTTATATTCTATTTGTTTGTTTTTAACAGTCAGGTCCCACTTCTGTAGGGCTGCTGTGGTTTGCTGGGGGTCTACTCCAGATCCCATTTGCCTGGGCCTTTCCCATACCTGGAGGTGTCACCAGTGGAGGGTGCAGAATAGCAAAGATAGCTGTCTGCTCCTTCCTCTGGGATGTCTGTCCCAGAGGGACACCGACCTGCTGCCTGCAGGAACATTCCTGTATAAGGTGTTTTATGACCCCTGCTGGGGAGTGTCACCCAGTCAGGAGACACAGGATCTGGGACCTGTTTAACAAAGGACTCTGGCTGCCCCTTGGCAGAGGAGGTGTGCTGCACTGGGGGGTGTGCTGTACTGGGGGGAATCCCACTTGTCTGGACTGCCCGGATTCCTCAGAGCCCACAGAGGAAAAGTTAAGTCTGCTGATCCATGGAGACCATGACTGCTCCTCCCCACAGGCGCTCAGTCCCAGGAAGATCAGAGTTCTGTCTCTAAATCCCTGGCTAGAGTTGCTGAAATTTCCATAGGGAGGCTCAACCCAGTGAGGAGGGATGGGTCAGGGTCCAGCCTAAAGAGGCAGTCTGGCCATGATCTGCCATAGCCACTGTGCTGTGGGGAATTACTCCTGGGCCCGAACCATTCAGTCTCCCCAACACTGGCAGGGCAAATATGGCAGACTGAAGCTGCAGTGATGTCTGCCAACCCTCCCCCAGAAGCTCAGTCATCTTAGGCAGCAGCAGTGAGGATTGCTGCCTCTCTCCCACCCCAGGAGCTCAGTTGTCTTAGGGAGCATGCAGCTGCAGTGATGATGGTTGCCCTTCCCCCTGGGAACTCGGTAGTCTTAGACAGTCTCCAGTCATGTGGCCACTGAGAATCTGCACAGCTCTGTGCCTGGGACCCAAGGCCCTGGTGGCATGGCCTCACAAGGGGGATCTTCTGATCCAAGGGCTGCACAGATCCCTGGAAAAATTGTGGTTCCCTGGATGGGGTAGCACAATCACTCACCACTTCCCTTGGCTGGGGATGGGAGCTCCCCTTGCCTTGTGTGACTCCCAGGTAGGCCAATGTACCATCCTGCTTTTCCTCTCGGTGGATTGCATCAACTGCATAGTCAGTCCCAGTGAGAGAACCTGGGTACCTCAGTTGCTGGTGCAGAATTCACTTGTCGGTTTCCTTCTTCTCCATGGGAGCCTCTGACTGCAGCTGTTTCTAGTCAACCATCTTGGCCCCTCTTCAGCCTCTTTTTTTTAAAAGCACTATGATGTACAGTTTCAGGTGCTAGTTTGCCATACACAATTACATGTCACTTCGCTTTCCTCTCCATTCCCCACATTTCCATAATATGGAGCTTCAGCTCTAACTTTCTGATCCCCTACTCACCCTCTGTGTGCCCTCCCTACCTTGTTCTTTCTCACAACTTAATTCCCAGCTCTCCAAATCCATATCAAATACTATCTCCACCCTGAAGTCTTTGCTTTTACCATCTTCCCCTCCAGTGCTAAACTGTCTCCTTCCTAACCCTCCTAAAGGATTGATTGTTTATAATATACATATTATGATGGTAGATTTTGTACTATTTCACCACATAATTTCTTTATTGAATAATCTTAAAGCCGTTTTATTCCTTATACTTATTTATTATTCCCTGCTCACCCTAAACTTATTTTAAGACTGGGCACTTGTCCCCGTTCTCCAAACTTTATGGAGATGGTTCACTAGAAGCACTCAAAACTTTCTCAAGCATTCAGGGATGGGCC
The DNA here is from genome assembly GCF_009764315.1 of Trachypithecus francoisi. NCBI lineage: Eukaryota > Metazoa > Chordata > Mammalia > Primates > Cercopithecidae > Trachypithecus > Trachypithecus francoisi. The sequence goes on along the minus strand of NW_022681472.1, from coordinate 72,150,675 downwards.
AACAAATTATCCTGTTTCTAGGCATCTGTCTGAGTGGAGCTGTGTGGCTTCAGCCATCATGATATTTTGAAAGAAAGTTCAGGGATCATTGATTTTTCTCGTATCATCCTACAAAAAGAACTACTTGGTTTCTGTTCCCCACCTCCATCACAGTTCTAACTGAGGTTTTCAGAAGCCTACGGGTGAGTTCAGAACATCTTGACATGGGAATGGTTTAGGGAGCTTGTAATTAACTGCTTTTCCTGGCAATCTACAGGACTCTTGATCACTACTATCTTTGACCAACATAAATTACTGAATTTCCCATAGTTGAAAAAAATACTGCCAGATAATGAAAGTTTGTTTCAGTTGCATGCCCCAGTCCTCCAGTGAGGCTGATATATTTGGTTATCCCATCAGTTTCCATTGCAGTTCATCTAAATGTTATTTTTAGCATAGTTTGAGTTTTACAGATGACCGTATGTTTTTTTCCTCTTGGTATCAACACAGATTTTTTAAATAAGAATCCTTTGGCATATTAATATGCCCTAGTAAATCAAGTACATATGTTTTAAAACCACACACAGAAATATTTCATTTGCCATTAAATGTGTTGATACACTGATCTTTTGTAATATTTTTCTATTTTTTCTGTAATATTTGTCTTTTTTTTCCATTGATCTTTTATAATTTTCTATTTTTGCCTTTTGAGGTCTGCACTTAGGGAAATTATTTAATGTAGAACTTGTGAACTCTGGAGGTTGGTAGGTACAATGATCAGCAGAAGTGGGCTAGAGCATTTAAAATTAAAGAGAAGAAGGAAAGGAGAATCTGAAGCCTGGGTACTTCTGGTTTATGACAATCTTAGCATAGTGGAAATGAAAGAAGCAAGGGCAGCTCTAGTAGTGAGGGGCTGAGTACCAGAGGAGCCAAAAATGAAAAAGGAGCATTAAAGACACTGGAAAAATTCAGAAGAGCTGATGGGTAAAACGGATGATGATGAAACAGTTGGCAAAGATGAAGGTCAACTCCAGAATGAAAAATCAGTAACAGATGAAGAACAAAAATACAGAATTTAAAGAGGAGGCTATACACCTCTTCAGCCTCTAAACTCTACCCCTGCTTTCAATAGTGCTTTGTAATTTAACAATAGCTTTCACAGCCAGAAAACTATTAGGCAGAGAGGAAGTGAGTCAGGAACAAAATTGTTTACTGACCAGATAAATGCTACAATTCCAATAGCTACTAAGGCTCTTTAATGAAAAGATTGTTTCCAGATTTTGGCAGAAAATAGTTGGCAAAAACAAACAAACAAACAAAAAAACAAGAGTTCTTTGGGCTTGGCGTGCAATTCTGTCTATTATATCTTGCCAGGCCAATTCCACACTTAGAAAGAGAGGCAAGAAACTACTGCTTACCCAGGAAGGGGTGTTCACATTGGAAATGGAGAGGGAGTAATAAGAGAGTCAAGATTTAAGGACTTGTTTTCATTTGTTACTTAATTCACTCATGCAACAAATACTCATTGAACACCTAATAAGTGCCAAACATTATTGTAGATTCCAAGAATTAAAAGCTTATTGATATTTAAGGAATTACAGTGGATTATTCCAGGAGTTGGCAGATTATGGCCTGTGGACCAAATCTACCCACTGCCTGTTTTTGTAGTTTATTGACCCATTTATTTACATATTGTCTGTCTTTTTGTGTTAAAATGGCAGAGTTGAGTAGATGGAACAAGGATGGCATAGTCTGGGCAAATAAAAATATTTATTATTATAGTATATATTATATAATTATCCATGGTTATGACTTTAACATACAAATATTAAAAACAGGTATTTGAAATTACATATTATTCTGTTATTCAATGTTCTGTTACATAAATGCTATTATTTCAGCATTTAAACAAAACAGTAATAACATAAAGTACCAGTGGTAATTAGTAGTAATTAATAGTTGAACTGATTAAATAATGTGTAGGAAAATATAAAATATTTTATTTGATCCTTTACAAAAATAGTTTTCTGACCACTAAATAAATAAATGGTCATAATGGAGTTATATTGGCATTTAATAAATTCTAGGAGGAGAAACCTGGGTGTTAGTGAAAACTTCAAAGAAGAGTTGATGTGTGACACTTGATTTCAGTTTTGAAAGATTTAAAGGAATTTCTGGGCGTGAAGAAATAAGAGTAGTGCTTTGGGAATGGCAGTGACAAAGACAGTAGTGTGAAATATTATGTGACTGTTAGGAATCTGCTCATTGTTTGTGCTTCCTAAGGCTTAGCTTTGGGTTTGTGACTAAGAATGAAGGGTTGAAGCCAGACCAGCCAGTAGAACACAGATCATACTTGAAAGGGACTTGTACTGAGAACTTCATACGAAGACACAGCATGGCAAGATGCCCAAAATTAACAGCATACAATATCTGCCTTCATGAAGCTCAACCTCCAAAAGGAGGAATAAGACATTAAATAATGCACATGACAGAATGAGATACATATACATATTATAGAAAAGTCCAAACAAAATATGGTGGGGATTTTTTAGTAAGAAGAAATCATATCTGATTGGAGGATCACAAAATTAATTTATGTTGATGTCAATAATATATCTTGAAGGATGGCTGTATTTTGTTGAGGGTAGTGGTGGGGCACATGGGCACCAGCAGGAAAACAGTATAGAGACCAGGCACAAAAAAGAATGCTAAGAAATTTGGAGTATGTCATAGCCCAGTTTCCCTACACAACAGAATTGCAGAAAAAAAAATGTGTGCTAATACTTCATTGGGTGGTGCAATATCAGGGAAGGAGAAAAGAAGGAGAAAAGGGCATGAGGCAGAGAAGGAAGGTGTGCACATATGAGGGGGCCATGTCCCAGGCTGGCCCAAGTTGTATAACAAGGACAGCTGGCTCCTGCAACTAGTGTGGCATTTTCCTGGAGCCTCTATGAATTTCCATGTCTCAGAATGGTTTACATGGTAGGGAAGGATGAAGAAGGGGGATAAATCTACTAATTGCCTTCACTTTTGTTCTGCTGACCAATTCATTCCTTGGGCATTAACTCCCGTGCACTTCTGAGTTGTGTCATCCCAGCGTCTCAAGTCATTACTGGGAAAGTAAGAGCCTCCGTGCCTTCAGTCTGGCCAGGGTGCATGCATGCCTATCTCTCTTTGCCAGCCAGTGCCATAAGTAGGGCTCTTCAGTCTGTAGTGGTAGTAGGAGTGACAATGACCTGCCTACATGATCGGGGGAAAGTGCAAGCCTTTGCTAGGACCATTCCCGTCAGAAAGCAAGCAAGGTGTTACATACAAGGCCAATAGAGGGAGCAATACATTGCTTGTCTGGAATATAGAGGAGGGACCTCATGGGACAGAAGACATGAGAATTTGAAATGTCTTATGGGAGACATTGTTGTTGGACGGGGATCATGTAATATATTAGCAAATAAGAGGTAGCTAAAGCTTTTCTAGAAGACGGCATGATCAAAAGTGTTATTTTGTGGGGGTTAATATGGAAGTGGTACATAAAGGGGATTTATAGAGTATAGAAATTGGAAGAAAGACTATTTGTGAGTTACAAAGAGTCTTAGCAAAAAGGATCAAGCTGCTTGTTTCTACACCTTTAGAATGGGCCTTTGAACTCTTTAAAGAGGCCCCTCTCAGCTTTCCGTATGAATTATCTTCCTTCGTAAAGGAGGTTGAATAGATACATATATCTTGCTTTAGGAGACAAAATGATCCTCAGTAGTGTTCATTTCTAAGAAACATGTGGATTTTACATGCTTATACATTGGTGTGTTTTCATTTTGAAGATCACAGTAAATAGACGCTCATGATTTAGACTATTCCTGTATAGATAAATAAACACAATTCTTATCTCTTGATGTAGAGCCTGAAGAGGCACAGGCTCAAAGACATCTGCCATCCATGATGGGATTTTGAACTATATAGGTGGGTGGGAGAGAAGGAAGCAATTCTGCAATTGAGCATAAATGGACTCTGCACTTTCTTCTTCCTGTCATGGCCTCACCTCTGTGTGAGGGTCCCAAAGAAAGCATCAGTCAGGCTATCAACAGTAGTCAGGGTGTACTGGATGCCAACCTTTGCACTAGGCACAGGGGAGAGGAAGGCAGAGTTGGCAGGAGACTTTGTCTTGGGAAAAAATGTGATGTATTTATTGTTCGGTCACAGCCATTGGCTTTGGCCATTCATAATGACACCACCAATGATAGGTGGGGTCAGATTCTTTCTTTGTTGAGGCCAGCACTTCCTTTAGAAAGGAAGATGGTAAAGTACAGTAGTTAAAACCATGGGCTCTGGATACAGAATGCCTGAATTCAAATCCTGGTTCTATCCTTAATAGCTAGCATATCTCTGTTTTTTTTTTATATTTAAGTCAAAACTATGATAGCTGCATCCTAAGAGAGTTGCTGAGAGGATGAAATGAAATAATATATATAAGTGCTTGGCATAATTATTGTTAACACTTATTATTATTACAAGACAATAATCTCTTCTTTATAATTCTGAAATCCCCAAACTATGGAAAACTCAGTTGTTTTGTAACTCATTTGGTGACAAAACCTCACCTGAGGTTATTTAGACCCTTTATGTATCACACACAGTATGAATATTATTGTCTTAATTACAAGCATTATGAGTTTTATATGTTTCACTGTAGAAATTTGAACGTGTTTAATTATAGGGTTTTATTCCAGGCTCTGATGGAATCGTTTTATATCATTTGGTCCATGTACCATATTCCTAGTTGATATAGTTTGGCTCTGTGTCCCCACCCAAATCTCATCTCAAATTGTAATCCCTATGTGTTGAGAGAGGGACTTGGTGGGAGGTAATTAGATTATGGGGGTGGTTTCTCCAATGCAGTTCTCATGATAGCAAGTGAGTTCTCATGAGAGATGTTTAAAACTGTGGCACTTCCCCTTCACTGGCTCTCTCTCTCCTGATGCCATGTAAGACGTGCCTTTCTTCCCCTTTGCCTTCTGCCATGATTGTAAATTTCCTGAGGCCTCTCCAGCCATGTGGAACTGTGAGTCAGTTAAAACTCTTTTGTTTATAAATTACCCAGTCTCAGGTAGTATCTTTATAGCAATGTGAAAATGGACTAATATATTAGTCAAAAAGTCCCAAATTTCCAAATTCTGTGAAATACAATTGCCCAAGAATTTCAGGTAAGAGATTGTGTACCTGTGTTAGTTAGAGGTGTGAAATGACAATATAGGGATTAACACTGATTTCTTTTATCCAGCCTACAACAAAAACACATTTAAAATTCTTAAATTCTTAGGAAACTTTGAATAAACACACTCCAGTGTGTGAATTTTTGAAACAATTTGATTCTATACATTTTTAACTAAAAGAAAAATTCTAAAAATTTCCCCACCATTTTGTTTCAGTTTCAGCTCATTGATGTAACAATTAATAGGAACACTTTGGCATGTATCCTTTTATAACACAAAATATGTTTTAAAAACTTTTAGAAGATGAAAAGAATGTCTTTATTGAAAAGGTCTTATTTTAAAAATGCACTGTTTCTTGAAGTGAGATATACTACCCTGAATCACAAATTTTGTCTTATTCACAAAAGCTTTTCTTCATTTTGAGAACTGATTATATTGTTAACATTACATATTGTAAATTACATGTGATATTAAAGTAATATTTTAAATTTGTGTTTAACCTTGAGGAAATATTGATTTCTCAACTTTTATTTTTAATTCAGGGGGTATATGTGCAGGTATATTACCTGGGTATATTGAGTGATACTGAAGTTTGGGTTACGAATGATCCTATCACCCGGGTACTGAGTATAGTACACTGTAGGTAGTTTTACAGCCTTTTTCCCTCTTCCTCTCTCCACTCTCTAGTGGTCCCCAGTTTCTGTTGTTGTCATCTTTATGTCCATGAGTACTCAATGGTTAGCTCCCACTTATAAGTGAGAACATGCAGTATTTTGTTTCCTGTTTCTTCATTAATTTGCTTAAAATAATGGCCTCTAGTTACATCTATGTTGCTGTTAAGGACATGATTTCATTCTTTTTTATGGCTGTGTAGTATTCCATAATGTGTATGAAGCACACTTTCTTCATCCAGTCCACTATTGATGAGAACCCAGGTTGATTCTATGTCTTTGCTGTTGTGAACAGTGTTGCAATGAACATAGCCTGTGTCTTTTTGGTAGAATGATTTGTTTTCTTTTGGATTTGTACCCAGTAATGGGACTCTTCAGTCAAATGGTAGTTCTGTTTTAAATACTTTGAGATATCTCTAAACTACTTTCCATAGAGGCTGAACTAATTTACATTCCCACCAGTGGTGTATAAGTTTTCCCTTTTCTGTACAGCCTTGCCATCATCTATTGTTTTTGACTTTTTAATAATGCCGTTATGACCAGTATGACATGATAGCACTTTGTGATTTTGCATTTCTCTGGTGATAATGATGCAGAGCTTTTTTTTATTTTTGATTTGTTGGCTACTTGTATGTCTTCTTTTGAGAGGTGTCTCTTCATGTCCTTTGGCCATTTTATAATGGGGTTGTTCATTTTTTGCTTTTTCAATTGTTCAAGTTTTTTATAGATTCTGGATATTAGACCTTTCATCAGGAAATATTTTAAAGGATGTTTATCAAGATAAACTACTTTTGGAAAATGATTTGGACTCAAACATGGGAGACTAGTAATTTAATTATAAACTCTTAAAAAAAAACTACAATGCATGTGAGAAAACCTCATTAAAAGTTTACCCATAAAAGCTGTGTGATTTCTATCCTAATGGGATATATTTTAGTATAAATGTTAATGACATGTCTTAAATCCATATAAATGGAGAGCTGAAAGCTTTCTTTGAAATGGACCCTCAAAACATGTCATTTTAATTACCTAACTTTTGATTATTCTAAAGAAAGAGGCAAGGAGCCATTTAAAATACTGCTGAGAAAAATCAAGCCTCTGAAAACTTGGTGATCTACTTTTGGATTCCTGATCTTTGCTGCTTTATCTACCTCAAACCTGGGTGAAAGCCTGATTTTGCTTTTGTCCATACACACTGAGTGCCAAATGTGTGTATTTCCAAGCCTTGTCAAATTAGGTGTGGGAGGGTTTTCACTCCAGAATGCTTACTTTATGTTTCAGCTTCCCTCCCTAACGCTGCCCCAAGGCTTCTAGTTTCTGAAATAAAATATCTAATTGCTTTTTAGAAGTTTTACCTTTCATTTTATAAAACTTCACAGCTTAAAAATGTGTCTAAATTTTACTTTGAAATGAAGTGGAAAACTCTCTAATTATTTTCTAAAAATTTTCCCTTGGCCAAACTCTCTATAATCTTAGAGTTACTCCTTGATCATACATCAACCATAACTCAAAGGTATCTATAAGAGATCTCTTATAGCTAGATAAAAATAAGGTCATATTATGAGGGGAGAGATCATAATAGGACTACATCATTAGAAATGTAATTATCACCCTTTAAAATCATCTTTATGGTGCTGTTTGGAGGTTAACTAAAGGACATAACTTAACAAACCTGGACAACATGAAAATTACTGATGGAATATGTTGGGATTTTAGGCAACCTACTAGAGTATATGATCCTCTTTCTTGCCTGAGTTCTGATTTCACTGAGAGAGACAAAAATTTAAGCAGACAAACATTAATATTCCTACTTCATTACTGATGGAATTACTGGAAATTGAGGCTTAGGCATGAGAAAACAATGGGCTTCCTAATATGTAGCCACATTAATACAGACTTATTCACTCAATGTCAAGTGGCACTGGTCAACCACTGATTTTCCACAACAAAAGGACAAGGTTGCTGCTGTGTATGACCTCTGTTTGTATGACCAAGAACAAAGTAGAGTATAATTTCCTAAAATCAGGTAGATACAAAGAAGAAAGGCAAAGGGAAGAGACTCAGTCAAACATGACCAGTTTTTGTTCCTAAGTTTACTATTCAGATACTTTAATCCTCCTCCCATTGGGAAAAATTAGTGAGGATGCAGAGGAAGCCAAGAATGTTACTCTAATAGAAACACAAAGAGTAAAGAAGGTCCCATTTAATAATGCATAGTCCTAATAAGACAATAGAAAGGGTATGTTTAACATTTGCATTGGCATTCCTGCCTCTGCCCTCTCCATCCAAAGATGCATGTAGATGACCTACAATCAGGCATTTATCTTCTAGGTAAAGTTGAAGGTCATTCTCTGAACCAAATGCACCTGTTGTCAGGATATATTAAATGCAGGTGTCACAGGGTAAATGTTTACAGGCACAGCAATGTAGATTACTTGTAATGTAGATCACTTATATTTAGACCTCAAATTTCAGCAGTAGAATCCTAGCTTGTAGTCTATACACAATATATTTACTTCATCAGGGAACCATGGTGGAATCATAGAACTTTAGCAAAATTTGGCTCTGGGGCTCAGAGTGCAAGTTTTCAGCAGGGTCCTTCAGAAAGATACATGTGCTTAGTGGGTGAGGAGTGCACAACTTTCTCAACTGTCAGATTATATCATACTCTCCCTGTCTGATCGGGCAGTAATGAACAATGGCACCAAGGAGTCTGGTTTCTGCTCTTTATCAGGAAACAGTTTTTGCTGCTTTGGCATCAAAACCATATCAACAAAAGCCCAAACCGGAACACACAACTCAATGGAAGATGGATACGCCCATGTTTTCTAGGTAATACCAGCATTTTACCTGGCTGAATCACCTCTGGCACAATTCACATATTAAATATAAGCCTCTCACTATGGAAGGCATTCACTCTATAGTAGCATGGAAATCTATCCTCCAAGGATTGCATGCCATTTGTTTCAGACAGTATTCTTTTGTGGTACTTAATACACAAGGTAAAAGTGAGGGAGGATATGCAGGAAAGAGGACATGAACAAATTTAGTAAGTTTAAAATATTAGCAAAGCTAATGTGTCAAGTGTAACTGAAAATCACAAGTAGCATGTCTGAGAGCAATAAGAAGTCCTGAAGAAATACAATGATCAGAGAAGAAACTATTCTTCCCCAAGCTAGTTTTATTGCTCATTCAGATGGAGTGTACATAGAAAATAACAGACAATTACACATGACAGGTCTGTCATGAGGGCACTGGTATCCATCTCAATGTCATTGTTTTCTATTCTGTTTGATCCAGAACATATATTTCCTGTATATTAACTCACTATTTGGTTGAGTAAATAAAATTTTCATTCTCTTAATTAGGTGAAAATTATTCTGATATAGTAGTATCTTGAGCATATTGTAGCCTTTTAGTAGGTAACTTTCCAAATCTTGACTGCCAGAAATACTATAATTTTCTTCAGCTTCCCACTTGCATTTCCTGGAAAAAGGTGAGATAATGGATTTATCTCATCTAATGCCTGGTATATACTATGCCCTCCGTAAACAAGAGCAGCCAGGCCCCGTTTGTGAATCAATGCTCATCTCAGATCCTGAGACACTCCTGATGAGAACAAGAAGTATGCTGGACGTCTCACCCTCTCTACCCCCATCCAGTGGCCCTTGGAAGTAAGTATCATGTCTCAGACCCCAAGTCCAGTCTCTGAGCTATGACTGATGGAATGCCACATGCCCTCTGAGCTACCTTAATGCCAGCCTGGCTCAGGACCTCATGTACCAGGAATGAACATCTGTGGAGCCCTAAGCAACAGCCTTTTTCCTTCCACTTATATATGGGTCCCAGCCAAGGGTAAGAACTTCTTTGTTTTTATTTCGACCTTCATAGTTTCTCCTTAGTGTCCCTGGTTAGACCCCAAGTCCAGCTTAGGGTATTGCCCTGAATGCCTGGTTCTTACAAGGTTTCTATTCCAAAGCTGAATTCTGCTCCTCTATATTTCTACTTAATTATGAGAAATCCACATGGACAAACCTAGTGTTAATTGCTCTTCACCTCTTCGAGATATCATTCACCACTGGGATCTTCATCCCTGTGTGCCACAGTTCAGATAGACACTGGCAATTGCCTGAATCACCTCAGGTCTTGAGGCTTTTTGGAGCTTCTGTGTCTGAGATGTCCCCACTCATGTCCTCCTAAATCTTGGTGACACTGATGGTATTGAAATGTTTTCTCACCTCCCTACAAAAGATGGCTTACTATCCCAACTTACATCTTACCTCACCTTTTCTATGACAACACTGATTTTCCAGACTAGACTGCAAATGGACTGATCTCCAAGTACAAACTGTGGGATCAGAGTAGAAAGAAAGAACGTCATGAGCTGCATCACTCAAAAGATGTTTGTAAATCGAATCCCAGTCCCTCAAACCCAAACCACCTGAGGAAGTGATTTTTCTTTTGTTTTTGGTTTTCAAGAATTGCAACCCCTTCAATATTTTATTCATTAGATTTATTTTCCTTATTGTTTTCTGAGCTCAGAACTTCTGTGCAAGATGGAATAAGAAAATTGCAAAACTCCTTCAGGGCACAAATCAGGAATTGTTTCAATTACTTTTTTTTTTTTTTTTTTGTGAAGTCTGGGATATAGGTCTTGATGAAGCCACATCAGCTCTTTTTCTGTTTTCTGTTTTTCTTTTAAACAGAACAAACTGCCAGCAGGATTCCTGTTTCTGAGGGTAGGAATTGCTTGTATGCATTTCCCGTAAGGATTCTGGCAGGAAGCTTCTCTCTGCTAAGGCAGAGGGCTCCTTGTGTTGCTGATTTTGGGCATGTAGCCAGAATAAGTCTGAGATCCCTTATGCCCACCAAGACACCCTTCCCTGTATCTGTACAGTCTGATTTGCTTGAGAAACATAGTTCATTTCTGTAATTATCTCAGAATGGAGAAGTTTAAGTCTGTGTAATTGCAGTATTCATGCATATTGAGGATTCTCTCAAGTTTGGATGTCAGCAGGGTGCCCAGGCAAGGGCTGACTGGTGAATCCAAGTGTTGAGATCACAAACAGGGTGAAATGTAGGAGGCCCCATAAAGGCCTTCCCAAGCCCAGTTCCATATTGATCAGTGCAGCTGTGAGAGGCTGGGAAGAGCAGCAGCAGCCGTCTTTCCTAGGCTAATTTACTTTGAACAAACGTATGAACAAGGAGGCTTTTAAGGTGGTATCATGGTTAAAACAGAGACAACCAGACTAAAGATGTCTTTATCTATGGCATACAATGAATGAATAATCATAATTGTGATAATAACCTTTTATTAAGCATTTAATATACTAAATGTTGTGTATACATTGCATCAGCAGTGTTTTTTAAGTGTCTTCTAGTTGCCACACATTCTTCTAGACACTAGGGATTCAGTATGAATAGCCAAAACAGACATGGCATTTTCTTCTGGTATAAAAACAAATATATTTGGCTACACATGAAAGCAATGTTAACAGTGATCCCATTTTCAGTTGTGAAGAGCGGAGACATACCAGCCATCAGTTTAAAACATTTATCTCCTCCTTGAGGACAAAGTATTGTCCCCAAGCAGATGGCTTAGCTGAGCCTTTAACAGGTCTTCCCATCATTTTATTGGTCTGGTTGCTTCTGAATGATGTGGCATATGGTAAGATTTCATGGCCAGTTGTCCACTATTATAACTTCTATGCTGTAAAATGCATCCCTTTAATGGACAATGCTGAACGGAATCCCATGTCCATAAATCAGGCATGCAGAAAGTCCTTGGGTGATGGTCCTGAGAGACATACAGCAGGCAGGAAAGGTTAAGACGTATCTGGAATAAGTGTCAGTTTATTTAAGGGTGAACTGATACCCCCTCTAAAATGAAATGAAAAATGTGATGTAATCAAGTTGTCACAAAGTGATGGAAGATCTCTTTGGGCATTGGTGCTATATAAAGGGACATAGTGTTGGTCTTTTGCTGGCAGTTTGGACATTGAACAGTATCAAAAGATAGTCTAGCCTTGATCAGAGGGACCCCAAACTTACAACCTATGCAGAGCCTTCACCTGTCACCATGGCTACTCAGTTCATGGCCCTTGCCCTATTGCATAGTCACAAGGGTGGCTAAGGGTAGAGGCTTGCTGACAACCAGTGGATGCATCATCCACCCAGTTAAGTGCTGCCTCTGCAATGCATGGTCTCTGGTGGACATTATTAACGTTAGATAAAAAGATCACCATGGTTTTTGACCACTTCCATGGGTTCATCTATGTACTTCTTTCCCAGATCCCCTTGTCTCTGATCTAATCTTTCTTTTTCCTAGCCAATGACCAAGAATCCATGCCTTTTAGGAGTGCTCAAAGATCTGTGTCTGTCGTTACTTTCAGGTACTTCTCCATTCCTGCAAAGGGAATGATGCAGTGTACTGCTCACACTTCCAGTGTAGAGGATTCACCCTCACTACTGTCCTTTAGTGCCAAGTCTAGATGGGGCCATATTGATGTAGCAGTCCATTTTCAGCTCAAATCAGCGTAGCAGGAGGTAAAAAACAACATATTGTGAACCAGCTCTCAGGTTTTTTCTGCCTTCATCATGTAGTCATAGGAAAACTCTCATCATATAGGGCCATAGTCATGAGCTTCACAAAAACATCACTAATATGTTGAGGTACACCTTCATTTAATTTACTTATGTTTCCTGCTTGGGCCTGATCCAGAATAGATCATTTTGATTGTCCAGTGTCTAGTGGATTGCTGCTGCACCCACCTGATGTTGCAATTAGGAGAATCTGATAATACCTAGCTCATGTTTGATGGCTTCACTTACCAGGTTGCCTGTTGTTAGGTACTCAGTCTTTACCAGGATCCAACAGCACTCCAGGTGGTGTCTTTTAAATAGTAAGTCATTCTCTCTGCCATGGAAGGCATCTGTGTGTCTCTTCTATTGAGGTTTGTCAGAGATTCCAAATGGCGTACTTATCTATCAGAGGGCATCATTGGCTCTGCCAGGTCATGTGATCCAGGTTGCAGGGGAGTTGATACCACAAACAAGACCTGCTGCAGAGTTTTCTCTTGCTCTGGGCCACATTCAAAACTCAGTCTTTTCAGTCTCCAGATAAACACAAAGGAGAATTATTCCCAAATGTAGTCAGTATGTTGCCTGCAAAATCCACAATGACACACTAAGTGCCATGTCTCCTTCTTGATAGTAAAAGGTACAAGATATAAAAACTGCTAGTCCTTAGAGGGGATGTCCCAGCCTGTCTTAGACCACTGGACCCCTAAAAACATCACTAACATGGTGAGCAGCTATTTTTTCATGTGGTTTGTCTCCAGTCCTCCGACATGTATTTATCCTGCCGGAGATCTAGAGTACTTACTACTTCCTTTTCACCAGATCTTATTAACATGATATCATCAATATTGTAGACCAATATGGTGTTCTGAGGAATGCTAATGTGATGAAGGTTCCTGCTGACTACATTGTGTCTGAGAGCAGGAGACTTATATAGCCCCGGAAAAATAAAGTGAGTGTGTAATGTTCTTCCTACAAAAGAGAAAACTGCCTATGATCCTCCTTCGTGACACAATTAGAGAATTCACCAAGTTGGTAGCCTCAGAACCAGCACCAAAGTCTCTGTTGATCTGTTTCAAAAGGATTTTGCATCCAGCAGAGGAGCTGTGAGGGTGATCATAACACTTGGTGAAGTTTACAAGAGTCCACTGTCTTCTACCACAACTAACAGATTTTATTATTTCTGGTCCCATACAAGTGAATTGAATAAGAATATGTAGGAACTATCCTCCCTGCATCCTGCATGTCTGGTGGTAGGGCTATCTCCAGAATTCCTTCTGGGATGCATTATTATGTATGCTTTATTATCTTGGCAAGGGTAGAGGCAATCTTAGGAGTTTCCTATAATTTTGACTCATATTCCATAGGTCAGGGAATAATAACATCTGCCAGTTATTTAATATATCTATCCCAATTATATACTTGAGAATTGGGAAATATGTCTGTGGACTCAATGAACTCACTGAAGAATGAACTTGTATCAGAAATCTGTTTATTACTTGGATTCTGTGAGCCTCCACTCCACTGGAGCTCCTGGATGGTATTTTGGGACCCTGGATAGTGTCAGCTCAGACCCTGTATTCAACTGTCCTTGAAAGGTCTAGATGTTCTATTTTCCTCTTCACAGCTATTCTGGAAAATTTATTTGGGGAGATATTTCTTACATATACAAATGATGATATTATAGAGTCCTTCCTCAAGGAAAACAAGCCTGCCCTTTGATCAATAACCTCTGGGTCTGTAAACTAATTTGGATCCAGAAATTTGGTGAAGGACTAGTTTTTCATTGCGTTAGCTGACATCGGCCAGTTCTCAATTTTGGGCATGTCAGGGAAGGAGGGGAATTACGTTAATTCAAATTAAATAGCACTCTTGTGGGCTGTCCATCTATCTTGTCCTCTGGAATATTCTAATCTATAATTCGTTACCATAGATCCCTTCAGGTAAAGGCATCTTGATTTCTACCCAGCTCTTTCCATTACGATAGTCACATCTACTTTGCTTCTGAAAATTAAGTTCTGCCCATGGGCCTTTGTTATTCTGGGATCATTTTATAAACACGCCAATACAAAGCAGCCCAGTGCCAAGGTAGCAGACTCTACTATCACACCAACAGATGGAAGCCTCCACTGGGCTTCTCAAATCTGTTCATCTTCAGCAGAGCCTTCATGGCCTTAGTAAAGGAGTCTCTATGGGTCCTTCTACTGAACAGGCAGTTAGTGGGGTTTTCTGCTCTTGCATAATAAGCCCATTCTAACGTTTTCACTTCCTTTAGTCTTTTGGCTCCCTCAATTTTCTGTCTAAGCAGTTCTGGCATCTCCACCTCATTTACTCTGCACTGTTATTGTGTACAGCCTTCAAGGAACCATCCCAGCAGTAGGTTAGGACTGGTTCCAGAATCTCAGCCAGGACAGTACATCCTGGATCTTTGTTGAGACTGTGCTGAGAAGAGACCCAAATTATTGGTATTGGAAAAAAGGAATGAGTGGTGGTGGATCTTGAGAAGAAAAAGTATCACTTTGTAAGGCATCTTCTTCAGGTGAGGGTTTTTCAAGGTGTCTAGGCAACTGGAAGTTTTTCTTTGAATAAGGAGACAGTGGTGTCCTTTTGTCACCCTGGAGGGTTTAGGAGGGTCTGGGGGTTTAGGATCCTCAGGTTCCTCCACTCATTGGTTGAGACATGCCCTGGGAACATTAACTTTTCCTCACTTTGAGGCTGCACATGAGGGCAAAGCATGCTTTTCTCAGGTCACCATGCCACTGTGCTAGATAAGACCTGAGGCTGCAAATGGAGAAGAGGTGGTTCTTGCTTAAGGCAGGAAGCTGCCAGTGACTCACAGACCATAAGTACTGTTTGCTATAACTAGAGCTGGAGTCAGAGGTGAAGCCAAGGCAATACAAGGCAGTTTACAGAAGTCTCTGGAATAAATAGGAAGAAGACTCATCTGTGTTAAGTAAGTTATCCAAGATGATACATTTATGCCTAGTCTAGAGTTGGAATAAAAAGCTAGGCTATCTGATTTCAGACACCATCTCTTAACCACTGCTACTCTTTATTTAGGAAAATCAAACACATTTTATAGGAATGAACATTTTAACACTGAAGTGGGTGGGCAGCGCTTAGCTCGGCAGCCTTCTGAATGCTTCACCTTAGCTTGCAAAAGAGTCTAGCTGCCTAGAAAGTTTCTGATCCAAAGTCTCAGTGCCTTCTGTAAATGGCAAGCCTGGTAATTCCTTTCACTATCGATATGGTGAAATTCCCTAAGGATCTCCATGGTCTTTGCAACTTCCCCTAATCAAGTCTAAGTTCCTTGAACACTAAGCTTTCTACCACTCCAAAACCTTTGTTCTTTCTGTTACTTCTGTCAGGAACTTTCTTTTCCTGTCCTTTTGCATGGTGGTCAGGCTTTCATGCTTCCAGGATCAGTTGAAGTGCCATGAGAGGTTGTTTCTGACTACCTCATCCAAAGAAGCACATGCAAGCCCTCTCCTTAATAACCCTCTACACCATTGTCCTGGTAATGCTCTTTACTGTACCATCTTATGTTTCAACTATCTTGTATTTGTGTATAAGACTACTGTTTGATTCCTTCACTAGAATGAAAACAAATTGCTTAAGAATAGGCCATTTGGCCGGGTGCCGTGGCTCATGCCTATAATTCTAGCACTTTGGGAGGTCAAGGCGAGCAGATCACCTGAGGTCAGGAGTTTGAGACCAGGCTGGTCAACAAGGTGAAACCCCGTCTAAAAATACAAAAATTAGCCGGGCATGGTGGTGTGTGCCTGTAATCCCAGCTACCTGGGGGACTGAGGCAGGAGAATTGCTGGAACCCGGGGGTCAGAGGCTGCAGTGAGCCAAGATTGCGCCACTGCATTCTAGCCTGGAAGACAGAGCAAGACTCTCTCTCAAAAAAAAAAAAAAAGAATAAGCCATTTTTCTATTCTCTTTATCACTGTGTCCCTTGTCCTTAAATAGTGCCAGGCAGATAGAAGACACTTCAGAAATATTTGCTGGATGAATAAATGAAAGCCATTAAACAATTGGTTTGTGCCCAATGCCTATGTATGGCTTTCCAGTAATTACCAAATCACTTAGAGACCATGGGAGGTGAGTATCAGTGGAGATTTCCTTAGTAAGGGGGGCCAGTATCACCAATGCACTGCACGGAACACAAAATAGACATTATTATCTTCCTCATGCACTTCTATCTAAACATGACAAAATATTGAGCAATTAGACCAGTCATATTACCAAATGTACAGACAAAAATTTAGATGCTTAACAAGAGCCTCAGAGATAAGGTGCCAACTCCTTATCTATTCTCTCCTCTGGAAAAGCATTGAGGTGATGTTGTGCATTAACAGGTGACAGACATCCTTGTCCTTGGCCATAGGAATGAGATACAAAACTGAGTTGCACGCTAAGAGATTCAAGGTATTCTTTCGTACTTTACTTTTTTAAATCACTCACACCTCCTTTGACATTTCTTGTTTGAAATTATTGGACTTGTAGCTTTCTACATTGGCTTTCTTTTCAATTCTTGCCTTGACTTGATTTAGAACTTGGCTTCAGACCATATGCTTCATGACTGCCTCTGAAATTCCACTGAATTCTTTCAATTAAGAGTTATTTCAGGTCTCACTATCTAGCTGCAATCCCAGTCCAGCTTCTGATATTTGGCTTTATAGACCAGAAATGTAGTTTGTCCAGAAGAGACTAACTGATTGATTGATGTATATTTTAAATTTGTAACACAAATTAAAATATTAAGTATTGAGACAATCTCAATAATAAATTAATAATAAACTTGGGAAGCTGAATGATCATTTTATTGTTGAGCAAACTTCATGTCAAAACATGGAATATGATAGTCAGGGGTACATTTTATATGGGGTCAGAGGACCACTAGCTATAAGAGCTTGAGTACAGGACTCGAACTTTTGAACTTTCAATTCCCTCATTTATTAAAAAAATGTAAAAAATAGTATTTACCTCATGGGTTGTAAGATGAACCAAACAAATGCACATAAAGCCTTTAGCATAGCATGTGGCCCATAGAAAGCACTCGATAAATGTTAGCTGTTAATGATAACAGTAAAAATCTGCTTGGAATATCTTTCCCTACTTCCCCATCAGGAAATCTTTCTTTCATCCTTCAAGATTGTTCAAGATTGCTTTTCTCTGTTTCCCCCATGGGTAGCCTTAGTCATCTTTCTTGCTGAGACTCTATTGTCCATATTTCTATACCAGTGACAATATTATTATTCACTTCTGTATTACAGGGACTAACCTATGCTAGTTATTCAATAAATCTAGATTGAATAAATGCATACCCTTTGTGGACTAACCTTGACCTCACCTGACTCCAGCAGTGGCTGATTGCAAAGTGAGATTTCTGAAGCTTTAAACTGTTAGAGAAATTACTGTTTTATAGGAGCCAGAAACATACAGAAATGCCTTCACATTCAATGCCTGGGCCAACTCTTTTTGTTCTCTGGGTTTTTTATGGGTGGGAAGAGATCTCAGCATTCAATCCTAAAAAAATAAAAAAAATTAAAAATCAAAGTCTTAACTTTGCTAACATATTTTGAAAAAGACTGGCCTTGGAACTAAAGGCAGGATCTTAGATTCACTCTTAGTAAGTGCTTCTGCTTGAGATCTGAAAAAACAGTTGCAGGAAAAGTGCCAATAATTCCAGTATATAACTAAGACAAGCATTTTCCAAAATGTCTGTTGCTAAAGTCAGCTCATAGCTCACTCATGGTAATGCTCTTAATATTTAATTTAATCAATTAATTGCCTGGCTAGTAAACGTCGTCTTCATCTTAAATCTGTTCTCTTGGACTGTCGTAATAGTCTCATAGGTTCAGAAATGCATAAAATTTCTCACTCCTCCCAACGCTCAGTGCAGAATGAAAACTCTGTGACCTTTAAGACCTTTCCAACTCTGAAATGTTATAATTCTGTGAATCCCTCAGCCAGATGAAATCTTATTAGTTTCAATGGTTCACACCAGGATAAAAGAAGTGATCTTAACCATTCAGGAGTAACTTGTGATGCTGTTAAAAATCTATTGGGTGATTCAATAAGAGATGCCACAGAGCTCCTTAAAATATGCAGCTATGGCAATTTTGCCAAGAGGAAGAATCTAGAAGGCCCAAAGCCTCAGAGATTATTGAAGCCAAACTTACTTCTCCTGTACCATCTTGAGACAAACTCCCTTTTAGTATGCTCAGCCAACCTGTTTTGTAAACTTCCCGTTTCAACATCACTTTACCTCTCTTTACGCTGTATGTTGCCTAGAAATAGCACCAAATGAATGATCAACAGAAAATAAATCTGATGAGTCACCTTGATCTCTCTCTCTCTCTCTGTCAGACTTTTTTTTCCTGAGAGATTTTATTTCTGAGTCCCCCTAGGAGTCATCTCATGAATCATCTAACTTCCTCTGAGAATATTTGCTCTCAGAGGCTGTGAACCCTCCAGGGAAAGTTGTTTCTGGCTGAGGTGCAGGCTGTGCAAATCATGAAAATGATTTAGCTTTAGCTGAAACAGCACTACCCAAAATTTAACACCATCTCTTTCTTTGCTCTTCTGTTCGGCTATTGTGAGTTTGCATTTATTCCTTCCTTCATTCTTTAATTCATCTTCTCCCTGCTCATTTACTCTTTCAATTATAATTCGACATTAACCAACTCCTGGAAATTTCACTTAAGTTGAACAAATGTTACTTGATTTGCTATTTTGCTTAAAATTGGGTACACAAACTAAATAATGCATTTCTATCTCTAACATCTTTTTGATACATTACTCTAGCAATATGTCTTATTAAAATATGAGATATGTATACTTTTAATTGAGTCGTTGCTGGGGTCACAACCATGAAGCATCTTACTAAGTGCCAGGTACTCTGCTTCATTTTTCATACAGTATCTCCTTGAGTTTCACTATAACCCTATGAGAAGCTGTATTATTTTTTGTTTCCTGATTACAAATTCTGGCAAGGATAACATCAAGCCTTATTTCTCATCCTGTTCTTGATTGCTACACCTAATGCCTGGTATATTCAATCATGAAGACATTTTTAAAGAATTTATCAATTATCAAGCCCACAGTGGATTGGGCACTATGTTGCCCCTGGGGATAAAGCTAAGTGCAAGGTAAACATCCATCCCTGCCTTTATAGAGCCTATACTCTAGCAGGGGTGATAATATATGTTTGATGAATGAATAAGTGAATGCAGAGGCTAAGGTTAAGAAAAGTTAAATAATTTCTGATTAGTAACAGAATTAAGATTCATGCCCAGATTTGAGTGGCTCCAACTCTATGCTCCTCATATAAAACAATTTTAGGCAGAATATTTGACCTCAAGGAGCTCACAATCTAGAGATGAGTAAAGAGTAGGAGAGGAGAGGCAAGTAAGTAACCACGTATTACAATATATATTATTTAACACTTAGCAAGTCCTGCCTATGTACCAAGTACTGTTTGAATGGCTTTCTACATAATGACTTTTTAAAGTCTTAGAACAATCTTTGGGGCAAGTAATATTTTATTGCCATTCTACAGACAATTAAAAGGGACACAGAGAAGTTAAGTAAATCTCCTGAAGTCACCCAGCCAATAAGTAGTAGAATTTGTATCCAGGGAGTCTGATGCGATAATGTATGGTCTTATCACCATGTCATACTATCCCTCTCAGTGTGATAGTGTTTGAGAACTGTGCTAGTCTCTTTGGATTCAAAAACAAATAAAATATGGCCTCTATTCTTGATGAGCTCAAAATCAAATTTAGAAGACAAATGTAAAAACATTATTATCAAGAAGGATACGCTGGTAAGCTATGCTTTATTTTTTCCAAGAGAAAGTATTCTGAACTCAAAGAGTACCTGGTGTCTGGGTTAGACTGAATTACTGGCCCCTATATTCACACTTTTACCATGGCTTTGGTGTCAGCTGAATATATTTCCCCACAACTTGACTTTGCCCATATGACTTGCTTTGGCCAATGGCACATTGGTGGAAGAGACAGCATGATACTTCTGACCCTAGGCCTTAAGCATCACAGGTTTCTGCTGTTGTCTCAACCCTCTGACATCTTCATGCAAAGGACATGTCTTGGCTAGCCCCCTGGTCCATAGTGAACTACCTGGCTGACAAGCAGGCTTACAGTTTGATGCAGAGATACCTAGATCTAGGCTCTTCTAGCCTAGATCATTTGACCCCTGGGCTATGCATAGATACTTAAACGGTAAAACTATCCCAGCCAACTTGGAGAAACATAAGAAACAAACACTTATCATAATATGTGTTAGTTTGCTCAGGCTCCCATACAAAATACCACAGACTTGGTGGCTTACGCTATAGAAACCCATGTTTTCATTGTTCTGGATGCTAGACGTCCAAGACCAAGGTGTTGGCAGATTTCATTTTGTCTGGGGCCTCTCCCCTTTGCTTGCAGAGGACTGCCTTCTCAGTGCATACTCATAGTGTATACACATCTGTGTCCTTGCCTGCTCTTCTTATAAGGATATCAGTCATATTGCATTAGACTTCACCCTTATGCCCTAGGGTCAGAAGTGTCATGCTGTCTCTTCTACCAACATGCCATTGGCCAAAATCATGACCTTATTTTCTATTCGTTATCTCTTTAAAGACTCTATCTCCAAAAAGCAGTCACATCCTGAGGTATTGGGAGTTAGTGCTTCATGACTATGAACGTAAGCAACAATTGAGCCCATAACAATACAAAATGCCTCTGAGATTTTATATTCTTTCTTATGCAGAAAGAGATAAAAAATATAGGTAAAATAGAGATAGATAAAAATATAGACAGATTTCTCCAAAGAGATAAGGTGACTTCTGGGCATAAAAATATAGAGTTCCTAACTCTTTTTCTCCAATATTAAAAGTTATTAAAATCTCTTGTAGTGGACACAGGTGGCCCAGACCAGATCTTATGACATGGAAGAGCAATGGGCCTCTGAGTTATGCTCATTGCAATAGGAAAGAATGAGATCAGTGTGCCCTAAATCAAGATAGGTAGATAAAAGGGGAAAAGTAGTTCTGGGTCCATGAGGTTCTGACCCAGCCATCCAGGTAGTAGGTTCATAACCTAAGAAAATAGCTATTCAAGTAAATTTAAAAGCCAAGAAGCTGTGAGGCCAGACTAAATCTGGCATGAGCTGCTCATGTCTGTGTGTAATATTGATGCTTCCATATTTCATGTCCAGTAGCAACAACCTCCAGGAATTGGTTCCTAGGCACAAATGAGCACTCCAATATATCCTTAGACACATAATAGAAAGGAAATATTTGTGAAAAAGTAGAGTAAGTCTAAACTGGACATTCAGGAGTCTAATTGTACTCTTGCTCTTCAAACTTGAGTCCTTAGACCAGCAGCATCAGATTTACCTGCCAACATGTTAGAAATGCAGCATCTCAGGCTCCAAACCATCCCACCTGCTAAATCAGAATCTATATTTTAGCAAGATCCCCAGGTGCTTCTTAGGCACCTTGAAGTTAGAATGGCTCTGGTGTAGAAATAACTATTGGCTATCAGGGGCTGGGTGAGGAGGTTATTCTGGTAAATTGAATGGGGTACATCAGACTTCCTAGCTACATTACAATCTTACTGTTATTCCTGTTTTTAGGAATCAAATTTGGTTATCTACTGGTGTGATTGTCAGTTTTATGTGTCAACTTAGTTTAGGTTTATAGTTTTAGTTTTTCTGTTATTCAATCAAACATCAACCTAGGTATGCTGTGAAGATAACTTGTAGATGTGATTGAAGTCCATGATTAACTGATGGTATGGACTGAATTGCATCTCACCAAAATTCATATGTTGAAGCCGTAACATGGAGTGCCTGTGTTTGGAGATGGGGCCTCTGAGGAAGTAATTAAGGTTATGTGAGGTCATAAGGGTGGGCCCCTGATTCTACAGGATCAATGTCCTTATAAGAAGAAACACCAAAGAGACTCTCTTTATCCCTTCTCACTGTCTCTCTCTTTCCCTGCCATATGAAGACACAACAAGAAGGCAGCCATCTGAAAGCCAGGAAGAGAGCCCTTACCAGAAACCAAGCTCTGTTGGACCTTGTCCTTGGACTTTCCAGCCTCCAGAGCAGTGAGAAAATAAAATTATGTTCTTTAAGCCATATAGTCTCCGGTATATAAATATATTTTTAATGGCAACCTGAGAAGACTAATATAGTTGACTTTAAGTAAGAGAGGTTATCCTCAGTAATCTTTGGGCTCAATTCAGTCAGTTCAAAGATCTTAAGAGCAGAACTGAGGCTTCCCTAAGGAAGAGAAAATTTTTCCTACAGACAGCAACTCTGAAAGAGAATTCCATCCTGTCATTCTTAACAGCCTGCCCTGTGAGTTTTGGATGTCCCTACCCAGCTACCACAATTACATAGGCCAACTCTCTGAAATAAATCTCTTAATATGTATCACTTACTGGTTTGTTTCTTTGGTTTATCCCTGACCAATACAGTTGACTTGTCCATTTTTTTTGTTTTAATTTTCACAGATTCAGCATTTTATTAATTGTTTTTACTGATTATTGTTTTCTCTTTCATTAGTATTTCAGTTTTATTTTTATTTCCTTCATTTAATTTTCTTTGGCTTAACTGTTTTTATTTTTTCCTTTTTTCTTTGGATGTAATTCTTCTTTTTTATTTTATTAACAAAAATATCTACAATTATAAATTTTTCCCTTTTATTACTGTTTAAATGTATTCCACACGTTTTGACATAATGAGTGTTTTTATCATTAACTTTTACAAAACTTGTTATTCTGGTTTTCACTTTCCCTTTACCCAGAGTAATATAATAAAGAGTGGCAATAGGGGCTATTACTTTCTTCATACTTCTAGTGGCCATCCTTACAGTGTGTTTGCACTATCTTCCCAGGGCTTTTTGCTGGGCTGTGAAATACTCCCATACTGATAAATTCCTCTTATCCAAGTTTTTTTTTTTTCTTTTGCCCTTGGCAAAACATTTTTTGTAATCACTCTCATGTGTGCTCTTCCAGCTCCTTCTGGTACATGTTGACTAGGTCATGCAGCTGTGCAGTCACCTTCCACCTTTTTCCAGGTTGAACACACTCCTGGCTGGGTTAGGCTATGTCTTAACTCTAGGTTTGAACTTAAAAGCAAAGAAATGAGATAATGAAAGATTATGAGTGGGTGCTGATTGTTTAAAGGAGAGACACCTACATCAGGAAGAGGCTGCCCTCCTCTGTTGGAATGATGAAGTGGTTTCTGTAATCAATTGTTCTCTTTATGTGGGGGAGGAGTTGTGGTATTCTGTTTAATGTGATTTTCTCACTCCCTTACCCAAGAGTTGAGGGAATGTACTGATGCTCAGTAGGAGGAGTAGGCTACTTTCGTAGTCTCAAAGGATTCAGTGGAATTAGGGCATTCAAGGTTTTCAGGTCCATCAGCTCAGATTTTGCCATCTCATCTGTCATGATAGAGATTAACCTTTGGAACCCAGTTACTCTTATTATTCAATCTTAAAACCAATCCTTATCTTTCACTACCTTTCTGATGCAAGTGATTAGAAAGTCTTTGTTATGCTACCAAGGAGGCTTTCTGCCTTTCACATTAGATTTTATTTGGTTATTATTGATTATGATTTGATGATGTTGTTATCTTTCCCCAGGGCATCCATCAAGCTTAGCAATAGTTTAGCAATAGGCCTCCCAATTCCACTGTCCTTAGAGCTTCTATTTCCTTCATTTTTTCCCAATGGCTGATACCTTGCAGCAATTAGTGCATTCCCATTAAACAATACACCATCCCAGATTGCTCCAGTGAAAGTTTTTCACTGCTACTTTATGCTTGATTAACCATCAGTAATGGGGTTCTCATTGCCAGCCAGCTATCCGGTAAGAGATCCAGCTCCAGAATTCAATTTTAGCATCTGCAAGACCACTTCTTGTCAACCATCACTGGTTACATTCTCTAGGAAGTAAACTATGAGATGCAGATTAGCGTGCTAGGTGTGTATTAGTAGATACTCCTTGATGAACACCTGTAGAAGGAAGGTAAAGAAAGTGGAATAAGGAAGAAAGTGAAATTTTGCAGTGATGCAAACCCAATAAAGGCCTCAGCCAAACCCGTAGAAATCTCTGGAGCTGAGATGGCCTTTCACAGTCATCCTGAGTTGGAGTAAAAAGGGGAGCTGGGCTTTTATACTTTTCTCTCAAACAGTGAAGGAGGACTTGAATGGTATTTCACAACATCTATCGGTTGATGTCTGTTCTTTTCTTTGTTTTACTTTTTCTTACATCTTTTTGTACTTAGAAATATTTTTATTTGTGTTCTGGTAGTTATCTATACACTAGCAGGTGAAAAGTGTTCTTCATTCTCCTTTTTCTTAGTTGGTGTTTGACTATTTGGTTTCTGAGATTTAACTTACATACTTTAACTCTCACCTTTCTTTTTCATTTCTCTGCCTTTAGAAAAGTTTCCTCAGTTATTTCTACTTTGGACAAATTTGTCCTCTAGTAGATTTTCTTGTAAAGGGCACATGTGCAGTATCCCTAGATTCTTGCATATCTTAAAAATGTGCTTCTATAACCTTGATACTTGAATGACAGCTTAGCTGGATATGAAATCCTTGGCTCGAGCTTTCTTTGTTTGAGTTTTTTGAAAATGTTTCTCCACTGTTATCTGTCTTTACATGTTGCAGCAGGGAAATCTTATGCCAATTTGATTTCCTTTATAAATAATGTGGTGCTTTTCTTGTTGTTTTGCTTTGCAGACCATAAGGACAATTTTCACTACACATTACACACCATAGGTCCTTTTAATTTATGCAAATAGGTCTTGTATTTCTAAAAAAATTGGATTATGATCTAAAATGTTGTTCTGTTGTGTTGTTGTTTCTTGTTTTTGGTCCCCCAGAGACTCCAATTAAATGTATATTGCATCTGCTTTGCCTATGCCAAATACTTTCCCTTGATCCTTTTTTCCTTTTCATTATCTTTATTCTTTGCCCTATTTTTATTTTCTTGACTATTCAATAGTTCCTACTGAATTTCAATCCAATATTTTCTCATTCAGGCAATTTGTAATGTTGTCTTCACTTCTAGGATGAATTTGATTTTTTCTACTATTTCTTTCCTGTGTTCAGTCATTTTACATCCTCCTAATTTTTGTTCGTATTTGCTATGAGTTTTACCTTTCTGATTTGAAATACTTATTTTACATATACAAATTCTTGTTTTCAGATATTTAATTCAAATGGAGCTCTTATGTTGCAGTTTTGTTCTACTTCATGGTTGACATTTTGGGGAGTATTTTTAACAGCTGGTACATTTTAATTCTTACTTTGTTTCTTTTTTGTCTAACTTTGTATGGATATTATCTACTTTTCATACTTATTTTGAATGTCTAATTTTCTGGACCAGCAATAGCAGTTGTATGAACACAAAAGTGAAAGTTTTGACAGACTACCCTCTCCATTTAGTATGGTGAAGTGCAGTTTCTCTAATTAATTTAACTATTTTTATGTGTGGAAAATTTTTGTGTATTCTGTTTTGTGATTCTCTCTCACTCTCTCTCTCTCTCTCATACACACACACACAGACACGCACATGCACACACACCAGAAATCTCAATTTCTTGTTTTTATATATATTTTTACCTTCACTACCAAGTAAGTGCCCATGGGGCATGTTTCCTTCTCAAGTTACCCCATTCCCACACAGTAGTGTTGGTTTCTAATATTGCTGCTTTGGGTCCTGATTACATGCAAATCCTTTCATTTCTCTCCTTTGTTTCTTCTTTTCTTTTGTTTCTAGCCAGTACTCAGATATACCAGATTCTACATTTGTTCCTGGTATTTTCCACTGCATGGTGGGGATTTAGCTTTTTGAGGGAATTCTATTTGGATTCTGTTACCCTATTTCTTGGTGGCCCCTGCTCCTCTTTCCTCTTTCTTTTCGACTCTTTCATGTCTCTGCCTTACTCTTCCCCTAAACTGGATTTTAAAAAAATTTCCCTACTTGCCAGTGTTTTAAGCTCACATGATTGTGTTTTCTGTTCCTTAGATATGCAGAAAGCATAGATTATGGGTCATTTTATTTGCTGCTTTTATTTATCCAGGTGGGTTTTGGGTGAATATTCAGAAAAAATTTGAGTTAAGAGGCAGCCATTATTCTATGTAAATCTAGAAAAACCAGATGATTAGGTTTTAAGCAGAAGACTGTCAGAAGTAGGATTTAGAAAAATAAAGCTGTGACAGCACTCAGAAATATGTTTGCCTATTCACTTTCACTCCTCAGATAGAGAAAGAAAAGGGTGAGATGCTTTCTGCCTTGTTCAGGTGCAAGCAATCCTCCAGGGCACCCAGTCTTACTCACTACATCCATCCTAACCTCACCCTGGCTCACAGAGGGTGAGGCAGAGAATGAATCACTGGGAGGAGTTTCGTGACTAACATTCCTTCCACTGTCCTCGGGCCTGGCTATGCAGATTCTCACCTGTACACTTTTCTTTTTCCTGGGATAATATTGCCTCTAGTTTCTCAGGTCTTTTTCAATAGCTAATTTTTACTCGCTTTAAGATTTTCTTTAAATATCAGCTGTTTCAGGAAGACTTCTGATGACCTACTGCAAACTTGATGGTGAATATTCTCTTTGTGCAACTCCAGGAAACCATATACCTCCCTATCCCTGCACTTGACATGTTATTCTGCTTGTGAAAATGCCTCCACTTATAAAGTGTGGATACTTCATGATTCCTTCTTCCTTTTTGCATTTCCTTAGTGTCTCTCACAGAGCATGACATTTAACAAATGCTCACTGGTAGAATGAATGGATGAATAAAGAAAGCAACATAACTGCTCTAGAAATGCCTGTACTCTGCATTATCCCAGCCTATGGGGAAAATGTCTTCCTAACTCTTTTGCTTGTTTATGGTTAGAGGGTCACTGGTTTCTACAGACAATTTTCTATGCTTGTGTCCCTGATTCCAGGGCCACTTGGACATGAATATTAACCAGACTCCCCCCAGGGCCTGGAAGCATGGAGCATTTTGCTGAGTGTGCTTTTGGGTGATCTCCTTTCTATTCTTGTCTCCAGGCATGTTCCATTGGGGACACAAAAATGAATATATTATCTCAATATGTAGCTAAATAGGAAGAGTGAATCCATCTCCAAAGTCACAATATTCTCTTCAGGTACAGGCAGAATAAATTTAGTTATCCTCATTTCTTTCCTCCCCTCACCTGATCTTTAACTGTATTCCAGAAGAGGGTTTTATAATGAAGGATGACCTGCTTTCATCCAAGATCATTATAATTCTTGCAATTCCAAAGCCTGTTTTTCCCCTCTTCTCTGTAGACCTGAAACTATAAAAGTCTTAAGAGCATGGAACTTAGGACTTGAAGGGACTTTATTATCATCTAACCTTCTCATTTGACAGACAAACACTGACTTGCCCATAATTATTAAGCTGGTTAATGGAAGAATAAGTAATAAAATAAGTTTCTTGACTCACAGTTTTGTGTTCCTTCTGTTTCTGTGTGTCTCTGTGTGTGTATATTCTCTCATTCAAGCCTCCAGGATAGTGACCCCTCCCTTAAATCCCCTAACATATTCTGCTTGTCTAAAGGGTTCCAAGAGGCAGTTTGAAAATAATTTTACTACACCATAGAGCCTTGAGATTAATGATATAAGCATCTCCTTGTCATGATGCTTCAAAAATTTTAGAGACATTCCTTTTCCTCTCTTATTTTTGTCATGAAAAAAGGAATAAAATTTTCCTTAAAAATAAAAAAAATCCAGTATCCTTTCAAGTGTTTTCAGGAATTTAAACTATTTTTCGTCAGTTGCAATCTTCTCTTCTATATTTTCCATTAAGGAAAGCAGAGTTAGTAACAAATTTGGAGTCCTTTTAGAGAATTTGCAGTCTCAAATTACTGCCTTCTAGTCTTTTTAATGTTGGCCTTCTCATAAAGGGGCCACTCGGTTTTCTTTGAACAAAGGGAGCAGTAATTCACAATCTTGGTTTTGCCACACCCCAGGGTGTCTTCAACCATAAAATTGTGTCAAGAGATTGTCAAAACAAAATTCATTGAAATTGAAACAATAAATTCCTGCCATAAAATGTCGTCAGAAGGTGAAAGGAAGGGTGTATAATAGAATAAAGCAAAAGGTGAGTTCCCCAAAGGATGAGAATTGTTGATCCAAAAGGAAGATGGAAAATCTTTTACTCTAATCTCACCCATGTTTTTAAAATCTTGCAGGACGTGCAAGGAGGAAAATCTAGAATTGTCAAAACAATAAGCCACATCTTCTTACAAGTCAGGGCCCTCCACAGTGTTTCTGACAGTTTGAACACCAGCTAAAGTTTTTTTAACACCAAATTTAGCATGCACAGGCATTTCAGATCTGTCACTAGAAGCAGGGTGATGTCAGTGAGAAAATCTGGTGTTGTTTCATTTTCACAAGTTTTTCAGGATCCGAAATGGAGTGTTTGTTGAGCATGTCACTGCAGAGTGGGGGTAATCATTAGTGATCTGAGAAACAAGGCTTGTTGCGAGGTTAAGAACCTAAAAAATGCTTATTAACAAGGAGAAGGGCTGTCAAAGAGAGGAAGGCAGTGAGATCAATGTAGTACTTATCCCTCCTGGGGGGTCCAATTTACTTAGATGCTTTGGAATTCTACTCTTTGGGCCATGCATGTGGTAAGACTAAAGTCACATTCACACTTCAGGGGGTGCTGTTGTAGTCATTCTTGAGAAATGTGTCATGACATGGAGCATCTTTTTATCCCAAACCATTTGTGCTTTGCGTTTCAGACTAAAGTGTCTTCTGAATGTTAGAATTTTAATTGGAAATTGAACGAAAGCCCTTTATCAATGAAGATGCTTTTGAAATACATAAGGCAATAATGAGGTTTTTAGGAGTCAAATCATTTATTATTCTGTGCCCATTTGACTCTCTGCTTCATGTTGAGGGGCAGTAAATGTTCTTCTCTATTAAATTTCCTCTGCATGAACTTGCATTTAATTATTTTTAAGGAAGCCTTCATGTCTGCTCTTAGTCTGAAGTCCTCATGAAGAATTTGGAGTTTCACACAATTTAGCTCCCTGTAGAAGAGATTGCTGGTAGCCCTTCAATGTCAGTTTACTCTTTTTCATTAGTCACAGAACCCCAGTTTTATTAGGTTGGCACAAAAGTAATTGCAATTTTTTCATTAAAAGGGATGGCAAAAACCTCAATTACTTTTGCACCAACCTCATATTTGGGTAACAGTGATTTCAGTTTAAAGAAGATATTTCCCCGGCTCTTTCTTTTTTAGCTAAGTGTGCCTATGAAATTATGATTGGTTCTTGCCAATGATATGTCAACAAGAAGTTACATCAAAAGTAGAATAAGGTTTCAAAAGTGTATTAACTCACTGACAAATGTGTCCCTTAGTATACATTTCTCCTCCCTGAAATCTGATCATTGGTTCTGAGGTTTGGAGCGCTAGCAACCAACGGGATTGATGTGACGGTTAATGTTTTGTCAACTTGACTGGCCCACAGGGTGCCCATGCATTCAGTTGGATGTTATTCTGGGTGTGTCTGTGAGTGTTTCTGGGTGAGAGTAACATTTAAATTGGTAGGCTGAGTGATTCCCCAATGTGTAAGGGCCTCCTCCCGTCAGCTAAAGGCCAGAATAGAACAAAAGACTGACCTTTTCCTCCTTTTGGATTCAAATTGAAACATCAGCTCTTTTGGGGTTTGGAGCCTGCTGACTTTTGAACTAAGACTACACCATCAGCTCTCCTGGGCTTCGTGACTACAAATCTTGGGACTTCTTAGCCTCCATAATCCCATGAACCAGTTTCTTATAATAAATCTCATATCCTATTAGTTCTGTTACTCTGGAGAACTCTGATTAATACAATCCATAAGGTGGCTTTGAAGGCAGAAATGTGCTGTAGGATGATAAAGCAGGAAGATAGACGAAGCCTTGACTTCTGACAATTTCATTGAATGATTATACTAGTCCTGGGCTGCTAAACTTCGGGATTTCACATTATGTGAGCAAATAAGCACCTAATTCATTTAAACACTGTTATTTCAGCTTTCTGTTACTGGCAGCCAGATGCAATTTTTAATTAACATACTCCCTTGTTATACATAAGCTCTGTGAAAACTGAAAAGAAAATCTATACTTCTTTGTTTCCTGCTCAGTGATTAGCACAAAGCTTTGCCCAGAGTAGGAGCTCTAGAAGTATTTATAGAATTATTTTCTTTAACAAACATCTATTGAGCTCCTAATATGTACCTGGTAATGTGCTAAGAGTGTGAAATAAAAGAATGTAAAACAAAAGCTCTTTTAACCAATCTCTACTTAACCATCATGATGGGTTAACCAATGTTCTTCTTTTCTCCTATAAAAAGCATAAGCATCAGATGCCCTTGGCACTCCATGTACTCCCAAACAGTAGACTACTCTCTACTGTGCCAAGTACTTCTGCTCCCACAGGTTGGGTTTTAAGCTTCCAAAAAGTTCACAAGCCTAATTATGCCAGTTGCATTTATTATTGCAATTACATAATTATTATAAAATCAATAAAATATGAGTGTACAAAGAAATGGACATATTGTTTGTGTAAAAATTAAGCTGAATTCTCTGAAAAGATTAAATAAAGGTGAATCACTAAACAAATGCTGTCAAATTAAGTGGGTAATGATACCACGTATATAGTGGTAAAACAGCTTATAAGTATTTGCATTAGGACCTTTTCCGTTGCAAATACAAATAACCTATCTTAGATCCATTTAAGCTGAAAAGGTAATTTATTGGCTCATGTGTCCAGGAAGTCCAAAGAAGAATGACCTTTCTGCATGGTGGGATTTGGGTGGCTTAACTATGTCATATATTGTCATCATTTTCCAGCTCACTCGTTGTTTTTGTTGGCTTTTTTTCTGTTTTTCTTTAAACTTGTTGACTTCATTCTATCTTGCTACAGAAAGGCTTTCTCTGTATGATGGACAAATTGACTGTAGGCAGCTGGAAACAGGCCTCATTGTCACTCATATTACCAAGGGAAGAGGATTTCTCTCCCAGGTTTAATTGGTCTGAATAGGTCCTATAATCTTGGACTAAATGCAGGAGAGTTATTTGAGTGGCCCTAGACTCCCCAGTTCTCCCCTATTCTACTTTTAGTTTTTAAGAATAATTATAGAATGTGTTGGAAATGCAACAGCCTGAAATGAAGAAGGACTGGCTAGAAGAGCCTGGTCTCTGTTCCAGTCCATCTTTAGAAAAAGAATGTCATTCAGTTCCTTATCCCAGTGGGTCGTGTGACCCTGAGATATATAATCCAGGGGCAGGCTGCCTTTTGGGGCCCCTCAGCTGTGGTGCAAGTGGGACATATGTAGAAAAGACTCTATCTGCACCAGGCAGCTCTCCTGAGCCTTTGAGGAATGCCTCACGATGGACCCTAGGCTTCTGTTGTCCCTTGCTACCTATGTGTAATAAATGCATTTCAGGTAACTTGTTTTGTGTGTGGGCTTCTCTCTCACTTGACTCAGAAACACTGATAACTAGTGCACAGTGAATCTGCTTCTCACTATTCAGTGTGAACAGTTTTGTGTCACCATGCCTATCAGTTCTGATTTACTGTCATACCAAAACCATGGCGGGTGAGGCAAAGCTGGAGCAGTCCCAACTTCTCCACTGTGGCGGGGGTCTATTCTAGGGTAGAGCTTGAGAAAAGGTACTTGTCTCTCTGGTCTTCTCTGTTTTCCTTAAGATGCTAGAACTATGTAGGGTTTTATTAGCCTATTCTAGGTCCAGCAGAAGGCCTCTTGACTGCACTTCAGAGGACTTGTGAGAGAGTCTTATAGCTCATGAACTGGCTTTGTATTCTTAAAAAGTTACTCATTGTTTCTGGATTTTAGCTTTCTGCACTGTAAAATGAAGACATTGGACTTGACATTCTTTAAGATCACTTTGAATCCTAAAATTCTACAACTATGACTCTACACTTTTGCTTATGCCATAAATCCTGCTCAAGGAATATTTTTACCCTTGCAAAATTTACATATGTAAACTCTACTTTTGATAAATAGCCTGGTGCTTTGTATCAATCTAGAGATTCTAGGAAAGGTTTTTTTTATTTTGTTTTGTTTTCTTGGATATTTTCAGTACTTTAATCTGAGAAAAGTTGTGCCTTTCTAAATAAATAAATTCAAATTAAATAGAAAAAAGAGATAAAGAATGAATAATTACAGGAAATGACAGCAGGGATATTAGCAGGTGGCGGAAGGAACCTAAGGGTGTGGAGAGTCTTGAACAAACATCAACCCATCCATTTCAGAAAGAATAACATTTGTTAATCCAAAGGCACTCAATTTGAACTTTGGGCTTTTTTGAAATAATAGAAGATAAATTAATATTATGTACTTTATGGCAGGCACTGTGCTAAATTGTATGATGTGGCTTTTCTCTTTATTTCAAATGGCAACTTCCTAGGGGTAGCTCAAGGTCTATTAAGTAATACATAGTAAAGGTGAGATTCACATTCAGGGACCCTGACTCCAGAGGATGGCTTCAACTCAGAATGACTTTGTGGTTTACGTTTTTTTTTAAGAGACAGGATCTTGCTTTGTTGCCCAGGCTGAAGTGCAGTGGCACAAATATGGCTCACCGCAATCTCAACCTCCTGGGCTCAAACGATCTTCCTGCCTCAGCTTCCCAAGTAGCTGGGATTACAGCTATATGCCACCACATCCAGCTAATTTTTAATTTTTGTTGTTGTTGTTGTTGTTGTAGAGACTGGGTCTCACTATGTTGCCCAGGCTCTTCTCAAACTCCTGGGATTAAGCAGTCCTCCCATGTTGGTCTTCCGAAGTGCTTGGATTATACGCATGAATCACTGCACCCAGCCTAGATTCTTTTTTATTACATTTATTCCTTCCTTCCTAAAAATGTAATTTATTACATTGTTTTCCTCTGTCTCCTTGTTTCCTCTGGTAAATAGTCTAATTTCATCCCATTGAAAGGAATACCTTGAGGCACACACATGGTTAGAATGCTAAGCAAGAAATCCCTAAAGAATTGTGACCACTTTGTGACAGTCAAAGAAAATAAATGAGTTTGCTTAATGGTCTTCCAGCCAACAAAAAAATAACGAAGATCTTGTTGATGGCTAAATAGTCCTTTTAGAATTTATTAATATTTATTATTGGAAGCTATTTTAAAAGAAGGAGGAAAAAAATTATCCATGTTGCTTGCTGTATCCTGTAAGGTCCATCTGCTGTTTCTCAGGTATAGATGCCAAATTACACGATTAAAATAACACACACAAAGGGCTGTTCCTTTTATAAGTTGAAAATCTGTCTGATTTTTCACACTCTCACAAAATCAATGTCTACAGAAAGATTTTATAAATAAATATGTCCTGTGTTGCTGCTGCTTCAAATTGTGATTAAATTAGTCCTCTCATGTGGAAGTTTAAAAAACTTCCCAGGTAAGATTCTACAGACAATAAGACCTAAATCTTCCCCAGAGATGGACATTTAAGCATTTTCTTTGGTACAGCAGCAAGTCTCTTTCTCTCCTGTTAATCCCATAACTTGTTTTCTTCTTTTAAGATTCCACAGCCCCAAGACGATCTCCCACAAATCCAGCTTTTCTCCCTTTTCTGGGCCCCTTTCTATTGTTACACAAGATATGGTAATGATTTGTTTCACTACACAGGGACTGTGAACTCCTTGGAAGAGGGTCTGCTTGTTCATCTCTCTATCCTGAGTGTCCAGCCCCGAACCTGTTTTGGAGAAAGTGCTTCACTGTAGTTTGTTGCATGGAAATGATTCTGGGTTCAGAGCTTGCCTCCACGATGAGAAAGGGCAGAATAACATGTAAGCAATGGTGTGACCATCGGTCAGAATTCAGAACTAATCCTAGGAACCAAGTAGGAAAGAATGACTATATTTAAATCAATGGATTATCTTGGTTTAGCTAGACTTTATTTATAAACCATTTTCCTGATAGGAAAGCTCATGAACGCATTGTCCAAACCACTGTTGTTACTCATTCCCTTCATTTTGTGGTTCAGGCATTTTGGAAATATGGGGGTAGGAGCAGAAGAAATTAAATTTCATATAAATATGGAAAGAATGGATTTTTGTTATCTTTGTTTGAAGAGATATGTTTGGCTAGTTAGTACAGAATTGAAAAGATTCAGGAGAGTGAGCCAAGCAACACTGATTTTGAAATTTTTAATTCAAAGCAATTCTTTCAGCATTGTGTTGTGAATGTCCTTAAGAAGAGATATGCACCCTCTCCCTCCTTGTCATTTCAGGACTTGGAATTCATGTCCCACATGTGCAGCTTTAGATCATAAAACATTAGTTAAGAAATATTTTCCAGGCTTTATATTACCTAGTGATATATTTGAAGCTAATCTAAATGTCAAGAAAAAGAAGTTTTCTGTTCTACTTTGTTTTGTAAATTTCAAATGCTCTTACAATAAATACCAGAAAGGGACCAATTTTTCTGAAGTCACATAGCTTTGTTATCAAATATATTTTCTCTTGATTAACTACCTGTTTAATCAACTAAGTTCTGTCTCTGTGATCCACTAATTGATTAATCTCAGGTAAGTAATTTAACCTCTCCAAGCCTCGCTTTCCTTGTTTATTATATGGGATTCTAATTTGATGACATGAAAGCATATATAAATCCATGGCATAAGTACATAAAAATGTATTAGAAACTCAATCAGTGCTACTTTCTCTCTCATAAGAAGAAAAAATACTTGAGATGATTACTATGTCACCTCTCAGCCTTCACCCTTTTGGCCAAACAATTCCTTTTAAATATTCTAAATCTCCACAACTATCATTCTTATTATGCTATTCTGTCTTGAACTATGTTTTTTCCTAGTCACTGTGAAATTGCATGATCAGAAAGAAATTAAGGCAGAGTTTTCAGTCTTTATAATGACTCAGCTTCTTATGACCATAATTTAAATAAAATAAATGGCACAGTTGGTCACATTTTAAGCAAGTTAATTAGTGTTGACTACAGGTACTGCATTTCGGAGAACTGAGAAAACTACCTTTTTTTTTTTTTTTTCTAAACAACAATAACAGAAAAATGTATTGTGTAAATTTTACATTCAAGTCATTTTGGTAACTTTTTATGCCTCCCCCTAAATTTGAAGTAAGCAGAGGGTCTAGAACTGTTGAGGCAAGCCTAGAAAAAAGATGATCTCCCTAGCCTCTGGCTTATAATGGAGGGGGCATAGGAATGTGTGTAGAGACCAAATCTACAACCAGCCCTTTAACCCAATCAAACCACCAGTAACAACGATAATGGTTTAACACCTTATTCTACCTTAAAGATGCTCCATTCAGTCGGCTCTGTAAATGGGCTGTCAACAGGCACATTCAGTTTATCTCTACGTTTCTTGGTATGTCGTAAAATAAGAGGGAATCACTCTGAGATACAACGTTTTAGTGAATAGCATTGTATGGGTGGTCTCTAAATTGATTTTTTTTTTTTTTTTTTGCGGAGGGGGAGCCCATCTTTGCTCTTTTCTAGCCTTCAGATGAGTTCTATGTTTTTAGCAGATTTGAGTTAACTTGAGAATTTACTTCAAGTTCAGGGACTTGTGAGTGAACTTAACATTTATGCTGAGTGCCAACCCTTCCTACAAGGAAATTAATATTGTGTCAGTTATTGCCATATCCCAAATGAAGAAGGAGATAGTATGTGTCAAGAAATAAGAGCAGCTAATAAAAATTAGCATTGACTGATTACCATGTGCCAGGTATGATTTTGATCTCTTCACATCTCTTATATAACTGAATCCCCAACAACCCCTAATTAACATTATTTCCATTTCAAATGTGAGAAAATGAAGAACAGAGAATCTAAATAATTTTCTCAATGTTTCATAGTGATTAAGTGGTGGAGTTATAATTGAATCCTGAGTACGCAGTCTAACTTCTTTTCTTTGGCAACATCAAATACTGTGTATGTATTTTACTGTAGGGGTCTTGGTCTTAATGTGCTAACTTAAGCCATCCAGTAGACTCTCACAAGAAAAAATCCTCCAAGATCTCTGACTTAGTTCCAACATAGCTTTCCCTATGTATCTTGATATAAATCTTTTACAAATTGGATGCTTTATCCAAATTGGGTTGCTGACTTTTTCTCAAATCAGTCCTAGGCCTTTTTGTATTCATTCCTTTTCTAATTGTTTTGCTCTCTTTTTCTATTGTTCCCTTTTGTCTGTACCAGCTTCAGTCCTTATCTCCAAGCCCATTCTAGGTGTGGATGCTCACTCCCATGAACTCTTTTTAGGTCTCTCTTTCCAGATGAAATCAATTTCTCCTCTTTCACTTTGCTTGGACCTCTCTTACATCTGTCATTTGTCCTTATTTGTGCTCCTGTATTATGTGCTTTACCAGATTATAAATTCTTTAAAGCTAGTAGTATCCCTTAGACATACTAGGTGTGTGTCACAATAAATGTGACAGAGGTCATAAGAGAACAGCAGATAACCTTGCCCTCCCATTTCAATGCCAGAGAAACAAAACCACATCCTAATGTGGATAGATCAGAGCAGCAGAGCCTTGCTTTTGTTCAGGTGCATTTCTCAGTCCAGGGAGGGTTGTTTCTGTTTCCTACAGCAGACCTCAGGGACATAGTCTACTCTCTTTTCTTTAAGGTTGCTGCCACTCTTTCTATCTGTTGGGGGCTATAGGAGGGTGGATCTTCTGCACCAAAGACTGTAGAGAAGGAGTGTCATCTCCCTAGACATTGTCTTCTTTGCTTCACCCAAAGACAAGCTCACAGGATTCTTTTCCCTGTAGAGGTTTTCCTACTCATTGGTCTGGAGAATACAGGAGATAAAAGAAAAATACTTGAAGAAATTAAAAAGCTTAAGTAGTCTGTTGCAACATAATTAGTGCGATCCCTGGTGGGTTGTTCCTCTCTCTTGCTGAGATAGAGACTCAAAATTACTTTAAACTTTTCTCAACCCTGTTCTTAGGGGAGTGTTCCCTGAGAGTAATAATCATGTCAGAAGGTAGACATCCATTCCGGAGCCCATGTATAATACATCCAGGAACATAGGCAGGCACGGTGGTTAGAACACATTTTTGGGGGTTAGCCAACTGATGTTTGAATCCTAGTTCTGTCACTGTATATCTCTGTGACCCTGGGAAATGTATTAATGACTCTATGAGTCAGATTTCTTATTTGTAAAAAGAAGATAATGTTGTATTTACATCACAGGGTTGTAGGAAGTGTAAATGAGACACTGGGTAGGCTTGCCATACTTTGCCATTATCTGGTTTGCTTTCCTCATGTCCTTGAGTCCAGGTGTCGTCACATGACACAGCCAATGGAATATGAGTGTAGATAATCTGTGTCACTTCTAAGTAGAAATATTTCATTGCGGTGCTGGACTTTGCAGTCTGCCCTTCACCACACAATGATTGTGGGGTCTCATGTTGGTGTGACGGTGCCATGAAGTTAAAGAAGCCTGGATGACGAAGTCATCACATGGGCAGCTGCTCTGGAGAGTCAGCCATGCCTGGAAGAGACTCCATAATGAGCAGAAAATAAAGCCTTTGTTGTCTTTAGCTTCTGATATAATGAGTTTATATTATCACAGCATAACCTGTTCTATGACTAATACAGTGCTTAATGGAGTCTACGACAGAGTAAACTTAAAACACTTAAAAATTGATACTTTTTAAAATGGATAATTTGCATTTCCTGGGACTCCTAGATTGCGAAGTACCTATGTTAATGGGATTCAAGCCAGTCCCACATGAAAGTATTTCTTCATGTTTAGCATTGGCATGCTTCCATGAAAATTCTCCCTACTATAGCCCATTAGCATTAAATAACGTATTCCCATGTAAAATTTACCTGCAGAGAATTTCTTTACTTCAGTAACATAAATAGAAACCTTTCAGGGTAAGCCTTTTCGTAAGAAGACAAAAGTTAAATTTTCCTGGCAGACAATGGCTAATGACCACTAACGGCCCTCTTTACCAGATCTCTTGTGTCATTCCATGCACTTGGAAATGTAGTTTTTTATTTCTTCTTTCTCCCTGTGAAGAAGAAGTCATTATGTGTCTAATAAAACTTTAGTAAATAATGTGTTTTATTCCTCTAATAGATGAAAGAGATTTTTAAAAATTCTCAGAGTTCACAATTCTTATAAGCCAATGGATTTCAAGACTGGAGTTCAGTTATTCTTTCAAATGAGCAGTAGATTGTGTTAATTCTATGATAAATGAGGTTTAGAGAGAAGACTACTGTCTACTGATCAGTTTCAAGTTGTAAGTCTGATTGTAGTACACCCTTGCTGTGTGACTCTGCTCAAGTTTCTTCTTTGAGCTGCCTGGAGTTTTTTCTCATTGGATTATAAAAAGTTTTCAACATTGTGTGGACTTTAACTCTTTACCTCTTATATTTGTTGCAATCTTCCGCATACATGTGCACATACCCTGACATTTCCTTTCTAATGATATTTATGTATTTGTAGACACAAATCTTGTTTCACATCCTAGCTCTGCCTCTGCCAATATATGTAACACAAGACTGGCTGTTTAAGCTCTCCGAATCTGTGTTCCCTTATTTATAAAATGAGAATGATAATACCTAACCCACTAGATTTATGGTGAAGGTTCATGGGATAATATTGAAAATTAGCTGGTACATAGCAAGAGGTTAATGCATAGTAGTTTATCTTCTTGCTTCATGTATTTCTTGGCATATCAAGATTCAGGACCACTATATTCCATATTCCATATGATACCCAAAAAGAAAAGAAAGGAAAGGAAATCAAGATTCCAAGGCTATTTCAGTAAAAAAAAAAGACTGTTATTTCTCTTTTCAGAAACCTTAGGTAAACTCCGTTGCCTTCTCCACGTGTTTTTCACTTTTTTTAAAGTGTCTTGAAGTTTGCAGTTAATATGAACTCTATTAGCTGAAATCAGAACTTTTATACATCAAGATGCCAGTTCTCAAGGCATGCATTAATTTTTATTAGTAGTAACACTAGTATTTACTGAGAATAAATTATGTGCTACATACTGTCCTAAGTATATTATGTACAAAATATATTTATACGTAGTACACACAAAACATACACTAATACGTAGACTTGTTTAGAGAATTAGAATATATAATACGCACAACACACACAGCTTTGTAATACAGATATTATTTCCATTGTATCAGTCCAGGTTCAGTCAGGAGAGTTATTCTACAGAGAAAATTTAATATAAGGTATCAAGGCAAAAAGATGACAGGGAAGTATCCCAGAAGAAGTAACTGCACCTCTAAGCCTGCAGAGAAAAGGGAAGAAGTTGGAATTATAGAAACCTAAGACCATGAAGGAGGAACTTTGTAGATTTGGGACTCTGACCCCTGAGGAAGGGGTGCTGCTTGCAGTTGCATTTGCATTCCTGAGCACATGCAGTGATGCTGGTTCTAGGGTTAGAGAGAACTACACATTGGAAGCAATGCTGCTGGCACAAGCTATAGCTAACAAACCATTGCTACAGTGACATGGTGGGAACAAGAAGCAAAACAGAAATGAGTGCTTCTTCCTCTTCCAGCCTTCAAGTCTTCCTTCTAGCATCCCTATGAGCAGATCCTAAGCAACATGCTGCTGGTAAAGGAGAAATGTATTTTACAGAGGTCCAACTCTAGCATCAGAAAACAGCAGAGAAACATAGGTTTGATGCTGAGATATAGTATCTTAATAACCAACACCGTCTACTCCTTTGGCTATTCATAATATATATACACATACTTACATTTCAATAAAACAATAATAATTTTTTTTATACGAAGATGATCTCCTCCTCTCTCCAAAGTGGGGAGAGAAGTTCCAATAGTTATAGTGTGCATCTCTGGAAGACAGTCACAGTATCCATCTCTGAGGTTGTGAAAAGCAAGCAAAGTAACTTCCATTGGTTTGTGTGGAAGCATCCACATGTAATTTAAAAAGATTTAGGGGACTATGATAGAAAGGAAAGTTTTTCTTCACAATGATTCTTCTTAACCCATTGACTGGTAGATGGCTTAAAAAGCTTGGTGAAGTTCTCAAGGTATTGATTTTCAAACTTATTTTCAGCTCCATGTTGCCTCCAACACTAGTTTATTTTCCCTTCCCCTCCCCCTTTCTCTTCTCCTCGCCTCTCTCCTTTCTTCTTTTCCCTTTTCCTTCCTCTCTTGTCCTCTTCTCTCTTCTCTCCATCCTCCCCTCTCCCCTTTATTCTGATCCTTCCTTCTTTCCTTCTTTCTTTTTTCAAATATCCCTCTTTTTATATTTATGTATCCTTTAAAACCTTGAAATTATTTTCTGAAAAAAGTTAATGTATAGATATAGAAAACAAATTTTTTTCCATTTTTCCCATAAAGGTTCTATGTTTGCATGCTTACCAACTGATATAAAAAATGTTTGCCTCACTCTACTTGCATCAATAACATTGTTTTTACATCTTTGCTTATACGATGGGTAAAGAAATAATATCTCCTAATTTATAGTATTTGATTAGTAAGTTAAACACTTTTTCACATAGAATCTATTTTTTCCTCTCCTAAGAAATTTTTTTATCTTCTTTTTTTTTTTTTTTTTTTTTTTTTTTTGAGACGGAGTCTTGCTCTGTCGCCCGGGCTGGAGTGCAGTGGCCGGATCTCAGCTCACTGCAAGCTTCGCCTCCCGGGTTTAGGCCATTCTCCTGCCTCAGCCTCCGGAGTAGCTGGGACTACAGGCACCCGCCACCTCGCCCGGCTAGTTTTTTGTATTTTTTAGTAGAGACGGGGTTTCACAGTGTTAGCCAGGATGGTCTCGATCTCCTGACCTCGTGATCCGCCCGCCTCGGCCTCCCAAAGTGCTGGGATTACAGGCTTGAGCCACCGCGCCCGGCCCAATTTTTTTATCTTCTTAACCTTTATTTTGTCATCTTCTTCTGAGATCCTCGATGGATTTTTGTTATAATTTTTATTTGTTATGTATCAGAAACATATTAATTATATCACAGTTGTAATTTCCCCCACAAATTTTATGTCTCTTATAATTATGTTTCTGCTATTAAATTTAAATCTTGAGTCAGTCAAAGTAGTTGGAATTTTAAGCTATTGCTGATATCAGTGGAAGGATGTAGAATAGTTTAGACATTATCAACAAGGTACCTTGTGCTGAAGATTGTCAGCATGCTGCTAATAGACATGTTAACCTTTAAGATACAGTTTTCTAAGCTTTTGGTCTATCAGTGGGTAGTATTTACTCTATAAAGGGAAGCCTACATATGACTATATGGCTTCATCTTTTAGAGTGATAACATAGCAACAGCTTTTGTTAGTTTGCAGGAAC
The DNA here is from genome assembly GCF_009764315.1 of Trachypithecus francoisi. Classification (NCBI taxonomy): domain Eukaryota; kingdom Metazoa; phylum Chordata; class Mammalia; order Primates; family Cercopithecidae; genus Trachypithecus; species Trachypithecus francoisi. Next base: position 72,108,863 of record NW_022681472.1, on the reverse strand, counting down.
CAGAAACAGATTGAATTCTTGGCACGCTATAAGAAAGAGGTTTCACAAACTCCGCTGGTTATGGTACTCCCTGTGTTGTAAATGTTACTGGAGACAGACCCTGTGACTGAGGCTTTCCACGCTGTGAACAACATATCACTGAGCAACAACTATCTTCTCACAGGTCTGACAGAGACAGGAAAACATGGCAAGGTGAAGATACTAGGAAAGAGGGTCATTAAACACTGACAAATTGCTTTCTTTTCAAAACGGAACACTTAGCACAAGCAATAAAAAAATTAACAAACATGCATGTCACCAGTTTGTTCTTATTATTGAAAATGAGGAAATGTATAAGAAGGCTGTTCACAAAAATCAAATGTGTATTTCATTGCTTGCTAGATATTGGCAGAGGTAAAAAGGGATACACAGATTCCAGATTGAGGCCAGGTCAGTCCTGAACAGTTTTGGAAGATGAACTAAGTTGGCTTGATTTCTCTATAAGTGACCTCTTTGATAATTAGGGATGCCTATACCATGCTCACTCAAAGGCTATACCTTTCCAGTAATATTGTATATGTCCCTATCATCAGTCATTCAGGTATCCAAGCATTCATTATCTATTTTTTCCAGGTATAGAGGATTTAGTATTATAGAGGTTGTCAGTGTCAGAAAATGAATGCAAACTCTTTTCTCATAGATATTTATGACTCTTGTAATTTGGAGGGCAAAGGAATGAAATTGGTTTTAAGCAAGAGGAAATTCCAAGGTTAAATTATGCCACCAAGATCCTCTCTTCCTTTCTCTTTTTTCTTAGGTTGTCTTACTCCTTACAGGTTTTCATTTCGGGAAACCTCTCTCTACATGTTGGCAAAGGAGACTCATGGCAGTTTCTGGCTTACGTGGGCCATTCAAATTTTAATAACATAAAGCAATAAACTGTCTCCAAGTGGCCAAATCCCTTAAACGGGGAAATATGAGTCTGTGTGATGGAGATACTATCTCAGAAGAGGTAGCAGGAGTTTCCAAAAGGAAATCATTAAACACTAAAAAAAAAAAAAAAAAAAAAAAGAAAAAGAAAAAGACTATATATTTTCACAACTTTAAAAGAAGACTTTTCTTTATGCACAACAAGAATATAGTCTGACAGAAAAAATAAAGCATAAATAGCTATTATATAATCAAATATAATGTTGTGATAGAAATATTTTCAACAAACTAGAGGCAATTCTGTATCTGCTATGGCAGAGTAAGCCCCATCATAGTCTACGTTCCTATGAATAGAAATTTTAAACTCTGAACAAAACATAAAAATATTTGTAGACAATAGGTAGTGAATAAAATGAGACAGGCTCTAAATAAGTGCCAAAACTTGCCAGAAGGAAAAAGAATGAGGTGAATTTTTTTCATTATTGCAGGTATTAGTCTGAGAGTAGGCTAAAGCCTAAAACTCCAACAGAAAAGAGACAGACTTTCTGACCTAAAGAACCAGAGGACAGAGTTCAGGGAAACTACCACTGCTGAAAAGTGAAGTGGGTAAGGATTCAAAGAAAAAAAAAAAGAGCAAGAGAGTGAGCCCTACATTTTGGAAATAAATAATGCCCAAATTTCTAGCTAACCATGGAACCACACATACGTGGGGCAGAATCAAAGCAGTCCAGCTAAAGATAAGGGCACTGAATTGAGATATGAGCTATTCCCAAAAAGATTTTTTTTTTTGGTAACTTGAATCCAACCACATTAACTCTCTACTAGAAAGCGCATTCTTTGGAGGAATATAACAGAATCTATAATATTGCCCCCCAGGATATAATGAAAAGTTATTTGACATTTGAAGAACTAGGAAAATGTGATCCACTCTCAAGAGAATAGACAATCTAAGAACAACTGGAATTAGAACATATGGGTTTTAAAGCAGCTATGTATGATGATGTAAAAGAAAAAATGTTTTTTGGGTGGACTTAAAAACAGAATGGAAATGGCAAAGGAAAGAGTCTGAAGATAAGAGAGCCCCATAAGGCCGGGCGCGGTGGCTCAAGCCTGTAATCCCAGCACTTTGGGAGGCCAAGACGGGCGGATCACGAGGTCAGGAGATCGAGACCATCCTGGCTAATATGGTGAAAACCCATCTCTACTAAAAAAATACAAAAAAAACTAGCCGGGCGAGGTGGTGGGCGCCTGTAGTCCCAGCTACTCGGGAGGCTGAGGCAGGAGAATGGCGTAAACCCGGGAGGCGGAGCTTGCAGTGAGCTGAGATCCGGCCACTGCACTCCAGCCCGGGAGACAGAGCGAGACTGTCTCAAAAAAAAAAAAAAAAAAAAAAGAGAGCCCGATAAAACTGTAAGACAATGTCTAAAGTCTAATGTGTATATAATTGTAATTGCTGAGGATAAAAGATAAACAATGGAACAGAAGAAATTGAGATCACAAAAGCACAAGGAACAAACACAAAAACAAATAAGACTTCATCAAAATTAAAAAACTCTTGTACCGCAAAGGACCTTATAAAGATAGTGAAAAGGCAACCAATAGAATGGGAGAAATATTTGCAAATAATGCATCTATTAAAGGTATAATATCCAGAATATATAAGGTATTCTTACAACTGAACAACAAAAAGACAAATAATCCAATTAAAAATGGGCAAGATACTTGAAAGATATTTCTCTAAAAAGGTATTCAGATGGCCAAGAAGCACATGAAAAATAATGCTCGGTATCATTAGTTATAAGAGAAATACAAGTTAAAACTTCAAAAAGATACAATTTCACACTCACTAAGATGGCTATTTAAAAGAAAACAAAAAATATGTTGGTTAGGATGTGGAAAAATTGGGACCTTATATATTGCTGGTGGGAATGTCAAATGATGCAGCCACTGAGGAAAAGAATTAAAAAGAGGTATTTAAACAGATACTTCCACATGAATGCTCACAGAAGCACTAGTCACAATAGCCGAAAGGTGAAAGCAAGTCAAATGTCCACCAGTGGATGGATGAGCAAGCAAAATGTGATATAGTCATATAATGGAATATTATTCGGCAAAAAGAACTAAGTACTGACACATACTATTAAATACAACACGGATTAACCTTGGAAACATTATGCTAAGCAAAAGAAGACAAGCATAAAAGGTCATATATTGTACAATTTTACTTATATAAAATATCTGAAATAGATAAACCCATAGAGACAGAAAGCAGACTGGTGGTTGTCAGGGGTTGGGTGGAGAGAGGGTGGGAGAGTAGTTACTTAATGGGTACTGGCTCTTCTTTGGGGGTAATGAAAACATTTTTGAGCTAGAGACCACTGTTGCACAACCTTTTGAATGTATTAGATACCACCAAATTGTATACTTTAAAATAAATATGCTTTAAAATAATTGTATATTTTTAAAAATCATTAATTTTTGTTATATAAATAATGCCTTGATAGCGTTTTGAAGAATGGATGGAGTACATTTTTTCAAATTTGGCCATAGACATAAATATGGTAACTAAAGAAGGTTAGTGAGCCCTTGGCAGAATAATTATAAAGAAAACCATGCCTAAGAACATTATATACAAAGTGCTAAAAACATGAAATGATGGAAACTTGAAAAATAAATAAATAAAACAAAGTGTTAAAAACAAAAATGAAAGGAAAATCTAAAAAACAGCTAGAGAAAAACAACATATAACGTATAGGGGAACAATAATTCAAAAGACTTCTGAATACTCATCAGAAACTAGCAAGGCCATAAGACAGAGGATAAACATCTTTAAAGCTAAGAGAAAAACAAAACTTTCAACCCAGAAATTTATATCCCTTGAAAATAACCTTCAAGAATGAAGGCAAAGTAAAACTCCTTTCAGATGAAACAAAACGAAGAATATTCATTGACAGTAGATGGAGATTACAAGGAATGCTAAAAGAAATTCTTCAGGCTGTAGGAAAATGATACTTGAAAACAGCTGAGGTCTTTTGAAAACAAAAAGCACTGGAAATGATAAATATTGTAAAGCATATTCTTCATATTAATTTCTTTAAAGTACATTTGACAGTTGAAAGCAGAAATTATAACACTTTCTTAGTTTTATGATAGAAGTATATGTAGTGCATATGATTACTGTAGCATAAGAAACAGGCTTGGGGAAAAATAGGTCTATACAATTGTAAGATTTTCACATTTTACATGAAGGGTACAATATTAACTAAAATAGACTGTGAAAAGTCAAGGTTATTTATTGTAATCCACTAGAGTACCAACTTTAAGAAATTACAAAGAGACATAACCAAAAAGCTAGCAACAAAATTGAAATGAACTTTTATAAAATATTAATTAATCCAGAAGAAGTCAAGAAATAACAGAAATAAAATGGAGGTGAACAAATAATAGAATGGTAGGCCTAAATAAGATAACATTAATAATTCATTTGTATGAAATAAACCACTAAAAAGCAGAAATTATCAAAATAGGAGTAAAAACAATTTCACACCCCCAGCTACGTATTATATAATAACACAATTTATATATGATGATAAGTTGAAAATAAATGAGTAGAAAAAATAATGTACAAACAGCAAACTTAAGGAGTGTTGATTGCCATATTAATGTCAAATAAAAGAAAAACTTCAAGACAAATGGTGTTGCCAGAAATAAACACATTTCACATTATTAAGAGTCAATTTATCATGAAGACACAGCAACTCTAAATGAGGTTTCACTTAATAACAACTTCACAATAAATGAAGCAAAAATTAACAGAATTAAAGGGAGAAATAAATTTCAAATAATATTTGGAAATGTTAACACTTGTCTCTTAGCAATTGATTAAAACAACTAAACAAAACATATTAGTAAAGATATAGATAATCTGACAAATACTATCAACTACCTTGGTCCAATTTATGTTTATAGTACAACACACCCAAGATATACAGAATACACATTCTCTTCCAAGTGCATGTGACACATTCAACAAGATAGACCATGAAAACAATTTCAAATCAACAAGATAGACCATAAAAACAATTTCAACAAATCTATAGTTCGGTAAATTATACAGAGTAACTTATCTGATTATGCAATTGAAATATAACAATCTAGAAAACTCTAAATATTTGAAAATTAAACACACACCTAAGTAATACAGGTCAATAAAACGTAAAATATAAGTTATTTTGAACTGGATAATAAAAATACAACAAATTAAAATTTTTAGATGTGTAAAAAATAAATGCCTGTATTAGAAACTAAAGGTCTAAAATCCATTAAGTTTTAAGAAACAACAGAAAGAAAAGGAAAGTAACCACAAAGATTTTCTAATAAATATAGATTAAATGTCCATGAAAGAGAAATCAGACAAATGAGGAAAAATTAAATGAAGAGATGATTCTTTGAAAAGATTAGCAAAATTGACAAGCCCCTTGCTAGACTGATAGAGAAAAAAAAATTAAGAACATAAAATAGTAATATCAGGGATGAAAGAGGGATTATCATTGCAGATTCTATAGATATGAAGTGAACAGTAAGAATATTATAAACAGACTTAGGTCAAAATTTAATTAAAACAAACACATTCCTTGAAAATAAAGTTTACCAAAACTGAAACAAGATAAAACAGAAAATATCAATAGTTCTACCTCTGTTAAAGAAGTTGAACTTAATGTTAACAGTCTTCCCATGAAGAAAATTCCTGGCCCAGGGGGGTTTCTAGTGAATGCTATCAAATATTTAAGAAATAATTATTATCGATTTTATGCAATCACTTCCAGAAAGCAGAAAAAGAGAGAATACTTCCCAACTTATTTTGAGGCCTTCAAAACTCTAATACAAAACCCAGCAAAGAAAATACAAAACGAATAAATGAAACTGCAGATCAATATCTCTCTTGAACATGGATACAGAAATCCTTAGAAAATATCAGTTCTAGCTCTATATAAAGAGGATTTTATATCATGACCAAGTAGGGTTTATCCTAGAAATGCAAGGTTAGTATAACATTTCAACGTCAGTCAGTTTAATTCACCATAACAATAGAATAAAAGAAAAAAATCGTGACAATTTTAATTGATGCAGAAAAAAGTATTTGATGAAATTTAACACTGTGAAAAGAACAACTTTAGACAGGTTATATTTAACAGAGTTTAATTGAACAAAGAACAATTGACAAATCAGGCAGCCCTTGAAACTAGAATAGTTTCAGAGAGATTCTGCACTGCCACATAGCCAGAGAGCATTTATGGATCGAAAATGCAAAGTGATGTACAGAAAATGGACGTGTGGTACAGAAACACTGAATTACAGGTCAGTGTTTGCCTTATTTAAACAGGGTTTGAAAAGTTGGTCGCCTATGATTGACTGAAGCTCAGATATTGGTGTAAGAGTAGGCTCTAGTCTGTTTACACATACAGTTAAGTCACAGTTCACTATGTATGGAGAAACTTGTAGAGTGAACTTAAAATATGTAAGGTGGTGGCAACTTTAGGCTAAACTTGATTTAACGACTTGTTTGTGATTTTAAAAATTTAAACTAGAAATAAATGAAAAGTTCCTCAATCTGATAAGGGGCATCAAAAAACACCTACAGCTAACATATCACTTAGCAGTGAAATATTGAATGATTTCTTTCCAAAATCAGGAATAAGGCAAGAAATTTCCAGCTCACTGCTGGTGTTAACAAGCACTGAAATCAGAAAAATAAATTTTAGAACAAGAAATACAACCTTCTATTTGCTGCTGATATCGTTGCCTACATGGAATAGTCTAAGGACTTTGAAAAATAATAGAATTAATAAGTAAATTTAGCAAGGTCACTGCATTCAATGTTAGTATAAATAAAAATGTGGGTTTTATATACTAGAACAAAATCAGAAAACATAAAAATTAAATTTTTTTTTTCAAAATAGTATCTAAAACTTGTCCCGCTTAGGAAAAAGTTTTCTTTTAAAAAATGAAGACTTCTACTTTTTTACTGTGGTTAAGTATACCTAATGAAAAAAATTTCTACTTTTAATTGTGGTCAAACAGACATAATGAAAAGTTTTCAGTTTTAATCATTGTATGTATATAGTTGATTGGCATTAAGTGCATTCACACTGTTGTGCAACCATCTTCACAATTCGTCTCTAGAACTTCAAACTCTGTACCAATTAGACAATAACTCCTCATTTTCTCCCTCCCACTACTCCCTGAAAACCATTGTTTGATTTTCTGTCTCTATAAATTTGGATGCATTAGGTACCTCATAAAAGTGGAATCATATAACATTTGCCCTTTTGTGACTGGCTTATTTCACTTGGCATAATGTCCTCAAGGTTCATCCATGTGTAGCATGTGTCAGAATTTCCTTTCTTTTCAAGGCTAAGTAATATTCCACATGAGTGATGCTTTATCACCTCCACTGGAACCTTGCAGAAAAAAATGTGGTACTCTCTACTCTCCAAGACAGCCATCCTACTACTCTCAAGTCTGACTGTTAAGATAATCTTGGATTGAACAGCAGTGATCTTGCTGTTACTGCTACCCATTGATTTGCCCTTTCATGACTAATTTATTTCACTTAGCATAATGTCTTCAAGGTTCATTCATATTGCAGCATATGTCAAAATTTTCTTCCTTTTTAAAGCTGAATGATGTAGACCTATATTTTTAAAACTGCAAAAAATTTGCTGAGTGAAATTGCAAAGCTGCTAAGTTAGTGGATAGGTATTCTGTATTACTGAACTGGAAGATTCAGTGTTTTAAAGTTGGTAATATTCCCCAGAATGATCTATAGAATCAATGAATCTCAAGATTCATGAAGATATTCTGTTAGAAATTGACACCAGCTCATCCTGAAATATATAGGTAAAGGACCTAGAATATCCAAGAAAATCTTGGAAGAACAAAATCGGAGGACCTTTCACAATCCATCTCTAAGACTTATTGTACCGCTCAAATAATCAAGAAAATATGGTACTAGCCTTCAGGATTCATTATTCGATCAACACCATTGGCAGTAAAAAGTCCAGACACAAACACTTACATGGTCATATAATTTTCAACAGAAGCATCAAAACAATCTAATGGAAAAGGAAAATTTTTTCAACAAATATTTCTGGAAAGACAGGATATTCATGTGGAAAAAAAGAACCTTGCTGTGATGATTCTCATATCGTACACACATATGCACAAATTAAAAATGGGTCACCAGGCTGGGCACAGTAGCTCATGTCTATAATCCCAGCACTTTGAGAGACCAAGGCAAGAAGATCATTTGCGCCCAGGAGTTTGAGAACAGCCTGAGTAATACAGTGAGACCTTGTCTCTACAAAATCTTTTTAAAAAAATTAGCCTAGTGTGGCGGCTCTCCTGTAGTACTAGCTACTCGGAAGGCTGAGATGGGAGGATCACTGAAGCCTAGGAGACGGAGGTTAAAGTGAGCCTCGATGGCACCACTGCACTCCAGCCTGGGCAATAGAGAGAGACCTTGTCTCAAAACAAAACAAAAGGATTACCAAACCCAACCATAAAGTTTTTGGAGGAAAACAGGAACCATCTCCCTAAATAACTTGGCAGCAGGCAAAACTTTCTTAGATTACAGAAAAACCATTAAAGAAAAAAATAATAAATTAGACTTCATAAGCTAACAAATGACAACAGCAAAAACTCCCACTCACAAGACACTGTGAAAGAACTGAATAGGCAGTAGAAATAATCCAGGTGTCCACCAATCGGAGAATGAAGAAACAAATGGAAGTGAACGTATGCACTATACTCATATACAGCTGTGACATGCAACAATACAGATGAATCCAAAACATGTTAAGACTGAGTGGAAACTAGCCAAAAAGAGTACATGCTGCATGCATAATTTCATATATAAGATATTCTAGAACAATCTCCTCTGGGAAGTAAGGGCTGAGTTGGACTGGGAAGAGGCATGAAGGGACATTTTTGTGATGATAATAATGTCTTACTGGGTTTATAGAGGTGTATGCCTTTGTTGAAACTCAGAAAATGTATAGTGAGGATATATGCGTTTCATTGTATGTAAATTTTATAAGAAAATACTGAAAAATATAAAGTATACCATTGTCTATCATTTAAATGCATTAAAAATGAGAAGGATATATGAATGACTAGAAAGATGGCTAGATATGTGATCAAGCAAATAAAGAGTAAAATGCTCATGATAGAATCTAGGTGGTGGATATACAGAATTGTTTCTGAAAAAAATATTTCAACTTTGCTGTGTGTTTGACATTTTTTTGGCAATAAATTGTTGGAAAAGGAGCTATGGGAGCCTAAAGGAGGGAACCACAAATTTGCATTTTTGATAACGAAGATAAAGATTGACTGAGAGAATGGTATTTTTAAAACATTTAGAAGAGTCTACCTTCTTTTTCTGATTTCATTTTCCTCTCCCATCAGAATGTTCCTGTATCATGTCCATGTCATAGAAATGCTCCGTTCTCTTTACTAGGGCTAATCTGATAAAATTACCTGTGCTAAGGAGTTAATGGCTAGTGAGAGCCTAATGCATGAATCCCTTCCAGATAAAATATTTGAGAAGGCTTCAATGCCTTTCTCCAAAGGAAAGACTATTTCTAAAGAGGCTTGGGAACCCTGATGATGGAAGTTATCCTACCCTAGTCTTCTGCATAGGGTTATATCTCACAGAGATCTAATGGCAATCTGTAACTTCTAAAGAAGTGGATTATAATTGATACATCTTAATTCATTTATCTTACATCCCCCAAACCCACTTCCTTTAACTTATTTTCATCTGATAACGGCACCCCACAATTTCAAAATGTACTCATCCTCATTGGTCCTACAACTACAGTCTCTCTCTATCCCCACCCTACCACAGAATCATCATAACTGTAATCTAAATTATTTCAATCATATCCTAATTATTATTTCTCCTCCAGCTTCTCTCCCTTTCCAACCTATCTTAATGATCTTAATCCACCAGTTTCTGAAAAGTTCATGCTGAAATATCTAAATTATTAATTTATCTAGTGTTCATTTGACTCTTAGTTGTTGCTTTATATATTTTGAGGCTCTGTTTATTGTCTGTTACACATATGTTCATGGTTGTTACAATTTTTTGATATATTATTTCTGTTACCAGTATATAATTGCTTTTTAAAGTATATCTTTACAGATATTCAGATGCAGAAATATATTTTGACAGATATTAAAACTGCTGTCATAGCTGTCTTTTGCATTATTTTGCCTGATACACATTCTTACATTTCATTCTTTTCAAAATGCATTCTTTTGAGTATTTCCAGTAAACAGCATACTGTTTTACTTTTTTTTAAAATCCAGTGTAAGTGTCTTTAATTTTTATTTATTTCAAATATCGTTATTTCTTATCTAAATATTTAACAATTTCCATGTTACATACTTTATTTTCATTTTTTTACCACCATCTTAATTTTCATTGGATATATCAAATTTTATTTTCCTGCTTTTTAAGGGTCACAGTCTATTTGGAGAGTTTTGAAGTTTACCCTTAACTTATTGAGAGCCGTATTTATGCATATTTTTCCTGTCAAACTCACTCTCTCTCTCACACACACACACACACACACACACACACACACACACCCCACTCCCTTTCTGGACAAATACATAAGCAAGTTTTCCCTCTGGTACCTCCTTTCTCACCAAATTGTACTCAGTAGTAAGTTTTACTAACTCCTTTAGTCACAATTTCCCCATGCCTTATTATATCCCCTTAGTCTGATTTCATTTTTTGTAGAAATAACTTATCCAAGAATATTTTTTCAGAGGAAGTTTTTGTGATAAGCTGAGAGTATCGTTACTTAGTTCTTGGATTTTAATGATGGATTACCTAGACGTACATCTCTAGATTAAATGCTAGAGTTTTTTATAAGTTTTAAAATTTTGCTCTATATATTTTATGTTGTTATTAAAAATTTTAGCATCACTCTGAGTCTTGATTTTTCTTTTCTCTCTCTCTCTTTTTTTTTTTTTTAATTTGAGACAGAGTCTCGCTCTTTTGCCCAGGCTGCAGTGAAGTGGCGTGATCTCAGCTCACTGCAGCCTCCACTTCCCGGGTTCAAGCGATTCTTCTACCTCAGCCCTCTGAGTAGCTGGGATTACAGGCGTGCACCACCATGCCCAGCTAATTTTTGTATTTTTACTAGAGATGGGGGTTTGCCATGTTGGCCAGGCTTGTCTCGAACTCCTAACCTCAGGTGATCCACCTATGTTGGCCTCCCAAAGTGCTAGGATTGCAGGCATGAGCCACCACGCCCAGTCGATTCTTGATTTTTTAAAAGTAATCTCAACATTATTGATCAATAGTTTTCATCCTTTTTGTTTTCTCTCATAGGTTTCTCTCTCTCTCCATCCGGGACTTCATTGATATGAACTTTGACACTTCCGATTCTACTCTCCTTGTCTTTTAATTTAAAAATTTCTGTCTCTTTATCCTATCCTGATGTCTTCTGAGAGAATTTCACAAAATGATTTTTAGATGTATTCTTCTGCTATTCAGTCCAGTTATTTATTTCAACCATAACATTTTTCTTACTTAATATCTCCAGTTGATTCTTCCTTATGATTTTTCATGTTTGCTGCATAGATCCAATATTTTTTCTTACATATTTTAGAAAGTCTAACATATTTATTTTAAATTCTTACTCTGATACATTACTTTTGCTTTTATTTGATATAGCTGAATCTATGTGTTTTCTTTCTTTCATTGCAGTTATGCTCTGAAATTATCTTTATCTTTTTCTGTAAATTTATATTCCTTTAGGAACTTAGTTTACTTCTGTGGAAACGTGACGTTGCCAGGAAGGGCAAAAAGCCGGAAGCTAGCATGTGTCCCTGATAGTAAATATAAGGGGTTAAGAGGTGTGTGTGTGTGTGTGTGTGTGTGTGTGTGTGTGTGTTTGAGGGTAAACACTTTGTAGCAGGGAACTTCTGAAATTACTACTTATATATCAACGTTGGCACTGCTCTTGATCAAGAATTCTTAACCTGAGATGTAATCACATAGCACTTGATGTATAGAGAGGATGTGCAGGAAGGATAGGGAACACTGAAAGGCTAACCAGGCCCATTGCACTTATGGTAAGCCGTTGTTCACCCCAGGTGGACTCAGCAGCACCCCAAGACTTCCCTGCTGTCACTATAGGGGGTAGGCTGGTTGCTCTTGTTCTGCTTTGTAGTTTGTTTATTTATTTTTATTTATTTATTTATTTGCATAGATTATTATCATCTCAAGACAATATCAAGGAGAGAAAATAGCCGCCAGAGGTGGCAAATTGCTTCCCTGCTCCATATCAGATGTCTGGGTTGATTATTCCGCCTTATTCCACTGAAAGGCTATGCAAGGACCTAACCCATTGCTTTTCTTTGCCCTGATGTTGCTGTATTTCTTATTTCAATGGATTCCTCTATCTTCTTTTTGCTTGCATGGAATCTCCAGGGCTGTATTCATGGGGAGGAATGCAGTCTGTACATTGATGTTGTTGCACTGCCCTGATCACCTTCCCTTCAGCTAAAACACCTTCAATAACTCTCACTGCCTTCAGAATAGAGGTTTATTCTCTTCAGACAAGGCAAAATCCAAGATTTGGTAAGCCATTCTTTCCCAGCCTCTTCTGATTTTTCATATTCATTTAAATTAGACTACTTATACTTTTCCAAAACTTCACTGTACTTTTCCACCTCTGCATTTTCAAATGCATCATTTTTTTAAATCTTGAAAATCTTTCCCATTCTGCTGTGGAAACCCGAGACATTGTGCATCTCCCACCTTGACTGGCACTTCATGAAACAACATAATTTAATAGAAAGGATGAAGGCTGGCCAGGTGCGGTGGCTCACGCCTGTAATGTCAGCACTTTGGGAGTCCAAAGCAGGCAGATCACGAGGTCAGGAGTTTGAGACCAACCTGGTCAGCATAGTGAAACCCTGTCTCTACTTAAAAAAAAAAGAAAAAAAGAAAAAAAAAAAAAAACCACACACACAAAAATTAGCCAGGCATGGTGGTGCATGCCTGTAGTCCCAGCTACTCAGGAGGCTATGGTAGGAGAATCGTTTGAACCTGGGAGACGGAGGTTGGCAGTGAGCAGAGATCATGTCACTGCACTCCAGCCTAGGCAATAGAGCAAGACTCTTGTAAAGGACAAGGGCTTTTGTATTCAGAAACTCTAACTTGACACACTAGCCATTATTCTTTCCATTCCATGTATGACTATCGATTGTTTATTTCACATTTCTCTGCTATAATTCCCCCATTTGTAAAATAGATAAGATACTACATACTTCATAGGACTGCTATGGGGGATTTCATGAGACGACAACTACTTAATATGTAATAAAGCCAGCAAGAATTTTGGTCTGTATTAGTTTACTGCCCCCTCTCTCTAGTGTTTCACTTCACCCATTTCCCTAAGCTCAGTAGAATTACTCTCTTCCCTCACCAACCTCCCATAGCATCTTCTCAATAGCATTTTTAGGGCACTTATCCCATTTCATCTGAGCTATAAGCCTGGATAAGAGTTTAAATTTTATCTATCTCAGACAGATATGTATATGTATACCTATATACATATATACGTATATGTGCGTATATATATATACACACATATATATAAAAAATTGTGTGTGTGTCTGTTTGCATATGTGTATATATCTTCCAGGTGTTTTGTAAGAGGGAACAACAGTAATGGTAGAACAAGGGCTGTGGAGTCAGAATCTCAGGGTTTGAGTCCTAGATCACTGCTTGTTAACTGTGTGGTCGTGGGAAAATTTTGTAAACTCTCTTGTGTCTCAGATTGCTCATGTCTAAAATGAAAGTAATTTCAGTCTCTATGGGAATGTTGCAACAATTAAATATATTAATGTATCTAAATCATTTAGCACAATGTCTGCTGTATAGTAAGAGCACAGTAATGATAACTATATAAAGGCAGAAGGAATTCGTGGGATTCAAACAATGGTGAGATTAACACTTCCCACTCCCAATATCCCTAAAACACCATGGCCAAAAGATTACTCAATCTCTAAACAGCTTCAACATATGTTAGCCCTCCAAGGTAATCCAGATTTATGGATTTTCTCCTAAATTTCCAAATTTCCTTCTTGGTCAACTGGCAGAATCAGATTACATTTCTTTTGAGGAATTTTTTTTCCCCAGCTGCCTAGGTTTCAGTGTTTAAAGACCTCTTCTTCTTTCCTTATGCAAATTGATTTTTTTTCTTTTGCTCACCACAAGGAGCTAGTAATAAACACATCAAAGCTGGCATTGAGCCAAAGTTCCCAGGTGGAGATTGGTATATTGGCTTCGATTTTAAGGCAGTCTTTAATTTTTCCAGACTCTCTCCCCGAATCATTAACCCGGCAGCCTTGTAAGTGCTTATATATTTTTATTTCAATTTTTAAAGCAGTTTTTTGGTATTGCACAAATGGGATTCACACATTGCTAACACGTTATACAGAGTATCAGCCTGCACTATCTGGCCTTGCAGCTCAGTTTGCAAAGTTCCATGTCTTACTAGAGGATCTCAAGTCAATCTGGTAAACACCAGTTTAAATGCTGAAGGTCACTGCTTAGGATCTTGGCTCCCTAGATTCCACATGAAATGCATCTTCAAAATTGATCGCTTCCTCTGCAACTTCATGTCAACCTCCTCTCATGCCCCTCCCTCAGTCCACATTCTAGATATAATTTAAAAGGATGATTAAAATTCAGCTTTAGAAAAACCCCTTCTGAAAGAAGCAGTGGCTTCTTTCATGTTGTCAATGTTTTGTGCCTGATCTGGCTTCCTTACTTTTTCTCTCTGTCATCTGTAGGGACTGTTAGATACAAATCCCCATGCAGGCAGAATGAGATAAATTAGGAAGACTCTACTGGCAATTTATCAGAAAGCTGCTGCAAGGCAAACCTATGAATTTCCTTGCTCAGCCTCTACTTTCCATTCACCATTCACACTTCAGTAATAATGCTTTGTAACTATTTAAAGGTGCTCATTCCTCAATCTACACTGACATCGCCCATGATTAATTGGCTCTTACAGCATCCCTGAAGTGTAAGCAAGTGTTGCTATCACTGTCCCCAGTTAGCCAATAATTGAGACACAGGATTGTCAAGTGTGTTTTGGAAGGCCATGGAGAGCCACTCGGAGAATTTCCTGACTGCTATCTGTTTGCTCTAATCACTGAGCTTCCCTGCAGCTCATCGTTTCTGGGCGAAAGGCTGCTAATCAGATTCTTTGAGGAAACCCAGTAGAAGAGAATTTAAAGAATGGATGCTCCTAGGAGTCCTTTATTCCCTTTCTCTCTACAGGAAAATATGTGAATTAAGGAGTATTTGTTGTTGTTTTTGTTTTTTAAAATTTATGGCCTTCTGTCATTGGAAGGTTCAAAAAGATATAATCACATTCTTAACTGCTGTTTTATTGTAAACGAAGATGCTAAACAATCATGGGAAGAGGAGATATTTATAATTGCCAAAGAGGGATGCTCATTCTCTAGAACCCACAATGAAGCTTGGCTTCCCTTCTGGCCCCTGAAGCTGTACTCACACCCCATGACCCGTTCTTCTACCAAACCTAGCCCAACTCAGGTTCCCAGGAACATTTTCACCAACCCAAGTTTCCAGGACTCAGCATCAGATTTCTCTGGTGATAGCCTTTTTGATTGGGGATACCAAAGTATCAGTGATTAAGTGAGGCCAAATTTGATTCTTTCAGGACACCGAGAGATGAAGACTAATTTATGAGTTATTCATTAATTCATAAAATGAATAAACATCTATCAAAAATCTCTGTATGCCAAGCACTGTTATAGGTGCTGTGGAACAAGAATAAATAATATACACAGTTTCTGCCCTCATGAATCTTAAATTTAATTATTTCTTTCTTTCCTTTATTCCCTCATTCGGGCAATGCCAAGTAATATTCAGCACTCCCTGAACTGCTTTTCTGTCCTCTGTTGAAGGTGGGTTTACCTCCAAAGTCCAAGCATAGTAGGAAGGTGGCATGTGTAGTGGGTAGAATGGTGACTCTCCCTGATTCTACCAAAAAAAGAAAATACGTCCACATCCAAATTCCTGGAACCTGTGAATATGACCTTATTTGGAAAAAGTAGTCCTTGCAGGTATAGTTAAGGGTCTTAAGATGAGATCATCCTGGATTACCCAAGTGGGCTCCAACTCCAATGACAAGTGTCCTTATAAGAGACAAAAAAGAAGACACAGAAGAGACAGAGACCATGTGAACACAGAGGCAGAGATTGGAGTGATGCAGCTCTAAGCCAAGGAATTCCAAGGATTACCAGCAGCCATCAAAAGCTAAGAGAAGAAAATGAAATAGATTATCTTCCCAGAGCCTCCAGGAAGAGTGTGGTCCTGCTGACACCTGGATTTAGGATTTCTGGCCTGAATGCTGAGAGAATACATTTCTGTTGCTTTCTGCCACCTAGCTTATGGCAATTTGTTACAGGTGCCACTGGAAGCTAATACCTATGGCACATTGGTCTTAGAAGGTGGTGGCAGGAATGGTTACCATCAGCTCATGACCAGTGGGTATGTCCAAGTGACTTCTTCTAAGTCCAAGTCCTGGTCTTTTTAATATACCTCCTCAGGCTCAGGTGATAACTCATGCTGTAATCCAATTGTAATTTTGTTACCTCCTTTAAGAAACATTCCCTCATTTTTCTCTAAGATCAACATAAAAGTACCAAACAAGTAATATTTCAAACAAAGTTCTCAAGAAATACATTTTTTTCAGCCTGTATAAATTGTCTTCTGAGAAATGTGCATGCAGATAATAGAATACATTATGTAACAATAAGGAAGCAGCCACAATTTGCCAGTCCCACGCCTGGATTTTTAAAGAGAAGGTAGAAAATAAATAGCTAGATGACATGTTAGGGAAATTCCGTATCAGTGAGGTGTAACTTGTCCACAGGTCTGCCAGAACACCTGATATGGTTTGGCTCTGTGTCCCCACCCAAATCTCACCTTGAACTGTAATAATCCCCACGTGTTGTCGGGGGGACCCAGTGGGAGGTAATTGAATTATGGGGATGGGTTTTTCCCATGATAGTGAATATGACTCATAAGATCTGATGGTTTTATAGAGGGGAGTTCTCCTGCACATATCCTCTTGCCTGATGCCATGTAAGACATCCCTTTGCTCTTCCTTCATCTTCCACCATAATTATGAGGCCTCCGTAACCATGTGGAACTGTGAGTCCATAAAACTTCTTTCCTTTCTAAATTACTGAGTCTTGGGTATGTCTTTAT
The DNA here is from genome assembly GCF_009764315.1 of Trachypithecus francoisi. Taxonomy (NCBI): domain Eukaryota; kingdom Metazoa; phylum Chordata; class Mammalia; order Primates; family Cercopithecidae; genus Trachypithecus; species Trachypithecus francoisi. The sequence goes on along the minus strand of NW_022681472.1, from coordinate 72,091,618 downwards.
GAGCAGCATGAGAACCAACTAATACAGCATCCTTTTGTGGATTGAGGAGAATTGACTGGCCTTGTTTCTCACAAAAACCTAAGCCTCCCCAGGGGGCAACATTGCTTATCATTGTAGCCCTCCCCAGGTTTGATATAGCCTCCAACTCTTGGTGGTAACAATGATAACTATAGCCACCCTTTGCTGAATTCTTAATATCTGCCAGGATTTATTCTACATGCTTTACATATATTTATTAATTTGATCTTGAGTGCCATCCTAGGTAAGAGATATTTGTATGATTCTGATTTTACCATGAGAAAACAAAGTCACAGCCAGGCTAATAAATATCTGTTTTGTTTCTGATGCAAATTATCTCACTGATTGAATTTTTAAGAATTTGAAGCTACTAGATTGTCTATTGCATTTTGTGCTCAGTTTATAGACAACCTCTCTCTGCATAATTGGTTATTATCAGTTTTATTGAGGTAAAATTTGTATACAATACAATGATACAAATTTATTCATACAGTTTAATGGGGTTTGAGAAATGTGTTTGGTTATTTCAGTGCAATAAAAACCAAAAATATTTTCATTATCCTTAATTTTTCCCTCATGTTTCTTTGCAACCAATCCCCTTCTCAAATTCCAATCCAGACAACCACTAAACTATTTTCTATATGTAAGGATTCATTTTTTAATAGGTGGAATCACACAATGATGTTGTACCTGCCTCAGTATGCTGTGTTTGTGATTAAGTCATGTTGGATGTATTAATATTGATGAATAATATCTGTTATATGAATAAATCACAATCTGTTGATCTGTTAGTCTCTTGATGCGTATGTGTGTTGTTCCCAGTTTGTGGTTATTATAAATGAAGCTGCTGTGAACATTTGTGTACAAACCTTTGTGTGGACCTATGTTTGCTTTTCTCTTGGAATGAAATTTCTGGGTAATACAGTAAGTGTATGTTTAACTATAGAAGAAACTTCCGGGTTGTTTCTCAAAGTAGTTGTCCCATTTAACACTCCCACTGGCAGGCTGAAAGTTCAAATAACTTTACATCTCTACCTACACATAGTATTGTCATTCTTTTTAAATTTTAGCTAAACTAAATAGTGTAGTGTGTGGTGGTATCTCATCATAACTTTATTTGCATTATTTGATGCATAATGATGTAGAACATTTCTTCTTATGCCTATTGGCCATTTGAATATCTCTTCTGTGAAATATTTGTTCAATTTTTGGCCAACTCTTTATTGGCTTTTTTCTCTAATTAATGAGATGTAAAATTTAATTTACATATTTTCAAAATGTTCTTTGTTAGATATCTCGATAATATAGTTTGTAAATATTCTTTATCAGTCTGCAGCTTCCCTCCTCATTTTCTAAATAGTGTATTTTAAAGAGGAGGATTTAATTTTCATAAAGTTTTAATTTGTTGGTTATCTTCTTCTATGGTGAGTGATTTTTGTTATCAAATAAATCTTGCCTGCCCAAAGATTATGAAGATTTTTATCTTCTATGCTTTCTTTTAGAAATAATGTGGTTTTATATTTTTAAATTTAGATTTAATCAATTTTGAGTTATTTTTTGTCTATAGTTTGAAGTAAAAATCGTGGTTCATTTTTTTTTATATTGTTATTCGGCTGCCCCCAGCCCAACTTGTTGAAAGGAGTATTCTTTTTCCATTAAATTATCTGAAACTGTCTCCAAAATTAGTATTCTTTTCTACTGATCTGTATTACTATGCTTGTGTCCCTACCACAATCTTTTAACTACTATAGTTTTATAATAAGTCTTAAAATTAGGAAGTGTAAGTCCTCCTACATTGTTCTTTCTCAAAATTCTTTTGACTTTTCTATGGTCTTTTGCAAATCTAATCAAATTTTCTAATTGACTAGTTAATTTCTAAACAAAAAGAGTCTGCTGAAATTGTTATTGATATAGCAATTTGAGTAGAATTGACCTTTTAACATACTGTATTTTATGATCCATATACATCATATATTTCTTCCTTTATTTAAGTATTCTTTAATTTCTCCTAGCAGTATTCTGTTGTATTCAGTTTATGAATCTTAGGTAATTTTTGTTAAACTTATCTTTAAGTGTTTCATAGTATTTCAATGATCTCTTCATAGGATATAGAAATACAATTGATTTTTGTACATCTGGTTACATTTTATTTAGTTGCTAAACTCATGAAGTAGTTCTAGTAACTTTTGGTAGATTATTGGACTTTTCTGCTCTCTCTGAATAAAGACATTTTTACTTCTTTCTTTCCAATCTGTATGCTTTTTGTTTCTTTGTCTTGCCTTATTAGACTGACTAGGACCACCAGTACAATGCTGAATAGTGGATTCCAATTATACTTATGTTAGATCACTTGCTATTGTCCCATGGTCAGTGAGGCTATATTAAATGTATTCTGTCTTTCATATCTCTGTGCTTTAGTTTTAATAATTTCTTCTGTTCTACTTTCAGTTTTCTGATCTTTTCTTCTGTGGTGTCCAGTCCCTTGTTAAGTGCATCTGGTTAGTTTTTCAATTTGGTGTTGTATTTTTCAACTCCAGAAATGTCATTTCATTCTTTTTTATACTTTTCATTTTTCTCTTTCTTATGTTCATTTTTCTTTTACACCATTGAACATATTTAAAATAACATTTTTAAAATCCTTTCTATTCCATAATATTAGTCATTTCTTCGATTTTTTATTTTTTTGTTTGTTTTGAAACAGAGTCTTGCTCTGCTGGACAGGCTGGAGTGCAGTGACACAATCTCTGCTAATCGTGACCTCCACCTCCCAGATTCAGGCAATTCTTGTGCCTCAGCCTCTTCAGTAGCTGGGACTACAGATGTGTACCACCATGCCCAGCTAATTTTGGTATTTTTAGTAGAGATGGGGTTTTGCCATGTTGGCCGGGCTGGTCTCGAACTCCTGGCCTCAAGTGATCCACCTGACTTGCCTCCCAAAGTGCTGGAATTACAGGTGTGAGCCACCATGCCCAGCCATCTGTCATTTTTTAAGCTTTGTATTCACAAACTTTACCCCATTTTTGGATCTTGACTCTATCTCTTTACATGCCTGGTAATTTTAGATCAGATGTTTAGTATTGTAACTGTTACCTGGGTGAGTATCTGGATTTTGTTTTCTTCCTAAAAACAGTGTCATTTTTTTTTCTTTTTTCTGAGAGTCAATTAGTTTGCATCTAGGCTGCCATCACCCTTCCAGTCTTGTTTTAAAGCTTTGTATAAGCTTGTATAGAGAAGTATAAACTCTTCAACTGGTGCAACACTGTTTTGTGTTAATTCGAACTTTACTGGGCTATCACTATTGAATAAAAATCCTACATATTTAAGGGGTACAATGTGATGTTTTGACATGTATACATTGTGAAATGGTTACCACAATAAAGCTAATTAACATATCAATCACCTAACAGTTATTTGTGTGTGTGGTAAGAATACTTGAGATTTCCTCCCTTAGAGAATTTTAAGTATATTTTAACTTAATATGAATCCCAGTCACCATGTTATACATTAGATCTCCAGAACTTATTCAACTTGTAACTGACAGTTTGCACCCTTTGACCAACATGACCCCCTTACCCATACCCCCAACCCAAGCAACCACCATTCTACTCAGTTTCTGTGAGTTCAACTTTTCAAATTTCAACATATGTGAGATCATGCAAAGTTTGACTTTCAGTGTCTGTTTTATTTCACATAGTGTAATGTTTTCCAGGCTCTTTCCTTTTTTCTTGAGACAGGGTCTTGCTGTCATTCAGGCTGGAGTGCAGCAGCATAATCATAACTTACCACAGCCTCACTCCTGGGCTCAAGCGATTCTCTCACCTCAGCCTCCCAAGTAGCTGGGACTACAGGTAGCTGGAACGACAGGTATGTGCCACCATGCCCGGCTAATTTTTAAATTTTTGGTAGATACAGGGGTTGCGCTATGTTGCCAAGGCTTGTCTCAAGCAATCCTCCTGCCTTGGCCTCCAAACTAATCACAACTAGAATGACAGGCATGAGCCACTACACCCAGCCATTTCTCCAGCTTCTTTTTTAAGGTTGAATAATAATCCATTGCGTGTGTCTGTATATATATATACACAAACAATTATATTGTAAATAATGCTGTAATGAACATGGGAGTGCAAATACCTCAACATACTTATTTCACTTCCTTTAGATGTATATGCGCAAGTGAGATTGTTATATGGTAGTTCTATTTTTCATATGTTGGAATACTTTTATACTGCATTGCATGGTGTCTGCACCATTTTACATTCCCACCAACAGTGTACAAGGGTTCTTATTTCTCTACAATCTCACCAACACTTGTCTTTTGCTTTTCTGATAAAGCCATCCTAGCAGGTGTGAAGTAATATCTCCCTGTGGTTTTGATTTGCATTTCCCTGTTGAATGGTTATGTGAACCTTTTCATATACCTGTTGGCATTTTCTTTGGAAAAATGTCTATTCAGATCCTTTGCCCATTTTTAAATCAGGTATTTGTTTTTCCACTTTTGAGTTGCATGACCTACTTGTTTATTTTTGCTTTTGTTACCTGAGCTTTTGGGGTCATATCCAAAAAATCATTGCCAAGAACAATATCAAGAAGGTCTTTTACTCCATGCTTTCTTCTTTTATGAGTTTTATGGTTTTATGTCTTACATTTACATATTTAATCCATTCATAGTTGTTTTTTGTGCCTGGTGTAAGATAAGGGTCCATTTCATTCTTTTGTATGTGGCTATTCAGTTTTCCCACCACCATTTAATAAGAACTATCCATTTCCCATTTTGTATTCATGGCCTCTTTGCCAAGATATCCATGGGCTTATTTCTGGGCTCTCGATTCTGTTCCATTGGTTTAGGCGTCTGTTTATATGTCAATACCATGCTATTTTAAGTTTTATAGTTTTGTAATAGAAATTGAAATCAGGAGGTATGGTGCTTTCAGCTCTCATCTTCTTGTCCAAGATTTCTTTTGTTATTCAGGGTCTTTGGTGGTACCATGCAAATTTTATAATTTTTTTTCTATTTCTGTGAAAAATGCTACTGTAATTTTGATGGGGGTTACATTGAATCTAGAGATTGCTTTAAGTAGCATGAACATTTTAATAATAATTCTTTCAATCCATGAACAAGGAGTATTTTTTCACTGATTTGTGTCTTCTTTCATATATTTTGTCAATGTTTTATAGTTTTCAGTGTACAAATCTTTCATCTCCTTGGTTAATTTATTCTTACATATTTTTTGATGCTATTGTAAATGACATTGTTTTCTTATTCTTTTTTCAGATGGTTTGTTGTTAGTGTACAGAAATAAGACTGATTTTTGTATGTTGATTTTTTATCTGGAAACATCACTGAATTTACTAGTTCTAACACTATTTTTTTTTGGTTGAGTCTTTAGGATTTTCTATATATAATATTATGCCATCTGCAAACACACAAGTTACCTTCTACTTTTTTTTTTTTTTTTTTTTTGAGACAAGTTCTTTCTTTGTTGCCCAGGCTGGAGTGCAGTGGTGCCATCTCAACTCACTGCAACCTCAGCCTCCCAGGTTCAAGCGATTCTCCTGCCTCAGCCTCCCAAGTAGCTGGGATTACAGGCATGCCACCACTCCCAGCTAATTTTTGTGTTTTTAGTAGAAATAGGGTTTTACCATGTTGGCCAAGCTGGTCACGAACTCCTAACCTCAAGTGATCCACCCAACTTGGCCACCCAAAGTGCTGGAATTACCAGCATAAGCCACCACACCCAGCCTACCTTCCACTTTTATTATTTGAATGTCTCTTTTTTTTTTTTTTTCTAATTTTTCTGGCTAGGACTTCTAGTACTACGTTGAGCAGAAGTGATGAGATGGACATCCTTCACTTGCTCCTTATCTGAGAAGAAAAGCTTTCACCTTTTCATCATTGAGTATGATGTTAGCTGAGAGCTAACATATGTGACCTTTATTATATTCAGATATATTCCTTCTATATCTAATATCTTGATAGTTTTTATCATGAAAGTATGTTGAAAATGTAAAATGCTTTTTCTTCATCTATGGAGATGATTGTATCATATTTATTCTTCATTCTGTTAATGTGGCATATCATTTATTGATTTCCATGTGTTGAACCATTTTTGCATCCCAGGGATAAATCACACTTGATCATGTTACACAATACTTTTAATGTGGTATTGTTTCAATTGCTAGTATTTTGTTGAGAATTTTTGTACATATGTTTATCAGGGATATTGGCCTGTAATTTTCTTTTCTTGTAGTGTCCAAATCTGGCTTTGATATTAGGTTAATGCTATGCTTGTAAAATGAGTTTGGAAGTATTTTCTCCTCTTTGCTTTTTGAGAAGAGTTTCATAAGGATTGATATTAATTCCTCTTTAAATGTTTGATAGAATTCAGCAGTGAAGCTATTAGGTCCTATGCTTAGCTTTGTTCAGGTTTTTGATTCATACTTTAATCTCCTTACTCATTATTGATACATTCAGATTTCCTAATTCTTCATGATTTAGTATTAGAAGGTTGTATGTTTATGGAAATTTGTTCATTTCTTCTAGTTTATCCAACTTGTTGACATATAATTGTTCATAATAGTCTCTTATGGTCCTTTGTATTTCTGTAGCACTAGTTGTAATATCTCCTTTTCATTTACAATGTTTGACTTTTTTCTTTTTTATTTAGTCTAGTTAAAGATTTTAAAATTTTTATCTTTTCAAAATATCAACCAGTTTTAGTGATCTTTTCTATTGTTTTTCTACTTTCAGTTTTATTTATTCATTCTCTGGTCTTTGTTTTCCTTCTTTCTGCTAATTTTGTACTTCATTTGTCTGCCTTTCTCTAGTTCCTTACATGTAAAGTTAGCTTGTTTATTTGAGATTTTTCTTTTTTCTTAATGTAGGCATTTATCACTATAAACTTAACTGCTTTTTCTTTATACCTTAAGTTTTGGTATGTTGGATTTGCATTTTTATTTTTCCCAAGATATTTTTGATTTCCCTTTTGATTTCTTCTTTAACCTTATAGTTATCCAGAAGTATGTCATTTTTGTGAATTTTACAGTTTTTCTCCTGTCATTCACATCTAGTTTCATACCACCTGTATTAGTCCATTCTCAGGCTGCTATTAAGAACTGCCTGAGACTGGGCAAATTATAAAGGTAAGAGGTTTAATTGACTCAGAGTTCTGCAGGGTTGGAAGGCCCCATGAGACTTACAGTCATGGCAGAAGGGGAAACAAACACGTCCGTCTTCACATGGCAGCAGGAAAGAGAAGAATGAGAGCTGTGTGAAGGGTGAAACCCTTTATAAAACCATCAGATCTCATGAGAACTTACTCAGTATCATGAAATAGCATGGGGAGCCGGGCGCGGTGGCTCAGCCTGTAATCCCAGCACTTTGGGAGGCCGAGACGGGCGATCACGAGGTCAGGAGATCGAGACCATCCTGGCTAACACAGTGAAACCCCGTCTCTACTAAAAATACAAAAACTAGCCGGGCGAGGTGGCGGGCGCCTGTAGTCCCAGCTACTCGGGAGGCTGAGGCAGGAGAATGGAGAATGGCGTAAACCCGGGAGGCGAGCTTGCAGTGAGCTGAGATCCGGCCACTGCACTCCAGTCCGGGCGACAGAGCGAGACTCCGCCTCAAAAAAAAAAAAAAAAAAAAAAAAAAAAGAAAATAGCATGGGGAAAACAACTTCCATGATTCAATTACCTCCTGTCGGTTCCCTCCCACAACATGTGGGGATTATGAGAACTACAATTCAAGATGAGATTTGGGTGGGGACACAGCCAAACCATATCACCACCACTGTTTTCTTATTAATTTTCTGTCTGGATGATGTATTCATTAAAACTGGGGCGTTGAAATCCCCTTCTATTATTGTATTGCTATGTATTTCTCCTTTCAGATCTGTTGTTTGCTTTACGTGTTTGGGTAAGGAATCATTGGTTAGGAATTCTTTTCTTCCAAGGTTAAATGAATGTATGTTTACAATTGTTTTACCATCTTGATAAACTGATCCCATAATTATTATATAATGACTTTTATTGTCTTTTGTTACAGTTTTTGACCTAAAGTCTATTTTCGCTGGTGTTAATACAACTACTTATCCTCTCTTGGTTTACATTTGCATAGAAAATCTTTTTGTATTTCTGCATTTTCAGCCAATGTATGTCTTTAAAGTTGAATTGAGTCTCATGTAAACAACATATACTTGGAGCTTTTTTTAAAAAAAAAATCAGTTTAGCCACCCTATGTCTTTTGATTGGAGAATTTAACCCATTTACATTTAAAGTGATTATTGATAGGCAGGAACTTACTGACATTGTATTAATTGTTTTTTTGGCTGTTTTGTTGTTCCTTTGTTTCTCCTTCCCTTTCTGTCTTCTTTTGTAGATTTGATGATTTTTTTGGAATGGCATGCTTTGTTTTCTTCCTCCTTACCTTTTGTGTATCTCCTATAGGATTTTGGCTTTAAACCATGAGGTTTACATAAAAGATCTTCTAACAGTCTATTTTAAGCTCATAATAACTTTAATTGCATATAAAAACTGTAAACTTTTGCTCCCCCAAATTCTCTGTTGTTGATTCACAGTTCATATATTTTTACATTGTGGATCTTGTGAATCCATTAACAAGTTACTGTAACTATAGATTTTTAATAATTTTGTCTTTTAACCTTTCTACTAAAGTTAAAGGTGAGTCACTCACCACCATTACAGTAATAGGGTAAAGGGATACTTAACTTTACCAGCAAGTTTTATTATTTCATATGTTTTATATTACTAATTAGCATCCTTTCATTTCAGCTTAAAAAGCTCCCTTCATTATTTCTTATTTAAAAAGGTCTAGTGGTGATGAACTTCCTCAATTTTTATTTGTCTGAGAAATTCATTATTGCTCCTTCATTTCTGAAAGAGAGCTTTACCAGATAAATTATTCTTATTGTTTTTTTTTCCCTTCAGCACTTTGAACATATTATCTCACTTTTTCCTAACCTGTAAGGTTTTGCTAAAAAAAAAAAAAAAAAATCTGTTGAAAATCTTATGAGGGTTTTGTTGTAAGCAATAAATCTCTCTTGCTACTTTCAAAAATTCTCTTTGATTTTTGACAATTTGATTATAATGTGTCTACTGAAGTCCTTTTGGGGTTGAAACTCTGGAAATTTTTGTACTTCACATATCTGGATGTATATCTGTCTCCCCAGCTTTGAGATGTTTTCAGCCATTATTTCTTTAAACAAGTTTTCTATTTCTTTCTCCATTCTTCTTGTGGGATACTCCTAATTTTATATCATTTCTCTGAATGGTGTTTGTAGTTAGTGCTTGTAATTTTATGTTGCCTCAGCATCCATTTTAAAGTATGTGTAATTTTCTCACATCAGGAGCAGAGCTCAACCAGCCTTGCACAGTTTCTAATACTATACCCCACTCAGATGGTTTCTGTAGCCAGAGATAAATCTTAGAGGCATCTTTCTTGCCTCACAGGCTGATCTCCCTACTTTCCTGCTGCCTCCTTTAAATGGACCATTTAGAGGCATCTTTTTTGCTTCACAGGCTGATCTCCCTACTTTCCTGCTGCGTCCTTAAATGGACCATTCAGACATTTTCCAATGAACTTAAAGGGACCACTTCTTGGTTACAGCATGACCTCCTGGAAGTAGTGCCTGCTTGCTTTAACCCACAAATTATGGCATCCTAGGGGAAACGTGTTTCTATAACACCCTGGACTCAATAAATGCATTGACTTACGGGTCTCTTCTCTCTTTCTGCTTGTGCTCCACGGCTTCTGTGTATGTGTGGCCTTCAGGGGTGCTGTGTGTCCTCCAGGATCTATAAATACTAAAAACTCTTAAATTTTCACATTGTGGTTGTGTCACTGAAGTTGCTCCCACAGTCCAACCCAAATCCCTGATGGTGAGGCTGCCCCAAAGGACCCATGCAGGTGGATCCCCTGCTGGTGCTCTTTTGTCTGAACCTCTCAGTTGCTGAGAAGAGTAGTTAACAGCTAAGCTGATAGAGTTTCATTTAAAGCAGCTTCTCATACATCCTATAGGCTTTCCTCATTCCTTTTTAATCTTTTTTTTCTCCTCTTACTGGATAATTTCAAGTGACCCATCTTTGAGTTCACAGACTCTTTGGTTTTGCTTGATCAAATCTCCTGTTGACACTCTACTGCATTTTTCAATTTTTCATTGCGTATTTCAGCTCCAGAGTTTCTATTTTTATAAAAATGTTTATCCCTTTGTGCAACTTCTTATTTTGTTCGTGTATTATTTGCCTGACTTCATTGAGTTGTCTATGTTCTCTTTTAGCTCACTGAGCTTCTTTAAGACAATTGTTTTGAATTCTTTATCAGGCAACTTATTTATGCCTATTTCTTTGGGATTGGTTACTAGAATAATTGTATTTTTTGTTGATGTCATGTTTAGTTGATTTTTCATGTTTTTAAAAAATCTTGAATTGCTGCATTTGGAGACACAATCAACTTCTCCAGTTCTTACTGAATAGCTTCAGGGGATAAACACCTTCACCTGTTAGCCTGGATAGGCATTCTGAGTCTCTCTTAGATCTTTTCTCTGGATGCATGCACACTACACTTTGTGTTCCCTCTTGGGGAGCAATTGTGATTACACACCTTCTCTTGATGCTGGAAACCAAGCTGGGTACTGGGAGCTCCCGTTTGTTTTTCCTAGGCTGGTGTCCTACAATCCTTGCTTGTGTGCTGTCTCCCAATCCTGCAGGGTTGGGCCAGCTGTCTGCATCTGCTCATGAGCCATCTGCAGAGTCTCATACTTGTCATTCACAGAGGCAAATGTGGGGTGGGGAAAGAGAGATTTGGCAAGGTGTGTCAAATGTCATGGGTGCTTTTGGTTCAGTTACAGTGGTCCATAGGCAAGGCATTCCAAGAGCTTCATGGATGGACTTCCTGATGAAAGCCACACATTACTTAGTAGGATTCATGATCCCTTGTTGTTTTCTGAGCTCTGGTTGCTTTGAGTACCCTGCTCACTTTGCTGATCCCAGCCCCTTTCAACCACTCGACCCTGCCAGTCACCAGTATCCTGGGTGGGATGAGAAAGACGTGGGTCTCGTGAGCAGCATCGCACATGGCTGAGGGAGTCAGGTGTTCACTTACGACACTCTCACTTTTCCCTGTAGGAGAAATCACAGGCCCATGGTGTCTGTCTTGGCACTGAGCTTTGCCACCTTGTGGGAGGGCTGATATAGGTAAAGTAAAGCTACTCCTTTTACTTTCTCCAATATGTTAGAGTTTTTGCTCCAGTGACGTGCTCAAACTTCCCTGCTGGATTCTTGTGCCCCCACAAAGGTACTCTCATCCATGGATGGTTGTCAGCATCCATGCTTCTACATGGAGATGATGACAGAAAACTTCTATTTCACTATCTTTCTGGAATCACTCCCTATAGCACTGTTTTCATTGTATGGTCTTATAACATCTCTGCTAAATATCCTGGGTGTTCAATGAGGTCTCCCAACTCTTGTTGGTAAAAACTCAAAATTTTCTTAACCTCGTATGAGCCAGATTTGTTGTTTTGCTTATAAGTCCCTAATAGTTCTTTCCATCTTTATTGTCTTCATCAAAAACCCTGAAACCCTGGTCTCATAGAGCTTCAACCTATGCACGTGCAGCTTAATATTTAGACAAATATCTACAGTTTTATTTTACAGAGCTATTTTCCTCTGTTACTTATTTCTGGTATGTTACCCTAAAACTTTCAGGTACCTCAGTTTTTCCAAACTTGATCTCTGTCATGTACATTCAGAGAGACTACCACTGCTTGAATTAACTCTCCCCACTCCAGAGTCCTTTATATTATTCAACTGGAAAGTTGGAAAGAATCTAGAGCTTACCACTTTTGTTTTCCTTTATTGGGAATTACACTCCTTTGCTGTTCTTTATCTAGTGACTGAATTTCTTTCAAATAAATTTTGTCCAGTTTTCTAGCTATTGATGTGAAATGGGTATTAAAGTATCAAGTTCTCATTATTGTCAGAAAAAAAGAGTAATTGTTGAACAAAGAATCTGAAGTTCTCATTCCACGATCTTTCAAGAGTTTCTCTTAAGTTTATCCAAATTTTCTGTGGGGTATACTTATATTTTTTTGATTTTTTTTTCGCCTATCTCCACTCCTAAGGTACATCTTGGTCTGAATTACTGTTATTTCTTTCATCCATTCTCCACAAAATCAGCAAGGCAATGTATTTTGTGTGACAGTATATTACTAAAAATTGGTAATATGTTGTCAGTTTAAGTAACATTACACCATATCAGATGACAACTAGGGACATCAAATAGAAGACTTGACATCAACAGCCTTAAAGATACTGGACTATCCCTGGCAGGGAATTTTTTACTATACATCTGTCCTACAGAGGCCCGAGTGTGAGCCATCCTTTGGGATTCATTCATTCTCCTTTTCTTATCCCTTTCCTATTTCCATTATTTATCCAATTGCATAATCCCCAATCCCTCTTCCTTAAGCTATCAACTACAAATTAATAATTCTTGGCAGGGTGCAGTGGCTCATGCCTGTAATCCCAGTACTTTGGGAGGCTGAGGTGGGCGGATCACGTGAGGTAAGGAGTTTAAGACCAGTCTGGCCAACATGACGAAACGCCATCTCTACTAAAAATGCAAAAATTAGCCAGGCGTGGTGGCGGGTGCCTATAATCCCAGCTACTCGGGAGGCTGAGGCAGGTGAATCACTTGAACCTGGGAGGCAGAGGTTGCAGTGAGCCAAGATCACGCCACTGCACTCCAGCATAACTTGATTAAGCAGATCAACTTAGATTTTTCTCCTCAATCTTATCCTTCTAGAATAGTGGTTTTTAAATTCTGGCTGCTCATTAGAATCACCAAAAGAAACTTTTCTATAAATTCTACTTCCTGGGCCTCAACTAAACCCAACAAGATCAGAATTTCCTGGTGAAACTGGGAACCTCTATTTCTATTTTTTAAAATTCCCCACTAATTTTAATACGCACCCAGTTGGGAACCACTTCTGGAAATTTGGCCCATGGAGCTTGCTTTTCTCAGCTGGAAAGATCCTGTCAGGTATTTTCATTAACAAAATGGCCATTATGTTAACTTTCCAGCCTAGAGAGCACAAGAATTCAGAACAAGTTTTGATACTATGATTTTTTTCACCCTTCCTTTGTCTCAGATTATATATTTAAGCTTATCTTTGCAGTATTCTCAAAATGAGAGAGAGGGATTAGGAAAATTTCTTTCTTTCCAGAGCTAAGACTATTAAGTCATGATTTTCTTATCCTTATAATCTTCCTATCTTTTAATGTTTGATGCACTTGAATATTTAAACAGATTGAGTTTTAATAACTCAAATTCTGACCGTTTTTGGTCATACCTAGTCTGTAAAAGAAGTTGATGTTATTGTCTCAAGGTGAAATTTTCTGAAGTTGACTAATCCTTGGATATTTTAATGTAATTTACAAATTGACAAATAATAATTGTGCAGATTTATGGCATTCGATGTAACGTTTTGATCTATGTATACAATGTAGAAAGATTTAATCAAGTTAATTAACATATCCATCACCTCACAACTTGTCATTTTTTGTGTGTGTGGTGAGAATGTTGAAAATCTATTAGCAATTTGAAATATACAACATATTATAATTAACAGTGGTCACTATGGAGTGCAATAGATCACTAAAACTTATTCTGTGATCTAATTGAAATTTCATAACCTTTGATCAACATCTTCCCTTCCTCAGTCCCTCCTCCTTCCTCTTAGCCTCTGGTAACCCTATTCTCTGTTTATACGAGATCAACTTTTTTAAGATTCCACATATAAGTGAGATCATACAGAATTTGTCTTTTGGTTCATTTCACTTAGCATAGTATCCTCCATTTCTATCCATATCGACATGAGTGACAGAATTTCCTTCTTTTTTAAAGGCTATATAGTATTTCATTGTATATATACCACCTTTTCTTTATCCATTCACCTATTGATGGATACATTGGTTGATTCTATATCTTGACTATTGTTAATAATGCTGCAATGAACATGGGAGTGCAGGTATCTTTTTAACATACCAATTTCATTTCCTTTGAATATATACTGAGAAGTGGGATCATTGGATCATATGATAGTTCTATTTTTAGGTTTTTGAGGAACCTTCAAACTATTTTCCAAAATAGCTCTACTAATTTACATTTTTACATTCCCCAATAAATTCTTGCAATCTCTCATTAGAGAGAAGCTAGGGGACCACTCATGCTTATGAGAGAAAAGAGGCATTCCCTATGCCTTCATCCGTGGCTTGCTTCAGCATTACCTTCAGACTAGAGTGCTCCCCTTACAAAGAAGGTGTAAAAGTTCCGCTTGCTTAAATAGGAAAACATGTACTCCCTGTGCCCCCTTCCCCAGCTTGCTCTGGTGATAATTCCAGCCCTGAAATCTCTTTAGGAAAAGAGGTTGAAGGCCTCTGCCTGCAAGAATAGAAGGGATGACACTCTTTACACCCTCATCCTTGGCATTCTCTTGAGACAAACTCCTACAATCTCTCATTAGAAGGAGGCTGGGGGATCTCTCCTTGCCTGAAAGGAAAGTGGGTGCTTTCTATGACTTCCTCCCTGGCTTGCTTTAGGGATAGCAAGACCAGACAGAAGCCTTCTGCTAGGAGGGTATGAGACTTCTGCTTGCTAGAACAAGAGAGAAGGCACTCCCTCTGCCTTCTTCGCTGGCATACTGCAGCAATAAGTCCAAATCTGTAGACATTCCCTGGATGTTGTTTCCACATGCATTGCATACCCTCAACTTTTACAGTCTTCACCTGAGGAAATGACTCTTAAATTACGTAACTCTAGGAGTTGATGGGGCTCTGTCCTCTTGAGTCTACTAAACCACACAGAATAAAAAAGTGACATTTAAACTTGCAAACTTTCATCAGCTGTGTCCTCAGGTTTAAAGTGAACAGTCTGAAACAGAGTACAGGCATATGCCTCACACCCTCTTCTTGGTGTAGGGTAGAATGTTTGGGAGATAAACTCTGGCTCTCATCTTCTCGCCAAGGAAAGAAGTAACTGTAACACACATCTGTAACCCCAACCTCCCTAGCTATTCCCCAAGGGACTGGCTTCTATCCCATCTCTCTTGAGGCAATAACATAACTCAATACTTTCTAATTCCTTGGGAGGCAGTAAGAACAAACACAGGAGATTGGACAAGGACAAAGAATTTAGAGGCATCTAGAATCTTTGGCTGAGCTGATTTGAGAGAAATATCTTCTGTACAAGACCAGTCTGACAAGAGTGGGAGAGGTGTTTTTTATCTTATGTGAAGAAGCCAACATAGAGTCAAAGAAAATAAAGAAATGGAAATATGTTCCAAATAAAAGAACAAGATAAATATGCAATAGAGATATGCAATTTACCTGATAGGAAATCCAAAATGATAGTCATAAATATATTTACTGAGGTAAGGAAAGCAGTGTGTGAACAAACTGAGAATTTCAACAAAGAAATAGAAAATATATAAAAGTACCAAACATAAATCACTGAGCTGAATAATACAATAATTGAACTCAAAAATTCAATAAAGGGATTCGACAGCAGACTAGATTAAGTAGGAGAAAAATTTAGCTAATTTGAAAATAGGTCACAGAAATAATACAATCTGAGGAATAAAAAGTCAAAATAATAAAAAAGTAAAGGCAACCTAAAGTACTTATGGTACACCATCAAATTTACACCAGAAGAGGAGAGAGAGAAAGAGATGGAAAATGTATTCAAAGAAATAATGACAGACAACTTTTGAAGTCTGAAGAAAATAGAAATCTGGATCCAGGAAGTTCAATTGGACACCTGATAAGGATAAATTTAAACAGACTCATGCCAAAACACATTAAAATCAAATTGTCAAAAGTTAAAAACGAAAAGAGGATATTGAAAGTTGCATGGGAAAAGCAACTTGTTAGATACAAGTTACATACAGAATCATGTTACATACAAGTTACATGCAAAAATTAGAGTTTCTAACAGAAAATCTGCATGTCAGAGGGAATGGGATAAGATATTCATAAAGCTGAAAGAAAAAAAATTCTGCCAAGCAGGAATACAATACCTAACAGTCCTATGCTTTAAAAACCAAGGGGAGATAAAACCTTTCTCAGACACACAGAAGTTGAGGGGAATCTATTACCACTATACTTGCCTTACAAGAAATACTAAAAGTAGTCCTTCAAGCTGAGGGACAAGGTCACTTAAAAGTAAGCATATAGCCAAACTGAAAACACTCCTATACTGTAGTGGTGATGTGAACATCAATTATATCTCTATAAAAATTAAAAGATACAAATATTAAAAACAACTCTAGCTACAATAATTTGTTAAGGGACACAAACTATAAAATATACAAAGTATGTCATCAAAAACAAATTGTGGGGAGGGCAGTGTAAAAGTGTGTAATTTGTGCAAGTGATCAAGGTTAAATTGTTATCAGTTCAGACTAACCCTTGGTTTTATCCAGATTCATAGAGGGAGTATCCATGTCTCTGTTTTAATTACCTATATTTGCTATGGTCTGAACATGTCCCCCAAAATTTATATGTTGAAACATAATGTCCTAATTTATTTATTTATTTTTATTATACTTTAAGTTCTAGGGTACATGTGCACAACGTGCAGGTTTGTTACATATGTGTACATGTGCCATGTTGGTGTGCTGCACCCGTTAACTCGTCATTTACATTAGATATGTTGGTATTTACATTAGGTATATTAGGTATATCTCCTAATGTTAACGAGTTAACGGGTGCAGCACACCAACATGGCACATGTACACATATGTAACAAACCTGCACGTTGTGCACATGTACCCTAGAACTTAAAGTATAATAAAAATAAATAAATAAATAAATGAAGCATAATGATCAATGTGATAATATTAAGAGATAGGACCTTTTTGAGGTAATTATATCATGAGGGTGCAACTCTCAAGGATGGGATTAGCACCATTTTAAGGGAGTTGAGGGAGCAGATTCACTGTCTTCCACTCTTCTGCCATGTGAGAACACAACGCTCATCCCCTTTTGTTCTTTCCATCCCTTTTGCCAACTGATGACACGTAGGTGGCCCATCTACAAGAAACAGTCCTTCACCACATACTGAATTTCCTGGCACATTGATCTTGGACTTCTCAGCCTCCAGAACTGTGAGGAATAAATTTGTATTATTTATGAATTACTCAGTCTCCACCCTTTTGTTACAGCAGCACAAGCAGACTAACACACATTTCTTGGCCACATTCTTGGGGTCTTTTTTTCTTTTTTGAGGGTGGGGTATGAAATTCATGGGGTATGAATTATAAACCTTGACTCTTAACTTTCTTTATCTAGATGTCTTATTTTATTTCTTAGAAAAGAAACTGTCCAGGTATCTGTCTTGTCAAATTTTTGCACTATTTTAAAGGCTCCTTGGAGAAATTGTCAGTGTTGGCAACAGTAGATAAAACATTCCTAGGATTTATACCAAAGAATGCACAATTTCTTCACTCCATTTTATCTATGAGAAGAGACTTCTTGGACCCTGGAATTAAGCCCTAGTACATTTACTGTTTCATCATCGGAGATAAGGGAGACATTGTTGATTGTTGTTAATATTCATCTCAAATTGGGAGGCCTTTATTGTATCACTTGATAATAATACTTAGCTTCAGGCTGGGCGCAGTGGCTCATGCCTGTAATCCCAGCACTTTTGGAGGCCAAGGCCAATGGATCACGAGATCAAGATATCAAGACCATCCTGGCCAACATGGTGAAACCCTGTCTCTACTAAAAATGTACACACACACACACATACACACACACACACACACACAAATTAGCTGGGTGTGGTGGTGCATACCTGTAGTCCCAGCTACTCGGGGGACTGAGGCAGGAGAATCACTTGAACCCAGGAGGCAGAGGTTGCAGTGAGCTGAGATTGAGCCACTGCACTCCAGTCTGGCAACAGAGCAAGACCCTGTCTCAGGGGAAAAAAAAAAAAAAAAAAAAAACAGAAAACTGAACTGCAATGTAGTTAAATGACTTTGTTTATGGTCTTTTATTTGGATATTTGTAGGTCACTGGACCTTTTAGCTCTCAGGTAATATTCTTTCCACTATAAATTTGTAATATTTATTTAACAGATTAAAAAAATCCTGACTATGGCATAAGTGTTTTTAATTTTGGCAGTGCTTGTATGTGCACCCACATGTGCACAAGACATGTATGTTTCCTTAGAACATTTTGCATGTATTTTCAGGGAGTTCTGGGGCCTTAATGCCCATTTTTGGATCCCTCATTAAGAACTTCTGTTGTAGATATAGGCTCAGTGCAGGAACAATATCAAATATTTTAGCATTTACTTTCTTCAAATACTGGTAGAAATGGTTTTTTGTTTGTTTTGTTTTTTGTTTTTTGTTTTTTCTTTGTTTTCCCCCAATACTGTCACCTTAGGGTCCAGGCAAATTTTCCATCCAATAAGGCAAAAATATTTTTGCTTGCTATCTTAACTTCAACCAATTTCTTAAAACTAATCCAGCCTAGAAAAATCAGCCAGCCAAATGCTGTCAAGACAATTCCTGGCTTAAATCAAATACCACATTGCAGACTTTTTTTTTCACACCTTTGCTGGCTTTTTTGTAGTAATACTTTTATTCCCCCATTTCTTCCTGTATTATTATTATTTTTTAATACAAAGGCTTTCTAGTTTGTGATCCTAAATACACTCCATGTTTATCAGGAAACTTTGCCCCAAGAACAGTAGCCAATGAGTCCCTCCACTGAAGACTAGAATAATTGTACAGCCTTAATAGATGTTGTTTGGAAGTGAATTTGAACATTTGTTGTATTTCATGAAACATATTAAACACTATCAAAGTGCCAATCAAAGAAGCCGAATCTCACTGATAAATGAGATGCTGGCAAAGAGTACTTTGGGGATACTGAGGGTGGAACAACTAACAAGATTCCCTCCTTAGCACCTCCAGTGTGAGACAAAGCAAAGTGGAAAATTTCCCTGACCTTAGCACTTCTGAGGTCCTGTGAGTCTGCAGCGAATCAGGGAAGGCAGCAAGAATAGGGTTAGTAGTTCTATGAGTCAGTATTACAGGTGTCTAAGTCTTAGATATAAAGCACACCTGTTCAAGAGAAAGTGACTTCCCTGACGCCCTTTTTCTTCATAGTTATCCTCAGGCTAACTGTTGGCTCTTCCCGTTTCATTCCCTATTTAAGGAAGCCTTTGATGTTCCTTTTCTAGCAAATGTCACCCTGGGAATGCACAACCTTGAGGGTGATTGCCTCTTTAAATTCTGACCCTCGTTACCTCATTTGCCTTACCTAGTCCTGACCCAGCCTAGAGTTAAAGGGCTAGAGAGGAAAAGAAAGGAGGACTTGCTGTCTGCTACCCTATAGCAAAGGTTTCCAAAGGACAGTTGTGTGTTCACTGAAGAGAGGACTGTCTCCCTTGTTTCTCCTACAATGCTTGGGCACTCCCACCACCAGAAGACCTGTAAAGACGCTGAGGTGGAAGACACCAGAAATTTGATTGATGCTGGTCTCACACTTGACCTTGGCTGTCATTGATTTGAAGCAGCATCTCCAGGACACTTCTCTCCCATGTGATATGAAGATTTAGGTTTGCAACAAGCACTGAAACATTTCTTCCTTCTATTTCCTTCTTGAGACCTTCTTCTCCTGTGAATCTCAATCCAGTGAGGGAAGGCGTTGTTGCCCAGGCCACTATACCTGATCAATTTCCAAAGGAATATGCTGTCCTCATTCACACAGAGGAGGCGGAAATACTGCTGCTACCATTTCCCAAGGTGATTTACAGTTAAAGAAAGCAATGCTTAGCCCAGAGTTGGGAAAGCTTACTATAGATACTATCATCATTACTATAACTCATTACTCATGCCTTGTTTTGATTTTGCAAAGCACTTTATTTGTATACTCTCATCTTATCCTCAAAATAGAGCCTGATAAAAATTATATTTATCCCAATTGTACAAATGACAAAACTAAAGCAGAGAGTTAAAGCAGCTTGCCCAAGGACACACAGTAAGCACTAGTGGAGGAAGACCCTGAACAAAGTGTTCCAAGCTAAAATTCGTTATCTTTCCACCACTGAGTACTGCCTCCTGCACCATCAGGAAAGAGCATTTCTAGCATAAACTTTCCAGGTGTCCTTTATCTCCCACAAATGGGAGATGTAAGTTGATTACAGCAACATTTGTAGGGTTATTTTGTGCCCAGTATAATGATAGGTGCTTTTGATGGTTAATTTTATACGTCAACTTGACTAAATGATGCCCACATGACTAGTAAGACATTATTTCTGGGTGTGTCTGTGAGGGTGTTGCTGGAAGAAATTAGCATTTCAATCAGGAGACTAAGTAAAAAAGATCCACCCTCACCAAGGTGGGTGGGTATCATCCAATCTGTTAAAGACCCAAATAGAACAAAAATGCTGATGAAGGATAAATTCAGTCTCTCTGCTGGAGCTGAGACATTCATATTCTCCTTGACCTTGGACATTGGTGTTCCTGGTTTTTAGACTTTTGGACCCAGAGTGGGACTTATATTGGCACATTGATTCTCAGGCCTTCAGACTGGCACTATATAATACCACTGGTTTTACTGGTTCTCCAGCTTGCAGGCAGCAGATTGTGGGACTTCTCAGCCTCCATCACCGCATGAGCCAACACCTATAATAATTCTCTTCTTATGTATATTTGTAAATATCTAGATGCTATTGGTTCTGTTTCTCTGGAGAACCCTAATACAGTGCTAAAGATAAACTGAAGAGTAAGATTATCTTCCTTGCTCTCAGGGAATTTTTAGAAGAACAAGTAGCTACTTCTTTTTAGGTTCCATGAATTTGTTTATTTATGTAACATTTCATCCTGTGTGGGATTTTGCTGTTGATGCTGGACTCACCTTTGCCATCCAGCTTCATGTGTCTTGAGTCCAGGGACCATCTCCTAGAACCCTTATGCCCAGCATAGTGATGAAACAAGGCAGGTGCTCATAAATATGCATGAGTTGATTGATCAACTAAAGGACAACAACAATGACATATGTTTGTGTATGTGACAGTAGGGAAGTCCTGCTTTGGGACTTTTAACATGCCGAGCAGTTTCTCTAACTCCATTTCCCTAATTCCCTAATGCAAATGAAGGCTTGCTTGGTTCCCACAGGAGATACTGAGGCACTTTCCACTGCAGATCTGTAGCTTAAAAGCAGCTTGTTTATGCAGATCTTGAGCAGATAACGAAAAGTGGCTTCCTCCAAAAGTGGCTTCCTCCTCTCTTGTTCTAGCGCATCCTCATAGTGCTCAGATTCTCCATTGTACCAGCTCCCTCTCTGCCATCAATTTCAGCTTCCATCTTATCTACTTACTCCAATTCCTCATGTTTTATACATCCTTTTCGGGCATTGAAGACTTATCAAGCACCTCTTGAAACCTGAACTAAAGAAGGCCCGCCCCGGGAGAACCATGTCACATCTTCAAAGAATTCTAACAAAGAAGACTGTGAAGGGTAGGAAAGCCAGGCCATGGCAACTATTCTTCCCTTTGATCCTCTAAACTACATTGTAAGTGTGACTGCTCAGAATCTTTCCCTCGAGATCCCTCACTATTTTTGTAATGTTATGCCAGTTACTTCACAGCCTCAGATGTGTTTGTGTGTTTAGGGCTGTTTTGGGGAAGTAGGTGGCAGGCTGGAGGGACTTGGTGGGGGAAGATGGGGAGGAGGGATGTGTGAAGAAAGAGGCTAGACAGAGCGTGGCAAGCCCACCGCGACCCTCAAATCCTTTCTCCACTACCCCACAGGGGGTGAAAATATCAAAGAAAATTCTTCCGTTCCTACAGAGCTGGTGTCTGACAGCTTCTAGAACCTCTAACCTTTGTTTCAGGTATTATTGGCACATTCTTTAATTTGTCCTCAGGAAGGTGGGTAATTAAAGGTTATGAGATTTGGGCAATTATCCAGCCTCTTCCTTCCTAGTGACAGACAGCAAATATTAAAACGCTGCTCTGTATTTGCCTCTCTGCCATCAGCAGACTTGTTCCCTTTCACACGGATCGTATCCTTTCATGCCACACTTAATTGGGAATAAAAAAGGCCTTTCATGCTCTTGTTCACCTCTCCAGGATTTTTTTCACCTCCCTTTCTGTTTCCTGGGGGGAGGCGTGTGAACAAATTCAGCCTTATACCGTTTCAGCCCTTGCTCCCCGCTCAGTACCAGCTGGCGTTGTTCTACCATTCGGCCCTATAAATATGTTGCATTCAAGGAGCTGTATGTGCGAGCAAGCTTGTTCTAAGTTCTTTTGCTTTTGTTTCAAGAAAGTGAAAACCAGCCTCCGTGCTCAGCCTTAGCAGTTTATGCCTAATGAGTGGAGAAAACACAATTTAATCAGCTGTCATATGTCCTGCTGCACCTCCGCAGTGAGGCTCCCTTTTCCACATTCTCTAGGGGACCACCCTTTACCACCTAATCACCTGCAAACTCATAAGCAACAATTTACTTTTGTTGCAGAGGGTGATTCCCCCTCACCCATTCCCAGTGGGTTCTCTCCAGTCGATCAGCAGATCAATGAGAGAAAATATCTGTTCTAATTAACTGGGTTAATTTTCCTTTATCAGTAGTCATTGTTTATTAAGCTGAATGTTGACAGGCACTTAGCATCTCTCTGCTCTTCTGAACTACTATACTAGGTAGGGATATTTTGTCTCCAAGTTTTGCAGATGAGGAAATGGAAACTCAGAGGTCGAATAACTTACCCAGGATCACATAGTCAGTGGTTGAGCTGAAAGTCCAATGCAAATTTACTTGAATCCAAAGCATCTGCTCTGTCAACTGTATGATGACAGGGACAGGAGCAGCTGACATTTCCAATAATGACCCAAAGGAGAGATTTCTCCTTATTACGCATAGGGTTGAAATTTACTCTTCACGGCTCAGATGTGCAAGAACTGTAACTTTTCCTTTTAAATAACAGGTCTTATCTTGCTTCAAAATTCTCATTCCTGATGATTCTGTGTGTGTGTGTGTGTGTGTGTGTGTGTGTCTGTTTGGACACTGAGACATAGGAAAGATGTTTAATAAAAGTAACTTAGTCTCTCTCTTAGTTTAATATACTCTCTCAATATACACATATACCATATATGTATATCTATGTGTATATGTGTACATAATGCATATGTGTATACACACATACATACGTATATAAATTTAGTGGTGTGCTGGTCAATGTTTCACAATCAGCTTTCTGGGACAGGGAACTCCTAGTTTGCAGCACTTTTCAATTTCTATGATGTAAATAGTCTCACTATGGTCAATTTCAAGTTACCAGCGTGATTATACTGAATGTGCAACTGGGAGGAGAGCACGCAACTGGCCTTCACTAGCAAAGCAAGCCAGCCCATCATGCCACTCTCCTTCTCAGGAGTGTAAGATTCAACAGACAGGTGGACCAGTGGCTCTTTAGGGTCACCAACCTAGGGTGCCAGGAATCAAAAAGTCCCAAGTCCTTTTTGAGGCATCCTAGGTTGCCAGGAATCTCTCAGGAGACGGAGAGGGAGAGGGAGAAAATGTGTGCTGTCTAGGGTGAGTCTATAGCTATGCAACATGCATTCGTTTCTATAATTTCTTTTCCACACATGAAACATATAGAGAGATTATATATATTCAATCTAAGGTTGAATGCCCCTAACAGAACAGTTTCAGTCTTTCAGGGCTTCTCATTCCACTTCCACCTTTTGAAGCCATCACCTGGGTATGCGTAAATCAGCAAAGAAGATCCGTGGGCTCCAGGGCTGGGACTGCCTCTAGCTCATCTGTGGCTCCGGCGAGAAGTCTCAAGTCCTTTTTTGATTCCTAGCATCTAGATTGTTGTCCCTAAGAAGCCACTGGGCCACCTGTCTGTTGGATGCTATGCTGACATCCATTGCTGGTAGCCAGGCATTCTGCCATCAGCTCCAGCTACAAGGCCCTTATCTGTGCAGCCTTATTTCCCTGGCCTTTTGGTCCATCATTCCAGCTGATGTTCTCTTTACCCAATGCTGTTGTGGGCTGTATCGTTTGAGGCATGCTCAGGCTTTCCCTAAAACCTTGCTACTCTGGGTAAAGTCAGCGTGGCACCTTTCTGTGTTTTAAGTTGTTCTGAAATGCCTTTAAAATCCCCATGTTCGGGGAAGTGGAACACAAGCTACACTCTATCCTCTATTCTTTGCTTGTTTCCTGACCGAGGCTTTGAGTCTTGAGGGTGGCAACTGTGTTTTCTTTATCTTTATAACTGAGAATCTAAGAACAGTGTCAGAGCACATAAGCATTTGTCAAATGAATGTGCCAAACAATAAGAGAATGCTGGAGTAATTCTGAACAATGTCTTGCAAATTGTAAGAATTTGGACAAAACCATCAATTCATAGTAAGATTAAAGAAAAAAAGGGAGAATAACCATCTCAGAGTCAGCTCAATATAGAACAAGAGAAAAAAAAAATCCAATTTTGACCTACTGTAGTGTGTGGTTCCCTTCAGGTGCCAGCCACTCACAAATTGCCTCCTGTGACCCTGCCTGGGACCTATTCTTTAATCTCCGAGGTCCAGTACAGCAGACATAAGAAAAAGGAAATGCTTACTGCCTTGTTAGGGAATGGATTAGGAAATTTCATGCACTTTATCAGAACCAGCAGAGATAAGTAAGTTGCAGGATAGTCTTTCAACACTTTTAAAAACCCACCCAATAAGACCCCAGCACAGCTTAATAGAAAGCTGATCTTACCATAGCATACATTTGCATTATCGATCCACTGGTGAAAATACTTTTGCAGCAAATTAAACCAAATGCTTCCTCCAAATACACAAGGTTTCAAGTATCACTTTGTTTACATGTGTGCGTGTGTGTGTGTCAGTGTGCACATTTAAGTAGTTTTGCACAACTTGGACTTAAGCTTAGGAAAAAAATCTCAGACTAGGTTTGAGAGAGCCTGTCTTTCTTCCCAGCTGTCGGTAGGGGGAGCTCACGCTTCATGCACAGCTGGAGCCTGTCTGCTTGCTGGAGACACAGACCAGATGAAGAAGGCTGAGGTGTGTACGGGGAGGAGGAGAGAAGATGCAGATTTGGGCGTGGGAGGAAGATTAAACAAAACTAAACAAAAACACATATTTCTTTCAAATGACATCACTTTGGCCAACTGTCTTTTGAAAGATAGAAAATGTGGGTTGTCTAGAGTAAGTTCATAACTATGCAACATGCATTCCTTTCTATCATTTGTTTTCCACACATGAGAAAGCTTTTTTTTTCTGGGGAAAGTGCGTTTTTTGCTGGAGTTACATGATTTTCTGAACTGTGTGTATGAGAAACAAGTTTCCTTGTGACATTTACCAGTGATGTTCGAAGTATTGGCCTGGTAACTTTAACCTCAGGTGCTAAAGAGGGTAGGAGACGGCTAAGAAAGCAGCATGAGCATTGGCTTTGATGAAGACGGAGGCTTTGATGAAGACGGAGGCTTTGCCTGCCAGCAGTTTCAGGAGAGAGGGGTTAGACGGAGGCCTTCATCAGGCCCTGCCATGGGAAACGGAGCACAACGTGTTACAATTGATGTTACTGGAACAGTAGTCATGCACGTGCACATGTGTTCACGTGTGCATCTCTGCATCTCTGTGCACGTGAGAATTGTATGTGTGTGCGTACTGAGTGTGTGTGCTCCGCATCAGTGATTGAGATCAGCTACAAATCCATAGCAGAAATTCTGCCAATCGCTTCAGCCCTGTAAGAAAAAACAAATAAGTAAAAACATTACAAGCATGGAGATATTTTTTAAGAGAGAAAGGTTTATTATTTTTTCATCATTTTTGATACAGTAAAACCGAATAAAAGCTTTTTAAAAATGGCTTGCAGTATTATTATTTTTTAAGTAGTGATAGTTTCTGTTGCCATGTATTAAAGGATCTATGCCTAAATATTGACTGAAGTTTAGGATGAAGTTGCTCCTAATCCGGGTATTTAATTTCACTTAGATCTGTAGCTTCCTTTAAAAGCAGAGTTTGCTGACTTAATATATCTTTGGCCACACACACACACACACACACACACACACACACACACATACACACACAAAGGATGGTGGTGGAAGGGGATGGGGATGTGAGGGAATGCTCCTTGTGTTTTTACCAAGGTTGGTTTTCGCCTACTGTGTGTCGATGCTCCCTGGGGTCCTTGCTTGGTGCAGTAT
Organism: Trachypithecus francoisi; assembly: GCF_009764315.1. Taxonomy (NCBI): domain Eukaryota; kingdom Metazoa; phylum Chordata; class Mammalia; order Primates; family Cercopithecidae; genus Trachypithecus; species Trachypithecus francoisi. Next base: position 72,065,349 of record NW_022681472.1, on the reverse strand, counting down.
GGTAACCGTTGGAGAGTAGTGCCATCTTGTGGCCACTGTGGAAATTAAGTCTAGAAATGAACAGGTAGCAGACAAAACGGCCAACATTTGAAGTGTCTGGTCTGGGATTTCCAAATAGTTGGGCAGAATCAGTTGAGTTAGAATCCCCAAGTTTCTCTTATGCAGGGGTGGGGTGGGGGGATCAGATCCCTCTCACTAATACCTCAGGCTAGCTTTTCACTTATGCAGATTTGTGTAAGTTTTTTGTTTGTTTAAAGACAGGGTCTCGCTTTGTTGCCCAGGCAAAAGTGCAGTGGCGTGAACATAGCTCACTGTAGCCTCCAACTCCTGGCCTCAAGTGATCCTCCCACCTCAGCCTCCTAAGTAGCTGGGGCTACAGGTGAGTGCCACTATGCACGGCTAAGTTTATTTTTTGTAGAGACAGGGTCTTTCTATGTTGTCCAGGCTTTTGTTGAACTCCTGGCCTCAATCCCCTTACCTTGTCATTAGGCTTTAAAAAGCCACCTTCCTTCCACTTAGTGTGAGTGAGCTTAAAATCCAGTCCTGACAGAGTTTCTGATAAAACGAGGAGATTCCTGGGAAATAGGGGAAGAAGAATCAACATATTTGAACTGGGATAGAGGCATGAAAGTAGACCAGGAAAACAGAGCACCTCATTTTTGCCTGGTTAATTTTCTAGAAACGAACCTAACAAGAAATCTTTGAAATGCTACATTCTCAGATGCTGTAGGAGGAGCTGTTGCTTCATGGTCAAATTTACTTGGCCTATTTATGAATTTTCTTCTTTTTTAAAATCAGAAAACAGAATCGTCGGCTTTTTCTTTGTTAGATGCCCTGCAACTGAAAGATTTGTAAACCAATAATGTAGTTGTTCTTAATAGGTTGTATTTTCCAGATCTGTTTATCGAGTTCAAAAACATTTATCGTCACAAGGTACAGTAGCTTTTTGGGATGAGTTACTGGAAGCAAGTAATATTTAGAAATCTTTGGAGAGAACGCTTTTTTTTTGTGGAAGAGGTTAATAACATATTTTTCTGGTTCTACATTTCTAGTGAATGGTCTTGAAGTGATGTGTCTTATTTTTGAACAGTAAACAATATTTTTTAAATAATTGTAAGTAACATGAGATAAGTCAGAGCCATTATCTTCATTTAACATATGTTCATATGGAAAATGGATGCGCCTATGTCATCTTGGAGCAAGTGGCAGAGTGTCTAGGGTCACTCAGAATCAGATGAAATACATTCAGATATCAGCTTAGCTACTTACTAGCTATATAAATATGGACAAATTGTAAAATAATATGAATCATGGTTTGTAAAATTGGAGCAATATTACCAGCCACAGAGGGCTTTTTGATAATCTGGAGATAACATGGGTAAAACATTTAGCACCTCTTTATTATAAGAAGGAAACAGACAAATTTCTGGATCCAGATTCCAGACAAATATTGGTCACCATTCTGGTTCCTAACGCAACTTCAGTCCAGTCTGACCTTAGAGGAACCTCAGATATTTTTAATTCCTTGTGGAAATCATCACAGAAGACAAATGGCATTCACAGTTTGGCTAAGTTATAGAGAATACCTTTGTTTTAACTACAGAGGGTAGGAATTTGAGCCAACAAAATATCTCTACTACAAGGATATAACAATGCCTGAGAAACCAGGGCAGCAGCAGAAGTAAAATTTAATGGCAACTTTTTCCTTGGATTCCTTAAAGAGCAGATGTTTATTTTGTTAAAATTGGCTGGAGTGGCCTATAATTTTGACTTGAAAACAAATCTCTAATCACAGTCGAGTGTTTGTTTCTTCATTTTCCAAACTACCACTTTCCCCATCCCCACCTCTACTTCAATATATTCCCAGAAATTTTTTAAGAAGTTAAGTCCCAGATGAGCATGCATGTTGGAGAGATGCTTACAAGCAATCTATAAGCTGCTCCAATAATCCTAGCAGCAGCCGAGGCAGCTGCCTGTCAGCCCGATGTGGTCTCAGTGTTTCAATAACCACGCACAATAGGGCCACACACATTCAGCTAGTTTTATTTTCACTTCCCTTTGAAACTGGAATGGTATTGAACATCTGGCAAATGGAAAGGGATTAAACTGACAGTGGGCTGATGTTAATTTCAAGCTTCAGAAATGACATTGTAACCAATAAAAATTTCTTTAATCTGTTAAAGATGAGAAATGCTTGGCTGTTTCTGATAAAAAGAAAAATGTTATAATATGTGTTACGATTTATGGAATCTGGGCTGTGTGTGTGTGTGCCTGTGCACCAATGTGAGCCTGTGTATATGCTGTGGGTAAGAATGGCAGGTGTGGATTAAATACTTTTCAAAGATCTCTTGCAAGCTTTTTTATGAAGTCAGGAAGCAGAATATTAATATTTTCTCTGTGTCATGGATGGGGAAACTGAAGCTCAGAGAGTTTAAGGACTCGTTTCTGTTCTTACAGATATTAGAAACAAGATGTGAAGAAATTAAGAGATGTCCAAGTTCAAAGGAGCCAGCTGTTAGTTCAGGCAAAATCTTGTCTAGAGTTCATCATCGTTGTATGCTCTGGGTTCTGAATTAAACCTGAAATGCAGTTAGGTATTTCTATTCACTCACAGGGTCTTAGTGACCTCCCATCGGTCTTGATCTCTGTTAACATTTGGCATTGTTAGGTAATGTTTGCTTCCCTTTAAAACTCTCCCACTAGAGAACCTTTGTACTAACACTTGTACTTCTTCTTCCTCTCTGTTTCTTTTCTTTATTTTTTCAGTACTTTATTTCCTTCTATTTCCTAAATGTGTGTATTTTCTAAAAATTTGAACCCAGTCAATTTCCCCTTTCTCTCTTGAGGAGAAATTTCATGGTCATTCTGGAGGCTAAGTGAAAAATGGGTCTTGTGATCATATAGCTAGGAAAATACTCTCTATGACCTCTTTGTTGTGAAAACGTTATCATACCCAGCAGCAAATCAAAGGCTGATGCAAATCAGTTTTTCTTTGTAAGACTAGCATTTTCAAAATTTATTAACCTATAAAACTGTTAGTTAAGGCAATACCATCTGTTATCACAAAGAACCCCAAATGTCAGTCACTTAACACAATAAAATTTCTTTCTCATGCAGCAACCTGATGAGGTCCCCCCTAGTCTGGGAGATCTTCTGATCTACTCTCCTCCATGTGGTGACTCACAGACCCAGGCACTTTCGGTCTTATTGCTCTGCCCTCCTGTAGGTCCTTGGTCTCTCCCTTTAGTGGGCAGATGATGAAAAAAAAAAAAAAAAGAGTGGAGGACAATGAGGAGTCTTTTAGAAAGCATATGGAAAGCACTTATCATGCCTGCCCACATTCCATGGGTTATTTGGCCACACCTAACTGTAAGGAAGATTTGGAAATGTAGTCTAACTTAGGAGGAAACGAAAATTGGCTTGGATGAACATAGCAATTACTGACTTTTATTGGCACATTCTTTCTCCAAGAAACAGAACAGACTTTCTATCAAGGTAAACATTTTAAGTCCCATCCATTCAATGCACTCCATGACCAGGATCTATAGGTGATGTACAGTCATTCTACTATGCACAGATGTGGTTCCTTTTGGCCCAGCAACCTGTAAAACTAGAGATAAGTTACCCTATACACTTCTGCTCCAAAACACTCAAATATAAAATAATGAAGATTATATAGGATAACTACAGTGTAAACTTTCCTGGCGCTCCTGGCTCCACCCTTTACAAATTTCTTCTTTATTCATACTTGAAGCTGGTGTTCCTGCCCATGCTAGTTTGGATCTACCATGGCAGTTTTAAAGCCTAGCAAATAATCACAAGATTATTAGACTTGGCTTGGGATTCTTCTGCAATAAAAGATTTCCAAAACTTGGCAGTTTCTAATCTAAATGTTTCCGTTTACTTTTATTTATCAATAATCACAGTCAAATCTTTTTTTTTTTTCTAGATACAATTCTTAGTCCTGCCTTATTTCTTCTTTACTCCAATGCCTTTTTCTCTTTCCCATGCTTTCTTATTTTCTCTCATCTTAGTGGAAACTGCTTGTTAGCTACCCAAAACATGCGATTTGCTGAGGGAGTAACTCTTTTAACTGGTCTTTGTCTCAGAGGGAGTTATTAGCTGAGAATCATATTGAGCTTCTTATGCTTAAGACCTTTTTCAGTTTGGAATCTTACTATCGGGAATCCAGAAACAGCCTTTCCAACTCTGTAAAACACTTGATCTCTTTATTTTCACTATTCCCCTATAAATCTACTTTAAAATACCTGATTATTTTTAATTAATAATTAATTTGTTTGCTTTGTATACCATGAAATTCATCCTTTTAAAGTGTACATTTCAGTGGTTTTTAGTATATTCACAGAGTTTTACAATGTAAAACCATATGACCATCTAATTCTGCAATATTTTACTTACCTCCAAATGAAACCTGATGCCCATTGGCTGGTAATCCTCAATCCTTCCCTTCCTACCACTCCCTAGAAATTACTAATCTACTTTCTGTCTTTAGGGATTTGCCTATTTTGAACATTTCCTGTAAGTGGAATCATATAATATCTGGCCTTCTGTGTCTGGCTTCTTTCACTTAGCATAACATTTTCAAGGTTCATCTTTGTTGGAGCATTTATCAATACACAAGTTGTGCACTTCTTTTGTTACATTTATTCTTAAGCATTTTATCCTTTTTACAGACATTAGAAATAGAATTGTTTTTTCTTTATTCATTCTAGCAATCTCTACTTTTGGATTAGAGTATTTAATCAATTTACACTTAATGTATTACTGAAGTGATACGATTTATGTCTGTCATTTTGCTATTTGTATTTTATATGTCTTATTTTTTCCCTCTATTCTTCCATTACAAACTTATGTTAGATAGTTTTCTTTTAATTTCATTGTTGTGTACTATTTAACTTAATTCCATTGTTGCACCATTTAATGCCAATGTTATTTCTTTTATTATGTATTTTGGGTTATTTTCTTAGTGATTTTCTTGAGGATTACAATTAATAATTTAGTTTATAATAATCTAATTTGGATTAATACCATCATGATTTCAACAGTATGCAAAATATTTCCTCCATTATAGCTCTTTCCCCCTGCCTTTGTGTTGTTAGTCACAAAAACTATATGTTTATGTATTGTGTAATTACTGCTTTTATGTAATTCTCTTTTAATTGAAACAAAAGAAAGAGTTAAAAACACACAAAAAATACTATACTGTTTTTACATTTACCTATATAATTACTTTTTCCTCCGGCTTGCAGATGGCAGATTGTGGGACTTCTCAGTCTCCATAATCATGTGAATCAATTCCTATAATAAATATTCTCATAAATACATATATTATATTTTCTGCCTCTCTAGAGAATCCTAATACATTAAGTAATATTCTATTACACAGATATGTTACAGTTTGATTATGCATTCAAGTGAATGGGATTCTCCCAGTTTTTTTCTATTACAAATGAATCTGCTGTGAACATTTTGTTTTGTTAACATTGATTGAAATTGTCATTTTTTCTTTCTTAGTTTGTTAATATGGTGAAATACGTTGAATTGTTTTTCAGCTGTTGAACCAAACTTACATTAGAATATCTTTTTACTTCCTTTCAACCTATTTGTGTCACTTTCTTTAGAGTATGACTTAGAGGTAGCACATTGTTGGGTCTTGACTTTTTATGTATATATACTTTCAATATGACCATCTCTGCCCTATAATTGGCAGATTTAAATGATTTACATTTAATGTGATTATTGATTAAATTTATAACATTTTGCTATTAGTTTTATATTTTTCTAATCTGTTTTTTGGTCCCTTTGTCCTCTTTTTGCTTTCTGTTAGACTAATTGAGTATATTTCATGGTCTTACCTTCTCTCCTTTCTTGGCTTACCAGGTGAACAGTTTTGTTCTTATAATGGTTGCTTTAGGGTTTATTCAATAAACTTTTCTGTGTTCCTGTAATATTATATAACTTTCTATATAGTAAAAGAAACTTAAGACAGTTTGTTTCAATTTTCCCCTTTTAAATAGACTTTTGTGCAGTATTTGATATGCATTTTACTTTTACATTTTCTCTAGCCCATGATTTTTTATTTTTTCTACTTTTATTTTAGGTCCAGGGGGTAAATTGTGTGTCACTGAGACTTCATGTGCAAATGATCCCATCACCAAGGTAGTGATCATAGTACCCAGTATGAAGCTTTCCAACCCATGTCCCTTTCTCACCCTCCCCTCTCAAGTAGTCTCCAGTTCTATTGTTCTTATCTTTGCTTCCCTGCGTATTCAATATGTAACGCCCTGGCTGGGTGCCGTGGATCACGCCTGTAATCCCAGCACTGTGGGAGGCTGAGGCAGGTGGATCACGTGAAGTCAGGAGTTCAGTATCAGCCAGGGGAACATGGAGAAGCTCCAGCTCTACTAAAAATACAAAAATTAGCTGGGTGTGGTGGCACGTGCCTGTAATCCCAGCAACTCAGAAGATTGAGGCAGGAGAATCACTTGAATCTGGGAGGCAGAGGTTGCAGTGAGTCAAGATCATGCCACTGCACTATAGCCTGGGTGACAGAGCAAGTCTCTGTCTCAAATATATATATATATACACACACACACACACATATGTGTATATATACACACACACGCTTATGGTATATATACACATATGTATATGTATATTTGAGACTGTCTCAAATTATATATATTATGTGTATATATGTGTATACATATGTATATATGTATATATAGTGCCCAGTTATAAGTGAGAACATGCAGTATTTGGTTTTCTGGTCCCACATTAGTGCACTTAGGATAATGGCCTCCAGCTAAATCTATGTTGTTGTAAAGGACATAAGCTCATTTTAATGGCTGCCTAGTATTTTGTGGTGTATATGTTCCCTATTTTCTTTATCCAGATCATTATTGGGCATCTTGGTTGATTCCATGTCTTTGCTATTATGAATAGTGCTGTTTTCAACATATAAATGCAAGTGTCTTTTTAGTAGAATGATTTGTTTCTCTTTATAACCCACAACTTATTATTTTTATTTAAGTAGTAAATTATCATAAAATTAAAAAGAATGTTTTATCTTTACCTGTGTTTTTAATATATGCTAGTTTTCTTCATCTTTGTGTAAATCCAGATTTTCTTCTGATATCACTCTTCTTCCCTTTAAGGGACTTCCTTTAACATTTCATATACTTGAGGTTTATTGATAATGAACCCTTTCTGCTTTCATATGTCTCACAAAGTCTTTATTTCACCATTAGTTTTAAAAGGTATTTTCACTGGTGATATGGTTTGGCTGTATCCCCGCCCCCAAGTCTCATCTTGAATTGTAACTCCCACAATTCCCACTGTCATGGGAGGAACCCATCTGATGGTTTTAAAAATGGAAGTTTCCCTGCACAAGCTCTCTTTGTCTGCCGCCATCCATGTAAGACATGACTTGCTCCTCCTTGCCTTCCACCACGATTGTGAGGGCTTCCCAGCCACATGGAATTGTAAGTCCATTAAACCTCTTTCTTTTTTATACTGCCCAGTCTTGGGTATGTCTTTATTAGCAGCATGGAAATGGACTAACACAACCGGAAATAGAGCTCTAAGTCAAAACTTTGGAGGTCTTTAAAAATATTGCCCCACTGCTGTCAGGTTTACATTTCTTTCCAACGAGAAGTCTATAGTCATTTTTTTCTGTTTTTTGTTTGTGTGTTTTGTTTTTCTGCTTCAAATGTCTGTATTCTGTCTGTTTTTAAGGCTCTCATTGATGATTGGTTTTAATAATTTTCTTAGGATGTAACTTGGAATAGTTTTATTGTGCTCAGAGTGTATACTGGGTTTCCTGTATCTCTGGGTTTGTAGTTTTCATCCAATTTAGAAGAAAAATTGGCATTTCTTCCAATACTTTTTGTGGTAATCATTCCCATGTCAGAGATTTCAATTACATACATATTAGGCATCTTAAAGCTGTCCACAGTTCACATTGCTTTACTATATTTTTTAAGTCATTTTTGTCTATTTAATTTCGAGCAGTTTATTTTTTCTTTTATTTTAGGTTTGAGGGTACAAGTGAAGGTTTGTTACAGAGGTAAACACATGTCATGGATGTTTTTTGCACATGCTATTTCATCACCCATGTAGTAAGCCCAGTACATACTAGTAGCCCATTACCCATGTAGTAAGCCCAGTTATCTTCCTGCTCTTCTCCCTCCTACTACCGTCCCCACTCAAGTAGACCCCAGTGTCTGTTGTTTCCTTCTTTGTGTCCATGTGTTCTTATCATTTAGGTCCCACTTATAAGTGAAAACATGCGGTATTTGGTTTTCCATTCTTCAGTTAGTTTGCTATGGATAACAGCCTCCAGCTCCACCCATGTTCCCACAAAAGACATGATCTCATTCTTTTTTATGGCTGCATAGTATCCCATGGTGTATATCAACCACATTTTCTTTATCCAATCTGTCATTGATGGGCTTTTAGGTTGATTCCATGTCTTTACTATTGTGAGTAGTGCTGCAGTGAACATTCACATGCAGTTTTAATTGTGTATTTATTAATATTTTTCCTCCATTGTTTATCTGCTATTCATCTCATTCTTCATTTCAGACATTTTATTTTTCATCTCTAGAAGTTTATACTGGGGCTTTTTATACCTCCCATGTCTCTGTTTAATATCCTCATATTTATTCTACCTTTCTGATTATCTGCAATATAGTTATAAGAGATATTTCAATGTTGTCTGCTATTTTTAGCATGTTTCAAGAATCTGTTTTACTGATTGATTTTTCTTCTCATGATGGATCATATTTTCCTGCTTCTTTGCCTGCTTGATAATTTTTATTGGCTGCCTGACATTGTACAAGTTACCTTGTTTGCTAGTTTTGTGTACCTTTAAATATTCTAGATCTTTGTTCTGGGGCACAATTAAGTTACTTGGAAATTGATTGATCCTTTCAAGGCTTGATTTTAAGGTGTATCAGAGGACTTTAGTCAAAGGCTAATTCTGCCCCAGTGCTCAGGCAATACTTAGAGTACTCTAGCTGATGCTCCCTTGTATTACAATGTTCATTCAACTTTAGCAGGTAGGAGCATTAACTCTTCCAGGCTCTGTGGGAATCCCAGAGATTGTTCCTTTGAATCCTTGCTGTTGATTCCTTTTCTAGTCCTAGTTAGTTTCCTCACATATATGCACTGAGTAATATTCAATCAAAGTCTCCAAAGGCACTTTCTGCAAATCCCCACAGCACTCTAACTGTGCAGGCCTCTCTTATCTGTGAAGCAATTTCATGCCTGGTTGTTGTCTCTATAAGTCAAAGCCACCTTGGAATGTACAAGTTCTCAACTTTCTCTGGTCACCTCAGGGAGACTGCCAGGCACTATTTGGATTTCCCTTTCCTGCAAAACAATGTAAAAACTCTCTCCAGCTAGTAAATTGGAAATATATAAGCCTCCTCTCATCCGTTTCTATTGTCTCATTCTCTTGCATAGCCTCTTTCCAAATGTCTGAAAACCATTATTTCATATATTTTGCTTGTTTGCTTAGTTTTTTTAAGGTAACAAGGTAAATCCTTTTCCTCATACTTGATCATGGCCTAAAATAAAAGTTATGAAGTACTTTATGGACACTAATATTCTAAGGACCATAATATATTGAAAATATCTCTCTAAGACTGTCCCATAGGGAGGTAGTGCATCTGAGAATCCTGTCTTGTACCTAACACACACTTGCAAATTGAGGTAAATATTTGGGAGCCAGCTTATTCATTCGAATGTCTACTCTCTCTGAGAGGTTCTATTCCATTTGAACTCTCAATACATGCTGTAGTGGCTCATGCTTTTGTTCACATTTTGCAGCATGAAATCACCCTTGCTCAGCTTGAATCGGGCTGATTGCCAGCCCATTGCTTGGACCACTGCCTGGCTTGATTTGGCTGTAAATATAACTAATATAATGATTTCACACATGGTTATTTTGGCCATCGTAATATAAGCAGTTACAATCTGCTGCTGGCTAAGTATTTCGATTGCCACTATTCACCATAAAATGTCAGTGCGGTTGTGATTTATAGCGATGACCTTAGTAGGCATAATTGAATTTTTCTGGCATTGTGGAGCTGGAGCACATCTGCAAATCACAGCTGGCAATGTCTCTGGTTAATCTGGGCATAAATACAGCTGGGCCAGTGAATAAGCATTCAAAAAGAAAAAAAAATCCAAAACAAACAAAACATAACTAGAACCACGAACTGATATAGAAATTCCAGTTTATTAACTAATTTATTTACTCAACATCTTGAGTTAAGTAGTAGAATATGTGAGAAATCCAACATAACACATATGCAAAATAGCATTTAGCCTATTATCTGTTGCATTCCATAAAAACAGATACATAAAATTCCAAAGGAAAATAGCTTTGAAATGTTAACTGATGTAAGTTTGCTGTTGTTTTTCTTGGAATTACCTGTTGCTCCTTGACTCTTTAGCCAATTCAGTTTCTAGTTAGGACTTTGCTAATTTAGTATTTTAAGGTAGTGATGATCCAGACAAAAGAGAGAAAAAAGGAAGTTTTTCCCAGGTTTTGAGTTTTAAAGTCTAGGTCTTCCCGATGATAGGAAGGAAAATAGCAATGCTCCTCAGAACTGATACTAGAAAAAGTCTCTCAGAGTTAAAGAAATGGGGAAAGTCAGAGAGGAAAACATTTTCAGTAGCTATTTGGGCTTCTGCACAAGGGAAGATTGCATGTTGCTCAACCCAGAAGATAGAAAAAGGAATGACAGGGCCCAGAAAGCCTGGAGGATCTGTGCAAAAGGAATCCATGCCTGCTTTCTTGTGAGAACCTGGAGAAGCAGTAAGAGCTTATCCACCAGTTCCTTCCAGCTAGATAGGTCCAAGACCAGTGCATTTTTATTGCACATTTTGAAGTCCTTCACCCAACAAGATGCAGATTCTTCAGAACAATTCTTACATGTCTGAGAGAAGCTCCAAACTTCCTCCAGTTGAGTCTAATCATGGGCTTCTAAAAGAAGATTAGCCAAGAATGAATCAGACTTTAGATCCTCACTTACATAGACCAAGAGAGAGAACTGCAGAGATCAACAACAGGAACAACAGTGCCCTGGTTCTCCCTCCCAACACCTTCCACCTCCTCATCATGCAAAGTCTCCTAAAATTAAACCCAGTCCTTAAGGGAGGAGAAACCTTGAATTGACTGAGAGATTTTTCTGCTAACCGGGAGAATAGGGGATTTGTAATAAAACTGTTAAAAAATAAAAAGGTCTTGTCATAACAAGTTAAATTACTTTTCTTACACATCTAAGTTTGGAGTTTAAGATTTAAACCAACTATACAGTAAAAGTTTCTGGGATATTTTAGCTTGCCATTTTCTGGGCCTTATCTCTAATATCAGCATTGCAAAAGATATTCATTCAATAAGTCCTGAGCAGATATGCAGTTAGAACCCAGAGAAAGAATGTGAGATAACATCATCTGTGAGATACTGCAGCTGACATTAATCCACGTCAAAACTCAGTGGCTAAAAACAACCATTATTTATTATCACTCACGTATCTTCGTGTTGGGTGGGGTTTGGAAGCTCCGGGGTTGGCAGCTTTGCTTCATGTGTCTTTTATCCTCCTTCTTGGACCAGCAAGACAGCCTAGGTATATTTTTCTTATGGTGATGGGGCAGGTGCAAAGGGCAAGTAGAAACATAATGCCTCTTCAGTCCTGGTCTAAAAACGAGACCATTGTCACTTCCACCCACATTTATTGGTCTAAGCAAGTCATGTAGTCAGCCCAAAGCAAGGAGTGGGAAAGTGCACTCTGCTCAAGATGTGGTCACGGCAATGGTGTAGTTTCAGACAGGGGTGAATAGTTTGCCAGTGATTTAACTGATCACAGGTGAGAGTAAAGAATTTTTTTAAGTGCCGCCTATTGGTGGCCACTTTGCTAAGTGCTTCACATGCTACACAGCTAGGTCTGTAAAATGGTATTATATAGTTTTCATTATTTTATCATTTGTTCCCTTAGCATATGAGGAAACAGAGGCTCAGAGAGGCCAAGCAACTTGCCCGCTATGCATAGAGACTGAGCTGAGATTCTAACCTCTATCTGTTAGACTCCAAAGCCTGTGATTTGGAGGAACCAGGCTGTCGACCGGGTGTCAGGTTTCCTGATGCTTAATCAAGCCCCCTTTTCCTGAATGACTTTGTTTCTAGATGATTAGATAGTTCCAAGGGGTCTCTTCTTTTTCTACTTTCAAGCACAGTCCTTCTTCCTTTCCTGTTGGACTTGCTAATTAATTCAATGACTTTTCCTGGATTCCTATTAGTAGGTAACACCATGATTGATACCATCTGGAAAACATTTAGCCAAGTCTTCAGTGGAACGTTTCACAGAACAGGAGACGTAAAAGGAGACCCACAAGAGGTGCTGTGTTTGCATAAATGATAAATTACAAGCCCTTGGATTATCTGCCAGGAGCTCTCCCTCCAGGTTTGGGGGCAGCACCTTTCCTGCTGTGGTGCCAGCTGTATTATTTACCACATGTTTAGTAAAGCATGTGCCCTCTGAATGAAGTGAGGGGGTGGAAGCACTAAGCTTGCATAAACTAGCTTTCAATAGAATATGTTTTCCTCCAGTTGTCTCAAGTGCCTTCTCCCTGGGTAGTCATGCTTCATACTTTTAGAAGCTCAGATCCCAACAGCTGGAGATAAAACTCCCAGTGTAATGGAAGAAAACATGTTGATAGTTTTAATTGGTCCCTAAAGTGAAACCCAAAGAATGATTTATTGGTTGATGGATTTGAGGCTTCCAACTAGCAGAGCTGGGAAGCATATGGGAAAGATAAACACACTAGAAATTTGTGGCTATTTGTTAGAAAGTTAATCTTAGTTCATTCAGTATATGATCATCGAAAAATCTCTTTAAATTTTATTTATTGTTATTGAAGTTAATGATGCATCTACTTACCTGCAGGCATGAACACCTGCATCTTGGACCATGCTGTGGTTTTCTACCAGTCTTGAATCCTCCAAGCATCCTAAACCTATAGACCCAAATAGGCAAAATGTCTATTCCCAAACATACAGCTTCATTATTCAAGTGGGGAATATCTGGTGAGGCCGAGGAGCTCTGTAAGTACTGAGAGGCTGGCCATCAAAGACACATGAGAACTTCCAATACTGTATACCCACATTCATCAACAATTGTTGCCATAACAGCACATAAAAATCAACTCCCGAATCTTCCTGGGTTATAACAGCAAATGTTTATGGTTTACTCATGAGTATGTACATCAATTTCCTGCTCACAGGACTGCGGGCCAGCTGGGCCCAACTCTGTCTGCTTCAGGTTAAAGGTCAGGTTCCTGTCAGCAGCTTGTACCTTTCCTGCCAGAACCCAAGATCAAGATGCAGAATCATGGTCATGTTCATCCCATGGCAAAATGCAGAAACACAACAGGGCTAGGGCTAGAGAAAACTAGCTGTGATTTTTTTTTTTCCTTTTTTTTTTTTTTTTTTTTTTTTGAGGCAGTGTCTCACTCTATCACCCAGGCTGGAGTACAGTGGTGCGATCTCGGCTCACTGCAAACTCTGCCTCCCAGGTTCATGCCATTCTCCTGCCTCAGCCTCCTCAGTAGCTGGGACTACAGGCATCCGCCACCATGCCCGGCTAATGTTTTTGTATTTTTTTTTTTTAGTAGAGATGGGGTTTCACTGTGTTAGCCAGGATGGTCTGGATCTCCTGACCTCATGATCCACCCACCTCGGCCTCCCAAAGTGCTGGGATTACAGGTGTCAGCCACCACGCCTGGCCTAGCTGTGATTTTTAAAGCCTCATCTAGGAATTGGCACATTACCACTTTTGTTCATATTCCTTTGGTCAAAACAAATCACATGTTCTCAAGTCATTGGACCAGGAAAATATACTCTACCTCATGGGAGAGAGAGAGAGAGCAAATATTTGCTAAAAAACAATCTAATAAAACACACCTTTATTTTTATTTTTATAGACTATGACCTTTATTTTTCTCTTCTATACAATTTAGGGCAACTGAGAGTGAAAATAGGAATATGCACATGAAGTAACTCATGGAGAGATAAATAGAATAAGGAAGTATAAGCTGTTTTTGTAAACTGTAAAATGTCATGTAATATTACAAATAGGAAACCATTTAGTAAGCACCCATTATGAACTGTGGAAGGAGAAATGTTGAGAATAAATTATTCATACAAGTCTTTCTGACTACAAAGCCTGCTAGTCTACACTGTATAATGAATTAAAAATATAGGTTTTAATAATAAAATCCTAGTGATAAGGGCCTTATAATTATCTCTTTAGATAGAAGTTAGGTATTGTGCAAGACATTTTTTGGCAGTGTTCAGGGTAGGTTGAAGGATTGGCTGAAGGACAGATAAGGGGAGAAATAAAGATGAAAAAAATTGAGTTCTACTCTCTAGAAGTATAAGCCTAGTAGTAGAAATAAAATGTGTTCATGAGGAACTATAACCCTTCCCTTCCTCTCTTCTTTCCTTCCTTTCATTTTTCTTTCTTCTCTATACTGTGATGGGGCACAGTATAATGGTTAAGAACACATACTCTGGAGCAAGACTTCAAGGATTTAAACTCTTGCTCTATCAGTTTTTAGGTGTATATTTCTAGTAAGTCATTTAACCTCCGTGTGCCTCAGTTTGTTCATTTGTAAAATGGAATAACATAATTTCAACAAAAATTGTTGCCCCTCCACATCCCTTTAGCATTTGCCTGTATGTCCTGAAGGCTGCTAACAATAAAACTCTTATGAATCTCTACTGAAGAGCTTTTATTTTCTTTCTTTTTTTCCTCTGGTCATAGAAGTACGGTCAGCCCACCCAGAGGATTCAGGAGGAGCACTCAACCAATAGTAGGCACAGAGATAGTAGATAAATATCTCATCTTCCTCACCCCTAGTTTGATATAACGCTAAGGTTTATTCTGCCTCTATTTTATTGTTTCTCAATGAGATTAAGCTCCAGTTACATATTATGATAACTCACTTGACAACCTGTATTTTATTATCTTTTTTTCTCCCCTATCTCACCCACCGCCTATCATGTTTCCTGGGATAGCTACTCAAATAAAGTATTGGCACATAAATTCTTATGTCAGGACTGCTTCTGGAGAATCTAAACTAAAACAATAGTTGTATCTATTTTTGTATGATTGTTATGAAGATTACACATGTTAACATATGCCTGATGCTCTTAGACCACTGTCTGACATTTAATTTGGTGTTATCTGTTATTACAACACTAGAATGAAAGTTCTAAGAGGGCAGAGCTTATTTTTTCTTTACATACTTTAAACTCAAATTTTTTATTCTGTTTTTGGTAAAACAGGCTCTTTATGATTTACGAAAATTTTTATGAATTGCAAAAATGCTTTTTTCTTTTCATGTTTTTCCCTGTATTATCATGTTTCTTCCTGTGTTCCCCCATTCAAGATTGGCTGCCACAATGAGATAGAAAGCACAAGGACTTTTTAAAAAACTTGCATCTGTAGTGGAAACCTTAGCAGCAAACAGTAACTGCTCTAGGTCTGTCCACATGGATGCAGTTTTATTCACTTTTGAAATTTTAGCTTCCATAGCAGTGCCTAATCCATAGGAAGTACTCATAAATATTTGATATTTGATAATAAATTTAATTAAATATTTGATAATAAATTTAATTAAATACTTGAGGGTCTTCTCAAAAGTATAGGTGAAGCCTAGTATAGGCTTTGGTGATATGAAAAAATATTGGAATATATACATGTCTTGGAGTAGCTTAAAATCTAGTCCTGAATAGTTATATAAGCAGAAAAGTTACAAAAAAGATAAAAAGGTCTATAACAGAGGTGATAGAACAGGTAAGTAACAGGTAAGTAAGAGGAGATATGATGAGAATGCAGAGGAAAAGATTAAATTTAGGTAGATACGTAGGCAGGAAAAGAAAAGCTTCCTGAGGGAACATTTGCACTGGGCCTTGAATGATGGATAGAATTTTACATAAAAAGATAAAAGCTCATTTGCAGGTTTGGAGTTTTCTCTGTGCCATACATGTTATGTGACTTGCCTCAGAAATTTCTATTTAATGGGATCTAGTTGCAGCCTTTCTTGAGTACTTGTCAGTAGTTAATTTTTCAACCCAAATGATCAGTAACTTTAGGGACCAGCAACTCTGTGGCATTAATGACAAAAAGAAATAGCAGGATAAAAGGATCCTATGAGCCTTGAAAGCAAAAATTGTCACTTTATTCCCAAAGGAGAAAACTGTATAGTAAAAATGAATCTAAGAACAATTGGAACAAAATTAAAGAAGGACAAAAAAAAAGAGCAATTAGGGTCATTGCACTGGTAAATGCAAAATAACTGTAAAGAACCATTAAAGAAACCCCAGAACATTCAAACAGTGCTTCAGTAGCCCATGCCTCAAGGATCCCAGAAACATTCTATCAGTACCACAGAGACCTATCCTTAAAATAACTACTTGAAACAGAATTTATGTTGACCAAGGAAACTCTGTTGATCCCAGTTACAGTGAAGGTTCAAATACTTGTGAGAAAGGGAAAGTTCCAGGGGATATAGACAAAAGAAGGAGAAGGAAAAAGAAGAAGAGGAAGAGGAGGATGAGGAGGAAGAAAAATAAGAAAGAAGAAGAGGAAAGAGAAGGGAAAGGAGGAAAAGAAGAATAAGGAAGGAGAAGAAGGAGGAGGAGGAGAACGAGAAGAAGAAGAAGAAACGGAGGAGGAGAAGAAACCAACTGTAAAAGCAAAATACAAGTGAGGATAACAGTTTGGAGGGCAAAGTCCATAGATATCTAATGAAGAAAATAATAGAAACAGGGACCCCTGCAGAATCAGGCTTAGCCCAGAGAGGCAAAGAAGGAGATAAACAAAAATGTCATAGTTTCGATACTTCCTAGTAGCCAGAGAGGAAGGATACCTTTAGATGCGAATCTGGGATTGCTTCCTTGGCCTACCTTCAGCCTCGACAAAATATCTGTCTTGTGATAGTCTTATTTAAGCAAAGAATTAAAACATATGAAAAGCTATTATAAGATTAAAACATCCAACTCAATTATTATGGACAATAAAAACATGGAAAAACTCACATTTTTGTTTACAAAGAAGATGGAAATTGAAGCCACATATTTCACTTTCAGTAAAAAGAAGTAAAGAAAATGACCAAGGCAGTGAAAGAATAGCAGAAACAAACTCTTTTAGAAATTGAGATAGTTGGACACTAGAAAGAGATGAAAAGCGAGCTGAAGGAAATAAAGCATGGACTAGAAAAACTCAGGATAAAAAGAATGAATTAGAAAGAATTCAAAGTCAAGTAGACATTATAGAAAGTTTAATGTGGGAAATACATGTTATAGGGGAAACTGAAAATAAAGAAATGAAAATAAGGGGACAAATCATTCAAGGAAATCTGAAATACAGAATAGAAGCAACATATGTGTAACTAGAGTTTCCAAATGCGCAAAACATCAATGGGGCAGAGCCAGTGTTTACAACTACAGATTAAAAAACTTTCCAGACTCAAAATAAATCTGAAATCTATGGTGGAAAGAGCACTGTATTGGAGAGACAGACTTTATAGCTTTTAGTCCAAGTAAATTAACTGTCTAAAGTTAATTTAGTGTATTGGAACAAAACACCAAATTCCTCAGAAGCTCATACCAGAATCCAAAATTGCTTCAAGATATTCCCTAAAAGGTACAATTTTCAACTGAAATTATCAGACAAACAAATTAGGAAGTATAAACCATACTTAAGAAAAAGTAACTCTTCAGAAACAGACTTTGAGAGAGCCCTGGTTGGCTTTTATAAAGATTAAAAGTAACGGTTTAAAATGTCTTCAAATAATTAAAAGAAAGCATAATCAAATTATTTTTAAAAGTATATAGCTTTGATGATTGAACAAGTAGAAAATTTCAACAGATAATAGAAATCCCCCGCAGAATGAAATGATAATTCTAGATCTGAAAAATAAATGAAATAAAAAATTTCCTAGGTGGGCGAAAGAGTGGTTGGAAGACAGCAGAAAAAAATACAGTGAATCTGAAGATAGATTGATAGAAATTATCCAATCTGAAGAACTGAGAGAAAAAAAGTAGCACTAAAAAGTAAATCTGTAGCTTTAAATATTAAATCATATCAAATCCGTAGCTTTGGTATCCATAGCTTTAAATATCAAAGTCAGTAAAAAATTAGTTAAGTCTCCAACAAAGAAAAGCAGAAAATACAATTTTAAACAAGCAGAAAGAAGGAAACTTTTAAAAATGAAAGCACAAGTTTATAACAAAACAAAAATACCATAGATTTAATAATAAAAACACAAAGCTGATTTTTTGGAAAATCAAGAAAATAGACAATCGACTTGCATTTGCTAATCTAATTAGAGAAGGGGTTAGAGAGAGGGAGACAGACAGACAGGCACACACACACACACACACACACACGCATCCATTAGTATAACACTCCTTACCTCTATGTCTTATAAAGAGGAGTGACTTGTCTGATGCTTGAATTTGTAGAAAGAACTCGTCGAATGCCACTGGAGATGGCTAAGCTATAATCATTACTCTGAAATTTAATAACCAAAGGAAGAAAATGAAACAGTTATCTTACCTTTCTGGTTTGATCTGTGTTTCAGAAGTCATCACATAGTTTTCATGGAAACTGTGAAAGGAAAGTTCTACTATACAGAGTAGTTCCCACTAAAAAATACAAAGATACAGACTTGAAAGTCATCATTTTACAAGCCCAATGAAATAACAGAATCAGACAGTAGTAATCAATGATTTCATAAGTGGCTTACAAAATTGTGCTATGCCCCTATGCAGCAGCATAAACATCACCCAGGAATTTGTTAGACGTGAAACTATTTGGTTCCCAACCCAAACCAATTAAATCAGAAATTTTGGGGTTGGGGCCTGGCAGTCTCTGGTAAAACAAACTCTCCAGGTGATTTTAATGAAAATCAAAAGCTAAGAACTGCTTTATGTCACACTGGCTCACATTATTTCATTCTGCAGAAAAATCAAGGATGATTAAGGCTGATTCAAGGACATCAAAGTTTTCTAGGACATCCTTGTTTTTATTGCTTTCTGATTTTGGCCAAGGTGGAGGTTTGGAGGTGATAGAAACATTTTTGTATTTCGGAAGCTCAATAATGTTGTCATGTTTCCTCTTCCCTTGGTTCTGACATTTTAGTTAAGACTGTGTCTCAAAAACAATCATGGAAAAGTCAGAAAGATCTTGTCTATCCAACTTTACTACCTGGACTATTAAATAGTAATTTTGGTTTCTGAAGCCTCCCTAAGGAACTGGGACAAATTGAGTTAATCAAAATTTCTAGACTCCTTTGATTTTCCTACAGTCATACAGACCTGGCTCCTGTCATTTTGAATTTCTGAGCCTTTATTTTTGTAGAGAAAATTGGATAATACTCTCATGTGCTTTAAAGCAGTTTGCAATCCTCTTAGAAAAATGACTTATATGTGATAGAAATGTTGCACCAACAATCCTTGCATTGCTTTGAGCTTTTCATGTGACCATTATAGTGTGTACGGGTATTCTTGATTTGTATACTCTCCTGGAGGGCTGTGTCTGAATTCTGTGGAATTCCCTTTGTAGCAAGCTAATTGCTGCATGTCATTAGGTATTAAATTAATGTATTTCGGTGATCAAGCTGCTCTGAAGAAAATATTTCTCTTTAGAAATATTTGTGTCAGTATTCCATCCTGAGTCCTTTTTTACCCAAAGTCCTTGAGATAGCCAAGTCCTTAAAATGCTTTCAACCAGAGTCTTTTAGCTCCTAGAAGGTAAATTGGGATCAGGGTATCATAATACCACTTCTCACCTCTCTGCACATGTGTGACAGGGATTCTTGTGCACTACCTCAATATTTCCCCCAAGTAATTCTGAGAGTCCCTAAGTGGTGTGTCACCTATGAGTGACAAACCTTGTCCTCTTGGATGCCACATGGGCTCTGCTATTTATTCGCCTTCTAGGAATACTCCAACCCCCGTGTTGAACGTCCTGGTAAAGTCAATCCCAAAGCAGCAGCTCAGTAGAGATGGTACCTGTTTAGGATAATGATGCCGAAAAGCTGCTGCTAAACATCGTCCTGTGCGCTCATGCTGCCAAAGGAGCAGTGTTGAAGAGGTTGATAAGGATGGCATTTCCTATCACTGCCCAGTGCCTCATACTTGCACCACATTATGACCACTTTATTGACAGCTTTTTGTAGTTTTTAACCGACCTCCTGTAGCCCACTTGTCCACAGAAGCAGGCATGTGACTAAGCTGGCAAATTATCAGAGTATGACATTTGATACCCATGATTACCTCCCTTCCATTCTGGCCCCTTGCTGTAGAGCCTAATCCATGTGTTTAGCTCTCACGCTGTGGGATGAAATTCTCAGACCCACTTCACCGGGTCTTCAGACATGCCCAGATGTGCCTGCATGTTAGAATAAATATGGCTTGAAGGCAATTATTTCTATCTCTGCTTTAGACAAAGTTGGAGGGTAATGTGGCGAGCATAAATTATGAAATAATATCAGATTTGACTCCTTAGGAGTCATCTGAGCTAAAAAGTGCACTTTAAATGCAAGGGAAGGGAGTAACACAAAGTCCCATAATCTCTAGAAACATGTCTTCATTTACTTCATTCAACAAGTATTCATTAAATACTTACAATGTTCTAGACCAGGGATTGCAAATAGGTTCCATCTTGTGTACCAGCTCTGATCAATTGGTGGTTACTGCCTGTAGCCGTCTGAGTCTACATGTGGGCTCAGCAGGAAAGTGTCATGAGTGATTAGCAATGCCAGCTATAGAGGAAGGATTAAGTAGTAGTGGCAGCAAACACAGCAGGTATTTGCTATCTGTGTTCCAGTCTCTAGAGATACAGCAGTAAATAAGACGCATGCATATCTTTAAGTAGTTAAATTCCCTGGCAACAAGAATTCACAGGATTTAATTTAATTTAATTTAATTTTGAGGCTCAGATTCCCTTTCCAAAAAATGTCCTTCAGTCATTCAAGCCAACTCTGCCGATCTTGGCGTGTACTTGTATTTTTCTCTTACCTATTTCATGTTTGCATCCGGATCTTCAGCATCGGCAGCCGGCCACAGCCTCACTCCTTGTTGTTAATGAGCAAGACTAATTCATCTCCTGCCTTAAGGAATTGGAAATGACATTACAAAGAAAAACTGCCCCCGACTCAGAAAACTCTGTCCTGGACCAATTTCAAAAAGTTCAGCTTCCTACAGAATGATGCAATTTGACATCCCAATTAAAGTAACCAGAGAGAAGAGTCAAAGAGGGAATGAAAGGAAGAGACTCACATTTCAAGCTGAAAAGAAAAACCATTTAGTTGACTTGCATGGGGATGAAAGAGACCTCAGCCTCAGAAGCTAATTACCTACAGCATTAATTCAGGATGTGAGAGACAAAAGATGTACCTTTGTAAAAATGCCCCAAGATAGTCAATTGAGGCTGATTAGTAAAACCAAAGCTGGAGGGGAGGCTGTGCAGGGAGCTGTGATTCATGGTGTCTTTTCTAGGTTTCCTAAAGAATCGCCAGCATGTGAGTTCTATAAAAATCGATTAATCATTTGAAGCCAGATGCATTCTTTATTGAACCTGGCCTTTCCTTATTAAATATAGTGATTAAGACCAGAAATAAGGAAATAATACTTAGCATGATCCATCAAGATTCCTATATATTTTACTGCTAATGAAGCAAAAATTTCTTTTATTCAATAGATATTGAGATAATCAAATATAAAGCCAAGCCGTCCCTTCAATTTCCTGACACAATTAATGGATGAATACAGTGTTCGTTTAAAAGCAAGACTTTCCTTCACCTCCACAATCAAAGTAATTAAAGCATCTGGTTGCTTTCCTTTTGGATCCTAATAAGTGGGGAAAAATCATCAAGTTCTGCAGATGGCAAAGTTTCATATCATTCTTGGACTGCTTTATAAAGAAAAAAATAGCCTTTGCTAATGAATATCTGTTATCTGTGTTATGTTATCCTATTATTTATCCAATGGAAACTTACCATTTTGTTTTTCTAACTCCTCTTGCTTTTTTTTTCCTGGGACAGCACCTGCTGTCTTCTGAGAATTGTTCTTTCTTCCCCCAAATTCCAACTTTATGGTTTTCAGTATAAATGCCAATAATTGAGCATGTTCTTGCTCCTTGTTTCTCTCTACTACAGATCAAGGGGTGGGCACTAGAATCAGGATGGGTCAGAGTTCCTTCCCTGATATTTTAACACTTGGGAACATAGAGAGCCTCACGCTGCCTTTCCTTACTGGCTGAAGTCCTTGGCAGGCATGTTTTCCACCATGCAGCAAGGCAAAGCATGGGTAGCTAATGTATAGAAAGACAGAGTGGAGGACAAAGTCCTAAAATGAGAGATAGAAGATTCTGACTGAATCCTATTTCTTGCAGAAGTTTAGCAGTATCCATTCCTGTGGCTTGGATCCTCAATTCTTGTACGAGAATGCTCTAATACTCTCCCTGTTTATTCCTCATTTTGATTAAGCTAACTAAATTTGAATTTTGGTAACAAAGAGCCAAACTATTGGAGTGCCTACAAAGTGTGCTAACAATCACTTGGCAGTAATGCTAAGCAGTTGGGACTATTTCATCTAGCCAGTGGATGGACATTGATAGGAAGACTTTGAGGAATAGTGGGAATTTGGGAAGATTCTGAAGGATAGTTAGGAACAGGCAGGGATGCTGAGGCAAGTTATGCCATTAATAAGAGAACATCATGGCAATTTGCATTCAAATGATCAAAGCCCAGGCCCTGTTCATTTCAGAATCAGCGAGGACACCCTAATGCAGGATTTACACAGCTAGGAAGTCAGACAATTAGTCTTTTGCCTCCTATCTCTCCCCAACTACTTGCTCTCCATGCCTACCTTTAAATTTGGCATCACTTGTCAGCTTTCATATCCACATCCTTCCATAGCATCCCCTTTGGTCAAACCTTAATTACCTTTCCCTGACTTTCAGCCTGCCAGGCAAATTCCCTCCCAGTTTTCATGCCCATGGTGTTCATCCACAGCCAACTGAACTTTGTCCTAGGCCTGACCAATATAGTAGCCACTAGCCACATAAGTCTATTTGAATTTATACTTTTGAAGTGAAAAGTTTAAAAAATTTAATATAGAGCTACTCAGCCAGATTTCAAGTACTTGATAGTCACATGTGTCTAGTAGCTACTGTATTGGACATTTCCATCCTAGTAGAAGATTCTATTAGACATCCCTGTCCTACAATGTAGCCCTTGCCTGACCAGACTACCATTGGTTGCCCTCTTGGCAGCTACTAAGAGAAAACACATAAACAGAATAATAAAATATAACAGAAGTGTCCTTATTTCTCCCAGGGATGCAAAACATGTTACAAGTGCTTCCATGTCTCTCATGTGCCATGCCCTTGGCAGACATCACTAGTTAATCACAGCACTATTTCCCACTGAACCAAGACAGCTTTTACAATCTTTCTGAATGCTATGCTCCTAGAAACTTCTATCAGAAATGACCAGGGTGGATATTTGACACAAATCATTTAGAACCTGATTCAAGTACAATCCCCTCATTTAGCTTAAGAGGAAATCAAAGTCCAGTGAAACGAATGATAGAACCTGGACTAGATTACTGTAGCCTTGTAGTGTAGTTTGAAGTCAGGTAGCGTGACGCCTCCAGCTTTGTCCTTTTGACTTAGGATTGTCTTGGCAATGCGGGCTCTTTTTTGGTTCCATATGAACTTTAAAGCCGTTTTTTCCAATTCTGTGAAGAAACTCATTGGTAGCTTGATGGGGATGGCATTGAATCTATAAATCACCTTGGGCAGTATGGCCATTTTCACGATATTGATTCTTCCTATCCATGAGCATGGTATGTTCTTCCATTTGTTTGTGTCCTCTTTGATTTCACTGAGCAGTGGTTTGTAGTTCTCCTTGAAGAGGTCCTTTACATCCCTTGTAAGCTGGATTCCTAGGTATTTGATTCTCTTTGAAGCAATTGTGAATGGAAGTTGATTCCTGATTTGGCTCTCTGCTTGTCTGTTACTGGTGTATAAGAATGCTTGTGATTTTTGCACATTAATTTTGTATCCTGAGACTTTGCTGAAGTTGCTTATCAGCTTAAGGAGATTTTGGCTGAGACAACGGGGTTTTCTAAATATACAATCATGTCATCTGCAAACAGGGACAATTTGACTTCTTCTTTTCCTAACTGGATACCCTTGATTTCTTTCTCTTGCCTGATTGCCCTAGCCAGAACTTCCAACACTATGTTGAATAGGAGTGGTGAGAGAGGGCATCCCTGTCTTGTGCCAGTTTTCAAAGGGAATTTTTCCAGTTTTTGCCCATTCAGTATGATATTAGCTGTGGGTTTGTCATAAATAGCTCTTATTATTTTGAGTTACGTTCCATCAATACCAAATTTATTGAGCGTTTTTAGCATAAAGGGCTGTTGAATTTTGTCAAAAGCCTTTTCTGCATCTATTGAGATAATCATGTGGTTCTTGTCTTTGGTTCTGTTTATATGCTGGATTACGTTTATTGATTTGCAAATGTTGAACCAGCCTTGCATCCCAGGGATGAAGCCCACTTGATCATGGTGGATAAGCTTTTTGATGTGCTGCTGAATCTGGTTTGCCAGTATTTTATTGAGGATTTTTGCATCGATGTTCTTCAGGGATATTGGTCTAAAATTCTCTTTTTTTGTTGTGTCTCTGCCAGGCTTTGGTATCAGGATGATGTTGGCCTCATAAAAAGAGTTAGGGAGGATTCCCTCTTTTTCTATTGATTGGAATAGTTTCAGAAGGAATGGTACCAGCTCCTCCTTGTACCTCTGGTAGAATTCAGCTGTGAATCCATCTGGTCCTGGACTTTTTTTGGTGGGTAGGCTATTAATTGTTGCCTCAATTTCAGAGCCTGCTATTGGTCTATTCAGGGATTCAACTTCTTCCTGGTTTAGTCTTGGGAGAGTGTAAGTGTCCAGGAAATTATCCATTTCTTCTAGATTTTCTAGTTGATTTGCGTAGAGGCATTTATAGTATTCTCTGATGGTTGTTTGTATTTCTGTGGGGTCGGTGGTGATATCCCCTTTATCATTTTTTATTGCGTCTATTTGATTCCTCTCTCTTTTCTTCTTTATTAGTCTTGCTAGCGGTCTGTCAATTTTGTTGATCTTTTCAAAAAACCAACTCCTGGATTCATTGATTTTTTGGAGGGTTTTTTGTGTCTCTATCTCCTTCAGTTCTGCTCTGATCTTAGTTATTTCTTGCCTTCTGCTAGCTTTTGAATGTGTTTGCTCTTGCCTCTCTAGTTCTTTTAATTGTGATGTTAGAGTGTCAATTTTAGATCTCTCCTGCTTTCTCTTGTGGGCATTTAGTGCTATAAATTTCCCTCTACACACTGCTTTAAATGTGTCCCAGAGATTCTGGTATGTTGTATCTTTGTTCTCATTGGTTTCAAAGAACATCTTTATTTCTGCTTTCATTTTGTTATGTACCCAGTAGTCATTCAGGAGCAGGTTGTTCAGTTTCCATGTAGTTGAGCGGTTTTGATTGAGTTTCTTAGTCCTGAGTTCTAGTTTGATTGCACTGTGGTCTGAGAGACAGTTTGTTATAATTTCAGTTCTTGTACATTTGCTGAGGAGTGCTTTACTTCCAATTATGTGGTCAATTTTGGAATAAGTGCGATGTGGTGCTGAGAAGAATGTATATTCTGTTGATTTGGGGTGGAGAGTTCTATAGATGTCTATTAGGTCCGCTTGGTGCAGAGATGAGTTCAATTCCTGGATATCCTTGTTAACTTTCTGTCTCGTTGATCTGTCTAATGTTGACAGTGGAGTGTTGAAGTCTCCCATTATTATTGTATGGGAGTCTAAGTCTCTTTGTAGGTCTCTAAGGACTTGCTTTATGAATCTGGGTGCTCCTGTATTGGGTGCATATATATTTAGGAGAGTTAGCTCTTCCTGTTGAATTGATCCCTTTACCATTATGTAATGGCCTTCTTTGTCTCTTTTGATCTTTGATGGTTTAAAGTCTGTTTTATCAGAGACTAGGATTGCAACCCCTGCTTTTTTTTGTTCTCCATTTGCTTGGTAGATCTTCCTCCATCCCTTTATTTTGAGCCTATGTATGTCTCTGCATGAAAAAATGCTCATCATCACTCGCCATCAGAGAAATGCAAATCAAAACCACAATGAGATACCATCTCACACCAGTTAGAATGGCAATCATTAAGAAGTCAGGAAACAACAGGTGTTGGAGAGGATGTGGAGAAATAGGAACACTTTTACACTGTTGGTGGGATTGTAAACTAGTTCAACCATTATGGAAAACAGTATGGCGATTCCTCAAGGATCTAGAACTAGATGTACCATATGACCCAGCCATCCCACTACTGGGTATATACCCAAAGGATTATAAATTACTCTACTACAAAGACACATGCACACGTATGTTTATTGCGGCACTATTCACAATAGCAAAGACTTGGAATCAACCCAAATGTCCATCTGTGACAGACTGGATTAAGAAAATGTGGCACATATACACCATGGAATACTATGCAGCCATCAAAAAGGATGAGTTTGCGTCCTTTGTAGGGACATGGATGCAGCTGGAAACCATCATTCTTAGCAAACTATCACAAGAAGAGAAAACCAAATACCGCATGTTCTCACTCATAGGTGGGAACTGAACAATGAGATCACTTGGACTCGGGAAGGGGAACATCACACACTGGGGCCTATCATGGGGAGGGGGGAGGAGGGAGGGATTGCATTGGGGAGTTATACATGATATAAACGTCATGCACATGTACCCTAGAACTTAAAGTATAATAAAAAATAAAAAATAAATTAAAAAAAAGAAAAAAATAAAATAAAATAAAGAGTGCATAGTTCAGATTAAGCAGATTACACTATTTGTTGTTATTATTATTATTACTTGTTATCCTGGACCAATGGGAGACAAGCATTATCTGTACTATAAATCCAAACAACTCGCAAAATATTTTTGTACAAGGGGAAGAGTTTTAAAAACAGCTCTTGCCTCCTGAGGTCCTTCCTGCGGTGAAAACAAATTGGCTTTTAAAATGTAACACTATAAAACATCTTTTAAAATGCCAAATACTATACTAACAAAGTTTTTTAAAAATGAAATGAGTCTGACAGCACTGGCTTGCCTAATTGTGCTTGTTTAGGAAAGAAACCACAGCATCCTGTCAGGGTTACAGCCACCCACCTGTACCAGGGCTGTGTGGCTCCGGAGGACTGAGTGGGGAGAAGCTCACCTCTACCAGGGCCACTATGGCTCTGGATGGCCGGGTGGAGAGACAGCCCTCATGCTGCAGGAGAGGCCCAGAGGGAGGGACTGGGTGTGTGCAAGCCTGGAGTAGGCCTCTGGTAGCACTCCAGGAGATCTTGACCAACTTCACAGAAGGATCTTGTCAGTGTTCTTGCACCGTGAGAATCCGGGCAGAGGCCCAGGGGGAGCCTCCAGGCTACATGACTCTGTCACAGTGAGTAACCAGTCCTCTCACCTGTACCCATGATGAGGTGAACTGAGGGGGTTTCTTGGGATGTGCCCTAAAATGAGACTGAGCAGTAATCTTACAGAAGCAGGTTCTGTCCATGGCATAGAAGCATGTGGGTGCTCAGAGGTTATGCCTCTGAGAATCAGAGGTTTTGCCCTCGAGAATCAAGTGGGTCTGGTTTGAAATTGTGGCCTCATCACTTAGCTTGGGCGAATCACTCAACTTGTGACCCTCAGCTACTCATCTGCCAAATGTAGTTAATAATAAGGCTTGCCTCCATGTATACCTATGTAACAAGCCTGCACATTCTGCACAGAACTTAAAGTAAAATTAAAAATCCCAGCACTTTGGGAGGCCGAGGCAGGCAGATCATGAGGTCAGGAGATAGAGACCATCCCGGCCAACGCGGTGAAACCCCATCTCTACCAAAAATAAAAACAAAATAGCTGGGCGTAGTGGCGCGTGCCTGTAATCCCAGCTACTCAGAAGGCTGAGGCACAAGAATCACTTGAACCCAGGAGGCGGAGGTTGCAGTGAGCCAAGATCGAGCCACTGCACTCCAGCCTGGTAACAGAGCAAGACTCCATCCAAAAAAAAAAGAAATAAAGAAAAAAAAAGAAAGAAAAAGAAGAATAATAGGGCCTGCCTCAAAGCCGATGGGAGGATTTAAGGAGCTAAGGCGGGGTGGCAATGTTGGGCCCACAATGGCTACTTTTTCCTTAAGTCAGCAGCTCTAGCTCCTGCCATCCTTTACTTTTGTCCTTCACTGAAAAGCAACATTTCTAAATGTTACTTCCAATTCCTGATGTTTCATCAGCTTCTAGGGAGAGTAACAATTCCCTTCCTTGTTCTCACAAAGATCCAGGTTTGAAACTGGGGAGGGGTTGGTGATAAAATTGTTTTTCTTCTTTCTAAAGGTCAAATAGTAAGTTTATGTTTCTCTTACTGGTTTCCCGTTGACTCATCTTAGTGCCTGAGGCAAATTGTGTATTTCCTGTCTCATTCTCTTTATCTGAAAAATGGGCTTTATTTAATCATTTTCCCTCCCTGCCTTTCAGCACAACCTCACTGTTTTGAGACCTACAATCTATAAACTGCATTCAAATGTTCTGCTTCCGATTTTGTCTTTAAGGAGATAGTCTAGATTCCATTCCGGTATTAAGGAATGGGAGAAATCGTTCTCTAGTAGTACCACTGGAGAACAATATCATAGAGCTGTGGTTCTCAGTTTAAGTGACTTCGCCCCTGAGGGGACATTTGGCAAAGTCTGGACACATTTTTGGTGATCACAATGGGCAGTGTGGAAGAAGAGGATGCTACTGGCATTTAGTGGGTAGAAGGTAGGGATGCTGTAAACATTTTGTGTTGCACAAAACAGCCCCACAAGGAAGAACTGTCTGGCCTAAAATGCCAATAGTGCCAAGGTTGAGAAACTCTGCCATGAAGGATCTCAATGTGTGAATTTTCCTCAATCACGTTTTATTTTTCCCTTTACATTGTTGTCCTTAGTTTCAGTTCTCATCTTCTCCTCCCTTATCCAGACTCTCCTCTCTCCTATCACTCTTTCTACTCCTTCCCCTTCTTACTAGTAAGTTATTTTTCATTTTCCCTACCTTCCGCTCTATCATTGTTTACTGTTCCCTCCAAATACTATCATTGTTTCCCATCTAGTGACCCTCCTTCAAAATTCCCAGCCTTTGGAAAATATTCTCCAAATTGTCATTCCAGCTTGGTCACTCAGTAGTGGGGTGGCCCCTGGGGCCAGTCGCTTCACCTCTCCAGGCCTTGGCTTTCTCCCTGTAAATGGACATAGCACTGGATGACCTCTATAGCCCGAACCTGTGATTGACAACTGTCTTGGCAATTTGAATGACTACCAATCCTACAAAAGAATATCAGCATGAGAGAGGGACCCTGTTAAAAAAAAAAATCACTCACGGTTCATTGGTATACAGTTAGAAAAAGACGTTTATGCAGGTGTGTGAATACATGGAAATTCAATCCTGCCAAGGCAGTTGAAGGTAAGGTAAAATAAGTAGGTGGCTAACATTTTCAGAGAAATCTATGGAAAAATTAAATGAGCTAAAACAATACTGATTGCAACATTATTTATGATAATAATAATTGGAGACAATATAAATAGCCAACAATTGGAAATTGAGAAAAAAAAATCATGGTCTATTTATACGATAAAATACCATGCAGCCATTAAAAATAATAATTATGATGTTATTAATAACATGAACAATGCTTACATGCAGATTGCAAAATTATATGTAGTATATACTCACATTTACTCTTACTCATATTTAGTAAAAAAGGGTATAATGGGCTATAGTGAACATATTTATTTAAATTAAATAATTTTGTCCTTTTTTACTTACAGATAATACATGTTTATTTGTAAATAATTTCAAAAACTCAAATAAGAAAAGGAAAATAAAATTATCTGTAATTCCACCACCAGAGCTGACCCCTGAGACATGTTTGCACTTTTTCATTCATTAAAATAAAAATGGGGCTATGCTGCTTTCGTAACCTAAAAAAAAAAAAAAAAAAAGAACCTGGACTAGAATTTAGGCCTTCTGATTAAAAGCAGTATAGCATGTTCGTAGGCAAGAAAGCTCTAGAATTAAACTGCTGGGGTTCAGATCCCAGTTCCACCTTTTAATTTCTGTGTGATCTTGTACTTACTGTTTTTAAGCCCCAGTGTCCTCATTCTGAACTGGGAATTTCAGTAACAGTACCTTCCTCATATGGTTGCTGTGGGAAGTTAATGTGATAATTAGCGTAAAGTGCCCAGCATATAACAAGTGCAGAATGAATGATAGTTATTATCACCTCTGTGGCATTTAGGGCTCCAGTTAGTATTTCCATCATATAAATGAGAAAGCAAAAAATCTAAGAGGTGAGACCGATGCCAGGTTCACATAGCTAGTTTAGTTCATCGCAGAGAAGCAGTTCTCACCTAAGTCAAATCCAACACGCTAACCACTATAACATGTTCTCTAAGCAAATCTTGCTTCTGTAGATTCTCTAAAATGATTTTTCACCCTTCCAGTGCAGGGCACTGAAAAATTCATGTGTTTGTGTTCTTACATAGCCCTTTGACACAGCCGACAAAGATCCTGACAGATAAATTGGTGTGGGCCTGTCTTTCTGGGACCTTCTTGCCTGAGTAAGCTTTCTCACAATGTGTCCATCAGCTGGTTAGAAACAAGCATATAGGTCTAGGTCATGCTCTACTTTTTCCACTGCTTCCTAGGTCTTGAAAATTGTGACTTTATTGTGGAAGCAATAACATTGCTGTTATTTGATAGATTTTGACATATAAAAACTGCATTTTAACTTAATAATTATCTTCATTTTGCAAATAAGAAAAACAGACTCAGAGAGCATCAGTAATTTGCCCAAGGATAAACAGCTAATTGGTACTGGAATTGGTATTATTCAAATCTAAATCAGTCTGACTAGGTTAACCACTGTTAACTAGGTGTGACCTGGGAGGCTGGGCACCTAATGCAGATGACAAGGATGTCATGGGGGAGGGATGGAGTGGCCAGTCTCACCAGAGGAATCCTGCTGACTCTTTGAAGACCACTCTCATCGCAGCAAAAGCCTTCAGACATCATGCCTGACAGCCTGCTAGTTGAGAATGTCATTTTAATAAAACTGTATTTTAAGCCACTTGTCAATTACTTGCTATTGCAGAATTAACCAAGGAGCCTAAAGCTTTGCATCTAGGAAGGTTTTTTTTGTTTGTTTTTTTTGTTTGTTTTTTTTTGAGACAGAGTCTCGATTTTTCACCAGGCTGGAGTACAGTGGCGAGATCTCGGCTCACTGCAAGCTCTGCCTCCCGGGTTCACGCCATTCTCCTGCCTCAGCCTCCCAAGTTGCCGGGACTACAGGCGCCTGCCACCTCGCCCAGCTAATTTTTTGTATTTTTAGTAGAGACTGGTTTTCACCATGTTAGCCAGGATGATCTCTATCTCCTGACCTCATGATCTGCCCGCCTCGGTCTCCCAAAGTGCTGGGATTACAGGCGTGAGCCACTGTGCCCGGCCGGAAGTTTGTTATTTAGGTAACGTTTTTATTATTTTTCTATTTCCCTAAAAGTCTTAACCCAATCTTTATATTCTTACCGAATTTCCTTCTGTCATTCTTGCTTAGTGGCAAGCAGTACAGATCTTTAGTAGTAAGCTGTTTAAGGACTATTACCCCCTAAAATCAATGGTTGATTTATATTTTTGTATACATTTATAACTTTATAAAAATGAAACTTTCTCCAAGAATATATTTTGTGAACATGAATTTTTTTAAACCTAAGTATCATCAATCGTCTTTTTTGTCCACAAAGATAAAGCAGATAATTTGTCTAACAATTGTATGTCTTTGTTTTGTATACTAAATGTAGTTTCATTCTCAGCTAGTAGCTAACCTAAAGGTAGTTCTTTATGACAAGGCTGTGTCACCATGATAAAAACAGCTGATGAAAATTTTTTTAATGTGTAAGTTAATTGATTGTACTTACATAACATCAAATACTTAGATTAACTGATTTTTCTTCCTTCAGAAACCTGTCTATTTTTTAACCCAACTGGAAAATCGAGTTAAAAAATAGACAGGGTCTCATCCCTTACACATTACATGTTTATCTAAATAAACAGCAAACATATCTTGGCATAGAATGCAGAAGAAAACAGGAATCTTGTGAAATTCCTAAGTGGGGGTTGTAAATGTTAGTTGTCCCAAGTTTCAGCTGACGGTCACATTACAATATCAGAAGCTGTGATTATATATATTTGGAGCATTTAGAAAGAGGAAAAAAAAAGTTTAAATCACATGCAAGACCTCTCAATATTTTGTAATGGCTCCTATCACTTCCTGTGGCTATTGGTTATTTTATTGAGGCATGTAAGTTTAATATGTATATTTTAGGTATATAATATGTATATATTAAGTATGTATGTTAAGTATATTATATACATATTAAACTTACATTATAAGTTAATGTGTTTTATATATATATATGTGCATAAGAATATATTTTCTGCCTGAGAAATTCTGTTCCTGTAAAACTGTTGGTGAAGGCTATTGTTTCTCTGGGGCCAGGCTGACTACTTCTCTGTTTTCAGAATTATTTCAAGACCGGTTTTCTCAGCCATAGAGTATGTGCAGAAGAGGTGGATATCTTCTGCATGTTGATGTGCTCCTGTGCAGCTGGATGGGTCCCAGTTCATGGCCCCAGGCCAACAGAGACTATTAATGTTTTAATGAATTACCTCAGGAGTACCATGAAAAAAACAGTAAGAGTGCCAGCTTCCCTCAGGGACTCTGAAATAGGAACATTTTCATCCATTGTCAGTCCTGCTCCCTGAAATGTTTTTCTTGTTAAATCTCAGCTGTGTCATCTTTGGCTTTTTTGGCACTTCTATGCTGAGAGTAGCAGAGACATTCTTAGCTTTTTTTTTTTTTTTCTTTCCTCCTTCAGTTTTGCAATTCTCTAGTTCACTGTTGGGTAAGAATGATTTCTAAGCAGTTCCCAACACATTTAGAATCATTTAGGAGAAGAAGGGGCAAAAAGACACATTCAATCCATGATAAACTAAAATCATTTCCTATTTCCTAGTGAAATAAAAAACAGTTTTCAAATCTGATTACCAGTTTGACACCATGATTCAAGGCTTGGACTTTCTATTGCATTCCACACCGGTTAAGATAATCACTTCTCAACAGTCACAAAGGAACCCAAATGCTATTGTGGTTCTCTAGGTGGATTTTGATTGCACTTGGGCACTATTTTAGGGCACTCTTTTAAGTCTGGCTTTTTGGTTTGGTTCTGCCTTTGCTGGGTTTTCAGCACATGAAATCCACCTCTGCTGAAGGCATTGTGGAGCGCGTGAGGGAACCACTAGATGGCAGGAGTGCACTACCTAAAATGGGAACCGCGATTAAGCAGCAAGCTTTGGCATCTCTCTGAACACTTGGCGGTGAGGGGGTGGGCGAGAAGGTAGCTGACTATTGATTGGCCCAGTGACCCTTGTCTCCTCCTCCTCTCTTCCAACTCTAATTGCAATCCTGGATGCTGTTCTCCTGCAGCTTCTCAAGCACTCTGCCAGGATGGGTGGCTTTGAAAACTGTCCTATTGGACTCCAGGGTGGGTCTGCAAGATGACAGAGCAGCTTTAGTTTAAGGTGGCTGAAAGGTTTTGTTTTGTTTGTTTGTTTGTTTTGTTTTTCCCCAGCACCGTGGTACTGGCAATTGTTTGAAGAACGTCCTAAATATGCCTGGGTTTGGGAGTCTTGGCTTCTATTGGGAACAATACAGGAGATCAAGGCTACTTGTAATAAATAAATCCTATTCTCTGCCACGATTGTATTTGCTCATTCATTTACCCTTCCCTTAAGTGTATATCTTTGTTTTTGTTTTTGTTTTATGGAGTCTCACTCTGTCGCCCAGGCTGGAGTGCAAGTGGCGCAATCTCGACTCATTGCAACCTCCACCTCCAGGGTTCAAGCGATTCTCCTGCCTCAGCCTCCCAAGTATCTGGGATTACAGGCACGCACCACTGCACCTGGCTAAGGTTTTGTATGTTTAGTAGAGATGGGTTTTCACCATGTTGGCCAGGATGGTCTCCATCTCCTGACCTCGTGATCCACCTGCCTCAGCCTCCCAAAGTGTTGGGATTACAAGCATGAGCCACCACGCCTGGCCTTCAGTGTATATCTTAATACAATTGCCTTGTTACTAGTTCCTACCATGAAATAGGTTCTAGGGATACAACCATAAATGAGACATAGGCCCTGAAAGAAGCTTACAATTGAGGTGTGAGAGACACAGCAGATAGGCAATTAAGACAGGTGATCATTGCTACAATTAGGATACAGGACTCTTTAGCATCACAGATAAACTTTCTCATGGGGTTGAAGACCACAAGGACACCTCAAGGACAACTAAGAGTGAGCCAGGCAAATAGTCAGGAAAGGAAAACTCTAACCAAGAGTCCAACCTAGAGATGAGAAGAATATAACCCAACTAAAATGAGCGAGAGTGCTGTCACTTGAGGACTTAAGAAGTTGTCTAGCTGAAATACAGACAGTGATGACCATGGAGGAGCAGGGAAGGAGAGCAAGTACCAGATAAGGATCTTGCATTAGCCTAAATTTACTGTATCCATGGGGAGCCAAGAAAGCCGATATGCAATATCCTGGTCACATGTGCTCTTTAGACATGTCATTCTGGTGGCAATTAGAGAACAGGTTAGAGGGAGGCAAGAGGGGAGCAAGTTAAGCCACAACTAAAGAGTGGCCAGGGGATAGAGAGAAGCTGGTCAATGGAAAAGGGTTATTAGGCAAATAGAAAGGATATCTAGAGATTTAATTATATATGTGGGGTAAGAGAGCAATACAGGAAGTCCTCACGTGAGGGTGATGATAGGTTCTTGGAAACTGCAACTTCAAGTGACACAATGTACAGCAGGTCCTCTAATAACATACTTTTGTCCACCATAGTTTGTTAAAATGTTGATGAGGAAAAGGAATTGTTCCGTTATGTGTTATGTCACTTCAAGTCACAGTTTCCAGGAATCTAGTGATGACATTAAGTGAGGACTAACTGTATTCTCAAGAATAACCTCTTGGCCTTCACCTGGGGAAACTGCAGCCATTATTTTGCCGTTAACTGAGTGTAATACTAGGCAGAAAGTTAATACTAAACCCTGATAACATGCAATATACTTTGTTAGAATGTAAATAACATGAAACTATGGTTATTTAATGAATATTCATTAATTCAATTCATTCGTTCAAACAACATTCATGGATCATCTACTTTTCATAAGGCAATATGCCAGCTCTGCATACAACAACAGGATGCCAAAAAGTTACTGTTTTCCAATCTTCAGGGGGCTTAAAGAACATTTTTTTCTTCTTAATAGATGATTTCTGTTGATTTTTTTTGCTTCTATTATATATTTTGAATTTTGACTACATATATTATTTTTAAAAGTCATTTTTGGCCGGGCGCGGTGGCTCAAGCCTGTAATCCCAGCGCTTTGGGAGGCCGAGACGGGTGGATCACGAGGTCAGGAGATCAAGACCATCCTGGCTAACACCGTGAAACTCTGTCTCTACTAAAAAATACAAAAAATGAGCCGGGCCAGGTGGCGGGCGCCTGTAGTCCCAGCTACTCGGGAGGCTGAGGCAGGAGAATGGCGTAAACCCGGGAGGCGGAGCTTGCAGTGAGCTGAGATCCGGCCACTGCACTCCAGCCTGGGAGATAGAGCGAGACTCCGTCTCAAAAAAAAAAAAAAAAAAAAGTCATTTTTATATAAGCCTCTTCACTTCACCTAGAGAAAAATTAGCTTGGGGTCAGGTCAGCAACCATAACATTGATACCTCCACAAAAAGCTGTTTGAAAATATTTGTTGAATAAAATGCAATACAACTATAATTTTTATGATTTCCAAAGCTACTTTTGACACATAGTTTAGGACTCTCTTACCATTGATACTATGAAATTTTTTTAAAAAAAGAGAAAGAAAAAATAATTAGGTTGAGTTTCATCTAAAATGCTCTCCTTCTGGATACATTCTCATAATATGGCAAGCAAGCAGAGCTGAAAAATAGGAGAGTGATTAGGTTCTATAATGTGAGAATTGGATATATTATTGATAGTATCCCTAATAGCTAGGAAACCTTACATTAAATATGTATACAGCAATGACCCAATGTTTGTATGTCCTTAGTAAACATTTGCTGAGGTCCTGTGTGGTGGCAGTACACTAGGCACTGCTGATAACAGAGTTAACAAAATAGGCACAGTCCCTCTTCTCATGATGCTTAAGATCTAGTGAGGACAACAGATCCTAGACAAGAAAATACACACATACTATATTCCCATAATGACTATGAACCTGTGTTAACCCACCAAGAGGTTTTTTGCTCATGATCACACATTTCTGGAGGAAATATGTAGTAATGCTTGTGAGACAGGGAAAAACAAACATGAGGATGTGAATCCGCTGCCTCGATCATCATTACAGAGCTAGAATTCAGCCATTCATGGTCAAATGAAATAAGCACCTAATGAGAAGAGATAGGTTGTCTCCAGGTTGTTAGAAAAAGCCTCTGCACCAGAGGTGGCAAATGTACTAGGCTTCATCTCATTTATCAATTTGAATTGATTTGGAGTGGCTGCCTGGAGTCCCTGCTGAGCAGTGGGGAAAGAGGGATTGTTTTTCAAATGAACAATTGCTTGGGGGGGGGGGTGACACATAGCATGCATTTGTTAACCTTTCACTATACCATGGCTTAATCAATAATATTGACATATTTAAATAAGACATGAAAAAGTTGAGATGAATGTCTGGAAACACAAGGATCAGAGAAGCAGCCTAGGTTAGGGACCACCGCATTCCTGAATCTGGTGGGCCCTGACATTCAGGTCTGTAGGCAGGTCAATGCGGTTGAGGGGCAGGCATATTTGATCAGGCTTCATTGTGGCATCAGGACCCTTGAGCATCTGTTTTTCTTTGCTCAAATTCTATGCTCAATGGGGCCTTTTAATTCAGTGACTTAAGTTCACCAAGACCAGGAAAGAAGATAGCCAGTAAGAAGTTTGGGGTCGCTGGAAACAGCTAAAATCCAGTTTCTGAAACTGTAAGCCGGAGGATTCGGTCCCTGGTTATATAATTCATTCCAAGATCACGGCCTCCGAGAGTTTCTTATTGGGTCAGTCTGACCTGGCCATAAACATTGCCTCAAAGTGCTTTTTTTTTTTTCCCTTTGGCTTTGATGAACCCACACGAAGTTTTATCAGTTAGCCAAATAAGCTAATTTGTAAAATATATAACCAATGCAGAAGACTGATCACAAAAGCAAATTATTCAGGAAATTCAAAGTCTGTTTGGACCAATACAAACTTTAAAAGTAAACAAATGTGACAATCAAAACATATACAAATTCAATTTTGATGATTTTTTTTTTTTTGGCAAAAAAGTACTATTCATATTCGCTTCTCACTGGCATCTTCCGCTGATCTACTTGCAAGTTCTGTAGAAGTCTGCTTTTGAATGTATTTAAATGCAAATTCTAAGTTTACCCACACACTTCTGTTAATGATGTGAGAGTTCTAATGTATTTTACTTCTCAGTTAAAACATGAAGCAAAATGCAAATTTGAAGAACATTGAAGGAGTTTTCTTTCTGCCTTTTAAAATACCTGGAACAAGTGCCATCCTTCAAGTTGAAGTACACACCAAAAAAAAAAAAAAAAAAATGCCTAATAACATTTGCTACTTGGCCTTGGCAGTTGGCATTGTATTTTTTGCAAATGAATATCTCAGGACTGAGTCACAGAAACTCTGTGCCACATAAAAGTGCATGTGAAGTAACTTTCTCCAAGAAAAAGAAGGGCTTGAAAACATTGTAGGCTCAATAAAACACTTTTCTGATGGCTCAGCAGTCTGAGAAGTTCCAT
Organism: Trachypithecus francoisi; assembly: GCF_009764315.1. Taxonomy (NCBI): domain Eukaryota; kingdom Metazoa; phylum Chordata; class Mammalia; order Primates; family Cercopithecidae; genus Trachypithecus; species Trachypithecus francoisi. The sequence goes on along the minus strand of NW_022681472.1, from coordinate 72,027,262 downwards.
TTGGAAGTGGGGCTAAAATGGAAAAGAATGGGAAGGGGACAGCGGTGGGGAGCAGAGGGCAGAAGACAGGTAGAAGGAGAGAAGGAAAAGTCATAATCAACCAGAACCTCGGGCAAGACAGGGTGGTGACTGGGTTAAGCATTATGGAATATTTGATAGATTGTCTCCACTGTGGGCATCAGGCTAAGGCAATGATTCAAGGGGGTTCGGTTTTCAAAGCACAAGCCACATAAAGCATATTACAACCCCTGTAACAAATTTATAAATGGCCACAAATTTCTCCCATCCCCATACTCAAGCAATGAGATTTTGTCACTTTTCCTATCCCAAGGTGTAGTCAGACAAAGCCCCTCTCACATGGACTCTGCCAAACATATAACATGTTTCAGCAAATGGGACCTCTGCACCGGTGACACAGAAGCTTGAAAAGCATGTGTGTGCAAAAGGGCTGCCTCTCTGGGAACACTACTTGAGACTGTTCTAGTCTATTGAAAGATATAAGGGGCTGAATTGGTTCCGTGTTGCTACTGTAACAAATTATCATGAACTCAGTGACTTAAAATGCCACATACTTATTTTCCCATAGTTCTCAAGGTCAGAAGCCTAAAATGGGTCAGTGTATTAGGCTGTTCTTGCAGTGCTGTGAAGAAATACCTGAGACTGGGTAATTTATAAAGAAAAGAGGTTTAATTGTCTCATGGTTCTGCAGGCTTTCCAGGAAGCATGCTGTTGACATCTGCTCAGCTTCTAAAGAGACCTCAGGAAGCTTACAATTGTAGTGAAGGCAAACGGGGAGTAGGTGCATCACATAGTGGAAGGAGGAGGGAGTGAGTGAGAGTTGAGGTGGGAGGTGCTATTTACTTTAAATGGCTAGATCTGGCAAGAACTCACTATTGTGAAGACAGCACCAAGCCATGAGGGATCTGTCCTTGTGATCCAGACACTCCCACCAGGTTCTATCTTCAGCACTGGGGATTGCAATTCAACATGAAATTTGGGTGGGGACAAATATCCAATCTATATCAGTCAGCAAGACAGCATTCCTTCTGGAGACTTTAGGGGAAAATTCACCTCGATGCCCTTTCCAGCTTCTACCCACCGCTGGAATTCTTTCTGGTGGTCTCTTCCTCACATGGCTCCAACCATGCTTTTTGTTATCACATCTCCTCTGACCCAGACTCTTCTGCCTCCTTCTCAAAAGGTTCTTTGTGATTAGATTGGGCCCACCTCGAAAATTCAGGATAATCTCCCCGTTTCAAGATCCTTAACTTACTCCCCATCTGCAACGTTTCATTCATCATGTGACATCACATATTCGTACTCACAAATTTTGAAGATAAGAGCATGCACATCTTTTGGGAACCATTTTTCTGTCCACCACTGAGGTCAAATACAGGAGAAACAAGGAGCTTCATTCCGGAGCCCGCGCGGACATACCAGATAGGTGAATGAGGCCAGCCTGACTTTTCAACCCCAGTCCAGAATGGAGCCATGCCAGAGAACCCACATGGGATCAGCAAAAGAAAAAGCCATACTCTAAAATTACAAACACTAACACAAAATTCATTTGTAACTTCTTTTGGATTTGGGCCACATAATCCACAAACTCTAATTTAAATAATTTATTTGTACAATAATTTCAGTCAACCTTTTGGAAAGCTGAAATTTTATATCTTTATTGGCAAGAGTAAAATTTTGAAGAAGAGAAATAGCTTTACAACTTCTTCAAATTGTCCCTCTCCTCATGGTATGAGAATTCATACCTTTCTTACATTATAAACACACATTATATTTTCCAGCTTATCTATAAATATTACCTCCTTTCTGAAAAGGTTAAGAAATAAGAGATGGAAAGGATTTTCAATTCAATATCCTAGTGATTCTCTAGTAAATATTCAGTTGCTTCTCTGAATCTCTATGTCTCTTTTCTTGAAATAATTTTGAATGCTAAGAGGTACTTGTGGCCCTTATCAGTGTCATTGGAAATTGTTCCAATTTCTTATTTTCTAAAATCATGGATGCTTAAAAATAGTGCTATTCATCCTGACTATTGGAATCACAGAACAGTCTATACCACAGTCTCTGTGATGTCTATATATTCATAAGATATTTATGGACTACTCTAAATTAAATCATCATCTATCATTTGAAATTTGTGAAGCACTAATCTCTGCATTGGGTTCTGTGGAATGCCATACAAATCAAGTTTAAAAGACAGAGTCACAACTCTCTAAGAAGTTCAATAAAATTTAATTCCATGTGCTCATTGGGGGAACAATAAAAGATCTCTTTGGTCCTTCATTAACTCAAATATTAAATACTTGATTTGCAACTCAAGATCCTGACTTTGAAGATTATTATTTTGCCTTGTAGGTCATCTTCCTGCAACTTTATCTTGAATATCAATTTCATTGTCTTGGAAACTGGGCAAATCTGAGATTGAAAACTCTTAGTTGCATTTTTCTATTGTAGGGTGTTAGGGAGATAAACAAAGAGAGGAATATGGATTCTATTTTCCAAAGTTTCTTTGACGAGTGAGTGACTGATCAATTCTTCTACACTTATGTCATATCTTCTAGCTTACCTGAGATTTCTCCCTCTGTGGCCATGTGGCAGTTTTAAAACATGTCTATGAATTATTTGAAACTTTGCACACTGAGAGGTGAGTTCTGTCTCCTCCCTTGTACTAATATCTAAGCCCGCCTTAGTAACTTTCTTGTAAAGAGTGGAATGCAGCTGCGTAACTTCAGAGACTAAGTCTGGAAAGGCCTGGCAGCTTCTGCTTGGATTTCTGAGGACACTCGTTCTGGGGAAAGCCAGACACCATGTGAGAGCCCCTGAGACCACTATGCTGCACAGGCCCTGTGTAGGCACTCCAGTCAGCAAATCTAGCTTCGCTTCCAGCATGTAGAATCCAGCACCAACTGCCACCATGTGAGTGAGCCCTTCTGGATGTCCTACCTGGTACAGCCTTCAGATGACTGCAATGCCAGCCCATATTTGACTGCAACTGCATGACAGACTCCTAGTACCATCTATTCAGATAAACGCTTCTCTAATTCTTGACTGGCAAAATGGTGAGCAAAATGGAATGATAGGTATCTTCTATCACTACATTGTGGAGCAATAGTAACTAGAACAGGCTCAAAACAAAAAGCTTGAGTAGGTGTCTAGCTGCATTTAAATCAATTTCCCAATCAAACAGGGCCTTGTGAAAAAACTTGATTCTTGTTCCAGGTTCAGGAACCTGTTCTGCGAAAGAGGTATCTTGTTGAGAAGAGGCACTGAACCTGGGTAGTAGGAAGCTAGGATTGTAGACTAAGAATTGTGACTACTTGCCATGTGAATTTGATCAGAACATTTTCTCTCTAGGACCTAATCTCATCTGTAAAATAGAAAGTTTGGGATAAATAATATATATGATTTCTTCTCTACTTTAAAATTTTGTAACTCTAACAATTTTTAAGAACCGTTGGGGCGGAGCAAGATGGCCGAATAGGAACAGCTCCAGTCTCCAACTCCCAGCGCGAGCGACACAGAAGACCGGTGATTTCTGCATTTTCAACTGAGGTACTGGGGTCATCTCTCTAGGGAGTGCCGGACAATCGGTGCGGGTCAGATGCTGCAGCCTGACCAGCGTGAGCTGAAGCAGGGCGAGGCATCGCCTCACCTGGAAGCGCAAGGGGGAAGGAAATCCCTTTTCCTAGCCAGGGGAACTGAGACACACAACACCTGGAAAATCAGGTAACTCCCACCCCAATACTGCGCTTTAAGGAAACAGGCACACCAGGAGAATATATCCCACACCTGGCCGGGAGGGTCCCACGCCCACGGAGCCTCCCTCACAGCTAACACAGCCGTCTGCGGCGATCTATCCGCAAGGCAGCAGTGAGGCTGGGGGAGGGGCGCCCGCCATTGCTGAGGCTTAAGTAGGTAAACAAAGCCGCTGGGAAGCTCGAACTGGGTGGAGCTCACAGCAGCTCAAGGAAGCCTGCCTATCTCTGTAGACTCTACCGCTGCGGACAGCGCACAGCTGCAGTCCATTAGGGGAAAGAGCGGGGCCGCTGCAGACGCGAACGACTCTGTCTGACAGCTTTGGGGAGAGCCGTGGATCTCCTAACGCGGAGGTTGAGATCTGAGAACGGACAGACTGCCTGCTCAGGTGGGTCCCTGACCCCCGAGTAGCCTAGCTGGGAGACATCCCCCACTAGGGGCAGTCTGATACCCCACACCTCACAGGGTGGCGTCACCCCTGAGAGGAAACTTCCAAAGAAAGAATCAGACAGGTACACTCGCTGTTCAGCAATATTCTATCTTCGGCAACCTCTGCTGCTGATACCCAGGCAAACAGGGTCTGGAGTGGACCTCAAGCAATCTCTAACAGACCAACAGACAGTCCTTCTGACTGTCAGACGGAAAACTATCAAACAGGAAGGACACCTATACCAAAACCCCATCCGTACGTCACCATCATCAAAGTCCAGAGACAGATAAAACCACAAAGATGGGGAAGAAGCAGGGCAGAAAAGCTGGAAATTCAAAAAATAAGAGCGCATCTCCTCCTGCAAAGGAGCGCAGCCCGTCGCCAGCAACGGATCAAAGCTGGTCAGAGAATGACTTTGACGAGATGAGAGAAGAAGGCTTCAGTCCATCAAACCTCTCAGAGCTAAAGGAGGAATTACGTACCCAGCGCAAAGAAACTAAAAATCTTGAAAAAAAAGTGGAAGAATTGACAGCTAGACTAATTAATGCAGAGAAGATCATAAACGAAATGACAGAGATGAAAACCATGACACGAGAAATACGTGACAAATGCACAAGCTTCGGTAACCGACTCGATCAACTGGAGGAAAGAGTATCAGCGATTGAGGATCAAATGAATGAAATGAAGCGAGAAGAGAAACCAAAAGAAAAAAGAAGAAAAAGAAATGAACAAAGCCTGCAAGAAGTATGGGATTATGTAAAAAGACCAAATCTACGTCTGATTGGGGTGCCTGAAAGTGAGGGGGAAAATGGAACCAAGTTGGAAAACACTCTTCAGGATATCATCCAGGAGAACTTCCCCAACCTAGTAGGGCAGGCCAACATTCAAATTCAGGAAATACATAGAACGCCACAAAGATACTCCTCCAGAAGAGCAACTCCAAGACACATAATTGCCAGATTCACCAAAGTTGAAATGAAGGAAAAAATCTTAAGGGCAGCCAGAGAGAAAGGTCGGGTTACCCACAAAGGGAAGCCCATCAGAATAACAGCAGACCTCTCGGCAGAAACTCTACAAGCCAGAAGAGAGTGGGGGCCAATATTCAACGTTCTTAAAGAAAAGAATTTTCAACCCAGAATTTCATATCCAGCCAAACTAAGCTTCATCAGTGAAGGAGAAATAAAATCCTTTACAGATAAGCAAATGCTTAGAGATTTTGTCACCACCAGGCCTGCCTTACAAGAGACCCTGAAGGAAGCCCTAAACATGGAAAGGAACAACGGTACCAGCCGTTGCAAAAACATGCCAAAATGTAAAGACCATCGAGGCTAGGAAGAAACTGCATCAACTAACGAGCAAAATAACCAGTTAATATCATAATGACAGGATCAAGTTCACACATAACAATATTAACCTTAAATGTCAATGGACTAAATGCTCCAATTAAAAGACACAGACTGGCAAACTGGATCAAGAGTCAAGACCCATCAGTCTGCTGTATTCAGGAGACCCATCTCACATGCAGAGACATACATAGGCTCAAAATAAAGGGATGGAGGAAGATCTACCAAGCAAATGGAGAACAAAAAAAAGCAGGGGTTGCAATCCTAGTCTCTGATAAAACAGACTTTAAACCATCAAAGATCAAAAGAGACAAAGAAGGCCATTACATAATGGTAAAGGGATCAATTCAACAGGAAGAGCTAACTCTCCTAAATATATATGCACCCAATACAGGAGCACCCAGATTCATAAAGCAAGTCCTTAGAGACCTACAAAGAGACTTAGACTCCCATACAATAATAATGGGAGACTTCAACACTCCACTGTCAACATTAGACAGATCAACGAGACAGAAAGTTAACAAGGATATCCAGGAATTGAACTCATCTCTGCACCAAGCGGACCTAATAGACATCTATAGAACTCTCCACCCCAAATCAACAGAATATACATTCTTCTCAGCACCACATCGCACTTATTCCAAAATTGACCACATAATTGGAAGTAAAGCACTCCTCAGCAAATGTACAAGAACTGAAATTATAACAAACTGTCTCTCAGACCACAGTGCAATCAAACTAGAACTCAGGACTAAGAAACTCAATCAAAACCGCTCAACTACATGGAAACTGAACAACCTGCTCCTGAATGACTACTGGGTACATAACAAAATGAAAGCAGAAATAAAGATGTTCTTTGAAACCAATGAGAACAAAGATACAACATACCAGAATCTCTGGGACACATTTAAAGCAGTGTGTAGAGGGAAATTTATAGCACTAAATGCCCACAAGAGAAAGCAGGAGAGATCTAAAATTGACACTCTAACATCACAATTAAAAGAACTAGAGAGGCAAGAGCAAACACATTCAAAAGCTAGCAGAAGGCAAGAAATAACTAAGATCAGAGCAGAACTGAAGGAGATAGAGACACAAAAAACCCTCCAAAAAATCAATGAATCCAGGAGTTGGTTTTTTGAAAAGATCAACAAAATTGACAGACCGCTAGCTAGACTAATAAAGAAGAAAAGAGAGAAGAATCAAATAGATGCAATAAAAAATGATAAAGGGGATATCACCACCGACCCCACAGAAATACAAACAACCATCAGAGAATACTATAAATGCCTCTACGCAAATCAACTAGAAAATCTAGAAGAAATGGATAATTTCCTGGACACTTACACTCTCCCAAGACTAAACCAGGAAGAAGTTGAATCCCTGAATAGACCAATAGCAGGTTCTGAAATTGAGGCAACAATTAATAGCCTACCCACCAAAAAAAGTCCAGGACCAGATGGATTCACAGCTGAATTCTACCAGAGGTACAAGGAGGAGCTGGTACCATTCCTTCTGAAACTATTTCAATCAATAGAAAAAGAGGAATCCTCCCTAACTCTTTTATGAGGCCAACATCATCCTGATACCAAAGCCTGGCAGAGACACAACAAAAAAGAGAATTTTAGACCAATATCCCTGATGAACATCGATGCAAAAATCCTCAATAAAATACTGGCAAACGGATTCAGCAGCACATCAAAAAGCTTATCCACCATGATCAAGTGGGCTTCATCCCTGGGATGCAAGGCTGGTTCAACATTCGCAAATCAATAAACGTAATCCAGCATATAAACAGAACCAAAGACAAGAACCACATAATTATCTCAATAGATGCAGAAAAGGCTTTTGACAAAATTCAACAGCCCTTTATGCTAAAAACGCTCAATAAATTGGTATTGATGGAACGTAACTCAAAATAATAAGAGCTATTTATGACAAACCCACAGCTAATATCATACTGAATGGGCAAAAACTGGAAAAATTCCCTTTGAAAACTGGCACAAGAGAGGGATGCCCTCTCTCACCACTCCTATTCAACATAGTGTTGGAAGTTCTGGCTAGGGCAATCAGGCAAGAGAAAAAAATCAAGGGTATCCAGTTAGGAAAAGAAGAAGTCAAATTGTCCCTGTTTGCAGATGACATGATTGTATATTTAGAAAACCCCATCGTCTCAGCCCAAAATCTCCTTAAGCTGATAAGCAACTTCATCAAAGTCTCAGGATACAAAATTAATGTGCAAAAATCACAAGCATTCTTATACACCAGTAACAGACAAGCAGAGAGCCAAATCAGGAATCAACTTCCATTCACAGTTGCTTCAAAGAGAATAAAATACCTAGGAATCCAGCTTACAAGGGATGTAAAGGACCTCTTCAAGGAGAACTACAAACCACTGCTCAGTGAAATCAAAGAGGACACAAACAAATGGAAGAACATACCATGCTCATGGATAGGAAGAATCAATATCGTGAAAATGGCCATACTGCCCAAGGTGATTTACAGATTCAATGCCATCCCCATCAAGCTACCAATGACTTTCTTCACAGAATTGGAAAAAACTGCTTTAAAGTTCATATGGAACCAAAAAAGAGCCCGCATTGCCAAGACAATCCTAAGTCAAAAGGACAAAGCTGGAGGCGTCATGCTACCTGACTTCAAACTATACTACAAGGCTACAGTAACCAAAACAGCATGGTACTGGTACCACAACAGAGATATAGACCAATGGAACAGAACAGAGTCCTCAGAAATAATACCACACATCTACAGCCATCTGATCTTTGACAAACCTGAGAGAAACAAGAAATGGGGAAAGGATTCCCTATTTAATAAATGGTGCTGGGAAAATTGGCTAGCCATAAGTAGAAAGCTGAAACTGGATCCTTTCCTTACCCCTTATACGAAAATTAATTCAAGATGGATTAGAGACTTAAATGTTAGACCTAATACCATAAAAACCCTAGAAGAAAATCTAGGTAGTACCATTCAGGACATAGGCATGGGCAAGGACTTCATGTCTAAAACACCAAAAGCAACGGCAGCAAAAGCAAAAATTGACACATGGGATCTAATTAAACTAAAGAGCTTTTGCACAGCTAAAGAAACTACCATCAGAGTGAACAGGCAACCTACAGAATGGGAAAAAATTTTTGCAACCTACTCATCTGACAAAGGGCTAATATCCAGAATCTACAAAGAACTCAAACAAATATACAAGAAAAAAACAAACAACCCCATCAAAAAGTGGGGAAAGGATATGAACAGACATTTCTCAAAAGAAGACATCCATACAGCCAACAGACACATGAAAAAATGCTCATCATCACTCGCCATCAGAGAAATGCAAATCAAAACTACAATGAGATACCATCTCACACCAGTTAGAATGGCAATCATTAAGAAGTCAGGAAACAACAGGTGTTGGAGAGGATGTGGAGAAATAGGAACACTTTTACACTGTTGGTGGGATTGTAAACTAGTTCAACCATTATGGAAAACAGTATGGCGATTCCTCAAGGATCTAGAACTAGATGTACCATATGACCCAGCCATCCCACTACTGGGTATATACCCAAAGGATTATAAATTACTCTACTACAAAGACACATGCACACGTATGTTTATTGCGGCACTATTCACAATAGCAAAGACTTGGAATCAACCCAAATGTCCATCTGTGACAGACTGGATTAAGAAAATGTGGCACATATACACCATGGAATACTATGCAGCCATAAAAAGGATGAGTTTGCATCCTTTGTAGGGACATGGATGCAGCTGGAAACCATCATTCTTAGCAAACTATCACAAGAAGAGAAAACCAAACACCGCATGTTCTCACTCATAGGTGGGAACTGAACAATGAGATCACTTGGACTCGGGAAGGGGAACATCACACACTGGGGCCTATCATGGGGAGGGGGAGGAGGGAGGGATTGCATTGGGGAGTTATACATGATATAAACGTCATGCACATGTACCCTAGAACTTAAAGTATAATAAAAAAAAATAATAATAAAATAAAAAAAAAAAAAATCACCATTAAAGGAAAAAGAATCAGGTTAACTTTGAACTTTATCAACATTGGCAATTCTATGTTAAAAGCCTCCAGTTTAAACAAAATCTTCTCTTTGCAGGAGATTACAGGTATAATTATTTTCCCTTGAATAGAATTAAATCAAAAGTATAATCTTAAAAGACTAAAAGCCTAATGAAATATATTTTCTTCAAATACAGCTGTTCAATGGAAAAATCTAAAAGTTTGGTGAAGCTATAGATAATACTTGGGCTGATAAAACCATGCTTACCGTTTTAAAAATATTTTGTTCATTAGGTCAACATTAAAATATGAATCTGTTTATATTATGTTTTAAAAATAAGCAAAATATATGCTATCAGGCAAAATTAGACAGTTACTGTGACAACATTGCAAAAAATGCAACATATATTGTCATCAAGGCTTGTGGCATAGGATTGAAATTGTATCGTATGAAAGTAACTTGTTGAATGTATTTTTAACATTGACCTTCAGCCCACTGCTCTGTCTTTATCAGGAATCTACAACTTGTAATAAATAAATAAATGTGCCCTTTGGCAGATTGAAAAAAAAAAAAAAAAAAAAACCGTTGAGGTGGACAAATCAATTTAATGAGTTGGTATGGACTATCTCCTAGAAAAATGCATCCCATTTCTAAGTGTGATGGTTCACTTATACATTTGTAAGAAATTCTGTGCAAAAATATTAAAGAGCTTAATTCCAGGATTGGAAAATGATGAAAAGTTATCTTACATATTTTTATTGAACTGAAAACTGTGAACTTTTAAAAGATGATAACGATTAGAAAAAGCTTTCCTAATTCCACTCTCATTAACTCAAAGGTGTTATATGTTATTTGCAATTACTTCAGTGTGACATTTACTTAAATTATTCATCATAAGAAACAGTCATTTATTTTCTTATTCCTAAAGTATTTGAGCCCTCCATTTTCTGGATTATTTCTGTTTCCTTCTGAATGTGATCAGTCTTCTGGTTAAGGATTGAGACAACTGAATGTGTGAATAGCGATTCACCCACACTCCCTGGGGGTATAGGAAAAAGGAACCTTTTGAGTTTTTTAAAATTGGATGTTTCTGTAATATTTATAACTACAGGTTATAACAAGTAGGCTTTTGGGGGCAATAACATAATAAAGAATTAATAGTTTTCAGATAAACAGGGGAATTAAAGATAGTTTTTCACGACTTTAGTCATTCCTATAACTGCATGCCATTTCACATTTCATAGTGGTTATTAATATTTTTTTCATCTTACTTTATTGTTTCCTAACTTTATCTTATAGTCTGTGTGGACTACTCAAAGTTTGGGTTAAAATTACTGTTTAATTTAAAGATGTATTTTGTGAGAAGGAAAATAGTGTATTGAGATGTTCCCAAAAGGCTAAGGAAACACAGAAGAGGACGTAACTAAATCTGAATCAGGGCCAGGCATGGTGGCTCATGCCTATAATCCCTGTACTTTGGGAGGCCGAGGCGGGTAGATCACCTGAGAGGAGTTTCAAGACTAGCCTGGCCAACATGGTGAAACCCCGTCTCTACTAAAAATACAAAAATTAGCTGGGCATGGTGCTGAGCACCTGTAATCCCAGCGACTCGGGAGGCTGAGGCAGGAGAATTGCTTGAACCCGAGAGGCGGAGCTTGCAGTGAGCTGAGATTATGCCACTGCGCTAGAGCCTGAGCAACAGAGCAAGACTCCATCTCAAATAAATAAATAAATAAATAAATCTGAATCAAGGCTTCTGAGGGGAGGCAACATTTGAGTTGGGCTAGTAAGTGGTAGAGGGAGGATTTTAATCCTTCAGTTCGTCCCCCCAACTCTAGGTCTCAGCTCTGGACTTCCCGGCTTTCCCAGTTTCCACTCCCAAGTCTACTGTCTGGGCCAATGGGCAGATCAGACCTCATTTGTTTCCTCGGCCTTTCTGACCATGGCAAGTAGGATCATACTAATACTCATATTTTAACACTGACACCAAAATTAATGCCCAATACTCACTGAGCACTTACTAGGTGCCGGGTCTTTTGTTAACAGGGAGATCACATAACTGGTTGTCAAAACAGAGATGCCTTTTTAAAAAACAACTTGATGGGGTATACTGACATACAGTAAACTATATATGTTTAGTATATGCAATTTGATAATAGTTAATGTATGTATTCACCAATGAAGCCATCACCACAATCAAGATAACGAACATCTCTGTCACTCCTGAAAGTTTCTTCTTGCCTCTTCATAATCTGTCCCTAATACCTACCAGGCAACCACTAATCTGCCTTCTGTCACTACAGATTAGCTTGTGTTTTCTAGAATTTTATGCAGATGGAATTGTGCAGTGTTTACTCTTTTTTTGTCAGATTTTATTCACTCCATGTTCTTGCATGCACCAATAGTTCATTCCTTTCCATTGCTGGTTATTATTCCATTGTATGATGTACAACAGTTCATTCATTTGCCTGATGACAGGCACTTCAGTTGTTTTCAGTTTTTGAATATTACCCAACAAAGCTGCTACGAACATTCATATCTAAACAGAATGATGGCTTGGATTTTGACAGGCAGAAAAGGCTGAATCCTTTTTAGCACCAGGAATCCATTTCCGTCTCACTCTGGGTCTTAGCATTCACCATTCTTTATGTTTGGAACCCTTTCCTTTGAACGCCTCATCTGTGCTCCCATTTTCACTGTCAACTGAAAATCTCCATCTCACTCTTCCTGTCTCAGCACAGAACTTGCTTCCTTCCAGAATCACTTCTCTGACCATCAGTGGGTCAGGTACCCCCACGTATGTCCTAGCACAGCATCCTGCACTTTGCCCATGATAGGATTTATCACCTTGTATTGTAATTGCTTCTTTAATGTGTGCCTCTCTCAGGATCTCATTGAGAGCAGGACCATCTTGTATTTATCATGGTATCCACAGAATTTATATTGACTGGAGAAATATGTTCTAAGTGGTTGAATAAATGAGTGAATGAATGAAAAGTAAAGAGTAGGATAAGCACAAAAGGGCATTGAGAATATTCTATAATTAAGTTGTGGGGATGGCTGCACAACTCTATGCATATATTGAAAATCAATGGATTCTACAAACTAAATGAGTGAATTGTATGGAATGTAGACTATATCAGTAAAGCTGTTTATAAAAAGAAAATTGAGAAATAGTAAGTCATCCAGATGGAAGAACATATTACATAAGGCTAGAAAGAATCTTTAACATTTCAGCATCAACTCTAAATGTGCTGAAAGACTGAATGATCAAAACTCAACTTACCATCCAAAGTCTTTATCCCAATATTGTCTTCTTACTAGATGCATTTACTTACTTTATTTATTCATTTTTGTTACCAGTTTTCAAAGCATGTTAAGATTCGTTTTCTAAATGCTTTTTTTTTTTTTTTCACTTTCCTGCTGTGAGCAGCAATCTAATCTAGACTGGGTAGCATAATAATGTAGAAGAAAAGAGGAGCTCATTCCATACTTGCAACTATCACTCTACAGGAGACATGATGCAAATCCGAACTTCTGTTGCCTGCATCAATGAAGGATCAGTGAGGATTTGGATTTGCCAGGGTGTTAATATGGAGAGGAGCATTTTTGTGGACTTATTGAAGGACAGATTATAACTCAGTTATAAGAGTTACAGTCTGGGCGTAGTGGCTCATGCCTGTAATCCCAACACTTTGGGAGGCCCAGGCAGGTAGATCACCTGAGGTCAGGAATTTGAGACCAGCCTGGCCAACGTAGTGAAACCCCATCTCTACTAAAGATACAAAAATTAGCTGGGTGTGGTAGTGCACGTCTGAAATCCCAGCCACTCAGGAGACTGAGGCATGAGAATCACATGAACCAGGGAGGTTGCAGTGAGCCGAGATTGCACCACTGCACTTCAGCCTGGATGACAGAACGAAACTCCATCTCAAAAAAAAAAAAAAGCATAATCCACAAAAAAGCCAGAAAGGTATTAATCATCAAAATAATCATGGAAGAAGGCCATGTCCTATGGTGTGAAACTACACAGTGAAGGTGGGTGGCAGCAGGAATATAAGACTAGAGAGGCAAGTTGGTGTAAAATTCTTTTGGTGTAAAATTTCTTTGACCTGAAAGAGGTTTGGATTTTATCCTGTGAATAAGGGACAGCCAACATTGGTTTAAATTAGGTTTTTAAGAAGGAATGAATGACTACAGGGTCATTATGAGGATAAATGCAGTAACAGCTAGGATAGCATTTTGAACCCCTGGGAAGAGAATGCAGAATAAATCAAAATTTCTTTTACTTATCTAATTTGACCATAGCCTAAATTAGCCTCTCATTTGAATTCAAACTTCCTACACTCATCTCCTTTCTGTCTCTCGCCTTCTCTAAAAGTCTCTGGTTCCAAGCATAGCTTTGAATGTGTCATCGTAAGTGCTCTCAGGACATCTTATTTTGTGTGTTTAGGATCAAGAAGAGATGTGTGCTCTTGGCTCCTCTCCTTCTGGGAGCTATCTTCTATCACCACAGAAATTCCACCTCAAATTGAATGTTATTCAAAGCAATCTGTCTTGAAGGGAGCCATGTTTAACCACCCCAATTTTTATCTGTTGGTTTGATTTTCATCCATAACTACATCTTTATTTCAACACTTTATTAGATATATATTTCATCCTTATCAGTAGGTTTTTTGCCTGTATGACAATGCATACGTATACATTATGTGTGTGTTTAGTGTGTATGGGTAGGTGAGGGATTGTATTCCTTTATTTTTACCACAGAACTAATTATAGCAACCTTAATGGCTTAAAGCAACACCCATTTATTAGCTGGGAGTTCTGTAGGTCAAAAATCTGAACAGGCTCAGCTTACAACACACAGGACTGAAATCAAAGTGTCAAATGGGCCAGGTTCTTATTGGGAGGGTCTGGGGAGAAATTCACTTCCAAACTCACATTGTTGACAGAATTCAGTATAAGGATATTCTTTTACATAACTGCAGTGCAATTATCAAAATATGAAAATTCAGAATTAATAAAACACCATTACATCATCCACTATAATATTCAAGTTTGATCATTTCTGCCAACAGACCTATTATAGCTATTTTCTTCCCCAGCCAAGGATCCTATCCAGAATCACGTTGCCTTTATTTGTCATGCTCCTTTAGTCTTCTTTAGTCTGTAGTAGTTCTTTAGCTTTTCTTTATCTTTCTTGACACTGACACCTTTTTTAAGATCATAGACCAGTTATTTCCAGAATGTTCCTTAATTTTGATTTTTATTTCCTGATTAAATTTAAGTATTTTTCTCAGGAATGCTAGAGACACAATGTTGTGTCCTCCTCCACGGTGCATCACATCAGGAGGCCTATGATGTTGATTTGTTCCAGTATTGGTGATATTTGCTTCCATCATTTGGTTACTGTGTTGTCTTCCAGTTTTCTCCACTGCAAAATGTCTATGTTCCCCTTTGTAAGTAATTTATGAGGAATTACTATTATATGTAAATATATGTTCCTCATCAAACTAATTTTAGCATCCAGGGTTGATATTTTAAACTCCATAATTTTCTCTACATTAAAGCATCTTATAGCACCCTACTATAAGGAAGACCTGGTTTATATATTTATTTATGTCAATATGAACTCATAGATTCTTATTTTACTAAATATAATCATTTATGTATTTACTTATAGTAAAGTCCAACTTGACCCAGATGTGGCCACTGGGGGACCTTTCAACTTGTTCTCCTGCCCTGTTGATATGTCCTCATCATCTCTGAGTACTTTCTAATTTTTTGGTACAGGAAAATGTTGCAGGCTTAGCTTGTATTTAAACCCTAAAAACAACTTTTTATCCAAAGAGGCCTATTGGGTTTTTAAAATATTATTATTATTTTTTAAATTTTTTGTGGCTACATAGTAGGTATATATATTTATGGAGTACATGAGCTGTTTTGATACAGGCAAGCAATTGTGTATCAATTGTGTACATTGTGGAGAATGGGGGGTATCATCCCCTCAAGCATTTATCCTTTGTGTTACAGACAATCCAATTACATTGTTTAAGTTATTTTAAAATATACAACTAAGCTACTATTGACTATAGTCACCCTATTGGTTTTCAGAGGGGAATGTGATTTAGAAACTAGTCATAGCTGTGCTTATTGCTTCTGGTGTCACTTTTGTGGCCTTTGTGTTGAAGGAGCTTTATTCAATCAATATTGAATCGTATTTTTAAATAGACACAATTTTTTAGGACAACTTTAGATTACAAGATTACAGAAAAGTTGAGCAGATAGTTAATTTGGACTTCCTTAGCTTTACTTGATGTTCTTTTCCTGGGTTCCATCTAGAATACCATGTTACATGTAGTTGTTACAGCTCTTTAGGCTCCTTTTCACTGCAATAGTTTCTCAGACTTTCCTTGTTTTTATGACCTTGACAGTTTTGAAGAGTATAGGATATTTTACTATTGACCTTTTTTTTTTGGAGAGACGGAGTCTCCGTCTGTTGCCCAGGCTGGAGTGCAGTGGTGCTATCTTGGCTCACTGCAAGCTCTGCCTTCTGGGTTCAAGCGATTCTCCTGCCTCAGCCTCCTGAGTAGCTGGGATTACAGGTGCGCACCACCACACCAAGCTAATTTTTGTATTTTTAGTAGAGATGGGGTTTCACCATGTAGGTCAGGCCGGTCTCAAACTCCTGACCCCGTGATCCACCCACCTTGGCCTCCCAAAGTGCTGGGATTACAGGCGTGGACCACTGCGCCCGGCCGATGTTACTCTCATGGTTATACTGGGATTGTGTGTTTTTTGGAAGAAGACCACAGAAGTTAAAGGCCAACTTAAGCATATCATATTAGGAATATATATTATCAACAGGATTTACTACTGTTGAAATTGATCTGGGTCACTTTGCCAGTGTGTTTATCAGGTTTCTCCACTGTAAAGTCACTCTCTCCCATCCCCACCTTTTTATACTGTACTCTTTACAGGGAGATCACTACTGGAAGCCCACACTGTGCTTCCCTCCTTAAGAGCCAAGTATTTCCATAAATTATTTGGAATTCTTCTGCCTGGGAGCTTTGTCTCTTCTCTCTCATTTACTTATTCATTTATTCATATCAATATGACCTCATGAATATTTATGTTATACTTTGAGTTATAATCCAACACTACTTAATTTATTTTGTTGCAAAAATTAATGGGTTTTGCTTTGGACATTGAGAGCTCTTTCAGTTGGCTCCTCTGTCCCTTTGACATTCCCCTATCAATTTCATTTGGGTTGATTGGTTTTTGAGCACTTCCTTAGTTTCTGGCACTGTAAGATGCTTCAGGCTTGTGTTGTATATTTCCTTCCCCAGTAAGCTTGCTTTTCACAATAGTATTTGTTAGTAATTCCAAAACTATATTCTATGTAGGTTTGAGAAAATGAGTGATATATTGTGGAGAATGGTATCCAGGTTTTTCGCTCTGAGAAAGAAGTTAGAAATATGGAAAAGAGGAAGAATGGAAGGTACCTTGTGGGTTTGTATAAAAATTTAATATTGCTAAATAAACTCATGGTTGCAAATTTAAGGATGTCTCTGGTGATACTCCTTGTTTCAAAGTCTGTTTTGCGTAATATTAAAAATGGTTACTCCAACTTTCTAATACTTACTGCTTTCTTGGTATATCTTTTCCTATCCTTTTATTTTCAGACTCTTTTCATATTAAAAGCGAATTTCTTATAGAGGATAACCATTGGATTTTGTGTTTTTACTGGAAAATCTCTGCCTTTTAATGGAAGTAATTAGTCCATTTACATTTTATACAATTATTTAATCTCAATGCAGTCTTTATCTACTCTACTCCCACTATTCCTTTGCAGTGCTTGCTTCTCACATATCCTGCCTTCTTACCTTAGTGAGACCCCAATTCTGCTTGAGCTTCTTCTTCCTGGTCTGCAGCAGAGAAGTCTGAGTGATCATGATATTATTATGGCCCCTATATTCTGTGTTTTTCTTCTTTCAAAGATTGCAGTACTGTGCTGTCTGTTGTTCAATGCTTTAAAAAGTTGCCTCACATATTTTATCTATTTTTATTGATTGTTTATTTTCTTTTTTAAATTTATAATTATTTTTAGTAGGAGATCAAGTCTAGTAAAGTTACTCTACCATGCTTAGATACACAGATACCCAAGCAATTCACTTTTTCAACTAAATACAACAATAAAAATACCATTGCCATACAATAAAGTCAAGTGTTCTGGTTACCTTAATACATAGGTCGTTTTTGCAGATAAATCTCAAATAACTTTTCACTGATAAATTACCTGAATATTTTCAAATAAGACCTTTAACCCTTTTAGCTAGCTATAATTTTGGCCAAAAGCAGGAAAAAAAAAAAGGAAAGATATGTGGTGTAAGTGACAGGATATGGATATTGTCCAAGAACACAGCACTTATATAAGTGTGGTACTTGGCTCTCCACAAGTTCTTTTACATACTTTTCCATCAGGACTCCTGTTGGTACAAAAGACAGAAACCTAGCTCTAAGTGAATGAAGAATGACTGGCTTATATAAACAACATCTCTGGTATCTGGCTTCAGTTATGTGGTGGGGAATCCATCTCTCTTCATTTTTCAGCTCTGCTTACCCCTGCCTTGGCCTTGGCCGACAATTTGACATTAGCAGCTCTTGGCTTATATTCTGCCAGGTTAGCAAGCACAGCAAAAAGATAGTTCCTCCATCAGTCAGTAAATAATTATTGAAAGCCTGATACTTAGGGAATATGGGATATATACAATGATGAACTAGATAACTAATGTGCCTGCACCCAAACAGCTTACACTCTGGTTAAATGAGAGACCCAATAAAGATGTGAACAAGTAAAATAATTTGGGACCCTGAAATTAATATGAAAAAGATAATACAGGAGAATGCAGTAAAGACTATGTGATGGATGCTTTTTTTGGTCATCCAGGATGGCCTATCTGTGTAGAAGACATTTGGCTTAAGACAAAAATGATTATGGAGAAAAGGCAGCAAGAGAATGATCCAAGAAAAAAATATTGCAAATGGAAAGAATGACAAGTGCATGGCTCCTGAGATGGGAACCAACATAGCCTATTTGAGGTATAGAGTGAAGTGAATATGAAGAAATAACAAATGATGAGATAAATCATGTAGGTAGAAATTAGATTATAATAGCTTTATGGACCATGGTAAGGAGTTTGGATTTAATCCTTGTTACAGTGAAAGTTATTGGAAGTTAGCCAAGTGATATGATGTTACCCTTTTTTAAAATGATCATCCTGAAGGCTAGTCGAGAGGAATTCCCAACAATAAACCAGGGCTGAAAGTTATTAGTCTGGCTTGGGTGATGTGCCATTCTTAAATTAGTCACTATGCAATGCTTTAATTGACCCATCTTAGGTTATCCTATTTCTGAGGCCAGATGGTGAATTTGACCCCATCTGAACTACATGGACTGAAACTAGGATGAGGGTGAAGTTCTCACATTGAGGTGGTATTTCCAGAAGAAGATTAAATGGATGCTGGGAAGATACAAACAACAAAAACACATCTGCTCATTATTTGGGTTGAGCAAAGAGTGATTACTATTATTGTAAAAGTGTTGGAGCCCTGTTGTATTCTGGAAGTTATTGTTCTTATAGTCAACAGAATTTATCTTGCCAACTTGAGAGATAGCATCTAAACAGTAAACACAAGTCTGGACTCTGAACAAGATTCAGAGTTTCTTATCCACAAACATTTACTGAGTACGGATCTGCACATTTGGGTTCTAAATGATCTTCAAATACAGAAAATCATATGAAATAAGAAGAAGATATGTTTTCTATTATTTTAATTTTATAAATTATAGCCAAAAGTCATAAAAGAGATTACATTTGGAAAAAGAAAATCTTGTTTGTTATTGTGTTCTAACTGGCTGAGTAGAGGTTAAAATACTTGCATTTCTATAGCAAAAATATTCCTTATGGGAAATTCAAATGTGTTGCAGTCTTTAAGGATGTACTTCTTGAGCAACTTTGAGGAACTCAAATATAGTAAATCACTAGTATTCCTTGATATTCATCTGAGAATTCTGAGGGAAATAAACTGTGAAATAGTTGCACTGCCAGTAAGGATGTAATAAATTCTCTCTATAAGAAGCAACTCTCCTGAAGGTTGGAGGAAAAATTGCTAATGCCACACCCAGGGGAAAAACAGAGGAAATGAAAGAAGATTCCAAAAATTACAGATCACCAAATCTCATCACATCATCTCAATTCCAGGAAAAGTGACTGAGGGTGTAATTAAGTTTGGATTCCTGAATAAGTTAACGAGAAAGAGTTTTACTCACAGAATTTCCACATAGCATTTGAAGTTGTATAATAAAACCTATCTTAAGGAAAAACTGGTCTACCTAGCTGGGAACTTTTATAAAATTCATAAAAAATGTCTGGTTTCTTTTATGGCATCTCTGCTGCTGTGACTAAGGTCGGTGTCTGAATAATTCAAAATACTTCTTTTTTCTTAATAAACAAAGTGTTTGATGTTTGGGAGGACAGTGATTTTGGTGTCCCACCTGATAAAGTCTCTTGTCTATTATTAGACTGCATCATCTACTGGTCAAAACAGGTAGTCATCATTCTTATCCACAAGCATTTATTGAGTGCTTATCTGCAAAAAGGACTGTGTTAGATGTGGAGGCATGAAGAAGCATGTGCCCTATCTGTAAAAAACCTGGTTAGAACATCATGGCATTCGTAATTCAGAGAGGAGAGAGAGTGTGGGTTTGGTGGCCATGCTTGTATCATTAAGGATGGTACATTATTTGAAGAAATAAGTAGCTGTCCAATCCATGTACAGAAGAGGAGTATGTGACTGGGGCCATGCCATTTTTGCTTTGTCTTCAGTTTCTACACGTTCCTCCTGGGTTAGTTCTTTTATTGCTACAATTTCAAATCCTCTTTCTATGTGTTAATGATGGTATGCTTTATGTTTCTAGTCCATCCTCTCTCTACAGAAGATTCACATTCTGTTTCCTACTGCATATCTCTAACATGAGAACTTTAACTTCAGTGTGTCCAAAACTCAATGCATTTTTTCCCTATACTTGCTTTTCCTTTCATATTCCATGTGTTGGTTAAGGGCACCACCAGTCGCTACCAGTTTAAGCCTGAATCTCAGAATCATTATGGACTCTATTCTCCTTATACTTCCTTTACCCCATTGGCTTCCAAATTCTGACAATTTGACTTCCACTTGTTTCCTACTATATCCCCTTTTGTACTTGGTAATTACTTGTATTGAAACACTAGTCACATGGTGTTATATGTGTGGATTTGCACATGTGTATGTGAACTCTGGGTAGAGCCTACGGTTTCTCAGTCTTTGATCCCATTCCCAGTGCCTAATGCTATACTTGGACCATGGGAGTTGCACATGAAATGCTTGTTGAAGGACTTGTGTGTTAGACATCTATTATTTATTCAATCAGTTTCACCCAACTTACATTTCTGGAGGACTTGCTATGTGATGAGAATTGTGCTTTCTTGACATTGCGGACATAAGGATGGAGACATCATCTGTGCTCTCTGGTAGCTCATAGAGGACAAGAAAGAACAGAACACAAACAAATAAGATTGAAAAATTAAAGTCAGATGAACCCAGTAATCTTAACATCTGTCTTTTCCTGTCTCAGCATGTGCGTATATGTGTGTGTCATCTTATTTGATAGTGATATTGCATATTTTGCAACGATTTTCTCTCTCTGTCTCACATGTTATTTCAATGTGGCATCGGTTAAAATGTGTTAAAATCTCAGGTTGAATTGTCACTAAAAAAGGACTTTGAAGAATAAAATCATTTTCTCTTAAAAGGGCATGTTCCTGTGAATATGAATCCTGGCTGTGAAAATGAAAACACCATGGGATCTTATAATTAAAGCAAATCTTGATAAAAATAAAAATTCATCTCACAGCTACCCACACTTGAGCATAAATCAAGATGCAGTGAATTTAGGGACTGTAGCCAAGAAGTTAGCGATAAAAATCTCAGAATATTGATTATTCTAGGTACACTGAAAATTGACTTAAGAAATTAATTAAATACCCTAGGAAGAGGAAAAAACATTAGCAAACTTTAGTCTTTCCCAGAAATCATCTTATCTCAATCACTGTTTTGCAAGAAGAGGCTCTTTCAAGTAAGTGCTAAGCTTTACCCTGTGTTTCCCTTGTTGTCTGACCACCTCCAGATCCACTTTGATGACTTTTTTTTTAAGGTCAAGTAAGTTCTAGTAGCCCTTTTGAAGTATAAAAACAGAAGAATATTCTTCAGGTTGAACCAGCTTGCAGGTTATTATACTGCCACTAAAAAATCGAAAAGGTTTGTGATGAGTTTCCAAAATGGAATTAGTCTGCACAATGACAAAACCCAAATGTTCTCTGTGTTCAGAATGGGAGAAATGCTATTCCACTTTTTTTCACAGGCAGGTTACAGCACAAAGTAGGCAAGCTACATTGGATCAGCAGTTAGTACAGTATCTCATTTTAGCACAACATTAAAGTGCTTAAAACCTCCCTAATCCAAATCCTGCCACACTCAATCTTAGTAAATGCTGCCTTTTACTTCATCCTAAAGTTGCAGCCATTGAGTTTGATGTCCCTTAACTGTCCTGCCAAAATTCATCTATATCCACTTCTGCCCTCTAATCCATTTTAGAGGCTATGGGAAGGGACCACCACATTGGGACTTATTTGCTGCTTATAAGAGAGTCTAGGAAAAAAAATGGCTTAAACAAGACAGAGAGTTCTTTTCCTACATATCACTAAGATTAGGAAGAGATATTCTACTTAGGTAGAGCTGGTGCAGAAGCTCTGTAGTGACAACAGTGGCGCAGGTGTCTTTGATTCTTCTGTTTCTCCTTACTTAACACTTAACTTTCATCCAAAGACTTGCCTCATGGTATTAAATAAAAATGGGACTGTAACTCTAGCCATCGTGTCCACATGCCTGGAGGTAGGGAGGAGGAAAGGAGAAAAAAAGTCCAAAAGATATCTTCCCACTTAGTCATCTTTTAAAGGAGATTTCCTGGACCCAACAATTTCTGCTTATATCTCACTGGTCAGCATTCTGTTGCATGGCCAGCCCTATCTGCAAGGAAAGACAAGAATCCTTTAAAACTTGGCATATCACCACCTTAAAAAAAGGATTCTGTCAAAAAGATAAAAGGTAACAATGAATTTGAGTAGGCAACTCATAGTCACTGCCATGATATCTTAAACCATTTCTTCTATCCTCAAACGCTCCCTTTGTTGAAATGCTAAAAAGACAACAATGAGAAAAAGGAACTGAAGCTTCGGAATGCGACAAAGGTGAATTCAGACAAATACTGAGTTCGTGACTAATTAGCTCTTGGATCCTGCTCAGGTTATTTAAAATGCCCAAGCCTTAGTCTCTTCATGTATAAAATAGAGATGAAAACACCTATTGTGAACAACCTGTTTGGGAACATTGATCTAAAGAACTGGAACATGATAAGTGCTCAATCATTTGTAGATATATAAAAACCGTAAAATGCTTTGATTCTTATTGAAACAACATGTCCATGCTTTCTTTTTGCCCCTGCAGAAAACTTTGTTTCCCACCTGTCAAGTAAATATGAATGTGTCCAGGTTTCATTATTGGCTCACTGATCTCTTTATTCTGTGTTTCTCATCCATTATCTTGGTTTCAGTTAGCACTCAAATGATGATGCCTCTGAGCTCATACTTCAGACTCAGATTTCAGACTCACTCCTGGGGTTCTTCAGCTTCAGACTCACCCCTGAGTATCTCCAAAGTATCTGTAGTGAGTTGAATAGTGAACCCCCAAAATGCTGCAGGATTTTCCTGGTCACTTTTCCAGCTGGGGATCTCTGTGGCTGGCGACGTCCCCAACCAGGTCATGCTTGGCCCCAGGCCTGCCACAGGAGGCACCCTGTCAACTAGGCCCACTGTGCTGTGCATGGCTTGCACACCAGCCTGGATCCTGCACTTATCACAGGATCCTCGCTGAGCCCCTTGGCTGGGTCAGGCATGCCCAAACCCACCTGTGTTATAGCTCATACCCACATTCAGTGGTTCCTGAGACCTTGTCTCATGTTCAAGAATAATGGGATTATGCTCACAATTGAAGGGTGAGGAGGGTGGAGAAGAATTTTATTGAGCGACAGAACAGCTCTCAGTGGAGAGAGGATGCAAGGGTGATTCCTCCACTCAAAGTCAGGTGGTCTCTTACCCCAGTATGGCTGGGTCCAGGACTTTTGTGGGCTCAGAATGGGAGAGTGCATGCTGATTGGTTTGTGAGTATGCAAAAAAGCTAAAATGAAGACACTCAAAGGTGAGCACAACAATGTGAAAAAAACAATTAGGGAAGCATAGGTATATGTAAAATAGGTAAAGGCTGAGGATCAATCAGAAGAAAGCACACCAAACAGGAAGAGGTATTCTCAATCTGGTCTGTGGATTTGACTTCTGGCTTGGCATTCAGGCTTTCAACTGTCTTTTGCTTGAAGGTGGAGTTTCACCAGGGACCTGTCCCTACCTATCTGGGCGTTTGACTGCCTCCTGCTGCTATGAAAATGATATGCTCCCCAGAAACTCAGAACATGACTTTATGTGGAATAAGGGTCCTTGTAGGTGGAATTGAGGTAATGTTCTTGAGAAGAGATCATCCTGGATTAGGGTGTGACCTAAATTCAATGAGAGGTATCCTTACAGGAGAGAAAAAAAAGAAGACACACAGACATAGGGGAGAAGACCATGTGAAGACAGGCACAGATTGGAAAGCTGCGTCTCCAGGCCAAGGAACACTAAGAATTGCTGGCAGCCAGCAAAAGGTAGAAGAGAGATATGGAACGAAGTCTCCCTCGTGTCTTCAAGAAAAATACAACCCTATTGACACCTTCACTTTGGAATTCTGGCCTTCAGAAACTTTGTGGGAATAAAATTTTATTATTTTAAACCACCAAGTTTGTAGTAATTTGTTATGGCAGCCCTAGATATTAACTAATCCAATATCTCAAACTGAACTAGTCATTTGATTCTATGAATGCCTTTCTCTGCCCACACTTTCTAACTTATTTTGTGACACCACTATCACATAGACAACACAGCTTGTTATCCTTGACTTCACCCCCACCATTGGCTCCCTCACCCAACCAATTGCCAAACTTTATATCTGATTAATTCTCCCATCTAGCCTTCTTCTCCAAAGTCATTTGCTACTTCTCTGGGTTCAAGCTATTGTTATCTTTTCTGGACTTGTACAAGAACTTCTCAATGTGCCTCCCTACTCCTCATATTATCCCACTCAAATACAGCATCTACACATTTGTCAGAGAGATCTAGCCCAAATGTAAAACCAACCATGAGCCTGACTTGCTTAAAACTCTGTGATGGGGCTTTGTTCTCTTCTGGGTGAAGCCCAAGATCGTGCCATGGTCACCCTGCACAGTCCAACTTACCTATGTCCCTTTGTACATGCCATCCCTGCTCCTGGCATATTCTCCTGTTCAGGAGGATGTACCAACCTTGCCATCTAATGTCATTTACTATACATTATGACTTACCTTGTGCTTCACTTTATCTAAGAAGTCTAACTGATCCCTCTCCCAGGTAGGCACATTCCTCTGAGCACTGATAGTACCCTAGATGTTTTCCTTGATCTGCATGCTTTGCATGAGGTATTAAATTTAAACAAATTCATTATTGTGATAAATAAAATACACAGTTTAACCATCCTGCTAGTTTGAGCTCCTTGAAGACGGGAAACCTTCTCCTTTACCTTCTTATCTCCATAAACCTGCACAATGCTTGGTGGATGCTGGTGCCTGGTAGGTCCTCAAGAAATGACTGTTGAAGTACTGAAGAGCTTAAATATTTCCCCTATTAAACTATCAATTCTCGGCTGGGCGCGGTGGCTCAAGCCTGTAATCCCAGCACTTTGGGAGGCCGAGACGGGCAGATCACGAGGTCAGGAGATCGAGACCATCCTGGCTAACACGGTGAAACTCCGTCTCTACTAAAAATACAAAAACTAGCCGGGTGAGGTGGCGGGCGCCTGTGGTCCCAGCTACTCGGGAGGCTGAGGCAGGAGAATGGTGTAAACCCGGGAGGCGGAGCTTGCAGTGAGCTGAGATCCAGCCACTGCACTCCAGTCGGGGCGACAGAGCGAGACTCCGCCTCAAAAAAAAAAAAAAAAAAAAAACTATCAATTCTCTGTCTCCATCCTTGGCACTCCCATTCAATTAGTACCATTGATGTCATCTCAAATCTTTTTCCTTACTGTCCATTGCAGTCAATTCATCCCAAGTCCCTAATTTCTTCTCTAATCAGAGAAGGTCTCTACAGAGACCTGAAGGACCAGTAGTTTAATGTACAGTCTCCAGAGTCAGAGAGTCTTGATCAGATCCTGGCCTTGCCACTTCCTAAGTCTATGACCCTGACCAAATTATTTAAACTCCCCAGGCTTCTTCCATGCATCCGTAAAATGGGGATGATCATAGTACCTACCTCACACAATCACTACCATTTACTGGTCACTAAGAAAAAGGGATGTGATAAAGGTAGGGGAGTATAGCAGATGAATTGAGAATTATACTGCTCTTTTCCTGACTTCAGTTTTCCATATAACTTTAGTAACTCTGTGACATAGATATAGTCTTTGAGGTATATGTTAGTTTATTAATTATTGCTTTCCAGTGGTGCAATAATCTTTTGCCCATTCCTCCATGTGATCTGCAAGCTTGTCCAGGCCAGAACCACTTATATTTTTCCAGAATAATTTTATGAGACTCTTAGTTATTCTACTTCTTCTTACTATGTTTCATTCTTACCCTTAACATTGCATGCCCTGTTTTTATACGAAGTATTAGATTCCTGTTCCAAGGTGTCATTTTGGTCAGAATACCCCTTCTTATAAAAAATTTCCAAAAAGCTTCTAGTTTTCCATCAAATTAAAGTAAAATGCTTCCTCCTAGGCCTCAAGGTTCTTATCAAATTGTTTTTCCCACAACACTGCTCTGACTTCCTGACCCTCTCAGTTACTGTGCACTTCATACAACGTCCCTGATAGTTGCCTCAGAGCCACTATGCATTTTTAGTCAAGATAATGTTTTGGAAAAATATGAATGCCCTTATCTCCTTTGCATTTTTAGGTTCATGATCTTCCCTCTAGTGAGGTTAAGGCATCCATCCACCAAGAGAAAATAAAATTTTACCCTAAGAAATAATTGAGAAGAACAAGGTAATGTTGAACTTCTGACATTCAAGATAGAAATTATCGGTAGGAAAAGAGCTTGCGGTCAGGTTTTCTGAGTAGGAAAAAGTTTTCAAAATTCTCCTAGTTTCTATCTATTAGTAAAAAGATCAAAACTCAGAGGACAAATGGAGTGAGTTATATGATAACTAGCCCATGTGGTTTGTTGCCCTGGCTGGAAAGAATATACAAAAGTGAAAGAGGGAAAAGCCCATCTTTTGTAGCTTTAGTGGCTCGTGAAAAGTGAATGGCACATGGAGCTAAAGCAATCAGTTAAGTCTGTATAATTCAGACACGAGTTGTAAGAAAGATATCTGATAAATCGAGGGATATGCTGCCCTGGTTCCTGGCTTCTATTCTGTGAATAACATCAACAACTATGTCACATAGAGTTTTGAGGTTTTGTATTTTATGTCTTTTCAATTTCATTTTCTCTTTCTTGTAAAGCTGTAAGATCCTCCAGGGCAAAATAAAAAACAAAAAACAAAAAAACAAACTTCCCATACCCCATGGTTTGGCTTCTGAATTATCAGTACCAAAGAATGGGGAGTATATTTCCAATAACCATGGGAATCATCATTGAACTACTGGGTAGAGATTGCAAGATGAAAATACATCAATAAAACTTGAGAAAGAAAGATGTAAGATCCTTATTTATGCCTTCAGGCTAACAAATATTCATTGCCTTTCAAAGAATTATGGCCATGATGGGTATGTGAGGAAAGTTCACATTTAGTCTCCTATAGGTTGGTTTAAATCTTTCTGCAAAGCAATTTCATATGTTGCATCTAAGAGCCCTAAGATCAACTGAGAATCAGAACAACTATTTATGCTAAGAGTTATTGAAATGGTTATGTGGACTGTGGCCAGATAGATTTAGTAATAAATAATTTATGAAAAGGCAGAAGGGGTAAACATAGTTTGAATAAATTGATTAATCTTTTATTATCAGAGTTTTGAACTATATGCCAGAAAGCATGCTTGCACTAGGCTCCCAGAAATAAATGATATTCTGTACCTTTACATAGCTAATGCTTATGGAACACTATTCTAAATATATCAATGAAAATTTATTAATTCTCACCACAACTTCAGGATATATGAACTACTATTGGCCCTTTCCAGATGTTCAAGGTTGCACAGTTAGTGATCACTGAAGCTGGCATGTGAATCAAAGCAACCTGGCTCTGGAGTTTGTATTCTTTACTAATGTGGTTTACAGTCTGTAATGTGGTCATTTGGATATGCACAGGGTTGGCACCAGAGAAATCTGGGAAAATACCAGAAGAAAATTTAAAAGAATATTTATCTATCTTGAGATGGGGAAGGTCTTTCTAAGCATGAACCAAACCCAGAAGCCATAAAAGAAAAGATTGACATATTTGGCTATATGACAAACAAGAACCTTGACGTAGTCAAAGAAGCCACACATGAAGTTAAAATGTGAATGCCTACTTGGGGAAAAAGATTTGCCACCTACCCATAAAGAAGGTGATGATGTTTAAGGAAATCCTGTAAATCAATGGAAAAAGAACAAGCCAAAGAGGTAAGAAATAAATCAGGAGGAGGCAAATCAAAGAAGACAAAACACAATGGCCACACACCTATACAAAACGATGCTTAATAGCGCTAACTTAATATCGCTAATAATCAGAGCAAATGAAAGCTTTGAGATACTTTCATCTTTTTAATTTGCAAACATTCAAAAGTTTGATAGCAGAATTACGTTAGGATGTGAATACACGCCCTTGTTTGACTCAGAGATAGGAAAGCCTCAATCGGATTCTCAGGAATTAAACAGTGTGCAATGATTTGGAAATTCCAGTAATAATTATTGAAAGAGCCATATTAATTTTTCTCTATCTGTTGAAATTAAGTGATAGTTTTTCATTGATAAACCCATAACTAAATAAGAAAGCTACAACAAAACACAAAAATCTAACATACTTATAATGGTTATTCCATACTCTCCTGGGAAACTACAGCTTTTTGCTATTCGTTAGATACTTCCTCTCATGATTATGGATGCCTTCATGGAGACAACATTTGTAACCACAGGCTATTTTTTTAGCTTTATTTTTACACATAAGACATGTGCTATTCCAAAGACCAGAATTAATCAGGAGTTTCTGAAAATCTGAAGTGTGACAAATATGTAGAATTAACACCTGTTCCTATTATTGTACATAATCAAATCTCTGGAGTTTTTTGAAGGCATATGCTTGGTACTTTAGGTAGGGGCCTTATAACAATTTTCTTAAGGAAGCAGGGAGAATCAGGGAAGAGAAAGTTAGGCACTTCAGAAAACTTTGAAAAGTGCTCCAAACGGATAAGTAATCACCATGTGATAAACATTGCATTTCACAGACCATCTCTTTAACAAGATTCACTTTCTGCTGACTCACTCGGATATATCAAGTGGTAGAACTTCAAAAATAAAAAATGAAGAGAATTAAGGCATGATCCCATTATCCTCCTGAGAGAACTGCTGACTTCACTGACATCAATATTCGAAAGACTTATGTAAATTTCTAAATTGGGTAGCTAGAATTCTTTTTTATTTTTCTCCTACAAGTATTTCACTGAGACCCCATCTGGATAACTTCCATCTTCTATCATTTTCTGGATGAGAACCCTCAAGAAGGATGGAACAGAATTCTCTGCTGGCTTTTATCCAGTTTGGCTCTCTGCAGAGCTTAAGAAAAATAACCCTTTGGAAAGCACATTAACTCTTTCAGAGCACACAGGTATCATGAGGCAATCAAAACAATGGAAAAAGCCTCCAGTGTAGAGCTGAAATAATGGTGAGGGGTCACAGATGGGTATTTAGCTCAGCCCTGCCCCTGAGTTGCTGAGTCACCATGAGAACTTGATTAATCACTCTAAAGTCTCAAGTGTTTTCATCGGTAAGATGAAGAGGTCATACTCTAGGTCCTTTGAGATTTCTTTATACCTGAGATTTTGAAGTCTATAATAAGACGGAGCCCAACAAAATATTCTGATACCCCAAAATATGAATTCTATAGCTAATTAGATGACACCATTTAAACTGTGTTTTTATACAGCATCAGTAACTTCTATTAAGCTATTGAAACCATCAAATTTTATCCAAATCATTTGCTCTGTTGCAATTTTATTTATTTATTTTATCATTGACATTATTTCTATTTATTTTAAGTTAAGTTTGAAATTCAACAATTTGGTATGTCAGAAAGATGATTTTGTGCCCCCCCCCCAAAACAAACCTAGCTTTTTATATGGGGCAAGATAAGATTGGTTATGCTGCAGAAACAAATTAGCTCAATAAAGTCATAGCTTATTCAAAGTCTGGGAGTCCTTTAACTACAGGGCCAGTTTTCTCCCATAGTGATTCAGTTATCCTGGCTGCTCCCATCCTGTGGCTGTTTGATCTAAATCGGGTACTCCACAATTGCTGCAGCAAAGCAAGAGAAATCTACAATAATCAGTCACTGGCTCCTAAATATCTCGGCCAGAAGTCACACACATCATTGTGGTTACAGCTCATTGACCAAAACTGATCATACTGTGCTGCCCTACTGCAAAGGGCTAAGAAATGTGAAGCTAGAGCAGGCATAATAGATAGTCAATGATAGTCAGTGAGTCAATATACCTCTTCCACATCTATACTTTTCTTTTATTTCTTTTTTTAAGCTACCATAACCTTAAGATGATGATCCATTAATCTATCCATTCATCCATTGTCTCATATTTATTAAGCACTCATTATCTGCAAGGTGTTTAGCAGATTATTTAGGTAACATAAAGATGAATAGGACCCATTTTCTTCACATTGACAAGAAAGGAACAAATCTTCCATAAGCTGCACAAAGGTTGTCTCATTTAATCTTTCCATTAATGCTAGTAAGTGCATTGATATTTTCTCCATCTTTACGGCTAAGAAACCTGAGACTCAAAAAAATTAAATAATTTTCTCAAGATGGGTGGTGAGTATGTGGCCAATCTGTAATTCCTACCCTGGTCTGCATGAATCCTGTGGCTTTGTTTTTTTTCAGTATAACCCTTGTCTGGTCAGTCTCCAGTTAGCTGACAAGAAAGACTGGCTTGACTTGCAGGTCAGATGAACAGATGGCTTTGTGGGTCTATGATACAGGCACACATGAAAATGGGAGCTAATAAATTGTAGTCATTAAGAGGGGGACCTCTGGAGTCAAAATGTCTAGAGTTTTAAGCTTACCAGCTTTATTTACTTGGATAAGTTACTTCTCTGTGTTTCGGTTTCTTCATCTATAAAATAGAGCATTGAGATAATTAAATGGAAAATTAATTCTATATGAAGTGCTTGACACATAGTGGGTGCTCAAAAAAAGTCATCATCAGCATCATAATCATCATCATTTTAATTATCATCATCGTTGTAATTCAAACTCTTGCCTAAGGGGCAAGGCAAAAGGTTTTCTTTTTATGCACAGGGCATTGTTAATTTATTTCAGGTCTTTCAGGTTAAGTAAAAGGACTCTATTGGTCTTTAAAACATTTTAAAAATAAATCAGATTCCATTTTCTACTGTCTTGTCTACTTTATACTGGCCTTTACTGATTTTTAAGTTACTTTTGAATGTACTCAAATCTTTATTCGTTTTAATAGGTAAACAAGAAACAGTACAAGAAGACACATGGAAAGCTTGAATCACAAGCAAGAACAGGGAGGGGTCTTTTTATTCCAGAAGCTTCATAAAGTCTCTGACTTCCTTAAAATGTTCAGGGACATACCATCCTCCACTCATCCTCACATACATCATGGAAATAAGATAGAACCTGCCAGAAAGGAACACACTCCTCTCTCCATAACTTACAACGCCACCTGCATCTATCCCAGTATCCTCTGCCTACTCTTGTGTACCTCTAGATGAAATGTCTTCACTCTCATCAAAGGTCAGCACCTCCACTTGTGCTCTAGGTCCCATACCTTGTAGACTTTGCAGGGAATATACATCTGAAATTTTACACCTTTCTCTCTGTAGTCTCAGTATATTCCTATCTCCTGGATCATTTCCATCAGTATAGAAGCCTGTTGTAACATCACCTGTATTTGCTTTTAGGTGTCCACCTGAGAGTTACACATTTTATTGTCAGTTTCCTTTGAATGCTCTAAGTGTTGGTTTTCCAAATGCTAGATGGTGCAATCTCTAACTTTTGATCCCCCAGCCTTTTCAAAGGTTTTCAAAGCCTCTAATTCCCTGTATTAAATCCCTTTCTGCTTGAAATGTCTGGAATGATTTCTACTTCCCTGTCCAAACCCTGACTAACACATATGTCAAATTTTATGCCTTATACCTTTCTTTCATCTTCATCTTTCTTCTTGTAATGTTATGTTTGTTCCCTGATGTTTTAGATAACAGACTGCTTCCTTTTGTCATTACCATCACATTACCTTATTTTAATTTGGGGTACTATTTACAACTCTATTTGTTTTCTTGTTTATTTATTCAGTAGAATATAAGTGATCTTGTTCATCTGTGTATTCCCAGTGCTAGTACAGAGTTTGGTACCCAGCAGGCATCCAATAAATATTTGTGGAATAAATAAATTAAAACTTACCATCATGTAAGATTTTATTTTTTTTGCATACCAAAGAATAACAGTGATTGAAATTTTAAGTCCCTCTGATGAATTTTCAGAGAAATCTATTAAGGATAAAAGGATGTTTTCAGTACTGTGAAAGATAGAAACTTGAATTGGAGT
The DNA here is from genome assembly GCF_009764315.1 of Trachypithecus francoisi. Taxonomy (NCBI): domain Eukaryota; kingdom Metazoa; phylum Chordata; class Mammalia; order Primates; family Cercopithecidae; genus Trachypithecus; species Trachypithecus francoisi. Next base: position 71,994,678 of record NW_022681472.1, on the reverse strand, counting down.
CCTGCCTTTGAGGAGCAAGTAAGGGAAATAAGAAATATGATGTATTAATATATATACCTGTACTAGGAAACAGAAAGTGGCATTGTTATGCACATATTAAATCTATTAAAGTTCAAAAAGAGTTATACTACTTCCATTTGCAAAGATTAGTGAAGTTTTTCAGAAGCAGTTAACACTTGAATTGGGCCTTAAAGGATAATTAAGACTTAAGCTTACTGAATTTGTAGGAAGGGCGTTCTAGAAATATAAGAAAGTGTTATCAATGGCTCAAAGTAAGGGTAAAACAAATTCAGTGTGTAGGGAATTGGAAATAGTCTTGCTTGGTTGGAAATCAGGATGTGAAAAGCAAAGAAGCGAGACATGGACTATATTCAGAAAATAAAAACATTGCACATAAATCCCCAAAAAGAGGAATCCATTGGTTTTCACTCAAAAACTACTTACTCATATACACATGCAGATTTTAAAGTTATTTAATATGGGCGTTAAGTTTGCAGTTACAAAATAGCTCATTTATGCTAACAGCCTTGAGGCTCTAAGAATTCTGTTTATTACATTAGAAGCCACACCATGTTCTACATTCTAAATGCTCTGTTTCAGATTCTGCGTTGTGCATCTGCACTCACTCTGAATGTGAAGCAGGCTGATGCGAATGCATTTGTTCATAATGAGCTTTTAGTATCTCTTCTGCTCTCTGAGGATGAAATCAGTGTACATGCTGCTGCTTAAGTCATGTCAGTAATCTTCTGGGAGAAAGCAGAAGATGATTAAACCTACTCCAAATTATCATAAGCCTGTTCAAAGGCATTCTCCTCTTGAACTTCTGTTTTACTCTAAAACAACCTAGCAACTGAATTTGAAATTGTCTCAGGGTAAAGTTAAAAGAAGATATAAATCTTCCTTGATATTCTTTAACATCTAATAATAAAGTGATTGTTACTGTATTATAGCTTTATTAGTTTCCTAGACGCTCTCTTACCACCAGCAAGGATACTTGAAAAGTGCATTTTTCTGTCTTGTCTTATTAAACAAATTGGCTTCGAAAGTTATATTACAGTGTTGCTCAGTTAATAGAGTTTCCAAGCCAGCTATTATTGTTTGTTTAGTCAGGACAGGGTGATATATTTCGTTTTCTGTAAGTTCTAATGTCACTGAATGAGAGTAATTATGTGCGTATAAACACACTTCACAGAAAAAGATACACAGGTTTTAAATCACCAAAAATCAAGTATTCACTTAAAAAATTTTAAGTGCTATATTACTGGGAATAATAAAGCCTATAAAAGTATACAGGTTCTACGCTTTCTCTAGTTCAGAAAACAGGACAGCCAATTAGATATTCAAATTATGTATATTTTCTCATTTAAAGATGCATAGAGTAATACGTCCCTTTGGAGAAAGAAGAGAGGATCAAGACAAATTGGTTATTTGTGCACGTCATGTTGAGTTTCCTAAGTCCAGGGAAGAGTTCCAGGGAGTCACCAATATCAAAGAACTGAAGTTTCCTCCTTGAAAGGAATGCAATGTAATTTATGAACTCAAAATGACCTTTCAGAAACATTCCATTATCACTCTCCTTCTTATGGTTTTGTATAGATACACTACATCTTTGATCATCTCCACTGTTCAAAAATTCTGTTCAAGAATTTTTGATTCTCACAAGACCCCTGTAATATTAGACCAATTGAGCTCTGTGAAAGGGAAACTATTAAAGTCATTTATTACAGACAAGGAGTGTTTCTAATAAGGTTTAAATCCTAGCAGGAAGGACCGACAAGAACCTCTAAAGTGGAGGTCACTGTTTGGGCCACTTTTAAAAAAATCATTTGAATTAGCTGCTAGCAACTAATATTATACTCAACCGGCCCACTTATCTCATTAATGTCTGTCTGGTCCCTGCAGTGATTTCAGATTTCAATCCGTATAATAATACTTCCTCATTTTGTTATTGAAGAACTAGATTCTCAGAGAATTCAGATGTTTTATTTCAAGTCTCACAGCTGATAAACAAGAAATTTATTGGGATGGGAAAAATTTAATATTTTTTATTTCATAGTATGAATCCCCAAATTCATGTATGTCTCTACCATTTGACTCATACAACTGTGAGTTTAAATGTCTGTAAATTAGTAATAGTGTTGGAGTTAGGGGTAAAAAGTGACTGCTTTCCAGTAATTGTAATTTGACATTTCTTCCTCCCAAAGAAAAATACAAAAGTTAACTCTTTTCTAATTTACCACAATTCAAATTTAAAAACTGAACATTAGAGAAACATAATTAGAGATATACAAAATACCTAGACCATGGGGAAAACACAGAAGGAGATAAGTGAGCACAGGAAGAGATAAATAATACAGAGTAAATAACTTCTTAATTCAATTATTTTGGCATTTAGGGAAAGTGGGACATGACTTGGCTTAGAAATGGAAAGCAACATTTTAAAAATTTCTACCAACTGCCAGGCAGTGTGCATTAGTTATCTTATTCACACAACAATCTCTCAAGAAAAGCATTTTCTCATCATTCTTACAGAAAAGGAATCTGAGGTTTCTGAGAGGTTACAAAACACTCCAAGTACATCCAACCAGCAAGTGGCCAGGTGGGAATTGCAATGAAGTATGATTCCAAAGTGTATTTTATTTCTAGGACACAATTTGTTTCTTTTCTTAGACACAAGCTTTGTGCGATTTAAAAGTGTAAATATGTTTGTGAAAGAAATATTTCAAATGATAAAGAAACAGGATAAGTAAAATTTTAAAATATCCTCAAGAAAATTTGTTCCATATTATCATTCAGTCAACCTACCTAATTTTAAACAATTCTTTTCTATGCATGAAAGCAAATTTCCTTAGGATTTTCATTAGGCACAATTTCTTTAATCTGAGTCACTTCTGTGTTGGAAAGTAACAAAAGAGCATTTTTTGGTGTGAATATCCCCTAATTCAAGCTCTTCTGGAACAAGAAGTTGGCTGTATTCAAGTCTATACAAATTTATGACTTATCTTCTCCCTGAAATAGTGAAATATTGAAGTGATAATACCATATATTTTTATATACATATGTTTAATATGTATATGATATAGATGTGTATATATTGCATATATAAATTTCCCAAAGCATCTCCAAGTCACTCACAAAAACAAGTAAATTGACCAATTTCTTTATAGACAATATGTTTCCCTTCCAGGACTGCTGAAAATCTTTTCTTTGAAAGCCCTTTGACTGAGAGCTAAATCTCTCCAGACAGGCTGAGAGGATTAGAGTGTATTCCTTTGGGTAGCAGCCTAGCAGGGTCAAAGGGAGATAAAGGGATTTTCAAACACGGTTCTGATGAAGAAGGCAGCCAAAATGAATGGTTGAGGGACGTGTAACACCCAACCTAGGATACTTTCAACCCCATCAAACCCCAGAGTGACTGTTTCTGCAGGGAGCTCTTTGCTTTCTCAGGGCCTACTGAAATAAATTCTGTAACCTTTCAGAATAGATTTGAATAGCGAATTACCCTGCTTGAAGATGGAAAAAGAGTAGGGACGCTTTTCTTTTCCCATGAGGCAGCATCCCTATTTATAAACGGTAATGAAATTGACACAGGTGAACTGATTATGCTAAGTACACTGGGTACACAGAATCTCTGAACACCATTTCCTTTGCCTGCTCTTTGGGGGTTTATACAGAAAGTTGTGAGGCTGGGGCTCAGGAGCTCAAGTCCCAATCAGTGAATAATTTATTAACCTTTAATAAGTTGCTGATTTCTTTGCACCTCAGCCTAAAATATGAAGTAATAGCTTTCTTAGTAAATTGTTTGAGATTTCTTGTTGAAAGGACAAATATGTAGTAATTATGAAGCCTTTTAAGCAACATTCCAACAAGGGATTTCAATCTAAACCTCAATTAACAAGAACTGTTTATTTTTATCAAGTTGGAAATGAACCATTTTGAAATAATGAGGACTGAAGCATATATTGAGTGATATTTTTCAATAAATATTGAGATGGAATAATCTAAAACAGAATATTTTACAAGAGAAACAGTATTTCACTTATCGGGCCTCTACTATAGGCTAGATGTTAGAGTTAAAAGTGAGTAAGACATCAATCCATATCTTAGAAAGCTCATGGTCTAGGAACGGTAACTGAACTTTCATACTGTTTCCCATAATGGCTATACTAATTTCCTTGTACACTACATTCTCCCCAACAGTTGTTATCTTTTGTCTTATTGATAATAGCCATTCTAACAGATGTAAGATGATCTCTCATTGTGATTTTAATTTGCATTTCTCTTGTAATTAGCGATGTCAAGCATTTTTCCATATATGTGTTGGCCATTTGTATGTTTTTTTTGATAAATGTCAAATTCAAGAACCTAGAAATATTTATTTAGTTCAGCCTTTTCATGGTTTAGAGAAGACACATGAGAACTGAGAAATCAAGGGACTTAACAAAAATTATGGAAACTCGTAACTCCTAACTTCAGTCATTTAAACCAAGTCAACTAGTCAAACATGTGTGTGTGTGTGTGTGTGTGTGTATTTATATGTAATATATATACAGTATACATGGTGAAACAGAATATTAATATGTTGCAGATCACAAATGTTTAAATATAAAAATATAGAGTTATAGTATGTAAAGTTGTTTGTATATCTATATCAAGTATATATAACCTATATTTACTATTAAATAATGTCTCATATATTATATATAATAATGCTTTTATGTGCCTAATATACATCCTCTTATAGATTCTATATAAAGGTTAAAATAAATAAATATGCAAAACTTACTCTTTGACAACCCAGAGACAAAAAATCATTATACAATACTCTGGATTCCTTACTTTTTATCCATTGGCCTAAGATAAGGTATAACTTCTTCTTATTTAAATCGTATACTTTGTTCCAATCCCACCATAAATGACAGCTCTTCCAGATAACTTTGCTCAAGGACCCTCAAATCACTCCTGGCTGTTAATAGCTGATATGGTTTGGCTCTGTGTTTTCACCCAAATCTTATCCAGAATTATAATCCCCATGTGAGGAGGGATGGACCTGGTGAGAGGTGATTAGCTCATGGAGGCAGTTTTCCCCTTGCTGTTTTTGTGATAGATTTCTCATTAGTTTAAAAGTGTGGCACTTTCCCTACCCTCTCTCTCCTGCCACTTTGTGAAGAAGGTGCTTGCTTCCCCTTCACCTTCCACCATGTTTGTAAGTTTCCTGAGGCCTCCCCAGCAATGCAGAACTGTGAGTCAATTAAACTTCTTTCTTTTATAAATTACCCAGTCTCAGGTAGTTCTTTATAGCAGTGTGAAAACAGACTAATACAGTAAATTGGTACCAAGGTGGTGGGGCATTGCTATAAAGATACCTGAGAATGTGAAAGCAACTTTGGAACTGGGTAACCAGCAGAAATCAGAATGGTTTGGAAGGCTTAGAAGAAGACGGGAAGATGAGGAAATTTTGGAACTTCCTAGAGACTTATTGAATGGCTTTGACAAACATGCTGATGGTGATATGGACAATTAAGTCCAGGCTGAGGTAGTCTCAGGCGGAGATAAGGAACTTGTTGGGAACAGGAATAAAGGTGACTCTTGCTATGCTTTAGCAAAAAGACTGGTGGCATTTTTCCTCTGCCCTAGAGATCTGTGGAACTTTGAACTTGAGTGAGATTATTTAGGGTATCTGGCAGAAGAAATGCCTAGGCAGCAAAGTGTTCAAGATTTGACTGAGCTTTCTCTAAAAGCATGCAGTCATATGAGTTCACAAAAAGATTTCTGAAATTGGAACTTATGTTTAAAAGGGAAGCACTGCACAAAACTTTGGAAAATTTGCAGACAGACCATGTGGTAGAAAAGAAAACCCCATTTTGGGGGGACAAATTCAAGCGGGCTGCAGAAATTTGCATAAGTAAAGAGAAGCTAAATGTTAATAGCCAAGACAATAGGGAAAATGTCTCCAAGGCATTTCAGTGATCTTCATGGCCCATCACAGGCCCAGAGGCCTAGGCGGAAAAAATGGTTTCATGAGCTGGGCCCAGGGCCCCACTTCTTTGTGCAGTCTCAGGACATGGTGTCCTGTGACCCAGCTGCTCCAGCTTTAGTTGTGGCTAAAAGGGGCCAAGGTACAGCTCGGGCCATGGCTTCAGAGGGTACAAGCTCTAAGCCTTGGTGGCTTCCACATGATATTGGGATATGGGTGTACAGAAGACAAGAGCTGAGCTTTGGGAGCCTCTGCCTAGCATTCAGAGGGTGTATGAAAATGCCTGGATGTCCAGGCAGAAGTCTGCTTCAGGGGAGGATCCCTCATGGAGAACCACTACTAGGGCAAGGTAGAGGGGAAATACGGGTTTGGAGCCCCCATACAGAGTCCCCATTGGGGTACTGCCTAGTGAAGCTGTGAGAAGAGGTCCACTGTCCTCCAGACCACAGAATGGTAGATCCACTGACAGCTTGCACTATGCACCTGGAAAAGCCTCAAGCATTCAACACCAGCCTGTGAAAGCAGGTGCTGGAGCTGAACCCTGCAGATTCCCAAGGACCAGAGCTTCCCAAGGCCTTGGGAGCCCACCCCTTGCATCACCATGCCCTGAATGTGAGATATGGAGTCAAGGAAGGTTATTTTGGAGCTTTAAAAGTTACTGAGTGCCTTGCCAGGTTTCAGACTTGAATGAGGCCTGTGGTCCCTTTGTTTTGGCCAATTCCTCCCACTTGGAATGGGAATATTTACCCAATGCCTGTACCCCCTCTCTATCTTGGAAGTAGCCAACTTGCTTCTGATTTTACAGGCTCATAGGAAGAAAGGACTTGCCTTGACCCAGGTGAGACTTTGGACATGGACTTTTGGATTAAATCTGCAATGAGTTAAGACTTTGGGGGACTGTTGGGAACGCATAATTGTGTCTTGAAATGTGGAGACATGAGATTTGGGAGAGGCCAGGGCAGAATACTGTGGTTTGGCTCTGTGTCCCCACCCAAATCTTGTCTTGAATTGTAATTCTCATAATCCCTATGTGTGGAGGGAGGGACCTGGTGGGAGGTGATTGGATTGTGGAGGCAATTTCCCCCTTGCTGTTCTTGTAATAAAATTCTCACAAGATCTGATGGTTTAAAAGTGTGGCACTTATCCTCCCCCTTTCCTTTTGCCTTGTGAAGAAGGTACTTGCTTCTCCTTCACCTTCTGCCATGATTGTAAGTTTCCTGAGGCCTCCTCAGCCATGCAGAACTGTGAGTCAATTAAGCCTCTTTTCATTATAAATTACTTAGTCTCAGAAAGTTATTTATAGTAGTGTGAAAACAGACTAATACAATAGCTTTCTTTTATCCTGCACCACCAGATAGTGAATTCCTAAAGAGCCTCTTATTTGAGAAGCATACCCTCAGGTCGTTGAGAACAGGACCTTAGAATCAGGCCATCAGAAGCCAAGGCCCAATCTGCCATTTTCTGAATATAAGGTTGGAGTAATTGCTCTAACCTCTCTAAACTTGCTCATTTCCTCGTGTAGAAAATGATGATAATAATTGTACCCATTGCATTGTCTTTTCAGGATTCAAGTCTATATAGGCACATGGCACTCAGTATGTGTAGGCCTTTAGCTCTTTTTTGTGGCTCTTGAACATTGAGTGCTGAATAAATGTGTGTTATGCCAAATCAAATCTTATGTTTTCCTTCAAATCTTTTATATTTCTTTTTCTTGTATTTCAGCTTGATTCCTTTAATTTTGTCACCCAGATACTGACACATTGATCATCAAGGCTATTTTAAATTATTTATTCACCTTTGGGTCCTCCAAGAAAACAAACAGCCAGCTACATCAAATTTTGCCCAACAGCATTCTCTCTTTGTCAACACAGAGCAAAAAAGGCAGCTATAGAAGTTTGTAAAAGCATTTTTTTCTGGTGACTCATCAGCAAAGGAGAGAGAAGCAAACATCAAACAGAAAAGTGAACAATCAAAATAAGTAAGAAACAAACTATGGAGTTTCTGAGTGTTCCTCAGGGTAAAAAGGCATCAAGTGAAGGAATGATGTTGCCTTTGTCTGCAAGAATCAGCCAAAATAGAAACTTTTCTTGGAAATTTCCAGATAGTAATTGAAGAAAATGGTTATGAGAGGTTTTCACACAAATTAACTACCTAGCTGCCCCAACTCCTCTCCTGAATTTGCAATAGAGGCTTACTTCCTTATCATCAGTTATTTTTCACCTCTCTGGGTTATTATAAGGTTAACTTATTAGATTCAACTCTACCCCACCATCTCAGTGTCTTCATCTGAAAGAATTACTGCATGATCAAATGAGCATGACTCACTAGCTATGCCTTCAAAGACATCCCAAATTCACCTCACTACTCCATCACCTCTGACCTGAATTGCAAGAGCCTCCTAACTGTCTCTTTCTACTCTTGCCTTCTGTAATTGACTTTCCACTCCATGGCCAGAGTAATATTTAAAATACACAGCTAAATTGTAAAGACAGTAAATTTTCATGTGCATATTTTATCTCAGTTTTTTTAAAGTATAAAATAAAATAAAATGTACAGGTAGGCTTTCCATTATCTTTAGAATAAAATGCAAACTCCTTACCATGGTCTCCAAAGCCCAACATGTTTAGGTTTCTGACTTTCTGTTTGACCTCATCTCCTGTTACTGTTCTACTCACTTGTTTTGAGTCATTTCTCAAATGCACCAAATAGGAGCCAAGTAAAGGTTTTGGTCTCCTTGTCCTCTTTGCTTGGAAGAGTCTATTTCCAGATGTTTGCATGACTCATGCCTTTGATAATTCAGATGGCCGTTCAGAGAGGCTTTTCCAAACACCCTCATTAAATGCCTCTCCCTACAACTTATTTTGCCTTACTTGAATTTATTGTCTCATTATCACTTATGTTCTGGAATTAATGAGCTACACATTGATATTTTCTGTGTCCCTGCACTTGCACACAAGCTTCGCGAAACTTTATCACCACAGCCTAAAGCAATGCATGGCATATGGTAGGTGCTCAATAAATAGTTTTTGAAGAATGAGGAATATAAAAAATATTTGTAAAGCTCTTAGTAAAGTGTTGATCACATGTACACATGCAGAGAGTTATTTAAAAGTTATGCAATTTGAAATGTAATGTGAGATCAGAAAAAAAAATGTGTAATGAGATACTACTAGGCTAGGATGACCTCCACTATCAGGCTAGGAAAAGTATCAGGATGCCAGTAGGTAGAGGAGAGAGTCCATTGAAGATTTCTCCATTTATATTAATTCCTATATGAACTGATTCCACTAAGGCTATACAAAATTCTACCAGATATATGCCTTTATATTCGTAGATGTTGACCAACCTTGGTGCATGGATTAAATTTAGTAACACAGTCTGCTTATGTACATCTAGGATGCAGCATGCAATTGAGTATAGCTTCTGCCCTGGAATTGACTGCAATGCTGCTATTAGGAAACCAGACACTCAGCCTGTCTTCAAGGCCAAAGAAAGTTCATTCCAGGCACCGAGACCTTCTTGTTTTCTGTAGACACTTCAGAGATTTAACATTGAAGGCATTCTGGGACAATGCTCAAAGCCTCAGAAAATAGATTTATATCATCCAAGAAGAAAGAGTACATTTTTTCCAGTTGTGAGCTTGTGAACTGTACTTCCTGTATTGCCACCATATTTTCAAGCTTGTAATCCCTGACATGCAGACAGAGGCTATTATTTTAATTTGCATTTCTGGATGACAGTGCTGACCTAAATTTCCTTGTAGCCCATGGTCTGTGTGAAGAAGTGATTTTGGTGGCTTCTCCCTTAGCCCCTGTATATAATTAGTTATATCTCAGACTGAGACAGAGAAAAAGAAAAGGCAGGAAAAAAAATTGGCCTGGCCTTCTGCTAACTCCAGAAACCAAATGTATTTGTTTCTTTGAAAAAAGTGACTCCCAAGTCCTTGGCAGAGTGCTCAAAGCAGCTTTATGTAAGTGCTGGAAGTTGTCTTTAGTCCAAGGCCCAAGGACTGCAGTTCAGTGCTTGCAAGATCAAACACAGTTGCAGCAGAGATGCTGTGCAGTTCAGCAAGTCACCCTGGGGATAGAGCCAGTGGAAGACTGTGGGGGAAAAGCTTTTCATATTTTAAAAGATATTAAAGTACCACTGCCTGGAGATGTGAAGTATTTAAGGGAACTCTTGAAAAATTCCTTTTCACTACATCAAATGGTAGGAATAATATTCAAAACAAGCACCATTCTTTTTCATGCTGCTGATAAAGACATACCCAAGACTGGGCAATTTACAAAAGAAAGATTGTTAATTGGACTTACAGTTCCATGTGTCTGGGGAAGCCTCATAATCATGGCAGAAGGCAAGGAGGAGCAAATCACATCTTACATGGATGGCAGCAGGCAAAGAGAGAATGAGGAAGATGCAAAAGTGGAAACCCCTGATAAAACCATCATATCTCATGAAACTTATTCACTACCATGAGAACAGTATGGGGGAACCACCCCCATGATTCAATTATCTCCCACCAGGTCCCTCCCACAACACTTGGGAATTATGGGAGTACAATTCAAGATGAGATATGGGTGAGGACACAGCCAAGCCATATCACATTCCTTCAGAGAAGTTTTATTTTTACCTCCATCACCTCCCCTAACTCTAAGGTAAAAATAAACCCAACTAAAATTTGAGATACTACAACTTCGTAAGGAGAGCTAGAAATGTTAGTCCAGCCACCTATTTGTTCACTAAGTATTTAAGTGCCTCTATGTGCCTGAATGTGGTGGGAAGCAAAACTTGAATTTCTCTCAGGGTTTACTACAGTCTTGTTTCAAAATAGAGTGCATGCCTTTGCTTATTTTACTAGTTGTGGAGAATGATTTGAAGAGGTATACCAGGAATCCTCTCCTGGCGTGTGAAATCTAGGCATTATGGAGCCTAGAGGAATGGCATTGTATTTCCATTTCTCCCTGCTTCTGTGGTCACTTCTCTGGACCAGCGCCATCCTAGGCACTCACAGATGTTAAATTTAATGACCTACTTCAGGAATGTTTGCTCCAGTCCACTTCCACAGCCCCAGACGTACCTCACAACATGGCAAAAAGAACATGGGTTTTGACATTAGACAGAGCCAGTTTCCAATCTTAGCAGGCCTTCAGAGGCCACCACTTATGTGCTATGTGACTTCAAATAATTTGGATTTGAGTCAATGCTCCTCTATCTCCAGTGTATGAATTCTGGGTGCATGTGAATCTTATTCTCATCTGTATACTGAAATTATTTTTTCAAAGAAACATTTATTGAGTCCTAACTCTATGCAGTCCTTGAAAATATAAAGCTAAGTAAGACATATTTGGCCTTGAGAGAGCTGGATGAAGTTCTAAATGCAGATGTCATGACAGTCCTGTCCCATGTGGTTAGTGGAATCAACACTGATAGGAAGTTACAATTTATAGTGTGACGTGCAGGAAGGAATCACTAATTCTTCCATTAGATGAGATGGTAAGAGAGGCTGAGGTTGGGGACAGGTGAGCACAGGATTGATTATGTAGGAGTTTATTAGGTGGACAAAGTGCAGAAGGACATTCAAGGCAGAAAGAATAACATGCTCCAAGATGTTGAAGGTTGAGCAGCCTGACATATTTGAAAAATAGCAAATATTTGAGATTGGATATAGTGTTTGTCTTCATTTTCTGTTTCTCAGGATTTCACTCCAGTCACTGCATTTATAATCACACACCTACAGGTTTGTTGTTGTTAATGTACTTATTTATTCAATAAATGTTTTTGAGTATCAACTATGTGTTAGGCAACATAGCAAGTCTGATCCTATTAGTATAGTCAAATCTCATAATTGTACTCATAAGAGGTAAATGAATAATAGCAGCTAAATGTTCCAAAGTTTTAAATAATGTTTCTGCTATGCAATTTTATTGTGGAGGTCACGATCATTCTAGCAAATTCTAATGCACAATCATGCTAACACAATAAACATATTTTGAAACAGACCTGTGCCCATTTATGCATTGATCAAAGACTGAACTTAACAGGGACCTTCTCTAGAGGATTTTACAGGAGATCAACAAATTATCAAGTATTAAGTATCAAGCATTTGTATAAAAGATAGAATGCTCAAGAATAGCAAAAATATCTTACTCCTAAAAGTCCCTTCCAAAGTGATTATTTCTAATCAGATCGTGGCATTTTTTCAAACAAGACACATCAAGGCCCTACACCAGATATGTCTGCTTTCCAGTCTCCCAACGTGATGAGGAATCCCGGAAAACAAGGACATAAGAGATTGTTCTTAGCTTTTGCTTAACAGAAATGAACGGCTAAGGTATAACCCTCTCATGTGTGCAGCTTTGAGACATTAAAGACTCCTCCGGTTGTGTCAGCCTGACACTGTGGAAGGGACAGCTAATGATAAGTTATGTGTGCTCTAGAGAGACAGGAATGGCTGTCACCATGGCAATGGTTATCATGGTCAGACTTTGTTCTTATTTACAATGGTTAGCCACCCTTCCCATGGCTTCTCCCTTCTGTGCTGCCCACTTTAACCCCATATGCAAGATATACACACATTTCCTGAAGCAAATATTGGCAGAACCAGATCACTAGCTGGCTGTTTATGCCTTAAGAGAATCTGTATAAACAGCTCCTCTAGAGGTGTATGTATCTTTGTAGCTAGCCAATAATTTAGAGTAGAAGATCCCTGCCTTTTAGACCCCAGGGACTACAAAGGAAGTGAGTTGACCTGAGGAGTTATTTAACAAACATTGAGTAGAACTAGGATGTAGTCATGGGCCTCAGCTATGGCCCAGTGTCCAGTGACCAATTCTGTCTGTAAGCTAAGTAGCCCCTGCTCACCTGTCTTGTACCCAATATCATATGATAAGTTATAAAGAAGGGAGACTCAAAAACAAGGCCCATGTGATCCCACAAGACCAGCCACTCTCTTTAGCACATGAAGCCTTGGCAGAGTCATTAAGGACAATCCAAATATACTCATTTTCCACTTAATTTATTCATTTAATTATTCATCTTTTATTTCTTTTCAGTTACCATGTGTTAAACAGTGTGTGAATTCCTGAGGATGCAATGATGACTACTACACATTCAGACTTTAGTATGAAAGGAAGGTATATAAACAGGCATCTGTAATACAAGAAGAATCAGTGCTATAATTTATTTCAACAAACATAAAATTGACATTTACTATATGCCAAACATTATGCTAGACACTGTGGATAAGCTCAGAGTTTAGTAGAAAATGTATTATAAAAGAAAGACATGTTATTATAGTAGAACATTGGAGGTACACCAACAAAAGTATATGAAGTGTAAAATAGTCTCCATGAGTAATTACTACCTTTATTTAGACACAATCAGAGAAAATCTGCTGAGAAGGTGACATCGCAGTCAGTTTTAAGAGACGCTTAGAGATTCGCGACCTGAACTATTGGGAGAAGGCTATTTCAGCATATGAAAGACACAGATTCAAGAAATGGTTGCACTTTTTTTACTCCTCCAGTAAAAGTGGTGGGAAACAGCAAACCTTGCTTGCACAGTACAAAATATCTAGAATTTTCTTCCTGTAGATGCAGAAGAAAAAGAGGGCTAAAAGATGGAGAGAGATAAAATTGTAAATTTAAAACAATCTCTGCAGTGGAAGGGTGGAAATTGAACTGCAGAAAATGTCCCTTCTCTTTGGTCACAGAAATCCTTCCAAAGGCCAAAAGTGAGCACTTAATACAATTGAAAACAAGATGAATCCTTTCTAGAATGATTTTATTCTGAAGCCAAGGAAGACATCGTCTCTTTCTTCTTGCATTGTTAAGTTAGGTTGACATAGCTGGTTCTACGATGTCTTCTGCCATATGGGGCAAGCCTGTCTACTGTACAACTGAGTGAAACAGTAATACTAAGAGAATGGTAGGGTTGTCAGAAAGAGAGAGTGTGAGGAGAAGAAACACCCACAGAGAGAGATAACTGAAATACTTCTTGTAGTTCTAGTACCTGGATCCTGTAGAGTGTGAAGCCAACCCCATCTCTGTCCATAATTTCCTTCCTGTTTAAATAATTTGAGTTGTCTATCACTTGCAGCTAAGGGCCTTGACTCACACAGAAAGATTAGGCTCAACTGATAAGTAGAAATCTAGTGGCCAGCTAAGAATATAAAAGGCATTCTAGGCAGAGGGACCAGAATTTCTAAAAGACCAGAGTGTGTGACTTTACATGGTGAGATCGCAGTGCTGTGAATGGGAGAGCAAGAGGCAGGTGCTAAGGTTGGAGAATTGAGCAGGGACCAGGATATCAGTGACTTTGTGGATTATACCAAGATCTGGGACTTAACCCTATAGTTCAACATTTAGCAAACTGCTTTGGCAAAAGATTCATTTTTCTTTTTACCTTTTATTCTTTCACAGGCCAATCTTTTTGTAAAACACATTAAAATGAATAATTAAAAAAAGAAAATAATGACACAGTACCCAAATCTTTAATTATGAGATTAAAATACATAAAACCACTCTTCCAAGTAACTATACTTATTCTTCATTTCTGTACTTATCTTGTTTTTGAATGCAAATGAACAGCTGCAGTCCAACGCCAGCCCATAGACCACACTTTAGGTGACACTGATGGAGATGACATAGAGCCACTGAAATGTTTTCAATGAAACATTCCAATGTTTCCTTTAAATTTTAGCTTCTTACAATGAATATACACAAAGCATATAGATTAACAAACATGACTTTAATGATGTCTTGCAAGTTCTGCTCTGAATTCTATCCTGTCTAAAATTTTCTCAGGGTCTTGAATGAGCACACAGAAGGCATGCTGATAAAAAGTTGATGACATAAGTTATTAGGTCTAAGATTTGGAATGACAGCATTAGGATTTTATCTTTTTAACTGTTAGAGCAGCCCTAGAATGGAATGAAGTGACTTGTGAGATGGCAACTTTCTTCTTGACACTGACAGTTGAAATAGAAACTGAGAGGAGCAAAGAGAGAGAGAGAGAGTGGGCTTGTACACACGTGCACAGGCACATTTGCTAGAGGTGAAAAATGGAGTACCCACCAGAGGTCTTTTCTCAGTTCTTTTCATAAATCTAATTGGTAAGCCACTTTGTCAAGCACAAGGGGAGAGAAAGAAGGATGCCCTGCCCTGCAGTTGCCCCGGGTACATTACGTAGGTATCTGTAATTATTATCTCAGGACTGGAAAGCACGGGCAGTGATCTGTGCCTCCATTACATGGTTATGTGAAATAGACCCTTCTCTATTTCAGTGCTTCATAATGACCTTTCTGCAGTACACTTCCACTAAAATTATAGTTTATTTTGTGGTATATATTCTATGTTAAAAAATACATCCTGAAGGGCAAATAAATACCGGTAAGCCCCAGAGGTTGAAACAAAAATCTTCTTGGAGTGAATTTTAAAAAGATATATTCAAGACTCCACATGCAAAAGGAAGGACTCTCCACATGGGGTTATCAAATGCCATCCCCCTTGTACAGAACTGATAATTAAAAGAAAATGATCTCTCTACCTGTCTCCTCCTACTCCTGAAGCCTGACTGATTTCCTCAGCCACAAGCTGTCAGATATATTTTTGGAGTCATCTTTGAGAATGATCTTGATTGAGTTAATCAATCAATTTCCCACAGTGCTGATATTTCAGCTTCCCACTAAAGGCTTTAGCAGGAAGGCACATAATTAAACTCCCTGCACACTAATAAACTACACTATCACACTAGAATATACAATCTAGTTCTCAAACATTGTCTATTAGTTGAATGTCTGGAAAGATTTTCAGATCATTTTTGGCAAAGGTTCAATATATTAATCATCATCATCATCATGACAATCTACTTTGATTGTTTACTGTGAGTCAGACAATATGCTAAATATCTGAATGTGTTAGCTATATTATCTGATTTAATTCTAACAGAAACTCAGTTAAGAATTTTTTTCTCTTTCCTGCTTTCTCTTGTGGGCATTTAGTGCTATAAATTTCCCTCTACACACTGCTTTAAATGTGTACCAGAGATTCTCGTATGTGTGTCTTTGTTCTCATTGGTTTCAAAGAATATCTTTATATCTGTCTTCATTTGGTTATGTACCCAGTAGTTATTCAGGTGCAGGTTGTTCAGTTTCCATAAAATTGACACCCTAACATCACAATTAAAAGAACTAGAGAAGAAAGAGCAAACACATTCAAAAAATAGCAGAAGGCAAGAAATAACTAAGATCAGAGCAGAACTGAAGGAGAAAGAGACACAAAAAACCCTTCAAAAAATCAATGAATCCAGGAGCTGGTTTTTTGAAAAGATCAACAAAATTGATAGACTGCTAGCAAAGCTAATAAGAAGAAAAGAAAGAAGAATCAAATAGACACAATAAAAAATGATAAAGGGGATATCACCACCGATTCCACAGAAATATAAACTACCATCACAGAATACTATAAACACCTCTACACAAAAAAACTAGAAAATCCAGAAGAAATGGATAAATTCCTGGAAACATATACCCTCCCAAGATGAAACCAGGAAGAAGCTGAATCTCTGAATAGACCAATAACAGGCTCTGAAATTGAGGCAATAATTAATAGCTTACCAACCAAGAAAAGTCCAGGACTAGATGGATTCACAGCTGAATTCTACCTGAGGTGCAAGGAGGAGCTGGTACCATTCCTTCTGAAACTATTCCAATCAGTAGAAAAAGGGGGAATCCTCCCTAACTCATTTTATGAGGACAGCATCATCCTGATACCAAAGCCTGGCAGAGACACAACAAAAAAAGAGAATTTTAGACCAATATCCCTGATGAACATCAATGCAAAAATCCTCAATAAAATACTGGCAAATCGAATCCAGCAGCACATCAAAACCTTATCCACCATGATCAAGTGGGCTTCATCCCAGGGATGCAAGGCTGGTTCAACATACACAAATCAATAAACATAATCCAGCATATAAACAGAACCAAAGACAAAAACCACATGATTATCTCAATAAATGCGGAAAAGACCTTTGACAAAATTCAGCAGCCCTTCATGTTAAAATCTCTCAATAAATTAGGTATTGATGGGATTTATCTCAAAATAATAAGAGCTATTTATGACAAACCCACAGCCAATATCATACTGAATGGGCAAAAACTGGAAAAATTCCCTTTGAAAACTGGCACAAGACAGGGATGCCCTCTCTCACCACTCCTATTCAACGTAGTGTTGGAAGTTCTGGCCAGGGCAATCAGGCAGGAGAAGTAAATAAAGAGTATTCAAATAGGAAAATAGGAAGTCAAATTGTCCCTGTTTGCAGGTGACATGATTGTATATTTAGAAAACCCCATCGTCTCAGCCCAAAATCTCCTTAAGCTGATAAGCAACTTCAGCAAAGTCTCAGGATACAAAATCAATGTGCAAAAATCACAAGCATTCTTACACACCAATAACAGACAAACAGAGAGCCAAATCATGAGTGAACTCCCATTCACAAGTGCTTCAAAGGGAATAAAATACCTAGGAATCCAACTTACAGGGGATGTGAAGGACCTCTTCAAGGAGAACTACAAACCACTGCTCAATGAAATAAAAGAGGACACAAACAAATGGAAGAACATTCCATGCTCATGGATAGGAAGAATCAATATCATGAAAATGGCCATACTGTCCAAGGTAATTTATAGATTCAATGCCATCCCCATCAAGCTACCAATGAGTTTCTTCACCGAATTGGAAAAAACTGCTTTAAAGTTCATATGGAACCAAAAAAGAGCCCGCATTGCCAAGTCAATCCTAAGCCAAAAGAACAAAGCTGGAGGCATCATGCTACCTGACTTCAAACTATACTGCAAGGCTACAGTAACCAAAACAGCATGGTACTGGTACCAAAACAGATAGATAGACCAATGGAACAGAACAGAGCCCTCAGAAATAATACCACACATCTACAACCATCTGATCTTTGACAAACCTGACAAAAACAAGAAATGGGGAAAGGATTCCCTATTTAATAAATGGTGCTGGGAAAACTGGCTAGCCGTATGCAGAAAGCTGAAACTGGATCCCTTCCTTACACCCTATACAAAAATTAATTCAAGATGGATTAAAGACTTAAATGTTCGACCTAAAACCATAAATACCCTAGAAGAAAACTTAGGCAATACCATTCAGGACATAGGCATGGGCAAGGACTTCATATCTAAAACACCAAAAGCAATGGCAACAAAAGCCAAAATTGACAAATGGGATCTAATTAAATTAAAGAGCTTCTGCACAGCAAAAGAAACTACCATCAGAGTGAAAAGGCAACTTACAGAATGGGGAAAATATTTTTGCAATCTACTCATCTGACAAAAAGGGCTGATATCCAGAATCTACAAAGAACTCAAACAAATTTACAAGAAAAACACAACCCCATCAAAAAGTAGGCAAAGGATATGAACAGACACTTCTCAAAAGAAGACATTTATGCAGCCAACAGACACATGAAAAAATGCTCATCATCACTGGCCATCAGAGAAATGCAAATCAAACCACAATGAGATACCATCTCACACCAGTTAGAATGGCAATCATTAAAAAGTCAGGAAACAACAGGAGCTGGAGAGGATGTGGAGAAATAGGAACACTTTTACAATGTTGGTGGGACTTAAACTAGTTCAACCATTGTGGAAGACAGTGTGGTGATTCCTCAAGGATCTAGAACTAGAAATACCATTTGACCTAGCCATCCCATTACTGGGTATACACCCAGAGGATTATAAATCATGCTGCTATAAAGACACATGCACATGTATGTTTATTGCGGCGCTATTCACAATAGCAAAGACTTGGAATCAACTCAAATGTCCATCAATAGTAGACTGGATTAAGAAAACATGGCACATATACACCATGGAATACTATGCAGCCATAAAAAAGGATGAGTTCATGTCCTTTTTAGGGACACGGATGAAGCTGGAAACCATCATTCTCAGCAAACTATTGCAAGGACAAAAAACCAAACACCGCACATTCTCACTCATAGGTGGGAATTGAACAATGAGAACACCTGGACACAGGAGGGGAAACATCACACACTGGGACCTGTTGTGGGGTGGGGTAAGAGGGGAGGGATAGCATTAGGAGATATACCTAATGTAAATGATGAGTTAATGGGTACAGCACACCAACATGGCACATGTATACATATGTAACAAACCTGCACATTGTGCACATGTACCCTAGAACTTAAAGTATAATTTTAAAAAAAAATATTTTTCTCATCAACTCATTTCTACAGATAAGAAAACTCATACATAGATTAGGTAACTTGCCCAATGTGAAAAAGTTAAAATCTAAATAGAAATGCATTGTAAATGATAAAACTTCCAAACCATTGTGAAAGAAGAATAAATGAATAAGGAGAGTGGAACATTTTAATAGAAGATAGAAAACAAGGAGAAAAAAGTGTGGAAAAAGTTCAATATGTGATAAGAGAAATACATCCACATTGATCAGTAACAATTATAAATATATGTAGAGAACTAGTATCCTTTTTATGAAAATGTCAATACAATCCCAAAGTATTGAAATATATCATTTTAAAATATGCCTGGAAAATGCATAAATAAGGTTGACGTGGCTCTGTTAATATTAGAATAATTACTTGTGGCCAAAAAAAGAAATGTTAGGGATAAACATAAAATAGTGAAAGAAATAGTTCAGTAAAAATATATATCAATATTGAACTTATGCACACCTAACAACAGACTCAAAATATGAAAAGCAAATATTAATAGAAGAAGAAGAAGAAAGGGATAATCACAAATCCATAATCATAACGAGAGACTTTTAATAACCTTCTTTTTGTAATATATAAATCAAGCAACCAAAAAACTAGTAAGGATAAAAATTGAACAACAAAATAAGATATAGGGTTGAACAATAACAAAAAAAATTGAAAGAAAAGAGGCTAGATTGACATAAAAATTAGACAATGCATATTATGCTCAATTATATAGGGATGATTTTCAACAATTACCTGAAAATTAGTCCACAATATACTTAACAAGATGTCAAGCAATTCCTATCATATGGATCACATTCTCTAATGACAAAGCAATAAAATTAGAATTCTATTGCAAAAATGTATTTGGAAAATTTAAAATGTACTTCTAAATCATGGGTTGTGGAAGACATAATATTTAAAACTGAAAAATAGCAAAACCATTACATGTCAAAATTTCCCAAATGCGGTTAAGTCAGCTAGGGGTAAATGAATAGTTTTAAATGCATGTATTAGAAAAAATGAAAGGATGACATCAACGCAATAGGAATCACAACCCAAGATACTAAAAAATGAACAGCCAAATAATTCAATAAAGTAGAAAGAGAAAAATAATAGTTATGAGAGTGAAATTTATAATATTGCAAACAGAGATGCAATAGGGGATTAAAACAAGTGAACTTGTTTTATCCACTAGAGTGATAAAGTGAATACATCCTAGACAACAGTTATCTATAAATTATAACAAATTCTCATAAATAGCATTTGGCATGAAAAGGACAAAACACTGGAGATGCAGTGGCAGTGGAAAAATCCATTACCGAATATTCCAAATACCATTATGCCAATAAATCTTAAAACTTAGAGAAACTGAACTATTTCCTAGGACAACAAAATTAGCCAAAACCAATTCAAGATCAGAAGGAAAATTAGATTACATTTGTAAACATTAAAGAAATTGAATAGTTAAAATAATTTATTAAAATTGGCTATAAAAATAATGAAAGTGTGTGGGGGATTTTACAGGAATTTTCATGGAATAGTTGATCTCAATTTTATAAAAATTACTCCAGAATATTGAAAAAAAAAAGAGCTAAATTTCTTTGCAATAGGTTGAAGAGTGGTCCCCTCAAAATATTTGCAAGTTCTAATCCCTGGAACCTATGAATATTACCTGACATAGCAAAACAGTGAGTATGACCTTGTACGTGGCAAAATATGTAATTAATTTAAGAATTTTGAGAGGGTTTATCCTGGATTATTTGGGTGGACTCTAAACCCAATCACATAGATCTTTAGTGTGTGTGTGCACGTGTGTGTGTGTGTTGAAATAGAAGGATCTAATTTTCATTTTATGTTAAAAAACTTTTACAATTGTGATAAAGCACATATAATGTAAAATCTAGTATCTTAGCCATGTAAGTATACAGTTCAGTAGTGTTCAGTAAATTCACATTGTTGTTCAAGCAATTTCCAGGACTTTTTTATCTTGCAAAACTGAAACGATGTTCATTAAACAACTCTCCACTTCACCCTTCCCCGAGCCCTTGGCAGCCTCCACTCTATTTTACATTTCTATGAGTCTGACTACTCTTGATACCTCCTATAAGTAGAAATATATGATATTTGTCTCTTTGTCACTTACTTATTTCACTTAGCATAAGTGAAAGGCTCATTTTCAAGGCTCATTCATGTTACAGCGTGAGTCAGAATTTCCTTCTCATGTAAGGTTGAGTAATATACCACTGTGTGTATATTCCACATTTTGTTTTATCTATTCATCAGTCAATGGACATTTGAGTTGCTTCCACCTTTTGGCTATTTTGAATAATGCTGCTATAAACATGGGTATGAAAATATGTCCTCAAGATCCAGCATTAACATTTTTTGTGGCTATATATCCAAAAGTAGAATGGCTGGATCATATGGTAATTCTATTTTTAATATTTTGTAGAACTGCCATACTCTTTTTCTTTTCTTTTTTTTTATATATATATTTTTTATTATACTTTAAGTTCTAGGGTACATGTGCATAACGTGCAGGTTTCTTACATATGTATACTTATGCCATGTTGGTGTGCTGCACCCATCAACTCGTTAGCACCCATCAAGTCATCATTTATATCATGTATAACTCCCCAATGCAATCCCTCCCTCCTCCCCCCTCCCCATGATAGGCCCCAGTGAGTGATGTTCCCCTTCCCGAGTCCAAGTGATCTCATTGTTCAGTTCCCACCTATGAGTGAGAACATGTGGTGTTTGGTTTTCTCTTCTTGTGATAGTTTGCTAAGAATGATGGTTTCCAGCTGCATCCATGTCCCTACAAAGGACGCAAACTCATCCTTTTTGATGGCTGCATAGTATTCCATGGTGTATATGTGCCACATTTTCTTAATCCAGTCTGCCACAGATGGACATTTGGGTTGATTCCAAGTCTTTGCTATTGTGAATAGTGCCGCAATAAACATACGTGTGCATGTGTCTTTGTAGTAGAATAATTTATAATCCTTTGGGTATATACCCAGTAGTGGGATGGCTGGGTCATATGGTACATCTAGTTCTAGATCCTTGAGGAATCGCCATACTGTTTTCCATAATGGTTGAACTAGTTTACAATCCCACCAACAGTGTAAAAGTGTTCCTATTTCTCCACATCCTCTCCAACACCTGTTGTTTCCTGACTTCTTAATGATTGCCATTCTAACTGGTGTGAGATGGTATCTCATTGTGGTTTTGATTTGCATTTCTCTGATGGCGAGTGATGATGAGCATTTTTTCATGTGTCTGTTGGCTGTATGAATGTCTTCTTTTGAGAAATGTCTGTTCATATCCTTTCCCCACTTTTTGATGGGGTTGTTTGTTTTTTTCTTGTATATTTGTTTGAGTTCTTTGTAGATTCTGGATATTAGCCCTTTGTCAGATGAGTAGGTTGCAAAAATTTTTTCCCATTCTGTAGGTTGCCTGTTCACTCTGATGGTAGTTTCTTTTGCTGTGCAAAAGCTCTTTAGTTTAATTAGATCCCATTTGTCGATTTTGGCTTTTGCTGCTGTTGCTTTTGGTGTTTTAGACATGAAGTCCTTGCCCATGCCTATGTCCTGAATGGTACTACCTAGATTTTCTTCTAGGGTTTTTATGGTATTAGGTCTAACATTTAAGTCTCTAATCCATCTTGAATTAATCTTCGTATAAGGGGTAAAATAATAAGAGCTATTTATGACAAACCCACCGCTAATATCATAATGAATGGGCAAAAACTGGAAAAATTCCCTTTGAAAACTGGCACAAGACAGGGATGCCCTCTCTCACCACTCCTATTCAACATAGTGTTGGAAGTTCTGGCTAGGGCAATCAGGCAAGACAAAGAAATCAAGGGTATCCAGTTAGGAAAAGAAGAAGTCAAATTGTCCCTGTTTGCAGATGACATGATTGTATATTTAGAAAACCCCGTTGTCTCAGCCCAAAATCTCCTTAAGCTGATAAGCAACTTCAGCAAAGTCTCAGGATACAAAATTAATGTGCAAAAATCACAAGCATTCTTATACACCAGTAACAGACAAGCAGAGAGCCAAATCAGGAATCAACTTCCATTCACAATTGCTTCAAAGAGAATAAAATACCTAGGAATCCAGCTTACAAGGGATGTAAAGGACCTCTTCAAGGAGAACTACAAACCACTGCTCAGTGAAATCAAAGAGGACACAAACAAATGGAAGAACATACCATGCTCATGGATAGGAAGAATCAATATCGTGAAAATGGCCATACTGCCCAAGGTTATTTATAGATTCAATGCCATCCCCATCAAGCTACCAATGAGTTTCTTCACCGAATTGGAAAAAACTGCTTTAAAGTTCATATGGAACCAAAAAAGAGCCCGCATTGCCAAGACAATCCTAAGTCAAAAGGACAAAGCTGGAGGCGTCACGCTACCTGACTTCAAACTATACTACAAGGCTACAGTAACCAAAACAGCATGGTACTGGTACCACAACAGAGATATAGACCAATGGAACAGAACAGAGTCCTCAAATAATACCACACATCTACAGCCATCTGATCTTTGACAAACCTGAGAGAAACAAGAAATGGGGAAAGGATTCCCTATTTAATAAATGGTGCTGGGAAAATTGGCTAGCCATAAGTAGAAAGCTGAAACTGGATCCTTTCCTTGCCATACTCTTTTTCATAGTGGTTGCACCACCATGGTGCAAAAGAGTTCCAATTTCTCCACACACTTTTTAAGGATTCTTAGTAAAAAAAAATTTTTGTTTTGAGTTTTATTTTAGATTCAGGGGTACATGAACAGCTTTATTACTTGGGTATATTGAGTGATGCTGAGGTTTGGAATATAAATGAAATAGTTCAGTAAAGAACCATTTCTTTATGGCTGCATAGTATTCTATGGTGTATATGTGCCACATTTTCTTTATCCAGTCTATCATTGATGGGCATTTGGGTTGGTTCCAAGTCTTTGCTATTGTGAATAGTGCTGCAATAAACATACATGTGCACTTATCTTTATAGTAGAATGATTTGTAATCTTTTGGGTATATACTCCGTAATGGGATTGCTGGGTCAAATGGTATTTCCAGTTCTAGATCCTTGAGGAGTCGTCACACTGCCTTCCACAATGGTTGAGTAAATGTACACACCCACCAACAGTGTAAAAGTGTACCTATTTCTTCACATCCTCTCCAGCATCTGTTGCTTCCTGACTTTTTAATGATCACCATTCTGACTGGCATGAGATGGTATCTCACTGTGGTTTTGATTTGCATTTCTCTAAGGACCAGTGATGATGAGCTTTTTTATATGTTTGTTGGCTGCATAAATGTCTTCTTTTGAGAAGTGTCTTTTCATATCCTTTGCCCACTTTTTGATGGGGTTGTTTTTTTTTTTTTTTTTCTCTTGTAAATTTGTTTAAGTTCCTTGTAGATTCTGGATATTGGCCCTTTGTCAGATGGATAGATTGCAAAAATTTTCTCCTATTCTGTAGGTTGCCTGTTCACTCTGATGATAGTTTCTTTTGCTGTGGAGATGCTCTTTAGTTTAATTAGCAAAAAGAACAAAGAACAAAGCTGGAGGCATTACGCTACCTGACTTCATACTATACTACAAGGCTACAATAACCAAAACAGCACAGTACTGCTACCAAAACAGATATGTAGACCAATGGAATGGAACAGAGGCCTCAGAAATCATGCCACACATCTACAACCATCTGATCTTTGACAAATCCGACAAAAACAAGCAATGGGGAAAGGATTCCCTATTTAATAAATGGTGTTGGGAAAACTGGCTAGCCATATGCAGAAAACTGAAACTGGACCCTTTCCTTACACCTTATACAAAAATTAACTCAAGATGGATTCAAGACTTAAACGTAAGACCTAAAACCATAAAAACCCTGGAGGAAAACCTAGGCAATACCATTTAGGACATAGGCATGGGCAAAGACTTCATGACTAAAATACCAAAAGCAATGTCAACAAAAGCTAAAACTGACAAATGGGATCTAATAGTTTTTTATATTTTGGATAATGCTCAGTAATAGGGTTGTTGAATTAAGTGATACTTCTGTTTTAAATTCTTTGATAAATTTATAAACTGCTTTCCACAGTGGCTGAACTAATTTACATCCCCACCAATGTCCTATATGCCTTCCCTTTTCTGCACAGTCTTGCCAGCATCTGTTGTTTTTTGACTCTTTAATAATGCCATTTTGACAGGTGTGAGAGGTTATCGACTTCTGATTTTGCATTTCTCTGATGAGTAATGATGTGATGCATTTTTCATATGTTTCTTGGCCGCTTGCATGTCTTCTTTTGAGAAGTGTCTGTTCTGGCCGGGCGCGGTGGCTCAAGCCTGTAATCCCAGCACTTTGGGAGGCCCACACAGGCGGATCACGAGGTCAGGAGATCGAGACCATCCTGGCTAACATGGTGAAACCCCGTCTCTACTAAAAAAAAAAAAAAAAAAAAAAAAAAAAAAAAAAAACTAGCCGGGCGAGGTGGCGGGTGCCTGTAGTCCCAGCTACTCGGGAGGCTGAAGCAGGAGAATGGCATAAACCCGGGAGGCGGAGCTTGCAGTGAGCTGAGATCCGGCCACTGCACTCCAGCCTGGGCGACAGAGCGAGACTCCATCTCAACAAAAAAAAAAAAAAAAAGAGAGAGAAGTGTCTGTTCATGTCCTCTGCCCACTTTTTAATGGGGTTATTTGGTTTTGCTTGTTGCTTTAAGTTCCTTATAGATTCTGGATATTAGAGCTCATTGGAGGCATAGTTTGTGAATATTTTCTCCCATTCTGTAGGTCATCTGTGTACTCTGTTGATAGTTTCTTTTGCTGTGCAGAAGCTCTTTTATTTGACTAGGTCCCACTTGTCAATTTTTGGTTTTGTTGCAATTATTTTTGAGGAATTAGTCATAAATATTTTCCCAAAGCCCTTGGTGTTTCCTAGTTAGTCTTCTAGGATTCTTAGAGTTTGAGGTCTTACAAAAAAGCTTTAATCCATCTTGAGTTAACTTTTGCATATGGCAAAATGTAGGGATCCAATTTCATTCTTCTGCATATGGCTCACCAACAATACCAGCACAATTTATTGAATAGGGAAACCTCTCTCCATTGCTTATTTTTGTCAACTTTGTTAAAGGTAAATGGCTGTAGGTGTGCAGTTTTATTCCTGGGTTATCTGTTCTGTTCCATTGGTCTATGTGTCTGTTTTTGTACCAGTACCATGATGATTTGGTTACTGTAGCCTTATAGTATAGTTTGAAGTCAGATAATGCCATGACTCCAGGTTTGTTCTTTTTGCTTAGGATTTCTTTGACTATTTGGGCTCCTTTTGGTTCCATAAGAATTTTAGAATAGATTTGTTCTAGTTCTGTGAAAAATGATGTTGGTAGTTTGATAGGAATAGCATTGAATTTGTAGATGTATTTAGACAGTATGGTCATTTTAACAGTATTGATTTTTCCAACCCATGAGCATGGAATGTCTTTTCATTTGTGTCATTTATGATTTATTTTATCAGTGTTTTGTAGTTCTCCTTGTAGAGATCTTTTACCTACTTGATTAGATGTATTCCTAGGTACCTTTTGTGGCTATTGTAAATGGGATTTCCTTCTTGATTTGACTCTCAGCTTGAGCATTATTGATATGTAGAAATGCCACTGGTTTTTGTACATTGATTTTTTTTATTCCAAAACTTTACTGAAGTCATTTATAAGTTCCAGGAGCCTTTTGGTGGAGTCTTCAGGGTTTTCTAGCTGTAAAATCATATTGTCTATGAAGAGAAATAGTTTGACTTATTCTTTTTCTGTTTGGATGCCTTTTATTGCTTTCTCTTGCCTGATTGCTCTGGCTAGCATGTCTAATACTATGTTGAATAGGAGTGGTGAGAGTGGGCATCGCTATCTTTTTCCAGTTCTCAAGGGGAATGCTTCCAGTTTTTGTCAAGTCAGTATGATGTTAGCTATGGGTTTGTCCTAGATGTCTCTTATTATTTTGAGGTATGTTCCTTTGATCCTGGTTTCTTGAGGATTTTTATCATGAATGGATGGTAGATTTTATTGAAAGCTTTTTCTGCATCTTTGGAGATGATCCTATAATTTTTGTTTTCAATACTGTTTATATGATGAATCACATTTATTGATTGGCATACATTGAGCCAACCTTGCTTCTTAGGAATGAAGCCTACTTGATCATAGTGATTTAACTTTTTGACGTGCTGTTGAATTCAGTTGGCTAGTATTTTGTTGAGGATTTTTGCTTCCAGGTTCATCAGTGATATTGGCCTGTAGTTTTCTTTAGTCATTATGTATTTGCAAGGTTTTGCTATCAGGGTAACGCCAGCTTCATAGAATGGTTAGGGAGGAGTCTCTCCTCAATTTTCAGAATAGTTTCAGTAGAATTGGTACCAGCCCTTCTATGTATATATGGTAGAATTTGGCTGTGAATCCATGTGGTCTAGGGCTTTTATTCATTGATATGTTTTTGTTGCTGATTCAATTTCAGAACTCGATATTGGTCTTTTCTGTTTCAATTTATTGCTGATTCAGTCCTGGAATATGGTGTGTTTCCAGGAATTTATCCATTTCCTCTTGATTTTCTAGTTTGTTTGCATAGAGGTGTTCCTAACTGTCTCTGAGGATCTTTTGTATTTCTGTGGGATCAATTGTAAATGTCACCTTTGTGGTTTCTCATTGTGCTTATTTGGATCTTCTGTCTTTTTCTTTGTTAATGCTAGTGGTCCTTCAAACTTGTTTATCCTTTTAAGTAACCAACTTCTTGTTTTCTTGATCTTTATATAGATTTTGGGGTCTCAATTTTATTCAGTTCTTCCCAGATTTTAGTTATCTTCTTCTGCTACCTCTGGGGTTAGTTTGTTCTTGTTTTTCTGGTTCCTCTAGGTGTGATGTTAGATTGCTAATTTGAGATCTTTCTAACTTTTTGAGATAGGCGTTTAGCACTATAAACTTTCCTCTTAAAAAGACAGTGACTTTTGCTACATCCCAGAAATTTTGGTATATTGTGTGTCTGTTTTAATTTATTTCAAATTTTTTTATATTTGCTTTGATTTTATTGTTTACCCAATAGTCATTCAGGAGCAAGTTACTTAATTTCCATGTAATCGTGTGGTTTTGAGAGATCTTTTGGTATTTTTAGTTTTAATCCATTGTGTTCCAGGAATAAATACAGTTGGTATGATTTCATTTTTTTTTTAATTATTAAGACTTGTTTTATGGCTGAGCATGTGGTTGATTTGGAGTATGTTCCATATGAAGAGGAGAGGAATGTATATTCTGTGATTGATGGGTGGAGTATTTTGTAGACATCTATTATGTCTAATTGGTCAAGCAATCAGATTTATTTTTATAAGACAGAGGCAGAAAGACTTTTGAGACAGAAGGGGGAAAGTGAGGTGATCACAGAGGCAGAGATTAGAGTGATATGACCACAAATCAACAGCTGCCTGTAGCCACCAGAAGCTGGAAGAGTCAGAAAGCTAATTTTCCTCTAGAGAGGAGGGAGCATGATCCTGCCAATGCTTGGATTTCATACTTCTTCATTTCTGTTGTTTTAAGCCACCAAGTTTGTGGTAATTTGTTACAGCAGCCACAAGAAACTAATATAACTCTCATCCATTCTAAAGTATAGTAAAATTTTGATTTCTAAATTGGACAAGGGCAGTATGAAAAAAGAAACAATTAGGCAAAACTTCACATGTGAATGACTACAATACAAAAATCCCAAAGAAAAACCATGTTACTGGATTCAAACATACATTTGTGTGTGTGTGTATAAAATATATATGTACATACAAGCACTCTTTATCAATTTTCATTCTTTCCTTTTTTCTAATACATGCATTTGGAAAATTATTTTTAATGTTTTCAGTATGTAGGTGTATAGATGTATAAATATACATAAAAACTTAAGAGTTGCATGAAAAGTGAACATAGAAACCTGAAAGGCATAAAATTATTAATATAATAGTTAAAATTTTCAAAAGTGAAATATATCAGTTTTTAGATAGAAGGAATCATCAAGTACCTAACTCAGTGACTAAAACAGGCTCACACTAAGGTCCGTCATAGAGAAATCTCAGAACACTGGGGACAAAGAAACCATCCTGTAAATTTCCAGAAGAAAATAAAGAATCATCAAAAGAAATGCTGACAACTCAAAGGCAACAGAAAAGCACCTTCAAAAATCTAAAGGGAAATTATTTTCATCTTCAAATTTGATACTGAGCCAGACTATTAAACAAGAATAAAAACATTTTTTGACATATAAGATGTCAATAAATTTATTTTCCATGTAACCTTTTCCTAAAAACTACGGGAGAATATACTTCACAAAAGCTACCAAGAAAATCTGGGGGAAAGCATACAACAGATACAGTAAACAGAAAATCACACATGAAACAGACATGAAGAGAACCCAGGAACTATTATTTAGGGAGATGCCAGGATAGCAGCTATAAGTAGAAGGCACCTGTCCAGAAAGCAGCAAGTCAGAAGGCTCCAAGATAAACTCACTTAGAAAAATAAAATAATATAATTTCTTAGGATGAGATTTAAACACGTGGCAAAGTTTGGGGTTGAATTCTAACAAGTATATACAAAATTAAGCAAAGCCTAGGAAATTATTAGTTGTAAGGAAAACAAAAAGTTGTTCAGGAAACAAAATTATTATAGGTGGATGGGCTGTGAATGGCATTTACATAGTCATAATATACAAACACTGAATATTATTGTTAACCAAAAGGATTATAATGAGAGAATGGAGGATGTGTAGGATTTACAAAGGGTTGTAACTCTACAGAGAGGTAAGTTCTTACCTTCAATAGTAGTAGTTCAATTGATAATGTCTAAAACTAGACATGTAAGAAATAGTAATTCAAGTGTATTATTTCAAAACGTAGGGCTATATACCCCCAAAAAAATCAAGTAAAGGATTAAAATTTTGTCTCTGAGGAAGGATGGGGGAAGGAAAGTTGTGAGGGGTAGGAAAGCAACTGTGGCTTAAAAAAAAAAAAGTGTAGAAATATTTGACTCTTCAAACTATATGCATATATAACTTTGTTACAAATTAAAACTAAATGATCAACTCAATGAACACTTTTAAAAATCTGATAGAATTCAACACCATAAATGTTTGCTCATGGCAAAAATTCCAAATAGTAGCTAAACCCCAAAAGCTTGCCATTTACAGTCAGGAGTGAGGAGTGAGTAGTGTCCCAACTACTTTAGGGTACAACTTGACAATACCCAGTACAGCTGAAGTTATGTTTCCATGACTTTCCATAACAGAGGAATTATTTAGTAGGTATACAAGAAGACAGGTAAAAGAATGTTCATTTCAACGTCAAGAGATTGAGACCATCCTGGCCAACATGGTGAAACCCCATCTCTACTAAAAATAAAAAAATTAGCTGGGCATGGTGGCACCACATACCTGTAGTCTCAGCTACTCGGGAAGCTGAGGCAGAATCGCTTGAACTCAGGAGTTGGAGGTTGCAGTGAGCAAAGATCACGCCACTGCACTCCAATCTGGCAACAGAGTGAGACTCCCTCTCAAAAAAAAAAAAAAAAAAAAAGTATGTTCTCTTCAGTGGTGCTGGATTAGTGCAGAAAGGATGACGATGGTGAAATAAATAAACTACATTTTATTTAGCAACCTTATTCTTGATCTTACCTTATTTTCCCTTTGCTTCATCTTCTGAGTGTATCTTAAGTAAACTTCATTTTGTTACTTTACAAACAAAGAAATGGGAAACTATGTGTGCTAATATTTATGTTCTTAACCAAAATATGTATTTGATGCTTTATTTTTTAGGTTTCCAACCTCTGCTTAATTGACACACACTCACACGCATATATACACACACATACACACACACATTTATTGAGTCTAAACAACACATGTGCCAGAAATATAATATCGGATCAGTTTTCAAACTGTGTCCTATAAATTATAAAATACAAGTTTCTCTATTCAAAAAATCTTAATAATTTATCACTTGTCAATTTCTGGCAAGTTCTACTTCCGCTAGTCTTAAACAGTTTGCAGAAGTTCACACAAACAAATTTCTTAGTTCATTGATCAAAATCTGCTTATATTTATGACATATAGCATGTGCTGACCTTTAGAGATACAATAATAATAAGACTGACTATCCTCAAGAAGCTTGTAGTCTAGTGGAGACAACAGGCAAGCAAATAGGCTTTTAAAGTAATGTGCTCCATCATAGATGACCTAACCCAGCCTAGAGGATAGATTGAAGACATCTGTAGTGGGTTAAATTTTGCTCCCCCGCAAAACATGTTCAAGTCCTAACTCCTACTACTTGTAAATTTGACCTAATTTGGAAATTAGGTCTTTGCAAATGTAATAAACTAGTAGGAGGTCATATCAGCATGGGATAGACCCTAGCACCAGTGACTGGTTCCTGTAAGAAGAGAGAGACACAGAGACGCACAGCAAAGGTCATATGAAAACAGAGGCAGAGACTGAGTGAAATGAAAGCATGCCAAAGATTGCTGGCAACCACCAGAAACTGAAGAGGCAAGAAAGAGCCTTCAGATGGACCATGGCCCTGAAGACACCTTGATTTTGGACTTCTAGCTTCCAAACTGAGAAACAATACATTTCAGTTGTTTTAAGCTACCCAGTTTGTGGTAGTTTATTACAGAAGCCCTAGAAATTGCAGATAGTATTATATGAAAGATGACTTGAAATCTGAGATCAGAAGGACCCTTGGGGGTTGTGCAGAAGACAGTGGGGAAAATATTCCAGAGAAAATGGCATAGAACAGAGGCTTGGAGGTGTGACAGAGCTCCAGGCCATTGGGAGAACACACCCACTACTACTGTGGGAGTTTAGGGCAAATCTAGCAAGAGTTGAGTTTAGAGAAGTAAGTCTAGGACTAATTATGGATGGTCTGTGTGGATATCATCCTTTGGGCTCCAGAGGGCCACTGAAGTCTTAAGCAGGGGCCTGAATTAACTGATTTGTGTTTCCAAGGAGGTCACTGCAATAACACAGGTGATGTACCATGATGACTCAAATTAGTCATCATAGAAATAGAAATGGATGAATGTGAAAGATGCTAAGGAATCCATCTACACCAGTGGTTTTCAAAATGTGGTCTCTGAATCAACAGCATCACTTGGGAATTTGTTGGAAATTTAAATTCTCAGACCCTATCCCAGAAACTCTGAAGCTGAGGCCATGCAATTTGTACTTTAACAAGCCCACCAAGTAATTTTGATGCATGCTAAAATTTGAAAGCCATCGAGCTATGGAAATTGGTGATTGGATGTGCAGATTGAAGGAGAGAAAGAGAAATGAGGATAATGTCCAATTTCTGGCTTGAGCAACTGGGCAGTAAAGAGAAAAATACAAATCAAGATAAACAATGTGCAAGTGCTTTGTAAATTGGGTTCTGCTCACAGTCCACTGATACCTGGGCAGGGACCAGTTCAGTCTTGAGCAATCTCTGAACAGCAGAGTCTACCTTTAAAGCTCATGAAAATGTTAGAGGTTTTGCACTGTCCTCCACATTTGACTTTCCTCCTTCTAACTTCTGTTGAAAATCAATTTTTGCTTTATCAACAAATAACATTGCAGCCAGAGTCCTTTATAATTCCATTTCAAATGAAGGTTCTGACTTTGCTGCTAAGATAACACATGGGAAGGAGTTTAAAGAGGAGAGAGACCACATTAGTGAAGAGGAAGCAATCTCCATGAAATTAATCTTTCTTTCTTTCAACAATCTGTTTTGGGCCTTTAAATGTGTCTCATAAATATTTTCTAGCCTAACATTTTTAGGGTCCCAAAGAATGAGAACTCTATGAATAAATGATTTGTTTTAGTGACTAGCTCAGGTTTAGATAACAAAGCCTGGTGCAATAGTGCCCCTTTGAAGAGGTACTGCATCACCACATACCGGAACGACTGCAAAAACCTCCCCAGATCTGGGTTCCCTTCACTTCATCAGTGTAGCCCATCAATGTCAGATTATCGTCCTGAAGTGCCTAGAATAAAATTTTCATTAAGTTTCTTCCCTTTTATGAATACAACATTGAAATGAGGGAGAACTGTCACATGTCCTCATAGATAGGGATTATCCCTTGATGAAGACTCAGTGGGAAAAATTAAAAAGAGAATTTCATTCTTAGTAATTTTCTGTCTTTTTTGCTTCCTTGAAAAATCTGTTGGAAAAACCTAAAGAAAGATTGGATAGAAAAGTGGTTCTGGGTTTGTAAGTTCATATGCAAGTGTAAGGTGGGAATAGTGTCCGTGAAAGACATTTCTTCCTTGGGTGAATTGTTCAAGCACATTGCAAAAGTATTAAGACAATGCTTAGGCTGGAGTGCTGAGTGAAAGGGGCTGTTGCCTGTAGGACGATAGATAGGGGCCATGCAAGGTCCCAGGGAACAGAGTGCAGTCATTCCTTTGTGGATGATCAAGAAGCATCATACTGGTGGCCATCAAAGGACTGTAAATACAGCCCTAATTCAGACACCATTGGGTGTTTGCCAGCCCAGCAAATGCCAGGTGCTGTCTCGGCTTCCCTGTGGCTTCCATTCACTGATGATTGCAGTGTTCTCTTGAGAGGTGTGCAGGTGATCTGTACACCTAGATCTCATAACCATGGTCCCTTCAGATCCAGCCCTCTTGTCTTAGACCATTTTAAATGGGCTAATCCACACAGAGTCACAGAGCTTGCTCTAATCCCCCCTCATCTGTGTTCCCTCTCTCATCTTCTCTCTATTCTGATGAATCATTTTTCTTCCCCCAGCCAAGTGGGTAAAAAGGTCAGGATCTTACACAAAATGTTTTTTCCTAAACCTTTATCTGTTCCTTTATTCCATTTTCTTCTCTTAGAGGCCCAGGTTTTTGAAATCTAAAAAAGGCAGAAAAGATTCATTTTCCTCTCCGTTACCACTTTTTATTTTGGGGCCTAGGCAAGCAATTAGCTCAGGCTAGCATAGTTGCTTGAATGAGAGGAAAGGAAAATTGGAAGAAAACAATCTCCACAAAAATCATAGCTAAGATTAAGCTAAACCATATGAAACTGCCAGTATTCAACCCTTTTTACCTACAAAATAGCAATTTCAAATTGTTCAACTAATTTTTTAAACCTTTTTTACCAACATAAAAGTTTATCAAAAGGCTTTACTGTAGCAAAAATTACTACTTTAAAAAAAGCATAACCAAACATGGTGTAAGCAAAGAATTAAGAAACTTTTAGTCTGAAAGTGGGTTAACTAAGACAGAATTAGTAAAAGATAACTTACCAGAAGAAATGAGCTGTATTGGTCTTAAGGCAGGGATATGAGCTACCAGGGACACTCAGATAGAGTACATTAG
The DNA here is from genome assembly GCF_009764315.1 of Trachypithecus francoisi. Taxonomy (NCBI): domain Eukaryota; kingdom Metazoa; phylum Chordata; class Mammalia; order Primates; family Cercopithecidae; genus Trachypithecus; species Trachypithecus francoisi. Next base: position 71,960,048 of record NW_022681472.1, on the reverse strand, counting down.
GTGCTGGAATGGTTTTAGTGGTGATGAATTGCTTGAAAGGCAAATTGATTGAGTGAGAAATGGGACTTCACATTAATCATCAAAAGATGCAACCAGGTAATTGACAAAGGAAGTCTCACAGTTGCTCTGGGTTTGTGATTCTAACGTGGAAATCTGTCTTTTTTAGCAAGCATCATGGTGTAGTGGAAAGAACACTAGACCAAGAATTAAAAGACCTGATTTTTCATCCTAACCCTAACACAACAGGCTGGAGAAGCTTGGAAGACTCGCTAGGCTTTGTAAGACTGTATTGCAGTATCTGCCGACAAAAAAATGAAGGATAATCACACCTCTCCCACCTCCCTCACCAGACTGTTGTCAGGATCAAAAAAAAAATCATGTAAAGAAGGCGTAAAAAATGCAAATAATTCCTTTATTTACAGCAACTGCTCTTGAAGTTTCATTTAGGCACTGTGTGACTTCATGTGCATTACTGATATCAAATTCAGAAAAGATGAAAATAAATTAAACTCATCTTCAGATGCCAAAGAAATGTCAATAACATTTCAAATATGCATGATAAAAGAGCCATTAGCAAAATCTCAAATTATTGTCCCAGGCTCTGGCTTGATAAATACTCTCTCTGGTTAGAAAAAAAAATATGATTTTTCTTTCATCTTTAATCTTCTTCATCTTCTCTTCCTCCTTCCCCTCTTTCATCCTGTTTTTCTTTCTTCTTTCCTTCTTCCCTCTTTCTTCTCCCTCCTTCTCCATCTCAATTTGTTAAGCATTTCCTAAAGCCAGAGTCTAGCATGTCTCTTATATAATTCTTCACCTTTAATTATGTGTTATTCTGTTTTCTATACTCTTTCTGTTCCCTGATCAAGCCAGTTGTGCTGAATATTTACCTCAAAATATAAATTTGCATAATATACACTTTTGTAAGTAATATATTTAATTGGAAGGAAACAGCCTGTGTTTAGAAAATCAACTTATCTTCTCCCCACACTAGAACCCCATATATACGTTGTGGGTTTCTCTAGTCAGTGGAATTTTGGGGATCCATCACGGATTCAGGCCATTCCTGTCAACCTGACTTTCCACACCCTCAGGGGAGCTTGGCTTGACTGGCTTGGTCCCTGCCCTGTCCTCCACAGCTGTTCCACGAGCACTTTGGGTGCTCCTGCTGCTGTGAGTTTATCTCACAAAGCCCTGGATACAACCCTCTCCATGTTATTTCTCTTCCCATCTTCCTTAGCCTCTCCTATTAGTGACAATAAGAGTCACTAGGATGTCAGAGGCCCATCTGTGAGGGGCTAATTGATTTCCCTTCACTCTCGATTTATTTTCTTTTTCCTCGCCTCCAGAAGCACTCCCGGAACCAAAGGCCAGGGCAACAGCTCATGTTGGCAAAATCTTGCTTTTATGATTCCTTCCCTGGCAACAATTATTTATCCAGCTTGTGAAGTGACTGAGGACATCACACCGACCATCTGTTTCCCTCTGTCTGAATGCGTTAATGTAGTTAGACTCCATTTCCAGGAACAGCTCACTGATGCTGCCTGCGTTTTCTCCATTTGCCTTTGCTAGCTTTGGCGGCGTCTTCACTGGGGTTGGCATTTTCATTTTATGCTTGTTCATTTGATTAGCAGCTTCCTTTTGCGAATTAACTGTTTAGCTTCCACAGAGTGAGCTCTTGGTTAGTTTTCCCTTCATGCCTGAAAAGGGTTCCTTTCATTTCGTCTATGCTGACACCATCTCTTTTCTTCAGGACCAAGTTATCTTGGCTCCATCTCCAAGGTATCTCTCAGCCCCACTCCCATTCCCCTGCAGTGACCACGTGGTTCTGACATTCATCTTTTCTTGCCTGGAAGACTGGAACATCCATTCTCCTTGTAGGTAACTCTGACCTTCTGCAGACCACAAAGGCCAAGAGATTTTCCTGAAACACAATGGCATTGCCCTGCTTGAATCTCTTAGGAATTTTCCACTGGTCTCAGCAAATGCCCATCCTCTTTGGTCATGACACATATGTCTTTTATAATCTCCCCTCTGCATTTCTCTCTAGCAGCATATTGTGTTATGTCCTCATACTTGTTTCCTTCTCTTGCAAACCCCTGACGATGGTCCTGAATTAGGTGTGGAGGGGAAGGAGTTTGCCCCTTGGATTACAACTGGCATGTCTGGAAACACCTCTGGTTGTCACAACTAGGGGAGGGAGAAACTACTGGCATTGAGTGACCAGGGATGCTGCTAAACATCCTACAATGTAGAGGACTGCTGCACACAGCAAAGAATTATCCAACCCCAAATGTTGATAATGTTGAGGCTGAAAAACCCTACTCTAGCCAGACTAACTTACTTGGAGTTCTCTGGATGCACTATACCCTGTTGTGCCTCCATACCTGGGATCAATGATCTTTCTTCTCCAACATATCTCTCTTTGCCATAATTTGCCTGTTAGTGTCTAACTGCCCTTGAAGGCCCAGCCCAAGAATCCCCATTTTGATTGCCTGACCACAGATGATGTCTGATCCCTCTTGTGAGTTTTCCGTCATCCAAAAACATAAACAATATACATTTATAGGGTGTCTATTAAGTACCAGTACTGTGTTCAGTTCTAATACTAAAATCATGAGCAAAACTAACATGGGCACTGCATTTATAAAATCTACAGTCCAGAGGTGGAAATAGAAAGTCCGTAAATAACCACCCCAATAAATATGCTGCCCAACACTCTCCGCACACCTCCTCTGCATACCAGAGGACTCACACCTCTATTTTATTCTTGAGGTTTCTTCAAGGGTCTCCCGTAGGCCAGGCATTGGCAAACTTTTTCTTTTTTGATCCTGTGTTCTCATTTCTTAAAAACTATTGAGCATGTGACCAGAATCCAAGTTCCTTAGCACTGTACACCAGGGCACTCCCAGTGGCCCGTCCCCCTTTCATCTCCTTCCCCTCCTCTGCACCCTCTGTCCTGCCATGCTCCTGGCCACACCACATGGTGTAAACTGCCTTCCCTCATGCCCTCATTCTTTTGGTAAGTTTCCCTTTTTCCTTTTTTTTTCTCTTGAGACGACGTCTTAGTCTGTCACCAGGCTGGAGTGCAGTGGCGCGATCTCGGCTCACTGCAACCTCCGCCTCCCAGGTTCAAGCGATTTTCCTGCCTCAGCCTCTGGAGTATCTGGGGCTACAGGCGCCCACCACCATGCCCAGCTAACTTTTTGTATTTTAGTAGAGATGGGGTTTCACCATGTTGGCCAGGATGGTCTCAATCTCCTGACCTTGTGATCCATCTGCCTCGGCCTCCCAAAGTGCTGGGATTACAGGCGTGAGCCACTGCGCCCAGCCAAGTTTCCCTTTTTCCATCAATACCTGTATCATATATCACTGCCACTTCACAGGTTCTCAAAACACAGCATTATCTTCTCTATTTGTGGGCACCCATTGCACATGGTTATGTATTCATATGTTAACACCCAGTTAAAAAAATGGTGAAAATCATAGTTTTGGAGTCTGACAGAGTTGAACTTAATTTTTCTAAGCTGCAGTTTCTTCATCTGAACAATAGTAAAATAATAGTGCCTACCTCATAAGTTTCTAAAAATATTAAATAAAGTAATCCAGCACAGTATTAAAGAGTCAATAAATGTTAATGGTTATTACTCTCTCTAACCATATCATAGGACACGTAACTGATAAGAAATACAATTCTTATCCTCAAGGAGAAAGCAGTTCGTCTCCCTGGACTGACTGTTTTCTCCTTAAGGATAAGAATTGTATTTTATTCATCATTGTTGCCCAGAGACAAGAAAGACCTGAAGAGTAGATGCTTGGTGAATGTTTGAGTAGAGAAAGGATGCAGGCCCAGTTACAGTGATCTTTCCTGTAGCAACTTAATACCTAACATTAATTGAGTACTTACCAGGTAGAGATGTGTGGTAAGCACTTTCACAGGTTGCCTTACTTAGTCCTCATCATAACGCCCGCTGAGATTGGTACCATTATTATCAGTCTCCATCTTACAGATAAGAAAACTGAGGTACAGAGAGATAAATAGCCTGAGCAAGGTTACATAGTTAAGGGGCAGAGTTCAAATTTAAAGGCATGGTGTCTGATTCCAAATCATTCGATCTAGAAAATTAGACAATTAGATTAAATCAATATTTATTTCAAGAATTCATTGATGATGCAGTGCAATGGATACACAAAGAAGCTTTTCGTTTAGAGATAGATGATACAAAAACATTCACTTTTCTACAGACATCAAAATTAGTTCAGGTGAAGCAATTCTCAGTAAGAAACAGTAAGTAGAGTGTAGGCTGGTGGGATGGGTGGGTGGGAGGTAATTATCTTCTCACTCAAACCAGGTGCTTTTCAACCAAGGCAACAACACATATGCCTTCTCTTTTCCCCCCAAGATCTTATATAGTAAACAATGTGAGAAATATGTAAATAGGAGAGGAAAGAATTAGAGTGACAAATATATCACATCAGGAAAATTGAAAGAAATGTGGTTCATTGATAGAGGAATGGCAAAACACCTCGGTGGACTTCCTAAACAGGAATGTCATTGTCATCTACCCACACAGGCCACCGAATTGTCAGGTTTTTACTGGGAGAAGGAGAAGGAAAGAATTAATGAAGTAAATATGAGAAGCAGTCTCTGCAGCATCTCAGTCACAGGTGGTTTCTCTAACAGGAGTTTGCAGCACATAACTTGGCTGTAAAGAGGATCCAGGCAGTTCTTAAGCTACCTGGGCTCCTGGGTACCTATTTAAATTATTAATTTTAGTCAAATGAGAATCATCTCCGCAGGAAAGTCGGGTGAGCTACTAAGTTTCACAGTTTGCTCTTAGAGAAAACTGTAATTAATCCTCCAAAAAGTCACTGTGATGTAAAACTTGCAAATGTTATTAAAGCTTCAAGCTTTTCCCATTTATTCATGATGCTGCTACCTCATTCTATTACGGAGTTCTTGGGTCCAGGCCGTGGGCTTAGGTTATGGGGGGCACTGTTATAATGAGGTCCTTCAGGCTAGCTGATGGCTGAATCTCCCAGCTTGGAGAGGAAAAAGACCTCAAGTATATCCTTAAACTCATCTAAACATTGCAGAAGAGGTGAGACACAGTGGTATATATGCCTGTTCAACATGCTCCTATTAACTCCCTTTGTTCTCTGCTCTTCTGACTGAGGAGCCTATAAGCCACAGAGACCCCAGAAAATCAAATACAGTTGAAATCATGAGCTCTCAGGAAGGGGATGGTATGGGGAGGGGCAGAGACAAAAGAAAACCATTTGGATTATAAATTTGGGAAAAACATTGCCCCAGTGGCCTCCATGTAATTGATTTGTGGGGAAGATGGAAAGTATTGAAGAGGAAACAAAAGGGAACCACTTGATTTGCAAATAATCAAAGAGGAAAAATAAGTAAATTATCTGTGGAAGCTATTTGATTAAATATATGCCCTTTAAATACATATTATTTCACTTTTTGCAGTGGGGCAGAGGTAGTTCCCCAAAGATACGTTGGTGTACTATTCACATGAAGAAGAAAGACATGCCGGGCAGACAAAGGAAGCATATGTCCTTTGCACACATTATATATGGAATCATCTCTATCATTCAATATATGGCATTCAAGAAGAAAGGAAAACCAAACTGGATCCTCTCTATGCACATACATCTTTAAATGATTAAAATGAAATAAAATATTCTTAACATGGAAACTAAATGACCACAATTTTGTATTCCACATCCTATCACACCTACAGAAATTTCCTAAATATTTGTCAAAATGATGGATAAATTTATTAAATTATTAGAGATGTGGCTTATAATGTAATGAAACCAAGAGTTCTTTACACACATTACATCATACTTATTACATATCTAATTTTACTGGCAAAACACAATAATTATATGTTACACATGCAGTATATACATTCCATATGATATAGATTATTTATATGATATAGGTTATATCAATATCTGCTTATATATCATATAATTATATCTATTATATATTATATATAATATATTACATTAAAAAGTATACATAGCAAATCACCAATAATAGAAATTTCTGGTGAATAGAATTTTCTAGTTGACAGAATTTTTGGTAAAAGAATCTAGTTTGGTCATTGGTCAATAGAAGATATGATGGAGAAATAATTACCTTGAATGACCAGGGAGTCTGGGAAAGTAAATTTAACTTCAAGGCTCATTGATTTATCCCTGTTTTACCCAAGAAATTAACTCCTTTGGTATTCATAACTTTACTTTCCACTGGAAGCAGCACATTTTAACTCTGAACCCAATTATCCTTAGTAGTTCAGCCTTTGCTTTGTCTTCAAAGCCCATCTAGACAAATGTTTTCTCTGGAATACATTTCTTTCCTTGTAAGAATGAACAAAATCAATCTGCAATCAGAAGGACAGTCAGGGTGTGATTAGCCAGAGTGCACTGGATAAACAGTGTTTATACTTCCCCACATTTTGACAAAATTCACTTTGAATTTTTCAGGGGAAATTAAAATTAAATACCGAGCACCATGACTTTACTGCCCTCCTCGCCAGACCTGCAGCATGCAGATGGCACTCATTCATCTGGCAGTAAATCACGGTGGTCTTGTAAAGCCCTTGGATGAGGCTTAGGGTCCTCTTCCTGGTGCCACCTGTGGTCCCTGGTATCTATTCCAGCAGGGCCCTGCTGTGGCCTTCAGACCTGCTATGAGACAATGGCACTGCCGCAAGCATTAGCATGACATTTCCATTTCTGAACAGAATGCCCCCAGAACAAGGCAGGGGCTGAGGAAACTCACTGGGCACAATGAATAAAATAGAAGCAGACACAGCATTAAGTAGGCTCATCTGTCAGAAAGGAGGCAGGAGTGGGAGAGAGGAAAGACAAGGGAGGCAAAAGAAGCTTGTAAGGGAAGCAAGGGGAGGAAAAGGCAGAAAGAGTTTTTAAAGTGGAGCGAGAAGGAGGAGAGAGAAAATCTCATCCTAAAAGGTGAAGGGGAAGAGGCCAAGACTGAGGCTGAGACAGAGAGTGACACTGCTGGAGAGGGAGACCTGACAAACAGCACTGAGAGATAAGACAGCTTAAAGCTGTCCTGTGCTGCAGGCAGTGATATAACCAGGAACTGGCAAGTGAGGGACTAATGAAAACAACAGGAAAGCAAAAATGCACCACAGGATTACCAAAAGGAAAGCTAACACAGACTGTGCGTGTGTTTCAGTGTAGAGAAATGTAAGAGCACAAATGAGGAGTGAGAAGGTCTCTAGTCTTCATTGTGCCATTAATAATAAAAACTGTCATGGCAACATTTATTAGGGATTGCTGTTTTCCAGGCATGGTGCTAAGGGTTTCCCAAGTACCCTCTTGTTTAATCCTTACAGCAACTCTATGCAGCAGGTCCTACTATCTTTCCTCTTTGGCAGAGGAAGACTCTGGAAGATACTCAGCAAGGTCAGACCTTGTGCAAGGTCAGACCTTGCCCAAGGTCACCCAGCTGTGTGATGAGGGGAAGGGGGCTGGGAAGGGTAGTAAGGAGAAAGCTGGAACAGGGATCAGGTGTCACAACCAGTTGGCAGCTTCAACCTCACATATCAGGATCTGGCTTAAGAATTTTGTGTGACAAAAGAGTTTATCAGCTAGATATATCCACATCACTAACCAGATACCTCCTGAAATTCTTTCCTGTTCTTGAAGTCAATTCAATGCATAAAGTCCTTTCCTTGAAACTAACCAGTGAATGATGCTGAGATTGTAGGTGGCTCAGGATTCTTTCTCTAAGGTCTTTCCTTTTCAAAGCAACTGTTTACAGCAGGGGAAGAGGGTGACACACACACAAACACACACACACACACACACCCCAGAACACACAATTATAACTAATTTTCCTATTTATTTTGTTCATGAAGACTGATGAGGAGAAAGACTACAGCTTTGCTCCAGAAATAGAAGTGGTCAAATTGGCACATGGGCTGTGATGGTTAGCAACCAGCATTTACAAGACTTTTGCCTGAGAAAAGAAAGAATCCCTGGGTGTGAATGAGGGAGTCCTCATGGCTGTGAAACTTGAGATATCACACTCATGACCTGCAGCTTGGTCATTTCCCACTCACTTCTAAATATTGTAAACAACTTCCTTATTGCAGCAAGGACGTCTCACCTGTTGCCAGAAGTCAAAGCCAATACAACCATGGTGCCCTGAGCCATCAATAATACCATGTCACTACAATAAACTCTCAATGGAAGTTCAACTCAAGGCCAGTCCTGTCTACTGGGGAATCTTTTCCTTTTCTTGTGAAAGTGGTTGGGGCTTTTTTGTAAGTGAAATTGAGTAAAGGCCGTGAAGGAAGATCGGGGAGAGAGCTGTCCCCAAATGTTTCTAGGCTACCTCAAAGCTGATAGTTGTGTCTCTGAATCCCCTACACAATTCAGACACACACACACACACACACAACTCAGTTACAGAAAAATTTAGAGAATAAAGTATTTCTTTACTCTAGGTTTTCTTGAAAAAGGAACACAACAAATCACAGCAAAGCATACTGAAATTTCTTGTGCCCATCTTGCTGAAGTCTTCATGAGGGCTACTTACAAATCTCCTCTCCCAGATTCTCTTGTCTGGGTCCATTTGGTGCCACATCATCTCTCAACTATTCCCTTCATTCACTTCTCTTGCCTTTCTCACGTCCTATTTCCTTCCCCAAGCTCTGGCACTTGCGGCCATGTAGCTGACCTGCAGCAGTTTCCAGCACACAGAACATCCAGTCCATCCAGGTCTGATTGCTCACTTCTCTCTGAGGGCATCTCCCTAGAATACAAACCTCTTTATAGAAAGAAAGGAAGAAAATAAAAAACCGTTATCAACAAGATGTGGAATCCTGGGAAAATTAAGAAGTGAAGGGGACAAAAAGGCTTAGACCCAAATGATGTGCTGATTAATGGGGGATTTTAATGAGTGGCTTATTAGGAAATTGTAGATAAAGCAAAGGAAAGACAGGAGAAGGGCCCAGTTAGGATATTTTAGATATAAAATGAAGAAAAAAGAGCTAGTCAAATTATTGCCATTTTCTTCATTAACATGAAACAGATTAAATGAAATGACTAAAATATTACATAATAGAAAATATCAACTGCAAGTAATATTCACGATAGCAAATGAAGAAATTATAGTTTAGCTCAGATGCCATAAGCAGAATTGAATATGATGGCCCCACAATTTGCTGCGTTTGGAGAGATGTGTAAGAAACTAATGGAAGAATCTTAATGACACAGACAGGCATTGCACTTTGCAGTGGAGGAGGGGATCGCATCTCACTTAAGTACTTCCTCCTCCTTGTCTCCCCCCCATTCCTGCTAAATGGAAATCAGACATATGTGTCAAGGGGACTCGGTCACTTTGTCTGCATATTAACTGTTATATTAAGATTTGCTGCAAAAAGACAGTCCATTAAAGTTTTGCCTCTGAAGAGGGAAAGGAGTGGAAATAAATTATCAGCTGAAGGACATTTTGGGAAGAGTTCTTTTGAGCATTCATTATTACTATTTAAGACTAATTGAAATCAATTGTTCCAGTGCCTCAACTCTGCCCAGTTTTGTTTTGCCCTTGGGAAAACTTTATCTCTTCCCACATCTGAGTCAACAAACAGGGTTCAGATTTGCTAGCTCTGTTACAAAAATACAAGAGGCCTCAATGATGTATTAATAATTCAGCTTACAAAACCAACTGTGTTTTCACTGGAATGCAGAATTGGGGTCTATGCTTTCTCATGAGAAGCCAGAGCAGGAGGGATTCTGGGAAGATGGCATGACACTCATTGAGGGACGGCTTGTTCAGCTTGAGGGCATGTGAAGCTGAGGGGCAGTTCCCTGAGGCAGTGTTAAAATGGTTCAACCAAATCATCTTCAGGGGAACATTATTTATGCTATACCTCCCATGACTCTTTTAGGAAACTACAGCCCAGTATCATCAGACCTTCCTGACTTTGCACTTGGTGTACCCTCTGCCTAGAATTCCCTTTTCTAGTCTGAGGTACAGGTGGATTATGTGATTCTTGAGCGCTGGGAAAACTCCTGCACTTAAAATGTAAATGATGTGAGTCTGCTCTGGTGCCTGAAATCCCCACACCAGTCGTTTCAAAGGTTATAACTTTGAAGGAAGATCTTAAATATTTCCAATTTTTTGTAGTTAATTGAACTGAATCACATTATCATCTTAATCATAAAAGAGACCAAGGTGCAGGGAAGTATGGGACATAGGATAGATCAGTTTTGTTGGAAATTAAAGGAAGCAGAAGAGCGAACACATGCTTCCAGTAGAGTGGGTTGGTGGAAATAGGATTGAACCAAGAATCAGAGGTATGCAGTTTGAATCTTCTCTTTGTTTCTTACAAACTACATGTCTTTGGATGAGTCACTGGGAATTTTAGAATCTTGGTTTTCTCATTGTAAAACTGGGTTAATAGCATTTTCCTTAGTAACCTCACAGGGCTATTGCAATTATAGCAAAAGGTGATCAGAGAAAGTTCAGGTTCTGTGAAGCCTGAAACTAACAGAATTTGGGACACCCTCTTTAAGAAAAAAGATCACAAAATTATAAAAAAAAAAAAAAGATATAGAGATAGAAATTTAGAATATGAAAAGAAATCATAATACATTATGAAAAATCCTGTAACCCCCTTCAAACAACAACAATAACAACAACAACAAACTAAAACAACAACAAGCTAAAACTGTACTCCCAGCTCAAATTTATCTTAGCCACTTGCCAAAAATACCTGTGCTCACACCAAAGCCAGCAGCCAGGGGGAGGAACATGATAGAGAGGAAGTTGAAGTAAAGAAAGTTGTCTTGGCCGGGCGCGGTGGCTCAAGCCTGTAATCCCAGCACTTTGGGAGGCCGAGACGGGCGGATCACGAGGTCAGGAGATCGAGACCATCCTGGCTAACATGGTGAAACCCCGTCTCTACTAAAAAATACAAAAAACTAGCCGGGCGACATGGCGGGCGCCTGTAGTCCCAGCTGCTTGGGAGGCTGAGGCAGGAGAATGGCGTAAACCCAGGAGGCGGAGCTTGCAGTGAGCTGAGACCCGGCCACTGCACTCCAGCCTGGGCGGCAGAGCGAGACTCCGTCTCAAAAAAAAAAAAAAAAAAGAAAGTTGTCTTAACAAACCACAGCTAAATGCCTACTTTTGCAAATTTTACCAAAAACTGCAGACTATATGAATACATTGCTAGCAGTGTTTTCCATTGAAAGGGGCTAGTACCATTGAAAAGCTCAGAAGCTAAAGCTTTGTTAGTGATATAGTATTGCTGTGTTCACATCCAAATCTCATTTTGAATTGTAGCTCCAATATTCCCACGTGTCATGGGAGGGACCCAGTGGGAGGTAACTAAATCATTGAGGTGGGTCTTTCTCATGGTAGTGAATAAGTCTACAAGACCTGATGGTTTTATGAATAGGAGTTTCCCCGCACATGCTCTCTCTCTTACCTGCCACCAGGTAAGACGTGACTTTGGTCCTCCTTTGGCTTCTGCCATGATTGTGAGGCCTTCCTAGCCATATGGAACTGAGAGTCTATTAAACCTCTTTTTCTTTATAAATTACCCGGTCTTGGGTATATCTTTAACAGCAGCATGAGAACAGACTAATACAGTTAGCTTTTTGGTAAACAACTTACTGAGATGATGTTTGTTAAAGGTTGTCATGAGTTGTGAACTACAGTACTGTATAAAGGAAAGGTATAGTTTTCATGTTTCCCATTTCCAGAGCTGTAACCTGATAGAAAATATTACTGCAGTAAAGTTGGTGTAAGTTGGAGTTTAGATTATTTGTATCACAGCTCCAACCCATATTTCTCAATGAAAAGTTCATATTAAATTTCCTGTCTCGGAATATATATATACCCAATTCTGTGTAGAAAACAAGATTTCAATTTATAAGTGACTAGTTCAGTCAATAGAACACTTAAAATACATACTTCTATTAGTAGCACTGCATTGTCTCTTGGTCTATAACAAAAAACCAGGAGATGTAGAGTGGTGTCTTAAAACAATACTAATCATGTATTTTCTCATGTTTTCTCATGCTATGTGTGGGTCAGATACTAGGAAGTTGTTCAGCTGAGTGATTCTAACTTCAGGTCTCATGTGTTTATAGTTGGATGTTGGTTGGGGCTGCAGTCATCTGTAAGCTTAACACAGGCCAGAGGATTTACTTCCATGGGGCTCACTGGCATAGCTGGCAAATTGGTCCTGGCTGTTGGCTTGGAGCCTCAGTACTACCCCATGTAGGGGCCTCTTTTGGGCTACTTAAGTGTCCCCTTGGCATGGTGACCAGCTTCCCCTAGAGCAAGCAACCAGAGAGAAAGAAAACATCCTTGCCAATTATGATCCAACATAGGAAGTCATCAATGTCATTTTCCTTGGATTCTCTTGGTAAAGGAGTTACAAAGTCAGTCTAGATGCAAGTGGAAGAAATATAAACCTTATCTCTCAAAGGAAGTTTGTCAACATTTACATGATAAGAAGAGCACACAGAATGAGATATGTACTGGCACAAACACCTTTGAAAGAAAAAAATCTGCCACAGCCTCCCTCACAGAAGCCTGAGAGATGGTTAAGGCAAATATTTTAGTATTTTTTCATCAAGAGGGAGCACTTTAAAACGTTTTATTAAAAAGGAGCCCAATAGGTCTGGGTTCAAATCCTCTCTTTATATTTTATTTTCTGAGTCATACTGGGAAAAGTTACTTAACCTTCCAGGGTTTTTGTTGCCTTATCTGTAAACTCAAATATGACAGAATTCTCATGAGGCTTAAATGAGATAAGGTCTAAAGGGATCAGCCCACTGACTGGGATGGAGTAAATGCCAATACATAGTAGGCACATTTTGGAGACACACAAACAGAAGCTGAAACATTAAATAATTGCCCATTACATAATTTCTCCAGGTTGCAAACAAGAAAAAATAAAATTATTGCAGCAAAATCTTTTAACCTAAAGTGCATAAAAATCTTTTAACCTGAAGTCTAAGATCTCTTAACCAAAAGTCTTCATGGTAACAGGTGAGTGAATATTGCACTCACATGATGAGTAAATGACTGTGTATGTTCATATAAGGTTGGTTCTTATGCTTTGATTTTAAATAGACTCTTCTTATAGTCTGACTTTAAATACCAACTGAAAAGCTAAAATCCTCCAAGTTCCAGGTGCCCATTACTTATTTTTGGATAGTAAATGTGATCCACATTATTGATTGTGCAAGTACTGCACTTATGAATTACTTTTTTAATTGTTCAATTTGATAGGATATACAACACTATAATTAATAGGAGCCTGAAGTTGGGAGCAAATTTCCATTTTTTCCCTTAGTTAACAGTCTTGGTATAAACAATAATACAGCTGAGTTTAGCACACAGGAAAATGGGATCATATTTTAAAACTGAGCATGTTAACCAACTATGTTCTCTTTTTGAATATTAAGGGTGATTAAGAGGCTTTGTTTACCTCAAATTATTTGGGACGTATTTGCTGAGAGGTTGAGGGAAAGGGTTAGTAGAAAGTGTTTAATGCATTAAGCATAGGTATAAGGTTTCTGTAATTCATCAGCTCCAATTTTTCATGCCTTCGTATGCATTTCCAGAGACTGCATACATTATACAGTGATGAATAGGGTGCTGATTAAATAAAACTTGTTGCTCTTGCCCAGAATATACATATTTTCACATTAATTTCAGAAATTCTAAATGGTATCCTTAAAAAATGGCTGTTTATACCAGACTTGAACTCCAGGGTAAACCAGAGTTATTAGAAGTTTGACAAACAGAAAGTTTGATTTCTCTTGACTTGCAGAAGATGACACCCACTCTTTCCGTCAAGACTAAGAAACAAAGCAAATTAAAGCATAAAATCCTATCTCGGACCGTCAATAATTCTTGAGATCTTTGGTGTTCAAAATATTGTGCTAGGCAAATGTATCCCACACTCCCAAGGTAGTTAATGATCTCAGAAAAGCCTGTCTATTCTATCTGCCTGTAAGAGAGTCACTGGGTACCCTTACACATTAAAGGTTCTCAGAAATCAAATAGCAAGTTGCTTGGTTTAACTCAGTTGCTGGATTTAACACAGTGTTTCTCAAGTGTATTTGAACAGGGAGTTCTTTTTTTTTCCTTCAAAGAACATCGATAGGCACCTTATAGACCTCGTCTTCTTTTAAGGGCTACACTTTCACTATCCCAGTGGATGTGCATGATCCCGTCTTATTTAACCAAACTCCTCCTGATGGATCTTTGTTACCAAGCTTTTGCAATTTTCAACCCCCATTTGTAAATTGTAGCACAATAGCCATGGTTATTATCTTTAGATAGACTTCTTAATTTAGGATGCATGGTCTTAACCCACTCTTGATGTATAAGCTATAAAACCATTTCCTGAATATCAATAAAATTGCTCCCTAGAAATGAGAGTGCAATCATCCCTCCTCTGCAATGGAAATCTTATGGTTTCTGTGTAGTGACTGTGCTGACATTCAGGAACAAACAGGGCACCATTAGCTGCATTTCTATGGAAGCCAGTGCTCTGCTTGGCCCTGATTCTATTCTGGATTGGGATATGTATTTTCACCAAATGTAAAGTCAGCCACAGAAGGAGCAAGTGAGCACCTCTGGCTTCCTAGATAAGATTTTGGGATGATGTGTGTGCTTATTCTGAATTGCACTCAGATAACCCATGGAATTGCTGAGTTAACTGCACAAGTCACCAAGTACCCATGTTTCGTCTGCATTTCCCCTGCCAAGTGTGTTGAGTCCTCTTCTTATTTGTTTTCTGCTGTTGGCTGGTCACAAAAAAGAAGCAAATCAACCACAAAGAACAACACTCCAAAGTCCATCTGTTGCCTGGGGCACTAGTGAGACTCATCTCTGCTCAGCTTTTAACTCTGTTTCCAGTGGTGAATATAATTTCTCAGTCAACACTTGGCCAAATGACTCATTTGCAGTCAGCAACCAGATATATTCTTGTGCATAAACATATTTATGTGTTTTGGAAAAACTCTGAGCCCATCCAATTCTATGACTATGATATTTGCATCAATCCTGGCTTACAGAACAAACCCCCTCTGTATGTGTTGCTGTATCCAGACATCACTAGCTAGTGCTGTACTCACTCCTGTATCCAAACATGACTAGCAGGCACCATTCCTTCTTCCCCAAGTAACTTGCATTCTTTTTCACCTTTCCTCAACCCCATATCCTTCCTACCCAATTTTGTAATTTTCATCTGTTCTTAGGGGCTCAGATACTATCCAAAACCTTCCTGAAGCTTCCTCTGCCCACCATAGCCCAATAGGACCTCTTTCTCCTCATCTTATTAGGCATTCACCATATTTAGACTTGTGTTCTCATTTATCTTTTTTAAAAATGTGTTTTGTCTGCAGCTGGATTATGAGTATCTCGAAGTAAATTACTGTCTTTTCATCCCTTCTGAATTATGAACCATAGATTCTCTTTTGTTTGCTAGAGATTTCAGGGCAAAATCACTGATAATGTATGTCCAAGTTGGCACAGAACCTACTGGGTAATTGCCAACCACTTTCTCAGATTTTTAGGCAATGAGAGTGCCCAGGGTACCTGTCTCAAATGTTAACTATAATAATTAGTTAGAGAAGAAAGATTAACTGCAAACATTTATTAAAATCCTGCTATCAGCTAGGATCAATCCTAGGTTCTGGAATTAATCAGTGAATAAGACAGACACAGATCCTGCCCTCATGGAGCAAATGCACTGAAGATCTTTGACTCTTGGAAGACTATGAACTCAACCTTGAAAGCTGAGAGGTAAAAAAAAATATGAGTGGCCATTTGGAATTCTGGACATAAAATACATGCATCACCTGTTTTATGCAGACATGCTGGTACGTGGTTGCATAAAATGGGGCCTTTTTATTATTCTTTTATGGATTGGCCATAGACTATACAATACAAGTGGGACATAAAAGAATAATGGAAAAGACGAGACCTGACTAAATAAATCCTTTGAGAGCTTTTTTTCCTTAACACTTTGTCATGCGAATAAGTTCTCCTTGTACTGGTTTTTGCTTCTGTTCTTTTCTAGGTCACTAGAAATGAAAATATATTAGAAGAATGACATGCATATTAAAAATCTTTGCAATATCTCCAACTCAACACTAGACCTTTATGTTCCAAAAGGAAATACCCAAAATGAATAGCTTGGAGGAAGGCCACTGGATAATGTTTGGAACACCTGAAAATATCTACTCATTTGTCTAGGTTGATGGCTAATACTGTAATAAGAAACTAAATCCAAACAAACTATGAGACAGTTTTTAGTGACAGTTTTCAGATTGTGAACATCGTGAACACATAATAAACATTAGATAATCCTCATGATAAGACATTAGAGGAATGTTCTGCACAATAAATAATATGAGGGGGTTAGAGTGATGCAACTTTTATTGTAGAACTTGGGCCCATATATATGAGACAACAGGCTACAAATGTGTCATTTCCATAATATGATATAAAATAGCTTTTCGTTGTTAGTAATTCCCAAGCCACAGTGAACGATAGATGAATGATTGGAAGGTAGAATCACAATGCTCTATGATAAAAATGAGGTATTGATTCTGCTAGATTTTAATTTAGATTAGTTTACTTAGAAAAAGTAATAAATTGAAATGTACTCAACACAGCTTACATTCGAAATGACTTATCAGGATTTCAAAACGAAACCTTAGGCAAGCAATAATTTTAACTGTAGCACTCACCTAAGTTGCCCACACTAAATTACAGCATCTTTGCAAATAATTTGGACAAGAACAGGACAAGTAATATATCTCTGGATGACTAATGGGAGCTTGCACTGCAATGCCAGAAGAAAAGATGGAAAAAGAACTGGAAGCGAGTATCTGGCTGTAATAAATTAGGAAGACAAACATCTGAACTATTAGAAAAGTGATGCAATGTAAGCCATGCTATATGTTTGCCTGATGCCTAATTCAGTTTGGTGGTCTGAGATGGTCAGATGAAAGGCGTCATCTGTAGGCAAATGTGGAAGTGGATTTCTTTTTATTCATATCTAGGTTTCCTGAGATATTAATTTGTTGCTACTAACTTTACCTTGAAAAAAATTTTCAATTTAGTCTTTTTAGCTTTTTATATGCAATTAAATAAAATAGTGCATATAAATCTGATAATACAAACTTTAGTCTATACTGGGATGATAATAATATGATTGCTAATAATAGTTGAGCTCTTATTATAAGCCAGACACTAAGCTCAACATTCTTATTATTGCGTTAAATGTGGAGTTCAGAAAGTATTATGTTCCTTTATGTGCAATTATGACTCACTTTTGCATTTAGTTTTACATTTTCTAAGTTGAACTGATGATCACAAAACTTGAATTTTTTAGTCTTTTATTTGCATACTACTAATTGAAGATTGAAGACCTTACAACCAAGTATACATTTACTGTCTTCAGCACTTTTCAATTTATACCATGTCCAGGATGAATATGAATATTTTGTGTGTGCAGCACACAAACACACACACACACACTCTCTCTCTCTCATTCAGATATGCTCTTACAAGGATTCCCAATTTAAATAGCTTTTTCTCCTGGCCCTTTTTGAGGAACTGGCCTTTAAAACATTTTTTTAACCAGATGATCATTATTAAGTGTTTTCCCTGGTGTACATAATTTGTGGTATCCATCTCTGAAATTGTTAACTGCCCTTAGTAAAGAATGACTTCGTTTCTGGCTCTTTCATAATCATAGCTCAGCTTTCTGATCTCCACTTGAAAGAATTTCTCTTCCGTAGGTTCAATACTACCTCCTTAGAAGTGAGGTTCTTTGTTAAAGGTTTAGCTCCTGTAGCATTCTGGGATGCTTCTGGGGCCATTAAGCTTAATGAGTTAACAATTTTTTTCCCAAAGTGTGTATGAGGTGCCTACTGAAGATAACTTTTACAGGTTCTCCTGATTTATTACAAAGAAAGTCCCTTTTCAACAAAAGCTTTCAGGCTGAACTTTCATGCTCGTCTAAGGGAAGCAACCTTTTGGTCTCAATTGCTGCATAATCCATCACATGCCATTTTTGTATTCTTGAGCTCTTATGTAACCAAGCTATCAGTTACATCAAAGCTTGTCTCGCTACATAAAGATGAATTGACAATAGATAAATCCCTTCTCTCTCCAAATGTTTTTTTTAATAGAATTCCATTGAATAAAGACAACCTTTTCCTTTTTGAAATGAGATTTTTAAATTTCACACATATTTATCAAGAAACAGTCAAAGCAGAATTAGCAACTTTTACCATAAAGGTGTTTGGTATTTTTTCTTAATAGAGAGCCTCCAAAAGGCAAACCCCCTGGAACCATCAGAGGACCTTTTCAGAAGCAAGTCTTCAAAGCATTCCCTTAGCAGAGGGTGCTGGTCTCATAACAGGGACTCCTAAAGTCCCTCACACTCTACTCACCCTATTGGAGACTGCAAAAGGGACTCTTGACCCGGAGGAAGAGGTGGCAGAAGCAAAGTTCCTGCAAAGGCAAAGAGGCAGGAAGAGCCCCTGACCTGTTAGCCAGAGATGACAGGAGCTCTAGCTCATGTGAGGCAGCTCGGTGGGGTCACCTTGAAACCACTTTCCACAGCAAAATAAGTCAGTGCCCTTCGCTCCTAAAGGCCCCCTCTGACCTTCGCCAGTCCTCCACTCTGATTCCGGCTCTCATATTTCTAAAACGATAGGGTTCGGCATAAAAGCCTTCACTCAGTTCTGTAAACTTTGTTCACCCCTTGTAAAATAGCCAGCCCGAGATCAGCATGACACACAAGTTGCTGTGGGACCTTGTGCAAGTTTCTTAACATCTCTGTGCCTCTGGCTCTCATTTGTAAAATGTGGACAATTTATTCATTTAGCAAATATTTTTTGAATGTTTCTGAATATGCCAGGAACTGTTTTAGGTACTAAGACTACATCATTGACCCCTGAGAAAAGGCAATAAATTAATGAATCTGTACCTTAAATTAGCTTACATTCTACTAAGAGGATTTAGACAATTTTTAACAATTGAATGAATTAATTACTGTAGAGAAGAGTAAAGCAGGGAAGGAAAATAGAAGTGGAGGAGAGAGTTGCAGTTTTTTCTTTTTGTTGTTGTTTTGTTTTTTTGTTTTTGAGACAGAGTCTTGCTCTGTGACCCAGGTTGGAATGTGGTGGCATGATTTTGGTTCACTGTAGCCTCCACCTCCCAGGTTCAAGTGATTCTCCTGCCTCAGTCCCCCAAGTAGCTGGGATTATAGGCATGCACCACCACTCCCAGCTAATTTTTGTATTTTTAGTAGAGACAGGGTTTCACTATGTTGGTCAGGCTGGTCTTGAATTCTTGAACTCAGGTGATCCACCTGCCTCGGGCTCCCAAAGTGCTGGCATTACAGGCATGAGCCACTGTGCCCAGCCAGTTGCAGTTTTAAATAGGGGAGACTGTGAAGGTCTTTCTGAGATGGTGACATTGTAGCAGAGTCTGCAAGGAGGAGAGGGTTAGAACTATGGAGAACTCGGGGTTTAACAAGGAAATAGAAGGACGAGATAAGGTAGAATGCTTGAGTTCCAGGAAAAGCAAGGAGCCTGGAGCGGTGGGAGAAAAGAGAAGACTGGTAGAGTAATAGGATATAAAGATAAAGAGCTGATGCGGGCACAAATCTCTGGACTTCTCATCCTTTGTACTGTGTCAGCTTTCCTTTGAGTAATAAGGATTTGAACAGAGTGATATAGAGTTTAAAAGTGTCACTCTGACCACCAGTTTCAGAACAGAAGGGGATCAGGGTGAACAAGGACAGATACACGAAGATGGCTCAACAGGCTGCACTCATTATTCAAACAAGAGATGGTAGTGGCTTGGGCCAGGATGTGATGAGAAATGCTGAATTCTGGGTGTATCTCCTATGTAGAATCAGCAGGATTTACTGATAGGTAAAATGTGCAATGTGAGGAAAGAGAGAAGTTGAGGCTGACTTTGACTTGAGCTAGGGTACTTTTAAAGATGCTATTTACTGAGTCAGAGAAATCAGCAGAAGCCACAGGTTGGTGGGGGCAGGACTGGAGTTTGGTTTTCTATGTGTAACTTGAAAGGCCTGGCCGGGCGCGGTGGCTCAAGCCTGTAATCCCAGCACTTTGGGAGGCCGAGACGGGCGGATCACGAGGTCAGGAGATCGAGACCATCCTGGCTAACATGGTGAAACCCCGTCTCTACTAAAAAATACAAAAAACTAGCCGGCGACATGGCGGGCGCCTGTAGTCCCAGCTGCTTGGGAGGCTGAGGCAGGAGAATGGCGTGAACCCAGGAGGCGGAGTTTGCAGTGAGCTGAGACCCGGCCACTGCACTCCAGCCTGGGCGGCAGAGCGAGACTCCGTCTCAAAAAAAAAAAAAAAAAAAAAAAAAAAAAAAGAAAGGCCAAGTAGATTTCCAGGTGGAATTATGGAGTTGACATTTAGATAATATAAGTACTTGTTACTTTTGATGGTTGTGAGGATTAAAAGAGCTTTACTATCCAACCCTGCCTACTTTTCCAATCACATCTGCCACCACATCTCTGCCCACCCAGGCTCAGTCACTCACCCAGTGCTCAGTGCCCAATAGAGTACTTTTTTGTTCTCTTTCTCATCTCTATATCTTTGCATGTGTAGTTTCCATCCCAGGATGCTCTTTCCTCCTTGTCCACCCATTCCCTTCATTCTGCCGTTTCTTATTAGCCAATATTTAATTTTTTTTTCAGTTTCTCTCTTCTGTTATAATTCTCAGGGAAATACAAGGCAGTAGTATTTGTTTAAGACAAATATCACCTCCTCCAGGCAGCCCTTCATAACTTCTCTGGGTAGAAGTAAGAGACATCTTCCTTTGAGCACTCATAGGACTTCTCTGGAGCTTTAATGACAACCTGTATCACATTAATTATTAATTAATAATTAATTTCTTGTCACTGTACTTACTGATTTTCATGAGTCTCCCCTAAGAGGCCCCACAAAAGGTGAAATTGTTATATTTCATAATAAGTATTTAATAGATATTATTGAATCAATGAGTAAGCAAATGAGTGAATGTTTTATAAGGCAGAAACAAAATGAAGAAATTATTACTTGAATGAATTTTCTGTAATGGAACATTTGTCATGAAACTGGTTTGAGCAGAGGCAAATCTTGAGTGGTCATCATTGCCGGAGCTCTTCCCAACCAATCTGTTTAGCCCTGGTGTCTGGCACAGTGCCTGGCACTGAGGATACACTTATTAAATGTCTGGTGATAGAGGTACCAGATGAACTCTAGAGATGAGTCACAAAGAAGATGCTATCTCCAAGGTCTATGAATTGCGGAGGATTGGTCACTGGAATAAAATTAGGAACTTAAATTTCAGCCACTTTAATAAAAAGCACCCTGCAGAATTATTTCACACTAGCAATGTTGTCACAACCTTCTGGGAAGAACTTATTCTTAAACACGTCTTAAAAGTGCCAGGCTTCAAAACCACCTGTCAATACAGGTTTGCCAATATCAGATAGTTAAGGAGCAAATGTTTTTGAAAACAGCAGCTGCCAAGCATTTCTGAAGGAGGTGCCCAGAGTGTTTTGATGAGTGCTGAGTAAGAACTACTCTCCTTCCCTAGACATGCCAGGTTACTTCCCTTTGACCATTCATTTGTCAGAAACACCCTTCCTCTTTATTTCATCTGGCTAATTCTATTCCTCCAGGTTTCAGCCTAATGTCACTTCCCACCCAGGAGTTCTTTATTGATCCTCCAGGATGCATGGTGGACCTTTTCTAAGTGTTCTCAGAACGTCCACACACCTCCCTATCTGAGCAGTGGTCCCCCCATCATGAATTCTTGGTCAGTTGTCTGCCTCTCCTCTCTTTAATTTCAGCATACTTGACTCAAAGACTCAAATATTTAAAGCGTTTGATAAACATTCATGACATAAACCACTAATCCTTGGTGGTTGGGATGGTTGAAAAGCATTGGCGGACAGGACTCTTCAGAAGGGTTGGCCCACATGCAGGGTGCTAGAAATAGAATGTTCCAGGCATCAGAAATCATACATCATTTATCCTACAATTCAGCCTGGGCCAATCCCACTAGTAATACCCTGGTAAAGTTACCATGGCTGAGTCATGCTATTATGAAATTACTTCAATCTCTTTTAAAAAGTGGATTTTCACCTCAATTAGAGAATTTGAAGGCCTAGGCCATACACTCTCTTTTTTACAGCCCTTCAGGGTTTCTAATGGTGAAGAAGAAATCTGAAATTCAGATGTGATAATCTCAATGTTTGTTCTGAAAGGAAATTTTATAATCACTTTCACAAAGCTTCAGGCTTTCCTGGGACTTGCAGTCTACATCTGTACTGAGGTTGAAATATTTGTTGAATCATTTTCTTTCTCTCCTTTCTCTTTCCTTCCTTCCTTCCTTCCTTCCTTCCTTCCTTCCTTCCTTCCTTCCTTCTCTCCCTCCCTCCCTCCCTCCCTCCCTCCTTCCTTCCTTCCTTCCTTCCTTCCTTCCTTCCCTCCCTCCCTCCCTCCCTCTCTCTCTCTTTCTTTCTTTCTTCTTCCTTTCTTCCTTTCTTCCTTTCTTTCTTTCACAGTGAGAACTGTGATGGATTTAGTCAGATTCCTTTTCCTGAATTTCCATATAGTTTCCAGAAATGCCCCTGTATAAAACCCATCTCTGTGTTTCTTTACTTTTCTGCAAAGATTCTTTGTGTTCACAGCAAATAATGCATGAAGTCCTTGAAACTACTGAACTCATTAGTTGCTGGAGCAATAGACTGAGTGCAAATTGCAATTAGAGCACCACTGGAAAAAGAAATCAGTTATGAAACAATCCTAAGTCCCCTTAATATGCCGGTGATATTAAATGCTTAGTATAAAGTAAGCAAGGTCATTACCAAGTTGCAGCCATCATGTCATGATTCCTGCAGAAGAAAAATGAGCTCAGTCAAATAGTGTCTTACAAACCAAGCTTTCAAAAGAAAATGACTATTAGGCTAAAAAGTCTCAAATTTTATTATTGAATAAAATTAAAATCAGGTAAAATCAGATAATCTTTGCCTAACTGTTTGATTCTCAGACACCCTCTTTTAAAAAATCTAGTCTGTTAATAGCCATTTTTAAATACACACACACACACACGCACACACACACAAATATATATATACTACATGTGTTAAAAATTAAGCCTAATATAAAATAAACCAAAATTTAAAGTCTGTTTCCTGCTTCAACATAGATTGATACCGACCTCTAAATTTATACAATTTTATTTTCAAGTTAGATGTGATATTGTTTATATGTCTAGCACCTCAAAAACAAGAAAATCAGAAGAAAAACGAGAGCTTTCTAATAATATTTTAAAACAAGAGAAACTACCTGTGGAATTATTGAGTTAGTCCCAACCCTGAAAATATGATTATGAAATCCACACATTTGTTTGGTAAATTCAAAGCATTATTATTTTATGACACATAGCAGTGAGTTTTATGAAGTAAAAGACCACAGTTCAAAGAAATAAATAATGCTTAAATTAAATTAACTACAAAATGTGGCAGTATTTTTTTCCAGTTAACATTGTCTATGCATGCTTTTTTCTGAGGTTTTTGGGAGACTAACTTGCTGTTTCCTTAATTTGCTCACTGTTTTTCATTTGAGCTTTCCAATTTTGAATCATGAGCACACCTTCAAGGTATTAATTTGTGGATGTCCTGAGAGGTCTGGATTTAGGATGTGTCCCGAGAAGTAGATTTGGTGTTAGAGTCTATCAAGTGCCCCAGTATTACTAACCTGGACCTGTTCTTTTGTTAATATCTACTTGAGTGGTTTTTAAAAAACACAGGTAGTAGAAAGTCAAACCTCAAATCTATCTGGTTACCAATTTTAGAAGCGATCTTCCCCCACTGAATTCCAGTTAAAAAAGTAGAAACTCTTTTAGCTTCTTCTAATGATGGCGAATGAATCATTTCCACACTGTCATTTCAACCAGGATGCAGCATTCTGAGGCCCAATGCCAATGTACTGTATTGTGAAGACTTAAAAGCTTCTCTTGCTCCTGCATAGTTATTGAA
Organism: Trachypithecus francoisi; assembly: GCF_009764315.1. Taxonomy (NCBI): domain Eukaryota; kingdom Metazoa; phylum Chordata; class Mammalia; order Primates; family Cercopithecidae; genus Trachypithecus; species Trachypithecus francoisi. The sequence continues at coordinate 71,935,929 of NW_022681472.1, read as the reverse complement.
TTTCAACTTGCAACCTACAGACCTTTTCTAACCCTGTTCTCACCCCAAGTGCAGCTATTGAATTTTCAGCTTCCTGGAATTTTCCCTTATTTTCTTATGAGCTCAGCGATACATTTTAAAATTCTATTTTCCCCAGTATTTCTGGATGTTTTGCTGCAGGACGATTTTCTGGCTATATACTCTACCACACTGGCAGCAAACAAGATCTTAGCTGAGACAGTGAGATGCACTTAAGACCAAAAACGAAAACAAAACAAACATTAAAAAATGCAAATTAATTTTTTGTTACTAATCGTGCAATTCTCAAAATATGTTAGTTTTCTAATTATTAGTTCCTGAAAGAATAGCTACTACCATATAAGTGCTTTACTTATAAAATCAGGAAATTCAGTCTGATATTATACACTACAATATAGAGAACTTATAATGACATAATAAAATGAGAAATTAAAAATAAATCAGACTGTGTTAACGTGTGTTTAATGTATATATGATCCACTTATTGAAACATGATATCAAAAGAAAACTGTATACATCAAGCACTCTTCAAATGATTTGTCAATGGTTTCAAGAAAATGTTTTGTTTTCCGTCTCCTAGTTATATCAATTACTGAGAAACGAGTCTTGGAATATCCAGCTACATTTTTGGATTTGTCCATTTCTTTTTAATTTTATCAGTTTTTGCTTCATGTATTTTGAAGCATTGTTATTAACTGCATAACTACTTAGGATTAAGTCTTTTTGAATTGAATCTTTCATCATTATGTAACATACCTCTTTATCCCTCATAAGGTTTTAACTCTGAAGTCTACTTTGTCTAATATTAATACAGCCTCTCCAGCTTTTTCACAATTAGTGTCTGCATGCTATATACTTTTTCCATTTTTACTTTCAACCTATCTATACTGGGTCATCAGACTTTTCTCCTAAAGGTTCAGATGGCAAATATTTTAGGTTTGTGGTCCGTGTGGTTTGTTTCATAACTACTCAATTCTGCCTTTGTAGCATGAAAGCAGCTAAAACAACTTGTAAATGAATGGGCATGTCTGTGTTTCAATAGTTTATTTGTAAGAACAAGTGCTTGGCTCATGAGCCACAGTTTACTGACCCCTAACCGATGTTGTCATATTTGATGTGACTCTCTTGGACAGATGATATAGGGAAGCAGTAGAAACTGAGATTTTTTTAAAAACAGGCTTATCACAGATAAACCACACATATTCAAACTGTGTAATTTGATAAGTTTTGACATATAGACCCTTTATCACCACTGTATTAGTCCATTCTCATGCTGCCAATAAAGACATACCTGAGACTGGGTAATTTATAAAGGAAAGAAGCTTAATGGACTCAGTTCCACATGGCTGGGGAGGCCTCAAAATCATGGTGGAAGGCAAAGGAGGCAAAGACACATCTTACATGGCAGCAGGCAAGACCGTGAGTGCAGGGGAACCGCCCTTTATAAAACCATCAGCTCTCATGAGACTTATTCACTGTCATGAGAACAGCATGCAAAAAACCAACCCTCGTGATTTAATTACTTCCCACTGGGTGCCTCCCATGACACATGGGCATTATGGGAGCTACAATTCAAGATAAGATTTGGGTGGGGACACAACCAAACCATAGCAACCACCATAATCAAGGTAATGAGCATATCATCATCCTCCAAATCACTGTGCCTCCCACGTCTTCCTGTCCCCCACCACCCCCAGGCAGCCATTGATCTGCTTCCTGTCACTCTATATTTGTTTCCACTTTATAGAATTTTATATGAATGACATCATCTAGTTATGTATTATTTTTGTCTGGCTTCTTTCACTTATATAATAACTGGAAGTTTATCCATGCTGATGAGTGTACGATTTATTCAACTATTCACCTGTTAGTGGACATTTTGGCTATTTTCCATTTGAGGCTATTACAAATAAGGAAACTTTAAATATTTGTGAACAAGCCTTTCACAATATATACTTTCATTTCTCTTTGGTACAAATACCTAGGAATGGAATGACTGGATCATATGGTATATGTATCATTAAATCTTAAGAAACTGCCAAACTGTTTTCAAAGTGGTTATACCATTTTCCACTACCACATTTAATGTGAATACAGGTAGGGTTAGTTTTCCATCTATCATTGTGCTATTTTTTTTTTTTTTGCTTCTGTTTTCCCTTCTCTTTTGCCTCTGTTTCTGCTCCCTTTTGAGTTTTGCTTCCATTTTATCTCTTTTTAGAATCATTAGGTATATTTCTTAATTTTACTATTCTAGTGGTTACTTTTTGGTTTCTAGTACACATTTTAACTCATCACAGTCTATCCTCAGGTGATATGATACAACTTCACATTGCAGTATAAGAATGATATAGTGGTATACATCCATTTCTACCCTGCAGATGATTGCACTCTTATTGCCATGCAATTTATTTGTACCGTGTGTTATGAGCCCCATATTACATAGTTAATATTTTTGTTTAAACTGTCATTTATACACAATTTTAAGGAATATATATTGTTACCAATGTCTTTACCATTTTCATTGGTTTTCATTCCTTTTTGTAGATCCACATGTCATCCTGGTCCCATCATCTTTCTGTCAGAAAGATGTCCTTTAATATTGCTGTAGAACAGACTTGTTGGTGATAATTTTTTTAAATTTTTGTGTGTCTATTTCACCTTCCTTTTTGAAAGATATTACCACCAGGTATAAAATTCTAGTTTAAAATTTTTGTTTTTTCAATAATTGTGTTCTTGGAAAGAATAAGTGTTCTATAACTGCTGGGTGCTGAATTCCATGTTTGCTTATTAGATCTAATTATTAATTCAGTCATTAAAATGTATTATTATGTTGTTTAAATGTTTTATCCTTACTAATTTTTGTCAGCTTATCAATTACTAATTAATGCATGAAAACCTATGTTTATGGTGGTAGATTGGACATGTTTTTCCTTTAAAGATGCTAAATATTGTTTTATATGAGGACATTAGGCTCATAAAAGTTTAGAACTGTAATTCTATCATTATGATAGAGGCTTTTAGTGCTCGCTCATTAATATTGTTTGGATATTTGTCTCCTCCAAATCCCATGTTGAAATGTAATCCCTGGTGTTGGAGGTGGGGCTTGGTGGGAGGTGTTTGCATCATTCACCCCTCATGAATGGCTTAGCATCATCCCCTTGGTGATGAGTTCATGTGGGACCTGGTTATTTAAAAGTGTGTGGCACCTTTTGTCTCTTTCTCTTGCTCATGTTCTGGCCATTTGATGCACTTGCTCCCCCTTCACCTTCTTCCGTGATTGTAGGGCTCCTGAGGGCTCCCCAGAAGCAGATGCTGGAGCCATGCTGGTATAGCCTATACAACTGTGAGCCAATTAAACCTCTTTTCTTCATAAATTACCCAGCCTCATGTATTTCCTTATAGCAATGCAGAAATGGATTAATCCATATACATAATTCTTCTCTCCTTCTGGGTACAGTAGAGTATAATAATTCCCTGACTTTCTGAAATAAGGCAAGACTAAAAGTGACTAGTTCATACAAAGTGTCTGTGAGAAGAAATAAATACCACTTGCAGGCTGAAGCATTCAATTTATAGCGTGAGACAATCCAGTGCTCTCTTACCTTTCCATGGCAAAAAGAAGGTTATGCATTTCTGACAGGGCCACTACAAGACAATAGAGGCTCTATCAGCCTGAGTTTCTAGATGATTGTGTGGAATAGTATACCATTCTGACCTGTAGTGGTTATACAATATGAGTAAAACATGTTAAACAGGATGGATTTGGGGCTAATTTTTACTGAAGCAAATCCTTTCTTATGTCACTAATATATGTGGTGATTCCTTATCCTCAATGAGGCTTTTATCCTTAATAAATTGCTTATGCTATATTTTGTGTTATACATGAAACAACATTAGCCTTCTTTTATTTTGTAGTAGTTTGGTGAATTTTTTACTTGTCATTTACTTTTAAGCCTTTTTTGTTTGTTTATTTTGTTTTGTTTTAAATGTGTCACTTGTAAATAATAGAATATAATAGGATTTCAACTCAATTTTTATTATTTCAGCCAAGCATTAAAGTATTCATTTAGTTACTTATGAGTACTAGGCCCTATTCTAGATACTTGGAGTACAGTAATGAACAAAGTAAAATTGTGTCTGTAATAAAACTGTGAATATCTGTCTTTTACTGACAATGTCATAATCTCACCTTCACTGTTAAATAAGAATGTGTCTGAATAAAATTTGGTGTGTAACTAAACTGTATGTAATTTCCATTTTGTAGGTATATAATTTAACATTAGTAATTCTGTGTGGCTTAGGCTAACTAGGTTATCAATTATTTTCCCTTAGCATCAAAGGTATTTGATGTCTGTCATTGCTCTTGAGAAGTTTCATTTCAGTGTCCCTATTTCTATTAAAGGTAATTTATTTTTCTCTTTTTAAAATTTTTAATTTATTATTTTTCAGTATTGTTCTACTTATGAATTTGTAGATCCCTTTCTTTTCTTAATTAAAAAAATTAGCAGCTATTTTCTTATATGAATATTGCCGTTGTCTTATTCTCTCTAGAGTTTCCATAGGCATTCCTATTAGATGTATGTTGGACCTTCTCATTTCTTTGCCTTCAATTCTAAAAATTGCTTTCCTATTTTGTCTCTTATCATTTATGATGCATTATTGATTTTTTTCTCAGATATATGTTTCTGTTCATTAATTCCGTTTTAGTTGTGTTTATCTGATGTTAAGCACATTTATTGAGTTTTTAGTTCCAGTGTTTATACTTTTTTACTTCTCCAAGTTTTATGTTCCCAAATATTTTTATTATTTTCATGTAATGTTTTGTGTGTGTTTGATGTTTTGATTCCTTTCTTTAACTCTCATTCATCTTAAATATGATTATTTTATGTTCCTTTTCAAACTGTCTCTCAAACACCTCACGTTTCTCTGACACTAATCCCACTGTTATCTTGTGTGTTGCCTCTAAGCCTTTAAATTGTTTCTTCATATGCTTTCTTATAACAAGCTCATTGTTAGGTGATATATTTTGTTATTGTTTTAACTGAGTATTTTGTGTGACCTGAATTCTAGAAGTTTCTTTCAAGGGTTAGTTTGCATTTGTTTCTGACAGGAACTACTTGAGGCCTATTGAATTTTGGGGTTAAGGTTTCCAGGTTACGTGAGTGGTGTAGTTCAAAACATACACCTCAATGCAACATAAATCTTGAATTTGTAATTATTTTTTCTGCCATAAGCCAAGCCTAGACAGACAACAATTTTTGTTTTCTACTTGTTACAATCCATAGATGTTCACAACAAATGCAGTTCTTCAAGGGTCCCAGAATTATGCAATAGTCTTAACTCCAACTCCTAGCCCTGTATGTCTGTAAGGCCTCACTACTTATGCCTTCCACATCATAAAAAGCCAAAATCATGGTTGACTGATACCACTACTTCCTTCTCTTTATTCTTCTAGAAAATCAAGAAGTAGGCAGACAATTAAATTTGGAACTAAGGTAGATATATGGAGGTAAAATGCTGCCAGTTCTTAATAGTACAAAGGTTAAAACAAAAGGAACAATCTTCAATCTTTGCAGTTCACACAGGCAAGGTTTCCTTGGATAGATCACAAATAGCACAAATCATTTAAAAATTGATAAATTGGAATTTATTAAATTATAAAACTTCTGCTCATTGAAAGACAGCATAAAAACACTAAAAATACAAGAAATATATAATTGCAATCCACATATCTGACAAAACACTCACAACCAGAATCCCTAAATAATTCCTACATCTCAATAATAAGACAAAAATGGGTACAAGATTTGAATGGACTTCACAGACGATAATCAATAAGCAAGTGTAAAGATGCTCAATATCATTAGTCATCGATGAAATGCTAATTAAAGCCAAACTGAGATCCCATTATATATGTCAACTGGAATCCTCAAACATTGCTTAATGTGAAATGGGACAATCACTTTTAAAACATGATTATCATCTTATATAGTTAAATATATACTTATCATATGACCCAACAATTCTAAGTTTTTACCAAATAAACAGAACACATACATCCACACAAAAACTTATATTTAAATGTTCATGGCAGCTTTACTCATAATAACCGAAATAAATGAACAAACCACAGAAACACATAACATGGATTAATCTGAAAAAAAAAAAAAATGCATTGCAGAGAAAAAAAAGCCAAACCAAAAGAATACTTACTATATACTTCCCATTTATCTAAATTAGACAGCAGTAAAAACTAATGTATAACAGCAGAGATCAGATCAGTTATTGCCTGAGATAGAAGAATATCTATCTATGCAAAGAGATACCAGGAAGCTTGTTGGAGTGATAAGAATGCCTTAAATATGGTAGTAGCACATGATATGTTTTTTGTCAAAACTTAAAACTGTATACTTAAGATGAGTGTAGTTTACTGTATATAAATTATATAACATAACTTATATACCTAAAAAAACTGTAAGGATGATAGTAATTTGTTATTACACCAGTGGTAAAACAACAGAGTGATTCCAGCAGCAAAGCTGGTGTTGTTGTCACTAAACTGCTGCCTCAACATCCCTTAGCTTCCCTAATACCAGAAAAATAGGTGTTCTCAGAGCTTGAGAAGGAATTATGGCTTGTGAAAGTATTGAGTGTCCCCCTGTTCCATAGAGGCTGGATGTAGAAAACCAGACAGGTAGTTATTTTCATGGTTATTCTTGTTTTCTGTAGCGGTCACTGGGCCAGATTTATGTCTAGGATTGACCAAGTCAAAATTAGGGGAACTCAAGTACATGAGTGAGAAAAATGAAAATGAGTCCTGTCCTTAGAAACTTTCAAGATTTTCTATGACAACATACTTTATTGAGATACACAATTCTGTTTTCACATATTGTAGCAAATCCTTAGACAACTATCAAAATAACATTTCCCTTCTTCCTCCATTTCTTCATAGTTAACTGATACTAATTTGTTTTCTGGCCTATAGTGAGATTGTTAATGACTTTCCTATTTCAGAGTCTGAACCAGAGACTCCACGTCACCAGGCTTTTGTATGGGAATCTAGAGCAGGAGTTGGCAAAGTTTCTTAAAGAGACAGATAGTAAATATTTTAGGCACTTGGGACCAAGAAGAAATATCAAGGATATTATATAGGTACTTATATAACAATTTGGAAATACAACTATTTAAAAACATTTTTTAAAAATTTGCTTACAAGCCATAAATAAACAGGCTTTTGGCTGGATTTGGCCTTTGGTAGGTCTTGTAGTTTGTCAACCCCTGATTGAGGAGAATTAAAGTGCAGTTTTCCTTAGGGACCTCTTTCCTTGGGACCAAAGAGAGGAGGACAATGGTGGTGAATTCCAAGAGTGTGGAGGAAGCCAAGTTCCACTTCTGTGAAATACCTAGGGTTGACAGTACCTTTGATGGATGGACTAGTACATGGATTTCAAAAGGGATGGAGTGGAAAGCAAACACCAAGGACGGTGGCCCAGGGAGCCATTGGCAGAGTTCTCTGTGTCCCAGCTTAGCACCAAGTTGGTGAAAGCAGGTACATTTAAATGGACTAGGAAGCCCTGGGCAAAGATCTTGGGCTTCCCTTCCTGGAAGGAAAACCCTGATGCCATGAAGTTGAAGGACCCCTGCTCAAGTTCACTGGATTACATAAGCCATTTGGGACTCTGAACAACCAAGGTGAAAAGAAAACTCCTTAATACAGACAGATATTGGCTATTCCATCGTAGTTCTGGGGGCACTCAGAACCAAATTTATTCTGATTTAAGAAAACAAAACAATGTAATATCTGATACACATGCATATTGTAGGAAAAATTCTACTGTATATCATTAATTGACACCATATTTTCAGAACCAGCAAACTACTAATTTAGAAGCAAGGTAAGTTGTAAGCTAGCTTGTTATATTGTCCAGACTCCATGAACTATTTTATACCTTGGGCAATTAGCATGAAATGAGCAAAACTCAATACTTTCTGTGGTTTTCCCACTCTCTGTCTCCTATCGAATAAAAGAGGCGTTATAAATCTTAAATAGCGATATCATATCATGATCTAAAAGTGTCACTCAGCTTCTCATGGAATTACAGTGAAGGAGCAGTCGACCCTTTTACTGTCAAAGACAACTGTCAGCTTCTGCTCTGGTGGATGTTTCCATTGCTGGGCCTTATTATTTTTCCTACCCTTGTTGAAAACATGCCCTCCTCTATCACAGCCTTCTCAGGTGCTTAGTAGATTTTGCCATGGAGACCACAGTGGCAGCTTGATGCCTGGTGTGTGAAATAACATGTCAGCATCCAACCTTGCTCAGCAATGAGAATTGGCATTTCTAGGAGCCCAAATTCTCCAGAGTCAGTGCCTTTTGCTGAGAGTGGATAAATATATAGATGAAAAGAGCCTTTATCGCTCCTATTTCTTGTTTATTTGATTGTATATTGTGTTCTTTTGATTTATAATCCACCCTCAAATTCCTGGTTTGGTAGTATCTATTATCTGTGGTTGTCACTTGCAAGAATTGAGCTTTATTTTCTTTACTGCTCTTATGTACCAGTGGTGGGTGAGAAATGGCCTTCTCTGTACTTTCATTTTCACAGGCTATCCATAATAAAGTTGACAGAGAAATCCCTCAAATGCACATATGTAGTGTGTATAACACAAAGGGGAAAAAAAGAGCCTGAAAGAAAAAATAATGAATACACCTTGAGCACTGAAACAAAAGGAAAGAAGAAAAACATGCTGAAGTCAGGTTTTTGTAGTTAGAAACAAAGGGAGGTTAAAGAAATGTCAAGACACCTGGCTCCCCTGCCACTATGTTAATTTAATATTTCAGAAATGAATATCTTCATGTTTAAAACAGTCGTTATAATTCCTCCCCTACCATTTTATTTTGAAAGTTAGATGGCGTGCAGTACGCAGCACTTTGAAAGTAGCTCTGCTAGCTTTGCCCTGCTAATAATTAGATAGTACATTTAAATTGAGTCACTGAAGAATGTTTAATTGTTGAACTCTTTACAAAGCTGAGGATAAAGTTTAGGGAGCTATAAGGGATCATGTAGCAGCCCAGGGCTAGCAACTGTGAGGATCCATTACCATTCCTAGCCTTGAGCTGGTGAGAAGTGTTTACCAGTCCTAAGGAGGGTGGGCGTGGAAGAGCTCACCTAGCAGGAGCTGAGTTCAGTAGAGAGATCCAGTGGACCCTTGGCAACTTAGCAGGGAGACAGGCAGAAAAATACCCCACACTCACTCACTTCGTGTGGCCTGATCTGCTTGTGTCCTGCCTCTATTCCTACCACTACCCAGATTAGCAGACAAGTCAGAGAGCAAGGATGGCTGTTAATGCAAAGGCAGCGTAGAGAAAGGTGAAGAGCAGATGGAGGGGGCAAATGAAGACATCCAGAATGACAACAAAGACAGCCTTCTTTCCTCCTTTCATGCCTTCCACTTAAGAGTTTTGGGTAGGTGGATAGACAGACAGATAGATATAGATAGATAGATCAGGGGTACACGTGCGGATGTGTAGATTTGTTACATAGGAGGAGAAAGTGTCATGGGGGTTTATTGCACCTATTATTTCATCACCCAGATATTAAGCCTAGTATCAATTGTTTGTTTTTCCTGATCCTCTCCCTCCTCCCACCATCCACTCTCCGATAGAGCCCAGTGTGTGTTGTTCCCCTCTGTGTGTCTGTGTGTTCTCATCATTTAGCTCCCACACATAAGTGAGAACATGTGTTATTTGGTTTTCTGTTCCTGCGTTAATTTGCTAAGGATAATGGTCTCCAGCTCCATATCCTTGCAAACGACATGATCTCATTTTTTTCTGTGGCTGTGTAATATTCCATGGTGTATATGTACCACAGTTTCTTTATCCAGTCTATCATTGATGGGTATTTGGGTTGATTCCATGTCTTTGCTATTGCGAATAGTGCTGCAATGAACATATGCATGCATGTGACTTTATAAGAGAATGATTTATATTCCTTTGGGTATATACCTAGTAATGGGATTGCTAGGTTAAATGATATTTCTGACTAGGTCTTTAGGAATTGTCACACCGTCTTCTACAATGGTTGAACAAATTTACACTCCTACCAACAATGTGTAAGTGTTCCTTTTTCTCCATAACCTCGCCAGCATCTATTTTTTTTTGGTTTTTTAATAATGGCCATTCTGATTGGTGTCAGATGGTATCTCATTGTGGTTTTGGTTTGCATTTCGCTAATAATTAGTGATGTTAAGCGTTATTTCATATGCTTGTTGGCTGCATGTATGTCTTTTGATAAGTGTCTGTTCAGGTCCTTTGCCCATTTTTTAATGGAGTTGTTTGTTTTTCTCTTGTACATTTTATTTAAGTTTCTTACAGATGGTGGATATTAGATCTTTGTCAGATGCATAGTTTGCACAAGTTTTCTCCCATTCTGTAGATTGTCTGTTTACTCTATTGATAGTTTATGTTGCTGTGCAGAAGCTCTTTGGTGTAATTAGATCCCATTTGTCAATTTTTGCTTTTGTTGCAATTGCCTGTGACATCTTCATCATGAAATCTTTGCCCATGCCTATGTCTTGAATGGTATTGTCTAGGTTGTCTTGCAGGGTTTTTACAGTTTTGAGTTTTACATTAAAATCTTTAATCCATACTGAGTTAATTTTTGTATATGGTGTAAGGAAGGGGTATAGTTTCAATTTTCTGCATATGGTTAGCCAATTCTCCCAGCACCATTTATTGAATGAAAATTCCTTTCCCCATTGCTTGTTTTTGTCAGGTTTGTCAAAGATCAGATAGTTGTAGGTGTGTGGTCTTAGTTCTGGGTTCTCTATTCTGTTCCATTGGTCTATGTGTCTGTTCTTGTACCAGTACCAGGCTGTTTTGGTTACTGTAGCCCTGTAGTGTATTTTGAAGTCAGATAGTGTGATGCCTCTAGCTTTGTTCTTTTTGCTTAGGATTGCTTTAGCTATTCAGGCTCATTTTTGTTCCATATGAACTTTAAAATCATTTTTTCTAGTTCTGTGAAGAATGTCCATGGTATTTTAATGGGAATAGCATTGAATCTATAAATTGCTTTGGGCAAGATGGCCATTTTAAAGATATTGATTCTTCCTATCCGTGAGCATGGAATATTATTCCTTTTGTTTGTGTCATCTCTGATTTCTTTGAGCAGTGGTTTGTAGTTCTTTTTGTAGAGATTTTTCAGTTCCCTTATTAGCTGTATTCCTAGGCATTTTATTCTTTTGTGGCAATTTTGAATGGAAGTTCTTTCGTGATTTGGCTCTCAGTTTGGCTGTTGTTGGTGTATAGAAATGTTAGCAATTTTTGCACATTGATTTTGTATACTGAGACTTTCCTGAAGTTGCTTATCAGCTTAAGAAGCTTTTGGGCTTAGATGATGGGATTTTCTAGATATAGAATCATGTCATCTGCAAACAGGGATAGTTTGACTTCCTCTCTTCCTATTTGAATGCCCTTACTTTCTTTCTCTTGCCTGATTTCACTTCCAGAACTTCCAATACTATGTTGAATAAGAGTGGTGAGAGAGGGCATCCTTGTCTTGTACCGGTTTTCAAGGGGAACGTTTCCAGTTTTTGCCCATTCAGTATAATAATGGCTGTGGGTTTGTCATATACGGTTCTTATTATTTTGAGGTATGTTCCTTGAATACCTAGTTTATGTAGAGTTTTTAACAACAAGGGATGTTGAATTTTATCAGAAGCCTATATATTTTTCCCAAACATCGACTCATCTTCTCTGTTCTTCATTTTCCACAGAGCATCTAAAGCAATCTTACAAACCTGTAAATCTGATCTCATCTTTTATCTGCTTAAAACCTTCACCAATTTGCCAATGAAAGCCCAGTGTGATCCACCCATGCTAATCTCTACATTCTTACCCAGGCCATTTTCTCCCTGGCTCCCAATACTCAAGTCATACCTCTCACACATCGTCTCTCCCTTCTTTAAAAAGCCACACTTATGTCCACTCCGGGGCCTTTGTTCTCACCACTTTGCTCATGATTTTCCTAGAGTTGTTCAAATATCTGTTCCTTCTTATCTCTTCATGCTGTAGCTCAAATACTATGTTGGCAGAAAACCATTTGTGACTATGCATTCTAAAGTGTCCCTCATGGCAGACACTGTTGGCTTTCTACCCAATATTTTATCCTCTCTGCTTTCCCATTAACAAAACTGCAACTTTTCATTGGATACGTCACTAACCGACTTAAAGGCTACATTTCACATCTTCTTGCAGGCATGTAAGACCAAGTGACTTAGCTCAGAGTAATGAAGTGGGAGAATAAGTATCTTGTAGGAATACTAGGAAGTCTTCCAGAGGGATGAGATATTTCCTTGTCTTCATTATTGCCCATCTTGCTGCTTGGAACAGAGATGTAATGGCTAGAACTCTTTAGTCATCTTGAACCATGAGGACAAGGTTGGTACCTTAAGAATGGATCAAAGACTAATAAGCTGGAAAGGTGCAAGATCCCTCATAATCAGGCCTGAACTTTTCAGCTGTCAAATATTTGTTCAATGAGTTTAAAGCATTATCGGGTGTTCTTTTTCCTATCTCTTTTTCTTGAAGCTCCCAACGCTTCACATTATTTCTTTGTTTATTTCTTTCATTGGACTTACCACTATCTGAAATCATCCCATTTATGGATTTGCTCAGTTGTGCATCGCTTGCCTCCCCTCATTGGAGGACAAGGCTCATATCAGTCTTACTCATTAAGTCATCTCCAGCCCCGAAAACAGTTCCTGACACAAAACACAGGCATTCAATAACTACTTTGAATGAATGAATGACTTTTTTTTACTTTAGTTTTACTGCAGATGGGAATGTTTACCCATGAGTCCAATTTTCTTAATGATTTTCTTATTCCACACTAGAATATTCACAGTGAAGAACCCAGCCACTATGACTGTTCAGAATCAATGTAAAAAATATTTCTAAAGTGGAGTGACTTTATATTAGGTTCATTGAAAGGCCGGGACTCTGTTGGAACCTAGGACCTAAAACTAATGTAGTCATGCACTGTCACTGTATCAATCGGCAGTCTGAAATTAAATTTCTGTATTAAGTTGGTCTTACACCTTTTATAAGGGTCTTTAGATTCTTAGACAAGGATACTGCTAATGAAAATCTACAACAACTCCCCGAAGGCCAATACACACAGTTACATTTAGGATTTAATCCTGTGGGTCTCTTTTGCAATAATTAATACTATGGGGAGTTTTTCCTTCAAGATAAAATATTCTGTAACTCTTAATAAGTACACTCTGAAGCTTGTCTACAGTGCAGCCTTTTCAACCCCATATCATGTAATTCAACTCTAACTTTGTCCACTCAGTTTTGTTCTTAGTCTTCTGGTGGCAGTGAGGGAAGGAATGTATAGTTTGTTGATTGCTTCTGAGTTAGAACCTCTTTAATCATCTCAATTGCTCTAGCTGATTTGGTTTGGTTTAGGTTTGCTCCTACCAACTATGGGGGCTGTTGACAGAGGTGCTTGGGATGTGGGTTTGTGAATCGGGCTGTATTCTCAATCTAGATCCTTCATAATTAGATATGTACAGTTATATTTATAATAAGATTTATAAGAGCTAACCCTTATTTAGCATGTATCAGGCACTCATCTAAACCCATTTCATGTGCTATCTAACTCAACCATCTTACCAAGAGGTACTATTTTCATCTCCCATTTTACAGATAAGAAAACTGAGGTAAAGAGAGGTACCTCAACAAGGCTGGCCAAGGTCACAGGGAAAACAAATAGCAGAGCTAGGTTTTGAACTCTGGTCGTCCTGACTCCAGAGTCTGTGCTCTCCATCACCATGCTAACATTCCCTCTAGAAATGAAATCTTACTTTGTGAAACACTTTCAGATGTGAGACCTTATTTGATTGTTTAAAAAATATATTCAAGAGAGCAAGACAGACAGTGACATTTTCATTTTAAGAAATCAGAACACGGAGATACCAAGAAGTCAAATGTTTTACTTAAGGTTATAGAAAATTCAGGATCAGTGCCCTGTAGTGGGACCAGCAGAAACTTTCAAGCTAGTTAATCTATGTCAAATGTGGCTCTATTATTACTGGTTGTGTGCTTGGAATGTCATCTTACCTCTTTGACCTGTAGTTTCATCATCTCATCACCCATACAATGAGATGTAGAGCAGGTGTCTCCATCGTGGTACTATTATCATTTGGGCTGGAGATAAAGCAACATTCCTGGATTCTATTCATTTGATGCTAATAGCATAACCTTTTTCACCTTTTCACCCCCAGCTATGACAACCCAAAATGTCTCCCGATATTACCAAATGTCAGGAGTAAATAGCCTCTCGTTGAGAACTACTATCTCTACCTCACAGTGTATTTTCAGGTATTAAAGAAAATACATATAAAGTGATGGGTGCACAATGTTTCCTTGGTGAACGTGAGCTAGTATTAATTATACTTCAGCTTAGCTCATTCTTTGATCAGTGTTTTTTCCATAGCAATAAGGAGAGCACTTTCACAGATTGGTGGAGGCATCAAATGAATCAGTGTATATGAAAATGACAGGTTGTTACTTAAAACTTATATGCCATATTGAAGCAAGATCAGACTCTGAAGTTTAATACATGAATTAAAATGGTTCATTCTTTGCAGTGTTCAAGTCAATATTCCATGTTGCACTTGCTTAAGGCAATAGAAAGTCCAGAATATACACATGTGTACACACACCCAGCCCCAAGCTAATTCTCTAGTTCACATTATGGGCACAAGTCTTGGCTCTGGATTGAGTACTGCTACTTCCAATTATAATTACAGTGATTTCTAGTTTATCTAGTATTAGGGTTTTGAGTTCCATGGAAACCAAAAGCTCTTGATCTTTTTTTTTTCAAATTCACTTCCTATCACAGCTCCCCAAGAGGCCTTGTTGCACAGAGTCGTCTATCTGCCTTTGGTCATTATAGGATTTCAGCCAAAGACAGTTGCAAAGTATTGATCGTAGCTATTTCTGGTCTTCTTTCTCTACCAGTGGTTGAATGAAGTAAAGAAGGGAAGTTCATGTCACAGGGAAGGATGAAAGAGGATAAGACCTACCTAATGGCATCTTTTGCTGGCAGAGGCATTTGAGACTCCATTCAGCAGCCTAAAAACGTTTTGAGTAGGTTTATTTATTTTTTCACAACTTTCTGTTGTAACAGCAATATCTCTGATTGTATATCTTCAAGACTCTTTTTACCTCCCATTTATTTAACAGGCAAAGGCATAGGGGATCATCAACTGCACTGGCATCATTCCTCATGGATTTTTTATTTCTACACTTTGCCATAGGAAGAAGCAAATGAAAGCACCCATGCACAAAACACTTTAACAGTTTTCATCATACACAAAGCAAACCGTACCAAGATGTGAGCATTTCTGGCTTGCCTCAGTTCCTGGACAACCCCTATTTAAAAATTTTTTTAGATGTTCCCTATATTTTTCCTTACAAATGTCTGTCCCAAATTTGTATAATTTGCAGTCTCTTCCTTTCTGCTAGCTCCTTCTCTTCTTATTATCCAATTGTTTAATTCTAATTCCTAGTATATCACTCACTTCTAACCTCTTGAAATTTAGCCTCCACCTTAATCATCCTACTAAAATTGATCTCTCAAAGGCCCTCCATTAATAGACTCCTACATATATTCTGAAGTCTACCAAAGCTGAGTCATCCACCATTCCCTTTGGATGGTATCTTACATCTGTACTTTTTCCTACAGTGTCAATACTGTCTACATGCTCATATTCCATTCTGATTCACTAAGACTGTCATTAGCTACTCGGGTTCCTCTGTACAAATTAGAAAACGACAGCTCCTTCTCTAGGTCAATTGTTCTCAAACTGTGGATCCCAGTACTAGCAGTACCAGTTTCACTTGGGAACTTTTTAGAAATGCAAATTCTCAGCCCTACTTGGACCTACTGAATCAAAAACATTAGGGGTGGAGACCAGTAATCAGTTTTAACAGATCGATTGGGTGATTCTGATAGATGCTAAGGAGGGAGAACACTGCTCCAGGGGAATAGTGACAGAGTTGCCAACAGGAGAGGAAGGTAGATTTCAGCTCCCATCAGCAACCCTCAGCCAGGCTCCCTTGGCGGAATGGTCCTCCCTAACTTCTGCAGACATACAGCCTGCCTATTACATTTTACTTATCACTTCAATAGCCCTTTAAATTAATATTTTAATAGACCCAAGAAGAAAAACCATATAAGGGTCATCATAAATATTGGAAAGCATTTTATAAAATGTATATATTTATTTCTGAAAATAAAAATTCTTAGTAAAATAGGAATAAATGTTTTCTAAAGACATCACTTTACAATATAGATTCTGAAACTCTGAAATAAATCTAAGTGAAGATAAGACACCGTTATAATTTTACAGAGTTTTGAAGATGCTAGCCCTTATCATTAAACAAGAAAAAAGAATGATCTATTAAAATGAATAAAGGGAAAAGTTACTATTTTCAGATAATATAATTTTATATCAGGAAACTAAGATTAATTTTACAAATTAAGTAATGCTACTGGTTACAACATTAATATATACAAATCAATAGCTTTCCTATTTATAAGTAGTAACTACTCAGAGCAAAGATTGACAAACTATGGTCTGAGCACCTAATCCAGCAAACTAAGGATGGTTTTAATATCCTCATTTATTTATATTTTGAGACAGTGTCTTGCTCTGTTGCCCAGGCTGGAACACAGTGGCATGATCCTACCTTACTGCAGCCTCAAACTCCTGGGCTCACGTGATCTTCCTGCCTCAGACTCCTGAGTCACTGGCACCATAGGTGTGCACCACCACACCCTTTTTTTGTTTCATCTTTTTTTATAGAGACACAGTCTTGCTATGTTGCCTAGGCTGGTCCAGAATTCTTGGTCTCAAGCAATCCTCCTGCCCAGGGGTTCCAAAAGTGCTGGGATTACAGGTGCTAGCCACTGCGCCCAGCTCCTACATGGTAGAGGGATTGTAAAACACACACACGCCTGCACACATATGTGACAGGGTCCTGAAAAGACTGAAACATTTACTATCTGGCCTTTACCAAAAAGAAGTGCTGACCCCTATTCAGAGAATATGATATTCGTATTTCGTAACAAAAAGTTATTAAAATATCTAGGAATAAACTTAATAACAAACGTGTACTATCTATATGAAGAAGACATAAAAATCAGATTGAGGACTAAAAAGACTTGAATAATTGGAAAATGGAAGATTTTTTATTTTGAGTGAGAAGACTCAATGAAATCAGTTCTCCCTAATCATGTTTGTAATCCCAACTACTTGGGAGGCTAAGTAGTTTATCTTTTTAATCTATAAAGTTAATTGGATTTTGATTTAGGCATATTTTATCAAAAAAATCATAAAAGCCTATCTCATGTTTTAAATGTCATCAATATACCAAAATCCCATAAATGTTCAGATCCACTACAGATATCTCAGACTCTAGATGCATGTATGCAACTCCCTACTTAATATCTTCAATCAGATGATAAAAGATATTGTAGAAGAACATATCAAAGCAGAGCCCTGACTTTCCCTAAGTCTCTCCACCTGCAGCCTTCTTTATCTCATTTAGCGCCAATTCTAACCATCCATTGATTTAGACCAAAAATATCCTTAGAGTTTTTAAAGATATCTTTCTTTTTCCAATACCCCACATCCAGTCAGTCATAAAATACTTCCAATTATACCTCGAAAATATATTCAGATTCCTTCCACTTCTTATAACCTCCACTACTATCACTCTGCTCCATCTAACATCATCGCTCTACCTGGATTACAGCTGCAGTCTATCAACTGCTCTCTTGTATCTGCCGCTACCCCACAGTATACTCTTAAAAGAGCAGTCAGGTCATTTCTTTTATTTTTTATTTTTATTTATTATTATCATTTTGGGGGGGTGCGGGTGGATGGAGTCTTGCTCTGTCACCCAGGCTGGAGTGCAGTGGTGCTCACTGCAACTTCCGCCTCCAGGGTTCAAGTGATTCTCCTGCCTCAGTCTCCCAAGTAGTTAGGATTACAGATGTTCACCACCACGCCCAGCTAATTTTTGTATTTTTATTAAAGACAGGGTTTTACCATGTTGGCCAGGCTGGTCTTGAATCCCTGGCCTCAAGTGGTCCACCTGCCTCAGCCTCCCAAAGTGCTGGGATTACAGGCATGAGCCACCATGGCTGGCCTCATTTACTTTAAAACCTAAGGCATTTCATGTCACTCTACTGGACAAAACCTTCTCATAGTTTCCAACGTTGGGCAGGGTAAAAGCCAGCATCCGTGCAATGGCCTTCAATGTCTGACACCATCTGGCCTACATCCCCCTCTGAACCTGTATCCTAATACTTTCCCTGCCCACTTTGTTCACTTTAGACCCATTGGCCTCTTTGTTATTTTTGTAAGAAACAAGGTGCATACTCATATCAACACCTTTGTGCCTGCTCTTTGTTAGTCATAGAATGTTCATCCCCAAATAGCTAATTTCTGCCTCCTTGAAATCTCCATTCAAATGTCACCTCAGTGATGCCTCACTTAAAACCACCCCCCAGGGCTCCTGGCACCCTGCTTTCCTTTACCTTTCTCTAATGTTCTCCAAGTCCTAATTTCCTATAGATTATCTGTATCCTCTACCAAAACTGTAGGCTCCACAAATGCAAGGACTTTTTCTGTTTTGTTTTCTACCATATCTCCAAGGCCTAGAATAGTGTACGGCACATGGTAAAATTTTCAATAAATAGTTGCTGAATGAATGCAGAATGTGTGGGGAAATTCTGTAAAACAGCATTGAGCAGAATTAGCTCTGCCAGATAGGAGTAATTACAAAACTTTGGTACGTAAAACATTTTATACTACTCAAGAGTATCAATTTCAATGGAACTAAAAAAATGAAGAACTAGAACCAAATACAAATAGAAATTTAATACATGGTAAATGTGGCATTTCAAACCATGAGAAAAAGATGTAAAACTGAAGAAAATGGGAACAAATTGGAAGAAAAATCAAGCTGGGTCTTTATTTCTTATTCCAAGACAAATTAAACACAAACCCCTGAAAATTTTTAAAAGAATTTGAAGGCTTTTAAAAGTACATATTCTGGTGGTGATTCAGGCAGAAGCAGACAGAGAAGCATGGCTGACAGAAAAATTAACAACAATAGTAACAAAAATAAACCTTCCAGATGTGCAGCAAAGCTTCCAGAGTGGGAATAGAAACACATTAAGAGTTCTCAAAATGGACTGGAGAAATTACCAAGTGTGCAAGAGGGAGAAACTTTGAATTGCCAAGAGAATAAGACAACTAATGAGACCTCATCCATTTCTCTGCTTTTTTTTTTTTCTTTGACAAGGTCTCACTCTGTCACCCAGGCTGAAGTGCAGTGACACTATCTCAGCTCAGTGCAGTCTCGACCTCCCAGGCTCAAGCGACACTTCCACCTCAGCCTCCCAAAGGGCCGGGATTACAGGTATGAGCCACGGTGCCTGGCTTTTGTTTCTGGCTTCATTGAGTTATACTTGACAAGTAAAAAACTGTACATATATGAGGGGTATAATGTAATGTTTTGATGTTTGTATATAGACTTTGTGAAATGACTATTGCAATCAAGCTAATTAACATATCATCTCACATAGTTAACTATTTAGTGTATATGTGTGTGGTACGAATACTTAACAATCAAACTTCTTAGCAAATTTCAAGTATACAGTGTGGTATTATTAGCTATGTCACCATGCTGTACACTAGATCACCAGAGCTGATCCATTTCTAATGTCAGAGTCTTTTTCCAGTACCAGAGCCTTTGATCAATAGTTTCATAAAAGGTGTATCAGGAGAGGGTCTCATTAAACAGGATTTATGTGCAGAATGAATTTTGACTACAATTTAGAACGAATGCTTGGAAATAACTAACCTGAATCGAAAAGCCATCCTTTCTCTCAAAAGAATAACTTTCTTATCTCTGAGCAAAAAAGCTTTGTTAATCAATATCTTAAGGACTTCAGTTTCCCATTTACTGGTCAGCAAAATGAAGTTAATTTTCCATCATTGAGGATGAAGCCATTCAAGGGAAACCACAAATACTCTCGCTTCTGGCCTTCTTGGGACAATCAAATGAAAAACTGGCTTTCTAGAGAAGTGCTAATGTCAGTAACCCCGGGCTATTATGGAAGTGACAAACAAATCAATTAGCTTGGTGTAGAGCATGACCTTGGGCTCTGAAATAGACTTCTGAGAACTGCCAGATGAGCCTCCTTCTGTGAGAAACAGTGTTTTTGGAAAGAGCCAGGCAAACCTAGGTTCTAATTCTGGCTCTGATGCATTCAGTACTTCTGTGACTGCAAGCAAGTGGCTACCTATCCACTGGACTTCTGGAAATAGTAGACAAAATAAAATATTCAATTAATTAACTTCTATTTAGTGCTTTCTATGCAGCTGACATGTTTGGTGCTAGGAACACAGGGATGAGCAACAGAAAAAAAATAGAAAAGAACTGTATGGAGAGTTCACATAATCAGATATTACACAAGTAAACAAATAAATGGTATAATTATGGACAGGGGCTAGAGTCATGAAATAGAGAATAACTGGTTAGGAATAGTAGGGGCACCACCTGACATAGTATAACCATAGCTCTGCTTAGCATATTCCAAGCAGAAAAAGCTGTAAATGGAAAGATCCTCTGAGGAGACAAGAGCTTGCCACATTGAAGGAAACCAGTGTGACTGGAGCACAGTGAATGATGCACAGAGTGATGTAAGATGCAGTTATAGAGGCAGACACTGACTGACTCCCATTCTGCCCTTGTTTGCTCCCAATAATATCTTTGATTACCTTGCATGAGGCTGGCCATGTGACACAGCTCTAGCCAATGAGATGAGGCACAATTCCCAATGGAGAGCCTCTCTGTCTGAATTGAAAACAGTATCAAACTCTTACATTTGCCCTTTATACGTCTTTATTCTTGCCTAGAACAGTGATGCAGTATCTGGAGATGCAGTAACCATCTTGTGACCATAAAGACAAAAACTCCATGATAAAGACAGCATAGAAGAAAGATAGAAGGGGCCTGGGCTCCTGGATGAGTCTCTTGATTATCTGCTCGGACTTCCTACTTTAGAAAAACCTTTACACAGGAAAAGTTGGTTTCTTCCTTTACTGACTCATTTTGTTGAATTTTCTTTTACCTAACACACAACCACTATTCCTAGCTGATACAGTTGTAAAGGTTAACAGAAGGCAGGCCATGCATGGCAAAGAGTGTAGAATTTAAGGATTACAAGCACATGTAAAGCAACCAATTACATTCAGTGGCACATTTTAGATTTTCAATAAGTGATTATTACTACTATTAAAATGGCAATACTTACATATTTGATGCTAATTTCGAAAAATAAAAATCTTAGGTCAGCTTTTCATACTACTACAAATAATTTTTTTTCTCCAAAGTCTTCTCTATTCTCTTCTCCAAAGCAAAATCTCAGAAAATTACCCATAATGTACGTTGGGTCAACACTAGTGTATCATGCTACATTAGGTGCCAGTGATTAAACTGACACCATCTGGACTGAAACATGTTGTCTTTGCCTGATGTCAAAAGAGCAAAGACAGCAGAACTCATATTCAGTGTGCTGGAAACTTCTAAGCATCAATCCACAGAAGGCTGCTGAGGTTGAGAAAGCATAATCCCAATAGTCACAAATAGCTCAGAGTCCTGGAATTAGCCAGTAAGCCTAAAGGAAGAAATGAACACAGCTTGCAGTTTCAGGAGATATCACTTCCCTATAGGTGAGAAGTGAAAAATTGGCATCTCTCCTCTGCTCCCCAGCACAGACAACCCCCAAATGGGATGCCTGAGAAATGGGATAAAGTGGAAATCTGAGCCTCCATAGTTGTAACGGGAGGCCCCTAGCAACTTGCATCAGGATTATCATCAGTCTGTGATACATACAATGTAATATACATATATAATTTGAATGTTTAGATGCAGTGGCACAGGAGGGTATCTGCAGAAGATTCTCTTCCATTTCGGAACTGGTCAAGAATAGCTATAGAAATACTGTTTGTCAGTTGTAAGATTCATAAAACAAGTTTACAAAAACTGAAGTTTCTTTCATTGGACAGCATAAATACACACACACATATATATACACACACACAGAGATATGTATGTTTGTACACCTATTTTATGTATGTGTATATTACATTTACATAGATATAGATACATATATGCATGTATGTGTATATATATTCCTGCACAAGTATATTTCCAAGCATCATAAATTCATCTCTGTAAATTACCAAAGATGGTGGCAGATATTGTTTAGTATGGTTCAGATGAAAATTCACTGAGATAACATTTATCTGTAAAATTAAGTAAAAATCATCATGGCAGTGGGCCCCAAGTCCAAATAAGGTGGGTAGGAAAGCCTCATGGGTAGATAAAGTAAATATGACCCTACCCTGAGTCTAATATCTGGAGTTCAAGACCTGGAACAATCACTTTATCTTCTCACCCAATGCCCAACAAAGAGGGTTAAAACTTCAAAAACACCCAAGATGGAGAATATGCACATTCTCCTCTACCTTGAAATGTCACTGAAAACACCCTACAGTCAATCACCTGCCAATGAGCTTGATGTGATGCTTGTACTTACCCCATCACCAGAGAAAAGATCCCCCATGTGAAAGTTACAAGGGCACTGGGGAGAAGGGACAATGGCCACCTGTGCAGAAGCCACCATGCCTCTTTCTCTGTTCTCCACCATCTTTAGTAGCCCTAGGGCAAAGCTATCTAGTGCTGACAGATGGTAATTTTGAAAATCAGACTCCAAACAGGAGCCTATGTATTTGTACCTAAGGATATGTTACACATGTGTTTATATACTTTATGAAATGAATTATTATGAATATGCAGTATGCATAAGAAACTCACCAAAATCTTGCTTCTGCTGACTTGCTAGCTAGGCAAGCTGAGCTTTTTGGAAATTTAAAAAGCAAACTAATTTGCAAAATAGATAACAAGGGCTTCCACGTGATTCTCAAGTATGACTTTCAATTTACAAGTCTTTTATCTGTCCTCACTTTTCATCTGCCCTTCTTTTCTTTAACATCATTTGAACCTAAACAGATCTATCAGCATGAAGATTCTGAAGAATTGCCTGAAGGCTTCCCAAAAGAGTATAGAACTGTCTATTCGGATATTTTAAGGCACTTTTAATTGTAGGAAAATGGTCTCTGGATATCTGCCATAGATCATATGGATTAGTGAAATTCATTCAGCTCAAGCATAACATGAAATATTAATAGTAGCGGTAGTAATGGTAATAGTCGTAGTAGTAATAGTCACCATGTTAATCACTTTACATACATTTTTTCACTAAATTATTTTTACATTCTGCAAGATGGTCATTTAAAAGCTGATGAAACGGGGTCAGATTTATCAAAACCACATAACTAGTACATGTCAATGGCAGAAATGAACCCAGGTTCATCTCACTTCATTGTTCATGCTCATACCTACCTCTCCATGTTGTTTCTAGAGACGCTAATCATGCTAACTTACATGTTGCACAGAAGCTATTGTGGAAACCACTGGACCAAGATTACTGGTGCCTTTACCTACAGATGCTGAAGCCACAGCTCAGAGGGAAACAATAGTAGGCAGGCAGGTTGAAACACTGGTACAAGAGAACCACACACCCTACTGGAAGCATAGTGCAGCTAAGACACCTTTGTGGCAGAAAGACACACTGGCATATGTGGTAATAAGATAGGCTGATTCTGAGCAGGAAGCACTAACAACCACTGGAGCAAAGACCAAAACAAAGTGACAGATGACATCCAGGTGTAGACAGAGATGCTTATCTGGAATGTAACACAGAGAGGTCAGGTGCCACATGCGTAATCTTGAGCATTATCAGCACTCAGATAATTGTAAGTAATAACACCCCTACAGTGTCAACTTCTAGGTGAATTCTTACACACTATGTGCAACAGAGAATGTTGTTCACCAGGCCAAGTGGGTTTGTAGAACACAGAGTAACCAATCTTTTAAAATTATTTTTAACTAAATAATTTCTGCAGATTTTATGTTAGATTCATTGTAGTTCAACCATCAGCTTCTGTCTTTGAGAGCTACATACTTCAGGAGAGACACAGCAGCAGCTACTGGGACAAAACATGCCAGAAGTATTGTCGTTCAACATTTTCCAAGACTTGTGCATCAGGCCCATATTGGTAAACTTGGAACTATGTCTATTACTGTGTAACACAAGTTCACAGTAGATTTGAATTCATCCATTCATTATTTATTCAGCCAGTATTTCTCCAGCATCTACTAAATGTCAACACCATACATATACTTATAGTCAATCTAGGGTGGGGAGAACATTTTAAAAATACAGAAATGTATGTTTAATTGTAAATGTGATTAGTGCTACAAAGAAGTCCAGGATGCTATGGGAATTCAATGTAGGGGATCTAAACTCAGCCTAATTGTGTGTAATTTAAATTAAGACTTGAATGGGAGTTTTACTTTTGTTCTGTAAGGAAGAAAGAAAGAATCTTCGAAAGAGAGAAATAGAATATGTGAAGTTCCTAAAGGAGAAAGTTGGAATTTCTGAAACATGGGAATGTGGCTGGAGTATGAACAGAGGGAAGGAAGAGCAGTGTTAAAGAGACTGGAGAGATGGATTGTGAGGGAAGCCATTATCAACCACATTTGGCATTTCAGACTAATCTAAGGACACTGAGAGGTCACATGAAGGGTTTTAAGCTTGGGTATAACATAGTAATGACAAGCCAGGAATTCTTCTGTATTTGTTAACTTTACAATCTGTTAACTCTACAATCCTACTAGGTAGATAAACTGATCTCCTCTATCAGATGGGGTGTTCAGCCTTAGAAAATTTCAGTAACTGATGTTGGACAATCAGCAGAAAAGCCGAACAGGGATTCACATCCGGCAGCCTGGCTCCAGAACCGAGCTGAACTGTTACCTGACATTGCCTCTAATGAGCAGCTTTGTGCTTCAGAGGGCAGCAGATCGTTAAACGTGTTCCGTACATATTTCTTCTGTTGGATGTCTGTGAACAAGAGTAGAATAGGATCTCAAGAAGAAATCACTGGACATCTATCTGCCTTGGCTGTGTACAGCTGGTGGAGGCCTTTTGACAAATGTGAACATCACAACCAGAAGTACTTTCTGCACCTATTAGACATTTTGCACTTAAAAGCCTCTGAAAAAAAATGGAAGGCAGTCCATATTTCAGCAACTTCCATTAAGCTGTCATGTACCTTTCCCACACTTCCTGTCATATGGCAAACCTTGGATAAATAAGATCTTCCTTACTTAGTGAAAGTGCTCTTCTCTCATTTACCCAGCCATCCTGTAGTCTACTCCTGATGTCATAGTGCAATAATTTGAAGGTGAGAAGCACAAGTTCAAACCCAGATCTTGAGCCCTTGGGTGGTTCTGAATCTTAGCAACTGTAGCCAATGTTTTAAAGGCTAGAAACATACTGAGTTTTGCTTCCCCAGGACCACCTACTACAGAAAACTCTTCCCCACCTAGCTCCTGAGTGTGAGAAACAAGGGAAATCAAACACAAAAAGCTCATTGTTTAGTTGTGTTTTGTGTATTTTTGCATATGGAAAATTCAGAGAATATCGATGTAGAACTCTACAGTAAGCGTATTTTAACTAAGCATTTTAAGCTGTTGAAAGTTTCACTCAAAGTCTGTTTTTTAAATAAGTAATATATTTGCAATACAAATACAATTTTCCACTCATCCTACTAAAAATTATATGCATATACATATATACATATACGCACATGTACATATATATGGAGATATACGTGTACATATATATGCACATATACCTGTGTATATGGAAACAGAGTTTCAATTATTCCTCCTACTCTAAGTCACTTGTTCCCACCAAATGTCTCCAAAATAGGTAAGTTCTGTTATTAGTTTCTTCTGTACCCATCCAGAGATTGATTTTTTTTTCCTCATTCTTACACAAAAGAGCCCACTATGCACACTATTCTGCAGCCATTGTTTTTCATATAACATAAATATTTAGGAAGTGTCTTCACTTTTCTTTAAACTATTTGTCATATGTGATTATTGAGCATGTGGCTAGAACAACTTTTTGTCTTTTAATAGCTTGAGATAGTATTCACATCACATAATTCACTCATTTACATTGTATAATCCAGACTAGGCATAGTGGTTCAGGCTTGTAATTTCAGCAATCTGGGAGGCTGAGGCCGGAGGATTGCTTGGCCCAGGAGTTTGAGACCAGCCTGGGAAACATACAGAGACCCCTTCTCTACAAAAATAAAATAAACAAAATTATCCAGGCATGGTGCCATGCACCTATAGTCCCAGCCACTCTGGAGACTGAGACAGGAGGATCTCTTGAGCCCAGGAGGTCAAGATTGCAGTGAACTGTGATCACACCATTACACTCCAGCCTGGCCAACAAAGCAAGATCTCATCTCCAAATTAAAAAAAAAAAAAAAAAACTGTAAAAAATAAAAATAAATTGTACAATTCAGTGTTTGTAGTATATTCACAGAATTAAGTACAATCACCACAATCTAATTTTAGAATATTTTCATCACCCCCTGCAAAGAACCCTAATGCTCATTAGTAGTTAGTCCCCATTCACTCCCTCAAACTCCTCTCCTTCAGTCCTAAGAAATACTAGTATATTTTCTATCTCCACAGATATTCCTACTTGACATTTAATTTAAATGGAATCAAACCATTCGTGGTCTTTTGTGAATAGCTTCTTTCATTTAGTATAATGTTTTCAAGATTCATCCATGTTGCAGCATGTAATATTCAAACATTTGTCTTTGAGCTTCTATATGTTTCATTTCTCTTGGGTTTATACATGGGAGTGTAATTGCTGGGTCATATGGGTAACTCTGTGTTTAACATTTTGAGAAACTGCCAGTTGTTTTCCAAGGTGGCTGCACTATTTTGCATTACGAGCAATATATGAGGTTTCCAACTTCTCCACATCTTCATCAACACTTATTATTGTCTCTTTTTTATTATAGCCATCCTAGTATATGTGGAGTGGTATCTCGTAGTTTTCATTTTCATTTTCTGAATGACTAATGATTTTGAGTTTCTTTTCATGTGCTTATTGGCTTTTTGTATGCCTTACAAGTAATGTCTATTCAAATCCTTTCCTTATTTTTAAAATGGGTTGTCTTTTTATGAATAAGTTGTAATAATTCCTTATACATTCTAGATAAAGTACCTTATCAAACACATAATTTGCAAATATTTTATTCCATTCTGTTGATTTTTCTTTTCTCTTGATGGTATCATTTGTGACACATAAGTTTTTAATTTTGCTGAAGTCAAATTTGTATATTTTTGTTTGTGTTTTTGGTGTTATATCTAAGAAATCATTTCCTAAGCCAGTTCCATGAAGATTTACTCCTAGGTTTTCTTCTAAGGGTTTTATAGTTTTAACTATAGATTTTTGATCAATTTTGAGTAAATTTAAGTCTATGATTTATTTATTTATTTATTTATTTATTTATTCCCTATTTTCCAAATCTTTTATTTTTTATTTATTTTTTTATTATACTTTAAGTTCTAGGGTACATGTGCATAACGTGCAGGTTTGTTACATATGTATACTTATGCCATGTTGGTGTGCTGCACCCATCAACTAGTCAGCACCCATCAATTCATCATTTATATCATGTATAACTCCCCAATGCAATCCCTCCTCCATCCCCCCTCCCCATGATAGGCCCCAGTATGTGATGTTCCCCTTCCCGAGTCCAAGTGATCTCATTGTTCAGTTCCCACCTATGAGTGAGAACATGCGGTGTTTGGTTTTCTCTTCTTGTGATAGTTTACTAAGAATGATGGTTTCCAGCTGCATCCATGTCCCTACAAAGGATGCAAACTCATCCTTTTTTATGGCTGCATAGTATTCCATGGTGTATATGTGCCACATTTTCTTAATCCAGTCTGCCACAGATGGACATTTGGGTTGATTCCAAGTCTTTGCTATTGTGAATAGTGCCGCAATAAACATATGTGTGCATGCGTCTTTGTAGTAGAATAATTTATAATCCTTTGGGTATATACCCAGTAGTGGGATGGCTGGGTCATATGGTACATTTAGTTCTAGATCCTTGAGGAATTGCCATACTGTTTTCCATAATGGTTGAACTAGTTTACAATCCCACCAACAGTGTAAAAGTGTTCCTATTTCTCCACATCCTCTCCAACACCTGTTGTTTCCTGACTTCTTAATGATTGCCATTCTAACTGGTGTGAGATGGTATCTCATTGTGGTTTTGATTTGCATTTCTCTGATGGCGAGTGATGATGAGCATTTTTTCATGTGTCTGTTGGCTGTATGAATGTCTTCTTTTGAGAAGTGTCTGTTCATATCCTTTCCCCACTTTTTGATGGGGTTGTTTGTTTTTTTCTTGTATATTTGTTTGAGTTCTTTGTAGATTCTGGATATTAGCCCTTTGTCAGATGAGTAGGTTGCAAAAATTTTCTCCCATTCTGTAGGTTGCCTGTTCACTCTGATGGTAGTTTCTTTTGCTGTGCAAAAGCTCTTTAGTTTAATTAGATCCCATTTGTCAATTTTGGCTTTTGCTGCCATTGTTTTTGGTGTTTTAGACATGAAGTCCTTGCCCATGCCTATGTCCTGAATGGTACTACCTAGATTTTCTTCTAGGGTTTTTATGGTATTAGGTCTAACATTTAAGTCTCTAATCCATCTTGAATTAATCTTTGTATAAGGGGTAAGGAAAGGATCCAGTTTCAGCTTTCTACTTATGGCTAGCCAATTTTCCCAGCACCATTTATTGAATAGGGAATCCTTTCCCCATTTCTTGTTTCTCTCAGGTTTGTCAAAGATCAGATGGCCGTAGATATGTGGTATTATTTCTGAGGATTCTGTTCTGTTCCATTGGTCTATATCTCTGTTTTGGTACCTGTACCATGCTGTTTTGGTTACTGTAGCCTTGTGGTATAGTTTGAAGTCAGGTAGCGTGACGCCTCCAGCTTTGTCCTTTTGACTTAGGATTGTCTTGGCAATGCGGGCTCTTTTTTGGTTCCATATGAACTTTAAAGCCGTTTTTTCCAATTCTGTGAAGAAACTCATTGGTAGCTTGATGGGATGGCATTGAATCTATAAATAACCTTGGGCAGTATGGCCATTTTCACGATATTGATTCTTCCTATCCATGAGCATGGTATGTGCTTCCATTTGTTTGTGTCCTCTTTGATTTCACTGAGCAGTGGTTTGTAGTTCTCCTTGAAGAGGTCCTTTACATCCCTTGTAAGTTGGATTCCTAGGTATTTTATTCTCTTTGAAGCAATTGTGAATGGAAGTTCATTCCTGATTTGGCTCTCTGCTTGTCTGTTACCGGTGTATAAGAATGCTTGTGATTTTTGCACATTAATTTTGTATCCTGAGACTTGCTGAAGTTGCTTATCAGCTTAAGGAGATTTTGGGCTGAGACAATGGGGTTTTCTAAATACACAATCATGTCATCTGCAAACAGGGACAATTTGACTTCTTCTTTTCCTAACTGGATACCCTTGATTTCTTTCTCTTGCCTGATTGCCCTAGCCAGAACTTCCAACACTATGTTGAATAGGAGTGGTGAGAGAGGGCATCCCTGTCTTGTGCCAGTTTTCAAAGGAATTTTTCCAGTTTTTGCCCATTCAGTATGATATTAGCTGTGGGTTTGTCATAAATAGCTCTTATTATTTTGAGGTACGTTCCATCAATACCGAATTTATTGAGTGTTTTTAGCATGAAGGGCTGTTGAATTTTGTCAAAAGCCTTTTCTGCATCTATTGAGATAATCATGTGGTTCTTGTCTTTGGTTCTGTTTATATGCTGGATTACGTTTATTGATTTGCGAATGTTGAACCAGCCTTGTATCCCAGGGATGAAGCCCACTTGATCATGGTGGATAAGCTTTTTGATGTGCTGCTGAATCCGGTTTGCCAGTATTTTATTGAGAATTTTTGCATCGATGTTCATCAGGGATATTGGTCTAAAATTCTCTTTTTTTGTTGTGTCTCTGCCAGGCTTTGGTATCAGGATGATGTTGGCCTCATAAAATGAGTTAGGGAGGATTCCCTCTTTTTCTATTGATTGGAATAGTTTCAGAAGGAATGGTACCAGCTCCTCCTTGTACCTCTGGTAGAATTCAGCTGTGAATCCATCTGGTCCTGGACTTTTTTTGGTGGGTAGGCTATTAATTGTTGCCTCAATTTCAGAGCCTGCTATTGGTCTATTCAGGGATTCAATTTCTTCCTGGTTTAGTCTTGGGAGAGTGTAAGTGTCCAGGAAATTATCCATTTCTTCTAGATTTTCTAGTTGATTTGCGTAGAGGCGTTTATAGTATTCTCTGATGGTTGTTTGTATTTCTGTGGGGTCGGTGGTGATATCCCCTTTATCATTTTTTATTGCGTCTATTTGATTCCTCTCTCTTTTCTTCTTTATTAGTCTTGCTAGCGGTCTGTCAATTTTGTTGATCTTTTCAAAAAACCAACTCCTGGATTCACTGATTTTTTGGAGGGTTTTTTGTGTCTCTATCTCCTTCAGTTCTGCTCTGATCTTAGTTATTTCTTGCCTTCTGCTAGCTTTTGAATGTGTTTGCTCTTGCCTCTCTAGTTCTTTTAATTGTGATGTTAGAGTGTCCATTTTAGATCTCTCCTGCTTTCTCTTGTGGGCATTTAGTGCTATAAATTTCCCTCTACACACTGCTTTAAATGTGTCCCAGAGATTCTGGTATGTTGTATCTTTGTTCTCATTGGTTTCAAAGAACATCTTTATTTCTGCTTTCATTTCGTTATGTACCCAGTAGTCATTCAGGAGCAGGTTGTTCAGTTTCCATGTAGTTGAGCGGTTTTGATTGAGTTTCTTAGTCCTGAGTTCTAGTTTGATTGCACTGTGGTCTGAGAGACAGTTTGTTATAATTTCTGTTCTTGTACATTTGCTGAGGAGTGCTTTACTTCCAATTATGTGGTCAATTTTGGAATAAGTGCCATGTGCTGCTGAGAAGAATGTATATTCTGTTGATTTGGGGTGGAGAGTTCTATAGATGTCTATTAGGTCCACTTGGTGCAGAGTTGAGTTCAATTCCTGGATATCCTTGTTAACTTTCTGTCTCGTTGATCTGTCTAATGTTGACAGTGGAGTGTTGAAGTCTCCCATTATTATTGTATGGGAGTCTAAGTCTCTTTGTAAGTCTCTAACGACTTGCTTTATGAATCTGGGTGCTCCTGTATTGGGTGCATATATATTTAGGATAGTTAGCTCTTCCTGTTGAATTGATCCCTTTACCATTATGTAATGGCCTTCTTTGTCTCTTTTGATCTTTGATGGTTTAAAGTCTGTTTTATCAGAGACTAGGATTGCAACCCCTGCTTTTTTTTGTTCTCCATTTGCTTGGTGGATCTTCCTCCATCCCTTTATTTTGAGCCTATGTATGTCTCTGCATGTGAGATGGGTCTCTTGAATACAGCAGACTGATGGGTCTTGACTCTTGATCCAGTTTGCCAGTCTGTGTCTTTTAATTGGAGCATTTAGTCCATTTACATTTAAGGTTAATATTGTTATGTGTGAACTTGATCCTGCCATTATGATATTAACTGGTTATTTTGCTCGTTAGTTGATGCAGTTTCTTCCTAGCCTCGCTGGTCTTTACATTTTGGCATGTTTTTGCAACGGCTGGTACCGGTTGCTCCTTTCCATGTTTAGGGCTTCCTTCAGGGTCTCTTGTAAGGCAGGTCTGGTGGTGACAAAATCTCTAAGCATTTGCTTATCTGTAAAGGATTTTATTTCTCCTTCACTGATGAAACTTAGTTTGGCTGGATATGAAATTCTGGGTTGAAAATTCTTTTCTTTAAGAACGTTGAATATTGGCCCCCACTCTCTTCTGGCTTGTAGAGTTTCTGCCGAGAGATCTGCTGTTAGTCTGATGGGCTTCCCTTTGTGGGTAACCCGACCTTTCTCTCTGGCTGTCCTTAAGATTTTTTCCTTCATTTCAACTTTGGTGAATCTGGCAATTATGTGTCTTGGAGTTGCTCTTCTGGAGGAGTATCTTTGTGGCGTTCTCTGTATTTCCTGAATGTGAATGTTGGCCTGCCCTACTAGGTTGGGGAAGTTCTCCTGGATGATATCCTGAAGAGTGTTTTCCAACTTGGTTCCATTTTCCCCCTCACTTTCAGGCATCCCAATCAGACGTAGATTTGGTCTTTTTACATAATCCCATACTTCTTGCAGGCTTTGTTCATTTCTTTTTCTTCTTTTTTCTTTTGGTTTTCTCTTCTCACTTCATTTCATTCATTTGATCCTCAATCGCTGATACTCTTTCTTCCAGTTGATCGAGTCGGTTACTGAAGCTTGTGCCTTTGTCACGTATTTCTCGTGTCATGGTTTTCATCTCTGTCATTTCGTTTATGACCTTCTCTGCATTAATTATTCTAGCTGTCAATTCTTCCACTTTTTTTTCAAGATTTTTAGTTTCTTTGCGCTGGGTACGTAATTCCTCCTTTAGCTCTGAGAAGTTTGATGGACTGAAGCCTTCTTTTCTCATCTCGTCAAAGTCATTCTCTGACCAGCTTTGATCTGTTGCTGGAGATGGGCTGCGCTCCTTTGCAGGGGGAGATGCGCTCTTATTTTTTGAATTTCCAGCTTTTCTGCCCTGCTTTTTCCCCATCTTTGTGGTTTTATCTGTCTCTGGTCTTTGATGATGGTGACGTACTGATGGGGTTTTGGTATAGGTGTCCTTCCTGTTTGATAGTTTTCCTTCTGACAGTCACGACCCTCAGCTATAGGTCTGTTGGAGATTGCTTGAGGTCCACTCCCAACCCTGTTTGCCTGGGTATCAGCAGCAGAGGTTGCAGAAGATAGAATATTGCTGAACAGCGAGTGTTCCTGTCTGGTTCTTCCTTTGGAAGCTTCCTCTCAGGGGTGTACTCCACCCTGTGAGGTGTGGGGTGTCAGACTGCCCCTAGTGGGGTATGTCTGCCAGCTAGGCTACTCAGGGGTCAGGGACCCACCTGAGCAGGCAGTCTGTCCGTTCTCAGATCTCAACCTCCGCATTGGGAGATCCACGGCTCTCCCCAAAGCTGTCAGACAGAATCATTCGCGTCTGCACAGGCCCCCGCTGCTTCCCCTGTTGGTCTTCTGCTGTGCGCTGTCCCCAGAGGTGGAGTCTCAGTTGAAAATGCAGAAATCACCAGTCTTCTGTGTCGCTCGTGCTGGGAGTTGGAGACTGGAGCTGTTCCTATTCGGCCATCTTGCTCCGCCCCCCAAGTCTTTGATTTATTTTGAGTGAATTTGTGTGTATGGTGAATGAAAGAAGTCCAACTTCATTCTTTTATGCACATGGATATCCAGTTGACCCTGTATCATTTTTTGAAAAGATGCTTTCTCTCTTAAATTGGTTGGCACCTTTGTTGAAAATCAATTAACCATAAATGTAAAGGTTTATTTTTAGATTCTCAGTTATCTCCCACAATGAGTTATATGTCTATTCTTAATGCTAGTTCTACACTGTCTTAATTACCATTTTCTTGTATTACATTTTAAAATTAGGAAGTGAGTGTCTTTTTACTTTATTTTTCTCTGTTAAGATTCTTTTAGTCATTCTGGGCTCCTTGCACTTTCATATCAATTTGGAAGTAGCTTGTCAGTGTCTGGAAAAAAAAAAAAAAGCCAGGTGAGATGTTGTTAGGGATGGCACTGAGTCTGTAAATCAATTCTCAGAATAAGCCTTCCCTAACAAAATTAAGTATTC
This sequence comes from Trachypithecus francoisi, assembly GCF_009764315.1. NCBI lineage: Eukaryota > Metazoa > Chordata > Mammalia > Primates > Cercopithecidae > Trachypithecus > Trachypithecus francoisi. Next base: position 71,902,053 of record NW_022681472.1, on the reverse strand, counting down.
TGGTCCATGTATATGGGTTGCCTCCATTTACTTAGATTTTTAATTGCTATCAACAGTATTTTTAGTTTTCAATGTGTAAGTCTTACCCTTGTTTCCTTTATTTCTAAATATTTTATTCTTTTTGATGCTATCATAAATGGAATTGTTTTTTAATTTCATTTTTGAATTCTTCATTGTTAGTCATAGAATTACTAACTTTTGTATATTGATCTTATATACTGTAAACTTATTGAACTCATTAATTAGTTCCAATAAATTCTCAGTTGATTTCTTAGAATATCTATATATGAGATCATGCCATTTATAAAGAGAGATAATTGTAATTCTCCTTTTCTGATCTAGACATCTTTAATTTTTTTATTTGCCTGATTTCCCTGGCTAAAATGCACAGTAAAATGTTTATTAGAAATGGTGAAAGCAAACATTCTTGCCTTGTTCCTGATCTTAAGAAGAAAGCATTCAGTCCCTCACCATTAACTATGATGTTAGCTATGCGTTTTTCATTAGATATCATTTATAAGGTTGAAGAATCTACCTATTTCTAGTTTGTTGAACATTTTTTAATCAAGAAAGGGTGTTTGATTTTGTCAAATATTTACAGATAAAATATTTGACAAAATCAAACACCCTTTCATGATTAAAAAAACCGTTTTTTTGAGATGATCATGTGGGTTGTGTTCTTAATTGTATTAATATGGTGCATTTTACAGGTTGGCTTTTGAATGTTAAACTAACATTACATTCCCGGGATAAATTCCACTTGAACATGGTTTATAATCCTTCTCATATGTTGCTGGATTTGGTTTGTCCCTCTTCCTTTTTTTAGAGCTGTATATTATTCCAGTGTGTGAATGGTTTACTTATCCAGTTCCATATTGATTGGAGTTTTTTAATTGCTTACTGTTTACAAATAATGCTGCAATGAGTCAGCCCATATGTATGTAATTTCAGAAGTAGAATTGTTATTATCAAATAACTATTTTGATATGTATTGTTTAAAAGCTCTGTAGAGCTGGAATCCATTTACATTTCTGCAAGTCATGCATGAAACTGAACATTTGATCACAAGCTTGGAAGCTGAGCGGTATCAAATTTTTGGATACCTGTCTTCTTACTAGTTCCACATTAGTAACCATGAGCATTGTTTTCATGTTTTGGGAGCCATTTTCAGGGCCTAGCCATTTTCATGTTTTGGGAGCCATTTTCAGGGTCTACTGTTTTCAGTGTTTATTCCTAAGCCTTGCTTATCTTTTAATGAGGATACTGATGTTTTACAATATGGTTATAAATGTAGTTACAAAAGCATTTTTTTAAATTAGGGAAAATGCAACCTGGCTTTTTCTTTAAAAAACTTTTTGCTATGCAGGATTTTTAAAAATATTATTGGGTAAAATTTAGAGATTTTTATATATGGTTTCTGATTATTAGCAATAAATAGAAATGTCTGTTTTATGCTAAGGCAATTAGAATTTCCATTGTCTTTTTTTCCTAGAACATTTATGCTTTTATCTATTACATGTAAGTAATTGATCCATTTGAAGTATATCCTGGAGTAAGATGTAAGAAAGATTTACAGTAATCTTTTTCTGATTTTTTTGGTCTATCAAAACTTATTGTTTTTATTTATTTGAAATGTCACCATTTTACATAACATAGTTGCACATTAATATGAATTAGTATCTATATAATAAACTCTCAAATTAATATTTTCAGATTTTTCTTTTCTGTTCCACTGGATTGTCTTCCTACTAATGTTTCAGCACCATGCTGCTTTTTTATTGACTCTTCAAAATGTATTCTTTGTTTCAATAATCTAATAGACTGATTTCTCAAATTCACTTAATTTTTTTCCTATTCCTATATATTTATTTCCTTATATTGCTATATGACCCTAGAAACAGTCTATCTGGTTTTTGAAATGGTGATACTTTTATCAGGTTAGCATTGTATTTATAAATTAACTTAGGTAAACTTGACATTCTTCATGATGTAGACTATTCCTACTCAAGTCATAGTATCTATCGAATTTTTCAATTGTTTTTGACGTACTATGATGTTTTATCTTTTCTTCATATATGTCTTGCATATTTCTTATTTTTTCTAGGTATTTTATCTCTTTTGTTGCTATTATTTATGTTAATAAGACTATGTAATCACATCTAATAATTTATTCTTGCTTTAATATATAAAAATACTAATTTAATAATTTTGTAGTAGTATGTCTTTCTGAAAACTTGTATTCTTTTTAATAGTTTTTAGTTGATTATCTTTGGTTTCCAAGGAAAATACATAATCACTATGGTCTGGAAATAGTGATAGTTTTACCTCTTTCTAATTTTTAAAATTCTTTCTCTTAAATATTTGGGTTAATTTATATCTACCCAAGAAGTCTAAATAATTGTGTATTTCTGTGTTTATATAAAAAGTTAATTTCTTGCAGGTAGCATTTAGTTGGGTCTTTTATATCCAGTGTGATAATTTTTGCCTTCTAAATTGAGTATTTAGGCCATTTATATTTAATGTGATTTGAATTGTATTACATTTAAATCCATCATCCTGCTTATTTGTTCTCTATGTTCTTTGTGTCCTTTTTTCCATTTTTTGCCTTCATTTGGGTTAAATTAATATTTTTTAATGATTTCATTTCATCACTTGATGTATTAGCTACAACTCTATGTTGTATTATTTTATTGGTTGCTAGGACTTATGCTATACATCTTTAACTTATCACAGTCTGTCTTCAAGTGATAGTCTTCCACATCACATGTACCATAAACATACTGCAGCAATCTACTGCTATTCTTCTATTCTGATATTTCGGATATTGTTGCCCTTTGTTTACTTCAACATATTGTATAAACTCCATATATAATTTTGTTTCAAAAGTCAACCATCTTTCAAAAGAATTTAATAAGAAGAAATATCTGCATTTTATTTTTGTAACTACCATTTTCAGTGTGCTTCATTACCTTGTGGAGCTCAACATTTTTGTCTCATATTATTTTTCTCCTGCACGAACTTTTAAAAATATACGTCTCATAGTGCTGGTCTACTTGAGATGGATTCTTTCAGCTTTATTATTTTTGAAATGTTTTATTTTGTCTAAAGAAGTACAGACTGACAGAAAACTTTTTTCATTACTTTAAAAATGTTTTCCTAATGTTTTCTAGCTTGCATTGTTTCAAATAAGAAATATAATATTACCCTTGTTGTTGTTCCTCTTTGGGCAATGCATATTTTCTCTTGACATTTTTAAGATTTTTTTCTTTATCACTGGGTTAAGCAATTTGTGATAAGTTTTGTTATAGTTTTCTTCATATTTTGTCACTGGCATTTGTTGAACTTCTTGGACCTGGGGGCTCACTGTTTGAAAAATTTTTTGGCTGATATGTTCACAAATATTCTGTGTGCCTCATCACCCCAATTCTCTCCTTTAATGACTCTAGTTACATACACATTTGACTATTTAAGTTTGCCCTACAGTGTAATAGTGCTCAATTTCTTGTTGTTGTTGTTGTTTTCCTAGTCCTTTTTCTGTTTCATTTTAGATAGTTTCTATTGCTATATCTTCAAATACATCACTTTTTATTTGCAATGTCTGTTCAGCTGATAATCTCATCCAATGTATTTTTCATTTTAGACACAGTTTTCATCTCTACAAGTTTGATTTGGGCCTTTTTATAAATCTTTCTTGTTTCTGCTTTACATGCCCAATCTAGCTCCTCAAATTTATGGAATACACTCATAATAGCTGTTTTAATCTCCTTTACTGTAGACTACTTTAAAAGAATTTAATCATTTTGGGCCTTGTTTTTTAGCTTTGTTTAGCTGAGTGCCATTTAGTCTAGGGTTGATTTTCTCTGCTATTGAATAAAGACCCATTTTTACTACTCTAACTAAAGCCTCCTACCTTATGAGGTTTTCCTATCTGAGTGTTGGGAACAAGCACTATTTCAGCCTTGTTTGAGTTATGAATGATTCCCTTTTATTCTTTCAGTAGGTCCTTTCCAGACTTAGTGTTTCCACTGACAGACACTGATCACTCCTCAGCTGAGGACTTGAGGGAGTCTTCCTGCAGATCTCTGGCGCTCTCTCTCTCTTTCTCTCTCTGTGTATCTCCCTCACTTCTAGTGCCATGTCCTGTGAACTCTACCTACTCGGACATCCTCAGACTCTTAGCTCTATCTCTCCCACTCAGGGAGACTGCCAGACTGTCTACAATTCCCTGCCCTGTGACACAGTCTGGACACTTTTTCAACACAATAAACCAGGGAAATTATTGGGCTATTTGGTTCCCTGACTCCTGGGAATAATTGTCCTTCATTGACTGGTGTTCAATGTCTTGAGGACCATTGATTTTTGTCCACGTTTTATTTGTTTGACATCATGGTAAGTCTCTGGTACTCCATTTTGGCTACAAGTAAAAGTCTTAGATCTGCCTTTTCTGTCGTACTGGTCCTCTCTCTATGCTTCTTCGTTTTTTCACATGCATCTTCTGCTCAATACTAGCTAATGTTGAAAGTCTTATGCATATACTGGAATCAATATTACATCCATCTCCTAGAGTGACTGAAAATGGAGCGTAAAGGTTTTAATTTTCCTAGTCTACTTGTTTTTCCTGACAACCTAAAAGAGAATGTGAAAGATGTTGACATTCTTAAATACAGCCATCTCAGTTTCTATTTCAACAGTAGCTAAGTGCATGCACAAATCCTAGATTCTCATTTAAGTAGAATAAATTGGGGCATATTTAATGCCAGTAAGTTTCTTAGGCCATTTGATGTTTCCAGGTCATCGTATATGGGGGCTGCATTTACAATTCTATAGCCAATTAATCTTGATAATATTTTTAGTATTATTCAACAACTGGGAACATTTTCTCTGAAGTTTTGTGGCCATTATAATCACCATTATTACTAGTATAATTGTCTTTCTCTAATGAGGCAAAATGCACTATGTCTTGGGGTAGTGGGTTCAAGAGACAGAAAATGAAAACCATAGTGTGATTTTCCCTTCTTTATTATTAGTCTGTTCACTCCAGCCCCAACAAGTCTTCACCTCACCATCTACTACTACTTAGAAATTTTGCTCCTTTGGTGCCAAATGAGGAGGTTGAAGGCCCATTCTTGCCATCCAAAGTTATTCATATATTCATGTAGCCACAATAGAAAATGGACTAGAGGAGGAGTATAGAATAAAGTTCTAGAGCACATGATTTGGAATGACACAAATCAGAATTTGAATCTTAGTTCTATTGTTTATTAGATTTAGGCAAGTCACTTAAACTCTCTGAACTATTTTCCATCTGTAACATGGAGGTTATCATACATACATCATTGTTTTACTAAGGGTTAAATAAGTATATGAATTTAATTTCTCAGCCCAGTGCCTGACATCTTGCCAAGCATTACTATCATTATTATTGATATTATGTTAATAACATATTGCAATTATAATTTATAATGAGAAAAGGTTAGGACTCTATTTTTCCTTCCAACAGCCAGTTCAGCATTACCAGTGTCTTGTTCAAGACTTCTAAAGGAATGTGCCAAGCTCAGGATTTATTGCCATTTTGATTATTTAGTATTCACTGAGCACTGAGAGAATGCAGCATTTGTGGGAACACAGAAGGAGGTAGGGGCAGCCTCTCCCACTCTGAGTGGAGAAGGAAACCTGGAGCTGGCTGGATATGTGGCTGAGAACAGTACAGCCAAAAAAGACCATCTGGACCGTGCAACCAGGGTTCCCAGGAAATCTGTGGGGCCTCTGACTAAACTAAGTTATTTGGCTTCTAATCAACTTAACATTAACATTCTCCAAGCCCTCCCGTCAAAGATGCTAATTTATCCTAAAGAGGCATGTGAAGTATAGGCACCCACATCAATCAAGTTGCTCTTTTCTTCTGCCTCATCTCACCTCTGTCAGCGAGGTTGATCCCCTGGAAAACAGAGACCTTAAAATAAAGTAAAACCTTCCCCTTAAAATAAAGTAAAACCCTAATTTGAATGAACACCACTGCCAAACTCTCGCTTTAAGAGCCCTGAACACAGTTGGGGACTTAAGGCCTTGCCAGTCCAATAATAATTCTACTGAAAAAATGCCAATTTCCCTTTCTTTTTAGAAAAAGGGCCAAGCATTGCTTCTAGTATTGCCCAGTCCATGACCTCCTAACCTTCCAAAAACTGCTTTAAGGCCAAGGGTGTTCTGAATTCTGTACATAACATTAGTATAGAAGCTGTCCCCTCCAACAGGTTGATTAGTGACAGGGTTCAGTTCTAAGTCACAAAATGCATCCTGTAATTGCTTTCTTTACTTCATTACCTGCTTCAGCCTAGACAAATGGTATTCAGGGAAGTCTAGTATCCACTTTCCCACAGAGAATTAAGCAAGACCTTCTTTTTAAAACCCTATCTTATAAATTTGACCCATTTCACCTAAAATGCTGAGGGAAAGTTCAGATCAGACCCTCTGCCTCATGTTTCATGGTATTATCTTTACTTCCCCAGATACAGTGACAGGCACATGGAACGTGCTTGTTCCAATGTCTGCTAAATTCAGTACAACCAAAAGAACTATTCCTCAGCTTCCATGGGTTTTTATTTGCAACTTTAGCTCCACTGGTATTTATTTCCAAACTTCATGGTTAGGTAGTATTACAGGAAGGTCTCAAAAGCAATTCCGCGTAACCAGACAAGCAAATAGTCAATGTAGGTATGAATGTGTGTGTTCTAGACATGTTGTAAGTTGGAGAGGGGAGGAGGAATATTTGTAGTCCCATGAAAATAGGTAAATCTATTGTAAAATGTCTACAGTATGTTGCCACAGGAATCATTTCAGTTAATAATGATACTAACTGCTGATTATTTGACGGTTGATGGTTCACAAAGGACTTTTGCCTATGGTATCTTATTTGATCTCCATAACAATTGAAGGAAGAAGGATCAGGATTCTTATTCCTGTTTTATCCACGGGGAAGCAGAGCTCCTAGAGTCAGCTGTGAGCAATTTACAGTGACAGACTTGGCCATGTTGACACTTCTGCTACACTCCCTATCACATATTCTCAGCTGCTCCTGATGCTTCTCTTCCTTAAGGGCTCAATCCGGGATCACTGAATCCACTCCTATACTTTAAAAGTTGACATATTGCATAATCATTTATTGAATAAATTATCCAGTGATTACTTAGATAGTAGGCACCATAATGCATTGTGGAGGAAGAGAAAACATTAAATAAGATAAAGATCACTGTTTTTGCAGAACTCAAAGTCTACTTGGAGAAGTCAAAATTGTAAATATTTTTGTGTAATGTGGTAAGTCCCTACAAAGTGTTCAATAAGCAAAGAAGAGAGAAGAATAAACTTTTCTGAGAGTGGACGTCAGTGAAACTTCAGAAAGGGTTGATCTTTGGCAGGGCTTTAAAGGATAAATAAGAGTTTCAAGGCAGAGAAGAGAAAGGAAGAGAAGGGAGGGTATTTGAGTAAGGGGAAATGAGCACAGGCACAGAGTCATGAACAAATATGGCCTACTTGTGAAAAGATGAGCAGCTCAGTGTGTTACATTATAGGATATTTGGGAGAACTGGTAATAGGTGAGACTACAGAATAAAATCAGGCCAGATGGCTCCATACTGAGACATCTAGTTCCTAAACCTGTGCGTTATATGTATTTCCAGAATTTAACTTTTTAAAAAACAAGTTTTGTAAATAGGCATTTCACCTAAGTACTTGGTCAGTACCAAGCACCAAGTACATCAATATTTGAAATGCCTTCTGTGGAAGAAGGCCAAGTTTGTTCCAAGACAGGCGTAGATAGGATATGGGCCTGGAGATCAATAGTGGAGATTGTCTGGGTGCCGTGGCTATTTCTGGGTGGCCACATGAAGAAAAGGGACAGCTTGTGCAGACCCAGAGAAGGAAGCCATGTCAAAAAAAAAAAAAAAAAAGGATGGTTCTAATTTATTATAATCTTATAATCTCATTTATATGTTAGCGATGGCAGATAGCAGAAAGACTCTGAGGAAGAGATGTGTCTCAAGAGCATGGAGATGGGAGGGACTAATTCTCCAGTCTCCCACCTCTCCACCTGATGATTCTCCTGTACTGACTGTGGGTTATATTTCCCTGTTTAGTGCTTTGCAGTGAGTGTATGTGGACAGTAAGTATTAAATACCAAATAAATAAATAAATATGTGAAGCACTTCTTTACAAGGGATTTTGGGGTACTTGGTACCTCTTTGACAACTTTGGTAGAAAATGTATTTTGCCAAAATAATGCAAACCTAACTAAAGAACTGCAGCCTGCCACACTTTGGCTGTGGTTCTTCCTTTCAGTCAAGAGCTCTGCACTTACCATAAAATTCTAGCTCCTTCTCATGGCCTACAGGGCTTTTGCCCAGTCCAGCCCACATCACCCCTCTTCCCCCAGCCTTGTTCGCTGCACTCAGTACATCTGCTTCCTTTCTTTTTCTCAAGGCTCCCAGGTTCTTCCTACCTGTGGCCTCTGTCGAAGCTATCCTTCCTTTTCCTCCTCCACTTTGCATGGCTCAGCCCAAATGTCACCTCTTCATAAAGGTCATGCAGATATAGCTGCCTCGCTCTAGCCCTCTCCCAATTATTACCATATCCATTGGTTTTATTTCTATCTTACCACTTATCACTATCTGAAAATGTCTTATTTTGGTCTTTATTTGTTTTGTGTCCATATCTCCCACTATAATGTGTCATTATTACCGGGATCCCCATGTTCACCACAAGGCCTGGCACAGAATAGTCACCCATTAAATAAAAAAGTGAAAGAAAAAGCAAAGGTAGTTTTGAGGAGAGTCCAATTCTGCCTCTATTGGCATCAATATTTCAAACACCCCAATTTCTACTTGACTTTTCCAGCTACGCAAAGAAACAGCTATATATTATCTCACTTTCATCACATTATTTTAATGTCCTTCATCTAAGTAACTTGTGAATCAATTTTATTTCTTTACCCCCAACTCCTGACCCTTCACTCCACCCCATTTTCCTCCCCATGTCCCCATTCTCCCCACCATGTCCCCATTCTCCCAATCTAGTCTATTTCTGTGAGTGATAGGGAAGGAATGTACGCTTAGCTCACTATCTGGTATAACGCCCTTCCATACCAAGTACCGCACTAAGCACTTCTTAAGTATGATCTCTGATTTATTATAAACACTTTCTGAATATTGCCAGACCCTACACATTTGCATTGTAACTGTTCCACTTACCTATTTCCTTTTTTAAAAAATAAAAACAAAAACTCCTTTTTGCCTTCTATCTTTTCACCTCCTATTTATTTCTACCAATTCCTTAAAATAGTTGTATATCCAATAGAATGAATCTAATTTTAAAGGTCCTTTGATATATGCCACAACAACTTTTTATGGCATATTTTGATCACTTGGTTCTTCAAATAGTCCATCAATCTTTAAGTAAGGAACGCATGCCTTCTATGACACCATCAGTGATGTTTTAAAAGCAGGGATTCAGTTCAGAGAAAAAGCAATTGTAATGCTCTCAGTTCACATTATACACCAGCCATTGTGCTGAGAGCAGCACATTAGTTATCTAACGATTACAACAACCTTGTGATATAGGTGTCGTTTTCCCCATTTTATTGAGGTAACTGAAGCCTGCTTCACAGTGTGGCCAAAACCATGCGGCTAGAAAGAAGATGTACTGGATTAGAAGCAGGGGCTGAGTGAATATAATGTTAGAGGTTAGACACAGATGTCTGGTGTTTACAATGAAACATCTGAAAGAATTAAAATGCTTCATTATCTTATTGATAACTATTGAGGTCTGCTAGATGAAGGTGTGTTCCTGCAGATAACGTAATACTACTACTCTGTGCTGGGCCCAGTGCTAGGTGTTATTATTCAGAGATAAATAGAAACTAATACTTTAAGGAGGGGAACATAGAAAAACAAAACACACAAGACACAAAGTGACAAAAGCAAGAACACAAAAAGGTGATTGCTTGAAAGGCAGCACTGAAGATGGAATGATTGGCATTGGGTAGAATATTAGGAAAAGCTTTCTGGACAAGGGGCCATCTGAATGGATTCTCAAAAAATGATAACTAGAATTTATTGAGAACTTACTATGAGCAGTGAATTGCCTTAAGTGTTTTACATACAGCTTCTCATTTAATCCTCACATCTATTCTAAAATGGGTAGTTTTCATTCCTTCACTGAGTAAAAAACTGAGACAGATAGATTGACTAGGTTGCTGGTGCTCAGACAACCACTGTATCAAACATAGTCCAACATGATCACAACAATTATTTTATATGTAAAATTTAGCCAGATATTGAAGAAATTGAAAGCAAAAAGAGAAAAAAAATAACAGAAGTAGAATTGCATAAAGCAGTTAACCCTCCTAAGGCTTAGGGAACTAATAGAACCCAGACGCTTGGAGGAGTAAACCCCAAGCTAAAACACTGTCCTCTGAGGAGGAGACACTGATTAATTAATGCTGCTATCTTGGCCAGGGAGAGCCACAATGGAGCTGGGATCTAGACCTCCAAGGAAAGAGTCCAGTAACCTGGTGCTTTTCTCTGAGGGGATGTGATGAGGCTGGTTCTTTGAGTTTGGGGTAAACTGCAAACTGGAAATACTGCAGGAAAAGAGAATGAAGTACTGCTGCCATGGTGAAGAAGTATTACTGGGTTGACACTGTTTGAGAGAGGATCAAGCAGGAAACAAAACAAGAAGAAAGTCCCCTTTTCCTCCCTCTAGGCTTCTGATACCCCTCTAGGGCCTCCTAACAAGGAGCAGCCAGCAAAGGAGAAATGTAGTTAACACAGTCCCTGCCCCCAGCATCATGAAGCCAAGAATACCTGAGAGAGTTGGGGGCTGAGAGACAATAGCTTAAAAACTGGCACAACCAGGCAATCTTACTTTCATTATGGCCTTTTCACTCTCCACTCTCCTAGATGACAGTTTCACTCTTGCTCCTCTTGTTTGACATCACTAATACCTCCTCTTTCATTGTCACACTCAGTTAATAACCTTGCTTCCTACTTCACTTAGAAGAATGAAGCAATCAGAAGAAAATGCCAGATTGCCTCCATCATACCTAGCCATCTACCAGCAGAATTCTGTTATTGTAAAAGCTCTGTGTTGTACATAAATACCCCCATCTAGAACCAGGTACATGACCTGTGCATAGATTCCATCATTTCTTGCTTCCTCGTGTATACCACTCCAGCAATTCTCTCCTCTCTTGTGAGTTGGTGGCAGTTAATACCCATCAGAAACCCATGTGTTTCTCTATATTTCCCAGCTTCCCTTCAGTTAGGTTAGGGCTATGTGATTAATTTTGCTCAATGGCCTCCAAGCAGAAGTGAAAAGCATCCATTTTAAAAGGCACTGTAACAAATTTAAGATGTGGTTTCCCTTCTTTTCTCTCTTCCTTTGCTATCTCAGAGGCTAAAGAATGTTCCAGATGGTGCAATTACAAGATGGATGGGCCTTCATTATTATGAACACCTGTGTAATTGTGTGGCCCTCACAAGATAATGACTTTTGTAACTGCAGCCCAGACTTCTCTCCTGGATGAAAATACTATTTTTGTAACTCTAGCCCACATTCATATAAACAACTGCCTATTTGACATCTTTATGTGCTTGTTTAATAACTCAACTTGCCCAATACCAAATTCCTAATCCTGCCCCATCTTATAGGCATCCTCCCCTCTAATCTTTCTTGGCTCTACTTCTAAGATCTATTCCAGCACTAACAGTCCAAGCCTAACACCAACATTCACATCATTGCCCAATATTTACCACTGGACAATGCAGAAACTGTCACCTCAGTAATGAGAGAAGGAAAGTAAAGTGAAATACCAAGTTCTGGAATAAACAGGAAAATTTCATCAGGAAATATAAATTACTCCATGATTTGCTTACCCTGAAAAGTATCTTTATGAAATATAGTTTTCAAGGGAGAAGCAATGCAGGTGTGTTGACTTCCTAAAGTTGATGCCTACCATACCAGTATTGAGTTTTTTCAGGACCCTTAGGGTTTAGCAATTCAGTAATATTTTAATTCCAAATATTAATAAAACTCTTCTAGACAAATACAAACTTACCTAAAGCAATATTCTACTCCCTGCTGTTGTTTTGACTTGCAGTTGATTGATGAATACATTAATTGAATTAATGAATTAAAAGTCTCAGGGTATAGGATTTGAGAGGTTTTTTTTTTTTTTCCAAAATCTATATATTGTAATATTTCTACTATTGTGCAAATGTTTATTCTCGGGCAAAAAGAATTCTTTCGTTGAAGGTTAAGTGGTAAATTCCACAGTGTTTAAGAGCTACCAAGATGAAGGGGGAAGAGGAGGCGGAGGAGCAGAAAGAGGAAAAGGAGGAGGAGAAGAAAAAGAATAAAAATAATTGTGTATTCTCATCAGCTATGTTTGATCACAGTGCTTCCCTCAGAACTTTCTTAACTTTCTTATTAGAACATGAAAAATAATCTAATCTAAGATCCTGCAAGATCATCTCTACAGCTTTATCTTTATAAAGGATTGGAAGTTGAATGGAAAGGGAATCTGCTTCTTGTTTATGAATTCAGAGCTTATTGAGCCAGGGAAATCTACTCTCCTTTCCCCATCCAAGTTGATACAAGGTGCTGAACTTTATGAGTAGGTGGAAACCAGAAAAAAAGGCTTCGTCTTTCTGGGGCATAAATTATTCATAGAAAGTATTGCTGTAAAGAAATGCCAACACAGGGTATTCTTATTTCCCTGACCATGGACTTCTGCCATGTCAGAGGCAATTTTGGAGTGGAGAATAAGGCAATGACAGAAATTCTTGTTCATCAATCTCACGTATATGCCCAATAAAATCCCCTATTCATCTCTATAAAAATGGAGGAGGAGTTAGAAACAAACCAGGGCATTGGTTCATTAAATCTCTACTGATTCCCATTTGAAGAACACAATTTAACTTCAAAGGAGACCCTAAAATCGCATCTGATCCTAATTCCATTGTACAGGTTAACTCACCATGGTTTACAATATCTTCAGTACAGCTGGTGCCCTTTCTTCTTCTGCAATATCCCAAAATACTCCTAAACTCAACAGATTCAGCGAAATAATGTTTGATAGTACTGTTGGACTGTGTATAACAACCATAGGGTTTTAATGGCTGTAAATAGGATAATTATGTTTTTGACAAATGGGTATCCCTTTGAAGAAAGGATAGGGCAATTATAATGATACATTGTCTCCAGGACTTGATTGACACTCCTGAAAGGGGTGCAATTCAGCTTAACATCTCTCATCACTTCCTGGCTTTATGGTTGAAGAAGCACAAGTTTGTTTTTCACAACTGTCAAGGGATCCTGCCACATCTGACCACCATCTTCTTCCCCCATTGGGGTTTTATGCCCATAATTTCAAAAGCACTCCTGATTCTAACACATTATCTCTAGACAAGTATGTTCCCCAAATGAGTTACTTCTTCCAATAAACGACTGAGAGTGAAAAATGTATTCTCATTACAGTCCTCATTGGTGTCATGAAAAACATGTTCTGCCATGATTTTGGTGACAAAAAGATGATGACTTAACCCAAACTCTCTCTTTCTTGATTTTATTTTAAACAACACACACAAACATTTTAAAATAGAATTTAAACAGGTGCCCAGTAACAGAATGACAAACGTTAAGTGTGAAATCAGAAAGTTAAAAAACTAAACCGCAGATGGTCACCTTTTTATTTTTTTTAACATCCGCCTGCGCTGGACTGTTAAGTGGCCTCATCACTGTCAAGCCAGGCAGGATTTGTAAAACTTGGGATATGGGTATTCAAAGATGACATTTGCTTGGTGCCTTTAATGATTTCTGTAATTAGTCATTTAAACAGATTGCCCTGTGATCCAAAACAGGGAATACAGAGAGATGAGCTGAGAAAATCATTTCCTGGAGGCACTTTAGAGCTAATTGTGGAAAATGAGGCTTGTCTCTTTGCAAGACTCTCTGGATCATATTTCACTGGGTGGGGATGGAGCTGGAGAGCAACATTCTCCAGGAATCGATAAAATGTATATGCCTGGGAGGTGTTTTACTTTTTGACACTACGGTGCTAAAAGACTTTGTCAGGTCACAAAATTTAACAGATATTAAGTGATCCAAATTTGCCCCTGGCAATTTAGAAACCAGAGAAGGAAATGCACCTGGTCAGAGAAAGTTGAGGCTACATGACAGAGAAAAGCCAAGGACATGGTATTTCACAGGAATAGGGTAAGACTTGGGAGACCTATGACTTTGCCTTCATCGCACTGGACAGTTGTACTTTTTGTTAATAAATGTCCTTGGAGTGACAATTCTGCTCTTCAAAGATAAAGTGGAAGCTTTCAGAGAGAGTCAGAAAGGGATTCGACTATTTTAATTAATTCATCACTCTCACAAGGTAACAGCCTCTCAGTAAATGCCTTTATCCCAGCAAGCCTCCATTGCTTCCTCAGAGAAACAGCTGTTTAATTCTCACCAATAATTTTGCCACTGTCTTGTGGGAACTGTGTTGATAACTCAAAATTTCTCAAAAGTTTAGATGATTTAAAATTCTGTGCCCACTCATGTTTGTACATAATAAAAAATAACAGTTAACATGTACTGAATGCTAACTACATGCTATGCACAGCTCCAACCTTTTAAAGTGTCCTAATTTATTAAACTCTCACACATTTGAATAGGGAGGTTTTCCTGATCAGGAAATAGAGGATCAGAGCACTTAAGTAACTAGCTCGAGGTCACAGAGCTAATAAAGGGAAGAACTAAGATTCAAACTCAGGCAATCTAGCTTGAGAACTGATGCTTAATGTGTAAACATCCTTTCTTTCATGTCCTTCAACATTCCCATTTCACATCTGTAACCAAACATATGGAAGGCATACATTTCTTTTATGGGTCTTAACATCACCATAGAGCCCTAGATAAATCTTAAGTGGGTGCTGGATGACGGTAAAGCATATTAAAAATGGAGGGTGGTGGTAAAGTTGACCTGATTTCACCACTCAGAAGAATAGAGTGTTGCTTTGAAAGACATAAAAGGAATGTAGATGACAGGTTGATGAGTGCAGCAAACCACCATGGCATGTGTATACCTATGTAACAAACCTACATGTTCTGCACATGTACCCCAGAACTTGAAGTATAATAATACTAAAAAAAGAACAGACATAGAAGATCATTAACGTCTTGATAGCTGGAGAGGATACAACACCATGAAGTAAAAGAATTCAACTACATTATTCCACTTACTTCTGGTGGCCTGGAGTTCTAACCACACTGGGGAAATGGTAATGGGAGTCAGAACTTCAGAACTGATGGATGGTGGATAAAGCCCCTGAGTAGCATCTGTTTTTTCATCTCAAAATCCTTAAAATCTCTGTTGTAGATTGCCTTGCATTTTGCCACATAAACATCTACTGTTCAGAGTTTTCAGTCTAGCTCACTAAAAAAGCAGAATTTCAGGGAAACAGCAGAAGCACCCTGCGGCCATGGGACAGTTCCTTTGGTTGACACACAAATCTCCCTCCCTAATGATTACCTGACATTCAGTGAATTTCTGACATAAAATCAAATCTAAACATGGTTTTCAAAAGGAAGCAGAAGCAAAGAATTATACTAAAACTTGTGTGTTTGCCAAGTCACCTAGTCTTTAGGGTGTCCTATGCAAAATATGGAAAAGCAAAACCATTCAGTGGTCCTTGAGACAGGAAAAATGATTTGGCATAAACCATTCTTTCCATTTTGAGACTCTGATGTGGCAGGAGACATTGGGAACCTGAGGGGCTCTAATCCTGGTTGCCTAAACGTGCTCATTGAGGTGGGGGATGAGTATATTTGTCTCAACTGAGCAGGGAAAGCTCAGCAGAATGCTAAGTAGCTATTTCAGTGGTGCTGATTGATTTGCAGAGATGGCACAGATGTGACCTTCTCAGTCAAAGTCAATGTTTTCTTGGTCCTCAAATTTCAGAAAAAAATACAAATATAAATGATAAATAATGACAAGGCCCAGATACAGTCTCAGAGTCATTGCCTCAACAATTATTAATGCCTGCTAGGTTTCTAGTACCCTGCTAGAGACTGACAACAGCATAAAAATCATCTAAGACCTATCTCCTGTTCTCTACAATATTCATAACCATAAAGTTGCAAAAAGTATGTAGTTTTAAAAATCACAGCGTGGAGAGTTTTCTTTGCATCACGTATTTTGCTCTTTCAACTAAAAGCTAACAGACAAACGTAAGTGTGCCTTGTGCCTAGTCTTCCTTTTGTCTAGAATGCCTTCTCTTCTTCATCTGCCTGGAGA
Source organism: Trachypithecus francoisi (assembly GCF_009764315.1). Taxonomy (NCBI): domain Eukaryota; kingdom Metazoa; phylum Chordata; class Mammalia; order Primates; family Cercopithecidae; genus Trachypithecus; species Trachypithecus francoisi. The sequence continues at coordinate 71,885,714 of NW_022681472.1, read as the reverse complement.
ACCTCCATATGTAATTCAAAGTCCAACAGGGTTGTCACCTCAGTGACATAAAACCTCACTGGCCATGCCCATCCAGCAATATCTATTGCTTTCCTTTTATACACCACTATATCACTGCAATTCAAGATATTACTGGAGCTGCCTGTGTATGTGTCTAGGTGTCCCGCTCAATGACCTCCTGTGGTTGACAATCTTCTAGACTATGGCTCATCTTTAGAAGCATCTCTGGGTAACTTTTAAAAATGCAGAAGTCCAGGTTCCAAACCAAACCCATTGACATAGGATTTCCAGAATGTTGGCCTGCACATCTTTAGTTTACTCTCCACAGATAGTGTTGAGTTGCTACCATGACATAGAAGCACTTGCTGCATCTGATTCCTCTTTTTATAGTTCCAATGCTAAGCCCAATGTCTAGTACAAAGCAGTGCTCAGATCATGCTCGTGGACTGAATGAATCGGTTGCATCTGCTTTATTCCTTCTTGCAGGTAAATATCTAAATTATCTGTATCAACAACTTGGTGGGGTCAACTCGAATGTTTTTGTCGGCTGTTCTTGAAGACTGCTGGGTCTTTACAACCACATTCTTTGGCTGGTGCCAGTGTTAAAGCACTCTGGTAGGTGAAAATACTTTCTTTTGAACAGTGATTACATAAAGTTTTGAAATAAACAAGTTAGAATTTAGAAATGGGGGATTTATTGTCAAAATGTGACAAGTAAATAAAAATTAGTTGTAAGTGCCTCTCTGTATATTCATATATATTTCCAATTCAGAGTAGAAAAAAAAATCACATTACAGCTTGGTGAGAGAACCAAGTTCTAATGGGGTGTAAGCATACAGAGTCATTTTATTCCTGAGTTGGCTCTCATTATTTTTTGTTTCTCATGTTTTGGGAAAATTTTGTGACTATTTGTCCCTTCCACTGATTTCTAGTAAGACTTTCCTGAGTTCAAATTTACCTACGTGTCCTCAAGATGCATTATTGGGAGGGAGATGAATTTTGTTATTGCTGATAGTTATAAACAGCTGTTATTTCGGCTCCACTCAGGAATAATCTATATACACATTCCTGTAATTGAACACAGCTACTGATCAGTATATAATCCAATTGATTGATGGATCTCAGTGCCTCTTCCTTCATGGTGAATGGAGCTAGCTAACTAGATAAAATGTGCATTGCACCATGACATGAATTGCTTCCTTTGGTTCCTTATTTTCTATGATGCAGAAACTACATAGCAGCATGTTTGAAGGTGGCCTGTCAAATTTGGGAGGCTGACAGTGTGACTGAGCTAGTTACGGGGGTCTTCACAGAAAAGGCAGTCTGGATCCTGGTCGACTGGAGATTCCATCTGAATGGTGAGTGAGTACACCGTAAAGCTTTTGCTGAGGGCTCTAGCAATTTCTCTCCGAACCACTTGGCTGTCCCGGCTGGCTGCTGTTGATAAAGAACCACAGGGAGATTAGCGCTGATTGCACACGCTTGGGTGACTGCTGTGACTCCAACTTCAAGTACTTTGTCTTTGACCTCCTGGGGCAGGGCAGAGGCAGGGCACTCAGAGGAAGCTGTGTTGGCGCTGATAATCAGCTACACTCACACAGACAAGGCAGGGGAAACTCTAGTGCAGGAAAGTGCCCTGTCGCTATGGGAACTCTCTGTCCACTGTTATCTCTGGAGTCTGGCATTCCTAGGAGCTTAGTATGGAAGGGGAGACAAGCCCTGGAAAAGCCAAGACAGAACTATTATTTCTTATACAGCCCTGCTCACCAGCTCCCAGGGATCTCTGGGTTGCAGGCCTTGTATGTAATCAGAATTTATATCAAGGATAGTGACAGGAACCAAGAAGCGTTTAGAGCTCCCCACAGACCTTTCTTAGAGCAGCAACCCTCACTGCCGTATTTTTTTCCTGTCCCAAATGCTATCAGCAGGCTGTAAAGTCCCCTCCATAGCAACCTGAGTGTTTACTAGATTCTTCCATTTGCAGTGAAATATTGGCATAGTGAATGCTGTAAATTCCCTGAAGTCAGACCTGAGCCCCATCGAGAAGATGAGGATGCCTGAGAAAGCACAGTTTTCAAATGACTGTCACTAGTGTTCCTGTCCACTGCCCCTAAGTAACTTCTTGAGTCATTTTTTAGCAGCCTAATGTATCATCCTTGGCCTGAGCTTTCTCTTGAGGCAGTACATGCTCTCTCACTACCTAGTCTCCCAGCTCTAGGACATATCAGAGACAAAATTAACTTCTTGAAAAGGTAATTTTTAGTATAAACCTAGTATTATAAGAATTTTCTCACATGGCTACAGAATTTCTAACCACACAGTATGGGACCTGCCATAATTCCTATTAGCACATCCATTCGCTTGTTAGAAAGTGAAGAGTGGGGCCTGTGTCTCTTTCATCTTCCTATTTTCAGTGCTAGGAAAAACATCATATATAGAGGAGATACTCAATTAAGATTAAGTTTTTAATTCATTCCTATTATTTGACTGATAGGACACCAAGCCAAACAGAAGAAGTTGAATTGTCAGAGTCCAAGGCCTTGAAATGGGGTTGCATTTTAGCCCTTTGCTCTGTCTGTCCTCGGCCTTCTGTAGTCAGCCCCAACAATGTCATGGGTATCATTGTTGCTATGACAACATCAATAAGTGGGCTGGTTTCAAAGGCCCTTGGTAATGGAAAACACTTTATAGTGTTTTGACAAGCAACAGACAATAAGGGCAGCTCTACAAAAAGGAGGGAAATTACTGACTTTACAGGACAAGGACTGAATTTTTTTCCAGGGTGTTTACAAAACTCACTGACCTGTAGCAACATGAGCTGAGAGAATTACTTGATTCATTGTTAGAGACCAGATGTGCAGGCTGTGCACAGACACCACCCCGTCGACTGCTAAAATAAGCTCTTTCACACCATTGTAATTCAGGCTCTTTGGCACACCTGACAAAAGGTAAGAGATGGAGGCTGTAGTTATTCAACTAAATACAGTTCATGGAATTACCTAAACAAGCTGCAAAGTCTTCACCCAAATTTCAATGTGCTTATCCCTTTGCTGGTTTCTTACTTCAAATGTTTACAAAGAAGATTTACCTGACTACTTCAAGGTTTACCATCAACCAAAAGTTCCCACTCAGAATACTTGCAGAATTTACTATGCAATAACCAACAACGGTAATTATCCTTAGTTTTTATGGTATACTATAACTGTGCCTTTTCCAACTATCTTTATATACACTCTGGAAAGTAACATGAATAACATGAAATTTGGTATCAAATAATCATGGGTTAGCATGCTGATGACAACTATTGTGAATTTACCCAAATCCCAGAACTTCTCTGATCCTCAGCACATTTGTAGTAAAATACGGTTGATAAGAACAACACATAGATCACAGAACTCTTTGAGGAGCAATTCAGAAAATATCTAAACATTATGAATGGCAATGTTGTACAAAGATTAGTTACCCAACAGGTCATTTAGTGAACTGTGCTAATAGAAGATCCTAACATTGTATAATACCATCTTATTTCTTTTGTAAGTTTTCCATTATTTTAGCTATGTTGGAGGATGTTGTATAAGAGATGTCTAAGTACAGCCCTTTTTTAGCCTCTACTTCAGTTATGTACAAGCAACACAAACACCTGGGGTGTTTATTAAAAATAAATGTACCACGACTCCATTCCAGACCTAAAAGGAAATTTCTATGGATGAAGCTCCAAAATCTAGAGTCTTTCGGAGTGGTTTTCAACCTTGGATGCACATTAGTATTACCAGAGGAGATTTTAGAAATCCTGATGACTAAGTTATAATCCAAGACCAATTAAATCAGAATCTCTCTGGATAAGGCCCAACATCAATGCTCATTTGGTGATTCTATCAGGCAGCCGAGATTGAACCACTGCACTAACATTCATGAGCCACTGAGCAGCTCTGCTTTGCAGTGGTTCTCTAGCCTGACTACATGTTTTTAAAAATACCAAAGCCAGCCCCAACCCCAGACAATTAAATCAGAATCTCTGGGTGATATAGTTTGCATATTTGTCCTTGCCAGTGTCTCATGTTAAGTTGTAATCCCCAATGCTGGAGATGGGGCCTGGTGGGAGGTGTTTGCGTCATGGTGCCAGATCCCTCATGGCTTGGTGCTGTCTTTGGGATGACGAGTGAATTCTTGCAAGATTTGGTCATTTAAAAGTGTGTGGCACCTCCCTGCCCTTGCTCCATTCTCATCATGTGACGTGCCTGCTTCCCCTTTGCCTTTTGCCACTATTGGAAGCTTCTTGAGGCCTCCCCAGAAGCAAATGCCACCATGCTTCCTGTATAGCCTACAGAACCATGAGCCAGTTAAACTTATTTTCTTTAGAAATTATCCAGTCTTTATAGCAATGTGAGAACAGCCTAATACACTGGGTATGGGAAGCCTGGGCATAAGTATTTTTTAAAAGCTTCCCAGAGGATGATAATGAGCAACTAGAGCTGAGAACCATCTACTTAAAGAAATAGGGAACGCTTAACCCTCCTTTTGAAAAATTTAACCCATTTATGCCTGAGGTTGCAATTTTTTGAATTTTTGTAATCAGACCTTGGCAATGACCTTAAGCAGTAGGATATAAATAACTCCCACATGCTTAGCATTCCACTAATGGAACACTAGGCATAAATAGGCTAAGAACCTTGTTTATGGAGCATTTCTTCCTTGAAGTTAACTCAAAATTCTCTACAGCATAAGCGGAGTGTTTGATCCTACCTAATATTGTTTGGGGAAGTAACAAAGAGCTGGTCATTATGCTGTTTTACTCTATGAGTGGCAAGAGACCTAGGCTCCTAGAAGCAGATGAAAGGAGTTCTTGTCTCAAATTAGCCATGCAATGTGAATAAAGTCATGGGTAAAACTGTTTTAATAATAACAAACTTTTATTGAGGGCCCACTATGTGTAAAGTTTGTGCAAAGTACTTCATTTATAGCAATTATCTCATTTAATAGTCCTAAAAACTTTAGAAGCTAGTTATTAAGGTTACAATTCTTATTTAACTAGAGGAGAGGAAATTGGGGTCAGTTAGATTAAGGAACATTGCTAAGGCCACAAAGAGAAGTGGCAGAATCAGGGATATCAGATCCCAACGTCTGTGCTCTGAGTACAAAGTGTTATGCAAATACTACAGTCTAGGAATTGCAATCGAAACATTGTCTGTTATGCCTAATGTGTGTCATCTCTTTGGGGAATTATCATTTGAAGACCTGCTATCATTCATCTAGGCCCTTTGAAATTAAGTCATGATCCCACTACCCTTTTTTCACTTGTCTCCTTCATCTCATTACTATTATAGAGAACATAGGTCCACCATGACTTATTTTATTATAAGAAATAGTGTTGCCAGGCAAGAGGCATGGCCCTACTGGCCTCAATGCTCTATCACATCCTAGAACTTTCTTTTGCTTGGGGGGAAGTCTGAAAAAAATATTAATGCATCCAGAAAAATATCTAAATTAGTGTTTAATAAATAACTTCCCAGACTTATAAATGTATTTTAAAAACCACTGAACACCATTCATAGTTAAATAACTGCATTTGAAATCAATAAGATACAATATTTCACCTATCAGAGTAGAAAAGAATGAACAGTTTGATAATACTCAGTGGTTGTGATGATGTGAGGAAAGGGACATTTTCATATGCTGTTGGGGGGAAGGAAATTGATACTATATCTTTGGTAGAAATGGTAGTATCTATCAAATTCTGAAATGCATGTGATATAGTTTGACTGTGTCCCCACCCAAATCTCACCTTTAACTGTAATAATCCCCACATGTCAAGGGTGGGGCCAGGTAAAGATAATTGAATCATGAGGGCAGTTCCCCCATACTGTTCTCCTGGTAGTGAATAAGTCTCATAGATCTAATGGTTTTACAAATGGGAGTTCTTCTGCAAAAGCTTTCTTGCCTGCTGCCATGTAAGGTGTGATTGTGCTCCTCTTTTGCCTTCTGCCATGATTGTGAAGCCTCCCCAGCCATGTGAAACTGTGAGTCCATTAAACCTCTTGTTCTTTATAATTACCCAGTCTCAGGTATGTCTTTATGAGCAGTGCAAAAACAAACTAATACAGCATGTAAGTTTTGAAACAGCAATATCACTTCTAGGAATTATTCCACAGATATTCAAGTGCTAAAAAAATATATATCCAAGGATGATAATTACATCATTGTTTAGTATGTCCATCACAAGCAAGTCCTTCCATGCTGTGGAGTAATGACAGCTGTGAAGGATGGGGGATATCTATGTATGTGCTAATATAAAAGATATAACTTTTATATTAGCATATAATAACTTATATTAACATATATTAACATATATAAGCATATATTAACATATATATACATATAATAACTATGTGCTAATATAAAAGATCTCCAAGTGAAAAATGTCAGGTGCAGAGAAAAATGTGAATCAATATGTAATCCCATTTTTATAAAAAAAGGCACACACATACATCACATACACATATACATATACGTGTGTGTGTGTATATATATGCAAATGCACAAATATCTTTGGAAAGATAAATGTCAACTTATTAATAGGTATTATCCCTGAAGAATAGGACTAAGAAGTCAAAGATGGAAATATAAGGAGACTTTTTAAAATTATTGCATACTTTTCTGTATTATTTTTAAATTTTACTAAGTACTATACTAACATAATTTGAAAACCTGAGGTAAAAAGTAAGTGTCTTCCAGAAAGGAGTTATCTGCCAGTTTCTATAATTAGCTGACGTAGACCAGTCGCTGCACTTTTCCTGAAGTAAAATAAGGAAGATAATCACCAAGGAAGAGCTATAGTGAGACACACAAAAAAAGTGGAATATAACTCATTTCAAATTGTACACCAACTTGTCTTTTATCTTTCTTTAAGTCAATAACTTCCATAATAGCAACAACAGCTGCGGCTCAGCACTTGGTGCTCAGGAAAGAAAATGGATGCTTCTGTGGCTTGACAAACCAAATATTAGAGCCAGAAAATTCACTGTTACTCTGTGACATTTGACTCCATTATCCATTTCACTGTTGTCAACACTATCATCTTTCAACAATTGTAGTGACCACCAAGAACAAACCTTTAAATGTATACTTAGCAGTGAACGCTAATGAAATGTGAGCTGTCACTAAAGGCAATTGCACTCTGAGACCAGATCTACCTTATATCAAAATGTGCTGGACAAAAAAAAAAAAAAAAAAAAATCAGCTACTGTCTGGATATTTCAATCATCCAGATATTTGATATGATGCAAACTTACAGCTCTGGCTGAATTTTACAGGTGCCATTCCCAGGGCCAGCATGTGGGAATCCCGTCAGTGGTACGAAAAGATTAGTCCAGTGGTTCCTGAAATGTTGTCCTGGGACCAGCAGCACCAGCATCTTGTTAGAAATTCAAATTCTTGCCCCTCCTACTCCCCAATAAGATATACTGACTTAAGAATTGTGGGAGTGGGTTCAGATATCTGTGTTTTAATAAACCCTCCAGATGATTCTCATGCCACTAAAGTTTGAGAACTGCTGGGTTAGTCTAATAAGGGTTTTAGGCAAGTCCTTCATAATACCTATTTTCCTGGAATGTGGGATGGAAAGTAGTATCATTTGTTAATTACAAATGGTCAATGTAGCAATGATAAATCACCTTCTAAATATAATTGAGTACCTTGGGTCTCCAATAAACCTTATTTTTAAATTTTAAGCAGTTTTAAGTTGACGTAATGATTGTACATATGTATAGGACACACAGTGCTATTGCCATACAGATAATGCATAGTGATCAGATGAGGGTGATTAGCAAATTCATCATGTCATACATTTATTATTTCATTGTGTTGGGAGCATTCAATATCTTCCTTCTAGCTATTTGAAACTATATATTATTATTAACTATATTCTTGTCATTCTATAGTGCTATAGAACATAGAGCTTATTCCTCCTATCTCATTGTAATTTTGCATCCTTTAACAACTCTGTCCCTATCCTACTCTTCCCCTTCCCTGCCTCTGTTATCTGTTCTACTTTTTACTTCTATGAGAACATTTTTTTTAGCTTCCACATATGAGCCAAAACATGTGATGTTTAACTTTCATTTCCTGGCTTATTTTACTTAGCATAATGTCCTCCAGTTCCATGCATTTTTCTGCAAATAACAGGATTTCATCATTCTTTTTCATCACTGAATAGTATTCCATTGTGTATATACACTGCATTTTCTTGATCCATTGATCTATTGTTGGACTCCTAGGTTGTACTACCACACTTTCCCTTTGATGCTCCAGTCAAATCTCCTCTGGTTATTTGTTGCCTTGGCCCTTCCTTGTTGGGGGGACTAGCCCCAGCATCTCTAGTCAGCCATCTTGCTGATGTCACTCTCTGACATACTTTAATATTCTAAGATAATGTCAACGGGAGTCAGTAGTTCTCCCATTCCAAGTACCACTGAATAGTTCTTCTGGTGATGAAGATGGATTTATTCTGATCAAGACTCTCTTATCTGGCCTTTCTGAGGCCATGAGCATCTATGGCTGACTAGTGCTATTGCCACAGTCTATAACCAAGAATTGGGAATTTCTCCCTGTGCAGATAAAAATACAGGACAGTGTTTATTTCCACAGTGTAGCTTCATATTTCCTATATTCCAGTCAACACAAAAATGCTAGCCGATAGTTTATATTTACCGAGCTTCCACTGTGTTCTAGCGTAATGCCATTTATTTCATCTAATGGTCTCAACAACACTGTATTGTGGATGTGATACTCCCATTTTTGAGTGGCGAAACTGAAGTTCAGAGGAGGTTACCTGAGGTCTCACAGCTAGAAACTTGCATGACTAGCATTTGAACGGAGGTGGGTCTGATACAAAGACCTTGCTTTTTCAACTGTATGATGTGTCTCTCTGAGCTAACTCTGCCAGTAAAGATGTAGCCTAGAAAGGGCAGAAACCAGTAGTTCTTCAACCATTATATGCTAAAGGAAAAGAAAATCACCAAATTGCAGAATGGGGGAAAGGAGGAAAGGAGGCAGGCAGTAAGCTTTAGGCATAAGGATGGATTTCTTTGCAGTGAGGGTTATTTATGTGATCTGTTCCTGGATAGTTGGAAGACTCAAAGAGCCACACAGAAATTTCACAGGCCCGGGAGAGTAGTCAAGGATAATGATAATGGGGCTGTAAGTGATGAGGTTAATAATGTAAGATCCTACTCGGGCCTAATAGCAGGCCTCAGCAAAGCCTCTGGGACCACTGGCCCCTGCTTCCAGCCACGTTAAGATCTCTAATAAAAGACCCACACCTCTTCTTTGTAGCAGTTCCCACTATTGCATTTCGGTGTAATTTTTTGAATAATCTCTTTCTCCCCTTATTAAAGTATTATCCCCATGAGGACAAAGCTTTTATTTTTTTTTTAATTTTATTTTGTTGAGGTAGGGTCTTACTCTGTCACCCAGACTGGAGTACAGTGGCGCCATCTCGGCTCACTGTAGCCTCTGCCTCCCAACCTCAAGTGATCCTCCCATCTCAGGCTCCTGAGTAGCTGGGACTACAGGCTTGCACCACAATGCCCAGGTAATTTTTTGTATTTTTTGTAGAGATGAGGTTTTCCCATATTGCCCAGGTTGGTCTCAAACTCCCGGATTCAAGCAATCCTTCCACCTCAGCCTCCCAAACTGTAATTCCTGGAATTACAGGCATGAGCCACTGTGCCCAGCCCATATTTCATTTCACTATACTTTATTTTGAGGGATAGGGTCTCACTATGCTGCCCAGGCTGTAGGGCAGTGACTATTCACAGGCACAATCCCACTACTGATCAGCACAAGAGCTTTGACCCACTCTGTTTCTGATCTGTGCCAGTTCACCCTTCCTTAGGCAACCTAGTGGTACCCTGTTCCCAGGAGGCCATATTGATGTTGAACTTAGTGCAGACACCCCTGAACCTCAGAGCACACTACAGCCCAGAACTTCATAAGAGAGCTGTGTTCTGCTCTGCTCATCTCTGTAACTCTAGTTCTGAGCACATTACCTCGCACAGAGTTGGGGCTCAATAAACACTTGCCAAACAAATAAAGGGTCACCCTTGTTTTCTTCTACTCTGAGATACAATTTGAAAAAAAATGTTTAGCTCTAATGCAGCCTAGGAGGTAAATTTATGTAGTTTTTTCTTAGGTCTTTTCCAGGTATATTTAGGGAATAATTTATATTTTTGCAGTATCTCCTCATGGTGTTTATACTTACTGTTTTTACACTGTAAGATATTACATAACAGTTGCTAGAGCAGGAATAGAAGCCAGTTCTTTTTACTTGTTCCCATATGAAAAAAATCAAATGGTCGTTTTCACAAAAATTCCTTATCACTTTAAATTTTTCCCATAATTCAGATTAACAGTGAGCATGCCTTGCAGTCTTTCCCTTTTGTGATTCTAGGGAAGAGAAAACACTGACCCTGGGAGTAATAATAAAATCACTCCTACCTTGCATGAGTAAGATGGAGAAGTCCTTTAAGATAGTGATGGTGCTGGCCAAAACCAGGATGGAAAAGATGAATGTGCAGATTGGGTCGGCTAGTTTATACTCTGGCTAGAAAAAAACAAGGATTTTGGTTAACTGAATTCATACCTCTCTTCCAGAAAGTCTGATTAATAAAATAAGTAAACCTCCCTGTGTCTTTCCTTCTTTGTCACTCATTCACCCTTTTGACATGTGTCATCCAACTCAGAGGCAAGACTTTGTTTTTGAAGACTCAATCCTTCCTTTTAGCTTTAAACTACCAGCAAATAAAGAAGTGAGACTACAAGACATGCTCTCCCCATAATTTAAGAACTAAAAGGAAGAATATTCTTAAGTTTGCTCTCAAGAGCCCTGATTTAACTTCTTGAAGATTAATAAAAGCACAGAGTATGTGATGAAAGTATGCACAGATATGCCCACAAGATCCAATGACGTTTTGTGGCCTTAATTATAATGAGCAGAAGAAAGGATATTACTTGCTCAGAAATTGCATATGGCCAGCATACAGCTGGACTATACCCTTGGTTGACTGGAGTGAGTTTATTTCTTTGCCTCTCAAGTATTGCACATACTCAAGGCTGGCATCTTTGATGCAGTCTTAAGGGTGTGAACCAAAGTGTCATCCTTGCTCAGTCTCCTCACTGGAACCCTTAGCCTCAGGGTGAAATGTCTGCTTTTCTACCCTTGATGAAGTCCTTTGCCACAGAAAAGACTGTGCCCCACTCTCTTTAAGAAATTCAGCATCAACTCAACTTCTGTAAGTGGACCCTCAAACTCCACGTACCCTTATAATTTTGAACCAGTTTTGCCTTAGACTTAAAGCTTTCAGTGATCATTTTGCTCAACTGAATTCAGATATTTTTGTAATTTTTATTTACATGTTTTCCCTTTTTCAGGAAAAGCTGTGAGTCTCTGCAAATTAGACAATTGTGATGCAAACAGACAGAGCTAAATGTTCTTCTCCATTCTGTGCCTGCTAACCCATCTCTCTTATCAGTATTACCAGGTAGAGATCTGTAGTGGATATTTATTTATTTAGGGTCAGAGGCTTACCGGGGAGTCTTTCCCACTTTTTATTAGCACTTTGGCTTTTGGGAGAGAAGCTACTTCTCTCCCATTGTGGGCAATACTGGTGGAACAATAAATCAGGTACTCTAACCTCCCTTCAGCCAAGCAGCAGACACAAGACACAACCTAGGTCAACTGGACTCCCGTTCACAGAAAGATCATTCTTCGGAAGTGACAAAAACAGAAAAAAAAACTTGCTGAGACACATTTATTTCAGTGTGGTGTCTCGGACAGAAGTTGGATCGTTTCTAAAATCTAGATATCAAAATTTGCCCTTATTTCTACTTTGACGTCTGTCTAGGAGCACAACACAGTAAATTTCAGCCAATAAATATACTTTTTGCTAAAGTGAGCCAGAGATGTTCCCTATTGCTTATAATCCAAGAACCTGAAGGTATTCAGTTTTGTTGCTGTTCATCTAAACACCATAGTTGAGGGTTTGTTTGCTTGCTTTAGCTTTGCAAAGTAGTTTGTATAGGTAAACAGAGGATGCCCATTCTCTTTAAGTTAATGTTGGAACTTCTATACTACCTAATCTACGTAAGTACTATGATGGTGGGTAAACTCAAACTCACCTTAAAGTAGATAATAAGTGCACTAATTAGCACACTGATACTCTGAAATAGATCTCCAAGGGCATGCACAAAAGCAGCTCTGACGCTGGCATTGGCTTGCACTTCCTTGTGATTGTGGCCAAGGCGTCTCTGGTGCAAAACCACAGTTAGTCTGAAAGAGAGAACAATGTTCTTAGCACACATGAGATCAGTTTTCAAAATGTAGGCAGCATAATGAAGGAGCTGACAATAACATGCATTATCCAAAATGATGGATAGTTGAAGTATTTATGCTTTAAAAAGAACTATCTTTGACTAATGTTTAAATACACTTGTCATAACATTTTAATACTTTTATACAAAAACAAACCACAAAGACACACCCAGTTTACTCATTCATCCACCTAATATTTCTCTGTTTCACATTGAAACTGGAAAGCATCACTTCTTAGATGAAAATCAAGCATTTGACAATGAAGGGAGAAAATCTTTATTGAAGGTTGACTGTCAGGCACTGAGCTGACTTAAAATCAAGCCTCATTGGGAGCTTAATTAAAAGTACTGGTTTCACATGCAAAAAACACAGGAAGGGATAAATAAGGGAAAAATAAAATAAGTAGTGAATTTTATTGAGATTTTATTTTACCTTTTATTTTACTTAATTTTGTGCATTTTCAAAAGAATTTGAAATTTGAATGATTTTTTAATGTCCAATGATGAGAATATTGTGCTCATGTATATAAAGCTCTTAATCCAGGAGTAGAAATATATTAATGTATTAAAAATGATCTGGTATGTGTACATATATATATATATATATACACACAATATACTGCAAAGCTGAGCATCTCTTGTCTCAAAGTGATCAATAGCAAATACTACAAACTATGTACATAATTCTGTTTATCTATACCTTTAAGAGGTATTAGACTAAAGGTAAAATCAGAACATTTTCATTGACAGCTCAGTGTTTTGCCTTTCTGAACCTTTTCTAAACATTTTGGAACAAATATTTAAAAACAGCAACATATTGTTCAACATCATGTATTCCATTCTATTTTCAGGTAAAGTGTCTGTTAAATCTCAGGTCATCACCACAAAGTGGAATGACCACTAGGCATCAAGATCTGATCACTACAGAATGTACAGTTTTCAGATGTTCAGTGTTTGGGTAGAAATTCACTCTCAACTAGGAGTTACCATTTAAGGTCCCTTAGACAGCCTGATATGGCTGACAGATCACAGACCGTCATCTGATCTGCCACGTGTGTTCATCACATTGTCATTCATTCTTTTACTCATCTTATTGACAAAAAGAGACGGGATAAAAACGTATGTAGTCACTCATATGCAGACACTTGTAAAATCTTGGGCCATAAAGGTGAGTGAAAACAGATGTGGTCATTCCCCAGTGTAGCTTTAAATGTGCTGGAGAAGGTAAAGTTTAAGCACCCTCCTCCCCTCCACACACACAAGTGGAAAATTCTAATTACAATAAGTCCACCAAGAACTGGTACTATGGGTAATACAACAGAGGAGTCTGATTTAGTTAGAAAGACGTAACAGCTGAGTTGAACTCACAAGCTTAAGCTAGAGTTAAATATGCTGAGGGAGGGAAACGTTTCAGGCAGTGAAAACTTAGCAGGCAATAGCCTTCAGGCTCTATTTATAACCTTCATCCTAGCATCTCTTCACAACTTCTATTGGAACTTTCTGTCCTGATTTTGAGTCCCCAAGGAATAGATTTATTCCTGAATCACGGTTCTGATATCTTTATATTCAAACAATACAGCATCTAGCAGCATTTGAAACCTGTAATCCCAGTTTTTGGAGAAAATATTATAGTCACTCAGCATTCTTATCCATAAATAACTAACTACTCGCACAAAGAAGGCAGAGATTTCCAACCGCCTTGACTTTCTGAGTGTAAAAAGCACCTGCAATGTTAAGGTCAATGTTCAAAAGCAGTTACAAGAAAAAGAAAATTTGGATGATATCCGTTTAGAAAATCAAACCTGATCATTGAGGCCCCAGACTGATGTGATAGTTGGGTAGGTTTGTAGCCTTCATCTTTGTGTAGCATCAAGACAGCCTACATGACATATGACTCTCAGGAAGTTAATACTTGTATTCTTCTTTCTGCCTCAAGACCATATTGTTCTCCTTATGCAAAGCAGACATTATTGACCCGTAGTCAGCAATATGTGTGCTCTGGCATATTTGTCTCCTAGAGGTGATAGATTTACATTGATCTACTCACACTTTTTCTCCCAGTGCCAATGTGAAACACATTTTCAAGTTAACTGGCTGAAGATGGGGATCTAGTCACTGACAGCAGATCAAACACCATTCTTCTAATTATTTAGCTCAGAGATTTTGAGCAATGGCTCACAAACTGAGAGCTGGGTAAGTGAGATGTCAAGGGGCAAGGCTATTAGAATGACCTGAGGACCTTTTTCAAAGTGTACGTGCTCAGCTATTCTTGAATTCCAGAGATGCCATTGTGCCCCCTCTTAAAATCCACTGTTTAAAACTTCATTTTTCGATCACTGTCTTCTCTACCTTCATGTGAAAATCTACCTCAGAGCATATATCAAGTTGCATTGCAAGATAGATAGGCAGATGATAAATAGGCTGAGTTTCCTATTGCTTCTGTAACAAATTACCATGATGTTTTAGCAGCTTAAAACAACACAAACTTATAGTTCTGGAGGTCAGAAGTCTAAAGTGGGTCTCTAGGACTGCATCTTTTCTAGAGGTTCTAGAAGGGAATTCATGTTCTTGTCTTTTCCAGCTTCTAGAGGTCACCTGGCTCCAGTCTGTCTTCTCCATTTTCAACACCAGAAATACAGCATCTTCTCTCCTCTCTGATCTCCTGTTTTCTTCTTATAAGGATGCTTGTCATTATGTGGGCCCACCTGGATAATCCAGGATAATCCCCTATCTTAATATCCTTCATCACATTTGCACAGTTCCTTTTGCCATATGATTTAACATATTCAGAAGTTCCAGGGGTTAGGATGTTTAAATCTTTTTAGGGGAGTGGGTCATTATTCTGTCCACCAACATGATAGCTAGCTAGATCACTAGACAGAGAGATGGATGGATGAAGTTTTAAGTAGAGTTGCCCAGAATTAGACCCTCAAATGGGAAGGAGAAATTTAACTCAAAAAGATCAAAGTCCTGGCCTCAAAACCCCATTGCCTGAGCAATCC
This sequence comes from Trachypithecus francoisi, assembly GCF_009764315.1. Classification (NCBI taxonomy): domain Eukaryota; kingdom Metazoa; phylum Chordata; class Mammalia; order Primates; family Cercopithecidae; genus Trachypithecus; species Trachypithecus francoisi. Next base: position 71,870,346 of record NW_022681472.1, on the reverse strand, counting down.
AGTAGCTCATTTTAGGAAAGGCAGACTCATTTGTCAAGGGACATATGCTCATCTCCTGTAAGATGATTTAAAACTGCCTAGATAAAGAATGGACCAGCAGGTTGAAACCAAAGGGAGAATTTAACTAACATAGCACAAGGAAGAATTTTCATGCAGTCACAATGCTGCAAAGATAATAGAGGCTGTATTTGAGAGAAATAAATTTCCTTTTATGAGTTCTATTAAAATATATGAAACTAATGACCATTTTATGGAAATGCTGCAAAAGAGGATGCAAAAGTAAAACGGGACTGAAGTAAATACATTTTAGAGTCCCTTCCAACGCAGCCCACTGGGAGGCCATCATCTGCTCACCTCACAGAAATGGAACAGTAGTAAGTCACGCCCCATGTGGAACCATCAACATGCCTGAGAGCAGAATGTAAAGGAGCTCAATTCTAGGCCTGTGAATCTGGATTAAAATCCTGGCTCTGTACTAAACATCACTGGGCTTCAGTTTCCTGATCTATAACATAGGGGTGTTGTGAACATTAAAGTTGGTAATGTATATCCAAACATCCTCACCCTGCCTCCGGCACACCAGAAGCTTTCAAAACATGATCGCTAGCAGAAGCCAGTATTAAAAAACACTTTAGCTTAAACAAAAGCAGTCAACCTTGTTTTCACTCTTAGAGCCATTCAAACAGTCTGTCTGGCCTCTACCATCTTCACAAGTACTGAGTTTTTAAAAAGTCTTTGTCCAGGTAGAGTTACAGGAGAGCCTCACGGGCACTGTGCGGGGACCAGGGGATGACTTACACAATGTTGGCTGCCACTGCGCAGCTGGAAACGATGATCATCACAGTCGCCTGGATCTGGTAATCGGGATACAACAGGCGCTCACACGCCAGGTACACCAGCACGCCAGTCACCACCCAGATGCACAGGATGGAGAGCAGGGCACCAAGGATCTCTAGGAATTCAAACACATACAGAAACCCACACACAGATAACTCCATCACCTACACCCCCAAAAGTCATAAGACTCTTTGCCGCTTCCCCCAAAAAGAGGCTTCACACTAGTTCACTCAGTGATTCACAAAGTAAAAGTCTGAACAGATTTTAAAACTAAGAGAAGGAATGTTAATGTTGCATTCATAAAACACCAGCGTCTGAGTCATTATGCTCCATGTTACTAAGTAATTTCCAGCAAATTTTTAGAACATATTAACTGCTGCCTACCCCCCGCACCCCCCACCCACTCCACCACCCTGCCACCGTTTTCCTTGGGGATCTTAATTTAAACAGGTGCTAAAATGACTGAAACTTATTAGGAGGTAAATTAATGAGACACAGAGAGTAAAATGTGTTTAGAAACTCTTAATTTCACCATAAAACATTTACAACCTGCCAGTGCCAGCACCTTCAATGGAATAAAATAGTGAAAAGGGAAAGCTTCAGAGAGCACTTGAAGAAAATGAGTTTTATTTGCCAATGCAACATATTATAAACACAGAGGTGAGCTCAGAGGCTTACTAACACTCTGACTGCATTTAAGAGTAACAGTAAGGAAAAGAAGCATCAGAACAGAAGTGTTTACATCAATATGTAAAGATAAAATGGTGTTCAATCTGCCCACTGAGGAAAGTGCATTTGCTCACTTAGGAGTTAACACTTCATTCTGACCTTTAATTCAAAACCATAGATAGATTCTAAAAACCCAGAAGGGTCTAGAAACATTCTTTGAGTCCGTGGTCAGGTACAATCCATCATTTAGTCCTTCCCCACTTTAAGCTAATCCCAGAGATTAGCTCCTTTTAAAGCAGAGCAATGTAATATATTATTACCCAGTGTGTGGCAATAATTTCCCAGACTTTAGTCATTTACAGACAACCTTCATAACGTTTTCCAAATCCACATGCTACCTGCCTTATTAACCACTCAATATTTTTTTCAAATAAATTCCCTTTTTACACTTAGCTTCTTCCTAAACAATGTTATCCATGAAATTACATATTTGATGTGCTAGTTTATTTTGTAATGGGCATCAGGATGTGTAAGTACTGTCCATGTGATACTTAAAATTATCTGACTAACCAACTGTGGAGCATTTCTCACACTATGGGAAATGCTGATGCAGATGTTTAAGGCATGAGCTCAAGTGTCGGACGTATATGGACTGGCTATGTGACTTTAGACAAGTCACTTAACCTATTTGAGCCTGAATGTTCTTATCTACATGTATTATAATGATATAATATATGTAGACTATAATAATAGAATAATAGAATATACATAGATTATGGGTTAAATTATGTTCCACCCAAATTTATATGTTAAAGTACTAATCTTTGGCCGCGTGCAGCAGCTCATGTCTATAATCCCAGCATTTTGTGAAGCCGAGGCAAGCGGATTGCCTGAGGTCAGTAGTTCAAGACCAGTCTGGCCAACATGTTGAAACCCCATCTCTACTAAAAATACAAAAAAAAAAACACACACACACACAAAAATTAGCTGGGCGTGGTGGTGTGCACCTTTAATCCCAGCTACTCGGGAGGCTGAGGCAGGGGTATTGCTTGAACCAGGGAGGTGGAGGTTGCAATGAGCCGAGACTGTGCCACTGCACTCCAGCCTGGGCAACAGAGCAAGACTCTGTCTAAAAAAAAAAAAAAAGTACTAATCTTCAATTCCTCAGATTGTGACCTTATTTGGAAATAAATAGGGTAATTGCAGATGAAGTTAGTTAAGATGAGATCATACTGGAGTAGGATGGGCCCAATATGGCTGGTGTCCTTACTTAAAGTGGAAACCTGGACATAGACATGCAAATGGGGAAAATGCCATGTAAAGATGAAAGCAGAGCTCTATGAGCCAAGGAATGACAGACAAAGTTTCTGACAAAGTTTGCCAGAAAACCACCAGAAGCTAAGAGAGAGGCCTGAAACTGATTTCCCCTCACAGACCTCAGAAGGAACCAACCCCACTGACGCCCAATGGCAGACTTCTGTTTTTCATAACTGTGAGGCAATAAATGTCAGTTGTTGAAACAGAAATGTATTTAAAACCGAGTAATGTATTATTACCCAGCGTGTGGCAATTACTTCCCAGACTTCAGTCATTCATAGAAAACCTTCATAATTTGTTATGAAAATTAATAATGTACCCCCAAAATAATGTACCCAATTTGTAGTACATTATTAAGGTAGCCATAGGAACCTAATATGACATATAGCAAACACTCAAGAATCTGTTATTTTATTAGTCTACTCAGGCTACTTACAACTCCCCTTTGCAGAAGTTTATGAGGAACAGGCCCAAAAATTTCTGGTTTGCCGGAAATGGAAGTTGAGTCTGTGGATGTCAGGAAATGTGTTTCCTACCCGTGAAAATCCAAATCAGGGTGTGAAAGTGGAGCATGTCTAACTCAAAACCCATGGTTAGGAAGCACAGTGGGAAAAGAGCTGCAGGTGTAAAGCTCAATACCAACAGCAAGAGTCAGGAGTCAGATCTCAAGACGAAACAAAGAGTCAAAAATCCAAAAGTAACTAGTTAGAACAGTAGACACATGAGGATCATTGGTAAATGCTACCATGATTGCTTTAAAAAAAAAAATAGCTTAGCTGGGCTCATTGGGTTGACCAGATGATGGGTGTGTTGGGTATGAATGTGTTGGACTCACCTCTATGTCTATAGAGGTGCTGTTTAATATGGTAGCCACCAATCATGCATGGCTGTTTAAAATGAAATTAAGTAAATTTAAAAATCTGGTTCTTCAGTAGCACTAGCCGCATTTAAAGTGCTCAATAGCTACATCATACTGTATATCACAGAATATTGCCCTCGCAGCAGAGAGTTCTATGAACAGCTCAGGGTCTTCCATGGCCACGATGCCAAAGTACAAGCAGAGATCTAAATTCTGAGTTCACCCTACGTTTTCAAACCATCTTAGGTTTACAAAACTGCTTTGACAAATGGTATCAGAAAGGGTCAAGTACATGTAAAACTTTACACCGACAAATAGTGGGTGCTTAGCCAGAGGTCCATGTTTTCCAAGTGTAGTGCTGTTCAAGCACCGGCAAAAGCATTCTCACATCACATTGTCACGAAGTCTCTTTACTGCTGTTTATTGCCTCGTCTCCTGGATGTTAAAGGGAAGCAAGTCAAAACACCTGTGATGATCAATGGGTTAGTATGAAATTAGGACTTCCTACCATTCTAAACTTAAGCAACTGCAGTCCACAGGTGTCAGTCTACAAGCTGTGACACGTGTCTAGCAGCCCTTTCAGTGAAGGCTGGCCACCCTTGCTCAGCTCTCCGATTTCCTCTACATTGAGGTTCTCAACCACTGTGAAAATGTGGAATTGTGGCTATTTGTTCACATGATTTGCACAAAATATTCAGTCAGAAGCTCCTCCAGCTGATATAAGGAGTAACACAGAGGAGAACTGAAGTTACAGAGTGTGGGGTTGTGGGGGTGGGTAAGGCAGGGATTGTAAAAATGAGTCAAAGTAAAAACCCTTATCAAGACCTAGGTGATGGGTTGATAGGTGCAGCAAACCATGACGGCACATGTTGACCTATGTAACAAACCTAAACATCCTGCACGTGTACCCCAGAATTTATTAACATTAAAATTTATAAAAGCATACAGTCAAATGTGTTACAGACCAAATTTAGAGACCTCCAAGTTGTTTGTTTATGCTGCTTGGTTAAGTTATTTATGTCTGTTTTAGTGCATACATGCTCTTTGAAATCCCTATAATTATTAGTTGAGAAAGCTGGAATTTGCCCTGGACTTCTTCTCTCCCTTTCTTAATCAGAGTGGATTGATTTGTCTATTGTTGTGAAATTATTTAAGGAAGCACATGTGAACCACATTAAATAAATGGAAGGCAAGGCTCAGGCACACGTTTCAGCACATGTTTGCTTTCATCCTGTTACAACAGTCAACTGAGCAATGAAAAATGAACACACACCCCTTATCATTACCTTGGCTACTTCCTCTACAAGAGTAAGCAGTTACTCAGTGAAGGAACCAGCTGCAAGAAAGGAGAAAAAGTAAACTTTCATCCTCTCCTCTTCCTTCTCCTCCTCCTTGTTTGCATTATTGTTGATTGAGTGAGCAAGATATTCAGTTAGACCATCCACTGAATGGCTAAATGCTGTGTGTGAGCAGGAAGCCTATATTCTATTCCTGAATCCTCTATAAGAAGTTCTTCAATCTCTGTAACTCTCTTGGGTGCTCCGTGCCTCATTTTGCAATATGGCAGAAGCTTTACTCCTATCCTCTCTTCCAGGGATGCAGAGTAATTTAGTGAATTGTGTTATGTCTGTCACCATGCACAGAGTCCCTGAGGCTGGGGCGGTTGCTGAAGTGATACACGTGCCCTGTTGTCCCAGAGGACTAGAGACAGCACCATTAATCTGTTATCTGAATTAATATTGAAAACACACATTCCCACATAGACGTTTGTTTTATCCTGTGAATCAGAAATGTGTCTCTAAGGATTTTTCCAACAAGGTTTTACTTTGTATCTTCCATTTTTACCCTTGGTTTGACTTTGCAGCACCAGCCTGCTGTTATTGCTCACTCTATGAACTGTACCTGCTCGGTGCCATCCAAACGTCAGCCGCTTAGAGGGAGGCTTCGATGACAACCACAGGGAGAAGAGACTGAGCAGGAAACTGGTCAGGTCAATTAAGAGGTGGGCAGCATCTGTGACGACAGCAAGACTCCCAGCAAAGTGCCCACCTAGAGAATGCAGAATAGTACACTGTGTTAAGGCCCCAGAATGCAGCTAGATTCATAGACATGCTAACCATCGTGGGTGAAAATGCCGCAGACTCACAAAACTTTAGAGGAGAAAGAGATCTTAAAGTTGATTTAATTCACTCCTTCTGCAACTCAGAGAGTGGATATGATTTGAACATGTAGAAATCAATTTCAAAGGAGAAGCCATTCCTTGGGTAGCAAAGACATAGAGATTAGAAAGTGTGGGGCAGGCACATCTGGAGAACACCTTAGTTAGACTGGGGTAGGAGGATTCAAAAGAGAAAAATACAAGAGTATCAGGCTGAAGCAGTGTGGGCCAGATTCAAAGAGTCTCATAATCCAAACTGAGGACATGGACTTTTGTTTATAAACTAGATGTTGCGATCTGGCCCACAGATGTGTTTTTATTTGACTTATAATTTAATCATCATCTTTACCCTATCCTTTTTCTCTATTAATTCATATTATCCACCTGAGCTTGAAATCCCTGTAATAAATAATAGAGAGCAGAAAGGAGAAAGGGCAGGTACCTTCCAATGGGCGTCTTGAGTGCTACAATCCAATAAAGCACAGGGATGCAATGTAAGCCATGAGAGTCCTGCCTGGCTTTTCCCTTTATTTGATGTGCTCCCTCTACTTCCCTCTAATCCTCCTTTGAGAAAAGACCTCCAGCCTCCAAAATAGAACTTAAAGAAAAACCTTGCCCTTTCCTTCCCGGACACGGTTTGTTGTTTGAGAGCAATAACCTTTATTGCTCTTACTACATCTTCTCAGCAAAGGGCTTTTGCTGACTGATTAGTTCTCCCTATAGCTGTTTATTGCCTTGTGTACTACAAAATAGCAGAGACTGTCAGCCATCAGCCCCGCCATCATCAGACTCACCTTGTCTCGCCTAATGATTTTTAAAAATTACATAGATAGCTCATAATTGCAATAATCCCCACAGGCCATTGGCTCTAGCTGTAGTTAATAACTGGTTTGTCAAGGTTTAATGGGCTGAAGCAAAGTAATCTTTGAGCCTGTTACCGAACAGTCAGTGCAAAAATCAGAATGATTCATTAGCCAAAAAGCAACATTTTGCTAACAAATCAGCTGTCCTTCCAATTATCCTCTAATGTTGCTCTATCTGCCAAACTTGGTCCTGATGATAAAACTGTGTTAATAAGGCATTATTTCTTGCCTGGAGAATAACTCCATGCAGATAAGCAGTATGCTGCAATCACAGCAATGAGTGATGATGATTCTACATGCTGGGTTGAAATACAGTCTAAATCAAGGAAATGAAGTCAGTCTTATAAAGTCTCTTCAACAGTCTCAGCTGAGGCAGGAAGCACCTGAGAAAGAAAAAGGGCTTGCTTTGGAAGAAAGCATGTTACTATGGAGGCTTGGAAACTGAGAACCATTTTGCAACCTTCAGAGCTACTTATAGGAGCCATCCAGAAAACTGTAGGCAATCACTGACACATAGAGCAAACTGCTTGCAAGAGGTAATTTGTGACTGATCTTGCATTTGCTTCTGAAAGCATGGACTATTATTGACAATTAATTCAATTATCCAGCCAATATTTATTGAGCCCTTACTGTGCATGGTACCGGGGATTGGGTATACAAAGATAAACAAATCACAGCCGCTCTTCAGTGATCTCCTTGTTTAACACTCACTGTACCAGAGACAAGGTAATGGGCTAAGGGATCAGAGAGCTGCTCTCACTGGGAGGAGTGAGGAACTTTTCACAAAGAGAGGGGTAAGAATTAGCAAAAACAGAAGGGGTTTTCAGGAAGAGATAAAACCACGGGCTAAAATAGAGTGAAAGAACATAGCACTTTTCGGGAAAAGCAGAAGGTATGGAGGGTTGGAGGAAAAATGGGAAATGAGCCTGAGAAAGCACATTGGAAATGCCTGTGTGGGGTATTATATGTCAAGCCAAGGGGTTTGAATGTGATTCTATGGCTAAGGGGATCTACTTATTATTTTGAGGCAAGGTTGTGGTATGTTGAGATCTGTTTTTAAGAGAGACGTCTTAGCCAGCAATATGGAGGATGACTTTGGAGAGAGGAGGAGCTAGAGGTTAAGACTTGACAGTGTTAGCCAAGGGAAATTATGATAAAGGCATGAACTAGGGCAGCAGCAGTCATATTTCTGGAATACTTGACAAGATGTGGAGAGCAGTACACTTATACCAAGATAAGAGACACACAGAAAAGACTCAGACCTGGAAGACTTTACTTAAGGCCTGTGGGGTGAAGGTGACAGCAATAGAGCAGAGGAACTATGGGGCCTGGGTCTCACAAACTACCTCCAATTAAGATGGTGTTAATTCCCCATGCGGGTTTCCATGGAGAACAGAGACTTACTGACAGCAATGAAAGAAGTAAATGTTTATCTGACAACATTAGCCATGTGTCCCATTGCTGGGCTACACAGTTGTGTGCTATTAATTAATTTTTTAAAATTAATTATTTTGTGAATAGTATTATGATACTATACTATATGTTGTGTCAAAACCCCATTGAGTTGTTATTTAACAAATACAACAGGTCCTCAAATAACATCATTTCATTCAACATCCTTTGTTTATAACGTCGATAAGAAAATAAAATGGATTCCTGACCAGGGCCGCTGTCTGTGTGGAGTTCGCATGTTCTCCCCATGTCTGCGTGGGTTTTCTCTGAGTATTAGAGTTTCTTCCCGCATTCCAAAACTGTGCACGTGAGGTTCACTGGCGCATCTACATCATCCTGGTCCTGGCAGGAGTGAGTGTGGGTGTGACTGTGCCCTGTAATGGGAGGCATCCTGTTCAGGGCTGTTTCCCACCTTGAGCCCTGAGCTGTGAAAGGCTCCAGCTATGAAACTGGAATAGGAAGGCTGAAAAAACAATGAATGAAAACAAATGATTGTAAAATAAATATGTGAAGGTAGATGATCATCATACAGATGCCTAACAAAAAAGAGTATGAAAGTGCTCAGCAAGCCCAGCTCATTTTTTATTTGGGTTTGAACTGTGTGGTGGCAGGAGGCACTCCTGACAATTTTCACTTTGTAAACATTTATTCCTTGATGTAACCACCACCATTAGGACCACCCTCACTCACTGATTCACCCACAATTGCGTAATTGTATCACTTGTGTTTATCATCTTTCTTAGATGTATGTATAGCTCACATTTATTTCAGTGTTTAATATTTGAAGTGTTTTGGCCTTTATTTAGAAGTTTTGTGATGTTTTTGTGACCAGTAATATGGCATGGAAATTTGACTCGTTTCTATCAGTTGGCCTATGGTAAAATTGGTTTTTGTTATATGTCGGTTTCACTGAAAGGCAAAGTTTCCCAGAACCTCTCCATGATGTTAAGTGAGGACTTACTGTGTTTAAAATATATCACAGTTCTCACAGCCATGTTTTGACATTTCTTAAAATATTAATACCAGGAACCTCCAAAAATATAAGAGGCCTGAGCTACTATAATTCCTTGGCTGTGTAGAACAAGGTAAGTGCCCTGATCAATAAAACTTGTGGTTATCACACCACCCAGCAATATCTTTCTCTTAGTAAAAGAGAAGTTTTTCACTCAGATACTTACCGTCTTCCCCAGGCTGCTCCCAGCTCTGAATTCCTGTCTGATAATCTGGTGTTTTCTCTATTTTTTTTTTTTTTTTTTTTGAGACGGGAGTCTCGCTCTGTCGCCCAGGCTGGAGTGCAGTGGCTGGATCTCAGCTCACTGCAAGCTCCGCCTCCCAGGTTCAGGCCATTCTCCTGCCTCAGCCTCCCGAGTAGCTGGGACTACAGGCACCCGCCACCTCGCCCGGCTAGTTTTTTGTATTTTTTAGTAGAGACGGGGTTTCACCGTGTTAGCCAGGATGGTCTCGATCTCCTGACCTCGTGATCCACCCGTCTGGCCTCCCAAACTGCTGGGATTACAGGCGTGAGCCACCGTGCCTGGCCCGTGTTTTCTCTATTCTTACTCAATTCGGAATAGTCCTACTTCAGATATCTCCCCTAACTACTCTCAATTTCTTCCAGCAAAGGCCATACCTGAGCTTATTTTTCTTCTGAGGTCTTAGCATCTGAACGTGTATCCATTCAAAGAGAGAGACATCTGCAACATAACACCTCTTTTTGGCCTTTCTACAAGTAGGAATTTTCACAAGCTATCAGAAAGAGTCCCAATTCAACAGGTTCAAAGGTCCCTTAAAGGTGGATACATTAGGCTTATATCCTTCTTTAGTTCATTCTCCAGTTTGCTCTGTACTCTGTTGCAAGTTATTTCCCTCAACACAGCTCTATGACCTGCTTCTCCCCCATTCTAAATGTCAATTATTCCCCAAAATCTATGAATGAATCCATATTCCCCAGCCGAGCCTCAGCTCTTCTTGGCCCTCCAACTACCATTCTGGTTATATTCTCCATTGACCACATTTTACCCTACACTTCTGCCTTGGATAGGCTTTCGCAGTTGTAAGCTATGAATGCCTAACCCAAACTAGCTTAAACAATACCAACAACAATATACCAGTATATTGGCTCATACAACTGAGAACAAATCTGAGTGGGATTGGATCAGATGCAGCCCAGTCCTAAGGTTCAAAAATGTTCTTGTCTGCTCTGTCTCCAGCTACTGCTTTTGATTGTTCAGTTTAAGAAAGACTTTTCCTCCATTTCAGCAACAAAGGTAGACCTCTAAAAGCTCCAGACCTGTATCACTTCAGCTCAGTTTTTGTAGAGGAAAGAGAGAACGCTTTTTTTCCAGCCTCCCTATGTAAAGACCCAGAGACTCTGATCAGTCCATCTTGGTATCTCATATCCAGCCCAGCCTAAGAGCATGAGGTTCTCAGACCAGCAGGACCAAAATTGCAACCAGAGACAAGAATATGACAAGGTTGCTGAAAGGAAATACCAGTCTACTACAGACAGTGGTACCCAAATTTCTAAGAATACAGATTTCCTTTCCTGTTTCAGACTCACGCACTTGGAATCTTTCAAGGCAAGCCCTGATAAATATCTATCTCCTGGACCACAGCAGTAAGTAGTGTGCTGTTCCTTCAGGCCACTCCATCTACCTTTTGGCCACATCTCCATTCCTATTCACTTTTCAAAGCCTTGCTCAAACCCCATATCCTGCAGGAGGACCTCTCAGATTTTCAAAAGTGATCTGAGAATAGTAATTGCTTTCTCTAACACAGCCAAGAGTGGCTCTGGGGAGGAGGTGAGCTGTGGATCAGGGTCTTGACTAATGACCAGGATTTTAATGAGTATGGAGAAAGAGGAGAAGGCTTTTCTGTTCAAAGAAAAAAAGCGTAAGAATAAAGTGCAAAGATTATCTTGCAGAGAGTGAATAAACAAATGTGGCTGAAACAGGGGTAGTCAGGGAAACAGCAAGACAAGAATATTGCTAGTTTTGCCACCAGATTATGCAGTGTCTTCAAAACTGAAGTAGGAATTTTTCATTTTGTCCAGGATGCTAGAGCTTTCCAATAATTGATCTTTTTTGACTTGAGGCAAGCAATTAGTGCCTAGCACAGTGGGAGCCTCTGAAGCAGTCTCTTCCAGCTACAAACACCCTTGTCCGTTTCTCCCAGTGCTCAGTAAAATGTTCCACGCTTGTCATGAAGGGAAAAAGGTTGTGAACCCTGAACTAAGCAAAGAGGAGCCAGTTAAAAAAAAAAATTTTTTTTTTTTGAGACAGAGTCTCACTTTATCGCCCAGGCTGGAGTGTAGTAGTACAATCTCGGCTCACTGCAACCTTCACCTCCTGGGTTCATGCACAATTCTTTTGCTTCACCCTCCCAAGTAGTTGAGATTACAGGCATGTGCCATCACATCCAGTGAATTTTTATATTTTTAGTAGAGATGGGGTTTTGCCATGTTAGCCAGGCTGGTCTCGAACTCCTGACCTCATGTGATCCACCTGCCTTGATCTCCCAAAGTGCTGGGATTACAGGCATGAGCCACCGCACTGGCATCAGTAAAAAACTTTGAAGACAGAAGTAACACAAGGAGAGCAATGTTTTAGGAAAATTGGCTCAATCTCAATATAGCTCAAATGCTGAATAATTTTCAGTCAGTATCAATTTAATTTATTTACTGACATCATCACTTACTTCTGCCCCTAAAGTCAGATTAGAACTCATAGACTCTAATGTATAAAAGTGAGAAGGGAAAGAGGAGGTTGTGAATGAAATTAGACCCTTATCTCATACCATACACAAAAATCAACTCAACATGGCTTGGAGACTTAAATATAAGATCTGAAACTCTAAAACTACTCTAAACCACTCTAAATATAAGATCTGAAACTCTACTAGAAAAAAAATATAAAGAAAAAGCTCCATGACATTGGTTTGGGCAATGCTTTTTTTTAATGTGACCCCAAAAGCCCAGTCAACAAAAGTGAAGTTACACAATTGGGATTACATCAAACTCAAATGCAAAGGAAACAATCAATAGAATGAAAAGACAATCTACAGAATGGGAGAAAATGTTTGCAGACCATACATATGATAAGGGGTTAATATCCAAAATATATATATAAGGAAGCCAAACAACTCAATACTAAGAAAACAAATAACCTGATTAAAAATGGCAAGGAACCTCAACAGACATTCCTTGAAAGAAGACATAGAAATGGCTAACAGGTCTATGAAAATATGTTCAACATCACTAATCATCGGGAAAATTCACCTCACATCTGTTAGAGTGCTTATTACCAAAAAGAGGAGAGATAAATGTTGGTGAGGATGTGGAGAAAAGAAAAGAAATCTTGCAAACTGCAATGTAAGTCAGTACAGCCATTATGGAAACCAGTTCCTTAAAAAATTAAAAATAGAACTACCATATGATCCAGCAATTCTGCTACTGTGTATATATCCAAAGGAAGTGAAGTCAGTATGTTGAAGACATATCTGCCCTGCCATTCAATGCTGTTCATTGCAGCATTGTTCACAATAGCCAAGATATGGAATCAATCTAAGTGTTCATAGACAGATAAATGGATAAAGAGAATGTGGTATGTATACACAATGCAGTTCTGTTCAGCCTTTAAGAAGAAGGAAATCCTGTCATTTGCAGCAACATTGATGAACCTGGAGAACATTTTATTAAGTGAAATAAGTCAGGAACAGAGAGACAAACACCACATGATCTCACTTATATGTGTAATCTAAAAAAGTTGAATTTATAGAGCAATGAGTACAAGTGTGGTTATCATCAGCGGCAGGGATAGGGGCTGGGGAAGGAAGAAGCTGGGGAGGTGTTGGTCAAAGGACACACAATATTAGTTAGATAGAAGGAATAAGTTTAAGAGATCTATTGTAGAACATGGTGACTATAGTTAAGCACAATGTACTGGATTCTTCCAAATTGCTAAAATGAGTAGATTTTAAGTGTTCTTACCACAAAAAAAGTTAAGTATGTGAGGTAATGTCCATGTTAATTAGCCCGATTTAGTCATTTCACCATATATGCATATTTCAAAACATCATGTTATACATATTAAATATATATCATTTTTATTTGTCCATTAACATAAATTAATTTTGTGAGCAGAAGATCATCTCTTTTCAGACTATTTATTAGATATCAGCCGGAGGGACAATGCCATCTATTCTCAGCATCCATATGGATTCAGGGAAAAGCAGAGGAAGAAAGTAGTGGAAGAAAGAAGTCAGTCAATGAATCTTCCTGAGCTGTGTTTGCAGGTGGTAGTGCCAGAATTTTATTTGGATGTCCAAGAACATCGCCTTTTCAAATCACATTTCAAATGAATTCTGTTATTAGGTTTTTCATTATGTCAATCTTTTACATAAGCTATTGGATATTATCCATAAACTTATTAATTCCAATAATGATAAACAATATCCCTTTGGTATAGATGTTAGTAAATTTCCAAAAGGTGTTTTCCAGATTAGAACTGCTAAAAGTAAGTTCTTTGCGACTCCATCAAGCTATTAATTCAGCTTCTTCAAAGGAACTGACTCCAGGAATTTTGTGGTATGAGTTAGTTCTGTAAACTTTGACTGAAAGGATATTGCCAACCCTGGAATTGTCTTGGACTAAACGTGTCTAAGTTCTTTCATAGTTTTCAACAGTTATAAATGTCCAAATATGAGTGTATAGGCCGTTAGACTCCATAGCTAGAAGAAACCAGCTAATTCTGGTTGCTAGATATTATAATGCAAAAAATAGCTAAGCAGAGTCTATTTTTCTCTAGTCTCAGATTATGATTAATTTACCCCTTTGGATAACAGAAATGTAGCCACCAAAATATTGGTAACAGAGTGTGAAGGTAACATTTGATAACAGATTGGTAGTAGCTTATGGTCCTATATGTCAGGTAGTTTACAGTGTTCTTTTTTCTATTTGGGGAAAAATAATAAGATAACATTGCATATCAGGACATTTGAACGAAGTTAATACCAACATGAGGCTATCATGTTCCATGGTATGATAATACATTTGAAATTTTCAATGAGATGAATGACCTTGAAAAAAAATGAATGGCCAACGTGTACCCAAGATGGAGAAATTTTGAGTATATCAATAAGTGAGGATGAAGCTAAAAATCTTATCTAAAAATCATCTCCAAAAATGTCTCCAAAGCCATACAAATAACTAGGTAGTTTTTTAAAATGGAAGAGATAATAAAATGTTATATAAACTGTTTTTATTTCTTTATAAAATTATTAAAATTAAACTTTCCATTTAAGCATGCATAATTCAAATATAAAAACCTAGAAAAACGACATAGAAAACTATAGTTAAATTTCAACTATTAATAAAGATGTAAAAATCCTAACAAAAATATCAGTGACTCAAATTCAGCAAGGCATTAAAAGGATGGCCCGCCACAGTCAATTTGAGAGGCACCATAGTTAGGGCTTAGGAATATAAGCTCTGGAATTCAGACAGCCTGCCCACTTACAGGTATGTTTCCAAGGGAGAGTTACTTTACTCTTTGTGCTTCTAGTTCCTTCTATAAAGTGAGATTAACGAGAGCTACCTCTTAGGGAATTCACCAGGATTAATTAAGGTAATACACGGAAAGCACTTGTCACAGCTTCTAACACACAGTAAGCATTAAATAAATAATAGCTATTATCATAATGCCAAAAATGCAAAGATCATAACATGTTTCAAAATCTCTTAATATAACGCACCTCAAACACGGGTCAAAAAGCTTTAAAAAACAATAAATTCAAAAGAAAAGGTATTTGATTAAAAGTCAACACTCGTCCTTGATTCTTTGTTAATCATTACAAAACTGAAACAAAGAAACATTTCATTAACATAATACAAAACAACCCTTCAAGAAGCATTTTGCTTAACAGCTAAATAATCAAACATAGATTTGATTTAGCATAAGGTATTGTTTAACATGATAAAAACATGAAACACACAAAAGAGATATAACTATTGAAATGAGGAGAAATATGTTTTCTGCACAAGACAGCGTGATGTCCTGGGATGAGGAAGATGCACGAGACGGGAAAAGGGGACATGCACTGAAATATATTTAGAATTGACAATAATTCAAATGCATAATTGAGTACAAAGTGAATATACAAAAATCAAAACTTTAGAATACAAAAAGTAATTATCTAGAAAACAAAATATGAAAAATGGTGGACTGCACTCACCCCTGGAAAGAATAAGCCAAGCACATATAATAATCAGAAATAACTCTTTCAAGAAGTAGGCTGTCCGTGTTGTCAGATGAACACCATAAAACCTTGATGAGACATGTAGAAGATTTGGATAAATAGAGAAACATAACATATTCCTGGAGGGAAAGCCGAATACTTAAAGATATTGTGTTCTCAAATTAACTTAAATATTAATAAAATCATAATTGGATGGGGGAAAACTGAACAGAACAATTCTCATGTTTAATCAGGATAATAAACAGAGATGAACAGCCTTTGCTTTGCTAAA
Source organism: Trachypithecus francoisi (assembly GCF_009764315.1). NCBI lineage: Eukaryota > Metazoa > Chordata > Mammalia > Primates > Cercopithecidae > Trachypithecus > Trachypithecus francoisi. The sequence goes on along the minus strand of NW_022681472.1, from coordinate 71,854,666 downwards.
TTAAAAATCATTAATAGGAAATAACAGATATTATAACATATAAATCTACATTATGTCCTTGACAGAGACCAGAAACACAGATCAGTGAAACACCTTAGAAATAGACCTGCTATTTATAAAGTGTTGATAAGTGATTAAAGAAATATCAAAAATCAATGGGGAAAATAATTAATTATTTCATAAATGATGCTGAAAACTGTTAGCTATTTAGGAAAAAATTCAGTCCTTAGAGCATACAAATATATCTAATATCAACATAATTTTAAAATTAAATACAAAAATTAAACAACAAAAAAGCTATCTTCTCAGTAGATGGAGAAGGATTCTTAAGCACTAAAACAGTAAAAGAGTAATAAAAGAAATGAGCTCAAAATGAAAAGTTTAAAACAGTTACCTATGTAAAATTTAAAACTTCTCTAAGTCAACACAAACATCAAAAGGTTAAACAACAAACTGGAAAAGCACTTATAACTAATATAACAAAGGTCTAATATCCTAATACATAAAGAGTTCCCAGAGATCAATATAGAGAATTAAAAAAATTTTCTAAAAAACAAATGAGTAACAGACATTAAGAGACAAGGAGAAAATGCATTAACAGAGGGAAATACAGATCACTAATAAGCATGCAAAAATAGTCTAATAGTAACAATTAAATAAATAAATATTAAAACATTCATCTATACAATAGCAAAGAGATTTTAGAGATTAAAATTAGTTGTCATTAAGATTTGGAGTCAGAATCATTCTCAAGTAGAGCTGGTAGACATGAATTGTTTAGCTTTCTCAACAGCACTCTGGCAATATGAATCAAGTAATACAAATATTCATGTCCTTCAAGCAATTATTTCCACTTTTAGGAATCTCTTTGAAGGGATTAACCAGAAAGGCAGGCAGAACTTTAAGATTTTGCATTGCAACGTTGTCCATAAGCAGGAAAAAACTCCCTAAATTTCTAACAATAGAGAAATCGTTATGTAAATTACAGTGGAGCATATTACAGAATATTGTTCAGGCATAAAAATGTTTTTGAAGAGTATTTGACAGTGTGGTCAAAAGCATTCAGTATGGTCTGTTATGTTTAAAAAATAAAACCTGTGAGCTATGAACAGAAAATGCATTGCACAAAACACTCCCTAAAATTATTGAAGGCTATGACTCGAATATGGAATAGTGATGAATTTTATTTTGTTTCCTACTGTTTTTCAACTTATCTACAATGAGCATATTGTTACCTTATACTTACAGAAAATACTAAATCTTACTTTAAAAGAACTTAGGTAACCCTCCCATAATGATGCAGAGTTTTGTTTGTTTGCTTGTTTAATCAAAAAAGTCTGCAGAAAGACTCACCCACAACCTCTGCAATCATGAAAATGAAGCATATTGCTGAAGCAGCACAGAGCTTCCACTTGGCATAGGCGTGCTCATTCGCCCTGTTCTCTGTGGGCCTGGAGCCACTGTGGCAGTGGTACATGCCTCCTGACTCCAACTCCTCTGGTCTCTCTCTGGGACACTGATCTTTATTCACCGGTTTCTGTTGGAGTTCCACACTATGAATGAGTTTGACAGAAGCAAGAAGTGAACATAGTTGCAAACCAGCCACTCACTGACCCACCCTGCCCATACTTGGAACCACTATTAGGACATTTGCTTACTTGCTAGGAAGTGTCCATTTGCAGCTCTTTCTACAAGAAAATATCAAGTGTAAGAAACAAGCAAGAAATATCCTTCTAAACTTTAACTACTAAAAGTTGTACTTTTATTCAGTCAAACTCTTATTCAGTCAGTGCCACCAATGATTAAGAGATATCAAAGGAATAGGAGAAAAGAAGCAGATACATTTTAAAGGGATTTCTTCCCAGTTATTTCACTCTCAAAAGATTTGGACACTGTGCTACAAAAAATAATAATAAAATAAATCAGGCCACATTGTACGGTATGTGTATATGAGCCAGACTGAGGATTCAAATACTCATCAACATCATTGACAGATCATAGTACTTTTTCCTGCTGACTCACTCCGTATGTACTCTGAGACCTTGTTACCACCGCTCTGCAGACAGTGGCTACCAATTAATCAATGTTATTATGAGAGTTGAAACCTACTTATACTTCCCAAAGCAGGCAGTGAATATCAGTTCCGCTCAAATATAAAGCAAAATTTAGAGTCACTCATAGAATTTCACAGATGGAAAGGTAGATAACATTTGGTCTAACACTTTTTCTTTTTTTAAACAATTTTTATTGATGCATAATAAATATACCTAATTTAGGGTACATGTGATAATTTAATACATTCATATAATTTTTAAAGACCAAATCAGTACACTTGAGATGTCCATTACCTTAAATATTTCTCTTTTCTTTATTCTAGAAACATTTCAATTATTCTTTTCTGGCTACTTTGAAGCATATAATAGATAACTGCAAACCATAGTCACCTCACAGATCTGTCAAACACTAGATCATTTTCTTCTCTCAAATCCTATGTTTGTACCCATTAATCAACCTTCCTTCATACCTTCCTCCTCTCTACCCTTCTCAGCCTCTTGTAACCACCAATCTACTCTCTTATCTTCATGAGAGCCACTGTTTTAGCTCCCATATATAAGCGAGAACATGTGATATGTGTCTTTCCGTGCTTGGCTTATTTCACTTAACTGCAACCCCGTATTTCTTGGCTGAAGTAACTAAGGTTCAGGGAGTTTAAGTAATTGCCTGAGATCAAATATCCAGGAAATTTTGGAGTGGGAATCCCAAGCCCAGTTTTTCTTCTGTCATGCCTAAAACCAATTTTAGGTGTCCTAATGTTGGGGCAGAAAGGCAGATGTCAATATCTATGGATCTTGAACTAATCATGTTTTTAAATTTTTAAAAATAAATTCATGTACAGAAATAAGTAAGAGTCTTGGAATTAAGAACTTTGCATTCGTGACTCTGAAAGGTAAAAACAAACAAACAAACAAAATTAGCAATATATTAGCTTTCACTTTATTTCATTTAGCCTATCACCATTCAGGATTAAAAGTCTGATGGTTTTGGCTTAGATGAACATTATTATTCTGACTCTAATTATTATATATGTTTTTTCTGAATAAAATAATATATATTCATTATAGAAAATCTGGAATTACAGAAAAGTCACAAAGCAGAGGGAAAAATAACTGGTAATCCTCTCCAAGAGACAATTGTTATTGATATTTTATTGTGTAGCTTTGTAATATATGAATACACTTTTTACATAATTAGATTTCATATTAATTAGGATGTTTTGGGTTATAAGTATGGAAAACAAGACTCTTGCTAGAATAATTAATAAGTAAGAATTATTGGTTCTGCAACTGAAAACATTTAGAGGGGCCAGGTTTCAGACACTCTTTGACGAGGTCTCCAGATTCATGTCTTGGTTCTTAGCTATTCTTCAACCTCAAGCTTGTCTTCCCCATGGTAGCGGGATGGTTGCCAAAGGTAATCAGACTATGTATTTATTTTTTAACGTATACATAGAAAGATTATCCCCTCTCAAACTGCTAAACAAGAGTCTTGATGTGCATGTGGATTTGGCTAAATGAGAAACCACCACTATAGCCAGGGGAATATGGATGAGCTGATTGACTTAGGCATTGTTATACTCAGAAGACTGGCAAAACTCAGCCATGCTGACTCATAGAGCTGAGAATAGGGAAAATTCTACCTAAACCTGGCTGCTCCTCAGTGGGGAAGCGCTAGAATGGATGTGAATAAGATGATTGCATCACAAGAGGATCCTACCAAAGATATAGCTTCTGAACCTGATTCTTAGCTATAAATATTGGTAACATTTTTTCCATTTATAAAATGTTGTATATCATTTTTTTTAAAATATGGAGGGCAGTATATATTTAACATAGCTACATCATAGCATAACTCATGTTTTTAAATTATTGGACAACTCGTTCTTTTGCAATTACTTGCTCATATAAGCACTACTATGATTCACATCTTTATAATCTTTGCTCAATATATTATCTCCTTAAAGTGGAATCTTAAAGAGGAAATTACTTGGTCAAAAGGTACCTACATTTCTAAGGATTTTGACATATATTGCCAAATCAGCTTTGGAATATACATTACAGCCAAGTTACATCATTGGTTTATTCTTTTATCAATTATGTGAATAGCACTCAGGATTCTGAGTAGTTCCAAATAAGCTTCTTAGTTGGAATAAGAACAATTTGGAAAGTAACAAATGAAGTATTTATATTTAAAATGAGTAGACTTTTGCTTTTGTTATATAACAATATTCTAATAATAAACAACCGTAGAATATGGTAGTATGGGTCCCCAGTGGCCATCAACTCAGAGGAACCTGAGTACTAACACAAATACATGGTTGAGATATACTCCTTCCTTGGCTGAGAAGACAGCATGAGCAAAGCAGGCTCACCAATTGTTCTGGCACTGCCTGGTGTGCTGTGGTCATATGAAGTGTTGCTTTATTTTAGGTTTTCCTAAATCTTATCAGGAGGCTGAGGCGAGAGAATGGCGTAAACCCGGGAGGCGGAGCTTGCAGTGAGCTGAGATCCGGCCACTGCACTCCAGCCTGGGCGACAGAGCGAGACTCCGTCTCAAAAAAAAAAAAAAAAAAAAAAAAAAAGAGAATTTATCTTGGAGCAGCTTAGAAGCCAGACCAAAGCAAGAATCAAACCTGGGAAAAAGCCCCTGGGCAATGCCACCAGGAGGAAAGTATGAAAATGTGGGCAATTTTTACTTTTGTGTACTATTTCCCTATCTTGGATTCTAAGTTTAACAAATATGTGGCCGGGCGCGGTGGCTCAAGCCTGTAATCCCAGCACTTTGGGAGGCCGAGACGGGCGGATCACGAGGTCAGGAGATCGAGACCATCCTGGCTAACATGGTGAAACCCCGTCTCTACTAAAAAAATACAAAACTAGCCGGGCGAGATGGCGGGCGCCTGTAGTCCCAGCTACTCGGGAGGCTGAGGCGAGAGAATGGCGTAAACCCGGGAGGCGGAGCTTGCAGTGAGCTGAGATCCGGCCACTGCACTCCAGCCTGGGCGACAGAGCGAGACTCCGTCTCAAAAAAAAAAAAAACAAATATGGGTATACTTTGAGCTGAGACTGCTTCTTGAAGAACTAAGCCAGAAATCCAAAAGTGGGCTTCATAAGGTCCATTGAAATTGTATACAATGTGTTTGTGTGTGTGTGTGTGTGTGTGTGTTTGTGTGTGTGTGCGCATGCGTTTTATGGGACAGGCAAAAGTACACAGTCTTCACTTGGCTTCCAAAAGAGTCTGTGAGAAGTTAAAACCCAAAATTAACATATATTCCTCATAATCTCGTTAAAGGAAAGTTATCTAAGTCTCTCTAGATGCAGAATGGCTCTTGATCACAACAATGATGTGAATTTTCAATATTATTTTAAGAAGAAAGTTATAAAAAGCAAGTTCTATGATGCAACAAACACTGAAATGTGCATCTGCTATTAATGAATAAATCCCAAAACATTCCCATGTATTCAAATATGGCCAAAGCTTTAAAAATTAGAAATAATAGGCCAAAGAAATTTACTGTAGCATCAAAGAAAAAAAAGATGGAGAAACAGAGATGAAAAAGTATGGAAATATTAGAAAATTTGATGCCAATATTCTAAAACTTTGATTTCATCTGCAAAAATGGGATTTAGAAAATGGGACTTTATTTTTGCAATCTTGGAGAAACTTTTATTTTTTAATTCTATTTTTGTTTAGTGGTAGAAATTAAATTCTGTTGCTTCTATCTCCAAAATAATGTTGGTAAAATTTTTATTTTTTACCCTCTTATTTCAAATGTTGAGCACATAAAGATCACTTTGATTTTGTAGTTTCACATCACTTTCCCCAAGAACCTCAAATCACTATTCCTGTTAGAAGGGGAGATAAAAGCTTCAGCCTCACCATGAATTTTTAACATTTTATTCATTCATCATTAAATATTTATTGCATGCCTAAAAAGGGCCTGCAGCAGCAGAAGTGTTAATGATACCATGTTGTATAAGACAAACAAAGGTCCTTCTCTAAGGAGCTTGTATTTTAGTAGAGGGAGACAAAGAGTAAATGAATCAATTTACTTTGTCTTTAGTAGAGGCTATATAGTATGATGAATGGTGAGCAGAAGAGGGAAGATGAACTACCTTAAATGTGGTGGGAAAGGAAGGCACCTCTGTGGAGGTGACATGTCAGCTGCAAGTTACAGAATTACCAGGAGAAAACCTACGTAAGTGAAGGCTATCACAAGTAGAGGGCATTGCTAGAGCAAAAGCCCAAAGACAAGAAGGATTTTCTTGTTCAAGTGCTTGTCTTGAACAGAAAGAAAACTACATAGGTGGCCCCTGTGGCATAAAAAAAGAGTGAAATGGAAAGAGGTCAAAAAAGGGATCAGATTTTGCAGAACAATTCAGGTCATTATAAAGAGTTCAATTTAATTCAAGGTCTAAAAGGAAAAATTTGGAAAGTTTTGAGCTGGGAAGTAACATTACATGGTTCACATTTCTAAAATGATCGCTTTGGGTGCTGCCTGGAAGACTAGAGTGTAGAAGATCAAAACATAGAAACCCTTAGGAGATGACTACAGCCAACACATTGGTGGCTTGGACCTATGTAGTGACAATAAAAATGGAAAGAAGTAGTTATATTTAAGGGACTTTTGAGAGGTGGAGTCAACAGGACTTGCTAATCAAGAGCATTAGTTCAGGGAGAATAATAGAGAGGTGGGACTCAAAGATGACTTGTTGGTTTCTGGTTACAGTAACCAGGAGGAAGGAATGCCAGTTCCCAAGATGGGGCTGAGTAGCAGGCAGTGCAGTACACAGGCTGAGAGATTGGGCTCTGGCAACGCATCACCTCAGTCCCAACCTTACCACTCACTAGTCATATGACTTTAAGAAAATTACTTAACCTCTCTGTGCCTCAATTTCCCCATCTGAAAATAGGAATAATGATAGCATCACTCTCATATGCTGGTTGAGAGATTTTAGCTAATTCATATAAATCACTTCAAAGTGTCACTGGAACAAGATACATGCACAAATTTTAAAATTATTTTACCATATTCATGAACCACATTACATTATTATCATTGTTATTTAGGAAGGATTAAGTAGGCTATACTGCAAAACAACTTTCAGGACATGCATTTTTATAACAAGACTTAGATAACAAAAAAGCAAACCAATTTTTTGTTTCTCTTTTGCCTACATCCACTATTCCAGATTTTACACCAGTGACATGACATCAGTCTTACATGAATTGACCCTGAAGATTGACTGTTCATTCCTAAACAGAAGATAAATATCAAAGAGGGAAATAACATTCCTGTAATCCCTTAGCAGTTCTTCACTTGTTTCCCTGCTTCACCATTCTCCTTGTCTGCCCTAGAAATAGTCCTGTATGCTCAATGCCTGAGACCCTGTCTTGAGCATAACAGATATTCAGTACATATTTATTGAGATTATATTTCACTCAATGTTTATGAAATAAATGAGTGATGTGGAAGAAATAGTTTGAAGGGTGAGAACTAGAGAAAGTGGGAAATATAAACATTTACAGAATCAGATGTCATGTTTTGTCCTAGACAGGCATTCAATCACACACCCCTTTTTAAACAACTTTATCAAGATAAAATTATAAAATTTGTGTGCTTTGGGAGACCAAGGCAAGCAGGTCACTTGAGGTCAGCAATTCAAGACCACTCACTAGAGATGGAGTGAAACCTCATCTCTACCAAAAATATACAAAAATTAGCCAGGCGTGGTGGTGGGTACCTGTAATCCAAGCTACTGGGGAGGCCAAGGCAGGAGAATTGATTGAACTCAGGAGACAGAGGTTGCAGTGAGCTGAGATCACACCACTGCACTCCAGCCTGGGCAACAAACAGAGCAAGACTGTATATCAAAAAAAAAAAAAAGATATAATTTTCACATTATGGAAATGGTCTATTTGATCTATATAAATTAATGGTTTTCAGTATATTCACAGAGTTGTGAAACCATTACCAAAAAAACTCATATTCATTAGCAGTAATTCCCCATTCTCCTTGCACCCTCTCCCAGGCAACCACTAATCTACTTTCTGTCTTTACAGATTTGCCCATTCTGGACATTTTATATAAATAGAATCATATAATATGAGGACTTTTTTGAATGGCTTCTCTCATTTAGCATCATGCTTTCAAGGTTTATCCATATTGTAGCAAATATCAGTATGTCATCAGTATTCCATTGCCTTTTATTTCCAAATAGTATTTCATTGTATGGATACATAAAATTTTACTAGTCAGTTGATGGATATTGGGTCATTTCTTTTTTTGTTGTTTTTCACTATTTCAAATAATGTTGTTATAAAAAGTTGTATAAAAGTATTTTGTAGAAGTATGTTTTCACTTCTCTTCCAATCTAGCAATGGAATTCCTGAGTCATAAGATAACTTTATGTTTGATATTTTGTAGAACTGCTGGACTCTTTTTCAAAGCACAGTACCATTAGACATTCCCATACACTGTGTAAGAGAGTTCCTATTTCTCCAAATCCTTGCCAACACTTATTATTATTTTTTTTTATTATAGCCATTCTAGTGGGTATGAAGTGGCATCTCATTGTGATTTTGATTTGCATTACCCTAATGACTAATGATGTTGAGCATATTTCATGTGCTTATTATACACTGGTATGTTTTCTTGGAGAAATGTCTATCAGTATTATTTACGTATTTTAATTGATTTATAGTTATTAATTATAACAATTATTTTACATATTCTTATACACATCCCTTATCATATATGTAATTTATAAATATTTTATCTCAATATGTGCCTTATCTATTTTCCTGTTAGTATTGTTTACAGAACAAAATACTTTATTTTGATGCTCTCCAATATATATAATATTTCTTTTATCACTTATGCTTTAGGTGTCATAGCAATAAACCATGGCCTCACCCAAGATCACGTGTTTTCATTTAGGAGTTCTATAGGTTTGGCCGGGCGTGGTGGCTCACGCCTGTAATCCCAACACTTTGGGAGGCTGAGGCGGGTGGATCACAAGGTCAGGAGATCGAGACCATCCTTGTTAACACGGTGAAACCCCATCTCTACTAAAAATACAAAAAAAATTAGCCGGGCATGGTGGCAGGCACCTGTAGTCCCCAGCGGGAGGCTGAGGCAGGAGAATGGCCTGAACCCGGGAGGTAGAGCTTGCAGTGAGCTGAGATTGCACCACTGCACTCCAGAATGGGCGACAGAGCGAGACTCTATCTCAAAAAAAAAAAAAAAAGAGTTCTATAGGTTTTGCTTTTACATTTAGGTCTATAATCAATTTCTTAGTGAATTTTTTTAATGGTGTCAGAAAGGTATACAAATTAATTCTTCTGCTTATGTACATCCAGTTGTCCCAGCAATAGTTGTTGAAAATTCTGGGGGGCGGAGCAAGATGGCCAAATAGGAACAGCTCCTGTCTCCAACTCTCAGCACGAGCGACACAGAACACTGGTGATTTCTGCATTTTCAACTGAGGTACTGGGGTCATCTCACTAGGGAGTGCGGGACAATCGGTGCTGGTCAGCTGCTGCAGCCCGACCAGCGAGAGCTGAAGCAGGGTGAGGCATCGCCTCACCTGGGAAGCGCAAGGGGGAATGGAGTCCCTTTTCCTAGCCAGGGGAACTGAGACACACAACACCCGGAAAATAGGGTGACTCCCACCCCAATACTGCGCTTTGAGCAAACAGGCACACCAGGAGATTGTATCCCACACCGGGCCGGGAGGGTCCCACGGCCACGGAGCCTCCCTCATTGCTAGCACAGCAGTCTGCGATCGCAATGCAGCAGCGAGGCTGGGGGAGGGGTGCCCGCCATTGCTGAGGCTTAAGTAGGTAAACAAAGCCGCTGGGAAGCTCAAACTGGGTGGAGCTCACAGCAGCTCAAAGAAACCTGCCTGTCTCTGTAGACTCCACCTCTGGGGACAGGGGACAGCTAAACAACAACAACAAAAGCAGCAGGAACCTCTGCAGACACAAACGACTCTGTCTGACAGCTTTGAACAGAGCAGTGGATCTCCCCACACGGAGGCTGAGATCTGAGAACGGACAGACTGCCTGCTCACGTGGGTCCCTGACCCCTGAGTAGCCTAACTGGGAGACATACCCTACTAGGGGCAGTCTGACACCCCACACCTCACAGGGTGGAGTACACCCCTGAGAGGAAGCTTCCAAAGTTAGAATCAGACAGGTACACTAGCTGTTCAGCAATATTCTATCTTCTGCAACCTCTGCTGCTGATACCCAGGCAAAGAGGGTCTGGAATGGACCTCAAGCAATCTCCAACAGACCTGCAGCTGAGGGTCCTGCCTGTTAGAAGGAAAACTATCAAACAGGAAGGACACCTATAACAAAACCCCATCAGTACGTCACCATCATCAAAGACCAGAGGCAGATAAAACCACAAAGATGGGGAAAAAGCAGGGCAGAAAAGCTGGAAATTCAAAAAATAAGAGCACATCTCCCCCTGCAAAGAGGGGCAGCTCATTGCAAGCAACGGATCGAAGCTGGTCAGAGAATGACTTTGACGAGACGAGAGAAGAAGACTTCAGTCCATCAAACTTCTCAGAGCTAAAGGAGGAATTACGTACCCAGCGCAAAGAAACTAAAAATCTTGAAAAAAAAGTGGAAGAATTGACAGCTAGAATAATTAATGCAGAGAAGGTCATAAACGAATGACAGAGATGAAAACCATGACACGAGAAATACGTGACAAATGCACAAGCTTCAGTAACCGACTCGATCAACTGGAAGAAAGAGTATCAGCGATTGAGGATCAAATGAATGAAACGAAGCGAGAAGAGAAACCAAAAGAAAAAAGAAGGAAAAGAAATGAACAAAGCCTGCAAGAAGTATGGGATTATGTAAAAAGACCAAATCTACATCTGATTGGGGTGCCTGAAAGTGAGGGGAAAATGGAACCAAGCTGGAAACACTCTTCAGGATATCATCCAAGAGAACTTCCCCAACTAGTAGGGCAGGCCAACATTCACATTCAGGAAATACAGAGAACGCCACAAAGATACTCCTCAAGAAGAGCAACTCCAAGACACATAATTGCCAGATTCACCAAAGTTGAAATGAAGGAAAAAATGTTAAGGGCAGCCAGAGAGAAAGGTCGGGTTACCCACAGGGAAGCCCATCAGACTAACACCAGATCTCTTGGCAGAAACTATCCAAGCCAGAAGAGAGTGGGGGCCAATATTCAACGTTCTTAAAGAAAAGAATTTTAAACCCAGAATTTCATATCCAGCCAAACTAAGTTTCATCAGTGAAGGAGAAATAAAATCCTTTACAGATAAGCAAATGCTTAGAGATTTTGTCACCACCAGGCCTGCCTTACAAGAGACCCTGAAGGAAGCCCTAAACATGGAAAGGAACAACCGGTACCAGCCATTGCAAAAACATGCCAAAATGTAAAGACCAGCGAGGCTAGGAAGAAACTGCATCAAATAATGAGCAAAATAACCAGTTAATATCATAATGACAGGATCAAGTTCACACATAACAATATTAACCTTAAATGTCAATGGACTAAATGCTCCAATTAAAAGACACAGACTGTCAAACTGGATAAAGAGTCAAGACCCATCGGTCTACTGTATTCAGGAGACCCATCTCACATGCAGAGACATACATAGGCTCAAAATAAAGGGATGGAGGAAGATCTACCAAGCAAATGGAGAACAAAAAAAAGCAGGGGTTGCAATCCTAGTCTCTGATAAAACAGACTTTAAACCATCAAAGATCAAAAGAGACAAAGAAGGCCATTACATAATGGTAAAGGGATCAATTCAACAGGAAGAGCTAACTATCCTAAATATATATGCACCCAATACAGGAGCACCCAGATTCATAAAGCAAGTCCTTAGAGACTTACAAAGAGACTTAGACTCTCATATAATAATAATGGGAGACTTCAACACTCCACTGTCAACATTAGAGAGATCACCGAGACAGAAAGTTAACAAGGATATCCAGGAATTGAACTGAACTCTGCACCAAGCGGACCTAATAGACATCTATAGAACTCTCCACCCCAAATCAACAGAATATACATTCTTCTCAGTACCACATCGCACTTATTCAAAAACTGACCACATAATTGGAAGTAAAGCACTCCTCAGCAAATCTACAAGAACAGAAATTATAACAAACTGTCTCTCAGACCACAGTGCAATCAAACTAGAACTCAGGACTAAGAAACTCAATCAAAACCGCTCAACTACATGGAAACTGAACAACCTGCTCCTGAATGACTACTGGTACATAACGAAATGAAGGCAGAAATAGAGATGTTCTTTGAAACCAATGAGAACAAAGATACAACATACCAGAATCTCTGGGACACATTTAAAGCAGTGTGTAGAGGGAAATTTATAGCACTAAATGCCCAAAAGAGAAAGCAGGAGAGATCTCAAATTGACACTCTAACATCACAATTAAAAGAACTAGAGAGGCAAGAGCAAACACATTCAAAACCTAGCAGAAGGCAAGAAATGACTAAGATCAGAGCAGAACTGGAGGAGATAGAGACACAAAAAACCCTCCAAAAAATCAATGAATCCAGGAGTTGGTTTTTTTGAAAAGATCAACAAAATTGACAGACCGCTAGCAAGACTAATAAAGAAGAAAAGAGAGAAGAATCAAATAGACGCAATAAAAAATGATAAAGGGGATATCACCACTGACCCCACAGAAATACAAACTACCATCAGAGAACACTATAAACACCTCTACACAAATAAACTAGAAAATCTAGAAGAAATGGATAATTTCCTGGACACTTACACTCTTCCAAGACTAAACCAGGAAGAAGTTGAATCCCTAAATAGACCAATAGCAGGCTCTGAAATTGAGGCAATAATTAATAGCCTACAACCAAAAAAAGTCCAGGACCAGATGGATTCACAGCTGAATTCTACCAGAGATACAAGAGGAGCTGCTACCATTCCTTCTGAAACTATTCCAATCAATAGAAAAAGAGGGAATCCTCCCTAACTCATTTTATGAGGCCAACATCATCCTGATACCAAAGCCTGGCAGAGACACAACAAAAAAAGAGAATTTTAGACCAATATCCCTGATGAACATCGATACAAAAATCCTCAATAAAATACTGGCAAAACGCATTCAGCAGCACATCAAAAAGGTTATCCACCGTGATCAAGTGGGCTTCATCCCTGGGATGCAAGGCTGGTTCAACATTTGCAAATCAATAAACGTAATCCAGCATATAAACAGAACCAAAGACAAGAACCAATGATTATCTCAATAGATGCAGAAAAGGCTTTTGACAAAATTCAACAGCCCTTCATGCTAAAAACGCTCAATAAATTCGGTATTGATGGAACGTACCTCAAAATAATGAGCTATTTATGACAAACCCACAGCCAATATCATACTGAATGGGCAAAAACTGGAAAAATTCCCTTTGAAAACTGGCACAAGACAGGGATGCCCCCTCTCACCGCTCCTATTCAACATAGTGTTGGAAGTTCTGGCTAGGGCAATCAGGCAAGAGAAAGAAATAAATGGTATTCAGTTAGGAAAAGAAGAAGTCAAATTGTCCCTGTTTGCAGATGACATGATTGTATATTTAGAAAATCCCATCACCTCAGCCCAAAATCTCCTTAAGCTGATAAGCAACTTCAGCAAAGTCTCACGATACATAATTAATGTGCAAAAATCACAAGCATTCTTATACACCAGTAACAGACAGAGAGCCAAATCATGAATGAACTTCCATTTACAATTGCTTCAAAGAGAATAAAATACCTACGAATCCAACTTACAAGGGATGTAAAGGACCTCTTCAAGGAAAACTACAAACCACTCCTCAGTGAAATAAAAGAGGACACAAACAAATGGAAGAATATACCATGCTCATGGATAGGAAGAATCAATATCGTGAAAATGGCCATACTGCCCAAGGTTATTTATAGATTCAATGCCATCTCCATCAAGCTACCAATGAGTTTCTTCACAGAATTGGAAAACACTGCTTTAAAGTTCATATGGAACCAAAAAAGAGCCTGCATTGCCAAGACAATCCTAAGTCAAAAGAACAAAGCTGGAGGCATCACGCTACCTAACTTCAAACTATACTACAAGGCTACAGTAACCAAAACAGCATGGTACTGGTACCAAAACAGAGATATAGACCAATGGAACAGGACAGAGTCCTCAGAAATAATACCACACATCTACAGCCATCTGATCTTTGACAAACCTGAGAGAAACAAGAAATGGGGAAGGATTCCCTATTTAATAAATGGTGCTGGGAAAATGGGCTAGCCATAAGTAGAAAGCTGAAACTGGATCCTTTCCTTACTCCTTATACGAAGATTAATTCAAGATGGATTAGAGACTTAAATGTTAGACCTAATACCATAAAAACCCTAGAGGAAAACCTAGGTAGTACCATTCAGGACATAGGCATGGGCAAGGACTTCATGTCTAAAACACCAAAAGCAACAGCAACAAAAGCCAAAATTGACAAATGGGATCTCATTAAACTAAAGAGCTTCTGCACAGCAAAAGAAACTACCATCAGAGTGAACAGGCAACCTACAGAATGGGAGAAAGTTTTTGCAATCTACTCATCTGACAAAGGGCTGATATCCAGAACCTACAAAGAACTCAAACAAATTTACAAGAAAAAAACAAACAACCCCATCAAAAAGTGGGCAAAGGATATGAACAGACATTTCTCAAAAGAAGACATGCATACAGCCAACAGACACATGAAAAAATGCTCATCATCACTCGCCATCAGAGAAATGCAAATCAAAACCACAATGAGATACCATCTCACACCAGTTAGAATGGCAATCATTAAAAAGTCAGGAAACAACAGGTCCTGGAGAGGATGTGGAGAAATAGGAACACTTTTACACTGTTGGTGGGACTGTAAACTAGTTCAACCATTATGGAAAACAGTATGGCAATTCCTCAAGGATCTAGAACTAGATGTACCATATGACCCAGCCATTCCACTACTGGGTATATACCCAAAGGATTATAAATCATGCTGCTATAAAGACACATGCACACATATGTTTATTGTGGCATTATTCACAATAGCAAAGACTTGGAATCAACCCAAATGTCCATCTGTGACAGACTGGATTAAGAAAATGTGGCACATATACACCATGGAATACTATGCAGCCATAAAAAAGGATGAGTTTGCATCCTTTGTAGGGACATGGATGCAGCTGAAAACCATCATTCTTAGCAAACTATCACAAGAACAGAAAACCAAACACCGCATGTTCTCACTCATAGGTGGGAACTGAACAATGAGATCACTTGGACTCGCGAAGGGGAACATCACACACCGGGGCCTATCATGGGGAGGGGGGAGGTGGGAGGGATTGCATTGGGCGTTATACCTGATATAAATGACGAATTGATGGGTGCTGACGAGTTGATGGGTGCAGCACACCAACATGGCACAAGTATGCATACGTAACAAACCTGCACATTATGCACATGTACCCTAGAACTTAAAGTATAATAATAATAAATAAAAAATAATAAATAAATAAATAAAATTCTTTTTTTCTTACCATTAAATTGTCTTGGAATCCTTGGTGAAAAACAATTGACCACACATATAAGAACTTATTTATGGACTATACATTCTATCACATTGGTGTATATGTCTGTCTTTATGCCAATATCACACTCTTGTGATTACTATAGCTTTGTATTAAATTCTGAAATTAGGAAATGTGAGTCCTCCAAATGTATTCTTTTTCAAGATTCTTTTGCCTTTCATAGGCCCCTACTGGTTCCATATAAATTATCAGGCTAGCTTAACTTCTTCAAAAAGACAGTTAGGATTTTAGTAGTCATTGCATCAAATTTCCATGTTAATTTTAGGAATAATGTCATCTTAGCAATATTACATTTTCTAATCCACAAACATGGTATATCTTTCATTGATTTATATCTTTTATTCTTTCTTTAATATTTCTAACTCACTGTTTTATAATTTTTAGTGTAAAAGCTGTGCACTTCATTTGTTAAATTTATTCTAAAATACATTTTTTATGCTATTGTAAGTGAAGTTGATTTCTTAATTTCATTTTCAGATTTTCCATTGCTACTGTATAAAAATACAATTACTGTTTGTATATTGATCTATTTTACTGTGACCTTACCAAACTTGTTTATTAGTTCTAAAATTTTTAAATGGATCTTTTAGGACTTTCCACATATAAGATAATGTCATTTGAAAACAGTGATAGGCTGGGCACGGTGGCTCATGCCTGTAACCCCAGCACTTTGGGAGGCTGAGGCAGGTGGATCCCCTGAGGTCAAGAGTTCGAGACCAACCTGACCAACATGAAGAAAACCTGTCTCTACTAAAAATACAAAAATTAGCTGGGTGTGGTAGCGCATGCCTGTAATCCCAGCTACTCGGGAGGCTGACGCAGGAGAATCACTTGAACCCAGGAGGCGGAGGTTGTGGTGAGCTGAGATCATGCCATTGCACTCCAGCCTGGGCAATAAGAGTGAAACTCCATCTCAAAAAAAAGAAAAGAAAAGAAAACCGTGATAATATTAATTCTTTCTTTCCAATCTGAATGTCTTTTATTTTGTCGTCTTCCCAATTGCTCTGGCTAGAACATACAGTACCATGTTGAGTAGAACTCATGAAAGTGGACATCCTTATCTTGTACCTGATTTTAGGGGAAAATGTTCAGGCTTTCACCATAATTACTATAAAAGACCGCACTTTGGTACAGTGTACACTGCTCAGGTGATGGGTGCACCAAAATCTCAGAAATCACCACTGAAGAGCCTGTCCGTGTAACCAAACACCACCTGTTCCCAAAAAACCTAATGAAAAAAATTATGATGTGAGCTGCAGGTTTTTCATAGATGCTTTTAAAGAAGTTTCATTCTATTTCTAGTTTTGCAGGTGTTTATATAATTAAAGGGTGTTGAATTTTGTCTATTCATTTTCTGCATCTAGTGAGATAATCATGTGAGCTTTGTTCTGTATCGTATTAATATGTTGTATCACTTTGATTATATTTCAGATGTTAAATTAAGCTTGCGTTACTGGGATAAATCCCATTTCATCATTGTTTGTAATTACTTTTATATGTTGCTGGATTCAGTTCATTAGTCTTTTTCAAGGATTACTGCGTCTGTATTCATAAGGGATATTGTTCTATAGTTTTATTTTCTTGTGATATTTCCTCCTTTTTTGCTATCAGCAGAATATTGACCTCATAAAATGAGTTGGGAAGTGTATTTACGCCTCTTCTATTTTGGGGAAGAATTTGTGATGAGTTAATATTAATTCTATTTTAAATTTTGGTAGAAATCGCCAGTGAAGACATCTGGACTTCAGCTTTCTTTGTATAAGGTTTTATGAAATTTATTAATAATTCAGTATCTTTACTTATCAGATTTTCTATTTCTTCTTAAGTTCATGTGGCAGTTTGTCTTTCTATGAATTTATCCATTTCATCTAAGATTATATACATTTTATTTTATGCAGTTTCCTCTTTTTTTTTTTTTTTTTTTTGAGGCGGAGTCTCGCTCTGTTGCCCGGACTGGAGTGCAGTGGCCGGATCTCAGCTCACTGCAAGCTCCGCCTCCCGGGTTTACGCCATTCTCCTGCCTCAGCCTCCCGAGTAGCTGGGACTACAGGCGCCCGCCATCTCGCCCGGCTAGTTTTTGTATTTTTAGTAGAGACGGGGTTTCACCGTGTTAGCCAGGATGGTCTCGATCTCCTGACCTCGTGATCCGCCCGTCTCGGCCTCCCAAAGTGCTGGGATTACAGGCTTGAGCCACCGCGCCCGGCTATCAGTTAAGAGGAAAAAGGATGACAAATCATGTCTTTTATAATTACCCACATTATTATCCTTATTGGTGCTATTTTTTTTTAGTATTGGTTCAACTTAATATCTGGTGTCATTTGTTTTCTTTAATATTTCTGTTACTATTGCTTTCTTTACTGATTTTTGTAAAGTGAATCCAACAACAAATTATCTTCGATTTTGTTTGTCTTTATTTCACCTTTATTTTAGGAAGACAGTTTAGGTGGATATAAGATTATTGGTTGATAGGAATTTCTTTTTCTTTTACCACTTTAAATGTCATCTCACTGCCATCCTCCTTTGCTTCTGGTAGAAGTCAGTTGTTAATCTGATCAGGATGCTCTCACACATAATGCATCTTTTTTATTCTCTTGCTGCTTTCAAAGTTTTTTATTTGTGTTTTGCTTTTAGTAGTTTTACTATAATGTGTGAGCGTGTAAATCTACTATTTGCTTGATTCTTCTTAAGAGTTCATTGACCATCATGAATGTATAGATTAATATTCAACAAACTTCAAAAGTTTGGGGCCATTATTTCTTTGACTATTTTTCTTCTCCTTTTTCTCTCTCCTTCTGGCCCTCTTATTATGCATATGTAAATATATTTAACAATGTACCACATTTCTCTGAGGCTCTGTTGATTTTTTTACTTCATTCTGTTTTCTCTCTGTTTTTCATGTTGCATAATATCTTCCAATCTATTTTCAATTTCAGTGAATCTTTCTTCTGCCAGCTTCTATGAGTACAGTTCTACTGTTGAACCCCTCTAGTGAATTTTTAATTTCACTTATTGTACTTTTCAGCTTCAGAATTTTCATCTGGTTCTTTTTTAAAAAATAGTTCCTAACCCTTCATTGATATTCTCAATTTTATAAGACATTTTAATCATACCTATCTTTAATTCTTTGTTCTTTGATTTTCTTTAATTCTTTTAACCTAGTTATAATAGCTGTTTTGAAACATTCGAATTCTAAATACAACACCTGGACTGTTTCTACTAACTGCTTTTTTTAAACCAGGTGTTGTCTGACTTCCCCTCCATGTGCAGCCTCTTTGTCATTCCTCAGAGGGTGCATGACTGGGTAGACGCACAGTCATTCTTATCCTCTCCCATTTCCAAAGGATAATAATCACTTTACTTGTGTTCACTTTCTTTCTTTCCATGGTCTCGCTGTTAAGTGATTGTTCTGCCTGTGTTGGTATCACACCCAGATTTTGGCCTTCTTAATTGTTTGCTGAATTGTTGCTCTATGGTTTTCAATAATACTCTAAGGTATGAATGGACCAACAATCTGATCCAATTAAATTTGTCTGCTTCAGCTACTATAACAACATACCACAGACTGTGTGTCTTAAATAACACAAATGTTATTTTCTCACTGCTCCAGAGGATAGAATTCCATAATCAAGGCGCTAGCAAATTCACTGGTAAGGATTCTCTTTCTGACTGATAGATGCCTGCCTTTTCATTACTTCCTCGTGTGGTCTTTCCTTAGTGTATGCACCCAAAAAGAGAGAGAGAGTGAGCTATCTAGAGTCTCTTCTTATAAGAACATTACTTCTGTCAGATCAGGACCCCACTCTTATAACCCCAATTAACCTTAATTATTCCTGAGAGGCCCCATTTCCAAATACAGCCACACTGGCATTTGTGCTTCAACATATAATTGGGGGGACATAAACATTCAATCTATAACAGGCTTCTGTATAGGGGTAATATTTGAGGCCAAATTTTGTGGCTAGTGCCAAATCCAGGAGGGCATTTCTTACCTCTTTTTCTTTCTGTCTCTGTTTAACTTCTAGCCGGTCTGCCAATAGCTTATTGCTATCATAAAGCAACAAGCCTACTCTTAACTGCTCACCAAAAGAATCTTCATTGTTTTCAACAGTGTCCCTATGCTTGAAATGCCCCATGCTCTCTCACAAATAAAATTCCAGCTTGTGTATCATCAGTCTTCTAAGGGAAAGATACATAACCCTCTATTCTTATGGCCTGCCTCTCCCATAGTACCTTTACACCACTGCACCAGAGCTGGCAGAAGAGACCGTGACCTACTTCTCCTGGAGCCATATTCTTGCTCCACAAGTACAGCACTGATTACGGATAGTAGTCCCTAGTCTTTTTTGCTTGTGCCTCCTGGAATACGTCCTGCACACTATGAGTGATCCACGGCAGGGATATTCAGGACCTTGCTGCTCCTGGGCTAGAGATTATACCCTATGTGAGGAGGCTGGGTGAAGGAAAGAAACCATAGTCTTCTTGGTCATGTCTACAATGAAGAGAATTTCTGCAACCTGAGGCTGGGACAATAAGAGATTCCAACAGCCTTTTGCTCTAGGGGTGAGCCATGATCTTTAACTGGAAGCTGGGAGGAGAGGGAGCCTTGTCTTTTGGCTACATCCACTCAAGAGTTGAGCTCCCATCATACTGAGCTTGGGGAAGAGCAGAGGTTAATGGAGCAGATCCTGGCTCAAATGCCATAGACTGTCACTTCTTACTGAGATTTAGATTTTCTAGAATAAATAATACTTAATTTTCTGCATGACCTTAAGACAACTTCCAGAGATTTTCATTTCTTTTTTATAACTTTTACCAGTTAAATAGTTGTTGAAAATGTTCTAGCAGTTTACCTCTATCATCTGTCCCTACCCTTACTTCCTCTGCACTTCTTCAACATATGGCTGGGGAAAAGAGAAACTTGATTCCTTCCACCTAGCATCAAGAAAAACATTGATTATTTTTCTTGTTGCAGTTCAAGTTTACACAGCTTTTTTTTTTTTTGCTACAATGAACCCAAAGCCCAGAGAATCCCATCAATGAAATACATTTGGAGAGACTGGAGAGGGTAAAAAACATAGTTCATGGCACCTACTGGGTCCAATATTACTACTTCCTGTAGTAAAATGTCTATAAAGATTACCTCCAGCAATTCCCGTCATCCAATATGCACATGCAATCAAGAGATAGAATCTATTGCCTCACCCATGGAATCTGAGACTTGGGACTTGCTTTAACCAACCCATAAATTGTGATAAAAACGATACTCTGCCAGTTCTGCGATTAAGCTATCTGAGAATGGTCAGCTTCCACTATTGCTCTCTTGCTACTCTGGACTGCCACATAAGGAATTCCAGGCTAACCAGATAAAGTGAGACACCATACAGAGAGAGAAGCCATGGGAAGAAGAATTAAGACTCCCACCCCAGGCAAAAAGCCAACACAAAGATCTCAGTCATGTAAGTGAAGCCATCTTAAACCTTCTAGCGTAGCCCAGATACCAGCAGAATGCAGCTTTCCATTCCAGCTAATATCACATGGAATGCTGCCCAAATCCTGACCCACAGAATCATAATTTAAAAAGTTGTTGTTTAACCCACTATGTCTTGGGGTAGTTTGTTGCAAAGCAATAGATAAATGGAACACTCCATTTGTGGAATTAGGTAATAAAGTTTTCTTCAGATTAAGTTTCTTACCAGCTGGTAACAGTTTAAATAGAAAACTGATCATAAGTAGAAAGAAAAAGAAGTAGAAAGAGAAAAGAGGAGGAATATCAGGGGACAAAGTTGTCTATGACTAATAGAGACAGAACAAAATAAATGAGATAGATTGGGAGAGGTGAGGGAAAAAGTGAGTAAGTGAGGGAATTCAGGGACATGTGACCTAAGGAGGAAATAGATTAAGGATTCAGGAGCCCAGATGGTGGACGTATGAGGACAGGAGATGTAGAGGGAGAAGGCAAACACTAAATTAACAAGCAGGGGGCCTGGGTCCACAGCACAGTTCCATTGTAATTAGCCATCTGCCCTCAAGAAAGGCATTTACTTTGACCTCAAGAAAGGCATTTGTTCTATCTGGCATTCAGTTTCCTACATGGTAAAATGAGGGATCGAGATAAATAATCTCTTGCAGATTTAATTTATTTCCCTTGACAAGAAAATACAAATGAGTTTGACAATTCTTATAAACACTGTGTCCTGAAAACCATACCTATTTATTGGGTGAATGAGACTTTGTAACTATAAGTGGTTGGCTTATTTGTGCAACAAAATGATAATAGTCTACCTTACTGAGAAGGGAAATATTGTTATTTCAGTAATGTGGAGGTGCTCTCTTGATAGTATCTGTAGGGCTAACAATTTTTTGTCCAAAATTTCTGCCTGACTTACCACGAGGCTTTGTGTTTTATGTTAATAACCTCAATAAATCATATCTAATATTATTTTCTAAGAAAAATAATTATTCCAATGTGAGACTGCTAGATTCTCTGTTTTAAGACAAGTTATAAATATCCTTTTTATAAAGTCTCTTTGCTGTTGCTAAAATATTTAATGCTATCAAACATAGTATCACTACTCCTTAGAATATTAATTTGGCTTTGTGAAACAAACAAGAACATTACACATATTATTAATGGGCAAGTATTCTCTTAAATTCTTCTTCTAACATGAATTCTTTTCAGATTTTCATTAGCTCATTTATATTCACTGAATGTGTTTCTTTTTTGAACCCCATTCGGATTCAACTCCTCAAACAAACCAAGCTCACATCTTATGTATGTGAAAGTATATTTACTGTGCAATTATCTAAGTCTGCAAACCTTTCCTTAAACCTATTTTCTATGTAGGTTATCCCTAACCCTACTTTAATTCCTTTTTATTTTTCAGCTCTTAGCCTATTAATTCTGAAAAAGCTTCCTCTGATTCCAAAGTCCAGTTATTCTTACTGAATGCCCTCAGTATGACACAAATACACTGTTTTGTAATTGCCTAGCTCTAATATGTATTTCACATTAGACTAAGTTTCAAGAGGACAGAGATCTGAGACTAGACATTTTTTTCTAAGTCCTGCACTTCGCACAGGTGTGTTCAATCAACAATTGTTAACCAAGTGAAAAATGAATGAATGTATTGCATGTGACACTGTGGGAAACATTAAAAAGAAATGAAATACTTTGTAGAACATTAGAATCAGCTATATTTATTATAGGTATGTATATTAATAATGATATTTTATGAGCATGAAAGCAACAACTCATTTTAAGATCAATATAACTACAATTATGCCATATAGTTGAAGTCTTAATTTTTTCTAAATAAAATGTACTATCTATCATAAAACTGAGAATAATTGAGAAAAGGAAAAGTCAACACATTAGATTATATAGGTCTATTTCTTGGAATAAACACTACAGATGAAAAACACATCAATAAAATGTGCTCTTTATGCACTCAGGATATTTAAGGAATCAAATCAACTATATAAAGTATTGCATTTTTCAGAATATAAAATACATGTCAGTCAACAACTTAAAAAATGTTCCAGAGTGCCCCAAGTAGCAGAGTAAAGGTTTACAGTTCAGAAGCAACAAGTTATAGGAATTAATTGCATGATATTCAAGAGAGAAAACTGTGAAGCAGACACAGACATCTTTTACCTTTCTAGTGTGAAAGCGTACATCTTGGCAGCTTTATCATTCACCAGATAAGTTCTTTCAAGAAACTCCATGACGGCCAGGATAAGAGCTGCTGCTGCTGTTGTCGCTGTTGAACTCACCCCCAGTTTTGGAAGCAAAGCAGCACTGCAACTATTTATATACTTTCTAAAGAAAAAATTAAAAGGCTCCAGAAATTAAAATAATGAGCTTCCTACATCAGTGCTATTGGTAGGTCTGCAAAAATTACAGCCTCCTTGGAATATTACCTGGTTTCATTGTTTTCACCTACGAAAACTGCTTTTCTAGGGAGACTTGCAGGTAGCATTATATGAAGTGTGTATGTCTTTCGCATGATATCTGATTCAATTGTGCTTTCTAAGAGGTAGAGGAGCTCAAGAGTTTGCTACAAATTGCTGATGTAGGGTTTTGACCTTCAGAGCACACCTGGGTGAGCTGCAAATAGCTACCATTCTGTACACTAATCTAATTTTTTCTTTTTCTCTCCCTCCTCCTTTTTCTAGACTCTTTATCAGCCTAAAAGTATTTCTTTGGAATTTAGTTCTAAGATGACCTCTAAGCAGCTGTCAGAATTTACTTGTCCCTCCTAGGACCATTTTGGGATTTCACTATTGAAAGGGAAGACAAGGGTCAACAGTTTCTGAAACCAGTAATCTGAAAACAGTTCTTGGTACAGCAGCTTTGAAATCCTTTTGACCGGCAAGGGAAGGACAGGCTCTGCTTCTACATAAATAACAGCCCTCCAAAACACAAGAACCAGAGTGAGCTTAGTTCTCCCTGGCCAGGGTACTCTCTATTAAAGATCAAGGATTCACCCTATCAGGCATGCCAGTTCCAGCTCTCAGGAATGAAGCCTCTGAGTTGCTCCTGGGAGACCTCGGACTCTTCAACTCCTAGGAATCGGCATTTACTTCATTACAAAGCACTTTTCTTCCCAAGTAAGAGAAAGAACTATAGCCTTACGGCAAGAGCTTGGACAAACAGTAGACATTTGTTTGGGGGCAAAAGGTTCCAAAACCTATACAAATGTATGCAAAGATGCAGAGAGAGGGGATTGTGTAGACTGGAGAAGAGGAGTAAACCCCAGACCACTAGGTACTTGGTGCCTTTTCCTTGTGTGATCACTAACTTTCTAGTGAGAAAACTCAGGGTAGTTAAGTCCCAGAATAACCCAGTGGCCCAGTGTAATGGGAAGCTGTCCATTATGCTAAGCTGAGATCTCTCACAATGGCCTGATAAAATGAATATTGTCCTCTAAAATGAGGATGGGGTTCAATGCCAGTTGTCTTAGGCAGTGACAGGAGAAGACACCTTTGGTTCAGAATGAGAATATTAGGTCTCCTATCACATCTGTGGTGTGATCGCTGTACCTCTTATTATCTTAAGATTTCAAACACTCTCATCTATAACATAAATTCTAAGGTCTTCTCATATGACTCCACTCTTATCCTTAACTTTGCTCACACAGTTGGGAGCCTCTAAGAGGCTCTGGGGGAGCCTTTTCCTTGCAAGTGAAGGCACTGAAATCCTAGGTCTACTGTTAGCAGAATAAAAACCAATGTATTTTTTCTCATATATTCTTACTCTTAACCTTACAATGTAATCAGTTATTCTGTGGAGGCAAAAATAAAAAACCAGAAAAGAATTACTAATCCACCTGTGTGACACATTCAAGCTGCCATACGCCGCAGCTTGAATCATTTGTGAATAGTTTCTAGCACATACAAGAGAAAGAGAATTCAAGTAAATGAATGTCAAAAATGAGGAAACGAGTCCCGGAGCAAGATGGCTGAATAGGAACAGCTCCACCCTCCAGCTCCCAGCGCAAGCAACACAGAAGATGGGCGATTTCTGCATTTTCAACTGAGGTACAGGGTTCTTCTCACTGGGCAGTGCCGGAAAATCGGTGCTGGTCAGCTGGTGCAGCCCGATCAGCCAGAGCTGAAGCAGAGAGAGGCATCACCTCACCTGGAAAGTGCAAGGGGGAAGGGAATCCCTTCCTAGCCAAGGGAATCTCAGACACACAACACCTGGAAAATCGGGTAACTCCCACCCTAATACTATGCTTTACCAAGGCTCTTAGCAAACGGCACACCAGGAGATTATATCCCACACTTGGCCAGGAGGGTCCCACACCCACGGAGACTCGCTCATTGCTAGCACGGCAGTCTGAGATCTAACTGCAAGGCAGCAGCGAGGCTGGGGGAGGGGTGCCCGCCATTGCTGAGGCTTAAGTAAACAAAGCTGCCAAGAAGCTCGAACTGGGTACAGCCCACAGCAGCTCAAGGAGGCCTGCCTGTCTCTGTAGACTCCACCTCTGGGGACGGGGCAAAGCTAAACAAAAAGCAGCAGAAACCTCTGCAGATGTAAAAGACGCTGTCTGACAGCTTTGAAGAGAGCAGTGGATCTCCCAACATGGAAGGTGACATCTCAGAACGGACAGACTGCCTGCTCAAGTGGGTCCCTGACCCCTGAGTAGCCTAACTGGGAGATATCCCCCACTAGGTGCAGACCAACACCCCCCACCTCACGCGGCAGGGTACACCCCTGAGACGAAGCTTCCAGAGCAAGAATCAGACAGGAACACTCGCTGTTCAGCAATATTCTATCTTCTGCAGCCTCCACAGCTGATACCCAGGCAAACAGAGTCTGGAGTGGACCTCAAGTAATCTCCAACAGACCTACACCTGAGGGTGCTGACTGTTAAAAGGAAAACTAACAAACAGAAAGGACACCCACACCAAAACCCCATCAGTACGTCACCATCATCAAAGACCAAAGGCAGATAAAACCACAAAGATGGGGAAAAAGCAGGGCAGAAAAGCTGGAAATTCAAAAAATAAGAGTGCATCTCCTCCTCCAAAGGAAAGCAGCTCGTCGCCAGCAACGGATCAAAGCTGGACGGAGAATGACTTTGGAGAGTTGAGAGAAGAAGGCTTCAGTACATCAAGCTTCTCAGAGCTAAATGAGGAACTACGTACCCAGCACAAAGAAATTAAAAATCTTGAAAAATAAATTGAAGAATGGATAACTAGAATAATCAATACAGAGAAGGCCATAAATGAACTGACAGAGATAAAAACCATGACATGACAAATGCACAAGCTTCAGTAACCAACTTGATCAACTGGAAGAAAGAGTATCAGCGATTGAAGATCGAATGAAATGAAGGGAGAAGAGAAGTCTAGAGAAAAAAGAGGAAAAAGAAATGAACAAAGCCTCCAAGAAGTATGGGATTATGTGAAAAGACCAAATCTACATCTGATTGGGGTGCCTGAAAGTGAGGGGGAAAATGGAAACAAGTTGGAAAACACTCTTCAGGATATCATCCAGGAGAACTTCCCCAACCTAGTAGGGCAGGCCAACATTCAAATCCAGGAAATACGGAGAATGCCACAAAGATACTCCTGAAGAGAGCAACTCCAAGACACATAATTGCCAGATTCACCAAAGTTGAAATGAAGGAAAAAATGTTAAGGGCAGCCAGAGAGAAAGGTCGGGTTACCCACAGGGAAGCCCATCAGACTAACACCAGATCTCTCAGCAGAAACTCTCCAAGCCAGAAGAGAGTGGGGGCCAATATTCAACATTCTTAAAGAAAAGAATTTTAAACCCAGAATTTCATATCCAGCCTAACTAAGTTTCATCAGTGAAGGAGAAATAAAATCCTTTACAAACAAGCAAATGCTTAGAGATTTTGTCACCACCAGGCCTGCCTTACAAGAGACCCTGAAGGAAGCACTAAACATGGAAAGGAACAACCGGTACCAGCCACTGCAAAAACATGCCAAAATGTAAGACCATCGATGCTAGGAAGAAACTGCATCAACTAACGAGCAAAATAACCAGCTAATATCACAATGACAGTATCAAGTTCATACATAACAATATTAACCTTAAATGTAAATGGACTAAGTGGTCCAATTAAAAGACACAGACTGGCAAATTGGATAAAGAGTCAAGACCTATCAGTTTGCTGTATTCAGGAGACCCATCTCACATGCAGAGACATACATAGGCTCAAAATAAAGGGATGGAGGAAGATCTACCAAGCAAATGGAGAACAAAAAAAAGCAGGGGTTGCAATCCTAGTCTCTGATAAAACAGACTTTAAACCATCAAAGATCAAAAGAGACAAAGAAGGCCATTACATAATGGTAAAGGGATCAATTCAACAGGAAGAGCTAACTATCCTAAATATATATGCACCCAATACAGGAGCACCCAGATTCATAAAGCAAGTCCTTAGAGACTTACAAAGAGACTTAGACTCCCATACGATAATAATGGGAGACTTCAACATCCCACTGTCAACATTAGACAGATCAACGAGACAGAAAATTAACAAGGATATCCAGGAATTGAACTGAACTCTGCACCAAGCGGACCTAATAGACATCTACAGAAGCTCCACCCCAAATCAACAGAATATACATTCTTCTCAGCAGCACATCGCACTTATTCAAAAATTGACCACATAATTGGAAGTAAAGCACTCCTCAGCAAATCTACAAGAACAGAAATTATAACAAACTGTCTCTCAGACCACAGTGCAATCAAACTAAAACTCAGAACAAAGAAACTCAATCAAAGCTGCTCAACTACAAGGAAACTGAACAACCTGCTCCTGAATGACTACTGGGTACATAACGAAATGAAGGCAGAAATAAAGATGTTCTTTGAAACCAATGAGAACAAAGATACAACATGCCAGAATCTCTGGGACACATTTAAAGCAGTGTGTAGAGGGAAATTTATAGCACTAAATGCCCACAAGGAAAGCTGGAAAGATCCAAAACTGACATCCTAACATTACAATTAAAAGAACTAGAGAGGCAAGAGCAAACACATTCAAAAGCTAGCAGAAGGTAAGAAATAACTAAGATCAGAGCAGAACTGAAGGAGATAGAGACACAAAAAACCCTCCAAAAAAATCAATGAATCCAGGAGTTGGTTTTTTGAAAAGATCAACAAAATTGACAAACCGCTAGCAAGACTAATAAAGAAGAAAAGAGAGAAGAATCAAATAGATGCAATAAAAAAATGATAAAGGGGATATCACCACTGACCCCACATAAATACAAACTGCCATCAGAGAATACTATAAACACTTCTACACAAATAAACTAGAAAATCTAGAAGAAACGGATAATTTCCTGGACACTTACACTCTTCCAAGACTAAACCAGGAAGAAGTTGAATCCCTGAATAGACCAATAGCAGGCTCTGAAATTGAGGCAACAATTAATAGCCTACCAACCAGAAAAAGTCCAGAACCAGACGGATTCACAGCTGAATTCTACCAGAGGTACAAGGAGGAGCTGCTACCATTCCTTCTGAAACTATTCCAATCAATAGAAAAAGAGGGAATCCTCCCTAACTCATTTTATGAGGCCAACATCATCCTGATACCAAAGCCTGGGAGACACACAAGAAAAGAGAATTTTAGACCAATATCCCTGATGAACATTGATGCAAAAATCCTCAATAAAATACTGGCAAACTGGATCCAGCAGCACATCAAAAAGCTTATCCACCATGATCAAGTGGGCTTCATCCCTGGGATGCAAGGCTGGTTCAACATTCGCAAATCAATAAACATAATCCAGCATATAAACAGAACCAAAGACAAAAACCACATGATTATCTCAATAGATGCAGAAAAGGACTTTGACAAAATTCAACAGCCCTTCATGCTAAAAACTCTCAATAAATTCGGTATTGATGGAACATATCTCAAAATAATAAGAGCTATTTATGACAAACCCACAGTGAATATCATACTGAATGGGCAAAAACTGGAAGCATTCCCTTTGAAAACTGGCACAAGACAGGGATGCCCTCTCTCACCACTCCTATTCAGAACAGTGTTGGAAGTTCTGGCTAGGGCAATCAGGCAAGAGAAAGAAATAAATGGTATTCAGTTAGGAAAAGAAGAAGTCAAATTGTCCCTGTTTGCAGATGACATGATTGTATATTTAGAAAATCCCATCACCTCAGCCCAAAATCTCCTTAAGCTGATAAGCAACTTCAGCAAAGTCTCACGATACAAAATCAATGTGCAAAAATCACAAGCATTCTTATACACCAGTAACAGACAAACAGAAAGCCAAATCATGAATGAACTTCCATTTACAATTGCTTCAAAGAGAATAAAATATCTAGCAATCCAACTTACAAGGGATGTAAAGGACCTCTTCAAGGAGAACTACAAACCACTGCTCAGTGAAATAAAAGAGGACACAAACAAATGGAAGAACATACTATGCTCATGGATAGGAAGAATCAATATCGTGAAAATGGCCATACTGCCCAAGGTAATTTATAGATTCAATGCCATCCCCACCAAGCTACCAATGACTGTCTTCACAGAATTGGAAAAAACTGCTTTAAAGTTCATATGGAACCAAAAAAGAGCCCGCATTGCCAAGACAATCCTAAGTCAAAAGCACAAAGCTGGAGGCATCACGCTACCTGACTTCAAACTGTACTACAAGGCTACAGTAACCAGAACAGCATGGTACTGGTACCAAAACAGAGATATAGACCAATGGAACAGGACAGAGTCCTCAGAAATAATACCACACATCTACAGCCATCTGATCTTTGACAAACCTGACAAAAGCAAGAAATGGGGAAAGGATTCCCTATTTAATAAATGGTGCTGGGAAAATTGGCTAGCCGTAAGTAGAAAGCTAAAACTGGATCCTTTCCTTACTCCTTATACGAAAATTAATTCAAGATGGATTAGAGACTTAAATGTTAGACCTAAAACCATAAAAACCCTAGAAGAAAACCTACGTAATACCATTCAGGACAATGGCATGGGCAAGGATTTTATCTC
Source organism: Trachypithecus francoisi (assembly GCF_009764315.1). Lineage (NCBI taxonomy): Eukaryota > Metazoa > Chordata > Mammalia > Primates > Cercopithecidae > Trachypithecus > Trachypithecus francoisi. The sequence goes on along the minus strand of NW_022681472.1, from coordinate 71,824,458 downwards.
TAAAACACCAAAAGCAACGGCAACAAAAGCCAAAATTGACAAATGGGATCTCATTAAACTAAAGAGCTTCTGCACAGCAAAAGAAACTACCATCAGAGTAAACAGGCAACCTACAGAATGGGAGAAAATTTTTGCAATCTAATCATCTGACAAAGGGCTAATATCCAGAACCTACAAAGAACTCTTACAAATTTACAAGAAAAAACAAACAACCCCATCAAAAAGTGGGCAAAGGATATGAACAGACATTTCTCAAAAGAAGACATGCACGCAGCCAATAGACACATGAAAAAATGCTCGTCATCACTGGCCATCAGAGAAATGCAAATCAAAACCACAATGAGATACCATCTCACACCAGTTAGAATGACAATCATTAAAAAGTCAGGAAACAACAGGTACTGGAGAGGATGTGGAGAAATAGGAACACTTTTACAGTGTTGGTAGGATTGTAAACCAATTGAGCCATTGTGGAAAACAGTATCGTGACTCCTCAAGGATCTAGAACTAGAAATACCATATGACCCAGCCATCCCATTACTGGGTATATACCCAAAGGATTATAAATCATGCTGCTATATAGACACATGCACACATATGTTTATTGTGGCACTATTCACAATAGCAAAGACTTGGAATCAACCCAATGTCCATCAGAGACAGACTGGATTAAGAAAATGTGGGCCGGGCGCGGTGGCTCAAGCCTGTAATCCCAGCACTTTAGGAGGCCGAGACGGGCAGATCACGACGTCAGGAGTTCGAGACCATCCTAGCTAACCCGGTGAAACCCCGTCTCTACTAAAAAATACAAAAAACTAGCCGGGCGAGGTGGTGGGCACCTGTCGTCCCAGCTACTCGGGAGGCTGAGGCAGGAGAATGGCATAAACCCGGGAGGCGGAGCTTGCAGTGAGCTGAAATCCGGTCACTGCACTCCAGCCTGGGCAACAGAGTGAGACTCTGTCTCAAAAAAAAAAAAAAAAAAATGTGGCACATATGCACCATGGAATACTATGCAGCCATAAAAAAGGATGAGTTTGTGTCCTTTGTAAGGACATGGATGCAGCTGGAAACCATCATTCTCAGCAAACTATCACAAGAACAGAAAACCAAACACCGCATGTTCTCACTCATAGGTGGGAATTGAACAATGAGATCACTTGGACTCTGGAAGGGGAACATCACACACCGGGGCCTATTATGGAGGGGGGAGGGGAAGGGGTGGCACTGGGAGTTATACCTGATGTTAATGACGAGTTGATGGGTGCTGACGAGTTGATGGGTGCAGCACACCAACATGGCACAAGTAGGCATATGTAACAAACCTGCACGTTATGCACATGTACCCTAGAACTTAAAGTATAATAAAAAAATAAATAAATAAAATAAAACCTTAAGGAAAATTTTTTTTTAAATGAGGAAACTACTTTAAATCACTCTGAAATTCATTAAGGGTAAGTACAGAAAAGAAGAGATAAGCAGTATTTTCAAATCGGGAAGGAGAATATTTGGCTATAGATATCAACAGGAAATAAACAATCTCGAAGTTTGAGATTCCTCAGTGTGAACTTTGCCTCTAGTACAAATACAGATGTACAGATCTATGTATGTCTATTTATAATTCTATGAGTGTGAAGGATACATGCCAGGCAGTTAATGTGGATTGCGTATGGGGCAAGAATAAAGTGAGAGTAGGATGGGGTTAATGTAGGACAGGGAAAAGTGAAGATGGGAAAAGAAATGAGAGACCCAAGCAAAACAACAAAAAATACTGCTACCTCCTGTCAAAAATGTATCCTATGATCTCTTATATTTGTCTATAAGATAAACTATATAAGTCCTATGTGGTCTAATATCAGCAATTTTATATGGTTCAACTTAAATATATATGCACACATATACAAATACCTAAAATATATGTGTGGATATGTATATTACATTTACTAATAAAAATGTATGTATTTATAAAGTATTGGGAAATTAATTATGACTTTCATCAAAGATTTATGAATCCCAAAAGTTACTCTTGAAGATGATTACCATAAAGCAAAGCTTCCAGTGTGAGTAGCATAAGAACAGGGAACAGTAGATTACAGCAAATAAAATTATGTTTAAAAAGTAAGTTTTGCTACCATAAATTTAGATGCAGATAAATTATGATCAAGAATTGCATATTATATTATGTAAAATATGCATCTGCTGATCACCTTATCCTCTTACAAGTTCATTTTAACTGCACCATCATTCCCTCTCTCAAATATTTTGTCAGTACAACATTTGTGAAAACTCTCTCATCCTCCCGGACTAACCTTTGGTCTACTTTGGCATGAACTGCCCAACAAGGGCCAACAGTCTAACTGAGCTCCACAAGCAGCATAAAATGTATATTTGGAAAGCAACTCGGATGAAAAAGGAAAATCCCATCCCCTGTTGACATTGGTTTTAGTGGGCATTACGCTGCTCATTTCAGTTTCCTAGGCAACCGGCTTCCAAACCATCCCGAGGTTTGGAAGAGGAGAGACTGTCCTCTCCGCCCACTCTCCTTCACAAGCTTGGAGCAACTGAATGGGAAACACAATCTATAACAGCTACCTGTGGAAATAAGTATTCCGTCAGCCACAAGAACATCACCAATATCACTGAAGAACTGGTTTGGCTCTTTAGTGCTAGCTGTTGTCAGCAACAATTTCTTAATAGGATGTCACAAAACAGTAGCTAATACTTGTGCAAAAATAATTTCACAAGTATCTTAAACATTGTTGGATATTTCACTTGCAGAAAGGATGTATGGATTTATAAAAAGCTACCGTCATCATCCCTAGACACTAAAGTACCAAGTCTTACAATTTGTGTTCCCCATATTTAAACTCATATTTCAGAAATACTTCTGAATGTTGTCAGTGTGTTCATGCAGCCATCTTTTTAAATCAGACATAGAAATGTGCCTGTTTTAAAATAATAAATGTAGACTTTCATCATGTTTTTCTTTTTCCTGCTTGTGTGGAGAGGTAGTGTGGTGAAACGGTTTAATACTTAGGCTTTCAAGTTAAGTAGACAATTTTAGTTTCTGGTTTGACCACTTTCTTAGATGTGTGACCTTGAACAAGTTGCCTGACCACTGTGTTTTTCAGTTTCTCACCTGTAAAATGGGAGTATTAATAGAATCCATCTTACAGACTTCTTGTGAAGAGGAAAAGAGATAATATGTGTAAAAGTTCTTAGCATAGTCTCTGATATATAACCGGTTTTATATAACTGTGAGTTTCTATACACTGGGCCATGTCTGAGTGAAATATTTTGGCTGTTGCTGAGAAACTGGCCCCAACCTTAGCAGAAGGCTAAGAATTACCTATGAATGAAGGAAATAAAGGTTATTGAAAAGGAAGATCTGGGGACTTCAGCTATCAGCTCTGTGACTTTGGGTAGATCTCTCAAACACTCTGGACTCTACTTTCTCAAATTAGATTGAGGTCCGCCTCATTCTACCCCCTCACCAGTAGAGTGCCATTCGGAATGATCTTCACTAGGGAGCGTCTTCCACAACAGGGGAGGAAATTCAGATTCAACCACTGTAATCACCCACTAAAGATTCTGGACTTACGCATTCTCACATAACTATAAAGATCTTATTATTTCCAAGTTGGGTAATATTTTCTTAGCAAGGTAGCTTTATGGTTATAACTACAGTGTGAGTATTTCAGAAGTTCCATCTAGAAATGTGAGACTAAAGACATTAGAAATTTAATTGGATTGTATTTTAGAGAGCATTATGAAAATTTTATTTTAATCTAAAGTAAACATGTATAAAACACAAACCATTTCCAATATTTTACACATTACTTGAAAACGGACTGAAAGCCATGTGATGTTTATTTCCTTCTTGATAAATTACGACCTTTTTTTTTTTTTTTTACTATTTCTATTTTTAAAGAGATCGAGCTGTAGAAATGTTCTGGTGAAATGCAATCTGTATTTGTTAAGAATAGAAAGACTTGATAAAATATTGATACTAAAAGAGTAAAAGAAATATTTTATTACATCTCATAGATGCAAATAAATGATAGAAAAATGAACTAGCATTATTGTGTTGGGGAGAAATATTGGGGCTAGCTGCTTGAAGTGTTTGTGAAGTATATATTTCTTCAATTCTTCCCCATATACCACACTTCTTTTTCCAAGCACTCTGCACATTTGAACTAATTAACCCTCAAAAGCACCCTCTAGGTGAGATATGGTTATGTCTTACAAACTCCAAAACAATGGTCTTTGGCTTCATAATCTCACAACTACATGTCTTTTCATTTTATTTACATAAAAAGGCAAGAGAGGATTACAAAGAACTAATCCATTATTTTAAAGCATTAGAATAGAAAAAGTAGACAAAAATGTACTTTCTAATATTCCAACTCCTTGGTCTATAAATGCACAGAGCATCACTGAAAACTAAAACATTAAATGTTGAAATTTAATAATAATAATAATAATAGAATCTTCTTGTCATTATCTGGAATGCCACCATTTAATTTTCATGAGGGCTGTTTATTTTCCTTCAGTGAAAAGTTTTAGGGGCTCATAATTCATCTTTGGGAGATGGATTTTCACAGCGCATTCCCAGATGAATACCAACAGAGCAAAGGCAAAGCTCATCGTCTCCTCTGAATCTCCAGGCCTGGATTTATTTGACTCCTGGCTGACAATACTGCCTCTCAGGAGATAGTCCAGGAGACAAGACAAAGCTGCCTCAGAGCTTTCCCCTGAAAGACTGAACCGTTGCTTTTCACGTTGAATCCAAAATGCATCAAGGGAACGGATGGCAGCTGTCTTTCCTGCTTGGAAGCACAACCACAAGGCATTACTACTAATTCATCTCTTCTTTTGGTATTAGTGAATTTGCTTCCAGTAAGTCTACAGTTTAAAATGCTGCTAATCCAATTGTAGCAAATCTCACCACTACCATCAGGAGATGAGTTATTTTAATCTACATCCAATTAAGACAAGTGAGGCACCTTATCGCCTTTTGCAACCCTAAACTCTTGACGAAGTCACCCAGATATTGATCAGTGAGCAGATGACAGGAGCTTCCATTTCCTTTGCAGTCAGCTAACTCCAAAAGAGGACACAAAATGTTTATTTAATTATAACAAGCAAACACAAAACATTATTGAAAACATTATATTTAGCAACAGATTTTTAAAAGCATTATATACCTAGGATAATATTCCCCTTTATCATTCAGAAATTAAAACAAAGAAGATTATTCTCTGAGTCTCCACCAGAAATGTAACACATCATCATTCACAAAATAAAATTTTCATTTTAAACTTTCATATTAAACTGTTAAAAAATAGTATCAGGACACAATTACAATGTTTTCCTATTTTAGGTATTACATATATGCAAGAAAAATCAATATGACAAAGCAATATGAAATTTTTAATAAGATTTGTTAGAATGGAATTTGGAATAATCTGCATTTCCTAGTCACAAGTTAGTTTCCAAGAAACCTGGTGAATAATAAACTCAGACATCCCTTGAACTTTTCCTGTGGAAGGAAACAAAAGTAGAAATCAATTCTATGAATAAAATGATGTCCCAGTGGATACTAATTTTCCATCACTTCTTAGAATCATCATTATATGGATGTTGCTGACAACAAATGAAGAACATTTATTTCTAATCCACTTTATAACACACAGTCATTTCTCCTAACTTTTTAATAAACACAAGACTCCCAACTAAATTGAGGTACACTGACTAGTCCTGAAGTTTAAGCACAACGGATTCATCGTCTGCTCAAACATATCCTTTGCCTGGCTAACTGGCCAGATGAAAAGCCCTGGAGCATTCTACTTTTATTCAACATTGTCATTAGCTACTAACTGAAACTCCTTGCTGGGTAGATGTGATTATCTCATTGCTACCCACAGTGTATTAAATTCTGCTCTGAGGAGAGTTCTTCTCAAGACTAGCATACTTGACACCTGAATCCAGCCCAAGCACCCATTTTAACTCATGTTACTGCTGAAACGAACATGTTTTCATGCCGAATGCATTCAGTTGGTATATTTGGAGGCTGTGAGTTCGAATTCTTTCCCTCTTACTGATTTTCAGTGTGTCACTGAATACGTTTGCTTCTTTCTTCCCCAGTTTCCTAACCAGAAAAAAAGTGAATGACACCGCTGTGAAACCTCAGAAGGCTCTTATCAGTAAAAACAATCCCCTTTCTCCTTCAGACTAAAGGAAACACTTCCCAAGTATTTTGTTGTGTACACTATTTACGCTAAGGATTGAGAAGTCATTGCTCGCTAAAAATAAATAAAATGTACTACCATAAACTGCCAGCTAAATAAAACTTTTAACATTTTTTTTTTTTTTTTTTTTTTTTGAGACGGAGTCTCGCTCTGCCGCCCAGGCTGGAGTGCAGTGGCCGGATCTCGGCTCACTGCAAGCTCCGCCTCCCGGGTTCACGCCATTCTCCTGCCTCAGCCTCCCGAGTAGCTGGGACTACAGGCGCCCGCCACGTCGCCCGGCTAGTTTTTTGTATTTTTAGTAGAGACGGGGTTTCACCATGTTAGCCAGGATGGTCTCGATCTCCTGACCTCGTGATCCGCCCGTCTCGGCCTCCCAAAGTGCTGGGATTACAGGCTTGAGCCACCGTGCCCGGCCTTAACATTTTTTTAATTTAAAATGTAACACATGTGCTCAGCAAGGTATTTTTAAATTTCACAAGTGTAGACAATGGATAGCAAGTCTTCTTGTTACCCTAGGCAACAATGCAGGGAACATATGATTTTTTAAAAGAATATTCTGAATGTCTTTATAAAATTCTTTGTGTATTTACGAGCATGCACACAGACACAGACACACACAGACACACCCACACACACACACACACACACACCTTTTTATACCAAATTTGCCAGACAGCAGTCTGGTGACTATAAGGTAGCATCAGTAACGAAGCATCAATAATGAGACTATTTCCTTTCCTGTGGTGGCTGCTAGGAAACTCCCAGTCCTCTGCCTCCTGGACTGGGAAGGTGTGATGATTGTGACCGCTGTGCCATAATTCCCCATAAGTCAGCAAGTGCATGCCCACTTCTCACTCACGTCTTGCTTGCTAGCAGACTGAACAGGCTACAGTTCACAGAAGTGGTTTTTCACTGGGAGAAAACTGAAAGAAGCAATCAAGGAGCCCAGGAGATAACACAGGTAACTGCTCAACCCAACAATCGCCATGTCCTCTTCTATCCATGCCTTAACAAAATTCCTACTTCTAATGGCTAAGCTCTAAGCTGATGTGATACTCAAGCAATTTAGACAGATGTCACTTCTGCTCTCTGAGAATTTATAATATAAGAGACAATTGCCTTCGAAAAGAAATACATTTGGTACGGGGTGATATACAACTCATTGCAAACTAGCAACAAGTCACACAGCATTGCCAACATTTTATCCTTAAGGTATATAAATTCATTCATAAAACCAGAATAAAGACTGAGGAAGGAAAAAAGTGAATACCTCCAGGCCAGTTACCTTCAGTATCAACACTAAAAATTAGAAACACCTATCTTAGCCCTTGGGATTATTAGATCTGACTCTGTCAATCAAAAACAACATCACACATCCCACAGCATCTGATAATTTCTCATGGCTTTAATACTCTCTAGAGCCTGGAATTAGAGACACAAACTTATAACATTGTGCTGAACAGTTAGACAAATGAAACATTTACTTTGTCACATAAATTCAAATATTTTCCTGTCTTTCAGGAAAACGTCACAAGATGATGAATCTTTTCCTGCTTAGTCTAATTGTGAGAGACAATGACAGAGCACAAGACATGATGTCTTTTCCAACAACCTAAGGGCAACATTATCTTTGTTGTTCTACACTGCAGATCTCTTTCATGAAGAGTTTGAGTTATTGGTCTTCAGCATAGTGTTTACAAACACTCAGCAGCTTATTATTCAGTAGATGAGAGGAAATGGGAAGATTACCAAAGAAAAAGTAATTTAAAACATTAAATAATGTGAAAAGACTAATTGTAAGTGTGAACTGCCCATCATTTCTCCCTAAGAACTTCCACATGAGACTTCTTCTTCCTAGGTTTCAAAAATAATTTGGAACACATACCAAATTATTCTTTAGAGATGCTTGGCTAAAAGGAATACATTTATGTACCTGTGGATCATCTCATAAACAAACACCCAAGGACAGGTCTGGTGGCCTCTGTTCTAGAGAGCAGTATGGTGTGTAATGAATTGTAGACAGTTTCCACTGAACTGGCTACTTTGCTTTTAAAATTGGCACTCAAGAGTAAGCTTCAGTTACCTGGAAATAGCACTATTAGACACCCCAGTACTGTTGCCTTTGCCTGGAACATGTGCTCTCCCGCTGGCTGTGCACACAGATGCTGCATTCTCATCCTGCCACATATCACCTCCTTAGACAGCCCCTCTCACATCCCCCTGTAAGAAGCACAGTGAGCTCAGCCATTTCTAGTTTTTCCTTTCCACATTGCGCTCTTCATCCCTTTCAGCACCCTTATTGCTATCTCTCTTCCCTCTTTAATTTTGTGTTTGTTTCTCATCTCATCTACTCCTATGAGAACATAAGTTGTTAGTGGCCAGGGGCTTTGGCTGTTTTCACACTGTTGTTTCCCCAGTTCTTCATAAATGGTATCTGGAATATCATGGGTGAAAAATATATTTTTTATAAATCAATAAATGGATGGATAGATGGATGGATCGGTGGATGATGGAGAGAATGTACTGATGAGAAAGCCATTACATAGTGAGTGATTCAGAGTAAAGCCTCTGAAGTCAGAAGACTTGGGTACCATTCACCAACCGGCTAATCAAAATCTTTCTGAACCTGTTTTCTTACATATAAAATGGGGATAAATGATTTTTCTCTAATCCTAATTTCTCTAAGATAGTTATAAAAATTAAATGCAATAATTTAAAGTAAATTTTATATATAAAGCTCATAGTAATTGCCTAAAAAATAAAGACTTCATATTAATACTTCCTATATAAAACCAGCCTGTTATCATGTAGGCATTTCTGCCTCATCAAATAAAAAAGAAAATCACAAAGTACTTTGAGATCTAGTTGTCAAGTCAACAAACATGGAGAAAAAGTTATACTCGATTGGACTTCTTTGCCATAAAGAATAATAATATTTGGAGTTGGCAAGAATATTAAGCTTGAAATTGCACTGCTAACTGGCAGGTTATAGTTTCTTCTGTGCTTCCTTGAGGGGGAAGAAACACAGCTAGAGAGAGAAGATCATTGAAGCTGATGCATTCTGGGAGAAAACAAAACACTCTGACATTCACTAGATCAGTTATTATACACCCAGATCCTATTATTACAGATCCTATTTTAATATTTTTTCTTCCTAAAGTACAGAAATTATATTATCTCATTTTTTAACTAAAACTTGCAGAATATGTTTTACTCTAGTGCTATTTAAATTCAAGTACATTTGTACTGTATATATGCATTCTTAAATACATATGGAGAGAGTCAATTTGTTATAAGACATGAGGAGTTCTACATTATTTCTCATTGGTGCAAAACTAATTGGCTTTTCTCAGTCATTGCACAAATATTATTTTTGCATTTTATCATTCTTGTAACTGCAGCTGAAATTAGTAAAGGGCACAACCACCTGGCGAAATCTGGAGCAGGAAGCTTTTCATTTCCAAGCATTCTAGCCACACTGATTTTCCGACCTCAAGAGATGCTGCTGGTGGAGCTCCCTCATAGTGCTACTCCTGCTAAGAGCACAAGTTTCCCATACACATCTCCATTCACAAAAATATTTGGTGAATTTTTCTCTTGAGCTAAAAAGACATTCCTAGCGCTGTCTGAGGCTCAAGAAGTAGGAATGGAAATCAGTGGCATAAACTACTGGTTCCTCTGCCGACCACATTAAGAGTCACACAAATCTGGGCTGGTGTAAAATGGAGACAGAATGATAAAAACTGTAAAAGAATGGAATAAATGAAAATTACCAAAACCCATAAGACAAAATTACATATCCAAATTTGGAGACTGGATTCAAGAATCTCAAATGCAATCATGGCAACACCAAAACTCCTCATTCTGATAAAAATCTTGTATATATTCTGATTAAACTATCTGGAGATCAGTTGCTCAGTTTGTTAGTTCTTAACCCTCACCCCCAGGTGCCTATCAAATTATTTTCCCAAATGAAAAGAGTTCTTTCACTAAAAAGAAACTCTGATGTTAGAATTTTGGTATCTCAATATGTTTTTATTGTGGATGTTTTCCTTCATTTCATTAAATGCTATGTATGTAACAATCTTTACTGATTTTTTATTTCAACTTTTATTTTAGATACAAGGGGTACGTGTGCAGGTACTTTACATGGGGATATTGTGGGATGCTGAGGTTTCGGGTATGGATCCTGTCATCCGGGTAGTAAGCATAGTACCCAATAAGTAGTTTTTCAGCCCACACCCTCCCCCATCTAGTAGTCCACAGTGTCTATGGTTCTCATATTTATGTACATATGTGCTCAATGTTTAGCTCCCACTTGTGAGAACGTGCAGTATTGGATTTTCTGTTCCTTTACCGTTATTCACTGATTTTCTTTCTTTTTTTTTTTTTTCTGGACACAAGGGAGGGCTTCTCTGCCCTTTTGAGATTGGATATTGGATGTGGTCATATTGCTAATTCTTCCCAGTGGATTGAGAGTGAAAGTCTCATCAATTACTTTTTGGTTGAGGTATTTAAATGCCAATGTGAGATCCCACAGCACTGATTTTGCCTGCTCTGGCAACCATGAAAGCCTGTGTTGAAATTGAGCCTGCATGAGCCCGGGTGCCGGAATTGTAACGATCAATCAGCAGAGCTTCTCTACTGACCTGCATTAGGTTTGTAACATGAGGGGAAGCAAATCTTTGTAGCTGTGAGCATCTGAGATCTGTTGCTCATTTGTTTGTGCAGCATCAACTAGCCTCTTCTGACTAATATAATATTCTTATTGTAAAAGCATGGCACAGTCCTTTACTCCCCTCTCCCTATAACTACAGATTCATTTTCCTAGACCAGTTTTTACAATCACAGGAATGAGCTCATAAAGCAGGTTATATCCTTTCACAATAATCTATACGAGTCTGAATGCATGAAAAGGCACTACTTTTGGAAAATGTGCTCCTGGGAATCAGTTGGTCCTGACTCCCATCCACACCCTTCCCCAGCTTTGCCTCTCCTGGGACATCTCCTGTCAAGAGTCTATCATGTTGAAATTAATCAGGAACTTGCTTCTCAAAGATATAAGAATGTGCACACCAAGGGTGAGAGATGAGAGGATTCCCCACAGCAAGTTAACATACCAGCTGCACTAGCCAATATCTGATGCAAGCTCTTTGTTCAATTTCCTCATCAACAGTTTCCAAAATCTTCAGTGTCCTTTCAGTCATTTATAAATGAATTGAGAAATTAAAATAAGCAACTCTAACTATGTCGTACAGCAGATCTTAATGTGAAACACATTAAGAATGACATATTGTGTTAAAAAATTAAAATGTGATATTGTACAACTCTGTCAATTTGCTAAAAATCACTGAATTATACACCTAAGTGAACTTTATTGTAGGTGAATTATACCTCAAGAAAGCTGTTAAAATGACAAAGTAAAATATGTAATTGCTATAAAGTATAATTTTTAAAATCAAATATTGCTTTACATTATGAAACTTTTATATTACTCTTCACACAAAAGATATCTTATAAACTTTTATTTCCGCATTTCAAGAAGTATGATCATTTTCCCAGGGTATCAATGCCTAATAATGAAATTAGTTCAGGTTTCTAATTAATGCTACATTTAAAGATTCCTTCATGCTATTTTAATATTGACAGCCTATTTATGTAAATGTCATCCATTAGTCTCATTCTGATGTCTGTTTATGCACTGCATAAAATTAACTAGATTACATTTTTAAAACATGAAGGTTTCTGGTCAGGGAGTATACCTTTAGTCTCTGTGTCATCTGAGTAAATGAGAAGGTTTAAATGTAGACACATTCTGTCTGTCGCCATTATTAAAACTTAGACCCAGAAGAGGATGGTTAGTTTCCCAGTGGCAAGGAGCAAATGATGAAAGTAAAGGAGATGAAGCCTGACCCGAGGTCTGCCCTCTAAGATAAGAGAGAAGATGGAGAAACTTCCCATTAATTCATTCAACAAATATTCATTACATGCCTGGTCCATGCCAAGCAATGGGTTTAGTGATAAAGGTGCAACAGTGAATAAGTCCAACTGGTTCCTCTCCAATGGATTGATATTCTAATAATATAAAGGAATGCCCAGTACATCAAAGACCATCACAAGCTCCATCATGATTTGGGAAGCAATTGACTTAAGGATTTCTAAACAGAGGAGCAGAGTCCATGGAGGGGAAAGGAGACGGTGGTCCTCTGTGGAAGAAAGGCAGAGTCTGTCTGGTCTTCAACCAGGACGCCAAAGACATGACAAAGCTCTGTGATCCTTGCCAGAAAAGAGACTTAGACTTCAATAAGGGAGGTCTTCACTAAAACACCCAGAGCTCGAGTGTGGCATGTGGCCTATAACCAGGTTCTACTAAAAGAGAGTAAAACAATGTTTAAAATTACCTGCCTCAACTGTGCGTTCATCTGGGGCCACTGTAGATGTCAGTACTCAGATGAAAAGTGCTTGTAGATGGTTAAGCCCAGCTCTTGGAAGCAATGAAGAGAACAGACCAGGAGAGGGAAAGATTGGATGGTTAAGAGTTACAAGCCTTGTAGGTGAAAGGCCTGGGTTTGAATCCCAGTTCTGCCATTCATGAGCTAGATAACTTTGGGAAAGTGATTTAATCAGTTTCCTTACATGTAAAAGGTGGATAATTATAATAGTATCCAACTTACTGTATTGCTGTAATTATCAAGGGAGATATTGAATGAACAGTGCTTAGAATAGTGCCTAACACTTCATAAGCTCTCAAGACATGTCACCTATTATTAAAGGATGTCAGGGCCTAAATGTTGCAGCTGTAAACAGTTCTCTTAATCTCAATTTCCCACATAAAATCCTACTATAAAGCAATTAGAATAAGTCTACAAGCCATACAAAGGCCAGTCTTATCTCTGCTTCTAAGCCTGTTACTAATTAGTAATTAGCTTAAGTATAAACACCCAATAAAGCAATATGACATAAAAAGGACCACTCTAATACCTGATTTCCATTTCAGTTAAATTACGCGTATCATAGAGGACACTGACAAACTACACTGTATAGGTTTTTTATTGTGAAAAACATGAGACCTACTCTCTTAGCAAATTTTTCTGAGTGTATAGTATTGTTAACTATCAGCATGATGTTTAGGTCTTGAGAACTTTTCCATGTTGTTTAATGGAAACTTCATATCCACTCAACAGCAACTCACCATTTCCCCCTCCCCCACAATCCCTGGCAACTATCATTCTACTTTTTGCTTCTGAGTTTGACTATTTTAGACACCTCGTATAAATGGAATCATGCGGTATTTGTCCTTTTGTGACGGCTTATTTCACTTAGAATGTCTTCAAGATTCATCCACGTTGCAGCGTAGGTAGGTGCTACAGTCTGAATATTTGTGTACCCCTCCAATTCATGTTTAAATCCAATCACCAATGCGATAGTATTAGGAGGCGGCATCTTTGGGAGGTGATTCGGTTCATAAGGGCAGAGTCCTCATGAATGAGACAAGAGGCACCAGAGAGAATCATGTGAGGATTCAGCAAGACGGCACCATCTGGGAACTAGAAAGTGGGCCCTCCCCAGACACTGAATCTGCCAGTGTCATGATCTTGGATTCCCAACCTCTAGAACTGTGAGAAATAGATGTCTGTTGTGTATCAGCAGCCTGGTTTATGGTGTTTTGTTACATTAGTCTGAATGGACTAAGACAGCAGGATCCCTTTCCTTTTTGCGATTGAATAATATTCCATTGTATGTATACACCATGTTTTCACTATCCATTCATCCATTAATGAATGTTTACGCTACTTCCACATCTTGGCTATTGTGAAAAATGCTTCAATAAACACGAGAATGCAAATATCTCTTTGAGATACTGATTTCTATTATTTGGGATAAATACTTAGAAATATGATTGCTGGATCACCATAGTTCTATTTCTAATTTATTGAGGAACCTTCATATTATTTTCCATAGTGGCTACAACACTGTACATTCCCACTGACTGTAAGGGTTCCAATTTCTCCACAACCTCAGCGATATTTATTTTTTTGTGTGTGTTTATTTGCTTTTGATGGCCTTCCTAATAGGTATGAGGTGATATCTCATTGTGGTTTTTGATGTGCATTTTTCTAATGATTAGTGATATTGAGCATCTTTTCATATACCTAATGGCCCTTTGAATGTATTTTTTGAAGTAATGTCTATTCAATTCCTTTGCCCCTTTTTAAAACCAGGTAATTTGGGTTCAGGGATTATGGGTTTTTGTTGATTTTAGGGTTTTTTTCTGTAGAAGTTCCCTATATATTTTAGATATTAACCCCATATCAGATATATGGTTTGCAAACATTTTCCTTTAATATGTAGGTAGCCTTTTTTATTCTGTTGATTGTGTCCCTTGTTGTGAAGATTTTTAATTTGACGTAGTCTCACTAGTCCATTTTAGCTTATGTTGCCTATGCTTTTGGTGTCATAACAACCAAATCATTGCCAAGACCAATACTGTAAAGTTTTCCCCCTATGGTTGCTTCCATTTCAGATCTTATGTTAAAATCTTTAACCCATTTTGAGTATATTTTTGTGTATGGTTTAAAATAAGGGTGAAATTTCATTCTTTTGCATGTTGTAATTGAGTTTTCCCAATATCATTTGTTGAAGACACTATCCCTTCCCCATCATGTATTTCTGGCAACCTTGTCAAAGATCAGTTCACTATATATGTGTGGGTTTATTTCTGGGATCTCTATTCTGTTCCATCCGTCTATATGTCTGCCTTTATGGAAGTACTATACTGTTTTAGTTACTACAGATATGAAATATGTTTTGAAATCAGAAAGTGTGATACCTTCACTTTTGTTCTTTTTCAAGATTACTTTAGTTATTTTAGGTCATTTATGTTTCCATACAAATTATAGGATTTTTTCTATTTCTGCAAAAAATGCCATTGTAATTTTGATAGAAATTGCACTGAATTTGTTAGTCACTTTGGGTGAACAATATTAAGTCTTCCAATTCATGAGCACAAGATGTCTTTTTATTTACTTATGTCTTTTCTTTCATCTATGTTTTGTTGTTTTCAGCATATAAGTTTTTTACCTCTGGTTTACTCCTAAGTATTTTATTCTTGATGCTATTGTAAATGGGATTGTTTTCTTAATTTCCTTTTCTGACAGTTCATGGTCAGTGTATAGATGTATAGAAACATAACTGATTTTTATATGTTGATTTTATATCCTGCAACTTTACTGAATTCATTTTTAAAAACACCTTATATTTTACCTTAATATAGCACTGCTGTACTATAGCTTCTACCATCTCCCAAAACTCTCTGTCTCCTGCAAGGGTTTTGAGGATAAGGTGTTACATGATATTAGCCATGCAGAATAAAACTTAAACTTAATGATTATGCATACACCCAGATGATGTGATATGGGAGTAAGGTTGGGCAGGAGAGGTTGTGGCACAAAAGAAGAGTGACTGAAGGGGGTGATCACGTAGAATAATTCCTAAAAGAATGTAGTCTTCTCTCATTCCCCTTGACTACCTCTTGGACCAATGTGGGCGTGGCAAATGGGGAAGATACTTCAGCAGCAAAAACCCTGGCATTGGCCAGCAGTCTCCTTTCCTCTTTCCTTTAGAAACTCAATCTAAATTATGAAGATGGGGGAAAAAGGCAATATGGACTGACTCCCCAAAGATTCTAGCCCAAGGTGGGTCTCCAGTAATTCCCTAACACAAAACAGATGAACTAAGGGTGCTGGAGACAATAGTCAAAGCTGGGAGTTGCTTTGTGAACATAATGGATTTTTGAGATGATTGTTTACTGCTAGCCTCACAATATCTCGGCATCACATTCAAGTTTCTCTTAGCCTACAGGTAGAGCCTATCTGGAACCTTTTCCAGAACACTATTTCTGATATAGGTAACCAAAACTTGGATTGTCCTTTTCAAATTAGACCTCTATATTCCTTTCCATGGAAGCCAAACAAAAGGAGGCTGACTTTGTTGACTTCTACCCAGTCCAAATCCCCAGACATTAGGCCTGTCTCAGAAGCCCATAGGAATTTGCCTTATTTCCAACACCACATCTTTGAGTGAGTTTTAATGTTAACTGAATTGTTTACCCTATTTTCTTTCTATAAATTTGCCAGAATGTTACCATCACCTGACAGCAATGCAGATGAATGACTCAAATTGTTCAGTTAATAAAAGACCAGATTGATTAGTTTTACACATCAAAAGATAATAATGGTATCTTTCACGTGAGGAGGTATGCTTGGAAAAGGAACTAAATGTGTTTAGAGACACACTTGGAATGACTATTTTTTAACATATCTGTGCAAAAAATAAAAGGAGCCTGCTGTAAAATATGCTACCAAATATACATTAGGCTGCTATAGATTTTCAAGGTTTGAAAATATGACTTATCTGGCTTGGCAATGCATTAAGAATGCTCCATGGTTTAAAAAAATGAGCTATTGATCTTAGAAGATTTTAATTTAGATTAGTTCACTTAAAAGTGTAATAAATGGCAGAGCTCACATGTTGAATCACTAAGGCAGCAATTATTTTAAGAGTATCAGTCATCTGTGCTTCCAATTTAATCGAATCTCTTTACAGAGTTTTTAGACAGTATTTGAAATAGCCATATAACCTGTCTGTGAAAAGGTGTTTTGAGTTGGATGTCAAAAGTTGAAGTGAAATTAGAAAGACAACTTGCGGTTTTAAAAGACCATTGATGACAGATGGGCAGTTGCCTTTATTTTATCTGTGAGCAACTGTTACTTTGCAAGGCATTTTTGTTTGTTTGTTTTTGAGACAGAGAGAAGGTATATCATCTGAACTGGAAAAGTAACCCAAAATGTTTCTGAGTTAAATTTGCAATAGCTAAGTCTTTAAGAAGTTACAACAAGAGTAATCACACAATTTTGGTGACCTCTAACAAATTCTTGCTCATGTTCATAAGGAAAAGACAAACATAATAAAAAAGAAAAAGAAGAGACAGACTTTGTTGTTAGTGTTAACTTACAGTTTTACCTTAGATGTCAAATATTTAATCTGAATAGACTTTTTACCTTTGACCTTTTTAGGTTTTGAAGAAGATTTCATCATATTGGTTCGTGAGATGCTCGTAGCTCCCTGCTGAGATGAAGCCAGGCCCTTCATCCCTAGAGCCAGAACTGCAAGCTCTCTCAAGTCCTATAAAATTCATTTAGAACCATCTTTCCTGACATCTGTACATAAAGCAGTGTAAAACATTACAATATAAATTACATCTGGGGGATTCATCTGAAATTCTATTTCACTATTCAATAATTAAAAGTTGAAAACCTCTCCATAGCTTTACTGCACTCTCTAACAAGACTAAAATTTTTTGATAAAGCATCTTCCTTCCCAACAGTGGAAGCCTTTGCTGCATTCTGCAGAAATGAGTGTAGTAATTAATAAATCGCATCCTCTGGGATCTGACTCTGTGTGAAGCTCTTACTGAGGAGATGTCACATATTCAGAACTCCCAAATTATCCACATATTTAGAGTATATGAATTTACCATAACTGTCTTTTTTTGTTGTTCATAAAATGGGGATGACAATAATACCTGTTACACAGAGTTGTTGCAGGATTAAATAAGTTATTATAAATAAGTGCTTAGAAAAGAGTCTGGCACATAGAAAATACCATAGTATCAGCTATTGTTACAACTGTTAGTGGTTTTGTATTATTCAGTAGAGCCCTTTGCTTCATATAAAGAGAAATTATTCTAAAGATGGCCCTTTCCTAGGAAAGACAAAATGCTGAGAGCTACAAATTATTTTTCATTATCTTTTGAGTCTCAGGCATTTCTGGAGGGCTACGGCATTCATTTTCAAGAGTGTAGAAGCCACAAGGTGGTAGGAAGAAATAGTGTTCTAAAACATCAGTATTGTATAGGTGGGGTAGTTTCAGCCCTAAGAAGGGCTCTTGCCCAAATACTGGCCTACTATAACCCTGACTCATGCCTGCACTCACTCACATGAAACCATTGCTCCTATTCAAATGCACATTCTTAGAAAATAAACATATTAAGTCACTGTCTCCTATGGACACTTGACTGTAAACTAAACCATTAGAACTTTTCTGAGTTCACTATGATGGGTATCTGAGAACAGACTTTGATGGTGGCAAGAAGAAAGGAGTAACTTCAAGGACAGACAGGTTACCTACCAGTCTGGAGGGCATACTGGGAGCAATGTGTAATGAATAGTTCTAATTCTAATTCTTTATATAAAATCCAGGCACACCTAACAGTAGTACCCCTAATTATGCTACTCATGCATTCTGATATGTTTTTTTTGGAGCAGAACAGAAAGAGTACATTACAGCTAAGATACTTAGAATTGCCTTTACTCTATCTTGCATTTCCTCTGAGCCACTGCCTTATGAACAGGAGTCACACAATATGCCATTCCTAGCTTCCATAATCATAAATGATAATTATACAGAATTTCAATTGTCCGTGAAATCAGGATTGCTTTAGTATTTCAGTTCAGTTTAATCATATTCTGGACCAGCCTGTGAATTGGGTATTTTTTAGACCAAAACATGAAAATCACCATTCTGTCACTTCTAATCAAAGCCCTCCAGTGCCATCCCATCACACTCAGAACAAAATTCAAACGTCTTGTCATCACTGCCTACCTATAAGGCCTTGTAGACTTCTCAGGCCTTAGGTCATGGCACCTTGCCCAAACACAGCAAACCCCAACCACACTGGTCCTACGATCATTTCTTGTTTTTATCTCAGTCTTTGCCGAAGTCTTCAAGAAAAGGCATACAAAAGTTTGGAAGGGGAGCTCTTCTCCCCTCCATAAGTCTCTACAAACCCTCCTTAAGCCACTCATAATGTAAGTACACAACCAACACATAATATAAGCAAAAACAATGTGCTTGCTCTGCAAATGCAACTTCCAGACAAGTCCCAGAATTCCCCTTCTTGTCAGCCCACCCTCAAGCACTTCCAATGGCTTTGCATCCGCATTTCCTCTCTATGGAATGAGCCTCCCCAGATCTCAGAACAGCTGGCCCCTCCTCATTGATTAGGTCTCAGTTCATATGCCACGGCCTCAATGAGCTCTTCCCTACCCACTCTCTAAGTGGCTCCTAATCCTTCACCCTCACCTTCAGGCCTCCAACTGTTGAACTATTTTGCATTTATTGGTAATTGAAATTAACCTATTTCACTAATTTGCTTGATTGGCACATGACTTTCTCACCCAAAAGGAATTTCACTAAGGAAAAAACATGTGTTTGTCTTCCGACGGTGCTCAATGCTTATTTGTGGAGAGAAATAAAATTATAATAATGAAAGAATGATTGTAGGCCGGGCGCGGTGGCTCAAGTCTGTAATCCCAGCACTTTGGGAGGCCGAGGCGGGCGGATCACGAGGTCAGGAGATCGAGACCATCCTGGCTAACACGGTGAAACCCCGTCTCTACTAAAAAATACAAAAAATTAGCCGGGTGAGGTGGCGGGCACCTGTAGTCCCACCTGCTCGGGAGGCTGAGGCAGGAGAATGGCGTGAACCCGTGAGGCGGAGCTTGCAGTGAGCTGAGATCCGGCCACTGCACTCCAGCCTGGGCGGCAGAGCGAGACTCCGTCTCAAAAAAAAAAAAAACCAAACCAAACCAAAACAAACAAACAAAAAATAATGATTGTAAAGAGAATACTTACTGCTGCTAATAAAATGCAAAATTGGTGAAGAGCTTGGCAGTGTGACCAAGGGAGTTCAAAATGGCAGTAGGACAAGAGAAGAAGTACCCCAAAAAGGAACAAAGAAAATTAGAGCAGAAGATTGATGGGGAAAAAAGAGGATCAAAATGGCAGACAAGGATGATGCTTGGCAAAGACAACCTTTCACAATTTTCACTTTACATCACATATCAACTAGAGCAGTTCCTCCTGCTGGTTTTCTATTTAAGAAGACAAAGGTTAGATGAGAACTGTGAATCACACCTGTAATCCCAACAGTTTGGAAGGCCAAGGCAGGAGGATAGCTTGAGACCAGGAGTTCAAGACCAGCCTGGTCAACAGAATGAGACCCCACATCTACAAAAAATAAAAATTAAAATTATAAACAAAAAATAAAATTTAAAAATTAGCCGGGCATGGTGGCACAAGCCTGTAGTCCCAGCTATTCAGGAGGCTGAGACAGCAGGATCACCTGAGCCCAGAAGTTTGAGCCTACAGTGATCTATCATCACTGCAGCCACTACACTACAGCTTGGGTGACAGAGCAAGACCCTGTCTCTAAAAGAGAGAGAAAGAGAAAGAAGACAGGAGAGAGAAAGACAAAGAAGGCAATTAACTTACAGAGCCTAAAGTATAATTCAGATCTCTACATTCCCATTTGAAACTGCTCCCAGCCTCTGTGATTCTGGAGGCTGAAACTGGTCATTTTCACACTGCTATGGAATATTTTATGGCTGGGGAAGCATAACCAACAAAATAGTGGGCTTTCTGAACGCCCCCACTTTTTCTCTCAGTAGACTCCAGCCTCTTAAATCTTACTTAGATGAGAATCTGCTGAATCAGCAGAGGTAGGAAATCGAGAGCCTTTGGCTTACTAAACAGCCAACTGATTCACTTTACCATATTAAACAGTTTTAATAGGAGGGCTAAGGGATTTAAAGCTGACGGGGGTCAGCTTAGCCTTTGAGGGGGGGCTTCACTCTGGTGATTACCCCAGGGCTTAAGTGTTCAGTAAGAAAACTTAATTTCTCCAGATTGATTTTCTGCTATTATCACCAAATTGTTGCTGCTTCACCAGGTATACTCCCTTGGTGTTCAAATTCTGTGTTGTGGAATACGAATAGCAGTTCAGAGGGGCAAGGTGGAAGGGGATATATAGACAGGAAGGTACCGGTTCAGTGATAGTCCTTGTCAATTGAACATGGTCATTTTTTTCATTCAAATTCTAATCTCATTTCATCTAATAATTACTCCTAAGTGTAGACACACAGTAAGAAAGCCATTTCCTGGAGAAACAATATAAATGTTTGGAAAGAAAAAGAGCTTCTATTTTAAGTGCTGTGTGTCTGAATTTTCCAACTTGATGGCTAAGACAAGGCATTTGTACCTGGAGCCAGGTCATCATTTTCCACTAAACTAGTGATACTGTTCTCCAGCACCTGGGAGGTCTCATGACCCTGTGAGTTTGCTAAAGAAGCAGATGAGAAAAACATAATCTTTCAGTAATCTGTTGTCCTCTTGTTTCACAAATCTTCTGTGTTTTATAAATCTACCCATGTCTTCACCTATTGTCTGAACCACACTCAGTGCATCTACGTTATTGTATCATGAATTACAATTATTTTGTATATTACTTCACCATCTTAAACACCACTTGAGGGCGGGAACCAAGCATGCCATACCCCAAAGTTTTTCGAAGTAGACAAGCCCTCATTAAGTTTTATGGAAATGAGTTGAATACATAAAATGTCTAGCACAACAACTTCTGTATAATTAGAGCTAACAAGCACTAGAACCTCTCTGCCTGCTGGCGCCTTCGCAAGCCTGTTACTCACATCTCTGAATGGTAGAGATAAGAATGCCTTAACAGAATCACAATGCAGGCAATTGTTAAATCAGAATAAAATTCCAATTCCTGGGCAATGCAGCCAGGCTTAGTATACAGAAGCTTCTCCAAACTTTAAATGTTATAATAGCAATACCTTGGTTTTGGATAACACTTACACTTTCGCAACTATTTTCTTATCTCATCTTCATAATAATACACGAGGGAGGAAGGGCAGATAATATTATTTCTATTTGGAAGATAATACATTGAGTTATAACATAGAAAAATGACTTGCTTCCATTCTGTTACAAGTATCAGAGCAGAAAGCTGGCAACCAGTATCGGTTAGTCTTCTAAACCACTAGTTCGTTACTTTCCCACTAAACTCACCTTAGAGTTTTGCTTCTCAAACTTTCATGTGCATACAAATTGCCTAGGGATCTTGTTAGTATCCTGGTTAAAAGCTGATTCCGTTTGTCTGTATTTCTCTAACAAACTCCTAGGAGATACTGATGCTCCTGGTCCCCTGACCACAATTTGAGTAGCAAGATTATAGAAGGCAGTGACTACGGCTACCATCTTTATATCCGCACTGCTTGGCACATAGTAGGTGCTCAATAAATAGATGCTGACTGAATAAAAGAACAGTCATGCTTGACCCATTTTTTCTATCTGTAGTGCTGAGCAAATAGTAAAATACTCAGGAGATAAGTAGTGAGTTAATGAAGTAATCAATGGTCAATGAAACAAAGAAAGTGCTGACTCTGTGAAACTGCATGTAATCCCACTGGAAGGAAAAACAAATAATTTGCAGAGCAGGAGAGTCCTTGGGATACACCCCGGCATTTCCCCTGGGCTAGCTATTGAGTCCGTAATAACACACTTTTCTTTTTTTTTTTTTTTTTTTTGAGACGGAGTCTCGCGCTGTCACCCAGGCTGGAGTGCTATGGCCGGATCTCAGCTCACTGCAAGCTCCGCCTCCCGGGTTCACGCCATTCTCCTGCCTCAGCCTCCCGAGTAGCTGGGACTACAGGCGCCGCCACCTCGCCCGGCTAGTTTTTTGTAGTTTTTAGTAGAGACGGGGTTTCACCGTGTTAG
Source organism: Trachypithecus francoisi (assembly GCF_009764315.1). Classification (NCBI taxonomy): domain Eukaryota; kingdom Metazoa; phylum Chordata; class Mammalia; order Primates; family Cercopithecidae; genus Trachypithecus; species Trachypithecus francoisi. The sequence continues at coordinate 71,801,572 of NW_022681472.1, read as the reverse complement.
TCAGGATGGTCTCGATCTCCTGACCTCGTGATCCGCCCGTCTCGGCCTCCCAAAGTGCTAGGATTACAGGCTTGAGCCACCGCGCCCGGCCAATAACACACTTTTCTTATGCAATTGCATCCATCAGAGAATCTTCATGACCCTACACGTAATATGACGACTTTTTTCCAAGTATTTTTTATGCTTTGAAGACGTTGTCTTCCTCATACTTCCTGCCAGTGCTCAATGAAGTAAACCAATTTCAGCATCCTCATTTTTCCTCTGGGAAAAGAAGGCTGAGTTGTCCCAGTCTCTCTCTGGCAGAGGTGAAATTAGAGCTGGGGCTTTCTGCCTCCCAGCTCAGACCTTGACACTCAACTGAGTCTCAAGGGGTTTTTCATTTACACCAATGAAACTGAACTGAGTTATGAAATAAAGGGCTTTATTAAGAGTAAGGGATGAATACAACAGAGCTTAATCCCCCTAAAAGGAGAAGCTTCGTCATGTGCCCCTGCATGCCCTGGCATCCAGCCAGCTCCTACAGATCCTTTGCTCTCAGCATTTCACAGTCCTGCTCTACAAGTTTGACAGCTGCCCCTGGGAGGACATCTGGCCCTTCCACTTCTCTGGGCCCCCACTCCCTACTGAGGACATCATGACACATGGTAACCTTATGTCATTTCCTTGGCTCTTTTTATCTTCTTGGGACTTACACCCACAGGGCTGGAAAGAAGTCCTCAGCTCTGTCAATCAGAATGACAAAGTCACAGAAAGCACAATGTAAGACTACCATTTAAACTATTTGATGGTTTTTTTGTTTGTTTGTTTTTGTTTTTTTTTTTAAGTAATGTTGCTGAGTCTATAAAATTCAGAGGAGTGGAAAGAATTTGAAGAAGTCTCAATACCTCTCTCTGTGGCCCACGCCAAACAACAATAGCAGCCACAGCTTCTGTCATCTTATGGAGGATTTTTTTGAATCAACATGTTTTTATTCTAATACTCTTTCCAGGTGTATCTATCTTACAAGGTGTAATGAAGATATAAACAAGTCAGAAATCCTTCATTAAGTTAACAAAATGCTTTGCACTTCAGTTTAGTTTTTCAAAACAGAGAGGGCTTGGAAAAGTCAATAAAGAAAGCGTAATTCTAAGCACCTTAATCATTATAAATGCTGAGCCAGCTCTTGTGTGAAGCCAGCCATTTCCGACTGGTATCCAGGATGGTAATTCCTCTCAGATCATCCCCTCAAAAGAATGTCTTCTTTGAATTCTCAGCATTTGTCCTTAACAGCACTAAGGCTCTTTGTTAGAGAGTTTTAACCTTAGGAGACAAAGTTGAAAAGCCTATGAGTCTGTTGAGATAGCTATTTTTCAACTTAATAACAACATGTCTTCAACAGACGTAAATACAGATGTTGCAGTTTAAATGGGTGTTTCAGCATTGTCAGATAAGGGGCCATTCATTAAATACGAGTGAACAAACAACTTTCCAGCCAAAATATACACGGGGCTCTTAGGAATTTATAAAATCTGATTCGTTCCTTCTCTTATTTTTTTCCTATTGGCAGTGGATGGATTTAAAAGGTGACTGGAACACTTCTTCCTGACCTCAGAGATGTGATGGATGTCTGGGAAGATTTTCTCAAGGGCTAGAAGTTAAGAACTTTGTTCCTACTGTTCATCTTTTTCCCTTTCGTATTCAAGCCACTTAACCATACTGAGCCTCAACGTTTTCATTTATAAAATGGAAATCAGTCTAACTTTTCTCTGGAGGACAGCTGTTGCCTGCCCATCACTATTTCCTCCTTTTCTGGTGACAACATCCTCCTTTTCTTTGAAGAATAATGCCTACCCCATTATAATGACTTTTACATGGGGCTGTCCCAACACATGTTGCCTTCAAGGCTAGGTGCATGACACAGGCTTGGCCAATCCATGTGTCCAATCCCTCCAGCCACTGTGATTGGTCCAGTTATGGGTATTTGATGCTGATCAATCCAGTAAAACTCAGCCTCGTGTCTTTTACTGGAACCATCAGTCAAGACACCTTCTTTTTCTGTGGGGTTTCCAGGTTAGCAGAAGGAAGGTTAGAGCCCTGGGACGCCACCTCATGTGAAAAGCCTGCCAGAGAGCAACACTAGCACAAAGGAAAGAAAGTATTCCAATAAAAAGGTGACACTGAAAGCTGAAATGTGAATTTGTTAAATCCTCAAATAGCCAACAACTTCTAGGACAAGATCATACAGTTAGGACCTCGATAACAATTCGACTGTGGAATAGATAAGAACATTTTAGATCCTGTGTTGCTCAACTCTGAAATGCTGCTCTGTGTTGTGAATATTGGTTTATTTTCTTTGTAGAGTTGAGTCATTAAGACTAGAGCTCCAGGCTTCTTCATTCAACTCCAAGGGTTCCCAGCAACATGTGAAGTCTTCTATCTGTCACTAAGAAGCTATGTGAGTGAAGCAGGCTATATACCTTGGTTTCAACATCTGTGAACAAGGTGTAATGATGGTTTTCTCATCTTTTCTTAGGATGGTTGTAAGAATCTGAGACAGTGAGAGGGAAAAGATTGTTTTCCATTCATTAGTTTGGGTTGAGCATTGGAGGCATCTCTTCACCTGCTAAACCAGCACTGGTAAGTCACTCCTTGAAGCCATTTCTGGAAAGAAGTTTTGTACAAATAAAATTAGAAAAGTCTGAATTTAGCATATGAGAAATATTATGGCCACTGGTACATATCACTCTAAACACCATTCTGCTTATTCTTGTCATGTAGGGGTATTTGATTTTTAATCTATCCACTTAAATATTGGCTGCTTCTATAGACTTCCCAACCAGCAGTCCTTGTGCAGGCAAAACTCCCATTTAACTGAATACAACTATTGAACATAAAATATTGTTAGGAAGAATTTGATATTGTATTTATCCTGCTGATAATTATCTTACATGTTTTAACTACCCTGAGTAGTGCCCCCAGGTTAAAGGAAAAATGTAATTTACTAATCGAAATAAAATATTGTACAAGTATCAAATGATACTGATAAATATTAAACAATAAACTTTCCTAGAATGCTTTCCCTAAAAAATTGGGGACCTTATACTTCACTAATTATATACTGCAGAGCAAGCTGGTTTATAATAGAATGATAAAGGTGATTAGAATGAAAGAGAGGCCATTTGGATTGATTCAGTTTTGCTATATTTATTATAATTTACAATACTTTGCCATAAAAATAAAATAATTACCCAAATTATTTTATTGTCTTTATATTATGGTTATACAAATAATGACAATTATTTGTGGTTATTGTCTTTATATTGTGGTTGATTTTATAAAGGCTGACCTTTATCCCATATTTTTCAGTGTTAGTTATTACTGTTTTTTACCTGAGAGATCTGGGGGAGTTGTGTTTTTGGCTCAAACATCCAATCTAAATTTGGTTCTCTTATAGCAATGGATAGATGCATAGGAATGATAGAACTTGGATCATCTTGTCAATCACAGGTAGTAGATTGGATGTCTGGCCCCAAATAATAAGCTCTTCACCAAGAGATAGTATCGTCTCCTTCCCTTAAATAACAATCCTCATTTCTAGCTGGTATAAGAATTTCATCTTCAATAATTGATCAGTGTGACAGAAAATCTGTTGTTGGCAAAGCATGTTTAAAATTTTATTACTTAATCATTCTCATCTCAGAGACACTTTCCATCTGCTCCTCAAATCCAATGCCCATTGCAAGGCACAGGTCCATTTCATGCAGCAACTGATTGCCATTATTTTTAAATTTTCCTTTATCTAAAAAAAGCAGAAGCAAACTTTGAGTGCTTCATGGGCTATATTTAATACTTTGATATTATATTAAATGCAGAGTCAACATGACATCCTGTTATTGGTATAGTGCAAAATATTTTCAAGCTTATTTCAGTAAGAACAGTATCCTGACAAAGGCACGCTGTCAATATAAATGTGTCTATTTTACACACTGGAAATGAACAAAGGAAGTTCACTAGTATAAGAAAATAGATCAACGGTCCTGTGAGAAACTCTTACGATGCTCTTCTCACTCTGTTTTTGTCAGTTAGAGATTTACCGAGTAAGGTGCTATGGCAAAAATTGCATCATGTGGGCCAAGTGACATTTTTCTCCAAAGAAAATACTGATGACTCAGTTCTATGCAGACAGAATGGTTTTCCTTCCCCAATAAAGCATATGGGTGTCAGTCAGAGATAATATCCCTTTGGCATCACTGCAGAGGTGATAGGTGTGTCATAAGCCAACCAGCTACTGAAAGAAAATGCCAGATCATTCTGCCATGGTGCAGGCAAGATGCAATCATTCTGAAACCATGTGCAAAGTTGAGTTCTATTTTTAGAAGCATTTGTTAATTAGAGTCAAAGTGGGCTGGGGATTCCAGGTGGAAAATCAAATGGTCTAATTAGATGGGACGTAGAACAGGGTAGGGAAATAAACATTGAATTGACAGGCAGCCAATCCAAGTTCTGGGTCCTGCACCACTGCCAGCAAGCTCTAATCCTCAGCAGTTCATGTGACCTCTGAGTCCTCATCCACAAAAGAAAAACATCTCTAAAATCCTCTCTTGCTCAAAGTTCCTTCTTACTCTAACAATCTCTGAAACAATAATCAAAATCTAATTTATCTCAGTGTCTTAGTAAAAGAAACTCAGTAATTTATTAGGTTGGTGCAAACATAATTGTGGTTTCTGCCATCACTTTTAATGATAAAAACCACAATGAATTTTGCACCACAATTGCATACAGGAAATTATATTTCCCAGTAGTGTCATTTAGACATTTAAATGTAAATCTAAATTAATTATAATTAAATGAAAATAAAAATCTACTTCCGCAGTCATACTAAGTATACTCCTAGTGTTTGATAACCACATGTGGCTAGTGGCTATTAAGTAGTGCAGATTATAAACTTTCTTTATCCCAGAAAGCACTTACTTTATCCCAGAAAATGGTTTTATAAAACCATTTTCCTCTCCCTAGAGCGTGGTGGCCTTCTGCAAATGTTTGTGGAATGAATAAGTGAGAGAATGAGAGATTAATACAGCCAATACTAATAAAATGAAAATAAACTCTATTCTATTCTTCATGAAGTCAGACCTGGATAGCTATGTGTAGCTCTGCTCTCTGCAATTTAAGAGAAATAATCTGGAAATGGAGAAGAAATAGGGACAAGCACCTGTAACGTGCAGTTTTATGTGTCAGCTTGGGTAGGCCATAATACCCAGTTATTTAGTCAAACACTAATCTAGGTGCCGCTGTGAAGGCATTCTGTAGACGTGTTTAACATCTAAAATAAGCTCACATTAAGTAAGAGATTATCCTCAATAATGTGGGTAGGCCTCACTGAATCAAATGGAAGTCCTGAGAGCAAAAACAGGTTTGCCAGGGAAGAAGAAATTTGACCTCAAAACTGCAACATAAAAATCCTGACTAAGCTTCCAGCCTGCTGACTTGCCCTACAAATTTCAGATGTATCAGGCCCCAATCATACGAACCAATTTCTTAAAATAAATCATATATGCATATTCATTAATATATACACTCATATAAAGAACACATATGTGTACATATATGTATGTGTATGTGTGTGTAAGTTCTATTGGTTTTGTTTCTTTTGAGAGCCCTCGCTGATAGAGATTTTAGTACAAAGAAGTAGGGTGCTATTGTGTAAAAAAATAAATAAATAAAAGTACGGAAGTGGCTTTGGAACTGAATAATGGATAGAGGCTGGAAGAGTTTTTAGGTGCATGATAGAAAAATCTTAGATTGCTTTGAAGAGATTCTAACAGAAATGTCAGAAGCGTTTGAACCAGAGCAATTCCATCTTTAATAGGGGCTGGGTAAAATAAGGCTGAGACCTACTGGGCTGCATTCCCAGGAGGTTAGATATTCTAAGTCACAGAATGAGATAGGAGGTTGGAACAAGATACAGGTGACAAAGGCCTTGCTGATGAAACAGCTTCCAGTAAAGCAGCTGACCAAAACCCACCAAAACCAAGATGGTGACAAAACTGACCTCTGGTTGTCCTCACTGCTCATTATATGCTAATTGTACTATATTAGCATGCTAAAAGACACCCTCACCAGTGCCATGACAATTAACAGATGCCATGACAACATCAGGAAGTTACCCTATATGGCCTAAAAGGGGAAGGAACTCCCAGTTCCAGGAATTGCCCACCCCTTTCCCAGAAAACTCATGAGGAATCCACACCTTGTTTAGCATATAATCAAGATATAACCATAAAAATAGCCAACCAACAGTTCTCTGGGCTGCTCTGCCAATGGAGTAGCCACTCTTTATTCCTTTACTTTCTTAATAAACTTGCTTTCACTTTATCCTATGGATTTGCCTCAAATTCTTTCTTGCATGAGATCCAAGAACCCTCTCTTGGGGTCTGGATCAGGACCCCTTTTCAGTAACAGAGATATGGATATTGAAGGCAATTCTGATGGGATCTCAGAAACAAGTAAAGAGGGAGGATTATAAGAAAATTTCTGTTGTTTTAGAGAATACCTATTGTCATGAACAGAATGTTGCTAGAAGTATGAACATTAAAGATGCTTTGATGAGGTCTCAGATGGAAATGAGGGACATGCTACTGAAAACTGGAGGAAAGGCAATCCTTGATAGAAGGTAGAATAAACTTGGCTGAATTGTAGTCTATTGTTGGGTGGAGAGCAGAACCTGTGAGCAATAAACTTGGATATTTAACTGAGGTCCCTAAGCAGAGTGTGGCCTGGGTTTCTCCTAGAAGCCTATAATAAAATGTGAAAGGAAAGAAATAGAGAAAGAAACTGTTGAGCAAAAAACAAACCAGAACCAGATGATTTAGAAAATTCTCAGCCTAGTCACATTGCAATAATATGAGAAAGCAAGTTCTAGAAGAGAAACTCAAGTTGGGGTCTAGTTGGACATTCTTTTGCTGAAGAGATTAGGCATATGACTTACGCATTCAATCACCCATGTCAGCAAAGGCCAGGAATAGAGATAGGTTATCCAGGAGAAATGTGTGGAGAAACTTTTTGTCTAATGGCGTGATCCCCATGATGTCCACAGAAGACTGTTAAGGGTTTTGAGAATGTTATACATGATGTCCACAGAAGACTATTAAGGGTTTTGAGAATGTTATATGACTAAAAGCTGTAGCTTGGACTAAACAGGACAGAGATGGGATGAAGTGAAAGAAAGCTGTTGGACTTATGGGATTCTACAGGCAGGAAACAGGCTGATAGAGCAACACAGTTGAAAAAGTATGTTACCCTTGGCTGGGCACAGTGGCTCACACCTGCAATTCTTGCACTTTGGGAGGCCGAGGCTGATGGATTGCTTGAAGCCAGGAGTTCGAGACCAGTCTGGCCAACGTGGCAAAACCTGTCTCTAGGAAAAATGCAAAAAATTAGCCTGGCATGGTGGTTCACACCTGTAGTAACAGCTACTCAGGAAGGTGAGGCAAGAGGATTATTTGAACCTGGGAGGTGAAGGTTGCAGTGAGCCAAGATCACATCACTGCATTCCAGTCTGGGCAACAGAGTGAGACCCTTTCTCAAACAAACAAACAAACAAACAAAAGTATGTTATCCTTAAAGCAAAAAGAAAGATGACCCGGAGGGCAGTGAGGGTAGAGTGACAGGCTGAAAGGACAGCACTACCACTCATGTGGGCCAAGAAGAAGAGGGCAGATACCTCAGGGTCTCTGAGCATCAAGCCACAGAGAATTATTCTCAGTCCTTGAAATTCTGCTTGTCTTGCTGGGTTGCAAACTTGCTTGGGACTCATCACCCCTTTCTTTCCTCCCAATTTCTCACTTTTAGAATGAAAATTTTCTACCCGGTGGCTGTCCCATCATTGTATTCTAGACATAGATAATGTGTTGTCTAATTTGGCAGGTTCTAATAGAGAGGAATTTTACTTCAGGATGGACCCTACCCAGAGTCTCACCCATACCTGATTTAAATGATTTAGAAGAGGAGATTTTGGACTTTTCAAGTTAATTACATACAATAAGATTTTGGACTTTGAGTTGACGCTGGAATTACTCAAGACTTTTGGGGATATTAGGATGGAGGGAATGTATTTTGCATGTAGGAAAGACATGAACTTTTGGGGCCTAGAGAGTAGACTACACTGAGTTGAGTGGTGTCTCCCCCAAAATTCTTGTCCACTTGGAATCTGGAACTGTTTCCTATTTGAAAACAAGGTCTTTGAATCTGTAATCAAGTTGAGATGCACCATGTACTGTATTGGGATGAGCTCTAAGTCTAATGATTGGTGTGCTTATGAGAAAAGAGAAATTTGGATACAGAAACACGCAGGTACCCATGGAAGAAGGCCATGCAAAGATGAAGAATAAATTGGGATTATGCTGCCAAAGCCAAAGGAATGCCAAGGATTGCCAGAAACTAGAAGCAGCAAAGAAAAGGTCTTCCCTAGAGCCTTTGGAGTGAGCATGTCTCTGTTGATGGCTTGACTTCAGACTTCTAGAGTCCAGAACTGGGATAGACTAGATTTCTGTTTATTTGGACTGCCCAGTTTATAGTGATTTGTTATGGCAACCCTGTAAACTAATACAGCACTCAAGGTAACCAGGTCAATGAGAGATAAAATGCTAAATAAAACCTGACTAGCAACATTTGATCTTTTTAAAGTCAGAAAGATGAATGGTAACTAATAAAAGAATTATGTAATATAAATTTATGGAATAATAAATTATTTAGGCAACTCATTCATTGAGTTTAAAAGACATCTCTTAGATCATGAAATAGGTATATTTAAGACAAATGAATTGAAGCAGAGAACCACTTCATATCACTAATACTAAACTTATGGAAAACTTTGTATCAAAAGGAAGCACAAGCTAAAATTCAAGTACATTGAAGGGGTTTACATGAATTTATTGGAGACAGATTTTCTATAAAGATTAGAAGAGTATTTTTAAAAACATCAATGTGATTTTTTAAAAAATCGACAAGTTGGAATCCAGCCTGAAATCCCACAGCTCAACAGTGACATACCACCTGGCTAGAACTTCATATAGGAAGTCTGCGTTCTCAGATACCGCATGTATTAGTCAGGGTTCTCTACAGGGACAGAACTAATAGGATAGATGGATATATAAAGGGGAGTTTAGTAAGGCATACTGACTCACATGATCAAAAGGTGCGGTCCCACAATAGGCCACCTGCAAGCTGAAAAGCAAGAAAGTCAGTCCGAATCCCAAAGCTGAAGAACTTGGAGTCCGATGTTCAAGGGTACGAAGCATCTAGCAGGGGAGAAAGATGTAGGCCAGAAGACTAAACCAGTCTAGTCTTTCCATGTTCTTCTGCTTGCTTTTATTCTGGTCACACTGGCAGCTGATCAGATGGTGCCCACCCAGATTGAGTGTGGGTCTGCCTTTCCCAGTCCACTGACTCAAATGTTAATCTCCTTTGGCAACATACTCACACATACACCCAGCTACAATACTTGGCTCCCTTCAATCTAATCAAGTTGACAAGCACTATTAACCATCACACCACATATCCAAATAAAGGGAAATGTTCTTTTCAAACTCTATTACTCTAAAATTGAATTTTTCCAGTGTCTTCAGTGGCTGATCATAGGCAGTATGTAAATACATCTGAGCCAATCTGAGTTAAATAGGTCTCCTGACTACGGGGCTTTACTATTGGACTTAAATATGCTTATGTACACTGAGACACTCTAAGAGGGAGATGGTGTGTCCAACAACTCCAAAATTATTTATCCAATGAATCCCTTTTAATTGAGCATATTTTTGGTGTGCAAGATAAAAATTTAGATATGAGGCCCTGGAAAGATGCACTTCCCTTTACTGGGAGGTCTCCACCAAAGTCAGTAAACACTTTATCTTATCCTTCTGTCCTAGGGGCCATATGGGTTCATAGGTAGAGGAAGGAATAGAATAATATTTTTAATTGAAAAGAGAGCATAATACAGATTCTAAGATTAAGACTTTTCTGGTCGTTTCTATTATTCATTCATCATCCATCGATTTACTCTTTGACTTGCCATTCTCCTAAATCCTGCTATACATAGAGAATTACATTTGAACTTGTTTATACTCCAAACTAGTGGCATGTTTAGTTCTAGTAAAGGACACTACAGAGCATAATAGTGACATTAAGAAGGGTTCAGAGAAGAGTTACATTCATGAATCAGGAGACTGGAAAATGGCAGCTCTAGGTAACAATTTTATGAAATTAAAATAATTATTCCAGTTGGAGAAACAAGGAAAAAAAGCCTAAATGAGTATAGGTTTCTTCAACCATTCTCTGAACAAACATTGACAGTATCTACTCTAAACAGGCAGCGAGCTATTTTAGATCTTAGAGATTGAACTGAAGTCTGAAGCAGAAGAAATGAACTTAACAATTGTAAGAGCAGAAGAAACATTATTCCAGGAGACCCTGTTCTGCTCATTGTAGAAGGCCTGAAAGTGCCTCCAGTAGCCAAACTGGCTTCTTGTTTCCAGCACAAACCAGTATTCCATTGCCTGCTCTAAGAGCACCCATGCATGCCCCGTGGTACAGTGAGGGAAAGCATGGGACACAGAGTCAGAGAGCAGGCTTGTGCTGGGGGCTTAGAGCCTCAAAGAGGAGCTGTGGAAGACTGGTTATGTTCTCACAGATTAAGATTTGAATACCTCCCCCAAGGTGCTCAAAATATCTTATAGAGAAAGTATCAGACAATTAAAAGCGCATGGTTCAAATATATCTTCTCCACTGTGAGACTGCTCGAGCTACTCAACAACTTACATCCTTTATTCCTTATTAACTGGTGACCGTAATACCCATCCACTAAAATTTTTGTAAATATTAAATGATATACATGTAAAGAATTTAATGAAATATATAAAAATCTGTATAGCATCTGAGATAGAGTAGGCAAATAGTAGATAATTGTTATTATTTTGTATTTATACAAAATGGTTGTCAATATGGGGTTTGAGGGTAGAGGAAGGGATGGAGGGTACAGTGCATTTTTACAGATGTGGTACCTTTAGACTATCTGGCTCACTTCTTGTTCCCATTACTTTATAGTACTGTGACCTTCAGAAAGTCATTTAACCTCTAAACCTCACTTCCCTAATTTGTAAAATGGATATACAACAATAGTACCTAACTCACCGGGTTGTAGTCAAGATTAAATGAAACACAGTATGTAAAGCACTTAGTTCAATGTATGGCTCCAAAACAAATAATAAATGCCATCTCATTTAATGGCATAGTACTCAGAGTTTATTTTATCAATAAACCCTTCCATCGGTTAGTGTTTACTGTCCGAAAAGACACTGATGATGTTTAGTGAGCAGGAATCTTATTTATAATTATTTAGGTAAAAGCCCATCCATAGAATACTCTGTAAGCTGGTGGCTCTCCTAAAGGCTCCTGTCCATTTTTGCCCTACAGCTTTCTTTAAGATACCTTAAGTGATGGCTTGTGGTCACCAGGTATTTTCTTTCTTTTTGGTTGACCTTCGCTAGACTTCAGATGAGAAACTGCTACCTCTAGATCTCCCATCGTATAAGCTAAACTATATTTTCTCTAACTAAAATGTCTATTTCTTATTAAGTAAAGCAGCATTGAGACTGGAGGGCTTGGGTTCTGGAGTGAGACATGGTGTGATATTTGTCAAGTTGCTAACTACTCACAGCCTCAATTTAAAACAAGGGAAGGTGACATTGTAGCTGAGACATGAGACCTGAATAACAATGAGAAGTCAGTCATTCAGAGACCTTGAGTGGGATGGAGAAAAGGTGTGCAATGACAAATCTAGACATAAGAAACAGCAGGTGCAAATACCCTCAGGACAGAACAAAGATTGTTCCCTAAAAAGTGTATGTGAGAGAGAATGGTTTGGCTATAGGCATTCCACAGCTGAAAGTTTATGAGGAAAGATACATATCTTATACTTTATATTAAGCTGCTCCTACTTCTAGCATGCTGACTTAATTGACTGATAAATTGATTCCCTCTCTGCTAGAATTCATCCCTGAGTTTAACCTATTTTCTTATATTCTTAACCATATGCAATCATTTTCCACTAAACCTCTGTGTACCCAAGTAATTTCACTCCCCACTTGTTGTCTCTGGTTTCTAGCACTGTAACAGAAAACTATCATGACAGTCCCTCAAAAGCATTATATGTTATCACCTTTTCCCCCAGCAGCTAATTATCCACCCCATTCACTGCTCTGCTGAACTTCCTCCAATTCGTCTCTATCTTTTTGCTGCTGAGCTAACAAAATGGAATAGCCTTTTCTCTAAGAACAGTATTACCAAAGAACAGAGGGACAATCTCCCTTGCTTGCTTTACTTGGCATTCCTTTGTGCCCCATCCCAAACAGTCTGTTTATTTTCTGTTACCTGATCCCGTCGCAAAATCAGGTCTGCTCTTCTGCCCGCTACTCCTATGCCATTCTTGCAGCCAGCTTTCTAGGATTTGTCTTTGTCACTTAGTGTCTGTTTCTGATATTGTCTCCCCAGGTAATGGTGCACTTTTTTGAGTTGAATCTCAATTTCAACTCTACCTATACTTTCAGTAATTTTATGTCTGAAAGCGTTTCTCAATTATTTCTGTATTCAGCAGTGTTTTAGGGAAGCCAACCAACTATGTCCACCTAATCCTAAATGAATAGAATCAGAAATTCTTAGCTGTGATGTTCCTAGAGCAAAAATCCAGTAGAAAGGCAGCTTTTCCTGAGAAGGGGTGAAGGCCAGAGGCAGATCATATTAAGACAAACGAGACTCCAAATGTTTATGGGCCTGGAGGCCTGGATTTAGGTTGTGACTCTACATTTCATGTGTCCTTGAGCCAGCTATTTCTCCTCTCCGGTGCTCAGTTTTATCTTCTATAAAACAATGACTGAAACTATTCATGGTCTTCAAACATTTTTTTTTTTAGCACTGGAAGTTTTCTTAACACACATGTATATGTAGCTCCAGTTGAATTTATTGGGCAAAAATGACACTTTTGGAATTTGGAATTGAGGACTACTCAGTCCATCCATCTGCTGATCCCCTAGAGAGTCTTCCGTGGGTCCCTGGGAACCCTCAAAATACAATTTATAAACTCTTGGACTGCATGGCTCTGTAAGTTCCTTTCCACTCTCTGGATCTGTAAGTATTAGGTGGTAGCTAGGAAAAAGAATTGTGCATAAATGAATACAAGGGAGAAATTAAAAAAAGAGGAGAGAAGAGGCAAACTAGCATGAGTTGAGTGTCTGTTATGTCCAGGCATCGAGAGCAGGCCACAAGCCTTCACCAACAGCAGATTCATGTGTATTCCCAACAGAAGTGTTACTCATCAGCATGTATCTCTATGTACAGATAAATCAAACATTTCTGACATGAAACCAGAATTGTATCTTAAATATAATTAAGTATTCATATATTTTCTTCTTTTATTACAACAGGCCATCCATCCTTCCCCAGAGAGCATTACTGAGCATTCAGTGTCTACATAGCATATTCAGTAGCAGTTTATCCCAGACACACATCCGTGGAGAGGAGGGAACTACACACTTTCCTGATCATCTGGTTTCATATGAAGACAAAGGTTAAAGTAGGACAGACGAGTGATACTCTACCAAAGATTGTGAGTACAGCATTCTTAACATTCCCATTCTTCCACTAAGAGCAGGACAAAGGCAGGTGAGTTTGCTGATTTGTACTGATTGATCAGAATGCATGTTCTTGGCCGTATATGTATGATACACTATTGAAATAACCGGAGAAACTCTCATCCTACCAAGCATGTATTCACAGAAAAATGAGATGACCGGTAGCTTAAATTCTGCTTTCTCAGGGAGGTCTTGATTGACTAAATGCTCGAATTTTGAATTAGCTCTTCCTGGTTTTCCCTCTTTTTCTACCCGTTACTTAGCTTCACAGAATGTGTGTGTGTATATATACACACACACACACACACATAAACGTATATATACATATATGCATATATGTATGTGTATATACGTATATGTCCATATATGTGTATCTGTATATATATGTGTGTATACATATATACACACACACACACACACACACACACACATATATATATATTTTTTGAGATAAGAGTCTTGCTTTGTCACCCAGGCTGGAGTGCAGTGGTGCCATCTTGGCTCACTGCAAGCTCCGCCCCCGAGTTCATGCCATTCTCCTGCCTCAGCCTCCTGAGTAGCTGTGACTACAGATGCCTGCCACCATGCCTGGCTAATTTTTTGTATTTTTAGCAGAGACGGGATTTCACCGTGTTAGCCAGGATGGTCTCAATCTCCTGACCTCGTGATCCGCCCACTTCGGCTTTGCAAAGTGCTGGGATTACAGGTGTGAGCCACCGCACCTGGCCTGGAACTTATATAATTTTTAAATTATATGTTTATTGATTTAATATCTCTCTCCCTCTTCCAGCCTGCATGTTCCATGAAGGTAAAAATGGGATGACTCTATTCATTTATTTTCTGCCTCCCCACTAGAGTATAAGCTTCTTAAAGATAGGGGCTATGGTCATTATTCTTAGCATCTCCAGCTCCAGTGGCAGTAATAAGACAAAGAGTGCCAGATGGCCCAGTGCTCCATGATTTTTTGTGTGAGTGGGAGGTGGGGAGAGGTGAAGGCTTCAAGGACAAGTAGCACTTGGAGTTAAAATGTTGCTAAGAAAAATCTGACAGTGGTCACATGTCAATATGTCATTTCCTCACTCTGCTCCATCTTTGCAGGTAGTTCCCACTCTTCCTAAGATTGATGACTCTTCCCTTATAATAATATTATTAATAATGATAAGGGTTTAAATTGGTGTTTACTATCTATTTACGAAATATTAGGTGTCAATTATCCTAAGCATTTATACTATTAATTTAATAACTTCCGTGTGTGCTCCCAGGAGGCCAGAACAGTGTGAGTCTGATTTCCAAATGTAGAATAGAAGATTTCCTTGACCCAAATGTTAGATGAATCTTAAGTCAAAGGCAGACTCAAGTCATTACAGCATCTACTTTCTTCAAGCCCACGTAGAACCAATTGGGTTCCATTTACCAAGCAAGGCAGGCGTGTGAAATGTGGAACAGCAAGTCAACTTCATGCTTCACTGCAACTTCAATCATTTGAAAGCAAATATCTAGACATTTTGTAAGAACTGTTCATCTAAGCTCAGCAGGAACAAGTGCCTCTATTGATTAGCAATGTTTACCACATACATGGATGAGGAGTAGCAGGGGTCACTCAATGTACTCATCAAACCTAGCCCTTCTGCAGAGAAAATAAGTTCTCCTTCTTAATAATGCAGCTGGAAAGAGCAAAGTTCAAACCCCATCAGTGCATAAGACAGACTATAACGTCGAGACAGTCTTTCTCCTTTCCAGAATTCCTGGCCAGAAATACAGCCACGAGAGCTGGTGTGAGAGAAAGATGATGAAAAGGTGAGCCCAAGAATCAAGAATGTGCAAATGAAGAGTTGAGAGCTGTTGCTCTCTCAACAACAGCTCAGTGCTTCAGCCCATCATACTCTCAGGAAAAATTTCCCTGAACTCTTACCCAAACTGTGTCTGACTTCCTGTTCTGTGATATCACAGGTCTTTACACATTTACTCCATAATACTAAAAACAGTTTGTAATTATATAAGTTTATGACCAGTTGAAAAACTTATGTGCCTCCAACTAAACTCTAGGCTGAGCTCCACAAAGGTTGAAACTATCTGTTTTGCATCATTCACATCCAGTTCCCACCTCACTGCCTAGCAAGTAGAAGCCCTCAATAAATACTGCATAACTGACTAAAGGAATGAACAAGACAATGGATTTGGGGGAAGCTTTATCGGGAGGCTTTGACCATCTCCTATTCCAAAAGATATTATTTGAACAAGGTTGTTGCTGCTTTTTGTTTAATTCACTTTGTGATTAACTCAGTTTGGGAGATGAGCAAAGCAGAATGAATGACAATTTTATGTCAAGAAAGTCCCATTTTAAGAAAAAAAGATCATTTTGGCAATATAAAAGTATTTTTTTTCCGGGAAAAAAAAAAAAAAAAACCTGTCCTCAAGTTTAGCTCCTAGTGTTACTAAAAGTAACAGTAACTACTAACACTAGTTACTAACTAGTAATATGTTACTATTATGACTAACTAGTAATACTAGTAACACTAACTAGAATAAACAATTGAGTGAATAAAACCAACTGGTAATGATGACAGCAGTGGCCCATCTAGAGCAGTTGCTGCTATGACACCAGCTACAGTGGGGAAGGTGCAGCCAGAGCTGTGTGCTACACAGAGCTAACGGGGGCTGGGAGCAGGCAGGAGCCCCGCCCTTCCTGGCGCAGCTGCAGCCACCTACGCCACAGCTGCGAACCTGGGCATCTCTGCACTCTTAGGGGCCTGGGAAGGCCCCGCCTACCCTCAAGGCTCGGAGATACCTGCTCCCACTGCCTGGCCTGTTCCTGGCATCAGCTCCAATATCGGAGCAAGGTTGGGGCCACACCCAGGTGCTGTCACAGCCTGGCCAGGTGTGCACACATTCAGGGCAGCACTGCCATGCCAGCCCCCTGCCACCTAGGCTCCCTGTGAACTTTGGGTGCCAACAAGCATGGGAAGGAGGCTGAGGTGGGGCTGAGGGAAGTTCAGCTCTCGCCTGCAGGTGCCCCATGGCATGAACAACCTAGACACCATGAATGGCAACAGGAGGCAGACAGGCTTCTGGGTGGAAAGGACAGCTCCCAGGTGAAGTCCTATCTTCAAGCCAGGGAGGGCCTGAAGCCTGGGGACCAGGCTGCTGGTCCCACAAATGGGAGTGGGAACTTGTGGTGCTTTTTCCAGGCCCACCCATGGCCACTCATGGAACAACTGGCACACACTTCTTCCCCTCTGAGACCCATAAAAGCTCCAAACTCAGCAACACTCAAACAGAGGATGGGACAGCCAGCTGCAAAGAGGAGCTACCCACACCAGGGTCTCCTCTCTGCTGACAGCTGGACACTCATCAGGACACCCTGCCTGCAGAGAGGAGCTGCCCATTCCAGGGTCTCCCCTCTGCTGAGGGCTGGCCACTCACCAGGACACCCTGACTGCAGAAAGGAGCTACACACTGCGGGACTCCTCTGAGCTGCTGCTCAATAAAACCCCTCTTCACCTTGCTCACCCTCCACTTGTCTGCCTACTTCATTCTTCCTGGACACAGGACAAGAACTTGGAACCTGCCAAATGGCAGGGCTAAAAGAGCTGTAACACAAACAGGGCTGAAACATGCCCCCTGCTCACCATTTTGGCGATGCCAAGAAGGAGAGGAGAGAGAAGATGAGAAGAGCTGTGGCCCTTTGGGGAGCCCAAACCTAGGGGCTCCCTGAGCCACAGGTGTGACACCCTCTTTGGGGCTCTGCAGTTCTTGGCATATCCAACCTTCCAGGCATCACCACATTCCCCAGTGCCAGCTGTGGAAGCTGCTTGCAAGATGCCTGGTCCAGTCAAAGCCTCACAGGGAGCCAGCACCTATGCTGGTACCTAGAGCTGCCCAACCTGCCCCAGTTGGTGTGCCTGCCTGTGCACAGTGGCTGGACCATCCCGTGCTCACTCACATACTCCTTGCCACTCCACACCTGGTTTACCCTTGGCAGGCATGGGATTCAGGTCAGAGCATGAGCCAAGCACAGCCTGCCAGGCCAAGTTGGCAGAATGAGTCCAGAGGGCCCAGGCAAAACTCAGGCAAAGGCACCACTGGCCACAGAGGTTTCTGGCTGGTGAAGCAACACCCCAAGAATTCCATGACAGTAACTCAGGTTAGTAGTGTTACTAATGAGTTAGTGTTACTAAATAGCATTACTAGTTAGTTTTATTCACTTGTAACACTAACTAGTAGAAAAACAGTTGAATGAATAATAAAAATAGGCCCTCACTAGCAATGGCCAGGCCTCAGAAGAATATAAACCAATATAAGCTCCCGCATCTGATGAAGCAACTTTGGTGTGGAGAGGGGCAGGGGGCTAAGGACTACTGAGGAGAAATGGAAGAGAAATACTTAGAAGAACCAACCCATTAAGGTGAATGTGTACCCATTCTTATTAAGTCTTGTCTTGTCTTGGCTTAAGTAAGATAAGACTTAATAAGAATGGGTACACATTCACCTTATTTGGTTGAAGTTTCAAACCCCATCTCAACTCCTTGGACTTTCTTTTTTTAAAAGTTGCTGAAGTTGTGGGTCCAGAAGCTGTCAAGTCATGGTCTAAGAGGAGTCACAGACATGGTTATCAGCAGCTACTTTCATTCTAAGAGAAGGATACCTGGGCCATGAGAGTATCTTACCTCATGGCCAAGAGTGGAAGATTAGGGAGGAAAGGAGGTTGTCCACCAAACTCAAGAAAGCAAGATCCTGTTCTTTTTTAAGACCTTAATATTAAGGGCTAAATTCTATCAGCCCCTTGTAAGGATAGACTAGGAAGTAGTGAGACAGGCTAGTAGCCCACATCTTAGATCCTTTAGCTGACACAGGGGGTATCTGACATTCCTCCCAAAGGAATACAAGCTATACTATGAGCAGAGAAGAACCCAGAATAAGTCATGCAGCCTGTGAAAGACTCTGATTGCTCAGATAAGTTGACTCACTCCAGTCCCAAGCAAGGAGGCACAGCACAGCTTTCACCTGCACAAAATGGGGGTTTGCTCAGGCAGCATCCTTGGGAGCCTTATCTCAGTGTCTCCCTGGACCAAACAAGATGAGAAGCCTCCCCAGCTTGTATCAGGGTCTCACTACAAGGGCACTTGCCTGTGCCTCCCCAGCTCTGCTTCTTACATTCTACTTTGTAGTCTCAACAGGCCTTCTCTACCTATCTCTTTAGGTATCTCTCTATCTCTTTAAGTCTAGGTACTAGTGGGCACTCAGGAAATCTTTGCTGAATCAATGTTCACATCATTAGTCTAGTAATCATGGCTAGCTAAAAATTTTTCCAGGCCTGGTGCAAAATGAAAATTTGGAATCTCTCCTTCAAAAGACAGGAAAAAGAGGCCTGTTAAAGGCACTAAGATCCAAAGGGATTTTTTTTCCTTCTGTTTTCTCTCTTAACTCGTGATAGTGTTTTTTTAATTTGCTGTTTAATTTGTTGTAAGTAAAGAAAAAATAAAAATTTAAATTATTAGCATTAATTTTGCTATTTATCTTTATATCATGCAATGACAATTTGAAGTGCAAATATAAGAACATTACGCTCACGAGTCACTAAAATTACTGAAAATCATTTTGCTCATATGAAGAGTCACTGAAAATGTAATTTGTATTTCATAACTCATGTAAGTATTTGTATTTTGTTTTTACCAGAACAGTTGAAATGCTGCACAAAACTAACTCAACAGTTTTTATGTCACTCCTTGTTACAATTCTACCAGCACTCTCTCCCTTCTACTTACTGATGATAAATGATGAGTAAAGAAAAAGAAGGATGTTTTGTCCTATCTTTCCCATTCCTTCTAGGTCATCATTTTCAGCATAATACATAATAAAATTATGTAAGAAAAGACATGATGGGATTTCTTGGTCTTTTATGTTTATTTGAACACCATTGCCTGTTCCTAAGAATCATAGTGAGGACCTGTGTGCATTTTCTCGATGCTGTGTATGTGCACAATGCATTAGCAACTGGATCACCTCTGAAACTGACATCAAGGTCTAGGTCAACTGAATGGTTTTCACATAGCCCACAGAAATACCTTCATTTTCTTACCTTGTAAGATTGTGTGGCTTATAAGGTAAGCCACATATATATTGTGGCTAGAGATAAAGTAAGGAAAGACAATGAGGGAAATACGTAACAGGGGATTTCTGAGGCCAGTTTTTATTCATTTATTTCTAGTTCCAAGGGTTTAAAGCAGATTAAACACAAACAAAGCTCCTGACCATTGTGGCTCTGTGGGGTCCACAGGGTTTATTTCCCTTACCACCAAGATAATTCAATTCAACAAATATTACTGAGTTTTACCATAGGCTTGCCGTGACAATGCCAAAACCATCACGGAGGCAGGGCAGAAACTGAAAGCTGCCTGGAGATCAAGCTTTTCTTCCTAGGAAACACACAGATAGTTACCAAAATGGAATAAAGGACTTCCGAAAGAGAAAAAACGGATTCTGTACAGGAAACTAGAGAGATTCTGTACAGAAAACTATGTCCCATCTTCAGTGTGTACAAAATTACACACTTCCTCACCCTGAAACTGGTTTTGTTCATGCCCTGTTCAAGATACATTACAGCAAGAAAGGAAGAGCCTTGGCTTTCTGTCCTTTGCACTCATTGAAGTTAGGGATGTTACACCATGAATAGCTGGCAAGAGATTCTAGAATGACTTCTATGATTTTTGCCTCAGGAGCAGGTGCTGAGATGAAGTGGCTCTGCCAATCTAAGTGAAAAAAAAAAAAAATGTTTTCAGATTAGTGGTGAACCTAATCTTGCTGTGTTCTAAGAGTGAAGAAAAAATTCAAAAAATGGTTTATTCATCCATTTATTGCAGACATATTTTATGAACACCTACTTTATATGTGAGGTACTGAACTGGGTGTTGCAAAAACAAAAATCAGTAAAACCAGTAAGTCATTGGTTTTGCCCAGAGAGTACTCTCAGTCCAGTGGGAGAGACATTGACATAAAAAGCAAATTAAATGCAATTTGACAAATATAGAGAGCTAATAAGTATGGCTGCCATGAGACATCTCAAGGGCTGGCAACAAACCCAGTGTCCAGGCATTTAGTGGCTCTGCTATGGAATGAATGTGCTTTCCCCAAATTCATATTCTCAAATCCTAATCCCCAATGTGATGGGATTAGGAGGTGAAGCCTTTGGTATTGGTATGTGCTTAGATCATAAGGGCAGAACTCTCATTAACGGCATTAGTGCCCTTATTAAGAAACCCAAAGTAGCTCTCTCACCCTTTCTACCATGTTAGGACCCAGCAAGGAGATGACCACCTAGGAACCAGGAAGCAAGACTTCACTAGACAACAAATCTCCCAGTGCTTTGATCCAGGACTTTCAGTCTCCAGAACTGTGAGAAATAAGCTTCTTTTGCTTATGTTACCCAGTCTATGATAGTTTTTTATAGCAGCCCAAACTGACAAAGACAAGCTCCTTGCACAGAAAGGCTCCTTAATAAATATTTAGTAAATGGACAAATGAATGAGTAAATGAAGATTTCTTAGGGAAGTTAGTAGAAAAAGCTAGTCTTAAAAATGTATTAGGCGGTGGCTCAAGCCTGTAATCCCAGGACTTTGGGAGGCCGAGACGGGCGGATCATGAGGTCAGGAGATCGAGACCATCCTGGCTAACACGGTGAAACCCCATCTCTACTAAAAATACAAAAAACTAGCCGGGCGAGGTGGCGGGCGCCTGTAGTCCCAGCTACTCGGGAGGCTGAGGCAGGAGAATGGCATAAACCCAGGAGGCAGAGCCCGCAGTGAGCTGAGATCCGGCCACTGCACTCCAGCCTGGGCAACAGAGCGAGACTCCGTCTCAAAAAAAAAAAAAAAAAATGTATTAGGAGTTGGCTGGGCGCAGTGGCTCATGCCTGTAATCCTAGCACTTTGGGAGGCTGAGGCAGGCAGATCACAAGGTCAGGAGTTCGAGACCAGCCTGGCCAATATGGTGAAACCCCATCTCTACTAAAAATACAAAAATTCGCCAGGCACGGTGGCAGGTGCCTGTAGCTTGGGAGGCTGAGGCAGAAGAATCACTTGAACCTGGGAGGCAGAGGTTGCAGTGAGCCAAGATCATGCCACTGCACTCTAGCCTGGGCAACAGAGTGAGAATGTGTCTCAAAAAAAAAAAAAATTATTAGGAATTATCAAGATTGTTTCAGGAAGAAAGAACAACTGCAAAATCCCAAGTGCAGAAGGCAGCACAGCAAAGTATGTCCAGGAAAACCCAAAGAGGTAAGTGTGGCCAGACTGTAGGGTGTGCAAAAGGGAGAGGTAAGCAATGTGCATGAGGAAGTGAGCAAGAGTCAGTTATGATGGAGCTTCGTAAGTCATGCTGGGGTATCGGACTTTACAGAAAGGGCAATGTGGAACCCATAAAAGAGTAGAAAGGAGGAGGAAAGAGGTGTGAATGATTTGTGTAGTAGGAAGCTCATTCTGGCTGCAGTGTTAAGTACAGACTGCAAACAGCTAGTATATGAATACAGTGATGCCAGCTAAGCCTTGCCATAATCCAGATTGTCATCAGAGATAATGACCACCAATGGAAGCAGTAGTGGGGATGGAGAGAAGTGAAAATGCTCAAGGGATATTAAAAAGTACAAACATAAGAGTTTCTGATGACTAGGTACTGGGATGTGAATGAAGCAGGAGTCCAGATTTCAGATTTGGGCAAGTAGTCAATGTTGGCACCATTTCTGAAATAAGAATCCACCATTGCCCCCCATAAAAAAGAATCTTGTTTGGGGAGATGGGAGATGTAATTTTCAGTTGGGTTTGAGGTTGCTAAGGAAAACCCATGCTGAACTATTGAGTAGTCTGTCAGTTATATAAGTCAAGACCTATGGAATTTGAGGCTAGAAAAAATACTTAGAGAATTTTGTATGTATTTAAAGTTGGGTAATTAGAAAAGCCCACCTAGGTAAATTGTACAGTGAAAGTCAAAGAGGCTAGAAAATGGAATACCAACACAAATACAGTGGAGCAAATGAAAACCTGAAAGGAAATAAAATGGAAGTTTACCCAAAGACTGTAATGTCATCGAAACCAAGGAAGAGAGTATTTCAAGGAGGAAGACACCAACACGGTGAAATATGCAGTGAGGACAAGTAGGATAAGAATGCATGCATGTTCAAGTGGATTTGGGAGAAAGAAGATTACATAACACCTTGGTGAGAGGACTTTTAGCTCATTACCTGGAATGGCACACATGGATACACCCATGTGCTACCTCCAGCACTGGGTGTGATATCAGGATCCACCTACCAACCAACATCACCTAATACAGTCAGCCAAATACGAGCTCTGCCTCCAACATCTGGACTCAACAGGATCCCGCCACCATCTGTGAAATCATAGGGTCTATGTGCACACTGGATCCTTAGAAAAACATGTGTATTACCTATAGGTGTTAAAGGCTTTCTTGGGTTTACTTAAGCATAATTTTTAAATTGTCTTTTCAGTAGCTAGCAGACAAGAAAACAAATTTGTCTTAAACACCCCGAGTTTATAGGCTTCTCACCCCTCGGCAGCTGCCACTGGCAAATCTAGTTTATAGAAATGGGAAATGAGGGAGATGCGCATATTTTTCACTGTCAGAACTTGAGAGGCAGTAATGGAATACTTACAAAGTGGCAGTTCTCAGCAAGTATTTGGGTTATTAATGTGCATGGTTGGAAGGCTGTAGCTTTTTAATTTGAAAGAGGTCTACTAATAGTAATACTGGACTCCAGGAATCGGGGGGGGGGCGGTGGAAACCTGGGCATCTGCATTGTACTAAATGTTCACAAACTTTCACAGTTTCTTCTAATTCTTCTCTTTCCCTTGTCCCTCCTCCCTTTCTCCTTCCCTCCCTCCATTCAATCATCCTTTTTTCCTCCCTTTTTTCCCACTTTACTCATTTACCTTTCTTCCTCTCTGTTCATCTCTCCCCCACCCTCTACTTTCTTTCTTTCCTCCCTGTCTCCCCATTTCCCCTTCAGGGTAAGATACCTGCACAGGAAGAAGTGGAAGACATAAATCATACTTAAACTCTTTATATAAGTCTAAAATGAATATAAACATTTTTAGACCTGGAACCAGGAAACATTAAAAAGAAGCAATAGATCTGCCTAGGAAGTGTGGGACAATAAGCCACCTACCCTATTATGAGAGAATACAGCTGACATTGAGCCAGATAAAAGTATCATCAGTTGCTAAGAGCAGCATATAATGAGGTAGAAATGTCAGAAGTTCTTGAACCAAAAAAAAAAAAAAAAAAAAATCTAAGATTGGAGTTCCAGAAACTCACAGAGAGTACAAAATACAGCAAGACAAATAAGATCTGTGAATAACACAGGGAAAATGTAGAAGATGAGAAAAAAAAAGATGAAGCCAGCTTGAAAGGTAGTATGGTATCATACAGGCTTAGCTAGAGTTGCTTGAACAGAACAGAAAAAGGAAAGACAGCCCAAGGAATTAAAAATGATAAGCCACCTCAAATGAAGGCTGAGAGAGGAAAACATATCCCAAGACAGATTAAATGTGCTTTCCTAACACATTTTTGTGGTCATCAGTGTTCACACTAGTTAATTAAATACCTAACTATCATCTAGCTTCATAATTTAACCTCATCCTTGGGCATCAAGTTCTGGCTCTCTATGAAATGGTTTCTCATTTCCTACTAATGTAAATTACCACTCTTGACTTTCTACTTGACCAGAACACAGCTTTTTAGATCCCAGACAAAGCTGAATGCCAATCACATACTGTTTTTTCCTTCAAAGCTACCGTATCTCTGGATTCCATTTCTGAGAAATCCCATTATAACCCAAGATTTTCTGTGCTAGAATATGTTTTCCATAGAGTTTACCTTTAAATGCTGACCCTGAAGAAGATAGCCATGTGAAACTCCTATATACAGACAGCCAGCAGCAAAGAAAGATAAAATATTGGTGGGGAATTAATTTGCGTCTAAGATGGTTTTCAGTTACAGCTCTTCACACTCATTTTGATACTTTTTCTCCCGATCCATCTATGAATGTTAGATTTTATCAGAGTGATTCTAATTCCTCACAATTTGCCCGTGCCATCATGATGAGTAGAGTGTACTTTCCTGCCACTTGACTTTAAGCCTAGTCATGTGACTTGCCTTGACCAACACAATGTTAATATATGTGGCATAAACAGAAATGTGAACTGTGCTTACATAGTTTAATTTCCTTTCTTTTGTTTCTGTCTTTATAGGTGAGAAGAAAACACCTTGGTAGCTGCTGGAGCAAGGCAAATGAGAGACACATGGAGCTCACCTGGATCCAACTCTACAGCTTGGAGCTAAGCCTAACTTAGCCAAGTCTAAGTTTGACCTCAGCCAATTCATAGATGTTTGAGCCAGAAGTAAGGTGCTTGTTGCTGGAAGCCAGTTACATTTTGAGATCTTTTTGAAAAACTATATTGTCATTGCAGACATAGCTGCACATAGTTTTCCACACTGTGGGAAGTCAAATTAAGCATGCTTAGACTCTTAGAGCAGAAGTCCATTATTAGTACGGTGGCAAAAATGTTACAAGCGACATAGTCCTCTAATTTCCTTCTCCTAGTCCTCTGCCTAAGAACTAGAGTACTTTGTTTTGAAGTGGAGCCCTAATGGGAGTGTTCATCTTCTGTCACCAGGGTTAAGGCTCTTGATGCTTACTGGACACTCACAGTTGTTAGTTCCCTGGAAGACGTGAAAGAGCTTGGTTGGCTCTGGAGTTGTCAGTCAATAACCAACTAACAGACCTACCCTTCCAACAAAATCTTGACTCAGGAAATTGAGTGTCTGCTTATAGTTAATCCTCTATTTTTTGACACTTCATAGGAGAAACATTTTCAAAAGATCAATGACCTGACTCAGTTAATGTGCAAGGAAAAATAAGCAGTTCCAAACTTGTCAGTTTATCTGTCATCCCTTATCCAAAATCCTTCAACTCTCTTGAAATTATTTTGTTCTTCATACTTGCCCAACAAATATCTTACTTTTGTCTTGGACTTTCTTTTATAGTTATCTCACATAAGCTCCTTGTGACTAAGGGCACATATTTGGAATCAGAATACTCAAGTTCAACTCTTGGGTCTACAATTTATTAGCCTGTATTACTTTGGGCAAGATAACTAAATTCTCCCGGTCTAACTTCTCCCATTATAAAATAATAATAGTTATTACCTGCTAGGATTGTCTTGAGAAGTAAATGAGATAATTCATGAGAACCCTTTAGCACAGTGCCAGCCACATAATGAAGGCATAGTAAGGGAAAGTTATTATGCTGCTGATAATACTTGTCTAGGCAGGGCTCTCATATTTTTCTCTGGATCCCTTACTGTACAATTCATCTGTCCAATGACATGCTAAGATTGTTTTAGAGTGAGTTGCTTCAGAGTTGAATAATTCTAATAGTATATTCGCACGTTTGGAAACAACTTGGAATTCCATTTAGTGTAGACATCAACAATGAAATCTCTAGAGGATTAGTAATTTCTACAGTTTTTATTCATTATAGAGACACCAATGAAAAGAACTGGGTAGAAGGTCAGGAGGTCAAGGAGATTGAGTTTAAACCCTCACTATGCTGAGTATTGTTAATAATGGTATGATCTTAAGAGATCTAATCTTTAGTTTTTCCCACCTAAAAAACAGAGTTGTCATGAGTATTTAATAGAGGGTAGTATGTAAACTTCCTGGCATATAGCAACTGCTCAATAAATATAAGTTATAGTTTTTTCTAAATTTGCCAAACAGCCAAGGGAAAAAAATGAAGATTTTGTAGCCAAAACCATTTCTCTTTCTCTGTTATGTGCCTCTCTGTTCCAGAAACAGAATTAATTCCCTGAACCTCATCAAAGGAAGGATTTGAACATTTAAAAAAAGTCAATCTCTTTGGGTTTGTTATTGCTTGTTTCCCATACCTCAGAGACACAAATACAAACCTTTATAATGTCATCAGGAAGAAGGGGAATTCAAACACTCCTTAACTCAATAATTGCAAGGTTATTATTTTGTAAGAAATAGAGTCAAAATTCCATTCACATAAGGACTGTAACTTCTTCATTACTCCTTCAGGCAAGATGTCCTTGATTTTAAGTAGCTCATGTAGAAACTAGTTATAAGTCTTTAATAGAGAGACTGTACTGGAATTATAGGATATACTTAGGGATTTGAGCTTCCCCACCCACTTGCTTTAGATGACAGTTCACACCTATAAAAACACAAAAGTCCAGGGGTTTATTAAACATTAGAAGACCCAAAAAGCCAAGACGTCTCCCTGTAAAAGTGATGCTTCCTAAGGGGAAGAAATGGAATTTCTCAGAGAATACAACTTGGCTTGACCAATGGACTGTACAAGGAAGATTAGGAGGTAACTACTGGGGTAAAAGAGAGATGGTTGCATCTTTCTGGAACACTGTAATAAAACTGTAAGTTTTTCCTGATTTCTTCTTTTATGTGATACAAGGGTCAAATTTGATACATAAAGTCATAATGCCCCACATGTACTGCTCAGGAACATCTGTTTAGTCCTACTACAAAACTTGGGGAACATGGTTTCCTAATATGGTAACAGTCCTCTCTTCATGGATTACTTGGGAAAGAAATTCTGACTGGCAGACTCCACAAGTATAAGACAATAAGAGGTCAATTTCTTTATTCCTTTCCTCTTCTCCACTTGTCCTCCCACCTCAGCTTTGGGAAAATAACAAAGTGTGGAATAGAAAAAAAGGAGCCTTGTTGTACTTCATTGGCCTCAAGAGGTCTCATCTATTAAAGAGATCCATTATGTTACTCTCAGAGAAAATTATAGTCAAAAATATTTCAAGTTTTAGGGAAGTATTGAATATATAAGGACTCTGTTACTTAATCTCTGTGCTCTTATCTTGGGACGGCAAAGCTCAGTGAGGCTATCTTGAAAGTAGCTTGAAATCAATTGAACAGATGCTGCTTGGCAGGAGGAGCCCACCAGGAGGATCAAGGACATGGGTGACACAGTGAGTGTAATTATTAGTCAAGATTGCTAGGTTAGGTGTTAGTGGCAAATTATCTCCAAATCTCAGTGGCTTAGTACAATAAAGGCTTATTGCTGATTCATGCAGCATGTATACTGCAGGTCCACAAGGGCTCTGTTCCACTCACAGATCCAGATTGTAACATTCTTTGCCATCTCATAGCTACACGATCTAAACATCAGTAGAAGGAAGGTGTCCTGGGTCAGGCTACCTGGAGAACAGATCAAGATAAAGATTTCTGTGCAGAAAGGTTATTGGGGAGGGAACTCTAACTGACGTCTGCCAGTGCAAAAATGGTTGAGTGGACAATTGTTGAACCATGTTGTAACAACAAAGGTCTTGGCCAATCTAACAGGGAGTCCTGGAGCTAAACTGGTTCTTCACAGTTGTCTCACCTTAAGGCAAGGGACCTGGGACTTTATTATCCCTTATCAACCAGTCATTTGACTGTCTTGACCCCAGAGAGATGTTATAACCTTGAGTAAAGTGGCTCTCCTCTACTGAGGACAATTCCAGGACAGCAACTCAGCTGAGAGCTATCAGCAATGGGAGGAATCAGAGCCTCAGTCCTGAAGAGCAGATCTAGGCCGCATATCATAGCATGCACTACAAGGGGTAAAGTGCGTGCACTTTTCACTGCCTCCACTTGGGAGAGACACATGCTATTTTTTGCTCTCTTTTCAATGACCAAAAGGAGTCACATGATTCTAACTGGAAGGAACCTAGGAAGTGTGGGGAAAGCAAATGGAATATTTGGGAAGGATCATGATTTCTGCCACAATGGAGAAGAGATGTCCCTCTGGAGCTACTCATTTCTATTTCCAGTGGTGTGATGTCTTTTAGCCATGGTCACAATACAGATTCTATTTTGCACTTGACAACCAATGACTTTGTAATCACTTGTCTGGTTTCTGCCTGCTTTTCCTGAAAACTGCTTAGCCTCCTTTCCTTCCAACTGCAGGATCAGATCCTTCTCCCGAGCTCTTGTCCTGGTCTGGTCTGGGCATCGAGTCAAACTTCCTAGTGCTTTTTCTTCTCTTCTGGTGCTACAGTTCAAACAAAACCAAAACCAAAACCAAAACCAAAACAGGCTCATTCTCTAGTCCTGACTGAACACTTCTTATATTATAGTTTCTCCCAAACTAAGGCTTTCTCTATCAATCCTGTCTGTTGATTCAGAGTCCTGAACTCTACATTATTCTAGTAGGTCCTATCACACGACATTCACTTGTTTTCAAATTGTCTGCTCTTCTCCTTCACATCATCATGATCATTATCCTTACCTGAGCAACCGTCAACTGCCTTTTGTTGGATCTTCTAAACTGTTCTCTCTAACCACCTACCTGGTTGATTTTCTGAAAACCCTGAAACCCTGAAACCCTGAAGTGCTGGGACTCAGCCAAGACCACTAAACTGAGATAAAAAGAAAGAAATACCTTCTCAACCTTAAAATTCTTTGAAAGTGCATTTTCTGTGATTATTTTTTTTTTCTCTTTTAGTCATTTGGTTCTTTCTTGCTGTTTCTGTATATACACATTACTTTTCATCATTAGGGAGTCATTACATACTTCATCTAGACAGTGCCCTGTGCTTTAAAGACCTAGACCAATTATAATTAAAGCAGGGTATGGATCACTGCATACATGGTATTAGTCCTTGGACACTCAGTGGCTACTGACCTACTTTAGTAATTGACTGAGACTATTGATTCTTTAAATATAACTATGTTTCTATCTTAGTGGAAGCAATTACAGTTAATAAGTCTATTGAAGAATAGCTGACTTCTCAAAACTTGACTTAATTCTATCTCAGGGACTCAGAAGATAACTAATGACAACTAAGTGACTTCTGACCCATGTCTGACTGAGGCTAGGCTACTACTGGAGTCCAACTTCAACATCCTGTGACTATTTGCAGTGAAATAGTACCTAGAGGAGGAGAGAGCACATGAGAAGAGCAGAAAATGCTAACAGAACAAGCCATTGTTGTGAATCGGCAATTACTGCCTATTTAATCCAGACTTCACAAACAGACAGCTGGCCACAGACACATATTTTTGTTATTAGGTGACAATTTTTGAAACTGGAAGACTTTATTTAAAAACTTCTATTCCAAGTGTGAATTGAAAAGGCAGACCTGACAATGCCAAGTCCTCCTTCCTTGTGGTAGTAATTAATGGGGGCCAAAGAGTGGAGGTTCTCCTTCAAAAGGACAAGAGAATGCTCATTCTCCAGATCACCAGAGCCCCACTATTTCCCTTTGTTAGGGGCTGAATTGCAGTCCTCCAAAATTCATATGTTGAAGTCCTAGCCCCAACATGACTGTATTTGGAAATAGAGATTTTTAAAGAGGCAATTAAGGTTAAATGAGGCCACTAGGGTAGGACCCTAATCCAATTTGACTAATGTCCTCACAAAAAGAGAAACAGACACCAAGGATGCTTGCACACTGAGAAAAGTCATGTGAGAACACAGTGAGAAGACAGCCATCGGCAAGCCAAGGAGAGAGGCTGCAGGAAAAACTAAACTTGCCCACATTTTGATCTTGGTCTTGCAACCTCCACAACTGTAATTTTCTGTTATTTAATCTCCTCAGTCTGTGGTATTTTATTATGGCACCCTTGGCAGACTAATACATTCACCGTGCCCTCAACATCTATCACCATGCCTGCGCTGTAGGGTTTTTCTCCCACACCCTGATCCTTTCACTCATTACCTGCCTGAGTACAGTTTGACAACCCATGATATCAATTTCACCAATAGTAAGATGCAGATGACTCTGCAGTTTACAAAAAATGACTTTGGAGGAAGATATTAAAGTAAATAAAATGAAACAAGATTAAATATTTAGGTGAAAACAGTTTCCACTAAGATAGATATTTTTGGCACAAAACAAACCACCACGAACAAAATTTTAACAGTAAATTAGTCCAACTACTGTGGGTAGCAGTTTGGAGATTTCTCAGAGAACTAAGTATTGAACTACCATCTGACCCAGCAATCCCATTACTAAGTATAAACCCAAAGGAAAAGAAATTGTCCTAGCAAAAGGATGCATGTACCCATGTGTTCACTGCGGCACTATTCACAACAGCAAAAACACGGAATCAACCCAGGTGCCCAACAATGGTGGACTGGATGAAGAAAATGTGATATATATATATATACCATGGAATACTATGCAGCCATAAAAAATAATGAAATCATGTTCTTTGCAGCACCTGGATGCTGCTGGAGGCCATTATCATAAGCAAATTAATGCAGAAACAGAAAACCAAATCCCACATGTTCTCACCTACAATTGGGAGTGAAACACTGGGTACACATGGACATAAAATGGGAACAGTAGACACTGGGGCCTCCTAGAGGAGGGAAACAGGGAGGGGCAAGGGCTGCTCACTATGCTCACTACGTGGGTAACAGGGTCAATCGTACCCCAAACCACAGCATCACACAGTATACCTTTGTAACAAACCTGCACATATATCCCTGAATCTAAAATAAAAATTGAAAAAGAAAAAATAATTAAAAAATAAAAGGTATGAACCAAATGTTAACAGCGGTTATTTAAAGAAAGTGGAAATATGAATTGTTTTTATATTCAGTTTTGCTTCTGTATGTTCTACTTTTTCTATAATGACCATGGATTATTTGTGAAAGAGGAGTAAAAGTGAATCTTTTTTTTTTTTTTTTTTTTTTTTTTTTTTTGAGACGGAGTCTCGCTCTGTCACCCAGGCTGGAGTGCAGTGGCCGGGTCTCAGCTCACTGCAAGCTCCGCCTCCTGGGTTTACGCCATTCTCCTGCCTCAGCCTCCCAAGCAGCTGGGACTACAGGCGCCCGCCATGTCGCCCAGCTAGTTTTTTGTATTTTTTAGTAGAGACGGGGTTTCACCATGTTAGCCAGGATGGTCTCGATCTCCTGACCTCGTGATCCGCCCGTCTCGGCCTTCCAAAGTGCTGGGATTACAGGCTTGAGCCACCGCGCCCGGCCAAAAGTGAATCTTAAAAAATAGATTTTTAAAAATTGTACCAGATATCAGGTTAAGAAAGATAGGGTGGTTAAGATCACTGAGAAGCAAAAAGAAAAGAAAATTCTGTGTTCGCTCCTTGTCTGTGCTCCATTTCCTTACTTTAAAATGAAGATAGTGATGTCAGGATGCATCCAATGTACACCAAGTGCAGAGTAGAGGGCCTGGAAAAAATACTACCAAAGTAATTAGAGATATTTGTTCTGTTACGATTCTAGGATGCTTTTAGCTACAAAAAACAGAAATTTCAATTCAAGTTAGTCTGAATAATAAAGAATTGACTCGGTTTAACAACTGGGAATTCAAAATTGTGGTGCGTTTTGCAGTTGACTTACCCTCGTAGACCCAGCTGTCTGTTTCTCTATAGCTGTTTTAGATGTGCTCCTTACCGTGGCAGTGCTGGGCTTCACAGTCTGGAAATATACATATTTTCCTATAACTGCATCCTTTTCTAGAAGTACCCACCAACTTATCTTTATACCCCATTGGGTCAAATGCCCATGCCATTTCCTTGTTCTTAGGGGAAATGTCATGATGATTGGCTTAGCCCTGGGTTCCTGAACCCATCGTTAGCAAGGAGAATAGTACAATGAAGCTTAAAATAATCAAACGTCACTGCTAGAGTTCTGATTGGTTAGTTTACCCTGAGACACATGGGCTACTTGGTGGAGGTGCCAGATATGTGAACAAAATAAAGATCCTTTTATGGTGCAAGAGAAAAGCCAGGAAGAGAAAAGCCATCCAGGCAACCAACATTGACTACGATGTGAATATTTTAATCAGTA
This sequence comes from Trachypithecus francoisi, assembly GCF_009764315.1. Taxonomy (NCBI): domain Eukaryota; kingdom Metazoa; phylum Chordata; class Mammalia; order Primates; family Cercopithecidae; genus Trachypithecus; species Trachypithecus francoisi. The sequence continues at coordinate 71,769,052 of NW_022681472.1, read as the reverse complement.
AAAGGAAGAGAATTCAAGCTGGGTGCAGTGACTCACTCCTGTAATCCCCACACTTTGGGAGGCCGAGGCAGGCAGATCACCTGAGGTCAGGAGTTGGAGACCAGCTTGGCCAACTTCGCGAAAGTGTCTCTACCAAAAATACAAAAATTAGCCAGGCAAGGTGGCCCACACCTGCAATCCCAGATACTTGGGAAGCTGAGGCAGGAGAATCACTTGAACCTGGGAGGCAAAAGTTGCAGTGAGCCGAGATCACCCCACTGCATTCCAGCCTGGATGACAAAGCAAGACTCTGTCTCAAAAAAAAAAAAAAAAAAAAAAAGAAAAGAAAAAAGAAAAAAAAAAGAAAAGAAAAAGAAGCAGAAAAGAAAAAAGAGAATTCAGGTCAGGTACGTTGGCTCACACCTTTAATTCCAGCACTTTGGGAGGCTAAGGCAGGTGGGTCACCTGAGCCCAGGAATTCAAGACTAGCCTGGGCAACATGGCAAAACCTCATCTCTACAAAAAGTAAGAAAATTATCTAGGTGTGGTGGCACGCATCTATAATCCCAGCCACTCAGGAGATTGAGATGGGAGGACCACCTGAGCCCAAGGAAGTGGTGGCTGCACTGAACTGTGTTCATACCACTGCATTCCAGCCTGGACAACACAGTGGAAAAAAAGAAAAAAGACACAGAATTCATAACTTTTGGAATTGTCTTACTTAAACCTTTTGATGTGCTAAGTGACGTAATATAAATATATCAGCTAATTTAATCTTCACCACAGTCCTATGAGATGAGCTTTATGATGCCCACTTTGCAGATGAGGAACTGAGTGTCAGAGAGGAATGTCATGGTTTTAAAATCTAGAAAGTAGCCACATGCATGGACACAGCAACCTTGGGGGGGGCGGGTGGGGGAAGAAAAAAAAATCTAGAAAGTAGCCAAAAGTCAGAATCACATCTCTGTGACTTCATTCCTTTTATGTAAAATGATAACAGCAATAGCACCTATCTCATCGGGTTTTGTGAAAACTAAATGAGTTGATACATGTGGCTTGCTTGGAAGAGTGTCTGGCACTTAGGAAGCAAGCAGTAGGACTAGAATTTTCATTACTTCATTTCATGGAATCTAACTATCCATCAACAGGAAGAAACTCCATTACTGTGGAATCTCTAAGAAAGAAAGAAAAAAAATCATGCTAATTAAACTATAACCTAAGACTGTCTTATCACTTAGAATTTTTACATTACATTTATTGCAAGAATAGTTTTGGCTTAATTAATCATAGATTTTTATCATAAATTACTTTTGTGCATACATGAAAAGGAAAATGTAAGAGAAATAAACTGGTTGAGGTATTCCTGACACTTCTCTAAAATTCAGTCTTAATCTTCATCACTTTTTCACTGAGTCTTTAATATCCAACTTCTTCTACACAATATCAATCTGTGCCACAAAAAGTGCTAATGATGAAGTTGATAATAAAGTGTTTTCTAAAATCCATACCAAAAACCAACTTTACTTTAGGTCTTCTTAACATAATTTTGCAATTATGTACAGCTAGTCTTCTTTGACTTGCTCTAGAAAGATTGCCAATATCTGAACAAGTGGTTTCTAGTGGTTCAAAAGAGTGATCCACTTCTGTCTCCCGGATTTTTTTCCAAGCTGTTGACATCCTTTCAACAAGTTTTGATGCTGACATCTTGAATGCATGTACAGGTCATACCAACCACTTCACAACTGCTGCCTCCCTGAGAGATAATGTAAAATGCCATCAACTAAAAGGTGCATCCCAGTTTCAGAGAATTTAAGGTAGGAGAGATACGCATCTCACAGATGATGAAATAAAGTAGTCATATTCTTCATATTAGTTTTTCTCTTATTCTTATAGGTTTGCATCCAAAGATCATAGACCTTAGATTAAAACCAAAATTCGATGCCAATAGCATAGAGTATTAATCAAATAGACAAGAAATGAATACAAATTGAGATACACTCCACTCTTACTGAGAAAATTAAGAGGTTAAAGGAAAGAGACATCAAAAAAGTTCAATTGAAAAAGTACCTTGTTTTATTGATTAGAGAAAATAAGCATAGAAGTGCCTATATAAGCAACCATAAGATATTTTTTTCTTCTTTTTAGAATGATGAAAAGAATCAGAAGCTTGAAGTGCAAAACATTGAAATTTCCATTAAGGCCTTCCCTCTGTCACTATGAGCAAGAGCCCTGACATTGGTATTTTTAACAAGCTCCTCTAGGGATTCTGAGCCATAATCTTTATTGGGTGACTAGATTGCCAGTGGCCCATACTCAGTTAGGTCACACAGGAGAGTTCAGAAAGGAGTAACCTGGGAGAATATCCCAAGATGTATGAGTGTAAACAAGTGGTCTATCAAGAGCTACATTTGCTAATAACTTTGAAGAACCCAAGAACATTCCAGTAGGTCTTCAAAAGTTTTATAATTACCTATGTCAGCCAAGAAGATCTAGAGAAATGGAACATACTCTACCAAGAGTCATCACAAGAGATCTTATCTTCTTTTAATGCTGAAATGTCCCTTCTAAAGACATTTTGCAAATGTCAAGATCACCTTTGTTAATTGCTGCTACACTTTATTGATTTAGCTCATCATGCAGTCAGTCAGTCAGTCAACAAACATCATTAATTCCTTCTCTTTGCCAGGCACTTTAATAGGTGCCGCGCCAAAAAAAAAAAAAAAAAAATGACTATTTGACCTTTCTCCTTGAAGAAATCAGAGTCCCGTGGAAACAGATAAATAAGGTAATTAAGATTTAAAAAGAGTGTGACATGTAGTTTAGTTGAAAGAAACAGAAGAAAGAGTAACTGAACCCCAACCTAAAAACTGGAATAGGTGTGTCTTGGAGAAAAGAATACTTCCAGTGTTTAATAATAGCCTGGTTCTTCCTGGAAGTTCCCACTCCACTTTTTCTCCCTCTTTCTTTAGATAATCAGAATACAGGGGTATGATGCCTGTGGCAGAGAGCTCAGCAATTTCTTCATTCATCTTGATGAGTAACTGTTTCTCAAAATTCGCTGCAGTTTAAATTTGTGAAGCCAAGAAAAGGCAGAAGGAACCAGTTTCATATCTGATTACCTTTTGGTTGTCTTGCCTTCCCAAAGGGAAAAACTCTAGCTCTTCAATTTCAGTAAATATAGAAAAATAGACTTCTCCTCGAGACATTTATTTAACCAAAAATATTTGGAAGATGATTTTACCTGGATGCTTTGATAGGAAAGGCTTAGAATAAATTTTATTGGCATATCTGGCATGATAGAGTAAAACTGAACAGCAGCTAGAAAGCTAAGGAACTCTAGCTAAACGGGGTACAGAAAATTGTACTATTTTGTAACTTTTTAAAGTCTGAAATTATTTCAGAATGAAAGTTTGTTGAAATACCAAAGAAAGAGAGAAAAGAAGAGAGAGGAAGAAGAAAGCGGGATTTCACCAAGGTTGGAAGGGCAAGAGAAAGTAATGAGAGAGGAAATTCTAGGTAAAGGTACAGGGAGACACAAACCCATACGATGTATCCGAATAACTACAAGTAGTCCAAAAGGCTGGACTATGAGATATCTGAGACAGAGGGGACAAGAAAGAGACTAGACAAATGTGACACAAGAGAGGCCAGATCATAGAGAAACTTGTACACCCTATCAAGGTATTTTGCTTGCATGTTATAGGGTTTCAAATCGCACTGAAGGGTTTGAAACATGAAAGTGACTTGATTACATTTGCATTCTACAAAGGTCATAGGTGTCAATATGAAGAATGGACTAGAGAAAGGTGAAGCTGAAGATGAGAAAACCAATAAAAAGGTGATTTAAACAGTCCAATAAAAGACTATGTAGAATGAGAAAATTGTAAACTCACCCAAACTTTGATTTGAACTTGATTAAAATTGCAGTTGAAGCCACAAAGCACATATCACAATGACATTTTATGAGAACTCTCAAGAGGAAGGAAAGCTGTTGGTATGAAAGTCCTTGAGACTGCAAAGCACTGGACTAGAAATCTATGCTCTGTTAAAAAATATGGAAGAAACTAAGAAATATTTGCAAGCTCATTTTCATAAAAGAATTATAAAGAAAGAATTAGGTTTATTGAAAAGTTAAACCTATAGTACTTCATATATTATTGTTATAAACTTGAGATTCTGCCCAGTTAGCTAAAAGAGGGAGGAGGATTTCCAGTAATAGTTTGCTTCCTAACCCGAAAGACATAGTTCTCTCCTATGAATTGTAATTCTTAACTTCAAGGTTACTGTAAGCTTGTTTACTATGTTTGTGATCATATGTCTTTGCTCACTTTTTTTTGTTATAGGAAGTTGTGTTTGCTAGATTATATTAGTTATAGAAATTGAGTTTATTCACTAAAATTGGATACTAACTTCTTTGTGTAACTTTTCCACTACATAAAGGCACGAATTCACTTGCTGGTTAGAGAGTACTCACTGTTGCTGTTGGTTTTCTCCCTATAGACCTATTTAAGAAAAAAAAAATAATGCAGAATTCCAAGACGTTCATTGTAAAGCATGTACCATTTGTCTCTCCCACAATGACAAGGGTTCTAACCCAGAACACAGGTGATAATGGAGAGAAACAAACAGAATCAAGCAATTTTATAGAGGCAGATAAACAGATCTTACTCTTTTAATGAGATATGAAGGATGGAAAAGAGTAAAGGGTATTACTAGATTTCTGTTTTAAGTGACAAGAAATATAGCGGTGTCATTAACCATGGTAGAGTACAAAGAGCAGGTTCAAAAGATGACAAATATCACTTAAGACAAATTGAACTGATGTGCCTGTAATTACATTTAAGGAGATATTGAGCAGATCATTGAAAATATGGATCTGAGATCAAGGGGGAGACTGGGGTTGGTGATAAAGATTTACATATTATCAATGTGTTAGTGATAGTGGTGGCTATGACATTGATGCCCCCTGAAATAATGATTCTATACATCTGCATAGCATGTAACAATTTTCAAAGCACACTTGCCTTATAATACTATCTCCTCTGAGGTAAGCAAGTCAAAAGTAGTTATTCCCATTTCATAGATGAAAACTCTAAGAACTAGACAAGATAAAACATGCCCAAATTCATGAGTCTATGCTAGAGTTTGGATTCTTAGACTCCAACAGTGGTATCCTTTCTTTTGTTCCATGTTGACTCAAAATGAAACCACTGTATACAAAGTCCACAGGAAGGGCCATGAGGCTTATAATACTATGCCCTACAAATTGAGTAAATCTTATCACTTAGAAACAATATCAGATTCTCCAGTGCACTAAAATCATAACAACTTAAACACACACAAACATGCATGCATTTCATTCTTAAAGACCTTTAGGTAGTTATTAACTTCTTCTCACAGCTGGCATCTGTCTCCTTCTGGTACATTTCGAAGTCTTCCACCTTCTGTCACAGGGAAAGAAGAGCCACCTCCACCCACCCACCCCAATTAACCAAGTATGATGCTGCCTTCTACTTACTCTCCTGTGGCAAGAAAGATTAACTTTCCCAATGCCATCTACCTTAATTCATAAACAAGCAGAAAGGACAGAATGAGTAGACTGTCAGGTCCCACCTACCAACCCTATGAACTGTTTGTGGAGGGCTGATGGGGAACTTAGGCAGGCACCAGATCACAGAAGAGCCATGTCATCCACTGTGCCATTGGGTTTTATGATCCATGTGATTCAGACCACAATATTCTCTAGGTTAAAATATCTATTATGAGAAACTGGCTTAAACTTATAAGTAAGAGGGTATTTATTTTCCAAAGGGAAAGAGTTTTGAATAGGTGAGGTGAAAATGAGTGAGAAACTGAATGAGACAGACCGGATTGCAAAGGAGATTTTTTTAAAGAATAGTAGTCTATTTTAAGTCAAAAAGCAAGAACTATTTGTAGAGTAGAAAGAAGTTATCGGCCAGGCACAGTGGCTCACGCCTGTAATCCCAGCACTTTGGGAGGCTGAGGGGGCAGATCACTTGAGATCAGGAGCTCAAGACTAGCCTGGCCAACATGGTGAAACTCCATCTCTACTAAAAAATACATCTAATCAAGTTAGCTGGACCTAACTTAGTTAGCACACACCTGTAATCCCAAATACTCAGGAGGCTGAGGCATGAGAATTGCTTGAACCCGGCAGGAAGTTGCAGTGAGCTGAGATCATGCCACTGCACTCCAGCCTGGGTGACAGAGTGAGACTCAGTCTTTAAAAAAAAAAAAAAAAAAAAAAGAGAGAGAGAGAGAAATATAAAAGGAACCAGAGAAGGAAACAAAAGCAATGTTACTAACAAAAAGCTCTAGTCTTAGAAGTAGTGTGCACTCAAGCATGCAGAATTGCATCTACTTTACAAAGTGGAAAATGAACATTTTTCAACTAGAATTACAATGGTGGCTACGGAAATGCAACAAAATGATCCAAAATCAAAAGATATAAAGCAGTCTCAGCAACTGAAATACAGTTCCAGATGCAACACTACTCTTACATCACACATAAATATCAGACACAGTATATTTTATACCAAAGATCCTATTAAATTTAATGGAAATTTTACATGCACAAGGACTCTAGAGTTTGGATACATGAAATAAAAAATCTGAATCGCTAATCCTAAAAATTGGACAAAAAGGCCCCTACATTTGAAAAAAAAAAAAAAAAGTAGTAAGATTTGGGGGTTTGAGCAGGTTTTTTTTCTTTGGTGGGGGGTGAAACTGCTATTGGTTTATGAAGATGTTCTCAGTTGGGCTTCATTTTTTATGTCCCTTTAATGTAGAGACTGACAAAATAGCTCACATAGATGGATCCATAAAACATCTGGGAATGAATGAGGAAAAAAAAATCAAAGGTAGGTGATGACAATAAAATAAAATACTGTGGAGAAAAAAGTAGGACATTGTGAAGGATAGTCAGAAAAAGGACTTAAAGTAAGAAAGAAATATAAAGAACTGGATGATCTTATTGTGGTGGTAATAGGAATGTTATCCTTGATTAGATGTATACTAGGTATTAAGGATGAAATATTATCTCTTACAAAATGCAAAAAGAAATAAACATAAGCATATTCTAATTGTTATCATCATTAGGGACAGACTTTTCAAAATGTATTCACTATATTTGCATTTTCCTAATAAAGGGTCAAATGAAGAGACAACTAACATATTATCTTTTATGGATATATACTTGAATTCACTCTAGATGGTCAAATAAAGAGCCTGCTTTCAGAAAAGTGGGATGGGTGAGGGATTAAGCAGTGGATAGTGAGGCATAGAAGGAATAACAAAAGTGGAAAACTCTCACCAACCCTTAGCCAAAGTCAAAGGAAGAACATACAGCTACTTAGCAGGAACTGTAATCATGGTAACCCACAGATTTGGTGCCAAAGCAGTAAGAAATCAATCACCAGACATTTTCTTCTCCAGCCCTCCAATTGTATGTTAATGCCTCCGATAACCCAAAACCAACTGGAAGGAAGCTCCTGATGAGGAAGCTTGCAAAATACAGTCTGTAAGAGTTAGCCTCTTAGGCAGAGAAGGGTGGGAGATAGGCTAATGGGAGATGAACAGAGAAAAACTAGTGTGTTTATTAAAATGGTAAATCTAATATACAGTTAATTTTGGATATTAAACTTTCATTTAACATGATATCAATGAGTATTTGAGGAATAAATAAAATTAGATCCTTATCTTACACCACACACAAAAATCAACTCAAAATCAATTACAGGCATATATATAAGATCTGAAACTGTAAAACTACAAGAAGAAAACATGGTAGAAAAGCTCCATGACATGGGTTGGGGCAGTGAATTTTAGACATGACCCAAAAGCACAGGCAACAAAAGCACAAATAGACAAACAAAATGGCATCAAACTAAAAATCTTCTGTACTGCAAAGAAAACAATTAACACAGTGAAGAGATAATCCACAAAATGGGAGAATATATTTGCAACCCATACTTCTGATAAGGGGTCAATATCCAAAACATATAAAAAAGCCAATTAACTTAATAGCAAGAAAACAACCAAATTAAAACATGGGCAAAGGATCTGAACAGAAATACTTCAAAAGAAGATTAAAAATGGCCAATAGGCATGAAAGAAAACCTCAGCATCACTAATCATTAGGAAACTGCAAATTAAAAGTACAATGAGATATCACCTCAGACCTGTTAGAATGGCTTTTATCAAAAAAAAAAGTACAATAAGAGTTGAAGAGGATATGGAGAAAAGGGAACTCTTGTACGTTGTTGGTGGGACTGTAAATTAGTACAGCCATTATGGACAACAGTATGGAGGCTCCTCAAATAATTAAAAATAGAACTATCCTATGACCCAGTAATTCCATTTTACAATATATAGCCAAAGGAACTGACATCAATATGTGGAAGAAGTATCTGCACTCCCATATTCATTGCAGCATTATTACAGTAGTCAAGACATTAAAACAACCTAAGTGTCCATCAACAGCTAAAATGATAAAGAAAAAGTGGTATATATACACAATGGAATAGTATTCAGCCTTAAAAAAGGAAGACATCATGTTAAGTAAAATAAGGCAGCCACAGAAAGACAAATACTGCATGATCTCACTTATATGTGGAATCTAACAAAGTTGAACTCATAAAGTAGAAAGTAGAATGATGGTTACCAGAGGCTGGGGAAGTGAGGGAGAGGGAATGGAAAGTTGTTGATCAAAGAGTACAAAGTTTTAGATAGACGGGGGGAATAGGTTTTTAGATATATTGGACAACAGGATGACTAAAGTCAACAATAACATATTACATAATATATTTCAAAATAACTAAGAGGATAAATTTCAAATGTCTAACTAAACAAATGATAGGTAAGCAAGGTGATGGATATGTCTTGCTTAACCAATAAATAGAATGTGACAGAAGTGATGTCATGCAAATTTCAGAGTCTGGGTTTCTGGAGATGTCGCAGCTTCTGCTTTTGTGCTATTGAAATGCTGCCCTGACCAGCCGAGTAAGAAAGCTGGTCTAGCCTGCTGGAGCATCTGAGGCACTTTAGGAGAACCAGTGTCTTAGTGGGTGGCCAGCACCAACGGCCAGGCATGGAAATGAGCCGTATCAGACCTTCAAGCCCAGTCCACCCTCCCGCTGAATGCAGCCCCATGTTCAAGGCTCAGCCAAAACTGGCAATGGAATCTCATAGCCAACACACAGAATCATGAGAAAAAAAAATCTGTCATTATTTGATTCACTAGATTTCGGTGCTGTTTTGTTTCTCAGCAATGATTAACAGATACAGACTCCATAAGGGCACTGGACATGTCTCTGAATCACTGACTGATTTCAGTTTCATCCTATAACAGAAACGTAGGAAACTACAGATCATGAAAATTTCCTCAAGGAAAATGTCATTTGAATTTGAATGTGAAAGAGTCACATATAAATTGATTAAAAATCTAGTTGTGTGTGTTTATGACAGGAAAAGGTGATTAATAAAGTCAGATTATACGTGCAAACCACACCAAAACTAATGATCAAACCTACTTCCAGGGTGTCTGTGGGCTTATTTGGGCCATCTTCCCATGGGCAGACTGTACTGACAGTGTGCCCACTCACCCCTGGGCACACAAGGTGCCTCAACAGACAGGACACAGCCACTGTGGGGAGACAATGCAAGGACCTGTGGGTTTTCCCAACACCATCCTATTCTAGAGCAGAAGTCTGAAAATTCAAGAACATGAAATTCAAACCCAGTCTTCAAAGTCATGATAGAGCTCTCCAAGTGGCTCAAGCATGAAAGACATCTATCAATTTATATGACTAAAATCCAGTAGAGTCAATGTTATGGTTTGGATCTGTATCCCCACCCAAATCTCACCTTGAATTGCTGTTCTCATAATCCCCATGTGTGGTGAGAGGGATATGGTGGGAGGTAATCTAATCATGGGGCTGGTTACCTTTATGCTGTTCTTGTGATAGTGAGCGTTCTCATGAGATCTGATGGTTTTATAAGGGGCTTTTTCCCTCTTTACTCAGCACTTCTCCTTGTTGCTGACATGTGAAGGAGGACATATTTGCTTCCCCTTCCACCATGATTGTAAGGGATGAAGATAATACAATGTATAGGTTTATTAACTTAATTCAAAACTTCAAAATATTTAGACATATATTATCCAGACCTCCACTATACTCTTCTCTGGAACCCCACAAATGTTGGAAGTAGTTACTAACCCTCTAAATTGGGGTCCACTGACACCTGAGGATCCATAGATATATTCTTTCCCATCACACATTCACTTTCAATAATAATATAAAACTCATCATTTGAGTTTCAGTTGAACAAAATACTAAATACTTGAAATATGCTAAGTGCTCTGTAAGGTGATACTTGATAATTACTGAAATAACTCTTTGGTTGAAAATAAATATCCCCAATATTTTTAATTTTGAAACACCATGAGATAGTTTTGCAAAACCTGATGTAAATTTAAGCAGTTTTGTTTTCTTTCTTATACTCTCATTTCTAATTCCTTTTTAATAAGCAACTGAAATGTAGATGGGATTGTAGCTATTCTTTATTTTCTTATGTTTATTTTCTTGTTGTTTTTAATAATGAGTTTGCATTGCTCTGTAATAAAATTGTAAAAGTAAAAAATTACTCAAAGAGTATACAAAACTATTAAAGTCATCTATGGCTAATTCCCTGAGCCAGGGAAGTAGCAAAAGGGCAAATGAAGGGGAAATTTAATATATATTTGGGAGGAATTCTGGATGAATCTTGGAGATACAGCGAGAGTTGAGACTTAAAGGTGAGAGAGAGGTGGAACCAATAGCAAGGACGAGGCTTTTGGCTTCAGCAGCTGGTGAAAAAAACAGTGGTTGCCACACGTAGTGGCTCATGCCTGTAATCCCAGCACTTTCGGAGGCCAAGTTGGGCAGATAACTTGAGGTCAGGAACTCGAGACCAGTCTGGCCAACATAGCGAAACCCCGTCTCTACTAAAAATACAAAAATGAGCCAAGCATGATGGAGGGCACCTGTAATCCCAGCTAATTGGGCAGCTGAGGCAGGAGAATCGCTTGGAGGCAGGAGAATCGCTTGGACTCAGGAGGCAGATGTTTCAGTGAGCCAAGATCACACCACTGCACTCCAGCCTGGGTGACAGAGTGAGACATTGTCTCAAAAACAAAACAAAACAAAAAATAAATAAATAAAAATAAAGTGGTTTTGCTCACTGAGATGGGCAACACATGTGCAGAGAAGCAGTTGAGAGGATGGTGATAATTATGTGCAAAAATGACGCATGTGGAGCAAATGAGATGGCAGAGCACACCATACCAGTGTGACTCTTCTGCCAATTAATTAAAGTCATGATCATCCTTGTTTAGCATGTCTATCTGAATCTAAAGCTGTTTCTTGCTTTTATTTTGCCCGACATTACATTTTACTAGTGAAGCACCCTTCCACAGCAGGCAGGCTCAGAGGAGTTGACTCCCAGAACCCCTGATGGAAACACTACAGGGAGTGAAAACTGGGTTCGAGTCTGGCTTGCTGCAGTGCCTCCTCTTAATGGGTAGGAATGTAATATTCATTAAAAAGAATTCAGACTTCAATCACTCTAATGATCATGAAACTTCTTTCATCAATGCATAATAGAACAAAAAGACTGATTTTCATTAGGCATGACTTTCAACATTTTTTTACTTCTTATATAAAAAATGAATCTGTTCAAAGACTTTCAAGGTCCAAGATATTTCTGATCTTCTTGGAAATTGTAGGTAAGTTCTTACACAGTTTGCTGCCCTCCACCACCATAGTCAATTTAGAATACTCCATTATCTGGTGAAATTTTACAGCTTAAACTGTCTTCAATTTAGGAGCCCCCCACTTCCCAGTAAAATGTTATTTTTGAAAAGGACATTTAGTATGACTAGGACATTGTGCCTTTTTTTTCTTATTGTAGGTTATAGAAGAAAGGAGAAACAGGAGATAGTTATTAATAGTAGTACACTGAATTTATAGTCCCTAAAAGTTAAAAATGATTACTCAGTATTTCCTAAGTATCAACAAAAAACTGAACAGCTTCATCAGAATACGATCTCATTCACAGACATCTGCATTTGCAAGATGTTAAATAAATGTGAGTCCTCCAGATTGTGTAGCCACTTTAGATTGTATAGACTTACCTTGTGTTGTTAAGACGGATTCTTGTTAAACTTGAAAGTCAATCTGTTTACACACTTTGTAGAGTTGAATTAGAGGGGCCCAGAGAAGTCACAAAATCTGACTTGGTCGATTAGAGCATCACATTCTCCTGGCCACAGTGATTGAACCAAAATCACAGAATACTGGTGATATGGCAGTAAGAAATCTTTCAGATATATATATATATATATAAAAAGAACAGCCCTCCAAGTGGCTCAAGCATGAAAGACATCTATCAATTTATATGACTAAAATTCAGTAGAGTCAATGTTATGGTTTGGATCTGTGTCCCCACCCAAATCTCACCTTGAATTGCTGTTCTCATAATCCCCATGTGTGGTGAGAGGGACATGGTGGGAGGTAACTGAATCATGGGACTGGTTACCTTTATGCTGTTCTTGTGATAGCGTTCTCATGAGATCTGATGGTTTTATAAGGGGCTTTTCCCCCTTTACTCAGCACTTCTCCTTGTTGCTGCCATGTGAAGGAAGACGTATTTGCTTCCCCTTCCACCATGATTGTAAGTTTCCTGAGACCTCCCCAGCCACGCTGAACTGTGTGTCAATTAAACATCTTTTCTTTATAAATTACCCAGTCTCAGATATGTCTTTATTAGCAGTGTCAGAATGGACTAATACACAGGGCTTCCAGGCATAACAGGATGCAAGAGCTCAGAACATATCATCAAGGCTGGGTTACTCTTTACTTCTCAGTTTTGTCTTTCCAAATTATTGACTTACTTTCAGGCTTCAGGAGATGATCCCTAGAAGTCCAGGCCAACCTATCCCTTACTGCCAAAAGTCCCAGAGAAGGAAAAAAAAAAAAAGTACACATTTGTTCCAGCAGTCCTAGCACTATGAGATGATTAGATCTCACTAACACTGATTGAGTCATGTGACCAGTCTTCAACCAATCACAACATCCAGAAGACTGTAATGTTCTGATTCACCCAATCTGTGTCACAGTCTCACCAAAGCCAGTGGGAGTCCACTCCACCTGAAAGAGTTTAAAGTGAGTGTGAGGTCAGGGTGATTCCCCAGGAGGAAGAAAAAAAATCACTCTTCTCTCATGTAATCCCAGCACTTTGGGAGGCTGAGGCAGGTGGATCACAAGGTCAGGAGATCGAGACCATCTTGGCTAACATGGAGAAACCCCGTCTCTACTAAAAATACAAAAAATTAGCTGGGTGTGGTGGCGGGTGCCTGTAGCCCCAGCTGCTGGGGAGGCTGAAGCAGGAGAATGGCATGATCCCAGGAGGCGGAGCTTGCAGTGAGCCAAGATAGCACCACTGCACTCCAGCCTGGGCGACAGAGGGAGACTCTGTCTCAAAAAAAAAAATCACTCTTCTATTTCTAGAAGAGGTTGGGTGGTATAAACAACAGATGCCTGTAACAGCAGCCAGGCAGCAGCTAGATCACCAGGACCCTGACTTCAAGAAAGAAGCTGTTTCCACCACTTCTTTCTTTGTAATTTAAAATCTCTGAACAAGTTACTAGGAAGAAAGGACGGCAGATGTACCAGCAATGGGTAGAGTGAGAGCCTCCGTGGACTGAACACAAAACAACAGAGCTTGAGCCAGCTTGCTTGCTGCCCAGGACCATTAAAGCAACAGGACAGTGGAAAGAAGGGGCTTGCCTACTTGCACTCACTGCCCAGTCTTGGTTTAACTGGGGTCTCTTTCTTCACATTGCTGTTTTTCCCCATTGGAAGTTGACAGTTTGACATCCCATGGGTCAGCAAGTGATAGAAAAATGATGGTCTCCTCATCGCCAAGATAAAACCTTCCTGTGTGTTCCACCAACACATGAGAGGCCAACTGAAGTGCTGAAGGAAGGAGTAATACAGAATGGGGCCATGGGATCCATCCATGGCAAATTTCCCAGTTTTCTCAGTTTTGCTAAGGGGCATCCAGCCCAGGTTCCACCAGCCCTAGTCATATAATGGAAGGCACCAACTTCCACAGGATATCTTCTGAAAACTATGTCTGATCCTGCATGTAACTTACTTTTCAAGGCTTGTATTAACTATGAAGACAAGACTGAGCTCTCTCTTTTTCCTCTTGGATTGAGTATTCCTGGAGAAGCAACCAATTGCCCCAGCTTGCATCATTTGTCCAATTCAAGTTATCCTATGACTAAGACAGTGGGACATGAGAAACAAAATGGCAGCTCCCATGGAGACTGTGTAAAGCAATTTGACTGCTCTGGCTATACGCTCCTACTGCTGCTGCCTAGGAAAAATGCTGACTCTTAGACCAGGGATTTACTAAGATATGCAGGGACACCAGCCGGCTACAATTTCGTATTCATTCATTTCTTTGATAAATAAGGAAAAAACGTTTTCTATTAATATAAATAATATCCTTCCTTCTTTATGTTCTAAATAAGGAATTTAGTATGTAATTTTTAAACTCATTTCACCAATTTTTCTATCAGCAAAACAACTCACAAATGTTAGACACCCAATCTCACTAAGCATAGAGAAAAGTTATATACTTGTATATTTATAAGGCTTTAAATTTTGTTTCCAGGTTTAATGTTCAGGTCATCTTTCTCACTTTTCCATAGTTTATGGTCTCCAGTTTTCTGTTGCAATCTTTCTGACCCAGATAACTTTCTAGGAGACATACTGAAGTATTCAAAATTTATATAATAAAATATAAAAGCAAAACATAAAACATGATTAACACAGTGAGGTCAAACTTAAACACACATTTGAATGTGTAAAAACACTGAGTTTATTTCCCAGAGTGAATCTGATCTTCCTCACAAGCCTTTACTTTATTGGATAGTAAAGGGAACACTTCAATCAATTTTATCTGTTAAGCTTAGTCCAACTCAATAAATTAAACAGTGCCATTTCAATGATCCACTCCTGCTCAGATAAAGTTCCTGCCCTCACATATTTCTCTCCCCTCCTCTTCTTCCTTTCCCAGATGGGGCTGGGTGAGGAGGGGCTGGGGAAGGAGGGCTTACATAGCCTCCTGGTGCAGAGAAAGTCTCATTTTCCCACACATAGGTCCTTGTGTTTTCCTCTGGCTCCCCTGATCACTGAGATAATGCTCTCTGGCTGTCCAGTGGTGAGTCATCCTCCTGGCATCAAATGATAAAATCTGTGACAGGTTCTCTCACTTTGATCAGTAACCTGTGATCACTCCTATCGAACTTGCCCCTCTTCAGCAATTGCTGGTGTTGTGTATACTCTGAGATCTCGCTGTAATATCTTGTTGATCCCTAGGCAGAATTGTGTGCCCAAGTATCATCAGCTATACCATCACTTCATGTCCCTGAGACATCCTCCTGTTGACCAACAGGCACCATCTGCTACTTCCCACATGTCCCTGAAGAACATGTGAGAATGTCTCAATACCTTTCACCCTTATAGAGATGGAGTCTTGCTGAATAAACACTCTACATCAAGGATTTTAGGCCAGGCGCAGTGGCTCATGACTGTAATCCTAGCACTTTGGGAGGCTGAGGCGGGTGGATCACCTGAGGTCAGGAGTTCAAGACCAGCCTGGCCAACATGGTGAATCCCTGTCTCTACTAAAAACACAAAAATTAACCAGGCGTGGTGGCGGGCACCTGTAAACCAGCTACTCGGGAGGCTGAGGCTGGAGAATCACTTGAACCTGGGAGGTTGCAGTGAGCGGAGATCATGTCATTGAACTCCAGCCTGGGCAACAAGAGCGAAATTCACTCTCAAAAAAAAAAAAAAGGATTTTATTCTAAGGTAGCCACCACAGGTTGGTGTGAGAGTGAGAGGAGCCATCATGAAAGGTGGTCTTTTCTCAGATCTCTTAATAAAAAAGTAATATAAAATAGCCTCTTCTTTTAGGCTTTCCCTCACTTCATCTACTGCGTCTCTGGTTTTAGACTTTCTACCTAGAAGAGAAAAATCACATGTCAAATGTGTCTCAACTCCTGTTTTCCCTTACTCTCATTCCATTTTCCTTTTGACAGTCAACTGAGAAGCAAAAGAGTGAAGATTTTTCTACCTCTTCCTTTTAAACCAGAACTTTCTCTATATTATGTGCTTCTCCTTCTCAAGGTAGAATTTTCTGTCCCACCTTCCCTGATTCTATGTCGACGGCTTCCAGGGAACAAGACATAGGAGGAAGTGGAATAAAAACCTAGGTTATAATATTTCCAATATATTTTCCAATTTGCATGTGTATGTTGCATCAAAGAATGGTCAGTGCTATCAAACATGCCTTTTGCTTTGCATTTGAAATTGTTGTCTGCTTTGGGAAAAAAAAAATGGCCTGATTTATATTTTGCCTGCTTTATAAGAAGTCACATGTGGAGTCCTGAATAAAAGAGGCACTTAGGACATTTCTGATTTATTCCTGTGGTGTTTTCACATCCCTACATAAGTGGAAACCAGAGGGGAGCCCTCTGGCTGATCCACGCAAAATCCTGCTCTGCCTGGACCATAATTTCCCCAATGAAAGAGAGATTTAGCAGCCGCTAAAGAAAAAAAAGAGAGAGAGACTTTCTTCCTAATGTAATTAAACAAGCTGAGAAAAGGAAGCATTTTGGAAAAAAGGTGAGCAGCCATCCAAAGAATTCTGCCAAGAATAAATATTTATGGATTTGTCTGTTGATGGGAAGCCCTAGCCACTGATTACATTCTGGCTTGTGTGGTCTCTAAATACTTCCCATGAACTCGCATTGTCGGACTCGAACTCATTAAGCATTATGTCATCAGCAGCTGTTGCCTGAAACCCTCTCATGGTGTTACATACGAAAGGTCCTGCACCATACAAATGGAGGGGATCTGTTTTAAGTGAGGATTCCAATCAGGAAAAATGATTTCTGCCAAAGGGGCTTTAAACTCCCTCTCACAAGACCACTGTGGACCAAAACTATAGGTAAAGCCCTAAATGAGGTCACAGCCATCAAAGAGACTCGGCCCTGCAGTAAGAGAGAGGAAGACAGAATTATCCGGCCACTCCTGGGGTCTAACCAGACTCTAGGCCGCAGGCATGCTGCTTCACCTCCCTCTATGGTTTCCTAGTTCTAACCCCAGCCCTATGGACACACTTGTGTGCCACTCTGAACGCAGACTCTTCCCTTCCCACATAATGTAGTTTGGATATATGTCCCCTACAAATCTCATGTTGAACTGTAATCCTCAATATTCAAGGTGGGGCCTGGTGGCAGGTGTTTGGATCAGGGGTGCATCTGTCATGAATGGCTTAGCTCCCTCCCCTTGGTGATGAGTGAGTTCACATGAGATCTGATTGTTTAAAAAACACCTTCCCCGCTCTCTCTCTTGCTCCACTTTTACCATGTCATGTGCCTGCTGCTGCTTCACCTTCCACCATGAGTAAAAGTTCCTTGAGGCCTCCCCAGAAGCTGCGCAGATGCTTTTGCCATGCATGGACAGCCTGCAGAACCATGAGCCAATTAAACTTCTCTTCTTCATAAATTACCCAGTCTCAAATATCTCTTTATAGCAATACTAGAACAACCTAACATGCATGCCATTCTTGACACCATCTGCTAACTCCACACCCTGCATCGGACCAAGACTGCATCTGCCCCTAAGCTTATTAAACCAGACCCAGTGACTTAGTCTCAACATCTACCTCCCTGGATCCTGTGTGGAAGGTCCACTTCTTCCAAGTCTATCCTCTGCTTTATAACTGCAATTTCTAGGGCACATCTCAATGGTTTCAAACGTGTGGGAAAAAGCATGGAGATGGGGGCGACGCCAGAAAAGAGGTTGGTCCTGTTCTCAATAACGTAACACCCTGCCAGAGTAACCTGCCCTGTTCCTCTCTGTGATCTTCAACTGTTCTTTCTGGTCTACTTGCAGACTTTGTCCCTCATTTGGGTCTCTTCTTGTCCCTCTTACTTGGCTATCTCACATGATTTCCTGCTCAACCCTGCTAAGATGACTGTCAGGGACTCCATAAGTAAAATGCCATTGGTTGATACTGTTTTCCAGATCACAGACAAAGTTGATCGCTGAACACACACTCCAGTCTCTGCCAAGCCTCTTCATGCCCCAGTGCAGCCCACAGCTTGAGCAGCCCAGATTTGGCTTGTAAGTAATAAAGGATTGTGCTGGACATTACAAACTAGAAGAAGGTCATTGTCCAAACAGCATTTTTAATATTTTGGTATTATTTAAAGATGGAAAAAATACTATTTCCATGATGGCAACAGCCTAGGATATAGTTTATGAATTTCTCGATTGCTTCTTCTGAGATGATCTTTGTTTCGCATGGACTCATTTTCAAGGTAAAGATAAGCAAACACCTTGGCATGTGAATTTTCTCTAAGGCATTATGTATCAGTTATAGGAATGCTATGAGAAAGCTTATCTGGCTGGGTTTGCATATATTTTTCCAGTGGTGTATGCATGCATGTATGTGCACATGCACTGTGTATGTGTGTGTGTGCATCCTAATACACCACATGCATGCAAATGGGTGATGGATAGGTAGATGATTTTAGGTTTTGCTGTTTGGAATTTTATCACTGAAAACCCAAACTACAGTCATAGTGAAAATCACTGAAAAAGGACTTCAATTATGGAAAACGTGATCTGATGTATTAGCCAGGAGGCTCATCAATTTCTACTGTTCCATCTATTAAGAACAAAACAATACTAGTTTTCTGTCCAAGCAAATGAGCAGGCTTGCTGAATAAAACTATGGTAAGTAGCAATACTAAAGAAGTCTTCTAACTCTTTACAGACTCAGAAACCCCAATTATTCCTCAAAAATAGGGAAAGAAAAAAAAAGAAGACAAGCATGGAGAGAGACATATGTCCAAAGAAATCACTGAAATATTTTTATTTCCAAAATAGATTTTGAACTAAAAAAAAATTTAAATAAATAAATAAATAAATAAATACAGTGATGAGAGGCAAAGTTACCTGGGGAAAATGAAACCTGCTATAAACCACCTGGTGGTTTCATGAGGAAAGAGAGTATTTTCCTTTAGAAAATTTCCTTGCCCAGTTTTTGGCAGCTAGAAAACATGTGATAAAACAAAGACATAACTGAATCAACGGGGGATTTAAGTCTAATCAGATTTAGGAAAAGTCAAATTGTCTCTGGAGTGGGGAAATGGAAGGAAGAAGCTTTATAGAACACATTGGGAGAACATTATTTACTTCTCTCTGGAACACTGATAAGCTAGCAGGTAATAAAATTGTTATTGCAATATTTACTACAAATTGGCTTTTTTCCCTGCATCTGTATTTTGGCTATGCACCTCCCTTTGCTGAGCTATCTTGTTTGGCAGTAGGGTTTTTACTGCCACTCTCATGCTGTCCTCTCCTCCTTTATTTCTCATTCTAACCAGCACCAATACCATTCTCTTGTTCTTCCCCTTGCTCATCGAAGTTCTTAAAGATGAAACTCTGAAATCTTTCTCTGGCTATGTAGATGCTCCCACCGTCTTTCTTCCTTTCTTGCTTTTGGCATCTGAACTCTGTGCAGACCCCTGTTCTGTGTCAGAGTAGAACTGCTTCTCCTCTCCCATATTCTACCTCTATCTCCTGAGCTCTATAAAAAAGAAAAAAAAAATGCATTTCCGTTCTCTATTTTCACTACTCAGCCTGCATGTCCTGCTGATGCTTTTACTCCAAACTCATTATCTCCATCCCAAACCAGCTCCTCCCATTAACTTCCCTGCTTTCATTAATGGCATCTTGAGCTCAAAACTATTCTTCTTCTTCAACTCCCACATCCAGTCAATTGCTTCTGTTCTAATTCTTATATCTGTTTCCTCCTTCTCACCCTCTCTGCCTCCACACTAGCTCAGAACCTCATTACTTTTCCCGAGCCTACTGGGAAAACGACCCCATTGATCTCTGTCTTCACCCACTCTAATCCATCCTACTCACAGCTACCAAACTAATCATCCCAAAACACACCCCAATCTTCGTGTCCACCCCCAGCTATAAAACTTTAACACAGCTCACTGTCTTTGGAATTAAGTGCAAACATTTTATACTGCCACTCAATTAACTTTACAAATGAATTCAACCCAATTTTTGAGATTTATCCACCACTGTGATCTATCGTCCAACTAAACCAACATGATGGAGTAGAAACCAAAAAAGGTCAGGTCCAGAATTGGGCTTTTGCCTGGAAGTGCAGGTCTGCATATTATTCATGAGTAGGGATATAGGAAGGTCAAGATGTGGCCCAAGGAAAGGAGGGTTGCCTAAGATAAGACCTGCCAGTTGCATAGTTCTTTCCACAGCTCATGACTCTATACATAGTAGATATTATATGAATATTTGTTCAGCGACTTGGTTTTCAATGCATTTTAAGCTAGGATTTTACATTTGGACAAATATCAGCCAAAGAGCAGATGTCTTCTTATGCTTTTCTAAATCAACGTGGCTTACTATTTGTAGTTTCCTGCCTATATACACACTGTTACAAATGCATTCCCCAGGCTAGGACTTGGCTATATTTTTGATGAAAAGAAAGAAACAACTTTCCCTGAAGTCATATTAATAACAGCAGTCCTTTTCTCTTTCATCTTTCAACTAACAGTGCATCCATCCGGTCAACTAAATGTGTGCAAATTCAAACTGTTTAGGAATAAGTTAGCCCTGCTGTTGGATAGTAAGGCTCCCATAAACGTGACTTCAATAGAAAAATAACAATAACAGTAACTCCCCAACATTGTAATGTTCTGCAGCATGAAAATTTCTGTCACAGACTTTGTGAACTTTTATCCTTGAAATTTTTTTAAATTAGGTAAAAAAGGTATGGTGGAGGGATCAGAACATTTTTTAAGAAAGGGTTAAATAATAAGTATTTTAGGCTTGTATTCCTTTCAGTCTTTGTTTTAACCTCTCAACTCTAGCTTTGTAGCGTGAAATCAGCCACAGACAATATGCAAAAGAATGGATGAGTGGGTGTGCCTGGATTCCAATAAAAAAGTTGTGTGTGGACACCAAAATTTAATTTCATGTCACTTTTGTGTGCCACAAAATCTTCTAACTCTTTTTTCAGCCATTTAAGCCATTTTAAAAAGCATTCTTAGTTCACAGGCCTTGCAAAACCAGGCGGCAGTCTGGATTTGGCTCACTGACCATAGTTTGCTCACTCCTATTATGGTGTTATTATGGTCTGAATGTTTGTGTCCCATGCTCCCAAAAATTAATACGCTGAAATGTGAGCATCCAAGGTTATGGTATTAGGAGGTGAAGTTTTGGGGAAGGTAATTAGGTCATGAGGGTGGAGCCCTCATGAATGAGATAAGCTGACATTGGCCTTGGCAATGATTTTTTGGCTATGACAACAAAAGCACAGGCGGTAAAAGCAAAAACAAACAAGTGGGACTACATTAATCCAGAAAGTTTTTGCGTAGCAAAGAAAACAATCCACAAAATAAAAAGACAATCCACAGAATGGGAGAAAATATTTGCATATATATGATAAGGGGTTAAAATGCAAAATATATAAGGAATTCATGCAACTCAAAGGGAAAAGAACAACCCAATTAAAAATGGACAAAGGACATGAATAGATATTTTTTCAAAGAAGACATACGAATGGCCAACAGACATATGAAAAGGTGCTCAACATCACTAATCATGAGAAATATAAATCAAAACCACAGTGAGGTATCTTCTCACACTTGTTTCGGTGACTGGTATTAAAAATACATGAGATAGCAAGTGTTATGGAAGGTGTGGAGAAAAGAAAACCCTTGCAGACTGTTGGTGGAGCATAGACTGGCATAGCCATTATGAAAAACAGTATGGAATTTCCTCAAAAAAATTAAAAATAGCACTATCATATGATCCAGCAATTCCACTTCTCGGTACATATTCAAAGGAAATGAAATCAGTATTTCAAAGAGATAACAACACTCTCATGTTTATTACAGCATTATTCACAATAGCCAGAATGTGAAATCAAACCACCTATCAACAGATGAATGGTCTTTTTTAAAAATATGGTGTGTTGTATATATGCCTATATATAAAATAGAGTATCATTCAGCCATTAAAAATAAAGAAAATCCTACCATTTTTAGCAACATGGATAAACCTGGAGGACATTACACTCTGTGAAATAAGCCAGATACAGAAAGATAAATACTGTATGTTATTTCACTTATATGTGGAATCTAAAAAAAGTTGAACTCATAAAACCAGAGAGTAATATGGTGGTTTCCAGAGGGTAGGGGTTGGAGGAAATGTTGATCAAAGGGTATACATTTTAATTATAAGATGAATAAATTCTTGGGACCTAATGTACAGCATAGGTCTCAAGAATTTATTCATCTTATAGGTAATGGATATGTTAGTTCAATTGTGGTGAGCATTATACAGTACGTATGTATACCAAATCATCACACTGTACACCTTGAACATGTAAAATCTTTGTCAATTATATATTTTAAAATAAGTAATAAATGGTCTCAGGGAGCTTGTTTGTCTTTTCCACTCTGTGAGGACACAGAAGATGCCATCTCTGAATCAGAAACAGGCCCTCATTCGACATCAAATTTGCTGGCTCCTTGATCTTAGAGTTCTTAGCCTCCAGAACTGTGAGTTAAATTTCTGTTGCTGATAAGCTGCATGGTTTACGGTATTTTGTTATAGCAGCCCTAGTGGACTAAGGCAAGTGCTATCCTCATTATATAGGTGAGATTCTGTGGCTCAAAAGGTAATATGACTTGCGTCTGAAATCACACAGAATGGTATCAGTATTATTAGTGAAACTCTAGTCCGCTTCCTGTGACCAGAATTCTAGTCCCCTCCCTACATTTGGAAACACCTAAGAGTGGCCGCCCATTTCTCCAAGCAGTGAAAACTGCATCCAACATGGAGAACAGTATCTGAAAAAGACCAAGAAATCATAAAATTTTATTTTCCCCAAAGGGTTTATAAGTGGTCTGTCGCTCCTCTGTCCCCAAAAACTAGATGCAAAACATATGTGAGAATTTGCATGGACACAGAAACCCTCCTTGACCAAGCTTTTAGTTAGACTTCTCTGGTTCCCCTTCTCAACTAGACCTCATCCTGGGACTGCAGTCCTTAGCTTACCGAGCTCAATTTTAGCAAAAAGAAAGAAAGAAAAAGAGAAAGCCATGCTTGTACTAATCCTGGGACCTACCCAGCCTTTTGGAATCAGGATGGTGGCTGCTTAAGGAAAGTAAACACAGACCCACGCCTTACAATAGGGATGAGGAGTGATAAAGGTCCCCACAGCGCAGAGCCCTGACTTTGGCCAGAAGCCTTTCCTTCCTAAAGCTACTGCTGTGGTGATGGAAGGTGAGCAGGGAAAGGGAAGCAGCAGGAGAGTCCCCACTGATTACATCATGTTGGACAACAGTAGATGGTTGATCACAGGAGGACATGAGGAGAATTGTGAGTCTAGAAATGCTGTGAACTTGAAGGGTTGCTCTGGACATTATTAATCATATTGCCCTTGGTCAGATGTTACACTGTAATATGAAGGCATGCTTTGGTAACACGGGGAAATCACTGACTGTCTTCACTGGAGGAGTGAAGCCAACAGAAACAAGCTACCTGGAGACACTTCTCTGTTATAAGGACAAATGGACTGCACAGACGGAGGATGTTTCACACACAAGAGAATTCATTTCTTAAAACATTTGTTGCTTGCTTTCCAGATTACCACCATTTATGGGCATGGAATTATTGCAAAAGTTAGAAGTAGTCAGACCACCAAGGAAAGCATCTGGATTAGCCAAGTCTGCAGATCCCTCTTCATTTGTTTCTGTCTTAATTTTGGTCTTTTTCTTGACTCCAGCTAAGAATGATGGAGCTACTGCACTGACTCGTTTTATTATCCAGGCTTTACACTTGGGGGCATAACTGTTACTGAAGGACATACATGTGTACATTCTCTATATAAACATTCATTATATTAGTGGTCATCTAAATTGTTTCCATTATTTCATTACTTCATGTGGGATGTTCAAATGACCACAAGTTCTAACTGAACTGGAAATATAATGATGATCATATTAGGGTAAGAATACACAAAATATAGAAAAAGAAATACTCATTGAAGACATATCAACAAGAAATGTAGACTTTAAGTGACATTTGGAATCTAAATCAAAATGACATTCTCCAAGGAGCTGGAGAAGGGCGCCCGCTGGTCCTGGGATTGCTGTTGTTGATATGTGAAGTCATGCTATGCAGCCCAGCAACTGCTGCTGTCTCTGGGGGAGCCAATTTAAGATTTGCTTCAGTAGCTGTAATTTAAGAGTAAGGGCACTGGGAGTTGAACCGAGCACTCCACAAGCATAGAACCAAGCAGATTTCTATCCACGTTGCAGAACCTTTGGGCTCACGCCACAGCTTTTCTATTCTCCGTCATCTTTTTCCAATTAGAAAACAGACCAAGTAGAAGGAAATGATCACCTACCAGCTCTATCTGAAAATTATCAGCGCTGAGCCCCTACGTTAGCTTTTCTGAGCTCTGCTCCCTGGAGAGGGACTGGTAACCCCGCATTTCCAAGCTCTGATTGAAGCTCATTATCATCAAAATAGTTTGCTAGTTCAATTTTATCCATCCCATTTCACAGATGGCCAAATTAAGGTCCAGTGAGGTTAAACAACGAGTGGAGTCTCTCAGCTACTGAGTTGCAAGGTCTTTTAGCTGGAGACCAAGGTCTGCCCTTTTTACACTAGAAACCATTTTCTCTCCTCTATAAAAAAAAATATATATATTTTCAGAGAATCAGAGAGTTAAGTTTAAAGATGTCATATGACTTTTAGGGCCCCGAATCAAATGCTCTGCGGAATCCACCTGAGACTTTGGTAGCTCGTGGTTTTTGTCAAACTATTGAAAACAGATTTTTTGACTCTAGTTAGCTCTGGGAAAAACTTTATTTTCCTTATCCTCTGCAACCCTTTATCATTTTTCTTGAATACCTCACATCAAAATGATATTCTATTATACCTCTGATAATTTCAACCCTTCCCCATCATGATTCTAATCTCACCATGTAAGGGAGGTGGGTGGGGGGTGGGCTTCTTACCAGTCACAGCTAGAAACTTGTTCAGTGCTCATTAGTGCAAAAAGGCAAGGATTTCAGTATTTTGTCTGTCTGCACATTGATGGTGACAAACTGAATACCATTAAAAACCACATACCATTTGCTCTTATCTGTCACCTCACCTACAAGATGATGTTCCAACCTCACAGGGTTAAATCAGATGGTAAATGCAAAGAATTTAGGCTGGGCACAGTGGCTCATGCCTGTAATCCCAGCACTTTGAGAAGCTGAGACAAGGGGATTGCTTGAGCCCAGCAGTCCCAAAACCACCCCAGGCAACATGGCAAGATCCTGTTTCTACAAAAAAATTTTAAAAATAGCCAGGTGCGGTACCACATACCTGTTGTCCCAGTTACTCAGGAGGCTGAGGTGGGAGGATTGCTTGAGTCCAGGAGGTCAGGGCTGCAGTGAGCCATATTTGCACCAGTGCACTCCAGCCTAGGAGACAGAGTGAGGCCCTGTCTCAAAAAAAAAGAAAAAGAAAAAAAGAAAAAAAAGAATTTAACAGCACATTAAGTGTATGTTCAGTGCCTGTTAGCTATTATTTCTCATGAAATATTCTCACATATCTACAACGAATCATCAGCGCAACGTAATGGAAAGAGCATAGATTAGAGTCAATTCAGAGGCTTGGGTTCCAGCTGTGAATCTACCACTGAGTGCTCACTTCCATAATTCTAAAATGCCTCTTTCCTCTCTCTAGTGTGAGTGTTGATACTTGTTTGGCCTTCTCTAAGTTATAGGAAGGATCAAATATGCTGGTAGTTTTCAAGTTCATTTCAAAAATCTAAAAATACACACCTGCATATGTTATTATTTCAGCTGTTCTTATCATTAAGTCACTACTGTATGAAGCACTATGCATGCATTGCCTTCATATGGGAGGGTGTGGGTTGTGGTAGAGAGAATGTAGCAAACTTTGGCTTCAGATAGAATAGGGTTCAATCTCAGTTCTACCATGATTTGCTTGTCAGAGCCTCACTGTCCCCATTTGTTCAGTGGGGCTAATAGAGACTATTGTAATAGACGTTCCTATAATAGCTGGGCTGGGGCTTGGGCTCAGACATCCTAGGGTATGGTTCTTCCATCCACACAGTTCCATCCCGGGATATGGATCTGAGCAACATGGCCTCTGTTTTCTGTCTGCATCATCTGTTTGCAAGAGACACAGAGAAACTTGAACCCAAGTCTTTCAGTGGGCTTTAAATACATGTACATGCAGACATGATTCTCTAAATGGATCTGAGAATGGGTGGAAGCCAGATTATAGGAAAAGAATAAGGATCACTGAAGGGAGAAAAATCTTAGTAAATGAGGAAGACCACTACTAAGCACAACTGAACACCAAGAAAGGAGACTTCGACCGGGCCTGTAATCCCAGCACTTTGGGAGGCCGAGGTGGGCAGATTACGAGGTTAGGAGATCAAGATCATCCTAGCTAACACGATGAAACCTCATCTCTACTAAAAATACAAAAAATTAGCCGGGCGTGGTGGCGGGTGCCTGTAGTTCTAGCTACTTGGGAGGCTGAGGCCTGAGGCAGGAGAATCTGTTGAACCCGGGAGGCGGAGGTTGCAGTGAGCTAAGATTGCACCACTGCATTCCAGCCTGGGTGACAGAATGAGACTTTGTCTCAAAAAAAAAAAAAAGAAAGAAAGAAAGAAAAAGAATGGAGACTTCATATACTTACATTACCCTGAAATGAAATTTAGAGGTAATAAAACCTCATGTTTTTAAGAATCAATAAAAATGGCTTAACTATAATATGAAGGAGAAATAAAAAGAAAAGTAATTTATAATAAAATCATTTGCAATTCAGAAAGTAAGAGCTGGAGGTGATAACACGGGGAGATTAAATGAAATAAGCATAAGCTCGTGCCTCTATGCAGAATCCCAAGGTTACGATCCAGATGACCCACAACTCTATAATATTAGCAACTAACACACCAGGAGTGGTGTTGCTATTGGTGATGTAATTTTCTGAAATGAACAAATCCTGATGATGTTCCGAGTAAGATTTAAAAAAAGGTGATGTTCTCTCAATGTATGCAGTGGTTGCGTTCTTAGAAAATTCAGAATACTATGTTAAAACTATACCCAAAAAATGTATTGTGCTGATATAAAACATAGTTCATTCCCAGGCCTAGATAATGGTAAATAGGTTTTTCCATGTAATAAATGCTTAGGTGTAGATTGTGTTAGTCCCTTTGCATTGCTGAGGAATAAAGGAGTACCTGAGGCTGAGTAATTTATAAAGAAAAGAGGCTTGGCCAAGTGCAGTGGCTCACGCCTATAACCCAAGTACTTTGAGAACCCAAGGCAGGTGGATCACCTGAGGTCAGGAGTCCGAGAGCAGCCTGGCCAACACGGTGAAAGTAATCATACAAAAATCAGTTGGGTGTGGTGGTGCACGCCTGTAATCCCAGCTACTTGGGAGGCTGAGGCAGGAGAATTACTTGAACCCAGGAGGCAGAGGTTGCAGAGAGCCGAGATCGTACCATTGCACTCCAGCTGGGTGACAAGAGTGAAACTCCGTCTCCAAAAATAAAAAATAAATAAATAAATAGATAAATAAAAGAGGCGTATTTGGCTCTGCAGGCTGCACACAAAGCATAGCGCCGGTATGTGCTTCTGGTGAGGGCTTAAGAGGCTTACAATCATGGCTGAAGGTGAAAGGGAGCCAGCGTATCACATGGCAACAGAGAGAGCAAGACAGAGTAAGGAGGTGCCAGGCTCTTTTAAACAACCAGCTCTCACATGAAGTACCACAGCAAGAATGCATTCATCATCATGGGGTGGGCACCAAGCCATTCATAAGGGATCTGGTCCCTTGACCCAAGCACCTCCCATGAGGCCCCACCTCCAACACTAGGAATCATATTTCAACATGAGTTTTAGAGGGGACACACATCCTGTCTCACACATCAAAGGGTTTCTAGCATCTCTGTTCTAATCCACCAAGAGCTTTCTCATCATTATAATAACCAAAATGGTCTCATAAATTTCAAACACACTCCCTAGAGGATGATTGGCCAATGAGTCAGTACAACCTTAACAAAATAATAAAACCATCGTAATCGAGGAACTTCCTAATCTGTTCCTTTCTCTTGGCTCCATTTTCATTCCGGAAATCCTAGACCATGTTTTCTCTTTCTGTCACTACTTTTAAATCAAATTATCTTTTTAGATTATACTCTGACAACTTTGAGACTCATATTTGACCAGAATATTATATCTCTTCTCAGAACCTTTCATCCACCACAAGTGGTTATTAGAAACCAATTTATCAGTAACTTTAGCTCCATTTCACAGAGGAGAGACTGAGGAATGAATCAGGCGGCTCACTGAAGGGCATGCCACAACCTGTCTGCAGGAGTTGACCAGAACCTGTATCTCTCAGTGACCCCTGAACCCCTCTGCTCTTCTCCACTGTTCCTTCTACTACCCTCTCAGACCTGTGACTTCATTTGCATTTTTAAGGAGTGAGTTGGAAAGCAGATAAAAGCTCAAATCACTGTTTTGCTCCTCGTTAATTCCTCTGGTGAAAAATCCGTAGTCAGCCAGGTGCGGGGCTCATGTCTGTAATCCCAGCACTTTGAGAAGCCAAAGAGGGTGGATCACTTGAGATCAGGAGTTCAAGACCAGCCTGGCCAACATGGTGAAACCCCGTCTCTACTAAAAATACAAAAATTAGCCAGGCGTGGGGGTGCACACCTGTAATTCCAACACTTTGGGGGCCGAGGGGGCGGATCACCTGAGGTGAGGAGTTCGAGACCAGCCTGGCCAACATGGTGAAACTGTCTCTACCAAAAATATAAAAATTAGCTGAGTGTGGTGGTGCTCGCCTGTAATCCCAGCTATTCCAGAGGCTGAGGCAGAAGAATCACTTGAACTCAGGAGGCAGAGGTTGCAGTGAGCTGAGATCACACCACTGCACTCCAGCCTGGGCAACAGAGTGAAACTGTGTCTCAAAAAAAAAAAGAAAAGAAAGAAAGAAAGAAAAAGAAGAAAAAAGAAAGAAATCATTAATGAAGAAGAACCCTGAAATGGGTTTCCATTAATCTAAGCTCTTGCTCCCCCCCATTTGCATGATTAATTGCAACCCGGCTCTTAGAGGACTGTGAGCACCCCCAAGGCTGCTGCTCCATGGAGAGCAAATCCATCTCTGAATCTGCTCAGGTGTTTGAGAGGATGATGAACACACCAGACGTGATCAAGCAGGGCCAGGCCACAGACTCATTCAGTCAGGGAACAAGTCACGCATGGTGCCTCCTGTCTCCCTCCTTTGCAGAGATGTGGCAGAGAGTGTAATAAAAAGTAATGATGTGGAAGAGAGCATGCTGTTGCCTTCCAAGGGTCGAGTCAGTACAATCTGTGCAAGGTCCTGACATTTTCACTCTTTTTCAGTACAGAAATACTGAATGAAAAAAATACAGTGCCAAAAAGAAAGACACACACCCGGGTCACTTTAGACACCTGAAAATAGACCCCAGATGAGGCATCCCTGTGCATCAGGAAGATTGTTGTCCAGAGTGAGAGGGGCAGCTTGCAGGGACTGCCACTGAGTGCCACCTCCGTGAGTGACAATGGACTCGCTCTTCTTAATCAGTGTGGGCCATTCTCCTGAGCAGCTATATATCAGCTCGCACTTTTGGAAAAGCCATTTTCTAATAGGGCCAGGGGGCTCTTGCTTATTCTGATAAAGAGACCTATCATTTCAGGAAGTGATTCAAAGGATTTATTTGGTGTTTTCAGGAGGAGAAGGGCACAGTGCCCACCTGGGAACACATATCAGGCGGTAGGTAAAGAGGATGGCAGTTTGTAAAAACATTTTTAAAGCTTCCAAATGACTGATGTATTCCTGAGAACTCTGAAAGTGATGAGGGGAACTTTGCAGCCTCTAAATTGCAATGATTGCAGCTGGGACCTCCTTGGATTGAAAAAGGAGACTTTTAAAAGCTTAACTACAGAGCGTATTCAGATAGTGTCATCACCTAGATGGTTGCCTAGCATTGGAGAGGCAACAGAACATGCCATTTGCAACCTTAGTAAAGTTAACTGATCTCGTCATGTGTTTCTGTAACTATGTATACATCTAATTCATAGGGTTATTGGGGGAATTATATAAGTTACTAGTGGTTGGCATGTGGGCAACATTATGTAGTGACCACAAGGATAACTAGAACACTGTTAAAGGCCAATGCAGTGTAGACAGAATAAAACTATAGAGCTCTCTATATTTTAACTGGAGGGACACAAAGTCCTACATACCCCCAAAATCTCCCTACTTGAAGTTTTCATTATCATTGATATTGTTAATACCTTACATTTACTTAGCAACTTCTAGTTTACAAAGCTCTCATTTTAATCTTATTTGATCCATTCTAAAATGCTATGAAATTACCCTGTATGATACTAGAAATCTTCAGTCTTTCAAATTGAGATATATGCTTCTGAAAGCTCCCTTTCTAAAACTTCAGTAATTCCAACATTGGTAAAAAGTGAACTCTCATCAGTGAAGACAGCACATTGCAAATCAAGATACATTTCTCTTCCTGCTGTGCTCATGCTTACCCTGAAAAAGAAATGGAATTGACTTTTTTTTTAATCCAGTCAGGAATGCTGCAAGGATAATGATCTTAAAATAACACAAAGTCTTATTTTTGGCAATGAATGTTATGTTTTTAGGCCAAAGACTTATTGTATTCATTCATTCAACAAATACTTGTTGAGCACTCATGCCAGGCACTTCTGCAGGCTATAGGAACACAACAGTCAGCATTTTTGTTTATATATCTACAATATACTGAGCCATCCTACTAAAGCAGACACAGAAAGCAAATTAGGAAAAATAAAGTCAGGTTGTTTTGTGGACACTGAAAATGATTGTAATCAGCAGGATCTAGTGATAAATGAAGCAATTCAATCAAAGGATGGGAAGCATAAATTGCTTACCATGAGAGGTATATAAAGACGCATTGTTGAACAATTATGGCAATTAAAGCACTTGAGATAAAATGTGAGGGATATACAAGAGGAGTATAAGAAAAGAACATATCTTGATGTTATTCTAGGCCTCTTTCCTCCCCCACCATATACTACCTGCCACCTTCTCAATTCTTGTTCCAACAATCATTGGGTCACTGACCTCCTGAGCTTAAATCTGATGAACACATTCAATTCTTTCCAGCATTGTTAGTCCCACTGAACACATGCCATATGACCATCCTTGGCACAGAATGCTACTAAGGTCAAATTGTTACCAGAAAGGGGTCCCAATCCAGACCCCAAGAGAGGGTTCTTGGATCTTGTGTAAGAAAGAATTCAGAGCAAGTATGTAAAGTGAAAGCAAATATAGGAAAGTAAAGGAATAAAAAAATGGCTACTCCACAGACAGAGCAGCCCCGAGGGCTGCTGGTTGCCCATTTTTATGGTTATTTCTTGATGATATGCTGAACAAGGGGTAGATTATTCATCCTTCCTCCTAGACCTTATAGGGTAACTTCCTGATGTTGCCATGGTGTTTACAAACTGTCAAGGCACTGGTGGTAGTGTAGCAGTGAGGATGACCAGAGGTCACTCTTGGTTTTGGTGGGTTTTGGCTGGCCTCTTTACTGCAAGCTGTTTTATCAGCAAGGTCTTTATGACCTGTATCTTGTGCTGACCTCCTATCTCATCCTGTGACTTAGAATGCCTGTCTGGGAATCCAGCCCAGTAGGTTTCAGCCTCATTTTAACCAGTTTCTACTTAAGATGGAGTTGCCCTGGTTCAAACACCTCTGACCAAATGATCCCTAAAGATCTGTGACCAGAAGATCCACTCTCCTTTCCTGACCTTTTTCTAATTGCCAGCTGTAAAGGCAACAAAGGACTATATGTAGTCTTTTCCAAGGTCACCTTACATGTTGGACTTGGGAGTTGATGTCAGTCACCTTGAAACTGTACTCAAATAATAATCCTCAGGAGTTCTCAGCCTCTGAACCTCCTGGACCAGGTCAGATCCAAAAGCATTTTTGCAGTTATTATTTATATTCCATTCCCTTTAGTTTGGAGGAAGAATTAGGGGTAGAGCTTGAGCTTTACATCAAATCCAGGACCTGTCATTCAATGGCCTTGTAGTCTCAAGCATGTTTCTTCAAGTAGCTGAGCCTTGGTTTCCTCATCTACAAAACAAAGACAAGGCTGCTACCCTCACAATATCACTGTAAGGATTATATAAGAGAATACCTGAGAGAATACTTTCTACCAAGGTTGCCAGACATGACTACATTACCCATCCACCCACACTCCCTCCAAAGGAAAACTCCCTCAGTAGTTCTCGCTAATGCTATTTAGCCTGTCTAATTGCCATTCCTGTGATCTGAGATCCCGTCTTCCACTCATCCACAGTGACTAAACCAAGGCAGTCACCTGAGCCAAAAGCAGGCAATCCATAGACCAGTCAGCTACCATGATGGGTTGGCCTGGGTCAAAATCAAATAAACAAATTAGCAAGCTGAGCCAATCAAATTCTTCTCTTTGGAATTTATTATAAATTTAGAAAAAGGAGGAGCTGAGATAGTTAATAACAAAGAAAAAGTAAAAGGAAGTTAATGGCTGCTTTAGTGCAATGGCAAGCTAAAGTCATAGGCAGGCATAATTTATGAACAGGCAGGAAATGTATAGAGTGGAAATTGAGAAAGACAGCTACAGAAAGAGGCAGACAAAGCAGATATGCAGAGAAAGAGAAAGACCTTGAGAGGACACAGCTTCCTCTTAGTTCCTGAGCCTTCTCTTCTGATTCTATGTCTCTAAGGGGATTCTTAGAATAGCCCCATTTGTATTGAGACAACTTGGGTTGAACAAAAGAGGTCTGATCAGGCATTCGATAAATCTTAGTTCCCTTGCCTTACTTACTTATTTAGTTAATTATTTGTCTCATCACTTATTCATGCTCCTATTCTTTAATTTATTTACTAAATTAAATAATTCCTGACCACCTACTCTGTGTCAGGTGTATTCTATCTGCCATATTTGTACTGAGGGCTTAACTTGTATCCTTCCCAAATAACCTGTTTGGAATTATCTGGGTATTAGAGAAGGGGACAAGAAAGACGCAGGAGTGATCCTGATGGTGAGAAAGATATTTAGAGAATTAGTGGAAGACTTATCAAATTGTCTGTGGTGGTGGAGGGGTCCACCCCTCTAATTCTGAGCAGCATCAGTCCCGCTAGCTTCAACATCCGCCCCAAAGCCAACAGTAAACTGCCAGGCTTAGGTCTAAAATCACATCTTCCTGTATTTCTCTCTCAACGTGCCCAGGCTCAAGCAGGATTTGGGGAGGAACCTTCACAGCCTCTCCCTCTGATCCCGCCCTTCAAGACTGGAGAAAATGTGTTTCTTTTCCGCCTGCTCATTCCTAAGTCTTTCTCATATACCATCATCTGTCACAGGGATGGTGACAGCCCAGCATAAGCCAGCTTTAATTCCATGGATTTTCTTCTTCTGTCAGCTTTCAAAAAAAGAAAGAAAAAAGAAGGGGAAAAAGCAGTCTGCCCAGGCTCTCCCTGAAAAAGGATAAAGAACCAGACCATGCCAGAGATCCGTGGAGCCATCGGCTGGTCTGAAGAGGTCGGTAAGTTCAGGTTCATGTTAGTGTCCAAATGTTAAACAAACAGATGGCTTGTCACACGGATGTTTACTAGCCTCACAGCTCTGCACTGGCCATGCTTTGAAAGGACTGCTGCTGCGAGCAGAGTATACATCAGGCTTTTACCCTGTAGTCACCTGGAGTCAGCCTATCTAGGTCAGGGACTCCAAGTTGCCTCTTCAAATATGGGAGTGGGAGCCCGTAGCCTCTGTTCAGTATTTCCAAACCTAACAGACACTGCCTGTTTATCCACAATAAGATTGCACAAGCTGCCAAAACATCCAACTTCTTCGCTTTGGGCTGGAATGATATTAACCCAGGCTGGCTGTGTTTGTCATTTCTCAGTTTCCAGAAACCAAAATTGACACTCAGCAGTCTCTTTGATGAATACCAAATAAACAATAAGTTAATTACATTTAAAAAAAACTGATTTGTTGGATCATAAAAAAACCTTTCAAATATGGGGGGGAGGGAATGATGAAATGGAGGCCTGGTGAGGAGAAAGATGGCAATATTCTTCCCTGATGTTATAGAGCGTCTCAGCATTTCCTCCATCCAGATTGTAAAAGGTTCCTCCACTAGAAAAACCAGAACCTTCCTTTAGGAGAAGAATAAGGCTAATGGTCCATACTATCACCCTCTAACATGCTTTAAAAGGTCAAATCGTGGTTCCATCAAAGCTGGGCTGGCTCTCAGTTAGACCGCTGAAAGGATGAAATTTTGCCTTTTCCAAAAGGAGGAGGATGGAGAAGGCAATGCTGTCAGTAGAGAAATTAATTCCTGGCAGGCCACCGTGTTAAATATCCTATTGGATTCTCTGGCTCGCATTTGTTTAAAAGCATCTTGCGGATGGAGCCATGAGAAGCACAACAGCTTGGAATGTGCAGCTAGTTCTGAGGCGGAGGGTGCCTTCTCGCCACAAGATGGCAGCAGGAGCCTACGTTTGAAGCCAGGACTTCGCGGTCCTGCAGCAGTATTTCCCCCACCGCCCAGGAGGATCTGATTCCCCTTGAATTTTAACCAATTGTGTTACAGCTTTTGTCTCCAAAACGACAGAAATAGGTTTTCTCTTTCCCTCTAATTGATTTTAAGTTTCCTTTTGTTCAAGCTCTGCTAAAAAGAAGAGAGAACCCTATTTTTCAAGACGTTTATTAAGTGGGCCAAATAATTATACCCCAAAGATAAACCTTTTCTCTGAAAACCACACTCAGTATTTGCTCTAGAAGCAATGCTTGTGCTGTCAACCCGCTGACACGCCTTAGGGAAGCAGTCGACCCCCCTGGGGATGCTTTGGCTTTCTCCTCCAAACCCAGTTGTTGGCTGATTGAACAACAATCACCTGATGGGACGCGTCCTCTGGGGACTAGTGGGCATGTCTAAAAAGGTGATAAATTTGCCCTTTGGTTTCCAGGTCTCCTTACTGGATTCTCCATCACCCTTTTGCAAAGAATAACATCACCTAATAAGGTCAAACAGCCTCCAATGTGTACTCAGTCATTTGTCCAATGAATAAACAATGTTACCGATTTCCTAGTCTTCCTTCCATACTGACTTCCTGTTGCTTACCACAGCAGCCTCCAAAACAATGATGAATTCTTGGCCTTTGTGTACGTGGATACCCCTCTGCCTGAACACTCTACCCCAGGCTCTTCACTTGGGTAAGACCACTGCTGCCTCAGTTCTCAATCTAAATGTCACCTCCTCTGGAGAGGCTTGTCAGCTGTCAAGGCCAGTCCTAGTGAGAGTCCCCTCACAAAGCTCACATCACATGCTACGCTTCCATCATTACAGTTCTTCCAAAACTATGTAGTAACTACTAGTTGATGAGTCATCTCCCTTCAAAGAATGTAAGCTTCTCAAAGGCAGTGTCTCCATCTGACTTAGTTTACCCTAGAGCCTGTAGCTTAAAGTTGCCTCCTCAGTACTTCATTGAATAAAATAATTGCAGAACTGAAAAACA
Source organism: Trachypithecus francoisi (assembly GCF_009764315.1). Taxonomy (NCBI): domain Eukaryota; kingdom Metazoa; phylum Chordata; class Mammalia; order Primates; family Cercopithecidae; genus Trachypithecus; species Trachypithecus francoisi. Next base: position 71,733,248 of record NW_022681472.1, on the reverse strand, counting down.
TACTGAAATTTTTGAGCTTACCTTTTCACATAATGTAACTATGAATTCCACCTACTGTTTTTTGAGGTATCTCATTTACTTGGATTTCAATATGCCATTTTCAACCCAGAGTGGTGCTGGGGCAGGGCAGGTGGAGAGAATTATAAATGGAAAATGTGGAGAATTACACAAATCTCTGAGTAGCTAACGGGCACATGTCACAATATTATCTGTATTATCATTTTCTATGGGGGAAAAGTGTCTGGGTGTCAGAGCTTACGGGATCAAGTTAAAATACCCCGGTTTTATAGTCAACTTATTCTGATATCTGACCCTATCTTTATCAATCACCTTTATCACCTGTGTGGTATCTCCCCAACCAGGAGGATCTCTCATTTTTCCAAACACATGCCAGGCTTCTCTCACTTTTGCGATTATTCTGGCTGCCTGATGTAGGATGACTTCCCTGGTGTCTCTCTATTCACGCACTTCCCACTCATCCTCATAAACCCACTCAAGTTCTCTTTCTGCCGGAAGCTTCTACTGACCAATAAAGCCCATGCTGATTTCCTGTCTCTGAAAGTCAACAGTTTGGAGGGTCTGGATCCAATGTCCTTGGTTTCTGTAATTCAAATCACAACTAGATAAGCTCTAGCATGCCAGAATCCCAAAAACCAGGCTCCATGTTAACTGGGAGTGAACACTCTACATTTTTGCTTTTTCTCTAATTATATGCTGTCTGGAAACTTATTCTCCCCAACCTAAAAAACACAAGATACTCAAAGAAAGCTTTGTGTTATAAATCTTTGATATCCTGCAGGGTTTCTGATATGATCCTAAGCATAAACCCTCCATAAAGGTTGATTCACATAAGCAGCACTGTAAACTGACTGATTAATAGTACTACATTAGGCCAGGCATGGTGGCTCACGCCTGTACTCCTAGCACTTTGGGAGGCCAAGACTATTGGATCACCTGAGGTCAGGAGTTCGAGATCAGTCTGTCCAACATGGGGAAACCCCGTCTCTACTAAAAATACAAAAATTAGCCAGGCATAGTGGCACGTGCCTGTAATCCCAGCTACTCGGGAGGGTGAGGCAGGAGAATCACTGGAACCCAGGAGACGGAGGTTGTGGTGATCCGAGATCATGCCACTGCACTCCAGCCTGGGCGAAAAGAGCGAAACTCCTCCAAAAAAAAAAAAAAAAAAAGCACTAAATTCATAGCCCCCCAATCTAGTATTCTTTAGCCTATTCCAAGTCTCAGCAGGCTGTTTCCCAGAGGATGACTCCCAAAGCAGGACTTTAAACATAAGGAATAAAACAGCACCAGCTTCCTTGGGTCCAGACCAGATAGGATACATTTCGCAATTCCCGCCCCACCTCACATACACACATACATGAAAGTCTGCAAAATCCAGTCTGATTTAGGCATTATCCAAATAACCCTGCCTGTTACCAGGATCGTCACTTAATTATGGTCCATTTCCTGAGCATTCAGCCAAAGGAAGATGTAAAGTGCCGTGACTGCTTCTGCAGAGCTCACAAATTAAAAACCTTGAGGTTTTCTGCGGTTTCCGAAGCAAAGCCAGAAAAGCTGAAAGATGACTGATATGGTTAATACATTTATTGGCATTAGGACATTGTTATTTTATTGCTGGTATCAGGGTGATATCATTTTTCATAAAGACACCATAATTGTTCTTGAATGTCATAAAAGGTGAAATTCATTCTCATGAAAATTAAAGAGAATATTACAATGCTTCAGTCAAAAGGGGACTAAATGATACAGATGATAAAATGTACTGGCTTTAAATTTCTGTCCATAAACCAGGAGTGAGACTGAAGATAATTAGGCTAGAGATGAAGACTGTAATAACCTGGAATTAGTTTAGGCATCCCTCTAATCTCATTTATTCATGGCATAGAACTATTCATTGGGAAATCTGTTTTCCTTCATTGGCCAATATTTTAGCTGTCTACGGCCCAAATGAAAACACTGAATGGCGGGATGAAGAGACTGTAATGGAAATACATCTTATTGAAGATGGCAGAAGCAACTCACTTCTCACTAAAACACACAAGACCTAGGACCTAAAGTAACCAATGTGTCAAGTCCTTTGCTCAAAATATTGAGACTTTCATCCCCTCAACCATCAGATTTTTTTTTTTTTTGAGACGGCGTTTAGCTCTTGTTGCCCAGGGTGGAGTGCAATGGCGCTATCTCAGCTCACTGCCACCTCCACCTCCTGGGTCAAGCAATTCTCCTGCCTCAGCCTCCCGAGTAGCTGAAATTACAGGCACCCACCACCATGCCGAGCTAATTTTTTGTATTTTTAGTAGAGACAAGATTTCACTCTGTTAAGCAGGCTGGTCTCGAATTCCTGACCTCAGGCAATCCACCTGCCTTGGCCTCCCAAAGTGCTGGGATTACAGGTGTGAGCCACCTCGCCTGTCCTGCCATCAGAAATTTCTAAGGGCAAATTCTAGAATCCCTCACATACAAATTCCTTTTTCAATCTGCTGAGGTGATGAAACTTGGAAAGTGTTTAGGAATTCCTTTCTGCTATATGTCCAAATTCCATTTCTTCCTCTTCTCCACCCCCACCTCAACCTGAGCCCCACTAAAAATTCCTTCTGCTGCCAAGCGCCTTAGAAAACCTTTACATTATTTATTTTTTTCTGTGGATTCATTGTGTGTTAGAAGCCTCACAAGAAGCTGAGTGCATAGTTTCAGGGCAATAAAACAGTCAGAGCAAATGGCAAACTGTTCGGTTTGGCACTAAGGAATCCAGCATGCATCTGTGCATTCCTCCCTGTGTGGCTGGAAACCTCTCAAATCTGGTCCTCAGTTTATGTCCCTCGGATGACTGGTTCTTTGGTTACTCTATGGGAGAAAGCCCCTAACAGAAATGCAACATCATGGGCCAGCAATTCCCAATTTTCACGTGCACAGATATCTTTTGGGGGTCTTGCTAAATGTAGATGCAAATTCAGGAGATCTATGTATAAGGTTGAAAACTCGGCATTGCTAAGAAGCTTCCAGATGATGCTACGAAGATGGTTCGTGGGTCACACTTTGAAATGAAAGGCATGGGTTAGCTCGCCTTCAGTACTAGATTGGGCTTCCTGCAATTCAGTCAGTGCTTACGCTTGCCTTCATTAAAACAAATTTGAAATTAGTCCCATTCACAATGTTTGCAAAAATGAATTCATTTCATTACCATTTTGATCCTGTATTTACTTGGAGGCAAAATAGGTATTAATTAATCCGGGGAATGAGCTGGGTGAACAAGGAAAAACTCTTTGATCTTTTTACTAAAGCATTTTTCTTTCTCACTTTCCAACTATATATTTTGCTTCCTTGTTAAAGTAGCTAATGCCAATTTCATCTTGCAGTTTATTAAAAAGTACATCTTGGCTAAGTACAAATCAGTTCCAGAAATGTCACTGAAGCCCGTGTGCATCAGGCACAAGGATTAGAGCAGAGTTTTGCATGGTCTGTTTTATTTTGCTCACCCAAAAGGAATCTCATGTTCATTCCAACCCAGATGTCATTTGGGGTGATATTATATAGAAATTCCAGTAATTAAACTCACTAAACTATGACCAGCTGACATTAACCCTGTTGTTAGGTCACAAATTGCTTCCTTCTCTTGTATGAGAAGATATCTAAGAGCTCCTCTGTATTCTGAATTAGTCACAAGCTCTCAGGAAAATGACCTCTGAAGACATGAGCTCAGAAAGTCACAGTGATCAGAAAGAAATTTGTATGTGTCTGTAAGTGTAATGTCCACAGGCATATGTATACAGACAGGCTAAGTGAGATGGGGGAAGAAAAACAGTGAACTTGAATTTCAGATGTTAGCACAGACATATTAGCATCATGACCTAAGGAAGCATCCTCTCCTTCAGAGGAAAGCTCGGGGGGCGGAGAAGATATTTTATCAAAAGGCCTAGAAAGGTCGGGAGGTCAGAAAAAAATCAAAAGCTATAAAAAATGGCATTGGAGACTCTGTCCTGCATCTCAAATCACAGTTAAAGAAATGTATCTACTTTCTACACACCTACTATATGCACGCTAGTCATCAAAATACAGAAAAACTAAAAACATAGTAAAAGCAAGATATTGTTCAGCTATTATTTACTGATACCTCCCACTAGGAGTGCAAACCATTGCCCTCAAGGGTCCGCTTGGGTAGACAATATTGTGAAGGCCTCAACAATGTCCTCTTCTGTCCTTGAAGAGACTAAAGCTCAGTTGGGAGGCACAAGGGAAAGACAATTACATTACAAGACTGTCTGTATAAAGTATGGAGCAGAGCCTAACGTGACAACAGGTATCAAAAAAGGATTCATGAGTAGAATGGGATTTGAGCTCCATAGAATGTATAGCAGAAAAAGAAGCACCAGAGCTGAGCAGAAATATTTGCTCAAAAGGATATTTTTGTCTATTAAGAAAGACTTGAGCCATTTGACATATTATTAGAAAACAAGTAAAATAAAATTTTAATGAAAATTAAAGAAAAAATAAAGAATACATACTACTGAACTTATGCATATTGATCTCCCTCTCACACACACAGAGTAAATATAGATAAACCTAGACACAGTGTTGTTGTCAAGAAAACAAGTCTTCTCTCCTGTAAGAGGAGTAAAAGATAAACAACTAAACTGAAGGTGGAAAATACATCTTATTCCCTTTTCAAGCTTCAGGATCCAGCATGGCGTCTTGCTGCAGCAGGTGCACAAGACTGTCTGAATGATAAAGGAATAAATCATCATTTATTATTTGAGTTCCAGGTCAGAAATGAGAATCTCCGTGAGTATTTCTGCATCGCTCTCCTGAATCTCTCTGCTGTTTCAGCTGGCACTGCCTTCCCTTCCTCCTTGGCAGTTCCACAACCTTGACAACTGCACTTAGGCATCCTAAAAACAAGAAATGATTCATAAAGCATCTTCAGAGATCCTTTGAAAACACTTGTGGGATGGCTGTGATGACATAACAACAAGCTATCCTTTAGTTTAAAATCATCTTATTGGTTACCCAGGGGAATTGTGAAGAATACAGAAAATGCTTCACGCTAGCCAAAGTGTGGAGCATCGAACATTCTCAAGCATGGTTTGACAGAATATCTTCACCTTTCTAGAGTACAATTTTACTCTACCCATTGCAAATTAAAATTCATATACCTTTTAACACTTCCACCTCTGGTGATTTTTTCTACAGCTATGCCCACATGCACAGTGAGCTACAGACAAAAATATTTATTGCAGTATTGTTTGTAGAAGCAAAATACTGAAAACCTAGTAAATGTACATTAGTACAGGGATGGCCAAATGAGTTCTGCTGTGTTCGTCTAATAAACACTATACAATCAAGAAAAAAAAAAAAAAGAAACCATTTCCAAGATCTATTGTTAAATTGAAAAGAAATCAAGATATACAGCAGTAGATATAATGAGTGGTTTCAAAGGAATGCATACACACATAAATTATCGTTAAGTGCATAGAACCTCTTGTAAAAGATGTACATATCGATCTCTGGTGTTTTGGAAAAAAGTAAAAAAAAAAAAAGATATACAATGAGCTAGAAATAATAATTACCTCGGGGGGAGGGAAATTTCGGGGCTAAAAGAGAGCCTTAACTTATCATGTAAACTTTCCTGTATCATTTGCTTTTACCAAGTATCCACATTAGTTCTGAAGAACAATTTTATAAAATTACTGTTTAGAGAAATAGAAAAGCTTGAGGGTATTTAGATACCACATTCAGCCTCAGGATGGCAGTCTAGTTCTTCCATTTTTTTCATTACCCTAACCAGAACTGAATTTGGATTTCCTCTGAGTGTTCTCTAACTTCACCTGCAATGTCTGAATCTGCAGTGAAATCAATTATTAAGGAACTACTTCCCCAAAAGAAAGACTTCGGTTTTATTCTATTTAATCCACTTGATCATTTTCTTTTCTAACTTTCTCTTTTAAATGCTTTCCAGTTCAATCTCCCTTCTCTTACCACAGATTGCACCTGCTAAAGTGAAGTTTTCCCACTACTAGCTTGATGGGTGGTCAGTTTCCAGAATCTTTCCCTAAGGAATCCCATTTAGACACCATAGATGTATATGCCTTGTTTTCTCATTATTCTAAGTGGTGTTTTTATTTTATTCCCTTTTTAACTCATATTCCTCCAGCTCTACCACTATATAGTGAGTATATGATTCTACACCCACTATACGGGAGGGGGAGCTTCTCAATGGTGCATTTTATCTCAAAAAAATTGTCGAACTATCCATAGGACCAAAGTTGGTTTCTCTGGCTTAAGTGGTGGATGAGGAGGGGTATGGTGACTCACCTACTCACTTATTTATCCCATTGTTTACCTACCCTTCCTCTCCATTCTCCCCCAAACCTATGGACAATTTTGCAGGATCACCAAAAAATGCTAGGATTCCACAGTTAGCCTTTGAAAACCTCTAATCTAGAGCAAGAAAACCTGGCAATATGGGAAATCTGCTCAAGTCAATATTTTCAGAAAGAGGAAGTTGTTATGGTGAAATGAGGAGAATGTAGATCTAGGATTTAGTTCTTCTAATCTGAATTAGAAGAACTACAGAGAATGCCTAAAATATTTTGTGCAGCAGCCTTCTAGGAAAACCACAGCACATTAGTAAAATGGCAGCTTAACAGATTCCTGCCTGCCAAAAAAGAATATACTATTTTTTTTAAAGGTGAGAATAGAGGATTTTAATTTTTTATGATTCCAAGAAAATGTTATAAAGGTTATACCTACAAAGCCTGTCTTCCTAACATGAAAAAAAAATTTTTTTAATTGATGTGCTAGAAAGCTCCATTACTCACATCTCTCTTTCTCTCTCTCTCATCCCAGGCAGGGTTAAACAGCCATGGTTCCAATGCACAGCTGCCTTCTAAGGCAGAAAGATTTATCAGAAAATATCAAGGCCTTGGAGCCCAATTCGGCTCAAATTCCAACCTTGCCATAAACTTGGGCATGCTACTTGGCTACACTGAATCTCAGTATTGTGGTCTGGCTCTATGTCCCCACCCAAATCTCATCTCGCACTGTAATACCCACATTATCAAGAGAGGGACCAGGTGGGAAGTGACTGAATCATGGGGGTGGTTTCCCCCATGCTATTCTCGTGTTAGTGGGTGAGTTCTCAAGAGATCTGACGGTTTTATAAATGTTTGACCATTCCTCCTTCACACACTTCCTCTCTTGCCTGTTGCCATGTAAGACATGCCTGCTTCCTCTTCTGCCATGACTGGAAGTTTCCCAGCCATGTGAGACCACCCCAACCATGTCGAACTGTGAGTCAATTAAACCTCTCTTCTTTATAAATTACCCAGTCTTGGTGTCTTGGGTACTTCAAGCAATATGAGAACAGACTAATACAGGAAATTGGTACCAGGAGTTTGGGGCACTGCTATAAAGATACTTGAAAATGTGGAAGTGGCTTTGGAACTGGGTAACACACAGAGGCTGAAACAGTCTGGACAGCTCAGAAGAAGACAGGAAGATGTGGGAAAGTCTGGAACTTCCTAGAGACTTGTTGAATGGTTTTGATCAAAAATGCTGATAGTGATATGGACAATTAAGTTCAGGCTGAGGTGGTCTCAGATGGAGATGAGAAATTTATGTTTAAAAGGGAAGCAGAACATAAAAGTTTGGAAATTTTGCAGTCAGATAATGTGGTAGAAAAGAAAAACCCATTTTCTGGGGAGGAATTCAAGCTGGCTGGAGAAAGTTGCATAAGTAAAGAGGAGCCAATGTTAATAACCAAGACAATGGGGAAAATGCCCCCAGAGCATTTCAGAGAACTTCACAGCAGCTGCTCCCACCACAAGCCTGGAAGAGTAGGAGGGAAAATGATTTCATGGGCCAGGCCCAGGGATACACTGCTCTGTGGAGCCTTGGGACACAGCACCCTGAGTCCAAGCTGCTCCAGCTCCAACTGTGGCTAAAGGGGGCTGAGTTATAGCTTTAGAGGTGCAAGCTCCAAGCCTTGGCAGCTTCCACGTGGTGCTGGGCCTTCCAGTACACAGAATTCAAGAACTGAGGTTTAGAAACCTCTGCCTAGATTTCAGAGAATGCATGGAAACACCTGGATGTCCAGGCAGAAGTCTGCTGCAGGGTTGGAACCCTCATGGAGAACCTCTGCTAGGGCAGTGTGAAAGGGAAATGTGTGGTTTGAGCCCACACACAGAGTCCCCAATGAGGCACTGCCTAGTGGAACTGTGAGAGGAGGGCCACTGTCTTCCACACCCCAGAATGGTAGATCCACTGACAGCTTGCGCCCTGCACCTGGAAAAGTCTCAGGCACTCAATGCCAGACCGTGAGGAGCTGCCCAAGGCTGTGGGAGCCCACACCTTACATCAGCATGCCCTGGATGTGAGACATGGAATCAAAGGAGATCATTTTGGAGCTTTGAGATTTAAAGATGGCCCTGCTGGGTTTCAGACTTGCACGGGGCCTATAGCCCCTTTGTTTTGACCAATTTATCCTGTTTGGAATGGGAGCATTTATACAATATCTGTACCCTTACTATACCTTGGAACTAACTAACTTGCTTTTGGTTTTATAGGCTCCTAGGTAAAAGAAACTTGCCTTGTTTTGGATGAGACTTTGGACTTGAACTTTTGGGTTAACACTGAAATGAGTTAAGACTTTGGGGGACTATTGGGAAGGAATGATTGTGTTTTGAAACGTGAGAGAGACATGAGATTTGGGAGGGGACAGGGTGGAATGATATCATTTGGCTGTGTCCACACCCAAATCTCATCTTGAACTGTAATCCCCACATGTTGAGAGAGGGACCAGGTGGGAGGTGACTGGATCATGGGGGTGGTTTACCCCATGCTGTTCTCATGTTAGTGAGTTCTCATGAGATTTGATGGTTTTATAAGTATTTGACAGTTCCTCCTACTCTCCCTCTCTCTCTCTCTCTGTTTCTTTCTGTCTCTCACCTGCAACCATGTAAGGTGTGCCTGCTTCCCCTTCTGCCATAATTGTAAGTTTCCTGAGGGCTCCTCAGCCATGCAGAACTGTGAGTCAATTAAACCTCTTTTCTTTTTTTTTTTTTTTTGAGAGGAGTCTCGCTCTTGTCGCCCAGGCTGGAGTGCAGTGGCCGGATCTCAGCTCACGGCAAACTCCGCCTCCCGGGTTCACGCCATTCTCCCGCCTCAGCCTCCCGAGTAGCTGGGACTACAGGCGCCCGCCACCTCGCCCGGCTAGTTTTTTGTATTTTTTAGTAGAGACGGGGTTTCACCATGTTAGCCAGGATGGTCTCGATCTCCTGACCTTGTGATCCGCCCGTCTCGGCCTCCCAAAGTGCTGGGATTACAGGCTTGAGCCACCGCGCCCGGCCAAACCTCTTTTCTTTATAACTTACCCAGTCTCAGGCAGTTCTTTATAGCAATGTGACAATGGACTAATACACTCAGTTACTCTCTGGTAAAACAAAGCTGATGTCTGTAAGCAGCATGGTGTAGTAGTCAAGAGCTTGGAATCTGAAGTTAGAACGCCTGGGTTCAAACCCCAGCTCTAGCACCTTCTAGCTGTGCTATGTTGGGTAAGTCTCACCACTTCATGCTTCAGTTTCCCCAACCATAAAGTAGGATGAATACTAGTACCTATCTTATAGGGTTGTTATGAAGATTCAATAAACTGTCTTTGGAAATGACTTAGTAAGTGCTATGTATTTGTTAAGTATTAACACATAGTAGCATTATGTAGTAAAATTCAAATTACAACAGACAGTTAAAAGAGGAAATGGTAAGTGCAATGAAGCAGGACTGGATGTGGGAGTACTGGAAACTGATAGTTTCCATCATAAGCCCTTATAATGGCTATGATGTGATTGTTTGATTATTGTTCATGTACATGCATTACTTTGATTTAAAAAAAAAAATTTAAAAAATAAAACCCAGAGTACTTGATGTTACATATTGGTCACGTTATTTAATCTCACTGAATCTGCTCTCACTCTCATAAAATTAGGACAATAACCTCACTCATTGTTTATTATCCTCCTATATCTTTATTTCTAGGAGGAAACACTGTTTCTGAGTAACAGGACAACTAGCTATGTGACCTTGGAAAGTAATATAATCTTCCACAGCCCTGTTTCATCAGAACTGGGTTGACCTCTGAAGTTCTTCTCAGCAATGAGGCCAACACATGATATTTTGTTGCCTTTTTTAGCTTCAAAAAATACAAATGTATTACCTTACAGTTTAGTAATACACGCTCTCACTAGGCCAGAATCAAGGTGATTGCAGGACCATGTTACTTTCTGAAGGCTCCAGGGAGGGTTTTGTTGCTTGTCTTTTCCCACTTCTCAAGGCTACCCTCATTGCTTGGTTCCGACCTCCCCACATCTTCAAAGCCAGGAAGAGCTGATAGAGTCCTTTGCCCACAGTATCACTCTGACCTCCTCTTCCAGTTTTTATTCCTTCAACCTTCACTCTACTTTATTTCTTTTAATTGAGGTGAAATTCACATAACATAAAACTAACCATTTCAAAGTGAACAATTCAGGAACATTTAGTACATTCATGATGCTGTGTAATCACTACCTCTATCTAGTTCCGAAATATTTCATCACCCCTAAAGGAAACCCCACACACATTAATCGGTACTCCCCATTTCCTGCTATCCCTACTCCCTGGCAACCACCAATCTGCTTTCTGTTTTTATGAAGTTACCTATTGCGGATGTGCCTTATAAATGGAATCATACAGTATAATTCCACACAGCACACTGAGGTTCACCCATGTTGAGGCATATGCCAACACTGAATTCCTTGTTATGGCTAATAATATATATTCCACTGCATAGATATACCACAATTTGTTTACCCTCTCATCCACTGATCGACATTTGGATTCCTTCCACCTTTTGGCTATTTTGAATAGTGCTGTTATGAACATGCTTGTGTATGTATTTATTTGAATACCTGCTTTCAATTCTTTTGGATATATACCTGTAGGAGTTGCACTCCTGTGAAACTCTGTGTCCCATGGTCATGCTAAGTACCACCCATGGTCATGCTAAGTACCACCAAACTGTTTTCTACAGAGGCTGGACCAAATTACCTTTAATTTTAATACATCTGCAGAGAACTCCACTCCCTTCCTTCATGTAGCTGCCAATGCTGCCCAGGATTGCAGGGGTTCCTCTGACATTAGCTATAGCAGGAACGTTCCAAGAGCTTCCAACAAGCAAGACTGCCAGAAATACCTAGAAGGTTGGCAAGTCTTTTTTTTTTTTTTTTTTTTTTGACAAAGTCTCGCTTTTATTGCCCAGGCTGGAGTGCAAGGGTGCAATATCAGTTCACTGCAATCTCCGCCTCCAGGGTTCAAGCTATTCTCCTGCCTCAGCCTCCTGAGTAGCTGAGATTACAGGCACCCACCACCACACCCAGTTAATTTTTGTACTTTCAGTAGAGACGGGGTTTTACCATGTTGGCCACGCTGGTCTCGAACTCCTGACCTCAGGTGATCTGCCCGCCTCAGCCTCCCAAAGTGGTGGGATTACAGGTGTGAGCCACCACACCTGGCCAAAGATTAACAAGTCTTTCCAAAGAGTTTTAGGATTTTAAAAACTTTGATGAAGCTGCTTTATGACAGGCACATGCTCAAAAAACGTTGAGTGTTTAGTAAACGTGAGAAATAGCATAAGGTCAAATAAGCCAACTGGCTTTTAGAAGCTGAAAAGTAAAACAACAACAATTTCACAGTCTCTACGTCTTTTTTACAACTTTTTATTCATTTGGCAAAAACTTATTAACTGCCTGCTGTGTGCCTAGCATGGTGTACTGATTATAAAACATGATTCTTGTTTTCAGAGAACTCATGATCTAGCTAAGAAAACAGATGATAAGCAAATAATCATGCTAAACTTTGACAAGTACTGAGAAGAGGGTGTGTAAAGCATTATGAAGGTTCAATAGTAGAGAAGTTTAGTGTGCCTGAGAAGCTGGAAGGAAAAAAAAAAAAAGCATGGCAGGAAAAGAGATTTTCAGTTAGATCACAAAGATTGCGTAGGAACGTGTTCCTCAGAGATGGGCTGAGGCTTAAGGTGCTATAATCAAAGGCTTGGGAGCATACAACTGCAAGATAAATTTGGGGAATCCTTAAATAAACAAGCTTAGAAATAATGGAGTATGTGAAGGTAAGTATGAGGAGTGGAAGTGGAAAGGAAATATCTTACCGGCCAAAAATGAAGGGGATGAAGGGACTCCTGCCAGCATTTGACCATCTCCTTGAAGAGCAGCCCACTCCCCAAGAATGAGAGTCCTTGGGGTATCAGCAGCCTACAGAGGCTAAGCATTGGCATCAAGCACATGCAGGAATGTGTGACTTACTTCTGGGGGCATTATTAAGAAGATTTCAGTTGGGTGTGGCGGCTCATGCCTGTAATCTGAGCCCCTTGGGAGGCTGAGGTGGGCGGATCACCTGAGGTCAGGGGTTTGAGACCAGCCTAACCAACATGGTGAAACCCCGTCTCTACTAAAAATACAAAATAAATTAGCTGGGCATGATGGCGCATGCCTGTAATCCCAGCTACTCAGGAGGCTGAGGCAGGAGAATCGCTTGAACCCAGGAGGCAGAGGTTGCAGTGAGCCGAGATCGTACCATTGCACTCCAGCCTGGGCAACAAGAGTGAAACTCCATTTAAAAAAAAAAAAAAGAAGAAAGAAGAAAGAATTCAAGACTTTAGAATGGCATTTCTCTGAATTTCTAAATGCATTTCTCAAAATTCTAGAAAGCCCTATAGTACAGTATATAAGCATATAAGCTTTGGAATTGAACAGCCCTGAGTGACTACCGTTTCTCTCTAAACAACAGTTTTCTTACCAGCAAAATGGCCTAATGGCAACATTCATCTTGTAGGATTTTGAGAAGATTAAATGACCAAAATGTGCATACATTTACTAATATAGTATCAAATACACAGTAAGCATTTGTAAATGTGGCCTAATATTCTTGATAAGAGGCTTTATGAAATCAAACTGATCTGGTACTTGGGAAAAACTATCTATCTAGTTCAGCTTTCTTTTGTGAAATATTTGGGTCAATGGTGTCAGTTATGGCCTCAAAATCTTTATCACAAAAATTCTGAGAAGATCAGGACTTTTTTATTTTTGTTAGTAAGCTTAGAAAGAAAAACATCTATGATATCTAGTTCTTTATGGAATCTTAAATAGAATGCTTGAGAATTTTCCAAGACGTGTTCTCAGCTGAGAAAGCACACATCTCTGTGATATTTTCCCATACTTCTTGAACTTACCCCTGAATAAAGGTCAAGTGTGACTAGGAGAAGGAACTCAAGTTTTTAATAATGGTGGTCTCTCATTGGTTAACATCATTTCGAGTATATTACATTAGTGTTTGCCATTCAAGTACTTGCAACTTTTCAAAGATTTACATTCCAGACTATCTAAATAACTCAGCAAAACCTAGACTTACCTTGACCAAACTCTACACTCAAATAAATTTAAATTTAGAAAAATGGAGATAATTCTGACATGGCTTCAAGATTTTTCTTCAAAATCTGTCACATTTAACCACGGCACCCAGGCAGAAGTTTATTCCTTCCAGTGTGACAAAGAAGACGACAGACCAAAGAAATCAAGTTCAGACACTGAGCATGCCTTAGCTTCACTCAAAAAAGAACTGGTAAGAACACTGGAAATATTATTAAATTTACACAAAGAGAAAGATGGGAGGCAACATTAACTGGATCATGGGAACCATAACTGAGAAGTAGGTAACATGTCTGGTGAATAACTAAACATTAGTTGAGAGCAGAAAACACTGCATATATTTTACATGCAGAGCATCTTTTCCTAGTAAAAGTTGTTTAGGGTGCGTTTTTTTTTTTTTTTTTTTTTTTTTTTACAAAAACAAGAAATGCCCACCATAATGGCAACGTATGGTTGTGTATAGGCAATGTATTTGCCTAAAATCTGGTAACTTATAAAGCCATCAGCAATTTATTGATATATAGCTACATCTCCCCTGATATACCCATGAACAATTGAGGGTCACTTCTTCATTTGCTCTACTGCTGTTTCTGGGCTATTCTTAGAACTGTAATCAGCAGGGAATTTCCTATGCTCTGAAAATATCTAACATCTACCCTTATTAAATGCTACATTTTCATCAAACTTAAAACTTAGGCACAGGTTCTTTAGTTTTAAAAAAACAAACAAACATTGCACCATCAGGAACTACGGTACTTTAAATATTGCCATTGTGTTTGGAAAATCATCCACTTTGTCTTGTCTAATAAGTGGTTTCCAAGTGACTGCTCAAAGAGTGAATTTATCTTCAATGTCAAATACTCTGACATTGGACTTGATGATTTTGAATGTGTTTGCAGTGTTAGATGACTCCAAACAAACACAATAACTCTGTACAGGAGAAAAACTGTCTCAACATCAGTTTTCAGTTCAATTCCTATAATTTACTTGTTTATAATTATCTTTCCATTACATTAGCTGTTTGTCTGAGAGACAGACATATAGCTTCATTAGCCATCACAGTGAGCCAGGGAAAGGCAGAACTACTGATCCACTTCCAAAGCACCTCAGCAATGTGGGGGTTATGATGATGGGCTGATGAATTTAAAAGCTTTAATTTTAGTTTTCAAAGCAAGTCAAAATTATGCAAATAGTTTCTGTGGTTGTCTTTCTTCTTTGGAGATTTGTTTTGATGTTTTAACCTTGAAGGTCTGGCTCTGAAACTAAATTTCCAATCTCATTGAAATTCTCTTAAAACAAAACAAATAATCTATGCACTAGAAGCACTAAACCTCCACAACTAGAAGGCGACTAGGTAACCAGAATGGAATGCTGAATTTCTTATGACAATTGCAAGGACCTGAATATTAAAAGTGGGTAGTTAGTCCACCTTTTAGCCAATACAAAAGTTGACAATAATTAAGATAATGAAATCATCGACTGATACTACCTGTGAATGAATAGAGGAACTGAGTAATCCCGGCAGGGTCAAAGTAGCTCATCTTAGAAAAATGGATAGCTCAACATGGGGGCAAAAGATACCGTATTTCTGTTTAGAAATGTTGGAAATAGAAGTTTTACCTTTACTTAGCCTTGTTAGTGGTATCCCTTTAAATGAATGCATGTTTTCATTAATACTTATTTCTTTTCCGGTTGGTTATATGGATAAAATAAAATACTGTTGACATTATTTGCTCACTAAGTAGTAGTATGTCAATAGGGCAAATGAAAACTCATCCTGATTTATTTCTGGTAAACTGAGGCCACCTCAATTTCTCCTTAACACTGTCCTTTACTGTTATCTTAGACAAAGGTGCCAACTGTTTGATAACCTTTATCTGTTAATTATATTTGCTTTATTAGTTATAGACACGTATATACTTCTTTCTATATATATAACAACATATACATATATTTGTCATATGTATATCATATGTAATCCTTCTACGTGCTTATATCAGCTAAGGGGAAAAGATTCAGTGGCTCAGAAACTTTAGATTTTACAAGAATTATATTTCTACTTCAACAAAAAGAACATCCCTCTTTGACCTAGTCTTCCTAATTTAGTACTCCTTACAAGAAAAAACAAAAGCTGTAGTGAGAAGATGCAGAGATTTATAAATGTCAGAAAACATTAAGGCTAGCTCATGTTTCTAATTCCAAAATTTTCAGACACTATCCAGCAACCCTCTGAGGTCTAGAGTCCGTCCCAGAAACCAGGGGCAACAGTGCCATGTTTGCACTTCTTACCCTTTTTGTTTTTAACGATTTCATGAAATGTTTGTTGTATTCATATTTCAGGAAAGTGATCTGACTGGTTCACTATGTAAAAGACCTGAACTTTTATGCTGCATTTTAAAATAACCACTATTAACATTTCCATCTGAGTTTTATTTTTTATGGCTATTAACGGTCTAGCAAGTATAAGTGATTGTGGTATTACATCAGAGAAAAATTATTGCCTCCAAGGAGATCACAGTCTCATTTAAAACAGCTTTCTTCCTCTCTTTCTCCACTGTTTTTCTCTCCAGCATCAACAAATCAAATGATAGTCGACCAACACACACGCAGCCTTCAAAACCAAAACTTATTTCCAAAAAAGTTAAAGTCCTTGGGAAAGAGGGGGGAAATATAGTCTGCCAGACACTGTTTTACATTCTTTGTAAATATCTTAATTAAGCTCAGGATAATCCTATGAAATATTTTATACATGAAGCAGCTTAGGCTTAGAGAGCTTGAATGACACACCCAAGGTCACTCTGTAAATGACAGAATTAGGATTTAACCCAAGTCCTGTGTAACTCCAAAGACCCTCCTTTTTCCCATAACTTACACCTTCTCCAAAGGTGACAGCCAGCAGGGTGGCAGGTGAACATAAAAGCAAAAGGAAACACCTGTTCAGAAATGAAGAAATGAGAATTTTATTATTATCTTGTTCTTTAACTAGAAACCATCCTTAAGAATCACAGTGAGACTGGAGTATAGGTTAGCATCCAACTCAGGGTCCTGCCTAGGTTTCTCTGGTCTCCTCTAAAGCACTGACATTCATTTCTTCATTCAACACCAATTTACTGGGCACCTAGTAAGAGCTTAGCACTGTGGGAGTCAACGATACAGTACAGTGAACTAGAGTATTCAGAAGAGCCAAACAATTAACAGGTAAATAAACAAAAATATAAGCAAAATAATTGGGAGGCCTGAGTTTTTCTGACATACTGACATTTGAATTGAGACCCAAAGAAAGGGAAGAAAACAGCTGTAGGAAGAATTTTGTAGGCAGAGAGAACACCAAATACAAGGATCTGGGGCAAGGAAGAGTTTGACTTGGAAGAACCTGAGAACAGGCTAATGTAGCCTTGTGAGCACTTGTGTGGGTGATACGAAATGGTGTTGAGAGGTAGATGCAGCCTTGAGGTCAAGATGAGCCCATCTTTTTCTCCCTGTATTCAACTTTCTATCCCTGTCGGCAAACACATGCCCTTTTAGTTTGGATGATGCTCTAGCCAGAAAATACACCATATTTTCATTCTCGGTACACTTCCTACAACACCTAGCTCTCAGTAACCACGACGAGTGCTACTCAGTGATAATGCCTCACATTTATATGGGGATTTACAAATTACAACGGGCTTTCAGGCATCTCTTTTATTCCTCACAACCAGAATGTTAGGGTAATTTAGTGGCACCTGGACCGTGGAATCAGTCACACCTAGACACACATCAAAGCTCTGCTACCCCACCAGCTATGTGACCTCAAATTAGTCACCTAATCTCTATCAATCCCAGGTTTCTTGTTTTAAAATAGAAATCTCTCTCTCTCTGCATTCATTTTGTGAGGATTAAACAGATAAAGTATCCAGATTGCGTAGCACAGGACCTAGCAGATAACAAGAGTGCAAAATACATGTACGTGTTTTAACCATTCCTTCCCTTTTCTGCAGATAAGAAAACCAGGAATCAGAGAGATAAAGTGACTTGTCTAACTGTATACATTTAGGAGGGGTGAGCACCAACTTTGGATACTTTATCTAAGAGCTTTTCTCTTTCTACTGTAGTTAATCACTACAAAATATAAGGAGGCTAATAAACCTGCTTCTGCCCTATGGGAGAGAATATCATGTACAGAGAGAGGGAGGTCAGTTCCTGGGAGTGTGAGATTAGTTTGAGCATTGATCTAAAAACTCTTACCCAAGAATTTCTTCCGGGCATACTTGCTTTCCATTAAGCATTTCTCTTTGCCGTTTCTGCTGAGCAAAAGAATATATCTATATTCATATTCTGCCCTATGCTTTCTTAAAAGAAAAAACAAATGGAAGTTTCATGAAATTGTGTGGGTGCTCTTCTTATCTTTATCTATCACCCTAAAATGTGCCCGTATTGAAGACAAATAATATTATTACATGCAATGATGACATGTGCCTGTATTGAAGACAAATAACATTATTACATGCAATGATGAGATGTGCCTGTATTGAAAACAAATAATATTATTACATGCAATGATTAGAACTATGTTCAAAAAATGCTGACATGTCACTAATCCCATAAAATATATGGAAGTTAATTTTAACTGAAGCACATCAAAGTCAGCTAGGGGATTGCAATCAACAAGATTCACTAAAGGAATGCGTTGTTCTTTGCTGTGAAGGGACAGGCAGTTCTCTCTCTCCTTTTCTCCCCCGGCATCTCCCTTCTGCCTTGCCTTTATAACTCCTAAAGTGCAGCTCCATGTTACGAACAAATGCACCATCACCCTGAGAAGGAAAGGAAACATTCACATTGGCTCATGCCCAGGGGATGCTTTAAAAGCCTTGAGGCTGCAGATAGCCTGGTGCTATCTCTGTAACCTTAATCCTGAGACCATTAAATGCCATTTTCTTCTCCCAAGAAGAGCATCCATCAGGTATTCAGCATAGGAGCATCTTTCCCTGAAATATGGTTAGTTGCAAGGCCACCAGAAGTTCAGGCAGGTACTGATTGCTATTAAAGCTCTATTAGGAAGCTTAGGTAAGATTTCAAGAGCTGTGGTTCCTGTGAAAAGGCAATCACATTTTCTGCCCTAGAGATATAGGATCAATCAGCCTTGGATCAAAGAAAAGCATGGAAGAAGAGAATATGAATGGACCTGGAAATAAGGATTTGGGCTTCTGTTGCTCATTTCCTTTGGCTGTCTGGAGGGAGAATAGTGCTGTCATTGTCCCTAACTCACTAGGAGTTCAATCATTCCTTCATTCAAAATATATTTTATTACATGCTTAAGTGTGCAAGGAACATAATCTTTCCAGTACGTATCCCAGAGAACATTAATCATTCAAGAATTTCATTAAGAAATCTACTTTTGTAATTTAAAAAATAAATCTAGAATTGCTGACTACTCTTTTTCAAAAGGCTCAAAATGTACAAAAGTTCTGAGAAGTTTTGCATTTAAAAAACTGATTCTGTTTAATCCAGCATTTCTCAGATTTCTAAGCTTAAGACCCCTTTCCCATTTTCAACCAAACCTATCAACAACTTATGGAGCTAGTGTTTCATGGAGCACACATTAGTAAAGGCTACAGTTCTGTAGCTAATCATCCCCAAATTTATTTTTTAAACTCTCCGAATTTCACATGTGCCAAGATAATCTTTTTAGATTTCTGACAAGTTGTTTTCCTACTTAAGCTAAGTGTCAGAATGAATACTTCATTTCTTTGGGCTTCAGTAGATAAATACAAATCTTATCCTCCTATGACTGAGTTTAAGAATAATAATGCTACACACTGGGACCTGTAGGGGGTGGGGAAAAGGACAGCATTGGGAAGAACAGCTAACAGATACTGGGCTTAATACCTACGTGATAGGTTGATTTGCTCAGCAAACTACCATGGCACACACTTACTTATGTAACAAACCTGAAAATCTTGCACAAGTACCCTGGAGTTTAAAATAAAAGTTGGATAAAAAATTAAAAAAAAAAATAATGATGGGCAGACACTGATAGGGGAGAAAAAGAATAAAGATTTATGGAGTCTTGCTCTCCACCTTTGTTTATCACCAAAACAAACCATTACAGGCAAAAGGAGTCTCATGTGTTCACTGGTCTCTGAGGGAAGTGTTCAATGCTATCGGCATATGCTTATGGGTATGCTAGGGTTCATAAAATTGAACCATATGCCAATGGACCTGCCCTCAGGGCAGTTACAGTCTAGCAGAGGGGTAATACAAGCACAACAAAGATCATATCACATGGTGGTAAATATAGTTGCCATAAGGAAGATGCAGATTAAATGCAATGAATTAGAGAAGGAAGAGATTATGCCCAAAATGAGTGGAAAGAGACCGTGGAAGAAATAGAATTTGCAATAGGACCTTTTTTCAAAGCATATTCAAAGCCAGAAGGCTCTTGACTTGTAACAGCTCAAAGAATTAGCCGAAAACTCCAAAAGGAAAAATAATTTTTTCATTCACCAGAATGAAAAAACTACCTAAAGACAGTATTTCCTAAAATTGTTTACCATTTAAGAAAACATACTTTGTTTTTTGCAGACTGTGGGAGGAAAGAACATTACATAGAAGTCATTCCTTCAAAATAGCTAGGTAATTTTATCAGATAAACAGTATCTATCCAATAGCAAACCAACTGATTATTTTCAAAACATTGATACTGGACATCCAACCGTGAGTAAGGATTTTGTGACTGCATTATTAGGTAATTCCAAGTTTAGTTACGGTTGTGCTTTTACCTTATGACAAGTACAGCCAGAAAATTAAAAGCAAATATTTTAAAATATGCCATGAATGGAATGAAACTGCTAGTTTCTATCAAAAGGAAAAACTTAGAGTCACATAGAAGCACTTTGAGACTCTTTCAAGTTAGTTAGGGTGATAATGTTCTGTTTTCAGTAATAGTGTATGAGATCACCTCCTTGTAATTTATCATCGAATTCAATAGTGATCTCTGGTTTATAAGAGGGACACTAAAGGTCATTCATACCAGACCTCTTTTTTGCCTATTCCGCTGTTTGAATCCAGCTTGTATCATCCCTAACTCATCATCATGTACCTAACACAAAAAATGGAAGATCCTAATGTAAATGCAGTTAAATCATCAATCTTCCCCTGATGGTTAGTGTTTTTTGACCTTTTTAAAAAATTTTTACTTATCTCAAGACCATAAATCTATTTTCTTATAGGAACTTAACTTTTTAAACTTTTACATTTTAGCAACAATTTATCTAGTATCAAGATTCATTTTTTCCTCCTATATAACTATCCAACTGACCCAATATCATTCTTTACAATGGTCATCTTTCCCCATTACGCTGCAGCAGCACTTCTGTCATAAATTGAGGGTCTACATCTGTGGGGGTTTATTTCTGGGCTCTCTTATTGTGTTCTGTTGATTAACTTGTGTGTCTTTGGACCAATACCACACTGTTTTAATTATTATTATTATTATTATTTTTTTTTTTTTTTTTTTTTTTTTTTTTTAGACGGAGTCTCGCTCTGTCGCCCAGGCTGGAGTGCAGTGGCCGGATCTCAGCTCACTGCAAGCTCCACCTCCCAGGTTCACGCCATTCTCCTGCCTCAGCCTCCCGAGTAGCTGGGACTATAGGCGCCGCCACCTCGCCTGGCTAGTTTTTTGTATTTTTTAGTAGAGACGGGGTTTCACCATGTTAGCCAGGATGGTCTCGATCTCCTGACCTCGTGATCCGCCCGTCTCAGCCTCCCAAAGTGCTGGGATTAAAGGCTTGAGCCACCGCACCCGGCTTAATTATTATTATTGTATAACAAATGTCTTGATAAATGGTTGTGTAAACCCCATCACTTTGTTCTTCCTTGAGATTCCCTTGTATTTTCTTGACCTTTCGCAAATCCATGCAGATTTTAGATTCAGCTTGCAAATTTTCACACACAACCATGCAGATTTTAGAATCAGCTTGTAAATTTTCACACAAAAAAATAGCAATTTTTAAAATCTGCTTGGGTTTTTGCTGACATTGCCTCAAAAATGTAAATGAATGTGCTGAGAAAAGACATCTTTACATTATAGGATCCTCTAATCCATGATCATGTATCCCTCTATATATTTGGACATTCTTTCATCTCTCTCAATAAAATCTTGCAGTTTTTGTTTTTGTAGAGGACACTGTGGCTGGTTGGAGGATCCTACAGCAGATCCTCTAGAAGCACAGTTTAAGAAAACAAGATGCATTTAGAAGAACAAAAATATTAAAATGAAACTGAGGTGACTTCAAAGTCACTAAATAATAGAGAAATGTGTTATCTATTTACTTCAAATTGTTTTCAAAGTACAAGTAGGGATCCTCAAAGTTTTAACAGATCAGAGGGCAGCAAAGCTTTTTGAAAAGTTCTACATGGTAACAATTGTAGGCCTTGAGGACCAAGAGGAAAAAAATCAAGGCTATTACACTAGGTACCTACATAACCATTTAAAAGGTAACTTTAAAAATATGACAATCATTATTAGCTCTTGGACCATAAAAAATGGCAACTGAATTCTAACCACCCAGAAATGACACCATTATACATTCTACTTTCTCTCACTGGCCAACTTTTTTAAGTCTTTCTAAAATTTTACTTCTCTCTCTTTTCTCCATCTTCTTTTCCATTCTCACAAATACCACTGCAGTCCAGAAGTAAGGGTCTATTAAGTCTATCACGTCTTATTCCACTCTTTTCTTTAGGTTTTTATAGTCATATAAAAACATCTACAGATTTTTATAAAGAGAGAAGGGTCATAACATTGTTTGATATTCAAGAATGAGATAATTTTATACCTTCTTATCAGTGTCTTGCTTTTCTTACAAAATAATACAATACCAGTATCTCTCCAAGTCAAAAAATAAAGATACTGTTCATTCTTTTTAAAATAGCTGTATGATATCCAATTTTATACATGTGCCAGAATTCATTCAACTATTCCCCAATTCACCATTTTCCTGTTCTTTTATTCACAACAATGGTGCACTAAATATTCTTGTGCACATACACTTAATTACTTGGATTTCTATTTGTAAGAGCTAGATTCTCCTGAATGAGATTGCTAGGTCAAGAACTATGTATATGTTTAACTTTAATAATTAGTACCAGATTGCTTTCCAGACAGTTTGTAATAATTCACATTTTCACCAACACAGTAAAAGGTAATCTTTTCCTCCTACCCTTGACAATATTTAACATTACCATAATTTTAATGTTTACCAATTTCATGAATAAAACAATAGTTTGTGAATTTAATTTATATTTGTCTTTCTTTTACTTATCTTTTTATTGGTTTTTCGTTGGAGAATGAGCCTATAAAATTTCCATTTATTTAAAAATTATTTAAAGAAATTTTCTTTGTAGCCAAATGTAGGGCTAATTTTACACAAGCTCCATGTATTGAAGAGGCATTTATTTTCTCATCTGTTGGAAGCAAAGTTGCAACAACTGGCTGCAAACCCTCTCTTTTTCATCAGAGTCCTCTCCTCCCATGACTGAGCCCTGCACAGGCGGACAGGCAATTGCGTTCTATCATCTTGTGCCCAGCTGTGCCTTTTCTTACCTGCCTGACTCCTGCAAGTACTTAAGCTCTTAGCCTTCGGAATAAAATCTGAAAGTGTTGTCCCACATGTCCTTTGAAGATGTGTGCTGGACCTATTGCAATCCAGGGCCTCACTCACTACACTCTCCCCTATCATGCCCTCAACATTCCAGCCATACCAACTACTTGCAGTTCTCAAAACAAATCTTGACTTTCTGGTATCACTGCTTCTCAATGCCTTTGCTTGCACTGCTTCCTCTGTCTAGAACATCTTTCCAACACACCATCCCAAGAGCCCATTTCATAGACTTTAGCATGTTTTCAAACACTCTTTTCAATACAGCACACCCTCCATGTTCCAGTCCCTGAGCTAGGTGCTGGGATTACTACTGCGACCAAAATGGGTCCATTTCTTGCCCTCAAGAAGGAAGCAGAAAGGAACTTAAACGACGAATGATGCAATCATTGCTTAAGACAAATGTGTGTTTAAAGAACTGGGAGTTATGAAACTGAAATCTGCTGCCCTCTTGTAATAGGACAAATGAAACAACAGAGGGAGCATTCAGGAATGGCACTGAATTAGGCAATGTAGAATCAATGTGTGAAATTTGAGGCAGGGGAAATGATAAGGAAAGTGCTCGAAATTAGAAACTGCCTTTATTTTTGTATGAAATTGTGACAGAATGATCACCAGGAGTAAACACCTGTTAGTCTAAAAGTAACTCCATAACTGTGAGCACTAGTCTACATTGTTATATACACTGATTCATTTTTTAAAATGCATTGAGCTTCAGCTATTGCCAGGCCTTGTGCTGAATACTCAGGATATAACATGGAGTAAGATGGGTCCTGTTTCTGGAACCTCACAGTCTCTGTGGGGATTGTTGTGATAATCTCAATAGAGAGTCTGAAAACTTTTTCTTAAAGGGCCAGAGACTCAATATTTTAAGATGAAACCAAGACTACTTTTGGTACTTACATGACCATTTAAAATTTAACCATGTTAAAAATTTTTTTAAAAATGCTTAGCTGGTAGTTCATATGAAACAACAGGTGGGCTGGGCGTGGTGGCTCATGCCCATAATCCCAACAGTTTGGGAGGCCAAGGTGGGCAGATCACCAGAGGTCAGGAGTTCAAGACCAGCCTAGCCAACATGGCGAAACTCCGTCTCTACTAAAAATACAAAAAATTAGCTAGGCGTGGTGGTGGGCCCCTGTAGTCCCAACTACTTGGGGAGGCTGAGGCAGGAGAATCGCTTGAACCCGGGAGGCGGAGATTGCAGTGAGTCAACATTGTGCCACTGCACTCCAGCCTGGGCAACAGAACAAGACTCCGTCAAAAAAAAAAAAAAGTGCTAACCAGATTTGGCCCAAGGGCCACAGTTTTCAACCTGTGGTCTAAGCCAGCACTATCAAATGCAATAGTGCAATGCAACACACTGGCGCTTTCCAACACAGTGGCGCTTTCCCACGCAGTGGCGCTATCAAGGCAGTGGTGCTATCCAAACACTGTGGCGCCAACCCCCTGTGGCTGCTGAGTATTTGAAATGTGGCAAGTCCAACTGAGATGTGCTAAATAAGCATCAAAGACATTATGGATTTTGAAGACTTAGTAAAAAAAAGAATATAAAATATCTCAATGATTGTTCATATTGTTACATGTTGAAATAATATTTTTGATATATTATGTTAAAATATATTGTTAAAACTAATTACAACTAATTCTTCTTACCTTTTACATTTTTATGTATATATTTATTTATTTATAAGAGACAAGGTCTCAGTATGTTGCTCAGGCTGGAATGCAGTGGCTATACACAAGTACAACCCCACTGCTGTTCAGTATGGGAGTGTTGACCTACTCTATTTCTGACCTGGGCCACTTCATCCCTCTTTAAGCAACCTGGTGGTTTTGTGTTCCCAGGGAGGTCACCATATTGATGCCAAACTTAGTGTGGACCCCAATCAGCATAGCGTGCTATAGCCCAGAATGCCTGGACTGGAATGATCCTCCCACTTTAGCCTCCCCAGTAAGTAGCTGGGACTACAGGCAGATGTCACCAAGCCCAGCTCTACGAACTTTTCAAATATGGTTACAAGAAACCTCAAAATTATGTAAGTGGTTCACATTATGTTTCTATGGGACAGCAAGAGTCTAGATAACTTCCCTGTTGGGCAGAAAGCCATCATCCAAAATGAACTCATTAATAAAAAGAAATTCATCTCTTCTGAATCTTCTCCAACCCAGAATCTTCTCAGCAAGGTCTTTCACGGCCTGGGCAGCCAATAAAAGTTAGATTTCTCTGCCTCATTTAGTCACTCTCATATAATGCTTCCTTTTCTTCACAGGTATTCTGAAATTGTTGTATTTGCTTGTTTCCTTACTTATTCTCCACCTGCCTGAACTAGAATGTCAATTCCACAAGTGCAGGGCCCTTTCCCATCCTCTTTACTGTGGCTCCATGTCAATTTGACTTTGGTGTTGGCTTCTGCCATGTATTTAGTAAATATTTTGATTGAAAGCACTACAAACATAGAAAATACAGAAATAAAATGCTGTTGCAACTGAGATAAAATTTAGGTACAGGGGTGAAGAACCCTTGTATTCTAATATGATTTGGCAACTTCGGAAACTGAAGCAAAGTGTTTGAGAGCAGGTTGATATTAGAACACAATAGAAAACCACAGAACCACCCTGAGCCACTGGCCCCGTAACTATGATCTTTAACAATAATATTAATAACAGTAGAAATAGCAAGCATTAGTACTCTGCTGCATTTACTTTGTGCCTGGTACAGTTCTAGTGCCTCACATATATTAACTCATTTAATCTCTAAACAACCCTATAAATGAGACACTATTTCCTTCCTTTTACAAATTAAAAAACTGGGGAACAGAAAGTAAAGTGACTTATCCAAGGTCACACAGAGTCAAGCAACAGAGCCAGGATACAAAACCAGGCACTCTCTTAAACACCTTACTATACCTTAAACCTCGATGATCTTCCCTGATTTTGTTAGCTTTATCTTGTTGTGAACATGCTAGATGAATATTACATAACATGAATTAGAAATATAGATCTTTTAAAAACCTGTTTAAAATGTGAATGGCAGTATCATCATAACGAACAAAGCTTCAGAATAAATAAATGGAGATAGAATCACTATTTTTCATGCTGTTCTTAAGCATCTAACCTCATGACAGGAAGAAAATGAGGTAAATGCTTTTTCTTAAGCTCTAAGCATATTTGTACATTTTAATCTCTCTCCTTGTATATTCATCAGAGCAATCTTTTGTTAGCTGTAAACTTGCTATGTAACTATATATAAAATATGTGCTATCTACAGATATTCTCTGCTGAAATGATGACAGTATTTGTTTTCAGTGACTAAACAGGGGCCCCAAAGTGGATACTAAACTAGCAGCTGTTAGGGTGCACTTCAACAGGAGGAATGAGAGACTTGAGAGAGATGTATTTATTTGGCACCTCAGCTGGGAGTTGATAGCTGCCTTGTTCTCTGCCTGTCTTTTCCTGCTCAGTTTTCTTAACTTGATTTTCCTCTTCCTGCAGCACCCAGCCCAGCTATAGTGTGACATTATATCTGATCCTCAGCAGAAAGAACGTTTGAAACCACCTAACTCGAAAACTCTTTGATTCAATATCAACTTCTATTATCTGCTAGTGTCCATTTTCCAAAGGCTATTTACTCAGCATTTTCTGTGCACAAGGCTAGACCACCACACCTAGCTTCCACAAACTATTTTCCTAGGAACCTATCCCTTTTTCCCTACAATATGCCAGTTTTTGGGTTTCTGGATTTCTAGTTTCTTCTGCCTGGTATAAACAGACAGCCCAGGTGACCTCTCCAGGACTGATTCACCTGATTGAAACCTTTATGCCCAGTATTATCCCCCTTCTCTCTTACTAATGTTTGCTCTTGTTCCTTCTTATTCAAGCGCATTCCACTGCTGCTTCTCCTTCCCCTTCTCCCAAACCATTAGACACCTGTCATTTGTGGCAGAAGTTAAGCTACTCAACAAGCACTTCCGCCCATTGTCCTGAGTGTTCAATAAATGACCCTGTGGCTCTCCCCAATGTACCAGGTTGTAAAACACCAGTGAAATAAAGCATAACACCAATTAGGATTATTTGAAGAGAAAAACATATGGCTTAGAGTCATCTGCTATATTTAATATTTTCTGCTTACTATGAAGTTTTCTACTTTAGGCCTGTGTCACAAAGTGAGTCCCAAAAAACACTGATACTAAGACAGATATGAGGAAAACTGCTCCCTTCCAGAAAAAAAAGGTGGGTAGGAAAGGGTTCTGTGCAGGAAACTCTGTATTCTATGTGCCCTTCTTGTTTCACAAACAGATTAGACACAAAGCCCTCCCTCGCCCTCTTTTTTTTGGGGCAGGGGATGCACACAATAGCATCTAATTTATTATTGTAATGTTTCCCATTGGGCCCACTTCAGGAAATGCAGTTTTAACATGATGAAGATGAACCAGATACTTTTTCCACCTTCAAAGGACCTATATCTTGGAAGGGACCATGGAGAAAAATGAACAAAATAAGAGTAAACAAAGCACATGTGTATGTGTTTGTGTGTCTGAGCAGAGGGAAAAAGTTAAGTATGGGCTGTTTACTAAGTTTCATTGTAAGGTGATTGGCCTCATATTTTCCTTGGAATAATGATATGTGGATTTTTGTCCTAAATCTCTATGTGGTGCAGAACATACAAAGAAAGTCAGATAGTGGGGAACTTTTAAGAAGTTTTATGGTTGATAGAAAGATCCTTAATCCTCTTGTATGTGCCACTCAGTTTCCTGTAAGTTCCCCTCACCAACATGGTACTTTTAACAGCCTCTAAAAAGAATTTCCACCTTCATCCCAAATTCTGGTTCCAGCTCAAGTATCTATCTATATATATAGATATTTGTAACATATATATAGATATATAATATATATCTGTAACATATATATAGTTGTGATGTTACCAAATGCCAGGGGTTCAGTCTAGGTCCCTTTGCTTGCTGCATAGAAAGCCAATCACTGAGACAACATATATTAGCAGAGAAGAAGGTTTTATTCATGGGATATCAGCCAGAGAGACAGAAGACAAACCTCAAATCCATCCCTCTCCTACAGACTAAAGTTAGGGGTTTACATAGCAGGGAACTGAGGAGGGGTAAGAAAAGGGAGTTGGACAACAGGCAGTAGGTGCATCTCATTTCCCAGGGGCAATGACCTCTCAATAGAAAGCCTCAGCTCTCTGATATTTGCCGGAAGTCCTGATGATCAGTTCCCTGAGAAAGGAACTCAGATAAGACATCAATAAGTTAAAATTGGATCCGTTTCAGGGAACACTACGTATTTGTTTTGCAACCTATCTTCTCACAGACACTTGTTTTACTTCAAGTCTAAAAGGGATCTAAAAAGACTATCCTATATTCTTTAGATCTAAATATGCTCAGCATATTTGCATGACTAGCATCATGTTTAAACAGCTAGCAGTTGAGGAAACAGAATCAAGGTATAGAGACTCACCACCATAGCAGCCATTCTCTTTCCTTGGCCAACCCCTTGAGGATTTCCTCAAAGTTGATAGGCTCATTCTTTGTAAAGACTTCGTTTGTTACACCCTTGTTACTCTCAGTCACATTCTGGAAATTAAGGACTGGCCAGGAGCCAAAGACTAATACGATAACACTTGAAAAAGAAACCCCACTGAGTTACTAATGGGAATATTTATTTGTCAGTAGAGATCTGATCACCTTTTCACAATCACTACTGATCCCCTCATCTTCAGCATTCATGTGCCCTATATTAGGTTGGTGTAAAAGTAAACGTGGTTTTGACATTAAAAGCAGTTGGCAAAAACTGCAAATACTATTGCACCAACCAAATAAAACCCCAATGCCAAGTTCACCAAGAGCTAAATGAAAACATACTGATAGTCTGTTTCACACTTTTTTCAAAACTATTCTAAGTTAAAGAACCTGTAGTTATTAAGGGTGAAGGATTTCATTAATTTAATGGCTAACAATTTATCCTTAAATGTGCTATCACTGAAAAAATGACTGATTCTTACATCACCTACAAAGAGGCTTTGTTTTTAAACATCTCTGTGTAAAACTAAAATCTTTAAGAAAAAAATGAAGATAAATAGGAAAGCAAAGTAAAATAGAGGGATTAAAATGGACTTGCAAGAAAATACTCTTCATTCCTTCACCTCTGTCCCTCCTAGACAATTCTTAGACCCCAATAGACTCCCGTAAGAAGGATTTCCATCTTCATCCCAAAGCTTGACACCAACTCCAGGTATATATATGGTTGTCATTTTTAAGCTGTAAGGTGCTAATATACCTGACACATTGTGGACAAGAGAATTTACTGAGAAAAAAAGAATGAATATTAGTATTTTATTTTTCTTTTTTACTTCCACATTTTCTTTTATCTACCCTAGAGCAAGGCTAGGTGCTGCTCAAAAGGGGTGCCTAGATGATTTGATAACATTTCCCACTGAACATCTTTGTTGCTCAGTTCTTGTATTCCCAGTCTTTTGTTATTAAATACTTGCTACCTTCTACAACTCTATCAAATGTGGAAATGAGAAGGAATCATGCAGTAGAGAGAGAGAACAGAGGAAGGTGAACTGTATACAGAAAGCAAAATTCACAAAAAGATAACTGCTAAAATGGCAAAGAAACATTCTTATGCTTTTCCTTGTGCCTTACTGTCCATGCCTCTACTCCCTCTTATCTTCCAAATTTCTTGACATTTCCATCCTAGAGCTGAAGGAATACAAATCCATTTTGCTAACATTCTTCACACAATTGAATTCTCAAAGTTATACCTCTCCTGACCCAAGTAGTAATGAATTTCTAAGAAACAAGAAGTATTAATAGTTGCAGAGAAAGTCAGAGGAAATGCCAGGGTCAGCTTGCTCTTTCATCAAAAGTAGCCCCATTAGAATGAGACAGTCATGTCAACAGTGTATTATTAGATCTTTTTCTTAGATATGTCAGATGATACACTGTTGTCATGACCACTATAGTTAAAACACTGTTTGAGTTTCTCTGAAATGCAAAAGCATTATGATTGGCTCTAGAGTATCAAAAGGATATAAGAAATATATGCTGACTGCCTTCAAAGGTCTACAGTCTATTTGAGGATCCACTGTGTGTGTGTGTGTGTATACATATGTCTACGTGCGTGCACAACACACACACTTAAATAGAGTCATCCTTCTGCATCCTTGGGGATTGGCTCCAGGAACTCCCGAGGACACCCCTGATATAAAATGGCATAGTATTTGCATGTAACCTACACACATCCTCCTATACTTTTTTTAATAAACTTTATGTTCTAGGGTACATGTGCACAACGTGCAGGTTTGTTACATATGTGTACATGTGCCATGCTGGTGTGCTGCACCCATTAACTCGTCACTTACATTAGGTAGATCTCCTAATGCTATCTCTCCCCACTCCCTCCACCCCACAACAGGCCCCGGTGTGTGATTTTCCCCTTCCTGTGTCCAAGTGATCTCATTGTTCAATTCCCATCTATGAGTGAGAACATGCGGTGTTTGGTTTTCTGTTCTTGTGACAGTTTGCTGAGAATGATGGTTTCCAACTTCATCCATGTCCCTACAAAGGACATGAACTCATCCTTTTTTTATGGCTGCATAGTATTCCATGGTGTATATGTGCCACATTTTCTTAATCCAGTCTGTCACTGATGGACATTTGGGTTGGTTCCAAGTCTTTGCTATTATGAATAGTGCTGCAATAAACATACGTGTGCATGTGTCTTTATAGCAGCATGATTTATAATCCTTTGGGTATATACCCAGTAATGGGATGGCTGGATCAAATGGTATTTCTAGTTCTAGATTCTTGAGGAATCACTACACTGTCTTCCACAATGGTTGAACTAGTTTACAGACCCACCAACAGTGTAAAAGTGTTCCTATTTCTCCACATCCTCTCAAGCACCTGTTGTTTCCTGACTTTTTAATGACTGCCATTCTAACTGGTGTGAGATGGTATCTCATTGTGGTTTTGATTTGCATTTCTCTGATGGCCAGTGATGATGAGCATTTTTTCATGTGTCTGTTGGCTGTATAAATGTCTTCTTTTGAGAAGTGTCTGTTCATTTCCTTTGCCCACTTTTTGATGGGGCTGTTTTTTCTTGTAAATTTGTTTGAGTTCTTTGTAGGTTCTGGATATTAGCCCTTTGTCAGATGAGTAGATTGCAAAAATTTTCTCCCATTCTGTAGGTTGCCTGTTCACCCTGATGGTAGTTTCTTTTGCTGTGCAGAAGCTCTTTACTTTAATTAGATCCCATTTGTCAATTTGGGCTTTTGTTGACATTGCTTTTGGTGTTTTAGACATGAAGTCCTTGCCCATGCCTATGTCCTGAATGGTATTACCTAGGTTTTCTTCTAGGGTTTTTATGGTTTTAGGTCTAACATTTAAGTCTCTAATCCATCTTGAATTAATTCTTGTATAAGGAGTAAGGAAGGGATCCAGTTTCAGCTTTATACTTATGGCTAGCCAGTTTTCCCAGCAC
This sequence comes from Trachypithecus francoisi, assembly GCF_009764315.1. Lineage (NCBI taxonomy): Eukaryota > Metazoa > Chordata > Mammalia > Primates > Cercopithecidae > Trachypithecus > Trachypithecus francoisi. The sequence goes on along the minus strand of NW_022681472.1, from coordinate 71,701,615 downwards.
CATTTATTAAATAGGGAATCCTTTCCCCATTTCTTGTTTTTGTCAGGCTTGTCAAAGATCTGATGGTTATAGATGTGTGGTATTATTTCTGAGGGTTCTGTTCTGTTCCATTGGTCTATATCTCTGTTTTGGTACCAGTACCATGCTGTTTTGGTTACTGTAGCCTTACAGTAGTTTGAAGTCAGGTAGCGTGATGCCTCCAGCTTGGTTCTTTTGATTTAGGATTGTCTTGGCAATGCAGGCTCTTTTTTGGTTCCATGTGAACTTTAGTTTTTTTCCAATTCTGTGAAGAAAGTCATTGTTAGCTTAATGGGGATGGCACTGAATCTATAAATTACCTTGGGTAGTATGACCATTTTCACGATATTGACTCTTCCCATCCATGAGCATGGAATGTTCTTCCATTTGCTTGTGTCCTCTTTTATTTCACTGAGCAGTGGTTTGCAGTTCTCCTTGAAGAGGTCCTTCACATCTTTGTAAGCTGGATTCCTAGATATTTTATTCTCTTTGAAGCAACTGTGAATGGGAGTTCATAACTGTCCAACACACCCAAGTGAGATGAACCTGGTACCTCAGTTGGAAATGCAGAAATCACCCATCTTCTGTGTCACTCACGCTGCGAGCTGGAGGCTGGAGCTGTTCCTATTTGGCCATCTTGGCACCCCCTCTCTATACTCTTTAAATCATCTCTAGATTATACACAATACCTAATACAATGTAAATGCTATGTAAATAGTTGTCATACTGTATTGTATGGGTAATAATGACAAAAGTCTGTATGTGTTCAGTACTGACACTTATTTTTTTTTTTAATATTTTCAATCCACAACTGGTTGACTTCACTGGGAAGTCTGGAATTAGAAAATTAAATTAGGAAGATTAACCACTAAAATATTTTAACTAGCTATCATTAAAATAGCATACTGACAGAAACATTGAACAAAAGGAAATGTATGAATTAAAATTAAGAAGTAAAGAACTTTATAGGAAAGGAACTCTGTATTGCTTGCCTATCTTTAATTTTGCATATACTCTCCAAATTAAAAAAAAAAGTTAAAGTTCCAGACAGCATATGCTAAATGCAAAATGAGTTTTATGTGAGCAACTAATACAAAAGTTCAGAGGAGAAAGCAATCTGGAATAATTCTGGGTTCTTTTCAAAGTAAGCTAAGTATACAAAAATTCTGTCCTCAAGGAGCTGAAAATCGGTATGAATTATTATGTTACAAAGACTAAACTTACCCACTATGAAACAAGCGCATGGAATGAGAAAATCTTCTGAATTAATAAAATTCACATTACACACGGTCTTTTGAAATAACTGTCTTAACACTTTCATAAACTAGAAGCTTCCAAAATACTTATCACATAGTAGTCCTGTTTATGTTTTATTGAGTAATTAAAAGTTATTTGCCATTAGATGATTATTAATATGTAACAAGATGCCATTAAACTTTAAGAAGCTTTGGAGTATTTTCTTTTTCCCAAAGAGATCCAACATCACCCCTGGCTGCTTTTTGCACAATAAAAGTGAATGCTATATTTTTGGCAGTGCCCAAGGATACTGCAGAATTACAGAGGGTCCACCACAAACTCTAAATTAACAAGTCTAGAGCCCTGAGCTGGCAAGAAGTGACTTCTGCTGTCAGCTCTCTCTAGGCTTCTCTCTGCCACAGGTGCAGGAGTGGTTAAAGAACAGGGTAGAAGTGTCTAATTTGGAAACTATTCCATTGCAAGTTTACCTTAGGAGTTTCACAAACATCGAGCTATTTGGCATTTCAAGGAACTTCGCAATAAAAGGGCAGACTAAAAGTTATTAGTTTCATTCAGGCAAAGAGGACACAAGCTGAGAAATGAAACATTGGTCAAGACTCCTGATTATACGTGACATAAACTCAGTTAAAACTACTAGGCCAGCCAGTTAAAACTACTTGGTCAAAAAGAGAGTTGGTCCACATTACTGCAAAGACCAGGCGAGGATCTGGTTTCGTGGACCCCTCCATGTAACCAAAAATCTGCACCCTCTTCCCCCACTGCCCCTCTCATTCTTGCTCCTGTTCTTATGGCCATTTCTCCCTATGAGTTACCCTTGTTCTCGCGAGCGGTAGCCTGAGGATGGAGTAGATAGGAGTTTAGTGTGGGAGAGCAGAATCTGAAGAAACTGTGGCACACCCAGATATACGACTGATATGGTTTGGATCTGTGTCTCTGCACAAATCTCATGTCAAATTGTAATCTCCAGTGCTGGAGGTGGGGCCTGGTGGGAGGTGATTGGATCATGGGGGCAGTTTCTAATAGTTTAGCACCATCCCCCTGGTGTTGTTCTTGTGACAGAGTTCTCACGAGAGTTGATTGTTTAAAAGTGTATAGCACTCCCCCATCTCACTTTTGCTCTTGCTCTGCCATATAAGACGTGCTGGTTTCCCTTTTACTTTCTACCATGATTGGAAGCTTCCCAGGGCCTCCCCAGAAGCAGAAGCCATTATGCTTCCTTTACAACCCACAGATGTGAGCCAATGAACCCTCTTTTCTTTGTAAATTACCCAGTCTCAGGCATTTCATTATAGCAATGCCAGAACACACTAATACAATGACCAATTACATCAGTCACCAATTACATCTGTGAATGTAGAACTCAGGAGAAAGAGATGAACTAATAATTTTCATAAAGCACCATGTAATAATATCAATGCTTCTCAAGCATTGTCTAATTCTAGGCACTTTACTAAGCAGTAAAACTCATTGAACTTCCAACATCCTGTGAGGTAATCTCAGAGATTTCAATGAATGGCTTAAATTCTCACAACTACTAGGCGGTAGAACTGCCAGATTCTAACCCGAGGGTATGACTCCTGTTCTGGACACTGTGGGAGCTGGCTGAAACGTTGTCTGCTAAGGACTCACAACTGACCTTTCCCGGAATTCCCCTCCACAAAGGGAGCTCCCTCACCCAAAGTCAGGCCCCATTGATGAGAGAAGGTTCCAGGGCCTAACCACCTTTCATCAGTTTGGAAGAGTACAACAAAGGTCTCATGGGGTCTTCTGAGGTCTGTTTCAACTCCATCCTCGTTAAACTTCTTCCCCTGCCTAATTCTACTTCCTCCAATTTTTCACATGTGATGTCTCTAAGCTTACCCTCTGATAAAACTCATGTACACAAAACTCCATCTCAGAGTGTTTCCAGGGAATCAACCTCAGACATATTCAAAGCCTGTGTGCTGTTCAAACCTTTCTCATAAACAACCTCTTCAAGTCAAGTGCATTGGCTTTGCCTGCTTCACTCCAAAAAAAAACAATGTGAAATGAATCATGAAGTTTTAAAAATGAGCCATTTCCAAAGAGAGGACAAAAAATGTTCCAATAACATATTCAGAAAGCCTGCATAATCTTATGTGAATTGTAGACCCAGTCAGCAATTTTCCCAGGTAAATACTGTATATTCTCTGTTACAAAGCTAAGTTAAAAAGGCCTTCATCATATTGGTTTACTCTTTTCTGTCTCCCCAGCAAACTGTTCGATAAACAGCCTGAATTTCTCAGCTTCTCCTTTACAAAGTTTTACAAAACCCAGCTTGCCTGCACAGCAGAAACTGTTTTGATACAAACTGTTTTGTTGAAGAGTAACTGTGGATTCCTGCAATCTCAGGTCACTGGGGATTTGGTAATATTCATTGGGTCCCCATGATTTGTCACAAGATCACAAAATTGTCAATCCCCAATCTTAATCTGAATTGCAACAGAAATCACATGAGAACAACAAGAAACAAAGAGTAATTTGTTCATCTAGTTCTTGAAGGGCAAATTCAAGTTCATTTGGTCATTTTAGAATTTTCAGCAAATAATCTTTTTTTCTTCCCTCTCAGTTTTTTCCAATACAAAATTCTGGCCTCCATGTTATGATTTCCGGAGTTCCAGAAAAGGTCCATGCTCTTTCAAGTATCTCCCTTCACTGATCTAAGGCATTAGAGATTCTTTCTTTAACGTCAATCAAAGGTCTTCAAGGAAATAGAAACTCTTTAAGCCTTCCAAGTCCAGCAGAGTTTAGTTTGAGTATGACTGAGTTTATCAGCAACCAGCAATTTTCTAAGCAGGGGATTTTGATTACTAAGTCCTTGGGTAGAAGGACGGGGTGGGAAACCAGCATTGGTAGAAGAATTTGTTCAGGATACTTCACAAACATCATCTCATTTGATTCCCAAGTAATCCTGTATTATTCCACGTTTACTGCGGAGGAAACTGAGTTTTAGAAAAATAGGTACATTGCCCAACATCACATAACTAGACACTCCAGATGTGGGCCTCTCTAATTTAACAGTCCTCTACCCTAAAAACACTGGCTGTATAAGGGTTAAGAAGAAATAGAAACTACGATACAAATGCTTGCCCTCATGAGTATCATCAGACTAGGCTCTGGGACTGAAGGTAACGTTGGCCTACACAAAGCATGACCTGAAGCAGAAGGGGGCCTTGAGGTAAAAGAACCCTTCCCAACAGATAGATACAGTTTTATGTACTGGATTATAGAATGGCCACCACCTATGTAAACAAGGCCAGGAACATCTATAAACTCACTGCAACCTTAGATGGCAGAGAGAGTGCACTCTGGATTGCAGATACTTGACCATTTGACATATCAGTCTTACCAATAGTTTCTACAGCCCACCCTCAGACAGAATGAGGTTGCTCTGAATAGGACTTTGGAGGCAGGTATAGACAAAGTGACCTGAAGGTATCTAATGTAAGTGTCTTTCTGAGTAAGTTATCTACATGAGGCTACATATTCATTCTCAAATAAAATAGCTTTTCTTTGAGATTCTCTCCTGTTACAGTTACTGACAATACCTCTCCCTATAAGAGGAAAAGCACTTACAAGTTTGAAGTTAAAAATATACTTCTAAGTCATACAGAAATACTTCTAAAGTCAACTTTAGTCCTCCAAATACAATAGGTTTCTTATTGGTATTGTTAAGATCAAAGTCCATCCAAGCTCAAAAAAATTTAAACTAAGTTGTATATTCATTAACCACAATTCTAGTAGTAACCTTCTTTTCTCATCTTGGAATGTTGGCAATGAAGTTCAAATAGTTTACTATGTAGTGGGAATACAGCATGTGATTAAGAATATGGGTTTTGCCATTACCAGCCTCTTACCGGTTGCTCATTTTCCCCAATACCCATTACCTTAAGTTAGAATGTAGAATTGCACAGCCATTACAATATATCATTTTACATTTCCTTTTGTCTCCCATTCCCTGGGCAATGATTCTAATTTGTTTAATTTGTATATTTGCGTTTTTAAGTGTTTTCATGTACATCAACTTTTAATATATTAAAAGATATTACGTGACTTTTTTTAAAAAAAAAGAGTATTTTTTAGAATCAGAAAGCCTTTGATCCAAGTTTCAGTTCTACTGTTTACTAATGTGTTCCCTTAGACAAGTTATTTAATCTCTCTATGCCTTAGTTTCCATAGGGATAAATGGAAATCAATAGGTACCCAGCAGAGTTGTTGTGAGGGTCAAAATGAGATAATAAGGTATGCAAATCCTTTAGTGTTATCTCTTTAACTCACAACATCATGACTATGTATTGTAAGAAAAGAATCGAAATGGATTTAACATGAGATTGTGCTCCTCTACCAGGTAAGCACATGGTTGTTCAAAAGGAAAAGACATTTGTTTGGCTGAAGGAATACTAAAATCACTGTGTTCACCTGCCTCCAAGCAAAAATCCAGAATGTTAGTAACTAAAGGGCAGTTTTCCAATTCTAAAATCTGTTTACATTTACCCAAAATAATCTACTTTAGAAAAACAGTGTGAGAGGAAAAGAGATTTTAACTTTTATGAAGCCAAAAATACACAGAATTCATCAAACACCAAATGCCTCCAAAACCTGTTTTGCAACACATAAACAAGAATAACCTTAATTTATACTCTAGAAAATAAATGTTTTTTAACCACCTATATCTCTCTTACTGGTATGGTAAGTTAAGGTAGTTGTCTACCTGCAGGTACATTTTTCAAATAGACACATCACCTCTGAGACTATGTGCTGCAACAATTTTAGAATTCAAATTACCTGACTCCCCCAGGGCACAGTGGCTCATAACTGTAAACCCAGCACTTTGGGAGGCCAAGGCAGGCGGATCACCTGAGGTCAGGAGTTCAAGACCAGCCTGGCCAACATGGGGAAACCCTGTCTTTACTAAAAAATACAAAAGTTATCCAGGCAGGGTGGCAGGCACCTGTAATCCCAGCTACTCAGGAGTCTGAGGTAGGAGAATCACTTGAACCCAAGAGGCGGAGGTTGCAGTGAGCTGAGATAGCACCACTGCACTCCAGCCTGGGCAACAGAGCAAGACTCTGTTTCAAAAAAAAAAATTACCTGATTCAACTCTCAGCCTTAACACTAGCCATGTGATGTTACTTAGCATCTCTGAGCTTCAGGGATCCATACACTAGAGATATTAATTACAAACTGCAACATACATGGTAGACTAATGACGCACCAGCCATTCTTCCCCACTTTTTCCAAGCCAGCAGATCCCTACATACAGTAGAGAGGCTGAAATTGTCAGACACTTGCTTTCCCAGCTTCTTGGAAATAGGAATAGGAATGTAACTCCTCTGTGGCCAATAAAACATAACAAAAAGTCTACAAGGGTCTTCTGGGGAAAACATTTTTCTCCCTGGTAAAATAAAAGAAACACACAAGAAGAAACATCTTTCCTCCCTTCCTGCTTTGGGAACAGCGGGGTGAGGGCACAATGCTTATACTCTATCTTGCAACTGTGAAAAAAAGCCAACAGGATCACACTGAAATAGACTCAGAAGCCTGACAACGTTGAGCCACTGAATCAACTCTGTAACTGCCTCCCCCAATACTTTGTATTATGTAAGAAAAATGAACCACAATGATTTAAGCCACATTTGCTCAGGTTTTATGTTATTCGCAGCACCAGCATCCTAACTTCTATCCTATTTGCTTAGAGTTCCTGAGAAGAATATGTAAGGTAGCTTAAGTGGAGACTCAGAGGTTATTAGTGCCTCTGGATAACACTACCCTTAATCTTACTACTTTTCCTGTAAAATCTAATTCCATTTTTCACAATAGTTTGACTGCTGGTCCAACCACCTAGTAACTATTTAATTTATCCACGCCTACATTTGCTCACTTTTAAGCTACAACTAATAATACTTTCTGAGGTGGTTTTAAGAAATATGCAAACTGGATGCAGTATCTATCACTTGAGGGTAAATCTACTGCCAAGTGAAATGGCAAAATCTGTTGGAGGCTCAGAGTTTCATGAAGTTGATGAAATTAGGTTGGAAAACTGTTCAGGTTCTTTCCAAAACTATCCGTAAACGAGGATCTGTCAAAGTCAGACAAGTGAGCAGTTGAAGAAGTAAAAAACATGATGATGACAAATAGCTGTTTTGAAAGAATGTGGGAATGTAAAATGGAATAGCTGCTTTGGAAAACACTCAGGCAATTCCTCAAAATGGTAAACACAGAGTTATCATATGACCCAGCAATTCCACATAGATATATACCCAAAAGAATTTAAAACAGATATATTCAAACAAATATTTGTACATGCATATTGATATGAGCACTATTCACAATAGCCAAGAGGTGGAATCAACCTAAAAGTCCATCGATTGAGGAATGCATAAACAACATGTAGTATATTCACACAATGGAGCATTACTCAGCAATAAAAATTAATGAAACACTGGTATGTACCACAACATGGATGAACCTTGAAAACCTTATGCTAAGTGAAAGAAGGTAATCATAAAAGTAATAAAAGACATGATTTATGTGATTCCATTCATATGAAGTGTCCAGAATATCTACACAGACCAGAATAAGAAAATCTACACAGACACAGCAAAGATTAGTGGTTGCCTAGAACAGGAAGTCAGAGGGAGAGTGAAAGGGTTTGGTGGGAATTGGGGAGTGACAGCTAATGGGCATGGGATTTCTTTCAAGGGTTATAAATACATTCTAAAATTAGCTGTGGTAATGGTTACACAACTCTGTGTAAATAGTAAAACCACTGAATTGCACACTTTAAATAAATCAATTGAGTGATATATGTGTTATATTTTAATAAAGCTGCTATTTTTTTAAAAGGTAGGGACGGGAGAAAATGATTCCAATATAAGAGAATTGAGAGAGGCTCTTGGAAAAATAGATCTTTGAATATGTTTGCAAAAATGCTCCCATTTATAACCAAGTTGCTAGAGTCAAACATGCATCGAAAGATGGCATTTGGTACTATTACACAATTTACACAGAAAATTACAGCAAAAAGAAAAATAAAAACAGTCATACATTCTTCATACATTCTTGGTTCTAATTAGTGCAGACATTCATACCTTCAACTGTATCAAATGTAAGAAAAAGCATCCTTATTTACATAATTCTTGGTTTCTGTTTAAAGATAACATTCCAATTAAATCTTTTGTTGACTGAATGATTATTCACCATGAAATACTGTGAAGTAGATTTACTTTCAGAGCACCTTTTCTGGTATCAATTATCGTCAGAGAAGGAGTCAGTGTCTGTCCACATAGACAGGGACATGCTGTTGGATGCTATCAAAAGCTCATTTACAGATGATGACTCATACTAAAGACCTCAAAGATTCAAAAAGGAAACATTGTCTTAACAAGCATCTATATGCTCACCTTAGTGTATATTTCCCAGGACTTTGAGGTTTAGACCTTATGACTGAACTGTTTTGAAAAAGACTGAGAAAGATCTATTCAAAATGTGTCTCCCAGCCCCCTTGTCTGGCTAACTTTATTCTGCAATAACTTTGCGACACTTTAAATAATATGCCCATTAGCTGTGATAGGAATTTCAGGATGAGATGTCTGGAAGAACGAAAATGAGAACATGTGCAGATTAAAAGGTGACTGTGGGTATTAACATCCCCTTGAACTTGATTCAGCTGTATCAAATAGAGGCACATAAACAGGGATTGGCCAATGAGGTGCTGCTGGATTTTGTTAGTGCTCAGATCCTCAAAGTTGGTTTTAATTTTCAATATCATCCACCATGTTTCTGACTAAAGGTATACAGTTGTCCCTTCAAACACGTCTATGTAAAGTCATATTGATAAAGTGGGTTTTTTTACATTCAAGATTCTGGCTTTAATGGAAACATTCTTTTCAGGACCAAAAATTGAGGAGGAGAGAAAAGACGTAGAGGATAATAAGCAAGACAGAGATGTCAAAATGTTTTCCTCTGGCTCATATGACAAACAGCGTTAATTAATTGCTTCACTCTGCCAATGAATTATTATAAATAAATTAATAGGGAAACCTATTTGCCTTCACTGCTTATGCCACTAAGATTCTAAACAGCCTGCAGAATAAAGTGCTAATTATTTTCACTTACCAAAGCCCTACTCATCATTTAAGGCACAGATCAAATATCATCCCTTCCAGGAAGCCCTGCATGTCCGTGGCCAAGTTCCATAGTGCCTATTTTCTGTATTATACAGAAGAAAGGCAGCAGAATGTAAAGACCTTCTTGATAAACTTTACATCAGAGTACCAGCTCTGCCACTCTGCCTTTCAAATTCAAGGATAAAAACAATCATGATATATATCAATATCTTACCATACACAAAGCTTTATGTGCATTTTAAAGCTGAGGAAACTGACTAGTTAAATAATTTCACTAGGCTAACACACTCAGTAAGCTGGTATAGAACTTCAACCAACATGCCCCTGCCAATTCATTATGCTACCTTTCTCACTTTACCTACCACTTAGTAGGTACTCAATAAATGTAGTTTTTTTTTCTTTTTATTATACTTTAAGTTCTAGGGTACATGTGCACAACGTGCAGATTTGTTACATATGTATACGTGTGCCATGTTGGTGTGCTGCACCCATCAACTCGTCAGCACCCATCAACTCGTCATTTACATCAGGTATAACTCCCAATGCAATCCCTCCCCCCTGCCCCCACCCCATAACAGGCCCCGGTGTGTGATGTTGCCCTTCCCGAGTCCAAGTGATCTCATCGTTCAGTTCCCACCTATGAGTGAGAACATGCGGTGTTTCATTTTCTGTTCTTGCGATAGTTTGCTGAGAATGATGGTTTCCAGCTGCATCCATGTCCCTACAAAGGACACGAACTCATCCTTTTTTATGGCTGCATAATATTCCATGGTGTATATGTGCCACATTTTCTTAATCCAGTCTGTCACTGATGCACGTTTCAGTTGATTCCAAGTCTTTGCTATGGTGAATAGTGCCGCAGTAAACGTACGTGTGCATGTGTCTTTACAGCAGCATGATTTATAATCCTTTGGGTATATACCCAGTAATGGGATGGCTGGGTCATATGGTATTTCTAGTTCTAGATCCTTGAGGAATCACCATACTGTTTTCCACAATGGTTGAACCAGTTTACAGTCCCACCAACAGTGTAAAAGTGTTCCTATTTCTCCACATCCTCTCCAGCACCTGTTGTTTCCTGACTTTTTAATGATTGCCATTCTAACTGGCGTGAGATGATATCTCATTGTGGTTTTGATTTGCATTTCTCTGATGGCCAGTGATGATGAGCATTTTTCCATGTGCCTGTTGGCTGTATGAATGTCTTCTCTTGAGAAATGTCTATTCATATCCTTTGCCCACTTTTTGATAAGGTTGTTTTTTTCTCGTAAATTTGAGTTCTTTGTAGGTTCTGGATATTAGCCCTTTGTCAGATGAGTAGATTACAAAAATGTTTTCCCATTTTGTAGGTTGCCTGTTCATTCTGATGGTAGTTTCTTTTGCTGTGCAGAAGCTCTTTAGTTTAATTAGATCCCATTTGTCAATTCTGGCTTTTGTTGCCGTTGTTTTTGGTGTTTTAGACATGAAGTCCTTGCCCATGCCTATGTCCTGAATGGTATTACCTAGGTTTTCTTCTAGGGTTTTTATGGTTTTAGGTCTAACATTTAAGTCTCTAATCCATCTTGAATTAATTTTTGTATAAAGAGCAAGGAAAGGATCCAGTTTCAGCTTTCTACTTATGGCTAGCCAATTTTCCCAGCACCATTTATTAAATAGGGAATCCTTTCTCCATTTCTTGTTTTTGTCAGGTTTGTCAAAGATCAGATGGCTGTAGATATGTGGTATTATTTCTGAGGGCTCTGTTCTGTTCCATTGGTCTATATCTCTGTTTTGGTACCAGTACCATGCTGTTTTGGTTACTGCAGCCTTGTAGTACAGTTTGAAGTCAGGTAGCGTGATGCCTCCAGCTTTGTTCTTTTGACTTAGGATTGTCTTGGCAATGTGGGCTCTTTATTGGTTCCATATGAACTTTAAAGCAGTTTTTTCCAAGTCTGTGAAGAAAATCATTGGTGGCTTAATGCAGATGGCATTGAATCTATAGATAACCTTGAGCAGTATGGTGATTTTCACGATATTGATTCTTCCTATCCATGAGCGTGGAATGTTCTTCCATTTGTTTGTGTCCTCTTTTATTTCACTGAGCAGTGGTTTGTAGTTCTCCTTGAAGAGGTCCTTTACATTCCTTGTAAGTTATATTCCTAGGTATTTTATTCTCTTTGAAGCAATTGTGAATGGAAGTTCATTCATGATTTGGATCTCTGTTTGTTACTGGTGTATAAGAATGCTTGTGATTTTTGCACATTGATTTTGTATCCTGAGACTTTGCTGAAGTTGCCTATCAGCTTAAGGAGATTTTGGGCTGAGATGATGGGGTTTTCTAAATATACAATCATGTCATTTGCAAACAGGGACAATTTGACTTCTTTTCCTAACTGAATACCCTTTATTTCTTTCTCTTGCAATAAATGGTAGTTCTTATTACATACTTGTTGACAATACCATTTTGTTTCTTGATTAACCATATAGGCTCTGATGGGAAATTTTAAAGATCATATTAACCACTGTGGTCTTAGAGGGCCTGAGTTTTACATTTACTAGGCAACGTGGACCTTGAATTTTATACTCAGCAGCAAAAGTGCTGCAGCAGAAAGTACTGAAAGCTATGACATTCAACAAGATTACATATCTGTCAATTCTCTTTTTCTCTTAATGAAAATAAGGCCATTTTCATAGACACAGAATACTTCTATTATTTACTGTATGACATCCATGTTGGTTAATCTGGGCATGATAAAATATTTCAAAATATTGAAATTCACAATGAATGGATGCTGAAAAAATAACATCTTTTGGCCGGGTGCAGTGGCTCACACCTGTAATCCCAGCACTTTGGGAGGCCAAGGCAGGCGGATCATAAGGTCAGGAGATTGGGACCATCCTGGCCACCACGGTGAAACCCTGTCTCTAGTAAAAATCCAAAAATAAGCTGGGCATGGTGGCCCATGCCTGTAGTTTCAGCTACTCGGGAGGCTGAGACAGGAGAATCGCTTGAAACCAGGAGGCAGAGGTTCGAGTGAGCCGAGATTGCGCCACTGCACTCCAGCATGGCGACAGAGCAAAACTCCACCTCAAAAAAACACAAAAACAAACAAACAAAAACATCTTTCAATAGAAACACTGAATCCTCATTAAAAATCACATTTTTATTCTAGAAATTTTTAACTTTTAAGGCAAATTGAAAAAAAATGTATTTTTAAAGGTATCTTAAGGTGGGGCGAGAATTCCAAAGTCTTATTTGGAATAACCAATGTTAGGTCTGGAATACAGGTTTTCAGCTCTATTTAAAGTACTTGGGGCAAGGCTTTTGGATGTCAACTTAAGGCACGTAATTTGTAACAGAAAGAATTCCATTGAGGGCTAGAAACTACCCGGGCTTAGCAACCTGGAGTTTATATATCTTATCTCTCTTGCTCTTGGCAATGATCTAAGTCTACTTTCAGAAAAAATGGCAAATGTGATGAAATTAGGAATTGACTCTGAAAAAGCTAAACTTTCTCAATTGACAGCTACTTGCCTTAGATACCAATCCAGTAAATTAGACCACAAACAAACTTCTAGTAATAATGGGATGGAATTTTTGATGCACTGAATCAATGTGGTACAGTGACAGAAGCAAGGACTTTGGAGGAAAGCAGCCAAAGGCCCCAGCCCTAGTTTTGAATTTACTTGGGCAGTTAATTAACACACAACAATTATTTATTGAGAGTTCAGCATAAAGGGCACTATTTTAGGCACTAGGCCCTAAAACCATTCTCTAAGCTTCTGTTTAGAGAATGGTTTATAAATAAACCACTGATTTAAAAATTCTAAGAAATAACTAAAGAAAATGTAAGGATAGCACCCAGCAGAGCTCCTTAAATACAACAGGCGACTGCTGAATAGTGGCTAATATGGTATCATGGTTTCTATGGCCATGAAGTTTATCTGGAGGAAATCTGACTTTTACAGTTTGATTTTCTTTATTCTCCATCTCCTAACCAATGTAACTAAAGCTCAACTTTATTATTTCAGAAATATGATCTTAGCCCAGTTTCAAAGCTTAAATGTTCACATGAAAAAAATCTAGTCACCTGAATATTTTTCTCAATGCCAATAATTAACATCATTTTAGAATGAGTCAGCCATTTGGCATGTTGCAATAATAATACTTGTATCAGGATGCTTTCAGTTGCAAGTCATAGAAAAATGCTACTCCAACAGCATAAACAATAAAAGAGATGCATTCACTCCTATAACTGAAGAGAGAGATAGTCAGGCTTCAGGTGCTCCTTGATCCAGCTGCTCAATGATTTCACCAACGACCCAGTTTCTTTCCATTTCCACAGTCTGCCTTGCAGGATATCAACCTCACGAAAGATGCCCCTTGTATTCTCAAAATGGCTATCAGCAGCAACAAGTCTATGTGCTTTCTTATTTACCCAAAAAGCAAAAAGAAAACTCCAAAAAAAAAAAAAAAAAAAAAAAAACCCGGCCCCTAGCAAATATTTTCTCCTACCTTATTTGTTCAAATTGGGTCATCAGCCTATCCCTAACATAATACCTATGGCCAAAAATTGAGGAGAACCAGCTGATTGGGTTAGGCCAGTCAGAGCCCACCCTGATACACAGAAGGTATGGTTACCCTTACACAAACCATATAGTGGAGAAATTCAGTATTATGCTGAAAAAAGATGAAGGGGAAAATGGATTTTGGGAAGGCAACCAACAAATACTTCTACATTATCTAATGTTTATTAAGAGCTCATTAACATACTAGGTATATACTAAACTCTATGTATTATTTTTAATCCTCACAATGTGCCCATTATCATTTCCGTTTTAAATGAGATAAATGAAGTCTAGAAAGGTATGTAAACTTACCCAAGTTCACACCGCCACCGTGTAGTAACATCAACATTTGAACCCAGGTCATCTAACTCTAAAGCCCATTCTACTATTAAACCACTTAGAAAAATTCTTGGCACGGCACCCAACCACTATTAGATATTAATAATAACTGCTACACTATTTTGCTTTTATTCGTTTTTCTTTCTATCTTAACATCTGAGCATCAGCGGATATAGTCAAATAACTTGGATTAATATGCTACTTTATAATTATTTTCACGTTTCAAGTCAACAAATGTCTAGATCCAGGCACAAAACTAATCACATTAGATAAAATATTTGGTCTTCATTTTAAGTTTACAGTTTATACACTTTTACAGCTCTTCAGAGCTTGCAAAATAGTGTCTGGATTAGCTCATTTGATCCTTATGACAAACCTGGTCACAATTTCTACAAGCCTTACCTGGACTGGCAAGGGTCAGGTCCCACAGTGAGGGTGGACTGACTAAAAATCTTCACACAAGATTTAAATGTGTGCCCTCACCCAGGTCCAGACAACTGGGTCATAGGAACTTGCACCCACTCCCCCATCACTGCCCACACCCACCTCATTGGCCCCAGTCTTGACTGTAAGACCTGTTCTGATTTCAAGAAATAAGAACTGTTAACCACAACACAGAAGACAGGGCTAATAATGCTTGATATGACTCATAGCACTTAAAATAGAGCAACCAGCTCAATCAAGCTTGAACTGGAGAAGAAAACTGTGGGCCTTTTTCTCCGTCTATTGTCAGTAAGTGGAACTATGTCCTCAAAAGACCAGACTTTCCACTAAGGATCTCCCAAAGACCAAAATGCCCAGGGCCATGTTAGCTTGCAGGGCTTCCTAGGACCTACTTTCTCATGATCAGAAAACTTTTAGGAAAATATGTCTATTGTTGTTCTCTTAGCTGTTAATAAAATTCTATATAATTATTTTCATATCTGTTTATTAATCTTTTGTCTGCTTTTTGTTTCATAATTTCTTTCCTTATAAATGTGAAACTTTAATTTACCTCTGCATATCCTATTGTAACTATTTTAATGCCTATGTCAATATAAAATATCAAAGAATTTATAGTGTGAAGTGAGATACTAATGTATCAGAAACGGGAAACCTCATTTATTAATGAAATAAAGAAGTAAAGTCTGTGTCAGGCACTGCAATAAAATTAATTGCATCTGATATACATTTATGTTCCAGTAGCTGATTCTGTTGGCTGTTTTTCTTAATGCTAGTTTTCTTCATGTGTTTATGAATTCATGGTTGCAGTCTCATTTTGAACATAAGCCTTTTGGTTTGGGCTTGGATGGGGACTTTATGTCTCCTCACACCCACATACTCTTGCGCTGTCACTCACCTTGTCTCTCCCTCTCTTGCTGTCACTCTCATGCTCACTTGTCTTGCTACCAACCTCTGCCTGCTTTCCTCTACCATTGCCCTTACATGCCTTCCACACCCAGTCCCCAGTCCAGACCAGGTCTTTTAAAGGAGATGTGAGGCGTAAGTTAGTTTTTTTTTTCTTTTTTCTCTTTTTGAGATGGAGTCTCCCCTCTGTCACCCAGGCTGGAGCACAATGGCGTGATCTCAGCTCATTGCAACCTCTGCCTCCTGAATTCAAGCAATTCTCGTTTCAGCCTCCTGAGTAGCTGGGATTACAAACATGCGCCGTCATGCCAGGCTAATTTTTGTATCTTTAGTAGAGACAGGGTTTCAACATGCTGGCCAGGCTGGTCTCAAACTCCTGACCTCAGGTGATCTGCCCACCTCAGCCTCCTAAAGTGCTGGGTGGCACGTGCCACCATGCCTGGCCCATATGTTAGTTTCTTGGGGCTGCTGTAACAAATTACCACAAGCCTCATGGCTTTAGACAACAGAAATGCATTTTCTCATAGTTCTGGAGGCCGCAAGTCTGAAATCAAGGTGTCAGCAAGGCCATACTCCCTCCGAAGGTATTAGGTAAGAATCTTCCTGTCTCTCTGCCAGCTTCTGCTGGCTCTGGCATTCCTTGGCATGGTTTGGCTTGCAGCTAGTTGTAAGCGATGTCCCTCTCTCTCTTCACATGGCCTTTTCCCCTATGTGTCTGTCTGTCTTCTTTTTTATAAGGACACCACAGTTACTGGGTTTGGGGCCACTCTAATCCAAGTGGATTTCATCTCAAGATCTTTAACTAATTACATATGCAAATCTACAAAGACCTTATTCCCATATAAGATCACATTCTGAGGTTCTGAGCAGCCATGAATTTTGGGGGGCGCTCTTCAACCCACTGCAGGGCATAGGCCCTCAGATGAAATTGAAGAGAATTACAGACACAGTTACCAAGACAGTAGGATGATTTTATCAGCTCACAAGGTTGTTCATTGATACTTTGATTCAGGCAGAAATTTGCGAAATTTTTCCTAGCTTTTCATTTTAAATAGTATGGGAGGAACTTCTGTCTCCTGTAGTGGACCCTCTGCTTCTTGAAGAAGCCAAATTTCTGGTCATCATTGCCAGTTGAGAACACAGTGCATCTTCACTCTAGCCCTACCACCTGTTCATGTTTCTGTTCCATTTCCAGTTTTTGAAGATGTTTGCCTTGATTTGAACCTGTCTGTGTCTGCTAAGCTTCCTTTTTTCATATTTTATCTCATATTGTTATGCGTTTGGGTTCATCAAGACATCAGTCTACTACATCATCTTGATGAACTTCCTCATCTACTTTTTTATGCCTGCTGAGTAAGTCAAATAAAATCAGCCTCTGTCACCCTATAATCTCTGCTTAGATCAAACATTCTGAATTCTGGCAAGTCTTTTTAGACTCCACAGACACAGAAGATGAGCCCATTCTGGTTTATAAACAGCTCCTTTGCAGCAATGACCAAGTGGTAGCTTTGTTTCCATGCTCCTGTCTCATCTTTAGAATGAGAACCACCTGAGAACACAGACCCTGTTTTATCATCTTTATACTCCCAGTTTCTGGCACTATATATGGTTCCCAGGAGGTCCATCTATGCTCACCAATTGAATGAATGAACGACCAGAGCAACTCCAATAACTTCACAAGCCTTGGCTCTCATTTAATCATATTTCTACCTGTTCCTCATTCCAAAGAAATTCCTCTAATAAATATTCCTCATTTTCAAAACACTGTCTGGGGTGTTCTGCTACCTACCCTGACTAAAATAAAATTTCCAAGTTCTATTTTTAGATCAAATTTTACTTGACAATTAGGTTTTGGTAAATAAATTTCATTTCCCGGTGTTGATCTACATTCAATGCAAAAACATCTCAGAAGCAAGCTACTTTTAAAAAAGAAGAAAAAAGAACTGCTTTAATTTTCTAATAGCTAAATCATTAAAACTGTTTATCATCTTCCTTGTAAATAATCTAGCAGCTGTGAATATTCTATACATCTAACAAAACATATTTTTAATAGAGGACAGGAAAATGTCAAATAATGAGACACTGTAAAAATTAATGGTTTTGCATTTTATGGTTCATCTGCAATGAATTATAGATTACATTTTGAAGTGTGCTCTGGGCTCCCATCTCATAAAGATTATCATCAGAAGAATAGGCAAACTATTCAGTTCCTCATTTTGTAACCCATTAACCGCTGGAAAGTCATGCTTCAGAGGTGGATGGTAAGCATGGGATTGTGGGCTCCAACACTTATTTCACACCCTTCGTCTTCTGCCTCTTGCAGTTCAAACGTGCAAACAGGTTTTTAGAAACTGTGCCCACCTATCATTCTGCTCCTTAAAGACACACATACTACATGTATTTTTTTTCTTTGCTAAACTGGACCCTGAAGAGTGAAGTTAGGCAACAAGAGCAAAACTCTTGTCTCCAAAAAAAAAAAAAAGCCTCCGTTTTGAAGCACTTCAAGTCTCTATGTTTAAATCCTTTCCTACTTAGGAAACAACGCAAACAGTGGGGTTTGGAGTCGGGCCAAGTTTTTTCATTTGTTTTTGCACTTTTCTTCTGATGACAATATTCTGCATGCCTTTTCAAATGCCTGAATAACACTGAGTAGGAGCCATATATACATGCAAAACATCAAACTTTCAAAGTTTCATAGCTACCAAATAAATGGACAGCCACCAACATGTCTCACAAGCTTACACTTGTTGAACAGCATACACGGGGTTTGCCTGTACAGGGATAAATGTGTGATGACCTGTAAGACGTACACGGGATAAGAGTAAGGTCTCTGTCTGGCCAAAATCACCCTTCCTGATCAAGGAGAGAGAGAGAAAGAGAAAGGCAGGTAAGTAGAGACAGAAAAAGACAGTTGGGGTTTAGTGAGAAGAAGTATGTCTAAGAGTAGATTTTTAAGTGCCCTCACCACAAAAAAATAAGTATGTGAGGTAACAAATGTTAATTAGCTTGATTAGCCATTCTACAACGTATACATAATTCAAAACATCATGTTGTACACCATAAATTTACAAATTCTGTTTATTTAAAATAATGAATTAAAATAAATAAAACAATGGGTATTTTCAAAGTATAAATACCTGACTGAAAGCCCAAAGCACTGAGTTCTCACCCCAGTTTAGTCTCTCAACCTCAGTTTCCTCCTATAAGAGCAACTGGGACAAGATAATGTCTAAGGTCTCTTTTAGAGCTAACACTTTGTGAGACTAAAAATAAAAATACTTAAACAATCTACTTTGTCACGGGTAGTGACTAAGTGGGGCTGGTGGTGTGGGTGGTACAAGAATTTACCAAGACAGTTGGAAGTAAAGAAAGGCAGATTAGAGGAAGTATGAAAGTACACTGAAAGGATGCAATGGGCAGATCAGCAAAAAAAGAGCTGACTGCAAAGAGGCAAAGGCTTGCTGGGGATTTTATAGGATGGTGCTTGTGCTGGAGAGGGTTACATGCAGTACTGAAAATGCCAAGGTTGTAGTGTATTAATTTGCTTTTTTTTTTCTATCAAGTGAGGGTCTGGTGATAAGTCAGGTGCAAGAAGATTGTGAGTTACCTAAGCAGGACGGTTATGAGTCCTGGATCATGAAGTAAGCCAGACTTACAGCTTATCTGCTTTTGCTTTTTGCTTTTCCCCTGCTCCCCACCAGCCTGACTCCTTTTTCCTTATTAGGACTTCACATACTTCACTTATCAGAAACTTTTCTATTCTGAGGATACAAAACACTGTACAGTGTTGCTGTTCAAATGACTCCCCTCCCTACTGTGCCCCCAATACATTCAGTGCCTGCCACATCACTCTCCCCTTTGGGCTCTGTTGACAAAGTGTCTTAGCTGCAGTAGCTCATGCAAGTCACCAGTGGGGCTTTCTAAAGGGGCACATCCCACAGCCTGCACCTCCAGATACAAATTCCATAAGTAGGGAGTGGTTTTCATGCTTTTATAAACACGATTCTGCTGTGTACTGCCAGTGGAGAATCACATCTAGTGGCAAATGAAGTTTTTTCATCTTTGAGGTATGGCTATGAAATAACTAAGAAACTTGACCCTAGGTGGCCTATTCAGATGGCTTTATTTAGTGGCTTAAAGTTCTTTATGTCTAAAACCCGTGGGTCTTTCAAATGATTTCTCGGAATTTTCAAGAGCTCTTCATACCCAAGCATCTCTCAGCACTTTTCAAGCAAAGATGTATTAAACCTTGCTTCAAGACAAGGAAAATGGCATCACAGCCATCTCAGGTACAACAGAATCAGTTTAGAGGCTGAGGTAGCGCAGAATCAGTTTAGAGCCGAGATCTCTTCTAGGGCAGCTTTGTGTCTGTTTTATGTTATATTTACACTACATTACATTAACAATTGAAGAGGCATTAACATGACCCTCCATGTACTTGCTAATTACATATGCGAACAGTCACAAGTGAAGAAAGGGAAATTGTGAGAAAGAAAAAATGTGTTTAACATTATTAGTCTGATTACATTTTTGCAGTCTTCTTCCATAATCAGATGCATAATTCATTTAAAAAGAGCCCTTCTTCTACCAGCTAAAACACACACACACACACACACACACACACACACACGTCATTTCTCCATGTCTCAAAATACGTGAATTATACATGCTAAAAGTTTTTTTTTTTTTTTTTTTTTTCGAGACAAGACTCTCGCTCAGTCACCCAGGCTGGAGTGCAGTGGCCCAATCTCGGCTCACTGCAAGCTCTTCCTCCCAGGTTCACGCCATTCTCCTGCCTCAGCCTCCCAAGTAGCTGGGACTATAGGTGCCCACCACCACACCCAGCTAATTTTTTGTATTTTTAGTAGAGACAGGGCTTCACCACGTTAGCCAGGAGGGTCTCGATCTTCCGACCTTGTGATCCACCCACCTCAGGCTCCCGAAGTGCTGGAATTACAGGTGTGAGCCACCACACCCAGCCATACATGTTAAAATTTTGAGGACTAACTTCACTTTTGGGAAGGAGAGAAGAAGTATAATATACATACAGAAGGATCCACAAATCCCACATTTACAACTCAATGAGTTTTTTACAAAGTGATCTACCTGTGTAACCACTTCCTGAATCAACATATAGTATATTGCCGGGACTGGAAGTCCCTCTCTCGAAATCACCCTTCCAAGTAGCCACTTCCACTTTGAATGAGCATAGATTAGTTTTTTGCCTGTTTCTTAACATGAGCAAATAAAATCCTACCAGAACTATTTGTCTTCTTTCAGCTAACACTGTTTCTATGAGATTCATTCATGCTGAAATGTGTAGCTGTAATTTCTTCCATTGCTAAATGGTATTCTATCATGTGACTTGCCACAATTTGTTTTTCCATTTGACAGTGCCTGAAGTCATGTTCCCATCATGAGTAATGATACTATGAACACTTGCACGTTCTTTTCTGTGCACAAATGTAATCTCTTCTATTGAGTCTAGATCTGGAAGTAACATAATATAGTCACAGGGCCTGCATATATATTCAGATTCAGTAGCAGTGCCAAACTATTTTCCAAAGTGGTTGCACCAGTTCACTTTCCCACAAATCATAGAGGTCCAGTTCCTCCAAATTATCTCCATTCACATTCCCTTGAATCATTTCTGTGAGGTAGTTTTATTTCTTCTTTTAAAATTTGGAAAAATTCACCAGTGAAGCTATCTGAGGCTAGAGTGTGGTTTTTTCTTTCTTTTTTTTTTTTTTAGTGTTTGTTTGTAGCAAGATTTTTAATTACAGGTCCCATTTCTTTAATAGGTACAGAAATGTTAAGATTTTTAAATTTCTTCTATCAGTTTTATCGAGTTGCATTTCCAAAAGATTTTCTATAAAACCTAATATTTTAAATATATTTGTATTACATTTTATAATATCCTCTTGATTGCATTCTTTATGAATTTTGTATTATTATTCTCCTTACTTTGTCTTTCAGATTGGGTATTTTCTGCTGATATGCCCTTCATGCTACTAACCTTGTCTTCTGTCATATCCAGTATGTTTTCAGCTTTTTCAGAGTTCTCAGTTTTAGATATTGTGTTTCACAGTTCTAGCATGTTCATTTTATTCTTTTTTGTAGATTCTGGTTATCTGTTTATATCCTCCATATTACCACATGATTTTCATCTTTTCCTCTATTTTTAACATAATAATTATGGTGATTTTGACAGGCTTAGATGCTAACTCCAACATCTAGATTGTCTCTGGGTCTGGGACTGTCTTTTCTCTTGATGATGGATCACTTTTCCTGCATCTTTGCAGGTCAGTAATTTTTAGACATTGTAGATGTTTTGAATTACACTGTGAACTCAGTTTTCTTCTCTAGTAGACAGTTAAATTATAAACAAATCATCTTGATTCTGTTAAAGCTTTGCTAGTTCAGTTCTTAGGGTTTAGTTTTACCCACACTTGTAGGGCATTATGCTGACTCCTAAAATGTGGACTTCCTACTGTCCCAGATAAAAGTTTTTAGGGTTTCCTGAGGTTGCTCCACCTTGCCTGGATCTCAACTCCACACCCTGCCTCTCTAGCATTGTAGAGCTTCTAAAATCTTTGCTCAGCTCTCAAGCAACTATTCTCTACTAAACCTCTCAGAGTTTCACACTGTGACTAGATAGTTTGAGATTAGGCCAGGAATTCAAGGAGATTATCTATTATTTTGACAGCTTTTCTCCCACTAATAACTTGGCTATGTTTTCTCTAAGACCATGCTTCTAAATCTCAGCCACCGTGGCACTCTGAAACTTTAATCTCTGTATCTTCTTCACTCGACACAACCACAATTCTCTGTGTAGGTTCTGTCTTCCTGTGCTGCAAATTGGAAAATTTTGTCAGAGAGAAAGCATTAGGAATGCGGGATTACTTGTTATGGTCTATTTCTCTCAAGAATTACAGCTTTTTCGTTGCTACTGCATGGCTGCAAATGATTATATGATTTGTTCAACTCTCAAGATATGTTTATTACCATAGTTTAAGACCAATGCAAGATAAGAGAAGTTGCCTCTCCTTAGATGTTAGCCTCATAGCCTCCTCTCTCTGATTTCTGAACTTTTTTCTCAATGCAGGTAGCCCTTGGTAACTGATAAGCTCCTCACAGGGAGACTGCACACAAACTGCTGGAACCACTTGCGACTGCTTTGCTAGTCCTGCTCTTTAATTTTTGTCCCTCCCACCCATGAGACATCCACAAGCTTCAAGACACCACTTTTTTTTTTCCTTAACTTCTAAGTTTCATATTGTGTCTAGGCAAATGCTCTAAGACGACAAAATCCATGACAATTTAGGGCTCATTGTGTATGTTCTTTGCCTATAGAATCTTGGCCCTATGCTTCTGGTCACCTTCAAACATCTGCTTTTTGCTTTGTTTTCAGTTTTAATCCAATGTTTATAGTTATTATTGACAGAAACGTTTGTCTGATACGAGTTACTCACTGCAAAACTTCTCGTTTGCATTTTCACTTTAACTTTCACGTTCTGGCCTGAAAGTTAAAATAAGCTAACACCTCATCAAGAAAAGGAATGACATGATTGTTTTTTTCTCAGCTTTGTCACCTTGTTATTTTTGAATCCCCCCGACATAATTTATACCATTTCACCTATAATATACTTCATTGATACAAGTAATTTTAATGCATTTCAGTTGAATAAATCTCCCCAGTAAAATATTCTTAGTTAATAAGTAACACATACAAAGCCAGAAGTATTCACCAGAACCATAAATTTTAAGCTAATTTCATAACTGTTGAAGAGCAAGATGTTATTCCAGGATGTAGACCCTACACTGCATCTTCAGGGCCACAAGACACTTACTGCAAAACTACATGGACCTTGATAAGAAGCATCCTCAGATGTGGCTGTTGTGTTCTTTTTCCGCATTAGCAGTGGACCCTTGCATGATTCCTTAGGCTAAAAAGTAATTTAAATTATAGTATTATGAATGTGTACCGACAAATATCAGCAAGGGGGAAAAGTAAAAAGATCTGAATTTAGGGAAAGTAAAAAGATCTGAATTTACGTATCTATTGTCGTGGCAAATTTTTTATTCGGTTTAAAGATTAAGATTCACGCGCCTGTAGTCCCAGCTACTCGGGAGGCTGAGGCAGGAGAATGGCGTAAACCCGGGAGGCGGAGCTTGCAGTGAGCTGAGATCCGGCCACTGCACTCCAGCCTGGGCGACAGAGCGAGACTCCGTCTCAAAAAAAAAAAAAAAAAAAAAAAAAGATTAAGATTCACAACTGATGCCACAAAGGATAAAAAGGATGTCTAAGTTTTGTAAGAAAATGGGAAGAAAATAGGTCAAGCACAGTGGCTCACGCCTATAATCCCAGCACTTTGAGAGGTCAAGGCAAGTGTGATCACCTGCGGTCAGGAGTTCAAGATCAGCCCGGCCAACATGGTGAAACTCTGTCTACTAAAAATACAAAAATTACCCGGTGTGGTGGCGCATGCCTGTAATCCTAGCTACTAGGGAGGCTAAGGCAGGAGAATCGCTTGAACCCGGGAGGTAGACGTTGCCGCGAGCCAAGATCATGCCATTGCACTCCAGTCTGGGTGAGAAGAGCGAAACTCCATCCAAAAAAAAAAGAAAGAAAGAAAGAAAGAAAAAGGAAAGAAAATAGAAGGTAAAATAGTTTGGAATATTATATGAAAATACAGTTAAGACATCAAAAAAGAAAAGATTCTTGATTAAAGATAATAGAATGAGTATTTGAGAGTAAAAGTGCAAGGAAAATTTTTTAAACGATGACTATTCTTCTAGAATCTCATTCGTAAAGGGAAAAGAAGGAAGAAAAATTTTTCTATTGTAAAGGCAATTCGAAGATAGAATGGCAAATAATAACTAAGTCACCAATAACACTCATCCCAAAAGACCCTCCCCAGATAAAACGTTCTTATTCCAAAGCCCAGATTCTTCAGCTCTACATTACTTGAACAAAGTACCAATTCTCTATCACTCTGTCTTTCTGTCTCAGGCACACACAGATGCAAAAATACATAACTCTTTAACAAGTTTCATTTATTTGGTTGTTTTTTAAATAAACTTTTTAATTTTAGAATAATTTCAAATTTACAGAAAGTTGCAAAGATAGTATGAGGTTTCTGTGTGCCCCTCACCCAGTTTCCCCTATGTTAACATCTTACATTATTATGGTACATTTGTCAAAACCAAGAAACTAATACTGGTACATTGCTATTAACTAAGCATCAGACTATTTGATTTCACCTGTTTTCCACAAATGTTCTTTTTCCATTCCGAGACACCACATTGCATTTAGTCATCACGTTCCCTCAGACTCCTCTTGGCTCTGATATTTCTCACTCTTTCCTTATTTTGCATAACTTAGACAGTTTTGAGGAGTACTGGTCAGATATTTTGTAGATTTCTTCTTAATTTGATTTTTGCTTATGTTTCTCATGATTAAATGTGAGAGTTCTAAGTTTTAGGGAGAAATACAATAAGGTGAAGAGGCTACATCATGTTAGAAAGTACATAATATCAATGCAACTATCATCACTGGGGAGGATAACCTTGATCACTTGGTTTGCCAGATTCCTCCACTGTAGAGCTATTTTTTTTTCCTTTCTAAACACTATTCTTCAGAAGCCATACTCAAAGGGAAAAGGAAAGACTGAGTGTCACCTCCTGGAGGGGCAGTCAATGTTTCTGAAACCTGGGTTTTAGGAACAAGCAGGAAGAGGGGGAAAAAATCCAAATTTATTTTCTCAAAAACAGTAACAACATTAAAGCAGTGTATAGCATGTTATTTCAGCATCCAACACAATAAAAATGTAAATATCATTATTTCAGCCTCAGGAATTGGAAACTGCCTTGCAATTCTTGCTATTCAATTGAATGACTGGGAAGATGACATAGACCTAAGATGGTAAATGCACAGGCAAGCTATTCCCATCTTCTGTCTCATAGCAGAGACACCACTAATCAATAAAGGAATCTTTTCTAATTTTATCTGATGTAGCCTTGGAATTATTTTATTATCAATTGACTAGAATCATTGGCACACAAGTTGAAAACTATTTGCCATTCTTGGCAAATGTGATCACAAGACTGACCATTAGGCCCAGGAAGAAATTGTTCCCCAGGATACATTTCCAGGTGGGGTTTTACTTCGATCCATCCTCAGAGACGAGACTGAAATGTCCTCTTCTACATACACTTATTGTTATTCTCAATTGTACACAACTTTGTGTCCTACTGCCTCCTTCTAAGGTATCTACATTCATCATCATTTTTCTATTATACTTCTCTTCTTTCAGGATTAGATGACAATAGTCTTGAGATGAGGTAGATGGAAGAAAGGATGAATAATTTTGGTAAATAATAAATATTGGTTTTGAATAAATTGAGCACACTAAATTAAGTTTAATTTACTTAATTGAATAAACAATTTAGGTAAATAATAAACAATTTAGGATGAGGTAGCTGAGAGAAAGAATGAACGATTTGGTGATTTTATGGTCAACAGTTTCAGACATGTTTTCATATACTTTACAAAATTTAAAAATGCCTCCCGTTACTATGAAATTTATCTTGTCATTACATCTAGCTTAAAGCATTGGCAATGACAGTAGATGCATCGACACCTAACATCACTTCCTAGTTTGCTTTCCAGTATTGAAAGACACCACCACAAATTTGCCCTTCTTCCTCAGCAAGCATTTTAGCATTGATTCAACAGTCTTTATTGGGGAATTAAAACTGTACAGCACATTCGAAGTTGCCATCATCTTTATTCACCTTCTTCTTCATGCTGAATTCAGCATACATATGATACACTTCTAAGAAATGAATAAATGTGATCCTGCCTATTTATCTCTTCGTATGTGTTCAAAGTTGTTCTTGAATATCTAACCTTATCCAATCACTTGTGTTAGGGACCACAGAGTTTCATAGGATATTACTGCCCTTGAGGAATTCATACCCTACAGGAAGAGACTTTTCCACAAGTCAGGAATACAATGAAAATCTATATGAATGGGAAGAGTACAACAGGCATTAAGAAGACAGGGATTCCTTCTCACTGAGATAATTCAGGGGAAGTAGTAGAGAAGGCAAGTAGAGTTCCCAGTGGAAGCCTTAGTTTATCCAGTTTCTCTACAAATATTTATCAAATTTTAAGTATATGCCAGAGGTTGGGGATTATAGTAAAATAACAAGAATATGGAGTTTATTCTTGCTGAATAAACAGTATTACCAGCATGGTCTTTCACAATTGTTGTAAAAGAAACATGCATAAGATACTAAGGAAGCTCAGAGGAAAAACATCTAAAAAGGATTAACATAAAGGCAAAAATTACAGCAGGCTATTCTAAGAGGAGTGACTCTTGAGCCAAGTTTTAAAGAATGAACAGAAGGTATATGTGAATGGGGCCAAAGCACCGCTCCCAAAGAGAAAAGAGTTTGGGGAAGCCCATAAAGCAAGAAACATCATGATGTAGCTGGTGCCATGAGAGGAAAAGGAGCTGTCTATGCAAGGGGGACTGGATTGCTAGCCAGTAGACAGAAAGAAGCCCTGAGCTTCACGGTACTTAATGGTATCAGTTGACTATGTAGTACACAACATAACAGCATGAAAAGTGGAGCTTACCCTAAAATATCTTCTAATTATTTGCCACGAGCTCCTCTGGATTAAGATACTGCCCTCAGAATGCCCCTTTGACATGCTGCCCATCAAGATCACTCATCATCCCCTCTGCATGGGTGAGTTTATCAGAGGAAAAATGAGCACATACCTCACTCTTGTAAGTCTAAAAACTTGGAGCTTGACTCCAACTAGGCAAAGTGCCAAATGAGGATATCTCAGTTTAGGGGAGGGGGCAAGAGAGCATCCACCAGAAAAAATAAAAATAAATAAGTAAATAAATAAATGTATTGAGGGCAGCCAGGCATAATGGCTCACACCTGTAATCCTAGCACTTTGGGAGGCCAAGGCAGGCAGATCACTTGAGGTCAGGGGTTTGAGACCAGCCTGGCCAATATGGCGAAACCCCATCTCTACTGAAAATACAAAAAGAAAATCAGCCAGGCGTGGTGGCATGCACTTGTAATCCCAGCTACTCGGGAGGCTGACGCAGGAGAATCGCTTGAGTCCAGGAAGTGGAGGCTGCAGTGAACAGAGATCGTGCCACTGCACTCCAGCCTGGGCAACAGAGTGACGCTCCATGTCAGAAAAATTAAAGATAAATAATAAAAGTATTAAGGGCACACTTCACCTAGCTCACAGACTATGGATTTTTTTTTTTTTCCTTTTTTGGTATATAGTAGTGAGATGCCTGGATCAGAAGCTAATTAAACAGCTGATGAAACTTCATGTTGATAATTCAAGACTTGAAAGAGGAATACAGAGACTTAATAGACATGGAATTAAATTTCCCTGAGTCCAGCCTACATGATGTTTATGTTAATCATCCATCCTTAACAGAAACCTCCCCTCATTATAAAAAGCTTTCAGAAAGATATCCTATAGAAGTTCTATACCATGACATAAATAGAAACTGGATTCCTGCCTTCGGCAATACTTATCCTATTTCTCACTCTGAAAACTGATTTTTCTTCTATACCAATGTGCTATTGTCAGTGGGGTATCATATTGTATCTTTACTTAGAGATGTGTCTCAACATGAGAAGACTAAACAATAATGATATAGAGCTATAAAGGACCATGTGATGTATCATTTCATTTACATTTCTTCTTAGAACATGAAAGGTGGTGAAGCAAGAAGAATAAAGATATACAAAGTAGAAATGTTTGATTTTTCTTGGGTCTACATTGTTTTCTCCATCATAACCAGCTTTTAAACAATAAAATAGGCTTATTTATGAGGATCATCATGAGTTGCAGTGAAAATCCACTTCAAGCCATCTGCCTAGTTACAAAACCTCCGAGTGCCTGCTCTCCTCTCCCCAATCCTGCACTGTGGTTACTGATAGACTGAGAAGGCTGTCATATCCAGCTTTCCTGACTGGTGTATAACTGATTAATTCTCCCTGACCACCACACAAGATGAGCTGCTAATTTTGTTTGTTTTTCGGTCTATTTTCTGACTTGGTGATTGATTCCCACTGCAGATCATTAATGGAAATTATTTTGATCCAGCTTTTAATTTGAATGTTAATTAAGTTCTTGATTCAGCTTCGAAAATGTCCAATAGGTAGAACTGCCCTTTCTACCCTATCGCCTCATCAGTATGGGATTTAGTGTGACCTCCTGTCTCCGTCTGATTCCCCAACCAGGAGACTACAGAGGCTCTCAGTGCACTAGGGTGAGGATGTGTTTGCTCAGTTCTCTCCCACCCGGCTACCAGACTGGTCAATGAACACAATGCTTATGTCCCCAGTGCTCAGGTCAATGCCAATAGGATGATAAATAAATAGTAATTAGATGAACACATACATGTGTGGGTGAACTGATGACTGAACTATGAATAAAACTAAGAACTATGTATTGGGTATTTTTCTGTTTACAAAGAATCTTCCCTCAATCAACAACCATTAGGTGGTTCCTGTTAGACTCCTAGAATTATGTGGCCGGTGGGATATTTCCTACCAAAGACCCCTCCAAAGAATCCCATTCCTTCCCTTATTAGAATGAGAAAGTGGAAAGTTGCTGGCTCTCTAGAGTATAAAGACTCATCCCAGCTGCTTTCAGAAGCATCTCTTATTTTATAAAACCCTAGCACATATTCCAAACAATTTTAATTTTACAGGATAAAAAATAAAACTATGTTCCTTGATAACTTTCTTATGACACACATATGCATGCACACCCCATCTCTTAAATCTATTTAGAATGCAGAAAAAACAAAATGCATTTCTTGCTTCTCAGACAGGCAGCAAATAAAAAGTTAGGTAATTTCCAGAGTAAGTGAGGACATAGGAAAACTGGTACTTTCATGCATTGTTAGTAGAAGTGTATTATGACGCTCCATTTTTAAAGAAGAATTTGTTGATATTACCAAAATTATAAAATCGTATCTGTAATTTAATAATTGTAAAATTATATCTGTAATTTAAGAATTTCATGTCCAAGAATTTATTCTTCATACTTGTACAACATTATGTACAAGAACATTTGTTGCAGCATTACTCATCATAGCCAAAAAAATTCCTATAAAAACCTAATTTTCTATTATTAGGATGAAGGTTATATATACTGCTGCAGAGAGATACATCAAATGTCCCCTTTGGGTTTTGAAAGAGATACACATACGTGTGTGTATGTGTTGTGTGTGTGTGTGTATGCACATGCTTGCATATACTTAGAGAAATTCTAGAAAGATATACAAGAAATTAAAATTATAGTAGCTACCCCGGGAAATGAAAGTGGCAGAAGGCAACTTTTTTTTCTTCTCTAATTTTACCTTTCTACATTTCTGCGTGTGTTATTTTTATAATATAAAACTAGTTAGTAAAAAAGTCTTGTGTCTAAAATAATACATGGGTTAATTTTATATTTTTGGGTTGGCGATAGCCTTCTCAAGCAACACACAAACACAGAAACCGTAAATACAAAGACCAACAAATTGGACCTTGTAATTTTATTTTTACATTTTAATACCAAAGGGGAGAAGTCATTAAAAGGTACTCTCCTATGCCAGAAAAGGATTCATAGACTTGACACCAAAAGCACAATCCAAAAAGAAAAAAATTATAAATTGGATTAAATCAATATTAAAAATTTCCTCTGTGAAAGATCCAGTGAAGAGAATAAAAAGATAAGCTACAGACATGAAGAAAATACTTGCAAACTATGTATCAAAGACTTTGAATCTAGAATATATACTCTAAAAACTCAAGGAGCTCTCAAAACTCAGCAGTTAAAAAGCAGGTATTTGTAGCCATTGAAATGCAAAGAGAAAAAAATAAAATGCAAACAACCCAATTAGAAAGTGAACAAAACATAACAACAGACATTTTACGGAACAGGATATACAGATGGTAAATAAGCACGTGAGAAGATGTTTAACATCACATGCAAACTAAAACCCCAATGAGATATCATTACACACCTATCAGAATAGTTAAAATTAAAAAAAAAAATAACAATACCAAAAGCTAGCAAGGACATGTAGAAACTGAGTCACTCATATATTGCTGGTAGGATTGGAAATGACACTGCCATTCTGAAAACTGTTTGGCTGTTTCTTAAAAAACTAAACATGCAACTACCATATGACTTAACAGGTGTACTCCTGGTCATTTATCCCAGAGAAATGAAAACTTATGTTCACATAAAAACCTTTACATAAGTATTCATAGAAGCTTTATTAAAAATAGACAAAAACTAGAAACAATCCAAATGTCATTTCATAGGTGACAAGTTAAACTATGACACATCCATACCATGGAATACTACACAGCAATAAAAAGGGATGATTTTGTGATGCACACAACAATCTGAATGAAAAAACACAGTTTCAAAGGGATGCATGTTGTATGACTTTATCCATGATAACATTATTGAAATAAAAATTATAAAAATGCGTAACAGATGAGTGGTGGCTAGAGGTTAAGGGTGAGGAAAGAGGGTGGGTATGGCTGTAAAGGATCAGTACAGGAGCCTTGTGTTGAAGAAATAGCTCTGCATCTTGATTGTGATTGTGGTTACATTAACTATACATGTGATAATTGCACAGGACTGCGCGCACGCATGCACACACACACACAAATGAGCGCATGTAAAATTGGAATAAGATCTGTGAGTTGTACCAATGTCAATTTCCTGGTTTTGATATTGTACTGTAGTTATGCAAGATGTTACCATTAAAAGAAACTAGGTGAATGACACATGGAATCAAATGAAAAAGCATTTAAAATAGTAGAGGGGAAAAAAGGAAGACCAAAACTATATTAAACACACAAAAAACAAAGAAGTAGCATAGAAAAAGTGAAATTCCAATCATATTATTAAGCAGGGTCATTTGACGTTGATAAAAGTCACAAAGCCAAATGACAAAGTAAGAAAGTTTAGGAAAAAAGTGCGTGAGACATATGCCACAAAATACAACTGTAGTGGGAAAATTTAACATACCAGTAACACTTTCTGAGAAGTACATTGACCCTTGCACTCTACAAATGGAGACTCTTCTTTTCACGTGCCTTGGACTCTTTCCTAAAGTGTATCTTACTGGCTACAAAATAACCTCACAAATTTCAAACAGTAGAAATTCTAGAGCTCACAGCCTCTGATCATTTTGCCCTGAAAGACTCAGCAGGAATTACAATTAAAAATAAAAGGTGAAATACGCAAAATTATATCTCGGAAGGGTACTATACCCACAGACACAGGTAAGTTTTTTAAATGAAAGAATGCATGTTAATTTGTATCACTCAAGATTAATTTATTTGATAATCTCAATATAATAGTTTTATAAGTACACACTAGTGAAACAGAAATTATAAACACTAACTTGCCAATAACTTCAGAACAATGTAACAATGACTCCCCAAAAAATGCACTTGGTCAAAATGGTTTGAAAGGTACTCTTTCAATTTATCAAAGCAAATATAAAAATAATGACCTAATGAGGGGGCGGAGCAAGATGGCCAAATAGGAACAGCTCCAGTCTCCAACTCCCAGCGCGAGCGACACAGAAGACGGGTGATTTCTGCATTTTCAACTAAGGTACTGGGGTCATCTCACTAGGGAGTGCCGGACAATCGGTGCTGGTCAGTTGCTGCAGCCAGACCAGCGAGAGCTGAAGCAGGGCGAGGCATCCCTCACCTGGGAAGCGCAAGGGGGAAGGGAATCCCTTTTCCTAGCCAGGAGAACTGAGACACACAACACCTGCAAAATCGGGTGACTCCCACCCCAATACTGCGCTTTAAGCAAACGGGCACACCAGGAGAATATATCCCACACCTGGCCAGGAGGGTCCCACGCCCACAGAGCCTCCCTCATTGCTAACACAGCAGTCTGCGATCTAACCGCAAGAAAGCAGCGAGGCTGGGGGAGGGGCGACCGCCATTGCTGAGGCTTAAGTAGGTAAACAAAGCTGCTGGGAAGCTCGAACTGGGTGGAGCTCACAGCAGCTCAAGGAAACCTGCCTGTCTCTGTAGACTCCACCTCTGGGGACAGGGCACAGTTAACAACAACAACAACAAAAGCAGCAGGAACCTTTGCAGACGCAAACGACTCTGTCTGACAGCTTTGAAGAGAGCAGTGGATCTCCCAACACCAAGGCTGAGATCTGACAAGGGACAGACTGCCTGCTCAAGTGGGTCCCTGACCCCTGAGTAGCCTAACTGGGAGACATCCCCCACTAGGGCAGTCTGACACCCCACACCTCACAGGGTGGAGTACACCCCTGAGAGGAAGCTTCCAAAGGAAGAATCAGACAGGTACACTCGCTGTTCAACAATATTCTATCTTCTGCAACCTCTGCTGCTGATACCCAGGCAAACAGGGTCTGGAGTGGACCTCAAGCAATCTCCAACAGATCTACAGCTGAGGGTCCTGACTGTTAGAAGGACAACTATCAAACAGGAAGGACATCTATACCAAAACCCCATCAGTACGTCACCATCATCAAAGACCAGAGGCAGATAAAACCACAAAGATGGGGAAGAAACAGGGCAGAAAAGCTGGAAATTCAAAAAACAAGAGGGCATCTCCCCCTGCAAAGGAGCACAGCCCATCGCCAGCAACGGATCAAAGCTGGTCAGAGAATGACTTTGATGAGATGAGAGAAGAAGGCTTCAGTCCATCAAACTTCTCAGAGCTAAAGGAGGAATTACGCACCCAGCGCAAAGAAACTAAAAATCTTGAAAAAAGAGTGGAAGAATTGATAGCTAGACTAATTAATGCAGAGAAGATCATAAACGAAATGACAGAGATGAAAACCATGACACGAGAAATACGTGGCAAATGCACAAGCTTCAGTAACCGACTTGATCAACTGGAAGAAAGAGTATCAGTGATTGAGGATCAAATGAATGAAATGAAGCGAGAAGAGAAACCAAAAGAAAAAAGAAGAAAAAGAAATGAACAAAGCCTGCAAGAAGTATGGGATTATGTAAAAAGACCAAATCTACGTGTGATTGGGGTGCCTGAAAGTGAGGGGGAAAATGGAACCAAGTTGGAAAACACTCTTCAGGATATCATCCAGGAGAACTTCCCCAACTTAGTAGGGCAGGCCAACATTCAAATTCAGGAAATACAGAGAACGCCACAAAGATACTCCTCGAGAAAAGCAACTCCAAGACACATAATTGCCAGATTCACCAAAGTTGAAATGAAGGAAAAAATCTTAAGGGCAGCCAGAGAAAAAGGTCGGGTTACCCACAAAGGGAAGCCCATCAGACTAACAGCAGATCTCTCGGCAGAAACTCTACAAGCCAGAAGAGAGTGGGGGCCAATATTCAACGTTCTTAAAGAAAAGAATTTTCAATCCAGAATTTCATATCCAGTCAAACTAAGTTTCATAAGTGAAGGAGAAATAAAATCCTTTACAGATAAGCAAATGCTTAGAGATTTTGTCACCACCAGGCCTGCCTTACAAGAGACCCTGAAGGAAGCCCTAAACATGGAAAGGAACAACCGGTACCAGCCATTGCAAAAACATGCCAAAATGTAAAGACCATCGAGGCTAGGAAGAAACTGCATCAACTAATGAGCAAAATAACCAGTTAATATCATAATGGCAGGATCAAGTTCACACATATAACAATTAACCTTAAATGTAAATGGACTAAATGCTCCAATAAAAGACACAGACTGGCAAACTGGATAAAGAGTCGAGATCCATCAGTCTGCTGTATTCAGGAGACCCATCTCACATGCAGAGACATACATAGGCTCAAAATAAAGGGATGGAAGATCTACCAAGCAAATGGAGAACACAAAAAAGCAGGGGTTGCAATCCTAGTCTCTGATAAAATAGACTTTAAACCATCAAAAATCAAAAGAGACAAAGAAGGCCATTACATAATGGTAAAGGGATCAATTCAACAGGAAGAGCTAACTATCCTAAATATATATGCACCCAATACAGGAGCACCCAAATTCATAAAGCAAGTCCTTAGAGACTTACAAAGAGACTTAGACTCCCATACAATAATAATGGGAGACTTCAACACTCCACTGTCAACATTAGACAGATCAACGAGACAGAAAGTTAACAAGGATATCCAGGAATTGAACTCATCTCTGCACCAAGTGGACCTAATAGACATCTATAGAACTCTCCACCCCAAGTCAACAGAATATACATTCTTCTAAGCACCACATCGCACTTATTCCAAAATTGACCACATAATTGGAAGTAAAGCACTCCTCAGCAAATGTACAAGAACAGAAATCATAACAAACTGTCTCTCAGACCACAGTGCAATCAAACTAGAACTCAGGACTAAGAAACTCAATCAAAACCGCTCAACTACATGGAAACTGAACAACCTGCTCCTGAATGACTACTGGGTACATAACGAAATGAAGGCAGAAATAAAGATGTTCTTTGAAACCAATGAGAACAAAGATACAACATACCAGAATCTCTGGGACACATTGAAAGCAGTGTGTACAGGGAAATTTATAGCACTAAATGCCCACAAGAGAAAGCTGGAAATATCTCAAATTGACACTCTAACATCACAATTAAAAGAACTGGAGAAGCAAGAGCAAACACATTCAAAAGCTAGCAGAAGGCAAGAAATAACTAAGATCAGAGCAGAACTGAAGGAGATAGAGACACAAAAAACCCTCCAAAAAATCAATGAATCCAGGAGTTGGTTTTTTGAAAAAATCAACAAAATTGACAGACCGCTAGCAAGACTAATAAAGAAGAAAAGAGAGAAGAATCAAATAGACGCAATAAAAAATGATAAAGGTGATATCACCACAGACCCCACAAAAATACAAACTACCATCAGAGAATACTATAAACACCTCTACGCAAATCAACTAGAAAATCTAGAAGAAATGGATAACTTCCTGGACACTTACACTCTCCCAAGACTAAACCAGGAAGAAGTTGAATCCCTGAATACACCAATAGCAGGCTCTGAAATTGAGGCAGTAATAGCCTACCCACCAAAAAAAGTCCAGGACCAGATGGATTCACAGCTGAATTCTACCAGAGGTACAAGGAGGAGCTGCTACCATTCCTTCTGAAACTATTCCAATCAATAGAAAAAGAGAGAATCCTCCCTAACTCTTTTTATGAGGCCAACATCATCCTGATACCAAAGCCTGGCAGAGACACAACAAAAAAAAGAGAATTTTAGGCCAATATCCCTGATGAACATTGATGGAAAAATCCTCAATAAAATACTGGCAAATCGGATTCAGCAGCACATCAAAAAGCTTATCCATCATCATCAAGTGGGCTTCATCCCTGGGACGCGAGGCTGGTTCAACATTCGCAAATCAATAAACATAATCCAGCATATAAACAGAACCAAAGACAAGAACCACATGATTATCTCAATAGATGCAGAAAAGGCTTTTGACAAAATTCAACAGCCCTTTATGCTAAAAACGCTCAATAAATTCGGTATTGATGGAACGTACCTCAAAATCATAAGAGCTATTTATGACAGACTCACAGCTAACATCATACTGAATGGGCAAAAACTGGAAAAATTCCCTTTGAAAACTGGCACAAGACAGGGATGCCCTCTCTCACTACTCCTATTCAACATAATGTTGGAAGTTCTGGCTAGGGCAATCAGGCAAGAGAAAGAAATCAAGGGTATCCAGTTAGGAAAAGAAGTCAAATTGTCCCTGTTTGCAGATGACATGATTGTATATTTAGAAAACCCCATCGTCTCAGCCCAAAATCTCCTTAAGCTGATAACCAACTTCAGCAAAGTCTCATGATACAAAATCGATGTGCAAAAATCACAAGCATTCGTATACACCAGTAACAGACAAACAGAGAGCCAAATCAAGAATGAAATCCCATTCACAATAGCTTCAAAGAGAATAAAATACCTAGGAATCCAACTTACAAGGGATATAAAGGACCCCTTCAAGGAGAACTACAAACCACTGCTCAGTGAAATAAAAAAGGACACAAACTAACGGAAGAACATAACATGCTCATGGATAGGAAGAATCAATATTGTGAAAATGGCCATACTGCCCAAGGTTATGTACAGATTCAAAGCCATCCCCATTAAGCTACCAATGACTTTCTTCAAAGAATTGGAAAAAACTGCTTTAAAGTTCATATGGAACCAAAAAAGAGCCCGCATTGCCAAGACAAATCCTAAGCCAAAAGAACAAAGCTGGAGGCATCATGCTACCTGACTTCAAACTATACTACAAGGCTACAGTAACCAAAACAGCATGGTACTGGTACCAAAACAGAGATATAGACCAATGGAACAGAACAGAGCCCTCAGAAATAATACCACACATCTACAGCCATCTGATCTTTGACAAACCTGACAAAAACAAGAAATGGAGAAAGGATTCCCTATTTAATAAATGGTGCTGGGAAAATTGGCTAGCCATAAGTAGAAAACTGAAACTGGATCCTTTCCTTACTCCTTATACAAAAATTAATTCAAAAATTAAATGTTAGACCTAAAACCATAAAAACCCTAGAAGAAAACCTAGGTAATACCATTCAGGACATAGGCATGGGCAAGGACTTCATGGCTAAAACACCAAAAACAACGGCAACAAAAGCCAAAATTGACAAATGGGATCTCATTAAACTAAATAGCTTTTCTGCACAGCAAAAGAAACTACTATCAGAGTGAACAGGCAACCTACAGTATGGGAGAACATTTTTGTAATCTACTCATCTGACAAAGGGCTAATATTAACAACCTATAAAGAATTCAATCAAATTTATGAGAAAAAAACAAATAACCCCATCAAAAAGTGGGCAAAGGATATAAACAGACACTTCTCAAAAGAAGACATTCATACAGCCAATAGACACATGAAAAAAATGCTCATCATCACTCGCCATCAGAGAAATGCAAATCAAAACTATAATGAGGTATCATCTCACACCAGTTAGAATGGCAATTATTAAAAAATCAGGAAACAACAGGTGCTGGAGAGGATGTGGAGAAATAGGAACACTTTTACACTGTTGGTGGGACTGTAAACTAGTTCAACCATTGTGGAAAACAGTGTGGCGATTCCTCAAGGATCTAGAACTAGAAATACCATTTGACCCAGCCATCCCATTACTGGGTATATACCCAAAGGATTATAAGTCATGCTACTATAAAGACACATGCACATGTTATGTTTATTGCAGCACTATTCACAATAGCAAAGACTTAGAATCAACCCAAATGTCCATCAGTGACAGACTGGATTAAGAAAATGTGGCACATATACACCATGGAATACTATGCAGCCATAAAAAAGGATGAGTTCATGTCCTTTGTAGGGATATGGATGCAGCTGGAAACCATCATTCTCAGCAAACTATTACAAGAACAGAAAACCAAATACTGCATGCTCTCACTCATAGGTGGGAACTGAACAATGAAATCACTTGGACACAGGACGGGGAACATCACACGCCGGGTCCTATTGTGGGGAGGGTGAGGGGGGAGGGATAGCATTAGGAGATATACCTAATGTAAATGACGAGTTAACGGGTGCAGCACACCAACATGGCACATGTATACATATGTAACAAACCTGCAGGTTGTGCACATGTACCCTAGAACTTAAAGTATAATAAAAATAAATAAATAAAATAAAAATTTAAAAATTAAGAAAAATAAAGCACATCATACTGTAGGCAGCAAAAAAACAAAAAGAAAAAAGAAGAAGCTGAAAATATCCCGATAGCTTACTGACATCATAGCCATTATAAAGTTATAGTGTAACACATTGCTCATGTGTTTCTGGTGATGCTGGTGTAGGC
Organism: Trachypithecus francoisi; assembly: GCF_009764315.1. Taxonomy (NCBI): domain Eukaryota; kingdom Metazoa; phylum Chordata; class Mammalia; order Primates; family Cercopithecidae; genus Trachypithecus; species Trachypithecus francoisi. Next base: position 71,663,058 of record NW_022681472.1, on the reverse strand, counting down.
AAACCTACTGTGCTGCCAGTCATATAAAAGTATAGCACATACAATTTTGTACGGTCCATAATTCTTGATAATGATAATAAAGGACTATGTTATTGGTTTACATACTTACTATACCATACTTTTAATATTACTTAAGTGTACTCCTTCTACTTATTAAAAAATTGTGAAATGTAAAACAGCCCCAGGCAGGTCCTTCAGGGCGTATTCCAGAAGACGGCATTGCTTTCATAGGCGATGACAGTTCCATGCGTGTTATTGTCCCTGAAGATCTTCCAGTAGGACAAGACGTGAGAGTGGAAGACAATGATATTGATGATCGTGACCCTAAGCTAATATATGTGTTTGTGTCTTGGTTTTTAAACATGTATCATTTATAAGTTCTTAAAATTTTAAAAATTTAAAGATAGAAAAAAATTATAGAATAATATAAAGAAAATATTTTTGTACATTGGAGCAATGTGTTTGTGTTTTAAGTGAAGCATTATTACAAACGACTGAAAGTGTAAAAAAAATTAAAAATTTATAAAGTAAAAAGGTTAAAATAGGCTAAGGTTAATTTAGTATTAAAGAAAGAAATTTTTTTTCTGTATTTAGTGTAGCCTAAGCATACAGGGTTTTAAAAAGTCTATGGGAGTATACAATAATGACCTAGGCCTTCACGTTCACTCACCACTCATTCACTCATTCACCAAGAACAGCTTCCAGTCTTGCAGCTGCATTCATGGTAACTGATATATAGATATATTATTTTTTATCTTTTATGCCATACTTCTACTGTACTTTCTGTTTTAATATGTTTACATACACAAATACCACTGTATTACAATTACCTACAGGATTCAGTACAGTAACAGGCTGTACAGATTTGTGGCCTAGGAACGATAGGCTATACCACATAGCCTAGGCATGTGGCAGGCTATACCACCTAGGTTTGTGTAAATACACTCTATGAGGTCTGCACAATAACAAAAACCAAACAGCACATTTCTCAGAACGTGTCCCTGTCATTAAGTGATGCATGACTGTACATATAAATACATACACACTTACTTTATTTTTTAACCCTATGAGATGAAGTAGATTCTGTTATTATCCCAGTTTTCCAGATGGACCAGGCACAGAAACATCAGGTAACCTGCCCAAGTTTGTACACTGGCGCAATCTGGGCTCACTGCAAACTCCGCCTCCTGGGTTCAAGCGATTCACCTGCCTCAGCCTCCCGAATAGCTGGGATTATAGGTGTGTGCCATCACGCCCGGCTAATTTTTGTATTTTTAGTAGAGATGGGTTTCACCATGTTGGCCGGGCTGGTCTTGAACTCCTGACCTCAAATGATCCGCCTGCCTCAGTCTCCCAAATTGCCTCCATTGCAGGCCTGAGCCACCATGCCAAGCCCTAAGTTCTTACAACAAGTAACACGGGAGGTGGGATACAAACTCAGGCTCAAAAGTCCATGCATCTCATGCAGCTTCTCTGATAAAAGAAACAGTCATTGTGGGCCGGGTGCGGTGGCTCACGCCTGTAATCCCAACACTTTGGGAGACCAAGGCAGATGGATCACGAGGTCAAGAGATGGAGACCATCCCGGCCAACATGGCGAAACCCCTCTCTACTAAAAACACAAAAATTAGCTGGACATGGTGGTGCATGCCTGTAGTCCCAGCTACTCGGGAGGCTGAGGCAGGAGAATTGTTTGAACCCAGGAGGCTGAAGTGGCAGTGAGCTGAGATGGCGACATTGTACTCCAGCGTGATGACAGAACGAGACTCCGTCTCAAAAAAATAAAGAAATTTTAAAAAAGAAATAGTCATTGTGGCAGAAGGTAGTTCCCAACTATTCACTCCTCTTTCCTATAAGAAAATAGAATATATATATTCATTGTCATGAGAGCTGCAGTGCCTTTGGTGGCATTTCTATACTTCCTTTCCCTGCTAATAGCAGGCTTGATCATATGACTGACTTTAGCCAATGGAATGTCAATCTTCCAAGTTCCTGCAGAAATTTGAAAACGCATCATTGTTTCCTCGAATTCTCAATCTTTCTCTCTCTGCCATGAATAAAACAGCCCCCACATAGATGCTGCTCCATCTAACTCAAAGCTATTGACATGTAACAGGAGCAAAAATAAATCTTGTTGTTCTAATCTAATAAAATCTGGGGATTATATGTTGCTTCAGGACAGCTGATTAGTGCGGTTACCAACTCCTGGGGCCAAGTGAATTGAAACAAATTATCAAATTTTGCCAAGTACAATACTTTGTTCTTCCTAATCCACAAAGGTAACTTGTGTAAATCTGAGTATGTCAAGAATCTTCACGTTTATCAGGAAAGTATCATTATCTGCAAGTAATCTCAGGTAAAGGAACTGGGCCAAGATCACAGAATTAGTATTGCAAAGCCAGCCCAACCCTGATCTGTTTGTGCAGCCCGAAGCCACAGGTCTTTTTTATGATACTGCATTGCATCTTCTTCCAGGAGAGAAAACCAGGACAATTCATATTGCCTACAGAGAGTTTGTGATATTACAGCTTGAAACAGAATCTCCAACCTTCAACCAACCTGAGCTGGAAGTACCCCTAAATTGCTGGGTGTGTCACAGTATTTGTTTCATGTATTAATCTAAAAAACCATATCATATTGTTTAGAAACAATTACCCTTCTAACTGTGGCTGATTATGCTCTCCAAACTTACACACCACCACAAGAAAACTACTGTATATTTTATCAATATTTGATTTTTATTTAGGGACTTGGTTCATTCAGGTACACACTTACTACCCCCTGCGAATTCTGAAAGACACAGTATTACATGTTGAAGATTGGAAAATCCAGTTCGACCTCATGGTTCAGAGGTATGGAGGTAAAATACAGCATAATCAGTGGAGAAATTAGGCAGCATCACACTCTTGTCAACTACCAATGTCCTGAACGGACGATCTTCAGGGCAATGTGGAAAAAAATACATTATTGGACAATTTTCATCAGATAGACACTAGCTCAAGTTAAATTTATTCCACAGGCAATATGGAAAAGATATTTGTTGTTCAATTTTTTTTTTTTTTTAATCTAACTTTTATGATCTCCTCTCTTCCTTTCTTCTACTTTTAATGGAATCTAAATTGGCTTTTGTGGATTTTGTCTGCGTTTTTAAATTTAGGCTACCATTTAAGACAGAGAAATCTTGAAAATGTATTCATTCTACATTGCTAAAAGTCCAATCCTCTACCCTGGGGAATTTTTGAGTCATGATATTATCTTGGTCCTTTATGGAATGCATACCCTTACATTTCTCTTTTGACAATGACAAGTTATAGCTGTTTACTACTTTTCAAGGTTTAAAAACAGCAGCTAAAAAGTCAGAAATGTTCAAGAAATGAGAATAGATAACTGCAAATTGTTCTGAATCTCCCTTTGGTGAAAGAATCAGAGACTGATTTTTATTCAAATCCTTGGCCATTATATTTAGATGCATGTTTAGAAAATGGAAAATTAGCAATAAAGTGTTTTTTGAGATTCAATTCCATTGCCTTCATGCCACTGATAGGCTTTCTGTTTTTGTTTTATACCTGAGTAACAACATCCTCCTCCTCTGTTATTTCCCTGGTAATTTTTTTTTATTATTGGGAAAACATTTCTTCAAGAATCTGATGTCAGCTAGGAGAACTGAGATTCTCATTACTCTTTTCTAAAGTAGCTTTTCTGTGGTCAAATTCATTAGAATCTCTATCCCATTATCGGTCCTGGAGAACCTAAGCTGTGATAATGTAAGAGGTTGCTTGTGATTGTGAAAGTCAGAGAAGAAAACATTCCATAAAGTGACCTAAAGGTATTACAGACTTGGAGGATTTTTTTAAGGCAAAACACGTTTATAGGATTGTGGCCTCATTCCCTGCTTCTGTCTCATATGGCTGGGTGAACTTGGGAATGCCAGAAACTCCAATTCTCAGTTAAAGGGCCTGAAAAAAAGCAGACACAACTGAAAACGGAGTAGCAAGATATCTACAGGTCGCATATGCCAAGTAACTAGCCATTGAACTTGAGTAAGCCAGAGCCCACTCTGATCCACTGCGTTCTCAAGTATAACAAAAAGGTGTTGAAGGCGCAGATCTCTGAAGTCTCTTCCATCTCCTGCACTTGCCATCTTTATACCATGCTTCAGCAGCACTCTTAAGTTTGCTTTGTCTTGTTAAGAATTAACTGTAATCCAGAACTTTGGAAGGCCGAGACGGGTGGATTGCCTGAGGTCAGGAGCTCAAGACCAGCCTGGCTAACGTGGTGAAACCCTGTCTCTACTAAAAATACAAAAGTTAGACAGGCATGGTGGTGTGCACCTGTAATCCCAGCTACTTGGGAGGCTGAGGCAGGAGAATTGCTGGAACCCAGGAGACAGAGGTGCAATGAGCTGAGATCGCGCCACTGCACCCCAGCCTGGGTGACAGAGCAAGATTCCATCTCCAAAAAATAAAAATAAAAAATAAAAAATAATTAATTAATTAAAAATAGTTAGGGAAGAAGATATTCTAGCTAGAAGATTTTAGAGTAGCAAAAAAATGGGTTAATGTCAACAATTATTCAGGGATCTTTCTGCCCAGGTTCACATAAAGAAAGAATAAGTTGTTATTTAAGCCAAAATTGACTTAAGCCAGTCAATTTTTTGTTATTTCACTTCTAGGGGTCTGGAGGGGAAAGAGAATGCTCCATAAACTAAACTAATTCAGAAGATGCTGGAGCTTGGAGCCAGACTGAATAGGCAGGCGATGGGAAGCCCCTCAAAATCCTGCAAAGACATGGAATTCACACCACACAGGATATTGAGGGTTCCAGTCAAATTCATCTGAATTTCCAAGAACGGAACAACTCAGCAGACACCTAGCTGGAGAGCTTCTGTGCCTGCTGTGTGAGCTCATTTTGGTACCTTGATCCATTAGGCAAGTCATGGATTGATTCAAACCTAGGAAATGGGTTATTATCAGAAAGCCTCCCATCCAGGATGCAGGTGCTGTATAAATACTTTGCTAGGCTGATGAGTTCCCCTAAATGGGCCATGTGCACCAGATATGTAATAGGAGCTGGCTGCCCCCTTAATTAGAGTTTTAAAACACAGTCTAGAGCCACAAAATAGTTCAAATTTGTTTTTCACTGGTTATCTCTCAGGAACCATTGTGGAAGTCTATTAAACATGGCAAACATCATCTGTTCAGCCACGCTTTTGCTTCTGCTTTAAATTAACAGCAATCTTGGGTTTTAGTTCATTACAATGTTCTGAATAGAGATAAATTCATTAATGAATCCAACAACCAACATCAGCATGCCCATACTTCAAAAAGATACTCTCTTTTAATGCCTCCAATATCTCATTAGGAAAAACAGGTCAAATCAAGACAAACTAATTCAGCTCAATTTGTCTCTTTTCAGCTTTCGGTCTTGTAAGATTGTAAAAGCCCATACCTATCCAGATAGAATTTTATGTAAATTTATTGAACTATCAAACTCCTTGTGAACTACACTAGAATGAATGCCTGAGTACATAATACCTTTAATTTATATAAAGGCTGCTTTTGGAAAGCCTTTAACAGTTTCACAAAAGTTATTAATCCTCAGAACAATCTTTTGAAGTTGGTAGGGAGAATAAATTACCAAGGTGCACAGTAACCTTGAAGGAAATACTTTCTCATTAAAGGTAAGTTCAGTAAAATGGTACAGCTGCTGTGCAAAGCAATTTGGTAGTGCCTTAATTAGCTAAATATAATATTACTGTGTGACCTGTTAATTTCACTCCTGGATATATGCTCCAAAGCAATGAAAACAGGTGTTCAAATGAAAACTTGCATACAGTTGCTCATAGCAGCACTATTCACAATAGCCAAAAAGTAGAAACAACCCAGATGCCCATCAACTGATAAATGAATAAACAAAATGTTGGATATCCATACAACAGAGTATTAATCAGCCATAAAAGAAAAGACACACTAATGCAATATGAATGAAACTTAAAAATACTATGCTAAGTGGAAAGCCAGATTACCAAAATTGTACTGTTCCGTTTATATGAAAAATTCAGAATTGACAAATCCATAAAGTATATTAGCAGTTGTCAGAATCTGGGGAGGGAGAGATGAGATATGATTGTTTAATGGATACAGCGTTTCATTTGGAGATGATGAAAATGTTCTGGATCTAGGTAGTCACAGTGGTTGCATCACAGTATAAAGTGCTGAATGTCACTAATCGTCAATTACATGTTATGTGTATTCTAAAATTTTTTTTTAATTTTCAAGTTAGTTCAATTCTCGTGTTTCTTCTGGAAGGGTTTAACTATAGCCCTGCCCAAAACCTAAGAGGGCTATTGACAGCCACAGGGTTACCACAGGCCTTGGGTTCTGGAGAAATAAATAAAGCCCAATTTAAGTAATTTCCACAATTCTATAATGTGAGATTTTTCCTTCAAGCCTGAAGATTTCCTACATTCTTAAAGTCTTTCCTGACCTCTTCCACTCTCAGGCCAACTGAGCTGCCTGTTTCTCTCTCTTTAATATCACCAAACCACCAGGTTACATCATCAATGTTTGCTGACTTGTCCCCTTGCCCACCACACTCCGGGTTCCTTGAGGCCTGCAACTTTTCCTTGTACTGTGCCTTGTACCCTGCTTTGGCACGTGGGAAGGGTTCCAAAAATTACTGTATCTTGTATGTTAAAATGATAACCATACACTGCTCCCAAATTATTAACCTATTAATTCATGAAGTAATCCTTCTAATAAAGGGTATATCAGTTTTTCTTCCAGTAAACTGAAACCAGGTCTTTGCAGGGCAGTGTCAGACGTGAAAAGCAAGCACCTTTAGACATGACTCTGGTTATACAATATTACCTCGTGAACAAATGTGTTGAGAGCAACGTGCAATTTTTGTGACTTTTATTGTTTGCTCTTTAATTTCTAATTCTGTGAAAATGAGTCAACTAGTGACTAAACTGAACAAACTCAAACTATTCCCAGGCTTCTGATGCTCGTAAAATGCTGTGACCTTAATGCCATGACTAGAGTGAGCATCAGTAAGAATAGTTTTGGGATAGATTGAGGAGAATAAAAGCTACGATGGGATAATGTGTTGACATTAATATAAAAGGAGGTTAAAATGGAGACAGGGAAAAGGAAGGAATTACGAGCATTAACATAACCATTTTTTGTATGCAGGTGGCATGGCTTTTCTTGGCATAACTTAGGATTGGCCTACACAGAAAATTGGTGCTTATTTTTAGTTACTGCTCTATCAGGTCTATTGTTCAACTGTCCTAAAGCCAAAAGTCATTGCCGGCAGCCAGCACTGAACCTAATTGCCTTACAGTTAATGAGCCAATAAAATGAGTTAACTTATCTAGTTTCTAGCCATGCATATGGCAAACAATTTGTCTTCAATGGAACACCAGAAACAGATTAGATTATCGTTTTTGTTATTGCTATTAGCTTAGAGCTCAATATTCAACTTATGGTTTGCAAGTAGTCAAGACTTGATATTTCAAGTACTGACTGTTGTGATTTGAACATGTTCCCCAGAAATTCAAGTGTTAGAAACTTAATCCCTAATGTAACAGTGTTGGGATGTGGGGCCTAGCAGAAGGTGTTTAGGTCATGAGGGCTTTGACCTCAAGCATGGATTAATGCCATTCTAAAAAAAGGCTCATACAGGAGTTTAAGGCTACAGTGAGCTATGATTGTACCACTACACTCTAATCTGAGCGACACAAAAGAAGAGTTCATGGAAGTAGGTTCTCCCCCACTTACCCTTCTGCCTTTTACCAAGTCAGGACATAGCATTCTTCCCCTCCGGAGTATGCAGCAAGGCCCTCCCCAGAGGCCAGTGCCTTGATCTTCATCTTAATTGCATCTGCAAATACCCTACTCCCAAATAAGGTCTCATTCTGAAGTTCTAGGTGGACATGTATTTTGGAACGATACAATTCAACCCAATACACCAGCTATTTCAAATTGTTCCCACATTCCTCAAATCTCTGATCCCATCATTTCTTTCTCACTGTAGGCACACAACCTTGAATCCTTGAATTTTACTACTTCACAGACACAATGGAAGCCATCAAGAATTCTCTCAACTTTTCATCAACTGATACCTTTATCTGGCCCTCTACCATGCCCACTTATAACAGTGGATGTGGTGTTCCTCTTCCGATCTTAAGCTTCATACCTGTACTTTGTAGACCCTTCCCTCTCACTTTCTCAAGGCCCTCACTCTATCACTGACTTCTGACACTGACTTACATCATTGATCTCTACTCTTATTTGGCTATCCATTAACATTTAAGCATACTCTAGTATCTCACACCTTAGAAAAAATAACTAAAAAGAAACTTGACATCACATTTTTGCCTACCGAGCTATCTCTCCTCCTTTGCTCACAAAAACCAAACTATTTGAAAGAATGTTCTACATTGACTGTTTCCATTTTTGCATCTCCTGCTTACTCCTTAACCCATTATTACTCAGATTCTACACCTACCAGTCCACATAAATTGTTCTTTCCAAGTTCATCAATGGCCTTTATGTCACTAAATTTAAAAGATATTTTTAGTCTATCATACTTGACCACTCGACAAGCCCTATTAGTTTTCTTTGACATCACACACTCTCTCTCTAATGGCTTTTCAGACGTCATTGTAGGGTCCTCTTTTTCTGCCCAGCCATCAGATGTTGACATTTATCAGGATTCTATCCAATTCCTTTTTTCTCTTCTCTTGGTTTTAATGTATTCCACTGCCATGGGTTTCAAATGCCATTTAATATTGCCTACTCAATGTCTCTACTTAGATGTATCAAAGACACCTCAAACTCAATAGCCCAAAACTGAATTCTCATGTCTCCCCATTCCAAAACCTCATCATCTTCTGGTGTCCTCTACTGTCATAAATAACACTACCATCTACTCATCTTTCCATGCTAAAAACGAGGGCATTATCTTATCTTCTCTCCGACTTCTCCCTCCCTCACTCCCACATTCAATTACTTACCAGAAATTACTGATTCTTCTCCTATTTCTTAGGACTACTCTTTTCATCCTCACTACCACCACCCTATACCAATCTGTTATTATCTGACCTATTTTTACTGGCCCTAAACCTAATCCAACTCCCCTCAGATTCATTTTCTCTACATTGCTGCCGGAGAGATGCTTATTAAAAGCAAATATGAGAATTCTCTACTGAAATCTCATGAATGAATAGCATGGAGTACAGATCTTCTGGAACTCTATTCCAGAAAGAAACAGGAATTCAAATTTCTTATCTTTGATTAAATTAGAAATAAATAGAACTTGAAATGGGGGAAAACAGAAAACAAGAGACGACGGGAAAAAGTTGATAGAAAAATGCTGCAAAACCCAGCAGAGCAGAGGAAATCAGACATGAGTGCCTGCAAAGAATTTCATGAGAAGCAAGCAAAATTGCCCACATAGAACCCTAGAAAGCCTCAAGTTCCAGGTAATACAAGTAGAGATGAGATGATAGTAGAAGTGTTTTCACAGAGTTGTGGAATGATACAGGATTTGGCCAGAGATTCAAAGAAAGCTAAGCAGAACAAGCAATGTAATCACCGACATCAGAAGAAATGAAAATTTACACAAGAAAAAAATATAATCACAGTCCACTACTTGACTCGGCATGGAACAGTAATTAAAATTACAAATAGAAATGTAAGAAAAATACAAAATAGTCATATTAGAAAGAAGGAATTAGCAAGAGAAAGAAATATAAAATTCTCCTTTGTCAAATGGAATCAACCTCGATACCCATTAATGATGAATTAGATTGAAAACAAATGTTGTACATATTCACCATGAAATACTACATAGCCATAAAAAAGAACAAAATCATGTTCTTGCAGCAACATGGATGCAGCTGGAGGCTGTTATCCTAAGCAAATTGACACAGGAACACAAAACCAAATACCACATGTTCTCACTTATAAGTGGGAGCTAAACATTAGGTACTCACGAACACAAAAATGGCATGGGGGTCTACTAATGGGGAAAGCGGGGGAGGCAAGCATTGAAAAACTACTGGGCACTATGCTCAGTACCTGCATGCTGAGATTAACCGTGCTTATCTAACCTTAGTATCACACCCAGGTAAAAACAATCTGCACCTGTACCCCCTGTATCTAAAATAAAAGTTGACATTATAAATAAATAAATTTCTCCTGTTATAATAGGAAGACAATGTCTAAAATCTATAAATCAAAGATGCTTACTCACATTATCTAGAAGGTAAAAGAACTGTAAGTGGCCAGGCCCGGTGGCTCATGCCTGTCATCCTAGCACGCCGGGAGGCCCAGTCGGGCAAGTCACTTGATGTCAGGAGTTCAAAACCAGCCTGGCCAACACGGTGAAATCCCGTCTCTTAAAAAACTAAGTTAGACATATGTGATACTGGGCCCTTGTAATCCCAGCTACTGGGGAGACTGAGGCAGGAGAATCGCTTTAACCCCGGAAGCGGAGGTTGCAGTGAGCGGAGATCATGCCACTGCACTCCAGTCTGGGTAACAGAGAGAGACTCAAAAAAAAAAAAAAGGGAGTCGTTTCCTTTGGTGTGAGGGTGCATGCCATCAAGGGACTGATAATTTTCGTGTAAGATTTTTAGATTTAATCATTTGTATATTATATGCAAGTATTGCTATAATAAAAGCTAAATTTTAAAATATTTTTCAGTCATTTACCCAGGCTCTTATAACAGTCTGAACCCCAAAGCACGGCTTGTGAGGTCCGTCCTAATACCTCCAACACTTCAACCATACTTAACACCTTCATTCTTTCTTGTGCCAAGTATATTGCGCTTTCTTCACCCCCTAATACAGATGATGACTTTGCTCACCTCTAGTGTGTCCAGAATTGGCAGGTTCATTGTTCTCGCTGATTTCAGGAATGTAAACGTGGACCCTTCACAGTGAGTGTGTGAGTGTTACAGTTCTTGAAAATCGTGTGTCCAGAGTTTGTTCCTTCAGATGTTCAGATGTTCACCAGTTTCTTCCTTCTGGTGGATTCGTAGTCCTACTAACTTAAGGAGTGAAGCTGCAGACCTTCGCAGTGAGCGTTAAAGCTCACAAACGCACCGTAAACCCACATACTGAGCAGCTACAAGACTCGTTGTAAAAACAAAGCTTCCATAACGCAGACATCCACTGGAGCTCAGCACTGCTGGCTTTGGCAGCCTGCTTTTATTCCCTTAGCTGACCCTCCGCCCCACCCCCCTCCCCCCGCCCCCATCCACATCCTGCTGATTGGTCCGTTTTAAGAGAGTTGATTGGTCTATTTTACAGACAGCTGATTGGCCCATTTTACAGAGCGCTGATTGGTCCATTTTACAGAGCGCTGATTGGTCCGCTTTGACAGAGTGCTGATTGGTGCATCTACAATCCTTCAGCTAGACATAGAGTGCTAGACAGAAAAGTTCTCCTAGCCGCCACTAGATTAGCTAGATACAGAGCACTGATTGGTGCGTTTACAAACCTTGAGCTAGACACAGAGTACTGATTGGTGCATTAACAATCCTCTAGCTAGACATAAAAGTTCTCCAAATCCCCACCCAACTCAGGAGTGCAGCTGGCTTTGCCTAGTGGACCCTGCGGCAGGGCCACAGGCGGAGCTGCCCGCCAGTGCCGCGGAGTGTCTGCACTTCTCAGCCGTTTGGCGGTCGAAGGGACCGGGTGCCAAGAAGCAGGGGGTAGCCTCCCTCGGGGGGGCTGGGGCCACCCGGGAGCCCACCGCGGGAGGTGGGTGGGGGGAGGCCTCGGCCATGGCTGGCTGCAGGTCCGGAGCCCTGCCCCGCAGGGAGGCAGCTGAGACCCAGCGAGAATTCGAGCGCAGCGCCAGCGGGCCGGCACTGCTGGAGGACCTGGCGCACCCTCTGCGGCTGCTGGCCCTGGTGCTAAGCCCCTCACCGCCCGGGGCCGGCGCAGGCGCTCCGAGTGCGGGGACCCGCCGCGCCCGCGCCCGCGCCCGCGCCGGCGCCCACCCGGAAATCACCCTGGCCAGCGAGCCCCGCGCGCAGCCCGGGTTCCCTCCCCCACCTCTCTTTCCACACCTCTCCTCAAGCAGGGGGAGCCGGTTCCAGCCTTGGCCAGCTCAGAGAGGGGCTCCCACAGTGCAGCGGGGGGCTGAAGGGCTCCTCAAGCGCAGCCAGAGTGGACGCTGAGGCGGAGGAGGTGCCGAAAGCGAAGGCTACTAGCACGTTGTCACCTCTCACTAGGACCTTCTATGAGATGTTGTTTCTGCCTAGGATTGCTATTTGCTATTCCTCCCAACCATCTCTTGGCTATGCTCCAAAACGCCGTCTCTCTTGTTCCACATCCAAGGTAAGTTTGCTTCCTATATACTCCCTTGGCACTGAGCTTTGCCCTGTGATATCATCTATCCACATGTATCGTAATATCTTATTGAATTATCTTCCCCTCTCTGCCATCTAGACTGCAAGCAACATGAGAGCCCAAATCCCATCTTTCATGTTTATTGTCCTATGCTCAGCATCCAGAAAGATGCTTGTTTTAAAACTGGTGCTCAACACATACCTAGAACAACGCCTGGCACCCAGTAGACGCAACAAAAAAGTTGAATGAATGACAGAAAGAGAGAGCAAATTTGCACTGAGATTCATGCTGTTCAATAAAGTTAACCCAAGGCAAAATTGTAAAAATACAAGTAATTTAACTTCAGTACTTTTTTCTTCTTTTTAAACAGGCTTCCTTTGTTTAATTGCTTACTAAGCACACTCTAAATAAAGCTCAACCTTTTTGTATCACCACCAAGGTTAACTCACACTAACGAGTTGGTAACAACATTGTTTCAAATTAAAACCATTAGCAGGAGATGACCACGCTTAATCCAAAGCATTTTAAAGATGATTATGAGTTCAATGCTTTGCTCTACAAGTCTACGTGTGAGAAAATTGAAGCCCAGAAACATCAACGACTCAGCAGATATCACAAAGCAAATTCAGCTCAAAACTGGGTCTTCAGATTCCCAACACTGCACTCCCTCCAGGAAGTAGCATTGCTTGCTTGGAGAGACAGACATCCTGGGAAGACAGGATGAAGGTGATAATTTCTAAAGTTAGGCAAGCTTTCTTGATGCTCCTTAAATTTCAGTAGCCTCAAGCCACACCTACTTCAGTGGGTTACTGTAAGATTAACGAGTTATCAGCTATGATAGCACCTGGTAAATTATAAACTGGAAAGCACTTGGTAAACTGTAAAGTACTTGGTAAACTGTAAACCATAAAGCCCAGTACAAATATTGGTGGATTTCAGAGGACATTGCCCTCTGACCCTGGCAATCCCACCTTAAAATCTTGAGCTATTTCTTTGCATGACAAGTCCCAGATTGAATCCTGTAGAAATGTAGAGCAACTAGTATCCTCAGTACCAATTTGGAAGCAATATTTATAGAAATTCAATTCAGGCTGTTTTCTGACGGTTTGCTAAACTTCCCTGGTATAAAAATTTAAGAGTTGATAAACAGTTTACTATTTTGCTGCCAGTTGAGTCCTGAGATGCTTTTTTCATCCCCACTGCTTCCAGTTGCCAAAAAACGAAATGGCTTCTCTGACAGAATCAGATAGGTAGTGGGTTTCATAGGCGTTGGAATATCTTTAATGAGGGTGAGCATGGGGAAATGTTTTCAATAATTAGAACATTTACTGCAGGATTCTAGAGTCTCCCCCGGGTTCAGGAGAGGATTCCTCTCCAACAAGTATGCATTAACTGATATTCTATTGCATAGAATTCATCCTGGCCAAAGGCATGTGTGAAACATTTAAGTAACCAAATGATGTCTCTGGAGTCCTGTGCCCATAGTTTCTGATGATATGTACAGTTGCCCTCAGAGATACACCACCACAAACCTTTGTGCCAGGAGGTTTTGGGGGATTAAGTTATCAGGGTGCTTTCAGGTGCAAGGAAATGAGTACCCCAATAAAAGCGCCTCAAACAATTGGATTTTTATTATTATTATTGTCTCGCAGAACAAGACTAGCCATAGGTAGGCAGTTGCTGGGTTGGGTCAGAAGCTCAGTGATGTCATCAAAGACACTGCTTCTTTTAATCTTTCTGTCCTCTTATCTTCAAAGTGCCCCTATATCTCCCACATAGGTCACAGGGTGGCTGTAGCATGGGCAAGTTTTACAATTGCATGTGAAAATATCTGGAAGAAAGAAAAAAACGAGGTAGGGAGGAAGACAGCTTACCTTCTATTTCTCCTCATGTAAGGGGGAAAAAAATGTTTTTCAGAACCCCCCTAGTAAACTTCCCTTTATGTTTTATTAGACACGACTGGATTCTAAAGTCATCTTGAACTGCAAGAGGGACGGGGAAAAGTGAAGCTGTCTTCTCTGTCCCTGTCTTGGAATTGAGCACTTCCAACAGGCAAGAAGGATGAGCAAAACACTTGTTGGGTTGGCTGTTATAATAAGCCACTATTTGCGTGTTCTGAACACTTCACATGTATTAGTCCACTAGATCCTCATAACAAACTCTTGGGGTAAGTGTGATTCATTATTTACAGATAAGCAAACTGAACTGTAGAAGTGTTAAGTAACATAGTGAGGAGATGAAGGAGCCAAGATTCCAACTCCACCATCCGGCCACAGAGGCTGCACAAGGCGCGGTTCTCAGCCAGCAGCGTCTGCCACAGCAGGCTGCCTCTAAAATAATAACACGTAAAAGTTCTAAGTAATGCTTGTCTGCCTCAGAAGTGCAAATGTGACATTTCCCCCTGGCTGCAGTCATGGTGTGGGTGAAACGGGCAGAGGGGCATCCAAGAGTGACAAGAATTGCTTTCTGTCATCATCAAGGCTGCATCAGCTCACACTGTGATCAGGGTAAGGTTTGAGACCAGGAGAGTCTACTTTATTGCCAGGGGCCAGGGACAAATGGTCAGCTGTCCATCATGCTATAACGGGAATCAGAAAGTCTCGGCAAGTCGGAGGCAAGTGGTTGAAGGATCCGGTTACAAGCAGGCAGGATTAGAATAAAATAGAGGCTCTAAGTTAGAGGAATGTTTTAGGGGCATTTCCACTATCTCATTTTCAAATGAGAAAAAAATGAGGCTAAATAAGGTGGAGTAATTTATCTAACATCACTCAACTAGTTTAGACAGGATGTGAGGACTTTTTTCCAGGTAGACACCAAGTAATAATTTGGAGGCATGTCTTCAATGAGACCTTCATTGTCTGACTCCTGCAAAAAGCATCCCTCCTAGCAATTCATACATTCTTCTATTATAATATTGAATTTATTCACTAGTGCAAGGTGTCTCCCATTAGTTTGGGAGGGGCCCAGTAATAGCCAGACCACTCCCAACATCAGATGTGAATCTTGACATCTACTTGCTAGCTGAGTGGATCGTGATGAATTACCTCACCTCTCCAACACTCACTCTCTTCTTCTGTAAAATGGGAAGTGCAGTAGTTCCAACCTCACAGTTTTGTTGGGACAATTACGTTTTAAACACACATAGCACTGCATGCCAGGCAGATTCAGGGGTTGGCAAGTAGCAGTGACTATTCACTTTACATCTTCCTGCTGCCTATTCCCATGTTTGCTAAATCAATTTTTCGATCCACAGAGGGAACTCCGAGACAACAACATAACAGCGAGCAGGTGGCAGAGCGTCACTGAGACATAAAGATATGAGGAAGAGAGGGGCGCAGGGAAGGTATCGGGCCAAAAAGGTAGTAAGATCATATGAAACTAAAGATATGAAATAAACACCTGATGTAGAAGTTCCTTCGCCATTAACTCATTCTCCCAAACCTGATTTGAGTTCCTTAAGATTTAGGTAAGACAGGTCCCATTTTCACTGACTTCCTTGGAGAGATCTAAAGAATTTAAAGCAATTTGCTTTAGGTCATATAGTTGGTAAGTGGCAGAGCCAGAACTAAACACCAAGTTCAAATAGCTCCAAAAACAGGTCCTACACACCTACAAGTCACTGTGAGGATTAAATAAGCTGATGCATGCACGGTTCTGGCACAATGACTGGTACAGGAGTGGTGGCTGATTCCTTTGTTAGTTTCATCATTATTACATTTCAACAGATCCCTCTTGTACTGGTGTCAGAAGAGAAAGACTATGACATTATTGCTCCTAAGGAAGAGGTGAAGCCCTCTCACCCCCAATATGCCTCAATGCCAGAATCAGGAGGCAGATGAGAGGTACACAGCCCCCTGAGAAGCAGTGCTTGACACAGGCTACTGTAATAGGTGTCCACCCATCCAAGTCCTACTGCCCAGCACTCAGCTCAGATGGAACAAGAGGCTGCCAGACGAGAGGTAGGCAGGGAGGCACAGACTCAACTGTCACCCTAACTGTATTTCTCACCCTACCATAACCTTCATTACTGACGTAGTCAAAAAGAAAACAGAGGCTGCAGCAATGGCAGCAGAAGCAGCAATGAAAGCAACCAAGAGAGAAGGCAGCTGGCACTGGAGGGCCTCGTGCCAGGTTCCAGGCACAGAGGGATTCTGGCAGTGATTACAGCGGTAAATAGAGCTGATGGTTGTGCCGGGGCCCTGGGCCCTGCCAGGAAGAGAGCAGGGGAGATGAGATTCTTAAAATTACACTGGTTTAGACTCAGCCATCATGGGGTTACCCACAGAGGACTCTGATCTGTCCCCAGGCTGGGAGTTGCAGAAGCACCTGTTACAGCAAAAGTCATTTGGCAAGCCAAACAAAACGCAGATTCATCCAGGCCACCTGTAAAGGAATTTAATGCCTAACAACCTAGGCAAAGCTTCTAATTGTCATAATTAATTTGGCACCTAGTCACTGGTAGGTACTAAACAAGTACCATATGGCGAAAGCCCATTTCCTGCTAACGTGGTTTAAACCCCGCTATAATTACAGCTGCGAGAAATTGTGTCATTTGAAAAACTCAAGCACAATACTTTCCTCAGAAAACTGTTTTTAGTGTCTCTTCTTTTGGCCCTCTCTCTCACACTATTGTTACGAACATCTTACTTTCTTCAGTTTATCCAGCTACTGCTTCCCCGATGCATAACTTAGGTTATAATTATTTTCTCATTTTCCCCTCCAGCTGGCACTAGTTTGGTCTCTCCCATTTCAGAGATCTTTAAAATGTCACACTGTTGCTCTGGCTTATTTAGAAATCCTGGAAAGAGGGGAAGTGTAGATTGCAGGGCAGCCTCAGCCCTCAGAAAAGTTTATCTGCTCTATCATGGGTCCCAGCTGACAGGATGCCAGGCCAGCAAGCTAACAACCAACAGCTGAGCGCCGTGGCAAATAACTATATAAAGACAATCATCTGGCTTCTGCTGCTTTAAAAACAAAAGGCAAGAGATAGCATACTGGAGAGGAAACAAAATAAAAACTTTTAATAATGATAGTATCCCATGTATCAAGCTCCCATTGTATTTCCACATGGCACAGTTAATATCAGAGGCTACCTCCACTGATTCAGACTTCCATTAAACAAGACACTTGGGACACAGGAGTTTCTCATTCTGTTTCTGTATCTGTCACCCTAAAAAAATACAGTGATGCAAAGTTCATCACTGAAAGATGTGGGGAAAAAGTGGTGACCAAAACTTTGCAATATAATAATGGACCTTTTTTAACCTAAAAATTTGAAAAACAATGCATCAATTTTTATACTTTCTCTTTTAAATTTTCTTTCTTTTGATCCCCAATAAGTTATCAGTATACTCAAATGACATTAATATTAACCAACGCCAGCAGTCTGTATTCTGTAAGGAATTGAACTCATATAATGAATCACCTTGAGTATTTTTTAAACACAAAATTACAACGATTTATAAATGTTCATCCTTAAAACGCACTTGAGAATGATTGTCCCAAAGGTTAAGTAGAAGCTTTTTCAAAAAAACATCACAAGGAACTGTGCCAACCCTTTCTTAAAAATTTCTATAAAATTCAAAGGAAGAAATAAACAGGAAATCTAGTTTATAAATGAAATTTAATATTGTAGTCGTATATTTATAGGCCAAGAGCTCATATGCAAAACGTCTGAAGGAACGCGATGGTCAGATACCAAGATGCTGGTGACTGGTCATCTGCCAATGCTGAACTCGGGAATTCCTCATTTATACAGAGGGCAATTAAGTACCAAAGGGCTAGAATACTTTACTTATTGTGGGAAAAGAAAGTTAAGGACAAACTAAACTTAGTCCAGATAATTCTCAGATCCTCACATAAAACAACTTGTGTTTCTTTTATTATTATTATTATTTTTTTTTTTTTTTGAGGCCAAGTCTCCCTCTGTCACCCAGGCTGGAATGCAAGGGCACGATCTCGGCTCACTGCAACCCCCACCTCCCAGGTTCAAGGGATTCTTATGCCTCAGCCTCCTGAGTAGCTGGTACTACAGGTGAGCATCACCACACCCTGCTAATTTTTGTATTTTTAGTAGAGACGGGGTTTTGCCATGTTGGCCAGGCTGTTGTTGAACTCCTGAGCTCAAGCAATCTGCCCACCTCAGCCTCCCAAACTGCTGGAATTACAAGCATGATCCACGATGCTGGCTCTTGCATTTATTTTAAAAAGAGAAAGATCGTGTCTCTTCTGTTCTCCTTTGTCTTCAAGAACTGATTTTTATAGTTTATTAAATATTAAAATTACATAGCTTGTTATAAATTTGTGTTTTGCAGACAATAACCATTATAAATATCACTTAGATCTGCAACTTTTTTTATTAACTTTATTGTTTGCATTAAAAAGACAGCACTTTTCGGGTACAGTTAGATAGTCCAACTCAATAGTAAGAACCATTTTAACTTCTCAAACTGAACAACTGTGTTAGTTATGAACACTAGATACAAGTCATGAAACTCCAGCTTGCATTTACTTAGGCAAAAAGAGATTTTATGAAAAGGATATCAGAATATTTCATGTACATAAACAAAAGCAAGGCCTGGAGTCTTATACAACTTGACCCCAGGAACAAGGAAGCGAAGCACCCTCCCCCCTTCCCCTTTTGTGCTTTTAGTGGTTCCATTTCAGTCACCTCCATTAGGGTGTGGACTTTCTCAGATGGTGACCACCAGCAGCTTCTAAGCCCCTGATCCACGGCTTCCACTGGCAGAAATACTCATCTACTCTTTTAGTGCCCATTCAAAAAATCCTAAGGACAAACCCATCGGCCTGCCTTGAGCTGCATGACTATAGCCAGGAAGGTGGAGTACCCTTAGTCACAGACCACCTAAACAGCATGATTAGAATCCAAGTAGAAATAATTATCCACAAAAAGCAGGGCAGGCCGCTGGACAGACAAACCGAGAATAATCAAGTAAAGCAAAACAAGCATGAACTCTGAAAGCTCAGGCAATGCCAGAAAGGTCAGGTGACACAAGGTGGAATACCGAAAGTTGGCATTAAAGCATTCTTTGAGAGAGAGAGATTTATAGTTATATTTTACTTCTATGTCCCAGTCAAAACAACAAATAACTTTAAAACTTGATAATACATCATTTTTGTCTCCCCTCTCTTAGATGTTTTTCTGTCACCTTCCCCTGTCATCTAAGTTTTGGGTCTGTAAATTGCCCCTCAAAACTTATGCAAAGCATAATGTGTGCATCAGAATTGTTTCAGCGTTGTGTTAGTTTTAGGATCAAGAGCTTCTTGTGTGCATTTCTTTATTCCAGATTCGCAGCATCATCTTTTGGGCTTTGAGAGTCTGATGTAATTTCCAGTTCATACTCCTTTTTCAATTGCTGCACTTTCATGTTTAGGTCCAGTAAAGTTCTAGCCAGCTGGTGGTTTTGGAAATGCATTTCCACCTAAAAGTTAGAAAAAAATAAACATTTTTATTAGCCTGAGATACAGATCAAATGAAACCACTCTCTGACTACACAGAAGAAATAAGTTTGTAGGAAAAGAAATTAAGATATCAAGAAAGATGTATTTCTCATCTTATTCTCCAGTTCTGTTTGGTCTGGCTATAAAACTGACTTTCTATATGACAAGGTAAAATCCAGATATATAACTAGCTTTTGAAATGGCCTTGAAATGAAAACAAAAACAGCTGATGCACAAAGCTGTCCATATGAAAAATACCTATGTACCGAAGGCTATTTTCAAGCAATAGCATGTGATCCACAATGAAATCATTTCTCTTTATGTGCCTTCTGAGCCACAGGATAACCGCCTACAGCCACCTGAGTATTCAGAATCTGTGCCTGTTTACTTGATTACTTACCATTTCAAGTTTTCAGGATTTTAAATGGTCTACCTGCTGAGCAAAAGCATTTAATGACACCTTAGAGGCACATGTATAGTTATGTGTACTTATATAATCTAACATTTTTCACTCTGGAGTGAAATCTGTTAGATATCAAGGCTGATTTATACCATCCTCCAGTGGGAGTTTATGAAGGTCCTCGTGTGTTTGAAAAAAGATCTCTCGAGCATGTTACCCCGGGGACAGTCCAGCAAAGCTTAGTCCAACGTAATCTTTGTATTATAACTGAAAACTAATGATCAACTACTTGCAAATTTCTTCAGCTAGGGCTTGTTTAATGCAGTTCTTGAGGAATTTGTTCTCTCTGCTAAAAAAGCTTCATCAGCTTGTCAATAGAAACCACCCCTGGATGAACCAGGACAGTGTGTTGGTAAAAAGTAAATATTCATGGTCACCTAATTTGCAAAATAAAGCTACTGGATAAAACTATCTTTCAGTTTTTCTCTGAGACATTATTCTCCATTCTGCAGCACCTAGAATCATTTTTCTGACAGCAAGAATTAGCAAAGAATAAAATAAGTGAATATCCAGCAAACAAGCAGTAACAGTATACAGTCACCACCAAAAAACCCCTGCACCTTGCCTGCAGAAAGCTTCAGCTCTCTAGGGTAGCCCAGATGCTCCATCATCCTGCTCTACTCTTGAGCTTCCTTTCCTGGCCCTCTTTCCAATGAGCTCCCACTGCAGCTGGTCAGAAATCTCGCCAGTCCCTAAACAAACGCTGAGCTGAAGCACACCTCTTTCTGTCCCCATTTCTGTTTAAGATGCCCTTTGCCACCTCTCTCTGCTGAACCCAGTCAGACACCAACTCTTCTGAGAAGCCTTCCCTGATTGCATGGGCAGATGTAATTGCCCCTTATCTGTGCATCCACAGCACTCTGTACAAGTGTCTCTCAGAACACGCTGACCAGACCAGACTGATGATTCTGAGGGTAGAGGCTGTATCTTATTCATAATTGTATCCCCAACTAAGAGTGCACTGCCTGGGCACACAACCTAGTAGGTTCTCTGTGTGTTTGTTATAAAAGTGAGTGAATTAATTAACTGATGAATATCCATCCTGTACTTTCATGCAAGAATCAAGAAGAAAAATTACTGGTAATGACTTACCATCTAAATAAACTATGTATAATTCACACTTACGAAATTCAGACATCAATGGTTCTTTAACTTTTCTTTCATCATGGATCTCTGAGAATCTGATGAAAGTTATGAGCCCTCTCTGAGGAAAAACTATATGCATATCAAAAATTTTGTATACGGCCGGGCGCGGTGTCTCAAGCCTGTAATCCCAGCACTTTGGGAGGCCGAGACGGGCAGATCACGAGGTCAGGAGATCGAGACCATCCTGGCTAACACGGTGAAACCCCGTCTCTACTAAAAAATACAAAAAAACTAGCCGGGCGAGGTGGCGGGCGCCTGTAGTCCCAGCTACTCGGGAGGCTGAGGCAGGAGAATGGCGTGAACCCGGGAGGCGGAGCTTGTAGTGAGCTGAGATCCGGCCACTGCACTCCAGCCTGGGCAACAGAGTGAGACTCCATCTCAAAAAAAAAAAAAAAAAAAAATTTGTATACAATTTTAGGTATATAGAACCCCTGAAATCCATTCACAGACCCTAGAAATCAATGATTCTCACTAAGAAAACCCAAACAACAAAAAATAGTATAAATAGCAGCGCAACTCTAAATTAAATTTGTTCATCATTGTTCCTTACAAATACCATCCTAATACATGATACATGTACATTTGTATAGGAATGTATGTCAGTTCCTGTAAAAATCCAGTTAATAACCAAAAATTGAAAACTAAGTCTTCTAGTGGTGATGATATTAAGGTACAGTATCCACACTCGTGTGCCTCTTCCTTATGACCAGGATAAAATGATTGACCAAGATGTTGACCATCGTCTGTAACCCAAGGACACATTATTTGTGTATGTGTAAACTTCGCTGGTTCCCTCCCGGAAAAACTCCTGATTTCTTGATAGGAATGTATCTGTTCTTTTTTGGTAAAGAGTCCAAGGTCTATAGTAATCATTACAATAATAGCCACTAAACAATACCCATGGTCTAAGCATTTCATAGAATATTATCTCACATAAGCTCTGGAATCCTATGAGATTATAAATTCCATTTTACAGATGGGTAAACAAACTCAAACTGGCTAAGTACCAATCCCAAAGTTGTAGGGCCAGCAAGTGTTTGCAGAACCTGTAAATGGTAATGTTGGTATTTGAGCCCTCATCTGTTTAGATTTTATTGCCACCAGCGGTCTACAGCCATACCACCCTGAATGCCCCAATCT
Source organism: Trachypithecus francoisi (assembly GCF_009764315.1). NCBI lineage: Eukaryota > Metazoa > Chordata > Mammalia > Primates > Cercopithecidae > Trachypithecus > Trachypithecus francoisi. The sequence goes on along the minus strand of NW_022681472.1, from coordinate 71,640,483 downwards.
CGCCAGATTTTATTGCCACCCCCAACATATTACTTGTCTAAAGCTCCTAACAACTTACTAGAATGTTAAGGTTGAAAGCTGTCTCAGGGCTTATTCAGTGTAATCTCCTCATCTGATTTAAATGTGAGTCCCCTGAGGCTCAGGGAGGGATACTGGCAGATCCCAAGACTACAATGCAGAGATGGCTGCGCCAGGTTTCAGCCTTCCAGTTTAGCATCCTGGCCCATAGCACAGGCCTCTAGGGGCCGAATGAGGTGGCTCCGGCTGCCCTGCTGCTCAGACTCACCGCTTAGACTCGGGGTGAAAACCAGGTGTTTCTTCGACATTGTTGGATCAGATAATAAATCTGGTAGTAAATCTAATTTAACCCATGTTAACAATCTGAATCTGACAAGGAATTTAGGATATTGTCTTTTTTTTTTTTTAGACATCTCGCTCATGTCGCCCAGACTGGCATGCAATGGCACAATCTCGGCCCACTGCAGCCTCTCCCTCCCCAGTTCAAGTGATTCTCCTGCCTCAGCCTTCCGAGTAGCTGGGATTATAGGCGCCAGCCCCCATGCCCAGCTAATTTTTGTATTTTTAGTAGAGACGGGGCTTCACCATGTTGTCCAGGCTGGTCTCGAACTCTTGGCCTCAGGTGTTCCCTTGCCTTGGCCTCCCAAAGAGCTGGGATTACAGGCGTGAGCCACAGCACCGGCCTAATACTGTTCTTCTTAAACTCAGAAATGCGATAACATTCTTAATACAATTTACTGATGGTTGGATCAGTTCTAAAGTAGTGGTTAATTGTATTAGTGTATTAGTAATCAGTGCAAAAGAGAAGAATTTTCCAAGTCAAGTCTCCACTGCACACTTTCCTAGGCAGCACCATTTTAAAGTTTGAATTGCTCCTATTCATTGTGTCCTTTTCAAATCGTGACTAATTTCCAGTTTTTTTAATTTAAAAAAACATCAGCTAAAATATTTACCTATACACCCTCCTGTTTAATGTTCGGACATAACCTGTGTAATGTTCAAAACTGGGCAATTTTACAAAATGCCTTATCATTTCCAGTTTTCTGAATTATTACCCACGGGAAAGATAATAAAACTTGCGGGTATAAAGAAAGAGTTACTGATGGACACACTCCATCAGTCCCAAAAGAGTTTATTTCATGGAAGTTTCCTCCTCCATGAGCCATACTTACACATAGTCACAGTTCCCTACAGGGCAGAAAACTATAGAAACAGGTTGGGGAGGAGACATCTTGGGTATGTCACTGGTAGACCAGGCACACCCGCCCCAACACCACCACCACGGGTCCTGTAGGGCCCCTTTCCTTCCCAACGATGCCGGAGAGGCGGGGGCGTCAACGCATTGTCCAGACCTGAGCTGGCCTCCCCGGGAAGAACAGCCGCAGTGGCCAGGGCTCCCTCTCTGGGAGCAGCTCCCGTGGCTCTCCCCAAGGTCTCAGGTGGACTACGCGGCCAGCTGCTCTGGAACCCGAGGAGAGGTCCCGGGAGAGGGAGCCCTGGCAGCCGTCTGCCCAGCCCGCGCTCTCACCAGCTCCGCCCGCAGCCCGGCCAGGGTGGCCTCGACGCGCGCCCAGCTCTGCTCCTCCCGTGCCGCCGCCGCTGCCGCCGCTGCCGCCGCCTCCCGCGCGCGCCTCGAGGTCCCCCGCTGCACCGCCCACTGGAAGGCGCGAGTCAGCCGTCGTCTGAGGTCCTCCAGCAGCGGGTTGGCGGCGAGGGCCTCCTCCTGGACGTCCGTGCTCCTGCCGTCCCCGGGGAAGCCGCACGCGGGACGAGGTGGGAACCAAAGCTCTGCTCTACCTGGGAGTCCCTGGAGACCCTGGGAAATTCTCTCTCTGAAGCGGCGGAAGTCCCCGGGGCCCATCACGGAGACGCCTGGTCACTCCTTCAGCTCTGCTGCCGAAAGATGAGTTTCCTAGTTTGATGTTTAGGGCTGGTCAGGGCGGGGGCAGAGGTAATTCAAGAACTCTTGCCAAGTGGGACGCTGCAACTGGCCCGCCATTCAGAGACGCTCCTTTGCTCCCAGTCACATCTTAGTCCTCCATTAGCGACAGAGGAAGGAGGCGGTTCCCATAACTCCAGAAGTTTCAGCTGGGTCGCTTTTTTCTGCTGCTTGCGTTGAAAGGAAGTCTTTCTAAGGAGAAGGCTTGGGAACTGAGCAGTCAGTCTACGTAAGTGGAAGTGGCGGTACAGGTGGAAGATTTGTGACCAAAGGTAGAATATTTCAACCCAAAACCTTCTTAGTTGCCTTGATCTCCTAATACTTCATTCCTTAAAAACAATTTTTTTTCTTACTACTCTCTGCCAGGCACTTTGCCAAGTTTGGGGGATGCAAAGGCTTAATTAGACCGCTCGCCTTTCTCCAGGTATTGCCCGCAGTCAAGGGGGAGAAGCTTGGCCCTGTTTGCCAGTTAGAATGGACTTTCTACAACTTCAGTAAGGCACACCTGGAAGTCTGGGTCTCCATGCTCCTTTCTGCGTTTGACTCCTGTCTGCCATGTCCACGTTTATGAAGGGATTAAAATGAAAAATCAGAATTCCCCTTAGCCCAAAGTGTGTGTGTTTAATTCCCAGCTGATAAGGTTTGGATCTGCGTTATCACCAAATTCCAGTGGAATTATAATCCCCAGTGTTGGAGGTGAGGCCTGGTGGGAGGTGATTAGATCATGGAGGTAGAGTTCTCATGAATGGTTTAGCCCCGTGCCCACCTGGTACTTTATAGTTCTTAAAAGATCTGGTTGTTTAAAGTATGCGGCACCTCCCCTCTCTCTCTCTCACTCCTGCTCCTGCCATGTAAGACACCTGCTCTCACTTTGCCTTCCACTATCAGTAAAAGCTCCCTGAGGCCTCTCCAGAAGCAGAGGCTGCCATGCTTTCTGTATAGCATGCAGAACCATCAGCCAATTAAAACTCTTTTCTTTTAAATTACCCAGTCTCCGGTATTTCTTTATAGCAGTGGGAGAACAGACTAATGCACCAACTCCAGATAATCATGTGACAATATTACTTGTATGTCCTTTATCAAAGAACATATTCTGCCTCTTTTTGATCTAATAAGGAATTTCTAAAAAGGAGTGAACAATCAAAACTTTTGTATGATCATAGAATGCAATTACAAAACAAAAACATAATTTAGACACAATTCTCACCTTATTCATTATTCATTCATTCATTTATTCATTTAAAAGTTACAAGTCACTTGCAATGTTCCAGGGTCCATGGTAGGCATCGAAGGCATTAACAACTGATTTTTATTCATGCTTAGTATGTACCAGGCAATTTTTATGTGTTTAATCTCCACACCTACCTTGTGAGGTAAGTGCTATTAGTTTCTGCATTTTACAGTTGAGGAAACTAAGGCAAGAGGTTAAGATGTACACCAAATATCTCAAAGCTAGTAAGGGATCCACTGGAAATTTGCACCTAGGATGTCTGGCTTGTGCTCCAAACCACTGGGATACTCCCTGGATATGCTTTATCTCCCAAAGAGGAAGATAATTGCTCAGTTTATATGTTGCATGAGTGAGTGAGTGAGAGTGAATAAGTGTTCAAATTCACTATGCTCATAAACTTCAGCTCTATGGAAATGGCTTAGGCTCAACTGGATAAGGAGGAATACAGGTTACTCAGCCTGTGCAGACAATCTGCTAAATTCAACAGCTTGCAATAGTTTATAACTCAAGCACAGTAAAATTCCTACCATTGTATACTGCTTCATAAAGATTCCCTAGAAATATGTGAAGATGTGTTGTCTTGTTAGAAATTATAAAAATCCATGTGGTCTGCCATGCACCAACACAGTATGAATTTAGGGTTTTTTGTTGGTTACTTGGTGATGGGTTGATGGGGCTTGAAAACCACCAGTAGTCAATGTACAATATAAACTTTTAAAATGAATTTTTTGCTATGATTTATTCACTTCCATTTCCAGATCATTTACTTCAACAAGAATTTCAGTTAAGTTCAATTTAACTCAACAGTGAATGGTGCATGTTCAGTGTTAAGAATTGTGCCATATGAGGGAGATACAAACATGAATAAGGCATAGTTTTTGTCCCCCAGAAGCTTCAAACCTGGGGAAGCAAATTTATTGATTCATTCATTTAACAATAATTATTTAATATTTTATTATGTACCAAGTATTACACAAGGTGGTCAAGCTACAATGGCAAACCAAAGAGACAAAATATTTTCTTAAAATAAACTGGTTTACCACAAATTAATAATTTTCTTCTATAGGTTGATTTTTCAGTTGTGGTACACCTTGAATTTTACATTTTTTTTCTTTCTCTTACACAGGCAAAGCAAATTGAAGATTTGGAGCACTGGGGTGAATATAATATACACAGACATTTGAATTAGAAAATGTATTAATTATTTATTGCTGCATAACAAATTACTTCAAAATTCAATAGTTTAAAAAAATAAACATTTATTATCCCTGACAGTTTCTGTGGGAAAGAATTTGGGAACAGCTTAGGTTACAGTCCTCAGCTTTTATGCTGTTGTAACCAAATGTCAGGCAAGGTCTCCATCCTCTGAAGCTGGGTGTGATTGGAGTTGGAGGATCTGCTTGCAAGGTGGAGCACTTAGATGAATCACTCAAATGCCTGGCAGTTGAAGCTGGCACTTGGTGGGAGGCCCCAGTTCCTCTCCATGTGGACTCTTCCCTACTATTGCGTAAGTGTCTTCATGATATAGTGGCTAGACCTCCCTCAAAACAAGAAGAGAGAAATACAGAGAGCCAGAGAGAAGCTCTTTTCTTGTACTGTGAACCACATTTTTATGACCCGGCTTTGGAAGTCAGTTATTACCATTCTGCTCATGTGTATCAGGTCTCTAAGTTGGAGCCATATTCAAGGGGAGGAACCTCAGCTCTATCTTTTGAAGTAGGGAGTATCAAACATTTCCAAATATATTTTTAAACTACCATGGGAGAAATATATGTACATTACATATAAGTTAACAATGATACAAATGACTTCTGACTTCCTGCAGAAAAGAAAAAAAAAATGAAGTCCAGAAAACACTGAGACATTTTTAAACACAGAACTAAATTAACACAGAATTCTATGTTCAGCAAAAATATCCTTCCAAAAACCAATCTCAAAAGGCATTTTTTAAAAAAGGAAATTAGGAGAATTTGTCACAAGCAGACTTACACTGTAAGAAGTACTAAAGGAAATTCCTCAGGCTGAAGTAAAATAATAGTAGAGGGAAACACAGATCTTCAGGAAGAAATGAGTAAAATAAGAAATGGTAAGTATCTAGGTGTGCACAAATGACTTTGATTCTTCTTAATTAAAAAACATATATATAGAGTTCTATATATGTGTTTGTTTTTAAATAACATATATATATATGTATGTATGTTTTTTAACTTAATGGTTAGGAAATACCTATATCTTGTTCATCACACACAAAACCCATTTAGCACATACTAGGTGATCCTCAATTGCCTAGTTAATTAAACTGAATGAAATATTTGATTCCCTCTGTTTCCCTGATCTTCATCTCTGGCGTTTTTTCACTGCAGTAATCCAGTCACATGAGCCACACCTGAAAGTATACTATCACCCAGAATGATACCTTTAAAAGGCTGAATTCTGAAAATCTATTCTCAGTCCACATCCTTTTTTCTATCCACAATTCACTCTGACCCCTTAATTCGAGAGAAATGGCTTTCTGAAGTACTCTTCTGTTTCTCTTTTCCCACTCAGAATATTGTGGTAAATTATTTCAGCTAACTCATATCAGCACCTTCTAGTGCTCTATCCACTCGGCCTTCTGCCAACCCTACATAGTTAATTCCAATCCTATTTATTCAGTGTCTTTACTCCTATTTCTAAGCAGTCAATGTGATATGATGCCTGACTTCAACTGTCCTCTCAACGTTACACAACAATCCCTTGATTCATACCTCCCTGACCACCTCAAATCTCTCACAAAGACCGTGTGGACTCTGACCACCACCTGCCCTCTCGTTGTGCCTCCATTCCCATTATACTGCACCGAAACTATTTTTTACTTCACTGAGGTGAGAACTGACAACTGTTAACTCACATAGCGCTTAGTATATGCCAGCTACTATTTCCAAGTGCTTTACATTCCATTCTCACACTAACCCTATGAGGTAAATGCAAAAATTGACAACGTTTTACAGATGGAAAAACTAAGGCACAAAGACATTAAGTAATTCCTTGAAGGTCACAACCCTTAGAAAGTCATGGAGTGAGAAGTTAGCCCCAGTCTGTGCTGTTTGCTCCTGGTACCTTGCCTTTTCATAAAGTTGATCAGGTGGAGACACCCTCAATTTATGTTTCTTTTACCTCCAAACATCAACATCTTAACCTATTATTCTGTTTTCACCACCAAGTTCAAAGAGGGAAAAAGAGAACACTTGGAAGAGAGCAGGATGCTTCCTTCTTTGAGCCAAGAACAGATGAAAAATGGATGAAGTTATAAATGATGAAAAGATGTAACATGTGGAAGATAATTAATAAATTAATCAAAATAAAAATCAAGGGTTACAGAAAAATATGAAGTGAATATCATGAAAAGAAACACGTTCATGTATATTCATTGCAGCACTACTTGTTATAGTGAAAATTGTAAACAAGCAAAATATGTACCAATACATGTGGTGAGATTGCTAGATACCCAGTCAATCAGCATTTTCCCCTTCCTCCTTATTAAAAGAACCTGATTGTTGTTGGTATCAATATATCTGACTAAAGTATTAAATTTCCCTTAATTCCTGACAGAAAGGGATGGCTATGTGTTAAGATATGACCAATGAGATATAAGCAGGAATTGTTAGGTAGGACTTGTACAAAAGGGTTTTAAAAGGGGACTGACTTTACTGGCACACCAATTTGTTGCTTACCTTTCACTTCTTCCTGACTGGAATGAAGATTTGATTGCTGGAGCTCCAACAGTAACTTTGGGACCATAATGTTACCTTGAGGATGGGAGCCACACTCAGTATTAGAATAGCAAAATCAGTCTATCCCTGAAAACATGACAGAATTATCACATATGCCCAGGACTATACAAGTCTTGTTATATGAAAAAGATAAAACTTTTAATTGTGTGCCATATTTTTTAGTCTTTGTTACTAGTGCCAAAACTAATTCCTAACACAATGAGAAGAAACATTTAATAAATTATGATACACCCATAATTTAGAATTCCGTAGGCTCAATCTTTAAAAAGGCGGATCCATGTACTAGCATGGGAAAATGTCCATAACATACCATCAAGAGAAAAAAGTAACCAGGCATGGTTGCACATGCCTGTAGCCCCAGCTACTAGGGAGGCTGAGGCTGGAGGATCACTTGAGCCTGGAATTTGAGGCTGTAGTATACTATGATCACGCTTGTGACTAGCCCACTGCACTCCAACCTGGGCAACATAGCAAGACACTCCTCCCCCCATCTCTTTAAAAAAATAGGAGAGAAGGCTGGGCATGGTGGCTCACGCCTGTAATCCCAGCACTTTGGGAGGCCGAGGCAGGTGGATCACAAGGTCAGGAGATTGAGATCATCCTGGCTAACACAGTGAAACCCCATCTCTACTAAAAATACAAAAAAATTAGCCGGGCATGGTGGCGGGTGCCTGTAGTCCCAGTTACTCTGGAGGCTGAGGCAGGAGAATGGCATGAACCCAGGAGGCGGAGGTTGCAGTGACCCGAGATTGCGCCACTGCACTCCAGCCTGGGGGACAGAGCGAGACTCGTCTCAAAAAAAATTTTTTTAATAAAATAAGAGAGAAAAGTAAGCTGTGAAATAATATGCATCATATGGCAGAATTTTCTACGAACTATAGATAGATGTGTTTGAATGTGTATTTAGAAAAGGATTTAGAAAAATGAATGCAAACTTAGCAGTGGTTTGGGAGCTAGGCAGCAATGCATGTAGGAGTCTTATTCTTTAATATGTGTATCTCTTTATTAGTTCAATGTTTAACAACAAATATATGCTGCATTACTTGGGTGATAAAAATAATGGGAGTGAAGAAAAAGAAAGAGAAGTCAATCAGAGCCCATTCTACCCTAACTACTTGGGATTTCTCTGGACAGGGTTCTGCTTCATTGGCACATGGGGCAACTTGTAAAGAAGGCTATGCAGTTGGGAGGCCGAGGCGGGCGGATCACGAGGTCTGGAGATTGAGATTATCCTGGCTAAACGGTGAAACCCTGTCTTTACTAAAAATACAAAGAAATTTAGCCGGGTGTGGTAGCGGGCGCCTGTAGACCCAGCTACTTGGGAGACTGAGGCAGGAGAATGGCGTGAACCCAGGAGGCGGAGCTTGCAGTGAGCCAAATCGCGTCGCTGCACTCCAGCCTAGGCGACAGAGCCAGACTCCGTTTCAAAAAAATAAAATTAATGCTATGCAGGCTGGGCGTGGTGGCTCATGTCTGTAACCCCAGCACTTTGGGGGGCCAAGGCGGATGGATCATCTGAGGTCAGGAGTTCGAGACCAGCCTGACCAACATGGTGAAACCCCGTCTCTACTAAAAATACAAAATTAGCCAGGTGTGGTGGCGTATGCCTGTAATCCCAGCTACTCGGGTGGCTGAGGCTGGAGAATTGCTTGAACCTGGGAGGTAGAGGTTGCAGTGGGCCAAGATCATGCCATTGCACTTTAGCTCAGGCAACAAGAGTGAAACTCCATAAAAAAAAAAAAGAGGGAATGCTATGCAGTCGTCTAAACCTATCAGGCAGTGAATTAAAATACAATCAGAAAGTTCAGATTCATTCGTTTTCACTTTCTATTGATTTTCATTTCTCTTTGGGCTTAAGTTTTAGGTATTACATACATACATAAAATATAAATATTTATGCCATTTATTAACCTGCATTTTTTTTCTTGTTTCTTGACTGGGTCCCAAATTTACATCTTTTAAATAGGTATGATCCAGAAACCTGGCAGTTATGTGCTGCAAGACTGCCTTTCTATTGACTCACTCCTCTTTGGCATGGACACCAATATAAACAATAGAAGAGATTCACCTGACTTGGAAATCTCAGCCAAAATGCTGTGGGCTTGGTAGAAAATATACCTAAATGTATCCCTTGTGAATTATTGGTAAATGCAGGAAGCTATTTGAAACCTTCCATTACATAATACCAATCACATAATGGCTCCATTGTTTCACCAAAACAACAGACTCTCAAATATTTATGAGTTGATTTTTTAAGGAAATACCAACTATATCTGCACAATATGTCTGCAAATATATCTGCACAACAACATTTTCAAAATGCTCCTTTACCATTTATCAAAAAAGGTTGGGGAACCCCAAAAGATAAGATTCTCTCCTTAAAACTCTGAATAGAAATGGAAACATACCTTCTATCCTTTTTTATTGAACTTTTCATAGAATCCATCTGATTGAGAAGTGAACTCAAAGTATACAGATCCTAAACATGATTTTAACCAAAAAGTGTTATTTCTTCTATCAACATAACATTAAAATTAAATTGAAATTAAAGAAAATTAATATTAAATGTTAAAAATATAACATTAAGTTTCTAGTAAGAAAAAGCAAGGTGACATTTAACTGCAACTTACCCAGTAATGCTCAAAGATCAGCAAAACTAAGTAGGATTACTGGAAACACATATGCTTTTTCCACTGGCTTGAAAAAGACATTTGTTTATTGCAGCACTATTCACAATAGCAAAGACTTGGAATCAACCCAAATGTCCATCAGTGACAGACTGGATTAAGAAAATGTGGCACATATACACCATGGAATACTATGTAGCCACAAAAAAGGATGAGTTCACGTCCTTTGTAGGGATATGGATGCAGCTGGAAACCATCATTCTCAGCAAACTATTGCAAGAACAGAAAACCAAACACCGCATGTTCTCACTCATAGGTGGGAACTGAACAATGAGATCACTTGGACACAGGAAGGGGAACATCACACACCGGGGCCTATTTTAGGGAGGGGATGGGGGGGAGGGATAGCATTAGGAGATATACCTAATGTAAATGACGAGTTAATGGGTGCAGCACACCAACATCACACATGTATACATAGGTAACAAACCTGCACATTGTGCACGTGTACCCTAGAACTTAAAGTATATAAAAAAAAAAAAAAAAAAGACCATTTCTTCTATCAGGAGACCACTTCTACCTGATCTGTATCAAGTTGATCAAAAAAGAATCAGAATTTCTAGAAGGATTTTATTACTCATTATTTTATCTCCTTTCTATTGAATAGAAAAATGAAGGTCATTGCTTGTTGCATCTTATTTACACACCAGTATTACTTTTTATGAGATCCTTCTATAACTCTATAAAGAAGAGTTAACAGAGTCATAACAACATTGACAACCTCCAGTAGAGATGGAATAGAAAAATGTCTGAAAAATTATCATGCATAAAAGAGAGGAAAAGAGCCAGATATTTTAAATGATTATGAAGATGAGAAGAAACAGTTGGTACTTCAACTTAATGGCTTGTTGTTTTAGGGAAAACACCAGGGTTATCATGTGGAGACTCAGTTTCTGTGTAATATTGAAACAGCCTAGTATCTAAAATCATGTGCACCAATTCACACTGATTCTGATGTACCTGGAATTAAGGAACATTCATTCATTCAACATTCATTCATTCAAGAGGAATTTTGGGAAGCCAGGTGCGGTGGCTGCACCTGTAGTCGCAGATACTCAGGAGGCTGAGACAGAAGAATTGCTTGAGCTCAGGAGTTTGAGGCAGTAGTGCACAATGATCACGCCTGTGAATAGCCACTGCATTCCAACCTGGAAAACCTAGTAAGACCCCATCTCTTTAAAAATAAAAAGTATTTTGGAGTACCTATCATCTGCCAGGCACTATGCTAAATGCTGGTATGAACACTTTTTGTTACTGCTGACTTTTTTTACATTAATTTGATTGTCCTTTCTTAGTTTACTTCCTTTCATCCTTTCAAATTCACATTCAGTGAAAAACAAATGAGTTTCCCAGTCTTGAAAAGTAGTAATACTGAAAATTAGCATACATGACTGGAACCATGCCATTAATAAGACAATAGCAATAATATCTCTCTTGCTTTAAATCAATTTAATGATTAGATGCTAAAGTTTTCACAGGGACCTAGCTTGTTCATTGAATGATGACTCTCTTTGACTACAGGAATACTCACATTTCTTAGTCAAGCAGGTTCAGTGCTTAAGCGTGAACTACAAGATGAAGAGAGTACCTGCAGTGCATTGTACTTGTTAGTTACCTCAGTTTTAGTTTAGTGTAAAACAGTATAGACACCTGATTTTAAAAAAGACTTTTTTAATTACAGAAAAATCCTAGATAAAAATAACAAATTGTGGGGGCACAGGGATCCCATTCACCTTCTGAAGGTTACCTGAAAATAAAGTGACAAAAGACAGATTAATAGGAGAAAAGCATACAAATTTATTAATGCACAGGGGGAAAAAAATCACAGAGTGATTATCAGGTAACCCAATGCAGTACAGAAGCTTATATACCCTTTTTCATAGGTCAGGAGAAAGATGGGGAATATAGACCATTGTTTTGAGGGATGGTAATATCATTAGGAATGAATGGACTCCAAAAGTGGAAGGTAGAGATATTAAGGGAAGGTGAGACATGGTGTTGTATGGGAACAAAGGTTGTCTTATTAGGCAAATAAAGTACCCCAAGTAATTTCTTAGGGCTGCCCTCAGAAGAACAGATTAAAAAGTCTCTCTCAACATGGTGTTGACTCTCAGTTTCTTCTTTTCTCTGGTGGTTGGTCTTTCCTAGTTATCTAATGAGATCCCTACAGAGGGGGTTTAAGACAATTGAGGGAGGGCACAATAGCTCATGCCTGTAATCCCAGCACTTTGGGAGGCTGAGGCAGGAGGATTGCTTGAGCCCAGAAGTTCAAGACCAACCTGGGCAACATAGCAAGACCCCATCTCTACAAAAAATTATTTTTAAAAAATTAGCCGGATGTGCTGGTGCACACCTGTGGTACCAGCTACTTGGGAGGCTGAAGCGGGAGAATTGGTTGAGTCCGGGAGGTCAAGGCTGCAGTGAGCCACAGCTACACCACCACACTCAATTCTATGTGACAGAGTGACAGAGTGAGACCCTAACAACAACAAAAAAAGGACAATTGCATGTCTTTTGGAAAGAAGCTTTCTTGGTCAGTTAAAGAAATTCCAGAGTCCCTTCCTGCACTAAAGGAACAAGACAAGTTGGAGTGGGGAACGAGACAAGGTTAGAAACCTTTGCCTCTGAAGCAGCATCTGAGGCCTCTCAGCATGTCAAAGCACAAGTCTTTGGGGTATTGCTTTCTGAGCCTCAACAAAATCAAAATTAGAAAGAAAAAAATGACTCCTGAGAAGTGATTCTTTGAAAGGGGAAAAGAATAATTAATATACTGGTAGAAACACTACGTCTAGAAATCGCAAACTCAGTAACTCAGTTACTCATAGCTCTTAACTGGTTGAGGGGATTAGACCAGCAAAGTGCAGGGAAAAGGGTACTAGAAATGTACAAACGTGGGCTCTTATTCATATTTTGACTCTGTGCGAAACACTTGCTTTCTCTTTGGGCTTCTCTTTTTTCTCATTTGTTAATGTTAAACCAAGTTTAGCCTAAAGCCGTCTCCTTACATATTTTAAGTTTGGTCTACAATTCACTATATACATAGTGAGCTGTAATTTAACTGGATGTGTAAACAGATAGTAACCTACTCTTATGCCAATCAATCACTGAGTTTCAGCTAATCAAAGGCGGCCAACTATTCAAACCGTGTTCAAATAAGGCAAACGCTCAGCTGCAACCAATCTGGCTGTTTCTATACCTCACTTCTGTTTTCTGTACATCATTTTTCTTTTTCTGTCCAGAAATCTGCTTTGACCATGTGGCTGCACCGCAGCCTCCCCGAACCTATTCTGGGCAGGGACTGCCCCATTCATGAATCATTCTTTGCTCAATTAAACTCTATTAATTTTAATTTGTCTAAGGTTTTTCCTTTAACATTACTTTTCTACAAACTATATTTGCTGTGCCCAGAAAATTTCTCAAGCAATTTCACTTCTCCGTGTCTTTGCACGTGTGCTGTTCCTTCACATGGAATGCCCTTCCCGCCTTTCCCAGCTCTTCGAATGAGTCTTCCCCAGATTCCCAAGGCAAGAAAAGACTCTCTCTCCTTTGTGTGTTCCTACCACTGCATCCATAACTCCAATTTCTGCTTTTTATGCTACACTCTAGTCCCCGTTATTACTTTAATCTGTGAATTTGTGACATGCACACCTCTTTTTTGGTCTGATCTGTTCCATTTTTGCTGGATACTAAACTACACTCCAGCTCTGTAAGATTCAATGGATTTCAAGTACCTCATAGAGAAAATTGTGCATTTATGAGTCCAGGAATACACAACTTCTTTTTAACCATAGCATCAGATGATGCTAGCTCACTTTTGCAAGCATTACTGAGCAAAGTACAGAAAAGAGCAGGAGACCCTCACTTGCTTCTTTCCAGTACCTGGGAGCCCCCTGCTGTCCAGAAAAACAAAAGACACTGCAGCCTCTCCCCAGGCTACTAAGGCAGCGCTGGACACTTAACATGCAATCTTTAAAACTTACCATTTCATACACCAGAGCATCAATATCAGCTGCTCTTACTATCCTCCTTCTGAATCAACCACGTCATCTTTATGGATTTTTAACTTTTCTTAATGGTACCGCTATGATCCAAATCACCCTAGATCAATACCCCCATCCCCATTCTTCCTGCCCCTACTCATTTTTTCAGCAGTGTTGCTATTGTTTCTTGAATTTGGGCTGTGTGCCAGGCTCTGTACTAAGCTCTTCACATGCATTACATATCATTTAATCTCTCAATAGCCCTATAAGTCAGGCTATGCTGCTCATTTCAGTGAAAGGACAGCTGAGGCTTTGGATGGTTAATTAACTTGCCTGAGGTTATATATACGACGGGGACCAAAACTGGGACTTGAATCAAGAATTTGACTGCAGAAGCCTTAACCACTTGCTTCCTTCCAAGACACTGTTTTTTCAAACCCAGCCCATGTCCTCCTTGTGAGGCCAGCTCCTACTGCAACTCAGCTTCTCATTGTATCACACCTGAACTACAATCAGAGTCATAGCTGTACTCCCCACCTTCTGCCTCTCTCATTCAACTAAAATCTGATATTTCACCATGAGGGTTTTATTAATTTTGTTAACTGGGTCTAATATTAGAGCTCCCTACTCTTTCTGAACTCGCAGACTTTGGACCTTTAAAACCCTAAGGCCATGTTTCAAGCCCAACAGCATTGTCTGATCTCATCTCTACTTCATCCCTATGTTGTGGTGAGTCCATGAGTCTTAGCCTGCTCTGCTACCCTTGTCAAACACTGACAAGGCCACTCCAGCCCTGGTATTCTTCGTTCACTCTAACTCTCTTAGCACTGTCATAATAGGTAAGAGTTGGTTTTGGAAGCAGACAGATTTAAATCCCTACAGAGTTACTTTTTAGTTGTGTGATGTTGAATAACACTTATCACCTAGCCTAACTGGATACTGGATATTTGAAAAGCTCCCCCCAAACCAAAGTCATTGTACTGATAATGAACGTGAGGTTTTAAAAATTACAGAGTACCATATTCTTAACTCGCTCTTCCACAAAAACCTCGAAATAATAATACCTACAATTTTTGACTACCTAACTTGCACCATCAATGCACTCACTAAGTATTTTGTGAAGTGTAAGATATAAGCATAAACAATAACTGTTAGATAAATTTTGTAAGACCAAATACAAATGACATTAATAACTGATTTTTTAAATTATTGCAGTATTTTACCAGCAAAACGCAGCAGTAAATGTATGCCGGTTGAATATAGATGAACAAGTGTGCACTTTACTATGTAGATAATTTCAAACAAATGAATGGTATAACATTTGAAGAACATTTTAATTTTTATTTGTATAGAAGATATATTCCAACATACTTGAATATGCTGAGCTAATTCTCTTTCCACACTCCCTAAATTATCTTCCCTCCCCACCACATACATAATAGCTCTAAATTTCTCATATCTGGCCAGAAAAGGGTAGGGGTTAGGCAAAAAAAAAAAAAGGTAATGCATGATGGGCAAAGATGGTCTGAGCCTCCTAGATTACAAACGTTGCAAACTTTCCTAGCTTTTGCTACGTGTTTGTTTTAGAGACAGAACCCAGCCAGAGAAAACTTCACTGACTCCAAGGTTGCCCAGACATAATGAAATGGCTAGTTCCTCCACTCTGGTTGTCTGTTTTCTTTCTTTCTTTTTTTTTTTTTTTTGAGTTGGAGTCTCGCTCTGTCACCCAGGCTGGAGTGCAGTGGCACGATCTCGGCTCACTGCAAGCTCAGTCCCCAAGTTCACGCCATTCTCCTGCCTCAGTCTCCCAAGTAGCTGGGACTACAGGCGCCCGCCACCATGCCCGACTAATTTTTTGTATTTTTAGTAGAGACAGGGTTTCACCGTGTTAGTCAGGATGGTCTAGCTCTCCTGACCTCGTGATCCACCCGCCTCAGCGTCCCAAAGTGCTGGGATTACCAGTGTGAGCCACCACGCCTGGCCTCTGGTGGTCTATTTTAAAGAGACTTCTGATAACATTGTATATCTGACTTTTGCTTTCTTATAGACTTACTCCAAAGAAAGAGGTATTGAATGCAGAGAGAATTGGACAAGGACCCAATATACATGTGAAAACTCAGTGTGTTAGACAGGTGTTTATTTTGAGAAATATCTTCCTGGCAAGTATGTTGTGGGAATGAAGACTGGAAAGTAGAACTGAATGTTTCATAATTTGGAACCTGACTTTGAAGCCTAGAGTCAAATACCGTATAGTAGTAATTAATTTATCTAAAAAACACACAAAACAATGTGAACTTTAGTAGTGATACTGAGGTGAGAAATTAAAGAAAAATAAAATTTTTAAAAAAGAGAAATAAGCTTTCCTGTATTAGGCTGACTTGTCCCAGAGATAGCAACAGGCACAGCCTAGACCCAGGAAAAGTCTTGATAATATTATCTAATGTGCTCTGGAGACTCTCCCAGCACTCCCTCCACATAGGGAGAAGAAAAAACAAATTTTCCTTTGTTTTATGGAATGAGTTTATAGATTCTTGTTCTCTGTAACTAGTAACTTCAAGTATTCTGTTTTATCTGAGAAGTACAATGAAGGTCATGAGAAGCCTGAGCAGGCCTGAACTACCGCTGCCTGGGCACCACAGTAAAGGTTATGAGACAAACCAGTGCAAGGCTCTTTAGAGCAAAACCTAGATAATGGACATCTCGGTTGCTTGGCAATGGTCATGTGTAATCCTGAGTTATAAACCTGACACAATCTAATTAATTATTCTGCCTCCGTATCCTTGCTTTTGTGTCACTATAACTCTAAGCCTGCTTCAAACTAGCCCACCCCTTTTGTGAAGTATGTATAAAAGTCAAGTGCTATCTTTGTTCTGGGCCCAGTCTTTGAACATTGAGTCTGCTCAGTCTGAGTGCATTCAATAATAAAGGTATCCTCCTGTATACACCCCAAGGTCTCTCTCTGGTCCTCAGGATCCTGCAACAATACCTAAGCATCAATAAAATCGCATCTACTTCCCCACAGAGGCAGCTTGCAAATGTGATGAGTTTTCACAAATGACACTGTGATAAATCTCTTTGTGGTTTGCTGGGCTCTCAGAAGACATAAGGGGAGAGGGCAACAAAGCAGACTGAATGAGGGTCAGAAACTCAGAGGAATTGCCAAAAAAAGTCATGACCAGGCTGGGCATGGTGGCTCACGCCTATAATCCCAGCACTTTGGGAGGCCTAGGCGAGTGGATCACCTGAGGTCAGGAGTTTGAGACCAGCCTGGCCAACATGGTGAAACCCTGTCTATTAAAAATACAAACATTGGGCTGGGCGCAGTGGCTCACACCTGTAATCCTAGCACTGCAGGAGGCTGAGGTGGGTGGATCACGAGGTCAAAGAGATTGAGACCATCCTGGCCAACACAGTGAAGCCTCATCTCTACTAAAAATACAAAAATTAGCTGGGCATGGTGGCACGCACCTGTAGTCTCAGCTACTCAGGAGGCTGAGGCAGGAAAATCACTTGAAGCCGGGAGGCGGAGCTTGCAGTGAGCCAAGATCATGCCACTGCACTCCAGCCTGGAGACAGAGTGAAACTCCATCTCAATAAATAAATACAAAAATTGGTCGGGTGCAGTTGCTCACGCCCATAATCCTAGCACTTTGGGAGGCCGAGACAGGTGGATCATTTGAGGTCAGGAGTTCGAGACCAGCCTGGCCAACATGGTGAAACCCCATCTCTACTAAAAATACAAAAATTGGCTGGGTACGGTCGCACGTGCCTGTGGTCCCAGCTATTCGGGAGGCTGAGACCGAAGAATCACTTGAACCTGGGAGGCAGAGGTTGCAGTGAGCCAAGATCGTGCCACTGCACTCCAGTCTGGGCAACAGAGCGAGACTCCACCTCAAAAAAAAAAAAAAAATACAAAAATTAGCTGGGCATGGTGGTGGGCGCCTATAATCCCAGCTATTAGGGAGGCTGAAGCAGGAGAATCGCTTGAACCTGGGAGACAGAGGTTGCAGTGAGCCAAGATTGTGCCACTGTACTCCAGCCTGGGCGACAGAGCAAGACTCTGTCTCAAAAAAAAAAAAAGGAAAGAAAACTCACGACGAGAAGAGTAAGCAGAGGTTGACCATGATTATTAAGACTCCCTTTTCTGGCCATACCAGGAAAATCACGTGCTAAATAAGCAGTATACAGAAAATGCCTCAGCTAATGAATCATAAACCAACTTAGTTTGCCCCTTTGAATAACCTTCAAGCAAGCAAGAAGCAACATAAAAATAATTCCCAGTGTAAGAAAGGCCTTACTTTGCTCAATGTAAGCATCACATCCTAATCATGGACCAGTGAAAGGAGCCTCCAGAATCTCCAAGAAGCTTTATTTAGCCTCAAGGAATAGGAACACTGTTTTACCTTGCTATGCCTGTTAACATAGTTCACCAAGGAGGGGAAAGTTAGCTGATACATTTTCGAATGATCTTCAGCAGGATTTTTGAGAGTCTTCTAGTGAATTCTAAGTTAATTTAAAAAAATTATTTCAAGAAATTTGGACTCTTTCTAGAGAAATAAGGGAATAAATGTTCAATAAATGCTTTATTTCTCTAGAGAGAATTTGTAAAGATTGTGTTTCGGTGACTTAAGTACCAAATATACACCAGAGCTGGAATAATGGGAAAGATTCTCTATTACAGATTTCAGTAACTGAATAACTGGAAAGAAAATGTTACCAAAAAAGAAGTTGAGGCATAGGAAAAGAGGCTAAGAATATAAGTATTTCATTAAAACAACCAGATAGCATTCATTAACTGTATTTTGTTCTCTGAAAGAAAGCAAAAGGCAGGCACTCAATAAATACATTTTATTCTCTAAAAGAAAGCTTATGATTTAATAATGTCTTTTTTTCTTTTTTGAGATGGAGTCTCACTGTCACCCAGGCTGGAGTGCAGGATTACAGGGACCCACCACCACTCCCAGCTAATTTTCGTATTTTTAGTAGAGAGAGGGTTTTATCATGTTGGTCAGGCTGGTCTCGAACTCCTGACCTCAAGCAATCCTCCCACCTTGGCCTCCCAAAGTGTTGGGATTACAGGCGTGAGCCACCATGCCCAGCCTAATAATGTCATTTATTAAGTTTTCTGATTAAAAATATTAGATGCTTATTGTTGAAATCTTGGGAAATACAGGGATAAATAATTACACCCAATTTCACTACCCAGACATGACTGCTGTTAATATTATAAAATTATTATTCAGCTGCTTAACCTTTCTGAGATTCTTTCCTTATTTATCAAATGGGGTTAATTACCAACCTCTGAGGGTTATTAAGGAAATTAAACAGATAACTCATATGAAAGATTAGTGTTCGGTACAGAGTAAGCACACAAAAAAGGTTAGCTGTCTTTGTCTTTCAGTGCATGTATCCCTCTTTATTTTATAAATCAAGGTCTAACTTATCTGTTGTTTTGTCCTGATTCTTCCATTAAATATACTATGAACATTTGCCTAGATAAATAAATATTCTTTACTTAATAGCTACATGGGTTATAGTCCATTTTATAGGTCTCAACTAGGTGCAATTTTACCCCCAGGGGACGTTTTACAATGTCTAAAGACATTTTGTATTGTCACTTCTGAGAAAAGGGAGCTACTACTGGCATCTGCTTGGGAGACACCAAGGGTTCTAAACTTCTTGCAATGCGTAGGACAATCTCTCCCAAGACAAAGAATTATCCAGCTCAAAATATCAAAAACACTGCAGTCAAGAAACTCCAGAATATATGAAGACATTTTTAAAACCAAGTCATTTGTATTAGACATTTCAATAAATTTTGTCATTATTGTAAGTAACACTGGAAAGATAATTCTGGTAGTTACTGTTTGCTGAGACTATTTTGTAGTCTGTGTGATAATTTACTTTAAATTGTTTCCATATAAACATTTTGGGGGCTGTGTGTGTGCATGTGTGTGTGTGTGCCTACACGCATGTGAGCTTGCCCTTGACAGCATAATGCACATTATCCCTAATCCACATCCTCTGGACAATTAATTAACACTGAAATATCCTAAGAAGAATCAACATTTTAAGAGTACATTACTTGGTACTTAAACTATTCTTATTGGTATCTCCACCAGAGGTTGTGTTAATTAGTGTAAGTGGCATTCACAATAATTTTCATTGATGTAGTGACTGATGTTTGTAATAAGTGAGTCATAAGGAGTAAGTTGTAAGACATAGTACTCTTAGATGCTGGAGGTGCAGTAATAGGTCAAGTCCAGGAATTCAATGCCATCAGTAAAGTATTTGAAGCCCCTGACAGATCCTGAAACATGTTTTACTCTACACTCACTGGACCTGCCTTCAGGCCATTGTTGTGTTAGCCTTTGAAGCAAAGTGCTGGTGCCTGGATATAAAAGAGACAGCCTCTCTGAGAGGCTTGTAGGTGGAATATATTCAAACTGATTTTTTTGAGAAATATAAGAAATATACCTAAAACGTTAAAACCATGATTTCCCTGACATTGTGGTTCAACTACTTTGAAACACACACAAAGACACACAAACAAATAAGTGAAACCCAAAAGACTGCTATTTAGAAAAAGCTAGACATAGAATCTTGGCATCACACAGAATGTGGTTTGATCTATAATCTTCATAGATCTGTGACTTGGGACAAGTTCCTGTTCTGAGCCTCAGTTTTCTTCATAAAGTGAAGATCGTGGTGTTACCAACTTGAGTGTAGTTGTGATGATTAACTGAGACATTATTAGAATGCTGGCACATTGTAAGCATGCTGTAAATGTTAGTGTTATTTGCATATCTTTCTATCCAACTCTACTTCATTCCTTATGACAAATTTATAGAAATGTAATTTATATGTATACGTATGTATAATGATATTTCAATGTAGGTTCGTTGATTGTAAAAAAATGTACCACTCTGGACTGGAATTTTTTTAAACTGAACCAGTTTTCAGGTTCAAATGGAAATTGTAAGTCTGTGGAAATATCTAGAAAAAATTTAAACAAGAAAAGATAATACTATTCTTACCAAATATTAAATGCACACTGTATCTCATTTTATTATAAAGAGTTTGAAGCCACATGTGTTTATGCATTACCTTGATTAATCTTTAAAGTCGTGTTCCTAGTTTACTTTTTCTTTTCACCCTAGAGGCATTACAACATAGCATGATTTGGAATAGATGAAAGATACACCTCTTTCTCCTGTAGTATAATTTTGAACCTGGATCTATTATCCAGCAAATCATTTTGAGGATCTAGAAACCAACCAACAGGGCTTTTAAGTACCTCAGTTAGAAGACTGTTGAGTTGGATGAAAGACAGGCTGATGTGCCAAGCAAAGTGGTTTTCCACTAAATATATCCCATAGATGAGAGTTTTTCGACTCACCCACACTATTGACATTTTGGAAAACTCGGGGAAATCCTTTGTTGTTGGGGTCTGTCTTATGCAGTGCAACAAAGAACGTTTAGCAGCATCCCTGGCCATTAAACACTAGACGCCAGTAGCAGGACTCCCCACTAACCCTGCCTCCCCCAATCCCACCCTCCAGTTGGGACAACCAAAATGCCTCCAGATATTGCCCAATTTCTCCTGGGGGAGAAAATCACCCCTGGCTGAGCACCACTGAACTAGACAAAGGGGAAGTCATGGAAGGGTTTGACCGAAAGAGACACAATCAAAATCTCAATATTATTTTTATTAATTGCATTTAGAAGCAATTTCAATGTTAATATGAGGGAAAGTGTGTAATACCTTTTACAGAACTGGTGAAAAAAGAGAAATCTTTGGGCAAATTTATCAGTCCAATATCAAAACACGCTCTAAGGATTTGTTATTTAAACTGGAATGCAAAAATTGATCAGGAGATCTAAGAAATGGAATAAAGAGTCCAGAAATAGATTAATGTTATTGAAAATGTGATGAAATAGGCACCCTCACACAATATAATTGTATCATAATATAATGGTGTAAATCAGTACAATTCTTGGGAAGGTAATTGTCTATATATATCAACTTAATATGTAGCAAGTTAATAAAATATTCATACTTCTGGGAACACATATACTTGTCAGCATATTGTGAAGTTGTTAAGAATTATCTTTATGAAGAGTATGTAATAATATGCAAACATACCTATGTCACATTAAGTGAGTAAATATCCAGAATACAAAAAATGTATATTCAATATAAGCACAATTATGTTAAAAACAATAATAAAAGTTCGGGAGGGTATGGAACAACATTTAAATTGCGCTTCTCTGAGTGCTAAACATTGCATAGGTTACTTTTCTGCTTTTTGTTTCTCTTTGTTTTAACATTTTTTCTATAAGCATGTGACAATTAAGAGGAAATTTTGTAAAAAAAAAAAATCAAAATTTTACAAATTGAATGGAAAAACTTGAAACAGCAATCATTCAGTAAATTTTTTTCCCCTTCATTGACTGTTGCTCTTGTTGACAACTTACTGCCATAGTTTTCCTAGAGAGACATTTATTTTCTCTTGGGAAAATCCCCCACTTACTGGTTACTTATCCAGGAAATGTTAAAAATTGAAGTAACATATAACAAAGGTTTAAATTGACCTGATTTTGAGTCAGTGCTTTGGGGCTGCTGGTGACATATTTTAATTTTAGACTTAATTTGTCTTCTTTTCCCTCACATGGATGACATTGCATTCTAGGAGGAACTTTCTACAGTTCCTCATGATGAATACTGTCAAGAATGACCATCATTCCTGACAGTATTCATCATGAAATGGAGACATATTAGCTGCAGCTCAGGACAAGAAAGAATCTAAATTGAGATTTGTTCATTTGAAGTAAAGCCTAGTTATAGTTATGACTTCAAATATTTCTTTATAAGGAACTCAACTCTACTCATCTACCTTGCCTTAGATTTAGAATGCAATTCCTTTTTTTGATTTGATGTTCACATTTTTCTTCAGCCCATGTAATTTATTTTATGGCTGGCATCTTCATTAGATTAATTTTTATCATTTACTCTCAGATACGTTAATACTTCACATAATTTTATTATTTCCTGCCTTGAGTTAGTATGATGTATGCTTAATTAATGAAATATCCTACCTAAGCTAAATGATATTCATAGAGAATTGTAATAAAAGTACTAGAGACATGAAATATATTTAGTTATTTTTAGAAAATGAACCAAGATAAATTTTAGTCATGAATAGCAGTATTTTATATATACACCAAATCCTTAATAATACTGTCTAATTCCTATCACTGTTAAACACATCACTACGATGTCTCTTAATTAATGTAATAAATTACTGCTACTGGACTTCATAATCTCAAGAAGTTATTAGTAAGACAAAATTTGATGCCATAGTCCAACAGTCATAAATATCTATTGAGAACTGCTTAGTAACTAAAATAACTAACTGGCAAAATATCTTTGCTTTTAGCTTTTCTATTTAAGTAGAAATATTCCCATTCTGGTGAGAATTCTAAAAATGTTAGATAAAGCCTATTTATAATGTTGTCATTAGAAGAAAGACTCACAATTAATAAGCTTTATGTATCAAATTTGCAGAGAAACACTATGCTAGTGAAAGTTGATTTGACCTACAAATTGATTCTATGGTACAATTAGGCACATTTTTGCTATGTGTTTTCATGGACCAAAAGAGTCATTTATTAATTTGCAAAAGAAAATAAACTGTCAAGCCAATCAGAATGCTGTCTTATCAGTTAACATGTAAAAGTCTAATAGAAAACCAAATTATTATATCTATTTTAACCCCAAATAGCAGCCCTTCAAGTGAGTGAGGTTTTAAGAGGCCAGTAAGTAATACTCTTTTCTTCCACTCTTGAGCTTGACATTCACTAAGAAATTAAATTATTGACAAAAGCTTTATTGGAGGATGAGGCTTGGAAGTGCAGCTACGACGATCTTTCTTAAACTGCTGCAGCATTAAATTGCCACAAGGAAAACTGAGCAACTGAGTCCTCAGGGGCTGAACATGACCTTGGAAACTTGAGGTATTAATAAGTTTTAACTCACTGAGGTTGCTTTGTGAGATGGAATAGTATCAGACAAGTATAGTTATGCACTGCATAACTATGTTTGGATCAATGGCAGATCACATATGCAATGGTGGTCCCATAAGATTAAAATGGAGCTAAAAAATTCCTATCACCTAGCAATACCTTGATGATCCTGACTCTGTTTAGGCCTAGGCTAATGTGTGTGCTTGTTTCTTCGTTTTTAACAAGAAAGCTTAAAAAGTTAAAAAAATTAAAAATTTTAAAAATAGAAAAAAATGCCTAGGCCGGGCACGGTGGCTCAAGCCTGTAATCCCAGCACTTTGGGAGGCTGAGACGGGCGGATCACGAGGTCAGGAGATCGAGACCATCCTGGCTAACATGGTGAAACCCCGTCTCTACTAAAAATACAAAAAACTAGCCAGGCGAGGTGGCGGGCGCCTGTAGTCCCAGCTACTTGGGAGGCTGAGGCAGGAGAATGGCGTGAACCCGGGAGGCAGAGCTTGCAGTGAGCCGAGATTGCGCCACTGCACTCCAGTCTGGGCGACAGAGCGAGACTCTGCCTCAAAAAAAAAAAAAAAAAAAAAGAAAAGAAAAAAATGCCTTTAGAATAAGGATGTAAAGAAAATATTTTATATAGCTGTACAATATGTTTGTGTTTTAAGCTAAATTTTAAAAAGATTAAAAGAGTCCAAAAGTTTAAAAAGATTAAGTTTATAAAGTACAAAATTTATAGTAAGCTACAGTCAATTTAGTGTTAAAGAATATGTATTTTTCTACATTTAGTGTAGCCTAAGAGTAAGTGTTTATAAAGTCTTCAATAGTGTCTAGTAATGTCCAAGCTTTCATATTCACTCACTACTCACACACTGAATCACCTAGAGCGCATTCCAGTCCTACCGCTCTATTTATGGTAAGTGCCCTGTATAGGTGAACCATTTTTATTTTTATATTAAACTTTTACTTTACCTTTTCTATATTTAAATATGTTTAGACGCACAAATAGTTACCATCGTGTTACAATTGCCTACAATATTCAGTAGAGTAACATGCTGTAAAGGTTTGTAGCCTAAGTGTATAGTAGGCTATGCCATCTAGGTTTGTGTAAGTGCAACACAAACATCTGTGATGTAAACACAATGACAAAATCACCCAAGGGCACACGCCTCATATCTCTGTTGTTAAGTGATACATGACTGTACGTCAAAATCTTAGTAGAACAAACCTGACTTGGTTCAAAATTTTGTGTGCTGGGAAGGACATTGGCTTATAGGATTTTAATCATTAAGAAGGCATAACATATTTTAATATGTCTGCACCTAATCAGAAAGTTTCAACACTGGAACAGAATAAAGAGTCAAGAAATGAAATGACTAAAACACAGTAAATTAATTTTTGGCCAAGGGATCAGATCAATTCAGTCGGAAAAAAAAGAAAGTTTTTTTTACAAAACACTACTGGAACTGGATATTCATATGGAAGAAAATGAACTTCAATCCTTATCTAACTGGATACATAAAAATTAATTTGAGATTGATCATGGACCTAAACATAAAATACAAAGCTTCTAGAAAAAAAAATCCCATATATTTGAAACACAGGATTAGGCAAACATTTCTTAGATAGGACACAAAACTCACCAACCATAAAACAAATTAAATTGGGTTTCATCAAAATTAAACAGTTGTCTTCATATAAGGACATCATTTTAAAATGATTATGCAAGCCATAGACTAGGAAAAATATTACAACACATATCTGGCATCTAATCTATAAACCAACACCCAGAGTAAAAAAGAACTTCTACAAATCAACAACAAAAAAGACAAGCAAATCCAATTATTTAAATAGGCAAAAACTTGAAGAGATACCACACAACAGAAGGTATACAAATCCTCAGTAAAGTCATGACAAAGTTGCTTAACATCATTAGTAATTTTTAAAAATTCCATTTGAAATCACAGCGAGACAGCATTTCACACTGACTAGAAGAGCTAACGTGAAAGAGGTTCATGACATTAAGTGATGGTTAAGGATATGGTGTAGCTAGAACTCTCAGTGAAAGTGTAAAAGGATACAACCACTTTAAAGAAATACCGGGAAATTTCATATTAAGTTAAGCATGTACTAGCCATATAACCATATGACTCCTCTCTAGATGTTTATCAGAAATAATTGAAAACATATACATTTACAAACATAGTTATACAAAAACATTCAATAGTTTTACTCATAATAGCATAAAGCCAAAAGCTGCTCAAACGTCCATCCATAAAAGAAGAGGTAAACAAATTTTATTAAATTTGTACTGTGGAATACTATTCACCAACAAAAAAGAAAATATCCTACTACTGGTATTTGTGTGCATCTCAGGAACATTATGTAGAGATAAAAAAGCTAGATACACACCAAAATATATATTGTATGATTCCAGTTACATCACATTCAAGAACAAGTTAAACTAATCTGTGATGATAAAGCAAAAAGTGATTTCCTTTGAAAGGGTTGATCATTGACTAGAAAGGGACCGGAAAGAACGTCCTCGTGTGATAAAAATATTTTATATTTTGTTTAGGATGTATTTACAAGTGTGTATAAAATTGTCAAAACTCACTGAATTAAACATTGAAAATGGCTTTTTATGGTATGTAAATTTACCCCAATTTTAAAAATTGGTTAACCTGATATTATTACTCTTTTAGCTATAAAACTTGCTATTATTTTTTGCCAAAATCTCTTGTGCATTTTGAACTTTTTAATGTAAATACCCTTTGTTCTATTTTCAGTTCTTTTATATAAAGACTTTATATTAAATCCACATTTAATTCAGAAACACTCTGATGCAGGCAGATTAAAGAGAATACGTCTTTTTGTGTCTCTTCCTCGGGAATGAGAAAACTTGCCCCAGAATCCACCCAGCAAATATCACTTAATTGGCCAGAACTGGATCATGTGCCCCATACCTGAACCAATCACTGGTGAGAGAATGGGCTGTCTTTAAACCAATCAGGAGCAAACTCTGGATCTGTAGGCAGGTCAGGTTCTCCTAAAGCACATAACTGTGTGAGGAAAACAATTGAGATTCTGTATGAAAAGATTAAGAGAGGAATGGATGACATGGAAGCAACCAATGGTGCCCACTACAATAGGTGTTACTGTTAATATTAGTTTTGGAAAGTGAATGTTTATTTAACTTATTTAAGATTTATACCCCACTATCCTCTTACTTTCTACTGTAGACAACAGAAAGTAAGACAAACAGCAGTTTTATAATTTATTCTCTGCTGTGACTCCCCCAAGCTTGTTACAGGAAAATGAAAAATTATTAAATAAAAATCTGTTTTTATTGGGCATCAATGAACACTCCT
Source organism: Trachypithecus francoisi (assembly GCF_009764315.1). Taxonomy (NCBI): domain Eukaryota; kingdom Metazoa; phylum Chordata; class Mammalia; order Primates; family Cercopithecidae; genus Trachypithecus; species Trachypithecus francoisi. The sequence continues at coordinate 71,613,467 of NW_022681472.1, read as the reverse complement.
AGTGCAGCAACTTCAGAGAATCTTTTGGTTCTAAAGATAAAAATTGTGTTTAGATGTACATGTTTTCCTATTTACAAAGTAATATCAAATGACCAGCTGAAAAACATAATAGAAAAAAAGATATCAGCAGCAGCAACAAAAACCATAAAGTACCTGGGAATTAACAGAATATTCAAGAACACAGAACACGGAATTCACATAGAATGTTTTATATTTAAATACATATATATAACATATTTAAAATGATATACTATACAATATACAGTATTAAAGAATATATTAATAATGTCAATATACTCTAACTCTAACTCAAACTACAAATTCAATTAAATCCCAATCAAAAGTCTAGCTAGATTTATTTAGGAATTTTACTGACTCAATCTAACATTCATATGGAAGACAAAAGGTCTTTAGAAAAGAACAGCTAAGGGGACCAAGAGGACCAAGATGGCCGACTAGAAACAGTTGTGGTCACAGGCTCCCATCCAGGCTCCCATCCAACGAAAACTGTGAGCGACCTGCACTGGCAACTAAGGTATGTAGGTTCTCTCACTGAACTCGGTGGTGGGCGCATGGAGAGCAAAGAAAGGCAGGATGGAGCCATGGTTCACGCGAGAGCTGCACAAGACAAGGGTAGCTCACATCGCCAACCAAGGGAGGCGGTGAGTGATTGCGCTACTCCGCCTGGGAAACCATGTTTTTTCCACAGATCTGCAACCCATGGATCAGGAGATCCCCTCGTGAGCCCACGCCACCAGGGCCTTGGGTCCCAAGCACAGAATTGTATAGATTCTCAGCAGCCGCTGGACTGGAGTCCACCTAAGATGACTGAGCTCCTGGAGGGAGGGGCGGCAGCCAACACTGCTGCTCCAGTCAGCCGTTTTCCCCTGCCAGCGTCTGGAAGATTGGGCAGTTTGGACCCAGGAGAAATTCCCCACAGTGCAGCACAAAGGCTATGGAAGTCATGGCCAGACTGCCTCTTTAGGCCAGACCCATACCTCCTTACCAGGCAGGGCCTCCCTGCTGGAATTTCAGCATCTCCAGCCAAGGGTTTAAGGACAGAACTCTGATCTTCCTGGAACAGAGCCTCTTGCGGAAGGAGTAACCATAGTCTCTGCAGATCAACTGACTCAGTCTTTCCCCCTGCTGGCTCTGAGGAATCCAGGCAGTCCAGAAGAGTGGGATTCCCACCAGCACAGTGCACCCGCTCGTCCAAAGGGCAGCCAGAGTTCTTCCTTAAACGGATCCTGGATCCCATGCCTCCTGACTGGATGAGACCCCCCCCAGTAGAGGTTGCCAGACACTTTATAGAGGAACGTTCCCACTGGCTCAGGTTGGTGCCTCTCTGGGTGGGAGCTCCCAGAGGAAGGAGCAGGCAGCCATATTTGCTGTTCTGCAGCCTCCACTGACAGCTCCAGGGAAGGGAGGGACCCAGGTGAATAGGGTCTGGAGTGGACCTCCAGCAAACCACAGCAGCCCTACTGAACAGGGGACTGACAGTTAAAAGAAAAACAAACAGAAAGCAACAACAACAACATCAAACTCACAAAGATGAGAAAGAATCAACAAAAAAACGCTGAAAACTCAAAAAGCCAGAGTGCCTCTTCCTCTCCAAATGATCTCAACACCTCTCCAGCAAGAGCACAGAATTGGGCGACTACGTTTGCATGGGTTCCTTTACCTTTATCTGGATTGATCTCTCCTCCCTTCTCTACTTTGCAACTGTCAACCCTTCAAGACTCAGTTTAAGAGAAATCAATTGCCTATTTTATAAAGCCTGTTCTAAGCCTCCCAGGAGGTGGAATGAGTCACAAAATCATTTCAGCTCTGTAGCATCTCAAAACATTCACTCACTCAGCACTACGTGTATTTTAGATGAGATGTGTACATGCCTACATGCAAGCTAGATGGGGACAGGGATATCATTTTATTTACCCTGTTATCATCCCTAGGACTTAGCACACTAATAATGCACTTCAAAATGGTAGGAAATATAATGAAGGTTGTAGAATCATAAAATCTAGCCCAATCTTATTCTGGCTGAATTCCTTCCACAATTCCACAATTCTTCCAGTATATCTATCTACTGGGAGTGTGGGAATGGAATTTGAAGATCATGTGAGTATTTATCTCTATGTATGAGAAAACTCAGGAATCAAACAGAAACTATATAAACTTGAGGTTTAAGATATTTTACACATTTTTATGTAAAAAGTAACTCATACTAGTTGTAGAAAATATAAAATCATAAAACACAACTCTAAGCACATCACCTCACTTTAGCATCAATATATACCTCCCAGTCATTTTAACAGCTACTGTTAAGCCACTAAAAGATAGTAAAAGGGAGTAATAGTTTCTTTAATAGTAAAATATTTTAGTTAATATGACATGTTAAAGAGAAAACAAGAAAAAGGTAATTGTGAATTGATACAGCACCTGAAACAGATGAGGACAGTTCAATTTAAGTCGGCAAGAAAAGTATTGAGCAGTTACTAAAGACAAGACAAATATGATAGTAATCGGACTACCTTTGTAAACTCAGAATCCTCAACTTTCAAATAGTGATCAAGAGATAATTCCAGGCCTGGCACAGTGGCTCATGCCTGTAATTCCAGCACTTTGGAAGGCTGTGGCAGGAGGGTCACGCCTAGGAGTTTGAGACCAGCCTGGGCAACATAATGGGATGCCATCTTTAAGACAGAGAGAGAGAATTCAATTCATTCATTCTTTCTTTCATCCATTATCAAAAGACTATGACTTGGTACGGTATCATATACTGGTTAGCCCTTAATAGATTAAAAAGAACTGCAGAATACTTTTTCACCTTACCGAACAGGTTCACCTAACACAGAACTTCTAATTGCCTACTGAGTAGACAAATTAAGCATGATCCCTGCCCTGGGTGACTTTATATGATAATCCCTTGTCAACCTCTAGGATGTACATTCTTAAAAAATCTTATTTTTGTCAGACTCTAGATTAACATAAATCAAGGTCTCATATAAAATAGGTCTCATATAAAATGATTTAAATAGCATTAAACATATTTTTAAAAAAAAATAAAATGATCTGCTTCCAAAACAAATCATATTCATGACATTAAACTCACTTGTTTTAGATAATCCTCATGAATTACCTTCTTCTATTGTTCAGGATACATTGATATGCTATCATTTTGCTAAGACAAAATCAATTTCCGCACAATTTTAATGTCTTGCAGGTCTTTTAGGTCTTGGTATTTTTTAACTGACCTTACTGGCTTGAAATATACTTTTGTTAACAGTTGCATTCTTTCTGGTTTTGTTTCAACATGCTCCTGTAACACCTGCTTTGCCATAAATGATCAAAATGCTTGAGAGTACAGTTTTTCTAATCGTGTGTCCACAGATTGAGGGAGTGGAGAACACATGTGCACACACACACACGCAGAGACACACACACACACATTCTCTCTCTTTACTTTCCTCATAAACACAAAACTTTGATGTCCAAGAGTGGGAGCTAAATTTACATTCTTTAATGAGACTTAACTGAATAACTTATTTAATTTTAATCAGGCTTGTTTATAGATACGAGACTCTATTATCCCTATATAAGAAAAATTGTCCAAAACATGGTACAGGAAAAAACCCTATTTTGTAATGTTATTCAAGACTTATCTCTGGGAAGAAATTAGACTTCCTGATAAAATGCATAACAATTTCTGGTGAGGTTTAATGGGTTTAGGACTTGTTCTGAAAAACTAGTAATCTACCCTCCCAGCAGACTCTCACTCAGTGACTGTTAAGAAATATTAAATTTTTATTCCAACAAAGATGAGCTAACCATTCTCTTTTCCATAAAATGTTCTTACTAAGATAAGTGCTTATATTGGGTCTATGTTTGGGTATAGGTTTGGGTCTTCCATATCATCATTAAAAGTTTGTAACGAGAGAAGGAATCAGTCAGTTTCATTCTGTGAAGATCATACCCCATCTTTATAACAGTGCTCTGTTTAAAACAAAAGGGAACAATTTTGTTTGCTGGAAATGCATGTTTGGGCTTGCAAATCTTCGGTGAAATAAATTCTCCACAGAAAATGTTTATCAGATTATCTATAACAGAAAGTGTTTAAAATGGAATTTCATGTTTACCATTTGTTTTAAATTCTAAAAGGTGATGTTTTTACTATAATGGGAAGTACTTATGTGGAATACTGTCTAATTTTTACCATCTGAAGTCTGTTCTTGAAAAGTATCTCATCGTATCGGGTCACTTCAGTCTGACAGTCTCATCATGGAATCAACTATCTGTGATATTAACTGGTAGCTCATTCTTGTTTGCCTCATATCTTGGTTTAAAAACATTCACTGAATCCCATGAAGACATCTTCTTAAGGTAAAGTAGAATGAGAATCACCTAATTAAATCAATGAGTGAACTGCAATTTTTGTCAAAACCAATCTTGGTCTAGCAGCCAAGTTTTTTCCATCAGGGAAAATGATTTCCACTCTACCCTGAATTTAGGACAAACTCCACAAAACTGGAGTTCCATGAACTATTAATTTAATAGATAAGAACGAATTCCCATATGTTTCGTGCTATTTAAAATGAAAGATTTATTTGCCTCTAAGCCACACTCAGAAAGCTTCACATGGCAAAAGCCTCTTTAGCATAAATGAACTGAGAAAATTACATGAAAGTCAATTTTCTTCCCTACTTGGAAATGTTTGACTTGTGGGATGAAGAAATTATTAAAATTTCCTATAAAATTAGAGGTTCAACTATATGAGTGTAAGCACCAATAAACATATCTTAATGGAAATATGGAAATTTATTGCCGGCATCCTCTACTTCCACCTTAGAAAACCAAAAGACTCCTAACTCTATCCTATATTTTATGAAACAAGCTACGTGGGCTCCATGGTCTATATTTGGAACAAAACCTCAGAGTAATAAATGCAATCTGCGATGAGTTGTAAAATTACACTAGATGTGCTTGAATTGCACAATTAAAAGAGATATTAGCTTTTTGATTTGATTGTTGGACTTCAGGCCAAGAGTTGTTTTATTCCCAAGAGATCCTTTAATATTAGCAAAGACCTGCAGGATGCAGTAGAGACAACTGGCAAAACCAAATTTCTATAAGCTAGGTAGGTATTACCTGACAGTTGATCCCACGGGTTGTGGTATGAGGTAGACCTCAATTCAAAGAGTGACTATGTCACTTACCAGCAGATACTTAAACCCCACTAAGTCTCAGTGTCCCCCTCATGAAATGGGATTAAAAGTAGTACCTATATAAGAATATATAGGTAATATTTTATTTCTTTCTAGAAACTAAATAGTACCAGTGTCTACTTTCACTTACCACGTATCAAATATGTTTAATATAGTAAATACTCAAGAAATAGAAGAGATTATCAAAATCATTAGTATTGGTAGTAGTAGTAGTAGTAGTAATAGTAGCAGCAACAGCAGTAGTAGTAAGAATTACCAACTTAAGCCCATTGGTTACAAAACACAGTCTATGAAGCTAGAGTTCCAGGATTTAAATACACCCTCTACTGCTTCCTAGTGATCTTGGATTAGTTACAAAACCTCTCTGCTGTCAATTTTCTTATCTGTAAAATGGAAATGATGATGGTACTTACCTCATAAGGTTTTCATAGTGATTAAATTAACACATGAAAAGTATTTAGAACACTGTCTGGCACAGAGAAAGCACTATGTAAATGTCAACCACTGCTATTAGTAGTAGAAACCTTGAGTTAGAAAAATGCTCTTGAGTTAGAAACCTTGTAGTATGTAGAAACCTTGAGTCAGAAAAATTCAAGATTAGATACAAATTAATCTACATGGCCCTGAACTAAGCAAGAAAAATCATCTATGTTCCATTTTCTGGGAAACTCATAGCTTGAAAGTGACACTTGAAGACTATTATTCCTGACCATGTACAGTGAGCCAAGAGGACAGGAACAAATGTGATGGTGTGAGGGAGGGAGCCTCCCACCATTTTATCCCAATTTCATAATCACAGTTCCCTCCCAAATAAACCAAAAGTTTCCACAAGCTTCCTCCTCCGCTATCCTGATTTTATCTAGGAATTGAACTATTAACATCATCCTGTTATTTTGCAAGGTAAGACACCATCATCAGACCTGCCACCATGCATCCTACAAGAGCATGAATCTAAGAACAAACACCCTCTCTCCCACCCTGTCCCATGCCTGTGAAAGCCCTGTTGGGTAGTTGAGAAAGTATCAAAATACCTTCCTATCCTCTCCCCAGAAAAATTATAGTTAATTTTACCATCTTAGAATGATATTAAATTAAATTAAATTACATGTAATTTACCAGGCCACCCAGGCCAGATAGAATAACTCTTGAGACTTTTCTGGAAATATGTGAATAAAAACTTGGAGAATAACCCCAAATCCTTCAAATTTGTGCTGGGTACAATAATTCCAATGCTTACCCACCTCCATTAAATCAGTCATCTCTTCTTTTTTTCATCTCAATTATCTCCACCCTAGTGCCAAACCCATCATTTCACCCCAGTGAATCATTTGAAGACTACTTGACCACTGCAACAGCATTTCTCCCCACTGCAGCCAAAATAATTTATAAATATTCAAATATGATTGCACCAACAACCTGATGCAATTTCTTCAATGATTGCTCATTGCCTTTAAGACAAAGTCGGGACCGGGCACTGTGGTTCATGCCTGTAATCCCAGCACTTTGGGAGGCCGAAGCGGGTGGAGCACGAGGTCAGGAGATGGAGACCACCCTGGCTAACATGGTGACACCCTTTGTCTACTAAAAATACAAAAAATTAGCCGGGCGTGGTGGCACATGCCTATAGTCCCTGCTACTCGGGAGGCTGAGGCAGGAGAATGGCGTGAACCCGGGAGGCGGAGCTTGCAGTGAGCCGAGATCGCACCACTGCACTCCAGACTGGACGACAGAGCGAGACTCCGTCTCAAAAAAAAAAAAAAAAAAGACAAAGACTCGGCCTTGACGGTGGTTGGTGGCTCACACCTGTAATCACAGCACTTTGAAAAGCCAAGGCGGGCAGATCCCCTGAGCTCGGGAGTTCCAGATCAGTCTGACCAACATGGAGAAACCCCACCTCTATTAAAAATCCAAAAAAAAAAAAAAAAATTATGCAGGCATTGTGGCGCATGTCTGTAATCCCAGCTACATGGGAGGCTAAGGCAGGAGAATCGCTTGAACCCAGGAGGTGGAGGCTGTGGTAAGCCGAGTCATGCCCTTACATTCCAACCTGGACAATAAGAGGGAAACTCCATCTCAGAAAAAAAAAACAAAAACAAAAAAAAACAAGAAACAAACAAACAAAAAAGATAAAGTTTCAAATTCTTCATATGCTTTACAAGACCCCTCACATGTGGGTGGTGGGGTGACAAGCAGAATGAGTTCTGGTTGGATGGATTCCATCACCATGTGCAAATGTGCAAACTTATCTAACTACATTAACACATTGTATTAGTCAGGGTTCTCTAGAGGGACAGAACTGATAAGATATAGATAGATAGATAGATAGATAGATAGACTCCCATCTATATATATTTTATACACATACATATATGAGTTTATTAAGTAGTATTAACTCACACAATCACAAGGTCCCACAATAGGCTAGGGAGAAAGGAAGCCAGTCCAAGTTCCAAGACTGAAGAACTTGTAGTCTGGTGTTCAAGGGCAGGAAGCATCCAGCACAGGAGAAAGATGTAGGGCTGGGAGGCTAAGCCAGTCTAGTCTTTTCACATTCTTCTGCCTGTTTTTATCCTAGCCATGCTGGCAGCTGATTAGATGGTGCCCACCCAAGTTAAGGGTGGGTCTGCCTTTCCCAGCCCACTGACTCAAATGTGAATCTTCTTTGGCAACACCCTCACAGACACACCCAGGATCAATACTTTGCATCCTTCAATCCAGTCAAGTTAACACTGAGTATTAACCATCACACATACAGGCTCAAGCCTGTAATCTCAGCACTTTGGGAGGCCAAGACGGGTGGATCACGAGGTCAGGAGATCAAGACCATCCTGGCTAACACGGTGAAACCCCATCTCTACTAAAAAATACAAAAAACTAGCCGGGCGAGGTGGCGGGCGCCTGTAGTCCCAGCTACTCGGGAGGCTGAGGCAGGAGAATGGCGTAAACCCGGGAGGCGGAGCTTGCAGTGAGCTGAGATCCGGCCACTGCACTCCAGCCTGGGCGACAGAGCGAGGCTCCGTCTCAAAAAAAAAAAAAAGAAGTGAATTTAGCAATTAGAGTACCCAAGATATATTAGGACTTTAATAAAATATGCCTACCAGTGTTGTTGTCATTATCATGATCTTCATTATCATTGTTTACATAATATAAAGAGCATTTTAGTTTTCCTAATTTCTGCAAACTGAATGTCTCCAGCTCCCATTACATGTTGCTATGTAACAAACTGCCCTAAAATATAGTTGCATTTAAAAATCAGTCTGTTATGCTCACAATTCTCTGTATACAAAATGTGGTTGGAGGAAAATGGACGTGGCTCATGTCTGCTCCAAAATATCTGGGCCCTCATCTAGGGTAGCACAAATGGCTGAAGAGGGATGAGGTGACTAAATTGGGTCCATATGACAGTGGTCTTGATTTTTCTCCTTACAGCACCTGCCGAGGCTGGAATGTCCAAAATGTCTTTTTTGCTCACATTCCCTGTTCATTGACTGGAATGGCTGGAATAGCTAGGGGCTGACCTACATCACTCTCTCTCCATATGGTTTTACTATATAACTAGTTTGAGTGTCTTTATGTAATGGTGGTTCATAGTAGTTAAACTTTTTAGATAGTGACTGACTTTACTTGGAGCATTCTAAGAGGCCCCATAGGATGCTGAAAAGTTTGTTATGATCTTCCTTGGAAGTCTCAAAACATCACTTCTACTGCACTCTTTGCCAGACCAGATTTAAAGGAAGGGGAGAAGTAGACTCTACCTGTTGATAGAGAAATGGCACGTGTAGGGTAGAATGAATTGATGGTGACCATTCTTGCATTCAGTCTGCTACAGCTCCTCACTGCCTCTCTGGCCCTAACAATCCCTTCCCTTCTGACCTCTGGATAGCACGTATTTATACATCCAGATTTGAAAGTACTACACTTTTCAGTCACAGTACAGAACCACATTAATAGTGATAGCTAAGGCTGGGCGCAGTGGCTCACACCTGTAATTCCAGCGCTTTGAGAGGCTGAGGCAGGCAGATCAGGAAGTCAGGAGTTTGAGACCAGCCTGGCCAACATAGTGAAAACTCATCTCAACTAAAAATACAAAAATTAGTTGGGTGTAGTGGCATGCACCTATAGATCCACCTACTTGGGAGACTGAGGCAGGAGAATCGCTTGAACCTGGGAGGCAGAGGTTGCAGTGAGCTGAGACCACACTATTGCACTCCAGCCTGGGTGACAGGGTGAGACTCTGTCTCAAAAAAAAAAAAAAAGAAAAGAAAAAAGAAAACAGTGATAGCTAACATTAACAGAGCAACAACTCTGTACCAGGCACTATCCTCAGTTCTTTACATGAAAGAATTCATTTAATTCTCTCAACAATCTTATATTTTTATTATGGTATTTTTTAGAGACAATAAAAATGAAGTACACAGAAGTTAACTAACTTTCCACACAACTAGTCCGTGATACTGCCAGGATTGAAACCCAGGCAACATTGCTTCAAAGTCATCTCTCCTAACCACTATGCTGTATTATAAAGATAGTGCCTTTTCATCCATTCATTCCACATCTGTTGAGTACCTGCAGTTGTTCTAGAACATGAGGGATGTAGCAGCAAGTATAAAATAAAAAGTTGCCATCATCATAGAGATAATTTGCTAGTATGTGCACAGGGGGAAGGGAGATCAGACAATAAACATGTAAATAAGAGAATGCGTAGTGTATCAGATGGTAATAAGTCTATCCTAATTTCCTTGAACACAGTAAGGAGTATCTAGGGTAAAAATGGTAGTTACTGTATTCAAAAGAGCAGTTAGGAAAGGCTGATTTGATAATGTAACACTTGAGCAGGACCTGAAGAGAGTGAGTTAGTGAGCCTTGTAGATACTCGGACGAAAAGCCTCCTGAGTAGACGGGACAGCAAGTGCAAGGACAATGAGTGTTATGTTCCGGGAACAATGGAATAGGAGCACGGAGGCCGAGTTAGCTTGCATGGAATGAATCCAAGAAGACATTTATGTTCCTCTAGATCATTGTCATGCTGGACAAGTTTAAAGAGCTTCATTACTAATCCACGTTGGATTCCATTGTGGGTCTTATCCTTCCACACTTGCTCTCCTGTAGCAATTTCTTTTTCAAAAAATTAATTTAGTTATACGTCTGTAAAATTATTTACAAAGTGTAAACAACCCAGATCATAGCCACAAATAGATATAAAAGCTACAAGGAACTTATCCACCCAACCCCTATGATGTTTTGGAGCCAATGAGAATTGAAAGGTGAGGCTGAGCTCTTCCATTCTCTGAATGAAGATATCCAGGCTTCTTAACTTGAAGAATTCCCCAAACTAACTTTGCCTCTTTTGTATCTCAGAGTGGTAGGACATCCTTATCATCATTTATCATTTCCTTTCTAAATGTTTTTCGACCCTGTACTTTCCTGGTTCTCCTCCTTCCTCACTGATTTCTTCTTCTTTGCCTTCTCTTTATTGTCAGGTGTTCTAATAGGTAGTGTCTTGCCAAGGCTCCCCTTTTGGCAAGCAGCTCTTCTCTTGATTTACCCATTTAGCCATTTCATCCACTCCCCGGACAGATGATTTCCAAATTTACAACTTTACCTGTGTCCTCTCACATGGATTCTGATTTCATATTTTCTATTACATAGAGGATATCTTTTTTGGTTGTTTAGTTGTCAGACTCAAATATGACACTGGAGGCCCCTTTTTAGCTCTAAAATGCAAAAAGAAAATTCCTATTACCAATAAACTTTGACCACTTTTCCAAGTAGCCATGCCATCAATGGAACAACTCTTCCACCTCCATGTATTCCTTCTAATCCCTAGGCTATTATATCCTTATAATTACAAAGAAATAATTTTTGCAATTTTGTGGGGTTTTTATTGAGATAAAATATACATATAAAACTTACTATTCTTACCATTTTTAAATGTACAATTAAGCAGTAACGGCTCCATTTATATTCTTTTCTTGTCTTCAAACCCTTCTCCCTTATACCCTTCCTGGCCTTTGGTAACCAACAATCTTCTATCTTCATGAAATCCACTCTTTTATTTCTCACGTATGAGTGATGGCATGTAATACTTGTCCTTCTGGGCTTGGCTTATTTCACTTAACATAATGGCCTCTAGCTCCATCCATGTTGCTGCAAATGGCAGGATTTCATTGTTTGTTATGGCTGCATAATATTCAATTATGTGTATATTCTACATTTTCTTTACCCATTCATCCATTGATTGGCACTTAGGTTGATTCCATATTTTGGCTATTGTGAATAGTGCTGCAATTAATGTGGGAATGCAGATATCTCTTTGATATACTGATCTCCTTTCTCTTGTATATATACTCAGTATTGGAATTGCTGGTAGTTCTGTTTTTAGTTTTTTGCAGAAGTTCCATACTGTTGTCTATATTGGCTGTACTATTTTACATTCCCACCAACAGTGTACAAGGGTCCCCCTTTCTCCACATCTTTACTAGCATTTATTATTGCCTTTTTGATACAATCCATTTTAACTGGAAAGAGATGATATTTCATTGTGATTTTGATTCGCATTTCTCTGATGGTTAGTGATGCTGTATTAATTCATTTTCATTCTGCTGATAAAGACATACTCACAACTGGAAACAAAAAGAGGTTTAACTGGACTCATACTTCCACATGGTTGGGGACGCCTCAGAACCATGGCAGGAGGCAAAAGACACTTCTTACATGGTGATAGCAACAGAAAAATGAGGAAGAAGCAAAAGCAGAAACCCCTGATAAACCCATCAGATCTCGTGAGACTTAGTCACTATCATGAGAATAGCATGGGAAAGACCAGCCCCCATGATTCAATTACCTCCCCCTGGGTCCCTCTCAAAATGCGTGAAACTTCTGGAAGATAAAATTCAAGTTGAGATTTTGGTGGGGACACAGCCAAATGGTATCATTCCACCCCTGGCCTCTCCTAATCTCATGTGCTCACATTTCAAAACCAATCATGCCTTCTCAACAGTCCCCCAAAGTCTTAACTCACTTCAGCATTAACTTTTGGGTCCACAGTCCAAAGTCTCATCTGAGACAAGACAAGGCAAGTCCCTTTCACCTATAAGCCTATAAAATAAAAAACAAGCTAGTTACTTCCTAGATACAATGGGGTTACAGGTATTGGGTAAATATAGCCATTCCAAATGAGAGAAATTGGCCAAAACAAAGGGGTTCCAGGGCCTGTATAAGTCTGAAATCCAGGAGGGCAGTCAAATTTTAAAGCTCCAAAATGATCTCCTTTGACTGTAGGTTTCACATCGAAGTCACACTGACACAAGAGGTGGGTGGGTTCCCATGGTCTTGGGCAACTCCACTGCTATGGCTTTGCAGGGTACAGCCTCCCTCCTGGCTGCTTTCACGGGATGGTATTGAGTGTCTGCAGCTTTTCCAGGTGCATGGTGCAAGCTGTCAGTGGATCTACGATTCTGGGGTCTGGATGATGGTGACCCTCTTCTCACAACTCCTCTAGGCAGTGCCCCAGTAGGGACTCTGTGTGGGGGCTCCAACCCCACAACTCCCTTCTGCACTGCCCTAGCAGAGGTTCTCCATGAGGGCCCCACCCCTGCAGCAAACTTTTGCCTGGGCATCTAGGCATTTCCATACATCTTCTGAAATCTAGGCGGAGGTTTCCAAACCTCAATTCTTGACTTCTGTGTACCCACAGGCTCAACACCATGTGGAGGTTGCCAAGGTTTGGGACTTCCACCCTCTGAAGCCATAGTCCAAGCTGTACATTGGCCTCTTTCAGCCATGGCTAGAGCAGCTGGGACACAGGGCACCAAGTCCCTAGGCTGCACACAGCATGGAGACCCTGGGCCCAGCCCACAAAACCACTTTTTTCTCCTAGGTTTCAGGGCCTGTGATGGGAGAGGCTGCCGTAAAGGTCTGTGATATGACCTGGAGATATTTTCCCCCATGGTCGTGGGGATTAACTTTAGGCTCCTTGCTACTTATGCAAATTTCTGTAGCTGGCTTGAATTTCTTTCCAGAAAATGGGTTTTTCTTTTCTATCACATTATCAGGCTGGAAATTTTCCAAACTTTTATGTTCTGTTTCCCTTTTAAAACTGAATACTTTTAACAGCACCCAAGTCATGTCTTGAATGCTTTGCTGCTTAGAAATTTTTTGCCAGATACCCTAAATCATCTTTCTCAAGTTCAAAGTTCCACAAAACTCTAGGGCAGGGGAAAAAACGCCGCCGGTCTCTTTGCTGAAACATAAGGAATCACCTTTGCTCCAGTTCCCAACAAGTTCCTCATCTCCATCTGAGATGACCTCAGCCTGGACTGTATAGTTCATATCACTATCAGTATTTTCATCAAAGCCGTTCAACAAGTCTCTAGGAAGTTCCAAACTTTCCCACATTTTCCTGAGCCCTCCAAACTGTTCCAACCTCTGCCTGTTACCCAATTCCAGAGTCGCTTCCACATTTTGGGGTATATTTTCAGCAATGCCCCACTCTACTGGTACCAATTTACTTTATTAGTTCATTTTCATACTGCTGATAAAGACATACCCAAAACTGGAAACAAAAAGAGGTTTAATTGGACTTACAGGCCTCCACATGGCTAGGAGGCCTCAGAATCACTGCAGGGAGTAAAAGGCACTTTTTACATAATGGAAGCAAGAGAAAAATGAAGAAGCAAAAGCAGAAACCCCTGATAAACCCATCAGTTCTCATGAGACTTATTCACTATCATGAGAATAGTATGGGAAAGACCAGCCCCCATGATTCAATCACCTTCCCCTGGGTCTTTTTGGTCCCTCCCACAACACATAGGACTTCTGGGAGACACAATTCAAGTCGAGATTTTGGTGGGGACACAGCCAAACCATATCAAATGCTGAATATTTTTTCATATAACTGTTGGCCATTTGTATGTCTTCTTTTGAGAAACATCAATACCAATCTTTTGCCCATTTTTAATCAGATTAATTTTTTGCTATTAAATAGTTTGAGCTTCTTATATATTCTGGTTATTAATCCCTTCTCAGAAGGATAGTGTGCAAATATTTTTTCCCATTCTGTAAGTTGTCTCTTCACTTTGTTGATTGTTTCCTCTGCTGTGCAGAAGCTTTGTAGCTTGAAGTAATCCCATTCGTCTATTTTTGCTTTGGTTACTTGTGCTTTTGAGATCTTATGGAGTAAATCTTTGCCCAGACTAATGTCCTGGAGATCTTCCCCCAATGTTTCCTTCTAGTAGTTTCATAGTTTTAGGTCTTAGATTTAAGTATTTAATCCGTATTGATTGAATATTTGTATATATGAGAGATAGAGGTCTAGTTTAATTCTTCTGCATAGAGATATCCAGTTTTCTAGCACTGCTTATTGAAAAGACTGTCCCTTCTCCATTTTATTTCTTGGTGCCTTTGTCAGAGATGAGTTGGCTGTAAATGTGTGTATGTATATCTGGATTCTCTATTCTGTTCAGTTGTCCTATGTATCTGTTTTTATTTGAGTACCATGATGTTTCGGTTACTATAATTTTATAGTAAGTTTTCAAATCAGGTAGTGTGATACCTTCAGTTTTGTTCTTTTTGTTCAGTATTACTTTGTCTATTCAGAGTCTTTTGTGGTTCCACATACATTTCAGAATTTTTTTTCTGTCTCGGTGAAGAATGTCATGATATTTTAGTATGGATTGCATTGAATCTGTGCATTGCTTCGGATATTATTGTCAGTTTAACAATATTAATTATAATATTAATTTGATTTCTTTTCAGAGGTTTATAGTTTTCCTTGTATTGACCTTGTACTTCTTTGGTTAGATTGATTCCTAGGTATTTTATATTTTCTGTAGCTATTGTAAATGCAATTACCTTCTTGATATCTTTTTCAGATTGTTTACTGTTTGTATATATAAATGCTACTGATTTTTATATGTTAATTTTGTATCCTGTAAATTTACTGAAAAAAAATTTTTTTTTTGCCTAGTCACTCCAGTCAAGACTTGCAGTATTATGCTGAAAAAAAGTAGTGAAAGTGGGCATCCTGGTGTTGTTCCAGTCCTTAGAGGAAAGGCCTTCAATATTTCCCTATTCAGTACAATGTTAGTCATGGGTTTGTCATATATGGCCTTTATTATTTTAAGGTGTGTTCCTTTTATACCCATTCTGATTAGGATTTTCATCATAAAGAATGATGAATTTTAGCAAATGCTTTTTTGGCATCTATTGAAATAACCATATGGTTTTTGTTCTTGATTCTGTGACTGTGATGTATCACACTTATTAGTTTGCATATGTTGAGCCATCCTTGCATCCCTGGAATGAATACCACTTGATCATGATGAATGATCTTTTTCATTGTTGTTGAAATTGATTTGCTAGTATTTTGTTCAGGATTTTGTGCATTTATGTTCATCAGTGATATTGGCCTGTAATTTTATTTTATTTTTTCTTCTTGTGTCCTTGTCTGGTTTTGGTTTCAGTATAATGCTGGCCTCATAGAATGAGTCTGGAAGTGTTCCTTCCTCTTCGGGTTTTTTTAAGAGTTTGAGTAGAATTAGTATTAGTTTATTATCTTTAAATGTTTGGCAGAATTCAGCAGTGAAGCCATCAAGTCTTGAAATTTTTTATTGATGGAAGGTTTTTTATTATGCCTTTGATCTTATTACTCAATACTGGTTTGTTGCGATTTTCTATTTCTTCATAGTTCAATATTCATCAATTGTACATATCCAGAAATTTGTCCATTTCTTCTAGGTTTTCCAGTTTATTGGTGTATAGTTGTCCATAATACTGTCTAAAGATTCTTCGTATTTCTGAAGTCTCATTTATTGTGTGTCCCTTTTCATTACTGAATTTATTTCTTTGGGTCTTCTTTTTATCTCAGTCTAGCTAAAGGTTAATCAATTTTATATTCAAAAACTAACTTCTTGTTTCATTTATCTTCTGTATTTCTTTGTCTCAATTTTATTTATTTTGGCTCTGATCATCATTATTTATTTCCTTCTACTGATTTGGGGCTTGGTTTCTTCTTGCTTTTCTAGTTTCTTCAGGTGCACTATTAGGTTGTTTATTTGAAGACTTCCTACTTTTTGATAAATGTATTTATCGCCATAAACTTCCCTCTTAGGACTGTTTTTGATGTATTCCACAGATTTTGGTATGTTGTATTTCCATTTTCATTGGTTTTGAGAAACTTTAAAAATTTCCTTAGTTTCCTCATTGACTCATTGGTCTTTCAGGAGCATGTTGTTTAATTTTCATGTGTTTTTGTATTTTCTGAGGTCCTTCTTGCTACTGACTTCTAGTTTTATTTCATTGTGGTCAGAAAAAAACATTTGATACAATTTCTATTTTTTCAAATTTGTTCAGACTCACTTTGTGTTCTAACATATGGTCTATCCTGAAGGATGTGCCATGTGCTGATTAGAAGAATGTGTATTCTGTAGTAGTTGGGTGAAATGTTCTACAAATTTCAGTCAGGCCTAGTTGATCTTGTATATAGTTTAGCTATGGTGCTTCTTTGTTGATTTTCTGTCTGGATGATCTGTCCATTACTGAGAGTGAGATATTAAATATCCTATTATTATTATACAGCAGTGTATCTCTTCCTTTAGATCTATCAATGTTTGCTTTATATACTTGGAAGCTCTGATGTTAGGTGCATAGATACTTATAATTGTTATATCCTCTTGCCAAATTGACTCCTTTATCATTATATAGTGACCTTCTTTGTCATTTTTTTATAACCTTAGCTTTTTAGTCTAGTTTATCTGTTGTAAGTGTATCTACTTTTGCTTTTTATTGGTTTCCAGTTGCATGGAATATATTTACCACCCCTTCACTTTCAGCTTATGTGCGCCTTTATAGGTGAAGTGAGTTTCTTGAAGGCAGCATATAGTTGGGTCTTGTTTCTTTATCAGTTTAGTCACTTTATGACTTTTAATTGGAGAATTGAGACCATTTATAGTCAGTGTTATTACTGATAAGTAAGGACTTACTACTGCCATTTTGTTGCCTATTTTCTGGTTGTTTTGAGACTACTCTCTTCCTTTCTCAGTCTCTGTTTTTTTTTTTAATGTTTAAGTGATTTTCCCTGGTAGTATGTTTTAATTTCTTGGTTTTTATTTTTGGTGAATCTATTAAAGGTTTTTGCACTGTGGTTACCATGAGGCTTACCAAAAAAAGCATACATATCACAAGTTATTTTAAATAGATGACAATTTACCTTAGATCACACAATAAAGACCAGAAACAAAGGTAAAAAACACACATACAAAAAAATTTACACTTTAACTCTATCACCCTCATATTTTGAGTTTTAGTTGTCTCAATCTATATATTTTTATGATCTATATCTTTTAATAAGTTGCTGTAGCTGTTATTGTTTTTGACAGATTTGTCTTTTGGTTTTTATTACTAGACGTGTGAGTAGATTGCACACCACCATTATAGGAATAGAGTATTCTGGGTTTGTCTACATACTTAATTCTACCAGTGGGTTTTATGCCTTGAAAATTTTTCTTTTTGTGCATTACTTTTTTTTCTATTTCAGATTGAAGAGCTCCCTGCAGCATTTCTTGTAAGACAGATCTGCTGGTGGTGAATTCTCTCAACTTTTGCTTGTCTGGGAAAGACTATTTCTCTTTCATAGTTGAAGAATAATTTGGCTGGACACAGTATTCTTGGATGGCAGATTTTCTTTTCTTTGAACACTTTGAAAATGTCATTCCATTCCCTCCTGGATACATCTATGCTTTTGTATTGAAAGATTAATTATTTTTTCAAATTTCCTCTGACAGGCTTGTTTTGTTTTTTAGTGGTTATATTTGCCTAGCAAAGCTTTACCACCAGGTTGCAGCCTTCTTTTTGGCCCTAGGTGATGTCTTAAGTCCAGGTTCGCCTTGGCTTTGGTAAATGATTACAGTGACGTCTGTTTTGAAAGGACAAGGTCCTAAAGGGACCTGGAAGTGTGAGAAGGCTAGCTAGGAGTTTATGCCCAAGGAAACTATGAAACGTACCTTCTATGGTGTAATGCTCCTGAACAGCCACTCTGATTTGGTGACTTCTTTTGCCAAGTTGCAGAGCAGAGTTTCCAGGGCTGGGGTTGGTAGTTCCACTTCCCTCCTTTGTCTCTGCCTGTCCTCTGGGATGTTTCTCCCTTCAGGCAGCCACAATGCTTCCCTTGGGTTAAGACAATAACAGGTCTCCTCCCAAGAAATCCAAGATGGTAGAACAATTGGTTGGCCATCTCAATCTCACTTTTTCCTTTGTAGAAACCATGAGTTGGAAAAGATTGTCCAGGAGCTAGTTGACATGCAGAATGGGGGGAAAGGGTGTCATGGATGTGGAAGTCTGATTCTCCCACCATCTGCTCAAAGTATTCTCATTTCTCTATGTCCCCAGGATCTGTCTCATCCTCATATTTGATTCTGGGTTGTTGCTGTATATTTGTTTCTGGTTTTCCGGCAAGAAGGTGGGGTAATAAGACCAGCTTGCTTCTATGCCACCATTTAAACTGAAAGTCTAAGATCACTTTGTCTCACACAAATACTTACCTTCTTAAAATAGGTGTATAATGTGTGAGAGTGAAGTGGTTTGTCAAAGAAAAACAAATGTAAGTCTCTATCTCCTACAGAAATGAGTTTATTTTCTCACTTTTAACCTTCCATTGAAAAAAAGCAGTTTTTCAAAGCCAGCCTACTTGTTATTCTGCACCCTTAAGACACATTTCAGTGATGAATCTGACAAGTTATACTCAGATTTTTTTCAGCTATTATAACTGTGCTATTATAAAGATGAAGTCTGTAAAAATCTTTCAAAAGGTAGAATTCAATCATGTAACTCATTAATTCCACACAAAAGAAGTCACATCAAAGACAGATATGTATTTTTTTATGATTAAAAAAGTCTTATAAAAAAAGGAAAAAGGCCAGGCATGGTGACTCATGCCTGTAATCCCAGCACTTTAGGAGGCTAAGGCAGGTGGATTGCTTGAGCTCAAGAGTTCAAGACCAGCCTGGATAACATGGCAAAACCCTGTCTCTATAAAAAAAATACTAGCTGAGTGTGGTAACATGTGCCTGTAGTCCCAGCTATTTCGGAGGCTGAGGTGGGAAGATTGCTTGAGCCTGGGAGGTGGAGGTTGTAGTGAGCCATGATTATGCCACTGCGCTCCAACCTGGGCAACAGAGCAAGACCCTGACTCCAAAAGAGGGGGAAAAAAAAACCAAACCAGATAATGGCATTGTTAATAGCATGGAATATTATTTAAAATAACAGTAGCTTCAAATATACTGATATTGGTAGCTCTGTCATTTAAAGAAACATACATTCATTTAAATTACATCAAAATCTTTGAATATTTTAGTTCAAAATACTTACGCACTGTCTATATAGAAAACCAAGCAACAGATTACTTAGGAAATTTCTACTTTGAAATAAATGTGAATTTCTGACAGCAGGCTCATTCCTTCACTTACTCCATTCCTTCCATGCTGGCCTCTTTGCTTTTGTTTGCCTTCCAGGGAATCTCCTGTCTCACAGCCTTTGCATTTTCTCTTCCCTCTCCTAGACACTTGTCCACTAAAGACTCACATGGCTCATCCTCTCCCCTTCTTCAGATCTTCACATAAATATCACCTTCTGAAGGAGGTCTTCCTTGACTCTGCTATGGTTTGGATACTTGACCTCTCTAAACCTCATGTTGAAATATAATCCCCAATGTTCAGGGTGGGGCCTAGTGGGAGGTGTTTGAGTCATGGAGGTGGATCCATCATGAATGGCTTGGTGCCATCCTTGAGATAATGAGTGAGTTCTAGCTCTATTAGTTCCTGTAACAGCTGGTTATTCAAAAGAGTCTGACACCTCCCTCTTTCTCTCTCACTTTTTTTCTCACCATGTGATCTCTGCACACGCCAGCTCCACTTCTCCTTCTCCTTCTGCCACAAGTGGAAGCAGTCTGAAACGCTCACCAAAAGTAAATGCTGACATCATGCTTCTTGTACAACCTGCAGAACCATGAGCCAAATAAACCTCTTTTTTTCTAATAAATTATCTAGCCTTGGGTATTTCTTTACAGCAACACAAACAGACTAACGCAGCTGCCCTCAATATCTCTACTCCCATTCCCTGCACTATTTTTCTTCATTGCATTGATCCCTTTCTAATGTATTATGTTTATCCCTTTCTAATGTATTACATTTATCTCTTTCTAATGTATTACATATTTTACTTCTTTATTACAATTCAATAAATATGTATTGCATTAATCAGTAAATAAAAAAAAGGAAGGTGACATACATTTTGCTTGAATTGATTTGTAGGCACCATGAGGCTCTGAGTCTATAATGCTGGTGGCAGCTTCTTACTCCAGTTAATAGCTAAGGTGGTGTGATAGTGGAATCAAGTGTTTGGAATAGTGTCCTCCTGATTCCCCAGCTTTCTGAAGGTTGCAGAGGTAGCCCTTTCTTTGATGAGCTCGTTCTCAATTGACATTCTGGAAGTCAATCCTGGAGACATAGGCTAAAACCAGCTCTTCCCTGTGATTAACCTCTTTCTTTTCAGATTATCCTAATGTTTCCTGTCACCTAAAA
Source organism: Trachypithecus francoisi (assembly GCF_009764315.1). Taxonomy (NCBI): domain Eukaryota; kingdom Metazoa; phylum Chordata; class Mammalia; order Primates; family Cercopithecidae; genus Trachypithecus; species Trachypithecus francoisi. The sequence continues at coordinate 71,592,670 of NW_022681472.1, read as the reverse complement.
CTAAGCCCCAATTATACCCCCATTTTACAACAAGAAAACCAAGTATCAGGAACATAAAATGACAACAATAAGTCAAGCCCAAGTTTATATGATCCCACAAACAAAATGAACTGTAAGATATTACAAAGGATATGGATGAATAGCCAGACAGAATACATTCATAGGGCAATGTATGTGGAAGCGAAAGTGAAGTTTCCATGCCCTCTGTGGGTGTGTCACCCTCCAAATACCTCCACATGTTCAGCAATCCAGAAGCTTTTCTGAACACTGTTCTTTTGGTTTTTTATGGAGGTTTCATTACATAGGCATGATTGATTACGTTATTAGCCATTGGTGATCAACTAAACCTTCAGCCTTTCTCTGCTGCTTACAGGGATTGGGGAGTAGGGTTGGGGAGGCTGAAACTCCCAACTCTCTAATCATGCCTTGGTCTTTCCAGTGACCCCTATCCTGAAGCTACCTAGGTGCTCTTAGCCACTGTTATCTCAGTAACATACACAAAAAAACTCTTATCACTCAGGAGATTCCAAGGATTTTAGGAGCTGTACGCCAGGAAATGGAATGAAGATCAAATATGTATTTCACAACATCACAGAACAATTCTAGCTCCCTCTGCCAATGGCTCAGAATATTTAAAACCTACTCAGTCCAAGAAATTCCTCTTCTAATCCTCAGAAACATAGATTTTTGGAATTAATGATAAATGCGTTCCTTCCAGACCACCTCTCTTTCTGGAATTCTTTGCATTTCCTACCAATGCCTGTTAAGGGTGCTCCCAAAAACAATAAAATCTTGCCACTCAATAGTTGAGTGTTTGGCATAATGTACAATGTATGATATTTTAGGAATTTTCAAGAAACATTGCAGTGGAAAACTCAAATTCAGTCACAAAAGTGGCTCTTTGCTTATAAAACAGTCATTGTGGGCTTACAATCTATATTAGAATCAAATCTTCTTTCATCTGAAACTGGCTTGTTTTCCTTTTCTGGTTATTCAGTTGATGACGTGTGATTTGGGACAATCAGGGGCTGAGAATCTGGCCATTACTTCTAGTCTTTTCCACAATCTAAGGCAACTAAACCTATTTCCATGTTTAGTTTTTTTGTGTGTATTTGTGGAGTTTGCTTTTGAAATAGAAACTTTTTTTTTTTTTTGAGAAAACCATCTCAGAAAAAACATGGACAGGGAAAATTCTATCCATTATTTACATAACATCAAACAGACAAGCCAAGGACAGGCTGCTTCTCTGAAGAACTAAATCTGGAAACAGGAGATTTCACAATGTAGAAAGCAAATGAAGTTGGAGAGAGCAGAGGATGAATAGGCCCAATAGGTTTCTTCAGAAATATTTGAAAGTTAGCAATGCAAAGTTATTGAAAAATACGTGGGTTAATTTTATTGTACTTTTATTACACTGTTTCCTTGTGAGTGCAGTCTCAGCTCACTATAGCCTCCGCCTTCCGGGCTCAAGCAATCCTCCCACCTCAGTCTCCTGAGTAGCTGCGACCAGAGGCATGCACCACTATGCCCGACTATTTGTTTGTTGGTTTTGTATTTTGGGTGGAGATGGGGTTTTGCCACATTGCCCAGGCTGGTCTGGAACTCCTGAGCTTAAGTGATCTGCCAGCCTCAATCTTTCAAAGTGCTGGGATTACAGGCAGGAGCCACTGCACCTGGCCCTGTGTTTTTTCTATGTATTTAAAGAGTTATTTCGTAAGTTTTTAAAAAGTGGTCCAAAAAAGTACAGAAGGAATGAATAGTCCCTTCAAAGTTATAAATTAGATAATGAGAAATTGTATAAAAGCTAATAAAAGAAAAGAGAGATTCTCTCTTTGCAATCGCAACATTAAATTTTCCACTGCTCAAATGGAAATCAGATCCTAACAACAAAGAGAATGCCCTTTAAGAACTGCAGTTTCCTATGATTTAATCATTTATTAGATTTAACAGAGAGGGAGACTAGAAAAAAGAATAAAATCTTTGTTACCTATATATATTATATACTAAAAATACAAAAATTTGCCGGGTGTAGTGATGTGTGCCTATAGTTCCAGCTACTAGGAAGGCTGAGGCAGGAGAATCGCTTGAACCCATAAGGTGGAGGCTGCAGTGAGCCAAGATCGTGCCACTGCACTCCAGGCTGGGCAACAGAGTGAGACTCCATTTCAAAAGAAAAAAAAAAGTTTTTATTCTTTATTTCTGAAATCTCTGTTATTCAGGTCATTTATTACATACAGCAAAAAGCATTCCTAATTGATGTATTTCTTTTTCTCTTTTCTCTTTTTTAGTAATAGCAGTGAATGCAGCACCTAACTTATGTACTTCTATTGATGTACTTCTAAAAGGAGGAAATTTTATTTTTTCAAGATCCTTGAAAATATATCCACTCTGATTTGATGGCTCCTTCACCACAGCAGCCCAAAACAAAACAAACAAATAAAATAACTTGCTTGCTTATATCTGCAATTAGTCATTTCATAGAACACTTCACCTAGAACATGTGGTATCAATTCTCACTTGATAGTATAGGACCTACCTTTGACCTTGTCTTTGGGATCTGCTTTAAGAGAATTTTCTGCTTTGGAGATTTTTTGGCTCATAGATTCAGATTATCATCAACATATCTGTTTTTTAATTTAATTAAATCATCAAAATTAAAATAATTTTAATTGTTTAATTTAAACCAGGTTTTCTGGTTTAGCCATTATTAAGCTTTTGTCTTCAAAGTAATCACACTGCTACCCTGCGTTGTATAAATAACCATTTCTGAAATTTTCCTCATAAACCATTTTTTTCTGGATTCTTCCCTCACATAATCACAAATCTCCATCTGTGCCACTTATCAATTTATAGCATCCCAGTTTCAAATTCACCTTTGTCCTGCTTTGTGATAAGGGAGCTGGACTATGCAAAGGGTTCTCTTTTGTCAGAGGGTGCAATGTTAGGCTTTGTCAACAGAGGGCAGAAGAGGGACATTGCAGGGGGAATAGACTTTTCCTGATTTTTGTGTGCCTTTTTGCTTCCGTAGCACTTGACAGCAAGCAGTGTGTGGAACACCCAGCGGCGTTCGTGCTCCAGCAAGTTTTGCCAGCACCACTGTAAAGTCTTGTTAGCTCCTTAAAGGGTGGGTTTCCAGTGAGTTTCACCAGCATTCCAGAGGCCTGATTCCCAATTAGTTCACTGGTAACCCCAACAGGCAGTTTCTAGCCATGCCGTATCTTTGGGACCTCAGCAAATTTCTCTACCATGAAGTGGGCCACACCCTCTCCATGGGAGTTTAGATCTCAATGTTGGCCTCCTTGGAAGTCTCTTCCCTCCGTGGGTTCTTGGCCTCAGCTACAGAGGTAATAGTTACTTCCAATATCTGCTATTATTGTATTCTGTAGAGTTACCCTTATCGCTTCATAGTTAACCCTATCATTAGTTAATTCTTAGTTCATTATAATAATTCTTTATATTTGAAATGTTCCATTCAAGTTACTGAGTAGTTTCTATCTCCTGACTGTACCCTGACTGACACAACATTTCTAGAAGGTTCATATAAATTCTGCATGGTGTTTCTTTTTTGTCACAAATGTCAGGAGCTTACCACATTCCAAACTAAATTAACCTATGTGGTGGAATGTCAGGCATGTAAGGCCAAATAATCTAGTACATTAATTAATCAACATGTATTATTTTGCAAAGATCCAAGAATCAGAAGAGTCTCAAAGAAATTGAACTTCTATTAGGGTAGATTTCCTTAAACCAATTAACTTGTATTTTAATTGTGTCTCCAAGACATGATTTTGAAGATCAGTCTGAGAATTAAATTGTACATCTAAATGCTTTAATGTTTGGGAGAGTGTTTAGACACCAGAAGTAGACTCTACTGTTGCTTACAACTCAAGAGTTTGAAATATTTTTTACTTCTACTAACGGTGAGCATATAGACAAACTGCTCTTGTAACCTATATACTTTCAACCCACACAATTGAATATCAGAATATTTACATTTTTTAAGTTTGTGCTACTCTTTCTCAATAATGACTAATAGTGGAGAAAATATTTGCAAATAATATATCTGATAAGGAATGTCACAGGAGTCTAAGATTTTAAACATATTAAAAACTCATAAAGCTCAACAGTAAAATGACAAACAACCCAATTAAAAATGGGCAAAAGATTTGCATAGACATATTTCTATAGAAGATATACAAATGGCCAACAAGCACATGAGAAGGTGCTCAACATTATTTAGTCATTTGGAAAATGCACATTAAAACCACTATGAGATACCATTTTATATCCACTGAGATGGATCTCTCTCTCTCTCTCTCTCTCTCTCTCTCTATATATATATATATATATTTTTTTTTTTTTTTTTTTTTTTTTGAGATGGAGTCTCACTTTGTCATCCAGGCTGGGGTGCAGTGGCTCAATCTCATCTGGCTGCAAACTTCGGCTCCCAGGTTCAAGTGATTCTCCTGTCTCAGCCTCCCAAATAGCTGGGACTACAGGCATATGTCACCATGCCCAGCTAATTTTTGTATTTTTTTGTAGAGACAGGGTTTCACCATGTGGGCCAGGCTGGACTCAAACTCCGTACCTCAGGTGATCTGCCCACCTCAGCCTCTCAAATTGCTGGGATTATAGGCGTGAGCCACTGCACTTGGCCTGAGATAGATTTAATTTTTAAAAACAGAAAGTAATAAGAGCTGGTGATGATGTGAAAAACTGGAGCCCTGATACATTATTAATAGGAATGTAAAATGATGCAGTGCCATGGAAAAGAGTTTGGCTGTTCTGCAATAAGTTAAACATAGAATTGGCGTATGATATAGCAATTTTACTTCCAGATATATACCAAAAAGAACTGAAAACAGATAGTCAAACAAAAATTTTTGTACACAAACATTCCTAGAAACACTATTCATAGTAGACAAAAAGTAGAAACAAGACAAATGTCCATGAATTAATGACTGCATAAACAAAATGTGATAGACCCATTTAGTGGAATATTATTCAGCCATAAAAAACAATGCTTCAGTGTGGATGAAACTAAAATGTTACGTATTTTAGAGCAGCATGCTGCACATGCTGCAATGTGGATGAATCTGAAAAACATTACACTAAGTGTATTAGTCCATTATTGCATTACTATAAAGAAATACCCTGAAACTGGGTAATTAATAAAGAAAAGAGGATTAGCTCTGGTTCTGCAGGCTGTACAGGAAGCATGGCAGCATCTACTTGGCTTCTGGGGAGGCCTTGGGAAACTTTCAGTCACGGCAGAAGGTGATGGAGAAGCAGGCACATCTCACATGGCTGGAGCAGGAGGAAGAGAGCAAAGGGGAAGGTGCTACACATTTTTAAACAACCAGATCTCATGAAAACTCACTCACTATCATGAGAACAGCAAGGGAGAAATGCACCCTCACAATCCAATCACCCCCAGCAGGCCCCTCCTCCAACACTGGGGGTTACAATTCGACATGAGATTTGGGCAGGGACACTGATCCAAACCATATCACCAAGTGGAAGAATTCAGACACAGAAGACCACATATTGTATGATTCGATTTATATGAAATATACTCAATAGATCACTCCATAGAAAAGTAGTCACCAGGGGCTACAGGGAGGAGGAAATGGGAAGGGACTGCTTAATGAGTAGAGAGTTCCCTTTTGGGTTAGTGAACATGTGCTGGAACTAGATGCTGGTGACTGTAACACAAAGTTGTAAATGTATTAAGTGCCCCTGAATTGTACAATTAAAACAGTTAAAATGGTGATCCTTATACTATGTGTATTGTACTATAATAAAAAGATAGATTATGAGAGGGAAGGGATTGGAGAGGGAAAACATGGACATTTCTTTCAGAACTTTTGCTGTAAATGGAAGTTGATAAATGGTGCAGTGGATATGGAGCAAAGGGAAAAGTTTTAAAATATTGAAGATGTTGCATTTTATAATTATTAAGTAGATGCTGTTGAATGAATGAATAAATGATGTGTGGCTACTGGACAGGCATAGAGAGTGCCAGAGTTCACCTCAAGATGAATAGATGAAGACTGACATTGAATCTTTAGAGCTGTAAGAGGTGATATAACAGATGATATCATGACCCACTTTTTCCACTGACACTCATGGCCTCACTATGCTAAAGAAATGAATTATGGTACTAGGAAAGCAATATAAAATATAGATGACCATAGAAACTAACTGGCACATTGCTTAGAAAAGCAATTAGAGGCCGGGCGCGGTGGCTCAAGCCTGTAATCCCAGCACTTTGGGAGGCCGAGACGGGCGGATCACGAGGTCAGGAGATCGAGACCATCCTGGCTAACACAGTGAAACCCCGTCTCTACTAAAATAATACAAAAATCTAGCCGGGCGAGGTGGCGGGCGCCTGTAGTCCCAGCTACTCGGGAGGCTGAGGCAGGAGAATGGCGTAAACCCGGGAGGCGCAGCTTGCAGTGAGCTGAGATCCGGCCACTGCACTCCAGCCCGGGAGAGCGAGACTCCGTCTCAAAAAAAAAAAAAAAAGAAAAGCAATTAGATTTCACCCCGATTTGTCTTCCTCTAGTGAGATAGTGGATAAAGCTCAGTCATGGGTGCTAATAGCCAGTTGTGTGAATGAGAAATTCTATTCCTATTGATACATTGTTGGTGAATATATCAGATGAATGATCCATAGAATTAGATGGTTGCATATAAATATGCTCCAATAAACTCCAAATGCTGATTGAAAATATTCTATGAATCTTTAGAAATCTGCCTATTGAAGATTCCCATTATTAAATTATTAAAATTAGTATTCATATCTCTATCTAATTGTTTTACTTTTCTAAATCATTTTATTATGGATATACAAAAGTAAAGAGAGATATACACAAAGGTAGAAAGAGGATTAAAATGACCCTCCACATATGTATCACCCAAGTTCAACAACTGTCCACCCACAGCCAATCTTGCTTGGTTTATAACTCCATCCACTCCTTTTCCTACTTATTGGGGATTATTTTGAAGTTAATCCCAGATAATGTATCATTTTACCTGTAGCTATGTTAGTATATATTTTTAAGCACAAGGTCACTCTTTAAAAACATAACCACAATACCATTTTCACATAAAAAATAAACAATACTTGCTAAACATTATCCCTTTTAACCCAGCCTTCCACTGTCTAGTTGACAAAGAGTTTGTCCAGCGTGAAAACCTAAATTCTTCAACTTAAAATTCTATCAGTGGGTTGAACTAACATTGACATAAATTGAATCCAGTTAATTTCAGATAAGAAGTACACAGTTCGTAAGGGAAAGGTTTTATATCAGATGCAACTGAGCCAATGAACAGTGATTGATTCTGGAACATCCAGAGAAAAAGGCTATAGTTACCTATATTCAATAGTGTATCAAAGAGGAAAGGTGCTAGCTAGAAAGTTCTATCCACCCACCCCGTATCCTGATCATTTTATTGAGATGCTCAGCAACTGCCATATGCGGACTTGACATGGCCAAAAAGAGATGCTTTTCGGTTTTAAAGGCAACACCTTGGAGAGAGAGATAATAGAGAGTTTTCCAGGATTCATTAAATTCATCAAAGACTAGCCATTTCAGATAAAATGAAATGCTGCCTGCAGAGGAAACTCATATTGTCAGGGAGCCAAAAGTCTCCAGATGTTAGGGAACTGCAAGTTTTGAGATTAAACATGTAAATTCAGTTTTTCAATTGTGAAGGTACTGACTCTGAAAATAAAAGACATTAGATAAACTGGCCATATAAGTATTGATTTAAAGGTCTTGATCTTCTTCCCCATAGTTTATGTTTTTAAAGAGAAATGGAATGTATGATTAGACTTGGAATAACACATTTTGTGGGAGACTTACCAGAATGATTAAAAAAAAAAAAGAATAATAAGGGAGAAAGAGTATTTGGAAGTGAAGTTTATAGGACGGAAAATTCTCTCAATGAAGTTATAAAATGGTACTCTATGAAAGACAACTGATACGACATAGAAGGCTGAACTTGCAAGGAGAGATCAGACATTAACTTTTGTGCCCCCTGTATTTCATCTTTCTTTGAACCAGGTAAGTGCTTGTATCAGTGAGGATTAGAGTAAGCTACATATAACAGGAAAAAATCCAAGACAGGACTTTATTTCTCATTTACATAAAATAAGTCTGGAGGTAGTCAGTTGCTGGTTTATGAGACAACTCTACAAAGTTGTTATGTGCTCAGATTTGTCCATATCTCTGATTTACTATCCTTAGTTTATCCTTTGTCTTCATTGCCCAAAATGGCTGCTGGAGCACCAGCCATTTCATCTATATTCCAAGCAGCAAAATAAAGAATGAGAAGAACGGTTGCTCCATTTTGCAGATGTCTTGTAGTAATGCCCACATAAAATTTGAGTAAAACATATTCTCTTCGCCACACCTAGATGCAAGAGACAGTGGAAAATGTAATCATTTAGCTGGGTGCCATGTGCCAAACTAAAAAAAAAAAGACAAAGATATTGGGAAACAATTCTCAGCTTTTGCCATAGAACTCCATATAGAATAAAGATAAATTAAGGAAAGAGAGAATAAGTACATTTCAGGAGAAAAAATAGTAAATATGTTGAGGAAAATAAGTATGTGATTAGAGCTGGGCATAGTGGCTCACATCTATAATCCCAGCACTTTGGGAGGCAGAGGTAGGAGGGCTGCTTGAGCTCAGGAGTTTGAGACTAGCCTGGACAACATGGTGAGACCTTGTCTCTATGAAAAATTAGCCAGGCATGTTAGTGAATGCCTGTAGTCCCAGCTACTTGGGAGGCTGAGGCAAGAGGATCACTGGAGACAGGAGGTCGAGGCTAGAGTAAGCTGTGATTTCTCCTGCACTCCAGTCTGGGCAAAAGAGCAACACTCTTTTACCATTGTTTACTGATATCACATAACATGCTAAACACTATGCTAGATGCTTTATACACATCATTGCATGTCATAAACAACACAGCACTGAGGTGGTAGATACAATTAATCTGATTTTACAAATAAGAAAACTCAACCTTAGAGAGGTTGGGCAACTTGCTGAAGGTTACACAGCTACTAGATAGAAAAGCCACGATGTAAACCGAGTTCTACTTGATTCCAAAATGTATTTTTCAAAAATTCTCTTCATATAACAGGGTTGGAGAACAATATAAAATAAAAATAAAGTAATATAAAATAAAAGAAAATAAAAATAAATTGAAAATGATTTAAAATTAAATCAAAGAAAAATCCTCAGTGTGGTCCACGTAGCGGCAGGCAGCCTTGGAGTTACTTGGAAGCTGTTAAAATTAACCAAGACCCCAAGGTAAGTAGTAAGCCCATTATAATTGGAGAAATATCACTCTTTACCACCCTACTATAAATATATCAGATCTCACGGATAATAAAACCCCAAATTTAGTCTTAGGGACTAAATTGCAGTGTGAGTTTCTATAATAACACTAATTCCTCATATGTCATTAGCAAATAGGGGAATGATTTCCAAACAGCATGGAAGTCACCTTGACTCAGGTGTGACTTTTTTTCCCAGCACATTAATTTTTTGATCCCATCAAGTCCATGTAAAACAAATTAACACAGCTGAGCATCTAGCCACAGAGAACAAAGCACGGCACATGGTGCCCATTCACTTCAATTTAGCTTTTGGCTCACTTTATCTCCATGTTGTGTCTTTGAACTGCTTACTGCAGCAAGCACTTAATCTCTGCATTTGACTCTCTTTTCTTATAACTCAGCAACTTCTTCCTTTTCTTATACCCCTTCCACCAAGCACTTTCACCTTCTTTGTAGTAAAAGTACTATATTTGCTATATTATTTCCTTGATTGGTGGCAATTTAACATGTCTTTAGTAATTCTTACTAGGATTGTTAGCACTTTTGTTAGTTGCATTGGTTTTAAGAAATCTATCTCAATCCTATTTTTCCTTAGTTTTCCCAGTAATTTTTCCAATCAATTTTGCAGAATGAAAGGAACAATGTATATTGTATTAAAACAAAAATGTCTGCATTCTAGAATGGCGAAAGGATTTCAGAATAAACACTAACCTTCTGCTTTTAGAAAGCACCCATTATTTTTTATTTCTTTCTTTTTTCTGTTTTTGGAGTTGAGGTTTGCTACATTGCCCAGGCTGGATTTGAACTCCTGGGCTCAAGCCATCCTCTCGAGTAGCTGGGACTACAGGTGCACACTACCGTATCCAGTTAGCACCCATTATTCTCAAAGATGCGGCACAATTATGAAAGATATGATGGGCTTTAAAATAGAGGAAATGCATCAAACTACTCACTGAGAAAAATTCCCAGATAGAGTTAAAAATGCTCCCAGCGGCCGGGCGCGGTGGCTCAAGCCTGTAATCCCAGCACTTTGGGAGGCCGAGACGGGCGGATCACGAGGTCAGGAGATCGAGACCATCCTGGCTAACACGGTGAAACCCCGTCTCTACTAAAAAAAAATACAAAAAAACTAGCCGGGTGAGGTGGCGGGCGCCTGTAGGTAGTCCCAGCTACTCGGGAGGCTGAGGCAGGAGAATGGCGTAAACCCGGGAGTCGGAGCTTGCAGTGAGCTGAGATCCGGCCACTGTACTCCAGCCTGGACGACAGAGCGAGACTCCGTCTCAAAAAAAAAAAAAAAAAAAAAAAAAATGCCCCCAGCATTGAAATATCATCATAATGAAGTTTTCTGAGAAAAGTCCAAGTGATTAACACAGACCTTGACCCAGCTTCTGCCTCTGAGGCTTCCCCTGGTCTCCACTTCAGTTCTTGACAAACTCACATTTCCATTTGGCACAGAGACTACCCCCTATTATCCCTGGGCCCACTCCTGGGCCCTGGTGATTTTCCATTGCTGATACATACCTGCCTGAGCAGACCCTTAGCCAAGCCATAACAGGGATGCTTGCAGCTGCTCTCTGGAGTCCTGCCTCAAACCCCAAACCTCAACTCAAACGTTAAAACTCAAACCTCAGCTTCTGCTTGAAGTTGAGGATGTGACTGTGAATGAAATCTATGTTTTCTAAGGCTTACAAAACTCTTTCTTTCTCTCTGTTTCTCTCTCTCTCCTTTTCTCTCTCTCTCTCACACACACACACACTATTACCAGTAATTTAATTAATATCTAGTGAATTAAGAATTGTTGTTTCAAATAATGACATTTTGTCTTTAATTCCTCTACATCTCATATAATGCTTATGTCTGATTATGACATTTCTTCCTTGAATTTTGTCCTTAAAATGCATTCTCTTTTTGATCAAAACCCCTTGTAAGGATAGACAAGATACTGTTGGCACTAAAAGAAAAGCCAGAGTCTACAATTTTTTAGTCACTTTCAGTCCATTTTTCTTTGCTTGGCCCAAAATCTTAAAGAGGCTATTCAGTCTTTCTGAACTTTTCTTTGATCACCTTTAGAAACCTCATGTAACAAATATTTTATACCTTGATTTTTATTTAAATAAAAAATTTAAAAAATCTAGTGCACCACATGTTTAATACCCATCTCCCAAACACCGAAATATCTATTTTCTTGTCTTATTCTTCTCTTCATCTAACTCTTCCTACTTACTATAATAATATATATATGTATTCTTTTTTTTTTTTTTTTTTTGAGACGGAGTCTCACTCTGTCGCCAGGCTGGAGTGCATGACCTTGGCTCACTGTAACCTCCACCTCCCAGGTTCAAGCAATTCTCCTGCCTTAGCCTCCCAAGTAGCTGGGACTACAGGCACGCGCCACCATGCCCAGCTAATTTTTGTATTTTTAGTAGAGATGGGGTTTCACCATGTTGGCCAGGATGGTCTCGATCTCTTGACCTTGTGATCCACCTACCTCGGCCTCCCAAAGTGCTGGGATTCTATAATTATTTTAATGTTATAGAGAATCCTGTTTTAAAAGTTTGCCAGTTCAGAGGAACAAGTCTACAATAGTATAGGTAAATCTTAAACGAATCTGCTACTGTAAGTTTTATCGTCTTTTTCTATAACAGTATTTTTTCTTTTTCTTCTTTTTTTTTTGGTATAACAGTTTTTATCTCACAAAAAACTCTCAGTTGTGTGTGTGTGGGTGGGGGTGTCGTCATAAAATAACATGATATAGACAGAACACAGCTGTTTTTATAGATATACTCAAGACAGTGACAACACCCAGTTTCTCAGACAGTGATTTCCCCAAATTATACAAGTCATCAACTGAGTAATCAGAAAAGGAAAGCATACCATTTACAACTGAAGAAAGACAAAATCTGTAATTGAAATCTGTCCTCTCATAGTTTTAGTCAAACAAATTCACAATTACTAATTTTGACAAATGCACATTCCAGGGAGAAGAGATACTGCAGCTAACTCCTGCAATACGAAATTTAACTTGACATTTTAATACAAGGAGATGGATGAGTATGTTGATAAGTGGAGACTCCAAGCCAGAATAAAACATACACTTTGTTCAAAAGAATCAAATCCGGCAGTTTAGGGGATTAGGATTCTATGTGAAGAAACTATATCAAAATCTACAAATGGGAAGGTGGGCTCAGAGTTGAGAGCTCTGAGTAAGAATAAATAGTTAAAGAGAAAAGAAATGTAGTACTTTGGGAGGTAACTTGGGGTAGGAGAACAGCATGTAAGAGAGAGATGGAGAGAGAGAGGAGAGAGAGAGAGAGAGTTTTCAAATATAGACATGAAACAGGACATAGTTAGAATGGGGCATTTAGAGTATCTTGGTGTTTACTGATGTTCTTATAAATTGAATATCTGATAAATATTTCCCATACCTTGCTGGATATCTTATTACTCGGAAAGCAGGTAAAACTAGAGTAATAGCTGCCATTTGTTAACTACTCAGTTCCAAGCACTATACTAAGCACTTTGTGTATGTGATCCTATTGAATTATTTCAACCATCATGACAAGTATTATCCTCATTTTATAAATAAAGAAATCAAAGCCCAGACATTAATTGTACATGTTAAAACAGCTGGGAGGTAGAAGAGAAGAATTTGAACCCAAAGCCCATGTTCATAACCATCCCCCAAAAGTAAAAAAAAAAAATGTCGTAAGAAAAAGGTAAGCCTGTTGATTTAAATATTAGAATCAGACTCGCTGCTAGAAATGAGGAAAAGAGAATTGTTTTTATTCAAATACAGAGGAAAAACATATGGTTCCATGAACAAAAACTCTAAAAGCTAATGTAATATAAGATAGACAGGAAGTACCAATGCATATCCACCTGGCCATCTTCTGAAGCTAAGATTGATTTAAACGGAAATTTAATATGAACAACAACATCTTCACCATGCAACATGGTTGTGTGATTCTTAACCTGACAGGAGACTTTTCCCACGTGATTAGTTTTGAGGTCATTTAGCAGCTGATACGCTTAAATTATTTTGAAGTGAAGGATTAAATTGTTCACTGACAGAAATCTAATTTCTGCTGTAAGGAGTTTGTCAATGAGCGTGTTTTTTTTTTTTTCTTGAGATGATGCAACAACTGCCACTGTTGAGTTTGCTTAAAGCCACACCAGCAGGAAGGATTTAAGTGCTTTGAGTGTCTAATCTATATTGGTCGAGGGAAAGCATGTTTAAAATGTTAAAAGTGCTTGTACCCCTTCACTCTCCAGCTTGGGATTTTAACAACTAGCCTTAATGCCAACTTCTTAAAGTCTCCACTAGAAAACACACCAAAAGAACCTAACATATTTGGCTAACTAAAACAGGAATTCACTTGATGAAGCTTTGAGCTCTGGCCAGTATGGCCACTTAGCTAATGGACTCCAGCCAGTGAGACTAACCTTGCCCCAACCCCAAAACAGTTGACCCACTGCGAGTGGAGCACAAGACTCTCCACTTTCTTATCCACCCCCTATAGCAGCATAAGAAGGGTAAAAGTGAGTTGTTCTGTGTGTCATTAAAACCCTGGAAGTGTCCAAAAGTAGTGGTTGCGGACAATGAGGAGTATATGGACTTAAATGTCTGCTTTTCCTGTTTTACTTTAAAATGAAAATACATTCAGAAACTGGACACAATTTCTTTTTAAAAAACATTTTTATTATTATGGATTTATAACAGGTGCACACAATTATAAGGTACATCTAACATTTCAATACAAGCATACAATGTGTGACAAATCAGTCCAGAAGTAGTGGTTGCTGACAGTGAGGAATATATAGACTTAAATGTTTGTTTTTCCTGTGTGTTTTACTTTAAAATGAAAATACATTCAGAAACTGGACACAAAATTTCTTTTTAAAAAACGTTTTTATTATTACAGATTCATAATAGTTGTACATAATTATAAGGTACATCTGATATTTCAATACAAGCATACAATGTGTAACAAATCATGGTAATTGGGATATCCAACACCTCAAGTATTTATCATTTCTTTGTGTTAGAAACATTCCAATTCCACTCTTTTAGTTATTTTGAAATACACAGTAAGTTATTAACTATAGTTTCCCTATTGTGCTACCAAACACTAGATTTTATTCCTTCTAATTGTATTTTTGTACCAAATCTGAGGGGGCAGATTTTGTACTGATCTGCCCTCTCCCCACTACCCTTCCCAGGCTCTGGTAACCATCATTCTACCTTCTATCTCCATGAGTTCTTTTTTTTTTTTAAGCTACCACACATTAGTGCGAACATTCACACTAATGTCTTTCTGTGCCTGGTTTATTTCACTTAATGTCTTCCAGTTCTATCCACGTGGCAGCAAATGAAAGGACTTTTTTTTCTTTTTTATGGCTGAAAAATATTATCTTATGTATATGTACCACATTTTCTTTACCCATCTATCCACTGATGGACACTTACGTTGATTCCGTATCTTGACAATTGTGAATCTTGCTGCAATAAATGTGAGACAGCAGCTACCACTCTGATGCACTGATTTTTTTTTTTTTGTATTTACGCAGGAGTGGGATTGCTGGCTCACATGGTGGCTCTATATTTAGGTTTTTGAGGAATTTCCATACTGTTCTTCACAGTGCTGTACATTCCTACCAACAGTGTACAAGTGTTCCTCTTTCTCCACATTTTTATCAGCATTCATTATTGCCTATCTTTTGGATAAAAGCCATTTCAACTAGGATGAGATTATACTTCATCCCAGTTTTGATTTGCATTTCTCTGATGATTAGTGATGTTAAGCATTTTTTTCACATACCTGTTGGCCATTTGTATATCTTTTTTGAGAACTACCCATTCAGGTCTTTTGCTCATTTTTTAATTGGATTATTTTCCTATATTGTTTGAGCTCTTTATATATTCTGGCTATTAATCCTGTGATAGATGAGTAGTTTGCAAGTATTTTCTCCCACTGATGGTTGTCTCTTCACTTCGTTGTTTCCTTTGCTTTGCAGAAGGTTCTTAACTTGGCATGATACCATTTGCCAATTTTTGCTTTGCTTGCCTATGCTTTTAAGGTCTTACTAAGAAATATTTGGTTCTGAAGCATTTCCCTAACGTTTTCTTCTAGTAGTTTCAAATCTTAGATTCCAGTCTTTAAGTCATTTTGGTTTTTTTTTAATACAGCAAAAGATAGTGATCTAGTTTCATTCTTCTACATATAATTATCTAGTTTTTCCAGAACAATTTTTGGAAGAGACCGTCCTTTTCCCAATGTATGTTCTTGGCAGCTTTGTCAGAAATTAGTTGACTGTATATGTATTGATTTATTTATAGGTCCTCTATTCTGTTCCATTAGTCTATGTATAGTAATGTAGTATAGTATAGTAATACTATACTATGTTTAGTAACAAACAGCACCATGCTGTTTTGTTTACTATAACTTTGTAATATAATTTGAAGTCTGGTAATGTGATGCCTTCAGCTTTATTCTTTTGCTTAGGATTGCTTTGGCTATTCTGGGTCTTATTGTGGTTCCATATAAATTTTAGGATTTTTTTCCTCTTTCTGTGAGGAATGTCATTGATATTTTGATAGGGATTACATTGAATCTGTAGATTGCTCTGGGTAGTATGGAAATTGTAACAATATTGATTCTTCCAATCCATGAACATGGAATATATTTCCATTTTTTGTGTGTCCTCTTCAATTTCTTTCATCACTGGAAAGATCTCTACAATATTTTAACAAAAGTAAATTTCTTACAAGTAAGTCTTTTAAAATAAGAAATTTTAAGATTCCTCCCAAGCTATACTGAAAATTTCCAAAGAGCAGGTATTATCTCTGTTATATTAATCACTACATCCAGAGCCCAAAGCATAGCAAACAGAAGACCCTCTATAATACAGGTCGACTGAATAAATGAACCTCTATATTTGAAGGAGTTAGTTTGAGGTTTTTATGTTACCTCATCCCTATAGAGCCATAAAATGAATTTTTTGGTGGGGGCACACAAAATTGCACCACTACAGCTTTTTTCTTTAAAACAAGCACAAGAATAAAGCTAAACGCAAATATTCGCCGCACTGGAAAGCACTCGGCGTGCGCTATCCCGCGCTATTGGCTAACACCGCAACTCTCAAAGACCCTGTCGCAAGAGAATCACCTTTGCGCTTGCTCAGTTGCGGACTCCACAAACAGGGCGGGTTCCAAAGAAAAGGAAATAGTCATTGCGCCTGCGCCGCTCCTTCTGCGGCTTAGGCTGGCTGCGCAGGCGCACAGGTACCATTTTGACCGTAAACATCCTGCCGATTTGAACCGAGGATTTGGGCGGCAGGAAGAGCCGCGGCGTAACGGCAGCCATCTTGTTTGTTTGAGTGAATCGGAAAGGAGGCGCCGGCTGTGGCGGCGGCGGGAGGTGCTCCGAAGCTACACCTCGCTAGGGCTCCCCCCTTTCCCCGCCCCCTCCCCCGACCCTTTTCCCCTCCCCGGGCCACCCAGCCCGCCCAACTCCCGCGGAGAGCAAGGTAAGAGACTCGGCCGACCCCTTCTTTTCCTCCAGCTCCCTCCCCCCACCCTTTCCCCGCCGCGCTGCCGTCGGGGAGCCGGACTGCTGGGGGCTGGAGGGCGAGGGAGAAGGCGGCCCTCGCCGCGCCCCCGCTAGCTGCCACCCTCCCGGCGCCCAAGCGGCGGCGCCACCCGCCCAGCCCCCTTCGCCCCGGGCCCGCCCTCGGCCCGGACCCATGCAGCTTGGGCCCGCATCATCGCTTGTTCGGTAACAAATGGTTCTGATCCATTATGAGATCTACAAAGGCTGTTACTCTGCGGGTCCATCTCACGTCCCCCAGGAGGCCGGGGAAACCCTGGGCTGCGGAGGGAGGGGAGGAGGTTTGAACGAGCCCGCTCTGGGGACCGGGCCGCCTACTCCGCGGGTAAAAATGGCTGTCTGGGAGGAGGCGGTGGCGGGCCCGACGCCCGCGGTGCCAGCCCCAGGAGCAGCAACCTTCCGCCAAACTCGGGTGCGGGGCTCAAGAACGTGCGGACCTGGTGGGGCGGGCGGTGTGGGGGAGGTCGGTGGGTGCCCCTCAGCCAGTGACTGCTGCTGCCCTCCTTTTTTAAAAAGATAATTTTTACGTTGGGAATGCTAAATATTGCCCCGACCCGTGGAAAAAGCGACGGAGGGAAGTTGCTTCTTATTCCAAGGATATTTGCATAATTGGTTTTCCCTTCAACTTTTCCAATCATTCTTTAAAGTGATTAAGGATATCGGGTGTTGTAGAGACTCTCTGGGGAAGTGTGTGTTTCTGATAAATGCTTGATGCCCTTTTCGTCGCTGAAAAAGGCTTTTTGCGAATGATCCGCTCTGATAGTGTGGGGTGACACTGTCGGGTTGTGCTGCCAGACTTAGCGGCCTTCTTCAAATTTGTAAGAGGGAAACATTGGGGGATTTACTTGGTCACTCTGATTTGTCAGTGTCTTCAGCGTGAAAAAAAAAAAAGCGTTTGTGTGAAGGGTTTCTGGGAAAGGCTCGTGTTTATCGGCTTCTTTTTGCAAGGGAAAGTTAATCTTTGCTGTCATTATACTGGCTAGAAGAGTAATTGGTTTTCCGGCAAAAATTTCTATTTTCTTAAATTGGATGTAAATGCCAGCGGGCTGTGCGAGTCTGTAGGATTTTAGAGACAGGCAGGAGAAGGTTTCTGAAATCGTGAAGTCATTAAATACCTTTGTTAATGTCGGAGGCAACCAATTATTTTTGGAAAGGCGTTGATGAGGACATACGCCGTATCTAATCTTCAAATAAGTTAACAGTTTGTATAGTTCAGGTGACAGCAGTGTATAACTGATAGATATAGTGCTTTTTATACACAAGTCGGGATTACAAAAGATAATTTCTGGTGAATTATTATTTTGTGAAACATACAAATTCTGAGAAACTCTGTCTTTTACGTTTGGTACAGAATGGAAGTTTTCTAATTCTTGAGGAATAAAAGTTGTGCTTTTAGTTTAAATGTCATACCAGAGTTGGCAGGCATGATTATACTAGCTGGTTAATGTTTTGCTGCAAGATTGTCTTCAGTTACTCTTTGCATCAGCAGTGGTACTATGTTAGGTGTGCCCTTGTATTTAATTTTCATAATCTTTTTCGGTGAGTATTATCCTACTTTATAGTTGAGAAATAACTTATTCACCGTTACAGAACAACCAAGCAAAGAGGGAGCTGAATTTGAACCTAAGGCTGTCTGATTGTAAAACCTTTAGTCAAAGAATGTTAGAACCAAAATGGAGTTCTAGTGTGCAGGGTTAGAAATACCTTCTGAGATCCTTCCCACCACTCCCCTGCAGAGGTAGCTCCATTCTGATCTGAATTAGGTATTGATGTTTTCAAAGATTAGGTAAATCACCAGATTTCAACCTTTCAGGTTTTTATAGTAGGGAAACTGAACTGCATAAAGGTTAGGCAGCTTAACCTGCTAGTTAATGACAATAGCAGGATTATGTCTTTACTTCTGAAATAGTTTTTACTTTGAATAGGTGGTGTACATGTCCCGAATTAAAATATATGTGTGTGTGCGCATAAACAGTACAAAAAGGTAGGTCTCGCTTGCCCAGCATACCTACTTTCCAGAGGTAACCAGTATCACCAGTTTCGTGTGTACATCACAGATATTTTAAGCTTATTCAAGAACTCGTAAATATATAGAGAAAGAGCATTCTTTTTTGAAACTCCAACTTTTCTGCACTTAACCTGGAGATTTTCCATGTTAGCCGAAATGTTGTATTCTTGTTTAAAGCTGTATTGTACAATCGTCCCTTGGTATTAAAGGGGAATTGGTTCCAGAACCAAAACCACGAATGCCCAAGTCCCTTATATGAAATAGTGTAGTATTTGCGTATAACCTACTCACATCCCATATACTTCAAATCATCTCTATTTATAATATTACAATGTAAATGCTATGTTAATAGTTAATATAGTTGTTATAGTTTTTAATTTGCATTATTTTTTGTCTCCTCCCCCCCGCCAACAATTTTTGATCCTGGGTTGGTTTAGTCCATGGATGCAGAAGCCATGGATAAGGAGGACGGACTGTATTCCGTTGTTTGGGTATATTAATTTTTCATATCCTTTATTGATGGCCAAGTAGGTTATTTCGAATGTTCTATTCTGCTCTGGCAAGGCAGCATAGTGTTGTACTTAGAAGTGTGGATTCTGAAGTTCAAGTTCCACTTCCATTAAATACTAGTGACATTTACTTATCTTCATCTGTTTTCTCCATTTGTAAAATGGGCCAATATTTACTTCTGTAGGACAGTCATGAAGAGGTTGGATACATAAAACACGTAGTGCTTTAGTAAGTTTTTTGGGGGTTTTTTGGTGTTTGGATTTTTGGTTTTGTCTTTAGTAATATGCATCTCCAAGTATATCTTTTGTATTGATTACTGAAAGTGCAATTTTTGGCTAGAAAGTGTAAGTGAAATTTTTATAAAATGTTGTCATATTGTCCTTCAGAGAGGACAGTACCAATTTACACAACCACTGTCCTGCCATGCTTTCTAATGAGTGAAATTTTGGTAATGACATACTATCCTAGAAGCATGAGCCTCAGTTTGACTGATTCTTTGAAACAGTCTTAAATTGCCATTTTTTGCATTCTTGAATATGTTCTAAAATAGCAGTCTTTCTGCTGTTTCACATCAGATTTTAATTTTTTAGGATCAATTGAAAAAAAATGTTGCCGCTTTAGAAAAAAATGATTCTCAAATCATGAAATGCTAAGTTGTGCTCTGGTATCAAATGCAGATTTTCTGCACAGGGTTTTCATAAAGGATTTAGCAGAATATAGAATCTTCAAAACCTGAAGAGATTAATCGACTTTTTAAAAGATTGGGTAAAGTTTGGTGTTATCAAGGAAAAAAAAATGGGCTTAAAAGGCAATTATAATTACACTTTCTCCTTATTCAGATACACACCAGGAGTCCATCCACCACTGCTCCTTTGGCTTCCTTTGGCTATTAGAGTGATTTCCTCTTGCTAATTGTTTCCCACATTAATTTTAGCATCGCTCTGCCTTCCTTAGCCCCATCCTATGCCAAACAGACATCTATTTAGGAATCTCTGCCTCTGCATAGCTGGGATATTTTAGGCACGATGCTCTGATCAGCAGCTGAAGTGCTGGCCATGAGCTACTGACACCTGTTGAAAAATGCCAGTAGTTTTAATTTTTAAAACGTCTAAAATTTTTTACATATGTCAATTATGAGATCACTTGGTGGATCTTATTTACTTATTCATTAAGCACATATTTAGTAATTGTCCTGCGACAGATAGTATTCTAGAAGCTTAGTATTAGGGAGTTTTTTGTTTAGGATACAGTTGCTTGCTTCCGTAGTGGAACTTGGGGCTTGTCCTGTACAACAGTGATTATATTTCTCAGAAAACGCTGCCATGTTGGATTTCTATGAAGTTCTCTAGATTTTATAACACAGTAAGAGCAGCTTAAGTTTTGTTAGAACATTTTAAGACTTGAAGTAGGCACTGATTTGAAACATAGGAGGCTCTCTTCCAGTACGGGAAGCGTGTTTTAATCTGTAAAATACTAAATGGCAAATAAAGCACCTTTTAGGTGTTATTAGTTAATGCTCGTACGTTAAGAGTATTTTGTCTGAGTTCTTAGTGTAGAACATAGTATTTCTTCATTTTTTTTTTTTTTTTCAATAAAAACAGAGTCTTGCTATATTGACCAGGGTGGTCTGGCACTCCTGCCCTCAAGCAATCCTCTTACCTTGGCCTCCCAAAGTGCTGGAATGACAGGTGGGAGCCACCACGCCTACCCAATTTCTTCCTTCCTTAACTCCAAATTTAGGAGGAAGAGTTTACAACATTAGACAGTTGACAAAGCCTGTTTGTTTTTCTTTTGAGAGAAAATTTTTTTTGGTATGAATTAATAATCCTTTAGGAACATTAGATTGAGAGAATGAGAATTTCAAGGCTCTTTACTGTTAAGTGATGGAAATGGAGATGAAGCAAACCTGACTGCATTAGTCTTACACCACAGCCCCCCACCCTGCCAAATATTTTTGACATGTAAGAAATCTGTTGCTTGTGATATGCTTAATTAAAATATATTTTCTCTACATCATTGGAAAGAATTGGCACATTTTTAATTGAAAGTACAGTAAGCAAAATTCTCATTTTAAGATTTACAGACTCTGAAAACATGAAAAACAGTTACTCTGTGTCTTTTAGAAAAAAGCTAATTCAAAAGAGATTTTAGTCACACCTGCGGTGTAAGAGATCCAGCTTCTCTGTCTTTGCCAGCATTTGATGTTGCCACTATTTTTTAGTTTAGCTCTTATATTAAGTGTGTGGTGATAACATTTTTGGCCTTAATTGGTATTTCTCAAATGCCTAGGATAAGTGAACGTCTCATGTTCTTATTTGTCATCAGTAAACTTTTTCTGTGAAATTTCTCTTCTTTGGCTCACTTTTTTTTTTTGTTTTTAGACAGTCTTGCTGTGTCACCCAGGCTGGAATGCAGTGTCGCTTTCTCAGCTCACTGTAACCTCCACAGCCTGAGTTCAAGCAATTCTCCTGCTTCAGCCACCTGAATAGCTGGGATTATGGGTACATGCCACCACATGTGGCTAATTTCTGTGTTTTTTGGTAGAGACGGGGTTTTGCCAGATTAGATTGCCCTGACTGGTCTTGAACTCCTGGCCTCAAGTGATCTGCCTGTCTTGGCCTGCCAAAGTGCTGGGATTACAGGCATGAGCCAGCATGCCTGGCCTCTTTGCTTACTTTCTAATTGGATTTTTTTTTCTTTTTACCCCTGAAGTTTTGAGAATTCTTTACATATTCTGTATCTGAGTTCTAGTCAGATGTGTGGTTTGCAAATATTTTCCCTAGTCTATAGTTTGTCTTTGCATTTCTCTCGTAGAGCAGAAGTGTAATTTGATAAAGGCGAGTTTATTGAGCAAGAACTTTTCTTTCATGGGTTGTGTTTTTGGTGTTGTGTCAAAATTTTTACCAAGCTTTAGATACTGAAGGTTCCCCCTGCCATTTTTTAAAAGTTTTGTCTGTTTTGAATTTTTATATAATGTGTGAGATTTAGGTGGAGGGTTTTTGTCTTGCCGTTTTTGTTTTGTTGGGGGTACGTGCGTGTGTGTGCGTGTGTGCGTACATGCGTGCATGTTTTCTGGCCTTCAGATCGTATTTAATCACTCCAGCACCATTTGTTGAAAAAATCTATCATTTCTCCATTAGATAGCTTTTGCATCTTCGCAAAAAAAAAAAAAAAATCGGTTGAACTTAGTTGTGCGGGCTATTTCTGGGTTCTCAGTTCTGTTTCATTGACTATGTGATTCCTCTGCCAATACCAATCTTGAGTATTATAGCTATGCAGTAAGTCTTGAAATCAAATAGACTAATTTTTCTCACTTTAAAAAAAAATAGTTTTAGCTTTTTTAGTTTATTTTCTTTTCCATATAAATTTGATGATCTTGTCTATAAATGTAAAAAAACTCACTTATTTTGATAACTGTATTAAAATTTCTTTAAAAACTAAACAAACACGATACTTGTCAGCAGTCACACTTCGGGACAGTTGTCCTAGAGAAATGAAAACTTAACGTTCACCAAAAATACGTACATGAATATTTATAGCAGCTTTATTTGTAATAGCCCAAAACTGGGAAACAGCTAAATGTCCTTCAGTAGGTGAATGTCCAAGCATATGGTGGTACATGCATCTCATGAAATGCTGTCCAACAGTTAAAGGGAATATACTATTGATAAATATAATAGCTTGGATCACAGAAGCATTGTGCTAGATCCAAAAAGCCATTTCAGAAAGTCACATAGTATATGATTCATTTATATAACTTTCTCAAAACAACAAAATTAAGTCCAGTGTGGTGACTTATACCTGTAGTTCCAACTACTTGAGAGGCTAAGGCAGGAGGATTGCTTGAGCCTAGGAGTTCAAGGCTGCAGTGAGCTATGATCACATCACTGCACTCCATCCTGGCAGACAAAATGAGACCCCATCTCTTAAAAGAAAAACAGTGACAAAATTAGAAACGTAGAATTAGAAATTAGAAATGGTGCTTGTCAAGACTTAGGAATGGCAGGAAGAGAGGGATGAATGTGAAGAGTTTTATAGTGATGGAATAACTATGTATCTTTTTGCAGTAGTGATTCTACAAATCTGCACATGTGATAAACTGTTATAAAAGTCTATAGACATATTGAACCAATGTCAGTGCCCTGGTTTTGATACTATATTGTGGTTATTTAAGATGTCACCATTGGGAGAAACTAGGTAAAGTACACGGGGCCTACTATCTGTATAACTCCCTGTGACTATTTCAAATTAAAATTTTAAAGTACTTTTTATGTATTGTACATGTACTTGATTTTTGTTTCTGTAAAGCAAGGCATATATTGTTTTCTAGTCGTGGACATTTTAGAAAAAAATTAATAGATTTGTTTTAAATCTGGAAATTCATGCAGCTGATATACTCTTCTGAACTGGGATTTGCAGGCTGCCTTTCTTAATACATTAGAGTGCTGAAGGAAAGTAAAATGTCAGTAACATATTTGTGATTCCAAGACTTTCAGTCATAAGATAAATCTTCTGCTCTACCATTGTCCCTGATTTCATATTTAAATTATAAGTAGACAAATGCTTTGTAAGTTCTTGAGTTAAGAAAACTATATATATAATTCCTTACCTTTTTTGAACCTCGATTTTTCTAAACTACCCACCTGTAAAATGGGGCCAGCCCACCTGCTTAGCTTTGCTTGGTGGAATGTGAAATGCTTACTACAGTACTTTTTGTGTGGTAGCAATTTTAGAGATAATTTATCCCGGAATCACGATTTTTAATGGGATTCTAAAAATAGAAATTTCCACAGATTGATACCTGTATCTGAGTATCTTTCTTCATAGATTTTCTTTTCTTGCTATGAAAAATATATTCTCTTAACTTCTGGCCAGTAAACAGACTATTTCCACTGTCAGTCATGATAGAAATGAAACAAGGCATGAAAGCAATTTGACTCTTGGCCCTTTTACTTTCAGCTCTTAGTATTTTGGGGTCTATTTTTTTTTTTCTTCTCTCAAAATTAAAGCAATAGATTTGTGTTTAATCTGTTGTTTTTAAAATACATATTAAACATTTACTCGGGCCTTTTATAGTTTTTATATTAGTGAAGAAAAATTTTAGATTTCTTATGTCTTAATAAGTATTTCAATTGTCAGATGATATTTACATTAACTGCTTTTCCCCTTAGGTTTTCTTCTATTTTCATAGCCAACCAGAACAATGTTCTACGCACATTTTGTTCTCAGTAAAAGAGGGCCGCTGGCCAAAATTTGGCTAGCGGCCCATTGGGATAAGAAGCTAACCAAAGCCCATGTGTTTGAGTGTAATTTAGAGAGCAGCGTGGAGAGTATCATCTCACCAAAGGTATGTTTGATGTTGACATTTTTATTCACTTTGTTGATTTTTTATTGATATGTGAAAATAGAACTTCTAAAACAGTTTTAGGTGCATTGGAGGGCAAGGAAAATCTTTTGAAGTTTTTATTATGTGAAGTCCTTATCATCTCTAGATAAATTTGATATGATTACGGTGTGATTCTCTTTTTCTTTAAAAAAAATCTCTATATGCCCTGATATTTTGATTTGCCTATTTTGAATGGCAAATAAGCATCAGTCAGGGCAGTGCCCAAATATTGTTTACTGATCTGTTCCTTAGAGGAGCTTTTATTTGAGACCCTGTATCAAAAAAAAAAAAGAGGTAGAAGTGCTGTAAATGCATATTACTTAGTAAAATAAGCCAATCTAAAAAGGCTATATATTATGTGATTGCAGCTGTAGGACATTCTGGAAAAGCCAAAACTATACAAATGAGACAGTAAAAAGATGGGAAGTTGGGGAGAGAATGGAGGGTTGAGTAGGCAGAGCACAGACGATTATTTTTAGAGCAGTAAAACTGTTTTACCTGATAGTGTAATGCTTAACAAATGTCATTTACATTTGTCCAAACTCGTAGAATGTCTAACACTAAGCGTGAACCCTGTTGTGAACTACGGACTTTTGGTAATGATGTGTTACAAGTTTATCAATTTTAATAAATGCTACACTGATGAGAGGTGTCAATTGTGGGTAAGATTATCTGTGTGTGAGGAAGGGGGTGTTTATGAGAAATCTGTGCCTTTTCCTAAGTTTTGCTCTATTTCCTGGATGCAGCCTTCTAACAATCGTTATGTTAGTTTTTACGTATATACACAAAGAAAACTTGTGTACATGTACACAGGAAAGCCTAGAAGGCATATCAAAAGATTATTACAGATTTCCTAGGTGGTAGGATTACAGGTTGTTTTGTTTTCTTTTTAAAGACTAGCCATTTAGTAAACATTTCTTGTTAAATGTTTGTTCACACCCTTAAGTGTTTCTTAAGATTTATTTTTAGCATTATAATTGATAGGCCAAGTGATGTACATGTTTTTGAGATTTCTGATACATACTAACAGTTTGTTCTGGTGAGATTGTACCAGTTTGCAGTGCTGGTCAAATTGTATGAGAACATTGGTATTTTCCATTTTTTTTAAATAGGTATGCTTACTGGGATAAGTTAATGGAAAAGGCAGAAATTGTACTCTTTTCTGGAAAGTATATGTGTGGCTAATCTTTAACATCCGTAAGCAAGTATCGAGTGTTCAGCTTAAAAGGATAACAGATTTTTTCATGATATGTACCGAGTACTTTGTGCCCCTTTAGGGTGGGGACACTACAAAAGAGTATGAGACAATCTGATAATGAACATATACATGAACAGCCACAAATGAAAGCAGACAGTTCAAGAATAATGTAAAAGATTGTAATGTGTTTATGAGAGAAAGTGATTTCTCTTACTTCAAATTTTTTAAACCATTTCTGATTGAGCTTTTATCTATTTGGTAACAAGATGTAAAGATATTTCCACAGAGTGAACTGGCCTGAAATTTCTAATGTTTGCTTTGGTGTGCAGTTCGTGTCATGAAAATGTTGGTTTAGTTGTTTAGCATAAGTGTCACATGTGGCTCATTTGCAACTGCGAGCTTGCATACTCTTTTTCTCTTCTCTCTTCCACTCCCCCACTGGAAGAGCCACGGGCCCCCTTTGCAGAACCTTCCCAGAATATGTAGCCTGAAATCTTTATTATATTTATGTTTACACTTTAACACACACTGGCTGAAAAACATATACCATACCTCATTTTACCTACTGCTAGGCTAAACTCTGAACCAAACTAATCCAGAAAGAAAGCTTTTGCCCAAACACCACTTTTTGAAAGTTGCTAGTGCTACATAAGATAATAGTTAGCAGAGGTTTTTTTCCCTCCTCCATTCTTAGGTGAAGGTTCAGTCAATATTAATTTTAAATTTCATAGCACCACATAACAGATTCTGTTTTTCCATTAGGAGCAACATTTTAATTTGAATTTTTTTTTAAATTAGGGATTCATCATCTGATACATTCTGAATCTGATCACACATTTGGTATAATTTCAGATGTCTAAAAATGTATGGCCATAGACATCATCCTTTATGCTGTAAGTCACATAAAATGCTCACAAATACAGAACCTGAGTGTCATAAGCAGGGTCCTAGAGTGCTATAGAGAATACACATAAAATTTAAAATACAATATTTTCTTTTACAAATAACAATAAACTAAGCGTAATTGAAACATTAAGCAAATGTTTAAAAGCTTTTTTTGTTACCTTAGAACTTGTTGCGTTTTATGGCATGGTTTGGGAAAGTGTCTGGGGATGTTTGAGTTCATATTGCCTTGTTCTTTCAGTAAATTTTCCTTATTGCTAGAGTAATTTTGAATACTTGTGTTTAGATGGAGTCTTGTCTCATTATTTTATCATGTACTGCTTTTCTACCTACTGTATCCCATATTAATGTTGATCAAGATCTGCCTTGAAAAAAGGTTGGGAGTATATTTTCTGGTGAAAGGCTATGGCTACTATTGTTCTTTATCAATTAGTATGCTTTCCAAACTTTGTTTTTAAATCAGTATGCTTTCCAATTAATGGAAACTTAGTAAAAAGTAACTTAAACAATAAGGGAAATAACAGACTTAATTAACTAAACTTTTGGAAACAGGGAGATCTGAGATTGGTTCAGCAGCTTGATTATGTCATCCAAGGATTCTCCATCCTTAGAGTGTTGGCTTCTTGTCCTCATACTTTAGCATTGTGGTTTACAGGGTGACCGCATGAAGCACCAAGCAAGCCCTACCTATTCACAAAGCAGGAAAGAGGGAAGGAAGAGAGAGATGTTCTTTTTGGGGAAAAATCTTTCTCGGAAACTCTCTGGCATACTTCACCTATTACTCAATTGACTGTTTCATGCCCACTCAGGAACAGGTATTAGTAGAGAGGAATGAGACATCTGTCAATGTGGGGACATTTGCTTCTCAAACAAAATCAGAATTGATGTAGCCAGCAAGAAACAATGGCTCTGGTCTGGCAACCAAAAGTGTTACGTGCTCCTTAATGTGCTAATGACACAATTCATGGAATGGTTTAGTGCTTGCTTCCTAGCTTCCTTCATATTTGTGTTAATTCATGAATTACCACTCACTGTGTCTTTTCAGGAGATTCAATTTTCAGGGAATTTATAGATAAGGACAGTGAGAAATGTACGTGATTATAAGGCAACTTTAAAGGAAAAAGATAAAAAAATAAAGACTATAAATAGCACGAAATGCAGGTTTTGAAATATGATTAATGTTTTATTCATAGGTGAAAATGGCATTACGGACATCAGGACATCTCTTACTGGGAGTAGTTCGAATCTATCACAGGAAAGCCAAATACCTTCTTGCAGACTGTAATGAAGCATTCATTAAGATAAAGATGGCTTTTCGGCCAGGTATTGTTGAACTTGTTTTTTTAATTTTTTTTACTTTGGAGTTTGTCTTGTTTTTTTTGTGTTACTTAGCTAAACGCATTTTCTAAATCTACTTGCTTTATTATAATTGCAATACAAGGAACCCTGCAAAGATAGTGCAAGGCTTGGGGAGGCAGTGCTTCAAGGGAGGAAACCTACTTGCATCTCTTCTCCCTGTGAGGTAATGGAGCTCACCCCCTTTTTTGTTTTGCCTTTGGAGCTGCCTTTTTAATACTTTTTTCAGCAGCTTACATGACTGAGTCATCAAGAGGTTGAAATGTTGAAAGCTAATTGTTATGTAATGATTTTTTAAAATATAGCTCAGAAAAGACAATTTTAGGATTTTAAACTTTTTTCCTAAGTAAATATTCTTTGTAGTTTTTTTGTTGTTTTGTTTTAGGTAATAATCGGTTATAAAACTGGAGTCTGCCAACCACACCACCGTCTAAGTAGATAATTAATATTTAAATTCACGTATCTTTCTATAATTTTTAAAAAGCATTGATGAAATTTTTATTCTAATGAAAATAATGTGTATAGTAGAAACACCTTAAACAGTTTCTACTGAGGATACATTCTAGTACTTCAGTTTATGTCAATATTTGAACAGTAAAATGTTTGAGATCTAAGATTTTATTTAAAAGTAAAATATTTAGGAAAAGACTACAATACTTAACATGTGACCAATAAGCACATTTTATCTAAATAACATGCTTTTTGTCTTTCAAAGTAAGGCATATTTATTATAGACAACTTGAAAAATGTAGGAAAAATATAAAGAAAATTAAAATTGTGTAATTCTTTCTCTATAATAACCAGCTCCTTTTAACATTTAAGGTACTCTTTTGCAGTCATTCTTTTTCCGCCCTCATAAATATCATGTTTAATTAGGAAACTATTACTGGTTATTTGTTGATGTGTCTGTTTAAACATTTATGAGCTTAATGCATAATTAGCGCTTTGACTTTTTCCTAAAGCAAGGAATACGATTTATGAGCATGGTAAAAGAGAAATAGTTGTGCTTCAAGGTATTTTGCATATGTTATCAACCTTTCTATTAGAATATAAACTTAGGAAATTATACCTACTTGTCTCTCTCTAATCCCTAGATAATTTATGGGTAGCTGGATATTCACGCTTAGCATTTCTTTTCTAGGTGTTGTTGACCTGCCTGAGGAAAATCGGGAAGCAGCTTATAATGCCATTACTTTACCTGAAGAATTTCATGACTTTGATCAGCCACTGCCTGACTTAGAGTATGTGTCTTCTTTTAAAAAAGATTGTTGACTTGGTCTACAAAAAGCAGTAGTATTAGCTTCCAAATGTATAGTTTTCCTTGGAATGTTTTACATTAACAGGTAGCTAAAATGCATATATATGTTTATTTAGGATAGTATGTAAATATGGAACATAAAACCTAGAAAGTTGTTCTTCTGTAAGAAAATCATGTGGATATCAGCTTTAACACAGCTAAGATGTGAGAGTTTTGAGGCGCTTAGGCCAAAGCTTATGTAAACTGAAACAGTCAGGTATGCTTGTTACATAATGATAGCAGGGATTGTAAACTGTTGCTTCATGATATTTTTCAGAATTATATGTTAAAGTCAGCTACTTGTTATCTGCTTGGCCAGGCTATACTCAGAGCCATAATTCTGTTCTGGTTTGTTTTTTTGTTTTGTTTTGTTTTAAATGAACATGCGAGATAACATTTTATGAAGAGCAACAAAGGGTCATTGTCACGACACACATTTGAGAGGAGAGAGTTACACAGAAATGGCCGTTATAGCAGAGTACTGTAGTATGTTTCCCTTTTCTCAAGCCCTTACCACCCAGCTATCATGCCATGATGTTGGAACGTGACTATAGCTTTCCAAGGGACTTAGTAGCATAACTGACAACCAAGCCACTCTACACCATTACAAATTTCTCTGCTTTTTGAAATGATCTGTGACTTCTAATTAGAGTAAATTCATGACCTATTTTGTTATTGCATATGTATTGATTAGTTCTAGGCTCTATCTAGCTATTTAACTTTTTTCTCTCCTTTTGACATTGTATTTGAAAATTTTTTATTGTGGAAATTTTTAAACATAACTAATAACTAGAGAAATTAGGATTATGAGCCATATATGTCAGTTATTCAGCTTTTAAAATTACAAGTGTATTGCCAGTCTTATCACATCTATTTTTCCCCCAGCTTACCTCACAGCCCCCACCAGATTATTTTAAATTAAGTAACAGATAATCTTATTTCATCTGTAAATAGTTCGATATTTGTCTCTTAGAGGTAAAAGAATTTTTAAAACCTCCATAATACATCACACCTTTAAAAAAATTATCAGTAATTCCTTATTATAGACATACCTTGGAGATACTGTAGGTTTGGTTCCACTGCAGTAAAGCAAGTTACACAAATTTTGGGGTTTCACAGTGCATATAAAAGTTATGTTCACACTGTAGTCTATAGTCTATTAAGTGTGCAGTAATAGCATTATGTTTAAAAAAGCAGTGGGCGTATCTTAAAAATACTTCACTGCAAAAAAAAATGCTAGTGATCATCTCAGCCTTCAGCAAGTTGTAGTTCTTTTGGTGGTGGAGGATTTGCCTCCATGTTGATGGCTGCTGACTGAAATGGGTGGTGGTTGCTGAAGTTTGAGGTAACTGCGGCAATTTCTTAAAATAAGACAACAGTGAAGTGTGCTGCATCGATTGACTCTTTCATGGGAGATTTCTTTGGAGCATATAATGCTACTCGATAACATTTTACCCCAATAGAACTTCTTTCAAAATTGGAGCCAATCATCTGAAACCCTACCACTCACTGCTTTATCAACCAAGTTTATGAAATATTTTAAACCCTTTGTAGTTGTTTCAGCAGTATTCACAGTATCTTCACTAAGAGTAGAATCCATCTCAAGAAACCACTTTCTTTGCTCATCCATAAGAATTAACTCCTCATTTGTTAAAAGTTTTATTCCAAGATTGCATCAATTCAGTTACACCTTCAGGCTCCACTTCTTTTTTTTTTTTTTTTTTTTTTGAGACGGAGTCTCGCTCTGTCGCCCAGGCTGGAGTGCAGTGGCCGGATCTCAGCTCACTGCAAGCTCCGCCTCCCGGGTTTAGGCCATTCTCCTGCCTCAGCCTCCCGAGTAGCTGGGACTACAGGCGCCCGCCACCTCGCCCGGCTAGTTTTTTGTATTTTTTAGTAGAGACGGGGTTTCACTGTGTTAGCCAGGATGGTCTCGATCTCCTGACCTCGTGATCCGCCCGTCTCGGCCTCCCAAAGTGCTGGGATTACAGGCTTGAGCCACCGCGTCCGGCCCAGGCTCCACTTCTAAGTCTAGTTCTCTTGCTTTTTTCACCATATCTGCAGTTACTGCCTCCACTGAAGCCTTGAACCCCTCAAAGTCATGCATCAGGGTTAGAATTAATTTCTTCCAAACTTTCTGTCTATTCCACTGAAACTTGCTCCGTATGAGCAATAAGGTAGTTTTGTTTTCTTATTCATGTTCACTAGAGTAGTATTTTTAATTTCCTTCAAGAACTTTTCCTTTGCATTCACAACTTGGCTGTTTGGTGCAGGAGGCCTAGCTTTTAGCCTAAATCAGCTTTAGACATGCCTTCTTCACCAAGCTTAGTTATTTCTAGCTTTTGATTTAAAGTGAGATACGTGTGACTCTTCGTTTTACTTGACCAAATGATAGCCATTGTAGGGCTATTAATTGGCCTTATTTCAATTTGTTGTGTCTCAAGGAAAAGGGAGGCCCAAGAAGAGGGAGAAACATTGCAGGGGGCAGGGTGAGCAGGAGGGCAGGAGCAGTCAGAACACACAGAACATTTCTTAAGTTTGCCATATTATTTGGGCATCCTTTGTGGCACCCAAAATAATTAAAATAGTAGCATCAAAGATCACTGGGCCGGGTGTGGTGGCTCACACCTGTGATCCCAGTGCTTTGGGAGGCTAAGGTGGGAGAATAGCTTGAGGCCAGGAGTTTGAGACTAGCCTGGGCAGTATAGTGAGATCCCGCCCCCCCATCTCTACTAAAAAATAAGCAAAAAAATTTAAAAGATCATTAATGAAGATCACCATAACAGATATAATAATGAAAAGTTTTTAAATAGCATGAGAATTACCAAATATGACACAGAGACATGAAGTAAGCTTGTGCTGTTGGAAAATGGCACCAATAGACTTGCTCGAGGCAGTGTTACCACAAACCTTTGGTTTGTTAAGAACTCAGCATCTGCGAAATTCAGTAAAAAAAAGTGCAGTAAA
Organism: Trachypithecus francoisi; assembly: GCF_009764315.1. Taxonomy (NCBI): domain Eukaryota; kingdom Metazoa; phylum Chordata; class Mammalia; order Primates; family Cercopithecidae; genus Trachypithecus; species Trachypithecus francoisi. The sequence goes on along the minus strand of NW_022681472.1, from coordinate 71,560,088 downwards.
ACAAGGTATGCCTATATGATATCCAGTCAGCATTCAACTGTCCCCAATTGACATGTTGGCTTCTTTTTTTTTTCCTCTTTCCAGTTTGAGTTGAGGCTAAACAAAGTCTACAAACTGCTTCTGGTTGATACAGCTTATGGGTCTCCTAAGAATCTATTACAGCTTTGCCTCCCTCGTATTTTTTTCCTTGCCGTCTATTTTTTTGTACAGACTTGGTCAGTTGTTTTGAGGTATTAATGTTCTGGATATGGCTGATAGTGTTTAGATTGGTGTTTAGCATTGTACACTTTTTATTTTTTAGTATTTTTAAACTATATGAGAGATTATTCTTTATTAGAGGAAGAAACTGAGTCTCAGGGAAGTCAGGGAACTTTAGAGTTTACACCGCCTGTAAGTTGCAGAGTCCTAATGAAGACCCATGCCTATCTAGCCCATCATTTCTAATTTTTTCCTCTATACTTGGTTTAGTGACTTCTGCATATTACGTTGTATTTGCTGATTTTTGATGCTTTTCAAATTTAAATACAAGTTAATTTCCAAATCACTTGCATTCTTGGATTACACTGGAATGTATGAAGGTATTAAATATTAAGGCTTCTAAAACTTGGTGGGTTGTGTGTGTGTGTGTGTGTGTATATATAGATATATATATTTTTTAATTTTTCTTATAGAGAGAATTGGGATTTTTTTTTCTTATAAATACAGTGAGACTTGAGACTAAAATGTATTTGACCTTCTTTTAAAGTGACATCGACGTGGCCCAGCAGTTCAGCTTGAATCAGAGTAGAGTGGAAGAGATAACCATGAGAGAAGAAGTTGGGAACATCAGCATTTTACAAGAAAATGATTTTGGTAAAAGAGAAACAAATTACTGGCCATTAGTTCATAATGTTATATTGTGCCACTAATAGCAATTTCAGAAGAAAATCAGACTATATTCACATTGACAGAAAGACTTAAAATTTCATGTAATGCATTTTCATCAAGAAAAGAATTTGGCTTTCTTACCAGTATATTAAGCATTAGTTTCATATTTAGAGCTAATTGTTTACCTATTCCTCTCCCTATATACAATCATAGAACCTATATGTTGATTTCTGCGAGGAGTCCCAATATTGAAGTAGTGATCATGTTTAAACCAACCATTTTGGAACGGTTAGTTTCCCTATTATACTTGCTATTCAAAAACAGGTATTCAAAACTAGTAGCAAGTCATATTCTTTTTTAAAAGACGGGGTCTGTGCTGTGTTATCCAGGCTGGAGTGCAGTCTTCACAGGCAGGATTATAGTACACTACAGCCTCGAACTCTTGGATTCAAGTGATCCTCCCACCTCAGCCTCAAGTAGCTGGGACTACAGGCACATGCCACTGTACCCAGAACCAGATTATTTTCTTGATGAAACACATTATAACAAAGTTTAAGCTGTGACTGTTAATGTAACTTCACATATGTACATATTTAGAGTTTAACATATTTTAGGATCATTTAAATCTAGATCTAAGGTTGAGTTTGTTAGTCATGCCCAAGTATTGTAGCTGTGTGTAATTGAGTCATTTTAAAAAATTCAGATGCTAAGATTTAAAGTTTAAACTAGATATTTTAACATTTGAAGATAAGACTTCAGTAAGCAAATATGACATAATTATAATAAATCATTAGCTGTTTTCTTTTATCACAGTGCTATTTCTAATCTTTCTAAACTAATGACAAAATTTGTTTAGGTGATTTTGGAATGGATGATCGTGAGATAATGAGAGAAGGCAGTGCTTTTGAGGATGACGACATGTTAGTAAGCACTACTACTTCTAACCTCCTATTAGAGTCTGAGCAGAGCACCAGCAATCTGAATGAGAAAATTAACCATTTAGAATATGAAGACCAATATAAGGATGATAATTTTGGAGAAGGAAATGATGGTGGAATATTAGGTATGTGAGAAAATGATGGTTACTCGAACATAAGCAGAATTTCTTTATTGTAAAGTTTTGGAAGCAGTTGCTAATTCTGAGTCTTGAACAGCTTTTAGATATGTATGAGTGAATTGTGATCAGTTGGTTCAGTAAGACATTTTGGTAAAATTAGCCTCTTAAAATATAACAAAACTTAAATATGCTTATCAGAATGCTAAATTTTATTAGTACTTAAAACTGTTCTGTTTGTGTTTGATAGCTGTGTTAAGTAAATATTTTTTAAAATAGATAAATGAACTAGAAAATACAAATGAAGAATGAGAATTTTTTTATATACTAAGTGTTTTATACTTTTATAAACTACCTGGAGGAGAAACAGATAAAAATTGAATATATGTTTAAATTTTATCCCTTTTAACGTAATTTTGTTTTTCCATTGATTGGCTCTTGTGGTTTTGGCATTTCTTCTAGAAATTATAACTAACTTAACATTCCTTATTTCAGATGACAAACTTATTAGTAATAATGATGGCGGTATCTTTGATGACCCCCCTGCCCTCTCTGAGGCAGGGGTGATGTTGCCAGAGCAACCTGCACATGACGATATGGATGAGGATGATAATGTATCAAGTAAGCGTTTCATGTTTAGTGATTCTAGGGATGATTGTATGGCATCCAAAAAGATACTTACCATAGAAGATGACAAACTAGAAGTTGTAGTTTTTGATGAATAACAAATATCTTTAAGTACAGTGCTTATGATTGATTATTGGTTCTGATTCTGTGTTTAATCTTGCGCCCCTCCCCATTTTTTGGCCAATTGAGTTACAAGTCTGGTGGGGCTTTCCCATTAACTAGAAAAATATTTTTTTTAGTAATAATAGGATTTCTTTCTATTTCATGAAGAGATTTTTCTCCCACCATTTGTAGGATATAACATACCAAAGCTTTTTGTGACTGTATTTTTTTTTTTTTTTTAAACAGTGGGTGGGCCTGATAGTCCTGATTCAGTGGATCCCGTTGAACCAATGCCAACTATGACTGATCAAACAACACTTGTTCCAAATGAGGAAGAAGCATTTGCATTGGAACCTATTGATATAACTGGTGAGCATATGAACCCTTAGATTTATACAGCATACAACATAAGGTCTTACTTCTGGTTTTTGCCTGTCTTCTGATCTGCTACTGTTGTTTTAGATAACTAGGCTTCTTGCTTTTTTCTGGTTTTTTGCCTGTCTACTGATCTGCTACTGTTGCTTTCGTTAACTAGGCTTCTTGCTTTTATGTCACAGTCATCTGTCATAGTCTTTCTTCTATCCAATTATAATTTTGAGTATTTTGTAGAATGTCTGTGCAAGTTGCTGTGAAATATAAAAGTATAGAACAAGCTTTCTGATAATGCGTATCTTAGTCTCCTGGGGTTCCCAAAATGTTAGCAGCTCACATGTGTAACAACTAGAAAACATTGGAAAGCATTTTTCAATAAATTACAATTCTAAATGCTGTACAGTTGGGCTACAAGCTGGAAAAAAACTAAAAGTATTCTTTAAAAAAAAAAAAAAAATGGAGGCTGGTGTGGTGGCTCCCACTTGTAATTCAGTACTTTGGGATGCCCAACCAGGAAAACCATGTGAGGCCAGGAGTTTGAGACCAGCCTGGGCAGTAAATATAGTAAGACCTGTCTCTTCAAAAAGAAATTTTTTTTTTTTTTTTAATTTTATGTGCTCTTAGAATTTGCCTTTTTCCACACGTTCTGAAAAAAATCTTTTTAAATTTAAAAACTAGAAACGTCAAAAATTCTAGAATAAGTAATCTTTTTATTATAGTTTTTTTAAGTAACATTGCAAGACAAATTATTTAATTTGAGGAGGGCTGCTTCTAAATGACAGACAATTTGAGATAATGGGGATATAAAACTTAGTTTCTAGATGGTTTATGAGGACAGTAGGATAGAATACTTGAAATCGATTACAGTGTAATTTAGACATAGTTTTTACCTTTAAGTAGAACAAGATTACCCTTTTGGGTTTCCCATTGATGAGGGAAATGGACAATTAAGTAAAATATATACTTCATTAGATAGATTAGAGAAGAGACTCTCACTGTGTGTAACATCTTTTTGTGTATATATATATATATATATATATTTTTTTTTTTTTTTTTTTTAAGTGTTGATCCAAAAACCTTTGGGGTATGTCTGACAGGGTGAAATTTTGAGGATTTTATTTAACCCCATGAGCTTTTCTGCATTTTAAAAAAGTGAGACAATACCACCTACTTGTAAGTTTTAAGGACTAGAAATGACTCTTTTAAAATGTCTAGGATGGAGTTACAGGTCTATCTGACTGGGCTTGGGCTTGTTTCATTCTATCAAGCAGCTTCCACAACTGCCGTATATGAATTATAACTTTCTAATAAAAATAATAGTATTTGCAATCATTAAAGAAAACTCAGTCTGTGAGTTTGAGTGATGGGCCCTGTTTCAAATGAGAAAATGAGCCCAACTCTGAAGGGTATGATTGTTCATTGTTTGCGGTATAACACTACATAGGCAAAAATGTATTGGACCTTACATAATTTTACTTATTTTGTGCTAAAAGTCTATACTTATTCAGCAAGTTTTTGTTGGATGCCTATTGTGTTCCAGCCTCTATTCTAAATGATGGTTGGAAAACATCAGTTAAAACATTCTATACTCATGAAGTTTAACTTTTCTGCTAGAGTCTGTGTGTAGAAAAGCAGGGGAATATAGTCAGTCCAGATCTTGTAACTGTGTGTTCCATGCTGGCCTCTCAGGAAAATGATCTTATTTTTTATTATCATTCCAGTTAAAGAAACAAAAGCCAAGAGGAAGAGGAAGCTCATTGTTGACAGTGTCAAAGAGTTGGATAGCAAGACAATTAGAGCACAACTTAGTGATTATTCTGATATTGTTACTACTTTGGATCTGGCACCGCCCACCAAGAAATTGATGATGTGGAAAGAGACAGGAGGAGTAGAAAAATTGTTTTCTTTACCTGCTCAGCCTTTGTGGAATAACAGACTACTGAAGGTAATACAGTTTGCAGAATTTTTACTTCATATACATTCTGAGTATCTAAAAAAAAAAGATTCTAAAACCTTTGAATCATTTTTGATCAAGTATTTTGCAACCGTATGTCACGTTTTCTTTTTTCTGCCTTAAATCACAGTGTACTGGGCATAACTTCATTTGAAATATATGGATAAGTGATACCTGCATTTCTAAAAGATGTAAAATGAATTTTCCTTATTTTAAAAAGCCACTGACATGTTTAATAATACTTCTCTCTGTAATAAACTATTAGTTATATCGTCTTAGTGTGTTTTACGTCTGAATTCTTGAAATGTTTTCTGAATAAAACATGAGTGGTTCTGCTTTTTCCATGGTAAAGAATTCTGGCTTCAGGAAGTATTTTGGTTTTTTTGTTTGTTTTTCCATTTATAGGCTCTTTTCTGCTTACATTCCACAATATTCCAAAATAAGATTCATAGGTATCTGGTGAATGAAGCAGTGCTGTTAGGCTACTATTCTGTCTGAAGTTGAGATATGCACAGAACCTATTGATTTTACTGTGTATTTAGAGTATAGTAATATATTCTAAATCTAAAGTATCCGAGAGCAACAAAGTTGTGCTCTTTATTGTAAGCACTGTCATATAATTATTTTTAAGAAGGTCGTTAAACTGTTTATTCTTTGACTCAGTAATTTCATTATTAGAAATTTTTCCTAAGGAAGTAATTCAAAGTATGGAAAAGCTACCTCTGTTAATATTGATTACATTCTTGTTCACAGTTTTAAAAAGAGAGAAGCCTGACATTTTAAGAGTAGAGGAATGGTTCAAAATGAAATATGTAACCATTAAAAGTAGTTTAAATGAGACTGGGAGCAGTGGCTCACGCCTGTAATCCCAGCACTTTGGGAGGCTGAGGCAAGTAGATCACTTCAGGTCAGGAGTTAGAGACCAGCCTGGCCAACATGGTGAAATCCCGTCTGTACTAAAAGTATAAAAATTAGCCATGTGTGGTGGTACACTGTAATCCCATCTACACAGGAGGCTGAGGCACAAGAATCACTTGAACCCGGGGGGCAGAGGTTGCAATGAGCTGAGATTGTGCCACTGCACTTCAGCCTGGGCAACAGAGTGAGACTCTGACTCAAAAAATAAAAATAAAAAATAGTTTAAATGATAGCTAATAAGGTTACCATGTAAGTGAAGAAAACACAATTTAAAGCTGTTTGGTATGAGACCAGTTAGGATGAGTTTTAGTTGATGAATATAAAAATAAACTGCAGGCAGATAAATGGAAAATCCCTTAAGGTTGTGAGATAATGGATACACTTTTTTTAGTTTATCTAAAATGTCTGCAGTTATAATTTGAAAACTCATTTAAAATCCTTTTCAGATGGAATAAAATGTGAATATGATAAAAGCTATGCTAAATTATACACTTAGAATATACTTTTGGAAGATATAAATCAGTGATGACTTTAGATTTATTTTATCATTGAAATTTTTCTTTTTTTTTCCTATAGCTCTTTACACGCTGTCTTACACCGCTTGTACCAGAAGACCTTAGGAAAAGGAGGAAAGGAGGAGAGGCAGATAATTTGGATGAATTCCTCAAAGAATTTGAAAATCCAGAGGTTCCTAGAGAGGACCAGCAACAGCAGCATCAGCAGCGTGATGTTATCGGTTTGTTCTGTTGGAATAGTTCCTTGATGAAATTCACATGAGTATTTGGCTTAAAATTTACCTTTATAGTGTCAGACTGAAAGAAATGAGGAATCAAAGATATACTCAAATGTTTGGGCAGGGAAATGCATTGGACCTGATTGCCTTATTTAAGTATGAAGCTTCCTGTCTTTCCAGAGGTTTAAGGTTCAGAACTGGCCGGGGAGATAGTCTGCTAAAGAATTGTCCTACATTGTACTGGGGGTAGGACTTCTCCTTTTAAGATCCCCTTTATGTATATTGCTAAAAAATTGGCTAAACCTTTATGGAACTAAAATTTTATCTGGCCTTCTTCATTAAAGAAAACATTACATATGTCTTAGTGTACTAGTTTAAAAAATAAATGGTTCTATAATGTTCAAAACTGTATGACCTATGTTTTGTCTTCATATGACCAATTGCAGATGAGCCCATTATAGAAGAGCCAAGCCGCCTCCAGGAGTCAGTGATGGAGGCCAGCAGAACAAACATAGACGAGTCAGCTATGCCTCCACCACCGCCTCAGGGAGTTAAGCGAAAAGCTGGACAAATTGACCCAGAGCCTGTGATACCTGTAAGTAAGCAGATCTATCATTAAGTCATTTGAAGGTATTCATACAGTCAGTAGCAAGTGGTATTTAGGGAGGCCTTGTAAAGTATCTTGGTTTTGACAGAAAATGGTAAGGAATGAGTCCCGAGGAAGAAGAACAACAGGATATAGACAGTCCACTCCTAATGGGAGAATATGTTCTGGGAGTCTCTGCAGTCTTTCTGACTCTTTTTGAATAGTACTGCTTTAGAGTGCTCCAGAGTGAGCGTCCTTGACTCTGAAGTTGGTTCTGATTTATTATTTGGCAAACATTCCTGCATACCTTCAGTACTAGGCAGTTTTAGGTCATCTTATTAAGTAATCAGAATAAACTTGTCAAATACCTGAGAAAATGTAAAGCATTATCTGTCTGCTTCATTCAAACTTTGACTACCATTAAGTTCAGCTAGGATAGGAAAGCTAAGCAATTATGAACGAGGAAATAGTAGCGTTTGGTTTAGGGCTTTCCAATCTTAAGTCTATAGAATAAATGAATTTGAGCAAAGGGAGGCTTTTTGATAACTTCAGGCTTCTTGTTCAGCCTCCATCAAGAATACTCTGCCAATTTTAAGAACTAGTTTTCTGTGCCCTCTGGTGGTAACAGTTGTCAATAAGAGCATTTTTCTGTATGAGCTCAGGACTAGGAACACAGTAATGAGTAGGTGACTTTCATAACCACCCTCCTTCTGGTAATTCTTTGGTTTCTTAAAGACTTTGGTTTTAATGTTCTTAACTCTTTATATTAAGCCTGAGAGAAAATAAATATAGGAAGTGGACCCAGAAAAGCAATGTCCTCACTCCTATTATTTGCTGCCGTGAGACATTCAAGACTCTCAGAGTGAAAGCTTATCATTTTTAAGTTACAATATAATAACCTTACAGAAGCTTTAGTAGTTAAAAAGCATTTGACTCCTAAAAAGTAAGTATGAAAATGAAACGTGGTTTAAGGTAACGGTCAGTTTCTTTTGTAAGCTACTTCAATGTAGTTTTATAAAAAATCCAAAAAATATATACTATAATAAATTGTTGCTTGTGGGGAAGTATGGAGATATAATCTCAGTATTTTCGACTAGAAAACTTCAGCCACTGTGTATTTGCGTATTTAAAATAAGGTACTTTAAAAACATACATCTTAAATTGTCTTATTTGTATTGCTTTAAGCCTCAGCAGGTAGAGCAGATGGAAATACCACCTGTAGAGCTTCCCCCAGAAGAACCTCCAAATATCTGTCAGCTAATACCAGAGTTAGAACTTCTGCCAGAAAAAGAGAAGGAGAAAGAGAAGGAAAAAGAAGATGATGAAGAGGAAGAGGTAAACTAATTAATAATTTTCATTCCAGATGTAGCAAAAACCTCCAACCGGCTTTTTTGTTTTTCATATTGGGGCTAACTTAATTGATGTTGAGCATCAGAGTTATATTAAAAAAAGAATATAAGCAAAATTTTACCAAATTCGTAGTGGTATCGATCATCGTTAGAAACATCAAATTTTATGCTGTGCTGTAACTCATTGGCTCACTTGTGGGCTTCTGAAGGACATGGAATTGCCCTTACGCTGATTTCTTGCCTGACTTCTAGACTGCTTGTAGCTGCTCTTACTATCTTGTGATCAGTGGTCGATTCTTAACTGCTGTTATCTACTTCTGCTATAACCTCTTCTGTATCTGTGGTGGCCTGGAAATAAGATAAGCATACATTTTGCACTTGTCTGCGTTTTGTTTTTTGTTTTTCCTTTAGTTGGACCCCAGGGTAAAGCATAACTTTGCTAAAAACCTAGACTGAGTGAAGGCTTGAATGACTTTCTTTTTACAAAGTAAGAGGTGTTTTAGGAATCAATTTCTTTTTCCTGGGGCGTGTTTATGCTGTTGAAGGTCCTCCTTCTTCTCCTTCTCCTTCTCCTTCTCCTCCTCCTCCTCCCTTCCTCCCTTCCTCCCTCCCTCCTCCTCCCTCCTCCCTTCTTCCCTCCCTCTTCCATTCCTTCCTTCCTTCCTCTCTCCCTCCTCCCTTCCTCCCTTCCTTCCCCTTCCCTTTCTTCCTCCCTGCCTTTCTCCCTTCCTTCCTCCCTCCCTCCCTCCCTCCCTTTCTCCCTTCCTTCCTTCCTCCCTCCCTCCCTCCCTCCCCCCTTCCCCCTTCCTTCCTTCCTTCCTTCCTCCCTCCCTCCCTTCCTCCCTCCCTCCCTCCCTCCCTCCCTCCTCCTCCTCCTCCTCCTCCTCCTTTCTTCTTCTTCCTTATTTCTGGATCGTTGAGGTTGTTAAGACTTAGAATTTATTCTTCTGTTTGATATTCTGTCAGATATGTTACTTAAACCTTTTAATTTAAAATAAGGTGTCCTTTAGGTAGCATTGAAACTGTTTAAATTTCTTCAGGACCAAAAAAGGTTATGGATTGGATAAATTTTCATTAACATCTGTTCTTAATTCTAATAATAGTTCATATCTTTAATATGAATACCTTATTTTACAACCAAAATTAGCTTCAGAGCTATTCCTATGTGTGAGGGTATGCCATTATCTCAGACTTAGTTGTGAATAAGTATTAAAATACTGTGGTTTCTGTATATAGTTTCAGCATAGCCTGGGAACATCACAGCTGCTACCTTGTACCCACCTTGGACTTCAGAAGTCATTTAGGCAGCACGTGGCTGAGAACTATGTTGCTCAAGTGAAATATATAATAAGGGTTATAGCCCATTCATTTTAAAACGCTATATAGACCAATAATAAATCCTCAACTTAGCTAGTCTGCAGGCTCTTTGGTACTGCTCCACAATGAGATTAGGGGTCTGCCAGAACGTAAGTCATCTGGAAAATCATGTTGCAATATTTGTGTATGTATATTTAGTTGAAATAGACATTATATTTAGTGGTACAGTTGATTTTTATCCTTAAGTTCTTGAAGAGGGGCCAGTAACCAAAAGCTCCGTGATCAGCAGCGTCCACAGACCACATAGTGTGTGTAGACAGCATCCTTATAGTGCAGTATAGAAGCATACTTATAGCCAAATGTTTGCTTGCATATAAACAGAGGACTTTGCCTTGTAATTTAAGAAAAACTCTTCAGTTTATACTCTAGATGCTAAGTGATTGCTCAGCAGCATTAAGTACAGTTTTCTGTTCAAAATACACAATCTCAAGGTAATTGAGGAGCTTTTAGGAGATGTAGAAGTACTTCATTTTGCATTGGACTTGTTTTGTCAGCTTTTTGGGGGTCATTTTCATTCAGGATGAAGATGCATCAGGGGGTGATCAAGATCAGGAAGAAAGAAGATGGAACAAAAGGACTCAGCAGATGCTTCATGGTCTTCAGGTATTGCTGCTGTTGTCTTAGAGGAAAATGCTTTATCAAAGGGTTTTAGCATTGTTCCCCGGAAAAAAAAAAGTTACATGCTGGAAACAGAAAGCATGCTTTTGTGAAACTTTTCCCAAAACTACATTATTTTTAAATGTTTTAATTAAATACATAAACTGTTGGGCCAAGAGTAAAGCCTGAAAAGCAGAACCATAGTGACATATTACACAACTCCTTTGTATGCCTGCACCTTCTTGTTTTTCGTTGAGTAAATTTAATGTGATGGATCATTACATTTATTGGGTCATTGTGTAACATCAGATGTCACTTTTTCTTGTGCTTTAATGTCCTAGACACAGACAAGATACCTTGAACATCTGCAGAATGCCAAGCAAGTTGCTCAAGGTTTCTTAAAACAGGACAGTTGACATTTAATTTTTTTTTTTACTTTAAAAACTGTAAGTGCTAGATTTTACTATTATATTACATTAGCTGTCTAAATAAATTGATTATTTTAATAATACATGTCAGAACAATTTTGCTGGTTTCTTGGACTTTCTTATTTAGATTATAGATGTACCATAACATACTTTGGCCTTTTACCCTCTTGATTAACATGAGAATCATATACTGTTTTAAAAAGTGCAATCTTTGTCCTGAGCAGAATATATAGTTTGTTTTTTCCGGTAACCAAAATTAGCATCTGTGTTAGTCTGTTTTGTGTTGCTCTAAAGGAATACCTGAGTCTGGGTAATTTATAAAGAAATGGAGTTTATTTGGCTCACAGTTCTGCAGACTGTACAAGAAGCAAAGCACCAGCATCTGCTTCTGGTGAGGCCTCAGAAAGCTTATAGTCATGGTGGAAGGCAGAGGGGGAGCAGGTGTGTCACATGGCGAGAGAGATGGCTAGGCTCTTTTAAACAACCAGCTCTCTTGTTAACTAATGAGCAAAAATTCACTGATTGCTGCGGGGAACCATTCATAAGGGATCCACCACCACCCCCATCCCCACCCCCACCCCCACCCCCACCCTGTGACACAAACACCTCACTAGGCTCCATCTCTAACGCTGGGGAATCACATTTCAGCATGAGATTTGGAGGGGACAGATATTCAAACTGTGTCAGCATCCTCACTGAATTACTACTTTATTTTACAGGTTACTTTAAGTTATCCTTTTTTGGTTTTATTTCAGCGTGCTCTTGCTAAAACTGGAGCTGAATCTATCAGTTTGCTTGAGTTATGTCGAAACACGAACAGAAAACAAGCTGCCGCAAAGTTCTACAGCTTCTTGGTTCTTAAAAAGCAGCAAGCTATTGAGCTGACACAGGAAGAACCGTACAGTGACATCGTTGCAACACCTGGACCAAGGTTCCATATTATATGAGGAGCTAGAAACATTATAGCTAGTGTTTGATTCACTAGTGCTTACGAATTGCCCCCATGTGTAGGGGACGCAGAACCCTTTGAGAAAAACTTAGATTTTTGTCTGTACAAAGTCTTTGCCTTTTTCTTTCTTCATTTTTTTCCAGTACATTAAATTTGTCAATTTCATCTTTGAGGGAAACTGATTAGATGGGTTGTGTTTGTGTTCTGATGGAGAAAACTGCACCCCAAGGACTCAGAAGATGATTTTAACAGTTCAGAACAGATGTGTGCAATATTGGTGCATGTAATAATGTTCAGCGGCAGTCAAAAGTCATGATTTTTATCTTAGGTCTTCATTACTGCATTGAAAAGGACAACCTGTCTGGGAAAATGCCTGACAGTTTAATTTAAAACTATGGTGTGAGTCTTTGACAAGAAAAAAATCAACAACGCCTTTCCATCAGTAACACTGGCAATCTTCCTGTTAACCACTCTCCTTAGGGATGGTATCTGAAACAACAAAGGTCGCCCTCTTGAGATTCGTTTTAAGTGTAATTCCCTAATGAGCAGAGGTGTACGTGAAATTGTGTTGTGACTGATAACCTTCAGCTACAAAAAGATAGGACTGACTCGGTTTAAGTGTTCTATTTTGTAAATCATTCCATTTGAGTCTTTCTGATGAACTTGGCTATCCTGAAATCTGTTACTTTAGTGAGGCTCCAAAATGAGCAAAGCTAGGCCTGATTAGAGTAGAGTGACTATTAAAAAACATAACTTTCTAGGAGCTATAAATCAAAGTTTTTAAAAGATGTTTGGATATATTTGAGTATTCAGATCATGAAAACAGAAATTGCCCTGCCTACTACAAGGACAGACTGATGGGAAATTATGCACCTGGTCAACTTAGCTTTTAAGCAGACATTGCTGTAAAAACTAATGGCTTCTCTGGTATTTATTATAAGTTTTAGTACTGATCTCCTTTTCCAGTGTTGCACACTCCTGTGTTTGGAACTTTAATAGCATTGCAACGAAATCTTATATCCAGTTTCCTGTAATTTAATTGAAGAAAAATACATCCAAATAAAGACTTTATTATTAACAGACCAGATAGCATCAGAAATCATGTGACTATTATGATTATCAGAATATGTCTTAACTTTTTAGGGCAAAGTTAACACTGAAAGTTACAGCTTAAGTGTTGGAACTTTTGTGGCAAAAACATCACTTTTGAAACTCAGACTTCAGTGTATACCCAATAATTTAAAATTATGTGAAATGTTTTAAATTTGTGAACTCGTAATTACTGTTTTAATGATTCAGTTTCTTGAGAGTGGTAATTGTATAAAATTGCTTTTGCAGCTTTATATTCAATATGACGTGCCTGTAAACCAAGGAGTTTTTCCCCGTTTGTAAAAAGACATTGTAGATAATTGAATGTTTGATTTTAGAAAGGTCATTAGTTTCTTGTTACACATTTTGTTAGTCTGATTTTTGTTGCTTATCGGGTTTAATATTGTTCTTGAAAATAGTTGATGCTATGTTATGTATAACTTTTCTAATAAAAGTTGTGTTATAAGCTGTACTTTCTTGAGTATTTGTTATTCAGTTGGTGGTGGTCCCCAAGGGAAAGTTGGCTGAGAAAGTTACTATAGCCCAACACCTCATTTATTTGCTTTATCTAGAATAGTTGTCCGTATAAACCAAATGAATTTTTCAAAAGAGGTCTTAGACTACAAATGGAAGACAGACTAGCTTGTCTCCAACCTTCTTTGTTAACAGAACTATGTGATCTGAAATTTTAATAAATGTATAATTGTTATGTGTGAAGGTATTAAGAATAAAAATGAAACCAGCAAATGGCTGGTACAGAGGAAGCTTTGGGACATAAATATATCTCTGTAACTGCTAAGTACATACAAACTGACATGCTGTGGGTGTACATCCTTGGTGCTCCAAACAAGCTAGGTGGGCAGGCAGGTGCTAGAAGTACCCTAGGTCAGTCTCAGAAGCCTAACTGAAAACCAGGACATTCAGTAACCTGACATGTACCCACTTTTACATTCTAGCCTCTGACTAGTCCTGCTGCCCCTGCCCCCCCGGTCCCCCGGCCCCCACTGTGAGCTTTAAAGCAGTGAGATTTTATGGTTTAAACCCCGATTTGAGTGTAAATATGTTGCTGTTTTTAATAGAAAAAAAATCAGATTTGACTAAGCACCAATTATCCTGAAACCCAAAGCAGCTTGAATTTGGGGCTCACTGCCATAGATACCTCTAGTAAAGAGTTATGATTAATGTGAAAGTGCTGAGAGCCTAGAATGCAGCATGCCACAGTACCTGGGGGAAGTTCAGAAAGAAAAGATTCTCAGATGATAAAAAGCTTATGCTAAAATGTAAAAGATGGCTTCGCATAGTAAAGTGAAATGATGTTTAGAGCAGAACTATGAGTGTTTGACTTGGAATTCAAAGGCCTAGGTGTAGACAGTGGAATCCAGTCTCATGACTGTCCTGAAACTTGGAGTTACCAGAGTGGTATAGTGGGAAGAGCAATGGGCCAGAGGCCTAGGCCCCAGGCTATAATCCTAATTTGATTATAGAACCTGAAACTTCAGATGCTTCATTCTGTATCTGGGTCTAAAAATGAAAATCAAGTCCCACCAATTTCCAAGAGTTGTGAAAACCGTATGAGCTAATTAAAAGCAGTTTGGAAAACAACTAATATTTGTATGATGAAGATAACATTGGCTTTCATTCAGGCTGCTTAGGCGCATGCCGCTTAGGTGCACTTAGGTTGTAAACTTCTAGAGTACGTCGTGAGGTGGACATTTCTACTTGCAGGGACCACATACACTTTAATTTCTGTAAAACTGAATTAATTCTACTTTACTACTTTAGACCTTCCTAATGCTTCATCTTTGGTGAGTGGCTCCTTCACCTTCCATGTCCTCTCGACCTGGTGATTCAGTGTTCCTACATTTCAAATAACCATTCCTTTGCTCACACTATTGAAGACTTGCAGAGATTACTTCAACAGCTCCAGTTACTCAAAATTTAGACTGTTTCCTCTAAACACATTAGAGTCAACTGCAAGTCAGCAGACGGACTTTGAAAAAGGTAGGACAGGAAGGTTTTTATTTCAAGACTATGCCCTAAGAGCCATCTGCCCGGCTTTCTCACCGTGCTGTCCTCCCAGCTGTGCTCCAGGTCATGCGTGCAAATGCTCAGGTGGCCAGGCAGGTCGTGGAAATGAGTGAAGCAGCCAGGTGACCAGCAGTGGAGGTTGAGGAGGAACAGTGCTGAACTGGATGAAATGGGGCAGGGACCCCCTTTGAGCTGAGTACAGCATCTGCTCAAATGTTACTAACCGCTAGTTCAGAAAAGGAGACAGAGCATTGCCTCAGGAAAGGCCAGAGGTCCAGATTCTTCTCACTCCTGATTTTAAAATGTGATATATGATTTAAAACTGTTTGAATACCATGAAGGCCACACACACCTTGGCAGACAGATCCAGCTCATAAACCTCAGGTTTGTGGCTTCTGTTGAGCTGACTTTGAGGACCACAAGGAAAGCAAGTTGTGCCACTTAAAGAAGCAAGGCTTTCTGGGCTCTTTCCTGTCACCGCTTCAAAGGCCACAGGCTGGCTGCTTCCTTTTAAAGAATGCTGTCCAATTGTTTTAAGGCCCTATTTGATGTTCCAGGCCCACAGGCAGCATCCTCACCTGAGTTTATGCTTCATGTGTGCCCTGCTAACTTTGTGTGACAGCTGTTGTATAACATTCCCAACCTAACGGAAATATTTTCTGAAAAGCAGGACTTGAAAAATGCAAACCTGAAGACAAAAGTCTCATTTCCTCATATCTTCCAAAGCCAAACAATGCAAGGATTCTCAGATGTTAGCTCAAGAGTCAGATGGAAGATTGTAAACCTGTAGGCTTGACATTTAGCCAGGGAATCTGCATTTTTAACAAGCACTCCAGTGGTTCTCAAGCAGACAATTCTCGGATTTTTCAGATACCAGAATTCAGCCTTACCTGGGAGCTGCCATCTCAAATGCTCGGCCAGCGTCTGGAGCTGCGGCTCGGGGGAGGACGTGCCCTCCATGATCAGCTGTTACTTATGCTCTAGGACTAATTAGCTCTCAATTGGCCAACAGCTGTTCAGGGGGAAATTCTCATGCAATTCAAGGAGAGAATGAAGCTCTCCAACTTGAGCAAACTGGTACATTGTTATTTCCAGAAGGCATCTGGCCAAAGGGGTTCGCAGGTCCTGTTCTGATTACTCCAACTGTGACAGTCTGCTATGTGCTATGAAAATGAGTTAAGGGCACCAATGGGTGGCCAGTAATCACACCAGCAATGATCATCAAAACAGCAACACAGCTTCTCTAATTGACCTAGTGAGTTTGGTCCAGTGGTTGAGAACATGGGTTGGAATGCAAGAGTAGGGGAGTTCAGGATTAGGTCTGCCTCTAACTAGAAACTGTGGTGACCATCTTCTTTAACTCTTGGTTCTCTCCTGAGGAAGCTTGTAAGGCTCCTGTGAGGATTAAATAACACAATGCAAAGAAAGCACTTAGCATAGTGCCTGGCCAGTGGTCGCTGCTATATATTAGCTGGTTTTCAGGCCAAAATACTTCCTGAGTGCTTTACTCTGAGCAAGGAATGATGCTAGAACTAAGTGTACTGATGGGAACAAAACACACAGTTGCTGTTAAGTTTTGATAAGTTTTTGGTAAATTCAAGAAAGGACGTCTCCAAAGAAGTAAACCTTCTTTCAATTCCCCCAGAGAAACTATTCATCTTCTCTATTTCCACGATATTTTATTCATAACTGATGAAACTTTTCACGATATATCATGCTTCGCCTGTCTACTTCCCTTGACTAGCTGACTATGGATCTTTGGAAGACTTGTCTATAATTCTAGAACTACCTAATCCAGTGTGTGACTCTGAGTTAGGGCGCAATCAGTCTTATTGGCTTCAGCATGACCACGGTAAAGGATGAAAACTCCTATGAAGCCAATTTCTGTGAAAATTGGTTTTGAGAATAGAATATGAATTCTTACAGTTTCTAAACATACAGTTCCTGTAAGCTTTGGTAAGTGTGTGTTATTTTGCTTAGAAAATAAAAAAGGGGCTGGGCATGGTGGTTCACACCTGTAATCCCAGCACTTTGGGAGGCCAAGGCTGGCGGGTTGACTGAGGTCAGGAGTTCGAGATCAGCCTGGACAACATAGTGAAACCCCATCTCTACTAAAAATACAAAAAAATTAGCCGGGCATGGTGGCACGTGCCTGTAATCCCAGCTGCTTGGGGAGCCGCGGCAGAGGAATCGCTTGAACCCGGGAGGTGGAGGTTGCAGTGAACCCAGATCGCGCCACTGCACTCCAGCCGGGGTGAAAGAGCTAGACTATGTCCCCCCCACCCCAACCCACCGCCCAGCCAAAAAAAAAAAAAAACAAACAGAAGAGAGAATAATTTACCTGCCACCTTCCATCTCCCACGAGTCAAACGTTTGCTCTTGGAACATTAGTTACCCATTTCTTCCAGGGCCACCAAGCTATCCCCTACCTCACCGATCAAAAGGCTCCTATGGGGTGTGTCCTTTTGAAATTGGTTCAGAACCCACCTAGCGGAGGTGGTTGGGTCAGAACAAAAGGCTAATGGCCCCCGATTCAGTTGCTACATTGGTCAGTTTGGAAGCGAGCACCTCAGAGTTTAAATATGTGGTAAAATACAGAATACTTGATTTGGGATTTCAAATCCCTACAATAATTCTTGGGTATGAAACCTTGGTTTCCAGAAAACAACAGTATCATTTTCTTCATGCTGTTTGGAGGATTATAGCAGCTGGTAAATTCTGAGTTTCTTTCCCCCAAACCATCCAAAATCTGTTTAGATTGACTCTGCTGAAATAACAGAGACTGCCAGATTCCCTAGATTGTAGGAGTTGTGTATGAAATGTCATCCTCTGCTCAACCAAGCCCCAGGATCACAATGAGTGCTAAACAAGATAATGTATGCACATATACTTTGCAATCTGGAAAGCTCCACAAAAGTAGTTGCTATAATAACAAGGTAGCTTCCTTGGGAAGAAGAGTCCTCATATGAGATGAAGATAACATTATGCCTTCATTTGAAAGTCAATTTCAGCAAGGTAAGAGGATACAAGATAGTTCGGGTTGATTTCTTGGGGGAACCACTGCAAGTGTTACAAGCTTAAACGTCTCAGGGAATTTCAGCACTTAAGGCTTTTCTTGAAGGGACTCTGGGGCAGAAGCAGCTTTCCCCAAATTTCTTGAAACACTAAAGGATAAAATGAATGAAGAAAAGAGGGGGATTTCAACTCAACATTACTGAACACCAGACACCATGCTAGGTGCTAACAGCATACAAAGACATAATCCTTGTGATTACACCTTCAAAGATTAGAAGGAAACAGTGAGTGGCATTTAAACTACACCTTGAAGAATTAGTGGGATTTATTCAACAGGTGGCGTGCAAGGGACAGGAAGAAAGGATGTTCCAGGAAGAAAGAATAGCACAGGCAAAGGCATGGAGGTAGAAAGGCATGACACTGATTTGGAAGACCAAATTAAGGAATCTAAGCCAAGGTAGCAGTCAGAGGACAGAAATCACTCTCAGGCTAAGCAGCTTGGCTAAATTTGCTACTAATTATTAGGCTCAAAGACCACCTTGCCTTCAGATAGTCTGCTGTGCATTTGTATGTTTACAAGAAGTATGACCTCTCCTACAACAGCCTTTTTGGCTTTTAATCAGATCCTGTAGGTTTGTTTTCGTTTTTGTTTATTTTTCTTTTTTACCTCCACAAACCACCAAACAGAATAGAAAGCTGAAAAATATTTCTAGACAAGAGTGTGCTTGTGGAGTGGGACCATTTTTATAATTCCTTCTGGTTCCAGCTCTGTTTGCATATGAGCCTTACTGCCAGGAAACCTGAGTGGGCCCATCATGACTCTGGAGACCACAGGAGTGTCTCACACTGACAGCAGCAGGGGAACACTGAGCCCTGGAAAATCATGTAGGAGAAGAAAGAGCTGGAGGCTTCCAATGTCCTCAGACTCTTCCCTGGGTTGCTGACAGGGGCATTCATGGCCAGGATTGGCAGAAGGGGTAGGACCAAAGGTAGAGTGGAGAAGGGCAGCCACTTGAACAATAAGCTTTCCTAGAATCTTTTGTCAATCTCCCTTTTCTTGATCCTTGAGCACAGTGTACAGCAGAATGCCTTCAGGATGGCCCAAAAGTGACAAATGGTTAAGAGCTTAGGCACAGTCACTTTTGCTTTTAGAAGAATTATATAGTGATAATAATGCTATAACTTATTGCCCACTTAATAATAATAATAATATATTTATTATGGCTAGAATTTGTGAAATACTTTCTATGAGCCAGCACTATGTTAATCATGTCACATGCATTCGTCTTCCCAACATCTCTGTGAGGTAAACCATATTATTATTATAACTTTATCAACAGATGCGGAAACTCAATATGGCCTAGACTATAATTGTCACTGAAGATTCCATTTGTTCCTCTATATTTCACAGCTCAACTAAAGTTAGGCAAGGTCCTGTGACTAGTTCTGGCCAATGGGCTCTGAGAAGAAGTGAAGCACAGCTCTGAATTAAGGCTGTGAGAGCCCATGTGCACGTCTCCTCCATCCTTCTCTTTCCTGGACCACTGGTGGCTAAGGAGGGGAGAAATGCCACAGAAACTACTAGGTGATAGAACCTCCATCAGGCTGGGTCCCTGAGTGACTGGAGGAAACAGAGCTTTTTCGTAGACCTGGAATAGATACACATGAGGACCAAGAGATAAGCCTTTGTTGTGTGAAGCCACTGAGAGGTCAGTGTTAATTCATTATTGCTACATAACCTAGCGTATCCAGGCCTCAAGAAATTTAGTAACTATAGATTGAGTGAAGTGATTGTGCTAGAACTAGAAGCACAATTTCCTGGTTCCCAGACAAGTCTTTTTTTCTACTACACAAATCTGAATCTGTGATAAGAGCCATGGCTTCCATTGCACCATCCACTCTGGTATGTAGGAATGACTTCAGAACCTATCCATGAAAGACCCAACTCATTTGGGATGCCTCTTCATGGCAGCTAATCGATGAGCTCTGACAGGGCAGGCTGGTTAGAGGCAGATGTGCAGACTGAATTTCAAAGTAGACCCTCCTTGTGACAAAGCTTAACTGTCACTAAAGCTATTGTACAAGCACAGTGGTCGCCAAACAGCCTCACAAAGTAACAGAAATTTACCGTGGTTCAGACTCTGAGGCTTGCCCAATTTGTTTTTTTTTTTCAGGCAGGGTCTTGCTCTGTAATCCAGGCTATAGCGCAGTGGTGCGATCACAGCTCACTGTAGCCTCAACCTCCTGGGCTCGAGCAAATCTCCCATCTCAGTGGCCCAAAGTGCTGAGATTACAGGCGTGAGCCACTGCACCCGGCCTGGGACTTACCCAATTGGATAAGGAAACTCAAAGCAGATTCTTTGCTCTAAATGCTCCAACTTGGAGTAAGTATCCAGATCATAGGAGACTTAAATCAGAAATCCAATTTATTGACTGGGCATGATGGCTCACCGATTGGAGATCAGTGATAACCAAGACACCATTCCTGCCCTATCACAGTATCTTAGGGAACACAGATTAATAAGAATGCAATTGAAACGATTTTATAGATGCCAGGATTGGGTTATGCAGCAGGTATTAGGGACTCGGACTGGGGAGTCAGGAAACATTTCTGGACGAAGTGACAAATACTGAGCCTTGAAGGATGCACAAGACTTAGGAAAGGAGAGTGGG
Source organism: Trachypithecus francoisi (assembly GCF_009764315.1). NCBI lineage: Eukaryota > Metazoa > Chordata > Mammalia > Primates > Cercopithecidae > Trachypithecus > Trachypithecus francoisi. The sequence goes on along the minus strand of NW_022681472.1, from coordinate 71,539,370 downwards.
AAGCAGAGTTCCGGTTTAAAGGGACAGTATGGGTGATGGTTCAGGGTGTGGACAAGCTTGCTGAGCTGTTTCTCTCCACAGAGTGGGGAAAACCAGGGCTGGGCCTTTCTGGAAGCAAGAGAAAGTCTGTCTGTTACCTGGGCTTCTAGGTGAGTAGCCAGGAAAGGGAGAAACAGCTTGAGATTTTGTTTGCTCTCAATCTTTGCCCGTCCTAAAATGCAGAACACTAAGTCTAGTGGCCTGGGACACATTCGTAGTTTGTCTTTTGATCCTTGCCAGTATTTAAGGCATGTTGAGGGTGGGCATGATGGCTCATACCTGTAAATCACTTTGGGAGGCTGAGGTGGGAGGATCGCTTGAGCCCAAAAGTTCAAGACCAGCCTGGGAAACATAGTGGGATTCCCTTCACTACAAAAAATAAAAATAAAAATAAAAAATGGCCAGGCTGGGTGGCACATGCCTGTGTCCCAGCTACTCGGAAGGCTGAGGTGGGAGAATTGCTTGAGCCAGGGAGTTTACAGCTTCAGTGAGCCAGTGCACTCCGACCTGGAAGACAGAGCAAGACCCTGTCTCTAAAACATAAATGAATACATTCAAGTTATTAGTTTATAATGAAAAATACGGTTGTCACATGGCTCACAATGATTTTGTTGACCTGACTAATCAGCACGTTCTCACAGTTAATGCAGTTGATCACTAGTTCATCCCCGAGACTAATTCTTGACCTGACTTCTGCAATATCTCACTCTTAATCTCTTTGATGTTTGTTTTTCCTGCTTCACTGGAAGCTCATTCTTAAATTCCTTCTTAAATTCCTTTGTTGATTCCTCTTCATCTCCCAGCTCTTAATACTGAAATACCGCAAGGCTTAGTCCATGACTTCTCTTTTCCATCTTTACATTCCCATGACAATTTCTTCCACTCTCAGGACTTCAAATACCATCTACGTGCTGATGACTCTTAACTTGATGTCTCCTTCCAGCTGTGACTTTTCTCCTGAACTCTTGGCTGACTGATTGATATCTCCCCTGGGACATCTAACAGCCATCTCAAATTTACCATCGCCAGAGCTGACCTCCTGACCTTCACCCACAAATGAGCTCTTCTGCTGCTTCATCACAATAATTAGTGGAACTGTCCTGTCAGTTGCTCAGACCCACAACCTTGGAATAGCCCTTAACTCATTAGTTTCTCTCACACACACCACTTCATGCCCTCCGACAAATCCCACTGCTCTAGCTTCAAAAAGTAGCTAGAATTCAACCACTTTTTACCACTTTTATCGCTACTATCCAAATTCAAGTCACCATCCTCTTTTTCCCTAGATCATTGCAGTCACCTCCCAACTGGGGTTCCTTTCCACTAGCATACTCCCCTCCCTCAAACTTCCCAACACAGAAGTCAGAGTGATTATGTTCGTCAGATCACATCATCCCTCTGTTCAAAACCTCCCAGTGGCTTCCCATCTCTCTTGGAGTAAACGACAGTCATTACAGTGGACAATAAAGGTCCCATGCAACTTCTATAGGTCCTGGTTCCTGTAGTAATTCCTTCTCCCCCACCCCACGCCATTATCTCTCTGATAGCATTTTCTACCACATTCCCCCCTGTTCACTCCACCCCTTGTTATGTCTAGAACAAGCCTCCTTGTTACGTCTAGAACAAGCCAAACCCATCCCACTTCAACATTATTTCTACTGGCTACTTCCTTTGCCCAGAACGGTCTTCCCTCAGATGGCTACATGGCTCATTTCCTCGCCTTCTTCAAGTCTTTGTTTAAATTGACCTTCTCAAAGAGGGTTTGCCTGACCACCATAACAAAAACAGAAACACCCCTAGCAATTCCAATACCTCTCCTCTGCTTTAGTTTTCTCCATGGCCCACAATTAGTACTATGTAGTGTGTGTGCATGTGTGTGTGTGTGTGTGTGTGTGCATGCGTGTGTGTGTGTGCCCATACATGCATGGATCTCCATTAGAATAAATGATAAATGTAAACTTCATGAGGATTGGATGTTTTGTTTTATTAATTCACCCCTGTATCTTCAAGACCTAAACAAAAATCCCTAAAGCATAGAAGATATTTGATATTTGTTTTAGATAAATAATTATTCTACAGCTTATACATATAGCAAACTGTGTGTAGAATATTGCCTGGTGAGCATGGATTTGAACAGGGACAGTATCTGATGAGCTAAATATTTTAATGACATCATCTTAGAATGCAGATGTACCTGTCATAGTGACCAAAGTATTCCAGACTGGCCACTGATTTTCCACTGCCAGTGTTAGCTTTCAGAATGAAGTAATTCCCCTGAAAAACTGATCTATTTGTTTTCTTCAAACATATTGTTGTCATCAACCTGGTGATAGTTGAAGCTTACTTTGGTTAAGGAACCATTCTCTGTCTTCTGTAGAGTTACATTGTGTCCATTATGTGCTGATTGTATAATTTAACTCTCAAAGAACAACTCCATTTGAAGTCCCTGTTCCCAAGCTCTTGAGAGCACTGCCCTTTTATGGGGAGTTCATTCTCACATTTTTCTCCTAGGGTCTATTCAGCTGAACTAAGTTCTTCCCTACCACAACATCTGGCAAAGACAGCAATGGGTGTTTAGGTAAGTGAGCAAGCACTCTTGTGTAGCATCGTTTTATCTTTGGCATCAAATAGATGCATGTACAAATTCCAACCAGCAGGGGATGCTATAGTCTGATTCTCCTCTTCTATCCCTCTATGCCTTCCTAAGATGTGTGGTAAAACTTCATGATCAATGATGACGGGGAAACCCTCTCATTGTCTCACACACACAGGATTATGCTAACCAATTATGGATTGGTTTCTACCTTCAGCACTAATTGATACTACTGGTGAATTCCTTCACGAGTGCCTGTACTTTTAATGATTAATTTAAAAGACTTTCCCCAAATCTTCTGCTCATACTCCCTCCCTCGGCTTCCTTAAATTTAGCAGACAACTTGCTACATGCTTATAAGAAAACATTCAAGCACTCACTCTTGTATTTGTGGTCAGCTGGTGGTCCATAGTCTCCCTCACGTGTCTGGTATTTGGTGACTGTGTTCAAGGTTGATGGACGTAAATAACTAGACAAGGTGCCACATACAATCTAGCAGGCTTAACAAGGTTGTTTAAGAGCAGCAAGTGAGGACAAGCCCCAGTGCACAAACATTGTTCAAAGCTCAGCTTTTCATCATGTTTCTTATTGTCTAAATAGCCTAAATAGCCAAAGCAAATCAATTTTTTTTTTGAGATGGAGTCTCACTCTGTTGTCCAGGCTGAGAGCAGTGGCACGATCTTGGCTCACTGCAACCTCCGCCTCCCAGGTTCAAGTGATTCTCCTGCCTCAGCCTCCTGAGTAGCTGGGATTACAGGTGCACACCACCATGTTCGGCTAATTTTTATATTTTTAGTAGAGCCATGTTGGCCAGGCTGATCTCAAACTCCTGACCTCGAGTGATCTGCCCACCTGAGCCTCCCAAAGTGCTAGGATTACAGGTGTGAGTCACACCCGGCCACAAATCAAATTTCTAAGCCCAGACTCAGTATGAGAGGGTGGTACTCAAGCAGTGTGGATTCGGGGAAGGGGATTATTATTGTGGACATTTGAAAAAATAATCCAACATGATGTTGTTGTTTTAAACTATTTGGGAGCCCTCTGTACTATAATTCTCCTCAAAGCAATTTTTAAAATTATAATAATTCAGGGTAACACCAGAAAAAAAAAAATACTTCTTCCCTGTACACTGTTGCAAGAAAACAAATTATTTGAAAATGCATTGTTTTAATTCTGCAGGGTTTATGCATTGTTTTTGTCTCCCTAGCATCCTTTCCTTTGAAGAACCACTTGTCTCCATACAGTGATTCTAGTGGGGTTGTCAGTCACAGTGCCCTATCCTAGTCTTTTCCATCCTACCTCCTGACTTGAGTCTGGCTAAGCCTCAGAGGCTAGTCCAGGAAGAGAACACACGACCAAGGAGAACCAATCAGATGCTTTCCCTGGGAGTGATAGGTTGGGGTAGGTTGGGGTAGGGTAGAGGGAACCCTCTGTCTGCTGGAGGATATGAATCTGGAGCTAAGAGTCAGCCGCCATATTTCCCAGCATATAGAGAAATCTTGTCCACAGAGTGAAACAAATCAGCAAAACAGGGAGGAGAAATTGGAGGCAGTGACCCAGGGGCGTTTAATTCTGGTTCTAGTTTAAGAGGTCCTGGTTCCTACAGTAATTCCTTCCATTCTGCTTTACCAAAATACCCTTTTCTGATGAGTGACCCAATACATTCCTTTTTCCTTAAGCTAACTTGAGCTGAGTTTTCATCACGTGTAGCCAAGAGCCCTTACTGATTTGAAACCCTGTAATAGCTATTAAATCAGCTTATCCTCTCATTCCAGCCCAATCACCGTCTTCAACCATCAGCTCCTGAATGCTTTAAAACCATGGAATACTATGCAGCCATAAAAAAGGATGAGTTTGTGTCCTTTGTAGGGACATGGATGCAGCTGGAAACCATCATTCTTAGCAAACTATCACAAGAACAGAAAACCAAACACCGCATGTTCTCACTCATAGGTGGGAACTGAACAATGAGATCACTTGGACTTGGGAAGGGGAACATCACACACCGGGGCCTATCATGGGGAGGGAGGAGGGGGGAGGGATTGCATTGGGAGTTATACCTGATGTAAATGACGAGTTGATGGGTGCTGACGAGTTGATGGGTGCAGCACACCAACATGGCACAAGTATACATATGTAACAAACCTGCACGTTATGCACAGGTACCCTAGAACTTAAAGTATAATAACAATAATAAATAAATAAATAAACAAAAAAAACAAAAAAACTTCACTAGAGAAAGTGCTGTCATGAAGAGGGCATGGAGGAGCAAGGAAAAGCAGCCTGAAGGAAATGAATGGACCATTGGGATAAGGAAACAGACAGGATGAAAAATTACCTCTCAGACAGCAGAGAGGGGAGACAGATAAATGGGAGACTTTTGGCAGCCAAGAAAGTAAATGAAAGGATAAGAAAGATGACATGGAATGCTAAGAACAGTATTACCCAAAACACTCACAGAAGTAAGAGCTCGGAACAATGGCTCTGGGGTTGTCAGTGGTTGTTTTTTGGGAAAAAAAAAAAATACTTAGGATGATCATGAAAAAGAAAGAGAAAGAGCAATGAGTGAGCCACCCCATTGCACACTGAAATGAAAAATGGGTTGTGAAGAGAATTACTTCTTGAAGGAAGCACAGCCCTGTTACTTTTAAATTTTGGTATTCTATCAAAATTCCATTAAAATGATACAGGCTTATCCTCACATACAGAAGCTAGATTACGCGCAGCTTTCCCCAAGGATCATATTGTAACGTGTGCTCTCGGGTAATTATGTTCCAACATTCTGTTCCTTTGGCGTAAAACTAAATCCTTTTCAGCTGCCTACCTTGTTTTCTCATACCACCTCAATGTTTTTTTTTTTCTGCAACTTTTACATTTGTTTGCCAGTGTCTCCCAGGATCTCAATACCCGCACATTCGTCCACCAAGGGCCACCCCAGGTTTTTCAAAAGCAACACTCTTGCTATCACCCAGAAACCATTTCTATAATGATGCGCACATAATGTAAGTATTCCACTGAACTATGTTCAGGAATTGGCCTAGCATCTGTGTGGTTTTTTTTTGCAGTCCTTTGATTAGGGATGAAAGGGCTCCTGAGAGGCTAAAGGGAGGATGACTCATGGTAGCTGTCAACAGTATCTGACCCACTCTAAATACAGAATCTCTGCTATGCTACTGGAATTAATTGGCCATCCAATAAAATCATGTATGTGGAAATGCTTTAAAAATTAACTTCTAAATGTGCTGATAATTTTCATTATATTTTGGTATTTCCTACCTTTATCCCTTCACTCAATTCACTCAGACTATGGTCTGTTTCTGAGTTATAGAGAAGTATTGCTTGACTCATGACCCACTAGATTTATGATGTGATGACCCTTTCTCACCTGTCCTCAAGAGGTAAATCCTGACATTGTGGAGATGTGTCCAGCACTCCTGCCTCAGTGCAACAGCCTCCCTGTGGCTGTTCCTGGAGGTGCCCCGGCATCCAGAGCTTAGCCCTTCCTGTTCTACCCTCCACCATCCAGAGCTTAACCCTTCCTGTTCTACCCTCCACCCGCCCCTGTGCACCCTACCCACGCACTGACTGGCTCCAGCCTCTGGAGACCTGTTCTGGACAGGATATTTATCAAATAAAGTAGAGAAATTAATCTTAAGAAAAGTTATTAGGGTCAGGCACTGTGGCTAAAATCTGTAATCCTAGCACTCTGGGAGGCTGAGGCAGGAGGATCACTTGAGGTCAGGAGTTTGAGACCAGCCTGGCCAATATGGTAAAAAGTCTACTAAAAATACAAAAATTAGCCAGGCATGGTGGTGCATGCCTGTAGTCTCAGCTACTCAGGAGGCTGAAGCAGGGGAATTGTTTGAACCCAGGAGGCGGAGGTTGCAGTGAGGCCAGATCATGCCACTGCACTGCAGCCTGGGCAATGGCGTGAGACTCTGTCTCCACAACAACAACAACAACAACAAAAACAAAAACAAATAGAAAAGAAAAGAAATGTTATTAGAACCAAAGGCAGAATGGGGGCCAGCATGGGACCAAAAGGAAAGACAAAACAGAGCCCTGAGAAACAACTGTCGCATGGGTTTGAGAATCAGAAGGTGAGATTCAAATTTTAAACTTTGCCACTTACGTACTCTGTGCCATGTAGCTGCCCAATAAATACTAAACAGTTACTTTATTTTCAGAGCTTCAGTTTCCAACTTCTCATATGTAAAATATGGAAGTAAATACTTACTGCAGAGGGTTGTTGTAAAGAGTGAATAAGATAATGTATAAAAAGTGAAGAGAGGAGTTCTTGCTACAGAATTAGTGATCAATAAAAGGTATCTACAACTACTACTATCATCATTATTGTTCTAAAAAGCCTGAAAGAAAACACATCTCTGATTCCCATAAATAGTTGGCCCAGACAACAGGGTATTCAGCATTATAACAAATTTGTCTTTGGTGTAAGAAAACTGGCAGCAAATAAATTACAAGAAAGTCCCACTTTTTCATTTTTGCCTTAAGGTATATATGTTTATCTCCAACCTAGGCCATCCTGATCTGGTTTTTAAAAAATTCTCAGAGAAAAAGTCCAGTTCTATGAAATGAAGTCCATATTGGAAGACTCATATTTAGTACTTAGGAAACCAGTGTTCAAGCCCTGATTTAGTCTCTGTTCCTTCTTATACTTTTATTAATATTTTTCATATTTAGAAACTGGAGATAGGGAAGGGAAGTAACTTCTCAGAAATGCTGAATGATTTTAGGTCTCTGTCTTAGTCCATCTGGTGCTACTCTAACAGAATGCCACAGACTGGGTAATTTACAAAGATGATAAATTTATTTCTCACAGTTCCAGAGGCTGGGAAGTCCAAGATCCAGGCACTGGAAGGTTCAATCTTAGGTTTCAAGAGGGAGCCTTATTGCTGTCATCCTCTGGAATGGAGATATACTGTGTCCTCACATGGTAGGGGGTAGCATGGGTCAAACTTACTCCCAGAAGCCCTTTTATAGTTGGCATTAATCCATTCATGAGAGCAGAGCCCTCATTACCTAAACACCTCCCATTAGGCCCCTCCCAACACTGTTGCATTAAGGATTGCTTCCAACACATGAATTTTGGGGAACACATTCAAACCACAGCAGTTCCTTTCAGCATGAATCAGAATATTGTTCTGTGATTAGCCAAGGGGTAGGAATCAGCACTAATATGATCTCCTGATGCCTTTTTTGTTGGTGACCTTATAGGCCAAACCAGGAATCAACTGATGTTCCATGTATTACAAACTCCAAATGGGTTGTTTCTACCTGGCTGCCTTCAGCTAACAATCAATTTGTGGCTTACCTGGGTTTCCTAGCACAAGGTTGTTAAAAGAACCTCGGAGGGGCCGGGCGCGGTGGCTCAAGCCTGTAATCCCAGCACTTTGGGAGGCCGAGGCGGGCGGATCACGAGGTCAGGAGATCAAGACCATCCTGGCTAACACTGTGAAACCCCGTCTCTACTAAAAAATACAAAAAACTAGCCGGGCGAGGTGGCGGGCGCCTGTAGTCCCAGCTACTCGGAGGCTGAGGCAGGAGAATGGCGGTAAACCCGGGAGGCGGAGCTTGCAGTGAGCTGAGATCCGGCCACTGCACTCCAGCCCGGGCGACAGAGCGAGACTCCGTCTCAAAAAAAAAAAAAATAAAAGAACCTCGGAGAAAGTGACATCTCCTTTCCTTCAGAGCACATCCCAAAAAAGGGATCATAAGAGTTAAATCAGTGGTTTCCCAATAAGAATAATCTGGGGAGTTTTAAAAATTACAGATTCCTAGGGCTCACTCCTGCAGATTCTGATTCAATGGGTCTGTTGTGTAGCCCAGATATCTGTATGTTTTCAAAGCTTCCCAAATGATTACAATGGACCCACGCAATTCAGTCTAAAAATAAACAAGAAGTTATCTAGGTTCATATTTTGTTTCTCCACTTTTGAGATGGAAGTGAGTTCCAGAACTGTTTTCCTTCCTCTTTTAAATCCACTATATGAAAAACAACAGCACAAAGACAATAATAAATGATAACCGATAGTCATAATGTTAGGACAATAGTTAGTGGTGGACTCCACAGTATCTGGAAAATTCACATGCCATCTAAAAGGAGCACCACCACTCAGACCAAGCTATTGGTTGCCTTGGGGTAACGTGGGTCCTATATGGCCATATCTTTTAATTCATTTGAAGGGGGAAAGATCAGGAATATAGATTTTGGTTTGTGATATTTTTGTTCTATTTTTGAGATGGAGTTTTGCTGTTGTTGCCCAGGCTGGAGTGCAATGAAACGATCTGGGCTCACTGCAACCTCCACTTCCGGGGTTCAAGCGATTTGCCTGCCTCAGCCTCCCAAGTAGCTGGGATTAAAAGCATGCATCATCACGCCCAGCTAATTTTGTATTTTTAGTAGAGAAGGGGTTTCACCATGTTGGTCAGGCTGGTCTCGAACTCCTGACCTCAGGTGATCCACCTGCCTTGGCCTACCAAAGTGCTGGGATTACAAGCGTGAGCCACTGCTCCCGGCCAGGATTATAGATTTTGATGTGAAATTTACAAATTTTTAAATGTTGGAAAGTCATACAAATTCTTATAAAACATTGTTTGAGAGAAACAAAACCAATATGCACAACACAAAGAGCAGACAAGCCAGCAAACTGAGGTCTCATGTGTTAGCACATTTTCCTTTTCCTATAGCAAGGAAGTACAGGGCTGTGGAACTAGCATTGCCTCTGGAGGCAGGAATACTAGGTTAGCTCCTCATTCTAGTGCATTTATAGAGCTAGCCTTGAACCTTTCTGGGCTCATATATCTCATTTGTCAAATGGGAGCAAGAAAACTTGATGTCCACAATTGCTCTAAGAATCAAATGAAATCATAACTAAGAAAGCACTTTATCATGCTCATAACTCTTTCAGCTCTGTATGGGATTCCCAAAGTGAACCTCATGTGTATTTATGAACTCGGCACTCTCAGATTCCATGCAGCACCCTTCATTTCCTTGAGCTCCGCTTGCTGAGGTGAAGACTCTGCTGCAAAGGGGCCCCTGCTCCAGTGAAGCTGGTCCCCTTGCTGTGCCTATTCTAAGGAATGGCCATTGCTGATGAAGCTTGCTGGTCTCTGCCCAGGCATGGTTTCCTGTTGCTGCAGAAGCCACTGGATGGTAATATGCTCACGAGGATCCACAGACCCTCAAGTACAGAAATTTGCCATCCTTGAGTTTGACAGGCATTTTAATGGAACACTCTTTCAGCGTATCTCCCTATCATTCAGGTATGCATTTCAGGGGCCAGGCTGGAGGGTGATCTAAGTGACAAGCATGGTACAATGGTAAGTTTTGACCATTGCGTCAGCACTGATCCTCTATTCTTAGACCATACCAACGTGGCTTTTAAAAATTAATATATGATAATAGTTGTACCTATTTATGGGGTACACATGATATATGGATGCATGCATATAATGGGTAATGATCAAACCAGGGTATTTAGGATATGCACCACCTCAAACATGTATCATTTCTATCATAACAAACAAATATTCTTTTCTATCCCTTTTGAAATACACAATACGTTGTTGTTAACCATAGTCACCCTACTGTCCTATCTATCATTAGAACTTATTCATTCTAGCTAACTGTATGTTTGTAGCCATTAGCCAACCTCTCTTTATCCCCCATCCCAGCCCTCCACACACACACATCCTTCCCAGACTCAGGTAGCTGTCATTACGCTCTCTGCCTCCATGATATCAAATTTCTTAGCTCCCACATGAGTGAGAACATGCAATACCTGTCGTTTGGTGCCTGGCTTATTTTTAACATAATGTTCTCCAGGCTCATCCATGTTGCTGAAAATGGCAGGATTTCATTATTTTTACATCTGTTCTCTTAATTAGTGTGACTTCTTACAACTTAGATTTAACCAGAGGCTCTTCCACATATAGTTGGAATTTTATATGTCCACATTTAAAGAGAGTTACCTTGGGATTGACAACATACTTCTTTTGCTTCTAAGTATAAATTTTTATTACTATAATATATTTCACTAATGTATCAAAAATACTACAATTAAAACTACTGCTTTGATCAACAACAAAAAAAGAAAGCACTTTATAAACTGTAAAATGTTCATTTTCATTACTACAGTTAAACCAGAAAATGAGATGTGTGCAGTAAATATGTTCTCAGGTAACAGAGACTGAAAAGTTTTGTCATTGAGTTAATCTTAGAAAAAGAGAGTTCTGGGTCAGCGAGTTTTGTGGTCAAAGAATGACAGGATCAGAGACATAACTCCACATGGCCTTTGCTTTTGGCTCAATTTTGTTTCCACTCTCTTTTTCTCAAATAGTGCAAGCTGATAGCTTGTCTCAGCAGGGGCCTGAAGGCTTAGATGCTGGAATCCTCCAGTATCCTGGCATCACCTCTGCCACAGCTGGAGGGAGTGTGGACAGAGGAGAAGGAGGATGGGGAGGGCAGAGGCAGTGGTAGAGGCGAGTGAGATGACACAGGCCCTGTGCCCTGAATGCAATGGATTCCAAGACAGAGGATGAAATTGGTGCTGATTAAATGAAAGGAGGCTGCAAGCTCAGAATGTCAGATTTAAAGCTCTTTCACTGATGTGGAAAGTCATCTTGGCACCAGCACACAAGGAAAGAAGAGAGGCAAATCTGTCATCAGCTAAGCCTTGCAGAGTAGTTTCAGCCCCAACAACCTGGTGAGCCCTGCCGCTGGTGGAAGCTATTACATCCGATGTATAAACTGCTGGTTTCCTACAGTGTACTGAGCCTGCAATGAGTGCAGAAGTTCGGACTCTCTCGGAGTTAGGTTACATTCTCAAATTTCCAGCTGGGGAGGAGCTGGAAATGAAAAGCTAGGAACTGCTTTTTGCTACCTCTTCTCTTTTTGAGGTGACTCCAGCTAGGAATTATACGAAGCATAACTAAAATAAGGGCTCCTAGTCTATTTTATCCCTTTAGCTGTCTCCCAAAGCCAATTCTTGTCAGAATAATGTTTATATATGAACAAAACAAAACATCTGATTACAAAGAAAACTCATTATACTGAAATACAGTTGCCAAAAGATTTTAAAAACATTATTTGTGGCTGGGTGTGGTGGCTCATGCCTGTAATCCCAGCACTTTGGGAGGCTGAGGCAGGCGGATCACTTGAGGCCAGGAGTTCAAGACCAGCCTGGCCAACATGGTGAAACCCCATTTCTACAAAAAAAAAATACAAAAATTAGCCTGGCATAGTCGTGTGTGCTTGTAATCCCAGCTACTCGGGAGGCTGAGGCAGGAGAATTGCTTGAGCCAGAGAGGCAGAGGTTGTAGTGAGCCAAGATCACACCACTGCACTTCATCCTGGGTGACAGAGCAAGAAAGACTCTGTCTCAAAAAACAAAACAAAATAAAAATGTGTTTGTGATAAAATTGTAATAGTGCTTCTTATTAATGAATTAAATAACAATAACTGGTACTAAGCCTAAAAGCTACCATAATTTTGAAGTAGCAATGAATAGTAATTAAAATAAATGATATTTGCATATAGCTGCAGTAATTATACTGTGATATAAAAATGTGTATGCTTTCTTATTGTTGACAAAGTCACAGGTATTATTAATTAATACTCTTGTGATTTGTTGTCTACATTTATAATTGAAGGAAGTGCTACATTTCAGATTGAAGTTAGTAAAGATGCAATCTTTTTGCTTTCAAGCCCAAAGATCCCATAGGAGTCTGTGGACTTCAGTTTTATTTGTTTGTTTTTTCCTAGAGACAAGGTCTTGCTCTGATGCCCAGGATGGAGTACAGTGGAGCGATCATAGCTCACTGTAACTTCAAGTTATTGGGCTCAAGCAATCCTCTTGCCTTAACCTCCTGAGTAGCTGGGACTACAGACACACACCACCACATCCAGGTAATTTAAAAAAGAAAAAAAGTTTTATAGAGATAGGGCTTCACTATGTTGTCCAAGCTGGTCTCAAACTCCTGGCCTCAAGCAATCCCCCTGTCTCAGCTTCCCAAAATGCTGAGATTACAGGTGTGAGCCACCTCACCTGGCTGAGGTCTGTGGGCTTCACATTAAAAGCCCTATTATAAAGTAATAGAAACTAATTCAGTTGATGCCTCTCCCAACAGAGAGGCAATGATATAACTCTTCAAATTTCTTACTTTGGAGAGCAACAAATTTGTTAACCACTGGTCAAAATATTTGTAAAGAGGGTGGATCTCATCTAAATATTAAGATGTCTTTATTTTCTATAAACTGACTTAATTTCAAGTTCAAGACTCCCTACAATCAAGCTAATTCAAAACCTCATGCCGGTCATTCTTGGTGTCTTCCCCCACCAGCTATAGGAATTTGTCCAAATTCCAGAGTCTTCCCTAGTCACACATGATTCAGGAAGGGCCTACAGGCCGGTTGTGCATAGAGGGTACCATTGTGTTGTCCCCTGTCCTTCTCTTAGAGTTACTTTCAGTGCAGTGGTTCTGTGTTCCTTGGGACACAGACATTTTTCTTTACATCTGCCTAGTGCCTTTCTTCATACAGGTACCGTACAGCCATTCCGATCCGGAGCCCTCAATCTCCCCATGATAGCTCTGCCACATATGTCCTCCAAGGCAATTAAGTATAGGACAGACCACCTGCTTAAATGTGGTAAAGGGAAAAGAGGAATAACAGGAGGGAAGGAATGTTTAAACCTATTATCCAGTCACACATTTCTAAAATTCCACTTTAGGCTGGGCCTGTAATCCCAGCACCTTGAGAGGCCGAGGCGAGCAGATGACTTGAGGCCAGGAGTTCAAGACCAGCCTAGCCAATGGTGAAACCTTGTCTCTACTAAAAATCCAAAAAAAAAAAAAAAAAAATTAGCCAGATGTGGTGGTGAGTACCTGTAATCCCAGCTACTCAGGAGGCTGAGGCACGAGAATCACTTCAACCTGGGAGGCGGAGGCTGTGGTGAGCCAAGATCACACCACTGCACTCCAGCCTGGGTGACAGAAGGAGACCCTGTCTCAAAAAATTAAAATAAATAAAATAAAATTCCACTTTGGAACCAACTTCAGAACAAATGCATGCTCTTGATATAAAAATCAGTCTCTCAACCACAAAAAAAACCTCACGATTTACTCAAAATTATTATCACTCAATTTGTTGTCTCACCTTATTCACCAGCCTTTATTCCAAATAATTTTAGTATGTTGGTAAAAATCAAATATATTCTCAACAAACAAAGAATTACAGCTCTGAGGACAATATGCATCTTTAACATATCACAATCTACTTAGAGTAATACTGTACTATTTCAATAAAGGTCAAATATAAAACCTTTGCTACAACAACCCAAGCTCAGTAAAAGAAAATATTGACAAATTTGACTACATAAAAATTGAAGCAACATACATAAAGTAGAAATTACATAAGCAAATTAGATACATAAAGTAGAAATTACATAAGCAAATTAGAGACTGGAAAATTTACCCAAAAAAGGGAACTAATCTCTATAATATATGACGAGCTTCTAGAAATGAAGAAGAAAATGACCAACAATTCAATGAGCCAAAAAGGAAAAAACAAAGAACATAAAGAAAGGCAAAAGAAATAAAAATAGCCCTTAAATATAATACTGGGTTCTTAATCTCACACATAATGGATAAACACACATTTGAAAACATCTCTGAGAGTATCTTCTTTCAGTCAATATGGAGCTTAGGGATTGGGTTTATCCTCCTGCACAAAGCTAAAAAAACAAACAAAACATATGATACAGTGGGTTTTAGACATTGATCATCAGGCAGCTTAGGACGGCAGTGCCCAAGAGAAAGAAAAGAGACGAGTCCCCTGGTGCCCAAGCTTACCGCCTAGAGACACCTTCCAGGTTGCACTGAGAAAGGGGAAACCAAAGTAGAGCCTGACAGTCTTCCTGAGTTGAGGGGATGAAGCTGGGAGTCCAACAAGGTCAAGATGACTAGAATTCAGAGGGTCAACTTCAAGAGGAGAAGCGTAAAAAAAAAAACTTCAGCTTTTTGAAGAGGGTCCACCTTGAGTCTTCAGCTGAATACTAATCAGTGCATGCATGTGAGCATTGGGAAAGCATCACTCAAAGAAAACAGGGGGTCAATACCGAGAGATCACATGAACATGGGAAGAATTTGTGTTCCATCATCCATAGTGGTGAATCTTGTAATCAGGGGAGATTGGGTAGAATCCTCAGAAGATTATTGCCTCAGCAGAATTGCTTGAACCCGAGAGGCAGAGGTTGCAATAAGCCGAGATCACACCACTGCACTCCAGCTTGGGCGACAGAGCAAGACCCCGTCTCAAAAAAGAAAAAAGATATTGCCTCACTAGTAGGGAAAAGTTAGTCTGAGACTGAAGATTGTTCTGTATCCGCCTAACAAAGCTCATTACCGAGGGAAAAGTTAGTCTGAGACTAAAGATTGTTCTGCATCTGCCTAATAAAGCTCAAAAGCAAGACTTGAAGGAAGCAAATCCCATAAAAGAAGCTCAATACAGGAATATGAAAATATCCAACCAGGTTAAATTCATAGGTTTTGTTCGGTGAACCAGTACAAAAATTCTAGACATGCCTAAAAGGAGGAAGGTGCAATACATAATGTGCCAGAAATGACACAGATTATAGAATTAGTGGACAAAGATAATAAAACAGTTATTATAACTATATCCTATATGTTCAAGAAGATAAAGTTTGAACATGTTAAGTTCAATCAAGTTAAAGACAAGTAAAATCTTTGTGTGTGTGTGTGTATATATATATAATTTTACTTCAGTAGCCATGCTGTAAAATCTTTTTTTTTTTTTTTTTTTTTTGAGATAGAGTCTCACTCTGTTGCCCAGGCTGGAGTGCAGTGGCGTGATCTCGGCTCACTGCAAGCTCCGCCTCCCAGGTTCATGCCATTCTCCTGCCTCAGCCTCCTGAGTAGCTGGGACTACAGGCACCTGCCACCACGCCTGGCTAATTGTTTCTATTTTTTTAGTAGAGACGGGGTTTCACCATATTAACCAGGATGGTCTCAATCTCCTGACCTCGTGATCCACCCGCCTTGGCCTCCCAAAGTGCTGGGATTACAGGTGTGAGCCACCACACCTGGCCATAAAATCTTTTTTAAATGATCAAAATTGAACTTCTGAAAATAAATTTAAAAAAATACAATAATTGAAATTTAAAATGTACTAGATGGGATTAACGGACTATTAGACCCTGCAAAAAAAAATTAGTGAACTTGAAAACATAGCTATAGAAATGATCCAAAATGAAACACACAGAGAAAAAAACATTTTTTAAAGTTGAACAGAGCACAATGAGCTCTGGGGAAAATTCAGGCAGCCTACTATATAAATAGAGTCCCTGAAAAATGTGGAGGGAGACCAAAAAAATATTGAAGAAAATAATGGCCAAAATTTCCCCACATTTGACCAAAAATATATAAAGAAGCTAACAAGCCCCCAATACAATAAACATGAAGAATCCTGCACTGAGGTACATCATAGTAAACTGTTAAAAATTACTCACTGATAGAAAAATCGTACAAGCAGCCAAAGAATAAAGACAGACTATGCAGAAAGAAATCAAGATAAAAATAACAAGAGAATTCCAACAAGAAACACTGCAAGCCAAATTTCTTGCAACATACAGAAGTCCATTTTTACTGTAGAGACACAAGTAGATTAAAAATAAAAGCATGGAAAGAGACATAACATGCAAACACTAAAAGACAACTAGGGCGGGGCGCGGTGACTCAGGCCTGTAATCCCAGCATTTTGGTAGGCCGAGGTGGGCGGATCACCTGAGGTCAGGAGTTCGAGACCAGCTTGACCAACATGGAGAAACACCATCTCTACTAAATATACAAAATTAGCTGGGCATGGTGGTGCACACCTATAATCCCAGCTACTCAGGATGCTAAGGCAGGAGAATCGCTTGAACCCAGGAGATGGAGCTTGAAGTGAGCCGAGATTGTGCCATTGCACTCCAGCCTGGGCAACAAGAGCAAAACTCCGTCTTACAAAAAAAGAAAACTGGAGTGACGATATTAGGAGCAGACAATGTGGATTTAAGAGCAAAGAATATTACCAGGATCATTTCATAATGATAAATGGGTCAATTCATCAAGAAGATATAAAATCCTAAATATTTATGCACCTAATAACAGAACTTAAAAATATACGAAGTAAATCTGCTAGGGCTCAAAAAGAAATAGGCAGATTCAGGCCAGTGCAGTGGATCACACCTGTAATCTCAGCATGTTGGGAGACCAAGGCAGGCAGATGACTTGAGGCCAGGAGTTCAAGACCAGCCTAACAAACCTGGTGAAATTCCTTCTCTACTAAAAATACAAAAATTAACCGGGTGTGGTGATGGGCACCTGTAGTCCCAGCTACTGAGGAGGCTGAGGCAGGAGAATCACTCGAACCTGGGAGGCAGAGGTTGCAATAAGCTGTGATCACAGCACTGCGTTCCAGCCTGGGTGACAGAGTGAGAAAGAAACAAAGAAAGAGAGAAAGAGAGAAAGGGAGGAAGGGAGGAAGGAAGGAAGGAAGGAAGGAAGGAAGAAGGAAGGAAGGAAGGAACGGAAGGAAGGAAGGAAGAAGGAAGGAAGAAAGGAAGGAAGGAAGGAAGAAAGGAAGGAAGGAAGGAAGGAAGGGAGGAAGGGAGGAAGGAGGAAGGAAGGAAGGAAGGGAGGAAGGAAGGAGGGAGGAAGGAAGGAAGGAAGGAACGGAAGGAAGGAAGGAAGGAAGGAAAGAGAGAGAGAAAGGAAGGAAGAAAGGAAGGAAAGGAAGGAAGGAAGGGAGGGAGGGAGGGAGGAGGGAGGGAGGAAGGAAGAAGGAAGGAAGGAAGGAAGGAAGGAAGGAAAGAAGGAAGGAAGGAAGGAAGAAAGGAAGGAGAAGAAAAAAGAAATAGGCAAATTTATAATTAGAGTTGGATATTTCATTGCCCCTTTTATAAAAATTGTGAGAAAAAGTAGACAGTCAGTAAGGATATGAATAACCTGAACAAGACTATTAATCAACTTGACTTAAATGGCATTTACAAAGCTCTCCTACCAACAACAGCAGAATACACTTTCTTTACAAATGTACACAAAACATTTAACAGGACAGACTATATGCTGGGCCACAAAACAAGATTCAAAAAAATTAAAAGGGTTAAAAGCAAATGAAGTATATCCTCTAATCACAATGAAATGAAATTAAAAATTAACAAAAAGATGTGCTAAAAACTTTCAAATCTAAATAACAGCCTTTAAACAATCCAAGGATCAAAGAAGAAATCAAAAGGGAAATTATAAATTGTTTTAAACTGGTAAAACTAAAAACACAAATTACTAAAATCTATGAAATTCAGCTAAAGAAGTACATAGAATGGCATTTATAGTACTGAAGCATGTGTGTCTGATCAATGACCTAAACTTTCACTTTTAGTTTTATTTTATTTTATTTATTTTTTTATTTTATGTTATGTTATTTTATTTTATTTTTTGAGACGGAGTCTTGCTCTGTCGCCCGGGCTGGAGTGCAGTGGCCAGATCTCAGCTCACTGCAAGCTCCGCCTCCCGGGTTCACGCCATTCTCCTGCCTCAGCCTCCCGAGTAGCTGGGACTACAGGCGCCCGCCACCTCGCCCGGCTAGTTTTTTGTATTTTTAGTAGAGACGGGGTTTCACCGTGTTAGCCAGGATGGTCTCGATCTCCTGACCTTGTGATCCGCCCATCTCGGCCTCCCAAAGTGCTGGGATTACAGGCTTGAGCCACCGCGCCCGGCCAACTTTTACTTTTAGAAGCCAGGAACAGACGAGCCAATTAAACCCAACGTAAGCATAGGAAAGGAAATAATAAAGATAAATTTTTAAAAAGTGAAATCAACAGGAGAAAAATTATAGAGGAAACATTAACCAAAAAGGAAACTACACACCAATAACTCATAAACATAGATGCAAAAATTCTCAACAAAATCTTAGCAAATTGAATCCAACAATATAAAAAAGTATAATACACAGTTACCAAGTGGGGTTTATCCCAGGAATTCAAGGTTGTTTAAATATTGAAAATTAAGCAATGTCATTTACCATTTTAACACACTAAAATTCTAAAAAGCATATGATTATCTCAATAGATGCATAAAAAGCATTTATTTGACAAAATAAAAAATCAATTTCTGATCAAAATTATCAGCAAACTAAGAAGGAAATTTTCTCAGCCTGGTAAAGGGCGTCTGCAAAAACCCTACAGCTATATTTAGAGGCAACATTGACTATTTAAGTAAAAAATTCTAGGACATATATTTTTAAATGCTTTAGCAAGGTTGCAAGACAAAGAACTCCTCACTGTTAAAATGTCAGTATCTCCAAGCTGATCTATAGGTTTATTTTATTATTTTTTATTTTATTATTATTATTTTTTTGAGACGCAGTCTCACTTTGTCACCCAGGCTGGAGGATAGTGGCCCACCCTTGGCTCACTGCAACCTCTGTTTCCCCGGTTCAAGCGATTCTCCTCCCTTAGCCTCACGAGTAGCTGGGATTACAGGCACCTGCCACCACGCCCAGCTAATTTTTGTACTTTTAGTAGAGACAGGGTTTCACTATGTTGGCTAGGCTGGTCTTGAACTCCAGACATCAATCGATCTGCCCGCCTTGCCTCCCAAAGCACTGGAAGATCTATAGGTTTAATGGAATACCAGTCAAAAGCCCAGCAAGCTATGGAACTGCAAAGAACCAGGTATAAGTTAAGTATCCCTTATTCAAAATGCTTGGGTCCAGAAATGTTTTGAAGTTTGGATATTTTCAGATTTGGGGATACTTACATAACAGAATGAAATATCATGGGGATGGCACTCAAGTCTTAAACACAAAATTCATTTATGCTTCACATATACCTTATACACATAGTGTGAAGGTAATTTTATACAATATTTTAAATAATTTTGTGCATGAAACAAAGTTTGTGTGCATTGAACCATCAGAAAGCAAAGGTGTCACTATCTCAGGCACTGATGTGGCATCATGTTGGTGCCCAAAAATTTTCAGATTTTTGGAGCATTTTGAATATTGAATCTCCATTTTAGGAATGCTCAACCTGTAAACTAAAATAACTTGAAAAAGAATACCAAAGTTGAAGGAGTTATACTATTTGGTTTCAAGGTTTATTATAAGGTCATAATAGTCAATGCAATGTCATTTTTGGCATCAAGAGAGATAAATAAATCAAGATGATAGAATAGTGAGTCCAGAAATAGACCAACACATAAATGGTCAATTGATTTTTGACAAAGGTGCCAGAACAGTTCAGTGAAGGAAAGAATACACTTTTTAATTAATGGTGCTGGAGTAATTGGCTAGATATATAGAAAAAATGAATCTTAACCATTACCTCACACCATACACAAAAACTAACTTAAAACAGGTCATAGATCTAAGTACATAAGCTAAAACTGTACAACTCGAAAACAAAACAAAGGAGAAGTTTTAAAGACCTTGGGTTTGGCAAAGATTCCTTGAATACAAAAAGCGTGAACTCTAAAAGAAAAAATATCAACAATAGGACTTCATCGATATCATAAACTTTTGCTCTTCAAGAGTCACTGTTAAGAAAACCAAATACTGCATGTTCTCACTTCTAAGTGGGAGCTAAGCACTGGGCAAGCATGGACATGAAGATGGGAACAATAGACACTGGGGACTACCAGGGAGGGGAGAAAGGGAAGGGGGCCAAGTGCTGAAAAACTACATGTTGGGCACTGTGCTCACTGCCTGGGTGAGGGCATCATTCATACCCCACACCTCAGCATCATACAATATACCTGTGTAACAAACCTGAACATGTACCTCTTCAATCTAAAAGATAAGTTGAAGTTAAAAAAAAAAAGTCACTGTTAAAATGAAAAGGCAAAAGATAGACTAGACTAGCAGAGTATACTTTATATGTGCACACACATAGCAATGGACTTGTATCTAGAATATATAAAGAACACTTACAACTCAATAACAAGACAGACAACCCAATAAAAATGGACAAAAGTTCAAATAGACACCAAATTCAAATCCACCAGACAAAAGATATGGAGGGCAAATTATGGCCATAAAAAAAATTGTTCCACATTAGTTATTAGGGAAAGGCAAATTAAAACCACAATGAAATGCCACAACATGTAACTTGTAAAATGGCTAAAATTCAAAGTTTTACCATATTTAATAGTTGGTAAAGTTATGGAGCAAGTGAAAATTCTATTCGTCATTGATGGGAATGCAAAATGGTACAACCACATTTTAGAAAATAGTTTAGCAATTTCTTAAAAAGTTAGATAGATACTTAACATATGTCTAAGTCTTTCCACTCCTAAGTATTTACCCAAGAGAAAAATAAATCATATGTCCTATATAGACTTACACATAGAAGGTTAATTAACAATGGCCCTAAATTAGAACAAATCCCATAATGTTCAGCAACAGGTGAACTTATTCCTCCTCGCTGAAATTTCTTATTCCTTGACCAATATCTCCCCAATCCTCCTCTCTCTGCAGTCCCTGGTAACCAACATTCTACTCTCTGCTTCTCTAGGTTCAGTTTGTTTAGATTCCACATGTAAGTGAGATCAGCCACATTTATTTAAAGTCACTCCTCACTGAGGGTGTGGCAGTCTTTTCAGCCATGTGTTTCCATGTATGGGTGAGTACACACACAAAATAAGCAGGCATCAGATCCACTGCAGAGTCAGACTTCAGAATCTCAACACCCAATTGTATCCATCAAATTTCAAGTTTAACAATGTAATGTAGAGTCTGACTCCATTTTTGATGTTTGACTGTTAACAGCTTTCAGGCCCCATGACTTCCCTTTCCCTTTTAGCCGCAGGTCTGGAAAAGTTGATGAGAAAGCCTATACATGCTCTTCATTGACTCTAATAGGCAAGAACGCAAGCCCCAGGCCCCACATAGAAACCCTCCTCTCAGCCCCAGATCCTAACCAACATAAAACCCCATGCCAGTCTTCTTTCCTTGCCCTCTCAAGCTGTTTTTGGACCAACTTGGGAGCCAGCTCATTATCCTCTTGGTGCATGTGTAGTGGCATCAGTTTCAGCATGTAAAACAAATTTGGGAACAAGGGAGGGGAGAGTCCATCCCATCTATACAGAATGACTACAGCAATTGGGTTCAAGAAGGTATCTGGGCATGGTTCCTTTTATTCACTACTTGCAGGAAAATAAATTGCTAGCATAGGATGGGGGAAGCAACGAATGTGAATATGGTAGGCAGTTTCCAAGGTGGTCCTGAAGATTTTCCCCTCCGGACATCCATACCTTTCCCTCCACTTGAGTGTGGGCTGGGCCTAGGACTTGCTTCGAATGAGTAGAACATGGCAAAAGTGATGAGATGTCACTCTGAGATTCGGTTACAAAAATACTCTGACTTCCATTTCGCTTGCCTTCACTTGCTCACTCTAAGGGAAGCCAGTTACTAAGTTGTGAGCTTCCATATGGGTGAGGCCTCTTGGGACTTGGTCTTCCCCCATTAGAGTCTTCAGAGGAGATGGTAGCCCAAGCCAAAACCGTTGCAGTATTATGAGTACCCATGAGCCAGAGGCACCCACAAACCTGCTCTCAAACTCCTGACACAGCACAAATAATGTTTTTGTTTTAAACCACTGCATCTGGGGATAATTTTGTTACTCAGCAACAGATAACCAATACAAAGAATGAGTTCCTGAGTAGGAGGATTTCTGGAGAATGAAAATAATTATCATTAAAATAAAAAAGAGAGAAGATTCATGCCTTAGAGGATATTGGGAAGAGAAAGAAAGGGGCATAAGCAAGTTTCAAGGAATAAGCTGAAAGCAGGTCTCACATTGACTAGACCAAGGTAGCCAGAGATCTAAGTGAAGCAACAGACTACCACCAGTAACCAGGAATCACGGTGTCCCCTCAGACTGAGAAATCCAGTGATCACATCATTTTGCGAGGAAAGCTATCTGTTTTGTCCACTGGCATGAATCTTTGGTTGATCCTGTGGGAACACTAAGACATGAAGCAATTGCTCTGTTTCTGTGAAAGTGGAGTCCATGAAAACAGCTTAAGCCAGTATCCCTTCATCATCCACAATCTCCTTTTACTAACAGTTTCACAGAGAGCAATTTCACACTAATTGCAGCCTGGTCTTGATTTCCTGTCATTGTTACTTATTGCCTATAAGAAATTTATGTCTTAAATGAGGTGAAGTTCAGCCCCCTGTTCCCTGTTTCAGTCCTAGCAAAACATCATTTTATCTGACATCATTTTTTTAAAGCAGAATTTTCCTCAACATCATCTGTAGAGGGCTTCACCTTGCTATTATCCTGGGATGAGCAAGGGCATGCAATAGGAGCTCTCTCAATTTCTCTTTCCTTCAGATCTCTCTTCATAATTGTCAATCATTGCCTCCCTTTGCCCTGTTTCAGAAACAATAGCAGCTCTCCTTTTTTGCAAGGTTGGCCCTTCCACTACAGCTCTTAGCCCAATTCCTCTCTCTCTTTGCTAAGCCATCAATCACCTCCACTCAGATCTTCCTCTCCACTTGCTCCTTCCTCTTAGGCTGTAAACCTTTTCACCCATAGATATATTCCCTCACCACAGATGCCTCTTCCAGCTACATCCTATATCTTTCCTCTCCTCATCTGAATTACTTCTTGACTTCTCATCCGCTCCTTGACCCACAGCAATTTGTTTTATATAGCTACCATTCTACTAAATTGGATTCAAAATCACCACTGCAAGCAGGATGGATCCTGAGTAGCTGTCAGTTCTAATAAGCTTACAGATATGCCCATGATTCCATCATTCTCCCATGGATCTTTTCACTGCCTGCTGTGTTCCAGGCGCTATTCTACATTTATCATAGATGTGTCATAGTTCATAGATGTGCCAGGAAGTATAACTATTCCAAGAAAACATTAGTAAACACGAAAGAGATCTCTGCCCTCTTGGAGCTTATAATCTAGTGTGAGGAGACAAACAAAAAGGAGAAACAAACAAACATGATCAAGCAAGTATCAAATATGTCAGCTATGAGAAATGTCACAGTAAAAATGAAGTAGAAAAGATAATTAGGCAATGCAGTGGACGTGGAAAAATCGTGAGGCAGAATTTTAGAGAGAGCCTCTAAAACACAATGGTTAGGAGAGAACATTGTGGAGCCAGAGGAACAAGGTTTTTTATCCCATGTCTCTCATTTTTTAACTTTGTGCCCTTAGGCAAGTCATGTAACCTCCTGATCCCTTCATTTCCTCATCTGTGGAATGAGAAGGAGGTTAGAACCTATCACACAGAGCTGTTGTAAGGATTAAACGAATTTAATACAAGTAAAGTATTTAGAACCATGTCTGAGTTCACAGCAAGAGCCCAGTGAATGTTAGCTATGACTCTGCAAAAGCCTGTTTTGAATCAAAAACTGCTGATTAACTGTGTGACCCTGGACAAATGATTTCACCTCCCAGAGCCTGAGTTTTCTGATGGGCAAGATGAACACAATTAGTTTTAGTTCATAAGTTTCATGCAAAGGTGAAATGAGATAATATCTATAAAGCACTTTGCAAATCATTCACCCATAATAAGCACCCAATAAAATGGTAGCTTTAAAAGAAAACAAGACAAAGAGACACACCTCCCTCTGTTCTTTCCGTTTGTCTGCAACTTGATGAATATTTGTATGAAGACTCCAACTCACCTTCAGGCTCAGGAGACAGCCTGTCCATATATCAATGTGTACAGAAATGAAATATGGGAGCCATACCTGAATCCATAAGAATGCATTCCTCCCAAACCGATAATTTTGGTAAACTTCTCATTTTCTTGTAATGCCTATAGTACCAAAATATCATATTTTAAAACTATAGATATAGGGTTTTCTTTTTCCTTTTTTGAGATCTGTACTCAAGCCCTGCTAAGCAAGGATTTCAAAACAACACTGACAATTATGGATATGGTTTGGTTGTGTCCCTACCCAAATCTCATCTTGAATTGCTATCCCCATAATCCCCACGTGTCTAGGGAGAGACTTAGTGGGAGGTGATTGGATCATAGGGTCGGTTTCCCCCATGCTGTTCTCACGATAGTGAATGAGTTCTCATGAGATTTGATGGTTTTATAAGGGGCTCTTCCCCATCACTCCCCATTCTTCTCTCTCCTGCCGCCATGTGAGAAGATCCTTGCTTTCCTTTCGCCTTTTACCATGATTGTACGTTTCCTGAGGCCTCCCCAGCCATGTGGAATTGTGAGTCAATTAAACCTCTTTCTTTTATAAATTACCCAGTCTCGGGTATTTATTTATAGCAATGTGAAAACAGACTAATACAACAGTGCTTGACTCAAAATATAAACTCTTGAAAAGCTTTTGTGTAAATTAGATTTTGTACATCATCTTAAAGGTACAAAGGCAGTTTCAATATAAAGAATATTGAGAGTGGATCCTTTAGAAAAGCAATGGATTGCTGCTAGTTTGACCCAGTTTACATATTTTATCTGCTTTCTATGTGCAGATGTTCAAATATCCAGCTGAACTAAAGTGGTTATCTCTCTTGGATGAAAGCCAGATTTCTTTCTCTAGGAGAGTGTAGCACGAGAGACTGGTGAGAGTGCTGTTTCTCAGAGAGTGGAAAAATGTGTTTGTTTTTAGCAGCAGATCCAAAGCTTAGGAAATTCAGTTTCCACAACCTCATGAAAGCTGTTCGTGGGGGACTTTTTTGGCTAAAATAGGTCCTAAGAAATGTGAGTCTGCACTGAGATAATGAACAATGACCCGGGATGGCACAAAGTTCTCAGACTTCAGCACCCTGGCCATAACCCACATCAATAACTTAGTCCTAAATTCCCCCTTGGTGTCCCAGCTTGCAATTAGAAATGACAATGTGACTAGTAATATCTGACACTTGTATCAAAGGACCTATGATCTTTCTGCATCAGAGAAAGCTTCATGAAAAATGGCAACTCACCGGTCAGAACCATCAGCAACATGTACAGAAACCTGACTGAGAGGCAAAATGAAAGATGAGACCAGACATTACCAAGTTCCAACAAGACATGAAGGTAATGATGTTGGAAATGGAGGAACTGGGCACACAGGTAATGTGTATTCAAAGTATATTCTCGAAGTAGATTTTGTGACTCACAAAAAGGCTACTTAAGCACAGCTGAGGCAACTACCATTTAAAATTATATTTTCCAGATCACATTGCTACAGTTTTTTGTTTTTTTGTTTTTGTGTTTGTTTTTGTTTTTGTTTTGAGACGGAGTCTCACTCTGTCGCCCAGGCTGGAGTGCAGTGGCCCGATCTCAGCTCACTGCAAGCTCCGCCTCCCAGGTTCACACCATTCTCCTGCCTCAGCCTCCCGAGTAGCTGGGACTACAGGCGCCTGCCACCACGCCCGGCTATTTTTTTGTATTTTTTAGTAGAGACGGGGTTTCACCGTGTTAGCCAAGATGATCTCGATCTCCTGACCTCGTG
The DNA here is from genome assembly GCF_009764315.1 of Trachypithecus francoisi. Taxonomy (NCBI): domain Eukaryota; kingdom Metazoa; phylum Chordata; class Mammalia; order Primates; family Cercopithecidae; genus Trachypithecus; species Trachypithecus francoisi. The sequence continues at coordinate 71,513,235 of NW_022681472.1, read as the reverse complement.
ATCCGCCCGTCTCGGCCTCCCAGAGTGCTAGGATTACAGGCTTGAGCCACCGTGCCTGGCTGGTTTTTTGTTTTTGTTTTTGTTTTTTTGGCTGGACCAAAGTGGCAAGATCTCGGCTCACTGTAATCTTTGCCTCCAGGGTTCAAGTGATCCTCCAACCTCAGCCTCCCAAGTAGCTGGGATCAAACACTACCATGCCTGGCTAGTTTTTGTGGTTTTTGGTAGAAATGGGTTTCATCATGTTGGCCAGGCTGGTCTCGAACTTCTGACCTCAAGTGATCCACCTGCCTCGGCCTCCCAAAGTGCTGGGATTACAGGTGTGAGCCACCGTATCCGGCCTTACAATGTTTTGCTACTTGTTAAATTGGGTCTTTTGTTTCAAGGCTTCTATAAGCAGATCTAAATCCTTAAAAGAAAACAAGGAGGTAGGGGGACTTAATTGTGTTGGGCAGGATGACTGGAGAGAGATAAAAAGAAAAAGCCCAATTTCTTTATTAACTAATGAACACCACTTAGATTGCACTTCATCACCATTTGTGGCGCTGGGGTAGGCTCCTGAACTCAGAGAACCAAGGTGGCTCTTGATGTTGGAATAATGAGGCTCTTCCTACCAATGTCCTGCTGGAAATGGCTGGCTTCACTGGCTTCCCTAGCAACAGCCCAGATTATGTCCAGAGACATTAGAGTAAGGCAGTCCTGGGTTTGGATCCTGGTTCTTCTACTTGATAGTGGTGTGATTGGGGTAAGTTGCTTAGCATCTCCAATCTCTGTGTCTTTACCGGTAACACTGGGATCATGATACCCTACTCAGGACCGCAGAGCTCTGTGGTGACAACTGAAGGACGTAATACACGCAGAGCCCCAGGGCAGAGTCTGGCATAGAGCTAGGGCTCTGCATGTCAGCACCAGGTAAGGATGCCACTCAAGCAGGATCATGGACACTTGGAGGATTTTTCCAATGGTGACATTCTTGCTGTGATAGTAAGAGATAACAGTTAAACAGCACTTACTATGTACCAGGCAGGCCGTGTTCTAAGTGAATTACCATGAATTAACTAATTTAATCCTCACAACTTCCCTGTGAGGCAGGTATAATTGTTATGATGGCTTTGTAGAGGGAGGAGACTCAGGGAGGAAATAGTTATATTACTCACGCCAGGTTGCTCTGCGAGTGAGGGATGGAGACAGGGTTTCTGCCTAGGCAGTCGGGCTCCAGAGGCCATGCACATGACCTCAACACTGTACGGCATTACACTGAATGCATTAACATGGCATTCAAAATGGAGCAAAGAGATAGTCATAAACACATGGGTGATCACTTAGCCAAGTGGAGATCAGTACATATTTCAAATTTACATGCACATGCACACACGCATTTATACACAGAAGATGTATAAAACTGCATTCCTAGACTAGAAGGACTTGTACAAGTCAACAAGCTGTCTGCACCATGGACACTGGTGCCTTATTTACATGGCAACCTGAAAATTAGCAAAGGAACACCCAGGGTGATTTTCTATGGTCCCTGCAGCATCACCACGTGGCAACCACTTAGGTCACTAAAATCAGAAACCTAGAAGTCATTTGGAATTCCACTCTTTTTTTTTTCTTCAACACTCTGCCGAGTCTCAGGAATTACCATGAATTACGTAATTTAATCATAAAATTGGGATCTGGAATCCTAAAATGTAATCCTTAATTTTTTTATTTTTATTTTATTTTATTTTATTTTTAGGCATGGGGTCTTGCTCTGTCGCCAAGGGGATGTGCAGTGATGGGATCATAGTTCACTGCAGCCTCATGAGCTATCCTCCTGCCTTAGCCTTCTGAGTAGCTGGAACCACAGGTGTGAGCCACCACGCCAGCCTAATTTTTTTTTTATTTTTTGTAGAGACTGGGTCTTGCTATGTTGTTCAAGCTGGTCTCGAACTCCTGTTCTCAAAAGATCCTCCTGCCTCAGCCTCCTAAGCGCTAGGATTATAGGCTTGAGCCACCATGTCAGGCCTCCACGTTTTCTAATGCTCATCATCTAATGCCGCAGTTCACATTCTATAGATCTGTAGACTCTATCTCCTAGGTTTCTCTTGAATCCACTCCTTCTCCATTCTCAACACCATTGTTTTTAGTTCAAGCACTTATTTCCTTTTAGACAACTGGGCTTGACTCCTAACCTTGCTCCCTGACAATACTACTGTCCACCTCATCCCCAAAAAATCCATTTGCCATATTGCCGTTGAAAACCTGTTCTAAAACACAAACCTTACAATGCTGAGTCTTTGCATAAAGTCCAACATCTCTGAAGTTCAAATTCCTTTTTTAAAGTACATATGTGCCTTTGTAATCTGACCTTTTCATCTCTGTCCATTCCCAGAATGTAACCACACCTGCACTGGCAGATGCTGTTTTTTCTGGAAAACAGCTGGAGATCCCTTTCTCTGCTCCATATCCTCCCCTCTAGCTTCAACCTCCTGTAGCCTTCATTCAGAAACCCCCTACTCAATCGTTAAGTCTCAGGTCAAACATCATCTCCTCCAGGAAGTCTTCCGTGATTCCCCAGATGAAGTTAGATACCTTCACCTCTATGCCTATAGCAGCCAAATCATAACTTTTTCCCTTATACTAGTGTGTATATATATGCATATATATATGTGTGTGTGTATATATATATATATAATTTTGAGATGGAGTTTTTTGCATCTCCAGCTGGAGTGCAATGGTGCGATCTTGGTTCACCGCAACCTCCGCCTCCTGGGTTCAAGCAATTCTCCTGCCACACCCAGCCAGGAATGTGAGCTCTTACGAGTCAAAGACAGTCTCTTTTGCTTCTGTATCCCAACACCTATCACAGAGCCTGGCAAAACGTGAGTGCACAATGTTTGTTAAATGTATTAATGCACAGGCAAATAAATGAATAAAACACACAGGTCTCCAGAGTTTCCATTCCAATCAGCATAACCTAAGCCTGCTGTTTCAGTAGTGGTTAGAGGGAGCTCTCACCAGATGCAAATCAAGTCCAGCTGGAAGATGCCAATAGAAAAGAAACAGATCCCAAGAGATCAAGAGGTGCATTGCTTGCATGTGTCATGAACATAAGTAAACAGATTAATATGTGGCTGGACATAGTGGTTCATGCCTGTAATCCCAGCACTTTGGGAGGCCAAGGCGGGTGGATCACGAGGTCAGGAGATCAACACTATCCTGGCCAATATGGTGAAACCCTATCTCTACTAAAAATGCAAAAATTAGCTGGGCATGGTGGTGTGTGTCTGTAATCCCAGCTACTCCGGAGGCTGAGGCAAGAGAATAGCTTGAACCAGGGAGTCAGAGGTTGCAGTGAGCAGAGATGGCGCCACAGCACTCCAGTCTTGTGAAAGAGTGGACTGTGTCTCAAAACAAAAACAAACAAACAAAAAATTAGTATGTGAACTCTCAATTGTAATATGAGAAAAAAGAACTTTTTCTTTTTTTTTTTTGCAGGATGCCTATTTAGTCCTATTTCTTCATCAACAGGAACTTGGAAAAGCTGTGATTTTATGTGTGGCCTAAAGAGGGCAGAAATTCCACTCAGTTGAGGGTTTATAGAGAATTTCTTTTCACAACCACTCCCAAAACTTTCACGTTCACTACATCACCCACCTGTGGGGTGGGCATTGGGATCATCACTAGGATAAGGAAATGAAAGCATGGAGGGCTTCAACAAGCTCATGATGGAGCAGGCCCTGTGGTCTTATATTATTAAGTCAGGGTGTTATGGGCCAGACATGTCCAGTTACATCACTAAAGCTCCAGAATGACAGGCTGTCTCATGCAAAAAATACCCTGAGATGGGACCTCATTTCCTGAGAGATTCCTCAGTACCTCTGCCAAACACACTCCCACTCATCTTAACACCGGAGCAGGCTGTGGAAACGGCTGAGTTGTTCCATCCCATTTACCTCATTGAACACCTACTATGTTCCCCGAGAGCCTACTGTGCACAGGGCATAATGTGATTTCTGTAAACAGAGAAGAGTGTAGTTGACCCTGAAAGATATAGATGATGCACCAAAACCATGAAAAATTCCTGGTAACGTTGCTGGACTCAATAGAGATGGTGTTCTTGAAGAGGTATTTAAGGATAAGGGAAATTTTAAGTATTAAAAAACGGGGATGTTTATAGTGCTTTGATGATCATATTGGAAGTAAAATCAAAAAGTTTTTAAAGTAAAAATGTTTTGGCCAGGTGCAAGGGGCCATGCCTGTAATCCTAACAGTCTGGGAGGCCAAGGCAGGCAGATCACTGGCACTCAGTCATTCGAGACCAGCCTGGGCTGGCAAACATGGCAAAATCCCATCTGCATAAACAATACAAAAATTAGCTGGGTGTGGTGGCATGCCCCTATGGTCCCATCTACTCGGGAGGCTGAGGTGAGAGGATCGCTGGAAGATCAAGACTGCAGTGAGCCATAATCACACCACTGCACTCCAGCCTAAGCAACAGAGCAAGACCCTGTCATAAAAATAATAATAATAATAATAAAATAAAAATAAAAAATTCAAATTAAAATGAAAAAAACTATTAGAACTAAAAATCTACTAAGGGTTAAAATGTTCCTGGAAGTGGGAAGGGGAGAAATCAAACATACTCATTTCGTGTTTGTAACTTTTTCTCTCCTTTGCTTTCCTGCTAGGACCAGGATCACCCAGACTCATCCATCCCCAAGATGTGGGATTTCAGCTTCCAAGACAAATCAGCCAGGTTTCGTGGTTGATTTGAAAAACAATATTTCCTGAATTGCTACTTCACCAATGTGGTATATTAAATCATAATCAGTGTCAATGGCCAGAACCCCAAGCCTGGAATAGCAACGCCAGCTCCAGCCTGGGAGCCCTGCCTTTGAGGGATTTTAGGTTCTCAGAAGATTTGGTTTCCCTGTAGTGTGGTGTTGGCTTCCAAACCAGGAGGCAGCTGGCAGTGCCACTGCTGCCCAGGAACCAGAAATCCACCATGAAGTCTGAGGGACTCTGCGGCAGAGGGTTTTATTCCTTATGGTGTCTTAATATTGACCAAAAAACACAAGGTCTCAACCCACTTCTTTCTGACATGATAAAGAAAACTCATCCTTCCAGCAAAAGGGCTGAGTGGTAGAGGAAACAGATCAGAAGACATGGCAAAAGGCAACTTCAGTTCTGTCCTCCCAGAGAGCCACGGACCTGCTCTGAGCACCAAAATCCTTCATTTATTCATTCAACAAAATTTGCTGAGCAAGCTGGGTGCAATGGTATGCACCTGTAGTCCCAGTTATTTGGTATGCTAAGGCGAGAGGATGGTTTGAGCCCAGGAGTTTGAGTTCAGCCTGGGCAACATAGGAAGACCCCATCTCTTTACAAAAAACAAACAAACAAACAAACCAAAAATAAAAAATGATTAAGCCTCTGCAACAGCTTGGGCCCTGTACTAAGCCTGGGAAACACAAAGGTGTCTAAAACATGGTGAGTGCCCTGAAGACTCACAGCTTGTGAGTGAGGAAAGATCAGAAAGAGATTGAGTACAGTATAATCTGCAGGGTATGACAGCAGAGGACTGAACCAAGGTGACAGCAACAAAGAGGAGGAAAGGACTTATTATTGGCTGCCATTGTTACCAGGCTTGAGATAGCAGGACTGTCTCTACTTTCCTGAAACCACCTGTGAAGACAGGATTTTGAGACAGCAGGACTTTCTCTATCCTCCCGAGGCTGCCCGTGAAGGCAGGATAATGAGTGGTTAGATCTCACAGTTCACAGTAACTCAGAAAACAAGCCAGTCAGAATTAGCAAGAAGTTTGCATTGAGAATATTTCCTAGGAAATTTCTTTTTTCAACTGGTGAATACATACAATGGTTCAAACAACTTGCCAGAACTGATTTTCAGCAGAAATTATATCAGTACAATGTTTGATGGGCATAGGAGGTTCTGGGAATGGTGGAAAGTTCTCACTATATTATGGTATCTAGTTGTAGTTATCATATCAGCTTCTTAATCTCAGCACTGAGTAACCCAGTATTCCTTAACCCTGACTATATGCTGGGTTAACCTGAGTCTCTTTTACATAATACAATACTCATTGATGTTCAGGCTATATCCAAACCATTTGGATCAGAATCTCTGGAGAATAGATAGGCATTGATCATATTTTAAAAGTTCCCCCAAGTTATTCTAATCTGCAGCCAGCGTTGAGAACATAAATGCAATTTTCATTCATTAATGTATTTATTTTTGAGATAGGGTCTTGCTGTTGCCCAGGCTGGAGAGCAGTGGCATGATCATAGCTCACTGCAGCCTCAATCTCCTGGGATCAAGTGATCCTTCTGCCTCAGTAGCTGGGCCTCCAGGCAGGTGCCACTATGTCTGGCTAATTTTCAAAAACTTTTGTGTAGAGATGGGGTCTTCCTAAGTTGTCTAGGCTGGTCTCAAACTTCTGGCCTCAAACAATCCTCCCACCTCAGGCTTGTAGGTGTGAGCCACTGCTGCAGTTTTTAACAATTGAAATGTAGCAATTCTTTGCAAATGTTTACTTCATGGATTGTTGGTGTGTTGTAGATTGAATATGACCCGGGATCATATAAGTTTCTTGGTGAACAGTCAAAACTGTCTAACTGTTTGTCATCAGCTCTGATCTGAGAAGCCCAAAGTAATATCTTTAGTTTACTATAGTATGAAAATTTATAAGCATCACACATGTAAATGTCATAGAAACCCAAAGTACAAACTGTAGCTGTAAGTTTGGCTGCCCAAGGAGGAAGAAGAAAGGAAGTTCATATTTATTGGCCTTTTTTTTTTTTTGTGAGCTAAGCACTTTATGTGTAATATGCTTTTTAATGGGCAGATTAATCTACCATAGCATTTTTGAAACATTAAGTTATGAAACCACTTTAGTGGGTTACAACCAGTATTTCTTAAATAAAACGTGATGGAAAAAGAAGCATTAAAAAATATGAGTGCATCAAATTCAGTTCTGGGGCACACTATTTTAGAAAAGCTTTGTTTCAGTTATATAAGTGTGGTTATATGTATCTAGCATATTACATTGTAATATTAGATATTTTTTAAGTCAGCTTGCTGCTGAAATATTTGAAAACTACCACCTATAGATACAGTTATTATTAAATCCAATTTACAGATGGATAAACTGAGGCTCAGAGATAAATAATCTACTCAGTGGGCAAATGGCAGAACCCCTTTTATTTACCATTTTAATATACCACACTCTCTCCTGGAGAAGGCAAGCCTTACTGATGAATAAATTAAAGATATCTGCAGAGAGGAGACACACACAAGTTAATTATTACTATTTTTAAGTAACACTACTTTTTTGTTTTTTGTTTTTGTTTTTCAGACAGAGTCTCACTCTGTTGCCTAGGCTGGAATGCAGTGGTGCACTCTTGCCTCACTGCAACTTCTGCCTCCAGGGTTCAAATGATTCTCCTGCCTCAGCCTCCCGGGTAGCTGGGACTGCAGGCACGCACCGCCATGCCCAGCTAATTTTTTGTAGAGATGGGGTTTCACCATGTTGCCCAGGCTGGTCTCGAACTCCTGAGCTCAAGTGATCCACCCGCCTCGACCTCCCAAAGTGCTGGGATTACAGATGTGAGCCACTACGCTGGGCCAATAACACGCGTTTAATGACAGTATGGGAATTTCCTAATTTTATTGTTGAGACTTAACATTTTCCAGACTCACTGATTTATTAACTGTCATAACCCTAGCCACAGTTTGAACTCCAGCTAAGTTTTCTTTTTCACTTTCATCACTTCTCAGCTTGGTAGGAACTCATATGCTGTGGGTTCCTTTTGTTGTGATTTCTTCCCTTTGTGATTCCAGACACATCATTTCACAAAGAGGAGCCAGGCTCCCTTCTTGGCTCCCACCAGCTCTTTGCAAGGTGCAGCCTCCCCAAGGCTAAACCGGCCAGCCCAGGGCTCACCTGACTGTCTTGACAGACCCTTATGGCAGAGTGGCTGAGTGGACAGATTTGCACACAAGCACTGCATCTGGACAAACAGGACTCAAACTTGTCTGCTCCAAGGGCAATATTACTCCATGGGATCATTTTACTGGCTGCATCCTCAGCCATCCAACAGAGAAATTCCTTCTCAACTCAGTTTCTGTAAACCCCAAGAATGCCTCTTGTGAGCAAGACAGACCACAGTGGTTTTGACAATTTGGAAAGACCATTAAAGTGAAAGGTTAGTGATTTTATGTGTTTTTCATCTTGAGCCTCCTGTTTCTTCAAGACCCCATTTTTTTTTTTTTTTTTTTTTTTACTGTGGCTGAGCAGAGCTCTAATCCTGTCCACAAAATCTTTTCTGTCTAATGAGAAACGATCAAGCAAAACCACCCAAACCCACAAAGTTGGAGGGAAAACCCTCGACCCATATACTCACAAGCCCACAAAGTTTTCATGTGAGAGTAGATGTTATTGTGGTGGGATCTGGGGAGACTCTTTGAATGAATGAGGAGGTGCACAAAAAGAAGGGGCTATGGTAGCACAGCTCTGCAAGCAGAACTCTCTCTAATTGAGTTGAACTAACAGCCCCGGCTGCTGGGATACTGGGGAGAAGTCCCATTGTCCTCTACTCTGGAGAGGAGGTAGTGACTATCAGTCTTGCCCTCTCTGGGGAAACACTGCCTTTGATTGAGGGAGACAGGACCAGCTACATAATTGTGGGCCAGCGCCAAAAGAAAAAAAAAGAAAAAAAAATGTGTGGCCTCTTGTTGAAAATTGGTGACGGCATGTGATGGTTAATATTGTCAACTTGATTGGATTGAAGAATGCAAAGTATTGTTTTTAGGTGTGTCTGTGAGGGTGCTGTCAGAGGAGATTAACATTTGAGTCAGTGGACTGGGAGAGAAAGACCCACCCTCAATGTGGGTGGGCACCATCCAATCAGCTACTAGGGCTGCTAGAAAAAGCAGGTGGAAGAAGGTGGAATAAGCTGGCTGTGAGTCTTCTGGCCTTTATCTTTCTCCCGTGCTGGATGCTTCCTGCCCTTGAACTTCAGACACCAGGGCAGGAGTCTTAGACTTACACCAGTGGTTTAGCCAGGGGTTCTCCGGCCTTCAGCCACAGACTGAAGACTGCACTGTCAGTTTCCCCACTTTCAAGGCTTTTGAACTCAGACTAAGCCCCTACTGGCTTCCTTGCTCCTCAGCTTGCAGAGAGCCTATCGTGGGACTTCACCTTGTGATTGTGGGAGTCAATTCCCCTTAACAAACGCCCTTCCATATATACATACATCCTATTAATTCTGTCTCTCTGGAGATCCCTCATACGTAGCAGAACATAAAACCCAGCATGTGACCCTGTAAGCCTGCACAAGCCACACACCCATGAAGCCTGCCTTGAGAGGACACAGCATTTTAAGGACCCACACGGGCCCTGTCACCTGGAAGGAGAGTCATTAAACAAAATGAACGCTCCTTCTAATCCCATCCCCTGTAACCATGTGTGCACATTTTTACATAGACACTCTGATTACCATGTTCTGATATGGTTATATAACTAACATTTAACTAGAATTTACTATATACCAGGCCCTGGACTAATTATTTTACATGCATTATCTCGTTTAATCTTGACAAAAACCCTAGGAAGTGAGAACTCCTGTCATTCCCATTTTGCAGATGGGGAATTTGAGGCTTAGAGGGGATACCTTATTTGCCCCAGATTTACTTGCTAGAATGAGGCACTCAGCCTGAGTGGGGGATGAAATTGAGAGAGGCAGGAGAGGCACTAGCCACGGGAGAAAAATTTAAGAAGCCACAAAAAAACCCTCTCAGTAATCAAGATAGTTACTACTTCAGTGCAATGTTTTAATAATTTTTGTAGATTCACATGCAATTGTGAGAAATAAAACTCAGGCACCCTTTACACAGTTTCTTCCAATAGTAACATACCATAGTATGATATCACAACTAGGTTGTTGGTATTAGTACGGTCAAGATACAGAATGTTTCCATTCCATCCACACAAAGATCCCTCATGTTGCCCTTTTATAAATACCCCCAACATTGCTCCCCATACCCCATTTCCATTCTACCTATTGTCCAAAAGATCCCTGGAGCTCTACCTCCTATCTAGAGTATTAGAAGGTGTAGTCGTCCATTTTCACACTGCTATAAAGAACTGCCTGAGACTGGATAATTTAGGTAGAAAGAAAAAGGTTTAATTGGCTCACAGTTCTGCATGACTGGAGAGGCCTCAGGAAACTTACAATAGTGGCAGAAGGCAAAGGGGAAGTAAGGACCTTCTTCATGTGGAGGCAAGACAGAGAGCAATGATGTAACTGCCAAACACTTTTAAACCATCAGATCTTGTGAGAACTCAGTCACTATCATGAGAACAGCATGCGGAAAACCACCCTCACGGTCTAATCACCTCCTACCATGGCCCTCCCTCAACACGTGGAGATTACAACTTGAGATGAGACTTGGGTGGGGACAAAGAGCCAAGCCATATCAGAAGGAAAATGCGACGATTTCCGTTCTCTGAAACATATCATTGTACCTTTAATGTTATTTCTACTTCTGGTAATGAGACTTATATTTGTTTTACGAGAAAAGCCATAGGAAAACTTTTTGTTAATATGTCAGAGTGACTGTCCCTTCTCCTTAAATCCTTCTCTAGCACCACAGAACCCAGGCATAGAGGAATCTATGCCCTTTTCTACTCTGTGACAGTAAGGTATATCCAATACCAAGGTCCATATTGCCTAGTCATATAGATGTAACCAATTATTTTATCTGAAGAATATTTTAAAATCATTCTTCTGCAAATTTTCTTAGTGTTTCCTCTATGTGTTACTCAAGGTTGGATGTTTCCCTGGTTAGTAAGAGAGTGAAAACTACATGCTTCTCAAGAGGACAGGAGGGCTGGACACAGTGGCTCATGCCTGTAATCCCAGCACTTTGGGAGGTCAAGGCAGGTGGATCACCTGAGGTCAGGAGTTTGAGACCAGCCTGGCCAACATGGCAAAACCCCACCTCTACTAAAAATACAAAAAAAAAAAAAATTAGCCAGGTGTGCTGGCGGGTACCTGTAATCCCAGCTACTTGGGAGGCTGAGGCAGGAGAATTGCTTGAACCTGGGAGGTGGAAGTTGCAGTGAGCCCAAGATCGTGCCATTTCACTCCAGCCTGGGTGACAGAGCAAGACTCTGTCTCAAAACAAAAAAAAAAAAAAAAGAAGACAGGAATCACAGCAGCCCCAGTTGTAAGTCCCTGCAGGTGATGTTTGTAGAATGGAAAAGAAGCCTCATAGGTAATCAATACAATGATACCACACTGTGCTGGCTTCACCCTTGTCTACCCATTTAATTGCAAACACATAGAAGGGCAAATCAGCTGACTCTCTGGGGTGAACCAGGCAGGGACAGAGCCTAAACTGGAGAGATACCAGATTTACTTGGCAAGATCATATCTCCCTGAGGTGCCTCAGGCAGCTTACAGATGACACAGCTGCAGGTCTTGACTATTTGAATTTAGCTGCCTCATGGTCCAAGAAACTGCTATGCAGAGGCAATGATCATCGGTATGAGGATGGTTCTCAAGAATCCGTGGAACGATTTGTTTTTGCTCTGTCTTGCTAAACTGCCCTTACCTGTTCCTGTCCTACATCTATAAACCTTGATTGCTGGTCAGTCAACACAGGCTTTGTCCACATCCACAAAAATCAAAAGACAGAAGTAAGGCAATTACTAGAATGGTGCTTCACAAACATCCATGGGCATTCAAGCTGCCTGGGATATTGTTACGATGCAGACTGTGATTCACTGTGTCCTGAGTGGAGCCTGAGTTCTGCATTTCTAACAAGTTGCCAGGCATTGCTGATAGGCACAAGGACCCAGCTCACCAAGACCTGCAATTGAACTCCCTGAGATTAGATTCGGGCCATGACGAATGAAACTGGGGTTTTTCTTTCTTTTTTTTTTTGTTTAAGGGGCTGGGATTGACCTAATTAAACAAAGGGCTTGTGGTCAGCTAGTGCCTCTCCAGTGGATGAGATCATAACATGTGAGAGAGTGTGAAAAGGACATGAAGGTGAAGTTTGTCCTGGCACTATTAGAATCCATGGTTTCAGTGGCCCCTGAAGCCCTCTAAATCCCATGGAGGCTGGTTGTTAACAGTTCATTGGATTGCCAGAGCCAATAACTTCCTTGCTTTGCTTAACCAGCTTGAATTGGACTCTCTCTCTCTTAGAACCATAATTCCTCCAACCATTGCATCCAAATTGTGACGCAATGACTTTATAAATTATCATACATCCCTACAGAAGAATCAAAAAGTATTATTTCAAAAAATATATTTGGATGGACAAATAATACAAGGGTAAGTGACAAAGGCATAATACCAATGTATAAATACAGAATAATCTGAATCATATAAATTTGAGAAGAATACTAAGTAAATGCCCCAAAACATAGATAGTAGTTAAGGTCTACTGAATAGCCCCCTCAAATATTTCCATATCCTAATCCCCTGAACATATGAATCTTATTTTATATGGCAAAACAGACTTTGCTGATGTCATTAAATTAAGGATGTTGAGATGGAGAGATTGTCCTGGATTACCTGGGTCGGCCCAATGTGATCAGACTGGTCTTTATAAGAACTCGGGAGAAGACAGAGTCAGAGGAAAAGGGGATATGATGACAGAAGCAAAATTGAAGATGAGGGAAGGAGGTTACAAAGAAATGTGGGTAGCCCCCAGCAATAAAAAGGCAAGGAAACATTTTCTTTAGAGCCTCTAAAAGGAATAAACCCTGCCAACACCTTGACTTCAAGCTGGGAAAGTTGATTCAGAATTCTGACCTCCAGAAGAATAAACTTCTGTTATTTAAAGTCATTAAATTTGTGTTAATTTGTTATAGGAGCAATAGGAAACTAACACAATAATTGGCTCTGTACTTCCACTTAATCAACATATGCTACTTTTATGAGAAAAAAACAACTTAATTTAAAGGAAGGAATAAGTATAGCTTGCTATAAGAGGTATTATGAATAAGACTTTTAACAGTTTAATGTAGCCTGGTTGCTGTTGTTTTCTAGGACTGTAGGATATAATCACAGTGTAGTCTAATTTCAACACAGCAAGAGAATGTCACTCTGTAGTAATAGAATTCTGATCTCATCACTCCCTTGGGTAAACTCTTGGCTTCTGCTATTAATATCCAACAGGTGACTTAGCAATGTGTATTCACAAGATCAACACCTTTTGATAATTAAAAGGCCCAGTGGCGTACTCAGGTCACAGAGCACACTGAAGGCAGAGCAAGCTCCTGAGTCTATTTGGAATTCTCCTTTCTCCTCTCAGTATATTCCCAACACTGTGGCTTGGGGATCAGCAAAAACAAAAGGAAAGTGATATGACTGCTATATGCCCTAGGAAGTCTAGTGTAATATTAAAAATCTTAAAACTCTAAATGCTGCTCACGAAGCAAACACACAAGGCTGCAGGATCCTGTTGTAACATTCCCAACCCCAGACTGGGTTCCCCGGCCCCACCTCTGAACCCTCAGAGTCCTCTGTGTACGTTTGTCGTGTCATATTTATCCCATCCTATTGTAATTATTTGTTTATGCACCCACTTTCCCAGCTAGACCTTTGGTTTTCTCTAGCGTAGGGGCTGTGTCTTATTCTTCTTTGATTTTCTAGCCTAAAACAGTGTCTGGCATAGAGAAGGCATTTAATAAATGTTTGTTGAATTAAATTAAATTAAATTGAATCCTGGCCTTAGCAACAGAACGTTAGAGCTCTTACCCAAGATAATAAGAATTCAACTTTCTTGATTTTATCTTCAAAGCACTTTGCTAAAGTGGAACGACATGACGTCTTGACCAACTCTTCCCCCAGGCTTTCGGCAAACATGAGATTTCTCCTGGGAAAGCCCTGTCAACCTCTGTTCAACTTGAGTTTAGATTTCAAAGGTTAAAATTCAGACAATGCCCTGGAACTCCAAAAGCATTTATGATGAGTGAGAGTCCCATTCAAGTTCCCTAGTTTCTCTTCCCTAGGCTTGATTCAATCCAGGCCAATGTTGGTTAATGCCAGCTCTATCTCTTCCTCCTCAGGATGTTTTGCCAAATGTGCAGAGGTGCAGAAATGCTATGGATTTCTTGATTCCTTAGGATCTTTTCAAGAAGTTTCTAAAGTGGCTGTACAGAGTTCTTTTAGCATGCCATAGTATATAAGCATTTTGGCTTTGAAATCATATTGATCTGGGTTTAAATTCCAACTGTAACTTTGGTAGCTATGAGACATGGGGTGTGTTATTTTATCTATCTGAGCTTCAATTCCCTTATTTAAAAACTGAGGGTAAAGTATCTACCTACTGAGATTGTTGTATACTTATATAAATTTGTGTAACATAGCAGGATTCCTGTACATAGAAAGTGCTCAAGAAGTAATGGCTGTTACTATTATGAATAATAATAATTATCCCACACAAGAGTCTCCAGAGAGAATAAGGCCCAATGCTGCATATGCCTAACTACTCTAGGTTTGGAAGACAGATCGTCTCTGGTATTTTTGCGTTTATATAGCCCCGTCTACAGTGAGACCATAAGGAAAAATATGCTCTTCTTAGTCAATAGAACTTCCACCACCAAAGAGAGAAGACTCATCCCTAATAACCAAATAACTCAAATATTCTCATTTGGACTAACCTTGTACATATCCATACAGTTTTTCCTCTTCTTTGAAAATTAACCCATGATTGACCTCTTACCTCCACCCATTCATTTCCAAATATCACTAATATTTTAGGATTGAAGTCTCAAAACACCACAGTTGAGAAACTTCTGTTTTTAACCAAGATGGAATAACAGGGACTAGATTTACTCACCCAGCTGAAATAACAGCAATATATACAAAATAATGGTTTTCAAGATAATTGAACATCAGCAACAAAGTTATGTTTCCTGAGAAGTAAAAAGAAATGAAATGACCTTTATAGCTGTTGTAACTTTCTGCCTAGAGAGAGTTTCCAGGCTACAGAGCACGGAAGGGGAACCCAGGTAGAGCCCATCAAACTTCTTGAGACAAAGTTGGAAGTCCAGAGAGATCAGCTGGCTCGTGTTCCCAGGACAGAGTACCAGAGATGAGTGAGCTGCAGAGAGAGAAGTTGGGAGATCTGCAGAGGGTGCTTGAGTTTTCAGCTGAGTGCTGATCCGCACATATAGGTAAGGAAACTACCTAAGGATAGGAAAAGAACCATTTGAAAGCATTATAAGGGGCAACACTTAGAATTCAAACAGAGCACCCCCCCACCAAAAAAAAGTCCTGTTCCTACCAGCCAGAATGAAGAATATCACAATTTACAGAATGTTGGGTAGGTGCTCCAAAAAAGTGAGGCAGAATTAGCCTTAAACCTAACACAACTGTGATCTCACCTAATAACATTTAACAGCAAACCTAAAATGACATTGTTTCCAAGTAACTTAACTGCCTAAAAAGTCTCAATATCTATAGGAATACAAAAATATAGCCACCCAACAAGGTACAATTGTCAAATGTCTGGCACTTAAATAAAACTTCCAGTCATGCAAATAAACAGGAAAATGTAATGAGGAGAAAAACCAGTCGATGGAAACAGACCCATAAATGACACAGATATAGAATTAGTAGAGAAAAAACACAAAAACAGTTATTATAATGTATTCCATTGTTCAAGAGCCAGAGGAAAGATGGAGCACATTCAATAAAGACACAATGTAAAATTTTTTAAAGATCCCAATCAATCATCTAGAAATGAAAACTATAATGTCTGAAATAAAAAAAAACACGAAGACAAACAATTGAGTGAAATTAATAGCCAACTGAACATTGCAAAGGACAAGATTAATAAACTTAAAGTTATAGCAACAGAAATGATCCAAAATGAAATGCAGATAGAAAAAGACTGAAAACAAAAAATGGAGCATCACTGAGCTGTGGGACAATTTCAGGAAACCCAGCGTATGTGCCACTGGAGTCCAGCAAAGAAAAGAACAGAAGCAGAAAAAAACACGTGAGAAAATAATGGTGGAAAATTTTTCTAATTTGATGAAAACTATAAACTCACAAACTCCAGACTCAATTAATTCCAAGCTTAAGAAACATGAATAAAACTATACAAGGGTACATTATAATCAAATTGCATCTAACCAGTAATAAAGAAAAAAAAAAAAAAAACCTTAAAAGCATCCAGATGAAGAAGACACATTAAATATAGAGGAACAAAAAAAAGAAGACAGAGGTTACATATTGGAAACAATACAAAGCTAGAAGAACGTGAAGCAACATCTTTAAAATCCCAAAAGATAAAAACTATCACCTTAGAATTCTATACCTAACAAAAATGTGTTTAAAAAACGAAGGGGAACTAGAAATCAATAACAGGAGAAATGTAGGAAAAGTTAAAGTTAAATTGAACAACATGCTCCTGAACAAACAATGGGTCAAAAGAAAAATGAAAAGGAAAAATTTTAAGTATCTTTAGAGAAACAAGAATAGAAACAAAACACATCAGAACTTATGGAATACAGCAAAAACAATTTTGACAGGGAAATTTATAGCAATAAATGACTTATTTTGAAAAAGAAGGAAGATCTCAAATAAACAGCCTAAGGTTACCTCAAGAAACCAGAAAAAGAAAAGCCAGCTAAGCCCAAAGTTAGTAGAAGGAAGAAAATAACAAAGATCAGAGCAGAAATAAACAAAATAGAGACTAGAAAAAAAATTGATCAATTAAACTAATAGTTGGCTTTTTGAAAAGAGAAGCAAAATCGACAAATCTTTACCTAGACTAACTAAAAAAGAGAGAACTCAAGTAACTAAAATTAGAAGTGAAAGAAGGACATTACAACTGATATTGCAGAAAAACAAAAAATCATAAGAGATTACTGTGAACAACTATATGTCAAAAGACTGGATAGCCTAGAATAAATGATTAAATTCCCAGAAACATACAACTTACCATAAACCATAAAGAAATAGACTAAATCATAAAGAAATAGAAAATATGAATAGATGAGTAATGAGTAAGGAGATTTAACCAGTTATATAAAATTTCCCATCAAAGGTAAGCCCAGGACCAGATGGCTTTATGGCTAAATTCTACAAAACATTTAAAGAATAACGAATACCAGTCAGGCGCAGAGGTTCATGTCGGCAATCCCAGGACTTTGGGAGGCCGAGGCGGGTGGATTGCCTGAGGTCAGGAGTTCGTGACCAGTCTTACCAACATGGTGAAACCCTGTCTCTACTAAAAATACAAAATTAGCCAGGCATGGTGGCACATGCCTGTAATTCCAGCTACTTGGGAGGCTGAGGCAGGAGAGTCACTTTAACCCAGGAGGTGGAGGTTGCAGTGAGCCAAGATCATGCCATTACACTCCAGGCTGGGCAACAAGAGTGAAACTCCATCTCAAAAAATAATAATAATAATAATAACTAATACCAATCCTTCTCAAACTCTTTCAAGAAAACTGAAGAAGAAGGAATACTTTCAGATTTCAGACTAATTTTACAAGGCCAGCGTTACCCTGACACAAAAGTCAGATAAGAACACTATAAGAAAAGAAAATTATAGGCAAATATCTCTGATGAATATAGATGCAAAAGTTTTCAATGAAAAATTAGCAAGTTGACTCAACAGCACTTTAAAAAGATTATTTACCATGATCAAGAGGGATTTATCTCTGGGATATAACTATGGTTCCAAATATACAAATCAATAAATGTGACAAATCACAATACTAGAATGGAGAATAAAAGCCATATGATCATCTCAATAGATGCAGAAAAAGCATTTGACCACGTACAATATCCTTTCATGATAAAAACTCTCAACAAATTAAACATAGAAGAAATGTACCTCAACACATTAAAGGAAATATATGACAAGTCAACAATTAATATCATATTTGTTTTGACGAACGGAGGCAAGATGGTGCATTTCCGGGTTTTTCATCACCAACTTTTCCCCGTGTGCGCGAGGATGCAGCTGGCGCCCGGGAAGGTGCAGACCAACCAGGCATGCGCCAGGTGATGTCAATCCGAAGAGATCAAGATTTACCTGGTGGCACCTGCGGCGCCTTCCCCCCACCTCCCCTGACGCGTCCGTGCCCCGCCTATTGCCCTTCCACTCCTAGAAAAGCCACTCCCGGCAGATGCACGGGGCAGGCTTCCTCAGCCCCTACCTTTGTCGGGACTGCATTAGGAACTCTGCCCGAGAGCTCTACTGGGTGACTCTCTCGGCCTCCTTTGCCGGAGGCCAACAGACTTCACCCCCATACCTTTTTCTCTGGAGCTAGATGACCAAAGAATAAATTTGCAGTTTTGTTTTTAGCCTTGCCTACTCGCTGGTTCTTTTGTGCTCGCTCTGGTGGTCTTAGAAAAACAAATCAGTTGGTGCCGAAGACCCGGGAGGAGACCCCTCCTCAGGCCTCTAAGGGTTGAGGAAACTCCTCCTGCTCCCACGCGGCAGACGGACCAGGACCTGAGACCCGCTTCCCTCACTCTCACGGCCTTTCTGGGGTAAGTGCCCTTGTCTCCTCTTTACCTCCCTCGGCCAGAAATCCTGCGCAGGTCCGAGGTCCATTTGGAGCCACTATGTGGCTCGGGAGACCCGTTCAGGACGGAGACGTCCGCCTGAAGGTAATTTCCACTTTGGCTCCATGAGCCTCCAGTCTGTCTCTGCTGGTTCCAAAGGATGCTTTGAAGCCAAGCAGAGATCCACTTCCATTTCCATTGTGTCCATTGTGTAAGTAAAGAGGAAACAAACGGGAAACCCTCCAGTCCAAATTTCCAAAGAGCACCCCCTTAGGGTGCCTCCTAGCCAATTTAAAAACCTTACAGCTTGAACAAGACCTTAGGAGGAAGCGGTTAATTTTCCTTTCCACTGTGGCGTGATCGACCTCAGCAATTTCTGCCAGCGGCTAGGCAAGTGGTCCGAAATTAATTACGTACAAGGCTTTGGGCCTTATGCTCTCGTCCCGACCTGCCCTATATTCCTCCTTCTCTCCCCTCTCTCTCCAACCCCTCCCTTCCTGCCCAGACTCCTCCTTCCTCCTCCTTATCTACTAGTAATTCACTCGGTCCCGTGCCTCCTTCGGGGCCCCCAACTGGCTGTCTTGAGTCCCCTATCTCTGCCCACACCCTCCTACAGTGTTAGCACCTTTGCGAGAGGTGGCTGGGGCGGAGGGGGTAGTCAGAGTACATGTCCCTTTTTCATTGGCCGATCTTTCCAAAATTGAGAAGCGTTTAGGCGATTTCTCAGCTAATCCCACCATCTACATAAAGGAATTTAGATACCTTTGTCAGGCCTATGACTTAACTTGGCATGACCTCCAGGTTATCCTAACCTCTACCCTAAACTGACTGAGGTTCTAACCCAGTATACCCGGTTAGATCCGGCCTCCCCCACAGGGGCCACTATTTTGGCGTCTTATTTCATTTCTCAATCAGCTCCTGACATTCGTAAGAAACTTCAAAAGGTAGAGGATGGTCCTCAGGCACCAATACAAGACCTGGTTAAATTAGCCTTTAAGGTCTATAACTCCAGAGAGGAGACGGCAAGCTCGCCTTGAACAGAAGTTACAGCTCCTAGCAGCGGCTTTACAGCCCAGTTGTAACCCCAGGCCAGAGAGTACACACTCCGCAGACTCCAAGGCTACAAAAGGAGTCTGCTATAAGTGCGGCAAAGCAGGACACTATGCCAACAGGTGTCCGCAAGGTCCCCGAGCCCCAACGCAGCCTTGCTATAAGTGCAAGGCATCAGGACATTGGACCAGTGAATGTCCTAACCCTCGTCCACCAGCAACTCCCTGCCCTGCTTGCCAGCAGGGAGGACACTGGAAGTCTGATTGCCCCACCCTGAGAACAGGTGCTGCGTCTCCACGTGACCCCCTTTCCCAGGATCCTGGGAGCTCCTTCCAGCTCCTACATCTAGACGACGACAACTGAAGGTGCCGAGACTCGGGGACCCCCATCACCCTCGCCGAGCCGCGGGTAACTCTCCTGGTAGCGGGTAAGACAATCAACTTTTTAATCAACAGCGAGGCTACCTATTCTGTTTTGCCGTCCTTCTCTGGACCTAGCCTTCCATCCAATATCTCTGTAGTAGGAGTAAGCGGAAAGCCATCCACTCCACAAAAACTCCACTCCTTAATTGCTGCCTGGCCAACAACTACTCTGCGCACTCGTTCCTCATTCCCAGCTAAAAAGGGCCCCTACCGAAAGCAATCAGTGGAAATCAGTTTGGCTTTCCCCCACTCGCCTCAAACTTACTAAATTTTCTTATCTCATACTCCTCAACCTTGCTGGGACCTTCCTTCTGGGTTTTGCCCCTATTCCAACAAATGCTTCCATTCCTCATTCCTATACTAATACTGTGCCTTATTTTATTCTTCATCCATACATCCAAATGCCAACCATGGGCCCCGGCCTTGATGATGCCCCTTAACAGCAGGAAGTAGCCAGACAGACCACGGCGCCCCTTATCACTATTACCAATAAAAGGTTGGAATGTTTTGACGAACGGAGGCAAGATGGTGCAGTTCCGGGTTTTTCATCACCAACTTTTCCCCGTGTGCGCGAGGATGCAGCTGGCACCCGGGAAGGTGCAGACCAACCAGGCATGCGCCAGGTGATGTCAATCCGAAGAGATCAAGATTTACCTGGTGGCACCTGCGGCGCCTTCCCCCCCACCTCCCCTGATGCGTCCGTGCCCCGCCTATTGCCCTTCCACTCCTAGAAAAGCCACTCCCGGCAGATGCACGGGGCAGGCTTCCTCAGCCCCTACCTTTGTCGGGACTGCATTAGGAACTCTGCCCGAGAGCTCTACTGGGTGACTCTCTCGGCCTCCTTTGCCAGAGGCCAACAGACTTCACCCCCATACCTTTTTCTCTGGAGCTAGATGACCAAAGAATAAATTTGCAGTTTTGCTTTTAGCCTTGCCTACCCGCTGGTTCTTTTGTGCTCGCTCTGGTGGTCTTAGAAAAACAAATCAATATTCAATGGTGAAAACATGAAAGCTTTTCCTCTAAGATCAGGAAAAAGATGAGGATGCTTACTCTCACAATTTCTATTCAACATAGTCCTAGAAGTTCTCACCAGAGAAATTAGGTAAGAGAAAGAAAAAGTGTCCAAATCAGAGAGAAGTTAAATTGTATCTGTTTACAGATGACATAATCTTATATATAAAAAATCCTGAAGACTCAGCCAAAAAACTCTTAGAAATAATCAATTCACTGAAGTAGCAGGATATAAAATCAACATACCAAAAATCAGTAGTATTTTAATACAATACCAACAACCGATCCAAAAAAGAAATCAAACAATCCCATTTATGATAGCATAATAAAGCTACAGCAATAATTTTAAAAAAAGTATAGTACTAGTATCAAGATAAACAAATAGATCAGTAAAGCAGAACAAACAGCCCCAACATTGGTCAATGCATTTATTTTCAATTGATTTTTTACAAAGGTGCAAAGGTAACTTGAAGGAGAAAGGATAGTTTTTTCCCAAATGATGCTGGGCAAATTGTATATCAACATGCAAAGCACCACTGCTGATAGATATCGTCGTTGAAATCTTCTCAGTGACACTTCCATGACTGCTTTTTGGACCTTAAGATTGCTGTCTGCAACACCTGCTGGGTCATATATCCCACCACCACCGGGGTACCATGAAAGCTTCTAGTTCTCTGCCGAGTGCAGGATTGTCCATCTTCCTCAGGATTTCCGAAAGAAGCAGAGGGAAGATACAACCACTATAGAAGAGGTTAAAAGCTCTAAGCCAAATTCCCAATTAAAAAACTAACCCGTTAAAAAAAGTAGGCAAAGGATATGAACAGGCACTTCTCAAAGAGATACATGCAGCCAACAAACATATGAAATAAAAGCTCAGCATCTCTGATAGATAAATGAAAATCAAAACCACAATGAGATACCATCTCAAGCCAGTCAGAATGGTGATTATTAAAAAGCCAAGAAACAACAGGTGCTGGCAAGGTTGCGGAGAAATAGGAACGCTTTTACACTATTGCTGGGAATGTAAAGTAGTTCGGGCATTGTGGAAGACAGTGTGGCAATTCCTGAAAGATTTAGAACCAGAAATACCATTTGACCCAGCAATCTCATTACTGGGTATATACCCAAAGGAACACAAATCATTCTATTACAAAGATACATGCACACGTGTGTTCACTGTAGCACTATTCATAATCGCAAAGACATGGAACCAACCCAAATGCCTATCAATGATAGACTGGATAAAGAAAATGTGGTACATATACACCATGGAATACTATGCAGCCATAAAAAGGAACAAGATCATGTGCTTTGCAGAGACATGCATGAAGCTTCCAGTTGTTCCAGGAAAGGAACAACCAGTACCAGCCACTGCAAGGTTGAGCCATTATCCTCAGCAAATTAATGCAGGAACAGAAAACCAAACACCACATGTTCTCACTTATAAGTACGAGCTGAAAATGAGAACACATGGACACAGGGAAGGGAACAACACACACTGGGGCCTGTTGTGGGAGTGCAGTGGAGGGGAAGAGCATTAGGGAAAAGAGCTAATGCATGCTGGTCTTAATACCTAAGTGATTGGTTGATAGATGCAGAAAACCACCATAGCACACATTTACCTATGTAACAAACCTGCACATCCTGCACATGTACCCCAGAACTTAAAAAAATAAAATAAAGTGAGTATAAATATCATTGCTGAATTGCCTCTGGGTTGCTATTTTGGGTCCAGTGCCTATGGCGTGGCCCTGCTCTGTAAGCAGCAGTACCTGTGCTACTGCTGTCTACTGCCACCTCAATAAAACTTGCTGTTTAAAACAAATAAGCAAACACACACACACACAAATCAACAACCAAAAACCAAACTTAAGTGAAACCATTAAGTGAGACAAACACAGAGGGAACAAACTGGCAAGTTTGTAAAAGACTGTTGTAAAAGATTGTGGCCCAATTATCAAGTATTTCAAAAAAGGCTGAAAATCCATATTTTTATGTAAAATCCCACAATGTTTAAGTGTTGGCAAACAAGTCAACATGTTTTAAATACTGTCCAGGATCAGTAGACAAACTACTAGTATGTCTTGGGAAACCAACCTTACTGGTCTGCATTTTGAGACAGGAGAAGATTAAGAGCAAATAAAATCCCAAGCCATTTCTCCCTTTCCTGGCTCTCACCTAGACATTCCATGTGACAGACTTTGTGCTGCCTCCAGAAAGGCACAGCCCAAGTACTTCTCTCTAAGAGGAGGGAAACAGCTCAGCCTGCTTGCCCACCCACTCTGAGCCATCACCCTTACTGTACCCTTATTAAACCAGAACTGTTTCTCATTCTCATTTCCTAACTCTTGCACATCCTTCAGGGTTCAGTTTATGTTACTTATTCCAGAAATGTTGCCTGCATCCCCAAATCCAAGTTCCTAATACCTCCTATATATCCCAATACTAGCATCTATCAAACTGTTTCCATTGTGTTTTTATTCATCGGTCTCCCCCAGAATCCTGTAATAGGGCAGGGATGGTGTCTTGGATACCACTGATCTCCATTACCTAATCCAGTGTCTGGCAAAGAAATTTTTATGGAGTGCGTGAATGAACACGTGTGTCCCAGCTCTTCATTTTCACCTAGCTAAGCTCCTTCCCTGGGCTTTCCCTTCAAAGACGGAGATGCAGCCTCAGCCAGGCACAGTGGTTCATGCCCCTAATACTAGCACTTTGGGAGGCCAAGGTGGGAGGATGCTTGTGCCAGGGGTTCAAGAACAACCTGGGCAACATGACAAACCCCGTTTCTATAAAAAATATAAAAAATCATGTGGTGGTGCATGCCTATAGTCCCAGCTACCCGGGAGGCTGAGGTGGGTGAATCACCCCAGGAAGCTGAGGCTGCCGTGAGCTGTGATCATGCTACTGCACTCCAGCCTGGGTGACAGAGTGAGACCCTTTCTTAAAAAAAAAAAAAAAAAAAAGGAAGCAAAAGATACAGCTTCAAGATAGTCTCCCAGATGGAACTTTCAGTTAAGAAAAAACTGTAGCTTTAAAAAAAAAATTACATGTCTTTGCTGAGCGCGATGGCTCACTCCTGTAATCCCAGCACTTTGGGAGGCCGAGGCGGGTGGATCACGAGGTCAGGAAATCGAGACCATCCTGGGTAACACGGTGAAACCCCGTCTCTACTAAAACATACAAAAAATTAGCCGGGCGAGGTAGCGGGCGCTTGTAGTCCCAGCTACTCGGGAGGCTGAGGCAGGAGAATGGCGGGAACCCGGGAGGTGGAGCTTGCAGTGAGTGGAGATGGCGCCACTGCACTCCAGCCTGGGCGACAGAGCGAGACTCTGTCTCAAAAAATAAAAATAAAAAAATTTTAAAAATGCATGTTTTTTAAAACTACATTTCCAGCTACTCTGGGCACACTGCCTATGGGGTAGCTCTGCTCAACAAGGAGCAAGAAAAAAAGGATAAAATATATTTCTATAGAAAAATAATTGTTTAGAAAAAGAAGTAAACAGAACGAAACACGAAAGTCCCATATTAATTCATCTCATTTTCCACTCCATTGTCAAAAGTTTGGTGAGCAATTTTTCCTTCTGTTTGCTATATGCATTTCTATACTTTATACACATATATGTACATATATTCACATGCATCTTCTTGTTTTAAACATACATGAGATCATATTATAGTATGTTCTGCCTCTTGTTTATTTACCTTCCTTGGTAAAGCTCTTCCTGTAGTCATACATGTATCTTTTTTTTTTTTTTTTTTTTTTTTTTTTTGAGACGGAGTCTTCCTCTGCCCCCCAGGCTGGAGTGCAGTGGTGCCATCTCAGCTCACTGCAACCTCCACCTCCCAGGTTCAAGCAAATTCTTCCTGCCTCAGCCTTCCGAGTAGCTGGGATTACAGGCGCCCACCACCACACCCAGCTAATTTTTGTGGTTTTAGTAGAGACAGGATTTCCCCATGTTGGCCAGGCTGGTCTTGAACTCCTAACCTCAGGTGATCTGCTCGCCTGGGCCTCCCGAAGTGCTGGGATTACAAGCATGAGCCACCACGCCAGGGCAAAACATGTATCTAATCTTTTTAATGGCTATACAGAATTCTATAAAAGACAGACGTGCCACGTTTTATTTAACCACTCCTCTATTGAGAGTATTTAAGTCATTGACTTTCATTTTCCAACTCACATTTCCGTGTTTTAATTTTTCCTATAAATATGTAATACTTTTTATGCAAAAAAAAAAAAAGAGAGAGAGAAAATCTTCAAAACAAGCAAAAATACCATCTCTCAAGAGCTGGCAGTGTGGTCTGCCTCACGCATTGGAGGTGCCACTATCTCTGGCCCTCAGGATTTCAGCCATGTTCTCTGTACCTTTTCCTCTGCAGGCAAGTCATTTAGAATAATTGCTTAACATGCCTCAAATTAGACTCTTCAGTTGTAAAGGCCTAGAGCTACATGTAAATGTTGAGAGCACTCAGCCCCTTGTACTCCATTTTGTCATTGGTAAACAAGTTAATAAAAATTGTGCCAGTGGGTCCTTATGTGAGAAGAAGGCTGAAGTAGACGGTGGTCCCTAGGAGGGGGCTACATGTAATCAGTCATTTCCCAAGAAAACGATAAACCACAGAAAAAAAGAGTAAGAATCTCCTTTGTTTCTTCTCTCTTCACAGAGTTTTAACGCCAGGGTATGCAAGAATCATAGTCAGCCGGTGTTTGTTAAAGATACATTTTAGGAAAGAAGTCATTATATGAAAAAGAGACTTGCACACGCATGTTTATAGCAGCACAATCGCAATTGCAAAAATATAGAACAAGTCCAAAATGCCCATCAATCAGCAAGTGGATAAAGAAACTGTGGTGTATATGTGATGGAATACTACTCAGCCATAAAAAGGAATGAATTAATGGCATTCACAGCAACATGGATGGGACTGGAGACTATTATTCTAAGTGAAGTAACTCAGGAATGGAAAACCAAACATTGTATGTTCTCGCTTATAAGCGGAAGCTAAGTTATGAGGATGCAAAGGCATAAGAATGATACTACGGACTTTGGGGACTCTGGAGGAAAGGGTGGAAAGGGGGTGAGGGATAAAAGGCTTCAGACTGGTTACGTGCACACTGCTCGGGTGATGGGTACACCGAAATCTCACAAATCGCCACTAAAGAACACACTCATATAACCAAATACCACCTGTTCCCCCAAAAACCTATGGGAAAAAAAAAAAAAAGATACATTATAGGTCTCACCTACAAAGGTTTCTATTTCGTTGGTTTAAGTGGGGCCCAGGAATCTGCATGTTAAGCAAGTGATAGTCCAAGTAACGCTGAGGCAGGGGGTCCATGCACAACTTTGGAGAAACACTGGCTCTCCTGGAACTGCAGAGCTGGCCACAGCAGAGCAATTCTGCCTACTGCAGTGATGCCCACACATCACTGGTGGGAAGGAGGAAAAGCAGGCTCAGTTTGGTGGCTCCCGCCTGTAATCCCAGCACTTTGGGGGACCAAGGCAAGAGGATCACTTAAGCCCTGGGGTTGGAGACCAGCCCAAGCAACATGGCCAGCCACCATCTCTGCAAAAAAAAAAAAAAAAAAAAAAAAGCCAGCCATGGCATTGTGTGCCTGTAGTCCCAGCTACTGGGGAGGCTGAGGTGGGAGGATCCCTTTGAGACCCGTAGCTCAAGGTTGCAGTGAGCCATGATTGCACCATTGGACTCCAGTTTGGGTGACATAGCAAGAGCCTGTCCCCCCCCAAAAAAGGAGGAAAAGTGGGGTCCAGCTCTTGCTTTGTTCCCATCCTTGTGACTTCACAAGGGAGGGCCTAAATATGTTCAGAAACAGAACACTGAAAGACAGTTAATCTTGAGTAAATACCGAATACACAACCTAGGAAAGAATAAAGACCCTGAAAACTGTGCCCTAATGCTAGGAAGATCTTAGGGCTGGTTTAATGAAACAGCTGAGACAAGAAATCAGGCTGCTGCGCATTGATTGTACCTGTCAAAGCTTTAGTGTTGAGCCACATAAATTTATTTGGCCTACGTTTGGTTGTTTATGTTACATTCTTTTATTCATTCAGTTAGCCAACTCTGCCAACTATATAATAAGACTTCAAAAGGGCTTTTTCTACCAGAATGGACATAATTTAAACAGGATGGTCAGCTTTTAGACAGGCACAACACTATATATACAGATTTCCAGAAAAACTGGTGCTTGCTTATGCCATTGGTTCATTTGAGAAACATTTATTGAATACCTCTTTGTCTCTGGTGCACATTTTTGTAAAATCACCTTGAGTCCCAGCTCAAATGTCACCTCCCTGTCAAGCTTTTCCCAAAGCTCTCAGGCAGAATGACTCTTTGAAAACTGTATGTAAATAAATGTATTTATTTACCTTTCTGTAGTTTATCTTGCCTGGTATCAAAAAAAAAAAAAAGAATTTAGACTGATGTCACATATTATACAATCCAGTGATTTTATGGTTGGAAGGAGTTTTATTATACCACTAATCTCTGCATAATAAAAGTCACTATTTACCTACCTGCCTCCCCAAGTGGATCACAAACTTCGTGAGGGAAGACTGTATCTTGCTCATCACTGAATCCCAACACATGTAGGTGTTCAGGAAATGAATACAGACACATATATATGAGCAAACACCAAGTGAATGTTATCTTTCAAAGTAGTACCTTGGGAAAGAGTGCGTTTTTCAATAATGCTGACACTGCATAAAATTCCTGTCAAATTTGAAATTATCTTCAGAACAAGTTTCAAAAGCACACAAGAGAACAAAAAATATTATTTTAACTTACTCTTTCATTTTTCCCCGAAACACTTTATTCTCCAGAATTGATTATAAATTTATTTAGGCAGTTTCCAAAAGTCAAATTTCATTTTTCCCCGAAACACTTTATTCTCCAGAATTGATTATAAATGTATTTAGGCAGTTTCCAAAAGTCAAATTCCTTCTCAAAGGATGGTGAATCGCCAGAGAGAAGGTACAAATCTCACTGTAGATGACCTCTAAATATTTTAGTCTTGTCCTGTCACAGCGATTGCATCCCTGTCCCTTACCCAGATCCCCCAAATGACTTAGATTTAAAGATTTCAGTTCAAGCCCAGCTCCATCACTTGTTATTGGTTTAAATATGGGCAAGTATTTGAGCTGTCTGAGCCTCAGTTTTCTCATCTGTGAAACAGGGAAAATAAGAAGCAATATATTTTGATCATTGTGCTAACTATTTTTTAATTAATTAATTTTCACCTGAAAATTAAAATTTTTGTTAGTAATATTATTTTTCATTGACAAATCATAATTGCATACATTTGTGGGATACAATGTGATGTTTCAATATATGTACATTACGTGAAATGATAAATCATGTCAAATAACATATCCATCACCTCACTTACCTATCATTTTTATGGTGATACATTGGAAATTTACTGTTAGTTATTTTGAAATATCGAATACATTATTATTGACTATAATCAATAGTGCAATAGATCTCAAAACCTATTCCTCCTGTCTGTCGAAACTTTTTCTCTTTTTTTTTTTTTTGTTCAAACTTTGTATTTTGTGGTCAACATCTCCTGGTTTCCTCCTTTTCCACCTCCCTAGCCTCTGGTAATCAGCATTCTACTCTCTACATCTATGAGTTTGACGTTTTTAGATTCCACATATAAGTGAGGTCATGAGGTATTTGTCTTTCTGTACCTGGCTTATTTCACTTAGCATAATGTCCTCCAGATTTATCCACGTTATCACAAATGACAGAATTTCTCCCTGTTTAGGTGGAATAGTATTCTGTTGTTCATATATACCACATTTTCTTCATCCATCTATGTTGATGAACACAGGTTGACTGTATATTTGGGATTGTGAAGAATGCTGTAATGAATGTGAGAGCACAGATATCCACTCAACATATTGATTTCAGTGATCCACACTCATTGGAGTGATCCACACTCCTACAAACATGCCCAGGAAATGTTTTTGCCCTTAACAGTTTCTTCTCAATTCTTCTCTTTTAATGTACAGTAAGAAAACCCTGGAGGAGAGTGCCGAGGATGAGATTTATAGAGGAGGCTAGCGCTCCCTCTAGGGGCCAAAACAAAGTATCCTCAACACTGTAGCACTGACTGTGAAGGCAAATTTTTCTTTCTTTTTTTAACAATAGAGACCAAGTCTTGCTCTGCCACCCAGGCTGGAGTGAATTGGCACAATCATACTCCCTGCAACCTCGAGCTCCTGGGAATAGCTAGAACTGAAGGCACACCACCACCATGACTGGCTAATTTTTTAAATTTTTTGGTAGAGATGGCATCTCACTGTGTTGCCCAGGCTGGTGTCGAACTCCTGGTCTCAAGCAATTCTCCCACTTTAGCCTCCCAAAATGTTGGGATTACAGGTGTGAGCCATTGCACCTGCAAATTTCTTTTTTAAGAAAACATTAGTTGATGTGATAAGATATGGCAACATCACCAGAAGTACCTCACAGAGTGACAGATGTAAAAACACTCCTTTGATCACACAGTCATTCAGCAAACATTAAGTAACTATTACATACCAGGCACTGTGTAAAGTACAGGATACTTGGATGTTGAAGTTGATGTTGCTTTTTTAAAAATCAGTCTCAGGGTGTACCGTGCATAGTTGCTGTCCTTCTCTACATATTGTACATTAAATTGTAAAGGAATGTTAGTATTAAATTGAACCTCAGAAGGCATCTAGTTCTGCCACCAAGATATTTCTGAAATTCTCAAATTACATAAATCTTTCTAATGATCAAGATCATGACAGAATTTGGGGGGTTTTGTTATTAAATGCTTAAATACATACATGTTTAAAGTTTTTTGCAATCTACTTTCTAAGGTAATCTTAGAAGAAAGTAAATTTTTAAATTTTTTAGGATGAAATTCTTCAGAAAAAGCAAATGTATTTGTCTCAATATATGTCCATTTTCTGTTCATTGCACCTGGAGACCAAAGCCAGATGAAAGAAATAAGAAGGATGGGCAGCAGCAGATGAAGATAAGTTATAAAGTTCTTTATTTGGATGTTGGGTATTGTCTTAGTCCATTTGACCTGCCATTTAAAAATATCATAAACCGGGTGGCTTCCAAACAACAGAAATTTATTTCTCACAGTTCTGGAGGCTGGGAAGTGCAAGATCAAGATGCCCACAGAGTTGGTGTCTGGTGAGGGCTTGCTTCCTAGTTCATAGGTGGCGTCTTCTCACTGTGTCCTTGCATGGTAGAAGGGGTAAGGCAGCTCTCTGGGGCCTTTTTAACAAGGGCACTAGTCCCATTCATAAGGGTTCTACCCTCATGACCTAATCACTTCCCAGTGGTTTCACCTCCTAATACCAGCACAATGATGGTTAGGTTTCAACATGTGAATTTGAAGGGGACACAAACATTCAGACCATAACAGATGTTGTCTTCATATGATGATGACAGTGAAAGGTCAGTTAAGCATGCTGAGAGCTGACAGTAAGTTTTACCATAGTTTACACAAACTCTGATGAGTATGAAAACATAAAATAATCTGAGTAAAAATTTAATTCACCTCAAATGCCCACATATCAGTAGTGATCGTTTGCTTCTTACGCTCCAGCTTTCACTCCTTCTTCTAATAGTGTTACAGTTTCCCTTGAGGAAACACCTCTTACCCATTCTCTGTTCATGTGATTTAAGTGGAGTTAGCTCCATCACCAGAGCAAAGTTGGTCATGTGACCCAGAGCTAGCCAATCAGAGCATCAATCACATACTGTTGACCTCCATAATTGGTGCAGAATGTGTACATTCTTGGGATATACTGAGACAAGTATGAGAGAAATGAGGAATGAACTCTTTTCTGCATCTTGAAACTACAGCCTCCCAGAGGCTACCAGATGGGAAACATCTACCTGAGCGTAAAACCAGAACAAAGCAAAGCAGAAATGAAAAATGGATTTGGAGGGTGGTCTGAATGAAATCAAACACCTAGATCCAGCTGAGACTGAAGCTAATTCTATCCCAGGACTTTTAGGTTATCATGTGACCCAATAATTAATTGGTAAAAGCCAATTTTCTGTCATTTGCAACCATAAGTGTCTTGACTACTGCAATTTCCATTCTTCATTGGCTCTAAGTCTCTTGTTGCTCCTGTTTCAGATCCTAGCCACCCTCAACCTAGCCCATTCTGTTTCCAACCTAAACTCAAATTATAACTAAGATAATAGTATGTTCCTAAAGCACATAGATTTGTTTATAATAAGACTAATATCTTTGAAAGTAAATTCAATTAGTAAGCTTATAATTAGCTGAATAAACTTCACTTCTGCTAACTATGTGTTTTATGGGCAAAACAAATGACAGACTAATCCGACCTGAGATTCAATTTGACTTCTGAGTAAATGGTAGATGGAGCATGATAAGATATATAAACTATTAATAGAATGATTGTCACGTGTTGTGTGCTGTGGCGTGTGTGTGTGTGTGTGTGTGTGTGTGTGTGATGAGAGAGAATTTGAAAGTTTGCAATGTGATCAAGATTACCCAAGAATAATTGGATTTGGGCTCAGAACAAGGTCATAAACAGATACCACGAACACATCAGATTCCTTCTTTGATAACGTGAAAGACATCTAGACACTTTAAAGAGTTTTAGTTCTATAAATAAGGAAACTAACAGTTGTAAAGATTTCCAAAATAGCCACAGAAGTTGGTTATCACTTTGTCTTTCTTCCTTTTTTCTTTCTTTCTGATCTTTCTTTAACAAGCATTTATTCTGTGTTTACCACATGCTATGGACAGCGCTTAGGCAACAGGGATTCAGCAGTGCACAGAAGAGCAAAAACTTCTGACCTCCAAAAGCTCACAAGTCATAAATTCAAAAAATAAAACTATTGTAATGATATAATTGCATAATTTAATGGAAGTATATTTAAAGGATATTGTGGGAGGTAGGAAGGAATGATCAACTCTGCTTTAGGGGAGGAGAGCTCACAGAAGGCTTTATAAGGGTTGGACTTGAAAGATTTTAGTGGAGATTTTTAGGAAAATCCACTGTAAGGAGCTTTGGATCCCACCACGCGCACCCCAACACAATATCAAAGGTTTTCTTTCAACTAGAGATAGCAGATGGGATCAACAGACCACAATTACCTCAGAGTCTCTTAGAATTCCCTACCATCACAAGTGCCTTTGAGTTGTGTATTTTAGTGGTTAAGGCCATGGGCTTTAGTAGTATCTTCCTTTCACCACTTGCTTGCTGAACAAGTTTGGGCAAGACACTGAAGCTAGGTTGAAGCTAGGTACTCTAAAGGTTGCTATGGTCTTTTCAAAAAGGTAAGTTGTGGGTCTTGAGGGAGGAGAACTTGTAACTCCCACAAGTCCTCTGCTTAAGGTGTTTTTGGTTGAAAAGCTTGCCTGCTTATTCATTTAAGGTACAGAGTTCTATAAATCAGAGTACTTGTCACTTTGCATCCCAAATAAGGTGGATGAAAAGAATAACTGGACATCTCCATGAACTTTTAGTTTCTGTCTGGGAAAGATACTAGAAGTAGTTAGAAGCTTCAACCATCGCCATCTCCAGGGTGCCTTGGAGATCATGTAATTTAGTGACTGTTCCACTGACTCTAGGTTCAAATCCTGGCTCATCATTTGCTAACTGAGAGACCGTGGGCAAGTCACTTAATCTTTCTGCTTAATTTCTTCATCTGTAAAATGGGGACCTTTCCCATGGCGTTGTAAGGATTAAGTAAGATAATACACATTATCATAGACCACTGCAAAGTGACATTGTAAACCCTCCAGAAAAGTTTATTCAGCCCCTTACTATTATTATAATTTGATAGAACAACCAGCTGGTTAGCTGAATACAGGTTTGCCTGGGGACTGGAGCACACACCCCACCCCCACTTCCCTGTACCTGCTCCTATCACAAAAAGCTCTGGTCAGCCCTGGGGCAGGAATGGGTGAACGAATGAAAAATCTCACCTTCTAAGCAGCAAATCTCTCTGCTTATGTTAAGGCATAAAGGGAGAGTGAGTCTCTTTGCTGCAATTGCAATTTTTAAAAAATGAAAGTATAGCCTAGCCCAGACAGATATGACATCTCTTATTTTGGCAGAATTCAAAATAGAATATTATCTTTGTAGGATGTCTGTCCACTCTGCCCTAACACCAGCCCGTTTCATACACATATACACAGGGTGGAAAACGGACACCTTTCCTCAACACCAATGGATTTTAAGCTCCACTGAGAGTGGGGACTTTACTCTGCAATATCCATATAACCTATAAGAGCAAGAGGCTCACAGTAGGCACTCAGTAAACATTTGTCTAATGAATGAACATGACCACGGCCCCCTGACACAGCTGATTAGACAATAAGTAAACACTTTCAAACCCTGGGCCAATCAGATTCCATCTTGTGAAGATGTGAATTCAGGTTCTGGAGAGAATAGATTCTTGAGCAGTCAGCCCTGGCTTTGTAGAGTGATATAAACTCTGAGGCTAAGGGCACCACTGGAGGAGGGGGAGGGAGCATGAGCAGGCAGAAGAGGGGCGACTGCCCATTTGGGAGGGGAAAATGAAGCAAAAACACAGAGCAGAGCAGACACAGAGACAAGAACCCTTGGAACCCTAGAGAGAGACATGGGGCTGGAGAGGGCAGCTGCCTTAGGCCATGTTTCCAGTTCCTGATTCCTGGTCTTCATGAAGCCCAGCTTCTCTCCCCTCCCTGGCATTTTGGGAGATGCTCCAGTAGAGCCTTTCCTTTGTTTACGTCATTTTGAACAGATTTTAGTCTGTACAATCGAATAATCCCTAGGACATTAGAAATATGCCAAGGTGTTCAAAGAAAGATGAAACTGTCTGAAAATGATTCAAAGCTATGAACATTCAGTAACTTTCAACTGAAATATTATAATGACTTTGGCACCCACACACCAAATTTACATAATGAGCTAAGTGTTTACTTAGACTCATCCCCTAAGAGTCATCTCTGCCTACTTAAAGAGTTCAGAAAGCTTTTATAGATTTTCAAAAAGAGTTTTTCCTCTTCAGTGCCAAAACCACCTGTGTACTAAAGGTAAATTTGCAAAAAAAACACAAAGGGGCGGGGGTGGGTCCTGACAAATATGAAAAGCAACTTCCTATTCATTTAAACAATTTAAGCTTTTATTCAGGAAACTGAATAACTGTTTCCTGAATACATATGATTTTCTTATGAGAGCAGTTGCTCTCGGAATTATTTTTGCCATAATCCACATAAATTTACAAGAATGTAATTCTCCCCTCCCTTTTTAGTTGTGGAACAAGAAGCTGATTGTGTATGTAGTACGAGTTGAAATACTTTGGAAATCCTGATCTTCACCCCCAAAATGTGCTTTGTCTGCAGCCTTCTCCATTTTGGCCGATGGCAACTTTATCCTTCCAGTTGCTCAAGCCAAAAACCATCATTTTACCTCTTTTCTTTCCATTCTGGGATGGGTTGAATCATGTTCCTTAAAGAGATTTGTTGAAGTTCTAACTGCCAGTACCTAGGAATGTGACATTATCTGAAAGTTGGGGCCGGGTGCATTGGCTCACGCCTGTAATCCCAGCACTTTTGGAGGCCAAGGTGGGTTGATCACCTGAGGTCAGGAGTTGGAGGCCAGCCTGGCTAAAATGGTGAAACCCCGTTTCTACTAAAAATACAAAATTAGCTGGGCATGGTGGTGGGTGCCTGTAATCCCAGCTACTAGGGAGGCTGAGGAAGGAGAATCTCTGAATCCAGGAGGCAGAAGTTGCTGTGAGCCGGGATCGTGCCACTGCACTCCAGCCTGGGCAACAAAGTGAGACTCTGTCTCAGAAAAAAAAAAAAAAAAAAAAAAAGAAAAGAAAGTAGGGTCATTGCAGATGTAATTAAAGTTGGGAATGAGGTCACACTGGAGTAGGATGGGTCTGTAACCCAATATGACTGATGACCTTATAAGAAGAGGAAAAGAAACTGAAAAGAAAAAAACAACCAACAAAATCCTTCCAGTAGGAGATATCTAAAATAAATAAATAAATAAAAATTTTAAATAAAAATTTAAAGGAAAAAAATAAAGAGGAAAAGAGATGCAGAGACATAGACACAGATGGGGACAGCGCCCTGTGACTGCAGAGGTGGAGGTGGCAGTGCCGCAGCAGGAGGCCTTCCTTAAGTCTGAGGATTGCCAGCAACTGCCGGAAATAAGGAAGGGGCAAAGAAGGATTGATTCTCCCCTGAAGGTTTCAGAGGGAACCTGGCTCTGCCAATACCTCGATTTCAGACTTCTAGCCTCCAGAACTGTGAGACAACACATCCCTTTCTTGGTTTTTTGTTTGTTTTTGAGATGGAGCTTCAGTCTGTGGCCCAAGCTGGAGTGCAGTGGTGCGATCTCGGCTCACTGCAGCCTCCGCCTCCCAGGTTCAGTGATTCTTCTGTCTCAGCCTCCCTAATAGCTGGGATGACAGGTGCCCACCACTACACCCAGCTGATTTTGTATTTTTAGTAACCATTTTAGCCAGTCTGGTCTCAAACTCCTGACCTCAGGTGATCCACCCACCAAAAGTTTTAATGGCTGCATAGTATTCCACTTTAACCTGGAAACTATTTATTGACCATGTATTAGGTGACAGACACTATAATTATTTACACCCCTATCCGTCCTAGTTTACCTATTAGAAAACTGAGAAGGAGAGGCCCAAGTTGATTATTTGAACCTGGAATTACCTGACTCTCAAATTCAAGTTCTTTCCTACACCAGAGATTGTCAACCAACCTGCACATTAGAAACATCTGGAGGACATTTACATTACACAAATGCCCGGACCCATCTCGGACTGAAGAGATCTAATTCTCTCAGGTTGGAGTTGGATATCTATTAGTTTTATTAGCGTTCCCCATGATCCTGGCACACAGAGCTGAGAATCATTGTCTCACAGCATTCTGCTTCTCACACTGATTGTACATATACCTCTTTCTGACTTCCTTTTTCTTTTTCAGACTTCTTTTTTTCAGAAGGTCCTGGGTGTGTTTAGCCAGAGCATGGTAGGGAGCAGATGCATAATGATAGGCTATTATTTCCAGAAAGGTTACAGCACTTTCTCATTGCGGAGATAAATAATGGAGGATGGTTAGGGATCTTCCAGGAAGCCAGGGCAGAGCAGATGTCAGTACAAAGGATAATGACACAGTAGGGAGGACACTGAGTCAGACACTGGTCAGATGATGGCTCTCTTATCAGCTTTTTTTGGTTTACAGAGAGAGAAATGAAACAGTATGTCTCTGTCCTCTTGAAATTAGCAATGATCTCTGGGAAACTGTTTCAGGATTGCTAGAAGGTGAGGGGCAGTAGGCAGTCTTGCACTATTAATTACACTTGTTCTAAAAAATAATAAGTGTTTTATGTGCAACAGAGTGCATGCACACACACACACACACACACACACACATATTCAGAATACTCCCAATCAAAATAATCCATAGAATAGAGTGATGAGGGCTGGGTGTGGTGGCTCATGCCTGTAATCCCAGCACTTTGGGAGGCCAAGGAGAGTGGATCGCTTGAGCTTAGGAGTTCAAGACCAGCCTGGGCAACATCCAAAACCCTGTCTCTATAAAAACTGCAAAAATTAACTGGGTGTGGTGGCACCCACCTGTAGTCCCATAGTCCCAACTACTCTGGAGGCTGAGGTGGGAGGATCACTTGAGCCTGGCAGGCTGAGGTTGCAGTGAGCTGAGATGGTGCCACTGCACTCCAGCCTGGGTGACACAGTGAAACCCTATCTCAAAAAATAAAAATAAAAAAAATGCATATAATATACATATATATATAGAGAGAGAGAGAGAGAGAGATGAGAAAAGCAGTAAATAAGTTTTAGAGGTAAGTTAGTAATATTTCAGTTAAGATACGTATTTGTAAAAAAAAAAATACATATTTGCCAACAATAGATTTCTAACTATTTCTTCCTTTTGGCCACAATGTAAGATTCTTTTCTCTAACTGCTGATTATTTCCAAACGTACAAGTGTTCCAGGCATAAAGTTTTGAACAATACCTATGCTGTATTGACAAGAAAAGTTACATAACTCCTGTTTTGTCATACATAAAAGAAAGAGTGAGAACATGCCTGTGATACTGACAGTCATAAATCAGGAAGGCTGGAGATCGTATGAAACAGGTAATAATAATAGACTTTATTTACTTCAATTCAATTTGTTCATTCATTCATTTACTCATTTATTCAACATTTATTAAGCACTTAGGTGCCAGAAATGACATCAAGCACTACTGGAAAACAAGAGTGGAATAAAATAATGTCTTTGAACTTTAAGCAAAGAAAATCCTAGTTACAGCTTTAAGTGTCAGAATGTATTGTTTCAGGGAATGATGATGAGAGAGAAAAACCCAGAGCTGTCAAAATCAGGGCTGCTGCCCACCTGACTAGCTACCTCGCTTTACAACCATTCTCAGGGGCCTCGGATAGGGAGAGCACATGCTAATAGCAAACATGGGTCTTCTAAACTTCAATGACATTCCTTTCATGCCCTGCTCTTTCTGAATGCAGAAAACTAAGTAAGTCCCAGGATGAATGCTGTTACTTCCGATAGCTAAACTGCACCATGTTCATGTTGCTCAGCACATAAAAGATGTATGTTTACTAATTCAGTTTTGGAGATCAAAGTATTTCATCACATAGGGATTATCATTTTCATATAAAGTTGAACAAAATATCATTGTAAAATAGTTGGGCAAAATGACGAGCATCTGGAAAATTTATCTTCTCAGCATTTAGTACCTGTGTGTAATCTGTAACACTTTGGCAACTGAAGAGAACAGATGGCATCTTTCTGACTGCATGATGTGGTGGACAGTGAGCATTATTAGTAAGCTGGCAGAGACCCACTTGAGATTAATTCATAGGAGAAAAAGAAATCAAATATTAGCACCCAAATAGCTTGTCAGTAAATTTTGCTCCTTTCCCCCTTTAAGGAAACTGGAAACAATTGGATATATTTGCTTTTCTTCTTTACCTACCAGTAAATACATCTAAAGTGCAGAGGTATGTTTTATTCAATCCACTTGGTTACTTGACTAATTCATGAATAAGAATGTATTGTATGCCAGCCGGGTACGGTGGCTCACGCCTGTAATCCCAGCACTTTGAGAGGTCGAGGCGGGCGCATCACGAGGTCAGGAGATCGAGACCATCCTGGCTAACACGGTGAAACCTTGTCTCTACTAAAAACACAAAAAAATTAGCCAGGCATGGTGGTGGGTGCCTGTAGTCCCAGCTACTCGGGAGGCTGAGACAGGAGAATGGCGTGAACCCGGGAGACAGAGCTTGCAGTGAGCCGAGATCGCGCCACTGCACTCCAGCCTGGGCGACAGAGGGAGACTCCATCTCAAAAAAAAAAAAGAATGTGTTGTATCCCTACTGTGTGTACAACACTTTTTAAACAGCGTTATTGATTTATAATTTACATAATATGCAAATTCACTCATTTAAAGTGTACCAATTCAATGACTGTTAATATATTCACATTGTTGGGCATTAATCATAACACTTGACTTTAGAATTTTTTTCACTATCCTCCCAGAAAATTCCTATACCTCCCTCTTCACCCCCATCTCCTCTAGCCCAAGGAATCCACTAATCTGCTTTCTGTCTCTATATATTTACCTATTCTGGACATTTCATATAAATGGAATCATACTGTATATGATCCTTCATGACTGGTTTCTTTCAGTATATTTTCAAGATTCATTCATCTTGTCATGTGTAGCATTTCTTTTTACTGCTAAATAATATTCTATTGTACCACCTTTTGTTTATCCACTCATCAGTTGATGGACATTTGGGTTGTTTCCATTTTGGAGTATAATCAATAATGCTGCTGCAAATTTTCAAGTACATGTATCTGTTTTCATTGTTCTTGGGTATATGTCTACGGGTAAAATTGTGGGATAATATGGTAATTCTATGCTTAACTACTTGAAAAACTGCCAGACTGTTTTCCAAACCAGTTGTACCATTTCACATTCTCACCAGCAATATATGAGGATTTCAATTTCTCCATATCCTCTCTAAGAGTTATTTTCTATTTGATTATAACCATCCTACTAGGTATGAAATGGCATCTCATAGTGGTTTTATTTGCATTTCCCTGATGGCTAGTGATGTTGAAAATCTTTTCATCTTCTTATTAGCCATTTGTATATTCCTTTGGAGAAACGTTTATGCATATCCTATGCCAATTTTTTAATTGGGTTTTTTTTAACTTTTTATGTTGATATAATGTTGGGTGTTTTAAATTATTGACTTGTAGTTTTTCTATATTCTAGATACAGGTTTGGTTTTTTTTTGTTGTTGTTTGTTTGTTTTTGTTGTATTTTTTTTTTTAATTTTGAGACAGAGTTTCACTCTTGTTGCCCAGGCTGGAGTGCAATGGTGCAATCACTGCTCTGTGCAACCTCCGCCTCCCAGGTTCAAGCGATTCTCCTGCCTTAGCCTCCCAAGTAGCTGGGATTACAGGCAAGCACCAACACGCCCGGCTGATTTTTTTGTATTTTCAGTAGAGACGGGGTTTCTCCATATGCTCAGGCTGGTCTTGAACTCCTGATCTCAGGTGATCTGCCCATCTCGGCCTTCCAAAGTGCTGGGATTACGGGCGTGAGCCACCATGCCTGGCCAAGTTTTTTAATCAAATATGTTATTTGCAAAAGTTTTCTTCCATTCTGGGGGTTGTCTTTTCACCTTCCCAAGTTTAAAGATAAACGTAGTGCTTAGATATGATTTTTTTCTGATACCTCCTCACCTCTTTTGGTAATAGGACCTTATATTTTTCCTTTAGTAGACTATGCCTTATTCAATCTCAGTCTATCTAATTTAGGTAGAGGTGATCTCTTCCTCTAGCTCCAGAATGGACACAAGAAACAAGGCTGGCCAAGCAAAATTCTTGTAGTCATCAGGGTCTAGTTAAGAGAAAAAACACAGCAGTAATGTAAACAGAGAGCATTTAATACAAACACATATTAATCAGGTACAAAGTTATTAACCAGATAACTAAATAGCTAAAAAGTGAACTCGAAGGATTCTGGAGGTAGTAACTGGAGGAAGCAGTTTCTGTTCCTAAGTCAAGGAGGACAAAAGGAAAGGGTTACAACTCTTAAAATTTAAAAGCTTGAAAAAGGATCCCTATGGAGCTGAAACCCCTGAGAAGCTAGGCTTTAACCCACAGTTGCTGATGTCTCTCAGCTTAGTGGCAGGGCCAGCTACCCAGACAAATCTCAGAAGAGTGGGCTCCAGCCAACTAGAGCTGGTGTCTGGTTCTCTGGTGGGAGGGAGGTGGGTTGAAGCAATACAGCAGGTTCTGCAAATGTTGCAAACTTGATCTGAAGCCTACTTTGATGAGAAATTGCTGCTGCCTGAAGGGAAGAAATGATATTTACAAAAGCTACAAGCAGTAAGCTCACAGGAAGCAACAGGAGGAATTCAGTCTTTTCCTCCCCCACCAGCCTTCCAGATCCTGCCTCTAGAGTCCATTATTGGCAGAACCCAACAAAAAGTAGCTGTCACTGGAAAATTGTACATTGCAGAGTTCCAGCTTCAACATCACAATGCAGAATATAGAAAGGTGAGCTTGGAAGTGGCACAGCGCACCCCTTTGCCTACACTGCATTCATATGCACCCTTCTATACATATTTAAACTTTCATATATTAACAATCTGTTTCCTTCTTTTTTTTTTTTTTTAGAGATGGAGACTCACTCTGTTGCCCAGGTTGGAGTGTAATGGTGTCATCATAGCTCACCGTAGCCTTCAACTCCTGATTTCAAGAGAACCTCCTGCCTCAGCCTCCTGACTAGTCAGGACTACAGGTGCATGCTACAGTGCCTGGATAATTTTTTTAAAAAATTGTAGAGGCAAGGTTTTTGCCATGTTACCCAGGCTGGTTTCAAACTCCTGGCCTGAAGTGATCCTCCTGCCTCAGCCTCCCAAAGTGCTAGGATTACAGGAGAGAGCCACTGCACTTGGCCCTCCCTCTTTCACCTAAGATGGTGCAACTATTCCTCATACAAATAAATCATTGTAGTGGGCCAGCGTGATGTTGTGTAGAACGTCAAGATGATCAAGATCTCTGCAGACTATATTATGGCTGAGAGCCTATGAGCCAACATATGCATGAAGCAAGACTGTGAAGGTGTACTACTGACCTTGTCAAAGAAAAACAAAGTTTTATTTATTTATTTATTTATTTATTTATTCGAAACAGAGTCTCGCTCTTGTCACCCAGGCTGGAGTGCAATGGCATGATCTCAACTCACTGCAACCTCTGCCTCCTGGGTTCCAATGATTCTTCTGCCTCAGCCTCCTGAGTAGTTGGGATTACAGGTGCCCACCACCACGCCAAGCTAATTTTTGTATTTTTAGTAGAGACCAGGTTTCACTGTGTGGGCCAGGCTGGTATCGAACTCCTGACCTTGTGATCCACCAGCCTCGGCCTCCCAAAGTGCTGGGATTACATGCGTGAGCTACTGCGCCCAACTGAAAAACAAAGTTCTTTTAGTCGTCCTAGAGCATTGATAAAGAGCAGGATATGGGGAAGGGGCCGAGGAGGGTGGGTGTGGGGGAGTGGTGCACATTTTGTATCAGAGCTGTATTTATTGTTCCAGTAAAGACATTACATCTGAAAAAAACTGCTGGAAATAAACCATGCCTGATTAACATTAAAATATTCCACAGTCGGCCGGGCACGGTGGCTCAAGCCTGTAATCCCAGCATTTTGGGAGGCCGAGACGGGTGGATCACGAGGGCAGGAGATCAAGACCATCCTGGCTAACACAGTGAAACCCCATCTCTACTAAAAAAAAATACAAAAAACTAGCCGGGCGAGGTGGTGGGTGCCTGTAGTCCCAGCTACTCGGGAGGCTGAGGCAGGAGAATGGCGTGAACCCGGGAGGCGGAGCTTGCAGTGAGCTGAGATCTGGCCACTGCACTCCAGCCTGGGAGACAGAGCAAGAGTCCGTCTCAAAAAAAAAAAAAAAAAAAAAAAATTCCACAGTCATTGGTTTTAAGATCATCTACCTTCTGCAGAGGCCCAATAGATGCATTAAATGGAGCTGTAATAGGAATGAACACTTCTACCTTATTCTAGCATTTGATGATAGTAGTGTTTAATCTCTGCAATTCCTCCAGTGATGTCCTATCTTTTGGTTTATTATACAGGCAGAAAAGAGAAATTCCAACAGCTTCTACTTGACCCTTCCTATCCTAATGACCCTTAGTCCATAAATGAGAGCCAATATGGGGACATGACCAGTTACCAAGTATGTTTTTAACAACTATACATTCTGAATTAGGAATAAACAGGATGGGCTCAAGTACCTGCTGAGCCCACCGGACTCAAATTTGACCTATAACTCAATTTTTCTGTCACTTCACTACCATAAACTCCCACTTTAAATGGTGGTCCAGTGGCATTTTGAGACCCTAGCAATTAGCATCAATTCACAGCCAGAAATACTCCCAAAGGTCTGAGTATTTCTATTCCCCAATACACAGTCCCTTTAGAAAGTGGCCACAGGTCCCTTTGGGGAAGGGGTAGAGGAAAAATTTTTATATACTGGGTTCTTTCTCAAGAGAACCCAGCCTCCCTTTAAATTAAGGGGCTCTGGCCCTTGAACTGTTTTAGTCTGGAAATTGGATGAGAGGTCATGACTCTCCCTTCTGGTAGACCTGACCTTATTTCATTTTCTTTTTGTTTGTTGAGACAGGGTCTTGCTCTGTCGCCCAGGCTGTAGTGCAGTAGCATGATCAAGACTTGCTGCAATGTCAACCTCCCAGGCTCAAGCGATCCTCCCACCTCACCCTTCCATGTAGTTAGGACCACAGGCATGTTCCACCACATCCGGCACTTTTTTGATTATTTGTAAAGATGAGATCTCCCTATGTTGCTGAGGCTGGTCTCAAACTCCTGGGCTCAAGTGGTCCTACCACCTTGGCCTACCAAAATGTTGGGATTACAGACATAAGCCACCACACTTGGCTTTCATTTTCACTCATTCAACAAGTATGTATTGACACATCCTACTCTTAGTACAAATTCATGTATTATACATTCTATATTCTTATATGGAATATGTATTTTCATAGAATATATTATATGGAATATACAGAATATATTCCTGTATGGAATATATATATAGGGATAGTATTCACAAAAAACAAAACAAAACAAAACAAAAAACCTGAAGTACAAGGATATGAGACTTTTGTTAAAATATCTTCTAATTTTACTGGCAAAATACATCAATGACTAATATATTCCCGTATGTAATATATACAGTATATTCTTATATGGAATATATTCTTATATAGAACATGTATATATACATATGTGTATATACCTATATACATATATCTTGGAGATATAAAACTAATTGGGAAAAATGTCATATATAGAGAGAGATAGTAAGCAAACATTTATAAAAACATTTTAAATATTCCAAACTATTCATTCCATCCACCCACAAAAAAACTAGTAATTAGGATTAGGCCAGGCATGGTGGCTCACACCTGTAATCCCAGCACTTTGGGAGGCCAAGGCGGGTGGATCACGAGGTCAGGAGATCAAGACCATCCTGGCTAACACGGTGAAACCCGTCTCAACTAAAAATACAAAAAATTAGCTGCGCATGGTGGCGCACGCCTGTAGTCCTGCTACTCAAGAGGCTGAGGCAGGAGAATGGCATGAACCCGGGAGGCGGAGTTTGCAGTGAGCCGAGATCGTGCCACCGCACTACAGCCTGGGTGACACAGTGAGACTTCATCTCAAAAAACAAAACAAAACAAAAACTAGTAATTAAACCTGTCAAATGACAGCCATCTTGCTTTACCCAGATTCAGAAACATGAAATCCTTTTACCTTTGAAACTCTAGTTTCAAAGCTGTTCTAAAGTGACTTGGTTTTAATTTCTATACTTGCAAGGATGAGACGTAGATGTAGGGCTATGAAAATGTAAGCAATACAGTATCGTGCCCATAC
This sequence comes from Trachypithecus francoisi, assembly GCF_009764315.1. Classification (NCBI taxonomy): domain Eukaryota; kingdom Metazoa; phylum Chordata; class Mammalia; order Primates; family Cercopithecidae; genus Trachypithecus; species Trachypithecus francoisi. Next base: position 71,469,158 of record NW_022681472.1, on the reverse strand, counting down.
ACAACTGCAAACACTTATTTTCAAGTGTTCCTAATAGTGGTCTTCAGAAACACCCTTTTTCAGACTGGCAAACTTTCAGAGTTCAAAAGTGAATGTATTACACTTTTATCCCCAACAAAGCTAGTAGCTGCCCTCTAAAGCAGAGGTTAACATTTTCTTTTTCCAAACCACAGAATGGATATCCCATGTGCATACTCCCATGGTTCCCCTCACCCAGTTTTATGAAAAAATAAAGCAAATAATTATGAGGATTTTAGGGGTAGTGGTATAGGAACAGTATTCACACACAAAAAAACTGAAGTGCAAGGATATGAAACTTTTGTTAAAATATCTTTTAAAGTAATTTTACTGGCAAAATGCATAATGACTAATCAGTTTTTTTAAAACTGATTTTTTATATTATTTTTATATATATTTTATATTTTATATATAAAATATAATTTTTATTAAATATATATTTATATACAAATAAAAATATATTATATATATTAAATATATAAAAATATATATTAAATATATATTATTTTATATTAAACATACTTTTTTTTTGAGATGGAGTTTCGCTCTCTCGCCAGGCTGGAGTACAGTAGCAAGATCTTGGCTTACTGCCACCTCCGCCTCCTGGGTTCAAGTGATTCTCCTGCCTCAGCCTCCCAAGTAGCTGGGACTACAGGCATGCACCACCACACCCAGCTAATTTTTGTATTTTTAGTAGAGACAGCGTTTTACCATGTTGGCCAGGATGGTCTTGATCTCTTGATTTCATGATCTGCCAGCCTTGGCCCTCCAAAGTACTGGGATTACAGGCGTGAGCCACCACGCCCCACCAAAATATTAAACATACTTTCTAATACATTGTAATTTTTAGTACTTCTATAATTACTGCTTCATAAAAAAGTGGATTTTTCCAGCTCTCCAGTTCAGATGCTATTAACAGGTAATCAGATAGCACTGATTAAGTAGAAATAGATTGAGTAATACCTAAAATTAATGTATTTTAGCATATTGAAATGAGTGTCATCAGCATATATTTCATTTGCTTTATCACTGTCTACACTTTATTAGGTGGCCTTAACGCTTGTCATTATTGACAAATGTTAACTTTCCTCACAAAAACTACAGTATTCAGTTTTTTCCAGTATTTTTGCCTTCCTTATTAAAAATGTTTCTACTGTCAAGAATTTAAAACAGAATCATGACACTGCAATCCAAACACTACCTTGGCTTGCCAGATTAAATAGTCTATGTCTTACCCTTTGGTGTAAAGCTCTAATTCCAATTTCCAGCAAAGAAGTATCTCTGAATTCAACTGAGAATGACATTTCTATGGGAATAAATGTGAACTTTCTCACATTTAACCATTAAGAACTTACTCGTACCTCATCATGATAACCTAATGTTAGACTGAGAATCACTGCTCAAGGGCGACTCCAGAAGTTGCCAGTCAGGAACTGTCTTGTCCAATAATTTTATACTTCCATCTTGTAGTACAAAAACATTTTAATTTCGGCCTGATAAATGACTAAAACAATTGCTGGGGGATTGAGACAGACAGGTTTGATTATTCAATTCCTAACCGAATTGACCCTCATTGATCCTCAGACTCATTTAGACACTTTTCAATAATATTCACAATCTTATAAAGAAAATATTATTTTTGAATTCTTGCTATTGAAATTAACATTTACATCTAAAAGAAAATCATCATCCTTATTGGACAAGTGGAACTCAAACAAACAAACAAACAAAAAAACCCTAGTCATAATAATGAAAATACTGAGTTTCTGATGTACAAAGAGTAAAATACTCATGTACCAGAAAAAATGGTGCAGTATAAATGGGCAAAATTTCATTCTTTCTAGTAGGAAGTCAATAAATAATTGATGTATCAAAAAGTAGCAGTATGATCATATAATTTGGAAATATAAATTCTTCAACTACTAGAATTGAAAGAGGAAGTTTCTTCTGTTATTGTGAAAGACGGACTGCCTCTTTTTTGTCACAAGCCTTTTAGAATTAACTATATGATTTTTTAAAACTGTTTGCGCATGTTTGAAGGTGGGAATGGGACCAGAGAGGCAACAATTTTACCTGGAAAAACAACCCCCCAAAACCATTTAGTAAGTAAAGTGAATACCATCATACCTAAACCCATTCACTGTTTTTATTTTTTTTATTTTTTATTTTTTTGAGACAGGTTCTCACTCTGTTGCCCAGGTTGGAGTGTAATGATGCAAACTCGGCTCACTGCAACCTCTGCCTCCCAGGTCAAGCGATTCTCATGCCTCAGCCTCCTGGGTAGCTGGAATTACAACTGTGCACCATCATGCCCAGCTAAATTTTGTATTTTAGTAGAGACAGGGTTTTGCCATGCTGGCTACACTGGTCACTGTTTTTATTTTATATTTAATTTTAGCTAAAACGTATGGGTTCATGTACAAAAATAAGTTTGGCCTTCTTATACAAATACTTCTAGCCGGGCGCGGTGGCTCAAGCCTGTAATCCCAGCACTTTGGGAGGCCGAGACGGGCGGATCACGAGGTCAGGAGATCGAGACCATCCTGGCTAACATGGTGAAACCCCGTCTCTACTAAAAAATAGAAAAAACTAGCCAGGCGAGGTGGCGGGCGCCTGTAGTCCTAGTTACCCGGAAGGCTGAGGCAGGAGAATGGTGTAAACCCGGGAGGCGGAGCTTGCAGTGAGCTGAGATCCGGCCACTGCACTTCAGCCTGGGTGACAGAGCCAGACTCCGTCTCAAAAAAAACCAAAAAAACAAAAACCAAAAAAACAAATACTTCTAATTGTAAAAAATTCATTTTCACACTTGAATGTCCTTAAAAGTATCCAAAGCATTCATTCTCCTTCTGCATTCTGCTTCTCAGAAAGTACTTTTGAGTTAGATCTGTTCCGAATTCTTTTTCTTTTTCTTTTCTTTTCAGAAGCATATGACTGTGTGTCCGGTGCCTTTTTCTTTTTCTTCAAACAGCTAAGAGGATTGGGACCACTTATTTTCTTGTGCTTTTTTCTTCTTCTCTGTTCAGGGTTTTTTACTAAACCCTGTTCCTCTTTGAGATGTTTGATACTTTCTTTCTCATGCACTGAGACAAGCTGACCTGACTCCACCGCTTTTACAAAGGCAATTGTTTTGGGAGAAGGTTTGTCCAAAACCATAGTGTTCTGAATAATAAACATGAGAGGAACTCCAGGCTCCTTCTTTACTTTCATAGACAAATTCTGATCCTATTTAAAAGAAAACAGAATTATTTAGTTCAAATGTCAATTAAAGTACCTGAAATAGGTTTTCAAGAACTGTATTAAAAATAAAAGAGATCACAGATTTTATTTTTCAAATGAGTAAGCTTCACTTATTCATCTGAGTAATGGGGGTATATTTTATGATAAAGGAAGAAAAACATAAAAACTGAGCACAGTGTTAGTAAAGCTGTGTAAATTGGATTTACTGATACTCTAGAGCCACAAATTACAAACTAATGCAAAGGTAAATGTGTTAAGTGGGTTTCTCCTGTTTCCACTCTAAGATATTCTTTGGAAAGGGTCAAGAATGCTTGAAGAGGTTAAAGGAAAAGAAAGTGCGTAGTAATTAGCTACTCAGATTCTAAATTCAGCTCTGCCTCTGTGTAATTTTATAATTCTGATAATCAAATCTGTATGTATGTGAACTTAATATCACCCCCGAAAGTCTCTCTTCTTCTGCCTTCAAGAAGATGGGAATGTTTTTCTTTAAAAGCCTGAAGTATTTCATACTGTTGGTACAGTCTTAAGCAGTATGAAACATGACTTTGAGAAACAGTATGAAATCCAGGAACATGAACAAACATTAACAGAATATAGGAACTTTGCTCTACTTATCTTCTGTTCAAGAACCCTACAACAAATCATCACATCTCATGTCAACGATTTCTCGTTTTAAAAAAAGAAACTTCTGCCTGTGTCCAGCATGATGGCAAACGCCTGTAATCCCAGGTACTCAGGAGCTGAGGTGGAAGGATCACTTTAGCCCAGGGGTTCAAGACCAGCCTAGGCAACATAGTGAGACCCTCAAGTCTCAAGAAACAAGCAAACAAAAAAAGCAAAACAAATGAAACATTAAAAACAACAACAACAAAAAACCAACCTTCCACTACTAAAAAGAATATCACATGCTTAAAGTTTTCCTCAAATTATCAAACGACAATTGCTTTTACTGACTGCAAATTAACTTAGAAGCCTGTATTTTTAAAAGTCTAATCACTCTAACTGTTTTCTGATTATAAATAGTTGCATATGAAGTATAAATAGAAATGGTTAAAATTGCCTGTGGTTTTAAAAGTAGTATCACCTGTGTTGCCACAAAATAATGATGAGGATTTCCCTCTTCAACCATGGAAAGCAGACATTCTGATCCGCTCACTGCATTCTTGAAATGAGGACAATTTCGAACCTGGCATTTTTGTGCAATCAATTTTGCCCCATATAAGTCGTTTCCCAACGTTTCTAACTCTTTTAACACACACCTGAAAAGAAAAATTACAGCAGATACATTTCAGTTGTTTACATAAAGTGTAAAAAACAATAGTCAATTTTTTGTTAAAATAAAACTATGCTGTTACAATCTAAATTTGTCACCTGGTAACCATTTACTTTAAAAGATGACTTGAAAAATGCATTTACCAAGTAGGAAGAACAACAGTTAAAATTTACTGAGCACTTATTATGTTCCATGCAGCATGCAAATTGCTTTTCACATAAATTCTTGCTTAATCTCAAAATAACCCTATGAAGTTAGGTCACTTACCTTGAAATTATCCTTATTTTAGAGCACCTCATTCTGAGATTTCAAGTCACATGCCAAAGTTCAAGTAACTAGTAAGTGGTACCGAGACTTGTAGTTTGACAACAGCTCCCTTGTCCCAACCACAGTGTAATAAGCTTCTGCTTCAAGTACAAATTGGTACACTTTCAAAATATTTTCAATTCAGCACAGTAAAACTTCTCATGTCATCAAGTTGTTTTTAAAAAAACATTCAGTCATATGAGTTCCTCGACCCTAGCCAGCCTTTGCCAGATTCTTTCTCGCCTCATCTCCTTTATCATCTTTCTGTTTTAAGAAGATTTTGCTGCTTTAGTCATTAGACTTGACCTCTATATTGAGTACTGCCAGCCTGTGGATATCCCGCCATCAACTCTTCAAATTCACCATGTCTAAGATCAAACCACTTTCCTGCATCCATATTTATCCTCCAAGACTTGCTATCTCTTTGAAATTATTATTTTCCCAGACACCCTAGACAGAAATCAGAAATCACATTTGACCTTCCTGCCCTTCTTCACCCATACTCCTACGCCATCAGTTGCTGGACCTATCTATCTCAGTAACGGTTCTTTGGAGAACCCTTGGGTTCCTGACTTTCCTCTCCCAGGTTTAGGCTCCCCTTACTTCTTGATTGAACAACTGCAATTCATGCCTTTGCTCTCCTGTTTCTCCTATTTACCCTTCACATCACTGCAGTTACCTTTTCTAAAATAAAACCCAGGCCTGATGACATTCTCCTGTTCTACCTCATCAGTTAACTCCACGTATCTTCAAACCTTCTACCTCTGTAGAGACCTAACTACTAGTGGCTAAGGAATATATTCAAACGAATGACCTGATTTCTTAAAAACATAAATTGCAACATGTAAAGGGAGGGAAAATTGTTAAAATATTTAAAAACTGCCTGGCGTGATGGCTCAGGTCTGTAATCCCTTCGCTTTGGGGGGCTGAGGTGGGTGGATCACCTGCGGTCAGGAGTTCAAGACCAGCCTGGCCAACATGGTGAAATTCTGTCTCTGCTAAAAAATACAAAAATTAGTAGGGCATAGTGTCACACATCTGTAATCTCAGCTACTTGGGAGGCTGATGCAGGAGAATCACTTGAACTCGGGAGGCGGAGGCTGCAGTTAGCCATGACTGCACCACTGCACTCCAGCCTGGGCAATAAAGTGAGACTCCATCCCAAAAATAATTTTTTAAAAAAAACTTAAGCGACATAGAAATCAAATGTAATATATGTGTTTAGTTTGAATCCTGATATTTAAAAGGCTTCTTTCTCTTTTCAAGATACATGCCAAAGAACTGATAGAATAATACGCTCCAAAGTAACCCATCAGTAAGGAGAGGTGAGGGATTCAACAAGGTTGGCCATGTTAGTAACTGCAAAAGCTGGAGAGAGGTTTCATTATATTATTCTACTTTTGAGTTGTCTGAAAAATTCCAGAGTTAAAATAAATTTGTTAGAAAAATTGCTGTAGAACATAATTTTATGTGGCACTTCTCAATCTTTTTAATATCATAGCACTGTATTTAAAATGTTAATATTTCTATGGCACACAGGAGTATATGGACAAATTGCTTGTAGACAAAAGCAATCAATTGAGGGGCAAAGACTACTGAAGGATTTGTTAGCCCTAAAGACTAAGAGAATCAAAACTTTGGGGTTATCTGTAACCCAGCCGAGACACTGCTTGAGAAATTCTGAACAAATACAGAAAGCTGTTTATTAAGTAGTGGTATGTGAGAAAAGGAGACTATTAACACAGTATACACAGAAAAAGCCCATACTTTGTTATGGTTGTAGTTAGAGATGGGGGTTTCCCTATGTTGCTCAGGCTCACCTCAAACTCCTAGACTCAGGCAACCCTCCTGTCTCAGCCTCCTGTGTAGCTGGGATTACAAGTGTGAGCCACCTTGTCTGGCTTAAAAGTCCATTCTTGTGCTTGTGTGAGTGTGTATAAAGAACTGGATGGATGACAATGCACATGTTAACAGTGATTATTCGTGAGTAGTGGCATTATGACTCATTTTAATTTTCTTTTTTTTTGCTTTTTAAAAAGTAAATATTCTACAACGAAAAAACTACTAAATTTCTTAATAGTTCTTCATGGTCTAGCCTCAATTTGCCTTCTTCCTAGTTTCATTCCCAAATATATTCTGTGCTGCAACCTCTTTCCCAGGCATCTCATAACTCCATTCTGTGTGAAGAGGTCTCCACAACAAGAAGTGTCATTCTTTTCTGTCATTCAAAATAGTTCTTCCCCTCAGAATTGAACAAGTGAATGGGCTCAAATGTTATCTGAAATCTGTCACAAATCTCTCCTCCCCCATCTTCATCCCCACAAGCTTCCATCCTAAGTGTTCCCACATTTCAGTGAAGTGGGGAAACATCAGACCTCGAGTGAAAACACATCCACTGCGGACTGACGTATGCACTTTACCGGCCATGAGGGAGCAGTGTGTGGCATATAGGGGGTACTTAATAAAGCGAGTTGAATAAACAAATGTCCTTAGGCAGATTCCTTAATCTCAAGTACTGACTTTTTGCCTTGGACATCAAAGATGGTAACTCAAAGATTCACTGTGAGGCCTGAAGAGTTTTGGTTTAAACTAAGAAGAGCTATGCAAATGACGGCAACCATTTGAAGAGGGGTACACTTTGGATACCGAAAAATGCTCTAGTACGCTATACTCGTTTGAGCTTACAGCAATCTTATAAGCAGTTATGACCTCTATTTTACAAATGAGGAATCCGAGGCTCAGAGAGGCTATATAACTTGACCGAAATCACAGAGCTGGTAGGACTGGGATTAAGATTCGAAGTTAGATCTTTCTGCTATAATGTGCTCTCATTCACCAGGCTAACGACACGTGATATTCACAGGGCACTGTCCAATCTGCCTCTATTACAGGTATTCGCCGGACCACCTTCACCTCTCCACTTAACTGTCAACTCCACGTGGGCGGGGCGTTTTGCCCCTCCTGAGCTCGCAATGAAGGTCTGTGGGCAAGGGCCTCGCCTCTACAACACCCGACGGACCCCCTGTGCCTCCTCCCCGGCCCCCCGGGCCCACCTTGTGGTGCACAGCTGTGTCTCCCCCATGAGGTAGCGGGGCAGCTGCTCTCGCAGCTGGATGCGGCCCCGCAGCGCCGCCTGACAGAAGGTGCCGTCCAGCAGGATCTGGTACGGCTCGCGGACTCCGAAATTATTGCGGAAGAAGCCAAGATGCTTCTTGGCATGTTTCTGCCTTGTGATCTTCATGCCTGGCTTACCGGGACCGAGGCCACCGGACCAGGAAGCATCAGCAAACGCCTCACGCACAACCCAGTACCCTCAATGCCAGTTTCACCCGGAAATGAAGTGCCTTTGGCGCCGGAAGCAAACGCCCCTGTCTTCCGGGCCTGCCCACTGGCTTACGTCATGTCCAGACTGGCGCGCGCTTCCACCGCGGTGCCCGCGCTTAAAGGGGCGGTCCCTTAGGGCGGAACTTGTGCGTACGCGGGAAAATCGCTGGGGTGAGCGATTCCGCATGGGGGCGCACATGCGCAGTCTGGGGCTACGGCAGAAGAAAATCACAGAACACATTTAGCGTGTTACCTACGTTTCAGAGACACGTATCAAGAGCTTCTCTGAAAGACTGGCAGTATCGTAGTAGTCAGTGATAATATTGAGCCTTAATATGTTCCAGACACTGTCCTGAGTGATTTACCTTACATTATTCCCTTGAATGTTTATAATTCCCAAGTGAAAGAAGGAAATGATATATTGGATAGCTATGAGTGGGGAGGTTTGTACTGGCTGCTTTCCCATAAAGAAATTAAGCTCGTTTACGAAGAGCACGTAGTTTGTTAGTGTTTGGAACCCAGTTTTCGTGCCTGAAGTTCAAATGTTCTTGCTACACCACCATAGAAACTAATGTCACTCATGAACCATTTGTCAGGGCAAAGGGTGCCACCATTTTGTATTTCCTCCTGCCTTAGGACTATCCTAAATCACTCGCACGGAGTGTTTTGGAAGAACTCTCAAGAGCTTCGTTTGCCTAGAGTCACAATTCCTAACCTTGAGTCCTGGTTCTGCCACAAACCCAAGCCGTTTGATCTTGGGCAACTCCCCAAGAAAGCTGGGTTCAACTTCCTCACTGTCAAACTGGTTATAGGTCTAGATGAGTTTCAAGGACTCTTTTTATGGCTACAGTCTCTGACATAGGAAGACTACATATTGGGCCGGTAACAGGAAGGCACAAAGCTGAATGAAGGTTTAAAAATTACTTGGTCAATTTGATTAATGAGGAGAATGAATCAGGAAATTTCAAGTTTTCCCATGGCTAACTGTCGAGTATCTACTTCAAGGCAAAATAATCAAAGAATGGGGAGTATGGAATTTTGCATTTTTGTCCTGGCCTGGAATCTGTCCCAGATCTAGTTTTGGCTAAAGATTGAAAGGACCAGCACAGAAAATGATTTACAACGTGATTGAGTGCATTGTTTGCATTTGGGGTTTTATTTCAATATATAGGTTTATGAAATTGGAACTAAGATCTATAATGTTAGCCCTGACCTGAGTCCCAGCACATCACTTAGATGGTTGCTTTCATTTAAACTTAAAATAAATTTAGGAATTGGAAGCCATGAAAACTTTTGCAGGGTTGGATTCATGGTCTTTGAGTGTAATTGCTCAGTACTTTTCAATTTCAATCCTCTTTTTATCCCTGTATGCCAACTCTCTGCTCCAACTATGCGCCTACCACAGACAGAGAAACGAGATACCACCTGAGTCTTGCAAAAACAGTTAAAACATTTTTTCTTAAATAGTCTCGGATTTATCTACCAGCTCCTTGGCCACTTTTCTGTACTAAGAAAAATGTGGGGCAGCACTAGGGATTTTAGTCTTATCTTAGTTTTCTATTGTTGTTTTTTAATTTACCAAACTACAGCATATTTTGTCCCCCCAAGCTCCATGTATATGACAGTGCCAGTTTGCACCCTATCTTTATTATGAAAACATGAAGATGGTCTATAATGGTGATTATCAAGTTTAAAACAAAGTTTTTGGCCGGGCGTGGTGGCTTATGCCTGTAATAGCAGAACTCTGGGAGCCTGTGGCAGGAGGATCACTTGAGCCCAGGAGTTTGAAACCAGCCTGGGCAACATAGGGAGCCCCTGTCTCTACTAAATTAAAAAAAAAAAAGAAATGAGAAAAAAATAGAGTTTTCTATTATAGCAGTGTTTCTCAAAACATGGTCCTGAGATATGCAGAAAAAGCTCTTAGTGTGCTTGTTTAAAATGCCCATTTATGATTCAGAGTAAGTATTGAGGGAAAGGGGTACTATTCAGTGAGGAGGTGACAATTATTACAATCTCCCCAAGTCATTATTATGCTCATTAGTGTTCCTGAAGGACCTTTTTTGTAATAAAGCATCGTTTAGTCAATAAGATATTTGTATTAATTGGTTCACTTAATACACTTTTGTTTAGATGTCAAATGATCTGTAATGGAAAATCAATATTTAGCCACAACCAAGGCGGAAGACAAATACTGCCATTATTGAATGAACTATTTGAATATAAATTTAAATCTGAAATTTTATTTTGAAAATTATGTCATTATTAAAATATTTAATATTCGTTGAAAAATTTTTGACCTTATACTGAAGGAACAATAATTCATAACAGCATTGGTAGCTTTTAGCTTTTTTCTCAAGTCAGTCCACTGGACATTTTCCATGCCAAATAGAAATCCACATTCAGCTGGAGTAAGTAGGCGATTAATTTATTTTTCTTTATTTTTTATGTTCTTCATTTTATTATGTCTGGATCAAATATAGTTTTATAATATTATACTGTTGTACATGATTTTGAAGTTTTTTTCTTCATGAAATTTTGATGAAGCCATGTTGACATGAGAATAATTTATTTTTGAAATGTGTGACTAATTCCCAAATAGCACTTTCTCATGAAAGATTCATGGCCTAAATGGAATTAAACAGGTAAACATTAAACATAATTCATAAAGGTTACTTTGTTGAATTTCATCAATGTTAGTATAATTTTGTTTAATTTCATAAATGTTCGACAGTTTAGCTAACATATCTATTGTGGTATTATTCTGCCTTATATTCATATCTGAATATTTATAAACATTTGTTAATATTCATTAGCTCAAAAAAAAAATTTCTTCCTAACATTATCTAACATACTGTCTAAATAAATAATTTAGCTAAATAAATATTTTAAGACAACTTAGGTAAAGCACTTTTTATTTGAGGTCCTATGAGGTTCTTCGTTAAGATCCTCTAGGATAGGCTCTGTCATGGAATGCCTTACTGCGAAATTTCATATATGTCAGAAGGTGTTATGAAGGTCAGATATGGAGGCTGTCACATTTTTAAACAATCTTTAAAATAAAATAAAATAACAAAAAACTTTATGTATTTCAAATTACAAAAATAACATATGCCTTTTAAAACAAGTGGAACAACACGAAGATAGTAATTTCTTCTCCTCTTCCCAGATAACACCTTGATGATCTATTATGTATCTTTCTGCAATGTTACCGTATTCACATATTGATATATCATATACATATATATACAATTTAATATTTATGTAGAGATACTGTTATGCAAAATTGAATCGTATTTTACAATTCTATACATTTGCTTTTCTCACCTAACAATCCTGTAGAAATCCCTACACACATCTCCCCAAAGTCAATTGGCAGAGTTCTCATTCATTATTTTTCATGGCTGCGTGACATTTCTCACAAAATCACCAAGTATAACATAATAGATATGACACAGACTATGAATTTTCACCCAATATCTCTTCTCTTCTTTATAGGAATAGACTCCTGATTTTATTCTGGAGTGTAATGTGCCCACATAAGCAAATCCATTCCCCAGATTTCTTTTTTTTTTTTTTCTTTTCTTTTTGAGACAGAGTCTCACTCTGTCGCCCATGGTGGAATGCAGTGGCAGAATCTTGGCTTACTGCAATCTCCACCCCCTGGGTTCGAGCGATTCGCCTGCCTCAGCCTTCCAAGGAGCTGCGATTACAGGTACGGGCCCCCATGCCTGGCTAATTTTTGTGTTTTTATGTAGGGACCGGGTTTCACTATGCTGGCCAGGCTGGCCAGGCTTGTCTTGAACTCCTGACCTCAAGTGGTCCGCCCACCTTGGCCTCCCAAAGTGCTGGGATTACAGGCATGAGCCACAGCACCTAGCCCATTCCCCAAAATTCTGTGCAGTTAGGTAGAACCATGGGATTAAGTTCTAGCCAAAGATATGTAAGTGTAAGTGTTGCATGGAATTCTGGGAAGCCAGCTTAAAGGAAGTCAACTTAGCTTGGCAGTGGACACTTTTGTGTTTTATATTTCCTTCTTTCCTACTCCCCGGAATTTGGATGGGATAGACTTAACTCTAGCAACCTATTTTAGACCATGAGGTTTTGAGAATGGAGGTCATTCACTTAACACTGGCAGAGCAGATAAGAGGAGCTTGGATCGCTCGCAACTGTGAAACCGTCTTTCCAAATGTAGACTTTCTACTTCTGGACTTCTTTTACGTGAGAAGAAAAATAAACTTCTACCTTGGTTTTTTACTAAAAAATGTTGTCATAAGTTTATTTTATATGTAGCCAAACTCAATGCTAACTGATAGAAGAAGTTAAAACTACCTGCCAGAATTAGATAATTTTATATGGGCAAATACATTTGATGAAACCTTGATGTTAGTTCTTGTTAGTCAATACAATTGCCGTTCCTTTGAACAGGTTCAGAACATTAGTTTATACGTTTCCTCTAAAAGGGAGAAAGTCTTCAAAGTTAAATAAACCACATCTTTCTTTACATACTATAGAAACTGTCTTGACATTTGTTTCTCTTGAAAGTATAAACAATTTGATTTGAATTTGGTATGTCAGTGGGATATATCTCCTGTTGAGGAAAGTTAGTTAAATGTGAAGAGCCCCAGCTGCTTGGGTAAGGAACATCAAGGAAATGTTAGTGTCACCTGGTTGTCAATTAATGAAAGCAAGCAGAATTCATGCATGTCAGTCCTGCCAGTATCAGTGAGCTCTTCTTTCAGGTCAAATGACAAAGGAGAAGCTGTGTCTTAGAAAAAGATTTCAAGAGATTTCTGTTTCTCGAGGATATTTCTAAACTAGACAGTAAACAGGAAGTGCCCATGATTAGTTATCAGATGACTATTGTCAGATCACTATAAAATTAGACTAGCAAGTTTGCTTTCTGTAATAATGTATTTGGATGAAATCATACTTAGAATAAATACTGCCATGTTAGGTAAATTGAAATATATCTGTTTCTCTAACAGATATATGTATGTATGTATGTATGTATGTATGTATATATGTATTTGAGACAGAGTCTCACTCTGTTGCCCCAGCTGAAGTGCAGTGGTGCAATCTCGGCTCACTGCAAACTCTGCCTCCCAGATTCAAGCGATTCTCTTGCCTCAGCCTCCAGAGTAGCTGGGATTACAGGTGCCCACCACCACGCCTGGCTGATTTTTGTATTTTTAGTAGAAACAGGTTTTTACCATGTTGACCAGGTTGGTCTCAAACTCCTGACCTCAAGTGATCTGCCCACCTCAGCCTCCCAAAGTGCTGGGATTACAGGTGTGAGCCACCTCACCCAGCCTGTCTCTAACAGATTTAAATAGTGCTCTCCATTGGCATTTTACTACAAAATGTTTAATGGCATTAATTTAAATGGTTAAAAAATAAAAACTATTGGAGCAGAGCAAAAAGTTAAGAAGTAGTACCAATGGCAAACAAGTTTTAGTGTAATGCAAAGCCAACTGCCATTTGAAATTTAATTACATTATTATTGAAACTGATAGAGAAGTTCACACTAAATGGGTCTTTCATTTTAATCTACCAAAGGACTTTAGAAGGTTAATGAATCCTTACAAAATTACTGTAGGTAACCAAATATTATTACTGTTACTTAAAGAAGTTTAAAGATTAGAAATTATGTCAGATTACAGCTTTGAAAGGATTTTCTAAGAATCACTATTTATATTTAACAAAATGTTGAAGACAACTCTTTCACTCAAGGTTTTGTATATATTTTTAAGCAGCAGGAGGACTCAGGGCAGAAACTGAACTCCTGATGGCAAGAAATTAAACATGCTTTCAATAATTCAGTAGAATATTATTTCAAAGTCTAGTACTTGTAATTGAATTACACCAATATGAAGTATTAATTGCATGATATACAAAATAAAAGTAACTCAGAATCCTCTCAAATTGCTTTTTTTTTTTTTTTTTACTGCAAGATTACTTTGTTTAAATATTAGTTGGTAAGTGATGAATCAAAATACTGGGATGAAAAGTCTAATGTCATTTTAAAAATTATTATTATTTTAGCAAACATATGGAAAATGCCCACATGCTAATTCTTATGTGTAAATGAATATTATTTTCTTTTTATTGGCTCCAACTTTATACTCTCTATTGTTTCTTTCATAACACTGAACAAATTACTTAGCTCTTCAAAGTATAACCTCCCATAGTCTCGTTTCACATGTGTACACAAAAGGAGGCCAATGACTTAAATTGATCTCAATAAGGCTAATGAGAAAGACCTTTTCTCTATGGCTGGGGGAGAGGTTTTCTTGAAATAAACAAAACAAAAAGTGTATTGTTTCCATTGCTCCTGAGAGCTTGAGATTATAGTGGTAGCCAGTCTGCAGTCAGAACCCAAACATGGCAGGAGACAGAGTCCAGAGAGTCATCAAGTAATGAAACTGGAGTCTTTATGTTGCTTCACTTGGAGTATGCCCTTCTCTAGACATCCAGATCCATGATAGCATATATTTCCCTCTTGTTTAAAATAATTAAAATTGGCAGGCTGAGCATGATGGCTCACACCTATAATCCTAGCACTTTGGGAAACCAAGGCAGGAGGATCACGTGAGCCCAGGAGTTTGAGGCCAGCCTGAGCAACATTGAGGAACTGGTTCTCTACAAAAAGTACAAAAATTATTCAAGTATGGTGCTCTGTGCCTGGAGTCCCAGCTATTTGAGAGGCTGAGGTGGGAAGATCACCTGAGCCTGGGGAGGTTGAGGCTGCTGTGAGCCGAGATCGTGTCATTGCACTCCAGCCTGTGCAACAGAGTAAGATACGGCAAGCGCTTACACACACACACACACACACACACACACACACACGCACACACACACACATTTCTTTTGGCTCATCTGAATATAGAACAAGCCAGATGAACTCCCAAATTTATACTCTCTGTTGTAAGTGAACGCTCTCTATCGTAATAAAATGACATTTAACAATATTTAGGGGTTCATCTTTGGTGTCCTGACTCCCATTTTACTGCATTGAAAGCGATTTAAGTGTCTTAGCCAAGTGAGGGAAAGCAGCTCCAATACTGGGTGGTTCTGAGGCATGGAATGGTCACAGCCTGACTTTTACTGGGCTGTGTTTTTCTAGTGGGTAGAGTTATTATGCCACAAAAGCTGAACTAGTTAGACTGTTTATTTTTTATTTGCTCACTCAGGTGTGACAGGCTGTCCTCTGCTTCCTGTCCTCATGCAGTAATCACACATAGGCAGCACCCACAGCTTAGTTTGGAAGGCCCTCATCAGCCTCTCTCTTTTCGCCTGTAACTAAATTAGAAATATTTCCAGCAATTGGAGAAGTATGCTAAAAACATTAGTTTCTGTGACAAAGAGAATGAAGAACATCTTGTTGTAAATACAGGATAAATTTATTTTATATAATAAATAAATATCCACAATGAAATTAATATCCACAATATTGAACTTCCTTACGAGAGGCCAGAAAGACAACTTTATGGTTGTGACCAACCATCTTTAAGTGATTAAATATATTTAGTTTCTTCTACAATCTGTTATTTACTTTCTTATGCATACTTCAGGTTTATTTTGTTCTTATTTGTCTAGGATGTTAGAGAGCTTAGATGATGGATTTGACACATTTCCTTTTTCTAATGTGGGCAGGTAGCTATAAACTTCTTTCTCAGCACTGATGTATCTGTGCCCCACACATTTTAATATTTTATATTTTCATACTCATCTAGTTCAGTTTGTGTATCTGTTTTAAAATTTTCCTGGAGACTTACTCTTTGATCTGTGGATTAATATTACTAGAAGTATGTTGTTTAGTTTCCAAATACTCAGAAGATTTTGTTATCCTATGTTTTAATTCCCTGTTTAAATATATTGTGATTTGAGAACATACTATGAATAATTTCAATTCAGAAATCATTAAATTTGGTGAGGTTTAAGCTTGCTGAGATTTGTTTATGGTTCAGGATATGACCTGTATGTTCCATGGACACTCGAAAAAAGTGTGTATTTTGTACTTTGAGGGTTCCATAAATACTGATTCGATCCTGTTGGTTGATGGTATTGTTGAGATCTTTATATCCTTATTGATTTTCTCCATAGTTGTTCTATCCATTGTTGACAGAGGGAGTTGACATCTCCAACTATAATTATGGATTTGCCCATTTTTTCCTTTCAGCTCTATGAGATTTTTCTTCACATAAGTTCTGATTTCTGTGGGGGCATACACATTGAGAATTCTCAAGTGTTCTTTGTGATTGACCATTTAATTATTGTTTGTTGTCTCCTTCTGTCTCTGATTATTTTCTTTTCTCTGAATTTTGGCTTATTTGATATTAATATAGCCACTCCTGCTTTCTTTGATTAGTGGTTACATGGTGTATTTTTTCCATCGTTTTACTTTCTTTGTACTTATATTACTATGTTTGAAGTGAATTTCTTATAGACAGCCTATGAATAGATCATGTTTTTATCCATTTATTCATTCATTCAATTGTTTTCCTTGAATTGGTATATTTAAAACATTTATATTGGCTGGGCGTGGTGGCTCATGCCTATAATCCCAGCACTTTGGGAAGCTGAGGTGGACAGATCACCAGAGGTCAGGAGTTGGAAAGCAGCCTGGCCAACATGGCAAAACCCTGTCTGTACTAAAAATACAAAAATTAGCTGGGTGGGGTGGTGGGTGCCTGAAATCCCAGCTATTTGAGAGGCTGAGGCAAGAGAATCGCTTGAACCCAGGAGGTGGAGGTTGCAGTGAGCCAAGATCACGCCATTGCACTCCAAGCCTGGGTGACAGAGGGAGACTCTGTCTCAAAAAAAAAAAAAAAAAAAAATTAACATAACTATTAATATATTTGGGCTTAAGATTGCCATTTAAGTTACTTTTTATTCATTCTCTCTGTTTTCACTTCTCTCTTTTCTTTTTCTTCATTCCTCTGGGTTACTTGAACATTTTAAATCATATATTGATTTATTTATGTTATTTTAAGTGTATCTCTTTGTAAAGCTTTTTAGTGGTTTCTCTAGGGTTTACATTACATTTAAAAAATTTATCACGGTTCAGTGCTTTGTCATTTTACCAGTATGAGTGACATGTAGAAGCTTTACCTCTTAGCCAAGTGAGGGAAAGCAGCTGAATTTCAATGCAGACATGTAGAAGAAACTAAGAAACTTACTTTAAGGGCCATATAGGCCCTTAAACATGTCCATTTAGATGTAATTGTCTTAACTATTTCTTCTACAGACATTTAGAACCATGCTGGACAATCTCATGATTTTTGCTCTAACCATAAAAAATAATTTAGAAAACTCAAGAGGAGAAGGAAAGGCTACCATAAT
Organism: Trachypithecus francoisi; assembly: GCF_009764315.1. NCBI lineage: Eukaryota > Metazoa > Chordata > Mammalia > Primates > Cercopithecidae > Trachypithecus > Trachypithecus francoisi. Next base: position 71,451,658 of record NW_022681472.1, on the reverse strand, counting down.
TATCTGTATTTTAATATACTGTGTTCTTTCTTCTTTAAGAAATGTTTGGTTTGTTTGTTTTTTTGTTCTTGTCCTTTCCTTTCTTTATAACTTCTTTTAGCAGGTCTTCCAGGGTAGGAACGCTAGTGACAAATTCTCTCAATGTTTTTTCATCTAAGAATGTCTTGATTTCTCTTTTATTCTTAAAGGATATTTTTTGCTGAATATTTGCTTCTCGATTGACATTTTTTTCTTTCAGCAGTTGAAAAATGTGTAACTTCCTCCTGACTTCTGTGGTTTCTAATGAGAAACTCACTTTAATTCTAATTGTTTTTCCTGTATAAGTAAGGTGTTACTTCTTTCTTCTGCTGTCAAGATTTTTTCTTTGTGTCCAGAAGTTTGACTTTGATATGTATTGGTATAAATTTCTTTAGGGGGTGTCCCTTTTGGAGTTTGCTAAGCTTCTTGAATTTGTAGGTTATGATAATATTCCATTTTGCCCGATTTGGAATGTTTTCAGTCATTATTTGTTCAAATACTTTTTTATCCCTGTTCTTTTTTTCTTCTCCTTTTGAGATTCCTATGATAGGATTGTTTGATTTTTTTCTTTTTTTTTTCTTTTTTTAAGTTAGGGTCTCACTTTGTCACCCATCCTGGAGTACAGTGGCATAATCTTGCCTCACTGCAACCTCCGCCTCCCAGAGGGTCTCACTTTGTCACCCAGGCTGGAGTACAGTGGCATGATCTTGGTTCACTGCAACCTCTGCCTCCCAGGCTCAAGCGATCCTCCTGCCTCAGCCTCCCTAGTAGCTGGAACCATAGGCACACGCCACCACCACCTAGCTAATTTTTTGTATTTTTGGTAGGAATGTTTTTTCGCATGTTGCCCAGGCTGGTCTCAAACTCCTGAGTTCAAGCAATCCACCTGCCTCAGCCTCCCAAAGTGCTGAGATTATAGGTGTGAGCCACTGCACCTGGCCTGATTTTTTTTTCTTACAGTTCCAAAGTTTCCCAAGGCTCTGTTCATTTTTTGTACCAGTTTATTTTTTTTGTTATGGTAAGATATATGTAACATTTAATCTGTCATGAAACTAGAGTAAAATTTTGAAAAATCAAAAAAAGTATATGTAGCATAAATGTTAACATTTAAACCCCTGAGCGTACGATTCAGTGCCATTAAGTACATTTACATTGTTGTTCAACATTATCACTATCCATCTCCAGAACTTTTCCATCATCCCAAACTGAAACTTGGTACCCATTAAATAATAACTCCTAGTTCTCCCTCATCCCAGGTGCTGGTAAACACTATTCTACTTTCTTTCTTGATGAATTTGACTATTATGGAAATCTCATAAGTGAAATAATACAGCACTTGTTCTATTGTGTCCAACTTATTTCAATTAGCATAATGTATTCAAGGTTCATCTATGTTGTAGCATGCATTAGAATTTAATTCCTTTTAAGGCTGTATAATATTCCATTGTATGTTGTATTAGTCTGTTCTCAGGCTGCTGTAAAGAACTGCCCGAGACTGGGTAATTTATAAAGGAAAGAAGTTCGACATGACTGGGGAGGCCTCAGGAAACTTACAATCATGGTGGAAGGGGAAGCAAGCACATGATGGCAGGAGAGAGAAGTGGTGAGCAAAAGGGGAAAGCCTCTTATAGAACTGTCAGTTCTCATGAGAACTCACTCACTATCATGAGAACAGCATGGGGTAACTGCCCCCATGATTCAATTACATCCTACTGGGTCCCTCCCATGACACATGGGGATTATGGGAACTACAATTCAAGATGAGATTTGGGTGGGGACACAGCCAAACCATATCATATGTATATACCACATTTTGTTTATCCATTCATCAGTAGATGAACATGTAAATTGTTTCCATTTTTTGGCTATTGTGAATAATGATGTTATAAACATTGATGTACAAATATGTTTGAATTTCTGCTTTCAATTCTTTTGGATGTATACCTGAAAGGGAAATGCTGGATCATTTGGTAATGCTATGCTTAATTTTTGAGGAACTGCCATATTGTTTTCCACAATGGTGCATCATTTTACATTCTGTTAAGCTGCTGTACAGATTAGGTCATTTCTTTTTTTTTTTTTTTTTTTTTGAGACGGAGTCTCGCTCTGTCGCCCAGGCTGGAGTGCAGTGGCCGGATCTCAGCTCACTGCAAGCTCCGCCTCCCGGGTTTATGCCATTCTCTCGCCTCAGCCTCCCGAGTAGCTGGGACTACAGGCGCCCGCCACATCGCCCGGCTAATTTTTTGTATTTTTTTAGTAGAGACGGGGTTTCACCGTGTTAGCCAGGATGGTCTCGATCTCCTGACCTCGTGATCCACCCGTCTCGGCCTCCCAAAGTGCTGGGATTACAGGCTTGAGCCACCGCGCCCGGCCCAGATTAGGTCATTTCTATCATTCTATCTCTACTTTGCTGACCTTTTTCTTTTTTCCTTTTGATTCTGCTGTTAAGCCCATTCATTTAGCTTTTGGTTTTGGTTATTGTACTTTTTAGGTTCTAAATTTTCATTCGCATTGCATTTTGGTTCTTTTTTTTTTTTCCTTTCCTTTCCAACTTTTATTTTAGGTTTAAGGGTTACATGCACAGGTTTGTTACATGGGAAAATTGCGTGCTGTGGAGGTTTGGTGTACATATAATTTTGTCATCCAGGTAATCTGTATAATACCTGATAGGTAGTTTTTCAATCTTTGTCCTCCTCCCATCCTCCACCCTCAAATAGGCCCCAGTTATTGTTCTCTACTTTGTCATGTGTACGCAATGTTTAGCTCCCACTTATAAATGAGAACATGTGGTATTTGGTTTTCTGTTTCTATGTTAATTCACTTAGGAAACATCCTCTAGCTCCATCCATGTTGCTGCAAGGTCATGATCTCATTTCTTGTATAGCTGCACAGTATTGCATGCTATATATGTACCACATTTCTTCATCCCATCCACCACTGATGGGCATCCAGGTTGATTCCAAGTCTTTGCTATTGTGAATAATGCTGTGATGAACAGATATGTGCATGTGTCTTTATGGAGAATGATTTATATTCCTTTGACCATATATACGTAATAAGATTGCTGGGTCAAATGATAGTTCTATTGTAAGTTCTTTCAGAAATCTCCAGACTGCTTTACCTTCCTACCAGCATTGTACAAGTGTTCCCATTTCTCTGAAACCTCACCAACATTTTATTTTTTGACTTTTTAATTATAGTCATCCTGACCAGTGTGAGATGGTATTTCATTGTGGTTTTGATTTGCATTTCCCTAATGATTAGTGATATTGAGCATTTTTTCATATGCTTTTTGGCCACGTGTGTGTCTTCTTTTGTAAAGTGTCTATTTATGTCCTTTTGCTGGTCCTTATTTACATCTTGTATATCTTAGATAAGCTGAATTTGTTTGTTGAGACTTTGTTTCAAGTGTGTTTGTAATTGTTTATTGAAACATTTTATGAGGGCTGCTTTAAAATCTTTGTCAGCTAATTCTAACTTCTCTGTCATTTCAGCAGCATCTTTTGATTGTCTTGTTTCATCTAGTTTGAAATCTTCTAGTGCATGTACATCCTGGTTCTTGAGGAGATGAAAGATTTTTAATTGAAACTTGGACATCTGGTTTTTTTTTAATGAACTCTGGATCTTATTGAGTGAGACCTTATGTTTTGGCTGACTTCCACTGACACAGTTCTGGCAATACAAGGGCAGGGGAGTAGGCCCTCCTCGTCACTTCCTAGAGAGGGTACAGTAACACTGGGCCTCCATTGACTCCCTTGGGAGGTGGTTCTTTGTTACTGGTAGAGGGATAGGAGTTCTAGATCCTGCTAGACCTTCACTGATACCTCCTTGATGAAAGGGCTAGGAGAGCCTCATTACTGCTCTCTGTGTTGCCCCCACTGACACATTGGATGGGTGACCTCATAACCACTTGGCTGTGATGAAATACTGGTTCTCTACTAGGCTTCCTCTAACATCATTCCTTTGGGGCATAGCATGGGTGCCTCATAGCTGTCTGGTAAGTGTGGAATTGCAAGCTCCCACATGGTCTCCAATGACAGCGTGCAGAGAACAGGATTTTTTTAGAGGTTTTAAAAATTTGTTTTTGTTTTTGTCTGTTGTTGTTTTCAGGTCACTGAATGTCAGCTCCAAGCCTGGGATATATGTGACAAATAGAAACCTTGGGAAATCACCACCTTGTTGTACTTTGGGTCCTGAGGTCCCTAGTCGGTCTTCTTTCTTCTCTGCATTTTTCAATCTCCTTATGTTTCTTTTATACATAATGTCCAGGCGTTTAGTTGTACTTACTAGGAGGAAGTAGAAAAAATAGGTCTACTTCATCTTTCCAGAAACAGAAATCTGGATTCTGAAAACATTTTGAAGATGGAGTCTATAGGATTTTCTGATAGATCAGGGGTAGGGCATGAAAAAAACAGAGTAGTAAAAGATGACAGAGAAGGTTTTTGGCCTTATCAACTAGAAGAATAGAGCTGTCATCAAACGAGATGAGGAAGACTGTGAGAAGAACATTTTGGGGGATAAGGGTGGTGGTATCTGCAGCTCAGTTCTGGAAAGATTAAGTGGGAGGTGCCTATTGGATATTTAGATGGAGATGTTGAATAGGCAGATGAACATGGTAGTGTGTTCAGTGGAGAGGTCTGGGGATAAATTTGGGAATCAGAATATATGCGATGTTGAGAGCCCTGAGAATGGATGAGATCACCATAAAAGGAGCAAAAATAGGGAAAAGAAGATGTTCAAAGTCTAAATTTTGGTGCTCTTCAATATTTAAAGGTTGAAAAGGGGTAGAAAAATCAGGAATGGGAACTGAGAATAAAGGAGGTAGCCAGTGAGATACGAATGAAATTAGGAATCCAAGTGAAGGAAATGTCATTGCTTCTGGGCCCTTTCTTGTCAAGATGATCATATTGATTTCTTAATTCAAATTCTTCATATTCTCTGTCTCTCTGTCTCTGTCTCTCTCGTACCTCTTACATCTAGTCTATTTCATAATGAGGACCCACATGAATTGTCTCAGGACAGATGAAAATAACCCATTGTAGTGTGTTTAGCACACATGGCTGCAAAAGCTTAGTTGGATATCTTCAAGGACAAAAAAATTGCAAAGAAATGTTAAACTTTACTTTATAGTTTTACTGTTATGAGGATATTGGTATCATAATTCTGAAACAAAACTGTATTATGTATGTTGTAGGATAAAGCAATAAATAAATGTGTCATTGCTCATAAGTAGCCTAGCTGTTTTCTAATGCTCATCATTCCAGCTACCTAGTGGTAGGCAAAAACCTCCAGTCTGTTCTTCCATGAGATATTTTCTTTCTTCTTTTTTTTCTTTTTGTGAATGCTCTATTACCAAATTCTAGTGTAGTTCTACGTGGATCAACCTTTAACACCTCTAAATTTGTGGACTTTCTCTGTGACCTAGGATGTAGTCTATTTTGATAAATATTTCAGATACACTCGAAATGAGAGGATATTAACTTTTCATTTTGTAGTGTTAAGAATTTGTAACATGTAATTATTTCTTCTCCCAGATTGAAATATAACACCACATCTCAATGACAAAGCAACAAAAAACTTCAGGGCAGGACATGCCGTTTATTGATTTAACTATTTCATCAGTTCTGTATATATATTGATTGAATGAATAAACATTTCAAAAACAAGGGATAGGAAAAAAGTCATTTGGAAGTAGAAAAGAATGTTTTAAATTACTTATCTAAAATGGCTTCTTACAGTTGTCACATATTCTTTTAAGGACTTGAGATGTGTATTTCAGAGTAATGTGTCATAAATCAGCGTGATTTTTAGAAAGTATGTTCTGCATCATCCTTCAACAGTACCTAAAATAACTTCTTTGTACTTTACTCATGTAAATCTCTACATGAAACTAATAGCAGAAGGCTACTATTTCTGGTAATTCTGATAAAAGTTTCCATGTATTAATTTCTGTATAATCTAAGTGGTTACAAGTAGCTATCTAAAATTACGTAAAACAAGTTGCGCAATACTGGCTCACCGCTAATTAACAGAATAATGTCGGACAAAACACTCCTCAGTTTTCTAATATGCATAATGCGAGTTAGTACAGCACTTCATTGCGAGATCAGAAATGAAAGCATTTTTACATAAGAAACACTACAGAAATAATGTAAACTGTAATGCTATTATGACCGTTTGCCTAATGGTGAATGGAAATAAGGTAAAACTGGAAAAGAGGAGGGAGGTGGGGCCTAATATTGGCTTCTCCTTCCATCTCCGCCCCTCGAACGCCGGCCTGCGAGTGACGTCACGCGAGACTTGTACTTCCGCTTCCGGCAACTCACGTTTCTCTTTCTTCCTGTCTGTCCGGAAAGATGGCGTCCCGCAAGGAAGGCACCGGCTCTACTGCCACCTCTTCCAGCTCCACCACCGGCGCAGCAGGGAAAGGCAAAGGCAAAGGCGGCTCCGGAGATTCAGCCGTGAAGCAAGTGCAGATAGATGGCCTCGTGAGTGCTGTTCCGTTTCCTCTGGCCTACGTGGGGAGCGCAGTTCCCAACCCCGTCCCACCAGCCGTACTTTTCAGCATTCTACCCCCCGGGCTTGGTGTGGCTGGGCCAAAGTTTTTCCCTAGTACTTTTCTCTTTCATCTTCACTTTTTGTTCAGGAGAGGCGAGAACCTTCTCTTGTCTTCTAACGGGACAGTTGGGGCTTCAGGAAGGGGACTGAGAATAGGGGTGTGAGTGACAGGTTCCTGGGGTCTTTGTTTTGAGATGCCCGGTGGGGGGGATTTGGAGAAAGACTCCTGGAGACAAGCAGCTAACAAAGGTGTCGAGTAGGATTTAGGGACCTAGTAGGGCTCTGGGAAGGAGAGAGTAAGGAAACTCCACTGCTTCCCTGCTAGGATCTGACATCTATACTTCCCAAGTGGAGGTGTACCTTGTAACCACTCTTTTGAGCCTGTACTTCGGCGCTTTATCTGAAACCAAATAATTTAAAATAGACTCTTTTGTAGGGTTCATTCTGAAAAACATAAAAGAATATCAAAGAGAAGGGCCTTAGATGTGTTTAATAGTTAAGGTTCGTGAACTAGGACATCCAAGGAAATTCTCGATAAGGAAATGGACTCAGCTGGGAAAAGGAAAATCTAGAATGAGAAATTTTATTTCTGTTGTTTGGAAGCAAAATGCATTTGTACGACGTTCTAGTTTTAAAAGCATCCTTCCTGCTGCTTTTTTTAAAAAGCATCCTCTCTTCCTTTGATTTTTTTTTTAAAGGTTATTTCCTATTAATGCAGATCTTAGATATTTGTAATAAGGAAGTACTTTTAAATTCATGTGAAAATTGTAATTGCAAGGGGGGTATTTTTAAGTGGAAACTATTGATAATTAAAACCCAGCGTATAATTGAATCAGTTGAACTGACTTAGTTAAACTGGATACCAAAGTGTAGCCTGGTGGTTAAGAGCTCAGTCTTCTAGGCTCTTCCACTTAACCAGCTCTGTGACTTTAGGCAAGTTAGCCTTTCCAAGCTTTGCTTTCCTCATCTGTCAAGTGGGAATGATAAGTATCTATATCATAGAGTTGTTTGGATTAAATGAAATAATTTATGTGGTGACCTGTAGTACAATGTAATCATTTAATGTTATGATTATTATTATGAGTTTAATGTCTGTGGTTAGCAGAGTTTGAAAGATGCAGGCAAGAGATTAACTTTGGGATGTTTTGTTCTAAATGTCACTTGTGTAATACTTTGAAAATGCAGAACGGGCGCGGTGGCTCAGGGCTGTGATCCCAGCACTTTGGGAGGCCGAGGTGGGTGGATCAGGAGGTCAGGAGTTCAAGACCAGCCTGACCAACACGGTGAAACCCTGTCTCTACTAAAAATACAAAAATTAGCCGGGCATGCTGGTGTGCGCCTGTCATCCCAGCTACCCAGGAGGCTGAGGCAAGAGAATCACTTGAACCTGGGAGGCGGAGGTTGCAGTGAGCCGAGATCCTGCCACTGCACTGCAGCCAGGGCAATAGAGCAAGACTTTGTCTCAAGAAACAAAAACAAAAAACAGAAAAGAAAATGGAGTACTATTTGGTCTGTGTACTGGCACTCTGGCTTTCCCTGGCTCATGGGAGGCAGATGTGTGTTCAGGAATAAGTGACGTGTCTTTAGAGATTGCAAATCTCTAAAGCTAGTGGGTGGAGTTAGATTACACTTGTTAAAATAAGTGACTTGGCCGGGTGCGGTGGCTCACGCCTGTAATCCCAGCACTTTGGGAGGCCAAGGCGGGCAGATTGCGAGGTCAGGAGATGGAGACTATCCTGGCTAACACGGTATAACCCCTTCTCTACTAAAAGTACAAAAAATTAGCCGGGCGTGGTGGCGGGCGCCTATAGTCCCAGCTACTTGGGAGGCTGAGGCAGGATAATGGCGTGAACCCGGGAGGCGGAGCTTGTAGTGAGCAGAGATCACGCCACTGCACTCCAGCCTGGGTGACAGAGTGAGACGCCGTCTCAAAAACCAAAAAAAAAAAAAAAAAAAAAGAAAATGAGTTCCACTTATACACTTGGAAATGTTTATTTCTTAGAAACATATTTCTTAATAAATTTGCTATGTCACAACAGCACTCTTTGAATCAGTTTCCAGAGTTGAAAAAGGCAGCAGGTCGGTGGCATAAATCTATTTGGAGGTCATTTATTCAGCAAATATTTTAGGACGTTCTTTTAAGTGCCAAATACTGTCTAACATAGGGCAGTGATAAAAGCACTTCCATAACAATATCCTGGCAGCTTTAAGATGGATTGTTGAATTAAAAAGAGACTTGAAGGTGGAGATGGACTGGATCACTTCAAGTTTCACAAATAGGCAATGAGCTTAGGAAGGTTAAGAAACTGGTTCTCAATTTTGTGGTTTCACAAATTACTCTTTTTTTTTAATCAGCTCTCTCAGAATTGATTAATGCTAAGGAACCGATTAATCCTTCTCACAGGAGATTGGTTTATATACATGTAAATGTTGATTTACTCATTTACTGTGGAAGACATTCCTTTTCAGTGGTGAAAATGCTCGTATCTACCACCAAAAAGACCCTTTTTGATTACCAAAGCACCTTGGAAATCGGATAAAAAATCAGAAGCTTACTAGTGACTCCAAAATCAATCATAATAAGAGCAGCTAAAGGATTATTTTACGTGAGGGTTATTTATATCCAGATTCTTGATGAACTTAGTGAATTATTTCTCATTCACAGTAGTGGGTACCTCTCTGCTTTTTTCTCCATCGATTGGGTAGATATTAACAAAATAAATTCCTAACAACTTTCCCTATCTTTGGACATCTGCTTTTCTGTCGTTTATATAATTTTAGGCAGCTAGATTATAATGCAGTTGCAAGGTTCTTTTATCTTGGTTGCCCATATTTTAATTGTGAATGTTTTCCAGTTACCATAAATCATGTAGGAAACATTGAAATGGTATGTTCTTTATGCCTTATACATTATTAGATACAAGGAGTACTGGTTACTCTAAATTTTATTAATGGATGATTGTGCATGGAGTGACCAAGAATCATCCATCTTTAATACTGTCTCTACATGGATGTCTTATAAGTATACCCACCTTTGCCCAGATACAGTTTAAAAAAACTCTTACACCCTCCCCTGCCCTCCCCTCCCCTCTATCCCTCCTTTCCTCCCTCTCTCTCTTCCTCTCTTTCTCTCTCTCTTTCTTTCTTTCATCTTGATTAACAGTGTTACTCTTAGGAAAGTAGTATTATATATTAGCCAAGAGAATCCTGAAGACAGACTTGTATTCAGATCTTTATTCCAGCAGTAAGCATGACCTTGGGGAAGTTATTAATTTTTCTAGGCCTCAGGTTTATCCTTTATAAAATGGGGATGATGATAAAGTAGTAACTCATAAGGGTTGTGAGAATGAAATTCTGAGGTATTTAAAGTGTTTAGTGCCTGTGTCATCGTAAACACTCAGATTACTGTCAGTGTCTTTGCCACTCTCATCCTTATTAATGTTTCTCAAATCATTCCGAAAGCTAACTTTGCTAATGTAGAATTGTAGAAAGAGCACTGAACTGGTAATCAGGAGACATGCGTTCCAGTCTGCAACCACCAGTAACTAACAACACTTCTATGATTGTTTTACTCCAAAGGTACATTTTCTCATCCACAAAATGATTGCCACTATCCCTATCAATTTTAATAGTTTATGATTTCTTTCTTTTGCTTTCATACCTAAATCCTGAGGGTTTTTACTGGTGTATGACCCCAGTCAAACACTATCCTTCCTTTTAGGCCACTTACTCCTCACCTTTTATGTTTCTTCCCTATCTGTGTATGTTGGAATGCCTCATGGTTTAGGTTTTGGCTTTTCTTTTAGTCTCTGCTTGACATAGGTAGTGTAATGAAGTTAATAAAAGTACATACTCTGGAGCCAGACTGCTTGGGTTTGATTCCCAGCTCTGAAATTCGCTGAATGACATTGGGCAAGTCTTTGTGCCTCATTTTCCTCATCTGAATTGTTTTGAGACTTTAAATGGCAATAAGACTTTATATGTCAATAAGTAGAACAATGTCTGGGACAGAATAAGTCACCATTTAGGTGTAGCTGCTGCTTTATTTGCAGTAATTATAGTAATATTTTTAAAGGTATTCTTATCTGTGCTCATGGCTTTAAATATTATTTATATGCTGGTAAGTCCCAGATTTATATTTCTGCCAGTAATGGCTCTTGAATGCTTCTCTTGATTACCCGTTGCCTGTTTGATGTCACTATTTGGATATCTCATAGGCATCTCGTGTTTAACATGTCCAAAATAGAATTATAGGCTTGTTCTTCTCCTTATTTTTCCATCACAGCACGCTGTATTTCTGTCTAGGATTTTCCACAGCCTGTAACTATCTTGTTTGTTTTCTTCTTTGTTTTCTCCATCAGAATATATGCTACTGAGGGCAGGGACTATGCTTTTTCACCTGTTTTATCTCCAGTACTGAACCTGTTAATTGACAGAGTAGGGTAAATGAATGAGTATATATTCCATTTTATTATTTATACCACTCCTAGTTTATGTTCTAGTATCTTATATAGGTTATTTTAATATTGTTTTCCCCTGCCCTCTTCAGTCTACCATTCATACTTTTATTAAAACGTTCATTTAATGTGAACATTCAGATTTTAACTTCTTTCCTTAGATGTTTGCAGTGACTTTCCATTGAATTTAAAGCCCACCAAAATGTTGTTCTTGTTTCTTGCATTTATGTTCAGGTTTATTTCCTTTCTTTCCAAGCTTTGTAGGAACTGTAAATTCCAACCACTCAGACTACTTGTTTTTTTCTTTAATAAGTCATGCTAAAGGCCGGGCATGGTGGCTCACGCCTGTAATCCCAGCACTTTGGGAGGCTGAGGCAGGCGTATCATGAGGTCAGGAGATCAAGACCATCCTGGCTAACATGGTGAAACCCCGTCTCTATTAAAAATACAAAAAATTAGCTGGGTGTGGTGGGCGCCTGTAGTCCCAGCTACTCGGGAGGCTGAGGCAGGAGAGGGGCATGAACCCGGGAGGTGGAGCTTGCAGTGAGCTGAGATCGTGCCACTGCACTCCAGCCTGGGCGACAGAGCGAGACTCCATCTCAAAATAAACAAACAAACAAATAAATAAATAAATAAAGTCATGCTAAAGACAGACCTAGATTCACATCCTTATTCAAGCAGTAAGCATGACCTTGCTTTTGGTTCATGAAGTTCTTTCTCTTTGAAATTCCTCTCTTTCATCATCACATATTGAATAAAAAATGTGACTTAATCGACTTACTCTGTTTTTTAAGAAATCCTCCATATAGTTTTACTTGAATCTGTAGATGTATTCTGTTCTTCATTCATGTAACAAATATTTATTGATTGCCAACCGTATGCCAGGTCTAGGTCTGCTACATGCTGGGATGTATTACAATAACCTATATGAGATATTATATAGGTGAGCAAGGTAGAGCACAGTCCCGACTCTCATGACCATTCTCAGCCATATGTAGATGTAGGTGAACCCAGAGATTAGTCTCATCCTATGTTTAGCCTGATGTTTTAACACATTTGTTCCTTCCTGGCACATTGATAGTGGCCAAGACCAATTTTTCTTATATTCTTGAACCCTTCCTTTCGTATTTTAGACCTATTTCATCAATTCCTCTGTCTCTGTGATATAGCAGTCTCTCAGTATCCACAGGGAAAGCAGGACCCCTGTGTATACAAAATCTGGACATACTGAAGTCCTACAGTTGGCCCTGTGGATCCCTGTGGAACTCACATATAGGAAAAGTTGGCCTTTCCTATATGCAAGGTTCACTCCCTGGACCTGTGCAGTTCAAGTCCATATTGTTTAAGGTCAACTGTATGTTCCCTTAGTATATAAACATCATCAGGACTTTCCCATATTAAAATTTTTAGCATTGTCTCTTTTAGCTCCCTGTGTTCCATTTTTTTTTGCCCTGACTTTTTTTCCTCTTTAAGTTAATGGTTAAAGGACTATTTTATATTTGTAGTCTTTCATACTTTCTAAAACTCTATTGCTGTTAGAATCTGCCACCACAGACTCCCCAAATTATTATTACTTTTTAAAGATTATTGATAACATCAGCAAAGAACTGTAAAGTACATCAAAATGTCATACATGGAAGATAGTGTCTAAACAGGATGTTTAGACACTTCCCTGCTGTTCAACTTGAGAAACAGAACATAACAAGTATCTTTGAAACCCCTTCCTCTTTTTCATCCTTTCCTCCAATCCCTTCTCCCCCTGTATTATGAATCACTATTGATGAGCTTTGTTTTAATGATTCTTTTGTAGCTTTACCACATGGAGTATTAAACAGTTTGATTGTTTTCACCTGTCTGTATGAATAAATATAAGTTAAATCATAGTTTATATTCTCCTGTGTTTTGAGTCTTGATATGTCTGTCTCACAACATGATTGGTAGGACTTAGGGATGCTCCTCGACAGTTATGCTAAGTACTATAATGTCAAATTATTTTCCTAAGTATTTGTACCATTTCACATTTGTCCTAGCACTTTATGAGGAATCCCATTGCTTCACATCTCTTTTATCTTTAGTGTGGATAGATACCCATTTTTGTCAGTCCATTAAATTGAAATGTTCTCTCTCAGTAATCTTGTAATTGTCCATTCCAATAGACTTGTCAATGTGTCTCTTACTGTGTACCTTGCAAGTGTCACTGCTTGGTACTTCCTTGTGAATTGGGAGAATGGTTAAACTGAAGGAACTTGATGGAAGGAACTCTCCAGAGGGCTTGTTTTCCAAATAAAAGTATCATTTGGAGGAGCAAAGTTATAAGCCTACGTAAGCATATCATAAAGCAGTTCAAAAGTAACTCAGAGCTAGTCTTGTGGATGGAAATGTAGTGCCTGAGTCACATTCTGCTTAAAGTTGTAGCAAATACAGATGAGTTAAAAGAAAAAAACAAAAAAAACCCAAAGATAAAGAAATGAAAGAATGGGTCTTCATTCTGTCAGGTGGTCTCATTGTTCCTAGACAAGATCAAGCTAATTCTTCCCGTTAAACTTTTCATGTTGAACCCACTTTGTTCCCTAGAACGTTTGAATTTTACCTTTCTTATGTTCATTAGACTCTTGCTATTCAAAGTATGATCCATGATCAGTAAGATGAGCAATGCTGGCTACACTTGAGTTTGTTAGAAATGCAGACATACATTTCTCAGAATCTCAGGCCCCTCTCCTGACCAGTCAGGTGATTTATAGCATATTAATGTTTGAGAAGAAACGTGGCTGTCTTCCTTTCTCTGAACTTTTTAATGACAGCTTGTGTCATTCACCTTGGTATGTGATCCATACTGTTAGTGATTTACTGTTAATATATTTTCCCCTTCTCATTGAGATAATAACCCTTTTGAAGGCTAAAGTGTGAAACATTTGTCTCCTCCACAAGTCAGTGCTTGAAACCCATTGCTGTTGAAATTTCTTACCTTTTAAATTTTGTTTTCCACTTTATGTAAGTTATCTTATTAGATGCCTTATTCCCCTGGTTTTGTAAGTAAGGTAGAGTGTGTTATTAATAAATGGAAAAGTATGAGTTACATATACAGTTAACTCTCCATATCTGTGGGTTCTGAATCCAGCAATCTCACATCCATGGATTCAACCAACCATGAATCGAAAATACTAGGAAAAAAACAATTAAAAATACAAATAACCAATACAGTATAATTATTTACATAACATTTACATTGTATTAAATGTTATATGCAGTCTAGGGATGATATATAGGAAGATACACCTAGGTTACATGCAATTACTAATACTACACCATTTTATATAAAGGACTTGAGCATCTGCAAATTGTGGTATCCAGTTTGGTCCTTGTTTCTGTCTAAAACTCTTTTTACTTGTTGCTTATTTCTTCACACTAGAATATCAGCTTCCTGAGAGTGGTACCCACTTCAGATTTGTTCACTGCAGTATTTCCAAGTATCTAGAATAGTACGTTGTGTATAGAAGGCACTCAGATGTTGTGAATGAATGAATATACTGCTGTTGCGTGGAAATTTTCTTGAAAATCAGTCATTAAGAAACTGGATTAGTAAATGCTTTGTAGAAATTAATAGAGTATTGGTGAGAAAAGAGCACACAGTTGGGGATAAACTAGTTAGCTTTATGGGCTTGTTCGTATGTCTCCATCTTTTTGTCGATTTCTTATCTGTTTGAAAACTCACTAACGTTAATTGAGCACCTATTATAAGACCCTGTGCAGGGATGTTTGGTTAAACTTTGTGTTGTTTGGTTAAATTTTATGTTAAATTTTAGATGTTGTGATCCTCACAACAACTTTGGGGATAAATGTTATTGCTACCTTACCTACCTGATGGTTATTCAAATCTAATGGAAAATTTTTGGTGGAAGTACTGTGGTTTTTTTTTTTTTTTTTTTTTTTGAGACAGAGTTTTGCTCTTGTTGCCCAGGCTGGAGTGCAATGGTGCAATCTTGGGGACTGCAACCTCCACCTCCCAGGTTTAAGCAATTTTCGTGCCTCAGCCTCCCAAATAGTTGGAATTACAGGTGTGTGGCACCACGCCTGGCTAATTTTTTGTATTTGTAGTAGAGACGGGGTTTCGCCATGTTGGTCAGGCTGGTCTCGAACTCCTGGCCTCAGGTGACCCGCCTACCTTGGCCTCCCAAAACGTTGGGATTACAGTCGTGAGCCACCGCAGTGGGCTGGTGGGAGTGCTTTGTGACCTGAATCCAGTAATTTGGATTTGTAATGCCAAGCCTGGCATTACATGTGTCTCTGTAGATTTTTTGTGATACTCTTTTTTTTTTTTTTTTTTTTTTTTTTTTTTTTTTTTTGAGGCGGAGTCTCGCTCTGTTGCCCAGACTGGAGTGCAGTGGCGCAATCTCGGCTCACTGCAAGCTCCGCCTCCCGGGTTCACGCCATTCTCCTGCCTCAGCCTCCCGAGTAGCTGGGACTACAGGCGCCCGGCTAGTTTTTTGTGTTTTTAGTAGAGACGGGGTTTCACCATGCTAGCCAGGATGGTCTTGATCTCCTGACCTCGTGATCCGCCCGTCTCGGCCTCCCAAAGTGCTGGGATTACAGGCTTGAGCCACCGCGCCCGGCCGTGATACTCTTAAGAAGTTAAAGAGACTAGACAACAGCTTGTTAAATTCCATTGAAATGGAAGCTTTTGTCTGAGATCCTGTTCTGAAGTAGAATATAATTTGGCCTTTTAATGTTTTGACAGCAAAACAATTATATGACCCTTGGCCTCTTCTTTGAGTTTTCTGACTTGAGTGGTACATACATAAGTTGTTTCACATGTGAGACAATTTTTTCAGTCAGATAATTTGAAATCCTTTCAAGCACTAAAACTTACATATTGTAGCTATTTTAATTATATATCTTTCTGAATTGTAATACATAATTTTCTCCTGCTTTAGTCAGAGAATATTGAACACAACCTAACCATATTTTGATTGCATAGTATTATCATTAAGAACATGTTATTGGGCCGGGCTCCCGCCTGTAATCCTAGCACTTTGGGAGGCTGAGGTGGGCAGATCACCTGAGGTCAGGAGTTTGAGACCAACCTGGCCAACATGGTGAAACCTTGTCCCTACTGAAAATACACAAGAAATTAGCTGGGCTTGATGGCGGATGCCTATAATCCCAGCTTCTCGGGAGGCTGAGGTAGGAGAATTCCTTGAACCCGGGAGGCAGAGTTTGCAGTGAGCCGAGATCACACCACTGCACTCTGGCCTGGACGACAGATGGACACTGTCTCAAAAAAAAAAAAAAAAGAACATGTTATTGAACCAGACGAGACAGTAGATCTGTCAAGAAATCCCTTTAGGTCGTCTGTTACATCTATAATAAATGTCCCCTGTTGTTGAATTTTAGGTGCTTTGAGTAGTTGATATTTCTACTTGGTGCCTTTTTTGGTTGTTACATTTATCTGTTTCTTATCCCCTTGCTTTTCAGGTTTTTATTTGCTGTGAGTGAAAAACCAGTTATGCAGGATTATCTCTAACCTGAGTGTGTGTGAGTGAGGATTAAATTCATTATGCAGTCTGACATTTTGATTGCTTAGTTATATTTTTTGCTTAGCAAGTAAGATGTTATTGCTTACCAATAGTGACTTTTTGTAATAGAAAAATCATTTAGCATACTTTATTATATCTTGGTAGCTCCAGGAACTGGGCAACTAGTATTATCTGGATTATACAAGTGATTCTCCCACTCCAGGAAGCTGAATGGCTTTTCAAAGACATAGAGTGAATATATCCTAGAGCTTGAATTCAGATCACATCAGCCATCCTTAACTCATTTTCTTTTACATTTTATAGCAGCTTCATACACTTTAAGATCCCAGTAGTTGCTATGTGTTGTGTGACAGGTACTGTTTTAAGTATTGTGTGTTTATTAGGGCATTGACGCAATACAACAACTCATTGATACATCCCTATTTTATCAATGAGGAGACGTGGGTACAAATAGTTTATGTGATTTCATTAATATTCAGATGGAGGAGATAGAAGTTAAGGTGTGTAGAGAATAGTTAATCTAGTGCTTCTTGTTTGAGTGTTGGGAAATACATTTTTCAAAACTCAGGTGTGTTACAGACTTCTAACTTTAAAATGCATGAGAAAACAGATATTAGAATCTTTATGTTTAATAGTCAGTCATATTGTAGCAGATTTGTAGCTTTAAGAAGTCAATTTAGCCGGGTGCGGTGGCTCAAGCCTATAATCCCAGCACTTTGGGAGGCTAAGGCGGGCGGATCATGAGGTCAGGAGATCGAGACCATCCTGGCTAACACGGTGAAACCCCGTCTCTACTAAAAAATACAAAAACTAGCCGGGCAACGTGGCAGGCGCCTGTAGTCCCAGCTACTCCAGAGGCTGAGGCAGGAGAATGGCGTAAAACCCGGGAGGCGGAGCTTGCAGTGAGCTGAGATCCGGCCACTGCACTCCAGCCTGGGCCACAGAGCGAGACTCCGTCTCAAAAAAAAAAAAAAAAAAGTCAATTTAGTAAATATTCTCAAGTTTGGAAAAATGCAACCTTAAACTGCTGAGTTGACATATGAAGATACTGGGGATCAATAGTAAAGAAAATCAGTATATTAAGGAGCATTGGGAAGAGTACTGGTAGGTGTTCCTAAGTAAGGTAATTTACCTACATTAGGTAGATGGTAATTCTTAGTCCATCTGACTTTTCCTTTTTTTTCCCTTTGAGACAGAGTCTCGCTCTGTCGACTGGGCTGGAGTGCAGTGGCCCGATCTTGGCTCACTGCGATTTCCACCTTCCAGGTTCAAGCAATTCTCATGCTTCAGCCTCCCAAGTAGCTGCGTGCCACCACACCCAGCTAATTTTTGTGTTTTTAGTAGAGTTGGGGTATTGCCATGTTGACCAGATTGGTCTAGAACTTCTGGCCTCAAGCGATCCACCCACCGCGGCCTCCCAAAATACTGAGATTATAGCGATGAGCCACCACACTGGGCCAGACTTCTCCATTTTTATGTTCCTCCCAAGATTTGGATAAACCTGCAAACATCCTGGGCCATTGGTCCTTTCCCTTAGGGTCAGACACCTTCTTGAAATTCATTGCCGTTTGCTTTTTGACCGTGCTTACTTTGTTTGTGGCATACATGCTAGTGATGACAATCTGTCATTTGTTTCTTGTAGCTGTCTTCTTGGGTATAATTTAAGGCAGCATACACAGTACTTCTCATGGGGGAGATAAATCAGTTATGATCTCTAGGTTTGACATGAAACCTAGATATGTTTGATATGAAGATAGTGAATGACCTTCCTACTGTAATAAACAGAACCTGAATGGGTAATTTCTTACATTGTTGATATGATTTTTAGTAGTAGATACTGATTTTAATAGTTGGTAATAGTTACTGTTGAATTCCAAGCTGGATGGTTTCCCAAGTAAATGGAATATGATTAAAAAATTTTAACTTTAGTTGTTACAGCAAATCTGGCCTGGATTTATGTCGTTAACACCTCAAATATCTATTTAACATTAAAAGGTGTGGGTGTACAATAAGCATTTTTTATCTTTTGCCTTCTTGTCACTTTTTGCTTCACCTGGTTTCTGTATATGATAAATTCGGATCTTTTGTTCAATATCTTGGACTTCACTGGTTTGGCTGAGCAACTCCAGATATTTTAAGTCTTGGCAGCAATGCTCTGGACTTGCAGCTCAATCCTAGCCCACACCTTGGAGAAAAAAGCCTCTACAAAACATGAAGCTTTGAAAAGAATCTTTGCAAGTTCTTATTTTTGTGTTTAGATTTTCTTATTTTTGCTTCAAGTCTACCATAGGTCATTTCTTAGATAAAAGCTCCTAATTTGTGCACTTACAGAAAACTTGGTTGCATTTGCTTTTTTTTCAAAAGTAGTTTGTAATTTTTTTGGTAAAATATTTAATTTGTGGTACTTGAATGTTATTTTATTTGGCAAGGTTTTAGATAATATCTTAAAGAGAATATAGCTTCCTTTTTTGTAAACTACTACTGGTAGGTAGATCATTCTTTAAAATGGTTATATCCAGTAAAGATTAGGTTTAATAGCAAAGTGTAGTGTAATTTACTTGGCTCTTTGATGACAAACTACTTGTTTCATCAAAACTGAAAGGGCTGAAGTGGATACTTAAATATGCTGCTAGTATGCCATATTCTTGATAATGTTGGTACCATGCTAAGGCATAGAAGAAAAAAAAATGGATTCGGGAAAAATAGTGATAACTCAGTATTAGTAAAAAAATATGTATTTTTAATCCTTTGAGTCTTTGAGCCTTTAAACATCAGCTGCATTTTGGCATAAAATTTTAAGATTTTCTTAATAGTACCTAAACTAGTACTTAAGTGCCACAGATGTTTGTTGTATCTTGAGGCTTACTATGAATTTTTAAAAAAATACTTTCTATATTTCCACCTCTTCCCATCACCATCTAATTTTATTTCCTGTCCATTAGTGATACCACTGTCTACCCAAGTCATGCAGGCTTCTGGTATCGTCTTTGACTGTTTCTTGAGGTTTTCCTAAGATCACTTACTTAGTTCTTTGAGTTTATAACTACATTGTCTGTACTGTTCAGTTCTTGCTGCCTTTCTCTTTTTTTTTTTTTTTTTTTTGCCTTTCTCAGCTATCACCAAAGCCTGTATAACTGGTCTTAACAGCCTTTATTTTGTACTTGTACAGTGCTGCTAAGTTATCTTCTCAATGGACAGCTGTAGTCTTAAAACTCAACCCTTTGGACAATCACTATTATACACAAAATCAAACTTTAATTCCCAACTTATTTATATATGTGTGTGTGTGTGTGCACATGTGTGTGTGTGTGTACATATTTATGTATGTATTTTTGAGATGGTATTGCTCTGTCACCCAGGCTGGAGTGCAGTGGTGTGATCTTGGCTCACTGCAGTCTCCACCTCCTGGACTCAAGCAATCCACCCACCTCAGGCTCCCTAGTAGCTGGGACCATAGGTGCATGTTACCACACCTAGCTAATTTTTGTTTTTGTTTTCTATTTTTAGTAGAGATAGGATTTCGCCATGTTGGCCAGGCTAGTCTTGAACTCCTGGCCTCAAATGTTTCTCCTGCCTCAGCCTCCCGAAGTGCTGAGATTATAGGCATGAGCCACTGTGCCTGGCCTATTATTGTTTTTTGAGGCAGGATCTCGCTGTGTTGCCCAGACTGGAGTGTAGTGGTACGGTCATGGCTCACAGCAGCTTTACACTCCTGGGCTTGAGTGATCCTCCTCCTCAGCCTTCTAGTAGCTGGGACTACAGGTGTGGGCAACGTGCCTGGCTAATTTTTTTATTATTCTTTTGTAGAGATGGGGCATCTCTATATTGGTTAGGCTGGTTTTGAACTCCTGGCCTTAAGGTAATCCTCTTGCCTTGGCCTCCCAAAGAGCTAGTATTACAGGTGTCAGCCACCACCACCTGGCCTTGCCTGCGACCTTTTGTTTTCATCCTCCAAACGAGGGCTTGTAGATGGTGTTTTCAAGTGTGGTTTACTGGTAGCCTTTAAAACGAAATAGAAGTATTTTCCTTTTGGAGAGAAGAAAACTCCCATTTTACATTTTACACAGAAATACATCAGCTTTGGTCTCATTCTAAAGGCCCTCTTGACCAGAAAGAAGATGAAAAACCACCTTGTGGACTTAAACTGTGGTACGCTTTTTATACAGGAAAATGGAAACCCTTTTAATTTATTAAGCCTGTTTAAACACAACCATTACGCTGGTAATACATGCCTATGGCACACAAATGAAAGACAAAGTAAAAGTATACAGTGAAAAGAAACTCTCACTGTCATTCCTGTCTTCCAGCCACCCTCTTCCCAGAGGCAATCATAGTTGCTTTTCATGTGTTTCCTTCTGCATCAGGAGGCAGGAACAAATTATAATGAGAGTGCCCCCAAATCACCTAAAGTCCTGCCTTCTATTTAAGCAGTGGCCAGTGCTCCTGAATGTAATAAACTTGAATGTAATAAACTTAGAATGTGTTAGAAGGTAGATAGTTAATAACAATTCTGAACAGTTTTTTTGTTTTATGAGAAAGGAAATGAATTTTGTTTCAGCTAAGCTTTTTAATCACTCATTTTATTTTAGAAAAATTACCAACCAGGTACATGTGGGCAAATTTGCAGGTTGGTTATATATATTGAATTGGTAAAGCAGAAACGTACACATTAAACATCTTATCAGTTAATTCTTAATTATGATTATATATTTGTACATTTGATTGCATCATTATACTTATATGTGACTAATTTTTATAAGATTATTACCATTCTTTTGAATTTCTTGAGGCTAAATTCTCTATCTTCTCTTTTTCCCAACAATTATTAGTTGATTTAACTTTAAAAATGTGGACCATCAGTGAGCATTAGATCCAAGAGAATAATAATGAAATATGCCCTTTCAGACTGAAATATTATAGAGTGGATATTGATTAAGTGTATTGAAGCATTGTAATTAATCCCATATGTGTCAGAAACAATCAATCTTTTTTTCCCCTATTGAAGTAACTTAAATTTCTTTCACATCAAAACTTAACAGCAGTGATTTAAATCCCATTTATTATTTGACTCAGCCAGTTATGAAATGGAACCCTATCCCACTTGAGCCTTAAAATGTGTTAAATTTAAGACTAACGCAGCTTTCTGCTTTTTGAATTTACATTTTGGCAATAACTACCATCTTTGTTCAGTGTTAGAAAAAATGATCTAGGCTTAACCAAATGAGAAAACTGCCAAGTTCACGATCAGTCAGTGAAAGAAGCCAGAATTAAATGAAAGTCTAGATACTGACTTTGCAGAATATGCTAAAGGGAGGTTTTACAGCATTACAGTTTCTTTGAGAATAAAAATCTTCTACAGCAATAGCTGTTCTTTGACAGTGATTGATGTGAGAAATTCAGGCTGTGGGACTTACCTCCCAGAAGCTACAAAACTGTAGTAAAGCCAAGTAGGAATTGTGCATCCTGCCTGACCTCTTCTTCAACTAGGCAGTGACTGGTATAGTTTGAGCTTTGTCTTTTTTATTTCAGACTTTTAAGAAACTTATGGACTGTACTTTGTCTTTAATGATGTTTTAAGGGAAAATTACATACAGATAAACACACATGTATACAGAATATTTTGAGTAAATTTAATTGAACTCTTGACTTTTTAATGCAGATTTAAAATATCTTGTTGTAAAACTTTGTGGTATGGGTTGTTATAAGGATAGTGTCCAGGTGATTGATGCGTCTTAAAGAAAATGGAAGTTTGGCATCAGTTGGGTTAATAAGTTACAATTCACCTCTTGTTAGGCTGAAAAAAACTCTCTGAGGAATGAACTGTAAACATTCTGGGAAGACAAGTGTCTGTACCATAAGGGTACCTAGGCATATTTTAGTCACTAAATATTCCTTGGATGGACAGATAGATGACTGAATGAGAATAGGTGAAATATGACAATTCTAAAAAAAAGATGGAAAAAAATTAAAGAGCTCAGACTTCTAAAAAATAAAAAGGAAGAAAAAAGAGAAGAGGTGAAATGTTTGTTTTAATAGTTGTTATAATAGTAGCTAACATTTACTGAGGACTTACTAGTAATTGTGTACTGGGTAGTTTGAGTGTATTTTTTTTAATCTTTGCAACAGTGCTTGAGATTGGTACTGTCTTTATCTCTATAGGAGGAAGGTATGGCTAGGGCAGATAAGGTAACTTACCTAAGGCCGCAGAGCTGGCACTCAAACTGTATTTTGGATTCTGGTTCCCAGCCCGTCAACCACTATGCTATAGGATTTTTCTGTTTGTGTAGACTGCAGGGTTGGGGAGTCAGTCACACTGGTGTATACATTCGTAAGAATTCATGTTTAAACTTTTACTAAAGCTTTTTTCTTTTACTCAAACATTACATTTTTACAAAGAAATAAAGATTTCTAGAATTACTGTGTACTAGACAACAAATGGAAGACAGCAGTGAGAGGTTTGAATGTTGGGGTTTCAGCTGGGCTTACTCACTGAATAAATAAATCACTGTCTTATAGAAGTTGTGATTCAAAGTGGGCCCTGCTGCTGAAATAAGTTTTTTTTTTTTTTTTTTTTTTTTTTACCATTCTTAAAAATACAGTGTTCAGAATAGAATTGGAGCTAAGGGAGTTGTGATTTGACCTCAGTGGAGGAGTATGCCTGTCATCTCCTGTAGAAGCAGCAAGGAGTGGCAGAGAAAACTATTCATTTCTTACTCTCTTCTCAACTATTGCCACAGTCTTATGCCACTGGGCTTACAGTTACATAAGTGCTTAATACTACACAGTTTGGAGCTCACGTCTATTGTGTTCATGTATTTTGAGAGACTTCGTGACATAAATGTGTTTGATTCTGTAGTCTAAATGCTCAGTTTTGGGGGTTGGGAAAGAACTGTTTACCTGCTTAATGTTACGGATTCTGTAAACCAGTGCTATTCAAAGTACGAGGAATGGTTTGGGAACACTGGCCTGCACAGTATAAACACAGGGTTAAGATAGAGTGTTTGGAAACTTTTATTATAGTAGTTTGACACTGCTGTGATATCCAAGTGATACCCCTGGGCTTGTGTGTGTGTGTGTGTGTGTTTAAATTTTCATCTTTTTAGTAAGTAAGGTTTATTGTATTTTACTAAAGTATTGGTCTGTGTAGATTGAGGGAAAATGGGTTCTTCACCACTGATAACTTGAGAAGCATTGTTGTAAACTATTTTCATGTCTGTTTTGGCTAATAGCATCTTTCTGTAACCAGAGTTGCTGAGACCAGCTGGGTCGGGGAGACCCTAACCCAGTGGTGCTAGAGGAATTAGACACACATGCAGAAACATGGAGTGTGGAGTGGGAAATCAGGGGTCTCACAGCCTTCAGAGCTGAGAACCTAGAACAGAGATTTACCCACATTTTTATTGACAGCAAGACAGTGAAAAGCATTGTTTCTATAGGTTATAGATTAACTAAAAGTATTCCTTAAGGGAAATAAAGGGATGGGTGGAAATAAAGGGATGGGTCTGGCTAGTTATCTGCAGCAGGAGCATGTCCTTAAGGCAGAGATCGCTCCTGCTATTGTTTGTGGTCTAAGAACGCATTAAGTGGTTTTCCGCCCTGGGTGGTCCAGGTATTCTTTGCTGTCATTCCAGTAAACTGACTACCTTCCAGTGTGGCCTCAAGGCCATCAGAAGCATGTCACAGTGCTGCAGAAGTTTTGTTTATGGCCAGTTTTGGGGCCAGTATATGGCCAGATTTTGGGGCCTGTTCCCAACAAGAGTACTAATTTAAGAATTTAATTGAACTGTATTTAAAATAGTATTGTGACCACTGAATACCATTAGATTTACTTATTTTTTAAATTAGTTTTAGTGGTAAAACATTTTAATAATTGAGTGTTTTTGAATACTGTGAACTGTTTAAAAAGATGAACAGGTTGTAACCTCAGCATTCCGTAGCTCAGCTTTATAAAGCAGGATTAAAAATGATAGGTGGTATGGTTGTAACAGTTTAAAGTTACTTCTGTCCCTAATTATTTTAGTAGGGCTTTTTAGCAAATCTTTATTGTGTCTATTACAAAGATGATGGGAAGCCTGCTTTTCCTGGTGAAGGTTTATTGTAATAAATTTGGACAAATTGTTCAATTGTTGAAGCATAGGTTAGGCTTCTCTTAAACAGGCCTCTCTGCTTGTTGAAAACCAGGCCAGATGTTAGTTACCTCTTTAAGTTGATGGTGTGTGTATGTGTGCATGTTTTCTGGCAATTTGTATATGTGTGTGCAGTGATATTCATAGAGTTAAAGAGGAGTCAGGTTAACAAGAGATGAGAATTTAAAATCAGCAGGTGCTTTGGCTTGTAGTGTGTGGGCTTCTTTTTCTCATCCTTTCAAGTCTTAACTGCTTCATTCAGCTCATATTTTACAAATGTAAAGGGACCTGCTAAAATCAAGATATGTTATGCCTCCATCATTGTCAACTCAGTAGCACTGTCAGAAAAAAATGAAACATTAGTTTGTTCTATTTTGTGAAACTCCACATAGCAAATCACAGTTATTGCTGTATTTTAAAAATCTTTTTCCTTAGTTTTTTTATTTGATGCTTTTTGAATTAAAAACAAACACATGCTCAATTCTATTATAATTAAAATACAGATGTATAAAGGAAGAAGTATGTCCGTCCATACCCATTCTTCTTCTTTTTTTTTTTTTGAGATGGAGCTTCACTCTGGAGTCGCCCAGGCTGGAGTGTAATGGCATGATCTTGGCTCACTGCAACCTCCGCTTCCTGGGTTCAAACGATTCTCCTGCCTCGGCCTCCAGAGTAACTGGGACTACCAGTGCACACCACCAGGCCTGGCTAATTTTTTGTGTGTTAGTAGAGATGGGGTTTTACCATGTTGCCCAGGCTGGTCTTAAATTTCTGAGCTCAGGCAGTCTACCCAATTGGACCTTCCAAAGTGCTAGGATTACAGGCATGAGCCACCCACATCCGGTGTCATTCTTCTTCATTCAAACACGTAACTACATGTAGGTAATAAGTTTTTATTACCGTTAATTTCTTTTTTTGGTTGAGACAGAGTCTTGATCTGTTGCCCACGCTGGAGTGCAGTGGTGGGATCTCGGCTCTGTGCAGCCTCCGCCTGCCAGGTTCAAGTGATTCTCCTGCATTCAGCCTCCTGCGTAGCTGGGGTTACAGGTGCCAGCCACCATGCCCGGCCAATATTTTGTATTTTTAGTAGAGATAGGTTTCACCATGTTGGTCCGACTGGTCTGGAACTCCTGACCTCAGGTAATCGGCCCGCGTCAGCCTCCCAGAGTGCTGGGATTACAGGCACCAGCTACTACACTTGGCCCTATTAATTTTTAAAACTTTCTTTTTGGGTTATGGGCTTTTTTGGGAATTTGAAGAATGACAAAGCCTTTTTTCCCCCCCCCAGGGAAATGCCTTCAAGTACACAGGAAATATTGCTGATGATTTTAAGAGGTTCATAGATCTTTTCAAGCGCATATCTGTCCTTCAGGTTTGAATGTTTGCTTTTAGGGCTTGCATACTTTGAGAAGTATGCTTTTTGATATAGAATATTGGGTAGTGTGAATTTAAAAAAAAATCATGTCTTTTTGGGCAGGGAGATGGTAAATATTTTAACATTTTCCAATTTCTTTGAATTTGTTTTACATAAGCAGGCTTTTCTAGGAACAAATTATCTATTGTCTAAATAATCTCATTAAATTCCAAAATACTGTAAACAGGAAAATTCTAAGTAGTATACTTTGTCTTCTACAATAATACAATTTATTTTTGGTGACCTAGGTTTATTAAAAACATGAGTCAATAGATGTTTATTTTATATTATACATAATAGATGGGGTTATAGTTGTGGTTTTTAGCTTTGCTCTTTGGGTATTATAGCATTGTTATGCCCAGACCGTTTGTTCCCCGAAAAAGACCACCAGAGTCCAGAGTCAAAGCCAAGCAGCAAGGATCTTTAATGCAAGTTCGAACTTGGTCCCTCCGTTCCACAACATACAGGAGGGCCCTGAACAATGCGTGCGCTTGCCTTTTATAGCCTAATGTAAACAGGACTTGTAAAGTTGCAGAGGAACGAGGGAATTCTCTAGGTTACAGCATTACAATTGGTTAACATTTTAAGTTTATACATTTAGCAGTTTTTTATTGGTTCCCGCGCTCTCACAAACGGCTGTGTTCTTATCGGGGATTTTCCAGGTGGTGTCCTTCTAAAGTTGAGATATATGGTAGTCTTTGAATTGAAAGATATATGGTAGGGAGACATATGGTGGGATGAGCCCAGGAAGTTGAGGGATATATGGAGGGGAGACATATGGTGGGATATGTTTATACTGGGCTCAGGAAGTTGAGAGATATATGGCAAGCACTAGTAATTAGAACAGAAAAAGAACAAGACAGGGACTTTCACATTGCTTGTCTATACAACATCTGAAATCTATAGATAACATTATCGGTTAGGTCAACTTTTAACTAGGCTCAAGGCGCCGCCCGGGCTGTCTGCCTGTAGGGTCAACTTCTAACTAGGCTCAAGGCGCCGCCCGGGCTGCCTGCCTGTAGATTTCATTTGGTCTCTTTCAGCATCTCAGGGGATCTTTGCATTCTGAAATTGAGAGTAAAATTAGGAGTCAGTGCATGTATGAATTGTTTCTTCATCAGACTTTTAAAGTGTGTATGGTTTTGTTCAGTTACGGTATTATTTATACACAATAAATTCCACTCTTTTTGTGTGTGTGTGTGAGAGACGGAGTCTCACTCTGTCGCCCAGGCTGGAGTGCAAAGGTGCAACCTCCACCTCCCCAGTTCAAGCGATTCGTCTGCCTCAGCCTCAGCCTCAGCCTCCCAAGTAGCTGGAACTATAGGCACGTGCCACCACGCACAGATGATTTTTTGTATTTTTAGTAGAGATGGGGTTTCACTGTGTTAGTCAGGATGGTCTCAGTCTCCTGTCCCCGTGATCCTCTGGCCTCAGCCTCCCGAAGTGCTGGGATTACAGGCATGAGCCCCTGCGCCTGGCAATTCCACTCATTTTAAATGCACAGTTGGATGAACTTTAGTAATTGTAAACAATTGCTTAACTGCTACCACAATCAAGATGTATTAATAGAATAGTTTCCCACTTGGAGAGTTTCCTGGTATCCTTCTGCAGTCGGTATTTGCCTTCTCACCTTGGCCCTAGGCAACCACTTATCTATCAGCTTCCTGTTACTATTGTTTTCCCTTTTCTAGAATTTCATATAAATGAAATTTTATGCGTAGTACATAACATTTTGTTTAACTTCTTTCACTTGGTATGTTTTTGAGATTCCTCCCTGTTTTGTCTATTGATATTTTATTCCTTTTTATTGTTGAGTATAATTCCATAGAATAGATATACAGGTTGAACATCCTTAATTGGAAAATCCAGAATTTGAAAAGTTCCAAAATGTGAAGCTTTTTCAGCGCTGACATGATGCCACATTGGAAAATTCTATACCTCACTTCATGTGATGGATCATTGTCAAAACACAGGTGCACACCATACAGTTTATTCGGGGTCTCCAAGGGGAAAGAGACCCTCCCAGTCTCCTTCAGCTATGTTACGAAGTTTTTTTTTTTTTTTTTTTTTTTATCCTGCATGCCCAAATTGTCCCCTGCAAGCATACCTGCAGAGTGTGATAAAGTGGGGGCTTGATACATCAACAGCAGATTCCCCATGATGATCCACATGGGGCCAAGACGACCTATCTGCATTACTCACTGTGTAGTAGTGGTGGTGGTGGTGTTTTTGCTTATTCTCTGCCCTGTGGTGTAAAGATAGGGTTGAAAATGCAAATATTCCAAAATCTGGAACACATGTGGTCCCAAGCATTTGGGTGAGGGATATTCAACCTGTGCTGCAGTTTATTTATTCATCTGCATTTGGTGGTTTGGGTTGCTTCCAGTTTTTAGCTCTTACGAAGAATGCTACCATGAACATTTGTAGACATGTCTTTGTGTGGATGTTTTTATTTCTCTTGGGTAGATTCCTGGGACTAGGTATAGTCATTTGGTGCGTTTATGTTTAGCTAATAAGATATTGTAGTTACTGTTTTCTGCTTTTGCACTAGCAATTTTCATAGAGTTGAAGCTTTTTAGAAAGGTCTCAGTTTCTACTTTCGTGGCTCAGACAAGTTCAAAACTCCATATCCTGGCCCAAGAACAGAGATTGGATTATTACTCAGCTCCTGGATTTTGCTGATTATATCTAGTCTGATGTATTTTGGGATGTGACAGCATCAACTTGCAGGTCCTGAAAGTCCAATATGTTTCTTAAATAGTTTTCTTTTTACCTCTGAACTTTATTGGAGTTGCAGCCTTTATTAGAGGAATTCTGGTGTTAGCTTTATAGACATGCCTACTAGGTAAAGATTGACCCTGACCCTGGCATCAGGAATACGCATATTGCCAATTAAAAGCTATGGTAACTTTTCCTGAAAGGATTTTACTAGTATATTGTATTTTATAATTCATGAACAAAAAATAAATGAAATTGGTAGTTTTGAATTACTTAATGTTATTTTAAGATACAACTATTCGTGCTTGGCATGGTGGCTCACGCCTGTAATCCCAGCATTTTTGGAGGCCCCGGGCGGGTAGATCACTTGAAGCCAGGAGTATGAGACCAGCCTGGCCAATATGGGGAAACCCCATCTCCCCTAAAAATACAAAACAAACTTAGCTGGGTGTGGTGGCGGGCACCTGTAATTCCAGCTACTAGGGAGGCTGAGGCAGGAGAATCGCTTGAACCTGGGAGGCAGAAGTTGCAGTGAGTCGGGATCGTGCCACTGCCCTCCAGCCTGGGTGACTGAGCGACATCCTGTCTCGAAAACAAACAACTTTATGCCAGTAAGTGGGGCTATTATTTATCTAACAGTTCTTTTAGTAAAAATGTGAATGCGTATCACTCCCACCCTAGTGCTTATCCATCTAGAGACCTTTTTCTTCCCCTAAAATACAACTTGTGTGCTTTATGAAATGTAAATATTAGCATTTTTATTTAAAAGATTAAAAATCCATAGTCATTAAGTATTCTCTTCTCCCAAGTTTTCCTAGGGCTGATGGCTTGTTCTTCAGTTCTCTGGTCAGATATCCTCTCAGAAGCCCTTCCTGGATCCCCCTCAGTTAAGGCTGCCTCCCTGCCCCTCCTCGTTACATTTCCCCTTTTCTTCTTAGCAATTTCCACAATCTGTAATCACATTAATTTTCCTAGTTGTCATTCTAGAATAGTGGTTCCTAAAATGTGAGGATCTTGGACACCCTTTTAGAGAGTCTCCAAGGTCAAAACTTATTTTCATAATAACACATAATTTGTCATTTTTACTCTCATTCTTTCACGACTGTTTGATGGAGGTTTCCAGATGCTACATGATGTGTGTGATATCATAAAGGATTGACTGCAAGAACAGATATCATTATCCATCTGTTTTCTATTAAACCAGATATTAAAAAGATTTACAAAAATGTAAAACTACATCTCTCCTCTCCTGGATTAAATTTTTTTTTGAAAATGTAAATTTTTTACAAAAATGTGAAACGTTGTCGTTCTTATATCCTGAGAAAATTACCTTGTTTTGTAAAATGTTTTTTCATTAAAACGTAGTTTATATTAACATGTAATGCATTTATTTTTATTTTTTTTCAAAACTTCCAATAGAAGTTATTTTTAAGAGAAATAAATATTTCAGACATTTCTTGGTCTGAATTTCTGATATGCAGATATCAATGTATAAGATTTTTGGGGGGTCCATGAAAATTTTAGGGATTTTTAAAATGTTTTAAGAGTTGTTTTTTTTTTTTTTTTTTTTTTAAATTTTAAAGGGCCTTGAAATAACATGAAATGTCTTTAGTCTTTGTTCTTGTTCCTGTCACACTGTTCCCCAAACCTTTAGGATTTCCTGAGTGATGGGACTGTCTTTTATTCATAATGCTTCCTCTTTGATCACACCTGAGTTAATGCTAATGAGGTGATTTGGGTCAGGCCCCTCAGGATGGAGCTAGTTACTACCCAAAAGAGCAAGTGATTAGAGGGTTGGAACCTTCAGCCCCACTGACCTGTGGGAAGGTGGGTAGCTGGGCTGGAGATTAAGTGCCATCCATTAAGCTCTATAAAAACTCTTGTACAAGATTTGATGAGCTTTTGGATTTCCAAACACTTGGAGGAGCTGGGAGGATGGAGGCCCAGAGAAGCTCTGCCCCCAACCTCCAATATTTTGTCCTGTGCATCTCTTCATCTGGCTTTTCATTTGTATCCTTTGTCATGTCCTTTATAATAAACTGATAAATGCAAGTAAAGTGTTTCTCTGAATTCTAGTAAATTATTGAATCTGAGGAAGGCTTTTTGCGAACTCCCGATTTATCGCTGATTGGTGAGACGTACTGGAGGCCTGGATTTGGAATTGGCATCTGAAGTGAGGGCAGTCTTGTAGGACTGTGCCCTTAACTTTTGGAATCTGACACTAACTTCAGGAAGATAGTGTCAAAAATTGAATTAAATTGTAAGATACCCAGCTGGTGTTTGGCGAATTGAAGAATTACATGGTGTAGAAAGAACCCACACATCTGGTGTCAGCAGTTGTGTGAGAGTAAAGAGAAACTGTGTGTGAGACTTGCTGTTCTAAAAATATGAGCCTCATGAAAGTAAAACCTATGTGTTTGATTTAGTTTCATATTTCCAGGGCCTGGCAGAGGTGACTGATCTGAAAAGTCACTCAGTAAATATCTAAGTGAATGAATGAATGAATGAGTGAATGGATGAGGGAATGAAAGAAGTCAAAATAACAGAAGCCTAGTGATTCTGTGCAGAAAGATTTCAAATCTTTCTGTAGTTACTGGTCTATGCAGACATTATGTTTGAAGGGAAATTATTCTAGTTCATCAAAAAACTGTAATATTTATTTTGGTCAAATTTGAACTGTTCCCTGCCATGCAACTGAGTCTTTGATATGATTTGGATAGGGAGGTCTTAGAGATTCTGTTAAATCTTTCCCTTTAGGAAGGATGGAAGATTTTACCTGCCATTCTTAACTCTTCTAAATTTTAGATTTATTGAATTAATAGTGTTATTTATTTGGCTATTTTAGATTGGTATTTATATTTTATCCTATAATACAGAGAATACTTGTCAGAGAAGTTAAATCCTTTCTTTCTTTTAGATTTTCGGGCAAAAATCTAAAAATCTAATCTAATAGGTTTTTTAGATTTAGATTTTTAGATTTAAAAATCTAGAATCTAATAGGTTTTCATTTCTTTTTTTTTTAAACCAGACACTTTAAAAAATAACTTTGTGTTCATTAGAGATTGCGTAATAGTCTGCTTTGCTTTTTCAAATAGTTTCACTGAATAATGAACAATAGTAGAAAACTGTTCCCTTCAGGGTAATTTCAGCAGACAGGACATCTGTTTACTATCTTGCAGGCTGGGATTCCTTGAAGATCTGCCCAACTTAAGACTTCAGAAATCTGGGAAACGGTTTGAGAGGCAACTGACCTAATCAGAGAACAATACTTACTGTTTAGGGCACATAGAGTAAGTTAAGCATTTAGACCCAGAACGTGACAAAGTTTCAGAAGGTGTAGAAGAATTTGATGAGTTAGGTTTCTACTGGCAAGTTTGCTTCTGTCTCTTGAGGCGTAATTCATAGTAGAATCCTCATTTACCCATTAATTTATAGGATAAACAAATCTAGTCAGCAACGGTTCATAACAGTCTTAGATACGGGGTCAGATCCTATGGTGTCTTCCTGTGCTGCAGAAAACATGAATATTTCAAGATGGGTTGCTGGTATTACCTTCCCTCTTGTTTATATGTTGTAGAGATTCTTCCAAGTAGGGCTTGAATTCCTCTTGTTAGGGTGATATTTATGCTTATTTATAAACAACATGTTCACTTTTGGGTCTGTATTTCTCAGTGTCTTCACTTTTCAGCACCCCACGAAGTCTTTACAGAGGAAAGGAAATTGGGATTTGACCAGCAGTGTATTGTAGTCACCTGAGGAGTTACAACAAAACAAAACAAAAACAAAGGAAAGCTAGGCTGTACAACTTCATTAAAAGTTAGAATTAAATAGGATGTTAGAGTAAGTTGGAGAATCTAAAAACAGACACCGCCCACCAAACCCAGTATAGGAACCCAACCCATATCAGTTAGCTGAATTTCAGGAGTGTGCTCAGTCATTAGTATACTTTAAAGCTCCCCAGATGGCTCTAATGTGTATCCAGAATGAGGACCCCTCTTCATTTATCTAAAAAAAGCTCTTTAGGTGATTTTTCTTAGCTGAGAATGAGTAAATAGGGCTCCTGAGTGTATATGTATCACAAATGCGGGGTCATTTGTGATACATATAAACCAAATATAACAGGAGAGTGTTTTTGTTTTGAAGAATGGTTAAGCTTTCCATGTGTCTTTTTCAGCCTTTGCTGTTATCACCATGTTTGGTGCGCTCAGCTTGGTGTCTCTCATTTATTGTGAAGTAATTAGAAGTGCTTTGGACTCAGAAGTCAGATCTCACTTCCCTGGCTGGATTCCCTGTCAGCTTATCTCTGTTTCCTTATGTAAAATGGGAAAATAATATAACTGACTTCATAGGGTGGTTGTAAGGATTCAGTGAGTCATTGCGTGTAAGACACTTAGTGGTCTTAGCTTGACATATCATAAGTGATTGATAAGTGTTTGCCATTCATTCCTTCAGCAAAATATGTTTTGCATATCATTTGTCTGCCCGTATCTGTGTTAGGTGTTGAAGATGTGGTGAGTAAATCATCCTTTCATTTTTATGGGAACCTTTACAAGGGGAAACAATGAGCACATTGATTCTGTCTCTTATTAAAGATACTTCAAATCTGTGAAATTTTGAAATACATGTACATGGGAAATTCTTGGTTATCTACGTAGAGTAGCAGAAGTATGTATGTCATTTAGTTCTATTGAATCAGGAATTTCCTTTCCTTTGAACATCTAAATCAATGTCCACAACCTTTCTGGCACCAGGGACTAGTTTCGTGAAAGACAATTTTTCCATGCAGGGATAGTTGTGGGGAGATGAGAGGATGGTTTCTGGACGACACTGTTCCACCTCAGATCGTCAGTCATTAGATTCTCCAAAGGAGCATGCAACCTAGATCCCTTGCATGTGCAGTTCACAATAAAGGTTTGTGCTTCTATGAGAATCAGTGCCACTGGTCACCTGACAGGAGACGAGCTTAGGCAGTTTACCTCCCGCTGTGCAGCCAGGTTGCTATCAGGACACGGAGCAGTACCCGAGCAGTACCCGTCTGTGGCCTGGGGGTTGGGAACCCCTGCTCCAAATGAATCCTACTCTAAGGCATCTCCACGACATTACTTCTTGAACTAAAGAATTGAGGTTTTAGTGTGTATGTAGGAAGTAGGACGATCATAAAATGTCACAATGAAGAATGAACTAACTTAGTTTTGATAATGGTTTTTTTTCCTGAGTACTTTATCAGATTATATTAAAATGACAAGATCATAAATATTAAAGTTGGAAATTATTTTAGTGATCGAGTCTTTCCTGAATGCTTTCTTTTTTTGGACAGCCTTAGAGTTGAAATCTTCTTTCCAGAAACTATCACCTGTGGTCCTTAGGTTTTACCTTCAAAGTAAGACTAATCCTCAAGCAACCAAAGAGCTCTTCAGTGTTTGGAAAGTGCTTTTTTTGAGTGTCCCTTGCCTAGAGAGAGGTTTGCATTAATTTTACTGATTCTCATCATAGGATTTTAAGCTTTCTCTGTTGTAATTACCCTTTTCTGTGGATTCTTACTTATACTGATTGTTTTTTGTGCTTTTCTCATTTCTTAGTTGGGTACTGTTACTGGTAAATTTTCTCTTGGGTCATTGTGAAGAACTGAGGATAACAGTTCAGTGATGTTGAAAGAGTGAGATAATTATTTCTTTTACTTGGAGCACTGTATTCTATTGATATTACATAAAATTGCATTGGCTGTTTGGCAAGCATGTCAAGCCTGGTGTGCTGTTTGGTTACGTTATCCTTTTTTTTTTTTTTCTTCTTTTTTTTTTTTTTTTTTTTTTATTATACTTTAAGTTCTAGGGTACATGTGCATGACGTTTATATCATGTATAACTCCCCAATGCAATCCCTCTGGTTACGTTATCCTTACTGATCCCTTTAGAATTCACTTTGTTAGAGTTAAGACAGTTTCAATATAGTTTGAACTGTAATAACTTGTTTTAAAATATATTAATAATTTTTTTATTGCTATTTTCTTCGTAACTGGAAATGAGGTTATTTTCACCTGGCTTCTTTATGAAACTGTGCTGGTACTAGTCACCAGTATTCTCTTTTGCATATGTAGGAATCAGCTATTTAGGAATCACTTCTAGAATTTGTCTGAAGAACTGTGTTAAGCTCATATATCCCTTCTAGTATCTCTTGTTTACTTTGATTTCAGTAGTGGTTCAGCAATCTCATTAGTAGGGGTTAGTATAAAGGAATCTAGGTAACCTAGATGAATTGGTAGATGTGTTTGTAATAACTATCAGTTTAGTTAATCCCTTCTTAATCATCTGTGTTTGTTCTGTTTTTTAAGTGTAAAAATGATTTTTCTTGGCAGAGAGGTATGTTGAATAAGCATTAGTTATTGACAAAAATCAACAATATTGGTCATTTATTGAGCAGTTAATATGTGGCAGACTCTGCAAAGGACTCTATACTGTGTCATTTTTAGTAGTGTCGGTAATGATACGAAATAGTGCTCTTTTGCAAATTAGAATCTAAGGCTTGAGAAGATTAAATAGCTTTCTCAAGGTCACAGCTAGTAAATGCTGGAGCTGGAACTCATACCCATACTTGTATGACTCATCAAGTCCATTTTTGTGCCTTTCAAGAAGTGGTCTTTCATACAGGAATGTGTAGGTTGTGTACTTCTTTCATTTCATAGTATTGAAGGTCTGCCAGTCTTATTAGTTGGTGTTAATCCATTTTGAGCTCTTTTCCCTGCTGACTGCTTGCTCTCCTTTGGAGTTACATATCTTACTGGTGTAGTCTTTTTGGATCTATTCATAACACAGTTTTTACTGCATGTCTGTTGTCTATTACTAACCGGGTATTTTAATTATCAATTTAGTAATATGAAAATCATCTCCTTGTTATTAAAGTATACACACAAGCTTTGAACTTCAACTAGGTTTCAGTCTTGGTTCCACTACTTCCTAGATGTGTGACTGTTAGCCATTTACTTAATTTCTCTCTGCCTCAGTTTTCTTATCTATAAAATGAGTATAACTGTACCTTTCCCCTAAGGTTGTTGTGAAAATTACATGATAGGGTAATATGTGCGAAATAATTAGATTATTGCCTGTCATATAATGTTTAGTAAATGTAATATGCTGTTATTAACTGGTCATTAATTAGTTTCTTTTTTTCTTTCATAATTGGTTTATTGGTTGTGTTGAGGATCAGTACACAGACATTTCAATTTGTTCGCAATTCTTAACATATATACTGAAGATCTAAAAAGCCATGTGTTGTAATTTTTAAAGTTATTTCAGTGACTTTCCAGCTTAAAATTGGGAAGCAGACTTTCCGTAAGAGGCTATCAAGTGCCAGTATCTTC
Organism: Trachypithecus francoisi; assembly: GCF_009764315.1. Classification (NCBI taxonomy): domain Eukaryota; kingdom Metazoa; phylum Chordata; class Mammalia; order Primates; family Cercopithecidae; genus Trachypithecus; species Trachypithecus francoisi. Next base: position 71,415,479 of record NW_022681472.1, on the reverse strand, counting down.
ACATGTTAGTAAGCTGTTACATAGATCTCACCAATTCACAGTATAATACTATATGGACTACATACTCAAATTTTCGATCTTCCACAGCACATTAACAAAGTTAATTAGAAAAGCAGGACTACCACTACCAAAGATGTTACAGTGCATACAATTATGACAGGGAGAGTCATGATCAAAGAGTGTTTTTCTTTAGGAAATAGTTCTACTAAAAATAATGTGGGAGTGAAAGTAATTTAAAATGTTCAAGACATTAAATGCAGGACCGTAACTCCATATTGTCATTTAATATGCTTTGTATTACAGGATATAAAAACTAACCCCCAACTATGAAATGTTAAGCTGACAAGACAGTCAAACCCTCCCATAATTCAATATCTCACACAAACTTGTATTTACAAACTAGTTGATAACAGTATTCCTCTGGGTTGTACAAGAAGGGAAATAGGGACTACTGATAAAATGCAGTGTATTATGATATCAGTTAAACTTGGCTTCTTTATCTCTGGCGTCATCAGAGGCTGGACTTTTCTCAGTTTTAGTTTCTTCGTTTTGTGCAGGTAAATTTCTTTAGTTTCCTGGTTGGCCACTTTGGCCTGTTTTCCCTTTGCTCCCCTTTTCCCTTTGTTTGCACTTTTTGTCTGAAGATTTATCCTTTCCTGCTGCCTTTTTTTAGCTTTGTTTCCACTTTTGCGGGAGCAAGTTTAGCTGACAACCACATTGATTCCCTCTTAGGCTGTTTCTTCACCACCCCTGTGGCTGAGCTGACCTGTGAACTCAGGCTGCACACAGAAGTAGCTGCCCGCCCTGTGTGTGCCTGGCCCACCCATTACTTAATTTCTAACAGTAATACATTTGTTTTAATGGAGCACTAATGACGTACAAATAAATGGTCATTTTCTTGTTAGACTTCTTTTCCCTCTGAGAACTTTACATTACAATTTTGAATGTGTTGCCTTTTGGGTCTTCAGGCCATGGGCTTATATAAAGTATTAATGTTATTATTATTAATATGTGTCAGGCACTATAAAAAGCACTTTACATATATTAAGTCCATGTTGTAGGAATTATTAGTATTATTATTATTGCAGACTTTAATTGCTTATCCACCTGTGCACGGTGTTACCTCTTTTATCTTTATGGGAATATTAAAGGAGAGAGTAGTATAAGATCTGGTTATTCCATGAGAGGTTGTTTAGTGAATCCTTCTGATTGAGGAAAACTAGATCATGCTGGGGACTGTACCAACCAGATTCTTGTTGTTGCATCCTCTGACTATGGAGATGATCTGTTGAGAAAGGCAAAATGAGAATTTATCAGAAGGCTCTGCTTTCAGGTGTCCCAATAATTGAGACCTTTATCTCTGTATCTTACTGATTTTTGTCATTTACTTGTCTATTAACATGATCACTTTCTCAATAATAGCCGCAGGTTGAGGGGGTATTGATTGTTTGATTTGGCTGAAGGAACTCCTAGATGCCAGACCATAGGGGAGCTTTGATTTAAGAGCATAAGTGCTGTACATGGACGTTTTTGACATGTAGTCCAACTCCTGGAGTTTCAGATCTACATTTAGATTATGTGAGCTTTATTGTTTATGTAAGGGTAAAGGAAAGGATTTGTAAGATATTTATTTATTCCTCTTATTTAATTTTGTGGTTTTGCAAACCTAGTGCAGTTTATTTTGTTTTTTCTTAGAAATAAAGGAAATAATAAACTAGGATGGTTGTTAAGCTCCTTTCTGTGTGTGTGTGTTTTAGGTGGTATTAAAGATAATCAAACATTATCAAGAAGAAGGACAAGGAACTGAAGTTGTTCAAGGAGTGCTTTTGGGCCTGGTTGTAGAAGATCGGCTTGAAATTACCAACTGCTTTCCTTTCCCTCAGCACACAGAGGATGATGCTGACTTTGATGAAGGTAAGGGTGTTCATCACAAGTGTGCCTTTGCAGTGCATACAAATGGATATTAACACAGGTCTCACCGTAACTTTTGATAATGTGTGACCTGGGAGTCTGTCAGGCTAGCCTACTTCACTTGATATCGGATACTTTGGGAAAATTATATAGATTCTGGGAAATGAGGGTTTATACCATAGACTTAATTAGTTTGGCCTTTACTTATTTGGAATTTGTGATTCCGATTTGTAATAGATTGGATAGAAACTCTGCTGTTGACTTTGTCAACCTGAAATCAGCTTGCTAAATAAAGTTTTGAGGGACAAAGATCATCCTTATGTGTCTGGTATCCATTCCCTTCTATCCTCTTTTGATTAAGTCGGTGTTTAGAAAGAGATGGAGTTATTTTCTGCTTCAGAAAGAATGTACTCCTCAAGCATTTCAGAAATACTTTGTTTTTGTACTATGGGTGTAATTGTTTTGTTAGCAAAGGCTGAGAGTAGTTAAAAGCTCACATCAAAGGCTGAAGTCAGCATCTAAAAGATTTTTTAAAAAATCAGGTTGAAAATAACTTCTCACTTATTTGAACTCTCAGGTTTCATTTTCTGTGTAACTTTTTATTGTGGTAAAAAGCACATAAACATTTTAAGTATACATTACAGTAGTGTTAAGTATATGCATATTGTGCAGTAGGTTTCTAGAACTATTTCATCTTGCAAAACTCAAACTGTGTATCCATTGAACAATCCTTTTTCCACCTCTTTCATCCCTTCATCCCCCATTCTACTTTGTGTTTCCAAGAGTCTGACTATAGATACTTCATGTTAGTGGAATCATGTGGCATTTATTGTTTTGTGAGTGGCTTATTTAGCATAATGTCCTAAAAAGTTCATCCATGTTGTAGCAATGACACGATTTTCTTCTTTTTTCTTAATGCTGAATAATAATTCATCATCCGTATATACCACTTTTCCTTATCCAGCCATCTGTCGATGGAAGTTTAGGTTACTCCCACCTATTGGCTATTGTGAATAATGCTGCAGTGAACGTGGGTGTGCAAATATCTCTTTAAGATCCTGTTCCCGGCTGGGCGCGGTGACTCAAGCCTGTAATCCCAGCACTTTGGGAGGCCGAGACGGGCGGATCACGAGGTCAGGAGATCGAGACCATCCTGGCTAACACGGTGAAACCCCGTCTCTACTAAAAAATACAAAAAACTAGCCAGGCGAGGTGGCGGGCGCCTGTAGTCCCAGCTACTCAGGAGGCTGAGGCAGGAGAATGGCGTAAACCCGGGAGGCGGAGCTTGCAGTGACCTGAGATCCGGTCACTGCACTCCAGCCTGGGCGACAGAGCAACACTCCGTCTCAAAAAAAAAAAAAAAAAAAAAAGAAGAAAAGAAAAAAGATCCTGTTCCCATTTTCTTTTGGACATGTACCCAGAAGTGGTGTTAAATAGTAATTCTATTTTTAAGTTTTTGAGGAACTTCTGTATGTTTTTTAGTAGCAGCTGCACCATTTTACATTTCCAACCTTGCACAAGGGTTCCAATTTCTTAATGTCCTTGTCAACCCTTGTTATTTTCTGTGTGTTTGATAATGGCCATTTTAACAGATGTGAGGTGATCATCTCATTGTGGTTTTGATTTGCATTTCTGATGATTACTGATGTTGAGAATCTTTTCATATGCTTGTTGGTGATTTGTATATCTTTGAAAAAATGTCTATTCAAGTCCTTTGCTTATTTTAAAATTGGAGGCTTTTTTTTTTTTTTCCTGTTGAGTTGAAGGAGTTCTTTATATTCTGGATATTAACCTCTTATCAGATATGTGGTTTGCAATACGTATTTTCTCCCGTTTTGTTGGTTGCCTTTTTATTATATTGATTGTTTGCTGGGCAGGAGTTTTTACATTTGATGTACTCAATTTATTTGCATCATCTTTTAGCAGCGTTTTGTAGTTAACCAAAGTGTTTTACCTCTTTGGTTAAGTTTATTCCTAAGTATTTTATTCTTCATGCTGCTATTGTAAATTGGATTTTTCTTAATTTCCTTTTTGTCATTTTTGATATGACTTTTAACTGATCATTTTAACTTTGATAGAATGTTACTTACTTCATTTGACTTCATACCTTCATAATACCTTGAGCATATGATAGACACAAAGTATATGCTTACTAAAGTGAAATACCTTGCAATTTGTCTGCAAAACAGTTTTTCATAAAAGTAATTCTTCTGGAAACTAACCAGGGCTACTTTTGTTCTAGGCACCTGAATACTAGCATACTTGGATTTTTTAAACCTTTATGCAGTGTGCATCCTTTTTTTTTTTTTTTTTCTTTTAAAAAAACTGGCTGTGCTCTTATTTCATCTGAATTACCTCCCACAGAATTAAGGTTGAGATTTCTCTGCAGTTCATTCTGGCAGTATTAGAATATCTCTTTCTCTATACATGTACATATCTGGGTGTACTTAATTATATTTAAATAATCACTAGGGCTGGAAAAGAAGAGATTGTTAATGCGGTTTCTTTGGTTTACAAGTGAGGAGTTTGAGAGGTTTACTTTAAGTTTTTTGTTAGGTTATTGGGTTGGTGGCACAGTTGAGAGTAGAATGTGTTCCAGAACAGTTAACACTGTCACACAGTTTTCTCAGGTAATTTTTAAAATAATATTCTTGGTTTAGAATATGAAGAAATAATACTCATTGCAATTATGGTAGGCGAATGAAACAATATATTAATAATTCTAGATCATTGCAAACCAACTTCTTTTATGAGCCTGAAATACTTGAATTGACCAATATGTTATTTCACGAACATGCACTTGATTTTTAAAATTTCTATAAGCTCTTTATTTTCAAAGTCTTAAAAGAATGTTTATTTCAAAAGTTTCACATGGAGTAAGAAGCACAGATTATTATCCTAATTTTACAAATTGGAAAACTAGAACAGAAGAATAACTGTGTGGATTTATGTAGGTAGACTTTGCGAGAATAGATTTTTTTAAAAAAGTGATCATTTAGGGCCTTTTAACTGATGAGAAAAACAAAATCTCAATTCTTTAGTTTTCCTGCCAGTTTTCTCTGCTTCTTCACTTGGGTTAGAGAAAAAGCAAGTTCCAGAATATGTACTACATGCTGCTATTTGTGTGAAATTTAAAAAAATATAATACTACATACTGATAAAAGATACACATGTAGTAAGAGTATAAACATGCATGAGAATAATAAACACCAAATTCAGGATAATAGTTACCTCTGGAAGGCGAGGTATAGAGGGGACACAGAGGACTTCAGCTTTATTGGTAAAATTACTTAAGTTGGTTAGCAAGGACACAAGTGTATGTTATTTGTGTTAGTCCATTTTCATGCTGCTGATAAAGACATACCCCACACTGGGTAACTTACAAAGAAAAAGAGGTTTAATGGACTCACAATTCCACATGGCTCGGAGGGTCTGACAATTGCGATGGAACATGAAAGGCACGTTTTACATGGCAGCAGGCAAGAAATAAAATGAGAACCAAGCGAAGAGGGTTTCCCCTTATAAAATCATCAGATTTTGCAAGACTTACTCATTACCATGAGAACAGTATGGGGGCAGCCGCCCCCATGATTCAGTTATCTCCCACTGCGCCCCCTCCCACAACATGTGGGAATTATGGGAGCCACAATTAAAGATGAGATTTGGGTGGCGAAACAGCCAAACCATATCATGCCACCCCTGCTCTTCCCAAATCTCATGTCCCCACATTTCAAAACCAATCATGCCTTCCCAACTGTCCCCCAGGTCTTAACTCAGTTCAGCATTAACTCAAAAGTCCGCAGTCCAAAGTCTCATCTGAAACAAGGCAAGTTCCTTCTACCCATGATCCTGTAAAATCAAAAGCAAGTTAGTTCTTCCTAGATATGATGGGGGTACAGGCATTGGATAAATACACCCATTTCAAATGGGAGAAATGAGCCAAAATGAAAGGGTAGAAGGCCCCAGGCAAGTCTTGAAATCCAGTGGGGCAGTCCAATCTTAAAGCTCCAGAAGTGATCTCCTTTGACGCCATGTCTCACATTCAGGTCAAGCTAATGCGAGAAGTGGGTAGCTCTGCCCCTGTGTCTTTACAGGGTACAGCCTTCCTCCCGGCTGCTTTCATGGGCTGGCGTTGAGTGTCTGCGGCTTTTCCAGGTGCATGGTACAGGTTGTTGGTGGATCTACCATTCTGGGGTGTGGAGGACAGTGGCCTTCTTCTCACAGCTCCACTAGGCAGTACCCCAGTAGGGACTCTGTATGGGGGCTTCAACCCCACATTTCCCTTTTGCACTGCCCTAGCAGAGGTTCTACATGAGAGCCCTGCGTGTGCAGCAAACTTCTGCCTGGACATCCAGGCGTTTCCATACATCCTCTGAAATTTAGGCAGAGGTTCCCAAGCCTCAATTCTTGAATTCTGGGCACCTGCAGGCTCAACACCACATGGAAGCTGCCAAGACTTGGGGCTTGCACCCTCTGAAGCCACAGCCCGAGCTGTATCTTGGCTCCTTTTAGCCATGGTTAGAGTGGCTAGGATGTGGGCCACCAAGTCCCTAGGCTACACACAGCAGGAGGGCCCACAAAACCTTTTTTTCCTTCTAGGCCCCTAGGCCTGTGATGGGAACTGCTGTGAAGGTCTCCGACATGCCTTGGAGACATTTTCCCCACTGTCTTGGAGATTTGCATTTGGCTTCTCATTACGCATATTTCTGCTTGAATTTCTCCTTGGAAAGTGGGCTTTTCTTTTCTATCACATTGTTAGGCTGCAAATTTTCTGAACTTTTATTCTGTTTCCCTTTTAAAACTGAATGATTTTAACAGCACCCAAGTCACCTCTTCAATGCTGTGCTGCTTAGAAATTTTTTCCACCAGATACCCTAAATCATCTCTCTCAAGTTCAGAGTTCCACAAATCATTGAGCAGTCTCTTTGCTAAAACATAGCGAGAATCATTTTTATTGCAGTTCCCAGCAAGTTCCTCATCTCCATCTGAGATCACCTCAGCTTAGATTTCATTATCCATGTCATTATTAGCATTTTGGTTGAAACCATTCAACAAGTCTGTGGGAAGTTCCAAACTTTCCTACAGTTTTTCTGTCTTCTGAGCCCTTTCAACTGTTTCAGCCTTTGCCTGCTATCTGGTTCCAAAGTTGCTTCCACATTTTTGGATATTTACAGTGGCACCCAACTCTTGGTACCAATTTACTGTATTAGTCCGTTTTCATGCCACTGGTAAAGACATACCCGAGACCTGGCAATTTATAAAGAAAAAGAAATTTAACGGACTCACAGTTCTACTTGGACGGGGAGGCCTCACAATCATGGCAGAAGGCAAGAGGCATGTCTTAAATGGTGGCAGGCAAGAGAGAAAATGAGCATGAACATGCACATTAAACATTTAAATGAAAACCTTTAATATTTGTCAGTGTAAAAATTTAAATTTAAGAACATTACAACAAGTCAAGTTTTTAAAATTTCAATTAAAAAATATTTTAAATTTAAATCAAACAGTTGTAAATGTTAAAAAATATTTTAGCCCTGAGACAGAGACTTATGTTTATCATTAAATAATAAAAAATAGGCATTGTATTCTGTGTACTGTATGTAAATTGCCTATGATTAGTTGTTAATCTGCACAGTTGAAGGTCTTTTCAGTCCCATTTTCCGAAATTAGGATACTGATGTTTAGTGACATAAGTAACTTATCAGAAATCTTAACTAGGATTTGGTAATATAGGGATTATAACCAGTAGCTGGCTGAGTTCCAAATACCACGGTTTTTCTACTATAATATGTTGCTCTTAGACTCTTAGTGAAGTGTATGCCAGAAGTTAAAGGGTGTTGAGTGTAGGCCATTATTCCGTATGTGAAATCCACTTTTTGTGTAAAACAAGTAAATAAGTTTTTCTTGGTCTACCTTTAGAAATTAATGGGAATTGCCATTTTTCTTATACATGTGAAAAATCTAAGATAATAGTATTCTTTAGTTTTTCATAACCTCATGTGATAGATTTAAATTTTAGCTTCTTTCACCTAACCCATATATTCTTTTTGAAAAAATATTTGCATTGATCTCTCCATTTTATTTTTCGTGAGAATTTTAAAAATACTCATACATTTTTCTGACAACTATTTACTCCTCAACCCTTTAGAATGACTGTGTACTTGGTGATGGTAACATTCCCTCTTTTTTATATGTGTGCTGTCCTCTGTCTGGCCTTTTTCCTGGGTGACTGTGCTTTCCATTGAAACATTTTGAGGGTGGCCGTTCCCATATTACATTCTCTCCATTTAAGTTTCCCTACTTCTATCCTTTCCTCTTTTTCTTTTTCATCTCAGATTATTCATTCTCTATAAAAATTTAGTTGTTCTGTCTTCCAGAGCCTTGCCATAGTTTCTCTAAGAAGTTGGTGAGATGACAGGCTTGATGGTGATAGCCACAGTTTCCATTCTAACTATAATTCTGAAAAATGCAAAGTTAGGAACTCTTTTATTCAGAATTAAAAGGCCCATAATTATGCAGTTGATATTTCACCCAACTCTTAGTTGAGAGATTACAAACTTGCCAAGTGCTGTTTCTCAATCCATTGTCCTCACAAAAGCAGTGAATTCTGATATGATCCAATGGTCAGTTATTAAACTAAGGCTCATTTCCTCCTGGCCTTGAATGTACTGTTCACATATTTCTAGATATACAGATATTGGACATAATTATTTCTGTCTTCGTTTTCTTTCCCACCATAGTAATTTTTCTTTATTCTTTTGTGTTTTTATCACAATTAGCATTTTCAATACAATGTAACTCCTAACATTTTTTTTTCTTTTTTGGGGGAAGCAGGTTTTATTATTAATTTTAATATATGTATTTTTATTTCAATAGGTTTATAGGGAATGGGTGGTGTTTGGTTACATGAATAAGTTCTTTTTCTGAGATTTTGGTGCACCCGTCACCTGAGCAGTGTACACTGTATGCAGTGTGTAGTCTTTTAACCCTTACCACCCCCCGACCCTTTCCCCCAGTTCCTCAAAGCTTGTTGTATCCTTCTTATGCCTTTGCATCCTCATAGCTTCGCTCCAACTTATGAATGAGAACATATGATACTCAGTTTTCCATTCCCGAGTTACTTCACTTAGAATAATCGTTTCTGATTCCATCAAGGTTGCTGCAAATGCCATTATTTTGTTACTTTTTATGCCTGAATAGCATTCCATAATATATGTATGCATCACATTTTCTTTTTCCACTAATTGATTGATGAGCATTTGTGCTGGTTCCATATTTTTGCAATTGCAAATTGTTCTGCTATAACATACGTGTACAACTATCTTTTTCGCATAATGACTTCTTTTCTTCTTGGTAGATACCCAGGAGTGGAATTGCTGGATCAGATGGTAGATCTACTTTTAGTTCTTTAAGGAATTGCCACACACTGTTTTCCATAGTGGTTGTACTAGGTTACATTCCCACCAAAAGTGTTTTCTTTTCACCCCATCCACACCAACATCTATAATTTTGTTTTTTTGTTTTTTGTTTTTTTTTGATTGTGGACATTCTAGCTAGGAGTAAGGTGGTATTTGCACTGTGGTTTTGATTTGCATTTCCCTGATCATTAGTGATGCTGAGCATTTTTTCGTGTGTTTGTTGACCATTTGTATATCTTCTTTCATGTCCTTAGCCCACTTTTTGATGCAGTTATTTTTTTCTTGCTGACTTGTTTGAGTTCATTGTAGATTCTGGATATTAGTCCTTTGTTGGTTATATAGATTGTGAAGATTTTTCCTACTCTGTGGGTTGTCTGTTTACTCTGCTGATTATTTCTTTTGCTGTGCAGAAGCTTTTTAATTTAATTAAGTCCCATCTATTTATCTTTGTTTTGTTGTGTTTGCTTTTGGGTTCTTGGTTATGAAGCCTGCCTAAGCCAGTGTACTGAAGGGGTTCTCCAATGTTAGCTTCTAGAAGTTTTATGGTTTCAGGTTTTAGATTTAAGTCTTTGAACCATCTTGAGTTGATTTTTGTATAAGGTGAGAGATGAAGATCCAGTTTCATTCATCTACATGTGGATTGCCCGTTATCTCAGCATCATTTGTTGAATAGGGTGTCATTTCCCCACTTTATGTTTTTGTTTGCTTTGTCGAAGTCAGTTAACTGTAAGTATTTGGCATTATTTCTGGATTCTCTATTCTGTTCCATTGGACTATATATATGTTTTTATACCAGTACCATACTGTTTGGTGACTATGGCCTTACAGTAGTTTGAAGTTGGGTAATGTAATTCCTCCAGATTTGTTTTTTTTGCTTAGTCTTCTTTTGGCTGTGCAGGCTCTTTTTTGGTTCCATATGAATTTTAGGATTGTTTTTTCTAGTTCTGTGAATAATGAGGTGGTATTTTGAGAGGGGATTGCATTGAATTTGTAAATTGTTTTTGGCAGTATGGTCATTTTCACAACATTGATTCTACCCATCCATGAGCATGGATGTGTTTCTATTTGTTTGTGTCATCTATGATTTCTTTGAGCAGTGTTTTGTGGTTTTCCTGGTAGAGGTTTTTCACCTCTGTGCTAACCCATATACTCTATATTAATGGGCATTAAAATGTAGTCACCAGTAGATTTTTGTTAAACTTAGATAAAAACTGTAATTTTCTATTATATGGAATAGTCCTGTATGTTGATTTTTAAAAATCATAGTAAAGACCCATTGCATTTCTTACTGCTTTTCTATTGTTTTGTGCTCTCTAAAACTAGCATTTATTCAGAGAAAGATCTTTTTTTGTGCCATCCGCCTCAGGGAGGTAATATACCAAATATTTCAAAATTTTAATGAGTATATATTTCAAGTGTTTTGTTTGTTTGTTTTGGTGTCTTATGTAAAGAGGATATTTTTAATCTGTTGTCCAAAAGTGAAATATTAATACATGGTTTAAATCAGAGATTGACAAACAATGATCTGATTTGTAAATAAAGTTTCGTAGGGACACTGCGATGCCCTTTCACATATTTTTTTGTGGCTTCATTCCCGATACAGTGGCACAGTTGAGTAGTTGTGACTGAGACCATATGGGTCCTAAGCCTGACATATTTACTGTCTGATCCTTAAAGAAATTTTGACCACCTGTGATTTATATAACTTCATGTCTTATTGTTCTCTCTCTCCTGTAAAGTTAAAGAATAAGGCAGTAAATCCTCTCTTTCATCATAAATTGATAATTTTTTGTGCGATATTTGTTCTTGATGTTACCTTTAATCTTGGCTGAGCTCAGAATGTATTTTGCGCACTGAAACGAAAATACTGATACTATAGGATGCTTGTTTCACTGGCACACCTAGAAAGTATCAGAATAGGTAGTTTTTGCTTTAGTTTTAGTGCCTTTTTCATTGAAAAAGAAAACACATATGAAGTTGTAATTCATGGTTGCTGACCTGTGACTAGGCATTGTGGGAAGATAATGGTATGAGGCCAGAAAACCTGGGTGGAAATCTTAAGCTTTATACTTTGGAGCTGTGCAACATAGAATAACTTCTGAACCAATTTTTTCTGACTCTGGTATCTTTTATTTAGCACATAGTAATTGCTCACTTGAGTACTAGAAACAATGAGAATGATAATTTCCTTATGAGAGTAATGTTTTGTATTGTGCTGTGTTAGATTATGTTACTGGATGATTCAAAACCTAGAACACTTTTGTTCCAAGTTTTCTATTTGTTTCTGTTAATTCACAATTTGTTTTTGTACATGTGGTAACTCTCCTTTGAGTGGATTCAGTCTTCATAAACTTTTGTATTACAGAATTTACCTTCTAGTTGAAAGTGAGATAATTTGATCATATTAGAGAATATATGCTTTTTCAAAACAAAACAAAAAAAAAGAGTAGAAAAACTCATACTAAAATTCCCATTAGGGGGCACTATTATCAAGCTTAGCAGAACTGAAGACTAATTTGTTTTCTCAGACATGCAACCCAAGGCTTGCTAAAAGGGAAAAATATTTTCATCTGATAAGATTCAGATACTGTTTTATACAACTGAATTCCCTAAATATGTTATAAAGTGCACTGAATTAAACACAGATTCAATAACTCACTGCCTTGCTTTTCAGCACACTAAATTGATTTAATATTTCAGGTGCTATAAGAAGCTTACTTTATTTTGCATCAGAGCCAAATCCATAATTTTCATATTTGAAGTGGCCAATTTTGCTTATTACACACAAAGGATGATCCTTAGCCTTCAAAGTAGGTTGATTTCAAAACGAAGCATGAAGAGTGCATTGTATTCCTAAAATTCAGTTAGGAGAATAAAATAATGTCTTTTTACTCAGACAGTATTCATGTGTGCACCATGTGTAATTATTAAAGTGATAATACTCATTGTAGTGATAAATACAACACATAGCTTTTATCTGTTTTTGTTCATTTTCAGTAGGAGAAAATTGTTACTTGAAAATTATTTGCTCTTGTATTAATCAAGTTTGGTGTTGCAGTAAGAAATACTGGCGTCAACTGTTTACATATTTTGTTTATGTTTTCAAAAGAAAAGCAGAGTTGTACAATCAGTCCTTTCAGAGGCTAAAATATGAATTGACAAAAATGTAATTAAAATATTGATGTATTCAGAGTAATTTTTCCCAGCATAGGGTTATTTTTGTGTGACCGACTTTGGAGAGAATAAATTTGTATGGTGATGTTTTTTGCAGTGCTCTCTGTGCAAGTTAGTCATATTTTACATTGGAGAAAATCTCTGCTTAGTTACTTGCTTCCTCAAATCTCACCTTCCTTCTCTTCTTAGTTTTCCTGCAGCCCACACCCAGGGTAAAACTGCTGGAAACCTAGTCTGTAGTTACTACTTCGCCTTTGTATTGCTTTTAAGCTCAGTGAAGAGTTGAATTTGGACAGAGAAAGCATTTGATATTTTTTAGACAGATGGGGACTTTTTCTGAATAGACATGTGTTTACTTATTATTTTGTCTTACCCCCTATCTGTATGAATAGTCAGTGATCATTGTGGTCTGTTTGACACATTCCTCTTTTGAAAACTTCTGTTTCTTTTGTTACATTTTTTTTTAAATGATATATTTTTGGTAGAAATGTTAGAAACGATATGTAGACAATTTTGGGGTATGTTTTGAAATTTACTGGAGAAATAGCATGTTTACCTAGTGACCTCATATCATGTGGTCAGGTGTGGAGGTATGATAAAATGTTTCAAATATCCAGAAAAAAAATTAGTCCAGCCTAATTCACTTCAGCATGTAGCCAGCAAATTACTTGAGTGGGAAGTCAAAAAGATATAAAGACACCAAATCTGGTTACTGCCTCAAAAGATTTTAAATGGGAGAGACAAGTGCGTACATAAAAAGACTGTAAAACAGAATTGATGTAAGTCTAGACTACAAAAGGAAAAAATGGTGGGAACACCCAGCTATCAACCACTAGTTCCTTTTGGGGGATGACTTCACAGGAGAGGAAGTTTGATTCTATACATAGATGTCAGTTGCAATTTTAAGTAACTGTTAAACAAGAAAGTTGTGTCTTTTGAATGTGTTCTGATTATTTGTATATCTGGGTCCTCATAAGTGGCACACACACCTCTAGAAATCAAGAACAAACTGATATGTATATATTTTTAATTTTGACATCTTTGTTGTTCAGATTCCTTGAAAATACTTTTCAGATATTGCTGTTGCTTTAGTATTCAGGTAGAGAAGTTGTTTTTCACGTTTGTTTTTATACATGAAAGTTCTCCTAATAATGATGTTAGTGCCATGTTTATAGAACCTTGGGGCCCATATTGCAGTTCTATTTAAAATATTTAGTAAAATACTTGATAGAGACTTGATTTTAGAAGCATTATGTAAGCAGGTAACGAGAGAGAATCTGTACACTGTATTATGTAATTCCTCTTGGTGCTCATCTTTGTGTTGCTCACGTAGTATTTTGAAAATGTTAAACTGTTCACGTTTAGTGATTTACTGCTAAATAATCAGGGCAATGAACTTTAGATTACTGCTCACTTACATTTTTTTGAATCACTCAGAAAAGCCTGATTTGTGAGGTGAAATTTTAACTTAAAAACCTAAATTTACTTTATGTGTTTGGCTTTTGGTTTATTAAGGTGATTAGAATATACGAGAAGCAAAATCCGAATAGGAAGCATCAGTTCCTGTATTTTCATGGCTTTTTGGTTCTTTCAGTTTGAGTGTCTCAAGATTTTAAATACAATAGTAGGAACAAAGTCTAGCTTCATTTTGAAAGCTTGAAAAATATTTTTGCATTTACTTCATGTTTTACAATTTAGTTCTTTTTCTTTTCTTTTTTAAAAATAAATTGAGAAACTCTTGTGCGTGGAAGGATATACTTTTGAAAATGTGGTCAAGGTAAAAGATTTTTCTGCTTAAAGAAATTAAAGCGCTTTACACTCTACTCTCCCTTAGTCCCCAAAGCGTAAGTGCTATGGTTTGGAAAGAAGCCAAGTAAAACCTGTTCAAATTTTGTGCAGACTTAAAGTAATACTGTAAGATTTGAAAATTACAGGTGGATACAGTACTTAAAGAGTATTTAAAATTCCTAAGTTTCCCAAGTCTAAAAATGTAATCCTTAAATTACTGTTCCCAGTGGTTTAAATTTTAATTAAATAAAAACTGTCTTACTTTTGACCCACAACAACTTTAGGTAAAGATATTTGAATTTATTACTAAACTTTAAGGTAATAACCATTAAAATGAACTGCTTTAGTACTAATTAAAATGTCAGAAAGTCACAATTACAGTATGTAACCAAAGATCCTTGCTATTTCTTTTTTTCAAGTTCAGAGTTGCTTCCTATCTTGCCCAGGAGAAACGGTACTCAGTTTCATTCCCCCAGTTAGATATATTACCTAATGTATGTTTTACAAATCAATAATTAATTATAATTACATTTGATGTTTTGGTGCTAATACTGAGTTTTCCAAATTGCCCTTTATCCTAATAGAGTGCTATCTTAGTTATGCCATTAAAGTGTTCTCTTTGCTTTATATTCATCTCTCTCCAGGTGAAATTTTCATAGTTTGTGGAGCTTTTATCTGTTTTGAGGTTGTTCTTTTATCTGTTTGAGATTATTCTTCGTGGCTTACCTATTAGCAGTTTCAGAATTGTGTTTTCATACCATTAACGCTTCTCCACCACGAGTATTATTTAATGCTTTTTTCTACCAGTAATTTTTACTCAGTACATTTTAGATGCTTTCTGATATAGTTGAAAACAAAGGCAGTATTTATTTTGACTTTAAGTAATAATGTTATGGTATAGGTTTATAATGATACCCGACGTCTGCCTCTTTCCTTACCCCATATACATATTTACGGTTTTTTTTTTTTTTTGCCCTCTAACATCTAACCTACAGACATCATCGTTTGATATACAGACAGCCCTTCTTTCCTATGTGACGGATGAGAGGGCCATACAATTCTTCCAGTGGTCTTTGCAGAAATGTGTTCATCTTTTTTCTGGTTTATAGAATTGAATGGGCAACTACCTTGTGGAGACATACTTTGGTGGTAGGCTACTAACCTCACAAACCAGCAACTGTGGTAGAAGGAGTTTGGCAGCAGAGCCCTTGATGGGGCTCCCTAGACTTGTGGCTTGCTGTACCCTCAGCAGACAGCAGTGACAGTAGCAGCAGCAGTGGCGGCGGCGGCGGCGGGAGCAGCAGCAGCAGTAGCAGCAGCAGCAGCAACAGTCCTATGAAATCCAGTTGCTCTCAAGTCACTGTAGATTCCAGGCTCATCTGCTCTCCCTTCAGTGTCTCCTTTTTGCTTTTCTTTGTTTCTTCTTTTGTTGTTTATTCATCACACCAATATTTGAGTGGAAACTGTGTGCTGGGCACTTTGGCCTTTGCTAACCTACATTTCTGCTACAGATATTTTTTGAAATGTTTGTTATTTATAGAACTTAGCGGTTTTAAGCAGTGTATTTGACTTGAACGTGAGAAGCATGAGGAGACTTGTTTTAGTGTATTATGTTAGTGAATCAGATTATTGAAAGGTGAATATTATGTTAATATGCAGTTGAACATGTCTGGAACATATTTTTGTTTAGCTGGAGAATGTCTTGGGGTTATAAACACATATTTATGAAACTGTGTGTCTCCAAGTTTGTAATTCAAAGTGATTCTGGATGTATGTGTTTCATACGATACTTTTGTTCTTGAAAATTTATAAGTTGATCATCTTTTTTTCTTTGTCATATTAGAAGTATTTTATTTTCATTTTTGATTCATTGTCATTTGGTAGCAACTCCCAATACTTTAAATGTACTCAGTTTTTTAAAAAGTCTGTTACCAGGATTGTTGGTAATGTGGATTGTTTCTTCTTAATATTTTAATTTCTCTTCTTCCTCCAACTACCAGCCTCACCAACCCCGTGAAAAAAGATAAAACATTAAAAAGATTCAGTACTAGAAGAGGATGAGGGGTTGTATAAAGGATAATAGAATACCTTGATGGGTATGAGCTATTTTCTCTGTGGATAAAATGGGAAATGCAGTGGTATAGACGTTATATGCAGTGTTAAGCTGTATATGGTTTGCCTCCCTGCCCCTTTCGGAGATATTTGATGTGACCAACAGTGAGACTCTGATGTTTTTCATAATCCAGATTTACATTTCTGTCTAAATTGTCTCCTCATCTTCTGGGCAACCTGAAAAGATGCTAGTATCCAATTATGGAAGCAATGTGTATACACGTATACCATTACAGTTCTTAGTTGAGAAAATTTCTAAAATAGAATATATTTCTAAAATGTATGTATAGCAAATATTATATATTTCTTATATATGGGAAACTTTCTGATAGGCATAACAGGAAATCTAGACTGACTTCTGGCTACTGATAAAGTTCTGGCTTTACTGCTAATTGGAATCTTGAATCTCTACAGCTTTACTTTTCATATTTACAAAGAGAATCACAGGAGGAACTTTTGTAATTATTTTAGCAGATGGGAAACTGAGTCCCAGAGATGCCCAAGTTTAAAATTAATGGCAAATGCAGAACCAGAAACCCCAGTATGCCCATCTAATATATAATCCATCACAATTTAGGGAGGTGGCAGTAATTCCAGTATGTTTTCAGAAGCACAGTGAGTGATGCAGTTGCCTGCAGTTGTGACTTGTAGACATATTGTATTTACTTAAAAGCCTACTTCTTGGCATTATCATTTACTGTCAACACAAATGAAATCAAATGAGTATTAAATTTAACACCAGATTTTTAGAAAGTTAAGTTTGTGGGTGTACACTAGGTATTATATTAAGTAAAAATGAAGGTCAACAGAAAATTAGCGGTGGTTGAATATATACAGACACTAAACCCATTTCACTGCTGAAAGTCAGCACAGCCTCTACTATTGTGCTACATGGAGTGGAGAAACTAACTGAAAGTACAGATCAAGCTGGGTGGGGTAGGGGAAGAAAAATATGTTCTTATTAAATATCACTGAATGCAATTACAAATAATAGTTTGAATAGATGGTTTAATTTGACTTAGGAAATCAGTGCCTGACTGATGACACAGGAAGACTTTCTAGAATACATTGCTTTGCAGATGACTTAAACAGACAATACTGATAAAGCCTGTCATGTGAATTTCCTTCTTTACTGAGTACACAGTATGGTTAAGTAGTATGTTGTGCAATGCTTCCAGTCTGCTGTGGCTGCCATCTGGGCAATCAGAATGAAAGAGAAGAGAGCATGGAAAGGAAATGGATCAGTTAGCTGTAAGGAATCTGTGTGAACGCTGGGTGCCACTCATGAAACACTGAGCAGTTAGTGACTCCTTTGTAACCAGTCCAACTAGCTCTTTATAAGAAATGGAGGTGTGTACCGTGAACAACTCTCACAATTCATCTTTTCAATGTCCTGGTACCTGTGGCTGAGGCAGACCAGTCAATCCAGTGGCAGTAATCATGATCACACTGCCCTTTTCTTATTTATCTCTTTGTAGTTTTTGATTTAGTTTTTTGCTGCTTCAGTGTTTGGTACAAGTGTTGGGGTAGATTTAATAATCCTGGGGCCGGGCGCGGTGGCTCAAGCCTGTAATCCCAGCACTTTGGGAGGCCGAGACGGGCGGATCACGAGGTCAGGAGATCGAGACCATCCTGGCTAATACGGTGAAACCCTGTCTCTACTTAAAAATACAAAAAACCAGCCGGGCGACGAGGCGGGCGCCTGTAGTCCCAGCTACTCGGGAGGCTGAGGCAAGAGAAAGGCGTAAACCCGGGAGGCGGAGCTTGCAGTGAGCTGAGATCCGGCCACTGCACTCCAGCCTGGGTAGCAGAGCGAGACTCCGTCTCAAAAAAAAAAAAAATAATAATCCTAGCATTTTTGCTTTGCCTAAATGGAGTCTTTTTGTAAACAAATTACGTGTAAAAACAAGTTCCTAAGAAACATTTAATTATTTAAAGGCAGTAAGAGCTATAGCTTCAAAATCTTACAAGTTGTAACCAATAAGGATCTACATGAATGATGGAGAAGTTGTGTATGGATAAGAGGATGGGCTAGCAGAATCTAACCTGTATACTTTTGTCAGTGGATACATCTCTTACTTGAATTTTAACAATTTGTAGAATAGTTATTTTTGCATACGTGCATATGGTTACCTTTTTGATAAAACATGTGATCCCTTACAAAATTGTGTTAACCATGAGTCATCTATTACCTCCATAGAAATTAACATACCCTTATATAGACGGCTAATAATGCAAAGCCACCGTGGTTTCTGTGGTTTTACTAACCGTGGTTCCATTTCTAAAACATTTAAAATAAGACCTGCTCCTTTTTAAAAAATTTTTTGGACAGAGGGTTGTCTTATCAGAAAGTGCAATAATTTAATCAGATCCATAACTGGGAGGAATTAATAACAAAGTTTTTGTTGACACCAGGAAGTAGGTTAAATAGTGCAATTGTGGTAATGAGTACCATAGATGATAAGCCTGAGCCAGCTGGGTTATATTAGGCTGCTTGATACTTTGATCACAGTATTTATTTCAAGGCTTGTCTATTTAAATTGCTAAGGTTTCTTGTCATCTTTGCGGTTTAGACCATAATTTCTTTTATTGCAAATTTTTTTTTTTTTTTTTTTTTAAGGAAAAGCTCTGGCTTAACCAAAATTCTAAGGAGGTACAAGTTCAACATCTAGGCAAACCTTAGAACTAGAAAACCTGTTCAACATAAAAAAATGGAAAGCTTGAAAGTACAGCAGTTGAATATTAAGTTCATCTGACCTTGCTTTTCTTTAGTTTTTTGCTTGGATCATAATTATCATATGGTAGGGAGTACCATAAGGATGTTTGGTATAATTTAATTAGTTACTGTTTGATATAAATATGTGCATTTAAAATATATATTTCATGTTTTAAGAATAAAGTACTGCTCTCGGTTTCCCTTCAACTGGTATTAAGTGGTTTTGATGAACGTCTTTGAGAATTAGGAAAGATTTTTAGCTACTTTACCCATAGTGAATGAATTATACTAATCACAGAATTTAATTTGCTTGGTAAATTATCTCACTTGGCCTTTGAACTTGAAATCTTTAAATTTTAATTAGCCTAATATAATTGAATGAAATTTATAGTCATCAATATCAACACTTTTACTAATTTTCTTTACTATAGAAATAGTCTTTTACAGGTATTTATTGGTATCTTTGTGACGTATTTAAGTGACTGTTTTGTCTTGGAAAAATATTCATTTTGACTAGTAAATGGAAGACTATGAAGGTTTATAATTTTAAGATACTGTTGTCCTTAGCATAGTAATAATAATAATACTAATGAGGTGATATCTTGAAAATTTACAAATAAGTTGCTTTGTACTTTTATTCATGTGCCCATTATTTTTTGCTGTTTTGATTTTTGAGTACTCTGTTATACTGTTGTGATTTGGCTTGAAGTTTCCAAATTCCAGTGTAACTTAAAGACACCTAAAAATGTAGTAGTCTTTTTGGAAGTGACCATCAACAGCCTTTTTGCTTCTCCTGATAAAACAAAGAGGAAGAGTATTTTAAAAAGGAAAAGATTTGAATAATGCAAATACTGCTTACCAAGAGTTTGTAATTTTTTTTTTTTTTTTGAGAATAGGACTGTACTCAAAGTTTTAGAAATTCGTGACTGATTGAATCAGGAAACATGAACTTATATGAGACAAAGGTATAGAATTAGAAACAGCATGTATTATAAGCATAGAAAAATGAGATTAGTTAGCTGAGAGACTTAGTTCGGGAAATGGTCTGAAGTAATAGGATCAGATTATGGAAAACTTTGAACTCTCGAAAATGAAGCTTAGATTTGAAGTAGTTGTAAATCATTCTGGGTTTTCTGGCAGAGGTGTGTTGATATAAAACCAATATTTTGTGACTGAAGGTGGGAAAAACATAATAAGGGCTTTACTGAAATATGAACAGTAGCAATGAAAACGAAAAGATGAACACTAGAGAGAGGTGGAAGAAGTCACAAAAGATTGCATAGACGAGTACACTCATGTTTTGGGGGCTTGACTGAATAATAATACCAAATAACTTTAATATCTCACAGAAGAGATATTTGACTGAATATTATAAATAACTTTAATACCTCACACATAGAGAATTAAATTCCTGTTTGCCTTCCCTTCTATCTTGAATACTTTGTGAAAAGCACCTGTTCTGTGATGATAGTATGTATTACAGAGCAGATGAATTTAGTAAATGTAAGCTGCTGATAACCAGCAGGGGAATTCCTGTACTTGTAACAATATCAGCTTCACTAAAATATGAAATATTTAAGGTTTTTCAATTCAGAAATTATTGATATCTTTTTGGATCATTTAAAAAGTACATTCATTATGTGGAGTAGTGAGTCAGTGTAATACGTATGCGGACTGATATTTTTTAGGCCTGTTTTCTGGAGAGAGGATTAATTTTTACTATCAAGCTCCGAAAGAGAACTAAGATTACTAAAAGAGAAATAAGATACTTTTTCAACACAATATTCCCTTTATAGGATGGGATTCCATGGATAATTCTGCCTTATCTCTGGAATAACATGATGAAAACGTAGAGGAGAGAGACATTAGTTAACCCAATAAAATACAAGTGCTCCTCAATTTATGATGGGGTCACGTCCTGATAAACCCAGCATTTAATACACCTAAACTACCAAACGTCGTAGCCTAGCCTGTCCCACTTTAAATGTATTCAGAACACTTACATTAGCCTACAGTTGTGCAAAACCATCTGACACAGAACTTGTTTTATAATTAAGTGTTGGCTGGGTGTGGTGGCTCATGCCTGTATTCCCAGCACTTCGGGAGGCTGAGGCAGGCAGATAACATGAGGCCAGGAGTTCAAGACCAGTCTGACCAACATGACAAAACCCCTGGTGAAACTCTGTCTCTTAAAAGTACAAAAATTAGCCAGGTGTGGTGGCATTCACCTGTAGTCTCAGCTACTCATGAGGCTGAGGCACAAGAATCACTTGAAACCGGAAAGTAGAGGTTGCAGTGAGCTGAGATCGTGCCACTGCGCTCCAGTCTGGGTGACAGAGTGAGACCCAGTCTCTAAATAAATAAATTAATAAATAGTTAAATATCTCATGTAATTTATTGAATGCTGTATTGAAACATGAAACACAGAGTGGTTATATGGAGTGTTTAGGGAGTCCCTGGAATGGGGATATGCTCAACTGAAAGATAAGAAGAAACTAGCTGTGCGAAGAGACAGACGAGGAAAACCAAGTGCTAAAGGCCCTGAGGTGGGAATGAGCTTGACATTGTTCAGGAACTTTCAGAAGGTTAATCTGTCTGAGTAAATCCTGCTGAATGAAAACCAAGTGGCTGTGTTCTTCAGAGCTTATAAGAGTTTAGGTTTTATTCTGTAAACTGTAAGACATTACTAAAAAGCTTTAAGCTATCTATAGTAATCTAGTTGAATTGATGACTGTCATCAACTGTCATCAGTGTCTTTATAATTCTGTGACTTAATCTAGGACTTTTCACTTGACATTTGAAATATTTATGGAAACTCAGCTTGGTGGTTGGATTTATTGGTGGTAGTGTTTACTTCAAGAAAGTTTATCCATGGCTACTAGATAACCTTTGTAAACAAGTGTGTCTGGAGTCTTTTTTTTTTTTTTTTTTAATAAACTTTGTTTTGGAATAATTTTAGATTTTACTGAAACGTTGCAAAGATAGTACAGAGAATTCCCCTATATCCTTCAACCAGTTTTCCCTTAGTATTCTCATCTTATATTACTGAGATACATTAGTTTAAGAAACCAACATTGACATCTTACTGCTAACTTTATCTGGATTTCACCAGTTTTTCCAGTAATGTGCTTTTCTTTTCCAGGATCCAGTCTAGAATACCACATTGTGCTGATTGTCATGTCTCCTTAGGCCCCTCTGGTCTGTGACTGTCTCAGTCTTTTCTTGTTTCTCACAATTTAGGCAGTTTTAAAGAGTGCTGGTTAAGTATTTTGTAAAATGTTCCTCAGTTTGGATATGCTGGATGTGTTTTCATGATTAAACTGAAGTTGCAGATTTTTGAGGAGAAACCTCAGTGCTGAAGTACCCCTTTCATTGCATTCTTGCTGGGTGGAGGGGTGGTGTAACATGATACCCACATGACATCACTGGTGATGCTAACCTTGGTCACTTGGTGAAGGTAGTGTCTGATGTCTTTCTGAGTTACCTTACTATCTTGTGGATCTTTATCACCTAAGGAAGCATTAGGACATGAATCTTTAGGTTAAGAAATTAGAAATTCGGCCGGGTGCGGTGGCTCAAGCCTGTAATCCCAGCACTTTGGGAGGCCGAGACGGGCGGATCACGAGGTCAGGAGATCGAGACCATCCTGGCTAACCCAGTGAAACCCCGTTTCTACTAAAAAATACAAAAAACTAGCCGGACGAGGTGGCAGGCGCCTGTAGTCCCAGCTACTCGGGAGGCTGAGGCAGGAGAATGGCGTAAACCCGGGAGGCGGAGCTTGCAGTGAGCTGAGATCCGGCCACTGCACTCCAGCCTGGGCGACAGAGCGAGACTCTGTCTCAAAGAAAAAAAAAAGAAATTAGAAATTCATCTCTCTTGGATAAAACAGCTTGAACAACTTTTCTTCTTATACTACTGATTCTTGCTAATATTTTCATAATCTGAACAACATGGGTAAATGTGTAAATATATTCTGTGTCTTAATCTATAACTTTTCACAAATATCATATGAAAATATGTATATAGGTAGTATCTTGGTCATACTGTTGATTATCTAAATTCATATGGGTGGATTAGGATCCATCTCTGATCTAGTATGAATTAGACGTTGAAGAACATTCTTTGTAGATAATAAGCACTTCAGCATCAGGAATGTTGGATACAGCAGTTAGTGTTTCCTGTGGGCAGTGCTACAAAGTGTTATTGGCATAATTGGTTTCCACTGCAAAGTACCTTTTGTACAGAAGAACTCTCTAGACCTTTACATTTGGTATAATGTACCTTTGGCCACTATCATAGAGTACATTATCAGCGTGAGAGCTACTCATTGCATACAGTCTACGAAATTATTTAAATAGTTGAAGAAAAAAATGCTTGAAGTAAGTTGCTTTAAAATAGCCATAAGTAGTTTGTGTTTTAGATATTTGACATGTATTAGCTTGACCTCTTTTAAACTCTTGAAGTTAAAAATAGTAGGAAAGGAAACAGTAAAATTTTAGGGCTGTTCCTTTGTTTTTCCCTTTTATGCAGTTGTTCTTCAACTTTTATTTGATTATTGACACCAAGGATATCTTACTGTTTATCGATTAACCTTACTCTTCGGTATGTGGAATGAAACACCAACTGTACATGAAGATTTTACTTTTAGTAAAATAGATATTTTTACTAGCTTTTAGGAAGAACACAGCAACAAGGAATTTTTCCCCTCTATCTTTTAAACTAGAGAAGGTTATTAAAAAGTAAAAGACTTAGAAGTGAGCAATGGCAAGGCAGTACTCTTGAATGGTATCATCATCCTCACCGTTATTATAGTGGTGATGATGACATTACAGTCACAGTTGTAATTGCTAACATTTGTTGAGCACTTGTCATGTGCCAAACATTGATTGTGTTGAAGATTTGCATGCGTTGAATCCAATGGTTCTTTTAAGAATTGAGTATTGTTACTGTTCCCATTTTACTAAAGGCTAGAGAAGCTAAGTACTTTGTCCAAGAACCTTTGCTACAGTGTTTGGAATCAGGATTCAAAGTCTGGATTCTTAACCACTTTATAGGACACCTTTTTGTTGATTGTTAATTGTCAGGAGGTAGAATGGAGCAGAGTATCAGAATGATAGGCAGAAATGATGTTATGTGGAACAGTTTTTATCTTCTTAGTCCTTAAGTTCTGTAAGGCAGGAGTCCCCCCAGGCCGTGGACCAGTACTGGTCTGTTAGGAACCAGGAATGCTGCCTCCTGTCAGAAAAGCTGTTGGATTAGATTCTCATAGGAGCACTAATACAGGGTCCAACCCTACTGGGCCTGTGGATTTTTCTCTGCGTGTGCGGAGACGAGAGATCCTAGAAATAAAGACACAAGACAACGAGATACAAGGAAAGACAGCTGGGCCTGGGGGGACCACTACCACCTAGATGTGGAGAGTGGTAGTGGCCCCGAATACCTGGCTGCGCTGTTATTTATTGTGTACAAGACAAGGGGGCAGGGTAAGGAGTGTAAGCCATCTCCAATGATAGGAAAAGTGACGAGAAAGAGAGAGAGAGACAGAGAGAGAGAGGACAGCTTACGTCATTATTTCTTCTATGTATTTCAAAGACTTTAGTATTTTCACTAATTCTGCTACTGCTATCTAGAAGGCCTCGGAGCCCAGGTGTACAGGGTGGAACATGAAAGTGGACCAGGAGCGTGACCGCTGAAGTACAGCATCAAAGGGAGATGTCAGGTGTCAGGCCTCTGGTGGGCGGGCCCGACTGATGTCAGGCCTTCCACAAGAGGTGGTGGAGCAGAATCTTTTCTGACTCCCCCCGGGAAAGGGAGACTCCCTTTTCCGATCTGCTAAGTAATGGTTGCTTCGCAGGCCCTGGTGCTACCGCTAGACCAAGGTCTGCTAAGTAACGGGTGTGTTACCAGGCACTGGTGTTACTGCTAGACCAGGGAGCCCTCTAGTGGCCCTGTCTGGGCATGACAGGGCTCACGCTTTTGTCTTCTGGTCACTTCTCACCGTGTCCCTTCAGCTCCTATCTCTGTATGCCCTGGTTTTTCCTAGGTTATAATTGTAGAATAGAGTTTATTATAATACTGGAATAAAGAGTAATGCTATAAACTAATGATTAGTAATATTCATATATAATCATATCTATATGTCTAATGTAACTATTCTGATTTTAAGTGTTTTCTTTATTGTACTCAAACAGCCTGTGCCTTCAGTCTCTTACCTTGGCACCTGGATGGCTTGCTGCCCACATGCTAACCTTGTTGTGAGTTGTGCATGTGAGTGATCTAGGTTGCACCTTCCTTATGAGAATCTAATGCCTGATGATCTGAGGTGGAACAGTTTCATTCCAAAATCACCGCTGCCGTCACCCCCCCAACCCCCCCACCTTCCATGGAAACATCGTCCTCCAGGAAACTGATCACTGGTGCCATAAAGGTTGGGGACCACTGCCCTAAAATGATTTCTAAGGTTTTTAGTACGTTGTCCTTTGTTATTCGTACTCGATTTTGGAAATATCTGTACCGTTGTTCCCTGTGCACCCTCCCCCTCCCCAGGGAAGCAGCTTATGATGATTAAAATCAGCTTCTCATTGATACCGTATTCTTCAGATTAATTCTGATGACCAGTTTATATTATATATTGCTCATCCATTGAGTCCCTACAATGCTAGACACTGTGTAAGGCAGAAACCAGTAAAGTGAATTTCAGCGGATGTGTGAAGCTTGGTTCCTACTATCTCACTCTGTGTAGTAAGATTTAAATTGGGAAAATTAAAATAATAGGACAAACTTAACACAAGGCAGTACCTGGTTATGGCCAAATGATTGGTATAGGAAATGATGTCAGGAGAGGAAGTCACTTCAGCACTAGATTGATATGATATATGTGGGATTTGAGGCTGGATCTTGAAGACAGGTAATTCTGGCTTTTCTCTCTGACCTTATTTCTTGACACTACTTCGATTTCTTCTCCCATTTTGCCAGCCATACTGAACCATTTGTTAATTACAGAAACCAAAAACTGCCTTGTTCCTGGATAGTGGATTATTCTGTTTTTTCTACCCCCTTCCTCATTCCAGCTGATCAACTCCTTCCCATATTTCAAGAGTAAGTTGAGACATTATTCCCAGATTTCACACACATAACCCTTGATGCTGACCCTGGCTGCATGTCTCATGGATCATATGCTTATCTCATGATGATTCTTATCAGACTGTATATATTTAAATCTTTTATTTAAAAAAATTTTAGATTTACAGAACTTGGAAAGACCATTAACATGTAACCATGGTGTATTTGTCAAAAGTAAGAAATTAGAATTGGTATAGTACCATTAACTAAAATGCAGAATTTATTCACATTTCTTCAGTTTTTACTCATGTTTTCTGTTGATATAGGATGTAGTCCAGGATGCCACGTTCAATTTCATGTATCTCTTTAGTCTGTTCCAGTCTGTTTCTTTTTCTAGTTTTTCCTGGCCATGACACTTTTAAAGAGTGCTTGTCAGCTGTTTTATACATTATCTATCAATTTGGGTTTGTCTGATATTTTCTCATGATTATGTGGAAGAATAATCCCCATGATTTGGGGAAGTATACAAGTGAACTGGCCCTTTCATTGCATCATCTCAACATGTCTTAATGATGATGATGTTAACCTTGGTTACTTGGTTTAGGTGGTGACTGCCAGGTTTCTTCACTGAAAAGTTACTTTTTATTCCTTCCTCTACTCTATTCCTTAGAATTGAGTCACTAAGTCCAGCCCATAATTAAGAGGAGGGGAATTAAATTCTGTTGCTTGGTGGGAGGAACAACAAAGAATTTCTGGAGATATATGAAAAACACCCTAGTAATTAATATGGGGACTATCACACTATATCATCAATTATTATTCACTTCTGCTAGACTGGATGCTCACTGAGCTCAGGGGCTGAGATATATTTATCCCCAATATTTATTGTTAGAATAGTGGAATATAATACATGCCCAATAAAATATTTGTTGAGTGGATTAAATGGAGATTGTGAATTGCATACAAAGCTAAAGTAGCTACATTTAATCTTGTAGGTATAGAACAATATTAACTGAATGATGTGACCCCCCCCCAGTCCCCCCAAAATTACTGTGTCAAATTTGTTTGAAATTAAGGAATATATTATTTCCTAAATTTAGCACATTATTTAGAAAGTAATTTTTCTTTCTGGCTTTGGAGAACTGATTAGAATAAAGTAATTTAACAATGTAAATTTAGACCAGAAGTCTTACTTTATGATTAAAGATAGCTCAATGCTTTGAGTATACCCTGTATTTAGAAGGGTGGACTGACTTGGGAAAGCATATAATTTGTAAGTAAATTAGCAGTGATAGAAAAATTCTTTCCCATTTCTCAAAAAAGGTGTTTAAAAGTGTCAATTTATTATGTTTACCCTAACTTTTGCATTACAAATGGACTACCTGAACCCCAGCCATGCTAAATTTAACTTTCATAGTAGTTGCCAGTTTTACTTATGGATGTCTTCCGGCCTCCCTGATCAAACTGTATAAATCTTTTTCTTTTCTTTATGTTGCTTAATGTACTAGAAACAGGAACAGTAAGCCATACTTGCATTTGATCTTTGCCTTTTTTTGCTAAGTAGTAGGTAAAAAGTAGAGAGGATTTTCCCTTAATAACTTGAAAACTTCAGGACAGAGATGTCCAATCTTTTGGCTTCCCTAGGCCACACTGGACGAAGAAGAATCATCTTGGGACACACATAAAATACACTAACACTGTTGATAGCTGATGAGCTTAAAAAAAAAAAAAAGAAAAACAAAAAAATCTTATAATGTTAAGAAAGTTTACAAATTTGTGTTCGACTGCATTCAAAGCTGTCCTGGGCTGCAGGTTGTACAAACTTGCTTTAGGAGACGGATTTTAATATTTTGTTTCAGCTGCTATTGCCACCATCCCAAGAAGGTTGAGTTTTCTCTACCTCCATTTTTCCCTAGACAATTAATTTAAGGAGCTCTTGCTCCAGTGCCAGACTTCTGAGTGGCCACTTGGCACTGTTAAAAATACTGTCTTCTATTTTATTGTTTCCGTTAAAAATAAAAATAAAAAACCTGTGGCCGGGCGCGGTGACTCATGCCTGTAATCCCAACACTTTGGGAGGCCGAGGCAGGCGGATCACCTGAGGTCGGGAGGTCAAGACCAGCCTGACCAACATGGAGAAACCCTGTCTCTACTAAAAAATGCAAAATTAGCCAGGTGTAATGCTGCATGCCTGTAATCCCAGCTCTCAGAAGGCTGAGGCAGGGGAGTCGCTTGAACTCAGGAGGCAGAGGTTGCAGTGAGCTGAGATCGCACTGTCGCACTCCAGCCTGGGCAACAGGAGCGAAAGTCCGTCTCAAACAAACAAACAAAACAAAACAAAACAAAAAAACCGGCTAGTCATTTGACATTAAGACCCTCACTCTTAGAAGAGAATAATTAGAGCACCCATGCATTCATTTATATGTATATTTATGTTTATAATTTCACTTCTAGATTCACAGAGTAAATGTCCAGATTTGCCACATGAGTGTATTGCATGATGCAGAGGTTTAGGACGTGGATGATCCTGTTACCCATGTAGCCGTCATAGTACCCAACGGTTTCTCAATACTTGTCACCCTCCCTCCCTACCCCCTCTAGTAGTTCCTAGTGTCTTCTCTTCTCATCTTTATGTCCATAAGTACCCAATTTTTAGCTCCCACTTACAAGTGAGAACATGCAGTATTTGGTTTTCTGTCCCTATGTTAATTTGCTTAGGATAATGGCATGCAGCAGTGTTCATGTAGATTACCTGTTTTGGCAAGATTTAGAGAAAGTTTGTTGAATTGAGTCAAATGTCTAAATTCGTCTGACAAAAATTGTTGAGAAACTGAACTGTGAAATGGATGAAGATTGAAGTGTATGTCATGGTATCAGTAATTTTTTGTAATTCATATGATACAGTTGGGTAGTTTAAGAATGGTGGACCTATAACTCAGTGGATTTAGGCATGTACACCCAAGTAAATATGTGGATATATGTGTATTCAATTTTTTTTTTTTGACACAGGTTCTAGCTCTGTTGCCGAGGCATGATCTCAGCATGCTGCAACCTCCGCCTCCTGGGCTCAAGCCATTCTGCCATGTCAGCCTTCAGAGTAACTGGGACTGCAGGCACATGCCACTATGCCCAGCTAATTTTTGTATTTTTTATTTGTAGGGATGGGGTTTTGCCATGTTGCCCAAGCTGGTCTCAAACTCCTGAGCTCAAAGATCTGCCCGTCTTGGCCTCCCAAAGTGCTGGGGTTACACATGTCAGCCACTGCACTCTGCCTATATATACTGCATTTTAAACAGCTCCACCTCTATTTCTTGCTCTAATGAGCCACTGGTATTAACAGTGATTTATGTCTCAATAGAAAAAAAACATCTTAAACAATGAAAGTTAGTAGTTGGCAGCATTAAGTTGGAGAAAGAGATTGGTAGTGGCAAGAGGTTTTGAAATAGAGGCTATGGCATGGGCAAGGATGCTGAGAGATGCAGGGTATATTAAAATTTATTCTTTCAGCTTCAGTTTCCTCATCTGTAAAACAGAGACAATTGATATCTACAGCATAACCTGTATTAGTTGTGATCATTTTGGTCAGGAGTTTGGCTTTTATACTATTGACAGTGGGCAACCATGAAGACTTTTTGTAAGTATCATGACAATATTCAGATCTGTTTTAAGAAAAAAATAATAGTTGAATGCAAGAAGACAAGTTAGTGGTGGAGGGAATGAAGATGGGGTAGATATGAGAAATGTGGTGTCTACTGAGGAGACAGGTAATTTTCATTCATGAGTGACATCTAACTTGTCACTCATGACTTGTGGGCTAGGCTCATAAGTATCTGGAAAGTTCTACCTTATGCCCCTTTTGAATGAAATGTGTATGGTTTACTTCTTTGAGTAATCCATCTTGTGAAATTTATTTTACATCATATTGATCAGCCTGTTAAAGTCATGGTTAAAAAAAAATAATTGCTCTTATAATTACTTTGCTTGTGAAATTGTAGCTACCTAGTAGCCATGATAACGGCCCTCTGATATAATGATCAAGAACTCCAATATATAACTCCAATAGTCTCTGGAGTTAAACAGACTTGGTGCATTTGAATCCAGTCTGATCCTGA
Source organism: Trachypithecus francoisi (assembly GCF_009764315.1). Taxonomy (NCBI): domain Eukaryota; kingdom Metazoa; phylum Chordata; class Mammalia; order Primates; family Cercopithecidae; genus Trachypithecus; species Trachypithecus francoisi. Next base: position 71,385,186 of record NW_022681472.1, on the reverse strand, counting down.
GCATGATAATTCTGCCTACCCTTTAGAGTTGTTCTGAAGATTAAGAAAGAATACATATAATGCATTAAGGCAGTGCCTGCCTTTTAGTAAGCACTTAATGTGTAGTAGATATTATTATTTTTCACAGAAGTCTTGGTACAGTTATTAGTTCATTGTGTGCCTGGAGGTATTTGAAGTATATAGGGTATGCCCCCCACTAAAGCATACTTTAACTTAATCAGTTGAGATGCTCATCAAATTTCAAGACCAATCTTTATTCAGTAGACTAATTTGCATTGCATAATTCAAAGTAATCAGGGCAAGTTGAAATTTAGCAGCTTTTAAAACAGAATAATATTTAATAGGAACAAATAAAAGTTTAGGCCCTGAGGGAAGAAACAAACCATTACTCAGTGTGAAGCGGACAGGCTCAGCTAAAGGTCTCTGGTAAGGGGGGTAAACATAAATTTGTAACATAATACAGTGGGAATCTCACCTCTTTGTAGTGGCTTTAAGGAATATAGGGATAGTGCCTTGAGTACAAAGTAGGTTGTGGTCATCCCTACAATTTCAATTTAATTCAAAAGCTGACTAGTGAAAGGACTCGACTTCCCATTTGTTCCCAGTCATTAAGAAGATGCAGGTAGTAAAACAGAGGGAGGACAGCAAGCAAGTTTGTTAGCACTGATGCTGACCAGCAATTGGGTTGGTGCAAGCAGCAATAGTTCTTCAGTATCCCATATGTTTGCAAGCAGGCATGCAATGTTTTTCTTTTTACACTTAAAAAACAACCCCTAAAAATCTATTCTTTTTTTGTTTCTTCTGATTTCATCTAGGCCCAGTATTTCCTTTGGGGTGGTCTGCCAACCCCTTGGAAAAAAGGGACAAGCACACACAGGAGAGGAGGCACAAGTTTGGGAGGGAAGGGAAGCAGAGTTCGGTTGGACACTGAGAGGGTGAAATTCACCAGGGACAGCTGGGTGGTGATGGAGACCTCTCAGGAGAGAGATCCCAGCTGGAGAGGTGAGCCAGGGCTGTCCACAGTGAGACTACTATTACCTCTGTGCCCTAATTGTATTAACATGTAATATGGAGAGAGTTGGTGTCCTAGCTTTTTTTGTTTGCCTACATGTTCTGCCTTAACTGTTGGTTTTGTGTTGTTTTCTTTTACAAAAGTTTTGTCACCTGTGCTTTTGACTTTTTTGTGCGTGCAGGGCTGTTCTACCTCGTATGTTTTGTAGTCAAACTTATACTTTATTATTTTGCCCTTACAAATTATTTAGATTTTATTCCTCAAGAAGACTAAGCATGATACAGGGATTAAATAAATGAGTACACAGTAGAGATTCAATATCACGCTAACAACAACAACAACAACAACAACAACAAACCCCCTGCTATTTTGTAAGTATTCTGAAGTCTTAGTCATTGAACTCTGTATTTTAGGCAGAAATAAATTATTTCAAAAACAATATGTTTAGTGCATTGGAATCTGATCCTTGATGCAGTCATGAAGTACGCTTATCTTCTTTCAAACCTCAATCATTATTCCTAATTATTAGTTGTGTTATAGAGCTAGTAAACTTTAAATAGTCTCAGGAGAGAACCATTCCCAAGTATTTTATAGGGGAACTTTGTAAGTATTCTCTTTTAACACATTTTCAATTTAGTCATGTATCTATATCTGTATATACTTATGGTTTCCTGTTTTATTCAGTGGGCTGTTACAAGTTACTGTCATTATTTAATGTTCAGTTTATCCCCAGTTTGATCAGTGGAATCCCATTCAAGGTAGCTTGTGCCCTTTTGCAATGTTTCCATCAATTATCTGAGCATTCCTCCCTCTTTGGCATAATGTAATGTTCCAGGCTCATTTTGTACCTTCCCTGTCCCATTTCTGGATTCAGTCATTTCTCAAAGGAGCCCTGGATCCTCCAAGAGAAGAATGGTATTTAGATGCCAAGAACACCCTGAGTGTGCTCATTGCTCTTGGGATATTACTACCTGAAGGCCTTTTGAGCTGACTGAGCATGTATTTGAATATACAAATCACACACAGGTAAACACATTTACATCTGTATTTCTGTATTTATTTATATTGAAAACTATGAGTTTACACTGATAACTCCAACTCCAGTTCATTACAACAGAGTTTATTCTACTTTTCTCCCTTTTCATATTTGTAATTCCCTTTTCTGATAGTGAAAACACATGTTCATATTATTCTTAATACATTTACTTATTTGGTTAATTTCCTTTTTATGTAACTAATTTATTTCTGCTCCTAAGCTTTTTACTGTTCAGATGCCCTCCTCACCTTGCTCAGTCTCTGATTCCACATACCATGCCACTTGGGCTCTGAAGTCCTGTGCCAGGGCACCCATGCATGGGTTGCCCTGCCTTCCTTATCCTGCTCAGATGCTGACTCCTTGTGCTATTCCTCCTCCTACCCACAATACCTTCCTCACTTTACTGAATCTCTGAATCCCTGTGACAACCACCATCTTGTGGGGATTCCTTTCTTGCATGATCTGGTCTCTGACACTCTAAAATGGACAGGCTTCCTACTCTGATACCCTACTTACCTAGTTGGGCTGCAACACTGCTCTGAGCCGTTGTATTTTCCTCTCCCCCCAAGCTATAGACCTTTTCTTCAGAAAAAAATGTACCTGTGTTCCAAGTTACGCATAAGAATTCAGGAGCAGCGGACATGGTGGCTGTGCAATCCCAGCACTTTGGGAGGCCAAGATGGGCGGATCCTTTGAGACCAGGAGTTCCAGGAGTTGAAGACTAGTCTGGTCAACATGGTGAAACCCCATCTCTACTAAGAAATACAAAAATTAGCCGGGCATGGTGGTACATGCCTGTAAGCCCAGCTACTTGGGTAGCTGAGGCACGAGAATTGCTTGAACATGGTGGTGGAGATTGCAGTGAGCCTAGATTGCTCCACCACACTCCAGCCTGGGCGACAGAGTGAGACTGTCCCCCAAAAAAAAAAAAAAAATCAGAAAGTTTACCTTAGTTTTTTTGCACTACATCATTTTGTTGCTGCTGCTTTGTTTTGCTTTCTTTTTAAAGACAGTGGGCAGGACCATGGGATAAACAGAGGAAGTATGGAGATACATTTTTATTTTCTTATTCTCTGTTGCTATGTTGGAATACAGCTATACAAGTCAGTTCTGGCTCATTCTTCCTTCTTTAAAGGATTACACTATCTGCCTTGCTAGTATATATCTCCATCTCCTGTAGTAAATATCTCCCATCTCTCCTGAACATAATTTAGTTTTAAGAAAACTTCTTTTGGTAGAAGTTATAGATCTTTTCAAAAATAATTTACATGTAGGTCAAACATTTCAACATATAAAACAAAAAAATTGTGAAACAGTTAAAGGAAAACATGAATGAATGATTTCACTGCAGTGTGAGACTAGATACGACCTTTCTGTGTAAGACACAGAACCCAGAAGGCACAAAATAAATGGTCTATACCTAAAACAGATAAAAATAAAAACAAATAGCAAAGTGAAAGAGAATATTCGCAATTCAGCACTGACAAAAGGCTGAATTTTTAATATATAAATGATTTTTTAAACTAATCAAATCGAGAAGGAAAACAAACAGACAGACCAGTGGCCACAACAGGCCAAAGATGGTTTAGACAGTTTACAAGAAAAGATAGAAATGGCACTTACATATGCAAAATGATGCCCAACCTTATTCATAATGAAAGAAACGCAGTTTCAAATTATAACAAAATATGACATTTCACACTTTAGATTTGCAAAGATTAAAAGTTTTATAGCATGGTGAATTTGACAGAAACTGGAGGGAAACGGACACACTCATGTACTGCTGACTGCTGATAGGAGTGTCAATTGGTACAAACTGTGTGAAGAGAAGTTTGGCAATGTAAAAAAAAAAAGGTTTGCTCATAATTCTTGACCTTGTAGTTTCTCTGAAAGGAATTTGACTTACTCATATTCATATACATATGTAAAGTGATATACATACAAGAGTATTATAGGAATGTTTAATATCAAAAGAATGATTGAAATATGATACATCTGGCCAGGTGTGGCAGCTCATGCCTGTCGTCCTAGCACTTTGGGGGAGACCAAGGCAGAAGGATCCCTTGAGGCCAGAAGCTCGAGGCCGGCCTGGGTAACACAGGGTGACCCTGACTCTACACAAAATAAATTAGCCACGCCGTGGTGCACTCCTGTAGTCCCAGCTCTTTGGGAGTCTGAGGCGGGAGGATCTCTTAAGGAATTCAGAGCTGCAGTGAGCTATGACCATGTCACTGTACTCCAGCCTGGGAGACAGAGCAAGACCCTGTCTCTTTAAAAAAAAAAAAAAAAAAGAAAGAAAAAGGAATATACATAAACTGGAAACCGTGGTTACCTCTGTATGAGAGAGATACCAGCAGGAGGGGGACTGAGTTTTCAGTCTGTACTGAATTTTGAAACATAGGTTTCCATTTAAAGTGCCACAGTGGACTGTTGACATTAATACATTTATCATTCTTACTTCCAGCATGGTGTCAGAATGTATAACCATTTGGTGAAATTAGCTTAGCACGCGGCCCAGTTCAACATTCAACATCTACTTACCAATGCAGCAGTGTGTTTCTCTATTTGTTACCATGTAGGTGGTGTCATTTTCAAAGTGATTAAAACAAAAATTTCTGGGGAAAAAAAAAATGGCCCTGAAGAGTAGCACTTCTCACTCTTAGGGAGCTCTGTCTGTTGAGCTAACAAGCCGTTGCTAAAATTTTCTGATTTCAAATGATACTAACTTAGTTACAAAATTAAGAATGTAGTTTCCTAAAAATTGAACGTTCTTTATATTTCAGTTATACTTTAGGTCTATTTGATTATTTAACATAACCAAATTTAGTAATTTGACTTCCAGATATATTCCTGCCTTATTGTCACTGAAGGTGAAAACTTAGGGTTCAGGAAGGATAACATTTTTATTTAATTACATGCTTTTCAGGATATGAACTTTGCATGTTTAAAGATTTGAGTTATAAGAAATCTTCTCTACAAAGTAAGTTACTTTGGCAGATATAAACGAATTCCATTTTATTCCCAAGTAGAAAGAGCAGGAAGTATGGTATTGATACAAAGATAAAATAATTTATATTGATACAAAGATAAAATTAACTTAAGCTTTGTGCCAGTTAGAAGAACTTGGGGTTTATTAAGAAAATAGCTTCTCAACAGATTGTGAAAAGCAGCTAAAGGCTTATTGTTTTCTTAGTGTCTCAAATTTGATATTAAACTCCTATTTTAATATTTTAGTTTGGAGAATAAACTCGTTAAACATTATGAATACAGTCTTTTAAAATAAATGTCTGAGTGCCACAGTATAAGGTGAAAATATAATGTGAGTGGAAGGAAAGGGGTGTGTTTTCTGTAGGACAAACTGTACTTTTCCTGAGTGCTCTTCAATTGTGCTGTGAAATCCTGTCTTAATTAAGTAAGTCTCAGTCATTTATCATATGAAAGCATTCTCTAAATGTTTTGCCCAAGTTCCAGTTAGGTTAGTTTTAAAACAGTATTTACCTTTAGTCAAAGTTAATAAGCTAGGTAGTCTTTTCTCTAAATTAGAAGATTTAATTGGTCTTTATCATATTGATGCTTTTTTTTGTATAATCAAGGCCCTAGAAAAATCTGCAGCTTGTATTTTTGTAAATGTATAATCTTTTAAATGTGCTGAGAATTTGCTATTGAGAGGAATCTTGGGAAGGTCTTTATAAAGTGAATAGTAATGGTTCTTTTCTTCCAGTTTCTTCTGGATTATTTCATGTTATTGAAATTGTGGAATTATTGGACTTAGGGAGCCTTTCAGAGTGCCTGCAGAGTTGCATGTGTATCTGTCTAATGCTTACCCCTGTAGTCTGTTAGATTTAGTTCAGTCCAATGAGTAAAAGAAGGTAGTGCCAGAGTGGGATCCTAGGAAGGATTTCTTGGGAGACTGGTAATCTAGAAAGCTGTACTTAAACTGACAGCAATGTGAAACAGTGAGCATTTGAGAAGACGGAAGTTTATATTAGTGTTTGGACAAGCTATCAGAAAACCTCTTTTCCAGGAGGAATAACATAAAAGGTAATTGTGTCTAATCCAGAAAACCTTAACATTCAAAATAGAAACTTTAAATGTACCTCCTTTTTTTTTCTTCTTTGAGACACCCCTTCTCTGTCACCCAGGCTGGAGTGCAGTGGCGTGATCTCTGCTTGCTGCATCCTCCGCCTCCCGGGTTCAAGCGATTCTCCTGCTTCAGCCTCCCAAGGAGCTGGCATTACAAGCTTGCACAACTACACCCAGCTAATTTTTTGTATTTTTAGTAGAGACAGGCTTTCACCATGTTGGCCAGGCTGGTCTCGAACTCCTGTCCTCACATGATCCTCCTGCCTCGTCCTCCTAAAGTGCTGGGATTACAGGTGTGAACCATTGTGCCCAGCCTAAAAGGGCATTTCTTTTATAGGCCTTTTTCCCCCCCTACTAAAATAGAGCTTTCTGTTGGTGGTATTTTGAGGCAAAATTTAGATGACTGAAGAACATGGTATGTCAGATAGAAAATGCATGGAGATTATGTGGTACATGTTAACCAAAGGAAATAACACTTGAGAGTCCATATATTTGAGATGTCTTAGGGCTTTTTAGGCAGAATCATACCCAGCGCCTCCCCGCACTCCTCTTCCTCCAGGTTTGTAGGAGCTTGGGGAGTGAGTCAAAACCAAAAGGTGGCATTTGGTCTTGAACTGCAGTCAGCTGTTAGTACTGCTGGCAACGTTTCTTTCAAAGTGTGGTGTATGTGTGTTTTTCATGGATGACCTCTACAAATCGATTGTTATTTATGAATGGTAAATTAAAGTTGTTTTTACATTTCCTAACTAAGTAGTTTAACCAATGTTTGCTCTCATTGGGAGTTGCCATCAAACTTAGTAACGTAGTAAAATGTGTTTGAGCTAGGGCTATAAAATGCCCCTTTGATCTAAGAATACCGAGCGCAACAGAGTTGACTGAACAGTAAGCATTAGGGTTGAATGTATTCCCAGAGACACAGCAGCAGTATCACTGATTTTGGTGAAAATTAGTACAGACTTAGCCATGATAACTTGTTCATTTTGCTTATCAGAGCCTTTAATGTGTTGAGAATAATGGGTTTTTGATTTATTTGCTTAATTTAACAGAGGAAAAGTATTTTCTGCATGTTTTTACTTTTTATTTAAAATGAATGCAGAGAGCAGAGGTAATCCTTGAATATTTGCTGTGTCTCATTATAGTAAGCATGTTTTCTTCTGCATTCTGAGAATTATAAGAAAAATACGTTATAATTGGATCCTAATGTAAATCACACCTGGAAATGGCAGTTAGGATCAAAGTAATGTTATAGCAGTCTACAAGGATTAATACATTCTGTGCCCCTTTTCCTAGGCTTAAATATCTGCTATTACAGCCTTTTCAGTAAGTGCCTTAGCTCAGTTAGAACTTCTTTTCAAATTGTTTTGTTTTGTTTATTTGGAGATGAGGTCTCACTATGTTGCTGTGGCTGGTCATGATCTCCTGGGCTCAAGCAGTCCTCACTCCTTGGCCTCCCAAAGTGCTGGAATTACAAGTGTGAGCCGCTCTGTCCAGCCCATTCTTTTCAAACTTTATGGCTTTTTTTTTTTTCTAGTTTATTTCCAATAACCATTACTACTGGTGGGGTTGAGGGATAAAGGAAGAGAGGAGCTGTTTTTCTTTTGAATTATATTAGCCCTTCAATCTGATAGTTTTATATTGCTGTATTTTCAGTAATAGAGCATGTGACTCTAGTAGTTTCTGTTGTGTGGTCCATCAGAGATTTGTCATCTCTAAGATCTACCAGCTCTTTGCTTTCACTTAACACAAAAGAGTATAATAGTAGGAAACAGAAAAGAATAAACGGAGAGCCAGTGTGGAGAAGGACCTGAAGCTTGGTATCCTCTGAAAAGACAGATATGACTGACTTTTAGAAATAATTCTAAATGTAGAAATTATTTTAAGCAGATATTAAACTGATAGGGATTGTTATAGATATGAATATGTTATTATATATGGGAGGGGTAGATATGGCATTATCAAGTCACCAGCTGTCAAACCCCTTGCATCTTTTGGCTTGTGTTCATATTATATATACTTTTCCTATTGTGCCATTCATTTTACTCATACTAGTTAACTAAAATCAAGGAAATCTGACTTTTCAATGTGATAGAGCCTCTGACTACATTGGAGTTTTTAATAAATATAAACATCATTTCCAGAGTTCTTGATGATTTTGTAATAGCAATGCATTGGTCTTAGTACTTTCATTAATGAACTTATATACAACCCATATTACTGAGCTCTTTTAGATTACACTTATTTTCTTTGGCTTTAGTTTTTCTTGGTTCTTAAAAACAGTCAATTGTAATTAATTGTTAGATGAAAAGAATGAAACCTGTTTCTGCATTCAGCTCATGAATGCTTTTTATATAGTTAATTCAGAAATTTGTAGTTATTAAAATATATAATTTGATTTGCTCTATCTGCATTATTATTTCTAAACAGATGAGGCTAAAACATTACCCTCACTTGTATTGAAATATTTTACACATTAGTTTTTGATAATTTTATTGAGGTGTAATTCTTATACTCTATAGTTCACCCATTTAAAGCGTACAATTCTGTAGCTTTTAGTGTATTCACAGATAAGTGCATCCATCACTAGGGTCAATTCTAGAGTATTTTCAGCACCTTAAGAAGAAACCCTGTCACCCTTCCTTCCCAGTCTCTGGTATCCTCAAATCCACATTTTTTTTTTTTTTTTTTTGAGTTTGCTCTCTCTAGATAACTCATGTAAGTGGAATCATTACAATATTTGTCCTTTTGTCTCTGACTTTTTTCACTAAAATAATATTTTCAAGGTTCATTCATAGTGCAGCATACATGAGAACTTCGTTACTTGTTATTGCTGAGTAGTATTCCATTAAATGTATGTAAGTAATACACTTTTGTTATTCATCTGAACATTTGCCTATTATGAATAATGCTGCTATAAATCTATGTGTACAAATTTGTGTGGACCTTGCTTTCATTTCTCTTGGGTATATCCTAGGAGAGAATTGCTGGGTCATACGGTAACTCTCCATGCAATCCCTTGAGAAGCTGCGAAGCTGTTTACCAAAGCAGTTGCACCATTTACACGTTTTTGTTATTTTTTAAATCAAGATACTACCCATTAGTTTTTATTACTTCTCGTATTTAAAAACTTTTTGTTACAAAAGATATTTGCAAGAGAAGTACTCAAACAGATGCACAACTTAATAATTATGAAGCAAATATCTATCTATGTAACCATTACTTTGGTCAAGAAATAGAACATAGGTAGCACCGTGGATTCTCCCTGAGTGTTCCTGTGCTACCCCTTATTTTCAAGCAGCCAGTATATTGACTTTTATGAAACTCAAGTTTTTCGTAGTTCTTGCAGCAGCATTTACATGCATTATGAATTTAATTTTGTGGGTTTTTAAACTTTATAAATGTAATGACAGCGTATCTTTTATGTCTTGCTTCTTTTACTCAGCATTGTTTGTGGGTTCGTTTTCTCTAGTTCATTTTTCATTGCTATATCCTTTGGTATGAATATATCACATTTTATTTTTTCATTCTACTGTCAGTAGGGATTTTGGCTCTTCCCACTTTTTATGTGAAATTTCTAGATTATTTTAAAGCCCTGTATATGTCAGAACATTTGTATGCTGAAATTGTCCTGTAAAGCTAGTCATTTTACAACCCTTATCTAAGGTCTGAATACCAGCGAGATAAGACATCATTCTATGTTTCAAGCATATTGCATATTCTGTAGAAGGTATTTCACTACTGTCTAGCTTGTGGTAAGTTTGTCAGTAGTGGCGTGTAGCAAAATTTTTGAAATGTTTCCCTTAGAATTCAGGTATGTTTCTTCAGTTTTCCCCAATGATGTTATCTTATATAACTAAGGAAATTATGAGTTAAATTGGACTGTTCAATATGATATTTATCTTCAGATTGTTTCTTTGCATTGGTAGTAACACTTTATTTTGAACTTAAGCTGTAGTCAATATTTAGAAGGCCTGGACCTTCTAAAGTACTTTATTTTTTACAAATATTCTTAGCTTGTATCATTAAATATATGCTGACAGTAGTCAGAACTGATTCATTCTAGATGTGCATCTTGGACATTTCAGGTTCCTTATTTAAATGAGTGATTGCTTTCATGATACTGTTTCTAAGTATCTTTAAAAGGAATCATGGAGTACACAAATAACTTAGCAACCCTCATTGTTAGAGAGTTTTTTTTCCTTTAAATTTAGGTGGTTTACCATAGATTTGAAAATTATTTCAGAAATGAAAGCAGCATTGGAAATGATGCAGTTTTAAAATCCTATAAAAATGCCCCAAATTAAACAAATGTTTCCTGACCCTTCATAAAGTACGGACAAATAGACAAATCAATTTTTTGTGAATTCCTAGTTTTGTCCTTATGTGATACAGTAATGAAACGCTGTAATTAAACATTGTAGCAATTATTTAAAAATTTGGAGATTACACTGTTGATTTGTGAATTTAGTGCTATCAGTTTGTGATTTGCTTTTCTTTTGCTGGAGCTCCAAAAGTTTCAGCAAGTAAGATGGAGATTTTTAGTCATTTTTGTGAATGTGTAAACTTTGTTGACGCTTACTAATTGAATTTGTTTTGGAATATTCCTTTAGTACTGTATCTGGCCTAAAATTCTTTCTGGAATTTTGATGTTTTCTTGTTGAAGCACTTTTCCGTGAGCACCTTTTAAAGGTAACACATAGAGTTCTTGCTTATGTTCCAGTTTTATTGCTGACTCTCTATTCACATTTCCTAACTCCAGGCTTTCATTATCATCTTGTGCATGAATTACTGCCGTAGCCTTTTAATAGGTTTCCTCATCCAAGTCTTTTCCTTTTTAGTCCATCTTCTCCTCCTAGGTAATGTCTTACAGCAGAAGTTTGAGTGTCACTCTCCAACTAAACCCTTCTCTGACACCTCCTTGCCAGTTCAGTAAAGTCTAAGTTTCCCTGGCCTGTGGCCCTTTTGAGATATGGCTCAGGCCTGCCTCCCCAGCTTTATTTTTTATTCTTTCTCCTGTATATAGTATAAGATTGTTTGAAGATTACCCTAAAAATTTATTTACATTTTTATGCCTTTGCACAGTGGTTTCCTCTGGCTGAAATACTGCTTTCCCTTTTTTTTTGGTCTGGCAAACTCTTGCCCATCCTGCAAAACCTAGCAGAGGTATCATTTCCTCTGCAAAGCCTTTCCTAATTCCCCTGTCCCCATAGTCATCCCCTTTGCATTAATTCTGTACCCTACAACCTGTTGATCACCTAGTATTGTTTATGTGACTTTTTTTTTAAAACATACTCTGAACTGCTCGAAGGCAAGGAATGTGTCTTAATTTAGCTGGCTGTGTCAGCTTTTACCATAGATCCTAGAAACAGAGCTAAGCGCTCAGGAAATACTGGCAGAAATCAAGAACTGGAGTTGGGAACTGACTCTGTAATGACTGATAAATATCTTTCCACAACCTTTTTATTTTTATTGTAATATGGATGACTCGAGCACATTTAGTCTCCAGGGTATGTAGATTGTATTATTCTTTCTGATAAGTAGATAGTCAGGATACCCACAGACAGACAAAATTCATTCCATGGGGCTTATCATTGACTTGGAACTTGATGTAAAATCAACTCCTGATGAGATGCTTTTATATTTTAAGTAATAATGCTTTGATTCAGAATATGGAGCCCAGAAGAAGCTTCATGAGTAACATTTGTAAACTGTTCTGTAAGGCTTTTGTGATTGGTGTAGTCCAGTAGGGAAGAGGTAGAAGTGTTCTTTCTCTGTATTGATTACTTCCTATGTTTAATAACAGGATTAGTTTGTAATTGTATTCTCTCTTCTACTGTCAGTAAAGTTTATTGTATTAAAATGCTGGGTAAAATCCAGTGTCTTTTTCATGGGTACTAATGGAAGTGGCTGATAGTGTGAGGTGATGGAAACATTTTATTTCCAAACACTTTTCAGTTTGGGGTTGATTTCTATTACTGTAGGAGACTGATCCTTCACAGCTGTCAGAAAATCCAAGTAGGTTCTTCTCCTGCTGTGCAGATCTTTCCTTGTTTGGGAGCCTTTCATGATGCAGTAGGGGCTTTTAAAAATGTCACAGAAGTAAGGCAGTTTAAAGTAAGTGTAGAATTTGGTTGTTGCTGTTTATGGTAGAAAATTGAAAGTTAAAAACAAATGGAGGAGCAAGGCTGCTGAGCATTACATGCCTTTTTGAGTTAATAATGCCATCTCTCCTGGTCCCCTGGACTTGCTCAGCTTTTCATTCCTATTTCTTCTGCTCCAAATTCTTTTATTTGTGGGTTGAAAAATAAAAGCAGAATACATTGATGAATCACAGACAAGCAACAGCATACATCCTGTCTTGATGAATGCCTAGGTTAATATATTTGGGGAAGGGATGTAATCAGCAGTCATATGAGAGAAGCAGTCTATTGAACAGCTACGTGTTCTGAACCAAAGTGTATACTTGTTACGGAACTATTTCTCCAAATACTGTTTGAGGCTCAGTGTTAACACATTGCTGAGAAAAAGGAAGTATTCTGTGGCTGAAGAACAGGCTTCTTACTGCCTGGTTCTTTGTTATGCTTTTACTGTTTAACACGGAGACTGCAGCTCTCACAGTGGACACTAACCTTAGTAGCAGACATAATCCTGAGGCATGTTACACATTTCACCAGATGTTCTGTTTCTCTGTAGGGTATCCTCCTGGTTAGTTTCTTACATCAAACATCATAAGAAATCAGAATTTGAAGTTTATCTTAAACAGATAGGAGAGCGAAAACAGTCTTTTATAACCTAAAGACTGAGTGATTTTCATAATATCAAATAAGTTGTGCTACAGCTACATTTTATAAATGTTTTTCTGATTCATATTGCATCTATACTCTGTATGAAAACGTTGGGGAAAAAATACCTTTTAAGAAGTATCCCTTATGAATAAATAGTAAATTAGTATTCTTTCTTGACTGTACAGCAAATATTTATGATTTACATATGCCTTCCAAAAAAGCATTTGAAGCAGATATGAGTTTCTTGTTAATATGACAATTTAAAACATTTTATAATTGAACAAATTGTGGATATTCCTAATGATAACATCTGCAGGATGTTGATTTATAAACACTGTAAAATACTGTGTTGTTTTGATGCTATGCGTATTTCCTGTAGTGTATGTGTACAGTTCAAAAGAATTATTTTCTTATCTGTGTCCTTCGATCTTTGAATTTTAGCACTGGTCATAATTCTGAGTCTGGAAAAGATTTCATGATATTCCAGATTTCTGTGTTTTTCCTTCCCATCAATAATTGTCTAGCGGTTTTATGTAACATTAAGGACTGTTGCTTTAAAAAAATAGCAATAGTAGTTAAGGAGAAATGCATCATCTTGTTTCTTTGGAATAATAGGAATAGAATAGCTGCAAGGTAATTTTAAACTTTGTATTAATTGAAGAAAGGGAAGAATCACGTGTCTTTTGGAAACTGCTTTAAAACTGTTCATTCTAGATCTTCACTTTAGGGGGGATCCATAAAGAACAGTTTTACAGTGGATATATTTTAGAAGATTCACTCTCTGTTTTTTCCACTTTCAATCAAATATTTTGGAAAAAACCCTCACGTCTGCAGGACTTCCATCTGGGGAGAACTTGATCCTTTCTGCCCAGTTTCATCTTGGCCCTCTCCAGTGGTTGTATAAGAGCATCTCTTTGAGATTAAAACATAGAACAAAGACAGGCTCCTTTTATTAATAGTCAAATGAAAAGCTACAGATTTTTGACTAGTTCTTTTTGCAGAAATGGAATTATTAGTGACACGGCTTATTTTTCTCTTTTCTAAACTCTATATTTTAAAGTTGTACTACTGTAGGGGGCAATGCTTAGACTTCCTTATCTGTAAAATGGGGTCAGAAACAGTAACCTTATTTTTGAACTATTGGGAAGATTAACATAAATACATGCTAAGTGGCTACTGTGTAGTAAACTATGCATAAATATGGGCTACTATTAATCATGCCTGTAGCTTCAGAAAAAAATGATAGCTAGAATTAGAAAGAATTGAATGTATGTAACTTGCCTGGATTACATAAATCAGCAAGTACTAATGTGACCTTTAGCATTTATAAAATAGCATCTTCATAACCAGAGATTGTTTTTTGCTTTACCCAGCTTTGGTATTATTTTCTTATATAGTCTTTTTTTGTGAATATTGATAGCAACCATTTCTTATTCCAAAATTTATAGTTTAAATAAAAAATTTTAATTTATGTCATCTACACAAGAGAGCGTGACTCTTCCTTCTGCCACCTGAGGACACAGTGAGAAAATGACCGGCCATCTGCAAGCCAGGAAGGGTCTCTCAAAAGGAGTATAATTGGCTGGGAGCTTTGATCTTAGACTTCTCAGCCTCTATAAATTGTAAGAAAATACAATCCTGTTACTTAAGCCACCTAGCCTATGGTGTTTTGTAATGGCAGCCAGAGCAGAGCAATACCCAAGTGAAACTGAAAATTGGAGCAAATATGTATGAAGCAGGTTGATCTCTGTCTGTACGAAGGACATAAATTCATTATATAGAACATGAAACAAAAGACATTCTGCTTAATGTGTGGGGTATAGCTTTATCTGCCTTTATTCCTGATGGAAGAGCAGATGTCTATTGAAATTTTTGTTTTATGACAGCGTCTGTAAAATGTTACTGTTCAGTAGGTGGTAGGTAGCCTGAGATGTTTTGACCTTTAACATTCATGGAAATTTAATTGATCTTCTCTGGACAGGCACTTAATGTACTAGTCATAATTCAGTGTCAGATGATTATCATCTAAGCATAGTTCTCTATGAAAAAGTTCATGGGTCACAACCATAGCAAACCACATATTACAACATTTCATTTTATATATTCTCTTGATTAGGTTGTTGACTAGAAGTAACAGGCAATTGGAAAGGAAGACTTTTACCCCTCAAAAAACCAAACATTCCCAGCTTAAGTAGCTACATACTACTCTGTATAACCTTAATTCCATTTTAATTTTGGAAGCAAGGTAAATTTAATAGGTACAGACCACTTGGAATAATTTTTACTTTTTACCTATTGTGAGTAATTTAACCAGAGTATGCATCTTTTATCCTCTTGAAAGGTGATACAGACCTAGGAAGTGTTTTGTGAGAGTATTTGAACTGTGCTGCCTCTGGAGACAGGAATATCTTTAGGAGTTTTTCATCTGGTTTTGAGAGGTTTTCGGAGGGAGCGTCTACAACATTATCTACAGCATTGCCTTTGTAAAAGTCAAGCAGGAGAGAGATACTTGCAAAGGAAGGCATGATGATGGCAGCAAAAGCAAGTAAAATGGATCTATACCAATCACTGTTAGTAACTTTTTAAAGCTTCAAATGAGACATTATTGACTTAAATTATGCTTTTGACCTCTATGTATTGACCCGATTGCCAAGCTTCCGTTTACCAGTGAAATGTTTGAGGAAGCAATCTTCTCATCTTTCCAGTACTTTCTTAATCAACAGCCTTCAGCTGATTTTAATTTTGGGTTTTGCTGAGAGCATAGAGTGGCCTGATCCTTTGAGTATAGTGGACATTTCTGTAGTGGATAGACACTACTTTTATGCTCTTTGATCTGAGTACAACTATTGACATTATGATTTTCTGTCTGCTGGATTCTATGCTGCAATTCCATAGGAACATCTGGTTTACCTCTTGAAATGCTTCAGTTACTGAACTCCTTAAATTCTTGCATCTCTCATTTGCTTTTTCTCTCCCTATCTTATCTGTATCTTTAAACTTAACTATCACTTTTGTGAGCATGTGAATTTTGTTATGAATTAGAGAACAGAATGTACTCTCTCTGAACTTTTAGCTCTTGGTAAGTTTTTCTATTTTAAATGTTTTTTGAAAAATAAAATTATCAGAACAGTATTTTACAGAATTTAGAAAAGAATTATCTTGCATCATCTTTAGCACAGTAGTTATTAGGTTGGTATAATTCTTTCTAAATGTTTAAAATATGCTTTAAAATTGTAGAGTTTTTTTTTGTGTTTTTGTTTTGTTTTGTTTTGTTTTTTGTTTTTTGTTTTTGTTTTTTGAGACGGAGTTTCGCTCTTGTTGCCCAGGCTGCAGTGCAGTGGCACGATCTTGGCTCACTACAACCTCTACCTCCTGGGTTCAAGTGATTCTCCTGCCTCAGCCTCCCTAGTAGCTGGGATTATAGGCATGTGCCACCACGCCCAGCTAATTTTGGAGTTTTAGTAGAGACAGGGTTTCTCTGTGTTGGTCAGACTGGTCTTGAACTCCCTACCTCAGGTGAGCCACCGCACCCGGTCGTAGTGTTTGTACCTTTTCTTTTAGATAGAGTCTTGCTGTATTGCCCAGGCTGGATTATAGTGGCCCAATCTCGGCTCACTTACAACCTCTGCCTCCCAGTTCAAGCAATTCTCGTGCCTCAGCCTCCTGAGTAGCTAGGACTACAGGCGTGTTCCACCACACCTGGCTAATTTTTGTATGTTTAGTAGAGACAGGGTTTCACCATGTTGTCCAGGCTGGTCTCGAACTCCTGACCTCAGGTGATCTGCCCACCTCGGCCTCCCAAAGTGCTGGGATTACAGGTGTGAGCCACTGCGCCTGGCCAGTTTTTTTACCTTATGTATGTATTTCAGATTAAGTACATTTTTGTATTATTGAATGATCTCATCACCATCATTATTTAAGCTGTACTGTAAACTCTTGAAGGCATGAATATATTACATTTTACTTAGCATCTCCTGTCATCAGACCTGTTAGGTAATTTCTAATATTTTTATTAGTATACATAGTTTTTGGTAACCATTTAAAAACAAATATTTTTTCTTTCAAATTAGAATTGTAACCGTATTCTAGATTTCTATCAACAGAATCAAAGAATCACAGGACATAAACATTTTATGGTATATTGAAAGGAGCATGAGCTTGGTGACTGAGAAAGTCTAGCCTTGAGCTGTAGTTGTCACTGTTATACGGGCAAGTTACACATATGACGATTGGAAAAACCTACCTACCTTACATGCAATATGGAAACTATCAGATTTATTGATTGAAGTGTAATAGGTGCTCAGTAAATGGAAGCTATTATTGTTGGTGCCAGCATTTTTTCTTCAACGTTGTTGCTCTCAGTATATGAGAATGGCATTTAACTGTGACTATATAATTTACCATACAAACTGGAATGCCTTACTCCCAAGTAAATGCTAAATCATGTGGGACATCAGGACAAGTAAAAATGGGGATCCAGCCACATTAGAACATATGTCCCTCTATGGTTAAAACACATCTTAACCATCGTCGAACATTTTTTTTTCAGTAGCACATTTTTCAGGTGAAAATTACATGTTTTAGTTGAAAATGTATTTGATTGCAAAATACGTTGATTTGTAAACTGCTTATTTGGATAAGCCCAATGGAGTAAGATTCTGAATTTAAACATCATCTAAAATATTATTTTTATTTTTGCACAGTGTATTTTTCTGCAAAAGACGTAAGTAAAATTAGCTATATAATTTCAGTTCACCCCTTCTAAATATAACAACCGTTATACACAGAGCTCATTGAGATTTATAAAAATTTAGAGTCTTTGCAATGTTTTAGATTGCTATCAGGAATTTTCCCCCTTGATATTCTTAATTATGCTGGATACATTTGTATATGTTATTTCTTTTACATTACATAAGGAGAGCTATCACAGTATTCATATGAATCTTTTTTTTTTTTTTTGTTTTAGCAAAGACTTAGTAAAGCACCCACTGGTGCCAGTCACCTGCATGGTGCTGGGTACACAATGGCTTATTTGGGAAAATGTAGACAAAACAAGACAATTATAGCATAAGGGGCCAATCTTATGAAAACAGAAATACAGTGCACTAAGTGAAGGAACTGAACCTGAATTTTGGGGAACTAAGTACGTTTCTAGAAAGAAGAGACTTCTGAGCCAAGACCTGAAAGATGAGCATCCTATGTTTAGCCTTTCTCTTCCTTGCCATTTATATTAGTAGTACTGTCATACTAATTCAGGCTTGTGGTCTGATATGGTTAGGCTTTGTGACCCCATCCAGATCTCATCTTGTAATCTTCATAATCCCCACTTGTCAAGGGAGAGACCAGGTGGAGGTAATTGAATCATGGGGGACGGTTTTCCCCATGCTGTTCTCATGATAGTGAGTTCTCATGAGATCTGATGGTTTTAAAAGAGGTTCTTCCCCCTTGCTCGTCACTTCATCCTGCCACCTTGTGAGGAAGGTGTCTTGCTTCTCCTTCACCTTCCTCCATGATTGTAAGTTTCCTCAGGGCTCCCCAGCCATGCTGAACTGTGAGTCAATTAAAAGTCCTTTCTAGATGACACAGTCTAGTCTCAGGCAGTTCTTTATAGCAGCATAAAAACGGACTAATACATGTTCTTCTCCACCTTGTATTCTTTCTCTCTTTAGTATTAGTAAATAGTATTGTAACAAGAGACAAGTTTTATGAGAAGTCCTAATTGCTGCAGTTGACAACCAGCTTCAAGATCTTAACTGCGTATATGTAACTGTTGTTAGTTTATCTAACCTTTTAAAGGTTCCTGCGTGTTCCTCGGCCTATATCACATTTTGATGTTAGTGAATTAGGTTAAATACTTATTATTTAAAATAGCAGTTAATTTTTTTTTTAACTTGGCCTTTACTTTCTAAAAGATCCTCATATTTTGATGTTTTCAGAGGATAAGACATTGAAGCAATCTTATTCATATACATTTTACACATTGAAATATAAGATTGTTTATGCATTTTCTAGAATGCTTTTTTATGTTCTTAGTAATTATTAACTTTTTAAAGGTTGTATGTGTACCACAAAGGATAGTAAGTTGGTTACCATGTGTCAGATAATATTCAATTAATAGGGTAGTTTGTTTTGGTTAGCATTTTTACATCAATTACATATTTTGTTGCATTCAGATGCTTCATTCTCTTTGTGTTGTAATCCCCTTTCAAAAGTGGATCAGCAGTAGATTATCCAATCATAAAAATAGTAACATAGCACTGTTCTATTTCACTAAAATAAATTTGACATTTAAACAGAATTCCAGTGCTTAAATCAGTGTTCAGGGCCGGGGGGGTGGGGGGAGGTATTGTGATTACTCCCCAGAGGACATCAGGAGGTGTTTGGAGACACTTTTGGTTGTCACAACTTGGGAAGAGGTGTGTGTGTGCTCATTACTGGCATATAGAGGATAGAGGCTGGGGCACTGTGAATGAAACATCTTACAATGCACAGGATAGTCCTCCACAACAAAAAATTAGCCTACCCAAAATATCATCATTAGTGGCCAGGATGGGAAAGTCTGGTCAAAATGGAATGTAGATCTGTATATACTGGGAATAAGAATCTAGGAGTTTGATGATTTTACACAGGCAGTTGAAAAAGAAGTGTGTAAATAGGAATTACAGTGACACATATCTGAAATAGGTTTTATTGGTTTCTTGAGTCATTTGATCCTAGTTCCAAGAATCTTTGTGTATTTATGACTTTATCAAGTGGTAGCACAGTGCCATCAGAACATATGTGATTTAAAAATAAGTTACAAAGACATTTTTTATAAATCAATAAAGTTTTTGAGGACAGATGTGAAATGAGATATTTTATATTTTCTAAAGGATTATTTCCAGAAATAATGAGTCTTGTCTTTAAAGATGGACAGGAGTCCCAACTACAGGAGCGTTGTTCAAAGTAGCACTTTGTTTAACACAAAAAAGCAGAAGTCTCACTATAATAGCAGAGAACTTTGTAAAAACATCTACAAAGTTACTGACAAATATTATTTGGAGAGAAAGTAGAGTAATTATATTTCCTTTACAAAATGACTGTTGTATAATACTGGTTAATATCAGTCACATACAATACGCAAAAGCACTTATTTTAATTGTGCACATTACTAGATATTCAGGTTCGTAGTTGATCTGCACAGGAGCGTTCATTCTGAGCATGTGTGTTCTTGTATGGAGAGGTACTAGGTGTTTTCTTTTTTCATTCATAACGGAAAATACCTGATTCAAGGGAAGAGACTGTATTTAACAGTTGTATTGAGTTATGACATAGACCGGAAAAAGTGGGATGGATAGAATGCATATGATAGAATGCAGCTGTGCTTCAAGAAAAGGCTATTGCTACCACAGTGCCTACCCATCCACTACGTCATTTGCTGGGAACAGCTTTATCTGCTTTAGAATCCCTTCCCCACCCCCACCTCCACCTCTAGGCCTCTTTTTTGCACCCGAACTCTATGAAATTGGGATGCGTCTGTTAATCTGTGATGTCTTAGAATTAAAATTACCAGCTCTCTTTCCTTCTTCTACTCAGTAGAGTCTTGGGCTTTATGAAATAATGTATTATACTTTCCAATCTTAATTCATTGTGGAAGGAAGTAGTCAAAATAATAAATTTTAAATTTCCACCTTTAAGTATTCATCTTTACAGTGTGCTGAATGAAAAACATGTGTCATGAGCTTAAGTCTGACCCTGCTTTTCCATACTGCCTGTGAGGAGAGAGACTTGCATGAATCTTTGACGTTAGAGAAGAGATTACATTTTTACCCCTTCTTTATGACACAGTTAATGCCAATAAAGCTATTTCTATTTTTATAAATAATTTGCCAAAGTGACATTCTTAGCTAAACATACAGTTTTCTGGGTAGCTTGACAGCATTATTTCTGAGCAAAAATATCACAGTTTTTAACATTGAGGTTATCATATTGGAGTTAGTAAGATGTTCTTACTTTACCAAGCTTTGATAATTTTATTAGAGGAAGAAATGGATGAGATTGCTGGGCATATTTTTGAAAACCACATCTAAATACCACAGTATGATATGAATAGCTTCCAGAGCTTTAAAGGATCAGAATCAAATCCCCATAATTGAAATATTAATTTTTAGATATAGTGTGTTCCTTAGACATTTAGGATGAAATCTTAATTTTGGATTCTCTATTTTGTTTATATATCTGGGATCCTCCAACAGTGACCAAATGCTTGCTGCTTTTGCTGATGTTTTAAAAGTCTGAGTAAAGAGCTTCTAAAGGAGTAGAAATAGAGAAAATAAGCTTCCTAGACATGGAACCTATAGTGCAAGCCATTGCCTCCTGGCTGTGTATTGAAACCCTGGGGGAGAAGTACACATCATCTTTGTCCCTGTCATTGGCACACAGCAGTTTTTCATGTTTTTTTTTTGTAATTTTATTAAAACTTTCAGTTATATAATTAAGACTGGGATAACTTAACTTTTTAAAACTTGAACTCAGTGGATTTCATGAATGCCATATGTCTGTTAAAGGGTCTGCAAATGATAAACGTTTGAGAGAGGCATTCTTGTTTGTCTGAAATAAAAATGAAAGTGTCGGGAGGAAAATCTGATGACACCTTTTGAGCCTCCTCCTTTTCAGATTAGCTTGAGGCCAGTTTTCTGTCAGGGAACCCACATAAGCTTTTTGGTGTCATCTTTAGACTAGAAATGTTGGCATTTCTTAAATTGTGATTCTTGTTGCTATCCCCCGTCTCCTGACCACTGACCACTGTTTTAGGTTTTTTTGTTCTTTCTTTCTTAAGAGACAGGGTTTCACTCTGTGGCCTAGGCTAGAGTGCAGTGGCATGATCATAGCTCACTGCAGCCTCGAACTCCTGGGCCCAAGTGATCCTCCTACCTTATTCTCGTGAATAGCTAGGACTACAGGCATGTGCCACCATGCCTGGCTAATTTTTAAAATTTTTTTCTAAAGATGCTATGTCATCTGCGCTGGTCTCGAACTCATAGCTTCAAGCAGTCCTCCCACCTTAGCCTTCCAAAGTGTTGGGGTTACAGGCATGAGCATCTGTACCTGGCCTGTTTTGAGTCTTTCATTTTCTGTTCATTTCAGGTTATTAGGATTTCTAAACCATATTTTTAGTGAAGCTACCTTTTTCCACTTATCTCTATGGAATATAAGTTTTTGAACACACAGTAGAGATAATTGATTCTAATACCAAAACTTAGCAAAGACATACATGGAATTCTATTCATGGCAGATTTTTATCTGGTCTCTGCTTTAACTCTTTTAAAATGTCAGCTTTCTCTACCTAACAAGGATACTCGTTGCTGTTTTACTATTTTGTCTCCATACCATTGTAATAAACATTAAACCAGACAATTTTTTCATTTGGAATAAATTAAAAATTAGTTTATTTTTAAAGTGTATTTTAAAGGGCATTTAGGTTTTGGGGAGGCTTTTCTCTGCTTTGGTTTATTACATGTAATGGCAGAGCCAAAATTACCATTCAGATCTTCTGTTTTCTCAGCCTGCAACTATTCTTTGACACTGTATTATTTTACAAGGTTTGAAGCCAGGCCTTTGACTTCCAAGCTTGATTTTTTGGTGGTTCTTGACAGAGATAGTTTGTTTAATTTAAAGGTATGGAGAACTCTGTGGGCTTACCCAGGTATTTTCTTTAGGGAACAAACATTAAGCATTTGTGTAGACCCTAGAATGCTATCAGCCTGTGTGTCCTGTCTGCTCCTCTACACTACTGTGTCAGCTGCAGGAGCTTTCTCTGTCTTTACTGACCTATGCTGGACAGCACCTGGAAGGTCTGGCACAATTAGAATACAGAATAAATAATTCTCGTGGGAATGAATGCATAAATTCATTCTTTCAGATTTTTCTCCCCCAAAATATAAGGAGAAAGCATGTAAGCCATTTAACACATTGGTCTAACTGAGCCTCATAATCTTTTCTGCAAGGAAAATATATATATTCTTCAGGGGAAAAGGAAGATTTTGTTGTTAAGATGATATTATTACCTGCTTTGAAATGCTTTGAAACATTGCAAATACTCTGATTAAACTTAGCTCCCTATGCAGATATTGTTTGGTCTGCCTTTGACACATTCTCAAAAGCCTTGGGATACACTTCCGGCTTAGTATCAGTGGATACTACATTGAAGGACAGTTTTTGTGCTGGGTTAGGGGATGACAAACAATCTGAAATAAGTTTAGGGAAAGTAAAACAAAGATAGCCCTTCCCTAGACAGTTATTTATGCTTTCCTAGATGTTTATTTATTTATAGTTGTACAGTTTATTTCTATCAGTATAGCCCATAGAAGTTAATTCTATTTTAAACATCTGACAGGAACCTGTTTGCTAACTGCAGAAGATAATTATTTGGCCTGTTTTGTAGCCTTCGGACATCTTTCTGTAGTAATGTTTTTGCCGTCCAATATTCTTTACTTCCCCATATATACTGTGTTTCACCTTCCTCTAATCCTAGTGGCCCTCCATAGGAAAGTATCTTCATAAGCTTCAGATTACCTAATGACAGCTGATAAGGCTAATCTCAGTAATGACTTCAAGAGATCTGTGTGTAACAACTCCAAAAATTTTGTTTGTTTGATGGTTGCTTGAAGTTAGTATTTAGTATGTGACTGTATAGCTCTTTATATCTAAGGTACATTTCTAACAGAATAAAATTTGTCCTGAGAGTATTTCAATAATGTGATAATGTGATATTTTTGCTAGAGACTAACTTTCCCCCAAATTATAAACATGTATTCTTCTCAAATGTAGAAGTCTCTGGTGGGTAAGGGCATGCACAGCTTTGTCTCTTTCTCCACCTTGGAAAGTAATAGTCTGGATCACAGAGTAGTTAGGTGAAGCCTCCATCCAGCTTCCCTCATCACGCACTTTGTGTTTTTGGTAGAACAAGAGCAAGGGTAACGTCACATTCTGTTGACTCTCCTGCTGAAAGCTGGGGTTTTCTCTGAACCCTTGGTCTGTCATTTTTACTTGTCCTGATAGTGTATCTTTGGTGATCTCAGTACTGATCTCTGCTACTTTGTAGCTGCCCCGGAACTGGATTGATAACTGCCTCACACCTAGCCTCACCTCAGCATTCTCCGCACATACTTGTGGGGCATTGGGAGTTCCAGGAGCACATTTGGTTTGTTCTCCGTTGCATCTCAGTACTTGTTACCCTTTTAGATCTTGAGCCCCTTTGAGAATTTGGTGAAAGCTTTGGACTGTCTCCCCAGTAGTGCATATGCATTTGATTATAGGAAATTAACAGATTCTTTGAAATCCCAGGATAAGGATTCCTGGGTTAGATATTGTCATAACAGGAAATGTAACGTGGCCCCATTTAAAAATACACCATAGGTTCCTAACCTCAGATTTGTCGTTTATCATGGGCTGCAATGAAAGTTTCTGCTTGGTCATTTTTCTTAGCTTGGAATGCTGTATTTCCGGTCCTACGAAAAGTGTTTGGAAGAAGCAGAGTGTGTAGGGAAAGAAGTGAGGAAGTGAGGGAGGACAAGAAAGGATGGATGGAGTGTGTGGTTATAAAAACTTCTATTTTTCTGGTTTAACTAAACCATAGGAAATTATTTGCTCTTCCTAACCTTGTCTATAACTCCTGTCACTTTCCATTCTTGGCAGCTTCCACTTCTTTAGGTTGCAGTTAAGGATAGTCTTCAAAAATTATATTCCTCAGGCTTTTATAATGTCTTTAATACTGTTTTTTAAAATCCAAATCGTCCTGATGTTTGCAGGTAAAGGAGCTTATCTTTGGGCAGTTGAGGTTGCTGGAGTGGACCCTTCTCCTAAGCAATACATGGTGTATCATAAAGCTGTTTGCTATATTTAACTGACTTTAGCTATTCACTTGGGTGGGCAGTTTTTCCAAATAGCCTTGACCCAGTTCCCTGAGTAAGCTGGCATTACTGCTCACTCCTCCTTCCCATCCCCACCCCTGTTCTCAATGTTTTTCTTTTTTTAAAAGTCACCTGTTGGGGATAGGGGCAGGAAGCTTATTTCCTCTCTTTGGAAGAGTTATTAATGGAATCAGGAGATAGAAACTTATATGGCACAATGCAATTATATTGTTATATGCACAGTAATAATAGAACACCCAAGATTACCTTTTCTTGAAATCTAATTTCTGTAGCTTGTCTCTTTCTTTATTGAATCTGTTCTTTATTGTACTGAATATAATTAGCTTAGTGCTTTTAGTATCTTAGAAGTATTTTTTTCTCATGGTAGATTGTTTTTTGATCATATTCCTATTTGTACATATGAATTCTGTTTCATAATATGAATGTTAGAAATGCATAGACTTTGATTTTTGTAGTGACACATAAAGTCTCCAGTCCCCCTCCCCATTTTCCTGATTTCCCCCATCGCCAATATGGAGATGAGAAAAGGGGAGCTTGCATAACACTCCGTGGAGACCAAGTTAATCCAGTCCAGTTCTACACATATATTTCCTTCTGACCCAGGTGAGTATCATAGTACCTGGGTTCCAAGTAACATTTCTGAATAATAGGTGATGGTGGTAAGTGTTTGAGCTCTTCCTGAGGTTTCCAGTGCACCAAGCTTTTGATGTAAATGATTTCATTTAATCTTAACTGCCTTATGAAGTAGATAGTATTGTGCCCACCCCCTCAGCCCCCACATCCCCCACATTCCCCATATTTTCTCTTTTGGCAACAGAGGAGGCCAGTCTAGTTAATTTGTCGCCGGTCACGCAATTAATGTGTGGTAAAAATGTTATTCAGACCAGGTTAGGTGCTTCAGATTCAGAGTAGTCTGGTACCCTATCCTGTTCCCTGCTCCCACAGTTTAGGAGCACTGGTAACCAGGTTATAGGTGACCATGGGAAAATCAGCAAGTTGGCAAGCAATAGAAAACTTTTGGCACTATGTATGTATATATATAAGTATGTATGTATGTTTGTATGTGTGTACTTCTTTTAACATCATATGCATTGAATAATGCTTTTGCCAAAGAAACATGGGAAAATGATAAGAGTAAATGAGAAAGCAAAAACCTTGTATGATCTCACTCTTTGGAGAACAATTCCGTTACCATTTTAGCATATTTCTTTCCAGTCTTTCTCCTTAGGAGGAGACTGCAGTCCTCATTGTTTACGTATTGGCGTTTATAGATGGTTTACAGTTTTATATTCTGCTTTTTTCTCTTAGCACCTCACGAGCATTTTGTGTGCCATTTAAATTTTTAGAAATGTTCTAAATGATTTTGCCTTGAGGAAAATGAATTCTACTCAGAAGGTAGTTGACTGTTATAAGCCGGGTGGTGGAGAAACAGTCACAACTGATGGCACAAATCTCCTAACTGAGGGAGAAAATATAGAAGTAGTAGAGTTTGAAGGTGGGGTTAATAAACTCAGTCTATGCCTTTATGGTGTGTGGTACCTATGGGACTTTTGAAAATGCTCATTAAGCAAAGAGCTCTTGGGCTTGTAGGAAAGTTTTTAAAATTGCCATCATCATGTGTTTGGAAGTTGAAAGGATTATTTTCTAGGTGAGGAAAGTAAGGCCTAGAGAGACAAATGTGTTAACTACCACTGGTTCATTGGACAACCATGTTGAAGAGGGTATCTTTTAGAAGATGAGGCCACTTTAGCACTATCAGGCTCCTAGTGCAAGCAGTGCCCAGTAAATGATTTCAGAACAAATGAAGTGAAGTGATTCTGTGAGTCATTTATTATCACCACACTGTTGTGTGTACACTATAAACTGTACCTCCAAAAAGTGATTCATTTGTTCTCTTTTGAATGTTTAGTGCTCATTTCTTATACAGCGTATTCTATTTTGTAAACACGTGGAGTTTGAAATTTACAGATTGTTTCTATAAATTTGATTGTAGATTGTTTCTGTAGATAGAAAGAACCTGTTAATCTGTTTTGTTAGCCCCTTAATCTTTTTTCTTTTTTTTTTTGTAAAATTGTGCAAACAGTTTTCTGTGTTTAGAAAAGTACTCAGGTCGTTCTCTCCTTGATTTACATTAGAGACTGAGATTTATAGGAAAGGCAAATCAAGCATGATTTTTCTGTAACAGAAATGTCTTCTTAAAATAGTTTTCGTTGAAGCCCCATGTGAAAATTTCATTTAGGGTTAAACTAATTTCATTTAGGGTTAAGTAGTAGGAAATGTTTTACCTACTTTTAAGATCTGATATTTGTCTCCCTTTGGATATGAATGACCATGTTTTCCTTTTTGCTTTGATTTGGCTTGGAGCCGTATTATATGTTTTAATACATACATGGCCTGATTCACTTTGTTCGGGTCTCTGCCTCTCCCTCAGTTTCTACTTTCTGTATTCTAATTTAGATGTTTTGTGGTTCTGGTACTACTTACCACTTTGTGTTGTTTAATGCAAGCTACCTCAGGTCCTTTGTAAGATGGGGCAGAGCGTGCACACATGCACACAGGTGCATGCACACACACACGTATACTTTCCCAATAGTTGTGACTTTTTTCAAGTACATTAACAACAATCACGTTTTTGAAATATTCCATTCTTTGGGAATATTTTCAGCACCGCTGTCCTAAGATTAATCTAGTACCTGGAAATATGACAGGAGGTGTCACTTGTCTTCGTGAAAGAGCCTATTACATAGTGTAATTTTTTTTTTTTTTTTTTTTTTGTCTAACACTAAAGATTCTCATTGGGTCTTCTAACATACCATGCTCTTAATTGTAGCAAGAGGTAGCATTGGTCAGTAAGCTGTTCTTTATGTGAGAGTTCTTCATGGTGAGCCCTTCCAGGTAAATTCAGTTTGTTTGTATAAACACATCTCAAATGACACACAATTAACTTCCTGATGGCTCTCTATCTTCTACTGTGTGTATGTGTTTTCATGACCAAGGCCATAAATATATTTATGTATTTCAGATTCATATAACCTCAAAGAAATAAGATCTCATGGTTTCATGATTTGGTTAAGAAGATAATATAAATTTGTTACAGAATGTAAGTGTTATTTTGTGTGAAGAATCCAATTTGTTTCATAGAAGACTTCTTGAGACACAGGAAAACCTCAAAATACCTGATTTCGAATAATCGTCAAAGTTATTACTAGCATTAAAGATAAAATAGAGCAACAGTGCGTTCCCCCTCCCAATTCCCATTCCATTATCCCCCAGCTTGGCATTTAAAAAAAATATTTTTTCAGAATTTATAAACACTTCAAAGAAGACATTAAACCACCCACGATTTTAAAAAATATTTCTGTAAGATTATTAAGAAAGGCAGTATTTTTGTTACTTCTTTTACAATACAACAGATTAGTGTCTAGGTAGAATAGAACTTATATTGGACACTTCATTATGAAAAATTGAACTGTTACTAAAATTTTTAAGCAGTCACAGGTTGATATTAATAACAGATGTATTAATTGAAACGAAATGAATACGTAGTACAGACTGGATGCAGAGAATATGGACGTTTTAAGAAATTTGTATACTCCATAATTCTTTCCACCCAAAGTAGACTCTTATTTAATTCTTTTTTCAAATGCACATTCTGTTTGCCTAAGTCTACATCTGCTAGTAGCTTTGAATATTGCCTGAAACGTATGTGCAGCTTGGCAAAAAGTCTGATATGAAGAGGAAAGCACAGAATAAAGTTTGTCTTGTTAAATAATGGCACAGAGCCTTCACTGTTCACAGCCTCATGCTCACTCATGTCCCATGTTGCAGCTGGGAAAGAGGCCTCTAATTATATTCTTAAAAGTCCTACTTTGGTTAGCTCTCATGCCAGAACAGATAGGAGATTTTTATGCATTCCACCTCCCTGTCGTATTTGTTGAGATCGTTGGTTTGTTTCTGGGACATTGTGGGGTTTTGTTTGTTTGCTTGCTTTTTAAGCTATTTGCATCTCCTGATCTAGCTTTGTTTTTTTGCTGCAAAGAACATATACTAGATCTGGTCTCTGTTCAGTCTGTATACCTGTACAGGTCATCTTTGATCTAAGCCAGTATTTAGTTACAAAGTAGTCATGGCACAAGCCTCAAATAGTAACATAGAATGCAGCGTTTTAGGAGTTTGATTATGTATTTGTGATAATTATCAACTGTAGTATTTAACAATCTTTGGTGGTGGTTTTATCACTTAAAATTTTACTGGTACGGCTAAATTATTGGTTAATTTAATGTAAAATATACACAAGATGTGATTTCTGAAAACCTAGAAATTTGTTGTATATTTCTCTTGTATTTGTGCTATGCTTCAATGATTCAGAAATAATTTACTGTATACTTCACCAATAAGAAGTAATGAGGCTCTCAAAATGGGTGGCTGGCTAGCCTTTGGAGTCAGTCTGAAGTCATAGCTGTGGTAAACAGCTTTTCTAAAAGGATTTCAATAATCATGATTAGCTCATTAGAGTTATTGTGAGAAATACAAAGTTAGATAACATGTGGAACAGTTAGCAGGAAGTCTGACATAATAAGTGCTCACTAAGTGGTAGTTTATTTCTCTGTGCCTAGCTCTACTCTTTCCCTGCAGGCTATGTTTATTTTAGAAATAATTTTATTGTATTTTTAAATAATTTGGATTTATTTGGTAAAATATTAAGTCATTAGATGGTAGATTCTTAAATTGTTTTTAATTTTTAGAAGTTAAATGACTTTGTTCATTAAGAGTTCCCTAATAACATGTCTGCAAAACACTTTTTTCTTGATCTACTGGACATATCTTGAGTTTTCGAGTTTGAATAAGCTCCATTTTTAGTTTTCTACTTAATCCTCATCCCAGCCTATCCATCGGTGGCAATTCTTTGTACCTGTTTTTCAGTGAGAAATTGTATTTCACGAGGGCTTACTTAAAATAATACCATCAAAAAGATTTTTTAAAAATGAGGATGAAGAGGCCGGGCGCGGTGGCTCAAGCCTGTAATCCCAGCACTTTGGGAGGCCGAGACGGGCGGATCACGAGGTCAGGAGATCGAGACCATCCTGGCTAATACGGCGAAACCCCGTCTCTACTAAAAAATACAAAAAACTAGCCGGGCGACGAGGCGGGCGCCTGTAGTCCCAGCTACTCGGGAGGCTGAGACAGGAGAATGGCGTGAACGCGGGAGGCGGAGCTTGCAGTGAGCTGAGAGCCGGCCACTGCACTCCAGCCTGGGCGGCAGAGCAAGACTCCGTCTCAAAAAAAAAAAAAAAAAAAAAATGAGGATGAAGAATTGAAGGTGAGAAGAATGCTGGTTGGTTTTTCTGCTGAACTGAAAAGCTCAGGATTTTGAAAGGACTACTTTCAAGAAAGACTACTCTGTTGTCCTTTCCAGTGATCTTCAGGAGCACTTGGATCTCATACTCTTACTTGGTTGGTTGCCATTGCAACTCCAGATATACATAACATTTAAATGTAAGACAGCATATTATTTTCAGTGTTTTCATACGTGGCGGTCAAACAAGAGAAATCCCAACAAATGTGGTTGATGTTTGAAAGGGAGAGTTATTGGACAGTCCACCTCAGTTAAGACAGATTAGCTCTAGACACTTTAAAATGGACTGTTTTGCGAAGAGGTTATCTGGAAAAACTGAATATGAATATACTGGTGCTGAACCTCAAGCAGTTATTCAGTGTTGTTAAGCAGCCTTTCCTTTGCTTGGGACATGCGTACCAATTAAAACAATTGCAGAAGTTGAAGAGATTTATAAAACTTCTCATTTTTATAATCCTTCCAAATTTTGTAGCACCAGCTCAGCTGCATCCAAGTGTGACTTTTTGTATTAGTAGTTTCAGTTGGCTTAATAGTAAAGACCGGTTTGTCTTTTTTGTTTGTTTGCTTGTTTTTTTGAGACTGAATTTCTCTCTATCGCCCAGTACACTGGGCATGATCTCGGCTTACTGCCAAGTATCGTGCAGTGGCATGATCTCAGCTCACTGCAACGTCTGCCTTCCGGGCTCAAACAATTCTCACACTTCAGCCTCTCAAGTAGCTGGAATTAACAAGCGCCTGCCACCATGCCCAGCTAATTTTTGTATTTTTTAGTAGAGACGGGGGTTTCACCATGTTGGCCAGGCTGGTCTCGAACTGCTGACCTCAAGTAATCCACCTGCCTTGACCTCCCAAAGCTCCGGAATTACAGGCATGAGCACAGCCCAGCCGACCAGTTTGTCTTTGAAATTTATGTGTTGCATACTACTTTTCCTCAGTGGGGATGTTTGCTTTTTTGTACTAAGAATGCCTAAAAGGTTATTTTCTACTAAGTCCTTCTCTTAAACATTATGAATTTAAAAATAGTTCTCCCTCCCTAAAGGATTATCCTCTTGCCATTCATCTTTGGGAAATTTCTCCAGGAATATTTAGACATTAACTCAGAAGAGAATGTCATTGGTTGAAATTGCTCTTTTGACTTCCATTAAATATGAGAACTTTAGAACAAAAATCGAAGCTTATCTAACCCTGGACCAACTCTGCAAATTTGCCAATCAGTGCCTGTTTCTTCATTGATCTGCATTAACACAGCAGTAGGCAACTGGCACTTTGAATCAAGGAGCCTCTTTTTTTCTTTTCCTCCTTTTTCCTTTTGTTTCTTTGGACATGATTCTCTTCCTTCTTAGGTGTGAGCCACTCCTGAGCCTTATTTCTCAGGAGTGAAATACCCTCCTTTTAAAACCAGCCAGAAAAGTGAGGACTGCCTGCATATGAGGAGGTAAATAGCATTACCTCACAGTCACCAGTGCCTGTGGGCTGTGACATGGCGTCATCATCACAAGACAATTCCAGGTAGGCAGAGGCTTCTCCCCTCCCTCATTTTACCTGTTTTGTAGCCAAACTGGGTCTCTTGTGCTCACCTTACATACCCACCCAGTATAACTCCTGAGAGAAATTAGCATAGCCACAAAAGCAAGGGTGTTCATCCAGGAGATTGGAATCTGGAACGACCATTTCTTACTTCCTGTATAAAACTTAACCGGCATGTCATCATTTCACGATTGTTCCCTTGTCCCTACCATAGTCCAGAGGGGTAAATACATGTCAGCTGGTGTGGCAGCTTAGCTCCATTGATGGTGCCTACCAGGAGCATGGTTTTGACACAGGTCACTGGGACAGTTGCTGTTCATTTAGTTTTACCAGGAAGCTTTTGCAGGAGTTGGCTTTCTACTTTTTGAAAATTTGAATGGGAAGAGGAGGAGAAACTGGAGGTGAAGGGAGATGGGATTCAAAGAATGGGGACACAGACCTGAAAGTCTACAGAGATAACACAGTTCACATTGGCTGTTTGTGAGTTGTGTCTCTTGTTCCTTGGCTTATAATAAACAGAAACAGTATTATAATTTTTTTTACCTTATTAAATCAAAGTGAGCTCTTTTCAAACGTTACATTTTTTGGCGCTTCATGTGAGCAGTCATGATGAGAACTGGGCCTGTGTGCACTGTGGTTCATTTCGGAGCTCTAGCATCCGCAGCCCCACCTTTTTAAGACTCACTTGCAGACTGTTTAGGTCCTTTCTTTATATGATGCCTCTGAGAGGGCACTTAAAAAAAAAAGTTTTGTTTTGTTTTAATTTTAAAACTGGGGTGGTAAGTCCAAACCAAGATAGAGAATCTCCTGGCACTTTACATAGATTAGGCCAACACATACATTGTTTATTAGTGAAATTCTAAGTACATTGTAGATTTTTGAAGTGATTTTCTTAATTGACCAATCGTTGCTCTTAGCCCCTTTATTTTGATATTTAGGTGATATGAAAAACTCTTAACGACTTATAAATGTGTCCAAAATCTTGCAAAATGTTTTGTCATATTCTAAACCATGGAAGAGGAAATGGAAATGCTCCCCTCATTCCTCCTAATAAAGAAGCTGATCTCTCTTTACTCCTCAAGTCCCCAGAAACATGTTGGAGCAGTGGTATCTCCACATGGCTGTAGGCTTTCTTGACTTTCTTCCCTAGTTTAGGGGAACACTTCATTTTCATTCTTATCCTTATCAGAGGTGCTATAGAATAGGTAAGCCTCTGGTTAAAGAAGAAATTTGAAAGTTTGCTACTAATCTTGGAGATTTTACCTCATGTATCCTGAAATGCGGTTAGAGAGTTTCTTGTATTCAGGCTGTTTGAGGAGAGACTTAGCAAGATTATAGAATATTTTTCAGAGGAATGTATTTTTATTTTAAATCATAATACATGCTGGAAGCCCCTTTAGCTAATATAAATACTTTATTTATAATTAGTATATCCAATGAACAATGTGGAATAATAGCATTTTGACTGGGATTGGGTTCTCAGATCTCTTTGGAGATGGGAAAATTAAACATCAGAGAAGAATTGTTAACTGTACAGCAAGATCCCCACAGGGGAAATCTCGGAGCTGGCATGAGAACCTCAACCTCTATATTCCAAGTCTTTCTTTTCTGCTATTACAAGTTGGCAGACTCTAACCTCTGCTTAATATTGTAGCTAAATTGAATACTAATATGTTTCGTAAGTATTGATTTAAAAAAAATTTTTTTTAAATCTTACTTGTTCTGTCAGTTGCTTAATAATCTCTCCTCTTCCCTTTCCCTTTAAAATAAATAGCAAATTTAGTTTCAGCTCCCATTTTACTTACAATACTGGGACTTTTCACTCGTAAATTAAATTTGATTAAAATTTATTAGCCAAATCGGTGATCTTACTCTGATTTAAAAGAATTATGGAATTTCAAAACAGAAGGAGATTATAGCAATGATTCTGTCCCACTTGCCAAATTTATATGGTTGATGTGAATCTGTTAAACTAGCTGGGGGTGTGGGGTGAGGTTCCTCTTACATGCTAGAGAAATAAAATATGAAGATAAATAATTGGTGTAAGATTATCATATTTCAGAGTGCTTTTTCAGGCTATCATATTATGTATAAAATAGGTTTCTAAGGTAGAAATGGTGGTTTAGAGTATAGCATAGATTATATGACTTTGTTTTTGTATTTTATTCATAAATATACAGAAACACTGGCTTAGTATGTAAAGTGTCTGGTGTATTAGTATCACCTTCTCCCCCATACTCTTGGTAGCCTAACTTCCTCTATATTAACACTGGTTTTCCTTTTTATGAATGAATGAGCCCACTTTCAAAACAGGCACTTAAACTGGGTGCATCTTGACAGTAGTGCAGCTTCCAGCTCTGTTGCAGCATTGCCATAGGCTTAAGAAAGTTCAGATAGTGGCAAAATAACTTTTTTTTTTTTTTTTAGCTTTTCTACATAGCAAAAAAAAAAAAAAAAAAAACCCTCAAAAAACACACAATTCTTGAGTAGTTGATGAGTTGGCTGCCATCTTTTAGCATGAGAACTGTAACCTTCCTTGGCATAAGCAGATTTATAACTTCTTCACCTACAAGTAATGAAAAATCAGACTGTGTACATCTGAGGAACACTCTTTTATACTTTATGATCCTGAGTCTCATTGGCTTTGTAAAACCATAGTGCTCTAACCAAAAGAATGACAGATGTATAACTTTACTTTTGCTAAAACTTGAGTAAGAATTTTGAAAATGAAACAGGTTTCAAGTTAAGCAAATACGTTTACTCAGCGTGGTCATGTATTCATTATAATAGAAAGAGTTTGGGGCCGAATCCAGTGGCTCATGCCTATAAACCCAACACTTTGGGAGGCGGAGGTGAGTGGATCCTTTGATCCCAGGATTTCAAGACCAGGCTGGGCAACGTGGTGAAACCCCATCTCTACAAAAAAACAATACAAAAATTAGCTGGGTGTGGTGGTGCACACCTGTAGTCCCAGCTACTTGGGAGGCTAAGTCAAGAAAATCACTTGAGTCTGGGAGGCGGAGGCAGCAGTAAGCCAAGATCATGCCATTGTACTCCAGCCTGGGCAACGGGAGTGAAACCCTGTCTCATTAATAATAATAATTAATAGTAATA
Source organism: Trachypithecus francoisi (assembly GCF_009764315.1). Classification (NCBI taxonomy): domain Eukaryota; kingdom Metazoa; phylum Chordata; class Mammalia; order Primates; family Cercopithecidae; genus Trachypithecus; species Trachypithecus francoisi. The sequence goes on along the minus strand of NW_022681472.1, from coordinate 71,350,364 downwards.
ATAGAAATAGTGTGGCTATTATGTTGACTATAAAGTTTTCTCTGTATGATACATTTGTTGTGCATTATTGTGCTATATTGCTTTTTAAAATGTCATTTATTATATTGTTTTAATCTGTTTTTCTGGTAATGCTGCTTTAATATAGTATACATTATAGTCATTAGTATACATTGTAGTCATTAATTTGACAAAAGTAAAAGTCACTAAAGCTTTTCATTCTATACATGGTCATTAAAATATAACTTTATTCTAAGGAAAAAATAGTGTCTGTTACTTAACAAAGGAACACACAACCAAGAAAAAATAATTCTTTAAAAAATTTAGCATATGCAGCAGGGGGCACCAGATGAAGGCAAAAATGTATTCTTGTGTTTTGAATCAACTGCAGCCTGTATCCTCTTCATATATAAGCAGTGTGGTTGGTAGTTAATTGTTTCCTCTTAGTTTTCCTAATGGTTTTAGTTTTTCAGCTCTAAAAGCTGTGTTGAACAAGAGATTGATAACTCTTCCTCTTTTATTAATTCAAATGAAACTTCTTACAACCAACCAATTTAGTAATTACACAAATTTTTCTTAGACATTTACTATTTTGAGAGTTTCAAAAAGGGGAGTAGAAGCCACATTTAACAATTCTTTTGTTACAACAAGGCATTAATATTGTGCGTAATACATTTTCTGCAAAATCTTTTTTCATTAAAGAATAAAAGGAAACCCGATGATTTAAAAGCCTAATTTTGTTTTGCTTTATATATGAATTGAATGAATTTTAAATCTGGAATCCTGTTCCCTAATGCTAATAAATTGTTATGTAGACATTTGTTTCCAAAAAGGCTTGTTTTTAATGTTGGTAATGTCATTAAAAAGTTTTTTCTTTTAATTTCCTTTTCCCCATCATCCAGTCCAATATCAGATGGAAATGATGCGGAGCCTTCGCCATGTAAACATTGATCATCTTCATGTGGGCTGGTACCAGTCCACATACTATGGCTCATTCGTTACCCGGGCACTTCTGGACTCTCAGTTCAGTTACCAGCATGCCATTGAAGAATCTGTCGTTCTCATTTATGGTTAGTAGGAGGTTTATTATTCTTTTTTTCCCTTAATATTATTACTACTATTTTTGCTTTCTGTCTTTTTTGCCTGTAAGAGCAGTCTGGCAGGCCTTCTCAAGTAAATACCAACCCTGTTTCTGCAGCAGCCTCAGCAGCAGCTCAGTCTAGACAGGGTTTCCTTCTTTCTGTTTATTTTTCTTGCTATCAGAGCCCTGATGTGTACATTTTGGAATGCTGGAGTAGCTGCTTCATTTTTATTCCTCCATCTCCCCTCCCTCATTGAAGGGGCTGGTGGAACTAGACCAGATGTCTAACAAACCCCGATTGCTAGAGTGTCTGGCTCTGTACGTGACTGACCAATCATAATACAGTGTGCCAAGTTTTTTTTATACCTCTGACAACAGTGTACAAAACCTGGACTGTTTCTTAGCACAAAGATTTTTTTCTTTTCGGCCTATTTAATGGTGTTTCCTCAAGCTCTCCAGACCAGATGTTCTGTGCTGTATCAGAACTGTAGGCAATTTAACAGCTTTATAGCCTTCCCCCTCCCCAAACACTCACAGTTTGCCATATCTGGCAGACTTGCATATAGTTTCCAGCTGAGAAGTAAATGTAACGTCCTGAGTATCTGTCAGAAAAAATACTAATGAATACGATCAATCTTATGAGCTGCCCCAAAATTGTTTCAGTATGTTAACAATTGGATTACAGTAAAGAACAAGTTGTTAAAGTGTACTTATATTGGCTGGAAACATTGCATCATCAGACCTTGATGAATTTTCCACTTGTTTCAATCTATTTTGGTTTTCATTTTATCACCTATTGCAAAAAGTTTCACTGTGTTAAGTTTCAGACAACATGAATGTTAACACAGGTTTTAGGCGAATATTGGCATGCCAGAGCCGTTATCATGCAGCAAGTGCTAAGCTCCCTTACTCATGGAGTGTTCCAGCGGTTAGTTTTGACAAAATTAGTTTCTCCAAAAAGACACTTCTGTGTGATAGCAGTTTGACTTGAATGGTTTTTACAATCTGTTTTAATGAAGAAATGTGAACAGTGATTATTAGGATGGATAAGTTTTGTGTGCAGGGCTATTCATTTTATGTTGAATGAAGAGCGCTACCCAAGTATATGCAGTGGATTTTCATGTTTAATAGTTATCAGTGATTTCCTAATTATACAAGATGTCTAGAACATATGATACATTTAATTTTCAGCAAGATTACTGGTTCTTGCTGAGGAATGAATTTGAAAATAACTCTTTTGTATGTTTAGTTTTTGACAGAGGAAATTACTCTATCGTAGGTAGGATAGAGGTATTCCTGCATTTTCGAGTGGTATTTGCTATATAGTGGTTTGAGTCTGCTTCAAGTTGTTTTCTGGTTGTTTATTTTGATCTTTATTTTGCAAAGATTGTGTGATATGCAACAGAATGTGCCTAGAACCAATGCTATTCAAGCATGGTAGTGACAAAATTCTTAGTAATTTGTTTCTTTTTCCTTGTTTGAGATCCCATAAAAACTGCCCAAGGGTCTCTCTCACTAAAGGCTTACAGACTGACTCCTAAACTGATGGAAGTTTGTAAAGAAAAGGATTTTTCCCCTGAAGCGTAAGTGTTTGGGGGCATCTGGTAAAGGGTTGGGTATTTTTCTGTTAAGATTTTTCTTTGCCACGTCTCTTGAATCCTTGGTTGTGGTGTAGTAATGCTTTTGCCATGTGGACTGTGGAAGTTTTCTGCATGCCGAGTGCTGCTTGCTGTCTCCCTTTCCATGTTTAAATTATTCTTTAGGGAATGTCTCATCTGTTGTTCTCACCAAGGGTGAATTCAGTTAGAATGGGAGTTAATTAGCCACTGGATTCGAAGAAATAAATGATTGAATAAAGGGAGGTGGAAAGAGTGATCAGGGGCTGTCAGATGGTAAGCTCTGTGTCAGACTGGTTGTGAGCTGTGTGTCTTATTTTCCGAACCCTTGTTTAATGAGGGGGTGGGAAAGACATAAACATTTTAAGAATTTGTTAAAGAATGTGGCTTATTGGCAATTTTATGGGTGACAGGTATGCAGAGAATTAACGGATGGAGCTGTTTTGGGATCCTATTTAATGGCATTGTAATATTTACTTTAAATCAATTAAATACTTAGAATTCTTCCATTTTCTGTTAATTAGAGAAATTTTTAGTTCCTATTGAATCAAAATTAATGGCTTTGACTTCATGCAGGACAGTTCATCTCTAGTTTCCCATTTGGCTCCTAAAAAGTTAAGGTGCAGAGAATTTTAAAAGAAAAGCTACCTCATGGACAATTCCTGGATGTGGTAGTTACAACTAAACTATGAGAAACTGTGTTCTTGGCGTCTTCTAACTATTGTATCTGGAGTCTCCTTGAGTGTCCTGCCACTTGTTAAACTCTTAATTCAAGAGGCTTTTAAAATGAACTTTTCAAGAAATAGAGTATTTCTCATTTCTAGCTATTTTAAATTAAGTTGTAGATGTAGGTTGTGTAGCATAACTTACTGTGACATTTACATTTTAGTATGAGTGAAATTTTAAAGATACCTGATTACAAAGAATGAGTAGTTTCTTCTGCCAAGAATCTTATTTTCTGGGCTTTAGCTCAAATTCAGATCATTTTCAAAGTTAGTCAAATGACCTAACTTATGCTTGACTCTGTAAAACTCTAGTTTCTCTACTTTTTTTTTTAAGAGTGTTAATGAAACAAAGATCTTGGATAGGACCTATAATTAGGTAAATTTTATGAAATAGTCAATTTAGCACCTACTTTTGACCATCAGACTAAAAGTATTTTTAACATGCTTCACAGTTTGAAAAAAGCAAATATCACCTTTGAGTACATGTTTGAAGAAGTGCCGATTGTAATTAAAAATTCACATCTGATCAATGTCCTAATGTGGGAACTTGAAAAGAAGTCAGCTGTTGCAGATAAACATGAGTTGCTCAGCCTTGCCAGCAGGTAAGTGGCCCTGCCTAATCAAAAGTCCCATTTTTTAGAACTTTCTGCAAAAGATTCTTTCACATAAACTTTACCTGTGAAACAAGAAAACAATTACTTAAGAACATTTATAGGTTCTTAAAACCTGTATAACATGGAGTAATAGTCTAGCCCTGTTAGGATCTCAGGGAAAAACGCCAAACTGATCACATGAAACAACACATTGTTTGAATACTAATTGCTCATATTAGAAGAACCCTCTGCTGCCTTCTTTGCTGTATCATTTGTGCTTTGATAAGGTCAGTGCCCATGAGGGAGGGCTTTTTTATATGGCTCAGCTTTATTTCTTGTACACGATCCTAAGAGGCTTAGCGTGTTATGTCTGGATATTTAATAATGCTCAGGAAAAGAACAGAAATGCGTTTTTCTTCTACTGGCTGTTCTTGCCCTTGTTCAGATGCAGACTCTTGCAGTTGTAAAGTTCCAGTTGTTTGAGTTTTCAACTAAAATTTGAATTTTCTGAACCTTATACTGGCTTCAGCTATTTTAGTTGGTGATACGATTTCCTCCAGCGTAACTGCCTTAGCTATCTAGTCACTGAGATAATGTTTATTATATTTGTAAAATGCAGACTGAGGTTTCCAAAAGGAAGTATTGTTCCCTTTGTGAAATTAATGTTTATTTCCCCCTTCATCTATTACTGTTAACAGAAATGTGAATAGAGTCACATGTATAGCTCCTCTTAAATGCCCTTTGAGCGTTATGTTAGTGATTATTTTGTCTGTGGTGGAAGGAGGCTAGCAGCAGACCTGTGGAATGAAATTAAATGGTCAGACTAGGTAACGAATCAGTATATGCTTGTTGGCTGAAAGAAACAAGGTGTGTTTTCTTAAGCAACCAGTTTGGAGCAGACTAAATTATTTATCAGATTTCTAGTTATCTTAGATACTTGTTAAAAAAAAAAAGTGTACAGGCTGTGTATTTCCTCGATACAAGGCAAGTGGGATGAACCCAGAAGGGCCAGAGACGTCAGTGTTCTTCTTCATGCTCTGGCATGGATAGGACTGTGGTTGAAGTGCCACCTTCCATTGCATTAATTGATCAAAAGGCCACAGGAAAGTCTTAACAGGGCAGGGAGATGGACGATGAATGTAAATGGAGTGCTAAGTAACACAGCCAGGTTGCAAGGCTAATTTGTCACCAAAGAGTATACTGTTTGACTGCAAACATATATTCATAATAGTCCTTTAATTTGTCTATTTTAGAAGGTCATATTTTTCTTTATTGTTTTTACAAACGCACTCGGCACACCTGTATTTAAAGCGTTTAGCTAAGAACCTTTTTCAGCATACAAAGTTACAATTTGATGTATTAAATATATAGTTATATAATAATTTTAAATTTACTGCATGAAAGCTTTTGCTTATATAATTCATGTCTTCACCTTTTCCCAGGCTTCCTTTGTTGAGCATACAAAAGAAATACATCCCTGCTGGTGCTTTAACATTACCAATGAGCTGGTCTGTAATGTCCGTTTGTCCGAAGCAGCGTTTATAATAACCAAGAAAATGTTCTGAGTTTGCCCTAGCAACTGAGACCTACACAAATATTTTATTATAGTTTTTGTCTTCTGTATTTTTATGTAAACGAGGAAAAGAGGCCCCATTTCTTTGCTTTCCACATGAAATTATTGAAAGTGTAAACTGGTGTTCTGTTAGGAGGAAGAAAAATGAAGCAACCTTGAAGCAGTGCGTTTTTGCTACTAGACTCTTACATTGAACCAAATTGATTATAGTATTTTAAAAGATAGAAAGATACATTTTGTACATCTCAATTTTTAATTTCTAACAGTAGTTGTGTGATGATGGCTCAGGCCAGTTGACATAAAAGTTTTTATAAGACACCTCATCAGAAATCATTCTTATACAGGTCCTTAAACTTGGTCTTTCCTTTTAGTGCCTATACATAGGCACCAGTTTCTTTGATGTGACTGATAAATTTGTTCTGTGTGACAGCTAAAACATACTGCATTTGCTTTTGTTGAAAAATTCTAATTTTTGATTTTAATTTTATTAGATGGAAGTTCTAGCAATAGTTATTCCATAACAGCCTTTATTAGTTTTTAAAAATGTGTAACACAGTCGTTCAGCTTTTCACACATATAAAACAATTCTGTTTTTATTTCTTCTTTTAAAAAAAGTAAACTAAGGGTGGGCATCATACATTAAGGATTGTAAGCATACATTGATACTGTAGCCAGAGCAGACTTCATACTTCATGTGCTGGTTCACATCTGTTTAAGTTATCTGTTTTCAGTTCTTTATTTGCTTGGCAATAAAAGAAAAGGCAATGTTACTGAAACTCCTAACAGTAAGTCCCTGTTTCAGCATCCTAGTTAAACTGGTACTGAAAAGGTTCCCACAAAATTGGTCTTGGTAGTGGTCTGATTTTCTGTCAGTGTTCATTTCTGATGCCCCTTTAAGGCCTGTAGTACACAGATTTCTGTGTGTGTGTGTGTGTGTTTCTGATTTGTTTTTTCTGAAGAACATTATCATAATATAAAAGTTATGAAATACTTAAAGTCCACATATTTGTGCTTGTGGCAGTGTTCTTTCACAGTAACTTCATATACTTGGAGCAGATAATATTAGTACTTTATATTAAAGACTTTTCTGGTAGAAACAGTGGGTCTGTTTTAGTAGTGCCTTTCTCATTACTGTAAACAACCTCCAAGAGTTAAGGTCTGGGTATAAATAATAGATTTTTCTCTGCGTATGGCAGTACTTCTCCTGTGCTGTTATTTTTTTCCCTGCTGTCACTGCTTTCCCCTTAACCTCCCAGCCACAGCATTGGTGACGATCTTTTCTTTCTCTTGATTTCCTTTTGCAATTAATGACATAAATGACTTAACAACTAATCACGTAGCTAATGACATTTCTTATACTTAACATAGCCCTTTGGGCTTCATGTTGCTCACTGGTAAAAATGAAAGGATCAGAAACCTGAAGCCAGTGCCCCCTGTCTTCTTGCCTTCTCAAGACCTCATTAGATTGATCTACTCCTTCCTTCTTCATAGATTTTCAGTTTCTTTCTATACTAGTTTTTTTTTTTTTTTTTTATCTTTATAGGCTTGTTTTTCCAATTAAAAATTTAGTTTTAAATTTTCAACTCTTTAAACAGTTTGAAAGAAAAACACTGTGAACATCCATCCATACACCTTTCATTTAGATTCACCAATTGTATATGATGCCACATTTGCACTCTATCTACATAAGTAAACACCACTTTTTCTTTCTGAACCATCTGAAAGTAAATTGTAGACATGACTTTTAACCCCTAAATACTTCAGCATGCATCTCCTAAAAACAAACACATTTGAACTTGTTTATGTCCCCCATCTCAAAAGAAAACTTCTGAAAAGAATACCTTTTGATCTCATGCCATTCGTGTCCATCTCCTTTTGTCTTCTGCTGAATTTTTCTATTTGTTTCATAATCAAACTTCGCAATAGAATTTTGATGTCACTGTTTCCTCATTTCCCACTGATTTCCCAGTGATTGACAAGTTTGTGGTGTTCCACCCATGGTATGTAGTAAGACCTCCCTCCAAAGTCACAAAAGACTTTGATGTCACTATGTCACTGAGTAGTTTAGACTCTTCCTTCTTCCTGAGATCCTTTCCTAGGACCCTGTGAAACTACAGCTCTTCTGGTTTCCCTCATTTTCCACAGTGAACCCTCCGCTCCTCTCTGTCCGTGTCCCTCAGGGTCTGTCTTCTCACACATGTGCTCATGGGACGATTTTGTCTTACTCCCGTGACTTTTAACGCCTTAGTCTAGGACCTTATTTCTCTTCCTCATTACTTTCACAGTTTCCTGACTTCCTGTTTTTGACCTTTTCCTCCTTCAAAACTGTAATGATCTTGCTAAATGCAAATTAGATGCTCATGTTACTCCTTTGCTTAAAATCTTTAGCTGGTTTCCCACTGTCCTGAGGATAGATTCCAGACTTATAGTATGTTTTTAAGTCATTGCACTTTGACCGCTGTCTGCCTCTCTTTTCCCCAGCCTTGCCCAATTCAAATACTTAAGTCTGAGTAAATTTAAATCAACTATTTAGAAATTAGGGTAAAACAGAAGCCAATACACTGTATCCAGAGAAGAATTGTTTTGAAGTTAAAAGTGATTTAAAAAATTATAACACAATAAAATGAATAAGAAAGAAGCACTTAATTCCTCAACAGGTGAAGTCATCAGACCATTTACTGGACCAAGGTTATCTTTGCCAGGCTGGGATTAAAAGGTAAATTTACAGCCGGGCGCGGTGGCTCACGCCTGTAATCTCAGCCCTTTATCCTTCTCGGTAAATGTAATAAACAGCTGCCAGAAGACTGAGAGTCACCCTCCATTCCTCTCTTATGCCCCCTATCAAATAAAGATTGCCTGTTCTGCCTCCAGAATCTCTCTCAGTTCCGCTCACTTTTCTCTATGCTCACTGCCACCATCCTAGTTCAAGTCACCACAATTTCTCTCTGTAATATCACGATAGATTATTTGCCAGAGGTGCAGTTTTTAAAATAGAGAAAAAATTGACCATTTAAACCCTTTTCAAATGTACACTGTAGTCGTTTTTAGTATATTCACAATGTTGTTCAACCATTACTAGCTCTAGAACATTCTCATCACCCTGAACAGGAACCCAAACCCATTAAGCTGTCATTCCCATTCCCCTAACCCCTGGCAGCCTCTAGTCACTTTCTATCTCTACAGATTTGCCTATTCTGTATATTTTATAAAACAGAGTCCTGGCCAGGAGCCACTAGTGGCTCATGCTTTTGTAATCCCAGCACTTCGGAAAGCCGAGGTGGGAGGATCTCTTGAAGTCAGGAGTTCCTGGTGAAACCCCATCTCTATTGAAAATAGAAAAAATCTAGCCAGGTGTGGTGGCACATACCTGTAGTCCCACCTACTCGAGAGGCTGAGGCACAAGAATTGCTTGAGCCCGGGAGGTGAAGGTCGCCCCGTTGCACTCCAGCCTGGATGATGAGTGAAACTGTCTCAAAAAAAAAATTGTGTCTACCTTCTTTCCCATAGCAGATGTTTTCAGGGTTCATCCATGTTGTGGGGTGTATCAGTACTTTATCCAATTTTAAGGCCAAATAACATTCTACTGTATGGATGTATAATATTCATCATTTGATGGAATTTTAGATTGTTTCTAGTTTTGACTATTAAGAATAATGTAGCTATTAACATACATGTACAAGTTTTTGTGTGAGTATATATTTTTAATTCCCTAGGGTATATGCATATTCATAGGGTGTATTCATAAGAGTGGAATTGCTGGGTTATTTGGTAATTTGGTTTAGCTTTTTGAGGCACCACCAAACTGTTTTCCACAGTAGTTGTATCACTTTACCTTCCCATCCCAATGTATGAGTGTTTTCATTTTTCCACATCCTCGCCAACACCCTACAGTAGACTTTTAACCTCCTGGTTTCTCCTCTCCAGTCTATTTGCATAGCAGCAGAATGATCATTTTAAAATTTAAGCAAAATGTGTCATAAACATGTGCAACTCCAGGGTATCATTAACATTGCAGTTGTGAGATCTCATTCACAACAAACTGCATTGCTGGGGAGCTGTATGGTGCTAATGAGCTTCCCACATGTGCTTGTCTGGTCTTCCTGACCCAATCACTGTGCTCTAGCCATGCCAGGCCTCTTCTTTTTATCAAATCTGCCTAATTCTTGCTCATCTCAGGCATTCAGGACTTATACTTTCTTTTGCTTAGAATATTTTTGGCATAGCTGGCTCATCTTTCACTTTCAGTCTGTCATCTCCTCAAAGAGATATTCTGATTGTGCTATCTAAAGTAAGTGTCTCTTCACCTCCGCCTTCTCTTTCTCCTCCATCCCTAATCAGTTATAAGATCAATGAAGATACAGAACATGTATGTCTTATTCACTGTTGTCTCCCTGTTTTCTAGTACTAAGGCTGTCACATAATAGGAGTTTAGTAAATATCTCTTGGCAGTTAATGAATGGGCACTACTCTTTAGAAGCTTGCTATTTTAAAAATATAGTAGCTGTCCAGGCGTTACCATGGTAGGAGGTAAGTTGCAGGCAGAAATCAATGAATATGCTGGTCATTGTGTCAATCATTACATCACTTTATAAAGCGATGTTGGTAACTGAGCTGCAATAGAAATTTCTGGAGAGAATAAGAAATATGAAAGACTGTACTACAGATTCTGGGAAAGGTAAGAGGAAAGGAGCCTGTTCATCAGGTTTTGTAGAATAAAGGTTACTATTGCTCATTTAAAACCTTCTAGATAGAGAAATCATGTGCCAGATGTCATAATCTGTATGGTTCTTTCCTGTGACTACTGATTTAAATGTTATGGAATGCATTTGGGCAGGGGTAAGTTAATGAAAAGAGTTTGGGAATACTGAACTTGGTGTAAGAAATATGTATTATAGATGGCTCACTAGATATGTTTCACAGTTCCTACCCTCACATACCTATGCTCTCTCAATAAGGAACTCAGCTATTTCAGGTATCCCTGAGATTACAGTTGGAAGTTCGGTATGGAAAGTTTAGTAACAAGTTGACTCAGATTTTTTCCTCTGCCCTTGCTCTTATGCATATGTGTGCTCTCATTCTTTTAGCAAAAGCCAGTTCAAGTTCATATCTTAAAAGTGTTTAGAGCAGTAGCAAAGCTATAACTTAAAGTAAGACCTGTCAGTATGTTTACTTTACATTTCAGCAATCATTTGGGGAAAAATCTACAGTTGCTGATGGACAGAGTGGATGAAATGAGCCAAGATATAGTTAAATACAACACATACATGAGGAATACTAGTAAGCAACAGCAGCAGAAACATCAGGTTGGTATTGTGGAAAAATTCAACAAACATGTATTTCTAAGTTTCATGTATTTCAAGAGTCATGTTCAAAATGGCCTAAATTATCTTTGGTAAAGCACTGACTATTAGCTAGTTACTCTATATCATATTTTTAAAAGATTATTATTTATATGGCATATTCGTAACATATTATTTACATGTTATACTTAAAAATGCCTGTGTTAAAGAGAGCTGTTATATTAAGCTCAGATTGTAATGCCAAGGTTGTGCAAATAAGAGGTACATTTATTGAGAAAATCAGAAGCAAAGAGATTCCAGAATGTCACAGCTCATTTCTTTACTAACTATAATTGGTGTGGCAGTGGCTCATTGCGGCATAGTTAGCAATCTTCAGTTCATTTAAAAAACTGAGCAATTGTGATTAAGAGCAAGCAATTTTGATAGGAAATAATAGACCAACTGCTGTGAAGTAGATAGTATAATACAGACAAAAACCCTGGAATTATCCAAATATTCTCATATGCACACATCTGTGGCTGTGGCCATTTAACCTTTATTCATGTTGCCTGCAGGCCACATGGTTTTCACAGTTCCTGGAATATTGTATTTGGACTATACTGCTCTAAAGTGTTCTTAGCATTTGATTCATAGATAAGTTGATTCCAGAATGTTTATCTGTGAAAGTAGTATTTATATATGACTACTCTGTTCATTACAATGTACTTTAAACAGAGCGTTGTTAAATATAGAATTCTAAGCACAACTAAGTGATTCTGAGAATGTTGTATTTAAATTTTTTCTTAATATCAGAGTTCATATATAATATATAGTGAAATTTAAAGTACTTTGTTTCTGCCAGCTTAGAATTGAGAAAACATATGTAAATCAGTATATATATATAATTTTTTTTTTTAACTGAAAAGATGGGAGTGGTTACAAATGTCTGATAAACTGAGGAGGAAAACGATCATCTCAGCTGGATTTCATTTTCCTGCTGGTTTTTCCTGTAGGTGAAGGACTCACCCAGGTTATCAAATTGAATATTTGTTTCCTATGAGTACCCCATAATGAATACAGGAATCTTCACAAAGCAAGTTACTTTCCTTCACTAGAAAGAATTGTTGTTTCCTTTGATTTTCTTAGGAATCCAAAGACTAAATCATTACTAGCCCACCTTGGTTTCTCATTACCTGACATTTTAAGGTTGTGTATGGGATATTATGTGCTTCATTGTTGTCGAGCAGTTGTAGCTATTAGCTCTTATTGTAGTTGATCTATAAGTTTATAGTAGGCCGGGCGCGGTGGCTCAAGCCTGTAATCCCAGCACTTTGGGAGGCCGAGACGGGCGGATCATGAGGTCAGGAGATTGAGACCATCCTGGCTAATACGGTGAAACCCCGCCTCTACTAAAAATACAAAAACTAGCTGGGCGAGGTGGCGGGCGCCTGTAGTCCCAGCTACTCGGGAGGCTGAGGCAGGAGAATGGCGGAAACCCAGGAGGCGGAGCTTGCAGTGAGCTGAGATCTGGCCACTGCACTCCAGTCCGGGCGACAGAGTGAGACTCCGCCTCAAAAAAAAAAAAAAAAAAAAAAAAGTTTATAGTAAAAGTTTATATATATCCCTACTTTCTCTTCAGCAAATCGTAGGAATCCAGAGTTTGAAAGTATTTGAAGCATTATCTGAGCTATTAATAGTATCCATAACAATAGGCCAGGAGTGGTGGCTCTTGCCTGTAATCCCAGCACTTTGGGAGGTTGAGGCGGGTGGATCATGAAGTCAGGAATTCAAGACCAGCCTAGCCAAACCCCGTCTCTACCAAAAATACAAAAATTAGCCGGGTGTGGTGGTGGGCGCCTGTAATTCCAACTACTAGGGAGACTGAGGCAGGAAAATTGCTTGAACCGGGGAGGCGGAGGTTGCAGTGAGCCAAGATTGTGCCACTACCCTCCAGCCTGGGCGACAGAGTGAGACTGTCAAAAAAAGAAAAAAAAAAAGTTGTAACAGTAGTGAACACAGCAGTCTGTATTGTTATTTTAGGTCAATAGGAGTAAAGGTGAAAGAATTTCCAGTGTGGTAGTTCATTACTTAGTCATTAAAATTAGGATGAATCATTTATTACCCCATTGTCATAAATGGTAAAGAAACTCCCTTTACCTTACGAATCATGAGCTTTCCCTTTAAGCCCCCTGTTACTTACATAACTAGTTTTGTTTTCTGAATCATTAGTTATAGACTCTTAGAGCTCAGAGTGAAAACTCTATAGACACTAGAGTTTTCAGCAAAGGAATTTTCTTCTACTGTTGGCGTATTTAACTTCTTACACGTAAGTTACCAAATGTTGCCACTGTTAAAAACTGAGCTTGTAATTCAGAGCAGTAGGGTTCTGTTGGTTGTGTAGCAGAAGGACATCTTTTTTTTTCTCCTCAGAGAAATATAACCAAATCATTTTCCCTTTGAATTTCAGTATCAGCAGCGTCGCCAGCAGGAGAATATGCAGCGCCAGAGCCGAGGAGAACCCCCGCTCCCTGAGGAGGACCTGTCCAAACTCTTCAAACCGCCACAGCCCCCTGCCAGGATGGACTCGCTGCTCATTGCAGGTATTGTTGCCCAGTGCAAAACCTGGCGGTTTTATTCATTTCTTAGGAAGCAGAAGACAGTGAGAAATTTACAAACAGAAAAGCATGCCATAAAAGCTAGTATATTTGAAATAGTTGCAGGATGAATTTGAATCTAGCACCTGTAATCTCTGAAATCTAAGAACTTGTAAGAGTTTGTTATTTTGTCCAGATCCTTTCAGTGCTTCACTCTATGTTTCTAAACATTTTTGAGATGGCATTATAAACTTTGTAAAATGAGTCCTTTTTCATGGAAAGCCAGAAAAATTGTTTACAGTCTTAATGCAGAAGATCACTTAGCTCAGGCCTCTTACTGTTCCTCTTCCAGCCCAGCACTGTACAGTTGGTACTTGACTTGAATTTAGGAAATTATTTCCCTTATTTGGACTTAAATTGTGGCAGCATGAATATATTTCTGGATGAACTTTTTCTGGTTATACTTAATGTTTAATACCACCTTTAAGCAGTAGAGGTCCTGTGTCCTGTGCTAGGACTTGATTTTGAATATATGGCATTCATGCCCTTATTTGGCTATAATCTTATAGAAATGCTAAATGCCATTTGATTCAATCAGATACTTACCTGTGAGAAGATTTTATCAAAGTGAAAATCCTACTCTCAAAAGCTCATTGGCAATTTCTCAATTCTGTTGATACATTTGTAATGTGGGAGGAAGTTCCAAATCCCTTAACATTTTCTAATGTACATACAAATTAAATTTGGAAATGAGACACAATTCCTTCCCAAAGGTCCAATTCAAACAGAATTGAAATCCTTGTATTTTGAAGAAGGCTGTAACTGATGTAACTGTTGGATGGAGTAGATCATTAAAGACATAAAAAGCAATGATGGAGCCCTTTCTTCAAGAACTCTCTACTCTTACTCTGTCTTGACTCATTGGAAAACTCCTTAACATTCTCAAAGCACAAACTGAAACTACCATACTTGTTCACATCTGGGTCCAGTGGGTCTGGCTGGTTTGCAGCTCTGTGATGTATTGTTAGTATCTCCTTTCTATCTGTGAAGGCTAGTTAATGCTGTTTTCTCTGTTTTCTCAGTTGTACAGCATTGGTTTGATCTACTTAGTCCTTTTTACTGACAGCTATTATGTCCTTAGGGCTGATAAGCTTTTGAGGAGTAGTTTTTCTTTATTCTCCATGTAATTAAGAGTGGACGGTAGCTTATTTTCAAAAGAACTTGTATTTCTTATTCCTTATGGAAAACTAAACTCTGGATTCAAAACAATATACAGGTGATTCTGTTTTATGCTGATTTTTCTGTTTGACTAGCTTTCTGGATCATTTTACAATTTGTGGACCATTATGGCTCTATCTCTTTCTCAAATGCACAGGCCAGATAAACACTTACTGCCAGAACATCAAGGAGTTCACTGCCCAAAACTTAGGCAAGCTCTTCATGGCCCAGGCTCTTCAAGAATACAACAACTAAGAAAAGGAAGTTTCCAGAAAAGAAGTTGACATGAACTCTTGAAATCACACCAGGGCAACTCTTGGAAGAAATACATTTGCATATTGAAAAGCACAGAGGATTTCTTTAGTGTCATTGCCGATTTTGGCTCTAACAGTGTCTTTCTAGCCATAATAAAATAAAACAAAATCTTGACTGCTTGCTCATTTGATTTTAGATGTATTTTCTCTTTTTCTCTAGCTTACTTTTGTTTGCTTATACTTGTTTATTTCTGAAAGCTAAAATAAGCCTTGACCAGAAGTTTCACCACTTTTGCTGCCTCTCAGGTGCCACCTTTCAACCCACTTCTCCCAATTACTTATCCCAGCTCCTGACTCGGAGGCCCTGGCACCTACTGTGAATTTTTTTTTTTTTGGATTTTTATACTTCGCTGCTCCCAAATGAGCACCCCGAGAGATGTCCACGCTTCATGTACTTGCCCAGGAATTCCTTGTCTCCGGACCTGGAATCACCTGGCGTAATTCCGGTCATTCTGCCTTTTCATTTCTGCAGGTGATGGTCAACCAGTCTCCATACTCATAGGCCATGGGACACAAGATATATATATTTTTTAAAGACAGAGTCTCACTTTGTCTCTCAGGCTGGAGTGTAGTGGCGTGATCTCAGCTTGCTGCAACCTCTGCCTTCCGAGTTCAAGCGATTCTCCCACTTCAGCCTCCAGAGTAGCTGGGACTACAGGCATGTGCCACCATGCCTGGCTAATTTTTGTATTTTTAGTAGAGATGGGGTTTCACCATGTTGGCCAGGCTGGTCTGCATCTCCTGACCTCAAGTGATTCGCCTGCTTCTGTCTCCCAAAGTGCTGGGATTACAGGCATGAGCCACCACTCCCGTACAGGACACAGAAATTTTAAAGAAAAGAATCATGTCACCGCAAGTAAACTTCATCTTGTTTATATTATTTAGGACTTCACATTTGTCTTCCCAAACCATGAAATAAATTCTGCTAACAGCAAGTGTTGTGAATGAGGAATGAGGAATTAGGAGAGTAGTAGTACATTGGGAAAAATGTATTTTAGTAATTTTTCTATTTTAAAGATTATCACAGATTTTGCTGTTTGTGCACCGCCAAATCAGTGAGACGTGCCAGCTGGTGGCGGTGTGCCTTTGAGAATTTTACATGATGATCCCCTAGGAGGGTTATCAAAAAAGGAGATGGGTGAAAGATCAGGAGAGTCAAGAAATCCATTTTTTGGACAGAATTGTTTTGAAGGCAATACTGGGGCTCTGGGATCAGGCAGCCAGATTGAAACCTGGCTCCTCCTTTTCATGAGTTACTCAGCCTCCCTGTTGACACTTTTTGTCAATCGGATGAGATGAGAAAAGGGAGCAGGTCTCTTACCTCACAAGGTAGCTGCAAGTGTTGAAGACATTTGTTGGGAGTTGGGGTGAAGCATGCAGAACTCTGGTTGGTATGCGGCAGCCACTCAGCATGTATTTATGATGAGGGAGGCACTCTAGGCACCAGGATATTGGGTTGTTAGCTGGGTTTTACTTTAAAAGGCTCAGGACCTAGAACATTCTAGAATCCAAGCACTTGCTCACATATATAATTATTTCTTTAGGATAATCTTTGATGTAGACTTGGAGTCAAAGGATATGTAAAAATGTCAGCCCTTTTACCTGTATTGCCAAATTGCCTTGAAGAGTTTCTGCTATTTTGTCCTCCTACCCATGGTGATACCTTAAATTGGAGTCAACACAAATTTGAGTGTGACTGTGTTAGACAGAAGGGATATATTAACAGGTAAAACTGGCCATGGCCCCTGCCCTTGTGGAATGTATGCTCTGTTGGTTCATTTCCTCTGCATTCTAATTTTCTAGACTTGGGATCTTACTATGGAGTTAAACAAAGCACTCTTAAAGTAGCAAGCAAGCAAAATAAAAGCAAGGAAAATCAGTTTGAACATAATCTACGTATTTTTTAGGATGTAAGAGTCATTTAACTGAATCAATTCAACTATGTTGTTAGAGGTGTGATTTGTAAATTCTTTATGATTGTTTAGATTTCTATAAC
This sequence comes from Trachypithecus francoisi, assembly GCF_009764315.1. Taxonomy (NCBI): domain Eukaryota; kingdom Metazoa; phylum Chordata; class Mammalia; order Primates; family Cercopithecidae; genus Trachypithecus; species Trachypithecus francoisi. Next base: position 71,333,378 of record NW_022681472.1, on the reverse strand, counting down.
TTAGTAGCATGAATACACACTTAATGAAAGATTTCAGTAATTTTTGATTTGGGAATTAATCATAGTGGGAAAAACTGTTTAGGAAAACATGTCAGTGGAAATTAAATCGCCACAGTATGTAGTGTTAGGGAATAGCTTCTGTTCGTCATTTAATTTGAGTGCTGTATTCTGACATTTTTCAGGAACAAATACATGTGATTCATCTTCTATAAATATTTGCAGTTTCTTCAAGTTGAAATGAGAAAAGCCCGTAAATTGAGCACCAGCTCTAATAAATCATTCACTTACGCAAGAACAAAAAGACAGGAAAAGCTAGCATGTTAATCTAATGAAAAAATCGAATGTTGAAACACCAAGAAAATAGAAGATATTTGACATTAACTTTATAGTCATTGATAATAATCTAATAGTCATAACATTATTCTTAAAACCTGAAAGAATGGATTCCTGCTCCCAATGCATTATTCTTTTTAATATCAACTTAAACTAAAATAATTTTTTAACCTATTTTTGGAGGCTTGGAAAGTGAGATGTGGTTATCTAATGTTAACCCAATTAAGAGAGCTTGGTGTGATTTCTCATATACAGCATCTAAATATTTAAGTTTTAGTGTCTTCTAAAACATTATTACATTCTTCATACTATAGTTTTTTAACATCCTTTACGAAACTTGTATCAGCTTCACTTTTAACCATGCTGGCATCAAACTCAAGTGTAGTGATATCAGAATGTTATGAAATAATTTTTTATTTTCATTATAAACTCCATTTTTACAACAAACATTTCTCAACCAAATTAAGTATGTAATACACTGTCATTTTGAAAAAAATATCTTACTGGGCATCTTTTTCTATGCTAGTTCTGTACTTTTAAAAATTCTCTCTCTCTCTTTTTTTTTAATTTAACAAGTATTTATCAGATACCTACTATGTCAAGCACTTTTGATGTTCCAAAGCAGACAGGACACAGATTCTGCCTCTGAGCTTATTAATCAGCATATGACTCAAGAGGGGAACATGAAGTCATACAAGCCGATAGAGGATGAAGTCGTAAGTGCCTTGGAGAGTGCTTTGGGCCAGCTCAACAGAGGATCCTTCTGCAATTGGGGTGTACAGAAGGGGTGACAGTGGTTAGTAGTCATTGTGGTAAGAGGATAAAGATCTGAGTCTATTATTGAAAGTGGTGATTCCCAAGTTGGAGTGAGAATCTCTTTGGATGGACTGGAAGAGGGGTTCATTTGACTCCAGATTACCCGAGACAGGGAGTGAGAACTGGGAAGCCAGAGCTGTTGGGAGATTGCAGTTTGCTGAAACACACGGCTGAGGTCCAGTCCTCACTGCCTTGAGACTTCATTTTACATAAAAAGACACTTCCCTGTAATGCACTCTGAGCCTGCTCGGCCCCACAGCTCCTGGCTGAACCTGCACTGGCTTTACGTAAGCCTCAATGGTGGTTTTAGGGATATAGTCCAGGTATGCAAGGAATGCTTTCTAAGTGCTATACCCCTGCTCCAGTGTGGGGAGTTTGGGCCATTCGGTAGGAGTTTGGTGTTTCCCAGACATTTCTTTGTCTGAGTACCTGCATTCTTGTTCTTATCGGCTGTTAAGGCCTCACGTAGTTGCCATGTGATCAATTTATTAGACTCAAAATTTGATTTCTACACCATAGAATACCCCTCTGCCATAAAAAAGAATGAAATAATGACTTTTACAACTCGGATGGATCTGGAGGCCATTATTCTAAGTGAAGCTGTGGGCACACAGAGTATAATGAACTCTGGAGACTCAGAAGGGAAGAGAGTAGGGGGGCGTGAGGGATGAAAACTGAATATTGGGTATAAAGTACAGTACTCAGGTGAAGGGTGCACTAAAATGTCAGACTTCACTATACAGATTAGCCATGTAACCAAAAACCCCTTGTACTCCCAAAAGCTATTGACATTTTTTTTTCAAAAGGCTAGCCTGGGTAGCATGGTAAAGACTGCATCTCTATACATTTTTCTTTTCTTTTTTTTTTGAGAAAGAATCTCACTCAGTCACCCAGGCTGGGGTATAGTGGGCACAATCACCGCTCACTGCCGCCTCGACCTCCCAGGCTCAGCTGATCCACCTCTGCCTCCCGAATAGCTGGAACCCTAGGCACATATCTTCAGACCTGGCTAATTTTTTTGGGTTTTTTGTAGAGACGGAGTTTCGCCGTGTTGCCCTGGCTGGTTTGGCTCCTGTCTTGGCTTCCTAAGGAGCTGGGATAACAGATGTGAGCCACTGCACCTATCACTAAAAAATTTTTGATTCCATGAGATCAGATGTTGAGGCCAATTGCATTTTTGTATGAGGTAGGCAACCAATTTTCAATCTTTTCATTGAATCAATGGCAAGCAGTCTGCTACAGATTGAATACATCCTCAGAGTCTTACTAACTTGAGTATTCCCTGGAACCATCATGAGTTGAGGGGATAGGAGATGGAATGCTGAATTCATGCTTATTCTAGGACTTGCTTGAAGTCTTTTTAAATAGGATTCAGGGACATGTTTGCTTTCTTTTCCTAAGCATTCCCCGCCCACCCATCCCCCAAAATAGGTCTCATCATTGTCTGATGTTGTCTGCAAAGAAAATAAATTCTCCTTTAATCCACAGATTACTGTTTTTACATTTGAGCGAAAGTGAAGGGCTCTGCCACTTCTTCCTCAGACCCTTAACAATGCAGAATGGCCAGTTTCCAAGTGTCCTTGTTTAACGTTGATTGCAGTAGGAAAATACTGCTTCTGGCATTTATGTCAACCTCAAGACAAACTCAGGTGTCACTTTTATTTCCCTCAGTAATATTTTATTTCATTGACCCTTCTTCAGGGCACAGCCATTTCTGGCATCTTCCATCTTCCTTTGTGGACATGGAAGCAAAGGATTTGTTTAACTTTCAGCAATGTTTACCGCTTCTGACAGCAAATGGTCCTTGCCGTCGCTTCTTGGACTGTAGTCTCTCTTGCCAGTGTCTTACTTTGTGTGTACTGGAAACAGTTCTTATTTTGTCAAATCCCCTGGGTGATCTTTCTCTGCCTTTGTTTATCTTGTCATTTGGCTTTCATTTACTTAACTCATTCCTAATTTCAATCTGCCTGTGATTCTTGAGTGTTGATTCTTGACCTCCATTTTGAGGTTTTAAAATTGCATTTGTTAATTTAAACAGTCACAAAGATTTAAATTTTTCCATGATCTAATCATGCGTCTCTGAATGTCATAATTCTCCAATCAGGCAAACAAGTGTCAACCTCATCTAGATCACAATGGAGAAGGTCTATTTTTCCCTTTGATGCGTGCAGCTCCCATTATTGCTAATGAAAGGTCTTCATGTGCATTAAGGGGAAACTAGACCTCTAATGAGATACAGAGAGGAATTGCAGCTGATGATTTCTACTTCTGGCCCACTGTACTATAACAAATGCACAGTCAGGAGGCAATGGGCCAAAGAAACCAAAATGCATGTGCTGCTTATATAAAATATCTTGCCTAGTCTTATTGTAGGTATTGTTTTGGCTTGTAGCGTCTGATATTCCATACCTGCTGAAGGGGGCCCTCATTATGGAGGCAAAAGACCCAGGTACTTGGAGAAGAAAATGAGTAGACAAATTATATTTCAAGTAGCTTTTTAAGAGCAATCTCCAAATTAATATTTTATAGTTCACAAAGTACTTGCTCATGTATCTTCTCATTTGGAATGAGAGAAGAGTAAAATGCATTATGAATCCAGTGCATTTGATACAGAAAATACTAAGGGTTTGAAACACAGTAACAGCCCAGGAATGATGAAACCAAACTTCAAAAAGATTGTGATTGATTAAAGCTAACCCACCCCTAGGTGGCAGGACCGGGACTGGAGCTCAAGGCGTGGGTGTCAGTGCCATCATACTCTTACCAATATGTGGCACAACCTCCCTTCTCAACAGGACTGGAAAAATAGTTCTTGTTTTGAGATATCTTCCTATTTATGTGATATCTCTTCTGTAGTGAGCTACTCTCTCTCCTTTGCCCACCAATTTCTGGGAACTGTTTCACCTCCTAATTCACCCTGATTCCGAGATTCACAGGATCCCAATAGTGAGCTCCCAGTGTCTGTGTTTATAACTGGACCAAGGTGAACATCTTAGTTACCCTCTTCAGATAAACAACAATTAAGGGATGCTAGTGTCCATCCAGGCTCATTTCTTGAGTAGAGGTGGTCTAACCTCTTGACTACTTTGTAATTCAGGGCCGAGCCGAGTAGCAGAGCACAGGGGAAGAATCAGCTGGAGCAAGAATAAAAGAATGTTGCCTGGGTTCCTAACACTGGCGTTTTCTGTTTCCAATATCTTTCAGACGCCTGTTTAGATTCTTGCCTTTGAACCTCATGAAAACACATTTGAGTCTTCTTAACAACACTGCCTTTTTTTTTTCTTCAGCATGTAGGAATTGGTTTCTGTTGCTTTCAACCTAAAAAAAAAAAAAAAAGGGAAAACCTAACCCAACTCATGTAAATGCCAAGGCTTATTTGCTATTAGGCCTCAAAAGATTTTAGAAGGTGCAGCCTTAAGTGGGAATTGGAGAATAAAAGCTATTGTATTTTGCAAATATATTAACAGAACTTTAGAGCAAGAGAGGACCTAGCCCTATCTCTCTATGACCACTAATGCCCCCATTCACAGATGTGGAAGGAGGTACCAAGAGCTTTAAGTATTGTTTCGAAAATAGCCTATTCACCATTCTTTTGTACTGTTCTATGCCTCAACATTTCCTGCAGAATGTTGTCCCTTATATGCCTGAGGGTTTCTGTTTGCAAAGATGATCCCTGATGTACTCTGGAGTTGAAGTGTGTAGCATTTGGAGCTCAAGGGTAGCACATTTTCTCAGAAATGAACAAGGAGTTGGAGGCTAATTTAAAACATCTCACAACTCCCATCACCTTGACTGTTCCAGCTGGGAAGTGAATCGAAGAGGTAAGCTTTTGCTGCGTTGCTGGAGATTGGTATAAACAGGTGGTGGGTATTCTAAATTTGGTCTGAGATGAAAACATTTCAAGCAAACAAAATTAAGCTAGATTCTTTTGACAGTGAAGTATTTCTTTAGAGATGCAGATGTCAGTTTATTAAAGTACAAATCAGTATTGGAAAAATAATATTTGAGGTTGTATGTGTTTAAAAGCTATCCCTGACCAAAAAGAAAAAAAACTTTGGAAAACTATCTCTCACCTTTGCCTGTGGCTTCTAAACGCATGGTGATTTTGCAATGGTAATGTGAGGTCCCTTCCCTCCCACTCCCAGGCTTATGGAAGAAGGGAAAACTGGAGTCATTTGTTAGGAACAAAGACATTTGCATTTGTAATGTTCGTGTCATTCTGTTCATGCTTCTGTGAATTCACAAATGTACAGAAATTCAGAAATCATCTGGAGTAGGAGAGAGAGAAAGGGAAGGTGTTGATTTTGCATTTTGATGAATCCCTGATGTGGCAAATCTCAGATGACAATCTCCCATTTTGTATTAACAGACTGTAGCAATTTTGGGGTACTCTGCTGAGAAGTGATTAGAGGCTGGCAATGCAAAACCTCTGTGAATTCCAAATATATTTGGTGTTAGCAGTAAATCATTGCTCCTGATTTAAAGCACACTTGGACAAAAAGATTATCTTCTGCTGATGCTCTTATGTACTAGATGCTTGTGTTTCATTGCCTCTAGAAAAAAAAAAGACTAGCCAGTCAACCAACAGGAGTGACACTTTTCCATCTAAAGTAGTGCGTGTTGCTTACCTTCAGCCTTTCTGAGTCTCTATCTCTGATTTGATGAGTGGGTTTTAGCTTTGTAAATGGAGCACACTGTAGGGGAAAGTAGAATTGCAAACTTACACTTTCAGAATGGTGATTGTTGTGGTGGTTCTTCTTCTGTAGTGTTAGAGCACCTTTTGGTGTTCATTCAACAAACAAATGTGCCAAACACTGCTCAACACAGGGTGAAAAGGCAGTCAGTCCTGGCCCACATGGGACTTAACTAAGCGCAGTGGTTCCCAAAGTATAGTCCCTGGGTAAGCACCATCTGCAAACTTGTTAGAAATGCAAATTTTCAGGCCTCAACCCAGACTTAACTGAATCAAGAGCTTTGAGGATGAAGCTTAACAAAGCACCTGTCTTCACCAGCACCCCAGGCGACTCTGTTGCTTGGTGAAGTTTGCTCTAGTACAGATGCTCCTTGACTTGAGGTGCAGTTACATCCAGATAAATCCATTGTAAGTGGAAAATATTATATGTTGAAAATGTGTTGAATACACCTAACCTACGTCATAGCATAACCTAGCCTACCTTAAACATGCTCGGAACGCTTATATTAGCCTACAATTGGGCAAAATAACACAAAGCCTATTTTGTAATAAAGTGGTAAACATCTCATGTGATTTGTTGAATACAATACACTGTATCTGTTGTTCACCTTGTGACTGGGTGGCTGATTGGGAACCGTAACTTGGCTGCTGCTGCCAGCATCATGAAAAAGTATTACACTGCCTATCACTAGCCCAGAAAAAGATCAAAATTGAAAATTCAGGCCGGGTGCAGTGGTTCATGCCTTTATTCCCAGCACGTTGGGAGGCCAAGGCGGGAGGATTGCTTGAGCCCAGGAGTTTGAGATCAACCTGGAAAACAGCGAGACCCTGCTTCTACAAAAAAAAACAACAAAAAACAAAACAAAACAACAACCATGAAACAAAATTCTACTGAATGTGCATTTTATACCATCTTAAAGTTGAAAAATTGTAAGTTAAGCCATCCTAAGTCAGGAGTTGTCCATACAGTGGTTCCTGAATCTGACTGTGTTGCCAAGGGATTTTGTTGTTGTTGTTGTTGTTGTTTTGAGATGGAGTCTCTGTTGCCTAGGCTGGAGTGCAGTGGCATTATCTCAGCTCACTGCAACCTCCGCCTCTTGGGTTCAAGCGATTCTCCTGCCTCAGCCTCCTGAGTAGCTGGGATTACAGGTGCACACCACCACACCCAGCTAATTTTTTTATATTTAGTAGAGACTGGGTTTTGCCATGTTGGTCAGGCTGGTCTCGCATTCCTGACCTCAGGTGATCACCCACCTTAGCCTCCCAAAGTGCTAGGATTATAGGTGTGAGCCACCGCAACCAGCCGAGTTTTTTCTTTTAAACTAAATGTTGCAATAAGGCCTGGACTTTTTTTTTTAAGTTACCAGATGATATTGGGAAGACGTAATTTAATAGCTCATTATAGAGTAGCCACCTCTATGGAGAGGGTAAGAGTAATAGTTATGTCAGGCTGTGGAGGAATAGGACAAGGACAGGGAGGAGGAGGAGCAGGAACACAGAAGGCTGGAGGGATCCAGGTCCAGAGAGCCTCATATGCCATAAGCCTGAGATAATAGTGGAGCGTTGTTTACCTGACTGTGCTGATTGCAGCAGCCACTGTGCAGCAATAGTGTAGGTACCACATCCGAAAGGACAGCAAGCGTGTTCCACTTCAGAACCTTGCACTGAAAAAAATCCTCAGTGACGTAAGTTCTATTTTGAAATCTATGTTGAATCTTGGCAGTGGGAAGGAGAAATTGTGACAGTCGGCCTTCTACCGTCACCCTCAGCGCCCCCTAATTAGGATCAAGGAGTCAGATGAAAAATGAAAACAGAGAAGATTAGAAAATGTGTTATTTTTCTATCAAAAATGTAATTTCTAAGCACCAGCCTCATAATTTAAGGTGAAAAGCATGTTGATGTTGAAAAAAAAAAAAAATCACACTGTTCTCCGCCTTCCTGTTCAATTGGAACCATGTGCAATTTTGTTTGAATTGGTATCTCCAAAATATGACCTATTAAGGCTTTTGAGAGATTTCTTGTGTTTTTGAACACCATTGACAGAGTGGTACAGCAGAGAATATTTAACGTTTGGTGAAGGAATTTCTTCTTGGGCACCTTTACAAAACTGCAGGGAAAAGTACATTTTTAGCAAACTGCAAAGTCTCGGCACTAAGAGCCTATGCAGAATGGAGAAGATTTGGATCACTTAGGGGTCAGCATATCTGCATACCTGAAGGCCAATGAAACAAACCATTGGAGGCCCTGAGAATAAAGTCCACTGTCTTGCCGCCAATATCCCTTTTTTCCTCTCCATGATTTTTTTTTAACAGTATTTTCTGAAAGTCTTTTATTTTTTAAAAGAGAATATAGAAATTTAGATTTAATTTGTTGCAGCTTGCATTTAAGTCTCTGGAAAAATGAGAAGTCATTGAAAGATAACAGTAGCAGCTGCCTAACCAGTTGTTTCAAAATATGGCAGTAAAATATTAAATTCGAGACTTGCTGTTTTTGTGCACAGATGTCTGTCATTGGTTGTGATAGATTTCCAACCTCCCTACCAAGTTAATATTTTAGGAGGGGGTAGGGAGGATGATTATGACAGATTATGGACTTGTATTACTCCTAAGGAAAATAGGAATCAATGGAACCTTGACAGTAAGCTTTATATATATAAGCAATTGTTCTCTCTTTTAAAAAAGAAGAAAAGCACAGTTAAGCATATATTATGTTGCTTAATTGACCTGGGCTAGAGGGCAGCCTCAGATTTTGGACACTACTACTGAGAAAAAGTCTACAACTGATTTGGCACATAAATCGTAAGAACCATGAGCTTAGAGGGAGAGCAAGCAGTTTTGATGGAACATGCAGTTTATTTGCATCACAAATGGGAGGTATGGGATGGGTCAAGTGTAAGAAATTGACATCCGAGGCCACACAAGGATAGAGCTTCGTTATTCCTGTAAATGGAATTAGCCTGCAGCAGTAGCATGGACTATTCAGGTTATTTCAGTGAAGATGGAGTTTCACTTGCCAGTGGAGCAAGGCACGGTGTGTTTCAAATTGGGCATGCATGGGTGTTCTGGGTAGGCAGGAGATGACTGCAGCCAGGGGCCAGACGTGGCAGCACCTGTGAAATGCTGCGGGCAATTCGAGGGGGATGAAGGAAGAGGAAGTATTTCCCAAAGTCTGTTGAGTTTTTTGGTTTTTTTTTGAGACAGAGTTGGAGTCTCGTTCTGTCGCCCAGGCTGGAATGCAATGGCACATGATCTCGGCTCACTGCAACCTCCACCTCCTGGGTTCAAGTGATTCTCCTGCCTCAGCCTCCCAAGTAGCTGGGATTACAGGCACATGCCACTAGGCCCGGCTAATTTTTTGTATTTTTAGGAGAGGCGAGGTTTCACTGTGTTGGTCGAGAGCGGTGGCTCACGCCTGTAATCCCAGCACTTTGGGAGGCCAAGGCGGGTGGATCATGAGGTCAGGAGATTGAGACCATCCTGGCTAACACGGTGAAACCCCAAAGTCTGTCCTAAGGAACTGTAGTTTTGTGGAATATTCATAGGTACTACTTGGTAATAAAAAGACAAACAGAAAACTTTTCTAAAATAAATTTTGGGAAAGGCTTTCTTAAGCATCATTGGACTGAGTTTTTTTACTTCAAAATTAGCAAAACTTTGAATAAATAAAGTGGAGTGTAAAGTTTTAAGAAGAAAAAACATTCTTTCATTTATTAACTGTGTGCCAATGCACCACTTTCTCCTGTTTTCTCAGCTCTAAAATGGAGATAATGGTATTCTCTTCATCTACATGAAATTGCCACTATTCAACCGACAAAAAAAAAAAAATGACAATTTTATACGGTTCAGGCCAATTCTAGTATCACATTATGTATGCATGTAATAATGCACATCTCATAGGGTTATTGGGATAATTAAATAAGATGATGTGGTAAAGCTTTTTGATTTCACAATAGCAAGCACTCATTAGTGGTCACTGATTGTGGGGGCTTTGTGACCAAAACAATGTAACCATAGAGCCCTTGTTTTGTTTTTGTTTTTGTTTTTGTTTTGAGATGGAGTCTCGCTCTGTCGCCTAGGCTGGAGTGCACTGGCATGATCTCATCTCACTGCAGCCTCTGCCTCCTGGGTTCAAGCAATTCTTCTGCCTCAGCCTCCTGAGTAGCTGGGATTACAGGAGTGTACCACCATGCCCAACTAATTTTTGTATTTTTAGTAGAGATGAGGTTTCACCATGTTGGTCAGGATGGTCTCGAACTCCTGACCTTGTAATCCACTCGCCTCAGCCTCCCAAAGTGCTGGGATTACAGGTGTGAGCTGCTGCACCAGGCCCATAGAGCCCTTGTTTCTAAAGGTAGCTCCTGGGACTGATAAGGGATTCCAGGGGAAGGAGAATATAGAGCAGGCATCAGCTAACTTTTTTTCTGTAAGGGGCCAGGTAGTAAATATTTTCAGTTTTGTAGGCCATATGCTCTCTATGGCAACTACTCAAGTCTACCACTGTAGTGGAAAGGTAGCCATAGACAGTCTGTGAATGAATGGGTGTGGCTGTGTTCTGAAAACTTTATTAATCAGGTATTGGTCTGGATTTGGCTTTCAGGGCTGTAGTTTTCTGGCCCTAACTATAGATAAAGGGAAGCAGTGAGTTGTTAAGGCGGGAAGACAGAATTGAGTGTTTGGAGACCTAGCTTTTGGTTCCACTTCTGCCACTGACTGTCAAGGCTCAATCTGAGGCTTAATTCACTGGTTTACCAAGTTGCTCAGTGTTTTCTGCTCTAATAAACTCATATATTGAGGACAGCATGGAAGGAGCTGCTATAAAGCAACTATGCAAACATATAACATTTTTTCTAGAGCTATCGTTTCTTTTATTCATTCATTCAATGAATTTATTTTTAGCATGAATCAGTACTGTGCTGAGCTCTGAGGATATGGTGGTGAATAAGACAGATAGTGGCTTTGTCTGGATGAAGCATACATTCTCCTGGGGGTGTTTATTTTTGGAGTATTGTTATATGATTTAAATGAAAAGTGATGCTATAAGAACTATTGATTCCTTTACTTTTGACAGAAACCCCTTTGTCCTGAGTAGAACAGAGCAACGTAAAGGAGAAGGTGAGTTCTCCAAACAGAACCTAACTAGAGGAGAAGAGGTTGGCTTTTCCCCAGATACCCACTGCACAGGACTTAGGATGAAGTCAGGCTTAGTTAGTATTTGAGCTTTAGCTACGGTTGTGTGTATAAGAATACCATATTCTGTTTATACAGTAGATTTGCCTCCAGCCACAGATGTTTCCGGCACCTGGTTAATTTATTCAGGAAAGGCCAATGCTCATTAAGACTCCCAAGTCCCAGAGCTAAGTTTTATGGGTGGGGAAACGGAGGTACTGAAACGGTTATGGAATTGACTCAGATCACAGCTTGCTGGATGTAGGACTCAGGCCAATGCGACAAGCCCTAGGATTGGGCCGAAGGCCTCTCTCCCTGGGACTGCCTTACTCTCCAGGGCAGCTGAGACTTCTCTGACCCACTACTCCAATTAAACCTAAGAAGCATTAGAAAGACTCGAAGTCCTGCTGGGAGGGAACCCGTTTTGACAAAGGAGAGGCTCTAATCAGGAAACCAGATGCTGCTTCAGGGCGAAAGAACTTTGGCAGCCTTGGGGCTGTGAGTCGGGAGGCTGCATCTGTCAGAGATGAGCGGCACAGTGCGGAAGCAGCCTGTCTCTTTCCTTTCGTGGGCTGGTCACTTCTGTCCCATGTGTGGCCTGTAGTAAGATTGGGTCTCAGTGGAGAAGGGTCCTGGTACCAAAATGGATTCCTGCTGAGATGGTTGGGATCATCTGCCACTTTCAATTTTTCTGAGCCCATCCAGTGTTGGAGGAAAATGTCTTAGCCCTTCACCCCCATCCATGGCAGAGGTTACCAAGCAGGAGAGCTTATCAGAATCTCCAAAAGTGGGGGCAAGGTTGGGGGATTGGGAGTGTTAGGTACAGTTTGAATACCTTTATTTAATGCTATAGTTCAATTTTGTATTTTGGAAATGAGAGAGAGAGAGAGAAAAAGAGAGAACCTATTGGTTTTGTAATTTGCCTACTTTGGCATTTGCCAAAAGTGAACTACCAACAGCGGAGCTCAGTCACATTTTCCTGGCCACTTGGCGTAACCAGTGATTCTAAACATTGTCGGGAGGATGGAAGATTTTAATGTTTATGAAAAGGAAACATGGATTTAAAAACAAAAAAGAGGATGAATGAAATAAAACCAGACTCTTTTCTAGATGCCTGGCTGATACAACAAACCCAGAGCAAGGAATTCTGGATACTGTCATGGAGATAAGATAAAGACTGAAAATAACAAGATGTCACGTCTGTAAAAGGGCTGAGTGCCAGCTCTCATCAGGGACAAGAGTGGGTCAGCAGTTGTGCTTTGCATGGCGCTAGGAAAGCCAACTGATTTGGATTTGCCAGAACTAGTAAGAGAAGGGAGTTTCAGCACAAGAACAAATCTATAGACGTGACCTCAGGTCCCTGAATCTCAACTCCAGCAAATATGAAATATGTCATAGGTGTTCCTGAGTGGAGTGAGGCCTGAGCCAGCCAGGGCCTCATCTCCTCCGGATATGGGGGTCCACGTTTATACCTTGTGTGTTCCGAAGCCGTAATAAGGCTTCTGTCTTTGAAAAATGAGGAGGACAATACAGGTTGTCCAGAACAGAATTCAGATTTACAGATGAGCGTTTTAAGCCACAAAGATTTGTTTTTTTTTTTGTTGTTGTTGTTGTTTTTTGTCAACACAAGAAAACTCAAACTATTCGAATCAGACAAATGAATGCTTGTAAATTGTATAGTTCAATGCCTAACACATACTAAGTGCTCAGTAAAAGATAGCTATGTTGGTGCTGATGTTAACAATGTTGAGAACAGCTGTTTTCTTTTTTCTTTCTTTTCTTTTTTCTTTTTTTTTTTTTTTTTGACAGAATCTGGCTTTGTCTCCCAGGCTGGAGTGCACTGGTGTGATCTCAACTCAACCTCTGCCCCCTGAGTTCAAGCGATTCTCGTGCCTTATCCTCTCGAGTAGCTGGTATTACACGCGTGCACCAGCACGTCTAGCTAATTTTCATAGTTTCATTAAAGACAAAGTTTCATCATTTTGGCCAGTCTGGTCTCGAACTCCTGGCCTCAAGTGACCTGTCCACCTCGGCCTCATGAAGTGCTGGGATTACAGGAGTGAGCCACCATGCCTGGCCTGCAGTTGTTTCCTTTAGGTGTGGTCATTCATATAACACAAACACCCTGAGGATTAGGGCACTGTGATTGATTCTGTAGGGAATGCCATTGGAGGAGTTTCCCAGAGGCTCAGTCATGTTTGCTCTGACTGGTCCATCCTCTCTCAACTGGTTTCCGCCATGTCTGTGAACATTTATGCATTTTACACATCTTAATTGAGCACCTGTTTTGTGCCAGGCCCTGAGGAAACAGAGGGGAATAAGCAGAAACTGCTGCTTGCAACAGTGCAAATCCTGAGGATCTATTTAGATCCTCAGGGAAGGGAGCCAGAGGAAGTGGCACAAGCCATTGAATGGCCTTGCAAGTCTGCCCTGTGAAGGAGGCAGAGCAGGAAGGAGTGGTGGGGAGGAAGGGTCTCAGGCTGAAGCCCCATGCTGGGAAGGTTTTGGTTAGGTGACTACCGAGCCGTCTATGTAAGGCAGCTTGTCAGAGGAGTCCCAGAGGCCAGAAGGGCCTGCATTCAGTTCTGGGCTCAGCCAGTGGCTGGGAGTAGCCCTTGGGAAGCGTGGTGTGGGCACATTGCTGTGGTGGGTTCAGAGTCGAGCAGCTGGGGCCGTTTGTTCACTTATCTTCCCTATAGCAGGAGACCCGAGTGGCACATGTTTAGGGCTGTCATACTGCCCATGGTTTTCACAGTCAGGGAGGGGAGACAGGCATTCAACAAATAATGACATCACCCATCCGTGATTTGCAATTGTGATTGGCACCACGGAGGAGTGTAGGAGGCCGTGAGGTAGTATCATAGAGGGTTGTATTAACAAAGGTAGGGACTTCCCTGAGGAAGGGACTCCTCAGGGGTGAGGTCTGGAAGACGAACAGGAGTTGGCCAGGTGAAGAGGGGAGGGAAGAATATATCAGAGAGAGTGAGAGGCTGGAGCAGAGAGAGAGACAGAGGCACACAGGGCGAGAGCATGCAGGCACAGTTGATGTCTGACAAATTGTCATAAAGTTCTAGAGGCTTAAAAAAGGATCATTTTTGTTCTTAATGTTTTAATGTTCTTTTCCTTGGAATTCAATGGTTGTGTATTTTTTCAGAAAAGAAGACTTTCCACTCACCCCAAAGCATACACTCCAAGGAGATCCAACTGAAACCTTGCACATAAAATATCAAAGGAATCAGGATTTATCTGTTCCTTGGGGGACACTGGCTTTATGGATGAAGACTTTCTTCATCAAGTCGTTAATTCCAAGGCCGTCTTAGAGTTGAAGAGAAGTCCCAGTCATCTCCACTATATTAAAAAATGATGAAATGCTGGAACAGGTTATAAAACTAGTCCTGCAAGTGTATCTCAAGGACCACATATGTCACCTTAATGTTCCCAGATTAGCCACAAGAGCCTAAGTGGAAGGCTGATGGCATCCTGTCCACCCCACCCCACACTGCTTCCCAGCCATAGGCCCTGTGTAGTGGTTCTATGTAGGTGACTGTGAAGATGACAGAGGATCAATTGCATGCACCGATGAACAGAGGCGAATCTAGGTTGATGATGAGTGAGAGATGCCGGGAGAGAAATCTTCTGAATTTCCTTGTGAGCCTTTTTCTGAAATACATGGCATTTCTCAAGCACTAGGAAATATTTGCTGTTTTGTAAAAGAGGCCAGTGTTCTTAAAACCTGTCTCCCCTCCCTTAACTGGCCCAGCCAGACCCTCTGACCTGGAGAATTAAGGATACCTGTCATAAGAGCATCTCTGATGATTCCTGGCCACTCGGGACAGGAGGCCTCACCTTGAGCTCTGACATTGTCTGTTTCCATTTAGTTTCTGCGCCGCTGTTTGGGGACTGCTGTCTTTTTTTCTTCAGCTTTAAATATATTAGCAGTATGTATGAATCTCAGTGACCTTCTCTTGGAGAATTACATTTCTATTATTACTTAAAAGAAATCAGTTCTGCATGATGAAGTGTTTACTTCTGTTTTCTGCCCGCCTATGCACCTGAAGAATGATTCTTATTAGATTAGAATTTGTTTAAGGCTGTATTTGCATTGAGTGTTTTCTCTGCTTTTTCTCATGAGAGGTATGCTCCCTCCCACGCACCCTCCACAGCTCATTTCCAAGTCTGCACATCTCATTGTGCATCTGCTGCTGCTCTGCTCAGGCCTGAGTAGCCGCTGACAGTGATTGGCAGAAAAGGGTTTCCAAGAATATTAAAAAAAAAAAAAAGAAGAAGAAGAAAAAGAAGGGAAAAAGGGAGAAAAGCAAACCAACTAAAAGATGGAGAGAGAGAGAAGTTTTGCTGAAGAATGACAAAGAACAATTAGGCTTCTGCTAGCTTCATGTGACTAATGGTGCAGACCAAACTGGCCCTTTGAATTACAGCTACCAGCTGGCATTCCCCATATGACACCCTTATTTGGAATTGATAAATCCTATATGCAAAGGGCTGCCTGGGGTGTTTCTCGTTTGCATTTTCTCAGCCCCTACTCTTCTTTGCTTTTATTTATTTATTTAGAGATGAAGTCTCACTGTCGCCCAGGCCGGAGTGCAGTGGTGCTATCTCCATTCACTGCAACCTTCGCCTCCCCGGTTCAAGTATTTCTACCACCTCAGCCTCCCAAGTAGCGGGGACTATAGGCACACGCCACCATGCCTGGCTAAGTTTTGTATTTTTAGGAGAGATGGGTTTTCACCATGTTGGCCAGGCTGGTCCTGAACTCCTGATCTCAAGTGATCTGCCCGCCTTGGCCTCCCAAAGTGCTGGAATTACAGGCGGGAGCCACCATGCCTGGCCCCTTCTTCCCTTTTAAATGCAAGAATCTGGGGTTTGTAAAGGAAATGAGTGTGAGTGGGGACACTGTTGCTTCAGTAGTAGTCCCCCGAAATTGCAGTTTGGACACAATTTAGGAGTTAGACATAATTTAGAAGCCAGAAGGCCTAGCTCTAGGGAAGGTGCAAGGCCAGCTCTCACCTTCTAGTCTTTGTTGTTTCTCTGTTCTCTGTCCACTATCATTTCTTTTGGGGAAAAAAGTCTTGGGCTGTGTTCATACAGCGTTAGAGAAACCATGTGGAAAATATAGGCTGCAAAGAATTATTCTCCAGGCGTTGTTGGTAGATGCTCATTGTGACTTGATCTTTCTAAAATGGAGCCCTAAAAATGTCCCTCCACCTGCTGAAAAGGCTGCAGGGATGGCTCCTCATTGGTCTCTAGGTGTGATTCCAACTCTGCAGTTAGATGGGCAAGGAGTCTGGTGAACTGGCCCCTGCATGCCCTTGAACCTGCTCTGGTGCTGCCTTCCCCTCAGGCACCTTATGCTCCATAGAAGGGGTCAGGCAGGGTGCAGCAAGGAACACAGGAATCAGTGTGAGTTCTTGATACAGAGGGGATTGAATGAAGGGAATTGGTCACATAGGTCACAAAGGGCTGAGAAGCCAGCAAGGGAAGTTGTGGCCACCCAGAGGTTAGCAGGCAGCAAGGCACAGCTGTCAGGACATAGGCAGAAGATTGAAGATTGGGCCTCAGTCACCTGGCAGGAACAGGAGTCATGTGGGCCTCTCAGGGGAGTGGGGGAAGGGCGAGAGGGGGAAGCAGGATCCACCACCAGACAGAGCTGCTAGAGTCAAGGAAGAAGGGAGGGGGATATCCTGGCTCTTTCCTTCTCTTGCTGGATTTGTCAGCTTGCCCTGCCTTAACAGAATACCACACAGTGGCTGGCGTCAACAACAGACATTCATTTTCTCAGTTCTGGAGATGGGTCAAAGATCAGGGTGTCAGCAGGGTTGGTTCCCGGTGAGGGCTCTCCTCCTGGCTTGTCGACGGCCACTTGCTCACTGTGTCCTCATGTGGCCTTTCCTGTGTGTGTGCAGAGCGAGACGACTCTGGGGTCTCTTTCTCTTCTTACAAGGACACCTGTCCTATCAGGTTAAGGCCCCACCCTTATACCCTCACTGAACCTTAATTCATCCTTTAAGGTCCTGTCTCCAAATACATTACAGTGGGGGTAGGGGCTCAATGTGTGAATTTTGGGGGGACACAGTTCAGTCCATACTACCTCCTATCTCTTATCAGCACCTCCCATGGGTCAAACCAGTGGCTGCCATGGGAACCTAGGAAATACATCCTACAGGACCAGCGTCTGTGTGATAACAACAACACGTGGGGCAGACTCTGCTGGGTGACGTGGGATGTGTGTGTATGGGGGTGGTGGGCATATCCTCAAAATTGGGGTTCTATGAGAAGAGGAGTAAGTGGATGGATTCTGGCCAGGCAACTAACAGTGAGCACCGCCGACTGATACCAAACGTCTTTCTGTTTCTGGAACTTACCATACCTGCTTGTTTTGTTCATGTTTTCTCTTTACCTGGGGCCCTCTTCACCCCTTTTTCTCTACTACTCCTTTGCCTGGCTGAGTTTTCATCTTCAATGCTATCTCACCTATGGGCTGAATTTTTTCATTTATTTAACGGATATGATTGAGCACTTAAGTGCCAGGCACTGTTCTGGGCTCTGGTGCTGTAAGAGTGGACAAAGGACATTCTTTGCCTTCCTGGAGCTTACGTTCCAGTGAAGTCGAGGGAGGAAATAAATAATAAATGAGCAGATGCATGGTGTTTCTGACGGGAATCAATAAAATGGAGAAAAATTGAGCAGGGTAAGGAAGACGGAGTGCCAGGGGTATGGCTGGTGTCTCTTTTATGCTAGATTGACTGAGAATGCCTTACAGATGAAGAGTGGCTGGGCACAGTGGCTCACACCTATAATCCTAGCACTTTGGGAGGCCAAGGAGGGGGTGGATCACTTGAGGTCAGGAGTTCAAAACCAGCCTGGCCATTATGGTGAAACCCCATCTCTACTAAAAATACAAAGAAGTTAGCCAGGCATGATGGCAGGCACCTGTAATCCCAGCTACTTGGGAGGCTGAGGCAGGAGAATTGCTTGAACCCAGGAGGCGGAGGTTGCAGTGAGCCAAGATTGCACCACTTCACTCCAGCCTGGGCAACAGAGCGAGACTCTGTCTCAAAAGAAAAAAAGAAAGAATTTAAGGACAGGCATCCTGAGGGTTGTGACAAGCTGAATAGTGACCCCCCGCAAATATATCCACATCCCAATGCCTAGACCTGTGAATATGCTACTTTACCTGGTAAAAGTTTGGAGATGTGATGAAGGATTTGAGATGGGGAGATTATTATGGATTTTCTTGGTGGGCCCAATGTCTTCCCTTTCTTGTAAGAGGGAGGCAAGAAGGTTAGAGTCAGTGGTAAGAGATGTGATGACTGAAGCAAGAGGTTGGAGTGAGGCAAGGAAGGGGCCAGGAACTAAGGAATGCAGGAGGACTCTAGGAGCTGGAAAAGTTGAGGAAGCAGATGCTCCCCTGCAACTTCCAGAAGGAATGCAGTCCTGCTGCTGCCTTGATCTTAGATTTCAGACTCCAGAACTGCAGAATAGATTTGTGTTGTTTGAAGCCTCTAAGTCTGTGGTAATTTATTACAGCAGTAGCAGGAAATTCATACAAGGGTATTTGTGGGAAAAATGTTTCAGACAGTGCTGGTGAATTCAGGTGGGCTAAAAAAATAATTAAAAAATATTTTTTTTAAAAAAAGAATAGTAAGCACAAATATTCTGGGGTAGGAAGGTGCCTTGTGTGTTGTTGATTCAATTTATTGATCATTTTTCTAATAAACAAATTCATTTAAGTATTGATTGTGCACCTATCATGTGATACGCATTTTTCATCACGCCCCAACTCCCAGAACCCTAAGCTTTTCTCACTGTTAGAACAGCTAGTTTATTTGCATTTTAGTCACTTTGACTATAAACTCCTTGAGTGTAGGTGCTTAGATTTTTTTCACTGCTTAGTCCCCAATGCCTGTATAGAGTAAGCACTTAAAATGCTACACTTTCAAAATTGAAGACTTTTCAAGAAACTTCCCTCAGTGCAGATAAACCCATGGGACCACAGAGTGGCCTGCAGAGTGGCCTCCTGGAGTATTTATCTGCCCATCCCTTGTCTGGATTTGTGGACAGGCAAAGAAAGAGACGGTAGGGGGCACAGATGGACTGTTCTCACGGTTTTCACAACCCTGAGCTGAGGTCATGACATATGTGTTTGGGTGTCCCCTTCATCTTCGGGGCGGTACAGACTGTCCTCTGTGTGAGGGGTGTTAGTGAGTCCCTCATTAGCAGAGATGAGGATCGAGGGGCCACTGTTGCTGGTGAGGGGAGACCTAGGCTCTTGAGGTCACCACTTCATTAAAGATTTTGCTGCTTAGTTCATGTGTAATCCTTTGTGAGCCCAGCTGCCATGGTAACTGGAGAAGTTATCAAAATCCTTCTGCAGGTCTGAGGACACAGTCTTCCCACTGTACATCTCCCTGGGGTGGTCTCTGACTCTTGTCTGCTTCCGGCTCAAGCACAAGCCTCGCCAGCTGGGGAAAGACAGCCACTTTCATCAGAACCCTTGGAAGCTGTTCAGGGGGCCTGTTTGCTGATTTTCAGCTGGTCTGCTCACCAGCGTCTTCATTACTTCACACTCCAAATACTTGAAACTGCCATTGGGTCACCCTCAGCTCCCTGCAATTAACCATTGGCTTAGAAAATCCAGCTGTGCTCAACAAATCACTGACGATTACTGATGCAGGGAAGGAGGTCGAGGCTCTCAAGTGAGGCAGTTGTAGTTGCTGGAGGCAGGAGGAGGTGAAAGCATCAGAAGGAAGATGAAGATCTGAGTGTGCATGCAGGGGGACAGCCGGGTGCTGGGAAGAGAGAAGGGCAACAGAAGAGAAAGTGCAGAAGTGTGGAGACAGGCAGGAGGTGGCCTGGACACACATCCTTAAGGATGGGACAGGGCTCACAGGGAATGGAGAAAGAGGGTGAGAACTGGGAGAAGATAGAGAAAGGCTGAGGTGTGCTTATGGAGTACCAGAAACAGAGTGAGGGCCTCGGCATCTCATTTCCCTTCCACCTCAAGTATATCTGTTCTCACGCTGCTAATAAAGACATACCCAGGACTGACTAATTTATAAAGAAAAAAAGGCTTAATGGACTCACAGTTCTGTATGGCTGGGAAGGTCTCACAATCATGGCAGAAGATAAAGGAAGATCAAAGGGGCTTCTTACATGGCGGAGGGCAAGAGAGAACTTGTGCAGGGGAACTTCTCTTTATAAATCCATCAGATCTCATGAGACTTATTCACTATCATGAGAACAGCACAGGAAAGACCTGCCCCCGTGATCCAATTACCTCTCACCGGATTCCTCCCATGACACATGGGAATCGTGGGAGCTGCAATTCAAGATGAGATTTGGGTGGGGACACAGCCAAACCATATCAGAGTGGTAGGCATTATGATTTTTATTTTTACTGATGGGGAAATGAAGGTGCAGAAAGATGGCACAAGATGGCTCATTTTCAGGTTCTAAAGGGCAAGGTCAGGATTCAAACCCAACTTGTTCTTTCCCCACTCTGGTATTTGTCAGAAATTTAAAAAGATACAAACATCGGGCAGTGGATGTGCCCCTTGGGGCTTCAGAACCCTGAACCCCAGCTAGGTGACACTGTGGTGATGGAGGACCCCATGTCAGTGACCTACCAGTCTAAGGGTTTATCTTGCACTCATGATTCATATCCATGGTGAGGGTTTCACTCCATGACCCAGGCTGTTGGAACAGCCTCTACCTTGAGTGACACGTTACTTGTAGTGAAAGGAAAAGAGAACATGAAGAGCTCTGAGCTGGCTTTTAAAGGCTCTACTTGGAAATAGCCCACATGTTTCTGTTCATGTTTCTCTGGCAAAATCAAGTTGTCCAACCAAGGTTGCTGCCAACAGGGAGATAAACAAATCTTTCCCTAAGAAGGGCTTTGCATGCTTTTGAATATCAACATGGTTGACCACAGACAGCTAGCATATATTCTCAGGGCTTCACCATTCCCTAAGACGATTTTGGCCTTGGGCGTGGCTGGCACATGATGGGCCCATGCCAGGTCTGTGCTGGAACAGGAGCACACAGTAGGAAGACAGCCTGCAAGAGTCTGTTAGGACCTGGCTTCTGCCATGAAGCAGCTATGTTACCCTGGGCTTACTCAGTGTATTAGTCAGGGTTCTCTAGAGGGACAGAACTAATAGCATAGATGTATATATGAAGGGAAATTTATTAGAATTGACTCACATGATCACAAGGTGAAGTCCAACCATAGGCCATCTGCAAGCTGAGGAGCTGGGAAGCCAAAACCTGGTTTTGTGTCCCCAAAACCTCAAAAGTAGGGAAGCTGACAGTGCAGCCTTCACTCTGTGGCCAAAAGCTCAAGAGTCCCTGGCAAATCACTGATGTAAGTCCAAGAATCCAAAAGCTGAAGAAGATGGTGTCTGATGTTCAAGGACAGGAAGCATGCAGCACAGGAGAAAGATGGAGGCCAGAAGACTTAACCAGTCTATTCTTTTTTTTTTTTTTTTTTGAGACGGAGTCTCACTCTGTCACCCAGGCTGGAGTGCAGTGGCCGGATCTCAGCTCACTGCAAGCTCCGCCTCCTGGGTTCACGCCATTCTCCTGCCTCAGCCTCCTGAGTAGCTGGGACTACAGGCGCCCGCCACCTCGCCCGGCTAGTTTTTTGTATTTTTAGTAGAGATGGGGTTTCACCGTGTTAGCCAGGATGGTCTCGATCTCCTGACCTCGTGATCCGCCCGTCTCGGCCTCCCAAAGTGCTGGGATTACAGGCTTGAGCCACCGCGCCCGGCCTAACCAGTCTATTCTTTCTGCGTTCTACTGCTCTGGTTGTGCTGGCAGCTGATTAGATTGTGACAACCCAGATTTAGGGTGGGTCTGCCTTGCCCAGTTCACTGACTCAAATATGAATCTCCTTTGGCAGCTCCTTCACAGACACACCCAGGAACAATACTTTGCATCCTTTAATCAAGTTGATACTCAGGTATTACATTCAGCCTCTGAGATCTTGTTTATTCATTGATAAAATGAGAGTAGTGATATCTTCCTCTCAAAGGAGATTGTAGATAGAGAGCTGAACCTATTAATCAGTCAATAAACTTTACTTTGCTTCCCCTCTTTCTGAATCTGAGTTATATTTTTCTTACTTTTCAGCATATGTATTAAGTTTGCATAAAACAGTTAAGAGAAATGATGTGTGTTGGTCATTTTGGTAAGTGGTAAAAGTGGTAAAAGTGGAGTTGTGTGTGGCTTCCTCTGAAAGGCTCATTAGAATTGAATCATAGCACATCTGCATGCATTTGTAGAGATCGACCTCCATGCAAGACCTGTGAATGAACAACAGGTGACTGGTGTGAAAAATCAGTGCAAGGTAGAGTCGTCTTTGTAATGATCACTTTCACTTGACAATCTTGAAACAGAAATAAAGCCCAAGAGAAAATGGGAACTTGCATGTTAGTTCCTCACTCGTAGGAGAGCCCCATAATTGACTTTATTTTGCACTACAGTGCATAATCCCAGCATCAGAGAAGCTGATCGTGGCCATTTAATGGAACTTCTTTTTAAAAAAGCACAGAATTCAAATGAACTCTGGAGCTACTTAGAGCCTGTTGGTGTTTTGCAAGCTGTAGTTGTTGATGTATTTCCATTGGCCAGCAAGATTTCCTGGCATATGTTGTCCAAGAGTTTTGAATAACTAGCATCACTCTGTCACCCCTCATGGCCCTCGAAGATGTTATCACCACGAGGCCTTCCTACCACCCACTTTGTGTTCTCTCTTTCTTGAGGCTGTAAAGCAGTTTTTCTGGACATTTCTGAGGGTGACCTTGAGAAAACACCCCACCTTCTTTTTATCTTATTTCTTCATTTACAAAGTGCACATAATTAATAGTACTAGGGTTGTTGTAAGAATAGAATGAGATCACCTTTTATTTAATTTTTAATTTTTGTGGGTGCATATATTTATGGGTTCCAAGAGATATTTTGATACAGACATGCAAAGCATAATAATCACATCAGGGTAAATGGGGTATCTATCCCCTCAAGCATTGATCTTTTGTGTTTTCAACAACTCAGTTAGACTTTTTAATCATTTAAAAATGAACAATTCAATTATTTTTTTACGATAGTCAAGATTATCTTTAAGTTCTTTTCACAAGGTCTGCACATCGTAAGCCCGCAATAACTACTTTCTTCTCTCCCACTCCATACTTCCACGTCTTCCTTTTTCTCTTCCTCCTCCTCTTTTTCTTCCTTTCCTCTCCTTGTCTTTCTCTTTCCTCTCCTTTTGTTTGTCTCCCTCTGCTTCCTCCCTCCCCCTCTTCCTGTTCCTCCTAGTTATTGTTTGCTATTAAAGAGAGTTCAGTCAATATCACGCTATATTAAACTTCTTTGCGGTTTGTTCTAATATTCTCTGTTCTAAACATGACATGTTTCAGTCACAGTCTCAACGAGAAGCAGGTGACATAATTGAATTGAATTGGATATATTGAAGAGTCTTTAATACAGGAACCATTCATACAGGTTTGGGAAGGGAGTAGAGAACCCACAAGGCATATAGCAAAACTCTGTGCCTAGTAGCAGTAGATGTCAGAGGTACCCCTAGGTCTTGAAGAGGCACTGGGAGTGCATCTGTTTCGTTCTTTTTTGTTTTCTTTTTTTTTGAGACGAAGTCTCGCTCTGTCGCCCAGGCTGGAGTGCAGTGGCACGATCTCAGCTCACTGCAAGCTCTGCCTCCCGGGTTCAAGCCATTCTCCTGCCTTAGCCTCCCAAGGAGCTGGGACTACAGGCGCCCGCCACGACACCCGGCTAAGTTTTTGTATTTTTAGTAGAGACAGGGTTTCACCGTGTTAGCCAGGATGGTCTCAATCTCCTGACCTCATGATCTCCCTGCCTCGGTCTCCCAAAGTGCTGGGATTATAGGCCTGAGCCACCGCGCCCGGCTGCATCTGTTGACTTTTGTAATCATAACCAACAACCTCAATATTTCAGTGGCTTTTGATAACAAACATTATTTCTCATGCATGTTGCATGAGGGCTGTAGTTTGGCTGTGGTTCTGCTGGACTCTGCTGGGCTTAGCTGGGCCCGACATGCCTTCTCATTTAAAGGCGCAGGCTCACGGTGGTCTCACGTTGGGACATGCTCTTCTCATGATAGAGGTCAGAAGCACCAGGGGCAGAGCCACACCATGCAAGAGCACATTAAAGCTTCTTGTTCCCGTGAGATAGATGTCATGCCCGCTAACATTCCATGGACTATAGCAAATCAAATGGCCAAGCCACAATAAGTGGGGTGGGCCCTGAGAGAGAGTCAGTATTGTGAGCAAATGTACACTCTATCACTGGGACGGAGTGGTTACTGGAACTTGGAGGCAGAGAGTATTGTGAGAAGGCAGCCTGAGAGAAACTGAGACCTTGCCAAGGCTGTAGCCAACCGTGGAGCATGCAGAAAGGATCTGGGGGAACCAACAGCCCAAGCCCATCTCTTCCCTTTCGCTAGTCTCTGGTCATTCCCCCTTGTGGCTGTACCCATCTGAAAGCCAAAGGCAAGAGACTTTGTTCTGTGGCTCTTAAAGGCCAGCTTCCTGGGACAGAGAACAGGGTGGGTGGCAAAGGGCAGAGGGTGAATCTGGAGAGGCACATGAGATGATTTGATCATAATCGAATTCATAAGAAAGACATTAAAGTTGCAGAAAATGTGCCACAAAACATTTCTTAAGAACCAGCAGCTCCTCATTTCTAAATGACTTAGGAGGAATTCCAGGCTGACTGTTCGTAAAGTTAAAATGGGGGAAAAATTAAGATGGCAATAAATCTTCCATGAGTTTGTGCTATAAATCTAGGGGAAAACCCTTTTGGGTGACATAAGGCATAACCTTTAACAGCTAATAGTCTTGAAACTGTTTGCATCTGACCGTTCTGAGTCCCTAAGTGGTTTCCATTCCAACATTGTCATTTATCTTGTGATATTTACTTTATTGTGGTAAGTTGCAATGTTTTTTTTTTTTTTTCTTCTCAGAGAGTCTGTGATAAAATAAACTCACCAGAGTAAGATGAATGCCAACTTATTAAAAAGTCTCTCTTAGAAGGGAATGGAGCTATGCTGGCCCAGTAACAGGTGAGCGAGTTTTGCCTCCTTCAGCCTCAATCTACAGGAGACGGTCACCTACGCATTTATGAGCAATTACAGCTAAGTTCACATAAGAGCTCTAAATTTTGGGCCGGCCTCAGTGGCTCACACCTGTAATCCAGCACTTTGGGAGGCCAAGGTGTGTGGATCACCTGAGGTCAGGAGTTCGAGGCCAGCCTTGCCAAGACGGTGAAACCTCATCTCTACTAAAAATACAAAAAAAATTAGCTGGATGTGGTGGTGCACACTTGTATTCCCAATACTGGGGAGGCTGAGCAAGAGAATCGCTTGAACCTGGGAGACAGTGGATGCAGTGAGTGGAGATTGTGCCACTGTACTCCAGCCTGGGCGACAGAGTGAGACTCCATCTCAAAAACAAAACAAACAAACAAAAAAACAAAATAAACCTCTCTAAATTCGGAAAGACTTTTGAGAAAAGAATGAAAGAGGGCATAAGATCTCTCTAATGTCTTGCATCTTTCTGTTGGCCTTTCTTTCCTCGAATTCTTTCCTAATTCTTCTAAGACATGGTCCCCTCATGTTTTCCTGATTGTCCAGACACCCTAGACTCTAGGACCCTCAATTCTGCCTCAGGTCAGCTTTCTGTAGCCGGAGGGGAATGTTTAGGATCTTCTTTCTGTATTCTCACCTCTGCCTAACGGAGTTGAAGAATTTTCCATCCTTTCTGTTGATCTCGCCGTTCCCTCCCTCCCTCCCTCCCTCCCTCCCTCCTCCCTCCCTCCCTTCCTTCCTTCCTTCCCCTCCTTTCCTCTTTCTTTCTCTCTCTCTCTCTCCTCTCTCTCTCTCTCTCTCTCTTCTCTCTCTCTCTCTCTCTCTCTCTCTCTCTCTCTCTCTCTCTCTCTCCCTCTTTGTTTCTTCAGAGTTTAACTTTTGTTGTCCAGGCTGGAGTGCAATGGCGGGATCTTGGCTCAATGCGACCTCTGCCTCCTGGGTTCAAGCAATTCTCCTGCCTCAGCCTCCTGAGTAGCTGGGATTACAGGTGCCCACCATTAAGCCCGGCTAATTTTTTTGTATTTTTAGTAGAGACAGGGTTTCACCATATTGGCCAGGCTGATCTAGAACTCCTGACCTCAGGTGATCCTCCTGCCTCAGCTTCCCAAAGTGCTGGAATTACAGGCATGGCCACTGTGCTCAGCCTCTCACCCTCCATTTCTTAGCTTCATCCCAATACAAGAGAAAGTGCCTCCAATCTGGGTAGACAGAGGCTGAAGCCTTGATGGAACCTATTCCCTGTCCTCTCTCTGCCTGCTTCCTAAGTCTCCTACTTTAAGTCCTCTGACTCCAGTACAGTAACCATCCCTGACGGTCCCTGTTACAGGTTGGTCAGCCTCATCTATTTGACTGCTTGCGTCAGAAGCGTGGGGTCTGCTGTTCAGATCTTACCATCTGTGTTCGAGTGGGAGAAAGGCCAAGTCCATGCACCTCTGCAGATCATGTAGGTCGTCTGCATCATGGGAGTGCCAGGGGCTTGTGCTGCTTGTAAAATAATAATGTTTTTCTTATCATTTGGTGTTTGTTCCTTCTGTGACTGCTTCCTTAGTCAGTAACTCTGGAGGAGAGGAGGACCTTGAGAGTGAGATTTGAGCACAAACTTCATCTGAAACCTAAGCCCCTTCCTTAGGTTTAATATCATCCTCTTTTTCCATTCCTGCACAAATGCAGCTGAGGGGACCCCAAACCTCACCGAGGACTCAGTGTTCCAAGAACAGGGTTTCAGTTCCAACCTTGCCGTTAATTCGACTCTAATTTAGAGAGGAGACTTGGGTGCATCATTTGATGACCCTCCATATCTGTTTTTCTATTACCCAACAGGGTTTAGTTGCAGCCAACAGAAACAACTCTAGCAATTTTTAATCAGGAAGAGAGTTAGGCACTCATGAAATCCTGGGAAGGCTGGAGGAGTGGGCTGGGTGTTCCAGAGTGACTTCCAGAACAGCGCCACAGCGTCAGCCCACTTGGGGAGCTGTCGCCACTGCCACAATCCTGAAGCGGGAAAATCAGGAAGCAGACATGGCAAATGGTACATCCAGGAATACAACGTCCCCGCTGTGATCCATGGCTGGGGAGAAGGCCACGGCAGCCATTGCCTCCAGAAGAGTGCTGCAGCTGCCAGGTCCACTTTCGCAGAACACAGACCCCCTACTCTACCATGAAATCAGCAACTGGACACTGGGACCTCTGCCACTGTTACTGCAGGAAAACCCAGGGCCCTTGTGAACCAGCCGGTCAACAGCAGCATTGGACGGACCCAAGTAGAGACTTTTACCTTCGTCACACTTTCTGAATCTCATGCAATTGTTTATGTTTGGCCAACCTACATCCTATTTGAATTGTAACTGCAAGAGATGATGGGAAATACCACTTTAAGTTTTTCAGTCTTTCAGTTTGGGAAGGCACACTAGGGTAACGGGCGTGCTAGGATAGTGGGGTTTTGGCCTGCAACCAATAAACATACATTTAAATAAAAAGCCAGATTGTCTGTGTGTGTGTATGTGTGTGTGTGCATGCACATGTATGCATAGTTTTACGATGTTTTACAAAACTATATTAACTCTACTAGTGTAATGCACTCTAGCCTGTTCCATTCCGTTCCGTTCCGTTCCATTCTATTCTATTCTATTCTATTCTTTCATCCATTCATTGGGTTCCATTCTGTCCCATTCTATTCTATTTCATGTTTTTAAAAAGCTTGTTGCGATAATAGACTTTTAAGATCTCCTAAGTGTTTGTAACTTCAAGTTTGGCAAGCCCTGTATTAGAAGAAGGGTGCTTTCTGGACCCCAATGCACCATCTTCATTGCACATGGGCCACCCTGGAAAGGTTTTCGTACACTGCAGTGGTTTAGCACTGTAAGAAGGCACTGACCTGGATCCTATTTCCCAGAGAAACTCCCCGCTTCTCACAAATTGCTGTGATAATTTAATATGACAAATTACTGGATGAGTTAATTAGTTGGTCTGCTATTCTTCTCAAGCAGCGTATAGGAGTTTTCACAGGTCTCCTCCCATTAATTCCTTACTCCAATTCAGTGTTCTTAACTGTGGGGCTTCATAGAAGTGGAGGGGCATTTCTGATCCTGTTGATCTCATTCTGGAAGAGTTCGCCTATGATGTCTGTGTTGAGGACTCTTCTTCCTTGCCACCAGGTCGTTGCTGAAGCTGGGCTCATATATGGATCTCTGATACCTGCAATTGGAAGAGGTTTTAGTTGTGAATCTTCTTATGACATGGGCCTTCTCACTCTACCAGCAAATTCTCAGGCCACACATATAATAATCCAGCCTTCATGGTGTTTCCTAGTGAGGGGCAAACTGCCTTCAGCATCACTAACCTGACTTTGGAGATATACGTATATATGTGTGTGTGTGTGTGTATGTGTGTATATATGTGTGTGTATATATTATATATATATATATAGAGAGAGAGAGAGAGAGAGAGGTCATAATTCCCATGTCTGTACTGTTCTAAATCAAAATATCTCAGCCGGGTGCGGTGGCTCAAGCCTGTAATCCCAGCACTTTGGGAGGCCGAGACGGGCGGATCACGAGGTCAGGAGATCGAGACCATCCTGGCTAACACGGTGAAACCCCGTCTCTACTAAAAAATACAAAAAACTAGCCGGGCGAGGTGGCGGGCGCCTGTAGTCCCAGCTACTCAGGAGGCTGAGGCAGGAGAATGGCATGAACCCGGGAGGCGGAGCTTGCAGTGAGCTGAGAAGCGGCCACTGCACTCCAGCCCGGACGACAGAGCGAGACTCCGTCTCAAAAAAAAAAAAAAAAAAAAAGAATCTCTTTATTATAAGATTTATTTCTCTTCATCTGCTGATTCACACATTAACCAAACTTTCTCTCCTGCTTATTCATGATTTCTAGATATAATATTTAAAATTAGTAACTAATCTTTCCCTTCACCTAGTAAATTCCTATTCATCCCTCAAAACGCCAACTCAAATTTCACGTCTTCTGTAAGGCTCTGATTCTCCTGGGCATAGCTGACCCCTCCTGCCGACATCAGTAACTACGCATCTTCACTGTAGTTCTTATTGCATCTTATAATTTGTTCTGTTCTCCTCTTACATTGATTATCTTGAATACAGAACTATGTCATTTTCATCTTCATATCCTCAATGCTTGGTCCTTAAATAAATATTGAATAAGCGAACACACAGATGACTATTCTGATAGTCTCTATTTTCAAACCTGTTTGAATTTTGTTAAAATAATTTATTTCTGCATATAGCATTACAAATGTTCAGTAGAACACAATTAGGCTTTTTAATGGAAAAACAATTTTTTGAAATCCCATAATTCAATAAATGTAAAAGAAAAAAGGAGGAGATGCAAAGAGGAAGAAGACAGATGCTTCTTCTCTGGAAACCTCCTGCTAGCAGTGGAGACCACAAATAACCGTAGCCTTTATTGAGCTTTTATCATGAACAAGACTCTAGACTGGATGCTTTTCAGGCTTTACTTTGCATCCCGATGATAGCCAATCCTAGTAGGCATTACTGTCTTCATTTGGCAGGTGAAAAACATGAGTGCCAGGGAATCTGAATGCCAACAGCATCACACTTCCTGGCGAAAGTGGTAGGGAGGCATGATCTACTTTTAAAATCACAGATCTACCTCAACTCGTGCCACAACTTTAAATCTTGACTCTCAGAGAAAGCATTTAAAAAATGTGTCTGAATCATCAGCCTGGCCAGCATGGTGAAACCCCATCTCTATTAAAAATACAAAAATTATCAGGGCATGGTGGCAGGCACCTGTAATCCCCGCTACTCCAGAGGCTTGGAGGCTGAGGCATGAGAATCGCTTGAACCAGGGAGGCGGAGATTGCAGTAAGTTGAGATTGTGCCACTGCACTACACACACACACACACACACACACACACAAGTGTCTGAATCGTAACGGCATAAAATAATATGGGACTTGAGTTAGCTGTATAGGTAGTACAATGTAAGTCATGTGTGTATTTTTAGATAGGGTTAAATATTGCCAATTTTTTGTTTTTATTTTTGGCTATGATAAAAATTTGAGGCATATGCACACTATGACCCCATGGATGGTGAGAGACCCATCTTCTCCATGCCTGATTCATCCCCCTGCTGTGCGAGCCCTCTGTCTTCACTCCCGCCAGGTTTGTTTTTCCTGTTAGTCTCTAATGGAAACAACTAGTTACCTCCTCATATTCAGCTCCACTTCTTTCTTGGCCATAAGGACCCTGATTTTCAGCTGAGCAGATTGCCATCAGCTAACAGACTACATTCTCCAGCCTTCCTTGTAGATGGGTAAAGCTACCTGACTATGTTTTGGCCAATAAGATAAAGTGGAAGTGTTGGTGAAAAATGTGGGAAATGTGTTGAAAGGAAGAAAGGAGGTCCCTTCTTCTGTCCTCCATCCTGTGGTTTGGAACATGGATGTGATGGCTGGGGCTCTAGCAGTCATCTTGAATCAAAAGATAGTGGAGTGGAAAGATGAATGGAATCTAGGTCCTTGTTGACTTTGGGGAGCCACTCTCTCAGCTCTGAACTGTCTACCACTGGACTTCTTTTTTTGTGAGAGAATAAATAGAGTGTCTTTAAGCCATTGTTAATTTGAGTTTCCTTCACAGGTAGCCATACCTAATCTTAACTGACGTAACTTCTCACTGGCTCACCAATGATTTGAACTTTCATGTGTCAGACTCCAAGGTGCTTGTTAGGTCCATGTGCCAAGTGCCTTGAGACAGGTCTGACACAGAGTTTAGGGGGCTTGGAAGAGAGCGCACTATCTCCTCCTGATGTGGTAGGATCTCTTCAAGCTGGCTAGTATACCTTGGCTCTGGTTTCAAGGTGAGCTCTTGGCCTTGAGGCTCTAATACTGCAACTTGGACTATAAAAGGTGTGTTCCACTCACTCGATTCTCTGTGGGAGCCTAGCCAGGGATGCCCTTACTCTACTTGCTGAGTTTTTGGCTACTCACAGCTTTCTCTTGTCCAAGAGCAGCGTATGGAAATGTAACTCCTCACCTGAGACTCAGTAAGTAGAGTAAGCCAACTGTGCTGAGAGACACTGTCTCCTAGGACGCTGGTAACCTGTGGTCATAAATGGCAGAATGGGAGCTCTAGAATCCAAGAGGTTGAAGCTGGAAGAGACTTTATAGATACCTAATCCAGCTAATTCATTTGGCAGATGAGGAAATGAGGTGTGTAGAAGTAGCTTGACACGACTAAAAAGGGATGAAGCTGTGACAATTTTTCAGTTTGTTTTTCTTTCCCAAACATGGTACCCGATCCTGCCTGGCATATTAGTCCAGATTTCCCAAGAAGCAGATGCCAAGACAGGATTAAATGTGCAAGAATTTTCTTAGGGGAAAGTCCTGTGTTAGAAAAAATGGAGAGGGAGGTGGAACATCTTGGGGAAGTTGACAGACGATGAAACAAAGTTTGCCCACAGGTGAAGGAGACGGGAGGAAAGTCAGGTGGAAGCATCCTACGTAGCTGTGCAGCCTAAGGAAGGCCCATTAAGGCTGCTGGTGAATCTCAGAACCACAGTTAGCTATCATAGGAGTTTGGTGTCTCCAAGAAATAGATTGGCCGTGGTATTCCTGATACCAGAACAGCCCATGAGAAGCATGATCTCAACACAAATGCAGCAGTGGATTTCAGAGCTGAGTCCCTTGGTCAATTACACTTCCCAGTTAGGGGTTGCATTTTTGGTGGTTGCTACACCTGGCATTGATCCTCTGCCAACCCTTTTATGCCCTGGAATATACTTTATAATTGTATGCATCTAATTTAGTGTTTTGATAGCTTAGTAGGCAGACAGGTACATGAGGAGTTTCTTAGTTGTGAATGGTTACTTAGGCTACCTTTTTGTGTGAGGCCTGACATGGCTGAATCTTCCATTTCTTGGGAATTACGTGGATTTTGAGCCATGAAGTTGAAGCAATCAAAATGCCCTTTGATGGGGGAGAAGTCCACTCATTGAACTTGATAGATATGGACCCAAATGTGAATCATGAAATGAAAGCAATTATGCATTACCTGTCTTTTCCACATTTGTTTGGGTGCAAGTAAACAGAATTGCTGGTTAAACTCACTGACATTTTCTAGAAATTGTATTCAGATCTTATGCAAATTCTAACTACAAGCATGTGGCTAACTTTTGACAAAGATTATTTGCTTGACCACACTTTAGTCAGGCTCCTGAGCTTCTGCTAGGTCCATCTGTGCGCTTCCTTATAAAATCCAGTTTTAGCAAGAACTCTGCTAAATCAGTTTAACAAGAACATCCATCCTCTTGATATCTGCTCACTTTTGATATCTGATCAGATTTTTCATCCTCCACCTTCCCACAGGTAATGAAGGATCACCTTGGCCTGTCTTCAGAAAGAATTCTAGTAGGTCAGTGTAGCCAGAATCTTTCTTACTGCAATGTTATCGCAGTAATTTTCCACCTACTGAAAAACTGGATGCTCTTTGGCTATGAACTTCCACTTGCCCATGCTGTATTCAGAGTTGAGCTCAATCTCTCTCTCCCGCTGCAGAATCCTGTTGTGTTGGTTCCAATACCTATTGCAATGGTCCTGAATAAAGTCTGCCTTACTGTGCTTTAACAAGAATCATTGAATAATGTTTTTCTTTAACACTCTTCATTGTTGGATTTTGATGTTTCTGTGCTTGCTCCTTTAAGCCAGGACTGAAAGGTAGATGGGGAATTAAACATGTGTTTTGTCCTGTGCCACTTGATCCTCACATGGCATCCACAAAGTACCGCAGAACACCTGACAGGACAGGGAGACCCATGACTCTCAGGAGGCCGTGGGCATTTCCTCTGCTCAGCAGCTACCCAGCATTCTCCAGGACCAGACATTGTGTACATTTAGCATGGCCACCCAGTAGAAATGATAAAGGCCTTTGCTTGGGACTGGGCTAGATGAGAAGAAGCAAATCCTGTAACAGCAGGAGCTGCCTACCAATAGGTTTTTGAGAGTGTGAAGAGGTAACATTATATTGCAAAAAAGTATTTGCATGTGTGCTATATAGGGTCTTGAGATGGGGAGATTATCTTGGGTTCTCCAGGCCCAGGGAGTCTCAAGATTCTTGTAAAAGGAAGGCAAGAGGGTCAAAGTCAGAGAAGGGATGGGGCCATGGAAACAGGGATCTGAGTGATGTGCTTTGAAGATGGAGGAGTAGACCAAGAGGCAAGAAATACAATACTCTGTGTTCTGTTCCCTCATGCTGGTGTTCATTTTGCCAGTAGAAAGGATTCATTTACTTTATATTCAATCAACATTTATAGCATACCACATCTATGGGGCCCTAGAGATGACTAGGATATGGTTTTCATCCTCAGGTAGTTCACAGTGTGCTAGGTTGATGGAGGCCTAAGCAGAGAATTAAATCCAGTGTGCAGAGCAACATGAGCAGAGAGAGTGCAAGAGCCAACAAGAAAGAGAATATGCTGCCATAAACCTGAGGAAGAGCACCTAAGGCAGCCTGCAGGGCTCAGGAGAGACTTTCTGGAAGAAGCCATATCTGAGTCTTAAAGGAAAAGCAGAAGTTCACCAGTGAAGGAAGGGATGGGAAGGAGACTCACAGGCTTTAGAAAAACAGCCTTGTGTGTGCAGAAAATGACAGGAGGTAGTGTGGTCCTGGGACCATTAGGGGTCCCTGAGGTTTTCTCAGGGGGTTCACGAGGTCTCCTTCTCCTTCTCTTCTGGGTTTACAATGAAGTTTTCCAAATGTGATATCACAATAAATTAAATGCAGAAGCAGACCTGAAAATCTAGCTGTCTGTTATTTGGCCAAACATTTAAGAGAGTTACAAAAATATAAAACAAAACCGCTCTTTTTGGCAATGTTTTCTTTTGGAAAATACAGCTATTTTTCGTAAAATATATGTTAAAAATTTAACATGTAATGGGTTTATTGCTATTAGTTTAAAATAGATAAAATATTTTTTAAATTTCTCAGTTTACATGTCTAAAACGGTGATGAACCAAAGGATTTAATTTATATAAACAATAGCTCTTTAAAATCCTCAATAGGTTTTTGAGAGTGTGAAGAGGTAACACTACCTTGCAAAAAAGCCTTTGCATGTGTGCTATAGGGTCTTGAGATGGGGAGATTATCTTGGGTTCTCCAGGCCCAGGGAGTCTCAAGATTCTTGTAAAAGGAAGGCAAGAGGGTCAAAGTCAGAGAAGGGATGGGACCATGGAAACAGGGACCTGAGTGATGTGCTTTGAAGATGGAGGAATAGACCAAGAGGCAAGAAATACAAGCTGCCTCTAGAAGCTGGAAAAGGCAAGAAACAGATTCTCCCCTGGAGTCTCCCAAAAAACCACAGCGTTGCTGCCATCTTGATTTTAGCCTGTAAAACCCATTTCCAGACTTCTGACCCCCAGAACTACAAGATAGTAAGTTTGCGCTTTTTAAATTTTATTTATTTATTTACATATTTATTTATTTATTGAAATGGAGTGTCGTTCTCGCTCTGTTGCCCAGACTGGAGTGCAATGGCGCGATCTCAGCTCTCAGCAACCTCCGCCTCCCAGGTTCAAGCGATTCTCCTACCTCAGCCTCCCACATAGCTGGGATTACAGGTGCCAGCCACCATGCCCGGCTAAGTTTTGTATTTTTAGTAGAGATGGGTTTTCGCCATGTTGGCCAGGCTGTTCTCAAACTCCTAACCTCAGGTCATCCACCCGCCTCGTTCTTCCAAAGTGCTGGGATTATAGGTGTGAGCCACCGTGCCTGGCCGTTTGTGGTATTTTAAGCTATTAAAGGTTGTGGTAATTTGTTACAGTAGCAATAAGAAACTAACACACCTATTCCCTAACTTTACCAACATCGAGCCCTTCAAATAATCCACTACTGTCAGGCTCACAATCAAGCTCAATTCCTCTCAACTATGTCTCCTAACACATCTCTGCTTATAACTAGTTCCTTCTTCATGGAGTCTGGTGGATGAGAGCTTTTGATGTTGCATGTGTATATTGCATGTGGTAACCAAACAAAGATAGGCAGTTTGGGGCCCCATATACCCTCACATTTTACTCTACCACTCCTAGAGTTATTTACATTTCTATTTTATTTCATTTTAATAATAAAGTTATAATCATTGAGAACATTTATAGATTAATTTATACATTTATTTAACAATTATTTATTGGGATTCTACTATACTTCAGGAAGTGTTCCAGACACTGAGGATAGCATGATGAAGAAGACAGATATGGCCCTGCTCTCATGGGGTTACATTCTATTGGGCAAGAAAGACACTAAACCAACAGGTCAATACACAGCCCACATCATATCAGATTGTGATGAAGTTCTGGGAAGGAAATAGGTGTAATGAGGTAACTGAGGGTAAATTGGGATGTCCTTATGAATAAGGTGGCCAGAGAAGGCCAGGGAAGGCCGGTCAAATTTAAGTCAAAACCTGAAGGCTTCAAAAGAACCAGTTACTTGAGGTGCTGGAGAGCTTTGGTATCAGTATTCTAGGCAGAGGAAATAGCAAGTACAAAAAGCTGCAAGCTGGAAAAAGCTTGAGGTGTTTGAAGAACCGAAAGAAGACCAACGTGGCTACAGCTAGTGAGAAAGGAGGTGCATGACTGAGAGAGAGAAGCCCATGGTCGGTTGATGATGACCTTAGATGATGGAGGGGAAGAACAAGTTTGGATTTTATTTTAAGTGCAGTAGGAAGCCACTGAGATTTATTTACACTGGAGAGAGGGATTAGCTGAGTTTGTTTTAAAATATCATCATGGCTGGGCACAGTGGCTCATGCCTATAATTCCAGCACTTTGGGAGGCTGAGGTGGAAGGACTGCCTGAGGCTAGGAGTTTGAAATCACCCTAGGTAACATAGTGAGACTCTGCATCTTCCCCCTGCCCCCTCCAAACACAAATATGACCCTGGCTGGCTGCTTTGTGCAGAATGGATCATGGGAAAACAGGAATGGCAGTAGGGAGATCCATTCAGCTTGTTTCTAGTAGTCCAGGGAAAGATAATGGTGACTGGATTAGGAGAGTGACCTAATCCCATAGGCCTAGGAGAGAGATGGATATAAATTATCCAGCTCACGACCTCCTTTGAAGAGTGTGCCTATGGGTCTAGGTGACAGATTGGATGTGTGTTTGGAAAGGTAGGGGGAGGGAGGGATTGAGCAAAAGGGAATGACTTAGGATGACTCCTAGGTTTTTGGATTCATGATGGTTTCTTGTATTGAGCTAGAAGAGGGACAGATCTTTGGAAGCAGAGCAGGAAATCGTGAGTTTTCCATTGGAAACGCTGAATTTATAGCTGCCTGCAAGAGACACAAGTGGAGATGTCAGGTAGTCAGTGGGACAAATGAGTCTCTAGCTCAGAGTGGGAGATCAGGGTTAAGAGTAAATTTGGGAGTCATAAAGACTTTCAGGCCATTTTGAGTCCAGCAGCCTGGATGAGATCACCAAGGAAGAGATGGTGGAGACCAAGAAGTGAGGCAGAAACAGAGTTGAGTGTGCTACATTTAGAATTCAGACAGGCATGTTGAAAACCTGCCAGGCTACATGCTGGTAGCTTTTGACATGCATCATTTTACTCAACTATTTAGTTTCATCTTGTTCCGCATTGTTATTGGTCATCTGTATGCTTCACTTCTCAAACATGACCATAATTAGGTAATCTAGCCCACGCTTGTTAAGTATTTCTGTTGGCTGAATTGAACAATGGAGGAGTCTCTTAAGACTGAATTTTCACACAAGAGAGCTATTTCCTGGGACTTACTGTGGAAAGAAATAAACAAGACAGGTAGCTGAAGAAGAG
Source organism: Trachypithecus francoisi (assembly GCF_009764315.1). Lineage (NCBI taxonomy): Eukaryota > Metazoa > Chordata > Mammalia > Primates > Cercopithecidae > Trachypithecus > Trachypithecus francoisi. Next base: position 71,296,434 of record NW_022681472.1, on the reverse strand, counting down.
AGTGAGGCATTTGGCTAAGAGGAAGCCTCCTCGCCTCACTTGACAGGAGTGTTTGGCAATGAACCCAGTTCCATGCAGAAGGAAAGCCAGGAGCTTCATTGTGACTGGAGACATTTGGGGCATGATGCCTTCTTCTGAATATTTGGCTAATTCAGTTATTGACCTTAAACAAATATAGAAACAAAGGATCACTAGAGTATGTATGACAGACCAAAAAGGAAGAATTTTTGCCTTTCCTTATCTCACCTCCACTTTCCACCCCTCAATCAAGATGGCACCTATGAATATAAATATATAATTTTGCCCTCAAGTTAATCCCATAGATCAGAAATCATGGAACAAGTCACCTTGGAATCCAAATTATAAGTGAAATTGGCAATTTACCTTGCAAGGAAACCTATATAGTGATTAACTTAACACGTGAAGTATGCTGACATTTTGGTCCAGCTGGAAGTGTCATGTGCTGACATCCGTAAAAGGCAAGAGAATGGACATTGACATCCTTAATGGACATTGACAAACCTAAATGTGGATGGAGAGCTTCTGGTAATAAACACCGGACTTTCCCCACCCTTTCTTCCTTCCTATATAAAGCCTTTAAAATATTTATACTTGTGTGCCATCTTAATAGGAAGAAATACACATTCTATATTACAGATCAGGACATTTCTGAATTCTGTATATTTTCCATTTTTTTCCTTTCAACAAAGTCTGTTCTCATCCATAGCAGACCCACGTTCTAGCCTTTTCTTCTTGGTGGCTGATGATCTTGGGCAGGTCATTTAGGCTTGCTGAGCCTCAGTTTCTTCATCAGTTAAAAAAATGGGAGATGGAGAAGGATGATGTAAATGTTAGTGAATATTCCAGAACTCTGTGGAGATTCTGTAAAAATTGTCTACACAAGGCCAAGCATGTTGGCTCATGTCTGTAATCCCAGCAGTTTGGGAGGCCGAGGTGGGTGGATCACCTGAGGTCAGGAGTTCAAGACCACCCTGGCCAACATGGTGAAACCCCGTCTCTACTAAAAATACAACAATTAGCTGGGTGTGGTGGTGGGTACCTGTAATCCAAGCTACTTGGGAGGCTGAGGCAGAATTGCTCGAACCCGGGAGGCGGAGGTTACAGTGAGCCGAGATCACGTCACTGCACTCCAGCCTGGGTGACAAGAGTGAAACTCTGCCTCAAAAAAAGAAAAAAAAAAAGTCTACACAAATGAATGGAGAGTCCTTATAAAGGATATGGAAAGCCACTTGGAGGTTCGAGAGATCAGGTTGTTCTGGATCATCAGACAAAATATTATATCAGGAAGTTGGTTTAGTTTGCAAGCTCCATATTGTGTTTATAAACAGTAAATTAAAAAATGTCCTCCAAATCAATTATTTTAATTGATAGAGAAAAAGCAAACTTTGCAAAAGGATGTGAGTTATTTCTGTAGCCAAGTTAGAGTTAGCTAATATTTTATTTTCATGTATTCTTTGAGATGTCATATGAAATGACAAATTTGGAGCACTTATTCAATAAATATTTATTGAGCACTAACTATATGTTGCTGGGCTAAGCACTGGAGATTTTTAAAAAGCCGACAAGTTAGACAAGCTCCCTGCCCTCATAGAGGTCACAGCCTGGTGGGAGATACAAAGAGAGAGCCAATCACGAACAATCCAGGAAGTGCTTCTGGAGAGGAAATAAGAGAAGGGTGCCTGATACCAATGTGGAGGTGAGCATGTCTGCTGGGGCTGCCATCACGGATACTACAGAGTGAGTGGCTTAAACAACAGACATTTATTTTCTCACAGTTCTGGAGGCTAGAAGTCTGAGATCAAGGTGCCAGCTGATTCTGTTCTTGATGAGGACTCTATTCCTGGCTTGTAGATGGTGCCTTCTCATCGTGTCCTCTCAGAGAGACAGAGTGCATGAGAGCTCTGGTGTCTCCTCTTATAAGGTCACTAATCCTATCATAAAATCCATATCTAAACCTAATGATCTCCCAAAGGCCCCATCTCCAAATAACATGACATGGGGGTTTGAGCTCAACATATGAATTTGGGGAAACACAACTTAGTCCATAACAAGAAGCTTCGGGAAGAAGTGAAGTCTAAGCTTGGACTTCCTGAAGGAGTTTATTGGAGAGAGTGGATTAGTATGGGGAGAGGTTGGGGCAAGAAGCAAGAACTATTTCAGTTGAGCATCCTAGATTACTTACTGTTGTCCTACTTTCTGGGCTTTTAAGCACGATGTTCTTACCACCTGGGAGTGCCCCCCTTCCCAGCCTCTGCCTGATGACTTCTGTGCCTCTGCACTCAGATCACCTGCTCGCTTCCATCAATGTGCCCCCATTCCCAGGCAGAGATCACCTCATTGTCCTCCATGCTCCCATAGCAAATTTTGGTGCCTCTCTGGAGAACTCATTTTGGTCCATTGTATCTCATATTTTCTTACATACAACTCTGTTTCCATATCATCTCACAAAGGAGGTTAGGGTCTTATTATTTTGGTACCACCCCAATAGTGCCTAGCACTGTGCCATCATGCACTGATCATTTAGCTTTTGCTTAGCTAGGAACAAACCATTCCCCAGACTTACTGGCTTAAAACAACAAATCTTTTTTATAGCTCAGGGGTCCGTGGGTTGTCTGGGAGGTCCCTCTGGTTTAGGCGAGGGAAGATGATCTTTACTGGTCTCTTTTAGGTGTGTGTGGATAGCAGGCAGGCAAGATAGTAGCTGTCAGTCAGCCTCATGAGCACGTCTGGCTGTTGGCAGTCTGTAAACAGGGGCACCTTGACTTTCCTCAGTGTGGACCTCTGTGATGCAGCCTCTGCTTATCTTTTCAATCCTTTGGCCATGAGCCTTGTGGACCAACCTTCTTCATTTGTCTATTTTCCCTCAGAGGGCAGGGACCACGTCTGGTTTTTCTGCTGTTTTGGTCAGTGCTATTCGACTCTTATCGAATAAATAAATGAAGAGTCTTTGTGCAGCTGCCCAAAATAAGCAACACTTGCTGACGGGGATAAGACTGAGAACTCCCATGCCATTTCACACCTCTGGGACAAACGACCTGCTCCACGTGCCTCCACACCCCTAGTCTTCCTCTTCCTTCAGTGCTCAGTTCAGGGGTCATCTCTTTGGAAGCTTTTCCTTATTCCTTAGCCAAAATAATCAGGCTGTCCTCTGTGTTTCCACAGCGTTTTGGACAAACCTCTATTACAACATGATTCCAAATATTGTTTCTGGGTCTCATAACTCAACAATGAGGTCTTGGAGGTGATATTTTAAGGTAGAAGCTGCTCTTAACATGCCATCTGGATGCCTGCGTCTGCACCCTCCATTCAATCAGTTACTATCATCTGACTTTGGGTTTTCCTCTATAAAATTAAGTTCATTCGAAACATTTATGCTATAAGTACTTATCAAGTTCCTACTGTGTGCCAGACACTAAGCTGAAACTAGGTATGATGGGAAGCTCCTAATGCAAAGGAGGAACAAACAGTGAAACACACACAAATATTACAAAACGGTAATATATGATGTAGAGAGAGTAACAGGGGACCAATGAATAAGGTGGCCAGGAAGGCCTCTTCCGGGAGGTGACTTTTATTTGAGACCAAGGACAAAGAGAAGCCAATCACGTGAAGGTTGGCTAAAGTGTTTCAAGCAGTGGGGGTGGCATGTGAAGGCAAAGTTGAAGCTGAGGGAAAGAGCCAGTGATGGAAACTGCTGAAGGAAAGCTGACATGGCAGAGAGACAGGGAGCAAGAGGGAGCCGTCTGGGATGGGTGTGGAGGAAGAGCTTTCTTGTGAATAGCTGTATCCTCTTTGCCTATGCAGGGCGTATAACAGTTGCTCAATAAACACTTGTTGAATGAAAGAATACATACTTGAAAGACTGAAGTCAGTCCTGATCTTCAACAAAGAGATGGGATGTGACAAGATAAGAAAGAATTTCCTGGAGTACATTTCTTTGTCTTCTTATAGACTGTGGCACCTGGACCTATTCTCATGGGCTTGGCAATGTGGAACTCACCCCGTGAATTAGTTTGGTTGGTTCTTTTTATCCTTCTGCATACCAGTTCCCTGTGTTGGGTGTGTGCTTCTGCAGGACACGGGGCTAGGACATCTTCTGGGAGCTGCTGCATCACCAGGCACCATCACTTTTGCCAATTCATCTCAATACCACCAATGCCGCTGGCCTGGGCTGTCCCTCCACTGAAGTGGAGACTGCCACCACATGCTCTGTCCTGGGTTTCTCCTTACAACTCACCTCTCTGATACACAAACTGGAAACAAATACCAAGTGATAGAACCAAGTGCTGCACTCAGAAGTGCATGTTTCCCCATGCCTGAGGTCTTGTCACTGTACTAAGCTGGTCTGCTGACCCTCTTTCCTTTAGGGTGAGAGCTTTCCCAGGAAGCTTCTCAGTCCCTTATGCAAATGTCCTGCTGGCAGCCCAGCCCACCAGTTCATTAAAGCTGTTTAGAGGTATTTGAGTCCAGAAGTGGATACAGCTTAGGCTGAGATTGGGATGCCCAGTAGATCTGAGGCTACTTTCTGTTTTTCCTCCTCTTTTTAAAAAAGCCTTTATTTTCTCTTCCCTCTCTGAAGAGAAGTCTGGTAAAGGTGTTTGAGGTATGGATTAGTGATGCCACATAGTGTTTTACATCTGCAGGAGACAAATGTGTGAATTGAGGGATGAGCTCCCTAAATATAGGAAGGGACATACATATTCTTGGATGCTCTTGAAACCATATGATACAGGTGACTTCTCATTTCACTCATGCTTAACTATTCTTTCATGGTATTGTGCTTAGGTAGTGCTGAGGCAGGTGGAATGGAAGCAAACAGCAGCAGCTGTGCCAGGGAGCAAAACCTGGTAAGTCGCTTTCAAGTCAAAAGACACTTGGGTTTCTCTGTCTCAGTAACAACCAAGTGTGCACAGTCTCTGGAGCCAGGCATGCTTGATGTGAAATCCCATCTGATCACTTACTAGGTTTATGAACCTAGAGGCCACATTGCCTCTCTGTGCCTCAGTTTCCTCATCTGTGAAATGGGTAGAATAGTTAAGCGTGCTTGGCTTCTGAGTCAGCTTCCCTCTTTTACGATCTCTGAGAATTTCAGCAAGTTCTTTCATCTCCTTTTACCTCGGTTTCCTCGTCAAATGGTGACACTAATAATATACATACCTCATGGAGTTTTTGTGAGGATTACGTGAGTTGATACACAGGAAGCACTCAGAATGGTGGCTGTCATATGGTGAGCACTGCATGCCTATTTGCTATGATTATTGACATTATTACTGCTAATGCCCACGATGTAGGTGGTTGTGAGAACGAATGGGATACAAAGCCAGTAAGGAGCTTGCCTGGTGTCTGCTGAATTTCAGCCAGAGTTCATATTCATCTAACAATGATGCTGTGCTCTGAGGATGGGAGGCTCCTGCACTCATTTTGATGTGAACTTCCTAAGCTGAAGTTTACAAGTTTAGGAAAGGGAGGGCTCTCGTACTGGCTTTTTCACTTCCACAAACTCGCTCTCATGACCCAGTGTTCTCCAGGATCTTCAGTGAGGAATGTCAAAAGCTTTCATGTGTGTAGGAGCTGCCCTTAATCCCTGATAAGGGGAATAAGGAGAGGAACACAGCTGAGTGATATTAGAGCATGGTGGGTTTACAGTGTCACGTAAAGGGTGTTCTGATTTCTCTGCTCTATAAAACACCCCATATAAACTATAAAATAAAATATTTACATTTTTACATACCCAGAAGTCCTGGGTGGGTAAGAGCGAAGTGATTTGGTAGATTTCCAAATCCATGAAGCTTTGGGGATTCTGGTTTTGCTTCACCTGATGCAAACCGATACCCTGGATTCTAGGCAAAGCACATTTTTATGCTTGAGTTATTCCTAGTGGGGGGCCTGGAGGCCATATTAGCTCTGGGGGAGCTTCAATAGAGGCTGCTGTGGCACTTGGAGGGAACAGTCATTCAAGTTTCTGATAACCGGAATAGGAGAAATTCATAGAAATAAAATTAAATTTTCTGTTTATATAAAAAGTAATTTTAAAGACACATAGCTTCGAAAAGTTTCTACTTTCAGCTGGTTGGTATTCTGAGCCACTATGGAGACAGAGCAAACACTCTGTCAGAATTTAATCATAAATTGATAGCTGGAGCTTGGAAAGGGGGGAAAGGTCTGACTTAATAAGACAATGGATAAGCCAAACACCCACCAACGGTGATTTACAACTGCAAAGGGCAGAGCTTTAAACTCACCCTACATGAACAGTAACTTTTCAAAAGAAGACATACATGCAGCCAACAATCATATGAAAAAAAATTCAACATCACTGATCATTAGAGAAATGCAAATCAAAACCACAATGAGATACTATCTCACACCAGTCAGAATGGCTATTATTAAAAAGTAAAAAAAATAACAGATGCTGGAGAGGTTGTGGAGAAAAAGGAACGCTTATACACTGTTGGTGGGAGGGTAAATTAGTTCAGCCATTGTGGAAGACAGTGCAGATTCCTCAAAGACCTAAAGACAGAAATACCATTCGACCCAGCAGTCCCATTACTAGGTATATGCCCAAAGGGATATAAATCATTCTGTTATAAAGACACATGCACACATATTCACTGCAGCACTATGCAAAATAGCACAAAGACATGGAATCAATCTAAATGCCCATCAGTGATAGACTGGATAAAGAAAATGTGATACATATACATTAGAATACTATGCAACCATAAAAAAGAACAAGATTGTGTTCTTTGTAGGAACATGGATGAAGCTGGAGGCCATTATCCTTAGCAAAATAATACAGGAACAGAAAACCAAATACTGCATGTTCTCACTTATAAGTAGGAGCTGAATGATGAGAACACATGGGCATATAGAGCGGAACAATGCTCACTGGGGCCTTTTGGAAGGTGGAAGGTGGAAGGAGGGAGAGGATCAGGAAAAATAACTAATGGGTACTAGTCTGAATACCTGGGCGATGAAATAATCTGTACAACAAACTCCCATAACACAAGTTTGCCTATGTAACAAGCCTGCACTCACACACTTGAACTGAAAATAAAAATTAAAAAAAAAAAAACTCATCCTAGTGAATTTTGTATCTAAAAAAGTTATGTATCTGAAAAATTATGTGATTTGATAATACTTTAGACAATATTTTTTTGCTCATGTCACCCCAATAAGGTTACAAATCACCTGCTCCTCTGTCTTTTCTTTTAAAAATTTTTTTTGGCTTCAAATATGGTGTAGGAAACTTTTCCCTTCTATTCTAGTTTCTGAGGTGAGCTGGTTGCCACCAGCTCTGGCTTCCTAGCTATGATTGAATGATGTTCTGTTCAGCTGCACATGCTCTATCACTCATCCTCACTGTCACCTAGAGGAGACGTTCTGGGACATGGATTTCAGCTGCCCGTGTGGGAGTTGAGTGGTTTTGGGGTTCTCTCTTCAGGTCTACTTTCCCCTGTTGCCCTCTCCTGTCCACTCACTGGGCTAACACGTTGAAAGGAAAGCATAGTAATTTCTTGCTCATTCATTCACTTGGTGACCAGTGTTTCGCTGTAAGCCTCTGACATGTGGAGTACTCGGCTAGGAGGAAGGCCATGGTCCATGCAGGTGTGCCCTGCGGGAGGCTGCTGGCAAAGGCAGCTGAAGCTGCCCTCCCGAGTCATGCCTCTACCTGGAGGAAAGGGCACCGTCGTGTGGCCTACACCGAGGAGCTCCATCGGCTAATGCAGGGCTCTGGCGAGAAGCACTGAGGGCCCATGGGAGAAGCTTAGTCTCAAGGAACATCTTAGTCTCGCTGGCATTTAGTCATCAAACACCATGGCAGTGGGATTTAGGGACTGAGGAGTTTTCTGCATTACTTTGGCCAAGCAGGGATTCTTCAGAACAACAACAACAGCCTCAGCGATGACAATGACAACAAACTTGCAAACTGTATTTTCCAAACTTGGTTGCAACAATATCTTCTTCCTGAACACTCTTCTAAAATGCGAACTTGCCGCTCCCTCATCAGAAGGCAGAGTCCGTTTCTCTGCTCACTTGGGTCCCATTATAGCTCTGACAATAGAATACAGCAGAAGTGACACTGACACTTCCAGGCATATCCCTGACCTCGCCTGGCCGCCTCCGCTTTTAGCCACTGAGAGGTCAGTGGCCATGGAGGAAGTGAGACTCCACTGGGACATCTGTGTTCTGAGAGGCACAAGCCGTGTGAGAAGGCTCTGGAGGATGAGATGCCACATGAGAGAGGCCAGGAGAGAGGCCATGAAGCATGGAAGGTGGAGACATCTGAGTGAAACAGCTGTCTCGGAGGGTCAACCCTGGCATCGAGCCTTCAGAAGACTCTAGCCCTATCTAGACTCTGCCTCTATCTACACCAGAGCCCCAAAGCCAGAACTGCCCATCTGGAGCCTGTCAACCTACAGAGCCATGAGAGCTAATACATTGTTATTTCAAACCAGCACGTTTTGGGGGTGGTTTGTTACGCAGCAATGACAGTTGAAACACTTTCTCCCCTCCTGCCATTTCCTCTGAAAACAAAAGTCCAGCTTAGTGCTCTTTTGCTTCTTGCAACATTTTTTCCAGGAACTAGAGACACGGAGAAAACAAAGAATACAGTGTGGTTGAAGTTCCAGTGTAACAGACCACTGGTAAGTGGTGTCTACATTTTTAAACAAGCAGATTTTTGATCTCTACTTCCTTACTTCCTATTTCACCGCATTTCCACCTGTTTCACTCTTTGACACAAGATATATGAGGGCATATGAATTCCATTCATTCATATATTTATGTGGTTGTTTTGTCAAAGGTGTGACAGTGACTAAGAGACTGGACACCTGGGAGTGAGGAATGAAAGACAAGGAAGTGCGTCTTTACCCTTGTAAGACCCACCATTGTCCTGGAGACATGTGTAGAGCAACAAATGATACCATAAGTACTGCCCTAGGAAAAGAATCTACAGAATACTTTGGAGGAAAGGATATGACCAGACCCCCTCTTGAAGGCCACATGCAAAAGAAAACTCCAGGGCACCTTACTGGCTGAATCTACCCTGCCACACTCTGTGCCTGGGACACTCTCTGTTAGTGCTGCTTTGCAGTCTGTGAGGATGGGTGTTATGATCAATTGAGCACTGGCCACAGGTACAGCCTTGTGAGCAATGCAGAACTGGTGATGACTTCCACCTGGACCGTTTGCAGCCACTTCCCTTCCTAGCTTACCCAGACACTTCCAGACTCAAGCTTCAGTGGCATTTACAGTCTCACTTGATTTTCATTGTTTTATATCGGTCACTAATTGTTCCATATGTACCCATGTTTGTCTCCTTAATCAGGCTGCAAGTTTCTTGTGGGTGTTATTCTTCTCCTTTATTGAGTTCTAAGTGCTACCAGGCACTTAGAACTCAATAATTACTTAGCGGTTGGTTGAAGAATATGGAACTGAATTGGACGGATGACAGAAACTTATAAATCAAAAGGTTCAGATATTGAGAGAGTCTTAGAGATATTTAGCCGTTGGCAGAACTCTTAGTAGCCATTAGGCATGAACTTCAGTCCTTAACCACATAATCTTCACAACTCAATCAGCTGGATGACATCATTCTTATTTCATAGCTGGGAAAACTGAGTTTTAGAGGGTGAATTACCCTGGTCAAGATGATGTAGCTATTTAAGGTGTAGGACTGGATATTGAGTACTGCAGTGTTCAGTGATGTTGCATCTCTGAGGTCCATGCTTCTACCATGACACTCTACTGCCTTAACTTTGGAGTCTTATGTGCCCATCAGATGGGATTGTCTGTCAAATATAGTGTTGTTTTTATGTGTGTAGTCTTCCAATTTCCCCATGTTTCCCCATACTTTCCAAAGTTGTAAAGTGTATCTGCATGGACCTAACTTTAGCAATCTCTCATTTTCAGTCCCTAACTTCATTTGGATGTCATATCCAAAACTTTGGATCCAACGTGTATTTATTTCTTGTGGAGGCAAAAAGTACAAGCCTGCCAGCATCTGTTATTTACAATTGCTCTGCATTAAATGACAATTTTGGATTTAAATTTGAAAAAGTACATTTCAGTACCAAGGTTTTGATGTGGAAATTAACAAAGGTAAAAAGTAACTGATGCCCTTTATACTTTTCTTTAATAGAGGGAGATGTCAGAAGGTGTCCTGCTGCTTGTTCTGTCTTTGGAGGGGATTGTGGAATTCCATCATTGTGTTGATCTTTAGGACTAGAATTTACACATGGCATCCTAAATCCAGACTATTGAAACCTCAACCTTTTACCTCAGGCACTGTCTGATCCATGTTCTCTGTCTTCAGTGGTTGCAGCAGTTCTCTGCTCAGCTCCTGGTTGGGAGACCAAGCAGAAGCCAATCCCATATGCCTTCGTTTGCCTATCAGGTCCTTTAATCAGCATGTCTGTCCTTGTAAGTCAGATTAAGAAATCATTGGTTGAGGGAAGTTAATACAATAAGAAAAAGACTAGCTAGACAGAAACATGGATAAAAGATGTAATCAGGAAGTGTTAGCCTGCTGGGACTGCCATAACAAAATACCACAGGCTGCGTGGCTTCAACAAGAGAGATTTATTTCTTACAGTCTGGAGGCTGGGAAATCCAAGATCAAGGTGCCAGCAAGGTAGGTTTTATTCTGAGGCCTTTTTTTTTCCCCCACCTGTGGGCAGCTGTCATCTTGCTGTGTGTTCACATGAGCTCTTCCTTGAGCATGCATAGAGAGAAAGTGTGGTCGGATGACTTTTCTTTTCTTTCTTTTTTCTTTCTTTCTTTTTTTTTTAGAGACAGGGTCCAGCTGAAGTGCCATGGTGAGATCATATGCTACTGTAATCTCAAACTCCTGACCTTAAGCAATCCTCCTACCCTCAGTCTCCAGAGTAGCTGGGACTACAGGTGCATGCCACCATGCCTGGCTAATTCTTTTATTGTTTGTAGAGATAGGGTCTCATTATGTTGCCCAGCTGGTCTCAATTTCTTGGCCTCAAGTGATCCTCCTGTCTTGGCCTCCCAAAGTGCTGGGATTACAAGTATGAGCCACTGCACCTGGCCTGATGTCTCTTCTTGTAAGGATACTAATCTTGTTGGATCAGGGCCCCACACTTATGACCTCCTTTAACCTTAATTACTTCCTTAGAGTTCCCGTCTCCAAATACAGCTACACTGGGGGTTACGGATTCAACATATGAATTCTGAGTGGGACATAAACATTCAGTCTGTAACATAGGGCATTCACAGCAAGGGTAATACAAATGGTCTGTATACTTGTATTATTATTTTAAAAAATAACAACAATAATAGCCAACATCAATTTGGGGCTTACTATATTCCAAGGATTGTTCTAAGCACTTGGATTACTATCTATTTATTCATGTACTTCTTGTAGGACCCTTTCGATGAGGTAGTTTCCACTGTTATCCCATTTGACAGAGGAGGAGCCTAATGCACAGAGAAGTCAGACAACTTGTCCAGGATCACACAGCTAGGAAAAGGCAGCATCTGGCCCTGAACCTGTGCTCTCAACAACTCTCTAAGATACTTAGGCTTAATCGTAAGTGCAAACCGGAAGAAGACACCAATTTTTTAGCTATTGGCTTGGTAAAAATGAAAAAACTTGATATGTCTAGTGCTGGCAAGCATATAAGGAAAATGGCATTTAAAAGTATTTTTAAATTTTTAATTTTTTTTGAGGCAGCGTCTTGCTCTGCCACCCAGGCTGGAGTGGCATGGTGTTATCACAGCTCACTGCAGTCTCAAACTCCTGGACTTAGCAATCCTTCAACCTCAGCCTCCTGAGTAGCTGGGACTACAGGCATGTGCCACCACACCTGGCCAATTCTTTTATTTCTTTGTAGAGTCTGGGTCTCACTATATTGCCTAGGCTGGTTTCTAACTCCTGGTCTCAAGTGAGCCTCCTACCTTGGCCTCCCAAAGTGCTGGGATTACAAGCATGAGCTACCACGCTCAGCCCCAAAGAAAGTGGCATTTTTATGCACCTTTGCGGAAGTGGAAACTTTTGAAAGGCAGGTTTTCACTATCAATATTGAGTATGTATGCACTTATACTTTAAGCCAGCAATTCTCTTTCTGAGAATTTACTTTATCGATGTACTTAACAGCAAACTACTTAAAGTAGTTTGCTGATGCTGCCTCTGTGGGCAGTGTGGCCTCATTCACTTCTATTGATAAAACAAAATTATGCCAAGATATCAGTGCACAGATGTTTATTGCTGCATTATTTGAATTAGTAAATAAAACCTGAAAACCTGGAGTCAACGTAAATGTCAATCGATAGGGCAAAGATGAAATCCATTATAATAATTCATATGATGAAATGAGGGGGGTTGGTCCATGAGCACTGACATGGATATATCACAAACACAGGCTCATAGGTTGTGCTAGTTTGCTAGGGCTGCCATAACAGAGTAACACAGACAAGGGTGGCTTAAATCACAGCCATCTATTTTCTCACAGTCCTGGAGGCTGGAAGTCCAAGATCAAGGTGCTGGCAGTGTTGGTTTCCTCCCAGATCATTCTCATTGGCTTGCAGATGGCCATTCCCTGGCTGGCTCTTCACACGTCTCCCTCTGTGCAGACACACAGGGATCTCTTTGGGTATCCTAATTTCCTCTTCTAATAAGGACATAAGTTAGACTGGATTAGGGCCCACCCGATGGCCCATTTTAATTACTTCTTTAAAAGCCCTATTTCCAAATAGAGTTTTTGAGGTGCTGATTGTTAGGACTTCAACATACAAATTTTAGGAGAGACACAATTCAGCCTATAATATAGATGAAAAAGAAGGCTGGGTAACTTTGGGATTAGCATAATCTCTTATGTAAAGTTTTAAAAGATATGAAAAGACTGGTATAGGCATTGCAACTTTTTTCTGCAGTGCTCTCCAAGGAACTCTTAATTTTCTTTTTTTCTTTTTTTTTTATAATAATGGAGATAGAACCTCGCTATGCTGTACCTAGACTGGGTTCAAACTGCTAGGCTCATGTGATCCTCCCACCTCAGCCTCCTGAGTAGCTTGGGATTGCAGGTGCATGCCACTGTGCCCAGCTCCTCTCCAAGGAACTCCAGGCTTACTCTTGGGGTAAAATAGCATAATGAGTTGGGAGTATGGTTGAGGCTAAACTCCTATTTTACTCTTATACCTTTCCATAATTAATATTCTAATCATGTGGAAGCATTGCTTTTTATTTTATTGTTCAAATGTCAGCAAAGGCTACCTGGATAGCAGGATTATGGATTTAAAAAATGTTTACTTTTAATTTTTCTGATGGAAAAATTCATTAATATTATTAAAATAAAAAGATATATCCTAAAAAAGAAATAACAAGATAATTGAGGGGAAATGGGCAACATGTATATTGGGAGATTTACTAGTTTATGGTGAACTCTCCTGGCTTTCAATGTGTTGTTGGTAAACGAATGGTCTTTGAAAACCTTCTATCAAGTGTCATGATCCATGGTCCCATCCTCATTTTTTCTGATATCATAAAATTTTCTTGAAGGTTAAGCTATGTTAGGAAAACGTTGTGCCTTCTTTTCATTGGAAATAATCCAGAAAGAAAAAAAAAGTATGGCACATTTCTGACTATCTACTTTCTATTGATCTGCTTTAGGGATTAAACATAGCAAATTATTAATCACTGCCCATCTTCTGTTACCAGCAGGCTCTTGGGTCACCTTCTCAGATCAACAGCTGTGCTCATCGGATGTCCAAGAATTTTAATATTTGTTCAAAGGAAATGAGATTAGGAGGAAAAATCTACTGCAAATGAGATGCTACACACCTTTCTCCAAAGTGAAATCTCTGTATTATTTTATCACTTGCTCCTTTGTTTTGACATACTTCTGCTTCCCTCTAACAGCAAAAATCCTTTAAATCGAAATGTTTTAAAACTTTGACCTAAGAAGAAATGAAAGAACTTATATTTATTGAGGGCCTACCAGGTACTGAACGCATTACATATATTCTCTCACTTGGTCATCACAGTTGCCCTATGAAGTGAGTATTATTATTTCTCATTTACAGATAAGAAACAGTCAGAGAGATGGAGGAACACTTTCAAAGTCTAGCAGCTGGGTATGGGTGGAAGTAAACTCATTACCAGGCCTTTGGATTCACAAGTGCATGTTCATCCCAGTTTCTGCCAACAGTTCACCAATAAGGTTTCTGAAGAGCCCTCCAGCTCCCAGGCTTTGGGGCTTAGTGAGATGGGGCAGGACAGCAGCCCAAAGGCCTGGGTTTCCCTCGGAAACAGGAAAATAGAAGACTCTTCACTTGGCCCAAGAGAGACATTGGTGAGAACCTAGAGGGTTGCTCTTGGATAGGTTCCTGCTAGGTCCTCCTTTCACAAAGGATGAAAAAAATGAGGCCCAGAAAGGCTTAGTGATTTTTACTCTTATTTATGTTCTCAATTTCTGTTTTCTTTGTAGATTTTTAAAATATTATTTATTATTATTATTATTTTTGAGAAGGAGTTTCACTCTTGTCACCCAGGCTAGAGTGCAGTGGCGTGTGATCTCGGCTCACTGCAACTTCTGCCTTCTGGGTTCAAGCAATTCTCCTGCCTCAGCCTCCTGAGTAGCTGAGATTACAGGCGCCCGCCACCACTCCCAGCTAACTTTTGCATTTTTAGTAGGGACAGGGTTTCACTATGTTGGCCAGGCTGGTCTCCAACTCCTTTTCTTTCTGGATTTCCAATAAAAAGGAGGCACAACGTTTTCCTAACATAGCTTAACCTTCAAGAAAATTTTATAATATTAGAAAACAATGGGGATGGGACCATGGATCATGACACTCGATAGAAGGTTTTCAAAGACCATTTGTTCACCAACAACACACTGAAAGCAAGGAGAGTTCGCCATAAACTAGTAAAGTGCATGGGTTTCAGGTGATCCACTTGTCTCAGCCTCCCAGAATGCTGCGATTACAGCCACGCCCAGTCTCTTTTGTCGATTTAAAGAATGAAGTAGCAAGCTCTGCAATGCAGGAAGGTAGTTTGCTGATGGCGTCTCTGTGGGCAGTGAGGCCTCATTCATGTCTATTGATCGACTGCCTAGACATATGAGTACTTAGTATCATCCTGTGTTTTTCTTTCAAGGTTTCATGGAGAAATTAAATTGTAAGAATCCTCATTTATTTTGTGTATGTTCTCATAGCAAAAAAGTAAAAAAACAAAAAAAACCCCAGAAATGTAAAACAGAAAATGAAATCCTAGTGTATAGAACACGCTTGACCTAAGTAACTCCATCTTAGAAAAAGGCTCCATCTCACATTTCAAAAGGCATCATGCCAACAGGGGCCAGATGTTTGCCTAATTAACAGAGATAGAACCCAACCAGATAAAGAAATAGCCAGGCAAACTCTTAGCTTTCAGTCCTCTCCAGAGGACTCTGTGGTCATAAAAAAAGCAAGAATTATCAGTTTGCGATGGCCATCTTTATAGACCTTGTCTCGCTATCACTTATGATCAGTGCCCAGCATCTACCACCAAAGGCTATGCCCAAATCAAAGACTATCCCTTGCAAGACAGTGATGTCGGTCCAGATCAGGGTAGGACACTCTCCTTGTACAGGTCACTCGCCTTGGACTGGTTCGTTAACCCCTGTTTTCTACCCCCTTTTCTCTTGAAGTTAAAGATTACTTTGTTTGATGTAGAATGTGTAATCTATGACATTTATATATTGATTAGGTGTACTATTATATGGTACTGTACTATATACATATATGTGGTTTGCAATATTGACTGACTTATGGAGAGATTTGGGTCTGTATGGCCATGGCTCTGATTACTGAGTGAATGAGTAGCACTAAGGAGAACTGCCTAAGTGAATGAGTAACATGAAGAATTGCCTCCTTGGGAACTCCATGAAGTGCATGGGTTTTTTTTTTTTTTTTGAGACGGAGTTTCACTCTTGTTGCCCAGGCTGGAGTGCAATGGCGTGATCTCGGCTCACTGCAACCTCCACCTCCTGGGTTCAAGTGATTCTCCTGCCTCAGACTCCCAAGTAGCTGGGATTACAGGCATGCACCACTGCACCCAGTTGATTTTGTATTTTTAGTAGAGATGGGGTTTCACCATGTTGGTCAGGCTGGTCTCAAACTCCTGACCTCAAAAGATCCACCCGTCTCAGCCTCCCAATGTGCTGGGATTACAGGCGTGAGCCACCGCGCCCAGCCAAGTGCATGGCTTTTATGATTGAAACAGCATCAGTAAAACTCTGACCTCATGGAAAAACACACATGAGCACAGATCTGGTTGTGTCTGACCTTGGCTGCTCACCACACCTAGGTAATGTCTCACTCCAAAAACAAAAGTTTGGGCTGTAACTTGCCAAATGTTTGCCTGTGATATAAAGGAATATACCCCATGCCAAGCCATACTGAAGTCTGAGGCAGAAGAAAGAAATCAGTAACACAGATCTTGCCTTTATTTAAAATTTTAATGTTTTGTTTATCATCAATTTTTTGCATTACTTTTTAAAAACATTGCATTGAAATATTATTTATCTTGATTACTGAATTTTTTGGCATTTCTTAAATTTTATACCTGAGGTGAATTCTGTTATTGTCCCTCATTAATCTCACCCTAACCTTGACCCTGGAAAATACAGCTTGTTATTAAAAAGGTTTTTTTTTGTGGGGGATGGGATGGAAGCTTGTTTTACAAAATAAAGAATCATACTATAATTGGAACGGTTTACACTTTGATAGCACTTACTATTTATTTATTTATTTATTTATTTTTGAGACAGGGTCTCGCTCTGTGGCCCAGGCTAGAGGGCAGTGTTGTGATCTCTGCTCACTGCAACCTCCACCTCCTGAGTTCAAGTAATTCTCCTGCCTCAACCTCCAAAGTAGCTGGGACTACAGGCATGTGCCCTAACTCCTGGCTAATTTTTGTATTTTCAGTAGAGATAGGGTTTCACCATGTTGGCCAGGCTGGTCTCAAACTCCTGACCTGAAGTGATGCGTCTATCTTGGCCTCCCAAGGTGCTGGGATTATAGGCGTGAGCCACTGCGTCTGGCCTCTTACTATTTAATTCTACAGAATTACCATTTTCTTGCTTTACCTTTGTTAACTCAATTCTCATAACAGTAACAGTTCTAGGAAATTGGTACTGTTCATATTGTTTCCATTTTGTAGATGGAGAAACTGAGGCATAGAATTAAAGTGCCCAAGGCCACAGGGGAGGTAAAGAGCAGAGCTGGAATTTGAACCCAGGCAGCCTTGGCTCCTTCTAACCCGTCAAGCACTTCTCTTTCTCTCTCTGTTTCTGTCTCTGTCTCTCTCTGTCTCTCTCTCTTTCTCTCTTTACACACACTGACCCGTTATCTATATTTTTTTCTTACTCTATCATGGACATATTTCAATTTCAATACAGAAGACTCTACTCCGTCCTTGGAGTCCCAATATAAATGGAAATAGCAAGGGGGGAAAAGAAAAGTAAAACCTCAAACATCTCTCAACAGCACCTTGACGACCCCTGCTCTTCAGCCAGCATATTTCCTGGTCCCTGCCCTAGAAAAACTATTTCTCTCAAATGGACTTTTGACCATTGTGACTGTAGCTTCTCCTCGTTTCTGCCAGTGCTCTTATTTTGAAGATAATTGACTCAAGCCAGCAATTTGGCTGCTGTGTATGCAGAGCAAGCCACCTCTTCACAAGCTGAGGGAAAACATTTGGAGCACAGATTGCAAAGCACCTGAATTTGAAATGTTTATTTCTTGGCTGGCTTTTATTTTCTTCCAACTATCAAAGGAACTCTGGTTGAAGCTGATGAATTAATCACTTGTCTAATTTCATTTCTTAAATCCTCGTTATTTTTAAATGATAAGTAACACGATTTACTGCCCTTTTTGATTTAGAAACCTGTTCAAAATTCAGAGGGGTGTCTACCTCTTTGTTAGAACAGTCTTTGGATGGTTTTTCTTTTGCCTTTTGTGACAATTAAATGCTTATGTTTCTTTCATCTGAAATGCAGGCTGGTTATTGATATAGTTCATGCACTCTGGACCATTTAATTTAGATATTGGTTATTTCTACTAAACTGCAATATGCTTGGTGTCCCTAGATAAGTAGGCTACCTGTTCTATTTCGCAATATGCTCCCTTTCCATTTGTGAGTGGTTAGCAAATCTTGGTAACAAGGTCACCAATTCAATTCCTATACGGCTCAGTTCCAGGTCAAAGACTGGATGCAGAAGACTGATCACAAAGAATGTGTGTGCGTGCGTGTGCGTATGTGTGTATCAGCGCCAATCTTTCATGATTTCTTGTGGTATAAGTCGAAAACAGAACAGGCAGCATGAGTTCCCTTTAAGCACCACGGAGGGAGAGCAGAGCCTAGCTTGTCAGTGCGCGTGTCATTGTATGAGGGCGGGTGGAGTGAAGATGTTTGGTAAATTAGGTGGTATCCTGGGCTGAATTGTGTCTTCCCTCCAAATTCGAGTTCAGATTTTCAAATCGTAACCCCCTAATATCTCAGAATGTGACTGTATTTGGAGACAGAGCCTTTGAAGAGGTGATTACGTTAAAATAAAATCATCATGGTGAGGCTGCAATCTAATCTGACTGGCGTCCTTATAAAAAGAGGACATTAGGATACAGACACCCAGGGTAACAACCACATGAAGACAGAGGGTGAAGACAGCCATCTACCAGCCAAGGAGGGAGGCCTCAGAGGAAACCAACTCTGCCAACACCTAGCCTCTAGAACTATAAGAAAATAAATATCTGTTGCTTAAGTCACCAGTCTGTGGTACTTTGTCATGGCAGCCTCAGCAAACTTGCATAGCTAAGAAGTGGATTCAACAGGATGAGCTTCTGAATTGAAGATATACATTTTTGTAAAGCTGGTCAAGTTGAGGATCTCACTAGTTTTACTGTCCCTGTAATTTACCTATCTGTAAATAGATCTTCTGTTTTTGAATTCTTGTGATTTCCATGTAATAATGAAGTGGCTCCTGCAGCCTAAATAGACTAAGCATACTAAGTGGTTGGAAAATCCAGTGAATCACCTCTGAGGAATGGGCTGGAGAGGACTTAGGAGCTGAGCTGTCATTCTAAGCCCACTGCTAAAAGAGAGGGCACCACTCCCCTCTGCGTGGAAGAAGAGGAGGACCATTGCTCTCACATGCCGAGTACTGGGCTGTGAACTTTACAAACAACTCCTTTAATTTTTTTTTTTTTTTTTTTTGAGACTGAGTTTCACTCTCGTCACCCGGGCTGGAGTGCTATGGTGTGATCTCTGCTCACTACAACCTCCGCCTCCCGGATTCAAGTGATTCTCCTGTCTCAGCCTCCTGAGTAGCTGGGATTAGAGGTGCCCACCACCATGCCTGGCTAAGTTTTGTATTTAATAGAGACAAGGTTTCACTATGTTGGCCAGGCTGGTTTCGAACTCCTGACCTCAAGTGATCTGCCCGCTTTGTCTCCCAAAGATGCCCAGTCACAAACATCTTTTTAAATTTTTACCACAAATTTTAATGATGTATTGCATTATCCTTATTTTATAGATGAGACAACTATACAGATGATATATATATTTTGTAAGGGAATACAGCAATTATAAGAGCTTGTGACTCAAATAGATCTGCCTATGTCTAAGCTCAATATTGTTTTTATTATATTATGATCTCTCTAGTTTCTTTTTTAGAAATGTTACTGCTTAGGTTTCTATGACGGCTACTTTTATATGTCAACTTGCCTGGGCTTTCGGGCCAAACTGTTCAGTCAAACAACAGTCTAGATGTTGCTGTGACAGGGATTTTGTGTTTTTTAGATGTGATTAACATTTATTATCAGTAGACTTTGAGTTAAGCCAATCACCCTCTGTAATGCGGGTGGGCCTCATCTAGTAGTTGAAGGCATCAGGAGCAAAGATTGAGGATTAAGATGGAATTCTGTCTCAAGGCTGCAATGTAGAAACCTTCCCGAGTTTCCAGCTGGCCTGCTCTGAGGATTTCAGACTTAAGAATACAACATTGGCTCTTACCTGAATTCCAGCCTACTGGCCTGCCCTGCTGGTTTCAGACTTGCAAGCTCCCACAATCATGTGAACCAGTTCCTTAAAATAAGTCTGTCTGTCTGTCTGTCTCTCTCTCTCTCTGACTCTGTCTCTCCCTCTCTCTCTCTCTATAAAATCCTATTGATTCTGTTTCCCTGGAGAAACTTAACAGATATGAGTCTTTGGCTTAGAAGTTTAGGGAGTCTCCCTATTGCATTAAAGTAGGTTACCTGCTGTAACAATCAAGTAAATAACCTCCAAATCTCAGTGGGTTAACACAGCAAAATTTTTATTTTCTACTTACATGATGGTCCAGTAAAGTATGGGAAGGTTGGCCTGCTCCATGGTGACGAGGTAACTAGGCCTCCACGCAGTGATTCTATCCGGGATCCTTTACATCTTGCTGGCAAGTGAAGAGGGAAGTGAGAGAGTGTAGAGGCTCTCATGAGAGGTATCAGAGGTCAGGCCTGCAGGCAGCACATGAATTTTTTCCATATTCCACTGTCCAGGGCTCAGCCACATGGGTGCACCTAGCTGCAAGGGCACTAGGACGTGGAGTCTTCCTGGGAGGGCCCAGGAAGGAGAGGAGAAGCTAATGTCCTGGAGAGCAATGGCTTTCTCTGACACATCCTTACACTGTCAACATGGCTGCAGACATGACCAGGAGAGCAGGAGGAAAAAAATCAACATAATACATGAATGCTGCTTTTGAATGGGAACATACAATCTTTCAATATGTCTATTATTTTTAATCTATAGATTTATAATTCATAGATGCACAATTCTAATCAAAATAACTATAGGATTATTACCCTGGAAATCTTCAAGATTTTCTAAGATATTAATTTGGAAAAGCAATGGGGCATATGACCAAAGACCATCCTGAAAGGGAAGAGTTGTTAGGGCGGGAAACCTGTTTCCATCAGGTATCAGACAGGATTATAAAATAATGCATTGCACCTGACATACCATTAACACCAACAGGTCTTAAATTAACCTGGACAAATTAATAAGCATAGGCTTCTAGTGGCATTGCCATTTGGTACGACACTTTCAGAAAGCTGTATGAGGAGATATATATACAACACATAACAAGCAGGAATTCTTTCTGACCCTTTGACCCAATAATATTGATCCTAGAACGCTATTTCAAGGAAGGAATTCAGCTTTTTTTTTTTTTGGGAGGGAGTCTCGCTCTGCCGCCCAGGCTGGAGTGCAGTGGCCGGATCTCAGCTCACTGCAAGCTCCGCCTCCCGGGTTTACGCCATTCTCCTGCCTCAGCCTCCCGAGTACCTGGGACTACAGGCGCCCACCACCTCGCCCGGCTAGTTTTTTTTGTATTTTTTTAGTAGAGACGGGGTTTCACCGTGTTAGCCAGGATGGTCTCGATCTCCTGACCTCGTGATCCACCCGTCTCGGCCTCCCAAAGTGCTGGGATTACAGGCTTGAGCCACCGCGCCTGGCCGGAATTCAGCTTTTTAAGAATAGCCATTCTGTAAGGATATGTTCATTGCATTATTAGTTTTAATAGGAAAAAAAAATTAGTGCTAAGTTTATAAATATCTACTACATTATTTTTAATGAGGATATTATTTTTAATGAGGGCCTTATTTTTATTTACTTTTTTGAGACAAGGTCTCCCTCCGTTGCCCAGGCTGGAGTGTAGTGACACAGTCACAGCTCACTGCACCCTCTACCTCCCAGACTCAAGTGATCTTCCCACCTCAGCCTCCCCAATGGCTGATACTTTAATTTTTTTTTTTTTTTTTTTTTTTGAGACGGAGTCTCACTCTGTCGCCCAGGCTGGAGTGCAGTGGCCGGATCTCAGCTCACTGCAAGCTCCGCCTCCCGGGTTTACGCCATTCTCCTGCCTCAGCCTCCCGAGTAGCTGGGACTACAGGCGCCCGCCACCTCGCCCGGCTAGTTTTTTGTATTTTTTAGTAGAGACGGGGTTTCACCGTGTTAGCCAGGATGGTCTCGATCTCCTGACCTCGTGATCCACCCGTCTCGGCCTCCCAAAGTGCTGGGATTACAGGCTTGAGCCACCGCGCCCGGCCGATACTTTAATTTTTTATAGAGACTAGGGTCTTGCTATATTGCCTAGGTTGGTCTTGAACTCCTGGCCTCAAGTGGTCCTCCCAACTCAGCCTCCCAAGGGGTTGGGATTATAGGCATGAACCACACCGCACGGGCCAGGGCCTTCTTTTCATAAATACCCAACGCCTTACCAGAAACTGGTAGAGTAAGAATTGAAAAATAGAATTTTGCTTTAAATTGACTATGAAAAGCTGATGCAGAGCATGGCTACAATTAAGTATCTTCTCACCATAGTGGAATCATATCC
Organism: Trachypithecus francoisi; assembly: GCF_009764315.1. Taxonomy (NCBI): domain Eukaryota; kingdom Metazoa; phylum Chordata; class Mammalia; order Primates; family Cercopithecidae; genus Trachypithecus; species Trachypithecus francoisi. The sequence continues at coordinate 71,274,037 of NW_022681472.1, read as the reverse complement.
TTTTTGCAGATATAAATGTAAGTTTTTTTCATTCCTCTAGCGTAGAAAGTACACTATGGTGATTCTTAAGACAATTTTCCTAACCCTAAAAAGACTTAATCCTGCTTGCTTTTGGAGCTTCTCTTGGGGCAACAGAAAAAAAAAAAAAGATTAAAAAACAATTAAGCCTCACTAATGTTTGCCACTGGCAAACAGAGGTGCCCTAGGAAGGAGACCTTGATGATTTTATAAATATACACCATGATTTATGTGTGTGGATATGTCTCTCCCAGGAAACGAATAGCCTGGCTGCTGCTTGTAAGTCAGGGACATCTTTGTTGCTCTGTCCTTTGTTCCAAAATGTGTCAGGGGAATGCCTGAGCCCCTCGGCTGGGAGTGGAAAGGCACTCTGGACCCCATTCTGTCCTTCTTCTGATTTCTTGATTGAGCAGAAGCCAGTGTACAGTAGGTGGGGTTGGAGGAGGATTCCCAGTGAGTTGGACACGTTCTTGGGTTGCCCGATGTTGGTAGTAGTAGGTCCACTGGGTGGTGCTACTTAAGCAAAAGGAGCAGGTTTGGGGGGCGGTGAGAGCCCACCTGAGGTCTTTGTTTTGCTAATAAATGCAAGTCTTCATGAGAAGAATCTATCCTCCCTTCAGTTACTCTCCTCTTGAGCTACCACAGACTCTTCGAGAAGTCAACACAGCAGCCTGGCTATCAAATGTACACATATTTATATATTTAAAAGGACTCTCTGTAGAAGACTCAGTAGGAACAGATTTACCAAGAGAAATGGCACCAGAGACAGAAATCATAACAGCAAACACAATAATTACAGGATTGCCAAAGACACAATAACAACTCTTTCCCAATGCCTCCCACTGTCCTGGCCAGACTCCCTGATTCCTGGCCCGGGGCCTGTGCCCTTGACTACTGTGGTCCCTGCAGTAAGTGCTGGGCCTGCTCCCTGGTGGTTCCAAGGACCTCGCCTGAAGTCCTGGGCACACCCCTCCCCCTCCCCCCAACCATGGTGGTGGAAGATTTAAATAAACACAGGCTAGGGGAAGAGGGAGAGAAATAAGAAGCCTGTGTTCTCATACAGCACACAACAAGGCCACTTGTGGCTCCAGGACAGGGAGCTCCTCTTCCAGCTGTCCCAAACATTTTCTCTTCCAAGAAAGCACTTTACAAATGATACCTCAGACAACAGGCACAGTTTTGAGTCACCAGCCACACAGCAGGCCAGAGGTTTGCGAAATTCCCTCCGTGCTGGGTTGAGGCCGCTGGCAATTTGGAGGCTGGAACACGATGTTCCTGTGGTCTCCAGGTGTGATCCAGATGTCACTTTCCCTCCTCTTCTCAGGAGAGTGCTGGCGTGGGTGGTGGGTCCTTGCTGCCCGTCCAGCCAGGGGTGTATGTGGATTTCTTTTCTTTCTTTCTTTTTTTTGAGACGGAGTCTTACTCTATCGCCTAGGCTGGAATGCAGTGGCGCGATCTCGGCTCACTGCAAGCTCCGCCTCCCAGGTTCACACCATTCTCCTGCCTCAGCCTCCTGAGTAGCTGAGACTCCAGGCACCTGCCACCACACCCGGCTAATTTTTCGTATTTTTAGTAGAGACGGGGTTTCACCGTGTTAGCCAGGATGGTCTCAATCTCCTGACCTTGTGATCCTCCTGCCTCAGCCTCCCAAAGTGCTGGGATTACAGGTGTGAGCCACCGTGCCCGGCCGTGGATTTCTTAGATTTGCCAGGCTAGCTGTGCCTTCTTTGTACTCTCCCTTCTTTCCTATTCCTGATCCCTTTCTCCCTTAGATGGTATTTTTATTTATTGAGCATTTACTATGTACACAATGCTATGCTGGCCATACAGGAGGCCGCAAAGAGGTAAAAGACATGCTTTTGCCCTCCAAGGAGCTGAGAGCTTGGTATTGGAGACTGTCACTTAGGCTAGGAGTAATCATTGGTTCCAGAGCTTCTGTCACAGATCAGTGGTATGACCTTGGGCAAGTCACTGAATATTTTTTGAGTTCAGTTTTCTTATCCATAAAATTGGAAGCCATACAAGGTTGTTCCACCCTTTTCTAAACTTTGTTGTGTGTGTGTGTGTGTGTGTTTTTCTTAGATACAGGCTCTTGCTGTGTTGCCCAGGCTGGATTTGAACTCCTGGACTCAAGTAATCCTCTTGCCTCAGCTTTCTGAGGAAGTGGGACTATATACATACACCACCATGCTTGGTTAATTTAAAAAAATATTTTTAATAGAGGTTTGGGGGTCTCACTGTGCTGCCCAGGCAGGTCTTGAACTCCTGGCTTCAAGCAGTTCTCCCACCTCAGTCTCCCAAAGATCTGGGACTGCATGTGCCATCAGGGCTGGCCTTTGTTGAATTTTGATGGTTAGTGTCAATTAAGTAGTTTGTTCACTCGGTGAGGAAAGGGTCCATTGTAGTGTTCTTAGAGGAGACTTTGTGGAAGAGATGGGACTTAAATCCTAAAGGACGCATAGGGAATATTATAAAGAAACCAACATACCAATCTAAGAGACTAGACACGATTGGGAGGAGAAAGTGATGAGGAATTTCTGGGTTAGGAGGAGTGCAGGAGGAATTAAAAGGAAGAGGCAGGTAAGGCAAATATTGTGAAAGATAAGTCTTAGATATGGGCAAATGTGAGAGAAAGTCGTACCAAGTGGTTTCTTGATTTTGAGCACAAATTATCTCAATAATGTTGACATCACTGATGAACTGGAAGCCAGTAAAAGTGTTGGTTCGATGGGGCAGATGCTATCAAGTTTCAGATGTGTCGAATTTTTTTTTTTTGACAGCTGTGTTAATTAGCTGATTTAATCATTCCACATTGTATACATGTATCAAAACATCACCTTGTACCCTGTAAATGCACAAAATTATGGTTTGTCAATTTATTTATTTATTTATTTATTTATTATACTTTAAGTTCTAGGGTACATGTGCATAACGTGCAGGTTTGTTACATATGTATACTTGTGCTATGTTGGTGTGCTGCACCCATCAACTCGTCAGCACCCATCAATTCGTCATTTATATCAGGTATAACTCCCAATGCAATCCCTCCCCCCTCCCCCCTCCCCATGATAGGCCCTGATGTGTGATGTTCCTCTTCCCAAGTCCAAGTGATCTCATTGTTCAGTTTCCACCTATGAGTGAGAACATGCAGTGTTTAGTTTTCTGTTCTTGTGATAGTTTGCTAAGAATGATGGTTTCCAGCTGCATCCATGTCACTACAAAGAACGCAAACTCATCCTTTTTTATGGCTGCATAGTATTCCATGGTGTATATGTGCCACATTTTCTTAATCCAGTCTGTCACAGATGGACATTTGGGTTGATTCCAAGTCTTTGCTATTGTGAATAGTGCCGCAATAAACATACGTGTGCATGTGTCTTTATAGCAGCATGATTTATAATCCTTTGGGTATATACCCAGTAGTGGGATGGCTGGGTCATATGGTACATCTAGTTCCAGATCCTTGAGGAATCGCCGTACTGTTTTCCATAATGGTTGAACTAGTTTACAATCCCACCAACAGTATAAAAGTGTTCCTATTTCTACACATCCTCTCCAGCACCTGTTGTTTCCTGACTTTTTAATGATTGCCATTCTAACTGGTGTGAGATGGTATCTCATTGTGGTTTTGATTTGCATTTCTCTGATGGCCAGTGATGATGAGCATTTTTTCATGTGTCTGTTGGCTGTATGAATGTCTTCTTTTGAGAAATGTCTGTTCATATCCTTTGCCCACTTTTTTATGGGGTTGTTTGTTTTTTTCTTGTAAATTTGTTTGAGTTCTTTGTAGATTCTGGATATTAGCCCTTTGTCAGATGAGTAGATTGCAAAAATTTTCTCCCATTCTGTAGGTTGCCTGTTCACTCTGATGGTAGTTTCTTTTGCTATGCAGAAGCTCTTTAGTTTAATCATATCCTATTTGTCAATTTTGGCTTTTGCTGCTGTTCAGATGTGTCGAATTTGAGATGGGAATAGGACATCCTCTGGAAATGTGCAGTGTGTGGTTGAAAGTGTGTAGTCAACCTTTAGGAGAAAGGGCATGAATGACCTGCAAAGATTGGAGTTTGCTGGGTTAGCAGTACACACTGAAGTCATGAGACTGGATGACAGCGTTGACAAAATATGAGAAAAAGGAAGAGTAGAAAGTTAAAAGCATAGACTTGGACAGGAGTAAAGCTAGGAGAAAGAGGAGGGAACAGGATTTCTAGGCAGGTGGGGAAGGATCTGGAACTACCAAAAAATGGAGACCTGAGGAAATGCTGCTGGGTTTGGCAAACGTGACCACCACTGCACTTTCCTGATTTTGTTACTAGTTTTTCCTCTGTCCTGTGGAAAAGTCTGACAGGCATTCAGGGAAGTTTGGTAGAATTCGTCTCTCTAAGAGTCTTTTTGTTTTTCATTTGTTTTTAGAGAAAACCTGGAGGAAATTGAGTTGGAGTGTGGAAAACCCTTATTTTACAACATTTATAGTCAATGTAATTGACTGCCAGATTTATAGTCAATTTAGTGTAGTGACTATTTCATTCACTCAATATTAATATCTAAGTTGAAATGGAAACACATCCAGTGTCTTGACTTTTTGGGAGAGGGGATGTCATAGGCTACTTTGGGTGTCTGAATAGACTATGACCCTTCTCCCCAGAAAATACACACACATACATACACACACACACACACACATACACACACACAATAGCATACACATATAGGAACAGGTTTCCACAAGTCCCTATGGTTCTGTGCACTTCAGTAAAGAGCTTTTAAATAGGGTCCCAGCTCCCTACAATATATAACCTCTCTGTGTCCATTTTCCTCACTTGTAAAATGAAGGCAGACCCCAGGACAAGGAAGATTAAGTGAACTACCACAAATAACGTGCTTAGAAGAAAACATGGCACATGGTAGATACTCAATCATTACCTATTATCTTATGATTGTTGCACTATTAGATGACATTTCTTCCACTAAATGAGTGTTTTCTGAACAAAACCTTTTTATGAATTATTCACTCACTCACTCATTTCCTTTCTCCCTCACCTTCTATTAATTTGTTCTAGGATCTAGGGAATCAAAGATGACTAAAGCTGTGATCCTCATCGTCAAGAAACTCTTATCTTCATGATACATAAACAGATGATTACTTTCCCTCACAGCTTTCAAAGTTGAGTCTTCAAGTAAGACAAGTGCAAAGAAAGAAATTTGGAACAGAAGACTGTTTCTGTTGGTCTACGAGAAAATGTATGTCATATATTATATGCACTGAGATCTCTTGTGTTTGGAATCCACTAATTTGGGGTTAATGGGAGTGGGATTTAATTTTAGTTAAATTGAATAGCAGCATCACTTTCAGTTACTCTTGAAAATAGGATTTATTAAACAAAATAATAAAGCAAAGACCCAAGGGGACTCTGTGTTAAGTACTCTGGTAAGACTTCAATTTTACTTCTGTTGCAACATTCTGAAGCTTATTTGTTGCCATTTGCTTAAATTAGACTGTGTGACACCAGAGGGTAGGGAGTGTATCTATTTCATTTTTGTGTGTAATACAAATTAAATGGAGGTATAATTGTATTTAAGGGGACAAAGAGTTTTTTCATTCATTCTTTAAACCATTTTGGCAGAATGCATTTACATAGAACTAATTCAGGCAAAATTACCAATGATTATCTGTTCATTAAGATGCCTAATGGCCAGGATTATGCATGTCATCCCAGTACTTTGGAAGGCCAAGGTGGGAGGATCACTTGAGCCTCAGGTTCGAGACCAGCCTGGGCAACATAGTGAGACCTTATCTCTCCAAAAAATAAAATAAAATAAAATAGGTTGGGTGTGGTGGTTTATGCCTGTAGTTCCAGCTACTTGGGAGGCTGAGATGGGAGAATCGCTTGAGCCTGAGAGGTTGAAGCTGCAGTTATCCATGAGTGAACCACTGCACACCAGCCTGGGTGACAGAATGAGACTCTGTTTCAAACAACAACAACAACAACAACAACAACAACAACAAATGCTTACCTGGCAAACCCTTTGCTAATCTATGATTTCGTTGTTCTAGAAAGTATTAAGATAGCTTTAAACATATTGAGTAAACTCAGAATCACTTTACCTATTAGATTAGATTAGTGTGATGTTAACGTTTACTTTTTTTTTTTGAGACAGGGTCTCACTCTCTTGCCCAGACTGGGACACGATCTGGGCTCACTGCAACCTCCGCCTCCCAGGCTCAAGTGATTCTCCTGCCTCAGCCTTTAGAGTAGGTGGAATTACAGGCGTCTGCCACCATGCCTGGCTAATTTTTGTATTTTTAGTGCAGACCAGGTTTCACCATGTTGGCCAGGCTGGTCTCAAACTCCTGACCTCAAATGATCCACCTGCCTTGGCCTCCCAAAGTGCTGGGATTACAGGCATGAGCCACCATGCCTGGCCAACATTTACTTTTTAAGAAAAACTTTCATCTTAAAAGAAGAAATATGGGGAAAAAAGCCTAATAATTGGCCTAACTTTCGGTGTCTCAGGGGTTAAAGGGGGCTTTGTTTTGAACAAAAAATTTCTTTGAAATAGTTTTATGTTCCACTTGAGTCCCATTATGTATTTTTTACATTAGGGCAGAACAAGCTCCTGAGTATAAAATCAAACTGGGATTTGCTCCTGAACACTGTGAAGGGAAAAGCAGATTTTTTTTTTTTTTCATGATTGTATCTGGGTTTATTGGAACAACGTACTTTGAGTTAAAACATTTTTCATAAGCACTGGAGACGAGGTGCTGCATTCTATTGAATAAGGTAGAGCATGGGACAAAATCTAAAGTGGTCTGGATTTTAAGGACACCCAGGGTCCAAGCCCATCCCCCTATGCCTCCCTAACATTCTACCCAGACACACCTGTTTACAGTTCTCCAAACTCGGGTGCTTTTTATCCTGCTACCCTTACCCGTCACAGTCCACCGAACTTCTCCCCTAACCCCAGGATTTAATGTTCAGATAAGATCTTGCCACCTTCTGGGAATCATTCCCATCCCTCCCCAGGTCTTATTTGGAAATGATTCCCCTCCTCACATTTCTTTTTATGTATTTTTAATTTTTTTAATTAACTAATTTTTTTTTGAGACGGAGTTTCGCTCTTGTTGCCCAGGCTGGAGTGCAATGGCATGATCTTGGCTCACTGCAGTCTCTGCCTCCCGAGTTCAAGCAATTCTCCTGCCTCAGCCTCTTAAGTAGCTGGGGTTACAGGCATGTGCCACCATGCCCGACTAATTTTGTGTTTTTAGTAGAGACAGGGTTTCTCCATGTTGGCCAGGCTGGTCTCGAACTCCCGACCTCAGGTGATCTGCCCACCTCGGCCTCTCAAAGTGCTGGGATTACAGGCATGAGCCACCACTCCCAGCCCTCACATTTCTTTTTAAATGAATGGTTATAAGTGATTACCCCATGCGAGTCACTGTGCTAAGCGCTTAACAGTCATTATCATCACAACCCTATGAGGTAGGTAATGCCATTAGACCCACTTTCCAGGTGGAGAAACGGGTTTTGAATAGCTAATGTTCTCAAGAAGCAAGAAAATAGCAGAGCCAGGATGCTAATCTATTTCCACCTGATTCCAAAACCTGTATTCTCACCTCTCATATGTTGCTGCTTTTTCTGAACCCCTCGTAGTACTCTTTTATTTCACTCCTTTGTTACTTAAATAGACTTCCTTTTAATTAAAGAAATTTGTAGTATTTTTAATTTTTCTTCTGTACTTTTCTCTGATTTTCAGTTGGACTGTGAAGCCCTTTGAGGGTAAAGATCACATCTCCTTAGTATTTCTTGCTGGTTTCTAGCAGTGTCTTTTGCGTAGTTGATGCTTTGTAAATGCTTAGAATCAGATGGATTTGCCAAATCTTTTTTTTTTTTTTAGACAGTGTTTCTCTGTTGCCCAGGCTGGAGTGCAGTGGCACTATCTTGGCTCACTGCAACCTCTGCCTCCTGCGTTCAAGCAATTCTCCTGCCTCAACCACTTGAGTAGCTGGGACTACAGGTGTGCACACCATGGCTGGCTAAGTTTTGTATTTTTCGTACAGATGGGGTTTCACCATGTTGGCTAGACTGGTTTCAAACTCCTGGGCTCTAGCGATCTGCCTGTCTCAACCTCCCAAAGTGTTGGGATTACAGGCATGAACCACCACACCTGGCTGGATTTCCTGACTCTTGAAGGTCAGACTTAGCCCACAATTTGGATTTCTGTCCTCAGAGAAATCATGTACTGAATGTTTATGTCCCTCCACAAATTCATATGTTGAAGCCCTATTACCTGATGTGATGGTATTTGGGCTTCAGGAGGTAATTAGCGTTAGATGAAGTCATGAGGGCAGGGTTCCCATGTTGTGATCAGAGGATTTATATGAAAAGGAAGGGAGAGAGACATTTCTCTCTGCTGTGTGAGGACACAGTGAGAAGGTGGCCATCTGCAAACAAGGAAGAGTTCCTTACCAGGAGCCATATTGAGCAGTACCCTGATGCTGGACTTCCTAGCCTCCAGAACTGGAATACTATGGTAGGTTGGCAGCACTCAGATGTTCACCTGAGGATGGGCTGCACTGAGGCAAGGTGCAACTTAAGACTTAATGTTATTGTGATGATGGATAAAACGATTGAGCACTTGCTAGGCACTGTTCCTGGTTTACCTGCATCATTTTATTTGATGGCTTCATGAAACTTATGAAAGAAGCACATCTGAAAGAACATCACACACCGGGGCCTGTCAGGGTGTCAGAGGCAAAGGGGAGGGAAAGCATTAGGACAAATACCTAATGCATGCGAGGCTTAAAACCTAGATGACGGGTTGATGGGTGCAGCAAAGCACCATTGCACATGTATACCTATGTAACAAACCTGCATGTTCAGCACATGTATCCCAGAACTTAAAGTAAAATAAAAAACAAAACAAAACAAACAAACAAAAGAAGCATGTTGAAGAACTCCCATTTTACAGATAAGAAAACTGAGGCAGGGAGAGCATAAATTATCTGTCCAAGGTTATAGACAATAAACGGCATGACCAAGAATTGAGTCCACCCAGACTGGGTGTATATAGGTGGGCAAATAAGTGTCTGTTGTTAAGGCCACCCAGTCTATGGTATTTTATGATAACAGCTGGAGCAGAGTAAGATAAGAAGTACATTAAACATGACAGGCCCTTAGAAAATTCATGGAGTGTGAGGATGAAAGGAAAAGATCAAAGGGGTACCCAGGGAGAGAACGACTGTGGAAGCCCTCATTGTGGGCACAGCCCCTGCACGGTGGGTTTGCATTGTGAGCAGTCTGAGTGTGGCTGCCAGAAAAAATAAATTTGGTATCTAACACTGACAAGCAATTAAAGTCTTTACTTCAGTGTCAAATAATCAGAAAAGGGAATCACAGTGCATTCTTCTTACCCATGTAGTTCTTTCAAAGTCCTATTGATCAGAGCAGGGCAGCCTCTCCAAACTTCCTGCCCACAAGCTCACGCTTGCCTCTGCTGGTTCTTCTTGTGCCCCTGGCCTCGTTGTCTCAGTGCAGTCCATCTTCAGCTGGACATTTGAGGACTGCTAGCCTAGTGTGTGAACACAACATCTTGTCTTCCTTAGAAGGTGGGAAGTCATCACGGTAGCAGAGAGAAATTACTCTGGAAATTGTAGGGAAAGCAGTTGAGGAGGACTGGGGAGGCAATATAGTTTTCAGGCACTCTAATGAGTTGAAGATTGTATGAGTCTTCTATACTGACTGTGAAAAATGATATATGAGCCACGTAATGATCTATGTGGTACGTTGTAGTAGCAAGGATGAGAAGTGAGGGGAGAGTGTTGCAAGACTTAACATTATGATAATGATGGATCAAATGATTAAGCATTTGCTAGGCACTGTTCCTGGTTTACCTGCACCACCTTACTTGATTCCTTCATGAAACTTATGAATAAAGCACTCTGAAGATTTCCCATTTTACAGATAAGAAAATTGAGGCAGGGAGAGCATAAACAATGTGACCAAGGTTATAGACAATAAATGACAGAACCAGGAATTGAGTCCACACATATTGGGTGTATGTGCGTTTTTAGCCAGTCCTCTCTATAGCTTTAGGTTGGAGGTGATGTGATACAGACTCCTGGAACTGCTCCCCATTCCACCCTGAGCAAGGGTCCAAAGTGGAAGAGTTACCAATTACTGGTGATTCACTATTTTCTAGGGATAGCTATTTTGGAAGCAGTAATTTTTGAGTCTCAAAAAATATCCATTTGGCACTGAATTTCCAGGTGCATTTATATAAGGGGTAAATATAATTTTGAGTGCAAGGGTGACATAAGAGAAGGTAGTATGGCAAAAGTGAAAAAAATCTGGGGACGGTGCCTCATGCCTGTAATCTCAGCATTTTTGGAGGTCAAGACAGGAGGACCACTTGAGCCCAGGAGTTCGAGACCAGCCTGGGCAGCATAACACGTGTGAGACTTTGTCTCTACCAAAAAATAAAAAATAAAATTAGCTGCATATGGTGTCATGTGCCTGTAGGCCTAGCTACTTGGGAGGCTGTGGTGGGAGAATCACTTGAGCCTGGGGAGTTGAGGATGTAGTGAGCCATGATCGCACTGCTGCACTCCAGCCTAGGTGACAAAAAATAAAAAAGAAAAGAAAAATCCAAACATTAATTCTTATGGAGCCAGGATGGACTGGGTTATAGTATAATTACAAATAACCCCCCAATCTCTATAGCATAACAGGATACACTCTATTTCTTATGCTACATGTGCAGTGTAGGCCAGAACGGCACTCTACAATCACTCAGGTTTCAGAATGACACAGCTCTATGTTGATAAGTATAGTCGTCCCTCAGTATCCTCCAGAGATTGGTTCCAGGATGCCCACAGACACCAAAATCTGTAGATGCTCAAGTTCGTTATATGAAATGGCATAGTATTTGCATATAACTTACATGCATCCTCCCATGTACTTTAAATAATCTCTAGATTACTTACAATACCTAATACAATGTAACTGCTATGTAAATAGTTGTCATCCCTAATTGTTTACAGAGTAAAGACAAGAAAAAAAATGTCTGTATGTGTTCAATACAGACAGAACCATCTATTTTTTATTTTTCATATTTTCAATCCAACGCTGGCTGAATCTGTGGATGCAGAATCTGCAGATATGGAGGGCGGGCCAACTGTGCTTAGAAGATCACAGCAACAGGGAAATACAGAGAGGTAAATCTTGTACCAGCACTTGAAGCTTCCACTTGGAAGTGATTCACATCATTTCTGTTGATAATTCATTGGACAAAGTGAGTCAGATGGGCAAGCCTCATTTCCAGAGGGTGGAGAAGTACCGTCATCTGTCTGGAAGGAGAGGAATGAGAAAGAGTTGATGAACAGCACGGATACTCCTCCAATGCCTGAGCAGGCTAAAGCAAAGTGTAGATCCTGATTCAGTGGGGGGATGGCCATGAACTCAAAATGCAGTTTGCAGACACAGCTGAGAGACACAAACAGAACTATCACATGCTTTCCCCACCATGACCCGACTCATTCCAGTTGAGGAAGAGCGTGCACTGAGAAGATACCCAGAGAAACATCACCATTTACAAAAATTGTCTTACAAAGTATTTCCTACTCTTCAGATTACGTGAACCAAGAGCAGTTATGTGATTGCGTGGTACGGTGGAAACAAACTCCCTGTGTTTCTGTCCAGGCTTAACATAACCACACTTTAGGACCATTTTCATCTCCAGAAAAAAAGTCTACATGCAAGAATTCTTATTCTTAATCCACAGTTCATAAAGTTTTATCAAGTGTCAACATTAAAACCCAATTTACTTATTTTCCCTGAAGTATCATTGTGTGTGTGTGTGTGTGTGTGTGTGTGACTTCGTAATTTGGTTTAAGAGCCCTCTTTAGATTGATAAGAAAGCCTATGTTTTCTAATTTGATTAATAAGTGCTCTTTCAATTATGCTTCTTTAGAACTGGAAACAAGTTACTTTAGGCAGTTTCTGATGCTTTCTAGCTTGTCATAAAAGTAAGAAGTTGACAGATTTGAATCTTTTTTTTTTTTTTTGAAACAGAGTCTCACACACTCTGTCACCCAGGTTGAATTGCAGTGGTGTGATCTCGGCTCACTGCAACCACCGCCTCCCAGGTTTAAGTGATTCTCCTGCTTCAGCCTCCCGAGTAGCTGGGACTACAGGTGCACCCTGCTAATTTTTGTGTTTTTAGTAGAGCCAGGGTTTCACCATGTTGGCCATGCTGGTCTCAAACTCCTGACCTTAAATGATCCATCTGCCTTGACCTCCCAAAGTTCTGGGATTACAGGTGTGAGCCACCACACCCAGCCACAGATTTGAATTCTCTACCTGACCAACTCCTACTTATTCCTAAGGTCAAAGCCTAATAATTCCTTGAGGAACCCTTTTCGGTTCCTTTGTACTTGTCTGTGTCTCTGGTGTGAACTCTTATGGTATTTAGCACTTTCTCTTCAGAACTCTAGTGAAAATGCATGTCTATGAGTATTTGTGGAATTATCTGTTTAATATCTTTTCCTCCAGTAAAACTGCAGGCTCTGTGGAAGCAGGTGCCAGGACCCCCTTGGTCATGGCTGTGGCTTCAGGTCCTAACACAACATGTTAGGCATGAAAGCTGCCCATTAAAGACTTGGATATTGATTTAGTCAGAAATGCTTTTACTTTTTCCCATCCTATGTTTGGGTGACTTGGTAGCTGTTTTGGGGGTTGAGAGTTGTAGGCCAACTGAGGTGGGAAGAAACTGAAAGCAGAGAGCCATTGTAAAAATGAGAACAGCAGCAACAAAAATACTTGCTCAACACCATTCTGCTTTCTCTTGGTGTTGATGTTTTGTGGATAGTGGTCAAGTGCCATTTTCAACCAATAGAAGCTTATTGCTCTTAAACTCTGAAGTTTAAAAATGGTATTGATGGCGTGGTAAGTGAGAGGAAAGAGGGAAAAAAACCCCATTTTTTCCACCAGTTACGTAAGGTCCTTTTCTGCTTGCCAGCATGTCTGATATGATAGACTGAAAGTACCATTTTCTTGGTAAAACAAACACAGACTTCTTTTTAAAAACACCTTTTGATACTTTATGAGTAGGGCTGGTGTATGTAACCGATCAAGACCAACATATGGCTTATTATGACATTTAGCTGATTAAAATAGTCTAGACATAAACTTGAGATTTCAGAAATGTTTAAGTTAAGTAAGAAATACATTTTAATGTACAGTAGATGTGTACTTAGTCCTAGGCCACCTGTATCCCTACAGGAATTATGGAGCAGGAAGTACTTTTGACTCAAGAAGTGTGTCTGAAAATTAAGGTTGTAAATTAACAACAGCTTGTCTATTAGATTATTCCAGCCGTAAAGGGCTCAGTATGTTTCAAAATGCTCATGATTTTCAATACATTTCTGTGGGTTGATTTAATAAAGAGTGATGCTGGGAATGCCTTTGGCTTGAAAATCTGCAAAAGCACGTTTTTAGAAAATCCCAGAAAATAAATAGTAGTTGCTAGTTAGGCTGTGGTAAAACACACCTGTGGCTAATGGAAAAGGAAAGGCTTGAGCCGCCTCTTGGCACCGGCCTCTGGGTCTGCACCAGGCGGACTGCTGTGGCTTCACGGGCTGTGTCCGGCCTCCGCCCCAGTGCCAGGAGGGCCAGGGCTCTTCTCCTGCTTCTGAGCCTTGGGTACGGCAGTTATTTCTTCTGGCTTTGTTTTTGTGGTCTGTAACTCATGAATAATGAGGCCTAATTAACACACAGGGTGGCTGTGGGGATTAATTAGCTAACGTTTGGGGCCAAGCACTTTGAATTGGCACATATTATGAGTAGTTGTCAGGGCAATCCTGAGGTGCAGTTGAGGTTGTGAATTTTGATTCGTTTTTCTGTCAGTTTGATTTTTCTGTGTAGGTAGGAGGTCGGTGAGGTCAGAAAAAGATGTAGGAATGGGTTAGGGGGTCTCTGGTTTTTGAAAGAAACAGAGAGAGAGAGAGAGAGATTGAAGGAGAAGAAAGATTGATGAAAAGAAGAGGGAGGGAGGAGAGGAGGAAAAAGAAGAAAAGAGAAGAGACAGCAAGAGAGCGGACACTTCTGAGGCTCCAGGGGCCTAACTCCCAGGTGGTCTGTGCGTCGGGGAAATACTGGAATTGACTGGGGTGGGACAGGAGTAGAACAGAATGTGGTATTTTTTCCTTTCTCCTGCAGCCAAATGATTGAACTGGCAGGAAGACATGGAGCACATGGTGACCTGGGCCTATTTGCCATATTGTTTTGCCAAGGTTTTAATTCTGTCTGTGTTTGTGAACAGTGTGTGAACTGTGTTAACCTTTTCCTTTCTGAAGCATTCAGTGCATGGCAGTCAGGAAAATCTGACTGTTCTCTTAGTTTGATTGATTTACAGTGTGACTCTAAGTGGGACACCTCCTTTATGTCATTGGTTTCTTCAGTTGAAAAATGAGGAGGATGAGATGAGCCTGGGTGTATGTGTCAGCTTTTGCTGCATGACAAACCACCCCAAAAACTTTGTGGTTCAAAACAGCCAACATTTATTTAGCTCACTGTTCTGGGGCTTGGCATTTAGGACTAGATACCTCTGGGTGGTTTTGCTGACCTCAGAGGGGCTCACTCATGTGTCTCTTGTCAGCTGGTTTATGATGGCCGTGTCTGGGTGATGGGATGACTGGAACTTTTCTTCACTAATGTGCTCATTCTCCAGTAGGCTAACCCAGGGTGATTCATGTGCTGGTCAAAGGTTCTAAAAAAGTGGAAGATGCAAAGTCTCTGGTGGCCTAGGCTAAGAACTGGCATGATCGAGTCATGGACCAGCCCAGATTGGAGGTGGGGTGGAAAATGCACTACTCTTCTTCATGGAGGCAGCTGCAGAGTACTGTGCAGAGTTTCTGCTCTTTCTAGGAGAAGGGAGGGTGGGAGAGCAGATTTCCAAATGGCCCTCGTTTCCAAAAAGGAGCAAAACGACTCCTCCTGCAGCTCAGTTGCTCATGTCTCTCAATGCTGCATGCGAAAACCATCATGCTTTCTTCAAATGACCTCTTCAAGGTACCTTTCAGTCCCAATAGACAATGAACACAAATGAGGATGAATGGGAGAACAGCCTCTGCTTAAGGAGTTCAACGTTGAGGATCTGAGGTTACAAGTCCTGGCTGCTGTTTTGAATTCATTATGTGGCTTTGAATAAGCTTTTCAACCTTTTTGTTGATTTTCCCCTACTTTACTAGGCTTCTACTGCTCATCCGTTACTAAGAAAATGATCAAATAGTTAACAACAAATTTGATAGAAAGGTTAACATACGCACAAAGCATGCTGAATAAGAGGCATTTGATAAATAATTATCGAATGCAAAAATGGATACATATATTGATACATATGTACGTCTTTGAAACTTTTTTGGCAATACAAATTTTTAATCATGGTAAAAATTTAGAAAAAATACATATAAAGAGGTGAAAATAGAAATCGGCTTTTACCACAGGTAATAACATATAACTGTTAATATTTTGATGTAGTTCTATCAAGAATTTTTTTGAATGTCCATATGTGTGTCTGCTACAAATACGAAATCATAATGTAATGCTACTTTTATAATCTGTTCTGTCACTAGAATAAATACACATGTACTGTCTCATTTTTGATGACTGCACAGTATACTAGTGTGCACAAGCCACAATTTACTGCAGTCATCTGCTATTGTTGGACATTTAAATACTTTCTGGTTTCTAAAAGTTATTTCAAAAAACAGAACATTTTAGAGCTAAATTCTTTGAAAACATTCTTAAATATTTCCTTAGGTTATATTTCTAGAAGAAGTGCTGCTATGTCAAAGGGTAGGCATATTTTAAAGACTTTTGATGCATTCTAACAAATCTCAAGAGAAGTTCCACCATTTGCTCACACATTACTTATTGATAAGAATGCCCACATTCTTTGGTCTACCATGTTCAACACAAATTTATAAATGGTTCTGAATCCCTCTATGATTACTATATATCTCATCAGGGGTTATAAAGCTTTCAAAATAAACACATTGCAGATCTGGAAAGAATCTCGAAGGTCATTAAGTCTAACCCCATAGGCAAAGCTCAAATGCTAGCACCTTCTCACTGCATTACCTTAGAAGTATTGAGTTTAAAGAAACACAACAGACCTAGCATTCAGGTGTATCTGACAAATATCAGCCCCACTTAAAGCTGTTGAGCGTGATTGAGTTTCTGCCCTTTCTAGGAGAAGGGAAGGAGGGAGAGCAGATTTCCAAATGGCCCTCATTTCCAAAAAGGAGCAAAACGACTCCTCCTGCAGCTCAGTTGCTCATGTCTCTCAACACTGCATGCTAAAACCATCAACAAAAACTCTGCTCAGTGCTGGGGTTTCGAGAGAAACTACCAATGTGGACTAGAGCATTTTCCTATGAGAAGGAAAAATGGTGAAAGCTAAATTTAAAACATCTGGAACAAGCATAAATAAATTAATTGCATCATGATTTTTCTGCCATTCTTTACAAATTTTAGAATCTAACACAACTAGTACTTTTTCATTCCCCTCAGTGCACAGGGTTCTAATCCTTGTCTTTTGGTTAGCATCAAGTCCAAGTTCAGAAAGAGGATTCATTAAACACATACCAACAAACAAGCATATAACCATCCTTCAGGCTTACTTTTTCCTGGACTCTACTCCTTTGAAAGGGAAGATAGATTCCAAACTGGTGGTTGTGCCTGTGCACACTCCCATCAAAATATGAGATTGCCAATTTCCTGATCAAATGCAGGTGATAGGCTAACACTTAGCAATTGCTCATTTCTTTCAATAACCAAAGCTTTTTTATTGGACCAGGTTTTGTCTGATGACTCCTTCTTCTCTTACAATAAATTCTCCCTCCCCTCCCTGCCCCTCCCCTCCCCTCCTCTTCTCTCCTCTCCTCTCCTCTCCTCTCTTTCTTTTCTCTTCTTTTTTTTCTTTTGTGTGACAGGGTCTCACTCTGTTGCCCAGGCTGGAGGGCAATGGTGAATGGTGATGTCTGCTCACTACAGCCTCCACCTCCTGGGTGCAAATGATCCTCCCACCTCAGCCTCCCAAGTAGCTGAAACTACAGGCATATGTCACCAGACCTGGCTATTTTTTTTTTTTTTTTAAATAGAGATGGGACTTCGCCATGTTGCCCAGGCTAGTCAACCTCCTGGTCTCAAGTGATCCTCCTGACTTAGCCTCCCAAAGTGTTGTGATTCCAGGTGTGAGCCACTGCACCTGGCCACAATAAATTATTCTTTAGAAGATTCTAATTCAATATATTTTCCTGATGGATCCACCCCTCTAGACCCACCAAAGTAGATCCAAATTGTGGCCCATGGACATGCCTTAGGCTCAAACTAAGCCCTCGGATGCACACTTTTTGAAAAACACATTCACTAAATTCCCAGGGTTTTGATCCCACTTCTATTTCCCCCAGAAACCCCCAATGGCATTCACCTAGGGGATTTTTTTAGTTTCCTTATAAAATTCATTGTTCATGGAGACCTGAATTACCTAGAACAGCCACCAGGTTTGTGATTTGTCTCCCCATTTTTGTTCTATTTATAATGCATTTTTTTAAGAGAAGATATAAGCAAAGCTCTTAACTCTGGGTTAATTACATAACCCAGAGTTTCATGTTTTCTGTCACCTGTTGACACTGTTTCTCCCATTCATAGGCTGGTGTCTTCATCGTTTCTCTTTTTTCCTTGAATGTAATTTTTTTAAAGCCTTTTTTTGTTTTGTTTTGTTTTCCTGAACATTTGTTTCTAAGTTTAGTTCACTCTGGCTATGTCCTCTGGCAGTGTTAACACAATATAACCAATCCCAACAAGACAGCAACACCATAATGGCTATTTCCGTGCTGTCGTATCCTTTTAGCTTATTAACATGGAGATCATTTCTGCCAAAGAACTGTCAAAGTTGGCGGGAAATGTCTTCTGGGATTTCAGGATAGATTTAGAAGACATAGAAAAGAAACTTGGCAATAATGTGGCTTAAAATTTTTTCAGGTAAGGGCAATTTTATTTATAAAAAATGGCTGGGAATTTTTTTTTTAGGGGAACTTAGAGAATGCCTATGTTCTTTCAAAACCCTTCTTTCTACTCAAGGCCTCATGCAAACATCCTTTTGTTTGGGTGGTGTCGCCTGGCCTTTCATTGAATGCTTTTGCTCTTCTCTGCCTCCCACCCCAAAGGCATGTTGTTGCATTTCTTACATGGTAATAATCGCTCTTTACTTTGTTTCATGTTTTTTTTTCCTGAACTTTTAGAAAACCTTGCTATATTGTCAGTTCTTTGAGACAGGAGTCTTGGCTCATCCTTCTTTCTATCCTAAGCTCCTGATGCAGGGCCTGAAACACCACAGGCACTCAATCAATGCTTGTTGAATGAAGGAATAAAACTGATGAGGGAAGAGCACTTGCGAAGACAACTTACCGAGGGGGCAGCCAGTGTGCAGAGGGGACAAATGAAATGAAAAGATGGCTCTATAGGGAGTTTAAGTTTTGAAAATCTCAAATTTACACTTTACAAAATTTTAGTTGTTTTTTTAATCAATTCAGTTTGATTCCATCCAATGTCATGTATTAAGCATCCCTAGCGATTTAGCACTGTGTGAGAGATATCAAGGTAAATAAAACACTATTATCTGCCCTAAAAGAACCCACAGTCTAGCACAGTGCACAATTGTGAGAAAGATAATTACAGGACATCATAATAAACTCTACAGAAGATGCTGGAAGCTTAGAGGTAGTGTAGGAAGGCACGACTTGGGTAGGGAACGGGGAGGGTCTAGAAAGTTCCACAGACTTATCCCTTTGGGTTTTCTGAGAGTATTTCAGATGGACAAGGGAATGTAGGTTATGTGGTTAAGTGTATAACTTGTTCCAGGAAGAGCTAACAGAGTAAAAGGAAGGCACAGAATCATAGAACAGCATGGAATGTTTGGAGATGTGAAAATCAATGTTAAAACATAGAGTACAAGCTGAAGCATATCAAAAGATGAAGCTGGAGAGAAAAGGAGAGGCCAAAAGACAAAAGCCCTTGTGTTGGCGTCATGAAGAGGCTTGACTAGTAGTTTTCACACTGTGCTTTCTCTAAAGTAGAAATGTAACTTTTTTTAAAATTTATTTTTTTATTTCAAAAGGTTTTTAGGGAGCAGGTGGTGTTTGGTTACATGAATAAGTTCTCTAGTGATGATTTCTGAGATTTTGGTACACCTGTCACCCAAGCAGTGTACACTGTACCCAATGTGAGTCTTTTATCCCTCATCCCCCTCCCACCCTTTCCCTTGAGTCCCCAAAATTCATTGTATCATTTGTATGCCTTTGTGTCCTCACAGCTTAGCTCTCACTTATGAGTGAGAACATACAGTGTTGGGTTTTCCATTTCCAAGTTACTTCACTTAGAATAGTAGTCTCCAATTCCATCCAGGTTTCTTCTATAAACATGCATGTGCAAGTATCTTTTTCACATAATGACTTCTTTTCCTCTGGGTAGATATCCTATAGTAGATAGAAGTTAAATCCCTATTTTAGATCTACCATTTGATCCAGCAATCAAATGGTAGATCTAAAACAGGGATTTAACTTCTATCTGCTGATGCAATCCACTGCATTCTTCACATATAATACTATCAGAAATTATTTAAAAATCTGTTTGTTCATCTTTTTTTAAGATAAACGTTTCCTGAGAGTAGGACCTTCTCCTGTAACACGTGCTGTTATGTGAATGATGATCCTATTTAGTGATCTTGTGCATGCAGAATAATTTTCCACTTTCTTCTTTGTGAGGGGACTGAACTTACTGTAAATTTCATGGAGAAAGAGGGCAATTGTGACAAAGACCGATTCAATATTAAATAGAAAGAATGTAGGCTCTACAGCCAGGCAGAGTCTGTTTAAATCCTCTGTCAAATATTAGATATCCAACTTATGGCAGGTTATTTATTCTGGATTTCTGTTTCCTTGTTTGCAAAATATGGAGATAATAATATCTGGGGATAACAGTATCAGTTTTGCAGCCTTGATGCAAGGATTAAACAGGAAAGCACTTATTAGCACATTTGGCTCTGTGGTGCTAAATTATAAGATATGTTAGAAAATGTTAGTTCCCTTTGAAAATGCTTTGTTCCATTCTGAGGGTGGTAGTAATTGCCAACCTTCTGAATCATGTTTTAACAGTACTTGGCTGCTAAGAAGCGCTTAGCAGGTATAATAGCAGGTCTAATAAGCCTCTCCATGTTTGTAAGTGATTTTAAGTTAAATAGGCAATTCTAGGCATTTGTTTCTGAAACAAGTGCCATAGAGAGAAAAGTAGAAAATAAGGCAAATGATAAGAGATAGAGTATAGAGAAAACTCCATTGACTTTCTCAGCCAGCTAGCCAGCCAGCACACCTGCACGTGTACAGAACTTTTTTTCTGATTTGTAAAAGGCACATTATTCATTGCACTACGGGCCCCTCACACAACTTTTCTTCTTATCTTTCTTCAGTGGTAGTTTCTTCCTCATGTTAGACGAGATTTTGAAAGGCTGAGAAAAAGGAGACTTTTTGAAAAGAGGAAGCTGGAGAGCTTTGGTAGCAACACAGAGCTGATTCTCTACGGTCCCAGAGATTTTTTTGATAGTACTCGTGATGAGGGTTGTCCTGGCTTCCCACTTTTGTCTTTGAAACCCTGGGCAAGTCACTTAAACTCTCTGAGCCTCTATCTCTCCATAAATCTGAATCTGAGTAATAAATCTATTTTTGTAGTGCAGTAGAGAGGATTAACTGAGCTAACATGTAGGTGGAGTCTACAGGAGAGAGTCTGACACAAAGAAGACACTTAACAAATGGTATGCATGTATGTCTACTTCTCTGTCTATGCCCATGTATCTTCTGTATCTATCTATCCACCCATCTATCTATTGCTACAAGAGTCGAAGAAAATCTTTAAGTTTAGTCTCTTCAGACAATTATTTAACACCAAAATATCCTAAGTACCAACATGAGTTTTGGGGTAATGTTTGCTTTTAAGATGGTCATCCAATTTATCTAGAATATGCTTCTGTTAATTTTAACATTATTCTTGAAAGGAAGGCAGACAAAATTTAAAAGTTCTCATTCGTTTTTTTTTCTAATTAATGATTTTATTATTATTATTTATTTTACTTTAAGCTATGGGATACATGTACAGAACATGCAGGTTTGTTACATAGGTATGCATGTGCCATGGTGGTTTGCTACACCTATCAACCCATCATCTAGGTTTTAACCCCCGCATGCCTTAGGTATTTGTCCTAATGCTCTCCCTTCCTTTGCTCCCCACTCCCTCAACAGACCATGTTGTGTGATGCTCCCCTCCCTGTGTCCACGTGATCTCATTGTTCAACTCCCACGTATGAGTGAGAATATATGGTGTTTCGTTTTCTGTTCCTGTGTTAGTTTGCTAAGGATGACGGCTTTCAGCTTCATCCATGTCCCTGAAAAGGACATGAACTTGTTCTTTTTTATGGCTGCATAGTATTCCATGGTATATATGTGCCACATTTTTTTTAATCCAGTCTATCATTGATGGGCATTTGGATTGGTTCCAAATTTTTGTTATTGTGAATAGTGCTGCAGTAAACATACATGTGCATGTGTCTTTATAGTAGAATGATTTATAATCCTTTGGGTATATACCCAGTAATGGGATTGCTGGGTCAAATGGTATTTCTGGTTTTAGATCCTTAAGGAATCACTACAGTGTCTTCTATAAGTTCTTATTAGTTTTCAAAGGCTCCTGAAAATACATTCTATAGCCAACAAGTAGTCAGTGATTTGTACATGAAAATATTGAACCAAGTTATTTAAAATTCCTCTTTCAATACCAGGATGTTACCTTGTTTTTCCTCAAGGGGGATAGGTGGTGGTGAAGGAAAAAACAACAACAACAACAACAAAAAAATAGGAAAAGAGCTATACAAGCAATATGTGTTCACTGCAATATTTGTTACCTTGTTTAGATCCTGAGAAAATTCTCAGGGGAAGGAATAATTATCTTTGTCTCTTTTTTTTTTTCGCTCTGTCGCCCAGGCTGGAGTGCAGTGGCATGATCTCGACTCACTGCAAGCTCCATCTCCCAGGTTCACACCATTCTCCTGCCTCAGCCTCCTGAGTAGCTGGGACTACAGATGCCTGCCACCACACCTGGCTAATTTTTGTATTTTTAGTAGAGAGGGGTTTCACTGTGTTAGCCAGGATGGTCTCGATCTCCTGACCTTGTGATCTGCCCACCTCAGCCTCCCAAAGTGCTGGAATTACAGGCGTGAGCCACTGCGCCTGGCCATCTTTGTGTCTTAAAAATGGGGACACTGAGGTTTACATTAATTAAATGACTTGCCTTAGCCTAGGGCAAAAGAGCTTTTTCTTTTTTTTGAGATGGAGTCTCACTCTGTCACCCAGGCTGGAGTGCAGTGGCATAATCTTGGCTCACTGCAACCTCTGCTTCCTGGGTTCGAGTGGTTCTTCTGCCTCAACCTCCTGAGTAGCTGGGACTGCAGGCACGTGCCACCACATCCGGTTAATTTTTGTATTTTTAATAGAGACGGGGTTTCGCCATGTTGGCCAGGCTAGTCTCAAGCTCCTGATCTCAGGTGATCCACACGCCTTGGTCTCCCAAAGTGCTGGGATTACAGGTGTGAGCCACCGCACCAGGCCAAGAGCTTGTATTTTAACATAGGCATATGATTGATCTATCTGCAATTTCACTGTTGTATTTGAGAAAGAAAATTACATTAGGGTCACTTATTCATATATTCAAACAACAAGCATTTACTGAATGGCTACCATGGACAAGGCACAAAATAGATATCCGGGAATACCACTTACTTTACATTCTAACTTCCACAAAACAAAGGAAGTGAGGGCCTTTGGAACTGTGTGATGTATCACCACACAGAAACCATTTGTCTTTCTGAAATAAAAGGAAAGAATTGACTTATCGTGCAGTAAGGACATGAGGAATCTTTGAAAGAGGTAACAACTACTTTATCCAGTTCTGCCAAATCTTATCTATAAAAATACTATTTCCACAATATCATTCTATAATGTCAAAGACGGTCATGGTTTGTCCTCTTGGCACCGCTCTGTCCTTAAGGGAACAACACATTATTGTATTGGGGAACAGCTTCTACCATCTCCAATCGCAACAGGTTTTCCGAATGTGAAGGCAGCTACCATGTTCAGGTACCTGGCCATAAAAACTGCTCTAGGGAAGAAAGTTGGGTCAACCACAGTATTTCAGCCCTACTTCTGGCCATAAAGATTGGTCCAAGGGGTAGATATGTGATCCAAGCCCAACCAGAGTCCTTCTCTGGAATTTTGCAGCTCGAAATGAAGACAATAGGCCCCTTTCTCTCTTATTACAGAGGAGGCAGATGTGAGCAGGTGCTGCTAGTGGACATGATTCCTACCCCTTGACAAAGCAGATTGAAGAAACCAAAGCCAACAGCAGAGAGGAGCAGCAAGATGAGGTGAAGGAAGGCCTGATTAGTTGAGGCTCCCTGGCCTCCAGAGATGCTTCTGTCCCTGCCTTCCCAAGCTTCAAGGTTGAAGGCTACCTGGCTTTCTTCCAACAAATCGTTTTGCAAAGTCTAGTTTGCGTTTTGCTACTTGCATCCAAAAGAATCTGGACTCCTGCCTATAATGTGTGGAAACTGGGAACAGCAAAGCTAGGGTGTCTTGTAAGCCACATGACCCTGAACAGGATTGAATCTGTTCCAAGTATGGCAAGCCAGAGGCAGGAAAGAAAGCCTTGTCTCCAGGGGCCTTCTTCTTAGGTGCCCTGATAAGACCATAAATGTAATGTGAAGGCTGTCCAGGATCTTTGAGAAACCTTCAGGAATAGGTTAGGGATAACTGTAGATCCAAGAAAACAAAATAAAGGACCACAGCAGTGCAGTCACTGGGCCTTTCACCTCTGGTCCCTTAGTTTCAGGTTTCTCTAGCATCAGCCTCAGCACTTCCTGTGCACCAAGCACTGTTCCAAGTTCTTTATGAGCCCAAAGAGGCTGGTATTATATTTTACCCCATATTACAGACAAGGAAATTGAGACACAAACAAAGAAACTGAGACACAGAGAGATTAAGTAAATGATCCAAGGTGGGGTCAAATTTAAATCTCAGGTAGTTCGACTCCAAAGCCCACTCTAACAACCCTGTTTAGCAAGCCTGGCCTCATAGACTGTTTTATTTTTCTACCTCCCCATGCCTTGGCACTTATTGCCAATATATTTAGTATGTGGCTGATACTACCACACACTATTTACCTTTTTATTTGTTTTATATTCTCAACCTGAGACCAGGAAGCCAGTGGCCATGACTTTTATCTTTTAGTGACCCCAGCCCCAGCACGAATGCTCAACACAAAGGTAGTCAGTGTTCATGACATCAATTCTGCGCTCTTAAAAACCAGACAGCACTATACATGAATACAGTAACACCTCACACAGCTTTCAGGGGAGAAGAAATGAAGAAGACATTGGTTTTCCCCCTTCCTTTCAGGTTTATTCTTAAGATTCCCAAAACGAACTATGAAGAATTTTCACAACAGCAGCTCTGCTCTTCCGTCTACCACCCTTCTCTGCTTGTAGAATGTTTTTCTACAAAGAATGTTCAATTTTAAAAGTAGCATTGTTCTGCAGACAGCCTTCTGAGAATCCAATTAGGTAGGGCCTGCCTGGTCGGGGACATACTATAGATAATTTTACTGTAGGGACTTCTGTTTATTTGCACTTTGGGATTGGAAAATAAGCAGCTAAAAGATGTTTGCCCTTGAAAACATGTTAGAGAATTAACGGCTGACTTGAGATGTTATCTGCCAAGTTTGAGTCCCAAACACGTTTTATACCTGAGTTAAGTCTCTGAAAACAGGGATTTGGTAATTGAAGCGCTGACCTGATGTTATCTCTGAGAATATGCAGACAGGCCCAGCTCTTGGAGCAAAGAAAACTTATAGAGTACAGAGAAAGTACAGAGCACGAAAATAGTGGAGAATTTTAAGAAACATTCATTTAGGGATATCTCGTGTACACGCCCTCAGTTGTATGAAGTAGTTGTGTGGACTAGTTTCCATTTTTTATCCTTCTTTGGGCTGGTGCTTCTTTTAAAATCTTAATCTGAAAATTATACCATTCAAAATAAAATTCAGAAATCTATTCACCAAAACAGCAACACAGAGCTGTGATTGATGAGGAACCCAAAGGCCTATATTTCGCTGCAACATTTAATTCTAGGACTTTATTTTTGTTTTTTATAACTTGTGTTTTTACTTTTTTTCCTCTCGTTGCTTCCCTGCGCCACCCCCCGCCCCGTCCCCCCAAACTAAATTATATCTTAGTCTTTTGAAATAGCTTCAAAGCGAAAGCCTGTCTTTTTAAAAATAACTTCCATCTCTCTGAAGGTGGGGTGTTTGCGTTTATTTCAGGTTTTGAGGTAGGACACACCTCTGGGCCACGACGAGGGAAAATGTCCAACTGCCTTTGCAATTCTATCCCTTCCCTTTGTCCTCTCACAGATTCTACTAGAACTCCAAACCCCACTCTCTGTCCCTGCCATAAGAGTGTGTGTTACTTTTATATAAAAGGACTCCCAGCCAAAGCATGCCATTCCCTGCCTCTGCTTACTTTTATTAGCCTTGGTGTTTTTTGCTCTCTCAATGGACATCTCTATGACAGGCACTTGCCTCTCCCCCGGGACAGCTTAGCAGGTTGGTAGGCTTCTGCCTCGCTCCCTGCCCCTAAGTGCTCCTCTTTTTCTTGCCTTCCTGGTGCCCACCGGAATGCATTTTGCAAGCCAGGCCAGCAGAAACTCCAGCCGGCACCTCACCTCAGGCCTGGCTGCTGGCCAGAGGAGCTGAGGCAGAGCATGGCAGACACCAGGTTTCTTGGCAGCAACTTCACACAGAGGGAAGGACGGTAACCACCAGCCTCCAAATGAGACCGTCCAAACAAACAAACAAATAAAAAAGGCCAAATACAAACACAAATGAAAGAAACCACATGCACTCAGAAAGACACAACGCGGAGACTCAGAAATGCTGTTGTCTGGGGCTCTCAACAGCCCTGCGCCTGGCGTTCCTGAGAGCCGATGGGGCGGCCGGGTGGTTTGGAGATTCCTGTGGTCTGAACACACACCCTCCTCATCACCAAGATGTGCCTGGAAAAAAATGGTCATGCTACAGGCCTCTGATTTATTTCCTGATAAAATAACCTTTACTCTAAGGCTAAGCTTGCTGTCCCAGCTTCCAGAGAACTGGTCTTTATTCTGTCTACCAAAGCCATGTGTGTATTAGGTCATTCATCTGTGGCCCTAGAGTCTCCCCACCCGCCCTGCCAACACTACAGTGTTTCCTTCTGTGTATTTCCCAGGCTCCACCAAATGTCGACGTGGAGGGTGGTCACAGGCAAATCATAGAACTTCTCTAAGCCGAAGGAATTAGTTGTCATTCAGAGTCGACCAAAAAAAGTCTTGCTCAACACTGGAAAATGATAGATTTCAATATGGCATCTCCTTCCTGTCCAGCTCCCCACCCTTTTTCATTTTCTTCTGTTCAACATCTCACATATAACTGGAAGCCTGTCCCAAACTATCCTGAAGCCTCAAAGGATGGTCTGAGTTGGCTGGATTCAGGATGCATTCCTCATCTCTCTGTCAACACTTCTCTTTAAATTAATGCTACATACTTTCTTGTTTTAGGCATATTCCACATCTCTCAGAGGGGTGGAGATGGAAATTCCACTTGGGTAGACAATGAGAACATGGATAATATCTTTCCCTTGTTGTGTCCACTTCACCAAGTGTAGGAATCTTAAGTGTTGCCATTGGCAAGATATATATAAAAACTCCAGTGTGTTGCTGGTGCATAGTAAGTGCTTGAACATTCAGGTTTTTGGCTTCCTTCTCTAATTACTTAAGCTGTGGTCTATTCATCAGTGACAAGAGAAAAAAATGCTGTTTATAATCTCCTATGACCTTCAAGGGAGAATAGATCTTGGTACTGGAGGGCTCTTTATGTAGTATGATAACACTTGTTTAGAAAGTGTTGGGTACAACCATATTGCTCTAGAGGGAAAGCAAGTATCTAGGACTGTGGTGCGGTCAGAAAAGTCATATATAACGCCACGCATGGTGGCTTATGCTTGTATTCCCCGCACTCTGGGAGGCTGAGGCAGGAGTTGCAGACCAGGCTGGGCAGCATAGTGAGATGCCGTCTCTACAAAATATTTTTTAAAAATAAGTTGAGCATGGTAGCCCATGCCTGTAGTCCTGGCTACTTGGGAAGCTGAGGTGGGAGGACTGCTCGAGCCCAGGAGTTCGAGGCTGCAGTAAGCTATGATAGTGCCACTGCACTCTAGTCTGGGTGACAGAGCAAGACCACACCTTTAAAAAAAGAAAAAGAAAATACATATATAATACAATATAGCTACAGAAAGAGACACTTGGAGGACCAGGCATGTTGAACATATGAAGTTGTGCGCTGTGGAGTGTGCGATGTAAACCCCTCTACCCCCACCTCGCTCCTTCTTCCCTGTGAATTCTGCAGCAAAATAGGCATTATTCACAAGTATTTTGGTGGGAGTGGGTTATTTGGTGGGAAGCGAAGTCACAGCTGTGTATTTGTGCATGCAGGAGGAAGACGGGTCAGCCTGAGTGGAGTTCATTTTCTCCTCTCTGCTGTCTGCTCTTGTTTGCTTGTTGCCTCTGCTCTTTCACCCCCGTTCATCTCCCTCTCTTGCCCCCTCTCCTTTTTTCTTTGCTAACTTAAAGGTTCGGGTCATTGAGTGATGTTTTGTTCTTTGTGCCACAAGCTTTCTAAAGAAATATAGGATAGACGCTCAAGTATTGTGAGTAACTGCAATGTATTTCTTAACAGGAGGGTGATAATTGAGAAGCAATGAGAGGTTTTACAGGAGAAATGTAAGAGTGTTTTGTTTGGTTTTAAAACCACTTTAACAAAAATAAAAAGACAGGGTCTTACTCTGTCTGCCAGGGTGGAGTGCAGGGGTGCATTTATAGGTCACTGCAGCCTCAGACTCCTGGGTTCAAGCAAACCTCCCACCTCGTCCTCCCAAGTAGCTGGGACTACAGGCACATGCCACCATGCCTAGCTAAAATTTATTGTAGAGTTGGGCTCTTGTTATGTTGCCCAGGCTGGTCTTGAACTCCTGACCTTAAGCTATCTAACTGCCTCGGCCTCCCAAAGTGTTGGGATTGCAGGCGTGAGCCATTGTGCCCAACCCTTAAACTCCTTTTGGAAGGAAACTGTCTGTTGGGGAAGATGATCAAGTAAGCAGTGATAGCATGTTTGTACTATAATGGAGTTAGTCGTGGGAGAGCCAAGTGTTACTCTGCTGAAGTAGAAAAGGTGAGGACTTCAAACAAATGAGAGGAAGATAAATTGATCCTTGACCCTATGGTGGCCTTCTGATGAGTCCTGGGCTCCATTTGGTGCTCACTGTGTACCAGAGATACCCCCTTGAGGGCTGGGCGAAGAAGAAGCTTTAATGAGATCCACCTGTGGCTTTGGGTAGTACCCGAGCAGAACCAAAGCATCAGGTACCTAGAAGCAAGGAGACAGGAAACTCGAAGAAAGAAAAAGATGACAGGAGACCATTGTAGCTTATTTCAGTCTCAGTCATTGCTAGCCAACCTTAGTCCAGTGACTTGGGTGTTCTGTGTGTCAAGTGGAATAACAACTAGACCAGCCTTGGGAAATCGGGGGTGAAAATCCCAGTGCTTTTTCTTACTTCCTGTGTGCTCTTGGGTTTAAACTTGGTTTAAACTTTTAGAGCCTTAGTTCCATTTCATGTACTTTCTCAGTGAATACTTTCCATGATCTATTTCGTGTAAATGTTGATGTTTCATGAATGAGCATAACTTATGCCACAGCAATATTATAGGTTTTAACTCTGTTGGTATGAAAGGGACTATATGATAACAAATTACTACTCTAACTTTGTTACTAAAAATATCAACAAATAATTCTCAGAGCTTTATTAAAGCTGGAAACTCACAAGATTTTTTTTTTTTTTTTTCTCATGAAGAAAGACTTACTGGCCAATGCTAGAAAATTGCCACCTCTGAAATTTTTTAAATAAAGCATATATTAAAGGGCATGCTAATTACCACGTGCTGCAACTCTGAATAACGCATACTTTGAGTAAGAGAAATTGCTCACATGCATTGCAGTAGCAAAGTCTTTTTTACTCAATATAAACAACTCCCCAATTCAGCATTTGAGCTGAATTGCTAAAAGCATCTTTGTTTATGTTTCTCTATAGAGACATCATTAATGAACACGCTGAGAACTGGGGCTTCGACTGGGTCTGATGTTAACCCTGTGAAGCTAATTTTGTATTTGGTGGGTCATTCCTTTGGGTCTGAAACCTTGGGTATATGTTGGAATTAAAGGTATCAGTTTCAAAGCCATTTTTGGTACTTCCAGAAAATTGGCTGAGGGATGGGCTCAGTACTCCTTTAATGGGGGAATGCGGTGGATAGGAAGGTTGTGCCTCTTTTAGGACAGAGTCATAAGTCCTGTTTGATCTTAGAAATGGAAGAATTTTTGGAGTGAATAAGCTGGTTTGGAACTAAACTAAGCAGTTCGTTTCCCAGACTTGCCTACGTGTATTCCCTGTCTTCACTCCATATACTCTCCATAAACCAATCCCTGGCTGTATGCTCCAAGTCCAGAGGCTGAATGCCTAACCATAGCATTCCAGGCCCACCCTGTGTGTCCTTCATCCCTATTTTCTGTCTCCTATACCTCTCTGATTGGCCTCACAAGCCACGCTTCTACCATACTAAACTACGTTTTCCTCCCTTAGAGGAAGCCATTTATATGTTTTGCCTCCATGGCTTTGCTTATGCTGTGCTCACTGCTGGGGTGCCCTACCTTTCAAACCCACCTTAAATTCTACTCATAATCCAGGTGAACATGCTGCAGTGTCACCTCTTTTGAAGGCTTTACTGTATCTACAGTGAAGATTAATTACTCTCTTCTATAGCCTTTCTTTTACATATCACAGTCCAGTGTCATCCCAACAGTGAATTCATCCCTTCCCTCATGCATGATTAGATTGTGGGCTTCTTTTTTTTTTTTTTTTTTGAGACAGAGTCTCACTCTGTCACCAAGGCTGGAGTGCAGTAGTGCGATCTTGGTTCACTGCAACCTCTGTCTCCCAGGTTCGAGTGATTCTCCTGCCTCAGCCTCCTGAGTAGCTGGGATTACAGGAGCCCACCACCACACCTGGCTAATTTTTGTGTTTTTAGTAGAGACGAGGTTTCACCATGTTGGCCAGGCTGGTCTTGCACTCCTGACCTCAGGTGATCTGCCTACCTTGTCCTCTCAAAGTGCTGGGATTACAGGTGTGAGCCACTGCGCCTGGCCAGATTGTGGGCTTTTTAAGGACAGAGGTGTGAGGCCCACCTAGACTAAAAAAGTCCAGCCAGGGGAGTATTTTGTTAAGGTACTCTCATCTAGGTTTGTTCATCTTGGGTGATATATATATATATATATATATCATATGTAACTTACATATTAAGTTATATATATAACTTACATAGTGATATATATATATCATATGTAACTTACATATTAAAAAGTACACAAATCTTAAGTGTATAACAATTAATTTTTACATATATGTGCATATATACATCTGTCTGTACATCTATCTACCTGTCTATCCTGTCACCCAAACTAGGATACACAGAACACTGTCAGAATCCCAAAATTCTCCCTTGGAACCCTCCTGGTAAGTAATTCCCCTTCCCTACCCTGGACATCCACTATTCTAACTTCCATTACCACAGATCACTTTTGCCTATTTTTGAACTTTATATAAGAGAAGTATACAGTACACACTTGATTGTGGCTTACTTTTTCACTTAACCTCATGTAGGTATGATTTATCTACATTGTTCCATTTATCAGTAGGGTTTGTGGCTTTTTATTGCTGAGTCGTATTCCACTGTATGAATACACCACAATTTATTTACACTTCCTACTTTTTATGAACATTTAAATTGTTTCTAGGTTTTGGTTACAAATAAAGTGGCTATGAACATCCTTGTATATGTATATGTTTTGGTGGATGGTATGGTTTGAATGTGTCCCCAAAGAGCGTGTGTTGGAAACTTAATTTGCAATGCAACAGTATTGGGAGATGGGGCTAAAGGGAAATGTTTAGGTCGTGAGAGCTCTACCCTCACGAATGAATTAATGCCAATTATAAAAGGGCTTGAAGTTGTGAGTCTGATCTCTTGCTTTTTTGCCCTCTCTTTGCCTTCTGCCATAGGATGATGTAGCATGAAGGTCCTAACCAGTTGCTGGCCCCTTGATCTCGGACTTCTCAGCCTTCATACTACAAATCCAGTAAATTTCTGTTCATTACAAATTACCCAGTCTCAGGTATTCTGTTATAGCAGCACAAAATGAACTAAGAGAGTGGACATGTACACTCTTTTCTGTAGGAACGATAACCAGAAGAGAGTTACTGGATTACAGGACACAAGCATATTTAGCTTTAATAAGCGCTACAAAAGTTTTCCAATTTACACTCCCATCATAGCGTAAGACAATTCTTGCTGTTTTGCATTCTTGCTGACCCTTGGTGTGACTAGTCTTCTACATGTTCACCATCCTGGTGAGTGTGTCACGTATCTCATTATGGTGTTAATTAGCCTTTTTTTTTTTCCTAATGACTGATGAAGTTGAGCATCTTTTCATATGTTTATTGGCTTTTTTGATATTCTCTTTTGAGACGCGACTGTTCAAGTGTTTTGGGGTTTTAAATTCTGAGCTGCCATAGCCAGATAAAATCTATCTAGTCCTGAGATCTATCAATGACATTAATTGAAAGGCTTCTTTCATACAGGGCCCTATATAATGTCATAGAAAATGTATACAATTTGCTGTGTATTAATGCAAGCATCATTAGGTACAATTACAGTGAGGGCTTGATAGAAATTTCCAAGTTTTTCTCACTGTGAATCTGGTGAAAGCCCTTAGCCCATAGGCAGTTCTTCTAAGAATTGGGTTTATTCTCTTCTAAGTCTAGATTTCTTTTCTTTGGGATCCAAATTCTACAGACCCCCTTCTGCATATTTTATGATACCTAGATCAGGCTTGCTTTTTGTGTTGGCACCTTTATAACTACTGGAAGTTAGTTCTCAGTCTCTTGGTTTACTATTGTTTAAAGTTGATACTTTAAGTACAAGAGCTTTATCAAATCAATTCTGTCGAAAGAAGCTTCTTTCCTCCAGTTTTCATTGCTTAATGCTTCCACTAATTATTTCTTTTCCAGCTGTGGCCTCTCCCTTGAGGCCCTGCAGTTTATTGTCTCTCTCTGTGGGCTCTCTGCCTGTTGTCTCTATGCTCTTCATTGCATCTCACATTCTGCCCAAGTTACAGCTTTGGGAGGGAATCTTATTTTGCCTCTTATTTTGTCAGAATGTGTTAATGCTAATAATGGCATTTTCCTATTGTTTACAAACTCTTAACGCTCTCATTTTTCCTGCAATATTGTTAAACAACTTCTTTGGATGTAGCTGATGAAAGCTTTTACTCTTTAGCTGCTTGACTTTCAGTAGCATGTGGGCCATTGCTTTATAGGTAGTTGGTGTTCAATAATTGTTGACTTACAGAACACAGAATTGGGGTTTGAGTGATATGGGACATTATCTGTACTAATGTTTGCCTGGTAGGTCTGCCTTCATGAGGCAATATTAGGGCAAGTAGTGTACCTTTGTGACTATGACTCAAGCACTAACAAAAGCTCCCTTGCTCTAAAGTATGTGTCCTTTCCAGCTCCTAATTGGCCTAGAAGTTTTCTGCCATTAGAATACAGCACTCTGAGTGAAGACACGATCTTCAGACAGCCCTTATTAGATTTTTTAATGTTATCTAGGTGGAGAAAAATGCAAACTCAGTGGTCTCCATTCACATTTTAGTAAGGATTCACTTAGTTATTTGGCCTCAGAAAGAAGGACTGTAAGGAATGGGACAAAGAAGAAGTGAGTCTGGATGGGAAGGCAGGTTTCACATTGGCAGAAATGCTGGTGGGGACAGATGCATGAACTAGTCAGCCAGGGGCACCATGACCATGGGACTCCATTAATTCTTGGGGTCAGGGAAGCTGTGTGCAAGTCAGAGGTTGCTTCTTTGCTATGTAACTTCAGATAAGCCACTTCTCTGCAACTTAGCTTTCTTATCTGTAAAATGAAGATAGTATCTCCTCTGCTTAACTCACAGGGTAGCTGTCAGAACCAAATGAAAGTGCCTTACATCATTTAAGGACTAACCAGACAGGTTGTATTTATAATAATAATAATAATAGCTATTATTATTGGAGTGTGGTAAAAAATGGAAGAATGTTGGAGACAAATTGCTCACTTTAAAAGTTTGTTCTGGGCTGCTGCTTGTAAGTACAAAGACAGCCTGATGAGTCTTTGTTTATATGGAGCATTTTATATAATTCTGCAAATAATAGCAGAAAGGTTAAAATGCATGTGCATGGTGGGACAAATGGGCCCATTATTGAAAGATTATTTTGATTAAAAAACAATTTAATGTATGAGGTAGCTTTATATCTAGGATGTTAAAATTTTTGGGGTGATTTTTACCCCCCATGGAATTGATAAAGCTCACCTATTTTGGCATGGGGTTAACTCAGAACAAAGTATCCACACCTTAGGCTGGTGAATTACATTGGCCTTGAGTAGTTTGCACGTTTCCACTTTATTCCACATAGATCTGACTGAGACATGGTTGAACTCTGAAAAACAGGGGCCCTATTGAAATAGGCCAGACCTGCATTGCTAGCCTGGTTCATTTTAAACCAATCAGATAAACTTAACTTGAATGAATGAAGAGTACAAATTTCAAGTGAAGACATCTATCTTTTTGATTATTTGAAAATGTATCTTGCTTTGTTAGGAGGAAAGATCTACACTGATTTCTCAAGTGCAGGCAGAGTCTTAGACTGTTTGAGTTGGAAGAGACTGTACAAATAATCTAGCACAACCCCCTCACTTTATATTTGGGGAAGCTGAGATATAAAAAGATTTAATAACTGGCTGAAGGTCACATTGCTAGTTGGTGGCAGAGCAGAGACTGAAAGCCAGGTTTTCTGTCCTTGACCAGGGCACTTTCTCTGGCTGCTGCACAGAAGGGTGGAAAAGTGAGAAATATTTTTACTAAACAATTGCCACCTTTTAGACTTCCATTCCAAAAGATTACTTACTAGTTTTCTTCACGATGGCTTGTGCTTTAAAAAAGACAAGAATCCCATAAAACTTAATTCTTTGAGAGTAGTCCCAGTTGAGGCCTTTGGAGGGGAGGCAATGCATCATGTTCTCCTGGCACAGTGCCTTAGCGGACACTCAATCAGAGCTTGCTGTTAAGTTCTCAGTCTATGACAATGCAGGCTGAGGGTGATGGCTGGACCACACAGTTTTATCAGAATCCCTAGGGCAGTGGTTGAAAATGAAGATCCTGGGTGGGTGCGGTGGCTCATGCCTATAATCCCAGCACTTTTGGAGGCCGAGACGGGCAGATCACCTGAGGTCGGGAGTTTGAGACCAGCCTGGCCAACATGGCGAAACTCTGTCTCTACTAAAAAAAGGAATAACAAATATTAGCAGGGCGTGGTGGCGCGTGCCTGTAATCCCAGCTACTGGGGAGGCTGAGGAAGCAGAATCACTTAAACCAGGAGGTGGAGGTTGCAATGAGCCAAGATCATGCCACTACACTCCAGCCTGGGAGCAACAGAGGGGGACTCCATCTAAAAAAAAAGGCAGATCCCTGGGACATACCCCAGTTCTCTTGACTCAGAATTTTAGTATCTCTATTCTAGAAATAGACATTATTATTTTTTTAATTTTTAAAAATTAATGCATATTTGTACATGTTTATGGGGTACAATTTTTTTACAGAAATATGCATTATTATAATTTTTAGGTGATTTTTTTGGTGTTCTAAAGTTTGAAATTATTGGTCTGAGATCTTCTTCCTCATAGGTTCCTCATGCTTAAGACCAGTGCATTCTAGATGGACATGTATAAGAGTATTTTTCAATTTCTGTTTACATTTTTTGATCTAAAAAATTAAGAGAGAAAGTGAACATTACTTACATTCAGTACATAGCTTGGCTCTGCACACTTAGGTCATATAGTCACAGGTTACATGTGACGGTTATGGCATCTTGAATGAGACTGGAAACTTCTCAATGCAGATGGTTGACAATGGTGGCCTTAATTGCTTCCAGAGGGTTGCCAAATGATGCATTTTAATTGCATGGATTTTATGAAAGTGTTTACATTTCTAAAATCACACACATACATTTATTTTTAAAAAGAGGCCGAGGGCAGTGGCTCACCCTTGTAATCTCAGTGCTCTGGGAGGCCGAAGCATGAGGATCACTTGAGGCCAAGAGTTTTAGACTAGGCTGGGTAACATAGTGAGACCACACCTCTACAATAAACACAAAAATTAGCCGGGCATGGTGATGCACAATTGTAGTCCCAGCTGCTTGGGATGCTGAGGTGGGAGGATTCCTTGAGCCCAGGAGGCTAAAGCTGCAGTGAGCCGTGGTTGTGCCACTACACTCCAACCTGGGTGATGGAGCAAGACTCTGTCTCAAAAAAAAGAAAAAAAAAATAGCTGGGTATTGTTGTGCACATCTGTAGTCCCAGCCACAAATGAGGCTGAGATAGGAGGACTGCTTAAGCCCAGGAGTTGGAGGTTGCAGTGAGATATGATTGCATCATTGTATTCCAGCCTGAGTGACAGAGTGAGACTCTGTCTCTAGATAAACAAAAATTTAGGCTGGGCACAGTGGCTCACACCTGTAATCCCAGCACTTTGAGAGGCTGAGATGGGCGGATCACTTGAGGTCAGGAGTTTGAGACCAGCCTGGTCAACATGGTGAAACCCCGTCTCTACTAAAAATACAAATACTAGTAGGGCATGGTGGCAGGCACCTGTAATCCCAGCTACTCGGGAGTCGGAGGTTGCAGTGAGCTGAGATCCCGCCATTGCACTCCAGCCTGGGCGACAAGAGAAAAACTCTATCTCAAAAAAAATAAATAAACTTTTTTTTTTAAAGGACTTTTACACATATGATGATAATTTTATATATCAATTGAGCAATGGTGCTCAGTTGTTTCATCAAACACTGGTCTAGATGATAGTATGAGGGTATGTTTTAGAGGTGATTAATATTTAAATCAGTAGACTCTGAATAAAACAGATTACCCTCCATGAGGGATGTGGGTCTTATCCATTCAGTTAATGCCCGTAAAGGTAAAGGCTGAGATTTTCTAAAAGAAAAACTCTGCCTCAAGACTGTGACATAAAAATCCTTCCTGAGCTTCCAAGCTGCTGCCCTGTGGAATTCAGACTTAAGGGAATAACATCAACCTTACCTAAATGTTCAGCCTGTTGGCCTGCTCTATGAGTTTCAGACCTGCCAATCCCACAACTGTGTAAGCCAAATCCTTAAAATTCTCTCTTTCTCTATTTCTCTGTATGTCTTATTGGTTTTGTTCCTCTGGAAAATATAACAGAATAGAAATTTAACATTTTGTATTGACTTGGTGAGTGTCCATATTTTGTACTGCACGGGACAACTACGATCTTATGACAAATTTCTTGAGTTAGCAAACTTAAAGATAAATTGCTAATTTTTAACTTTTTAAAATCACAAATACTCTGAATTGATACTGAGTGGGTCTCACTAGAATGCTACCCAAGAGAGTTTTTTTGTTGGAAAAAATGTATAATCTGTTTGTCTCAGTCCATTCATGCTGCTATTACAAATACCTTATCCTAGGTAATTTATAAATAACAGAAATTTATTTCTACAGTTGAGGAGACTGGAAGTCCAAGATGAAGGTGCTGAAAGGTTCAATGTCTGGTGAAGGCCTGGTCTCTGCTTCCAAGATGACGCCTATTACTGTGTCCTCTGAAGGGGAGGAATGTTGCATTCTCACAGGCCAAGAGGTAGAAGGACAAAAAGGAGTTAACTCTCTCTGAAGCCTCTTTTATAAGAGCATTCATCCATTCATGAGAGTGAAGCCCTCAGGACTTAATCACTTTCCTGAATGTCCCACTTCTTAATATCACTACAAAAAGAATTAAATTTCAACAGAAATTTTGGAGGGGATACACACTTAAACCATAGCACTGTCCCGTCAGATAAATGTGGTGTTTGGAAAATAATTAAGAAATACTGCATTTCAAAATAAATTCTTGCTATGAAGAAAGAACGTTAAAGATGCAACTTTAGAAACTAGGTTGTGCTTAAGAAAATGTGGCACATATACACCATGGAATACTATGCAGCCATAAAAAAGGATGAATTCGGGCTGGCCGCGGTGGCTCAAGCCTGTAATCCCAGCACTTTGGGAGGCCGAGACGGGCGGATCACGAGGTCAGGAGATCAAGACCATCCTGGCTAACACGGTGAAACCCCGTCTCTACTAAAAAGTACAAAAAAACTAGCCGGGCGAGGTGGCAGGCGCCTGTAGTCCCAGCTACTCGGGAGGCTGAGGCAGGAGAATGGCGTAAACCCGGGAGGCGGAGCTTGCAGTGAGCTGAGATCCGGCCACTGCACTCCAGCCCAGGAGACAGAGCGAGACTCCGTCTCAAAAAGAAAAAAAAAAAAAAAGGATGAATTCATGTCCTTTGTAGGGACATGGATGAAACTGGAAACCATCATTCTCAGCAAACTATCGCAAGGACAAAAAACCAAACACCGCATGTTCTCACTCATAGGTGGGAATTGAACAATGAGATCACTTGGACACAGGAAGGGGAACATCACACACCAGGGCCTGTCATGGGGTGAGGGGAGGGGGGAGGCATAGCATTAGGAGACATACCTAATGTAAATGACAAGTTAATGGATGCAGCACACCAACATGGTAGATGTATACATATGTAACAAACCTGCATGTTGTGCATGTGTACCCTAGAACTTAAAGTATAAAAAAAAAAAAAAGAAACTAGGTTGTGCTTTATGTGTTTTTGTCTTCAAAAACAATTACATATTTGCCTACAGAGACTTTTATATCTGCACATTAAAAAACAGGAAATCCAGAATCAAGCATCTTCCAGTTAGTTTGCAAGCAAAAATGAGTAGCACGTAGCAGATGGAAACTTACTTACCAGATGAATTTCAACCAACAGCATAGCATAATTTATGCTTAATACATAAGCATAGCAATATAAGTGTAGCCAGTGATGACTATCTTCCACTGGAAAGTACAATCTGTGGGAGTCATCCTTCTTAGCTCTGAAAAATGCATCATTGAATTGTGGCATCACCGAGATTTTTAAGGTGCTGCCAGATATTCTGTCACTTTGCACTAAAATATTATAATAATAATTTAATTATTTTGTTCTATTGTTAAAATGTAAACTATTAAAAGAATATTTCTTATTTTAATTTCTATTTTTGGTCATATTTTTACAAAATTATGCAACTTACTTGTATAGTATCAAAAAGGCATAGTTCATAAATATATGCATATTGAAGGTGTGTGCTCAAAATCTACTTAGGTTTGGGGTAAGTAATCAAAGAAGTTTGGAGTACCATGCTTAGATTATTGAAGAGTAAATGACTGAAGTATGCCCTCATGTGGTGGGGGGAGGGGAAGGTTACAGCCATGAGCCACATGCTTTAGGGCAACGCTTCCACTGTTTTAGAACAGGAAGTGAGGAACCAATCTGTCCAAAGGAAAACCCCAAGGGAGTCAAACGAGGCTGAGGGCAATTGTGCCAATTGGAATCTGTCCAGAAGGCTAATGCCCCTCTTCTTGTAGAAATACCAAGGGAATCAGAGAGGAGGAGGGAAGGAGAATAACTTGGAAGCCTATCAGGAAATACAGGAAATTTAATTTTAAAATTAGAAAATGTTTTCATTTAATGGGATTAAGGAGAGCATTGGGTAAGTACTGTTTAAACATGTAAAAATGAACACAGAGTGGCAGCCTGCCAGCAACCTAGAGTAATTCCCCTCACAACCCACCCAACTTA
This sequence comes from Trachypithecus francoisi, assembly GCF_009764315.1. Taxonomy (NCBI): domain Eukaryota; kingdom Metazoa; phylum Chordata; class Mammalia; order Primates; family Cercopithecidae; genus Trachypithecus; species Trachypithecus francoisi. The sequence goes on along the minus strand of NW_022681472.1, from coordinate 71,234,924 downwards.
TCTAGAATGGCTCTTTGTATTTTATTTATTTTTCCCCTGAAATATTAAACTGGTTGGCTAGTTGGTCCATTTTAGGGCATGCTTTCAGATGAAAGAGATACAACACGGTGGTGTGATTTTTTTTCTTTAGAATATAAATTTTGTTCAAACTACTGAGATCTGACTTGGGGTTTGGGGTAAAAGATTCCCTTCCTTAGTTAGCCAGAGTGTTTAGTAAGGAAAAAGAAACTTAGAGGCTCACACCAGATAGGAATGGAGCCAGTGTTTTTTTTTTTTTTTTAAGTTCTCCTGCCAGAATAATTAGTGCCTATGAATAGGCTTGGTAAGGCAGATGCATGCAATGTGTCTTTTAGAGAAACATGGAAAGGGATAAAGTTTTCAAAGAGTATATTGTGTTTAGTTGCACAATTCTCTTCTTCCTCTTGGCAAATATTTGATTATTATGCAGGGGTGGAGATGGAGGAGACGAGGATGTTATGCAGGGAACACCAGAGAGTAGAATTTCCCTTCAGAACCTCTGTGGATTTGAATAAAAGCAATTGAAGAGGTACAGTTGGCTTTTAATGCTTTCTTTACATTCAGCGAATGATATTTCTCAAGTCAAAGTTCACACTTCTTCAAGGCTTTTTCCTCAAGTCTGTCTCTGCTCTCTCCTCAAGCGGGACTGGATGGAGGAGTAGGCAGGTTCTGAATCCCAGAGGTGCACAGAAGGGGGCTGCCCCTGCCAACAGGCATGGCTTTTGCACTAGGAAGATGTGTAAGAATGAACTCTAGTTGTGTTCCAGAAGGGTGAGGCAGTTTGTGTGGAAATAACAAGTGTGGAAATAAGCCTTTCTCTCACAGCCCATCAGCAAACACCTTACCTCTAGCTTCAGAATGTATCTAGAACCCAACCACTTTTCAAACTTCCATTGATATACCCATGATTTGGTTTGGCTCTATGTCTCCACCCAAATCTCTTCTTGAATTGTCACCCCATGTGTCAAGAGAGGGAACTGGCTGGGAGGTGATTGAATTGTAAGGGTGATTTTCCCTTTGCTGTTCTTGTGATAGTGAGTTCTCATGAGAGCTGATAGTTTTAAAATGTGGCACTTCCCCTTTGCTCGCTCTCTGTCTCTCTCTCTTGCTGCACTTCACCTTTGCTCGCTCTCTGTCTCTCTCTCTTGCTGCACTTCACCTTTGCTCGCTCTCTGTCTCTCTCTCTTGCTGCACTTCACCTTTGCTCGCTCTCTGTCTCTCTCTTTTGCTGCCACATAAGACGTGCCTTGCTTTCCCTTCACCTTCTGCCATGATTGTAAGTTTCCTGAGGCCTCCCCAGTCATGCAGAACTGTGAATCGGTTAAACCTCTTTCCTTTATACGTCACCCAGTCTCAGGTATTTCTCTATAGCAGTGTGAGAATGGACTAATACAGCCCATGTCTAAGCCACTATCATTTGCCCTTGGATTATTGTAAGGTTCCTTAGGTGATCACTGCTTCCACCCTTGCCCCAGGAAGTCTATTTTCAGCACAAAGTCAGGGACATCGTTTGGTAACTTAGATCATATCATGTCCCTCCATAATGGCTCACCATTTCACTTAGAATAAAAGCCAAATTCTTTCCAAAGGTCTTCAGAACTCTATGGCACCTGGCTCCAGGTACTCATCCTGTCTTCCTTGATCACTTCATTCCAGCTACATGAGTCTGCTTGCTTTTTCTCAAACATGCCAAGCAAATGCTTTACTGGTGCTGTACCTTCTGCTTGGAATGCTTTTCATCAAATATCCGTATGAATTGCTCTGTGCCCCTCACCCCTTCACGCCTTTGCCTACCAGATCACCAGGTATAACATCGAAATCCTCTGCTCTATTTTCTTTTAAAAGACTTATTGCCACCTGAAACATGCTAGTATTTAGTTTTCTGTTGCACGAAGATGTGTGTATCAGAGAAGCTACCCATTGCATTCACTCCTGTTAGGACTGGTAGTGCTACCTTTCTTTTTTTTGAGACGGAGTCTCGCTCTGTCGCCCAGGCTGGAGTGCAGTGGCCGGATCTCAGCTCACTGCAAGCTCTGCCTCCCGGGTTCACACCATTCTCCTGCCTCAGCCTCCCGAGCAGCTGGGACTACAGGCGCCCGCCACCTCGCCCGGCTAGTTTTTTTTTGTATTTTTTAGTAGAGACGGGGTTTCACCGTGTTAGCCAGGATGGTCTCGATCTCCTGACCTCGTGATCCGCCCGTCTCGGCCTCCCAAAGTGCTGGGATTACAGGCTTGAGCCACCGCGCCCGGCAGTGCTACCTTTCTTGATAACAGTTTGTTATTTGCTAGTTGATATGGTTTGGCTGTGTCCCCACCCAAAGCTTCCATAATTCCCAAGTGTCAAGGGGAGGGTCCCGGTGGGAGGTAATTGAATCATGGGGGCAAGTCTTTCCTTTGCTGTTCTTGTGATAGTAAATAAATCTCACGAGATCTGATGGTTTTATAAAGGGGAGTTCCCCTGCACACACTCTCTCTTGCCTGCCACCATGTAAGAGACATGATTTTGCTCCTCATTCACCTTCTGCCATGATTGTGAGGCCTCCCCAACCATGCTGAACCGTAAGTCAGTTAAATCTCTTTCTTTTATAAATTACCCAGTCTTATGTATGCCTTTATTAGCAGTGTGAGAACAGACTAATACACTAGTTTACATTAGAAATGTGTTTAAATGTCATAAAACTGCATTTTATTTATTTTATTTTACTTAATAGAGATGGGGTCTCATTATGTGGCCCAGGCTGGTATTGAACTTCTAGCCTCAAACAATCCTCCCATCTCAGCTTTCTAAAGCACTGAGATTATAGGCATCTGACTACTTTCTTTCCTTTTAAAAGACTAACTATCCTTCCATCCATTCAAGGTGGATCTTTGGGCAGTTATATTGAATCAGTGAGGACTTTCTGTGTAGGTTCTTGGAGTGACAGTAGATGATGGGATTAGGCAGATCTTCAGGATACCAGCTGCTTGGACTGAATTGTACTCCTCCAAATCTATATGCCGAAGCCCGATGTGATGGTACTTGCTGATAGGGCTTTTAGAGGTAATTAAGGTTACACTAGATTATAAGGGTGGAGTACTAATCCAGTAGGATTAGTGGCCTTATAAGCAGAGGGAAAAAGAGCTCTCTTTCTCTTTCTCCACACGCACTCAGCATGAAAGGCCAAGTGAGGACACAGCTAGAAGGCGGCCATCTGCAAGCCATGAAGAGAGCCCCTACCAGGAACTGAACCAACCAGACCTTGTCTTGGGCTTCTTAGCCTATAGAACTGTGAGAAATAAATTTCTACTAAGCCACCCAGCCTGTGGTATTTTGTTATACCAGCCTGAGCCGACTAAGACACCAATCCAGCACAGCAATGCAAAATGGTCAGATTATCTTGAGAACGTTCTAGATGCTGCTTGACTACCCAGTGCTAGTATTGCTAACAATGTCACTTTAAGGAGTAGACATTTCTTCAGGATTAAGGGAAGAAAAGAGAAGAGGTGATGTGAGCAGATTTAATAGAGATGATTACATTTTTTTCATAAAAGGTCTATATATGTATTTTAGAAAATTTAATACAGAGGAGAATAAAAAGGAAAGAAAAAATATTATATAATTTCTCTGAGACAATCATTAACACTTTTTCTATTTCTGTTTTATTTTTTGAGACAGGGTCTTGCTCTGTTGCCCAGGCTGTAGTGCAGTGGCATGATCATAGCTCACAGCAGCCTTGAACTCCTGGGCTCATGGGATCCTCCCATCTCAGTCTCCTGAGTAGCTGGGATTACAGGTGCATGCCACCATGCCTAGCTAATGTATTTTATTTCATTGTATTTTTTATTTTTATTTTTTGAGATGGAGTTTTGCTCTGTCATCCAGGTTGGAGTGCAGTGGCACAATCTCAGCTCACTGCAACCTCTGCCTCCTGGGTTCCAGAAATTCTCCTGTCCCAGCCTCCTGAGTAGCTGGGATTACAGGCACATGCCACCATGCCCAGCTAATTTTGGTATTTTTAGTAGAGACGGAGTTTCGCCATTTTGGCCAGGCTGGTCTTGAACTCCTGACCTCAAGTGATCCACCCATCTCAGTCTCCCAAAGTGCTGGGATTACAGGTATGAGCTGCCACACCTGGCCTAATTTTTTATTTTTGTAGAGATAGAGGTCTTGTTATGCTGCCAGGGCTATTCTCAAACTCCTGGCCTCAGGAGATCCTCCTGCCTCAGTCTCCCAAAGTGTTGGGATTACAGGTGTGAGCCACTGCATCTGGCTCATTTATTGCATTTCATTCCAGTCTTTTTTCCATGCATACTTAGTGATCCTATGGCTCTTTAGTATTTCTTCTTTCTTCTCAGACTCCTACCACACCATAACTACTCATTGAACATCTCACTTTCCTGTCATAGTTGCTTAGAGTTGTAGTTTTATGCCTTTTAAATATAAAAAACAGTAATTATTGTTTAGAGCCTGTAGTTAGTTTCATTGACTGATATTAACAAATCTTTTTGTCTGTTCACTGTGTTTTTCTTTCCTCTCTTTCCTCCCTATGGGTTTATCTTTCTTTTTGTTAAAGTGCATTGTTTAACAGTTCTTTTAGAAAATGTCTTTGGGTGTTAAACTCTCTTGGTCTTTTATGTGTATAAAAATATTTATTTTGCTATCACATTTGAACCAGGGTTTAATTGGGTATAAAATTCTAGATAGATGCTTCTTTTCTTTTTTTCTTCTTCTTCTTTTTTATTATTTCTTTCTTTCTTTTTCTTTTTTTGGGATGCAGTCCTTCTCTGTCAGTCAGGCTGGAGTGGAATGGTGTGACTGCAGCTCACTGCAACCTTCTCCTCTCAGGTTCAAGCAATTCTCATGCCTCAGCCTCCCAGGTACTTGGGATTACAGGTGCATGCCACCACACCAAGCTAATATTTATATTTTCTACGGAGATGGGTTTCACCATGTTGTTCAGGCTGGTCTCGAACTCCTGACCTCAGGTGATCTGCCTGCCTCGGCCTCCCAAATTACTGGGAATACAGGCGTGAGCCACCAGGACTGGCCAGATGCTTATTTTCCCTCAGCACCCTGTGGTACCACTGCAGTGACCTTTGCCATCTATGACTGCAACTTGGAAGCCCTCTCAAGGACTAATTTTTGCTCATTTATGGGTAATCTCTGTCTTCTCTCTGGTCCTTTTTGAGGATGTTTCTTTATCCTTTATGTCAGGGATCCCGAACCCCTGGCTGTGGACGGGTACTGGTCCGTGGCCTGTTAGGAACCCAGCCACAGCGCAGGAGGTGAGCAGAGGGCAAGTGAGCATTACTGCCTGAGCTCCGCTTCCTGTCAAATCAGCGGAGGCATTAGATTCTCACAGGAGCGCGAACCCTACTGCGAACTGTGCACGCAAGAGATCTAGGTTGCGCACTTCTTATGATAATCTAATGCTTGATGAACTGAGGTGGAACCGTTTCATCCCAAAACCACCCCCCGCACTCTCCCAGTGGAAAAATTGTCTTCCATGAAACCAATCCCTGTTGCCAAAAACGTTAAGAACCACTGCTTCATGTCTTGCCAATATAGATTTTTTATTTATCAGAAGACATGATTGCTCTGAGAACTCACATTGTTCTTTCATTTTGAAATGCTCAGCAAGTATCATTTTAAATATTGCATCTTTGGTTGGGCATGGTGACTCACACCTGTGATCCCAGCACTTTGGGAGGCCGAGTTGGGTGGATCTCTTGAGCCAGGAGTTCGAGGCCAGCCTGGGCAACATAGTGAGACCAGTCTTTACAAAAAAAAAAAAAAAAAAAAAAAATGCAAACATTAACCAGGTATGGTGGCAAGCACCTGTAGCCCTATCTACTCAGGAGGCTGAGGTGGGAGGATCACCTGAGCCTGGGGAGGTCAAGGCTGTAGTGATTTATGATCACATCACTGCTCTACAGCCTGTGTGACAGAGTGAGACCCTGTCTCAAAAAAAAAAAAAAAAAAATTGCATCTTTGCCAGTTCCTCCATTCTCTACTTTGTGGATGCTTTTTAATTAAATATTGGAGACTCTCATTCTCTTTTCCATGTGTCTTTACTGTCTTTCTAATTAAAAAATAATTGCTTTGTCTCCCTGTGTCTTATTCTGGGTGGCTTCCTCAGGACTAGCTTTTAATGAACTCTCTTTTTAACTAGGAACAGTCCAGAATTTTTCCTGTCATCTGTCACCTTTATATCAACACAATTTTTATTTTTCAGGATACATTGGCCTTTTTCACAGCCTCTTGTTCTTGTTTGATTTCTTCCTGCTTAATGATTCCTTGTTCTTTTAAATCAACATTATGGTTTCTTTTATCCTCTTTAACATATATACTTCATTTTAAAGTCTTGGTCTGATATTTCTGTGAAATCAGTTTTACGATGGAGTGAATTTGTGTTCAAATTATCCATTTTTTGACTTTCTTTTGTGGCTTTCTAGTTCCTCACACATTTTGACATTCTTATTATAGTTCCTCACGCATTTTGGAATTCTTATTTCTGTGCTCATTTTGACTAAGGAGGATTTTAATGATTTTCGTTTCTTTCCGGTGTTTTGTGGTTTCCTTCATCCACTTCTCTCAGGCCCCAGTCCAGAGCCAGGTCTGATAAAGGAAGTGGGGGGATTTCTGCTTCAGAGTGTGTTGTGGGTCAAATTGGGTCCCCAAGAGGATAAGTATCTGTAATGTACCTGTAATGTGACCTTATTTGGAAATAAGGTCTTTGCAGACATAGTCAAATTAAGATGAGGTTATATTAGATTGGCGTAGCCTTAATCCAGTGGCTGATGTCTTTATAAGAGAAAAAAGAAGAGGGACATTTAGATACAGAGACTCACTCACAGCAGAAGATGGTACTGTGAAGACCAAGGCAGAAATTGGGGCGATGCTGCCATAAACCAAGGAATGCCTGGGTCCATCAGAAGCTAAAAGAGGCGAAGAAAGATTTTTTTCCCTAAAGCTTTTGGTGAAGGTATGTCTCTTCAAACACCTTAATTATGGGAATCTATCCTCCAGAAATGTGAGAGAACAAATTTTCATTGTTTTAAGCCACTTAGTTTGTGGTACTTTGTCATGTCAGCCTTAGAAAATTAATACAAGGTGATACTGGGAATATCACTGATCTATCACAGAGACAGGGTGGTTTGAATTGGTGCCTGGTTCCACCTGCCTTTTTAGACTTGCATCTACTGAAATGCACTTGTTTCAGACAGAGGGTGGCCTGTGACATTTTTATTTTGTGCCTCCTTTGGAGTGAAGGACCTGAGAGAAACTACTGCAGCCCTTGGCTTCAAACACTGACCCTAGCTTGTGACCTAGTCTAAGTACCTACTTATTTTGGACCCTTTTGCTCAGAGCCTGCAGTCCTGAGACTTTTGTCCTATGTATCATCTTACATTATTGTCCCATCTTTACTCTACAAATGTATTTGTCTTGTTTTTGAACCAGCAATGTCATGTTGGTTTTCATTTTTTATATTTTATCAGTCGTTTTGTGCATTTAAAGCAGAGGGATGATTGAAGGGTGGATTTACTGAGGCATCCTGACCTGGAGTCTACAGTCTTTTTACACATGGTTTTTGTCACTAGTAAACTTGAAATAGTTGCTTTGTTTCAATTTGACAAAAATAACATTGGTATTGTTGTTAGAAACTCTTTGTGAACATCATGTTTATTGGCTATGTAATATTCCCTCAAACGGAATTGGGGTAGTTCTGGGGTAGTTCTTTCAGGAAACGATTTATGGAGATAAAAGCCCTTGCCGTGAAATATCTCAACTCATAGCTTGAAGAATCATTTTGAGCATATTGAAGGCAGAGGTGTTTTTGTGTTTCAGTCTGGGTGGAGGTAATCAAGTTGAGTGATTAACAAAAGAGAAGTGTTTCCACTTGTGTTTTAAATTCTCTGGGCGAGGGGAGATTACTTAAGAGAGGCTTCCCAATCTACTGAGCACTGTAAGTGGTTTCCATGGAGTTTCACTTGGTTTCAGAATATAGCCTCAGGTTGTGTGTTATGAAGATAGTTTTGACATTTTAAATGATTGTAACTTGAAACAAACAAACAAAAAAACATTTTCCACTGGAGGTGGAAAACAAGCCACAAACAAACTGCCCTCTTCTAGAACAGCTAGGATTCAGTTTTTGATAATCAAGATCTTTCTCCTCAGATTCTAACAGGGAGTCCTTATGGGACTCTCTTGCTCCATCCTTCTTGAAACTGACACGGAAGTACTTGTCTGTGTTTTGGAGAGCAATGTGAGTTTCCACTTATCTCACAATAATTCCTGTCTTAGAAATGTGTGTGGTGATCGAACTAGCGTTCTGAAGGAACTTCATGAAAAAACAACAGATAATTCAAGAAATGTTGTGCTAATAGGGGGTTTTATTGGGAGCTGTACTTGCATCAGTTGGCTGTGAAGACCAATTTGATATCTCAATTTTGCTGACTTAAGAAGTCAGCAGGGCCTTAGCTGTACTCAGACCAGCTCTTATTTGATTCAAGAATCACTTCTACTACATTCCCAAGAAGTAGTCATTACACTTCGGCTTGAGTATGCTCAATTATAGAAAATATATGACTTAGAGTGGAAGCATATTCCACTGTTGGACAACCACAATTGGTAGAAAGTTCTTGATATTCCCGTTTGTTCTAATATCTTGTCTGGAGCCACATAATAAATCTAGACTTTCTTCTATATTTTGATTATCTAGGAGCCTTAGACATTTGATATGGGCTCCTTGGATCTTCTTTTCTCCAGGTAGTATATCCCAGTTATTTCAAACAATTCTCATATTTCTTTAACTTTAACTGAAGAAATGATCCACGGTAGGGCTGGGACTGAGACCAGAGACAGTGTCTTAAAACACGGTGGGAAGCCAGCCATACAAGAGTTCTGCAGGAGCCAGTGGGTAGCAAAATAAAGTTCAAAAACAGAGGCCATTAATTAGGAAGGAGCTGGTGTCAGGGATAGAAGCACAGTAACATCTGAAAGAGAATTCAGCAGAAGATTAGACTCTAATACTTATTGTGGAGGAAAATGGTGGGGGTGAGTTCCAAAAAAAGTGACTGGTTTAGGAACAGGATGAGAGTTGGAGTTTAAGAGACCCCATAGAATCAGGATGTAGGAGAGTTTTCTGGAGTCTAGACAAGATATCACCGTCAAGAAAACAACTCTACCTTTTGTTAGTTGTCTGGCCTGCTTCTTAATGGAAAACAGATGTGGCCTTTGATAATATGAAATGACTCTGTGGTTCCACACCATGTCATTCTCTCTCCAAAGGACAGCTTTGAGTCTAAGTCACTTCAATTCACATCTAATGTATAGACTACAAAAGAGAAAATGTTCTCTTCTGCCAATAACTGCTGAGAAATCCTGTAACATAGACGTGCAGTTGATTGAAGCACAGCTAGATATCATTTTTACTGGCAGATTTCTATCTACTAGCTCTTTCTACCCTTACCTATATCATAAATAAAGGACCTAGAGAGATGTGGCCTGAAGAAATCCAAAACGATTACCTTTCAATTTTAAATAAAATTTTCTCGTGGTTGAAGCCTCGTTTCTTCCAATTCAGTTCAATTTCCTTCAGATTGAGGCCTAAGGACTTAGGCTACAATTAGGACTCCTCTCAATATTCATTTTCTTGGGTTGAGTTTGCTCAGATCATGAGCTAAGGAGTGCATATGTGCGATTTTGTGGTGGTGAGACTGACATGTTTGCTGGGTAGTCAGGTTGCTGTGGATTAAAACTCTGGATGTGCTACTTTTAGCCAATGGACTGCTTTGGTCGAGTTCCCGAATCTTCTCTGAGTCTCAGTATGCTCATCTGCAAAATAGGGATAAGCATGACCTCTGTGATTTTAGTGAAATGGTGAGTCTTAGTCAGCTTGGGCTGCAAAAATAAATGACTGGGTAGCTGAAATAACAGAAATGTATTTCTTACAGTTCTGGAGACTGGAAATCTGAGATAGGAGGCCAGTGTTGTAGGAAAAATCCAGGTTCCTGTCACACGACCAGGAAAGATTAGGCATGTAGACACTTTGAAGGGTGAGGGTTTACGAAATTTATTGGGTGAAAAAGAAAAAGAGAAAACAACACAGCAAAATGAGAGAGGTTCCTGTTAACAGGCTCCCATCTCACCAACTGAATCCCAGGTTGCCACCCAGGAACAGGAGAGGCTAGGCTCCTCCCCACTGCAAACATCAAGAACTTCTCAAGGCCCGCCCTGTCCTTCCAGTGTGCAGGCCATTTGGAAGTTCTCTGGGGAGCCCTTTTCACTTTGCTGTCTCACCAGAATGGTTGTGTTCTGGGAAAGCACCTCTTCTGGGTTGCAGGTTGCCAATTTCTCATTGCATCCTCACATGGAAAGAGGATGAGAGAGCTTTCTGAGCTCCTTTTTATAAAGACACTAATCCCATTCAGGAGGGCTCCACTCTCACAACCTAATTACCTCTAAAGGCCTCACCTCTTAATACTATCACACTGGAAGTTAGTATTTTAACATAGGAATTTTAGGGGGACACAAACATTCAGTCCATTGCATGATGGATGTAATATGCTTACCCAATACCTGGCACAGAATACATGATTTATACATCTAGATTTACTAATTCCAGCCCAGTCACAATAGCTTACACATAACAATGAATCTTCGTTAAATAATAAGTGATATCCAAGAATAGATATCCTAGGTGGCTAGCACCCACTGAGGGACCAGTCAGTGCATGTGAACTAATCTCTTTGTCTAATGTACGTGTTAATAATAGCACTGTTAACGAAGGGAATTCTAAGTGATAGGAACTAGGTGAAATGCATAAATGTTGTCTTCTTTAATTCTCACAGCAAACCTATGAGGCTGCTATGATTGTCCTTTCTGAAGGAGGAAGAAGAAAGTAAGCTCAGTGAAGTTAAATAACTGCCCAGAGGATACACAGCTAGACAGTGGCTGACTTTGCATGTGAATCCAAGTCTATCTAACTTTGAAACCTCCTTTAAGCCCAGTGAAGAGGGGCTGCAGGAAGGATTTGAGGCCTGTGCTTAGGTGAGTCCCTTGGAGAGCAGAGAATCTACTGGGCCATGGAACAATGTGGTTCCAGGGTAAGCAAACAGTGAGGGCCAGGGATGGATGGACATGTATGGGAGGGGCAGATAGGGGCCAGAGTTGTGTGCAATGACGTCAAGACAGCTGGGAGAGAGGTTTTGAGTGTTTGGGGTACCTTTTTACCCCAGTATGAAAAAAGGACCATCAGTCTTGGAGTCTAAAGGAACTGTTGTTGCTAAGGGATTTGAGCCCCTCACATGCAAAGTCCATGGAAGTGCAGACTTTGTCTTCTTCATGCTATGAATGGTGCTTGGCCTATAGTGGATGCTCAAGAAACGTTTGTCATATGAATGGATGGATGAATGGGTGGATGGATGGATAAGACGGATGGCTAAATTATTTACTCTAAGACCTTGACTCTGAAATGGAGAAAGGCCTCCTTGCTTGCCCATAGAGGTAGGCACCGTGCTTAATACTGTTGAGGAAAATAAACAGGAAAGAAGTAGTGTCCAGTCTCTGGCTTCAAACAGAAACACAGTGTAACTATGATGTTTACTGTCTTCTTGAAGGCTTAGGTTTGTAAGGCAGACCCTTATAAGGTTGTTTATTTCCTGTTGAATCCTTGGCCTTCACAGTAGAAAAACCAAAACCAAAAAGGAAACCTTAATACAATATACAAATTTAAATCTTTAAAAGGGAGCAGAGTGTTCTTTGCCCAAGTTGGAAATGATTCCATCAAATTGGTGAAAAGAGGACACAAAACAGCTGACCCTGTTGAAATGCATTTCTTCATGGAGGATTTATCTGCTTATACAAAGTGCAGTTTAGAAACCCCGATATTTCTAATTGCATTAAGAAGTGTCAAATATCATGTGAATTTCCAAGCCTCTCTCTTCCTCTAGGCTACTCAACACTGGCCACCATCTCTTACACAGCATTTGTTTTTTGTGTCTCCTTGACATGCCAATGTTTCTGATTTATGCACCAGTCTGGTGGCATTGAGATGGAGTGGGTGGGGAAATGAGAGAGGAAGGGATAGAAAATATTGCTTTTGAATAGAAGACCTTATAGGATGGTGTTATGTCATCTTTTACCCTTTCACATTCAACGTGGAATCTTGTCTTTAACCTTGGATCAAATAGTTTCTTCATGGGTAGCACCCTAACTCTTTAAAATAAAATGTAAGTTTAAGTAGAATAAATCTTTCAAAATCTCTTTTGTTGTGTTCCTTAGTAACAAAAACCTTTTCTTTACTTTTCCATGCTCAACACACAAAGGAACAGACAATGTAAGACTTAAAAAAAAACCTTGTCTCAGGACATCATAAGGCTGAGCAGCTTGTCACTGGTGTGCATTTAACTAGAATATTAATGAAGGAAAAAGCCTCAGTATTATTGTGGTTACTGCAGTTCTTTAAAACTTCACAGCAAAAACAACATGTTTTACATTACTGTTTACCTCCTCGAAGGAAACGGTTGTTTTACGGGGACATCGTGAGACCAATCTCATTATGGGCCACCATGGCGGCTCACATATCTTCTAGCAATCTGAAATGCTTTAAACACATATTTAAATATTTCCATGGTGAGGATTTTTGTGTGCAGTGCTGCCAACTGCTGTTTGAGACATGGCATGAAGTCAGTTATTTACCAGAGGTCTTTGTTAATTACTAGAACAAATATATATCGCCTTTTTTGGATAGGTATGACAATATGTAATCGTATATATGGAACAACTTATTCTGATATCTGCAGTTTTAGGTGTTTCTTTTTCATTTTCTATCAGTTGAAAAAGGGCCTAGACTTTCTTTTCTTTTACTGACATCTCAGACCCTTGGCCCCATTCATTGGCAGGAGTAGGTAGGGTAGATGATATGATTTGGATCTTGAACAGAATAGCAGATACTGTCTGTCCCTTTCCCCAGCTATGGCATTCACCTTTATACTGAGCTTACTGGGAACACTTATGGCTTTCTGCTTGAGGATTTTTTTTTTTTTTCTGGTTGCAGAAATGCTCTTGATCTGTGGGGGCAAGTTGGAAATTCTAGGGAGTTGATGCTTTAGAAGCAGCCTCAACCAATGAAGGACACAGAATTGTTGGGTAAATATTGCAGCTTCCTTGCTCCTCAGGATAATTCCGAGGGGAGGATCCTTACTGTCTCCTGAGTTCCTTAGAGGCTTAGAGCTCCAGGTGCTAACTGGCTATACAAAGCACTCTCACTGTTTCTTACCCTTTCCTGCCTCCGTTCCCAACTCCTGACCTGTGCTCCTAGGGCCCACTTTCCAACCACTCTCATTGCACTTGAATCTCATGATCTACTTATTTTACTTTTTATTAATTTTTGAAAACTTTAATAACTTTTGGGGTACAAGTGGTTTTTGGTTACATGGATGAATTGTACAGTGGTGAAGTCTGAGATTTTAGTGCACTTGTCACCCAGGTAGTGTACATTGTACCCAATAGGTAGTGGTGTTTTTTTGTTTTTTTTTCTTTGAGACAGAGTCTCTGTCACTCAGGCTGGAGTGCAGTGGCACAATCTCTGCTCACTGCAGCCTCCGCCTTCTGGGTTTAAGCAATTCTCCTGCCCTAGTCTCCCAAGCAGCTGGGATTACAGGTATGCACAAGCCCCCATGTCCAGTTACCCAATAAGCAGTTTTTTTTGTTGTTTTGTTTTGTTTTGTTTTAGATGGAATCCCGCTCTGTCACCCAGGCTGGAGTGCAGCGGTATGATCTCAGCTCACTGCATCCTCTGTCTCCCGGGTTCAAGTGTTCTCCTGCCTCAGCCTCCAGAGTAGCTGGGATTATAGGTGCCTGCCACTGCACCTGGCTAATTTTTGTATTTTTAGTAGAGACAGGGTTTCACCGCATTCGCCAGGCTGTTCTCGAACTCCTGAGCTCAAGTGATCTGCCCGCCGAGGCCTCCCAAAGTACTGGGATTACAAGTGGCAGCCACCATACCTGGCCCCAATAAATAGTTTTCTTTCTTTTTTTTTTTTGTATCCCTCACCTCCCTTCTTATAAGTGAGACCATATGGCATCTGGTTTCTCATTCCTGAGTTACTTCACTTAGAATAATGGTCTCCAGCTAGATCCCAGTTGCTGCAAAAGACATTATTTCATTCTTTTCTATGGTTGAGTAATATTTTATGGTGTATATATACCACAATTTCTTTATCCAATCATTGGTCTATGGGCATTTAGGTTGGTTCCATATCTCTGCAACTGAGAGTTGTGCTGCAATAAAGCTATGCATGCAGCTGCACTAATTTTGGGATTCAAGCAGAACGTGCCTGAGCTATGCCTTTTCTTTTTGTTTTCAATGGATTTTGTTTTTTAGAACAGTTTTAGATTCACAGCAAAATTGGGCTTACAGTACAGAGAATTTCCGTATACCTTCTCCTTCCACACAAACAGGGTCTCCCCCACTGTCAATATCTGGCATCAGAGTGGTTCATTTGTTACAATAGAAGAGCCTACATTGACACGTCATTATCACCCCAAATCCTTAGTTTATATTACAACACACTCCTTTGCATCAGGTTCTAGAATGACATTGTTTTGTTCCACGTCATTTCATTATAACGTTATTGAGAAAAGAATCAATTCCTGGTTAGAGCCACTGTCTACGTGGAGTTTGCATATTCTTCCCATGTCTGCATGTGTTTTCTCCAGGTACTCAGGTTTCCTCCCACATCCCAAAGATGTGTATATTAGGTTCACTGGCATGTCTACATGGGCCCAGTGTGAGTGAGTGTGGGTGTGGGTGTCCTGTCCAGGGCTGGTTCTGGCCTTGCGTCCTGAGTAGCCAGGACAGACACCAGTCACCGATGACCCCGAACTGGCATAACTAAGTAACTATCTTACTCATTTTTATTCATTTTTCTTAAATGTATTGATAGCTTACATTTATTTCAATGTTTGATATTAGAAGTATTTTGGCATTTATTTAGAACTATGGTGTTTTTGTGACCAGAAATAAGCTGTAGGAACATAATTCTTATTGATATCAATTAGCCTAAGTTAAAACTGGCTTTGTTATAAGATGTTTCACATGAAGTTGTCAAAAGTGGCCATTTCCAAGAACCTATTGATGAAGTTAAATGAGGACTTCCTTTACTTTCCGGGGGTTTTGACAAATGTAGAAGAACATTACTTTTTCCTAAGGATTGATTCTATGGGTTTTCAAAAAGCCTAAATTAATATTTAAATTTCACTCCTTTAGCTTTCCATCCTGAGCTGCTGCCAGGATAGAGTGCCTGGCGATAATTGCTGCATGTCATCTGCATTGTGCTGATGGGAAAGCCATCCCCTCAGCAGGTTGTTGGGGGTGGCCATGTGCACCGAAATTTGTAGGTATTATCATATGTCTTTGGATCGTTAGTTGAAACAGGCTATGTAAATATTATCTATTATTATTACTAATAATTACCTGCAGCTGTAGCATTGATAACGCTTGTGTGCTGAGTCCCAGATGCGAACCTCCTGGGCCTTGGCGTTCAACGGCGTTGTGAACTGCAGTGAACTTGTCTTGTCAGACTGTATCTCCATACAGAGAACCAAATCCCTGTTGCTCAGAGATGGTGGCCTGTTGTGTTTTACTGCAATTCAATCCTCATTTGCACTTCCGAGAGGTTTTTTTTTTTTCTTCTCCTTTTCTTTTTTAAAAATGTAAAATGGAATAATCAGCCATAGTTCTTGGTGGGAGGTCCCTTGTGTTCTGCCCTAGATTTTCAAGCTGGCTGTCAGGCCAAGCCAGATTGTAGATGGGGAAGGTTGTTTTGTTTTTAAAATTTTTTTTTTAGTTAGCAATTTTGTCTTTTCTTTCCCCCCCCCTTTCCTTTTCTCCTTTTCTTTTTCACCCCCTCTAAATCATAGTGTTCGCAGTTGCATAGTTTCAAAAAATGTACATCCTCCCTGCTGGGCTTCAAAAAGTGAATTATCTCCCTGGGAGTAGTGATAGTCTGGGACACAGGAACCTGAGGTTGCTGTGTGGCTGAAAGCCCCTTGCTGAACATCTCAGTGAGTTTTAGATTCCCATTCTATATACTGTCTGTGAGTATTGGAAGCATTATGGAGTTACAGACATCTCTCTTATTCCTCCTTGAAATCCCCTATTTGTTTTATTTAAAGCAATGTATATCTGGTAATGTGTCTGTTGGTTAATTCACCTTGTCCATTATCTGTCTCCTTTACTGACCATGAGAACCCCCACTCTGTGCCCAACACTGTGCTTGGCTCTTAGGAAATGCTCAGGAAACCTTGGATAAATGAATGAAAAGCTGAAAGGAATCCCGCTAACCCATGACCCACTTGTTCTCATTCTGCAGATGAGAAAAACTAAGGCTCAGTGAGGAAAATCGTTTCTTCAAAGTTGCAGAGCTAAGATCCAATGGGAAATCACGAGGGTAGTGCTTGAAAACTGTCACATGCCATGGAAATAGAAAAGTATGCCATTTTTCTTCTAGTGGTGAGCTGGGCATGGTGTCAGTGTGCTGATGTGAGAACGGACTGTGGAAACCTAGACAAGTTACCCAGCTAGCATGGTGCCTTGAGGAACCTCAGGGCCTGCAACAGTTTATGCCAAGTCTGCGTAGGCAAACCAGGCTGCATAGGTCAGCTTCATGGGATTTTAATGGGCTTATTTCCAGAGCAGAAGGAAGGCATCTCCAATTTGTTTTTCAGCCCAATTTCCCATTGTAAGTCCTTCCTACTCAGCTGCATGTTCCATCAGCTGTCTTTCAAACAATGGTGACTTCAAATAGCTGCTGATTTCCAAGCAGTTTTATTTTTATTGACTGCTGCCCTACCTGATGTGGGGCTAATGAGTTCTACACAAATATTCGTTTCTATGAAATATGGTTGGAGGAGTGGTCACCCGTCTCTGGGGGAAGAACTACAGGGATAGAAGGATATTAAAAAAAAAAAAAAGTCTAGAGGCTGGATGTATGCAAAATGGAGAAGTGGTTTCAGTAAGACCACTTTATTGGAGTGAGGTGGTGAGTGAGTCTGTGATTCGAATTAAGGACCAGGTGCCAAGGCTTAGAATGCCAATTAGAGAAGGAAAAATGCATTAGCTATTACTTCAGCCTGGCAGGCTCTAGACAGACATGTAATAACGACATTGCTTTACCCTTAAATCAGTTACATGCTGAGGAAGTAAGTTCAGTTTTGGGAATCTATCCTTCTTTCAAGGTGAATTTATTTCCTCTTCTGCAATGTTTCCCATCTATGAAATTTTTATACATGATTTTCTTTTAAACCCCTAATATCTGTGGTCAAATAAGTTTTGAAAACATAGTGTTCAAAGATGTGAAGAAAGTTGAGTTAAGATGGGACATTTCAAAGTCAGCTTTAGTGATGTTCTTTGGGAATTTCCAAGAGTGGTTATTCCCTGTTGACTATTCTAAGCTTCTGTGACCATGGAACACTTTTTGGCAGAGCATTTCGGAGGATGCTAGTTCTGAGAAACTTATCTTTGGGAACAATCTTTTGATGTCCTCCCAGGGTTCAATCATTTGTGATTTGAATATCTCCTTGGCTCCCTTGGGTAAAATTCTCCTGTCCTGAGAATTGAAATTCTCATGGAAACTTTTCTACCGAGTTTGTCTTCTTGCATTTATCAGAATGAACCATTCCATAACAGATATCCATCAGCACAGTATTCTTAGATACATTTCAATGCTCTTTGAAAGTTACAGAATTGAACATTCAGATAGGCCAAATAATTTACCCAAGATCACATCATTTTACTTTTGGCCATCCATGAATGTAAGAGTTGATCCATTGAAAGTCTTCCCAATTTCTTTCCTGAGGGCTTTCAGAGCATCCTAGTGGAGATGCCTCTTTCCATTTTAGAACAGAGTCAGTCTGACCCAGAGGCCTGAGTGTTTTTGTGTAAACTCAACAAAAGTGATGCTCATTCTTGAGAACTTTTTGATCTTACAAAGGAGCTCAGAGGAGAAGGTGACTTTTTTGCTTGTTTGTTTTTTTACCTTTCTTGCATTTGCATCTTGAATAATGCATAAACTGAAATGCCAAAGAGAAGGAGAAGAGAAATTGCAGAAAAGTCAGGCTCCTCTGAGTAATGAACCCACTTTTTCCACAGCCCCATTGCTGGGACTTGTAGAGCAGGGAAGATTTCACCTGTGTGATGGAAAATGTAAGTCTGAAAGAAGAGTTCTCTTTCACTCCTAGTCGGTGGGAGGTCCTTTCCATGTACCCTTCTTCCCTGGCAGAGAGAGGGAGAGCCAGAAACATGGTCTTTTAACTTTGTTATCAGCAGTTGGGAGGCTACGGTGAGTTTTGGTTTGGTTTTCAAATGAGTGATTACCATCTTTCTGAGAAGGTCAGAGAGAAAGCTGCTGGGGGTGGGGGAGGGACAGATCGGACATGCTGTCATTACCTCCCAAGGAGTCCCCAAAGGGCTTGGAGCCCATCAAAGTGGGAATTCCCAAAGTGCATGGTCAGGACATTTTTGAGGACAGTTTTTTTTTTTTTTTGTAAGAATTGGAATTTAAGATATCATTGACTGAACAGCAAGCCTCAGGTTGCCAGGAGTCTATTATAGACAGGGTTATGGGGCATTGGAATGGCTTGTCAATGACTTCTCCCAGTGTCCAGAAAAGTGAAATATCTCAGATGTGTATTATACAATTCAGAAGTAGGCACCCATGTTTACTGCATGTGCCTGACATGGATAGTCAGTTCACTTTTGTAACCCCAGCATCCAGCACAGTAGCTTGCTTGAAGAAGGGACTTAATAAATATTTATTGAATGAAAAAATTGAGATCTGATGTTGCAACTTCCTAAGTCACCCTAAGGCCTTTCAGCCTCTCTTTTCCTTTTTACCTCTCCTGTCTCCTATTAAAAATCTGATAATTCACCGTCGTTTTGTGGTTCAATACAGAAATCTAGTGACCTTAACATCTTTGCAATTATAAAGATAAATTTGATGTTCCACAGTTATTGAAAACAATAGTGAGGCTACAATGGCCTCTTCTGTATGACAGAGAAACAACTCTAGGGAAGGACCCTGTTGGCTGAACTTACAGCAACTGTTTGGTAAACGAGTTACTGAAGACACTGCAGCCAGATACCTGATGGAGAAACTCATCTGTGATGTGGTTTTGAGAACGTTCTGGTTTTTCATGGCGTTTCCTCCTGTGAATTCCAATAGCACTTTCTTTGTACCTTTCTTATATCACCTTACTTGGGGAGAGAGCAAAGTGTTCAGGGCTAGAATTCCTGGATTCAAGTCCATTTATTGCTTCCTTACTGATGACTGTTCTGAGGAAAATCATTTGCCTGCATGAGCTGCAGGGCTCTCCCTGATACAATGAGGATGATAATAATTTTCTTATCCTACAGCATATTTCTAACAATTAAACAAGATTATAAATGAAGAGATACTCATCAAATTACAAAACAACTTACAAATATTAATTATTATGGTCTTATCTCATTTTATACTTAGTTTTAGATATCCTTACTAGATTGTTCATTTTTTGGGGAAAAAAGCTTATAATTGTATGTATTTTTTATTTTTGATTTTTGAGATGGAGTCTTACTCTGTTGCTCAGGCTAGAGTGCAGTGGTGTGATCTCAGCTCACTGCAACCTCTGTCTCCCAGGTTCAAGTGATTTTCCTGCCTCAGTCTCCCGAGTAGCTGGGATTACAGGCATCAACCACCACGCCCGGCTACTTTTTGTATTTTTAGTAGAGATGGGATTTCACCATATTGACTAGGCTGGTCTCGAACTCCTGACCTCAGGTGATCCACCCACCTTGGCCTCCCAAAGTGCTGGGATTATAGGCGTGAGCCACTGCGCCTAGCCCTTATAATGTTTCTAATGAGCACATTTAAGTAATTTAAGCACATTTTAGTAATGTGCTCATTAAAAACCCAGATGGAAATTGAGAATGGTCAGTGATATATATATATATATATATATTTTTTTTTCTAGTGTCACTCACAGCACCTAGCTGGGAGACTTACATAAAATAGTTGCTTACTGAATTGATACCCTGATAGAACTAACATATTAACAAGTTTTAATCTTGGTACAGTCTTCCTTTGCCAGTTCTGAGAAAAAATATGGCAATAAGAAAAACACCTTAGGAGACTGGGGAAGTTGGGGACATGTAGTGAGGGAAAGAGTAGGAGGAGGTAAGTGAGATGAGAGATCTTGTAAGGTATCTGTTGTTCCTTCTCACAGGGAGGGAAAAGAATAACTGGCAGGCCTAGTGGAGGGGCTCTTGAGCATATGAAGGCCTCCTTCCACGGTAACCAACTTTGCATCTAATCTGGTCATGGACACAAGTACTGGTTCAGAAACCCCAGGCTTAAAAGCCAGCAGTGCCAAATGAGAAGAATAACCTAAATATTTGAGAATATCAAATTGTTTGTCTACCATGGAAGTCTTAAAAAGAATGATAGGTTCATTTGCTAAGGGCAGATGCTTGTATTCTGTCCAGCTAGTGATCTGGGATGTAGTGGGAGAGTTGAGAAAGCTACCTTTGTGTGACTGAGCTCCATCTACATTTTAGGATCAAATGTGCATTTGGAAGATCTGGTGGTTACAGGAAACTGTTTGCAAAGTTGTAGAGATGGCTTTCTCGTTTTAATGAGGATCAACATTATCTATTAAAGAGGTGGTTGCATAAGTGTTCCTCCTATCTTGCAAAGCATCCCAGAGATGGTTTAATCTTTGATGACAGTCACTCCCTGAAGCTCTGAACTGGGTGTTCCTCAGCCTCATTAAAGACGGCCCTGGCCCTGTCTGTCTGACCAGCCCTTTTACTGTCTCTCGTCTTGTTTCTGTATCTGCTGCATTATCCTTTGTGTCTGGGGTTGGCACCTCTGCCTGGGAGTTCTCTCATTGTGGGTTTGGGTGTGGCCGCAAAGACAAAGATGAACATTCCTCCTGGCTGCCTCCCAACTGCATCTATTCTTCCAGTGGCAGCAGCATAACACCTGTGGGAAAATCATTGAAGACTAAACAGGACTGGGAGGGGGTAAGTCTGTCTCAACACCTCCCTGCTCAAGCTCTCATTCCCATCTACACTGTTCTCAATTTTCTCACAAGATAATCACACTTGTTTCTTGGACCCCAAGGCTCAACCTTTCCTTGACATTTGTTCATTTATGTTGTCGTCATGTTTTGGGTTGTTGTTCTGCTTTCTTTTGCATGTCTGTTTAAGCTAACATCTTCTACTTTCAATTGTAAGCCCACAGTCACAGAGATCACCTTTGATTTGATTGTTTCTGTTATAGTGGGCATCTTGAGGGCAGGGACGAAAACTTATTCATGATTGTATCCATGGTGCCTAGCAATGGATTCACTGCTTTGATACTGTACATGGTTCTTGCTCAATCTCAATAAAGATTTGGGGGATAGGAAATTGAATTATACCAGTCTTATATGTGTGCCAGGAAAGTAAAAAAATTGGGATTGTGTATCACGAATGTGCTTACTAAAGACCTAGATGGAAATTCAGAATGTTCAATGGGTACAGGCCTACTGACTTGAGCTAAGATGAGTTTCTGCTTGGATTTTGACCCTCTTATATTTAGCAGGAACCACATTTCAACAGATAGCACATGTAGGCTTGGGATCTACAAGTTCTTTTATGAAAGGAAATACCTGAGCAGCCAAAACCAGGTTTTGAATGCTTGTGTATTGGGGAGACCAAGAATCCTGTCTAGGAGTTGATGTGAAACCTTGACATTGTGTTGGGCAATCTTTTTCATAGTTTCTTCCCTGGCTCAATAATTCCCTTTTCAGTTGTGTATTTCCCTCTAATAAAGCTGGCTTTCCCCCCAATAAATCTGCTCATTATGTTGTGACTGCGTAGTTCTTTTTAATTTCTAACTGACTCAATTACTCCTGAGAACATTATAAAATTTCTATTGGGAATTGTTACTGCTTTGAGGGACAGACTGGAACCCATTTGTGTGCACTCCCTCTCCAAGGTGGTGCCACCCTGACAATGCACCACAAATTCATGACTGAAGTTTTTCTTTTTGTTAATGAATGAAGATCATGATGCTGAGGTCAGCTTCACCTTATCATGTGGACTATGCTCCTCTTATGCAAGAACTTAAGGAACACATTAGAGACCCAGCAAGATAAAGAGAGTCCTTCAAATCTTGACACCTCTCTCTGAGATGTCAAAAGATGGTATTGATGGGGTGAACTAAAGAGTTGTATTTCATAATGATGGCCAAAAATAGAGATTATAAAGCAATGTTGTGAGAAAATACTTTCTAAGGTTATTCTAAGCATAATCTACTCTACAGCAATTAATACTGGAGAAATTATAGCTCATAAATGCCCATATTTTGATCAACTTGAAATGAGATTTATACCAGTTCAGTTTAACATGTACTAACTGGACATCTACTCTAATCCCAGATAATTTGTTAGGCAATAAGTATGCGGAGCTGAATGACACAGTCTCAGTCTTTAAAGATCTCACTAGAAGTTTTGTCAGCAAGTAGGAAGACTTCCACATTTACTCCTTAACATGGGTCTGAAAGAATCGAGGTTTCAGACCAAATATGCAACACAGCACTACATTTCTTCATGTTACTGATTATGTATGCATGTATGTATGTGTGTATGTATGTATGTATTTATTTATTTTGAGACTGAGTCTTACTCTATAGCCCAAGCTGGAGTGCAGTGGCATGATGTTGCCTCACTGCAACCTCCACCTCTAGGGCTCAAGTGATTCTCATGTCTCAACTTCCCGAGTAGCTGGGATTACAGGTACATGCCATCACACCCGGCTAATTTTTTTTGTTTCAGTATTTAGTATTTTGTATTTTGTATTTAGGTTTCACCATGTTGCCCCAGGTGGTCTGGAACTCCTGAGTTCAGGCGATCTGCCCGCCTTGGCCTCCCAAAGCATACTGGGATTACAGGCATAAGCCACCATGGCTGGCCTATTTATTACTAATATGTGTCTTTTCATATTTGTAGTAGTACCCATTAATATCTGCAGAATTGTTTACTAGACTTTGATAGTACCCATTAATACCTGCAAAACTGTTTATGTAGCTTTGGTCAATCTCAACCTAATTGTCGATTTATTTAAAGCCTACTTCCCTTTGTAAGGACATTAATAAACAGAAATATTTAAATAGTTTTTAATTAAGCCTAGGGGAAAACAAAAATACATATACGCTCTAATAATTACATTGTCAGATTCAGCAAGAATATTTTTGTACCTGTTTACCTGTTGCCATGAAGGTCCATTCTCTTTTTTTCCACTTTTAAAGAATTTTCTTCTTTCTTAGGCTCATCTCAAATCTCATCTGTTTTCTTTAGCCTTTTTTAACCAACCTAGGCCTGTCTCCAACTCCCAAAACAGTGATTTGTCTGGCCATTTTTGACACTTAGCTTTTTTTTTTTATTGTTATCTCTCATCTCTGCTCTTCAATAAGCCCTATGAGAAACTCAGGATGGAGTCATATTGCCTATTCTTTCGTGTTCTTTGAGCGTCTAGCTTGGTACTTTGCCTATACTGAATATTTAGCAAATAGCTCCTATTTGCTAATTGATTTTGCTTTTTTCTACTTGAATTGTTAGTTACCCATATTAATTAATGTCTGAGGCAAACCATGTGAGAGCTACTTGTGCTGGTCTAAGAAAAAGAAAAATCAAAGCAAACCCTTGAAATTGGAGAGCCTAAGACCTCATCTTGATAAGGGAAAAAACAGTTTTATGAGCTCAGCCTTCATTTAGAATTTTGGCTTTCTCTTCATGAATTGGCACTGCACCACACTGCAGAAAAGTCTGCTTACTTCTTAGGACCCTGAGCTGGGGGCAAAATACTATTCTCCAATGCCTGCTTTTGTCATTTTTCATGTTCAGCAACTGAAGCTGCTCCAAATAAAATGTTTCTTGCAAAAATGTTAAAAGCAACATGACCACTGAGGAGACATTCTGCTTGGAGTAGGGACTATCTCTGTATTTCTTGTTTGGTTTTAACATCCAGATTGGCAAATTGCTGGTTTATCAGTGCTTGGGGCTGTTCACTACGCAGCATCTCCCATCTCACTGGAACAATTAAAATGATACAGAAAAGTCAGGGCAGTGGAATCAAATTAGGGAGTTTTCTGAGAACCTTTGAAGATACTTGGCAGATTGTACCAAACAGGCCTAGGCCATATGTAGGCGAATAACCACGCATTAAATAAATTTCAAGTCTTCATATAATCTCTCTTGGAGATCTTTTTTCTTTCATTTTCAAAGACACAAAAAGAAACAGTCAGTGCTGTTGCACATAAATCATCTTAAGTTACTCAAGGATGAGATAATATGGTTCAAGGTCCAGCACCCAGGAAAGATGGAGATTAGTGTGGCAACTTTCCCCACTTCCTCTCTGTCTTCCAACTTAGGTAAGCTACTTCCTCTAGCTCTGATATGTGCTATAAACTTGTATTTTCTAAAACCTAAACTTGTGTATACATATTTGACAACCTACAGCAAACTTTCTTATTTAGAATGGTGGGGAGAGAAAACAGTAGGTAAATATGATCATCCCTTTTAGCACAAGACCCTCTCTATATATATCTTTATTTTGAGACTCCTTTTTGAGTTGGAAAACAGTAGAGCTGAATTCTAGTACTGTCCTGTTTCTAAGGAAAAAAAGATCCCTTGGAGTCCGAGGCTTTGGAATTTATTCATAGCCACAGAGATAATCCTTTTCATGGGAAGAATAAGCTAGTAAATAATTCCCAGCCTTGAGCACATTATCTCCTGCCAAATCCCACTCCCCACTTTTTTTCCAGTTATATATTATATTCATTATTGAGAAATGCATTTGCTTTTTGAATGATTCTCTCCTTGTGCCATTATTTTTTTGGATTTTGAGATTCAAGATTCTGGTCCGGAAGAGACTTGGGCTATTACCAAGTCTACTCAAGATATGGAGGAAAGATCCCAGTTCAGGTTAAATTGCGTATGTTTGCCCACAAATTCACATTTGCATTTGCATCTTAGCCAGTCTTCGTTTCTTGGAAAGCATTTTTCACACATGCTGAGCCTTGGTGGGAAAATATAAACTCCTGGCTTTGAAGGGTGCCATGTATGCAAATGTAAAAATGTGGTAGGATAAAATATAATTCCCTACTGGGCCAAGTTTGGCTTTATAATTTCTCATTTCAGTTGGCATCAGTGGCTTTCCCAATTCTGAAAAATGTAAGGAGAGGGCTGAGTGGGGTTTATTTGGGTAGTCTTACCTGTGTAGGTATGCAGTTTGGGTCATCTAGATCTCTGGACTTTCATTTTAATTCAACAAGAGCTTTGAGCGTCTGCATTCATTTCATTTTGCCTGTCAGAGAGCAACTTGACTGTTTCCAATGGGCTATTCTTATATTGCTACAGTGGTTCCAGGGTTCTTTTGAGACAAAAGGATAAAAATCTAGAAGTGAGGAGTAAAGCAGTAGAAATGGTTTTGGGAACCTTATTTTCTTCCCAAATTTAACTCAACGACTGAAAGTGCAAAAATGAAAACTACTATTATTAAATAGTATAATCTAGTCAGGTATTTTTATGTGATAAAAATGATCACTCAGAAACAGAGTTCTAGCCAGTCCTCTCAGGAAGCCCTAACAAATGTCTGAAAGTCGTGGGTGTAGCTGTGGAAAATCACGGTAAAATAATGAAGTGTCACAAAAGTTCCTTTATGTAACACAAAAGGAACCAACGAAACTGGTGAGCCAGTTCTGAGGATAGGAGAGAATACTTTCATTCTACCAGAGTATTTTTTCTGACCGTTGTGTGTGACTCTGAAAAATGTCTGTATATTTAGGACTGCCTGTGTTGCATCTGAATTCTTTTCAAAATTGGGTGCTAACTGTTGATCAAGGCTATGGAACTCAGATAATTATATATTACTTGTTCACTTTGCCAGGCACTGTGGGAGCAAGGCAGACATGTCTCTGTGGAGTTTATAGCCTAGAAATAGTGACATAGCTCTGGGAAGGTGCCTAACATTGTGTCTGGCATAAAATGGGTACTCGCTGTGATAGTTACCAATGTATTTTAGAAATGATCCTTGTCTCTCAGGGGCATATAGTCAAGTAAAGAAAACAGAAAATAAGCACAAAACTATTATTGCTATTATTGTTATTATTTTTGAGACAGGGTCTCAGTCTGTCACCCAGACTGGGATGCAATGGTGCAATCTTGGCTCACTGCAACCTCTGCCTCCCTGGTTCAAGCAATTCTCCTGCCTCAGCCACCCGAGTAGCTGGGATTACAGACATGCACCACCACGCCTGGCTAATTTTTGTGCTTTTAGTAGAGACGGGGTTTTACCATGTTGGCCAGGCTGGTCTGAAACTCCTGGGCTCAAGCAATCTGCCCGCCTTGGCCTCCCAGAGTGCTGGGATTACAGCATAAGCCATCACACCCTGACGACATAAAACTGTTAATAATATAAGGCAGCACATGATTATGTATCTGTATTTACAATATACTCATTTAGGCTGAGTTTTAGTGGTCCAGAGAAGGGAGACATCAGTGTGCATTTTGATAGTGGGAAAGGCCTTGTGGAGTAGAAAGGGCCTGAACTAGAACTGAAGTTAGAGAGATATGGACAGGCAAAGAGAAGGGAAGTGAAAGATTAAGGGTAAGAAATTGATATGATCGAGGGTAATCAGACCAAATGCTGGTAGGGTAGTAGGCTAGATTTCAATGGGCTTTGAATGTCATCAGCTTAAGTTTGGTATTTGGTCTGGTAGTCAGTGGAAAATATTTGGCCACTTTTGAGAGTGATTGTGACAGAATGAAATGGATTTTTTAGAAAAATTATTTTAGCTAGTGGTCTGTAGAATGGATTGCTAGTGAGAGACTAGAAACAAATGAAGGCAAACATTTAGAAGGCTCTTGCAATAATCTAGATAATCTAGGTAAGGTAGTCCTTACCATCTACCCACATTACTGCATTACCATTACCTAGGTTATTGCAAGACCCTTTTAAATTTTCACCTCCATTTGTCTCTAGTCTGTCCCTAGCAATCTATTCCATAGATCCATAGCCAAAATCATTGGAGCAGAATTGGAATGGCACAATGGGGAACAAAAGCAAAAAATTGAATGACAGAGTATATACATTTTGAAAGAAGAATGGGTAGCCCTTGGTGAATAATATATGTTTGAACTAAGAGGTTTTGGACAGCAGGGAGACTTTGGGTATTTATTAATATAAATTGGGATGGGGAAATCTAAGTTTTGAGGAAAAGACCGTGAGTTTATTTCAGGTGGCATTTTGATCCAGTTATGTGACTTAGTTGCTTAGACCACTGTCCAGTAATCCCTTTAAAATTTCCTCTTGCTTGGAGTAATTTCTGGGTTTTGTTATATTGCTCAGTAAGAAAAAAGAAAAGCTGAGTTATGCTGATAATCCAGTTTTTCTGAGGGAACTGTCTGCATGCCCAGTTACTTTGGGGGATAAGAAGCTATAAACAGAGCCCTCAATAATATTGGTTGTAATTTGCTACTCAGTGATGATAAGACATTCTTCTGCCTAAAAGCAGTTTTGGTGGGAATTATCTTTTTAGAAAGAGGCCTGCCTTTTCTATGTTTTCCTGCTAAGTCCTAACACTTAGCAGTTTGCTATGTGCATTGCTGGTTCTTTTAAGGATCACTTGATATTGACCTTCTAGAACTTTCTTTCTCATTTCCACTGCAAGACATTCTCAGAAGGTGGCTGAACTTCGTACCTGACAAGTCCAATTTTGTTTTCTTCTGAGATATACTCTATATGTACTGGATCCCTGAAATAAACAGAATTTTTCTTTCTTGTTTAGTCACTTTAATATATATATAATTTTTTCCCCCTTTGAATAGGAAAGTGGGCTTAGTCTGTCATCCTGGAGGAAGCTGGGTACCAGTTTACCTGATGACAGTGCTTTAAATGAAGCAACTTTTCTGGGCAAACATTCTAAGGTGAGCTATCAGAAGAAGGAGATTCTGTGGGTAGATTTCCTATAATATCTGACCAAAATCTGGGTCATAGAATTAACATTCCAAATTCAAATTAGATCATTTCCATCCACCAACATGAGTTAAATGCTGCGCCTTTATGTAACTGGTTTGAAAAATGCTAGTTCCTGAACACAAATCCTATATTTTATTTTATAAGGCACATGTTACGTGCCTACAGCATAGGGTAGGATGTCATAAAAGATACTTGGCCAGAGCTTAATTATTGTATGCAAGACTCCAGCAGAGTGATTTCAAAGCCTTTTTTTGAATGACTGAATATTCAGTTTTCTGTGCCCACAGCTGTCTATCCTTATGCTTTATGGAGGCCTTCCATTCTTCTATTTGCCGAAGATATAAAACCACATCTCAAAAACCATGTAAAAATACTATAAAAAGCATACATGATTAATAGAACATTTTCTGCATTAACTGTCTTAACCAATTCTATTAAAAGAAATTTTAAAGAATATCTTTCCCCCTTTTTTCTCCTTCCAAGTTTCAGGGGGTGTTCCAAATATGGAAGCCTTCTGTCAGAATTCCCTTGGATTGACGGGACGGCATTCTGATGGTGATATAAAAAGACAGAGGTTTCTCCTTTTTACCCCTCAAATTGTTGTTTTAACTATTTTATGACTAAAAATATGCTGGAGGGCTTGGTATACTTATGAAAATGGAGACAACACACTCGAGCTAAGACTGAATCCGTTTCAGAAGTGAAAGAATCAAGGTGCCTCTGTTGTTTCCTTAGCTTACTGCTTCAGGCTTTCCCATCTTGGCGGCTGCACCGTGTCCCAGGACTTCCTCCCCTCTCTTTTCTTCCAGTGTTCCCCCTGCTGACCCTGCCATGGACTTCATCTGACTTATGATAAATTGCAATGACAACATGACTGAGGCAATGACGGT
Source organism: Trachypithecus francoisi (assembly GCF_009764315.1). NCBI lineage: Eukaryota > Metazoa > Chordata > Mammalia > Primates > Cercopithecidae > Trachypithecus > Trachypithecus francoisi. Next base: position 71,205,970 of record NW_022681472.1, on the reverse strand, counting down.
CAGGTTTCAAAAAGCAACACAGTACGTTGATGAGAAACAATCACCACAACGCAAGGACTTGTAAGAAGCCCAGGATAAAAGAACCGTATTTTCTTGGCAAGCCCCGTAGATGTTCTGCAATGACGAATGATATGACTGTTATCTTGACACCATACTCTCCCATGTTGGAACTGTTTATGAGAAACAAACATCATATGAAAAACAGATTGCCAGACACTAAGTAAATCACTGTAAAGGGTGGTGAGTCAAGTTTTGCCAGTTTTACCCACATTGTCATTGTTATGATGTAACACATTCCTTCAGACTGATATTGTATCCAAATTTGGGCACAAAAACCTCCTCTTGATCAGTTGGCTGAGATTCTCTGCCCTATAATAAGTCACACACACACATAGACACACACACAGGGATTTGGACGCACACTCAACCTGAATAAAGCAGAAAGGACAATCCAGAAAGGATGGAATATTAAAAAGGTGTGCAGAGATTATACAAACCGTAAATTTCAGCCCTTGCCCAGGCAATAAACCCAGTAATCCTCTAAGCTCTGCTAGCAATGATTAATAAACAGTGGGTGTGCTAAACATATGGAAAAATCATCCCATCTGGACCATTTAAAACTAGGACATAGACTTTATCTTTGTTTATTTCATCCTTAGCTAAAAGGCTTATTATGAATTGCAATAATCCAAGAAGCCAACCATGGAAGACAGACAAACTCTTTAGATAAAACCAAAAAAGCAAGTTCTGTAACCGAGGACCAGATGTATTTTTGGGTTTAGCCCTTGTACATATTTAGCCGAGCTTTTCAAGTGGTGAAGATTTGCATGTTTGTTTTGCAATACTAATGAATATGTTTTTGATTTACATTTTAGAAAATGGAAACTTTTATCTTCTTGGGGCTTTGTAACTTAATGACTTCCAGAGGGCGGTTTGGTGTCCTCTTTTAACCCTTCAGCACGAGAAACCTATCTCTTCAGAGCCTCCGTTCTCTATCTTGCTGAATAAAACCCTAAGATAATGTGGTTCTGTCTTTTGTTGCCGGAATGGCAAGGGTTGAAGAGCTTTTGACTTGCAATCTAGTGAAAACATATGTAAATGGCAAATTATTTTTAAACGAGCTTTAATGTGAATCTTGGGGGTATAAAAAAATGACTCCACAGATGATATTTATATTAGATGAATAAGTACAACTCTTTTGGAAAAACATTGCTTTGAGAGGTAGGATCTTGCGTATTGGTTCAATTTCCTCAGAGATAAAGGTTGTATTTTAGGAGGATGAAGAAAATGTCTTACTGAATTTTTTACTTCTGGAAGATATCCTTAGGGTCAGTTTTTTCTTCCTTTAAATTTCTTTGATGGTGTTACATGGAAAAATAAGTAAACACATCTCCCCCAACCCTGTTGCTCCCAAGACTTCCTTTGTTTGTAATTTGGATTGGATGAGGACCTTATCAGAAATGGAAAAATTTATCCTTGAGGGATAACGGAGTATTTTAGAATAAGAGATAACTAGAGCTTTGAACTCTCATTATTTGACAAATTTGTCCAAAGAGATTGCTTTGCTTCCAAATTCTTCAAGTAGTTTTTAAAAATAGAATATGATAGGATAGTAAGTATGCTTCTAAATGCCTGTGTTGGGGCCATGAGATCTTGTAAATGCTGAATTTTGTGGGGCAAACAAGTAAAGGTGTAATTTCACACTGTGTATGAAGTGGGGGACTTTTTATATTAGCCTACAGTGATTAACTGTGTTGAATTTCAGTGAAAATGAGCTAATGAAGGCTGAATTGCTGTATGATAAGAAACCTAATGGCATTTTTATTGTCATATTTGAAAGACTTATGATCAAAATTCCCTAAGCCTGATTCTTCACATTCGAAATCATTTTACCTCTAAAAAAATTTTTTTCCCATCCAGAGTCTGTTAATAACTAATTTTAACTTTTCCAAACAGCTTTTATAGTGCTGTATTTTAATTGCACACATATTTGCTGCGAGTTCTTGAATAGCAAGCATTTTCTCACACAATTTCCTCAAATCAAGAAAGGTTGAAATATGGCTTAAGGATTTCTTATTTTCCCTTAAAAATTCCACCAAAATTTTCAGTCCTAGACTATTTTAGGTCCTAGAGAAAAAGTATCTAAATGTCATTTATGTATGTATTTATTTATTTATATTATTTGTTATTATTATTTTTGAGATGGAGTCTTGCTCTGTCACCCAGGCTGGAGTGTAGTGGCACAATCTTGGCTCACTGCAACCTCCACCTCCCTGGTCCAAGTGATTCTCCTGCTTCAGCCTTCCAAGTAGCTGGGACTACAGGCACATGCCACCATGCCCGGCTAATTTTTGTATTTTTAGAAAGACAGTGTTTCACTACATTGGCCAGGCTGGTCTTGATCTCCTGACCTCAAGTGATTCGTCTGCCTCGGTCTCCCAAAGTACTGGGATTCCAGGCGTGAGCCATTGCACCTGGCCTAAATGTCATCTAAAACCAGATATTTTTCTTATTATTCAGAATTCAGGTCTAAAAAGATATTTCTTTTAGTGTGATCTTAATTTATCACAGCTTACTTTTAAGTTATTTATTAATAATTTACATCTGAATTAATCTGTCCTCTTCTTCTAAGATAGAGAGGAGAGGAACTGGTAACTAGTTAATTCTGTAACATTATGTGCCAGGAAGTTTGTCCTTGTTATTTTGTCTTGATAAAAGGCCTACAAATAGGTCTTATTTACAGAGGAGGAAATTGAAACGTAGAGCAACTAACTCATAGAAGTTCCTGGAGTCAGGTGGATACAGAGCTAATATTCATACTCAGGTCTTTCTGCTTCTCGGAATCATTTTCTTTGCCCAACATCATGTTATCTTAATTCCTATGTTTCTGGGTCATTCATTTCAAACATAATTTTTTTTCATTTTTTTTTTGTTTTTGTTTTTTGGCTAGTGTACCTTAAAAATGAATATGTCCACCATAGCAGATACCTCAAATAATATAAATCTAGTTGGCTATAGAAAATCAGTTGCTTGTGGGATTACTAGAGGAATGATTTCGGAGCAGCTAGTAAGAGAAACTGGGAGGAAGGATAGAAGGTGATCTGACATAGCTGGGAATAGAACAGTGGCAGCATTGGCCAATCGCTCCTAACTCTTGCACTCTTTGAGATTCTGATGGAAGTTATGAATGCTTTCCCTAGAACATTCCATATACATAAACCTTTGCTTAAAATTTCACAAATTTGCAGACCTACTGGAGCTACTTGGATTGATGGATTCTGTGCTGAGTGCTTGCTACTCTAAAGTACGGTCCAGGGCCAAGACACATCAGCAGTCTCTGAAAGCACTTACAAGAGCAGAATCTCGGGCTCCACCCTAGATCTCCAGATTTAGAATCTGCATTTCACAAGATCTCCAGGCAATTCCAAAGCATATGAAAGTTTGAGAAACATAGGTATAGATAAGAAACAGCCATGTAGGAATGAAGATAGTGTTTTTTTAATGGGAGGTGTTGAAGAGACAGGGAGAAGGTACCGAGAATTGCAGTTGAGCAGAAAGGCTTGGGACAGAGCAAGGTCTCAGATTTGTCAGGAAGTTGGGAGATGGCTGCAGGCTGGTCATGGGATTGTTAACTGTGCATATGTCTCATCTTCAGTCATCATGATAAGGGGCAAGCACAGGCTGCCTGATTCTTCTTGCCAACAATACTTAACGGAGTTTCCAATGACTGAAGTCATTTTTACAAAACAGTAATGAAGCAGTCATAGTTTAAAAGCAGGAGGAATATGAGAAATGATGGAATTATAGATTTGAGTATTATTCAGTCATTTACTTAATTTTGAGGTTGTTTGATCTTCTTAAGTCAGTAATGTTAATGGATGCGTTTCATATCATGTGAAAACATGGTTTGAATTATTTTCTTTTTATTGAAGGTCCTGGATTGATGTTTACACAGTCATTGTTTTAGGGCTAAGTCATCCTCTTTGCCCCCACAGACAGTTGCAGGAAATAGCTGAGCCAGGTGTCTTGCACATCACAGACATTTAGAGCGTTTTAAAGATAGAAGTGGGTGGGAGGTCCATGAGTTCACTTGTGGGATTGGCTCTGGCAAGGTTCCCTCTGGGATGGCCTTATTGGGACTCTTAATTCAAACTCAGTTCAATAACCCAAAATGAAAAACTGAGTCATGCAGTTGGTGGCCAAAAGATGGTTTTGATGTAAATGGACTTATTACCTTTATTTGGTGACCTTTTATGAATGTGCAGCCCTGGTGGGTATTAATTAATTGCTCTCTTCCTAAAGATAGCTTTGTGAAATGACAGCATCCAAATATTCTTATATCACATGAATGGTACTGATGTTCCATTCATCAAGCCAGGGATCCTGTCTTGCGTGGGAAAATGTCGCAAGAACCATAAAATAGTATGATTAAGCAAGGTAAAGTATCTCTGGTTAAAGTATTTCTAGGTGCAATGGATTTCTGGGGAAGCCATAGCAGAGTTTTCATTAACTAAGTAATTAAGTCATTTAACAACCAGTCCTTGAGAACTGGCTAGGCTGCAAGCCCTGTTTTGGTGATGAAAGTTGAATTATGACAAAGATATGTTCCTTACCTTTAAGGAGTCTGATGGGGGAGGTGTACAGTAGCGTAAAAGCATATAGGAAAGAGTCCTTACCCTAATTTGTTGGGACAGGGAAGACTGGAAGAAAGTGAAAAAGGAATTGACTTGTAAGCTCATATTTGAAGGGCAAGAAGGTAGAAGAGTGCCTAGACAGAGGGAACGCTGTACGCAAAGACTCAGGGGTAAGAGGAAACGTGGCACTGTCAGAGAACAGGAAATACATCAGCCATTAGAGTGCTTCCCTGGGGGATCTGAAATAAAACCTTAGAATTTGAAGAGGTCTTTTGGATCATCTATCCAAGCCACTCAACTATGTCTTTTTTTATTTTTTTACTTTAAGTTGTAGGATACATGTGCTGAATGTGAATGTGCAGGTTTGTTACATAGGTATACACATGTCATGGGGGTTTGCTGCACCTATCAACACATCATTTAAGTTTTAAGCCCCACATGTGGCATAGGCAAAGACTTCATGACTAAAACACCAAAAGCAGTTGCCACAAAAGCCAAAATTGACAAATGGGATCTAACTAAAGAGCTTCTGCTCAGCAAAATAAACTATCATCAGAGTGAACAGGCAACCTACAGAATGGGAGAAAATTTTGCAATCAATCCATCTGACAAAGGTCTACAAGGAATCTATCCAGAATCTACAAGGAACTTAAACAAATTTACAAGAAAAAAATCCCCTCAAAAAGTGGGCGAAGTATATGAACAGACACTTCTCAAAAGAAGACATTTATGGGGTCAACAAACATATGAAAAAAGCTCATCATCTCTGGTCAATGATGTCTTAATAGATGATTACTTGTTGCCTTTTGAACACCTCCAGTGATGGAAAGCTTTCCAGGGAAGTTCGTTCTTCTTCTTCTTCTTCTTTTTTTTTTTTTTTTGAGACAGTGCAGTGGAGCCATCTTGGCTCACTGCAACCTCTGCCTTCTGGGTTCAAGGGATTCTCCTGTCTCAGCCTCCAGAGTAGCTGGGATTACAGGCACCCACCACCACATCCGGCTACCTTTTTAGTGTTTTTAGTAGAGACAGGGTTTTGCCATTTTGGCCAGGCTGGTCTTGAACACCTGACCTCAGGTGATCGGCCCACCTCAGCCTCCCAAAGTGCTAGGATTGCAGGCGTGAGCCACTGTGCCCGGCCAGTTCATTGTTCTTTGTAGCTGCTCCAATCAAGCGCCTTCGTATGAGGAAATGAAATTCACCTGTCTTATCGCTGGTCCCAGTTCTACCCTTTCAAATCACCAGCTTCTCCACTGGTTAAGAGTCGTTAATCAGTGACTTCTTCTTTTTGGGATTCATGCTGAAGGAGACAAGGCAGAGTCAAACTTGGACAAATCATACATGTAGCAAATATTTGTACTTTGTACACGAAAATCCTACAATATCCCTGAAATTCATTTTTTTCATAAGCTCTCAGTCAATCATGATATTTCACAGGGAAAGGGTAGCCCAAATATCTGGCCGAAAGAGCTCATATTATTAAGATTATATTAAAGATCCAATTTTGTGCAAGCCTTCCTGTAAATTTCCCCTTTCCAACCACCAAGTCTAACACCATGCCACTGTTGTGCTAGCTTGAATTTTCAGCACACCTGTACTTTTTTAATGATTGTGGTTAAACCTCCATGCCAGCTGGGGAGAAAGGTCACATTTCACGGTGGTGTAACTGGAGAACGGTGTTTCTTAGGAGCAGAGGTAGCAGAGCCTTGTTGGAAAGTTTGAGAACATAGATCTATTCAAAAACCACTTACTTTTGGTAGTGAATCATCTTTTAAATACTTGACTGCCCCTCAGCTTTTATTGTGACTGCTTCCTTATATAGGTAGAGGCTTAAGTTAGCAGTTAGAATTAGTTATGTCCAGAAACCAAGGTAGATTTTAGGTTGTAAGAGAAGAAAGGGTTGCAGGTAATTGGGTCCGGTGTATAATATGGGGTCTATAATATATCTTCACACCTCTTCCAAATTCGATTGAATGGATGATTTTCCTTAGCAAGTGCCCTTAAATTTTCTTTTTTAGTTAAGGCCATATTTGCTGTTTTAATAATAAAAATGTAACTCTTACTTCCATAACCAGTCTGTTCCCTAAAGCAGTCTGTGGATAGAGTGCAGACAGGGTTAAGCATTGTCTTAGTACCTTTCAGATTTTAAATGAATGTCTATATGAATGTATATATTCACAATGCTTAAATTATAGAAATCAACTTGGTTTCAGGGGAGACGAAGTGACATCTGAAAGATGAAAAATGCATAGCCTTTGAGTTTAGAAAATTGTAGTTTCGTTTGCAGTAACACAGTGAAAATATCCAAGATATAATCTTAAAATAAAACTTGGCTGTAACAGACATGTGTAATAAATTAGCAGATTAAAGTTGTTTACACCTTTGGCATTTTTAATCTCATATTTCTGCTTTAAATAGTTTTTCTGGCAATTTTATACTAGTTTTTTCCACCATATAATTCTAAAAGTTACATGTTGAACATATTTTTGATATTTATTTCTACCATTTCTTTCTCAGCCTCAGTCTCAAAGATGATTATTAGTTAATGATAATAGCTAACAAAATATTCTTATTTATGTTTGATTTAATTTTCATATGAATAAATGTAGTATTTGGTTGAACTATCTTCTGTCTTTTTTGAAAATGCCTTTATAAGGCATTACTTTGATACTTTGAAATAATAAATATTTAAGCTAATTCAACACATTTAAAGAAATATTTATGTGGGCCTCCAGTGAGTTATGTATGGTGCTAAATCCAACAGAGGATATCAAACTGAAGGAGACAGTTTTCAGATCCGCAGAGGCCTTCCAAACATGTAGAAGATTTAGGACAGAGACTCAAATGAGTGTGATAGAAAGGCCACGAACGCCACTTGAAGAGAGCACTGTGAATTCAAAGAAGGAAATGATAATACCACTATGTGCTAAAAATGAAAGACTTTTTTTTTTCATATTGGGACATCTCCATTAGCTACTATCTCAAAAGGACGTTTCTTGATGACTCCCTTTCCCCACCATGGGTCTGATTTTCTTGGTCTTATAAAGCTTTGTATGTTTTCTACTCTTTCAAAACTAGCTTTAATGAGGTATATTTCAAATACCATAATGTCCACCTATTTAAACATATACTCATCTGTATGTTTCCTTGTGCTTGTGTGTGTATGTGGGAGAGAGGGTGTAAGTCTGTTTGTATGTGCGTGCATGTACATGTGTGCACATGTGTGAGGGGGTGCACATGCACAAATGTGTTTGCATTTATGTACGTGTGTGCACACCCGAAGATATCTGTACCAGTGTTTGTATGTGCATGCATGTATATGTGTGCATGTGTGTGAGGATGTGTGCGTGTACAAGCGTGTTTGTGTGTGTATGCACGTGTGTGAAGGTGTTTGTATGTACAAGTGTGCTTGTATGTGTGCAAGGGTGTGTGAATGTATAAGTGTGTGTGTGCATATACGTGTATATGTGTGAGAGAGAGACAATGTGTACATGTGCAACTGTGTATGTGTCTGTGCATGCATGCTCAACTACCCTAAATCTAAACTTTCTCTGAGCACAATCCCTGCCTCTCACAGCCCTCTCCAGTGGTGGCCTTTTCCCTCCCTCAGCTCGCCTAGTACTAGGCCTGGAAGTACAATTGGGTGTCTCGGTTCAACATTTCAGTTTCCAGACTACGCATTCTCTCTCCCTCTTTTCTAAACAAAGGGGTGGCTTTGTGCCCTTGTCATCTACCCTCTTTGGTATAGTCTTCTACAGACCCCTGGATCATTTTTGTTCATTTGTTTATTTTAGCTTTTGGCTCACTGACATCCTCTCCTTCCTAATTCTCCCAAATTTAATATCTAGAAGATTCTTCCACCATCCTGACCACTCGGTTCCTGTCCTGGAGCCCCTTTCCTTCAGTGATCTCTTTGCAGCTCCTTTCCTCTATACTTTGTGGAATCTATTCATAATTTCACTTTCAAGTATCCCACTTGACCGTTCGACCACCACTTCCTGCATTTTCAGCTTAATCCCTCTAATAGCCTGATGCCATCACTCCTTAGACTTCATGGGATCTGCAGTCTACTGATCCCAACACTGTTCTCCTCTCCTTCCCTCCTAATCCAATTCCTCCTGCACCCATTGATCCTATCCCCTTTTTCCTCTCCTTTCTAATCATATTCCTCCCTTCCCAACTTAAATACTGTTGCCAGTCTTTATAATCACCACCTTACCTCTGCCCTCAACTCCCTCGATCCTCTTGCTTCCTGGTACTCACTTGGCAAAACCCCAATCTTGGTAAATTCCAATTCTCTGCCAATTCTATGCCTGTACCTATGCACTGAATGTGGCTGAAGCACACACACACACACACACACAACACACACACACACACACACACACACACCATAACTCATTTAATTGTTAAATTTATGACCGTGAACCTGATGGTAATATCTAGCACTTCCCGGGAATCATACTATATTTTCTTTATGTATTCACCCTGCTATTCTAGGTAGCAATTTTATACTTTTTCCTAATTTTTCAAATGTCCAGTATCTCTGTGTCGCTGGATGTAACTTTGCTTTCTATTTTTACTGCAAACAAAGAAGCAATCTAAGGCTAACTTCCTACAGACAACCACCACCATATTTGCCTGCCTTCCAGCACCTGTGCCGTTCTGCTTTCTCTTCCCTCCTGTTGCTATATAGAAGAAATGTCTGTGCTCCTATCTCAGGACAGCCAGCCATTATGGTGAATTCCATACCATCTCGCACTATTCAAGGACATTGCTCTAGTAATTTTATTTCTCGTATCACTAACTTCTTTCCTCTCTAGCGTTATTCCAATCAGCATAGAAATATATATATATTAGTGTTCCATACAGATCTCCATCACTTTCCTGAAACCATTTTCCTCAAAGTTGCCAATGACCTTGCATTGCTAAATTTATCAGTCAATTTTCAGTGCTTATACTTGGCCTATCAGAGGCATTAGATGCAGTGATTACTTCCTTCTCTTTGAAATTGTTTCTTCACTTGATTTCCAGCATACTCCCTATTCCTGGTCTCCTCTTCACTTCCCTGATGGCTTCTTCTCTTTCACTGGCAGGTTCCTTTTCATCTCCCTAACATCTAATGGATTTAGTCCTTACTCCTCTCCTCTTTGTCAACTGTATTCACTTCCTTGATGTTTTCATTCAGCTTCATGACTGCAAATACTATCAATATTCGGACAGTGCCTGAATTTATATCTCCACCATGACTGCTCTGTGAACTCCAGGTATATAAGTCCAACTGCCTTCTGGGCATCTTCCTTTGGATGTCTAACAGGCATCTGAAATCAGATATCCCAACAGTGTGCTGGAGATCTTTCCTTCCGAACCTGCTTCACCTTCTGTCTCTCCCATCTTGGTTAAAGATAACTCCATCTTCCTACTTGTTCAGGCCAAATTTCTTGGTAGCATCTTCAACTCCTCTCCCTCTCTCATAATCCATATTCAATCTGTCAGCAAATGTTATTGGCTCTTCCTTTATACATTGAGAATCCTTTTTTTTTTTTTAATTATACTTTAAGTTCTAGGGTACATGTGCATGACGTTTATATCATGTATAACTCCCCAATGCAATCCCTCCCTCCTCCCCCCTCCCCATGATAGGCCCCAGTGTGTGATGTTCCCCTTCCCGAGTCCAAGTGATCTTTTCTACCTCCACCTCTGTTATCCAAGTCATCATCATCTTTTGGTGGATGAACGAACTTCTAACTGGACTTTCTGCTTCTATTTTCCCCTCTGTTTATTTTATTCTTAAAACACCATTGAGATTCCTTTAAATACTAAGATGATATTACTATTGTTTTCAAAAATTCCAATGGCTCTGCATCTGAGGCAGAAGAAGAACCAGGGTCTTTCTAGTTATGTCTGAGACCCTACCCAATCCGTTGACTCCTGTTCCACATTTACCTCTATGACTGCTACTCTCCCCTTACTGTTTTCCCTTTAGCCACACTGCAGGCAAATCCCCCTGGGTCAAGGATTTTGTTCTTTCTATTTTAACTGTCTAGAATGTTCCTTTCCTAGGTACTATACAGCTGGTTCCTTCACTTCCTTCAGATCTGTGCTCAAGCATCATCTTCTCAATGAGGTCTTTCTTCACCATGTCATTAAAAAAATCTAACCTCCCCAACCCTTATCTTCCTTCCCATAACATTTAGCTCACTCTAATGTACTATACAATTTGTTTTATTTATTCTGCTTATTGACTTTCCTCTGACCATAACGTACACCCCATGAAGGCAGGAATTTGTCTCTGTGTTTTATTCACTGCTGTACCCCCTAGAATAGTACTTGTATCCCCTAGAATAGATGACTTGATGCTCAATAATATTTGTTGAACAAATGAATGAATTCCACATTAGCTTAGCTAAGACAAAGCCTACAGAGGCCATATGAAGGTCTGATAACCTTGTAGGTTCCTCCTCTAATGACATGATTTTTAAAGCGTGCCTCTTCCCTTGAACTTCTCATTCTCCTCAATTTCCCTGAGGACTATTCAAAAGAATCCAGGTCAAGCTGTATGACTGATTTCCTGGAGTGGAGGAAAGAAAGTGTGGGGCCTCAAAGGAGGGGATGAAAGGGGTTACTAATGGAGGCAGCACAAGATGAGGAGTGAGCAGGATCCAGAGGAGGGGGTATGCTTCCCTGGAATCAGGCTAACAAATTTGGGGGAGCTACTGTACAAAAGATCAACCCAAGCCCTCCATTCAACTCAGGGTGTCTCTGGGCATTCAAGGTTTGTCATGCTTTCATGAGCCTTTTCTTGCAGTTGTAAAATAAAGCCTCTTCATGGGTGGTGGGGGAAGAGAAGGAGTCATAATTCATTTTTATAAAGTGCTCTGAGATTCTTGCATGAAAGGTGCTAAACACACAAACTGTTAGATTTTATTTTTAAATTGTGCAAGCTATATATTTTCCCCATTAAATGTTCACTTGCCAGTTATCTTCTTTCTGCCTAAAAAATAATCAAAGCAAATCGTATATTATTCAATTGCTAAGATAAATTTGAAATGTAAAAAGAGAAATCATTCCTTCTTGTTTATGTGAACAAGGCTTCCAATCATTTAAAGGATAATATTCTCCATAATGGTCTCCATATCTTCATTGTCAACATCAGTACCATTCAGCTGTAGACCACTATCTCTGAATCAAATCATAGAAGAATAGAATTTAGGGGTGTAAGAATTGCCTCTCTCTCTGCCAACCTACCCTTCTAAGTTGCTTGGCCTTTTTCAAGTCAAAATATCTCTCTCTACCATCTTAAAATTATTTTAATATATTTTAATTTGAAAAGAATAATCCTTTACTGGTAGGAAAATTAATTTCCTTTTCCAACATTATCAGTTGGACCACTCCAGTGGATGTATGATCACCCTTTAAGACAAGAAATAAATTGTGGCATTTGTGAACTTGGGTTTTGGTCTTCTGTCACTTACTATGTTGAGAATCTTGGGGAAATTCCTTAATTGCTCTTGAAACTCAGTTTCCTCTGCTGTTGAATAGAAGTAATAATACATGCCTTTACAGGGTTGTGTAAGGATTGAATGAGATATGTTGTCAATGCTTTTCAGCCAAAGATCACAGGGTAAATACCTGTAATTAAACAAGTTGGGCTTGTCACAGAGGGGCATTACTTGCCCGTATACTCTGGGCAACTGTGGGGTGTCTCAATAAAAGGGTGTTAGAAAGAACCTATATGGGATTTGGGCCTTGGTTGGTTGATTTATGGGGAGAGTTTGGTCTAGACTAGATGCTTTTGGAAAGCAGAGGCACTTCTATGATTGTATAGCTCGGTACATCTTATCTATAAGGAATAGAGACTAGCACAAGTATAAAGCTGTAATTGACAAACCATCGGCAGTCATTCATTTTGGAAGAGAAAGAGACTGCTTGGTATGTTTAGGGTGGCACTTGATTTTACCTTTGTGCTTGGATGTACTTACAAAGTGGTTTTGCTTTGTCTCATTCTATCATGGTCTTAGAGCAATATCTGAGGCTGGTATTCTGTGAGATGGTTTCTGTCTAACAGAAGAACAGCAAGGCCCAGCTGTGAATGCCAGGCCAGCTTCTGAATGTTGGGGGGCTCCTTTCCTTTTTTATTTTTTAGCACAAGTCCTTGGCATAGCATATGGCCTCTGAAGACTCAATACATTGTAATTTTTTTCATCATAAAAATCTAAATTACACATCGAACCTTCTCAATTCTAGAATAAATAATTCCAGTTTCCTCTGTTGAGCCTCTGGATACTGAAGGGTAATAAAGACAACTGATACTTCTTTAAACTTTATGCCAGTACCATGCTAAACCCTTTAAGCCGACGATCATATATAATCTTTACTATGATCTGATGAGAGAAGTATTATTATTTTTCACATTGCACAGATGAGGAAACTGATTTTTAGAGAGGTTAAGAGACTTCCTTAAGGTCACACACGCAAGAATAAGTAAGAGAAGGGCAGATCCATCCCCAGGATGTCTTTCTTTGGAATCCAGATTCTTAACCATTACACGATGCTGCTATTTCCTGACTCATTGTGAATGTGCTAATCCAGAGCTTCTCTAGCATCAATTACATTTCTTATTCCCCATCTGAATAACAATTAACATTGTATTCCTTGCATTTACTTTACAACCATCCCTTTATAGTATTCCAGTATAGTATTAGCTGATAGCAGCAAAGCATGCCGCTTTAATTCAAGACAGCTGGATTGTGCCGTCAGCATTAATTGAAAGACAAATCTGGTATAGTTTTATATTGGAAAATTTTAAATCTTCTCTTTGGACTAGAGGAGAATGGTGATCCTAGATTGCGGATTCAAAACACCTTATGGTCCCTGTGCTACTTTAAAAAAATGAGTTTACGATGTTCAAGCATAATAGTTTTTGGAGTTCTAACAGAATGGCAACACAAAGCAATATGTACCAGCCTGAAATTGGCATTTGCTCGGCCATATTATAATGTTGCTGTATCAACATTCAGTTGATGAGAATTCAAGTCTCTGGCATTCAGTTACATGCATTATATCTGCCTTTTTGGAGTTCTTTGTGGAAATAGGGATCTCTGCTGTAGTACAGAGTTGGAAGAAGATAATTAAAATATTTTAAGTATCTGCTTGATGCCAAGAATTCTCCTAGGTGCCTTTATGTTATTGCATTTATTCTTCATAACAAATTAGAAAAGGAAATTACTGCTGTGGCTCAGTCCACCCTCTTCCCAGCCTGGGTTGCTGCGTTACTAACTTTCTAATTGTTCTCCTTGCTTTCACTGTTGCCCTCTTACGGTAAGTCTGAAGGTAAAGTTATCTTTTAAAATTATAAATCAAAACTCATCATTTCCTTTCTTAAAACCCCACACTGGCTTTCCATTGCACTTGGAATAAAATCCAAATTCTTTACCGTAACCCATAAGCCCACTCGACTGGGCTCCTTCCTGCCCCTCTGACTTGGTCTTAGCCACTCTCCCGCTCGCTCACTGTGCTGCAGGCACACAGGCCTTCTTTTTTTTCTTTTTTTTTTTTTTTTTTTTTTTGAGGCGGAGTCTCGCTCTGTCGCCCGGACTGGAGTGCAGTGGTCGGATCTCAGCTCACTGCAAGCTCCGCCTCCCGGGTTTACGCCATTCTCCTGCCTCAGCCTCCCGAGTAGCTGGGACTACAGGCGCCCGCCACCTCGCCCAGCTAGTTTTTGTATTTTTAGTAGAGACGGGGTTTCACTGTGTTAGCCAGGATGGTCTCGATCTCCTGACCTCGTGATCCACCCGTCTCGGCCTCCCAAAGTGCTGGGATTACAGGCTTGAGCCACCGCGCCCGGCCCTTTTTTTTCTTGAATACCTCAAGTGTTGTCACCCAGGGACCTTTGCACTTGCTGGTTTTTTTTTTTTTTTTTTTCTGCCTGAAGCCCTCTGCCCCCAATTCTTTCTTGGCCTGACTCCTTGTTGCCATTCAGTCTGTAGCACAAATTGCAGTTTTCTCAGTGAAACCTGCTTTGATCATAGAAGTTCGTCGTTCCTTATCCCAACCAGTCATTCTGCAATGCCCTGCCATGCTTTTCTTCATAGCACCTCTCACCATTTGAAATTATGTTGTTCATTCATTTATTTATCTCATATTGTCTGTCTTTCCATTTTTGGAAGTAAGTTCCATAATGGTAAGAACCTCATTTGTCTTGTTCACAGCTATGTCCCTGGAGCCTCATTCAGTGTTGAATGGATGAATGAGTGAATATGCATTTTTACAGACAAGGAAACTGAACTCACACAGTTATAATCACCATAACATTAACAAACCAGCATTTATTATTATTATTTTATTTTATTTTTAGAGATGAGATCTCACTCTGTTGCCTAGGCTGGAGTGCAGTGGCACCTTCTTAGCTCACTACAGCTCTGAACCTGGGCTCAAGCAATCCTCCTGCTTCAGCCTCCTAAGTAACTAGCCCTACAGGCACATACCACTATGCCTGGTTAATTAAAAGTATTTTTTTTGTAGAAATGGGGGTCTCACTATATTGCCCAGACTGGTCTTGAACTCCTAGCCTCGAGTGATCCTCCTGCTGTGGCCTCCAAAGAGGGCTGAGGTGTGAGCCACTACACTGACCTAATAACCACCACTGGTTGACTGCCTTCAAAGTGCCAGGCACTAAGCAAGGAATTGTAAAAGCATTATTTCACTTCTTTATTTCATTTTCAAAGCAGCCCTCTGAGGTAGGTATAATTTGTTCTACTTCACAGAGAAAGATAGCTGAAGTCTACAGCTGTAACATGGCCAAGCTTGTTTAGCAAGGGATGGAGGCTGGGGTGAGACTTTTTTTGTCTGATTTGAGTTTTCAGTGTAGAGCATGAGACAGTGGGTCTGTGTCAGGCACTCATTCAATGGCAGAAGTTTCCCCTTTCAATAGAATGAGAGGCAAAATTCCACTTTTCATATGATAGCACGTGGAAATGCTAATTCTCAGAGTTTTATTAAAAAAAAAAATGACATGTGGGGCCAGGCACAGTGGCTCACACCTGTAATCACAGCACTTTGGGAGGCCGAGGTGGGAGGATCACCTGAGGTCGGGAGTTTGAGACCAGCCTGATCAATATGGAGAAACCCTGTCTCTACTAAAAATACAAAAAAGTTAGCTGGGCGTGGTGGCACATGCCTGTAATCCCAGCTACTCGGGAGACTGAGGCAGGAGAATCACTTGAATCCGGGAGGCGTAGGTTGCGGTGAGCCAAGATTGCGCCATTGCACTCCAGCCTGGGCAAAAAGAGAAACCACGTGTGTTCCAAGCCAGGTTGGCAGAGGCCTGAGCAGAGGGGCAGGGCCCAGTGTGTGAAGCCTGGCCTGAGCAGGTTCTATGCTGATGGCTGATGAGCTGGTGCAGGACCACGGTGAAGCAAGGCCCTGCCATGTATGTGGGCAGTGACAGTAATGGAAGACCATCCACCACTTTATCAAGGACCAGTTGCTGTCACTTGATCAGCAACACATTGTGTTCAGACTTGCCTAGGAGGACTATTTTAAAACAATTTCATAAGCAATTCCCAGGCATTCCAGCTCCTTTTCTTCAGGATAGTGGGACTATTTTGAGGTTCCCAGGACAAAACTAATATTGCTAACCAGTTGGGCCTGTGTGATCCTGAGTATAATCTACACATTGCTTTCTGGCAAATCTTTAGGTACCTGAACCTCATTCTCAACTGCAGGCCCTAATCCCTCCCCAGCCTTTGCACTCAGACTGACCTGGACTTAAATCTGTTTTTCTGTACTTTTCCTTGGTCAGCTTCAGGGTCACTCCGATGGCTCCTTTGAAGATACAGATCTTCCTGTTTGAGGTTGCTAGGAAGTTTGACTCCTGGATCACAGGAAGCAGTTTGGGAAGCCTGATATGCTCGGGTACAACAGGTAGAGGCCGGAAGGACAGGTAGGAGCTGACTGTTTTCATGAAAATGTTTAGGCTTTCAGTATGCCCTTTGCAATTGTTGGTATGTTAGCCTACTTTTTAAATCAAAGGGGATAAGTGGAATTGTATGGCTCAGGAATTGTGCAGTGGCCTGAATCAGGCAATTTATTTCCCAAGAACATGAAGGAGCCAAGGGCTCTGGTGGGACAGCAGGAATATTGAGTTCTCTTCTGGGCTGTCCAGGAATGCAACAGTTGATGCAGCAATCAGCTTGAGAGACCATGTGGTGACTTGTTATGTCGTTAAAATGGTTGCAAATAACCACATCACACTAAATCCAGTCCAACTGTTTTAGTCACTTTGACATGATCTGTGACTTGGAAAAGTGAAGTCTTCTCTTTAGAAGGGCTATCACTTTGGGGCCAGGCACAGTGGCTCACGCCTGTAATCCCAGCACTTTGGGAGGCTGAGGTGGGTGACTCATGGGGTCAGGAGATCGAGACCATCCTGGCTAACACAGTAAAACCGCTTCTCTACTAAAAATACAAAAGGTTAGCAGGGCGTGGTGGTGGGCACCTATAGTCCAAGCTACTCGGTAGGCTAAGGCAGGAGAATGGTGTGAGCCTGGGAGGCGGAGCTTGCAGTGAGCTGAGATCGCGCTGCTGCACTCCAGCCTGGGCGACAGAGCGAGACTCCATCTCAAAAAAAAAAAAGAAGGGCTACCGCTTTGGGGGTGGCAGGGATAATTAATACATCATCTCAATTGTTGTCATATTCCTACAAGGTCAGTATTTTTATTTTCAATTAAAGGTGAGGGCATTGAAACTTGTCCAGACTTAAATGATTAAGGGCAGACTTGAGAGCAGGCTTGTTCAACTGCAAAGCTTGAATTCTAGTCCATGGACTCCAAAGTTTTTCTGTGTAAATCTTCTCTGTAATCCAATTGATATGGTTTGGCTGTGTCCCTACCCAAATCTCATCTTGAATTCCCATGTGTTGTGGGAGTGACCTGGTGGGAGGTAACTGAATCATGGGGGCAAGTCTTTCCCATGCTGTTCTTGTGATAGTGAATAAGTCTCATGAGATCTGATGGTTTTAAAAAGAGGAATTCCCCTGCACAAGCTCTCTCTTTGCCTGCCGCCATCCATGTAAAATGTGACTTGCTCTTCTTTGCCTTCCACCATTATTGTGAGGCCTCCCAGCCACGTGGAACTGTAAGTTCAATCAAATCTCTTTCTTTTGTAAATTGCCCAGTCTTGGGCATGTCTTTTCAGCAGCATGAAAGCAGACTAACACAGTAAATTGGTACTAGTAGAGTGGGGCATTGCTGAAAAGATACCTGAAAATGTTGAAGCAACTTTGGAACTGGGTAACAGGCAGAGGTTGAAACAGTTTGGAGGGCTCAGAATAAGACAGAAAAATGTGAGAAAGTTTGGAATTTCCTAGAGACTTGTTGAATGGCTTTGCCCAAAATGCTGATAGTGATACAGACAATAAAATCCAGGCTGAGCGATCTCAGATGGAGGTGAGGAAATTTTTGGGAACTGGAGCAAAGGTAACTCTTGTTGTATTTTAGCAAAAAGACTGGTAACATTTTGCCCCTGCCCTGGAGATTTGTGGAACTTTGAACTTGAGAGAGATGATTTAGGGTATTTGGTGGAAGAAATTTCTAAGTAGCAAAGCATTCAAGAGGTGACTTAGGTGCTGTTAAAGGAATTCAGTTTTAAAAGGGAAACAGAGCTTAGAAGTTTAGAAAATTTGCAGCCTGACAATGAAATAGAAAAGAAAATCCCATTTTCTGAGGAGAAATCCAAGCCTGCTGCAGAAATTTGCATAAGTATCGAGAAGCCAAATGTTAATTCCCAAGACAATGGGGCAAATGTCTCCAGGACATGTCAGAGGTCTTCACTGCAGCCCCTCCCATTGCAGGCCCAGAGGCCTAGGAGGAAAAAGTGGTTTTGTGGGCCAGGTGCAGGGTACCCGTGCTGTGTGTAGTCTGGGGATTTTGTGCTGTGTGTCCCAGCCACTCCAGTCATGATGAAAAGGGGCCCAGGTTCAGCTCAGGTTGCTGCTTCAGAAGGTGGAAACCCCAGACCTTGGCAGCTTCCACGTGGTGTTGAGCCTGTGGTTGCACAGAAGTCAAGAATTGAGGTTTGGGAACCTCTGCCTAGATTTCAGATGTATGGAAATGTCTGGATGCCCAGACAAAAGTTTGCTGCAGCATGAAACCTCATGGAGAACCTCTGCTAGGGCAGTGTGAAAGGGAAATGTGGAGCTGGAGCCCCTGCACAGAGTCCCTACTGGGGCACTGCCTAGTGGAGCTGTGAGAAGAGGGCCACCATCCTCCAGACCCCAGAATGGTAGATCCACCGACAGCTTGCACTGCGTGCCTGGAAATGCCACAGACACTCAATGCCAACCTGTGAAGGCAACTGGAAGGGAGGCTGTACTCTGCAAAGCCACAGGGGTGGAACTGCCCAAGACTGTGGGAACCCACTTGCTTCAGCATGACCTGGATGTGAGACATAGAGTCAAAGGAGATCATTTTGGGGCTTTAAGATTTGACTGCCCTGCTGGATTTTGAACTTGCATGGGGCCTATAGCCCCTTTGTTTTGGCCAATTTTTCTCCCATTTGGAATGGCTGTATTTACCCAATGCCTGTACTCCCACTATATCTAGGAAGTACTAACCAGCTTTTGATTTTACAGGCTCATGGGTGAAAGGGACTTGTCTTGTCTCTGATAAGACTTTGGACTGTGGACTTTTGAGTTAATGCTGGAATGAGTTAAGACTTTGGGGGACTTTTGGAAAGGCATGATTTGTTTTGAAATGTAAGGACATGTGATTTGGGAGGGGTCAGAGTTTCAATGGTATGGTTTGGCTTTGTTTCTACCCAAATCTCATCCTGAATTTTCACATGTTTTGTGAGGGACCAGGTGGGAGGTGATTGAATCATGGGGGCAAGTCTTTCTCATGCTGTTCTCATGATAGTGAATAAGCCTCACAAGATCTGATGGTTTTAAAAAGAGGAATTCCCCTGACCAAGTCCTCTCTCTTTTTGCCTGCTGCCATTCACATAAGATGTGACTTGCTCCGCCTTGCCTTCCACCATGATTGTGAGGCTTTCCCAGCCACATGGAACTGTAAGTTCAATTAAACCTTTCTTTTGTAAATTGCCCAGTCTTGGCTACGTCTTTCTCAGCAGCATGAAAACAGACTAATACACCAATCTTTTTTTTTTTTCCTTCAGTGCTTTTACATAATTTAAATTGTTCACCATTGATTGATTATATCTTTCTCTGAGTTGTCTTATCTACACCAGTGTTTTTCAACATTGGCACTACTGACATTTTGGACCAAGTGATTCTTTGCTGGAGAGGAATGTTCTTTGTATTGTACGGTGGTTAATAGCATCCCTAGACTCTTACTGTTAATATACACAAGTAGTCATGATGCCCCAGGCATGAAAATAAAAATTGTTTTACATTATTGATGAATGTCCCCTTGGGGGAAAATCTCCATGAATTGAGAACTATTGGTCTGTATTATTAAGCTGTAAAATTCTTGAAGGTCAAAGTCTCTCTATGTATATCTCAAAAAAACCTGTGGATATCTATGTCATTGAGGTCATCTGGTAAACACAGTAAACACCACTATGGGGCCATTATTTGAGTCATTCAGTAAATACCATATAATCCATTTTAATTAGAAGTTTTCCAAATCTATCATTAAATAACTGGAGTACTTGGAGTAAATTACTTAACATGATAAGTCTCTGTTTCTTCATCTATAAACCAGGAATAATAACAGCTTCAAGAGAGCTAAATGATGTAATGTATGAAAATATTTAACATAGTACCTGGACTCTGGTTAACACAAGTAATAGGTATTTTAAAATTTTTAATAAATTAATATTCATTTCTAATTCAGTGCTTGACACATAGTAAAAATTATTATTATTATTTTTATTATTACTATCATTATTTTTGAGATGGAGTCTCACTCTGTTGCCAGGCTGGAGTGTGGTGGTGTGATATCAGCTCACTGCAACCTCCACCTCCTAGGTTCAAGCAATTCTCCTGCCTCAGCCTCCCGAGTAGCTGGGACTACAGGCACATGCCACCACTCCCAAGTAATTTTTGTATTTTTGGTAGAGACAGGGTTTTACCACGTTGGCCAGGATGGTCTCGATCTCTTGACCTCGTGATCTGCCCACCTCGGCCTCCCAAAGTGCTGGGATTACAGGCATAAGCCACCATACCTGGCCAGTAAAAAATTTTAACAAACAAATGAATGAAATATTTAGCTCTCATACAGGCATGAGCTGCCTGTAAGAATTAGAAAACACAAATAATCAAGGAAATGTATTGCCCTATGGCCAACAGTGTTGTTCATTCATTCAGGAAAATCTAGTGTCACAGTGGTACTATCTATTGCTTTATGTCATGCATGGCTGTCTTGGCTTCTATGATCCAATAATGAGTTTTAAGTATGGCAGCAAATGCCTAATTTATAAAGGCTCATGGGGAATACATAGAAAAATTGATTAGATGGCTCTGTCTCCAAGGCTGCCAGAGCTGTCCATTGGGAACTTGATCACAGAAGTGCTCTCTGCAATTACGGGCCTGTGATGCCAGTTTTTAAGAGAGTGAGGCATTCTTGAAAGAGAACCAAAATAGCCAGAAGTTAATGGAAAACCTTATGCAACCCTCTGGTTGCTGGAGTTTTTCCTCAAACTAACATTTAAAGATGATCAACCAGCATGATTGACATAGGCTGATTGAGTTGACTCCAACAGTACTGATTATATGTAGACAGCTTAGATCCCTTGCTGGGACATCTGACTTATTAAAAATGTGACTTGATTCATTTGTGAATTGGAGATGGCCTTTCATATTCTCAAATGAAGAGAAGAAAATCAATTAGGGTATCCAGAACAATATTAAGACAAAGTGTAAGTTAGTGAAATGGGGAATCAGGATTCTTGGGTTATAAAGATCACAGTGTAATGGAGTTGAGGCTTTGAAATTACATAAACCTGGTTTAAACACAGGCTCTTGCACTTACCACCTCTAGGAACTTGGCCAATTTATTATATTTATTTATTTATTTAATTTATTTTTTGAGACAGAGTCTCACTCTGTCACCTAGGCTGCAGTGCAGTGGCACGATCTTGGCTTACCACTACCTCAACCTCCCAGGTTCCAGTGATTCTCCTGCCTCAGCCTCCCAAGTAGCTGGGATTACAGGCATGCACCATCACACCTGGCTAACTTTTGTATTTTTAGTAGAGATGGGGTTTCACCATGTTGGTCAGGCTGGTCTCGAGCACCTGACCTCAAGTAATCCGCTCGCCTTGGCCTCCCAAAGTGCTGGGATTACAGGTGTGAGCCACCGTGCCTGGCCTGGCCAATTTATTTAATGTGTGTGTGTGTGTGTGTATGTGTATGTGTATGTGTTAATGATAATACCTAGTTCCTAGAGCTGTTGAAAAAATTAGGGTAATATAGGCAAACTGCTTAAAGTGGTACCTGTTGTATAGTTAGTATTCAATAAACAGTAGCTATTTGGGATATTCTATAAACATAAGGCAAATGTCTTCATTATTCTGAACCTTTTTATTCTGTTGACAGATAAGAGAGTTGAATTTGATAAAAGTTAAATCTTTTCCAAAGAGCCTTAGCGTTTTGCTAGGTGATGATAAGAGTAATTAAAACATAGAATGCTATCTATGTGAGCTCTGGCATAGATGGTGTGTGTGTATATGTGTGTGTGTGTGTGTGTGTGTGTGTGTGTGTATATGATGAGGGGAGAAATGGGCTTTCTAACCTAACCTCTTGATTTGGCCAGAGAACCCATAGGATGTTTTTTTTAAAAATGTATTTGAATAAAGGGTCTTACTGCTAATAAACACGTATTAAAATCACAGGACTGTATAATTTTTTAACACCTGAGTTTTAAAATTTGAATGAACACACTTATATCACTATATATTATATATAGTGTGTATATATATATATGAAACTAATATTTACTGAATGCTTTTTATGTGCCACACATTGTGTTAAGAACTCTTAATGTACTGTCTCATTGAATCTGCACAAAAATTAAATCAGATAGATAGTATTATTATCCCCATTTTACAGCTGGACTGAGGCTTAGCAAGGTTAAGTTACTTGCCCAGTGCCACACAGCTAATGAAGAATTTCAGCTCAGACTTAACCAATGTCAGATTCTGTCCTTCTCACTCTTCTTTTAACTAATTATCTGTTAATCTACTGTTACATTGCCTTTCTCACTTTAAAGTTCTGAGTGGATTCAGTGATTTTAGAAACATCGTTGGCCATCCTGCCCATTTTGGTTCAATACTGAAATTTGTCACTGCTTGTGCTGGGTGAAGTTGGATGGAAACGACTTCCTATTAGCTATGTCATATGGGTTTATTCTGGTTTTCTAGCATGATCCGGTCACTTAGCAAATAGTCATAGAAGAACTATTATCAGTCAGGCACTGGGCTAGATTCTGAAAGCATGCTAGTATGGAAACTATATGCTATTATGAAGTAATAGTTTTCAATTTTTTTAAGTGATGGAATTTTTAAAAAATTATAATAAATTCTTACATGGGACCCAATATTAAAAATCAATGAACATGAAAATGCAGGAATAGTCCAAGTGAGGTTAGGAGGCTAGAGCCCTGCTCTCAAGACCTTGCCATTATGAAGTTACAGGCCCAGAAGCATCTTTGTGGAACCCCAGGACAATCTGGAGCAGAGTTTGAAAGCCACAAACCTATAGCAAAGCTTGAGCTTGCCATGCTCAGACCCCAATAGTCACTGGACACTTCCTGTAGCTCCTCTTGCCACTTTGTCCTAGGTCTCTTTTTTTTTTTCTTTTTTGAGACAGAGTCTCACTCTGTCGCCCAGGCTGGAGTGCAGTAGCACGATCTATGCTCGCTGCAAGCTCCGCCTCCCGGGTTCACGGCATTCTGAACTCAGCCTTCCGAGTAGCTGGGACTACAGGCGCCCGCCACCAAGCCCGGCTAATTTTGTTTTGTATTTTTTAGTAGAGACGGGGTTTCACAGTGTTAGCCAGGATGGCCTCGATTTCCTGACCTCGTGATCTGCCTGCCTCGGCCTCCCAAAGTGCTGGGATTACAGGCGTGAGCCACCGTGCCCGGCCAGGTCCCTTTATACACGTCCAGTGATCAGGAATACACAGATGATAGCAGTATGTAGTCTTTACCCTTGATGGGTTTGCTATTGTTTTTTTTTTTTTTTTAAACTAATGAAAAATAGTCACCTGAACAATTATGTCTACGTCTCAATGAATGTTATTCTTTAAAATCCTGAACTGAGGTCAATTCTGCTGCTATTTTTCAAGATGTTTAGTGAATTGCCTTTGAAACTCTTTTCTAATAAGCTCTGCCTTTTTATTTTATATTCACACCTTAAATTAAAAACATTTTTCTCATGCTGGATATTTGCTACTCCTGATCCATGCTGACATCTGTGTTGTTTAGAGAAATAAGATTGTATGGCTATCTTTACTTCTTTATTTTTAAGGACTATGCCACCAAAACTAATGTTTCATTTATTAACATTTATGCATGTATATTACATATATAAATTACATATACCAGACCCTTTTCTGAGTACAGACATCAGGGATTACTCTCACATAATTCTCACAGCAGTCCTATGTGGTGAGTACTACCAATATTTCCATTTGACAGATTTTTTTAATGCATGGAAAAGTTGGGTAACAAGCTGAAAGTTACAAGATGGTAATCAAGGGCATCCAAATGTGACTGCAGGAACAATGAATTCAGAGCCTCATGCTCATCCACCCTGTGGCCTCTGCAGTAGCCAATAACTGTCCAGACCACACCCACAGCTTGTGGTCCTTAGCTGCATCCTCAGTCACTAGCCAAAGCAAAGTGGATTCAATGGGAGAGCTGATTAACATTATCAAGTTGATTCTCACGATGTGTTTCCTAGAAAGAAAATGGTGGGATTCCCTATAACAATCCCAAAGAACAGATACCAATGAGATAATTGAATGCAACTAAAATGCCAGGAAAGATCGAAAAAGTTTCCTTCTCAGAGAGACTTTCTCTGGCCATACTACTGAAAATTTTTACCCTTTTCAACTTGTGACATTTCATGTTTCTCTTCCCAAATTCTTTCTTAGTACTTAGTGGTTGCTAATTTATTATATATTTTACTTTTTACATCTTGTGTATTCACCGTGACTCACAGCAGATGTAAACTCTGTGAGGCTGGGAGTTTTGTCTGTTTTGATCTGCACTCTATCTTTGGCACCTAAAAGAGTGCCTGGTACATAGTAGTTTCTCAATAAATATTTGGTGACAGAATGAGTGAGTGAATCATGATGACTCCATAGGGAAATCAGACACAATCTATTTAATTTTAGTTTACTTTCCTTCCTCTACAGATGTATGACTAGAGTATGATGAGATGCAGTGACATTAAATGGTGAGAAGCATTAGAGTCCCAGGAGCCAAGTTCAAATTCTGTTTCTGCCCCTTATACTGTATGACCTGGATAAGCCACTCAGTCTTTCAGCCTGTTTCTGCAACTGAAAGTTGAACGTGATTAATTGCTGATTGTTATGGAAATGAAGTTATTAAAAACCCTGGCCAAAAGCATGTGCTTAATTAATATAAGCTGGATCAGAAGGAAAGCTCTTATAAAGGTATTAAAAGCTCTCTTTTAGAAAACATTGATTTCAGCGAGGGATAAAAGCTACAGGCAGTGTGACATTTTTATACTCCTGAGGGGGCCCTAAAACATTTTAGCAATTTCCCTTCTGGCAAATGCCAGAATAAAAAACCGGCTGCTTGGTACACCCACCTGCCCCTTCTACTCAGACTTGCATCAGCCTGCAGAGCCCCAGGGAATCCAGGGCAGTTTCATAAACGCTTGGAGACTGCAGGTGCTTTGTGAGGGCTTCCTTAGCCTGCAAAGGCCAGAAGGACGTGTAGCTGAATGTCAGGGAACTTGAGTTGTACTGTGGATTGAGCTAGCTGTGGGTTGGTTGTGAGAAACCATTCTTTAACAAGTGCAGATTAATGCTGCCTATAACAGCAGATTTTTATGCCTCCTGTACGTGCAGTGCTAGTATTAAAAATGGAAACTGACATGAAAGCAATCAGGATGCTGCTGATATTCAAGGTATGAAATATAGTGGGTCATACTACCCCATGTTTTCAAATGAATCTTTACATTTCATTCGTTTGTGCAATGCCCACGATTAGTTATGAATTATGGAGGGTAATTAAGCTGTACTGTTCTTGGTGGGAGACTCTATGAACCAAAATATGGCAGTGGTGGGGAAAGTGATTAGGGCTGAGGTGAAGGTGAGAAAGGTTTTGTTTGTGCATGGAGTATAGTCATGAACGTTTCTATTGACAAGATGAACGAAGGGAGTCCATTACCTCCATAGGGCTGGATAAATAGAATAAATTACATTTCCTTGGGTTCTAGTGGAATAGGTGGCTGTAAACTGTTGTCTTTCAGGACTGTTTGTTAACATCACTTTGAGGATGGGCTTTCAAAGAATAACGTGACAATGGCAGGACTGACATAATTCAGAACTATGTAAAGTGTCTGCTTTTAAAGGGAGTGCCTACAAAGCCCTTAAACATAAACTTAGCAGCATGTATTTAAGATGCCTTTCTATAAATGTGATGTAAAATGGAGCCAGAGATTGAAATTGCAAATAAGCCAAGATGGTTTTCCAAAGATTGTTTTGCCCCATAGCTATTCTGTTGCAAATGTCGTGAGAAAAATAGCTGAACACGGAAGACAGAGCATTGCATGTTATTTTGAAACTATGTGCAATTCCAATCTTCCACAGAAAGGCTGTAGGTTGATGATCATTTCTTGTCTGTGGGTGTGGGCCTGCAGACAGTGGGAGAAGAGGGTACAAGGGAAAGGACTGCACTAGGAATCAGAAATTTTGGGTCCCGTCTACTCCTGTCACCATGAAACCTTGGTCAAGTTTCTTGACTGCTCTGCATTTCATTTTTGTCTTCTCTAAAATGCCTAGCCCACAAATCACAAAAGCCTTTTGTTAAATTCAGTGAAGATACTGTCTATGAAGACACTGAGAGGTTGTAAAGTGAAATATAAACATATAAACACAGGGGAGAGGACCTCAATTGCCTTTTGCCTCTTCCTACAACTGACAGCTACCATTTATCTGAGTAGAGCCACAGAGAGGGAGAGAGATGAGACAGGATGGGATCCCAAGCCATTGAAGCTACCGAGTAATTCACTGGAGCCTGACCAGGGCTGACTGAGATGATGGCATTCAAGAAGGAAAGGAGCAGGATGAAGAGGGGTGTGGTAGCACACAGCTGCATAGTGGATCATTCTTTCTTCAACCGTTTGTTGATATCATCTGGGTCACTTTTGTGTCTGTGGATAATGAGTTACAATCCTTTTAAATTGTAAGATTAAACATGTGCATGTAATGGAAACACATTTTTAGAGCAGCAATATAAAAAGGGGAACACGGGAGAGGTTATATAGACCAAGCAAGTAAAATTCTGTGAACCTGGCCCTCAAATGGCAAATATGAGTTTGGTTAAGCCCCACTGACAATTCATGTTCTGCCTGGGAGGACCAGCCAATGGCAGAGGAGAGGAGAGAATTCTCGCTCCCACCACACTTCTGGGCACAGGACTGAGGCTATGGCATAAGGACAAGAGGATCAGCCAAAGGAAAGAGTGGTTTTATCCTCTCCAGGCCTGAAACCTCTGCCCAGAGATTACTGAACCACGACTACATGCCATGCATGTGTACATTGACCAAAGCTCATTGAGTATCTCAGTAAAACAAAATATCTGTTTTTTTCCTGATACAAAAACATTAATAGAAGTACTTTTGAATACATATGAATAAGGGTATTGTTTAGGTATGGAAAAATATGTGATAAACTAAAATGACCGTGAGAGGGTAATACATTTTGGAGAGTAGTTTCTTCACATCAGAAGAAAAGGGGACAAAACAGGGAAGAAAAACTCAGATTTAAGTTACTGTCAACATTCTAGTTCTGTAGCTGGGTGTTGGGATCAAGGGAATTTATTACATTATCAGAATAAACCAACAATAAAATAAAATTAATTAAGATGAAGTAGAACCATGCATGAAATCAGGGTGATGGCATCTTATGGACTGAGGATTAGGATTAATCCAATTCTGCACATCTGATTATTATACAAATAAATGAAGAAACAACACAGACACATAGAGAATAACCAATAGAATGAATGAGTGAGTGAAGAGACGAATGAGTGAATAGTATATCTCTTTCAGTGCAGTAATTTTTTATTCTAGTGCTGGATCTGATGACCAGGATCTTTCCTGATGTAATTTATTTGGGGCAGGAAGAATCTAATTTATGGAGAGATACTGAAATGAGGAAGGATGTTGTGATTAATACCAGAGCAGTTGGAACTATTTTGAGAATGTGCTGGTCGGCACTGAGATGCTGTCCAATCCTTGGCTCATGTCTTAGGGTCACAGAAGCTGTGTTAGTAGCACTGTGTTAACAGCAGTGAATGATGGCAGTGAACCACACCACCTGAAAATGTAGATGTCAGCTGCGTTTCTTTTCTTGCTTTCTCGTTTCTCGCTTTCTCTCTCTCTCTCTCTCTTCTTCCTTCCTTCCTTCCTTCCTTCCTTCCTTCCTCCTTCCTTCCTTCCTTCCTTCCTTCCTCCTTCCTTCCTTCCTTGCCTCCCTCCCTCCCTCCCTCCCTCCTTGCTTTCTTTCCTTTCTTCCCTCCCTCCCTCCCTCCTCTCTCTCTCTCTCTCTTCTTTCTTTCTTTCTTCTTTCTTTCTTTCGTCTTGTAATGCAATTGGCATTTATTTATCTCGGACAGAAAGAAAGACATTGTTTTAAGTCTATGAAGCTGTGAATGACCCAGATTTTGCCCTTAGGAACTTACAGTCTCGTTGGGGTGACAGACACATAAGCAGGTCGTACCTGCTTGGAAGGGAAACATAAATCAGGCAAAGGTGTGCGATGAAAGTCTGGAGAAAAGATAAGTAGCAGGAACCAGGGAAGTTTTCAAGAAGAATATGAGGGTAATGTAAAGGATGAATAAATTTTCTGGGAATGTAATCCAGCTATTCTCATTTTCATGACTTATGTTAATGGCCAGGCATTAGTATCCTTCAAATAAGGTTTGTGTTAGAAAGTTGGGAGAGTTTTAGGGACCGAGAAAAATCTGGTTCCTAATGCTCTGATTAAAGAGGAGAATCACGATTGTTAAGAAATAATTTCCTTTTACCACACATTTACACTGATTAATTTTTACCATTTATTTTCTTTTGGGGATGAATTTCTCCCCCCCTTTTTTCTTTTTAAATGTAGTCTTAAGAATCAAATAAATTGTGAAACTGAGATTGGCCCATGATTCTTTTGAGATTCTCAAGAAAGTGAATCAACTTTGCATGAATTTTAAAATATATTTTCAGGCAAAACTGTGAAGCACTTGGCTGAAGTTTCTAATTTTAATATTTTGGCACATTACGCAAGCAAATAAAGGTCTCATTTTCATATACACAGAGTCTCTCTATATAAAAGGCTACTTGTCTGTATATAGACACACATATGTGTATATCTATAAATGTAGGTGTAATAACTGAAACTTTATTCTGGCGAGTAGTAGTATGCATAATATATACTCTAAGAGCAGTCTTTCAATGCCAGTTAATGTTTGTTCTTGAACAAATCTATACAAAAGCAGCCAGTTATCTCTTTGGGTTAAAAAACATTGAAATGTTTAGGATGACTGAAATGATCATTCCTCAGAGAGGAAGGAACCCTAAGAGTAAATATATAAATGATAGAAATAGTCACTTGAGTTCTATAGTTTACAGTTTGAAATACCTCGCAGGTTAAAGTTTATAAACTTTGGGAAAACCTGGAGAGGGGTTGGCAATTAACTGATGGAACAGCTTTTGTGACTTCTCTACGAACTGAAAAAACTTCCATTTGACATCTTGCTCATTTCTTGGTTAATTTTACTGAAGCTTTTATTTATCTAATCTTCCCAAAAAAGTTTCCATTTAAACAGAAAAAACTCTTGCAGGATTTTATTCACCATTTAAACTTTCTCTCTTTCTTCCTTTCTTACAAATGTTGCCATACTTAAAAATCATCATGAGTCACCTTCATCAACTCTTTTAGACAAAATCTCTTCTTTAGTCCAGAAGGTTCCTAAGGAAACAAGCACGATTAGAATTATTAATTATGCCAAAAATATGAGCTAGCATAATTCTACTTTTGGTGCTAAATGGTGGTTTTTCTTTTGGATTCTTTATGATGGCTGTTAAATTATACAAGTAAATTGCAATCAACATGGCACTTTGGTAAGTCTGAAGTAAGGTGTTTCTCTACAAGGGAAGAAATCCTCATCCCCCTCTTTTTTGTGACAGGGTCTTGATCTGTCACCCCAGCTGGAGTGCCGTAGTGTGATCATGGCTTACTACAGCCTCAACCTCCCTGGTTCAACCGATCCTTCCATCTCAGCCCCCAAGTAGCTGGGACGACTAGCACATGACATCACGCCTGGGAAATTTTTGCATTTTTTGTAGGGATGGTGGTTTTTCATGTTGCCTAGGCTAGTTTTGAGCTCCTGGACTCAAATGATCTGCCTGCCTTGGCCTCCCAGAGTACTTGGATTACAAGTGTGAGCCACTGCACCTAACATCACTATTTTTTGAGGATTAAAGGGTTATTACCTCAAGGGACACCTTATTGATGTTTATTAAGGGTTGGGGGAGGGGGAGGACTATTCAAGAAAATTAGGTTTGTGAGGAGTTCCTGACTAAACAAGATTTAGGGATTAGCCATCCTCAGAATGCTAATTTGGTCCAGAACCATCCTTGCCCAGCCTTAGAGTCAGGGGTCACGGTCAGGGGTCACGGTCAGACAGGTGGTAGAGGGGAGTCAGGGAGATGGGCACTTGCCTGTCTATTGTACTGAAGTGACCACTTCCCCTGCACCCTGCCTCCTCTGGCTCTGACCTTATGAGGAGGAGTTTCTCTTCATATGCATGAGTTCTTCCTTCTCATAGAGGCTGTCCATTCTACAGTTTGTCCTAAGAACTGAGACTATGAAGAAAAATACTTAGGATAAATGTTTTCCCACATATTTCTAGTGCATTTTAAAAAATCCTCTGAATGATGGGGATCTTGCAGGAGGAATTTACTTTCCTTCAGAATGAAGCCAGTAGATAACAGTGCAACTTCATTATGGTAAACAAATTGGATTACCCTCAGTGATGGGACACGGAAAGACCATGGCAGTTCCACTATCACTCTTGGATTATAACATGCAGTCCTAGAATTATGGTAAAGACAGAAGCTGATCTGTGCATGAACAAGGCTCACCACAACTTGAAGTTTGCGATGCTTCATTTTGGTGTCAAAGGCAGAGATGAGTTACAGCCACAGCTGCCTGGCTTTGCTCTGAATTCTGTGGAGTGAAAATAGTTCAGCCACTACTCTCAGCAGTGGGCAAATGGCTCAGAATGAGGAAGGAGGGTTGGCAGTGATGAAATGTGCAGGGAGAAAGTGATGAAGAAAGAGACCACCACAGAGATCCATGGGAGGGAGGAAAGAAGATGAAGATAAGAAAACGGGAACAAGTTATTCATTCGCACATTCAACAAGCATTCATTAAGCTGATCCCAATGTATCAGATTCTGGTCGGTAAGTGCTGGGGGTTCAGAGATAGATGACATGGATCAGTCCTTTAGGAGACCAATCTGGTGGTGTTAGTTTGGAATCAGGTGGTTGGAGGGAGACTGGCAATATCCAAGATGACAATCTAATGTTGATAGGGACCATGTGAATGCTTTTCAGGGTGTGATATGATTTGGCTCTGTGTCCTTTCCCAAATCTCATCTTAAATTTTAATCCCCACATGTCAAGGGAGGGACCTGTAATCTTCACACGTCAAGGGAGGGAAGTGACTGGATTATGGGTACAGTTCCCCTGTGCTGTTCTCATGAAAGCAAGTGAATTCTTTTGAGATCTGATGGCTTTATAAATGGTAGTTTTTCCTGTGCCGTTTCTTGCTTGCTACCATGTAAGATGTGCCTGCTTCCCCTTCCACCCTGATTGTAAGTCTCCTGAGGCCTCCCTAGTCATGCAGAACTATGAGTCAATTAAATATCCTTTCTTTATAAATTACCCAGTCTCAGGTATGTCTTGCTAGCAGTGTGAAAATGGACTAATAGAGGGTGGTACAGAAAATGATGGTGCATTGAGGCTAGTTTCCAAAAGGGTATGTCTAAGCTGACTTCAGCTGAAGCCAGATGATGGTGATTGAGTCCAGGGACAGGACAAAAACAACAGAAGAGCTTTACAGAAGGAGCATCATGAAAAAATGGGAGGCAGATACAGACAAGGAATGTGTGGTGGAGAAAGGAAATGCTCAAGGCATGGCCTGAGAGGGGGACATAGAGTGTGAGCCTTTGGTGGAAGAGACTCAGGAAAGTGGGGACAGTACAGGGGCCCTGTAATTACAGAGTTGGACTCCTAAGTACATAATGAGTAAATAGTTCCGTGAATTGATTCTTAAAAGAGTGAGTAGAACTGTCATTGGCTGCACACTGGAATTGCCTGGCGAGCTTCAAAATGCACAGAGGCCTGCATGCCCCCTTCTGCTCCAGGGATCCTGATCCAAGTGACCTGGAATGCAGGCTGAGCATCAGGGATTTTAAAAACTCTTGCATGACTCTGCACTATAGACACAGTTAAGAATAAGAATTAACTTGGTGTGTTAGTTTTGTCATAAAATGAGGAAAACAATATTACCTAAGTCAAGATTAAGGACAAAAGCAATTTTTAAAGCAATAAAGAGGGTTGGTTGATGTGCAACACTGGTTCTCAACTTGAGATAATTTTGCCCCCAAGGGGGCATTTGGCCACATCTGGAGGCATTTTTGATTGCCAAGACTGAGGGGGAGGTGCTATTGGCATCCAGTGGGCATGGGGCAGGGAGATTGCTAACTGCCCCACAAAGAACAGAACAGCCCCCACAACGAAGAATTATCTGGCCCCAAATGTCAATAATGCTCAGGTTGAGAGACCCTTGGCTAGCAGGTAAACACAGGCTCTGGAGCTAGATTTCCTGGGTTGTAAACTGCATAATCTTGGGTAAGTTACTGCTCAACTTCTTTGTGCCTTAGTTTTGTGATAAGTTAAAAGAAGTAATATTATCTAGCTCACAGGGATTTAATGGTGAATACATGTGAAGACAGAACAATACCTGGCAAGTCCTTTACTCTTACTTAAGGAGTAAGAAATCACCACCCATAAGCCACAAGCAAAAATTTTGGAATTTTCTTTGCCTAGATCTTTGGGTTTAGGGGTCTTTAAAGTAAGGATCAAATAGAAATAACAATAGCTATTGTTTGTTGTCAGCTTACTACTTGTCAGGTAATATGTTAAGTCCTTTTATCTCTATGATCTTACTTAGTCTTTATAATAACCCATATAATTTAGACACTACTAATTCCATTTTATAGAAACAAAATCGAGACTTAAATAGTGGAAGATATTGCCTAAGTTCACGCAGAAAGAAAGTAAAGGAGGCAGAGTCTCTCTGATTACAAAGCCTGTGCACTTAACAGAAGACGCAAATTGTGGTTATGAGGAAAACATTAGACAGGGAGTGATCAGTGTATTAGGCATTTTGACTCCTCCCTGCCTCTGTGTGTACCTTCTGATCTATCTCCACCAGCTTTTTCCCAGATCTCAACCTTCCATGGAAACTGCCACCACAGAGTTAATCATCTGGGCAGTGGTCTCCAAACCCTATTCATCATATTCTCTTCAATGAGCAATTTTTGATCAGGCACCCCAATATATAGGTATTTTTTAGACATTATGTACATATTCTACCATATTGCATATCGTATATATTTTAAAACATAAGTAAAAGTTAAACTTTTTTAAAGAGTAAGACAAAACATAAAAGTCCTAATGTTTTCTTTCTACATTACCCCCTGAGGTAAATGGTTCCATTTTAGAGAACATGGCTCTAGAGGGTTCCTACTGGTTTTATTATATGTGCCAAAGGCCCCTTTCTCCTTTATTTTACCAAAGGTAAAATTGCATGTATTTTCAAAGTAGTATTAGCTTGGAAACTAAATAAAAAGGACAAAAAATATAAAACCATGTAATTTCTTCACCTGATTTAACCAAACCTCAGCCACAGCTAGCTTGGCTGGGACAGTATACAGGACTCTAGTACCATATTTTTTTCTGCACTCAGACTTCTTGGTAGACAAGGTGGAGGATAAAATAGGTAAAATAGATATTGTGCACCAGCAGTATCTGTCTATGATAGACTTAAACTTTAAGGTAACACTTGTGTCTTCTGTAAATGTTTGAGGGTCTATTTTTTGTGTTCTTAATCTTGATTTCTTAAGATCCATTTTTGAAATATTCCACTATACTATCGATCAAACTAATAGGAAAGAGGATTTATTTAACCAATATTCATTGGTTGAAGATGAGCAGAAGGTAAAGACATCAGCTCTGCTGGCAACTGAAGCCACATTGGTTCAGAATCTCAGGAATTGTTGGTAGAATTGGGGCAGACCCAAGCAAGAAAAACCAGAGTGGAAGTGTGAAGCAAGGGAGGTGACAACAAGGCTTTATGTCGCAGGTCACACTGCCTCGTCAGAAATCCTGATTCGTCCTTGTTCATCTAGTTGCATTCGTAACTTTCAAATATTATGTCCTATCATTCCTTAAAGCAGCATCATGGAAAGACAGAAATTTGGATTTCAATTCTAAGAAAGCAGTGTTGTTATTGTTGATATTGTAATTGAAGAAATTAACTTGATACTTTTGCATTCTTGGGAAATGAAGAATTTATAAACAAAGCTGAGGATTAGAAAATTTTAAAGCAATAGCTATTAAATGGAACTGTACTAACATATTTATGCAATCAGACAAGCAGTTATAGGGAGGAAAATGATTAGTTCGCTGCATGTGTAGGCATCTTTCATATCTAAGGATGAAGAAGCAGATGGTCTTGTTATCAGTTTGCACATTTGTCTGGAAAAAAGCAAACAGCACAGGTGTAGGACCCACATTCCATTCCACACAGCACACATGGTAAGAGTCTGGCTGGAGGTTTTGATGGTAGATGCTGCTTATGGAGCCTGACATTATTTCGCTGCATTCCCAGTGCTCTGAGCCTTGAGCAAGAGGTCATCCATTTCTAGTAACCATACTTCAAATATATTTGTGCAAGACTTTGTTGATATTGGGCCTCACTACCCTGCTCCACTGGACATTTTTCTGGCTTCTTGTAGTTCTTATTTCTCAACTGTATGGTGCCTACTTGGCTGTCCTCTGGCTTGGCACACAGCCTCTTTTTTTTTTTTTTAGACCTCCTGTCTGTTTTCCTCCTTCCCTGCAGCTACTTGATCTTTCTATCTCCTTCAGCTTCCTATCCCCAAGGGTGCCAGCCTGCAGCCCTTGGCTCTGTTTCCTGCTGGATGGCACCAGGGAATCCTTTCTGGAGGGAGGAAGAGGGGCAGAGAAAAAGAGGTTTCCACATTGGTCTACCCTCAGGGCATGGTGTCCACATGATAATCACATGGGCTGGATTAGAATCTCATGATCCTCTTTAGCTTTTCATGCTGAAAGACTGTTAATCTCTTTCAATTATTCTGTTCAATGCCGAACCCCAAGAAGAAGAAACTGGAAGAAAAAAAAATCTGGTTCCAAAAGTTGTATGGTTGCCCTAGTGCTAGGGATGTAATGAATGTTTAATATATTATGGTTCTTACTATTTTTCTAAGGCTTATGTAATAAAGTACTACAGTCTAGGTTGGCTTAAACAACAGAAATTTATTTTCTCACAGTTCTGGAGGCTGGAAGTCTGAGATCAAAATGCTGGCAGGGGTGGTTTCTTCAGAGGCCCCTCTCCTCGGCTTGTAGAAGGCGGTCTCCTCCCTGTGTCTTCACATGGTTTTCCCACTGCGTGTTTCTGTGTCCAGACTTCCTCTTACAAAGGTTCCCATCATATTGGATTAGGTCCCACCCTCATGACCTCGTTTTAATTTAAGTACCTCTTTAAAGATCCTATCTGCACATGCAGTCACAGTTTGAAGTACTGGGACTTAGGCTTTCAACATATAAATTTTGGTCGAACACATTTCAGTCCATATATTATTATTATTATTATTATAACACAGTCCCGCATCTTCAAAATGTCATATCCTAGATGTTGAGACATCCATATAAGCATATGGTTCAGTTTAAGGTAACAAGTATATTTACTCTGCTGGTGGATATGTCGCTTTAGTTGACTGCATAGAAGCTGATATGGATTGCTCTTCTCTGTCTTAGACATGAGGCCTAGTTCAAGACTAAAACATGGATTGGAGTTGGGATAGCTGCCTTAGCAGGTCACTAGCCTGGTTGAGTGATGTAAACTCATTGGAAATCTCGTCTTTACTCTTAGGTGTGTAGAGGTTACTGGTGAAGCAGATGAAATAATTTAAGAAGCTTTTGTGATAGATGAGGAAGTCTAATTAGATTAACTCACTTCAGGGTCCCAAGCTAGCATGTAGTACAGAATTTGGTACTCACACAGTGGATCAAGGAATGTTGGCATTCTATAGAGGTACCTGGAATCTGATTCTGCATAGTGTCTTATTACACTGGAATGTGTCTGTTTCTCAAAAGACTTTTAGCTTTATTTCTCAAGATTTTCTGTATGTGTATCATGGAACAGTTTTGGCTGTATTTACAGCTTCTTTAGTGGAGACAAGTAAGCATATACATCCTCATTATTACATCCCTACATAGGCAAAACAATCCATGCCTTCTTATATATCACATGTGAATGCTTTCAGAAGAAAGTTTTATTAAAAATACTGCAGAATTACAACTCAAATTTGAGTGTGAGCAGCACAATCATACCTGAGATTTGGGAACAATGACTACCTATGCATTTGCTGGTAGGCAAGTTCATAAAATGGTGGCCATAAGCCAAATCCAACATGCTGATGTATTTTGCTTGGTAAATATATATTTTGTGTGTGTGTGTGTGCTCACTGTGTTTTGAGTATTTGTCGGTAGAGCAAACGTTCCGTAGTTTTCCACAATCTTTACCACTCACTGTTATCTTATTTCTGCTTTATTTACACATTTACATTACTTGACAGGTGAGTCTTCAATTTTGTCAGCTCCAATAGATGTGGGAGGAAAAGCAAAAGGAAGATGAAAAAGCAGAAGGAACAAATGGGGTAAAAAGAAAGGGCTAGAAGTGCAGACAGGAGATGAAATAATGCAAAATCCTGGGAGCACCAGGCTCCTGGGCCTGGCCTAGAGCAGGGGCCTACCGAGGACAACACAGGTGTGTGAGTGGGAGGACAGGGGAGAAGCAGAAGGGGAAAGTCGTGACTTCTAGTTGGTATTACATCTCAGGCATTGAGCCCACATTATCCCCTTTAATAAACATAAACCTCTCCCACCAAGCAGGCATTGTTATACCATTTGTAGTTTAGAGAAGTTGGGAGGTTAAATATCTATAATTTTCAGCCTAGAATGGCCCCGTGTTGTGTTTGTTGAATAACATTCACTCATAGTGAGTATTAGCCAAAGAGTGGGGTCTCAAACCTGAGGCTCTGTGGCTCCAAAGCCAGAATTTCCCTCTTTCACATTGCATCAGTTGTCATAATGTCACAGTGGGTGTTTTTAATTTCTCCAGGGCCAATTCTGGAGGAAATATTTTTTGGCCAAATTCTTTTAAATCTAAAATTAAAGAAGCTTTAGTAGATGCCATATATATATGTTTATATATAAAAAATAGATATAGTAACAACTTAAATTACCTATTTTACTGAATAAAGGATTGCCAATGAGAAAATTGAAATTACTTTTAGCTACTAAGAATATTAATCTCTCAGAAGTAGAAATACAGGTGAAGGCATGGATCTAGTTGGGTTTGAGTGAGGATTACTCAATACATATTACATGAGGCCATTCCAGGCTGAACATTACAAATAGGATCAATAGTATATCCCTGATGTTTACCCTAAAACAAAGTTGAAGATGCAGCAGAAGAGGAGACATATCCCTGCTTTGGTTGCAAAAGGATCTTCTCAGTAAAGCCACCAAACAGCTGTTTGTAGTAGAAAAAAATGGTCTATGATACATCTAACCTAGGTTATCTGGGAAAGGGAGAGAATGAGAGAGAATAAGTTAGTCATGTAGCAAAGCATCAATGTAGAAGAGAGAATATCTTACAAACAAATCAAGAGATTTTTTTTTTTTTTTTTTTTTTTTTTTTAGATAGTCTCACTCTGTCACCCAGGCTGGAGTGCAGTGGCACGATCTTGGCTCACTGCTACCTCTGCCTCCTGGATTTAAATGATTCTCATGCCTCAGCCTCCTGAGTAGCTGGGATTACAGGTGTGCTTCACCATGCCTGGCTAATTTTTATATTTTTAGTAGAGATGGGGTTTCACTATGTTGGCCAGGCTGGTCTTGAACTCCCGACCTCAAGTGATCTGCCTGCCTCAGCCTCTCAAAGTGCTGGGATTACAGAGATGAGCCACCACACCCAGCCAAAATTTTTTTAAATGAGAAAAAATAGTTCCCATTAATAAATCTATAGGAATGATAAAATTAATTATGTCTGAATACCTAATGCATGTGGGGCTTAAAACCTAGATGACGTTTTAATGAGCACAGCAAACCACCATGCCACATGTATACCTATTTAACAAACCTGCACATTCTGCACATGTATCCCAGAACTTAAAGTAAAATAAAAAAATTTTTTTTTCTTTTTCTTTTTTTTGAGACGGAGTCTCACTCTGTCGCCCAGGCTGGAGTGCAGTGGCCGGATCTCAGCTCACTGCAAGCTCCGCCTCCCGGGTTCATGCCATTCTCCTGCCTCAGCCTCCCGAGTAGCTGGGACTACAGGCGCCCGCCACCTCGCCCGGCTAGTTTTTGTATTTTTTTTTTAGTAGAGACGGGGTTTCACCGTGTTAGCCAGGATGGTCTCGATCTCCTGACCTCGTGATCCGCCCGTCTCGGCCTCCCAAAGTGCTGGGATTACAGGCTTGAGCCACCGCGCCCGGCCAAAAAATTTTTAAAACAGAAAAAAATTATGTCTGAAATTACAAAGATATGGAACTTCCTTTAAAGAGTTAATTTGAAAATGACATATAAAATTGTATGTATTATGTGCAACATGATGTTTTGAGGCATATATACATTGTAGAATGGCAAAATCAATCTAATTAGCATGTGCATTATCTCAATAATTGTTTTGTGGCAAGAACACTCAACATCCACTCTCTTAGCATTTTTCAAGAATACAACATAGCATCATTAACTATGGTTACCATGCTATACAATAGATCTCTTGAACTTATTCCTCCTCTGACCAACATCTTTTCTCCAACTCTCCAACCCTCCAGCCTCTGGTAATGTCCATTTTTGTCTCTACTTCTATGAGATCAGCTTTATTACATTCCACGTATGAGTGCAATCATGTAGTATTTGTCTTTCTGTGCCTGACTTCTTTCACTTGACATAATGTTCTCCAGGTTCATTCATGTTGTGGATCAGAAACACATATTCCTGGGTTATATATGTCCAAACATGTTAAGTGGTCTTTTATCAAGAGCTACTTTTACGGGCTCTTAATTATTTTCTAATTGTTTACATTTTCCTTGATGACAGTGCCATGTTAACCATACATTAAAAAGAAGCTATATTTTTGATAATTTTTTTATAATGGAACTTTCTTTTAATGTGTAGTTAATAAGGCACCGTCATTAGGAAAATGTAAACAATTAGGAAATAATTAAGAGCCTGTAAAACTAGCTCTAGACAAAAGGTAGTTAAAAGACCACTTGGCATGTTGGAACATATATACACTAGGCATGTGTGTTTCCATTAAGATGTTGGTGACAACAGCAGTTAACAGTGATTGTTGGCCTCTGAGGACTATTGTGAAAATCCATAAGAAGTGAAAAGTGGCAACAAATTTGTTTTACTGGTGGGCTTTATAGTAGTGCAGGAACTCATGAGATGCCTGTTTTACATCAAGCATTTTTCTGGGGGTAAGTTAAATGACTTGGATAACTCACTTGTGCTGGGAGGTCTTTATCTGCCCCCTTGGCTAGAGTTTCTACCTCTTCACCCTGCTCTGTGCCCTGGGAGGCTGATCTGTATACACTGCATCAACTAGATTCCTTTGCTGTCTGACTTCTGGTTGAATTTAGCCAATGGGGGCGGCAGCAGGAGAGGGCAGGAGCAGAGTATGGTCAAGGTCTTCATTTCTCTTGCTACCTCCCTACTGTGCCATGAATTATCAGTGTCTTTGTTTCTCTACCAAAAGGCATAGCTCCTGTATGTGGAGGGGTGGAGGGCACTTCTCTACAGCTCTGGATGAGTATGTGCAACCATGCTAAGGGTGGTTAGTGTACTACCTGTTGGTAATTGCAATGGGCTTCACACTACTTCTTCTTGCATCTTTCTATCTCATTCCTTTACAAAGCTCTTCTGCAGTACCTTATCTGATGACTGTGCCTTCTGTTTCCTGACTGATAAGTCACTGAACTCCAACTCTGACCTCTATATAGTGGGTTTTTGGAGGTCAGGCTACTTCATTCACCTCTTCTAAGGGCTTACAGAAAGAAAGTAAATTTTCAAATAATAGTAATTTATAGTAATAAAAGCATTATAAATAATATTATTCACTAAAAAGCAAACATGAACATGCCTTGAATGAGAGGAAAGAAAAGCCATGTGAATGTCGATGATGGAGACGCTTTAGAATGGGCAGTCATTGGAGGGTGTGCAGCAGGTTTCTACGGCAGGAT
The DNA here is from genome assembly GCF_009764315.1 of Trachypithecus francoisi. Classification (NCBI taxonomy): domain Eukaryota; kingdom Metazoa; phylum Chordata; class Mammalia; order Primates; family Cercopithecidae; genus Trachypithecus; species Trachypithecus francoisi. The sequence continues at coordinate 71,165,505 of NW_022681472.1, read as the reverse complement.
TTGTCTCGTCCCTCTGGTTCGCTCTCATGGATTAATGTTGTGTTGGCCAAGACAGTCATGGTGTCAGGCTTTCAGCCTGTGCGATGGTGCAAGGTGGAAGCTAAGAAGATTCTAGATGAAGAAAGCTCTGTTTATGCCCAACAGCTCATACTGCTTCTTATGAATTGTGGTAAGTCCCCATGTACACATAGAAAGTCTTATTTTGGAAATAGTTTTCATGTGAAGGTACTATAGATGGAATGTTTGGGTCCCCACAAAATTCATAGGTTGAAACTTAATCATTACTGTAATGGTATCAGGAGGTGGGGCTCTGGGGAGGTGATTAGGTTATGAGAATATAGCCCTCATGAATGAGATTAATGCCCTTATAAAAGAGACCCCAGTAAGCTCTCTCACCCCTTCTACCATGTGAGGATACAGTGAGAAGTCATAGTACCATCTATGAACAAGAAAGCGAGACCTCACCAGGCTCTGGGTCTACTGGAACCTTGATCTTAGACTACCCAGACTGCAGAACTGAGCAATAACTATTTGTATTTGTAAGTCACCCAGTCTATAGTATTCTGTCCTAGCAACTTGAATGGACTAAGACAGGAGGTATCCCTAGAAAAGGTCCTAAAATTACCCATCACTATTGAGTCAACATCCTCAAGTCAACTTCTTGTTCTAGCTGCTGGTTTGGAAAAGAGTGTTGATTTTCACTTGATGTGGACAGTTGTGACTTTAAATTGTCTTAGTTGCTTTCATGCCATAAGATTCCAAAGTACTTTCCACATTCAGCAAGAGAATGGCCAGCTATTGCATTAGGGGAAATCATAACCTCTTCGAGGTGAAACAGCTTCAGAGGTAAAATAAGGATAGCTGCTTCCCTGGACACATCACACCATTGCTCAAGAGGCAAGGAATGAGGCCTGGAAAGAAAGGTCCTCTTCTCCCCCAAACTTTTAGAGTCATAGAAAGAATCAGAGGCAGCATCTTATAAATACTTCACTGGCCTCTAGCCAGAGCAGCAGGGCTAACACCTTTTCAGTGCTTTTGGCCACTAGAGTAAACCACATGAGTTGCTGTGACCGTTGCCCCTTGCTGGTATCCCTCAGCTCCGGGGAAGATCTCAAGTCTGCTCACTCCTATTCTATCACAGAGCCACTCAGGTTTTGTTTATATACCAGTCCTGCCTTTAATGTGCTGAACTTGGTGCTAAGATATTAATTAGGAATCAGTATTACAGAAAATATAAATTTTCCATGTTAAAAAAGCAGCCATGAAAAGAAAAATTCAGTTGTGCTTTAAATGTGCAGCATGAAGCTACGTCTCCAGGCAAAGAATTTAGAAGTTTCAGGACTTTCCATTTATATGGCTTCATTATTGCTACACGTAGGAAGAAGGCTCTTAGACAACCAATACATCAGTGTTCTGAGATGGCCAGAGTCATTCAAGGGCTCATTAGCTCCCACCATTTTTCACACAACAGGGGGGCCAATGGGCAGACATTAAAATCCTAGGGCTCTTTCCAAATGAATTATAACAAGATCTATCAAATGGGATCCTTAATTTCATGCCTTCCTCAGAGGAACAGTAGGCAGACAACTGGGAGAAAACGTAAGAAGGTTTTTACGTCTTATTAACACAAATTATATGAATAAAAGCATTGACATTGTGAACCATGCATCCCTGTATATCCTTTTTGCCCCCCTCTCTCTTCTCTCTCCTGGTGAAACAAGGGCATAAAAAGGCGGAGAAATTGATAGTTACCGAACAAAAATAGTGTTAGATCCAGTGTTCCCTTCTCGGAGACAGCATCATCTCCACATTTTTCCAAGTTTTGTAGGCTTGACAGAATGTTGCTAAAAGAATGAACAGTCTGTATGCCGACAATGCTTTAGCTATAATCCCCTATTAGTAGGAAAATCAGAAATTGCTTTTGCATGATTTGGTAGTCTGTGCCATAATATCATATTACTGAAAAACACAGTATAGTTTCCTTTTCATAGCCCCAAATTGTCTTGCTTAACAATTTAAGGAGGAATTTAAACTAGGTCTTAAATCAAACTTAAAACAAATATTAACCTAGTTATGATTTAAAGCCAAATAATCTGTCCTAATGCATTTCCCTTGTGGGAATGTACGGAGCAATTTAAGGAGATTTTTACAAAAATAATAAATCTTACCTAAGGGAAACGGAAATCTACAATTCTTTTAAAAGTGATTCACACTTCCAGGGAACTGGGCGAGTCAAGGTTGGCAAAATTCATCAGCTGCATGGCCTGACATGGTAGGGGCAACCCAACAGGATGTATTTCCAGTGTTGATGTAATCTGAGAATGTTTTATTTTTTGTCCTTAAACAATAAGCAAATCAAGTCACGGCTGAATGGGAGTGCTCTGGTATTTTAATGTATTACAATTTACGGCAGTATTTACTTCAGTTCTTGGCTTGCTGACACTAAAATTATCTTAAACAGGAATTATAACATAAAATTAGATTAGATATACTTCAACAAGTTTATCTCTAACAATAAATATATACAAATTCTGAAATGAAGTACCCTGCAATTTTCAGCCAGTGCTTAAAGTAATTATACATTCTGTGGTGATAACACATTCCGTTTTTTATTGTGCCACAAGCTGGTGAGATACCTCTACCACGCATGTTAATGCTAATTAGCAGATAGAGTGTAAATCTGAGGAAGCCTCAAATTCTGTTGCTTTGCCAGTTTTGCCTTGATTGGAAATTGCAGGCCAAATTTCCTCTCATTCTGACTTGGCCTATTCAGGCATCGCTTGAGATGTCTTTCTTCGGTGCATTTTAATCCATCAGATCTGTTCGTCGTTGAGTGCCTCACTGTTTGTTTTTAATTCAGCAGACTCAAACAGTTTCCTCTATAACTGCCTTTTATAATCAATCCTAGGAGAATTTCAACTCTGCAGAACAATAGGTGCGGATGACATGTTTACTCCACGCTCCCTTATCCCTGTCAAAGAGGTGTTTTTGTTTAGCTGCTAATAAAGTGGCATTTTGAAATATGTTTCTGAACCAAGAGGGAGGGAGGTATGCTCTGTAGCAAGCTTTGCTTCCACTTATGCACCCAGAGCCCTTGAACTAGAGGAGCTCATGTACCCAGAGATTCCAATTAAAATGAGCATTCAGACGGATGCTAACATTTGGACAACGGAGGACTGTCCAACCTATCCTATGGGATCGCAAAGACCCAGAGGGATGTCAGTAACCTCCAGGGTTTAATTCTACTCTTCAGTAGACAAATGCAAAGCTTCTGGTACATTCCATAACCTCTTTTCCTATCTGCCCTATGGCCCAAATCTACCTTTGAAGTCAGTGGGAGATTGTTTATGAGGAGTTTTGCTTTGAGTTGTGCCTGATTTAATTTGAATTTACATTCTGGGTCTACAGCAAATATCTTTGGGTTTCCTAGATTAAGATGTTCTCATCAAGTCCCTTCCATGCTCCTTTCTTTATTTCTATCTGCCTTTTTGACTTCTGACTCTACGTCAATTATGCACCAAAACATTTCCCTGCCATCCCCACCACATGTGTGTCATTAGCTCTGTCCATGTTTACTAAATGCCTACTGCATTCTTGACTGAGAGTGTGTGAACTACTTTGGCCCCAAAGATGAGCAGGCAGAGTCATCAGTAGGATGTGGAGAAGAATAAAAAATGCCTAGAAGGAAAAGTAGCTCTGGAACATTTGGAAGTCAATGAAAAATCACTGTCTCTTCTTCCGCATCTTGATAACAGTGAACAGGGGTATCAATGGTGCAACTGCTCAAAAGCTCAACAATGAAGTTAATTACCAATGCATAGTAATAAAGATAATTTTGTTGGGTCATGATGTTTGTATTAGTCAGATCAGGCTGCTATTACAAAATACTATAAAAATTTACCAACAGAGGTGTATTTCCTTACAGTTCTGGAGGCTGGGAAGTCCAAGATCAAGGTGTCAGCCAGTTCAGTTCCTGGTGAGAGAGTGCCTAGTTTCTGGTTTGCAGATGGCCACATTCTCACTGTGTCCTCACAAGGTGGAGAGAGAGCTTGCTCTTTTGTGTCTCTTCTTACGAGGACACTAAATCTATCGGATCAGGGCTCCACCCCGTGACCTCTTTTAACTTTAATTATCTTCATAAAGGCTCTGTCTCCAAATATAGTCACATTGGGGATTGGATCTTTGGGAGGAGACAAACATTTAGTCCATAACAATGTTTCTTTAGGCACTAAAGGCACAGACAAAGTATTGTGGATCGTGACTATAGAAAAGGAATTTTTCGTCGGGCATAGTGGCTCACGCCTGTAATCCCAGCATTTTGAGAGGCTGAGGCAGGCGGATTACCAGAGGTCAGGAGTTTGAGACCAGCCTGGCCAACATGGTGAAACCCATCTCTACTAAAAGTACAAAAAAATTAGCTGGGCATGGTGGTGTGTGGCTGTAGTCCCAGCTACTTTGGAGGCTGAGGAAGGAGAATCACTTGAACCCAGGAAGTGGAGGTTGCAGTGAGCTGAGATGGTGCTGCTGCACTCCAGCCTGGGTGACAGAGCAAGAAGAGCGAGGGCCGGGCGCGGTGGCTTATGCCTGTAATCCCAGCACTTTTAGAGGCCAAGGCAGGCAGATCACGAGGTCAGGAGATCAAGACCATCCTGGCTAACACAGTGAAACACTGTCTCTACTAAAAATACAAAAAATTAGCCGGGCGTGGTGGCGGGCGCCTATAGTCCCAGCTACTCAGGAGGCTGAGGCAGGAGAATGGTGTGAACCCGGGAGGCGGAGCTTGCAGTGCAGTGAGTGGAGATCGGCCATTGCACTCCAGCCTGGGTGACAGAGCAAGACTCCATCTCAAACAAACAAACAAACAAACAAAAAAAAAAAAAAAGAAAGGAAAGAAGAGCAAGACTCTGTCTTAAAACAAACAGTACTTGTTCTGGACATATGGTATCATGTTTAATTGTTTAGAGTTATGCTTCCATTTTTATTACATTAAAAATAAGTAACGTTAAGTTTTGTCTTTATTAAAGCTGTAGTGTGCATTACAGAAAATGTAGAAAATATAGCTAAAAAAAAGAAGGACGAAAGTGATCTCTAGAAAACGTAAAAGAGAGAATCTGATAACCCTGTGGTGAATATCTTTCTCAGATTTTCCTGTGCAAGCATATACGTGCACATGTGCACACACACATACTCTATTCTATTTTTCGAATATGGATTCATCTTGTGTTTGTGCTTTAGAAATCTGCTTTTTTCCTTTACCAATATATCTTGAATATTTTTCCATGTCATTAAATGTTCTTTTATAACATATGTTTCCATTTTTTATATGAAAAAAATAAGGTTTCTGCTGCAGAATTTCACGGTTAACTTGTTTAAATTTATGTCAAAGACATTTTTAATTGAAAGTGTATTAGAATGATACGTCCAGTTCTGGGGAGAAAGTAGAATAGCAGTGAGTAAGGAGATGTAACCTAAGGACCTGGAAACACACAGAGGACGAATCACTAAACAAATCAATACTTGAAGTGGGAACGTATCAGTGCCCCAGTTTCAAGCAAAACTCATTCTGTCTCTTGGAGACATTATTTGCAACAACCCCGGGACTCAGTAAAGCTTGTGTTCACTGATATGATTTGAAGCTGATTTAATAACCAAAGACCCTGCAACTTTTACTGAGCTGGCATAAAAAGCTGGCCCTGTGGTCTAAAAAATGTGTGAATCTGTTGGATTATGTGGAAACATAGCAATCAGCTGCTGTTTAAATACTTATAGGGATTACTTGCCATCTCTTAAAATCAGTTTTCTAAAAACACCTTGTAAATTTACTTTCTGAACAGCCCTTGCAAGAATGTTAATTTGGTGATGGGCCAGAAAATGACTGGCAGGAATCTAAATAACAATGAGAGCAGACAAATTAAGGCTAAAGATATCAGTTGGTTTGGAAAGTGTGAATAAATAAATTAAAACCTAGGAAAAAGAAGAAAACAAAGGTGAAGGAAAAACTGTGAGCCTGGTTAGTGTAATTTAGAAAAGATGACACCAAATGGCATGTCCAGTCATGCGTCTGGAGTATTGTATTCATTTGGCAGGGGTCTTAATCCTTCGGGAACCATGACAAATGATGCACTGCAGTGGAGAGAAAACATGGTGGTGGAGAGTCTGAAAACCATAGTATATGAAGAACATTTGAACAGCTACAAGCATTTAGTGGGGAAAAAGGAGGACTACAGACAGCTACAATTATTTGGATTGAGGTCTGATGAGGTACATGTGTATACTCATCCTGGCTTGCAACAGATGGCTCAATTGGGACTATGCAAGGAAAACTTTTCTAACAAAGCTTTCTCGTGATGATCTGGTACTGGCTGCATGACCAGTGTGTGGTGTTTGCGGCACATCTGCATTTGTAGCATGTCACAGTAGATTTCGAATTTTCTTTCCAATTTAGGTTTCCAGGGCTTTAGCAAGGAGGAAATCACCTTCGTGTGAATTAGAACAGAGCTCTTTGGTAGAGATGAATGACAAGCCACTGAAAGTTTGTATTCTGTTTTGCATAGTGTGGAGTTGTTGCTCCCAGTCAGGGACTTTATCTTCTATTTTCTCTCTAGAGGTAGCCAGAAGACTATTCTCACCAACTGAATGAGACCCGATGGAATGCGACTAACTTCTGGGTGAGGGCTTTTAAGATACAGGCTGGGCTTCTTCTATTGTCATTTCCTGTCTGCCAGTGAATGCAGAAACCTTTGAGGTCTAGGGGCTGGTGAGCCACAGGTGGAGGGAACAGGTTCCTTAATCACCATATGAGCAAAACTACCCACCAGTCGGAAATAACAGCTTCGGACCGATATGTGGATAACTCAGTTCTTAAGGTGTTATGCTGTTAAAACGTGGTGGTTTATTTGTTATAGCAGCTAGCCTGATAGTTTCATCTGGGCTGATGCTGGGTTGTCTCCCTATAGTTCTTTATTTTATTTATTTATTTATTTTTTGAGACAGAGTCTTGCTCTGTCCCCCAGACTGGAGTGCAGTGGTGTGATCTTGGCTCACTGCAACCTCTGCCTCCCGAGTAGCTGGGATTATAGGCATGTGCCACCACACCCAGCTAATTCTTGTATTTTAGTAGAGATGGATTTCACCATGTTGGTCAGGCTGGTCTTGAGCTCCTGACCTCAAGTGATCTGCCCACCTCAGTCTCCCCAAGTGCTGGGATTACAGGCATAAGTCACTGCTCCTGGCCCCCTATGGTTCTTTGAAGAGTTCTGTCTGCAGGAATAAAGAAGGTTAAAGAAAACAATTCAGTGGTTCAAATAAAACAACTGTGGAGAAAGCACAGGGATTGTGACTAGACAACTGAGCATGAAGAGCTTCCCCTTGCCTAGGACCAGCAGAAGGTACAGAAGGTGCATTCGCCTCCTCATCATCAGTTAATATGCATCAGAACTCTGCTCAGTAATTTACATTTCAACTTCACAATAACTCTAAAATAAGCAAAAATCTCCCATGGCAAGGATGAATAAATGGAGATTCAGATGGGTTAAGTAACTTGCCAAGGTCACACAGCAAGCATGAGACTAGACTAGAATTTGAAGGAAATCTGTATAATGGCACCATTAAATTCTAAGCCTGTGACTTGGAGAAAAGAAATCCTTTTCCACCCTGGAGTCATACTCGCTTTAGAGGAAGAACTGCGTGCAGAGACTTTTGTGCTTTGCAATGATATTGGAACTCTATATCACAGTGTATTGCCTAATCTCTTCTGAGGATATAAGATTACTTGCTTTGTTGGTTTTCTTAAAAATTGGCTCCTATAGAGCCTACCTAAGGTAACAAGAAATGCAACTTCAATTCAAGCCCTACAATGAACTCTGGAAGGGAACGCATCTGGATTCTCTTCACTGAGTATAAAATGTAGCTCTCGGCCAGAAACACTGCCTCTTACTGCTGAGAATCCTACACCGAATCCAGAATTTTCACTCCACCCCATTTTTTACTACTTATGTTAAATCTCTAAGAGCCGCTCTCTCTGTGTTGAATTGAAGTGAACTACACAACTCTTTCATGCCCTTTGTATCATTAACCTATGATGTATCTTTGGCTTCAAGAACTTAGATGAAAGGAGGTTTTTCTTGTTTAGTGGGTCGTTTGTGGACTCTCATCTCAGATATATAGATTTGCCACTGGGCTGTTTTGTTCCCAGGTTGTACCAGGCAATGGAGGAATTCTTGTGCAGTTACTGCTGAACTGGACTGAAATTTTCTGAGTATCTCTTTAGGTTCTGGGTGAGGCATAAGAACCTACATATTTAATAAACTTCTCATGCACATTACATTTTGAAAAATCAATGCTTTAGAGGATTGTAGAAAACCCGGTGGCTGTAAAGTTTGTCTTTCTGCTTAAACATCCAGACAGTATGATGTTTTCTAAGCATCTATCTGATGGTTGAGCAAATGCTTCTATTTGCTATGTCTACATCCCTCTCTTAGGAGCTGGAGATAAAACACCCCCTTGAAGCTTCCAGTCTAGTTCAGAAGGCACAATCAACATTTATAGTGCAGTGTAGAAAATGATTGCTATGCTTTGCTCTGTTAGATCTAGTAAATTACTCTGCTATGATACACTGACTTCCTAGTTAAATATTCTGTTAAAGTGGAGGTCATTATCTACGGAATTCTTTTGTAGGGTTTCTCAATCTTGGCTGCACAATACTATCACCTGGAGAATTAAAAAAAAAATTGGCACTCAGGCTGCACCCCAGACCCTATTAAATCAGTCACTGGGGTTGGGATGCAGGCACGATTGCTTTCCCCCCGGGGTTTTAGTTTCAGTTTCTGTCTTAGCAGAATGTTTCTCTCCTACTCCTTCCCGAGCATCTGTACTTTGGGTCCTGGGAGGGTGTGTGTTTCCCAGAGACATCCATCATCAGTGGAGCAGGGTTTTTATTCAGATCTGATAGAAGGCCACGTACTTTGCTTTCCATTTGGGATGCCAGGTTCAACTCTTTAATTAGGCTTTCCCCACGTCCACTATTGTATCTCATTGTAATTATAACAAGTTGGCATGGCTTATGTTTGAGCAAGGCTTTGAGTGATGTGGGCCTGTTCTCTGACATTTAAATTAGAAAAAATAAATTTGCCGAGAGAAGAATTGAGGGGCTACCAGAAAGCCCCCAACCAAATAGTCTACCTTCAGAAACATAATTTCCTATTTGTTTGTATATTGCATTTCAGGAAGTGTTAGGTGCTGGGATGATGAGAAAGGTGTAAAGCAATTCTACCAGCCACCCACAGGTAAGATGTTAATTACATTGGGTGGGAGCCCAACACCCGTTGAAAACTGGATCCATGAATACTGAGACGGGTGATTTTCCACTGAAAAAATATTTTTCCATTCTGGGGGTTATGCTGCTGAACTGAGACAGCAATTTAATAGTAGGGCCAGTTAGCTTATATTAGATTTCTTTTTAGCCCAGGCCTTTCTCAAAGTCCCAGCTAAGCCTAGGGACAGAATCACGGACTTGGAAATGCAGGACTCTAACGTTCTCCATTGTTCACGCGTTTCTCCAGATGCCCATCCACTTCGGCCTGGGTGGTCCAAGCTTGTGTTGCAGGCAGCTGCAGAGGTTCCAGCAGGCTCGAAGCCTCTGACGCAACCTTCCTTGTGAAGACTGATTGGCCAAGAGCTGGCAGCCAGCCACGGCTGTTTTTTTTTTTTCCCCCTCCAGTGTTTGCACTTTTATGTCTAAGCTGCTACCTTTGCTGAACTGAACGAGGTAAAGTGTTTGAGCTGTATTTTCAAAACTGGGAAGGGTTTGTGAGAAGAAAGTGGTATCCAAGTTTTCATGTGGGTCTCTAGCAGATCGTGGCAGTTTTTTTTTGTTTGTTTTTGTTGGGTTTTTGGTAAGCATTTACAGATTCAGATATCTCAGAGTTTTGTTATTTCTTTTTTTGACTTTATGCTTCTTAAAGAATCATTGATTACAGTAATTTAAAGGACAAAACAAGGAGGCAATGTGTGCTGCTCATCTTTTACAGTCTCCTGAATTGCTAACAGAAGACTCAAATATCAAAACGCTGCCTAATTTTTTGAGTGCCCACCTTGATTTCAGTGACAGACCCATTTATTACTTCCACGTCTTGTTTTTACATATTTCCTTATCCACTAAGGATAACTGGGCTTGAACAAGGGAATGGAATAAATTGCTTTTTGTTGACTGTTGTCTAGGTGACAGTCTGAAGCAGCTAATCCTTACAACAGTTCTCTAAGGACAGCGCCATTAATATCTTGATCTGACACCAGAGGAAGTTCAGAGAGCCGAAGCAACTTGGCCAACGTTACAATACAGGGATGCTAGGCACTGAACCCTGGTAATTGTGATGCCAAAGTCCATGTTTTATGATGGTCATCACTTGTCTCCCTGCCTCAGCTAATGCACAAGGCAGGGCCTGGAAGCCATCTTAAAAATAAGGACTGTTTTGCACAGGCAGCTCTTATCATCTGTCTTATTCATCACTATATTCCCAGAGCCTAGAATAGAGCCTCCTACATAGTAGATGCTTGGTAAATGTCTTCTAACACTGTACACTTTTCTTTTAATCAGAACTCTTCCAACAGCATTGTCAAAATATGTAAGCGTTGGTCTAAATTATGGTGGTGCATCATTATTATTATTTTAATATTTAGTGTTGACCTTGGAAGGCTCTTTTACACTTTCTGAATTATGCTTTGAAGGAAATGAGAAACCCCGTGGTTTGGTTCTAACTGGTGTAGTGAGTGTCAGCAACTTAAGTCCTTTCTGCTGCCCCCGAGGAAATCAGCTCCTGAACAAACACCTGTGGAAGAAAAATACAGTTTGTGTCTCATCTGATTCAAAAAATTTTGTCTTGCTCTTCAGAGGCAAGCTGGTGAAGTCTTGGCACCATTGGATTCAGTGAGGTCTGTTTGAATGTGAAACTTGTTTAAAGAGATACTGCCTGCACTGGAAATGCCAGTAGTCAGTGCATATAATGCCAGGTTTGTCAGAATGTGATGTTTTTCTATCTTATTTTATGGACATGCAATATAATATATGTCTCAAGGACTGAAACCTCTGTGATAGCACTGGATACCTAAACTACATCAAGCTTGGTATAATCATGCACTGGCATATGTGGGCTCATGTCCTTGTAGGTTTACTGATGGAAAACAGAAAGTAGCGGAATAGTTTAAATTATCAGTCTTTTCTATGAAGCAAAATCATTGATCTTTTTGTAGAGTATTTTTCTCTGACTGTTCTCATGAAACATAGAAAGTTGTTATAGTTAAAATACTTTTGCAATTCATTAGGACCGCTTTTTCTAATCTCTTCTTGTAAATGATTCTTTTTTGTAAGAATATTTAAGAGATTGTATAGAAAGAATACAATATGTAATAATAGTGATAATAACAAACAACAAGTATTTTTTGTTCCAGTCATTGTTACAAAAAGGAACTTTGTCTATAATACCTCAGAGGTGAGTACTATTAATCTACTTACGTGTGAATACCAGGGCTCTGAGAGGTTTAAGACCACACAGACAACAAGTAGTAGAAATGAGCTTTAGGTTCAGGTTTATCTGAGAACCAAGTTCATTGCAGGTTCTTATCCACTGAGGACTGTCTCTCCTGGTCATATAGACAAAGCTTTTGGACTACTGTGGTTTCCCTACTACTGTCCTTCCTAAAGTATACATGCGGTAGATTCAAATTGTACTTCTTTAAATGTTAATTAATTTGTGAATTTACTAATAAATTACTTGGTCTCTGCATACTGGGGGAGGCCATTTAGGTGAGGACAACCTATTGTATTTTGGCAGAGAACTACCAGATCCGGGAACTCAAATGTCGTTTCGTAGAGGTATGATTACATCTTGGGCCAATGAACCAATGTAGGCCTTGTATTGAGAGAAGCAAATGATATTAACCAGAACCCACATAGAAAGATGTCCTACTTTATAACCAAAGATATAACTTGAGAATGTTCTGTGGAGAACATTTTCTTTTTTGGATGTTTGGTCTCATTTGGAAACAAATTGCAGTATGGGATGTGGAATGACATGGTGAAGAAGAATGAGGAGTCCAGGGCAAAATCGCCTGGATTAGAATTTCCGTCCTACTGTTTACTAGCTGGACATATTCCTCCAACATTCCTTGCCTCGATTTCCTCATCCTTAAAATGTGAATAAAGTTCACTTTGAAGGACCACTGGGAAGGTAAAATTAAGATGATCTTGGAGGTTATTTTTGTCTAACAGAGTAAGTGCTCAACAAAAGTTGACAATGATTGTTAAATTTGTTTTCCTTTATTTTTACAGTTACAGAGAGTGTTGGGTGAATATGGTGATTCGAAGGCAATTGGATATTTCTAAGCATTATCTTAGCAGGCTTGGAGAACACAACATGTGATTTTTCTCCATCGTGGAGAAATGATCAAAACACTAGAAACCAGGATCTGGCACAGAGTTCCCACTTCTGTAGCTGGAGCTAAAAAATATACCCATGGTGTCTTACTTTGCAACTTGTACTTTGTGAGAGTCTGGGCTACACTTCTTTTTTTTCCTTCCTCATATCATCAACAGACTGAAATTCAGCATTCCTTTTCTAATTCTCCACTGTTCAGTCTTGCCTCACACTTTTCCCGTGCTACAGTGCTCCAGTTTATGTGTATGCTGATTCTCAGTGGTGTTAGGTATTTGTTCTTTTCTGACATCCACCTTGGCACACACCTTACCTCAGGTCTGTAATAATTACAGGCCATCCATTACACAAAGTCTTACTGTGCAATTAGTGAAGCTGCTTTAGTACTGTGTTTCTTGTGTTTTTCATAACCTAGTTTAATACTGTATTAATGGTTATTTGCTTGACTACTCCAAGATACTTTCTTTTCTCCCTTCCCAAACTTCCAAATTAGAGTTATTTGATGTGGTTTTTTTTTTTTTTGGCCATAAATACTTTTTCATATATATAATAGAATTTCATTAATTTTTATTCTTCACGAGTTTAGTAGCAGTGATTCTTTTGCAGTTTCCAGACTTGAAGTAGTATTGAAAAACGTTAATTTTTCTAAAAGTTTTTTCTAATTTAGACCTTTTCTAGTTCATATAGGACTCCTTTCCTTTTTTCCTTCATTTCAATTGATATAACTTATTTTCTATTTTTGTTGATGATAAATAGATATCGAAAGGGAGTATATTATTACTCTATATATTTATTACTTTATTTCTTGTTATTAGTAATAATGTCTATTTATATAAAATAGTAGTTTGCAAATGCTTTTAACTACAGTGTTATTTTCATTTGACAAATTAGGAAATTAAATGACAGATTACTAAGAGGCAGAATGGTAATATCAAGCTCAGTTTTCTAACTGCAGAATATATGATTCCAATATACTACAATGCTGTTTTGAGAGTCACACTGTATTTACCTGTAGGTAGAAATAGGTGAGTCTCACAGAAGATGTGAAACCAAGATTATCCTTGTATCCGAGACTCCCTCTTTAATACAAATGTAACATGTTTTGGGACTCACATTGCATATGGCATTAAGCAGATATGGTTGTCTTCAAGAGATCTGACTTTGTCTCTGTAGTCTTAAGATAAATACTTCTTAACTTCTTCTCCCTCTTCCTTTGGTTTTCATCTATTAAGAAATCAGAGGACTTTTAGTCTGTGACTTTCTGCCATCTTAAGCAATTTATGTAAGCTTTCTCAACTTGTTTTTCTCTTTAAACGTAATACCACAATGGCTAACTGTGAAGAGTTGGCACAACATCAAATTCAATGCGGTGTACAATATAAATGTCTTTTAGTATTATTATTGCTTTCATATTGTGTTTGACTTATGGGATTGATTTTTAAGAGTTATGATATTAACAATTCTTATGTTAATCACACAGCAATTCATTGGGTCACTCCATGTTCAAACACCACTCCAGAGCTTTGGGTCTTTGGCTTTAAGAGATCTGAGATGCCCTTCAGTGGCCTATTCAGTTAGTTGACTAATAGATTTATAACTGTAAACCGTATTTCAGCTCAAATGAAGCAATTAAGCTCAGAGAAGTGGTGAATGATTTGAAGTCAAAGAGCAAGTTAAGTGACAGAGAAAACAAACAGGAACTTAGGTCTTTCGATTCCAAATCACCGGGCAACATCCTTAGGGGAAAGATTGGGCTTGAAAATCATGTAGTACTAATTGTGTATTCTGGTTCAGAAATATTCCAATTAACGTGCGTATATTTTCAGGTATTTCACAGCTATATCCAGTGTGGATACCCACAAGTGTCCCACATGAAAAGTTGTTTGTTTAGAGACTAAAACAACTTTTTAGATATCTTAGCATGGACATGCTGGTTTCCTCTGAGCTGCCGTGAATAATTTCTGATTGCGGTCTAGTGGCAGATTCTCCGTTACTCCCTCTTCTCCAGCAAAAGAATTAATTTCTGACATAAAATGCCTCTCTAACTTTAGACACAAACCATCTGAAGAAGGTGAAAGCAGGGTTAATTTTTAGGTTAGAAAAGTGGCTTTACATGAAATTCAGAAAATTATCATGAAATAAATATTTGATTCATTCATCAATGTTCACCCATGCATTGACTCTGTTTACATAGGTGACTGAGAAGCTTGATGCAAATAGCTTTAGGAATCACAGTACAAATCAAATATATGAGATTTAGAAATCTGATGCATGATTAACACTCTTCAACATTTTAGACAAATAAATAGAAAAGAATGCCAATTTGTTTCTGTTTACTCTGAGACCAAATTGATAAACTTTGTGAGAAGAAAGGAGTGGTTCATTTAATAGCATTCAGAAGCTTGGTTCTGTTTTATTAAAGGTGTGTACCGTCTATTCCTTGCTACCATATTTGTTTGTATTTGGGGCACTCTATTCAGCAATCTTGGAAGCTGGATCTCAGCTAATAGCACAACCACTCCATTTAATAACAGTGATGAATGTTCATTCCTGACAATAATCCATCACTGGCTTTAGAATTCTCATAAGTGCTTTTAGTACCATGTGCCTTTAAAAGGATTGAAAGCAAGGGGCATACAGGGAAAGAGTGATAGAACTTTTAAATTATTATTATTATTATTATTAAAGGCTTCAGTCTTTTAAACAGTTCTATAAAGGGTTAGACTGTGATAGGTGAAATTCCAGTCAACTGAAAAGGTGATCTTTTAACTCAGGAACTGTGGAGTATATCTTAAAGGTTTTTTTGTTTCCCTCCAAAACTCTTTGCAAAGCCTGTGAGTCTACATAGGGGAGAAACATCTCTACAGAAAATACGTTTGAATGACGGTTTTTATGATCTAGATATTCCAGAATTTCATAAGATTTACAAGGCTCCAGTAAAATGTGGTAGAGAACCCATAAAACTCCAGTGGCTTGAAATGAAACATTTTCATGAAGTGGAAATCAACCTGCTTTGATTAAAACACAGTTCACCCCATCTCTATTAAAAATACAAAAAATTTGCCGGGCGTGGTGGCAAATGCCTATAGTTTCAGCTACTCGGGAGGCTGAGGCAGGAGAATGGCGTGAACCCAGGAGGCGGAGCTTGCAGTGAGCTGAGATCCTGCCACTGCACTCCAGCCTGGGCGACAGGGCGAGACACTGTCTCAAAAAAAAAAAAAAAAAAAAAAAAAAAACAACGGTTCAAAGGGAAATAAACCAATGTGATGTAACAGATTTAGTTAAAATAGTGCATTTTTAACATCCTCCACCACTCTCTTTCATTTCCTTCTCATCAGTGAAAACAGCAAAGACATCACTAATTATCTTTTACCTATGATGACCCTTATTAGGTATATTAGAAATAAATATAGCTACTTTGAAATAGTATTTTGTT
Source organism: Trachypithecus francoisi (assembly GCF_009764315.1). Taxonomy (NCBI): domain Eukaryota; kingdom Metazoa; phylum Chordata; class Mammalia; order Primates; family Cercopithecidae; genus Trachypithecus; species Trachypithecus francoisi. Next base: position 71,149,641 of record NW_022681472.1, on the reverse strand, counting down.
AGGTACACACATACTAGCACATGCATGCACACTTTAGACTTTCACTTGGAAGAGAAACACTATATAGACCCCATTTTAATTTGGGGAAGAGATGCGGATGTCTAATTTAAATGTATTTTCAGTGTTGGGTCATAAGCATGTTTTCAAGCAAGCTGGATCTTTTTTCTATCGATTTTACTGTGTGCTGTGATTTTGGAAACAGGTGCAGGTGATACAGTTACTTTTGGTTCTTCTTGGTCAAAGCCTTATAACATTTTCTTCTAGGGAATGGGAGTGCGTGTGGTGGCAGTAATGGTGAGATGTAGATCTTTTGGTCTCTGCCCCTGCTGCCTCAGTTTATTTATTTTTTCTTAGTTTCATTTCAACAGAGATGACTGTCATGGCTAAGAAGCTGAACTGAGAGAGATGCCATCAGGAGGTTTAGTGGGTTGAGAAGGAAGCTCATCAGCTCATTTAGGGTTTTTAAGCTCTTGGAATTTGTCCCATACTAATAAAACTTCCAAAAAATTATGGTGCACCAGCAGGTCAATTAGTTAGGAAAAAAGAGATAAATTTCTAGTAGATAGATTATTCTTGTACACTAACCATGCTACTCCTTTCTAGTATCTGTCAAATCAAAATAATCATCCCCAAGGTTGCTTTTGAGCACAGAATCAGAGCACAGAAATATAGATGGTCTACTTTTCTTTTTTTTCTTTGAGACAAGGCCTCACTCTGTCACCCAGGCTAGGGTGCAGTGGCACGATCTTGGCTCACTGCAACTTCTGCCCCCAAGGTTCAAGTGATTCTTATGTCTCAGCCTCCCAAGTAACTGGGATTACAGGCATGTGCCACCACACCCAGCTAAGTTTTGTATTTTTAGTAGAGACAGGGTTTTGTCATGTTGCCCGGGCTGGTCTTGAACTCTTGGCCTCAAGTGATCCACCTGCCTTGGATTACAGGTGTGAGTCAATGCGCCCGACCCCTTTGGTTCACTCTAGTGTGTGCTAGAATCACCCAGAAGGCTTATAAAACACAGATCGCTGAGCCCCGTTCCGGGTCTCTGCTCAAGGAATGGAGCCCCAAAATTTGCATTTCTAACAAGTCTGCAGGTCATGCTAATGCTGCTGGTCTGGAAGCCTGCTGAAAAGACGGCTGTTCTATAATAGTCATGTGTTGCTATAGTTGTATTGTAGCCCCATGAATTATTTCTACTTTGTGGCAGAGTATAATTTCCTAATAACTAGGATACTTCCATCCACCAAATGCATTGTTTTTCTACTTCAGACAGTACTGGATAAGCAACAGCAAACTCTTATTAACTATCAGCCACCAAAGATAATAGTATTGAAGCATGCTATTTGGTAAGTATATACGGCATAGTTGAGAGGGCCTCAACTTTCCTTAACAATTATTACATACCAGTTACACTTTTCTGAGCATATTCTTTAGGAGCTTTGCTTTCACTGGTAACTGGATTGCCTAGCTAGAGTTTTGGGAGTCTGCATTTTCTCATTAGAAAACAGCTTACAAACTATCTTCTTAAGCTGGAGCTATTTCTCTAGAGAGGCAATCTCGTCTATCACAGATTAGTTTCACCTGTTTTAATTTCAGAGGGTGGCGTTTTTCCTAGCCTTGTCTTCCGAAATGAGTGAGGTGCACACTTTGAGTTTCCCATGTGCGTTTATCATGAGCAACGGGATCTCACATTTATTAAGAGCTTACTATGTGTCAGGAGTTACTCTTGGTGCTTTGTATGTATTAACTCACTTAATCTTCACCTCAACCATATGAGGAATATACTTTTATTATCACTACATTAAAGATGAAGAAGTGAAGCCAAAGAAAGGTGAAATAGTTTGCCTTCGTTCACACTGATAATATGTGGGCAGGCTAAGATTTGAACCGCAAGATTAAATATTTTCTTGTCTATTTGTTGCTTTTGCTCCTCCCAATATGGGTGGTGGGGAGGGGAGCTTATCCCCGACTCATATTTCCGTAGAAGTGGGCAGAAGCTTCATCGCTGCTCTTCAGGTTAGTTCAGCACAGAGCAACCAGGACAGGAGGCAGAGAGCAGCTGGAATTGAGCTATGCTTGGGTCACTAAGCTGTGCTAACACTGGGGTAGGCTCCACTATCATGGGTGTGTTTCTCCAACTTCACACAAAGGCTCTGTGTGTGGTTAGAAGGAAACTCTTGCTCTGCTCCCCAGGAAGGGAGAAATGTAGGAGAAACACATTGGGGTTCTTTCTGACCTCTACTTCTCTGTGAAAACCAGGGTATCCTTGCTGGTGTCCAGCTGTTCCTATGATTGGGGTGGGGGCATGAAGTTAAGTTCAGGGTGCATATGGGTGGTAGAATCAGAAAGCCTGATTGTGACCTCAATCTAAACCAAGTATCTTAGGTTGGGCTCTCTAGAAGAAGAGCCTAAGGCGAGGATTTACGTGCGTGTGGTTTGTTGAGAGAGTGCTCAGCAGAAAAACCCACAGTGGAGGGAGGGAAGCAGAATAAGAAAGGGAGAAGAGCTGAGCAAACAAGGATGTGGCCTCAGGTTAAGCGCACCCGATCCACAGTAGAAGGCGCCAGCACATAGAGACCAGGGCAGAGTTACTTGCTTTTGAAACAAGAGGGCTGATGGGCTGTGGGGTATGGGGGAGGGAGTGGATGATGGGCTTTTAACTTCTCAGATGAAGTAGCCCCATTAGCTGAGGACAACTACTCAGATAAGGAAGTCATCTATGAGCTGCTATGCAGTCAATACTCACATGGTAGCTGGAGTGGGTGCAGTAGTACCCACCTTCGGCTAAAGGTGTGGTATCAAGCTTTGTTTTCAAATTTAACTTTAATGGAAATGAACTTTATATGTTCATCTTCTGTTTGACTCATATGTCTACTCTTCACTTGGGGAAAAAAAGATTTGATTATCACTCTAAAACCCCCAAAGTAGGGAATTAAGCTTTACTCTGCATGGATACCAGCTTGTGCATTATTTATAGGATAATCACACATTTACTTAAGCTTTTCATCACAGCAATGTATAACTGAGTGTGTCTAGAAGAAGGACATTGAAATAATAATTTGTTTGCTTTGGGTTTTTTTTCCTTTCTAATAAATGAAGGGTATAATTCCTAGTTTATTGTAAAGAAAGGAAAACAAGAGAAGTCAAAGCAAACCTGTAAATGATACTTTTGGCTAATATTGAGATTGCTCCAGCCATGAAGGCTTTGTAACATATGGAAAATATCCAGGCTTTGGAGAAAGACAAGGAAAGGTTCAAATTGAGATTCTGCCCTCAGTAAGCTGCTTGAGTTTAAGTAGTTAACCTCTGTGAGATTCATTCTCACTCATAGGATTGTGGAAAGATTTAATGAAAGATGTTGCATGTAAAGCTTTTGTTACAGTGCCTGGCCCATAGTGGAGGCACGAAACATAGAAATTTCTTGACTGGAACTATTCATTCAATAAAGATATATTTCCTGTACTAATAGAATATATCCCGAGCAATGTACTGGGCACTGGGGCTATCAGCATGAATGCGACACAGTCCTTGCTGCTGAAAACTTTTAGCCTAGTGAGGGAGACACGAGTAAATCATTACAGTGTTGAGTCTAGGCACGGTGGCTCACGCCTGTAATCCCAGCACTTTGGGAGGCCGAGGTGGGTGGATCACGAGACCATCCTGGCTAACACGGTGAAACCCTGTCTCTACTAAAAAATACAAAAAATCAGCCGGGTATGGTGGCGGGTGCCTGTAGTCTCAGCTACTCAGGAGGCTGAGGCAGGAGAATGAGGCAAGCTCTCCGGGAGGCAGAGCTTGCAGTGAGCCGAGATTGTGCAACTGCACTCCAGCCTGGGTGACAGAGCCAGACTCCGTCTGAAATAATAATAATAATAATAATAATAAATAATAATAATAATAATAATTACAGTGTTGAGTGGGACCAAACAGGTGTAGCTTTGGGAGACTGGATGAGGAAGTAATTTTGTGCAAAGACTGAAAAGTCTTTGCAAAGGAGAAAAAAATTGAGTTAGATTTCACAAGATGGGAACAAGTTTGCTAAAAGATAAAGGAGACCCAGGTAGAGGAAAGTGTATGAGGCATGGATGCCTGGATGCATGGAAAGGCATGTGGTGTGAAACACTATGTTGAGGGTCACCAGCAAGTACATGCTCAATATGAGTTGTCTCAAAACTCTGTTTTTGGCCAACCTGATGTTCATATCTCTTGCTATAAATCAATACTTACTTTTCATTTTGGTCCTCTAAACTTTTGAACTGAAAGACTATGTATGACACTTCAGTCTCATTCCAAACATGATTTCTGTATGCACCCAGTTTTCAGGAACTGCTTCTGGCTAAGCATTAGGGTGACACAGCAGCTCAAAAACACGTGGGCGTCCCGTCGACCAACTTTACTGTATGACAGGTAATGGTTACCATTTATTGGCAGTTTGTTATGTGCCTTGTGCTAAATGCTGAACGTGCATCATGATATTCTCACAACCTTGTGAAGTAGGCTGTTTCAAAGGAGGAAATACATTTCAGAAAGGTCAACTTGCCCAAAGTCATATCGCTCCTAAGAGGCAGAGCCAGCATATAAACCTACTTTTACTAGCATTTTAGATCATTATGATGCATAATCATACTTTGCATATTCCTATAATCCCACTCTGCTATAAGCCTTCTCTGAAGATCCTGAGAAAAAAACAGTTTTCCCAGCTTCTTTTCTACTTTCACAAGGCAACTGCACTGCCAGTAGAAGTTTCTGCAAGAAGAATGCAATTTACTTTTGCCAAGACAAAAAAGGATTAACTTAATGTGGTGCCGCTCTGCTTGCCAATAAGTTATAATACCTTAGGCTGGAAAGATTGTGGAAGTCATCTTGTCCAGCTTTTCCTTCCCAGAATGGCCTCCCGAAGCAGAGGTTATCCAGCTTTTGTGGGGAAACTTCCACTGATCTTTCAATGGCTCACTTTGGCATGGTTCCAGTTGTTACAGAACTCTTTATTGATTTTCGTTTTGTAACATCATTTTAGAGATTCTAGGTCCATCTTCTATATAAGTGCAAGCCCTGGCATCACAAAGATCTGGGGTTACATCTTTCTAACATGGAATATTGTTTATCCTCACTCAGCTCCCACCTGCTCATTATTAAAATGAAGAGAGAATCTCTAGTACTGTCAGATCAAGGTAAGGATTAAAGGAGAAACTCACATCTCTAGTACAAATCTCCAAGGGAATCTGAGTAGTCTGTTTAATTGCTAGGTAAGGATAGAACTTTTGAATTAGGTGACCCCCATAGGCCATTGGGCAGGAAGTAGTTTATCTGCCCCCATGTCAGGTGTTTTATTGTGCCTAGGGCCCAACTGGCATGATAGAATGTCCTATTTTAAGAGTTCGCCATTGTTGTACCATATCCGGGATGATATGCCTGGAAATTTCCTTCAGGAGAGGGCCACAGGCGTGGTGTTAACTTAGAGAGTAGAAGAGTCCTGCATGATATCTACACCTAGTTGCATATACAAGTGCTCAATAAATATTAGTTCATTTAATTGTTTTCTTATTCCACTTGAAAACCTTTCAAATTCTCAGAGATATTTCTTACTTGGTTCAATTCTGGAAATACCATCCAAGGCTTATTGTATTTGTCTGTTTCCTTTTTCTGTTGCAACTCCTTCCGCCCACCGTCCCATGGAGGAATTTCATCTTCTATCTTTTTAGTTTTATCCTATAGTCCTTGGATAATGGTGGATCCCAAAGGGGGCAAGTCTTCAAAGTTTAACCGTAGACACAATTGAGTCTAATGTACCACTACACTGAAATTTTCATTCTATAATGAGGGAAATAGAATTCTATCACAAGTTATTTCTGCTCCCCACAATTTCTAATAGCCTTTATTAGATGGTGAAGAGTTGAAAGTGTTAAATCTAATAAAAGTCACATTGAAGGTATTTGGAGGATCAGACCATGCATATAATGATTGACTGACTCCTACAGTTCTTGTTGATTGATTGTTCCTTCTACATTTCCTGAGATCTTGTGCCCTAGACCAGCTCAGCTTCTAGTCCAGTTGTCTTCAAAGTTTAATGTGTATAAAAATATCCTGGGAAACATTTTTCAGATTTCTAAACTCATCTCCAAGGATTGTGATTCATACGAAGCCTCAAAATTGACTTTTAAAAATAATTCCCAGGTAAAATCATCATCAACTCCACGAACATAAAGTTGTTGTGGATTTGACAGTGACCATCTTCTTGGATTCAGACTCTGAGCTTTTGTTTCTTCCTGTGAGAAAATATTTGCCTTTTACCCCAGTGTTGGCCCTTGTCTTCTAATCACCCCTTCGCCATGCCTCTCAGGAACTGGGGACATGCCGTGGAATCCAAGTCCATCAAGGCTGGGGTCTGTGTTCTCTATATTAACTGAAGATAAGGATGTCAGGACCCAGAATAAGGTAAGGGACAAGTAATTGATTAGATGAAGATGACAAAGGAGGAATGACTGTATGACATATCTCTGGTATGATAAGATTGAATCAGAAACAACAGTTGAACCATAGACACCGTTTCTGAAGTTGTCATCCTTGGACTTTCCTTCATGACCCAAATTGCACTTTGAGTTCCTAGCTCATTTTATTCTTCTTTTTGGTTTTCTGGCTCTGGTTTTTGAGTGTGTAAATTCCTATTTCTGACACTCTTATCTGACCCTGCACCACTTCTAGACTACAACTTAAGTCTAATACTCTGTCATATGTTCCTGCTGAAAACTTACATAATGATAATAAGGATGATGATGATGATGATGATGATAATAAACATCTACAGAATATGTGTTTAAGTTTTACATTTATGTCATTTAATAAGAATAGTTGGTCTTGTTCTTATCCCCAGTTTTAGGCAAAGAAACTGAAGAACAGATAGGTTAGATTATACAGTTGTTAAGTGGCAGGGCCTGAATAAAGATGCAGGTAGTTTGGCTTCTGAAGCTATGCTCTTATCAAGTGTATTATATTGCTTTATTACATCTCTACCAAGCCCTTCATTGCTCACCGAATGACAAAAAAGTCTCTAAAAAAGCCTCCTTTTTCTTTCATGCTTGTGATAACATATGGCATTGGGGGGCTAGAGTTCCCAATAATTCTTTGGAATTCCTTAGGCAGCATTTAATTTCAACATTTTTTCCCCAAAAGAGCATTTTTGAAAGCATGACATTTCCTGTTATCTCCCCTAAATAATGAGATCACCCAAATGATTCTGAGGGGCTAGTTGCATTTTATCAGTGGCGCCTTTGTTGCACAATTTACATTTTTGCTCTTGAAGATACAATAAAAGATTTATGTCTGATGGGCTGTGATGTGGTTTGCATCTAAGAGAAAAACAATTCCTTCCAAAAAAATACCATATCCCCAAATGATTTCATAATTGCAAACAGTGTTGACGAGCTCTTTGGCTTAAATAAGTTTATAACATATTTGCTGTGTTTTTGTGTAGATATGTTTTGATGTGCTTGCTAAGGAAAAATAATTAAAACCCCTCTGCCATTTCTAATTGAGAAGAAAGAAATGTAATCCGTTAGTTGATGTCTCCCATCATAAGATTATTTTTTCTCCCTCATTTCATTCCAGATTTGTTTAAAAAATTAACTTGCTTTAAATAGTTTCAGGTCTGAACGTCAGCCATGTTTCTCATTATTGGAGATCAAAATGGCCTAATTCCCTTTGTGTGTTGGTGCCACTAAAACCAAGAGATTCTTAAAAGTACAAACTTCTGATAGAAGCACCACATTTCCCTAGTCAATCTGCCCAGTAGAGCTTACATTTTTTTTTTCTTGCATTTACTGCTGGAACAATGCTTTATACTGACAACTTTCAGGGTTTTAGTGTCATGCTCAGACTGGGCAAGACTTTTAGTGAAGACATGATGGCCCCAAGGCTCTAGTCACCCTTGAACTTGCAAATGTGTCATTATGAAGTTTACTCTCTAATGCTCCTTGAATCAACTATTGTCTTTGATCTTTTTTTTTTTTTTTTTTTTTTTGAGACAGAGTCTTGCTCTGTTGCCCAGGCTAGAGTGCAGTGGCCGGATCTCAGCTCACTGCAAGTTCTGCCTCCCGGGTTTAAGCCATTCTCCTGCCTCAGCCTCCCAAGTAGCTGGGACTACAGGCGCCTGCCACCTCGCCCGGCTAGTTTTTTGTATTTTTTAGTAGAGACAGGGTTTCACCGTGTTAGCCAGGATGGTCTCGATCTGCTGACCTTGTGATCCGCCCGTCTTTGATCTTTAAGCAGAACTTGAGCATCCACCTGATGGCATAAAGAGTCATGACCTACATTAATCTGGGGGCCTCTGCATTTAAACAAACCTAACTTTCATCTACTGATTGTTATACGACCTGTTTCAAATTTGAAAACTTTCTTCATCTACAAAATGGGACTATTGGTAATAGATGACGTATGTTAAAGAATTGCTGAGCAAAGGAGGATATGTTAAGTGTCCAGTTATTGCTATTGCATGATACCTTATTACATTGAAAGGGAGGAGATGGATTTCAAAGGCTTCTGAACTTTCTTTCCAGCTCCAGCATTTCATTATGACATTGCTAGAATTGGTTACCTGGTTGATTCACTCTAAATGATTAGATGCTAAGGGAAAATTTGAGGTGCATAGAGGCACAGGGCGAGAAATAGCAGCTATCTTTCCTGCTTAAGAGCTGAACCAATTAAAAGAGATAATCAAGCAGTAAAAGAAGTGGAGATCAAGATATTGCTTTTATGATTGGTGAAACCAAGAATGAAGACTAAGGCATGTGTCTATATAGGGCTTCCTCCTGGAGAACTCCACAAGGAGCCAGGTTTATCCTTTCAACTGGCCTCGGCACTGGCTTCACACAAGAAGACCAGAGAACATGTGTTCCCTCCTAAGAGCTTGCTCCCAAGAGGAGGTGACAGGTCTTCATTCTCATTCCAAACTCACCAGTCAGCAGGGAGGGAGGGAGAGGATGGAGAGGAGCCAAGAGCACTATGCCAATGATTGTCCTCCACCTGGAGGGGAATATCAGAGGTGGGAATGACAGGATTGTCTGCTTCAGTGTCTATTGAGTTCAAGAAATGAGTGACCTAGATTTCACTTTGTGAAGACAGAGTTTGTGGGACATAGGCTCAGATTTTGGTATTTCACCTTCCTTGTAGGTTAAATTGATTCATATCAATGAACTCAGTCTTTTTCTCTAAATCCATAGAGTCCTGGTGGGATGATATCCCACACATAAAGCTGAGAATTAAGCAAAGAATCTTCTCTCAACCATCCTCTCTTCCATTTTCCTCTAGCTCCTTTCAACTTACTACTGCCAACAATGAAACTTAAATAAACTGCTTCAAAGTCGTCATAATGGAGTAACTGATAGGATGGTACTGGCAGCCACATCGATGGTAATGAACCTGAGGATGACGGTTTGATTTCGAATATGCTTTAGTTTTGAAGAGAGATAAATTGTTTTGTTAGAAGACTTGGCATCTCTGCTCTTGTCCAGCTGTTTAACAAATGTGAGTCCTTGGTCACCAATGAAGCCAGTCTAGAGCGTGTAGATAGCTGAGTGTGGGCCATAATTACTACTGTGAAAACAACTCAAAGCACATGTCCTACTGATGGATGTGGGATGGCATGCAGTACACACACAATGCAGACATTTGGAGGTATGTTTTCAAGTTGTGCTTTGCAGGAGGTCTTAGCCACACACATACTTTCAGGGTCTTAGAATCCTAGCTTTATGCATGAGTAGAGTGATCTCCTGTGTATTATTAGTAATTCCTTTTTTTTATTGTGCCATCACTTGGAGGGTGTTCTCAAGATCTGAAGCACTTGCCTCTGTGCTGGGGCCCTCTTTTTTGACAGAGTCTTGCTCTGTCGCCAGGTTGGAGTACAGTGGCGCGATCTCAGCTCACTGCAAGCTCCACCTCCTGGGTTCAAGCCATTCTCCTGCCTCATACTCCAAAGTAGCTGGGACTACAGGTGCCCACCACCATACCTGGCTAATTGTTTGTATTTTTAGTACAGATGGGGTTTCACCATGTTAGCCAGGATGGTCTCAATATCCTCATCTTGTGATCCACTTGCCTCGGCCTCCCTTACAGGCGTGAGCCACTGCGCCTGGCTCCTTCTTTTACTGCTTTTATCATAGCGCATCTATGTCATATTATTTTTAAAACTTTTTCACAAGGCTGTGAACTCCGCAGGATTGGGGCTGAGACTCAGTAGCACTAAGTACAGGGTCTGACCCATGGGAGGGGATCAGTGGAGATGTTGTTGAATAAAATTAAACATCAGTTTGCTTCCCAAGGTAGGGCACACAGACACTCTGGGTTGAGGCTCTGGTTTCGTAGGAGGGCACCTCTTAAGTCTTGTGACCTTGATTTACTTCTAGCAACAACCTGCAGACTCATACAGTTTTCAAGGGCCTCCAAGATTCCTGAGAAATGAATCACATTAACCTTCTTGTTTGGGATATCTTCATCAACAATACACAGAGATATGCAGGCTGCAGAATTCTCAACACCCCAATGTAAAGAGTCACATTACATCTACCTGTGAACTCTCTGCTGTGTCGGTCTATGTGACTGGTTCCTTTTCCTTCAAGGAGAACCAAGACTGGGATTCAGGTACAAAATTAAAGATGCTCCAAAAAAACTCCATAAGCAAGATAAATAATACTTTAATGAAATATTCAAAATTAATGCAAACATTTTACAACTCACAAAATATAAACTTCCAAATAACGACAGTCTTGGTATTCTTAATTTTCCTTTGCTGCAATGGCACTTCTTTATTGCTTCCCTTTGCCTGGTCCTGGAGAAGACAGAACCAATGAGAAATTTCCTTGGCCATAACTTTCCTGAATTTACTCCTTTATTTTATTTTAAAAAGTTCCCATATCAGCTGGGGTGGGTGGTAGTATGAAGTTTCAGTAGCACTGAAAGGTAAATGCAAAAACATAATAAAAAATGGATGAGGTAGTCAAACCTGAAGTGCCTACATTAGAAAAGATTTAGGAGGGAAAATGTTGCATATTTAATAACTAGATAATGCAAGACTAAAATAAGTAAAATTTAATAACATTCAGAAATACGGCTGCAATATTTATTTCTCAGATGAATGTGTATGACTTCATTTTTATTTCCTTTGTCCTTCATTGGAATTGCTTTTTAAAAGGGCTTCTTCTTAAATTGTTCTAGATTTCCTGAGCAGCACAAAATGCTGCTGTATGCAAAATTGCTTTAAATGGGAGCAAATGTGTATGATTCAACAACTGCTCCAAAGGTACGATTCTTTCCTACGGGAGGAGCTTTCTTCATTTACACAGGAGCACATGAAGCCAGAAAAAGGGGAAAATACAAACATGAAATCTTCAAGAGGCTTTTGGAATTGCAGCAGAAAAACACAACGCTTAAGCGCAGATGTCAAGTGCTTTTTGAGTTTCTCTCAGGGCGGCAGCTACAGGGGGAGCCTTACCTCCTGGGGAATGTCCAGTTGCTCTGGCTGGAAAATAAAGTGCTGCCGTTTTGCAGGCTTTTGGATGGGAGAAAGGAGGGAAAAGATTGTGTAATTGCAGAAAAGCAACCTGAAACTTTTTTCAGTTTCATTTGTTTCCCAACAGGAAAACAAAGTGCTGAAGAAGCGTTAAAGAGAGGGGGAAGCCTCAGGCATTTTCTTTTATTTATTTATTTATTTTTCCCGATTGAGGCACAGCTGTGGCAATATCACAATATTTCCCTGGTGTTTTCTTTGGTTCTCCTTACCTGGTGCCAACCGTACACAGCAAAAGTAGAAGAGAGTTGCTTGGTTGGAACAAAATCCCAGTCAGAATGCTGAGTTTTCTCCTTGCCCATTTCTGTAGCACCGGGGGCGTCTGATTTGCTTATACTTGCAAGTGACACCCCTCTTTCTTAGACTTCCCCACCTCCACATTTTGGAGGTACAGGCTGCAGGCAAGCTTGGTCTGTAGAGTCAAATGTGGTGGAAGTGGACCCACTACCAGAGACACCAGAGACCACATTTCTATTTTTTGCTTCCCCAGCTATGGAAATGCAGGTATGAGGAAGTAACCCTTTACATTTTTTTTTTTTTTTTTTTTTTTCCGGAGGAGTCGTCTCATGGCTGGTTGCACATTAAAAACATCTAGGGAGCTTTAAAAAACACTGATGCCAAGGTCCCACTTCAGTCCTATTAAATTAAATATCCTAAGGGTGGGAACCATGTATCCACAAGTTTTTAGAGCTCCCCAGGTGATTATAATATGAAGCCAGGGTTGAGAAGTCCAGACCCAGAGCTCAGGCCCCCTAACAACCCTGTTCTCTCCTTAGGGTTGACTCTCCATCCAAACAGCTCGATGATCTCCATCCAAAGCTAAGTCTGCCTTTCAGTTTAATTCAGTTCAATTACATACAATTCAATTTAATAAATATTTATTCAACTGCCTCTCTACCCTTAATTTCTGATTGTGTATCCCATGAGAGTGGTGAGATCCTATTTCCAAAATAAGAGGGCAGAGATACTTGAATTTATCTTATTTTTTAAGAAGGATATTTTTAAAAATTACCGTCTTAAACACAGATTGTAGATTTCTAAAAATTGTGCATTGGATTCAGATATCATTCTTTTTCTGACGCTCAGAGCTCTAAACAGATAGATGTTTGTACATGTGTAAGACATCCATCTTTTGATTTGTTCATTTGTTCAGTGCATGTTAATAAATATCACTGAGCTAAGATAACTAAGAGAGAGTACTTGACTTTTGAAGACTGCCCAGAAAAGTGGGAGACAGGATGTGTGAGCAAGAGATTAAAGTACTGTGAACTGCTGAAGCTAAAAGAGACCCGCATGAAAAGGATGTTTCTGATTTATTCAGAAGAAGCAATTGTGCAGGGCAGAGCATACAGGCTTCCAGAGGGCCTGTAGAAGAGTTCTCCATGGAGTATTTCAGGCAACGGGAGGAGCACATGCAGTTTTCGAAGGTGAGAGTTAAATGTTTTGGTGAAGGCTCACAGGAAACACAAAAAGAGACAGGGAAGAAACTTGAGGGTTCGCAACTCTCTTTAGAGCATTATCTGTTGAGCCAGGGTTTCTAAATCGTTTTTGCCTCATGGCCGAGTTTCAAATTCATGAATTTGCAGCTACCTTTGGGCTTGCAGGGAATGAGAGTGCATGCTGAGTGGGGAAGGAATATAGCTGGCCTGCTTTTGGAAAGTGATGGAGAAACCTTTGAAGGGGAGCTAAGAATTTAGGCTCTAAAATTGAATTGACCTGGGATTTTATACATGAGCTGTGGAATCTTGAGCAAGTTACTCAACTTTCCCTTCCTCAACTGTAAAATGAAGATACTTCTGCTCACCTCAAAGTGTTGTTTTGTTTTGTTTTTTAGACGAAGGTTCAATGTATTAGGTATTGTGTAAAATGCATAACAAACTACCTGAACACAGGAAGTATCCATAAAATGGAGGTCTGCAGCTGAGATACTGAGTTTTCTGTCTGTAGTTTTCTTTACATTTTATTTGTGTTTCCCTCCATACCTGGCCTTCCCAGGGACATACCCAAAAGACCAGCACACTGACTGATGGTGAAAAGTGCATGATTTTGAATACACAATATTAAATGTACTTTAGGAAGTAACCAGGCAAATCACCATCAAGGAACAACACAGTTCTAGAAAGTTCTCTGATAGACTCATGACATCTCTTTTATCTTTTTTTTTTTTTAGACCCTTAGACAAATTAAATTTAACAGAATTTAATTGTGCAAAGAATGATTGACGAGTCAGGCAGCCCCTGAACCAGAATAGGTTCGGAGAGGCTCCCCGTGCTACCATACAGTCCAAGAAGATTGATGGACAGAAAAAAGAAAGTGACATACAGAAAATACATTGGTTACAGGCTTGGTGTTTTCCTTATTTGAACCTGGTTTGAACAGCTGGCCACCTTTGATTGGCCAAAACTTAGTGACTGGCACAATAGGAAGTTACAGTCTGTTTACACATCCAGTTAGGGAACGGTTCGAAATGTGTGGAGAAAATTTAGACTGAACTTAAAATACGTTAGAAGGCAGCTTTAAGCTAAAATTCATCTAACAACCTACAGGTCCATTTTATAGTTTACTGTGTCTCTACCTTCAAAATTAAAATCACTGCCCAAATTTCCAGACTTAGTCTTTCTATAGCATCTCATCTGACTTCTCTATGGTTTGCTCATCATTCTTTTGATATGGTTTGGCTGGGTCCCCACCCAAATCTCATCTCACTGTAGCTCCCATAATTCCCACGTGGTGTGGGAGAGACCCGGGGGGAGATAATTGAATCATGGGGCGGTTTCCTCCATACTGTTCTTGTGGTAGTGAATAAGTCTCACAAGATCTGATGGTTTCATAAGGGGTTTCCCCTTTCACTTGGCTCTCTCGTTCTCTCTTGCCTGGTGCCATGTAACAAGTGCCTTTTGCCTTCCGCCATGATTGTGAGACCTCCCCAGGCATGTGGAACTGTGAGTCCATTGAACCTCTCTTTTCTTTATAAATTACCCAGTCTCGGATATGTCTTTATTAGCAGCGTGAGAAAGGACTAATACATTCCTTTACTTTTTAAGATGTGGTGAAGACAGTGACGTTTGAGAGAGACCTTGAAGTATGCATGGAATTTCCTTACGGCAGAGAATAGGCATTCCAGGTAGTGAGATTAATAGAAATAATGGCATAGAAATATATTTAAAAGCAAAAAATAGTAGAATAGTTGTTTTTTGGAACACAGGTCTGTGTACAGGAAAGCTAGAGAAATAAACCTCAAAATTTAGATGCAGGCTACAGTTTCTAACTTGAGAATGAAAACAAGCACATCCTATATAATAAGTAACATCTCTTAGCAAACCTGGTTTTAGATTCCTTTTAAAATAATTTGATCCTGTCTTTCATTCTATTATTTTTATTTCTCTTTGTGTTTATTTATTTATTCTCTTGTGTGTTATTAAAGACATTTGTGGTGAGGTCTCAATCTTGGCTTACGGAGAGTTCATCTGCTTTTGATGGCTGTTCTTTATCCACCTAAAGTCACAATCTGTTCTTGGGAGAACATACTTATTTGCACAATAACCAATTATGATGTGAAAAAGGGAGGATTATAATGTTAGTTGGGGCATGACTGACTGGCACAGAAGGAGTCTGACAAGTTGTGGATCCTGTTTCTGTACATGTGTCCTTAATAATAATGAAGTTTTAGAGGGTAGAGTATGTTAGAAGGGAGCAGTATGTTAGAAGGGAGCGGAGTTGTTTCTGAATAGCTCATTTTCTGAGGGAGTACATATGATGTCAGCAATTAATTCAGGCCCTAAATTCTGTTTTCCTATAAAAAATCCTATTTTAGTTGTGGTATCTTTGACGCATCTGCTGGCATAAGCAGGATATATGCCACAAATAAAAATTCAAAAATATCTCTTTCTTATAGAACTTGGAAACATAAATTCTGAGATGGGAAGAAACCTACATATTATCCAGAAGGATCCCCAGGCCCTTTCTGATATGGAGAGCAGTGAAGTCCATTCTAAATCCAGGCACCTCTTGAATGTAGGTCCTGGAGGAGCTTCAGAAGGGGAGACAACTCTGAAAGGAATCAGGTCAGGATTTATAACTGGGTAATTTCAAACCGATGTTAAGAGATCTTTCACCAGCAAGGCCATTTCTGGAAGAAATGTTAGACAATGCCAAAAGCTGAGTAAGAATGACAAACACATTCCCAACCCCAATAATGCGAGTGAAAGCTTTAGTAGTAGGATACTGCTAACAGAGCGTAGAAGGTTGACTACCACGCATCACAAGTTGTATTCACCAACCATCATATTCTCTGATAAACTTTCCCAGTTTCACAATTGGGAAATTATTCTGGCAACTTTACCTAACAGAAGGACAAATGGATTCTATTTAGAACCTAGAGTTCTCTTTAAATAATGAGATAGATTTCGAATGGCAGATTACTTGAGCTCAGAGGGACTTGATTGCTTGTTGAGGCAAACGTCTTCATTTTACTGAGGAAATTGATGTCTAGTGATCAATTGATGCCCAGCCTCTGGAAAAATTTTGGTCTTGAGAGGGCTTTATCCATGTTATTTTAACGCTCAGCACTCTCTTCATACATAATCCCAAGAGTGTCCTAAAACTTTGCTGGGCCAGTCCCAAGGTAAGTGTAAGGAGGAGTATATTATATGACTGCTGTGGAAAATCTGACATGTCCTATAAACTACTGAGAGGAGCAAGTAGCCAAAAATCACAAAGAGAGTCCAAATAGTGGTGTGGCCAATTCAGTCTAGTTTTCTGATCAGCTTTAAGATGTGGGGGAACAAAAATAGGGACTTGTTTGGAAATATAGGATGAAGAATCTCCTCAAAATCAGAGCAAGGATACTCTTCCAAGTCAATGTGGTAGGAATGAGGGGAAGGGGCCCAGATGCCCAGGAAATGAGGCTGCCACAAACAAAAGTTAGGGAAGCAGGTCCCGGGCCAGCCAGCTGCTATGAAAGGCAGGTGGTGATTGTGGTGACTGGTGGTGATGGCAGGAGAACTGTAGAGAAAACGTAAATACCTGAGAAGTTCAGGAAGAAGGGGGCAGAGCCATTTGGCAGTGGGAAGATTATCAGAGGTTATCAGAAGCTTCCTCTGATAATGCTGACAAAGCATTGAAAACCGCAGCCCTCGGCTCATGCTCCCCGCTGAGATGTGAACTTGAATATGAACTCCCTGGTTGTACATAAGATATGAACTTGCTGACGGGAGATGAACCCAGTGATTTCTTACTGATTCCAGGTGAGGAAAAAAATCAGAAATCAGATCACTACATCTCAGAATTTATTTTATAGAGTAACCCAAACAATATTCATAAATGACTTCTGTTCAGTGGAGGAACACACAGGGAGGAAGTATAGAGCTGGAAGATTTTTTTTTCTCTCTGTTAAATAATGGCATTTTAAAAATTTGCATCTTGATCTCCATCCTAATAACAGACAGGAAAAAAATTATCTTCAGGCATCTACCTATCGAAAAATTTATCACAGAATATGATGATTGACAGGGCCTCAGCAGAAAATATTAGAAACAGAGAACCAGAGTTCTGGAACCTTGGCTTAGGAAGATGCTATCTACTTAAAATCTAACCTCTACACAGTAGAAGAGAGACTGAGAATTCTGAACAGTTGGCATTATTGGCAACAAAGGGAGGCAGTAGCGTATGAAGTGCGACAAGCAAGGAATGTAGATAAAAATGAGGGGTAGAAGATGGTCAAGAGGCAGCAGGCAGAAAGGAGGTAAAGGCAGACCTGACCTGGCTGAGGCAGCTGCCTCTGCTTCATGCTAAGAGATCACTGAATACTTTATGAAGGCTAATTTTAAGATAAAACATAACTACACTCTATTATTTCTCTGAAGTATTTGTTAGTATGATTAAACACACATACACAGATGATATTTGATGGATTAACAAATAACAGCTTATTTCTTACACAAGGTCATTTTCTTTCTTTCTTTCTTTTTTTTTTGAGACGGAGTTTCGCTCTTGTTGCCCAGGCTGGAATACAATGGCACCATCTCCGGTTCGCCACAACCTCCGCCTCCCGGGTTCAAGTGATTCTCCTGCCTCAGCCTCCCGAGTAGCTGGGATTACAGGCATGTGCCACCACACTCAGCTAATTTTGTATTTTTAGTAGAGACGGGGTTTCCCCATGTTGGTCAGAGTGATCTCGAACTCCCAACCTCAGGTGATCCACCTGCCTCAGCCTCCCAAACTGCTGGGATTACAGGCGTGAGCCACCACGCCCAGCTCATGGTCATTTTTAAATCCCTTTGGTGAATACTTTCGATTGTCTCTACATGCAACCCTGCATCATAAGAACCCCCTGGGCAAAGGCCTGTTAGGGACATCTTTGGAAACAGGTGGATCTGACTTGTCCTCGTCATCCAGATGCAGCTTCCCACTGTGGGCTGACTGAGGAAGCTGCCTTCTTACTGAAGATGAGCTTGAAAAAGATCAAGGACATGAAAAAAAACAAAAAACAAAACAAAACAAAAAACTTGCAATTACACTCTTCTACCACTAGATGCTATACACGTATAAGCAAGATAAAAGTCCTCCGCCATTTCTTTTCCTCATCAGTGACCTCAGTGATGAATGGGCAAGTTAACATATCCAGAATTCAATTACAAATGTTACTAGGAAAGATAAGCAAATGTGAAAATGGAGAACTGTCAGTACTGATTAAGATAATAACTCTAATAACAAATTTATTGAACACGTATTGTTTAAGACAGGAGTCATTAAACTACTGCCTGTGGGCCAAATTCAGCTCACCGCCTGTTTTTTGTAAATAAAGTTTTATTGGAATACAGCCACACTCATTTATCTGTGGCTGATTTTGCTCTACAGTGACAGAGGTGAGTAGTTAAGACACAGACTGTATGAAGTGCAAAACTTAACTTATTTTTATCTGGTCCTTTATAAAAAAAAGTTTTCTAATGCCTGGTCTAAGCATATAGGCCATACTAACTCAATTAATTCTCTCAACTTTATGGCTATGGGTATGTATTTTTATTATTTGTTTTACAGATAAAGAAATTGATTAAGAACACATGATACATTCTGGCACATACATTAAATGACTATTGTAGACATGTATGACAAGTGCTGTAACTATTGATATAGGGCATGTTTGATACTCATAGGCTTGTGTAACCAAGATGAATGAAAGCTGGCTTCCAAGTGGGTTGTAGGGGACCCAGAAAAATGAAATTAAAATTATTCAAGGCCAGGCTGGCTTTCTGTATAATCCACAGATAGAACTGTGGCTGGGATGGAGCAGCTGCCTGTGAACGCTTGCTCCTAAAGTGACACATTCAGAATATAATATGAGGAACTATTTTGACACACTAATTCGTAAAGCTGAGGATGGAAACTGTTTTTAAATTGTGATTGAAACATCAGCAGTCAGGTGGAGGACACAGAGAAGGCAGTCAAAAGTAGGTTTCTTTTTAACGTCTTGGCTTTCCCCAATTGAAGGGGGCTTTTGCTCCTCCAGTGTTACAGCCTGGGCATACCTGGACCCTTAGAATATCTCCTGGGAAGGCAGAAGTTCAGTGTGGGGTTGGGGAGCAGGTAGTATTCCGATTTAGACTACTGAAGAATATATTTAGGGATGTCCTTATCATTTTAAGGGATGTATTTCCCCATGGTTTATAATGAGCAGTGTCATACTAGGATTGTCCTTGTCAGCTGCTCATTCCACACGTGTGATTGCTGGTCTTTTTTTTTCTTCTTCTTTTTTTACTGAAGGGTTTGGATAACTAATTGCCTCAGAGTCACACATTGTAAGGAGTAGAGGGGAGAATCAGAAACGGGGTCTAGTCAGTCGACTTATCCTTTATCCCATATAATGAGATGGAGCCATATTGCCTAGGCCTTCCAAGAGTTTTTCTCATGGACACTTTTCCTGGCTCCTACTCCCTCTTTCTTTCTCTCAGGGTGACTCTCCTGCTAATGTCTTCCGCGTTTTGATGCCCTCTTTCCCTGGGACATTCCGCCATCTGTACAGACTAAAGCAGATCTGGTAGACTGTACCTTGCACTCAGTCCTCGTTGACTCTACAGTAGAGGAGGTGCCAATGTTTGATGTCTCCCTGAGGTGAGGCAGGGAGTATAGGTAGGGGTCAGGGTGAGCAGGCAGGAAAAAGAAACTCTGGGACCTTGAAGACTGGGTGAGTTTTCCTTTCCAGGGGCTCCGGTTCCTTTTTTTTTCTTTTTTCTTTTTGGAGTCTGAGTGTCACTCTGTCACCCAAGCTGGAGTGCAGTGGCTCGATTCCGGCTCACTGGCCCTCTGCCTCCTGGGTTCAAACGATTCTCCTACCTCAGCCTCCTGAGTATCTGGGATTACAGGCATGCACCACCACGAACAGCTAATTTTGTATATTTAATATAGACGGGATTTCACCATGCTAGCCAGATTGATCTCAAATTCCTGACCTCTGGTGATCCGCTCACCTCGGCCTCCCAAAGTGTTGGGATTACAGGGGTGAGCCACCATGCCGGGCCTTCAGTTCCTTCTTAAAGAATGTGAAATAAACCAAGCTTCCTATAATCATATATATATATATGTATTTTTTCCCCTAAAAATCATCCTATCTGGTGTTACATGAAAAACATATATTCCTCCTAATAACATAGCTTGAAACTTTTCCTTGGCCAGGGGGACTGGACGAGGGGTGGTTAAAATAATAATTCCATCCGCTATACCAATGGAACATTTGCCCTGAGTTTCATTAGAGAATGAACGTCCTGATATCAAGTGAACACATTCACGGCAGTGATATTTTAGGAAAACGAATCTGGAACTAAGTATAGAATGAATTAGAGAGGAAAGATATAAAATAGAGAAAAAATAGAGGTGCGTGCAAAGATATGTGCATATATTACTTTCTTTCACTAAACCCCCCATGTGAAATGATCAAATTTTAAATCTCATTGCTATTACCACAGCTGTAGTTGGAAATAGCTGACCATGAATCAATCATTGCAACAGTAATTGTAACCAGAAATAGGAAATGTTTCATAAAAAGTCTATTTGTATCACTTCTGACTACGTGGCTATGTATTGCCGTGCCCAGTTTGGAATGTTCTACAAATGTGGCATAATGAAAAAAAAAAATCATCAGAAAAAGCAGATTCTGTGTTTGCCTCATTCATTATCTTTTTCTGATTGGTTTGAGGAGTAGTTTATTTAATAAATATTATTTCTTTTTCTTCTTGCCATCTTCACATCTGTATCTGAGGTGACTCCCTTTACTACTGCCCCTGCTGACCTTCCTCTTCTCCTTCTCCCTCCACTTTCTGCCCCTCCCCCCTCTCATTCCTCCTCCTCCTCCTTTCTGTCCCTTCTCTTCCCCCTCCTGTCTCCTCCTCCTGCTTTTTCTATTAAATGAGAGCCAGCTAATAAGAAACAGCCAAGTCGGAGTTATCAAAGCAGGTTTTCTTCAATTCTTCATTCTTTATTCCGCCCCTGGTACTTGGTAGATATGTTTAAGTAGAAGGGCTTGCTTTCAAAATCTCTGTGTTATTGGGTGGAGAAATGAGGGCTGGAGTCCATCTCTGGTTACGTCAAGGGGTGTCAAATTTGGCCTGCTCTTCTCACTTCCTGTTGACTCCAAGAGAAAGGCTGCAGTTGGCGTCTCACAGTAAAAAACATGAAGCTCCGAGACCAGTCTGAATTACTAATCACTACATGTCCTGTTCAGTCTAACCACTTTCCAAGCGATTAAATAAACCAGCCAGGTCGGTGACTCAGCTTCCGAGGGGAGAGCCAGCACTCCCGGCTGATCCGCACATCCCTGGTTTCAGTTCCCAAGGTTTGATCCAGGGCTGTCGAGGCAGGATGATTTCCCCCTTGGAACTTGTCCCGCCTTGGACAGAAAGATGGACATGGATGATGAAGTGTATAGTCTAGTGGAGAAGGGCCACCTCACCATGAGTCTTTTGAGGGAAAGGATTGCAAAAATGTCATCTTTCATCAGTTAGTGTCACTCTTTGGAACCAGTCACAAGTAGCTGGGTGTGGTGGGGTGAAGCTGTCTGAAGTTTGAAAGGAGAAAATATATTGAGTAGGAAACATTAACTTTTTCCTTTTTTGGCTTAACTGTCAGTAGATACAGTATTCCCTTGTTTATTTCAGTAACTACAGAAGGTTCTTGAAGATGTCACAATTTTAGAGTAGTCTGTTTGCCCGTCTTTCTAAGTGACTGGCTGAACTTTGCTGCTTTCCCTAAGCTTAATGTCCAGTTACCATGAACAAGGGAGCATGTAGTCAGTGGTGAGAGTGTCGGGGCCACATGGGAATGTAATTCCAGGAACTCCCAGTTTCGTATGCAAATTAGATTAAGCTGCAGGCAGCCAGGGCTCCCAGGGCAAATAATTCCCATTGCTACCTCTTTTCTTGCATTATCTCTTGTGGGAATAAAGAAATCACTTTCAATTTATTTCAGCTACTGCCTTGTTTTTAAAAAGTACATTATGGGCCGGGCACAGTGGTTCAGACCTGTATCTTAGCACATTGGGAGGCAGAGGTGGGTGGATCACCTGAGGTCAGGAGTTTGAGACCAGCCTGACCAACATGGTAAAACCCTGTCTCTACTAAAAATACAAAACATTAGCCTGGTGTGGTGGCGTGCGCCTACAATCCCTGCTACTCGGGAGGCTGAAGCAGGAGAATCACTTGAACTCAGGAGGCGGATGTTGCAGTGAGCTGAGAGCTGAGATCGTGCCATTGCACTCCAGCCTGGGCAACAAGAATAAAACTCTGTCTCAAAAAAAAAAAAAAAAAGAAAAGAAAAGAAAAGAAAAGAAAGAAGTACATTAAATGCCTCAGTTTGTCTACTTGGCTTAAGAAAACTCTGTACCAAGTAACCTTTTAAATTCTTAAAAAGAGAGATTTTGAGATCCTTAAGAAGAAAATAGTGTGTGGAAATCAAAGTCCTATCCTCTCAGAAAAAAGTTGAGTCTTTTGAATGGCTGGTGCCACCACATCCTTCAGGCGGTTTTCATACTTGTCATGAAACTTTTAGTCATTTCTCTTATTCCCTTTGTTTTGATTAGCTAATACATGATAACTTGACAGCACTCAAATTGAAAGCTTGAGGAAGTGGGGTGACAGGGAGGAAAAAAGCCCTTCAGCCAGCAATTCTTTCTTTTTATTTTATTTTTAAAAGCATGAATATTTCTCTAGCATGGGGACGGAAGGTGAACTTGAAGAACTTGAATCTCTGAACATTGCCATTGCAGCGTTATCTGAAAAGAATGTGTGAGCTCCTGCACACCGGATAGCAAACATGCAAATCACTCCTTTCCCAGGACACTTGAGTATCGCTGCTCCATCCACGCAGATGTGCTGTGGGCCTTGCAAATAGCATCTGTTTGTTCTATTTATGGGGGGAAAAGGCATGTATTTGTGAGCTCAGCATGAGCACAACTTTCCTTTTGGATCTTTTATTTCAGTATTTTTTTTTTTTTTGTAAATTTTGCATTTGGAACCAAAAATTTTTAGAACAGTTATTCTAGATGCCATCTAATTCCCTCTTCTGTTCATTCCTTACCCACTCCCCTGTCTCCAAATTTCAGAGTTGAAATGAAGTGTGGAGAGATGAAGTGACTCGCACAAGCATATATATCATTCATTCTTTCTTTCATTCATCACTTATTGATTTTCTTAGCTATTAACTGTCTATTGATTGAGGACCTACTATGTTCCAGGCCCTGAGCAAAAGCACCACTGTTCCTGCCCTCATGTGTTTTATAGTTTACAGGGGGAAATACACGTTAATAAAAAGAATGACACACAAATATGCAACTGCATCCGTGACAATTACTACATGTTGCTTTAAGAGCTTAAAATAGGCACGTTTGAGCTGGTCAGAGAGGTCACAGAAAATTTCCTTGAGGAAATGATGCTTAAATAGTGATCTGAAGAATGAATAAGATCTCACAAGGCGTAAGAGTGAAGTGAGCAGGAAAGAACTAAGGCTGAGAGGTGAGTCAGAGCTGCACACTGTAGCAACTTGTGGCTCATTCTGAAGCTTTGTTTTAGAAGTGAAGGCAAATGCATGCAGTGAACAATGGGAGAAGGGCAAGGGTGGATGAGGAAGATATTGAAGGCTGTAATAGCAGTCCAGGCAACAGATGATGAAAACTTGGTCTAAGATAGTAGTGATGAAAGAGCTAGAAAGGAGTGGATATATTCAAGAGATATTTAGAAGGTAACAGTCATGCTCACGCCTGTAATCCCAGCGCTTTGGGAGGCCGAGGCCGGTGGATCATGAGGTTAGGAGATCGAGACCATCCTGGCCAACATAGTGAAACCCCTTCTCTACTAAAAACACAAAAAAAATTTAGCTGGGCATGGTGGTGTGTGTCTGTAGTCCCAGCTACTCAGGAGGCTGAGGAAGGAGAATCACTTGAACCCAGGAGGCAGAGGTTGCAATGAGCCAAAATCATGCCACTGCACTCCAGCCTGGTGATAGAGGTGAGAATAATCTATCAAAAAAAAAAAAAAAAAAAAAAAAGTCACAGGATATGGGGGAATAGAAGACTTAAGTGGAACCAAGGATGACCCCTAGGTTTCTGGGCAGGGAATAAAGATGAATAGTGGTGCCTAGAAGGTGAGGGGAAGGGGAAGATGATAAATTTACTTTAGGAAGTGTTGAAGTGAGATGGTAGGATATAGGTTGAATAGATTGGTCTGCCCTCAAAGGCAAGGTCTTGGCCGGAGATAACATACTTGTGAACGAGTTGCATATAGTTTTGATAGCTGATGTGATTTATTCATCTCAGCACCTAGTATCACATCTCTGTATGCAGAATAATTCACGTAGTCTTGGACAACAGGCTAAGTGAATTGTCAAACAGCTTATTCTATATGGCAAGTACTTGAGGGACATATGCAAGGCAGATTCAAGTCCTTCGCAGTGAATTAAGGAGTTGTGTGATTTGAAGATACCACTGTGCCCAGATGGTTTTCTTCTTCCCCTTGACCTGCAGGAGGGCCTAAATTTGCTGGAAGTTATGTTATTCTTTAACTAGTTCTCATTTTATTTGGCTTAGAATGATAACATTTGAGTGTTTGAAGGGAATGTAAAAGTTTTCTACCCCAAACTTCTCATTCAAAATCTGAGTCTGCTTCACACAATTTTTAGACTTATAACCTCAACTTAAACATGTCTGTGATTGGGAATCCAATATTTGGCAATGAAGTGTAGACTTTTCATTCTGTTCCCCAAATTCTTTTTTATTTTGGATTTTCCCGCCTGGGATAACATGGAATAGTTCTCCTTTCTCTTCCACATAGTAGACCGTCAACTAGTGTTACCCCATAAATCAATCACTACTCTCAGCTAAGCTGCCACAGGGGTGAGTGAATTACATTCAACAGTCATTGAAGTCATTGAAGCCCTTGCAAATACATCATCTTACTTAAATGTCACAACACACTTTGAAGTGAGTATTATTATTCCATAAAGAGATGAGGAAAACTTAATCTCTGAGTTAAATGACTTAATGAATGACAGGTCACACAAGTAAGGAACAGAGCCAGGATCTGAATCCAGTTATTCTGACTGTCAGCCCAGAGTCCTACCCAAGATGCCTTGATAATCTGGGTTAGGGCTCGGTACTGACTTCTAAAGGTAACACATTAGTAGGGACCAGTGGAAATCAGCAGAAGGCATGGGGGTGGCGGGCTCACCCTGCTGCTCTCCATTGGCTGAATGATGCCTGCCACCTTGACTTGCTCAGCAAATGTTTATTAAAAAATAGTTACAGATGTTCAGACTATTTTTGATTTTGAATAGCTGGAGGCTGGGCATAAACTCTTCAGTTCTCCATTTTCTCCACTGCGTCCTTTGGCCCTATGCATTTGTCTATGGGCACAGCCCTGGAAAGCACTTGTGCCTATAACCTTGTACCCCTTTAGGAATGGGATAGAACTCTAACCTTCAATTTTTTTCCAGATTTCACACCCTATTAGTTCAAAAAACCTGAGCACATATCCCAAATATATTTATATGTGTATGCATAGGTTAAATACAAATATTAATGTAATCAAATATATCTTCATTTAAAAAATACATTAAATATAAGTTTAAAGGAATATAAAACCATAAATGAACATCTTGCTATTTTCTTCTTATTATCCCAACAAATTGTCTTCATGAGCTTCCACTGGAGGGATCACTGAGATGGAGTAGGCGAACAGGGGCAGGAGAGGAGCCTGGTATGATAGGTCATGGCTAGTTGGAAGACCACACCCAGAGATCAGAAGAAAACAGAGTAGATGTGCTAATGACAAGCTTTCCTCTCTGGGTTGCCCAGCATCAGTCCTGTTCAGAGGAATGCACAATGCTAAGATCTCTCTGGAGGCTCAGAGAGTGAAGGGCTCATTGCTTTGGTCTGTGTTGTATGTCCTTCGTTTTAATTGCCACTTGTGCCCTGAACTATGTGGTAATAGCACTAATAGCTAACATTTGTTGACTGCTTACTATGTGCCACTGTGCTGAGAGATTTGAGGACATTACCTCATTGTCCTTATTACAATCCTGCGAAGTACTGTTATCCTCACTTTACAAAAGGGAAGGCGGGGCGCGGTGGCTCATGCCTATAATCCCAGCACTTTGGGAGCCCAAGGCAGGCAGATCACCTGAGATCAGGAGTTTGAGACCAGCCTGGCGACATATAGTGAAACCTCGTCTCTACTAAAAATATGCAAAAAATTAGCAGGGCATAGTGGTACACGCCTGTATTCCCAGCTACTTGGGAAGCTGAGGCAGGAGAATCACTTGAATCCAGGAGGCAGAGGTTGCAGTGAGCCAAGATCGCGCCACTGCACTCCAGCCTGGGCAACAGAGTGAGATCCCATCTATGTCTCCAAAAAAACAGCAACAACGAAAAGGAAAATGAGGTGTAGAAAGCTGTGATTTACCTATGAGGGTAGGGCTAGTTAGTGACAGAGCTGGGATTTGAACTCAAGTCTATTCTCTACCAAATCACTCATTCTTAACTGCTGTGCTAGATTGACAATAGGATTAGTGGTTAGATTCCTGGCAGTGATCTGGATGGATTCCATCAATAGATGTAATAGAGATGGGAAGAATCACTAGCCCCCCAGACCAAAAGGTTAGGCTTACATCACATGTGGATAAATGAGAGGAAGCAGCCAGGTTGATAGAAATACAGATGTGCCAGTGCAGTTAAAAATAAACCTTTTCAACCAAGTCTGAGTTCTTCTTTATTTCTAGCTCACTGGGCTGTTGTCATAATCCATAGCTCTAGGTAGCAAATACATCCCAAATACTTTTTTGAATAAGACTGTTGGAGGCTGTAGTTGTTGTCTAGGGCACATGAGTTCTATTTCAGGCTGTACATAGATCAACCTTACATTTAAGTGTTTGAAAAATAAGAGAGAGAGAGAGAGAGAGAGAGAGAGAGAGAGAGATCCAGGAATTCAGGAGTTCTCATTATCTGATAGAGTGATTCAAACCATTGGAGTCAGACAGATCTGGGGTTGAACTCTGATTTTGCTATGTATTCACTGTAAGAAATTTAGTGAGTTATCTAAGCTCTTCAAGCCATAATTCCTTCATGTTTAAAGTGAAGATAATGATACCTGCTTCAAAGTGGTGTTAGGATATAGTGATATGCTATATGTAGAGTGCTTTGCATAGCACTTGATACATAGTAAATACTTAAAGATTGATACCAATCATTGTTCTCTTTGACCCTCCCTTCTCTAAGAAGAGGCACTGATTGATTATCTGTGGCATAAGCCCATGTCCTCTGCTGTGTGGGTTACCTCCTATATGTCGTATTTGAAAATGTTGAAATGAGAATGAACTTTCTTCTGAATCTCCTCAATATCTTGCTACCACAGAAAAAGAAATCTCTTTCCACAAAAGAGAAGCAAGAACTGGAGCCATTGAAAGTTTATGGACTGGAGAAGGCAGCTCTGAGAAGAAGAAAAAAATTCTGGTGATCAGCGGCACCCTTCTGAGGGGGCCCAGATGCAGGCCAGATGCTTAGAATCTGTAGAGACTCAGGCTCAATAACTGTCATGCCATGACTTTCATCCATGTGGGCATGAAGAATAGTGACTGATCTCACTGAGATTATTAAGAGTGACTCAAGGTTCTGGAAACAGGGTTGTAGGAGGCTGACACTCAAGGGGTGGTCTTGACAATCCTCCCAGTTGAGCAAGAGTTTCTGTAGATGACAGCTCTGCTCTAGTGATGGATATCTACCCCACACCACCCTAGAAGGGAGCTGGCGAAAAACACTGGAGATACTTCAGTGGAAAGTGATTTGAGATGTCTGTCAATGCAGAGATCTAGCAATGTAATTTTATTGTTAGTAAAGTTGATTTCTATGGGATGATCACAATGGTGATTATGCCTGTCACTTTCTGTTAGGCTAAGCCTGTGTGAACTGTCTTCTAGCTCGAACTTCACTGTAATGCATCTACCTTCCACTCCACATTTTGATAAGCATGTTTTGTTCTAAGTTTTTAAGGATGGTGGAAGTTTCTCTTGTTATGATTGGCATGAGTAGAGGCACATTAGTATAACTTAAAATAAGAGGTAAAGGCAAGAGCTGAACTCTGGACAGAAAATGCACAACATTGATTGTTGACTCTTCTCTGCCTTCTGTTTCACCCATTCTCTTCTCCATTTAGTTTTTTCCACTGTGGTCAGGGTGATAGTTCAGCCTTTATACCTATTACGTTAATTTCCTGTTGCTGCGGTAATAAGACCACAAACTCAGTGGCTTAAGACAACACACGTTTCTCCTCTCAGTTCTGTAAGTCAGAAGTCTGAGAGGGGTCTCAGTGGGCTAACATCAAAGTGATTCAGGACAGAGTTCCTTTCTGGAGGCTCTAGAAGAGAATCCATCTCCTTGGCCTTTCCAGTTTCCAGAGGCTGTGCACATTCTTTGACCTGTTGTAATCTCCTCCTTCATCTTCAGACCAACAATGTTGCATCTTTCTGACCATTCTTCCACAGTCACATCCCTTTCTGACCACAGCTGGGAAAGGATCTGTTTTTAAGAACCCACCTGATTAGAATGAGTCCATCCAGATCATCTAAGATAATCGCCATACCTAGAGATTCGTAATTTAACCACATTTAACCTGTGAATTAATTAATTCACATTTAACCTGTGAATATGTCATGTATGGTAACATATTCACAGGTTCCTGGGATTAGGATGTGGATCTCTTTGGGAGCCATTATTCTGCCCACCACATCTACTATCCTGCTCTAGGCCGACACCTCTTCCCTGGACAGCTGCTACTGACTCCTAAAGTGTTTCTTTTTGTGCTCCTGATTGTGCCCTCTTTACCTTTTGTTATTTCTCCCCTCATTCACTCTAATACAACCACTCTTGCCTCCTTGTTGTTAT
Source organism: Trachypithecus francoisi (assembly GCF_009764315.1). Classification (NCBI taxonomy): domain Eukaryota; kingdom Metazoa; phylum Chordata; class Mammalia; order Primates; family Cercopithecidae; genus Trachypithecus; species Trachypithecus francoisi. Next base: position 71,120,671 of record NW_022681472.1, on the reverse strand, counting down.
GGAACACACCAATTACACTCCTGCCCCAGGGCCTTTGCACTTGCTGTTCTCTCTGCCTACCTCGCTTTTTACCCAGATGTCTTCATAACTGCCACCCTCAGGGCGGTTCAAATATCACCTCTACAGGGTGTGGTTTCCTGAACAATTTACACAAATGAGTATCCTCTCCTCCTCACTTCCATCAGTCTAGTCCTTGGTCTCATGTTTCTATTGACGTAGGATAAAAGATATGGATATATGCATGTACATATTGTCTCTTTTCCTTAAGTCTTTATTTCACTTTCATCATTTTGAAAGATGGGCTCATTAACTGTAAAAATCTAGGTTGCCAGGTTTTTTTTTTTTTTTTCAACATTGCATTATCTTCAGGATAGCATTGTTTCTCATGAGAAGTCTGCTATTATTATTAGTTTTCTTCCTCTTCATGTAATTGATACTGTTATGATTTTCTCTTTGTCATTGGTTTTCAGAGATTTAATTATCCTTTGCCTTGATGTGGCTTTCTTTGTGTTTCTTTTGTTTGGTGGTCATTCAGCTTCTTGTGTGTGTGTGGTTTTATGATATTTGTCAAATTTAGAAAAACATTGCTTGAAATATTAGTGCCTCCCATTTTTCTGGGACTCCAATTACACATATGTTAGTTCACTTGATACTGTTGCATAGTTCACTGAATCTCTGTTTATGTCTTTCCATCTCCAGTATCTTTTCTCCTTATGTTTCATGTTATATAGCTCTATTGTTTTTTCTTATATTCACTACTTCCACAACTAATCTGTTGTCAACCACATCTAGGGACATGCTTTAAAATCTATCATATGTAGCAGTATTTTTTGAATCTCAGATGTTGTTCTTTTAATTTCTATAAGTTTAATTGGTATCCTTTTACTTCATCCTAATTATACTTAGACTTTTCTCTACTTTCTTAAACATATAAAGTATATTTATTATAGCTGGTTAGTGTCCTTATCTACTAATTCTATTTTCTGTGTCATTCTGGGTCTATTTCTGTTGATTGTCATTTCTCCGTGTGGGCCATATTTTCCTGTCTCTTTGCATGCCTGGTAATTTTTGATTTGATGTAGATATGGTGTATTTCATATTGATTGCTAAGTTTTTTATTCTTTTAAATAATTTTGGCTCCCTCCCCTCCCCTTTTTTAGGATTCCTTTATTCATTGACAGTTTTGTTAAGGGAAATCTAGAGCACCTTTAAGCTTAGGGTTAATTTGGCCATACTCCTGGGGCAATATTCTTCTGAGGACACTGTTTAATGTCCTGTGTGTTAGGAGTTCCTCTATTCCGGCTGGTGAGGACAGCAACTCTTCATCATCCTATGTTTTCCCTGGAGATTGTTCTGCTAGCTCTTTTCCAGTGGTTCTTTCTTTGGCCTTGGCAGTTTTCTCACATGCATGTGATAATCAATAGTTAGCAAAAAGCTTCAGGGGACCCTTCTGCAAATATCCAGAACTTTATCACGTTGAAGCTTTCTCCTCTGCCCCAGAGTTTTTTCCACCTTGGGCTTTCTCAGCTCGGGGACATGGGTGAGTTTCGCTTGGGTTCCTCCTCCCACTTCTGTGGTCTGAAAAATGCTCTCCAAGTATTAGGCTAGGTTGCTTATAGGGCTCAACTTATTTCCCTTCTCTCAAGATTACTATTCTACATTGCCCATTGCCCAAGTTTTGAAAACTGTAGTTCCATACTATGTTGTCCAGCTTTTTAGTTGTTGAAGGTGAGAAGTTAAATCTGTCCCCTGTTAATCCTTTTTGCGTGGGAGTAGAACTTCTCAGCTTCCTGGCTCCGTACTCTGCTTCTGATGCTGCCTCTGGCCCTTCCAAGATCTACCGGTCTTCGCAATCTTTCTCTAGGTATTAGAATTTAAATTTTCTGCCTAGATTCTGACTTAGTTCACTTTTCTGACCCTTTATCTCTGATCAGCTCAGCTGAGGGGTCCAAGCACGTGTTCTGCCTTCTGAATTTTCACTCCACCTCAGCAAGCACTGGTTCCTTTGCTGGGGGTGGAAGTCAGACAATTACCTATTTAAAAATCTGTAATAATTTGATAGGTGAAAATAAAAACTCTTTATTTTTATTTTTATGGTTATTTGTGAAGCTGTTTATATTTCTTCTTTCATGAGTAGACACTATCCATTTTCAATTTTCTATTTGCTCTGTCCCAGAGGTGCCACACTGGAAACTTTAGCTCCTACTGTAGTTTGGATAGATTTATGGGACAATTGATTATGCCAAAATTCCAGTGCTCTCTCTTCATCAAATGGAGATCTCCATACAGTTGAAGGACTTTTCTGCTCTGAAGTCTTCTTAGAGAGTTTTTTGCTTTAGTTTGAAATATTTAATGCTAGAAAAAGACATTAATTATTGATTTTTCTTCCCATCATTTTACTACTTAAGATCAAATATCAGGAACAATGCATAATTGCTGAACTTGATTACTTTTAATTAATTTTGGTTCTGAAAGTATCAACTATATCTAAATCAAGGAGAGATGAAAATATATGAAGTAATGCATTTCACAAATTAAAAAGACTGATAAATGAAGCGTCTGTTTTTAATGTCTTTGAGGAAGAACTGATGGATGAACCAAGGACAACTGAGAACTTTGCTAACTGTGGTTTCACAATTAAAGCACTGGCCTACATTTGATCTTAGAGGTTTTAGTGGATTTATTGGTGTAGAGCAAATCAGTGGATCACCATTTCTCAGAGCTGCTCTTCATTGTACTATTCACAAACATTATCATCAATATAATGACTGTTTTTAATTTACTATCATATAGGGCCGATCACTAACTTCTTTTTTTGGTATATGATGATTTGAACTCCTGGAAGATTCTGATCATATCTACAACACACACTTTGACAATCTTTTCAGTAAGTCCAGGAGATAATATTTTCCTCTTCTAATGTCTCTACAAAATGAAGTTATTTGCTGAGATAACAATGTGGTAATATAATCTTTCTAGCTTGGATGCTGGCTTCATATCAGTGTCCAGATTTGGTAATGTGCAATTTCCTCCATCTGCATAACTGAGCACAGTTCTCTAGCAATGCCTAGTTTTTGTTGATATTTTACGTGTTGGATTTTCTTGGAGGGAGCGGAAGAGGGCAAGGTGTCAATATAATAAATACCTTTTTTTGCCCTTCCAATTAGAAGGTTGGTTCCAGTAGTAAGACAGAGATCAATGGATTGTGTCAGCTCTATTACTGATAAAGTAATGGAGCATGTGACATTCATTTCTTGGCCAAAGGAATTTGCTGATATTTCAACTCTGAATAGACAGACTTTACATCCACTGCCCCTTCAGTCTCTTACATAGCAGGAATAATGCAGGTCTTCTCCAGATGGGAGCACTGTACATTCGGTCAGGGGGGCAGTTAGGAAGAGAGGAAATAAAAAAGGACCAAGAAAAGCATGCTCTGTTTCTTCTCCCAAATTCAACAACCACATCAGCCACTCTCCCTATGACGTGGGGAAAGAGAACAGGAGAGAGTCCAGCTGAATCTTAACACATGGTTACTTCAACAGTGGGCATTGTGTTTCCTCTAACAGTGAGCATGGTGATCTTTTGAGAGTCAGTTTGTCAACCACAACCATGCCACCTGAGAGTTTTGCCTGTCCTTTCCTTTAAAAGAAGCAGTGTAATTAATGTTTATTGGGTCATTAGAAGACCTGAGTCCTAATAGCAGGGCTGCTAATTATTAGTGGCTACTTAGCCCTCCTAGCCTTAGTTTCTTTATCTATGAAAAAGTGATAATACTACCTGCCCATCTTATCTCACTGATGTGAAAATTCGGTAAGATAACACATATGAAAGTGCTTTATGAAAAATGTCAGTTATTCTAAAAATGTTTCCAGTAGCTAGTCACTGCTAAATGACAAAAATCTGGAGAAATCTTGGAGAGTATGATAATAATGTGAATAGTAACAGCTACCCTTTTTGTATTCCTATTCATGTCAGGCCACTGTGCTGGAGGCTTTACATGTTCTTTCTTCATATTCTCTTAATATATATTGTTTTTAAGTGCCTTTTCTATTTTCTCTGTCAATTCTCTATAATAATGATAACCACTACAAGTTATTTTTATCCTCAGTTTACAACTTGCGAGTGCCACTAAATTTCTCTTCAAGCGTAAGTTTTTCACTTCAATCCTTTGCAAAACGTTGCAAGAGTTTCCTGCTTTTGCTTCTTGGAAAAGGCAATCATAAGAACCCTAGACCTTCGAAACAAGAGAAAAGGAGGACAGAATCTTAAAGACATTTCTTCATGAGGGCTTCCACTGAAAACAAAAGTGCGCAGGCAAAGGGTAAAGGGTGTACAAAGTGGGCTCAGGAGACAGAAGTTAGGTCTTGTGTGTCAGCGTATGCTCAGTAAGAGCAAGGAAACCCTTTCGTCCCATCTGGCTGATTTGCTGTTTCTTTTGCCCCCTCTCCTCAAGGCTTGCACGGGCCATGGTCCTGGGCCTTGCACACTGAAGGCAGAGGAGTGTGCAGCCTCCTGCCATCCCCAGTGATGGAAAGCTCTCTTGCTTCACTTCTCTGCTCTATTCTGCCCCTCACCCATGCCCTGGTCACTTCCCAGAACTTGGCTCCAGGTTACACTGCAAGGAAGGGCAGGATGACCTCTTCCTTCTTCTTCATTGTGCTTGGGGGAATTAAACACAGTAACTCACTTCATTCCAGCTTTGTCTTATTAAGAGGTCTGTATGGATTAATTCCCAAGAGATCGAATCTCCTTACTTTACTATGGCAAAGTGAAATTAGTGTAAAGTAACAAGGAACCAGATTAATATGACCCCAGGAAATAATCCATAAAAAACGTATGAGGCCTTTAGCAGGCTGTAAATTGGATTTCAGACGGGCAAGGGGAGGGGGAAGAATCGTGCTAAAAACAATCGGTTTGTAATGAATAGGGCTAATATTTTTGCACTTCAAAATAGAAGAAAACACAATAAATAACTCAGAGAACCCAATGGCAATATTTTCTAACATGTGTAAATAATTGAAACTACGATTATAATCCTAATTGAATTTTTCTTGCTTTATGTTTGCTGGGAAGTGTATTGTTCATTAAGCATCACAGAACTCTAAATCAAAGGAACAAAAGAAGGGGAAGGCAAAAGAAAGAGGTAGAAAAGAAAAATATGTTGTCTGGGGTGATCTGTTGTCCAGCTTAGTCTACAGTGAGAAAAGTTGGTCCCTTTGCTACAAAGCGACTGGCTGTTGCAAAGATATATTCATTCACAGGCTGTGTCGGTTGTAGCAGAGCATGAAAAAGCAAATGAACAACTCATTAGGTCCACGTTGTGCTCTTCTGCAGCGAGGAAACTAGCTTGTGAAAGAGGAAAAATGTTTTAGATGTTGATAGCACACCCCCCCCTTTTTTTCTTTTGAACAGTGTCAGGAATAGACAAGTGACAGGCACTGAATAGTTGTAGCCAGCTCTCCTGTGACATCAAGTTAAGAAAGGATGAGAGGATGCCACATTAGTCTTGCTGTGTTGCGTGTTCTGAGACCTTTGGGTTTACATACCTTATTTTATCCCGTTGTCTTCCTGGAGCCTGTTCTTATAGCTTGGTTATGTGCTGCCTTTGGAGCCAGAGGAAAGGATGTGGCAAACAGAAGTTGGCTATGAGGAAACCAGGCCCATTTTAAGGAAGATACAGATGGCCTGAGATCAAGGAAACACTATAGAGAGTTGGAAGTCTAGAGGTCACCCAGGTGTAAAGGCAGAGTTCAAAGGATTTGCCATGTAGGCTCCTTGAAACCTGGATAAGCTATAAAAAGGAGCTGTAGATGCCATCTGTGGATCCAACAGGAGTCTCGGTAGGGGATGGGAGGTGGGTTTCTGGGGACTAAAGGGACTGAAAAGCTCAAGTCCATCTGCCCAGCCCTACCTGCCTGGGCAGTCTTTTTAGGTTAAATGGGAGCTTGTATCTTTCCTAGATTAGTATGTATGTTTAATACCATCCCAATTCTTGATGAAACTCAAGAAAGCATCTCTGAAATTATCTGGAACAATAAACAAGTGAAAATAGCTTTAGGTAATTGTGGAAAATAAGACCAATGAGAGGTACTTATCCTGTAGGTTACTGAAACATATTATAAAACTATAATAAGTAAAGCAATGTGGTATTTGGGCAGGTAGATAAAAAATAGACTATAATGGAATGTTCAAATCGATCGTAGAAGAGTGTTTTCCAACTTGGTTCCATTTTCCCCCTCACTTTCAGGCACCCCAATCAGACGTAGATTTGGTCTTTTTACATAATCCCATACTTCTTGCAGGCTTTGTTCGTTTCTTTTTCTTCTTTTTTCTTTTGGTTTCTCTTCTCGCTTCATTTCATTCATTTGATCCTCAATCGCTGATACTCTTTCTTCCAGTTGATGGAGTCGGTTGCTGAAGCTTGTGCATTTGTCACGTATTTCTCGTGTCATGGTTTTCATCTCTGTCATTTTGTTTATGACCTTCTCTGCATTGATTAGTCTAGCTGTCAATTCTTCCACTCTTTTTTCAAGATTTTTAGTTTCTTTGCGTTGGGTATGTAATTCCTCCTTTAGCTCTGAGAAGTTTGATGGACTGAAGCCTTCTTCTCTCGTCTCGTCAAAGTCATTCTCTGACCAGCTTTGATCCGTTGCTGGTGATGGGCTGTGCTCCTTTGCAGGGGGAGATGCGCTCTTATTTTTGAATTTCCAGCTTTTCTGCCCTGCTTTTTCCCCATCTTTGTGGTTTTATCTGTCTCTGGTCTTTGATGATGGTGACGTACTGATGGGGTTTTGGTATAGGTGTCCTTCCTGTTTGATAGTTTTCCTTCTGACAGTCAGGACCCTCAGCTGTAGGTCTGTTGGAGATTGCTTGAGGTCCACTCCAGACCCTGTTTGCCTGGGTATCAGCAGCAGAGGTTGCAGAAGATAGAATATTGCTGAACAGCGAGTGTACCTGTCTGATTCTTACTTTGGAAGCTTCCTCTCAGGGGTGTACTCCACCCTGTGAGGTGTGGGGTGTCAGACTGCCCCTGGTGGGGGATGTCTCCCAGTTAGGCTACTCAGGGGTCAGGGACCCACTTGAGCAGGCAGTCTGTCCGTTCTCAGATCTCAACCTCCATGTTGGGAGATCCACTGCTCTCTTCAAAGCTGTCAGACAGAGTCGTTTGCGTCTGCAGAGGTTCTGCTGCTTTTTTTTTTTTTTTTTTTTATCTGTGCCCTGTCCCCAGAGGTGGAGTCTACAGAGACAGGTAGGTTTCCTTGAGCTGCTGTGAGCTCCACCCAGTTCAAGCTTCCCAGCAGCTTTGTTTACCTACTTAAGCCTCAGCAATGGCGGGCGCCCCTCCCCCAGCCTCACTGCTGCCCTTTCGGTTAGATCGCAGACTGCTGTGTTAGCAATGAGGGAGGCTCCGTGGGCGTGGGACCCTCCCGGCCAGGTGTGGGATATATTCTCCTGGTGTGCCCGTTTGCTTAAAGCGCAGTATTGGGGTGGGAGTTACCTGATTTTCCAGGTGTTGTGTGTCTCAGTTCCCCTGGCTAGGAAAAGGGATTCCCTTCCCCCTTGCACTTCCCAGGTGAGGCGATGCCTCGCCCTGCTTCAGCTCTCGCTGGTCGGGCTGCAGCAGCTGACCAGCACCGATTGTCCGGCACTCCCTAGTGAGATGACCCCAGTACCTCAGTTGAAAATGCAGAAATCACCAGTCTTCTGTGTCGCTCGCACTGGGAGTTGGAGACTGGAGCTGTTCCTATTCGGCCATCTTGCTCCGCCCCCCCGCCCCCCCAATCATAGAAAATGTGAAAATTTAATATGTGGTAGAGGAGATAACCCTAATGATAAAAGACAATGACTTAATTAATGTGTTATTGGAGGAAAACTGCTTTGTCATTTAGAAAGTAAGTTAATTGAGATTCTTAGCACTTATCATATAGCAAAGTTCCCAGAAAGTGTGTGTGTGTGTGTGTGTGTGTGTGTGTTGAGGACTGAATTATGTCCTCATTTATGACCATACCACCCTGAACGTGCCCGGTCTTGTCTGAATTATGTCCTCCAAAAAGTATGACTTTGTTACATCAGCCCTAGGAAACTAACATTATGTATATTTACATAGATGTATATATGTAATTTTAATAGCTTTTAAAATCATTCATGTGAATTTATTTTTTTAATTGAAAAATAAAAATTATATGTCTATATAGTGTACATGTTTGATGTACACGTTTTGGAATGGCAAAATTAAATTAACCAACATGTGCATTATCCCATTTAGATTTTTTTATGTGTGATGAGAACACATAAAATCCATTCTTTTGGCTGTTTTCAAGTACAGTTTTCCCTCAGTATCTGTGAGAGATTGGTTCCAGGACCCCCTGCAGATATCACAATCTGCAAATGCTCAAGTCCTTTGCATAAAATGGTGTAGTATTTGCATACAACCTGTGCACATCCTCATACTTTATTATAACTAATCATCTCAAGATTACTTATAATACCTAATACAATGTAAATGCCATGTAAATAGTTATCTTGTATGTTAAAAAATTGGTATTTTTAAATTGTTGCTTTTTTTATTGTTTTCTTCTTCCAAATATTTTTGATCCACAGTTCGTTGAATCTGCAGGTGCAAAACCTGTGGACACAGAAGGCCAATGTGTACAATACATTCTTATTAACTATATCACTGTGTCACATAATGGACCTCTTGAGCTCCTGTATAACTGAAATGTTCATATCCTTAATTTTTATAGTTTTCAATTTGGAAGGGGTAGCTAATTAGATGAAGAAGCTTGAGAGGCAAGTTGCCTTAACAGGTAGTAAAAATTTCATAAAGCTGCAGTGGTTCAAATGAAAAAAGCTGATAGATCATTAAAGGACAGAATGCTAAGTTTAATGTACACAAAGCATAGGGGAGGTGAGTGGGATATGGGCAGGCAACTTGACTTTTCTCCATGGAGACCTCTTCATGGTCTGCTTAGGTTTCCTCGGAACATGCTTTTTGAGTTCTGGAGAGAGTATCCTAAGAGAACAAGGTGAATGTGAGTGGCATAGCGTGAGCTAGCCTCAGAAGTCATATAATGTCACTTCTGACATACTCGATTGGTCAGCTAGTCCCAAAGACCTGCCCAGGTTCAAGGGGAGGGGACACAGACTTCCATCTTGCTGGAAAAATGGCAAATTTCTTGGAAAACACTTGCAGTGGAAGATGTTGCTACTGTCATAGGAAAGTAGCCTGCCATACTTGTGACTTGAGAAAGGATGAACTCTCTCCATATGGAAATTGCATTGGCTCTAATTGACTCAGCTCCCTTGCTTAGCTTGGTTTTTACATTTGCATCTGGTCTCTTTGCCCTTACCTTTGCTTCCTTATTATTATTTTGGGGCAAAATTTCTGGACATTGAAGACAATTTTATTTTGTGAGTTCTTTTGAGAAAATATTTGAACTTGATCTCCATCATGGTTAAAGCAATCGTGGAATTAGTCTCAAGCATAACAAATGTAAAACACAAAGAATACTGGATAGTTTTAGGTGATACAAATTTGAGGAATTGTAAAAGGAATTGTGAGCATGTCACATATCCACGCATGCAGTTTTCTTGATGTCTGCAGTTGTGGAATAGTCACAAGAATCTTGAGCTCTCTCCACATTGTGTTGGGGGTTCAAGACAAATTCCACTTCACAAAACCTAAATCATAGCCACGTTAAGTTCTTGGACTGGAAATGCTGTATTGTCAGTTTTATGTCTTTAGCTTTGAGATTTTGTTTTGTTTACCTTTCTTTTAACAGGATTCTGTTTTCCTCCTTCTACCCCACTTTCTCCATCCAGCCAACTATAGCCTTGCTATATCCTGGGGTCTTGGATAATGTAGAAGAGTAAAATCTAAGTCTGGCTTACAGAATCTGAAGAAACTCTTCTGATTTCAAAAGTCAATTCTGTGCCATGGAAATCAGATATACCGTATCATATCTCAACTTAAGTGCAAAGGAGCAAACTTTGGCAAAACTTTATGTAAAGGAAGAACTTTCTCCTCTTCTCTCCCCATGTCATAGCAACTACATCCTGTAGACACACAGCTGCTGTTATCAGAAATCAACTTGTGAAAGTGACCTTTACACATAGATGAAGTTCTGAGGGTTTCATCCAAATGATTTTATGGCCTGTGAAGCAGTCATTTGGATCAAGGTTAGCAAATTCTTGGTATCAGAGATGCTGCTGAGGACTCCACGTACCGATACCAGTAAATAATGTCAATACAATGAAGGTGGTGTTGGTTGATACGGTCTGGATCCATGTCCCCACCCAAATTGCATGTTGAATTATAATCTCCAATATTGGAGGTGGGGCCTGGTGGGAGGTAACTGGATCATGGAGTTGGATTTCCCTCTTGCTCTTCTCATGGTAGTGAGTGAGTTCTCATGAGATCTGGTTGTTTAAAAGTGTGTAGTACCTCCCACTCACCTCCCACTCGCCATGGAAGACGTGCCTGCTTCACCTTCCACCATGACTGTGTTTCCTGAGGCCTCCTCAGAAGCTGAGCAGATGCAACCATGCTTCCTGTGCAGCCTACAGAACCTTGAGCTAATTAAACCTTTTCTTTTTCAATTACCTAGTCTCAGGTAATTCTTTACAGCTGTGCAAGAACGGACTAATACATTGGTATAGAATTTCAGCTCTACTTATCTAAGCTCCATTCAAAAAGAAAGAAAAATAAAAGGATAACAGCATTTTAGTTAATGAAAGGGGAAAGGCAGGCATAGCTAGGTGGATGCTATGCACACTGTCTCAGGCTTAACATACTTCCTGCACATGTAGATGATCAACACAGATTTGCTGAATAACAAGATAAAGGAAGGAAAGAAGGGATTTAGATTATGCTAAACAATAAAGCTAGAAAAATTACGATATAGAATAATGGATTCCTTAGCATTGAGATATGGTTATATCATGCAATGAAGTATTCAATATTACTGTATTGTGTATTTCATTAGTAGTTATGGATTTTTGTCTACTAGGTCATGGCATTTTGCAGGGAGGGCCAGTCTGAAATCCTTTGCTTTCAATTCATTACATACTCATAGGTCAATGAGTTCTATAAAGACTACAAGTTTTGTTTGTAATGTCTCCTAATAATGCTTCTTTTTGGTGTAATGGCATCTGGATAACCTTTTAGATTCTGTTCTCTTTGCTTCTGATGCCTCTCAATGGTTGATTTCAGAGAGTCTTAACACATGTACACTTTGAAATAAAGTGAGGGAAGCTGTTAAGATTGTGTTCCAACTCATTCTAAACAGAGGACGTGGAAATGCAATTGTGAGAATAATAGATATGATGAAAAAATCCTGTACAGTGCTTTCCCAGGGCACTTGGGACACTTTGAAGATATTAATTAATGCTTGTTAAAGTCCTATGGGGTAGGAAAGGGGCAAGTATTATTAACTTGTTTTATAGGGGAAATGAAGCAAGAGAGCTTTAATAAACTTGCTGGTATCAAGCTGTAATTATGTAGGAGAAAAAAGTGTCAAACCCCAACCTCCTTTTTCTCAGGGCCTTGCTCACTGAAGCACAAGTAAAATTGCTCCCGAATTGCAGTCTTGAGTAAATTTTGGCAAGCCTCATACTTATCTTTCTTACCAACACATCTTCTTCCTCTGAGCAGGTGTTCTTGGGCCTTTTTACACTGCTCAATCCCCAGCCCTCCACTTCCCTCCCTCTCGGCAGATGAAATTACCTCCTATTTCACAGCGATCCTTGAAGCCATATACGGTGAACTCTCAACCTCCCTTGTCTCTGATTCAAAATTTATTTTTATCTTCACCCGTGTTCTGCTCATTCCTTTTTCTTGTTTCAGAGTCTCATCGCCTTTAAAAGTCGAATCTGTCTACCCCTCTTCAGACCGGCATGCATTACAGCCTTCTGGCGGGGGGCAGGGGAATTTCCACCAGCTGCCACCCCCATTGCTCTTATCTTTCATCTCTCCTTCTCCCTTAGCTCTTTCCTGTCAAGCTAAAATCAGGCTCCAAACTCTCCTTCCGTGAAAATACTTTTCCTTGGTCCTGCTTTTCTTTCATGCAACTTCCCTATCTCTCACGCTTCTTGTGATCGCTAAATTTCTGAAAAGAGCGGTCTGTATTCTGTTCTTCTGTGGTCTTTGCAAAGATTGTTTGGACTGCCCTTGTTTCTTGAGGGGCTGCAGGAGCTCTCAACCAGACTGCCTGAGTTCATTTCCAATAAGAGTAAGACCAGCCTTATCACGACTCTGCTGTTTACTGGGAAGAAGTGATCCTTGCTTTATTGCTGCCTTTTCAAGCACGAATTTACACCACTCTAGCATTTTACAGCAGCTCTATCCGGAGAGGTGTCTCATCTGCTTTTATGTTCAAAATTAAGCTTATGTCTGAAATAAATACGCATGTTTCCCTTAGAATTCAGTTGAGTTTGTACTTTGTTAAGGAGAATGACTTACATTTTTGAAATTTAGATTTCTTTTTCTTCTAATTGGAAGTGAGGACAAGAGAAATAACAGCCACTATCACAAAGTAAAAAATACATCTACACGTAATAGACTGGCTACCACTCACAGATCTTTAGCCTCTTCTATCAAAATCTCTGTACCCACAGAAAGGATAATCACTTAGGCCTGGGGAAGCAATTTTTATTTTTTTAGGCTTTAAGGTAAAGATAAGGCAATAATTACCTCACTAGTTACGTGGAATTCTCACAGCATTTCTTTCCTACACTTGGTTTAAAATTACCGATTGGATAGATAAGAGAGGTCTAAATATGTCATGAAGATTGTTTTAGAATAAGGGAGGTGTTCTGTTTAAGGGCAGAGAGAAGAGTGAACAAAGGGCTAAGGCCTTATTGGTAGTAGTTATATGAGTAACAAATAAGTCACCATTATGTTAAAAATGGAATCTGATAACTTTTGTAACAAGAGACTGTCAATCTACACATGCAGTAAAAGCCGGAGGATGTTACCTGCTGCCTATAGCTGGTAGCCACCAGATAGACATTCATTCATTCGACAAACATTTATGGAACACCTTCTAAGTGAAGCACTGGGAAGGAAGGAGAGAATTACCCAGTCCTTGTTCTGATGGAGTGCTGGATCTAGGGCACGGAACAGGTAGGTAAAGAGACAGCTTACACGTGATAAATGCATGATTCAGTTTTGCCTGGAGGTGTGATGAAATGATGCAGGCTTGGAGGAACAGGGCAAGCTTTCCCTGTGGAGGTGCCTATTGGGAAGCACGTAGGAGGGTTGAGCCCTAGGAGCATGGAGGAGAGGGAGTGACAAGGTACTTGGAGAGAAGGAGAACGGGGAAATTTGGGGAGCAGAATCCAAAGAGGGGAGGGTGCAAGATAGGGCTGGAGAAGTAACCCAAGTCTGCATCAAAAATTAAATGATGCTGAAATAATACTAGTGGCAATAAAAACGGGGGTGAGAAAATACAAATAAAGAACTAAACATCACAAATAAAAGGTTCTGGCTGGGAATGGGAAATGTAAACCAAGACCTAAAAAAGATGATTGTAAACCAGACTGCATGTGGGTCTGAGTGACCTTGACACAAGCACAGTAACTCCAAGAGCCCGAAACTCTTTAAACTGCCTCTGAGGCTCCAGATCACAGTTCTGGTGGCAAATACGCTGTGTTTCTTTCATGCAACTTCCCTGTCTCTCGCGTTTCTTGTGATCGCTAAATTTCTGAAAAGAGCAGTCTGTGTTCTGTTCTTCTGGGGTCTTTGCAAAGATCGTTTGGACTGCCCTTGTTTTCCTGAGAGGCTGCAGGAGCTCGGAACCAGATTGCCTGGGTTCATTTCCAATAAGAGTAAGACCAGCCTTATCACGACTCTGCTGTTTACTGGGAAGAAGTGAGACCAACTTTATACCCCTCTTTATTTTCGTCTTTCTTTCTTATGCCCTGCTGCAGGGCAATGTAGACTAGATGTAAGTCTGGTTTAGTCTCGAGATATCCCTTCTCGTCACAGGGATGGATGAACTAGGCTGTGCTTGCTTTGTGGGTAGAGGTCTGGAGTGGCTGTGTTTCCACCCCGCTCCTTGAATAATTCCTGCACATGTTTTAGTTCTCATGACCTCAAGTGGCTCACCTTTGTAAAAAGGATGTTCACAATGCAACTGGCAGTTTTATAAAGAAATAGGCAGTGCTTATAAAGAAACAAAGAACGACTTCACCAGTTTTACAGAGTCTGGAGCAACTTCTACAATGCTTGGCAAATATTTTTTAAACACGGCACTGAAAATGAAAAAAACATACAACTTCTGAGATGGTTATTTCTTTTCTTTCTCCTGTTGTATATTTGCTCTGCCAGAAGACAGATTTAAGAGCAAAGCAGAGGAGGTAGCATTTACTCAGTCCTTGTTGCATTTCACTTGTTTCCCCATACGTTACATCACAACAACCAAGTGAAGTTGTGAGGCAGGAAGTGTTATTGTCCCCATTTTATAGAGGAGGAAACTGAGGACCAAGAGATTAAATAATGTGCAGAAGATCACAGAACTAGTAATGAGCTGTGATTCTAGGTCCTGCCTATTTGATTCTGAAGCTTAAGTTTTTCCCATAGCAGTAAGTTACAGCATTTTGGGGGGCCTTTATACTCCCAGGGCCCTATCTTTCCCCTTTGTTGGTAAAAGCTGTAGTAAAATATACAAAAAGGAAAGTGAACATGTATCGTAAGTGTACAGTTTGATGAATCTTTCAGATGAACAACACACCCACAAATCAGCTTCCAGATCAAGAACAAAGCACCATCAACTTCCCCAAAAGTTCCCACCCAATCATGAATCCCCACATCCAGGGCAACCAGTATCCTGACTTCTACCATAGGTCACTTTTGCCTCTTTCTGTGTTTCATACACAGGGACTCATACAGTCTTCTGTGCCTGACTTATTTCCCTCAATATTATGCTTGTGAGATTCATTTATAGTAGTACATGTCATCAAATGGTGTTCATTCTCATTGCTATTATAGTATTCCAGTATACAAATACATAGTTTTCCATTGTTTTATTGCTGGGACATTAAGCAATTTCTTGCTTGGGCTTTGTAGTAGACAGAATAATGGCTCCCCAAAGATGTCCATGTCCTCATTCGTGGGAATATGTTACCTTACATGGTAAAAAGGACTTTGCAAATGTGATTAAGTTAGGGATCTTGAGATGACGAGATTTTCCTGGATTATCCAGGCCTGGAAATATAATTATGAGTCCTTATAAGAGGGAGGTAGGAGAGTCAAATTCTGAGAGGAGATAGGATGATGGAAGCAGATGTTAGAGAGATGCATTTTGAAGATGGAGAAAGGGGTCAAAATATAAAGATGGCAGTTGGTCCCTAGAAGCAGGAAAAGGCAAGGAAACAGATTCACTCTTAGCTCCTCCAGAGGCAATGTAGCTCACTGACACCTTGATTTTAACCCAAAAGATTCATTTTGGAATTCTGACCTAAAAACTGTAAGATAATAAATTTGTGTTGTTTTAAACCACCAAGTTTGTGGTAATTTGTTACAGCAGAAGAAGGAAACTAATACAGTGCTCCTATTGACAGTGCCACTGTGAAAATTCTAATACTTGTATTTTGGTAAAAATACAACCATAATACTGTTGAGTGTCTCCCTGGGAGGGAGACTGCTGAGTCATAGGATATGCACATTTCAGCTTTACTTGACAATGTCAAATCAGTTTCCAAAGTGTTTATACTAATATACACCCCCACTAGGAGTGATGTGAGTTCTGGTTATTCTACGTCTTTGCCAACATTTGGTTTGTCTTTTTTCATTTTAGAAATTCTGGGAGTGTGTAGTGGTATCACTTTGTGGTTTTAATTTGCATTTCTGTGATGACTAATGAGTTTGGGTACTTTCATGTATTTATTGGCCATTTGAATATTCTTTTTTTGAGAAGTGTTTGTTCAAGTCTTCTGCCTCTTTTTCTCCCTGACTGGTTATCTGTCTGTTGTGATTATCTTGACTATACAATTCTACTCAGATCTGCTCTCTTGAAACTGTACCCCATACTTCAAAATTACCTTTCTCTGTTCTTTTCCATTCTTCTAACTCCCATTTCTTCAATCACCTTAAGGGAAACACATCATAAGCTGATTCAGACCTAGACATGACTCACTGTTAGCAGTTTGTAATTACCTCTTTGAGAGCTTTGCAATTTTGAAAAAGGCTTTTTGGTTTAATTTCTTGACTGTACCAGCATTTGTGCATCCTCCCTTAACTTGGGCCTGCACGGCAAGACCCAGCAACTCTTCCATTTAAAGCTACCTGGGACTTTCCACCTACAAGGAAAATCAGCCTCATAGCCTGTCTTCTCTGTAGGAATCTTTGACTGTTTACAGGTCAATGGATTATGGAGTTCAGGATTAGTGGGAAAACACCAACATAACTGTAATCCTTCAGTTTATTTCCAAGGATGTGCTATTCCTTGTGTTGACTTTCAAGGAGGAAATCTTAAAACACAGTAACACACTTATTTATAATATATAAATACATAATATTATAAGTATTACATTAACGTTATATAATAAATACTACATGAATGTTATATACATATATATTGTTTGTTCTGCAGTTCTATCAATTTTAGCACATGTACACATTCATGTAACTATTGCACAAGTAGGATACGAATAATTCCATTATCCCAAACAACTCTCTTGTGCAAGTCTTTTAAAAGGACATTCTCTCCAACCTGTAACCCTTGGCAACCACAGAACTGCTCTCTACCTCTATAGCTTTTTGTCTTTTTGAAAATTTTATATAAATGGAATTTTACAGTATGTAATCTTTTGAAACTGGTTTCTTTCACTCAGCATAATACCTTTGAAATTCATCCAAGTTGTGTTTTCAATAGTTTGTTCCTGTTTATTCTTCCTTTTACCATTCCTTCTTATTGTTCCATTCCATTATGTGGATGTACTAACAGTTTATCTATTTACCTGTTGAAGGACATTTGGATTCTTTCCAATTTTTGGCAATTATGAACAAAGCTGCTATAAATTTTTGTGTATATGTTGTCATATGAACATAAGTTTTCATTTCTCTAGGGTAAATACCCTTGAATGATATTGCTGGGTCATATGGTAAATGTATGTATAACTTTGTAAGAAATTGTCAAACTGTTTTCAGAATGGCTGTGCTAATTTACACTATCATCAGTAATATATGAGATTCCAGTTACTCTGCATCCTAATCAGCACTTGGTATTGTCAGTATTTTTTATTTTAGCCATTCTAACTAGTAGAGAATGATTTTATGATTTTAATGTAAATTTTCCTAATCACTAATGATGACTAACATTTTTTATGTGGTTATTTGCTATTTTTGTATCCTCTTTGGTGAGTGTCTGTTCATTTTGCTTATTTTAAATAATTGAGTTGTCTGTTTTCTTAGTGATAAGTTTTGAGAGTTCTTTATGGAGTCTGGATATATATACTTTGTTACATAGATGACTTGCAAATATTTTCTTCCAGTTCATTGCTTACTTTTTATTCCTCTTAAAAGTGACTTTCGCCAAGCAAATATTTTTAATTTTGATGAAGACTAATTTGTCAATTTTTTTCCTGTATGGATTGTGCTTCTGGTGTCATGCTTTAAAATATTTTGCTTATCCCTAGGATATAAGGGCTTTCTACGATGTTTTTCTTTTGGATGTTTTTATAGATTTACATTTTATTTATATCTATGATTCAGTTTAGTTAATTTTTGGATGACATGTGAGGTGAGGTTTAGGTTGAAATTTATTATTATTTTTTGCTTATGGACATTCAATTGTTCCAAGAGCATTTGCTGAAAGACTATCATATTTTTTTCCAATTGGATTGCTTTTATACTTTTGTCAAAACAGTGTGCATTTGTGTGGCTGTTTCTGGAATCTCCATCTTTTTTCCATTGATATATGTGTCTATCCTTTCACACCCTATTCTCTTGATTATTGTGGCTTCATAGTAAGACTTACAATTGTGTAGCAGAACTCCTCTATTATTAATCTTCTTTTTAAAAATTATTTTAGCTATTCTAGTTTTTACTTTGCTATATCCATTTTAATGTCGTCTTGTCTAAAGGTTAAAAAAATATCCTGCTGGGATTTTGATTAGAATTGAATTAAACCTATGGATTAACTTGAAGAGAATTGATATCTTTACTATGTTGAGTCTTCCAATCCATGAACAAAATATATCTCTTTCTTTTCTAATTTATTTCATCAGCATTTTGTAGTTTCTTGCATAAGATTTTGTATATGTTTTGTTAGATTTTTTTCCTAATTATTTAATTTTTTGGAGTTATTATAAATATTATTTTTGAAAATTTTGACTCCCAATTTTATGTTGCTAGTATATAAAAATTTTTGAGTGTTGACCTTTCATCCTGTGACCTTGCCAAACTCACTTACTAGTTTTAGGAAATTTTTATATATATATTTTTTTCTTTATTCTTTTTCTTGCATTATTTCACTGGCTAAGATTTCTAGTACAATTAAATAGGAGTGGTAAGAGTGAAAATTCTTGTTTTATTCTCAAAGTAGGAAATTGTTTGGTCTTTCACCATTAAGTATAATGTTAGCTGTAGGTTTTAAATAGTTTTTTTTTTTTTTTTGTAACAGAGTCTCACTCTGTTTCCCAGGCTAAAGTGCAGTGGTGTGATCTTGGCTCACTGCAACCTCTGCCTCCTGAGTTCAAGAGATTCTCATGCCTCAGCCTCCTGAGTAGCTGGTATTACAGGTGTGCACCACCATGACTGGCTAATTTTTGTAATTTTAATGGAGACCGAGTTTCGCTGTTTTGTGCAGGCTGGTCTCAAACTCCTGGTTTCTGCCTCCCAAATTACTGGGATTACAGGCTATTGTTTTATAGACCTTTTTACCAGGTTGAGAAAATTATTTCTGTTTCTTCTTGTTGAGTTTTTTAAAATCATGAATAGATGTTAAATTTTGTCAAACGCTTTTTCTGTATCAGTTAACTCAATCATGTTAAAATCCTCTTTAGACAGTTAGATTTACACTGTGACTTATGATAGATTTACACTGATTTTCAAATATTGAGCCAGCCTTCCATTGCCAGGACAAACATTGCTTGGTCATATTATATTATTCTTTTTGTATATTGCTGCATTCAATTTGCTGACATTTTGTGGAGGATTTTTGCATTTCTATCCATAAGGGTTATTGGTCTATGATCTTCTTTTGTAGTGTTTTTGTTTTGTAACAGTATCAGAGTAATACTGGCCTCATAAAATGTACTGGGAAGCATTTCCTCTATATTCTGAAACAGTGTAGAGATGGAATTTGGTAGAATTCAGCAGTGAAACCATCTGGCCCTGGAAATTCATTTTTTGAAGATTGTTTTTATTACAGATTAAATTTCTCTTATTGTTATAGAACTAGTCATGTTATTTATTTCATCATAAGTAGACTTTGATAGTTTGTGGCTTTTGAGGAATTGATTCCTTTTATATATGTTGGCAAATTTATGTGCATGGAATTGTTCATAATATGCCCTCATTTTCTTTTTAATGGCCATGGGGTCTGAAGTGACAGCTCTCCATTTATTTCTGATATTAGCGATTTGTATTTCTCTCCTTTTTTCTTTGTTAGTCTTCATATAGGTTGATCAATCTTGCTTTTCAAAGAGTAGCTCTTGATTTCATATATTTTTCTCTACTAGTTTTTGGTTTTCAATTTCATTATTTTTCTCATTCTGCTTTGTTTTCCATTATTTTAAGGTGTAAGCTTATATTGTTTAAACATTTGTAAACTTTCTTTTTCCTAACAGAAGCATTTAATGCTATAAGTTTCTCTCTAAGCACTGTTTTAGGTACATCACAGAAATTTTGATATGCTGTAGCTTTATTTTTATTCAGTTCAAAATATTTTCTAATTTTTAAATTTTCTTTAGACTCCTGTTTTGAACTATGGGTTATTTAGAAGTGTGCTGTTTAACTTCTAAGTGTGTAAAGTTTTTCTTATTTTTTTTTAAATTTCTAGTTTAATTCAATTGTGATCTGAGGACATACTTTGTATTATTTAAGTTTGTCAAGATTTGTTTTATGAGTCAGGATATTTCCTATCTTGGTGAATGCTCCATGTAACTTGAAAAAACAAGACTCTGCTGCTGTTTGGTGTAGTTCCATACATACCAGATCCAGTAAATTGATAGTGTTGTTCAGTTTTGTATCTTTGATGGTTTTTTGACCACTTCTACTAAGTGAAGAGCATTGAATTCTCCAGGTATAATTGTGGATTCATCTATTTTTTATTTTAGTTTTGCCAGTTTTTGCTTCACGTATTTTGCAGCTTTATTCCGTGCATATACATTTAGAATTGTCATGTCTTCTTGGCGAATTAACCATTTTATGATTATTTAATGTCTCTGTAATTTCGCTTAATCTTTCTATCTGCATTTGGAATTCAAGAAAAATAAGGCTGTGGTGTCATGGATTCTTTATTGTAGACTTAGTTCTGATTATATTTTGTTCTTTCTATAATGTTAACTTGTAAAGATCTTGACTCTTCTAATATTAATCGAACCAATACCATCTGTTTAACCATATCTTAAACGCAGAAAAGTTAGAATTTGTCACTGAGAAACTTTCAGTCCAGTGAAGTCATAGGCATTTTGCCAGAGTAAATGGATTTCTTCTTTTAAAGTCTGTGGTAATAATTGTCTGTTTTTGAAAGCCTTAGTTTCAGTTCATGGATTCTGAGTGGATGAAGACTTTTCATAGGATCATTGTCCAAGAGTTCTCTCTGTTTTGGTTTTCCTCCATCTCATAGATAGACACAGTTTCTAAGAGATGGAGGAAACCTATCCATGATATAGGAGGCTAAAGAAGATGAACACAGACAAAAAGAGACTTGTAGCAGTGAGGGAAACCAAAGCTTGGAAAGGATTTTTCCCTTTCCCCAGCAGCCTTAAGATTTGGTCACTCAGGCCACTGCACTTCTGATAAACTAATGATCTGATGGGTTGTGGCAAATACAATAGTTTCTAGCCCGTTTCACTTAAGCTGAGGCTTTGCAGTGAAAATGACATGGTGCCAATTGTCTCTGAAATAACCTTTCCTTGTTCCCAGTCTGCCTCTGAAGCAGGAAGTGACCCTTCTGGAGAGTAACATGGAGAAGTAGTAAGAGGTTAGAAGGTAGAAGAAAGGGCAAAAGTCCCTGAAAACATTTCTTTTGCTTCTTCTTATATATGTCAAGTTAATTATGCTTCAACTGAAATAATAGATTGAACACCACCCTGAAATTCATTCTCAGCATTAAACTATCATAGATTAACTGCTTAAATTGTGAGCTTTAGTTTACAGAATCAGCATAGTCGTTGAATGAATTATGGACTTGTATTCATTCCAGAACAATCTATTACCCACCACATAACAGAAAAATGCCATTTATTGCAATTTGTGCAAACTATAAATCAATACATTATTACTTAGAAGCATGTAAGTTGTGGCTATACTGCATACTCCTGCATTTGGTAATGATGTGTGTGTTGGGTGTTGGGGGAAGACTAGACACAGATTTTTTTTTTTTTTAATGTCCCCATTTGAGTACTTGTAAAAATTCCTAAGAGAGTTAAGACTGCTGTCTCTTTATGTTGCAAAGTGGCATCTCTGTTCATATGTTCCTCTGAGTCTCAAACAGATGCTGACCAATCTCAGATGTCAACTTTTGAATGTAGTATTAAATTGGAGGAATTGATTGAACACAATTTAGAAGGTGTTAGAATCCTCTTGAAAAGGCTCCAACCCTGGATGTCCATTGGAGTTGCCTAAGAAGTAGGGAAGACTTTCAGAAAATATGGATGCTTATGATAAACTCCAAGCCATTCCAATCAAAACTTTGGGCTGACACTCAGACACTAGAATTTTTTAAAAGTCATTCAGATAAGTTTAATGTGCATCTTGGGTTCATTACCGCTGCTATACAGAATAGGAAGAGGAAGAAAACAGAAAATGTAAAGAGAAGCTAGTTATAGGCTGTCATTTTTTTCAAATTAAAGAGTAAATGCATATTGAGTATTTCAGATAGAAGTAAATCCATGGCATGCTGCTTAGAGTATTTCTGAGAATACTCTGAGGACTGAAAAAACAAAAAATTAAGTGTTCCTAACACAAAGTAAATGTTTAATAAATCCTTATTGTTTTCCCTTAAACATGCCTACTGACAGAGATCTATCATATGCTGATAAGCATACTCAGCCTTGCGTAAAACTTTGTCCCTTTGCTTGGTTCTTATTCCATGTTTCCTGACTCTTCCACACTCTGGCACACTGAGAGGAGAATAATTCACCTGCACACTGCAGTGAACAGCTGAGACTACTGCTCAGCTGCCCTGAAGTCTGAGGGGTCAATATCTGGTGGGAAACTGATCTGGCTTCTTGTCCCTGGAAGACTGGAAAGTTTGCACGAGTTGCTGGGTATTTCTTACCTGGTGTATACCTCTCAAGACTATTTTCATTTTATGCACAGCAACAAGGAGACACGAAGCCACCAAGATGGTTGTCAGCATCGTCAGGTAATAAAAAGATCTACAGGTTTTCAAGTGACTATTAAGTGCTATTTACTATGCTAAACAGCTTACCATATATCAGCTCCTTTTATTGCTCTTACCACCTTGTAAGGTAGGCATATATCATTTTCCAGATAAGGAACCTGAGATAGTAGGGAAGTTATTTGCCACAGCCATATTCCTCATCATGATTCTGTGCCACTCCAAAGTATCTCAGCATTTCCGTTCTAGTCACTCTCTATTTCCAGTCAGTCCTTCCTGGATTTGCCAGTGGCAGAGCCCTGAAAGGAGTATTCCACCCCAGATTTTAGCTAAATGGAGCCACTCTCCTCCTCATTCATGATTCAGATCCTGCTTCCTCTTTGTGACCTTCCCTGACCACTACGTTGGTCTTCTTCGTCTTAGACCTTGGAATCCTGTAGCATATGGATTTGTGATTTGTAATCTGCTCTGTTGAACGGGCCCTTTCTGTTCCATGTTGTTACTACCTGTGTGTGTGTGTGTGTGTGTGTGTGTGCGCGCATGTGTACATAGGTGTATGCTTTTCATTTTCCCAAATAGTTTATAGCTACCCCAATAGCAGGTCTGTGTCTCATGCATCTGTGTTTCTCCATGATGCCTTAACTATAAAAAGGCTCACTATATACTGGTAATCAATTGATTTTCAGAAGTTTTCAGCAAATGTTCCCCTTGAAGATTGGAATGAAACATAAGTAATCAATGTAGTGTAGTGGAAAGGGAGACAGTCTGAGACAAGGTAGACCTGGGTTTGAGTCCTGACTCCGCCATTTACGAGTTGTGTGTCAATAGGCAAGTTAAATATAATAATTCTCAGAACCTCTGTTTTCTCTTCTGTAAAATGGTACAATAGTATTACCTTGTTGAAAAATCCTGAGGCTTACAGTAACGCACATAAAATATCTAACCCAGTGCCTGAAACATGTCCTTAGGAAACGATAACTCTTTTATTGGCTGCTGTTAGAATTTTTTTATTATTATACTTTAAATTCTAGGGTACATGTGCACAACGTGCAGGTTTGTTACATATGTATACATGTGCCATGTTGGTGTGCTGCACCCATTAACTCGTCATTTACATTAGGTATATCTCCTAATGCTATCCCTCCCCCGTCCCCCAACCCCACGACAGGCCTGGGTGTGTGATGTTCCCCACTCTGTGTCCAAGTATTCTCATTGTTCAATTCCCATCTATGAGTGATAACATGTAGTGTTTGGTTTTCTGTCCTTGTGATAGTTGGCTCAGAATGATGGTTTCCAGCTTCATCCATGTCCCTGCAAAGGACGTGAACTTATCCTGTTTTATGCCTGCATAGTATTCCATGATGTAATATGTGCCACATTTTCTTAATCCAGTCTATCATTGATGGACATTTGGGTTGGTTCCAAGTCTTTGCTATTGTGAATAGTGCCACAATAAACACACGTGTGCATGTGTCTTTATAGCAGCATGATTTATAACACTTTGGGTATATACCCAGTAATGGGATGGCTGGGTCAGATGGTATTTCCAATTCTAGATCCTTGACGAATTGCCACACTGTCTTCCACAATGGTGGAGTCTACAGAGGCAGGCAAGCCTTGCAGAGCTGCGGTGTGCACCACCCGGTTTGGGCTTCCTGGCCACTTTGTTTACCTACTCAAGCCTCAGCAATGGTGGACGCCCCTCCCCCAGCCTCACTGCCGTCTTGCGGTTCCATCTCAGACTGCTGTGCTAGCAGTGAGTGACACTCTGTGGGCGGGGACCCTCCGAACCAGGCACAGGATGTAATCTCCTGGTGTGCCGTTTGCTAAGACTGTTGAAAAAATGCAATATTAGGGTGGGAGTGTCCCAATATTTCAAGTACCCTCTGTCACGGCTTCCCTTGGCTAGGAAAGGGAATTCCCCAACCCCTTGCACTTCCTAGGTGAGGCGATGTCCCTCCCTGCTTTGGCTGACACTCTGAGGGCTGCACCCACTATCCCACAAGCCCCAGTGAGATGAACTCGGTACCTCAGTTGGAAATGCAGAAATCACCAGTCTTCTCCATGGCTCTCACTGGGAACTGTAGACTGGAGCAATTTCTATTCGGCCATCTTGGAACCTCCCTCAGAAATTTTTTCTAATGTAACGTTTGAAGGAAAATATCAGGATAGGTTCTTTTATAGTGAGTTCTCTTTGTATCCTTATAATTTATACCCTGGATGGGGAGGATTGTTGGGAGACTTACAGGGAACAGATAGCAGAGCCAGTGAGCAAGAGACACAGGCTAGAGGTTGCAGGGTATCTTATTAGATGAGGTCCACTCAGTCACAAAAACTCATCCAGGCAGTCAGTTGGATGGAGCATCATAATAAGAGCACTGGACAGGGAATCAAGGCAGCTAAATTTAGTGCTTGGCTCTGTTGCAGACCAGCTATGTGACTATGTCCAACAGCCAAATCCAAGTATCATTGGGTCCAGTCAGTTTGGGACCCTCTTTCCTCTGAAGTCAGCCTGAAGGGGCCTACCTCATCTGTTCTTGAAAACAACTGACAAAACTCATTGAGAATGAATGAACCGCGCACCACCCCCAACCATAGAACAATAATTATGCAAAGTTTACTAGAGTTAACCTAAACAAAATTCTATCTTTTTTTCTTTTTTTTGAGACAGAGTCTTACTCTGTCTCCCAGGCTGGAGCGCAGTGGCGCAATTTCGGCTCACAGCAACCTCCATAAAACTACCGGTTCTACTTAAATTCCCGGGTTCAAGTGATTCTCCTGCCTCAGCCTCCCGAGTAGCTGGGATTACAGGCACCTGTCACCATTCCCAACTAATTTTTATATTTTTAGTAGAGATGGAGTTTTGCCATATTGGCCAGGCTGGTCTCGAACTCCTGACCTTGGGTGATCTGCCTGCCTCGGCCTCCCAAAGTGCTGGTACAGGCATAAGCCAGCACACCCTGCCACAGAATTCTATCTTTTGTCTCTCCACTTCACAATGTTCTCACCAATAACTGGAAAGTCTGTTTAATTTGTCATCCAAACCACACCAAGACTTTTTCTTTTTTCTTTTTTTTTGAGACAGAGTCTTGTTCTGTCACCCAGGCTTGAGTGCAATGGCATGATCTCGGCTCACTGCAAGCTCTGCCTCCCTGGTTCACACCATTCTCCTGCCTCAGCCTCCCAAGTAGCTGGGACTACGGGTGCCCGCCACTTTGCCTGGCTAATTTTTTGTACTTTTAGTAGAGACGGGGTTTCACTGTGTTAGCCAGGGTAGTCTGGATCTCCTGACCTCGTAATCGGCCTACCTCAGCCTCCCAAAGTGCTGGGATTACAGGCATGGGCCACCTCATCTGACCACCAAGACACTTTTGAGAGTGGAAGGGCGTGCTACTGATGGTAAACTGAGATTTTCCTGGACTAACCAGCATGTGTGGCCACACTGTCTCTGACATTTTATTGCCCTTCCTTGTTGACCTAACCCCTCCGCTAGATGGTGCTCTCCTGAGGGCAGGACCATATCTGATCTCTAGAGTCTCATCTAGGACACAGTAAGTGCTCCATAGATGTTTGCTGAATGAAGGGATTCAATGATGAACTATTTGGGAATACACTGGGTGACCTTGAGCTTACTTAAGTCTTTGTGCCTCTGGAAAATGGGAAGCACACTGATAATCTCCAAGTTCCTTCCAACTTGGAAGCCTGTGACTCTCCCCATCTTGGGCAGTTTCTGCTTCTACCCATCCTGTTGGATGACTGAGATGCACTCTTGAGCATCCAAGAAAGCCCTGGCCCTTTGGTGGAGCTCATGGTGAGAAGACTCTCAGTGCCTGCCCCGTCAGAGCCCTTGGAAAGATCTCATCACATTTCCAGGGGCCCGAAAGGCAGAAAGGAGGAAGAAATTAAGAAAGCTATGTTTGTGCCTTTCTAATTTATGGTCATAAAGGAAAAAAAAAAAAAAGAGAGAGAGAGACATGGAGAGGAGGCTCAATGGTGCCAAGGTCGCAGAATAAATTGGTGACCTGACCCGGATAGGAAGAGGCTCAGACAGCTATTTACTCAGGGACCTCTTTCAACCTGAGCTGGGAGATGAGCCTTAAGGAGTTCCTGAGCATGACACAGGGCGGCATTTTTGTCAGTGGCAACCCTTTCAGGGAACCATAACTGCAGTCATATTGAATCATGAACTAGATTAGCCACATTAGAGGTTTAGCTACAATATATTTCAAAGTTAAAACACAGGCTGTGGCAGGGGTATCAAAACCTGTAATTTCTAATGCAAATGAACGGCATGAAAAATGGCCTCTGGCTACTGGGACAGACAGAAGAATATGTGAGTGAAATAACATGGCAGTTATGTCAAAATTGGAAGAATAACTATATTCCAGAATAGTAAATTATTATCACGGCCTGACTGGTGGAGTAACCCATAAGGCAAGAGATTGTTTTTTTTTTTTTTTTTTTAATACCTGGATAAAATTACATTGTCAATTTTGT
Organism: Trachypithecus francoisi; assembly: GCF_009764315.1. Classification (NCBI taxonomy): domain Eukaryota; kingdom Metazoa; phylum Chordata; class Mammalia; order Primates; family Cercopithecidae; genus Trachypithecus; species Trachypithecus francoisi. The sequence continues at coordinate 71,093,663 of NW_022681472.1, read as the reverse complement.
TTAGTCCCTCTTTAAAACCCGAACATTCATTTTCGAAAATATGTGTGGAACATAAGGTGACATTTGGAAAAAAGCATAATTTTCAAAGAATACTGATCCCATTAGTTCTTATATTACAGATGCCAATGAATTTAACGTTTATAGTGTTGCTAACACATGGAAGACATAAAATGGACGTTCAGTTACCCAGGGTTTTCAACAACGTCTCAGGGAAGTACCTGAGCTTTATACAATGTTTTGTGGGGGCACAGTATGGTATCGGGTTTCATGGACATAAGGTCTGCAAGCAGAGTAGGAATAAGAAATCTCTACTTCAAGTCCTAGGCCCATTTCTTCTTATTGGCTGAACACCTTCATGCAATCTACATAATCCTACTGAGCCAAACTTTTCTTATCTTCAGAATAGGGATAATAATAGCTTCTTCACAGACTCATAAAGATTAAAAATTATAATATGGGTAAAGCATTCAACTTTACCCGTTGTATAGGTAGACATTCAAGGAGAGCTGATATGATTATTATTGTTATTTAATCTTCTCATGTATGATACATCTTTAAAAATTTATAGCTTTAGGATTGACTCAGAGGTTAAAGCAAGTAGGTGGGCTTAGCATTTTGTTTACATATTTAACGTTTGCCCATGTTTCAGTTGACTGACTGGGCTGTTTGTGTGTGTATAGTGAATTAGCTAACCCTTCTAAAGGCAGCATTTTGTAGAATGTTTGACCGACTAATCTGATGCACAATGCTAGTATATTTAATCTTCATTTATAAATATATCATTTACTAAGTGTTACTGTTATTGAGATATAAAATCTACAATAACAATAACTCACAGCTTTTCTTCTTGCTAGCTGTGTGATCTGAGACTAAGCCTCTATATGCTTCAGTTTTCTCATCTAGAAAATGGAAGTAATATTTACTAAATATTGTCTTAGGGATTAAACAAGGTAATGTACATGGATGCTAGGCATGGTGTCCATCACACAGTATGGCATGCATAAATAGTGGTTGTTATTTAAAAAGTTATGTGAGGCCCAAAATCATAATTCGATCAGAGGGCAGAAGTATTTACAGGATTTCTCATTCATGGAAATCATGTAAATATGCAAGTAGTTCCTAAAAAGTGATCATAGGAATGGATATAATTTCTGTGTAGAAGACGGAATTTTGCGGGTAATTTTTATGACTGGATGGGATTATTTACTTGGTATTCCAATACGTTTCTTAGCTCCCAAAAATCATGGCGGAAAGGAAAACAAAATGGAACACTGTAAGTAATTAATTATACTATATTAACAAGAAGTGAGACCAGCTGGCCAGCTAGGGTTTTTTGTTTGTTTTGTTTGTTTGTTTGTTGTTGTTTGTTTAATCTACTATGTTGGCTACCAACAAGTAGGTGTGGTCTTGGGTTTATGTTATTGGCAACCTTAGTTTGATACAGTACATTATAGTGTTCAAAGCATTTTTCACAACTGTTACTTCTGTAGGAAAGTGTGGGTATGATAAAGAGGTGTGACTGGTATTGGTAAATGTGAGGAAAGCTAGTAAAAAATATTATGGCCCGAGTGAACATTTTTGTAGACCAGTATATGTATATAGATATGGTTTGCTAACTGAGGATTTGAAAATGATCTGTTTTGTCATCCAATAATTTAGGTTGTGGGTCTCTTATTCCTTTTGTTAAAAACCCTCAAATTCAACAATTTGCACTGAGTTTTTTCCTTGGTGAATATAATGCATTACCATAATTCAAGTCATATTCGGTTGACTCTGTGGTTTCAGGGAGCCCATACATTTCAAATTTATTTCCAAGGTCATGAAGCCATCCCCTATGGCAAGTGCGAAATGTCTTTGATGTGGTGGGCACAACATCTGTGCAGACAGACACACTTAATTCATGCAGTGCTTTGATTCCACATTTTGGTTGAGAGGTAAGGGCTTTTGAACCCATGTACATTTAACATTAAGTCACATTAAACAATTAGGAAAATGGGGGCCTTGGCAGTGGGGTAGATGGTACCCTAGCTATAAAAACCTGTCCTGGAATACCTTTGCAAGGAAAAAGAGGGGTTCCTATACTGTTGTTATTGGCATCACCTTTGTTTATATGAATCCGGTCCTAAAATGCAACATATTCAATGCAGTGCATACAATATTGACCTGCACAGCTCCTAAATCTGCGTCTTCTCCTGATTTCCACAAAACAATGAGTAGCACCAATGTCCTCCCAGGTGACTGTGCCAGAGCCCTAGTGTCATTCTTAATATATTTCCCTCCTTCCCTTCCATATCCAATTGATTGCCAAGACTGACTAGTCCTAAAGTTGCTCAAATTTGTCTGTCACTGCTTTGTCTTCATCTCTCGCTTCGATAATTACCACTGTGTCCCAGATTTCCTTCTTGACTTCCAGGCCCATTCCACTCCAATCCTTCTCTATTCTGTAGCCACAGTGATATGTTTAAGCCACTTTCCTTCCCGAAGTATTTTAATGTTCTCCTGCTGTTCCGTGGATAAAGAAGATCCAAGTTATTTTTGTCTGGTCTCCAAGGCTCTTCCCAGATCTGAGAGAGCCTCCTGTGTTAGCATTCTCCACCTTGCATTCTGGGTTCATGCTCTTCTTTTTGAATGGAACACTCATTTTAGCTTCTTGCCTTGGCTAAATCCCATCTCTCTTTTAAGGCTCAGCTGAGATAGAATTATCACTGGAAAGCCTTCCATGACTGGCACCCCTAAGTCCAAGCCAGGACTGAGTTATCAGGTCCTCCCACGCACCCTGCATTCCCTTCCTTCATAGGGCTCCTCACGCTGCATTCCATTTCCTTCATCTCTGTCCACGTCTGCTGACTACAAACTCCTTTGAGCTGTGATTAGTTCCAGTACTTAACAGAGTGGCACATTTTTGGAGTTCAAAAAATATCTGTTAATAAATATATGATTTTTAAATCTCCCACCCTCTCTCCCTACAACTAAATACCAGACCTCGGTATAGGTTTATTTGTACATCTGAGTCAACGTTAGGCCCCTTTACAGCCCATTTCTATTAAAGACTCCTTTATAGAAATGTCACTGGAAAGGTAGAGCTTCTTTAGATATAATAAAATATTATTAAAGACACCGGAGCATGAAGTTCCATATCTAGTCTGCAGGTAGCGGAAGTAGAGCGGAACTGATCTACGGCTTCTTGTAGAGTTAGCAAGTGTAAGGAAGTGCTGGGGATGCCAGCAGAGTGGAAAGGATGTTTTATATACACATCCCTTTCCTTTTCCAAGTTTATGGATCTTTTCTGAATAGTAGTATTTAATTGGGTTATAAGGGAATTAATTTTTCATGTATACAAGTAATTCTTAAGCATTGTCATTTTTGCAAACCTGGGTAGGCACTGCTGGGTCTATAAAGAAAATGGTTTCCATTCTAGGCCGGGTGCAGTGGCTCACACCTGTGATCCCAGCACTTTGGGAGGCTGAGGCGGGTGGATCATGAGGTCAGGAGCTCGAGACCGGCCTGGCCAATATGGTGAAACCTTGTCTCTACTAAAAATACAAATACTAGCCAGGCATGGTGGTGCGCGCCTGTAGTCCCAGCTACTCAGGGGGCTGAGGCAGGAGAATCACTTGAACGCAGGAGGCGGAGGTTGCAGTGAGCCGAGATCACACCACTGCACTCCAGCCTGGGCAACAGAGGGATACTCCATCTCAAAAAAAAAAAAAAAGAGAGAGAGAGAAAAAAGAAGAAGAAAAAAGAAAAAGAAGATGGTTTCCATTCTACAAGACCCTTAGAAGATTGGGAAGATGAAATTTGAATAAAAGTATCAATTAGAAAAAGAGTCAAAATGTGATTTATTCAGATAGTTGTGGCAGTTGAGCAGGGAAGTACTGAAGGGAGGAGGTGCCACTTGGTGACAGGGCAAGAGAAGTATAAATTTCTCAACCACTGCTCCCCTACTGCCCTCCATAAAATGGAAGGAAATGGGCCCTGGAAGAAGCATGAACTTGGAGTCATGTGAATTTGTGACTCTGTCACTTCCTTGAGCTGTAGGACATTGGGAAAGTTGCTTAATCATGCTAATCCTAAATTTTCTTATTTAAAAAAATGGGGACAAGCCCACTTCATTAGATTATCAGTATATAAAACCATGTGAGTTAACATGACTCATGCAAAATTATCTAACAGTGTGACAATTTATTTAAGCATCACATCTCACAGTGGACAGGGATTGCTTTTATGTCTAGGGATTAGAGGAACATCTTAGAGGAAAGCCAAGTTTTAAAAGGAAGATTCAAATATGCACTAGGTTTTGCCCAGGATCCAGGAGGAAACATTGTGTATAAAGAAGGTAAGCAGAATGGAGTGGTTACATAAGAGGGGCTGGGAGAGTATTTCTTTTTTTCTTTTTTCTTTTAGTTTTCTTTTTTTTTTTTTTGAGATGGAGTCTTGCTCTGTTGCCAGTGCAACTGCTGCAGTGCAGTGGTGAGATCTGAGCTCACTGCAACCTCCGCCTCCTGGGTTCAAGCGATTCTCCTGCCTCAGCCTCCTGAATAGCTGGGATTACAGGCGTGTGCCATCATGCCCAGCTAATTTTTGTGTTTTTAGTAGAGACGGGGTTTCACCATGTTGGCCAGGATGGTCTCAATCTCTTGACTTTGTGATCCGCCCACCTTGGCCTCCCAAAGTGCTGGGATTACAGGCATGAGCCACTGCGCCTGGAGAGTATTTCTGGGGGCAGCCAGGCGTATGATGAAGAGGGCAGATGCCAAGTCAGGCACTACAGGGGTCATCTGGGAATCCAGGAAGAAAGTGAGTTCATGTATTAAGAACTACCTATTGTAGGCAAAATTCCAGAATGACTGCTACTGACCTATGCTCTTATACAATCCCATCCTATTGCGTGCGGGTGGGACTTGCAAGTATGATGGGATTTCTTTCCCATAATTATGTTGTTATATGGCAAAATGGGTTTTGTAGGTGTAATTAAGGTCAACTAATCAGTTGATTTTGAATTTCTCAAGGGGAGAATATCCTGAGTGGGCCTGACTTAACCAGGTGAACTGGTAAAAGAGACAAAAGGTAACAACAGACTCTCTCTTGTTGAAAAAATCAGTTACTATGTTTTAAGATGAGAAGTCCACATGGCAAGGACCTGAGAATGGTCCCAGCAAGAAAACAGGGACCTTGGTCATACAACTTCAAGGAAATGAATTCTTTCAATAACCAGTGAGCTTTGAAGGGATTTTGAATTCCAGATGAAATCACATCCTTGGGAAACATTTTGATTTCAGCCTAGTGAGACCTGGAGGACCTGGCTAACTCACACCCGGACTCCTTACCCAAGGAATCTGTGAGATAATAAATCTGTGTTGTTTTAGTGACTCAGTTTGTGGTGGTTTGTTCTGTGGGAATAGAAAATGAATACACGTACTGTCTCTTGTCTACCCCAGGCAGAACAGCCTTTTGAATCTAGAGCCTTCTGATGACTCTTCTGTTACAGCCCCACTCGCATTATTTTGTAATTTTGATTTACAGCTATGACTTTCCCTCTAGGATGTGAACTCTTCATAAGAAGCTAGATGTAGTAGAGAAAACTTGGTCTTTGGAATCAAGGTGACCTATGTTCTATACCTGGCTCCATCAATTAACAGTTGTATGAATTTTGACAGTCTATTCAACCTCTCCAAACATCAGTCCTCATTTGCAGAATGGCAACAACACTGCTTAACCAGTGGTTCTCAAGTGGGGGTGATTTTTTTTTTTTGAGACAAAGTCTCGTTTTGTCACCCAGGCTGGAGTGCAATGACACAATCTCAGCTCGCTACAACCTCCTCTTCCTGGGTTCAAGTGATTCTCTCACTTTAGCCTCCTGAGTAGCTGGGATTACAGGCATGTGCCACCACACCCAGCTAATTTTTCAGCTGGGGGTAATTTTGCATGCCCTTGGGCTACATTTGGTAATCCTGAATATTTTGAATTTCTCAAGGGGAGAATACCCTGAGTGGGCCTGACTTAACCTGGTGAACTGGTAAAAGAGACAAAAGGTAACAACAGACTCTCTCTTGTTGAAAAAATCAGTTACTATGTTTTAAGATGAGAAGTCCACATGGCATTCTTTGATTGTCTCAACTAGTTAGAGGGGTGCTACTTGTATCTAGTAGGTAGAAGCCAGGGATGCTGCTAAATACCCCGTGGTATACAGGACACCTCTCTATTACAAAGGTTTATCTGGCCTAAGTGTCAATGAGGCCAAGATTGGGAAATACTTTAGTATACCAAAAAAAATTTTGAAGAATATAAAATGACTTTCACAGCATTTTATATTTTGCTAGAGGGATTGTAACTCCCTTATGAGCGCACCCTAAATTACTGGGGAAGAGTGTACTTTAATAAACAAAATGTATGTTTCCTCTCCTCGCAAGATCCTGAATTTATTTATTTGCCTCTTTCTCACTCCCCAAAATCATTGCATGCATTAAGGGATGTTACTAATAAGAGTTTCTTGTGCAGGAAGTAATTTGAGAATCACTGGTTTTAAAACATAGTTGATACTGAATGATTCCCTTTCCCTTTTTCAGTTATATGATTTTGTCTAATCTTTAACACCTACCTGAGTGCCAATACATCAGGAATATGTCAATGCTTACTAAATGCCTGAATAGATGAATGTCCCTTTAAATAACTTTTTTTTGTAATTTATTACTTCTTCAGCATTTTGATTCTATTACATAGTATTTTGATAATTTAACACTATGATAGAAATGTAAAGTGAATGAAATTGCAGTTGGAAACTGTTGCATTGGGTCATTGATTTAACATTATTAAGCCTTCTCTAAAGGAGGGATAATAACCTCTATCTCATAGAATTATAAAAATAAAAAAAAGCTGGTAAGCGTCCCTCTTCTTTCAAGACTCAGCTCAAATCTCAGTTCTTTGGAAGGTGTTTAATAACTTTCTTGGTGATAATGCTGTTCTCCTAAAGGAATTTTATTTATGTGTCAATCACTACACATACCACATTGTGCTATAAATGTTTGTTTACCCTTCTGTTTCCTCCACTTGACACATGTACAGGTCATTTGTTTAATCAACCTTTTTTATTTTGAGATCATTGTAAACTCAAATGTTTTTATTAAAAAATAGTACCAAGACCCCATGTGTCTTCTACCCCCAGGTGTCTTCTTCCCTCAAAAGTAGTATCTTGCAAAACTATAAAGTATGAAACTTAGTTTGATGTTCTTTTTTTGTTTTGCTTATGAATTCCACTGTCTCATTTATGGAAAAGACTTATTTCCTTCATTGAATTGCCTTTGCACCTCTGCCAAAAATCCGTTGGATTTATTTGTACAAGTTTATTTCTGGGTTCTGTAGTCTGTTTCAGTCATCCATGTGTCCATCCTTCTGTTAATACCACAGAATCTTGATTACTTTTGTTCTATAAGTCTTCAAATCAGATAGGCTGATATATCCTACTTTGTTCTTTTTAAAAAATTGTTTTAAGAATTCTAATTCCTTTGACCTCTATATAAATCATATGTAATAATCTTTATATCCATAAAATATCTCGAAATGATAGTGATAGAAATTGCATGGATCTTTTGAGGAGTAATTCGTCTTTACTCTGTCATCTTTCAGTACATAAACATGGCTGTATCTCAATTTACTTAGATCTTCTTTGTTTTATTTCACTAGCATTTTATAGTTTTCAGCATACAAGTCATACACATGTTTTGATAGATATACATATAAGTATCTTACTTTTTAAGCAATTATGAATGGTATTGTATTTTAATTTTGGTTTTTATGTTTTCATTCCTAATGTATAGAAGTAAAACTAATATTTGTATGTTTATCTTATATCCTGCCACATTGTTGAAATAATGTTAATTTTAGGAATTAAAAAATAGGATTCTTTGGGGTTTCTATGTAGACAATTATGCCTTTTGCAAATAGGAGCAATATTATTTTTTATCTTCTGATTTATATGGATTTTATTACCTTTTCTTATCTCATTGCGCTGGCTATAACTTACAGCACTATGAATAAGAGCAGTGAAAGCAGATATCCTTGTCTGTTTCATATCTTAGAGAGGTGTTCCTCAGTGAGCAGGTATATGCAAAACTACCCTCAAAGATTGAGGGTGCTGAGAGGCTGGAAAAAGAGGCTGACAAATCCAGTTTTTCAGAAAGAAATATTTAATAGGGACTTACAAACATTGCAACCACGAGATGGTGGGTCCCCACATCTGCTTTCTGGAAAGTCTTCTTTATATCACAAGCTTTCAGGATAAAAACATGTGCAGCTGGTCATGTCTCAGACTTTTTTTGTTGCAACCCATGATCACGAGGAAGGTTAGATAAACACCTTTATGAGGAGTTATCTATGCTATAGGCATTTCTTTTTCCAGCTTGCATCTTTGTAAATTTCTTTTTTCTTTTTCAACTTTTGTTTTAGAATTAGGGGGTACCTGTGCAGGTTTGTTACAAAGTTATATTGCATGATGCTGAGTTTGGGGTATTACTGAAACTGTCAATCAGGTAGTGAGCATAATACTCAATAGGTAGGTTTTCAGTCCTTGCCTCCCTCCCTCTCTCCCACAGGCAATGTTTGAGACTTTGCTGAGGAACACCTTGGTACACAGGAGTCAAACATTGATCATCATAGTGGTTTTGCTTCAAGATGGCATCAATCTTGCCATGCAACAAGCTGTTTTTCTACAGAAAGCATTCAGTATATTACCATTACTGCTGCTAGGTGCACAATTTTTATGGATGCACTTTATTCAGTTGAGAAAGTTCCCCTCTATTCCTATTTTTCTGAGAGTTTTTATCTGAATTAGTGATGAATGTTGTCAAAGGCTTTTTTGGAACATGATTGATACAGTTATATGACTTTTCCTCGTTAGCCTATCAATATGGATAATAATATTGATTGAGTTTCCAATGTGTAACTAGCCTTGAATTCCAAAATAAGTTCCACTTGATTATGAAATATTTTTACTGTCTTTGCTGGCTTTAGTATCAGGGTAGTACTAATTTCATAAAATGAATTTGAAAGTGTTCTCTCCTCTTCTATTTTCTGGAAGAGATTTTGTTAAATTTTTGCTAAGCCTTTTAAAATTATTTGGTGGAATATTCCAGTGAAACCATCTTGGCCTGAATAATTTCTTTTTTAAAAATATTAAAATTATAAATTCAAGTTTTTTAGTAGTTATGGAGCTATACAAGTTATTTATTTCATGTTGGAAGAGTTCTTGTGGTTAGTATTTTTCAATGAATTGGTATATTTTATCTAAGTTGTCAAATTTATGTGTTTAGAATTTTTATAGTATTCCCATGTTATTTTGATGTCTGTAGTATTTGCAGTGAGATCCCCGTTTTAACTCCTTTTATTGCACATTTGTATTTATCTCTTTCTCTGTCAATGCTGCTAGAGATTTAATAATTTTATTGATCTTTTTGAAGAAATATGTCTTTAATTTATTTTACTATTGTTATTCTGTTTTCAATTTTATTGATTTCTGCTCTTTACTATTTCATGCCATCTATTTGCTTTGGGTTTATTTTGCTTTTTTTTTTTTTTTCTCTAAGTTCTTCGTGTTGGGAGCTTAGTATATTGATTTGCGATGTCTTCTTTTTTCCTGAAGTATGCACTTAGTCATATAAAATTCCTTTCAGCACCACTTTTACTGTGTTCCACAAAGTTTGATATGTTGCATTTTTATTTCCATTCAATTTAAAGTATTTTTAAATTTCTCTTGAGACTACTTCTTTGACCCATGGATTATTTAGAAGTGTGTTGTTTAGTTTCCAAGTGTCTGGAGGTTTTCTTATTATCTTTCTAGTACTGATTTCTAGTTTTATTCTATTGTGATTGGAGGAAACATTCTGTATGATTTTAGTTCTTTTATATTTGTTGAGATTTGTTTTATGGTTTAGGATAAATCTTTTGATATATTATTCATGGACACTTGAAAAGAATGTGTATTCTGTTCGCGCTGGGTAGAGTATTTCATACATGTTGATTAGCTGCTGTTCGTTGATGGCAGTATTGAACTCCTCAATATCCTTTGTGATTTTCTCTTTAGTTCTATCAGTGGCTGAGAGAGAGGTTTTGAAATGTTCGACTACAATTGTGGATTTATCTGTTTCTCCTTTCAAGTCTACCAGTTTTTGTTTCATAGTTTTTTGGAGCACTTACATTTGGCACACAACCATTTAGGATTGCTATAGCCTCATGATACTTTAACCCTTTTGTTATCATATAATGCTTTCTCTCTCTTTGGTCTTTGGTAATTTTTTGGTTCTGAAGTCTTCTTTATCTGACTATATGCCTGTTTTCTTTTTATTAATATGTGCATGATATGCCTTTTCCCATCCTTTTGCTTTCAACCTGTGTGTCTTGTTATATTTGAATTGAGTTTCTTGTAGAGAGCAAATATTTTGGCTACAGTCCCAAGCACCACTCAAATATTACCTTCATTTTAAGGCAGTCAACAAAGGAGCCACCTTCTCCTCGAGGACATCTGTTTATTTTGCAATTAACCAGGAAAAGGAGAATTTTTCCCAAGCTTTTAAATTGGGGACTCATAATTTCAGTGGAAGCTGTTGGTTTCAGGATTAAGAGCATCACAAAGAAATTTCTCATAGGTTTTACTTCTATCAAGTTTGTAATGGTTTATATTCACGCCTGCGATTAGCCTATAGCCCTGTAGGTTTGTGCTGTTTCACAAACTTTTACACCAAGTTCATTGTCATAGAGAGACACCTGAATTCAATCATAATATCAGAAAAGAAAATGACATATATTCGCATGTACCCATAGACCCTTGAGAATGTTTTTCTTCTTTTATTCATATGAAAGGTGATTTATAATCAAACCAAGGAAAACCTCAAGTTGCTGGTGTGGTGAGATTTATTATTACTACCTAAACTCAAGCAGATTGGAACGCTTATATTTGGTTCTAAGATTCATCCAGATCACTGCGGTTTGGAAATTACCTTAAACTTGAAGGTTTTTTTTCTTTCCACTTAAGCCAGCATCTTACATTTACTCTAGTCTGTAGGAGGTAAGGTAATTTCAGTAGCGCTCTGGGTTTATAATTTTGTAACTTACTTGGATGTCTTAAGATTGGCTTACATAACTTGATCTTCGATGTTTCCACAGTTTTTTTTCACTTCTCCCATCCTACTACTGAGATGTATATATTTTGATGTGAAATTACTTCGTTATATCCAGTCCTCATCCCCTAGGAAATGTGAGTAAAGTAGGTCAATCACATTTATTATTTAGAAGACAATCATTATAATATTTTACTTTTGTATGGCACTCTAGTTTTCAAGTCACTTTCACATAACTAACTCATTTGATTCTTAAAACAGTTTTTTGAAGTTAGCAAGGAGGATACTAGTATCTCCATATTTTAGAGAAAACAGGTCCAGGGGGGTTAAATGGCTTGTTTGAGGCCACATAATTATTAAGAGGCATCCCAGGATGGGAGAACATGAGGTCTCATTCCATGGCTACCCACTACACTACAGTGTCCTTAAACTCTGTGTTGGGCCAGGTCCTTAGGAATAAGGTGATTTTCTCTTAATGAACTGAAGAAAAAAGTTCTTACTTTGTAGTACCAAAGACAAAGTATGCATGTTGAAACTATCTCACATATACTGATAAAAGCAACAAAAGAGCAAGTTGCTATGAATGGGGTACTTTTCAAAAACTTAAATTAAAACAAAATTTTTTCATTATAACTTTTATTTTAGGTTCAGGGTGGGTGTGCAGGCTTGCTACATAGGTAAACTGTGTGTCACGGGGTTTGGCGTACAGATTACTTCATCACCTAGTTAATAAGCATAGTACTCAATAGTTATTTTTTCTGATCCTCTCCCTCCTCCCACGCAGGTATTTTTTAAGACATACCATTTGGTACCATTAATGAGGGAGCACGTACTGTAGAAGGCAAATGTGAAAATCTTTATTGCTTGTGTGTATTGTGCTTATTTGAATCCTCTGAGAAGTAGACATCAAGGCAGGATTAGACATCCAAGAGATGTATTGGGGAAGTGCCCAGTAGGGGAGAGGGGCAGGGAGATGGAGAAGGTGGGGACAGCCTTCAAAGCATGAGGCAGGTCTGACCCCTGAGGAGAGAGGGAAAGAGGATGGGATCAAAGAAAGAGTCCCATGCTGCAGCCAGTTCTAAGAAAATGTGCACCCAGGCTGACAGAGAGCCCTTGAACCAAGATCTGTAGCAGAGTCCTGCATCTCCCAGCACGGGGTCTGTGCCAGTACCTTTGCTGGGCTCCGCCACTGGCTGGGAGTAGCCTGCGGGAAGTGTGGCCTCAGCATGAATGTGGTGGTGGATTATGAGAACAGCTGCTGGCACCAGTCAGTAAATTATATTCCCCACAGCAGGAGATCAGCAGGGTGCACTGTTATGGTCCTCAAATGTGTTGTCATGGTGGCATTTATTTTCCAACTCTTCAAGAGTAAGGAGGAAACAAAACTAGCCACAAATATTCTTAGCAAAATGCAGGAACACTGGGAATAAAATTAGATGCTCAGTTATCATTATTAACAAACTGGTCTCTAATAGAAGGGAAGTGCTAGAAGAATTCTAGATTTAATTCAAAAGTTATATTTATAGTCCTTTTTGACAATCAAATTATGTGCTGTGTGAGAACAAGAATGGCAGATTTCTTATAATTTTTTCTTTTTTGGAGGTAAACTTTTTTTTTTATGTTGCTAACACAAGTATAGCACTTTGTCCATAGTGTGTGTCCAGTAGGTTATTGTTGAATAAATGGGTGATTCAAGTTAAAGGATGAAAAGGCACATATTGTTATTTCTGAATATTTTTCTTTTCTCTAGTATTTTAATAACTTCCAAGGGTGTTTCTTTATTAAACTTATTCACTCTGTTGTTAAGTTTCTGGAGTTGGGGAAAATTTGGGACCTCTAAACAGTGGTGAAAGCTAACCCTCTCTAGTCTAGGAAGCTTGGATCTGAGCACTTGGAGCAGATTTGGTCTTACACAGTCTCTCCCTAATATGGTTTGATTGTGTCCCCACCCAAATCTCACCTTGAATTGTAATAATCCTCACTTGTCAAGAGCAGGGCCAGGTAGAGTTAATTGAATCATGGGGGCAGTTCCCCCATTCTGTTCTCGTGGTGGTGAATAAGTCTCATGAGATCTGATAGTTTTATAAATGGGAGTTCCCACACATAGGCCCCCTTGCCTGCTGCCATGTAAGATGTGCTTTTGCCCCCCCTTTGCCTTCTGCCATGATTGTGAGGCATCCCCAGCCATGTGGAACTGTGAGTATATTAAACCTCTTTTCTTTTCTCTTGTTTCTTTTTTCTCTTCTCTTCTCTTCTCTTCTCTTCTCTTCTCTTCTCTTCTCTTCTCTCTCTTTTTTTTAATGGAATCTTGCTCTGTCACCCAGGCTGGAGTGCAGTGGCATGATCTTGGCTCACTGCAACCTCCGCCTCCTGAGTTCAAGTGATTCTCCTGCCTCAGCCTCCTGAGTAGCTGGGACTACAGGATGATCTCGATCTCCTGACCTCGAGATCCACCTGCCTTGGCTTCCCAAAGTTCTGGGATTACAGGTGTGAGCCACTGCACCCTGCCAGGTGTGTCTTATTAGCAGTGTGAGAACAGACTAATACACTCCCTCTGCACATCATTCTTTAGATGGGCAAGTTTGCCTTAATTGGATACTTGCTTTCCCTTAGTCTTCTTGTTTAGGGAGTCAAAAAAGTGCTAGGATGGCAAAGAGAAGGAGATGAACACTGGATACACAGGTGAGTGAGGTCTTTCCATGTTTGTAAAATCAATAGAGATTCAGTGCCTGGATAATGTGTTCGTGAGTTCCCACAAATGTACAAGTTTATTTGTGTGGCATTCCAGTGCCTGTTTCTTTCTGAGACCCTTATTTCCCCAGTCCCTTTAATTTTGCCTTTCTTTCATATCCAGCTAGTCATGAAGTCCTGCCAATTCTTCTGTCATATTATTTATCTATTAAGATTCTTTCTTTTGTTTTACGAAACATTACTTAAGTGCTCTATCATGTGTACCTCTAGTGGGTTGCATCACTTTCAAGAGGTTTCAACCAGGCTTCTGTAAAGAAATGTCATGTGCACTTGGGCTTCAGCCTCAGATCTACCTTCTTCCAGAAGTGGGACTTTAACAAAAATCATTTACCCTCTATCAGCCTCAATCATCTCATCTGGAAAATGGGGATAATAGTGCCTACTCCAGAGAGTGGGGATGGACATTAAGTGAGATAAATCATGGTGAGCACCTATTACAGCGTGATGATGTCTCCCCATTACCAGGGAGCCTAGGAAGCAGTCCTGATACCACTTCCTGGTTTGTCTTCCAAAGGGATTATGTCATCCTCATCTTCAAATCAACTTGATCCAGACTGGCTGCTCTTTTTTCCAGGTACCTCTAATGGGGTATGGTCAAGGAAATTTATCAGTCTGCTATTCAGTGTTCTCTACAAACTGCTCTTTCCCTAATTGGCTAATTTTTTTTCCCATTGTTTTCTTAAAGAAAGTCTCTTGCTCCCGAGAAGCTGGATTACTCACATTCCCTGGGATCCCCTGTGTGGACACACCTTTGATTCTCAATCACACCTTTCCTGCTTAATGTGACTTCCTTATGCCTTCCGTTGTATCATTGTGGAAACCCAGTGCAAATCCCTTTCCTTCAAACAGCCCAACCCGTGGTGATCCCAGTTCCACTGCTTGCAGTATGACCCAAGGCTCTCATCTTACCTCTCTGGGCCTGTTTCCTTATCTCCAAAAATGGCAGTGAATAATACCTACCTCATAGCATTGTAGAGGGAATTAACTGAGATAAGACAAGTAAAGCTCATAGAGCAGTGTCTGGCATATATTAGCAGCTCACTAAATATTAGCCACAGTTATTGTGCCTGCCTTGCTCCTGAGCTCTTCTGCAGTGGGTTTATGCAACAGTGACCACCTGTGGCCCCAAACCTTGGTGGGCCACCTGATATATACATATACATATATATACACACACACACACACACACATATATATATATATATATATATTTTGTTAACTTGTACTGAAAGTAAAACTTCTAACTTCTATAAGATATTAAAATGAGCTCCCCAGAAGATGATGTATTACTGGTCTGCCATCTATTTGGGAATAGTATAGCTTGCAAAACATCTTTTTCTATCCTTTTAGAAAAATTTCCGGTCTCCTCAAAATAATTTTTTAATGTTTGAGGGCAGAGACAATGTTTTTGTTTTTGCCAAAGGCAGCACTTTTGTTTTTTAAGGTGCAACTTAAATACAGTAAAATTCACCCTTTTAATACATCTCTTAGGAGTTTGGGCAAATGTGTGTCATGTAGACACTACCACATGAAGAAACAGAATAATTCCATCACCTACCTGCTCCTCCTAATTCTTCTGTGTTTCTTTATTAGTTATCCCCTCCTCTGACACCCACCTCCAGGTAACCACTGATCTGTTCTCTGTCCCTATACTTTTGTCTTTTCCTGAATGTCACATAAATGGAGTTATACAGCATATAGCCATTTAAGATTGACTACTTTTACTTAGCGCAATGTGTTTGAGACTCACCCATGTCGTAGCATGTATGGCTAGTTTGTTCCTTTTTATTACTGAGTAGTATTCCATTGTGTAGGTGTCACATGGTTTGTTTATCCATTCACTACTAGAAAGGCATTTGTTTTTTTCCAGCTTGTGGCCATTATGAATAAAAACTGCTATGAACATTTATGAATATGTTTGTGTGTGATCGTAAGTTTTCATTTCACTTATATAAATATCTAGAGTGGTGTTTCTGGTTTTTATGGTAAGTGGCATGTTTGACTGTATAAGAAACTTCTAAACTGTTTTGTAGAGTTTCTTTGCTGTTTTTCCTTTCTACCATCAGAGTATGAGAGTTTAGTTACTCCACATTCTTACCAGTACTTTGTGTGAAGAGAGTACCATTGACACAACAAGCTCTGAATGTTTTTACAGTAATTTTATCAACGTTGCTCACGTTAATTCTTATTTTTTTTTTTTTTTTTTTTTTTTTTTTTTTTTTTTTGAGACGGAGTCTCGCTGTGTCGCCCAGGCTGGAGTGCAGTGGCCGGATCTCAGCTCACTGCAAGCTCCGCCTCCCGGGTTCACGCCATTCTTCTGCCTCAGCCTCCCGAGTAGCTGGGACTACAGGCACCCGCCACGTCGCCCGGCTAGTTTTTTTTGTATTTTTAGTAGAGACGGGGTTTCACCGTGTTCGCCAGGATGGTCTCGATCTCCTGACCTCGTGATCCGCCCGTCTCGGCCTCCCAAAGTGCTGGGATTACAGGCTTGAGCCACCGCGCCCGGCCTGCTCACGTTAATTCTATTGCTCTAGCTATATCCACTCTCTCAACAACATCTTTTACGATTAATTCACTTCTTAGTGTGACTCAATTTCTCTCTGAAAGCATCTTTTATTATTATTTTTATTATTTTGAAAGGGTTTGATAGTTGAAGAGGCCCTGTAGGTTTTATGCTTTATTAAACACACAACTCAAAAATCAAATACAATGGATTGTGTCTGTGGGGCTGGAAGGAGGCAGAAGATGGAGATTAAT
Organism: Trachypithecus francoisi; assembly: GCF_009764315.1. Classification (NCBI taxonomy): domain Eukaryota; kingdom Metazoa; phylum Chordata; class Mammalia; order Primates; family Cercopithecidae; genus Trachypithecus; species Trachypithecus francoisi. The sequence goes on along the minus strand of NW_022681472.1, from coordinate 71,077,047 downwards.
AATTTAGTATCTTCAGTTTCTAGGGAGTGAAGAAGTCCTCTGATACTAGTCCAGTTGAAATGGAACTCTGATTTAGATAATAATCCTCCCAGCTATACATGTCTCTGGCTGCCCGATTGGACTATTCAGTGTTTTCTGTGAGAAAGTGTTTTTTTTTTTTCTGAAAACTGCAGAGAGAAGGAAAGGTGGACAGAGAGAAGTAATGAGGCACTAACTAGGTGCTAACCAAGAGCTATAGCTAAGGACAGAGAATGTGGAAATGTGATAATGAAGAACTTCTAATTAGGCTCCATGGGAAACAGAATTTTTAAGAAGCCCTTCTCCGAAGAGGACATTAAAAAAAGCAGAACTTCCTGTGTGTGAGAGCTGATGCCGATATGCTGGTGTGGACTGGAAAGACCAGCAAGGGAAAGCTATGGCGATTTACCTTTGGTTATAGTTATGAGCTAAACACAAACAAATTCATGAAAACCAGAGAAGACTTCATTCAGAAGGGTCGATTGCTTGGCCTAAGATGTGCATAGAAAATTAAAAACAGAGAAAAAGCAAAGATGAAAAAAAACAAAAGCCCACATAACGTATTTCCTGCCTTTACTATAAACTCCTTGAGTAATCTTGCGGAGTTTCCACAAAGTTTTTATGCTGCCAATCAATGATTCATGAGAAAACATGAGAGTATTTCAGCAAAAGATACTTAAAAATGTATTCTTTTTAAGATTATAATGGTGGTCAATGTGATTGTAATGAAAGAGACCTCATGGACTAGCAGATAAAACTTCTGAATGGGGATTAGAAAACTCAGGTGCTATGCTAGAGTTGTCAATTAATTCTGAGATCCCAGGAAGCTACTTTTTAATCATCCTGTACCTCAGTTTCCTTATGATTAAAAATCAAGGTATTTCAGTGGTTGATTTTTAAGATCCTTTCTAGCTTTATAAGGATCTCATTATTCTAAATAATAAAGGTAGTGTAAATGGTCAATTATCTTTTGAAAATACCTTGCTATGGTTTTGGGGTAGAGAGGTAGGAAAAGGTAGTCTATTTTCCATGGCTTAAGGTGGCATAAATACACTTATGAGAACTGTCCCTTTGAATTCTTTTAAAATTCTGCTGCATGTTTTATGGACGTTTGAATTCTAAGTCTCCATAATTATTTTCTAAAACAATTTCAGGTCTCTCTTGTTGACTGGGCAGATTAGTCAAGGAAAACCACAACATGACCATCTTGAGACTGTAACTGGAATGTTATGCTAAAACTGTTTTCCATTTTCATTACGACTGTCATAAGAATTGATGTACATAACAGTAATTCTAGTTTCTCCTGTTCCTTGTTGCCTCATATGTTCTTTGAGTTATAGGAGTATGTGGTATTTCCCATATGCTCTGAGTTGATTTACTGCTCCTTCCAGTTGGGTTTTTACTAACCTGTGAAGGAGGAGGGTGTTACAAGAAACTGAAACTCATGATGTGGGAAAGGTCAAAACAGTATTGAATTCAGAGAGGAAGAAGGAGTTTCAGGAAGAATTGACAACAGCATTACTTTTGCTCTGAGAGGCTTCTCTTCCCCTTTGTGTAGACAAAGGCTGCAGAGGTGAGTGTGGGGAGCAGCATCACCGAGAGCAGAGGCTGCTTGTGAGCTGAGCTTGAGGGAGTGGGACTTTGGTAATCAGGTGGGAAGACTCCCTTTTGTTAGGAAAATTTCCTTAGTTCTGGGAAATAGATTCTGCTATGTTGACATTGCAGACAGAATTGTATCAAGATGGAAGAGAATACAGAGAGCAAGTCATTTCTATCTAGAGAATACTTAAGGCTTAATGTTCACATCATAATATAACTGTTGAGTTGCAGAGATCAAATAAATTTTTACATGCAACACATTGGATGTCATTTTGCTATAGGTAGAGTGATCAAAACCAACAATTAAGTGATATATCCTTTCACTGAACAACATTGGCAAAACTAATGAGTCGTGTCACATAAGAACATTACAGATTTTCTTTTTCACCTTGAAGCATTGTTTTTTAGGCAGAGTGGTGTACAAATTATTGTAACAAAGGTATTGATTGGGATTGTGGCAGGATGCAGCACTAGCCACAGGATAGGCATTCAAAATACTTATGGAATTGAACCTTTTCTGATATTATCCACTACCTTTCCAAAGATATGGTATTTTGTGAAGTTTTTCCTAATCTATTAGCAGTGTAGTGAGAAGAATCCTGGTCTCATAGCTGTCACTAACCACCTGGTTAGTGACTTTGGGTTAGTCATTTAAACATATCCAGAACTCATTTTTATTATCTACAACAAGGGTCAGCAAATTGTGGCCTACAGGCCAGATCTAGTCGGCCACCAGTTTTTGTGAATAAAGCTTTATTAGCATATAGTCCCACTCATTATTTTCCATATTGTTTATGGCTGTTTTCACTTACAATGGTCAAGTAACTGAGATAGAGAACATATAGCAGGCAAAGCCTAAAATATGGTATTTACTATCTGATCCTCTACAGAAAAGTTCGCTGATTCATGATCTACAACGTACAAGAGATAGGTCACTAGCTTTCCACCTCTTAAAATTGGTGAGACCCATTTTTAAACTAAACATTATGCAAAACTCCAATATACAAAACAAGCAAAACATTTCTGTAGCTGAGGAAACGGTTGGAATGGGAAAAATACAGCAGTCTTCCTGCCTCCTAAGTTGTTGCCAAAGACCCCCAGGGCTCCAGTGTGAAAACTCTTTGAAAAGATCATCTCTAAGGTATTGTACAGTTCTGGAAGTATACATATGGTTTCTAACTTTTTAAACATATATGAAATAAGTAGAATTCAGTGATAGGTTTATTTCACTTACAGTCTTCTATTCTTAGGTTCTAGCAAGACTTCATTTGTCTTCAAGCCAATTTCAATTGGTAGTACTGCTAGTACTGTGGTGCTTCTACAACATAATGTATGCTGCGTGGCAAGACTTTACAATCTTTGTGTTTCTTGGAAAACTTTTGTATACTGATAAAAGAGAAACTGAAGCTACATTTTTAAACACACCCCAAGGGTAGAATCTATCAAAGCATAATGTCTCAGCTGCTACGTGTAAGTTTTCCTTTACAAGCATGGACCAATGGGTAAATTGTTTATTTCCATACATTTTAAGCCAGCTTTTCTGATTATAGAGGCAGCAAAACAATTGGATGTGGTCTAACAGCATAATAAAATCAAATTCAGTTAGTGTTTATGGAGTGCCCACAGGGTGTGGGCTATTGTGTTAGACAAGATAAAAACCTCTGTGATGCTCATTTTCTCATTAGCGCATTTCTAAGAGCTGTTTTACCTTCTCAAATAACTTGGAAAATTTAGTTCATTGGGGAAAGTACCCAGTGAAGGATATGTTCTTGTCTCTTGACTTTTTACAAGTGTAAAGGAGCAAAAATGGTAATGAGATGGGATGGGAATAGAGGAAAGGAATTACTAGCTATAGACTATCTATTAAGTGTCTTGTGCTATACTCTTTCATAAAACTTTCTCTTTTATTTTGTCCCACAGTGTATGGAGCAGGTCTTAAATTACATAAATATGAGAACGGTAACTTCCCAAAGTCACAACAAATAAGTGATAGAACAGGTATTGTAAATCAGGATGCTGAAATACATCAAATTATAGTGTCCATTAGTCCTGTTTCAAATGCTGAAAACACATAAAATGTACTCGTGTAAATGCCTATATGAATAAATATATCACAAACCACAGAAAGGTTGGAATTGTCACTGAGCAGCATTGCTTTGCATAGTAGGTGAGTGACCTGCATAACTTGGGAAGTGATCTTGGTCATTAGTCCAAATAGGTAATAAGAGGTTGCCTTAGCAAGAGGTCAAGAATAAAAAGACATCCTTCCCTTAAGACCAGGGGTCAGCAAAGATTTTCTGCAAGGATCCAGAGAGTAAATATTTTAGGCTTTGCAGGCCACACAATCTGTGCTGCAACCACTCAACTCTGCCATTACAGCACCAAAGCAGCCATAGTCAAATGTACACATGTGAACGTGTGTGTTCCAATAAAACTTTATTTATGGGCAAAATTTCAACAATTTCAACATGTAATCACATTATTTAGATTTAAGCAAAGTTACTTAAAACTATGAAAACCTTTTTATTGTTCTTCAAGATGGCAGCTTAGAAGCTTTTAGTGTGCTTCAGCCACTTGGAAATAGCAAGATACTGCATAAAGGTCGCCTCTAAGCTTTAATTCAAGAAGGAAAATGAGAATCCATCCTAGAATTGTGAAGGACACCCCAGATCCAGAGAAGGGGAATATGGGCAAACAGCCCCCTTGATGGCATCTGGCTGAGAAAAGTGAGTGAAGCCTCAATGTGTGAGAGGGCAGACAGCCTCCCTCTGTGACTCATCTTTCCACTGCAGATCTGAGTGACCCACACAAAGAGTACTTTGTTTCTCCCAAGCCTTGGAGCTAACTTTGGCAGAGGCTTAGAAATGCTGTTAGGGAAAGATACTGGGAAAAGTTGCAGGTATTTTCCCAGACCTGGGATTGAAAGCAGGAGGCCTTTTTAAATCTGGACACACAAAACCAGCCCTTCTTTGCCACATGGCAGCATGGCTGTGCAGGCATTTGTCTCAGGCTGGAGAATGGAGCACCTGCTCTGGAGCAGGGTAGGGGCCTCCACAGCCAGAACTGTGGAAAGCACCTCAGAAGTAGACACTAGAATTGTGTTCTCCCCTATGACAGGCCTGGGGTGGGAGGAGATCTGCTATAGCTGCGCTTTCTCCTGGACAATGAGACTTATAGTCAGGGTCAGCTTGGCAACCTGAAACTGGTCTACTTAGTGACCCAGCCTTCTCCCCTGACGTTGTGAGGCAGTGGGGCCCTCTCCACTCCATGCCCAGACATATCTCCAGGTGTTTGGAGCACTTCCTCACCTGGAGTGTCACCCTGAACCACCCTACCCTTCCTGTGCACAGATCCTGGTGCAGTGGATCCCACTGTGCTCCATGCCCAGGCAGATCTCCAGGTATCTGTGGCACCCACTCTCCTGGGTTAGTAGTTTAGGCCACTCCTTATACAGTGTAGAGAATTTGAGGCCAAGGAGGTTTCCCATATCCACACCTGGGCACACTTCTGGGAACTTGGTGATCACCCACTGGATTCTCCCCTTGGCACTAGTGCTTGTGCCTGCCATTGAGGGACCTGTAGGTGGGCTTGCCTGGTCCAGCCCCACCCATCATGCCCTTATTCTCAGGGCTGAGCAGGGAGCTTAGACCACTGTACACTCCACAAGTCAGCCTATTGCTTGAGGCAACAGAGCTTTTGTCAGAAAACATGAATCAAGCATATACCCAACCATGATGGCTGCAGCCCACTCTTACCCATAAGTACCATCTACTAGCTTGTGGGTCAAACTCCACAGCCCAGTATAAAACCTGATGACAGAAATACTAAGGGCTATAGAGGTAAAGTCAAAAAATCCTAAGTATTCTCTATCATCACATCCCCTAGGGATGGGGAAAAGGGAAAGGGAAAGAAAAAAAGCAATAATATTATGGGGAAAGAAAGACAAAGAAAAAATTATAACTCCATGAAAATAGTTACAAAAATTAGAAGTGTCAACATCTCCAGATAAGAAAGAATTAGTGCAAGAATTGTGGCACCATGAAAAACCTGCATGAAGTGACAACAACTGACATAGTTTGGCTGTGCTCCCACCCAAATCTCATCTTGAATTGTAGCTCCCATAATTCCTATGTGTTATAGGAGAGACTCAGTGGGAGATAATTGAATCATGGGGGCAGTTTCCTTCATACTGTCCTTGTGGTAGTGAATAAGTCTCATGAGATCTGATGGTTTTATAAGGGGTTTCCCCTTTCACTTGGCTCTCATTCTCTCTTGCCTGCTGCCGTGTAAGATGTGCCTTTTGCCTTCCACCATGATTGTGAGACCTTTCCAGCCACATGGAACTATGATTCCATTAAACCTCTTTTTCTTTATAAATTATCAAGTCACAGGTCATCCTTTACAGCAGTGTGAGAATGGACTAATATAGTAAATTGGCACCAAAAGTGGGGCACTGGTGTAAAGATACCCAAAAATGTGGAAGTAACTTTGGAACTGGATAACAGGCAGAGGCTGGAACAGTTTGAGGGACTCAGAAGAAGACAGGAAAATGTGAGAACGTTTGGAACTTCCTAGAGACTTGTTGAATGGCTTTGGCCAAAATGCTGATAATGATATGAACAATAAAATCCAGACTGAAGTGGTCTCAGAAGGAGATGAGGACCCTGTTGGGAACTGGAGTAAAAGTGACTCTTGCTACGTTTTTGTGGAGACTGGTGGCATTTTGCCTCTGACCTAGAGATCTGTGGAACTTTGAACTCGAGGGATAGGATTTAGGGTATCTGGCAGAAGAAATTTCTAAGCAGCAAAGCATGCAAGAGGTGACTTGGATGCTGTCAAAAGCATTCAGTTTTTTTGTTTTTTTTTGTTTTTTAAATTATACTTTAAATTCTAGGGTACATGTGCACAACATGCAGGATTGTTATATATGTATACATGTGCCATGTTGGTGTGCTGCACCCATTAACTCGTTGTTTACATTAGGTATATCTCCTAATGCCATCCCTCCCCCCGCTCCCCATAATAGGACCCAGTGTGTGATGATCCCCTTCGTGTGTCCAAGTGATCTCATTGTTCAATTCCCACCTATGAGTGAGAACATGTGGTATTTGGTTTTCTGTTCTTACGATAGTTTGCTGAGAATGATGGTTTCCAGCTGCATCCATGTCCCTACAAAGGACACAAACTCATCCTTTTTTATGGCTGCATAGTATTTCATGGTGTATATGTGCCACATTTTCTTAATCCAGTCTGTCACTGATGGACATTTGGGTTGATTCCAAGTCTTTGCTATTGTGAATAGTGCTGCAATAAACATATGTGTGCATGTGTCTTTATAGCAGCATGACTTATAATCCTTTGGGTATATCCCCAGTAGTGGGATGCCTGGGTCAAATGGTATTTCTATTTCTAGATCCTTGAGGAATTGCCACACTGTTTTCCACAATAGTTGAACTAGTTTACAGTACCACCAACACTGTAAAAGTGTTCCTATTTCTCCACATCCTCTCTAGCACCTGTTGTTTCCTGATTTTTTAATGATTGCCATTCTAACTGGTGTGAGATGGTATCTCATTGTGGTTTTGATTTGCATTTCTCTGATGGTCAGTGATGATGAGCATTTTTTCATGTGTCTGTTGGCTGTATGAATGTCTTCTTTTGAGAAGTGTCTGTTCATATCCTTTGCCCACTTTTTGATGGGGTTGTTTGTTTTTTTCTTGTAAATTTGATTGAGTTCTTTATAGGTTCTGGATATTAGCCCTTTGTCAGATGAGTAGATTGCAAAAATTTTTTTCCCATTCTGTAGGTTGCCTGTTCACTCTGATGGTAGTTTCTTTTGCTGTGCAGAAGCTCTTTAGTTTAATTAGATCCCATTTGTCAATTGTGACTTTTGTTGCCATTGCTTTTGGTGTTTTAGACATGACGTCCTTGCCCATGTCTATGTCCTGAATGGTATTACCTAGGTTTTCTTCTAGGGTTTTTAGGTTTTAGGTCTAACATTTAAGTCTCTAATCCATCTTGAATTAATTTTCGTATAAGGAGTAAGGAAAGGATCCAGTTTCAGCTTTCTACTTATGGTTAGCCAATTTTCCCAGCACCATTTATTAAATAGGGAATCCTTTCCCCATTTCTTGTTTTTGTCAGGTTTGTCAAAGATCAGATGGCTGTAGATGTGTGGTATTATTTCTGAGGGCTCTGTTCTGTTCCATTGCTCTATATCTCTGTTTTGGTACCAGTACCATGCTGTTTTGGTTACTGTAGCCTTGTAGTATAGTTTGAAGTCAGGTAGCATGATGCCTCCAGCTTTGTTCTTTTGGCTTAGGATTGTCTTGGCAATGCAGGGTCTTCTTTGGTTCCATATGAACTTTAAAGCAGCTTTTTCCAATTCTGTGAAGAAAATCATTGGTAGCTTGATGGGGATGGCATTGAGTCTGTAAATTCTCTTGGGCAATATGGCCATTTTCATGATGCTGATTATTCCGATCCATTAGCATGGTATGTTCTTCCATTTGTTTGTGTCCTCTTTTATTTTACTGAGCAGTGGTTTGTAGTTCTCCTTGAAGAGGTCCTTTACATTCTTTGTAAGTTGGATTCCTAGGTATTTTTTTCTCTTTGAAGCTATTGTGAATGGGAGTTCATTCATGATTTGACTCTCTGTTTTCTGTTACTGGTGTATAAGAATGCTTGTGATTTTTGCACATTGATTTTGTATCCTGAGACTTTGCTGAAGATTCTTATCAGCTTAAGGAGATTTTGGGCTGAGACAATGGGGTTTTCTAAATATACAATCATGTCATTTGCAAACAGGGAAAATTTGACTTCTTCTTTTCCTAACTGAATACCCTTTATTTCTTTCTATTGTCTGATTGCCCTAGCCAGAACATCCAACACTGTGTTGAATAGGAGTGGTGAGAGAGGGCATCCCTGTCTTGTGCCAGTTTTCAAAGGGAATGTTTCGTTTTTGCCCATTCAGTATGATATTGCCTGTGGGTTTGTCAAAAATAGCTCTATTATTTTGAGATACGTCCCATCAATACCAAATTTATTGAGAGTTTTTAGCATGAAGGGCTGTTGAATTTTGTCAAAGGCCTTTTCTGCATCTATTGAGATAATCGTGTGGTTTTTGTCTTTGGTTCTGTTTATATGCTGGATTACGTTTATTGATTTGTGTATGTTGAACCAGCCTTGCATCCCAGGGATGAAGCCCACTTGATCATGGTGGATAGGCTTTATGATGTACTGCTGGATTCGGTTTGCCAGTATTTTATTGAGGATTTTTGCATCGATGTTCATCAGGGATATTGGTCCAAAATTCTCTTTTTTTGTTGTATCTCTGTCAAGCTTTGGTATCAAGAGGATGTTGGTCTCGTAAAATGAGTTAGGGAGGATTCTTTCTTTTTCTATTGATTGGAACAGTTTCAGAAGGAATGGTACCAACTCCTCCTTGTACCTCTGGTAGAATTCGGCTGTGAATCCGTCTGGTCCTGGACTTTTTTTGGTTGGTAGGCTATTAATTATTGCCTCAATTTCAGAGCCTGTTATTGGTCTATTCAGGGATTCAACTTCTTCCTAGTTTAGTCTTGGGAGAGTGTAAGTGTCCAGGAAATTATCCATTTCTTCTAGGTTTTCTAGTTTATTTGCGTAGAGGTGTTCATAGTATTCTCTGATGGTAGTTTGCATTTCTGTGGGGTTGGTGGTGATATCCCCTGTAGCATTTTTATTGCATCTATTTGATTCTTCTCTCTTTTCTTCTTTATTAGTCTTGCTAGCGGTCTATCAATTTTGTTGATCTTTTCAAAAAACCAGCTCCTGGATTCATTGATATTTTGGAGATTTTTTTGTGTCTCTATCTCCTTCACTTCTGCTCTGATCTTAGTCATTTCTTGCCTTCTGCTATCTTTTGAATGTGTTTGCTCTTGCTTCTCTAGATCTTTTATTTGTGATGTTAGGCTGTCAATTTTAGATCTTTCCTGCTTTCTCTTGTGGGCATTTAGTGTTATAAATTTCCCTCTACACACTGCTTTAAATGTGTCCCAGAGATTCTGGTATGTTGTATCTTTGTTCTCATTGGTTTCAAAGGACATCTTTGTTTCTGCCTTCATTTCATTATGTACCCAGTAGTCATTCAGGAGCAGGTTGTTTAGTTTCCATGTAGTTGAGCGGTTTTGATTGAGTTTCTTAGTCGTGAGTTCTAGTTTGATTGCACTGTGGACTGAGACAGTTTGTTACAATTTCTGTTTTTTACATATGCTGAGGAGTGCTTTACTTCCAACTGTGTGGTCAGTTTTGGAATAAGTGTGATGTGGTGCTGAGAAAAATGTATATTCTATTGATTTGGGGTGGAGAGTTCTGTAGATGTCTATTAGGTCCGCTTGGTGCAGAGTTGAGTTCAATTCCTGGATATTCTTGTTAACTTTCTGTCTCGTTGATCTGTCTAATGTTGACAGTGGGGTGTTAAAGTCTCCCATTATTATTGTATGGGGGTTTAAGTCTCTTTGTAAGTCTCTAAGGAATTGCTTTATGAATCTGGGTGCTCCTGTATTGGGTACATATATATTTAGGATAGTTAGCTCTTCCTGATGAATTGATCCCTTTACCATTATATAATGGCCTTCTTCGTCTCTTTTGATTTTTGCTGGTTTAAAGTCTGTTTTTATCAGAGACTAGGATTGCAACCCCTGCTTTTTTTTGTTTTCCATTTGCTTGGTAGATCTTCCTTCATTCCTTTATTTTGAGCCTATGTGTGTCTCTTCATGAGAGATGGATCTCCTGAATACAGCAAACTGATAGGTCTTGACTCTTTACCCAATTTGCCAATCTGTGTCTTCTAATTGGAGCATTTAGTCCATTAACATTTAAGGTTAATATTGTTATGTGTGAACTTGATCCTGTCATTATGATATTAGCTGGTTATTTTGCTCACTAGTTGATTCAGTTTCTTCCTGGCCTCGATGGACTTTACATTTTGACATGTTTTTGCAATGGCTGGTACCAGTTGTTCCTTTCCATGTTTAGTACTTCCTTTAGGATCTCTTGTAGGGCAGGCCTAGTGGTGACAAAATCTCTAAGTATTTACTTTTCTGTAAAGGATTTTATTTCTCCTTCACTTATGAAACTTATTTTGGCTAGATAAGTCTGGGTTGAAAATTCTTTTCTTTAAGAATGTTGGAAATTGGCCCCCACTCTTTTCTGGCTTGGAGAGTTTCTGCCGAGAGATCTGCTGTTAGTCTGATGGGCTTTCCTTTGTGTGTAACCTGACCTTTCTCTCTGACTGCCCTTTACATTTTTTCTTTCATTTCAACTTTGGTGAATCTGACAATTATGTATCTTGGAGTTGCTCTTCTCGAGGAATATCTTTGTGGTGTTCTCTGTATTTCCTGAATTTGAATGTTGGCCTGCCTTACTAGGTTGGGGAAGTTCTCCTGGAAGATATCCTGCAGAGTGTTTTCCAACTTGGTTTCATTTTCCCCGTCACTTTCAGGCACCCCAATCAGACGTAGATTTGGTCTTTTCACATAATCCCATATTTCTTGGAAGCTTCGTTCATTTCTTTTTCCTCTGTTTTCTGTACTCTTCTCTTCTCGCTTCATTTCATTCATTTGATCTTCAATCGCTGATACTCTTTCTTCCAGTTGATTGAGTCGGTTACTGAAGCTTGTTCATTTGTCACGTGTTTCTCATGTTATGGTTTTCATCTCTATCAGTTGTTTTAAGGTCTCTTCTGCATTGATTATTCTAGTTAGCCTTTCATCTATTCTTTTTTCAAGCTTTTTAGTTTCTTTGTGTTCGTTACATAGTTCCTCCTTTAGCTCTGAGAAGTTTGATCAACTGAAGACTTCTTCTCTCACCTCATCAAAGTCAATCTCTGTCCAGCTTTGTTCCATTGCTGGCGATGAGCTACGTTCCTTTGAAGGGGGAGATGCGCTCTGATTTTTTTAATTTCCAGCTTTTCTGCACTGCTTTTTCCCTATCTTTCTGGTTTTATCTGCCTTTGGACTTTAATGATGGTGATGGACTGATGAGGTTTTGGTGTGGGTGTCCTTTCTGTTTGTTAGTTTTCCTTCTAACAGTCAGGACCCTCAGCTGTAGGTCTGTTGGAGTTTGCTTGAGATCCACTCCAGACCCTGTTTGCCTGGGTATCAGCAGCAGAGGCTGCAGAAGATAGAATATTGCTGAAGAGCGAGTGTTGCTGTCTGATTCTTGCTCTGGAAGCTTCGTCTCAAGGGTGTACCCTGCTGTGTGAGGTGTGATGGGTCAGTCTGCACCTAGTGGGGGATGTCTCCCAGTTAGGCTACTCAGGGGTCAGGGACCCACTTGAACAGGCAGTCTGTCCGTTCTCAGATCTCAACCTCCATGCTGGGAGATCCACTGCTCTCTTCAAAGCTGTCAGACAGGGGCATTTACCTCTGCCGAGGTTTCTGCTGCTTTTTGTTTAGCTATGCCCTGTCCCCAGAGGAGGAGTCTATAGAGGCAAGCTGGCCTCCTTGAGCTGTGGTGGGCTCCACTCAATTCGAGCTTCCTGGTGGCTTTGTTTACCTACTTAAGCCTCAGCAATGGCAGGCGCCCCTCCCCCAGCCTCACTGCTGCCTTGCAGTTAGATCTCAGACTGCTGTGCTAGCAATGTGGGAGGCTCTGTGGGTGTGGGACCCTCTGGGTCAGGTGTGGGATATAATCTCCTGGTGTGCCGTTTGCTAAGACCCTTGGTAAAGTGCAGTATTAGGGTGGGAGTTACCCGATTTTCTAGGTGTTGTGTGTCTCAATTTCCTTTGGCTAGGAAAAGGAATTCCCTTCCCCCTTGCACTTCCCAGGTGAGGCGAGGCCTCACCCTGCTTCAGCTCTCGCTGGTCGGACTGTACCCGCAGACCAGAGCCAACTATCTGACATGCCCCAGTGAGATGAACCTGGTACCTCAGTTGAACATGCAGAAATCACCCTTCTTCTGTGTCATTCACAATGGGAGCTGGAGGCTGGAGCTGTTCCTGTTCGGCCATCTTGGGTGTGCCCACAGCATTGTTTTAAAAGGGAAACAGAGCATGAAAATTCAGAAAATTTGCAGCCTGATGATGTGATAGAAAACAAAAACCCATTTCTCAGGAGAAATTCAAGCAGAAATTTGTGTAAGTAACAAGAAGCTTAATGTTAATCCCCAAGACAATAGGGAAAGTTTCTCCAGGGCATGTTAGAGACCTTCATGGCAGCCCCTCTCAGCACAGACCTGGGGGCCTAGGAGGAAAAAATGCCGTTGTGAGTACAGGGCCTTCTGCTGTGTACAGCTTAGGGACTTGGTGCCTTGCAGCTCAGCTGCTCTAGTTATGGCTGAAAGGGGCCAATGTACAACTCAGGCTTTGGCTTCAGAGGGTGCAAGCTGCAATCATTGGAAACTTCCATAGGGTGTTGATCCTGCAGGTGCACAGAAGTCAAGAATTGAGGTTTGGGAACCTCTGCCTAGATATCAGAGTCTGTATGGAAACACCTAGATATCCAGGCAGAAGTTGGCTGCAGGGGCAGGGCCCTCATGGACAACTTCTGGCAAGGCAGTGTTGAGGGAAAATGTGAAGTCAGAGCCCCCACCCAATTTCCCCACTGGGACACTGCCTAGTAAAGCTGTGAGAAGAGGACCACCATCCTTCAGACCCTAGAATGGACAGCTTGCACCATGCACCTCAAAAAACTGCAGATGCTCAATGCCAGCATGTGAAAGCAGCCAGGAGGGAAGGTGTACCTCACAAAGCCACAAAGTGGAGCTACCCAAGACCATGGGAACCCATCAGTGTGACCTGGATGTGTGACATGGAGTCAAAGAAAATCATTTTGGAGCTTTAAGATTTGACTGCCCCACTGAATTTTAGGCTTGCATGGGGACCCTTGTTTTTGGCCAATTTCTCCCATTTGGAATAGATGCATTTATCCAATGCCTGTATCCCCATTGTATCTAGGAAGTAACTAACTTGCTTTTGTTTTTACAGGCTCTTAGATGGAAGGGACTTGCCTTGTCTCAGATGAGACTTTGTACTTGTACTTTTGAGTTAATGCTGAAATGAGTTAAGATTTTGGGGGACTGTTAGGAAGGCATAATTGGTTTTGAAATGTGAGGACATGAGATTTGGGCATGACCAGGGGTAGAATGTTATGGTTTGGCTGTGTCCCCACCCAAATCTCATCTTGTAGCTCCATAATTCCCACATGTGGGAGGAACCCAGTGAGAGATAATGGGAGATAAATGAATTATGGGGACAGGTTCCCCCATACTGTTCTTGTGATAGTGAATAAGTCTCATGGAAGCTGATGGTTTTATAAGGGGTTTTCCCTTTCGCTTGGCTCTCATTCTCTCTTGCCTGCTGCCATGTAAGATGTGCTTTTTACCATCTGCCATGATTGTGAGGCCTCCCCAGTTACAAGGAACTGTGATCCCATTAAACATCTTTTTCTATATAAATTACCCAGTCTCAGGTATGTGTTTATCAGCAGTGTGAGAAAAGACTAATACAAAAACAAAGGATCTCACTAGCTATCCAGCAATGGTTCCTAACCAAAATGGAAGTTCAGAAATGACAGATAAAGAATTTGAAGCATGGATTACAAGGAAGCTCAACAAGATCCAAGAGAAGGTTGAAAATCAACACACAGAACCTTCTAAAGCAATGCCTGATATGAAAGAGGAGATAAACATCTTAAATGGAAATTAGAGCTTCTGAAATTGAAAAATTCACTTAAGGAATTTAAAAATACAATTGAAAGCTTTATCAATAGATTGGACCAAGCAGAAGGATTACAGAGCTTGAAGACCTGTCTTTCAAATTAACCCAGGCAAACAAAAATAAAGAAAAAATAATTTTACAAAAATCATCAAAGCCTTCCAGAAGTATGGGATTATGTAAGGTCACTAAATCTATCAGTTATTGGCATTCCTGAGAAGAGAAAAGGTACACAACCAGGAGAACACATTTGAGGGAATAATTCAAGAAAATGTTCCTAATCTTGCTAGAGAGGTAGAAATCAAGATATGAGAAAGCCAGGAAACATTTTCAAGATACTATAACAAATGAACATAACTAAGCCATATAGTTATGTTCAGACTGTCCAAAGTTGATGCTAAAGAAAAAATATCTTGAAGTCAGCTGGAGAAAAAAGTTGGGTCATGTACAAAGGGAATCCCATCAGGCTAACAGTAGACTTCTCAGAAGAAACCTTACAAGTCAGGAGAGAATGGGAGATTATTTTCTGCATTCTTAAAGAGAAGAAATTCCAAAGAAAAATTTCATATTCCTCCAAACTAAGCTTCATAAGTGAGGGAGAAATAAAATCATTTCCAGATTAGCAAGTGCAAAGGGAATTCATTACCACTAGATAGCCTTACAGGAAATCCTTAAGGGAGTTCTAAACATGGAAATGAAATAACAATGCCTGCTACCACAAAAACACACTTAAATACATAGTCCACAGACATTATGAAGCAAGCTTTCAAGAGACCCATCTTACATATAATGACACACATGGGCTCAAAGTAAAGGGTTGAAGAAAGATCTATCATGCAAACAGAACACACAAAAGAGCAGGGGTCACTAGCCTTAAATCAGATAAAACAGACTTTAAGCCATCCACAGTAAAAAAGACAAAGAAAGGCATTACATAGTGATAAAGAGTTCTATTATGAGAAGACTTAACCTAAATATATATGCACCCAACACAAGAGTACACAGATTTATAAAACAAGTACTTCTAGAACTACAGAAATACTTAGACATCACACAATAATAGTGGGGGTCTTCAGTGTCCCACTGATAATGTTAGATCATTGAAGGAGAAAACTAACAAAGAAAATCTGGACTTAAATTCGACACTTGACCAATTTGACCTAATAGACATGTACAATATATACTCCATCAACCATGGAGTATATATTGTTCTTATCTGCACATGGGACATACTTTAAGGTCAACTACATATTTGGCCATAAAGCAATTCTCAATAAATTCAAAACAAAACAAAATTATACCAGCCATACTCTTGGACCACAGTGGAATAAAAATGGAATTCAATACCAAGAAGATCACTCAAAACTCCACAATTACATGAAAATTCACTTGCTGCTACACGACTTTTGGATAAACAAATAACTTAAGGCGGAAATCAAAAAATTATTTGAAATAAATAAAAACAGAGACACAACATACCAAAATTTCTAGGATACAGCAAAAGCATTTGTTAAGAGGAAAGTTTATAGTGCTAAACATTGTCTTAAAAAAGTTAGAAAGATCTCAAATTAATGATCTAACACTGCATATAGAGGAACTAGTAAAACAAGAACAAATTCATATTGAAGTTAGCAGAAGGAAATAAATAACTAAAATTGAGTGGAACTGAATGAAATTCAGACCTCCAAATTTATGCAAAGAATCAGTGAACCCAAAAGTTGGTCCTTTGAAAGGATAAATGAGATCACCAGACTGCTAGCTAGATTAACAAAGGAAAAAAGAGAGAAGAGAATATCAAAACAGGCACAATTAGAAATGACAAGGGTAACATTACAACCTATCCTCCCAGGAATACAAAAGATCCACAGAGCCTATTATGAACACCTCCATGCACACAGACTAGAAAATTTAGAGGAAATTGATAAATTCCTGGAAACACACGATCTTCCCAGATTGAATCAGGCAGAAATTGAAACACTGAACAGACCAATATTGAGTTCCAAAATTGAATCAGTAATAAAAAACCCATCAACCAAAAAAATCCCTGGACCAGATAGATTCACTGCTAAATTCTACCACATATACAAAGAGGAGTGGTACTAATTTTACTGAAACTATTCCAAAAAATTGAGGAGAAGGAGTCTCCTGCCAGAGGTCCCATTGGCCAAACCCAGTTAGAAACCAGGAAGCACTAGAGTTCTATTGATGTGGTCCATACTGGTCAGCCTCCTGGGGTAAGGCAGGGTAAAGAAAACTAGAGAATGAACCTGTAGGGTCAACAAAAGATAACTTGAGGAGTAACACAAGCATTTTTAACAACTTTGGCCCTAGTCCTTCCCCTTATTCCTTGGATGATACGTATAATCCTCACTCCCTGTTATGACCATGGCCCCCAGCAGTAATGGCAGACAGTAGCTGACTCCATCAACCCCCTTGGCTACCAGCATTTGAAGATAGAATTTTGTCACATTATCTGACGAATACATGAGGGTTCAGGGGGCATCTGAGGTATCTCAGTTCCACAAATGCCATAAAATTGACCCATGGAAGAAACAGGATGAAAAGGCGAAGTTGAGGTCAAAATCCAAATGGTAGTTGTAGGTCCCAGCCCCTGATTTCCTTTCTATTGATACACTCAGAGGAAGAGAGGTGAAACACATAACACCTTGGCAGAAAGAACAGAGAGTGAACACAGGGAGGTGTCGGGGGTCTCCTGAGCCTGAGATGGAGTCTTTACTTTTATCTAACATATAGAGGTTTGTAACAAGTACCTATTGGTTAGAAGAATAAATTATTTCTTGCTTCAGTGACAGAGAGTTGAGATTGGGAAAAAAAAAATTCCAATGGCCAGGAAGTGGAAATGGAAAATATTAACACTGAAATCTCAGCTCTTACCAGAGGGACTGAAAGATAGGGGAGACCAACGATTTGGAGAAGAGACTCTGGATGCAGGATAATGATGTATGGGAAAAGTCTTCCAGATTTGGTTATTCAAAGGGCCATCAGTAATATAATTTCAAAGACTGCAAAGAAATAAGCCAATTTAAAGATAGAAGGCTTGGAAGAGCTTTCATCCAATGCATACACCAACAATCGGAGCAGCTGTAATCTGAAAAGGTGGCCAGGAAAGAAGACAGCACCTTGGTTTACAATTTCAAAAGGGCAGTGAGAGTTTTAGAAAACTCTTGAGTTTCTAGTACTTAAACTTAATGGTAAAGAATCTAAGAAGATTAAGAGTATTGCTATTGAAGAGTATTGCCCCAGTTACCTTCTAAGATCCTCTCATTTGTCAAAGTTTTGTAGATGAAAAGTACTTTGCATTCTGGGAGAGACTGAGTGTAAGAGTTTCAAAAGGTGTAAGATAGTTTTCTACTAGTAGATTCATGTTTATTTGGTGAACTTGAAAGAACTACATAAACTTAGTTTATTTGCTTTATAGCAAAACTCTATCACCTAATTCTTTGATCTTCTTTACATGTGCTTATATATAGTAGGACTGGCCAGTTTACTTTAGACCAAGAAGAAGGAGAAGTAAATAAAAGCTAAGGGCTGAAAGCTAAATCTCTTGAGTTGATTTTGGTTCTTAAGAGTTGTGAAACTTAAATGAAAGAGCAAAGCGAACATTTCTTTGAGAAGGCGCCACTGCGGTCTAAGAAATTTTACGTATTCATTTGGCTTTTGCTATTTGCATAATAACCATCCATTTATTTTCCCATTTGTCCAAATTTACACATTCATATGGTTTACTTTATACATAAGAAGACATCATTCCCTCTTACCCCCCATCAGTATGAAGCAACGAAGAAAATCTGTTTGCCAAATGAAAAATGGAGATTTTCAAAAAATGAATTAATAAATTGGTGGTGGCTCAGATAAAAAAAAAGAATGGCAATAATTTTGAAATTAGTTAAGCTTTCTCTTTGTTTTCCAGAAGATTTTGAATGGATTGTTCTAACCTCAAACCAGAAAGTCCACTTTCCTCTTTAACATCCTGACTGTCTAGTAAGTCCTTGCTTTGTTACTGTTCTGTTCTTATATTGTGGAGCTCAGCCACTTCTATGGGAAGAATAGAATCCCAATATTTAGAGAGGAGTTCACATATAAAGTTTGGAAAAACAGTTTTAGAAATAACTTTTCTTCTATTATTCTCTCCATTGACACTTAAGCAGGGTGAGAGAAATTACTCAGTTTTTCCATTTGAAGATTCTTGGATAATAAGATAAAATATATAGTCAGAATTGGCAGTGAACGGAAAAAAAAATAAAGTGACTAACTGATCAATCATCAGAGTAGCTAATTACACAAAAATAAGTTTCCATTTTCTTTGATGAATTCTCTCTGGCTCTAGCTATCTGATTAATTACAGCATATAAATCGAAACTAGCTCCTCAGAGGTGGGAAGCCACTAGAAAAGCTCTTATAAAATCTCCAATGAATTCTATTGGTTCCTTAAGTCATGAATTGCTACTTAATCATAGGTTCCTTTTATTCAGCAGCATAGAAAGAAATGACATAGTAACTTCTTGAGAATTGCTGAGATTGCTTTTCTATATATATATACATGTAAAATAAAACATCCTTGAAGATGCCTTTCAAACCAAAAATCTTGGTGACTCTGCTTGATTCAGTGTTAAGAATATCCTTTGTGTCATTCCCCAGTATTATGTTTGGTTATCTTTTTTACTTAATTATATATATACCCACAATCTCTGAGGTTACTTTTCATGCTTATAATCTGATTCTTCCTCACGCTATTGTATTATTTTCTTCCAGTTTGCTTTGTAAGTTACTATTAAAATATCACACTTTTCTATATAAGATTTGATCAACTCATAACTATAATTGTCTCCCAAATTGAGGCATGGAGGCTAGGACAGAGATGAGAGTTGTGAAAAAAGGAAATTAAAATAATTCTCTTATCCCTTGTTAGTTCTCTCTTTCTTTCCCTTCCTTCCCTTCCCTTCCTTCTCTCTCTCTCTCTTTCTCTCCCCTTCTTTCCTTCCTTCCTTCCTTCCTTCCTTCCTTCCTTCCTTCCTTCCTCCCTCCCTCCCTCCCTCCGTCCCTCCCTCCCTCCTCTCTCTCTCTCTCTCCCTCCCTCCCTCTCTCTCCTTTCTCTCTTTCTTTCTTTCACAGAGTCTTGCTCTGTTGCCTAGGCTGGAGTCCAATGGCACCATCTCGGGTCACTGCAACCTCCACCTCCCGGGTTCAAGCAATTCTCCTGTCTGAAGCTCTTGAGTAGCTGGGACTACAGGCACATGCCACCATGTCCAGCTAATTTTTGTATTTTTAGTAAAGACAGGGTTTCACTATATTGGTCAGGCTGGTCTCAAACTCCTGACCTCAGGTGATCCACCTGCCTCAGGCTACCAAAGTGCTGCGATTACAGGCATGAGCCATCACGCCCAGCCTGTCTTTCTTTCTGTTTCTTTCTTTCTTTCTTTCTTTCTTTCTTTTTCTCTCTTTCTCTCCTTTCTTTCTTTTTTGTCCTTTCCTTCTTTAATATTTTTTTGTGTTTTAAGTGTAGTCGATGAGATGGAAAAAGAAGCAGGAGATGTGAAAGAGCTTTGATGCACTTCCCACCTTTCCAAGAAATAATTTCAACAATTTCAAACACACAAACAAAACAAAACACTAGAATGATGTTCTGAGTTCCTAGACTCTGTTCTTCCTACATTCGTCACTGTGCTCCCCTCCTCCACAAATGATTTTCAAGACTCTGATCACCTGTAAAACCTGAGGATGTGAAATAAAATGTCTGCAAGACACAGACAGAGTCATGAATAAATGATAGGGCAGGGTGAATTACAGAACTCACCCCCATCCAGGGGGAGCCTGCCAGTGACTTGGGAGTTCTACAGGATTATTGCCATGCAGAAATGCGGGCCTAGTGTTTTTGGATCTCCGTATTTTCCAACAATATCTGGAAATCTGGATTTTTATGCAAAATGTCTTGATTTTTGAATGTTTGAGACTAATTCACTTAAACAGAAAACACCATAAGGGCCAATGGCACACACATGCAGGCCAGATTTAGTCTTCAGGCCACTGCTTTGCGACCTCTGACAAGCATAGTATTATAAGCTTTGGCTGGATTTCTGCGCTGAGGATTTCAGAACTACTAAGAAAGAAGAAACTGCCATTTATATGCTTTGATTTTAGTATAATGAGAGAATGAAACTGACATAAATTCATGAGCACATATATTTGCATGAAAAGAGAGACCGAACTCTAGTTCATTGTCTTCGTGAGGAAAGAAATGTGTAATTACATATCTTTTTAGCTTTCTCTCCCAGAAGCTGTTTTTTAAAGTCTTCATTAGATTACAGAATTTTTTTCTGATTTCATAGAGAACTTAAATTCATACAACTTTGTAATATTTTTACTTTGTCTTTTTAGAGACAGGGTCTTACTCTGTCTTCTAGGCTGGAGTGCAGTGGGTTGATCTTAGCTCACTGCAGCCTCGAACTCCTGGGCTCAAGCCATCATCTCACCTCAGCCTCCAGAGTAGCTGGAACTACAGGTGCACACAAGCATGCCTGGCTAATTTTTAAATTTTTTGTAGAGATAGAGTCTGGCTATATTGCCTAGGCTGGTCTCAAACTTCTGGCCTCAAGTAATCCTCTCACCTCAGCCTTCTAAACATCTGGGATTGCAGACATGAGCCTCCATGCCCAGCAAATTTCTACACTTCTGATTTTGCATCAAGGAGTGAGGATCCATCAAATACACTTTCATCCTTTGTAGCATACATATTTATGTAAAACATCAATATGTACTTGTCTTTGAAAATTGCATAATGTATAAGCCTTAGCTAATAGAGTTATTAACCAGACCAGAGCTAGACATTTTTTTTTTCTTTTGGTAAGTTATACATGCTTTGATTAATAAAAAAGGCAGGGCATAGTGGTTAAAAGTGCTAGCTTTTGCTTTTGGATGAAAAAGACTGAAATACCAATGGTTAAGAGGACAGCTTTGGAGTGAGGAAAACTTGAGTTTGAATCCCATTTTTCTTTTTCTTGCAGAATGTTCTAGATTAAACTGACTCATATCTTTAAGCTTCCATCCTATCAGTCACAGTTAGCATTATGACTTGTACTCTTCAAAGATACTGGACAGATAGACACTTGGTGGCCTGGAAGAAACAGAGGCTTTGTTTGAGACATAAGTAACAATATGGGTGAATAGGCAGAGCCAGATAATGGAAAGTTGTAAATACATGTGAGAAGTTTGGAGTCTATTCTGTAGGTTAGAGGGAACTGTGAGAGAATTTGGGCAGGGACGACCAGGAATGATTTTAGAATGATTTGGCAGTAGTGTCTGGGATGGCTCTGACTTGAGTAGTTGTTGCAGTAATCCACATGAGAGGTCGTATCAGTGTGAATTAGATAATGTCTATGGACACAAAAGGGGATAAATGGGTTTGAAAGATATCATTAGATGTGACTTTCAAATAAATAGTCCCAGGCTGAAAATTGTGTGTGTGTGTAAAACTACACAGTACCAAATCTAAGAATTTTATGATGATGTTAAAGGTAATTTGTGTGTGGTGAAAGAGAAAAGAGAAGAGAACTGAAGACTGATAACTGAGTAATGTCTACCAATGGGGAATTCAGAAGAGGAAAAATATATTAGAAGAATTGGAGAATGGAGAAGGAATAAGGAATTTGAAGAAGAAATAGGTATTTAGTAATAATAAGCTCAGGTCTATAATCCCAGAGCTTTGTTGATTTTAACAATTCAAGGTGATTTTATATTCTCTATACCTTTAATGCTGTTGTTATGATGATTCATATCTCACTTATCTTCTAAGAAGGAAATATTTTCTTTCCTTGTCATCTTTCCTGTTCTTTTATTCCATTTTAAAGTCTGTCTTTTCTAAGAGGCTTTCTTCACTTAGTTTCATTACTATATGCCTGCCTTCTGAGTTGGTGTGGGGTTACATAGAAGAACAAGATGAAGAACATCACAATCTGGTGTGAAATATGATACTTCATTTCTCTATCTGTTTTGTATATATCTAATATCTGTAAGGAGTCAGAGCCTATTTCATTTTCTTCTTAATGTGTTGTATGACTTTCAGGTTGCTAAAAGTAAGACAATCAGTTCCTGCAGGGCTGGGGCCTTCTTCTGTTGTTGACTCTATCCAGTGAAATCTTATATTATGTCTTGTGATCTTGTCTCATGAAATATTAAATTGGATTGTGAGTAGGTTTTTGCTAAATTTTCAATAGCATTTTTTTCTTTTCTAAACAGAAGCATGTTCTTATAACTCACCCTACAATCTCCTGCCATACTTAGTAGAAACTATAGTAAGGTGAGAGAGCAAAATTCACAAAGAATTGATTAGCACTATCCTTCTAACCATTTAAATTTATATTTAATATTAATTAATTGATATGTTTGTTCATTCAATCAATCTTCTCTCTGGTCATTTTAACTATGGCTGGACCAGACCACATCTTCCCTGGCTTCCTTCCACATAAACTCTTCACCACTCAGTTGACAATTTGGGAAAGAAGACTTTCCAGCACTTCTTCCTTTCTGTGTCTTCTCTGCTCTGCTCTAATTTAGTGTTCCTCCCACGTTTGTCTCATTTTCAAGTCTGTCTGTCTCTCTCTCTCTCTTTTTTTTTTGGCACTACTTTGATTCCCTTTCTACTCTCTTGAGAGCTGCTTTTCTTTTCTATATCCCCTTGATGTGACACCTCTCATAACTCCATTCTGTGTTTATCAGGTTGAAGCTCCTGGAGGGCAGAGGTGGATTCTTACTGGCCCCAAAGCCCAAGTTAGCATAGTGCTTCACACACAATAGGTGGGAAATGAGTTAAACACACAAATATTTAGAACCTTTTTGAGTGTGAGGCATTGTGCTGGATGCTGGGAAACAAATATAAATAAGATATTGTTCCTGGTCTCCATGAGCCTAAACTCCAGTAGAGAGATGGAGAGATGTACAAAGTAAGTCAGCAATTATATAAGGGATGGTAAGAACTATTCTAGAAGCCTGTCAGGGTTGAGCTTTAAGGAAATGCATCCAGGAAGAGGTTCTGCTGACTGAGTATTGAAGGATAAGTAACTATAATTCAAGGTGATAACATGCAATCTTAGGTTGTGTTAGTGGGTGGAGAGATGAGAGGAGAGGTATAGGAGAACTAAGAAGAGACTCTGAGACTTATGACTGATTTTATGTGTGATGATGGAGAAGGAGGAGTTCAAAGATGGCTCCTAATTTCTGCCTTGGACTATAGGTTAACAGGCACTGGCTGTTCAGGAATGTAAGAATTAATTAAAAAGAAAAGAAAAGAAAACTTTAGAAGAAAGAGGAATAAGAATGATGCTAGACTAAAACTAGGAAGAAACTGCATCAACTAATGAGCAAAATAACTAGCTAACATCATAATGACAGGATCAAATTCACACATAACAATATTAACCTTAAATGTAAATTGGCTAAATGCTTCAATTAAAAGATACAGACTGGCAAATTGGATTAAGAGTCAAGACTCATCAATGTGCTGTATTCAGGAGACCCATCTCACATGCAGAGACATACATAGGCTCAAAATAAAGGGATGGAGGAAGATCTACCAAGCAAATGGAAAACAAAAAAAAGGCAGGGGTTGCAATCCTAATATCTGATAAAACCGACTTTAAAACCAACAAAGATCAAAAGAGACAAAGAAGGCCATTAAATAATGGTAAAAGGATCAATTCAACCATATCCTAAATATATATGCACCCAATACCGGAGCACCCAGATTCATAAAGCAAGTCCTTAGAGACCTACAAAGAGACTTAGACTCCTACACAATAATAATGGGAGACTTTAACACCCCACTGTCCACATGAGACAGATCAACGAGACAGAAAGTTAACAAGGATATCTAGGACTTGAACTCAGGTCTGCACCAAGCAGACCTAATAGACATCTACAGAATTCTCCACACTGAATCAACAAAATATACATTCTTCCCAGCACCACATCGCACTTATTCCAAAATTGACCACATAGTTGGAAGTTAAGCATTCTTCAGCAAATGTAAAAGAATAGAAATCATAACAAACCATCTCTCAGACCACCGTGCAACCAAATTAGAACTCAGGATTAAGAAACTCACTCAAAACCACTCAACTACAGGGAAACTGAACAACCTGCTCCCGAATGACTACCAGGTACATAATGAAATGAAGGCAGAAATAAAGATGTTCTTTGAAACCAATGAGAGCAAAGACAGAACATACCACAATCTCTGGGACACATTGAAAGCAGTGTGTAGAGGGAAATTTATAACACTAAATACCCACAAGAGAAAGCAGGAAAGATCTAAAATTGACAGCCTAACATCACAATTAAAAGAACTAGAGAAGAAAGAGCAAACACATTCAAAAACTAGCAGAAGGCAAGAAATGACTAAGATCAGAGCAGAAGTGAAGGAGATAGAGACACAAAAAACCTTTCAAAAAATCAATGAATCCAGGAGCTGGTTTTTTTGAAAAGATCAACAAAATTGATAGACCACTCACAAGACTAATAAAGAAGAAAAGAGAGAAGAATCAAATAGATGCAATAAAAAATGATAAAGGGGATATCACCACCAACCCCACAGAAATACAAACTACCATCAGAGAATATTATAAACACCTCTATGCAAACAAACTAGAAAATCTAGAAGAAATGGATAAATTCCTGGACACATACACCCTCCTAAGACTAAACCAGGAAGAAGTTGAATCCCTGAATAGACC
Organism: Trachypithecus francoisi; assembly: GCF_009764315.1. Lineage (NCBI taxonomy): Eukaryota > Metazoa > Chordata > Mammalia > Primates > Cercopithecidae > Trachypithecus > Trachypithecus francoisi. The sequence goes on along the minus strand of NW_022681472.1, from coordinate 71,051,990 downwards.
AATAGCAGGCTCTGAAATTGAGGCAATAATCAATAGCCTACCAACCAAAAAAAGTCCAGGACCAGATGGATTCACAGTCGAATTCTACCAGAGGTACAAGGAGGAGTTGGTACCATTCCTTCTGAAATGGTTCCAATCAATAGAAAAAGAGGGAATCCTCCCTAACTCATTTTGTGAGGCCAGCATCATCCTGATATCAAAGCCTGGCAGACACACACAAATAAAAGAGAATTTTAGATCAATATCCCTGATGAACATCAATGCAAAAATCCTCAATAAAATGCTGGCAAACCGAATCCAGCAGCACATCAAAAAACTTATCCACCATGATCAAGTGGGCTTCATCCCTGGGATGCAAGCCTGGTTCAACATATGCAAATCAATAAACGTAACCCAGCATATAAACACAACCAAAGACAAAAGCCTCATGATTATCTCAATAGATGCAGAAAAGGCCTTCGACAAAATTCAACAGCCCTTTCATACTAAAACTCTCAATAAATTAGGTATTAATGGAACGTGTCTCAAAATAATAAGAGCTATTTATGACAAACCCGCAGCCAATATCATAGTGAATGGGCAAAAGCTGGAAGCATTCCCTTTGAAAACTGGCATAAGACAGGGATGCCCTCTGTCACCACTCCTATTCAACATAGTGTTGGAAGCTCTGGCCAGGGCAATCAGGCAGGAGAAAGAAATAAAGGGTATTCGATTAGGAAAAGAGGGAGTCAAATTGTCCCTGTTTGCAGATGACATGATTGTATATTTAGAAAACCCCGTCGTTCTCAGCCCCAAATCTCCTTAAGCTGATAAGCAACTTCAGCAGTCTCAGGATACAAAATCAATGTGCAAAAATCATAAGCATTACTACACACCAATAACAGACAAACAGAGAGCCAAATCGTGAGTGAATTCCCATTCACAATTGCTTCAAAGAGAATAAAATACCTAGGAATCCAACTTACAAGGGATGTGAAGGACCTCTTCAAGGAGAATTACAAACCACTGCTCAACGAAATAAAAGCGGCCACAAACAAATGGAAGAACATTCCAGGCTCATGGATAGGAAGAATCAATATCGTGAAAATGGCCATACTGCCCAAGGTTATTTATAGATTCAATGCCATCCCCATCAAGCTACCAATGACTTTCTTCACAGAATTGGAAAAAACTACTTGAAAGTTCATATGGAACCAAAAAACAGCCCACATTGCCAAGACAATCCTAAGCCAAAAGAGCAAAGCTGGAGGCACTACCTGACTTCAAACTATACTACAAGGCTACAGTAACCAGAACAGCATGATACTGGTACCAAAACAGATATAGACCAATGGAACAGAACAGAGCCCTCAGAAATAATACCACACATCTGCAACCATCTGATGTTTGACAAACCTGACAACAACAAGAAATGGGGAAAGGATTCCCTATTTAATAAATGGTGCTGGGAAAACTGGCTAGCCATATGTAGAAAGCTGAAACTGGATCCCTTCCTTACACCTTATACAAAAATTAATTCAAGTTGGATTAAATATTTAAATGGTAGAACTAAAACTATAAAAATCATAGAAGAAAGCCTAGCAATACCATGCAGGACATAGGCATGGGCAAGGATGTCACCAAAAACAATGGTAACAAAAGCCAAAATTTACAAATGGGATCTAATTAAACTAAAGATCTTCTGCACAGCAAAAGAAACTACCATCAGAGTGATCAGGCAACCTACAGAATGGGAAAAAAATTTTTGCAATCTACTCATCTGACAAAGGGCTAATATCCAGAATCTACGAAGAACTCAAACAAACTTACAAGAAAAAAACAAACAACCCCATCAAAAAGTGGGCAAGGTGTATGAACAGACACTTCTCAAAAGAAGACATTTATGCAGCCAATAGACACATGAAAAAATGCTCATCATCACTGGCCATCAGAGAAATGCAGATCAAAACCACAATGAGATACCATTTCATACCAGTTAGAATGGCGATCATTAAAAAGTCAGGAAATAACAGGTGCTTGAAAGGACGTGGAGAAATAGGAACACTTTTTCCCTGTTGGTGGGACTGTTCAACTATTGTGGAAGACAATGTGATGATTCCTCAGGGATCTAGAACTAGAAATACCATTTGACCCAGCCATCCCATTACTGGGTATATACACAAAGGATTATAAACCATGCTGCTATAAACACACAGGCAGACGTATGTTTATTGCGGCACTATTCACAATAGCAAAGAGGTGGAACCAACCCAAATGTCCATCAGTGACAGACTGGATTAAGAAAATGTGGCACATATACACCATGGAATACTATGCAGCCGTAAAGGGATGAGTTCAAGTCCTTCGTAGGGACATGGATGAAGTTGGAAACCATCATTCTCAGCAAACTATCGCAAGGACAAAAAACCAAACACCATATGTTGTCACTCATAGGTGGGAATTGAACAATGAGAACACTTGGATACAGGAAGAGGAACATCACACACTGAGGTCAGTCATGGGGTGGTGGCGGGGGCAGGGATAGCATTAGGAGATATACCTAATGTAAATGACGAGTTAATGGGTGCAGCACACCAACATGACAGATGTATACATATGTAACAAACCTGCACGTTGTGCACATGTACCCTAGAACTTAAAGTATAATTAAAAAAAAAAAGAATAATGCTAGAAATGGTCATTGCTTTCTTATTACTTCACCGTTGTAGTCATTCTTCCTCCTACTGGAAAACATGTGGCTGTCCATGTGTTTTTCTCCTTTTACGTGGAGCCCATGGAGATGCGACTGAGGGGAGACGTCTGAAGATGAGGTGCCCATATCTTCTTCAGGGAAGGACTTGTTGCCTCAGTCCTCAGTCATGGGAAGTGTATTTGGCAAAGAGCCTGCAACTCTCAGCCCCTTTAGGGTATCTCAGCTGCCAAAAGCCACCCTACCTGTATCTGGTGACTGAGCAAGAAATGGGTATAAAAGTTCAGACAGTTTGCACTATGGGAGACACTAAAGGAAAAATACTCTAGAGCACTCTGCTAGGTGAACTGACACTTTGTGGGATCCATGACACAACTTGATGTCATCCTCCACCCCACCCTGTTTTCTCTCCTTCCGTTCCTAGGTATAATCTCTTACAAAATTTTCGCACCCCCAAACTCCCTTAGTGTCTATTTCTGGAGAACCCAATCTGTAACACAGATGGTGCAGTGGAAATTATTTTCCAGCCTCTCAGCATCCCTGGGATTACACAGGCACTTGTTTCTCCAGGGATCCATGAAAGAAGGGGCTCAAAGATTGTATTCTAGAATGTAGTGGAGTAAGGGCCTGTAGTTATGTTCTGGTTGTTATGGGCTAATAGGATGAGGTGAGGTTGCCATAACTTGGGAAGAAACAAATCTGAGCAAACCTGGGAGCAGTTAATTTTGTGATCAGATTAAAGGTACTTCCGATGTCCAAGAGGGCTTTAGTTGAAAACCAATATATTACAGCAATTGTTCTAAATGGAAGCCTCCTCCAAATAAAAAATATCAAAGAAACCGTGGGAAAGTTTGAAGCAAGTTTAGTTGCTGTGAACTGGAACACTTTAATCTCTTATTAAATAAATGCAGTGTGATAATAATATAATGATACCTTGCATGTAGATTGCATGTTTATTTTTCCCCAAGACATCCCTACAGTACTTTAGTGCAATGTCATTTTTCCTCCCTCACTTTTGACTTTCCTCAAGTGGGAGAAGGAAGACTAGAGGGAACCGAATCTTTAACAACTAATGTTCCATTTTTTTAATTCAACTGCGTGCCCAATTCATCTGTATTATAGTTATGAAATCATAATAAAAATGATTTTACTTCCTGTCTCTTTGACAACCTAGGGAAGGTTGTCAGAATAAGAAATGGAGTGGTTTATATTAGTAGAGCAATGAGGGGTGTAGGGATAAGAAATAATTCTACTAGCTGCTGAATAATTTACATACAGAATAATCAACATGGTAGATCATTTTATCATCAAAATTTGATATTGCTTCCTAAGCTCTGATCATAGTCATTAAAAAGCTATCATTATTGATATTTGTATATATTAGTAGTGGGCTCAGTAAGAACTCTGCTAAGCATTTTATATATAATTTTATTTATTCCTCATAATACTCCTGAATGATATTTTTTCCCTCTTATTTCATAGAGGCTAAAACTCAAGCTCTGAGGGGTTATGTGTGGCTGGTAAGGGACAGTACCGGGATTTGAATCCAGGAGGTATTTCACTCAAAGATGAAACTTAAACACAATGCTTACTGACTGCTTACTGACTGCTTACTGACTCTGTTATCTGTAGCTGCTGTGCTGACTCTGCAGTTGAAACAATGGAGTGTGTGTGTGTGTTTGTGTGTGTGTGTGTGTGTGTAGGGGAACTACATGCTACTGAAATAGTCCCTAAGAGAAAAGCTTGCTGAGTATGCTTAAAACAAAACAGCTTCACCAATAAGGCCGTAGACTTCCATCAAATATTCAATTTTCCCAGACCCTTGCTTCATGGAAATCTTTGGGTTTTCCAGTACGACTCAAGGAAAAAGATTTGACATCTTTGAGGATGACATCAAAAAATAAAGGAATAACAAACAATAAACATTGCACAACTATGCTAATTCATGCCCCAAAGGGAAGACAACAGGAAAAACCTAGAGTTTGCCAAATGGAAAAACAACGAAACTGGTGGAGACAGAAATGTTAATTCAGACTTCAAGATGATAAAAGACTTGTTACAAACAATGGGAATTGGAAAAAAAAAATAATAAAAGAGTTTTACTCAGCCAATTCCCTCAGATACATGTAAGCAACTAGCTCCCAGTGAGATAGATGGATGCATCAGTTTCTTCATTTTAATGAAGACAATTAGACTTATGCATGTTCACAGGGCTCTCTGTGTTCAAGTCCTTTTCTGGTTGGTACTGATGAAGCAACTCATAAAAAAGTAAATGCTTACACTGCAATCAGGGCCAGAAGTGGGCTCCAAATGGAAAGTGAATGGTTTAGTTTGCTTTGGGTTCAATACATCCTCTCTTAGTTCCTCAAGGGAGGGAGGGGAGAATTCACAGAATAGCTGACCCTGTTTTTGGATTCACATTAGGCCTTTATTAGTATGTTTGTTTAATATTGTGATCCTAGGAGCAATCTTCCCTAAATTGCAACCTTCTCCATCTGATATTATTTAGAACAATGTACAATTAGCCACATTGCTGCATGAAGAACTTTTCTTCAAAGCAAACATGATAAACTTTGGTAGTATGGTACCCCTGCAAATCATGCTTGATTGAGGCTGCTTAATTTAGTAATTTATTTATCAGCTTAAATGATCCCAGTCATCTTGGCATATGTCAACATCCATTTGTTTTGTGAGTATATTGGGGTCAAAATCAGCATCTCATTCATAGAAATATTTATCTATACCCACAGATGCTTCTGAGTTTGCATTTGATATTTCTTCATGCTAATCCAGAAACAAAATTTTCTTCTCTAATTAAATTGCTCTTATAGTCTTACTGGAAGACATGTTAATTTGTATTGTTCTGATGTAATTACTTTTGTTTATTTTAGTCTCTGACCAGATTTTAAACTCTTAAGGGTAAAGAAAAAGATTTCTACTTCTTTTATAATCTTATCTTTTCCCCTTATCCCAGTTACCAATAAGTGCTTTTTAAATTTTGCACCCTGCCGAAGTAGGTGTTAAATAAATATTTGTTAGATGACTTTTTAGGTTTGTGTATTCAGACAAACAGGAAAACAGGCTTGAAAGAAGAATCTAATTCTAAGCAAGTTGAGTTTTAACACAAATGAACCTTTGAAGCACACTGATTGCTGAGCAAGGACCCGCTGGCAATCCCACGGGATTGATGAACTCTTTCTCTCAGAGGTATAGTGAAGTTCTAACATCAGAGGAAGCAAGCTTACCAGCATGATTGGAGGAGGCACTGGTGAGTCCATAACATAGGCATTCTACTGAGACTCTCTCCTTCCTAATATCACTTTTGATATTTCAATTATACGTATTTTCTATTGCTTCTTCCACTGAATTTTTATCACCATTGTTTCAACTGTCATGTTATCATATTACTTTAAATCAGTCGAGGGGTGCCATATTTGTAGAATTTGCCTTGGGGAGAAAGTACTTTCCTCCAGCCCCCTCTCCATGGCCGCCCTATGAGTTTGCCTTTTCCCCTGAAACTATGAAAATTGTACTTTAAAGATGATGTTTTACAGTTTAGGCCACACATCTTCCATTCCTTGTTAGAGTAGCTCACTTCCTCCCCACTTCTTTCTGGGCTGCTCCAGTGGAAACTAGTAGAGAAAAAAAATCATGGGTATATTCAGCCTTTGCCGATTGATTATTTCATACTTGTGAAACAATTTTCTGTACCAATTATGCCTTTGCAGATGACAGAAGCCATTTAGTCTAATGACCATAATAATTAATTTTCATTATGAAGCAGATTGGTTAATGATGCTGAAGCCCAGATTTCATTACAGAACTAAAACACAAAACTTGCCCACACTCCCAGAACATAACTTTCAAGTTTGTTAAATCAGGGAGTAAATGCAATTATTACTTCTCTTATAAAGTGAGCTGAGACAAAGTCAGGGTGAAAGTGGGAAGGCTTGTAGCAGTTTTTATTTCTTCATTGTGAAATCAGATGAAATTCTCAAAACGTCCTCTAACCAGCAGCATCTGCATCACTTGGGAGCTTGTTAGAAATGCAAATTCCTGGGCCTCACCCTAAGTCTACTGAACCAGAAGCTCTGTGAGCAGGGCTCAATCATTTCCGTTTTCACAAGATTTGCAGGTGTTCTGACACAGACTAAAGTTTGAGACCCATTGGTCTAGACAACAAAGAAGAGATCAAAAAGAAGGCTTTCTTTTCTCTTTAGTGTTCTTTACTTAAGGTTTTTGGTGGGTATAGGTCTTTCCATATTCAGGAGGACCTCAACTAAAAAGCCTAAGAGCAATATTTGAAATGCTAGAGTTAATGATCTAACATTTGGATGTTAGATGAACAAGCTAGGATTTACGAAAAGATTCATAACTTGGGGACAAGGGACTCCTCTAGGCACTAAAACACCCCAATGGGTAGAATTCAAAAGATGTATGATCCTAGTAAACTTGTAGGCAATTTTTAATGTATTTTTTCATTTCTTAAACAAATATTGACAGAGCAGCACTTTGGATAGAGACCTGGTCTAAGTGCTGGGGTTTTAGCAGTGACAAAATCTTTGCTAACATTCTAGAGTTGAAAAGGCAAGCACCCTATGAATAAACAAATCTGTAATGTCATCTGAAATGACATGCTGTGAAGGTAAATGAAAGGTAATAAGTGGATAGAGTGCAACTGGAATGTGAGGGGCTGCTATTTTACATAGTTGATCAAGCAAGTTCTCTTGGATAAGCAGAAGGTAAAGCGGATATCCTAGGGAAAAGCATTTCAGAAGAAGGAAACAGAAAATCGGATGAGACTGGTAGGTTTATAAACTGGATTTCAAGGAAAGTCAGAAACTTAGATAGGGCCACAAAACTAATAATGAAACCTGAATATACTGGACAGATTCCACTATGCTGTGCTCCCTCTTACTATATCACTCCAGAGGATAGTTATCTGGAAAGGCCTATGTGTCTGTATGCCCAATAGCAAGATATGTGGCCTACACATCCTTGATGGCTAAGCTACTGTATTTTAACCCTGGCTGGGACTTTTGTTTGAACTGACTAGCTGTGGTTGTTCTTTTGGAAATACAACTGACCTCATTACTTCAAATGAAAATCATGGTTCTGTAACTCTTGACGGTGTTCGGAGACAGAGCTTCCCTGTTTTAGTGGTTGTCCTTGGTGACAAAAAATTTAAACTGCTATTGGTGAGCACTTACAATGTTCCAAACACTGAAACAAGTAAATCACCCACATTTCATCCTTTTGAAACTCATTTTCATTTTTGATGACAATTGGAATATACTGGTGTGTAAGCTCTGTAAGGGCAGAAATTGTCTCTTTTTACCCCTGAATCCTCCTGGAGCAATGCTTTATTCACAGTAGGTACACAGAAGACATTTGTGCAATGAAGAGCAAAAAAATAAAAGAATGAAAGAATTTCTGTAAGACATACATCTAGCAAGGTATTAGGTTGGTGCAAAAGTAATTGTGGCTTTTGGCATTTAAAATTTGAATCCAGTCTATGTAATTCCAAAGTTTCAACTACTATGCTGCATTGTGAATTAACCTGGATTGGAATGAGGGGGAAAAAGTAGAAACATGAAGATGGAACATAAGAAAGGCAGGGTGGGAGAAGCAACTCATGCAAAGCTCTAATAAAGCAAGAATAGTGGCTTTCCTCTCCATGGCTAATCTCATTCTAGACTTCTTGAAGCTAAACAGAAGACTGTAACAATGCCAGTTCCTTGCCCTCTAAAAGAACAGACTGAATTTGTCAATTATACTTCAATAAAGCTGGAAAAAATAAAAAGAACCAGCCTGGCAAGACTAACTCTCATGGAATAATTAGTCAGCAATGCAATAAATTAAGTGGGATGGCATCTTATTTCATACTGTCTACTCTAGGGCTTGCCATCTTTGGAAAAGCAAACATGAATCTCACACATTATAGTACTATGTTAGAAACTGAAAATTATATTAGTATGAGAATGACCCACATTTTAGTTTTAATTAGTTTTGCTTAATACAAAAGGCCAACATTTCTAACTGAAACGTACTGTCCAAATGCAATGTAATGCTTTGAATGTGTGGAGAAGTCTTTTGTATTTTCTCTCTCATTTCCTCTGACCTCCCCTCATCTGCACTTTTCTGCCCTTCTTTTTCCCCTTTACTCCTTTCTTTCCCCTTCCTCTTCTTTCTTCTCTTGACTTTCTCTTTGCTGTCTTTCCCTTCCCTCCTCTCTCCTTCACTTCCTTTCTGTTCCTCCCCATTCTTTCTTACTTTTTGATTTTTAAAAAACATTTCCAAATATGGGATTATAACCTTATATATGTTCTGTGGATTTTAAAGACATAATTGTACCCACTTTACACATGAGAAAACTAAGTCATTGGGGATGTTACATAACTTGTGAATTTTGTGGTGAAGATGGAAGAAAACCCCACATATCATAACTTCAAGTATCTTGTGCTTTTTTACTTGTCCACAGGTCCCACAGCAAAATCTCAGGTTTAACCACAGGTATTAATTTACAGTGTATATTGAACAAGAAGACATTTCTTAAAGTAAAGGTGAAAGAAAATAAAGTCCATCTTGAAAGTTTTTACTGGCTTTATATTTTAATTTAGGAAGTTCACTTTACTTTTCATCTATGGTATGGGAATAATAATGGATCCCCATATACCAAGTCTTAAAAAGCTTTTCACAAACATATAATTATATTTCAAAACATATCCTTGTGGAATTAGATGACTTGGGTTCCACTGTGGTTACTGAAGACACCCAGTATAAGGAATGCCTCTCTCTAGGTAGCACTTCCTGCTTTCTCTTAAGTAAGAGTTATTAGGTTGGTTCTGCTTTTTTTTGCCAGTAGGTGATACTAGCAATTTGTATAGTGTTTGTGAAACTATTTTGATGTGGGCGAGGGGAAGGAATACTTGGATTTCTTGATGGGGGAGAAATAAGCTTTTTGGACTGTGATCAACCTGGTGTCTTTACCTGGAAATACTCCTCTGGGTCCCATGATCTGCCTACCAGGAACAGAATCTCTCATTGGTTAAAATGCAATGATGTGAACAGGTTTGGTTTTAGGAAAGAAGAAGAAAAATAGGAGGAGCTCAGGTCATGTCAGATTTGGTTCCCAGAGTAATTAGATTACTGATGACTTCTGATCATATGATAGTGAGCACCAACTCATTTTCTGAGGAACACGCTGTTAGATCAGATGATAACATTTTCCAAAAGGTGTTCTAATAATGAAGCTGTGTTTGAGAGAAGAACAGCAAACAAGAAGCAAGCTTCTCATATCTTAAGTGCTGCCATTGTCCTGGTTCTAACCAGGCTGACATTTTTACAAGCAGTTACTTCTTGTTGGGACAATGTTCCTGTACCGTTTTGGAAGACATGCACACACACACACACACACACACACACCACTGCACACACCCTGTTAAAAAGCCAAGATATCTAAAGTGGACCATTTCAGGTGCAGAGCAGTTACTTTCCAAACATGTTTTAATATGAAGCATCTGGATTGTCAAAGAACCTTGTTAATTTATAAGAAGGTGGTTGCAACACTAAGTCCAATTAAAATGAATGGTCCTATTAATGTGAAGGGGAGTTAGCGTCATCACCATCACCTGCTTTCCTCAACCACCACCCTCCACAAAATAAGAAATGAAACGTGACCGCAGACAGTCTCATTGTTGCTTCGTCTGGAGGCAGGTTTAGGTGAAGTGGTAGAATTCTGAGTTAAGGGCCCTGCTGTAGTTACCAACTCTTGCAGCCCAGGAGGCAGAGTTGGAAGCCAACCCTTGGCTTTGAAGGCTGTCACTCAAGTCTAATTCAATGACTGGGCATAAAACCCCAGGTGAGATAGGAATGCAGAGAGCTGCTAGAGTTTTCATTAGTTACTCTCTAAACCATGGCATTATTTAAACCATATTATGTCTTTTTCTTCCTCGTACATTAATAGAGCTAAGGATTATTTCGCCCAGTGCTTATGACATTTTCAGTCTTGGTCCATTTAGGATAATACGTCTCTTTTGGTTTTCTCCTGTTGGTGGGTGGGTGGGCAGGAGGCATCTTTTTTTTGCCTATCAGGCAGCACTATTGTGAGTTATATTTATTGACTGGAAACTTGGCAAGGCTAATGTTTTTTCTTGGTAACAAAATACTACCCTCAATTTTTACTTACAAGGCTCCACGGCAACCAGGTGGAACATACATCATTAGCTTACTGAATAATGAATATATTTTAAACCATGACTTAAAGCTGTTCATTTACAGTATGTTAAACCAAATACAAGGTTTAATGCAAACCCAGCTTTCTGAAGTAGAATTAACTAAGTCAAAATGAAGTCCTGTTTTTTTTTTTTTTTGGTCAACTTTATTGAAACTCATTCAACTTTCCAAGAACTAAAAATGAGCTTCCTGTCTTGCCTGTTTGGAATTATTTACTGTCATCTGTTTCAGACGTTAAAGGACATGATTTAATATCAGCAATAAGGCTCCTCTTCCTCATTTGGCAGGTGTTAATTATTTAAACACTACTCATTTTCATTTGTTTCCAATCACTCATTGGAGTGATTTGCTTTACAGGTTTCATTATGTGCTTTTCTTTGGAAAAAATAAAATGAAAAAGAAGACAGGCTGAAGCCCTCGAACTGCACCACGCAATCTGTCTATTGATAGGTGGGGTGAGGCAAGGCTGTATTTCAAGTATGATGATCTTCATGATCTCTGCTGATGGAATATGATATACAATACATCATTTTTATCTTTTTTGTAATAAAAAGTTCTGTAGGCACAAAGCCTCGGGTTCCTGCATGGTAATGATCCTGGCTTACTGGAGAAAGTCTTTGCATTTCCTGATCTGTCAATTAGCAGTGAGCCACAGAAATCCAGAATAATTGAAAATATAGGAGGGACATTTCTTCCAACAAAACTACTTCTTCCTTGTACTCTGGGTATCATCTTCTTTGTCAGTTCTTGCTGCTTTGTTCTTCCTGGTCCGCGATGACTCTTGTTATAAACAACGCTGAGCTTTCGTTCTCCCCGCCGTTCAGATGCTAGTCAGAGCTTCCTCTGCTGAGAGGGGATGGCCCTGTGTGTGCGTGTGCATATGTGGACAATCAGCCTTGCACTGGGGAGAGATGCTGGTGTTGCTTATGTGGGGCAATAGTCTGAATGCCAGATAGAAAACTTCTTCAGAAGACTAACATCTAAATTTGAGAAGCAGAGGAGTAAGGAGAAGGAAAAATAACTTTCACAACCCCTCTGGGAAAGGAGAAACTGACAACCCCAGGGTTTTTTTTTTTTTTCTGGTTGTACACAGCAAAGTAATTTCATCTCAGTGTGAAATGGAAAAGGTGGGTGTTTGTTTAGATTGAGGCCACTCAGTAATGATTTTAACACTCATTGGAATCTCTTAGCCAAAGTATTCCAGGGACATAGTCTGTAATGAACACTTATTCTCCCAATTAAAGTTTCAGTCCCAATGAAAATGTTATGTGATATCTTCCTTCTCCTGTTTTCAGTGTTTCAGACTTTGCTCTGTTTTTTCTTTCATGATTGGTGGCCTCGTTCATCATTTTTCCAGTGAATCCTTCCTTTGGCAGCCAGCCATGAAGCCCAGTAGACTGATCCTCCAGCTTAAGAATCAGATTCACCAAACTCGTTTGCACTTCACATTTGAAGGCCAGGAGAAGTAATTGCATTTCTGGGTGAAATAACTTCATTTCCTTGACTGAGTGGAACAGGGAGTCATTAAGAGTCTTTGTAAATAGAATGTTAATAAACAAAAGGCCTTAAATGTTTCAAACATGACTCACTTATCTAAATTAAATAATATTTGGTTATCTGTTGCTCAACTCTCTGAGATCACTTCGGTTTGGGTGATAGAGGGATGCCTGTGGTTGAAGAGGTGGCAAGGGTATGTAATGGGAGATGCACTTTGTAATGATAAAGCACAGTAGCCCTGCTTGTCATTCTTCCCTACACGTCTAAGAGCCTGTGAACATAACATGTATGGCTTCAATGGAAATCGTCACAAGATTTTGTGAGGGTTCGGGCCTCATGTAGATGAGGAAAGGATGAGAACTAAGTCCTCTGAAAATATTTCCACTTCCATTCTTATTCTCATTCATTTATTCTATAGTTCTTAATTGAATACACACTCTGTATTACAGGGCACAGTATTTGTGGAAATGAGACAGCTTACAGTCTAGTGGATCAGACAAACCTGTGAATAAAGAATATTAGTAAGTGTGCTCCATGAACCACAAAAACAGTGTTTCAGATGATCCTAGGAAAGAGAGCAGCTAACTCTTGGTGGATTTTTAGGAAGCCTTCCCACAAGAGGTAGAATTTAAGATGCGCATTGAAATAATGAGTAGGTGTTCATCAAGTGGAGATGGTGGTGGGTGGGAGAGAATAGTGCTAAAAGGTATTCCAGGCAGAGAAGAGCTTGAGACAGCTCTGGAGCAAAGTGTCAGAGAGTGCTCCGAGTTTGGAGTGGTGACAGGATAGGCCCACATTGTGCAAGACCATGCTAGGCAGCTTAATCATTTTGCCCAAAGCATGTGTGATCCTGTAGAAGGCTTTATGCAGGGGAAGGCTAGCATGAGAATTGAGTTTTAGACGATAACTCTGATGACTAAAAAGAGAATATATTCAACACGGGGAGAGAATGAAGATAGGAAAACACTGAAGAAATTGAAACCAGATGAGCAGATAATTTGGACCTAATCTAAGGCATTGGCAGTGGGTGTTAAGTCACCCTATGAAGGGTCCAAGATTTTATTCCACTTGCAAGCAAACAAGTTAGTTGGCCCCAATTTTAGATACAAATACTGACAGAAGACCAAAGACCCCTGAATTAGAGACACAGATGGTTCAGTACTCATGGCAAAAAAACAGCAGCTAGAGCTGCAATGTGCATCAGTTTCACATGTCTTAATCCCCACAGGATGACTCCATGAGGGTTAGGTGTCACCTGCATGTGCAATGAGGTGCACCACAGCAGAGGACCCCAAATTTTAGCAGAATGAGCATTTACAGAGTTAACTCATCTTCCCAGTCTTCCCTTGAGAAAGAGAGAGGGAGAGATTACCCATTACCCTGGATTATTAGCCAATCTCCTCTAGGAGAGAGGGGAAATTATCTTCTGCTTTATTAGCCAGGGATGTAAGCAAAAGTCTCTGGGGAGATGCATCTCTAAATCTCTCTTGAGGGATATACTATCTATAGCTTCCAAGGCTCTTTGCTATTTAAACATGTCTTTTGCTCAGACAGCCCGCTGTGTAGGACCATGAAAAATTCATATAGTTTTCTGAATGGACATGGAAAGGAAGAGTTAAATAGGTGAAATCTATGAAGGATAATTGTCAGAGGAAAGAAAGCCTGGAAACTGATTAGATGAGGCAGAGATTGGTGCATGAAACCAGGAAGGCTCAAGTGTGGCTGAGGCTTCTGATTTGATAGATCTGGTAGCAAGCAGGCAGTAAGTGAAAAGCTTTTTTTTTTTTTTCATGATGGTGGTGAGAAGGGGCCACAGACACAAGCATAAGTTAAAGTTTTAGAGGTTGATTAGTATAAAACTGACTCTATGTGAGGATAGTATGGGGCTCTTTTAGGAGTCATCTGCTATTGCACAAATAGTAGGAAAAGAGGAAAAAAGAACTAAAGTTCTATGTCTCATGTCACCTTGTTTTTCTGTTTTTTTTGTTTGTTTGTTTATTTGTTTGTTTTTGTAAGATGGCTGTGGTATCCTAGTACATAGGAAGAACTAAGAGCTATGTACTACTTAACTCTTATTTTGAGAAATTGAATTGAAGAGGGACTTGAACTTGCCTAGAGTAGAGCTTCTAAAACATCTTCTATCTCCCAAATTAGCACAGTTGACTCAACTGTCACTCCCATAAAGCAGACTTTTGACAGGCTCAGGAGATGTGAGAAGTAAAATGGTACAGAGTGGGAATTGTCCAACCCTTTAGGGGCTTCCTGTGCACTGCTGTATACTCTCTAGTGTCTGGGACTGAGAATTCTGGAATGCATTTTTCATTTTTGTGGTGTGGGTACAGCAAGGTGTGGTAGAAAAAGTTCTGGGATAAAAGTTAGAAGGTTGGGAGGTTGGGGTGACAGTCTTAGCTGCATCATTGACAGTCATGGAGGCCTAAGAAATTGCTAGGTGACTTGAGCTCTTTGCTCATTTTTTCACTATTCTTTTCATATAGGAGAGACCACTGTCTTTCCTGTCCCTAAAGCTTGTGGGATGGGTGGGTCATGGCTTCTTATGTATGAATCTTAGCGCCTTGTATGTACCTTCCTCTATTATGTATGGAAAATTCTGGAAAGCTTGCACCTAAATCAATACAAGGCAAATAGAAGATAGCATTGTAAAAAGAGAAAGCTTGTGATCATCCCCACACTGGGTTTAAAACATAAGAGCTTTCCAGGGAAAATTACTTTTTCCTGGTTGAGATTTACTTTGAGGTGGAAACTTTATTTTTCTTTGCCATGTATGGTATTTAAAATACAATTTTATTATCCACAGTATCAAATAACTGTATATTATTTAATGTGCAAAGGTACTCTGTCTAAATTGTTATTAAAATGTCATTTATGATTGCATCGCTTTAAAAGTTGGGTATTTAATCTGAAAAAATAAACTATGTATGCACCCTCCTCCTGTGTTACAGGGATTTGGGGTTTAATTTCTGATCTATAACTACTGGCTGCTAAGTACATGAGACTCTACTTGATTCTAATGTAATAAATCAAACCCTTGTTACAATTTGTCTTCAAAAGTTCACATGCTTGTCCTTTTAGTCAGCTGAAAATATTTAAAGACACCCTTTATCTTTAATTATTGTTATTTTATATACTAATTGCATAGACTAGCATTGGGTGAGTTTATAATTTTGGTATTGCTTGACCTTCTGAATTTGTGAATTTTATTATAGGCTTGAGCACTGACTGACGGTGGGAAGATTGAGGAAAATTTAGTTTGGCTTCGTAGGTACAAGAGATTATGGCTAAAACAGCTCCATTCCAGTGTCCAGAGATCCCAAGAAGGATGGGGAAAGGTAGATGAGAGGAGAAGGAACAATTCTCAAAGAATTGTGGAGACATATAGCAATAATGTTGCAAGGTATTGAAGTAATTCTTTAATCCTGAGTGACAAAGAAATCAATCTACTGGACTCATGAAACCAGATAGTTTATCAGAAGTAACGTTGGGTAAGAACCCTGTTCTGAGTTGAGTCTTGTACTACATCTGCTTTCCAGGTTGTACTATTCCTACTTGAGGTGAGAGGAAGAGGGTCAAAGAGAAGAGGGATAAGGAGCAGGAGAAAGCTCCACTTAGGGAAGAAGTGTTAATGGAATCCAGCTCAGATTTCATTTCATAGAAAAGAGATCAGCCAATGTTACGAACTATTAAATGTGACTGGATTGCTTAAAAGTTAGTGGAGATTTAGAAACTCCTTGGGTTATTTCCTCTGAATTGCAGTGCATTTTTATGCAGTTTTTACAGTTGAAGGCATGTTGGCTTGAAAAACTAATTGACTGGGTAATTTTGAACTGTTCTGTTTCACACCCATGAAAAGTTAATACATTACAGCTCTTTTCTTTGCAAAGTATTTTCCAAACAATTCAGAATTTAGATATTGCCCTGCCTTGGATATTACGGACACATTCTTTATGCTTAGGACTTAAAACAGCAAGTTGACTACTTGCTGGAGTTGTGAGAATAATCACCTGAGTTCAAAACACCTGGGATCCTCATCAGTTCTTGGGAAACATTGTCATCATTGTCCTTTGGCAGTATGAGCTAATTGTAGAGTTACTGTGCAATAACCCTTTATTTAGATCTAATAAAATCACAACCTCTTTGGAAAGAGTGGTGCTTACCCATTGGATTCTTGCATATACTTAATAATTTCTGCTTTAAAAAAGAAGAGAAATAGAAGCTTTCTTCTATTGCTAACAGAGGAAAATTTATCTATACTAAACGGCTTTAGCTAGAATATTTCTTGAGCAAGATTACACAGTGTATATGCATACATGTATGTGTGTTTGTGTGTGTGTGTGTGTGTGTACACAGGTATGCTGCTGGAAGTGAGTAGGCATGTTGTTCTGAAAAGAATAAATAAAGCTTTAAGGGCCTAGAACCCAGAGTTGTGTGAGGACATGCATGGGGGAAATGTATTTGGTTCTAGGGAGGACGGCTTGTCCTCATGTCATTTTAACATAATAGGTAAGAGACAGCATAGCCAAGTTTCCCCAGATGGCTAGTGCTGTGGCCTATTTTTAAAAATGTCATTGGATTGATGGATCATTAAGATGTCTCATGTGTTTAAAAAGAGACAACCTACTGACAAGCAAACACTTCTATTCAACATAGTATTGGTAGTTCTGGCCAGGGCAATCAGTCAAGAGAAAGAAATAAAGTGTATTCAAATAGGAAGAGAGGAAGTCAAATTGTCCCAGTTTGCAGATGATATGATTCTATATTTAGAAAACACCATTGTCTCAGCCCAAAATCTCCTTAAGCTGATAAAAAAACTTCTGCAAAGTCTCAGCATACAAAATCAATGTGCAAAAATCACAGTCATTCCTATACACCAATAGTAGACAAACAGAGAGCCAAATCATGAATTAACTCCCATTCACAATTGCTACTAAAAGAATAAAATACCTAGGAATACAACTTACAAGGGATGTGAAGGACATCTTCAAAGAGAACTACAAAGCACTGCTCAAGGAAATAGAAAGGACACAAATAGAAAAACATTCCATGTTCATGGATAGGAAGAATCAGTATTGTGAAAATGACCATACTGCCCAAAGTAATTTATAGATTCAGTGCTATCCCCATCAAACTGCCACCGACTTTCTTCATAGAATTACAAAAAACTGCTTTAAATTTCATATGGAACCCCAAAAGACCCCATATTGCCAAGACAATCCTAAGCAAAAAGAACAAAGCTGGAAGCATCACACTACCTGACTTCAAAGTATACTACAAGGCCACAGTAACCAAAACAGCATGGTACTGGTACCAAAACATATCTATATCTATATCTATATCTATCTATCTATAGATATAGGCATATAGATATCTCTTTCTAGCTATATATCTACGTATAGACGAATGGAACAGAACAGAGCCTCAGAAATAATGCCACACATCTCCAACCATCTGATCTTTGACAAAAACAGGCAATGGTGAAAGGATTCTCTATTTAATAAATGGTGTTGGGAAAACTGGCTAGCCATATGCGGAAAATTGAAACTGGACCCCTTCCTTACACCTTATACAAAAATTAACTGAAGACAGATTAAAGACTTAAACATAAGACCTAAAACCATAAAAACCCTAAAAGAAAACCTTGGCGATACCATTCAGGACATAGGCATGGGCAAAGACTTCATGACTAAAACACCAAAAGCAATGGCAACAGAAGCCAAAATGACAAATGGGACCTAATTAAACTAAAGAGCCTCTGCACAGCAAAAGAAACTATCATCAGAGTGAACAGGCAACCTACAGAATGGTAGAACATTTTTGCAATTTATCCATCTGACAAAGGGCTAATATCCAGAATCTACAAAAAACTTAAACAAATTTACAAGAAAAAAGCAAACAACCCCATTAAAAAGTGGGCAAAGGATATGAACAGACACTTCTCAAAAGAAGACATTTATGTGGCCAACAAATATATGAAAAAAAGCTCACCATCACTGGTCATTAGAGAAATGCAAATCAAAACCACAATGAGATACCATCTCATGCCAGTTAGAATGGCGATCATTAAAAAGTCAGGAAGTAACAGATGCTGGAAGGATGTGGAGAAATAGGAACATTTTTTCCCTGTTGGTGGGAGTGTAAATTAGTTCAACCATTATGGAAGACAATGTGACGATTCCTCAAGGATCTAGAACTAGAAATACCAATTGACCCAGCAATCCCATTACTGGGTATGTACCGAAAGGAATATAAATCATTCTACAATGAAGACACATGCACATGTATGTTTATTGTGGCACTGTTCACAATAGCAAAGACTTGCAACCAACCCAAATACCCATCAGTGATAAACTGCATAAAGAAAATGTGGCACATATACACCATGGAATGCTATACAGCCATAAAAAGGATGAATTCATGTCCTTTGCAGGGACATGGATGAAGCTGGAAACCATCATTCTTAGCAAACTAACACAGGAACAGAAAACCACACACCACATGTTCTCACTCATAAGTGGGAGCTGAACGATGATAACAGATGGACACAGGGAGGGAAATATCACACACTGGGGCCTGTTGTGGGGTGGGGGACTCGGGGAGGAATAGCATTAGGAGAAATACCTAATGTAGATGACAGGTTGATGGGTGCAGCAAACCACCATGGCATGTGTGGACCTATGTAACAAATCTGCATGTTCTGCACACGTATCCCACAACTTAAAGAATATATATATATGTTACCTATTAAGGAAAACAAAAACAAACAACAACAACAAAAAAAAAAAAAAGAAAGGAAAAAAACCTTTACAGAAAAAGAAGACAGAGAGACAGAAAGAAAACTATTTACAATATTGTTTTGGAAAACACCTCCACCTATTGCAAATCTTTTAATCCTATAAAGGGCAATGATTTCATAGGTGGGTAAATCTCACTTCCTTGATAAAACCTGTCCTGGACCCTTTCATGGTCCCTTTCAGTCTGTGATGTCCAGTAGCATCTGTTGTCTGTTTTACTCACTGGCCAATGAATCTCATCACATTTCAGTCTCATAGTTGCTCTTCATTTAAATCTTTTGTTACAGTTTAACTTTGCCTACTTGTAAGTAAGCTCACAGTCTGATTGAGGAGGAGACACTATCTCATGCATCTTGTTGTTTCTTAGCATGGCAACATGCTAAGAAATGTCTAAAAAATATGTCTGTTGATTTGATTTGCTATGGAATAACCTCAGTAGAGTTAAAGAAGCAATTTTGTTGCCTTCCACAGCAGTAAACAGCCATTAGTTTGTTATTGTGAGGTTGTCTAAGGCCAGGTTTTCAGACTAAAAGTGAGTATGAGCCATCTCTCAAGGAAACAGAATTATTTAGCACAATAAACATTTTAGTATACAATTGGCCTAGAGGAAATTTTTTGCCTATCTCTATGGCCCAAATTCCTCAAATAACGACTTATTCCCTGTGTTTATATTCCTGGTTATCAGGGAAATCTAAGTCTAATTTGAAAAGGCAGAAAATGCTTTCTAAATGTGGACTAATGGTGAGTAAAATGCAAGGATAATTTTGAGAGCGTCTCTTAGAAAAATATCAATAAACATTCCAACATGAGTCCAGGGCTCCAGGATGTAGATCTTGGGGTGGAGCCTTGCACTCAGCTCTGTAAATGATTAAAATTACAGGTTGCTCACAGCATCAACCTCCTGTGTGCAGAAATGTTTCTGCTCACAACATCTGCTATGGTGAGGAGAGGCCAGTGCTGCCATCCAGCGTGCCTCATGACCCTGGGAAGTTTCAAGGATTCTTAATCAGTTGATTTCATGTTTTTAGGCTAATTCCATTTCCTACTCTGAAGACTGTAAGAAAAACATCAGTGCTTAAAAAAAACAGCTTAGGATTCTTGCTTTTATCTTCGAGAATGTGATTATTAATGGCTATTTTAGAAGTGCTTTTAAATTTGGAGGCCCATTTCCCCCTCCCCTTTTTTATTCATGAATCCTGAAGCTGCAACCAGTCAGCCTTCTCCCCTTTCTTCCAGACTCTTCCCTCTTGGTATTTCAGACCCTCAGGCAAGTCTTTCATCCTCTTTCTGTATGCCGCAAAATAAAGGAGCCAGTTTGAGGCCTGGAGCTTTTTGTGTGTGTCAAAGGAAGGGATCCAGACTTCTTTAATGCAGCAGCACCCATTGGCCAATCCATCTTACTCCTTTTCGTAACCATCAGCCATCCCCCGACAAAGTCCCTGGGCGCTCCTTTCCTTGAAACCGAGGCCCAGGGAGGTCAGACAGCCTCTCTAGCTTTGCCAAGCATCACTCAGCCTCAGCTGAAGTAATGTTTACATATATGATCTTTCCATGCCATTTAAAATATGTAATGGATACTGTGAAAACAATAGGCATATTCAAGCTTCAATGCTGTGTGCAAATGAGAGAAATATTCCAATACTCATATCAGAGCCTAATAGGTATAATTTTGCTCATGATCGTGTAATGCACAGCAGCTTTCCCCAGACTGCTGAGTAAAACAAAGAAGTGGTTGTCAACCTTTTCAGAATCAGATGTTAATGATATTTTGTGTCTTTGTTGAGTCTGTGGAAAGTAGCTACTGCACCTAGAAGGGAAATGACTTCCATACCAACCGCCCTCAGCCAAAGTCATTCGGACTGGGAAAGCTGGACTGAATCCATATTTACATTTCGAAAAGAGGTGTGAAAGAAGATTTCAAGACAGAATTCACCGAGCGGCATCCCATTTGCTTTCCCCTATGTTCAATCTTATCAGTGCCATGAGGGATCTTTTGATTTCCAACATATAGAAAAGGGAGAACGTAATGTAAACAAAGGGCCGATGTGTTTTGGCAAAGGAGGAAAGTGTTTTCTGTGTTTTGTATATTTTTGGAAACCTCTGAAATCCCGAAGTCATACATCTTCCAAGGTTTGGAGGAGGGTTTATTCAAGCATTGCCTGTTCTCAGCAGCTTGGAGAGCCGTGACTTTGCTGCATCTTTTGTAGCAAGGAACATCTCGGTCTTTTTTCAGAGCCAGTTGTAAAGATTGGCTGCAGTCACCAAATAGGTTGCTTTTCGCTTCTTCCCACACCCTCCTTTTGCCTCACTACTGTTAGGTTTTCATTTCCACAGAATTATTTTTTCATTTGTTTTAAGGAAAGGTTTGAATTCCAATTTCAAGTCCGTTCAAAAGTAGGGCCTCTTTGTACTATGCTCCAGCTGCTGGGGATTAGGCCATTTTTTTTAAAACCATAATGTGTATATATGTATAATTTTAATCTTAAATCTTTAGACATTGTACAACTGTTAAGATTCTGACAGAAGGCACTCTGAGGGTTGGACTTGCATCTTTTATGGAAGAATACAAGCCCCTCTAAAATTTTAAAAAGTAGAAAACAAACCAAAAATCACTTTTGAAATCCCACTTTCACAGTGATAGTGATACATATTTATATAAAGGTATTCCTACAGTTGTCCAAGTTAAAATCAGGGAATATTTCTCCTATCATATGTGCTCACTTATGAAAACTATGTCAGTTCATCTCTGTAACAGTGAGTATTTTATTACAAAAATTAAATCACAAGCAACATGTCAACCAATATGGAGCCTCTTATGTGTATACATGTACCCATGTTAGAATTCCATGTAGGTTCTAAAACACTTTTCAGACACGATTGTGATTGTACAATGTGCTGAGTAAGACCTTTTCTAGATTTGGTCCATTAATGGGACTTTGGTATGACTAATTCTATTGCCTTGCTACTCAAAATATTTTGTTAACCAGCAGCATCAGCAGCACCGGAAGACTTGCGGAAATGCAGATTCTTGGACTCCAAATAGGACCTCTTGAATCAAGTGCCAGAGCTGCTGGTCTACCAACTACACCTGAATAGTAAGGAGTCAGTGGGTCTTAAGTTAGTTAGGTGTTCAGGTCATTTTCAATGTTAGCCAGCTTTGGAAATATGTATACTTTTTTTGTGGTCAGAAGGGTATTATTCATATATGATTAAATAATCTAATAATATCTTCTGTGTTATAACGTGGTTTTCCAAAGAACCTACTTTAATTTTTAGGAGTGTGTTTTTGGCATAATTTAACTCTTAATTAATTAGCTTATGAATTCCCAATAATGACTATTGGAGAGATTATGCAAAACACTTTGTACACTTACAATTGAGGGGATTAACAACATAAATGAAATACTGAAATATCATTGGAAATCTGAAATAATAAAAATTTCTAATAGTAGGCAATATTTGTGTATTACTTAGTATGTGCTAAGCATTCTTCTAAGCACTTTACATATAATAATCTATTAAACCTTTCTGACACTCCTAGGAGATGTCTTATTATTATACCCACTTTACAGAGGAGGAAACTGAGGCAGAGGAAGGTAGTGACTTGCCCAAGTTCACTGGGCTAGAATGTGGAGGAACCCTGATTGGTTTGATTGCCCTTTAGGTGGTGATTAAGCAATGACTTCCATCTGGGATTGGCCTTTGGCGGTCTGCATACTATTTTATTTTACATGTAAAGGTAATGAGACCCAGAAAAGCCACAGGACTTCCCTAACATCCCAGATAAATTAGTGGCAGTTGGGAATATAGCTCAGGTCCCTTACAGTTTGAACATTTGTGTTTTATAACCTCCTTGGGAAATAGGCAGGTGCCCTGATGTCACGCCAACGACGGCCCTATTTTGTCTCATTATTTCAAGGAAAAAGGGTGGTATTAGTGCAGGTGTGAATGCCCATAAATTGGATGCTTGTTGTGTGGCTGAATTGCTCCCTTTCTTTTTTATGCCTCTACTCGACTTTGTCTGGTTGAGTCCTGCTGCACTAGTCACCCTGCCTTGTGTTATTTGTTGACCGAGGCTGGAGAGCTGAGGCCATGTTTTCTTCTTCTTCTTTATGACCCTGAGAATTACCATGGAACCTGACACACGGTAAGCCCTTAGGAAATCATCATGTGGACAGTGACTACTACTCATCACCACTTCAGACATGTGATCCAGGTGGGGTGTGAGGCCCAGGTGGCTTGGGCAGGAATGGAAGGAACGAAGCTCAAGATGGACATGGGGAGATGGGGAGTACAGTTTGGCCACTGGTGCTGTTGACAGGGATTTGTGCACACAACGTTTAGGTGGTTACCTATTTCTGCCCTACATTTCTCCATGTGTTTAATTTTTGCTTCAGTTGTAAATTCTGAAAGGCAGAAACTCCCTTTCTTTATTCCTTTGTACAGTGCCTGGCTTTGTACCACACACAGAAGAACTGGTGAATGCTTGTGGGGACAATAATGAAACTATTAGTCTGCACCCTGATGTATTTATAATATTACCTTTTTCTAGAAATACTGTTTATGAAGAATTTCATTTATTCATCTAGGTAAATGGATTAAGCACTAGATGAACCAGTGGTCAAGGTCACAGGGAATAATTAAAACACAGATGTTTTAGTTCTTACTAGTTTTTGTTTCTAAAGTAAGTCATAATTACTTTTAATGATCAAGTGAGTGCTACTAGTCCAAAGCGGGTATGCTCAGGTGTTTCCCAGTAATTTTTGGGAGTCTCCAAAGGGTTGGCCCATCCATCCTCATGAACCAGACTGTCAGCTGAAGTTATTGCTTGGTTCCTGCCTATTCTTCTTCTCCTGCTGTAGCTTGCATTTTCCCACAATTGCTGTCTGCCAAGCTGCTTGGGGAAGCGTCATGGCTGCTGTCTGGGATGTGAACACCGAGGGCCCTATCCATGCCAAGAGCGCTGCCTCCAGACACTCCCACTGATCACCCTTGGCTGGCAGCGGTAGGAATGCCTTGTTCTGCTCTCCAAGAAAAGTCATTAGAAGAAAAGGGTCTTTCTCTGTCAAATTTACTTTTGAAAATGAATCTATTTTGAGATGATTATTGATTCACATGCAATTGTAAGATATCATACAGGGAGATTTCACTTCGTGGTTTCCACTGACACCATTGACTGGATAGTAGCCTTGTTACCACTGGGTGGGGCTGAAGGTCCTGACCCTTTACTGGTCCTCCCTTGACACCCACGTCTGTGTGGAAAGGGATGGCATGCTTCTTTACTCTGAGATGAAAGTCTATACCCTCCACTGGGCTTTTGCTGGTATGGGTAGTTTCTTTCTGTGGTGTTTGGCCGAAGTAGAGAGATTGCTGTATAGAAGTTTTCTGTTTCTCTAGGCTGCCCCTTTCAGGCTCCTTGACTAGGGACGATATGCTTGGCGGAGGCTTTTTCTTTTTTTCTTTGTCTGCACTTGTTGATGTTTCTGGGTTGTAGCTTCTTTAGCTTCAATTCTGGGATATATGAGGTACCAGGAAAGCCTAGGGGGCTCCTCACCATGCCACTCCAAAGCCCCAGCAACTCTGCCATGTTTGCTTCACCTTTCACTGTTTTCTTAAATTACTTTTACATATAATGTTCATGGTTGTTATTTGTATTAGTGGGAGGATTAGGGAAAAGTATGCCTACTCCATCTTTTTGAAAGTGGAAGGCTTTATTAGATACTGACACTTACTATAAGGATATAGAACATTTAGCAAATTATTCATTCAATCCATTGATTTTTTTTGGCAAATAGGCATTTGGCCAATTAATGCTTGGGGAGTTGCTCTAGAACTGTTACATCAATAGATATGAACGAATGCTAGGGAAGACTGGCTGGAAGAATTTGTAAGCTGAATGGAGCTGTGCTGGAATATTCTTTAGAAGATTCTCCTTGAGTGGCTGTAGAAAACTGTAACAGAGTAGTAAGAATACTTAATATTTATAGCAATTTACAGTTACAAAGTGCTTTCTTAAATAGCTGATATGTTGCAGATTGGTATTAGCCCACCAGGTGTCTCTTTGTGAGCAGTAACTATAGTTTAAAATTAACAGTTTTGGCCGGCCCCATGGCTCACGCCTGTACTCCCAGCACTTTGGGAGACCGAGGCAGGAGGATCATGAAGTCAAGAGATTGAGACCATCCTGGCCAACATGGTGAAACCTCGTCTCTACTAAAAATACAAAAATTAGCTGGGCATGGTGGTGCACGCCTGTAGTCCCAGCCACTTGGGAGGCTGAGGCAGGAGAATTGCTTGAACCCGGGAGGCAGAGGTTGTAGCAAGCTGAGGTCACACCACTGCACTCTAGCCTGGTGACAGAGTGAGACTCCATCTAAAAAAATAAAAAAGATAACAGTTTTAATGGCAATTAAGACAAATTATTGGTTCTTAGATAGATCTTTGGGATTAAGAAGAGTTAACTAATGCTGAGTCACTAAGCAAACTGAATTATTAAGATTTCCTTTCAGAAGCAATCAACCAATTTGTAGTTGTTGACCTTTCATTTCCAAAGGCTGCTGCTACATCTATAGTAATGATTCATAATGTTGGATTTTACTGCAAGACCATGAAACTTATTGTTCCTTGAATAAAGTCACACTAGAGATTGCAAAGCAGTGACCCACTAACTGCGTTCAGTGCATTTTTACAGGTACTTCATACCATGAAGTGTTAAAAATGTTTAAGAAAGAATTCAACTCATTAGGTTTTTCATAACAATAATGATTTCTGTCTTAATCTGAAAAAAACATATTGGATGATGTTGTAATAATTGACCCACATTCCTTTGGCCAAATGTAGATTTGAGCCGAGATCTGGCTAAGTCCAACTCGTCTCACTTATGTGTTGTCTGTTTCAATATGAATGAATAAGTTTGATTAATTTTCCCAGAATGCCTGTGAAGTGGGCGCATCCAGTAGACACAGTGCTGCAAGAAAAGAGTATGCTATGAGATGTCCAGAATTATATCCAAAGCTGTTTTCTCATTAAAAATAAAAATATTTCCTGCCATGTGTCAGGGGTTTTAGTGTAAGAATTAGAATCAGGAATCAATTTATCATCTTTTTAGTGGATCTCATAATTATTTTAACATTGTCTTATCTTCATTAGTGTATTTTAAGTGTCAGCTAGATGCATCAATAGACTATGTGTACAACATGAGCTTTAAATGAGGAATATGTTAAAGAAACACGTTTCTTTAAATGAGGTTTTTATTAGATTCATATCCTAGAAAAAAATAGTATTTGTTGGCTTCCTATATGGTAAGCACTGTGCTAAGTTACTGTCAAAACATACCTTACAGAATTCCCCAAATAACCTAATTTTTATATTGAGAAGATTAAGTGATTTGTCCAAAATTTACACACAGAAAACTGAGAGAGTAAATGTACATACACACAGATTTGTCTACTTGGAAACCAATCAACTTTTCTTTAAACCTTTTCCTTATTTTTCTTAATATCGCCCTCCATTTTAGTTTAAGTTATTTACAATTTGTCCTTGACTGGTGCTACACACCAGTAAAGGAACCATGCCATGAACCATCTTTTGTAAGTTAAGACTGCTTTCTTAGAAGGCAAATTGTGACAGAGAAGTTGAGGGTATTTTTTGACAGATACTACGTTTATGTTTCTTTTTTCCTACTATTGTCCTCCCCAAAGGTCCCTATCCATTCCATTCCTTAAAATCCTGTGTTTGAACTCGTCTGTTCTCTCTGTCATCACTGCAGTGTCTCAGATAAGAATCTTATGCCATATGTTTTCAGGTACATGAAGAACCAAGACATAAAAACCTGGTATTTGTCATTACCCATTTGGCCTCTGCTCCATCAAATCCAGTAGCTGGCCTCCAGGAGGGATCGATCCTTGACTCCTCAAAAGAATCTCTTCTTTCCATTATAAATATGGTTAATTGGAAAAGCCTAGGTGTTTTTTTTTTTTTTTTTGGTAAAAGATTTTGCTTTACTTGGATAGGAACCAAGCCAGCACATGGAAAGAAAAAATAACCTGGTGAGTGGCAAATAAGAAATTATGATCCTTGTATTCCTTTGGATGGCTTTTTATGGGATAAGAGTCACCATTTCTTTGAACTTCAGTTTACAGGTCTTACAATGGGAATATCCTTGGCTCTATTATTAAGATTTGAGAATATAATGGATAGGCACATGATAAGTAAATCCTTGTACCGGGAAAGGAGCTCTCTGGAATATTTCCCTTTCCTGACCACAAAGAAATGTTGTTGACTGATCTGTCGTTCTTCACAAAATTAGTTATTTCTCCTCTCACTCCATGTACTAATCCATTTGTGAAAATACATTGAGTATGTTAAAGTGTTATATGATGGCCTTGCTGTAGAAACAAATTGGCTAACAAAAGCCAATGATGTTGTTTCCAGTATTTGCCCTTCCATTCCTAAGGGCTTGTCTTAGATCCACTGTCTCACTTGAGAACAAAACACACTACTAAGAAATACGGCGCAGTCAATGATAGGATCAGAGTGAAGATATCAGCCAAACTAGGAATAAGAATTCTATTTATCTATGTATTAGTGGTGACAACACTTTCTGAAGAGAACAAAATACCAGAGAAGAGACACACATTCTCTGCTTAACACTGAGGCCAGTAGAAGAGGAGAGGATCTGGCAGAACCTCTGGTTGAACTATTTAATAGGTATTATCAGTTGTCAAGTATTCTTCTCCCCCTTTGATGGAATAAAATGAATATAGCTTCAGCCTTTCATGAGAAGTGGAACAATGCTTGGCTGATATTGTCAAACAATATATTGGCTCAATTAAACACTGTTGTATGTATAAATGAATCAAGATTAATGAGTTGAAAAAATGTTTATTTCCTTTTAGAAACTACAGGAATATTATGCAATTTTAGTTGTCATTCAAATACTAAAGTTATGTGGGTGCTTCAACGTGGTAATGTCAATGAATTTGTTTAAATTGTCTTTCTAGAATGATTCAACTTGAAAAAGTGTCAGGGATTTCATAGTCCACAGAGTGGCCTTTGTAAATCTACTTTGTTACTTACATGAGGGTCATATTCTTCTAATCACAGTGTGAAATACACTCCCCTGAAGAATAGGATAAATCTTTTTAGAATATTTAAGTAAGGATCATGTCTAGAAGCAAAGTAATTAATAAATGCTTTAGCTTCCTTGGGTCTTTGTGTTTCTGTCAGACCCAGAGGAAAATACCACAGATGATGAGTAGACATGGGATACTGCAGTTTTGTGACAATATTTTCTTTGTGTACACACATTTTAGGAGTATCTCCACCACTGAACTTAGAAATTTGACCAGGAAATAGACAAAAAAGTTGAAAATGTCCTCTGGAGAAATTGTCACACAAGAAGTATAACGGATTCTGGTTTCAAAGTATGACTTCTTATACCTCATTGGAAAAGGACTCCTAAACTCTATGTGTACCCATTTCATGATAAGATTTCATAGCAGTTCTGAAGCTAATTATTATAATAATTAGCCATTTATCTTTGTTTATTGTTCATAGATTTGCTATTTTGCTGAAGTTCAAGATTTGGTCATAATATAGCAATTGGTAAAATGTATAAAAAGTTTGACTAAATGTGTCGGACATGGAGTAGTAGCAGGAATTATAATGTTGACCACACCTTACCCCCCAAACAAATTTTATGAAGAACTGAAAGAAGTGATCTTTAGTCTCTCTTGCATTAAACATGGGGTGGTGCATTCTTTGCGTCATTTTTCTGATGCTGAGGTAGTCTAACCTATAGTCCTAATGCTGTCAATTATTCATACCTTTAACAATCAGACAAATCTTTTCTCTTTACTGAGACAACAAACAGTATCAACATATTCTTAAAACTTATCAACATTGTGAGCAAAGTAGAGCTTCTACTTCTCTCCAGACACATCTGTGACACAATTCGTGGAAAATCAACAAGTTTGTTAGCACACTTGGTAAAATTACATAGCATCTTCCATCATCTTTAAAGAAACCTCCAGTATAATTCTGTTATGTCCCTAAGTCACATTTTTCCCTTTCTAAGGTGTGTATAAGGAGATACAAAAAATTGATTTTTGTACTTTGATTCAGATATCGTTGTGAGATTACAAATATAATATGAATTCTATTGAAGGCTGGTTCTTCCTAATGCTGGTTCTTCCATATTGCTAACATATGAGTGACCACTGGAGGGGTTAATGAATGGCCACAGTTTTAAAGATCACATTTATGTGATTTAATCACCTTTAAATGCCTGAAGAACAATTAAGAGATCTGTCCAGTCTCTTGAGGTGCTTCATATAATAAAACATTATGACAGGCTTAGGGGTATTGGATTTTATAGTCTCTTTATATAAAATATACCACATCAGTCATCTCTAACTGATAAAGCTTTAATTAGTCAGGTTATTTAAATGTGAAATGGTGACCTAATGGAGCTTTACACCTGATAATAGCCAGGAAAAAGAGAGCATATGAATAACAAGATGGCTGCTCCACAGACAGATGATGGACAAGTCCATATCTTTAATTTTTATGAAAAAAATTTAGTAAAGTAGTAGAAACACTTTATTTGGCCTTATTTTCTTTCTTTGGCATTATTACTTTACTTGGCTAAGGTAAACATTCTGAAGATGAGTTTGTAAAGTGAAGAAATTAACATGGTCAAAATTCAAAATTACCTCAGATTGATTAGTTTAGTTCAAACATCTATGGAGTACCATATTAATATATTAAACTAGCTTTAGAAATTAATTCATTATATGCTGAAGTGGCTATGACAAAAACACCATCTTCGTGTAATGGCAGTAAGGTCGTACAACTTTTGGAAGGTGATTTGGAAACGCATATCTCCAACCAACTAATTCCGCTGCTGGGATATTACATTAAGAAAGTAATCCAAAATATAGGGGAAAGACCTGTATCTGCTAATGTATGCATAGCAACATTATTTATACTAGTAACAATTGGAAATATATTGAATGTCCAAAAATAAGTTAGTTTATATTATGGCATGTCACATAGCTTTCAAGTCATAATTATGATGTCTATTTATCAGCATGAAAAATGCTTTT
This sequence comes from Trachypithecus francoisi, assembly GCF_009764315.1. Classification (NCBI taxonomy): domain Eukaryota; kingdom Metazoa; phylum Chordata; class Mammalia; order Primates; family Cercopithecidae; genus Trachypithecus; species Trachypithecus francoisi. The sequence continues at coordinate 71,021,655 of NW_022681472.1, read as the reverse complement.
CTCCTAATGTTAAGTGAAAAAGTTACAGAGAACTATATACATACTGCTGTTACAAATATTATTACTAAAATATTTACTGTTTATTTATACAGATGTTTGCTTAGGAAAGATTTGAAGATTTTTAAAAGTTCGTATACAAGAAAACAAACTTGAAGGAAACAATTATGTTTTGGGGAGTGTTTTAATTTTCATTTTATAATGTATTCTCATTTTTATAAAGAAAATTATAACTAAAAATAAATTCCACTGTATACAATAACCTCACCTTCATCCCACAGAGAGAAACTTAGGTAGAGAAAATTATATAGAATGATGAGAAGAAGAAAAGAAAAAGAAGTCAAGTTGAAAGTTGAATGACAAAGTAGTGGATAAGGAAATAATATAAGCATGAAGAGAATATTCTAGTGGATGCCAGGCAAATATGGCAGATACCTAGATGGTCTTGAAATTCACTGCAGAAAATTGAAATTTGGTGATAAGTTAAATGGGGAAATTGTAAAAATGAACACACACACACACACACACACACACACACCAGGTAGAAGATATGGTAGAAACATTTGAAAATAAATTAGCAAGAGGGCAAAGGGAGGGATGATGAACAATACATCACCTGATTCCCCTCCAGCTTTTTGAACAATTCTTCCGGCATCATCTCTGAATTTTGGTGAGTGCTGAGTAGTAAGACAGGTTATCAGCACTTAGAACTTGGGTCAGAGCCAGGAGTCATCCCAAGGAAACTTGGCTGAGTAAAAGCCTATTCAAAGAATTGAAGATAGAAGGCTATTTAAACAAATTATAAAATATTGAGGTGAAGTAGTGGACACTTATGAAAAGAACATTCATAGTCCACCATTATAACTTTGAAAGAGCAATGGTATCCCCAAAATAGCAAGTTACCCTTGAATTGAACTTGGCAGAGTAAAGAAAAAAAGGCTGCAATTAAACATTCACTTTTTGGGACTTCATATATTGGTTTACTTTGTATAAAGTTTCAAGCTTTCATCTATTTACCATAGATGTCTTCATATAATTAATAAATAATACACATGTACTTCTGTGCCTGTATGTTTATAAGGAGAAGGAAGTATTCATTGAAGTTAAAAGATTAGATGACAAGAATAAATGTATTCATTTTTTATTTTTAAAATTGTTCATTTTTAATTGTAGATGCAAAAGTTATACATACTTATGGGGTACATATGATATTGATACAAGCCTATGATGTGTAATGATCAAACTGGGGTAATTGGAGTATCCATCATCTCAAAGCATTTATCATTTCTTTGTGGTAGGAACATTCCAGTCCTACTCTTTTAATTATTTTGAGACAAAATAAATTTTTCTTAACTATAGTTGCCCTATTGTGCTACTGAACAATAGATCTTTTTTTTAATACTTTAAGTTGTAGGATGCATGTGCACAATGTGCAGGTTTGTTACATATGTATACGTGTGCCATGTTGGTGTGCTGCACCCATTAACTCATCATTTATTTATTTATTTTTTTTTGAGACGGAGTCTCGCTCTGTCGCCCAGGCTGGAGTGCAGTGGCCGGATCTCAGCTCACTGCAAGCTCCGCCTCCCGGGTTCACGCCATTCTCCTGCCTCAGCCTCCCGAGCAGCTGGGACTACAGGCGCCCACCACCACGCCCGGCTAGTTTTTTGTATTTTTTAGTAGAGACGGGGTTTCACTGTGTTAGCCAGGATGGTCTCGATCTCCTGACCTCGTGATCCGCCCGTCTCGGCCTCCCAAAGTGCTGGGATTACAGGCTTGAGCCATCGCGCCCGGCCTAACTCATCATTTATGTTAGGTATTTCTCCTAATGCTATCCCTCCCCACTGCCACCACCCCAAAACAGGCCCCAGTGTGTGATGTTCCCCACCCTGTGTCCAAGTGTTCTCACGATTCAATTCCCACCTATAAGTGAGAACATGCGGTGTTTGGTTTCCTGTCCTTGCGATAGTTGGCTCAAAGCGATGGTTTCTAGCTTCACCCATGAAGGACATGAACTCATCCTTTTTTATGGCTGCATAGTATTCCATGGTGTTTATGTGTCACATTTTCTTAATCCAGTCTATCATTGATGGACATTTCGGTTGATTCCAAGTCTTTGCTATTGGGAATAGTGCCGCAATAAACATACGTGTGCATGTGTCTTTATAGTAGCATGATTTGTAATCCTTTGGGTATATACCCAGTAATGGGATTGCTGGGTCAAATGGTATTTCTAGTTCTAGATCATTGAGGAGTCTCCACACTGTCTTCCACAATGGTTGAACTAGTTTACAATCCCATGAACAGTGTAAAAGTGTTCCTATTTCTCTGCATCCTCTCCAGCACCTGTTGTTTCCTGACTTTTTAATGATCACCGGTTTAACTGGTGGAAGATGGTATCTCATTGTGGTTTTGATTTGCATTTCTCTGATGGCCAGTGATGATGAGCATTTTTTCATGTGTCTGTTGGCTCCATAAATGTCTTCTTTTGAGAAGTGTCCATTTATATTCTTTGCCCACTTTTTGATGCGGTTGTTTGTTTTTTTCTTGTAAATTTGTTTAAGTTATTTGTAAATTCTGGATATTAGCCCTTTGTCCGATGGGTAGATTGCAAAAATTTTCTCCCATTCTCTAGGTTGCCTGTTCACTCTGATGGTAGTTCCTTTTGCTGTGCAGAAGCTCTTTAATTAGGTCCCATTTGTCAATTTTGGCTTCTGTTGCCATTGCTTTTGGTGTTTTAGTCATGAAGTCTTTGCCCATGTCTATGTCCTGAATGGTATTGCCTAGGTTTTCTTCTAGGGTTTTTATGGTTTTAAGTCTAACATTTAAGTCTTTAATCCATCTTGAATTAATTTTTATATAAGGTGTGAGGAAGGGGTCCAGTTTCAGTTTTCTATATATGGCTAACCAGTTTTCCCAGCACCATTTATTAAATAGGAAATCCTTTCCCCATTTCTTATCAGGTTTGTCAGGTTTGTCAAAGATCAGATAGTTGTAGATGTGTGGTATTATTTCTGAGGGCTCTGTTCTGTTCCATTTGTCTATATCTCTGTTTTGGTACCAGTACCATGCTGTTCTGGTTACTGTAGCCTTGTAGTATAATTTGAAGTCCGGTAGTGTGATGCCTCCAGCTTTGTTCTTTTGGCTTAGGATTGTCTTGGCAATGCGGGCTCTTTTTTGGTTCCATATGAACCTTCAAGTAGTTTTTTCCAATTCTGTGAAGAAAGTCGTTGGTAGCTTGATAGGGATGACATTTAATCTATACGTTATCTTGAGCAGTATGGCCATTTTAATGATATTGATTCTTCCTATCCATGAGCATGGTATGTTCTTCCATTTGTTTGTGTCCTCTTTTATTTCGTTGAACAGTGGTTTGTAGTTCTCCTTGAAGAGGTCCTTGAAGTTGGATTCCTAGGTATTTTATTCTCTTTGAAGCAATTGTGAATGGGAGTTCACTCATGATTTGGCTCTCTGCTTGTCTGTTATTGATGTATAGGTATGCTTGTGATTTTTGCACATTGATTTTGTATCCTGAGACTTTGCTGAAGTTGCTTATCAGCTTAAGGAGATTTGGGGCTGAGACGATGGGGTTTTCTAAATATACAATCATGTCATCTGCAAACAGGGACAAATTAACTTCCTCTTTTCATAATTGAATACTCTTTATTTCTTTCTCCTGCCTGATTGCCCTGGCCAGAAATTCCAACACTATGTTGAATAGGAGTGGTGAGAGAGGGCATCCCTGTCTTGTGCCAGTTTTCAAAGGGAATGCTTCCAGTTTTTGCCCATTCAGTATGATATTGACTGTGGGTTTGTCATAGATAGCTCTTATTACTTTGAGATACATTCCATCAATACCGAATTTATTGAGAGTTTTTAGCATGAAGGGCTGTTGAATTTTGTCAAAGGCCTTTTCTGCATCGATTGAGATAATCATGTGGTTCTTGTCTTTGGTTCTGTTTATATGATGGATTACATTTATTGATTTGTGTATGTTGAACCAGGCTTGCATCCCAGGGATGAAGCCCACTTGATCATGCTGTATAAGCTTTTTGATGTGCTACTGGATTCAGTTTGCCAGTATTTTATTGAGGATTTTTGCATCGATGTTCATCAGGGATATTGATCTAAAATTCTCTTTTTTTGTTGTGTCTCTCCCAGGCTTTGGTATCAGGATGATGCTGGCCTCATAGAATGAGTTAGGGAGGATTCCCTCTTTTTCTATTGATTGGAATAGTTCCAGAAGGAATGGTACCAGCTCCTCCTTGTACCGCTGGTAGAATTCAGCTGTGAATTCATCTGGTCCTGGACTGTTTTTGGTTGGTAGACTGTTAATTATTGCCTCAATTTCAGAGCCTGTTATTGGTCTGTTCAGGGATTCAGCTTCTTCCTGGTTTAGTCTTGGGAGGGTGTATTTGTTCAGGAATTTATCCATTTCTTCTAGATTTTCTAGTTTATTTGCGTAGAGGTGTTCATAGTATTCTCTGATGGTAGTTTGTATTTCTATGGGATGGGTGGTGATATCCCCTTTATCATTTTTTATTGCATCTATTTGATTCTTCTCTCTTTTCTTCTTTATTAGTCTTGTGAATGGTCTATCAATTTTTGTTGATCTTTTCAAAAACCAGCTCCTGGATTCATTCATTTTTTGAAGGGTTTTTTGTGTCTCTATCTCCTTCAGTTCTGCTCTGTTCTTAGTTATTTCTTGCCTTCTGCTAGCTTTTGAATGTGTTTGTCTTGCGTCTCTAGTTCTTTTAATTGTGATGGTAGGGTGTCAACTTTAGATCTTTCCTGCTTTCTCTTGTGGGCATTTAGTGTTATAAATTTCCCTCTACACACTGCTTTAAATGTGTTTGAGAGATTATGGTATGTTGAGTCTTTGTTCTCATTGCTTTCAAAGAACATCTTTATTTCTGCCTTCATTTCGTTATTTACCCAGGAGTCATTCAAGAGCAAGTTTTTCAGTTTCCATGTAGTTGGGCAGTTTTGAGTGAGTGTCTTCATCCTGAGTTCTAATTTGGTTGCACTGTGGTCTGAGAGGCAGTTTGTTATGATTTCTGTTCTTTTACATTTGCTGAGGAATGCTTAACTTCCAACTATGTGGTCAATTTTGGAATAAATGCGATGTGGTGCTGAGAAGAATGCATATTCTGTTGATTCAGGGTGGACAGTTCTGTAGATGTCTATTAGGTCTGCTTGGTGCAGACCTGAGTTCAAGTCCTGGATATCCTTTTTAACTTTCTGTCTCGTTGATCTGTCTCGTGTGGACAGTGGGGTGTTAAAGTCTCCCATTATTATTGTGTGGGAGTCTAAGTCTCTTTGTAGGTCTCTAAGGACTTGCTTTATGAATCTGGGTGCTCTGGTATTGGCTGCATATATATTTAGGATATGGTTGAATTGATCCTTTTACCATTATGTAATGGCCTTCTTTGTCTCTTTTGATCTTTGTTGGTTTAAAGTCAGTTTTATCAGATATTAGGATTGCAACCCCTGCCTTTTTTTTGTTTTCCATTTGCTTGGTAGATCTTCCTCCATCCCTTTATTTTGAGCCTATATATGTCTCTGCATGTGAGATGGGTCTCCTGAATACAGCACACTGATGCGTCTTGATCTTTTATCCAGTTTGCCAGTCTGTGTCTTTTAATTGGGGCATTTAGCCCATTTACATTTAAGGTTAATATTGTTATGTGTGAATTTGATCCTGTCATTATGATATTAGCTGGTTATTTTGCCTGTTAGTTGATGCAGTTTCTTCCCAGCATCGATGGTCTTTACAATTTGGCATGTTTTTGCAGTGGGTGGTACTGGTTGTTCCTTTCCATGTTTAGTGCTTCCTTCAGGAGCTCTTGTAAGGTAGGCCCGGTGGTGACAAAATCTCTCAGCATTTGCTTATCTGTAAAGGATTTTATATCTCCATCACTTATGAAGCTTAGTTTAACTGGATATGAAATTCTGGGCTGAAAATTCTTCTTTTAAAGAATGTCGAATGTTGGTCCCCACTATCTTTGGCTTGTAGAGTTTCTGCTGAGAGATCCACTCTTGGTCTGATGGGCTTCCCTTTGTGAGTAACCCGACCTTTCTCTGGCTACCCTTAACATTTTTTCCTTAATTTCAACCTTGGTGAATCTAACAATTATGTGTCTTGGGGCTGCTCTTCTCGAGGAGTATCTTTGTGGTGTTCTCTGTATTTGCTGAATTTGAATGTTGGCCTGCTTTTCTAGGTTGGGGAAGTTCTCCTGGATAATATCTTGAAGAGTGTTTCCCAACTTGGTTCCATTCTCCCCATCCTTTCCGGTACAACTACCAAACATAGATTTGGTCTTTTCACATAGTCCCATATTTCTTGGAGGCTTTGTTCATTTCTGTTTACTCTTTTTTCTCTAGTGTTGTCTTCTTGCTTCATTTCATTCGTTTGATATTCAGTCACTGATACTCTTTTTCCACTTGATCAAATCAACTACTGAAGCTTGTGCATGCATCACGTAGTTCTCATGCCATGGTTTGTAGCGCCATCAGGTCATTTAAGGTCTTCTCTATGCTGTTTATTCTAGTTTGCCATTTATCTAATCTTTTTTCAAGGTTCTTAACTTCCTTGTGATGGGTTTGAACATCCTCCTTTAGCTCAGAGAAGTTTGTTATTACCTGTCTTCTGAAGCCTACTTCTGTCAACTTGTCAATGTCATTCTTTGTCCAGCTTTGTTCTGTTACTGGCGAGAAGCTGCAATCCTTTGGAGGAGAAGAGGCGCTCTAGTTATTAGAATTTTCAGCTTTTCTGATCTGGTTTCTCTCTATCTTTGTGGTTGTATCTACCTTTGATCTTTGGTGATGGTGACCTACAGATGGGGTTTTGGTGTGGATCTCCTTTTTGTTGATGTCAATGCTATTCCTTCCTATTTGTTAGTTTTCCTTCTAGCAGTCAGGATCCTCAGCTGCAGGTCTGTTGGAGTTTTCTAGAGGTCCACTCCAGACCTTGTTTGCCTGGGTATCACCAGCTGAGGCTGCAGAAAAGCAAATGTTGCAGAACAGCCAATGTTGCTGCCTGATTCTTCCTCTGGAATCTTAGTCTTAGAGGGGCACCTGGCTGTTTGAGGTGTCAGTTGGCCCCTACTGGGAGGTGTCTCCCAGTTAGGCTGCTCATGGGTCAGGGACACACTTGAGGAGGCAGTCTGTCCGTTCTCAGATCTCAAACTCCGTGCTGGGAGAACCACTGCTCTCTTCAAAGCTGTCAGACAAGGATGTCTAAGTCTGGAGATGTTTCTGCTGTCTTTTGTTCAGCTATGCCCTGCCCCAGTGGTAGAGTCTACAGAGGCAGGCAGTCCTTGTTCAGCTGCAGTGGGCTCCACCCACTTTGAGCTGCTTTGTTTACCTACTCAAGTCTCAGCATTGGGGGACACCCCTCCCCCAGCCTCGCTGCTGCCTCACAGTTTGATCTCAGACTGCTGTGCTAGTAGCGAGTAAGGCTCCATGGATGTGGGACCCGCCAAGCCAGGTGCGGGATATAATCTTCTGGTGTGCCGTTTGCTAAGACCATTGGAAAAGCACAGTATTAGGGTGGAAGTGTCCCGATTTTCCAGGTATCGTCTGTTACAGCTTCCCTTGGCTAGGAAAGGGAATTCCCCAACCCCTTACACTTCCCGGGCAAGGCGATGCCCTGCCCTGCTTTGGCTCACACTCTGTGGGCTGCACCCACTGTCCAACCAGTCCCAACGAGAAGAACCCAGTACCTCAGTGCAGAAATCACCAATCTTCTGCATTGCTCATGCTGGGAGCTATAGACTGGACCTGTTCCTATTCGGCCATCTTGGGATATAAAGAATAAATTTGTTCTGAAGGGTAATTATTTGGTCACCTGATAGACTTTAAGCCCTGATGATATGAATATATTATCATCTTCTTACATCTTTGTACTGCCTGACTCAAGGGTAGCCTACACTTGCCTCTATTGTCCTACACCACATTTATTACTCTTGAGTTGCTTAGCATTTAGATTCCATTTCCACGAGTTTATCGATGTCTTTTTTTTTTTTTTTTTTTTTTTTTTGAGATGGAGTCTCGCTCTGTCGCCCGGGCTGGAGTGCAGTGGCCAGATCTCGGCTCACTGCAAGGTCCGCCTCCCGGGTTTACGCCATTCTCCTGCCTCAGCCTCCCGTGTAGCTGGGACTACAGGTGCCCGCCACCTCGCCTGGCTAGTTTTTTGTATTTTTTAGTAGAGATGGGGTTTCACCATCTTAGCCAGGATAGTCTCGATCTCCTGACCTCATGATCCGCCCATCTCGGCCTCCTAAAGTGCTGGGATTACAGGCTTGAGCCACCGCGCCCAGCCTATCAATGTCTTTAAAATTGCTCATAGTCACAATGAACCATTAATATTTCTTTTGTTCCTTTTTCTTTCTTTCTTTTTTCTAAATGTGTAAGCCCTCCATATTGTTTAGTTCTGGTTGATTTTTTCTCCCGATTGGGTAAAAAACAGCTAATATTTGAAGACCATTTACTATGTGCCAGATATTGCACTAAGATCATCATTAGATACTACTTTGAGTTCTTTCCCAGCCCAGATGAGAGCAAGGGGCCCTCTAGGTTTGGCTGAGGCAGTTAAGCTGATTCACTTTCCCTTGAAACCAATTCCAGGTGTAGTTCCATAATATAAAAAAGAACAGAGGAGCTTGCTTCCACAAGGAAAATCATTTCAATTATGCATATTAGATGTGTTGTTTACTATAGAATCACATTTGGAAATTATATGAGGAAGGAACATCTTTCATAACAAAGTATATATTATTTGTTATACCTTGACTGTTATTAATATTTGCCTCCTTTTTCCCCCTTTAGCTCAGTGTGAAGTGGATTTTTGGTCATCTGGCAAAGAAATACTTTTGGCTTGAGTCCTCTACTTATCTGTCCAACTGGTAATATTAACCGAACAATTATCTCTGTGTTGTGTAGAACTGAGTTAAAAGTACTTTAAGAAGCGTCATGAAAAATTTTGCTATTCCACTGATAAAGGGAAATTTATTAGAGGAATTCAAAGACCACAAACATGGAAGGTGTAAAAGTGTTAACAAAAGACTTTTTTGTGTGTCCACTTCAGTGTACCCAAGGTTTGAATTGGAAGAAAGTAGGGACAGAAAAGGTGAACTGACATTCTGCCCAAAGACATGTGGTCTTATTCCAGGATAATATTTTAACTCAGTGTTTCATCTTCTGCCCTCTCTTGCCTCCAAGTTTCAGAATTCTCTGTCTTCTTTCTTCTTTTTGTCTTTCTCCCATCTTCCCTTTCCCTTTCCTCCATTTTGCTTTTCACTGTCATTGAAGTCAGAGCAGAGCCAGAGTGTTATGACAATAGGCTAGAAAGAGAGAAGAGAGGTACACTAGTGTTTTTATTCCAACTCTATCTTTTTTCAGTCTCCCTTCCAGCAAGTGTTGAATACACACACACACACACACACACACACACACACACACAGCCTTATTCTGTGCCAGAGCAGAACTCTGAAAATTGCTGCCAAGTGGCCGTCACCCAAGAGACCATAGAATTCCTGGCACCAGGTAGAATCTGTGGCTGTGGCCAAGTGATTGTTGCTGAACTTGCCTGTGTCGAAAGGTCAGCCTTGCAGTGCTAAGGTTGGGCACAGGCACTAAGGCAAATTGGATTGTGAATGGAGGCCCTGAGGCATGTTCTGCACTTTGCAACTGGTCTGGCAGGCTCCACTCCTCCATCTTCGAAGTCTGCCACAGGCATGGGAAACACCTGGGCAGCGACAAAGGTGGTTAAGGCAGCTTCGCCAAGGTACAGTATCAACCACCTTTGCTTTGCACAGAAAACGTACAGTAATGACCACAGTCTTAGCAGGTGATTTTCCAATACAGTCTCTTGATGAAAAAGCCCTAAATCTTTACATGAGACGTTGACTTCAATACTGCCACACTAAAATCACATGTTATTTGAGTAGATACTTTACCCATTTTTAACTCCAATATAAATGTTACCAACTTGAGAAACTATTAATTAATCAGATCACAGCCTAGAAACTGTTTTGTGTGCGTATTTCACGGTGTGTATGTACCTGTGGATTACGGATGGGTTCATAGATTAAAAGAAGAATCATGGATTATCAAAAGGGATACATACAACCAAAGTTATTTAACCATTGACCATTTTTGTCCCTCTGTTTCTCCAAATGGAAAATGGATAAAAGAAAAAAATCCTGTTTAATTTACAAGTCAGAGGAATGAGTGAGAGAGTAACTTCTTCAAGAATAAAATAGAAGCCATCAGACTGGAACTCCTTCAATGTCCTGTGATTGATTCAGAGGCCAAGTCTCCACCCTCTTCTCCTTCCCACTTGCTGCTGTGAATGATAAATCCATCCTTTTCATTGTATCATCAAAGCCTAATCTCACCACCATTCTTCTAGATCACCTATCTTTTTACCTCTTCTGGAATTGTATTCTATTGTGCTCTTTTTATTCATGTAACTTCAACATACTTCTTAAGTATTTAAATGTGAACGAGTTTTTCTGAACTTCCAGGAAAACCTCCCTTCATTCTCCAGCACTTTCCAATTCACTTTTATCTTTCACTGCCAAACTCATTTGAGTGTTGTGCACACTTACCATCTCTCCTTCATTCCCTCTCATTCTTTTCTCAGAACACTGAAATCTGGTGTCCACAGTTACCATCCCACTGAAATTGCTTGTGTTAACCAGCAATTCCACTTGCTCTTATGAATGATTTCCATGACTCTCAGCCCAGCAGGGCATTTTGAATTTTTTGCTTATTTAATCATTCGGCATCACTTGCTCCTGATGACTATTTGTGCTATTTGAGGTATTTCCTTTCTTGGATTGTGTGACACCACACTTGCAAATGTGTTTTCTGCCTCTCTGGACCTTTCTTCTTGGTCTCTGTTGCATATGTAATAGAAAGGTCACTCAGGTGGATTCTCAAAGATCTACTATAATTATTGTAATCTATTTTTCATAATAGAGGGTTAATATGATTATCAGTTAAGATCTTTGGGGTGTGAGTAAACTTTTGATGCTGAATTTCAAAGTCAGTTTATTATCATCATTAATTTATAGTAGTCTATGGACCTAGTAGGACCTATTGTTTGACTCCAAGCCTATTCTTGTTTCTCCCCACATCCCCCAGGAAATTCTGACTGCTTCCTCAGCACTATTGTTTTTGTCTAATGTGATTTCTTGTGGAACAGTCACAGGATCACATCTAAGTTCATTTTAAAGTCATTGTAACAGCCTCAGTATGAAATACTCAGTTATTTTTAGTTTACATTTATTGAACACCTGCTATGTGCCAAGTATGTAACATTTTCAATTATCTCAAGTTTGTTCTGGTAAAAGATGGAATATAGAAATAGCCATTCACTATTCTAGTCCTTAGAACAAGTCTGGTAGAGTTAGATAGTCTTATCTTTCAATAGCACATTGCCAAAGGTGGGATTCACTATCCTAATAATATCCTAAAACCATGTTCTTTCTACTGTGCATACTTACATTCTTTGCTGTAAAGAGCTTCACATTTCAAGATTGTCTAAATAATTAACTTACATAGACAATGGCTAAATAGTGGCTTCTCATCTGGTCCTTTCCATCCCAAATCATGATTTTAAATTGCTAGAGATGAAGTCAACGTTAAAATCCTCAGACTCCAATTTAAAAAAAAAAAAATCTATTCAGGACTTCAGAGTTACCAGAAATGTTTCCAAGATTTCTTTTCTGAATTTCTTTCCCCCATATTGGTTATTGGATTCTGAGTCTGGCCTGTCTTGGTACACACTGCCTATTACATCACTGAAATGTACTGCGAAAAGACAGCACACACTGATTGTTCTCCCCGGGGGCTGGCACAGTAATGAGATAGCAAGGACTGATGTGCAGAAGCTACAAGAGAAGAACAGGGAGAATTCACTTGACAATTAGGCAACTAATTGGCTGGAGGTGGGGAGTGATTTTACCCCCCAGGAATATTTGACAATGTCTGGAGATATTTGGTTGTTACAACCTGGGGAGTGGATACAGCCACTGGCAACAAGTAGGTAGAAGCCAGGGATACTGCCGAACAGAGTAAAATGCACAGAGCGACTCTAGCCTTCCTTCCCCCAGACAAAGAATTTTCAGGCTCAAAATATCAATAAAGCCGAAGTTGAGAACTTCTGCTGTAGAGAAAGAGGAAAAAGGAAAAGGATGGCATGGAGATTTTGTTGAGAACAATTAGGAGCCCAGAAGTTTCTCTGAATTACTGGATAAGGGGATGAATCATTTCAACCAGCTTGAGCTTGAGGTTAATGGGAGAGACACAGCTGGCAGAACCAGTAGGCAGAAACGCTGTTAAACTAAAGCAAGTGCAAGAGGAAATGTGAATATAGAACTAATTCACCTTGGGGTGATAATTGAGACCACAAAAGTGGTTGAAATGTTCAAGGACATGTGGGAAAAGAAGAGCAAAGGCATTTTACTGGTACTCTGGCAACAGAAATGCTTCGCATAAATGGTAAATTTTTAAGTGATATACTGTAGGAATTATTCCTGTTAAGCCCATCTGTTTCAACACAAGGAATCAAGATTTGAATACCAATCTTTCTAAAATAAAGGTTCCTGGACAGATTTAATTTTACTTGTGTTAACAGTTTGCTTCTTTTACCTCAATACCACTATTTGCTATTTGAAGCAGAGGTTATCAAGTTTAGTATTTATTTTTGCTTAGGATTTCTATGTAAAGATTATAAGGTGTCGCTGGCAAGAGGGATTGAAGACATTTTAGCTGTAAAATCAAGACCAGAAGAAAAAGGATATCTATAAAGAGCGTGTAATCAAGGCTTATTTTGTTTGTCTTCTTTCTGGGTTGGTTAAAAAGCACTTAATAGTTTCAGTTTATAATTGCTAAACATGAAAACATTGAAACACCACACCCTTGTATGACTTATAATAAATAGTAATAAATAGTGTCTTTAGTACAACTATATTTTTATCAAAGCACCTAGAGAAAGCCAGCCACACCGATTACATTATTAATCAATTACCTTCTAGCCCAGATTTACTTTGCAGAAGTTGTGGAGTAGGGAGTCCTCAGTTAAGCAACTTGCAACTGAATTATTTTAATGACCCAGCTGAGGATCACTCCATTGCATCCCTTCCTCCCTCCAAAGCAAGACTCATAATTATATTAAGAAGTTCTTATTTATGGATGCTTGTAACTTTATCTGATCCTAGAAAACTAGTGGTTTGTTTGGAAATGTTGCTACTGAAGAATCTGGTGTGGGCAGAAAGTACACCCACTAGTTCTGCAGAAAAATGAGTTGGCATCAACTGGGTCTCTCCAAGGTCTTCAGGCACAGTGAGGTCTGGAGTTTCACAGATTGGGGGAACCATTTGGATTTGTCTTAGCTCTCTTATAAAAATTTCTTCACTTTGTGACTTGTGTATTGTGAATTCATGGCTTCATGTGCTCCATCTTTGAATAATATTTACAGCTTTGTTAGCCATGGCCTTAAAAACATCTTTAACCTTATTATTCAAATAGATGGCTCATAATGCTGAATAATGCATGACCCACACATGCTAAGAATAAACTAGATAGTACCATGAAATCTGCCACCCACATTAATGGAAATGTATGGAATGCAAAACTGGAGCCCAGCTGCAAAGTTTTCTGCAGGGATGGCTCTTCATGTTGGTAGAGGAAGCCACCTACTCATAATTCATTAGAGGGTTCCAAAGTGTTTGTGTGGAAATTTCTCCCTCAGGCCTGCCATTGCATTTGAGATTCTCACCATTACAATGAATTCTTTGCCTAAGATGTCATTTCAGTAAAAGCATATTTAAAGTGCATAGAAACATCCTGCAAGGCTAGGAACACTCATTTGAAATTTATTTTTATTTTAGCACAGATAAGGTTGTCTTTTTTTTTCTAATTTTTATCCCTCTTTCTTAGAAAGTAGAGCTCTGAAAAAGTAGGAGTTAGGCAAATATTTTACCAAGATATGAAATCAGAGATGTTCAGGCATAATGAGCATTGCTAGTGGGGCCCATTGTGATGGTGCTAGATGGACGAGGGGGAAGAGAGTTGCTGTTGTTTTAAGGGTGCTACATGAGGAAGCATGCCTTAGGGACATGGCCTTTAGAGACCTATCCTTGAAGACATTAATGTGGCTCATTTCTAATAGCAACATGAATGATAATATCAATAACAACTTCAAGTACTCTCCACTGGGTGTTAGAACCTAAGCTACATGTTTAACATTCATAATCTAATTCTCACAACTACAGATGAACAAGCTCAAAAAGGTCAAACCTTTTAAGTATGAAGTTAGGTAGTGGAATTGGGATTTGAAATCAGATTGATCTGATTCCAAATTCATGATACTAACCATTATTCATATTGCCTCTTTACTGTTTCTCCCTCTTAGCACATCTCCTCATCATCTCTTCAAATTTATGCTTCAGCTGTGTGTTCTTTTCCTTGCCTAGAGTATCTTAATCCTCTTTTATATCTGTTAGAATATTTTTGGTTTTTTTGACGACCAGGCTTCATGGTAGAATATCACCTGCTTAAAAATTTTTCTTTAATGTATGATTGATTGCATTAATTATTGTTATTTTATTGTTTTTATCAACTTTGATTTTAAGTTCCATGGTACATGTGCAGGATGTGCAGGTTTGTTACATAGGTAAACGAATGTCATGGTGGTTTGCTGCACAGATCAACCCATCACTCAGGTGTTAAGCCCAGGAACCATTAGCTGTTCTTCCTGATGCTCTCTTCCCCCACCCTTGTGGACAGGCCCCAGCATGTGTTGCTCTCCCCTATGTGTCCATGTGTTCCCATAGTTCAGCTTAACTTGTAAGTGAGAACATATGGTATTTGGTTTTCTGTTCCTGCACATTAGTTTGCTGAGGATAACAGCTTGCAACTCCATCCATGTCCCTGCACAGGACATGACCTTGTTCCCTTTTGTGGCTGCATAGTCTTCCATGGTGTGTATGTACCACATTTTCTTTATCCAGTCTACTGTTGATGAAGATTTGGGTTTATTCCGTGTCTTTACTATTGTGAATAGTGCTGCAATAAACATATGTGTGCATGTATCTTTATAATAGAATGATTTATATTCCTTTGGGTATATACCCAATAATAGGGTTGCTGGATCAAATGGTATTTCTGCTTCTAGATTCTTGAGGTATTGCCACACTGTCTTCCACAACGGTTGAACTAATTTACATAACCACGAACAGCATAAAAGCATTTCTTTTCTTTTTCTCTGCAACCTCACCAGCATCTGTTGTTTTTTGACTTTTTAATAATTGCCATTCTGACTGTCATGAGATGGTATCTCATTGTGGCTTTAATTTGCATTGCTCTAATGATAAGTGGTGTTGAGCTTTTTTTCATGTTTGTTGGCCACATGAATGTCTTATTTTGAGAAGTGTCTGTTCATGTCCTTTGCCCACTTTTTAATGGGGTTGTTTATTTTATTCTTGTAAATTTAAGTTCCTTGTAAATTCTGGATATTAGACCTTTGTCAGATGGATAGATTGCAAAAAATGTTCTCCCATTCCATAGGGTGTTTGTTCACTCTGATGATAGTTTCTTTTGCTATGCAACAGCTCGTTAGTTTAATTAGATCCCGTTGTCAATTTTTGCTTTTGTTGCAATTGCTTTTAGTGGTTTCATTATTAAATCTTTAACTGTGCCTATGTCCTGAATGGTATTGTCTGGATTTTCTTCTAGGGTTTTTATAGTTTGGAGTTTTACAAATAAGTCCTAATCCATCTTGAGTTAATTTTTGTATAAGGTGTAAGGAAGGGGTCCAGTTTCAATTTTCTGCATATGGCTGGCCAGTTCTCCCAGCACCATTTATTAAATAGGGCATATTTTCCCTATTGCTTGTTTTTATCAGATTTGTTGAAACTCAGATGGTTGTACCTGTGTGGTCTTATTTCTGAGTTCCCTATTCTATTCTATGGGTCTTTGTTCTGTTTTTGTACCAGTACCATGCTGTTTTGGTTACTGTAGACTTGTAGTACAGTTTGAAGTTGGGGAGTGGCTTTCTTCTCTTGCTTAGGATTGTCTTGGCTGTACAGGCTCCAGCTTTGTTCTTTTTGCTTAGGATTGTCTTGGTTATCTGTGCTCTTTTGATTCCATATGGATTTTAAAATAGTTTTTTCTAATTCTGTGAAGAATGTCAATGGTAGTTTAATGGGAATAGCATTGAATCTATAAATTGCTTTGGGCAGTAGGGTGATTTTCACAACATTGATTCTGCCATGAACATGGAATGTTTTTCCATTTGTTCGTGTCCTCTCTGATTTCACTGGGCAGTGGTTTTTAGTCTCCTTGAAGAGGTCCTTCACTTCCCGTATTAGCTGTATTCCTGGATATTTTACTCTCTTTGTAGCAGTTGTGAATGAAAGTTCATTCATGATTTGGCTCTCTTCTTGTCTGTTGTAGGTGTATAGGAATGCTTGTGATTTTTGCACATTGATTTTGCATCTTGTGATTTTGCTGAAGTTTCTTATTAGGTTAAGAAGCTTTTGGGATGAGATGATGTGGTTTTCTAGATATAGGATCATGTCATCTGAAAACAAAGACAATTTGGCTTCCTCTCTTCCTATTTGAATACTCTTTATTTTTTTCTCTTGCCTGATAGCCAGGACTTCCAATACTATGTTGAATAGGAGTGGTGAGTGAGGGCATCCTTGTCCTGTGCCATTTTTCAAAGGCAATGCTTCCAGCTTTTGCCCATTCAGAATGATATTGGCTGTGGGTTTGTCATAAATGGCTCTTATTATTTTGAGGTATATTTCTTCAATACCTGGTTTATTGAGAGTTTTTAACATGAAGGGATGTTGAATTTTATCAAAGGCCTTTTCTGTATCTATTGCGATAATCATGTGGCTTTTGTCTTTAATTCTGTTTATGTGATAAATTACGTTTATTGATTTGTGTATGTTGAACCAGCCTTGCATCCTGAGGATGAAGACTACTTGATTGTGGTGGATAACCTTTTTGATGTGCTGCTGGATTTGGTTTGCCAGTATCTGGTATTTGGTTGCACAGCTCTGTGCTTCAGACCCAAGGGCCTGGTGGCATGGGCTTGCAAGAAGATCTCCTGATCCATGAGTTGCAAGGATCTGTGGGAGAAGTGTGGTTTCCACAGATTGGGTCATACAATTACTCCTCCCTTAGCTTGGGGTAGGGGTTATCCTGGTTCTGTGCTGCTCATAGATGGACTGTCACCCCACTCTGCTTTTCCTCACTCTCCATGGGCTGTGTTGACTGTTTAGTCAGTCCCAATGTGAGAACCTGGATACCTCAGCTGAAGATGTAGAATTTACTCATCATTTTTTTTTCTTCTCTGTGAGAGCTTCAGACTGCAGCTGCTTCCAATGGAGAATACTGGCCTACCAAAACTATTGCATTAATTATTACAACTAACTGGGGACACATTGCTTTGTTCCCTGCCAGACTGTGAGACAGTTGAGACAGGAAAGTATCCTTTTTTTATAATGTTTGTAGCCCAGAACCTAACTTTATCACTTGAACATACTAAACAATCAATAGGCATTTGTTGAATGAATAAATTTGGTTATAAGTGTCCTATAAAAATAGGGAATAAGCAACCTTTATCCTAAATTTAGCAAAAGAAGATTAAATTATGTCCACAGGAATCTGTTTTAGAAGGCAGGAAATGTACATAGCACTTTTAGAAATAGTTTCTTTTTTTTATTAACTAAGATTTTCATTAGTTATCCACACAATTTTTATCCAGGTCACTAATTTTATTGTGAATGGATAATTGAATTATATTGTATGTTCCCAAGCGATGTAAAGATGGAAAAAAGTATATACAGTAATGTGCTACATAATGTTTTGGTTGACAACAGACTGCATATATGACAGTGTCCTATAAGTTTTTAATAGTGTATTTTTACTGTGCCTTTCCTATGTTCAGATACACAAATAATTAGCATTGTGTTAAATTGCCTATGGTATTCAGTACAGTAGCATGCTGTACAGGTTTGTAGCTGAGGAGCTGATATGTTTGGCTGTGTCTCCACCCAAATCTCATCTTGAATTGTAGTTCACATAATCCCCACCTGTAGTGGAAAGGACCCAGTGGGAGATAGTAATTTAATTATGGGGGCTGTTACCTCCTTGCTGTTCTGGTGATAGTGAGTTCTCATGAGATCTGATGGTTTTACAAGGGGCTACCCCCTTCATTGGGCACTTATTCTTCCCGTTTCTTCTGCCATGTGAAGAAGGATGTGTTTGCTTCCCCTTCTGCCATGATTATAAGTTTCCTGAGGCCTCCCCAGCCCTGTGGAACTGTGAGTCAATTAAACCTCTTTCCGTTGTAAATTACCCAGTCTTGGGTATATCTTCATTTCCAGTGTGAGAACAGATTAATACAGTAAATTGGTACCAGGAGAGGGGTACTGCTGTAAAGATACCCAAATGTGTGGCAGTGACTTTGGAACTGGGTAAGAGACAGAAATTGGAACCATTTGGAGGGCTCAGAAGAAGACAGAAAAATGTGGGAAAGTTTGCAATTTCCTAGATACTTGAAGAGCTCAGAAGACAGGAAGATGTGGTAAAGTTTGGAACTTCCTAGAGACTTGTTGAATAGCTTTGTCCAAAATGGCAATAGTAATATGGACAATATTAGGTCCAGGTTGAGGTGGTCTCAGATTGAGATAGGGAACTTGTTGGGAACTGGAGTAAAAGTTACTCTGTCTATGCAAAGAGACTGGCAGCGTTTTGCTCCTTCCCTAGAGATCTGTGGAACTTTGAACTTGAGAGAGATTATCTGAAACTGGAACTTATGTTTAAAAGGGAAGCAGAGCATACAAATTTGAAAATTTTGCAGCCTGATGACACAGTAGAAAAGAAAAACCCATTTTCTGGGGAGAAATTCAAGCCAGCTGCAGAAATTTGCATAAGTAACAAGGAACCAGATGCTAATTGCCAAGACAATGAAGACTATGTCTTTAGGAAATGTCAGAGACCTTCACAGCAGCCCCTCCCATCACAAGCCTGGAGGCCTAGGAGGAAAAAATGGTTTCCTTGGCTGGGTCCAGGCTGCCCCTGCTGTGTGCAGCCTAAGGACTTGGTGCCCTGTGTCTCAGCCACTCCAGCCATGACTAAAAGGGGCAAAGGTACAACTCAGGCCATGGCTTCCCAGGGGGCAAGCCACAAGCATTGGCAGCTTCCACGTGGTGTTGGTCCTGTGGGTATGCAGAAGACAAGAATTAAGGTTTGGGAGCCTCTGCCTAGATTTCAGAGGATGTATGGAAACACCTGGATGTCCAGGCAGAGGTGTGTTCCAGAGGCAGAACCCTCGTGGAGAACCTCTGCTAGGGCAGTGTAGAAGGGAAATGTGAGATTGGAGCCCCTACACAGAGTCTCCATTGAGGCACTGCCTAGTAGAGCTATGAGAAGAGGGCCACCATCCTCCAGACCCCAGAATGGTAGATCCACTGACAGGTTATACCATGCACCTGGAAAAGCCACAGACACTTCATGCCAGTTAGTGAAAGCAGCTGGGAGGGAGGCTGTATCCTGCAAAGCTACAGGGGTGGAGCTGCCCAAGGCCATACATACACCTCTTGTATCAGTGTGAGACATGGAGTCAAAGGAGATCATTTAGGAATTTTAAGATTTAATGACTGCTCTATTGGATTTTGGACTTGCATGGGCCTCTAGCCCCTTTGTTTTGGCCAATTTATCCCATTTGGAATGGTGTCCTCCCATTGTATCTAGGAAGTGACTAACTTGCTTTTGATTTTACAAGCTCCTAGTTGAAGGGACTTGCTTTGTCTCAGATGAAACTTTGGACTTGGACTTTTGAGTTAATGCTGGAATGAGTTAAGACTCTGGGGGACTATTGGGAAGGCATAATTATGTTTTGAAATGGGAGGATGTAGGATTTAGGAGAGGATCATGGGCAGAATTATATGGTTTGGCTGTATCCTCACCCAAATCTCATCTCGAATTGTTCCCATAATCCCCACATGTAATGGGAGGGACCTGGTAGAAGGTAATTGAATCATGGCGGTGGTTACTTTCATGCTGTCCTCATGATAGTAAGTGAGTTCTCACAAGATCTGATGATTTTATAAGGGGCTTTTCCCCCTTTTGCCTGGCACTTCTCTTCACTCCTACCAAAAAAGAAGAAAGTGTTTGCTTCCCCTTCTGCCATGATTTCAAGTTTCCTGAGACCTCCCCAGTCATGCTGAACTGTGAGTCAATGAAACCTCTTTCCTTTATAAATTACCCTGTCTAGATATGTCTTTATCAGCAGCATGAGAATGGACTAATACAGGAGCAAAAGGCTATACCATACGGCCTAGGTTTGTAGAAAGGTATACAATACAGGTTTGTATAAGTACACCCTATGATGTTTGCACAATGACAAAATTGCCT
The DNA here is from genome assembly GCF_009764315.1 of Trachypithecus francoisi. NCBI lineage: Eukaryota > Metazoa > Chordata > Mammalia > Primates > Cercopithecidae > Trachypithecus > Trachypithecus francoisi. Next base: position 71,001,216 of record NW_022681472.1, on the reverse strand, counting down.
AACGACTCATTTCTCAGAATGCATTCCTGATATTAAGCAATGCCTGACTGTGTACACACACACACACACACACACACACACACACATTCTGATTACAACTTTGAGGATCCGTAATTATGAAACCTTTGCCAAAGGGGAACGTACCATAATGCAAACACTATAAGCATGAGGAAAATAAAACACTTGCCAATTTATTATCTGAGGAATCTATGAATAAATAATATGAATGTGTATAAAAAGATACAAATGTGTATCCTACAGGTGGCAAAACACCTTATAAATAACTTTAAGGGAGACATATAGAGGTGCTGTAAGTGTGGGAAACACACCACATGTGATCCTAGAAACATAATGTGCAACATCAGCAAAACAAGTGGTTGCTTTTTGTGGTCCTGGGAACTCAGAGATATGTGTGTATTTCTTCATTTGTAAGTTTTCCTTTGAATGCTTTAATAGTACTGAGCTCTTTAAAAAATAAAAACAAGATAAATATATTCTTCCACCTATTTATACATTTTAAAACAAAAATTATGCCTGTTTTACATATTTCAAAATCAAATATAAATTGTAAATAGAAATAGTTCTGAAATGGAGAAAGTTTTATCAGAGAGTCATCTTATCTTTATAGTTAAAGATCTAAAAGGGGGTCTGTGGGGTGAGTTTTAATAATTCTGCTAAGTCAAATCAGCCAAACTGTGAGAGAGAAGGGGAGAGAGAGAAAGTGTGAAAGAGAGAGTATGTCTCACTTTACTCTATCTTAAGAGCCAAAAGTAGTTGATAGCACAATGAGAAGCTTAGGATAGAAACACAGATAGTCTGCATTAATGTGCAGACTGTTCTCTGGTTTTAGGCTAAACATCAACAGTTCATGAATTCATTCATTACATGCACAATAATTAAGAAGAAATCACTAGTCAGGCATATAACCAGGCTATGGATGCAGATATGAATGTGCTATAAAGTTAGCTGTGAGGACTTTATAGTCTGAGGAACAGGAATAAGTGTAAACTACAAAATGTCACAAATATTCTAAGAAGTGTTCTGTAGGCACATCTGGTGCATTTTTTTTTTTTTTTTGAGACGGAGTCTCGCTCTGTCGCCCAGGCTGGAGTGCAGTGGACGGATCTCAGCTCATTGCAAGCTCCGCCTCCTGGGTTTACGCCATTCTCTCGCCTCAGCCTCCCGAGTAGCTGGGACTACAGGCGCCCGCCATCTCGCCCGGCTAATTTTTTGTATTTTTTTTTAGTAGAGACGGGGTTTCACAGTGTTAGCCAGGATGGTCTCGATCTCCTGACCTCGTGATCCACCCGTCTCGGCCTCCCAATCTGGTGCATTTTTAATCTTAGATCCTAGATGAATGTTCTACTGGGAACATTTTCTCAGGAAGATCCACTCAGTGCTAATTGTTGTATATTGTATCAGTGGTCTCCAGACTTTTTGGCACCAGGGATGGGTTTTGTGGAAGACAATGGTGGTGGTGGGTGGGGGTTGTTTCAGGACAAAACTGTGCCATCTCAGATCATCAGTCATTAGATTCTCATAAGTTTCATGCAACCTAGATTGCTTGCATGTGCAGGTCACAACAGGGTTCATGCTCCTATAGAATCTAATGCCACTGCTGGTCTGACAGGAGGTGGAGCTCAGACAGTAATGCTCTCTTCCCTGCCACTCACCTCCTGCTGTGTGCCCTGGTTCCTAACAGACTGTGGACTGGTACTGGTCCACAGCCCAGGAGTTGGGGATCCCTGTGTTATTTGGTTATTTGCTGATTGTGTGAAAAGTCTTTGTGTTAAAAGCAAGTGGCACCAGCAACTAACCTGATCTTGATGGTCACCATCAACAGTCATGGCATGGGGCTTTCCTAAATGATTTCTAAGTCATTTGAAGAACCTTATATTTCTGATGTAGATGTTAGACCAGTAGAGACCACCAGATAACATAAGAAACAGGCTCCAGTTCTCATTTTATCTGAAGATAAAACATGTAAAGATCCTAGTTTTACACCATTGTATGCACAGAGAGGAATGATTTGTCCGTTTCACTCTGTTTATCTGCTCTAATTTATGGGGCACTATTGTGTAATGATTATGCATACAGCCTTAAAGCTGGACTTTCCATGTTCAGCACTTAGATCCACCATTTACTCACTGCATGGCTTCAGGCAAGTTATTTAACCAGAGTCTATTTTCTCAACTGTAAATGTAAAATAACAACTGAGAATAAGATTATTGCGTGGACTTAATTAGTTGATGCATGCAAAGTAATTAGAGCAGTGCCTGGTACATAGGGGTGCTATTATTACATTACCAAGTTTTTATGGCACTTGTTTCTGCTGAGCCCAAAGAAGACAACAGACTCCTTAATATAGCTCTCTGTAACCACTGCCACTTGGTTGGATTTGGCATGTGAGGTGACATTAATTTGTCATCTTCATTCTATATAGATGTAAAAGATCTTTAGTTTTTACTGTTAGGAACCTGCAGAGATGTCCCCTGAAAATTCAGCTCTAAGCAGTTTTGTGGGACATTGCTTTTATTAATCTGTCTACTGATCCTTTATTGGAAGGCACCTCATAACTCAAGAGTAGCATCCCTCTCGAAGTTATTTGCTTTTTAGCAGAGACTTATTGAAAGTATACATGGTTTCATAATCTTTAGGTATAATTTTCTGATGGTGACTTTCCAGGCATCAGAATAAATAATGAGGGAGCTTGGACCTTCAAGGATGAGCTGAGACACTCAGCAGAGTTAAGTAGACCTGGGTCAGTAGCATCCCCTGGCTATTTGCAGGAGCAAATCTTTCCTGCAGAAAAGTTTCCCCAGTTCCCAATGGGATACAGGAATTATACAATTAAGATGAAGAAATGAGCTCACAGTCAAAGATCCTTAAACGCATGAGGAAGCAGCCACTCTGATTTAGATTTCTAGGACTGATGGATAACAGATTTAGGCTTCTAAGATACTTGAGTTTTTCAGACATAGTATAGACATATAGTATATTACATAGAGTATTCTATGTACCAACTGTATATGTAACGAAGATGTTAAAATGCAAAGAGTTTACTAATCAACAAAAACTTATTTAAAAAACACATGAAAATGAAAAATGAAAAATTCTAAATTTAAAAGATATTGTTGAAATAATAAAAAATAAAACCCCAAAGAGTGTTAAGTAGCTTATTAGACCAAGGCTAGAATGAAAAAGTCTGACATAGAGAATGGAAAAGTAATGATAATGGATGTGAATTCTCCAGAACTGATTAAAAAACCCGTAAATCCTCAGATTTTGAACCCATAATGTGTCCTAAGAAGAATAAATAAAAACGAAATTCATGCCTAGACACGTTTTTCTGAGATTACAGAACGTTGAAGAAGAAAAAAACAACAACTTGAAAGCAACCGGAAAACAAGAACAATTAAACTAAAACAGGAAGTGAAATGACAGCATCCTTTGTAACAGTGGTAACAGAAGTAAAAAGACAATGGAATACTGTCTTCAAAGAGTTGAGAGGAAACGATAACTCTCAGCTTAATTTTATACTTAGCACAACTGTCATCCATTAGTGAGAGCAAAATAACGATTTTTCAGAAAAATTAAAGTTAAAAACTAAATTTACTACCAAAGTCCACCAAAACCATGGTTTGCAGAAAACTTTAAAGTAGTGCTTCCCAAATGTTTTGGTCTTCAGCCCTTTTCATGCACTTCGAAATTACTGAGGGGCCTAAAGAACTTTTGTTTATGTGAGTTGTATCTATCAATATTTACTATATTAAGTTTTATTTATGTATTTTTAATTTTTAATTTTTTTTTTGAGACGGGGTCTCTCTCTGTCACGCAGACTGGAGTGCAGTGGTGTGATCACAGCTCACTGCAGCCTTGACTTCCCTGGGCTCAGGTGATCCTCCCCCTCAGCCTCCTGAGTGGCTGAGACTGCAGGAGCACACCACCATATTTGGCTAATTTTTGTATTTTCATGGGCAGAGATGGGGTTTCACTATATTGCCCAGGCTGGTCTTGAACTCCTAGTGGGCTCTAGTGATACACCTGTGTTGGCCTCTCAAAGTGTTGGGCTATCAGGCATAAGCCACCACACCTGGCCTACCACATAAAGTTTTAAAACTGAGAAATTAAAAATATTATTTATCAATTCATTTAAAATAATAGTAAACCTATTACATGTTAATTTAAATGCAATACATTTTTCTGAAAATTATATATTTTTTAAAAATAGTGAGAATGACATTGTTTTATATTTTTATAAAATAGCTTTAATTTCTGACTTAGTAGTAGACAGTGTAATTTGCATATTTTATTTACACTCAATCTCTTTTGATATCCTATGCCATGTACTTCTGGAAGACTTCACGAACAGAGTAAGAAGTGAAAAGGCAGATAATTTTTGGTGGTCTTATGAAAATGGTTTTGACCTCACGGATCCATTGGTAAGGTCTCAAGCACCCACAAGGTCTCTGTATCACACTTTGAGAACTTCTGTGTCTACCATATGCTCTGCAGGAAAAATGAACATGATCCTAGAAGGAGATGTGATATATAAGAAGTAATGCTAATAAGAATAAAGTGGCAAACATATGTAAAACTTCAAATTAATATTCTAAAATATAAGAATAATGTTTAATTGGGAGAGTGCATATAAGCATGAATGATGTGTGTTTATAATAAGGAACAGATAGTAATAATAATAACAACAGATGTTATTTATTGAAAACTTCAATGTGCCAGGTATTATGTTAAGCACCATCATTTAATCCTGACACTAACCTTGCAACATAACTACTCTTATTATCATCCTTTTGTAGTTGAGAAAATCAAAACCCAGAAAAGTAAAGCAGCTCACCTATGGTAACTAAGCCAGAAAATGAAAAGGCTGTGGTTCTAAATCTTGCAATCTGATTCTAGAGACTTCAGTGAAATAGAATAATGTCTAAAGTTAGAAAAATATTAATAGAAATGTAGTGGTTTAACTTTGCTAAGAGGATAAATTCGTATTTAACAGGTGCCTATTATGTGCTTAGTTTAACACTAGACACTATAGAGTATTTTAAAAGTCCCATTCTAATGAAGTTTACAGTATTATGGCAATAAAACATCTTAGATGGAAATGTATACATTACAGTAAAAAATCATGCTGATATAGCTATGGGCATTTCTAAGTAGTGACATTGTGGAAAAGGATTTGACATCATCTTGGAAGGAAAGTGGACTTGGATCAACAAAGTAGTAGAAAGGATTTCGGTGAACATTTGAGCCATGAAAAGTAGAATAATCATGACCTATAAAGGGAACCATATGAAACTTATTTGACATACAAATAATATTTGTTTAGAGGAAATTTAAGTTAGGCAACACCTAAGTTTGAATCAGACTGTGGAAGTCACTGAATACGAAGATGAGCTGAGCCTTGAAATTCACAGAGAGAAAGCAGAACTTGTGCAAAATCCAGTACTGCCAAAGTGGTAAATCATCTAAAGAAATAATTATTAGACAATGCTAAGTGATTTAATGTTGTAGAGACCATATTTGAACAATGAGAAGCCTGTCATGTGTGATATATAAAAATGAAAGTTATTATGGACATTTTCAAAGTTTGTGTTGATCCTCTCCTGTGAACCCCAGATACTTCATCTTTCTGGAGTTATAATAATCTCCCGCCTGTGTGGTCTTCTGTATTTCTTCCTCATTGTTATCAATTCTCTGTATTCATCTGGTCACCAAATTTTCATGTGTGTCTTTGAGTTGGGTTTTATGTTGCTGAAAAATACTTGATGTTGCTGTCTTGAGGAAATAAATCCAGTGTGGCAAGGGAACAAATACTCTCAAGACTAGGAACAACAAGACTTTTTTTGACCACTCTATTGATTACACATGACCTCAATCAGCTCTTTATTCTTCAATCTTTACATCTCTCAACTGGGGAGAGCAGCCACATTAATACTAGATAATGTTGAAAAGCATTGACTCTTTCTGATAAAGGAGGATTATTAGAAATCATTGACTAACATCTCAAAACTTTGTATTGCTATTTCACTTTAAGCAGCAATGTGCCATACGTTGTATTTTAATTACTAACTAGATTGCTAAATGTAGATTGTAATTTGATAAAATATCTGTAATGTAGGCAAGCTACTATAGCTAAATACCCTTGCCATTTGCTTACACATATTGTATATATACACGTGTACCATATGCACACATATGGTGACTTGCTATGTGGCTGTAAGACTTGGACCTGTATTTTCAGCAGTTCCATTTGTGGAGGTTCAGAACAGTGTTTATAGTAGTAAGAAACTTTGGCAAGAATCAAAATCTACAACTTTTCTTCCTTAGCCATTTTAGTCACAGGCATTCTATTCCTGACTCTGATAATAGTCATAGTTCACATGGATATAGTGCTTTATTGTTCCTGAAATACTGTTGCGCAATTTTCACTGGGGTAGTAGAGCACTTAAGCATGAGAACAAGGCCAGTGTAACAACAGCACGTGAGCAATGGGGGTGCTGTGAGGAGATACGAGATGAGTCTATGAGCTAGGCAGCATCTAGATAGCAGGACAAGTATTTGGTAATAAGGAGTTTGGCCAGTGTAATATGTGCAATGTGAAGTCACTGAAAGGTTTTAAGCAAGAGAGTGACATAAATTAATTTACATATGTAAACGTCTCCCAGGGTGCTGCATGGAAATAAATTATAGGAGAATAAATAAGAGTGAAAACACAGAAGGCAGTTAGGAAGCTACTAAAATAGCCCAGCTGAGAGGTGGTGGTGGCCTGGATGGGTTTATCTTGAAGCTAATGAAAGCCCCCTTGCTTACATAGACCTCTTCTTAGGCTGGGAGAAGAGCCTTAGTGATGTATTCATGGGTCATATATCTTCGTGATATTTGCAAAAACAAGACATTTTAGTTGCTAACTGTTAAGACAACTGTTCCTTTCTATTCTGACTCTGCCACCCACCCATGCTTCCACTTGGGTGGGATGATAGTGGAGGGGCCGTGGGTATTTTTGGGATCCTGTCAAGGGGAAGGTGAGTCAGCCATATGTCATTGTAACTATGACTTGCAAAGATGGTATGGAACAGTTCCATTAAACAAATGAAGTGAACTCACTTGATAATCTTTACATTTATTGGACAGCCAAAGAAATACAGATTGGGAAATAATGAGATATAAAACAAAGATATAAAACATTCAGAATTGAATTGTGTAGCCCCCAAATTTTCAAATTTCACTAATTCATTAAGAGGAAGAGATAAATGTTGAGAAGTACAGTCAATTCTTTTATCTGTGGGTTTTGCATCCACAGATTTACCAATCACAGATCAAAAATATTCAGGAAGAAAAACCAACAATAACAATTAACAATACAACAATAAAATATAGTAAAAATAAAACAATGTGGTATAAAAATTATTTGCATAGCATTTACATTGTATTACGTATGATAAGTAATCTAGAGATGATTTAAAGTATACAGGAGGATGTGTGTAGATTATATGCAAATACTATGCCATTTTATATGAGAGACTGGAGCATCCAGATTTTGGTATCTGAGAGGGGTCCTGGTTCCAATTACCAAGAGATGACTGAAACTGACAGTTTATTGATTGCTTGATAATCCATTTAATGAAGAGGAGCAGATCATATAAACATATTGGCAAAATATTTAAATTTCTTGCTATTTCACAAGATGAAAATAACATAAACTACTAACACACCATTCTCAATTAGAACATCAACAACAAACTGCTTAATGAGTTTTGCTGATTCAAAGAGTATTTAAGATTAGTCACTTAAATTAGTCACTAATCACCTCTGTAACTATGATTAGTCATGGAAAACTTGAAATGCTCCTAAATCTTACAGCTCATCTACGAAAGAAACGAGCAAGTAGTCTTTCCAAATTTGACAAAAATCTCTAATGTTTGCATAATACTACAATAGCATGTAAAGTTGAAATAAATACTTTAAGCTTTTAGTGACTGATATTGTTTGGCTCTGTGCCCCCACCCAAATCTTATGCGGAATTGTAATCCCCATGTGTCTAGGGAGGGAAGTGATTGGATTATTGGGGTGGTTTCCCCCATGCTGTTCTCATGATAGTGAGTGAATTCTCATGAGTTCTGATGGTTTTATAAATGGTAGTTTTTCCTGTGCTCTCACATGCTGTCTCTCATGTGCCACCATGTAAGATGTGCCTGCTTCACCTTCTGCCACGATTGTAAGTTTCCTGAGGCCTTCCAAGTCATGTAGAACTGTAAGTCAATTACACCTCTTTCTTTTATAAATTACCTGGTCTTGGGTAGTTCTTTATAGCAGTGTGATATTGGACTAACATGGTGATTATCCTCAACTTGCCGGAAGAAAGATTGTATTATCTATTGTCTTTATCAAAAGCTATTTTACAAAATTTTTGTCATATGAAGAGGTGATCAAAGAATGTGCAGCCAAAGCATTCAGGAAAAGTTATAGAGGTGTGTGAACATGTCAATTAATAAACATGGTGTATTATTTTTCTTTATTTTTATAAAGTTTGCAGTATTTCAAAACAGCTTTAAAAATTTGTTTTCAAGCAAGTACATAACATTTTTTAACCTAATTTTGTATTTTTAGCTTTGTATGCCCTTTCTTTAAATGTGGCCTCCCAAACTACACAACGCTCAGGCCTCACAAAACCTGGATCTGCCCCTTAGACTTGGGTTGAGGCTGTGCAGATGGAAAAATTGGACACATTTAGGGTGGATTTGGAAGGTAGAATAAATGCTTATAGGATTGTCTTATTTGAAGGACTAGAGCCCATTTCTGAAGGGTGAATGAGTTAAAACTGAGAAACACAGTCAGTCTTCTAAAGTTATACAACTTGGAACTGCGTAACTAGGATTTGAATCCACATGTGTGAGGCTCAGATGCCTCTGCTTACTGTCACATGCAAAGCATCATTTTCCTTAGGGTGGTTCTGAAGATTCATTTAGATGAGGTCTACAAGGTGTTTCACATGGCGTCTGGCATAGTGTTGAGTGTTCTTGGGGTGTTGTTATTATTCAGGTGATAAGAGGTTTATTCTTCACATGTGCATGGTTTTTTAAAATTGGGAAAATTTTCTCTGTCTATCTGCCAATCTCTCTGCAGGAGTCAGGCCACTTTGCTGTAGGTTTCCAGTTTTTCAGGGAATAAAGGAATCTCTTCATTGCTCCCTACTTGTTACTTGTCAGCCAGCCAGCGCCCAGTGCTAGGAGTGTCTGCTCACAAACAGCAGAGTCCTTTGGCTGACCGGCCTAGGAATGTCAGCAGAAACTGTATGTGCTCCATTTGGGGTGTTGGTGGTACCCTCAGTTTTAAAAGAGATAGGAGAAGAGAGTCATATGTTTCCTAATGAGGCAAGAACAGGATTAACCTTCAGGACTCTAAAGAGATTCTCAGATTACCTGATCCAGCTTGTTCCGAGTGTATCAGGCAGATTTAAGGTGAGCAGTGAGGTGGGATGAGTCTAATTTTTATATAGCAGGAGCATTCTCGGAGTGATTTGTTTCAATGTCTGACACTCTTCTAATGCTTTTTAGATTTCTCAATTCCTTCTGTAAAACTTATTTTTATCATCCGTTAAATGAGAATAGTAACATTTTATCTCTTTGGGAACTAAAATTTCATTAATGCTTTTATTTTCTAAGTGTTATCTTAATTAGTTCTTACTTTATCATCCAAACAGCCCCTAATCTTCTTTTTGTTTTACATTTTTATTCTTCATTTCAAGAGGTAAGAATTGAAGGCTTTCGGATAAGCAGACACATGCTTAAATGTGAACATGAGCTGTTTTTGCTGGGGGAAAATGTGAGCTCTAAAAACAGGGTGTTTTTCTTAATGTTCCATTCCATATCCATGTCGCAAGGACTACTGCTTCTGTTATCCCAGGCCACCACACCCTTAATTGATCATAATAAATCCTGTGGGCTCCCAGCTGCCAGTGGTTTGTCTGAAGAGATAGCAGCTACCCTTGTTAGTGTTTCATTTGCTGGTATTCTGCTTGTTGGCTTCTGCATTAGAATAGTGCCTGATACAGATTTCAGTTGTAATTTGAATTCTGTCCTTTAATTACTCTTTCTCCACCCCCTCTTAAATAAATGTGGCATCCTCACATAAGGGCTGGAGCGACTTCTTTTTCTTTCCTTCAGCAGTCCCACATCTCACTACCCAGAGTTCCATGTCATTTTGTCTCTGGGAAGTGAGACAAACCAACTGTGACTTTTTTCTTTCTGGGCCTCCCCAGTGCAGCACTAGAAATTACATAAGAGATGGGTCCATGAAAGCAAGAGGAATATTAAAAGAATTGAGAGATGATTCAGAATTAAAGAAGGATTCCATCAGAAGCGAGACATTTTTTGGACAGAACTTTATTTCTTGATTTTCTTCCCCTGGTGTAACTTTGTTTAAAACACATGATGAGATCAAGCAACATGGATTTTTAAAATAGCATTAAAAATTAAATTTTTATTGTTCAAATATTATGGTAGTAAGCAAGTTATTTTAGGAATTGAATAGTGAACTTCTGTTTTCAGACTGAGAGACCATTTGGTCTCTTTCTGGTTCAATACAAAAAAAAAAAGTTCATTTTTATATTGGTTCAGTACAAAAGTTCAAGACAATTCAATACAGAAATACAACATGTTTTTTTAACATTGAAGCTTTTATTTCTTGTCACTGAAAAGAATAAATCTGGTTCTGAATTTCTAATGAAATTATGTTTTTAATTTTCCCCATGCCTCTCTCTAAAAATGCACACAAACACCCTTACCTACGTCAACATCGTATCTGTATGCCCCTACAACTGTGTTTATATTTACAGAAACAAAATGTATGGCTTTTTCCCCTTTGGTCTGATATCAGTATTTATTTTATTTTATTTATTTATTTATTTATTTTTAGCTACAGCTGAATGAAAGCCCCAACAGGAACGAAAAGTCATGTCACTTTTCTTTTTTTAATGCAGTATGTGCAGACCGGCCATAGTGCTGCCTGCAGTCTCCATTCTGGTCCATGAGGAAATTAGGGAAGCCAGAGTTCTAGATCCCAATGATAAACATCCTCCCTTTTCCTGTGATAGTCTTAGTTCAAGTGTGATCACTTTAGGTGAATGTGGAAATGACAGTAGGTAATCTTGCAGACAATTTCTCAAGCTTTGCATCACTTCTTCCATAGAAAACAGGGGAAGTTTTCTTTGTCACTGCTTTTCATCTTATTAAATGCCTAGTGCTAGATTAATATTGTAATCTCTTAACCACAATAGGAGAATGAAGGAGTGGCCTGATTAATGCATAACTTATCATTTATTATGCCTTTGGCTCTGTCTCCCTCTTCTCCCTTCTAGCAACCTCCTCAGGACAAGCTCCTCCTCCTAAATTACTGTATCCAAACATTCGAGCCTGACCTACTTATTGAAGAACATCCCCAGAAATTTGATGCTGTAATTACTCCCAGAATTAGCAAAACAAAACAAAACAAAAACAAAAAAAACAAAAAAAAACTACAACAGAAAAGCCCAAACCCCCAAAGATAACTTGTTCATCCTACATCCCCTTATAGTAGCTGTTCAAAGTATAAGCAGAGAGTAGACTTTGATGAAGTGCTAGGCTTTTTTGTTTAAATAAACAAATAAATACATATATCTGTCCTTGCCACATCATCAGAAGCTTGATTTGATTTCACAGTGAATGCAGCTACACGCCTCAAGTGACTGCTTTTAAACAATTAAGTCCTGTCTCCACCTTAACATTTTATTCATTAGTCACCGTTGAACCTTTGTCCCTACTTGTCAGTATCTGAGAAAACATAACACTTTTAGATCAGGATGTGTACACATTCCCTGCATCACTATGATAATAGTTTCCTAACTCATGGCCAACCTGTCAAAATGGAAACTCCATATCATGGGTGGCGTTGAGAAATCTCATTCGAGCTATGTGTGGGTTACTCCGTTAGTCTGGATGAAATAGAAAGCAGAAATCTGGTTATAGATAGTGGATTTTTTTTTTCTTCAAATATCTGGGTATGTAACATCTTTTAGATTAGTGGTTTCCAGATTTTTAAATTATGGTCCAGTAAAAAGAAAAGAGTAAAAAATGTGAAGGGCCTCTATGGGACTGCCTCTTTGTTCTTTTGTCAAGTAAAAAAGTAACAAATTGTCTCTACTTTTGCCACCATTTCGTGAAAGGAAGGGTATCGAATACTAAAAAAGCCACAAAAGTCGTAATCTCAGATTCGAAGGGAATTCTTTTAAATAAATACTTTTAGCTTTGTTGAAAATGCACTGCCTGGTTTTCTCATTTCACTGTAGACCTGTGAGAACGCTGTGCTGGAACAGAACAGGTCTGAGACGTGCTCTGGGGATATGGCTCTGTGTGCATTTGGTTGCGTGACATCTCAGCAGAGACCCTGGATGTCTGTCTGTGTAGGAGTTTTACCTCCCTGTTTTTTTTTTTTTTTTTTCTTTTTTATCAGCATGTTGGGATGGTTGCTTTATATCTCATGTGTTTCTGCCTACTGGGTGTATCCTCACGTGGATGACTTTTAACTTCACGTTATTTCTCTGGGAAGATAACTATGCTTGTGGGCTTAGTGAAGATTACTCATTTTGAAATAGGATAGGCCTTACATTGATGTAGAGTAGGCAGTGACTTATGTGGCATGATTTGTGGGGTGCTGAAAAAGCTTGAAAATAATTCTTCAACTCAATTGACACACAGTGTAAAATCAAAACAGATTTTTATTTCTGGGGACTCCCCGGCAGCCCTTGTGGCTCCTTTTCTCTATCTACACACTTCCTTAGGTGATCCCTGTCATTCTGAAGGCTTTCAATACCGCTGTTATGCTGACAATCTGTTATTTTTTAAATTGACACAATATTTGTACATATTAATAGAGTAATTATTCTGATTTGATCATTGACAACCTGTTTTTGAAATGCATCTGTTTTTGAATGGGGCTGGGTGGGGGTTGTTTTTATCGACAGGTCATGAGATGTTTGCCATTGAAGGTGGTTTGTTACACACAGTTCTGAAGAAGAAGGGGCATGCCATAGCACACAGGGCCACACGGGCAACACCAGGGTCGGTCAGAAGGCAGAAGCAGCAAGAAGAATGGGCCGTAACCTTTACTGTGATTTTCATGGGAAGGAATGTGCAAGGCAGGGTAAGCAAGCTGAGCAGGTTTAGGATTAGACTGAGTAATTTCAGTGGACTCTGCAATCTAGGAGTGGTCTCTAGTTGTCTGCTATCTGGGCCTGGGTTGAATATGGCAGGGGAATATTGAGAGCTTTAAAAAGGAGGTAGTTGGAGGTGTGGGTTCTGGATTAGTTGGTTTGCATTTGAAAGGTGTGCTCCACAGGGAGTCATTTGGTATCTCTAGGGATTAGCTAGCCCTGGGAGGGGCAGTCTCTCCCTTGTCAGTGAGGCTGTGGAAGCCAGAGCATCAATAATACAAAAAATAAGAAAATAGAGTTACTTGGCATGGTCCCTTAGATGTTTCAGGGCATTTTAAAATTCACCTGCCATTCTGACTGGCATGAGATGGTATCTCAATATGATTTTGATTTGCATTTCTCTAATATTCTCTCTTATAAGTGGGAGCCGAACAACGAGAACACGTGGACACAGGGAGGAGAACAACACACACTCGGGGGGCGAGTGGAAGGAGAGCATCAGGATAAAGAGCTAATACATGTGGTGCTTAATACCTCGGCGACGGGGTGGTAGGGGCAGCAATTAATACCTCGGCGACGGGGTGGTGGGGCGGCAATTAATACCTCGGCGACGGGGTGGTAGGGGCGGCAATTAGTACCTAGGCGATGGGGTGGTAGGGGTGGCGAAATATCATGGCACACTTTTACCTATGTAACACACCCACATGTCCTGCCCATGTATCCTATAACTTAAAATAAAATAAAAATTAACCTGCCTTTCAGTTCTACCTCCAGAATATATCTTGTATTTATACACTGTTCATAGCCATTGCCACCATACTAGTCTAATTCAACACTTCTTATCTCATCTTTAGACTTCCAATCTTCTCAATGTGGAGAAGACACAATGACGACTATGACGACTAACAATCATTAAACAATCTAAAAAAAGGAACGAATGAATATAAATGCTATAGAAGTGTAAACACTATCCTATTCTTCCATTCTTCTTAATCCCCCACCATCACTATCCTGCAGCACAGGACATAATTTATTATGCAGTTACATGCTAGAGTAAACCTTTAGTAATATTAAGTAGAGCATGTCACTTCCTTACTTCAAACTCTTTAGAGTTGTAACATTTCCAACATGTGCATAATCAAACCCTCCTTCCTATCATGGGCTAGGATTCCCACAGGATATGACGGCTGTCTAGCTTTCTAACCTCATTTCAGGCCACCTTCACCCTCACTCATTATGCATCATAGCCTCTTTGAGGTTCTAGAACATTCTAAACCCTTTCCTAAGGAAGTTGGCAATTGCTGATCACTCTGTGCAAGTTTCCTCCTAGGCTTTCTGTGTGTGTCTCCTTGTCTTATAGTATCTACTTAACAATCATCTCTTTAAAGAAGACTTCTCTGATCATCCTCTGTAACTACACCCCTCTGTCATATATAATATCAAGTTTCTTTCTTTTATAATGTTTATATTGATGTCTGTTTATTCATTGTTGGTTTGTTGTTTATTGTGTCTTCTCTGCATGAATGTAAGCTCCAGGAGGGCTGACCCTCATCTGCCTTTTTGTTATTATAGTCCTATTACCTAGTAGAGCCCCTTACCTAGAATAGAGGTTTGATTAATGTTTTCTGGAAAAATAAATTGTTTGCATAGGCACTCTTTTCTCTCACAACTCCTTCAAAGTTCAAGGCACATCTCTTAAGAAGACATAAAATCATAGTGAAAATTAGTTTATCAGTTTATCCCGATTGCATAAAAACAATATAAGCCCAGAGAGTGGGAGGAAGAAGAATGAAAGCTGGCCAGATTTATACAAAATGTATGAAGGTATGAAGAAAAACTCATGTTGAAATGTCTGTTTTGTGAGTTTTAGGGTTTTCCTTTAAGCTACCATTTCTTAAAAATATACTGTGTACCAGGCTGTGCTAAATATTTTTAAATATCACTTATTCATCACAATAACTATACAAAGTAGGTATTCTTCTCCTGATATTACAGATAAGGTTTATGAGGAGGATTTGTAAGATGACAAGTTTTATCTGGTTCCTAATGTAGTGTACTCCATAAAAATAGGAGAGTGTAAGCTCTGAAGCCACAGAGTGAGCATTTTCATTTCTCACTGCACCACGACTAGCTGTGTGACTTTGAATATATTACTTAGCCTCTTTAAAAACTGTTTTCTTGGCCAGGCACAGTAGCTCACACCTGTAACCACAGCACTTTGGGAGGAAGAGGAGGGTGGATGGCTTGAGCCCTCCTTCCCAGGAGTTTGGGACCAGCCTGGGAATCATGGTGGGAGCCCTTCTCTACAAAAAACACAAAAATTAGCTGGGTGTGGTGGTGTGCACCTGTAGTGCCAGTTACTGGAGAGGCTGAGGTGGGAGGATCACCTGAGCCTGGGAGGTCGAGGCTTATTTTAAGTTCTGGGATACATGTGCAGGACATGCAGGTATGTTACATAAGTAAATGTGTGCCATGGTGTTTTGCTGCATCTATAATGAACACATTAATAACAGCTAAAGGATCAACCTCATTTGCGATCACATTTAAAGATAATGGCTCCTCTCAATTTCTGTTCTTTGAACTTTTTACAGTATGATTTTGATATTAGGGTTGAAAAAGATTTCAGTTGTTCTCTCTCCTCCTTTCAATTGCCCTTACCTCCTGCCACTGTGCAGGTTACATAAAATTTCTTTTAATCATCTATTTCCTAAGTGTTTGTCCAAATTTGTTTTATGGGAACTCAAGTAATGTAGCTGCTCCTTCTCCTTTAGCAGCCAGCTCCAATGGTCAGCAAGGATTGCCTGATGCCATGCCTTCATTTTCTCTTTCATAATGCAGTCCTAGTACTCTTAACCAACACCCTTTGCATTATCCAAAGTAATTCATTTCTTTCCCTCATGTTCACACCCTTTAGGTATTTGTAGACTGTTATCATGACCCCTCCACCTTTAATTGTCACTTAGTCAGGTTATACTTATTTCGTCTTTTCATCTCTCCCGGTAAGTCCATTCCCCCAGGCCTGTAATCATTTTGTTACTTTCTTTTGAGTCCTTTCCAGTTTACTGCCTCTTTCTGGAAATAAGGCTCCTAGAAATGACCAATCACCACAAATGTATTCTCTGTAGAGCTCCTTGGAGCCCCAGAACTGCTTGGTTCGAGAAATGATACTTCACCAAGCCAACTTCACAATGAGATAGTGCATTTAAAGCACATGTTGGCTGGGCGCGGTGGCTCATGCCTGTAATCCCAGCACTTTGGGAGGCCAAGGCAAGCAGATCAAGAGGTCAGGAGATCGAGACCATCCTGGCTAACATGGTGAAACCCCATCTCGACTAAAAATACAAAAAAGTAGCCGGGCATGGTGGCACGTGCCTGTAATCCCAGCTACTCTGGAGGCTGAGGCAGGAGAACTACTTGAACCCAGGAGGCGGGGGTTGCAGTGAGCCAAGATCATGCCACTGCACTCCGGTCTGGGCAATAGAGCGAGACTCCATCTTAAATAAATAAATAAATAACAAATAAAAATAAAGCACGTATTGCATTCTACTTTGTATTTGCTTTTGTACATGACTAATTGTCTTCCTAGATTTCAAGTTCCTTAAGAGAAGCAATCACGCACAATTTACTTTTTTTGGATGGATAAATGCCTTAAACCTTGGCTGCATATTGGAATCACCTGGTGCTCTTTAACAACTTACTGACACCTGGCTCCCCTCCCCAGGCATTCTGAGTTAATTAATATGGGATGTGACTTGGGTATCAGAATTTTTTTAAAACTCCCTAGATGATTCTAATGTGCAGCAAAGTTTGGGAACCACACTTTAAAAACAGGTGCTTAGTAAGTATTTGGCAGGTGAAGGAACAAATGAATACTGTATCTTTTCATCAATTAACACCTCCAAGTATCTCCAAGGGTAATTGTCTCCCAGCTTCCTGCTACTAAATAAGATTTATCTGTGTTTTATATTGATACTTCAAACTTTTCCAGGTCACCACTCATTGAATGAGTTTTTGTCAGAATTTCTAAAAGTCTTAGAGCAATTTTATCATGTGTCTGGCCTCTGCTTTCTGACAGCCTTCTCAGTTTAATAGAGCTCTCACATTTAAGTATCTCATTTTACATCCTTCCGTGTACTTGTGAATGAAATATCAGAACTGTTCTTCCCCACCTTTTTTCCATGCATTCTTTGCTATAGCACTCAGAAACCCAATGAAGACCTACTTTATTGAAATGGCTATAAGCTTTTGCAGTAATTTTCTCTGGCAAATTTTAATTCAAGAGCACACGCCTATCCAGATGAAATTAGGTAATTCATATTAGATAGAATTTAAGGATGCAGTTTAGCATATTCAAAAATATTGTGTCAATTCAGTAATAGATTTAAATAAATTAATAGACTATACTTTTTAGACCAGTTGTAGGTTTACTAAAAATTCAACAGAAAGTACAGAGAATCCCCATAGAGTTTTCTTTTTTCTGTCTTATCTGGGATGGAAGCTCAAGCATCATATTCAGGAAAATGTCCTTTGGATCTTTGGCTGACGCTCTAAATAGTAAATGTTACATAGGAAAGTAGTAAAGGTTACAAGAATATGAAATTGTACTGTGTTGGATTTTTAATTATAATGATTAGAAAAATGGGGTTTACCCGGTATGATAAGGAGTTTATTCTTTTTTTACGTGGCTCCTTCAAATATTTTCACTTTTAGTACAATCAAAAAGAAGACAGCCAAAATGCAACTCCCACAGCAAGACCGCACGAAACCAGCATTCTTATCCTAACTAAGAAGGCTTCCTTTTAGGGATAGCTGAGTTGCTGAAAGACAGACAGGTCTCTAGAATGTGGGGCAAAGAGATCATCACCAAAGGAGCAGCCTGTCAGAACAAGCAATTGACCTTTAGTAGCTATACATTCTTGTCTTTACCACTGTAGAAATTCTTTCCTTGGGGCTTGCACAAGACTAAAAGGCCTGCAGGTAGCTCTAATTCATTATTTCTTTGTCTTCTACATCCTGCTTTTACCAAACACAGACAGTTTGAAAAATCAAAGAAAACATATACTTACCGATTTTCTCAGCCCATCATGGTAATATGTTTGAGGTCGGAGAAAGGTCTGGGTTTTGATTAACCCCAATAATGAACAGAAAGGAGAGAAGCAGGTCCAAAGAGATTCTCACTCAGCAGCCCATAGCACCAGAAAAATGATTTTCAGAAGTGAAGGCTCCAAGTAACCAGTTGTCCAATTACTTTCATTTTATAAAAGGGAAATAATAAAGTATGTGAGAATGACATCTTTATTAAAACTTATGAAGCCATATTCAGTAACTTTCCTGTGGCTAAAACTCTGTTTTCTTAACATTTCTATTAGTCAGTCAGGTATTCATCTACATGCTTTATCAAGCCACATAAGAGACCTGAAGCACTGTATATCTTCAGACTTAGAATATTTCTTGAATTCTTCCACCATTATGGTAAAAAGTGCAGACGACAAAACTTTTCAGGATGCTTGCCAAAGGAAAACATCATAGTAACCTCTCAGTTGACATATTTCACTAATGCAAAATTTGTTAATAATCAGAAAGAAACCATTCTAAAACATTTTCGTTCTAAAGGCAATAAATGAAATACAGCAAAATCTCAGGTATTGGCAATTGGTGTATGGTGGTGGATACTATAGCACATTTTTGAGAAAGGACTTTTGGATAGCTTTCATCTATGAAGTTGTCATTTTAACAAAAGCAAGGGTGAGTTCATTAAATTTTGTTTACTAACCCAGTAAAAGCAGAAAAAGTTTATATTTCATACCATCTAAAGAGTGGTTCGGGGACTCTCTGCCTGGGTCTAACCCTAAACCCACTGCAGTAGGGTCTCTTTTGGTGGTATCGGGGTGGGGAGGAGCAGAAGTTGGCATTATAAACATGATCCCTAGCTGATTCTTAGATGCCTTGGAATTAATGTGTTTGCCAAACACTGAATGGGATGGGTCACAGTATGCTCTGTTCATTTTGCTTGCTAATTGTAAATTGAAACAGAAAATGTAAATTAGAACTACAGAAAATCTGGTAGTGAATTCTCCTATGCTGAAAATTCAGCTTTAAATAATTACAGACATAAAGACTCCAAAATCTTTGCCTTTAATATTTTAGCTCTTGAGCTAGCATGGATTCCAGACAATGAAAAAGGAAAAAGAATTAAAGGCAAACACTTTGGATAAAATTAATTCCCTAATGGGGAAAATGGAATATAATTAAATTCAGATCAACATTGCAGTTAAAGGTGCTTATTAACTGAAGTTTACTATAGATGCTTACATTTAAGCTAAAAATTCAGTTCTGTTGTTTGAGTTCAGTTCTTTTTAGTTCCTCTCTCCCACTCTTTTAGAAAGATCTGGTTAAAAACGTTTCAGGTATTGTTAAGGAGAAATAGCTCAATCTGTTATACCTAACCGATTTTACTTTTTTCCTCATGGAAGTAATACTACTATAGAATCTGACTGAATGAAATTCCTGCCTATTCCTGCCTCAGTGGGTCACAGACAACACTAAAAATAAGAACAATGCAGGCAAAATTACAGGGGGTTATTTATTCTCATTTAAGAGACAAAAAGATTCTAAGCAATTCAAATGCACCCAGTACATTGTATATTCATTTCAACCATCTTGCCATTGATTAAAACAGTTCAGAAACTTCAATTTTGAATTTTTTTGCTAAGACCAAGTGAGTTTATTTGAATATTTTCCAGGGTGGCAAATCTTTATAATTTGAAAGTGGCTTTGATTTGGGGGAATGACCTGATGATGCGGTCATCCATTTTAACACCTCTTTAACTGATCAAAAACTACATTGCAACTCTAAAATAATGAAACTGATTTTCCTCTATGATTCATAAATGGGTTCCAAAGGTGATTCCAAAAACAAAATTCTACTAATACTTTGAGCTTAAACAGTATTACTGTGATTGACAAGGAATTTAATGTGACAAAGGTGAAATAACCCTGGTCATGGAGTATAAGAACTCACTTAAATTGTAGCTCTGAAACTATTACCTGTGAAACTTTAAGCAGCTTACTTGCTCAAAGTTTCATTTTTCTCATTTCCAAAATGAAAATTAAAACAAGCTAAGCCATAGGTTACAGTAAGAACTAAATAAAATACATGAGATAGTGCTTTATTAAATATAAATACAAATATGTTGTTATTGATAAGCGTTATTTATTTCTGAGCTGTTTCTTTTGAAGAACAGCTCAGCTTGGATGAATGAGTTTTTCTGTCTTAAAGGGGTTCATATTTTGGTGGTTACTATTCAGTTACATATTAGTAACTATGTTTATTTAAGCAAATATTATTTATTATATATTCTTTAAAGTAGATTTACAAAAATCTCCATTTGGCAGCACTTTGGTCTCTCCTAGAAGATGCTGAAAAATAATAAAACAAATTTTTAAATATGGAATCTTAAGTCTTCCATATTTGTTTTTATACAAGTAAATTGGAACATTGAATTTCACTACTCAAGGCTTTGAGGAGCTAGTGTTTGTAATGAAGAACTGGTAAGTTAAGTGTGAGATATAAATATTTTTGATGAAAATACTGTATTTATACCTTCACCCTAAATTTCAAAAATAATTCTTAAAAGACAAATTTTAATAATCTTAACTTTTAGTAATTATCATGTTTTTAAAGAAAATCAATCTAACCATGTGTGATAATGGGAAAACGACATTATTAGTAATCATAATCCACAGAAAATTTTTGAAGCATTTCAGACAATTTTCTTCCCCATACATTTTTTTATAAGTGGAATTGGCTGATTTTTTATAAGTGGAATTGGCTGATTTAATATGAATCTTTGCTACCTATTCTTTTCTATATCACATCAAAGTTTTCAAATCCAATGAACGAAAAGAAGGCCAAAAGAGGTTTGTTATCTCCCCAAGTAAAAAGCTTAGCCCTGAATAATTTTGGTGGCCTCTTTGAGATATCAAAAAGATTTTGACAATGTTAAATATAATGCTGAAAGCCTCAGTACGTTCTCTTAATTCTTCCCTGTTTCATCTTGACATTACATGTCTAGTTCGGCCCTAGCTTTTGGGTAAGAGTTCAAGTGATATGGTTAAACTCTTAACCCTCAACAATGATGACTTTTCTACAAAGATACTTTGACACCATGGTCACAAGCCCTACACATTTGATTAAGGTAATGACAAAAGCCACAGGATGGCATGAAGGAAGACCTTCAGGCTACAGATTAGGATAATATCATACAGTTAACAACGCAACATATTTCAAATGCTCACGAATACCTTCTGAAGATTAATTCTGCATTAAATCTGTTTTTCAACCTTGGCCACAAAACATCTTATTCTTTAGAATTCGTTTTCCCCATCTTGCAGTCTCCTGGGCTTATTTCACAAGAATCGAAGTCAGAGACTCCCATGTGGAATCCATGCTTGTATCCCAAGTCAACAAAAAGTGAATCCAACATATTACTACTTATCTTTAAAGGAAGGAAACCATCATTTTAACCAGACATTTAAGAAGATATATATATTTTTTCTATCTAATCTAAAACCAGGAACAAGACAATGGAATGTATTGAGCTAATTTAAGAAATTACTTCAAAAATAAATAGATGGGTCAAAAAACGGCCTGCTGTATTAAACTTTAATGCTTAACTTTCCATATACATTTGTAGTTCTTTGTCAGGTTGAAAAATATATAGGTATATGTATACATATATATACACACACATATATATAAAATATATATTATATTTCATTAATTTTTGTTTTCTTTTTAAGATATTTTAAAAGAACGGACTGTATTTTATTATCTTTTTGTCACTGGTGGCTTACCCAAACACACACAATAAATGCTCATTCTTTTGTTGAACTCATGTTTGTGTGAAGCTTTGAAAGGGTACCAGTGAAGTTTCCTTGTCTCTGAATACCAATCTAAATACAGCATTTTCTGTCAACTCTGGGAGAGAGCTTTTTTTTTAAGCCTTCGTCAGTCTACATTTTAGTAAGTCTTGACAATGGTAGCAATGAATATCGAGTACTTAGTTTGTGCCAGGTTCTGTGCTAAGTCCCTCACCTATATTATTAAATCTTGTTAACCCTTTGAAATGTAAAGCACGGTTATTACTCCCATTATTCAGAAGAGAGAGTGAAAATTTGAATATCATGTTCAAAGTTACTCAGCTAGAAAGCTACAGAGTCTGGGACTGTCTGTCTCCAAACTGCCTTGCAACTTAAGCATTGGCAGACACAGGATATCAGTGAGAGCTCAGCTTGCTGATAAGAAGATTAAAAAAGTGCCAAAGATGTTAATCTTCATGGTTTTGTTCACGCCACCCTGGAATCTCCCCCGACTCCACAGCCATGCTGAGAGCCCACTGGGGGAAATAAATAGATTCATCTTTTCCTGGCATTGCCCTTTCCTACCTCTGGAAGCCCCATCCTGCTGCTTCTCTCCTTCAATGCTCTTTGGGCTTCTGCTCCTGGATCTTTGCTCTGCCGGCTTCATGAAGGCAGCTCCACACAGCAGTGATGTCAGACTCCCATGGTGATTAATGCTATTCTGTGGACTCCTAGAATTCTAGAAAACTTGTATGTACCAGTTGGGGTGATTTTAATCTCTGCGAATCTAGTCTAGGTCTCTCTAGGTCTAGTGAGTGGACTCTTCCATTCTATCCATTTACTTCCGTGACTCTGCCTGCTGTTTTAAAGCTGTTCTTACCTTAGCTCTACAATCTCTTTACAGACATTTCTCCTCCCTCTCGTTACATTCAAGCTTGATGCTTCTCTGAACATGCTCCCTATCATGAACATGAAGCTTCCCTCTTTCCCTTCCTGCTGATGGACAATTTAACCACATAGCAATTTTCAGGCATGAAACAGTTTAGATGGGACCTAGTAAGGGGTTAGTAGCACAGGCTACAGCGCTTGCCTGCATCACACAGCCAAATTACCTGCCGTGCAGTAACTGCTTTGTTTATGGAACAGCAGGTACTATCTTTGCTTTTTCTGGCAGTCTTTATTTGCCAGGGCTTTCCCCAGCGTCTCAGAAGTACAAATTCCTACTAGAATAAACCCTTGGAAGGGAACCCAAATTTACAAACCTGATTTTTAAATGATCCAGTTTGATTGCTTGTACTGTACATTTAAAACACAGACCTTTTGGGAAAATAAGCTTCATGAATATTCACTTCTCTTTTGCAGATTCAGATGCCTCATTGAGCTGCTACGCACTTGACTTCTAGAGAAAACAAATGGAAATTAGTTGATGCATTTTGTCAGGATGGACAAGTTCTTCTACCTTTTTTTTTTTTAAAAAAAAAAACTTCTTCAATGTCTCCAGCTTTCTTTATTTTTTGTTCTTTCAGGCGTTCTTCCTGGAATCAGAGGCAATTTTGAAGTGATTCTAAATTTAGATTTTCATACTCAGCAAAGCTAGACGCTACATTTTTGCATATGTGAGGTAGAATAAAAGTCTCTAAAAGTTGCCTGTGGCATACGTACTATCCCATTTAAACCTGAGGATCAGGTCTACATCGATGATTTCTGTAGTTGTCACATGGTCCACAGAGGTTCTGACGGGCCTTCTGAACCGTCCTCAGTCTAGCTCTGCATGGGACAATGCCTGGCTGGGTATTGAGGGCAAGGCACTTTGTCATCTCAGGGTTATTTTGTCTCTGTTCTGTAACCTGGGTTATTCTTCACATACTTTTTATTATTTTTATTTTACTTTTACCTACAAGGAATGAGATTATAATGAACAGTAGGAATGAGTTTGAAGGAATCAGGAGATGTGTGGACGGTGAATACAATGAAAGTTGCCCTTTTGTGTTGGTAATGGGAAAGTGGAGTGAGGGATTTTGAGTTCATTGGTTAGAAGTTTCAGGACATTTCTAGCACAGCCCACACCCTCTCTGAGTTCCTGTCTAGTAGGAACATTCCCATTCACCGTACCACACGGCCACTCTATGTTCTTCATGTTCTTCACTCACTTTGTCCTGCAACTCCTCTTTATTTTTTTTTGACAGAGTCTCACTCTGTTGCCCAGGCTGGAGTGCAATGGCATGATCTCAGCTCACTGCAACCTCCGCCTCCCGGGTTCAAGTGATTCTCCTGCCTCAGCCTCCCGAGTAGCTGGGACTACAGGCATCCACCACCACACCTGGCTAATTTTTTGTATTTTTAATAGAGACAGGGTTTCACCGTGTTATCCAGGATGGTCTCAATCTCCTGACCTCGGATCTGCCCACCTTGGCCTCCGAAAGTGCTGGGATTACAGGCGTGAGCCACCGTGCCCAGCCTTATGCTTTCTTCATCAAAGTCTCCTACTTTCTTGATTCCTTGCTTTACTCAAATACATACATTAAACAGCAGAGTCATTAGTTCGCTGCTGCAAGTTGCCCAATTCTGTGGGCCATGAGGAAGTGCTGCACTTCTTTCTGTCACTTGGACCTGATGAGACACGATTATTTGCTATATTTCTCCAATAGCATGTTATTAATAAAATCATGATCTTCCTGATTATGTCTGTAACCAAGAAGGATATTTGGTCAGCAACAGAACACCGTAGATTTTTAAAATTTTAATTTATAGACTTTTTTTGATTTTTAAAAATTTAATTTATAGACTTTGGCGCTCATGTGCAGTTGTGTTACATGGATGTATTGCATAGTGGTGAAGTGTGGGCTTTTAGTGTATCCATCACCTAAACAGTGTACATTATACCCGGTAGGTACCCCCCTTCCACTCTACCACCCTGTGGAGTCTCCTGTATCTATTATTTTACTCTGTATTTCCATGTGTACCCACTGTTTACCACTTCTAACATGCAGTTTTTGACTTTTTGTTTCAAAGTCATTTCACTTAGGGTAATGGCCTCCAGTTCTATCCATGTTGCTGTAAAAGATACGATTTCATTCTTTTTTATGACTGAGTAGAATTCCATGGTATGGAGATACACACACACACACACACACACATACACACACACACACACATACACATCTAGATATCTAGATCTATACAGATGTATGTGTACATGTACACATATCTAGATCTATACATATATACCACACATTAAATCCAACCATCCCTTGATGCACACTTAGGTTGATTCCATGACTTTGCTGTTGTGAATAGTGCTGCGATAAACATATGAATGCAGGTATCTTTTTAGATCAAATGATTTCCTTACCTTCAAGTAAATACCCAGTGGTGGGTTTGGTGGATTGTAGTCCTATTTTTAATTCTTTGGAAGCCTCCACACTGTTTTCCATTGAGGTTTCAGTAATTTACATTCCAACCAGTAGTGTATAAGTGTCTGCTTTTCTCCACAACCTCACCAACATCTGTGTTTTTTTTTTTTTTTTTGTTTTGTTTTTTTACTTTTTAGTAATAGCCATTCTAACTGTACAAGATAATTTTTCAAATCAGAAACATGTTTCAACATCCCTGTTCAGTGTTCCTCAGATATTAAGAAAGGTGATCACTGTAACTGTGCCAGAGCTGTGACCATCTTCATTCACTTCATCTGCTGTGAAATAAGAGGCACGAGTGATGGCCACAGGCATAACATTCCTTGAAAGGTGACATGCTTAATCCTAGAAATGGGGGACATGCATTGTCCTTACTGATGGAAACATGTCTCTATGGTGACCCTGGTGAAGGGAGGTGGCTGAGGATGGCTGGGGAAGTGTCTGAGTATTAATGCCTCAAACAAGCCTGAAGAAATGGAATGATGCCCCAGACACTTGGAGCCAATCTCAGTCAGAGGAACAGTGTTGTGCAAGTTCTGAATGGAAGATGCCTCAAAGGCCTCTAGGAACAAACAGAATTTCCTCTTCTATAAGCCCTGGAGATTAACAGCATGCCTGGATCAGTAGACTGGGAGCCAGAGTACAAATGTGGGTCTGGCATTGTCATTCCATCCCTGGTGATTGATCTCTGTGATGTTCCCTTTGCTGAGATGGCCCCTAAGTTAAAAGAGGCAGAGTTCTTTGGACAAAGACTCAGATTCACCAGCACCAGGTATAACTGGCCTTTGATATGGGGGCAAATCTGAGTTCATTCTCACTCCATCACCTGCTGGCTGTGCAGCTTTGAAAGCATTCCTTAACCTCTCTGTGCTATTGTTCCCACTTCTGTAAAGTGAGAATAATGATCTCTGTGTACTAGGCTTGCCGTCGTCGTTAAGTCACAAGGAGGCAGGCTCGGTGTTTGACCCTCTGTGTTTAGATCTTAGTTCAGCCACTTGTCGGCTGTGTGTGATGTTGGCATCTGTCTCTAATGCTTAGTCTCCTCGTGTGTGAAAAAGGAATGATGACTGTATCTCCATTGTGGGGATTTTCCAAGGATAAAACGTACCAGTCCATGTAATGCTTTAACCCTGGAATTTTTTCAGCCAATGCTCAATAAACCTCAGTCATTATTAACCCAAACAATATTAAGGGCTGGGCTCATAGCCGGTGCTTACTACAGGTTAGTTTTTCTATCTTTAAAAGACTCTCCATTGAGGGGCTTATTTATCTATTTATTTATTTATTGCCTGCTAATAAAAACTTTTCTGACTAGGGAACTTCTTATAGATGCTAAGTTTGCCTTTGCTTAAGAGAATACATACTTTCTCCCTTGAAACTTTGTGACTCTTTTTCTGTGGGAGCCTCAGAGGTCAGCATCATTTTGGGATACGGAACTCTTTGTCCTAGATATTCTCGCACAAAAAAGAGGACAGGCCATGACTGATTTTTACCAGCAGTTAAAGAGAATTGGCACAAAGATTTGGGAGGTACGACAGGAAGAAGCACAGGCTGGAATCAGAAGGGATGGGTGGAATCTCAGCATCACCCTCTTTTTAGCTGTATGGCCTTAGGCTACATTTTTTTCTTTTTTTAAAAAATTAACCATCTATTCATTTGGAGAACTATAATGAAAATAATGCTTATATGAAAGGCTGATCAAATGAAATCATTGATGTGAAAAGTTCCTGTATTCTACAAACTATAAAGCACCATCCACAGACATTGGAGGAAATAAAAATCAAAAGGAAGTTATTTCTGTAGCTTTAAGTTTCCAGAATAGAATAATTTTGGAGACAAAAGGACAAATCAGCAGCATCGTTTTAATGAGTTGTGTTAACACAGCAAATTGCTTGCTTAAAGGAACTTTTTTTCTAGAAAGCAAGGGCAAAGATCAGAAAAAAATAGGATTTAATTTTGGTTACTGCTAAACTGCTTCTATAATTAAACCTTATATTATGATATATTGCATTTTAGAGACAGATCATGGGCAGGTATTTGGAATTTAGTGCAATTTCAACATTCCAAATAGGTCATACCATAAAACTTTAGGTACACAGAAGCAGACAGTGAGGAATGACATTTGATATGGATTATTCCCTGTATGATGTCATGGCTATGGAAAAACATAGCTACATAACATTTCATTTCTTAGGTTGAGGGTATATAGAAATTGTTGCTAATAGCATGGACTTTTGGAGTGCAGTAGATGTTTTGATGCTTGCCAAATATTTTCAGGATTCCATATCCTGGACATAGAGTAGTAAGACTGCAGTTCCTGTTCTCTTTCCATTTGCCCACATCATTTGTTTTGTCCAAAGAGATGTGAGGAGAAGTTACTCTGGGCCACAGAATTTTAATGCATTGTTTTAGCAGCGACTAACCTAACTTATATCTTCCATCATTCTATCAATGATAAAAGAAAATAAAGTCTTTGGGAGGCTGAGGCGGGCAGATCATGAGGTCAGGAGATCAAGACCATGGTGAAACCCTGTCTCTACTAAAAATGCGAAAAAATAGCTGGGCATAGCGGCAGGCGCCTGTAGTCCCAGCTACTTGGGAGGCTGAGGCAGGAGAATGGCGTGAACCTTGAAGGCGGAGCTTGCAGTGAGCTGAGATCGCACCACTGCACTCCAGCCTAGGCGACAGAGCAAGACTCTATCTAAGAAAAATAAATAAATAAATAAATAAATAAAGCATCTTAATGCTGATGGCATCTAAATTGCATCCAAGTACTAGGATCCTATGATCCTAATAAAATAGTAATATTAAAAAGAAATTTTATAAGAGACACTCGGATTCATTTTCTCTCATGTAAAGAGACTGACAACATTGGAAATGGTGACTGCTCTGTCAGCTGAGACTCTGAGTAACCAAGAAAAGCAGAGAACCCCTGCTGAGGTGTGATGGACCTCTAGTGTAAAAGGAAATGTACCTCTGTGATTTTAAGCCAATGGGCCTTGGGGAGTCATAACCTCATCTATCCTGACACAGAGACTGACAGATCCATGTTTGGATTTTAACTCACCCACATACTGTGTGACCCTGAGCACATGATTTAGTTTTTCTAAGCCTCAATTTCCTCATCTGTATTACAATTTTATTTGTAGATTATAATAATGCAAAACGGATAGGTTTGTTGTGAGAATTAAATAAAGCAAAGTAGGTAAAGTACTTAGGATAGAACCTGGCATGTGGCAAACATTAAAAATGCATTTCTTTTCATTATCACTATTTTATTAAAATGATAGATCATAGTATTTGAATACAATTTAGATGTCATTGGCATTAGCATGTGTTTTAAAAATCATTGATAGAAGATGGGCTAGTCAACTGCTAAAACAATGTTCTTAATATGTAGTGCATGACTTCTGAAATGGTACGATAAACTTGTGTGAATAGTGTTCCCAACGTCCATCAGATGCTCAGTGGAGTTCACCCCCAACCAAGTGTGGAGCATCAATTCTATGAAATCTCCGCTGATTCTGATTTTACAATTTCAAATGCCTTGCTTAAATCAAGATACATCCATGCTATCCAGAAAAGGAAATGAAGTTAGCTTGGCCTGACCTTTTGCAGATTGCCTGTTCCTTTCCCTAATGGCCCTGCGTGTAATTTCTCAGTGTTTGGAGGCTCCTCTCCCTCAGAGGGCAGCTGTGTGACTACTGCTGTGTAGGGCATTGCCTCATAGCATCTTCCAGCATGGGCTGTCTTGAGGCAGGAAAGCATGCAGACAGCATGCTGGATAACTGGGGCAAGAGTGTCTGATAATAAACAGGAAGCAGAAACTGAGGCATTCTCAGGAAGCAGTGACATTAGGGAGGAGTAGACGATTGTAAGAAACATCCCAGTGAGGGTTGGATAATGGTGGTTCAGTTTTAAATTGGCACAACACCAAAGATGGGAAGTAAGAAAGCATTTTAGGGAGGGGTAGGTGTAGGAGTAGTAGGTGCAGACAAGGCTTGGAAGATTCTACCAGTGGTCCACCCACTTATGTGAAATGGAGCTGGAAGGAAAGAAGATGCTGTGAACTAGGTAAAGTATGTGATTGATGCCACTTAGGATGACAGTGAGTGAACAGATGTGTAGACTTGGCCTTATTTGCTTTAGAGGGAGATAGGATGGCTGTCAGGTTGCTAGATGAAGGTTACATATATGTGGAGAGAATTAGCAGAGATGGAGATAGTCACGTGGCAGAGTCTTTCATTTGATATCAATTTTTTTGTTCTCCAAATATATACTAAGCCTGAATTAGATGCGCTAGTTACTCTGCATCTGAAATGGGGAATGAAGAAGACCCCATCATGAAGGAACTCATATTCCAGTTGGGGAATACAAACAAATAAACAGTGTCATTCTGTTTGATAGGACAGATATTTCTGTTTTCTAGCTGATATCAGACATTACCTGATTTGCATCCCCAAATAGGAGTATTTTTCTTGTTCTCCATTCTCTCAAGACAGCTGCTAAAGCTCTTTAATATTTTCATGAACATGTTTTTGCAAGCTTGGGCCTTCCTTTATTGCTTTCCATTGAAGCCACTCTTTCAGGCCTGTGTGGACTTCTTTAAAAAAAATTCTAAGCTTATTTTTTTTTTTAACAAAACTAGAAAAAGACACTCTTCTTTAGATGTCTCCACCTTCACTTCCACTTGAAAACATAAGTGATTATGTTGCCAGAATTTTGTTTTTTTTAAATAGTCTCTCATTTATCCCCTTTGGAGCTTCTTTCCTTTGAGAATATCAACCCAGGAAATTATGCTCAAGTCTTTAGGCATTTTGTTAAGGCTCACACTCATTGTTATTCACATTTAAACCCTCAATTGAAATATTCTTGTTCCTCCTTGTCTTTGCAGAGTGCTTTATGTTTTCTTGAGTTTTATTATTTTTATGACATCTTAGGCAAGGCATTTTACAAAAGAAGAACTTGAGATCTAAGATACAGACTTGGCTTTGTTTCCTGGACAACAGCATCATGGATTGTTAGGAGATATTGACGAATAGTATCAATGACCTGGCCCAATTTCTGGTCATCTGTGTTTGTAAATAGCCACTTCTCTTTGATGCTTTGAAGGATAGTGTTATGAGAACTGCATATGTGTAAGTTCAGCTATGGATATGAATAAAGAAAAATGAAGGGCCTATTGAAATTATATTAGTATTGGTGATAGAAGTCAAGCAGGCAAGCTGGCAGGATCCATAGTGAGAACTATTGTTGCTCAAGTAAACATGCACAACTAAGTAATTAATAACACATTCTCATAATTGCTTCCCAAATGGCCAAGGCATTTGGCTTTCTAAAACACGATTCTGAGAGCTCTGATATATGTGTTCCATGACATATATTTGCTGATATTTCCCTCTCTCCCTGCCTTGTCTTTGAACTTCTGTACACAGAAAATTGTTTCATTTATTCTCTTTGTCTCTCTGTTTTTGGTGCTTGATTTGTAGCTTCTTCTCATCTCTTTACCACTTTACATGCCTGTTCTCCCACTTTGGAGTTTAAAATTCTCTTTGTCTTTTTGCTGGGTCGGACTTCCATCCTTGTGCAACCACGTGTCTCTTCAGCAAAAGCCCTCAGAGTTCTACAGAGATAGGAGTCCTATCAGATCCAGTAAGGAATCACCAGAGCCTTGTGGGCCTTGAGGTTTGAAATGACTTCGAACTTTTCAGGGATCAATTTTTGTGTATGACTTGCCAAAAGGTTTTTATTTCTAAGAGGGGGAAGGCATTTCTGCACAAATGCTCAAAAGACTGGGACATCAAATAACTCTTACAAAACAACATTTTGATGAGTTAAGTGTAAATGAATCAGAAACATATGGATTGAATTTCCCTTAAAATACACATGGGTTTAAAAATTAAGGGGAAAAGTGCTTGGCAAAGTTCTCTTTGGATTTGGCCAAGTCTGATTCCTTTGAAAAGTAGTTCAAGACATGATGCCAATCTCAAAATGCTTCTGGGTTCACACATCTCTGGTTCAAAGTGCTCTCTTCTCAGAATTGTCTATTTCCCCCTCTTTGTTCACTGTTGTCAGGACTGTGTTCCTTTAATAATCCTAATCAGAGTGACATCTAAGAACAGAAAGTTTATGTGAAAATCTTCTCCTATTCAGGGACTGGTAATTACCATATCTTTGTGGAGTGCATTAAATAGGCACGTTAAGATTCATTGACTTCCCAATCATTTATTGAAAATCTATTATGACCAGGCACCTAAATAGCAAAAATGAGTCAAGTATGGTCTCCTTACTTACGAGACTCATAGTCTTTGGGTAAATCAGACATATATTACGATAGAAGACAATGAGAGATAGATGAATGTCATATGGGCCAGAGTCCTGGCGGGCCACAGAATTTACTCCAGATGGTTCATCTAGCTCTTTCTCCTTAGTGGCTTTCTATTTCATAGGCTTATGAATTTAATGATGAGTCTGCTTGCAGAGATGCAGATAGGGTTAAGGAAAAATTAAAGCAAAAGACTATAGCAACAGTGGGTAACCACTGTAACTCTAGGGCTAAACAAATAATGGTAATACAGAGTTATTAGAGCCCAGGGAGAACTGGAACCACAAAGAGAGGCCACAATTTGGGATCTGTGGCTGTGGATGGATGCAGCTACTGTCAGAGACATAGCATTAGAGCAGGAAGGGAACAGGAAACAACTTAAAGGGAAAAATCTGTGATGCAGTCAGTGGCATTGAGCAAGGCGTAGAATTGGCCAGGGGATGGCCAACAGAAACTCAGGTTGATCATCATTGGTGCTGGCATGCAGTTGAAGGAGATATCATTTCTGCCTTTGTGACTGAGGATTGCAGTGTAGATAGAGCTCGAGATGCCTTAACTGCACTTTGAAGAATGGGCTATCAATTTGTTAAGTGAATTTTGGGAGAGCAGAAGCATTTTAGGTGCAAGGTATGACATAAGAGAGTACAAAGTACAAAGCATGTTGGAGAAAGGTAACTAGTCCATATTTACAAAAGGACTAGTTTGATGAAACTTGAAACTATAAAAGGAAGATAGTTGAAAGGAGCCCCAGCAGAAATTTAAATGACATGCTAAGATTGCACTTTATTCGCTAGATGAAGTGGAGCCACTGATGACTTTTGAGCAGAGGTGCAACTAAACCAGCATAGTGTTTGGGGAATGTTAGTCTGGTAGCTTGTGTAAAATAGATTAAAAAAGGGGAAGTTTGGGGATCAGGCAACTAGAAGGCACTTTTTATAGTTCAGATACTAAATGCTAAGGGCTAGATGAAGGTAGGAATATAAAAAGAAGACCAGATTCCCTTTTGCTTTACACATCAGAATTTTTCAATTTTAAATAAGGCATGTCTTCCCTGTATTTGAGGCCCTAGAGTAAATTTCTTTGTCCTTTTAAATCAGCTAATACACATAGAAAACTTAGAAGAGGGCCTGGAAATTTAGAAGCACTCAATGAATATTATTATTGTAAAGATTCTTATTAAACATTAAAATCTGTTCTGTAATTTATTTTAAAGGATCGTTCTCCCGTAGCAGCCCCAAATTTTGGTAGAACTTTGAAACTAAACATTAGAATTTTTATAAGAATAATATATGCTATATTTAAAAATCAAGCAATACTAAGAGGTATATACTAGAATACAGCAGTTGCTGGCCCAGTCCTTCCTCACATCCCAGTTGTATCTTTCCATTGGAAACCATTTTTAACTCTTATCTGTTCCTTCTAAATATTATCCCTATACAAGTTGATGTCCTGATTAATCTACTTTGCACAATATTTATTAATTTCTTGATGATCAATGACATTTTAATTGTGTTAAATCATAATCAGTAATTGTATTACCGTGGTTTGTAAATATTGTTTACTGCTGAGCCAAATAGTGTACCAGAATTTCATCTTTTTCTTATAAAGCGCTTTGTGTTTCCTGGAGTATCTAACTGGGTCAGTTTTTGCTTGCATAATTTTCCAGCCACAAAATTTTAATCATTTTCAAATGTTCATCATATAATTGTTCTATCGAATTTCTGTTTTTCCTACGATCTGCCTTTCAGTGTCTCAGTCCTCCTTCTCCAACTGGACTGGGTTTTATCCTAAAAATTCAGTTTTGATTTTTCTGGGAAGGATTCTTTGCTTTCTTTTTCTGAAATTAATCCCTGTCCCCACCCTTTCTCTCTTATTTTACTGCTAGAGCACTAGAACCAAAGTCCCAGCATTAGGACAAGTCCTAATGGGCTTACCAAGAAGAGAACATGGTAAGTTAATTTTCTGCTTATTTGCATTTATTTCTTCTATTCTATGTTTGGCTAATAGCTTCATTGACTTCAGAATGCTTAGTAACTTCCCTTTCCCTCTGAATTTTGAAGACTGTTGCTGATGAGAAGTCTGATGTCATTTTATTCTTGAACCTTTGCACTAAATCTGATTTTATTTTTTTTTCCTCTGGAAGCTTCTCAGGTATTCTTTTTTAGCATCCATGTTCTGAAATTTCACAGTGATGTACTTTGTTGTAGGTGTTTATTCATTCCTGATCCCAGGCAGTCAATGAGTCTTTTTCAATCTAGACATTTTGTATCCTTCAATTCCATGACATTTTCCTGTGATAATTTTCTTCTCTTTATTTTTCCATTCTTTTGTTCTGGGATTAATATTAATTGGATATTAGACGACCTTCATTAATCTTTTAAATATTCCACCTCTTAGATTTTCCTGTATTTTTATTTTTTGGAAATTTCTTTTACTTTATCTGACTTTACCTTTCAACTTCCTTTTAAAAATAGTATTTAAAATTTTGAGAGTGGTTTCTTATTTCTTTGAATTTTTCCTTTCTCAAAGTATTTTTCTCTTATGTAAGAGAAAAAAAATTCTTAAATCTCTGATAATATACATTAAATTCTTTTACAAAACTTTTTTCTCTCCCTTGATTTATTTGTTCTTCTATGTTTGCCCCCCTCTTTCATTTACTATGTTGCACCTCGCCTTTTTTTTTAATATAGGAGACTTTTCTTAAGTGTTAGCTGATCCATTCATATTTAAGACTAAGACATTTGACATTGTAGCCTATCTGTATAGTGGCATACAGATATAGAAAAAAAAAGAATATACTACTCATACAGAGAACACCATCAATGAATCTCAATAACGTTATGCTAAGTGAAACAATAAAAAATATATACCATACAATTCCAGTTATGGGAATTTTTTGAAAAACAAAACTCTAATGACAAAAGCAGATTAATAGTTGCCAGAAGCTGGGGACTAGAGGAAAAATGTGACTGCAAAGGGACATGAGGGAACTTTTGGGGTAATGAAAATGTTCTGTATTTTTATTGTGGTGGTAGTTATATGATCATATACATTGGTCAAAACTCATCACATTTTACATATAAAATTGATGAATTTTATTGTATGTGATCCCTCAAGAAAACTGATTTAAAAAGAAATAAATTAAATTATTTGGGCCTGGAGATTGTTGAATTGTGGTCTTTTAACTGTATTTACCTTATGGGAAGCCATCCATTTCATTGGGTGTATCCTACAAATGGCAGTATGTGGAGTTCTTGTCTCCATAGCTATTATTTTCAGAGCAAGAATCAGTTGACTGATATTCTACATGTGTCCTGCTATTCTGTATATAGATTTCCAATTATTCTATCTGTTTTAATTATTACTACTTTTCACTGCGTCCATTGCCTTTAAGTCCTTAGGTTTTTTTTTAATTTCCTAGATAAGCAATTTAGAGGCAAACTTAATTTAAATCTTGAGATATCTACCTAAATCTATAGGCAGTATAGATTTTCCATGAGGAAACAAAGAAAGAAATTAAAAGCTAAAGAAACTGTGTATCTATGTACATATCTTTTTATTTAGGATTTCATAAGCTGTGGGATTGGGGTTTGAAATAATTCTTTTTAATCTCAGGGATTGCAGAGACCTTTGCTGACATTTAATATTCATGGAATGCACACGAAGAAGCACTGGCAGTATGTAAGAAAACACTTGCCTATGGTATAGTTTTTTTTTTTTTTTTCTGGGCTATTATATCTTTAAGATATTTGTGAAAATTATCAAATATTTCAAAAAGAAAAAGGTACAAAAAATAACAGCAGACTTCTATGGATCCATTACTCAATTTTATGTTTTTATTTTCTGAGACAGAGTCTCGCTCTGTCCCCCAGGCGGGAGTGCAGTGGGGCAATCTCGGCTCACTGCAAGCTCCGCCTCCCGGGTTCACGCCATTCTCCTGCCTCAGCCTCTCCAGTAGCTGGGACTACAGGCGCCCGCCACCGCGCCCAGCTAATTTTTTGTATTTTTAGTAGAGACTGGGTTTCACCGTGTTCGCCAGGATGGTCTCAACCTCCTGACCTCCTGATCCGGCCGTCTTGGCATACCAAAGTGCTGGGGATTACAGGCATGAGCCACCGCGCCCGGCCAATTACTCAATTTTAAATGATACTATCATTCACCATGTTTTCTTTAAAATTTTCGTAAGATATAAAGTTACTTTAGATCTAGTTAAACCTCTACATTATTCATTAATCCCTTTGCCTCACTTCCCCATTCCTCTGCCAGAAGTAACCATCCTTCTGATGCTGGTGTAACATCTTCTTATGGGTTTTGGTACTTTAAATTATTAAAGACATGAGTAATACATCTACCTTTCTTTTCAGTTTAAAAATGTACATGAATAACATCATAAGGTGTAATCTTTTGTCATTTGATTTTTTTATTCAACGTTGGTTTTGAATTTTATCCTTATTGATAGACAGAACTAGTTCATTCATTCCAATAACTGTAGAACAATCCATGGAATGAATACCCCAGAGTTTATTATTCATTCTTTTTATGTTTTTCAACTTTTATTTTAGAATCAGGGGATACACATGCACGTTTGTTATCACGGTATATTGCATGATGCTGAGGTTTGGGTATGAATGAGTCCTCACCCAGGTACTGAGCATAATACCCAGTAGTTATTTTTTCAACCCTTTTGCCCCTCTCCCTATCTCTTCCCTCTAGTAGTCCCCAGTGTCTATTGTTCCCATCTTTATGTCCATGAATACCTAAGGTTTAGCTCCCACTTATAAATGAGAACGTGTGGCATTTCGTTTTCTGTCTCTGTGTTAATTTGCTCAGGATAATGGCCTCCAGTTGCATTCATACTGCTCTGAAGGATATGATTTCATTCTTTTTAATAGCTGTGTAGTATTCCATGGTGTATATGTACCACATTTTCTTTATCCAATCCACCACTGATGGCACCTAGGTTGATTTCATGTCTTTGCTATTGTGAATAGTGCTGTGAATAACATGTGAGTGCATGTGTCTTTTTGGTAAAATCATTTGTTTTCTTTTGAATAAACACCCAGTAATGACATTGCCAGGTCAAATCGTAGTTCTGTTTTAAGCTCTTTGAGAAATATCCAGACCAATTTCCACAGTGGCTGAACTAATTTACATTCCCACCATCAGTATGTAAGCATTCGATTTTCTCCACAGCCTTCCAGCATCTATTATTTCTGACTTTTTAACAATAGCCATTCTGCCTGGTGTGAAATGGTATCTCATTGGTTTACATTTCTCTGAAGTTTAGACAATTTTTTCATGTGTGTGTTGGCCAAATGTCTGTGTTTCTTGAGAAGTGTCTGTTCATGTATTTTGACCATTTTTAATGGTTTTTTGTTTGTTTGTTTGTTCAATTGTTTAAGTTATTAACACCAACTGTTTAAGTTTCTAATCAATTCTGGATATTTGACCTTTGTCAGATGCATCGTTGGTGAATATTTTCTCCCATTTTGTATGTTGCCTGTTTACTCTGCTAATAGTTTCTTTTGCTGTGCCAAAGCTCTTCAGTTTAATTAGGTTCCATTTGTCAATTTTTATTTTTGTTGAAATTACTTTTGAGGATTTAGTCATAATATGTTTTCCCCAAACTGGTATCCAGAATGGTATTTCCTACCTTCTCTTCTAGGATTCTTATAATTTGAGGTCTTACATTTAAATCTTTAGTCCATCTTGAGTTAATTTTTGTATGTGGTGAAAGGTAGGGTCCAGTTTCATTCCTCTGAATATGGCTAGCCAGTTATCCCAGCACTATTTATTGAATAGGGATTCCTTTCCCCATTGCTTATTTTTGTTGACTTTGTCAAAGATCAAATGGCTGTAGATGCGCAACTTTATTTCTGGGTTCTTTTCTTCTCCATTGATCTATGTGTCTATTTTTGTATCAGTACTCTGCTGTTTTGGTTACTGCAGCCTATGTTTCCATTCTTTTGAGAGGATCAGCTGGGTGGTTCATACCTTTTTTTGTGATTACATACAATACCTCCATGAACCTTCTTGTACATGTCTTCAGGAGCACATGTGTGAAGGTTTCTCTAGCTTTGGTTGTGCAATAGAATCAGCTGGAGTGATTGTGACAACACAGATTGCTGGCCCCTCCCCGAGACCTCCTGATTCAGATGGAATGTGTGGGTCCAAGAATCTAAATTTCTAACAAATCCTCAGGAGATGCAACTACTGGTGCAGAGGCCAAACTTTGAGAATTGCTCCACTAGAGTTGATATCTATGGGTGAAATTTTTTGGCCATTGATGTGTATATGTTTTCCACTTTACTAGGAATTTCTAAACCGCTCTCCAGGGTGTTGGTACCAATATAGACCCCCCACCATCAGTGTATTCCTATTTCTTACTACCTTGCCAAAAATTAGTGTTGTAAGTCTTTAAAATTGTTATCAATCCAAGTGATATCTCTTGTTTTATTATATTTTTTTGATTTATATTGGCATTGGGTGTAATTTCTTATATTTAATGATCTTTGCTTTTTCTTTTCTGTGAGTTACATATACTTTGTTTTGTTCCCCTAGTAAGGCTGTTTATTTATTTATTATATGGTTTGGTATTTATTCATTTTATTGTTTTCTAGAATATCTATGTATTCTGCTTATTAACCCTTAATCTGTTATTTTTCATTTTGTTTCATATATATATATGTGTGTGTGTGTTTGTGTGTGTGTGTGTGTGTATATATATATATATATATTTTTTTTTTTTTTTTTTGAGACAGAGTCTCCCTCTGTTGCCCAAGCTGTAGTGCAGTGGTGTGAACTCAGCTCACTGCAACCTCCACCTCCTGGGTTCAAACATTCTCCTGCCTCAGCCTCCAGAGTAGCTGGGACTAAAGGCGCCCACCACCATGCCCAGCTAATTTTTGTATTTTTAGTAGAGGTGGGGTTTCACCATGTTGGCCAGGCTGGTCTCAAACTCCTGACCTCAAATGATCCACCCACCTTGGCCTCCCAAAGTACTAGGATTATAGGCATGAGCCACTGGGCCTGGCCTGTTTATGATATTTTTGAAGGTGAGAAGTTTAAAAAGTTAATGGAGTGAATATCAATATTTTATTTTGTGATTTTTGCTTTTATAATGTTTGAAGAGATTTTTCCCTACCCTGATGTCATAAAGATGTATATTTATATACTAAAAATTTCTACTTTTTTCACATTCAGTTTTTAATTTATTTGGAATTTTTAATTTATTTATTTTATAAGGTAAAAAGCTGATTTTTGGAGAACCCTGAAGAAACAGAGGGTGTCTTCATTATATGTGCCTGGGATCCTGGAGCAATTCTAATCCCTGATCTTTCAGAAGAGGAGCCAAGATGGTTAACTAGACATAGCCAGGAGGAACATCTCCCACCAAGAGACTGAGATGTCAGTAAGACTGGTACACTCTGAGCAGATCTTTGGAGGGAATGCATTAAGAGTGGATGGAAGGATGATGCAGACACTGGGCTGAAGAGGGAGGAAGCTGGGAACCCTGTATAGGACTACCAAGCACCAGGACTTGTTTCTGGCCCCCTGCTACTCCTGGAAAAGGGGTGAGTTGAACAGGTTAGAAGTGACCTGCTCTTGCCACTAATCTCTGGAATTCAGGCAGCAGGAAACCCCATAATGCCCATGGAGAGCTAGCAGGAAGAGCTACTTAGAGTGGTGGTAAGGGCAGGACTCCAGTCTGTGCAGAGCCCAGAGGTTTGGTGCAGGAACATCTGTGAAGAAGCATGGGCAGGGATGCCCATTCCTCAAGGCCTGCCATGCTCCTCTAGGAGATTTAAGCCTTAGGGGGACTGTCAAACCTGCACTGAGCCATGGCATGGTCTTGCTTGTGAAACAGAGTCAGTCTGATATGAGTGACCCCTGTCTGCTGGCCTCTCCCAGGGCCGTAGCCTGGCCATACCTTCTTGCCGCACAATCTTGGATGCCCAACCAGGGTGCTTCCCAGAGGCCTTCATCATAGCTCCTTCAGTGGTAGACCTCACTTGACCATGGGAGACCTCCAGCAGACTGGCCTCCATCGACACACACCAGCCCACCCACACTCACCAATCACTGCAGCCTCCCCAACCCCACCCCCTGCCCTACCACCTTGCTGCATTGTTAGCACACACTCACACACAGCCAATGCCCACTGTTTTGCTGACATACACCCATATATGGACGTTGCTTCCCTTCCTTCACCAGTGTGCATGGGTGCACACCCCACTGTGCCACTATCATCAGCACAAGTACACACCACATCCCCTCCCTACCCTGCTGATGTATGGGCACCTGGTCATACTGCCATTGTCTGCGTGAAGGCATGCACAGATACTGGCCCTGCCTCCACTGTGCTCTGGGACTGAACATGCCAGACCCCACTGCTTCTGTTGGAGTGAGTGCAAGCACAGACACCAGCAAATCAGCCCCAGCCAACTCCCTACTCCTGTCCTTGCCAAGCTCCATGACTGTTGGTGCAAGCAGTATGCCCTTCTCCCACTGTTACCCTGCCCCAGCTGACATGTGTGCAGGGAACCACACTACTGTGGCTGCTGGCATGAGTGAGCAAGCATGGATTCCACTTCCCTTGCCCTGACAAAGCACTTTGGCCTGCACCATGCATCAGCACTACCCAACAAACTAGCATCCATTCTGGCCAGCAGATGGGGGACACCTTCATCCCTCCAGTGCAGCAGGTTTCTAATCTCAATAGGCCAGAGAACAAAACCAGTAGCCTGGTACCAGCCCCAAGAGTTAGAGCACACAGCCCTGGAGTGCTGAGCTGATACTTGGCTCCCTAAAATCTTCCAGAAGCAAAGTCAGTTGAATGAACCCACATTATTCCAGGTGAACTTCCAAAGACATCAAAGAAGATGAAAACATAAAACTCCACCCAGAGGACAGCAGCTTTAAAGACTGAAGGAACATCAGCTCACACAGATGAGAAAGAACCAGAACAAGAACTTTGGCAACTCAAAAACCTAGAATGTCTTCTAACCTCCAAATTACTACACTACTTCCCCAGCAATGGTTATTAACTAGGCTGATACGTCTGAAATGACAGAAATATAATTCAAAATATAGATAGGAATGAATATCATCGAGATTCAAGAGAAAGTTGTAACCCAATCCAAGGACAGGATCTGAAAGACAAAATGGGCAGTTTAAGGGACAGCCAAACTGATTCAAGCTGAAAACCTCACTTCAAAAATTTCGTAATGCAATCACAAGTATTAGCAGAATCAACCAAGCTGAGGAACAAATCTCAGAGCCTGAACACTGGTTCTCTGAAATAGCTCAGTCAGACAAAAATAAAGAAAAAATAATAAAGAAAAATGAACAAAACCTCTGAGAAATATTGCATTATGTAAAGGGACCAAGCCTATGACTCATTGGTGTCCCTGAAAGAGAGGGATAGAAAGCAAGCAACTTGGAAAACATATTTGAAAACATTTGGAAAACATGAAAAATGTCCCAACCTTGCTAAAAAGGCCAACATTCAAATTCAGGAAATGCAGAGAATACCTGTGAGTATATACAAGACAAACATCTTCAAGACACATAGTTATCAGATTCACCAAGGTCAAATTGAAAGAAGCAATACTAAAAGCAGTTAGAGAGAAGGGACAGGTCACCTACAAAGGAAACTCCATGAAGCTAATGGTGGAACTTTCAGGAGACGCCCTGCAAGCCAAAAGAGATTGGGGGCCTATATTTAGCATTCTTAAAGAAAAGAAATTCCAACCAAGAATTTCATATCTACCCAAACTAAGCTTCATAAATGAAGGATAAATAAGATCCTTTTCAGACAAGCAAATGCCAAGGAAATGTATTACCAACAGACCTTCCTTACAAGAACCCTTAAGTGTGTACTAAATATGGAAAGGAAAGACCACTGGTCACCACAACAACACACTCAAAATACATAGACCATTGGCACTATAAAGCAACTACAAAAAAGAGTCTGCATAACAGCTAACAGCATAGTGATAGGATCAAACTTGCACTTATCAATATTAACCATGAATGTAAACAGGCTAAATGCCCCAAGCAAAGGCACAGAGTGGTAAGTTGGATAAAGAAGGAAGACCCAACTGTATGCAGTCTTCAAGAGACTCATCTCACATACAATGACACCTATAGGCTCAAAGTAAAGAGATGGAGAAAAATTTACAAAGCAAACAGAAAAAAAGAGGGATTGCTATTCTAATTTCAGGAAAAGCAGACTTTAAACCAACAAAGATCAAAGAAGATAAAGAAGGACATTACATAATAGTAAAGAGTTCAATTCAACAAGAAGACCTAGCTATCCTAAATATATATGCACCTAACACAGAAGCACCTAGATTCATAAAACAAGTTCTTAAAGACCCACAAAGAGACTTAAATAACCACACAATAATACCTGAAGACTTCAACACCCCACTGACAGTATTAGACAGATGATTGAGGCAGAAAACTAACAAAAACATTTGGGATCTAAAC
Source organism: Trachypithecus francoisi (assembly GCF_009764315.1). Taxonomy (NCBI): domain Eukaryota; kingdom Metazoa; phylum Chordata; class Mammalia; order Primates; family Cercopithecidae; genus Trachypithecus; species Trachypithecus francoisi. The sequence goes on along the minus strand of NW_022681472.1, from coordinate 70,958,918 downwards.
TCAATACTTGACCAAATAGACCTAGAAGACATCTACAGAACTCTCCACCCCAAAACAACAGAATATACATTCTTCTCATGTGCACATGGCACATCTAAAATTGAAAACACAATCAATCCTAAGACAATTCTCAGCAAATTCAAAATAACCAAAATCATGCCAACGACACTCTTGGACATCAGCACAATAAAAATAGGAAGCGATACTAAGAAAATTGCTCAAAACCATATAATTACATGGAAATTAAACAACCTGCTCCTGAATGACTTTTGGGTAAACAATGAAATTAAGGGAGAAATCAAGAAATTATCTGAAACTAATCAAAACAAAGATACAGGCTGGGCGTGATGGCTCACACCTATAATCCCAGCACTTTAGGAGGCCAAGGTGGGTGGATCACCTGAAGTCAAGAGTTTGAGACCAGCCTGGACAATATGGCAAAACCCCGTCTCTGCTAAAAACACAGAAAAATCAGCTGGGCATGGTGGCACATGCCTGTAGTCTCAGCTACTCAGTAGGTTAGGGCAGGAGAATCACTTGAACCCAGGAGGTGGAGGTTGTAGTGAGCTGAGATCACACCACTGCACTCCAGCCTGGGCAACAGAGTGACACTCCATCTCAAAAACAAAGATACAACATAGCCAAAATCAGAGGTAAACTGAAGGAAATCCAGACATAAGAAAACATACAAAACACCAATGAATCCAGGAATTGGTTCTGTGAGAGAATAAATAAGATTGATATAGTGCTAGCTAGACTAATAAAAAAGAGAGAAGATTCAAATAAACACAATCAGAAAAAACAAAGGAGACATTACCATTGACCCCACAGATATACAACAATCCCTTAGAAATGACAACCAACACCTCTATGCACACAAACTAGAAAACCTAGAAAAATTGGATGAATTCCTAGGAACATGAAACCTTCCAAGTTTGAATCAGGAAGAAATAAAATTCCTGAACAGACGAATAATGAGCTCTAAAGTTGAATCAATAATAAAAAGTCTACCATCCAGAAAAAGCCCAGGACCAGATGAATTCAGAGCCAAATTCTCCCAGATGTAGAGAGAAGAGCTGGTATCATTCATACTGAAACTATTCAAAAAAATTGATGGGAAGGGACTCCTCCCTCCCTCATTCCGAAGCCAGCATTATCCTGATACTAAAACCTAGCAGAGACACAACAAAAAATGAAAACCTCAAGCCAGTATCCTTGATGAACACTGATGCAAAAATCCTCAACAAAATACTAGCAAACTGAATCTAGTAGCACATAAAAAAGAAAGATAATCCGCCACAATCAAGCTTCATCTTTGGGATGCAAGGTTGATTCAACAGACACAAATCAATAAATGTGATTCATCAAATATACAGAACTTAAAACAAAAACCACATGATCATCTCAATGGATGCAGAAAAGGCTTTCAATAAAGCTCAACATCCCCTCATGTTATAAACCCTCAAACTAGGCACTGAAGGAAAATACTTCAAAATAATGACCATCTATGACAAATCCACAGTCAACATTGTACTGAATAAACAAAAGCTTGAAGCATTCCCCTTGAAACCCAGAACAAGGCAAGGATGCCCACTCTCACTACTTTTATTCAACCTAGTACTGGAAGTTCTGACTAGCCAGAGCATCAGGCAAGAGAAAGAAAGAAAAGGCATCCAAATAGGAAGAGAAGAAGTCAGACTATCTCTATTTGCAGATGACATGATTCTATATCTACAAAACCCCACAGTCTGTGCCCCAAAGCTTCTAGATCTGGTAACTTCAGCAAAGTTTCAGTATCCAATGTATATAAGTCAGTAGTATTTCTTTTTTTTTTTTTTTTTTTTTTTTTTTTTTGAGACGGAGTCTTGCTCTGTCGCCCGGGCTGGAGTGCAGTGGCCGGATCTCAGCTCACTGCAAGCTCCGCCTCCCGAGCTTCTCCGCCATTCTCCTGCCTCAGCCTCCCGAGTAGCTGGGACTACAGGCGCCCGCCACCTCGCCCGGCTAGTTTTTTGTATTTTTTAGTAGAGACGGGGTTTCACCGTGTTCGCCAGGATGGTCTCGATCTCCTGACCTCGTGATTCGCCCGTCTCGGCCTCCCACAGTGCTGGGATTACAGGCTTGAGCCACTGCGCCCGGCCAAGTCAGTAGTATTTCTATACCCAACAATGTCCAAACTGAGAGCCAAATCAAGAACACAATCTCATTCACAATAGCTACAAAATGAATAAAATGCCTAGGAATACAGCTAATGAGGGAGTTGAAAGTTCTCTACAGTAAGAATAATATAACACTGCTCAACAAAATCAAAGATGAGACAAACACCTGGAAAAGCATTTCTTGCACATGGATATGAAGAATTAGTATTGTTAAAATGGTGATCCTGCCCAAAGCAACATACAGATTCAATACTATTCTTATGAAACTACCAATGACAGTCTTCACAAAATAAAAAAAAAAGATTTAAAAATTCATATGGAACCAAAAAGAGCCTGAATAGCCAAAGAAATCCTAAGCAAAAAGAACAAAGCTGGAGGCATCATCATTACCCAACTTCAAACTACACTACAAGGCTGCGGTAACCAAAACAGCATGACACTGGTACAAAGACAGATGCATAGAGGAATGGAACAGAATAGAGAGCCCAGAAATAAAGCCACACACCTACAACTATCTGATCTTCAACAAAGCTGAGATAAAGAGGCAATAGAGAAAGGATTCCCTATTTAATAAATGGTGCTGGGATAACTGGCTAGCTATATGCAGAAGATTGACACTGGACTCCTTCCTTACACCATATACAAAAATCAACTCAAGATAGATTAAAGACTTAAATGTAAAACCCAAAACTATAAAAACCCTGGAAGATAACCTAGAAATACCATTCTAGACATAGGTTTTAGCAAAGATTTCATGATACAGATGCCAAAAGCAATTTCAATAGAAAGAAAAATTGACAAATGAAGCCTAGTTAAACTAAAGAACTTCTGCACAGGAAAAGAACCTATCAACAGATTAAACAGACAACCTACAGAATGGGAAAAATATTTGAAAACTATGCATCTGACAAAAGCCTAATATCCAGAATCTGTAAGGAACCTAAACAATTGAATGAGCAATAAACAAGCAACCCCATTAAAAAGTGGGCAAAGGATATGAATAGATACTTTTCAAAAGAAAGACATACACATGACCAAGAAGCATCTGAAACAATGCCCAACATCACTAATCATTAGAGAACTGTAAATCAAAACCACAACGAGATAGCATCTAATACCAGTCAGAATGGCTATTATTAAAAAGTCAAAAAATAATGGCTATTATTACAAAGTCAATACTGCTGTTGGAAATGCTGGCAAGGCTGTGGATAAAAGACAATGCTTATATACTGCTGTTGGAAATATAAATTAGTTTAGCCATTGTGGAAAACAGTGTGGCAATTTCTCAAAGAATTTAGAACTACCATTTGACCCAGCAATCACATTACTGAGTATATACCAAGGGAATATAAATCATTCTACCATAAAGATACATGCACATGTACGTTCATTGCAGCAGAATTCACAATAGAAAAGACATGAAATCAACCTGAATGTCCATCAATGATGAATTGGATAAAGAAATTCCCCCATACACCATGGAATAGTATTTGGCCATAAAAAAAAAATAAGATTATGTCCTTCGAAGAAACATGGATGGAGTTGTAGGCCATTATCCTAAGTGAACTAATGCAGGAACAGAAAACCAAACACTACATGTTCTCACTTAAATGGGAACTAAATATTGAGTATACGTGAACGCAAAAAAGGGAATAGAAGTCACTGAGGCCTACTTGAGGGTGGAAGGTGGGAGGAGGGTGAGGATCACAAAACTATGTATCGGTTACTGTGCTTATTATCTTAGTGACAAAATAATCTGTACACCAAACCCCTGTGACACGCAATTTACCTATATAATAAACCTGCATATGTATCCCTGTACCTAAAATAAAAGTTTATTTTTAATCTGATTTTTTCTTTCTGTTTGGAAAATCAATTACTACCTCTGTCATAACCAAATTTCCATACATTTTTCATTGTTTTTAGACTACTTTGTCTATTCTGTTGATCTTTTCTCTATTTCCAGAGCCAATACCATACTTTTTAGTTACTCAGAATTTCTGGAAAATTTTGATATTTGATAGAGAAAGTCTTCTTACCTTGTTCCTCTCTTCAAAATAATCTCATGCCTCCTTGGTCCTGACAGGGCTTAATTTGTCTAGTTGGGTTTACATTTCTGTTGGCTCTCTTTATTTGTAATTGAAGAAGCATTTCATAGGAAATATTTTAAAACAATGTCTTGAAAAATAATTAATAATGACAGAAATGCAGTTCTTATGGTGGTAGTGAATAATATTTTAACGTTATAAAACTTGATAATAAATAGCTAACATTATATCATCTACCCTTTCCAGTGTTCCACCTTGATTCATAGATGGAAATGAGAATACTATCAAAGGCTTTAAATAGATAGGATTTTTCTCTAACTTGGCAGTTGGCAAAGTAGGGCTCTTGGGTTGAATCCACCCCACCTGTTTTTGCAAATAAAGTTTTATTGGAAAGCAACCACAGCCATTCATCTGCATATTGTCTATGGCTGCTTTCTTGCTCCTAATGGCAGAGTTGAGTTCTTGTGACAAAAACCATATGACCCACAAAACCAAAAATATTTACAATCTGGCCCTTTCCAGAAAAAGTTTTGCCATTCCCTGGTCTAAATTATCAACTTTTAAGTTATTTACTCTGTATTTACTCTGGGTACATTCCCTCAACCTCCTTCATAGCACCTGAGAGTATAAGCCAAACATGTAATGTGCACACGGTGGAGATGAGGCCCTTCATCCACATGATAACTTGATGTCTTAGGAAGAGAATGTACTCTCCTCTCTCCACTCTTCCTACCCAGGAATTCCATCAACCTAAGAAAAAAATAACTGAAGGAGCACAAAGATTTTCCACATCCTGAACTACAGAAATCTTTTATTAGCCTCAGCACCATGTTTTTGTTGTTGTTGCTGTTTTCTTTTACTATGCCTGGAGAGCAGTTCTGGCTCCTACCTTCCATGCTTCTCTTGGTCTCTTAGCCTTGGCAGTCCTTTCTGGACTCTTAGTGAGCAGGCCATGGCAATCCTGAGATGGCACCTTTCTCTTCATCAGGGCGTAAGCTCTGGTCAGCCTTGTGATTTCTGTAACTTCTTTTCCCCATAGGCCCAGTGCTGAGTTCCTTTCAGCTCCCTGATGTTAAGTCAGCTTTGTTAAAATATTTTTTAAGGACTGATTAACTGAACTGTCACAACTCCAAGCTGGCAATATATTCCAGTGGAAAAAGTACAGAATTTAGAGCTAAAAATCCTGTTTTTGAGTTCTCAACCTTGATACTTACCAGACAAATGTCCTTGGGCAGCTTGCTTAAACTCTGAGACTCAGTTTTCTCATCTGCAAAATGAGGACACTAACAATGCTTGTCACACCTATTAGGGTTATTGTGAGAAACAAATATGTGAAATATATGAAAAAAAATTGAAACTACAAAATTACACACATGTGTTCATCATTATCACCAGTTCTCAAAAGCTCTCTCAACAATTTTTCCTAATCTCTAAAGACATTTTACTTGTGTTCAAGAATGAGTCCATTAATTCTCCATTGCATCTTATGTGCCAAAGGGCCTCACCATTGCTTTAGCATCTGTGTTTTTTTTGGGGAATGCCCTGCTCTTCTGGCACAGCCACTACTCTAGGAATTACTGCTCTTGGACCTGAGCATCTCAAATCTGTGGTCTTTGGTAGTTTGAGGGTGAGGGTCAGATAAAAATGTTTCTCTTGTTTCTCACGAATTCCATGTATCATTTCTCATGGCCCTGGACCCCAAAGAGGTCCTGACCATGCTTAGAGAATCACATGCTCATCAATGAGTTTAATTTCTTGCCCAATTCTGTCTGAGCTCAAAAACAGAAGATGGAGGCAAAAGTGGGAATGGGGATAAAAGTACTATTGCACCCCAAAACAAATACTTCCCAGTATCTTCGTCCCTCCAATTTCTGTTCTGAGTACTCAAATTTGTGTCCAAAATGTCCTTCTTCATGAGACTGGATCTCTCTTCCCATCTCTTTATCCTGCCTCTTTTCTAACTCCTTTAACACCTAGGAGGAGCAACTGGTAATCGAATTCTCATTTCAGGACATAAACAGGGTCACTTGTATGACTGAGTAGGGTTACTCTCTATTAAAAGATAGGTGAAGTTCTTAATTTTTTATTTTCATTTTTTATTCATGTCATTTTGAGCATGTGCATTGTTTCTTCTTCTATCTCCAGTATCATGGAGTAAGCTCAGGAGTAGTCAAATTACAAGATTTGGATGTAAGCTCAGGGGATGGCAGAGACCCTCATTGGCTTTTAGGGAATGCTATCTATCACAAGCAGGCTTTACTAGAGCTCTGCATTGCAAATTGGAATAAGATTAAATTAGATAAGAGATAAATGAAACTCCTTTGCTCTTAGCAATTGCTCCTTCTGTAGCTAATTTCCCCAGGACCCACATAGAGGAGGAGCAACTCAGATGTCCTTGTACCAGCAATAGCTCACATAGCTTATATTTATGCATTTATGTAAATAAATGACTAGAGTGGTCACTGGCCCACTGGTTTCTGCAAATGGCTGCTTTCTGTGTCCCAGGTTAGGCTCAAATGGGACACCGTGTTATAAATTGTAATCCAAATTTTCTTTAATTTTGAACTGCTTTGTACCAAAAGGAAAAGTGAAGATTACAAAAAAAAAAAAAAATGGACCATGATATCTTTGCCAGATAAAACATAATTTGCTTTATTTTTCCCCTTTGCACCATTAAGAGATTTATTATCTTCTATTTATTTTCAGCACTTCCCTTCATTTCTGGGAAGTCAGACCTGCCTAAATCATTATTGCATCTGAACAGAGTTTTATAGACAGATTTCCAGTAATGGGCTCAAATAATAGGCTCTACTTGGCATTTCATAATGGCCCTTTATGGCACATAGAAGGGCAGTTCTTCTTACGTGTTTCCTGAGAAGCAAACACGAGTGGCCCCAGGGGCCTAGTGGCGTTGTTGAAAGCAGTCCACCACAAATTTTAAATTTCTTTGTGATCATATATTATGGAAAATTTGCATTCTACATGATGATATATTTGTCTTTCTGTATATACAAAATGCCTTAATATTTTAATTGACATTTTGGGCAGGTGTACCATTTTTATCCTGGCACACTTGGGCTGACTACTGTTTACTGTCAGAGGGTAGATGCATCCCCAGTTTGAGATACATATGGCTTGTATGCAGGAAGACGGGACTTGAGTCTTGATTCTTCCACTTCTAGACATCTGTGAACGTGGGCACTGACCCTCTTAGAATATAGATCCTCCCCTATAAAATGGGTTGTTGTAATGGATGAGTCCACAATTGGGGATTCTTTTTTTGTTAAGTAATTGGTCGATGTTAAGAGGGAAGTGCTGATTAGAACTATTGGGGAAGTCTGAACCCCAGACCATTTTGAAGACAATGAAGGGTGGACATTTTCATGCAACTTAAACTGCTGTCATTTTGCAAGAGCTACACTTTATTGTATTTGTTCCCTGGGGATTTTTATAGTGCTTTTCCTCATAGGAGTGCCCATGTTAGGAAGAATAGTTCTCAGGAAACCTCTAAGACGGCTACCAGCCCCAGGCTCTCACACTTGCCTCTCGTGAACCCAACTCAGTAAATGATTAGAAATGAGCTTTTCTATTTCCATCACTTACCAAGCACTATGGTATATGAAAAAATTGTGAGCTATGGTCCATACTGTCAAGGATTTGAAGTCTTGGAGGAAACCCATAAAGCAGTTGTAAGAATTCTTCATTAATAATATAAGAATATGTAATAATGCAATATATAAGAATATGACAGTGCACATATATCAAGGACCTACTGAATAATTAGCACTTCGTTTTTCCAATTCTCAAAACAACTCTGGAAGAAAAAAATATTGTTTCTGTTTTGCTGATATGAATATCAGGGCTCTAGCTCAAGACTGTACCATGAAGTGCCAAAATGAAAAAGTAGATTTAATAGAGTCATATGCTAGCTGACATATCCTCCTGCATTGAGTTATTCTCTGTAAATGGACTTTACTCAAACTGATTCTTGAACTGTAGTATTTGGGGCCAAATGGAGATAAGAATGATAATAACCGCTCAGTTTCCAGAAGCAAAGCTGATGTGAGATATACTCAGTACTTGCTGAATTGACCAAAGAGGTTGATTGCTGTAAAAACAAAACAAAACAAAACTCTAAACTCAGCATTATGGCTTACTTCTTCTTTGCATCACCTTCTGACATCTAGCATAGTGCCTGGAACACAACCAAAGAGACAGAAACTATTAATGCTCACTTATATCCCTGTGCTACTTCACCTTCCTCAGTCTCCTTTGCATTTAGATCAGTCACCTGACTATTCAGGCTGATGGAAGGACTGAGGTTGTTAAGAATCTTCATCACCTTTCTCTTTCTTTCTTCTCCCAGGGTTTTAGCCAGATGATACCAAAATGACCCCACAACCAGAAGATGGCAGAGCCACAAAGTGAAAAATACTTGGGTCTCTGAGTCATAGCTTGGGGGAGGGCTTCCTGGAAAATCATCCCAACAGAGACATCCATATTAAACTTTGTGTAAACAAAAAATAAATCTTTCTTGTGGTAGGCCACTGAGATTTAGATTGCTACAGCAGCTAACCGGTCTGAACAATACAGCAGGTACTGAATAAAACTTGCCATGTGAGAGACATTCGTGTGCTTCACATTAAAGTAACTTGGGAAATTAAAAAAAATCCTGACGTTCAGGTTAAGGACCAATTAAATTAGAACATTTAGGGGGTAGTATCAAGATATCAGTTATTTTTTAAAAACTTCCTAGGTGATTCATTATATAGCCAAATTTGAGAACTATTGTGTTGTATCAGCACCAGTTAAAAGGTATGGTTTATGGATCTTGTTAGAAATAACAAATTCTTAGACCTCCAGACCTTTGGAATCAGGTTCTCTTGGAATTTATATATTAGCATGGGGAATTTATATATTAATGGGGAGGGGTAGCGATTCTCAAGTATACTAAAGCTTCAGAAGTACTGTGCTACAATATTGTGCTCTAGTGATTCTCAAAGTATTGTCCTCTGATTATAATCAGAGTTGTCTGGAAATGCTTCCTTAAAACGGAATTCTGGGCCTGATCCCAGGATTTCTAAATCATGATCTCATAATGGAGGTGGCTTGATATCTACGTCCCTAAAGAATTTTCTAGATAATTCTTGGTTCACTGGAATTTCCACTTATCAGTTACTGACACCATTGCCCTTTCCCTAGAATCTCCTGCTTTCCCCCAACTTCTCCCACCAACCATCAAGTCTCTTTGATTCCACTCATAAGATTCAACAATGGAAGGGCAATGACTTTCTATTTTTAATCCCTGTATTTTCTTTAAACAGAGAACTCCTCCAGTGCTTCTTGAGTGTTTTACAGACCACTAATTATTAAATGTGGAAGCTCTGGAGCAGAGAACCTTTCAACTGAAATGATGACAAATGATGCTGGCTGAGGACAGTCACACCTGAAAAATTAGGAATCCCTAAAATGACGTCAACCTCTAATTCCTATTACAGAGCTCTGATTTCTACTGATCGTTTTTAGGAACCATATCTACCATGTGAAAAAAGCTGCTGGTGGGCCTAATTTAAATGAAAAGCAGAAAGACCTTAAAAAAGAAATGGGAAAGGAATATACAGAAGCAAGAAGATGATTGAAAAAATATGGCAAGTCATGTGGGTTCATTGGATAGGGTCTGGTTTGGGGAGTGTACTTTGGTTATGGCTAGGGAATTTGCAGGATAAAGAGAGAGACTCTATAATAGACATTTTTGATCAGAAAAAATAAAAATCTCATTCTCTCCCAATTTCTCTTTCCTCTTTCTCCTGCGCTCTCCTTTCTTGAAGTAAATGTTGGGAGGATATGTGGGTAATTCCTATGGCTGCTAAAGAAGCTGACTCTAAAACTACAGGCAGCAGTAGACTTTGTGCCTTCTGTTTTTGCCCCCATTTCATGTTGTCCTTATTCTTTCATTTTTAAAATATCTACAGGTACTTGTTGAACACCAGTTCTGAGCTGCAGAGCAGGAGGCACAAGACATAAATATAAAAGTCTCTGTTATGAAGCCAGCCATCTAGAGAAATGTATGCACAGCAGGTCCAGCAGAATGGGCTTTGTGCTGATGAGGGAAGCAGGAGGAGAGCATGGGCTGGGAAAGGAGATGAGCAGGTTCACTTCTCATTTCTCTGTGGAAGAACCGTGGCGAACACAGAGTCAACTCACAACTTTCATTGGAATTTTTCCCACTTGACTCCTTTGTAAGTTGGAATAAGGGGTTTGGAAAGGGAAGATTTCTTCATATAAAAATGGTCTGGGTATATCCATGCAAAACTAAAGGGAGTGGAAGAGACCCTAGGTCTGCACACTTGATGGGATAGATCCTTGGGGCTCAGCCTCACCTGCAGGTACTGAAGGAAGCCTCAGTCTGCTATACAGAGCACTCTGCACCATGGGGGAGAAGATCAATAAGCTAAACTTGGGTACTAGGCCTACATGTTAAGAAGTGACTTCAAACCTAGGAAGATAAGTGAAACACAATAATGGGCAATAAGCAGGCAGTTGGGCCAGGAAGTCACTCTGGTAGAGTTAGAGGTTGGTTTCTAGGCCCTGGGAAGAGGCATGAGAAGGAGGCTGTATAGCAAGGTAGCTGGAAGTTTGGAATTTAGAGTCAGGTGGACCTAAGTTTAGATCCTCACTCTATGGCTTTACCAACTACATGGCCTTGGGCAAATTACTTGATATGTTGAAGTTTCTATTCCTCCATCCTGAAATGGTTACAAAGTGTATTTATATACGTACATCTATACACACATATATACATACATACTTTATAAGGTAGCTGTGAAGAGTAAATGAGACAATGTCCTTAAAGGACTTAGCAGGGTCCCTGGCTCAGATGAAAAAACAATTATCACTACTTTTCATGAACCATGTAGCCCTTGGTGGCTAAAAGTGAAGGGCAGGGATATGGAGAAAATATTCCTGAAATACTCTGCAAGTTATAAAAAAAATGACCAAGAAAGAGTCCCAATTTTCCATAATGCATAGAACCACAACACACAAATCAGGCAGAAACCCAGATACTTAAACAGGCACCCAGACAGGAGCACGGTGACAGTGAGGATAACTTATTGCTTGCCCATGGCAGTGTGGTTGGAAAATGTGTAAGCTTTGGACCCAGATTTCAATCCTATCTCTGTACTGTACTAGCTGTGTGATAGGTTCAAGTTACTTAAGTTACAAAAAGGGAGAGCATAGTGTGGAGATAAAAATGCTTGCCTTTCATAACTGAAGTGAAGAACAGACACAGATGCCTATGAGGCAGTACATGGTTGAAACTCACAAAGTGGCATTATCATTGAGCAGGAACGGGGCTGAGCTTCCACAGGAGCATTTACTTTCTCAAGCCTTGGGAAGAGAAGAGATGCAGAAGCCTGCAAGGCAAGTAGGGTTGGCTTTAGTAGATAGAAATAACTAAGTTAGACATTATTTCTATATTTTCCAATGCCTTCCAGGGTTCTCAGTATATGCAGAAAAATTTGTCAACTGCTATTTATATCTTCCTTGAACATGCAAACAGCTTGGATTCCACACCATGGTGAAGACCATACACTACTTGCAACTCTGACTTGGCTTCCCTGTGTTCTCCACTGTATACCTAGCTTCGAAAGCTATTCTTCATCCCTACTGCCTCCCAAGTTCAAGTTCAGTCTCCAGTATATAAGGGCACATCACTAAACAGTGCTTTTCTTTTTTCTTTTTTTCTTTTTCTTCTTCCTAGCTGACACAGAGATTAATGCATTAGTCCTTAGTACTTTCTCCTTCTAAGGCCTGGTTCGAGTCAGAGCTCTTTGATTAGCACTATCTCCAGTACTGTACTGAGCTAGTTTGCATCTCAGTTCTTCTGGCATTTGTTCCTGAGAGGGAGGTGAAAAGATTTAAAAAGATAAAAACAACTTACAGAGTTTGCAAGATCACATCATCATTTAAATGTTCACATTTTCTGACTGGGCAAATATACATGATCAGTTTCTCACACAAGCAATTTATTTAAGAAGGGAAAAATATATGTATGCATATAAATACAACGGCTGGTGGGTGCTAAAGAATATGGTTGATTTCAGCAATAGGTTCTTGAAACTTAGTAGTTTCACAGGATTATTGGTGTAATAAATCCCAGAGGTTTGTTATAGCATTAACTGCCCACTATGTACTTCAAGCTATTAATCAATACACCAGTCATTAGTTACTGGCAATTTATGATATTTTAAGGGTCACTAAACATTTTTAGTTACGATTTCTATCTATCTTTTTTCTTTTTTTGGCTGCATTTATCAGAAAGATAGACATCTTTAGCTGATCAGATGTGTTTTCACATGCAGAGTGTCACTGGGATTTAATAGGCAGAGATTTACTTAGGAAAAAAAAATTTCTGTAAATCAACCAGCCAGAAAAATATCCTTCTAACTATTGAAGAAGGAAAAGTGAAATGTGAGTGTTTCATATAGTGGCTCTCCTGCATACCTATGTCTTCTTCCTGGGTGCCTTGTTTGTAAATGCCACTAAGAATGGCAAATGGATGACCATAAAACTGCCTTCTACAAATGTCCTTAGTGTAATCTGAAGGCATGCCATTTTGTAGGAAGTGTTCCCCAAAGACACGATACTCTGAACCTTGGAAGTTTTTCTTGTGTTAATGTTTGTGTTTTTTTTTTTTTTTTTTTTTAATCTGTATTTGGCTCTGTTTCTTTCTATACACTTTGGCATGGTCTCTGTTAGAAAAACACGGAGTTTATGCTTAGCTTGAGGTCACGTTGACTATGAAACAGCAAGTCAGCAGCAGGGCAAGCGAAATGGCTGTTCAGCTCTGCTTTCTGGAAAAGAACAGCAAGAGCAGAAACTTCATGTTCCCTGGGCAGCAAATAGGCCATTTCTTATCATGAGGGAATTTCCTCCTAAAGAAACGTGCAATAGGTTCACGTGTGCTAATTCTGTGTTAGGCTGTTCAGTCTCTGAATCTGGTCAAGTAATTAAGTACTTGTTCTCAGGTGGAGTTTATTCCTTCCCTCCTCTGACTTTTTATTCTAATTTTAATTCATAATCACTTTGGTGGATTTTGCCACAGAACAATTCCTTTATACCATAGTGGTAACTGAAGTGTTACCTCTTTGACTAATAGTAATATTAGGCAGTTGGTTAGAAATAATGGTACACCTGATATCTCTTTGTATTGATGGTCTCTTCTTCCAGTGGGATTTAGGGAGCTACTGCAGTTTCTTTGCCATTCATTTCAAGAACAAATCCAGTATGCATTTGTCCACCCCAAAAATTAAAAATGAAGTTAGCAAAAATGATTTTTTTTTCGTTTTTTTTGTTTCCTAAGTTAATTTCTACAAAGGCTTTCTCTCCTTCATTATTTGGCTCAATGACTTAAGAATATCTATGTCTAGTTTCTTCTGGAACAGAAAGTTTGGTTTGTCTCACTTTGCCATTAAATTGAAAACATTGAATAAATTTTAATAATAGTAAATTAATGAGTAAGAAATCTTACACAGAATTAAATGGCCACCAGAGCATTTTTTTTTTCAGGCTTTTAAATTTGGAGATAATGTTACCAATAGGAGATAAGATTGGTGATAAAGGATGGACAACAGGCACTTAAGAAACTCACATAAACTTGAAACATAATGCTTATAGGGCCACAGGAAATCCACAAATTCGAGGGCAAGAGTGTGGGGGAGGTGGAGGAAAGTGAAAATCAGCATCTAATATCTTCAGTTTAGAGTCCTGATGTCAACAGGTGTAATTTGAAGCAAATGCCCCAATTTGCATCTCATGGGATGAAATAGTGACCCAACTTCTGAGGCTTAAAGGGAGTGGTGGATTGTCAAGGTGGTGGTGAATGACTTGCAAAGTTCTCCATGTTACCAGATGTTTTAATCAGGATTCCCTAGATAAATAAAACCAATAGGAGATATCTATTTTTATAGATGCAGATATAGGTATATAGGAGGAGATGTATTATGGAAATTGGCTCCTGTGGTTACAGAGGCTGAGAAGTTCCACCACCTGCCATCTGTAAACTGAGAACTAGGAAAGCTGATGGTGTCCAAGTCCAAAGGCCCAACCAGGGGCTCCAATGTCCAAAGGCAGAAGAAAATGGATATCCCAGCTCAAGAAAAAATGGAGGGAATTCATCCTGCCTCTACCTTTTTGTTCTGTTCAGGTCCTCGATGAATTGGGTGATGTCTGCCCCATAGATAAAGGTGGATCTTCTTTATTCAGTGTACTGATTCAAATGCTAATCTCTTCAGGAAGCACCTACAAACCCAGAAATAATGTTTTACCAGCTATCTGGGCACCCTTTAGCTCAGTTAAGTTGACATATAAAATTAACCATCACACTAGAGTTTGAGCCTTTAAGGAATCACTGACCCTGGACAAATGTTTTACAACTTTTTAACTAGCTGTGCCTCAGTTTCTCCATATATAAAAAGGTGGTATTTGCCATCATATTGAATTTTTGGGAGGGCTGAGTAAGTTATAGCCACATCTATTATATGATGTTAGTTTCAAGTATTTATATAATCCAATCCTAAGCACCAAGACTAAGTTTTAACATTTTCATTCATTATCCTGAGCTTTTCTTCTATTCTCTGCCTGGCATACATTTTCTTAAAACTGTGGCATAACAATTATCTCTTAGAGTATGAAATGTGGTAGGTACATTAGTCTGTTCTCTCATTGTTACAAAGACATACCCCAAAACAGGGTAATTTATAAAGAAAGGGGGTTTTAATTGGCTCACAGTTCCACAGGCTGTAAAGGAAGCATGGGTGGGGAGGCCTCAGGAAATTTACAATTATGGTAGAAGTTGAAGAGGAAGCAGGCTCATCTTACATGGCTGGACAGGGAGAAGAAAGGGAGGGAGGAGATGCTACACATTTTTAAGCAACCAGATCACACAAGAACTCACTCATTATCATGAGAACACCACCAAAGGGGAAATCTGCCCCCCATAATCCAATCACCTCCCATCAGGTCCTGCTTCCAATGCTGAGGATTACAGCTAGACATGAGATTTGGGCGGGGACACAGACCCAAAGCAGATTAGTATACTCATGTAACATCTACTTCATCTATTTCTTATTCTTATAGGCTAAATGAAGCTTTATATTTATTGCATTTACATTTTGGACTTTGACAATCTGAAATAAACCTAGGGGCATCTCTTTTAAATAATCCAGAGAAATGATCAAAGTTGACTGATATCAACCCTTCAAGAGTTTTAAAAGGATTTCAATAACCCTGTTAAAATATGTTTTTAATGATCTATTCTAAACCTGTGAGCTTTACTTTCTTATGCAAATTTTGACAATAAGCAGACATACAAATTAAGTGTGGACATTCAAGGAGTATCTTGATTTCAATGTCTATTTAAATCATTGCCCAATAATAGTTTATACTAAGAGAGTTGGATTACTTAGGGAAAGTTTGGGGAAAAATTAATCTTTCCTTAACCACAAATACCACTGAAGTGTTTGGTTATGCTGCAGCCCACTTTATTATTTAGATTAATTATTTTTACCATTATTTATTTATTTTTAAATATCTAATCCTGTCTTTCTTCTTACTCAGCTTCAATCAAGAATTTTTAAAAAATAGTCTCTCAAATGGAAAAATCCGTCAACTTGATTAGCAAGAAATTAAAACAGTGAACTGAAATTAAGTTTAATTGAATTTTCTTTTGTATTTATAGATTAAGTATATTTTGGGTCCCTTATAAAATTCTTATCAATAAGATTATTTTTTCTTTTCTGCAGGGCCTGTGCTTTTATCTTCCTTGTGTATCTGAATGTGGAATTTTTTTCTTTTGCATTAATAGTATATTGGTTTTTTGGCTTCTGTTCCCCTTAAGGATCCTTCACTTCAACCCTCCTGGTACATAAATCAACTTTTACTGCATTTTCTTTCAAGACCCTGCTAATGCTTTTTATTTCTATTCCTACCTGTGGCATGTATAATATGACTGCTTGACATTTTTTCTCCTATCTCAAATGGATTATACATATAAATGAAAGTCTGGATTTGAGTTTTCTTTTTTCATTAGAATACACATAAGCTTTGTAAAATTTCTGGTATGTTTTAAATGTGCTTTCCTGAACTGTTAGAAATGAGCTTCTTTCAGCTTGTTCAGATTAAATTAATTTTCACTACCTCTTTGTTTCAGATGGAATTTTCTTTTAATAAAAGCACCAAATGAAACTAGAAATACAAACCAACTATTCTCTGTAAGGAAAAACAGTGGAATTATAAAAATGCAGTCACGAAGATGTCAGATATGTTCAAGGAGATTGTGAGCAAAAAGTGACAGTGTCCCCCTTCCCCTGAAAAAAAAAAAAAAGCTTATCCAACAACCACACAATATTGGAACATTAGAATAGATTCTAAGGCCGGGAGCGATGGCTCACACCTGTAATCCGAGCATTTTGGGAAGCCGAGGCGGGCGGATTACGAGGTCAAGGAATAGAGACCATCCTGGCTAAGACAGTGAAACCCCGTCTCTACTAAAAATACCAAAAAATTAGCCGGGCGTGGTGGCGGGCGCCTGTAGTCCCAGTTACTCGGGAGGCTGAAGTAGGAGAATGGCGTAAACCCGGGAGGCGGAGCTTGCAGTGAGCAGAGATAGCGCCACTGCACTCCAGTCTGGGCGACAAAGTGAGACTCTGTCTCAAAAAAAAAAAAAAAAAAAAGAAGACATTTTAAACTGAATTTTAACAGGAAGTTACTGGGAATTTAGCATTCAAGACCCTAAATGACTGCCCAACCCATTTAGATTTGTTAGATCCTTCTTTCCAAATTCTTAACTTCTATTTTTAAAAATAGTTTGGTTATGGCTGTTGGAGTTTAAGTAGGTTCAGTGCAGAAAAAGTGAAGTCTTACTGTAGAGTGCAGACCAAAAAAGTGAAGTCTTACTGTAGAGACCAAAATGCCCACTTTTTTAAATGCCCAAAATACGTAATCACAGGTTATTTGTAGAATCATGGAGACATGCAAAATAGAAGACAGAATTACAAATGACGCACTGGAAGTATAGTCCTGTATTTCTCTGATTGCTTTCAGGAGTATCCCCTGTATTTTATAAATAAGTACTTGCTAACTTGTTTCAGTATCCTTATAAGATTGAGAACAATAGTAAACTAAAAATAACATGTAATCAGAGCTACTCAAATACTCATTTCAGTTAGGCTACTTATCCAGTTGAGAATCACTCTAAATCTTTAAAGATGGTGGAAGTTTTGAGTACCTCACAACACACTAACCCTCAAGCCTATTCCTCTTGCAGTCTTCATTTCAGCAAATGTCACCTTCACTCTTTCAGTTGTTCTTGCCAAAATTCTGAATATACTCCTGAATTCCACTGCTCCTCTTATATCTGATATCCACTCTATTAGCAAATCCCATTTTTTCTATTATCAAAATATATCTAGAATTTTTCCTGACTTCACAATGTTTGCTTCTACTTGGGGATTTTAGTCTAAACGACCATCATACTTGCAACAGTTTCCTTACAATTGCCCAGCTTCCATACTTGCCCTCTTGTTCTCGAACCAGAAGCCATAAAAATGTGGTTAAAAATAAATCTAATTATGTCTTTCCTCAGCTGAAAACCTTCTGATTGCTTCCAGTCTCAGAGTAAAAGTCAAAGTCTTTATAGGTGGTTCCAATATATGAGGTTCCTATGTATGAATCCTTTATATGAGGACTACATGATCCTCATTACCTACGCCTCCACTGCCTCTCTGACCCGTTTCCTGTGAATCTCTCTCTCGTTCCCTCTGCTCCTAGCACTCTGGCCTCCTCGCTGTTGCTTTAACACCCCCAGCATGCTCCACCTCAGGGTTTGCACCCTTGACTTACACAAGTGAACACCTCTTCTGCCTGATATTTGCAAGGCTTATCTACTCACTTCCTCTAGTCTTCTGCTTAAATAACAGAGAGTCTTCCATGATTCCATCCCAAAATAGTCACCCTCATCACCTCACTCTCTAGCCTCCATATCTGACTTTATTTTCCTTCATGGAACCTCTCTTCTCCTGTTATCTTACGTATGTATTTTTTCATTAGCTGTCTTTCCCCACACCTAATTAAGATGTAAACTCCATGACTTTGTTTACTGCTGTATTTCCAGCCCTTGAAACAAAGCCAGGCCTAGTCAAGAAAAATTTATTGAACCAACCTCTCACCTATATAACTGATACATAATAGTTTATTTTAGGAGCTTAACTTTTCATAAACCAAATTTCTTAAGTAACTGGCTATTGAAATCTGCAAAAGAATGAGTGAAGTGGTGGATATTTTGTGTTACATACTTGGGTCCTTTTTTAAAAGACATCTTAAATGAAAGAGACTGTTACAGTGTCAGTGTGCCTGGAATTCAAGAGCAAAGAACAATAATTATTTCTATTACTCTGTTGAGTAATTGTTATATGCTAGACACTATAATAAGTGTTTTTATGTTTTTTGTATTTTATCTCATTCATTTCTCTCAAGAATTATATGTGTGTATGTGTGTAATTTATATTATTTATAATATATTTATAATTTAATTTTGTAGATGAAAATAGCAAGAGGTCGAGTAACTTTCTCAAAGTCATACATTTGGGGTAGAACCAGCTTTATCTGATTCCCAAATTTCCCACTCATTCCACTGTACTATTCTGCGTGTCATCAAAGAGAAATATAATTATTATAAAACTTCACTCACCAATTTCAAGGATATATTCTTCATTCCTAATATTTCTTTCTGAGTTTCTTTAGTAAAGGACCATACTCTTCTCAGCAGAATATTACAGTTTGCCTATTATTTGACTGGCCACCCTTTTCTGCCAATGATAAATGGTGATGTCATGCTACGTGCCTTGGGTTTTGCATTGAGAAAAGGCTATCAATTCTATTGGTTAGCCCTTTCAGTGTAACAAACCACCTTATGAAAGTCATGGATTAAAACATCAGGTATTTATTACTGCAGCTCATATCTCTGTGGGTCATCTGGGTGGCAACTGATCCAGGCTAATCCAGACTGAGTTTACTATTCATCTGCAAGTCAAGTGTAGTTTCAGCTCTAGCATGAGCCTAGCTGGGTCAATTCTGTTTCACGTATTTCTCATTTTCTAGACATATCTTTCTCATGGCAATGGCAGATGTACAAGAAGTCAAGCAGGGATATTTTTATAAGACTACATAAGTATTTGCTCTTAATGATGGCCATTATCTTAGAATAGTGTCCTTTGATTTATCAGTACATCTGAGCAACATGGCAGCTGGTTGGGCTCTAGGTGCTTGAAAGCTACCAATGCCCATTGCTTGTTTATTGCTGGGTGACCAGGGAGATTTAAGAGGTTGATCCCTAATCTGTGCTGTACTGTATTTACTGTTGGATATTTTAAAAGCTTAAGTAAAAATTTGTATACATGACAGAATAGTGCTGTGATGATGCAAAACTTTTGAGGAATGAAAGAGAAAGTTATACCTGCAAAATGTATGATATGGTACAAAAAAAGAGGTTGGCTAAGAAAGGACTCAAGACAGAAAAGGGAGATTGAGTTAGGTTGTGAGTTAAATTTGAGGTGAAAGGATAGAGAAATATAAGCTCTTGGCTTTCTCTTTATAACTCCTTGGAATTCTCAAATATTTTGGAGCTTGCACGGGCCTTCTAGACACACAAGTGATGGATTCCCTAGTCACGTTTTTGGCTGTCAAAAAAAAAGGCTAATACCAGATGCAGGAAGGATTAAGGACTTTAAGTTTCATATATAGCTGTAACACATTTTTGCTTAATCTTTTGTAGTTGACTCTCCCAATATCGCATCTTTTTTTTTAACTGATAATTGACTTCTCCCGTCTAAGTTTTTGTTTTTGTTTTTTCTATTCAAATACATCCTTTCTCTTAATATAACAACCATATCTTTTCCTAAACATGTTCCTGCTTTTCTTACCTGTATAGTATTCAATTTTTGGCCTACATATCATGAATTTAATATTGTATTTAATAGAGGGCCCAGTAACTCCTGGTGCCAGCCATTTATGCTCATTTATCATTGCTGCAATTGTCCATTTATGGTTACTGCTGACCTTGGATAAGAATATATCATTGAATTCCCTGGGTTCTGAACACACTTCTTTCAGCCCCAGTTGAGAGCAGAAGCTCTGGCTCCTCATGGTGACTAGGGTCAATCACCTTGCCAATTTGAGAGCTCCTTATTTATCAGCTTTCCTGCCGTCATGAGGAGCCCCAAGTGACCAGATGCTAGTCACAGCATCAGGTTAAATGAAAGTCCTGCTTTGTTCCCTGTTGGAAGAATTTCCCCCTGGGAACTTAGATTTCAAATCCAGTAGAATGTAAAGTTGTGAGGAGATAAAGACAAAATTTTTCAAATAGAGTCATGGTTGAGATCAAGCAATCCTTCTTCCACTCCTCGGTTCTCATGCCCATGCATTGTAGCTCCTGGAATGTAGTGCCACCTACAGCATCATGGTTGGCTTCCTGTATTATACGTTAATCAGATAGCACCCCAAACTCACAGGTTGTATGGCCCTCTACACTGAACCTTAGTAGGTCATTTTATCACTCTATTGAGTGGCCTTCTTTCCGGATGTTGTGGTGAACTGTGATCATGAGCCTGGTATCTGTTGTAAAAGATCCTGAGTATACGTTTAAAAAGATCCTGAATTGTTAAATCAAATATTTCATAGGCCCTCAAGTGGTGGTGCTGCCAGAAGCACTGCTTGTAGGGAAGACAAACTTATATGCAGAATAGGTATAAATTCTAGTAAGCATGAATTGCTGTCCCCTCTAGACTAGAAGGGGTCTGATGTAATCAAACTTCCATCAACTGGCTGGTTGGTCTTCTTGACAAATGGTGCCATATTGAAGGTACAGCTGCTGAGCTGTTGGGCATCCATCAACTGCATCACCTAAATTCATCTCGTTACAGGATCCATGCATAGTCCCCATTCCTGCCACCATGGATGTTCTCTTTATGGACTGATTGTACTAGCACTGGAGGGGGCAATGAGAGAGGTCATCTGACATTTACAGGCTGAGTCATTATGCTACCTGGTTACGGGCACCTTCTTTACAGTGGACATGTTCATTGTCAGAAGACAAACATATGTTCATGCTTTGTGTCCAACATAGGTTCATTCACATGCATCTTCTCCACATTTCCTTGCCTCACAGATGATTAAATCTTGTTATTTTCAGGTCCCTTACAAATCAACTAAGCTATTTGCCAGTGCCTCAAATTATTTTTCTCACATAAAAGTGAACGACCAACTGTACTGCTTGCAACTCTGCTCACCGGGTAGATTCCCTTTTATCATTGTCCTCCAGGGCCATGCCAGAGTGGATTGTAGTGAAATAGCTGTCTAATTTAGTTCAGTGTTAATATGTTGTGATCCAGGTCTAGGTTCTTGTTCTTCCTGAGTTAGCTGATTTTAGAGTACCACCTATGAGACTATAAGTTTAAACTGAAGGAGAAGCTTTAGTGCAATGCTGGTGGGTAGCCTGAGAGTCAGTCGGCATGTAATAGTTACTTGTGCCTTCTGGATTTGCTCAAGCCCTGTACCATCAAAAAATGGGCTGTTGTCATGCCCACCTGAACATAAGATTCACTAGATCTGATTATACTCAGGTTATGATGGGCAGCTACATTTGCATGGTCACTTAGTGTCAAATGGTCTGGTACTCGGTCTCCACTATAGCTGCTTTTAAAATTGCAAATAATTCCCTACTGCTGATGGCAAGGCCCTGTGACAGAACAACTGGTGTCTGTATAATACATGCACGAAGATTTGTCAGAGACTGCATACAACATCCATATATACCTCCAGCACTATCAGTTTGCTGGGTCAAATATCTTTAATGGCAGGACAGCTTGCACTATACCCTGGTCCAATTGTTCTTGGCCATGTTCAACCCTGGAAGCTTTTTGAGTTACCTGATAAATAGATTTCTCCATGGCTTTTTCTACTCCAAAGGCTAGGAAACCATCTGAAGGATTCTATCAGGTGCTAAGAATATTTATTATAATCTTGCATCTAGAGACCAGGTAGATACATTTAGGTTGGATTCAATTATGACCCATACCATTCCAGTGCCATTGCTACCACATAGGCCAATGTTTTCCCCTGTGCTCCTCAACCCAATTCAACACTATTGAACACCTTACAGTGCTGATGCTATAACATGGCAGGAGTTGCCATCAATTAATGAGGGCTTATTGCCATCTGGCGAAGGAAGGGAATAATTTTTGAATCCCATCCTGACTGTCTAATTTTGGGGGCGCTCCTTGTAGCAATGGTATTAGCCTAGGTTCCTCCAAAACACAGAACCCAGGAAAAGGTTTGTGAGCAATGTTTCTTTTGGGAAGTGATCCTCCAGAATGAAGTCGAGAATGGATTGAAGTGAGGAAGGAGGGGAACCCGATCTAAGAGTATTCTACCAAGGTGATCACCACTGTGGACACCTAAGCCTTGATCGCCCAAGGGATTTCTGAGGAGTAGTGCAACACACTGCAGCACCATCTGTCAGAAAGACTGGCAGGTTTTAGAAGTGATTTCTGTTTTAAAAAAAATTTTTTAAATTTAATTTTTTTCATAGACATTATCTTTTAAAGCAGTTTTAGGTTCACAGAAAAATTGAGTGGAAGGTACAGGGAGTTCCCACATACCGCCTCCTCCCACACATACACAGCTTTCTCCCATGATCGGCATCCCCCATCAAGGTGGTATGTTCGTTACAATTGACTTATACAAACTTACATTGATGTATCATTATCACCCAAAGTCCATAGTTCACACTGGGTTTCACTCTTGGTGTTACACATTCTGTGGGTTTGGACAAATCTATACTGACAGGTATCCATCATTATATTATCACACAGAATAGTTTCACTACTTTAAATGTCCTCCATGCTCTACATATTCACTTTTCCTTTACCCCAACCTCTGGCAACCACTGTCTCCATAATATTGCCTTTTCCAGGATGCCATGCCATATACTTGGAGTTATTCCTGTTTTTGTGGGTAGGATAAAGCCATATAGGTTGAATAACAGTATACTTAGGTGGACTTGTAACAATATGAAAGAGAGATCGATGTCAACTTTGAACTAAGTAACCAGTGGCAGGTCTTAATATTCTGCAATATCGCAATGTTCCATAATGATATATTTGAAATTAGAATGCATATATTTATCCAAAATAGTTGTTGAGTATCTAAATTGGATGACTGAATCAAGAATTAGTATCAGGAAAGTCCAGCCTCTCCAAATTTCCACTATTTTTTATTCTTCTCATCTCTCTGCCTGCTCTTACTTGCTGAAGCAACATTGTCCAATAGAAAAATAATGTGAGTCACATAAGTAATTTCAAATTTTCTAGTAGCCATGTTTTAAAAAAGTAAAAAGAAACAGATGGAATTAATTTTAATAATGTGCTTTATTTATTCCAAATATATCCAAACTATGATTATTTCAACATGTAACAAATGTAAAAGTTATTAATGAGCTGTTTTACATGCTTTTCTTACTAAATCTTTAAAATCTGATGTATATTTTACACTTATAGCACATCTCAACTTGGACAGGCTGCATTTCAAGTGCTAAATAGTCATTTGTGGCTAGTGGTTAACATACTGGTCAGCATACTGTAAAATGTCCTTTATTTGTTCTCAGCCTTTATCTGCTCTTTGATTAATTTCTACTCACCTTCAAGGAATGTACCAAGTATTATCTCTTCTTCAGAATCTTCACTGTCTTGCCTTTTTATCTCCCTCCCTTACAGATCCTAATAAAAACAACAGCAAAAGTTTGTCTGTTTTTTTCTATATGTTGTCAATATACTTTTGTATTTATACCAATCACAGCACTTAGCATCCTCCTTATAATTCTTTGTTAACGTATCCATTGTTACTAGACTGAGAGGTCCTCGAGAGCAAAAACTGTGCCTTTCATCTCTATAGCACAGAATCCCACTAATTTTTGAAATTAATCAAATGGAGTAAATATAATAAGATGAATTGAACGCATGAAAGTATAATGGGACTAGGTCTCTAAAACCAACTCCATAAATACAGAGTAGGAGGAATGTAGTTTAGAAGCACTCTACTTGAGTAAGTTTTAAGGCACATAGATTTAATTATTAGCTCAATAGGAGCAAACATTTGTATTTTACCACACAAAATACGAATGTTCAGTAAGTTTGTATTAAGAAATGTAGTGGATAAAGGCGAAAAGAGGACCTAGATTTTCCTTCCAACTAGTCAGATGACATATAAAACAATACTTTTGGTGATCCTATTTTCAGAAGGTTATAAATGAAGTAGAATGAGGAGGAGAAGACATAAAACCGTTTCATCTGAGCAATGGGTTCAGGAACTGGAGATGTTTAGAACAAAGATGGAATGATCCAGGAGGGTGACCTTTCTTCCAAATACTTGAAGAGCCATCACGTAGATTAGAAGATAGATTAGACTTGTAGGCTTCTAAGAAATAAAAATTAAATTGACTAATGTAAGCTACAGAGACTCAGATCTTACCCTTACATAAACAAATAACTCTTATGACAGAGTTTAAAATGAAGCTTGAACATCTAAGAGGTCTTTTTAAATGTTTGAATGAAGGAATAAATGAAGTGAAGTGAATACTCACCCCCTTGCAGATAGGGGATCTCTCTTTCTACAAGGTATTCAAGTACAGGCTGAATAACAATGAGGACATGGTATAATCGGAACAGACGATGAGACTAGATGAACTTTATTCTTCCTTCCAAGCTGTAAATTCTTCTTTTCAATAATTTTATTCACTTTAAAGACAAACAGCATTGCTTTTACACAAGTGAGTGTTAACAGTGTGCATAGTTAGTTGTGTATCAGTCATAAGAAACTCTCCAACCAAAACACTGTCATTTTTTTGAGTAATTGTCACTAGATTTTTGCTTTTGGAAGACTCAGTTGGTTAGAAGTTTATGATCAGTGTTTTCAGAATGCGTTTCAAGACATGAAGCAAACCTCACACTAACAATGCATTATTACTCATTTATTTTTAGCTATTAGTCATGGAATGAAACAACACAGGTGCCCAGATGAATTCCTGGGCATATAAATGTGAAATCTCTGTTTCTGAGAGCTTCCAGTCTAGATTGCAACAATTGCAAAACAGGAAACCTGAGCTTTACCACAAGAGGATGAATGGGCATCATTGATTCCTTAATGTGTGACCTCTTCCAAACAATTGTGCTTTATTTATTCAGAAAGCTTCAACTAAAAAGCAGCTCAGGGCCTATTTCAGCCCTCTAAAAATATAACAGTCAGTATCACAAGCGTTGCTTCAAATACATGGAGTTTGCTGTGAGAATTAGGAGTCGTCCTTTTGCCTTCGTCTTTATTATCGTCAATCAAGAACTTTCTCTGAGTGATTCTTATGTTTCAGGTGCAGGGGAGACGCAGATGTTTAAGACATTGTTTTTGCCCTAAACAGAGCTTACATCTACAAAAGACGAAATATACTAACGTAAAATGCTTATTAGGCATCAGCCACAATGTTCATGCAAAATATATTTAGATTCAGAAAGACCTCTTTTGAGCTCTGCCACTCTTTGGACTTTGGTCAGTTTTCCTGTTTTTCTGAGCCTATATTTCATTGGTAACCTGAAACTTCCTAACTAGCATGGTTGTTAGATGATTTGAATGAGATCCAGTAGGAAAGACAAAATGCAAAAATACAAAGTATTGTTTTAGGTGTCAAATAGGTAGACTAGATAAAAGGTCGGCAAACTTTTCTATAAAAAAACAGATTGTAAGCATTTTAGGCTTTGCAGGCCACATGATCTCTATCCCAACTACTCAGCTTTGTTGTTGTAGCACAAAAGCAGCCTTAGACAATAAGCATGGCTGAATTCTAATAACATTTTATCTATAAAAACAGGTGGGAAGGTCTATAACTTACTGACTCCTGGACTAGAGAGTAAGGACTCTAAAAGTTAATAGGAGAGAATAACTCTCAAAGAACGAGCAGAGTGTCTTCAAAGAAGAGAGAGAATGTTTTCTCATTTGTTTATTTGGGATTTTGTCTTTTATCCAAATTGCACATGTTCAAAGTATAGAGTCAACTCATTCTGCATGATTTACCAAGAAAAAAACATGTTTCCCCCATTCCCTTGTCTGAGAGCCAATCACTTTCAGCTCCTTTAGCTGATTCTTCTAGTATTAACTTTCAAATCCCTAAATAATGTAGATATAAATTGCTCTTAATTGATTTTCAATTTCGGGTACTATCTAGTCACTTTCTACTGTGAAAGATAGAGATTCCCCATCTTCCCAGACACTCCCAACTCCCACCACAAAAACACTCTTCCTGTCACTCATTCAACCTCCCAGAATAGGTATATTGTATTTTAGTTAGATCAATATTTAGTATTTACATGGTTATTACTATGTGTGTGATTCATTTTTGAATTATACAGTAAATTATGGTTACTTAACTGTTTTGTGTAACATTTTGTCTTTGCTAGATTTAATAATTTCCTTTTCTTAACTCCTTTCTTAGTATTCTTTGTATGTACTTATTACTAATTCATCCGCAGCCTCTTTGGCAGTTGTCTAATTATCTTCATAAGACATTCACATACATCAGATGCTGACAATTGTATCTCCCTGAAGAAGAACAACCTGAAGCAGTCGTTCTCAAGTTGGTACCTTCATCAGAATACTGGAAGAGCTCATTACAACAGATTCCTTGGCCCCAATCCAAAAGATTCAGGTGTTTTGAGATGGTGCTGGAGAATTTGCTTTTGTAAACAGTCCCCTGGTGATTCTGATGTCAGTTCATGCACTATACTTTGAGAAGAACTGAGAAGCCTGAGCCAAGAGCTTCATCCCCTTGCAATCTGGACTGGATGCTTTGTACAAATCAAATGGAGTCACTGACTCTGAGACTACCATTCACCATCATTTAGGGATTTCCATGCCTTCTTTCTGGTGCTGCTATTTACAAATTCAAAGCCATTCTGAACCCTGATTCCTTGTATGTTATCTTTAGATAGCAATGCCTAGCATTGTCAAATAATCTGACAATGTTAGAGTATTTTACCTTCTCTATATGTGAGCTCATTTTAGGGAAAGAACAATGTCTCACTCATCTTTATATATTTCCCATGTCTTTCACATAGAAGCACTCTGAACAAAGTGCTTGGCTGATGATTTTTCTCCATAGATTTTGTAAAAATATTTCTTTGTTTTTACTAATCTGAGGAGCGGATCGTTAACAAGCAGCTCCATGAATATAAAACAGATTTGCTTCAATTTTGTGTCTTCCTTCTGACCCATAAAGGCTACCTTATCCAAGTTTGTCTATATGCATTTTCTTCTTTAAAACTTCCTCCTGTGTATACGTAATTGATGAACACATATGTAGTTGATACATATGTATTGATTGTTTTGATAGATACATATTCTTTCAGAGCCCTGGCACCACACTTCCTATCCTACAGGAGACTCCTATATAGAGTTTGTTTTCTCCTAAGAGATAAGTTCCAAGTTTGTGTAAAACTGGATATGAGAAATCTAATCTTTAACCTCACTAACTGTATGCACTTTGAATGTCAGTTTCTGGCCAGATATAATTTCCCTCCCCACTACACAGACACTGAACCTTGTTCTAACTGTGCCAAACATCACAAGTTATTCAACTTTTCCCGTGCCAAAACATGGTCATCTGCTGGAAACTATATGGCAGGACATTATACACAATTTTCCTTTTAGGCCAAACAATAAAATTTATTTTTTTTCCTGTAATGCAATTAATGGCAAGATCCACAGGTACCACAGGGATCCCTGTGAGTCTTATAAAAGCATTCTATCTTTCATCCATTCACCTCAATCTCAAAGCTTTATGTTACATCTAAATTCATATCCGTAATAAATACCAACAGTAGACTAATTGTATACAATATCAACTTTAAGATTTTGTGCCGGAAACAAATTACTATACTTGCTTTCCCTTTCATGTACAGCTTGTGGAGCGTGTCGAACACACTGTGCATATAGAATGATAACATCTTACACACCTAGCAGCAAGGGAGTGGACCTGTATGTGGCAGATAATTGAGGCAAGTAAATGAGAAACATAGTGATAGAACTGTCATTACCTTCCTCAAATGGAAGCTAAATCTATGAGTGCAAATGTCATATGTTGAATAAGTGAACAATCATTCTGTCATCCATCACTGCCAGTGCTTTCCAACTTATCTGGATTTTATTACAGCTGAATCCATCTTTTGAGTTATATAGCAGTTTCTTAAAGATGAAATTATGTGTTGCAACAGGCCAAATGTGTTTGCTGTAGACCCATCTGTCTTAGTAGTTCTTGTTCACACACTAGCTATTTTTTCATGTTTAAGGATATTTATTGCATATAAATACCCCAAAATACAAATAACAGGCAGGAATATTTTAGACAAACCCATGACATATATCAAAGTTTTAAATGAGACTCAAACAAGGGGGCAGAAGCTCTCTGCTGGGTGTCAATAACAGATCTTTCTATCTGACCCAATGTTTAGTGGATGATGATCAGGGTTTCCAGTTCTCTTAAACCAAGGTTTGGCATGACGGAATGGAGATAAATCTGAATATGGCATTCTTTCCAATGGGGCAAGAGTCTTTGCTTTAGAATGTGTGAAATTCAAAACCTATCCAAATTTCATCCAAATAAGATGTGAAAACACAGAATGAGAGTATCAAAATTGGAAGGGACCTCAGAGTTCACTGCATATAAAACTACTTATTTTAATGTTTAAGCATTGAGACTTACGATTTTCCAGCCTTTAGTTAAATATTTCTCATGGTGGAGGGGCCTTCCTGAAACTCTGCTATGATATTTATGATATGTTTGACTCTTGGCTATTCACATTATTCATATTTATCAAATGTTTGCAGAAGTTTTCGGACCAGAGTGTGCCATTAACTATACACTGGTTACAGGCTGTGTTGAGTAAACTTACAAAGTGGGATAAAATATGTTTACAAGGTTACATTTTCATTGGATACTTGTGCTTTGAAAATGATATTCCCAATAAAGCAGAACTACAGTCATAGCACAGTGAATTATACCTTTTATTAATCTTTGTTTCCTTTCTTTTCTTTCTTTCTTTCTTTCTTTCTTTCTTTCTTTCTTTCTTCTTTCTTTCTTTCTTTCTTTCTTTCTCTTTCTTTCTTTCCTCTTTCTTTCTTTCTTTCTCTTTCTTCTTTCTTTCTTTCTTTCTTCTCTCTCTCTTCCTTTCTCTTTCTTTCTTTCTTCTTTTTATTTTATTTTATTTATTTTATTTTTGGATATGGAGTCTTGCTCTGTCACCTGTCACCAGGCTGGAGTACAATGGCACAATCTCGGCTCACTGCAACCTCTGCCTCTCAGGTTCAAGTGATTCTCCTGCCTCAGCCTCCCTAGTAGCTGGGATTACAGGCACCCACCACCACGCCCAGCTAATTTTTGTATTTTTAGTGGAGACGGGATTTCACCATGTTGGCTAGGATGGTCTCAATCTGTTGACCTTGTGATCTGCCCATCTTGGCCTCCCAAAGTGCTGGGATTACAGATGTGAGCCACTGTGCCTGGCTTTCTTTTTTTGAAAATATAAAATGTATTGAAATTATGGCAGGTACTAGTGCTATGTTATAAAATCGACAGCCCTTCTCTCAAAGAGTAGCATGAATGACATAAATAGAGAGTTCATAGTGTTACAATGTGTTGAATGAGAAAGCACAAATTACCATATGGGCTTCTCACACAGTCTGTGGGAGAGTTGGGGTTAGAGAAGACCTGTCAGAGGAGCTGACAGCTGAGTTGAGAGCCAAAGAATTCATAGGCATTAGCCAGGTAAAGAAAGTGGCCTACTCATCAGTATGATTAATTTATCATCATGGCATGGGATTATAAAGAATGATGCTGGATTTTTATTTCTCATCCTTCCTGACATATCTTGAAATAAATCATGCTCTGCTTAGTATGGCTCATTAGAGTAAATGTTATCTGGTTGACTGACCAGCATACATTCTTCTGATACCATCACAAGTGTAGGAAACAGCCAGCATTTCTTTGTTGGTATTCCTGGTGCCTGTGGCCTCCTGTCTCCCCCTCTCACTATAGAAGTGGGATATGACTCAAGCTGGGCCAATCAGATCCACATGCCCATGACCCCAGTAAGTGTTCAATGATGGGTGCATGACCCAATCTAGACCTGTAAGACTCGTTCTCGGGACTTTTCCTAGAACCACTGCAAGGAGCATACCTCCTCTCTCTTGAGGTGCTCAGCTGGCTGGTTGGAAGCCTGGTGTGGGTGGTCATCTTTGCACCCCTTGGCTAATGCTTAACTGAGAAGGATGCCAATATACAGGAAAGTGGAAATTAGCAATGGTGAGAGGCAGAATACTGATTTCATGATTGGAACATGAATCCCTCTGTGCTTTCTGAAGCAGGCTCAGTGTTTGGGATTTTCACATTTATAAATCAATATATTCCTTGTTATGCTTGAGCCCATTTGAGTTGGGCTCCTGTCACAGGTGACCAAAATATCCTGCTCAATACATTTGGTATGCGTTTTCTACTCAGTTAGTGCTCAGGAATGCAACAATGATTAACTCAATTTTATTCAAGCAAATGAGGAAATACAGATAATCAGAGCAATGAAGCACTTCTCGAAAAATGGTCTGTGGTCGACAGGACTGGATAGAACAGTGGAAAGAGCATGTGTTTCAGAGTATGCTCAGGAGAATTGGAATCTCGGCTTATCACTTACTTTAGTGTGAATCTGGGCAAGTCATTTAGTATTTGTAGGTTTAGAAAAAATGGCTCTATGCATCACATTTATAACCTGAGTTTCCTGTGAATAACATGTGAATATAAGATCATATTAATAGTATATTAGCAACACAGCCCTCTTGTATTCATTCATTCATCAAGAAGTTTTAGTACTGAGAAAGCAGCCCTGAAGAACTGCTAGAAGTGCTCCCAGGTTGTAGTACACCAGCTTACAAAGAAGTCCCCTTGTGGATACTGAGACATTCCAAATTGACCAAAGATAAGAAGTGGTGGAATAAGCAAGAAATAGCTACTATCATTTTTATTACTTTCTGTTGGAGGAAAGCTCAAACAGTGCAGCTTAGGCTTAAATATTTTCCATAAATTTTAGTGCAACAGATAATTTAATCTTTATTATGCCTCTCTCTTCTAAACCAGAATAATTAGCTGGGCTTTACTGGGTACTTATTATGTGTCAAGCACTGTGAATTAGTGCTTTATATCAATTAATTCATTTAATCCAAATGACACTATACATGGTATTGTTATGTATTATTAACCCTATTTCACAGATGAACTATCAGAAAGGGTAAGTAACTTGTCCGAGGTTACAGGGCTAATAACCTAATAAGTGGTAAAACTGGAATATGAATCCAGACACCTGACCCTCAAGGTTGTACTCTATCAGATATCCCCTTCCTAAGGTGGTGTGAGTTCATGGGATTTGGTTTGGCTGGATTTGGTAGCAAGATACTGTGGATGTTAGCATTCTCCATTGCCTTCAACGACTGAGGCTTTTTTTCTGGGCCAAGATGGTTGGGTATACCTCCTTTAGGACATGTTCTCCTTGAAGATCTTCAGGAACATACATAAAGAGATTAATGGGAAGGGACGATGCTGTGATCAGTCTTATCTACTCATTACACATGATCTGCGATATCTAAATCTCATCTCAGAGCCCATCGGGGGCCCTTGCTAAGCAATCCCAGATGGCGGGTGGAGAAGAAACATGTATGAGTATCTGCAACGTCCCCAGCTGAGCCTCTTCTCAAACTTGTGAATAAAAGAAGAGCAAAGGAAATATTTTCTTATTAATTGGGTTTACAGAAGTGCTGCCCATTCATTGTGATGTCAGTAATTATGGGTCTTGAACAGTGTTTTCCTAAGTGTGAACATAGGTCAAACCTTTCTGATGCATTGCTAATGCTCAGATTAATCCACTGACCCTGGTTTTTATGTGTATGGGGAGGTATTATGTATAGATATTTTCTAGTGCATAGAAACACTGCTGAGTGGTAATGGAGGCTTTACTTCCTCCTCTGGCATACCATTTTACTCCTATTTAAATTGTATTACCCTAAAAATCTTGCCATATTAGCAAAGTAATCTCTGACTCTTCTCTCTCACCTTAGAACTACTGTAGTTTTTATAGCCTAGGCGAGAGTTTCTTAACCTCAACAGTTTTAGCACTGATGATATCTGGGCTGGAACTCTTTATTGAGGGGGTTGTTCTATGTAATGTAAGATGTTTTAGCTGTATCTCTGTCTTCTACCTGCTAATGCCAGTAGCACACATACCTTTAGTTGGGATAATTAAACATGTCTTCAGGGCTGGGGGCAGTGGCTCACCCCAGAAGTTTGGGAGGCCGAGGCAGGCAGATCATGAGGTCAGGAGTTTGAGACCAGCCTGACCAACATGGTGAAACCCCATCTCTACTACAAATACAAAAATTAGCCAGGTGTGGTGGCACATGCCTGTAATGCCAGCTACTCAGGAGGCTGAGGCAGGAGAATCGCTTGAACCCAAGAGGTGGAGGTTGCAGTGAGCCGAGATCACACCATTGCACTCCAGCCTGGGTGACAGAGTGAAACTCCATCTTAAAAAAAAAAAAAATGTCTTCAGACATTACCAAATGTTCTGGAAGAGTAAAATGGCTTCACTTGGGACCACTGGCCTCTCTCAAACAATTTAGTTTTAAATACACATTCATATAATTTTCTAATTGTCATAATTATTCATATTTCCTCAACAAGATGGCATATCTCTGAGGCAGAAACTATGTTTTGCTGTATACCTTCTGTTCTCCCAAATGTGAAGGAAAAAGGAAAAAGGAAAGGCAACTAATGTTTGCTGTGTGCCGACCTTGTGACCGAATATTTGTAAGTGCTTTGTACGTGTCATTTCATCAATTCATTCCATAAATATTTATCGAGTGTCTACTGCTATATGGCACTCAAGAGACTGTGTTCAAATCCTGGCTTTTCTGCTTAGTGTGGCTTTGGGTAACTCAGTGCCTCAGTTTCCTCACCTATGAAATGGGGGTAATAATATCATCTATCCCATGGGGCTGTGTGTTTTATGGGTTGAAATATATGGGTTTATGTTCTCATGTGGTCTCACACAGCCCTCATGAAATCTACATTCTAATATAATAGCCCCATGCCACAGGTGAGGAAACTGCAGCTCAGTGAGAGGAAGTAATTTGCTGAAGGTCACACATCTATTAGGTACCAGAGCCAGGATTTGAATCCAGCTCTTTCTGGCAAAAAAGCCATACTGAGTAGTTAGTAGGTTCTCATGCCCTTGATGATGACTAGACTGCTTATTTTCCCTTTTCATTTATTTTTTTCCCTGTTTTTTTTTTTCTCTCTCTCTCTCTCTTTCCCAAAGACTCTTGATACCTTCCTTTAAGTTTTATGAGTAGATTTAGTTCAGCAAAGCATATCACACTGAATACTTGGGGATTATTATTTTGCTGTGACCACCCTGCTATCTCTGCTGATGAACCAATCCTGGTCTTCAGATACATGAAATTCCATTGAAAATGAAATGTCCACAGTGATTCATCTTTGTAGCAAATGGGTAATGTGTACTTTGGGGTTTAAAAATAGAGATGAGTCAAGAAAATCATATGTTTCTTATTTTTAAAAAACACTTTTCAAAGATTTGGGTGCCTCTCCACCCCTTACCGTCATATTAAACATGATGACCATAATTGGGGTACACATCCAAACAGAATCTAAAATAGCTCATTCCTTTCCAATTATAGCATTTAGAAATGCTGTTTATCAAAATAATAATTTCAGCTATTTCTAGTCAAATTTCATGTTGGCTCAGGGACTCTCCAGTGTCAATATTCATCATCCCGGGCTATCACCACACGGAATGTGGTGAATGATTGAATGATCCTATAACATTCTTCCTTGCTCTTTCTCTCTCTGGATGTGGTAATTGAGGCACGGGGGTCATGAACACTGGCTACCTTCTTGCTAAATGACTCTTCTGTAATGATTTTCCTGGGACTCAGCCCATGTGAATTTACGTGTGCTACTTCATAGTGGGTGTGGAGGAGGAGCAGCAGCCAGCAATGGTTAGTCTTCAGTCTGAAAACTTGAAGTGAAAACCCTATGTTTTGTACCTCTCAAGTCAGTTCCCTGCTTCAGCAGAAGAATTGACCTGTTGACTGGTATAACTTCTATGTCCTTAGCTCATTTTGATAAAAATGAGATGTTGATTTTCAGGTTAATTGGAAACAGTTTTCTGTACTTTAATGAAATGTTATCAAACTGTATCCTGAAAAAACATACTGTGCAAAGAAACTTTGCTTTTTTGGGGGGAAGGTGGAAGAGAGAAAGTTCCCAGAAAATTCTTTAAGTTAAAATATATGCTTTGTATTTGCAATTGAATTTTTATTTGGAAAAAAAAAAAAAAAAACAGTTCATCTTCAGTGACTTTACATGGCTATCTTTGTGAACAAAAATGATATCCAGAGACGGGCGGATCACGAGGTCAGGAGATCGAGACCATCCTGGCTAACACGGTGAAACCCCGTCTCTACTAAAAAATACAAAAAAAAACTAGCTGGGTGAGGTGGCGGGCGCCTGTAGTCCCAGCTACTCGGGAGGCTGAGGCAGGAGAATGGCGTAAACCCGGGAGGTGGAGCTTGCAGTGAGCTGAGATCCGGCCACTGCACTCCAGCTTGGGTGACAGAGCGAGACTCTGTCTCAAAAAAAAAAAAAAGATATCCAAAAAAAAAAAAAAGATATCCAAAAAAAAAAAAGATATCCAAAAAAAAAAAAAAAAAAGAAAAGAAAATAAGGAAGAAAAGTAAGAAGAAAAAAGGATGAAAAAAAAAAAAAAGAATGAATGAACAACAATAAAGACAAACCAAACTTTGTAGCTGTATTTTTGGGGCCATCTTTCTCCTCCTCTTGAGACTGGTCTTCACTTCCACTGAGGACTTGAAAATGTTCGCTTGGGTCTATGTGTATCCCTGTCTGCTTCTTTCCTCATGCTGAAAGACCTACCAGGTTTTGGAAATCTACCTCACTTTCAAGTCACACTTACAACTCAAGGATCTGAATAAAGCCTCCCATATCTGCTCTCCCTTATATCCCAGGATCAGTACTTGGCATATTAAAGCAGGTGTGTCAGTAACGCTTCAATATGGCAGCCACCACACTACTCTGCAGTTCCCTAGTTATACATTTACTCTCATTCCATGGTATACATTCTTTAAGGTGACTCATCCACTGTCAAAACTGTTTGGAGAATAGACAGGCAGTATTGTCCCTATTCTGTCTCACATAGAGAAAACATAATCTTGTCTCTGTCTTTGCCCTGCCAAGTCTCCATATGTATCTGGCACATTTAATATGTTTACTATCAGTTAACAACATGAATGTGCCTGGATTCCCTACTTTATACACACACACACACACACACACACACACACACACACACACACACATTTATTAAATTGGCCAAGAAAATATCGAAGCTCCAATTGTGAGTAGTCAGTTCTGTGAGAAACACACTAATTTTTTTTTTTTTTTTTTTTTTTTTTTGAGACAGAGTCTCGCTCTGTCTCCCAGGCTGGAGTGCAGTTGCAGTGGCCGGATCTCAGCTCACTGCAAGCTCCGCCTCCCGGGTTCACGCCATTCTCCTGCCTCAGCCTCCCGAGTAGCTGGGACTACAGGAGCCCGCCACCTCGCCCGGCTAGTTTTTTTTGTATTTTTTTTAGTAGAGATGGGGTTTCACCGTGTTAGCCAGGATGGTCTCGATCTCCTGACCTCGTGATCCGCCCGTCTCGGCCTCCCAAAGTGTTGGGATTACAGGCTTGAGCCACCGCGCCTGGCCACAACACACTAATTTTTAAAAGGCACAGAAACTTCAGAAGGTTGCTTTTGAGGCAATATGACCTTGCTTTGCTTCAGGAGAAATAAGACTGTTAGAAAGAGGAGCTAGAGCTCGACAGTGAGCAAGACACTCATGGCAGAGAATGCTTCTACCTGCTGAAATGCATCCTACACTGACCTTGATTTTGCTCTAGACTATTCTATCACTGTGCCTTTCTCTTCTGATCTTTCCTTGCCCTGTAGATCCAGCTAAAATTCAGTTTCCCCCAAGATCTTCTCTGAATAGCTGTTGCATTTCCTTCTCTTTATCATCACTGCATTTTGGGCTTCTTTTGTGGTAACTATGATGCTCTTTTCTGGGTTTTTGTGCACTTGACTCCTTAGCATTGAGTTGAGGGATTGTGTCTTTCTTGCCTTTCTTGGAATCACATTGCCTAGCACAATGATGAGAATACTCAGGGCTTCTTAGTACATGTTTATGGCATGAATGGAAGGAGGAACTTGATACTTTATTTTAAATGTGAAGTGTAAGGATGTAGGTTAAGAACATAAATATTGACATTCAGTTTTGAGTTCAAGTACCACCAGTTCTGTGAATAAGGTTGGGAGGACTAGGGGCAGTCATTGAGAAAGACTGAAAATAATAATGCTTACCTGTGACCTCCCTAGAATTACTATGTGAATCATGTGAGTTAATGTAGGCATTGCAGTTTGTGAACTCTACATTGTAAAGAGATTTAATACTCGACTTAATACTCAAAAGGTCTCCCTGCACTGCGTTTGTCTCTTCTGTCTCATTAATGCTAACAAGAATATTTCCTTTGGTACACAAACTTAGTACAGGCCTACCAATAAGTGAATGATAGGTTAGTGAATAGATTGGTCACAGAGACACACATATGAGAATTCAGGTCAGAGCTGTGGTACATGCAGTGACTCTGTTAAAGAAACATCAATCCTCATATATGTATATGTAGGCATAGATTTGCAATGTTGAGCTTTTAATATACTCCCCTTTATGCAAGTGAAATAACCAGTCCTACAGTTCTGTAAATCTACCAGGTCTTCAATCTGGTCTTGAGTCAATCAATCAATAAACTGAAGGAATAATCCCTTTTTGTGATTATTAAATTGTTGAGGGTGTTTTCTGGTTTGCAATAGACTAGGTATAACTTCTCTACATTTCAAAAGTGTTTTTGAGAATCAAAAGAAAGAATAGAGTAAGTGCTAAAAATAATTGGCGAATAATTGAACCTTCAATTAACCATAGCATCAGAGACCCTCTCTTCATCACTAGAGAGGATATTCTTTGAAGTCCCTTTTCAAGAGTGAAATCAGTAATGTCTAAGTAGAAACAGAAAAGGAGAGAATTCAGACCTAAACATCCTCATTGATTCGACATACCTAGGCTATTTCAATGTACATTAAGCCTTATCGGTACCATTATATTTCATGATGTTTGCAGCCGCAGTTTCTTTTTAATCTACTTTTAAAAATAGAAATCCAAATACAGAGGGCAGAGAAAAACTCCCTAATGCATCAATATGAACATTTTTATAGTTTTTTTTTTTTCTTTTGGCATCCTGCTCTCTTTGAAACTTTTCTCCTCTCTACTTATAGGGAAAATACACCTACTAACAGCCTGGAGGAATTCTGAAATGTGCTTTGCACAACTCCCTGTGGCCTCAGGTAACAATGTCAATGAATCTTAGTAGACAATTTTTTTTTTTACTGTACATGGGAGAAAATTATTTTTAAATGAGTTTTTTTTTTCTTTTGGATTCAATAAAACTGCTCGCCTTGAATGAAGAAGAACCACATGAGAAGGAATTAGGACATGTTACAATTCAGATGCTTGAGTCAGATGTAAAAAGAAAAAAAAAAAACCTGGCATTTCTTAGGTGGAAAAAGCTAGGTCTTGCTTCGTAGGAATCACAAAAATAACTGCTGGAAATCCTCAGACTTTCCAAGAGAAACTTCTTTAAAAGTTATGTGTAACTAAAAATAGGGGGATTATAATGGAAGTCAGTGTGCGTGTGTATAAAGTCCCAGAGCAGCCTAGGAGGCGTGGGCTGGAAACTCAAGGTTTGTGATATTAAATCTATCCGCAAATTTAAATCTGTTGGCTGGAAGAGCATTTAACTCGGAGAGGTCACCTGTGTGCTTTACTTGTAAAATGGAAATCTCGAAAAAGTCTCAATGAAATGAACTTTAGGTTTATCATTTAGCTTCCAAGAAAAACCCACTAGCTACACAAAGGAATGATGACAATTGTCTTGAAGGGCTTTAGAAAGCTTGGCTCATGGCTGCGGTGGCTTTGAACAATGTAATGCAATCCTAAAGTGGTAGAGACCTCATCCTTGGGAGAATTTGTTTCTAGACCCAAGATCTTAATTGTGGTCAGACCTTGAGAAAACCTCTAACTCAATATGACTGGGGGGGTCTTCTTTTTTTAATTTTTTTTATTATACTTTAAGTTCTAGGGTACATGTGCATAACGTGCAGGTTTGTTACATATGTATACTTGTGCCATGTTGGTGTGCTGCACCCATCAACTCGTCAGCACCCATCAATTCGTCATTTATATCGGGTATAACTCCCAATGCAATCCCTCCCCCCTTCCTCCTTCCCATGACTGGGGGGTCTTCTAAAGGGAATAGCAATACTTCACCACAACAAAGAATGTGTGAACAAACGCTGTTCTGAAATACAATGGCGCCAGGGGCTGGGTGGGGCATGGGGATGTAGCAAAGGAGGGGCTGGGAGTAACTGCTTAAGGGATACGAGGTTTCTTTTGGGGATGATTAAAAACCTTTTGGAACTAGATAATTCATTTATTAAATGTGAATGTATTTAGTAAATGCTACTGATTGTTTACTTTAAAATAGTTGATTTTATGTTATATGAATTTCACTTCCATAAAAGAAAATATATGTGTGATTCAACTTAGAAGGAGCTTACTCAATGCAATTTAATTGCATCACTGCTGGCAGATATGTGTAAGGGTCTTCTAATGATTTTGGATGGGATGGCTGCAATTTATAATTCTGTTCCTTTTCAGAAAAAAAAAAAAAAAAAAAGGAAGGCCTTAATAGCCTTCATTGGAAAAGATGCATGGCTAAAACAGAGACAGATACACATTTAGAAGATGAGGTGACTTTTTTTTTTAAACTGGAGTTGTGTTTTGTTTTTGTTTTTACAAATAACATAATAATTGTTTCCTGATTTTAATTTGCAGAAATGGAACTTAGCAGACAGAGGGAACAAATGAATCGGTGAGTTAGAGGTTGAAATTTAACCTTTGGTGTGTTGATGGCACACAGCCCTTCGGAGGCATCTTGACTCATCCTCATTTCAAAAAGCATTCGGTTGAAAGGAATGTGGACTCAGGAAGAATTTAGTACGATTGAAAATTGATAGAAGACAGTTTCATCAGCTTGCCCTACATGCCAGGACATAGTCACTGCACTCTATACTGCCCTTTTCCTTTTCATTCTCCAGTGTCCCTTCTTTCTCAAGGGTACCCTCAATCCATTAAGTAAAATCACCAATATCCCTTTAGAACCTCTTCCTTGTTTCTTGCTTCCATTGTCCTTGCATGCTTCGGTGAAAACATTCTGGATGTGAGATGTCATACCAGGTCAGGACCAGTTAAGGAACCAAGTTCTGCAAATACATCAGTTGTTTCTAATCTAATGACGAGGTTCACACCCAGCATCCTCCCATTTGCTGTGTCTCTCTCCAGGTGGAGCTCCAGACTCTCCGGTGCCAGATGATTAAGCCTTGCTTCTAGCAGGGGTTGGAAGCAGCTGCTCCCATATCAAACCTCTTTTTCTCTCAGCCAGTTGCGGCAGAGGCTACACCCAGCTGTGAATCTCGGTGCCCACTGGCAGCTCTCATCTCTACCGACAACCTTTCATCTTTATTCTCTATAAACTTCTCTTAATATCTGCTTGTTAAACCTGACAGAATGGCATTAGAACAAAGCTAACCTGGCTGCTGCAATGCTGGCAGCATCATCTGTCAGGCCTTTTTGTTTCTCCCTTTGATAAAGTTTTGCCTGGCTATTATTGTCGAGGCCTTGTTGGATGGTTCTGAGGCCTCAGAGCAGAAAGGCATCCATCTGTTGCAGAAAGCTCAAAGGGTGATGCGGTCCTGGGGCGTATCCTGAGTTGAGTCATGTATTTCTTCTCCCAAATTATTCCTAGTGACTATCAAATCAAATCTTTCCATCTCAGCTTATATAAGTACTTGAAAACCTTTTGAAATAGAACTCTTAAACTTGGTTGTTCTACTTAAAAATTCCAGAAGCAAGATTTTAGGAAGTTGCAGTAAACAGTCACAAGGATGAGTTCCTTTTTAGGGGGAGTCTCAGAAAAAAATAACATGAAGTGAAGATGAGACATTAGATCTTCTTATATAAAGAAGAAACTATTTGTGCTGTAGCGTGACATTTCCCTCCCTCACTGAAGCCCAGCTGGCATATGAATTGACATGATCAGAGATCAGAGTGCTGTCTGGACAGACAGAAGGGAAAGCTTTGCAAATCCATATTGCTACCAAGAGCCCATCCTGCCTTCAGACAGGTTAAGAGCCCTTTCTAAGAACAGGGCATCACGACTGTGGCTAACTCCAGTTCTAAGGTGTTCTCTTCAGGAATAACAACTGGCTTTCCACCTGCCATCTTCCTACAAACCTGGGGAAGGTTGGATAAGGACCATGGAAGTGGCCCTCTAAAACTTATGTAGCATAACCCTTGCCAGAAGAGTAGGTACATAACAAATACCATTGCTGTTTGATTTGGAAGTATAGGCAACAAGCTAACGTAGAGGAAGTGGCAAGTCGAAGTGTCCCTCCTGGAGAAGGGCATCAATAATTTACATTTTCCAGACTAGCCTTTAAACGTTTGGAGGCTGGATGCTGTGGCTTACATCTGTCTCAGCACTTTGGGAGGCAGACTGCTTGAGTTCAGGAGTTCAAGACCAGTGTGGGCAACATGGTGAAACCTTGTCTCTACAAAAACAAACAAACAAACAAACAAACAACAACAACAACAAAAAAAGAAAGAAATTATCCAGGCATGGTGGCTCATGCCTGTAGTTCCAGGTACTCAGGAGGCAGAGGTGAGAAGGTCACCTGAACCCAGGAGGTCGAGGCTGAAGTGAGCAGTGATGGTACCACGGCACGCCAGCCTAGGTGATAGAGTGAGATCCTGTCTCAGAAAAAACAAAACAACAACAACTCTGGAGCAGCCCCTCTCCCACTTCCCATTCCCACTGCTGGGTGAGAAAGGATTCCAAAGTAGTAGCCATAGAATCTTGATTCACATAGTCCTCTTACCTTTCTTTATAACTGAATTTTCCATAGCTGCTTGTTTTAACCAATGTAAAGGCATGTACTAGAATTGAAGTGTTCTTTGTGATCATCTCTGCTTTCCCCTACAGAACCTAACCGGTCAGGATCACAGTGAAATCTCCATGAATATCATTGCCACCTCTTCCCTGGCAGAGGGCATCACCTGGAGCTGAAAACTCAGAGTGTTGCTTTTAACTCCTTAAGTACATCTTAACATATGGGGCACATCTGTAAGAAAGAAAAAGACATTCTCTCAAGAACTGTAGGTCATCGCTTTGGGAACAATGCTATGGCATAATATTACTTAAACACCGTTAATGTTGGTTGCAAGTACAAGAACAAACAGATAAGATGCCTGGTTCCCTGCTCCCCCACACCCATCCTCCTCACAAGCTATGCCAGGAAAAGACTTCCCATCTCTAGACTTTTCTCCTTATAAGGTGCGGTTTTTGGCATGAAGAAGTTTGCTTGGACATGGAAGACTCCAAGCACTAAATTATGTCTCCAACTCCCTGCTCCCTGACAGCAACTGTGCCCAGGTCCAAAAGGAGAACTGGGTAGGTGTGTCCTAATAGGAGACAGTGTTCCTACTCTAATTGCTATAAAAGCGTTTGAAGCCATTGTCTGGTGGATCTAAGGAGATTGATCCTGAAGGTGTGAGCTCAGAGCTGCAAGTCAGGAGCTCAGAGTTGTAATTCTTGGGTTGGCAATGATTCCTTGTAGGGCCTGAGGCAAACCCAGTCATCTCCTTTGTGCACCAATTTATTCGTCTGCAAAAGTTCGAGAAATTAACACACAATTTCCTGATGAGGATATTATATGGTTAGGCGTTAATAATCATGGCATATAAGTTTGATGGAAAGCAACCCCAGGGATTTCATCTGCTTGAAGCTTTTATGTATTTTTAGCAGGCTTTGTTATTCTTGTTTCCAAGTCTGGACTTTCCTCTTTGGAGGTCTTTAAGTCCCCAGTAAGGAAATTCAAGTTCCCCTGAAGTTTTGTTCTAATTTTGGGAAGCATAGATGATTTTTTAGGAGTGTATGACATGGTGGTTTTGCTGAAGAGGTCTTCTCACCTACTGCAAAGACCCCCTGCTACCCTTTAGGACCAGATGCCATGCAGGATGGGAACTAACTTCTGTGGTGGGACCACGTTGTCTCTGAACCCATCTGTGTAAAAGTTTCCTGTGGTCTTGAGTCTTGGCAGAGCTATTGCGTCAACCAAGAAGCAGCATAAAGACATCCGCCTTTGTTGATGCTCTTCTATGTCTGATGAAACAACCCTTTTGGGGATTAAAAAAAGTCAAAATGAAAAATTATGTGTCAATAAATGGAAATTGAATG
Organism: Trachypithecus francoisi; assembly: GCF_009764315.1. Lineage (NCBI taxonomy): Eukaryota > Metazoa > Chordata > Mammalia > Primates > Cercopithecidae > Trachypithecus > Trachypithecus francoisi. Next base: position 70,916,038 of record NW_022681472.1, on the reverse strand, counting down.
AATGTGTTAGTATTAATTTGTTACATTCTACATGTGCTCCTCTGAAGAAGTGGTGTTTATATTCAGACCCAGCTGCAGGCTTCCAGAAAACTAAAGTAAGAAGGGACCCAAGAGAAATTGATCCAGCAGCCTCCACATGGCTTCTATCCCAGTCGGATTCTCCTGATTTGCTTACTTCTCCTTGGAACACACTGCAATTCCTAAGTGCTCCAGTCTCTGTGTGGACTGGCCTCTGCTCTCTGTCTTCCATATTTTAGCTCTCTTGAGTCCTGAAGCACATTTCTGTCTCATCTACTTAGCTCTGCTGTTAAATCTCTGCCACCATGCCTGTCTCTTCAGCTCACTAGATTTTACACTCGTTAGCCGGTGGCTGTGAAAGGAAATGACAGCAGAATTTCTCATGGGCTTGGCTCCCATCCAGCATGGAAAATGTACTGAGCTGATGTCTCCCAGAGCCATCTTTAACTCAGGTGTCCCCATTTCATTGGGCTCAGCAGATTTCCTACATCTGTGGTGTATGACATTGTAAAGAGTTCAATCTGGAGACTCATTTTCCCCTCCTGTGTCCGTATTCCATGTTTAAGCCAAGGAGTCTCCCCATAGATCTCAGGCTGAAAAAGTGCAGATTGTATCAGTGCTGCTTTAGCAGTGCCCTGTGGAATAAGACACCTCCTGCTCAGTGTTCCCTCTGCTGCTTTTAAGGTGTGAACAGACGACCAGGATCTGTGAGCTGACAACCATACTGTGTGAGCACCAGAGTTGGTGAGTGAAGCTTTGCTAGTGGCTTGGGACTGGAAGAAAATGATGGAATACAGGCAATCCATTGTTACTTGTTCATTTACTTGGGTCTTTCATTCACCCAGCAAACAGTTACAGAATTCCTATTGTGCTGAGCACAGGTTGGTCATTGAGATATGATAGAATAGCATTTATTGAGCACCTACTGAAGAGTAGGTCCTGTGCTAAATTTGACCCCTCCCACAATCATAAGAGACTGTGCTATGATTATTTCCACTTTAAAAAGAGGAAATTGACCCTTAGGAATGTTAATGTCACATAGTCAGCAAGTGTTGGAGCTAGGATTTCAATGCAGACAGTCTCACTCAAATTCCTGAGTTCTTGACAGCTATGCTATACTGCTTCAATACAAGATTTTTGGCTAGACATTATAGCAGATAGCAGATAACTATGACACAGTTTCTGTTTTCTAAGAGTTAATGATAATAGAGGAAGCAAACAATCGTTGCACTGCCACTTACAGCTATATAATCTTGGACATGTTACTTCTCTGTGCCTCAACTTCTTTGTCCTTAAAATGGGTTCGATAATAGTTTCTATTTCTTCTGGGATTTTTTTTTTTTTTTTTTTGAGGATTGAATTTTAAATGAAAGTTAAGTGTTAAATCCAGATTATGTGTTATAGAATAGGCAGTGTGTTGATGATCTGAGAATTGTTAGATATTATTGGTTTTACTATTATTCACTATTAATAAGTAACAATATTCATTGTGAGACAACTGTGTACACACTGTGTACTAGAAACTATGTTAATCACTTAGGAACCTATAGTGAATGGGATGTGTAGTCTGAGTCCCCTTTACATTTTCATTTGCCTGAAGGTAGTCTGAAAAATAAGTCTAACAGTAAGGAAATGAGAGCCCTGTCAGCAATAGTTTCTGCGTGAGACAGAGAACAAAACGTTGAGATAGTCAATAACTCTTCCTTAACTCCCTGAAGAACAAAAGAGCAACATGGAGGTTGGCCCAAAGGGGAGAGAACAAAGAAGCTGCTATAGTTGGCTTAGGGGAGGTTGTTTGGAAGCAGCTAAGAAGGAAGAAAAACAGAGAAGAGCAGCAGGCGGCTCTGGGACTCCCCGGGTGATTTCATGGTCTTTTGCTGGCAACACAGGCCACTTACATCTTCCCCATTTCTCTAGTGACCCCAAATGCGTCCTGAAAGCTCATTGATAGGTTTCCCTGTCCTTCTTGGCTAGAAATAAACGGAAGGTGGAAGGGCAGAGAGGCTCTTGGGACCCTGCTGCCCTTAGGAAGGGCAGCCCCAGCTCTCCATTTTGCATTGTGAATCAACTCGATTGACTAAAGGGGCAGAAATCAATTTTGTTTCTCTATGCCTTCAACATAGAGAATATGTGTGTGAACAAAGCAGATACAATACAATCTGTTAGGAGGAGATGGGAACCTGCAGATTTATTAGCTATGTTCTAAGCACATGCTATGTGCAGAAATACAAATGCAAGGAAGAACAGTTTCCATTCTCAGGGAAATCAAATCCTTTCCTTCCCACTTTCTTTGCCCCAGAGGTGGACTTACTCCTTCTCTTTGGTCTTGCAGATAGTATTACCATGGACACTAGTTGGTCCTTCCCCCTAAAAATTCAATGATTTGAAGAACGAAACTTAGAAAGCTGCTTTGATTCTGAAAGTAGAAATGTTTTGGAACAGAAAATAAAAGTAGAATTTGAAAACTCTTTGTTGAAGATCTGAAAACTTACTTTCTTTGTTTTGCTGGTGGCAAGAATCCTGGAGTATGATCAAATTGTCTAGAAACAATGAAATGACTACTTATTCTTCTTACATCCTCACAGTGACATGTCCCTTTAATTGTTGCAAAGAGAAGTTAGAGACGCAGGGCCCCCTGAGCCAGCGGCAGCGCCACCACCACCAGTATGTCCTGCCTCTTCCCCTTAAATTCTTGTACACCCTGAAAATGTGCTTTATTTTCAGATTGCAAAATAATCAAATAGACTCCTCGTTTTCAGGAAAGAACACCCTTTCCACCTCCCACAGCTTTTTTTGTTTGGAACTGTTCATTCCTGGCAGTGATATTCTTACACCAGGGAAGAATGAGGAAATTTCACTGTCTTGGTGAAATTACCTCATTTGGGAATAATTGGTATTCACAGAAGAGATGCACATTTTCATTCACCTAGTAATGAACAAATTAACAAGACACCTACTGAGTTGTGTTAACAAAATTACCAAATGTAAAAGGAACTAATTACTAGCCACTTCATCCAGACAAACTCAAAACTGCATTCATAATGGGCTTTGTGGCTGACTTGATGTAGACCGGGGGAAAAAGAATGAACAGGTGTCTGGTGATCAAAGACTCTGTCCTTGGTGATTGCTTTGCAAGTGGTGCCTGAGTCTCAAGACGGCTGAGATTGTTTCTAGAAGTCCTTCTTCCTCACTGGTGAAGATATCTGCAATGTTCTCACTTTTTTTCAGAGACAACTGATTGTTATCTCTGAAACAATTGCAACCAAATCATATGGAAATGAATTTTAGATATAGCAATCTTTTAGGCCCAGCCTGGTGGCTCACACCAGTAATCCCAGCACTTTGGGAGGCCTAGGTGGATGGATTGTTGGAGCCCAGGAGTTCGAGACCAGGCTGGGCAATGTGGAGAAGCCCTGTCTCTACAAAAAATACAAAAGAATTAGTCAGGTGTGGTGGTGCACACCTGTGGTTCCAGCTACTTAGAAGGCTGAGGTTGGGGGATCACTTGAGCCCCGAGAGGCAGAAGTTGCAGTGAGCTGAGATCATGCCACTGTAGTCCAGCTTGGATAACAGAGCAAAGAAATGTTTTGTGCAAAGAGGCAGCAAACTGCCTCTGTGATTGTGGGGTCAGCTAGCCAAATTCAAAAGTGGACCCTGGCCTAGTGCCTGAAAGGATTCTTGAGGAAGATTTCTTAAAGAAAAAAAGAAAGAAGGTAGGGCTATCATGTAAAAACTGAAATGTTGGTGTTTACTCACATCCAATACTTCTCTCTTTCAATGATGTTTAAAACAGACTGGTGAGAGATTTTTAGATTAGACAACTGTTTGGCCCCACCTTCATGAGTTAAATCTAATTGCATGTAACAAAGATATTTTTCTTTGAATTTATCATATCCCTTCAGAGAAATCTGATGTAATTTTTAAACTATTTATTTTACATTAAATATTTCAATAATTCAACTGGGAGGTAAAGGAAAAAAGTAGATTATGATAGACATTAACATGAATTAGAAGAATAGAGGATGCCTTTACTCACTTCATTCATCTAATCTTCAATTCCACAAGTATTACTAATTAGCTAATAAAGTTGCCAGTAAAGTTCTAAATGCTGGAGATAAAACAAGAAACAAGACAAGTAAAATCCCTGCACTCAAACAGCACAAATGTTGAATGGAGCAATACAGTCAAAAAAGAAACAAGGAAAAGAATTAAAAAGATGATTTCAAAGAATGATAAACGGTATGAGGTTAAGGAAACAGAGGATGTGACAGAGTAATGGGGTGGTGGTCAGGGAAGGGTTGGAACTATGTTCTTCCAGTTTACCCAGTTTTCACTAGTCTAGATTTTATATGGGAACCACTTTGAAGAGCCAGTTTCCAATTCCTTACTAATCATAGATTCTTTGATTAGATGTTCTACGCTTTGTCGTACGTTCGTTGCTCAGCTGTATGTGCTAAAGTGTTGATTGTTCTCACTCATCTATGCACTATGTAATAAATCTCCCCTAACAGCATTTGCCTCTAGGAAACCGCTGGAATATCTGAGGAAAGGGCATCCCTGTTTTGCTAGATGGCAACATACCGAGTGGACCTCAGTATTAAGGCAGAATTACATAAGCAGCCAGCTGCAAGTGAGTAGTCTGGCACCCTAAGAAGGAATCTCTCATCAGAGTTCCTGCATACACTCAGGGTAGGAGTGTGGTAGGAATGGGAGCTGGGATCGAGACCTGTGCATTGAGAGTCATCAGGGCTTAATGAATGTTTGTCGGATATATTACTAAATGAATGAATTATTCAATGAATAAATTAAATACATCTATACTCTTGGAAATTTTCTCAAATATTAGAAGGTAGAGTCAAGATGTGCCAGCAGAAAAGCCAGCAACAGCAATCACACACACACACACACACACACACACACACACACACACAGTTCATACTACTAATTTTTCAAAGCATGGTTATAAAAGGTTGCTAACAGCCTTCTGTGAGTTGGCCCGATAGCAAGGGTTTTGTGTCAACATTTTTCTTTAGATGTTGCCTTTGAGACTTAACTCCAAGTGCTTTATATTGCACTTCTAAGACTATGTATGGTATCTTATCTTTTACAGCTGGGGCCATTCCAAAGGAAAGCAAATATAGGAATGTTAGATCTTCTTTTTGGTAAAGCTAAGAGATGAAAATAGGAGAAAGTGGCATTATTAAAATTAGAAAACCATTTAGCAAATTGGTGACTATCGTGAGGTAGGGGAAAGAGCCACAGACCAGGATAGAAAGTGCTGGCTGGTGACTTTGGACAAGTTTCAGTCTCCTTGAAGTGCAACTTTTAAAATATAGAAGTTGCTTTATGTTGATTTTCAAAATCAAGTCTGCTTAGAGTCTCAGGGAAAGGAGACAGGATGATTCCACGATGAAATGCACGACATCTTTATGCCTCTTTAGCAGAGGTTTATGATGCACATTGGCACTGAAAGTCTCTGAAAGCCTTGTAATAAAAACACCTGCTTTACTTTGTTTAAAATTTCCACATTTTCCTTTTGATAATTGATGTATTAGGGAACCATTTTTCCTAACCAACACGATTTTAGGGTAGTGCTCAAAACTGTAACTGATATTAGTCTGCACACACGCACTGCAAATCCACATCTCCTTCATTCCAAGCATTTCTCCCCCATTTTCTTGCTTTACTGAATCACTGTGTTGGAAGTTCATTCTAAGTTCAATTCACTTCTTTTACAAAGTCCTTGCTGGAAGAGAAATCTACCCTATTAAAACTCTTAGCAGGAGTCACAGCTTCCTGAATGTTCCAAAACCCAGCCCTTCCCAGCAAAAAAATTCAGGGTTTTAGGTAAAAACCACAGGCGAGGCACAGGAACTCTTCCTGTCCGTAGGTCTTTTTGCTAATTTTTGGTAATGGGGTTGCCCTTTCTCTTATTATTCTTTTATACATATATAGAGGACACACAACTAAAAATATGTGTAAATAGGTGCAATTAGCTTATGTGCAGATTCTACTCCAAAAACATAATTATTAACATTTTTATTCTATCATTTGGCTTGAAGCACAGCATGTAGTTGTCACAAGAGGATGTTCGCTCTGGGGGTGAGTTTGACATTGATAGGATCTAATTTCGCGCCCAATACAACAGGTCGAAGAGTATCACTACTTTGCAAACCTTAAGTTTTGTCTGCTGTGTGGTGCCTATTTGTTGCCAGATTCTAATTTCCTAGTTTGCTCTGCCAAAACTGTCAGGCTAGCAGCTTTTCAAAAAAAAAAAAAAAAAAAATTAGACAGAGGACATACTTTCCTGTAGCATATGATGAAAGCAGAGGATATCATTTTCTGTAGCATATGATGAAAGCTGGAAAAAAAAAACATGAAAGTACTAAAATCTCTTTATACAAATGCAGACACTATAGGAGGTTGGCAAGAAGATAACTGTAACTGAGTGGGAGAGGTTATGATTACATTTAGAGAAACAAAATCGGCTGAGATCCTGTCAATTGCTACAATACCATCCTTAAAAGATAATTACTGACCATGTTCAGTGGCTCACACCTATAATCCCAGCACTTTGGGAGGCCGAGGCAGGTGGATCACATGAGGTCAGGAGTTCGAGACCAGGCTGGCCAACATAGTGATACCTTGTCTCTATTAAAAATACAAAAAATTAACTGGGCATGATGGCACATACTTTTAATCTCTGTTACTTGGGATGCTGAGGCAGAGGAATCCCTTGAACCTGGGAGGCAGAGGTTGCAGTGAGCCGAGATTGTGCCATTGCCTTTAGCCTGGGCTACAAGAGTGAAATGTGAAACTCCATCTCAAAAAAAAAAAAAAAAAAAAAAAAAAAAGGTTAATTACCATAGAAGGCTTGGATAAAGAAAAAAAAATGAAGCAATGACGTCTATATGAAAGGTTTTTTTTTTTTTTACAAATATTAATGGGGCATTAATTAGCATTGAGATAAGCACTAAGTTGAATGGTGCCTTATGAGACAATAGCATTTCAAAGTCTTGAAATACATTGCCTGCTTTTAAGTGCTTCAAATGCAGTAGATGCTACATTCTTCAAAACATGACTAACACCAGACATTATTTCACTTATTTAAAATTATTTGGATTTATTTACACATCAAACATATCAACTGCTGGGCTTTGTTGAGAATACAAAGATGCCAAGAATAGACATGGTTTCAGCTCTAAAGGATTATGTGAACTATCAGAAGATTCACAGACAATTCTCATACAAGGCAGAATGGGATACTTACTAAATGCATGGTACAAAGAAAATCACTAGGAGTCTAGAGAAGGGAAAGTGTCACTTCTTCCATGTGTAATCAAGGCAAGTGCTTTTGTGAAAGGTAGAATTTGTACTGGGCCTGGCACATCTTGTAGGATTTCCAGAAATGATGGGTCTGGAGAATTAACTGCAGAGAGGAAGTGAACGAACAAAGATGACAGTAAAGAAAAACACTATCTTCTCTACCATATTCACTTCTCTGTTTTTCTTTTTACAGCTGCTGACAGCATCATCTCTACTGGGACACCCAGGCTGGGGATCTGCAAGTCATTCATGACTTCTAATTTTCCCTCACTAATCTAATGGGTCCCTATATTTTGCTGACTTCACGTTTTATGCAGCCAGCAATTAGACTCTCTTCCTCCATCCTCACTGAATCTGCTTTAGTGAGAATGTCATTACCTTATTGCTTAGATTAATGCAGATGCCTTTCTCTGCCCCTCCTTGTTTCCAGATTGTACCATCATAATCAACCCTTCATAGGGCTTCCTATTCAGAGCAGAGGTTCTAATGACTCTCCATTCCCTGCAAGATGAAGTGCAGACACCTTAATATGGCCTGTATTTTCCATGACTTGCTCCTGCCTACATCCATGGCTTCATCTACTACCTTTCCCCTTACAATGCTCTCTCCTTAGTAGATAATGAAATATTAGTATCATTCTTTTTACATGAAAATGACATAGTGAAAGAGAAGGACTAGTTTAGCCTCTCTCTGCAGGAAAGATTAAAGAATAAAATAATGACATCTTTGAAGTTAACAGACATGGATTTGAACCCTAGATTTGCCATGAAATGGCTGAATGTCTTTGGTCAATCTACATAATGGCAAAAAGCCTTACAAATTTCTAGTGGAGATTAAACTCAATAATGCAGGCAAAGTGCTTAACAACATTGCTGGAACATAGTACACTTCTATATGCTCAACAATGGGTTAATTATCTTTTTTACCTCCCTTTCCCTTCCCAAAAAGTATGCATTACCTTTTAAATTTTAAATGGACAGTTTTATAGTTGAATTGAAAAATGCAATGAGTCACACAGCATTAGAAAAAAAATAAATGATTATTAGGAGACAGTTACTTTTGTTAAACAAAATAGTTATAACTTTTCTTGAAATTAATGAAGTAACATGTAATGAGTCTTAGATGAAGAAATGCTTCAAGTTATCTGTAGCCAAAAAAAAAATTCTGAATAGGAGTGTATCAGTCCATTGTCACACTGCTATAAAGAACTATCTGAGACAGGGTAATTTACAAAGAAAAGAGGCTTAATTAACTCACAGTCCCACATGGCTGAGAGGCCTCAGGAAACTTATAATCATGGCAGAAGGTGAAGGGGAAGCAAGCACATTTTACATGGCAGCAGGAGAGAGAGAGAGCGAGGGGAAATGCCACTCTTTTAAGCCACCAAATCGCATGAGAACTCACTCACTATCTTAAGAACAGCACGATGGAAACCACCCCCACAATCCAATCACCCCCTACCAGGTTCCTCCCTAGACGTAAAGGGATTACAATTCAAGATGAGATTTGGGTGGGGACAGAGAGCACAACCATATCAAGGAGTATAAAAGGGATAGATTAAAAACCAGGTACATATTTCAAATAATGAGGGACAAAAATGCAAGGACTAAAAGGATTATAGTGAAATTGTTATTAAGAAGGAAAATTTTTCTTAAAAATATAGTTAATATAGTTAATTATAGTCCGATAGTTAAATAAGAAAGACCATGGCAATATGATGAATATAAATGGGCAAAAATCCTGAACATTTATATAGTTAATTTTATTTAATCAGGAAAAATGTAGATACAAAAGCCTACAATTAGAAATTAATGAATTACTTTTGGTGAAAGAAAAAATAATGACAAAAAATTCTCAGCCAAGTCTTGAAATATGGAGAGTTAAGAAACCATATGCATCCAGAGGTGAAAGAGAGTTGGCTATCACTTACAGATCTACTTATAATTACTTGTGAATGTGCCTGAGGATTGGAAGCTCTCTATGACCAATGGAAAATGCAAGATTAGCTGTATTTAATCCTGGTATGACATCAATGCCTGGTGAAATTAAAATACAGTGACGTATGTGTTCAGACAGATGCAAATACATTAGAAATCTGTGACTGAAAATACTTTGGAAGTAAATTAGGCACTCTTAAAGAACTGGATTGATTAACTTTTTTAGGCTTTAAGAGTCTTATGATAATAATAGGGTTAGCCAACATATATCGACTATGTACCGTGTGACAGGTACTGTTCTAAGCACTATTCATGTATACATTTATTTAATTCTTACAATAGTTCTGCAAACACAGGCCCTCTGTATCCATGAGTTTCATGTCCACAGATTCAACTGACTACAGACTGAACATATTCAGTGAATAAAAAAGGGCATCTATATTGAACGTGTACAGACTCTTTTCTTGTCGTTATTCCCTAAACAATATAGTATAACAATTATTTACATAGCATTTACATTGTATTAGGTATTACAAGTAATCTAGAGATTATTTTTAAAAGATAAGGGGGTCTGGGTGCCATGGGGGCTCAGGCCTGTAATCCCAGCACTTTGGGAGGCTGAGGCAGATGGCTCACCTGAGGTCAGGCGTTCAAGATCAACACAACATGGCGAAACGTTGTCTCTGCTAAAATACAAAAATTAGCAGGGCATGGTAGCAGCATCCCAGATACTCGTGAGGCTGGGGCAGCATAATCGCTTGAACCCAGAAGGCAGAGGTTGCAGTGAGCCGAGATTACGCCACTGCACTCCAGCCTGGGTGACGGAGTGGGACTCTGTCTCAAAAAAATAAAAAAGCAGATAAGGGGGATGTGTGTAGGTTATATATGCCGTTTTATATAAAGGAGTTGAGCATCTGTGGATTTTGACCACAGGGTATCCTGGAGCCAATCCCCAACAGAGATTGAGGGACAGCTGTTTACTACTATCATCTCTGAGTTATACAGATATTGAAACTGAGGGAAAGTGATAGGGAAACTCATCTAAGGTTAATAGTAGCAGTTGCACAAGTACTTATTGAGCATCACAAAATGGTGCAAAAGAGTTTATTCACTAATTCAGCCACTATTTCTCTTCTACTTTTTTGTATTTGGCACTGTGCTTAGTAATGAGGATATCCTGATTTGAACAACTGAGACATAAATTCTGCTCTCATGAGATTGGAATCTACTTTTTTTTTCTTTTCTTTTCTTTTTTCTTTGTTTTTTTTTTTTTTTTTTTGAGACTGAGTCTCGCTCTGTCACCCAGGCTGGAGTGCAGTAGTGCAGTGGTGTGATCTTGGCTCACTACAACCTCAGCATCCCAGGTTTAAGCGATTCTCCTGCCTCAGTCTCCTGAGTAGCTGGGACTACAGGCACCCGCCACTACGCCTGGCTAATTTTTGTATTTTTAATAGAGACGGGGTTTCACCATGTTGGCCAAGCTGATCTTGAACTCCTGACCTCAGGTGATCTGCCTGCCTCGGCCTCCCAAAGTGCTGGAATTATAGGTGTGAGCCACCACACCCGTCCCAGAATATACTTTCAAATATTAGGTCTAGAGCCCTCAGGGCCTAATGTAACAGCTAGCTACATTCTGCTTTAATACATCCTTGACATGACACAAGCATTAGTCAGGCTTCTGTTTATGTCATTAAAGTCCTTCCCATCTGATGGAAGGCCGCTGGTGATGTATGGATTTAAACATTCTCCAGCGGAGCTCAAAATCTTAAAGCCAGAAAATTAACATCAGATCCAAGACTTGGATGTAACTAATTTTTATGGAACTTGAAAGACACACCAGAAGGTGTCCTTCATGGGTGTAGTCCACTAAAATGGCCAACTTTGGAGGCAGACTATTTTGGTCTGAATTCTAGCCCTACTCTTTACTATCTAGGTGACTATGGCCAAGTTACTTAACTCTTCAGTAAAAGAGGGAAAATAATAGGCACCATCTCAGACAGCTGTGGTGAAAATTAAATGAAATATTAGAGGTACAGAGCAAGTGTGGCAGGCATGCTGGTGATCATGACAATGACACTGTTCCTGGTGATGATGATGATGACAGTGGCATCAATCAAGGAAATGGAATAGAATAGTTTGTCTGTTGACAAACGCACGTTATTTCCCTTCATCCTTCCCCAAAGTCAATTGCCTAATATTCAGGGCCTATATCTTATAACACTTGCAACCTGCTCTAGTCCACATACCTAGCGTCTTTCAGCAAAGGCAGTCACATGCTAAAAGCAAAAAGGACCGGGTGAGGTGGTTCGTGCCTGTAATCCCAGAGCTTTGGGAAGCTGAGGTAGGTGGATCATCTGAGATCAGGAGTTCAATACCAGCCTGGCCAATATGGTGAAATCCTGTCTCTACTAAAAATACAAAATGAGTTGGGCATGGTGGCGGGGACCTGTAATCCCAGCTACTCAGAATGCTGAGGCAGAATAATTGCTTGAACCTAGGAGGTGGAGGTTGCAATGAAGCCAAGATTGCGCCATTGCACTCCAACCTGGGCAACAAGAGCGAGACTCTGTCTCAAAATAATAATAATAATAATAAAAGCAAAAAGAATCACTGTTGCCCACTAAATTCATGATTTCTTGTACTCAAGTCATACACTAAATATGTTTAATCTTCTCAACAAGGAACATTCATTCAGACAATTTAAGAAACAGCTAGAAATAGGTAAGAGTAAGAATTTGAAACCTTGTTTGACCCAAAGTCCACACGTTTTCACCTTACTCTGCATTAGGAAGCGGAAAAGATATAACCAAGCACATAATAATCATGTATTAAGTGTAGATCAGGTGCTAAATCAGAACAAGAATATTACAGACCGCACTGGCACTCTTTGCAGGGACAGAGTGACAGAAGTTGTGAATGTAGCCAGTGAGTGTAAATGTGAAGTTTCTGGACATACAAAATAACCTTTCCCCCTTTTCCTTTGATATGCTATTCATTTAAAAAAAATTAAATTTACTTGCTTCCCTATGCTTATTAATATTAATAATTTAACAATTTTGTTATTAAAATAGCAGTTTTAATAATAACTTCTTAACTGGTAATTAACTGTTAATGCCATTGTTCTTGAGGTGTCTGGGCTTCCAGTTTTTAGTAATTCACGTATATACTCTTCCTCCCTTCATAAAAAGCCTTCCTTCCACTGTGGAATAAGCTTGAGTATCTTATTTCTGACTTAGCGGAATTTGGAATCTAACAGAAGGTAGGAGAGGCCAAGATGCTTCCTCCGGTTCATTTTGTACTTTACCAGCCCTCGTTCTGAAATCAATCATTTTTCTAAAAATCCCTGGTTCCATTTAGCAGAGAAGAGAAACTAGGTGTTTGGTGTGATCAGTGCTACTGGGCAATTGTTGTTTTGTGGCCCTCGGGGGATAGGAGTAAAAGTACATTTCTTTTTATATGTACACACAAACATACATCTATATAAATATACATATACACCCTTAAACCTGTAAATATTTCTTTATATATGTACATATTTAAAAAACTTGAATAGGAAAAGAATGAGAAGAGAAGAGGAAGGGCAGGGAGCAAGGGGCAAGTAGGAAAAATATTAAACAGGATTTTAAAGCATAAGTAATAACCAATTAGTATATTTGGTTCACCTGCTTGGGATTGAATTTGAATTGCACAGGGGAAATAAAAAAAAAAAACAGAGAAACTGGGGCAAAGTGTGACCTTCTTACTGTTAGAGCTATGTCAAGGCAAAGAAATATTACAAAGAGGACTTTTTGGCGTAGATTTAAAAATATATACATCCTTTTGAATACAACTCAAGGCTGAATATACATTTTAAACCAAAATATTGGGGCCGGGCGCGGTGGCTCAAACCTGTAATCCCAGCAGTTTGGGAGGCCGAGACGGGCGGATCACGAGGTCAGGAGATCGAGACCATCCTGGCTAACACGGTGAAACCCCGTCTCTACTAAAAAAAATACAAAAAACTAGCCGGGCGAGGTGGCGGGCGCCTGTAGTCCCAGCTACTCGGGAGGCTGAGGCAGGAGAATGGCGTAAAACCCGGGAGGCAGAGCTTGCAGTGAGCTGAGATCCGGCCACTGCACTCCAGCCTGGGTGACAGAGCGAGACTCCGTCTCAAAAAAAAAAAAAAAAAAAAAAAAAAACCAAAATATTTCAAGGGGTGAGAATTTTGTGGTTTTTACTAAGATATTCCAAAATGTGAAAGTAGTTACTTGCCCAATTTGAGTAGCTCTTTAGAAAGAATTCACTGATTGTTTTTTATCGGATGCAGTTTATGTGTAAAGCTTATGGGAGGGGTGTGAGGTGTGTCTGTGTGTGTGTGCGCGCGCGTATGTGCATGTGTGTGTGTGTGTGTGTGTATAATCTTCATGAAAAACAATGACAGAGTCAATCCACAGCAGAAGTCTGTGCTTTCTAGGGTTCTTCTCTAGGCAGCAATAGGTCATGGTGGTTAGAAAGAGCTACGAGATTCATCCTTAGAGTATAAAGGTAAAGCCATTCAGAGGAAGCCATATGGACTGACAGGAAAAGGCCCTATGACAAAAATATTACTAATAACACAACAGCAACTGTGTTTTTGTGTATGCATGTATTTTAGAAAGATGTATGCAAATGTAAACAAAACACATTAATTTATTTTATCTAAAGCATAAACAAACATTGCCTTGTTTGGCAGAATCTGCAAAATGCATATTGCTCCCTTTGGCGTTTTTCTTCACTACAATACAAGTATGTTTTGTATTAAATCCATTGTTACTAGGAAATTAATCCCCAAATATGCCAGTGTGGCTTTCCATAGTATTAAGAATCCCTATTTCAGATGAAAAAAATGCAGCCTCGGCTAAACATATCAGCCCCTGGAAATTAAAAAGAAAAAAATGAATAAAGTTTTCCCTTAAAGTTGAGTGCAATGGACATGCAAGAAAATGCTAGAAGAGTTTAGTGCCATAACTCGCTGGGAGGCTGTTGGTCTAGGGGATTTCAAACTCTGTATGCATCTAGGAGACATTACCATGAGGCATCAGACCAGGAGTGGTTTGCTAAGGCTGTTTGCTTGTAAAATTATAGATAGAAGAAAAAAGGAGACTCTATGATCATCTGCTACAGTGTCTTAAAATAAATCCTCTCAGATACTAAATTTTTTTTTAATAGAGTGAGTTAGCAGATAAAGGTATTGTGGGTGACACAATCAATCTTGACTTTAGCCAAACACTTGATAAAGGGTTGCACAGGTATCAATGTAATCATTGAGTCAGAATGGGCCAAGCCAGTCACCTGCTGAATGACCTCTGGGACTTCACTGTGAATACACAATGAAGGAGCACAGACCTTGAGGAAGAACAAAATAAATGACCATGCTATCCTCAGAGCAAAGTTCTAGTCTCTTCTGGTCCTTCCAGGGACTGAGCCATGGCTAAAATCCCCAAAGTCTTACTACTGAGAATTGGCGTGAATTTATGAAACTCCAGAGTTGAACTTATGGAGTTCTAAGGATACCTTTTCATCTTTCCCCCATGCAAGTGTATAAGTTCCATAAAGGTAGCAGCTTTATCTGTTTTTCTCACTACAGTATCCCCCATTCTAAGAAAAGTGCAAAACCCATAGAAGGGGCTTAGCAAGATTTGTTGACTGGATGACTCATTATCACAAATGTCAGTTGAGTGCTTATCATGTATTTGGTGCTGACCTATGTGTCACTTTCCTCTTTTTGTGTGACTAGGGCAGAGTGATAAAGAATGAAGACTCAGTTCAGTGTGGCAGTGCCTTCTTGGGTAAGTGCACAGGAGTTTCTTCCTGGTATTTCCAAAGTGAGTAGAATAAAGATCCTTCTACAGACATACCCTTCATTCACATGAGGCCAAAGCTCTTTGTGTGGTAGGGTCTGGTAAGTAAGGTTGCTGCAACTTGCCTTAAAAAATTCAACCAGGTAAAATTACTGATGTTTGCAGTCTTAGCCTGCACATTGCTTCTGATGCTGTTCACAACCCTAAAACCTCATGATGGGAAATAGGAGCTTCAATGACTCGGGACCAGAAATTGATGAGCCTTAGAAATAGTGCTGCACTGGAAAACACGGAGCCAAAATGATTGAATATTGTGCAATAAGGGAAATAATCCGAACAGACTTGGAGGCTCCAGAGAAGAATTTACGAGGTTATGGTTGCAGACATCATCCAAGTGAAGGACAAGAAAAACTCATCTCTGACATTGATGATCTGGAAAACAGAAAGAGCAGTCAAAATTGAAAATAAGCTGGTGTCCTGAACAGGAAGACAGATATTTTCTTACCTACCAGACTGCCGTGAGATCCTCGGGTTGTTTGCCTTTAAACAGAAACATTTTCCAAAATGAGGAAAGCTATAAGGAAAATGCTACAATCCTGGTGCACACTATGTTAATTATGGCCTAATAGGAATATAATACCAACAGCAAGCCAGAGAGAAATCAGACTGCAAACATCAGAACTCTATTGTCCAAGTATTTCCAGACAGTTATCTTGGCATTGGCCAAACTCTGGGTTTTGGTTAGAATTAAGAATAAAATAATAGAAGGAGGTCTCCTTTTGGAGGGCCCTCTGTTAGACCAGATTTGATTTTTTTTTTTTTTTTGAGACGGAGTTTCGCTCTGTCGCTCAGACTGGAGTGCAGTGGCCGGATCTCAGCTCACTGCAAGCTCCACCTCCCGGGTTTATGCCATTCTCCTGCCTCAGCCTCCCGAGTAGCTGGGACTACAGGCGCCCGCCACCTCGCCCGGCTAGTTTTTTGTATTTTTTAGTAGAGACGGGGTTTCACCGTGTTAGCCAGGATGGTCTCGATCTCCTGACCTCGTGATCCGCCCGTCTCGGCCTCCCAAAGTGCTGGGATTACAGGCTTGAGCCACCGCACCCGGCCCAGATTTGCTTTTTCTTTAACACCTTTCATATGAACATCTTGGAAATACTAATTAATTATTTCACACAACAATCCTGTGAGTAATGCAGCCCTTAAAACCTCAGGTTGAACGAGCTGAGGAATCAAGTAGAAATACATCTTATTAAAGGAGACAGAAGCTTTTCTATTACCAATTTCCTACGAAAGTGTTTGGAAAGAAAACTGCAGGAAATTCCTAAAATTGTATAGCCAGAGTGATATAAAAAGTTGATAACATTCTTGTCATCATGTTTAAACCTGTAGGAAAATAAGCTTGGGATATAATTTTTAAAGAATTATAGAACTCTCCTTCTGTTCTTGATAAACTCATCTACGAATCTTTTTTATATTAGTTTTGCTTCTCCTGATCATTTATTTACATGTCTTTGACCAAAAAGAAAAAAGTCTTGTAATTTAATATATTCTGTTGTGTGGCCACATCTTATGCCAGAGGGTTAAAACCTGGAGAAGGAAAAGTTGCGTTCATCGGGCTGGGCTCCAGTGAGGATTTTTCTTTCTTTCTGTGGCCATGTGTGCTTTGTCCATCTACAGGATTTTAGACCCAAGTAAGTAAACATGGTTTGGAATAATTTATGTGGAGCATGTTTAGTAAATGACTAAAATTTACTCCAGATTGGAGAGATTTCGAAGGAAGACAACAACCATTCTCTGTCTGCAGTTTCCCTAGTGAACAGGAGGTAGGAGGAAAACCCTCCGGCCATCCTACCACTGATCTGGGATCAACTGTGCCGGTGTGCTAGGATCTGGTAAGCATGATTGCTGAATGCTGCCTACGATGTTTAACCTCAAAGACACAGTGTGATCTTCCTCTTCATTAAAATCCTAATGTTCCCAACCCTTGGGTCTCTGTAAGTTCTTCACTAGGCAGGAATGACTGGTCTATGTTTGACACTTGTCACATGAAGTGGGGGATTTGAAAATGTAATCAAATACTCTCAATACCTCTATGGAATAAGTCGTTATACAGCCCTGAATACTAGTTCCCAAGAGTCACTTTCTTGTCTTTCTTGGGAAAAAAAGTGATACTTTTTCTGTGTCTGTCTCTGTCTCATTTCTCTCTCTCTAAACACACACACACACACACACACACACACACACACACACAAACACACACACATCCTTATTTAGACCCCGATCTTGAGATACTGCATGTAAGATCCCATCTAAATGAATTTCTGCTTATATTTGAGGGTGGAAGCCAAGCAAACCTATTAGCAGTGTAACTGGCCAATGGGTTGTCCTCGGCTACTGCCTAGACAGCGCTGATTTATCAAGATAGGGGACTTACAATAGAGAAAGAGTTTAATTCATGCAGAGTCAGCTGTAAGGGAGACTGGGGTTTTATTATTATTGAAACCTGGATTTTTATTATTACTCAAGTCAGTCTTCCTGAAAACTCAGGGACTGTGGATATTTAAGGATAATTCGATGGGCAGGAGGTAGGAAGTGAAGAATGTTGATTGGTCAGGTCTGAGATGAAATCACAAGGAGTCAAAGCTGTCTGCTTGAACTGAATCAGTTCCTGGGTGGGGACCACAAGACCAGATGAGTCAGTTTATCAATCTGTCTGGTGCCAGCTGATCCATTGAGTACTGGATCTGCAAAATATCTCAAGCACCGATCTTAGGTTTTACAATAGTGACATGTTATCCCTAAGAGCAATTTGGGGAGGGTCAGAAACTTGCAGCCTCCAGCTGCATGACTCCTAAACCGTAATTTCTAATCTTGTGGCTAATTTGTTAGTCCTGCAAAGGCAGTCTAGTCCTCAGGCAGAAAGGGGGTTAATTTTGGGAAAGAGCTGTTGTCATCTTTGTTTCAAAGTTAAACTATAAATTAAGTTCCTCCTAAAGTTAGTTCGGCCTCTACCCAGGAATGAACAAGGGCAGCATAGAGGTTAGAAGCAAGACGGAGTCAGTTAGGTCAGATCTCTTTCACTATTGTTATAATTTTCTCAGCGATAATTTTTGCAAAGGTGGTTTTGGATGTCAGCCTCTGGTATTAGTCACCTTCCTCCAACGTGAGCAATTCTTTTTGTTTTGTTTTGTTTTGGGGGTACATGTGCTGGTTTGTTATATGGGTAAATTCCAAGTTGCTGAGGTTTGGGGTACAAATGATCACCGTCACCCAGGTAGTGAGCATAGTACCCAACAGGTAGTTTTCCAATGCTTAGGCTCCAGCTCTAAGTCTCTCTCCTTCTGGACCTCAAACCCTACTTTAGTTGGGATCCCAAGAAAATCAGACAGAAGACCTTAAACCGGCCTAAATGACTCTTGGAGAATCCTAAAGACTTGATTCAAGTACATTCTGTGAAGACTTTTATGACCCAAATTTTATCATTAGAGCTTGAATAGCTCATATCTGAAATGCTTTGGGACCAAAAGTGTTTTGGATTTGAATTGCTTTTGAATGTTGGAATATTTACATATACACAATAAGATATCTTGTGAATGGGACCCAGGTGTAAACCTGAAATTCATTTATGCTTTATATATACTTTATACATGTAGCCTGAAGGTAATTTTGTACAATATTTTAAATAACTTTGGGAATGAAAGAAAGTTTGTGTTAGATACTTAGGTATGGATTTTTTTTCACTTGAGACATGTTGGAACTCAAAAGTTCTGGATTTTGGAGGATTTCAGATTTTGGATTTTTGGATTACAGCTACTCAACTTGTATCTACCAGTTAAAAGTCTTCACTTAAAAGTCTGCAGTTAAAACCCTTGAAAGCTACCTTGCACACGGATAGGTAAACTATACAAATAGTTTACATAATAATAAACTATATAGATACTTTAAATTTTTCTACCAGTAATTAAATATTTTAACTCTAGACTTGAGACATTAAAGAGTTAAATATATATTCACACTATAAATATTCTAATTCAACTCACTGATGTGTGTGGAAAAGGTATGTATATTAAGAATAATTTCTGTAAAGTTTTCAGTACCTCTGGGTGCATGCTAGAGTTTATCCCCCAGAACCTTATTATATCCATTTTAAACCTACTACTTTGGCAATTATTTTAAGAGAATATGAGGAGTAAAACTCGCAAAGACAGTTGTCTGAGTTAAATTCATTTGCATTTCATATATGTTCTATTTTGTTTGTTTTTTGTTATGAAGTATTTTATTTTCAAACTGATGTGTACAATTAACTCCATTGTCCAAATTCCTTTGAATAAGACCAGCCAATTTGCATTATTATGCTATACAAAAGTGTTTGTCACTGGCATGGAGTATCTTGTTTTACTCTGAGACAACATAGCAAATATGTCTTTCTCTCAGTCAGTGGTAGTGCTTTAAAACACCCAAGCTGAGGCTGCCCATGGGTCTGACATACTTTTGAAAGTGCAGAAGCCAGCTCTGCTAAAATTGGTAAAACAAAAAATGTCCCCAAAGACCCAATCAGCTCAGTTCTTCTCTTCAACTCCAAAGACTGAAACGGAACACACTCTGAAACCAGGGAGGTGAGAAAGCACTTCTTCCGTGGCTTTCCCAGTGGGGACCCCATGCGTTCTGCCATCAAAACCCACAAAGGGAAGGCACAGACTGGAGAGTAGGCTACATTTTTACTCTCATTAGTCTTGTGCTTAGAAAATAAAGGGCTCCAGACCTTCGCACAAGAAGAAAAACTGCACAGTCAAGAGCACAGACTTGAAAAGCAGAATCGTTGGGTTCAAATTGTAGTTCTGGTATCATGAATGAGTTCCTCAATCTCTCTGTCTCTCAGCTTCTCATCTGTGAAATGAGGATAATTATAGGATCTACTCTCCAGGGTTGCTATGAGGATCAAATGCATTAAGGTGGGTAAAGCACATAGACTAGGGTCGGGCACGGAGAAAACACTGCTCAAGTTTTTGTAAAAAATGTAAAGTGACATAGATATCGAATACTCACTAACATCTTTCCAGATAGTTTGAAATTTTGCGCAACGTTTGATGTTGGCAAAAATTCAGATTGTATAATAATGAGTGGGTGTGTTCAATCCCCATCTCACTCAGTTTTGTAACTTTATAATATCTTTTAGTAACATCCTTTATCTAACTTCTAATTCAGCTACAATTGAACAGAAACACGCTAACAGAATATTCTCATATTACAGGGTATTATAGAATACTAGAATATTTTTGGCTTACTCTCTTGTTGAAGTTTGATAAAAGATTTCGTGGTAGTCACCAACTAGAAATAGACCATGCTCTACATTATGTGGAGATAATGCAAAACATTAAAAAGAAACGCGATACCAACAATCAGTGAGAATGTTCCCATTTCCTTTTATATTAAAAAAAAAAAAAAAAACTTTCCCAATACCCTTCCCAAGTTACCTTGACAACTGCTACTTATTATTATTTAGAACGCCTGGTTCTGAATCTCTCAATTATGCAATTCACCATGTAATTTCAAACACATGCTAGCACAAATAAAAGGAAACTCAGGTTCACCTTATATCATCTGAATACAAGATAGTTTCTGATTGCTTTACTTTTGCAGTTAGATTTTATTGTGGCTACCAACTGGAAATATCCCATGCTTTGCTTTAATCTAGAGGATCAACATAAGGATAAAAGATACCAGAAATGTTTCCTCAAAGCTATATATCCTAGCAACCAAGTCTGAATTTTACCATAGCATCTTCAGTAATTAGAAGTCAAGGGAGTGACAGACACTTAACTTCTGAATCTGAAATTGGCCACAGTTGAGAGGTCAGTAATAATCGTGGTCACTGGGTACTGAAAAGGGTTGTAACCAGTATTCACAATCAAAAATGTTACTGGAGGAAAGAAAGAAACTTTATTGGAATATAAATATAACATAACTTTTGTTCTAGAAATGTCATCTGTTACATATCAATTATGACAAAACAAAACACACAAAAAAATTCCTCTATGGTCAGAGATGTGTGAAGTCTTAACATACCCTTTTTTGTTTGTTTGATTGAGACGGAGTCTCACTCTGTCACCCAGGCTGGAGTGCAGTGGCATGATCTCCGCTCACTGCAAGCTCCGCCTCCCGGGTTCATGCCATTCTCCTGCCTCAGCCTCCCTAGTAGCTGGGACTACAGGTGCCCGCCACCATGCCTGGCTAATTTTTTGTATTTCTAGTAGAGAGAGGGTGTCACTGTGTTAGCCAGGATGGTCTCGATCTCCTGACCTCGTGATGTGCCTGCCTCAGCTTCCCAAAATGCTGGTATACAGGCGTGAGCCACCGTGCCTGGCCAACATACCTTTTTTAAATTGAGAGATCATAGACAGCCTCCTCCCCCAACCACTGCTTAAAGTATCCAAATATGCTTATGGTTTATTGATTCTATTTTAAATGAGTTTGATGAATAACAATTTTAAAATGTGTATTAAAACGCTTACTACATTTTATGGTTTAAAAGCCCACTCCTTTTTGCAAGATTCTATGTTATCAAGTTTAAAATTATTTCTTTTTCTACTATCTATAGAAATAAGAATGATTGATTTATTAAATCATGATGGTAATAATGATCTAATAATAACAGCACTGGCTACTACCGAGTTCTCATTGTATATTAAGTATAGTGGTAAGTTATTTACTCATTAACAAATTTGATTCCCAGATCAATCCTATAATGAGGTACTACTATTACAGTTTTACAGATGTAAAACTGAGACTTACAGATGTTAGATGACTTAAAGATGACATATCTGGTAATGCTAGAACCAGAATTTTACTGGCTCCAAAGACTCTTCATATATATATATATATATATACACACACATATGTGTATGTGTACATATATATATATGCACTTAGGAGGTATTAAATTAATGCCCCCTTTAATTCTTTCTTTAATAAAAATTTAATTAGACTACATTTTACCTGTATCTGTACTTTGTAAGGTAAACCTGATAAACAGCAAAAAAATAGATTATGGATAGAAAAATTTATTCATCTCTTATGGTTCATTCTCCAAATGCAGTTTAAAATGCCTACATAGCTAGCTAAATTCAACAAGCCTTGGAACTTGAAATCAATTGCTAATCATACCAGATATCTCCCAAATTTTGAATCAATTGATAAATACGTATGGAATTTGATAGGGATCAATAGACTAGACTTATTTCAGAACTTACTTGGAACCAAGACCAGATACTAGTTTTGTGATCTTTCTCCTTGAGTTGAACTTAGTCACTTGGTCACAGACCCGCAGGGCAGGACAAGCCTCCTAGGCAGAGAACACACTGGCTAGGTGTTTACCAACGAGCCTGGCATGCACCGCAATTCTTCATTCCCACCAACCAGATGAATCTTTCTTCCCTCCTTGTGGAGGAGGGAGTGACAGAGGAAAAGACAAGAACTGAAGTTACTTCAAAAAATCCCAGCCAGGTGTGGAGGCTCATGCCTGTAATTCCGGCAGTTTGTGAGGCTGAGGCAGGCAGATCGCCTGAGGTCAGAAATTCGAGACCAGCCTGGCCAACAAGGTGACACCTCATCTCTACTAAAAACACGAAAGTTACCTGGGCATGGTGGCAGGCCCCTATAATCTCAGCTACTCAGGAGGCTGAGGCATGATAACTGCTTGAATCTGGGAGGTGGAGGTTGCACTGACCCGAGATCACACCACTGCACTCCAGCCGGGGTGACAGAGCAGACTCCCAAAGTTCCTCTTTAGAGAAAAGCAGTATCCTTGGGAAAGAGAAAGACATCTTCCCCAACAGAAAATACATTTAAAAGTTTTATTCTTACTAAATTCAGAAGTTTGCAATTGTTTATTTCAGTGTGAAACAGTTTGTATAATGATTAATTGTAAAAATTCTGGACTCAGAGAATAAGGGCTTAAATGCTGTCAATCTACTTCCTAGCTTAAAGTCAGCAATTATCTTGCAGTCTCCATCTCTTCATCTCTACTTCTCAGAGTTGCTGTTGGTCTGATGACTGATCATCCCTTGAATATAGTATTTATGCACAATCAACATTCAATACACAGTGCCCTTATTAATAATAAATAAAAGATTATCTTGGAAGCACAAGAGTCTTGCTGAATTAACTTCAACTAACACATTTTGATTCCTACTCTGCAAAAAACTTAATATTATTTTATTTGATTTTCCTCAAATTCCATGTGCTAGGTTTTGATATTTCTAATCTCAGTAGATGAATTGGAAGCTCAGAGAGAATAAATACCTCATTTAGTCCACTTGGCTAATAACCAGAGTTGGGATTCAAACTCATGTTCTCTAAATCAGTCTAGTTGGCACTACCTGATCCCATTCAACTTACTGCTTCAAATTCTCAGTTCCTGAATCGGTCTTGTAAAAAAACTATGAAATTATAAATAAACATTTATAAAAATCTTTGATTTAGGAGTGTATTTCCTGAATAAGAAGCACAGTCTCAAAATATTTTT
Organism: Trachypithecus francoisi; assembly: GCF_009764315.1. Lineage (NCBI taxonomy): Eukaryota > Metazoa > Chordata > Mammalia > Primates > Cercopithecidae > Trachypithecus > Trachypithecus francoisi. The sequence goes on along the minus strand of NW_022681472.1, from coordinate 70,892,414 downwards.
TGCAGCCAGATACATCTATGATCCTGTCCCAGTGATTTTATTGTTCCCAGAGATACAAAGATAACTAAGTTAAGTTTTTATCCTTGAGGACCTCTCAATTTAGTAGGTTAAATGCACAATAATAAACATTCTAACCTTGCCACAAGATCCATAATAAATGCCACTTCTCTCGCCAAGATTTTCCTAATTCTGCAAAATGAATATATTCAAGGAAAATCTTTAAGAAATTTTTCCAAATTTTAATTATATACAAGTATATGAGTAACCTTTCCTCATATATTTTAAATTTTAGGGTCAAGAAACTGGAGTCATGGGGATGGTTAATGGGGTACAAAAATATAGTTAGATTCAGTGAATAAAACCTAGTATTCAATAGCACAATAGAGAGACTGCAGTCAGCAATAATTTATTGTACATTTTAGAATAAATGAGGGAGTATAATTGAAATGTTTGTAACACAAAAAAAGATGATGCTTAAAGGGATGGATACCCCATTTACCCTGATATAACTGCTACACATGGATGCCTGTATCAAAATATCTCATGTACCCCATAAAGGTATAAGTCTACTATGTACCCATAAAAATTAAAAAGAAAGAAAAAAGGAATTGGTGTCATCTCTAGCTTTGCTGAAGAACCACCTCGTGGAATGCTTTCCCATAATATGATTCCAAAATACTTGTTGAATTGAATTCACTATAAAATACTTCATAAGATAATTTTAGAAACAAGAAAACAACTACAGAAAAATAAAGCAGTAAATCAGCTAAAATCTGGGCTAACACACTTTAAATTAACTTATCAAACTAGGAAGGAAGTGACTACAACAAATAAAATGATTCATCTAAGATAAAATATTCAACGAATAAAAATTATTGCAGTTTGGGGAATTAACTATGACTTTCTTTTCTTCTAAGGTCTTAGTCCAAAGCCATCTCAATTTTGTATTTGGTGCAGGAAATGCATTTATCATGGAACTGTTGATAGGTTCAACTTCAGGGAATAGTATGGTGATCTCAGTCATTCCCATTGGGAATGAGATTGCTTCCTGAAAGCTAAAGTGAAAATGGGATGATGCTCGACTGTGGAGGAGAGGAGCCAATACAGAAAGTCCCGAGCATCATCCCCCAGGTTCTATGAGGCACAGCTGCTTTGATAAGGCCAGAGGGAAGCTCGCAGACTTGATGGGGAATTCAGGTGGAAGCAGCAACTCTTGGGATCAGGGATGAGATTTGAGATGGGAAATTTTATTTATGTTCTAATGATTCATGCTTCCTGAGTGGTGATAATATATATATTGTAGCACTCATTTTCATCATAGCTGTCAGTGGGATGCTCACATATGGGGTACTTTTGTAATAGATCATTGTGCATACCTCTTTACTACAGAAGAATCATGAGACACATCGCAAAAACTCATTTAAACATGATATATGGGAGTTTTCTTCAATTGGGTGAGTAATTATCTTCCAAATATAATTTCTTTGTTGCCATAGTTACTAGGTCACTGTACATAAGCATTACATAAATGTTTTTTTCAAGATATGCTATTAATTGATTTGTTCATTTGTGGTAATTCACACAATTACCGTAATACCAGCCTAAATTTAATGATTAGTTTTTAAACAAAGTTTTATCACAATTGGTTTAAACGGTGCACGTACAATAACAACATAAAATCTAACTTAAAAAATATTTTGTGGGAAAACACATATAACATAAAATTTGCCATTTTAACTATTTTTAAAGGTAACATTCAGTGACATTAATTGCATTCATGGTACTGTGCAGCCATCACGTCTATCAGTCAAACTGTTTCATCACTCCAGAGATTCTGTAACTATTAAGGAATAACTCCCTACTCCCCCCTCCCTCCAAGTTCTAGTTACCACTAATCTGCTTCCTGTCCCTATGAATTTACCTATTCTATATATTTCATGTGCGTGAAATCATGTGACATTTGTGGTTTTGTGTCTGGCTTATTTCACTTACCATGTTTCCAGGGTTCTTCCGTGTTGTAGCATATATCAGTACTGCATTCTGACATTATTTGTATAATATTGTCAATTACAAATACTTCATGGTATAATTTCATTTGTCTGTGAAAACAACTATAGGGATGAGTATTATAATAAGCCTGTTTTGAGGATTGAGAAAGTGAGGGTCAGACAAAGTAAATGGTCAGAGAGGTTAAGTTATTCACTGTAAGGCATGGGTGCATAAGCTCAGCTCTTCAGACTCCAAATCCAGTGCTCTTTGCACTCTGCCATTGTCATTGTCTTTTTTCTTCTTAGATACTCTGTACACTTATTTCCTTTTTGGCATTTATTATTTTTTTGTACACTTACATCATGTATATATGTTTCCTCCAATGTTTTTAGTCTACTGTTCTAATTCATTACTGCCAAGTGACTGGTGGTTATAATCCCAACATGACACCCATTTTTAAAAGAGAAATGGTTAGCTAAGAAAGAGACTGGTATGACCAGGCACAGTGGCTCATGCCTGTAATGCCAGCACTTTGGGAGGCCGAGGTGGGCGGATCACGAGGTCAGGAGTTCGAGACCATCCTGGCCAACATGGTGAAACCCCATCTTTACTAAAAATACAAAAATTACTGGGTGTGGTGGCGCATGCCCGTAATCCCAGCTACTTGGGAGGCGGAAGCAGGAGAATCCCTTGAACCAAGGAGTTGGAGGTTGCAGTGAGCCGAGATCATACCACAGCACTCTAGCCTGGCGACAGAGCAAGACTCTGTCAAAAAAAAAAAAAAGAAAGCAAGAAAGAGACTGGTATATGTTTTGCTCAATTATCTTTAGAAAATGTGATACACATTGTCTGTACAAACACTTTAAGCTAAAGAGTCATCTCAACTGGTACCAGAACACAATTTTTAAAACATATTTTTAAAGGACGTGATGAACATTTAACACACGCTCTATGGTTCTATAGAATGCTATACAGTCCCACAGCTGTATAGCAGAATACACTTTAAGTAAAGTGGGATATTAAACTTGCAGGAGGAAAAATGCAAAAAGTATATTACTATTATTATGTCATAATATATAGAAAAATGAATGCAACATGCACAGATGCATAGAATGGGTCATTTGCTTTGAAATTCTCAGCGTGGAGTAACACTAGTTGTTTTTGGAAATCTCATATTTCTGACTTAAAAATGATATTTAGCTAGCACCCTATTGAAATATTTCCAAATTTTACAATAACGCAATTGCTATGGTTCAGAAAAGTGCTAAACGTAACAAAAGTAAAACAAATATAAAACTAAGACTCACAGCAAATCTATTGTTTAGATTTCTTGGAGGAATTATCATGAATTATATGGTCAATGGGATGGATTTGAAAATGTAATTGATGAACTCATTTGAACTAGGCTCAATGAAAAACAGAGAATTATATTGCATCCTATCTAATTGCCCCCACCTGTCTGGCTTATGTCACTTAGCATAGTGCTTTCTAAACTAACACCTCCCTTTCTACTTTTGACTGAGGGTTTCAACTCCTTAAAAACAACTAGGCATAAACTGTGGATATATGTCTGTTGAGTGGTGCTATTGTGGGGTGGATAGGTGTCTCTGGCGGTGAAAAGGAAAAGTCAGGAGAAAGGAATGGGAGCACTTATCTGTGATTCCAGTTTTTATAAACCTCACTTGTTCAGAGAGTTAAAGAAGGAGTGGAGGCTCTAAGCTTCTCTACATAAAGCCTGCTAAGCATCGACAGTTAGACATATTAACTTCTTAACAGGATTTAAGAAGTCATGATCTCCCAGTGAAAAATACACAAAAATCAACAAAGGAGAAACATGAAAATGAAGAGATTACAAGCCAAGAAGGAAAGAGATATAGTAAGATAGTGAAGTTTTGCAAGACTTTATAATATGGTAATACTCTTCACCTCCTAATTGGTACAGTAAAGAGCATAACTGGCACTGGAGAGAATGAATCAATGATGCAGAGAAGAGGTGAGACTTTCTCCCAAAGTGCACAGGAGAGAATAAAGTGGTAAGAACAGTGAGTGAGAACAGGACAAATACGGCAAGCAAACATGGAGATTGAGATTCAACTTAAAGATTAAGTATCCCTGAGGAAGAAAGTTGAACAATCAAAATAGAAACACAGAGAAAACTCATAACTGAATAAAACCTCCAGGAACTGGAATAATTCTTAATTACAGAGTGACAAATTTTACTTTATTTGGGGTAAAATCAAAGTAAACAAACTGATGTGGGAGTACTGGGAAGGGAAGAGCATGCCCTTTAAATGATATGGAAGTAGGGAAGGAAGTGCGGGGTGGGGGGGGGGGCATGGTTCCTGGCTAGAGATCCACCCCCACAGACCTAGGTGAAGACAGGCACTCCTGCATTCCCGCCCAAATGTTGCATTTCCCAAGACCACCCTGGCCAGCCATGCCCCCATCCTATGCCTATAAAAACCTGGGACCCTAGCAAGGCAGACACAAAGGGAGCCAGATGTCAGAGGAGCACATCAGCAGAAGAAAACACAAGTGGCCGGCAGAAGAACACACCAGCAGATGAATGCCCTGACAGACACAGGCACACTGGCAGGCCGTTGACCAGCGGGATGAGGTGCAATTTGGCTGGGGCCATCAGAGGAGAGCTGGGGCTGGCGAGCAGCCCAACTCCAGGGGAAAACCATCTCCCTTCTGGATCCCCCATCTGAGGAGAGAGCTACTTCCACTCGATAAAAGTTTGCACTCATTCTCCAAGTCACGTGTGATTGGATTCTTCTGGTACACCAAGACAAGAAACCCTGGGTTACAGAAAGGAACAAGGTTGAAGGTCTAATTGAACTGGTTAACACGAGCCGCCTATAGGTGCCAAACTAAAAGAGTTCCCTGTAACATGCACCCACTGGGGCTTCAGCTGTAAACATTCACCCCTAGACATTGCCATGGGGTCAGGGCCCCACAGCCTGCCCGTCTCTATGCTCCCCTAGAGGTCTGAATGTGGGGCACTGAAGCAGTGACTTCAATAGCACATCAACATAAAATCAGATACAAATCTTTAAAAAAAATCTTTATAAAGGAAGATTTCTATAATACTATAAGTAGAATAATATATATAAATGGAAGAAATTCAGGCTGATTTCAGACATTTCTTCTATAACCACAACAGAACCACAACAGTTATGAAGACACAAAGACATGACTATATAAACTAAGGGAAAATAATTAAAACAGGATGTTTTCAGCTATATAAGGTGGAGGTACTCTAAAATGTCATTTTGATATTATAGTTCAGATGACTGAGAAAAAATATAAAATTAAGAAATAAAGAAAGAGGAAATCAAAATGTAATGGAACAAGTGGGCATAAAATTAGTTAAAATATGGATTTCTGAACAATTTGTGTACACTTAACTCCATAAGGAAATAAAATAATTATTATTGAAAAAAACTTGGTAATACAAATATTAATGTAAAGAAAATTGGGGTCCAAAATTCTAAGTTATATAATACAGTCAAGAGACAGGATGGGGGATTTGATGGGCAGTGGAAGAAATGTGTGGAGGAGTTACTCAGAGGTACTGTTTATGTCTGATTTTGCTCATTTAGGAAATACGTGTTAAAAAATGTTTCCAAAATTCCAAAAGCAATTATGAGTAGGATTACAAAAGAAACCTGTATTTTCCACTCACTAGAAAATATCTGAGCAAATACAAGGTGATCATGCTTTGTATTAAGAAGTAGATTCCCAGGGAGAAAGAACCACATCAAATATTAATAGTTGACTCTGGATTGTGAACTTATAATCTCCACTTTTTTTTTTCTCTCAGCTTCTCAGTATTTTCTAAATTTTACCTAAGAGCATTCATTACACGTATAATCAGTCAAGTCAATACACATTACTTAAAATATTTTTCAAGGGGAACTTCAGAGAGAAAGAGAGAGCATCCTAGGTAGAGGGCCTGAGTTAAGAAGAGTGTGGCCTGCTCGAGGGCCCACATGAGGCTAAGTCTAGAGTGAATAAAGCTGGGAGAGGCTGGCTCCGGAAGATGCCATGGGGCAGCAGCTACGTCACATTACATCTGGCAGGCCACGTTGAAGATTTGCGTTTTGACATTAAAAAGAATAAGGCCATTGAAAATGCATGATGAGATTTATGTTTTAAAGATCATTTTATCAGTGTTCGCCCTGGGTTCAGAAATACCAAGAATTCTGGGCATCCCTCCCTCAACCTTGTAGATGTGATATGTCTTTAAAAAGCAGCTAGCAGAGTGTTATAAAGATGGAGACCGTGACTCTCAGAAAACAAATGGGTCTCCGTGAATGTGTGTGTGTGTCTGTGTGTGTGTGCTCCACCACACGTGGTAAAGCAGGAAGGAGGGCAGGTGGTATCAAACTTTTAAAAGATGAGACGTTAGGCCGGGCGCGGTGGCTCAAGCCTGTAATCCCAGCACTTTGGGAGGCCGAGACGGGCGGATCACGAGGTCAGGAGTTCGAGACCATCCTGGCTAACACGGTGAAACCCTGTCTCTACTAAAAAAATACAAAAAAGCTAGCGGGCGAGGTGGCTGGCGCCTGTAGTCCCAGCTACTTGGGAGGCTGAGGCAGGAGAATGGCGTAAACCCGGGAGGCAGAGCTTTCAGTGAGCTGAGATCCGGCCACTGCACTCCAGCCGGGCGACAGAGCGAGACTCCGTCTCAAAAAAAAAAAAAAAAAAGATGAGACGTTAAACATGTTTGTAAAATATTAGATAGCAAAATTTTCTCTTTTTCTAGAGAATTCTTACTCTCCCTAACTGCAAATTCCTGTGCCATTATTTCCTCTCCCTACTTGTGTCATGTAACAAAAGTCACTATTTGCATTAGAGTTATATTTATATGACTGGATCTCTTGGACTAGTTTCTTTATTTCATTAACGACAAAATTTTAAGGCATTTTGCATTTTCACAGCCATAAATAGTGGAGTGACTTGAATAAGCAAACTAAAATGAAACAGAAAAGCACAGTTCTTCTCTCTCCTAGGTACTTTGTTTTCACTTTGGCATCTTTGGGGTCCTGGAGTATGACTCTCAGGGGTGAAGAATTTACAAGATCAAAGCGGATTATTTTCCATGTCTTATGCTCTTGCATTTCTTTTTCTCTTCTTCTATTACAAAAAAATGGTTTGTAGGTAAATATCCTCTCGGTGGCTAAATAATAGCAAATTGCCATCACAGCCCATTGCTAACACTGCCAACATAGCCCCAGGGTTTCAAGACACAATCCGTTATCTCTAAATCAACAAAATTTAGCTCCAGAGGAGAGTGATCTGCGAAGCTTTTCTTTTCAGTTCTCTCATATGTTTTGTTTTAGTTTAATGTGTTTGTGTGGATAGCTAGACACCATGATGATAGGGAGTCAAAGGAATAAATAGAAATAGCCATTGAAAATTACTAAAAAATACAATTAATATACGGGAAGACTACGAATGTCACTAGTATCGGAGCACTCTCTTTTTTTCCCCCAGGATTCAGTGAGGGAGAAATTAAAAAGGGAGTCTGTGGCTGAGGTGGGTGGATCATGAGGTCAGGAGTTCGAGGCCATCTTGGTCAATATGGTGAAACCTCATCTCTACTAAAAATACAAAAATTAGCTGGGCATGGTGGTGGGCGCCTGTAATCCCAGTTACTTGGGAGGCTGAGGCAGGAGAATCACTTGAACCAGGGAGTTGGGAGCTGCAGTGAACGAGATTGCATCACAGCACTCCAGCCTGACTTCAGAGCAAAACTCATCTCAAAAAACCAAAAAAAAAAAAAAAAAAGAAAGAAAGAAAGAAAAGGAACTTTGAGTCTGATAGACGAGTTGGTGAATAATTTTTCCAACAGTGTTATTTTGCTGACACTAGACTAAGAGAGCTCATTAGCATGCTGAGACTATTTAATACTAAAAAAGAATAGTGCTTTTAGCTTTTGCTTTGCTGGAAATTCCTTACATGGCAGCTTAGCCCAGCATTAAGATAGTGGGAAGCCAGTTAAAATAGACTAGTGTAATATGGTGGAAAGAGAAGAATCTTTGAAGACTAGAGTTTGAATTTCATCATCATTTTTTGTTGCTTATGTTGTTAATCGTCTGTGAGGCTTAATTTCCTCATTTCTAATGTGTTTCTCGTAATGCCTGCCTCAAACATTTGTGACAGGTCAAAACATCAAACTTAAAACTTCTACTATGGTGCTGGGCACAAAGAAGCTGCTTAATTAATGTTCACTCCATTTCACACTTCTTCATCCTTATGAATCATTTGGGTTTTAGAAACTTATCTATTTACTTTGATTGAATGTTTTCTGTAAATATAATTCTAGATACACATTGAGGTGAAAAAATACAAAATAAAGGTCCAGTGTACACTTCACCCAGTTCCCATTTGGCTTTATTTAGTAAAATGAGGGCCCAAGAAGAAGAAATGATGGTCAACCTACTTTGTTTCGGCTGCATGATGGTTGTCCTATAAACCTCGGAATCACTGTTGGCTGTCTCTCTGTCCCCTGCCTCTCCAAGGCCAGTCTCTATGCTAGAAAGTCCAGGGCATGAATATTCCCATCTCTCACAAATGCAGTCCAGCTGTGTCCATGTGAAAACACATCATTAAAACTGATACAATTCAGATCATTTAGCTTTAAGAAGGGAAGCACGCAAGAGCTCAGAAATAAAAGAACCACATGATTCGGTCCAGTAAAATAAAAACAAATAGAAATGCAGGGAGATGATCCAGCCAAAGGTTTCAACCTTTGAGGAGGGGTTGGACATGCGTTTCACCTTCCTGTTAAATATGAGTCCTAAACTGGAAGGCATTACCTGTTTTTGTGGTTGTAGAAAAAAAAACAATAAAATATTAAATGTTTCTCATTATTCTAGCTCTGAATTGCATTGAATCCTGAAGGAGTAGTGAGGAATAAACTTACTTTTTCCTTGTTATTAGCCTGCTGATGCTCTCGCTGGCCATGATGAGGGAGGGGGCCTGGGAGGAGTTTATAATGAAGGCTTAGAAAGCCACGGCATACAATGCTGTCTCTCTCCCTGGCTGGTGTAGCAGACAGAAGTCTCTCATTTTATGTGAGTCGCTTCTGACTAGTGCGATTTATCCAACAACATGAAGAGTATTTCTTTCTGACATTATCATAAATAATTTAAATTAATAACGCTATACAGATCTTGGGAAAATATGGCAAACAGAAATTAGGAGTAGCCATTTTCTGAATTCTCCTGTAAATGCCAAGCTATTCTCAAGATGGTAAAACCAATGCAGCATCCAGTGCTGCATACAATTAGTTTTCATTATTCTATCCTTCATACTTCTTGCATTTTTTGAGCATTGTATATCTCTGCATTTTCTAATATTTTTGCTGGGAAAGAAAACAAATTTAGATGTTCTGTTTTAACTTTGCACATAAACCCAAATCCTCAAATAACATGTCGTCTTATTCTTAATCAAAATAAAGCTCTAGGAGTAATTGATGGGAACAACATGCAAGCTAATGGAATGTTAGAAAAGTTTGTTCTGTAAGCTTGGGCTGATTCTGTTAGCCTCAGGGTAGAAGGAGCCTATTCCGGAATAAAAAGGCATGCAGCCATACAGATTCCTGGTACTGATGTCCAAAACCAAACTGAATGCATAATGACAACAGTTTGCTTCTTTGGATGAGCTAAAGCGGCTTTCTAAACATTGGGCAAATTTCCTTGGTTGAGTAGGAAGAATTCAACTTGGGAGAACTCCACCAATCAGTTGGTCAACCTGTATGTGTTGAGAGCCTACAGTGCATTTTTTATGCTGCTCTCAGGGGTGTTGGAGGTTCTCGAAGGAGAATATCAGATGCTGCTCAAAATAATTTGTAAACTATTTAGGAAAACTCAGCAAACATCCATGAAAAGTTAGAGAATAATGAAATGCTGATGTATGCTACTGACTTTAAGTGTAATAGGAATTCTTAGAAGGGTAGGGTCAATGTATGTAGAAAGAGCTGGGAAAGGTTTCTTAGAAGAGATTTGAGCCGAGGTTTTAAGAATGAGGGATAAAGGAGGAAACAAATCACGGGCCAAGTAAACAGTATGCGTTGCCACTGGACCACAATGCACATGGCGGAAAGAGACAAATGAAGTGCATGGCAGGAAAGAGTCAAAATAAGGATGGAAACGTAGGGTGGAATCAGACTATTTGGATTAAATGTAGCAAGAGGGAGAAAGCTGATGAAAGATTTTGAGCTGAGGAGTGTGGCCTGACAGAAGCTGCAATTTACTATATATATATATATATATGTATACACACACACACACATATATATATATTAGCAATTGTGCTTAGATGCATCCCATGATGAAGTTAACTTGAGGTTGGCCTTTTAAAAACTTCTTTTTTTCTTTTTTTTTTTTTTTGAGATGGAGTCTTGCTCTGTCACCCAAGCTGGAGAGCAGTGGCCCAATCTTGGCTTACTGCAACCTCCACCTCCCATGTTCAAGTGATTCTCCTGTCTTAGCCTCCTGAGTTGCTGGGACTACAGACACCTGCTGCCATGCCCTGCTAAGTTTTGTATTTTTAATACAGACGGGCCAGGCTGGTCTCGAACTTCTGACCTCAGGTGATCCACCCACCTCGGCCTCCCGAAGTGCTGGGATTACAGACGTAAGCCACGGCACCCAGACTAAAAGCCTCTTTAAAAAAGTAAGGAAACTACCCTTTCTCTAAAAGTAAGTGAACTAGTGTGAAGGGGTTAACATTTATATATTTCAACTTGATCATCAAAGCCCTAGTTACTCGAGCATCAGAAAAACATCATAGGCATTAGTGTCAAAAGCTTTGCATAGTATGGGTCTAGTTTTGATCTCTGGATCTGCACTTCATAAATGTTTAGTTTTGGTCCTGTAACGTAACTTGTGTAAGCTGCAGTTTCCTCACTAGCTGTGGTAGGTAGAATTTTAAGATGACCCTCAGTGATTCTCGTCCTCATATAATTCCTTCCCATTGAGTGTAAGCAGAACCTATGAATAGGATGAGGTCTCACTCTCTTGATTATGTTACATTATCTGGCAAAGGGGATTTTGCAGATGTATTTAAGGTTACCAGTCAGTTGACCTCGAGTTAATCAAAAGAAAAATATGTAGATAGGCCTAACCTAATCACATAAACTTTAAAAATGTGGAGCTAGAGGTCAGAGACAGACAAATCAAGAAGATTTAAAGTGTGAGAGAGATTCTTTTGTTGGACTTCAACAATTTGGCTTCTGGGTTCTATAGCTTCAAAAACAAGCATAGAAGAGGACCTTGAGCCTCCGGTGAGACCACAGCTCAGATTGACACCTTGATTGCAGCCCCGTGAGACACTTAGGAGAGAACTCAGTTGATACTCTGCGCAGCACTCTGACCTACAGAATAGATGTTGTTTTAAGCTATTGAGTTTGTTGCAATTTGTTCCACATCAATGGTACGCCAATGCACTGTCAAACACAGATGATGAAAATACTTCAGTCATCTTGAGAAAATTAAATGAAATAATATAAATACTGAAGCAAAAATGCTTAACAATGTGACTGGTAGTAAACGTACAATAAATATTAGCTATTGTAATAGTTGTTTTTATTATGTATTTAGGAATAGCAATAGGATTAGTAGAAATATATTCTAAAATTTGTTCTCTTAAAAGAATGAGTCCTGGTCAGTATGTAGATAGTGATAACAGTGTTTCTGGACTCCCTGAGTACATCTGCTGGTCAGATCAATCAACCGCTTTGCCTGTTCACATTAGGCAACTGTTACATTATTCCAGTTGGCAATCTGTAGCTGATTGTTGTGGTTGGTGCAATAGAGCACAGTCCTGAATGCGTTAAAATCACACATCCATAGCCCTAATGCATTTGGCATCATCAAGAATCCATCTCTACAAATAGGCATTAATACAGGTTGTTAATATACAACATTAGCAGTCCTACAAGTCAAATGACATTTGCAGGAATAATATTCATGAACTAAGGAGTGAAATTTAAAATAGTTAACAATCGCTGTAATATAGGCACCGCAGACAGCCAGTATGACTATCCTGCAAAACTGAATCTTAACTCTGCATTCATTGCAAAATCTTAATATGTTCATTCAGCATTCAATGATAATGAGTCTCCATTTTGGGTTAGCTATATGATGGATGATAGGTGCTCAAGATTGACTTCTGCCACCAAGGAGCTCACAGTCTATTAGAAGAGAGAGAAAGAAAAGGAAGGCAGTGATGACAATGCAGTGATGGAAGTACTTCAGTAGAAGCACATGCTGGAAGCTTCAGGTTCTGACAGCAAAGACACAAAAAAGGGGCCCCTTAGCTGTCTCAGCTGAAATAAAAAAATAAAGTGCTGCTTGGAGCTTGAATTCAATCTTGAGACTAGCTAAGTGGGAATTACTCAGACTTTGTTGGAGGGGCAGGTATTTCAGGCAGAGGAGACAGCCTGAGTCAAGTTGGCAAGAATGAGAAGGGTATATTTGCAAAACTTTGTATAGAAGGGTTGGAGTGGAAAGGATGTTGAGGCTAGATTATGAAGGGACACATTCAAAAGTTTGTCTTTATCTGATGGCATGAGATAATTTTAAATATGGTTCAGACCAATTAAAGCTTTTGTTTTCCAAAACAAATGTAACAGTGTTGTGGATAGTGCATGATAGTTTAGCGGCAGGCAAACTCGAAAGCAGGAATGCCAGTTAAAATGGCATTGTGGTATTACAGGAAGAGCAATGATGACTCGAATCAAGGAAATTCTGGTGGGAATGTAAACAAGAGGATAATTTAAAGAATTACTTAGAAGTAGAATCAAATGGAGTTAGTAATTGATTAGATGTAGGGTAGGAGGCATGCAGAAAATTAGGATGATTTTCATATTTTGGGGTTAGTTGACCGTGTAGATGATTGTGCTATTTACCGAGGTAGATAATTCAGAAAAAGAAAGATAATGAGGATAGGCATGCCATGTTTTAGGTGCCTATGAGAAAGCCAGATGGAGGAATTCATGAAACAATTTTAAAAATTGGTTTGGAATACAAATGGAGTCAAGGGTATACATTCAGGAGTGCAGCAGACATTTGGTAATGGCCTACCCAGCATCAATTTCCTCTTCTTTCTTAATAACAAATAGTCAGATTTTATTTCAGGTGGCCATCCTTTCCCCATCCAGTCCATGTCTTTGGAGGAAGTTGACAGTACTCCAAGGTCTAGGAGTGTGACCTGATTAGCCTAAACCAATCTGGCACATTTCCCAAAGGTGGCTCCTCCTACTACCTTCCTTCCTTCCTTCCTTCCTCTCTCTCAGATATCTATATATAGATAAATATATAAGATACATATAAGAATATATGTATATATACATACATATGTATGTATATGCTTGTGTGTGTGTGTATATGTGTGTGTGTGTGTGTGCGTATATATATATTCTTTTGTTCTGTCATTCCTCTTTCTTTCCATTCTTCTATTTACAATCTATGGTGTCCTAACTAGTATAGGGTATTGTTAAATACTGTGAAGGGCCCGATATTGTATCTTACTTTAAAATTAATAAGTTAGTTTGTCACAATTTCAAGGATCATGGATGCTGATAGAAGACATGAAACTTCTGGGTCCAAATGAAGGGTAGTTGATTACTCACAGCAATAGCAGTAGCCAGAGTATCATCATGGGGTAACTTAAAGCATGCCAGATGGCAGCTATACAGTCAGTGGGTTGCATCTCAGGAGTGGAAACCTGAGCTTAGGGAGCCTAAATCTTTTATAATGGACAATAAACATGGCTGCCTTTGTTCAGGAGGGGGACATTATATCTTCCAAGCCTATAGGGAAATGTGCTCTTTTTTTGGAGAAGGAGACACTGTATCTACCTTCCAAGCTGGTCACTATTAAAAGGATGATTTTATACAAAGGGAAGTCAGTACCTCTCTTCATAAGACATGAAAGAATATGAGAGGCTTATGGAGAATATCCTCTCAACAAGAACCCTCAGTGTTCAGATGATATCACTCAGGTTGAGTATATAGAGTATATACAAAGTTTCGGAATGAAAACTGCAGAGCCAGTAGCATTTTAGAGGTAGGTAGATGAAAAGAAGCCTATTGGAAATGGTGAGAGGTGGCAGCCAGAGAAGAAGGAGGAAAATCAGAAACCAGAGGAACGTTTTGTGAAGAACTAATGACCGTCAGTGTTAAACACTCCAGAGAGGACAAATGAGGCATGTCAGTGGCTTTAGCAATTAGAAAATGAGCCCAGCAAGTCAGGATGGAGCCCAAATTGCCATGAGAAGAGATGCTTCTTCCAAGCAGGTTGGCCCAATGAATGGGAGACACTGTAACAGGCACATTAGAGGAAAGATGACGAAGTAGAGGTGAGTTTCTTTTTCAGGGGGTTCCTTTCTCTTTGTGAAAGAAAACACATCATGGCACTATGTAGACAGGTTTCAAAGTGCCATCTGTGTGGATGCATACACAACACTCAGTCAAGGTAAACGTATGATTCATACTTCTCAGCATTCAGGTACAGGAGGACATTGTGAGGCAGAATGCCGAAACCTTTCTTTAGCATTTGGATACGGTGCAGGTTGTGGAGAAGGCATGGTCTGTGAAGCGAAGCTGACTTGTATTCAAACACAGACTCTATAATTTACTTGCTCTGGGATCCTTAGCCTGAACCTAGATTTCTTCATCTTTAAAATAGAGCTAGTACAAATCGAATTTGGGGGTTGTTAAGATCGTATAAAGCACCTAGCAGAGGGCCTGCCACGTTAGTGGTAATTATTTTTAAAAAGTGGAACCTTTTAAACCACTTTGAGTGCAAGAACTAAGACCTCAATGGAATTATTATATTAACCGCTGCAGAGGCAGTAGTGACAGTTTGGGACTTGAGATTGAACTCATGTACTGCCGTTTCCCCTAGGCAGTATATAAGGGAAGTAAATAATATCCTCAACACTGGTCCCAGATATATCATTGCCACTCCCAGGCATACTAGTCAGTGATTTTAGCTTTGATTTTTACACTAAAACTATTATTTCATGTTTTAAGTTCATTAGCCAAACTGTGTATTCTTTATTCACCTTAGATAAATCATCCTTTGCTCAGAGAAGACATTTGCAACTATAGTACCAGAAGTATAAGAGTAGTGTGCGGCATGCTGGTTTTAGATATTCCCCAAATGCTTTTTTTAAAATTTTTTTATTTTAGAGAGGCTGGTGGGAGGATTAGGAGGCAAATGGACAGTTTAGAGGCCTATGTAGGCACTGAATTCATTTTTTACTGTTTAACGTATAAAAGTGATTATATTAAATTGAAACTAAATGCATTGTTATGGGGCATTTATGACATCTCATTTAAAGAATTGCAGCGAATCCTTCACAGAACACTGATTTGCAACCACCAGCTTTTGTCATGAATGCAACCTTCAGCATGGTACTTGCTTAGCAACTAATTGAGGCAAAAAGATAAATAGGAAGCTTTTACATTTTTAATTTAAAAGCTTCCAAATATAATTGTTGTTATTGCACCACCAAAGTATGGTGCAGCAGTCTGCGTTTGAAACCTCTTAATCTCATTGTCATAATTAATTTTGTAAATAAAAAGACCTACGCTGGGAGTAGGAGATACATTATTTCATTATTTGTTGTTTTTTCTTAACATAAGTATGGTGCTGGTTGTCTTTGCAATTAAATCATATTTTGGTGTGATTTCTCTCTAAAATGAATGATTAGTT
This sequence comes from Trachypithecus francoisi, assembly GCF_009764315.1. NCBI lineage: Eukaryota > Metazoa > Chordata > Mammalia > Primates > Cercopithecidae > Trachypithecus > Trachypithecus francoisi. The sequence goes on along the minus strand of NW_022681472.1, from coordinate 70,876,689 downwards.
ATATCAATAATTTTGTCCATATATGATTTAGACTTTTAAAAGTTCCTTTTTAAACAATCTTGCCAGCTATAATTTAAAATCTCTTTGTATTTCTGCCTTATAATTTTTAAGGAAGATAGAATTAGAATTTGGATGGTCTTAAATTGTACTGAGTTAATTGTGGGTGTTCTTTTACTCATCGACGTAGATGCAGCGTTTTCCTTCCCTCTACTATTTTTAAGAGAGGAAGCATGATTTGGTTATTAATAGTCATAATGTCTTCAAAGTCTGGCTGCTTCCTCAGAATATATGTGACCTTGAGTCTATCCCTTAGACTTTGAGTTTTGAGAGGTAGACATGGTTCTACATCTACCTAAAAGAAATGCTACGAGTAATACGCAAAAGAGAAGAAGCAGGATGAACACCCAACTCAACACTTCCATCTTACAGTAGAGCAAACTGGCATCCAGTGGTTGAATAATCTATGCCCATACTTAGGGAAGAAACAAGATTTACTGATGTTTTTGGGCTCCAAGTCCAGTGCAAATGGCACTATACAAGAGATATGTATGGAATGGCTAAGGTTATTCTGAAACTATGAATATAATTTCATATTCATAATTTTCAAAATGAAGCATCTGTTTGAAAAAAAAAAGGGAGAGTAAATCACATAGAATTTTTGTCATCTTCTTTGCTCCAACATTGGGTGCTTAGAAATCCTGAGTTTTCAATTTGTTCTTCATTTTGGACGTTTGTTGTCAATTAGAATTCATCTATGGTGTATAAAGGGACAAGTAATGAAGTGTTTAATAAACCAATAGCCAGTGCAATTAAATCAGAATGACGTCTTTATTGAGTTCTTAAAAATCCCATTAACATGATTGAAGTTTTAAATGATCTTCTTAAAACTTAGTTCATTTCCTAATTACTATGGCTGTTTTTGACAAAGATGAAATGTCCTCACGTCTCCCCAGAACAAATACTGCAAAAATCTTTTAAGGTTGATCAAGAGTTGATGAGGTAGCATGCCCCAGATTCCAGGACAGCTCTTTCCCGATGACTGAGGTTGATATAATCTTCCTGAGAAAACCAAAACCTCAACATGACTGCATTTATAGTACCCATGTTGTCTGTACTATTTTGGAATAACTTATTATAGCAGTGAATGGGCAATAGAAAGTTAAATATTAAGCGATATTTAAATGAGAACATAAATATAGCTATGCATTATTCAGCACCAAGATAAGCTGATATTCAGATCAGACAGAAGGTCACTGCCCCTTGGTGACAGTCCTCTCAAACTCAGGCAGTATCAGTTCTTTAAAGCTCTTTGGAGAAGCAATTTGCATCCTGGATAGGGAAAAGGAACGCATCCTCTGTTTTCGGCATAAGCACATTGTGCTGGTTTGATCTCTTCCAGTGTGCAATGTGATGATTAAACATGCTGCCTCTAGATATGCATATTCAGAGTTGGCTTTTTCTGGGAATTCCCTTCACCAAGGAGACCACAAAGGTATTTCCTAATAGACTCCAAAATCACAACCCCTCCACTGTGCTAGTGGAAATAGATCAGAGGGTTTGTTCTTCTTATCTGACCTCTCACATTCTTCTGTGCCCTCGCTTGACTGGGAGTATGAGCCCTAATCAAAATTAACAGCCCGTCTTGAAGTTGGGCATGTTAATACTATGAAGCAGAGGTGGGAACCTAGGAGGTAAAATCTTCATGGCTCGATGCTCACACAGTTTTCAACCAGTTTCTGAACATAGCCCAGTTGTGCAATAGTTCCTCCCAGCTCGGACTGAGTGCCACACATTTGTTTGCAGTTCTCTACTTTATAACAATGTTAGCTGGAATGATTGAGGTGATTATTGCCAAAGTCTTTGTGACTTTTGTAGTTAGATTACCTTTAAGATATGGAATTATTCTTCCTGTAGAGAGCTTAGATGGATGAGTTAAAAAAAAAGAAATTATAGGCTACAAAATGTTTTCACTATAGTATAATGTCCTCAGTGAATTTGAATATTATAGTACATTAAATAGTACCCCTAAAAATCGGAATACTTCCAGAAATCTCCAAAAGATATTGGTATTGTATGACCAGTCTCATGTTTTTCAATTTGCTTTTTCTCTCTCTCTTCCCTCCTACTAGAACAATTATGTGAGTTGCTTGCCCCCAGAGGTAACATGAGAGGTGAATCGCCTCTTTTTCTTTTTCTGTCTGACAGAGGTGATGAAACTTTTGCAACTGCCAATGCTATAAAGCCCAGAACTTTGGGGAACTTTCCAGTCCGACAGTTACATGTAGTATCACTTTCCCTTAATTTGAATATTGATTGAAAAAATAAGTACAGTAGATCAATAAGAGCTTATGTTTATAAAGCATTTTTTCCAGTTGAAAAAAATTAGCATCTTTAAAAAATCTCATAATAAATAATCCTGAGGAGTAGGTTTATTCATTTATTTATCAATGAATATTTACTTATTGAGCCACTGAGCAAGAAGGTGCTGGGGTATTTATGCACTTATGGTCTAGTTGGGGAGAATGACACTAATCAAATAATTACACAAAAAATAACATTACAAACTGTGACTGGAAATGTGAAAGAAAATTGCACATCATATAGTAAGGAGAATCACATACAATCTGGGAAAAAGATATCAAGGAAGAAAGAGAATTAAAGATTCAAAGCGATTAAATATTGGGCACAACATCATCATGAACTCCTCTCATTGATTCAAACCAGACTTTCCAAATATGAAGAGGGTACTGGTCCATTTTTACATTGCTGTAAAGAAATACTCAAGGCTGGGTAATTTATAAAGAAGAGAAGTTTAATTGGCTCACAGTTCTGCAGACTATACAAGCATGGCACCAGTATCTGCTTAGCTTCTGGTGAGGGCCTCAGGAGCTTACAATGATGGTGGAAGGCGAAGTGGGAGCAGGCACATCACGTGGTGTGAGCACGAGCAAGAGAGAGAGGAAGCAGGTGCTACTCTCTTTTAAACAACCAGATCTCATGTGAACTCAGAGCAAGAACTCACTCATCACTAAGGGGATGGTGCTAAGCTGTTCATGAGGATCCATCCCCATGATCCAAACACCTCCCACCAGGCCCCATCTCCAGCAATGGGGGTTATATTTTAACATGAGATTTGAAGGGGACAAATATTCAAACTATATCAAAGAGCAAACAGAGAATACGACATTATGATGGAGTTTCTTTCTTTTATGGTGGCACAGTTATGCGTTGCTGAACAATGGAGATATATTCTGAGGAATGCACTTTTAGGTGATTTTGTCATTGTGTGACCATCATAGAGTGTACTTACACAAACCTAGATGGTATAGCCTATTATACACCTAGGGTATATGCTATAGCCTATTGCTCTTAAGCTACAAACCTGTACAGCATGTTACTATACTGAACACTGTAGGCAAATGTAACATAACGGTATTTGTGTGTCTAAATATATCTAAACATCGAAAAGGTACCATAAAAATATGGCATAAAATGGTCCACTCATATAGGGTACTTACCATGAATGGAGCTTGCAGGACTGAAAATTGCTCTGGGTGAGTCAGTGGGTGGTGAGTGGATGTGAAGGCCTATAACTGTACGCCATTGTGGACTTTATAAACACTATACACTTAGACTACACTAAATTTATTTAAAAAAGCATTTTTTCTTTCTTTAATAATAAATTAGCCTTAGTCACTACAACTTTTACATGTTTAAAACATTTTTGATTTTTTTGTAATAACAGCTTAAAACACAAACACTTTGTAAAACTGTACAGAATTTTCTTTCTTTATATTCTTATCCTGTCATCATTTGTCATTAATTTTTTTTAACTTTAACACTTTTTTTTGTTAAAAATGAAGACACAAACGCATGCATTAGTCTAGGAATACACAGGTCAGAGCCATCACTATGACTGTCTTCGACCTCCACCCTTGTCCCACTGGGAGGTCTTCAAAAATAATAGCATGCGTGGAATGGTCATCTTCCAGAATAACAATGCCTTCTTCTGGAATACCTCATGAAGGACCTGCCTGAGGCTGTTTTACAGTTAACTTTTTAAATATAAATTGAGGCCGGGTGCAGTGGCTCATGTCTGTAATCTTAGCACTATGGGAGGCCGAGGCAGGTAGATCACCTGAGGTCAGGAGTTCGAGACCAGCCTGGCCAACATTATGAAACCCCGTCTCTACTAAAAATACAAAAATTAGCTGGGCATATTGGTGGGCACCTGTAATCCCAGCTACTCGGAAGACTGAGGCAGGAGAATCACTTGAACCAAGGAGGTGGAGGTTGCAGTGAGCTGAGATGGTGCCACTGCACTCCAGCCTGTGCAACTGGAACGAGACTCCATCTCAAATATATATACTCTCTATATACTCTCTCTACATATAACATATTACTCTAAAAGAATGATACAAAGTATACTGTAGTAAATACATAAGCCACTCACATAGTTGCTTATTATTATCAATATTATGTACCCTACATAATTTATGTGCTATACTTTTATATGACTGACAGCATAGTAGGTTTGTTTACACCAGCATTACTGCAAGTATATGAGTAATGCATTGCACTACGATGTTATAATAGTAATGATGTCACTAAGCAATAAGATTTTTTCTGTTCCATTATCATCTTATGGGACAACTGTCATATATGCAGTCCATCATTGTCAGAAATGTCATTATGCAGTTTATAGCTATATTTTTAATTGGTACAAATTAATTTTTTAATTGGTTCAAATTAGTAAATAAAAATAGAATAGTCATTCACAAAATGATTGATAATGATAAATTTGTTGTAATGAAATTGTATCTCCAAGCTTTCTTTAGAAACTCAGAATACTACCCTTGGTCTATTTCAGAGAGGCACTTTCGTTTGGATTGTGATATCAGTGGAATTCTTAAGGCATGGTGAAGTATCTTGGGGGAGGGCATCTTAGTCCAATTTTTCTGCTACAAGAGAATATCTGACACTGAATAATTTATACTTACAGAAATTTATTGACCCATAGTTCTTCAAACGGGAAATTACAAGATTGAGGGGCATCTGTCAAGGGCCTTCTTGCTGTGTCATCTCATGGTGGGTGGAAAAAAGGCAAGAGACAGCAAGAAGGGGCCTAACTCATCGTCTTATAAGGGGATGAATCCCATCCTGAGGATGGAGCCCTCATGGCCTCATTACCTTTTAAATATCTGGTCTCTTAATACTGTTACAATTAAATTAAATTTCAACATGAGTTATGGAAGAGACAAATATTCAGATCACAGCAGAAGGTAATAAAATATTTAATTACATTTAGTAATAGTGCCATTGTAGAAATTTTTCAGATAAGCACTGTTTTTGTGTTTTGATTAGCTTAAAAATACGTACTGCAAATTACAGAATACAGAAGAATCGCATTGTGGATTTGCAAGTAAAATCTGAGAACTTAAAATTGTTTGACAATGGCAGACCAATAGCCTATACAGTTAGATGATATATTATCTTGATATTGGCAGCCAAGAGCCGTGGAGTGTGTGTGTGTGTGTGTGTGTGTGTGTGTGTGTTTATGTTGAAGTAATTTTTGTCTGAAGCAGAAAGAGTCTAAAGAGCAGGGTATGAACCTGGCAGATGGTATCTAAATCCTAATCTCAGTGCTACTGCCTCTGTGAACCTGGGGAAGTTTATTTATGTCTACCTTATGTGGTTATTACAGTTATTAAATGATAGATGTATAACAAACTTAGTTTACTCTTTTTCTATGATTTAAATATTAGAGGAGAAAGCATTTCTTTGTAACATATTAGTTTTGTAATAATGTATTATACATTTAGCATTCATTAATTTATCTAAACTACTTTTCACCAAGTCATTGGCTGAACAGCCCTGGGACAAATGAGTTGTACAAAATCACTACCAGGTGTGGCTTTCTTCTGCTAGGCAAGGTTTTAGGAACACAGTGGTGTGCCAAGATGGACATGAAAAAGTTGTAGAGGTATGGCTTTTGTTCAAGATTTTTGTTCTACCCTCAGAAGTCCTCAAGCCGTAAGAAAGTAGTTATGTCTTACCTGACGCTTTTCCTCTCTCCCCAAGAGAGAGTAGGAGTCTATAGAAAAATCATTTGAGACTTGGAAGGGTATTCTCTGTATTTTTTTTTTTTTTTTTGAGATGGAGTCTTGCTCTGTTGCCCAGGCTGGAATGCAGTGGTGTGATCTCGGCTCACTGGAACTTCTGCCTCCTGGGATCAAGTGATCTTCCCACCTCAGACTCCTGAGTAGCTGACGCTACAGGCGTGTGCCACTTGTACTTTAGTAGAGATGGGGTTTCACTATGTTGGCCAGGCTGGTCTCAAACTCCCGACCTCAGGTGATACACTGGCCCCGGCCTCCCAAAGTCCTGGGAGTACAGGCATGAGCCCCTGCGCCCGGCCGGAAGGGTATTCTTTTTTTTTTTTTTGAGACGGAGTCTTGCTCTGTCGCCCAGGCTGGAGTGCAGTGGCCGGATCTCAGCTCACTGCAACCTCCGCCCTGCAGGTTCACGCCATTCTCCTGCCTCAGCCTCCCGAGTAGCTTGGACTACAGGCACTCGCCACCTCGCCCGGCTAGTTTTCTTGTATTTTTTAGTAGAGACGGGGTTTCACCGTGTTAGCCAGGATGGTCTGGATCTCCTGACCTCGTGATCCGCCCGTCTCGGCCTCCCAAAGTGCTGGGATTACAGGCTTGAGCCACCGCGCCCGGCCGGAAGGGTATTCTTATAAAGAGCTAGGTGACAAGGGTCATATCTAATTTAATTCTATTTTCTACCACCAGATCTCCTATTCACCTCAATGAGCTTTGTGTCCATTACTGGATCTTCCTCATTTTGTATAAATTGAATGATTACGCATTTCACTTAAACCCAGGAAGTCACATCTCCATCAGTGTTTCCTGTCCAAGGAACTGGATCGTGGGGCCATCTTCATCTTGTATTCTAATCTGTTAGAATTCCCTTGTTGCCTGATTTTCCCTGATTGATGATGCTTAGCTTGTGGGCTTTAATCCCCGAGTTCAAATGAAGTAATCGAAAGGGTTTTGGGTTTAGAGCTAGAAGACAGTTTCATCAGAAGTTGCGGGCAAATAATTTTACCTCTCTGAGTCTTGTTTCTTTCATTTCTAACACAAAGGTAATTTTATGTACCTCGTAAGATTGCCCTGAAGATTAAATGACTTAAGGTTTGTGCAAGTGTTTGGAGCATGACAGACAGCCTCAAGCATTTAACTGAATTTCAGTCTTAAGTGACCTCCCAATATACAGACAGACTTTCCCAGACTGACTCTTCTACTCTGTATTTTATCATCTTATTAACATTTGTATTACTCTTTAAAATCATCATCTTCAAATAACCCTTATTAAATAATATTAAAACATAAGAAAAAATATTTTTAAAGTCAATCCAAATGTGATTTTGCTGAAATTCTTTCTCATCTCCTTATACCTCTAATTGTTTTTTTCCGATCACAATGTCTTTTTTTTTAAATAGCATTTTTTGAATGCCATAAATGTTCCGTGGAGAAATTAGCCAATTAATTTTTACCATAACCTTTCCCTTGGTTTGTAATGGGAAACGCTGAACTGTCAAGATTTTTAGCAGGAGATTATTCCTATATGAAAAATTCTTATTTAAAAGTGGTGCTATTTACCAAGAATTTATACATTCACAAAAGAGTTATAATCTTCAAAATAGCCACTTTATAAAATTCTATCCTTTTTAAAAATTACATTGCTTTTAGATCTCTGGATTTTTTTTCTTTTTAAAAAAGTGTTTAAGCAGCACAAAGAAATCTTAATGTTTTATAGTCACATGGAAGTTTCTTTAAAACAAATGAATAAGTAAACAAGCAGTATTATTCTGCCAAACCATTTATAGCCATCAACAGTTTTTGTTGTGAATGATTTTGATTATTACAAAATACCAACTTTGCTTTCAAAATTTAACAATGGACAGTATTGACAGAATCCAGAAGACCATGCAAGTCTTCTGTATGTCAGTACTGAAACAGACACTTTGAAACTATTTTGAACAACGTTATCATTAGTGGAGTAAGTGCCTGGTTTCCAAATTGGACTACATTGAAATGAACAGCACTCATGGGACTGTATAAATCACAGCATTCTTGTTCCTAAAAAAATTAATCACTCTATCGTTGCAGCTCAGATGACAATTGGTTTTCAGTTTGAATTTAAAAATCAGTAAATTATGTCATTGATTATATTAAATAATTAAGTTCCATGGAGTTCTAAGGAATACATCAAGTCTTATTCTTGAGAGAGTGGTTGAAGGTGGAGACCAAGGTCTGATATTGGGGAGGGTCTTGAGCACTTTCTAATCAGAGTTCACCAAAGCATTACACTTTTATCTATTTTATTTATTAGGTCCCAGTAAGATAATTTAAATATTATATAGAATTTCATGACTTAAAGTGTTTGAAAATAAATAAGTTTTACTGTTACTTCTTTAGAGAGATCCAAATGTCATTGATTGCCTGCGTGAGAATCCCTATAGAGATCACTTTAAAATTGGTAGTTTATGCTTCATGTTGAAGACAAATCAAAATTATTTCACAGCCCAAAATAAATACAATGGAAAAATGAAGATGAATCTCTATACATTTTTATTAACATCTCGGTGGGATAGGAGTCATCTCTTACTTGACTATAATTCAATTATTAAGCACTGTTGACAGATTGGTAACCAAGTGGCAAATGCCACTGACTAAATACAAATAGTAATCATGGCTTTATGTTTGGCACGTAGTAGGAAATCTTTTAAGTTGAGATTCGCTCCCTATTGTTGTGATGATATTGGCATATTTTTTAGTTTTTCATATGGTGTTTTGGTCTTGACTTTTCCTTTCTTCTCTCTCTTCCTTCCTTCCTTCCTTCCTTCCTTCCTTCCTTCCTTCCTTCCTCCTTCCTCCGTCCCTCGCTTCTTTATTTCTTTCTGTCTCCTTCCTTCATTTCTTTCTTCCATCCTTTCTTGCTTCTTTCGTTTTCTTTTCTTTTCTCTTTCTTTCTTTCTTTATATATCTCTTTCTTTCTTTCTTTCTTTCTTTCTTTCTTTCTTTCTTTCTTTCTCTTTCCCTCTCTCCTGTCCTTCCTTCTCCCTTTCTTCTTTCTTTTCTTTTTTCCTTCCTTTCTTCCTTTTACTTTCTTTCCTTCCTTCCCCTTCCTTCTTTACTTCCTTCCTTCCTTTCTTTTGTTTTCTTTCCTTCCTTCCTCCCCCTCCCTCCATTCCTCCCTCCCTTCTTCCTTCCTTTTTTCCTTCCTTCCTTACCTCCTTCCCTTTCTTGCTTTCTTTCACTTTCGTGTTTTCTTCCTTTCTTTCTTCTTTCTTCCTTTCTTTCTTTTTATTTCTTTCCTTCCTTCCCCCTCCCTCCCCCTTCCCTCCCTTCCTTCCTTCCTTCTTCTCTTTCTTTCTTTCTTTTTTTTTTTTTTCTTTCTTTTTCTTTCTCTTCCTCATTTTTCTTTTTAGTCATCTTTTTCAGAAAATAGAGAAACATCATCTTACAGCGATTGCGGCTACAATTTTTAGGCTACCAAATGCTGACCCTGTTGGACCATGGTCTTTGCTCAATCTACTTACAAGAAAACCTAACATAACAAGTTTGTTGCTGGACATAATGGCAAGAGTGTATTGGTGTCTACAGCAAAAAGAAAGTCAGTGTTTGTTTGTTTAGTGTGGGTTTTATTGCCTCCAGAAATAGAAAGTTACTTGGTTATCGTCAGAATCCATCTTACACAAGTAGCTAGAGTTTAGTCTCTTCTCCCATGCCCCTCCCACCCCACTCCCTTCCTTGGTGAGTGAGTCTTATTAACTCTAACATGAAAGGTATAGAGGGAAATATGTATTCTTTTCCAGAAAACAGTGGCTTAGACAGTATTTTAGCTTAAGTGGAAAGAATGAAGGATTTGGAGAAAAAAGTATCTGGGTTAAAATCCTAACCAATTACCTTGCAGAGTTAGTGTGAAGCTTAAATATCACAAAGGACAGACAAAAATAAGTGGCTGCTAATATTATCTTGTTAGGAAAGAAACATCCTTTAAGACTCAGGAGGATAACATAATATTAATATACATGAAATGTCTAAGTACATTGTGGTAGTATTTTTATGCATCTGCTTTTAAGTCAAGTATTTTAATGTCACATTAAAAAGCCTTTGACAAAGCCTATAATCCTCAATCATTGTTTTAGTTAGTAGAAACATTTAGTTTTTCTTTTTTCTCTACTATTTTCTTTCATTCTTTCAAGCATCTATTTTCCTACTTCTGTGATTTGTATGGAGAGGATTTTTAGAAGGAGGAAGCAGGGTATAGTGGAGACTATGAAGGGCTAATGTCAGAATAGTTTCTATAGTTTCTAACTGTGATTTTTTTTTTCTTTCTTCTTCTTTTTTTTTTTTGAAGTCTCACTTTGCTGCCCAGGCTGGAGTGCAGTGGCGGGATCTTGGCTAACTGCAACTTTCACCTCCTGGGTTCAAGCGATTCTCCTGCCTCAGCCTCCTGAGTAGCTGGAATTGCAGGCACAGGCCACCATGCCCAGATAATTTTCTTATTTTTAGTTGAGATGGGGTTTTGCTATATTGGCCAGGCTGGTCTCGAACTACTGACTTCAAGTAATCTACATGCTTTGGCCTCCCAAAGTGCTAGGATTACAGGCATGAGCCACTGTGCTGGGCCAATAATTTCATAACATTTTATAGTCCCCTTTTTGTTTAAACCAACAGATCAAGTTGCTTATGAAAATTCAACTGATAGCCACTCTCTTCCTAATTTGACAATTTCAAAAGTTTCCTGGTTTTAACTTTACCAACCACTACATTCATCTACACAATGCAAACAGATTTGAATGCACAATGTCATCTTGTTGGGCTTATTAATACAAATATAAATCCACTCATAAATAAATTATATTCAAACTTATACCCAATAAAAATATAGTCTTCTAAAAATTAATAATATAAGACACACTTCTAATATATTGTGTTTATCCAACTTTCTGAAGATAAAACTCAGTGCTGAAACAGAAAAACATTTCATCACCTTGAGTTGGTGGATTCTTTTCCCGATTCTGTGATGCTTCAATATTAAAGCTCATTTAATAAGTTCTATTTGGACACTACGTTAACCCTCAGGCCACAGAGTATTGGCAAATAGTTGATTTCGTTTTTTCCCATTGGCACGGTTGTCTTTCACAGCAGCACTCCCTCCCTTTCTTTTGTTTAAATTGGCTGCAGTATTTCTTGCTTAAGGGATTTACCAGAATGTGGCCATACCTGGGATGGAGCTAAAATCAGGATAAAGAACTGGGAATGGGAAGGCTATAAACTGACCACTGGGTGGGTAACATCATTCTTTCAACTCTTCAGAAAAACACATGCACACCATGAGCTCTGACTTTCAGAGACGGAAAAATGAACGGAACATATGGTAAAGTTAAAAATTAATATTAATAAATGGAAAAGCTATTTCCCCAACAGACATTTCATTTTAAGATTGTCCTCCACTGGGATGATTTATTTGACTCTCTAATCTACTTGAAATGGGCAACAGGCTGAAAATTGTAAAGAGCACTCAAAGCAGAGGCAAGAAAGCAATGACTATAGTATCTAAGAAGTATGTCGGTTCCAATTCTTGTTCAAAGTGTATTTACAGTTTGCTAAAGAGAACATTAGTTCGTTCTATTCTGACTCTCAGATTAAATAACATATAACAAAATGCTTAAAAATAGAAGACATCATTATCGTTTATTTATGCTTTTATTTGCAAACATATTAAACTGAGAAGAAAAGGGAAAAGGGGAGCTAAGCTATGGAACAGCTAGGGCAGCTGTGAATGTTTTATAAGAGTTTTATGAGAGACTGTGTCAAATGCAGCACTTTAAAATTCAATAATAAATACTACAACTGGACCAATTTAGACTTTTTTCTTTATTTACATGATATCTCATAATGTTATGAATCTGAAAGCCAGTGGTGGAATGATTAATTTGGTGGTTGTTAAGATGTTTAATTTCAGCCTTCATTGAATCCATCAAACATTCCCTCCCTCCCCTTCTTTCTACCTGTCTGCTTTTATATCATTATAAACAAAGATTTCAAACAAGGTAGACGATTGTCCTTTCATAACTTTTTTTGTTGTTGTTGTCTTAGGGTTTTCTATTTGATAATCTATTGGCTAGAAACTGAAACTGATTGATTGATGTGGCAATAAAAGTGCAAAAGCAAGCAAGCTCTGGTCATTGCTCATTACACATAGTTGTGTAGGTGCACCACTGGTAATATATATTGGCCATAACCTTACGCTATCACTAATTAGTATTTCAATAAATGTGTTTATTTGCATCGAATATGCTATGCCAGCAGTACTCAAAGTATGGTCCAGGGGCCCCTGGGAGTCTGCACAATTCTTTCAGGGTATCTGTGAGAATCTCCTTTTTCACTCTCATTCTCCCACAAGTAAACAATGGAGTTTTCCAGAGGCTACATGAAACTTGATGGTATCATCTTTCTGATGGCTAATGATATGTGTGCTTGTGGATTCTTGCCATTAAAATTTTTCTCAGTTTTAATTTTGAGTATAGTTAACATTGACAGTTATAACTTACATAAACAAAGTCTCTTTTGAGATCCCCAACAATTTTAAGCATGTAAAGGGGTTCTTAAATCAAACACTTTGAGAACTTCTGTGCTAGATAACACATTAGTTAAAAATAATACAGAGTAAGTAAGGTGTAGGTTTTACCTAGGCTGCCTCTTTCTGCTTTTCGATATAATAGCCAAGGCAGGAAGAACTACTCTTAAGTATATCAAGTCTAGCCATCCATTCAGTTCATTCCTCATCATTTGGATTTGACTGCTGTGTTTATGGAGCCAAATTCTATCTGCACTCAGTAGTTTAGAATCAGTGATTCTATATAAACTCAAATGCCTTATGAAGGGTTATGCCAAATTTGTATTTCTCAAGAACTGTGTACAAAATGTCAGCATCCACATGTGCATTTATGAGAATATGCTACTTGTCAATGATGACAACTGGCCAGTTGGAAATTACAAGATAAATAGTCTTATTCCTTTAGCACATGCTCTGATGAAAAACAAACAAAGAAATCAAATAAATATATTGACTACCATTTAGCAATATGTTAGTGTAATATGATTATGAAATTTAAAAGTTGGTATAATTTCAGAACAAAAGATATTAAAAATAAAGCCTGAACAGTGGAGTTCTATTTTTGATATTTTGCTAGGAATTAGAGGCTTTTTCGTTTGTTTGTTTGAGACAGAGTCTCATTCTGTCGCCTAGGCTGCAGTGCAATGGCACGATCTCGGCTCACTGCAACCTCCGCCTCCCTGATTCATGTGATTCCCCTGCCTCAGCCTCCAGAGTAGCTGGGATTACAGGCACCTGCCACCATGCCTGGCTAGTTTTTGTATTTTAGTGAAGACCAGGTTTCACCATGTTGGCCAGGCTGGTCTTGAACTCCTGACCTCAAGTGATCTGCCTGCCTCGGCCCCCCAAAGTGCTAGGATTACAGGCATGAGCCACTGCCTCTAGCCGGCTGCATTGGGAGTTTTTATGCATTTTCTAATGAAACTTAAATATTTCATTTAAGGGCTAGTTATATCTTGCCTTCCACCAGTGTTTATTGATCATGGATGTAATGTGTATGCTAGGCTTTTTGAATACACCAATAAATAAGACATAGGTTTTGCTCTCAGAGAGCTCACAGTTTGCAACACCAAATGTATAGTGACCTAGAAGCAGACATTAGAAAGTATTTAACTCTTAAGCATCACTTAAGAAAGTTTCACAGAGAATGTGTGGTAGATGTGGTGATGTCAATGGTATTCCAGATATAGAGGGTTTCATACATGAAGACATAGATATGTCAAAATAATGGATGTGCAATAGAAACATCAAGAAGCTATATGCTATGTGGGTAGTGACAGGAAATAGTTTAGAAATTTAGTTTGAGATGAGATTGTAAAAAGATTTGCTAGGCCGTTTTAAGCAGTTTGAATTTTATTTAATCATTGGCAAGAACTGCACATTCAAGAGTCTGTGTGGGCCAGGCAAATAATGTGAGCAAAATATTATGTAAGCGCCCTCCTTTGGTTTGGTTTTGTTTTCTACTTTTGAAACACGTAGCTTTCTTGGTCTTTATTATAATGCTGCACTGGAACCAGCATGAAAGCTGTCTGCTAGCATCTCTTCTCAATCTGGAGTTCAGTGATTTCACGTTGGTAGCTTCAAACCTGGCATGGTGAAAATATTTGCACCACAGAAATCAGGAAATTCAACACATCAGAGTTTCTTTCTTTTTTGTTTTGTTTTGTTTTGTTTTGTTTTTTTGTTTATTGTTCTTTTGAGAGCCTGTTCACCAGTAAAACACTGCTTCCCCACTTGATCAATGTGCAGAGGAATATTTATCTACCATTCAAAAATTGAACAAGCAGCCTAGTACGTGGCAACTGACAACCTCAAATTTAAGAAAACCTCGTGGCCTAAAAGAAGACAGTTGCTATGCAGCTCTCATGTAGGTAGGAAAAGGGGTCCCATATTTTCAGAACATCTCAATTTAATAAGAAAAGACACATATCTATATATATTGAAGTAAAATCTCCTAATTTCTCAGTATTTGAAACTAATTTTACACTAATAGTAATAAATATCAATAAACTGAATTATAATCTAGTTATAAGCTAAATTATACTTTCATTGACCTCAGCAATGAGAAGTCATTGAAGACTTTTAAGCACAGTGAAATAAAATAAAAACAGTGTTTTTATTTCAAAAAGCAGGTCTGGAGGATGTGTGGAGGGCAGGTTGAAAATAACAAAGACTAACAGGAACCTCAATCATGAGGATGGTGGAGACCGATTCTACAGCATCAGTGACAATCAGCATGAGGGAAGAGTTACAAATTTTATCTCTACATAAGCCGGTTACATTGCTGCTTTCCAGCAATGGCCTACACATTTCATCCTGGCAAGCTTTTCCCATGGGCACACTGGGGTTTGGTCAATAGAATGAACAGGGACCGGTTTTCTCATCTGCAAGAAAAACTTCCAGAGCATACACCCCCATGATGGAGGGTCAGTATGTTCATCTTTATAAAGAACAGTATCAATATCGATTCCATTGCTACATACCTTTGGAAATGGCAGAGCAGATGCTAGCATGAAAGATGTTGCCTATATCAAGTTCATTGACATATTTGTTTTCCAGATTTAAACCCGGATATTGGCAGATGACTTTATCTGTGCCACATACCTGGTGGCTATATTCCAACAGAATGAAATATGTGAAACGAAACAAAAGTGCTTTTGAGTGCCTTGCAAAGTCAATGCAAATGGGACCTTGGCACGAATTTCCCTAGAAAGCTGCCCAAATTCCCCGTCGTTTCTTCCTTCCTTGCTGGTTTGGGTAAATAAAATATTTATGATTTGGTAATAAAATCCTCTAAATACTAAGCCCTTTCATATGTCCACAAGGTGTGGGAATCTTCAGAAGAACTGAAAGTACCAAGACTTAGTCAAAGCCCTTAAATAGGATTGTGCTCCTCTTGAGTTTCCTCTTGATGTTGCTCTCAGTCTCCAAAAGTCAAGGACAAATGCAATCTTTTGTTTGGTTTTCCTTTGGGGAAAATATCCAGACTGCGTGCATGCAAAGAAATTTTCCCTTTTGAAATCATTTGATTTTTTTTTTTTTTTTCAAATTCGTAATGAGCAAATTCTGTTGACTACATGGTCAATTTGATCAGCCATGTTGGTTTTTTAAACTGTAGAGGAAATAGCAGCTGCGTGTGTCACTGCTAATCTTGGCCCATTGCTGTGAATACTTGACGTGACCCTAACTCTTTCTCAGCTGAACACAAGGAGCGTCATACCAACTGCAGGACGCCTCGTGCTTCTCTCAACCCCAGACTGCTCCAGCCTTTCAGGCTCTCGAGCATTTCTCTCTATGCCTCAGTTTTCTGCTGTGTAAAATGGGGACAATGGAGTAGTTATTGCATGATGTTGTTGTGAGAATTAACTGAGAAAATGCGTGTAAAATGCCTAGTAGAGTGTTCAGGACATAGAAAATATTTGATAAATATTATTATTACTAGTGCCATTGCTGTAGTTGTTGATGTTGTTTTTACTTTAGATAAAATGTTCAAGAGCAAATGTTAGCTAACTTGGACACCACAGTCAAATGCCGAAGGGAAACAGAGACTTTGGCATTTTAGCGGGATTATCTGATAATATCTTTCTGTATCCCTTTCCGCGATCCCTGCTTGGTTCCCTACTACCTGCATCTCTTGGTGTTCACAAGTTCTTCATTTTGTGGAGACATTGGGGAATTGAATCTGGTACTGTGACTATTCCATTAGGCTACACTCTTGCTCTGGAACCCTCAGGACTGGGGGCCTTTACTTATAATATCCCTCATCTGATATTAAAACTGCTTTCCACTTAGTTAACAGCATAACCCGCACCTAAACATGTCTCCTTTTTGCCTATAATTCTTATGTTATAACCTATCCCCATCTCCTGATATTTTATTCAAGGTCATCTCCTTTGTGTGACTTTTAAACATCATCTGTGCTGGTATATGTATACCTATCACTGCTTCAGCCCCAGTATTTCCCCTAAATTCCTGCTCTGCCCCTCTCCATTTGCTAAGAAGCACTTATTCAGCCTTCACTTATAAGAGCCCTTCATTCAAGGCCAGCACCAGGGTTAAATGTATTCCCACGTCCCTGGGGATGACTTTCACTTCTACCTCTGATTTCACCAAGGCAGGAGAAATAGCCTGGCTCTTTGAGTTTGTGTTACTATTCTCTCTCAAGGAACTTGAGCTGATTCTCTAGCTTCGAAGTGCTCTGCTTCCACCACAATTAGGTGTATGCCAATACAATTCTGGCTGTAACTACACAGTGTTAGCACCAGACTTCACAAGTTTAAGGGCTCAGTCCTCCTCAGGACTGCCCTCACTTCAGATTCATCTTGGGGGAGCACCTGCACTTCTGACTGGTTGTAAATTCGGGGTTGCCATGACCCCTTCATGGTCAGTAATTCTAGCACTCTAAAACAATTTACAGGATCCACCAAAAGCACTATACTTATGATTACAGTTTTAGCACAAAGGAAACACACAGGATGAGGTCTGGAAGGGTATGAGCCGCAGAGCTTCCATGCTCTCTCCACGGAGTCTCAGTACATCACCCTGTTCACACATCACAAAGCTCCTCTGAGCCTCAGTATCCAGACTTTGTCTTGAGACTTTATGACATAGACATGCTGAGTATATTGTTGGTCACATGCTTGAACTCAATCCCCAGCTCCTGTCTCTCCCCTGGGGGTCAGCTTGGCCCAAAGTTCTGACTTTCTAATCCTGTGTTTGGTCTTTCGGATGACCAACCTTCATCTTGAAGCTATCTCAGGGCCACCAGGAATCACCTCATTAGCATAACAAAAACACCATCATGACTCAGGAAATGCCAAGGGTTTTTAAGACTCTGCCAAGAACTAGGGACAAATATATATTCTTTAGTATACAAGAGAACTTTTACAATTTACTGTCTCCCTCTATGGATCCCAAGCAACAGCTTAATTCTCTTCCATCTTTAGGTAAGCACTCAGTCCTAAAATGTTGTGGAAACTGTAGGGGAAAGTAATATCTTTGCAAGACTCATGGCTGAGGATCCTACAGTAAGGACAGGTTAATAAGAAAATAACCTAGAAATTTATTTAATATAAGTTTACATGACACAAGATCCTTCAGAAATGAAGATCCAAAGAAGCAGGAAAACTTGTTTATACTTAAGTTTGATGAAGAAGTGGACAAAGGGGTTATGATCTAATAGTAATAAACTAGGGAGTCTTAACAAGGTCTATTTGCTTGGATTCTTCTGTGTGTCTGTGTCATCAGAGATAAGGACATTCCTTTCCTGCAGGTATAGGAAGGTCGGAGAATTCTTTTATGACTTTCTTCAGGGGTGGAGGTGGAAGAGGGTTAAATTTAACACTTTAACCTTAGTTATTAAAGAGAACTTCCTGATTCTGCTATTTTCTCAAATGCCATGGTGCCATATTTTGAAGTAGCATGTTCTGAGTCCCATCAACATTTTTATCTGCCTTCTCTACTCAAAATTATTAAGCTCAGTTTCCCAGGAAACTGACCATCAGTCCCCAAATTCTTGTTGACTGATTTTTCTCTGAGGACTATTAGAATCTTTTGGGTAGACTATTCAGATAGCTCAGAGTTTTCTAGACACTTGCAAACCAGGATCCCCTTAAGGACCTTGCTACACAGGCAGAACTTCTGTTTAAAGTAGGTCACTTCAGTTTATCTTATGCCAAGCCATCAGGCAGAGTTTCTAGGTAGAACACCATTGTTTAGAGGTACAGGTAGGCCATTAGACACATGTCTGGACACCTGCCAGGGAAACCTGGCTTAAATCTCAGGAGCTTATGTAAAATGCTATAGACCAATATGTCCAGACAGTTACACTGTTACATGATTAATAGATATTTTTTGATCATCCTCCAAAATGTATGTTGTCTTATTTCTCCCATGGAGCTAGAAAAATAAATTCGTTTGAAATTTCTGACATCATGTGCCTATTTCACTAATCTGGGGAAAACTGGCAACCTTTTTAGAAAATTAGCATCTAAAATAAATTTTGATTTTTTTTTTTTTTTTAGGATTTGGAACCTAGTTGCAGGTTATTTTTACTCATTGGCTCCAATTTATATCGAGTGACATGTCTGAGTGGTCCAAGGACACCAAATGCCATTTGCTAAATAAATGATACCCCCTGACTCCGGAAGAATCAGTAACCTCGTGTGTTTGAGCACTTAACTTCGGAAACATGTTGTTTACTCTGACCTTCCATAGGATCGGGTTGACATATGGATGCTTAATCAAGTATTTAAAGTCACTATAAATAGCAGGGACTTTACATATGTAATATCCATAAGCTTCCAGACTTATTTTTCAAATTTCTTATACTAGAATATCTAGTAAAATTTCGTTAGAACATACTTTAAAATTTAACACTTTAACCTTAGTTATTAAAGACATTTGGGGAAATTATGCAAAATGTGGTATATAACTCTGTGGTAATATAAGCAGATGTTTTATATATCTGCATAATTCTATTATATATTTGTAGAACTCTAGAGTTAAATGAAATTTCCCTGTGAAATTTCAGAAACATCTGTGTCCTTCCTTCCTTCCTCCTTCCTTCCTTCCTTCCTTCCTTCCTCCCATCCTTCCTTCCTTTCTCTCTTTCACTTTCTCTTTCTTTTCTCTTCTTGCTTTAATAAAAATAAAAAACATGCATAGTAAAAACCTAAATTTTCAATACCAAGGTCATAGGTGTATAACACCAAACAAAAATGAAGATATTTTTAAAAAATTAAGAATGAACACTAAAAATTTCCTAGAATTGCTATATCACAAAACAACAAAATCTTAGATTTGAAAGAGTTTCCCGAGCCTTTTCCTAAATACAGAAATTTCTTCTATAATGGGATCAAACAAGTTTCAAACTTTAACTTGCCTTTGATAATAAGTTTGCCAACGGAATAAACAGGAATATATTTTTACTTCTAGGGTAGAAACTTATCAATTTTAGCTTTGCCTAGTAGAAGATCCTTTTGTTGATACACTGGAATATTTTCATTACTACATTTATTAAAAATAATAATTTTTGTTCAGAAAAGGGTGCTATTCTATTTGTTTTCTGGCATTTAAATTGAATACCCTTATCAAACTAGCTCTAGTGAGTTTTGAAACTAAAGTTTTAAAGAAAAAGGATACTAGTAAATTACTCATTATTTATTTCTATGCAAAGAAAATTAAATTGGCAGAAATGTGGAAAGCTGACATTTTTAGGATATAACATAAATTTCCAAAAACAAAAAAACTAGATGCATCAAAAGGTAAGAATCAAGTAGTACTTCAATTAATACTGCTATTTATACAGTTCTTAAAACACTAGCAAAAATGTCACATATGTAGGAGAAATTTCTCTAATAATAAAACATGAACATAGATGTTTGGAAACTCGTTTCAGTGCAACTTAAAACTGTAGAGAAAGAAATATCCCTCCTCCCAACCCCATCTTCACATGTCAGTTTAATTTCACGCCATTTCATTTGATATGTATTTATGTTATTTTATTGCGTGTTTAACATGTTGTTAGGTGCTGGGGAAATAAACTTGTAACTGGAAGGATAGACACTAACAATTATTGACCATATACAATGAATCAAGCACTGTTAGGTGCATCACATAAATGTCTTATTATTCTCATTTTATGCAATTAGAACCAGTGAGATTAAGTCACACGAGACCAGGCACACAGCTGTGAGTGACAGACACATGTTTCTAACCAAGGCCTGTTGTATTGCTTAGCTCTCTTTGCACATTATTGTGTGAAATACTTTCCTTGTTCAAAAGAGGCTCAATGTCCGATTGGCAACATCACAATCACACATGAAAGCATCAGAGACATAATCAGATCAAGTGCTAACATGAATGGTATTAATGAATATGCCAGTTTATTGAAGAAAAGACATTTTAATGAAGTGTTTTTTTATATTTAAATTTCATTGTCTCAAATTCTCTTTTAAAAACCATAATTGCTATAACTTATTTTTACTTAAAATTCTCAGTGTAGAATGTTTGACACTAAAGAAAGATATAAGGCAGAAAAATACAATCACCCATTGTCTCACTACTTTAGCTGATATCATTGCTGATATTGTTTTGTAGTTAACTTATATTCTTCTGGTTTTACTTCCATCTAAATATGTCTATGCAATGATGTGTAACATTTTGTCCATGAGAAGTTTTGCAGGAGGAAAGCAGTAAAAACAAAACAGCACGTCTCAGGAGTCCTGGATAAGGAGTCCTGGAGTTACAGGCTCTTCTTGGGGTGACTTGGAAAGCCTGGAGAATGAGGGAGGGAAATATGCAAGTCACTTCTTATCTAGGGGCCAAGTGGCAATGTTACGGTGAGGAGAAGTAAATGAACAGGCAAGGAGGGTGGGATTGAGAGTTTGGGGAATAAAGAGAGGGAATTAGGGTTAGCTCCTACCCTAACTGGGGAGCTCTGGGCAAAGGGACAAATGTCTAAAGAAAAGTGGTAATAAGCTTTGCAGTGCCATAAGTGATCAACAAATCTGTATTAGTTAGCAGTCTCCAGAGAAACATAAGCAGTAGTATGTGGGCATGTACCTATGTATATGTGTGTGTGCATATATGTGTGTGTGTATACACAGAGAGAGAAAGAGAGAAGGCAAAGAGATAGAAAGGAGAGAGAGATTTTAAGGAACCAGCTAATGAGACTGGTTGTCAAGTCTGAAACTTGCAGAACAGACCAGCAGGCTAGAGATCCACGGAAGAGTTAATGTTGCAGCCTAGAGTCCAATGCAGGCTGGACGTGAAATTCTTTCTTCCTTGGGAAACTTAGTTTTTTTCTTAAGGCTATTTAAATGAGGCCCACCCACATTATGGAGAGTAATTGCCTTACTAAATTCTATTAATCTATTGATTTAAATGTTAATATTGTCTTTAAAATTCATTCACAGAGACATCTAGACTGGCATTTAACTAAATACTTAAGTACTATGGCCTAGTCAAATTAACAACTAAAATCAACCATCACAGCATCTTTTAGATCAAGCTTGTCCAACCCACGGCCCATGGACCGCATGCGATTGAATACAGTCCAATACAAAATAGTAAACTTTCCTAAAACATTATGAGATTTTTTTTTTTTTTGGCAATTTTTTTTTAGCTCATCAGCTATTGTTAGTGTTAGTATATTTTATGTGTGGCCCAATAAAATACTTCTTTGAATGTGGTCCAGTGAAGCCAAAAGATTGGATACTCTTGTTTTATATAGTCTTTGAATGAAAGGTTCTTTAGAACCTGAACCATGTCAGGCACTGTACTAGATGTTGGTTATAAGAGGAATAAGAAAACAGAGTCCTGCTCTTAAAGTGCTTACATTCTTAATAAACCATGTAACACATAAATAAGTCAGATTTCAGATTGTGAGAAATGCAATGAAGGAAACAAACAAGGTCATGTGATGACATTTATGATCAAGCTTCTAGGTGGTTGCAACTTCAATTACTCATTTCATTGTGACCCACAAAACATGCATTTACATTCCAACCCAGTAGTAAAGTGATAGTTCACTAAAGTAAAAGTGTCATTAAACTCTCTATTTTCTCTTCTCATGTGTGTGTGTGTCTATGTGTGTGTTGAACACATTCTGGTCATAACCATTAATTGATTTCACTCTCACACATGAGTCAACAAACCCCACACTTTATCTGGAGGAGTGAGGGAGATCCCTCTGCATAGGAGACATTTGAAGGGAGATAGAAGCTTAAGGAGCCAACCAGGGCAGGACAGCCAGGTGGCTGGAGCTTATTGATGGAGGAAGAGAAGCCAATGAGGCAAGGTTGGGGGCTCGGCTGGAGCCAGATCTCAAAGATTCTCTTTTATTCTACATATAATGAGAAACAATGATATGCTGTTAAAGAGCAGTGACATCATTTGTATTTTTAAACAGTTGTTCTAGCTGCTATGTGAAGAAAGATTGTGACAGGACAGGAATGGAAGCTGAAAGGCTCATCGAAAATTTACTGTAGAGTTGATGTAAGAGGGTTAGAGCAGGGATGCTAATGGGAAGTGAACAAACACAAATATTGAAGTAAATACAATGGCCTCAAGTAAGAAACTTTGAAAAGAAGAAGAAAAAGGGAAGCATTGAGATATTGGACATTATCTAATTAATGCTATTGTCTAATTTGTCACAGTGTCAATACAGGTTAAGGTACTAATGAAAACTTCAAGGATTCTTCTTCTCCCTCCAAACTCCAAAGTCCAGGTTACAAGAGGCCTAAGTACCTTTTGAAGATAAAGTAAAATAAGGCTTTTAAGAATAATTCAAACTAGCAAGTGAGGGGAGACTGGATGGGAAGATATTTCCAGACCTCCAGATTATCAAATAGGTGACTCTGATCACAATACAGCCATGAATCACTTAACACTAAGGGTATGTTCTGAAAAATGCATCATTAGGCAATTTGGTCATTGTGCGAACATTATAAAGTGTACTTATACAAACCTAGATGGTACAGCCCACTACATACCTATATGGTATGGTCTATGGCTCTATGGTAGAGCCTATGGCTCTTGGGCTACAGACTTGGTAAAGCATATTACTGTACTGAATACTCTAGGCAATTGTAACACAATGCTAAGTATTTGTACATCTAAACACGGAAAAGAGAGAACAAAGATCTGGTATTATAATCTTATGGGAACACTGTCATCTATTTGGTTCATTGTTGACCAAAATATTTTTATGTGGTGCATGACTGTATGTATAACACTGGCATTGGTAATGATATTTTATTAAAGGCAATGGAGAAATGTAACTTTATTTTATGTAAATAATTTTGACCATTTTCTACCTGGGAGGTCTCTCTCCTTTTGTCTTGAGAAGTCATTACGTTAGATCAGTTTCTTAATATCAGTGGAGAGAGGCAAAGCTCGGTATAAAATTATTCTAGTGTTGAAATGGTGATCCAGAAAGAAGCATTTCTACTTACATGATCATTAAACTGGTGTTTATTATAGATGACCTAATGTGTGTCTGTGGGTGTGTAGACATTACATTGGAAAATGAGAAATCGGAATTTTCAGCAAATATCACAGAATAAGCTTTGCTTCTTGATTAAAAAGCCAAACATGAAATGATTGTGAAAATACGAAACATAAGGTTCTCTATAACTGATTCTCCTTCTCTTTATAGCTAATTCTTCTGCCTTTATTCATCACTTTATTAGGGAAACAGCCTCCGAGCCGGCTTCCCCATCTCAGGTAGCTTCAAATCCATCTTCTGCATTGCTGTCAAGGTTATCTTCCAGGAAAACAAAACACCTGGCCCTTGCCTTCAGGATAAGTTTCAAACATTCTTAAAAATGTGCAGAGCTGTTGCAATATTAAATTAGACAATGTATCTAAGGCATCCTCTACAGTGCCTAACCCATATCAACATTTTCAATAAATGGTAGATTATATTGTGATTGTTGCTTTTAAAAGAATAAATCAATATTCTATGGTTTATAAATTCACCAAGGATCTAGGCAATTCTGGCACAAAGGCATTCAAAATTTTCTTTAAAAAAATTAGAGGATAGCTATAATTAGTATTCAAGGATACCTTCAACATCTGAAAGAAATTAAGTTGGGCTTTAGAAAAATCAGGGGGCTTAAAAAGCAAATAATATTTTAAATATAATCTGCAAATGGAGTAAAACCTAGCCATTACTATTCATAGCTATTGCATTAGAAAATCTGGAACGTTTTTTTCCCCCAACTGATAGATTTTTCTAAATTTGTATGTAAGGTTGCCTCTAAGATCACATTATTTTAATGGTTGTCATTATTATTATCCATTTAAATACAGAGGAATTTAGCTTGAAGAGAAACTATAACCTTTCTTTATTTTAATTCACATTCTATACAGGAAAACCATGACTTGCAGGTTCAAAGGAGAAAGCCTTTAAAAGGGCTTGTAAAAGGCCTCATAGGCTTCTCGGACATCAAATAGCTCAGCAAAACAGCATTATGATGATTTAAATGTAAATGAATTAGAAACATATGGATCACATTCCCTTGGAAATACACATGGATTTGGAAATTAAGGGGGAACTGCCTGACAAACTGCACTGCACTTTGCTTAGCACAAAATATTTGAATAATGGGTTGAATTTTTTTCCCCCAAATTCTGAAAGTCATGGGTTTGTCCTACAGATATTTTAACAAACCCCATGGGTCTTGAGTTCTTTGGCTTTGAGAATCGTGACCTGTCAAGGCCAACCCCTGCACCCATTGCTTCTGTGCCCTTCTCTGCACCATGCATGTGAATGTACAGTTATTAAAACGGAAACAATTTTGAGAAAATGGAAGAAATGGGGTGCAGGGAGAGGATGTTACTGGTTTTTTTTCTCTTCTTCTTTTTCTGTTACATTTTTGGCCTTACTTCATCTATTTCTCTTTAATCTTTTCATCCTTCATTTCTTCTTTATTTTGTTATCTCTTTTCCCTATCCCTACATTTTGCTCTTCTCTTAAGCACAAGAATGGATAAAAATAATATGCTTATAAGGCACAGCTTGTGAGAGGGCAGAGGAAGGAATCATCTGGATTACCCACTCTTTTGTAATTTCTTTTCTTCAAAGTTACCCGCCATCAGTTCCATCAGAGAACAGAAAACTTTGAAAGGCTTCCACTGTGGATCATTTAGCTTTTACCAGGGCATAAGGGGAATTGCTTGGACTTTTTCTGTTGTGTTTTAAGCAGTTTAGGGTCTCTTGAAGGTAGTGTTGCCTCAGTTGAGCTTATTTTTAAAATGTAATTTATCATTATTAATATCAATTCCAGGTATAATTAATTAATTTCTTTAAAATGAGTTGACACATAAACTATCAGAGGCCAAAGGCTAATTCATTGTTGGCTTGCCTGGGTGAAAGCAGGTGTCACAGTAACAGAATCTGGCTTTTGTGTGTGTGTTACTAAATATACTGCCTCTTGATAAGCAGCTACAGAATTGATAGTTAAATCTATCCTCATGGATTTGCTTCCCATATGGAACTAATTGCCTCTAGAATAGTTAAAGCCAAAAGATCTCTACAATTTCAAAAGCTTCTCTTATCTTTCCTCTTGTATGGCTGTTGACAGGAGTGAAACACATCTATCCTCATTTATTATATTGGTCTCATCAAGTGAGGATGTGTTGATGGGCGACTGTTACAGAACCAGATGGTCTGAGTTGGTCTTTTATGTTTCAAGCATTTCCCCTCCTCAGTTTTAAAAGTCCAAACAAGGGTTTGTCCTGCATTTGGGTTGATCTTCTAGAATTTGTTTACTTAAAAAACCCAGCCCGGTGTCTTGCTATTCCTAAACAACCCCTCCGCCTCCGAGGATCTGAATATTTCTGTGTCTTTCACCTTGTTTCATACAACCTCACTCACTTTTTCTTTTTTAGTGCTCTTAAGAGGCTAACTAAGGGATGATGAGCTTTTCTGACGGTCTGGACCCTAACAAAATGTTCTTTTCTCTCCTGTCTCCATTTCCACCACAGGAATATCTCCAGATCTTTCCCAAATTGCATAAGTTAGAGACCTCTAAATTCTAAATCTTGACACTAGTAGTATCTTTCTCGTTCTCTGATTGAGGTCTGTAAGGCAGCGCTTGACCTGGTGTTTCTTCTCTAAACCACTGAGGAAAATAGTGTAGAGATAAATATGTAGTCATCAGCACTGACATTATTATTGTCTTGATTGTCATCATATTAGTTAACATTTCTGGAACACGTACGTGTGCTAGGAACAGGCACCTTAGATGTATAAACTTATCGAATCCTCTCAACCACCTTAGGAATGTGGTCATTATCTGCTACAGAAAAGAAAATGAGAAATAGGGAAATTCACTGTCTGATGGAATCTTCAAGCTGAGAACGAGTATGCTGAGTTTTATAAAGGCCAAAGGCATAGGGATTACATAATGAGCAGGCTCTCTCACACCACATCCTTAACCTACCTCTCCTCTTCCTGGGTCCAAGAATAGGTAGAAAAACTTTTGGAGAGAGACTCTCAGCCACAGGAGCCTGAAATCATGGATGAGAAATACTACTTGGGGAGAGGAGAATATCTCCTTGGCATACCTCTGGCTGTGCTACATGGGAAAAGTAACCTGCACCTTCTGTGTTGCAATTTCCACATCTGTGAAATCAGGATAATAGGGTGCCTGCATCATAAGCCTGTTGTGAAGAGTCATACATCATACATGATTGTTAGAACAGTGTCTGCAGCTAAGAAAGCCCTATGAAGAGAAGCTAGCTATGAGATTATTATCCCACCAAGGAATGTCCCAAAATGCCAGGGCCTGCATTGTTCTTACATGGGAAAAAAATCAAAGTAGTGGATCACTCTAGATTTGAGATTCAGTTGCCTAACGGAAATTTCCTCCTTAGTAAGCCACCTCATACTGAATGCCACAAATCAATTATTTTTTTCCATCAAACTGATCAATTCTTCTGCATTTCCTACCTTAATTGGTGGCACTGGGATATTTGAACATAGTGGTCAAAGGGAGAAACCTTGGAGTTAGCCTTTATTTCCCTGCCCTAAAACAACCAGTCATCAGAAATTGTCTTGATTCTACCACCTTTTAAATGCCTGCCTCTTTGTTCATAGCCACTGCCCTAACTCATTGGACAGCCATCAAGCAGCAAGCAGCCTTCTCCCCTGCATTTTATATAATGTGCCACTAGAGCATTAAACAAACAAACGAAAAAAACCTCAGGTAATATTATTCTTATGAATAGTCTCCCATTTCTAGAGAATGAATTTCAAGCCCCTTGGTATGTACAGTATTGCTATCTGCCTTCTCTAAATACACCACGCATATATTTCCATGCCTCTGGGCCAACGGCCATACTTTGTCCTCTGTCTGAAAGATCTTTCTGAGAGAAGACTAAACCTTTCTAAGCTTCAGATCCTTAATCCCCTCAATCCTCCACCCCGAAATAATTATACATAGCTCAGAGCAAAGGCTGTTGTTAGAACAAAGTGAAAGAATGAGTCTAAAGTACATACTAGAGTGTTTGACCTTGCAGTGTGACCTTAGGTAATTTGTTTAACTTCTCTGTGCTTTATTTTCACTTTCATAAGGTAAAGACAGTACCTATAGCACAGAAATATCACAAGAGCTGAATTAACTAACCAGCATATGTAAAATGCTTGCAACAATGCTTGTTATTCCTGTCTTATTTTTCTTATTATTTGTGTAGCTCGGTTATAGGATGCCATTGATGCAAATTTGTGCTACAGAGTGAGAAATGTTTGGGGAAAATTTATTACAGTTTATAATGTAAATTTTACAATTCTGAAAATAACGTTGTATCAGAACAGCATATTTTAAGGCAGAGCCCAAATGTCATTGCTTTGTGAAGACATCCCCAGGCTCTCTGTCTTCCAGTCGGCCAACTTATGCCCATCTCCTGTTTCCTGAGCAGTTTGTCTGTATTTCTTTTATGGCACTTTATTGCATGATATGAGAATCATCTGGATATGTGTCTGTGTCCCCACTAGAATGTGAGCCAAGAGTTTTTGCCATGTTTACTTTTTATTCTTTCTCACCCCCATTATCCTTTCCTGCAGCCCCAGATGCCACCTCTGTGCCTGGCAACCAGTAGGCATCTAATAAATGTTGACTGAATGCATTTTGAATTGGGTAATGAGCCATTGTCCCACCTTGGTGGCTGCCTTCACGAATACCTAAGGTTTAATTGGGACGGAGGCCATGTTGGATGAGCTTCAGAGACCAGAGTGTTGTCACAGCAGCAGGGACCCCACAAATTTGGCTCCTAGAACATTATGACAAGAAAAATGTCTAAGTTTCAAGATACCTGAGGGTTTATTGCCTGTTTTCCTCAAACACAGTCAGGCTTTCATGTGGTCTTACACTTGCTTATTGATACCCAGGATTTTTCTTGTTGGGCCAAATGTGGCAACATATTATTTATTTGACACTGTGGTAATCCATTCAATTGGATGGAAAAGAACATATTAGTCAAATGAAACTGATGTCTCGTAGCCATGCACACTCACCCAAATAATCTGCCCCTGGATCCTGTTCATGGGCGGGTTCTCCAGCTGCTTGACACCGAGCCATATTCTCGCTCGGGAATTTATTTTCCCTGGCCTTGCTGGGATACTAAAACCAACTTTCCGATTCAGCCTCAGCCTCAGACTCCAACCCCTGGACAATAGCAATACTGTGTGATGACTACCGAGGACAGGCTAAGAGGGATGACTGTTTTAATAGCACTTTATGACTCCTCAAGATGGACTGGAAACATCACCACAGGGAGAAAAAAGGTATTCGCCAAGGAGAGGGGACGCCACTGTAGTCAGAATCTGAGCTGGAATCAAAACCACAGACAGAAATAGGGCTGAGGTCCTACAGTGTAAATTCCAGGAACTGGGGAGGAAGCTTGAGGACATGGCCATCGGGGTTTTCAGAAATGTGCTAATTGTGCAATATTCACAACTAGTGAGAGAGAAATGATAAAATCACAATAAAATTGAATGACTGCATCCACGGGCTAATGGTTTGGGGAGAAATCTTCGAAAACTGTAGGAATAAAGGAGAGACATTTGATAGCACCACTCTCATTATTATCTTTCCATTATTCCATACTCTCCCTTCTTAGTGTTACCCCTCCCCCTCGTACCCTCTCCTCCCACCCCTTCTCTCTCCTTCTCTTTTCTTTGCGTTTCTTTCTCCTTCCTGTTGGAATCATGAAACACAGTAAGTCCATAGGGTGTGTTCATGGGAGCCACGTGGTGCTTTGTCATGTTCCTATCTCTGACCAAAATATTAGAAATGAGCATGTGAACCTAGAAGTTCATTGATCAAATGTAGCTTTCACATTGGGTGATCAGAAAGGTCAACACTAATTTTAAGCTTTGATTCTGAACTATAAGCAGCATCTGAAATTCATTTCAAAAATGGCCGGGGAATGAAGCAGGATCCTAGTAGAAAAATTCTCACTTCTTATGAGCCAACAAGAAGTATCTAGTCTTGGCCGGGCGCGGTGGCTCAAGCCTGTAATCCCAGCACTTTGGGAGGCCGAGACGGGCGGATCACGAGGTCAGGAGATCGAGACCATCCTGGCTAACACAGTGAAACCCCGTCTCTACTAAAAAGTACAAAAAACTAGCGAGGCGAGGTGGCGGGCGCCTGTAGTCCCAGCTACTCGGGAGGCTGAGGCAGGAGAATGGCGTGAACCTGGGAGGCGGAGCTTGCAGTGAGCTGAGATCCGGCCACTGCACTCCAGCTTGGGCGACAGAGCGAGACTCTGTCTCAAAAAAAAAAAAAAAAAAAAAAAAGAAGTATCTAGTCTTTAGCCAAGGGTCAACCAGTGACTGTTTCAACCTGTGTTTGGCAGGAATGTTAATATTTAGGAGTTCTCACTTCGGTGAAGTCCCAGGGGATGTCCTAACTAACACATGTGAGGAGCCCTGCCATGCCAGGGCAGGCTGCCAAAAGTTCTCTATTCGGGCAAACCCAAGGACCTCCTGGAAGAAACGCTGTCTGACTTACCATTATTTCCCAGAACCAAGACTCTTGAACAATGAATATGCAGGGTGCCTTAAGTCTTGGAGCTTGCTTGCAACCTTAGATAGCAAGGAACCCATTCTGGAGTAAAATATTTTAAAAAATATGTGCCAATGAAAGGACATATAGTTCATGCCATTATTGAACAATCAATTGGCTGTTTCTTTCTAGATTTGTATTAAGGGGGATTCAGAGGTTCCATGAAGACCCTGTTGGAAGAAGTGCCATAGTCAATAAGCAACACCTGCCATTACTGGCATAGGTGGATGTGTTTCATATTGTCTCAGTGAGTTTCATTTTCCTCAGTGGGGGAAAGCAAAAACTTTTGGATGTGATGCTATGTGGGATTAGTCAGATATGGTCTGCTCAGTCTGGGAAACTATTTCCAGCTTTTGTGAGATAGTAGGTTGTAAGAAACTGAACAACGTCAGTCATGAGTTGTAGTAAGAGTATAGTAGTGCAGCAATGTATAGTACAACATTTTCAGTAGAAATACTGAAAGAATAATACTCTTTCGGAGCCTACTAAGAAAGTGTAATAACAGTAAGGAGAGAACTCTGCTCATTTTAGAAACACTAACCGGAAAAATCATCCAAGCCAGCATCCCAGCAAAGGGAGGGCCGTGAAGCCACCAGTGAGCAAAATGGCAAATCAGCAGTTATCTGTTCTCCTGTAATCCTAGATTTCTGTTATAGCACATTATCTTCTAGGAAGATAAGACAGGTACAGAAATTATTATAAGGTAGAAATTGTAAGAGTATCACAAGGACAGATTAATTGCTGAGGGTCCCAATTCCTTCCTGGTAACGCTTCTAACTGACTTCATACGTGGGACAAATGTTTTGCTTACTACTATAAAAGTAAGTCATCTGCCATTTTGCCACCCAGTTGTTCAGATGGTAAGTAAGCTTCCAAAGTGCTCTGTGTATTCATAAGCCTCTCATCCTACATTAGCATGGATATTGGTAGTGATGAACCTTCTGAATAGGCAGACTCTGAATTTCACTAAACCTGGTAATTGTCATGAGATCTGTACAGTTTAAAATCTGAAATGATCCCGCATCAGCACCAGGACTTCGAAAAACCAGTGTACCTATCCAGTGATGTTAGACATGACATGGGAAGTCCTTTTTACTGTTTCAAAGAATGAAGAAGATTTTGTAGATTCAGTGAGATTTTCTAGCCTTCTTCATTTCCTTCATTACCCAGAAAGATGAACTGATTTTCCCAAGGCAGCACCCCAAGCTAGTCTGACAGAAAAGCTGTTAGCCAATCTAGGAAGAATGGGTTAGGTGGCCTGAGAAGCTTCTCTTTTTTTCATCCTACCTCTTACCTAGCTTTCTAAGTGTGTGAGAGCTTATGTATGTGAGGTTGCAATCTCTTAGAAAAGTCCCTTTTATACTTGATACATAAAATCCTGAATAAACACTGATTTTGCTATGAGTTCTCACTCTTAATTAGACTTACCTGGGAGAAGAGGAAATTCACACCCTTGAATTTGCACTGAAACTTTAAAAATTAATTCACCAGATTTGAATAGTTTGTCTAACCCACGATGGTTTCATAGTTTCTGTCCTGAAAGCTGCTGAAGTCACATTGTACTATATCATTTGGAAGATGTTAATGACTCAAAGCCATTGGTTTGTAGGATTACCCACTCCTGCTTTTGAATTTATTTTGTTTATTTTGATTGGTTTTAATTTAACAATGTTCTTCCAAACTATATTACTATGTTGGAAAATGTGTTTGAAAAGTCATCTCTTTCCTTTTCTTCTAAAAACTACATAAGCGAAGAAGGGGTTGTTTTATTTTGAAAAACGTGTTTTGCTTTATTTTGTTTACTGATTGCCATTTTATTTTCTGCCATCCTTGGAAACTTTATGAAGTATCAGGGTGATACTGGGATCTTCAATGATGTCACAGGACCCTTGCATTTATAGAAGTGCTGACCAAGAAGAAAAAGCAGGAGGGTAAGAATTATTCAGAGGGCCTGTTACAGGCTCATTGAAATCTGGGAGCAATGTTTTACCATTCAAGTAATAAATTATTGCCTTTCCACTATTTTACTTTGAATGTATTCATCATATCCCATCTGCTGACAAAGACCAAACTTCAAGTATTAATAAGTAGTAATTGTTGAAATAGCTGTAACTTTTCAATTTTGCTCATACAGGTAATAATCTTTCATATATTTTAATACATCAGTAATGGAATCTTTAAACAAAACTTCACAGTTCCTCTGCTTGCTCAAAGGAGAGACTGTGAAGTGCTATTTAAGAATGTTTTTCTTTTTGCAATGCCTTCATATGTTTTCAATCAAAGCAAGCATGCAATTTTAAAATATTAGAATATAATCTCTCCAATATAGCATACTTTCAAGAAAGGTGAGATACATGTATATATGTATTTTATTTGTAGATGTTGACTTTGATCTATTAGAGACAGAAATATATTTCTTAACTTCAATAATAGGCCACAATATAATAATATTCATAAATAAACACTTAATATTTCTTATTTTATGCTATAA
The DNA here is from genome assembly GCF_009764315.1 of Trachypithecus francoisi. NCBI lineage: Eukaryota > Metazoa > Chordata > Mammalia > Primates > Cercopithecidae > Trachypithecus > Trachypithecus francoisi. The sequence continues at coordinate 70,843,927 of NW_022681472.1, read as the reverse complement.
GTAAATTCTCAAAGTAACTATTTGAACTAAATAACTTATTCTTAGACATTGATGTTCCTGTTAAATTATTCTCTATTTTTAAAAAATTCCACATTTGCCATGCACTCCATACATCTTCAGTATTTGGGACATTTTCAAAAACTTCTGTTTTTATTTATAAAACATTTGTTCATAATATTATAATTAGAAGCATATACACTTTGAAAACCCTTTCCTTTTTAAAAATCTTCCAGCACAGAGAAAACTTTCCATCACCTCTTTTGCTTTAAACTAAACAATCCAAAGGGCTCCATTTTCGATGTGATCTGTATTGTCTATCCCACAGAAACATTTGTGAGTTCCTTTCATTCAGCAAATACATCGAGTGAGCCTTTTCATGTAATTTTTCACATCTCACCATCACTAACCTTGCAAAGAAACACATCTGTACAGCTGTCACTAAGATAGTTTCATTTTTAATCTATAGCATATTAGTTCTCCATTTCACTGAACTCAAAGGCAAGTTTGGACAAAAAAATACTATGGATTCATAAACGTCATTTCTACATGTGCATTTTGATGCCACCTCAGACTTCAGAGATTTAAAACAAAAATTCCCATTTTTCTTTCCAGTCTTACTCTCAGCCTAACTTCACTGTTTCTACTGCTAGGGCCAGCATTCTCAATTTCCAAGCTATAAACTGGGTAATTGTGATGGTTAATACTGAGTGTCAACTTCATTGGATTGAAGGACACAAAGTATTGATCCTGAGTATGTCTGTGAGGGTGTTACCAAAAGAGATTAACATACGAGTCAGCGGATTGGGGAAGGTAGATCCACCCTTAATTTGGTGGACACAATCTAATCAGCTGCCAGCAAATATAAAACAGGCAGAAAAATGAGATGGTGTTGCAAATAGAGATTAACATTTGAGTCAGTGGGCTGGGGAAGGTAGATCCACCCTTAATCTGCTGGGCACAATGTAATCAGCTACCAGCAAATATAAAGTAGGCAGAAAAATGTGAAAAGGAGAGATGGGCCTAGCCTCCCAGTCTACATCTTTCTCCAGTGCTGGATGCTCCCTGCCCTCAAACATTGGACTCCAACTTATCAGTTCTGGGGCTTGGACTAGCTCTCCTTGCTCCTCAGCTTGCAGACAACCTATTGTGGGACCTTGTGGTCATGTAAGTTAATAATAAGCTCCCCTATATATATAGGTATAATGTTATTATATATAATATATATAACATATATCTATATAATATAGTATATAATTATATATTGTATATCTGTATATTATATATTATGTATATATAAATATATCTGTATATTATGTATTATATATATAAATATATCTATATATTATATATTATGTATATATACATATATAAAATATATTTATATATATATATCCTATTAGTTCTGTCCCTCTAAGAGAACCCTGACTAATAAAGATTTTCATACCAGGAGTGATTCTAGAGGAACAGAATATTAAGAATGGAGTTCTTTCATTGGTTTTGGGGTTTCTAGAATTGGGTGCTTAATAAGATTAGATGCAGAAATGCTAAGGACTCTGCTTCTAATAGTATGGAGAACACTGATTATGCTTGGCACGAACTGTTTAGAGAGTTATGCAAAATAAATGCATTTGACACTCCTGATTCACCACTTGTGAGAGGCAAGGAGTTTAGTGACTCTATAGATAATACCTTTGACCATATGTGGAGAACCAGGGAACATAATGAAGCTGATTGGTTGCTCCTAAGTTCAGTGGACTAAGTGACGAAAGAAAATGATGAACTCAGGGATTCTGTCTCCCAGCTTCAGAAGCAGATACTGAGCCTCAAATCTGCTAAGATTGCCCTGAATGAGAGTCTTATCTCCTGTAGAGAAAGACCTGAAATTGTAGAAAATCAGACACAAGCTCTTGTTGTGCAAGTGGTTGACTTGCAATGAAAGGTGCATGTGCAGCCTCACCAGATGTCTACTGTTAAAATGAAAGCATTGATTAGAAAAGAATGAGACCCAGAAACTTGGAATGGAGACATATGGGAAGACCCTGATGAAGCCAGGAACACTGAGTTTGTAAACTCTGATGAACCTTTTTTTGCCAGAAGGAACAGGTTCCCCATCCCAGGAGTGGCAACATCCCCTCCCTGACCCATGCTGCCATCAGCCTTTCCACCTTTGCCTGAAGAGATAAACCGTGCACTGCCTAAGGCAACAGTGATGGCCACCCCTGAAACAGTTGTCAGGCAAGATAATGTTGATTCTCCTCAGAAGCCACCGCCAACATCTCTGTTTGCTTCTAGATCTATAACTAGGCTAAGGTCCCTGTGGGCTGCTAGAGGTGAGGTTGAGAGTGTGACCCATGAGGAGGTGCACCACCCTCAAAAGTGACTGTTTGAATTCTCCAATTTATATAAACAGCAATCTAGAGAACAGGTATGGGAATGGATATTATGGGTAGGGGATAATTGTTGAAGGAACATAGAGTAGGGTCAGGCTGAATTTATTTATTTGGGCCCACTATGTAGGGACTCGGCATTTAATATTGCAGTTTGGAGAGTTAATAAAGGTTCTAATAGTTTATTTGCTTGGTTAGCTGAAATATGGATTAAAAGATGGCCCACTGTGAGTGAGCTGGAAACGCCTGATCTCCTTTAGTTTAATGTAGAGGAAGGGATTCAAAGGCTTAGGGAGATTGGGATGGTAGAGTGGATTAGTCACTTTAGACCTACTCATCACAGCTAGGAGGTCCTTGACCAATGCCTTGTGAAATATATTTGTAAGGGCAGCACCTGCATCTTTGAAGAGCCCTGCAATTGCTCTTTTCTGTATGTCAGATCTAACAGTGGGAATCATAGTCACTCAACTACAAAATTTAAATACAATGGGAATAATTGGATCTTGAGGTGGCAGGACTAAGTGGCCGCACTCAACTTTCACAGGCAAGGTGGGTGTAGCTACTGTAATGGACAACAGAGGCAAAATGGCAATCAGAATAGTCTGACTCGTGTAGAGCTCTGGCACTGGCTAATTAATCATGGTGTTCATAGAAGTGAAATTGATATGAAGCCTGATGCATTACTACTTAAATTATACAAACAGGAAACTTCTAGGTCGAATGGACAGACTAATTTGAATTATAAAAACAGAATCATGGCCCCTCAATCAATTTCCAGACTTGAGTCAGAATCCCTTGAATGAAGGTGAGGCTGGGTCCCCTAAAGGAAGGACCCTACTACATTACCAATAATTTATGCAGTGAATCTTTCTCCCATCCTTCCCCAAAGAGATCTCCAGCCTTTTATCAGGGCAACTGTGCACTGGGAAAAGGGAAATGATCAGACATTTTGGGAACTACTGGACACTGGCTCTTAGCTGATGTTGATTCCAGGGGACCCAAAACGTCATTGTGGTCCCCCAGTTAAAATAGCAGCTTATGGAGGTCAGTTAATTAATGGAGTTTTAGCTCAGGTCTGACTTACAGTGGGTTCAGTAGGTCTCCAGGCTCATCCTGTGGTCGTTTCCCCAGTGCCAGAATGTATAATTGGCATAGACATACTTAGCAGCTGGCAGAACCCTGACATTGGATCTCTGACTGATAGGGTGAGGAATATTATGGGGGGAAAGGCCAAATGGAAGCCATTAGAGCTGCCTCTACCTAGAAAAATAGTAAATCAAAAATAATATTACATCCTTTCAGGGATTGCAGAGATTAGTGCCATCATCAATGACTTGAAAGATGCAGGGGTGGTGATTCCCAACACATCCCCATTCAACTCTCCCATTTGACCTGTGCAGAAGACAAATGGATCTTGGAGAGCCAGTGGATTATCACAAGCTAAACCGAGTGATGACTCCAGTTGCAGCTGCTGTACCAGATGTGGTTTCATTGCTTGAGCAAAGTAACGCATCTCCTGATACCTAGTATGCAGTCATTGACTTGGCACCTGCCTTTTTCTCCATTCCTGTCCATAAAGCCCACCAGAAGAAATTTGTATTAAGTTGGCCAGGCCAGCAATATACCTATAGGTACTGTCCTACCTCAGGGGTATATCAACTCTCTAGCTTTGTGTCATAATCTTATTCAGGGAGACCTTGATCGCTTTTGGCTTCCAAAAGATATCACACTGGTTCATTACATGAATGACGTTATGCTGATTGGATCCAGTGAGCAAGAAGTAGCAAACATACTGGACTTATTGGTGGGACATTTGCATGCCAGAGGATGGGAAATCAATCCAACTAAAATTTAGGGAACCTCTACCTCAGCAAAATTTCTAGGGATCCAGTGGTGTGGGGTCTGTTGAGATATTCCTTCTAAGGTAAAGGATAAGTTGCTATATTTGGCCCCTCCTACAACCAAGAAAGAGGCACAATGCCTAGTGGGTCTATTTGGATTTTGGAGGCAGCACATTCCTCACTTAGGTATGTTACTCTTGCCCATTCATTGAGTGACCTGAAAGGCTGACAGTTTTAAGTGGGGTTCAGAATAGGAGAAGGCTATGCAACAGGTCCAGGCTGCTGTGCAAGCTGCTCTGCCACTTGGGCCATACGACCCAGCAGATCCAATGGTGCTTGAGGTGTCAGTGGCAGATAGGGATGCTGTTTGCAGCCTTTGGCAGGTACTTATAAGTGAATCATAGCAGAGGCCTCTAGGATTTTGGAGCAGGGCCCTGCCATCTTCTGCAAATAACTACTCTTTTTTTTGAGAGACAACTCTTGACCTGTTACTGGGCTTTGGTGGAAATTGGACATTTGACTATGGGTCATCAAGTCACCATGTGACCTGAACTGCCTATCATAAACGGGGTGCTTTCTGACCCATCTAGTCATAAAGTGGGTCATGCACAGCAGCATTCCATCATCAAATGGAAGTAGTGTATACATGATTGGGCTGAAGGCACAAGTAAGTTACATAAGGAAGTGGCTCAAAGTCCCAAGGTCTCCACTCCTTCTCTCCCCCAGCCTGCACCAATGGCCTCAATGGGAAGTTCCCTATGTTCAGTTGACAGAGGAAGAGAAGACTAGGGCCTGGTTCAAAGATGATTCTGCAGGATATGTAGGCGCCACCCGAAAGTGGACAACTGCAGCATTACAGCTCCTTTCTAGGACATCCCTGAAGGACAGCGGTGAAGAGAAATCTTCCCAATGGATAGAACTTTGAGCAGTGCACTTGGTTGTGCACTTTGCATGGAAGGAGAAATGGCCAGATGTGTGATTATACACTGTTTCATGGGCTGTAGCCAATGGTTTGGCTAGATGGTCAGGGACTTGGAAGACGCATGACTGGAAAATTGGTGACAAAGAAATTTGGGGAAGAAGTATGTGGATGAACCTCTCTGAGTGGTCAAAAAATGTGAAGATATTTGTATTCCATGTGAGTGCTCACCAACAGGTGACCTTAGCGGAGGAGGAGTTTAATAATCAAGTGGGCCTGGCACGGTGGCTCAAGCCTGTAATCCCAGCACTTTGGGAGGCCGAGACAGGTGGATCACGAGGTCAGGAGATTGAGACCATCCTGGCTAACACGGTGAAAGCCCATCTCTACTAAAAAATACAAAACAAAACAAAACAAAACAAAACAAAACTAGCCGGTCGAGGTGGCAGGCGCCTGTAGTCCCAGCTACTCGGGAGGCTGAGGCAGGAGAATGGTGTAAACCCGGGAGGCGGAGCTTGCAGTGAGCTGAGATCCGGCCACTGCACTCCAGCCCGGGCAACAGAGCGAGACTCTGTCTCAAAAAAAAAAAAAATAATAATAATAATCAAGTGGATAGGATGACCCAGTCTGTGGACACCACTCAGCCCCTTTCCCCAGTCATCCCTATCATTTCCCAATGGGCCCTTGAACAAAGTAGCCGTGGTGGCAGGAATGGAGGTTATGCATGGGCTCAAAAACATGGACTTTCACTCACCAAGGCTGACCTGGCTATGGCCATTGCTGAGTGTGCAATTTGCCAGCAGCAGAGACCAACACTGAGCCCTCAATATGGCACCATTTCTCAGGGTGATCAGCCAACTACTTGGTGGCAGGTTGATTATATTGGACCTCTTCCATCATGGAAAAGGCAGACGTTTGTCCTCACTGTAATAGACACTTACTCCAGATATGGGTTTGTCTATCCTGCACACAATGCCCCTGCCAAGACCACTGTCAATGGACCTGTGGAGTGCCTTATCCACTATTATGGTATTCCACACAGCATTGTCTCTGACCAAGGCACTCACTTTACAGCTAAAGAAGTACGGCAGTGAGTGGGCTCATGCTCATGGAATTCACTGGTCTTACTGTGTTCCCCATCATCCTGAAACAGCTGGATTGATGGAAAGGTGGAATGGCCTTCTGAAGTCACAATTACAAGGCCAACTAGGTGACAATACTTTGCAGGGCTGAGGCAAAGTTTTCCAGAAGGCTGTGTATGCTCTGAATCAGCATCCAATATATGGTACTATTTCTCCCATAACCAGGATTCACGGGTCCAGGAATCGAGGGGTAGAAGTGAAAGTGGCACCACTCGCCATCGCCCCTAGTGATCCATTAGCAAAATACTTGCTTCCTGTTCCTGTGACATTACATTCTGCTGGCCTAGAGGTCTTAGTTCCAGACAGAGGAACGCTGCACCAGGAGACATAACGATTCCATTAAAGTGGAAGTTAAGATTGCCACCACGACACTTTGGGCCCCTCCTACCTTTAAGCCAAGAAAGGAGTTACAGTGTTGACTGGGGTAATTGACCCAGACTATCAGATGAAATCAGTCTACTACTCTACAACGGAAGTAAGGAAGAGAATGCATGGAGATCTAATAGGGCATCTCTTAGTATTAACATGCCCTGTGATTAAGGTCCATAGGAAACCACAACAGCCCAATCCAGGCAGAACTACAAATGATGCAGACCCTTCAGGAATGAACGTTTGGGTCACTCCTCTAGGAAAAATCCACGACCTGCTGAGGTGCTTGCTGAAGGCAAAGGGGATGCAAAATGGGTAGTAGAAGAAGGTAGTCATCAATACCAGCTATGACCACCTGACCAGCTGCAGAAATGAGGACTGTAATTGCCATGACTATTTCCTCCTTTTTTAAAAAAAATGTTTGTGTATGTATACGCTTGTACTAAGAAAATATCTTCATTTTATTTCCTTTCTCCTTTATCATGTGACATAAGCGTTATTGCCTTCATATCAGCATTTAAGTATTGTTAACTTCGTGTAATAGTATTTGGGTTGGGGATTAGTGCATTTCCAGTTGTATGAAGGATAGTTGTATTCTGTTAGGTGTAATTATGACCCTATTATTGTCTTTATTTGAAGATTATGTTTAATCTCAGGAGATGTATATGGGTTCAAGTTGACAAGGAGTGTGTGTGTGATGGTTAATACTGAGTGTCAACTTCATGAAGGATGCAAAGTATTGATCCTGGGTGGGTCTGTGAGGGTGTTTCCAAAAGAGATTAACATTTGAGTCAGTGGGCTGGGAAGGCAGACCCACCCTTCATCTGGTGGGCACCATCTAATCAGTTGCCAGCAAATATAAAGCAGGCAGAAAAATGTGAAAAGGAGAGATGGCCCTAGCATTCCAGCCTACATCTTTCTCCAGTACTGGATGCTTCCTGTCCTTGAACAGTAGACTCCAAGTTCTTCAGTTTTGGGACTCAGACTGGCTCTCCTTGCTCCCAGCTTGCAGACAGCCTATTGTGGGACCTTGTGATTGTATGAGTTAATACTTAATAAGCTCCCATTATATATATATATAGTTCTGTCCTGTTTTATATTTATGTATTTTATATATATATATATAGTTCTTAGTTCTGTCCCTCTAAGAGAATCCTGAGTAATACAGTGATCAACTTTGATTTAGAGGTCTTGCTCTTTTTCCATGTCTAGAGAGTCTCTGTATACCACCACACATCCAGTGCAATCTAGGTGCCTATGACATCCAATATGTACTTTGTCATTATCCTACTGTCCACTTTTTCTGTCTTAATTTATTTTTATCTCCAGTTTATTCTACTAATCAAATGCATGCAAAGCTATGTAGTGCATCTCCCTAAGAATACCCCTTTCCTATTGCCTCTCCCTTTCTTGGGGCCCTTTAGTAACAGTTTTAACTTTAAACCCTTTAGCCAGATTGCTCTATAGACTTACTTGCATACTCTATTTTCTTACATAATATTAGTTTTAGCACTAATATTTACAGAAAAGACTTTTGAGTCTTTTTATTCTGTTAGGTACTGGGGCAAATACTTTAGCTACATTTTCTAATTTAATCCTTGCTACAACCAGATAGTAGATATTGTGTCCATTTCTCATGCCAGAAAACTGAAATTCAGGTGCATTTGAATAGCTCACACAAGGCTAACAGTCATAGAGATAGAATTTATACCGACGGCTTAACTAAAAGCTGTGTTCATTTTTTTTTGTTGTTGTTGTTTGAGATGGAGTCTTGCTCTGTTGCCCAGGCTGGAGAGCAGTGGCACCATCTCGGCTCACTGCAAGCTCTGCCTCCTGGGTTCACACCATTCTCCTGCCTCAGCCTCCCAAGTAGCTGGGACTACAGGCGCCCGCTACCACGCCTGGCTAATTTTTTGTATTTTTATTAGAGACAGGGTTTCTCTGTGTTAGCCAGGATGGTCTTGATCTCCTGACCTTGTGATCCGCCTGCCTTGGCCTCCCAAAGTGAGCCGTGTTCTTTTTTGTTTTCCTTTTGCCACAAAGGTTTATATTTTTAGCTAACACTTTATAATGCCTCCCGCAGACCTTTGTCTTTGACCAAATGATTCTATTAAATTTCCTGAAGTATGCCTTAAAGTTTTTCATCAACGTTCTTTTGTTTTTTTTTTCCACATAATTGTGCCTAGAATGCCTTCCTCCTGCCCAGTGAATTGTCATCTATTTTTCAAAGCCCATCACAAACCCTACTTCCTTCTCAAAAATTTAATCTAGCTATCCACCTATCATAAAAGTGGTTATATCCAATCCAGATTCCTACATATATTAATACTATTCAATTTGTTAATTAGTTTTCTACTGCCCTATGCCAGATTTACTTTGCCCTATGGTGGTATTGATACTTTTTTTTGTTTGCATTTATTTTTTGCATGTTCTTACGTTGTAGTATTTCTCCAACCATATTGTCAGTAGCTTTGTCTTTCTACAGTTTCTTGTACATAGTAAGAGATAAATAAATATTTGCTGATTTGATTATTTAAGAAATTCAGTTTAGATTGGTTGCCCAAACTGGTTGTTCTGACTGTACTGATTAAGTCAGCCATGGTAAGGAAGTCAGTTGTTTATACAAACAATGCCATATCCTGGATATACTGCGATTTCAGATGCAATTTAAACATTCATCTAACAGAAAAAAATATATTAGGTAATAAAACTGGGGGCATAAAGATTAATTGTAAAATTCAAACGTTATGATAATATCATGTTTGTTCCAAGTTGTTAAAAGAAAAACTTAGACGAATTAAATGTAACAAAGTTTTATTAAGCAAACATGATTCTTGAATGGGGCAGTCTCCCAAGTGAGAGTTGGCTCAGAGAAACTCCAGCGCAGGCATGTTGTAGAAGATTTATGGACAGAAAAAGTGGCATACAGAAAATGGAAGTGAGGTACAGAAACAGTCAAATTAGTTAGAGCTCAGCATTTGCTTGATTTGAACACGGTTTGAACAGTTGGCTGCCTTTCATTGGCTGAAACTTGGTGATTGGCACAAGAGCGGGTTAATCTGTTTACAAATCCAGTGAGATTTCAGTTTACCATTTATAAGGAAACCTTTAGGGCAGATTTAAAATATGTAAGGTGCCAACTTTAGGTTAAATTTGGTTGAACATAATCAGTAAGTATACATATATAAAGGTTTCAAAAAATCTGTGAAGATAAAAATCAACAAATATTAAACAATAATTGGTAGATCAAAGAGTAATTATCTCTGCATTGCTCTTGGACTGTTTTTAATATGTGATTTACATTAAATCCCAATTGCAAGATACAAGATGACACCTTCTTCCACTTCATCCCCAACACACTCAGCTATTAAATCTCTATCTCACTCTTAATTAAAATCATAGAATGTTATTACTGGAAGATTCCATATAGATTCTGAGTCCAACCTCTTGCTCACTGGAGAAAATGTCTAGGAAACTTCCTTGCCATGCTGTGATTTTGTCATTCTGTCATTCAGCTTCTCTCTGAACACCTCTGGGAACAGGCAACTCTGTGCTTCTAAGTTAGCCCTGACAATTGTTAGGCATTTGTCATTGTTAAACCAGCTCTTTCTGAAAATAAGCCTTGGTCATCCTCTCTAACATTTCCCCACTTTTAAAAATTCTTCTAAATTGTAAGGTTTCATAATATATTAGCTAAAATCAAACAAACCTCAATTTTTCCCAATACAATTCCTTTAATTATTTAAAGAAAACTCCCCTGCCTCTTCCTAACATCTCTACTCCAGACCCCTTTTCCTAGCCCAGGAAAAAAATCTCTAGTTCTTTGAGCTAGCAGTCCTTTGACTTAGTCTCCATATGTCTCACTATCCTGGCCTTTCTCATTTGGATAGTCTCCTCATCCCGAGACTACAATAAGCCAGATGTGGCTTGAGGAGAGCAGAAACCCTGAAACCATAACTTCTTTTGCATTAGAAATGTTATTTCTGTCATTGCAGCCTAAGTTTGCATTAGCTTTTACAACAGTAGCATTACACTCATGGGTTCTGCTGAACTTGTGGTCTAAAGCCCCAGGCCTTTTTTGCCTCCTAGAAAGCACATTCAAGCCATGTATCTCTCATCCTGTCCTTATGTAATTAATTTTTTTTTTTAACTGTGCAAGGCTTTTCCTTTATGCTTTTGTGCCTTTTATCGTGTTGGACTCCAGAAGTGCATGATGGGACAAACGAGAGGAAACCACAAGATTCTTGGCTGCTCTGAATGCTGAGAATCTGGAATGGCTTTGGTGAATTACAATAGGAGTTCTACTCAATAAACCCAAAACCCTATGGATATTAAAAACATAAAAACAAGCAAAGCGAAAAAAACCCCAAAAGCCACTTGCTGGTGAGAGTTGCATTTTACCTTCCTTAATACTAAAATTGGAAGATGAGGAGGGAAAATACCTAAATCCTTGGTAGTTGAGGCCTCTGAGTAGGACAGTTTTTCAGTCTTCTGAAAGTTTTTGCCTTCATTCCAGCCTTTCAGTTAGTAGGGGATCTAGTAGATGGGAACATATTTAAAATATGCAGAGTTTTTTCTGGGTTTCTTCTTCCCTGAGCCAATTATCACTGGTTCAACAGCTTTCCCTTTCCTCCATTAGCACATAAGTTACCTTTTGCCTCCAAATTGTCTGGAACTCAAATGACTTTCAACTACTTGCACTCTGAAAGCACTTGTTGTTTCCTAGAAACAATTCTCTTCCCACTGGGGAAAATAGTGGGGAGCAGGGGAGACACAACACATGTCTCTTCCAAAAGGCCAGGCCAGATCATTGATAAAAGCAGCCTTTTCCTTAACAATTATGTGGTGCATCAAACCCACAGCGTCTTATCTTTCCCTCTGTTTCTCTTTCTTCTGTTGATGACTTTTTAGATTTGCTTTCTCTTTGGGGGCTGCAGCAGATGCTGTTGGTACCTGTATTTATTTGCTAGGATTGCCATAACAAATGCCACAGACTAGGTGGCGGAAGCAACAGAAATTTGGTTTCTCATCATTCTGCAGGCTAGAAATCCAAAATCAATGTGTCCACAGGGTTGGTTTCTTCTGAGGCCTTTCTCCTTGGCTTGTGTATCAGTCCGTTTTCACGCTGCTGATGAAGACATACCTGAGACTGGGTAATTTTTAAAGAAAAAGAGGTTTAATGGACTCAGTTCCACATAGCTGAGGAGGCCTCACAATCATGGTAGAAGGTGAGGAAAGAATGTGCCTACATCTTACATAGCAGCAGGCAAGAGAGAATGAAAACCAAGTGAAAGAGGAAACCCCTTCTAAAACCATCAGGTTGGCAGCACATGATGGCTCATGTCTGTAATCTCAGCACTTTGGGAGGCCAAGGTGGGCGGATCACCTGAGGTCGGGAGTTCAAGACCAGCCTGACCAACGTGGCAAAAACCCATTCTCTGCTAAAAATACAACAATTAGCTGGTGTGGTGGCACATGCCTGTAATCCCAGCTACTTGGGAGGCTGAGGCAGGAGAATTGCTTGAACCCGGGAGGCAGACATTGCAGTGAGTCGAGATTGTGACATTGCACTCCAGCCTGGGCAACAGAGCAAGACTCCATCTCAAAACAAAAACAAAACCATCTGATCTCACGAGACTTACTACCATGAGAACAGTATGAGAGAAACTGTCCCCATGATTCAATTATCTCCCACTGTGTCCCTCCCACACCACAAGGGAATTATGGGAGCTACGATTCAAGACAAGATTTGGGTGGGGACACAGCCAAACCATATCATCTTGTAGATAGCCACCTTCTCCCTCTATCTTCACATGGTTGTCCCTAGGTGTCTGTCTGTGTCCTAATTTCCCTTCATGTAAGGACATCAATTATAGTGAATTAAGGCTCACCTTAATGACCTTATTTTACATTGATTATTGCTTTGAAGACCATATCTCCAAATACAGTCACATTTTGAGGAATTGGAGATTAGAATTTCAACATATGAACCTTATAGGGGGCACAGTTCAGTGCATAACAGTACCCCCATCCAGATCCACTTCTCTGGACTTAGGCACTATTTCCTAGCTTCTTTAAGCTTCAGCTTCTGCTGCTAACTGCTCGCAGCTTCTTCCAGCATCCTTCTCTGAAGAATGCACTTGGTTAACAGGAGCTCTCTAGCATGGAAATGTCGGGAAAGTTGAGAATGCCTCTCTCAATTCTGCCACAGTCAATTTTGTCAGATGGTGGGAAGAAGGGAGGTTGCAGGGGGTGCAGTAACTTTTGTAGTAGAATTCCTGCTCTAGAGCCCTCCGTGGGATCAGAATGAGGCTAGACTTCTCCTGTAACCATCACTGCCTATCTCTTTTTTTTTTTTTTGAGATGGAATCTCACTCTGTCACCCAGGCTAGAGTGCAGTGGCACGATATTGGCTCACTGAACCTCTGCCCCACTGGGTTCAAGCAATTCTCCTGCCTCAGCCTCCCTAGTAGCTGGGATTACAGGTGCCTGCCACTGTGCCCGGCTAATTTTTGTATTTTTAGTAGAGACAGTGTTTCACCATGTTGATCGTCTCTATCTCTTGACCTCATGATCCACCCGCCTCGGACTCCCAAAGTGCTGGGATTACAGGCATGAACCATTGCGCCTGGCCTCTGCCTATCTTTAATCTCATGCCTATCCAGATTTTTTTCATTACCGTGAACGTTCTCCTAAGAACACTTCCATTTTACGTTATTTGCATACAAATCTCCATTGCAGGCTCTGCTTCTTGGAAAAACAAAGGCAGACTCCTGCTTTAGTATTACATCACTTGTTTAAAAATTAAGCACTTCAAAAGAGCATTCAATTTAATTCAGCAAACATTTACTAAGGATGATCTACAAGGCTGAATTTCTTCATTAGATGAGAAGCTTCTTGAGGGCAGGGATGAGGTCTAATTGACTCTTTTCCTCTAGTGGCTAGCACAGTGCCAATCTCAATACATATATTTATTGAACAATGTTCTGTTGTGGATGCATTATGATGAACATAATGCAGCCTCAACAGCAAATAAGTTTACAATTTTCTTGGGAAAAGCAAATGTGCTCCAACTCATAACAAATCAAATTTGAATTTGGAAAGTGCATAAAAAAGCAATATGCAAAGTGCTATGGAGGCAGGGAGGATCAAAAGCATAATTTCAGTTACAGGAAGATTTCATGAATCTGAAGAAATAGACATATGATCTTAATAGAGAAGAGAAAATAATATTGCTAGCAACTATTAAATGACTACTACATGATAGACATTGTGTAAATTTCTTTATAAGTATTATGTTATTTAATATTTGTGGAATATCTATGGCATAAAGATTATTATTAGCTCTATCTTACAAAAATATGTCTTGAGACATTAAGTGAGGTCTTCTAGCTGGGAAGTAGTGGAGCCCAGATTTAAACACATTCCTTTGGGGAAGGACATTGCAGGAAGAATATGATGAACACAGATAAAGATTCAGAAAAGAAGTCTACCAATATGAGCTTGAGCGGATGCGATAGGGAAAAAGCCTGAAAAGAGAAATTGGGACCAGTTTATGAGAGACTTGGAATACAAATGCTAAATTTGGACTTTAGTTTATAAACCTTGAGGAGCATTCAGAAGATATTTAATTGGAAAGTTGGCTGATAATACTTGTGTCTTAAGAAAATTACTCCAAAAGAAGGAGAGAAAATGAAAAGTGCTTTAGCTTGTTCAAAGAAATATGGGTAAATCAATACATTTAAATGTATGTCTATTCCTTACAAACTCTTTTCTACCTAGATTTTACTGTGACTGACCCAATATATCTTACATTTATAAGTGATTTTGTTAGGAGACTTGATTTCCCATAAATTTAATATTGTGACATTCCTTATTTGACTTTACTATCTGTGCTACTTTTTCCCTGCCCTCTTTGAAATTTTACCTATTCATTTATTTTGGTAAATAGTATAAACCTCTCTTCAAAAATGGCAAATGAGGAGTATGTTTCATGACACCAAACACAACATCTTACAGATTCTCTTCCCCTATGTCCACAGAAAGCTCATTCTAAGTATCCTGGCAACTATCCCTAGTTTCTCATTTTATCCTTGCCAAACTGCCCCAAATCTCTACACACTCGGTTTCTTGTTCCTTTCCTCCTACCTTTCAACTTTTTCAATCTAGCGTTTTCAGAGCCAGTGACTCTCCAGCATTTCTAAAGCAGAAAAAAAAACTAATCTTGGCACTTTCTGTTTTTCTCCCCATTTGTTATCTAAAATTGAGGAGAAAAATACTGAAATCTGAGGATAAAGAAGACAACAATTTATCATCTTTGTCTCTCTATCTCTTTCTCTCTCTAATTTATGTGTACCTATTTTGCAATAACTATTGAACTTATTTGCAGCCCACCACTCCTTTTCAGTTAAATGGGTCCTGGCAATTGGAGAGATCTGCTTTTGCACTGGGGCGCAGTTGCCGTTGAGTTTCACATGATCAAGGATTGAAAGTCTGAACAAGAGAGTAACCATTTGTTTTTTATTTTTATTTTACTCCACGTAAAGGCCTCTCCATAGATACAGTCACTTAGGACCACCACATTCTCGAATTGCTTGTTTCAGAAATTAAAGGTTACTGCTAATTCAAAAGGAACTAAAAAATCCCAAAGCTGAATGACTGCCATTAGTACCTCCAAAGGAAGACTCTGCTTTCTTTTTCCATGTATGGGGATGGCTTACCGCACCTCCGATGGTCATCAGATTGTCAATGACCATGGTAAGACTTCCAGTTTTCCCAGGTGGGAAGGCTTAAAGAAATTGTGATAAGGCAGCCACTCTTCGTATTTCTGTGAAGAGCAAGCATAAAGGAAGGTTTTCATTCATTGTCTGTGCCTTGCATTGTTTAGCCAGCCACCTGATGTTTCTGTCATGTTGCAAATCTGGAAAATTACTATTTGCTGAAATTTTTCACTGCTTCAATTTATGCAGAGACATAAGACAGTTTCCTGAGTCTGGAGTATTTCTGATTACAAGAAAGAGAATCTGACCATGTTTGATTTCAAGTCCATTCAGTCACATTTTTAAACTGCCAATTTTTTATTGTTTAAGTTTTGTCACTTAATGTATTGACCCCACTTCATGAGTTAGGAAAAGAAATAATGTAACAATGACCATTTATTTCTCATGTGGAGAAATTGAGTCTGATAATCCAAATGGTCTGTTTGAAGCTACAGAAGAAAGTACAGATTGTGGAAGATAATCATGGATTGGAAAAAGCTGTAAAGAAGGATTTTGTGCATACTTGTTGCTTTATAACTAATTCAGCCTTAAGAATATATTTTTTTTTATTATTTAGACAACTCTTCTTTGACTGCGTTAACCTAACTATTCTACATGCAGCCCGTTTTATAGTGGACCAAATGAGCAAAACTCTCTACCTTTGGTTTTTTACTTTGTAGCTCCCACAGTACATTGTTACTATTTCTGTTTAATCATGACCACACAACTTGAATTTACTGGTAGGGCTGCCAAATAAAATGCAGGACATTCTGCTGAATTTAAATTTCAGATAAGCCATGAATAAATTTAGTAAAAGTATGTCCCAAAAATGTCATGGGAGATACTTATACTAAAAATTACTCATATTTTATCTGAAATTCAAATTTAACTGAGTATTCTGTATTTTTATTTGCTAAATATGGCAACCATATTTACTGGGAGAGTGATATTTCATGTAATTTTGTTCTACTCAATAAATTCAGCTGCATACATTTGGCTGTTTTGTAAGTTTTTGTACAAATTTAAAAATTAGGAAAAAGTCTTATTTTAGACTATATATTCCAATTTGTGATTTTGATTAAATGGCCAGTATAATTAAAGTTCCTTTAAAATATATGGGGATTATCTATTTACCTGTTGTGTTCTCTATCCATTGATGAAATAAAAAATGGAAATCCCACTCATTTTTGTACTATATTTTATTGGTACATAGGATGAGCTTGATAAATTGTTTAATAGACTGCATAATTAAAAAGTGGTAGGTTGGCACAGCAACAAAAGTGTGTGTATGTGCATGTGTGCATGTGTGCATGTCAAAAGGGTCTAGCATTTTTGAATGTTAACTTTGCACCAGCACTCTGCTAAGAGTGCAGTGCCAAGACCTTAGTTCTTATTACCTTTTTTCATTAAAGGATGTTTTAAAATCAATCAAAGGCCATATCTGAGAGTGTATCAATCAATATATGAGTCAGCTTAATACTGCATCCTCCCTTTGTTCTTATTTATTTATTTACTTTTTAAAAATTACACTTTAAGTTCTAGGGTACATGTGCACAATGTACAGATTTGATACATAGGTATACATGCGCCATGTTGGTTTGCTAAACCTATCAACTCATCATTTAAGTTAAATATTTCTCCTAATGCTATCCCTCCCACCCCCCAACAGGCCTGGGTGCGTGATGTTCCCCGCCCTGTGTCCAAGTGTTCTCATTGTTCAGTTCCCACCTATGAGTGAGGACATGCGATGTTTGGTTTTCTGTCCTTGTGATAGTTTGCTGAGAATGATGGTTTCCAGCTTTATCCATGTCCCTGCAAAGGACATGAACTCATCCTTTTTTGTGGCTGCATTGTATTCCATGGTATATATGTGCCATACTTTCTTAATCCAGTCTATCATTGATGAACATTTGGGTTGGTTCCAAGTCTTTGGTATTGTGAATAGTGCCACAATAAATATACATGTTCATGTGTCTTTATAGTAGCATGGCTTATTGTTCTTATGTATCTATTCGTTTTTGAGACACAGTCTTGCTTTGTCACCCAGGGTGGAGTGCAGTGGTGCAATCTCAGCTCACTGCAACTTCCACCTCCCGGGTTCAAGTGATTCTCCTGCCTCACCCTCCCGAGTAGCTGGGGCTGCAGGCGTGCACCACCATGCCCAGCTAATTTTTGTATTTTTATTAGAGATGGGGTTTCACCATGTTGGCCAGGCTGATCTCGAACTCCTGACCTCAAGTGGTCTGCCCACCTTGGCCTCCCAAAGTGTTGGGATTACAGGCGTGAGCCACCGTGCCCTGCCTACATTCTCCCTTTATAGAGGCTCTAAAAAGAAAATGTCTTAGTAAAAATTATTCATATATTTCACGTGCTTTCCTCATATCTCTGTTACCAAATCTTCATTTCTGAAAGTCAATGTGTAACCTAGTTAGCCAAAATAGTGACAACCATGGCTCCCACCACATATGTTATTTTAGAATCTTGTCTTCCTCTACCAAGAGACAGAGTCTATGTCCCTTCTTTTAACCTGTGCAGGCCTTGACTAACAAAGTATAACTTAAGTGACAGTTTATGATTTTCTATGAAAATGTTCTACTTTGCTCTTTTGACACACCTGCTCTTAGAACCCGGTCAGATACTATGCTGTGAATAAGCCCATTCAGCCTGTGGAGATGCATGCATGGAAATGAACTTCAGTCCTTGGAAGTCCTTGGACCCTTGCCCTGTTTTAACTGCCAGCTGACAGCCAGCCCTAACTCACCAGTCATGCAAGGGAGTCATCTTATAATTGGATTCTCTAGTTGAGTCCTTCCAGCAGAAACCATGTAGAGCAGATATGCCCCCTGTCCAAACTGTAGATTCATGAGCAGAATAAGTAAATATTATTGTTTTAAGTCACTTTGCGGTGGTTTGTCATTGTAGCAATAGATGACTAATAAAGATTTTGGTACCTGGAAGTGGGATGTTGCTGTAACAAAACCTAAAACATATGGCATTAACTTCAAGATCAGGTAAAAGGCAGGAGCTCCAAGGGCCTTCAACAGGTTGTTAGTGAAGGCTTCAGGGCCTTGAGTAGAAAGTTAGCATGAGCCTAACTGGCCTCAAGGAGACTGACAATGAGGGCTTAAAAGAAGTTAGAAAAAAGGAGAGCTCTGTTATGTAGTTACACAAACTTTGGCAACTCTATAGCCTGGGGAAACTTGGAAAACAGGAAATGAACTCAATCATGTAATGATTTCCAGACAAAATATAGTAAGTGTCACCTGGCTTCATCTCAGTGCCTGTGATAAAATGCAAAAGAGAGAGAAATGAGCTGAAGAATACATCGTTAAATAGAAAGGATCCAGGACTTGATGTGTTTAATAATAAAACTGTTTCTCATTCTTGGCCTCTCCAGACAGCAAGTTCTAAATTAAAAGGCAAAAAATTCATATCTGAAGATAAACCAGAGTATATCAAGTTCTAATTTAAAAAGGACCTTCAGGTCCAAGATCAAATCCAGGATAGGACTGTACAATTCTTTGATAAGACTTCACAAAGATCTAAGAGCACACCTTATAGACCCTTTAAGAGAGAAAGCAGATTCCTTAGGGACCTGAAGGGTGTGCTTTACAAATCTTCCCTATAAAATAGGAGGGCTTCTAAGAATCTGAATGGTGTTTGCCCACAAGAGCAAAAGCACTGGGTAGAGAAAGAGCTAACTAAACAGTGTTTATGGATTTATGGCTCTGACTTTAGTCTAATGGAATAGGTTCATAAATTGATACATAAGCATCCCACAACATTTCTAAAAGAATTATATCACTTTGGTCTGAAAACCACTGAGACAATATAAAATGAAAAAAGGTCTTTGGCAGTAAAATTTTTACATGCAGAAAACAAGCAGAAGAAACTACTCAGCTGCAAATACAGGCAACTTTTTGCAGAAAACAATATATGACTCGAATAAACAGCCAAGACCCCAGAGGGTATAGCCAAGAAATATGAACTCCCAAGGAGTAGGACTGGGCTCTAATCAAGGAACTGATAACATGTAAGGGGCTGGATGTCAGAACTGCAATGAACCCATATCTGCAATCCACCTCTTGTTTTCACAGTTCAAATGGGGGTGTCTATAGATATTAGCCTATGTCTGCCTCACCATCATATACGGGGTGTGGAAAGGACCAACACAGTGGCTCTTTAATTTGCAGGTCTTTGGATTGAGAATAATGATGCTTAAGAAACTGTACCCAAGGTTGCACCTGAGAGCTTCATCCACATCTGGATCTGATTTAACTCCTGACATCCTGGACCTCTTGCCTGAACCCAAAGCCTTAGCAAAATGAGGCTTTGGGGGATTCTTGAAGAAAGAGGTGAGTGTGAGAAAGCTGTAAATTGTGGATAAACAGAGGAATATTGAATTTCCCAGAGATAGCCACCTCTCTTGTTTCACGTGGTATTTTAGAACTTCACCACGCCATCATCAAATCTCCAAGATGAGCCTATGGCCCCTCCCCTTGAGCTTGGACAGGACTTTATGATTGACTTGACCAATGAAGTATAAAGAAATTTGCCCTGTGCAATTTCTGAGGGTAGGTTATAAAAGTGCCACGCTTCTTGGGATGCTCATTCCAGACACAGCCACAATGCTGTGCAGAAACCCATGTAATCCATAGAGGAAAATACTCCCTCCAGCCCCCAGGGCTTCCCAGTTAATACTGAATGGACCAAAAACAAATAGATTTCACTGAGCCCTGCCCAATTTGCAAGTCCATGGTAAATAAGTAAATAAATAAATAATACATTTAGGGTTTTATTTTAAGTCACTAAATTCTGGGGTGGTTTGTTATGCCCCAATAGAAAACTGATACACCATATTACAATGATGAAAAAGTCCGGGTGTTCTCAAGGTTTCTGTAGAAACATATTTACCAACCAACTTTTAGAATGAAAGAGGTCTGTTTGCATTTGGAAAATGTTATGTACCCATATTTTAAATTATTTTAATTTTTTGTCAAGTACTACATATGAAATCTTTAAAAAGTCAGTGACAAAAGGCTTTTAATACATATTAATGTTTATTGCCCCCTCCTTCCTATGTCATTTCACTCCCCAGTTCAATCTCTTTCAACTTTTTGGGTTATTTCTCCTGATATTATTTCTAAATAATATTCATGAGCTACTATCTCTTGGCTCATCAATTTTAGTTATTAATACATTTCTTCCTCTTTATGTTAGTGGAGGATTTTACCCTGCTTACATTACTCACTTTTTTCAAGTCAGTCTCATCCTCCCAATAAAATGATATAACGATTTTGCTTTAATACATATTCAGTGTATACATCAATTACAACTTGGCAAATATTCAAGTCAAGCCAAGTAGAGTACTACAGGTACACATTGTATTTTGAAAGGAATAAAACTGCTTCCTTTTTCAGTTTCTTAACTTTTTTTTAAATGTCCGACAAAATCTACACAATCTAATAAATCTGTTAAATGCTTCACAATACAGATTTTCACAATTTGTATGTGAAAAATGGCTACACCCTTTGGCATCTTTGCTGTTTATTTGAGTCATATATTCTTTTCTATAAAAAGTGGCCTGTGTTTGCAGCTGAGTGGTTTTTTTTTGTACGTGTTTGTGCGTGGTATGTGTATCTGGGGGATAGGATTTTTGCTGCTGTAGTGTTTAGCAAGCAATGAATGATGAATGGCAAGGAAGAATATATCTCAGGTTTGGGATGGTGTTTTTTGGAAGAAAACTTATAGACAGAAGCAGAAGTGAATTATGGTTCTTCTGTTAGCCATGGACTTCTGAGACAGTGCACCAAGATGTGTTATGTCCAGATATCAGACTTCCAGAGAGGGAAACTGCCCTTTGAATTTTAGTGAGTTGTAGTTGAGTTGAATTATAGAAGAAACATGATTAGGGACCCATCAGCCCCTGCCCTGCTATGATAAGGTACAATGGTCCAAGCCTTGTGGTTGCAGCTATATGACAGGGAGAAGCAGTTGCTCTCAGCTGTCATCTGCCATCCTACAGTCTACTAGGATAGTATTTAGCCATACCCAATTTTCACGGAGCAAGTTTAGGTGTCTAAATGCTCCCATTCTGTAGGATGCCAACTCTTTCTCTTGTCACCACCTTGCAGGGAATCTGTCTTGCACAATCTATTCTTTGTTTCTCCCCTTGAAACTTCCTTCCTAATATGAAGTGGTTCTATTTTAGATCTTCTGCACAGCTCACTCCCTCAGACTTACCTCTGATATTACTTTGGGAATCAACTTACCTACTCCCTGGGTTGGGAGTCACTGTTTCCTCGATCCCGTGTTCTTCTCTTTTTTGGACAATTCCCTCACTTTGATGGAATATATCCTACAGTAGCTGCTCACAAAAGTTTACATGGGAGGAATTTTTTTTTTTTGATCCTTTATGCATTTTTCTACCCTTGCCTGATGGACTGAATGACTAGAGAATTTTAGGTTGAATTTCATGTCATTAGGAGATTTTTAATACATTATCATATTCTATTTGTCAAGATTGATCTTGAGAATACTGATAGATATTGGATTCCCTAGTATCTGTGACTATTTTTTTTTAATCCCTAGGAATGTTTAGGATATATATTTTTAAAATTTCTCATACTCTAAGACTTTACAATAATTTGCCTTTGTTCTTTTCACTTATTAGTCTGGATGTTCAATAGAAAGGTTATGCCCTTCAGCTTCGAAAAAAAATTTTATATTATTGCTTTGGAGATTCCCTGTTTCTTATCACCACCATTTTATCTTTTATGTGAGATCCCATTTGTTGGATGTTGCATCTCCTGGATAGGAGCTTCTAATTTAATCATTTTCTTTTTTATCATCCATTTTCTGTTTATTGTTCTACTTTTGAGCGAATTCTTGATTTAGCATTCAACCAGTTCTATTGAATTACTGATTTCAGCTATCACACTTTAAAGTTTCAAGTATTTATTCTTCTTCTACTATAGTTTCTTTTGGATACCATAATATTCTTGTTTCCTTGATGCAGCATGTTTTTTTCTCTATTGCAGATCATTAATTCTATATCTTTTGAAGTTTTCTTTGGTTCCCTACATCATCTGTTTCTTTTGAGTGCCTGGTTTTTCTCTTTGTTTGTTTTGGTGTTTGTGATACTTTCCTCAAATATCTGATCACCCTTGACTATCCATTCATGTCTAAAATTGGGCACTTAAAAACGAATTGGAAGCACTGTGGGCTTATAGGGCAATTAGGTAGCCAGTGGGTTTTTATTGATTGTTTTTCTCCAGGGTAGTTAGTTTCATCAGAAAAGATCCTACAACCTTCTATCTGAAGAGCATGTGTGGCTGCTTTTTTGGAGTTGGGGCCTTTCCGTAAGTACTTAATTTCCTTGTTTTCAGTATTGAATTTAAATAACCTATGCCTAGGCTAACGAGGCCAGAGTCTTGCTGGCTACTCAATTTCCCTTGACCAGTAGTTTTCATGCCTTAACATGTATCAGAATCTTTCGGAAGATTAGCCGAGACACAGTTGATTAGACCTCAACTCCCAAGCTTCTGATTCAGTAGGTCAGGGGTGGGGCCAGAGAATGCACTCCTAACAAGTTTCCCAATCTGTGACCTGGGGACCACAGTTTGAGCAACATTGCTCTAGCACATAATCTTTTTGGGTTTTTTTGGGTGGGGGTATTCGTAGAAGAGAGGGAGTGAATAGTCTCTGAATGCATGGCATAGTGGTCTAACTTATAACACTGTTAGATATTCCCTCTGTTTCACCATCTCAAGCTTTCCTCTTGATTTCAGTAATATCTGTGCCCTCTACTTCCCGAGACCTTCTAGAATGTTTTAGGGGTAAATAGGCAAACTTCTCTTTGGCCCAGCCCCTTCTCCCTCTTCTCAGCCTCTCTTAGGAATATTGGATTGACTTGCATCCTCTGTTTGGTCTTTTGTCATCTCCCTGCCCCACACCTCTTTCCATCTTTATATTTCAAAGGTAAATATTACCAAAGGCCTCATTTTCATTGATGGTGGAGTTGGAGTCTTTTCTTTTTCTTCTTGTTGTTTGGGGTGTTATTTTGAGAAGAATAAGGTAAAGAAACTGTGTCCGGAATTAGTGGGTTCTTGGTCTCACTGACCTCAAGAATGAAGCCTCAGACACTTGCGATGAGTGTTACAGTTCTTAAAGATGGTGTGTCTGGAGTTTGTTCCCTCAGACGTTCAGATGTGTCCAGAATTTCTTCCTTCTGTTGGGTTTGTGGTCTTGCTGGCTTCAGGAGTGAAGCTACAAGACCTTTGCAGTGAGTGTTACAGCTCTTAAGGCGTTATGTCTGCAGTTGTTCATTCCTCCTGTCAGGTTCACGGTCTCACTGTCCTCAGGATTGAAGCTGCAGACCTTCGCAGTGAGTGTTACAGCTCATAAAGACAGTGTGGGTCAAAGGAGTGAGCAACAGCTAAATTTATTGCAAAGAGCAAAAGAACAAAGCCTGGAAGGGGACCCAAGGGGCTTGCCACTGCTGGCTCCAGGCAGCCTGCTTTTAATCCCTTATCTGGCCCCACCCACATCCTGATGAGTGATCCATTTTACAGAGAGCTGATTGGTCCATTTTACAGAGAGCTGATTGGTCTGTTTTGTCAGGGTGCTGATTGGTGCGTTTACAATCCCTGAGCTAGACACAGAGTGCTGATTGGTGTATTTACAATCCTCTAGCTAGACATAAAAGTTCTCCAGTCCCCACTAGATTAACTAGACACAGAGCACTGATTGGTGCATTTACAAACCTTTAGCTAGACACAGGGTGCTGATTGGTGCATTTAGGATCCTCTAGCTGGACATAAAAGTTCTCCAGGTCCCCACTAGATTAGCTAGGCACAGAGCACTGATTGGTACATTTACAAACCTTGAGCTAGACACAGAGTGCTGATTGGTGCATTTACAATCCTCTAGCTAGACATAAAAGTTCTCCAAGTCCCCACTGGACTCAGGAGCCCAGCTGGCTTCACCTAGAGGATCCTGCCCCAGGGCCACAGGCGGAGCTGCTCGCCAGTCCTGCACCAGGCACCTGCACTCCTCAGTGCTTAGATGGTGGATGGGATGGGTCGCCATGGAGCACGGGGTGGTGCCTGTTGGGGAGGATAGGGTGGCGTGGGAGCCCACCATGGGGGTGGAGCTCAGGCATGGAGGGCTGCAGGTCTTGAGCACTGCCCCATGGGGAGGCAGCTGAGGCCCAGCGAGAAATTGAGCACTGTGCAGGCTTGCTGGCAGTGCTGGGGGACCTGGCACAACCTCCGCAGCTGCTGGCCCAGGTGCTAAGCCCCTCACTGCCCAGGGTAGGCAGCACCGGCTGGCCGATCAGAATGCGGGGCTGAGCCTGCACCCACCTGAACTCGTGCTGGCCTGCAAGCTGTGTGTGCAGCCCCAGTTCCCACCCATGCCTCTCCCTCCACACCTCTCTGCAAGCAGAGGGAGCTGGCTCCGGCCTCAGCCAGCCCAGAGAGGGGCTCCCACAGTGCAGTGGAGGGCTGAAGGCCTCCTCAAGCCTCCCCAGAGTGGATGCGGAGGCCGAGGAGGTGCTGACAGCTAGCAAGGGCCGCCAGCACGTTGTAACCTCTCAAAACTTTATTAGCATCGTTTTGATGGAGTGTTATTTTTGAATCAAATAATAAGAAGCTTGTTTATTTTCTTGATTCTGAAACAGATAAATAAATCCATAACATTTTGATTCTTGCTAGTTTTACTTTTAAAGAGTATTTTTGTGAGAACTATATTTAAATGGGTGCAGCACTTAGAAACTGGAAATTTATGCTATATAATAACTTCCAGTTAATCAAAATAGTCCATTGACCAGCACAAAATATTTATAATTATCCAATAAATAGTTTGTACTTAAGAAGGATCTAAACTTTGCACTAAAAACTATAGCTAAAGTGATGATGTTTGTCCTTCTATTTTCTTAAATTGATGTTGAGCTTATTTTGCCAGAAATAAGGTTATTTGGTTAACATTTATTAACCCCAAATTTCAAAGAAATGTAAAATGCTGTCTTAAATGTCTAGAGCCCTGCTACTTAAGGTAGTTGGCAGTATCCATAAGTAGCTATTTACATTTAAATTACTTAAAATTTAAATTTATGTCTTTAGTCATACTAACCTCATTTTTGTTAGTCACACATGGCCAGTGGCTACTGTAATGAAAACCTTAGACAAAGAACATTGCGGTCATTGCAGAAAGTTCTATTAGACATTACAAACATGAAGTCTCCTATATTTACAGACGGACAAAAGAAAAAAAAAGAAAAAGAAAGAATGACCTTCATTTTCATTTTGAATGAAAACAGTCTTTTGTCAATCTTACACATTTTACTTAAGAACCTTAGTTTGAAAATATCAGTGCCTTCAATAGATGCCCCAAATGGCCAAACACATTTTCAGCTTGATAGTGGTTATGTGGGAGATGGAAATGATTTACTCCAAAATGCAGGATGGATTTGTGTTAAATCATTTGCATGCTGTTAAGGTGTAGGAATGCTCATGGGGCTGCAACTCACCTCACCCATTTTCCTATCTGTTTAGTGTCTAAAGGAGACATGTTGAAAAGCTGAGCCACTGCAGATGTGCTTTGTCAACTGGGATTCCAGCTCAGAGTTTCTCAGATCAACACAGTGTGTGGCTTATATGCAAAGTGCCTGCTTTCAGTTGGGAAGTGTGTGTGTCAAGGATAAATGGCTGGTTCCAACGCAGAGCCACACACTCATAGATTCTGGCTGTGTTTGTTGACCTTCAGATCCCAATTTAATTCTTTATTGATTAAATAAACATTAGAGGCTATTTATTGGGTCTCAATTGGGAGCTGTTATCCTAGCCAAAGAATGATATATATGTTTTTTAATCCTGTGGCTAATTTTTTAAACGTTAAAATAAAGTCTTCTTAGAACTGCCAATGAAAATAAAACATTTCTAACAATTACTCATAAAAAATATGCACATAGAAACAAAAATTTATTATTTCAATATTATAAAAATATTTTTCTGAAGCTAATAAGTGGAAATCATTTAAAAAGATAAGGAGGTAGATAGATGGTAGGTAGAATTGTTGATTTGGGTATTTGCAACATTAATTAATTACTGATACTTAAATCTTAGATACTTAAATTTTCTCTTTTCAGTTATCTGGGAAGATGATCCCAGAATAATCTTGCTAAAATGTGTGCAGGTTTTTTTTTTTTTTTTAAACTATGTAAAACATCCTGGCTGCCCACATTTTGTTCTATACTACCTAGTTTGTTGCAGACGTGGAGATGTCTACCTAGATTTGTGAATGCCTGGTCTTGACCTAAGGCTAGCTTAGGTATTACTCTGATGATTTTCTGGAATAGGTGGAAATCAGCTCTCCTGCAGGTCATCTCTAAAGAGCTTTACCCTTCCCTCTCACCTTGTTTGCAGGGACATTCTCCTCAGTGAATGGGATGACCAGGCTGCTAAGATTTATGGGGAAAATAATCCAGTAAGGCTCATTCAAAATCAATTGGAATTTTATAATGTAGGTACAAGTTAGCTACAAGTCAGCAAGATAACATCATGACAGAATTTAAATTTATAGAATCTGCTATATTTTAATAAGAACTTACCTTTTTTTTTTGTTTCTAGAGCCTATAGTAAAAGGTAAATAACAGAACAAAATAAACATAATAACAATAATGATCATCACTGAATACTTGATATGTACTAAGTACAGTGTCTCATGCTGTGTACATAATATATTAAATACACTTAGAACTTCTAGTTAATCTATTGGATAAAGATTGTTATTTCCATTTTACAGAGAAGAACAATGAAGCTTACTTTTAGCACCTGGACCAGTGTTCTAGCTAGTAAGTGATGGTATTCAGGACCCAAATTTGTCAAACTCTACAAACGTTTCTCATAATGACTATGCTAGGCATTCAGTGTAACTAGTGAAATAGCATTTAGGAGGGACAGGATTGTGGAGACTTGAAATAGCATGTGGGATAGAAGTTAAACAGGTTTATACAAGACCATTTTTTAAATTCTCAGGAAATGCAAAATTTCTGAGAAATATAGTAAATTCTTGATGTATCCAAAGCACCTACAAGAGCAACTGGAACATAATGAATATTCAATGAATAAACTGAATTAGGGTCACTATATAACTGTTACAACTTCAGATATCATGAGAGATCTTTAAAGCTGATATAAAGTATGCCTATTTTTACTTGCATGAGACACATAGCTTGGTCTATGTAATTACTGTGCAACTCAGCGAATCTATTCATATACATGTATATACCTTCTCCCATTATATTATGTATAAATTGGTGACTTTAGAAGCTCTCTGTAGGACAATATGTATTGCATTAAAAGATAATTCAGTCTATAATTAGTAAGGATTAGTAAATTTAGGGACTCATATTGTTGAAAAAGAACAAGTTTATTATTATGAGTCTGTAGTAGATATTTCAAATGTCCTCATTACCTCACAACACTATTTTACTTTGCCTACACCTTCCAATATTCTTGGATAAGTGAAGTATCCTCTAAAATAAGGTGGATTGATTTTCAAATAGAGGCAATAACATCCTGAATCTGTCCTCCCCTTGGTTAAACGGTAACTGCCGAAATCTTTTTGGATCAGGATCATGTGTCTCCATGATTATTTAACAACTCTTAAACCACTGGAATATTTTACATCTTAGTTGTATATCAATTTCTCATTGTTCCTTTAACAAGTTACCACAAATTTAAAAGTGGTTTGAAATAACATCAATTTATTGTTTTATAGTTTTGGATAACAGAAGTCCAAAATGGGTCTCACTGGGCTAAAATCAAGATGTGTTATGGCTGTGTTGTTTTCTGGACACTGTAGGGAGAATCCCTCTGCTAGCTTTTGTCAGTTTCGAGTTCCTATTCCTTGTCCCATGGCTCCTTTCATCTTGAAAGCCAACAATGACCAGTCAAGTCTTTCTCATATGGTGTCACTCTGACACTGACTTCTATCTACATCTACAATTAAGGACTCTTGTGATTATAATGGACCTGCCTGGATAATTCAGAATAATCTTTCTAGTTGAAGATAAGCTAATTAACAAACTTAATTTTATCTGCTGTCTTAATTTCCCTTTGCCATGTTTTGTAGCATATTCACAAGTTCTGGGAATTAGGACATGGACATCATTGGAAGGCTGATAGTCTGTCTACCACAGAAAGATAACACTATGGAAGTATTAAGTAACACACTTGCATGTAAATCCCAACTCGACATTACCTATTCGATCTTGGGCAAGTTACTTAATCTCCTTGAGTTGCCTGGATGGCAAAACTAAGTTAATAATTACTACCACTCAGGATTGTCAAAAAGATGCTCTAAGTATTGGAGAATCTGGGAGTCTGACATATGAAGAATTATCTTGTTTAGTGTGTCATCCTATTAATATTTGGAGAAAAGTTTTCTCAAATGCATATTGTGGGTTATAGCATGCATAGATATCCTTTATTCTTCTTAAATGAAAGGAGTGAAATTCACCGGCTTATCACCTTCCTTATAGCTCATTGCCTAGTC
This sequence comes from Trachypithecus francoisi, assembly GCF_009764315.1. Classification (NCBI taxonomy): domain Eukaryota; kingdom Metazoa; phylum Chordata; class Mammalia; order Primates; family Cercopithecidae; genus Trachypithecus; species Trachypithecus francoisi. The sequence continues at coordinate 70,814,950 of NW_022681472.1, read as the reverse complement.
CTGTCTCAAACATGATCACTGATCACTGAGTATGGGCCTATTATCTGTCTTTTTCTTCACCAGTTCACCATGAAGATACTGCATTGTAGCACAGTCCTTGAAGAGACAAGGTTAGTGAATTTGCAACATTTAGAAAAAAATTGATGGATAAATTGTGCTGACCAAGATTACCATTAAAGTTCAAGAAGGTGATAGATCTGTAAAGAATAGTATAATTGCTGAAAGCTTTAATGCAGCATAGAGTGTACTGAAAGAGACTTTCAAACAAAAGGAAAAACATTAGCAAAAATGAAAAGTAGTGGATGAGAGACTGAACCTGGAATATAGGAGAAGACAAGTGACAGGAGGGAAAAAAGAGCTAACTGACAGAGTAGAGGCTATGTTCAAGTTATGAAGAGCACTGTTTAACATGGAATATAGAACATGTGTTATAAAGAAACTTGAAACAAGGTAAGAAAGTCTAAGCAAAAATAGACACTGAAGATTATTGATTAGAAGTTAATAAAGGCAAGAAAGTTGAGTTTGAAAGGAGATGAACTTGTAGGCACAAGAAATAAGTATGGAAGTTGAGACATAATTCCTTCCCCTACTAAATAAATCAAAAATTGATATAAACTAATGCACGAATCATTCGAGCACGAATCTTTCTTCTCTGTCTCATTCAAGCATTTCTACTTATATCAGAACTTTTAGAGAGAGAAAATTTGATTCATTAAGAGACTAAGAGGTGTCCTGAGAGATATGAGCCATTTATAAAAATCACTATGAGGGACTATAAGAAGAAGGTAAGAGAGATATTTAGTAAACAAAACAAAGCAAACTCTGCTCTTGAGATGAATTTGCTCTTTGTAACCTGATGTGGTATATATCTGTGATATTTAATTCAGGTGTCATTTCTGGAAAAAGTATATGTTTATAGAATTCTGCTGACTTACTGGTGAATTTAGAAAAATAAGGCATTTCTGAGATCCTCAAATTTCTTCATTTTTAATATTGGATTCGTACTCATTACCTAGTAGGGATTTTATGAGGAGAAATACTTATTTCATCAGTGAGACTGGTTCCTAAATAATTACTGGGTAGTCTAAGCAAGAAAATAATTCATTGGAAGGATATAGGGCAATTCACATGATTGAAAAGGAGAGCAAATGAGGGCAAGTCCAGACATTTAAGGAGAAAGAACAAAAAGTTTGTGTTTTCAAGTGGTTACCATTGGAATATCTCAGTCCTACATGACTTCTGTCCTTACATCACTCTGTTCAGAATCCAAATTCCTAGGGGAAACAGGGTATCTGATGAGTCCAATGTCAAAGTAAAAATTTCACTGGACAAAATTAAATAGGCAACGAAGACTTTATTCAAGGACATTGCAACTGGGGAGAGACACCAGAACTGAGTCTGAAGTCAGCTTTGCAGAAACAAGGGCAATAGGGTTTTCAAGAACTGGGGTGTAAAAAAGAACTAGAGTTTTAAAAAAGAACTGAGGTTTTAAGAACCTCTTTGGAGATTATAGGCTATCTCTTTACTAATTGGCTTTCCCCAAAAGAAAGGTCAACTTTCTCTTATTTTCATGGCAGGAGGTGATTTTACAAAATGGAACAAGGCACCCACCTAAGTTAGGCTCCTATCCTCCCACATAAACAAGGAAATAAATAGGGGCGCTATCTCTTTTGATGATTACGTTTCAAAGGGATGGCTCCCAGGACCTAGATAGCCTTGTGTGTAAAATTGGCAAGAGATTTTAAAAATATTTCTATATCAAAGAGACAGACACAATTATAAGCTTTCTCAGGAAAATGCTCTAAGAAAAGGGAAAGGTTGCCGGGCGCGGTGGCTCAGGCCTGTAATCCCAGCACTTTGGGAGGCTGAGGCAGGTGGATCATTTGAGGTCAGGAGTTTGAGATCAAGCTGACCAACATGGTGAAACCCCGTCTCTACTAAAACTACAAAAAAAATTAGCAAGGCGTGGTGGCACATGCCTGTAGTCCCAGCTACTTGGAAGGCTGAGGCAGGAGAATTGCTTGAACCCAGGAGGTGGAGGCTGCAGTGGGCTGAGATTGTGCCACTGCACTCCAACCTGGGTGACAGAGTGAGACTCCATAAAAAAAAAAAAAAAAGGAAAATTAAGGCTATCTTTGTCAACAAGTGCAGGCCAAGAGACTGCCTAAGCATCTGGATTAATGTTTCCACCAAGACCCCATGGAATGGAGAAAAGAGTCATTCTCAAAGAGAAAAATAAGATACAGTCTCTCTCTCACACACACACATCAGGGAAGAAATGGTGGGTAGGACATTATTAATAACAAAAATGTGCCCAAGACTGTGTTGAAAGCTAGAAAAGAAGTGCAATGCTTCATTGTTTTAAAGCTTAGTTAGAAACCCAACCCCCACAAAAACAAAACAGATCCATTCAAAAGAATTAGCAAACAATTCAAAGGCAGTGCAGAAACAAAGGCATATCCTGTAAAATTGTGCCACACCATAAACAATCCTCTACACAGACTTGCATTCGGGGGAAATAAAATCCAACCTCAAATATGAAATTGGAGACAACTGACATCTTTACTGCAGCTCCTTACGCTTGCCAGGCACAGGATGATATTGCATGATGCAGAGCAACAGATCTTTAAAATTCTTCTTCTTCACACATCTCCCTCAGTGTATCCCTTGTCATTCTTGTGTCCCGAAGTTTCCCAGAATGCTTTCCCTTAAACTTAACTTTTTTTTTTTTTTTTTTCTGGAGACAGAGTTTCTCTCTTGTCACCCAGGTTGGAGTGCAATGGCGTGATCTCAGCTTACTGCAACCTCCGCCTCCCGGGTTCAAGCAATTCTCCTGCCTCAGCCTTCCAAGTAGCTGGGATTACAGGCATCTGCCACCACGCTCAGCTAATTTTTGTATTTTTCAGTTGAGACGGGGTTTCACCATGTTGGCCAGGCTGGTCTCGAACTCCTGACCCTATATGATCTGTCGGCCTCGGCCTCCACAGGTTCTGGGATTACAGGTGTGAACCAGTGGTCAAAACCCACCTTTTGTTGATCTCTCTCTCTTTCAATTTCTCCCATCCTTCTCTCTCTCTCTCTCTCTCTCTCTCTCTCACACACACACACACACACACACACACACACACACACATTTCTACATCTATTTGTTTCTCTTCAAAGTATTCTCTGCTTCTTCTAATGCAGATTTTTCAGGTCTTTTTAGCTTCTCCAGTTCTGTTTTGTCTTTTTTTCTCAACACTTTATTCTAATAAACAGGCAACAACATTTCTCTTAGAAGTCAGGGCAGTGACATTTGGCTGCAAATCCTAATCCTATTGATGTTCCCATCACAAATGTGAAGGACCATCCTTCAAATAATACGTATGTTTGCTGGGGAAAGTCAGGCTGAGGAGTTATAGCTTGTTCATCATATCTCTTCAGTACCTACTTAACAGAGCCTGGCACAATAATAGTATTTATTAGTTTTACTTTTCTAATTGAATTGTTGAAAAACGGAATTAGTCAAAGTGTTAAGAAATACGTGATTCTTCTGCAGGTACAAACGAGTCTATAAATGCGTTTGGCAGCAGTGAAGCAGTGCTCAGGAGTTGCAGAAAGCTTTCCAAATTAGCAATGGAGAAGGGTCACAATGACTTGAGTTCCTCTAGTAGTTCCATTGCTATTTAGTTCCCTGATCCGAGCGGAATATTGAAAAATCTGGCAGGAGAGAGAGAAAAGAGAATAATGAAAATGAAGAAAGAGGAAGAAGGGATTTGAACATGGCCGTCATTGCCACCATTCCAGACTTCTCGCATGTCTCAGACACCAGACCAGGCTGTTGGATTCCAGACTGTCTGGATAAATAGTGGATGTGCGGTAGCATGTGCTAATATGACCCCTTTACCTTGATTTAAGTATCCATAAAAATGCTTTTATAATAAAAATATCATCTTGTTTCAAGTGGGTATTGAGTGGTTTAGCTATCAAAGTTTATATGGCATTCTAATTACAGTGTTTCTTTTCAGTAAAACTCTATTAACATATTTTTCAAGAGACCAGATACTAAAACCCTTTCAACAGGTTGAAAGAAAATTCTTAGGATGGGAAATGGGAAAACACATCGAGTGAACATAAAATATTAAAAGTTTGCAACAGAAAAATTTCTGGAGAACTCCTTCAGATATTTTTATGCTGCATAAACATGAAAGACAGTCCTCAGAGTATGTGTACATAGTATAAAACTCTGATACCTAAGAGTTGAGTAGCAAGATGTTCTTTGTACTGACTGCAAATACTCCTCAGAGCCTAAGAACTGAAAGATCAGTGTGAAACACTTCATTGTGGCACAAGTGCAAAAGAACCGTGGCTGGAAGTCATTGTTTCACTTTTCCAGTAGTTGTTAGAAGCTTTTGTGTGTTCTCCTGCCTGCATCAAAAGCCTGAAATCTCTCAGCTCTAATGATAGATTTACATTGGGATTCAAAGGACAGCCAAAATGCAACAATGTTCTCAGGTTGCTAATCACAGAAACTAATTTAATGCAATGAAACAGACAAGATCAAGATTATAAGTGTTTAAGGCCCAAAACTAGAGCCTCTAGGACTAGTTAATACAGTTTCTATTTTGTTCACATTCAGGCTCAGGAAATTGTGTCTCATGCGTTTGGAAACATTACCTTGGAAACATTAAATAAAAGACAGGAAACCACACACCAGCTGAAGAAAAGAACCAATTCCTGCACAGGGTCTCTGTAAAGGTGATGCCTGACTTCAGTCTACAAACTCAATCACCAGACAAGGGTGTCTGATAACCTGCAAAGTGACATTAGAAACTCTGAAGGCTTACGTGGGGACTCATTTCCAGCTCTGGCCATGATTTCATATGATTCCACTTTTGCATAAATTAATCACAGAACTATAATGATTTCCTGCTAGGGTTCCAATTTTAAAACCCGGCTCCACCTTCAAGTCTGTACCATAGATGTTTATAACGCAAGTGGAAGTACTAACCTCAACCCAAAATGTTTGATCTGCTTTTAATCTCTCTTCTCCTTAAAAGTATTGCTCTTCAGTTGTCTCTCTCTTGCCTGCTTGGTGGTAGATCTCTCAAAAGATGTATAGTTTGGGTGACTTTGGCAAAATGCTTTTATGCTTTGCCTGTTACGTAACAACCTAAAATTGTCAGATGTGGATTCAGTTTAAAGGGTACAAACTACAAAAACGACAGCAACAAAAAAAGTACAAAACAAACACACAAAATGCCAGAAGGAATTATTTTGATTCCCTTAAACTTCATCATACATATCAACAGATATCTAAGGAAGAAGAGTCTACTTTCTTGATCATTTTTCTAAGTATTTTCAAATGCAAAAGTACATCTTATACAAGAAACTCTCAAATTGTTAGCTACTTCTGAAGGCGTTTAAATTTTATTTTTTAACTTTTATTTATTGATTTATTTTATTATTATTTTTTTTTTTTTGAGGCAGAGTCTTGCTCTCTCACCCAGGCTGTAGTGCAATGGTGTAATCTCAGCTCACTGTAACCTCCACCTCCCAGGTTCAAGTGATTCTCCTGCCTCAGTCTCCTGAGTAGCTAGGATTACAGGCAAGTGCCACAACACCCAACTATTTTTTTTGTATTTTCAGTAGAGACAGGGTTTCATCACGGTGACCAGGCTGGTCTTGAACTCCTAACCTCAAGTGATCCACCTGCCTCAGCATCCCAAAGTGCTGGGATTACAGGTATCAACCACCACACCCAGCCTATCATTATTTGATATTTGGTGGCAGGGGCTTGGGGAAGAGGCAGAGGATGGTGGAAAACTACGATTTTTCTTATGACTGTTAGTAAGTAGTTGTTGAAAAAAGTAATCACCTCAGGGCTGAGGCTATTGTCATTGGCAGTGTCTGAAGTCTTCATGTTAACTTCATGTAAAGTCTTCCTATTTCACTCAATACAGCGCTGTACTTTCCCTGCTCTCAATTCTCCTCCCATATGCTCCCAGTTGACTGCTTGCAATATTTCCTTCTTTGTTAGCCATGACTGCTTGCAATATTTCCTTCTTTGTTAGCCAGAACCAGACCAACATGAAAAATGTCCCACATAATTTTCTTCTGAGTGAAAGAAATGACTGAAGACACTGTTTTGTTGTTGTTCTTGTTTGATGTTTAATGCTTATTCACCAGTGTCAATAAGGGGACAAGGAGAGGGGCACCCTCAGACATAGCTGCTGGGAGGGCGAAGTGTTACAAACTTTTGGTAAGAAAAATAAAATGTCCAAAAGCACTTCTATTTTGTTGAATTGATCTTAGTTAGTAGATAAGAAGGTTCACAAAAGTTACGTCATGAGATTTTTTTTTTTTTTGAGACAGTCTTGCTCTGTTGCCCAGGCTGACTCTGCCTCCTGGGTTCAAGTGATTCTCCTGCCTCAGCCTCCAGAGTAGCTGGGATTACACGTGCCCACCACTCCTAGCTACTTTTTGTATTTTTAGTAGAGATGGGGTTTTGCCATGTTGGCCAGGGTCGTCTGGAACTCCTGGACTCCAGTAATCTGCCCACCTCGGCCTCTCAAAGTGCTGGGATTAGAGACATGAGCAACTGCACCTGGGCTTATAAGATATTTTGCATATTGATTTTAATGGCAAGAACTTTGAATAAGCCAAATGTTAAAATAAGGGAGGAGTTCAATAAATTGACACATTTATGCAACAGAAAAATTATTTTTGAATGATATTTGATTTGTTTTTCTAAGACCACCAGAGCGAGCACAAAAGAACCAGCGAGTAGGCAAGGCTAAAAGCAAAACTGCAAATTTATTCTGTGGTCATCTAGCTCCAGAGAAAAAGGTATGGGGGTGAAGTCTGTTGGCCTCCGGCAAAGGAGGCCGAGAGAGTCACCCAGTAGAGCTCTCGGGCAGAGTTCCTAATGCAGTCCCGACAAAGGTAGGGGCTGAGGAAGCCCGCCCCGTGCATCTGCCGGGAGTGGCTTTTCTAGGAGTGGAAGGGCAATAGGAGGGGCACGGACGCGTCAGGGGAGGGGGGGAAGGCGCCGCAGGTGCCACCAGGTAAATCTTGATCTCTTCAGATTGACATCACCTGGCGCATGCCTGGTTGGTCTGCACCTTCCCGGGCGCCAGCTGCATCCTCGCGCACACGGGGAAAAGTTGTTGATGAAAAACCCGGAAATGCACCATCTTGCCTCCGTTCCTCAAAACAATATTAAATGACAGAAAGTTCTGAAATGATATATGCCTACAGAAATATTAAATTCTGTATTGCTTATTGATGAGGTTCATTTCCTATTTATTTATTATTAATGATTCTGCCATGTGTGTATTTTTTTCCCAAAATGAACCTCTAATTTAATTTTTTCCAGAACTAACCTATCTAAAAATATCTTTTAAACTTCCCTAAGAGGTCTAGAGAAGGTAAAACTCCTGGTGGGGCTGTGGGAGCTATAGTCAGATAAAAGTAGACCTTGAAATAGAAGTAAGGGCAGATATTTGCTTCCCTGTTAACTTTTTCAGCTACATTCATATTCATCAGACATGACACCATTAGGCCAAATTTACACAGCGCATAGTGAAGTGGAAAGGAAGCAAGTAACTAATTAATCTGTTCCAGAAAGGGAAGAGAGGAAGTAGTTTACCCAAAGCCCCTTCAGTGCTGATAACGGTCTTCATGAGCAGTGTGCTAATCTATTAGTCTTTGCTCAGCTTTATGTTCTTTATATAATAAGTTTGTATTTTTGTAGTCATTGACTTAAGAATTGGCCATCTTTTCCCTATATTTGACTTGTGGAAATTTTGTTCTGTTCAGTTCAAGGTATGTGCTGAATAACTTGCCCAAACATCATATCAGTATAAAGAGATTAATAATACTTAAGATTTAGGAGTTTTATGGCTTGGCCAATTAATGTTGAGTTTACAGCAATTCTAAGCATTGCACTATCATATATGAACATAATTGCTCATTAAGCATTTGACCATCATCTGCCAAATTACCATCTACCCTCTTATAAAAATGCCTGAGGTTTTAAAATATATTTCCACTAAAAGAATAGACTGCCCACATCCCATGAGATGAACCTGAAAGATATGGAACAGATTATTATGGCAAAAAAAAAAAAAATGAAGAAACCATGGCTGAAGCTCCAACTGGACTTTTTAAAGCAACCGTTAAAAGCTTTTGTACATTAGAAGCCACTTCATTAAAAAGCCTTGAGTTTGTGAAACTTAATGATAGCTTTTGTCAAAGAGATTTAGAAATCAAAAATTATTTTAAGGTGGATAATCACTGACAGTAGCTTGGATTGTTAGGGCTTATGAGTAAATTTCAGTAATGAAATTTGCAATAGCAGATGAAATCGACTAGATAATGGCAAGCACTCCATTCCGCTTCAACGTGCATAAGCTTGGTCTCAGAAAACTAGTACATGAACCTATAAACAGAGATGAACACACACACACATATACACGTGCGCACACATAGCTAAGCTCCATGTGTGAGCCTTTGACAGAGTACAAATATAGCATGTTTTAGTGTCAAGTTTGCACTTAAGCTCAATTTATTTATTTAAGTAAATATGGTAAAAGATCCAAGCATATAATATCTTGGCAAAACTTAGAAGGGAATATCTGGGTCAAAACCTCATAAACATATTTCATCTGATTTCACACTCATAAAACAGTGGTTTAGAAACCATGCACAACAACCAGACATCAGTTGTACCTTCAAGACAAGTTTTCGGCAGTTGCTAATAAAGGATCCTGTGATCCCCTGACTTGCAGCATGGTTACTGTAAAAACTTTTAGAGTACAAACAGAAAGGGTGGAAGTCCTTTTTGTATTGTCCATTTCCGTTTCTTTAAAGCTCTGGGCACATTTAATCTCTCTCTCTCTCTCTCTCTCTCTTTCTCTTGATCATTCATGGAGATACACAAAAAAGTTCTCTTACTTTTTTTTTTTTTTTTTTTTTTTTTTTGTTGAGACGGAGTCTTGCTCTGTCGCCCAGGCTGGAGTGCAGTGGCCGGATCTCAGCTTACTGCAAGCTCCGCCTCCCGGGTTTACGCCATTCTCCTGCCTCAGCCTCCCGAGTAGCTGGGACTACAGGCGCCCGCCACCTCGCCCGGCTAGTTTTTTGTATTTTTAGTAGAGACGGGGTTTCACTGTGTTCGCCAGGATAGTCTCGATCTCCTGACCTCGTGATCCGCCCGTCTCGGCCTCCCAAAGTGCTGGGATTACAGGCTTGAGCCACCGCGCCCGGCCAGTTCTCTTACTTTTTAAGCCTTGTATTTATTACCTTGGCCAACAGAGAGAGAGAGACAGAGGCAGAGACACAGGCAGAGAATGAAAGATAGGAAGGCCCATTAAAATTTTTTTTTTTCTTTTGGTAGTGACTTATTGTTTAGAACTTTTTAAGATCAACTTTTAAGCTCAAGATAAGCAATAAGGTGGTCAAATAAACAATATAAAGTCAGGGACACCTTCCTACTCAAGAAGGACTTTTTTTTTTCTTTTTTACTAATTTACATATACTCTTGAAGAGTAAAAAATAAAATAAGAATTATAACACTGCATTTGGATAAGCATTCATCAGAACTATGGTCTCTGTAGGAAATAATTACCCAAGAATCTTAAAATATAAAGAAGTCAAGGCTTATGTTAAATAGCAACAAGCACCTCAAAAACTGACAAAAATGAGTCAAAAATCCATTTAATAGATGTTCATGCATTTTACAACATTTAAATGATATTGGCAGAATTTTTTTCTCAGCATTAGGAAATAATGTAAATAGATATATACCTGTCCAAATTTTAATTGTCTCTTAGTCTTTCTGCTTTGATTTTTCACATCCTGACTTCCTCCCTGATTTCTGATTTCTCTACTACAAATCAATGCAAGCAAACTTATATTTAGACCCAAAGAAGAGAATATTTCTATTCCCACACATTGAAAAAGGGAAACATTTGCTGTTTTTACCCACTTCCTCCCCCTTAACTTTGTTACACAATTTTTGTTGTTGTTGTTTGATTGGGTAAGGGCACTTTTGTGTTAAGTCAAGCGAATTTGTTAAAGTGAGGCATATGGTTACTCTAAGATCAAAACCAAGTCTTCTTTTGGTCTCATGTGAGGAACTATGCAGTTTTGGACTCGCTGTTCTTAATTCAATTACAGTCCTCTTTTTATTTATTTGTTTCTTAAATCGAAGGCAGAGTACAAGACAGACGGGGGTGGGGGGGGGAATAACAAAGGGAAGATCGTACTCTGTAGGCTCTTAAGAGATTTTCTCCTACGCTTCAAATCAGGAACTACTTCACCCAGACAGCTGAAGTCAATTTCACCGGTTATGGGGAATGGGAGTCTTTGTTACTGGGAATTGCATGTTAAGCTGCTAAGTCTGGACTTACAGGCTTGCTCCATCTTCTTTAAATTTTGCAGTGCTCTTACAGCTCCCCAAACTAACTGTTCCTAGCCATTAGACAGGAGAATGTAAACCCCTGTTTACTTCCATTGTTTCCTAATTTTTTTGCCTCAAGGCACTTAATTCTTTATTTGCTCTTAATCATCTGACTTCATTGGGGTCGATAATAGGTAGTTCCCTCAGTTGCATGCCCTTTTAAACCTTGCTAACATCCTCCTCAGAAAAACATGCTTAAAGTGTACTTGTAGAATAGTTTCATTTTATTTTTAAGGAGAATGCTAAACGATCATAACCCGTGCTAAACTCTTGGTATGTTTCTTGTATTTTCTTTTGCTGAACAGAGCATCCGTTTTAAATAATTTATAACCAGACACAATGGATTTGCATTCCAAAAGATTAAATAGATATTAACTATGTTCTGGACTCAGTATTTACAAATTTTTTTTGATTATCTACTCCATAAGTAAACATTTTAGCATCTATAATGTATATTTGTTTATTTTTATGTTATATGTGTACTTCTATATAAAATACTATAAAGCTTTTATAAAAATAGAAAATGGAAACTGATCATGTATGTATACGTATAAGAGAAATTCTAATATTTTTGCTTACACAATTATATATATTTTTTTGTTTGTACATATCCCTTAGGCAAGGACAGAGCAGCTGGAGACCAGTACTCTAACCCAGCAGTTTCCAAATTCCAGCACTTAAAAGCCTCTTCAAACACAGATTCTTAATCCTATTACAGTTTCTGAATCAGTAGATCTGGAGTAGCACCCATGAATTTCTATAAAACTTGCACACATTGGGCAATGCTTTGACTAATACAGCTGTAATCTATAATATGATTTATTGACTGGACCAGTCCAGGTTCAGCTTCATTTGTAATCTTTGTCAGAGGCCTAAAATAATAGGACTTGAATCCATTTGACCCAGAGTGTATGTATCAGTCTTTTCCATCTTCCTTGGAGAATAATTTTAACATACCTAAATAAATATGCATTAAAACTCCCCTAATTCAGACCAACTGGAGAAGGGGCCATCTGAATTCACTGAAAGGTGTGTCTCGAAATCCAACTTTATTGTTCTTGACTCCACAAAATAACTAGAGGCAACTGCTGAGGAAGGATTATCTGGAAAAAACCTAAAGATTTATGAATTAGATTAAAGTGCAATGAATAACATAGTTCTGTATTTAAATACAATTTGATGCCTTCCAAGTATTTTGAAAAGATTTTAACTTTAGTAATTTGAGCATCCTCTGTAATATTGCTTACATTTCTTTGAAACTTGCTCACACAATTAATTTGCTTAGCAAACTTATAGGTCAAAGACAATTCAAAGAAAAATGAAAGCCCTAAGGGTGTGCAAAGACTTCAAATGTATCCTGGCCTAGTGAAATTTTATAGTGTTTTCGGTAAAGTGAACATACCCCAAATTTTATATGCCTTAAAATTTGGTAGATGAGTCTTTCTGAGTTAAAAGTAACCCACTTGATAATCGATTATTCGTTTATTCAACAAAGCATATTATGTACCTATTATACACTGTTAATTCAATTACAGTTCTTGTTTTATGTTTTTCTTAAATTGAAGGCAGAGTACAACACAAGACAGATGGGGGAAGATACACTGTGCTGTGCATCACTGAGGGATAGCTGTATCAAAAGATTATACACTGTATCAAAAGATTATACAAACATGTATAATATCGTAATGATATAAGAGCTAAAGGAAGTATATGATGTTGTGAAAGTGCAACAGGAGTAAATGGCTTAATTGACTCCAAGGGAAAATGTATACTGTGTCTTTCTAACCTTGTGGCTTGCTCTTAATTACTTGCTTATGGGTATTTTAAAAAAAGGTTAGGAGTCCATGGACAAAAGGTATGAAGAAACGGACCATCATATTCAACAGACTTTCAGTGGATGTTCACAATCACTGTGTATATTTGTTCCTATATAGGTTCAGGTCAGCAGGATCAAGTACTATATAGGTGGGGGTGGGAGAGGCTAAGAGAATGGTGAGGAAATTTAGGTCAGCAATTGGCCAGCTGTATTTAGTTTAATTATTGAATAAAATGATTAAAGAATAGTGAAATGGTTTGGATCTGTGTCCCCGCCCAAATCTCATGTTGAATTGCAGTCTCCAATGTTGGAGGTAGGGCCTGGTGGGAGGTGATTGGATCATGGGGGGCAGTTTCTCATGGTTTAACACCATCCCTCTTGGTGTTGCCCTGGTAAGAGTGAGTTATCATGAGATCTGGTTGTTTACAAGTGTCTAGCACCTCTCCCCTCTCTCTCTTCCTTCTGCCCTGGCAATGTAAGATGTGCCTACTTCCCTTTGCCTTCCGCCATGACTGAAGGTTTCCTGAGGCCTCCCCACAAGCCATCACGCTTCCTGTACAGCCTGTGGAACCGTGAGCCAATTAAACCTCTCTTCTTTACACATTACCTAGTCTCAGGTATTTCTTTAGAGTGATGCAAAGATAGACTAATACAAATAGGGTTGAATAACTTCCTTGCCAGTCAGATCCTGAGTCTTATGGCAGTTATTGACAGATCTGTACACCCTGGCCAAATTTCTTTCTGGGTGACTGTGCCCTGCCAATTTTACAAATAAGCAAACTGTTCTTGGCATTTTGAAAGGTCCACTGTTCTTCACGTCCCTTTCCTAGTGCGCATGCTGATGAGGTCTTCATCCTACACACGAAAACCTCTTAAAGATCCTCAGGTTTTAGCCAGGTACGTGCACAGAAGGCATTATTACTCTTAATTTAATAATAGAGTAACATTTTCATACTAATCAGAGACTTGCTGGCTTTAATTACTACACATTATTCCATGGGAAAAAGAAAACATTCAATTTTTAAAATAAGATGTTAGCAGGAGTGTGATAAGTGTTTCAGTTTTAGCTGCTGGTCTACTAATAAAATAAGTTTGTTCTGGATATTTTGACAGTCTTTCCATTTGTATTTTAAATCTGACCTCAGCGCAGGACTTTTTAAGTTGAAATAGATGTTCATTAAAATGGATTCTCTTTTTCCGTCTTCTTACAGGAAAAAAAAAATATCAATGTTGCTTTTCTTGAGGAAACCGCCTAAAAAAATTACTTGCAGAATGTGGTTTGTCCTTTAAACCACGTCTCCTGATTCCTAAACTGAGGTCACTTTGTTATAATGACTCACTGGGTTTGGTAACATCCATTATGATAGGGATTAGCAAGTTTACTCAAAACAAAGGAAGTATAATAAAGCCTGATTAATAAACTAGCAGACATTGGTTTCCCTCTAATCACCCTCCTTTCTTCCACTGTAGTTTGGGAAAGGGAAAGGTGCCATCTTCTTTGTGGAGGCCTTACTAGTAAAAATGTATAAACTTTGAAGTGTGTGTGTCTGGTAGAGTCTTCCTTACATAACTACTATTCTTATACCGCATGACTTAGCTAACTTTCTGATTTAATTAATTCTGGAAAGAATACAACTTTCCAACTAGTTAGTGGCTTTTTCCTAATTGATAGATTGTTAAGTTAATACAATCTGTATGTTTTGCTTTCGGTAGAAATCTAAGTTGCTATCGATATTCCTCAGTGGAGCTATTCTTTACTCCTCATACCACATGGCAACTAATACTATGTCTCGGAAATCCAGTTCATCAGAGTGATGCCACCCTGCAGAACTTAAAAATGAGCCACATATGCTAATTATTACAACAAGGTTGTAAAGAAGGAAGAAAAAGTGGCAATGCTGTATACTTATTTATCTCCTGCCTTTAGCCAAATACTACACCATAATTAATGACTGAGCCATTCAAATACATAATTCACCACCTCATGGTTGACTGTTGACTTCATCTTGTTTCAAACTTGGAAACTCAGTGTAAAATACAAACAAAAAACAAAAAACAAAAACGAACAGTGTTGGCCAAGTGCAGTGGCTCATGCCTGTAATCTCAGAACTTTGGAATGCCAAAGCAGGTGGATCACTTGTGGTCAGGAGTTCGAGACCAGCCTGGCCAACATGGCAAAACCCCCATCTCTACTAAAAATACAAAAGTTAGTCGGGTGTGTTGGCATGTGCCTGTAGTCCCAGCTACTCAGGAGGCTGAGGCAGGAGAATTGCTTGAACCTGGGAGGCGGAGGTTGCAGTGAGCCAAGATTGTGCCACTCTACTCCAGTCTGTGTGACAGATTCTGTCTCAAAGAAAAAAAGAAAAAAAAAGAAAAAACCAAACCAAACAAAAAAGACAATGTCATCGATCAGACAAATCATAAATCAACACAAAAAGTGTTATAAGTTATCAGTAATTTGAAGACTAAATGTTAAATTATATAAGGATATGAATAGTAACCACAATTATAGGTTGTAGACTGGCTTTGCTGGTGTGTAGAGCTTAGACTGGATTTCATGTGATGTTTCTTTGATGGGACACCTGTCAATCTGTTGACTAACAGCATGAACTTGGCTGACCTGAATGACTAGGCTGATGCATCCTCCTTCCTTTTACAGATCTGGGCTTGTTCCTCCTGAGACTACTTCTTTGACAACCTTATCTGAGAAAGAAGAACTATTTTTTAGTCAAAGGTGAAACGGGAGAGTTCCCTGACCCCCTCGTAGGACTTGCAACAGAAGTGCATCTCACTTGCTTGGCTGCCATGTGTTCAAACCTTTTATGGGACAGAGAGCGTGCAGCTAGGCAGGTGCAGGAGCCGGGGTGGGCACTTTGGGCTCTAGCCCCATGTTGCATCTAGGGGTATATAACAAATAATGCTCTTTTAGCAGTTGCTGTCCACAGATGGCTAAGTGTTAAACTAGCTCAGTGGAGAGTCAGGGTGACAGCCTTTTACACTCTGCCCTCTTGGTATCTGGGTCCTTGATCAGCATCCAGGAAGAATCAAGTCAGTTGGACTTGAAGAATGGTGAATGTGGGGATTTTACTGAGTGGTGGACATGGCTTTCAGTGTGATGGATAGGGAGCTAGAAAGGGGATGGAGTGGGAAGATGATCTTCCACTGGAGTTTGGTCATCCTGCAACTGATCTCTCCAACCAACCCCAGTCAAACTCCTCTTGATGTTTACACACTCCTTCTCTTCTCTCCTTCTCTGCCACACTGCTCTGCCACTCTGCTCTGCCACTCTGCCACTCTACTGCTCTTCTGCTTCTCTGTACCTCTGCTCATGGAGCTTGGGGTTTATACGGACACAGGATAGGGGCATAGCAGGCCAGAGTGGTCTTAGAAAAGGTAACATTTAGGGATGAAAACAAGAATGCCTGTTCCTATTTTGGGTTGTGGGTTTCCAGGCTTGAGGGTGGGGCTTTTGCCACGGAACCTCTTTCACCCAGTATTTCCCTGCCTTTTGTCCGTATCAAGGAGACAAATTAAGTGTACTTTCCTAATAAGAGTACAGGCTTTAAATTTTTTGATTGAGGCATGCTCTTGGAAAAGTTTTCATTTGGAATAAGCAGTGGGCTCTTTTTTCTTTATTTCAGAGTTTTTTTATGCAGAAAATAAGGCCATAGCTGACAGACCAAGTAGAAACAGTGATTTTAGATAGGCCACCCCTCCAGATAATGGGAGCTCTTTCTTCCCCTCATTACTATTTCAAAACTTATAGTTGAACCAAACCCAGTTATCTCCTGGCTCAGTCCACAATGATGTGTACTTTTCTCCACTGAGTGCTAAATAGAGAGAGGGAGTAGGACTGGGACTGCAGTTGCAGGATCCACTGTGGCATGGGAGCTTATAATGTACCATAACAGATGAGCGAGAGAGAGTGGGGAGACAAACAGACAAAACAGTAACTGCATGAGAGAAGTCATTTGTAATCTGAGTCTGTTTATGAAAATATACATTCTTCAAAAATAAATAATAATTACACAGTTGTTTACTCTGGAGCTGGATTGGACTTAAATCTTTCACCACAGCAGGCCTTGGTTTATGTCCTCATGACACTAATCATCCAGAAGACTGACTTGATTTTTTTTTCTTTTTTAGTTTTCATTCAGTTTTGGCATCTCCTAGAAATAAATTGTGTTCACACATACTACAGAAGTGCAATTATATAACCATTTAGTGAAATAGAGTTTTTGTTCAGACTTTCCCCACAAATATTGATGAGAATACCTTCCAAGAAGAGGATGCATTTAGGTCTCAGCACATTAAAGAAACAAACTCTTGGCGGCAATCTCAACTGGAAAATGTTGTTAATATGACTTCATAAGCATATTTTGCCAAACATATAGAAACAGACATAACCTTGGTCTCCTAATTATATCTGTGTATACAAAGCATAGGCACATTGCTAATTTGCAGCTGCTGATCATTTCACACTTGACCCTAAGGCTAGGCAAATCAACTTACTGTCAACTAGGAAGTCCTCTTACTCTTCTCTCAATATCTGGTCAGTCTCACTTTCTGAAGTGTGTCTACCGCACTTAAGATTTGGGAGCTTTTCTAACTTTATGTTTAATTTTATAATTCATTATATCATAGATGAAGAATTTCAATTTTCCTTTTGATGATTATAATTTTAGTTCTATACACACGTTTATATATTGAAATGTAAAGTACATTTATACTCTTTAAAAATTATAGGCTCAGAAGCCTATTTAGGCTTGTGAGCTCAAAACTCAGTCTCAATATTTATGATAAGTCTGATTGAATTTAGTTTAAATAATAGATTCCATTTGAAAGTGACCAAAAAAAGCTAACCCTTATGGAACTAAATTATTTCTTATGGAGAATTCAAGTTAATTATTGCAAGTGAAATATATTTTTAAAGTCCCTTTCATAGAATTTTATTCAGAGGCACACACATGAATAGAGGTCATCAATTCTAAATTTTTCAGCTAACTCCTTGAGGCTGCCGTATCAAAATGTCTAATAAAAAAAACTATTTGTAAAATTCACATTGCTATCCCAATGATAATTTGAGAAGGCTATCACTTATCAAAAGAATCTAATGAGCCTATAGCTCTTAACTCCTAAATTAAATAATGTCAAATTTAGCTCATTATAATTTGATTTTGAGGCCCACACCTATTTTACTATGAAATTACAATGACATGTATAACAGGTTTATTGAGAAGTCAGCTCACTGATGTGTAAATATGAAATTGTTTAATCACTTTCCTGCATTCTTCTGGATAACAGGCGACTAGAGACTCCTGGTACAATTCAAACTTTTATCAGTCATTTTGGTTATGGGACACTTTCATCTAGTGATTAATACTCAGTTCACTTTATTTAAAAACATTTTTAAAATCTCAAGTCCAATTCAAAGCACCACTCCTCTTTGTCTAGTTTGGCCTACTTGAAGGTTAAGAGAAAATATGGTTTCACTGCTCATTCTCCCTCTTAAAAGAGACACTAGCTATTTCAATATTGGTGACAGAAAGATGAGAGATGGGTGGCATTTGTATGTGTCTTTGTACTGACAGTGGGGAATTGTTTTTTTATTTTGTTACTGGTGGCCTCTGACATTGAGGAGATCTGTACAGACTCTACACATAGATGGTGTTTGTGGTTTTCTTGTTGAGCTCAAACCAGTCCTGGAAAGCCCCACAGCTCCTTCTCTTTCAAGTGTCTTTTTAAGTAGTTCCACTGGGATCAATGTGGCACTTTGCTGTGTCCTCTGAGGACCACAACATGCTGAGATGGTGTCAGTTTGTACTATCCTTATCTTAGGCTATGCTACAGTCCTTTGAAGCTCAGCTGGAATGTGTTAGCCAACAGCCTAGGCAAGAAGTAGGTTGGTTGTTTACATTCAACTGTGCCTCCCCACTTCGGGGGACATATGTGAAGAAATAGCCCCTATTCTCCACTGGGGGGTTAGAATGTTTGAGAACAATAATTTGCTGCACTCCTAATCTCTCAGAGCACTCTTTCAAGAACTGTCTCTTCCATGCTCCCCTGTAGAGCTTCACAGAATGAGCTATGCTTTCCAACCGGGGAAGGGCATGCACGTATCTTTCCAAGCAGGGCCTCTGTTCTTCATGAGTGACTCTTCCAGAGCCTCTCTCACTTGGCCTCCATGAAGCTTACTCCTTTTCCAGTCTTCCATGTTCACGTTATACTAACTTGGGCAAAAGGGGAAGGCTTCATCCTCAGAAGTCAGTAGCCCTAATTAGCTCTCTGGTTCTAGAATGCACAGTACATAGAGCCATGTTTCTTAGCTTTTGTATTAAACTATGATTTTTCAAAACATGAAAAGTCCCAGTCAACATCTGGTTATACAAGTTTCTATACATTAAGCATTAAAAAACACCCTAATTATTTATTTTTGGAGAATAACAACTTAAGTTTATATAGACTTATATCCAATACATTAACCTCATCTCTACTAAAAATACAAAAATTAGCTGGGCGTGATGGCAGGCATCTGTAATCCCAGTTACTCGGGAGGCTGAGGCAGGAGAATCCCTTGAACCTGGGAGGCAGAGGTTGCAGTGAGCTGACATCACGCCACTGCACTCTAGCCTGGGCAACAGAGCCAGACTCTGTCTCACAAAAAAAAAAAAAAAAAAAATTTTATATATATATATATATATATAGTGTTTGATCTTTGCTTACCTGCAAGATTGGGAAAATGCTCTCTGGTGTATTTTAGCTTTTATATTTAGATATCTCATTGATCTCAAATTAGATAGAGATTAAAGTCTCTCTCTCCGCGCCACCCCCCCCCCCACCGCCGCCTTTTTTTTAGTAGAAATGCAATTCTTTCAACACCATTTGTGGAAAATTTTATCCTTTCCCCCATTGAATAACCTTGGTGCCTTTGCCAAATGTCAATTGATCATGTAAGTATGGGCATATTCCTAAATTTTTTGTTCTGTTTCATTGCTGTATTTTTCTCTCCTTATGCTACTGTCTTGATGACCATAGTTTATAGCAATGTTAAAATCAGACTTTGTATCTGTGAACTTGCTAAAGTTATTATAGTTATGCTGATTCCTTAGGATTTTCTACAGAAACAACCATGTTTTCTACAAATTTAAAGAAAGAAAACTTATCTCCTTAAAATCTAGATGTCTTTTTCTTTTATTTGCCCTGTTGCACTGATTAGGGCTATCTTTACAATACTGAATATAAGTGTGAATAGAGGAAATATTTGCCTAGTTTCCAGTTTTAGGAGGAATATATTTAATATTCAACATTTCACCATTAAGCATAATGTAAGCTCTAGGTTTTTTATTAAAAATGCTCTTTGTCAAATTGAGGATGTCCACTTTATTATTTTTTTAATTGTAAAAAAGCACAACTTGAGATCTATCCTCTTGACAGATCTTTATGTGTATAATACAGTATTCTTGACTATAGGTACACTATTGTACAGCAAAGTTATAGAACTTATTCATCTTCTTGACTGAAACTTGAAGCAATCCCTGACCCTCAACCCCTAGCAATTATTCTATTGTCTGCTATTGATCACTCTCTAGTATCTTCAAACTGATTATTTTCATTCTTTCCTGAGTTTAAAATTACCATATATGGGAAGGTTAGTGTAATAGAAACTGCAGAAGCATTACCTGAAGCTTCAATCCTGTTCACATAATCTTGTAGTTTTTTTGACAACATTTTAGCATACTGTGTTTCATTTTCTTCTGCCAAATGTATTTTCATTTTATTTTCCCTATTTTATGGAACATAAAGCTTGATTTGAAAGACAATGTGATTTTCCAAAATCTAATGAGTAAATGTTGAAGGAGCTAGAAGTAGAATTTTAAAAATGGAAACATAATCAAGTTCTTCTGTCCCAGGGATTTTGCTCAGTCAGTCCTCTGTGCCTTGCAGGCTGTGATTCCTACTGTTAGTCAATGTCAATCTAATCATTTTGGGTCTTACTTTAAATATTATCTTCTAATCTAAATTATGTCTAGATATATTACTTTTTCTCATGGTACCTTGTCTGTTTTCATTTGTATTCTTATTATAGGGAAGTAACTATTTCCTGCACATATATTGGTTTTACCCATGTCTCTTTCGAGGTAGTAAGCGGTACGAGAAAACCAACGACTGTTCTGCTCATCCTGTGTCTCACCCAGTGATTGGCATAAATTATGTATTCAATAAATATTTACTGAGTGAATGATTAGGTCAGTAGTCTTTCTGCTCTATCACGTTATTTGTGTGTGAAATATAAGAACTGATGCTAGGCGCGGTAGCTCACGCCTGTAATCCCAGCATTCTGGGAGGCCAAGGCAGGTGGATCACCTGAGGTCAGGCATTCAAGACCAGCTTGGCCAATGTGGTGAAACCCCATCTCTACTAAAAATACAAAAATTAGCTTGGTGTGGTGGCCTTTGCCTGTAATCCCAGCTACTCGGGAGCTGAGGCAGGAGAATCCCTTAACCTGGGAGGTGGAGGTTGAAGTGAGCCGAGATTGTGCCACTGCACTCCAGCCTGGTGACACAGTGAGACTGTCTCAAAAAAAGAAAAAAAAAAGAACTGACGTCCAGTTCCTAGCACACTTTAATGACCAGTTGAAGACAAAAGCCAGGATTTATGAATTTATTTCACAGGTTATTTTAAGACCTTATATTAATTTTTATATCTAGGATATTTTAAGATGCTACCTTTTTCTATATCTTTTTGAGAGACATAAAGGACTGAGTTAGATCTGGGAAGAACAAAAGAAATCTCTGTTTATTTTGTAGATTTATAAATTTGTCATTAAAACATTTTAGGGCATAATACAATTAAAAGCTTAATTAAGTAGAATACACAAACCCAGTATTGAGTGGCAATAATTTTTTTAAAAGCAAGAGCTTAAACTCAGTGCAGTAAATAAAACTTTGATGAGAATTTCCCTTGATAAAGAACCTCCAGAAACTGAAATGACAAAAAAGTTTTAAGTCCTATGAAAATAATAAAATTTTAAGCTTTGATTCCTGTGTCAAAAATAACACCGACTTCTAGAATAGAGAGGGACTTTGGCAGATTGGTTGATTGGTGTGTATGTGCTGGTGACCGGGGAGGACCACTCTAGCCAAGGTGCTCAGGATACAGTCATTTGAGGAGATGAATGTTTGAACTGAACTGCAAATTATGAAAGGGCCCAGCCTTGTGAAGCTCTTTTGGAAGCTTTTCCAGGTGGAAAGAAGGACTTAAAGGCCTCAGCTCTGAAGCAAACCTGAAGTCTTCAAGAGACAGAAATGTTAGTGTACCTAGATCCTAGAGAACAAGAGTAGTATTAGATGAGCTTCAAGAAGGATGCAAAATTCAGATCAATCAAGGTCCTGCACGCAGTAATCAGGAGTTTGAATTTCCAAGGGCAATGGCAGCAGAAAAGTGGCTCCGTCTTCTTGCTAATCCAAAATAAGAGGAGAACAGATTCAATGCAGTGGGCAGAGCTGGACTTTGCACAGGCATGGTGGATAAACATCTTTTGGATTTTTGCTGGTATCATTTGAGGTCCCCAAGTCAAATATTTCCACAAGAATAATTAAAACATGAACTACCAATGACTTCTGGGTCTATGATTCTTAGAGCACCTTTATGGGCTCCTTAATTTCTCAATTCTGGCTAATTGATATTAATATTATCCCTGACTTATAAGTGAGGAAAGCAAGAGAAAAATTGAGGGATTTATACTGGATTCACTAATTTATTCAGCATCTATTTACTGAGCACTTACTAGGTGGCACTGGAACAATTGGAAGCAAAATAATATAATTTCAGCCACAGAGAACTTTCATTCTAGTCGGGAAAAAGACAATAAACAAATACACATCCATAGTGAAACATCATATAGTGGTACACGCTTAGGGAAGAATAAGACAGGGTAAGAGGAGAGAAGGTGGTTAGGTCTGAAAAGTCATTTGAATGAGGTAAGTTTGGAAAAGGAAGAAGGAAATCATATAAATATCTGGAATCTGAAACCAACTGCTTAAAACCTAAACCCAATGCTTTTGGCAAAAATTATCTTCTGGTTATTGAGGTCAAAAATCTCACCAAAGGGTTTGCAAAGCTTTATAGTTACAACTTCAGCTGGTAACAATATAACATCTTTCTCTTGAGTCTGTAATTCCAGTTCAAGATAATTTAATTATTTCTTGTTTCATTCAGTAACATTCAGGTTAACCCAGTGTTTCAGAGGCAAGTAGCTTTACAGAGTGTTGCTCTCCTCTTCTTCTCTTTCCCTTTTCCCAGATAACATCAGGTTCTGGCAAAGCTAAGATACAACATGGCACCAGAGGCACACAACGTCCTTCGGTCCTCCATATTCTCTGCTGATTCGATGTTGAAGGTCTGGCTTTGTCCTTGCTGCATTTGCTGCTCATGGCACAAGTCTGTTCTCTTGGCATGAGCAAGGCAGGGAGATTGCTCCTTGGGAGTCAAGTCACTCTTTCTGCTGACTACACCAATCCTGCAGACCTCATGAAGTTCATTTGTGACTTCTGTTTTAGCTCAGTCTGGAGTTTTCCACTCTGCAGTCCTCTGTTACAGAGTGACTTGGCCTCCTGTGCCCTGGGGAGCTCCCAGCCAGCATCCTGAGCTCTCATCAACTTCCTCATGGGGGCATGAAGAGCTTTTTGGCTCCTCAATGCCATACTATAGCTGAGGGAGACTCACCCCTGGAAATGGGCCAGGCTGGAAGTCTCTTTCTTGATCCTCAGCTCTCTTCCTTCCAAATGTACCAAGGCATCTTTTTTTTTTTTTTTTTTCAGTAAGTGCGAAATTGCTGTTAATATTACATCAGGGTATCTTGATTTTTGTCCTGTTTTGTTTTGAAATGCTCAGAGGAGACGATACAAGTGCTCTTCATTTATGAGGGCTGAACTTGAGAGACAAACAGTTTTGCTTTGAACTCCGACAAAGACTGGGCATGGACAATAAACAGCCAAAGCCTGGAGGACCTGGGCCACAGAATGAACTGTGGGGAAGGGTGCTGTCGACCTGTTGAACAGGAATCGTTCTCAGAGTGTCATTTGAGAGTTTCAAGGAGGAGACTGTGAGTGGGAATGTTTCTTTAAAGCAAGGGGAAGCCATTCGTTTTGGGCACCCATCCCTCTTGATGGAAGAGGAAACCGGAGCATCATAAATCAGTGTGGATAGAAGGATTAAACAGTGATGTAAAAATCCCATAAGTAGATAGGATGATATTTTTTTAAATACAACATGGTAGACACACCTGTTTACATTGGCCTTCAATAGATCTGGCCTTTGTTTTCTGGGGCAGATTTTGGGAGGGTGCTTATCATGACTTGACAATGAGTAAAGGGTTAGGAAGAAGAAATGTAATTAAAGGGTTTAGGTATCACTTTAAGATGTGAGTGAATGACATATAGGTGGCACTTATTTTTCTCGGTGAAGTATGCATTTCATAAAATGTAAGTGATAAAATGATAGATATTAATGGGCATAGTGCAAAATTTTGGGCCTTATCAATAAAATATCTTTTTAAGTATGCTAGCTTACTTTTAAACACTTGGTTAAACAATCATTAACAGACTGTTGACAAATAAAACTTCCTCTCCAAAAGGCATTAACAGGTAATAATGTAAAAGGCCACAAAATTAGTGATGTGAATAACTAGGTCCTTCCTGTTTTATGACTTGTTTCTCCAGCAGAAACCCCAATATAAAGTTTTGAGTTTCAAAGTACTTAAGTATATAACTAATAAATAAACACTTGATATTTTTACTTATAGCAAGTGAACTCAGTCCATGGTAGTAATGTAATGTGATGGGGGGAAATCATAAAGATTACAATTGTCCCCTTTCTTTTAGTTCAGAAGAGGGTGAGTTGAGGGAGATAAAGGAATAGGGAGGGGAGGGAGAGAGAGAAAAGAGAGAGAGAAAGGAAAGAGAGAGAGATTGCCTTTGTTTACTGGATTAAGAGATGTTTGTAGATACATATTAGACAATTCTCAAAAGAGGAAAATCTTCCTATTTAATAAAATGGTGGAGCATCCTGTAGTGAGTCTGGAAAGACATGAGGAGGAAATGAGCTGGAAAAAAACTGGCTGTAAAGGAAACAGGGAAAAGCTTGGCTAGAGGAGACCGAGAGCAGAAAGAAAAAGAGAATGAGAGAGACGGTTATTCCTGGGGATTAATTTGTGACTACTTTTTATTCTCTACTTTGTCTCTAAGAAGTATAACATAGCCAGTAAAAGCAAGGCTCATCTACATTAAAAATTTAGGTTTTACTTAACCTCTCTAGGCCTCCATTTTTACATTAATAAAATGTTGTTTAATAATTGTACCTGAGTCATACAGTTATTTAGAAGACTAAATGAGTTAATAGATGGAAAGCACTTGAACAACTCCTGGCATTTGGAAACCACTAAATAAATTTTAGTCTAAATTAATATAATTACTTTATTTTTATTGTTGTTTCCTCTGCCAAAACATGAGAGAGAGAGAGAGAAAGACAGAGAGAGAGAGAAGAAAATCAATACATTCTCAGAAAGAATTTGAGAAACAAATTCACGTTGAGATATTAACTACTAAATATTTTTAGTGGATTAGCATGTAACTAGAACCAATAACATAAGCCAAAGTACTCCTTCTCCAGTGAAGTCCGTCAATTTTGTTTTCAAGGGGATGGCTCCTGAACTCCCCACAGTCAACTACTGAGGTTGTCTTGCTTTAGGTCCAATCTTTCCATAAATTAAATGAAAATTCAGTCTTTTAGTTTTTTACTTTTTATTTTGAACTGATATAGATTCTCAGGAAGTTACAAAATATGTACAGGAAGGTTGTCTGTCCCTTCATTCCATTCTCCCTAATGGTAACATCAAGTATAACTATAAAATGGTATCCAAACTAAAAAATTAACATTGGTAGAGTTTACAGCACTTATTTGCATTTCATCAGTTTTTCTTGTACTTGTGTGTGTGTGTATGTGGAGTCTGTGTGTCTACAGTTCTGTGCAACTTTATCAAGTGGATTCTTAAAATCACTACCACAATTAAGATACAAAACTGTAGCCACTCCCACCCTTTTTATCACCTAACCCCTAATCCTTGACAACCACGAATCTGTCCTCCATCTCTATAATTGTGTTATTTCAAATATCTTATATAATTAGAAACAAATAATATGTAACCTTTTGAAATTGACTTTTTCATCTACTGTAGTTTCCTCAAGATCTATCCAAGTTGTTGAATATATTGCTAATTTGTTTCTTTGTATGCCTGAGTAATATTCCATGGTATGATTGTACCACAATTTGCTTGTCTCTTTAGCATCTGAAGGATATTTGAGTTGTTTCCAGTTTGGGACTATTATGAATAAAGGTGCTATGAACATTTGCATACAGGTTTTTGTGTGAAGATAAATCTTCATTTCCCTCGGATAAATGCTTAAGGATGCAACTATGGTAGCTGCATGTTTACTTTTGTAAGAAACTGTCATACTCTTTCCCAAACTGGCTGTACCAGTTTTCATTTCCAACAGCAATGTGTAGTGATTCAGTTTTACAGCACTCTCACTAGCATTTGTTGGTATTGATCACTATTTTTTATTTTAGCCATTTAAAAAATGTGTGGTCATAGTCATCATGCTTTTAATTTGTGCTTCCCCAGTGGTTAGTACATTAAATATATTTTCATGTACCTATTTGTTATCCATATATCTTCTTCAGTGTTTTTTCTTTTTACTTTTTTTCTTTTTTTTTTTTTTGAGATGGAGTTTTGCTCTGTCACCCAGGCTGGAGTGCAGTGACACAATCTTGGCGCACTGCAAGCTCCGCCTCTGGGATTCATGCCATTCTCCTGTCTCAGCCTCCCGAGTAGCTGGGACCACAGGCACCCGCCACCATGCCCGGCTAATTTTTTGTACTTTTAGCAGAGACGAGGTTTCACCGTGTTAGCCAGGATGGTCTCGATCTCCTGAACTCATGATCCACCCGCCTCGGCCTCCCAAAGTGCTGGGATTACAGGCGTGAGCCACCGTGTCTGGATGAAATGTGTTTTCATGTTTTATTTTCCTATTTTCTAATTGGACTTTTTGTTTACTGTTGGGTTTAAGAGTTCTTTATATATTCTACTTATGGCCGGGCATGGTGGCTCACACCTGTAATCCCAGCACTTTGGGAGGCCGAGGCAGGTGGATCACAAGGTCAAAAGATCAAGACCATCCTGGTGAACATGGTGAAACCTCGTCTCTACTAAAAATATGAAAATTAGCTGGGCATGGTGGTGTGCACCTGTAGTCCCAGCTATTCAGGAGGTTGAGGCAGGGGAATCTCTTGGACCCGGAGGCAGAGGTTGCAGTGAGCCAAGACTGCCCTATTGCATTCCAGCCTGATGACAGAGAGAGACTCCATCTCTCTCTCTCTGTATATATATATGTGTGTGTATATATATGTGTGTGTGTATGTGTATATGTGTGTGTATATATATGTGTGTGTATATATATGTGTGTGTATGTGTGTATATATATGTGTGTATGTATATATATGTGTGTGTGTATGTGTGTGATATATATATGTGTATGTATATATATGTGTGTGTATGTGTGTATATATATGTGTATGTATATATATGTGTGTGTGTATGTGTGTATATATATGTGTGTGTATATATATGTGTGTGTGTGTGTATGTGTGTATATATATGTGTGTATGTATATATATGTGTGTGTGTATGTGTGTATATATATGGTGTATGTATATATGTGTGTGTGTGTGTATGTGTGTATATATGTGTGTATGTATATATGTGTGTGTGTATATATATGTTGTGTATATATATGTGTGTGTATATATATGTGTGTGTATGTGTGTATATATGTGTATGTATATATATGTGTGTGTGTATGTGTGTATATATATGGTGTATGTATATATTTGTGTGTGTGTATGTGTGTATATGTGTGTGTATGTGTTATATATGTGTGTGTGTGTATGTGTGTGTATATATATATGTGGTGTATATATATGTGTGTGTATGTGTGTATATATATATGTGTGTGTATATATATGTGTGTATGTGTGTATATATATATGTGTGTGTTATATATATGTGTGTGTGTATGTGTGTATATATATATGTGTATGTATATATATGTGTGTGTGTATGTGTGTGTATATATATGTGTGTGTATATATATGTGTGTGTGTGTATGTGTGTATATATATATGTGTGTGTGTATATATATGTGTGTGTGTATGTGTGTATATATATATGTGTGTGCATATATATATGTGTGTGTGTATGTGTGTATATATATGTGTGTATGTATATATGTGTGTGTGTATATATATGTGTGTATGTATGTGTGTATATATATATATTCTACTTACTAGTACTTTGTCAAGTATCTGTTTTGTAAATATCTTCTCTCAGTTGGTAGCTTCCATTTATCACTTCACAGTTTTTTTACAGAATAAAATATTTTAATTTTGTTGAAGTACAAATGTTCATTTTTTCCTTTTATGGATTATACTTTTGATATCAAGTCCAAAATCTCATTATCCAGCCAGAAGTCCAAAAAGTTTATTGCTATGTGTTTTTTTTCTGAGAGTTCTATACATTTACATATAAGTCCACAATCTATTTTGAGTTCATTCTTGTATAAGGCATAAGATTTAGATTAAAGTTCTTCGGTTTTTGGGTTTTTTTTTTTTTTCTTCTGAATATCCATTTTTTCCAACAGCATTGTTGAAAAGGCTGCCTTTTTTCTTCTGAGGCAGGGCCTTGCTCTCTTGCCTAGGCTGGCATGCAGAGGCATGATGATGGCTCACTGCAGCCTCAACCTCCTGGGCTCAAGTGATCCCCCCACCTTGCCCTCCTGTGGAGGCTACAGGCATGTTCTACCATGCCTGGCTAATTTTTCCTTTTGGGGATGGGGGTAGAGATAGAGTCTCACTGTGTTGCCCAATTGGGGCTGTCCTTCTTTCATTGACTAATATTGATAACTTTGTCAAAAATAAGTTGATCATACATAGATTTATTTCTGGGTTTCATTCTTCACTGTTTCTATCCCTCTACCACGTTGTCTTGTTTACTGCAGCTATATAGGAAGAATTTACCTCAGGGAAGATTATTTCTTCCATCTTATTCTTGTTTCTCAAAATTGTCTTAGCTATCCTAGATCTTTACATTTCTTATTAATTTTAGAATTAATTTGCAAATGTCTACAACAACCTCACTTGAATTACTGTTTTCAAGGCATACATAAACCAATGGCAGACTAAGTACTTTGTTTAAAATCACATAGACAGCAAGAGGCAAAATTGGTATGTGTACTTAGTCTTGTCCAAAGCTCATATGAATAACTGTCTCTCCATATCATATTGTTCCCAAAGACCTAGTTTATGACAAGTGCTTCTACTGTAGAGTTAGACACTGTGTGCAGCATAGTGGAAAGTTGGAGCTGGGAGGGAAGTTGTTCTGAATTTGGATGCCAATATTGACTAAATGTTATATTTCAGGACACTTTTTATCTATTTGAAATTTACCTTTAAGCTATGACTACTGAATTATAAGAACCCATGGTGTGAAATTAAAAGAAGTATAATGGTCAACCATGTCTTGTTTTTAGGATGGATTTGAGCTGTAAGTCATGCTTGTTAATAAATGGCTTACAATGTATATGTCTTAGTCCATTTTGTGCTTCCATAACAGAATACCAGAGACTGAGTAATTTATAAACAACAGAATTTTATTTGGCTCATAGTTCTGGAGACTGGGAAGTCCAAGACAGAGGGGATGAATCTGGTGAGGGAGTTCTCGCTGTGCCTTCTCGTGGCAGATGGCAGAAGGGCAAGAGAGCATACCCATGACAGAGAAAAGGGACAAAATGCATCCTTTTTTTATTAGGAATCTACTCTTGTGATAACTAGTCCACTCTTGCAATAACAGCTTTAATCTATTCATGTGGCACAGCCCTCATGATCTAATCACCTCTTAAAGATATGACCTCTCAACTCTGTTATATTGGGGAGTAAGCTTCCGACACATGAACTTTGGGAGACACATTAAAACCATAGCAATGTCTTACAGGAAAATATCTATATCTCATGAGCCAAATGCTCCATCACTAAGTATATTACTATCAAAGCTGAAGAACTTGTTTTTCTGTAAATATTTAATTTATATTCCCCCAAAGCTAATTCCTCTAAACATTTCTTTCAATGGTGTGCTGGGCAGAAATTTCTGTGAGTTTAATAACGTAGCTTGTAGTAGAGGGTGTTGGTGATAGTTGGAAGTCTAGAGCACTTGTTTCGGGATAGCAGCAGCACTTGTTTCTACGTAGCAGCTTCAGGGATTTCTAATTGAAGAATTAAATACTCACTATCCATTTCATTGCATTAAGTGAAACAGACACTAGAACAGAAGCAAGCAGCAGCCCGTGTATTTGGCAAAGATGGTATGTGCATGTATTTGAAAATAATCCAGCAGTTAGAACCTTTTGCAGTTTGTACTTTTGCCCACTGTTGTAAATATAGTAGAACATGCAGTCAATGTTTTATAAAATGCAAATCTATGAGTGTTTTTTCTCTGCAGTAATTTACCTTGGGCATAGAAGTCAAACAGAGGAAGATTAAATTCTATCCAGAGTGGTTAGATTGCCTCAAGCTAGAGATGAACCTCTGTAAGCTTCATTTTTCCTTCCCATATTAGCATGTTTTGATTCTGAATTGACTCCTAATAATGTTTTGTGTCTGCTGTGTGACTCTAGCTTTGAGCCTGTGTTAGGATAAGGCTAGGTGCTATAACAAATAAACACCCAAATCTTGATTTAATACTGTCATATGCATTTTTCGCTCATGTAAGTATTCCAGAGTGTGTGTTCCTGGTGGGGCAGCTTTCCTTAAGCAATGATTCAACGACTCAGCATCCTTTCTTCTTGTTGTCCTGCCATTTGAAACACAGGGCTCTTGAGATTACCCTAGGATTATCTTCATGGCAGAAAGCCAGAAGGAGAAGAGAGCATAGAGAAGTTCATGTGGTAGGGCCAAGCCTGAGAGTGGACAACCTCACTTCTCCCTGTATTTGTTTTTTTAAGATACACTAGTCACATGTGCACAGAAAACTGTAAAGGAGACAAGGCAATATAATAAATATATATGCTGGGTAGGAGCAAGAGATGGGTTTGGTAGACAAATGTTCAGACTCTACAACAGAGACAAGGATGCTTAAACCTCCCAGGCACCAAGATCTTACACCTCTGTCCACTAATGTTCTTTGCTCCATGATTGGTATAGTAGTTAGTTTATAAAAAAAAGGAAAGACGTGAGAGTGGGTACATACATTGCTGGAAAATTCAGTAACCTCCTCTTTCCTTCGTGTATTAAATCTGTTTGTTGTTCACAATCAGTAAACAACAGAACAAATCACTTTGTTGAAGCTCTACATTGTTTCAGGCCAGCAGAATTCTGAGAGCAAATCTTCCCACTTTCTACACTGACAAAAAATCTACAAGATCCACTCTGGAAGGGATTAGGAGCACACAGGGAGGCAATCTCAAGAGTAAGAGGTTATAGAAAAATTACATGCACTAAAAATAATTTGTAATGGGTCAGGAACTTTGACAATAGTGCAATTCTGTAATACTTGATGACAATTAGTCGTACATTTTATTGGGTTAGCAAAGAAATAAAGATAAACATATGGTATTTTGTTTAATTTATAATCAATATAGCTTGTAGAAATAATTAACAAAATAAAACTGACAATAGTTACAACTTCTCACTGTAAAATTTGCTGTTAACTAAAAATTGACTGTCAACTCTTGTTGAAAAAATACAGATCTGTAAAATTTAGCCTTGAAAATAATTGACTTCATCAAAATAATAGTCACCAAACTAATTTTAAAATAGCTAAATATATCACCAGAAAAGTTGAATTCCAACAAAATAAATTATTTTGAAATTAAAACTTCTTGATAAAAGTAACATAGTAAATTGCATTAACCCTTGTGATGTTAATTTCAGTTGAATCAATTGTAAAAGACAAGTACAATGTATAAAAAATCATTGAGAAATTAAATTGGTTTAGTATAGTTTATAGCAGAAAATATTTTCTTGATAAAATTTCATCCCTGATGTTATAATTTTGATTTGAAAATGTATATTCATAAATGCAGTGTCAGAATATCATGAGGTCAAAATATTGGTATCAAAATCTCCTGGGTTGTTGTCTGCAAAAGAGAATAATGTATTAGGTTGACACAACAAAAAGGGCAAAAACTGCAATTACTTTTGCACCAACCTAATAATTGTGTTTTTGTCACAGAGTTTTTAGGAAGTGTTTTTTACACTTTAATGTACGTAAAGTCGTGGGAGGGGGCTTGTCATTTTTTGGGGGGCAGAGCATTTTCATTTCCGACAGTTTCCAGGTGATGCTGATACTGCTGGTGTGGGAACAAACTTTACATACTCTCTGTACCATTTTTTGGCATGCTAATCTTTGAGGTGCTTTTTCTTCCAATAGCCAATGCCTACAGCTTTCTGAGAGGACTGGCCTCAGGTTGCAGCATTGTGGCTTGCTTTTTCACATAGAGATCTAGGGTGCCTGAGAATTTATATCGCCCCACCCTAACCCCTTAACATAGCCCTTAACCAATGGGCTGCAGATGTCAGGGTATAAATACTACAGATCCTGAGCAAGACTACACTGAACTGTGCTTACACTATTTCCAGGTGTTCCCTGCGAGATAGAATCAAAGTCAGTTTTACTAGACACTTAGCAAGAGACGTCTGAGTAGAGTATTGAGGACAAAAGCTTGTCTGGAGTAAGTTTGAGAGAGTTTGGGAAGTGAAAAAATGAGAAGCTGTCATGGACAACTCACACAGGACATTGGGCTATAAAAGGGATCAGAGAAACCAAGCAGTGCTTGGTGGAGGAAATGGAGTCAAATAGTTATTTTTTGAAAGGTAAGAGATAATATAGCATGTTTGTGTGTTGCCAGGATTTATTTAGTAAAGAGAGGTAATATAAGGATAGAAAGAGAGGATGTATACTCAGAGCAATGATGTGCTTGAGTGCATGAGAGGGAAATGGAGTAGATACACAGGTAGAGAGGTAGCTTTATATAGAAGAATCAGTATTTCATCTATTAACCATAAAATGCTTTGAGATAATCTAGAAGTCTTTTTTCTCTCTCACTTCTCATATTGTATTAGCTCCTATATTCTGCCAATTCTCTCTTCTTAATATTTTTTGAAACTGCCTGCCCTTTCTCTGCACTCCCACTGTCATAGCCTTAGTTCAGACACTCATAAGCCTCACCTAGATTTTTGCAGTGACATCCCACATGGTGTTGCTTCCAGTCTTACTTGGAGTATGTTCGAGAGAGATTGGGTGGTGAAAAAATGGGAGGCTGTCATGGACGACTCACTTGGAGTATCCTCATCAATCCATTCTCCCATTCTCCATGTCACTAGACATCTTTGTAAGATGCGTATCTTAATATCTCACTTTCCTGTCCAAAATCCTGCATTTGGTCTCCAACTGAATGAAAATTTTAGTTTATTGGCTCCAAACACAAAGCCTTTCATGGTCCATTTACTGATTATGTGCCCGGTTTCTTCTCCCACCACTCATCCTGCTACCCTTTGCAATCATGTAGCTATGAGCCTCAAGCAGTTCCTCTAAATGTACCACACAATCATACACCTCTGTCTTCACAGTTTTGTTCCTTTTTCTCAAAATAGTCTTCTTCCACATGTGTGTATGGCCAATCTTTGTTTATCTTTCATACCTCAGCTCACAGGCATTATTCTTCCTGTTAGTCAAGTGAATGAATTATGCTTGAATGTGTTGATTATAGCACCAGTCTAAATTCTCAGTTTTCCCTGGCCAAACATATTTTCCAATTTGAGATTTGAAAAATTTGTCCCAGAGAATGGTAACTGGTTAGTTCATACTGAAGTGTGAATCAGACTTCACCTTACCAGGGATCATTTACATTTTCTCAAAGGAGTTTGAAAAGTAAGCACAAACTGTGTTGAGGAGTGCTCACTTTTTGAAAGTTTCTGCCAAACAATAACATCCATATATTCAAGAGGTCTTGGAAAGACATCTCTTGCCTTTACAAGTCTGCCTGCAACCCACTTTCTTAGGGGAAGAGTGTATGATCACTAGAGGGAATAAGTATGGGATAATGCTCCCAAACCTTTGGAATTGAGATTACAAGGGAAGGTGGATACTTTGCTGCAATTTATCGATTTATTTTGGCAAATACTAAATAGGGAAAGTTGTACCTGTTCATACCAGCAGCTCTACAGAGTGAAATGTGAAAAGTGTCTAGAACAATAATTGCCACGACAAAACAGAATTGCTTCAAGGAGCAAAGTCAGAATAACTCCTGACTTTTCATTCAAGTGATGCTCAGATTCAGACTCCATTAAGGCTTTTGGTGGGGGCGGGAGGCGGGGGTACCTAGGACTATTGCCCTACAGACGAAATAACAATGGAGCTATAAAAGGAAAAAGCTGGAGTCTAGCCCCAGGGGGTAACTGAGAATCCAAAGAGCATAAGAGAGTGAGGAAAACAAGAAAGATGTTGGGGAAACACCCAGACCATTACAAAACTTGCCAACTGCCACCAAAAGTGACAAATGTACTATGTGAGCTTGTAAATGTTACAGGGGGAAGCAGTTATGATATATCTGAAAGCCGTCATAACGGTACCTTTTGCCAAAGACTAACATTTTTACAAAGAGGTTATAAAGCAACCTCTGTAATGATTGCACTTTCCTGAAATTTCTTTGGGGAAGGGGATTGTTTCTCTTTAAAGTTCTCAAGGCTTTGGTTTTAGAGCTTATTTGCCTTTTAATGGTTTGCTGTGACTGCCTCTTTAAGAAATGTTTTTACTGTTACTGCTCCATTTTAATCTTTCACTTTGTATTAACAAAATCAAAACCAGCACAATTAGATACCTCCTGATTTTGATTTGTTTTAATACTAAGAGAATGTTTGAAATGGCACAAGTGGTGGGGGAAATACTTCAAGCTGTGGTGGCTGCAACATTGGAGTTCTAGAGGCAAACATCAAAAGATAGCTTGAAAGACAGACCAAAAACATCTAAACCGATAATTCTTTACATTTGTGTGTGTGTTTTTTTATTTGTTTTGTTTTATTGTAGTCTTCACAATTAAAGCAAGAAGATCATGTAGAGGGAAAAAGAGGCTTGTAAGTTCATTTCAGTCATGCAATTTAAAATGAAATCAAATGGACTTTGTCCTTGGCCTTGAAAATGGACAATCAAGCCACATATCTATAACTCCAAAAATTATTTACTAGACTATACAGGCAGCACTCGGTGCCCAACTGTCTTTTTTTGTTAGAATAAATGAAAAAGAAAATGAGCAAGATGCAGAAAACAGGATTATAATTAAGCTACATTGATCCAAAAACCCACCTTTTCTATTTCTGTACTGGACATCCTGAACAAAATTGAAAGGCTAGAAGCAAACCGAGGAGAGATCTGCAAGTAATAGTAATTTGGCCGCAGAGGGCAATAAATGAAATGAATAAACGGGTCTTTGCAACATCACAGCAGTCAGAATCAGCAAGAAGTGGCTGCAATTGTTCACATGTGGACAGTAGTATCAGAATTATGAAACAGCCTGCAGGCACAGTGGCTCATGCCTGTAATCCTAGCATTTTGGGAGGCCAAAGCAGGAGGATCACCTGAGGTCAGGAGTTTGAGACCAGCCTGGCCAACATGGCAAAACCAGTCTCTCCTACAATACAAAAATTAGCCAGGCATGGTGGCGCACACCTGTAATCCCAGCTACTCAGGAGGCAAGAGGCAGAGGTTGCAGTGAGCTCAGATGAGATGGTGCCACTGCACTCCAACCTGGGTGACAGAGCAAGACTCCATCTCAAAAAAAAAAAAAAAAAAAAGAATTATGAAACAGCCAAGGATGCAGTGTTGGAAATGTTACCTTTGTTCTTATTCTATTTCAAGTCCGGCAGCTAAACAGAAATCCTACTGTGTTACACAGCCCTTGTGCCTTCAAGGAGAATGCTTTTAGGGTGAAATCTGGGTATCTCTGGCATATTTGATTTTCCTCTCACCATTCATTTAGGTAGATTTTCATGTTACTGAAACACAGTAAGTATTTGGTTTTCTGGAAGAGGCTCTTATGGTCCTTTTATTAAATAAATAACGAATAGCTGGGCATGCTGGGAAATATGTGCATTCTGGTGTCTGTGGGATAAAACAGTGAATGGAAATGATGTATGAAACATGAGCCACCCCACTCTTCTTCTCTGTAGGGCATCTCAGTCCACCAGTCTGTCTCTCCTCTTACTCTCGCCTTCAGGATTACAGGGTGTGGAGTGGGTGGAGTGGAGACAGAGAAATGGGAGATTAAAAGAACAAAGTGTATTTATTAGAAGACATGTTGCCTTAGAGTCATTGAATTCACAGGACCCTGGAAATTGTGTTCTATACTGAAGGGCACTTTCTTTTATACTATACTGTATATACTGCAGACAGAGCCAAGAATTTCCCTGCCAGAGCTCCCTCCCTCCCGTTATTCTGTTGAGGTATCCAACCAAAGGAGGGATCTGAATTTCCAGCTATATAACAGGACAATCCGCCTCTACCCCAACTCAACTTAAACTCTTCATCCCCAGTCTATACCGTCTAACCAATGTCTGAACATGGCAGACTTTCTGGGTAAAAGGAATAATTTTTCTCTTTCATATTATTAAATCCAGAATCTTTTCATTTGAGTTTCATTAAAAGGCTGGAGTTAGCGTTTCCTTTAAAAGGTTCCAGAATGGGCCAGTTAGAATGTCAAAACCTTTCCCTGGTTATCAAGCATTTAATCATGATAAATAAAGGCTCTGCTTTTAAGTCACTGCACCAGCATACTTCAGTGACACGCAGAAACTTCAAATAGCAGGGAAATAATCTTCCACGTGTCCTGAAACAACATTTCCAAAAGAGAGGATGGGGTTACAGTCACTACTGGTAGCAGCTCTGGGAAAGCTGGAAAGAAAGAATAACTAACAATAAAAGTGTATGACAAGGAAGAAGGCTAGTTGTTTCTACAGAAGAAAAGACTAGCTAAAAATTGCCTAGGCACAGAATTCCCAAAGGTTAAATTACTGTGACACC
Organism: Trachypithecus francoisi; assembly: GCF_009764315.1. Classification (NCBI taxonomy): domain Eukaryota; kingdom Metazoa; phylum Chordata; class Mammalia; order Primates; family Cercopithecidae; genus Trachypithecus; species Trachypithecus francoisi. The sequence goes on along the minus strand of NW_022681472.1, from coordinate 70,778,512 downwards.
TTTTCTGTCCTGAAACTTTACGAATTTTCAAATATTGTTAAAGAGATTTTCTGTTATTAGTCCTAGCCTGACCATACAGTTTAGGTGTGGGGCAGTGTCCACGTAGGAACACAGCGGGAGTTTAAACTAATCCTGCTATTAAAATAATTTCCTGAAAACGCACATGCATCACCTTTCATACAGTGTATTTGTGAAAGCGGTTATTGTCAAGGAAAGCATTTGATTTCTAACCAGGCAAAGCAAGATGTGTAAAACTTAGCAGCCACAAAAAAATTTCATAATGCTAAAGTTTCACAGGCTTGAAAGTTCAAATACTTTTAAATATCACGCAGCTTTTCTTCTAAAATATTCCATCTCTTCAACTAGAGTGAAATATAGAGAAAGGCTTAAAACTCAGCATTAAATTATTATCCTACTACATATATACACACACACTATATATATAATTTTTTTTCTATAGACCTCCTCTGTGAACGAATCCTATTATATACTTTTGTTTAAATGTTGAATACTCTCATTTGCAAGGTCTAGAAGAACAAAAGCTGCAATCACTTATTGAGGCGCTCTCTCTCTCTCTCTATATATATATATACACACACACACATCTTATTAAACAATTTTATTAGGTAGACATTATTATGCTCATTTTACAGATAAGAAACTGAGATTTGCAAAGTTTGAGTAACTTGCTCAGCTTAAGTGATTCAGAATCCAAACTTGGATCTATCTCTGCTATTCTGCCAGAAGTGAACTTCTTGCAAAATAAGTTTCATTCCCTTTATAGCTAAGAGATTCACCTCAACGGATCCTTGAGAAAACTTTGCTTTTTTCCCCCCATTTGTCTTGATTTGCTTAGCCATGAAGAACTCAAATAGCAATGCCAAGAAAACAGTGTCTAGGTCATTTATTGGCAGCTATGGTTTTTGGTTTACTGCTTCCTGCTACTCACTCTTCAGCTACTCCAAAGACAGCCAGTGGGTTCTGGCTCTCACTCTACTTTCCCAGTTCTTCTGATGCTTTTGTAGCCATGATTGAAACTAGCAGCTCCATGGTTACCAGGAAAAACAAATGAGCCCCAGAGCTTATACCAGCCCTGGGAGCACTTGCCGAACAGATTTTGAAAAAGAGTGAACTCAGTATAGCTGCAGAGTTCCATCTGGAAATTGGCACTGATCGCAACATTAGCAGCATGTCCTGCCTGTCTTTAGAAAGCCCACAGATCCTGCAGCACCAGGCAAATATTCACTCACTCTGGACCCCTCTCAGAAACATGTGAGACATATTGGTATCATGATGCTTATTTTACTGACGGAAACTCGGAAACTCCCAAGCTCATGGAGAGAGGTGAACATGTGCACATTTCCATTTGAGGGTTAGTCAACTACAGAGCTGAATTAGAAGGGCATTCTTTTTTCAAAATCCGTCCAGTTAAAGACAACATCTTAGAGTTTCAAAACTCTGGGATTGGCTTAAAAATTTTTTAAGCCTCAACTAGAAGAACAAGGTAATATGAAAGCCTGTTTAGAATATTATATGAATAAAAATAGTAGTGTATTTGGAATAAAAAACACTAGTGTATCTTATTTTTCTTGAACAATATCATTCCTGTTAGCCTGAGGGTACCTGGACACAAAACACATACTGCTGTGCAAAATCTTATGAGATTTCTTAAAGAGAGAATGATGAGTAATTAGATTACTCCAAATGTACAATTGGAAGTTAAATCTCTTTCTCTAGATATAGATCACTCATTTAATCGAACAATTGGTAGTTAGATAGATAGCTAGAGATATATTTCTGAGAACAAATAAGGAGTTTTGGAATACTGAGAGACCCAACAATCTATTGTCCAGACATAATTATATAAAGATTATTTTTATATTTCAGTGAGTATTTTATTAACTTTCTAGAGATGAATTCAGGCTTTGAGATCCCAAGTTCTCCTACACTCTGGAAAGCTTTCTAGTGGCCTGGCAAGAGGTAGACAGAAAGACTAAATGACCTTATGACACTTTTGGGAACTTAATTTATAGGACTAAGTTCTAAAAGATGTGGTATAGGTGAGCAATAAATGTTATGCTTTTTGAGTGTTTACTGTGTTTAGTCATAAATTGAATCAAATCAAATCAAATGTTAATAATAACTTCCCTTTTACCTGAGAATAAAATATTTGTATTGTTATATTTTTTCCAGGTTCAGCTGAAATTGTTTTCCTCTTCCTGCCATTAAGTTAGAGATCCCAAAATTGCAAGAAACTCTGCTCTTAGTGGGGTGGTTACTAAACATTTTTCATTAAGTGCTGCATCTTACAAATTTTTCAAGATTACATCCTTAACATTTGAATATTTATTTATAATAAGTAATATATAGTCAGAACAATAGAAAAATTAAAGCAAGACGATGACATTTTAAAATAAATTATATCTTATTTTGCTTATTAATAGAATGTCATTAATGACAGTGGATGTCAATTTCCAATAGACAATTTCTTTTGCCACTGCCTTCTTATCAGTGTTTATTGCTTTATTGTTTTAACGTGTCAGACAAGGAGCTCCTAGAAGGAATTGAGAGAGTGCCAGCTCTGTCATTTTCCGGTTATTTTTTTTTTCTTCAACTTGTACTTTTATTTTTTTCTTTTTGAGACGATGTCTTGCTCTTGTTGCCCAGGCTGGAGTACAATGGTATGAGCTCTGCTCACTGCAACCTCTTTCCTCTGGGTTCAAGCAATTCTCCTGCTTCAGTCTTCTAAGTAGCTGGAATTAACAAGCACCCGCCACCACTCCCAGCTAATTTTTTGTATTTTTAGTAGAGACGGGGTTTTGTCATGTTGGCCAGGCTGGTCTCGAACTCCTGACCTCAGCTGATCCACCGCCTTGGCCTCCCAAGAATTTGTACGTTTTTAGTGCTAAATCAATTCATAGTTTCTTTTGCAGAAGTTCTTTCAAGCCACTTGCTTATTTGTAAGTTGTTTTTGAAGACAAAATGATGTCATTCACAAATCATCGTAGCACATGCTGGGCAAACAAGGGAGGCGCCACATCAACCTTTCCATGCTGTGGGCTTCCCATTCTGTCCCAGGAGACAAAGGGCACTTTTTCTACATGGTAAGTGAGAAGCTGATACAGATATGGAGTAGAAACATGGGCATCAATCCATATTTTAAACATTAGTATATGAGTAAAGCTGAATTCCTTTTTTAAAAAGGTTATATATATATATATATATGTATATACCCATATATTAATGTAAGTTCATATATTTTCATCCCACATATCAATGGTTAATAATACATATGCTCATTCTAAATTGCAGACATCCCACCCTACATAGGAAACCAATCCCTAAATGTAGTACCAGTAATGACATCAGTACTGCTTATAAAAATAATAACTACTGTTCAATGAGCATTTATTAAGTGCCATGTACTGAGTTAGGCAATTACATATAGTCAATTTTTACAATGTCCCCAAATAGTGGTTTTATTTATTTATTTATTTTATTTTGAGACAGAGTCTTGCTCTGTCTCCCAGGCTGGAGTGCCATGGTGCAATCTCAGCTCACTGCAACCTCCACCTCTTGGGTTCAAGCAATTCTCCTGCCTCAGCCTCCCAAGTAGCTGGGATTACGGGCACCCACCACCATGCCCAGTCAATCTTTTTGTATTTTTAGTAGAGACAGGGCTTCAGCATGTTGGCCAGGCTGGTTTGAACCCCTGACCTCAAGTGATCCACCCGCCTTGGCCTCCCAAAGTGCTAGGAGTAGAGGCCTGAGACACCGTGCCTGGCCTATGACTATATTTACAGGGGGGAAACTGAGGCTTAAAAAGAAAAATAACATAGTCCCTGAGTGGTTGAGTAATTTATCCAAAGTCACATAATATTTGGTGGCAAAGCAGAATCAGAATTTTCTGCGCCCCATGAGATCGTATTCTTTCTGAGCAAAGGAGAATCTAGGAAAGAATATGCCATTTTCTCATCTAAAATTACCTTCAAGAAAACCCAGCCTTTTGTGATGTCTGAGCCAGGAATCCTGATCCTTTTAAGTGTCCCCAATTTATCGTTTGCTGTTGGTATTCATTTAACAGAGATGAAGCCTTACTTTCACAATTAAAGAGATGATAACATCCAGACTGACTCATTTGTATTAGCATGCAAATGAGCAATACCCTACAGACTCTTCGTTGAGAACAGTGGAAAATGGGGGACCAGAAAGCTCTTGGGTACATGAAGATTGGCGGAAGTGCTGGAGAGCCGAAAAGGGCTCAGAATGGAAGATTTGGATCCCTAATGCCTATTTCCCACTTTTGCCTCAAGCCAGACCTACAAAACAAATATGTTGTAAATTTTATGTCCTTTTATATCCGCTTTCTTTCCCTATGTTATTTGTCTTTCTATGTAAACCAGTAGTCACCCTGGATCACTGTGACTCTTCTATCAATACAGGCCATCAGCCTGCTAGGTTCTGTGGTTCTGTGGTTTCTCTGCTGTGTTTTCCTCAATTCTTCTTGCTCAGTTTGTTCCCCTTGTCATCTGCCCACAGGAAGAGTTCTTCTAAGTTTAGATTCAAATTAATTTACATTTCCCACAAACCTGATATTTGTCTGATTTCTCTTATAAATGATTTACACTAGAAAGACTGAATCATAAAACTGGATCCAAAAATAATGTTATTTTCATGTGTTAATTTTTAAATGGATGCATAGATCATAGTTTACCCCATACATATAGATATATATGTATATGTATATATTTTCTGTTTCTATTTTTGTTTTCAGTTTGCTTTTGTCCATGTGGCTCCCCAGTATTTGTATGTGATTGGAGAAGACATGGCATTCCTTATTCTTTATATTCATCTATCAGTCAAAAGCAGTTTTTAGTTCAACAATGGTCATTAAATGGTCCATTATAGGCCAGTAGGGGATACACACACACACACACACATATATATATAAAATACAGATATATAATATGTATAATAAAGATATATACATATTATATATCTATATTATATTATGTATATAGACATATACATATATACATATATATAATATATAATATATTATATATAATATATGTAACATATACTACAGGCCCCTACTGGCCTATAATATAGATATGTAATATGTATATATCTATATTACATATATAATCTGTATTATGTGTATGTATCTATAATATATATAATCTATATTATGTGTATGTGTATATATATATTCCCTGCATTCTAGAGTGTTTCTAGATGTGATGATAGACAAACCTATTGTTATAAAGCAAAGTCCATTGAATGCTGAAGCAGAAGGACAAAGTCCTCAGTTTCTGGAAGGAAGTAATCACATTGACCGGGAAGACTGACTGAAGGTGAGATGGATAGGCTAGAGGTACCTCTTGGCACGACCGTCTAGCTCTACATAACTACTCCAAAACACAAAGGGCTGCTTTCCCTACATAGTGATCCTGGCCCTTTCTCTTAGAAAGCGATTCAAAGATGGGTATCTGATCCAAGCTGGAGCCATCAGTATCCCTTCTTCCACACTTTGGAATTTTTAACTAAGAAGCAGAGACTTGGAGTTGTCTGAGGGAGAGCCACGTAATCATGCGGTTGTTTAAATATGCGGGCTGTCATGCCAGTTTGAGTTCAGTGCCTTGCTCTGTTACTTTATAGCAGTGTAGTCCTGGGAAATTTATGTAACCTCTTTGTCTTTAGTTGTTTGTTTATTTAGAAAAAAGGAAAAATAATGTGAACTTTCTCATACAGTTGCTATGAAGTATAGATTAAAGAATCTATTGGAAGTGTGAGCCAGGCGCGGTGGCTGATGCTTGTAATCCCAGCACTTTAGGAGGCTGGGGCAGGCGGATCACCTGAGGTCAGGAGTTTGAGAACAGACTGACCAACATGGCAAAACCCCGTCTCTACTAAAAATACAAAAACTAGCCTGGCGTGGAGGTGTACACCTGTAATCCCAGCTACTCAGGAGGCTGAGGCAGGAGAATCGCTTGGACCTGGGAGGCAGAAGTTGCAGTGAGCAGAGATTATGCCACTGCACTCCAGCCTGGGCAAGAGAGTGAGATTCCATCTCAAAAAAAAAAAAAAAAAAAAGAAAAGGAAAAAAGATATGCTATATATTCAATTAATGTTTGTTCTTAAAATTATTATGACTCCCATTGTTATTAAAGAGGTATCTCAGAAACACCATTGGTAGGTCCATGAAGCATCCCTTTCATCAGCGATTGGTTAATCATCAGCTCCCCTTTGGGTCTTTCATTATCCTTCTCCATAGAAAACAATAATAATAATGTTTTGCTTAAGTTATTCTGGTTTGAATTATTGTTACTTGAAACTAAAAAAAAAAAAAAACTAGATCTAATAAGGTAGTAGAGTATAAAAGATTTTTCTTCCTCTTCCTATTTCCTTTCTTGCTATCATTATTATTGTTATTGCTTGTGGTTATTTTCAGGAAATTAAAAAAGAAATTAATCCAATTCTCTCCACAATTTGATTAGATATGGATACAAATTAGCAAAATTTATTATCACTGTAAACTCTGACACAGATGACAAAATAAAATAAAAAACAAACAAAATCAAGATGGTTGCAGATGACCTAAATCTGTAATGGAAAATAAATAAATAAATAAATATATATAATACATACTATATTTATATACTATATTTGTATATATATAAATACATACTATATTATATATAATATAAATATAGATAATACATACTATATTATATATAATATAAATATATACATACTATATTACATAAATATAGTATGTAATATAATACATACTATATTTACATATTATACTATATATTATATTACATATGGTATGTAATATAATACATGCTATGTTTACATACAAAATATATATTTTATATATAACGTATACAATTGGTGGCCATATTCTATATGCCGTTTAAAATTAGAGACCTCCATATGCTACAGTTCCACAGAAGTACTACGTTATTTAGGAAGAGAAACATCCAGCATTCAGAATGATCCATATATGACTGCCTTTGAAAATGCAGGGGAGATATAGCCATATGATGAAAAATACTAGATTAAAAAGGATTGATTTCCACACACATTCCCAGAAGTCATCAATTAAGTCAACCTCATGGCTATTCTTATGATAACCCAAATCACTGGTTATTATGACTTCTAAAGAATTTTGCCCTAGAAAACATACCCTCAATAGTTACACAGACACCTACACCTTGAAACTGCACTCTGGTTGGATGTATATAAAGTAACCACTTTTTATGAATTCAATGATGTATTACCCAATCTGTAATTCATTTATGAAATAATCCAGTTCTGGCTTTATCGTACTCTGGCCCACGGTTTTATTTTTTTCTTGTTCATTCATTCACTTGTCTAGCCTGGCTTCTGTATTGATCAAACAACGAAACAAAATAAGAAAGCAGAATAAGATGAAAACAAAGCAAAACACAGTAAGAAATGAAAAACATGAACTTGATACTTATTAGTAGACATTCTTATTGGATAAATATTCCAGAAGAGATGCTCCATTTTACGAATTCTGGCTGTTAACAAGATCAGAATTATAGTATTGTTAAGACTCTTTCTTTGGCAAAAGAAAGAAATCCACCTCAGAGGAGTTTACATTAAAATAGAGTTTATTAATATTTGTGATTAAAAAGCCAGAGGGCTTCCCTGATCTCCCACTGGATTCAGGTGGTGAAATACGGTCATCAGAGCTGTCTCTATACTGTTCTGTTCTTTTGTCTGCCAAAGTCACCTTGCCTCACTCAGTTAATTAGGCTTTTTGAGTTCCTGCTGCATAGACCATAGTGAAATGTTGTCTAACAAAGAGTTAGGCAGGGAGACAGCTGAAGGGATAAAATGTAGTGACAGAGATAGATGGTGTGTACCTTGTTTCTTTTTTTCCCTTCATTCTTTTGGTTTTATAAATATGTGGAGATTATATAATAAAAATTACTGCCATTAGTCAAATGCGTCCTCAGTCCCAGTCTGACACTAGGTCTTCGGGGAGAAGCGAGAGGGTTCACCCTTACCCAGGACCTAGAGAATTTGCCATAGGATGTCTAGTGAAGATTATCCGGACTTGAAGATTGTTGTTCACGTTTTTATCACACAAATTATGTGTGGCTCTAAAAGGAAACAATTTCTCCCTTAATACATTTCAAAGTGAATGCTAGAACAACACAAAGCAGCTTGTTTTTGCTAGAAATATATAAATATTTATATATAGAAATATATATATTTGAGACAGAGTTTCCCTCTTGTTGCCAGGGTTGGAGTGCAATGGTGCGATCTCAGCTTACAGCAACAACCTCCACCTCCCGGTTTCAAGTGATTCTCCTGCCTCAGCCTCTTGAGCAGTTGGGATTACAGGTGCCCACCACCACGCCCAGCTAATATTTGTATTTTTAGTAGAGACGGGGTTTCATCATGTTGACCAGGTTGGTCATGAACTCCTGACCTCAGGTGATTCACCCACCTCAGCCTCCCAAAGTGTTGGGATTACAGGCTTAAGCCACTGCACCTGGCCTCCCTCTGCTTAAAGATGTAGTTACCCTGGCATACAGATCTCACTCTCTTTTCATCACCCTTTTTTCCAGGAAAGTTAAGCTGTATCTTCCTTGATGTAGCTATGAGTTTCTGTAGAAATTCCAGATATAGTATGTATGTTGAGCAAAATAATAATAATGATTATAATAATTTGTTTATGTTTTAAACTTCCACCTAAAGAAAGGAAGTTTGATGGCAATCTAGGTATAGGATATTATATTTTACATTCGATTGTACAGCTTTATAGTCTACATAGTTTTCAAAATTTTATGTTTTGCTTTCAAACAAGTGTAGAATATACCATTTAAAACCCAAATTTATTTTATACTAATACTCCGGCATTCAAAGTTCCACAAGTTATGTATGACTCTAAAAGAAAACAAATCCTTCTATAATACATTTTAAACTGAGTGTTAGAACAGTTTCAACAAATATGAAGCAGCATGTTTTTGCTAGAAAATAAAAATATTTTTACTTTGTTTAAGGATGTGGTTACCCTGGAACACACAAAAATCTCTTTTTAGACAATAACTTACTCACAAAGAAAATTTAGAGGGAGATCTTTTCCTTCATGGGAAAAATATCCTGATTTAAAGTACTTCAACCAAAGGAAAATTCTCCAAGTTAACCGAACTTAGGGCATCCAGCTCGCAAGATGGTTAATTTTCTAAAGGAAACTACTTTTCCTTATATGGAATTCCTGTTGCAAATGCATTCAGGGATTCAAAGGAACGATTTTGACTATCTGAATTCATCAGTAGCATTTTATCTGTGTGACTATATCTTTATGTTGGGGAAAAACAAACAAAAAACCAAAAAAACAAAAAACTTATTTCCTGCCTCCCAAAAAAGGAATCTGGAACAACATAAAAAATTTTAAATTCTTAATTTAGCACTCTCAGCCTTTTTTGATAAAGCTGTCAAATATTACTTACCTTAAAACAGCAGCGTGATATAGAGGAGATGAAAGCCAGACCAAGGGCAGCCTTGCTGTGGAAAAATTTAAATATTCAGCACCATTATGCAGCATAATCTGTCCAGCTAGTTTACTGACCTATATATATTACGACCATTCCTTTCAACCTCTTGTGCTGGGCTGCATGGATGCATAGAATGAAGCTCTGGAAGGCTGCCTTCCCTGCAAGAAAGTGTTGATTCACTTAAGAATATCGTACAGTCAGGGGGACTGCATGAACCCAGTTGAATGTAAGTCATGTTCTAACCTGATAGTAATAAAAGATACTATGTTAGAATTTTTTAATGGATTTCTTCAATTTATGTCCAGGCCATACATTTCAAGTACAAGATTATCTGAATAATTCCATTTATAACTTTTCTGACTTCATTGTGTACTTCTCTCTTCCTACCAAACCCACCCTTACCCCAGCTAACAGACCACAGGAAGGGCTTGGTTTTGCTATAAATATATTACTGATCACCAAATATGTGACCAATATAGACAAATATGTAACCAACTACTTGTTGGTTACCCTTATTATCACATTGTGCAATACTGATGGTGCACTAACCATGTGTCAGATTAACTTTGTTGTAGGTTATATTTGGATATAAAATGAAAACTGTTCATGTATTTTCTAACTTAGTGGTTCCTTGTTCAGATGACTCTGTTAACTGGTGGCACCTTTGGAAAATTAGAAGAGACCAATGTAACTTTAAATATTAATTGGCTCAATGTTTCTAACCTCATAGGCATTAGAATACAAGTTCCCGCAGGGAAGAAATTTTTGTCTGCCGAGTTACTACCATTTTCTCAAAACTGAGCAGTTCCTGGGACATAGTAGGTGCTCAATAAATATAGGTCGAATGAATAAATGAACTACATGTAAGAATTATTTTGTTTTAGCAAGATCCATATGGAAAAGAATTGTGAGTAGATGCCATGAAAATGTCTTCCCTAAAGGTCATTTAGAAAATATGCTAGATTGAAGATAAAATAGTAGTTTCATCTCATTTGCCAACCTTGATTGAATAATAGTGATTTTATTGGACACTAAGTTGAGAAGGATTCTGTGGGTCATCCAAGCTCAGTGGGAAAGCATGCCATAATGATGTCTGCTGTGCGAGGCAATCATGATCCATATAACAAATATTTGCTATTCCTGAAATGTTTTCTTATCTTACTGGGTATATACTATTCAGATTTTGCCATTCTTAGGGAAGTTTCTCATATAGTTGAATTAATACCATCCATTATAGATACATATTGATCCTAAGATTTACACAGAAATTAATTTAATTTCCTCTTCCCTATAAGTTTCTGGCATGTTGACAAAATCCAGAACAAAAAAAGTCTATCTCTTTCTAAGAAAATTTGTTATAGATACCTGTGCTCTACTAGAATGTGTAAGGCATTATATGATTCTATTCTGTGCTACCAGTTTTAGGAGAATAGTAACATAACACTCTTTCACCTATAACACAGTTCCAGGCCTCCAGCCTCATTTTAGCATAATTCCAAGGTTCCAGGGTAATTGTCCAAGTCTGTTGAAAGCTGCTTTCTTGCAATGCATTTTTTCTACATTCTTTGTATTTGCCAGAATGAACAAAACTGATTTTTGTCAGCTGTCAAATGGAGCAAGATGTCAGAGGGGAAGAAAAAAAAACAACAACCTTTTTCCATACTTACTTTCAATTCTTGTAACAAAAGTACACGATTAGGCCATTGGTTGTCTGCTCTGGGGAGAGGTTTATGTTTCCAATATTGCATAGCACACTCATATCTAAGCAGATTGGAAACAGTGCGAGAGTCACCAGGAAGACTGGCAATTTTGCTTTATTCAGATGGAGCCAATAAGCTATTGGCACATTGGGAACAGCAGCCTGAAAATTCTAAATCTTTTAGAAGTGTCCGCTCTCTTAGGTGGTATCCAGTGATTCGAACAGGCTTTTTTGGCATTTCCAGATGAATTGTGGGATGTGCTGTTGTTAAATTTGCAGGTCGTGTTTGTGAGTCTGTGGCACACACACACAGCCTGTCTATTCCACTGCACGACTTGTTCTGCCAGCACTTCTCAGCTTTGACCTGCTAAGTGATTCAGACTGTTTATTTAATCACAAGGTTGAGTCTCCTTTAAGTTAAAAAAAAAACTACCACTTAGGCAAAATATGGCAGATCATAGGGTGGTTTATAACCATCTTAGCCTGTAAATTCAAACCAATATTTTTTTATCAGAATTAGATCAGTCCTGCCAGTTCAAGTTTCCCTTAGCAAATGTTATTTCTATGACACTCTAAGTGTTTTTATTTCCACTGAAATCGACTCAGACTACATAAAGCTACAGTACATCTGCACATTTTTGATATGAAGAGACTTTTTTTAGGACCTATATTTAATTTGTGTTTTAATTATACCGTATAGTAACATACCTTCATCCTCCAGAATGGTCTCCTTCCCCTTCATCTCCCACAAGAAAAAAAAAATGGCCTTTGGGAAATCTCATAGATGCAAATGGTGGAATGATTAACCTGGAAGCCAAAGCAACCTGATCTGCTGCTGTTTCACTGGCTTTTATTTGCAACAGCACATAATGTTTATCTCACAAAAATTGGCTCCCCGTATCCCAGCCAATCAGTTATGTTGATTGTGAAGCTCAAGATTTTTACTGGACTGGTAAGGCAGCCCCAGACGCTGGGCTTGTGGCATATAAGTAAATACTCCCTAAGGGTGAACCTAATTCAGGTGTTATTTTATTGGCATTGGAGTTTGGATCCTCATTCTTTTTTGCTCTTATGGATGAAGATAGTTACCCAACTAACTCTCCTAGTCATTGCTAATGTGCTGGTATGTTTCAGAATCATTTGGGGGTGCCTGTTGAAAATGCAGAATGCGAATTCTCACCTCACTCCAGTGCTGCCTAATAGGAACATAACTGCTGCTTTTAGCACAGCTTCCTGGGTTCTTAAGAACCCAGGATCAAGAGAAAGATCTAGTTGCAGCTTTACCTAGTATAAACCAATATTGACCTCGTTTTATACTCAGGACTGGTGCTCATTCAGCCTGCACACACAGGTACAGCTCAAAAACATTGTTAAAATATCCAAATATTTCCAACCTAACTGCTAGGGGACCACTTCCCCAGGTTTTTTGAATGCCCCATTTCCATGCCAGCTTCTTCACTGGAATCTCTCAGGCCTTCCTTCTCCCCACAATCCACCAACTAAAGGGTTAACATCATGCACAGAAATTCCCTTCAACTCAGCTTTTCTCACTGGGTCTTCTCTCTCAGGAGATTTTATTCTCATGGCCATAACAATCAAATATTTAGTGGTTAATCATCAATTCCATCTCCTGCTCATATTTTCTTCTGAGCTCTAATCCCAGATATCTAACTGCCTTGTGGGCATTTCATTGGCACCTCTGTAGCAAACTGAAGCAAAACTGTGTCAAAGAACAAATTTGTCATCTTTCTGTCTAAATTCAGCTCCTTCCTCAACTTCTATCCTGATCCCTGATTCTTATTCATTCTGCCACCATTGCCTAGACAACTAAGCACAAACTGAGTCATTCTTGACTCCCTGCTCTCTCCATCCAATTAGTCATCCAATTAGTTGAATTTTACTCTAAAAGTTATCTTACATCCATCATTTCCTTTCCATTCCCACTGCCACCACTTCACTGCAGACTCATTGCCTCACTTTTAGATCAACAATAATTTCCTTCAAACTTTCCTTCATCTTTTTTCCTAATTTTTTCCTTCATGCCACTTCCAGATGAATCCTTGTGAAATATTTTGATCATGTTATGTTTCTATTCAAATCCCTTCAGTGGGTCACTTTCCTATAAAGAAAGAGCCAAATGTCTTGAACTGGCATGTACAAATTATATTATTCCCAAAAAACTGTCTTAGGTCTCTCTAGTCTTTTGTGGCAGATATTATATTCGATATTACAGAATTGAACTACAATTCACCTAATAAATTTGACTTCAACAGACAAGTGCTGAAGTGATGCGGCCAGGATAATAATCCACTTTTCCTGACTCTTTCTTCTACACTATGTTCCTGCCAACCCCCCCACCCCCATAGAAACTGCAGGCCTAGCTTTGCCAAATATCTCCTTTGGCATCTAGTCCTTAATGTCTTTCTCTTAGGGATGATGCATTACGTTTTCCCTTTCCATCTCCCTATTGCTTTTACGAAGACTTGTTATGATTCAATTCTGCCCTAATCTTTCTTTTTCTCATTACATTAGGGACATTACGTCTCCTTTGAGTTGCCTAGTTGAAAATGGATTTAAGTTTTTGCATATCACCTCAAGCCACAATACCTCTTCCCTCACTCTCTTAGCTGAAGACTTTGTTTTCTGTTTTATTGGAAAACATTGGGCAATCTTAAGAGGACTTCTATACTACAGTTGTTCTCAACCTGGGATGCACCCAAGAATCGTCTCCATACTAACAACACCAAAAAAGACAAAAATACAAAAAAACCAATACCCAGTTTGGAACCCAAATAAATTAATTAAGAAACTCAAGTGTTAGGTGTGTATAGGGGGTAGACATTAGTATTTTAAAATATAATCTAGGTGATTCCAATGTACACCCAAAGTGAGAATTACTGTTCCACAAATTCCCATCACCATATTTATCCACCTACCTGTATCTCTTCTCATATACTCTGCCTTCTCTTTGGAAGAAGTCTCTGCTCAAAGTTAGATCATCCACTCCACTTGTGCACAAGAGCCCATTGCCACACATCTCCTCATAGTATCACTCCAACATCTAGCCACTCTTCTTCCCTTCTTATCAACATACAAATATTCTGTGATTTCCCCTATTTGGGAAAATAATGAACAAACTGACTCTCTCTAATTCTTTGCTCTATTTTACCATGAAACTTTTCTGCATCCTTACAAGAGAATTATTTTTTAAATTGTCTCTAGTGATTTTCATGTTGCTAAAACCCTATCATCAATTTTCAGTCCTTATCTTCCTTAATATTAGTATTTAATTCAGTTGATCACGAGTTTTGCCTTAGTACACTTGCTAACTTTGGGCTACAAAACCTCTATGCATTCCCAGATCTCCTCTTGTCCTACTGGCTGTTCTCTCTGCTAGCTCCGTCTCTCTGTCTCTAAATGTTGGGATATGCTAGGGACCAGCCTTGGGCTTTTGCTCTTTATCTACACTTACTCCATTGGTGATCTCATCCAACTTTTTTAAAAAAAACTTTATTGTAGTTCAATTGAAGTAAAATAAACTGCACATATTTAAAATGTACAACTTGCTCAGTATTGACATATGTATACACCTGTGAAATAATAACCACCATCTAGATAACAAACATTTCCATTTCCCCTCAAAAGTTTCCTTATGTCTCTTTATAATCCTTGCAACCCTTCACTCCAATCAATCATCGATCTGATTTCCTTACTAGGGATTAGTTTGCATTTTCTAGAATTTTATATAACTGAAGTCATACAATATATACTTTTTTTGTCTTGGCTTCTTTCATTCAAAGTAATGATTTAAAAATTCACTCATGTTGTTGTATGTATTAATAGTTGATTGCCATTTATTGCTAAGTAATATTCTATTGTTTGGATAGGCTATAATTTATCCATTTAACCATTGGGTTGTTTCTGGCTTTGGATCATTACAAATAAAACGGCTACAAGGTTTTCGTATAAGTCTTTAAACATATGTTTTCATTTATTTCAGATAAATACCTAGAAGTGGAATGGTTGTGTTGTATGTTAAGCGTCTGCTTAATTTTTTAAGAAACTGCCTAGCTTTGTTTCACTGATAGTATGAGAATTTCAGTTCTCATGTCCTTGCTGAGACTTTATTTTAAGACAAAGTATGGCCTGAAGTATCTTGCTTGCCACTTGTTTTTATAAATAATATAGCTATGCTCATTCATTCACTAATTGTCTATAGCTGCATTGATGCTACAGTGGCAGAGTTGAATAGTTTTGCCAAAGACCGTATGACCAATGAAACCTAAAATATTTACTCTATGGTCCTTTTATTCAAATGAAGTTTGCTAAACCCTGCTTTATATGGTCTTTTAAAAAATTTCAGCTATCTTAATGGGTTATAGTAGAATCTAATTGTGGTTTTAATTTGGTGACTAATGAGGTTAAACATGTTTCCATGTGGTTGTCATTCATTTATCTTCTTTTGTAAAATCTCTGTTTCAATCTTTTATCCATTTGCATTTGTTTTTCTGTTTTCATTTATTTCTTATTAAAGTTTAAGAGTATACTGTCTACTCTAGAGACAAGTCCTTTGTCTAATATATGTAATGTGAATATTTTTCCCCCAGTTAATGGTTTGCATTTTGATTTTCTTAATGACAATTTTTATATGATAATAGATTTTAAATTTAAGAAGGTTCAATTTATCAGTTTTATTTTTTATGGTTAATGCTTTAAAAATGTCTATCTAAGGAGCTATCAACTATGCCAAACTTACAATGATTACATCCAAGTTTTCTTCTAGTTGTTTTATAAGTTTATGTTTTACATTAGGCCTACTGTCTATGTGGAGTAAATGTTTGTGTGTAATGTGAGTTAAAGGTTAGCATTTATTTATTTCTTTCTTTATTTAGTTTTGCTTATGGAGGTGCAGTTGATCCACCAAGATTTATTGAAAAGCTTGTTCTTTCTCAAGTAAACTTTCCTCTGTCAAGCTCTGTCAAAAATCAATTTACTATGCATGTATAAGTCTTTTTCTAAACTTTATTCTACTCTATATATATGTGTATATAATACACATATATATCTTTTGGGCATTATCAAACTGTCCTGATGATGGCAGCTATATAATAAAACTTGAAATTAGATGAAGTTCTTCTTTTCCAAAATTGCTTTCAATATTCTGTACTTTTTGAATTTGCACATATGCTTTGGAACATTTTATCATTTTTAACAAATACATGCTGGGATTCTGATTGGTATTATGTTGACTTCACATAACAAATTTTGAGAGAATTGCCATGGAAACAATTTTGAATCTTTTAATCAATGAATATCACATGTATTTCTAATTGTTTAGTCTGTCATTAATTTCTCCCAACAATACTTTTTTGTAATTTTTAAATAAAAGATCTTAGATGTCTTTTATTAGACATATGCCTAAGTAGTGTTCAAAGAAAAACTTCAGTTGAATTAAATTTAAAGGAGTTTAATTGAGCAATGAATGATTCGCAAATTGGGCAGCCACTAGAATCACAGCAGATTCAGAGAGACTCCAGGGTGCCTCATGGGCAGAATAAATTTATAGACAAAAAAAGTAAAATGACATACAGAAATTGGAAGTGAGATACGAAAACAGCTGGATTGGTTACAGCTTGGTCTTTGCCTTATTTGAACACTCAGGTTTGAACACTGCACTGAGTAGTTTGAACACTCAGCAGTCTGTGAGTGGTTGAAATATGGCTGCTGGGATTGGCCAACACTCAGCTATTATTACAGGTGCATACTTCTAAGTTAGGTTTTCAATCTTGTCTACCTATTAACTTAGATTGCAGTTCATCCACAAGGACTCAAATATAGAAGAATGGAGTCCTTTTCAGATCATATTTAGTTTGCTTTAACAATTTCCCCTTTTTGGTCATTTTCTCAATTTTGATTGATTGACCAGAACTTTAGTCATTGATGTCACTATCGCCATTGTAAATGTACTTATTTGGTCTTACAACTCACTGGGAGAGAAGAGAACAGTGAGTTTTGCAAAGGTAGGAACAAGGACTGAATAGAGAGTAACTCCTTATGCTGGAATGTCCTGTTTACAGGAGAAAAACAAAACCTTGTTTGTCCTGGTCTAGGATCTTTGCATTTCTTTAAATTCTTAGTGTGATTATGTCATATCATGAGTAACTACATTTTTGTTTGATTTGGTCTGTTAATGCCTAGTGCATGAGCGCAGTCCAAAACAATGGCCTCCCACAATTTTGCTTCAAAAAGCTATCCCCTTTTTGTCCAGGTTTTCACTTAGGTGAGAGTGTGACCAACACTTAGTGCCTTAGTACTAGTCTCAGTTGACATCATTTTGGGTTTCTGGTCTCAGCATGTCATTCATAGGTTACAGTGTCCTCATGATCACACATTTCTTTCAGCTCTTGTCATTTCAGTTGAAGACAGACCATTTGACATTCTAGAGATGGCTGCATGCAAACATTTAAAACCTTTGAGAGAATACAGTGTACCAGGGAGACTATTATGACTATTAGGAGGATAAAAACCAAGAGTTTGGAGTATGCTTCTTACTTGGGGTTCCCATAAACTAAACCACCTAAAATCAAATACTTTAAAGAATGAGCTAGATGAAGAATCTACTCACTTAACTAAGCAGACTTTTTGTTAATCCTTTACAACTGAATCTCTATAATACCTAGTTTTCTCCATAGGCCATAAGTGTCAACAGGCAAACAGATACTTTTCTGTTTAGCCAATTCTATTATTTAGCATAATTTTCACAAAATAATTTAAGGTCTGTGGTGTAACCATGGCATTTACAGTAGAATCTGCTATAGAGCCTATTATGAGGGATACATTTCTAATCATTTCCTCTTTTATTCCAAACTTTGGAAAAAGGACCTAACAAATGATGTCCTTCTCTTAGAGAAGAGGAAAGGCGTCCTTGGCAATGATCTTTTTAACTCATGATGTGGGTTAAGAGGAGTGAATTAATGTTAACTTTCTGACTCATTATGAGAGAACCTGTGTAACGCTAAAGTTTCTCACCTACATTGGACCTTCACCTTTTACCTATCAAAGTATAAGGTTATGAATGTATGAGGCTGGCTGCAAAATCCTTTACAAATAAAAGTATACTACATAAGTGCACACAACAGACCCCCTTTTCTTTTCTTTTCTTTCTTTCTTTTTTTTTTTTTTAGATGGAGTCTCATTCTGTCACTGAGGTTGGAGTGCAGTAGTGCCACCTCAGCTCACTGCAACCTCTGCCTCTCTGGTTCAAGTGATTCTCTTACCTCAGCCATCTGAGTAGCTGGGATTAGAGGTGTGTACTACGATGCCTGCCTAATTTTTGTATTTTCAGTAGAGACTGTTTTTCACCATGTTGGCCAGGCTGGTCTTGAATGCCTGACCTCAAGTGATCCACCTGCCTTGGCCTCCCAAAGTGCTGGGATTACAGGCATGAACCACCACACCTGGCCCCCTTTTCCATTTCTATTGCTCATAGAGGCATAAACAAGAAAAAATATTCAAAGATAAGAGTCTATTAATAGAAGTCTTGATTTATGATTTTGGGAAAGCTGTTCACATCAACAGTGCCATCTTTTTCTTCTAGAGACTTCCTTGATTAGCTTTACCTTAAGGGTTCCAATGGGTGCACAGTTCCAAGAGTGTGGAGGGACCCTTCTCATTTGCAAGTTTATGAATCCAAAGTTCAAAGTTCCAAAGTTTTGCTGCGATGTGAATGGCAATGACAGTCTTTCTCTGACATTCTCAGAAGATCCAGTCTTCAGGTTCTAGATTGGGAAAGGATTGAACCATAAAAAACTTTCTTTACCTGGTAAAAATATACTGTGGCATAATAACTTAGTGTTTTAACATTAGCCTTCTTGCATGGGAGAGTTTTTACACAACCAGAAAATGTGTATTGAAAATGACAATTGAATGAAATTCCTTTATAAAATGTTTAAATGGCCCATCAGGTGACCAAATGTTCTGGAATCTTTGATAGTTTTCCCAGGAATATGGGACCAAACATTGATTATAAACTATTTTAGTAATTTAAAAGTCACCACACCAATATATTCAATTTAAATTATTTTATCTATTATATGATGAGTCATGGAATAAATAACTTTTGAGGACTCAGGAGTTTTAAGGACTCAGGAGAGACATGGTGGCCATGCTGATTCTCCATGAGTCCATGCTTAATTAACATTAGACTTTTATACCCTCTTGTATTCCAGTTGGTTCTCCAAATTAGGTGCATAACACTGACAACTGATGGGTTATCATAGGTAATTTGACTTAGACCATGGAGTTCATTCAAAATGTATATCTAAACAATTTCAGTATTAGCTGATTTAGCATCAAAACCAGGTAAAGTATTTTCTTGGTATTTAATTTTTGTTCTACTGGGATTAGCAGTTTTAAAACCCAGTCTGTCTTTTCATTAAAGTTCCAGGAACTCTTACCCCATTCAAATAATATAATTCTAAAGTTATAATTCTTTTTTTTTTTTTTTTTTTTTTTTTTTTTTTTTCTTTTTGAGGCGGAGTCTCGCTCTGTCGCCCGGACTGGAGTGCAGTGGCCAGATCTCAGCTCACTGCAAGCTCCGCCTCCCAGGTTTACGCCATTCTCCTGCCTCAGCCTCCGGAGTAGCTGGGACTACAGGCGCCCGCCACCTCGCCCGGCTAATTTTTTTGTATTTTTAGTAGAGACGGGGTTTCACCGTGTTAGCCAGGATGGTCTCGATCTCCTGACCTCGTGATCCGCCCGTCTCCGCCTCCCAAAGTGCTGGGATTACAGGCTTGAGCCACCGCGCCCGGCCCTAAAGTTATAATTCTAAAGTTATTAGAATATTAAATATATATTCTAAAGTTATATAAGAGTGCCTTTTAGGGTCCCTTTCCTCCTTCATGAAACTACCAAAAGACACCATATTCTAGGATTTTGCATGCTTGTGAAGTTTTCAGAAACCGCATTAGCATTAAGCAACTAACTGTGGAAATGGCTTTAAATAGCTATAGTTAAAAACACAATTGACAATGAAATGTGGTTATTGTACATAATAGCTGTAATTATGATTGATAGCCTATACTCAGACATATTAGAATTTTAGAAATCCCATACAATTTTAAGACATATATTAATATGATTCACTAAAATATACACTGCAGAGGATTAAAACTTTTTTGTATTTTTGACAATGCTTCCCATGTAATTGAACATGTCAAATAATTCTGTTTACCTCTTTTTTGGATGCTTCAGAGGCTATCTGTAGCATTTTAAAGTTAGAGGTCAGAAAAGACAATTTTGAAGCTGAAATTTGATTTGGGGAAGCCTATAAAATATGTTAAAGGTTTAAAACACTTGATAATGTGAAATACAATTCCAGGTTACCATAATCATTCGTTTAGCCAAAATGATGACTCAAAAATTTTTAAAAAGGCAAAAACCTTTACCATTGATGGAGGACAGCTTTCCAAATAATCTGTCTCTTGTCTTTCCTTTCTTTTCTCAGTAGTTTATTCAAAAGGCAAACAAAAATCTTTCATTATCTTTTAATATTACATGAAAATCTTGTTCAAGAGAGAAAGTCAAATTTCACCCTTGTATTAGTGTACTGTTAATGTCAACCTCAATTTTTAATTAAACCTCATAGACAAATCTTTCCAATCTTAATCAGTTTCCATAAGGTGAGATTCTCATAAACCTTGTACTCTTTACAAATGTTTGTCAACGAGTAGATAAGTGCTTTAAGAAAACACTGTGCTTTTATTTTGATGTTCAATTTATGGAAAAAATGGAAAGACTCCTTTAAATTTAGTTAATATGTTCACACACAGAATGTTTTTTAAAAGATTAATATTTACAAACCTTTAACAACTTGATTAAACTTTTAACTTATTCTTATCTAATTTAAAGCAATTCTTTAACATTCTAAACTAGGCAAAAATTTATATTCCTATGCCTTCTTGTAATCTTTCACCAAAAACACATTTCATTCTCTTCACATATTTTGCATGTAAAACTAATTTTTTAGTAATCTCAATCACATGTGATAATTGTAACTCTTAGCAACTTTTACTTTCAGTGTATAAATTTCCTTTCATGGATCCTTTCATGACTTACACAGACCATCTACAACATGCTTTGACTTTTTGACTTGTGATAAATATACTTCTTTTTAAACAACCAGTTATGTTACTTTAGGACATTTTACCTGAGTAAAGGATGGGATTGGGTTAGAGGCTCACCTTTCAGGAAAGTCCCTCATGGTTAAAAAAAGGATTAAAGATGACAAGGCCCAACTGGGAGCAAGTTTGATTCTTGCCAGTTCAATATTTGGTACTAAGCTAATCCTCCAAAGTAGGTAAGCTGAACAATCTTCAAACGTCTAAGAAGCAGTTTATGACCTTAAAGAATTTAGCAAACCTAATATCTGACCTGCCTGATTTAGATCAAATATCTTTATTTTACCAATAATCATTAAAGCTGCTTTTATTTCCCCAAGATTACTAAAATTATATGAACTAAAAGGCATTACAGTTTGTATTTTTCTTTCAAAAATTCTGTTTAAGCTCTTACTTTTCTTAAAGCCAATTAGCTAGATGGAATTACACATGTGTGCTATGATGTATGTGTAGTATGTAACTATACATACAGAAGATCTAGTAGTTGTAAGATTTTTCATTTGCCAGTTTGTACATTTTTTCTTAATTGGATTATTGGCTTTAGGGGGCAGTTCTTGGAAGAACATTGCCAGGAAAGCCTGCAGCTTTTAGGGCCTAAGAAGCAGGCACAGCTAGAAGGTAAAAACAGTTCCCCAAAATTAAGGGTCCCCATTTTAATACCAGATCCTGGATACCAGAAAGAATGGAGCCTTAGATTCCAAGAGAGAGCTATCCATTTCCAATTCCTGTTTTTTTGTTTTGTTTTTGTTTGTTTGTTTGTTTTCCAAAATGGGGTCTGGTGCCTCCTGTTTGTCTCAAGGAGTACCAGGCTGTTACAGCTTGAATATCCACTTTTAATGAAGCCAACTTTTAACTATAGTACTTTTTTGAAAGAGTCCTTTCAAATCTTTTATTACTTAAACTTTGCTAGGCCAAATGGCTAATATTTCTGTGCTCAGGGAAAAGAAAATTTCAGGTAGGTCATGGAGGGGAAGAGAATCAACAAATGGTAAAGGTCATGAGGATATCAAACCAGGAAGTACTCATTTCCTAAGCTGGGAATTGAACCCTGAACCCAGTTTACCATTGTAAAAAGAGAAAGCAGGGCCACATGGTGACAAGGTCAAGTGCCCAAGGATACGATTGACCAGTTTGCTGCACCATCTTGAAGAGAAGGTGTATGGGGTCCTGGGCATGCATTTTATCCTAAGGCATCCCTCTTTATGACAGAACAATACAGAAAGACACACAAAGCACACCAGATTCAGTATAGCTTAAGATCAGCCTCAGAATTCTTTTTTGTATTAATCAAAACTTTACAGATAAACAGTGACTTTTACCATTTATTTAACCAGTTTGCACAGAGAAAGAGAGAGGCCAGAGTCTGCATGGTAAGCATTTTTTACCCTTTTGCTGGCATGCCAGGCTTCTGGATTCCCTTTCCCGGAGCAGCACTAGTGACCCTGCTTGCCACACTATAGCCCTGGGGGCCAAGCTGCATCATAAAGGAAAATCATCTTTTTTTGTTTCATGGAACCACAAGCAAAAGCCTCTCAATTTTGCAAGTTGCCACCCAAGGGATTGCACAGGGTAACCCGATTAACATTTTTCATTCTGGCCACAGCAAAATACATGTGACAAAACATAGATGTTAGCCACTTTGCTTAGCACCAAATATTGAACTGGCAAGACTCAAACTTGCCCCCAGTTGGGCCCTGTCATCTTTAACCCATTTTTAACTATGAGTGACTTTCCTGAAGGGTGAGCCTCTAACCCAATTCCATCCTTTACTCAGGTAAAATGTCCCCTCCATTACTTATTCAAAGTCAGCCAACCTGTGCTGCAGTCTATTTCCTTCAGATTGGGATTCCCATGCCTAATGTATAAGCCAGGAAAAACTTGATTTTTCAGAAATTAAAGATCCCATTTCTGCCTAAAATATTGGCTTTGCTCTCAGGTTCACTTAATTAACTTACTGAATTATTCTTCCTATCTAAGTGCACAATAAAAATGAAACAAAGGGGTAGAACACAAAAATCCCCTTAAATTTTTAAAAGCCAAATTTTACACTTCTACGATGTTACCAGTTTCTTTCTGACCCAGGCAGATGTAAGAGGTCTTTAATTGGATCCAAGTCAGTTAATTACTGGATCAAATCCATTCATGGACCCAGTCCAGCTTCTGTCATGACTTCCAAACCCAGTTTAGATCAGAAATTTGCTCAAAGAAATTTGGAGAGCTCAAACCACAAATCCATGGAGCTCCGAAATCCAAGAGAGAACTTATTCATGATCTCCAGCTGCTCTAAGAGATCAATGGACACAAATTGATCCTGTGGGTACTTTGCATGTTCACTCAGTACTCCTGGGAGTCGTTATAAGCTCTATTTCAGACCCCACTTCTGACACCATCTGTTAAAAGAAAAATTTCAGCTGAATTAAATTTAAAGGAGTTTAATTGAGCAATGAACAACTTGCAAATCAGGAAGCCCCCAGAATCACAGCAAATTTAGAGAGACTCCAGAGATGATGCCTCATGGTCAGAACAAATTTATCAACAGAAAAACAAAAATGACATACAGAAATTGGAAGTGAGGTACAGAAACAGCTGGGTTGGTTACAGCTTGGCGTTTGCCTTATTTGAACATAGGTTGAACACTCAGCCGTTTATGAGTGGCTGAAGTATGGCTGCTGGGATTGGCCAATACTCAGCTATTGTTGCAGGCACATACTCTTAAGTTAGGTTTTCAATCTTGTCTACCTATTAAGTTAGGTTGCAGTTCATCCACAAGGACTCAAATATAGAAGTATAGAGTCCTCCTCAGGCCATAGTTAGTTTGCTTTAATAGTAGGTAGCATGATAAATTTTTTGCCATTCCTATACATTGCATTAGTTTCGATATATTTTCCAACTGTTTGATGCTAATATATAGGAATGTAATTTTTTTTTGCACATTAACTTTATATCTTGTGAACTGTTTATGTTGATTTGTTAGTTCTAATTTTTATTTTGAAAATTTCCTGGGCTTTACTAAAAAAGAATCATATCATCTGCAGATAAGGAAAATTTTAATTCTTAATTTCTAATCTTTACAATTTGAATTTCTTTTTCTTGCTTTCTTGCAATGACTAGGACTGCCAGTATAGTGTTAAATAAGTGTTACAAGTTAGCATCCATTCTTTGTTCTGGCAGTGTTTCAATTGTTTATCACTGTTGATGACATTAGCAACATTAGCAGTAAGGTTTTCATAACTTCTCTTTAATTAGTTAGAGAATGTTTTCTGTCATTTCTAGTTTCCTTAGAGTTTGTTGATGAATGGGTGTTACATTTTGTCAACTGTTTTTTCTGCATCTATGGAAAAGATCCTATTTGTCCTTTAGTCTGTTGATACAGTGAATAACATCAATTGGTTTTCAAATATGAAACCAAATTTGCATTCCTAGAATAGAATGTACTTGATTGCAGTCATTTTAATTTTTGTATTTGTATGAAATGTTATTTTTCCTTAGCTGCTTTCAACATCCTTTTCTTAATCTTTGGTTTTTAGCAGTTTATGATGTGTCTTGCCATAGTTTTCTTTGAGTTTATAGTATTTGGGATATGCTGAACTTTTGAAATCTATAAATTTATGTTTCACCAAATATGGAGAGTTTTTAGCCATAATTTCTTCCTATTTTCATTCTTGCCCAATCTTTCTCTCTTCCATGGGACTACCTTAGAAATGCACAATCAGCGGATATTGTCATACACATCCTTGAGGTTCTGTTGATTTTTGTTCACCTTCATACATTTGTTTCTCTGAGTTTTGACTCCTTTCCATATTCTACCTGCTTTTAGTTACTTCTTGTTGTCCTCAGGAAATTGTCTGTAACATTTTTTCTTTAGAGTTTTTAGTTGTAATCAGAAAAAAATGTTGAATTGTAGTGGATTTATGCTTCCCCAGGAAAACCATACCTCCATTATAGTTGTATGGCTTTAAATACCATCCTATACCTGAGACTGCCAAATTAATATACTCAATTTAGACCTTTCCCCTTCAATTCCAAGTATTTATGTCCAATTATTTGCCTGACATGTCTAACTTTAATGTCTAATAATCATTTTAATGTACACTTCTTTAAAATGGAGCTCCTGATCCACCCTCAATCCCTGAAACCCGCTCCTTCATCCCTTCAGTTTCTTTGGAGTCATCTCTAACTCCCTTCTTTCACATGCAACATCTGAACCACCAGAAATCCTGTTTTCTCTACTTTCAAAACATTTGAATATTTCCGTTACCCTTCCCTCACTATCATCTCTGCCCAATCCATTAGCGTATCTCACTTGGATTATGGCAATTGTAGTCAGACTGATCTCCTGCTCATAAATGTTTGTTGAATTAATGGTTTGCCAGCCCTAAATGCCTAAGATATTTGCACAATATTTAATTGCTGGGACTTGCCTTTTAGTGTTGACAAGTAAATGACTGAAAAGGTGAACATCACTTTCAGCTGCTTGGATCTGGGGTTATAAATCAGGGAGTTAAAATCCACAATTCTTACTAAAATAGGTTGGGACTATGTCCTAGGGCTCAGCCTAAGTGATACTCCTGAAATACAAGTTCTTTAGTAAAGATGTCTTCATATAAATCATGTGTTGTATTTGCTTTACTCGAAACTGAGCCACACCCCATAAGTGGGAGTGTATAATACCCTTGAGTGGGAAGAGCATTTAACTAGAGTCTTGTTATCAAATCTTTTCAACTTTCTATAGTGTTTGAGAAGCCTTTGGCTGTTTGATGGACTTGTGTGTTTATTAGTGACTCTTCATAAGAATAGCTACCATTTGTATCAGTCGAAAGCTATAATGATCCTTAGAGAATTTTCTGAAGTTACATATGCCCATTTTACCCACTCTCTTCCTGTTCACCAATACCAACATTCTGGCATGTCCCCCAGAAGAAATTTCCTAATCTCTGAGAGATGGAAACATATGGAAAACTTCCCTAAATAATTTTTACAACCATAAAACCTTCTTCCCTTACTCCAAACACATTGTGCACCACTGGTGGTAATGGTGATTTTTTTATGGCTTTTGTTCAGTTGCTTACATATATACCTAGAGTTGCCTTATTTATATTAAGTTCTAGAATCCATAGAAAAAACATTTATGAAATTTATGTGCAGAAAGACTGCAAATATTGGAAGATTTTGTGACCCACTATACATGATAACAACAGTTATTATTCTTTCTTTTTAGGGAAAAAATGTTGTTTCCCTTTCTCTTTTTTATTTCTTAGTCTCCATAAAGAGATACAAGCTTATCATGTTTGCACTGGGATTTTTTGTCTTCATTTATGCATTTATTTAATCACACAGAAATGTGTGGTTGAACAATAATTTTTATAATCCTAATGACCATAAAAATCAGAAGTGAAGATAAAAGGTAATTATTTACCCCTACCTCCAATCCAGTTAAAGAGCTTTTCCTAAGAGTATATTATCTATTACAGAAGGTCACTCCCTCAAATATTTTTAAGTTGTCTGGCTTTTTAAAAAAATTTTGACAGGAGGATGAGTTAGGATAATCTACCTAACATGAAAAATAATTTAAGAGCAAACAAGGGATTCAGAACAAGATTAGGTAATATATTTTTAATGGAGGGACACACTAGTGCACATAAAAATTAGGGAGGATTAGATGTAAGTAACAAGAGTAAGAAGCATCATTTGATTTCAATTTTGAAGGACAAGAGAAAAAACATTTTAAAAGCTAATCTAATTTTCTACCTTAAAATAAGAATTATACAACAATTTTTTTTTTTTTTTGAGATGGAGTCTTGCTGTGTCACCCAGGCTGGAATGCAATGGCATGATCTTGGTTCACCGCAACCTCCATCTTCTGAGTTCAAGTGATTCTCCTGCCTCAGCCGCCCAAGTAGCTGAGATTACAGGCACGGGCCACCGCATCTGGCTAATTTTTGCATTTTTAGTAGAGATGGGGTTTCACCACGTTGTTGAGTTCCTGACCTCAGGTGATCCGCCCTCATCGCTCTCCCAAAGTGCTGGAATTACAGGTGTGAGCCACCATGCCCGTCCATTCTTTTTAATAAATAAAAATTCCATGTAGTTTAAAGAGAGGTAAAGGAGGGCTGGGCGCAGTGGCTCACGTCTGTAATCCCAGCACTTTGGGAGGTCGAGGTAGGCAGATCATGAGGTCAAGAGTTCCAGATCAGCCTGACCAATATGGTGAAACCCCGTCTCTACTAAAAATAAAAAAAATTAGCCAGGTGCACGCGTGTGCCTGTAATCCCAACTACTCGGGAGGCTGAGGCAGGAGAATCACTTGAAGCCGGGAGGTGGAAGTTGCAGTGAGCCGACATTGCACTCCAGCCTGGGTGACAGAGCAAGACTCTGTCCAACAGGAAAAAAAAAAAAGAGGTTAAGGAATGAAACAACTAAGAACTAAAGAAAAACCAAACTAACAATATCAGAAGCTGATTAAATTAGTGAAAGGGAATATTAGACATTAAAAGAAGAAGACATTGAAATCAAGAAGAAATGACATGGAGAGAACAGGAGACAGGGAGAGCTTGAAGGCAAAGAAAGAAGGAACAAGAGAGGGACCATCTCTAGCCAGTTCTGCTTCTGATTTTCACATCTCC
Source organism: Trachypithecus francoisi (assembly GCF_009764315.1). Classification (NCBI taxonomy): domain Eukaryota; kingdom Metazoa; phylum Chordata; class Mammalia; order Primates; family Cercopithecidae; genus Trachypithecus; species Trachypithecus francoisi. The sequence goes on along the minus strand of NW_022681472.1, from coordinate 70,750,470 downwards.
TCTGGAGGAGCTCTTTTCCTCCAACCCCTCATCTTACTCTCAGTCCTGCCACTGTTTCCCACCAGTTTTCTTCACTAACTTAAATTCTATCAAAACAAACTCAGTCGAAATCTCTAGGCTGCCCATCTGTATTTCAGTCAGCAACTTTTAGGATCTAAATTAGGTATGATTTTGTCTCCTCTAAAAGTTTGAATACTGCAGTAACTGGGTTAGTTTAAGGCTTAGGTTGTACTAGATTATTCAACATAAAGAGTGTGTTGTCATTAAATCAAGAAAGGTTTCTTTGAAGTCTGTGAGAGAATTTGATGGGAAACCACAATTCTTGATTATTAGGAAGAATCCTATATAATAAAACTTCTCCTAAAATCTATTATATCCTCACTTTGTTCTAGTTACAGAACATTTCTCTTTTCCTTAACACTTAGTTCTTCTAGGCTTATAACTTCCTGGAAAACCCATGTGAGAAATTCCACAGGGCCATGTTTATAAGAGCTGTGTTCACAAGAGCTCTGGATAGTTGTTTAAATGTATTTGAATTTGAATTTTCACACCTGTGAATAAGCTCAAGCCAAAAAACAGCTATAAGAATCCAGAAACAAGGAAAAGCAGTTAAAAAAATGGAGACTTCCATTTTTATTGAAAATAAGATTATGAAATTGGGGATTGGGATCAAAGATGAATCATCATTTTAGAGTTTCTTTTGAATGTAGACCTGTGTATAGATCCATTCTAAAACCTGCAAATCACTTTGAAATTTTATGTAGATATAGCCCATGTCATAGTAATTGAATACAATTCAGATGTGTACTCAGAGACAAAAACATGGCTACTGAAAACAGTCCAGTCTGATATTCTTGCTTTATTAAAGGTCAAGTGCTTAAAAAAATCAATGTACTATATAGCTTCACTTAAATAGGATTAAATAAAGGATAGATTATAATCTAGATTGTACATGTCTAATATTTGATGATTCATGTATTTAATTAATTTACCTATACACACACTTATACATGTACATATATAACTTTTCAGCTCATATTTTGAAACGCTACCTTGGGACTATAAATTAGAGATTACTATGCAGAATTCTGTTTGAATATTTAGAAGAAAACAAAATATCTTCTGTTAAGAACACTACAATTTTAATATTATTAACTTTTAATGTTTTATTTTTAAAAGTTGTATTGAAATGATTATGTAGTGGTAATAACAGAGATGAAGACATGTAAATCAGTTATATTTTCAAAACAGAATTGTAAGATTTGTGATGTATTTTATCTGGGTACAGTTGATGCAGAGGGGATATAAAAATGATGTATTAGGTTCTGGCTTGAACATTTGGATGGGTGGTGGTTCCATTTAATTAGGTGGGAAAAACTAGGGAGAATAGTTCAATACTTGGAAATATGGAGAATTACTTAAATGGAAACTAAAAAACACATTAGTTCAGAAAGAATACATTATACAGAAAGTTAATTTCTATATGATGACATTAGTGATCTGGCTACCTATCACTTGTCATGTACTTTACTGAGCATTTTATATACATTATCTTTTTCAACTATGTCAATAATCCCATGAGCTTGATAATGTTCTTTATATAAAAAAAGGCATCAAAGCTTGGAGTGGTAAAATAATTGGCCTAAGACTAGTAAATAATGGAGCAGAATTCACACTAAAATTCGGTGGACATCAAAACTTACCTTCTTAGTGATTAAGCTATTTCAAATATCATAGTTAAAAAAAAGATAACATGCTACTCATCTATATTTAGCTTAGCTATCAAGAAGATAAACATAGTTACTAATTTATGGAGAAGGAAAAAAAATATTTTTTGACAAAGAAGGATTTTCATGGTAATTCTGGGCAGGGAGGTACCACTAATACCTATGTCAATGCTTAAAGAAAACTTGATTGATGCCAGTTACAAACCCTGTATCACAACCAGTGAAAAAATAGAACAAAAAGTCAAAAGATTCTCTTATCTACCCTTGATTAGACCAACACTCATGGTTATGCCTTAATATTGCTCACCAGAAATTAATTTTAATATGTCAGTTAATAAGTTATGTCACTTAATACTTAAATTAGTATTTGAATGTGATCTGAAGAATTCTTCAGAAAATAATTATTTCGGAATTCACTGGAGTACCGTCATGAAGCCAGATTGGCAAATCTCTGGCTAACAGATCTGACATTCAGCTCTTTGCTAAAACACATTTGGTGAAACTAATAAAGCAACATTGGTTATTGAGAAGCAACTGGGTCTGGTGAGGTAATAGTACTTAATTTGCCATCTGCATCTATTAATTGTTGGCTGTGAGACTTTGACAATTAACTTACCTTTTTTCAGCCTCTACTTTTTTGTTTGTAAAACAAGGATGATAACTCTCTCTTGCAATACCTGTGAGGATCAAAGAGAGCGTGTGTATAGCAAATGGTAAATATAATTATAATTAATTGTTATTATAATAAAGATCACAATGACAACAATAATGGTAATAACTATTATTATATCACAGTAAAAATGTGGCTAGGAGAAGAGACTCTGGAATCAGAGAATTTTTTTATTCACAACTTATTTTGGCCCCTCAGTCATCTATAAAATGATGATATTAGCCCATACTTCACAGGATTATTGTAAAGATTTTGTGAATTAATCAATAATTAAGTTATTAGAGTCACATCTGGCATTTAGAAAGTGCTCAATAAATGTTGCTATTGGTATTTTTATTGTTATATTAGAAGTAGATGTAACAATTTTATCAATAATAAATCTTAATAGAAAATAGCAAGCCATAGAAAAATTACTGTTAATGATAAATGGTAAATTTCTTTCTTTTCTTTTTTCTTTTGATTTTGAGACAGATTCTCTCTCTGTTGCCCAGGCTGGAGTGCAATGGCATGGTCTCATCTCACTGCAACCTCTGCCTCCTGGGTTCAAGAAATTCTCCTGCCCAAGCTTCCCAAGTAGCTGGGATTGCAGGCATGTGCTACCACACCTGGATAATTTTTGTATTTTTAGTGGAGATGGGGTTTTACCATGTTGACCAGGCTATTCCTGAACTCCTGACCTCAGATGATCCGCCCACCTCGGCCTCCCAAAGTGTTGGGATTACAGGCATGAGCCACCGCGCCCAGCAACAAATGTTAAATTTCTTTGAGAAAACTCTTAGAATTAACTCTTAAACACACCTCGCTAGTCTTGGTGACTCTGCCTCAATTTCCATGGCAGTGACTAATCTTTTCCATGACAATGACTAATCTTATTTTGATGTTTTCCGTTTCCACATCTGCTTTTGTCTTTAATTAAATTATGTAAAGGAATACACATAAAAGTGCTTTTAATGCCATAAAGAACAAAATAATTTAAAAGTATCATTAAAATAATGTTAAAAATTATAAGGAAGAAACACTATAATCTATTTATCTGTATCTATTTATCTATCTATCTACCTGCCTATCTTTTTTTTTAATGTTGAAAAGAACTTTCATGTAGCATATTATTTTGTACTTAAAATAACGATGTAAAAGGAATAGGTGATAAGGCCGGGTGTGGTGGCTTACACCTGTAATCCCAGCATTTTGGGAGGCCAAGGCGGGTGGATCACCTGAGGTCGGGAGTTCCAGATCAGACTGGCCAACATGGTGAAACCCTGTCTCTACTAAAAATACAAAAAGTAACCAGATTTGGTGGAGCATGCCTGTAATCCCAGCTACTTGGGAAGCCGAGACAGGAGAATCACTTGAACCCAGGAAGCAGAGGTTTCAGTGAGCTGAGATAGCACCATGGTACTCCAGCCGGGGCAACAAGAGCAAGACTCCATCTCAAAAAAAAAAAGAAAAAAAAAAGGTGATGATTATCACTCCTATCTTATGACACAAAGAGATTAATTAAAATTTTCGGGTTTAGAAAACTCGTTGAGTGGCAGAATGTTATTTGCAGATGCACATTTCTAACATGCTTTTCATCAGAGTGAATCTGCCTTAATTCATATGTTTCATCTGCTTGGAGCTTTCCATCATACCTACTCATTCACTTATCCATTTATTTAATTTCTTCATTCATTTATTCATTCTTTTCTTTCAACAAATATGTGCTATAGCCATCTGGTATACCCAAACCTCCACAGATATGGAAAAACTTATCAAGAACAATGGAATAGGAATCCAAAGACCTGCATACAATTCTTGGCTCTATTGTTAACTATCTGCGTGATGTGAATCTTCCCCATATGGATGGATAGTCAAGCAGGATCTTAAATCAGACCTAGCTTACATGCCATCTCCTCCTTTGTGAAACCTCCCAAGTACTTCCTATATAAGCAATTCTTCTGTGTTTATATCTCCTATGTCATATACAACCTGCTTCGTGCTGCATTGCACAATAGCACTTGCCCTGCGTGAGTTGGATTTTCACAACAGCGGATTAGGGAAGTGGGAGGAGAATAGGCAGGAGGAAGGAAAAGCAAACCAGACAGGAGAATAATATGAGTAATATGTGGAATGGGGACCCTATGAGTCAAGATTTTTTTTTAAAATCAAACTGGCCAAATAGCATCTTTGTGTTAGTTAAGTTCTTGTGGTTGTAAAAAGCAGACTTACTCAAATTTTGTCAAGTAACATAAAGTTTACTTTAGGAATATAGGTGATGTGGTAGGCACAATAAGGCCCCTAAGGATGTCTAGTTCCTGAACATCAAAAACTGCAAATAGGTAATGTTGTATGACAAAGAGGAAGTAAGGTTGCCCCTTTATTGAAGATAATTAAACGGAATTATGGTGGCTAATCAACTGAATTAGAGATGGCGAGACTGTTCTGAGTTGTCTGCACAGACCCCCCATTATCACAAGGGTCCTGACAAGTGAGAGAGGGAGAAGAGTCCCTATCATGGTCAGAAGGAGAGTTGAAGACGCTCCACCACTGTCTTTAAAGAAATGGAAAAGGCCATGAGCCAAGAAATGTGATCTGTCTCTGGAAACTGGAAAAGCTAAGGAAATAAATTATTTCCTAGAGGCTGCATATGTAACACACTCTGCCAACAGCTTAATTTTAGCCCACTGAGGCCCATTTTTGACTTCTGATCTCCAGAACTATAGATAATAAATTTGTGTTGATGTAAGCCACTAAGTTTATGACAGTTTATGGTAGCAATAGGAAATCAATATAGGTAATAGTAAGACTGCGAGCATCTAAGCCATACATTCAAGCATGATAGAAACTCAAGAACAATCGGATAGCCCAGCCTCAAGAAGACCAGTCTCCCTGGGGTTTGAATGTAGAACGATTTCTTCAGTGACTAAAAAGTCCTTTGAGATCCAGCTGTAGGTATCGGTTTATCTGTTGCCTTTGGTATAGAAGAATTTTATAGATAACCTTGTTCCTTATCAATAATATGAGTCTGTGTTTCTCTGTTGGTGCTTTTCTCTCAATGTCTTTCCAAATCTAATCCCAGTGCCAGCCAGCCACCTTACCCTTTTCTCTACTTACTCATTGATTGTGCTGGCTACAGGCCTTTGCTCCTTGCTTTTGTCCATCTTCTAATTTGTACTCTTCCCTACCAATAGTTCTCTCTCTCTCTCTCTCTCTCTCTCTCTCTCTCTCTCATTATGACTATCACCACATGAGGGAATCTTATTAATTAAATTAATCAATATTGGTCATAGAGGGCAGAGCACCAGTATCAGGCAACCTCACCAGATGCCAGTCAGTTGCTTTATTGGCTGCTCTTGGATCAGACACCTACTAGTGGTACAATCATCTTGGCAGATGGAGAAGTGCTGCAAGTTACAAAACGTGGCCACTGAGACAGCTCACCCAACAGGGACTCTGTGTGTGTGTGTGTGTGTGTGTGTGTGCACGCACATGCACGTTTGATGTTTGACACTTAGAACAAAGTAGGCACTCTTTTTTTATTATACTGATTAAAAATACGGGTTTTGGAGTGGAACACCCTGGATTCATATCTTGGCTCAGCTACTACCACCTGTAAGACTTCAAGTAAGTTGCTTAACTACTCTAAGTTCATATTTTTTCATTTATAGACTGGAGATAGCTTTAGTAATGACTTGTAATTGTTGTGAGGATTAAATGAAATAATCCAATTAAGGTGATGGGCATATAATAGATTCTCAATAAATACCAGATGCTATTGTTATTATTTTTATGGCATATGTTATTTTTTCTTGTGAGAATTAAATAAAACAGTTTATATTCTTTACTGCTACATGTGAAAGGTCTTGTCTCCTGAGTAAATCACATAATTCTTGGAGGTGGGAGATGTTATTTTATATTGCTTCAAAATCACTCAGAGTAATTTATGCAGTTTGTTATACAGATGTTGCCCAATGTATTCCCTCATTCAGTCAATATTTATTGAGCATTTATTATGTTCCAGAATCTATTAGTGGACACAGAGGTATGAATATTAATAAGATATCCGATCTGTCCTCAATGGACTCCTCAATGTTCATTGTGTTAGGGAAAAAAAACAAAAGAAGGGATTGTGGAGATACATGAGAGGTAGACTCAATTAACCCACATGAACTTTGCAATAGAAGAAAAGGAAGCCACAGAGATGTTATGACCTTACAGATCATCAAATTCAACTCCATATTTTTATAGATGATGAAACTGAGCTCATATACACCCAAATGTTTCCTTTAGGATCACTGTGGACCCTTTTGCTACAGCCCATCCAGGAGTATATAAGGATCTTGGATTCATTTATAAACAGATGAGCTCTCCCTGCAAGAATCTGTCAGAACCCAATGCATGATATATTATTAAATATCTACTTGCCAGAGAGTGTTTGTACAGCATGGGTCATCTTGCCATTAGCTGGAATTATGAACACCAGGCCAGCATCCAATGTTTCAAAAGCTCTGAGATGTAGTTTGACATCTCAGTGTCTTTTTTTTTTTTTTTTTTTTGAGGCGGAGTCTCGCTCTGTCGCCCGGACTGGAGTGCAGTGGCCAGATCTCAGCTCACTGCAAGCTCCGCCTCCCAGGTTTACGCCATTCTCCTGCCTCAGCCTCCCGAGTAGCTGGGACTACAGGCGCCTGCCACCTCGCCCGGCTAGTTTTTTGTATTTTTATTAGAGACGGGGTTTCACCGTGTTAGCCAGGATGGTCTCGATCTCCTGACCTCGTGATCCGCCCGTCTCGGCCTCCCAAAGTGCTGGGATTACAGGCTTGAGCCACCGTGCCCGGCCTCTCAGTGTCTTTTCTATTAGTAGAAGATGCTATCAATGAGAAACTTTTCCCAAATCTGACTAAAAAAAACCCATACATAACCATGGTGACTTTCTTCAGTCTAGCCCAGGGATATTATAGCACAATCATTCTTTATCCAAAGTCAAAGTATTTACCTACCATGATCTCAAACAGACCATAATAGTCTAATAATCTTTTGGTTAATTGTGTAGCTGAAGGCTTTATTCACTTCTTTAAAGTTTTTTTTTTTTATAATTTGAGACGAAGTCTCCCTTTGTCAATAGGCTGGAGTGCAGTGGCAAGATCTCAGCTCACTGCAACCTCTGCCTCTTGGGTTCAAATGATTCTTCTGCCTCAGCCTCCTGAGTAGCTGGGACTACAGGTGCACACCACCACACCCAGCTAATTTTTGTATTTTTAGTAGAGATGGGGTTTCACCTTGTTGGCCAGGGTGGTCTCCATCTCTTGACCTTGTGATCTGCCTGCCTCGGCCTCCCAAAGTACTGGGATTACAGTTGTGAGCTACCGCGCCCAACCTAAAATGTGTTTTTCAAATCAGAGTGCTAATATGATTATCATACTAAGGAATGTTTTATATTACCTATTCATTCAATTTGTATGGATAATATAAATTTCATTAAAACCTTAACATTTATTTGCAGACGGTATTAAGATGTTATGTACCATACCTCCCACAACCTTACATTGACAAGACTATAACAAATAAGTTTTTATATGCTAATATCATCTGAGATATTAGGAATTCTTTGACAGGAGAATCCCTCTTTTTCTTTCTCTCTCCCTCTCTTATTTATATGTGTATATATACACACAAGTAGAGATTTAATAACTTTATATCTCCAGTCCTTAATGGTATCTAGCACCTAGTAGTAGGGTCTCAACAAATGCTTGTTGAATTGTACAGAATATGTTAGCCTTAATTAATCACTAATTCAACAAACATCTCTTATGCACCTATTATGCCTGACACTGGTCTGTGTGCTGAGGATGCACTGAATGGTAAAAAATAACGAATCACTGTTTTTACGGAACTTAAGCCTAGCAACTTATATTTAATAAAACCTTAAAAATGCCATTTTACAAACAATTCTTAGTTATATGACTTCCTTTGAGGGGCAAAAAAAGCCATGAATTCAAAAATTTTCTATTCGCACAGTGTTTCCAATCAAACCGAGTTGATAACAGTTATTTCAAAGGTGGCTTCCAAATCTTGAAATGTTAGTTATAGACTTTAGAGCTCCATGTCCGCTATTTTTAATGGCTTTCTGCCAAAAGTAGCTTAGACTAATTGGGAAGGGATGTGTTCTTTTTTTGATAAGTGAATTACTCTCATGAATGATAATGGGAATTATGTGTGAACATGAAGAAAAACTTGACCTTAATACTGAGGATTGCATAATAGCTTCGCAGAGACTGCTTTTATGATTGATTGTCTCTCCGTAACTGGGTTCCATCTATCAATATGATTTGAGGAAAGGATTGCATTTTTATCCTGAATAAGGCTCTCAAAACAAAGAGCAGCTAATAATTTGCAAATTCCAAAACACACTTCAGGATAGTGTTACGGAGTGAAAACACATCCATTTGGATATCCCATAGGAGCTCCCATTCATTAATGTTTAAAACAGATGCTTCAGTGAGCAACATATTTAATTAAATCCAAACCTGTTGTTATTATCCCAGAAAATATTATTATTAGCACAAGTGCCAAATGGAATTCACAGCAACTTCTGGTTTAACTTTGGAAGATATTTTAATTCTAAAGGAAATTACTTAAAGTAGAAATGACCACAATTATCTAGATAGATACATTTTCTTCAACTCAAGGCCATGATAGTTGTGAGAGTTAGTTAATTGCTTGGCGTCATTGCTACTTTGATAGAATGACTGAGCAGCCCAGCTGGCTGGACAGGCCACATACATCATTATAAAATGCTGGAATGTGCACATGAAGTAGCTATCTCTGCTTTTAAAATAGAAGAAATGAAGAGGAAAAAAAGTCTTCAAATTTTATAAGATGGACTTATAAGATTGGCAGATGTGTCACTAATTACATAATTGCTTTCTTATGTGGTTCTAATACAAATTATTTGGAGCCTAAAAAAGTCTAGCAGTGAATTGTTTAATTTAATACACAGTTATAACAAAATAATTAGTATTTACTTTAAACTCTAAATGGTCAACAAAAAACCTCAATTAATTATTTTCATAGTGCTGCATAATGAAATAAATGTGTAATTAGTGACAGATGGGACTTTTAAAATTTAAAACGTAGAAAAAAATAATATCACCTGTTTGAGTTATTTTCTTTTTACATGAGTGAAATTAGAGTTTTTGAAAATGAGGTACAAAGAGAGTTTTAAAAATTAATTCTACCTAAATTAACATAATACTCTTTGTGTGCGCTTCCTGAGTTCTACGAACCTTCTTTAAAATGTTTGGTTTTCAATCACGAAGATTGGTGTGAGCCATGTCATGCCAACTATTTCACACTGCTTTTAAGTGAACAACTTGAGGCACAGGTCTCTTAGATTTTATAAGCACCATTTTATTTGAGGCCGAGCTTTAACAGTGTGATGACATTTTAGGTTAAGTTAGCAGAACTTGTTTTGTACAGTAATTTCTCTATTCTTACCTATGACTTTTTTCTGTGCAGACTGAAGATGCATGTTTTTCTATGGCTTATCAAATTGCCTGAACCATGGCTAAAATAATCAGTACAGTCTCATCTTGTCAGTCTATAAGATGAGCACAGATTGCTATGATTCTGTTGATTATGTTTTGAGCCGGTGCTGAATATGCACATCTATACATGTTCCACTGGCACTCACTTGCAAGCCGCCATGTGTTTTTATCATCTCATTCTGATGTCAACTAGATTATGACCTGCTCTACTAAAGCCATCCTATTCTTGTTCTCTCTCTTTGTAATCCTCTTCTTGACCATATAACTGCAGCGTGCCTCAGTGTTTGCCTTCTCATCCTTATCAAGTTAGCTGTCAATGCAATGATCATAATTAAATAAGTTCTGCTTTTTGGATGAGCTTCTCTTTCATAATTTTAGTCTTGTAAAGAAATGCATTGTGAGACTTTACCCAAAAACTGTAATTGGAAATATAAACTTATACTGCTGAACTGTGAATTCCTGGAATACATGACTCACATCTTCATTTTGTGTCTCTAAATTCAGGTGCAGTGGTAAACTAGTAGGTGATTAGTAAATTTTTGTGGAATTATATGTTGGTCTATGCCATGGATCATAGAGTGGGGAGTGGAGTGGCCTCATACTTTAGGTGAAAAACATAAATGTATGGGAAATTTCAGGTATTTGAAAGGATCTAAATAATCATATAACAACATTTCTTTCCCAGCTGAGTTTGGAATCAATTAGTAGAAATACATGGGGATCAGCTGGATTTCAAAATATCAGTTTTATGATTAAGAAACACTATGCAAATGTTATTTGTGTGGGTAAATGGATTTGCTAACACTCTATTGTAGTAAACATACCCTCCAAGTTACCATCACCTTCTACTGGGATAGGCTTCTTCCTGCATCCAATTGGCAGACCAGAAGTTTCCTTCTCTCCAAATGGCTGGATCTGGAAAGACCCACAACAGGCAATGCCATGTGAGTCCAGCCTGTCTTATCAATCTCACTTAATGGGTAAATGAATTAATGTTCCTTCCCTGGAGAATAAGGAGATGGAGAAAGATCAGAAGTAACGTGTAAAAGAAGTTTCTCAACTTAAAATCTCGAGTAATGAGAGAGAAGAATTTCCTTCAATGTTCTCTCACTTTTTGTTGTTGTTGTTGCCTATAGACAGGAGTGTGGCTTTCCTATCAAGGTACTTAATCCATCAAGAGTCAGCAGTCAGAAAAGTAGCAATGTAATCGCATTTTTATTATGGACAAAAGCTAGCCTGCAGAAGGTGACTTAGGTTTGTGATCTGCTAACATCCTCCTAAATTAAATGTTCTCCACAACTGCAAACTCTCCCACAGAGGGAGTGGTTTACCATCTGGCAGCAGATCAGGATGCACCCTCTCCTAAGTCAGATGAGAATTCAGAAGATTCTGATACTGACACTTTCAAGAGTCAGAATTCGGCAGAGATTAATAAATCACTCCTCTCTTAGCAATAAGTGAGAAAAGGAGTAGAAATTAGTCAGAAGTGTTATAGTAGTTACATTCTACTGCAAGAGAACACGAGGAGTCAGATACAAGTGTTTTTAGCAGGAGCCAAAGAAAAGTTCTAATCATAATCAAAACTGGCTTACAGAAAGAACACTCTGAAAAATGTATCTGGAACAGGCAGTATTGAAGGCCGAGAGATGAACTAATGCATAAATAGCAATTGAAATCTCAGGATTGGATGGGATGACCCAGAAAGTATGTAGAGAAAGAAGTGAATAAAATAGAAGAGAGCAGAAGATGAATCCCCGAGAAATGCAAATATTTAGAGCATAGCTAGAGAAAGAAGAATCAAGGAGCCCATAGCTAGAGAAAGGGGAAGCTTTCTCAGCCTCCTTGGGCTTCTGAGAAGCCAAGAGTTTAAAGGAAAAAAAACAGAAGGGAATGTATAAAGGAAGGAGGGGCCAATAGTGTGAAAGCTTCGATGGCCAAGTAAGATGATAAGGATTGGCAAGTCTCACTGGGGTTGAGTAACCATGGAGGGAATTAGGAACATCTGTAAGAATAGAGTCACTGGAATAATTGGACCAGAAGTCACATTGTCTTGTGTATAGACGTGTGTAGGGGTTGAGCAAGTAGAGCTCATTTCTAGAAACTTGACTACAAATGAAAAAGAAAATGTGATAATGAGATGGAGACCTCAAGCCCAAGTGGCCACAGCCCTAGGCTACATTCCATAACAGTTTAATCATTAATTGAAATGATTTTTGCACTCTGCCTGATTTCTGTATCTCTCTCTCAATTAGCTCTAACCTCTGGTAGGGTTGGGGCACTGGAGAGAACAGTGATATTAGTTATTAGGCACTTCCGAACTTGAACAAAGAAAGGACTACTATGGGTTGAAATAATGTGTGTGGGAAGAAGTTGAGGAAGGAGTTTCAGCCTGAAGGCTTCTATCTTTTATCTGAAGTAGGAGGCAAAATCAGCTACTGATGGAGCTGGAGAGAAAGAGTAGGTAGGAGGCTAAAGGAAAGTGATAAAAATTTAAAAGAGATTCTGTGTGAAATGGTAATGGGAACTGACCAGGAACAAATAGAAGAATTTCTTATTATTATAAACTGCCCAATTAAAGTTTCATTTTTAAAAAAATCACAGTTAATTTTCAGTGGAACCAATGTACATAAATTGGGAAATGACTCCAAATTCAGTCAGCTTTCCAAGAAGAAAATAATTTTGCAATTGAGACTCTTGGCTTCTGAAAACCTATTTTTTTTCCAGTTCTTTTACCATTATGAACACTTACTCTCAGTCGGCTTCTTCTCTAATCTTTAATGTTGATGTTCTCTAGGGACTTATCATTGACCTTATTTTGTGCCTCTACACTCTCTTATTAGTAGATCTCATCCACTCTCATAGCCTCAGCCTAAATGCAAACACCATCAAAACTTAAAAGTTGAATTCTGGCCACATTGATCAATTGCCACATAAGTTCTGAAACTCAACAATTTAAATGACAAAGCAACCATCCAGGACAAAAAAAAAAGTAATTAGCAATGAGTGTTGGGCATTCTAAAACCAAATAGAAATGATTCATAGTTACATACTGGCATATGATCCACATCACTGCTTCCCTAGTAATTGCTACATTTGTCTAGATCTGCACTATCCAATATGATAGGTACCAGCCACATGTGGCTATTCAGCACTTGAAATGTGGCTAACAGCCACATGAAGATGTAATGTGAGTGTGAAGTGCTCACTGAATTCCAAACATTTTAAATTGAAAAATAGTTTTAAAATATCATTAGCAATTTTATGCTGATTAAATGTTGAAATTATAGTCTTTTAAATATACTATGTTAATATACAATTAATTTTATCTATTTCTGTGTACCTTTGAAATGTAGCTACTAGAACAAAGAAAATTACATGTATTTCTCATTACACATTTCTAGAGTACAGTGCTGGGCTACATGTAGCTACTTATTCCTTATTCCAGTTGAACCCATTTATGCATCCACAGTTGCACTTAGCACATTTTACTGAAATTTTACTAAATATATAGAATGCTTTCTGGTAATCCAAGATCTGAACGCTCTTCTTAAATTATGTGAATTTCTTGATAAACAGCTCTTAGTTTGGGTCCTTCCTCCAAAGTAAGTGTAAACCCCAGATACTTTCTCAGCTTCCTCTAGTTAAAGAATCAGCACTTGATCTATGCTCCGCCAATCGGATGCACCTCCTCTGTATTTGGAACTGAGAGTTTGTGAGGCAAAGAAGCAGTGACCGTGGGGTCTTTATGCTGGTGTCAGAGAAGTCTGAGAGTAAAAGCCGACACAGAGGAGGGAACAGCTGCATTCGTTTCCATTGTCCACAGCTGACTGTGGTGTAAGCTGAGGTGTCCGTTCTTCAGAAAAGCTGCAGCAGGGCTCACCGGACTCATTTTTCACTTGAGTTTTGTTCTGTTTCTGGATGTCAGTTTTTCTTCTTCCCGCTAGTTTTCTAAGCCTAGTCTTACAGATTTCTGTTACCTCCCCTAAATTTGTTTCATTAATCCCGCTTCTTGAATAATCCAGAATAGACTTCTGTTCTCAGTAACTGAAAAAAAAAATTGGCTCAATCTTTCCGTTATATTATTGATTAAGAGTAAGACATAGCTAGAGAAAGAAGAAGGAAAGCTGTTCGTGGCAGAAGACATGTTGCTGGGAGAGCACTCATTACAAGACAGAGGTGAGAAATGCCATGCTTTGTGTGAGAAACTGCAGGAGACTGGAATTAGCAGTATAGCATGTAAAGCGACATGTACTGAAGTGCAGAAGCTGCCCCTGTCCAGGGTAGAATCATAGAGGATGTTGCATGTCACGCTAGAAGGTTATTCTGCAGGTGATGAAGAACCAGTGGCATATGTTAGGCATAAAAGCGACAAGATCATATTTGCAATAATCATAGATTGCACCATCAGTTAGGATTGAATTGGTTACAGTCAAAGAAAACCTGATTAAAGAGGTTTAACCCTTAAGTGCACATATTGCACTCATAACAGGAAGTCTAAACGCAGTCAGTATAAGTTGGTACTGTGGTTCAATAATGCTGATAAAATCCAGGGTCTTGGCATCCTTTTCCCTTTCACCTTCCTTTGTGTGCTGGTTCTTATCCTCAGGCTGATGGTTCATGCTCACAGATTGGTCACTCCATGCACCACACTTATCCCAAACATCTAAATTATGAAGGCAGACAAAGAGATAAACTACTATCCCCAAGCGACTGTGTCTTTTATCAGGGAGTAAAGTCATTCCCAAAACTTTGTAGCTGATGTCCACTTATGTTTCACTGGGGGGAATCAGATCACCTAACCACTCCTAGCTGAAAAAGAGGTTGAGGAAATGAATATCTGGTGAAAAATAAAAAGAAATCAGAGCCACAAAACAAAAAACAATATAAGAAAAAAATTGTCACACTCAACATGAGTAGTTTAAATAGAATTTAACAAAGGAACTATTTACAATGATATGATTGAGGTATGGGATAGAGCATTCACTGAGGGCTTGTAAGGACAGTGGGGGACGCCACTCTCACCCTGCCCCAAAAGGACAAATGGAGGAAGTAGTTATTGAAACTGGAGATAAAGAGAGGAGTGTGGAGAGGTGTGTGGAGAGGATGGGAGTTGTCGCATGTAATCATATGATATAGCCAGTGCCCAGCGATTCCTCAGGAAGGAAACTGGGAAAGAAAATATCCCAGCATTACTTATCTTCTTTTGTCTCACACCAGCTCATTGGCTGAATCCAACTCAAGGTCAGATAAAAAAGGAGTTCACTGATATTATCTATAAAGGCCAATGCCATGGGGTAGAGAACAGCATAAGGAAGTAAGGAGAATAGATTTGGATATAGGTATGTGGAAGCTACCCAGCACAGATTGACTTGCCTGGATTAATCTTCTGACGATGGACACTTCACTACCTGAGCAAATTAAGGTGCTGATAGAAAGAAGAGGAAAACGTTTGTGGTGCAGGGAACCATATTTACCCTTGTAACAGTCTGTAAATGGATTTAAGATGGGAAACTTATCACAGCAATTCCTTTCAGGAGATGATGTGAGACAGTGACTGTTATTTAACATAATTTTCTAAAGAGGTTAATATGCAACATTATACACTTAATTATTTCGTGATGAAGATATATCTTTACAAGTTTAAAATATTTGCTAGATTTGGAGTTTTGAATTACATATCAAATGAATACCTTTTAGCTTCTTTTAAATCAGTTTTATTTATTTTTATTTTAAATTAAATTCAAAAATGTGCTTCATTGCAACAGACTCCAGTCAATCATATGGATTGTGTTAAGTGGTAAGAAGAAGAGATATAGCAAATAAAGTAAATGGTTATTAGGACTAACTCAGGAATAATTTAGTTATTTAACAAAGGCAAGTGTCTAAACTGTACTTTTGTAATCTGTAAGGCTGAGACATTGTATCGGACTCTGATCTTCCTGCTTATCAGTACACCTTTATTTTCTAACTCAATGCCTGCCATATTAGACTGTTTTGATGCTGCTGATAAGACATATCCAAGACTGGGAAGAAAAAGAGCTTTTATTGGATTTACAGTTCCACTTGGCTGGGGAGGTGGGAGGTGAAAGGCACTTCTTATATGGTGATGGCAAGAGAAAATGAGGAAGAAGCAAAAGCGGAAACCTCTGATAAACTCATCAGATCTCCTGAGACTTATTCACTATCGAGAGAGTAGCATGGAAAAGACTGGCCCCCATGATTCAATTGCCTCCCCCTTGGTCCCTCCCACAACACATGGGACATCTGGGAGATACAATTCAAGTTGAGATTTGGGTGGGGACACAGCCAAACCATATCACCGGCATATAATCACATCCACCTTCCTCCCACTGCCCCACATTCATCCTTAACCTGACAAAAACTTATTTGTCTTACATTTCTAAAATTTTGTTATTTCAAAACTGTTCTGTAAATGGAATCATGTAATATGCAACCTTTGGGATTGGCTTTTTTCACTCAGCATAATTCCCTGGAGATCCTTACAATTTATTGTGTATCAACTTTTATTGCTGATTAATGTTCAAGGGTATGCAAGTAGCTTTTGCAGTTACATTATTCTGTAATCACTTGTACTCTTTAACCAATTAAATGTACAGTATTGGGCATATTTATGAAGCAATTGCTTAGGTGAATTATCATATGGTCATCCAAGTCCTTACTATTCAAAGTGTCAACATTGTGGAGTGCTTGTTAAAATGTGAAATCTCAAGTGTCACCCCAAACCTTCTGAATTAGAATATGCATTCAAACAAGACCCTCGGGTGAGTCATAGAGCAATAAATTTAGAGAAGCACTGATCAAAATCACACTGAGGGCATTAAACAAATGCAGAACTTCCTTAAGGACAGCTCCCTTCCAGATTTTAAGGAAAAGCTTAGTCTCTACTGTGCCCTTTGGAAGCAATTTAATGTATTTTCTCTGAGCTTTTAGACCATCATTCACTTTAAAAAAAAATAAGTTAGCTGGCTTAATTTCCCCCAAGTTTCATCAGATGTTACCAGTCTGTATGAAAATATTCTCTCCTTTCTCCAATCTGGCAAATCCACTGGAGAAAACTGGGAACTGGCTTGCGGCCATTCTATGTGCAGAGCGCCACCATTTTCACTACAGAAAGCCCCATTGTCTAGAAATAATAGTGAGGTTTTGCCCACAGCAGAAATCTGCATTCAATCCCAGGAGTGGAATTTTGCTTAGAGCCAAATTCTCAAGTCTTCTTAATTTTGGTGAAGATATGTGTTTTTGCAAGTGCAAATTCATGAAATTAAAGTTGGACTTTTCCTAGCTTTCCTCTATCCAGTGTTTTATGACAGGAAGGACCTTTGAGTACTTTTTCAAAATATCTAGTGCCAGCAAAGCTAAGCCAGGTTTGCTGTTATACTCACCACCCAAGGCTTTGTGAAAGGTTGGCTGGGAAACAGAAGGATATCACTGTGAATTTTGACAATCGTCCAGTGTTTTCCAGTCAGGTGCAGTCAGTGGTCCAAAGAAACATTGCCCTGGAGAGAGAGCCCTGTGCCTGAATCCCACAGGCCAGTGGGATCCCTCTGCTCTCTGCTCCTCTTAGTAATATTCTCCTAGCTTCTGCCTTGTATCAATTATAGATATGACCCTCAAGATAAATAAAAGAGACCAGGGAACTGTGAAGACTGCCAAAGCATCAGATTTTTTTTATTCTATTAAAGATGTGAAAAGGGGCTTCACTGAATAAAACACAAGTTGAAATGACTGCAAATACACTCAGTGGTATGGACTACCATTTCATTATTATAAGCAACAATTCAATTGGAAAGGTTACTTTGACTATTGTTTTAGTTGGAATGATATTTGTTTTCACATTCCCATTGCTAAATGCAGACAGTCAGAATTTCTAACAATAGTCACAGTATGTGGCTATTACAGCAGTGTTCTTGCCTGAAGTAGGTGGTGTCAAAATAGTTGCAATCCCAAAGGTAATTATCCTCTTCTATCTTACTTTCTGTGTTTAATGCTCTGATGCAATTTATGCAGTCAAGATGTAGTGTATTTCACTACACTGCTATTTAAGCTGGAAGTATGTTTTAAAACTTTATATCATTGGACCGGCAACGAGATTTTAGTACAGAAATGAGAAATGACATTTTTGTTTGTTTTGAAAACGTTCAGTTTGTCCATTAGTTTATAGCAAATTTCTGCTACATCAAAGATATTTTAGGAATTTTTAAGTGAAACCCAACTGAAACTGAACATGCATTTTAATCGTGTAGTTACTAGGAAAATGCCCTTATCAGGCTAAAAAAAGAATGAGTTAAATGAATCAAATGAATAAAGTAAGTATCCTGAAATTAAGAAGCCATGTCTGTATAGTATAAAAATTTCAATACGTCGATTTTGTATATCTAGTATTCATTTCCATTGCTATTCTTTTTCCTGATTACATCAAAATAAATTTCTTTAAGCCACTGACGTTGGGGTGAGGAAAATATCGTAATCTGGTTTCTGAGCATCCACCGCCCCATATTCCCAAATTCTAGACCTACTTTGAGGTTCTTGGCTTTCTCCTAAATCTCATCTGGAGAAGTCACATGTTTCCTGTGTGTATCCTCTTACCACGTCTTTGCTATTGTGAATAGTGCTGCAGTGAACATGCGAGTGCATGTGTCTTTTTGGTAGAATAGTTTGTTTTCTTTTGGATATATACCCAGTAATGGGTTTGCTGGGTCAAATGGTAGTTCTAAGTTCTTTGAGAAATCTCCAAATTTATGCTGTCCACAGTGGCTGAACTAAATTACATTCCCACCAACAGTATATAAGGGTTTCCTTTTCTCCACAGCCTTGCCAGCATCTGTTGTTTTTTGACATTTTATTAATAGCCATTCTGAGTGGGATGAGATGATATCTCATTGTGATTTTGACTTGCATTTCCCTGAAAACAGTGATGTGGAGCATTTTTTTCAGGTTTGTTGGTTATGTGTATTTCTTCTGAGAAGTGTCTGTTTACCTACGTCTTGTACCCATTTCTTGATGGTGTTTTTTGCTTTTTGCTCATTCAATTGTTTAAGCTCCTTACAGACATCAACCCAGGTACCCATCAACAGTGGATTTTGATGACTATCCTCTGTTTTCATATAGCAAGCAAAACATACATCTACTGGTGTATCTACCTTACTATGTTGAAAGTTTAGAAGTCATTAGTCATTATTGATGGTTGCACAGAATCAAATTTCTTTCTTATGCTTAAGAAATGTATATATCTTGATGGAACCAGTGCCTATTGTATTATAGAGATGGAAAGTGACACATATTAGCTTACCCAAGCTTTCATGAAGGTAGTGTGCTGTCATGCTACCTAGGCTCAAGCAGTTGGTTGTACCAGCCCAAGAATCGCAAGGCTATCAGGAACTCTCTCGGCACTGTTGTTAAAAACATTTCAAATACCTGGGGTCAAAATGGCAAAGAAATGGTGGCATAGGGACAGCAGCAGTGTACTGAGCTAGTGGGTCTAGGAAAGGGAATAGGTCATAGTTACTGTAGGGGATGGTGGTAATGATGTCCTCACCAGACTGGTTGCTGTATGTGAATTTGGGCATTCTTTCTTCTTATATGGCCTTAATGTTGCTTTCTAACAATTTCTTGAGCAACTCATTATTGTTTTAGTAAACTTCTATTTTCCATGAAAAAAAAAAAGTCATAGTTGGTTTCAGTCACTTGCAGCTAAGATCTCTGCTTGAGATAAAATAACATGTTTATGTTTTGGTCTCCTACTTAATTGCTCTTCCTGAGTATAGAGTCTTGTTTTATTCATCTTTGTATATCTGATGTTGTCAATATCTAGAATAAAGAGGGAGCCAGAACTGGAACTGAACTGAACTTCACTTGTTCCTTTTTCATGCTCATTAAGCAGCCTTCTAGTATAATTTAACGTTTCTTGCAGATTTGCTTCCAGAAGGGAGCAATGTATTGAGCAACTGACAACTGCTAAGCAAACCTGAATACTCATGCTTCTCCTTCTTAAGAACTCAGTGACATTCTGGTCAGTATCTGATAACTGTGCTTAGCATGAATCAGTTCCCAGAAATCTATTTCTTTAGAATGACACTAACAAAATCACATTTCTGGGGCTGCAAAACTGAGGTCAGCCTTAGTCTACGAAACTACCAACCTGATAGATATCACTTACGTGACCAGTCAACGTATTTTAATAAGATTTCCAAATTAGGAAATCTCTAACTTGAGCAATACCATCTGTATCTGTTACATTTCTCATTATTTTTCACCCATTTTCCCATAAATATTTTCCTTTTCACTTTTACCACTCTTTGGCAGAAATAAAGCTGGATAGTTGGAAAGATAAAGACATATTTATCCTTCAATTGCATAACAAAATACTGCACTGTTGCAAACACTTGAACTGTCCCATTGCTGTGATCGTAGCAGGAACTGGCTGCCAGCAGAATTTAAAGAGAGGGGCAAAACATAGTAAGACAGTTATTGACCCTACTCCGAAGTACTGCATTTAAAAATAATGAATTGATGTAAGTGTCCCTTTGCATGTGGGTGTGTTAATCACAGAGGAAAGAAGAATTGATTATTTGAAATTACTCTTTGGGGCTAAAACTTATTTTAAAATTCTGAGTGGGATTTGCAACTTTTGTTTAGAATCACCAAAGAGTTGTGAATATCCATTAAAAGTTATACAAGTATTTAAGGTCACCAAACATTTCGTATTCACATTTCAACTTCCTATATTCCATGAATAATTCATGATATGTGAAGTACTTTACAGTTTACAAAGAGCTTTCACATGAATTTGCTCATGTGGGTTTCATAATAGCCCCATGTCATAACTAAATTTATTAGGCAGGCCATACATGTACTAAAATGTTATAACTTTTTCCCTGAACCTTTTATTCTCTTGGTGACCCAGTGATATGCACAGAAGTCATGATAATATCCATTCATACCTTTCCATTTTCTGTATTCATTTGAAAATATTCCTGAGGCTTCTTTTTTTTTTTTTTTTTTTTTGAGACGGAGTCTCGCTCTGTCGCCCGGACTGGAGTGCAGTGGCAGGATCTCAGCTCACTGCAAGCTCCGCCTCCCGGGTTTACGCCATTCTCCTGCCTCAGCCTCCGGAGTAGCTGGGACTACAGGCGCCCGCCACCTCGCCAGGCTAGGTTTTTTGTATCTTTTAGTAGAGACGGGGTTTCACCGTGTTAGCCAGGATGGTCTCGATCTCCTGACCTTGTGATCCGCCCGTCTCGGCCTCCCAAAGTGCTGGGATTACAGGCTTGAGCCACCGCGCCCGGCCACCTGAGGCTTCTAAGTAGAAGTTGGTTCTTTGGTTTTATGCACATTTACTGTAGCGTGTTCAGGAAGTCTCTCCATCTTGGAGAAAGAGTTGAAATTATTTTCCACTTCTACTAACATGTGTGGCTATCACCAAACTTCACTAGAGTCATGAGATTTGGTTTCTGTGGTTTTCTCTTTAATTCTATCTTTTTCATATGGTCCTGAGCAGATAGCAGTTAACATGAGCAGTTAACAATAGCCAGTATGTCAGACTTCTTAAACCACAAAGGAGAATTGCCTGTAGGTTAATAAAGAATGGAAGACTCCTATATTTCATTGTCAGGTGAGAAACTGAGAAACCAGTAATTGCTGAGCAAGAATTAAGTAAGTTGGCAGAAAATGTGATGTAATGCCTTCAATTCAACAGGTGTAGTTGCATAAATAATGGTCCATTTTAATGGATCTGATCTTTGGTTATAAAATCTAGATATTTCAGTTATAAAATTATATAAGTACCTTCTTAGAATATGGAGATGGGAGATAATACGTAATTGTCTTATAATTTGACATTGTGATAGGTGCTTTATACCATTTACTAAAATTATTCCTCATTCCAACAATAGTAAATATGAGATGAAGAAACTGATATGTTTAGCCACATACCAAATGCTATACAATTAGTGGCCATATTATAAGAAGGAATCAGTGGTGTTTAAAATGATATTTGCTTAAGTAGTGTTTCTGGTTAGGGGAAACTACTTCATCCAACCAAGGTCCATTTTTTAATTGAATAAATGCAAATAATTATGATATTTATGTCAACACATCTGTAACATAGCCTACTAAAATGCTATGTCAAGGTGCTAATAGACAGAAACCTGGAATAGCCTCTTCTGTCATTATCTTGGGCAAAAACTGTAATTTCTGTTCTGGCCTTTTCTTTGGTGAAACAGAAATCTTTTCCTAAAAAGTGGGGATATTAATGAAAAAAATTCAGTCTCTGGCAAGGATGTTAACTGAGAAAAGGGAGCCAGATTTACTGTTATTTGACTTTGGAAGATCTTGGGGCATGTAATGATAAACCAACTAACCTGCTTTTAAACTAAATTTCAGTTATTACAGCTTTGAAGATTCAAGCCTTACATAACACTGATGAAAATGAAGTAAAGCTAGTGGATATATCAAACATTCCAAAGAAATTCAGTAGAGAATGAAACTCAATTGAACATATAACAGAACAAAATTCAAGATCTGATATTGAAATCTAAAATAATTAATACTTTAAAGAAAACTTCAAAGGCATAGCCCACTTGAGGATAACAAAAATAAATGTAACCTTGTTATGACTGTCCCTGAGACTGTATACATGTATTGCACATTGGTTACGTCCAATAGCGAAATTCAAAGATTATGTTTGTCAGTAGGATTCTATTCATATCCAATAGTATACAACATAATAATTTATCAAATTAAAGTCCATTTACAAGCACTAAAATGGGCTTGTAAACTTAATGATTAACTTTGTGCAGCCAGAGAGGAATCCATTTACATGTCCGATTTTGATAGTAGAAACAGAAGGATTAGAAAGTAGGAGTGCCTGTGGGGAGAAAAATGGGGAGGAGTGTAAGGTGTTCTCAAATATTGACCTTCTGGTGGTGTATGACTTCAGCTCTAGCCTTACCTTAAGGAAAGAGAAAAGCTGTTTCCATGAAGGTCACCATAAAACACTGCAGTAAATAATAACGCCACTCTGGCGCCCAACAGGAGATTATTCTCTTCACTGTGAAGTACCTTGGTACTTCAAGTCCTCAAGGAACACAGACAGCAGAACAACATGGCAGACACCTCTATAGAGACTCCCAAAAATTAATGGCTGAAATGTTGCATGAGGCTGGAAACTTGACATTAATAAGTGAGGATAGGTGTGAAAGGAGTAACGTGACTCCCTTAGCCCCCATTAACTTGGGAGGCCTAGAGAAGCACACATTAAATTGGAAAGCTTATGGTAGAATGCTATCTTTAAGGAGATTATCATGTACTAAGTTCAATCCATCTTCCAATTAATAAAGTTATGTTTTGAATATTTGCCAGGTATTGATAAATTCGAAGGCATCTATAAGATGGCTTGACTTAAAATGAAATATGTGTGAAATTAATCTTTGGGAAATCCACAAAGTGTGCATTGCAGAGAAGGTGATCATCCTCAAGAGTGTTTATAATCACTGATTTGAGATGGAGCTGCTTCCCAGATGGGCTATTCTTGTACTTATATGCAAGGGTGAATTATAGTGGAGATTTGTTCATTCAAGGTTGTTGTATTTTCCAAACAACATTGGAGAAAGCAGAAACAATGAATTATGAAAACCTTAAAATTTACAATATACCAGAAGTTTTCAAGTTTGGCTGTGTATCAGAATCATCAGAATAGTTTTGAAGATGCAGATTCCAAGGTTGTACCACCATTTAATCTGAATCACAAGGTCAAGTGGGGCTCAAGTATTTTTGTAAAAATTTCCCAAGGTAATTTTAATAACTTTCTATCTTTGGGAATCATTAGTGTAAATATAGAAAATATGTGGGAAATCAGAGAAAGAAAAAATCAATAGAGGTTGGAATTGTCAGATAATTCTCCATTGAAGAACTGAGATTTGGAGGCGGTATAACAGAAAGGATAAGATCTGAACCAGGGGCAAAGTTCTAAACGATACAGAATGAAGGGTACATTCACTCCAGCAACTATAAAAAGCAAACCCCCAAATTATAATGGCTTAAAACAACAGAAGTATATTTTTCTGTCAAGTAAAAACACACTAAGATATTCCTGGTTGGTGGACAAATTAATCATATGGGAGTTCAGAGGGTTCCAGGGCCATTCCTATTTTTTTTTTTTTTTTTTTGAGATGGAGTCTCCCTCTGTCACCCAGGCTGGAGTGTAGTGGTGAGATCTCGGCTCACTGCAACTTCTGCCTCCCTGATTCAAGCGATTCTCTCACCTCAGTCTCCTGAGTAGCTGGGATTACAGGCACATACCGCCATGCCCGGGTAATTTTTGTGTTTTTAGTAGAGACGGGATTTCACCACGTTGACCAGACTGGTCTTGAACTCCTGACCTCAAGTGATCCGCGTACCGTGGCCTCCCAAAGTGCTGGGATTACAGGCATGAGCCACCATGCCCTGCCGGCCATCCCTATTGTAATTCCATCACCTCTTAGGCCTTATCATCTTTTGTATACATTGAATGAAAGAAAGGTACACCTGCTTCTTAAAACCTTTTACGTGAAAGAGATTCATATTGCATCTGCTTACATTCCGCTGGTGAACATCAGAGACATGACACCCCTAGATGCATGCTGGGGTGTGAGGTGGGGACAAGAGCCTGCAAATCCTTGTTCCTGACTGGACAGTTGCCTCTTGGTAACACAGCAGCAGAGCATAGATTTGGGTGCACAGCAAATCACTTCTGTGAGAGTGGGCAACAAATTCTGAATACAAATGAACTCTCTTAGTGTTATTCTGCTACAGATACTAACCTTAGTTATGTGCATTTCATATTTTTGTGTTACTCTGCGTTTCTGTATGACCACTTCTTCTCATTTTCTACTTTTCTTAGGTGCATGAGCTGGAACTTATAATATTGATGTGCTTATGAACATCCTTCATCAGACCCAAGGTTTGAATTTGAGTGTGTGTACTTGTCTCCTGGAAGTAATTAGCCAATAGGCACACTGTCATCTTGGGTCGTTTGATCCCCACAGGAGGGACTGAGCCACTGATGTAAAAGAAGATGTTGCCTGAACTCATTTATTTCAAAATCTTGTTTTTCCATTACAAATAGAAAGAGACAATAGAACTAGAAGGAATTCAGCTAAAGAAACATTCAGTGTTTATATGACCCATTTGCATGATAATGGAGTAACATTTATGACAATGGCCAAAGGAGGGTCCTTCCAAAAGGAAAAGCTCTGAGAAAAACAATTTCCATACATAGAGTGCCAAGCAAGAGAGGGCATAAAACCAGGAGTTCAAGCCCCCTGAAGATATAAATTTTGTGAGATAAGTAGGTGTGTGAAGAAGCTAAAACTATTTTATTTCTTTTGTTACGCATTTGATTTGTGTTAAAAACAATCAGGACTCTCACATAATTAAAGCAGTTCTAACATTTTGGTGTGTTTGACGGCTGGGCTATGCACAGAATGTTCCTACTGTCTTTGTTAATATATTTTGAATAAAGATGGGTTTTATATTCATTTTGACCTTGTGATACTACCTTGATTGGAACAGTAGTGCGTAAAAAGATAAAGGAAGTTTACAATGATCAATCTTGGATACTAATGAAAAAATTGCTTATTGCCAAAAGGATAATGCATTTTGCACTACTCTAAATTGAGTGACAGTTTAGCCTGTTAAAATTATTTTTGTAGGGGCAATGTGGCCTGGGGAAAAATCTGTTATCTTGTGGTTCCTGTGGATATGAGCATATTACTCATGATTTGAGAATGTTTTAAGAAAATAAAATTAGTGACATTTGTCAATCTATTCTTCTCTTTTTTTTACTTTTTAAAGAGGAGAACATAGATATGTGATTTTAAGAAAAAGAACATTTAATTTATTTAAAGAATATATTTGTCTTTGGGCTGTATTACATTTTTTTTTCCAAGAATACTTCCTGTACTGAGCATGTTTTGTTTGGGATTGAATTAAAGTAACTGTTAGCTATTCTTTTATTCATAGCATAACAATTTGGCAAGTTCACATCTTATCTTCAGAACATGGCAAAGAAATTTTTAAGGACTTTGGGTAGCCAAGATTGATGTCATAAATTCCATACACGAAATTCAGGTGCTTCTTCATCAGAGACCATCACAGGCCTTCAATCAGGGTTTATTTAATAAGTCAAATTTATCGATAATTGTTGTATCTATTGTGAGAGGAGAGGAATTTGATTAGGCAGAACCAGGAGACTTTCCCCCAAAAATTCAAAAACACAAAGGTACACCATGACCCTAGAAAGTTCAATCATCATTTATTCAGCAAATGTTATCTGATTGTGCTCTGTCATAAGCATAGAGTCTAGAGCAGGAAACAAGAATGGTATGAGGCCCAACTTTGATGAATTTCGTTCAGCGGGAAAGGCAGACAATAAGCAAGTAAATAAATAAGCTTGTAAATCCAGTGGTAATAAGTGTTGTAAAAAGATATCAGGGTAAAGGGTTATATAGAGGAGCATTACTTTGTTTAAAGTCATCAAGAAATGTTTTCCCTATAAATGGTATTTCGGCAGAAACAATCTCATATGGTTATCTTGGGAAGATCTGGTAGAAAGAAAAAAGTAGCTGGCATAAAGTCATGAGTGATATCCCTCCCATGACAAATGAGGACAGGAGGCTATCAAGGCTTCCATAGTAATAACCCAAAAGTCAGAGATACTGTGTCTTTTGTCATAGTTGCAACACAGTGGGGTGAGGAGCAGTTACAAGATCTGGCATCATAGGAAGTCTCAGTTTGGACCAGATAGTTCCACAGAAAGTCACCCAGAGTGAGGAGAGGCAATACAAAGCCAAACACAAGAGGGATCACACTGAATTCAGTGCTTACCAAAGAGAATATCACCTGTGCTTATGTGTAAATGCTTTATTTAAAAACAGAGAGAGAGAGAGAGAGAGAGAGTGAGAGAGAGAGAGAGAGAGAGAGAGAGAGAGAGAGAGATACTGCCTTTGTCTTACAAGTACTTGAAGTTAGGATAATGAGCCCCAAGAAAATCCCTGGAAATTACCCAATAATTATCATAAAGTCCTGAATCATCAAGAAAAAAATAAATCAGGCTGAGTCTGTGCTATTTGAAAAAGTAGGGAATGTGATAATCTATTTTATTAAGATTTCATCCTCTGCAGAATGATCAGTTTCCTGAGAAATCTCCATTTCCTGGGAGTTCTGATCTCTGTGATTATACAGATATTTGTGTTCCCAGAATGTTCTGGTAATGAGGAAGGGTAGAGAGTAATTTGCTGAAAGCGAGCTAGAATCATTTAGTTTTTTTTTTTTTCGTTATTAACTGAAGACCATATTTCATTGTGATTTCCTTAGTTTTTACCAAATGTCCTTCTTCTGTTCCAGGATTCTAAGCCGGATACATCACATTTATTTGTCATGTCTCACTGGGCTTCTCTTGGCTATGACTGTTACTCAGACTTCCTTGGTTTTGATGACCTTTACAGTTTTAAGGAGTCAGGTATTTTACAGGACACCCTCTACTGGAATTTGTCTGGTGTGTTTCAATTTTTTTTTTTTTTTTTGGTCAGACTGGAGTTATGGGATGTGGGGAGGAAAACCACAGATGTACAGTGCCATTCTCTTCATGCCCCATCAAAGGTGCACACTAGCACCTTGCTGAGGTAGTGCTTGTGAGATTTCTTCACGGCAGAGTTATTCTTTCCCTCCCTTCCCATTGCTTATTCTTTGAAAAGAAGTCACTATGTGCAGCCCACACGTAAGCGGTAATGAGTCATGTTCCACCTCTTTAAGGGTAGGGTATCTATGTAAATTATTTTGAATTCTTCTACTAGGGCTATTTGTGTATTCTCTCTGTTATTTTTTATTTTCTTATCTTAGTATGAATGTATGGGTATTTATTTTATACTTTAAGTTATAATCCAATTTTGTTGACATTGTTTCTCAAAGTTTTGCAGTTTTGGTTATTGGGAACTCTTTCAGAAGGCTCCTGTGTCCCTGTGAGATAGCCCCATCAATGTAAAAAAAAAAGTTTTCAGCACTTCTTTCAGTTATAAAATGTTCCAGACTTATCTTGCACATTTCCTGCCCCAGTCCTAGAAGCAGCTGTCACCAAGGATCCCTGGTTCTTTTTACTTAAGAATGCTATTAGGAACCAAGATCTGAATAAATAGGTGGTGTTTCCAGAATTTTTAATTCATACCTCATCAGGACACAACTTTATTAGCTAGAGTAGAGTAGTTACTTTGCCTTTGGTCTTACACATTCCTCTCATTTCCAGAGGTATCTAGATCCTTTCCCATCATCACCTTCAGTGATGTCATTTCATATATCTGTAATAATTTTGTGACATTCTGCATTCTGCATTCTATTCTTGAATTCCATGATCTCCTAAATGATGTTTTAAAATCTGCATCAACAAGATTCACTCTTTGCCGGGCCCGGTGGCCCAAGCCTGTAATCCCAGCACTTTGGGAGGCCGAGACAGGCGGATCACGAGGTCAGGAGATCGAGACCATCCTGGCTAACACGGTGAAACCCCGTCTCTACTAAAAAATACAAAAAACTAGCCAGGCGAGGTGGCGGGCGCCTGTAGTCCCAGCTACTCGGGAGGCTGAGGCAGGAGAATGGCGTCAACCCGGAAGGCTGAGCTTGCAGTGAGCTGAGATCCGGCCACTGCACTCCAGCCTGGGCGACAGAGCGAGACTCCATCTCAAAAAAGAAAAACAAACAAACAAACAAAAAACACAAGATTCACTCTTTGTGCTTTAAAGTTCTATGTTTTTTTTGTGTGTTTTTTTGATGGAGTCTTGCTCTGTCGCCAAGGCTGGAGTGCAGTGGCACGATCTCGGCTCACAGCAAGCTCCGCCTCCCAGGTTCATGCCATTCTCCTGCCTCAGTCTTCCCAGCAGCTGAGACTACAGGCACCCACCACCATGCCCTGCTTTTTTTTTTTTTGTATTTTTAGTAGAGATGGGGTTCACCGTGTTAAAGTTCTACAGGTTTCGACAAATGCATAGACTATCACTCAGAATGGTTTCACTGACCTAAAAAAAAATCCCTTGTGCTTCACCTGATATCTGATGCTCTCCCCACTTGCTGAATGCCTGGCAACCACTGGTTGTTTTAATTGTATCTCTAAGTTTGCCTTTTTCAGAGTCTCCTGTGGACTCATACATTATGTACCCTTTTCAGACTGGCTTTTTTTTTTACTTATCAATATGTATTTAAAATGTAATATGGCTTGGCTGTGTCTCCACCAAAATCCAACCTTGAACTGTAATAGCCCCACATGTCAAGGGCAGGGCCAGGTGGAGATAATTGACTCATGTGGGCAGTTTTCCCCATACTGTTCTCATGGTAGTGAATAACTCTCATGAGATCTGATGGTTTTATAAATGGGGGTTCCCTTGCACAAGCTCTCTTGCCTGCCTGCTGCCATGTAATATATGACTTTGCTTCTCCTTTGCCTTCTGCCATGATTGTGAGACCTCCTCAGCCATGTGAATCTGTGAGTCAATTAAACCTCTTTCTTTTATAAATTACCCAGTCTTGGTTATGAATTTATTAGCAGCATGAGAACAGCTAATACAAAATGTATCCATATTTTTCGGTGGCTTGATAGTGTATTCCTTTTTTTTTTTATCATGGAATAATATTTCACTGTCAGGATATTTGTTTATTCATTCACCTAGTCAGAACATCTTGGATACCCAATTTTTGGAGATTATAAATAAAGTTGCTCTAAACATTTACGCACAAGCTTTTGTGTGAATATAAGTCTTTCAAATCAGTTGGATAAATACCTAAGATTGTAATTGCAAAATTGTATGGTAAAACTATATTCAGCTTGGTAGGAAATTGCCTGTCTTCCAAAGTGGGTGTACCATTTTGCATTCCCAATGGCACTGAGAGAATCTGTTGTTTCACATTCTTACCAGCAATTACTATACTCACTTGTTTTAGACCTTAATTATTCTGATAGGTGTATGTATAGTGGTATCTAATTTTTAAGTTCACATTTCTAATGGCAGTGTTAAGCATCTTTTCATATGCTTATTTGTCATCTGTATATCTTCTTAGGTGAAGTGTTTGTTCAAATTCTTTGCTCATTTTTTAACTCCGGGCTGGATGTTTACTATATTGTATTGTAAGGGTTTTTTGTGTATTTTGTATACAAGTCTTTTTGCAAACATTTCTCCCAGTATTTGAGTTGTCTTCTCATTTTCTGAAAAGTGACATTCACAGTGCTGAAGAATTTTAATTTTAATAGACCCAACTTGGCCTTTTACTCTTCCATGGATTGTTTTTTTCTGGTGTACCTATCAGGGTAAACTTGTCCCTCCAGATTCTGAAGCGGCAGTTTGATTTATTGGGTCCCAGAAAGATCAGTGATTTTTCATTTTGTCCAGCTTTTCTTCTTGTAAGGATGGGAGTGATGACTTCTAATTTTTTCGCTTGGCAGAGCTGAAAACTAGAGTTCTCTGAACTAAAAAAAAAATTAAAGCAGGAATAAAAATTTAAGTGGGGCCGGGCATGGTGGCTCATGCCTGTAATCCCAGCACTTTGGGAGGCTGAGGCAGGCAGATCACAAGGTCAGGAGATCAAGACCATCTGGCTAACATGGTGACACCCAGTCTCTATTAAAATACAAAAAATTAGCCAGGCGTTGTAGTGTGTGCCTGTAGTCACAGGTACTTGGGAGGCTGAGGCAGGGGAATCACTTGAATCTGGGAGGTGGAGCTTGCAGTGAGCCAAGATCTCACCATTGCACTCCAGCCTGGGTGACAGAGTGAGACTCTGTCTCAAAATAAAAATAAAAATAAAAATAAAATTTAAATGGGTGGGCTAATCTTCAACATAGATCATTCACACACACTCACAAAATCTGAAACCGATTTACTTCTAAAATGCATGTAGTCTCCAATCATCCTAATTTATTTTCCTTGTAACAATTATTACAAGTTGTATTTTCTAGTTGGTTCTGTTATTTCGTTCATTGCCTTACTCTACTAGCATGTGAGTATGTAGGAACAGAGACCACATCTATCTATTTCATCCCTCAATCCCTAGTGCCTAGATCAGGAGCTCAGTATACATGAGATCAATTATAAATATGGACAGCATTTGTGGATGATATATTACAATTACCAATATGACCGCCATTCTAAATATAAAAGAAAATGAACAAATCCATGGAACGTATTCTCTTTAATCAATCTCATTTACCAAAATTAGTCTTTTTTTAGTTTTGTAAATATTTTATACAATACACCATATTTTAAAAGGAAGCCTGATGCAACAGATATTCCCATGGACTAACAATGGTAAAATGCCCTGATTAAACAAACTATTAACTTTTCGTATTCGTGTACTCAAAAGGATGATTCATGGTTTTGCTAGTGTTTCTTACCATTTCGATACTAACTTAGCCTTTTGGTTTGTGTTCATTGCAATCTAAAACAACTTGGGTATTTAAATATTGTGGTGTCTTATTTCAGTCTTCCTTTATGTAAGCTCCACGAGGCCAGAATTTAGCTGTTTCCTTCCTACTCCTTATCTCCAACCATGTAGAATGATAATCACTAAATCAATATTGGTTGAATAAATGAGTCAATAAATCTGAAATAGGGATTATACGACTCAAGTGTATAAACAGTTTGATAAACTCACTGGGTATTTTTCATTTATATACAGATATGTTGACTTGTATTTTTATTCATATATCACTGGCAGCAACTTACAAGATTGTCTGTTTCAAAGTGAAGCAAACGCTATTCCTTAAAGAATTTAAGGAACAGTATTTGTTTTAGGTAGGCATACCCAAAGGAATCCATTGTAACCATGTAATTTAAAACTCTGGACTTAAAATAAACTTTTCTTTTTATATATTTTTTTGTGTGTCTGCATTAAAAATACAATTATTTAGTGTGGTATAAAAACATTTAAGCCTTGTTTACTAAATGTATCCAAATAAGAAAATATTTAGAACCATAATCTGGTTAGTCTGAAGGTCACTTGAAAGAAATATTTATTGAGCAGCTTTCTAATAAGTCTCATTTTCTTTTGTTGTATCCAGATACCCTTGCATGTTTTAGGTGCTGGATAAAATTATCTTATCTGCAGCAAACCTTGGGTCTTCCTGTTTAAAGTAATTCACAATACATGCTTCAATATCAAATTCATGAAGGAAAACATACATTATAATTAAAAGGAACAAAGACAGATGTACTGTGCATTTAAATAGCTGACTGATACTTGTGGAAAACACATACAATGAAATCAGTAGATAATATGGACAATTACCTATTTTTTTTATTCATCTGCCAGAATATACATGTGAGCACTAGGCTTTGAAGTCACTGGAAACTTTACCCAAGACTTATAAAATGCCTTAGCAGATTATATTGTATGAATCGATAGATACCCCTGTACCACTATACTGTACTGCAGGCATTTGATCTACTTAGATCTTTTCATATACTTTGTTGTTGCATTTAACCTGAACAGATTCAATTGATATTATTTGTAAAAGTACCACAAATTGGTTTTGAAAGACTAGAAATTTCAACTTTACTATTTTCTTATACTCACATGAAAAGAGACTCAGTGGCAGAAATCTGTGACCTATTGAAATAGAAACTATGAATTTTCCTAGTAACTGCATTTTGACAAGATACTCACTGTATGATGAAAAGAGTTTCACTTCTCTCCAGTATATTTGCTTGAGAGTGGCATGTGATGTTGACATACCATATGTTTCTGGGTTCTAACAATTTTTAAAAATCACTTAATGTGTTCATCCATGAGGTGAAAGGAATCATCTCCCTCAAGCCCATTATACAAATTAGAAGCCTTTGTTCTTTTCATGTTTCATTGGTAGGCATTAACATAGACACTGTGAACCTAGAGCTGGAAGTAATGAAGTGAAATTGTTCACATCATTACTTTAAATTGAAATGCAGGCAGTTCATCTACATAGAAGATATGAGACTCTTTTACCTGAAATATTAAAATACTGAATATCAAACTTCCAACAACAACAACAACAAAAACCCAGTACATTCTAAAGCAACTTTTTTCTTTTGACTCAGAAGCTGTACCTGTATCATAATTTTTGAAAATCTCTTGTATTTTTCTGTAGTTGCTTCAGTCTCTAATTGGAGCTGCTGTCAAGAAAACCAACATTTTGAACAGAAAGCATATCCTCATGAAGCAGACATAACACTTTATTTTTATCTGTTACTAGAAATTAATTTTAGACTCATTATTAAAGGGAAAGGAGGTATGCAGCATTAGGCAATCACTAGTGATCCTGCACTGGGGAGAAAACCTGAACTAACCAATTATCTACCATCAAACTAGTTGTGTTTAAAGAAAGATCACAGTCCTACATAGGTGAATATTTTAAAAGATAATATCTTAATAATACCAACTTTTTTGTCTGCTTCAGTGTAAGCGGATGTTACGAGAAAATATGGCATTTTATAACACAAGCTATTTTAAAACAGATGGGCTGTGTCAATCTCCAAGACAGTTTCTGCACTTGTTCCTATAGAAATCATAAATGTGCCAGGAACTATGGGGGTGTCACACTAGCAAAATGTAAAAACTTAGGACATTTGTCATTTTCTGAGACTATAACAGTAATAATTGTGCTTCTTAAGCTCTTTCCTACTAATCAAATATGCAGAGCTGATAGCTCTTGAATCTTTTTGAGTGTATGCTTCGCCATTAATACCCACTGGCAGAATCATAAAAATATGCTCCATCCACCACTCTAGTTTTACATATCGGGAAACTGAGGCTCGGCTGATTGCCTTACTTCCTATTTCACTGAGACACTAATAGAAGTAATTTCACAAATTCCTCCACCACATCTTCCTAGCTACCAGCCTTGCACATCCAGATTTGGTCTTCCTGTTTGACACCAGAGGTGAACTATTCATTCTCCTATCTAAATTCAGTCATTCCACTTGTGTGTCAGATCTTAATCCCTCTTACCTGTTCAAGGGAAGCACTACAGCAATTCTCACCTTCCATTCTGGCATTATTAATCTTTGCTGTTTAATGGGTCATTTCATCAGCATATAAACGTCCTGCTATTTCTCCTATCTTTTTTTTTTTTTTTTTTAGGAGCAAAACTGCAAGTTTATTTTGGTCACCTAAGGTGTGGGGAAGAGGTCTGTCGGCCTCGGGCAAAGAAGGCCGACAGAGTCCCCTGGTGGGGCTCTCGGACGGAATTCCCACAGTCCCGACATCCCGACAGGAGTGGGGCTGTGAGGAGGCCGCGCGTGGCGTCCCTCCAGAGCGGCTTTTCTAGGAGTGGGCGGGCAATAGGCGGGGCACGGGCGTGTCAGGGGGCGTTCTGCAGGTGCGACCAGGTAAATCTTGGTCTCTTCAGATTGACGTCACCTAGCGCATGCCCAGTTGGTCTGCACCTTCCCGGGGGCCAGCTGCATTTTCGCGCGCAGGAAAAGTTGATGAAGAAGAACCCGGAAGTGCACCATCTTGCCTCTGTTCGTCCAAACATTCCACCTTTTATTGGTAATAGTGATAAGGGGCGCCGTGGTCTGTCTGGCTACTTCCTGCTGTTAAGGGGCGTCATTAAGGTCGGGGCCCATGGTTGGCATTTGAATGTACGGAATCTTGGCACGGAGAAATTTGATCAAAATGGGGACAAAACATAAAATAAGGCACAGTATTAGTATAGGAATGAGGAATGGAAGCATTTGTTGGAATAGGGGCAAAACCCAGAAGGAAGGTCCCAGCAAGGTTGAGGAGTATGAGATAGTTAAGAAAATTTAGTAAGTTTGAGGCGAGTGGGGGGAAAGCCAAACTGATTTCCACTGATTGCTTTCGGTAGGGGCCCTTTTTAGCTGGGAATGAGGAACCAGTGCGCAGAGTAGTTGTTGGCCAGGCAGCAATTAAGGAGTGGAGTTTTTGTGGAGTGGATGGCTTTCCGCTTACTCCTACTACAGAGATATTGGATGGAAGGCTAGGTCCAGAGAAGGACGGCGAGACAGAATAGGTAGCCTCGCTGTTGATTAAAAAATTGATTGTCTTACCGGCTACCAGGAGAGTTACCCGCGGCTCGGCGAGGGTGATGGGGGTCCCCGAGTCTCGGCACCTTCAGTTGTAGTTGTCGTCCAGATGTAGGAGCTGGAAGGAGCTACCAGGATCCTGGGAAAGGGGGTCACGTGGAGACGCAGCACCTGTTCTCAGGGTGGGGCAATCAGACTTCCAGTGTCCTCCCTGCTAGCAAGCAGGGCAGGGGGTTGCTGGTGGACGAGGGTTAGGACATTCACTGGTCCAATGTCCTGATGCCTTGCACTTATAGCAAGGCTGCGTTGGGGCTCGGGGACCTTGCGGACACCTGTTGGCATAGTGTCCTGCCTTGCCGCACTTATAGCAGGCTCCTTTCGTAGCCTTGGAGTCTGCGGAGTGTGTACTCTCTGGCCTGGGGTTACGATTGGGCTGTAAAGCCACTGCTAGGAGCTGTAACTTCTGTTTGAGGTGAGTCTGCCATCTCCTCTCTGGAGTTATAGACCTTAAAGGCTAATTTAACCAGGTCTTGTATTGGTGTCTGAGGACCATCCTCTACCTTTTGAAGTTTTTTACGAATGTCAGGAGCTGATTGAGAAATGAAATAAGACGCCAAAATGGTGGCCCCTGTGGGGGAGGCCGGATCTAACCGGGTATACTGGGTTAGAACCTCAGTCAGTTTAGGGTAGAGGTTAGGATAACCTGGAGGTTATGCCAAGTTAAGTCATAGGCCTGACAAAGGTATCTAAATTCCTTTATGTAGATGGTGGGATTAGCTGAGAAATCACCTAAACGCTTCTCAATTTTGGAAAGATCGGCCAGTGAAAAGGGGACATGTACTCTGACTACCCCCTCCGCCCCAGCCACCTCTCGCAAAGGTGCTAACACTGTAGGAGGGTGTGGGCAGAGATAGGGGACTCAAGACAGCCAGTTGGGGGCCCGGAAGGAGGCACGGGACCGAGTGGATTACTAGTAGATAAGGAGGAGGAAGGAGGAGTCTGGGCAGGAAGGGAGGGGTTGGAGAGAGCGGGGAGAGAAGGAGGAGTATAGGGCAGGTCAGGACGAGAGCGTAAGGCCCAAAAGCCTTGTATGTAATTAATTTCAGACCACTTGCCTAGCCACTGGCAGAAATTGCTGAGGTCAATCACGCCACAGTGGAAAGGAAAATTAACCGCTTCCTCCTAAAGTCTTGTTCGAGCTGTAAGGTTTTTAAATTGGCTAGGAGGCACCCTAAGGGGGTGCTCTTTGGAAATTTGGACTAGGGGTTTCCCGTTTGTTTCCTCTTTACTTACACAATGGATACAATGGAAATGGAAGTGGATCTCTGCCTGGCTTCAAAGCGTCCTTTGGAACCAGCAGAGACAGACTGGAGGCTCATGGAGCCAAAGTGGAGATTACCTTCAGGCGGACGTCTCCATCCTGAACGGGTCTCCCGAGCCACTTGGTGGCTCCAAATGGACCTCGGACCTGCGCAGGATTTTGGCCGAGGGAGGTAAAGAGCAGACAAAGGCACTTACCCCAGAGAGGCCGTGAGAGTGAGGGAAGCGGGTCTCAGGTCCTGGTCCGTCTGCCACGTGGGAGCAGGAGGAGGTTCCTCAACCCTTAGAGGCCTGAGGAGGGGTCTCCTCCCGGGTCTTCAGCACCAACTGATTTGTTTTTCTAAGACCACCAGAGCGGGCACAAAAGAACCAGCGACTAGGCAAGTGTAGGAGCAAAACTGCAAGTTTATTTTGGTCACCTAAGGTGTGGGGAAGAGGTCTGTCGGCCTCGGGCAAAGAAGGCCGACAGAGTCCCCTGGTGGGGCTCTCAGACGGAGTTCCCACAGTCCCGACATCCCAACAGGAGTGGGGCTGTGAGAAGGCCGCCTATTTCTCCTATCTTAAAAAGAAAGTAAAAGAAGTCTCTTTCTCAATAGATTCATTTTACTTGTCTTTCAGATCACCATATGCTCTTAGTTTTCTTTCTCTGTTGCTTACTGCTTTATTATAATCTTTTTGGTTAGATCATTGTCTGGCTCCCTGAGCACGTACATGTTGGAGATCTACAAGGCTAGGACATCAGTTCTCTCTGCTTCTACATTCAGGCCCTATTACTCTCATCTGGTCTTATAGCTTTAAAGATCATCTTTATGGTGACAACTCCCAAATTTAAATCTCCCAGCTCCTTTTCTGTGGAAATTCAGTCTTGGCATAACCAAATGACTACCCATCATGTCCAATGGGATGTGTAATATATGTCCCAAATTCAGCAATCCAAAACTTAAGTCTGTTTATTTTTCCAAATAGCTATTCCACCACGGTCTTATCTTTCTCAATAGACAACTACCTTATCCTTCCAGATACACAGGACAAAAAATTAAAATGGATTTCAAGTCTTTTATTTTTCTTACGTACCACATTCAATCAATCAGAATATTCTGTGGCTTCGCTTTCAACATTTACCCAGAATCCAACCGTATCTCACAATTACATTACTACTGACATGCTCCACATCTCCATAGTTCCTCACCTAGACCTCTGTAACTTCTTTCTAAAAGGTTGAGCCAGGTTTAGGGATTTTGTTTCCCACGGAAACTCTTTCCAATACAACTTTCAGAGTGATTCTTAGACATATGCAGATACCATCATCTGTCTACTAAAATTCTTTAATAACATTCATTTTTTAGAGAATGCACAATCAGAAGTCCATATATACATATATGCATACATACACACAGTTGCACACACACACACACACAAAGATATGATGAAACTATACTACAGTATACACGAAAGTCCAGAGTATTGTCAAAGGGCATGCATAATCACTTAACTGAGTTATGGAGGGACCATCTACTCTGTGAATTGAGAAAAATGCTACCATCTACTCTGTGAATTGAGAAATGAATGAGTGTTATTCTAGGGACTGGGTGGTGAGGTGGGAAGCCTGAGAGATCAGCATGTGCAAACACTTAACATACTAAGCTTGTACCTTATGTTGAGCACTGTTTTAAGTATAGTTTATATCTATTTATTCATTTAATCTCAGCAAACATTTTAAATAAGTAGTGTTATTATCCTTATTTTATGTATGACACCTAGCTATTGACAGAGCAAAGATTCAAATTTACACAATCACTCTTCAGGGCTCAGGCACCAAACTGCTGTCGTTAGAGAAGTTGATGAGACCTAGATTCTAGAGTGCCTAAAGGTTCAAGTTAAAGAGATTAGATGGCCAGGCACGGTAGCTCACGCCTGTAACCCCAGCACTTTGGGAGATCTAGGCAGACAGATCACGAGGTCAGGAATTCGAGACCAGCCTGACCAACACAGTGAAACCCCGTCTCTACTGAAAATACAACAATTAGCCGGGCATAGTAGCGTGTGCCTGTAATCCCAGCTACTCAGGAGGCTGAGGCAGGAGAATCGCTTGACCCCGGGAGGCAGAGGTTGCAGTGAGCCGAAAACACACCACTGCACTCCAACCTGGGCAACAGAGCAAGACTCCATCTCAAAATTAAATAATAAATAAATAAATAGATTAGACATTGTCCTGAGAGTCATAGGGGGCATTTTTCCTACTGTGAACCAAATAGTAAATTAAGAAAATGAACTGAGCAAAAGACAACTCAGAGTGCTATTTTCAGCTTAATAAATTAAGTTGCCTAGTCCTCGTGTGCATAGTCCTCCTAAATTCCAACTCGTTGTCCTCATTTCAAGCTAATATTCTCTTTCCCCATATCTCCTACCCTTGAATTTCACGTAAACTATGCTTTGAACATTCTTGAAGACATATTATTCCCAGAAACATGTGCCCACACACAAAAACTGCATATATTTTCACAGTTTTCATAGCCTGGATTAATAGTTCAAACTCTAAAATCCTATAACAACTTATTGTTTCCTGATCCACCCAGTTAGGTCTTTGTTTATTTCCTTTTTCTAAGGAAGACTGATTTTCTTTTCTGTATAAGAACCAATCATCAATCACTTAGTGTATAGTTTGAGTATCATAGGTCTGGGAAATTTCCTCTAAATCTCATCTTTCTTATCAAATTAGTAAAAATAAAAAGTAATATGTTATTCAGGATGGTCTAGTTTTTGCTGCATTTCAAATCTCTAGTCTGATGGCATTACATATCAGGGATGTATATATATATACACACACACACATATATTACATACCAGAGATATATATATACACACACATATATACACACATATATAAACATATATACACACACATACACACACACACACACACACACACATATATATATATATTCGTTTTATGCAAAGGCCACTATGGGTCTGGTCTGGTGACTCTGATGATCAGACTGCTTCTATCTCATTATGCTGAAATCTCAACTGAGGCTTCTTGTTTGCCATAACAGGGAAAAACAGAGGTGGAAAATTCACCTCCAGCTCAAAGATGTTTCTGCTTGAACCTGGAATATGTCATTTCTGCTTTTACTCCATTGGCTAGAATTTGTCATAGGGCTCTAACTAATAGATTTAGTTTGTCATATGGGGCAGTCACTGGTACTTTCACAAATCACAATAAAATAATGAAGTAACGATCAATTCATCTTTCCTCTGGCTCTTACTGCATTATATGATAGTTTTGTTTGTTTGGTTTGAGACAGAGTCTTGCTTTGTCACCCAGGTTGAAGTACAATGCTGCAATCTTGGCTCACTGTTCTCTCCGCCTCCCGGGCTCAAGCGATTCTCCTGCCTCAGCCTCCTGAGTAGCTGGGATTACAGGTATGTGCCATGGGACCCGGCTAACTTTTGTATTCTTAGAAGAGATGAGGTTTCACCATGTTGACCAGGCTGATCTTGAACTCCTGACCTCAGGTGACCAACCCACCTCGGCCTCCCAAAGTGCTGGTATTACAGGTGAGAACCACTGCGCCCAGCCAGTAGTTATGTTTCAACATGTCTGTCTTCATTAAAACTGTGAGCTCTTGGAGGGCAATACTGCATGATTTTATCTTTTTTTTTTTTTTCCAGTTTCTAGTAAAATTAAGATAGATTGAATTAATGTAGTCAAACTGCATTTATTGGACATCATAAGTGTTGTAGGTTAGGTGCCCAGGAAAGAGACCCTGAGATAGAGATTAGTGTTGAAGGAGTTTGTTACAAAGTTCTCTTGTGACAAGCAAATACGGGGGAGTGAAGACAGCACTACTGGGCAGAGGGTGAAGTTGGGCTTTGATGTAATCTCAGTGGAAGTCTCAGCTGACCCCACTGGGAGCTTGAAGGCTGAAATGGTCTTTTAGAGTTGTCTCAACTTGGGGCCATGGGTCCAGTTTTATATCCCCAAATCAGCCAGTCATTGAATTCAGGCTTCCACAGAGAAGAGGGCCATGAAGAGTTCCTCTTCTGTTGAAAGTAACTCCCAGAGTAAAAGAACAACAGTCCTAAATGGGACATGTGCGCAACGCAGCATAGCGTCGACTACCATTTAACAAACAGTAAGGGCACTTCACTGGACAGTGTGTTTGAACTGTCCTATGTAAATAATTAACATATAGTCTTACAATTCTAATAAAACAGGAGTCATATCCAATAGTCTAGGGGACCTACATTGTTTAAAACTAGAAATCACTCTACTTGACAATTTGGGGCTTAAGAGTTTTGTGACTTTCACTTTGTTATATATCAAATTCTAGTCTGATTTTTTAACTATACATTCAGTACTAAATGTAAAAGTTGTTTTCTAAGTGGTACACAAAAATTTCACATTTTCATCCTGACATGTATTTACATCCACAGCTACTCAGTTGTGTGGGCAACTTAAGCCTCTGAGTTAAGAACTGGTTTTATCACTGCTTTTCATCTATTCAAAAATAGTTTATATGAGCAAAAGCTAATATCTAAATAGAATTTATTCAGCAACATAAAAGTGTGTTGCACGAGCAGAATCAGAATAGAGTAATAGTTAGCTTTTTAATTGGCTCCAAAAATGAGAATGAGTTAGGACTGACTTAGCATTTAAACTGGCAGTATTAAGGAGATCGAGACCATCCTGGTTAACATGGTGAAACCCCGTCTCTACTAAAAAATACAAAAACCTAGCTGGGCGAGGTGGCGGGCACCTGTAGTCCCAGCTACTCGGGAGGCTGAGGCAGGAGAATGGCGTAAACCCGGGAGGCGGAGCTTGCAGTGAGCTGAGATCCGGCCACTGCACTCCAGCCTGGGCGACAGAGCGAGACTCCGTCTCAAAAAAAAAAAAAAAAAAAAAATTATGAATGTCATGCAAATATTGTTTTGTGATTCCACATAGTTTATGTAACTTTTTTTTCTTATGTCTTAGTCAGTTTCAGGCA
Source organism: Trachypithecus francoisi (assembly GCF_009764315.1). Classification (NCBI taxonomy): domain Eukaryota; kingdom Metazoa; phylum Chordata; class Mammalia; order Primates; family Cercopithecidae; genus Trachypithecus; species Trachypithecus francoisi. The sequence goes on along the minus strand of NW_022681472.1, from coordinate 70,709,178 downwards.
GCTATAAAAACATACCACAGACTGATGGCTAATAAACAACAGAAATGTATTTCTCACAGTTCTGGAAGTTGAAACTTTGAGATCAAGGTGCCAGCATGGCTGGGATTTGGTGAGTTCCCTCTTTCAGGCTACAAACTACTGACTTTTCTTATATCCACAGTGGCTAAGAGAGAGCAAGAGAGTTCTCTGGCTTCCTTTTATAAGGGCGTTTGTTCCAGATAGGCTCTGATCTCATGATCTAATTATCTCCCAAGTCCCCACATCATTGGGGTAAGGATGTCAACATATGCATTCTGGGAGAACACAAACATTCCATTCATCACATTGTATTTTTTTTTCTTCTATCTTTAAAATGGAGTTTTTTTTAAGCCCTGAAATAAGACAATATGTGGTGGGTAGGATATGGATGCTTCAAAATATCTCAGACTGGATGTGTTTTACAAATATGCCTGAGATCCTTTCCTGTGCATATTCACATAGAAAGCAGATCTATTAAAAACGCAATTGTTTACCTTGAGCTAGATAGTATTTCAGTTTGAGGGCAGGTGAAATAAAAACAGCAATAAAATATGCTCTAATGGAAAGCTGCTTGCAGTGCTTTAGGAGAAATGGATATTTGAACAAGATAATTTACTAGTTGCAATGTACTATAATAGATACCGATTCAGATTACCATGGGAATATATTATAGGAAACAGAAAATTCTGCATGTGGGAGTGTTAAAAAAGGTGAAGTAGCCAACTTTTCCACATAATAAAGAACTTCAAAATTTCAGTGACTTATGATAACAAATGTGAAACTTCATATTCATAGTTCTGCAAGTCAGCAATGGTTCAGCTGATCTGGGCTTGCTATGATCAGGCTAGGCTGGACTCCAAGCTTCCTGCCATGATCTGGTCTGCCCCATGTGTCTTTACTCTTAGACCTGGCTGAAGGGAAGTGACTACTGAGGTGTGTTCCTCTCATGACAAATTACAATGACCCAAATCACATAAGCATGTTTAAAGACTCTGCTCATGTCCCATCCTCCCACTAACATTCCATTGGCCAAAGCAAGCCTCATGGCCAAGCTCAACATTTATGGGGCAAAAAGTATGTCCCACTCTCACTAGTGGGTGGTACTGAAAAACACATGGGAAATCCATGGATGCAAATTCTACAAAGGGTGTATGATTAAAGATTCAGAAGCAGTAGTACAATCTATCCCATAGTTTCAATGGAGAGTCAATATATTTGATGTGGGTCTTAAAGGATGAGTAGGAGTTTACTAACAAAACTCTAAACTAAACCCAAATCCGCCATCCTGCTGCTGTTACTTCCTCTCTAACATTACATTGCTTAGTTTGAATGTGTAATTGATTTGTTCTTGCCAAACAACCACACCTCAGAACAACCTGATGCTTGTTTTTCCGTAATGCCCTGGTCCAACTCATTTATCTAACCTCTGACATTGGTCAAGCTCTAGATAGACTCCTGTCATCCTGTCATCCGTGGCTTTTTAAATCACTATCTACAAAGCCTTCTCTTGTCTTTTGTATCTTATTCTTAGGTCTGCGTAGCTTTGCAGCTTTCTGTTCCATTGTTTGCAAATCTTTGGAAGAACTAGTATCCCAGTATTGACTCTGATTCTTTCTTGGAGTGTTGTGATGATTTTTTTTTTACATGATACTTCTGCCATTCTTTTCTTACTCACTACCTGAGTAAATATGTTGTCTTTTTTTCTTTCATATTATAAATAATTATACTTATTTATTTATGCATAACCCAAATATCTCTTTACTCTTTAAGATATCTGACAGAATGGACTTACAGCAAAAATATTTGATTCCGGAAAGTCACCTTTTTTTTTTCTATATACTAGTTGAATATAATACTGGATCTAAGAGGTAAGAATAATACAATAAAATTGGTTCCCTCTCTTGTATGTTCATTGAGTTCTCACCCATTATTGGTAGTTGCATCTTAATCTGTGATTATTTGAGGGCAAATAAGAACCATTTTTTATTCCATTTCAAGTCCTTGTTTTTCTTTAAGAAAAATCATCTTTATAGGAAGAAAGCAGTTAACTGAAAGAATAAGTAAGGGGTTAACAGGAATTATAATGAAAAGCATTATAAAAAGAAAGGAGAAACTGTGTACTTGAGATCAGCAACCAGAAAAGATCATTGAGATTCACGAATGGAAGAGAAACACTTGCATTGCCAAGTATTAAAAACTGTTGTCGAGTTCAGACAAACTATTAATGCATGTGTAATGTGGAAGCACAGAACTCCTGGTAAGAACTAGCCTTAGGCAGTATTCCATTTTAAAACAGAGACTACTTTATATTATGATTCTACAAATGAATGTTGTCTAAATATTTTTGTTAATTGTGGAATATTTCATGATAGTAAGGATCATCAAGTGTTGAAAATGTAGTGATTCATTTGACATCGAAAAAAGGAAGAACATTTGTTTTAAGCATGAAAATTAAGGCTGTTCTGGGTTTGAACTACATTCACACCTTGGAAATCAGCAGAAACCAAGGTCCCGCAGCTTACAAGGATAGGCAAAGAGTTTTCCTGAATATTTTACAACATAGCTAGAAGAAACATAGGATTTTAATTTTTTTTTCCACCAGTGTATCCTCAGTGCTTTACACAAAGCTGTGCATATAAAAGATGTTTAATAAAGATATCTTGAACAAACATATTTTTCAAGTATTCATGACATGCAGATCTCTATGGTAAACACTGAAGTGGATAAATAGGAGAAAGAAAACAAAATTTTATTCATTCAACTAACATTTAGTCATCAGTTATGCACTAAGAACTGTTTTTTATATACTTATTTTATTTTTTAATTGACATGTAATAGTTGTTCCTATTTATGTGGCACATAGTGATGTTTTGATATATATATTGTATTGTGATCAGATAAGGGTAATCAGTCTATGGCCATACCAGTCTATGGCCATAGCACCCTGAACGCACCGGATCTCCTCTGATCTTGGAAACTAAGCAGGGTCAGGACTCGTTAATACTTGGGTGGGAGATAAGGATAATCAGCATATTCATCATCTCAAACATTTATTATTTATTTGTATTAGGAACATGCAAATCCTCCTTCTAGCTATTTAAAACTATAAATTATTGTTAACTACAGTCATCCTACAGTGCTATAGAACACTAGAACTTATTCCTCCTCTCTAGATGTAATTTTGTATCCTTTAACATATCTCTCACTAGGGACTATTTTAAATGTAGAGACACAGCATTACCAGTCAGAAACAAAAAGTCCCGGCCGGGCGTGGTGGCTCAAGCCTGTAATCCCAGCACTTTGGGAGGCCGAGACGGGCGGATCATGAGGTCAGGAGATCGAAACCATCCTGGCTAACACGGTGAAACCCCGTCTCTAATAAAAAATACAAAAAACTAGCCGGGCGAGGTGGCGGGCGCCTGTAGTCCCAGCTACTCGGGAGGCTGAGACAGGAGAATGGCAGGAACCCGGGAGGCGGAGCTTGCAGTGAGCTGAGATCCGGCCACTGCACTCCAGCCTGGGCAACAGAGCAAGACTCTGTCTCAAGAAAAAAAAAAGAAAAGAAAAGAAACAAAAAGTCCCTGATCTCCTGGAACTTATACTATGTTGGGTAGGACAGATATACAAACAACCAAAAAAAGCAATAGGTAACAAGTCAATATCAGATAGTCTGTATCTAGAGCTATAAAGGAAATAAAGAGAAGGAAGTGAGGGTGAGAGGGAAATTCCTATTGTGCATGGGTTAATCAAAAAACACCTTTCTGAAAAGGTGACACAGAGGTGAGACCTCTGCAATGAGGAGGCAGCTATTTCAGGAAATGTGGGGAAAAGTGGTTCAGACAGTTGAGCAAGTGGTTTTGACAGTGGTTCAGAAGGTAGAGCAAATTCAAACTCACTATGACAGGAAAAAGAACAAAAGAAAGGCTGATGTGGCTAGAAGACATGAAATGTGGCAAATGAGACGAGTCCAGGACCATGATAGTATAGCCTTGTCCTAGAAGCATGGATTTTGCACTTTCAGTACAATGAGAGAGATTTGGAGGGGGGTCTATGATTTCATTCACAATTAATTTCAAAAGATCATTCTAACTGCTTTATTGAGAAAAATCTGGAGGGAGAATAGTTGAGTCCTATCAGCCTTTAGACATCAGTTTCCATAATGGAGGTCAGAGATGATGATAGCTTGGGCTGGGTCACAGTGGAGACAGATTTTAGATGCGTTTTAGAGAGATAACTGACAGAGCTTGCAGATGAATTAGATGTGGATGGAGAAAAATTAAGTAACTGAGAAAGGACTCTATGTTTTGGGGGTGGTAGATCTGGGTAGATAAGAGGTCATTTTATTAAATGGGAGAATTTCCTTACTGAAACTACTTTTGTTGTGGGAAAGTGAAGGACACACACATACAAACCACATATACACATGAGCCTAAGGATGAGCTAAAAATAGCTATATAAGGTGTAAAACACTGAAAGAATGCAGAGGAAGTTGTTAATTCTCACTGAGTGAATCATTTCACATGTTTGACTTTGTGTGCCAGAATATCTAACTCATAATTATTTAAATATCAAAAGCACTCAAGTACTTCACATTATATAAAATCTGAATTTATGTGTTTAAGGTAATCATTCAGTAATATCAAAAAGTTCAGTTGGTACTTTTCATGGGTTTTCTCTCATGGTCTCAGGATGGCTGCAGCTCTAACATCATGTTCTCATGTGACCAAACCTCGACTAAGAAGAAAAGGGATGGAAGAAAAAAATGTCTAATTTTCATTGACTTTTTGTTTTAATCAGGGAAAAATTTCCTAGAAGCCCTCTAGATGGCACATACTATGTCTGATTGGTCTAAGTTGAGTCGTGTACTCACCTTTAGATCAATTACTGATTAAGGGAAACCAAATTAACAATACTGGTTGGTATTAACCATAGTTCAGCTTTCGTGCCTGGGGTCATTGCTGTCTAAAAGTAATAAGGATTATGTAAGTGAAAAAGAAGGGCTATTTGCCCCACTGGATATGTTAAGAGATCCATGGGTTCAGTTTTTCATCTGAGTCTTCAGTGATGAAGGGCAAAGTCATTATATTTGCAAGCTCACTACATTCCAGACAAAGTAGAATGCCTGGCAGAGTAGGCAGTCTATGAATGCACATTTTTTTAAAGCAGATAATCAATATATATTTGTTGAACAAAAACTGTCACTTATAAATGAAGAAAGTGAGAGGTAAATAACTTGTCCAAGCTAATTCACTAATAAAAGTTAGAGCAGTATTCAATCTCATATCTGTCTTGTTCTAATGCCTGAAGTCTGCTGAAGTATGTTAATTTTCAGTGAAGTCTAGTCGTACATTTGATCACACAACCCTAAAACGAAACTAAATCTAAGGTTGAAGAAGGGGAGAGCTTCTCAAACGAGGTTAAGAAATAGTAGGAAACTAGCCACATATCTTTTAATTTCCTTTTCATTCAACTACTTCTTCATTTGCCTTTATTAGACCACCTCCATAGCCTACCTCTCAAACTACTGAAACTACAAAAAGCTTTTTATATTCCTTGATCCTTTAAAACCTCTTAACATATATCTCAACTTCATCCTGATCTCTAGTTCCTTGGCCTCTCCCCATTTTTCAGTGTATCTGTCCCATTTTTTTTTTTTTTTGTCTTTGTTTCTTTCTTCAACCTAACCAGAACTTGTGGTCACCTTTGCCAACTATTCTGTCACAGGAAAACCTATTTTCCTCACTAAGTGATCTTTTTCTGGATCAATTACAAACCTATGTCAACTGAATTTCCTGTCTCATTTCTTCCTCTGAAAGAGCTACTGAAAATATCTGGGAAAAAATGATGTAAAAATGTTGCCTCTCTCTATTGGAAATGGATGGTCCTCATCTGATGGCATCATTCAGTCCCATTCTGCAATATATTTGCTTGTAACTCATCCCCAACTCCTCTTATTTCCTAAAGGAACTCTATAAAATCTTCTTTTTTTCTTTCCTAAAGTCCCCTTCCTTAGGGTACATTGGGATGTGACTTGGTTGGTTGATGAAATATTAGTGGAAGTAACATGTGTCACTACATGTGGAACTTTCAAGAGCCATTCATGATTCATTATATTCCTTTTCTTTGGCTTCAGTGATCACTTAAGTATGTGTCAAGATGGAAACTTCATAAGCCTGGTCCCTGGGTAACTATGATAATCTCTGTCCTCTCAATGACTTGTTTTGTACATGAAATGTAAATCTGTAATTATTATGTGAAGCCACTACAAATCTGGTTGTTTGTTATCACAACATAATTCAACACATCCTGACTGATACATCCTCCTTCCAGAGTTTCACATAGCCCTTTCCTTGAAATTTCTGCTTTGAGTTTTGCCATTTCATTAGCTTCCCATCCTCAGGCCACACTTTTGTGTGTCTACTTTTCAGTCTTCATGACAGATTCCCCTTTCTCTGCCTAACTGTTTTCACTGTTTCCTTCTGCACAATCACCCTGAGTCAGCACAGCTGCCATTACTCCTTCACCTTCTATCTAAAACCTAGTAACTCCAGTAAGCATCTTTCCCCAAATGTCCAGATCCATATGTCCAAACGCTATAGAAATTTTTATCTGGATATTTTCCTCAACCTCACTTTTTCTCTAATTCTCATTAAAGAAATTCTTTCACATGTATTCCATCTCTTTGTAAATGTTACTTCAATCACCTCATATTTTAGACTAGAAATCTGGAAATAATAATTGTTTATTCCTCTCAGTCACTCCAAATAATGTGCAATTACACAAATTCTACATCTAAAATCGTTCTTTTATCTTCTTCTTTTCCTGTTCTCCTTCTGGGCCTGCATGGTCCTAGCCATGACTATTTCAACAGCCATATGAAGCCGCCTCCATCCCCATCTAAGCCATACACTGCTACTAGATGATATTTAGAAAATATTAGTTGGTTCACATGATTCTTATAGCTTTAAAAAATGGCTCTGAAACTTTACTGCCAATAGCACAGAAACTACATTTCCAGCATAGCATAAGAAACCTACCATGGATTATTCATGCCTAGAATCGTCATTCTTTATTCTTAGATGTTGCAATCAAATTTGTGTAACTAGAAGCTTATTTTTTCATACATTTGTTTATGGAATTCCCTCATCAGGAAGGACCTTTTCTTCTTCCTGAATAATCACTACTGAAGTCTTTCTTTAATGTTTTCTACTCTGTCAAAATGAATCATTGCCCCTCTGTGTTTTAATGAGTTATAGATAGTGTGTACTGAAGATTGACATCTGTATTAGTTTCCAACGGCTTCTGTGACATATTCCCACAAACTTGATGGCTTAAAATCACAGAAATGTATTATGTCAAAGTTCTAGAGATAGGAACTCAAAGATCAAAAACAAAACAAAACAAAAACTCCACAGAGCTATATTCCCTCTGAAGACTCCAGAGAAGAATCCTTTCTGTCTCCTCCTAGCTTCTGATGGTGGCAATCCTGGACATTCCTAGGCTTGTAGACACATCACTCTAGTATCTGCTTCCATTTTCACTTTACTTTCCTCCTGTATGTCTCCTCTGTATCTCTGAAGCCAAATCTCCCTCTCCTTTCTCTTGCAGAGACACCAATTATTGCTTTTAGTGTCCACCCTACTCCAGGATAATTTTCATTTTAACTTGATTGCAGCTGCTAAGACCTTATTTCCAAATATGGTTTTATCCACAGGCATTGGGGGTCAGGACCTGAACATCTTTGAGGCAGGAGGAACACAGTTCAATGCACTACACCACCTTTCGGCACAATGCCAAACACTTACAATGGATAAGGCTGAATCATATGAAATTGCCATTTTTCTAGGTCAAAAGGAGTGGATTCTTGACAATTTCATATAGTTCAACTTAAAACTAACACACTGAATCTTCATGACATTTCTATCAATTGCTACCATTATTATTATCATTTTAAAGGGAGGGCCCTGAAGAAGTAAGTTGTTTCAAGGTTGTATAATTAGTAAGTCAGAGAGACAAAAGTCAAATCTACTGAACCTAAGTCCAGCCCACTCTATTGACCATTAAAATATGTAAGTTCTCCTTGGCTGTATTGAATCTTGCTATGTGCAATTCTGTTATATTATTTGTCACAAAATTTATGTGTATATTCTCCTGTATTCTATTATCTGAGCTATTTTAGGAAGTTCTGTTCACTGCATATTCCCACACTATACAGAGTGTATGGCATTAGATAGAAAACGAATGTTCTTCAAAAAGAAAAAATACGTAAATGAAGGCATGATCTAAAAAATGTTTAATCCCTTAAAGACAAAAGAGAAGATACTTGGGAATAATACAATTTCTTACTATCTGTAGCTCTTTCATTTTATTAAGGACTGTATAGTAAAGACTGAGAAGCTATTGGAAATTCAGCAATTAGTTTTGTGTGACAAAGAAGTATCCTCTCACCCTCATTCTGACATCATCCCTGTCTCATTCTCAACTTGTTTTATCACTGGAAGTATTCCGCTAATCCTGCCTTATACTTAAATGACATTTCAGTCCAGAATAGGCCAAAATAAGTTGATTATTTTCTCTCACATGTGCACAGCTACTAAGCTTCAGCATCTGAAACTGCTGAAACTGTTTCCCTTTCGTTTGTTAAGGAAGGGGAACATCACACACCAGGACCTATCATGGGGAGAGGGAAGGGGGGAGGGATTGCATTGAGTTATGGGAGTTATGGGAGTTATACCTGATATAAATGATGAATTGATGGGTGCTGATGAGATGATGGGTGCAGCACACCAACATGGTACAAGTATACATATGTAACAAACCTGCACGTTATGCACATGTACCCTAGAACTTAAAGTATAATAAAAAAAAATTTTTTTAAATGTCAATATGTACTGTTTAAATCTCAACATCAGTGGAGGTTTTTTTTTTTTTTCCTAATTAAAAGATATGAACTAGAAGATTTACTGTGTAATTAATTTAAAAAGCAGTTGTACCCTTAGATATAATAAGGTGAAGGAACATCACTCCCAACTTTACAATGAGTAAGAGCCAGGTTAACTTTACATTTTCACAGCTTTGGTGAGTCCATCAGAGAGTTGAGGTGGCACACAACAGCTAGAGCAAATCCCGAGGAGAGATAAACCCTTGTTCAGAATTACCTGGGGTAGAGATAATGCAACATATTGAGAGGTGACAACCTGCTAGCAGCCCTCGCTCTCAGTGCCTCCTCTGCCTCGGCGTCCACCCTGGTGGCGCTTGAGGAGCCCGTCAGCCCGCCATGGCACTGTGGGAGCCCCACTCTGGGCTGGTGGAGGCTGGAGCCGGCTCCCTCAGCTTGTGGGGAGGTGTCCAGGGGGAGGTGCGGACGGGAACCCAGGCTGCGTGTGGCGCTCGCAGGCCAGCGCGAATTCCGGGTGGGTGTGGGATCTGCGACCCCGCACTCAGAGTGGCTGGCTGGTGCCGCAGGCCCTGTGCAGTGAGGGGCTTAGCATCCGGGCCAGCAATTACAGAGGTTGCGCCAGGTCCCCCAGCAGTGCTGGCCCGCCTGCGCTGTGCTTGATTTCTCACTGGGCCTCAGCTGCCTCCCCGCGGGGCAGGTCTCGGGACCGCCGGCCTAAGCCTCCCTGGAGAGCGCTGCCCCCTGCGCCGTGGCACCCTGTCCCTTTGACCGTGGAACAGCTGAGGAGTGCGGGTGCCGGTGCCGGTGCAGGACTGGCGGGCAGCTCCACCTGCAGCCCTGGTGTGAGATCCACTAACTGAAGCCAGCTGGGCTCCTGGGTCTAGTGGGGACTTGGAGAACCTCTTTGTCTAGCTAAGGGATTGTAAATACACCAATCAGCACCCTATGTCTAGCTCAGGGTTTGTAAATACACCAATCAGTACTCTGTATCTAGCTAACCTAGTGGGGACTTGGAGAACTTTTCTGTCTAGCACTGTGTCTAGCTAAAGGATTGTAAATGCACCAATCAGCACTCTGTGTCTAGCTCAGGGATTGTAAATGCACCAATCAGCACTCTGTCAAAATGGACCAATCAGTTCTCTGTAAAATGGACCAATCAACTCTCTGTAAAATGGACCAATCAGCAGGATGTGGGTGGGGCCAGATAAGGGAATAAAGGCAGGCTGCCGGGGGCCAAGCAAGTGGCAACTCAATTGGGTCCCCATCCATAGTGTGGAAACACTGTTTTTTCACTCTTTATAATAGATCTTGCTGCTGTTCTGTCTTTCGGTGCACGCCACCTTTATCAGCTGTAACACTCATCATGAAGGTCTGCAGCTTCACTCCTGCAGCCAGCAATAACATGAACCCACCAGGAAGAATGAACAGCTCCAGATGTGCTGCCTTTAAGAGCTGTAACACTCAGGTAAAAGTCTGCAGCTTCACTCCTGTCAGCGAGACCACGTCACCACGAAGATGAAGCTCCAGACACATCTGAACATCTGAATGAACAAACTCGGGACACACCGTCTTCAGGAACTGTAACACTCACCACAGAGGGTCGGCGGCTTCATTCTTGAAGTCGTCGAGACCAAGAACCCGCCAATTCCAGACACAATTTGACAAAGGCTGAATGGGGGCGGGCAGAACTGTGATGCTCATGTGTACCTGAGAAGCTAGTAGAAGCCATACCTTTCTGCAGGTTCTTTTTCCATGAATTAATAGGGTGCTCACTGCAAATACCAAAAGAGCCTTCAGAAAGCTTTCATTATGATGTAAAAGTAGCGGGGAAGAACAACAGTTACACAAGAAAGACAAGCACCCCAGGATGATTCTTCCCCATACCCAATCACTCTCACCCCTTCCCACGCCCCGTCTCACTTAAGAAGTGCAATGTGGTGCTGTGTAGCAACAACAATCCTCATATTCAGATAAATCTAAACCCACATATAAAAGGCTTTGCAAAGGAAAGACGTACTCATTTTCAGGAATAAAATCTATTAATTTCATTATGTAATGCCCTTTACAAGATGACCAAATTTCAACAAAAAACTATAAGGCATACAGAACTTCAAGAAAAAACATAGTCCCAGAAGTCAAAGCAATGATCAGAATTAGATTTAGGTATGAGACATTCATCAGAAATATCTGACATGGAATTTAAAATAACTATAAAATGTTGAAGCTCAAATGTAAAAGGTAGACATCAAGGTGGATAATGTCAACAAACAGATGGAAACTGTAGAAAAGAATCACATGGAAATGCAATAAAAAAACAAAAACAAAACAAAAAGCAGTAGGATACATGGAATGCCTTCAATGCACTCATCTATAAAGTCAGCACAAAGGAGAAAAAATGTCGACTTGATGACTTATCAATAGAAACTACCCAAACTGATGAATATAAAGCCCCAGAATATCCAAAGCAATGATACCATGTCTAATCTTCTAACGTATGTGTAATTGGAATCCCAAAAACAGAAGGGAAAGAGAATGAGGCAGAAGAAATACATGAAAAAACAGTAGCAGAGAATTTCCATAAAGTAGTAACAGACAACAAACTACACTTCCAAAAAGAAGAAAAAGAAGCATATCACACTTAAGCTTAGGCATATCGTGTTTAAACTGTTGAGAACAAAAGACAAAGAGAAAATCTTGAAGTAAATAGAGAAAAAAGAAACATAGCATACAGAAGAACAAAAATTATGGCAGACTTCAAGTCAGAAGACAATGAAATGACAAACTTGAAGTGGTAAAAGAGAAAAAAAAAAAGGCATTAAGTCAGAATTCTGCATCCCAAAAATTATATCTCAAAAATGAAGGACCAATACATATTTTCTCAGGCAAACAAAACCTCAGGGAATTCAGCTGCAAGAAGTCCTAGTCTCCAAGAAATGTGAAAGAAACTTTTTTAAGCTAAAGCAAAATTATGTCAGACTGAAACTTTGATCTAAACAATGAAATGAAGATTTCTAGTAAAGAAACGAAGGTAAAATAAATTTTATTTTCCTTATTTTTGATTGCTATAAAAGATAACCTTCTAAAGCAAAAATAGTACCAAAGCATTTTGATTTATACATGCATAAAATTAAATTGTATGATAAAATAGCACAAAGCATAGAAAAGAATTGGAGACATATTGTCGTAAGTCATATACTATATATAAAGCAGTATATTTGAAGGTAGACTCTGATTAGTTAAAAATGTTTATTTTAAACCCTAGGAAAACCAGTTAAATTTTTTAAAGATGTAAATAATCAATGGAAGAAATAAAAAGGAATAATGGAAAAATGTTTAATTGACCAAAATTGGAGGTGGGGCAGAAGGAGGAAGAAGAAGGAACAAATAGAATAAATTTCCAATGTGTGTACAATCACACAAAAAGTAAATAGCCTAAAAATGTCATTTAAAAGAGGTTATCAGAATGAATGAAAAAAACAAGACCTAACTATATTTTGTCTACAAGAGACCAACTTTAAATAAGATGACAAACAGGAAGTGAAAGGATGCAGAAAGGAATACTACACTAACAACAGCCAAAAAATAGCTAGAGTAGCTATATTAATAAGCAAAACTATTTAAACCTAACTGGCATTTCTAGAACATTCCACATATTAACAGCATAATACAGATATTTTTTCAATTGTAAATGGAACATTTGCCAATATATTGTGTTTTCTGGGCCGTAAAGCACACATTACAAAAATGAAAAGCATAGAAAATATAAGAAGAATACTTCTGGACCACAATGGAATTTAACTAGAAATTAAGAACATAAAGATATTTGGTAAATCCCAAAATATTTGGAAATTAAACTGTATGATGTAAAATAACAAGGTCTAAGAGGAAGTCTCAAAGAAAATGAAGAAATGTGTTGAACTAAATAAACATGAAAGCACAACATGATCAGAATTTGTAGGTTGTAGCTAAAGCAGTGCCTAGATGGATGTTTACAACAATCAGTAATTATATTGGAAAAAGTCTTAAATTATTTCATGTAAACTTTTACCGTTAGACTCCTGTAAAAAGAGCAAATTAAATCCAAGGTAAGCAGAAGGAAGGACTAGAAAGAAGAACACGAATTGATGAAATTAAAACAAAAATAATAGGAAAAAAGAAATGAAACCAAAAGACTCTTTGGAAAGATCAATAAAATTTAAAGACGTCTAACCAGACTTATTTCAAAAATAGCGAATAAGACACAAATTACCAATATCAGGATCCAAAGAGGAGACAACACCACAGATGTTATAATGGTATTAAAGAATACTGCAAAAAAGTCTAATGGAATACCAAAAAGAAAAGGAAAGACCAGAAAAACTTGGTCTGGCAAGGATAGGAATCAAGTGACATTTCAACACATATATTGCTGATGGGAATACAAAATAGTACAAACACCTTGGAGAATTTATAAAGTTAAATAGTCATATGTGATATGACCCAACAATTCCAATTCTAGGCATCTACTAAAGGAAAATGAAATTTATGTTCACACAAAAATTTTTCTGTGAATGTGTATAGCAGTTTTATTTATAGTATAATATTTGGACTATAAATAGGAAACAAGATGTCCTTCAACTAATGAATGGATATAAAAAGTATGGTACATTAGTAACATGGAATACCACTTAGCAATTAAAAGGAACAAAGTAATTATTGATTCATGCAGGAACAGAAGTAAATTTTACATGCATTTTGGTAAGTGAAAGACTGAAAGTTTACATAATGTGTGATTCCATTTATATGACACTTTCAATCACACAAAGTTATAGGGGTGGAAAGTAGACTGGTTGTGGCCAGGGGTTGATGGGTGCAGAGTGGGTCAGCATGAGGGAAATTTGAGGCAATGGAATTGTTCTGTATGACACTGTTGTACTGGCTACATGACTCCATACATTTGTCAAAATCCATATGTCTTGGTCTACTAGGACTGGTATAACAAAATGTGTGTACTAAAGTTTATCATGTAGAGAAACATATTATGGGGAAGGAGGATCAGAACACTCACTTTTGAAGAAAGAAGTCACATAATAAAACAGTGAAAGCTAGAATGGACCTTGTGATTCTGGATTGGAATTGGGGGTATCATGGATTTGTTTTAGTAGATTGGATTTGGTAATAATAATAACAGCAACAACAATATATATTATCCTAGCTCTGCCCACTGAGAGGGGCTAGAAATTGTAATACCCCAGTAATAGTGAGCTGTATCTAGCATTTAAATTTTATTTTATAAATACCATTCTCTGATAAAAAGAACCAAGGCTCATTGGAGAACTGCTTGACTCCAGTTTGGGGTAGGGAAAATAAGACTGGCCTAGTGTGGAAGTGCAAAAACAAAGAAGGAAGAAGGAAGGAAAAGAGGAAGAAAGAGGGAGGGAGAGACACATGGCAACTAAATGTTATGTGAGATTCTTTGTTATTCTCTAGAACTGAAATAGAACATTAGTGGAAAGCTGGTAAAATCCAAATAAATTCTATAGCTCGGTTAACATATTTTTTAGTTAGTTTAGTTTAGTTTAGATTAATTTTTTAGTTTTTATACATGTTCTATGGTTATATAAGATATTTACACAAGGGCTAGGGTATATGGGAAATTTCCATACTATTTTAGCAACTTTCTGTAAGTCTAAAATTATGTCTTCTTTTTTTTAAATTAACATTCACGTGGAAAAAAAACAGATAAGGATTTGAAAAGACAATTTATAAATCAGGATAGATTCTTCAGGGCTGCCATTCACATAAAGAATGAGTTCAGGGAACTATCCCAATCAGAGGTCTGATCATTTCAAAGGTATAAGGTAAGAATTCTAGGTAGCAAGGTAAACTAAAGGTTGAATGGTGATTAAGAGCTTGTGAAGTCACCATCCTTGAAGAACTTGAAGGGTGGGTTAGATCGTCAGCTGTGTAAGAGGACTAAGGCTTCATTATTTAGGAAGTATAACAGTACACCCTGCATGTTCTGTTTTGTCCACATAGAAGGCTTAAGAAATAACTTCATGCTGTCCTATGATCTGTATATTTTCATGTGGATTAATGGAATTCCACATAATTCTACTAAAATACATCTTTTAAGCAAAATCTGAGCCTTGGAAACATTGTAAGGAAGCATACATCAGGAAATTTGGGTTATGAATTAAATAAAATGCACAACATTTTACTTTTTTTCCTGATTCATTACAGTCCATTTTAAGCTCAAGTGGTTTCCCATCTGGACCAAAAATTGCTTTGCTGAAATTTTAATATTATTTTCCCTGGTATTATTTCATTATAATTCATTTTGGAGAGGTGTATGATCTAACAGATTAGTAAGCACACTGATTTGAGAGAGATAATGTGTAAAACAATCTTGATCTTGGTAGAAGCTTCTTGATAGCCAGTGGGTTTTTTGTTGTTGTTGTTGTTGTTTTGTGATATGACAAATTTTCCAATCTTTGGCTTTTCCCAGTGTGATTTTACTCAGGATTATGCAGTCTGATTCATTGAGGAAAAGTGCACCAGGGAAGAAAAGGATTTTGCAGCAGAACTTTGACACCAGAGTTGAGGGGATATTCCATTTCTCATTCAAGGGGCAATTCCATTAACCATCTATTTTCTTTTCCGTTGTGCTCTTAGTCTCTTTTTCTCTGCTAATTTTTTTCTTGGAAACGTTGCAGCTGAAACACAGGTGGGCGAGTGTGGAGGTTTTAGTTTCCTTTTCAGGGTTTCTTCTACATTGCTTTAAATCTCCGCTGATTTGAACAGCCTGACTGATCATTTTACTATAGACGTCAGGAGGGGAGACAAAGGACTAGAAAAACATTGAGATGCAAATTATTAAAAGTAACTTTCACTGTATACAGAACTATGTTGATGATTGATTGATAACAATAAATGTAATTTTCAAATCACTGCACTCATTATTTAAGTTTATAATGTCATAGACTTACGGTTGACTGAACTTTTTGTTTTTCATCCAGATACCTTACCAAGATGTAGTTACATGCTCAAGACAAGGAAAGAAATGTCAAAGACTGGTGAGTATAGACAACAGGTAAAGGGAAAGGAAGAAATAGTTACTGCTTAAAGTTTCTTACTATAATTATACAGTTTGAACTGAATAAGAAATATTCATTTAACAAATACATATTGATTACTTACTATGCATGAGACACAGGGATGCTATGCAGATCAAATAGACAATGTTACAGATTTCTTTGAACTGACCAAGATATTAGGCATAGTTCCCTTCTCTTAAGAATTTTAAGTAGGATATGATTTTTAAAACCTTCCAAATTCCACAACCCTTGATATTCCATGACATTTCCCACATTCTTCTCATATCTAGGAGATTATATTTTCATGGCTCCCTTTGTTTTTATATCCTATATCCAGTCCAGACACAAAACTCAGCCCCATCAGCAGTCTCTGCTATGGATTCAGTTCTGTGAAGCTTTTCATAAGTTCAGTAGGATTTACAACTGATTTGGAGTCATAAGAAGTGGTTACATTTTCTACCAAGTATATCAGTCTCTTCCCTTCATCTCTTTTTTTTCTCCTGTGCAGAGCAAACACATTAAGGTGCTTAACTTCAAAGTGTTCTCCATTTAAACTCACCTTTAGAAGGTAGTTGGGATAATAAAAGGCATAATAATAATAATAATGACCATTCTGTCACACGTATTTCCCTTCTGTGTTTTCCATTGCTACTACCCTGCCCATCCACATTGCACTTCTTCCCAACTTCAATATTGCACTGTCCTGTTGAATTTTGATCACATAAGGAAATATCATATGGAAAATAATACAGGTAATCTTACCTCTGAATTAATGTTAGTTCAAAGGGAAAAATATAAATTATTCTAAATTCACAGAAAGATTGCTCACATCCTGAAATAAATTGATCTCTCTCAACAGTTTAATTTTTAAAAGATCTAGTCATGTGAGTGGAATACAAAGTAATTTTTGTTCATATTTGGATTTCTAATGTGTTCTCATCCAATCTTTTGCTCTTCACGTCTACCAAGTATAAGTCTTTTGATTTTAAATAGCAGGCACACAGAAAAAAGAAATGAGAACAATACAGCTTTTACATCTTTTAGGTGACATGTTCCATAAACCTTAAATTTGATGAAAATTTTTGTGAGTTTCCAGTGTCATTATTTGAGTCATTCTAATGAAATAAGACTTGAAGTTCAGAAAAGTAAAATCATAGCGTATTAGAAAAAGTGTCACTTACAAAATTTATGTTTAATATATAAATTCAACCAGCTGCCCCAGACATCATGATTTAACATAATGACTGTAGGTTAGACATGAACCACACCTACATAATTTTCCTAGTGATTTGTCTGTATTGGTTCCAATTGGATACTTTAAGAATTTATTAGACTTGTTTTAATACTATTTAGATGTTTCACATAGATGAACAACCCTAGGGAAGTAAGCAAAATATCAGTTTATACTTTCAAAATACAAGTTAATGATAACTAAAATTATTGTGTCATCATAAAACTATGGTAAGAAAGGTGGGAAGGATAAAATACGAGGCCGATTGCTTTTCTATTATATGTCACAGCAGAGAATGTTACAAGTACAACTGAAAACTTGTTAAGAATAAAAGAAAGATGAATAAAAACTGAGTAGCTAAAGAGAAATATCAGTTTTTCAGACATTTCAAATATTTGATTGCCAAAAGAAATTTTAATAGAGATGGGAAGCTAACTGTATATCATTCTTAGTATGGACATCATTTGGGACACTAAAATATTTTGCAATATATTCAAATGAAGAACATCATTTTAAAAGGAATTATCTTAAGAACTACCATTGGGAAATATCAGTTTTACCTTTAGAAATTATAATATTTATGCTCATTTCTCTGAAGTATATGAGAACATACTATAGCAAATGCAATACATGAAGAAAATAATGCCTCATTTTAATCTAGTTTTTAGTCAATTTTTTTTATTGAAGTTGTTGCTTTTGCTGTATATGTGGAGCCTATGTTAAACTAGCCACATTAAAATATTAAATAAGGAGCCTTTTTTTTTCTATGAAAGCTGTGGGTTCAGTCTAATTGCATGTACAAAAATATTGCCATTGCTTCACACATTGATGCTCTGAAATGGGTAACATGGATCCAAGACAGAAAATTTTTTGCTCTTTTCAACATAGCTCTACTTGCTAACGAAAAAAAAAATCATTTTTCTCTATAATCTTAAATATAAAATTTGAGGATCTTCCAACAGAGTCCTACATCTGTGACTGAAAGAGGCAATGTCTTTGTGAAAAAATAAGTAACCGATAAGTTAACTGTGGTAAACCATGAAAGATAAGCATGATACTTCTTCTCACACAGTCGATATACTTTTCTTTGTTTTCTTAGGCTTCATATTTTAGAATGGTTTTAGGCTCACAACAAGATTGAGAGGAAGGCACAGAGATTTCCCACATACCCCCTCCTGCTGCGCATACACAGTATCTCTATTATCAACATCTCCCACCAGAGTGGTACATACGTGACAACTGATGAACTTACATTGACACATCATCTTTACCCAAAGTCCATAGTTTACATTATGGTTCACTCTTGATATTGCACATTCTATGAGTTTGGACAAATGTATAATAATGTGTATCCACCATTACAGTGTCATACAGAGTATTTTCACTGTTCTATCAATCCTCTGTGCTCCACCTGTTCATCACTGCCTGCTAACCCATGCCAAACACTAATTTTTTTACTGCTTCTATAGTTTTGCTTTTTCCAGAATGTCATGTTTGAAATCGTGAAATATGTAGCCTTTTCAGAAGAATTTCTTCACTTAATAACAGACATTTAAGATTTTTTCACATCTTTTCATAGCTTGATAGCTCATTTCTTTTTAGCACTGAATAATGTTCCATTGTCTGGATATACCACATTTTATCTATTAACCTACTGAAGGACATTTCACATACTTCCAAGTTTTGGCAATTATGAATTAAGCTGCTATGAACATTCATGGGCAAGTTTTTTTGTGTGGATATAAACTTTCAGTTCCTTTAGGCAAATACCAAGGAGCACAAGTGCTGGATTATACAATAAGAGCATGTTTAGTTTTGTAAAAAAACTGCCAAATGGTCTTAAAAGTGCTGTACCATTTTATATTCCCACCATTATTGAAAGAGTTCTTGTTGCTCCACATCGTCTGCAGTACTTGTAGTTGTCAGTATTCTGCATGTTGGCTGTTCTAATACATGGGTAGTGGTATCTCACTGTTGTTTTAATTTGCATTTCCTTAATGACATATGGTGTGGAGCATCTTTTCAGATCCTGTTTGCCATCTGTATATCTACTTTGATGCCATTGTCTCTGGACTACTTTTTAATTGGGTTGTTTCTTTTCTTGTTGTTGAGTAAGAATCTTTGCATATTTGGATAACCTTTTTTTTTTTTTTAAGCCACAGTCTCGCTCTGTTGCCCAGGCTGGAATGCAGTGGTACAATTTCAGCTCACTGCAACCTCCACCTCCTGCATTCAAGAGATTCTCCTGCCTCAGCCTCCTGAGTAGCTGGGACTATAGGCATGCACCACGATGCCTAGCTAATTTTCGTATTTTTAGTAGAGACATATTAAGTTGGTTAATGTCAGTACTCCAACTTTATTTTCTCCTGCAAATTGTGTCTGATAGTCTGAGTCTTTTGCATCTCCATATAAACTTTAGAATCATCTTATCAGTACCCATAAAACAACTTTCTGGGGGCCGGGAGCAGTGGCTCACGCCTGTAATCCCAGCACTTTGGGAGGCCCAGGCGATTGGATCACGTGATCAGAAGATCGAGACCATCCTGGCTAACACGATGAGACCCCGTCTCTACTAATAATACAAAAAATTAGCCAGGCATGGTGGCATGTGCCTGTAGTCCCAGCTACTCAGGAGGCTGAGGCAGGAGAATTGTTTGAACCCTGGAGGCGGAGGATGCAGTGAGCCGAGATCGTGCTGCTGCACTCCAGCCTGGGAGACAGAGTGAGACTCTGTCTCAAAACAAACAAACAAACAAACAAACAAAAACCTTACTTGGATATTTATTGGAATTGCCTTAAACCTACGGATCAATTTGGGTATAGTGAACATCTTAAAAATATTAAGTCTTCCTATATTCAAAAATGGAATATCTCTCCAGTTTCTTGGTTATTGTACTGCTTTCATCAGAGTTCTGTAGTTTTTCTCAGGTAGATCTTGAGGTCTTGTACATATTTTGTTAGACTTATACAGAAGTATTTCGTTTTTTGAGGTGCTAATACAAGTGGTGTTTTTTTTTATTTCAAATTCTACTTTATCATTGATGGTATATAAGAAAATGGTTGACTTTTGATTATTAACCTTGTATCCTCTACCTTATACCTTACCTCTACCTTATAATTAATATTTATTATTTATATCATCAATTATATAATTAATTAAATATATTAATTAATTAAATATATTTGAATATAAATTATATAAGTAAATATAAATATTAAATAATCAATTAATTATATCAAATTGATATAGTATTATTAATTACATATAATTAATATTTATATGAATAAATATAAATATTTATTAGTTCCAGATTTTTGGTTGATTCTGTTAGATTTTATACAGAGACAATTATGTTATCTGTGAATAAAGAAAATTTTATTTCTTCTTTCCCATTCAATATACCTCTTATTTCCTTTTGCTGTATTATTGTATCAGGTGGGGTTTCCAGAATGATGTAAAGCCCTGGTGAGCGGGGGCATCTTTGCCTTGTTTCTGGTCTTATTAAGCTTCTAGTTTCTCATTAGTAAGTATGATGTTAGCTGTGAGTTCTTTATAGAAATTCTTTATTAAGTGGAGGGAGTTGTCCTTTATTCCTATTTTACTGAAAGTTTTTCTCATGAATGGGTGATGGATTTTGTCAAAAGCTTTTTCTGCAGCTATTAATATAATGATATGGTTTTTCTTCTTTAGCCTGTTGATGTGATAGATTATGGTAATTGGTTTTAGAATGGTAAACCAGTCTTATACACATATCTGAGATAAATCTTTTTTGGTCATAGCATATAATTTTTCCTATACATTGTTGGATTTGATTTGCTAATATTTTGTTGAGGATTTTTGTATGTATATTCATAAAAAATATTGGTCTGTAGTTTTCTTTTAGTGATCTTGTCTAGTTTTGTTGTTAGGGTAACACTGGCCTCTTTGAGTGAGTATTCCTTCTGTTTCTATCTTCCTGAAGAGACTGTAGAGAATCAGTATATTTTTCTTGAAAGTTTGATAAAAACCACAAATGAACACATCTGGTCTAGATGCTTTTTGTTTTGATAGATTACTAATTATTGATTCAATTTCTTGAATAGATATAAGCCATTTAGTTTGTATATTCCTTCTTGTGTGAGTTTGGTGGATTGTGTTTTACAAGGAATTGCTTCATATTATCTAGGCTATCAAACTTGTGAACATAGAGTTTTTCATAGTATTCATTTATCATCTTTTTAATATCCATAGTATATATATGTTCACTTGTTCATCCCCAATATTTAAATTTGTGTTCTGTCTCTTGACTTCCTTAGGCTAGCTAGAGTCTTACTGAATTTATTGATATTTTCAAGAACCAGCTTTTGGTTTCATTAATTTTCTCTATTGATTTTCTGTTTTCAATTTCACTGATTTTTTTTCTAATTTTTATTATTTTTCTTCTGCTTACTTTAAATTTAATTTTTTCTTCTTTTATCTAGTTCTGGAAAACTTAAATTGTTGATTTTAGATCTTTCTTCTTTTCTAATATACGACTTCAATGCTTTAAATTTCCATCTAAACACTTCTTTTACTGAATTGCATCAATTTTAAGTTGTATTTCACTTTTTATTTAAACATATTTTTAAACTTATCTTTACATTTCTTCAATGATCCATATGTCATTTAGAAGTGTATTGTTTAATCTCCAGGTATTTGGGGATTTTCCAGATATTTTTCTGCTATTAATTTCTAGTGTAATTCTAGTGTGGTCCGAGAGCAGACATTGCATGATTCCTATTTTTTTTTTTTTTTTTTTTTTTTTTGAGACGGAGTCTGGCTCTGTCACCCAGGCTGGAGTGCAGTGGCCGGATCTCGGCTCACTGCAAGCTCCGCCTCCCGAGTTCACGCCATTCTCCTGCCTCAGCCTCGGAGTAGCTGGGACTACAGGCGCCCGCCACCTCGCCCGGCTAGTTTTTTGTATTTTTTAGTAGAGATGGGGTTTCACAGTGTTAGCCAGGATGGTCTCGATCTCCTGACCTCGTGATCCGCCCGCCTCGGCCTCCCAAAGTGCTGGGATTACAGGCTTGAGCCACCGCGCCCGGCCTATGATTCCTATTTTTAAAGAACTTGTTAAGATGTGTTTTCTGGCCCAGAATATGATCAGTCTTGCTGAATGTTCCATGTGAGTTTGAGAAGAATGTGTATTCTGTTGCTGTTGGATGAAGTTAATTTCTATAGGTTCATGGTATACAGTTGATTAATGCCCTGGTTGCATTCAACTGTGTCTTAACTAATTTTCTACCTGTGAGATCTGTCCGTTTCTGACAGATTTGTTAAAGTCTTGAACTACAATAGTAGATTCATCTATTTCTACTTGCGGTTGTATCAGGTTTTACCTCACATTTTTGATGCTCATTGCTAGGCACACACTCATACGGATTGTTATATCTTCTTGAGGAATTCATCATTTATCATAATGTAATGTTCCTCTTGATCTCTGAAAACTTTCTTTGCTCTGAAGTCTGTTCTGACTGAAATTTATGTAGCCACTCCCACCTTTTAAAATTTAAGATCACTGCTAGCAGGACACATATTTTCCATCTGTTTACTTTTAATCTATATGTGTGTTTATATTTAAAGTGAGTTACTTGTAGGTAGCATATGATTTTGCCTTCTTTTTGACTCACTTTGACAATCTGTCTTTTAATTGGTGTATTTAGACTATTAACGTTTACTTTTAAATGTAGTTGTATTAACATCTACCATATTTGTTACTGTTTTCTGTATGCTGCACTCATTCCTTTTTCCTATTTTTGGTTTTCCCTCTTTTTTTCTGCCTTTTAGGGTTTTATTGAGGATTTTTCTCCTCTTTCTTAGCATTTCAGATACACTTTTTAACTCTTTTTAGTGGTTAACTTAGAATTTGCAAAATATACTTACAACTAATCCAACTCCACTTCCAAATAACACTGTAACACTTAATTACCTTTTGATAACAAAATAATCATAATTCCTCTCTCCTGTTCCTTGTTTTATTGCTGTTATTTCTTTCACTTATACATAAGCCTATGTATGTAAACGCACATAATTGAATATATTGCTGCTATTATTCTGAACAAATTGTTATCTGCTGAATCAATGAAGAACAAGAAAAATATGCTTTAACTATACTTTCACTTATTCTTTCTCCGATGCTCTTCTTTTCTTTATGTAGATCCATGTTTCTGGCCTATATAATTTTCCTTCTCTCTAAAGGACTTCTTTTAACATTTTTTTTGCAAGGAATATCTAGTGGCAACAAATTCCCTCAACTTTTGTTTTTCTAAGAGTCTTGGTTTCTGCTTCACATTTGTAGGATAATTTTCAGGTTGTAGAATTCTAGGTTTTTATTTTTTTCTTTCAACATTAAAAAATTTCATTTTATTCTTTTCTTGCTTGCATGGTTTCAAAGGAAAAGTCAGATGTAATTTTTATCTTTGTTCCTCTATAGGTAAAGTGTTTTTTCCTCTGTCTTCTTTTGGCATTTTTTCTTTATCTTTGATTTTCTGCAGTTTAAATATAATGCACCTAGATATAGATTTTGTCTGTTTGTGTGTGTGTGTGTGTGTGTGTTCTCTGAGCTTCCCAGATCTGTCATTTGGTGTCTGACACTAATTTCAGGAACTTCTTAGTTATTACTTCTTTATATTTTTTTTCTGTTACTTTCTCTTCTTCTGGTATCCCCAGTTATGTATATGCTACCTTTTTTAGTAGCTTTCCAATCGTTCTTTGATATGCTTTTTTTTTTTCACCAGTCTTTTTTTTTTTCTTTGCTTCTGAGTTTTGGGGGATTTAATTGAGATATCTTCAAGTTCAGAAGTTCTTTCCTCATCCATGTGTATGTAGTCTACTAATAAGCCCATCAAAGCATTCTTCATTTCTGTTACAGTGTTTTTCATCTCTGTAGAATTTCTTTTTCATGCTTCGAGAATTTCTATCACTCTGCTTACATTGCTCATGTGTTTTTGTATGCTGTCTACTTTATCCATTAGAGTTTTTAGCATATTAATCATAGTTGTTTTAAATTTCCTGTCTAGTAATCCCAACATCCCTGCCATGTCTGATTCTGGTTTTGATGCTTCCTCTGCCTCCTCAAATTATGTGAGGTTTTCCTCTCAGCCTTTCAGTGTGCTTTGTAGCTTTTTTTTTCCCCCATAGCCAGACATGATGTACTGAGTAAAAGGGACCGTAGTAATGAAGCTGTTAGTAAAGTGGTAGTAAAACGTGAGGGTAAGGAAAGCATTCTACGTGCAATTAATTCTCAGACTTTTAGTGAGCCTATGTCTTTGGACTGTGACTTTAACAAGTGCGTTTTTGATGTTCCCCGCCGTGATGAGACAGAATGGCTGTAGTGGTCTGGAGTTGGGTAGTGCCCTTCTTTCGTGTGGAAGTTTAGAGGGGACTGAAGTTGGGTATCTCCCTTTCCCCGGGTCAGTTAGGCTCTGATAAAACTCCAGCAGTTGTTTCTCTTTACATAATTTCTATTAAGAAAAGGCCTCTTAAGAAGAACAGAATGCTCTGGCATATTTCAAAATTGTCTCTTCCCCCAGTTCTGTTAAAAACACAAGATTTTTCTCTAATGTTCACCATGAGAACCTGGTAGAGCTCCTGGAGGAAAAACTCATGAAAGTGTGGGGACCACTCTGTGACTCAATCCCCAGAACGTTTTGAACCTCAGGTTTATGCACACTGAATCTCCAGCAATTCACCATTTATACTTTAGGTTTTCCCACCCCAGCATTTGTTCCTGTGAAGATTTCTGCTCACAGGTTTCTATGCTAGTATGTGATGCTCTGTACCTGCCTAGCTATTTCTCCAATTTTGGGGGTTGTAGTTTGCCCTATGACTTACAGTTCTAAGAAGAGTTGCTGATTTTTCAGTTTGTTCAACTTCTTGCTTGTCAGGATGCAGTAGAAATATTCATGCTCCTTATATGCTTTTAAAATGTCATTTCTATCTATTAATAACTTGCCAATCATTTATATACACATTAGCACTAGACCTAAGTGCTGAGTATGGAGACACTGTAAAGTTTGGGTTTGTACTCCAGCTTTAGCATTTACCTAATGCATAACCTTAAGCAAGTCACTTACTGAGTCTCTAAGGCTCAGTTTTACTATCTGTAAAATGGGCTATAAATGCTTTTTTTCACCAAGTTTAGTGTGAGATAAATGGGCTATAAATGCTTTTTCACCAAATTTAGTGTGAGATAAATGTGAGATAAACAAGTTTAAATGAGATAATGTTTATAAACTTGTTTTATATACCTGACACATTGTAACCATTCACTCTCTTTTTTTTAATGGCAGTTTTTAACAATTAAAAAGCCTCACTTTTCACATATCTACTCCCAGAATATAGTTGCAGGGAAGAACCTATAGAAATTTTTGGGAACATATGTGCCTTCCATCTTCTGCATTCAGCTCTAATGTTCCTAAAGTCTTTTTCGTAGAATAATACTTGATTTCTTCCACGTTTACAGTGTTTACGGAAGTTTCTTGACGGTATCTGCTGGCTTCCACTTGAGTTTTGGCACCATTATTGAGTAGAATTCTCACTCCACCTGCATATTAATGCTGAGGATGTCTCAACATAAAGCCTCTGTCACCAAAACTTTGGTTTAAAAAAATATTTTGTGGATAGTCAGCATATAAACAGTAGCAAGAACACATTTTTGGATAGGAGGGTATGGCTGCCATTGTGCATTTGCCCTTCCCTGGATCTTTTTTATCACAGGATGTGATTCCTAAAATTTACACTTCCCAGGCTTCCTTGCCAACTGACTTGTCCAGAAGAGACACTGGTGGGAGTGAGGAGGGTTGGAGGCATGGAGAAATAAAGTCACTTTCACCTGTTTTCCTTGGGAAGCATCTCTAACTGGGGTTGTGTCCCCTCACAGTCCTGATGTGGGCCAGGCAGTGTGACTGGTGTGACTCCTGGCTTTGGTTCCATCACAGCCTCCTTGGAGCCCTCTAGCTCTATTATGGCCGCTCTTCCCTGCTTTGCTGATCTCTGGGTTGCTTCACTGACCCATGTTTGCAAACTTTCAAAACTGTTACAATGAGTTTCACGTGTTGGCTCCTTTCTAATGAACTGCATGATGGAATTCTGATTCCTTGGATAAATTACGAAATTCTAGAGAATAGGTTTTTTTTTTTTCTGTTAAATCAGTGATTTCCCATGTAGGTGCCATAAATAAATTATGAAATAAAAAGATTTTTAGGATCATCCAACATAAATAGCTTCTTTAAAATACCTGATTCCTTCATATTGTTTTTCACCAGGAACCAACCATCCTTCCCACAGATGCCAAACATGTAGCAAAGTGCCCAGAGCAGAAGGCCTCCCAGTCTTCCCAGGAATTTGATTTGGCTGCCTTACCATGTCTAAACTTTGTCTCTTCATAATACTTTTGGACTTCTGTTTTATAGATGATTGTAATAATACTTTTTATTTGGAGGTTTTCTGAGTCTTAGTACTTTATTTTTTTGATTTAAGTAAGTCTTCTATTAAAGACATTTTTTCCCTGAAAAATACATTACCAAGTAGTGCAAGCAATGTCAAAGATTTAAACACAACCTTAGTTATGCACATTCCACCAAGCTTTAATGTAGATCTAACAGTTTGGCTTTATCTTACATTTTAAATGGACAACCATCTCCCACATCACCAACATCCACCCCTTAAAAAACTCTTTTTAGTGATGTGTGACTGAAAGTTGACTTAGTTCTCAAAGCATTTAACTTTACTAAATATAATTTTGTAACCTGAGGCGCTCCCTGTTAAATTTATTGGAACTCATATTAAGGCTGCTGAAGAATGTGCCTAGTTATCAATCACTGGCTAGTTCCTCTGAAGACAAGTTTCCTGAGCTTCACACCCATAAACCTTGTTATTTTAGTGTGCTGCCTCCAACTACCTGAGATAGGGTTCCAGCATTTTACCGATAAAAACTTAAGCTTTCAGTTTTTGAGCATTGTATTAAAAACTGCACATTTTAAATCCTTTCTGACATGCTTATGTGAAAGCATAATCTTTCTTATCAAAAGTCATAAAAACATATAAAGAATCAAATCCTCCCATTTAAGATAAAGGTAAGATTTATTTTGTATCACTCAATTGCTAGTGGCTACCACCAGACACTTAAGTCAACTGAGAGAATTTCTTACTTATGCAGTTAAAACCTTGGGATTTCCTTCCCATTAGCCCTCTGCCATACCCCTCTCTGCTTAAAATCCTAGGACTCTCTCAGTTCCTCTTTTCACTTCCTTCATACCTTACTTTTCACTTTGTCCTGTTGCTCTAAGCTAGGCCATTGATGCCTCCTGCCTCTACAATGGACAGCTGATACTCTTTCTTATGGGACCAGTCTAAGCAATGGATACATTTCTGGTTACCTTCCATGTCTTTTCTCTGTATATTTAAATTTTTCAAATTAAATCCTTCAGAATATCTTTTTATGTGTACGTGTGAAAAAAGAAAGATGACTAGATTTTCATCTGAAATGTCAATGAATCATATTTGGTCTAACTAGAGGCTTAAATTGCCAATTCTATGGCACATAGCAACACTTAATAAATGTTAGCCATTATTTTTACTATTATTATTTCCACATGTCTGTTGCCTTTCTCTATAGTTCCTAAGTGAAGAAAGAAATTTACAAAGGCTGTAAGGGAAAACAGAAGATGGCTTTGGCCTTTGCGTGTAGAGGGGTCCTCCATGATTCTGGAATAGAAGACATAGGGGTAGATTTAGGAAGAAAGCAAGGAAATGAAGACAATATTGTGGCTCACTGCTAGTGAAAATGCTTTTGGTGAGAACTTTTGAAACTTGAAACTTCGTAATTTTCTCTTTGTTTTACTTAACTTCATTTTAACATTTTGTTTAGTTCCTTCTTGTTACTAGGAGTAAAATCAAAACAGGAGTGTATTTTCTTCAGAAACTAAATGGCAGGAGAATATCTATAAAACCAAGTTCTGACACTTGTTAGCTGTGTGACCTTAGACAGTTACTTACTCTCTGAGGCCCAATTTCTTCTTGTTAAAATGAAGATAATACAATTCATTTCTTGGAGAACTTCAGAAGATTAAATGAGATAACATTTAATGCTCCTGGCGTAGTGTTAAATGTCTTTCTATTCCCCACCATGACGTCTCCTCTGAAAAAAAAAAATCATATTAATAATGTTTTCCTTTGTGGTAACTTCGGAGGAGAAATCCCAAACTGGTGTCAAATAACATAATTATTGCCTTATGAGACTAATAAAAAGCTAAATGTTTAAATATTTACTTATGTTTATTTACATTTTTGCAAACTAAAGTGATGATCAGATTGGCCATTTAGTATTGCCTAGATAAAATAAGCAGTTAGTAGCAGAATGTTCCTGGACCACTTGTCATGTTCAACAGAGTCTAGGTAAGTTTCCTGAGAAGGAGCTGAGACTCTGCTATGGAGTGAAATTATGTCAACAGCTCTGTCAGTAGCACCAGCAGTGACTGCCTCAGGATTAAGTCAACTACAGGACATTGGGGGCTTATGCCCTGGCATTGTGAGGATGTGAGGAGTAGCATCAGACCATGTGGCTTCTAGAACTGGTTTACCAAGGTATATGTGATAGACCTGAGTAATCTCTTTTGATTGTCTAGTGTCATTAAAGGAGCAGAATGTTATAATTTAACTAATCTTGTGTTTCTACTTAAATTTTTTTGAATATTATATGCATTGTATCCCTTGCCCCTTTTTAAAATGAACTAATGTCATTGCTGTTTGGGCATTAAAATATTTGATCTATTCAGCAAAAAGGGAACATTTATACACTGTTGATAGGAGTGTAAATTCGTTCAACCGTTGTGGAAGGCAGTATGGTGATTCCTCAAAGAGCTAAAAGCAGAACTACCATTCAACCCAGCAATCCCATAAAAGTTAAAAAGAAGTAAAATGGGCCGGGCGCGGTGGCTCAAGCCTGTAATCCCAGCACTTTGGGAGGCCGAGACGGGCGGATCACGAGGTCAGGAGATCGAGACCATCCTGGCTAACACGGTGAAACCCCGTCTCGACTAAAAATACAAAAAAATTAGCCGGGCGAGGTGGCGGGCGCCTGTAGTCCCAGTTACTCGGGAGGCTGAGGCAGGAGAATGGCGTGAACCTGGGAGGCGGAGCTTGCAGTGAGCTGAGATCCGGCCACTGCACTCCAGCCTGGGCGGCAGAGCCAGACTCTGTCTCAAAAAAAAAAAAAAAAAAAAAAAAAAGAAGTAAAATGAATTCAACTCATAGTACATACTAGGCAGTGTAGCCTGTGATGGGAATGCAAAGAGAGTCACTGTCCTCTAGTTGCTTAGACATAACATGGAGATGAAGTAAAAAAGAATCCCCTGGAATCAAGCTACAAAGGTTCATGTTCTTCCTCTGCCACTTACTACCTGTGTGATTTTGGGAAAATTGCCTGCCTCTCTTGTCTCATCTGTACAGTGGGGAAAATAGAGAGCATCTAACACTTTGGGTTGTTTGGTGAATCAAATGGAATGCCTAGAGCACTCACTGACACATGCCAGGTGCTCAATGAATATTAGGTATTTTAACATTAGAACAGTGGTTCTTAAATGATGGAACAAGTATTTAGGTTATATATAGACTCTGTTGGTCATGTAACTATTGTGATTTTGTTCTGCAATGGTTAAAAATAAATAATACTATATAATAGAAGTTTTTCATTAATAGATGCAGTTTCCTTTTTGAATACGTTTATTTAAGTAAAAAAATAGTGAATGTATTTAAAGAGAAAAAGTCTTGCAATTTCTAGTATAGATAAGTAGTAAAGACTTAGTGTGAACCCATGTCCAGTTCACATCTCTTTCCTGCTACCTGGAATGATTTTACTACCCTGCCTCTTACAGTCACTTAGGAGTCTGTAACTAGTTCTAGTCTATGGGTTGTCAGCAAAAGCAACATGCAACATGTCCCAGGTGACCCATTGAATTACCAGGTTGACCCCCTCCAGCATTCTCTTCCCCTTATCTTGTGTTCTTCCCTGGAGGATTGTCAGGATCCATAGACAACTTTGAGCAAAAATATGGTTTTTTAAAGCCACTGAGATTGCACATTTTTGTAACTACAGTGTAAGGTGGCTTATGCTAACACCTGGAGGTAGAAAAATATTACCAACATTGTGAAAGTGGCATCTGAATGAGTAAAGTTTGTGAAACATTGTAATAGAAATATAAAAATGCTCTATGAAAAAAAATAATAGATTAGTTTGGCCTTGAGAGAGTCCAAAATGTTCTATAGAGAAAATTGTGTTTGAATAGTTCCAGTAGGGTGAATAGGAGTTTGGTAGAAAAAGTAGGAAAGAGCAATCCAGGTTAAGGAAGGAGCACACATGGGTACATAGAATAATAGAAGTGATGATGCTGGGAACAAAGGGAGAAGTCAGGGTTGTCTAAGCTCAGAGACAGCTATGGTACAGGATGGTTGAGGAGAGCAGCCAATGCCAAGATTCAACCTGGCAAAGAGGAACAGGGAATACTAACATCACAACCTTTCTAAACTACTGCCCTTACCTTATTAACTTACATGTTGTTAACTTGTTACCCTTGGAAAATTTGATTTCCCTAATTACAAAGTTCTTGTTGTTCTTAAAATGATCATAATTATTTGACCAACTATCGAGTGCCCTTCATAACAAATTAAGCTCTTTATATAATGTATTTCCCTGGAAGACTGTTTTACAAAAATAAATGGAAAACACAATTTTAAGAATGTTTTGGATGAAGATTGAGCTTACCATTATTGAACATCTTAAGTTTCTCCTGATTTATTCACTTATTTATGTATTTATTTATTTGACTGCTTTCTGTAAAGTATATCATTTTTGTTTTATGTCACCATCTGTAAGGTAAAGTTTAAGAGACGGTTTCTCCATTCCTACGTGTGTTTTTTAAAAAGGAAGTCTATGCATTTCAAAAATTAACTCACCACTCTCCTTATCATTACTGTGGTTAAAAAAGAAAAATCAAATCTATCGAGTGCTAGATATAACCTAGTCAAAAATTCAGCATTCTTCACGCCTTATGAGTCAACTTCTGTTTTTGTGGAAAATTGACATATCCAATGAATAGTTAATAAGAGCAAATGAGTACAGCCAGAGGAGACTATGTGTATATGCTGTCAAATGGCCAAAAGAAAATTGTGTACACCGGTTTCACATGTCCTTTGAAATATCTGAATGTTTCAGGATTTCTCCTATTGTTACTGTTGTTGTATGCTTTGATATATTTATGCACACAATAGCTTAGATGTTGAGAGCTGGGTTCAGTGCCAAGCAGACCTGGCTTTAATCCCTGGGTGTGTCTTTCTCTAGCTGTATGGTCTTGGTCAAATATTTAGCCTCACTGAGCCTGACTTTCCTCATCTCTAACACGCAGAGAGTACTAGCTATCTCTCTGGGCTATAGTAAAAGAGTGAATAAAGTCTGCAAAGCTATTCACATGCTGCCTGGCACATAGTAAGTGCTCAATTAATGAATTATAGAATTATCATTGTTGACTCTTATTAAAGCAGATTTGTTTTTTCTATTGAAAAATAAGCGTATCACCTTAGCTATAGAAATAGTTAATGGAGTCTCAGCCTTATAAATGTATCAAAATAAATTTGATTTTCCTCATTACAAGATCTTGTCAACAAAGAGAATAATCATTGTTTAAAAAATAAATATTATAAACTTTCCATTTTCTCCTCCTTTAATGTGACACTATGATAGGAGAAACGTTTTATCTCAGCTCTACCCTCAAAATGTGTCACCAGTCTGATGACATTACCACTCTGTCACTGTCAGCCTCTCTCTCCCTCACGACACTGCCATAGTCTCATAATGGGTGTACCAACCCCTGTGTCACTAAATCTAAATCTGTTGTTCACAGAGTAGCCAGAGTGATGCTTCTGCAACACAACTCAGATCAGGTCACTCTCCAGCTCAAACCCTCCTACAGCAACCCATTGTGTCTAGAACAAAATCCAAAGACATTACTCTTGCAAAATCCAACTCCTGGGTAAATTCTGCCCTAATTTTTTTTTTTAACCATTTTTCTCCTCCGTCACTTCATACCCTTACATGTCACTCCCACACTTACCCCAGGACTTTTGCACTTGTTCTTCACCCCCTGGAATTCCCCTCTCTCATGTCTGCAAGGCTGACATCCTCCGTCTGTTCAGGTGGCTTCCTTAAAGATTCCTCAACTACTCCAACTAAAATAGTAACTAGCATCAGCCTCATTTCCCTTATCCTGATATCTATTTTTCTTTAGAATCTATCATTTCATATATTTTTATGTGTTTATCCATGGCTGTATTCCCAGTTCCTTTTGCTGGGTTTGACATGTAGGCAAGTACTTAATAAATATTTTGGAATCAATAAATGAATATTCTACTTTTGAGTATAATTACTTCTATACTTGTTTGAAGTTTGTTTCCTTCTTTATACTCCTACTTCTTAATTTAAAATGATTAGTATTTGCCGCAAGTTTGTTTTTAAAGTAGCTTTCTAAGTTAATTAATGCAATATTTATTATAAAATGTTAAAGCATTTTCATATTGACCTTTCATAATATTAACCAACAAATTAATACAGAAAGATTCTCAATTCTGTGTTGTTGCTCAGTCATGGTACTTGGTAAATAAGAGAAATAAAGTTCAGAGGATGTCTAATGGATGATGAGTTCTAAACAAAGCACAACTTTGTTTGAATGAAAACTTTGGTTGTCCAATTCCTTCTCATTTACTTCAAGGTAGGAGCATAAGTCAGTCATTCTTTATTAGATAAATATTATAATTCATGTTGACCAGCTGAAGACATTATGTTTCTATTCAAAAAATGTCCCCACTCATTGAAAAGTAACTTTCAGACCTATATTATTTGTTGAAGAATAAGACGATCTCATCTAAAATATAAGAACAAGCATCTTTATGAAAATCTCAAACAAAAAGACTTCAGATTTTCTCTGCCTCTTTTTTATGTGAACATTTGACTAGTATATTCACTGCTTAAAAAAAGGATTTCATAGTTAGGTGCTGTGTTAACATCCAACTTCATCTCAAACAGTCCTTTATTCTGATCTACCAGACCACTTCTACCAGGATTTTAAATTGAGGATCTCTTTTTCTGCTGCTTTCAACTGGTCACAAAGTCCTCAGTTCATTCATGTTCTACCCTGCCTTCTGTGACTTCTCCAGGCTCTGCTTCTCCCAGCCACTTTTTATCTCAAAAGTCCTTTTCTGTTCTAGCCTCACCTACATCCCTCAACTTCCTTTTGAGCACAGAAAGGTCATAATAAAATGGCTCAATCAGATGGCAGCTTAGTGTATTACAAAAATTTGCATTCAGATATAATCATATTTGAAACCCCTATTTTCTAATTTACTAAGTTTATAGTCTTTGGTAAATTACCTGTTTTCTCAATTTTAGCTCTTTTGCTAGAAAAAAAAAATGGGAATAATTGTGCTTACCTGAGTTGCAAGAAATATACTAGACTGTGTAAAGCACAATGGCACCCAGCACAAGCTGTGCAATGGCACCTAGCACAAGCTGTGCAGGTGGTAGCTGGGTTTCATCATGATTATGGACAATGACTGGTAAAGTATGACCTCAGTAACTGTAATTTCTCTTCCCAACTCTTGGTGCAGACAGAGTTTCATCAGAGAGTCTCTTATCCGATGGCTTTATCTGCCAAACAAACTGCCCACCCTCTGGCGTAGTTAAAACCTTTTCCAGAATTTTTCAAGTCCAAATAATTTCAGTATTCCTTTCCAACCACATGGGCTCCTACAGAGGCCAGTTGGTAGCCATGCTCTGAAAATGAGGCAGAGTTCAGATTTCTACTGCATTTTATGGGCACAAACAACTCAAACTTGGTAAACACTTCCATTGCCATGTGGAGCAAAGCGTTCTGAAGCCTTGATATGACACATGCTGAAACCTTAAAAAATTAAAAATAAAAAAAAAGGAGAGAGAGAGAGAGAAAGAAAAGAAGAGTTAAATTTTAAAAAATCTGACTTAAAAGAGTTAAGTTTAACTCTTTAAAAAAAGAGTTAAGTTTAACTCTTTTAAAAAAAGAGTTAAGTTTAACTCTTTTAAAAAAAGTTAAGTTTAACTCTTTTAAAAAAAGTTAAGTTAACTCTTTTAAAAAAAGAGTTAATTTAACTCTTTTAAAAAAAGAGTTAAGTTTAACTCTTTTAAAAAAAGAGTTAAGTTTAACTCTTTTAAAAAAGATTAAGTTTTAACTCTTTTAAAAAAGAGTTAAGTTTACTCTTTAAAAAAAGAGTTAGTTTAACTCTTTTAAAAAAGAGTTAAGTTTAACTCTTTTAAAAACGAGTTAAGTTTAACTCTTTTAAAAAAGAGTTAAGTTTAACTCTTTTAAAAAAAGAGTTAGTTTAACTCTTTTAAAAAAGAGTTAAGTTTAACTCTTTTAAAAAAGAGTTAAGTTTAACTCTTTTAAAAAAGAGTTAAGTTTAACTCTTTTAAAAAAAGAGTTAAGTTTAACTCTTTAAAAAAAGAGTTAAGTTTAACTCTTTAAAAAAAGAGTTAAGTTTAACT
Organism: Trachypithecus francoisi; assembly: GCF_009764315.1. Lineage (NCBI taxonomy): Eukaryota > Metazoa > Chordata > Mammalia > Primates > Cercopithecidae > Trachypithecus > Trachypithecus francoisi. The sequence continues at coordinate 70,674,369 of NW_022681472.1, read as the reverse complement.
CTTTTAAAAAAAGTTAAGTTTAACTCTTTTAAAAAAGAGTTAAGTTTAACTCTTTAAAAAAAGAGTTAAGTTTAACTCTTTTAAAAAAAGAGTTAAGTTTAACTCTTTTAAAAAAAGAGTTAAGTTTAACTCTTTTAAAAAAAGAGTTAAGTTTAACTCTTTTAAAAAAAGAGTTAAGTTTAACTCTTTTAAAAAAAGAGTTAAGTTTAACTCTTTTAAAAAAAGAGTTAAGTTTAACTCTTTAAAAAAAGAGTTAAGTTTAACTCTTTTAAAAAAGAGTTAAGTTTAACTCTTTTAAAAAAAGAGTTAAGTTTAACTCTTTTAAAAAAGAGTTAAGTTTAACTCTTTTAAAAAAAGAGTTAAGTTTAACTCTTTTAAAAAAAGAGTTAAGTTTAACTCTTTTAAAAAAGAGTTAAGTTTAACTCTTTTAAAAAAAAGTTAAGTTTAACTCTTTTAAAAAAGAGTTAAGTTTAACTCTTTTAAAAAAAGAGTTAAGTTTAACTCTTTTAAAAAAAGAGTTAAGTTTAACTCTTTTAAAAAAAGAGTTAAGTTTAAAATTTAAATTTTAAATAACAGTGACAGGGCATGACTAAAACGGTACTCACTCTGCTAGCAATTCTAGGTACCTTATTTCTCCTGTGGGCAATGATATTAAACCTCTGGGATTAAATTGAAGACATCTCAGTAGCACATAAGGGCGGTTTTGATGCCAGCCTAAGTTTGTAAGACTACTGTTTACAATAAGAACAGCCAGTCCCAGCAGCATGTAATCTGAAAGCATTCATTTTTAAGAAGAAGTGTACACAAATTCAGGTTAAGGTACTATCACAAAATTGTAAGGGCTTCTTAATCGAACCTGTGACACGGCAGGTAGATTTATTCTGACAAGGTAATGAATAATATGGCTTTGCTGGGAGTGCCAGGTAAAACCAATTATCGTCAGCTTGACATGACAGGGTATGAAATGCCTCCCCAGACTCACCCTCTTTTCTGAGGCAGATCTTTTTGTTTCTGGGCATGGTTCTGATTTGGGACGTTCCAAGTTGTTTTTCTTTTTAGAAATGTAGATGTAGCCATTGTTTTAAAGACTCCAAGTGGGTCACCCTGATTTATCCTTTTAGGACGGTTCCATTATAAAATGAGTCAGTTACTTCCTGGAATGGGACCAATGCAAAGAACAGTCCTAAACCCTAATTCACTGCAAACATTTCCGTGAGTTCATGGCATTCACTGCTATTTGTTTAAACAAGGGCACCACAGTTTTACCCAGGAAGAGAACTAGTAATCAGAACATGCAATGTCAAACCATCTTTCAAAAGGAGACCGGATAGATAATATATGGCTCATAGTAATTCAATTTGAACACTACATTTCATTTTAGCTGTTTATAAGGTGATACACCTATATTATGCAATTTTAGAGATTGTGTTTTGGGGCCTCATTTCTGGACATAGCAGCCTGCATTCCCTCAGGAAGCCAGCTAAGCACATTAATAGCCATGCAATGTGGGCCTGTGCAGGTTGGCTGTGGACCTTATGAAGTTCTATTCTTCTCCTTAGCTTTATTTCTAGGTTGAACAGCACTAATCAGCCATCCACCCACACTGTGAAGTGGGTTGATGCAGCTTGGCTTGGATGAGGGCATGTACTGGAATCAGACACCCAGCATCATCATTCACCAGGGGAATGTTCCTCAGTGAGGGAAGTATATTTTGGGAACCTCACATTCCTCATGTAGAAACTTAGGCACATAAGCAAATGTCTGTGAACCTCAGATTCCTAATCTATAAAATGGGAATAATAACACCTGTTTTGCAAGGCTGGTGTTGGGATTAAAAGAGAGAACTATGTGAAGTGCTGGAGGATGATTCAAATCCAATAAATTACATTTGTTATTATTACTGCCTCAAATTATTCTGCTTTCAATTCTTGGTAATTTAAAATTGTTATCTTTTGTTTTTCTTTTCTAACCTCTTATGTTAGTTTCTTCTTTGGATGATACTCATTTAGTACTCTAGAACTCTCCCATCTCTGTATGCCCTTGACATATTGAAGCTCTCTTGCTTACTTTATCTCCTTCCCTCTCTTTCATAAACTATTTATACCACTTCCCCAATATGGAAACAGTAACACACTCCAGGAAATTCAGTTTCCGTCTTGAATATACCCCTGCTTTGCATTCTACTTGCAATAGCTTGAACCCATCCAGCAAGGTGTTTATCAATTTAACTTGACTTTGTTGGTACCCTGAAACAGAAGGATTCCTTCTCCCTCCCCTCCCCTCCCTCTCTCCCTCCCTTCCTTCCTTCCTTCCTTCCTTCCTTCCTTCCTTCCTTCCTTCCCTCCCTCCCTCCCTCCTTCCTTCCTTTCTTCCTTCCTTCCTCTCTTTCTCAATCTCTCTCTCTCTTTTTTCTCTCTCTCACTCTTTCTTTTTCTCTTTCTGGCACTCCTTTTTTTTTTTTAAACAAGCTTGTACACATAACATTTCATATACTATTTCACAGTCAAAAAATGATAGAATAATTTTTAGGAATGAGAATTGCAGCAAACAATTAATAACTAAGGAACTCTTGAACTTTTGTCTTCTTTTTAAGCAAGGGGCATTTTAAAAAAATAGATTGGACTCTAAGAGTAGATGAACTTTTCAGTGAAAATATTCTAAATTCTGTAATTTAGAAAAGTAACCCCATTTGTTTTTTCACTCCTTTAAAAGTTACCTAAAATTATGTGGAAGAAGACTGCCATCTTGAAATAGCAGTTTGGTTTTGGAACTATGCAATTGCAGCAGGCCAAGAAAAAAAAGGAGAAATTGGATAAAATGTATGTCACATCTGGTTTTCTTATTAAAAATGTACCGTTCACCATCAGCACTCTTATAAGCCTATACAAGTCAAATTATGCTTTTTGATTGCTTCTGGGTTTCTTTTATTAGTGTGTTGGCTGGTTCTTTGGATTTTTTTCTGTTTTCATTTCAGTTAATCAGTTTCTTATTTTTATCTTTCCAGAGAACTCTACTTCTCAATATGGAAGACTTTTGGGGCTTTTTGCAATTGCAAAGGACTGTCATGGTCTAAATTGCCAAATTCTATGCTTGGTTCTGTTTTCTCCATAAGTGCAAATTCCCATAACCACTGGCCATCTGATTAGTATATTGAGTTCCAAGAAACAAAGATCTCATTTCTCTTCATGTCTGTTTTGAAAACCTTGCAACTATATAAGCATGAAATAAATATTTCAGGAGTTCTGTATTGGTTGAGAACACTGATTTTAAAAGAATGCAAAATGAGTCTAGGTATGAGTTTCAGAATTAATAATTTTAATAAATAAAAGTCATCTTTTTATATAGTCATACATTTTATATATACTAAATGTTACATTTTATTGAATTAAGAAACATTCCTCTACCCATAGTGCTACTCAAGAAGAAGAAAAAGAAGAGAGAAAAAAGGATATTATTTTTACAGAAGAATACCAGCTTGTGAGTTTAGGGGGAATGACAAAACTGGAAAATGGCCATCTTAATGTAATAATTACCTAAGACAAAGATCATCACTGGATGGTGAAACTACTGAGCACATTGTCGTTAGAGAACAATATTCATATGGTCTCATAGTATCACCCTACAGATTACTTACTAATTACAAAGAAAAAAATGCCTCTTTTACAATGAAAAGATCTGGCAGACATTGATTGCCTCAACCAAGTGACTCAAATTAGCATCATCAATAATAGCATAACTGGTAGCATGTGGTTCCTAAGTCGACGAAATGGGAAGAACACAACATCATTTATGTTGTATCCATGGAAAAATATTAAACCTAATACCAAGGAAACGAATGGACGAACACAGATTATAGATTGCTTTACCTGACAGTTTGCCAAGGTCCCTGAAAATGTTCAGTGTCATGAAAGATAAGAGAAGAAGATATGTCAATTAAATGCAATCCATAATTCTTGAATGGATCCCAAATCAGAAAAAATATGAGACAAATTGGGGAAATCTGAATGTGGAATATGTATGTTAAATAATATTATTATGTCTATGTACAATTTGAGGGGAATATGGTTATATAGAAGAATGTTCTTTGATGATGCGTGGGAGAAGTGTTTTGGGTGAAGTTTGTGTAAGTGGCACAAATAATTCAGAAATATAGGCACATATATAGATTTACCATTTCGTGGTAAATCTAGGTCATGGGTATATAGGTACTCATGGGTATTGCTTTTCCTACTTTTCTGCAATCGGAATCAGCTAGAGGGACCTTTTTTTTTTTTTTTTCCTTTTTTCTGTCAGAGAAGATGGTACAAGAAATCTGTATTTCTGGCAAAAGGAGGCTGGGCGCGGTGGCTCACGCCTGTAATCCCAGCATTTTTGGGAGGCGTAGGTGGGCGGATCACGAGGTCAGGAGATCGAGACCATCCTGGCTAACACGGTGAAATCCTGTCTCTACTGAAAAAAGACAAAAAAATTGGCCGGTGCCTGTAGTACCAGCTACTCAGGAGGCTGAGGCAGGAGAATGGCATGAACCCGGGAGGCGGAGCTCGCAGTGAGCCGAGATCGCACCACTGCACTCCAGCCTGGGCAACAGAGCGAGACTCCGTCTCAAAAAAAAAAAAAAAGAAAAAAAAAAAAAAGTCTTTCTACACCTCCCTGGCCTCTTCCGTAAGGTATGTGCAGTGCTAACAACAGCAGTTCACATTCAGCATACTCACAATAACCTCAGGTCCACACACAAGTGATCAGACTGCCAGCGTTTCCTGCTAATTTCTCTTCTCCAGAGGTGCTTAGAGACGTCAGAGAGACAAAGGAATGAATCAAATGTAGGTGGGGAGACAGAATTTTCTCCTACTTATTCTGTGGAGACCAAACAGGGAGAGCTTTAACTTACCTTCCTCCAATAGTTCATAAGATATGACATAAAAGTTAGAGACTCTCACTTTTGCTGGAACTTTCTATCTCAGAATCTTCAGGGCTTTTACAAACTGAAGGGCAAATTTAATTTGGTTTCAAGTTGTGTACAATACTTTTTTTTTTTTTTCGAATTGCATAGCACCAGCAAAGGATTAAATAAGGCCGTTGATAGCATCTGTGCGTGTCCTATTAAGCATGCTGAGAAAACAGAGGCAGAGCAAATAACCTGGAGCAGGACTTTAAGGGCAAGCAGGAAGGCTGCAGAATTGTTGAGAGTGCTATAATGTGAATTAGAGAAATAAGTCAGCAGGTGTGTGCTTTGGCCCCGAGTAAGTATTTAACCAGGGAGCCAAATAGGAAAGGTGTTTTCAAAGGCTTTGTTAGAAAAAGGTAGTAAACAGCACAGACTCCTCTTTCATCCCTCGCTTCCTGGTTCAGCTCAAGCCGAAACTGAAGAGAAATCTCAGCTTTAACTCTTGTTATCAAATAAGAAAAGAGAAAAGGCGATTAGAAGAATTAATAGAAAAATTCCAAATTAGGAGGCTGGTGCTAAAATTATTATGATTTTCAAACTGAATCTTGCGTTTTTCACACGATTCGATTCTACATAACAAGATTTTAATGTAACCTATAGTTTTATTGAGAACATTATCAACTGTCACCCCGAATTCTTCTAGCCTCTAACTACATTGACCATGCCGATCTTTATGGTTGTCTCCTTGTCTGATAAATCTTTCATATGGTAAAGATAAGACTTTAAAACATTATTGTGATTTAGGGATGAGTGGGGAAATGTGGAAAAGCGTGTGTGAAGCCTAGTTTAATAAAGGAGCATGCCATTTCTGTATATTCTTACTTCGATAGAAAGGGAATATTTTCCCCAGCAGCTGCGTGGGAATTTCTAAGAATATTTGTGAAAAGCTGTGTTACTCAGTGAATACAAAAAAAGAAAACCACCATCCAAACGTCAAATCTTCACAATATTTATAAAAGTTGCTTCTTACGCTTCCCTGGGGGTTATATTCTTAAAGCAGCTCATTTTTATCCTGACTTGAGATTTTGGTGAGATTTATTTATTCAAGGTAGTCTATAATAAATATTAAACACACCACAGAAGAATTTATTACAAGCCCAGAAAATAATTTGTTTTAAACATTTTATATTAGAAGGAATAGCATCCATGACAAAATATTAGACGGTAAAATAATCTTGATTTGGGTTTTTGGCTTTATTTTTTTAATATAAATCCTAACATTTTATCTACCTTGTTTCTTTTAGTATCCATTTCTGAATTCAAGCAGTTTTTAATTTTTTAATAAAGGATATTTAATTCTCCCACACAACATTTCTTATATTTGAATTGTCCTCTTAGGGCTCATATATTGCTATTGGAATGCTGTTTTCCCATTTCCTTTCATGGGACTTATTTCAAAAAAGTTAGGTTCAAATGTTCTAGAAGAATCTAAGAGCAATTTTATTCTTATTTATAAAATGGTTTTAGAGGGGGACATTTATATAAGACAGAGTGGAGGAAAATACATTTCAGTCACTTCACAGATGTCTGATCGTGTGTTTCCGTATTTCGTACTATAGGGAGGAGCCATCTTCACTTTGCGCATTTTTCCATTCAATATTTCAGCAACACCTTCGGCAGGGAGATCAACTTCCTGAATGAGGCAGAGATGGATTGTTAAACACGGAAATATCCTCTTGTCAGAATAACTTGTCACTCAGGGAGTACATTCTACATCTCTGCTCCTTTGATTGACTTTCATAACAAACAGTCATTACGTTGTTAGACTGTTTTGTATCAATATTGATCGCTAGGAAATTGAAGTACACTAAAGTTCATTGACATGAAGCAATCACATGTGGAGTGATGAGAGGAAGCTATGAGTAGAGGACTCATGTCATGTGTAATTGGTATGGACCACTCCAGGTGTTTTGAACAACATTTTCATTTAGAGAGAATAAGTTTTATTCATCAACAGGTTGGTTCCAGGCAACAGAGCTGAAGTATCTAGAGAACACATAAGAGACCAATGGTAGCTACTTCCCCAAAGCACAGGTCCAGTGATCAATACATTTAATTCAATTAATATGTGGTGCCTACAGGAGAGCTCTGGGGTTCAACAAGTTTAACATTCAGATCAAAAAGTTACAAATTATGCAGGGTGCAGTGGCTCATACCTGTAATCCCAACACTTTGGGAAACCAGGTTGGGGGGATCACTTGAGCCCAGAAGTTTGAGACCAGCCAGTGCAACATAGCAAGACCACCGTCTCTACAAAAAAAAAAAAAAAAAATTAGCTGGGTGTGGTGGCATGTGCCTGTGGTCCCGCTACTCTGGAGGCTGTGGCATGAGGATCCCTTAAGACCAGGAGGTCAAGGCTGTACTGAACAATGATCTTGCCACTGTACTCCAGCTTGAGCAATAGAGCAAGGCCCCATCTCAAGAAAAAGTTACAGATTCAATTGTTTTACATAGCCACTCAGGTGTGTTTTTGTTTTTTGTTTTAAATCCAGTAAGTGTCTGATAACAATGAATGATAATAGTAATATTTCATGTTTATTGAGTATTCACTATGTCCTAGGAGTATGTAAATATTTTCATTTATTTACAAGAGTGAATATCTAGAGTAAAACACAAATTATTGGAGGAAAGCAGACTTTACATTCCTTCTTAAATACTTTTAAAAAATTTACTTGTATATGCATCCTCATAATTCATCAAAATCTCAGCCCAGAATTACAAAGCAGTTGTCCATTTTATTTAATTAGATCATAGAGTCAGGCTTTTTTTTTTTTTTTTTTTTACCAATTCATAAGAATTTGACAGTGTTGGAGAAGCCTACTGCTGTTATTGTCCTCACATTCCAAAAACTGGGAAATGTCTTTAGTGCTAAGTGAATTAAAGTAAACCCTGAATTTTTCAATTATTTGAATATGTTCATGTTGCCAGAAAAAATGGAATCTAAATCAATAGAACATAATATGCAGCATCTCTCCAGATTTTTCCTGCTCATTAGAAGCATAGCATTCTGAAAGGAGGGAACTAAAAATTTTCAAACCATTGGATCATCATTAGAATGAATCTGTATTAAATGTTATAATACAGGTAGGCTACTCCAACATGGCTCCTCGAAAAGACAAAATTTAAAAATTTTGTGTTTATGGTTATTTAAACAAGAGTTAAACAAGAATGTTATTAAACAAGAATGTTCAGTTTTTACTTAAATACAATTTTACTTAACAACACCTTTTTTAGTTGTTATTGTTACTGCATTATGAATTGAGAATTCAACTACCCTACAGCGAAAAGTTTTAGCTTTTTCTCCCTCATTGTTTGGCTTCGATTATTCCTTGGATGATCGTTGCCTGGGTGTGCTATATGAACACTATGCCAATGTTTTTTGAAAGTGTGTATGTTCCTTGGAAGACTAGTTGTTGGAATGTTAATAGGTATTTGACAGAAAAGTAGACTCCTTGTGAATTAAGTTCAAGAAATAGCACTTGAACATAATTAAATGGTTTTGTCTGAATGTCATATTAGGTTATTATCTTTGTTTACTGCAGGACTTCTCTCAGGGGATATCCAGGTAAATTGTACTAATTTACTAATTTAATCAAAACCTCCATTTTGATCAAGTAGAAAAGGTCCTTGCCTCAGATGGCTGGAAATGTTTTGTAACAAAATGGAAAGGCTTCTCCAAAGTCAATGACACTATAATCTGGAGCAGAGTTAGTGATTAGATCATAGATTACGGCACTGTATCTGCATGTCTATTGCCTGCCGCCAAACTGAGCAAAAAAGTTTTGTTCTGATGAGATGGTATGATAACAAACAATAATATCTTCTGTACCATGGTGTATTGAGGGGCAAAGGACATTTTATGAACCTCCAATTCCTAGCCATACTTAAATAACAGTTTTGGAAATAAATACTTAAATTAAGACATTTAAGAATAGAATGAAAAATACATTGATTCGTTTTCCCAACAATCTGACAATTCACAAAATGTTCCAATGGTCACTTCATAATTGAAGAATATGAAGAGAATTTTTTGAGGTAAAGTTTGACTCCCACTTCCTTTCTGATAATAGCTATCTCTGTTAATAAATATTGACATTCGTTGCTATGAAAATTTGTGTACATTTATTGGACATAATTGGAGACATCCCAGCTATGGTAATGCAACAGAGCAGAATTTTTTCAGCTGGTACCTATACGGGAGTTAAGAAACAACAAGGGCCAGGTGTGATGGCTCATGTCTGTAATTCCAGCACTTTGGGAGTCCGAGGCAGGCAGATCACCTGAGGTCAGGAGTTCAAGACCAGTCTGTCCAACATGGTGAAACACCATCTCTACTAAAAATATAAAAATTAGTGGGGTGTGGTGGTGGGTGCCTGTAATCCCAGTTACTCGGGAGGCCTAGATGGGAGAATTGCTTGAATCTGAAAGACAGAGGCTGCAGTGAGCTGAGATCAAGTCAATGCACTCCATCCTGGGCAACAGAGCAAGACTCCATCTCAAAAAAAAAAAAAAAAAAAAAAGAAACAACAAGAAGTACTTTTAAAATATACTATGAAAAATGACTCTATCCCCAAATTGTCTCCAAAGTTGCCTACACTTTAGAGTAACTCTCCTCTGATCAGTTATGGTAACAGTCAACGACTTTAACATTTAAATCAATGACAGTGAAAGTCAAAACTAAAACACATGTGATTCCTTTGAATTAAAATGGAAATATTGCAACTTTCTTATAAGAAGAAAAAGTATTTACCTATTTTCAAAGGGCAAAATTGGTATCAACCCATCAACTCTGAGAGATCTGAGCACAAAATAGGTTTGGTTTGGATGAGAGTAAGTTGAACTAATGTCTAAAAAAGTGAACACAGGTTGTAGTTACAGACGTGGATACCAGACAGTACTAAAACACAAAAATGAAAGAGCATGGACATGGCAAGGCAGAAAGAAGGAAAAATTCAAATTTTGTATGTAGAACAACCAGTTACCTTGACTAATTATGCATCGTGTTGTTATGTGACAAACTCTTACGACTATTTTTTTTAGCATTTTAATGTTATTTAATAGATTGATTAACATAGCAGAGTTGCTCAGTAGAAGGTAATTACAAAATACCGTTCTTATTTTTATACATATTAGGGATGCATCCCAACAAGGATCTCAAAATCCCAAAGAAGATCTAAGATCTCAAAATCCTGCTGCTGGGTTTTGCCTGAAACTTAGGCACAGAGTTTCATTTTTCAGGTTAAATTTTCAGTGCCTGTTGAAATACAGATACTACCACTGGAAGGTATTAGTCTTGGATTTGGTGGCATGAAACAGAAAACCCAAAATAGCAGTGGCTTAAACCATTAAGAGTTGATTTTTTCCCTCATGTATAGTAAATCCAAAAGCAGACAATCCAATGTTAGGAGGGAAGTCCCATGGCCATCAATAACCCAACCCCTTTTAGTCTTTTTGCTTTATCATTCTAATAATGTAGTCTATCTCCAAGTTCCACTCAGAGTCCAAGATGGCTGCTGGAGCTGAAGCTGTCATATATGTATTCTGGCCAGCAGAAAGGATTACAAACTCTTACAACTATTAGTGACACCAGTTAGTTCCCTCTCCATCTTTTATCTTTCCATTCTTCCCTCATTAAAGATAAAATCTCAAGCTTCTGTGATTTTACATCAAAACATACAATTTTTTTCTCCCATGCCATCTTTAAACTTTATTATCAGAGATAATATTGACCCTCTCAATTGCTTGACGGTATTATTTTTCTATAAATTGTGAAACATAGGGTTCCAGTTGGAACGCGTGAGCCTGAAAGGAGTGAGGATAGTATTACACTATTGGTACATTTTCTTAAATCACAAGGACTGTCAAAAAATATATACATATATAAATCTATATATAGTGTGTAGATATATATATAATTACACATATGTATAGATGTGTTGGTATATGCATGTCCATGTATATCTACACATATATGTAAATGTGTGTACACATATATGTAATCATATATACATACATGTGTATACACACACGTCTCCACATATATATGCAGTTGTATATATGTGTAGATATTTATACATATGTACACACATGTATATGTGTATGCATATATACACACATGTACATATGTGCACATATGCCTCTATACATAGATACATTATATATATAATTTTATATATGTATATGTATAATTTTGAAGTAGAGAGAAAAGACCAGACAGCAGCAGACATCAATCGCCCTTAAAAACAAAAATATTGCTGCTTCTGTGAGGAACATTGGGATGTAAAATCACTCTATATGATTCACCACAAGAGCTCATTCTTCTTTTTTTTTCTATCTCCTATCTTTTTTTTTTTTTATTATTATACTCTAAGTTCTGGTATACATGTGCAGAATGTGCAGGTTTGTTACACAGGTATACACATGTCATGGTGGTTTGCTGCACCCATCAACCCATCATCTACATTACGTATTTCTCCTAATGCTATCCCTCCCCTACCTCCCCCATCCCCCAACAGCCCCTAGTGTGTGATGTTCCATTTCCTGTGTCCATGTGTTCTTATTGTTCAACTCCCACTCATGAGTTAGAACATATGGTGTTTGGTTTTCCATTCCTGTGTTAGTTTGCTGAGAATGATGGTTTCCAGCTTCATCCATGTCCCTGCAAAGGACATGAACTCATCCTTTTTTATGGCTGCATAGTATTCCATGGTGTATATGTGCCACATTTTCTTAATGCAGTCTATCATTGATGGACAATTGGGTTGGTTCCAAGTCTTTACTATTGTGAATAGTGCCACAATAAACATACGTGTGCATGTGTCTTTATAGCAGCATGATTTGTAATCCTTTGGGTATATACCCAGTAATGAGATTACTGGGTCAAATGGTATTTCTGGTTATAGATCCTTGAGGAATCACCACACTGTCTGCCACAATGGTTGAACTAATTTACACTCTCACCAACAATGTAAAAGTGCTCCTATTTTTCCACATCCTCTCCAGCATCTGTTGTTTTCTGACTTTTTAATGATATCCATTCTAGCTGATGTGAGATGGTATCTCATTGTAGTTTTGATTTGCATTTCTCTAATAATCAGTGATGATGAGCTTTTTTTCATGTTTGCTGGTCGCATAAATATGTCTTCTTTTCAGAAGTGTCCGTTCATATCCTTCACCCACTTTTTGATGCAGTTGTTTGTTTATTTCTTGTAAATTTGTTTAAGTTCTCTGTAGATTCTGGATATTAGCCCTTTATCAGATGGCTAGATTGCAAAGAATTTCTCCCATTCTGTAGGTTGCCTGTCCACTCTGATGATAGTTTGTTTTTTTGTTTGTTTGTTTTTCTATGCAGAAGCTCTTTAGTTTGATTAGATCCCATTTGTCAATTTTGACTTTCGTTGCCATTGCTTTTGGTGTTTTAGTCATGAAGTCTTTGCCCATGCCTATGTTCTGAATGCTATTGCCTAGGTTTTCTTCTAGGCTTTTTATGGTTTTAGGTCTCACATTTAAGTCTTTAATCCATCTTGAATTAATTTTTATATAAAATGTAAGGAAGGCATCCAGTTTCAGTTTTCTGTATATGGCTAGCCAGTTTTCCCGACACCATTTATTAAACAGGGAATCCTTTCCCCATTGCTTGTTCTTGTCAGGTTTGTTAAAGATCAGATGGTTGTAGATGTGTGGCATTATTTCTGAGGCCTCTGTTCTGTTCCATTGCTCTATATATCTGTTTTGGTACCATTATCATCACAGCAGCTCATTCTTCCTTGAATTGTTTTTATAAGGTGAAGCTTCCAATTCTGCTAAGTTATCATAATTGTGCATGAGGAATAAAGCAAGACAAGAGCTTAAATCAACAGTTTTTAAACACAGCCAGCAAAGAGATCTTCTTTCCAAAGCAAAAATCTTATTACAGAACTCCAATGTATAAAATCATGTTTTCTATCATGGAAGTTCACATTTATAACAATTAGGTATCACAAAGTCATTTAAAATAATAAGTAAAATTTTAGAAAATGAATGTCACAGATGACAAGCTTTAGCATTTAATGTATCTATACATTTTGTTTCTACACAATTGAGAAAATTCGAATTATAAGTTGTTATAAATGGCAAAAGCTTTTAAACAGCCTGCAGTCTAGCAGAAGAAACATTCCTGTGAGGTTTTCACAAAGCTAAGTTCATCTGGCTGCACCAACAACTGGTGTGGCGGTACATATCATCAATATGTTAAAATATATGTTTTGTTTTTAATGTATGTCTTAAGATAGTTAAATATTCTTAATGAAGTTCAAGCTAACATTTTTGGAATGCTTCAAAACACCTCTTGGGAGTCAATAGTGAAAGTACAGTTGAAAATGCACTGGCTCAGAGGGTCCTAGGGAAGGTTATTCAGAAATGTTTCATTGAGATAGAAAAAGCAACAGAAGGGTATGAGAGACACATATTGTAGAGTTTCCTTAACTATTTCTCTTTGCAACATTATCAATTTTCTCCTCAAATAATTCAGACACGACCAAACCATTTCAACTGAAGCTTACAACCAATGGGTACTAAAAAAAAAACAAAAACAAAAACAAAAAAACTCTCAAAAGTATCAATATTACGGTGTTTTACAATACCAGTTGTTTATGGCCAAATAAAAGTGGTGGATTAACCTAAGAGAAAGTACTATCCTACGAGGATAAAGAGGAGAGAAGAGGAAGTACATTCAAAAAGAGAAGATGAGGTCATAGATGTGATAATGTAAGGAAAATAGGGATGGAGTCTCTGAATTAAATCCTAATTTTCCTTTCCTGACTCAATTTAGATCTTACTACCTTTAAGAAGCCTATGTCAATCCTCTAAAACTGAATTAGAAGCTCTCAACCTAGTAGTAGAGTGAATGGAGATTAATTGTAGAGCATTAATTTTTTGTTCAAATATTCTCTTTCTTAGGTCCAAGTGTGCATATTCTAGGGCAATTCCTGCCTCTTTTTTTCTTATATCTATGTACGCCTGACTCTAGATTATGATATTTATGAGGAAAGAAGTCACGTCCGTCGTGTGCACCATTGTATTCCCAGCGCCTAACTCAGTGCTGACTACATAGTTGGTCCCTAGCAAATGTCTGTGGGATGAATGAACAAATGTGTAAATGAAAGTTATTTATTACTACATAAAAAGAGGAGGCATGAAAAAAACTAGGATGAGCAACTTTGAATAGAGAAAAATAGAAGATAAAATATGCAAATCTATATTGGACAAAGTTAATTTTTCTGTGTATCTCAATTTTTTTTTTTTTTCTTCCCTGAAGACAAATGCTGTGACAAGTTCAGATTTCCTCAGCCTAGCAAGGGGTGAGGCTAGATCATTTCTAGGGTGATTCATCATCAGATATAGCTCTCAGTGGAGGAAGCAGTGTTGTTGATGATTAAGCAGAAGGCATTTCCCCCCAAGGAGAGTCTCGTGTCCTGGAAGTGCTGTTTTTCATTGAGATGCAAAGTTGAGATCTTAATCTCTTGGAACACTGCTGGTTCCCCGGACTGCTCAGTAAGAGACAAGCAATATGAATAATAATATACGGTATCTTACTTTGTACAGCTTTTTCTCAGCTCTTAGAGCACTGTTATATTCATCACCTCGTGTGACTAGTTGTCACAGTGCACTTCTAAGGGAGACAGAATAGGGGATTTGACAACAGAAGCACTAAGGTTCAGAAATGAAATCCAAACTTATGTGGCTAAAAACTGGAACATCTGGGATGGGAACCTGAGGCTTTCTATCACAGGTTTTGTGTGACCAGAATTTTGAGAATTCAGTGCTAAAATAATTGCTTGTGCACGAAATCCCCCAATATACCCTTCTGGATTTGTAAAGAGGAGAAAAATACACAGGCTAACTATGGGGAGGAAATTTAGCCAAAGCAAAAACCAGTCTTTCAGTTGAAACTACTCATATGCTCATAAAGATGCATTGGGGGAAATGCATCATTCATTGTCTTAGTTAAGCTGGTGTGGTCCTGAATGGGCAATTGTAGAGTTACTTTTTTTTTTTTTTTTAAGTTGCAGTGTTGCATTTTAATGCCTGATGAAGTGTGTGTATTGTGTGTAGCAACTTTACTCCAAAGCACTTAATAAATGCTTTCTCATTCATCCATTCCCTTACCCTTGAGAAAAAGGAAAAAATACTTTTCTTAAATCCCTGCTTGCATAATGATAGATGTGGATTTCCTGAACTCTCACCAGATATTTAAATGTTCTTTTAAAAGCTCAGAACTAGAAAGACACATCTGTCCACCATCAACTCTTATAATCAAAAAATCTTTCTAAATGACCTAAAATAGAAGTTGTGTGTTTCCAAGTCCCAGGCCTCATCCTCTTCTCTCTGTATCTCTGGCACTCTATTTTACCTCTCAGGATATGCTGAAAATCTGATCTTTTTTGATATGGGCATATTAAAGAATCAGAAGATGTTTTCCCCCTGTGTTTTTGATGGAAGGAAGAAAGCAAGATTGGCCAGGATGCATTCTGCATCCAAGAACATGAACAGAAATGACCCACAGAAACTCTGGAGTGATGGCAGCTGTTGTGAGAGGTGGCAATAAAATGGATTTCTCAGACACAGAGATGTGGTCTCTCCCACCAGGTGAGACATTTCTAACTCCTGCAGATGGCCCAAACAATGAAAACTTCTAGTTTGGGGTCCTGCAGGAGAGCAATCTATGAATCTTAAAAAAGAGAACTTTGACTTCCTATTTCCATTTAGATGATAGGCTAAATAAGAACTTTTTTTTTGCATATTTTAATGTACTCTTTTTTTGACCCTCAAAGGCATGAAGATACTTTTGAAATCAATGCAAAATAAATTAATCAAACAGAATACTCAACTCATATTAGGTTTTAGTGGTTATCAAATTTCTCAATTAATGATTGTAAAGAGTATCACTATATTCATGTGGAAGAATAATAATTTTTTAGATATTATCCCTTTATCAAAAAAGCTTGTGGACTATTGACGGAGAGAAAACCGTGGTCTACCAACTCACATGACAAGTATGGAACAAATAGGACAGAGGCTCAAATTTCCTAATGAACAGTATTAGATTACCTCTACACCATCAGTTGAGTTACTAAAATGCAGAAGTCATGAAGAAAGTCTAGTTTGCACATAATTATCTATTTTTAATGTATATTTAAACTTAGTTTACACTTAAATTATTTTAAAGCTAAGGAAAAATGATTTACATTCTTAAAAGGTAGACTCAGCAGTGATTTACATACTATTTTTCAAACAGTGCTGGGAGCAGAGAAAAAATGTAAGTATTATAAAATGAAGAAAAAAGAAACACTTGTCCCACCCTCCTCCTGCAATTAAAGCTACTATGTTTTAACTAGATAATTGGTGGTAGGATTATACCACAATCACCTTCTCTATAAGGTTTTGACATACAGTTGGCTAAAAGGATCTTCTGAGAAGTTTGGAAGATGGGAGTGAAGCAGAAGCCATTACTCTCAGAAGGTTGTGGGATCAGACCTGGTGATGAGCAAATAGAAGGGGGTTTTTAGAGGTCCCAGCTTGTCCTCACTGTCTTCATGTAGCTCATTTTCCTGGCTGATGATTCTGCTGACACATAGTGCCTCAGTTGATGTCATGAGGTAAGACCCCAGAAGGCTGTGGTTATATAGCAACAACTGCTACTCCAGAGATTGCAGTTTCCATAATTCTTGCTATTTTCCTCTTCATACAGGTCCCATTCATTGTATGGTTTCGTGGATTTCTCTGCCAGCTTCAAACAGTGCTTCTGGTAAAGTGGTTAGTGAACATTTCTCTGTTCTCTAACACCTCTAACTATAGTTTAAATGTGTGTCCCCTAGCAAACTCATGTTAAAGTTTAATTTCCATTGTAATGGTACTAAGAGGTAGAACCTTTAAGAGGTGATAGGGTTATGAGAACTCTGCCTCAGAATAAACTACATAATAAATTAATGCTGCTATTGTGGAATAGAGCGGATTCATTATTGTGAAGTGGAGAGGATTCTCTCTCTCTCCCTTCTTTTTGCACTTCCATGATGGAATGACACAGCAAGATGGCCTTCAAAGGATGCTGGTCCTCATTCTTAAACTTTCCAGCCTCCAGAGCTGTGAGCCAATACATTTCTGTTTATTATAAATTATCCAGATGGACTAAACAATGAAAACTTCTAGTCTGGGGTTCCCCATGGGCAATCTGTGAATCTTAAAAAGGAGAACTTTGCTTGTGGTGTTCTGTTATCACAGCACAAAACAGAAGGCCATTCATTAAGTTCACCATCTTATATTGGTGTGTTTGTGACACCCCAAAACAAATGCAATAGTAACATCAAAGGCCATTTCTGGCCTTTATAGAGGCTTTGTTTCCTTAACCAAATCCTGATAAAGGCTCTAAAACAAGACAAAAAAAAAAAAAAAAAACATAAAATGAATAAGATTAACAACCTACAAAAATGATTCGCTGTGAGACATGATTGTTAATGTGTTGCCCAATGGGACCAAGTTAGTTCATTATCTACTTTCTATAATGAGTTTATTCCTTAAACTCATAGCAAAAATAACATTGACTACTTCATTTTACTGTGCATATCTTTATTGCATTTTGCAGATATTGAGTTTTTTCCTAATTGAAGATTTGTAACAACCCTATGTCAAACAAGTCTAACGGCACCATTTTTCCAACAGCATGCGCTCACTTTATGACTCTGTGTCACATTTTGGTAATGCTCATAATATTTTAACCTTTTCACCACTAGTATATCTGTTATGGTGATTTATAATCAGTGACCTTTGATGTTACTATGGCAATTGTTTTGGGGTGCCACAACCACACCCAATATAAGATGGTGAACTTAATCAATAAATATCGCCTGTGTTCTGACTGCTCCAATGACCAGCCATTCCTCCATCTCTCTCCTTCTTCTCAGGCTTCTCTATTCTCTGAGACACAAACATACTGCAATTAGGCCAAATAACCTCTGAGTGTTCAAGTGAAAGGAAGAGTCACATGTCTCTCACTTTAAACCAAAGACTAAAAATTATTAAGCTTAATGAAGACGGCATGTTGAAAGCTAAGACAGGCTGAATGCTAGGCCTCTTGCACCAACCATTAGCCAGGTTGTGAATGCAAAAATAAACTTCTTGTGGAAAATTAAACGTGCTACTCCAGTGAATCCACAAGTGATAAGAAAGTGAAACAGCCTTATTGTTGTTAGGGAGAAAGTTTTAGTGGTCTGGATAGAAGATCAAACTGGCTACATTCCCTTAAGCCAAAACCTAATCCAGAGCCAGGCCATAATTCTTCAATTCTGTGAAGGCTGAGAGAGGTGAGGAAACTGCAGAAGAAAAGTTTTAAGCTAGTAGTGGTTGGTTAATTAAGAAAGGGAGCCATCTCCATAACATAATTATGCAAGGTGAAGCAGCAAATTCTGATGGAGAAGCTGTAGCAAGTTACCTGGAAGATCTAACTAAGGTCATTGATGAGGGTGGCTACACTAAACAATAGAGATTGGATGCAGATGAAACAGCCTCATATAGGAAGAAGATGACATCTAGGATTTTCCAACCTATGCAGGAGAACTTAATGCTTGGCTTCAAAGCTTCAAAGGACAGGCTGACGCTTTTGTTAAGGGCCAATGCACCTGGTGAATTTAAGTGGAAGCGAGGGTTCATTTACCATTCTGAAATTCTTAGTTCCCTTAAAAATTATGTTAAGTCTACTCTGCCTGTGCTCTATAAACAAAACAAAAAGCCTGGATGACACCACATCTGTTTACACCATGGTTTACTGAATATTTTAAGTCCACTGTTGATACCACTGCCAGAAAAAAAAAAATCCCTTTCAAAATATTACTGTTGCTC
Source organism: Trachypithecus francoisi (assembly GCF_009764315.1). NCBI lineage: Eukaryota > Metazoa > Chordata > Mammalia > Primates > Cercopithecidae > Trachypithecus > Trachypithecus francoisi. Next base: position 70,655,552 of record NW_022681472.1, on the reverse strand, counting down.
ATTGACAATGCATCTAGTCACCCAAGAGCTTGGATGGAGATGTACAAGGAGACGTTCATTGCCTGCCCAGAACATGCTTTTTAACAGAAATCTTCATTGTCAATAGTATTGAAGTACTAGTTGAAAACGAGTATTGCAAATCTAGTCTGACTCTAGATGAAACTTCAGAAGAATGCAAACTGGCCTCTGGATCCCTTCCTGAGGTTGCAGTGACTGCCTGTTTTTTCTTCTCCTGGAAGCCCTTCCTCCTTTGTACTCCCAGTTCTTCTTGCTTTCAGCCTGCTTACCTCTCAGCATTAATGAGAATTATCTGATTGTGATCTGAAGAACCTATTCCTCCCAGAGTTATTTACATCAGACTAAGGGACCCTGAAAAATGAAAACAGATTGATACCTCAAAATGGGATTTCCCAAGATGAGCATGGGTTTAAGTATTAAACCCATGAGTAGTTGAAAAGATATTTTCAGTCATAATTTTGAAGACTTTATCCTTCATTAATCACCTCTACTCGTCATTGTGTAAAAACAGAACCATGAAATAACAGCATCTATTAACTTGGAAATGCAGTGTCAGTGATGTCTTATATCCCTGGCCATACTGATTTGTAAAAATGTGCAAGTCCCACAGAGTAGGTGTATTTGTCTATTTTACTTTCTGATATCACTCAAGGGCCTAGGACAGTTCTTGGAACACAACAAGCACTTAGTAAATGCTTGACAAGTGAATAGATGATTTTATGTATTTATTGTCCATAAGGCCGCAGACCAAGGAAAAGAGGCATTTGAACTTCAAAACATTCCCACTCTCTCTTTAAGATTTATGAAGTGATGGGAAATGTATGTTGACTCATGGAATAACAATGAGGAAATAGGCATTGGCACCTGGACTCTGTTGACAACAGGACTTCAGGTAAATGAATGGGACCATAAATGCTTGATCTGTTACCCCATTTTTGCATCCTATCAAGAGCCCTGCAGCCAAGATCCATACCTCTTCCCACATTAACCCTATTATGTTAATGATATGGGAAAGTTTTAGTACTGACTGGTTAACATATTTCAGGGAATTTAGGTGGGTTGAATTGTATGATAAAGTCATAACCCTTTAATCTATCTGAACATTTAGACAAGCTATTGGTAAGGTATAAACTACGGACCTGCCATGAATGTCATAGATAGAGGCTGGACCATTTTCACATGTGACACTACATACTACACTTGTCTTCAAATGATGGACACACAATTAAAGCAAAGCATTTTACAGTGCATTCACCATTAAAGAAATCGCAGACACCAACACACTTTAATGAGTACTTATGTTTAGGAAAATAAACACAGATATGTTTTATTTTTCAGAAGAAAGGAAAAGAAAGGAAGGAAAGAAAGAAGTGGGAAGGAAATAGCAAGGAGAAAAATGAATGGAATAGAGACATGTTTATATAATTGTTCTCACAGTCTAAAATAATTTGCTCTAGAAGAATTATTATAATATGAAGCTTATGCTTTTCCTACATTTCATATATCAGGTGCAGGCACTATTTCTAGGCCAAGGTGTCTTCATCTTTTAAACTCCCAATGTCTGCATGTTTCTACAACTCTTAGACTGTGAGTGTGTGTGTGCATTTTCCCTGACTATTGGATGAAGTGCTCATTTATTTGCTCTGGTATATTGTCCTAAACCTTAATCCAATAAACCTGCCAAATATATGGTCCAGAGTCCTGTGGCTCCCTAACAAATGATAAAATGACTTTAGCCATACTGGACCTGGCAGCTGGTCAAAATCAGTGTCTCATAAATACAAGTCAGTTGCTATAAGACAGAGGCAGACAGTTGTTAAGTCAGGCTCTTCAAGGAGACTGCTGAGGCCAGGTAGGTATTAGTAGTCAATGATAAATCAAGCTCAGTGTTTAGAAATGACCAGAGTTCCCTAAGCATACTACTTATCACCCTCATGGACTCCCTTCCTATTAAGATGAATAAATATGCAAGAGACCAACAGTAATCTGAAGGGATTACTTTTATCCAAAGGACAAATATGCTTTATAATGAGTGCCCAATGGAATGGCTGCAATCATTCACTGGGCACTGCATGTTTAAATAAGTCATTATTAGCAAAAAATATATTAGGAAACTAAAGAAGACATGTGGAAAGAAAAGCAGAAGCTGTTGGCAAAAAGAGTCATAACTGTATTTTTTTTAAAAATTCAGTTATAAGGGATCCAATTATTGAATCAACAAATATTTATTCATTCATCAAATGTTTGAGCTCCTACTATATACCAAGGATGTGGGTTACTGCTGAAGAAAATGGTGAACATGACAGTTCCTAATCTTAATGAACATACAGTCTAGGGCACATTCATGATGTAAAGGCATTTGGTTTATTTACTTATGGGTTTTTGAGGGTAGTTGTACTTATTTATATACTTTTAATGTGAAGAATCAGGTTGCCTTAAAATGGAGGAAATATTGGAGGGTGTCTTAAAGATAATTTTTCACTGATGGCAGAACCGTGGCCCTGAGGACAGATTGTCATCAGTAACAGCTGTGAGGCTTGGGTAGATCATGAGGGCTTTTTCATTCGAATATTCAATTCTTTTTAAAAGCTGTTGTATTTCACAAGGCGCATTTCATGATCTTGAAATTCAACCTATCCCAAACTCTTTGGAATATATGATTATGATATATGATTTCATGCAGATTACAGATACTTTGTTAATGCCTTCTGTGGAGACTAACTGGCTGTTAAAAGTCTCTAAAAAGACACTCACTGATTTTCTTTAGGACATGGTTCTATATTACTATTTACAACTTAGCCTAAAGGATTTGAATTGTATCACCCAAAGTCTAGTATTGCCAAAGTCTAGTAAAGACCATGAGATGTTCTTAATCTATGTGTGCACCAACTTGAATATTCTCAGAAATGATCTCCTCAAAACTGCTCTGTTCCCACAGAGAAATTCCTCCTTTCACCCCATAGAACAACTCTGAACAAACACATTGTTAACTTTAAAATAGCCCCTATTGCCTCTTCTTCCAGTCATTAAGGCTTCATAACTATTGAAATCCACTCTCAGAGGGCCGTGACTCATAATCAAGACAATTTAAAAACATCAATACAATTTTCATTGTTTTCCTTTTTACCAGATAGAAATATAAATACCAGATCATCTGTTTCAAAAAATGTATTTAGCCATACTGGACCTGGCAGCTGGTCAAAATCAGCTGGACAACTCTAGTGCTCTATCGTGGAATAACAAATAAGTTTCAGCTTATGTGACGCCTCACTTCAACAGTACTGGCTACTTTGAGTGCTGTGCTGAGAAGGCTGCTAAGTGCAGGTAAACGTATGTTATTCCTCATGAACAGAGTTTGTTGTGGGCCCCGACAGTAAGAAGTAGCTGTAGTCCTGTCAATATTTACTGATCCAGAGCCCAGCTTTGACATTTCCTGGCTGTGCGAACTTAGGTAATTCACCTAACTTCTCAAAATACACTTCCTCATCTCTATGAGAGGGCAAACTAAATCAGTGTTTTCCAAATGATGGCCCCATGGATGGGAGGCAGCAGATTTAGAAATGGGCCAGGTTTGTAAAAAGATTTCGGTGGCTTGTCCTGAATTTCTTAATCAGAATCCCTTTACAGTCTGAAAATCTTAATTTTTAAATAAAGACATTTGCAAGACATTGATGCTCAACCAGGTTTGACAACCACTGGGTTAATTGAGCTACGAATCATTTTCCATTTAGATTCTAGAAAATGTAGCCAAAGCGTAACTGAGTTGAGTAAGTGCCTATCTGAAAGCTCTCTAGTGGAGAGATTCCTGTGGAATTCCAAAGGACCAAGCGACAGTTACAAATCAACACTAAGACTCAGGAGATTCCCCTAACCTGGCCTTTGCAATTGCAGGAAAGTGGTTTCCAGCACAGCTTTCGAGTACTTCCTGCCTGCCACACATTGCCTCTTCTGTGGGTCTCTTCCCCTAGTGGAACCAGAAAATGCCTCTGATTTGTTGATGATCATTAAACCCATACCATCTTTTATTTTTGAAATTTAAGGGCAAAAAAAAGAGCTGAAAACTGTTATCCTTTGAATCCTTTTTACCCAAAAGAAATAACATAAGAAAGGAACATCTGGCCAGGGTATTAACTCCTTTTAAAGAATTAGCAATGAGGAGAAAAATAAAAATAAAAAAAATTTGTAAGACTTAGTAGATGAGACTAATGAGGGTATAAAAAATGCTGAATGGAGCAGTTCTATCCCATTTCATAATGGCAGTAAGGATTCTGACAGTATATCCATTAGCAATTCCTTTCTAAGATAACTTAATTTCCTGATTAAACATGCATTTCTAAATCATATTGACATTTTAAGAGAGAAACAAATAATGGTGCCAATTCTCTTGGGCACAGGGGAAAGAAAACCTCCTTTTTCTTTCTGACCACAGTCACACAGCCTATTTCATTTCTTTCTATCTTAATGCCCAGAAAGAACCACATGGTTCAAAAACTGCCTGAATCTAAACATTGCAGTTTGACCAGCTTGGCGAGGAAACCAATTTTAGATAGCAAAAGAATTTCTGTGTTGGCTAGCTCAGCTCACATCTGCATGAGTTTGAATACATGTGTTTTCCCTGAGTATGTGTATATTTGTATACTTGGATGCATGGGCAGAACATGGTTTTCTTGGACTAAACTAGGGGTTGGTAAACTATGCCTTCAAATATGGCCCACCATTTGTTTTTGTAAATAAAGTTTTATTGGAACACAGGCACACTTCTTCATTTACACAGTATCTGTGGCTGCCTTCACAGAGTTGAACAGTTGTGACAGAAGCTATATGGCCCGCAAAGTCAAAATATTTAATATTTCGCCCTTTACAAAAGCAATTTGCCAACAATTGGGCTACAGATTTTATAATCTAGTCAGTATCGTATGCAAAAAAGAGGAGCTCATTGAGCACAGCTGCCTGTGGACCAATGGGTTGTTCTACAAGCAAGTCTAGTGAGCAAAAGACTTCCACAGAGGTTGTAGGCAGATATCTTTTGCACAGGTGAGTTCCTTGAAAACCCTGGCTTCACTAAGAACATTGAAGATCTGAAAAACTTCCTTCTCTGCTCAGGAAAGCAAGGAAAGACCAGTTCCTGTACTTTTTTTTAAAAAAAGAAGCTTTAATTTGTTTATAGCTTCTGTTGGCATTCTGTTCTCTTGTCCTCAGTAAATTTACTTTATAGGAAGGGACCATATAGTAAAATATTGAGAGATTAGCAGCCATTAGCAGGTTCGGACTTTGCTTTTTACTTCCCAAATCATCTCCTTTTACACATGATACCGTAAGAAAGCATCTCAATGAGAAAATTAAGAAAATTCATTTCAGAGGAAGGTTTGAAATCAAAAGCGTATTTCTTTTCTTTGAAAAATTGATTTATATTCCAATTTTTCCCGTTTGTCTCAATTAGAATTATATTTTTCATTTATTAAAACATGGCATTTAAAATCAGGACTTACATAGAATGAAGTTGCTGTTATGATTAAAAAAATGAAAAACAAAAAATAAAGGGCACATACTGTACTAAAGGATGGAACTGTGTTTTAAAGTCCGACCATGTGGCTTCTTATGGAAATATAATGAGTTAAAGATGAAATTCCGTTTCTAGTTTGCATACGTCTTGCAAAGATTCTACTCAGTAAAATGGTAATTGGAGTCTTTTTTACAATAAATATTATACTTTTTAATCCTAATATTGTAAGCTATAAAATGTCTTCCATTTCCCTAACATATGCTTTTTGTCCTGTTTCTCAGTCCAAGAGACAGAAATAAAATAAACACCTTAATGAACACAATACTGTTCCTCTTGAGACTCCGTGCCTATCTTATGGACATAACATGGACCAGAGATTTTGAAGATTTTCCCTAGAGAGCAAAAACTTGCCTCATTTCTCGACCCAATGTGGTCTGCAGAAGTATTCAGTCTGGTTTGTTACTAAATTGCTATAGCATTCTCATAAGTTGCAATTTGCAATTATAAGTGAATTTGTGAAGTGTAAATCAGTTAATTTTCCCCTTTGGAACTGATAGTAAAGCACTCCAAAATGGCAGTGAAGTTAGGGTGGGGTCATTTCAGATACTGGGAAGCTGATCATGAAAATATGGCTCTCTGTTGGTCTTTCTGTTAATTGCAAAAACATGGAGGAACTCCTGTTGAGAAATCATACTGGAAACAAAATATTTTGAATACTTCTCCCTAGTGATTACAGTCACATGATGAGAGGAAATGAGACTTTGGGGGAAAGGATTTTTAGGCATTGGGTGCTCAAGTGCTTACTTGTCTCAACTTGACTAGTCAGTGTGTGGACTCATCCAATAAGCATTTATTTCTTTTATCAATGCAAACATCCTGACTGTCGTACATTCCAGTGAGGGGGAAATTCTGCAGAGATGTGCATAAACTCATCGCAGCTGCTCTACCATCTGACAACCTGAGGGTCATGGGGGACCTCAATGCACGTGTTAGCGGTAGTGCCAAAATGTGGAAGAAAATTATTGGACCACAGAGGATTAGTCTCTTCCTGCATGGTGAACAGACCGAGCAAAAACTTGTAATCACAGACAATAGCATCAATCATATAAGTTAGGAGAAAAATATCATGGATATGCCACAAATCAAAAACAGTGACATCACAGTCACTCTGCCATTGTTTCACAGCAGAATACCAACAAGCTGACAATCTGAATGGGTCTGAGATCATTACCCAATATGCTTCAAATCAGAAGAGCATACAGGTGGGTGTTATGCAGTACTTCTGAGATTGATATTTTAATACATTCAAATCACAGCAAATAATAGTACTAATAAGTAAGTTTTCAAGGATAATAGAGCAACCATTATCATCTTAGTCATTCCTTGCCTATAAATGCACCAAATTTCCAACAATATTGTGGTATTTTTCATGATACAACATTTCTTTTAGTGGTTTCCAAACTCTGCAATATTGTAATTCTGGTTACTCCATGACATTTCCACCTCCTTATCCACACTATATGCATCTGTTGAAATCTCGACTACTTTAAAAGCTCAGCTCAAGTGTCACTTTTTCTTTAAACTTGCCCTTCCCACGCTAGATTGAAATTATCTTTTTCTCCTCAGAAGACTAACATATCTTCGGTAAATGCTAGGGACTTAAGAATATGTACTTTTATTATAGTTATGTATATATCTTAATTGACCTACAAAATGTTTTGTCTTCTTCAGTGCAGAAAACTTCATAAGCCCATTTTGTTTTCCAAGAGAAAATATTTGTTGCACAGTAAGTTCTCAATGAATAGTGTTTAATCAAAGCTATGTTAGTTTGGGTCTGACACTGATTTGAGCACCATATTTTTGCTTTCCGGATTCCTCCAGGACCCTGTTTCCTGATGTCAGTTTGATTATGTCCTTCAAATTGGTATTTAGAGAGTGATGGCTTCTATTTTTCTCCTTGAAGTGTTGTAAGACCATACAGGGTGTCTAGTCCTAGCAGCGTTCAAGGACAGTGATTTCAGCTCTGATTTGTCAAAGGAAAAATTGGCCATATGCAATCTCCATGGTAAAAGCTAGTGGTAAATTCACTTCAGGCCTCCTTACAAACTGGGTTTCTAAAATACTATGGATAAACTTTTATAATATCCATAAAGAAACAATTACTTTCAATGATGTAAAATGAATATTTAATATCCTTTTCCTGATTAGCCTGTTCTTTCGACCACTTTTCTCAATGATCCCCTTTTCTTAGAGAAGGTTGTATCCACTAATTGAATTAAAATTCAAGCGTTTAATGTGGTAAGAAATTCATGATAGGGGGAAATCAAAGTCTAAGTTTCTGAGAACACAATGGTAGTAAACGTAAGAAAAATCATCTCATATGAAATGAAGTGAGTTCTATGACATCACAACATGGGTTCTAGCCTGAGGTTAGTGTGTGAAAGTTTAATAAACCCTTCTCTATGTTTCTTTCTCTCTGACAATACCCTCCTCCAGTGGAAGGTTCTGTATGAGTTCATTTACAAAGGCCATGTTCCCAGAACTTAATACAATAAAATATTTTTTTAAAAGGCCATGTAAAGTGTTTTGATCTAATTAGCAATGCATTTTATGTAAAACTATGGCTACCTCACAAAACTGTTTGAACCAAGCTATCACTGGGGCAGGACAAAGTCAAATGCTGAAAAAAATGAAACTTACTTTGCAGATTATTAAAATATGCATCCCCTGCTTGTTTTCTTTTTCTTCTTAGTACATTCGGGACAATAAGAGAAGACTTATTTGCTTTTTAATGTTCCATGTGAGATTTAAGGGCACATAGTTTCCTCTCTCCCAAAGGTAGGCATGGCTTGGATCATTGCTAAAATAAACAGTGCACAGTATGTGGCAAGATTGTGGCATATTCTTTTTTCTAGGTGCCAAGATTTCAAAGGATAACATTGGTGCTGCTCCTTATGACTCTGGGATCTTACAGTATTCAACCCTGAATATTAGATTTTGCTCTGTGAGGTCAACACAATTAATGATCAGGCTAGGAATAAAAGGGCATCTCCATCTTTGGAAAATTCCAAAGTAACAAGACAAATTTTTCATCAGAGTATTAAAGTTTTTCCTTCTCCAGTGAAAAGTGGAAAGAATTGGAGAGTGGGTGTCATTCTGCAGAGAGAAGAGGGCAGTCATCCCTCGTGAGACTCTGTCCTCAAGCACAGCATCCCCATGCCACATCTTGCTCCCATTACTGCTCTTTTCAACTTCTGCTGACAGCTAAAGTTCAGAGGTTGCCTTGTTGCCCTTGTAGTTGATGTTAGTTCAACATTAGACTCTAAAAGTGGAGCAAGCAGAGAAATTAGTGCAAAGGGATAGGAGAAGAACTTTGGCAGCCAAAAATAACATACATTTTACACTTGGGGCAAGCATATAAATTGAAAATGGAAAAAGTGGACAAAAGTGAAATAATTGGTTAGTATAAATACCTGTCAAACCCGCCTTTTTTTCTGAGATTCTGAGTTAAGAAACTAATACAATTTCTCACCACCACTGTCACAACTCACACTCTATGTCTTTAAGAAAACCTCAGGGTCTTTTTATGAGTTTTGGATCAAGGAATCTGGCATGTAAGTGGGAAGGAGTTAAGAAACAAGGTTTCCTTAGCTATTTTATGCCAAAAATGTGTGTCTAGGAAGAAATGAAAAATACAGTATCTTCACTGGTTTGAAAATAACTACAGGCAATTGATGGAAATCTCAAAATAACCAATACATTTTTTCCATTTTTTGAGGGCCCTCAACTGAAACTGCTACCTGGGCTTAATGGGTCAGTTTGAGTCTAAGACAGTAAATGATGATAAAGTTATGATTAATCGAAGAGTTTAAGTTCATGTTATGAGTGATACTTAAGAATGAAACTGAAATAATTGGATGTGTCAAGCAGAGGTTTGATAAATCACAGTCTACTTTATATTCAGGTGTTGAAAATGGGTCAAAAGGTTATATCAGGTTTTAGCTCTCATGCATGTTTCTAAAGCTTTTTGTTCTAAATTCTTAGGTGTTAGCCTCTTTGAACTATACTTCATTTAAATTACATAATATATTCAAGATTAAGAGCTAAAATGCTTTTCTAATTAATCATAGGTCATAATCATAGAAAATATCTATTAGGTCTAAGAAAACTTTTTCCTCTATGGATAAGCAAGAAACTATCTTTTCTTTTGTTTTAGTAAATTTTTGTACTAGGTTATGTGAGTGGGAATAGCCAAAGTGTTCTACATAAAAAGAGAAACTAAATGTAAGGGTGAAGGTAAACAGATTGAATATAAACAGATTAAATGTTAGAGAATGAAAGAGAGGAACCCAGTGAATATGGCAACAATGGGCTCTGGAGAGTGAGTGAGAGAGAGAGAGAGAGAGAGAGAGACCAGTGACTTCCCAGAAGGAATGGCAGAAACCCATTTAACAGAGATGCAACATGTAACACTTTAACTTGTTATAACAACTGGGACATGTGCATGCACCTACCAGAAATCCCTTATGTGAATGCAGAACTGATTGAAACATTTCAGTACAAAGGGTTGAGATAAGCCTGAGATAGAGGGGTACAGGAAATACCACAGGTACAGGAAATAGAAGCACTGGGTCACATTAGTCCCCAGGATTTCAAAGAAGTCTTGGGACATCATTTCATTTTCCTACTAGGTATGAAATAAGAGTTTCAAATGAATTTTACATAAAGCTAAGATACTAAAGTGACTTCAGCTGATACTTAGGTTATTTGATGTAGGATGCTTCTATGTTTTTCTCCCTTAAATGTTGTAAGATTGTCCAAGAGACCCCAGTCATGAAGGATAGAGAATGCATGACATTTAGCCATAATTCATACTTAAATCACATATAAGCTCAACAAAATAAATGGGGCTAATATTATAGTCAGAGGATCTATCCCATTCATCTTCTCAAAATCTGTAATTAACCACAGCTTGGCACTAAGATAATTTCAACTTTAGATATATTTTACATATTACAACGTATCCCCCCCCCAAAATGGCTTCCTAAATGTTTTAATATTTTAAGATAACCTTAAATGCCCTAAAAACCATTGTGCTATTACAAATGAATGCATAAAATGGCAAAGTGTGTGAGAAATTTCAACAAACACTCAGGAATGCCTTTTTCTCCCTGGGGTGAAAAGATCTACAACAATATGCCTGTGTATCCACCATGTAACTTCATAAGGATGTTTCCAAGATGACATTACCTAGAAATCCCTGGCTTTCTTCATGTTCTCTCTTTAGAAGGATTTTCAAAGGAGTTCTAGGAAATATCTAATCCTAACAATGTGGTTGTTAGTAGTCTCAGAGACTCAAAGTGTCCCTTACAAAAAACTTGGCAAAAATTTGGTCTGACTTAAACCAGCCAAAGAACAATATAAAATAGTCTGAAAATTCAGTCACATTCAGAGAATTGAAAAGTAACTGAGACATTTCTCCAAATTAATCTCCTAATTTATCTTTTCTCCATCCTTCTTCCAAATTAGCTTATATTCAATAACCACACCAGAGGCAAAGAATGTCTTTAACTTAATGCAAACTAGCATATTTTACAATATCATGGTTACCCAGGTGAAATTATTTTCTTACAATGTGTGTATGTAGATATGAGCCAGAATTATAGAACTGTGTGGTGCATCGTATTCTATTCTATTCCAGAATAGACCTTGTCTAAGAAATTATGACTGACTGCTACAAAAACTCAAATCTTTTTGAGGGCAAAATTCATGAAAATGATTCCATTTTTTTATGCCAGAAAATACACGTTTTTTTCTATGTTTCAACTACTTAAAATTCTCACCAGTAGAGACACGTCTAATTTTTAGGAAATCTTATTGAGAAGATAGCTAATTTCAAATATAGCCATATCTCTTTTGCTCTTAATTTAGATTTAAACCTTAATTTTTATTTAAGGCAATGGTTATGTGGAACAATACATAAGTAAAATCTGAAAGACTGGATTAATTTAGAAAATCAGGAACATCTACATGCAAAAATCTCGAATATTTTGCCTTAATTATAACAAAATGCTAGATTAATCTGAATTGATACTCTTTAAATCCTTTCTAAAACAATGTGATATAGCAATAAATAAATAAACAAATTTCCTAATTGAACAAAAACAATTCTACTTTTAGATTCATTTTTATCACATTAATTATATTATTTAATAGAAGACCACATACTTTAAGGGATGGCATACATCAAAAATGAATGTGTCTCGTGGGCGTTTAATTCTAAAAAAATCTTGAATTATTTAAAGTCCACACTAGGTTGAAATTTTGCTTGGAATTGGGGGTTGATCTAAGGTTTTACTTGACATGGCCTTCTGTGTTTATTATTCATTAACCACTCTCAAGGCACAATATTTTCATAACAATTATCACAATGACAATTACATTTTTATGGGATTATTGCATAAATGAATGTTTATCCTTATATATCCAAGCTCTTAAATAAAGATATCACAGTCTTCAGCTTATTAGAAGTTTAGAAGATCAAACTTATAGTTTAGTTTGATCAAACAAACTAAACTAAAGTTTAGAAGATCAAACAAAAAGACTGAGAAAAGACATCATAAAGAAAGCAAATTCTTAAAATGAAATTAAATTCAGTTTTTATTTAACTGCTTCATTCAAAGTTCAAAATGTTTTTGCCTGTTTATTTGGTAATTTTTTTACTGATCAAAGACAACAAATTTTTTCAGATTATTTGACTCCTTAGCCATTTGTGTTTTCTTGAATATTCCCGATCCGACACTGTTTTGAGCCTTTAGTTTTCAGTAACTAACAATACACATGAAACAGTTCTCAGTTATTCCTATCAAATTACTTTAAATTATTTTCCTTGCCATGAAAAGGTATCTTAGTGCATATATTATAAAGTACTTTTATTATTCCCAGCACTTTGGGAGGCCGAGACGGGCGAATCACGAGGTCAGGAGATCGAGACCATCCTGGCTAACATGGTGAAACCTCGTCTCTACTAAAAAATACAAAAAACTAGCCAGGCGAGGTGGCGGGCGCCTGTAGTCCCAGCTACTCGGGAGGCTAAGGCAGGAATATGGCGTGAACCTGGCAGGCGGAGCTTGCAGTGAGCTGAGATCCGGCCACTGCACTCCAACGTGGGCGACAGAGCGAGACTCCGTCTCAAAGAAAAAAAAAAAAAAGTACTTTTATTGTAAAACATTAATTAATATTTAATTCCTAGAAATTATCATTAATTATAAAGCTATTTCTTTATATGTTATTTATTTTGCTAAATACAGTAATGATTTAGCATTAATCACTATATTTTGCTATCAAATATTAAGCACTTTCACAAGCAACTTGTGAAGATACCACTTTTTTTGCAACTGACAAAAATAGTATTATAAAAATATATTTTCTTTTACTTCTTCGAATTTAAATTTCAGTTAAAGCTAGTTTTAGGAGATATAGTTTATAGTTATAAAAATTTGAAATATTATAATTATTTTTTGAAGATTACCTTTGATCATATATTTCTACTTCTTTCTAGAACATGCTAGCAAATTTTCCAGTACTTTGTTTTTGCTATAGAGACAAAATAAATTTTTATGTTTATATAATTCTTATAAATATGGTTTTTAAAAATAAATATCTTATTTTCTGGACATTTCCACATTCAATACTCCATCTGAGGTGCAAATTACAGAAATACTAAAACCATTTTTATTTTACTTTATTGAACATTACACAAGAACAACCAAATTAAAACTTTTGGACAAAGAGTGTGTGTGTGTGTGTGTGTGTGTGTTTGTATGTGTGTTTAACCTCAGTATCATTACAGCTTATGGCAAATTTTATTTTTTAAAATAATTACTTTTGAATTTATGCTTACATTGCTGTGATCAATTGTCTACTAAATCAGCTGCAATGAAAAGTAAATCCAGAATAACATTATTTAAAACAAATTAGAACCTACAATCACAAGAAATACTTTTAAAATTAAAAGTACCTTTAAACTTAAAAGTGCACCAATAAAAAACTTTAAGAATTAGATTAAACTTGTTTCTAAGGAAATTAAAATAGGAATCTGAGTTCAAAGAGAATTAATAATAATGTAAAATTTTTGCTTAAAAAGAACTCTTTAATGTGGATTTTTAAAATGGATCATAGTGAGTATCACATGGCTATGGTATTTGGATTCTATTGGACACCTTTTAAAACATAATGTAGCAGTTTTATTTAAGGATGCCAATATTTTGAAATGCTGCAAACTGCAACTTTTGTAGCTATTTAAACGAAAGATGAACAATATCAGATATCAATTTTAAATCATGTAAGATGATTTCCATCTAATCTATATAAATACTCCCCCATCTAGTAGGGGGAACAAAATTCCCTCTGCCCCATAGAAGGTGAGAGGTACTCAGTACTTGCTTCAAAATAGTAAGTATGACAAGGGAAGATTAACAATTATTCAGTGGAGAAACTTGTAAACACTATCCTAAGCAAGCGAGAAAGGTTAACATTACCAGTGATGTCATAGATACCATGCACCTCTTGATTTGCTATGATGAGAAGGGCTTTTTTATCCCATCTTTGTGTTATTCTTTCCCAAAACCCATACACCCAAACAAATCATAAGAAAAACATTAGACAAATCACAGCATTTTACAAGTATATCTAGCCAGTATTTCTCAATACCATGAAGGTGATGAAACAAAAAGACTGAGAAAATGTCACAGACCAGAAAAAGTCAGAGGAGACATGACAACTAAAGACAATGTGGAGACCTGACACCAAAATAGGACATTAATGGAAAAATATGTGAAATCCAAATAAAGTCTAGAGTATAGTCTTGGAAAATGTGTAAGAGATTCAAAGGGATTAAAAATTCTTAGGGGTCACAAAGGCAAAAATTTGAAGACAATAGGCTAGATGAAAAATCTTACAGGTGCACAAGTAGGTATAAGCTTTTAATTAGAATGTGGCTCTTAGTAGAGACACTTGGAAATAGTCAAGATGCCTACCAATATTATAATCGATAAGTAAATGATGGTATAATTGGCTGATAAGTGCTACACATCAGTTTACAAGAATGAGCTGGAATTGAATCATCAACAGTTAAATAAAAATAATGTTTAGTAAATAAAGCAAGTTGTCAAATGATACGTTCAACGTAATGCTATTTATTTACAGTTAAAACAACCTCAAAATAAGTACAAGAGTTTTCTTGTGGATACAACATATTTAGAAAAAAATATACATGGGAATGTCGTGCATCTATTTCAGCTTAGTAGTTTATTTTCAGTAGGGAAGGAAGATAAATTAGGAAATGGTATTCAGAGACTTCTAATTTATAACATTTCATTTATTTAAAACTAATCTTAGTCAAATGTTGTAAAATATTTTAAATGCATTATGATTACATTATTACATAATTCTAATTATAGTTTTTAGTAATTAAAAATAACATAAATAAGATGGGAATTTAAGTAAGTTGCTAAGATAGGAGTCTAACAGGAAGTGACTGATAGGAGGAAACAGGAAGCCCTCAAAAATAGATGGTGCTTAAAAGTCCAAGTGATGGGCTGAAATAACCAAACCAGTTCTCCATGCACCTGGTTTTCAGCTGAGTCTAGAGTTCAGCAGTAGATATCCAGTTTTTTGGATGAATCTGGTGGAAAGAGCCAAGAGCAACCAGCATGCTACGGATTCATACACAAGGACACAAACCTAAAATCTAGCTGTTAGGACTAAAGTTCAGGGTCAGGACAAAGACAATAGAAAGCAGAGATTAACATGAAGATCTATTAGGTTTGAATGAGAAAATGTCTTGACAGATTTGACGAAGTACATCAACAGATTTGCCACCAGTGTCGTTGTGGTCTAGTTAATTACTCTTTCAGTGCCTTACTTCTCCCTTTATAAAATGGAGATAAAAAACAAGACCTGCTTCGTAGGATGATCATGAGTATTAATTGACTTCTTATATGTAAGATGGTTAGAACAATGCCTGGCACCTAATTAAGAGTAATGTGAGTACTTATAAAGCAACAATAAATAGCACCATGTCTAGTAGAAGTACTTTTCTTTAGCCATGTTGATGCATTTCCACTCAAATAAATTGTTTTGTTTGGCAGGAACAACATGGTCATCCGCCAAAGCATGAATTGACTACATGACCTTTTCTCTAAAAACTCCAGAATATATCTCAT
Source organism: Trachypithecus francoisi (assembly GCF_009764315.1). NCBI lineage: Eukaryota > Metazoa > Chordata > Mammalia > Primates > Cercopithecidae > Trachypithecus > Trachypithecus francoisi. The sequence goes on along the minus strand of NW_022681472.1, from coordinate 70,639,805 downwards.
TTGTGTGTGTTGACAATCTTTGAAAAGTGAAAAGCATTTCTTTTTTCTTTTCTTTCATAGCAACACTCATTGACTTACATATTCTGGGTAAGACACAGAGCAAGAACTGCAACAGAGAATGGTTAAAGTTTCAGAAAGAGGCAAATGTAAGTCATGAATATTTACCAAGATACAAGATATCGATATATTTGTTGAATTTTTATGTAAAAACCTCAGTTTATACATAAAAACAAAACCATGGTTTGATATAATAAAACATCTCATTTTTTAAAATATATAATTTCACTATTTATAGTTTGAAACAACTCATATTTTAAAAGATATTTGTGAATGCTATGTGACATATGATGTGGTCAAAATACAAATGCTATTTCTTTTTGAAATTTTGAACTTTACTATTAGCTACACAACTAGCATTATTGCCTAACAGTTTATTAAAACAATTATTTCTCTCCCCTACGTCAAACAGAAGTCTATATGAGCTCAGAAAATGTTATGGCTTATTAAGTAATCTATTGTTCCATAATTGAAGATTTATACATACCTTTATATATTAACATGCCTCTAGCCTTTAATGTACATAGCATGTCACTCAAGAAATATGTGAAACTGTCTCCTGAGAAATGTGTGGAATATTCAGGCAGCTTCAAATGCTGTTGAGGAACAGTAAAGGGCTTGAATTTACTAACATTATTGAAGGAAATGTAATGAAATAATGTGTTATTTAAAATGTATTATTGTTTTGTCTCTTTTTAAATCTCAATATCATGCAATGTGGATGCATATGCCACTCGTCAATTACAACATTCACATCCGGCACAAAACTCATAACTGAGAGCACTGGGGATGGGAAAATTTGTTTCTGCCAAGTTGAACTAAAAAAGCCTACCTTTGATGAGAATAAATAGATATGTTACAGAAGTTACAGAAAACAGCTGTCTAAAATTTCAGAAAATTACTTGCTTTGTTTGATACAATCGAGCATAATGTAGAGTTGTTTAGTTTTTATTATTGTAATAAAATGCTGAGTGATAAATTAAATTATTAAATGATTGCTCTCATCTTGCTGTTAGGGGAGAGAGAGAAAGAAGCCCCTGGCGCTAAATCCTATTTTGATCATCTGCGATGGTCAAATAACAACAGTTCTTATTGAGCAAGTTTTTCTATTGAAATAATTGAATTGATTAACAAGTGACTCATCATTAAACCAACGGTCACTTAAACCTGATTAATCTATTCCTTCCACAAAAAACTGTAAGAATTTAATGAATATTATATATGGAGCATATAAAACATATACCTATATATCTAAGTATATGGTAAATATATAAAGGCTGAACCATAAGAAACTGCCATTTATGTAAAACAAAACAGTGAAATGTCAACAACTTCAGTTGCCTTAATTTAATATTTACAAACATTAAGCAGAAATGATCAGTTTGGCCTTCCAAATATTTTAAACTATGTGGTCGTATACATGAAATGAGAAATTTAAGTTTTCATGAATAAAATAGAATTATTTATCAATAGAATAAGATAAAGGCACAATCTGACATTATCTCTCTAAAAAAAAGCCCATAACCCAAATGGAAGGGAAGACATATGGTACATTAAAACACTTACTTGTTCTCTTTTATTAAAAATGACCTATCCTTGATTAAAAATTCATGTTCAATATACAATGCTTTGAAGTAAGAGAAAAAAAAGGTCCCAAAAAGTAAGAAAAATAATTAAGAATATGCAAAATAGTACTAAGTTTTTGTTCTTTATGGTAACATTTAGTTCTTACTTTAGAAATGGAAGTCTGTTTTTATTATAACACTTATTCTGTGTACTTCAGGTGACTCTAACACTACAGGTTACCCATTCCCTGGTGGGGAATGGCACCTAGGGCTGACCAACTGGAGTTCTCCAATACCCTGACCAGTAGGTTTGGATCAGAGATAGGCATGTTATAGACATTGGGTTATTTGATTTATAGACTCTTCTGTAGAGAGTATCTCCTTTCTTTGGGGATAGCGGCTGCAAATATATTAGACTGAAGCTTCTGGTGGTGAAATTTTCCACTTTAGAAACACCTTGGCTAAGAGTACAGCCAACATGAAAAAGAGTTCAGAAAGACATTGGTGTTGGAATGAGTTGAGGATAAGGTGAATAACAGAGTATGCTCCTAAGAGTAAAGTCTTACGTATGAGATATGAGGTGGAAGGAGAGCAAAGGCGAGGCTATTTAAGTATCTCAAGCATTAAGCATCAGTCCTTGGGGTAGGAAGGAAGGAAATAGAACTTGAAATGGACCATGGACAATGGGGCTGAGAAAAAGACTGGGTGGGATCAAAGATGAAGTTGACCTACTTCATAATTTTCTCACGCCATCCCTTCTTATGCAGCTGCCAGGCATTTAACTGAAAAATACTTATAATCTGAGTTGGTGTGGTTTAGGCATGTTGCACAGGGAAGTAAAAGAAGTAGACAAAACAACCTGGGTGTAGCTATAAGGAATAGAATGGTTATTCTTAACCAAAGGCTTTGAGCTTGGTGTTTAAGCTTTCTGTGTCCTCACAATTGAACTGCCCATGACGTATCTATCTTCTCAGTATCCAGCTGACTTACACTTCAAATATGTAATGATGATAGGATAAAAATGGTTGATTCAAAGACAGTGTCCTTGACAGGATTCGACATGACAATGGAAAAAATGAACACTGTATAAACCAAATGGATTTACAAACTGGACTTAAGTGTGGACATTGGATAGAAAAGATTATTGATTATCAAACACTTTTTCAAAACTACCTTTCACAATTAGACCTTGACAAGTTTCATTAAGGAGGTCAATGTCACAGTGGCAGTATATGCTTAATAGTTAATAGTTTGGGAATAGTAAATGCTGGGATCAGTCTGACTTGAAGGAAAACATTCCTTCAACTTTTGCCTTTTCCAGAAAAAAAAAAAAAAAAAACTAGTTATCTTCTATAAGACATATTTAAGCATTATTATCATTTACTCTCCTTTTTATTTTTAATTATTATGAATATGTAATAGTTATATGAATTTATCGAGTGCAAGTGAAGTGATGTTTTGATACAAGATACGACGTATAATGGTAAAATCAGGGTAACTAGAGTAGTCATCTCAAGCATTTATCGTTTCTTTGTGTTAACACTTCAATCCTATCCTTTTAGTTGTTTTTAAATATGAAATAAATTATTGTTAACTATAGTTGCCCTGTTGAGCACCTGGATTTTTAAAAATCTCCTTGTAGCTGCAGTTTCTTTTTGTTCTGTCACTGTTATTACACATCCTGTGCTCATGAATCGAATTAGGATAATGCTCTTCTGTCCACCAATTCCCTGGACAGTTTGCCTACCACTTACTGGAGTTTAATAAAGATGGGGAAATATATTCTAAAGGCATCTATAACGGTTTTGTAATTTCAATACAGTGTAAGTAGTAAATATGTATATTTATCCCTATTTTTCTTTTCTGTTTAGAAGAAACAGCCTTCGCTATATCAGACAGATGAATCCAGCTCCAATCAATCATTGAGTTTTGAATTGGAGGAAAGAATATTTGGATATTAAAGAAAATAAGCAGAGAATGTAAGATGGGGAAAAATATAAATTAAGATTAATAAAAAAGAAATCTTTAAGCTTTCTCCAAATGAACCACAATATCATAATCCTCAATTAAAAATTAAGCTAAGTAAACCTCTCATATTACCAATTCCTGATTCAGCATCACTGAAAAATTTATTGATGGCTGTTCTTGGCTTTGGTCCTTTCTTCCCTGCTATGGAGAGCCTATTAATGGAAATTGCACATAAGTTTTCTTGACTTTGTTTCTACACATTTATTCCTATGTCAGCAAATAAGAATGGCAACTATTTTTGAAGCAAAAACAGCATTAAGAAAATATCATTTCCTGTTCCATAGAGTCTACCAGATTTAGTGTCTTACTGCTTTGAAAACCAATGCCTAAGAAGTAATGCAATAACTTTTCTCTGATGGGCTGTTAAGAATCATGATCCAGTCATTTTATCTGCTATTTTTGGCTGAACTTGAGGGAAGGAAGTATGTCTGGAGATAAAAGTTTTCTTGGAAAATATGGAGAAATGGTATATGATTCCATTCCCTTCTGCCCTTCTGCTGATAGTAGCTAGGAGCACATTGAGCTGAATAACAGAAGAGAAACTATTTTCAGGCGACTTTGGCAAAACCTGCCTTTAGCTCATTGTTGTCATAATTTCTCTATTTCAGAATCCTATAGGTATAGAGTAAATCCAGTTTTGTCAACCCTAGGAAATTCTCTTTCCTCTATTCTAGGCCTAATCTCTTCAGCTCTCAAGGTCTTGCTTAACAAGACCACATTAATTACAGAAGAATGAGACAGGCACAGAAGAGGAGGGACTTGGAACCTGACCTAAATTCAGAAATGTAAAGCCTAGAAGGAAGTAAAATTAGGTAGAAAGTACATGGCATTTGAAAGAAAAATAACAACCCAACAACATCTGACATTATGGAATACTTAAACAAAAATAAAATTTTAGATTCATTTATAGTATGGTTTCTAAAGTGAAATAAGTAACATTTACTGAGTACATATTGCATAATATATGTACTTTGCATATATTATCACAACAGCTTTATGAGATGGTCACATTGATTTTCACCTTCATTTTTAGGCAAAGATACTGAGTCAATGAAAGGAAACTAACTTGCCCATGTCACCTGCTTGAAAATGGTGGCGCTATAAGCACAGATAAAGTATATCCAGAACATGTGCTATTACTCACAGACACCTGTGCAATGAGGCCAATAAGGCAAGTACTATCAGGAGGTTGACAGAGGCATCCAGAAGTGACTGAGTATATAGCATACTGGTCAGACAGGTGCAGGCCCATAGTGCCTAATGGTATTTAAGAGCATAACTCTAGTATCACAAAATTTAAAGGAATTCTTAGTTTTACAGATCTTGGGGGATTGGAAAGGTTACACAAGTTGAGACTCAGGTATAGAAAATACAGAGACCTAATCAACTGACTTGGGTGACAATGTAGAAAGTGAAACTCAGAAACAAAGGAAAAGCCTTTATCTCAAGGTCAAGGCTAAACTGGCAGGAAGACAGACTTGATGCTAAGGCTGACAATGTTAGTGATGATTCTTAAATTCAACCTGCCTCGGACAAAAATTGGCCCCAGGCATGGGCAGGGTGAGAAGTCTATTTAAGCCTGCAGATGGTGGTCAAACCACTCAATATCCAGGGTGAGTTTGGCAGTGCTTGGCAGTCCTGGCCTCAGCATTTCTGGATAGGCAAGTTATCATAGACAAGCCAGAATCTAAGCCAGGGTTAGAGTAAAGCCAAAGCGAGATCTCAGGCTGCTTTGAGGTTCATTATCTCATTTTCCACATCGAGCAATCAAAGTCTCACTGGGATGGCCCAGGCCTGCTTATGAATCACTGAGATAAAATGACTCAGGATACTGTCTTTGACATTGATGGCTGGTTCAAAGCACACACCCACATGTGGGAGCTTGGGTTCTTTAACCCTTGCATTTGATCTAGGGGCAGCTGTCGTATCAGGGCTGTGTTTGATTTCCCAGATTTTATTTGACTTCTTGATTGATTCTGTCTGTCTTCATTTCTACCATTTTATTCTTTGCCTTTTTAGAGCACAGGTCACCATAGTCACTGGTGGGTTGTAACGCTTGATAAATGATAAATATCTCTGAAACATTGAGAGATGCCCTTCCTGTAAATCACAATGTGGCTTTCATCTTTCTTAGGCTACACAGAGTTAGAAAAATAACTTGATTTTTTTTGCATTTCTTCTTGCATTTGCATTTGATGAGCAGAGTCATGAATAAGAACATATCAGAATCAGTATCTAAAAAACATTTGATGCTATAAAGAAACAAGTCTACTTATCTGTACATTGCAGATTCAGTGTTGAGGTACATAAAATTTTCTCACCCTTAACCAATGCCATAGTATAAGATCATAAAAGTCATTTATACTAAAACCAGTTCAGAACCAAGTGTCTTACTGAAGCAGAAGAGGTAGTACTGTCTTTCAGCTGTGCTGTGAAAAACTGTATTTTAAACAGTAGAAGGATAATAAAAAATTCATTATTATTACAACTACTCTTGAGGAAAAGTAGCTTCTTCAATAATTGGGGAAAACTTGGGAAACTTTGGGGAAAAATTGCTGTGGTTATAAGAGATGTACAAAGAGAATTGTACTTCACCTACATTAAAGTTTCAGCATGACCTTCTGACACTGAGGGTTGGTGTGTGAAAACTGGAATTATCAAAGGAGGTTGTGAAACTTTTTTTTTTCTTGCATAGTATAAATGGATGTGGCATTTCAGAATTCTCTCCTGCTTTATCGGTGTTATGTAATGGATAAGGGGAAACTGGCACCAGTTAGATCTTCACTGAAGTTTTTCTATGTTCTCTGGAACTTATCTTTTATCTCCTCCAAACGTCATGTGAAAAAAAATAGGATAATTGAGGAATACTCTTTTGTCTGAAAAACTGATACATTGAAAACTGCTAAGAGTGACACATAAGATTAACATGTCCCTTAACATGTAAGATTAAGAGATAATGTATGAAAACTTCCTAGTAGAATATCTGATACAATGTCTATGAATGATAAATGGATCTGTTTATGTTTATGTCTTTGTGTAAAGGCAATTTAGTACTATATTTGAGAGAATGAAATTTGGAATCAGACATGCTTCAATTCTATTTCTTGTCCACCGCTTATCACTTTTTTCCCTTCCTCCCTTCCTCCCTTCCTTCCTTCCCTCCCTCCTTCTTTCCTTCCTTCCTTCCTTCCTTCCTTCCTTCCTTCCTCCCTTCCTTCCTTCGTTCCCTCCCTCCCTCCTTTCCTCCTTCCCTCCCTCCCTCCTTCCTTCCTTCCTTCCTTCCTTCCTTCCTCCTTTCTCCCTTCCTTCCTCCCTTCCTTCTTTCCTTCCTCCCTCCCTTCCTCCCTCCCTTCCTCCCTCCCTCTTTTCTTTTCTTGTCTTTTCTTTCCTTTTGCATGTGTGACAGGGTCTTGCTCTGTCACCCATGCTGGAGCACAGTGGCATGATCACCACTCACAGCAGCCTTGACCTTCTGGGGCTCGCATGATCCTCCCACCTTAGCCTCCCAGGTATCTGGGGCTGTAGGTTTGTGCCACCATGCCTGGCTACTTTTTGTATCTTTTGTAGAAATTGGGTCTCACCCTGTTGCCCAGACTAGTCTCAAACTCCTAAGCTCAAGCGATCCTCCTCCACCTTGGCCTCCCAACATTTTGGAATTAAAAGCATGAGACACCTCACCTGGCAAGTTACACAATTCTTTAAGCCCAAATCACCACGTACTGGAAATGGGAATAATAATTCTGGCCTGATAGAGTCGTGAGAAGATTAAATGAGGACATTTCTGTAAAGCACCTAGCCCACTACCTAACATGGTAAATACTCATTACATGGTGCCTACCCTATTTTTATCCTCTTCTTTTAAGAATGATTCTTTTTTTTAGGATTATAAATGAGTTCTACTGATACATTGCTGTGAGGGCATGCTTATGTGGTTATTTTTTAGGTTAGACACCAATAAGGATTAGTAGAGACAAATGCAGGTTTTTGTGTTCTGTATCTTCAAAGCCACTTAAAAGATTATCCCCAAACAAGAAATATTCGTGAGAGCATAGCATAAACATTACAGGCACAAGTTAAAAAATCCCATGGTTTGCTTTCCAAACTTAGTTTATAGCATTTCAGCTGTGTGACCTGAGACAAGTTTCTCAGTCTTTAAGTACCTCATATTCCTCATAGGTAAAATGGGAGAATACTAGTAATATCATAGGTTAATTGAAGGGATTCCATGAGACTACCTTGAAAAGAGCTCAGCACAGAGTCTGACATAGGTTGTGGTGGCTGTTCTAATTCTTGACTAACATAACTCCATTCTTAGAAGCTGCTGTCCTGGAGACAATTTCAAAAAATGTAATTGTTAGAGTTTAAAAAAAGAGATGGTTAAAAATAGAGCATAGTTTTCTCCCAAACTGCTCTGTCATAAAGCACGTTCTATGTTTTTTTAGATTGTCACATTTTTAACTTTTATTTCAGTATCCTTTCTTCTTTTGCATGTCACTTTACTGTTGACTCTCAGCCACTTAACACTGAAACTCAGTCTCCATGTGAAGTTTACCCTACAATCAAAGTACCAGTTTTCTTCAAAAATCCTTTGTGTGTGAGGGTTAGAATCACAGAAGACTGGAACCCTTTCCACCTTTTAAGACAGAAGGGGAGCATGCTGCACAGAATATTCTTGAAAAGACAATATTGAGATTTACATGATCAAAAATTCAAAGTTGTTCTTTTCAAAAGCTGAAACCACCAAAGCCCCAGGCAGATCTAGACAGGGTAACATGCAGCCAGCCAAGCGGGCCAGCGGTATTACTGTGGATGAGTTAAAGGAGGAATTGCCCCCAAGCCATAGCAGCTCTCAGAAGGAGGCCAGTCCCTCACAATTTAAGCTCTTTGAAGCTGCATTTCCTTCAAGCAATGAGGAGTCTTTGTGGTGATGGGAAACATACATTTATAATTATAGAAGAACCTAGCGTACACTAGACATGGTAGAAAAGAATGCATGGATCTGAAGGGAAGTCCTAACATACACCCAGCCTTGCTCACACGGCATCTTTCCCGAAATATTGGATATTTCAATGTTACCTAATTGAAACACCTAGGAGGCAACATTTCTCTATGGCTTCTCTCTCTCCAGCACCCCATTTGGGCCTGAACCAACCATGCCAGCATGGTACTACGGTGTGGGGCTCTCTGAAAATCCAGCCGTTGAAATTTGATATATAAAAGTCATGAAATGATTTCAAAATGAAATGAATATATTCACATATAGACCATCTGAGAAAGTGGGCAAAATGGAATTGAATGGTGTCTAGAATATTTTTAACTCCTTTAAGCAAAGCTTGAGTTGATTAACCTATGGTACCTGATTCATTACTTTTTTACTATACAGGTGGAAACAATAATATCTCTTAATCATACTTCAGACATCTAAAATTTGGAATAAGAGATATTCATGTTTGACGGATGAGAGAAAAAGGGACAAGATTAGCAAAGGGATCAGAAGAAACGATACTAGTACATTTATTAAAACTTCAAATTAGTTCCATATATTTAGTCATTTACTAATTACTATCTAAATTTCATATCATAATTTAAAGTCTCAGTGGAGAATATACAAAATGAGAATCTAAATAATAAAATATGTAGGTAAAGCTTCCACAATGGTCTTTAAGCATACAATAAATGGAAAATAATGAAATTTACAACCTTTCACCCAAAGTGGGAAGGCCAAAGGTTAAAAAAAGTCTCAAAAATTTCTCAGATAATTTTGTATTGAATGTCACATTGCAGATACACTACTAGAAATATAATGTAAAATATTTCTGAATGAGATTTTAATCTAATAGTCAATCCCAGCCTGTTGAATGACAACAACAAACTCCATAATTTTATCTCTAAGTGGTTGCTAGTCAGTCGTTATACAATATGGTATAAATGGAAACACATGGGTTTTGGGGCCCAGTTAGACCTGAGGTTTGAATTCTGGATTGTTATTCACTAGCTACATGAATTTTAGCAACCGTGTAGCCTTCTAAGCCTTTGTAAGTTCCTGTATATAATGAATATAATAGCCAACACAAAATGTATTGAGAGACTGAAATATAAAGATCCATATAACAATCCTAGCTCAAGTACTAGAATACAGTTAGTACTTAATAAACTGCTTTTTTTCTCTTCAAAGCTATTTTTTCTTCTGGAATTTGAATATGCTCGGGAGAGAAAGAAGATTCTTTTCACCATAAAAGACAATGTTGGTCCTTTGAATAGTAATGTTTTTAGCCATCTGCTTTTTGTCAACTTTATCTTTCATGTGTGCATGTACCTTTGTGCATGTGCGTACGTGTGTGCATGTATACAACCACCTGTTTCTGTATGTGTCCTTGCTGGCCATGAGTAAGGTAAGTTTGAGGCAAAGCAGAGTCAAATTTATACATAAGTTATTCTAAAGTTCAGAGGGTGACTCATTATTTAGTCGTGGCTTAATAGCTTACATAGGTCATGGGAGGTAGAACCAGATAATGAAGTAAGTGATTCATTGAATTGACAACATTATTGTATTCATATATTTCAATTTCATTATGATGAAGTAGAAGGCACATTTGACTAGAAATCCTCACTAGATTCTCTTCTTGACACCACTACTGATTTATTATATGACTGTAACTGGGATGTGTCAATTTCTTATCTTCAAAATAGAAATCACAGAATAGTTTCCGTCTTCCCCACAGCAATTTCTTTTGTGTGTGTATAAATTCTATTATATTGTTAGTAATTTGGAGACCATGCTACCAATTCAAAATAATATTTTTAGCATTTCAAATTTACCATAAAAATCTCCAGTCTCTTGATTTTTCTCTGCAGTACCTCCTTTGAATATGTTACTTGGGAAATATGCTGAATATATCTCTTTTTGAAAAAAGAATAAAAGAAAAAAATTGTAATGATATATAGCTGGGAACTTCTGGTGGAGTTGAGGGCAGATACAAAAAAAAAAGCATTTTGGAAGTGATAAGCTTTGATGTAGTCACTAGTGAACTCAGTAGCGGAAACCACTGAAAATAAGTGGTGACAATAAGTGAAAATAAGTGGCAGTGTCACGTGGTGTTTGGAAACATTGACAGCAAGAGTTGGTATCAAAATCTGCATCACAAAAGGGTCACACCACTTTCCAGGTTATTAGGAAAGCTGCTGAGGGATAATGCAGATCAGATACAAGCAGCTCCCGATGGAAATGATAATTGTTCCATTGTATTTAGGGTTTGACAATACAAATACAGCCAGTACCCGATTACCTATATATGACAAACATGTAGTATTCTTTGGGAAATAAATAATTACAAAATAGTTATAGGAAACATGGAAGAGAACTCCCTGGAAATGAGTATCAGTCATAATGAAGGACCAAGAAAAGAGACTTAAATGGAAGCTCCATGAGGACAGAGGATCATGCTTCTTTTCCTCGTGGTGCTTGGCGTAATGCCTTACCTGTAATAGGGAAGCAATGCATATTCGTCGAATGAATAAGCAACATTAAGCAGGAGGTAACTCTCAGACTCTTGATGTGAAGAAGCTGGTGTTCCCACATAAATTGCTACCTACATAAATTCAAGAACATTAACTTATAAGGCTCCGCTTTAGCACCGTTCCCCCTAACTCATAACCAGAGGAGTTGCCACATCAAGGTATAATTAATCAACTGCAAACACCTCCTTCCTCTTTGGTCCATCACCCTCTTTACGTCACCCCATTGCAGTCTCACCTTAGTTGATTTCAGCTGTGGCATGCTCACCAGCGCACTTACTTTAATTTATAGCTACACCTCCCTCTAGCCAGAGGGCAAATACAAGGGCTTAAACTATATCTCTATATTGCTTCACTAGAGAGATTAAAACTGACTTGGAGAAGCTTGTTCTTGTATATCTCTCAGAGAGGTTGATCAGTAAAAACCTCTAATAAGGTACCATTTATTCAACGTTTACTACATGCCCCACACTCTCCTGAGGATTGTGTCATTTTCAATCCTCAAAATAACTCCACAAGTCGAGTAGTACTTTTGTCTCATTTTTAAAATGAGAAAATAGAAAGACAGAGGTCAAGTAACTCGGCCAAAATTGGTCAATTATTAAATGACAGAACCAGGATTTGAACAAAAGTCTGTCTGTCTGATGCTAGATCAATAGATTAATCCATTGTTTCAAATCATTTGTCTTTTCTTTGCAAATCTGTGACAGGGGCATTTCTAGTGACAACTAAAGTCTTCTTTATGTCAACACATCACAGCTTATCTCTTACACCTCACACTTTCTGGAACTATCGCTGACTTTTTATTTTGCTCCGGACTACTACATTATAAGGAGAGCAGCCCTATTGAACTAATCATCAAAAAAAGGATTGGCCGGGCGCGGTGGCTCAAGCTGTAATCCCAGCACTTTGGGAGGCCGAGACAGGCGGATCACGAGGTCAGGAGATCGAGACCATCCTGGCTAACCCGGTGAAACCCCGTCTCTACTAAAAAATACAAAAAACTAGCTGGGCGAGGTGGCGGGCGCCTGTAGTCCCAGCTACTCGGGAGGCTGAGGCAGGAGAATGGCGTAAACCCGAGAGGCGGAGCTTGCAGTGAGCTGAGATCCGGCCACTGCACTCCAGCCTGGGCGACAGAGCGAGACTCCGTCTCAAAAAAAAAAAAAAAAAAAAAAAAAGGATTAATTTTTAAATGCCCCAAACTCTGCTCGGTCACATTTTGAATTATTGTTGGCTCCCTCACGAATGTCCCATAACTCTCAATAGTCAAGTGTGGTATGGTTAGGGTTCTTCTCTCTGCCACAGGTACTCTTAGAAGCAAGACCACAAATAAGAGCAAGACTGTCTCCACTTGTCCCTTTCTTTTTCTGTGGGTAGTTGACTCCATTCTGAGACTGGCTCTCTCTATTGCAAGAAACACAGCCACTGCAAGGGGGATGCCTCCCTTCCTTTAGGCTCATCTGAAAAGCATGGTGGAACCCTACCCATCTCTGCTCGGCCCTACATCTGAACCCATCACCTGGGGCCAGGGTAGCAGCTCTCATTAGAACCACATGGAGCATACAGAAAGAAACAATTCTTTAAGGAAAGGAGGAGGCTAGGTAAACAATAGATTTTCCTTACAGTCTTGTTAGGAAGTATCCTTAAGTAGTAAAATTTTTAGATACCGCTAAAAAAAAGAAAAAAGAAAAAGAAAAAGAAAAAACAAAAGGAAACGGATAAGAAACATTTTATTCTAAAGTTAAATAAGAAAAATATAGAATAACTCTGTTACTCTTATCTGCAGTTCCCTTTTTTCAGGGTAAAAAATAGATAGCTGGTGACATACTTCTTGTGATCAGAGAAGAGTTCTTATAATGCTCCCTTAAACTGCCTAGCAGAATGTTATCCATTCAGCCCTTACTATGCAAGGAAAAAAGAAAAAGGAAGAAAGAAAAGAAAAGGAAAAAATGGAAGAAAAAACAAGAGAGAGAGGTAGAGTAAGAAAATACAAGAAAAAAATATCAGAATGAAAATCCTGTTGTTCTATAATTCTAGTGAAATTTGGCAGGAAGTAAGGTAACAAGTGATGTATATAGATGGGGAATTTTAACTTATACCTGCCCTTGTTGGTTAGATATTATGTAGTCATAGTTTTATTTTCTTAAGATTAAATTTCATGTCTTTTGATAGCATGTTGAGCTCTTCCAGGGAGTCAATAATGACTGTTAAATTGGATTACTGACATATATCCCTTGCATTCTCTGTTTGTTCTAGCTCATCGACTGGCAAGCAATTGCAAAAGCTCAGCCAGGAACCCAGGATCTTAACAGGAGTTGTCCTTATACTCTATATTTACCCTGCTTATTCTTAACAGTACAAAGCAAGAAGTGTCACTTTGCAAAAATGATGTTTCTAAAAGTCCAAAGTTATCTGAACCTATACAAACCTAAAAAAAGTCTTGGGTTGGGCTTATGGTTTGAGGTTTGGATTAAAGCTTAGGTTATTCTTATTTTATCTGCACTAGTTTTCCATCAGTAATTATACTCTTTCTATATCTCTGTCTTTCAAAGGGGGATATTATCATGGGTTTGGATACAGTAAGAACAAACTAACCAAGTTTTCTGCCCATCTTTCAAAATGAACCTGGGCTAAACATGTCTAGAGGTTCAAATTCTTTTACACGTATGTTTGGTTCTCTGTGGTCGGTTTCCTTTTCACAGTTTTTGGCAGGCCATATTTATATACTGGAAACATATAAGATACCTGGATCTTTCAAATCCCAATATTACACAAATAGCTAATCATAGAATAAGGGCACTGATACACTTACTTCAAGAGAAACTTCTGGATTCTTCCTTGGTGAATGAACTCCATATGTCTGTTATACCTATAGCTCCTTCTATGTGAGATAGATCTGCCTGTAGTTTCTGACAACAACAAAAAATTTGACTATATTTTGCATTAGCAATTACACCCTCAGTTCCACCTCTCTCATAACATTAGGACAAGACTGAGTATCTGACCCTAAAATGGCCAATCTACAGCCCAGACATATACCTATGAAGTATTCTGCTATGAAAGATTATATAGTCAATAGATTACTTTTTTGAAAACTTCAATTGGAAAATATGGAAATAATAAAGAAGTTAGTATGGAAGCCCAAGTTTCCAGGTAATGTCGTGAGTCAAGTCAGGACCATGATAATCCTCAGAAATAGTAATAAATTAATGGTCAACTGTGTTGATCACCTATAACATAGCAGATATTTTACTAATATTACCTCATTAAAATAAATTGGTTGCTACATTTATTTATCCTATAGATAATAAAATTGAATATTTAATGAGATAAAGTATATTATCTCTGTCTGAACAGTTAACTATTGGTACATTTTGAATTTAAATCTAGATCTCTATCACTTCAAACTATGGTAATTTTCACCATCATATATTGTAAACCAGAATTTCAAGGAAGCAGAAACAATGAAGAAGAAGAAGTTAAATAAAGACAAGACACACAGCAGAGGAAAAAAAAAAAAAACTATGCCCGTTGGTATTAGAGGAAAATGAAACTACTGGGTAGAAAGTCGTTATGTTAATCTAATGGAGTTTAAAAGGTCTTGATGTTAGTGCTCTCATGATTCCTGAAATTAAGATCTATAGCCTATGTTTCTGAGGAAGCCTCCTTCTGTGGCTTCTATTTGGGGATAATGGTAAGATTCCTAACTCTCAATTTTTCCTCTGAAGTACTTCTAAGAAAAACTCTTCATTTTGAGCTACCTTGAATGAGTGTCCAGCCCTCCCAACTAAAAGAAGAAGCTAATTCAAACCAAGCACTGACACTTTAGTAAGTTCTACTTATCCAATTATTCATGAATCAGTTTGCCTATACATGAGCAAACTAATAACTGAGAATAGCACTATCTAGTTATAATTATTTATTTTTTGGAAAAAGAGAGACAAGATATTCTACTGCTTTTATACAGAAAGAATTTAAAGATGCTCCAGTCTGGGCAATGTACTCATTCAATTGGAACAGCTTTGCTGTTTAGACCACAATGGAGGGTAAGGGACTAACATCACTGAAGCAAATGTCCCTAAGCACATAAGGACATTTCAAAGTATGTTAAATAGAAAACAATATGAAATTCACAAAGTAGCTGCAAATATGTTGCCATCATATAGTGCAGAAGAGGGATTCTTTTACATCAGTACATGGATTGTACTAATCTATGAAAGAATAATAGAATGTGAAAAATAACGACAATGTAGCAAGCTTTCCATAAAAGGTAGACTGTTTATTTTTGGTATAAAAGTTCTTTTGTTTTATGAAAACAAATGATGACAACAGTTGTGGTTGTTTTTATAATCCAAGAATTTGGTAGAATAAAAGATTGCTTACTGTATGTCGGTCTTCAATTTATATTTATTTGCTTATTAAAGTATTTTCTTATAGGTAGAATTCTAAATTACTGGTTTTGAAGATGACCATTACAGCAATACTGATGGGAAGTTTTGGTGATTAGAAAGGAAATATGGGCCGGGTGCAGTGGTTCATGCCTGTAATCCCAGCACTTTGGGAAGCCAAGGCAGGTGGATCACGTGAGGTCAGGAGTTTGAGACCAGTCTGGCCAACATGGTGAAACCCCATCTCTATTAAAATACAAAAAAAATTAGCTGGACATGGTGGTAGGCACTTGTAATCCCAGGTAATCCAGAGGCTGAGGCAGGAGAATCACTTAAACCCAGGAAGTGGAGGTTGCAGTGAGCCAAGGTCGTGCCACTACACTCTAGCCTGGACAGCAAGAGTGAAACTTCGTCTCAAAATCAAAAAAAAAAAAAAAAAAAAAAAAAAAAAAAAAAAAATTACTCTTTGGGAATAATTTTTTTAAAGTTAAGAAAGAGAAAGGAGACCTTTGAAAAGTTAGAGACTTTAAGAACGTTTACATTCAGAAGCTATTCTCTTTTTAAATATATACAAACGTTGGGCTATGTATTTAAGAGTTATGATTTTTTTGAGGTTTTCTTATTGCTGATTGTATTTATATTTATTTATTTTCCACGTGAAAGAATAACTGAGTGACTGATAAGACAGTACTCATAAAGCAAATGTCTAGAGTCATTTTCATTAAAAAGGCAGAGCTAATCTTACCACAGAATCTCATTGGCAGAACAGGAAAATATTGCAACTCACCACAATAAAGTAAATATTTCAACACGATGAATATCCATTTAAAAATGAAAACTGCTGAACCGTGGCAAGTGGAAGCCACTAAACATTTTGCTACACGTTTCCGTCAGGTTCTAGCCAAACCACGGAAATGTGCTGTCAAGTTGTGGGCATCACACAGGATCTCAGAGAGAAAGACAGACAGGTCCTAGAAGGTAGGAGAGAATAAGAACGGGTTTAGATTTCAAAAGTAGCCCTCTAAGCTTTGTGGTCGTTTCCTGATGCAAGAGGACACTTTCCCAGTGCAAAAAGACATTTTCCCACCTGTGGTTTTTTTTTTTTTTTGAGAGCGGAGTCTCGCTGTGTCGCCCAGGCTGGAGTGCAGTGGCGCGATCTCGTCTCACTGCAAGCTCCGCCTCCCGGGTTCCCGCCATTCTCCCGCCTCAGCCTCCGAGTAGCTGGGACTACAGGCGCCCGCCACCGCGCCCGGCTAGTTTTTTGTATTTTTAGTAGAGACGGGGTTTCACCGTGTTAGCCAGGATGGTCTCGATCTCCTGACCTCGTGATCCACCCGCCTCGGCCTCCCAACGTGCTGGGATTACAGGCTTGAGCCACCGCGCCCGGCCTTCCCACCCGTTTTAAGAGCGATTGGGTTTCAATTATTTTCAGGTAGCTTACTTTTATTTTGCTATTTGCATGTTCTTGTTTTCTTGTCGGTTTTGAGTAGAATCTTTTTCATGCCAGGTTCTTTCCCTCAGTCATCTTTCCTCTGAAGTTTCACTTCACACTTTCTACAACAGACAATAAAATAAATGTCTATGCTTATTACAATGATTACAAACATTATCATTATTGAGATACAAGGAATTATATATGGGAAAATGACTCAAAAGTGCATTGTAAAGGCTGACAATTATAGTCATGGAAATGGACACTTAATGTATAAAATTCAAATGACTTTATTCTCAATACAGTTTAATAATTCAGATAGAACTAAATCTGAAATGGAAATAATTCGATCAGAGTAGAACTAAGATGTATTGCATACTATCCTTAAAGCAGGGGAATTCTACACAAATGACAGTAAATCTGATTAAGAAGAAGAGAATCAGAGAAATAATGTTTAATCTTCAGAGAGAAGAAGTGTAAAGAATTAAAATTGTATACAAGTGAGTGCCATTACTTCTTCTTTCAAGCAAATGGGAAAGATGTTTTTATTCATTATTTATGACGAACTGACCTTAATAAAATTGAATTTTATTTAAATATTCTCTAATTTTTAGGTTAACGAATAATTCTCTAATTTGTAGCTTAACATTTCCCTTCATTAGTCCCAAATCACAGTTTTACTGGAGAAAAGGAAACCCTTTTACGCTGCTAGTGGGAATGTAAATTAGTACAACCATGATGGAGAATAGTTTGGAGGTTCCTCAAAAAACTGAACATTGAGTTACCATATGTTCCAGCAATCTCACTGCTGGGTATATGTCCAAAAGAAAGGAAATTAGTATATCGAAGAGATATAGCAAAGCATTTAATCATCAAAGAAAATACTGGATTTGGTGTTGCTTTAACTTACAAAACATACAATGCTCACTTATGGAACTTTACATATTAAAAATTTAAAATAGATTTTAAAAATACCCATACATGTCTTTTAAAAACTTCATATCCTGCTTAAGTAATTTTACAACATGCCTGATCTTAACAAGGTTAGAGCATAAAGTTATAGGTTATAGGTAAAGTCATCTTCTTTCTTATTCTAAAAGTTGCATATAAGAGCTCCTCCTGTCCCTTTCTGTCCTTAACATCTTTTCATTACAAAATTTTGGGGTCATGATTATTTGATCAATGTATTTGAAAAAGTAGAGGAGTTGACAAAGTCACCTTATATGTCATAGGAAAGGTGAGAGAAGGAGATGGGCCAATTTACCATTCTTCTGTTCACTATATGGATAGATAAATAAATGGAGGAAATCCCTCTTTAGTGTCTCTCTTTGTCTCCCAAGAGAAAAGCAGAACATTTATTCAAATTTTTAAAAACAGATTTTATTTAAAATGATGTGACATAACTTTCAGCAGAGATATGCTAAGGTGAAAGAACATTTTATAAATCTGGAAATGTCTTGCTAAAGGGAAGACACTGAAAATCAGGTCTGGAGTTGATGGAGAGTTTACTAGGAATGGCATATTATAAAATTGGATTTTTTTTATTGTAGTGTCTGGAAAAATAGCCTGGACAATGAGGGTTATAGTGAAAGGATTTTCATACTGGTCTCTGAGATGGCCTTTGAGCCCGGTCACTGTCTTTCGTCATGTTCTAAAAGAGAAGTCAGCTCTGATCTGTCTCCTGATTGAGTATAAGCACCATTGGAACAAGAACCAGATGGCCAATATATGTAAGTATTGCATTTGATCCTGCACTCGAGATTCTTTTAGAAAACAAAATTGTTTTAGTCAGTTTAACAGCACATGAAACCAGTAAAGGGAGGGTCTGGTGGAAAGTTAAGTACTACAGAGTCATGTCCTTGTCTTTCAAAAATAAGAGCTAGAAGAGTGAACGCTAAAGAGAAAGTTGGTTTTTCAAGTATCTAGGACAGATAAAATTGTTGGTAGAAATATGTGAAGGTTAAGTTTGTCTTACTATCAAATTTCACAACAATTAAGGTAACAGCAAAGATGAAAAAAATCGTAGGTATCTAAATTGGGTGGTTTATATGTATATGTTTATATATCTAGCTAGCAAGCTAGCTATCTTGTAAGTCTCATGTAAGTTTTGGTTCTGAAAGCCTGTACTAAACTTGGAGAATTAATGGAGACTTCATTATTGTTGATGTGGGAAGAAAATGAACAGTGAGTGAGTTGATGGAAAAGAACCAGGAAGGGACACCAGGAAGTTGGTTCTCAGCTGCTTCTTATTCTAGCTAACTATACACCATATTATTTGCCCCACCTCCCAAGCATACACATGGTGTAGAGTTTTTCTGGGAAGTAGTTGCCTAGCAGGGTCTACATGTCTAACCTCCATTAATGAGGCCATGTGGATGAGAATAGAGTGGGGCACATGCCTCAATTTCAATGGGTGAGTCTTCCTACCTCTCTCCTCTACCTCTGGCCTGATGCAGATGAATATGACAATCTTACAGGCTTCCTGTGGAAGACGGATGAGCCAAGTTGGAAAGGGCTTGGAGGAGAGCCACCTATTGATTAGAGAAAGTAATCTGGACTGTATGTAAGCAATAAACTAACTTCGGTAATATTGTTTTCCTTGGAAGAGTAGCTAACTCTATCCCAATCAATATCTGAAGCAGTTTTCTTTGAAATCAGATATAGCTTGGTTCTGGATCGAAAGTGAACATTCAAAATAAATTTTCTCTAAAATCAAAGAACATTTTGCCACCAGAATCTTTTCAACAGTGACATTTCTTCCCATCTGTGGTCCTTGTTTCTATTTCACTGAAGTTAACACCACTTAACACCATACTCTGTGTTCCACCCAACAAAACAGATAAGAGTTTTATGCTGTTCACATGTCAAAAAATTGTTTACATTTTTATAATATTATTGTGTAATGTACAGAGAAGGCTAATGTTCCGGGGGCCTTCTTAACACTTCCTTTTAATCTTTGAAACTTTAACTTTTTTGTTTTCTATAATTTTACTACGTCATTGCATTCTCTTGCTCTTGTGACCCTATACCATTGTGAAAACCAAAAAAGAAAGAAAGAACAAAAACTACTAAATGCTAATAGCACATGGCATCAGTTTTGTCAAAATATCAGAACATTAATGATATAAAAGTTTATAGTTAAGAAGATAGTTTTCTAAATTGTGCTTTTCATCAGCATGCTGTTTTATTTCCACAAAGACTATGATGAGAATAACCTGGATATAGGCTACAGAAGTACTACACATCCTGTGAAATGAGTACATCCTAGTAGCCTACTATGGGTGTAGAAATTCCTGGATTTAGTGAGGAATATTGGATATATCATGTATTTGTAATTTAAACCAAAAGGTCTCCCTCTTGAATGAAGTATCAAAGAAGATGAAATCAATTCAATTTGACAATAACTCAATCTCCAATCACCTTTCTCCTTCCTTCCTTGCAGTATGTCCTCTTTACCCTCAGTGTAATCATTTCGCTTACTGATCATCTCTGATAAAGCAAATCTCAAGTATAGCAATAGCCCACAGCTGTCATTCCATACCCCGTGTTTTAAAATCACCACACATTTTCTTTTCCCTCTTCTGAAATGGTCCCCCGCATAAAAACTTGTATTATTTCAAAGCCAGATATTAGAAGGAAACTATATGATAAGAAATAATTAGAAAGGTGCTGTGTTTCAGAATCTGGGATCAGACCACAGATTTTCTCTTATTAGCTGGCTGATATTTGGGTCTGTTCCTGAGCCTCAATTTAATCATTCATAATATGGGAATATAATGTCTAAATCACAGAGAACTCACATACAGTGACTCTCAATAAATAGTAGCTATTGTTATCATTTTCAGGAAGCCATGTGATGTACAAGACCCTTTTCAAAGCCTAAATGAAACTCTTCTTGGTTAATTTTGTGGGAGGGAAACAGTACAATAAAGGAGAAGTAAATACTCTTAATTACAGTTGGACAAATTTTACTAGGCAAGGGAATGGAAAGAGGAGAAATAGGTCACATAAATGATAACAAATCATCTGTTTAAAATCTGCCTTTCTGTTGGCTGGAGGAGAAACTTCCTGGTGATCATGTAAGTGTTTTATATTACTGCGTCTCAGTTGTCATCACTACATAATTGAGAAAACTGGTCAATCTGCCTGAGACACTCCCTGGTCCTCCATGAGCAGATTAATATCTACTGACACCTCAGCATTTAGCTTAAAGCCATTTCCTTCAGCAGGTCTCCAGTGACTTCTTAAAACCAGGCTAGGTACTCCTCCTAAGTCCTGCCCTGTCATCCTCTTCTCATGCAATTGTAGCACAAATAACACTCTCTTGTCATGGTTTTTACTGTTTCCACAGATTGAAGGGTAAGTTTTTAGAACAGAAGACTTGCTTTGTTCCACATTGTATTCTTGATGCTTAGTGTAGTCCTTAGGTCACAGGAGACATTTAAAATATTGTTGAATGAATGAATAAATAAGTTAAAATCTTCCAAGTGAGAGAATGGAAAAGACAGACCACGGGGGGATACATGTAAAGGATAATAGGTTAAAATAAAAAGTAAAAGTAAATGTAAAATATATTTCCTCAGAGATGTGAAGACTGTGAAGGAACAGCATCTCTGTCTTTAAATTGTGGAAGGCTGCAAATTAATTGCCTTCTATTTAGTCAGTTATTAAATGGAAGCCAACGGCTTATGAGAATGCAAGGGCAGAGAAAGAAGGTTTCTGACCTCACAGAGCACAAAACATAGTGGAGGAAATACAGATGTTAACAAACAGTAACAATGTGATATGACTGTTGTCACCCGGTGGGGAGGATGTTCACCTAACTCAAGGTAAACAGAGTCCAGAAAGTCTTTTCAAACAGCGTAATGCTTGAGTTACATCTGAAAGGTACACACAAAGGGAAATAAAGAACTAGACAGAGATGACCTCTGGTAGGCCTCCTCCAGTTTTGTCATGGGTCTGCAATTCTTACATACATTGTCTGCATGATGAAGCGGAATGTATTGGCTTACAGAATTGAGGTCTTCAGGAATGGTTAAATCAGGAGCTTAAAAGTTGTCTTCAGACTCTCTTTCTCTCTTTATCTCTCTCTCCTCTTTCTCAATCTCAATCTCCTGGCTTTGACTTTCCTTTTGTTAACCCCTTCTTTTTACTCATGGAGGCTAGACACTCACCCATAGCTACAGATGACCTTTTCCAGATTAGCAGATTACCATCTCACAAATTCTAGTAGAATGAGAATGATCTGCCCTACTAATAGCTCCAGTAAAACGAAAAAATCAAGTCGCATTAATCTGGCTTATTATATAATTGTCTATTTCTTAACAAGTCAGCATAGCCAGAGAGATACACTGCTTTGCCAGGATGTCTTAAATCCTTTGTCCACCTTTGGAATCTAGGGTGAGGTCAAACCCATAAATTCACGTGGCCCGAAAATGAGGGAGTTATGTCAAAATTAGGGGAGGGGCTGATACCACAAGGGCAGGGATGGACATCAGACAGCCATAGCTATAAGTATTCATTATACACACACATAGACACAGAGACCTTAGACATGTCTTCTACATGTCTCCTGTAACCAGCTTATTATTACATATTTAATTATTACTCCTGTACACATATCCTTGTAGAGTACCACACACTTATACACACAAACACACACACAGCAAATCACAAGTAAGAAAGCGTAATAGAAAATTAACAATAACCAAAGTTATTGAAAGATACATAATGCCATAAGTGGGACAATACTTTTTGTCAGAATCTGTACTAGCTGAAGTTCTGTATGCTTTGATTATTCACTGCTTGCATTAGTGCAGGCTCCTTCAGGCATGGCCTACAATAATTATTAACAAGTGTGATATGGACAAGGCTTATACTCTGCATGATTGTGAGCATTCATCAGATAGGGATCACTGTAGTTTTTTAAACTAGAAGAGGCCTTAAATACCCTATTGTTTACCCTCTTATTTTATAAATAAGAAATTAGGTCCAGAGAGGTTCAATACCTTGCAAAATTTTCAGATTTGACAACGATTTCCATAAAACACTGTGGGGTATTTCTTTAATAGAAAGATAATTTTACACAAAGCCATTTCCCCTACCACTTTCTGCACATGAAAATGAGAGAAAGAAAAGAAGTGGGTGCCCTCCTTTCTGCCAGTATAAAAACTCTCCACGATAAAACACCTAAAAATGCTGTATAACACATGAAAAACTAGTTTTCATTACTTGAAAGCAAGAAGACACTTTACTTTCTAATCATATTACAAGTTAGAAAAGGTTATGGTCATTCTAGGGATTCTAATGAGAAGCAAACTGTAGGGAAACTTGACCAAGCTGGGAAACAAGGACCAGTGCCTAATTTTTCCCTGGCAAATTATTGAAGAAATGTGACAAGGTTTTTATATGACATATTTCTACCCCTGCCTTAAATACCAGAATCAAATAGGTGAATAATTCAGAGGCAACACCGAGCTTCTGTATTCAGAAATCTAATCAGACTATTTCATATGCCTTACTCAGAAGAGGCGCTACACAGAACTATTGCTATCCATATTTTTTTGTCATATGGCAACAAATTGACATTTGTTCTAACGTAAAGAGGAAAAATAAAGGAGAAAAAAGTAAAAATTATTGCCATGCTGTATAAATGGAAACTAAGAAGAAGGAATACCAGTAAGAGAAATCAAAAGAATAAACCAAACATACATTTTATTGTTTTGTCAATTTACACATATGAAAAATTTGTTATTTAACATGAGCGTTATACTACCAACAATATTTACTATTAAAACATTTAATATCTTATATTATTTTTCTCTTTGAAGTATTTTTGAGATCCAGGAACTATCAGCAAAAAAATATTAGGCATCACCTACAGAAAATAATTCTAAAAATCAAAGGAATCTTAGATCTATTTTATGTCTCGTGAGAGCCTTAAATTCCTGAATCCTTGGATTATGGCCCATCCTGTGAATATTCCTCCCTCTTTCTAGAACTTGTTTTGATGTTCAAGATTGACATGGATGATAGATGTAACTTGATATGGTAAACAATCTTATGTTTTGATTTTGAGGATTACTTCAGCCTTGTTCAGGAAGGTTCTGCTATATGGCTTTAAGAGATCCTACTCTTTCCGTTTTCTTTGACTTGAGTTTACCTACAATATCAAAAGAAAAAAAAAATCCCTGTAGGCATTCACAGTTGTATTTTACTCTAATTACAGAATTCTTCAGCAGTAGACTCTGAAACTTAAACTTTCTGAAATGGATGTTTTTGGGGTAGATTAAGGTGACAGCTATAACACTGGGTAGGACTTTGAAGTGTTTAAAAATTCTTCCCCCACAAGATAAGCCTGAAGCTGAATTTCAGCCAAGAGTCTGTCATTGCCTCAAAGTGTGATGTTTTCCGTTTGTCTCTTCAAAGTTTCTTCCAGTTTATCCACAGAGGCAGCGTTTTCCTATTCCAAGCCTCATCTTTTCCATAACATTTCCCTACCATTGGAGGTTTCAGAGGGCTTATCTCAGAGAAGGTTGATATGTCATGACTGGTAATCGCCAGCCAATCAGTGTTTAATTACCTATTAGATGTATTTACAGTGCTTTTAGAGAAATAGGATGGTTCAGGTTGGCCATCCCTAAACAATATCAACCCCCATGAAATTATTGGGCAAAAATACAAGCTAAATGTGTGTTTAAAGGTCAAACGGAAAGAAATGAAACAAAGAAAAAAATTGCAATAATGTCAAAAAGGTAAGGTGAGAGTCAGCTATAGTTTAGAACAATGATTTTTAAAATAGCTCTATTGAGGTACATTTTAGATATCATAAAAATCACCCATTTCAAGTGTGTAATACTTGTAACTTTATTGAGTGGTACAGACATCACCACAAATCAGTTTTAGATATTTTCATCTCCCTCAAGAAAATCTCTCATGCCTGTTTACAGTTAATCCCTATTCCAACCTGCAGGCAGCCTTTAACCTACTTTCTGTAGCCATAAACTTTCTTTTTCTGGACATGTCCCATAAATGGAATCATACAATATGTGGTCTCTTGTGTCTGGCTTAATTTTACTAAGTAACGTTTTTGAGGTTCATTCATGATGTAGCATGTGTCATTATTGGTTTCTGTTTATTACTGAATACCATTCCATTATATGAAATGGTTTTAAATGGCAGTATTGTAAAATGGCATTTTTCACAGTGCCCTTGCAAGCTGTAAATGTTGTGGAGTTAAATCCTGTTTCCACAACAAGCAGTCAACACAAGGGGTCCTATGACCAGAAAGAGCTTGCAAACCATTGACCTATGGAATTCTGCACAGCGCTTTCACGCAATAATTCAATAAATATTTACTGAAGCCCTACCATGAGCCAGGGTCTATGCTGTCCACTGAAAAGATAGGAAGGCATAAAGGATATGTAGTTTCTGTGCTTATCTGCCTGCCACCCACCCACCCTGCCCAGTGCCATTACAGTCCTTTAGGAAAGATGGGATTTAAATAAATAATTAAACTGAAAAATTGTTGGTTAAAATTAAGACGAGTGCTACTACAAAAAAAAAAAAAAAGTACTTACTGTAAAAATGAGTAAGAGAGACATTCAGCCTAGTCTGAGGCTCGAGAAAGATCTCCCTGCGGGAGTTATATTTAAGCTGAGATATGAAGGACAAAATATTTGGACAGGTTTACTAAAAATAAGGAAGAGAATGTTCTGCTCAAAGAACAGACTTGAGAAGGACTGATGCATCCAGGGAGCTGAAAGGACAGCAGAGCTGCAGAAGCACTCTGTTGGAGGGAATCAGGGATGAGCATGGTGCAGAAAGGGGCCTGGGAAGTGGAAGAGGGTGGGTCTTTCAGGGCTATGTGACCATTGTAAGGATCTGAGATTTTATCTTGAGGGCAAAGGATGCCATTAAAGTGTGTGAAGCAAGAGAGTGCTATGATTGCCTTTGTGTTTTCTGAAAAAATTTACTCTGGCTATTGTATACAGAATGAATATTTGAACAATGTCAATATTATAACAAACTGGTGGAATGAGATCACTTCTAAGGGAGTTACCATGTAATTTGCTCCCTGATAACTAATGTTTCCCCATTCTCTAGACTGTTCCCATCATGCCACATAATAGGGTCTTTTCTGTGTATTTATCCAAAAAAATTAAAATCAGGAATTTGAAAAGATATTAACATTCCAATGTTCATTGCAGCAATATTTATAGTAGCCAAGATATGAAAACAATCAAAGTGTCCATCGATGGATGCCTGGATTAAAAATGTGTGGTATATCAATATAATGTAATATTATTCAAACATAAAAGAAAATTCTGCTATAAATGACAACATGGATGAACCTTGAGGACAATATTATGCCCAGTGAAATAAGTCAGTCACAGAACCACAAATACTGCATGATTCCACTTATACAAGGTATCTAAAATTATAAAACTCATAGAAGCTGAGAGTAGAATGTAGCTGCCAGGAGGTGAACGTTTGGGAAAACAGGGAGTTGCTATTTAATGGATATAAAGTTTCAGTTATGCAAGATGAATACATTCCAACAGTCAGCTGTATAACACTGTGCTTATAGTTAACAATACTTTACTGTACACAAAAAGTTGTTAAAAGGATGTATCTCAGGTTAAATGTTCTTACCACAATAAAAAATAATTGTTGGACAAATGAACAAATAAAGGCACCATTCCTGAATTTAACAATAGCATACTTTTCTTATAAACTAGAAAAGTCTCTTGGCTATTGCATAGTGAAGTAGTTCCTGATCATTTGCTTTTTCATCTGTTTATTGAGTAGGAAATAAATGGGTGAAGCGAGAGCTAGCATGCTAAGAATAATGAATAACTCCAAGCCTGGGCAGGAAATGCTTCCATCCTTCTTCCATTACAGCCAGCAAAATGCTGAGGAATCTGGGGTAACTCTTTAGAGATTTACCTGACAGAGGATAATGCTAATTTCTCTTCGACTAGAAATGCAAACCCATTCTAATCAGAAAACAAAACAACAAAACAAGCCACGGATTATTTGAGGGAGAGTACATAGAATCAAATAGACATTCCCTGGTATTAAAATGATTTTGGGCTTCTGACTCTTGCTACTGGTAAAACTGTACCGGGAATATTATTACATCACAGCTGCTCACCACCTGCTAAGTGATGTCTTTCTTCATCAACATTGTGATTGGTTCTTTCATCTCAAAACTTTGCAAAATATAAAAACGTTTCCCTCTCTTCTGGACTATTTGGTTGCTAGAAGTAGATTCCAAAATCCTCTGCTGACGTGTTTACCAGGAATATTAGTTCTGCTGTCTTCTCCTATGAAAAACACCACCCCCCCACTCAAAGCAAAGAACTAACATCTTGGGACAGCAAACCTGAAATGAACTTTATTGCCAGTGCCGGTATTTTTCTTTTTATTTTGATCTTTTAGAAGTCTCTACTTTTGAAATATCCACGAATATTTTAGAATTTCTTGTGTGTGTGAAAAATCTTGGCTAACTACTTGCCTCCATTTATCAAAAAATTGGAATGGGTTTATACTAGGCATGAAATGTCTCTTTGTATTTTTACTAATGGATTAATGGTGCTAATAAACATTCGGGGCAAACAAAGAAAGCATGGTGGAATGTTTATTGTACTCACTTCTAAGAACCTGTTAAAAATAAATGGAATCATTTAATGATTGAATGTGCTTGTTTACATTTCAAAGCTGATTAACTTAAATTTAATCTTTGTTTTCTTTCATTAGATGCTGTGGAAGTTCTCTGTCATTACTTTAATTAGATGCATTAATAAGGTTTTAAGACATCTCTGCACAGAACTATGTGCCAATTCAAGAGGATGAACCCAAATCTGGTGATGTAAAAGTCTTATTTTCGATGTGCTAACTGAAAGTTGCTTATTTTTTTTAGTCTTTTAAAACTATTTATTTTAATGTATGTATGTCAGTGTTTATAGAATCAGTAAGAAATTGTAATTCATTTTAGTTCCCATTTGGGTCTCTAGACTATACCAGAGCTCTTAGGAGGAACGCGAGATTCTTATCTGCCTTTCATATAATGAACCTAAATACTGTTGTACTGAGAATGAAGACAAAAAAAGTAAACAAGCATGGATGGGCTCCTGCAGGAGAGAGAGAAGCCTGCATACATACTCATAACATGAATTCCACTTTAAGTATGTGTTCATTTCTTATTTATCTCAAAGGAACGTAAACAAGAACTTGAAGTCCATTTCAGAATTAGCTGTCTCTCTGGCACTAGATGAGTCCTTAGGAGCTCTGGGATTGCGAACGCTTATAAATTATAAGCCAAGATATCCACCATCCTTCCAAATCTTAAATGGGTTAACCCATATATTAACACTATAAATGTGGTTAACCATTTAAGATTTGGAAGGGTGGTGGATTCTTTGGCTTATAATCAAATATAGGTGTGAAAACTTGGCACAGCTACATTTGATGCCTGAATTATGTTACATTTGACCAATCATTAATGGAGGAATTCATGTGTTTACATACAGAAATAATCGAGATATGGAGACAGCATTTCAGTATTCAATGTTTTAAAGCTTGCCTTAAGACAGAGTTTCTAACTTTCTTTTTACTAACGACCGTTTTTGGTCTTCTTTTCTAGTACCCTATGATCAGTTGACAATAGTGACAATTTTATATGCATTGATGTAATTTTCTTTCATTTGGGAATTATCTTTCTCTTACCTGCATACAGAACTTGAACACACAAGCTAAGACTTACAAATATGTAATTGGTAGCCTAGATCAGCATTAACTATAAGATTCTTTCTTAAGAAGCATTCAGTAATAAATGACTCCTATTAAAATGGTCTAATTAGTTTTAGATATTTAACTAGAATTAACAGAGATTCAAAACCCAGCCTACCTAGACTGCATATTAGCTTATAATGACTTAGGAGTAATCAGATTTCCCAGATGGCTTCACAAGGAAGAGAGAAAATAAAAATAAAACAGTTTTAAAACCAGGTAACTAATTATACACAGATTATTTGTAAACAGCTTCTCTCCTTTGAACAAAAGAAATAAGCTTAGCTGAACTGAACTGAAGCTCTCATTGCCAAACCTGCAACGGAATCATTTACCTAGAAGAATAGTCCCATATTATGAATGTAATGATGAGTGATATCAAACTGGGCCATGATACAAAATGAACAGATACTTGCTCTAGCTAATTTGAATGGCGGGTCTTTGGGAGAAGGTGGGTTGAAGTTTCTATCTTTTTCTTTCCTTCTTTCTATTTTTTAACTTTTTTTGAACAGATGCCTTTGTCTGAATTCTGAGTGAAATGCTGGATTGCAAATGACTGTATTCTTTCCCACCTACTTTCTAGCAGCTACAGCTTTCCAAAGAGGTCTTTGCCTCTGTCTTTTCTACTTGGAAACAATGGGTTCTTGGAACTCAAAAGGAAAGTTGGAATCCCTAATAGATGAAATTTGAGGAATTGGGAATTTTATTTCATGTATCATGACTTCCTAGGCAATAGTCTCAAAGTTTCAAAATTATTTTTGAAGTAAATCAGATCTGTGTTTACTTTGAAACAAATGGTTATTCTCTGTTTCTCATTATCATTATATTAATTGACGTTCAGTTATAGTGGTCAGCAACTGTTACTGTTTTCCAGGTACTGAGCTAGTGCTTGAACCTGGCTCTCATTTATTCATCACAATACCCTATTATCCACATTTTAGAGATAAGAAGAATCAGAGTTACAGGGGTTAAGAACTTATCCAAGTTATGTAGCCAGTGAGTCCGAAGACGAGAATGGATCCACCTCCGCCTCATTCCTATGTTTTGTGCTCTTAATCATTATGCTAGAGAAGAAAAAATGTTTTCACAATCCTCCCTTCTTATATGAAAGAAAAATGGGTTGCTCCAATAACAAGGATCCTGAATACTATGAGGAGTAGTTTTATGAAGTCTAAATGCAGAAGGCCACACCAAGGAGTTAAAGTTGTTCTCCATCCATTGTGTTTAGAAAGTGCTCCATAATCAACAAGCATGTTTATCTTTCTCACCAACGTTCATGTGGTTGCTTTGCAAAGATTATGGATTTAGTTATCCACATTCTGGGTCATAAGTAATGTTCATTTACTCTCAATTCTTTCATAAGGAAAACTGTTGAAATATTTTCCCAGAGGTCATTTTTCATATAAAAGTGAAGTATGGCAGAGTACATTATATTGGTCTAGAAAAGTAGAAGGCTTCCACGAGAACATACCCAACTTTGCATTCCAGCTTGGCTATATTAACTATTTCTATAGCACTAGACAACATATTTAACTAGGAACCAGTTTATTCAGTATGGAAAAGCCAGGGAAAATCAAATGAGATAATGTGGTAACATCATCACACATAGGGATGTTTATTTTCTTTCATCAATCTTATTTTTCTCCTTTGTTCTTTCCCCACACAATTCTTTGTTTTTTATTTTTTCTTTCCTACTTACATCCTCCATTTGCATTTTTAATTCCCCTTCTCATTTTTGATTTGTTACGGGAAAAGGTAGGAAAGGTAGTCTCTGAATTCTCTAGAAGCCATTCTGTTTTGCTACTGTTCACTTACCTACTTAGGATGGTCTCATCACAAAACCTTTCCTAAAATTTTCATCTAAACAATTTTTGAAGATAATAGATATGTGAACAGTGGCCACTAGGTCTATTAAAAATGGATTCTACTTTTCAGAATAAATCTTGAGTTTTGTGCTTATTTTGTCATTTTTTTCCCAATAAAATTACTTCATGGCAATTTTCACTTCATATGTGACTTTTATAGAATGATCTTTGTAGAATAATGAGGATTAATTTTGCTAAAATGTTCTGTGCCTTCAAAAATTTTCCCAAGGCATTCATTAAATTCTTGTTGTATCTGTTGTATTATTTTTAACTACCTAGACTGTGACTATCCTTTTTTATTTTCTCTTCCTCAATTGATAACTGGTAGGGATAGATCCAAGTTTATGGGAGCCTCCAAGAAAAAGAATATAATATTATGGAAAAAATCGTTAAAGAACAAATAGTTATTTAGAATTAGCAAAGGAAACACAGTAAGTTATAAAAATCTGACAAATATCTCAATCATAAAATCCAAAAAAATCACAAAATATTTTTATTAATGAACTGCTTGGTGTACATCCATGCTAATTTTTACTACTTTATTTAGCTGCATATGCTTTGATTGCCTCTTTATTTGACAATGATTGTATATTTTTTGTAATGAACACAAATATATTTGAGATTTTCCTCTAGCATGACTAATAAATTTTTTTCTGGTATTATAATTCAGAAGATTTCATTACAGCTCTGCTACATATTGCCAATGTCATGTACCTTTTAACATACATGTCATATTTTGGAAAAACCTCTAACAAGTATATATACACACACACACACTTGTTAGTATATATAATGTATATACCTGTTAGTATATATACATACTTGTTAGTGTGTATATATATACTAGTATCTATACCTCTATACATACTATATATCATATACTAGTATATATGCCTCTGTATATGTACTATATATATAATATGCTAGTATATATACCTCTATATATACTAGTATATATACTTGTTAGTGTGTATATATATATACTAGTGTATATATATACTTGTTAGAAGTGTATATATATACTTGTTAGAGGTATATATACATATATATAAAATGCAGTAAGTTCATATATATATGCAGTAAGTTTATATATATATGCAGTGTGTGTGTGTGTATATATATATATATGTAGTAAGATTTGGAAGAATTTTTCATAGAAAACTTAGCTTCTAGCTCTAGCCAATTGTTTTCATCTGGGACTGTTTGCCCTGTGTTGCCAAATATTTTAAGGGAACCCTGAAATGTACATTTCGTATGAACTGTCTAGACAATTTCTTTTCTGAGTTTTAAATGTTGGTAATATTCGGGTTTTTAAGAAACACTGTGAATAAACAAAATTTGTCTGTTGTTCTACACAAAGGAAAATTGAGATACTACATTTTATTTTATATTCAGTTTATTCCTATTCTTTAGGGTTTATATTAATGTTGTTATATCAATGTTGTTTTCTCATACCTTGATACTGACCATTTTTTTAAATGATACTACTTTGAAGCAACCTACAGTTTACAATGCTTGCATCGTCATTTTATACATTTATAATGCTCATATTTGAATGCCAAAATACAAAAAGGGTGGGAACATAAAGAGGTAACACGTGAAGTTGGAAGGAATATCGCCAATGTATTCACCCACAGAATAGGACACAACTGTTGAAGGCCAGAGTGAAGTCCTGAAAGCTCTAGCAAGAACTGGAGTCCTATTTGCCTGTGTCAAAGAACAATGCTTGAATTCCACAGCCTATTTATGAAAGAAAAAATCTTAGCAAAGAAAAAATAAAAGGAATTTCCTTAATGTGATAAAGTGTATCTAACAAAAATGTAACACCAAGTGTCATACTGAAAAATAAATTATTGAAAGCCTCTCCCTGAGATTAGGAATCAGCTAAGTCTATTTTTTGTCACCTTTTGTAATCAACATTATCTAATGGAATTTCAAGTGGGAGGCCCATTCAGTCCCCTTTTCCTCATTCTTGTCCAGTTTCTCTTCTGCTTTATTCTGAGGCTCCTAAAGGGAAATACAGGCTAACTCTGTAGCTCAGGATCCCATAAAAGTGTTCATTGAAAAAAAGCCTTTGCCAACCCAAAACATAAAAATCCTTAAAACTAGTGACCTGATTCGCGGTAGCTCATGCCTGTAATCCCAGCATTTTGGGAGGCCGAGGTGGGAGGATCATGAGGTCGGGAGATGGAGACCATCCTGGCTGACACAGTGAAACTCCATCTCTACTAAAAATACAAAAAATTAGCCAGATGTAGTGGTGGGTGCCTGTAGTCGCAGCTACTTGGGAGGCTGAGGCAGGAGAATGGTGTGAACCTGCGAGGTGGAGCTTGCAGTGAGTCGAGATCGCGCCACTGCACTCCAGCCTGGGCGACTGAGAGAGACTCCGTCTCAAAAAAAAAAAAAAAGAAAAGAAAAAAGAAAACAACCAGTGCCCTGATTGCCCTTATTACAATGCATGCCTTTTCCTTTGGGACTAATTTCACTAGTGGATTTAGTTCCGTTTGTCTAAGTCTTCTCCTCTTTTTTCCCATTCTTCTTAAATTTTAGTAATTAAATGCTCCATTAAGATTCCAAATAATCCTGTAAGCAAATAAATCTCAAAATCTATTTTTGTATTTTAAAACTATCTTTAAAATAATGATGTGTACTCACGTTATCTTGTAGTATACTGAAGTTTTCATCTATTTGCCGGGGGGAGGGAGGGCTTCAATAAACAATGAACAATATATAAATGATAAATGAATTCATTCCCTGCAGTACTTGTTATCTACTGCTGCGTAATGAATGATCAAAAACGTGGTGTCTAAAAACAACAAACAGTTATTAGTTCATAGTTTCTGTGGGCCAGGAATTCAGAAGCAGCTTAGTTGGGTGGGACTTGTGAGTTGGAGTCAGGGTGTTGTCCCAAGCTGCAGTCCTCTAGGACTTACGTCCAGCCTCACTCACGTGGATGTTGACAGTAGGTCTCAGTTCCTCATAGTTGTCAGTTGGAGACCTCTCTTCAAGACATGGCAGCTGACTATCCCTAGAGCAAGCGATGGAAGAAAGAGAGCAAAAGAGAAAGCTAGTCGGAAGCTTTAGTGCCTTTTATGACCTAGTCTTAGAAGGGGCATGCCATCATGGCTGCTGTCTTCTTATTTATTTATTTAGTCAGAGTTTTTCTCTTGTTGCCAAAGCTGGAGTACAATGGCGCGATCTCGGCTCACTGCATCCTCCGCCTCCCGGATTCAAGCAATTCTCCTACCTCAGCCTCCCAAGTAGCTGGGATTACAGGTGCCCGCCACCACACCTAGCTAATTTTTTTGTATTTTTAGTAGAGACGGGGTTTCACCTTGTTGTCCAGGGCTGATCTTGGACTCCTGACCTCAAATGATCCATCTGCCTCAGCCTCCCCAAAGTGCTGGGATTACAGGGGTGATCAGTCACATAGATCAACTCTGGAAGAATGTGGAAAAGGACTACACAACAGGATGCATGCCAGGGACCACCCTGAAGGCTGGCTACTGCCTATGACGAAGGAAATTCCTTTCATATTTCATCTTCAATGCTCATTTCATCTTGGAAATAGCTGGTGAAAACAGCTAAAATAGTTGAACCAAAAAAATATGTTACAATTTATGTCATAGTCAGCTAGCCATTTTCAGAAATTTTTAACAGTGATTTTCCAATTGGCAAAATAGGGCAATGCTTTAATTTAATTTAAATATACATCTAAGTGTATCTAGCCAAATTTTCAAAGCCATTTTTTTCTTTTAAACATGAAGAGATTGGATATTAGATTCCAAGTAATATTTTACATTGACATTGAAAAAGAAATGGTTGAAAGTTTTATAGTCTTTCAGAATAAGTGAAATTCGTAGGAGATGGCATGCAAAATTTTTCCTCTTTGCAATTGAAATGAAACAAGTGAAACCCAGACTTATTTTGAGTGAATTAACTCAACTTGAGCCTATATATAGCCCAGCTACTGGCTTGGCCATAATTAAGTGCTAATCGCATGGGTGTGCTGTTTTGTGAGGCAGTAAACCAGTTTCCTGAGTGTATAAACAAGGAGATTGAAAGCTGAGGATCTTAAGCTATCAAGGAACTGCAATTTTCTTGTAGGAAAAAGAAAAACAGACTTACCTGTTTTTGCTATTAGAATAAGAGTGAAAATCCCAAAAAAGTGAAAGAAAGGGTCATTTTAAAAATTGGCTAAGGGCAGTGCTGAAGTAGAAAAGTGTTTCATATCTTCACAGTCTCTATGTTGAGTATCTCCTGTAGAATTCACCAATCAATATGTTTGTCAAATACTTTCTATCTGTAAAACATCATTCTATAGGGACATTTAAACCCATGAGGGTTACAGCATAAATAAGCTACAGATTTCATCTCATCTATCAAAGTTTTCTATCCCACTCACATTATGAATTTCATAGATTAGCAAAAGGGGACTTTAAATGGTTAAATAATTTGTCCAAAGTCACATGTCGAATACAGAAATATTGTTAAAATACAGATTCAGAATTCCAACTGGCTTAAAATTAAACCCCAGTAGTGCACACACTATTTGACACTGGGAGATTTAAGCTTTGCATGGTTCAACTTGTTCATCAGGAAACTGAGGAAGCAATCCTTACCACATTCATAAATTCTGCCTATATGAGCCAGGCAATAGGGCTATACTGTCCTCAAAAAGCTTTTAGTCTATGAAGGAGATAAAGGTAAGCAAAATGTGCTTTGGGAATGTGAATATTGCTATGGTCTTAACCTTCATATCCCCTTGAAATTCGTATGTTGAAATCCTAAACTCAAGGTGATGATATTCAAGATGGGCTTTTGAGGGGAATGATCAGGTTATGGGGAAAGAGCCCTCATGAATGGGATTAGTGTCCTTATAAAGGGGGCCTAAGTGAGCTTGTTTGTCCCTTTCCACCACATGAGGACACAGCAAGAAGATCCTATCTGTGAAAATGAGCTCTCACCAGACACCAAATCTACCAGTGCCTCCACCTTGGTCTTCCAGCCTCCAGGACAATGGGAAATACATTTCTGTTGTTTATAAGGTACCCAGCCTAAGGTGTGTTTGTTATAGCAGCCCAGAGGGACTAAGGTAGACTCCAAATCCAGTTTCTCATAGGTAGTCACATATGAGCTTTGCATAGCAATGGGAGGGCAAAGAGGGAGACAGTTGTCTGGGGGAGAGTGCAGCACTTACACAGGCCCGGAGACGATAGCTGGCATGGCAGGGTATGGAAAGGCCACACTGAGAGTAGCTGAATAGAGATGGCGAGCTGGGCTGTTGAATGTACTCACTGAGAAAATGAATGAAAAGAGTTTATCCCAGCCCATGGTACACCCTTGGTAAATGATAGTTGTTGTCATTAATTTTATTATTGCTATCATTAAGCATTAAAACTTCAATTGGGAATCTAAATTCCTATTTGAACTTATCTCTGATGTCCAATGTCTTTTTTTTTTTTTTTTTTTTACTGTATCAGGGTGATGTACCATAGAAACTTTCCAGTGACAAATATTTATTGCTTGGCTGCTTTTTTCCAAGCACTGCTCTGTTCCAGGCATTGGGGATTCAGCAACAATAGAAAGAAAAAAAAAAAAAAAGAAAGAAAAAAAGAAAAAGAAATCAGACAAGGCCCTATTCTTTCCAGGAGAAATGGATTAAAAAAAAAAAAAAAAAAAGCCTGGGAACAAATACATAAATGAAATACTTTCAGTTGGAAAAGGGCTCTGAAGAGAATGAGACTAAAGAAAATGAGGCGGGACCCAACAAAGTGCTGGAGGAATGCAGGGAGACAATCAGTGTTCCTCTAGCTCATGATAGTCAGGGAGATCTTCCTGAGGCCATGGCCATGGAGCAGAAACCTGAAGGATGGGATGAAGCCAGCCAGGCAAAAAGAGCACTCCAGGCAGAGGCCCTGGTCAAGACGCAGACAGACTTGAGAAAAGACCTTCTTGCTTACAGTGAGGAATGAGACTGGAGGGAGTTAAGAGTCAGGGAGACCAAGAGTGAATGAGAGTGAATTTAGAGGACAGGAAAGGGTCATATACGGTGAAGTGACTGCGTTTTATTTTACGTATATTAGAGAGATTCAACCCGAGGCATGATGTGGTATGATTTATATTTTCAGACGCTTGTTCAACAGTAGCACTCTCCACAGGTGGGGTTAGGCACCTTTTTGTTATGGGGGCTGTCACGTGGCAGTGTGGGATGTTTTGCTGAATCCCTGGCCTCTTGCCATTAGATGCTGGTAGCATCCTCCTAGCTGTGAAAATTAACATTATCTTCAGGCATTGCCATGGGTCATAAGACAGGGGACAAAATCTCTTCCAGTTGAGAACCATTGCTGTAAAAGTGTATGTTTGTTTGCTATATAGAAAATTGACTGGAGAGTTGGGGAAGTGGGGAGGGCCAGGGTGGAAGCTAAGAGGCTCCTGTGAGGCTATTGTAGCAATTCAGGGGTAAAAGTAACTTGGTGGTAGAGCAGCAGAAACTGTCGAAGGGGCTGGGAGGCAGGATACCTTTTGGATTTATTTTGAACAAGCAGAAAGTGTTTTGGAAATTAAAATGAAACAACTTAAGTGACCTGTCAACCATATATCTCAATTTATTTGAGAAACACCAGTTTGCTCCTATTTTCCTGGTACAATTATTTATAGTGCCCCTTTCCATTTCAAAAGTATCCTCTTTGGACAATAAATTACAAAATTACATGCTTGCACCAGGGATAGTTGAATGACAGGGCTGAGATATCCATTTTATTTTCCATATTACCTTTCTCATTTAAGGGCCTTTCATTTTCAGTCTTTCTCACCTGATGAAGTGAAAAGAACACAACAAATAGATATTTATATAGAGTAAGAACTAGATTAATTCAGAGAGGGATAGAATAAAATATTAGATACACTAATCTACTCATTTGTAGTGTGTTAAATATAGCTTTATAGTTTAAATTACCATTCATTTCTGGGCTTTTTATAGATGGCATCTGGGTGAAAGAAAATGTGGTACATATAATAGTGATGTACACATTTGTTCATTTCATTTAGCATATCTGAAAGGGATATTCTTTTCTTGGTTCCACAGGTTATGCAAATTACACATATAGTTAGACATTTTAACAAAATGTGAATTTGCAAAACATTTTTAAACAAACTGTCAATTTAAATACTGTATTTTTCTTATTCTTACTGTATATGACTAATAGTTGTTGGAGCCCACCCTTTTAGTAAGGTTGAGGAGGGGTTAGTCCCCATGTAGACTAGGAAGGACATTTCCCAGCAGTATTTTTTTTTTTTTTAATAATGCATTATTTTTACCACAGGAAAAAAAAAAGAAGGTGAGGAGAAAGAAAATTAGTATCTCAGCACAAATCCATCTCTATTGCTGGAGATAAATGAACAAATATACAAGAAAACACACATGCCCAAAAGACAGTTTGTTAGTATATGTTATATTTAAAATAGAATGGTTTACCAATGTTCACAGTCTCTTCTAGTTATTTGTTTTCCATTACTGTGGGTTAAACTACTGTATTTGAGGAAAGTTCTCTAATTTAATCTACGTTTTAGCCCTGTAAAGTTGTTACTATTTAAATGGGCAAGTTCCCTGACTCCCCTCGCGGGACATGTGATGGGGTGTGGCATGTTTATTTAGCTGCTGGGTACTCAAACTCCTTACAAGAGGGGAAGCACACAGATGGGCAGGTGCAGGAGACAGGGCAAGTGTGTGGGCTCTGCTCCCACGGCAGCATCTAGAGGTGTGTTACAATTAATACTCTTTTAGCAGTTGCTGACTGTGGGTGACTAAGTATTAAACAAGCTCAGTGGAGAGTCAGGGTGACAGCCTTTTATACCCTGCCTTCTTGGTACCTGGCCCCTTGACCCAGGAAGAATCAGGTCACTCAGAATTAAAAGATGGTGAATGCAGGAATTTTATTGAGTGGTGGAAATGGCTCTCAGTGGGATGGATGGGGAGCTGGAAAGGGGATGGAGTGGGAAGATGATCTTCCCCTGGAGGTCAGCCATCCTGCGGCCAATCTCCTCTCTGATCATCCCCAGCTGAACTCCTCCTAACGTTCATATACTTCTTTTCTCTCCTTCTCTGCCACACCGCTATGGTGCTCTGCTGCTCTGCAACTCAGCTGTTCCTCTGCTCATGGAGCCTGAGGTTTGGATTTTACATGGGTACAAGATAGTGGGGGACACGGTGCGCCATAAGGCAACATTTGGGCATGAAAACAGGAATGTCTGTTCCCATTTAGGACCTACTGTCCATATCACTATTATCATCACCATTACTCAGACAAAGAACATGAGACACAGAAACATTTGAGTAATTTGTACAAGATCACATAACTGCTCACAAAATTCCCATCTAGGCTCCTCTAAATCCAAAGCCCTTCTTTTTTCTATTTTACCTCTTTAACATCGTAATATTAGTGAGAAAAGTTCTGTTTTGTAGTTGGGAAATTGATGTTTAGAGTGATGAGAAATTTGCTCAAGGTCCCACTCCCAATTAGTAAAGAAAGGCCTTGAATAGAGGCCCTCTGATTCTTAGTCTGGTTGATACCATAGTATTTCAATCATTGGAGCATTCAAATCCAATGAGTTACTCTAGCATTTTCACCAGATTCATTTTCTCAACTAGTCTCAGGAAATTAAGAAAAAGTATTTTCACATAGACCAAAGGAAGAGGAATAATACAAATAAATCCATCACAAAGACACTGGAGTTTTAATTGTGACAGTGTATGTTCTGTGGCTTGAAGCACAAGCTGAAGATGTCTTTACTTTACTTCACCATATGCCATCTACAAATGGTGATCTAGAAGAGTGCTTATAATTACACAGTGATTAGTAGAGTTTGAACAGTATGAGACCAAATCCTAGTTTGCCTCTTAGAACATTCTAAGCCTATAATGGTATCTCAGTTGGCTTATGTATAAAATGTGTATAAAACAGCATCTATCTCATAGGATTGTATTGGACTAAATAAGACTTTCTACAAAAGTAATTCAAATAGTAAATGCTCACTAGATACTAGTAAATATTATTTATGAGTGTTACTACAAAAATTCATTTGAGTATTTGTCCTTTTTGTAGCTCTCAATAATAAAAGGTCTTTTTGAAGATATCTTGACAATTCATAGCTGGATCTTCCCTTTTATGTACACATGAAACAATTACTTTAGATTCTTTTCCAATAATCAATCCACATAACTGTCTTTCTTCCTTTGGATTCATAGGTATTTTTGAATCACAGAGAAACTTAAGAATAATCTGTTATCCTCTTGCTTCCAGACATGTAACCTATAGATTTCAAAGTCTAAGGACTGACCAGAAGTGACACAGCCATGAAAGCAGAGCTGCTACAGGAATCTGGTTCTTAGCTCTTTGTTCTTCATTTCTTAATTCTCTTGCCATAATACCATTTTATCTCTACATAATGTACCAAGCTTATTCATTTCTCCAATCTATTTTTTTGTTTGTTTGTTTCAACAAAATGCAATAGAGCAGAAACAGCTCTTTTTATTCTTATAGTGGATGGAGTTCAAGGGAACTCAAATTTTAGAATTACTTTTTTTGTTTTGTTTTGCTTTGCTTTGTTTTGTTTTGTTTTGTTAGCTAGCCTTTCCCAGGCTACCTTTAAAGGTGTCTGGAAGCTAATACTATGTATCGATAGTAGCTTTGCCTGGGGGAGATCTAGTTCATTCTAATTGACCCAACACTTTCAATTCATTTCTACTGAGCAGGGCTTTGATATGAAGAGATTTATTGCTCCTCTTTCCCCCCCCCCCCCCGTCTAGAAGATAAATACAGCCTGAGATCAGAAGAGACTTCTTGTAAACCCAAGAAGGTTTTCAGATTGATAGGTTTTTATTTGTTCTAACTTGTACTG
Source organism: Trachypithecus francoisi (assembly GCF_009764315.1). NCBI lineage: Eukaryota > Metazoa > Chordata > Mammalia > Primates > Cercopithecidae > Trachypithecus > Trachypithecus francoisi. The sequence goes on along the minus strand of NW_022681472.1, from coordinate 70,599,262 downwards.
GGGTTTAGCTCTGACCCATTTGCTGTTTTCAAATAAATGTTATTTTACTTTACTTTTACATCTTTCTTCAATCAGCTGACCTATATCTCTGCTTATTCACTAATTTGTGTTAACTGAATATTGTTTAAATCGATGGATTAAGCAGGGAGTCTGTATTGCTTAATAAATTTGCCAGAAACTGGGTAAGTCACTTTGCCACAGTTCAGGGAAAACATGAGTGTTTTACAGTTCATTCTGGGAAAACTTACGAGCCCATACAAAAGAACAACTTGCTGTCTTGGACTTTGAACACCACAAAGAACTATTCAATTAGAACTTCCATCCAATCATAACTGAAAACAGTGTTGGGTGAGAATATGCTCACTTGCAAATGAGTAGTTGAGTAATTGTCTCTTGATAATCCCTTCTTGATCAGTTCTGTATGTGTCCCATATTTTCTTTCTTTCTTTAGTATTTCATCTTATTCACAATGTCTAATTATAATTTAGTCCCACGCTAACAGAGACCTTTTAAAGATTCTTTTCTTCCCAAGGGTCTTGACCAACTGGCTTTCCATTGTCTTCCACACGCATTTCATGTCCAGCATAGCATCTCCACAGCTGCTTTTTCATATCTCTCCCATCTTCCCTTAAAATGATGTGTCCTAGAAAAGACTCCAGATACAAATTGTTATTAAAGATTCCAGGCCCCAAATATTACTACTATGAATTAATATGAAATAACTTATGTGAATGAATGTGAAGACAAACACAACCACAACCACCTACCTCCATCTCCACACCTTCACCCCTACCCAGTATATATTAGGATATTCTCTAATTGGGCCCAAAAGAGTCTTGGTAAAGGTGTTCTCATCTATTTTAAAAACCAACTATTTGCACTGTACATAGCACCCTGGTTGCAAAAATTAACAAAATGTGATCCACCTACTGAAGGAGACATGTAGCCTGCTAAGGATAGAGGTAGAGCTAGAGGAATTTGGAAGAACCACACATAAACCTGAAAAATAGAGTTGACTTGTATGTACCATGTACTTCTGTGCTAAATGTCATTTCCAGTCCATTTTGTGTCTCTTCTGAGTGAAATATAGAATGCTATTCCTGGTGGGGTGCCATTCCTGTTGTGATCTGACCAAAATTCTAACACATACCAGTTTGCTCAAGATTTCTACACTTACCCTGTGGAAATCATATCATTATAAATGTTTCTAAATTTGCAAACCATTTTGTAAATGAAACTTATCTTTCTTTGTATGCCATAGGCTCTGATCAATATAAAAACAGAGGCATACATAAAGAACTACTAAAACAACGAATTTGCAATCCCAGCACTTTAGGAGGCCAAGGCAAGGGGATTGCTTGAGTCCAGGAGTTCAAGACCAGCCTGGGGATTATACTGTGTCCTAATTTCTACCAAAAATAGAAAAGTTGGCCGGGCGCGGTGGCTCAAGCCTGTAATCCCAGCACTTTGGGAGGCCGAGACGGGCGGATCACGAGGTCAGGAGATCGAGACCATCCTGGCTAACACGGTGAAACCCCGTCTCTACTAAAAATACAAAAAAACTAGCCGGCGAGGTGGCGGGCGCCTGTAGTCCCAGCTACTCGGGAGGCTGAGGCAGGAGAATGGCGGGAACCCGGGAGGCGGAGCTTGCAGTGAGCTGAGATCCGGCCACTGCACTCCAGTCCGGGCGACAGAGCGAGACTCCGCCTCAAAAAAAAAAAAAAAAAGAAAAGTTAGCCAGGTGTGGTGGTGCGTGCCTATAGTCCCAGTTACTTGGGAGGCTGAGATGGGAGAATTGCTGGACTTTGGGAGGTCAAGGATGCAGTGAGCCATGATAGCAACACTGCACTCCAGCCTGGGTGACAAACAAACAAACTAACTAATGGACAGGTACTGAGCCTTCCATTTGGTAAGAACTATGAAATTGTGACCATGAGAAATGTAATGTATTGTCTTCCTCTTCTGTTTATTTTTTGCTTAGTTTCTTAGCTAAAATGAGTTTGTATATCCCAGGGAAGAGAATCTGAGGTAGGGCTTTTCCAACTATTCCTAGAGACTGAGTAGGGCTTAATGGTTGACTAACCAATGAGCAAAGTTAACTGAATCTATCTTAGTTGTTTTCACATTTTAAGTTTTACATAAGGATTTCAATTATTGTTTCTGAATTCAATTTCTTATTCTATTTATAGATTATACTATTACTTCAACAAATAAGAATGTACTTTTGCAAGTGAAATCCACAGTTATGCTAGAAAATGAAGAGTACAAATATTGCTACTTTTAGACATGAATTAAATCTAAATAGCCAAGGTGGTGATTTTTAAAGAGTGAACAATGTAGCTATGACCTTTCAAACTATCATCCCCTGCTCTTTTTAAAATTTTTAAAATTTACTATTTTAAAATTTTAATTTATTTTATATATATACACACACATATGTGTGTGTGTGTGTGTGTGTGTGTGTGTGTGTATATATATATATATTTTTTTTTTTTTTACACGGAGTCTTGCTCTGTTGCCAGGCTGGAGTGTAGTGGTGCGATCTTGGCTCACTGCAACCTCTGCCTCGCCTTAGCCTTTCGAATAGCTGAGACTAGAGATGTGCGCCACCACACCCAGCTAATTGTTGTATTTTTAGTAGAGACAGGGTTTCATCATGTTGGCCAGGATGGTTTCGATCTCTTGACCTCGTGATCCGCCCGCCTCTGCCCCACAAAGTGCTGGGATTACAGGGGTGAGCCACTGTGCCCGGCCACTTATTATAATTTTTAGATCCAAAAACCCAATTACAGATGTTTTAGCAAATTTAGACTTATCAAAGATTAAAGTGAGATAGAGACATACACTTTTTTAAAAGAATTTTTCTGACAAAGTATTCCTCTCATTTTATTTCCTCTAAATTGGTTCTCACACAAAGCAAGATGGCCATCTTTTTAAAATATGGAGTTTGGTAGATGAAGCAATTGACTCTCTCTAACTTCCTATAGCCCTTCTTCTTTGCACGAATGATCTAGTCAGAGGCTTCTATTTGTCAGAGGTCCAATGACCGAAAGATTTGTCGTATCACATCTTAGAGCAGGAATATTTATTTAGACAATTTAAATCTTTACTGCCTTTCAGCATAGTAAGTTTTTAAAAGATGGCTTTGCTGGGTGTGCTGTCTCATGCCTGCAATTCCAACCCTTTGGGAGGCCAAGTTGAGATGATTATTTGAGTGCAGGAGTTCAAGACTCACCTTGACAACATAGGGAGATGTCATTTCTACAAAAATTTTTAAAACTTAGCTGGGCATAGTGGTGTGCTCCTGTAGCCCCGGCTTCTCAGGATGCTGAGTCGGGAGGATCACTTGAGCCCAATTAGCTGAGGCTGCAGTGAGTAATGAGAGCACCACTCTACTCCAGCCTGGGTGACAATGTTGAACCCTGTCTCAAAAAATTAAAAAGATGTCATAGTTTACTAGGGCTTATGAGAAACAGAAAAATGAAACATGAATTAAATCTTTTACATTACTTTATGACTTTTTTTAAATATGAAAAGTAAAACAGCAAATGACTTCTAAATTGCCGTGAATTCCTCAAACATTGATGAGCAGTTTGGATTAATTTTATTGCACATTTTACCTAGCATGAATAAAAATTTGAAAATTAATTTTAGTTTTGCTAAAAAAAAGACTGCAAAAAAAAAGCTTCCTCAATGTGCTAGTAATCAGGACATTTATTCATGACCCTCAGTTGCAAATGCTGGTAACCCAACTTGCACCACCTTAGGCATATAGATTTATTGACTCATCTGATCAAAAGATGCACAAATTATATCACACACTCACACCCTATATAGGTGTTAGGGACAACTGGGTGCATGAGCAAAAATGTTCTCCAATTTTAGACTCTTTCAAAAAGGAGAGCAAAAAATATTTAGCTTCCTCATTGCAGTGCTGATTTTCCAGGTGAATAGATGTGTCAAATCAAATGACACACTTTAAATATGTGCAGTTTAGTGTACTTCAATTATACCTCAATATATATTTTTTAAAAGGGAAAAATTGAAAGAGAAAGGAAAAAAAGGAAGGGAAGGGAATAGAAGGGAAGGAAAGAGAGAGAGAGAGAGAAAGGGAAGAGGAAAAGAGAGGGAGGGAGAGAGAGAGAGAAGTGGAGAGATTCCCAACTTAAGTTTCCCACGTTTACCTTAAATGGACTGAGTCCTGCATGTTTTTGCCAAAATCCCAAGAGCTCAAACTGCTGTGACTCTGGAAAACAGCCATTGCTGATCTGTCGCTATGGCCAGGGAGGTGGGATCTCTGAGAAGATGGCCATTCCTATCCTATCCACATGGTTAGAAAAACGTTTTTAATGCCCACACACACAAAAAGGAGGGTACTGTTATGATTAGAGAAAAGAATATATGTGCCTTATGTTTGGATCTCTGATATTCATGGGCAAAATATGCACATGAATCTCAAGATAATAGCATGAAAGAAAAGTAGTGGTTAGAGAAAGGCTGGTAAAAGTTATATCAATTGTTGTTTTGTGTGTGTGTGTGTGTGTGTCTAATATGAAAGGATTAAAAAACCCATGGCCAGGATTTTTAAACATTAGGAAAGTTTCTTAATGAAAAATTCCCATTTATTTTCCTAGGGCAAACTACTTTGTGAAGAGGAGTTGATTCGGAAGAAAGGGAAGGCTGACATTAATTATGTAATTATTTTCTTTTTGAGATTCAGATTTAAAGATTAGTTAATTATTACTTCTTAAGGTCCTCAATAACCTTCACCAAATATTGCTATTTAAGCAATAGACAAGCTTTGCTGCAAAATTGAGGAAAGCAAAGTGGTAGAACACATACACGTCCAGTGTTTCTGTCTTTTCCTAACTTGACAAATAGTGGTAAGATACAGACAGTGGTGTAATTTGGTGGGGCCAAGGGAATATCAATTTAATTAGTGTAATACCTTCTGGTTTCTTTCCATTTTCTTTTTCTTGGGATAGCTCTGAGTCACTAGCTGGTAAACACAAAAGGAGAAAGGGAAAAATAAAAGAGAGTAGCTAATGTTTTACTTTTTAAATCTATCGTGAGACAGACACTTGAATACTTTATGTTGTCTTCTTTAATAGGAACAACTTTTTTTTTTTTTTTCTTTGAGACAGGGTCTGGCTCTGTTACCAGGCTGGAGTGCGGTGGCGGGATCTCAGCTTACAAGCAATTCTCCTGCCTCAGCCTCCTGAGTAGCTGGGACTACAGGCACCTGCCACCACACCTGGCTAATGTTTGTTTTTTAGTAGAGATGGGGTTTCACCATGTTGGCCAGGATGGCCTGGATCTCCTGACCTCGTGATCTGCCCGCCTCTGCCTCCCAAAGTGCTGGGATTGCAGGGATGAGCTACCGTGCCGAGCCATGAACAACCTTTCTTTATTATCCTTATTTTACAAAGAGAAACTGAGGCTTAGAGAAAATCGAATTACTTACATTTAGTCAACATAGTAAATGCTAAATTTCTCAAACTTCAAAGTTCATCATGTTCTTTATCTTACACTAGGCTGTTTACCATTTACAATCTGGATGAGTAAGGAAAAGAAAGAGCAGCATTGAGGATACTTATTTAATTCTACAATTTAGTATAGGTAAACCAATTCCAGAAGTCCTCCTCTCTTGCACTCATAGTCTAACCTGTCCCTTCTTCTCTCGTTTCCTTTTCTCTTACATTTTCAGATAGCCGGGAGCTTCAGTAGGTAATTCATCTGTACCACCCATGAGATAACTCCTATTTCATGTAAAAGACAGAATTGTCCCCATTTTATGTAAGAGACAAGAGTCAACACAGTAAATGCTAAATCTCTCAAACTCCAAAGTCCATCATGTTCTTTATCTTACACTGGGCTGTTTACCATTTACAATCTGATATTTATGGGCATAATTTACATGATCATTAATTGATGAATTTACATCAATTAATTTGTATGATAATTAATTTATATGATCATTAATTGATGGATTCAAATTCAGATCTAACACCAAAGTTCAGGCTCATTCCATCAGATAAACAGAGCATAATTATGTGTTCCATTTTTGAAAGATTGTATTCTTAGAGGGTTTGATGTATAACCTACTCTGAAAGATTCAGTTTAACAAATATACAGTTAGGTCTTAATTTATGCCTGTCACTAAGCTAGGTCCTTGGATAAAAAGAGGACTAAGACATTCTTCATCCTTAAGGGACTCGTAATCTATTGTAGGAGACAGAGCTCTCCCATATAAGAGAAGTACAAATAAACTAATACCTATGTGTCTAATCTCGAGAAATCCTTTTCTTATTCTAAAAAAATACACACACACACACACACACACACACATTCTACTTCTGTTTTAATGTGTAATATCTTACTTAATAAAAAGCCTACTTTCTTAATGATGAAGCCTCAGGTTTAGCAATTATCTTTGTAGTATTTGTCTCAAGAGTGAAGAATTTCCTCATGACACTCATAAAATATTTTGAAAATTTTCTGATTCAATGTTTTTCCTAAAAATGTGTATCACTTTCAAAGGAAACCTCAATTCTAAAGCCCTAATGTTTCTTTAGTACTAATATAAAATGACATATTCTTCTATAATTTTAAACAAAAGCTAAGTCTTAAGTGAAAACAAATTATAGATTTCAAACAAACAATCTAATCAAAAGAGTTTGCTCTATCAGACTTGTAACAAATCTGGTTAAAGTCTTATAAGAATTTTATAATTATTTTCAGAATGGAAACAACTTTTCATTAATATAAACTGGCAAAACTATTTTTATGATGTCCCTCTGTGCCAGCATGAAAATTAACTCTAGGCAAAGCCAAGCTGGCTTTCCATAGTTCCCAAGTAGTTTAGGTTTCCTTGACACTCAAAATATATCTTTGGTAGTTTAATTTCAAAATTGGATATTTAGCTCTATGGCGTAAGAGTTGTTACTGCTTCTTAAAATGTAAATAAGCCAGAGAAAATAACATCTTAAACATTGCCAGTCCAGTATCTACTAAATCTAAGCATACATCTATCCTTTGATATTGCAATAGCTCGATTTGATGTGTAATCAGCAGAAATATATACTTATGTTCACAGAACTATAATGTTCTGACAACACTCTTTTAGTAGCACCAAATGAAAGCTATTTAAATAGTTATCAATAGAAGACTTGATACATAAACTGTGGTTTGTTCCACAATGGAAAATACAGCAACAAGAATGAATGAACTGCAACTACTACAACAATTCAGGTGAATCTTACAAACGTAATGTTCAGTTGAAGAATTCATACACAAGAACATAACATGCTCCATGGCTTCATAAATACAAAGTTCAAAAAAAACTCAAAAGTAATCTTTGATGTTAGAACTCAGAAAAGTAATTCCCCTGTTTGGGGGTGAGATAGTGACTGAAAGTGGGCAAAACAGGGTACTCTGAGGGGACTAGTAATGTTCTATTTTTTGACCTGAGTTCTTATTATACATACGTATTCAAGCTGGGAATAAAACATTGATCTGTCCTTTTTGATTTGTGCACGTTTTGTGTGTATGCTGTACCTCAATAAAATACAAAAACAGGAAAAACAGAAACAAAAAAACCCACAAAGCTTTGCCAGTCATCATAATTCATATCAACGAGATGAATGTGTTTTTTGTTTGTTTGTTTTTCCTAAGGTATGTCCCAGAATCAGAATACTCAAATACAAGGTCAGAATTAGCACAAAATACAGGTGAACCAAAAAGGGAAGGTTATCGGATGCTGGACACAGTTATACAGTTGAAGACAGAAATGGGATCAGTGATTTGCCAAGAGTCCATTTCATTTCACTCTAACGGGGCTTTGATCTCCAAAAGAAAGACAATTTCTTTTCTTTTTTTTTTTTTTTTTGAGACGGAGTCTCGCTCTGTCGCCTGGGCTGGAGTGCAGTGGCCGGATCTCAGCTCACTGCAAGCTCCGCCTCCGGGGTTCACGCCATTCTCCTGCCTCAGCCTCCCGAGTAGCTGGGACTACAGGCGCCTGCCACCTCGCCCGGCTAGTTTTTTGTTTTTTGTTTTTTTTAGTAGAGACAGGGTTTCACCGAGTTAGCCAGGATGGTCTCGATCTCCTGACCTCGTGATCCGCCCGTCTCGGCCTCCCAAAGTGCTGGGATTACAGGCTTGAACCACCGCGCCCGGTGACAATTTATTTTCAAGTGAACACACTCATTAACACTCCGACATCCTTCATTCTCTTTCTCTCTCTTTCTCTCTCTCTGTCAATCTAGGTGGAAAGTTCTTTGCTTCCAAGTCATTTCCTAACAACTTCATATTCTGTAGGTACACAGTGAATTAAGATTACCATATGGCTGCTTCTTGGTGCAGGTCTGTCTTTCCAAACACAACTTTGTTAAGTACCATAACTGACATCTTGAGTTCTAACTTTACATAAATCAAAAAGTACTTTTAAATATTTCTCACGTGACACACACACACACACACTCAAGCGCGCGCACTCCACACACACATAAGCTATGCAATCTCCATACCACAGTGCTTCTGGTTTACTTTAATTCTTTATTTTTAGTTATCTATTTCCCTCTGTGTGTTTATGTATGTAACCCTTGTCCCAGTAGTAACTGATTCAGCTAGTTAGTGGGCAGGGAACATTGGTAGCCGCAAGATGCCATGCTTAGCCATAGAATAATAAATACAGCTCCTTGATCTCCTAATAACCAAAGATTTTTACTGCCTTCACCGAACACAGCTCTAGCTGAAGGAGAGAAAAGATCTGGCTGTTTGTTCACGTAATATGAATATTGTTTTCTATGTCACTAAATAGTAATGGAACGATTTTAATGGGAAAATTTTATTCCGAATTCCAGATTTGCCTACTTCACTTAGTTGAACCTCCACTACTGGATATTGAAGCTATTTTCATTTTTGCTTCTACAAAAAAAAAAAAAAAAAAAAAAAATCTACATAGGTATATTTTGCACACATTCACAGTTATTACCTTAGGGAAAATTTTAGAAGTAGAGTTACTGAATTAAAAATTATGCACATTTTAAGTCATTAAATTGATAGAATCATTTTTATCTTTCTTCAAGTTTTCCAAAGGGATTAATTTGGCTTTAAAATAACATCATCAGTCATAATTGAATTCTCAAGTGCTTCTCTATATTGAATAGAAATAAGTTAGCATAAACTTGTTTTAAAGATATAGACTGTGAGATGGAAACATATTATAAAGTAAGAATTCTTTTTTGTTTTGTTTTTGAGATGGAATCTCTCTCTGTCGCTCAGGCTGAAGTGCAGTGGCGCGAACTCCACTCACTGCAAGCTCCACCTCCTGGGTTCATGCCTTTCTCCTGCTTCAACCTCCGGAGTAGCTGGAACTACAGGCGCCCGCCACCACGCCTGGCTAATTATCTGTATTTTTAGTAGAGACGGAGTTTCACTCAGTTAGCCAGGATGGTCTGGATTTCCTGACCTCGTGATCTGCCCGCCTCGGCCTCCCAAAGTGCTGGGATTACAGGCATGAGCCACGGCGCCCTAAGAATTCTTAGAGACAAAATAGATTAATAGTTCACCTGGGTGGATTCATGAATGATTGAACTGCTGCTTTCAACGTGTGCTGCTTAACAACAGTCAATACCAATATGTAAGGTGGTCTACAGTGCTGTGCCACGGGAGGCTATATTCATTCTGCCTAGTCTGATAGTTTTATTAATCATTTTAATAAAAGCATTGACTTGTATTTTTGCATATTGATTATCTTTAGTTGATGTTGTTTAGGGCAAAAAATCTAAACTTTTGGAAGATAAAATTCTAAAGAGACTATAAAAACTAGAATGGTACATAAAATTTAATATGAGGACAGTCAACTATGATAAATTTGCTAATTATGAGGAAGAACAGAAATCTATTAGCAAAAATGAAACTAAGAAGTTTTATTTTACCAAAATTGCATGAGAGGTTAATTGTGGTATAGATAATAAAGTTATTATGATTTGAGATTTTATTACTCGATACATATTCTTTGGAATGAGGGAGATGATATCACAAATCTACTCTATGAATTTCTTACCAAGAACATTGGCAGACTAGAATTTATTCAGGGAATAAAAATTATCTTGGTGTGATTCCCTATCAAAGATGTTAATGTTTCACTGGGCAATATAATGCCTGTGCAACAAAAGTCACGAAAATAAGAAGTGAGGAAGGGGAAAATGGAAGGGAAATATAAGGTGGTATCTCACAGAGTAGTTCAGAGCCTCATAAGAAAACAGCCAATTGCTTGGTCTTTTGGGAGGTCTCCAGAGAGATACATAGAGCAATCTGTATGGAAGATGAAGAGTGACTTACTTGTGTGCTCTTTCCCATATCTTGTCCATATTGGGTTAAAAGTTGTCCTACAAACTATTATAACATCTTAAACATTGCCAGTCCAGTATCTACTAAATCATCCAGAGACTCCAGGATCTGGTTGCTTTGGCGTTGAGCCCTGGAGCTGCTGGACCTCCTGTTGTAGTAGCTATGATGAAAACCTTGTTGAAGCCTATATCTTTGAAGAAAGGTATGACAGTTGGAGATCCTAGGAGTCAAGGTAACAGAAGAAAATGAGCAGGGCTCCCCTGATAAAAGATTACACCATGTGAAACTTGAAAGGCTCATAGAACAGATTACACCAAGTGAAATTTGAAAGGCCCATAAATTGCATCTAATATGGTCTACTACTTGAGCTACTAAGATGCATTTTCACTCTTTATCATATCCATATTCCATATAAGAGCTATACAGTCTCACCCCTGAGATGAAAAGTACAAGAACATACCAGGAATATGGTGACAAGGCAATCTCTTAAAAATATTTAAAGAAGATTAGCCAACCAAGCCACAGTCCCTCACTCAGGTAGCTAGACCTGGAACTCTAATATGTATCATTACCCTCTTTTATTGCTCTTTCTAGTTTTCCTCACCTTTGGTCAACATTTTGGCTGGTCTGTGTTGCTTGATGGATGGTGTGGTACAACATCCATTTTTTAGGCATCTTCATTTGCCCATTCACCATTATTCTTAGCCCTGGAAACAAGAGTTTCCCTGATGAATATTCTGGGTTCCAGACAAAATCTGCCTCTAATAAAGAGTGGCAAACCTATTTCTTCGTGATAATCAGAGCTCAGTATCCCAGTCAGTACAGAATCTCCCTTCTTTGTCTAATGGCTCACTGGTATGAGGTGTAAAAAAACGACCAGGTGAATTTAACTTCTGCCTCAGTAGAAACTTTTCTGTGCCCCCTTGTGGAAGTATCTTCCTGGGGAACTGGACTCCTAACTGTAGGGATGAGAGGTTCCAATTCTACAAGAGGGTCTCTCAGAATGATGACAGGGGCTAATGCTCTTCTATTTTCACTCCTCGTTTAAAGCCATATGCTTTGTTCATTTGGGACACAGCACCACAAAACATATTATCAGTTGCTTGGCATTTAGGACATTTTGAGGTTAAGAGAGGCAGGAGGCACTTTCTTCCCATTCTTGCCTTTTGTTTGTCAGATTGCCTCATCCCATCTTAAATCCTAGCACTTCTGGTTCTATTGCCAATCCCTCTGGGCACCTGGGGAAACCAGAGTCTCTATGGGTCCAGTAAGATTGGACCCGGGCGCTGGAACTGTTATGACGAAGGCTGAGAAAGCTGGTGCGATTAGGTGGAGATGTGGTGGCATAGGGTCAGGTGAATTTGGAAAGGCCTTATACAGTGAGGAGTATAATAAGGAGAACTAGTATATGTCATACAAGGACCTCTGGGAAGTATTACGTTCATTAAACTCAATGGACGGGATACTTAACTACCTTCCCATGTTTAATCTCTTCAGTCAGAAACTTGACAACCATTTATTGAAGAATCTTATGAAAGAATTTGAACAGTACCTTGATTCCAGCTCTGTAGATGAACTTAATCATTCTGTCCAAACGTGAGGCTGTGATTCTTAGGATAGTAAAGCTTCACTTATTAGTTAAATTGTTGAGTTTCAGCCAGCCTAAAAAGCCTAAACAATGCACAGAACACCTTTGGAAATCTCTGGTGGAGTAAAGCCCCATTACCAATTAAATCTATTTTTGTCTAACGAGACTGTGTAGCTGAGTTTTTCTTCCTGGGACATAAAAGAGACCAGATTATGAGCAGAACCTGACTGCAGCCACAGGTCGAAAGTGATAAGTTATGTTAGGTGACTTCAGCCTTACCTGATGCTAATTTGCATTAGCTGTTGTCCACCAGCAAGCTGGCGACACACAATATAAAAGTATCCAACCCCCATAACCTCTACAATATGACCCTAAAGAACCATTAAAAAATTGCACTTATGGTTGGCTTACTCTGCTTCCATGTGATAATGAATATTATAATACATTTTAGAAAAGTCTGTTTATTGTATCTAGTTAAAATTAAATTATTTTGTTGACAAGACTAATTTAACTTAATTATTTGTAGAACATTTACTTAAGTGAGTCCTTGTTTTCTTATACAGAATAAGAGATAGATGCCTTGAGGGTACAATAAATATTGATTGATTGATTATGGATGCATTTAGTGCAAGATCTACCCAATGACAATATTCTTTTCAAGTAAAGACTAACTTACCTGGCCGGGCACGGTGGCTCACGCCTGTAATACCAGCACTTTGGCAGTCCGAGGAGGGCGGATCACGAGGTCAGGAGATCGAGACCATCCTGGCTAACATGGTGAAACCCCGTCTCTACTAAAAATACAAAAAAATTAGCCAGACTTGGTGGCGGGCGCCTGTAGTCCCAGCTACGCGGGAGGCTGAGGCAGGAGAATGGCATGAACCTGGGAGGCGGAGCTTGCAGTGAGCCAAATCGCGCCACTGCACTCCTGCCTGGGCAACAGAGCACGACTCCGTCTCAAAAAAAAAAAAAAGCTAACTAACCAGTCAAGAATACATATTTCTGCTTTATATGATTCTAAAAGTGCTCTAAAAGTATACAATGTAATTTTAAAAGCTTCAGCCATTGTTTCATTTATCTGGGTATGTGCCAAAAATCACAGAAGAACTTAGTGATTTAAAAGAACAGCAATCATACTACTACTTTATAAGTTTTTTTTTTTCTTTTTGTGGCTCCCAAATTTGGGCAGGGCTCTCCACTGGGCAGTTCTTGCTCAAGGTCTCTGATATGGTTGTGGTCAGATAGGAACACCATGGGACTGGAGTATCTGGGGTTTGTCTTCACCTGTCTCTCTCTTCAAGCAATTTCAGGGCTTTTCCATGTGGTTCCTTTGCATGTGCTAGGTTGGGCTTCCTTATAGCATGAGGCCTCAGGTTAACTGGATTGCTTTACATTGCAGCCGAGGGCTTCCCTAATGAATCCATCTCAGAAGTCATTGTTCAAAATGGCCACAGAGCCCCACTGGTTTCAATAGCAGAAAGCATCAATCGCACCTCTTGATGGGGAGTGTCAAAGTCACTTTGTAAGAGGGGAATATGGGATGGGAGATATTATTGCAGCCATATTGGGAAAATCCAGTCTACTACAACCATGTTCAAAATGTGAAAACTAAAAATTACTTGCTGCCATAGTGATAATAATGTATCCATGAGAGCAGGTTTACGCTGTTGCATTCCATAGAAAAACACTAATATTTTTCTAAAAATTTAAACAATACCTTTAAAAAGGTGACAGTGTCCAATGTAATCTGCATATCCTTTAGGTTTACATAATTCCACATGTTGGGGATTAAAAAGGCAAGGAGTAACTAAGACCAAATACCCTTTTGCTTCTCCTTTTCTGTTCTTGAGTAGAGAATAAAATAGAATTCTTTTGGAGGAAACAGAACTTAATATTTTGCTCATGATGAGTGAATCTAGAAAGCGGTGAAGAACTCTTGGCAGCTTCTCATATTGTGTAGTCTGAGTGATGACAAGCACCTCCAGAGTGGGTGACTTAGTATATTATAAAATACATTGTTCAGAAATGAAGAGTCTGCACAATGATGTGTTAGAAGACTCTATGGGGTCCTCATAGTTGCTGGATTACAAGTGCACAAACCTCTGTAGATACTCATAAGAAGGAGAAAAATAAGAAGGAGAAGGAAGGGGAAGGAGACAGGGAAGGGAGGGAGAATTAACTAAAACTTCAAGCTATTGGGAGGAAGAATATTCCTGGCTTTATCTCAGTGCATGCAGTTAACAGTTCAAATCAATATATTGGTTTTAATATTCTTATATTTCACAGTAGCATAGTTCAGCTCTTAAGAATTACTTTCTTTCTATTATCCCAAATTTGACTAACATTTGAGTGTTTTTAGCTATTGTGGATTTTTATTGTTATAAAAGTAAATATGAAAAAAGAGTTTTTATTTCACTAAATTCTTTTTATGTGTGTGCGTTCACATATTGATAGTTTTTTATTGACTGAAATGGTTTTATTTTCTTTTTCACCTGTAAATGAAGATTGTGGTCCCAGTTTGAGATCCTATCAATTTTACCCTTTGGAACAAAATGGATTAAAAAATAAAAACATATTGCTTGTTTTAAGAAGAGAACAAAAAAATGGTGCAAGTGGCATATTCATTTTAGACTGCTTATTTCTATAAGATAATGTTGATATATGAAATTTTTTTTCAAAGGATGTTTTTAAAAGCATAAACTGTTATTTGGGATTCTCTCTACCTGTGGTGTGGTATTTAGAGCACAGTTATTTTGAAAACTTGATTTTTTTCCACTTCAGTAAGGGAATTTCAGCCTTAGTATAGACCCGTAAAAAAGTCAATTCCTAATGTAGATTCCTTTTAAAAAGCCACTGAAAATCCAAGTGTCAAAGTAGGAGAATTATGACTTCGTAATGTGGCCATAGCATTAAGAAATGATTCCTAAGGCATTTTCAATCTGCAACACCTTTTTAAAAAATTAGTAAGAAAAATGACCTCGCTTCTAATTCGTTTTCCCAACACTGATGTATTTGACTTAGCAGTGTCTGGATCTAAATTAAGATTAGTCTCTAAAGTACCTTTTGGCGAAGGAAAACTATAATGATTTTATTACTCTTTTACATGAACCAGGAAAGGAAATTTTACAAGCATGAAGAGGTTCCTAAATAGAGCGGGTAATGGAGGAAAACGAAAGAACAAAAAGAAAAAGTAAAATCAAGATCTTTTTTCCATTGCATTGTTTAGTTTCCCACATCACAGAAAGAAGTAAGGCTATTTGCTCACTTAGTTAATCTCATTTTTCCATTATCAATCCACAGGGTGCATTTTCCACCAGTTTTAGTTGGAGCTGCAAAATGGACTCTAGAGTAATGTGAGGGCGAACAAACAAAAGGGGCTATTCTCTCATCACTGCCCGTGTGTCATTCCCATTAATGTCAGCAGGGATTATGTACTCACATGTAGGAAAATGTCTGTTTACAAATGGAGTGGATGCATTACTCTCCCTGTTACCACCATTTCCATTCATTGAAATTGGACTGGATTTGTATGGGGTGTGTTTGTGTTTGCTTCCAAAAGGCATTCTTTTAGAATGGGCGACTAATGTCATAAACCTAATTATATTCTTTTTTTTTTCTTATATACTAAAGTAATACAGCTGGCTTTATGTATTCGTTCTTCTCTTTCTGTGCCCTACCACCTAAACCTGGAAAAAAAAATACAGGCAAAGCAACTGTTCAACTTCTAGCTCATTTACATTATTTTTTTAAGGCAAGCAATATAGTTGAGTAATGCTAAACTCAACAGATTGTAAATGGAACCCAAAGTACCTTGTTAAGACAAGACGTGTTTGCTGTCCACTTAAGCACTTCTTGTTGCTGGTAATTTTCCCAAAATATCTGGGTGTAAGTGATGTAGCCGGTGGTACTTACGCCATGGAAAGAGCTGTGACCTGTATTTTCATGCTTTGGATTAATCCTTCTTCTTCTTTGGGTATTGATATTCTCCACTTACTCGTTTCTCATTCTTTCAAAGCAGGTATTCTCCGCATTTTAAACACACACACACACACACACACACACGCTCTGCTAATATAGAAGCTGCAGATTTGTAAACCTGCTGCAAAGATCTCTGACTTGTCTTTGAACAAAACACATTGGTGTGATTAACATAATGCTGTATGTTAGACCTCTTGCTTGCTTTGGTTTCTGCCAGTGTACCAGTCAATAAGGCTAAAATTATACAGTCGGGGGTTGTTTACTTTAAAGCTGCTTGCAAAATATCAGGAGACTTTTAAAAGCATTAGCAACCAATTTAAGAGAAAATGAGTGGTAGAGAGGTCAGGGGGAAATATTTACTTTGGAAGGTCAATTGAATATTTGAAGAGAGTAACAGATTTGGCTTCTAGGGTCATGTTAATGTATCTAGTTGTCTATTTGATCCTAAATAATTAAGCTGTAGAAGCAGGAGGTTGCAGAGTTGGAGATTCGGTCTCCAGCAGGGATCATGCTCAACGTGGTTGGAAAATAGAAGGGCTGCGTCTTCTATGTAAAGTATGTTTTGTTGCTAGGGCAGGTCATAGCCTGCTGTCCTGAATGCTTAGTCTGGACTCCTATACCAGAAATCAGGGCAGTCCCGTCTTCCTCTGTAAAGCTATGTGATCAACATTTGTCCTTTGATTTTTATTTTGTCTGTTACTGTCACAAATGCTATTGACTCTACAGATGACTGCTCGAGAAAATGTATAACCTGGTGGCTTTTTGGAAGAAAAATATCTCCAGTCTTTGAGTCTAACACACATTCCAACTTAGTTAGCTTTCTTGAAATTGAAGTATGATTCTTAATATGTTAATTGCAATTACTGCACTTGAATTATATCTATGGTAAACGAGCACTGGCATCTATCAAATTAACTTTTTTTAGTGGAAGGATTTGTGTCTTTGAAAGTGATTGTGTTATCAGCAAGAAAATTTGTGCTATAAAAATAAGGGGGTGGGAAGTGGGAAAGGATTGCGCTTTTCCAGTAGTAACTGTACTGTGCTTGTGACTGACATAACTCTCACAGATGGATGGTGGAGCTTTGCTTTTAACACATCACACTCTCTGAGTTAAGTGGTCACAAACCTAATAATGATGAAAGTAAACAAAATGCTGTGTTTTCTATTTTAATATTAATTTAATTATATATTTTTAAATGTGCCAGATCCAAAATCCTCTTTTCTTGCATTATTTAATTTAAAACTAAACTGTTTAATTGGAAATTAAATAATGTTTGAGCCTCTATCCTCTGATTTAAGGAAACTGAAACCAAAGAATAAAATCAATTTTATTATTAAAAATTACATTTGCTTGGAGACATTTTCATTGTTGTTTCTATGACCTGTACTTTTACTAGTTCTATTGGAAAAGTTCAGGAAGAAATTTAAGGTTGTTTTCATATATAAACCTTGCTTGTACTCACCATGAATCTTGAAAAAAAGTACATTTCTTTGCAAACTGATATTTATGCCTGAACTTTAAATATTATAGAATTTTAAATAAGGACTGGATTAACTCACCAGGTTTTGAATACTTTTCGGTTAATAAAATCAAACTATATGAAGTTCAATTTTACATGAATGTGTATAATCATGGTTAGATTAGGATATTTTGTTTTATGGAAAACAGAAAACAAAAACTCTATTGACCTCCATGGAATTCAGGTGAACAAAAGGAATTATGTAGAGTTGAATGCAATGGTTTTTACAAGTTTCATTTTTACTTCCCGGGGATTACTCTCAAAGGTGTTTCCGAGATGTTAATACTTCAGGTATCATCCGCACTCAAAAATATTTTAGAATTTGTAATAGCAGTCATTGTCATCACATAATGCAGAAAAGAGACATCAGCCAGCCTGGCTCTGGTATAATCATAATATAAAATATATTTTACATTTAATAAAAGTAAATTATGTGTTGAAAGGTAAAGCAACCTATAATTAATAGCAACTTGGCTTGCGATAGCAAAACACATCAAAGCAGTCTGTTTCTTATTGACTAATGTATGTGCTCTGGGCAATCGCTCCCCCTACCCGCATCCCCACCCCACCCCCCATAAGGTGGGATCTTTTAAGTTTAATGGTATAAGATGTCAATTGAAAGGATTATTTTTAAAATAAGATATCTGCTTGTCGTTAAATTTCCTGGATGATGGAAGATTATTCTAATGGACTTTTAAACATTATGAGAGAGGCAGACAAAAGTGTACACATGCAGGTTTGTGACACAATTGCATAGCCTTCACTTGCAAGATGAACAGGGCACACAGAGATACCTTTTGTGATTAGAAATTAAGCAAGCACATGTTTCCCCGTTAAAGGAAAACTGTGTTTGTAAATGAAAATGATCCCCATGCACTCTGCATTTGACACTCCTCGTGCCAAATGAAGAAAAATATGTAGATATATTTAAGATATTAGGGAGAAATACACATTTATTACTCCTGAGCATTCTCTCCTGTCAAATTGTCAAGGTACACTTCCACTACAGCCTAGATTATTCCTGTTTGTTTTTAAGGAACTGTAAAAAGGTTTGCAAAAGACACGTATTGAAAACATCAGACACTAGAAAATAAAATAGTATCCCCCTTACAGGAAGTAAAAAAAGTAAAACAAAATTGTTTTCTAAATGCTTTCTAAAAAAGATTGGAGAACTGGACTAGAATGTCTTACAACTGTCTTTTTAGAAATGGAAGCCAGGCTGAATCTGTTCATTTTAGTGTTATTCTAGTTGTAGTTGTACCTTTTGTTGTTTTGATCAAGTTGAATCTTTTTGTAACTGGGCCAGCCTGTAGTCCACAGGAGAACTGTATTTGCTAAGTATCCTTGTCACCTTTCAAAGACAATGATTTGATAATGAGTTTATGCTGCAAGCGGGAGTTTGGGAGGAGTTTCTCAGCTAGCATATATTCCCATTTTTAGAAACTCTGTGACTAAAGGGTTCACATAATTAAGAATTACACCAGAAGTTTACATGGACCCCAGATCCTTCCCTGCTTTCCTAAATGTCATTTGCTTCAAATCTTCCCAAGTAATTTATCTATTACAATTGTTCTTACTAGAATAAAAAAACACACACACAGTTTCCCTAATTTCTCCCCGTCAGTCTCTTCTAGATGCTGTTCCATCTCTTTTTTAGTCTTATTTTGTGTAATGTCTTTCTTCAAAAACTTTGTTTTAAACAGCATCCAATAGAGATAGAATGAAGGCAATGTATTGTATATATTAAGATCATCTCTATAATCTTAATAGAGTCATCACGTTTGGTTACAGCCCTGTTTTATTTTATTTTTTCTCAAATGCTATTTTCTTACAGATGATAGCCTTTATGCATATCTGAATAATAGCTTGCTGTTTGCTGAAGAACTTCAAGAAGTATTCAGAGCAAGGCTTCATATTTTATGCATCATCACAGGGCAAGGGATTATTGTAATCTCCATTTTATAGACAAACCATTTGAGGTTTAAGTAACTTGGCCAATGCATGTAAAGTAGGTTAGACACTAAACCAGAGTAATATTTGCAGTTTATGATTTTGATCTCAGGCAAACTTCTCTGTCTTTTAGCAAATGGGCTTGTTTTCTATTTTTCTAACCTGAAAGAACAAGGTTATTTGGTGTGACTATCAGTAAAAATCAGAACTGAACTCATAATGTTAGATCATTTCCTGACCCACTTTTAATTCTCTTACAGGCACTGAAATAGTTAAAAGCTTCTCTTCCTGTTTGCACTTTAGTTTTCTTATTAATCAGAAAAACAGCTTTTGTTAGACTTTTGCAAGGGCCAAACATACCATTGCCAGAAGTTCTATCAGTGAAAGAAGTGCTGAGTAAATACCTTTTTTTCTTGTTGTTGAATTAAATGCATGGATAATAATATTTACATTACCATATGCCCTTTAAGATAATATGTCTAGTTTAGAATGCACTTAAGATTTTTCCTAAGTGATGACTTCAGGATTTCTAGACTATATAAGGATTGCTAAGCTAAAATGTAACTCCACTCTACTAGAAATATTCATTTTTAGAAACCAGCTTTGTTTGCTATATTGCAATAGTGATAGCAGTTGTAAGACTGTGACACAAAATGTGATTTTCTTTATCATGAGAAAAAAAGCCCATGTAATTGAAAAAGTTGAGTTTGTTTAAGCTTTTCATTTACAAAAAGAAAAGCTCTGAAATTTTATAGGAAATAGTCTGGGATTTCTGATGTCAGTTACAACAGTTTCCAAATCATAAAATGTTTTCTTAATCAAAAGACAAATAATTTTATAAAGTAAAATTAAGCTAGTTCTAGAAAAAAAAAGAAGCAGATTTATTTTAACCTGTCTTGAGCATTCCAATTACAATGTAAAAAACTAATAAAAGCCTTTTCTTCTGTTTGAGACATGGGATATTTTATAGTTGACTTAAAGATTCTCTTTTATAACTTTAATTGCTTGCAACATTCTGAATCATTTTCCTTTCAGTCTAAAAGTTTCCATAGTTAATTTCAGGCAATAGTAACTTTTTGTATTTTAAAAATATTTAAGGAAGAAATTAATAAAACTATTTTGGTGATTCGTATATCCTTTTACACTTACAATATTATCCAAATAATTCAAAAATACACTCTCAAAATGTCAAACTTTCCTAAGGTCTTTAATTCAATACAGGATTATTGCTCTTTGAAAGTTTAAACATATAACAGCAAGACATTTAGATGTTAGAAATACTTTTAATACATGAATTATATAGCATTTCTCAAATCTCTAATGCATTGATTTTAGAAACATACACTCCAACATTGTACATTCCATAATTTCATAGCACAGTAGCACAGAATGTTACCAATCTAGAAGACAGCATTGCCTAAAGGTAACATAATTAGAGAAATTTTAATTATATTTCACCAACTTCACTTTCACTGATTTAAAAAAAAGCTTTAAAGTTGAAACAGTAAATGTTAAAGGCAATTTTACATTGCTAGTTTTAAGTGAATAATATGTAAATCAAAGCTGAAAAAAATCGAGTAATTCAGGCACATGTAATATTCTTCTTAATATTGTTGTAAGACAGCTAAATGAAAGACAGAAGGTAATAGTAGCTAATGTATTCAAGATTCAAATAAATCGCCTAGTTGTGGTATTCATATTCACATTTTATGCAAAACTAGTTTGAAACAATGCATACGTCCTATTTAAATAAAGCTCAGTCAAGCACCTTGATCACTACACAGAAATAAAGCAGAAAAAATAATGAGTAATTAAAATGCAAGTTCCAAGGGGGAATACCTTTCAGAAGAAAGCCACAGAAGCACCTGATTCTAAAAATGTCAGGCAGTTTTCATAACTGTGAGTGCCATTTGTTAGCAGGTGGAGGTACAATTTTTATAACAGCACTTGCCTGTCAATAACTTTATTACAAAGCTGATAATTTAATGAAAAATTTAAAAGAAGTCTATTAAAATAATTTCTCACTCACCTGGTAGCCACCATTTTGATCACTGCAGACAATATCCGTATTTAGTGATTTCTCTCTCAGTTCTTCAGTGTTCAAAAATTTGTGACTTTTCTAATTTGTTTCTATGAAATATTGAAATGCATACTCAAATAGATGTTATATATACTTTTAAAAATATTAAAAAATACTTTACATGAATGTGTGTTACAGAGCATATAGCAGCATTTATAAAAACAGTAATATAACAAAATAGTTCAGTTCTTACCAAAGCGTCTCTTTTAATCTATCCACTATACCTGGCAAACATTTAAGATCTCCATGGGAAGGTAGTAAAGAGGCAGAGAATAAATCCCTTCATTGTTATGATAAAACCATTAAAAAACTGAAATAAAATGCTGATTTATTTCATCAGCATTTATCTGAAATATTTTCCAAACCAAAAGGTAATTTAAAGGATACTTTTCTGTACCTAAACGTTCCTTTTATATTTCATCTTACTTCCGTAGGCTAATGACTTTACTATTGGAAATAGCCAATTCAATGTTAGTTTCTCCAAACCCAAAAGTAAATCTTGAGCTATGTCCATTAGCTTTCACAGCCCCTTGATTTGCTCTAGGAATCTCTGCCCCAGACTTACCTTAGTAACCTTCCAAAAGCCTTCACTTTTCTCATGCATGAACATATATTTTTAAAACTCTTCTATCTTAATCTTTCTAGTTATCTTCATTTTTGCATTTTGAAAACTTCTATAAAGGCTCATTAAGTACCAAATACAGTTAGTGCTTGCCCAATATTGATGGGTACCAAGTGTAAACTTCTTCCCTCAAATCTTTATTGAATTCCTACTATGAGGATTTAATGTATAAACTACTTTGCAATTTACATTCATGTTCCTGAACAGAAACTTATTATACCGATAGAACTCATAGCCATTATTGGGTGAAGAGGTTAAGATGTACACACTGAAATGCATACGAGAATTTCCCTTCTTTAGCATTCACTCTGTCCTAGGCATCATATTTCATACTTTATATGTGTGATCTCACATACTCCTCACGATAACCAAAGACTTTGCAATTTTCCTTGAACCCTCTCTTTCTTTCCCATCTCATATCCAATTCTTCAGCCAATCCTTGGTTCTATTTTTAAAACTTATACAGAATGTGACTGTTTCTTACCACCTCCACTTCTATCACCTTGGTCCAAATTTCCATAGTTTCTCACCTAGAATACAGCGTCAGCTTTCTATGGGGTCTTCCCTGCTTATATTTTCTACAACACAGTCTATTCTAAACACAGCAGCCAGTGTGATCATTTCAAAACACAAGACTGATTCTATCACTAATTTGCTTACTCAGAATAAAAAACCACAGCTATTTCTTTGATTTTTCTTAATTTATGAGAAATTTAGTGTTATTTATTTATTTATTTTTATTATATTAAAAATTCTAGGGTGCATGTGCACAACATGCAGATTTGTTACATATGTATACATGTCCTATGTTGGTGTGCTGTACCCATTAACTTGTCATTTACATTAGGTGTATCTCCTAACGCTATCCCGCCGCCTTCCCCCACTCCACAACAGGCCCCAGTATGTGATGTTCCCCACCCTGTGTCCAAGTGTTCTCGTTGTTCAGTTCCCACCTATGAGTGAGAACATGCGGTGTTTGGTTTTCTGTCCTTGCGATAGTTTGCTCAGAATGATAGTTTCCAGTTTCACCCATGTCCCTACAAAGGACATGAACTCATCCTTTTTATGGCTGCATAGTATTCCATGGTGACTTCTTAAATCCTGTATCATCATCCCTCTTACTTCTCTGATTCCATCTCCAAATAGGCTCCTTCACTCATTCCACAGCCTCCTCCAATACAACAGGTCTGCTCACAACTCATAGTCTGCCTTGGGTGTTTTTGCTTCTTTTTTTCTTACAGATCTTTCCTCAGATTGACTTCATCAGTGAAGCCTATCCTGGACTCCATATCTAAAATGAAGGTATTTTCTCTATCCTGATTCCTCTCACCACACTTATTGTTTTTTTTTTTCTCCACTGCACTTAACACTATCTAAAATACTATATGTTTTGCTGTACATTTTAACATGTATTAACCTTGTCTGAGCTTTGCCTGTCCAAATAGAATGTAAGCTACATGGAGGCAGATAATTTTGCCTGGGTGTAGTGGCTCATGCCTATAATCCTAGCACTTTGGAAGGCTGAGATGGGTGAAATGCCTGAGCTCAGGAGTTCGAGACCAGCCTGGGCAACATGTTGAAGATCCGTGTCTACTAAAATACAAAAAAATCAGCTGGGTGTGGTGGTGCACGCTTGTAATCCCAGCTACTCGGGAAGCTGAGGCCGGAGAATCACTTGAACCGGAGGTGCAGGTTGGAGTGAGTTGAACTTATGCCACTGCACTCCAGTCTGGGCAACAGAGCAAGACTTTGGCTCAAAAATAAATAGATAAATAAATAAATAAATAAAGATATTTTTGTTTGTTTTCTGTTCCACTTTATAGACAAGAAAGGTACGTGGCACATGGAAGACATTCAATTAATATTTGTTGAATCAATGGATGTACATCTGTATGACATAATATTATTATCTGCCTTTTAGTGATAAACACAATTAGAGTTATCAAATAATTTGTCCAAAGTCACAAAGCCAGGCTTGTCTAAGTCCAGAACTATGGTCTTAATCACTTCTCCATCTGGCACTTTGGAAGGCTGAGATGGGTGAAATGCCTGAGCTCAGGTGTTTGAGACCAGCCTGGGCAACATGGTGAAGACCCGTCTCTATTAAAATACAAAAAAATTAGCTGGGTGTGGTGGTGCACGCTTGTAATCCCAGCTACTCGGGAAGCTGAGGCAGGAGAATCACTTGAACTGGAGGTGCAGGTTGAACTGAGCTGAGCTTGTGCCACTGCACCCCAGCCTGGGCAACAGAGCAAGATTTTGTCTCAAAATAAAAAATAAATAAATAAATAAATAAATAAATAAAAATAAATAAAAAAGATATTTTTGGTTGTTTTCTGTTCCACTTTATAGACAAGAAAGATACCTGGCACATGGAAGACATTCAATTAATATTTGTTGAATCAAAGGATGAGCATCTGTGTGACATAATATTATTATCTGCCTTTTAGTGATAAACACACTTAGAGTTATCAAACAATTTTCCCAAAGTCACAAAGCCAGGCTTGTCTAAGTCCAGAACTATGGTCTTAATCACTTCTCCATATGGTCTGTCAAACTGGACACTAATTCTTGAGCCTGATGCTTTTCCCACTTCACCATGCAATTTCCTACATACCATGTCCTAAAAGACATGAAGCCATGTAAACAAAAACAATAGACAACATTCTAGCTGTGCAAAATACAATGGCTTGCATAGAGATGACATGAAACACCTATTTGAGGGCATGAGATAACTGAAGGATTAAGAATTACATGAGTGTTTGCAATTTATTTGCAATTTAAGAATTATCATACTTATCCACAAATGTCTCTTTCTTACTAGCTGGATGACTTTGGTGAAGTTTCTTTATTTCTCTGTGCTTGACTTTCCCATTTCTAAAATGGGGATAGTGACAGGAAATAGATGAGATTATCTGTGTTGCTTAAAGCATTGCCTAGCACATAGTAAGCACCCAATGTGTTCCCTTCCCTCTTGTTATTAGCCAATTGTGGTTATTACTATTATTTTAGGTTGACTATAATACAAACTCCTTACTATGGCCTAAATAGCTCTACATGATCTCACTTTGCCAAACTGTCAACTTCAGTTTTTTCACTTGTCTCTCCACATGCTCAGCTCCAACCACCACCCCTCTCTCTTGCTTGAGCATGTCTTTCCCAGCTCAAGGCCTATAAACTGGCAGTTCCTCCAAGAGAAAAAAACGCCATCACCACCTTTTCACTCCTAGTCTCAGCAAAGTGTCCCCTGCTTCTGTGTGTGTGTATGTGGCCATCATTTTACTCCTGTGTCTCAGCAAAATATCCCTTGCTTCTGGGTGTGTGGCTTCTGTGCATGACCCAAGCTAAAGAAGTTCATATCTCCTGTATCAGCCACTCTCTACCAGTTTCCTTTTGTAATCTTTTTCCTCCCCTATTTGGAGTTATTTAGTTCTATGTTTTTTCAACTGTGTGCTCCCCCTAAGGAATATAAAATAAAAGAGGACAATGACCTTCTCTCCTCTTTACCAAAGCTCCTCAGTACCTAAAGCATTGCCTTGAACATATATTTGTTGTAGGTGCTCAGTAGATATTTGTCGGATGAATGAATGAATAAATGAATGAGTGATCATACTGCCTGGTTCTGGTTAGGATGTTCAGATGTTGTAGGAAATAAAAACACTTCTGATGGATAGTAGTATGGGGGTAGTACCTCTGATGAGGTCTCTAAGATGGGTACAACCCACAGACAAAGATTTATATTTCATTTAACTTTGGGTACAAATATTGTATCCATTCTTCAGATAGAGCCTCTGTGTGTCCTCAGAGCATTAAAGTGTGGCTTTAAAAAATGGTACAATTACAGACCATTCTGAGGCTTGGTTCCCATCTGTCTTCAAGGGTATGATTTTGGCACATGGCCCACTTTCACCGGGCTCTGTTCTCTAATGTACTCAGCATATCATTTGACCCCCTAATTACTGAAGAGAATCGGAATCCCAGTGCTTTTGAAGTGCCTACAGGTAATGTGAATCATTAGAAGCACATGTCATAAAAACTGAAGACATTTTTCAAATCACTTAAATTATAATAATTAATTTAATATGTTTCATATGTTTAAACTATATTTACTTTCAAGCCATATGCTTTCCTACATGAAATGGAGTTCCAGATTTTTCTATTGCTTTTAAAATATGGTGCCCAAACTGGAATTTGTCCAGCACACCAAGAGTTAACATGCCTACACTAGAGAAACATGTCTTTGTTTCTGTAATAAGTATTAAGAATTTTTTTTAAATGACCCACTTTTGAGTAATGCCATATCCTAAGTCAGTTACTTCTGCATTGGTTAATGCTTACTGTATTCAAGTCGGAGCTTTCTGCTCAAAGACCTGGGCAGCCAACTCTGCTAAGAATACTGATGTCACAGCCTAAGATGTGTTACTCTCACAGGTTCTTAGCTCTACTCTAAAGACGTTTTTATTCTTCCAAAGGATCTGATTTTTTAAAACTGTTTTAGTATTTTAAAAACTACTTTCTGGTTTGTCTCCATTCTTTCAGAGATAAGTTAGTCATTTTAAAGTTTATCACTGTCGTGGCTTTTTATTTGTGTTTACCTTCATTCATTAATTGTTGTTGTTTTAAATAAAAATTACGTGTATTTAAGGTGCATGATGTGATGTTTCGATCATTGCCTCTGTTAAATATTTCCCTTAGTTTACTTTTCAACTGTTACTATCACAAGGCCATGTAATAGCTAAATCATGCTATTGTGGTTTTAAAGATGAATCAAGTATGAGGGAAAGATTGCTGACAATTTACACAGTGCCAAATAAAAGATTTTATGAAATAAATGTAACTTAAAAGTGGAAATATTTATCACCCAGCACTGATTTCTCTTCTGAGACTTGAAATCCTTTTTTGTTTTAAGAGGATATTTAATTTGTGGCTTATCTGGCAAATGCCAAGAAGTGGATTCACTTTCATTTGCTCTCTCTGCTGCTTTCGACAATCGTTGAGTAGCTGAGCTGATGATGGCATGAAATGAAGAAAGACTACTACTTTATGACATGGCAAGTCAAGACTGCAGGTTTACTAATTGTCTGAATTCTACTCTGCCAGTAGACTTTCATGGACTTATATATAAACAAATGATGATGTCATTTGAGGAAGCAATTCTTTTTTTTTTTTTCTTTTTTGAGACGGAGTCTCGCTCTGTCGCCCAGGCTGGAGTGCAGTGGCCGGATCTCAGCTCACTGCAAGCTCCGCCTCCCGGGTTCACGCCATTCTCCTGCCTCAGCCTCCAGAGTAGCTGGGACTACAGGCGCCCGCCACCTCGCCCGGCTCAGTTTTTGTATTTTTGTTAGTAGAGACGGGGTTTCACTGTGTTAGCCAGGATGGTCTCGACCTCCTGACCTCGTGATCCGTCCGCCTCGGCCTCCCAAAGTGCTGGGATTACAAGCGTGAGCCACCGCGCCCGGCCGAGGAAGCAATTCTTGATAGAGATGGAGGGGTTTTTTTTTTCACCTTGTCTCAGGATTTCCAATGATTCTTTAGTTTATTTAAGGAAAAAAAAAAAAAAAAAGCTCCTGTTTCAATTTGCATACTTCGGGTTACTTCAGTGATATATTAACACCCTGTCCCACTGTCTATTATCAATTGTGGAGAATACCACCCTGATATTAATCTAAGGAGATTCTGGCAACCAGAATTTACCACCACCTACATAGCTAAATTTTGAAAAGTTCTTATTCCCAATATGCGTTTATACTTGTTTTGTTTTTGTTTTTTGTTTTTTTTAATACAGACAAGTAGTTTTGCCACATGTGTAAATCTTCAGGAATCTAGTTGACAGCACATGATATTCCCTATCCAATGTTTGTAAACTCAAATTAGCTACAGAAAAAGTGATTTCCAGGCCAGTGTGTAATGCTGCTAACCAGCTGCATGGACAGGACTGGCTATCTGCTTCTGGACTTGCTTTAGCTGATGTCCACTGGAACATGAGAAGAAACATAAATAATTTTTCTTTTTGCAAAGACTACTTCATTGTAGGCCAGATGTAACTTTAATGATCAACAGCTGTAAGTACCATCAGCCAAAAGCAGAGAAGAATTAAAGCATAATAGAGATTTAGAAAATAGAAGAACTGATAGGTGTCAGAAAGATGGACTGTTTCTTAAAGTGGTAGGTGATTTAAGGTAGAGTATTATGGTAAAATACTTATAGGAAGGCTGTTCCTAGTATTAAAAAAGTACAAGCAACTAGTTTTTCAGCAATTAAGAATTGATCCTTGATCTTAATGTTTATCCACACTTCTACCTTCATGCAGTATTTTTCACAAATGCTATGTCAATTCAATTGGAGACCAACAGTGCATGGGCACAGATTTTTATTTTGTCATATGTACATTTTTTAAGCGCACTTCTTATTACCTTGAATTGTCAAATATTTTTGAAAAATAATTTTTGCCACATTATATTGTTAAAATCTTATTTACCAGTTATACATATTTTTGCTCAGAAAATCAAATTTAAATTAGAGCTGTAGCTTAAAAAGCCTGAATTTTTCTCAAATAAAAGCCAAATTAATAATTTTATGGTATCCCTCAGGATGTTTAAGAGATCTGTTTCAGTAAATTTTGAATATTAATGAACACATTAATGACACATTTAAAATTTTGCTGGACCTTTTTTTCACTGTGCTAATTATTTATTTAAAAGAACTGGGTCTAGAATACCAAGTAATGAAAACATTATTTCCAAGAATTAATTTCAACTATACAAATGACTCTTTCTGACTTTAAAAATGTCGTCTACCCACAGATTCTCTAATTCATTGGATTCTTAAAAAATATAAATGTTTATGTGAATTTACAATATGCAAAGTTGTGCACTCTCTATATTGTTGCTAGTCAAAAAGTATCACTGGGGGGATATTCAAATTTGCATGATAAACAAATTGCATAGTAAAATTTCAAATAGCTGTTTGAAAAGGTTATTTAGGCAACAAATTTGAGTATAAAGGATTAATGTTTGTGGGTTACTGGGAGATAGGATGGAGGAGAGCAGGAAAAGAATTCCTTGCTGATCAACTCTTCGTATATTTGTATTCTTGGAACTGACAAGTGATGATTTATATTTATATCTTTTTGTATACCACAATTTGCTAACTTACCTGAGACTGGTAGCTCCGGAAATTTAAGTTTCATTAAAACATCAGCACCTGCTTGAACTTCTCTAGGTTCTTTGCTGGTCTTGTACTCTCAATCTCTTTCTGCAGACCTTCTACCAGTGGGAAATGCCAGCAATACCTTCTGGCACTCAGTGATGCTGTGCTACCTTTGTACAGTGCGTTGTAAACACGGTAAATATGTCAACCTCAAAATAAGTAATGTGAGAAGACTGCAGAAGTGCCTCTCTTTACACTGGTGATGCCAGTTACAGCATTCTACAGAACTGCCCCCTCCAAAAAAAAGCCATTCAAATAACACTCTTCTCCTCTTCATCAAAACTGTGTTCTTCTTGTGCTGAAAACCTTTTCTCTTCCCTTACTTTTGCTAACCAGTTTTTATAATAAAAGAAATGGAAAGAGACACACTGGACATAAATGAACATACATGAAAGCAAATCCATCTGCCTCTCCTCTCGCTTCCTTGTCTACATAAAAACAAGGTTCATAATGTCCTACTTGTGTTCTTGCTATTAAAAAAAAAAGTTTACAATTTGTACCCCAAAATATTCTGGTAAAGCCACTGGCAACTGTGTACAGTAAATCAGCCCTGCACTTGCCGAAGTTTTAATTTGCATGCCTGTGTCTCTCTGGAAACATTCTGGGGTCTTCTAAGAAAGCATTCCAGTGTCTGCCTCTGTAAAAGTCCATATGGAAAGTGCCTCTGAGATCACAGAACTTTTCTTATTTAAGGCCAAACATATCCCCTTTATGTTTGGAGTGCTCAGTAGGAGCCTAACAAAGATTCTGGAAATTATGGGGAGAATAAAGGCAAAGTGGAGTCAAGAGAATGAAGGAAAGTATACTGGAAGATAAAATCTATATGTGCTGATTAAGCAGCACTCACATAATGCACCTCTTGGAACAAGGCACAGTCCTCGTTCTTTGCTTCAGGAAATGAGAATGGAAAGGACATATATCAGATGATGGAGTTGATTAGGTTAGCAGCTCAATTAAAAATTTTAAATGTCCTCTCTGATACATACTGGTTTTTTATTTATTTTACTCAGGGGATACCAACCGTGAGTGTTATTTAAAATGAAAGAGGTAGGAACTTTAAGAGCATTTGATTTTTTGAATGAGGCACTACAAAATTTCATGAGTGCACAAACAAAACTTTTAAGTGTATACTCACCCAGTCCAGCCCTAAATGTCAAAGGCAGCCATGCCTCTAGAAAAAAAAATACTACATCAATTCTGTCTCTGAAACGCAAAATTACAACTTTGAAATTACATTTAGAACCTTGTGCAAATGACGAAAGGAGCATACAGAGAATAATGAAAAGGAAGATATGGTGAGTGAGTCTTTTCCCCAAAAGACTTTGGTGGTATCCATTCATTTCTCAAGTATTCATTGAGAGCTTTCTCTAGGCATGTGCAGTGGGGGAAAAGACAATTACACCATAGTTCATCTTTTTAAGAAATCCACAGTCTAGTAGGGGAGACAGGCATATAATAGATTGTTGTAAAACCACATGAGGAACACATGACAGAGATAGCTATGGAGTTAAATTCCTCTTCCCACCGCCACCTCTAACCTGATGGGGCTAAGGCCTTTGTAAGAAGTAATCACTGAACTGAGTTAAGGATAGGATCTAGCTAAATAAATTGGTCTCGGATTGGGGTGGCTAAGAAAAGTGGGTGTGAGCATGGTTTGAAGGAAGTAAGAAAGAGCTACATGTAGTTCTGCATGGCTAAGGTTTAAAAGGTGAAGAATGGAGTGGTGGAGGGTAGTGTTTCAGATGCGAGCAGGCATAAGCTAGGCAATAGAGACTCTTTAATGCCTGCAACGATCTCGGATTTATTTATTGTAAAGTTAAGATTTCCCAGACTTCACTACTTTTGCCATGGCTCCATATCTCATTCAATGTATTCTTCTTTACATTTAATTAATTTTTTGCTTCAATACATTTATTTTAAAAACAAACTGGATATATGGGTCTCAGAATCACTTAAAGGAAAGTATTTGGAAGTTTGCCAATGACAAGCAATGAGGAAGTGAGGAGATGGGCTAGAGCTGGATGATGAGCATCACAGGGAGGTGAATAAGCTCTGGAGGTAGTGATAGGGACCCAGGAAAATGCTAAACTACATATCCTGGTTATGGCTTCTGGCAGAAGGAGGAGTCTCAACTACACAAGTCACAGGAAAAAATATTTCGAAGGGAGAACTAGGTTCCAGTTCAGGCCAAATGGAAAAGACCCCTCCACCAACATTGGGAGGATATAGTAGAAACTGTTAGAAATACATGGACAGTTCCAGTGGCAAAGCAAGAGTGAGTGTGGTCTATGGTGAGGGATTCCAAGTGAGAACATGTATGATAAGAACCTCTCTGATATGAGGATACCAGAAAGTCTTACTAGCCGTGGAGTAGTGACAGTGGGGAGATTAATGTGGGTTCTGAGACTTGGACAGTGACCAAACCCAAATGGTCTGATTTTTGCCCAGTCATTTCAGTGCTAGAACTGGTTAAGTCATTGAATAGCCATCCTGGTACTAGAAGAGATGTGTGATGGTCATTTAATATTGCCCTTTATCAACTCTCTCCCAGAATCCACGCTAGCGGGCAACTTAATTCTATAAGTTGGACTGCAGTATTGAGTTGGCCTTTTACTCATTGTTTGACCTTGTGCTTCAGTTTCCTTTTTATAAAAATGGGTATAATCATATCTACTTCATAAAGTCCATGCAATTGTTAAATGACACGATGCATATAAAGTGCTTATCAGAGAAAGTGCTTGAAAACTCTAACTAGTGTTGCCATTATATCGAACTTGAGTCACCTGGAATGTTTAAACCTATTTTCACTGTTGCTTAACAAAGTTTCAGTGTAATATCTTTATGCAGAAGTACTTATATATTATTCTTGAGCCATCTACAGAATGCTTAACACATTCTTGGAACACTCTTATTTTTTCTTTGTTTATAAGAGCTTAAAATTTCCTTTTTCAATGAAAGACCAAAATCATCGCTACAGGCCATCTTCATAACAAGTATTCTAACCCAAAACACAAAGCCACAAGATAGGGTATATTATGGCTAATCTCAAATTCCTGATCTCAAGTGATCCACCTGCCTTGGCCTCCCAAAGTGCTGGGATTACAGGCATGAACCACCATGCCCTGCTAATTATGGCTAATCTATATACCCATGTGGGCTTGGCAAGAGTTCCTCCTTGGTAGTCATCTCCTTTTGCTACCATCGTTATATAACTACCATTTTACCTTAGGGGAAATATTCTTTTTTTTTCCTTCTTGCTTGTATGGCTTCTTATACCAAGTCTCACCTAAGACCAGTTCTCACATTTCTTACATATATGAAAAGAACGTTTTCCATCACTGAGAAATGCAGTAAAGCCTCAAATATTTTTCCATGAGCCAGACTCCACAGGCTTCTTAATGAGAACAATCAATTAGGGGAAAAATGTATATTATGGGTAGGCAGACAGAACGAAAACTAGTATGACTGAGCCAAAGAATAATATTGGGGGAGTTATGGGACCAAAAATAGAAGAATAGATGCTTCAAGTTTTCCTGCCCTCACACCCTGCACTTCCTTTCTTCTCTGTGTAAGTTTCCCTGTCATCATCATTCCCATTATAAAATTGTCTGGCCAAAAGTGGAGGAATGAATAAGATAGAAGGAATATTCTCAGAACCTCAGGAAGCAATGCCATTGGCTCCATGACTGATCACCATATTCTTGGCTACTGTTCAATGGATCAAGTCAAAGGAAAGTTATAGGAACTGGTGAACAGTGCACTCAACTCATCTGTGCTTCAGCAGATGCCACTAAGTAATTTGGATTTTCAGAAATGATTACTTCTATGCAGATTCTTGCTGTTCTCTGAACTGGCCCCTTAAAAAAAAAAAAAAGGTAAAAGTTGTTGTCTTCATTCCCACCTCTTTCTTTTTAAACATCTGATGCTAAATACTTTAAAGCCTATAAATCCCAGAAATTTTCCAAGAAGAAAAGTGATCTGATCAATCAATTTACATTAAAATGATTGTGATTAAAATGAGTTTATTCTCTCTAAGGTGCATTTACGATATTGTTTGAAGCAAAAGAACAGATCATGAATAATAAACTTTTAGAGAAGTTTTACTGAAATAGAAATTTCAGACACCTTTACATAGTCCTTCACTAATATGTAGATACTCCCAAAGGCAATATTAGGTTTATTTTTCCTCTTCATGTGCTGCTTATGCAAAAATTGTATGTTAAAACATTTTTTCCCCACAGTTAGATCATGGTAACAGTTATGCCAGACTGTAGGCAAATTAAACTATTCACTTCGGCCTGATTGATCTTCATTTTTTCTTTCTCTTAAATGCATTTTATCCAATTTCCTCCTTGAAGTCTGACTCTGTCTTATCTTCCTAGGCAATGAAGACAAAATAAGAAAGAAAAAAGAACAGAAATTTTTATCTGGACTAACTTGTATCTGAGAAAAACTATTTCCCTTAATATCAATATAAAAATGTGGATATTTATTCATCATTTTATAATTACTTATTGATACTGAATATGGAAATCATTTCATGAAAAGGGGTAGATTGGACTCTTCATGAAAAAAGAAAACGGATCATGGAATGGTTTCTTATCACACAGGCAGAGAAAATATAACACATTTCAGATGAGAAGATATGTGTGTCCATAATCTGTGTGTGCTAAATGGTAACTTCTATGTTGTTTTAAAAAGTGGAAATGGCATCTCACCTTGGCTTAAGCATCAGTTATGTGCCTTTTAGCTAAATTCTAGGGAATGCATAAATGTAATCCAAACAACAATAACAAAAACAGAAAGCAAAACCAAAAACTTCTGTCAAGGATTCATTTCTTCACAATGATATTAAAGAGGCATTTTGTGGGCCTCTACTTCCTCCAATGATGACTACACTGCTTGCATCACCAGCATCCAGTGTTCTTCAGTTATAAATTTAATGTTAAACAAGCCACTAAACAAGTATATTTCAAAGCCTTCAGAGGATGCAAGGCAATTACATGTTGGGGAATGAGTTGGGCACAAGAATCAGAATTCTCGTGTGATTAAAAAATGTAGATTTTTCTGTACCATAATAGTTCTGCCAAATCATAATTTCTGTGAGTGGGTGTCTAGAACCCACATTGTAATAAGTATCCCTGGGTGGGTTATTTGCCTTTATCTCACTCCCATATCAATCTAGAATCTACCACTTTTTACAGTTTATGCCTTTTACTGGTGGACAGTGCTCTTCCTCTTCCTGGATGATCACAATGATATTTTAACTTGTGCTCTGGCCTCTTAATTCTCAAAACATCTGTCAGAGTGCCCCTGACACGGTGCAAAATAGAGCACATTACCCTTCCACTCAACACATTCCAAAGGCTCTCCATCTTGCTCAGAATAGCATCTCAAAGTCCAGGAAGGGCCTCCGAGAGATTCTGCATACTCAGGCCCCTCATTGACTTTCTGTCTCCTATTTCCCTCTCCCACTTGTACTCAGTTAT
The DNA here is from genome assembly GCF_009764315.1 of Trachypithecus francoisi. Taxonomy (NCBI): domain Eukaryota; kingdom Metazoa; phylum Chordata; class Mammalia; order Primates; family Cercopithecidae; genus Trachypithecus; species Trachypithecus francoisi. The sequence goes on along the minus strand of NW_022681472.1, from coordinate 70,564,473 downwards.
AGCTATACCGACCTCCTTGTTGTTTCTTCTGTTGCCCATCTCTTCAGGACCTGTGTATTTGCCATTCTTTCTGTTGGGAGCAGCACTGTCCATTAGAACTTTCTGCGATGGTGGAGAATTTCCACACCTTGTTGTCCAATGTGGTGTTTACATGAGACTCATGGCCAGTCTATTGGACAGCACTTGTCTGGAGTGATTGTCTTTCAGATGGCTATATTACTCATACCCTTCCTTTTTCAGGTCTTTGCTTCAGTTCCAATATACTTAAAATATTAGTACCCCCCTTCTCAGCCTTTTTAATCACCTTCCCTGATTCACTTTTTTCTTGATATTTATCACTATCTACTATGCTATACATGTATTAATTACCTGATTATTGCCTGTTTGCCACACCAGCATGTAAACTCCATGAAGGGAAGGAATTTTTTGTTTTGTTTTGTTTTCACTCATTGAAGCATCCCCAAGAACCTAGAATAGTGCCTGGTACAGAATAAGTTACTCAAAAATATTTGCGAAATAAATGAGTAAATGACAATTAATTAACAGTGTATAAAAGAGCTATCACAGTGCTTGTGTTGGTAACAAAAATTGATGGGGATTTTGGAAAGGGATAAAATATTTCAATGCCTCTAAATTCCCCATTTGCTCAAGTTCTGAAATACTTAAGCCCCGAAAAGGAACTATTGTAACTTCAAGCACTAACTATTCCTGATGCTGTAAGTTACTGCATCGATCTGTGTAATTCTAGTGTGTAAATTTTGCTCTTGCTGGGAATATACTCTTCCTTTTTTCTCTAACCATTTGTCAGTAAAAAGACAAATTTTTAGGTTGGGTTAAAAAGAAATTTCCAAGTACTAAAAACAAAAAGACATTCAAGCAAAATTATTTCACGATTATTTACTGTCTTCAAATATCAAACCTACTGCTTTAGCTGCAGCCACCTGGACGTTTGTTATCTAATAGTATCATGCTCCCTTATGTTAAGCTGCATAAGAAGATAGAAATCTAATTATCAAAAGCATACTTCTCTTTAAGAAGTGCATATAATTTAACTATATCCAATAATAGCTCCGAATAACTTCCAAAAAGACTGAAATAACATATACATAAAAATTTTCAAATAAATCCTTTGGCATTAACAGTCGCAGTGTTCAGATGGTGATTCTAAGACACATGGAAGAGCACCAGTAACAAACTGCAAATTTCATCTGATGCTAGAAGTATCTTGCTAAAGAAATATTAGAGAATGAAACTTAAATTTGATTTTATTTAACTGAATACTGAATGTGGTACCTTTCTTCTGGCTGATCTTAGAAGAAGGTGCTCAAAGGTACTGAATGTACCTAGGATTCCAACAGGATGGGAGGTCAACCAGAAGTCTGCATTTTTAACCACTCCTTTCCCAATTTGCCCCTACCAAGGAAAAATGAAAAGCCTGACAGACACATCATCAAGCTATTTTACCGTGATTACTTGCAGGTTAAACACTAGTCTCTGAAGCAGATGGTCAATTGCCAGTCTAATAGAAGGAATTGCTATCCTTCCTCTCATTCACCGAATATGCTTTTGATACTCTTCGTGCCAGCAAATTGCTACAGGTTCAAATAGTGTCCTGTGTATCATAGAGACACAGAATAATTGAAGCTGTCAGACAGCCTCTCCTTTCCCATCCTTTTCCTTTGTATGGGAAAATTGTTCTACTTTCATATAATTAACGTTCAAGAACACAACACAGGGGAATACCATGATGAGATCTTACGACCCCATTGAAATGAAAATCATAACAATATGTAAGATAAATAAGTTTATACTACATATTATCACATGTAAGCAATAGATTTAGAAGTTTCAGAGTAAATAATGTATATTTTCACCACTGGGCACACTCTGGCATGAACCACAATCCTTATTATTAGCCAAAAAAAAAAAAAAAAAAAAGCTAAATTGCACTTAGATTTTTAGTTGAAACTTTGTCACAAATGTGTACTATCCACCACAGTTTCCTCATAGGGCTGTTTTGTGTGAAACCCTATTTTTTTGATATTTGTACCTACTCAGAGTGGGAAACTCTTATAGTTACAATATCATTTATGTAAGATATTGAGGTTTAAATATTCTTACATTAGGTAGACAGGCATAGTGATGTGGAATGAGCATAGAAAATCAAAACTGAGTTCAAGTTTAGCTACAACACTTACTATGTCCTCTTTGGCAAGTTTGAATCTCAATTTCTTTACCTTCCTATTTTACACAATTAATTTAGTGATTAAATGTAAAATAGATGGTATACCTGGTACATTATAAATACTGAATAAATTATAACTATTATCATTATCACTAATAAATTATGCAAGCAGTAAAATTACAACTGAAAATATTTTAAAGAATGAATTCATTGTGAAACAAGAATTGGAGGATACACATTAAGATGTTAACAGCAGTTATGTTTACATGGTAGAGAAGCCTTTTACAAATTTTTCCGTATTTTTATGAATTTTCTTTTTTTTTTTTTTTTTTTTTTTTGAGACGGAGTCTGGCTCTGCCGCCCAGGCTGGAGTGCAGTGGCCGGCTCTCAGCTCACTGCAAGCTCCGCCTCCCGGGTTCACGCCATTCTCCTGTCTCAGCCTCCCGAGTAGCTGGGACTACAGGCGCCCGCCTCGTCGCCCGGCTAGTTTTTTTGTATTTTTTTAGTAGAGACGGGGTTTCACCGTATTAGCCAGGATGGTCTCGATCTCCTGACCTCGTGATCCGCCCGTCTCGGCCTCCCAAAGTGCTGGGATTACAGGCTTGAGCCACCGCGCCCGGCCATGAATTTTCTTTAATACACTTAATTTCTTTTTAATGAAGATATTTGTTTCAGTTGCCATACTAAAAATTCCTTCAATGCATATCAATATGTTATCCTATTAAAAAATAATTCAAATAATATATTAGTTTATGTAAACTATAGAAGTACTTTTAAAACATTTTATATTAGAGAAAAGTCCAAATTGACTTGCCAATTAATTTCTCCCTTAATTAAATCCTTTGGAACCTGAAGGAAAACTAGTTATGTAGGAATTATTTTATAAAGAAATATTCTGGGATTTTAGTAAAGTTTTTTTTTTTTCTCTGAAATGAGAAGTTTCTATTTACCAAGACTGAACTAACTTCTATCCTAAAAATTATATACAATTCTAATAGAAACTCTGGACAATCATTTTTCCGGTTTAATTTCTACCCCAAATCAGAGGAACTTTACTTTTGACAAATGACAGCCCCCTTTTTATCGAAACTGTATAAATTCACACACGTGTAGAAACTTCAGCCAGGGTTTAAAATCACTTCGTTTTTCTGCATTTAGGAACCAGAAGTAATCTTTTCTTTTAGTGGGAAACTTTCCGTAGTGTATACATGTATTCCTAAATGCATACCGTCTCCAAACACTCATCCCAGGGCCACGTCTTGACCAGATTTCTGTCGGCTCTTGCTTGTATACTTTTTCCTATTACTTTCTCCACGAAAACCTTTTCTCTGTAAGCTGATTTACTTGTTATTTTTTCTTTTGTACAATGTTAAAGATTGTCTTTAAGTTGAAAGAAACCGAGAAAAAAAGAAGATAGAAAGAATGGAAGGAAGAAAAGAAGGAAAGGAAAAAAGAGGAGAAAAAAGAGAAAGAAAGAAAGCTAGGATGAAGTCTTCTTAATTCTTAATGTTGATGATGATCTCAGCCTCAATGGCTGGCCAGCAGTCACCTGCATACCGGAAAGCCTTAATACAAAGATTAAACGAAAATTTGCCAGGATATGAGGAAAAACGACTACTCTCTTCTATCCACACAGTAAAAAAGGCAATCAGGCCTTCTTCGAATGTAAATCTCCCCAATTCTACCACGAATATGAGGTAGCAGTATTCTGTTAAAGGATGCTTTCCCTGCTCCAAGCATCTTTCCTCTCTGTGGCTTTCAGCAAATGACGAAGGCTTGTTTTGTCAATTTTTCAACCTTTGCATCAAGCTAAGACACGTCAGCATTCTAATCCCATTCCCCTGAAGGTGGCAGATCACTCATTAAGCGCACAGAATGGGGTGTATTTTTCCTTCACCGCTCTATTTATCATAGCTTTCCTTGGGAGGGAAATCTAAATGTCCCTAGTCACCTTGAGTCTTCCACAAAATGGAAGGAGCTTTGCTAATATCCTCCCCAGAACCCTCTGATTTCATTCACAACGTGACATAAGGGCCCAGAGTTGTACTTTATCTGTCATTAATCCTACCGCAACATGCTGCAGTCATTAAGGTGGTTACTTACCAGCTCTCTCACTGATGAATATACAGAAAGGAGTAGAGAGGAAAGTTGGCAGGGTCCCTGACAAACGATAGCAGAAACTGCGAATAAAGACCCGGCTATGCCGGCTATTGGGGAGCCATTTTTCCTGTGTCAACACACAGCCCACAGGGCAAGGTCGTTTTACCATTTTATGATCTACTGTACTTGGCATTTGTTCTGGCACTGGAGCCTGTGTCTATTTTGGGGATTCGCTGTATATTCCCAGATTGCCATTTTCCTCTGCCTTTCTCTCTGTTAAATATTCTACAGTATATTATCACTTCATTTTACTTCAGTTATTTCCTCTGACAGTGGTGCGGGGCAGTCTGGACTCAGAGTCACTTCCTCTCTCAAACTCAATCTGTCTAAATGTCAAAAAGGAAAAAAAAAAGTAGGGCTCAAAAATCCCAGCAATCTGGCATTTCTGAGGAACTATTTGATAGGTGTTGCGTTTCTGAAGCTCTCTTTGCTGGAGGAAGGGATAAGAAGGACGCTTGAGATGGAAAATACTGTTACATTCGTGTCTAGCTGTTTCTGAACAGTGGTATTGTGCTCTTAAAAGCCCCAGTCACAAAAGCAGAAGCCGTGTTGATGTAAAGATCAGTTTGTTCGTTGAAATATATACACCTACTGTGTACCCACAACATTAAAAATAAAAATAAATATATTTTTTAAAGAGAGAGAATGTTTATTAGGGATGAGTCTCACAACCTTTACTCACAGATTTCAGATATCTACTAACGAATTTGAGTAATGACCTGGTCAACAATTTGATGAAATTCACAAAACTGAGAGATTATTATTTCTGCTTCTTCTCCTCCCCTCTCTTTCTCTCTTCTCCCTGGTTTCCTCCTAATCTACCCTCTCCTTTCCCCCTTCTCTCTCCATGCCGAAAGATGTCAAATCCAGTGACATAAAAGAACAAATCTCAGAAAAGGCCTTATTGAAGGTTTTGCTACTTGCCTTTTGAGACAAGTGCTGGCACTGAATATTTTCAGGCTATTTCAGACCATCCTAATTATAGACTTTCAGGAATAAAATTAGAGATGGCTTAACTAGGTCAACAGAATTCAGTGATAACACTATGCTGTGGTGGAGTATCTGGAATTAATGAAGTGTTTTACTAAAAGCGCTTCTATTGAACCACGTTCAGAAATGCTCCTGTGCCTGGAAGCAGCAATGTGTCTACTAATAATGCTGAATAACTCATGCTGCACAGAAACAGGATGTGTCTGTTGTACCACAGATTTCATAACTTTCAGAAGTCAGGGAAACCTTTTTTATTCCTTTACTTGTTTCAGGGGAAAAAAGAAGGTCAGTAAGTTTGAAAGCAAGCATGTGAAGAAGAAAGTCAGACACAGAATCAGATGTTTAGTGTAACAATAACTCATTTAATTGCCAGGACATCTCTGGAAGGTGATCTCCCCCTCCCCTCCACTGCCATCATTTAAAAAATTGAGAAACAGAGACAAAGCCAAAAGCAATTTGCCCAAGATTACAAAACCAATAAATAGCAGAGCCAGGTTTATTGTTTTTCTTTAAGTGTTTCTCTATCATTAAACTCCATGTAATTTCCATAACTCTAAACTGAGATCCCAAATCTTTTTCTTCTTTCTTTGGGAACTTGCCTGCTTTCTAAGACTTGGAGCAGATTGTCAACCTTCAAAATAATTGCCCACTCATCTGGCTAGAATGCATACAGAGCAAAAAGAAAATTTATTCTGGATTAGGAAAAATATCACTAATTTTATTTTCTAAATCCCATAGACAAAAGCGTGTTGACAAAATAAATTGGGACATCTAAAAATCTAGTAACTATTGTTAATTCATTTACAATATGGAAAAAGTATTTTGAAAAATTGTAAACTTAACTATTTTACATTTAAGGACATTATGATCACTAAAGTTGTTTATTTCTAATCATTAAGGAAAAGGGGATATATGAAAAGATTAGCCAAAATTTGGTATTAGGTTTTAGAACACTACAACCCTAGCTAGCTCTAAAACATAAAACTATTTTTTTTCTGTATGTTTTAAAAATCCATTGCCATGCAAGTACATAGGATTACCTTTGTTCAATTTATGACAAGTATGAACCTTATTTTTAATGTCATGTTCATATGCATTTTTAAATCAATAAAATTTCCAAAGCAGTGTCTCCTCTTCTTCTTCTTCTTCTTCTTCTTCTTCTTCTTCTTCTTCTTCTTCTTCTTCTTCTTCTTCTTCTTTTTTCTTCTTTTTTTTTGCCAAGTTTCACAGAGTTTTTATGAAAAATTCAGGATCTCTTCTCATCCCTCCAATGGAGGGTTATTTTCCAGAAGAACTGTCAATAATTCAGTTATCTTCTTGGAAGAAGCAGAGTTGTTGGAGGCACTGCGATTCTCCTGCTTTCTTATGAGTTACTCCTTAACTCAACAGGAATCGTCCTTTCCTGAGACTTACATAGCAGAGGTTGTATATTTGAGCCTCTTCTTTGGCTCTTTCATCTGTGTTCTTCCTTTCTGACATCCCTGTACTCTGGATGGTTTCTCTCTTTGCAGAGACATTCCCTGTCTACGTGTTCATGAGTCTATATCGTAGCTTAGGAATGGTGGAGGCAAATGATCGTGGGGACATTGCTTGACCCTAGAAAACCATACACCCTGTGACTAAAAATATCTCTGATGATAGAAACGTGTAGTCTGTTCTGGCTCCAACTTGAGGGATGGGACAAGGGCAAATTACTCCACATTATATTTTCCTTTCACTTTGATTAAAGTTGGTCTCTAAATACTCTGGAGGGGTAACAACTAACACCATGTCAAAATTTTTTCTTCTTTTTTAGATTAACAGAAAAAAAATGCATGAAGAAACAAAAAACTCTATGACTTCTGACAAAATAATTTGGAAAGGTGAATGATAGCTATAGACTCCACTCAGTTGTCTATAGAAGCACTATCTAAACAGAAAAAAAAAAAAAAAAAACTATGGAATGTTGAATTTGCCCTGATAACATGTTGTAATCTTTATGAATAATCTTGGCAGCAGGTCTGGATTATAGTCAAGGAAACTCATCCTAACATACACATTCATGCATACTGTTTTAGTCACTGCAAACACATACATGTATAGATAGCATATATGTGTGTGCATATTTTATATATACAGTACACGACTGCTAAGCTGATTCTCTTCAGAAACAAAGCAGTGAGTTTATTTAGGATATATATAGCATATGTACAGTGTACACATACATGTACTCTGAAGACATGTGGCTCTGTGTCAAATGTTAAGTGGGGACTGTGTTTCCCTTAAGTCACTGTTAAGAACAATAAAATTGCTTTATCAAACCGTCATCAAACAAAGATGTTGCCACCCTCATCTCTTTGTCACACAGACAACAAATTAGTGCGGAATATTCTGTTCCTAGTTGCATCTCAGGAGTTTGCAAGCAAAACAAAGAGGTGGGGCCACACCAACATTTCCATTTCCAACTTTTATTTTTTAATTTGCATGTTGAAATGAGAGAATTATATGAACAGAAATTTATCTTCTTGGTGAAAGTCTGATCTATACCATTCCAGTGGTATTACATTTTATTTTCACCAATCACTCAGAATTCACTTGTAAAGCTGCATTGCATCCATCAAATAGCATCTTGCATAAAAGAGAATAAGGCCATATTTTTCAATCAGATTCATAGAAGTGGGTTCCTTTCAGGAGAAACTGAACCTCAAAGTATTTGCCAAGAATGTGAAATTTCTGGAGTATCTCAAGTTCAAGAGTCTTCTTGGTGGTTTTTGTGTAGGGGAGTAATTTGAAGTAGAGAATAAAAGATTTTTTAAAATAATATATATTGAAGGGGAGCTGGGTGGAGAAACTGAACAGCTACAGTGATGTTTGGCAAACAGCACTAACGTAGAGACTGTATCTGACTTCAGATGTTCCTGAAACCTTCATTAAACTATTTGTAGTTGAAATCAAATTGAGTTCCTTCCACCTCGTTAGTTCACCAGTATCTGCTAGCTGCCTCAAACTGTGCTGTATGCTAAAGATACAAGAACACAATCCCCGCTCTTACAAAACTCATATTCTAGTGGATGGGAAAGAAATTTATTAGAAGAAAGACTATGAGAGGGTTTCTGCGAAAGCACTGTATCCAATAGAGTTTGAAGAGGATATCCAGAGAGTTTTCTGTAAGGTGTAACAACACAGGTAATTGTCCAGAGATGAAATTCCAAGGGGAAGGGTGTTCTAAGCCTGCCCAAGAGAAAAGGTCTGGAAACGTCAAGTGGTTTACCAGCACTGGAATATGGGGTCCATCCTGAGGGAAAACAAGAGTTGATCCTATACAGTAGAAGGGGCTCCCATCTATTCCTTACATATTCCAGTGGTTGGAATTTATCCTCAAAGCTGTGGACCTTCTGAAGGATTTTCAGTAAGGACTGGCATGGTCAGATTTCTTTTCTGCCTCCTATAACTGAAGACAGGGTGCTATGGTGATAGGAGATAACAGTTTGTAAGATGGCTGTAGTTCTTTATGTGGGGGACATATTTATCTTCATATTCATTGTTCAGAGCAGAGTCATCAAAAAGGTGGAGATCCATACATGTCAGAAGCATTTGTGACCAGACAGGAAAAGACCGATGCTGCCCAGGAATTATACATGCAGAGCTGACAGGAATTTATATTTATTCCAAACTCTTTCAAATTAGATTGCTGCTCAGCCTCGTTGATTATTTATCTTTGACTTTGTTTATACAACAAAGACCAGTTCTGTTTCCCTTGAATCTTGTATGACTTAGGACAAACATTTTATCTCTTATATTAATATCTAGGTAAGTCCAAAAGTCAAAATGATTTTTCAGTAAAAGTAAACTTTTAATTTAAGCTTCATTTCTATTGAAATTTATTATTTTGTTAAGTGTACAAAATGACTCACCTTTGTCTAATTTTTTTCCTGTTTTGGGAAGTGAAGGTGGGACATATCTTACTTAAAATAGCTTCAGGCAAAGATATTTTCACTTTTGGCAGTTGACCTGCCATTCCTTCATTAAGACACACCAATATTTCTTTACGTACTGCTGGCATTCTAGGCAAGCATTGGTTGCTAATATAAATTAATTAATATTTAAAGATATTTCATGTATAATTACTTTTCTAAATCTGTATAGTATGCTGCATTGTTTCTTAGAATGGAATCCTCAATAAAATGATCTGCCAAAATAAACCAATGTCCAATGTTCTTATAGATCACTAGAAAACTTAGTGTCTTTTTAATTCTTTAAATTAACCCATGAGGTTGTATTAAAGAGCTGACTTTTCACAGTATTCCTTTACTTAGAGTAGCTTTTCTTTGGTTATATTTCTTGTTTTCCTATAAAATATATTTTCTTTATTTTTAAGAAAACTCTGTAAGATTTTCCTAAACAAGTCAGAACCTTCTGAAGGAACATTTAAGAACATAATTGGGAAATGTAATTATGTTTAAAGGTAAAGATAGATCTTCCAAAATATTCAATATTCTCAACAATCTTTTTTTTATTAGTTTACAAATCATTCTCACTTATATTAGAATAAAAATTTTGGTTGTATGTTTGATTCGTGCCCTAGGAACAATTTTTTCTAAGTCTTGCTTTTTTCCTTAGACTGTTCTGGACATCCATGGTACCTCCATACTATTCCAGGCCACTCTCTCCCTATTGCTTGTCTCTTCTCCTTTTCAACCAGTTTGCAATGTCATTGTCCAGGAAGAAAAAGTGGGTAGAATTTATAAAGCATTACAATACGAGACCCCTTGCTGGGAACCTGGTGCATATTATTTCAGTCAATTCTCTCAATAGCCCTCCAAGGTAATGATTACATCCTGCTTTATTACAAAGAAAGTGAAGCTTAGAAATGTTCAGTAATTTGCCCATGGTCATACAATTTACAGGCTCATCTGAATCCACAGGCAATGTGCTCTCTCTCCTCTAGCAATCAATCTTCCAAAGCATGGTTATGTATTTACACCATAACACTTTCCTGATCAAGAAATCTTCATTAATGTATCACATCCTGTCGGAACATCCCTGCTTGATTTTGAGAAAAAATCTTTTCTAATCTGCTTCACTTAAACTCAATAAATAGTTATTGCGTGTAGGTCATGTACCAGGCACTATTCAGGGTACTAAGGATGTAAAGAAGGATAATGTGTTTTAGCCTACACATGCAAGGTCATTTGCTATCAGTCCCTGGCCTCTTCAACTCTATTTTTGTCAAATCAATATCCTTGTTCTTTCCTCATGTGGTGATCTTTCCTACTCTCATCATTTATTCCCCCATATCCAGTAATGAGTTTTCTCTTGTGTTTTCAAATTATATTCTCCATTCAAGACCTAATGTAAACTTCACTTTTTCATTGAGACTTCCCAGTCCTTGGTGCAATAGTTAGTGCTTCATGGTTTAAGTCTTAGTATCTTCTTGTTTTATATCTGTTCTTTTGATCTCGCCAGCAAGATTGTAAAACGTGTTGAACATCGGAACTGGAGGCACTCCCTTTTTTCATCTCTCATATAACACCAAGCCCACAGTAAGTTAATCATTCTGTCTACCCATTAGCAGTAGGGAGAGAAAGCAATAGGGACCTGCTGGAATCTGACTCAGCCTAGAATTCCGGGAATTTTCCCTCTGCTTTGCTGAGGAGAGATCCTTGTCCAATAGCATGAATCATGGAACATCACCAAATCATTTCTTACATAATATAAGAAAATGCAACTTTTAAAGTTTTATAAATCATAAGAGTAGGCGTCATGAATTGTGGGCCACGTTTCTAGCTGTAACATTTTCAGACATTGAATACACCAGTTAACATTGTCTTCGCCCATTGAATAAAAATAGTTGTGTACAGGCTGGGCACAGTGGCTCATACCTGTCATCCCAGCACGTTGGGAGGCCAAGGCCAAAGGATTGCTTGAGGCTGAGAGTTTGAGGCCAGCCCTGGCAACTTAGGAAGACCCAGTCTCTACTAAAAACAAACAAAAAGTTATGTATAACTATTAAAGTTGATACATGCAAGGCAAGAATTCAAGTTCTTAATTTACTTTAGTTAAAGAAAACACTCTTGATCTCATTAGAATATTGTTTTGAATCAGGCAGCTTTCTCTGAGAAACTCACTAAGAAGATGGCTTCTGAGATTAATAAAGAACCTTAAAATAAGATTCCAGTTCAATAAGCAATAAGTGAGTGTTCACCATGGCAAAGCCACATGCAAGTCTTGTTGGGGGCAGCTGGGAGGTGATAAAGCTAAACAAGACAGATTTTTCTGTCTTCTAGGAGTTGTATTTTCTAGGCTTCCTGCTGACATGAGATAGCTTGTTATGCATTGCATATGGGTAGGAAGTGTTGTGGCACTTTGGACAATTGTCTGGGAAGAGCAGTCTCCACATTTATTCCCATAAAGTAGAATTGACATAGAAGAGTCGAGAGAAGTTTAGGAATATCAAAATTTTATGAAACAACTAAAATAAAATTGTGAGGCAGACAGCTTTGACGTAGATATATATTTTTTTTCCTTTACTCTCTCCTTAGACATATTGAAATTCTGGTGCTTTTAAAAAGTGAAAGATTACTCGTAGATGTGATCTCTAGTTAGCAAGAGATCAAAGTTTTCAGGTAGGTCAGGGAGTATGGTTTTCAGATTTTTTGATAAAACTATCAACTGAAATCATAGTTCTTAGTACAGAATCAAACATCACTCCAATATCCTGCTAGGGTTGTCTCTCATAGAATAAGAGAGTCAACAATCACATCACTAAGCATCAGGTTAGAGCTAGATCATTTTCACCTCCAGGAATTTCTATGTAGGATATGAGAAGGCTGTCAAGATAAGCTTTTCTTCTTTTGGCAAGAGAGTTCCTGATGTGCCTGTGAGGTGTCCCATGTCAAAGAGTCAATGCTTTCCATTTTCACTTCACTTTCACTAATGACACTCAAGATGTCTATCCCTTGTTTCTTTGCACAGAACATTAAACACAGGAGATTTTCTTCTGGTTCTAGATAGTCAGGGGAAATGAATTTAACTGATTCTAAAAGAGCTCAGAAATAAGCCTCTCTGTGATTGAGTTCTACCATTTTCACCAGGAAATGAGATTATACCTTTTACTGTAGCTGCGAAGTAGATTGTGATGTTTGAGAAGTTTCAGCCATTTCAAAACATGTCTTTTCTTTTCCAGTGACCCTTCTGCACTCTCCCGTTAAGATTCTGAAATAAAGAAGTTAACAGGCTCAGAGATCCCACTGTTTCCTATTTCTATTTCCAGTAATAGCTCTCAGGGATACTTTGTCACCAAGATCCATAGAATTGAATGCGATTGCAGCAAAAGGTACTATGAGTAGAAAATAAATTCCTTATGTTGAAAAGAGAAAAATGTGTGGGTGCTTTAGGAATAAGACTGTAGACAATGGTGTGCTTTTCAACAATATACTACAAAGGGATGGCCAAACTGACAGATGATTACATGATTGACATAATTTTTGGAAATAATAAAGCGAAATTTTCTGATTTATGATGGCTTTCATGCATTTTCCTTTTAAACTCTTGGTTATAACTTTTACCAAAAATTTGTATGTCCAATCTATTCTGATGTGTTTTGTCAGCAAAATTTCATGAAGTAATATGAACTCATATAAAGTCCATTTACCTTGTAGTTTTCTCCCAGGAAATAAAAATATGGCTCAAATCGTGGCCAATGATTTTTACATTTTAAAAAAAGGCACTCAGTTATTCATGGATCCTCAATCAAAATGGAATGGAGACATCGTTTGAAATTTGGATGCTCAGTGATCTAATGAATTTAGAGAAGACCTTTGGGAATTTAAACCATTACCTACTAAACTATACCATATAATTCAGTCCATAATACTCCCCCTCAACACACACACACACATTACTCTGTTTCACCTTTCTGCCATCACTGATCTTTTCAAAATTTGAAGAGAAAAATTCAGTGGATTTGCATCCTAAACAATGGTTAAGTTAGAAACTGAGTTTGTAAATTAATAATTACACATAGAAAAATTACCATTTAAAACCTCTTCAATTACCCATGAAGTAAGATAAAGTACATATCGTTTTTATAAATAACTTTGTATATGTACATATGAATGTATACTATAAAGCACAGTAAAATAATGAATGCATTCTTAAATTGTAAAATATATATAAAACATAAAATTAACCATTTTAACCATTTTCAGCATACAGTTTAGTGGTGTTAAGTACATTTATACTGTTTTGAAACTATCATTTCCACTCATCTCAGAAATTTTTTCTCATCTTCCAAAACTAACTCATTAAAAAATAAGTCTCCATCACCTATCCCCCCATGCCCTCAATCCACCAGTCCCTGTCAGCCATCGTTTATCTTTCTGTCTCTATGAAATGACCTCTCTAAGTACCTCATAGTAGTGGAATCATGTAGTATTTGTCCTTTTGTGACTGGCTTATTTCACCTAGCACAATGGCTTCAAAATTTATTCATGTTTTGAATTCCCTTCCTTTTCAAGACTGAATAATATCTGTTGTATACATTTGCCAAATTTGTTTATTCATTTATCCGCAGATGTACACTTGGGTTGCCTCTACCTTTTAGCTATTGTAAATCATGCTGCAATAAACTTGGTGTGTTAGTCCGTTTTCGTGTTGCTGATAAAGACATACCCGAGACTGGGTAATTTAAAAAAGAAAGAGGTTTAATTGACTCATAGTTCCACGTGGCTGGGGTGGCCTCACAATCGTGGTGGAAGTTGAAGAAGAACAAAGGCACGTCTTACGTGGCGGCTTGCAAAGAGACAGCTTGTGCAGGAGAACTCCTGTTTATAAAATCATCAGATCTCGTGAGACTTATTCACTACCATGAGAACAGTATGGGGAAAACCAACTCCATGATTCAATTATCTCTCACCAGGTCCCTCCTACAACACATGGGAATTATAGGAGCTATAATTTAAGATAAGATTTTCATGGGTACACAAGCAAACTATATCACTTGGGTATACAAATATCTGAGTCCCTGTTTTTAATTCTTTTGAGTGTATGCTAGAGGTGGAATTGTTGGATCATATGGTAATTCTGTTTCTAATTTTTTGAAAAACTGCCATTCCATTTTTCATAGCAGTTGCACCATTTTACATTAGCAGCAGCAATGCACAAAGGTCATAGTTTCTCAACATTCATGTCAACACTTGTTATTTTTTATTTGTTTGAGGATTTTTATGGTTGCTGTCTTAATGGAAGTGAAATATTTCAATATGGCTTTGATTTGCATTTCCCTAATGATTGGTGACATTGGGCATCTTTTCACGTGCTTATTTATTAGTTTATCTTATGTAGAGACATGTAGGTTCAAGTACTTTGCCCGTTTTTTAAAAATCAAATTGTTTTGGTGTGATTAGAGTGTAGAAAAAAACTGATGCATTTTTAATTTCATTATATACATTTGAATAAGTCGAATGTGTGATGTGATTTCACCATGATGCATTCTGGGGAAATTCTGGTTTGAGATGTAATGATTTATTATGAAACAGCCAATGTTTTGACAACACACTGGGTACTATCAATAGTAGAGAACATATGATGGGGAAGAAGATATCTAATTAGAAGAGGAGGTAAGAAGAATGACTGGGTTGCTCATTCAAGTAAATTTTGCCAATTGTTGTGTTAGTTTTAATGGGTAAGATGCAAATTTAGGAATGAGTGACTCATTTTTTTTCATTCTTAATGGTTGTATTACAAAAGGCATTGCGTGCACTCACTTATGCATCAGGAGTGAGCACCCAAACATAATAGGTCAGTGTGGTAAGTATGTTTCCAAGTTGTCAAGCGGTGCTGACTGGCTGACTTCTTAGTTGCTAGGCTGTATAGAAACAGTCTCAAATTTTCTTCACAGAGCAGGTCACTGTGACCTGAAGTGCTTTGGCTCCACCTCTGAAATCCCTCCTCTAGTTAAGAAAGTTTCTGCCAAACCCTCTTGACAGTAAAACTACAATAGATTCGTCTACCACCTCTGCTGCAGCTGCCACTACTGTTCCTGCTACTGGTCCTGCTGAGGTCTCCTAGCTATGCCCTACTTGCCTTTGTCCAGCCCCAACTTGTCCATTACCTGCCCAACCTGCCTATTGCCTCCTCACTTCAGTGTCCCCTAGAGTTGTGCTTTCTGACCATGCCAACATCCATCTTGAGCACGTGCCCAAAGTCATGGGGACCTGTTGCAGCAGGCATGGTTGAGGGCTTGGCTGTGTTCCAGTAACTGATTGTAAGGGCTCCTTCCTACTGTTTAAGATTAAATAAGGCTCAGGGATGCTGCTGATGAAATTGTTTAGAAAGCTGGATGTGGTGCCTCTTAGCAGATCTGGGTCCTACCATCATTACAAAGATTAGACTGACTCGCCTTTCAAGTTTGGGCGGATGCACATTTGCAGGAATGCCCTAAGGACTTTCTACTCAAAATATATGCAGGGCAAATCCCGTTTTGAAAATTCCAAGAGTTTGTTTATTTTGCCAACACTACGAAGGTTCTTCCCTGATGCACAGACAGATTTTTTTTTTAACCACATTGAGGTCATACAAGTTTTTTCATACTTCTATCATATTCTTGAAGTACCCTCTATCACGCACTCCTTTCTTTACTCAACATATAGTTCTTGAGTGCTTAGCAGGTATCAAGCACTTCATTAGCGATGCAGGGCATCCTGGTGGATAAAATTGTGTTCTTTGGAGTCATGCACACTTATCTTGCATCCCACCTCTGCTACTCACGATTAAACCAAGGGCAAATGTCTTGGCTCCATTAATACTCACCTCAATTGTAAAATGGTGAAAGTGATTGTACCCTTTATAATGTAGCATAACATAGCAAAAATTATATGATGTAGATGTGTGTAAATTGTCTAGCACAATGCCTGGCACAGGCTAAAAATTTAATACATGTTTGAAGCTATACTCTTGCTGATACTCTTAAATTGGGAAGTAGGATCTAAGATTTTCAACCACAAGTAATGTATCAGCTGATATGAAGACAAGCCTGTAATAAATTACAAGATAATCTAGGCACTATAAGGAAGTTAGTGAGATAGAAGTCCTAAGGGGGAGCTAATTAATTCTGCCTGGGAGGTAGAGTATCAAAGTTTGTGCAGATAGCACCTCTAAGGACATTTTTCTTATACTGAAACTTAACAAATGAAAAAGATTTAGATATATGGTTAAATGTTACAAAATTTTGTTGTATTTAATATGCTTCTCAAGATGTCCCAGCCTACATTATCCTTTGTCCCTTCCATTTAATTCCAACTTTTATCAGTCCTCTAATCCTTCAAGCCTCTGCTCAAATGTCTAATATTCTTTGATTCCTTCTCTAATGAGTGAATAAATTAAATGTTACTTGAAAGTATGTTTGTATGGTGAGGCCTGAAAATAATTTTCCTTATGCAGAAATTTATTTTGGCATGGGAAGTGCTGTAATAGAATATAACCTGTATTAACATGAGTGCCGTCAATCATTCTCAGAGATGAGTACGATAAACATTTCCATTTTTGATCCAATTAAAGCTAGCGGAGCTAGAAAAAACCATATGGACTCTTTTCTTTTTTAAAGTAGTGTAAATTTTCATGGGATAACTACCCAACTGATTCAGAGACAATAATATGCCAGTAGAGTTTGGATATAATCTGCTGATATAACATAAAGGTCTTAGAACAATAAACGAGACCCATCTTACAGGGAACTGATGGCATCAGGATAATTAGATCCATCAGTACACTTAGTAACAACCCAATGAAAGAAAACCACAACGTAGCAAGCTAGAGGCACACTGCTTGTCCCCTTTTGCTAAATAGCTCCAACTAGATAATATTCAGTGATAATGAAAATAATCAGTAAAATTTACTGCATAAATAACCAAGGCAAATTATACCTATAATAATTCCAGAATTACAAAACCCAAGAGGCAGTACACAACATACAGCCAAATTTCTATCTTCCACAAAGTGTTGCCCAAATCCTAGTACTAAGAATCTAAATATTGGTGAGAGCAGAGACAAGGCCATCATTCAGGTGTAAAATGATAAATATATACCCAAAGGGTTGTAGCGAAACGCTAGAGAGAAACTAACATTGGAGAATCTGCAGTATCAAATGTCCAACCGCAGATAGGAAGATGTGAAAAGGGGATGGAGAACGAGTTGCGCACGTTAAAGTAGCCCTGAAAATGCAAATTTTCATTTTTGCAATGAAAATTAGTAATAAGTGGATTGAAATAGGTTGAATTTTAAAGAAACCACAAACAGATTATCTAGTATGTACATTTGATTGATTGACACGTCTTTTTTTTTCCCCCACCCATCCAGGATTTAAAATAATGGTTTTCTTCAGAGACAGGATCTTGCCCTGTCACCTTGGAAGTGGTGAGAATATAATTCATTGCAGCCTCAAACTCCGGGGCTTAAGCGATCCTCCTATCTCAGTCTCCAGAGGAGCTAGAACTACAGGTGTGCACCGCCTCCCCTGGCTAATAAGATAATCTTTAATTAGTTATATAGATTTCATATGGAAATCCAGACTTCTCTCTTTGTTTTAAAATTAGAACCCTGGGGACACTCCATGTGCAGCTATTTGTAACTTTCTGTCTCTCACTTCCAAGTCTTCATGCAATGATCATCTCATTTGTGATCTTTTCCTTATTACTCATTCAAAAATTGTACCCCACGTGCTCCTATTGCCCTTCTCTGTTTTGCTTTTCTTTACAGCACTTATGGCCTTTAGTGTGGTACTTAATTTAGTTATTTTTGAAAGCAAAAGCACCCTATGGGCTTGAATTTTTAATGATTTGTCTACTTATTTTTCTCCATTTCGTTCAGGGTCTAAAAATGTGACTATATCACACACTCAATAACTCTTTTTTTTTGAAACAGAGTTTCACTCTTGTCACCCAGGCTGGAGTGCAGTGGCAGTATCTCAGCTCACTGCTCTGCATTCCTGGTTCAAGCGATTCTCCCGCCTCAGCCTCCTGACTAGCTGAAATTACAAGCACCTTCCACCACGCCCAGTTAATTTTTGTATTTTCAGTAGAGACGGAGTTTCGCCATGTTGGAGAAACTGATTGGTCAGGCTGGTCTCTAACTCCTGACCTCAGGTGATCCACCTGCCTCGGCCTCCCAAAGTGCTGGGATTACAGGAGTGAGTCACCGTGCCTGACCAATAACTCTTTATTAAATGAACAAAACTGAGTCTGTATTTCTGCGTATAATAATTAGCACATGCTCAAGAGAAGCTGTCTTCATCGGATAAGTCCCACAGTTTCCAACAAACCATTAATCCCCCCAATCTTCCCACTTTAGCCCTCTCTTCCTCAGTACATAGTTTTAAAACATGAGCCTCATACTAATCACACAGAAATCCTATCAGAATAAATGGATATGCAAAATACTTTTTAAATTATAATTTGAGAGACCTTGTGTAAATGCTTTTGGAGACATCAGTATCTATTTTACAAAAGTAGAAATCTGAGGTTCTGAAGGATAAAGTCTGTTGCCTAAACAAGGAGACTGAATTTAAACCCTGATTTACCTAAACTAAAACTGTGCTCTTAACCCTATGAGACTTTCAACCTAGTAAGACACAACATGAATATCATTATGACAAAAGATACATCAAAAATCATTTATAAAACCAAGACTTTATTCATCCTAAATCTAAGGAAAACAAAGATATTTGCACTAGGAAAGAAAAAACAAGTATTTCAATAGGTTGTTTAAATATCCCTTATTACAATAAGAAATGATGTTTGAGCTGAAGGATAAAACAAAGAACCTGAACTTGGTCTTTGGGGAATATGTAGTCAGTAGAATGACTACAGATTCTTCTAGTAAATAGTAAATCCTCAGACCAGTCCCAGTTCCATGCAGCGCAATTGCAGAGACCTGGCAGAATCCGTGGTTCTGAACCCCTCCATGGGAATAGATGACAGTCGTGTGATTTGATTGCCAGTCCTGATCTTACAGATGCTCTTGACAGATAGATAAACAGAGACTTTGGCATATTTTGCAACTCTGTTTACTCTTCATGAGTTATGTGACTTCAGACACATATCACTTTTTATTTCTTTTTGAACATAAGCTCAGCTATGGGAAGATTGCATTTCATTCCGCATCTCATCAGTGGTGAAGAAAAACAGAGACAATAACACTCCCTACAGTCTTCAACTATAAATCCACGGAGTACAACCCCATTCACTCCACAAACCCCTAATAGTATTTTCATCTTCTGTTCATACTTGCTTTTCAAAACCCAGCCCCAGATAACATAGCTCTAATCGTCCAAAGGGAAATGTTGAGATATCACTGCTTTCAACCAAGATTGGCCTTGGAGAGTATAGACCCAAAAAACAAAATAAAACCAGGTACCCCAACATCATTCAGTTGTATTTATGCCATCTTTATAAAGCATATGTTCATTGCAGCACTATTCACAATAGCAAAGACATGGAATCAACCCAAATACCTACCAATGGTAGACTGGATAGAGAAAATGTGGCACATATACACCATGGCATACTTTTTTTTTTTCTTTTTTGAGACAAGGTCTTGCTTTGTCACCCAGGTTGGAGTACAGTGGCACAATCTCTGCTCACTGCAACCTCTCTCTCCTGAGTTCAAGCAATTCTCCTGCCTTAGCTTCCTGAGTAGTTGGGATCACAGCTATATGCCACCATGCCCTGATAATTCTTGTATTTTTAGTGGAGACAAAGTTTCGCCATGTTAGCCAGGTGGGTCTCAAACTTCTGACCTCAGGTTATCTACCCGCCTCAGCCTCCCAAAGTGCTGGGATTACAGGCATGAGCCACCGCGTCCAGCCTACACCATGGCATACTATGCAGTTATAAAAAAGAACAAGATCATGTCCTTTGCAGGAACGTGGATGCAGCTGGAGGCCATTATCCCTAGCAAACTAACACAAGAACAGAATATCAAATACCACAGGTTCTCACTTGTAAGTGGGAGCTAAATGGTGAGAATGCACGGACACAGAGAGGGGAACAACACACACTGTTGCGGGGCCTACCAGAGGATGGAAGGCGGAAGGAGAGAGGAGATCAGGAAAAATAACTAATAGGTAGTAGGTTTAATACCTGGATAACAAAATTATACAGCAGATCCCTGTAACAGGAGTTTACCTGTGTAACAAACCCGCACATGTACCCTTGAACTTAAAATAAAAGTTAAAATAATAATAATAAATAATAAAAGAAAGAAAGGTGGACTCAATTGCATTCAAATATATTAAGTTGATATTCCAGGAAGTTGGCCGTCCCTCAGACTCCCCAGTTTCCTTCCTCTCCATTTTCTTCCTCAATGTGCACCGAGGTAAGAGCTGGGTTCCCTCTGCTGCCTGAGTTCTAGACCTCAAAATCCCGTCTGAGTCCTATTCCCCTCTTATATGATAGAAATATTCACATGTCTGTATCTCCCCTTACATGCATAATGTCTATGAGGAAGGAAAGAAAGAACTAGCCTCATTGGCTACCTCTAGTCCTGCTTTTATTGTTGGTTAACTGGTTGGAAGAAATGTTATGGGTTTTTTTAAATTCTGTTTCTGATTATTATTTTTTTCAAATGTCTCTTAAATACCATGATGGGGTATGTTGGCAGCCTAGAGAGTTATACGAGTCTGGTGAGATACACAAAATTTGGAGGTGGCCCCTTTGTTATTAGGCAGGTCCTGGCAGGAAACGCCCCAGGTCTCGGCCAGAGGAAGGCTGGCAGGACAGAACCTGCAAGTCCTGACGGCACAGCTAGAAACGATGTGCACAATATGATGCTTTGTGTGAACAAGTGGCACACTGTGATGCTATAAGGACACCAAGGCACTTTAAAATGGAATTTGGGAATATTTGTACTTCTTTTTGTGACCACTCAAGTTTATAAATAACCCATAAAATCCCAAGTAGCTTGATTTTACCATGACAAATAAAAAGGCAAGGAAGGTGGTAATTTTCTATGATCTCTTAATCAGAAGGATCAACTACTTGGTTGGGCCAAACCAAAGCTTGCCAAATTTAGGTCAAATGCAAAATGTCTTTATCTTCTGAGAATACTAAACTATGATACAAACCATCCGGAGGCTAAATAAGAGAAAATCAGAAGCTGGTATCCATAGCATTAATATAAGACATATTTAAACATGTTCTTTACTATTGATGGTATAGAAGCTTCATTAGTTCATTAATTGATGAAGGAGATGATTGATTTTGATATACACCTTTTTCTCACAATACATTTTTTAAAAGATGGCTTTTCCCACAGAAATATTTTTACATGCAGTCTAAGTAGGTCTCCTGAAAATTTTCCTACATTCTGAAGTCTCTATGCCCTTAGTGTGGTTTGAAGATGGCTGCCGAGCTCAGAATTTGTTTTTTGCCCCTCTCTCAGCTGCACTGCATACTGAGATCATAAGGTGCACTCATTGGGAAGGGAAAGTAAATACTGGGTTGCACTAACTGAGGTCATAGTTTCTCCATGTCTAGACACTACTAGTAACCGGTGCCTTCTGTACCTGGTGTGCTTTCCATGGATTCATAAGTGTGTGAATTGCTTTGTATTAGATTACATAAAATGTACTGCACTTTCAGACTGGTTTTTACATTGTATTTTAGATCTTTCTGATAAGTCTCTGCTCAAAGTACTTTTTTTCTCCACCTAGAACAAATGACTCTACATAATGAATTGGTAGACAATATGATGACTATTTTCCATATTTTCAAACTCAACAGACAAATGTTTTTAATTTTTTGTAAGCTAGCTATACTTTTACTTCTGTGGTGCTGTATCTTTCTTCAACCACTACAAGTTTAAATAAAAGAGAGAGAAGAAAATGAAGTATCAACTAAAAATAAGATGAGAAAAATTGCTTTTTGTAGAACAAAATGAATGGAAATTATTTTTTCTTTTTACGCTTTTTTTCTGCTTGTATATATATATTTGCTTTGGTTGTTTTATTGCCTTACTATGTCACAATATATAAGAAAAGCGAAGGATGACAAAAGGCACACTCAAACACATATGTTTTTAAAGATAGTCCAGGGAAATAAGTCTTTATGAATAGGCCTGAATAATGCTATAGGTTGCATGACTTTCAAATTCTTACATAGTTACCTTCTGAAATTCACCAAATAATTATAAATGCAGATCTATATATGCACTTCTGCAAACAACAAATAATATATTACTTGTTATACCAATGCCCAAATAACATTTGGATGTGTGTGTGTGTGTGTGTCTCTGTGTGTGTGTGTGTATGTGTATAACATACAAATGTATGTTCTAATAAATACCAGTAAATATTTTGTGAGGCTCTGTAAATATTTCAGGATATAATGAATTTTTTTCACCTTCTATTCTTAGCATAGAATATTTAATAATTTCTGAGTTTTCCATAGAGTCACATTATATTATTTAGAGAAACACATCATAATGTATTTTCAAATATGACTTCTAGTGATGTTTCAGTAATTTGCATTTTTTAATTGAAGGTAAGATACTAGAAGCCTATAACAAAACCTGAAAATAAAATAAGAACTCTCTTTACAGTTGTTGTCAAAACGTTTTAAGTTTCACTGATTTGTTTGAAGCTAGTTGTTCTCTGTAGAAATGTCTTACCAATGATTCTGCTTTGTCAGTTTCACTTTGGTGAAAGAGAAAAGCTGCCTTCATGACTCCAGAATAACAATAATAGTAGTAGTAAAAATAATAGTCGTAGCAAACTTTAATATTATTTTATTAACCAGACATTAATACAGGAGATTACTACCCTTGCTAAGTTTCAGGAGGGCCAAACTCTAACAGTAAAAGTGCTGCAATCTGGCTTTCTTGTTGATTTATACAGTGATTTTTGCTTCCTTGAGAGAGTGGGGAGATGTTGAGAATCCATATGTTGTTTCATTCACTCCTTTCAAATGCTTTTCCTTCTTGGTAGAAGTCTATTCCCACTTTCTCTGCTTGGCCTTTCAATTTGTGCCCTTATGAAGCCTTTGCATATCCAATTTCTGTTAAATAATCTAAGGGTTTCCTATAATATTTTGCACTTATCTCTGTTGTAATACTGGTCACGTCTCATTATACTAAGTTATTTCTTGGTGTCTTTCCTTTTCTGTGAGTTTCCTAAAAGCAGAGACCTCCAGAGCCTTGTCCAAATAGTCAATAAATATGAATTAATTCACCATTTAATATTTATCTAATCAATGTTTGTTAAATTTGTTTGCATTTTGAAAGACAATTAAGTTTTACAAAAAAAGATTAAAGTTAGAATAAAAGGTTGAATTTGAAGCGTGACACTGGAATGAAAATATCAGTGTAAGAATTGGGGAAAAATTGTATTTGTCTCAGCAATTGAATTTGTTCCTAAGAAATGACCAGTTTTTATTGAGCTAATACTTTGATTAGCTGCATAGGGTAAGAGAAAGAAACCTCAAAGAGCAAGCTTGAGAAATAGAAGACAGTCACTTATTGAGTTTTAAGTCACTAAGCTCAGTTACATGTAGAGCTTTTTTGTCCTAATTCAGATTAGGCATGCATACTTAGAGCAAGCACTGAGTTGTTTCAGGAAATAGGATTTCAGAGACTGTAAAGAAAAAAAAAACATGGAAAGACGATAGGAAAAGAAAATAAGACTTTGACATAAATAAAGGGAATTTGAGGAGAACAGAGATGCTTACTGAAAATTCAGTAGTTATTAAGTATTCATTATTTATTATTGCCATGGAAGGTATCTTGTAATGCCTTTTCTTTCCTTCCCCATGAAATCTTTGGCAAAATCTATATGACTCATGAGTATATCTTGGAGAATGCTATGAAATCATAAATAAGGTTTCAAGATGGGCATGGGACACGACCGCATCATATCTGGGTTTATACCGGTCAAATTAAGAAGCATGTTTAGGGATAATGTGAAAGTACAGTAATGCTTTAAATGCTAACAAATAGGAAAAATAACAAAGAATAACATTAGCAGGTTTAATTGTAAGAAATTTAAGTTTTTACACTGCAGAAAAAAACATACAAAATAAAATAATCACAAAGAACATATCTGTAGAAAGGGTTAATTCATGTGTAAGAGCTCATAAAAATTCATAAGAAAACATGAAGACACTAATATGGTGAAAAGATGAAAAGACAGTTGATCATTAGTAAACAAACATATGGGAAAATGCTCACAGTCATTAAAAGAAGGTAAAATTAAAAGATTTTACCTTCTTTCTGGTTATTAAAAGAAGGTAAAATTTTTAAATGTTACCCTTGTATATTATTAAATTAGTAAAGTTTTAATGTTATAACCCCACATGAAAGTAGTTTTTGCAAAGTAGTATAAATTTATTCTTTGCTATTGGTGGTTTAAATTGAATAAGTCTTTCAGGGGAAAAAAAAATGTTACCTTGTGTTTTAAAAGCCATAACTATGTCCACACTCTTTAAACCGGTATTTCTGGAATTTATGCCAAGGAAATAATCCAAAAAGCAGAAAATACCATATTGATGAAGTTTATCAATGGAGTTTTTAAAACTAGATCCTTTATTTTTCTTCTATCAGAAAATAATCAAGATCATCATTTCTTTTTATTGTGCATAATTTGGCTTGAAAATAGAGTGAACAAGTACTATACCATTGAAATGTAGTTTGTAACACTGCTTTGATTTGAGTTGTCAAGATGTTGAAAAATATACTAATTGCTATTTCTTGAACTTAATTTATATATAGTATTAACTTTTAAACTGAAATGAGATTGGATTTTTGATATAATATTGGCACTTATTTTGGATCTCCAAATAAGATAAAAGATAGAAGAGGCTTATATTTCAATAATCTCTTTTTTATTATCAAAGGATAACATGTATTCATGGTAGTAAATTGAGAAAATAGCAAAGTGTATGAAGAAAAAATAAAATCCTGTTTCTCATCACCCAAAGATAACACTGTAATATTTTACCTGTATTTATATTGTTTTCATAAACGAAAATGGAATAATAACGTGCATACTGTTTTGTAAACCTCTTTTGCCTTTTATAGCATGATACAGTTTTGCATTTTATTAAATATTTTTATCTCATCATAATTTGTAATCCTGTGTTGTATTTAAATCTGTCTTATTTAATTCAATATAGAGTGTTAAATCAGATCTGTTTCTCTGAATCGAATGCCAAAAAAGAAAAGTCATACAAACACCTCATAAAGAGAAATAAGAATACCAAAATGTGTTTTGAGAAATAATATTTCTTTCCACTGAATTCCTTATCTGTCTGCTTTATGGAGCAAATGTCAAATGTTTTTGTTTTATTTTTATTTTTATCGTAGCTCAAGAGTCAATATTCTGCCATCAAATGTGGGCTTACATGTGAGGAATAAGAAAGGAACTTAACTAGGAAGCACTGAGCTTAGGGAATTGAATTTGCATCTAATTCACTAAGCATACATGTTTACATGACCTTTAGAAAAAAGAATTAAACCAGTTTTTCACTAGCTCTGGGCAATCCATGTTAAAGAGGTGATTGAATCAAGAATCTAAAATACTCTTTACAAGATAGCCAGGCTAACAGAAGACTACATTAAGGCAAATATATTTCACTATTAAATTCATAGTGATGTTAACCTGGGATGTTGACCCTAGTAAGAAACTAGTGGTGTGAGTTTTAATTCTAGCTGAGTTGTTACATGATCCATATTTTACTAAGCACCAAAACAATTCTTTTTTTTTTCCTTGAAAAAATTTTTTCTTTCCCTGAAAATTCAAATGCAATATTTTAAAATTGTATTTGAGGGCGTGCAGAATTTCTCTTGGCAATATTCTGAATCAATTCCAGATCTATGATTAATGATAATATCTAGCATAAAATCAATGCAAAGTCAGGAAGCAATAGCTAGTGGCCAGCTCCATTATTAAATGTCTGTGACCAAAAGCAAGTAACTTAAGCTTTCTAGAACATACTTACTTTTATGGCTGGTAAATAAAGATATTGCATTATGTAATCTCTGTGATCCCATGCAGCTCTAATGCCTTGGAGTACTAGCCCCTATAATTCATTTTTTTTCTGAAAAAGTGTCAAAATATTACTAGCATGTTGCAAAGGACCTGGTGTACATTGTGGCCGCAAGAATGGAATCTATTTTATTCTCAGGCTTCTATATTAACCTGAGGAACATGTCACTAAATATTTAGTGAATGAAATGAATAAATGCATTAGTAAACTGCTATCCTTCTATCTGTCTATCTATCTGGCAAGGAGAGGATTGAATTATTGTGTCAATACAGTGTCATCTATTGCTGAAGTTGCACAAAGCATGGCTACATTGGGCTGGCCTACAGTTCCATCTTCTTTACTATATATTTAACCACAAGCTTGTATATACAAAAGATTCTAACTTTAACTTTAAAGAAAAGGCAGCAAGAAAAGGACGAATTGAAGACCAAACAGATTAGAAGGCAGCAAAATACACCAGTTGTTAAAAAGTATTCAAGAATTTGTCTCTTTAAAAAATCCTACCTTAATTTCCTTAGTTGTGTAACTAAGCATGTCTTTTCCTTGAGAATAGTAGGAAGAGCTAGGAAATGTAATTGGTGAGAAGGGAAGAATCATCAATTTGGAAAAAATTCAGAGAAAAAAGGCAATTAACAAGTTCCAGGGATTTCAGCAAAATGATTAAAATAATTTTATGTAGCCTAACTGAGCAGAGACTGAGGAGCGTAACAGTAACCATCAAGCAGTATCTGAGGATTTAATGATGTTTTTGTTACATAAAGGTTCAATTCAGTGCATTTAAGTAAGAATCGGTGCAGCCAAGCCTTAGCAAAAAGGGTGGAGTACCTTATGGAAAACAAATTAAATATAAATAATAACTTCGTGATTAAGGGTTAATTTATATGCTTATGGAAAAAGTAGACTGAGAAAGAATAGACTCTTTTTTGGACCAAAGGAAATACTTAAATGAACGCTGAGGAAATTGAATAGAATTTTCTTTCAGCTAACGTTTCTTTGGAAGCAAGCAAGAGAAACCAACTCTGACTAGATTTCTAATAAATTTTTCAAAAACTATTTATTTACTATCAAATACATGCAAGAATTACTCCAAGCTTTGGGACTACAAAAGTAAATAAAACTGAGTGTTACCCTCACAGAGATTACACTCGAAGAGGGAGAGGGGAAGAGAGAGACAATTAACCATAGTTTCACCATATGTCAGAGGATGACTAGTGTATGAACTTAAGCAGGATAGGAAAGAGAATGGCTGGAGTAGAGATTATTTTATGTAGAAGTTCAGGAAGATTATTATTATTATTATTATTATTATTTATTATTATTAGAGATGAAATTTTGCTCTTGCTACCCAGGCTGTAGTGTAGCGGCACTATTTCGGTTCACTGCAACCTCAACCTCCCAGGTTCAAGCAATTCTCCTGCCTCAGCCTCCTGAGTAGCTGGGATTACAGACATGTGCCACTATGCCCAACTAATTTTTTTGTGTTTTTAGTAGAGACGGGGTTTCTCCATTTTGGTCAGGAGAACTCCGAACCTCAGGTAATCCTCCTGCCTTGGCCCCTCAAAGTGCTGGGATTACAGGCATGAGCCACTGTGTCCAGCCAAGTAAAATTATTTTTAATAAGATGATGTTTCAAAATTTGTGATAAGATGACATTTGAGCAGAGAGCTGAATGAAATGAGAAAGCAAGATATATGGATCTCTGTGGGAAGAGCATCCCAAGAAGAGGAAAAAGCAAGCGCAAAGATCTCGAGGTAGGAGTATTTTGGACATATTCAAGGATGAACAAGATCAGCAGGGAGGATGTAGAATGTGCCAGACAGATCAAAGTAGAAGAGAAGTTCAGAAAGATAGCAGAGGGCAGATCATATCTGTCATGTAGGTCAAGATAAGAATTACGGATTTTCCTCTGAGTGAAGTGAAAAACTACTGAAGACTTTAAACAGAAAAGTAACATTTAAAACGTATTTGAAGGGAATCTTTTTAATTGCTGTAGAGCGATGAAATTGTATAACAGCAAGGGCCAAAGGAAGGAAATGAGTTAGATTACTGAGTAGCTCACCTGGGAGATGGTGGTAACTTAAAGTACAGTGGTAAGAATGGGGTTAAGAGAAGTGGTTGAAATATGTGTAATGTTTGAAAGGGAATGCCAAAATGATTTGTTAATAAATTTGGATGTGGATGTGGAGGCAAAAGGGAAGATAAATGTAACGCCTATGATAACTGCTAAAATGTAAGTACTGCAAAGGAAAAGATCTTCACCTATCTTGTTCACTGAAGTGTTCTAAGCACTTAGAACAGTGCCTGAAACAGCAAATACTCAATACATATGTGTCAGATGTGTAATTCTTGGTCTGAGATATTTGGAAAAATGAATTTGTCACTTACTGAAATGGAGAATGCTGTGGTAGGAGCAAGCTGGAGATGAGAATCAGGGCTTCAGTTTTGCATATATTAAGTAGTGATATTAATTAAACATCCAAATAAAAATGTAGAATAGGTAGTTGAATATACAAGTCAGGAGTTAAGGGGATGGGCAGGACTGGAGAAATTAATTTTAATGTTTGGGTATTTGAATCCATAGAAATGGATGAGATGACCTGGTGGTAACTGATCGTAAATGAAGGAGAAAATATACATACCAATTGAGTACTGAGATATTCTAACATTTGGAGTTTTAAGAGACAAAAATGATCCAGCAAATGGTCCAAGAAATAAGGACCATGAAATAGAGAACAATGAAAGGTGAAAATGCTAGAAGCCAAGTGAAAAAATAATTTCAAAAAGAGTCAATTAGCACTGTGGATTGTTGCAGGTAGATAAATTCAGATGAGGACTGATAACCACTGGATTTATCATTATGACCCTGAGAAGAATTACTTGGGTTGTGACAAAAGTTGGAGTAGATTCAATGAAACATGAAAAAAAAAAAAAAAAAAGCTTGGGATATAAAAGTGAGCTTAGTCAACTCTTTCAAGTAGTTTTACTTCTAAAAGAGACTAAACAAATAGAGAGAGATGAAGAGTTAAGAGAGGGTTTTACAAGATGGGAAATATTATAACATGTTTATATGTATGTTGGTAACCTAGCAGAGAAGGAAAAAACAAGACATTACATGTAGGAAAATTGCAGGAACAAAATCTTTCAGAAGTCCCAAACTGATGAAATTCAAGGAATAAAGGGTGGGATTGGCTTTAGACAGGAGCACAGAGAGTTGAAAAGGGAGGCATAATTTATAGATATGAATGCAGATATATTTGGATTTTTTTCCTTAGAGAATCATGTGGATATTTGGAATAATTCTTTACGAAATCAGAATTCATCAGCTTATACATTAGCCAATAATGAAAAGTTCCTTGGCTAATAATGAAAAGTAGAGAGAAGCTATTGTGAGTTGGAAGAAAGAGAAGGAGTGAAATAGCCTTCTGTATGGATAGAAGAGTGATTGGCTAGAAAAATGCATACTAGGATTTCAAGTAACATTGGGAAACACTTAATATGATGAAGCTCAAGAATTCTACAATCTAAGATCATAAATTTAAAGTAAGAATTATCAGTGTAATTGTCTTGTTTTCCCAGCCATGTTCTGCAGCTTGGGTGCAAGAACCAGGTAGGAGGATGGTTGGATTTAATCAGGGTCAGGAGATTGTCCTGGAAATTTTGACTAGAGGGAGAAAAGCTCAAGAAGTTGAAGGTATGACAGCAGAGCCATGATAGTATAAAAGCAGAAGAACTCAGCCATATAAGAAGGATTGTGAGGTCATGAGAGAGGAATGAAAGATAATGAAAACGTCACAGAATCAATGGATCAGAAAGGTCCCGTGGAGTTGTTGGAATTAAGGTACACGTGGGGTGCACTAAATTTAAAAAGGATGGTAGTCAGAGAATGGATTGCTTAGACTTGAAATGACAGGGTTCTGGTCGGGCGCGGTGCCTCACGCCTGTAGTAATCCCAGCACTTTGGGAGGCCTAGGAGGGAGGATCACGAGGTCAGGAGATCGAGACCATCCTGGCTAACACAGTGAAACCCCTCTCTACCAAAAATACAAAAAACTAGCCGGGCGAGGTGGCGGGCGCCTGTAGTCCCAGCTACTCGGGAGGCTGAGGCAGGAGAATGGCGGAAACCCGGGAGGCGGAGCTTGCAGTGCCACTGCACTTCAGCCTGGGCAACAGAGTGAGACTCCATCTCGGAAGAAAAGAAAGGAAGGAAGGAAGGAAGGAAGGAAGGAAGGAAGGAAGGAAGGAAGGGACAGGGTTCAGCAGCTATAATCACTGTGCAAATGGGTAGTTGACCTGGGATGGAAAAGAACATTACATAATCTAAAAGATCTGGTGGTAAAATGATACCCAGATTGACATTGAAATCACAATAACTATGCCAGGAGTAAAAGTGCACAGAGATTAAGATAGTAAAATATTCAAGTAATGAGGAAAATAAAAAGAGATTTAATGAAAGAACACGCTGTAGCTCATCCATTAAAGGAAGAGTTAAATAGCCAAGACTTGAGAAGGGAAGGATCTGAGCAACAGGAATCTGAGGACCTTCTTTCTAAGATTTTGCCATCAACTGTCTCAGTTACTACCACCTTTCACTTCTGGTTATCCCTGCTAAACAAGAAAATACTAGGGAGAGCCTCTGCTTGATCAGCTTGGTTAAGGAATCAGTATCTTCGGTCAAAAACAATGTACTAGGCCGTCTCCTTGGAAAACAAATGTGGGGATCTGATGCCAAAAGAAGTTTAAGAATTAATGTTGGAGCCGGGTGCGGTGGCTCACGCCTGTAATCCCAGCACTTTGGACGGCCGAGGCAGGTCACAAGGTCAAGAGATAGAGACCATCCTGGCTAACACGGTGAAACCCCATCTCTACTAAAAATACAAAAACAATCCTGGCGTGGTTGCTGGCGCCTGTAGTTCCAGCTACTCAAGTGGCTGAGGCAGGAGAATGGTGTGAACCCGGGAGGCTGAGCTAACAGTGAGCCTAGACCGCCACTGCACTCCAGCCTGGGCGACAGAGCGAGACTTTGTCTCAAAAAAAAAAAAAAAAAGAATTAATATTGGAGTGACATACAGAATATCCACTGCAGAGGATACCACCCAGTATGAGACGAACTACAGATGCAAAATGCCCCCATTGAGGCAAAATAATTCTTACGTGCCAGAAAAAGGTTCAACAGTTGCTGGGAACTTTGAGAGCTTCTGGAATAAAATCGGAAGACAAAAAATCTGATTATACTGTCAACTGCAGCCTTGCCAAGGAAGACTGGTACTATTACTCTTGGAATATTTGAAAGGTTTCTTATTCATGTTATTTTTGACATCATTGCATTCATTTGTTTGCAGCATTTACCTATAGAAGAAAATTCTTAAAATCAAACCAACCAACCAACCAAAATTACACTTTTAACTTTGAAAAACAAACAAATAAAAAACACTCATTTATTGTTCTCCCTTTACGTTCCTGGTACTAAGTAGGAAATGAAGGGGGAAGCCAGGTAGCTGTCATCTCATCCCTCAAGTAACCTTGGAGGAGAACATAAAGGGCAACAATTGGTTCTGGTAGATAAATATATATATATATATATACTTATTATTTTAAAAAAGCACAAGTGTTTATGGAGTAAAAAGTTAAAAAATTATTATTCACACCTCCAGATCTTTAACATCTCACTCTTTTCATCACTTCCATTCTGTCAAATCCTTTATGCCTATTAATTTATACCATTTTAAAATGTCAGCCATTCAAATGTATTACCTTCCTCCCCTGAAGCAGGCCTATTTCACCTCAAGATCATAAAAATAGCCTTTAATGTATTCTTCCAGATTTCCAGTTTTGTTTCATTATTATTATTATTTGTTTGGCTATTGAATTTATTGTTGCATATGCTATACAGTAAGCTAAAGCTAAGTCTACTTAACTTTCTGTTTCTAAGAAAAAATCAAATTGTCCCAACAAAAGTTCCATCTTTTCTCCACTAACTTAAAATAGTGTCTTTAGCATATGTTGGACAGCTGCTCTTATATCTGGCTAGCATCACATCCAACTATCTTCTACTATATATAGTTCCATCTTCTTTGAAAGGGAATTATCAATCCTTTCTTCCATGCATTTCTCATAGGGTTGTCAATAATATAATCTGATCCACTGGGGAAAGAGGAATGATCAAATCACCCAAGGAAGGTCGGTCTAATTATGTCTGTCTGAAATTTGAATCATAAGAGCTCATACACCATGACAAAAGACAGCTAGAACTGAATCTCTCATTGGCTGCATCTCAAGGTAACCCATGAGCTATGTTTGTTTCCTTTTTTAAATACTGAAAACCTCAGAAGTTCTCTGGCCTTTATTGGAACCTATTTGTTTAGAACAGCCTCCATTTTGTGAGCTACTCAAAAAATTTCTGAATTAATCAGTGTTCATTGTTGCTGCTTGCAACTAGGAACTCTAACTTATACACTCATATGCTAATCCCTACCTACATGAGTCATATTTTGTATTCTTCAGTCTCTTCCTTACATTCTTTCATCTACTCCAAAATGGATTTTATGAAACTTGCATTACTATAATAACAGTGAGATTTCATATCAGAAAAGCTAATTCCCCTTTCCTTCTTTTTAAATTTTCTTCCAAAATTTCTGCATAATCTTCTAGATAAACTTAAAGTTCTTTAAAAAAATCCTATTGAGAATTTCATAGAATTTCAAATAATTTATAATTTTGGAAGAACCTATATATTTACATAATTAAGTCTCATCATTTATAAATATGGATTGTTTGCCTTTTGATATATTTAGATCTTTTTCGTGTTCTTTATTAAAGTTTCCTTATTTTCAAGTTGGACTTCCATGTTCCTTCTTAAGTTTAGTCTCTAATATTTTGGAATTCTTGCTGCTTTTGTAAATGGGATATTCTTCACAACTTGGCACACAATCAGCATTGTTTTGAAAAGGAGAGAGAAGTTGGCTAAGTCTCTGGAGACTCTTGGAATGAAGAGAAAGTAAGCAGAGTGCTGTCTGGGACATGAGAAAGAGACCTAAAGCTGAATAGAAGAAGAACCTCTTGAAGTTTCTTGCTAGCATTTATTGTATTGCATAGTTTGTATTCTCTTCTCATTGCCCATAAACTGAGTTATTAGGACCAAAAGTCCAAACTTCTAGATACATATATTGTCATATATTAAATGCTGAAATCTATAATAAAAATTTAGTGAAGACAGATTGTGCTGTAATTCTTGAATGTATTGCAATCCTGTTGCTATAATTTTGCAGATTTACTACTCAAAGGATGACTGAAGATATTATCTTTGAGTAATGAAGTGTTATGTGACTTGGGTGTTTTTAGAAATGGTTTTTCTCCCACCCAGTTAGGTCATTTGTAGCATTCCAGCCAATGGCTGCCAAAATGGGGTCATGTGAGACCACAGTCATTAAACTTTACATCAGAGGCTTCCATCTATGGCTATGTTTCCAAATGATACATTTCTCTTCGAAATTGCCTTTTATCTTGGTGCGAAAGTCTTAAACTGTGTGCTGCTTTCAATAGTAATCTAATGGGCCATCTTGTCCTGATTTTACTGAAAAGTTTCCCATCTTTCTCTTCTTAACCTGAATTGAAGTTTTACATAATGTCCAGGGCATCTCTTTCTCTGTGGTAGCCATTCACCTGACCATCAGGTCTTTAAGGGTAGAGATGGCAACCTTTATAGCCCCACTGCCTACCATAGTACCTGATGCTCAGAAGGCACACAGGGAGTATTTGTTGAAGTAATAGATGTATGCTTTAAAATAGAGTTTTTAGTAAGTTGTATTGTTTTTTCAGGTATTCAGCAAACATTTCTTGATGACTCACCACATGTCGAACACTATATTAGGTGCTGTAAGCAGCACAGTAAGCAAGACAGACAAAGTCTTGCTTACAAGTTACAATCTAGTGAAAATAAGCAATAAAGCTCTGAAAAATTACACAAGATAATTTCATAAAAAGCAAGAATAAGGGCCAAGTTCAGAGCCCCAGGCAAAAGGTAGAGGAATGTAAGAGGATGGGGACTGAGAACAGGAGACTGAGAAAGGGCCCTAGCAAGGCAGGTAGCAATCTTCATGAAAGCAGCAGTGTGAAGGACTATAGGAAAGGGCTTGAGGTGAGAGTGTCAGCCACCTCACATACTACAGAGAGAAGCAAGAGAAGGAGAAGAATGGGCATTGACTGGCAAAATATAGGTCACTGGTGACCTTCACAAGGTCAGTGAAACAGTGAGGAAAATCAAAACAAACAAAAAAACTTTCACATTTGTGTTAGTTAAAGAGAAAATGGAAAGGGAAAGAAAGAGAGATAACAAATATACACTGTGTGGAGGAGTCCTGTTGTGAAGAATTACAGAAAAAAAATGGGTACAGGCCAAAAGATACCTTAGATTAAGGGAAAGTTTGGGTTATTTTTCTTTTTAAGCTGTATAATCTAAAGGCATATTTGCAAGCCAATTAGAATGAGCCAGTTCAGAGAAAGAAAGAAATAATGCAGGAGAAAAAGTGTGTTATTTCAGGAATTCCTTCCCAAATTCCTTAGGAAAACAAGATAGAAAACAAAATTTTTAATAAGAGAAGGAAAATTTATTTTAATAAGAAGTCATATGCAGAAAATTGAAACTAGATTCCTTTTTCACACCTTGTACAAAAATTAACTCAAGATGGAATAAAAACTTACATGTAAAACCCAAATCTATTGAAAAAAGAAATCCTAGAAGAAAATCTAGACAATACAATTCAGGACATAGGCACAGGCAAAGATTTCATGAGAAAAACATCAAAAGCAGTTGCAAAAAAAGCAAAAATTGACAACTTGGATCTAACTAAACCAAAGAGCTTCTGCACAGCAAAAGAAACAATCATCAGGGTGAACAGACATCCTACAGGACAGGAGAAAATTTTTGCAATCTCTCCATCTTACAAAGGTCTAATATCCAAAGTCACAAAGAACTTAGTTTACAATAACAACAACAACAACAAAAAAAAACATTAAAAAGTGGACAAAGAACAAGAAAAGACACTCACCAAAAGAAGACATACATGCGGCCAATAAACATGAACAAAATCTCATCATCACTGATCATTAGAGAAATGCAAATCAAAACCACAATGAGATACCATTTCACATCTGTCAGAATGGTTGTTACTAAAAAGTCAAAAACAATACATGCTGGTGAAGGTGAGGAGAAAATGGAACGCTTATACACTGTTGGTGGGAGTGTAAATTAGTTCAACCATTGTGGAAGACAGTGTGGCAATTATTCAAAGACCTAGAGGCAAAAATACCATTTGACCCAGCAACCTCATTACTGGATATATTCCCAAAGGGATATAAATCATTCTATTGTAAAGATACGTGAGTGTGTCTGTTCATTGCAGCACTATTCACAATAGCAAAGACATGAACTCAACCTAAATGCCCATCAATGATAGACTGAATAAAGCAAATAAGGTACATATACACCATGGAATACCATGCAGGCATAAAATGGAAAGAGATCATGTCCTTTGCAGAGACATGGATGGAGATGGAAGCCATTATCCTCAGAAAACTAATGCAGAAACATAAAATGAAACACCACATTTTCTCACTTATAAGTGGGAGCTGAATGATGAGAAAACAAGGGTACGTGGGGAGGAACAACACACACTGGGGCCTGTCAGAGGGGTTGGTTGGGGGAGAGAGAGCATCAGGAAGAATAACTAATGGATACTGGGCTTAATACCTAGGTAATGGGTTGAGCTGTGTGACAAAACATCACGGTGCACATTTACCTATGTAACAAACCTGCACAACCTGCACATGTACCCCTGAACTTAAAATAAAAGTTGAAGAAAAGAAAGAAGTAAGTAGAGTATGTGAGTTCCGATGCAAAAAGAATGGTGGAATCCGTAGTGGGAAGATAAGGTAGTTCCTGTCTGATTTCGTCTGTGAAAGCAAAAGAGTTCTGGGAAGGCAAGAGGGATTCCAATTAACAGCTGTACAGAGAACTATGAAATATTTTTCTTTCATTTTCTTTTCAATTTTCACTAAAAATTAAGTTGGGGATCCTTAGATTACTATCAAATGAATACACTATAAATGGCATTTAATAATGTACATAACATCAATTTTATTTATTCTTTTCTGTGAAATATACAATGAATCCATTACTTAAGAGTGAATCAGAAATGGGGAAATGGGGATGTTGACAAAAAACGGGAAGGATGAAATAGTCACTTCAGATTAGAAACTTGAAACCAAGTAAAGGGAACTGAAGCAATAAGATCTCTGAACAGTAATGTAATGTGTGAAGTAAGCCCAGTCAGTACAGATATGTGATTTTTTGCCACAAAATTTAGCTTCCCTGTTAAAGAAATGAGAACATGGATAGTAACATTTAGCACAGAGTTAGGATTGGATTATTTTTCAGACAAGAGGAGAGTTTAAGAATCAAGCTTATTTGCAATCAGATGTGACATGCCGAGTCACAGAATTTAGTCTGGGTAAAGAGGGGATTAAGGACATGAGAAGAATGATGCAGAGTGAAAAAATAGTACAGTCCATGCACTGGGAGTATCAATGAGGTTCAGGACTTTCTGGAGGAGGAGGACTGGGACTAGGAGTGAGATAGAAATAGTAGTGAAGGCCAGAGGTAAGATGCTTGACCTGGGGATTTTAGATTAGCTAAAATTATTGACGTCATTAGGAAAAGGGTAGAGCAACTTGAGTGGGTGGCTGAGATCACTGGAAATAAAAAGTCACTAATTAAATAGGTCATAGAGATGAGTGGGTTAGAGTGTGTGAATGCTGAAGTCACTAATTATGGTTCCAGTGGCAGTAGTGCTGAGAGAATCAGTGAGCTAGATACTGATGAAACTAATCAGTGAATGAAGATGATGCAGGAGCGGTAAAAGGTTACACATGCTTCAAAGAAGTCCTGAGAAAAGAGGAAGGAAGGAAAATTTGGGAGGAGTAATATGGTGAATGAAAGATGTGCCTGAACATTAGGCATTGAGGGGTATAAGGTGTGGGAGAAAAATCAAATTCCACTTAAGAGTCAGGTGGGGAGAACAGCATCTTCAGTGTACAACCATGTTTTAGTTAATGCAAATGGACAAAGGGAGTGCTCATAAAATAAATAAATGATTAAAGCAGTTTCTTGATGATGGGCCATGAGTTCCAGAGAGTGAAGCAAAAGAGTTCTGGGAAGGGGAGAGGGATTCCAATTAACAGCTGTACAGAGAACTATGAAATATTTTTCTTTCATTTTCTTTTCAATTTTCACTAAAAATTAAGTTGGGGATCCT
This sequence comes from Trachypithecus francoisi, assembly GCF_009764315.1. Taxonomy (NCBI): domain Eukaryota; kingdom Metazoa; phylum Chordata; class Mammalia; order Primates; family Cercopithecidae; genus Trachypithecus; species Trachypithecus francoisi. The sequence continues at coordinate 70,526,815 of NW_022681472.1, read as the reverse complement.
TAGATTACTATCAAATGAATACACTATAAATGGCATTTAATAATGTACATAACATCAATTTTATTTATTCTTTTCTGTGAAATATACAATGAATCCATTACTTAAGAGTGAATCAGAAATGGGGAAATGGGGATGTTGACAAAAAACGGGAAGGATGAAATAGTCACTTCAGATTAGAAACTTGAAACCAAGTAAAGGGAACTGAAGCAATAAGATCTCTGAACAGTAATGTAATGTGTGAAGTAAGCCCAGTCAGTACAGATATGTGATTTTTTGCCACAAAATTTAGCTTCCCTGTTAAAGAAATGAGAACATGGATAGTAACATTTAGCACAGAGTTAGGATTGGATTATTTTTCAGACAAGAGGAGAGTTTAAGAATCAAGCTTATTTGCAATCAGATGTGACATGCCGAGTCACAGAATTTAGTCTGGGTAAAGAGGGGATTAAGGACATGAGAAGAATGATGCAGAGTGAAAAAATAGTACAGTCCATGCACTGGGAGTATCAATGAGGTTCAGGACTTTCTGGAGGAGGAGGACTGGGACTAGGAGTGAGATAGAAATAGTAGTGAAGGCCAGAGGTAAGATGCTTGACCTGGGGATTTTAGATTAGCTAAAATTATTGACGTCATTAGGAAAAGGGTAGAGCAACTTGAGTGGGTGGCTGAGATCACTGGAAATAAAAAGTCACTAATTAAATAGGTCATAGAGATGAGTGGGTTAGAGTGTGTGAATGCTGAAGTCACTAATTATGGTTCCAGTGGCAGTAGTGCTGAGAGAATCAGTGAGCTAGATACTGATGAAACTAATCAGTGAATGAAGATGATGCAGGAGCGGTAAAAGGTTACACATGCTTCAAAGAAGTCCTGAGAAAAGAGGAAGGAAGGAAAATTTGGGAGGAGTAATATGGTGAATGAAAGATGTGCCTGAACATTAGGCATTGAGGGGTATAAGGTGTGGGAGAAAAATCAAATTCCACTTAAGAGTCAGGTGGGGAGAACAGCATCTTCAGTGTACAACCATGTTTTAGTTAATGCAAATGGACAAAGGGAGTGCTCATAAAATAAATAAATGATTAAAGCAGTTTCTTGATGATGGGCCATGAGTTCCAGAGAGTGAAGCAAAAGAGTTCTGGGAAGGGGAGAGGGATTCCAATTAACAGCTGTACAGAGAACTATGAAATATTTTTCTTTCATTTTCTTTTCAATGTTCACTAAAAATTAAGTTAGGGATCCTTAGATTACTATCAAATGAATACACTATAAATGGCATTTAATAATGTACATAACATCAATTTTATTTTAAAAATATTAATGCTTAAAAAATAAAAATAGTATGAAAGGTTGTAAGTTAAAAATGTAACTGCCCTCTTTTCTAAGAATTCACCCACAAATATACGCTCTTGAAGAAACAATTGTTGACAATTTTTATGCATCATTCCAGAAATATTAAGTCCAGAACCAAATACAATAATATGCACACTGTCCTATTCGTATTTGCCTTTTTTTTTACTTAATGAGATTCTGGATAACTGATATGGTTTGGCTGTGTCCCCAACCAAATGTCATCTTGAACTGTGACTCCCACAATTCCCACGTGTCATGGGAGGAACCTGGTGGGAAGTGATTGAATCATGAGGGCAGGTCTTTCCCGTGATGTTCTCATGATAGTGAATAAGGCTCATGTGATCTGATGGTTTTTAAAAAGGGAGTTTCCCTGCACAAGCTCTCTCTTTTTGCCTGCTGCCATTCACGTAAGATGTGACTTGCTCCTCCTTGCCTTCTGCCATGATTGCGAGGCCTCCTCTGTCATGTGGAACTGTAAGTCCAATAAACCTCTTTCTTTTGTAAATTGCATAGTCTCAGGTATATCTTTATCAGCAGCGTGAAAATGGACTAATACAATAACATTCTCTAAAATATGCACACATAAACATATCTCGTTCTTGTAAAGGTGCACAGTTTTCCATTATGAGACATAGCCTACAAAAGGATATATTTAATCTTATACTGACCACTATTATTCTTGAAGACTTAGAAACACCAGAACTAATCCTGATTATGAGTATCGATCAAGTATCTTAGCAAAGACTAATAAAGAACCAGCTCAGATAAAAGAAATAAATGACCAGACTGAAGTATTGCCTTTCAGCAAGCATCTAACCTGTGTCAGTAATTTGCCAAGTTTCCCTACTGCTGTCGTATAATAAACAAGCAGAGAGTCAAAGCCTTGATCAGGGGCAGTGGTACTGCCATTCTAAAGAAACTGCTTGCACTGATGTTATTGAAACTACATTTTTACTAAATTAACTGAGAATGGGAATGATGATCCATTTGAGAACTGTGATCATTCACTGGTCTCATCATGCCCTAGGAAATGGAATGCTATTATCCTCTCTTTGTGGATAATTTCTATTTGTCTTATTTAGCAAAATTTATTTACTTATTTAAGTATTCATTGCAGTGAAAAGCAATAACAAAAATAAAAACAGACTTTCCACAGTGAAAGGCTCAGCATCTGGCACATTCTAGAACCAACATTTTTACAAACTAGTTTTTATAGAGGTACTCTTCAATTAATGGAAGAGATGCATTCCTGAGAAATTGATATTAAGGTGAAATCTCTCTTCCCACTGAATTTATGACAAAATGGAAAATATGTTGCCTCATAAACACATCCACTAATTTTTTTAATCTTAAAAGCAAACAACCAATTTTTTGGTGATAGTGTAAACTATTTTGCTAATGCTTGCAGCAGATTAGCTATTTCCCAGCTCTAGTGCCTCTCTCCTGTTACTCTTTGAGTTCTCCTGTCTTTTTATCATTTCTTAGGGGAATCTTCAAACTCCATATTTAGTTACTAGGGCTTGACTTCCCTATATCTTAAAGCAGAATATCTTTATCATTCTCATTCATTTGTATGACAGAGCACTTTCTTTTCCTATGTCAGAGTATTTTTGCTGCCTAGCATTTAGTCTTTGAACTCTGCACAAAATTTCAGTTCATGAGTTGGGTAGGTCTTTTGTGTTGCTCTCAGTGGTGGAACATGGGACTCTGTTTTGGCCAATCAGTGTTCCAAGGCCCCCTAACAATATTTCCTGGGATACAGGCAGTTACATGGTTGGGTCAGTAATGAGCTTATCTGGGAAGCTATGTGAAATCTCCTGAGAAGAGACCTTTCTTTTTCTTTTGACTTGTCACTGTGAGGATACCGGCTTGAAACTGCTGGTGCCATTTGGCCACCACATGGAACCTGATAATGGGGCCAACATGAAGTAAGAGAGATACAAGAGATAGAGAGTGACCAGGCTAGGACAACATCACTGGGATCCCTGAACTGTACCCTTCCTGAAGACTGCATCAGTACTGTACTGTTATGTTATTATGCCATTAATGTCATTATTATTTGTTTTAAGCCACTTTGAGGATTGCTTTCATCTCTTGTGACTGAAGTATTTATAATTAATGGAAGAAAATATGAAAATTCCATTTTCCTTAGCGCACACCTGTAGCAGCCAGTAGTGAAGAGGAAACATGGAGAAGGAGACTGAAGCCAAACTCATAGGGCCTCACTGGCCATACTAGGTATTTGGGGTTGGTGCTGTATAATTTTGCTAAGAGTTGGGAATTGGGAAATGATGTAATTGACACTGAAAAGAGGAGAGAGATGGATGTCGGGACCAGGTAGGTGACTCTAAATGATCCACTTGACAGATGACTTGAGCCAAGTGGTAGCAGTGGAGATGGAAAGAAGTATATGGATTTGAAATGTTTTATAGAAAGATTTATAGACTATAAATCATAGGCTTCTCAGCTCTAACATCGTACCAATTATATGACCAAGCAGTACAATTGTTAGAAGGAATTCGCTATGCTTCTTTGATCTTCTGTGGCTTTTTCTCAATTCAGTTTTATGAGGCTCTGGAGGTACTCCTTGAGTATCATGGATCATTCTCTTTTTCCCCATTCATGTCTATTACCTTGCTCCTTCCTCATCCTTTCCTTTGCCAAAGGAATGTGACAGCAAAGATAATCAATGGAATTTGAGCTTATTTTCCTAATAGACAGCCAATGTCTGTCTTTCTTCTTTCTTTTTTTCTTTGTCTCTCTTTTTCTCTTTCTTCTTTCTTTCTTCCTTTCTTTTTTCTTTCTTTCTTCCTTTCCTTCTTCCCTCCCACCTTCCCTCCCTTCTTCCTTCCTTCCCTCCCTCCCTCCTTCCCTCCCTCCCTCCTCCCTCCCTCCCTCCTTCCTTCTTCCTTCCTTCCTTCCTTCTTCCTTCCTTCCTACCTTCCTTCTCTCCCTTTCTCTCTTTCAGTCTTTCCAGGATTTTGCTTTGTGGCCCAGGCAAAGATGATGCAGTGGCACCATCATACAATCATAGTTCATGGCAGCCTACAACTCCTGGCCTCAAGCCATCCTCTTATTTCAGTTTCCCAAGTACCTGGGACTACCGGCATTCATCACCATCCCTGGCTATTTTTTTATTTTTTTATAGAGACTCCTGTCTCTCTGTGTTGCCCAGGATGGTCTCGAACTCCTGGTTTCAAGCAGTTCTCCTGCCTTGGAGTATCGTTTCTTAATTGCTGCAATGGTCTTTTATTCAACACTGTGATTAGAGAGATAAGTTAATCCAGCTGCCTGGATGACATGAAAGGAGACATAAAAGTTACTGCTTTGGGTACTGCTTCAGGCAGCACTCTTTCATTTTTCCTTGCTCTCTCCCTATCTGTCGGAAAGAGAAAAAATATATTTGCTGTTAGCTGATCTCTTACACGGTCATACACAACTAACCAAGAAATAATATTTCTCTAAGTAATGTACTTTCATGTTTGATTTGATGGAATTTCATGAAGGTTTGACATGGTTTGAAGTTCTCTTTAAAGAGCTGGTGGCTTTTGCACTTGCTGAACTCTGCCTTACAAAAACGTATTCTTTCAACCCTCTGAAAAAATCTGCAATAGTGTTTATCACTTTACTACTTCCAACCCTAAATAGACCAACAGGGTAAATACAAGCAGCTTAATAAGTAGTAAAGTGTGGGAATCTACAGATTCACCTCACTTTACAGAGTGATACGTTCCTGAAAAGCTAATTGGTTTTTAAATACATTCAACTGTATTTTTAAAACTCTGAGAAGTGGACTATTTAAAGAAACTCAGCAACTAATCTTTTCTTGTGTCGAGCTGTATCCTTTTGTAATGCAAATATCCATATTTAATTTATCTGATTTGATATCTAAGTGATTTGTATTTGGTTTTTATGAATGGCACATTTATATTATTACTTTTTAATGACCAGTAATTATAATGACAAAAATTTCTTTAGCAGTCAGGCACACAAACAGTACCAAGAGATAATACTTAGTTTCCCAAAATGGAACATTTCATATATATTTCTATTCTTTCTAAAAAGGACATCTCTATATTAAATTACCCAAATACAATAAAAGGACATCTCTATATTAAATTACCCAAATAAAATGTCAGTAATATTAACATCTATTAAAATAAACAGGTAATTGGCATCTTATTTACATGACTATTGTCAAGTACAATTTTTTAGTCTTGTGTCGTGTTTTCTTCATTAAGCCATTACCATTACTTCTAAACAAATAAAATACTTGTTTAAATTTAAAAGATTTTTAAAGTATTTTTAAATTGCACATGTCCTGTATTTGAGAGCAGGAATTAGACTCTTCACAACATTTCGCTGTATATACACTCATAATCAAAGTATTCTGTCATTATTTAGATAACAAATGTCTAGGAAAGAAAGAAAACAGGCTTAAGGAAAAATATCTTGTGCAGTTACATGTTACAGAAAATATGTTTGTCATATCAAGGGTTTTGAGGATCTCATATTGAACAGGTACCAAGGGAGGGCTGCCTATGGTTCACAGGAGCTCAAGAGAGAGCTTCTATCTCCCCCTACATAAGAAACTCTTTTAAAACAAAGGATGAAGGGTATTCTTGATGCACCAGGGGAAAGAAAATGTGTGAGCAAAGGAACAACGATATGAGCATATAAATTTGGAATCATTTAGATAAAGAAGAATGTACTGTGTAACATGGGTCAATAAGAGTAAGTGAAGGGCTACAGAAGACCCAGATGAGTATCTGTCTTTCCATATTAAGTGGCAATGATGTTCAACTTTAATTGGACTTTTCATTGGAATTATTTGCAAAGACTGTGACACTCAATGACTTATAAAATGTAGTAAGTAAAATCTGGTATTGTTTCTAAAGGGATCACATTGAGATAGGAAAAGAAATAATAAATGAATAGGAATAAAGGTTTTAATGTTCATATTTAACAAAGGAGAAAAGTTATAGTGTAAAGCAAATGGAAACTAGGTATTATATTAGGTTAGTGTAAAAGTAATACTTAGTATACTCATTTGCTTACTTTTATGTATTTATACTATGCACCATTCTACAAATGCTTCTGAAAGCTGTTGGAATTTCATAAGCAGAGTGAAGAGTATTGCCAACATGGTAAAATGGGACGTGGTTTTGGATTAGATATATTAAATAGATTCAATGTTTGATCATGATAGGGAAATTATTGATTATGAGATTATAGCAGACATAGAGTCAATCACCTTAATTTTGCAAATAGATTAATACAGGAATGTTGGTTTACTTGGTTTATGCACATACAATAAACAAAAGGAGATCACTTTCATATTACTGGTCGCAGTGCCTAAAATTCCAGGAAATTAAATTCAATTAAATATAGAATATGTATAAAATATGCACCCTGAGAGAAAAAAAAAAGGCCTCTTCGTTCTTAACTTGTAATATAAACTTCAATGATATTGAGAAATTTCATATTAGGAAGACACTAGGAACACTTTTTTAATCATCCTAGGAAAATAAAATGCTCATAAACCAGATCATTATTCCTCTTTACTATTCCTTTTACTCTATCACAGGTTCTGATGTGATATAACATGTTTTGTTAATTTTTTTCTTCTACCTTTGTCTTTACTACATACATTTCTGGAATATTTAATATTTCTTCACTACTGTGAACTGCATTTTATCACAGCAAAATGAGCTGGTTATACCTTTGCATGTAGTTTAACTTGTTCCAGAATAATCCACTTACTTGGTTTGTTAAAGCCATGGTACTACCATCCTTTCAGGCTCAATTCACAGATTTACTAGCCATATAAAAGCAATGCTGTTCCTTCAGTGGAAAGGTTACCCTAAAGGATGTCTGCAGCTTGGCACCCCTCCCCAAGGAATGCTGTAATGTTAACTCACACTTCCCTCAGAGGGAAAGCAATTCAAAAGTAAACAATCAGCTACCTTTCCCAGACATCTGACACAATATGTACAAAGTACCCTCAGTCCTGGAGGCTATTTTGTCAGCCTCGATCTTTAAAGTATATAGCATAACGATTTAAAAGAGCCACCCAACAGGGGTATGGACATGCCCCAACCTTCACTTGGCTGCCTTTCAAAGAAACTGCACTGGCCATCTGAGCAGCTCTGCTTTACATTCTACAGAAAAGACAAACCTTCTCAACAAGAAAAAAAGATCTACCAGACTAGAAAACATTATGGCCAGCATGGTTGTGTAAAACAGCACACCCAAGCTATAATGAGCCTCATTCACACAGTATGTAAGTTTTGTTTATTTGGTTGGTTGCTTGCTTGCTTTTTACCAGTTCTTTCCATCTGTAGGAGCAGTCTGGTTGTGAAGCATCTACTTGGAAGCCTATGACAATACACCACCAAGAAGTTTACCCTTTTGAACAGTTTTATAAAGATCTGTTCTTAATAGACTGATATATCATCTTATTTTCTTACTTTGCAACACATGGTTTTATATTTTAAAATCATCCTCATTTGTGGCAATTGCATTGTGAGTGCTTCAGTTTGCGCTAATTTGCAAAATTCCAGAGAAACTGGTTAAAGGTCTAAAAGCTGGTTTCTATAGGACTTTTTTATTTTTGAGACAGAGTCTCACTCTGTCACCCAGGCTGGAGTGCAGTGGCATGATCTTGGCTCACTGCAACCTCCACCTCCCAGGTTCAAGCAATTCTCCTGCCTCAGCCTCCTAAGTAACTGGGACTACAGACGCATACCACCACACCCAGCTAATTTTTGTACTTTTAGTAGAGACGGGGTTTCACCATGTTGGCCAGGATGGTCTCAATCTCTTGACCTTGTGATCCACCCACCTTGGCCTCCAAAAGTGCTGGGATGACAGGCGTGAGCCACTGTGCCCGGCCTCTATAGGACTGAAAAAAAAAAAAAAAACGAGGGTGTCAGTAGCATTTGCAGTTACCTGCATTATGTAATTATGAACAAATATTATGAGTTTTACCAAATTGAGTCTATTTTTTTCCACAATGTAGTTTTTATATCCATGGGCATTTGTGATTGCTTTACAGGTTTTTATCTGTGAAGAAACATTTTGGAGTAAATTATGTTTGAGGTGGCACATTGAGTGACACAAGAGTATGGTGTTAGTCACTAGTTTTTTTTTTGTATTTTTTTTTTTTTTAGTAGAGACGGGGTTTCACCATGGTCTCGATCTCCTGACCTTGTGATCCGCCCGCCTCGGCCTCCCAAAGTGCTGGGATTACAGGCGTGAGCCACCGCGCCCGGTCAGTCACTAGTTTTTTAACAAGACCCTGACATTTACCCAGAATGACCAAGCATGTTTGGACTCAAGTAGGGTCCTCTTCTGTGTGTCCTGTTTAGTTAGTTCCTGTTCCATGTTGCTTAGTCTGTTATAATGACTGCTCTTGCTTCAAGGCCATACGTGTAAATCTCTGTTTTAACAATGAGCTTGCTTTCCAAAAAAAAAAAAGTCATTAAATATGAAATCTGGCAGGGCGCGGTGGCTCATGTCTGTAATCCTAGCACTTTGGGAGGCCGAGGCGGGCGGATCACGAGATCAGGAGATCGACACCATTCTGGCCAACATGGTGAAACCCCGTCTCTACTAAAATACAAAAAATTACCCGGGCGTGGTAGTGCATTCCTGTAGTCCCAGCTACTTGGAAGGCTGAAGCAGGGGAATCTCTTGAACCCAGGAGTTAGAGATTGCAGTGAGCCGAGATTGTGCCACTGAACTCCAGGCTGGCAACAGAGCGAGAATCTGTTAAAAAAAAAAAAAAAAAAAAATTAAGCCTACACAAATTGATGTCAGTGTAAAGCTTAGCCATCATCAGAAATTTGTGAAGCAGTTAGAAAGCAAATCATCTGATGAGTGCTTGCTTCCCTTTCTTCTCTGTGGACTCAAAGATCCCCTCTTCCAGCTTCTATGCAACAGTCCTCTCTAGAGTTAGCAATAGGACAGTGGCTTTAAAGTCTTTTTGCCCTAACGATTATTTCTTATTTAAAGTCTATATTGAAAAGAAACTTTTTTCCCTGCTATAGGCCCAACCCTCCACTCCAAGCCCACAAAATTAGAAACAACTTAATTTTATAATTAAAACAATTAATAACACAACTTCTTCATGGGATACAGAGAGATACAGATGCTGGTGTCTGATGGTTTAACGACTTGTTCCAAATAGCAGTTCCTCACTATCTGTGGTATCTTAGCCAATACGATGCTTTAGATCTGGGATACTGTTTAATAATGATTATGAGATATAACGTATACCAAAGTAGGTAGCACATTAAATATTATAATTCTGAAATATGTGGCATTAGTGGTAGTGACAATCGTTGGAGAACTGGCAATATGCAAAACAAAATCTAACTACCCAAAAATGTAAAAGAAAGTGGAAATTCTGTTTAAGTTTGCTGCGTAGCTAAGTTGGCTCACAGGCAAGCATGTATCCTAGACAAGTGCTGTCACCCACTCAGAAGTGCTGGTTCTCAAATTCATAGGTTGGGCTGGGAGTTCCCATGATGCTTGATGCACAAGATTCCCTTCAGACATGGTGGTTCATATGACACTCCCCTTCTGTTCTGCTTCCATTTCTAATTGGCTAGGGTCTGGGGCTATATGTCTCGAAAAACAACTACAGAAGTAGGTACAGTTTATCTTTTACGCACCTCACACAACCACCCTTTTCCTTTGCCCATGCCCCTTGTCGTGCACCTCTACCCTTTTTGTTCCACTTCCCTTTCTCATCTTTCCTCTTCACATACTGTTTTGTTTAGTGTCTTCATTTATCACTTACCATTTTTTAAGTATTTTAGTTGCAAATGGAGAAGTATCTGTGGTAGTGCGTTAGTTCTTCTTCTCACGCCCAGCAACCCTGCTGTTTCCTAGGACCATCCTTGCTTCACAATTTTTTCTCCACTTTCGATTCCACTCTCAAACTTTTGTTGGACAGGTTTATATGTCAGTTGCTAAAGCCTAATAAAATCAGACCAGTTCTCTGCCCTCAAGGAGCTCACACTAAATACAATACCAGATGGTTGAAATCCATTTATTGATATTACATTTGTTAATTCACAAACTGTGGTTCAAATGACTATAACTGTCAATTCTTCATTTTACCATTGGTAAGCAAAATGAGCTCGTTTTCACAATGAATTTACAGTATAGTGTGTGAGGTGGAACATTAAGATATTACATAAGCAATTATATAATTGCAAACTCTGATTTAAGTGATTTAAAGACGTAACAAATGCGATTAGAGAGACTGACAAGAGAACAGAAAAACTAGTTTTGCATATCTTGTGGTCTGTTAGGAATACCTGCAGGCAAATGTTCAATTACAGTGAGAAAGTAAGAGCCATGGTGCGTAAATAAAATAGTCTATGGGAGCATAAAAGCAGAGTTTCCATCCCGGATGGACTGGGGTCAGAAAAGACTTCCCAGAGAAAGTGAGATCTAAACTAAATGAAAAATAGGAAACTTATGCAGGCATTATCTCATTTAATATGCACAAAAAACTCACCTCTATGAGATAAGTACTATTATAATATTTATTTTATGAGTAGGATATTGAAGATCAAATATTTCATGAGTAAAGAGAATATTTTTGATAGCCCTAGTACACAGTAGGCACTGAGTAAATACATGTGAAATGAACAAAATAAGTCAAACCAAGGGCACAAACAAGAAAGTCTGTGCAATTCAAATACCAAATTACTTAGTACTGAAGAGACATGATTAATTCTGAATGGAGAGTTTGGGAAGATTTCTTTTTAAAGTACTACTCCAACACTTTTTTAGTAAAAACCTTTTGCTTCTTCCTCCAGCCTAAGGTATTTTCTCCTTCCTCCATTCAGAATCCCAAAGTTTACAATGTGAAATGAAAGAAAATGTAGGGAAATGGCTAATTTGGAAAATAAAGCTCTTTGGAAAAAGCAACTTTAATATACATCTCCAATTTGTTCCATCTTTTTATAATAAAATCCTGTGGGCAGCAGTCCTAGTTCCATCTATTCTGTGTGTACTTCTGTATTCATGTTTCCTGGAGAGATGACTTTGATTTTTAAAATTATTCCCTTTGAAAAGGTTTCTACAGCCCAGGTAACTAGACATGTTTGTATCAGAATCTCTTCACTGGATTGAGAAAATACCATCTTTGCTCAAAATCTTTCAGAGGTTTTGTATGTATTCACTTTTCTTAGATTTGGGAAATTTTGAAAATTGTAGAATGAAAAAAAAAAAAAAAAAGAAGAATGGTAAAGAATTATCCAAATCAGGGAAGGCATCCTGAGAGAAGTGATGCTTGAGTGAAATTTTGAAGGATAAGTCAAGGTCAGCAACACAAATAAGATGAGAAAAAAAGAATACCAGGAAGTAGGAAAAACATAGCAAAAGCATAGAGACGTAAAAGAGCAAAATGTATTTGAGCAAATACAAGCAGTTCCAGATGTCCAGAAGGAAATATCCATGTTGGTAAATGACAGGAGATCAGAATGGAGAATAAAACATTTGGTATGTGTCTGCTATACAGCGAATGTCAAAAGCCCAGATGGAGCAATTGATATGTACAGGAGAAAAGGCATTCTAATTCATTTACAGATAGTTTCCCCAAATTCTACCTCCCTTATCATGTTACATCATTGGAAAGTGTATACCTAAAAATAGTGTTCTCAACCTTCAACGTGTATCGAAGTATTTGGGAAACTTTTTTAAAACGTGAATTTCCTGAAGCTTGACCCTGTCTAAATGAAACAAAATATTTTCTGATGAAGACATATCTTAGACATTTCTCTATTATGAATGCATAAGTGTAGTTATGTATTATCCTTTTATTCTCTCTATGTCTTTTATTGAAAATTTACTATTTTATGTACAATTCCATTGTAACACAGGCTCTTTCATACCTTCCAGGGTATGACAGATAATCTGATAAACAAATTTGTTCTACTATGCTAGAGATAGAGAGAAAGCTGTGTTTAATATACATTTAATTTACAAAAGCATTCTGAAAACAATGTCTCCACCTTTGCTGCCTAACTGGAAAAAGTGACTAACGTTGTAAATTTGGGTGAAATACAAAGGTTGATGTTATGACACTTACTAGAGCAGATATCTGGGAACAGGTGGAGACCTTGAGTCACCCCTCAAGTCATTCCATGTAAGACTCTGCCCACTGTACTTTTTCATAAGGCAAGCTCTCTTTGAAATTTAGAACTTTCCCTAAAGGCAGTATTGTCACTGAGTGGGGCAACAGATGGAGAAATCAGCAGTGCTGGAGACAAGTGCATGAAATGCCTTCCTCAGCCCATACTGGATTACCCAGAATGCCTCTCTGCATGGCTTAGGAATTTGCCTTCAACCACGCATTGAACAATCTCTTTAGAGGCTTTGTCTTAACTATCATGGGCTCTCAGAAAATTCGGCTCTCAGAAAATTCATGTTGGTAAACTGGCAAAAATGCAAGCAATGTCTCAATGTCTGAAAACAGAATTAAGTAAGATTCCCCTAAAGTTGGACTTATTTAAATCAATACTTTATACCATTTTGTTTTAGCAAGGATGGGGTTATATTATACTCAATTTCATATCTTTAGGGCCTATAACATCACTCAATTCTTTTTGTTTATTTTTATTTTTTGACATGGAGTCTCGCTCTGTCGCCCAGGCTGGAGTGCAGTGGTGTGATCTCGGCTCACTGCAAGCTCCGCCTCCAGGGTTCACCCCATTCTCCTGCCTCAGTCTCCTGAGTAGCTGGGACTACAGGCGCCCACCAGCACACCCAGCTAATTTTTTGTATTTTTAGTGGAGACGGGGTTTCACCGTGTTAGCCAGGGTGGTCTCGATCTCCTGACCTCGTGATCTGCCTGCCTCAGCCTCCCAAAGTGCTGGGATTACAGAGGTGAACCACAGCGCCTGGCCTAACATCACTCAATTCTTAAGCTATTCAATAATAGTGAGTTCAATAATTTTTAATTATTTTAGGAGCTCAGAGAAAAGCTACATAAAAGTAAAAAGGAAAGGACTATTCACATATGGGAAGTGATGTTCAACCTGATTTTTAAAGAGAAAGAATAGTAGGATTATAGGAATACATAATGTCTTTTTGCTTTTCGTATTACAGTGTGTAAGGCAGTTTCTTATCTAGTACTCTTTTTCTTCCTCAACGTGAAAACGTGAGGAAACCTGTATAGGGCACAAAGCTAATAGGTGGGGAACTAAAATTGAGTGTAGGACTCAAGATTCTGAATGCAGTAAATTGCAAAATACAAACTTTGCTACTCCTCCCATTGAAAGGTAGAGTCTATTTCCTCTAGTCTGAGCTGGATTTGTGACTTATTTTGGCCAACGCAATTCAATAGAAATGAAGCTATATAAGATCCAAGGCCAGAATGAAAGTTGCCTTTGAGTTTTCCATTTGGTCTCTTGAAATGGTTGTTCTTAGAACCCTCCTCCTTGAACCTGGGTATGATGCTGTAAGAAACTCAGGACATTTTGACAGCTCCAACTGAGTTGTCATTGATCACAGCCAGCATTAATGTCCAGCCATGTGATAAGCCACCATGGACATCCAGCCCAGTCCAACCTTCAGATGACTGGACCACCAGCCAACATCTGATGACAAACACATGAAAGACCCTGGGAGAATCATCCCTCTGCCCCCAGCTGATCCTTTGAATAATGGTAAGTAATATTAAGGTTCTGTTTTAAGCTAATAAGTTTGGGACTGTAAGTTATGAAAAGTAGATAACCAGAATGGAATTTGTTAACAGAAGTGAGGAGCTATTATAACAACAGCATAAAACAGGTGGGACTGGCTTTGGGACCATGCAACCTGTGACACCAGATAGTGTTGATTCAGTTGATATTGTGTGATGGGGTAGAGGTTGGAGTTGGAAGAAAACAAAATAAATGAGTAATGGAATCTGGTGAAAGGATAAACTTTGTTATGTAATGGAAGAAAGTTTAGTGAAAGTGTGGCTATCAGCAATGTGAAAAATAGAAAATGAACCTAATGAACTAGAAGACTCACTAAGGAGATTTTCAGGCAATATATTAAACATACCAACTGATTTCCTTTAAGAATATATAATAAAGGATGAATAGAGAAAAATGTGATATAAGGAACATCAGTTTTCAAGCAGAATTTTGACAGAATATGAAGGCTACAGGACATCTTGTGTTCAAAAATAAAGCTGTTCCTAATTGCCAGCCTCTCCAGATTGCAAAGCCTCTCAAAGTAAAAAAGAGACCCAAGGGAAAGATTATCTTAAAGGTGAGAAGGCAAAACTTCAGAGAAATTTAAGGGTGTGCTGGTAATGCCTCTCAAGTTGACCAGAGGTCTCCTAATAATCTTAAGACCATAATTATATAACACTCTCACACCTAGCCTTAATTTTAAAAAGAGGCTTGTCTGGAAGAAATATATAGATGTACGTTCTGTCCAATGGAATGAATCACAATAAATCTTGTAGGAAACCCACAAAGTTTGAAGAGAATTGAATTGGCAAAAGCAAAATCAGCTTGGATATTTTTTAAAAAGGGAAAGAGACAGTTCAAAATGAAAAGAACCTTTAGACATTTAAACTTATATGAATATGAAGCAGACTGAAAGGTGTTCGGTTGCAAATATAGTTCCTTTTCCCTTTTCTACCAAAAAGCAAGCATGACAGAGTATATAGACAAATGTCTGAGGGCAGAGTAAAAAGCCCAGTGGTGGAGCCAAGTGTCACCGAAAACAGCTTTCAGGAGGCAAAACTGAGCATTTATCAAGGAACAGGTGACCTACCTGTTCCTTGAACAGATGATTCAGCAAAGCTGAATTTCAAAAATGCTTTAGATGAGTGGACTTTACATGAGTCATATGACACCTTTTCCTTACCCCCAAATTAAATGGTAGTATTAGTGGCCATTTATGAATGTTTAGAGAGCAGATTACTTATCTGTTTAGACCAAGATATTCAGATCAAGAGAAATCACACTACATATGCTTCATTCAAGAAGTTTTATGCACAGTTGAATCTAAATTAGATGAAAAAATCCTGGGCTGGAGCCTGAAACTTTTGTTATAATGCATACAAGTTTTACAGGCCTTTTGAAGAGTGACTGTACATAATTTGTAATACTATGGCAGTTGCAATAGCAAATTCTTTGCTACTTTTCCTGTTGTGAAGTGAAATCTAATTTTTCCCCTTCAATCTGAGTTGACCCTGTGAATTGTTTTGACCAAGAGAATGAAGTGAAAGTGATTTGAGGCTCACAATCCTAAATATTTTCCCAGATATTTACTAGTGCCAATGAAATCACTTAAAGACAATGTTTCCATACTCAAAAAGTTTGGCAAATACTACAAATTGCATGATCATTTAGGAAATTCTTGATGTACAGCAACTTTCAGA
Organism: Trachypithecus francoisi; assembly: GCF_009764315.1. Taxonomy (NCBI): domain Eukaryota; kingdom Metazoa; phylum Chordata; class Mammalia; order Primates; family Cercopithecidae; genus Trachypithecus; species Trachypithecus francoisi. The sequence continues at coordinate 70,511,064 of NW_022681472.1, read as the reverse complement.
AAAGTCCTGCACCTATAACTTTCTTTAGCTTTCTGTGACGTGTTATTTCCCAAACACTTTTGGCCCCAGGACACTTTTTTTTGTCCTGATTTCTATAGACCTTTCACATAATATACTTTGAGAAAAGTGATCTAGGGAAGTTTTATGACATTCTGTAGTTCTTCATTAATGCATTCATCTTTTAAAGAAAGGCTTATTGAGTATAACTTAATATAATGCTAGGCCCCAGGCTTCAAAGGCTAATAAAAAACACTTGCCTTTAAAGATAACAGTAATGAGTAGAATAGGAAAAAAAACCCACTGAAACATATAAGTTAAATATTATGAACAATGTTATGATAAAGTGTCTAGGTAAGAAGCACATTAATATCCAGGAGAGGAAAGTACACAATATTTTTTTTCAGTAGAGTTAATCAACAAAGATATTTGAGTAGGGCCAAGAATTTGACATGCATGTAAAAGAAGAAAGTGAAGATGGAAAAACAAATTTTCTTAAAGTCAGAGATGGAAAAGTCACAGACTAAAATAGCATGGCATAATTAAAAAGCACTTTAGACACTTCAGAAAGTAAAGATTTAATATAGAAAATGTGATGCTTATAAAAGTCTCAGTAAGGATGGAGGAGAAACAGACAGGAGAGGCTACCAGTTTTCAGGCATGTTATTGTAATAAGCTGTTGCTGATGACTACTGCTATTTTGATTGATTCATTCAAAAGCACACAGAATCTACTACAGAATGTTACATCTACCAAAGTCCACACATGGGCCTCCATTGCATATCATAGTCTACCTGCTGAAAACCAGAGATAAAGGGAAAAATCTTAAAGTAGCCAAAGTAAAGGATGAAAAAGTTAAGAATTACAGCATTCATCTCATGAGAAATAATGTAAGCCGCTGAACAATGGGAGATCTATTATGTACTGAATGAAAAAAAAAAAAAAAGAACATGTCCATAAAAAAGTCTGAACATAGAAGAAATATCTTTCAAAAACCATAGGTAAAATCAAGAAATTTTCATATCTGAGAATTCAAAGGTAACTCATTGTTAGCACATCAGCACTACAAGAAAAATAGAAGGAAAATATCAGAGGAAAATTTGTATATACCAAATACAGTCCCATCTGGATATAGCAAATGAGTGCAAAAATAGAAAACTATACATATAAAAGATGTTTTTCTTGTATTTTAAATTACTTTATATGATAATTTACTATTTGAAGAAAAATTATACTAATGTCTTACAGAGTTTATGATGAATATATGACAAGGATACTACAAAGACCAGAAAAAGGAAAAAATGAAATGCGTTATTGAATGTTTCTTTCTTTCTTCACTTATGTTTTTTATTTTTTAATTTTTTTTTTGAGATGGGGTTCTGCTCATTGCCTAGGCTGAAGTGCAGTGGCACAATCTCGGCTCACTGCAACCTCTGCCTCCTGGGTTCAAGCAATTCTCCTGTCTCAGCCTCCTGAATAGCTGGGATTACAGGTGTGTGCCACCATGCCTGGCTAATTTTTGTGTTTTTAGTAGAGATGGGGTTTCACCATGTTGGCCAGCCTGGTCTTGTACTTCTGACCTCAGGTAATGAAGGCTTGCCTCAACCTCCCAACGTGCTGGGATTACAGGCATGAGCCACCGCACCCTGCCAATTGAATGTTTCTTATACTATATATTAAGTGGTATAATATCATTTGAAGGCCGACTTTAAATACATCATATAAATAAATAAATAAGCCAAAAAAGAAAAAAGAATTATAGAAAAGTAATCCAAACTGCAGGGAAAAAAAAAAAGGCATAGGAAGAAAAACGGGAAAAGAACTAGAGGTAAGATAAAAATAAAATAAAATAGGCCAGGTGTGGTGGCTCATGTCTGTAATCACAGCACTTTGGGAGACTGAAGTGGGTGGATTACTTGAGGCCAGGAGTTTGAGACCAGCCTGGCCAACATGGTGAAACCCCATCTCTACTAAAAATACAAAAATTAGCCAGGCATGGTGGCACACACCTGTAATCCCAGCTACTCAGGAGGCTGAGGCACCAGGGAGGTGGAAGTTGCATTGAGCTGAATTCACATTGAGCCGAGTTCACACCACTTAACTACAGCCTGGGTGACAGAGCAAGGCTTTGTCTCAAAAATAAATAAAATAAATAGGAAAATGTGAAATATAAATTGAGACTTATGAATAATTACACTAAATGTAACGGATCTTAAAAGTCAATTCTAAAAGTCAGAAACTATAAGATTAGCTAGAAAAGATTCAACTAAATGATGCATATTTTTTAAAAAACACATTAAAGAAGTAACAAGTAACAATTACAAAGTGAAAAACTGAAAAAGATGTATAACACTAAACGAAAAATAGTTTGAGTGGCTGTCTTAACATCAGATACAGTAAATTTCAGATAAGGAAATATCACCATGGAAAATGTTGATCATTTCATGATGATAATAATTTCATCAAGAGGACATAACCATACAAACAGTTTATATACCTATAAAATACCTTCTAGTTAAATGAATCAAAACTGAAAAAGTCAAATATAAAATGAAGTAAAACCACTATTATAAGGAGAGATTTCAAAACTAATCTCTCAATAATTGACAGAAAATATAGACTGAAAATCATTGAGGTTACTGAAGACCTGAATAACATTACCAAACAACCTGACATAATTGACAGTTATATAGCATTTTACGTGCCTCCAAAGAATACCTATTCTTTTCAAGATCACAAAAACACATACACAAACATGTGCATGCACATGTGCACACATACACACGCTTTTACCAAGACAGACCAAAATCTGTCTTTAAAAATAGTTTTCATAAATTTAAAATTATTTGAATAAATAAAAGTATGTTCTTAGGCATCTATTTAAATTAAATCAGAAATGAATAATATAAGTATAAAATCTCAAAATATTTTAAAATTGAAAGCTGTAAATACAAATAACTCATACTTCAAGAAAAACTAGGGTAAGGGAACTCGGAAAATATTTTGAACTGAATGAAAATTGAAAACAAAAACATAGCAATATCTGAAGAATGCAGTTAGTTCAAACAGTGCTGCCATAAAAGTTGTCCTTAAGGCTTATGTTTAAAACAGTAAAAGTTTAAAACAATGGAACAAATTTCCATTTAGAAATTCAAATATAAGGGCAAATCACAATAAAAAGGGAAAAAAAATAACAAAGACAAGAAATAAATAAAATAACATACAAACATAATATTAAAAAAGAAATATAAAGCTGAATAGTTGAAAACAATGAGTGTCTAGTCAGACTCATTAAACTAGAAAGGCCAAATGCTGTGGCTCATGTGTATAATCCCAGCACCCTGGGTGGCTGTGGCTGGCAGATTGCTTGAGCCCAGGAATTTGAGACCAGCCTGTGAAATGTGACAAAACTGCATCCCTCCAAAAAAAAAAAAAAAAATTAGCCAGGTGTGGTGGCATGCACCTGTAGTACCAGCTACTTAGGAGGCTGAGGTGGGAGAATTGTTTGAACCCAGAAGGTAGAGGTTGCATTGAGCAAGATTGTACCACTACACTCCAGCCTGGGTGACAGACACAGACCTTGTCACAAAAAATTTTAAAAAAGGTAAAAAGAGAGATTATGTAAGTTACCAATATCAAGCATGAGAGATATAAAAGCACTAGAGTTTGTACTGGTATTAAAATGACATAAAATATTAATAACTTTATGGCAATAAATTTTAAAACTTAGATGAAAGACAAAAACTCCTTGAAGCTGCCAAAGTTCGATGAAGAGGAAACAGATAACCTGAGTGATAAAAAGAAACAGAATTTAAGGATAAAAACATTCTAAGAAAGAAACCGCAAGACCAAGAAGCCTTAACTGGTGTATTCTATAAACAACACCAATTCTACTCTAACCCTTCCTGGAAATAGAAATAAGTTAGAACTTCTGAACTCATTTTATGAGGTTAGTATTACTCTGACACAAATATCAAAAAAATAAAAACACATTAGAAAACAGAAAACTACAAACCAATAATCAACATAAAAATTCTTATCAAAATCTTAGTAAAGTGAACTCAACAATATATAAAATGCTTAATATAGCATAATTAAAATTTGAATATTCCAAGTAGGGTAAAACTGATTTAATATCAGAAAGTTAATCAAGGAAGTTATCACAGAACTAAACAACATATGAAATCATCTCAGTAGATTAAAAAATGTTTAAAAAATTAAACACCCATTAATAATAAAATCTAATAAAGACCATCTAAGAAAAACCTAGAACTCCTATCATATTCCATGTCAGAGAAGAAATAAATGCTTTTTCCCTCAGATTGGGAATATAAAAAGAATTTTAATTCTGGCCACTTTTATTCAACATTTTACTGGAGCTCCTATACAAGGAAATAAGACAATAAAAATAAATAAATAAAGAGCATCCAGATTGCAAAAGAAAATGTAAAATTGTCTTACTTGCAGACGTAGTTATCCATGTAGAAATATTGATGAACTACAAAAAAAGTAACAAAACTGTTAAGTAAATATAGGAAGGTAACAGGATGTAAGGCAAACATACAAGAATGAATTGGAAGATGTCACCAAAATGGTGGAGTGGAAATTATAGGACCCCATCTCTCCACACACAAAAATAATAAGCTAGAAAAAATGTGTCAGAGTCAACTTTTGCAGATCTCTGGAATCTAGTCAAAATCTCACAATAACAAAGGAAAAATTTGGTTAAGAAAGAAGCTGCTGCCTGCAGTAAAAGTATATTGTGCCATTCTCAGTTGCTAACCTAACATCCCCAGTCCCCCCAAATTGCAGTCATGAGGGCAGCAGTTGTACTCTTGGTACAAATTCCTAGCGTCCGAAGAGCAATATGGACCTCGTGCTCTAAGAACTGTTTCAACCTTTCTGCTATCTCCCTGAAGGTCCAGCACAAGGACTTACCTTCATTTTACCTGACTCAGAACACTACCAAGGATGAAGTAGCTTGCCATGTGGCATTTTCTGAAATAATACAGAGGCACAGCATTGGCTGTATCAGGTCAATATAGGGGCAATAATCAGGATAGGCAATAAACATATCAAAAAGCCTGGGAAAGAAGAAGTTGGGAAAGGTGATACATGGAGTACAAAGGCTTTTAAAAACTTCCACAAATGCTGAAGAATTAAGAAGGCCAAGCAAACACCCATGGCAGGATGCCTGCTCAGAAAAGGCCAGAGACAACCGCATACTTCTAACTCTGGCTGACCTCCAAGTTCTGCACAAATAGGATGTGAATGCTAAGGTAGGGTTTTAAATGGCTTGGTTAAGGGTTGAAGGAGTGACCTAACATAAAGCCCATCTGCCAATACTAGGAAGATATATTTTTCTTTTCTTTTCTTTCTTTTCTTCTTTCTTTCTTGATTATAGGCATTTAAGGAAACTATCAAAACACTAACTGACTACCAAACTAATGGAATGCAGAAGTCAATAGCCATACACAATAAAGAATAAAGAATTCAAAAAATTGGTTTTGACAATTCAATAAGTAACATTAACAATACTATCAAAAACATGCAATATAAACGTATACATCGTTTATGAAAACTATAAAATAATGTTTTAAAAGCTTCAAAAGACCAAAATAAATGGAAAGTTACATTATGCTCATATATCATAAGACTCAAGTTATTAAAGTGATACTTTTTCTAAAATTGATCTATGGTTTAAATCTAATCCTAATCAGACTCGTGACAGGCAGATCTCCACTTTCCTAATGGTGCCATACAGTTCTCTGCCGATCTGCTTTCCACATAAGTTATGAAACAATCATTACTTATGAAAATTATGCAAGAGTAAAATACCATTTAAAATACCTGAAAAATATTTAAAGGACATACAGCAAATGTAGGAACATTCATTCGAGAAAAATTTCATAAGAAAAATCAGAGTCCATGGCAATTGAACCATAATCTGCTCTTTCCCTTCCTATTCCCAGCTCAGTGTGACAGAGATGCCACTATAAAAGATGACACAAAGATAACAGTACTCCCAGTGCCTCAGTTCCCAGCTGAGGCCTTTAGTATCTCCTTCCTATAGGTAGGCCACCAGCATCACTAAAGCTCCATACATATGTGTTGCAGAGGCTGAGACCCAGGCAAGTATGGCCAGGAATTTAAAGATTTCCTCCCTTTATCCAGTCCAGACTTGTAGAGTAGAAACTCTATGTTAAGTACGGCATGTTGCGGTTACTGGGGCCCAGGTTGACCCTATCCCAGTTTGTAATGAGCAGAGGTTCCATGCCAGGAGAGGCAAGCTGAGGAGACAAATGATACAACCCTGCACAGTTCCCTGTGCATAAAGCAAGGCTGTCAATCCAAAAAAAAAAAAAGTAGAGCATTGCCCCTGTCACAAGGTCTGCAGCTGTATTTTAAATATTTTGTCTAGAGGAGAGACAAGCATAAAAATGGAGACCCCTGAAGCTCCCCACTCCCTTTCAGTCCCCCTTCCATACACAAAAACATTACTTTGTTTGTACTAGAGTGAGGGACTCAACCCTAAGGGCATTCTTGAAAACAAAGGAGATTTTGGTGGCAAACAAGTTAAAAAGGCTGATAGCTTTATGAGAGGAACAAGCTACATCATTGGTGAGCCATTTAATTAAAGAGAACCAGAGAAATGGTAGCTAATAAGTGACTTTTTCATATCAGAGCAACTTTACAAGACTGGCTTCAAAAATTATCCTGCAAAGGAGCCCAAATTTAATAGAAACAACATGTGTCCCAGGGCGTGGTTGAATACAATAGAGCAATTAGCCAGCAATTAGTGAGGACAAACAGCTGTTTATGATACTAAGCGCACAATACAACTGAATAGAGAGACCAGGCAAATCAGAGAATCGAAATAGCCCTGGTAAAATTGCTGGCAACTCATGTGACTGTGCTCATGACAAAGCTGTATTCTATGAGGAGAGACATTAGAGGATGATATGGTTTAGCTGTGTCCCCCTGCAAAATATCATCTTGAATTGTAATAATCTCCTCCCATCAAGGGTGGCACCAGGTGGAGATAATTGAATCATGGGGACAGTTTCTCCCATACTGTTCTCATGATAGTGAGTGTATTCTCATGAGATCTGATGGTCTGATAAGCATCTTCTCCCTTTGCTTAGCCCTCATTCTCTCTCCTGCCACCATGTGAAGAAGGACATGTTTGCTTCCCCTTCCACCATGATTGTGAGTTTCCTGAGGCTTCCCCAGCCATGTGGAACTGTGAGTCAATTAAACCTCTTTCCTTTATAAATTACCCAGTCTTGGGCATGTCTTTACTAGCAGTGTGAGAATGAACTAATAGAGAGGGTTTGCACTCTGAGAGAAATAAACTTCACTAAAATGGTCTGGCTAGTCAAGTAACAAATAAGAAAACAAAAGCAAGCTTCAGGCAAGGAAAGATTAGTATCTAGATTTCCTCCAATATATTATTTTTAAAATCCAATTTTTGACAAAAAGGATTAAGAGGCATGAAAAACACAGGTGAGTATCAGTCATATACAGCAAAATATAGCAGACAATAAAAACTAACTGTGAGAGAGCTTGGCAATTGGGTTTAACAAACACCTAAGCTGCCAATTAAACATATTCAAAGAACTGAGAAAATTCATGCTGGAAAAGTTAAAGAAAGGTTTGATGATAAATCTTTATCATAACAAAAATATCAATACAGAGACAGATTGTGTAAAATAAAACTAAATGAAAATACTGGAATTGAAAATTACAACAATTGAAATAAAAATTCACTAGAGTAGATTTGAACTAGCAGAAAATAGAATGAGTGATTTTGATGCTAGATCAACAGAGATTATGCAATCTGCAGAATAGTGAGAAAACAGAATGAACAAAATAGAACAGAGTATGAGAGAAATAAGACACCATTAACAGCATAACATAAAGACAGGAGAGAAAAAACAGAGAACTTATTTTTTAATAACAGCTAAAACCTTCCCAAATTTGCCAAAACATGTTAATCTATGAATCCATGCAGTTCAGCAAACTCCAAGTAGCCTAAATTTAAAGGGATGCAAACACATTGTAGCAAAGATGCTGAAAGACAAAGGTAAAGAAAAATCTTGAAGCAATCAGATAAAAATGTCTAGTCATGTACAAGGAACCCCAATAATATTAATAGTTGACTTTTATCCTAAACAATGGAGACCAAAAGGCAGTGAAATGTCATAGGCAAAGTACTGAAAGAAAAAAGAAGCTGGTAACCAAGAATCTTATATCTAGAACACTTTCAAAAAATAAAGGTGAAAAATAGAGACATTCCCAGATAAACACAAACTGAGATAATTTGTTCCTAGCCAACTAACTGCATAAGAAATACTACAGAAACTTCTTTAGGTGAAAACCAAACACAGTAATTCAAATAGACATACATACACACGCACACACACATACACACACACACACACACAGTAGGGAGGGAGACTGGCAAAGGTAATTATGTAGTTATAAAAGACTACCAATGCATATTTCTTCTCCTTACTAGTATTAACTGATTTAAAAGGCAGTTTTATAAAACAATATTTTTAAAATTAAATTGTGGTTACATATCATATACAAATGTAACATATGTGATAATAATAGAACAAAAGAAATGGAGAAAATTGTATTGAAGAAAGTCATTAATACCAAATGGTAACTTAAATCCAGAGGAACAAATGAAGAGAACCAAATTATAAATGAGAGCTCCTTATAACAAACTCGTGAATATATATTTTTCCTCCTTTCTTCTCTAAGCCATTTGAACAGACATACAATATATGAAGTAACAATTACAACAACTTATAATTGGTTATATGCATAACAATAGCAGAAAAAAGGCAGATGAGAAAATTGGAGTAATATTTCTATATCTCTGGAATTAATGTAGTATAAATCTGAAATAGATTCTCATGAGGTAAGATGTATGTGGAAATGCCTAGAGCAATCACTAGCTAGCAGAAAATAGAATGAGTGATCTGATGCTAGATCAACAGAGATTATGCAATCCAGAGAATAGTGAGAAAATAGAATGGAGAAAACAGAACAAAGTTATCAGAGAAATGAGACTCCATTAAGAGCATCAACATATAGACAAGAGAGAAAAATATTTCACTTGAAAAATAGTGAAAATATAAAATAGTTTCACTTGAAAAAGAGTGAAAATATAAAATAGCATAATTTTTTCTCTTAAATATAGTGAAAATTATTAAATAATTAAAATATAAAAATATAAAATATTCAGTTAATATATACTAACTTAGTGTAGTCTACCCTTAAGAACTACTACACCATTTCATATAATATCAGAACCTTACTACAATATACTTACATTTCCCCATCCCATCCATTGTGTCATTGTTGTAGATTTTATATTTAAGTTACAAGCCTCACAATGTATTCATATTATTTTGCTTTTAAATAAATTAGAAATTAAAATGAAGAGAATATTTATATTTTCACTATGTTTACTATTTTCACTCTCTGTTCCTTTACATACTTTCAACTTTTTATTTGATATTCTTTTCCCTGAGGTATTATTTTCTTTTAGCTTTCCTTGTAGTTTAGATCTACCAGTAGTATCACTATCATATAGTTTTTAAATCTGAAAAGTCTTTAATACCCTTTTTTTGATATGTTGTGCTTTTATTATCATTCAATTCGAATTTTTTTTTCTTTTAGATGGAGTTTCATTCTTGTCGCCCAGGCTGGACTGCAATGGCATGATCTCAGCTCACTGCAACCTCTGCCTCCCAGGTTCAAGCGATTCTCCTGCCTCAGTCTCCCAAGTAGCTGGGATTACAGGCACCCGCCACCATGCCCAGCTATTTTTTGTATTTTTAGTAGAGACGGGGTTTCACCATGTTGGCCAGGCTTGTCTCGAACTCCTGACCTCAAGTGATGCACCTGTCTCTGCCTCCCAAAGTGCTGTTACTACAGGCGTGAGACACCGTGCCCACCTCAATCTGAAATATCTTATAAATTAATGTCTTCTTTGACCCATGGGTCTTTTAGAAGTGTTATTCAATTTACAAAAAAAGAAATGTTTTAAGCATTTTCCCAGATATTTTATTGGTTTTGCTTTCTGATTTAATTCTCTCGTGATTAGAGAATATCCTATGTATGATATTATTAACCTTTAATTTATTGAGGTTACAGATTTCCAGTTTGATATTTCTTTTTATTTCAACATTGCTCGTCCAGTGTCTTCTGGCTTATGCAGTTTCAAATGAGAAGTACTTCGTCATTTGCAGGGCCCAGTGGCTCACGCCTGTAATTCCAACGCTTTGGGAGGCCGAGGCAAGCGGATCACTTGAGGTTGGGAGTTTGAGACCAGCCTGGTCAACATGGTGAAACCGTGTCTCTACTAAAAATACAAATATTAGCAGGGCTTGATGGTGCACGGGTGCACGCCTGTGATCCCAGCTGCTCGGGAGTCTGAGGCAGGAGGATTGTTTGGGCCTGGGAGATGGAGTTTCAGTGAGTGAGCTGATACCACACCACTGCATTCTGCATTCCAGCCTGGGTGACAGGAGAGACTCTATCTCAAAACAAAACAAAACAAAACAAAACAAAAGGTACTTAGTCGTTTGAACCATGGTTCTTCTATATGTATGTATGGTTTTTCCTGGATACTTTCAAGAATTTCTTTTTATTTTTAATTTTGATCGATTTGAGTACAATGTGCTTAACTGATTGCTTCTTATTAATCCTGTTTGGGGTATGTTGAGCTTTTTGCATATTTATTTCTGCCACCAAATGTGGGGAGCTTTTCGCTACTATGTATTTAATTATTTTTTTCTGCTCACTACTTGTTCTTCTCTTTCTAGGATTCCAATTTTACATGTTTGACATTTTTCTACTGATACTTGAAACTCTGTTTTTATTTTTCAATGTTTTTCTTCCTTTTATTTCAAATTATATAACTTCTATTGATCTCTCCTCAAGCTCATTGATTATTTTCCCCTGTCATTTCCACAATATTATTGAGGCCATCCTATAAATTTCTGTTTAATATATAATGCATTTTATTTCTAAAATTTTAATTTGGTTCTTTTTTATGTTCTGTTTCTCTGCAGAAAGTTTCTAATTTTTCATTTGTTACCAACAATTTTCCTCATCTAACTGATCATAGCTAACTGGTTTTAAGTTCTCATCTTATAATTCTAATTGAATATATTTAGCCATTAATTTTTCAAATGTTTTTATGCCATTCTTTTTTATGAGACTCTAATTATATGTATGTGAGTCGCTTTTATGTCGTTGCACAGCTAACATACTCAGTTCTCTTTATCAATCATTTTGTCTTCTCTCCAGTTCATTGTGGGTAGTGTTCATTCTTATGTCATTAAGTTCATAAATCATTCTTCTGCAGTGTCTGATCTACTATTCTGATTTTCATTCTTAAAGGATTTGTTTATTTTTCATCCTCCATCTCTCTATTTACTGTTTTCCTCTAAATAGTGCAATATGATAATAGCTTTCTAATTCCTTTGCCTAATATCCTTTCTCTTCTATTATTTTTATCTGTTTTTAATGACTGATGTTTTTACCTAGTTATGTGTCACATTTTTCTGATTTTTTGAGTTACTGGTAATCTCTCACTGGATGTTGGGCATTGTGAATTTTTTAATGCTGTCTTTCCAGATTCTGTTGCCTTCCTTTAATGGTTGTTGGCTTTGTTCTGGTAAACAGTTAAGCTCTCACAGTTTGATTTGATTTTTTGAGGCTTATTTTAATCTTTGTTCATGTGTGCCCCAAGTAGTTTTTGACTTTTGGAATATTTTAGTCCCACCATGAGTACTACTCCTTTCTGTAGTTTTTGTCTAAATTGTCCAGGTGGTCATCAAGAAGTCTCCATTCTAATTGGTGGGAACTAAAATAATTCTCATCCCTGTGTGAGCTTTGAGAACAATTCGTCTCACATATTTCTAAACATTATGCTGCACAGTCTTAATAGATTTCTGCCCTACATATATGCATCTTTGTAATTAAACACTTTATGGAAGTTTTTAATCATTCCCTCCTATGCAGAAGTATGCTGCACAGCTTTCTACTAGTTCAGACTTGCTGACTTCTCAACTTCGAAACTTCTCAACTCAGCAAGAACTCTACTTTCCACTTGGGATTCCCCTCCCTGCTCCACAGCCTAGAGTGTCTCCAGGCAGAGTCCAAAATGATCATACATGGTATTTTATTTGTTTTCTTCGTCTCAGGGACCAAAGTTCTGCACTGTCTGTGTTTCAGATTCTGAAAATAGTTATTTCGTACATTTTGTCCAAATTTCTAGTTATGCAAGATATGAAGTTAAATATGGTCTCTGTTACTTCATTTTCCCTCTAGGGTTTTTGCTATTATTTATTACAGAGGACAAGAAAGATAGCAAATATGATGACATACAAAGAAGAAATAACGTTGAGATTCTGCTATGTGCCAAACCCCACATTTTGTCATTAACATCCTATCACATTCAAATTGCAAAGCAGAAAGACAATTGATCAAATACACCTTTGACTAACTTACTGGTTTGCAACTTGTAAGATCATTAACAAAGTGGGCAAACTCCAAGGACCTTCTGTTTGCGTATGAGATCAGTTTTACATCCATATGATACTGGAAGAAGAAACCAAGATATCAATGATCATATCTAATAAATAAGATAGACAATATTTAATAAGTATCCTTGATTGCCTGACAATGACTAAACTAAATAAATAATTTTACTTTCTGCCTTAGTAGTATATTGAAGCTACAGATATTAGACAATTTAATCAAGAATAAAAGATCAAATTTTTATCTGATATCCGGATAGAAGACCCCAGTTCCATCTGGCTCCCACAGAAAATTTTCTTTAGATCTTTTTCAAGAGCCTTAACAAGTTTTGTAAGGTAAATCTTTTTTTTTTGGGGGGGGGTGGAGTCTTGCTCTGTCGCCCAGGCTGGAGTGCAGTGGCCAGATCTCAGCTCACTGCAAACTCCGCCTCCTGGGTTCCCGCCATTCTCCTGCCTCAGCCTCCCAAGTAGCTGGGACTACAGGCGCCCGCCACCTCGACCGGCTAGTTTTTTTGTATTTTTAGTAGAGACGGGGTTTCACTGTGTTCGCCAGGATGGTCTCGATCTCCTGACCTTGTGATCCCCCCGTCTCGGCCTCCCAAAGTGCTGGGATTACAGGCTTGAGCCACCGCGCCCGGCCGTAAGGTAGATCTTAATAAATTTAAATAACTTCAGTCACCCGTATAAATATAAGGGTAACATTATCTGACATATTATGTGTTTTTACTTATTGTAAAAGATCATATTATGAATTTATTGTGTAGCCATATACCAAAAAGAATATACAATGAATGACTTTAGAGTGTTATTAAAATACTTTGATCTTTTTATTTTGCATGAACTTTGGGATTATTACTAAATACTTTTATTTTTCAAGATACACCTTTATCAGGGTTTGGCAAACTATGGCTTAAGAGCCAAATATGGATGACTCTCTGTCTTTGTAAACAAAGTCTCATTGGAACATAGTCACTCACAATTTCTATGCGTCTTTTGATGCTTTTATGCTGCAACTGTTGAGTTGGGTAGTTGTGGCATACAAAGTCTAAACTATTTAATATCTTTTTCTTACTAGAAAAATAATTAAATTGCCAAGCCCTGACTTACATGTGTGGTGGTAGAAGGAAGAGATTAGGAAATGAGAAGGAAATGATGAGGAATGAGCAGTTTGAGTGACCGTTTTGGTCCCCATTGAAAGAAATAGAGGAGAAAGTATGAGGAGAATTGTGTCCACATGGTTCCTATACATATTATCCTTTGATCCTGTGCATCACTTAAAATTACAGATTTAAGGATAATTTTTAGCATCTGGAAGAGAATCTAGAGATCATTTAGACTTTGAATAAATCCTTCAAATTCTATTGAGTTCTTATTTCACTCATGCTAAATAGAATTGTAATATTTTTTACCAAGTAAGACCAAGATGAAATAAATTATGTATGTGAAATGTTTTTTAAACCCCTAATAGGCTCTCAATATAAGTTTGTTGCATGCATGCTAGTTGTCTAGATCACCTCATTTTACAAAAAAAGAAAGCAATGTAGAGAAATTAGATGGATTATGTGACACCTCTCTAATTATTTTGTGGTGGATATATGAATTGATTCACATTTTATATTTCCTCTTTCAACACAATTTATACTGAAGTCTCTAGATTTCCTTCTTCAGGTTCCCTCTCCCCATTGCCCAGCTTAGGTCTGAAGAAGATTTCTTGAACCATGTTCAACCTCCCATCCAAATTACAAGAATAAATGCATCCTCACAGGCTTTTGGCTTGAAACATGTCCATTTTTTCTTTCCTTTTTTTGAAATTTTTTCCTTTTTTTCATTTTTTTAAATCAGGTTTGGATATGGTTCCTGTTATTGTGTTTGATTTTGCTTCTTTAGATACTACAGAATGAAATGAGCTAGAAAAGCATATCCTGTATTACCCACATCTTATATAATAACATACCTTAATTTAGTTAAAATTTATACAAAGTTACACCTTATTATAGCAAAAATATATTTCTACGTTATATATATGCTTCTATATATTACATGTGTAAATATGTATGTTGAAAATAGATGTTTTAAATTCTGTTTTACTACTCCTTGAAGTGAGAGTAGACTGACACTGCCAAAAACTCAATATCAAATCTAAATATGATTTGTCTCTGCCTATAAAAGAAATGTGTAAGTACATTTTCTGTTAAACTATAGAATGTATTTTCAGGTATACTTTTAACCACTAGACCCATGCAGGAAAGAGCAACCGAAATATAAGATTGCCATCCATACCAAGGGCACTTGAAATATTTCTTCTGGGAAAAAATGATAATTTACTTGTATCGTCAAAATCTATAATGCCCATAGTGCCTGCGGCTCATTGTAGACACTCATTTGTTTGTTGAATGAATGATATTTTTCATCCTTGAATGATTCCTTCACTTCAATCTGCTGTGGAAAAAAACATGAGTGAACAAAGGACTTTAAACATTACATCTCTCAAACAAATTATTTAAAATCTTTTCGGAAGTTCAAAAACATTTTAAAGCACTTTAATTTGTTTTGTTCTTCTGTAGTTTATGCCAAAGACATGATGTTGCCTGCCTCTGCTTGCTTCCAGGTGGAAGCAATCTGAATCCCTCTAATGGATGTGCCAGGAGAGGTGAAAGCAAGCATGAGAAGATGTCATTTTCCGAACCAGATTGCACTTCTTGTCACAATCCTCTTTAGGAATAGCATGGCACTTTAGCTCCAACCTTCTACTTGCTACAGTAGCAATAAAAAAAGAGAAAAATGCCCTGACAGTTTGTGGGTGGGTGGACTCCACCAGACCCGAAGAACCCACAGTGTTCTCTTCCACTTGAGCCCAATTGTGTTTGAACCTCTTTTGTTCTCAAGAGCAGCTGTCTTTCTATTGGTAAAAGATAGTCAACATATCAATACTTATTAAACCATAGAGGCTTGACAGTCACTTGAAAATCATTTGGATTCCTATTATTGGCACTAGTTGATAAGTATTTACCTATGCAAAGGGTCATCAATGAACTATAAGGGATTTGCATATGTAGAAAAGAAAATCTGCATGAAAAAAATTCCTTTGTTTGGCAGGGTTATACATGACTTTATTCTTAAATGTTTTCATCCTCTGAAACTTAGGTCAAGAATAAAAGGCACAGATAGAGTGACAGCATGTGGGTAAGCCTTAAGAAACTTTAAAATGTAAATAGGGACAAAGTTAATACTGCACTTGTAAAATGGAATTTGTAAGCAAGAACTATCTTTTCTTCAACTAAGCGAGTAAGTTTATTTCTCCCAACTTGGAAGTATTTCCTACAATAAAATTTATATAATAAATTTAGTATTGAATTAATAACATATCCCTTATATTTTAATCTTATTTACAAATAAAATATGACAAGAAATTTGAATTTGAAATATCAAGCATCAGCCATAATCTACCAACCAAATTTTATTTTTGCATATCACTGTATAGTCCATGTCTACAAGTGCACATATTCTTAGCAACAATTATTAAATGCATATGTACTGTTTAAATCTTCTGAAATTAATTCAGTATGAATTTAAATGTGGACTAGTTTAATGAAAAGAAACTTTTTGCATGGCACTTTTTTAGGCTATTGAAACGTTGGCTGTATTTTTTAAAATTTCATCGACAATGGAGACTCCCTGCCTTTGTATACTAACATCAAAATGACACCACGCAGTCATCATTTATTTTGACTTATCAAATATCAGAGGAAAAATAAGTGAGTGTATTTCTTTAGGCCATCTCATAGGTAGGTGTGGCTGCCATTCTCTGGCATGGCTTTTCTAGTAGATGGCATGCCAAGATCTTAAGGCTAAAAGTAATTATGCCCAATGTAAGTTAGTTATTCTTTGCCAGTTAAAATTGTCTTTTCAAAGAAGGATTTGAGTCTACATACATATCAACTGTTTCAAGAACAGAGGTACAAGAAGTACAAGTTAAGTGATTTATTCAACTTTCAAACACAAAGTGAAAGTAAGAATATATTGAATGAGAGTAAGAGAAAAATACACTGGAGTTTTCATGGCGTTTCTAGGTAAGGACATTTACCTTGTTTACACTGAAAATAAATGTGCAGTAGAGTAGTTACAGAGCGTTGCATTTTCCTCTATTATTTTGCCCTCTTTCTCTATTGTGTTCATTATATCCTAAGAAAAAAAAAACTGCTATTTTATTGTGATTGTGTATTGTGCTACATCTTTTGTGTGAAATTGCTTAATTTAGCTAAGTGATTATGTTTCCTAAAATTGAACAAAACCTTTCTCAAACTTTGATGGTTAGGTTAGAACACCCCTTCAGTAGTATAATGTTACTGTGATTGCAATTCAATTATGTGAAGTTGGGTAATATGAAAATATATTACTATGTGTAGTAAGACACAAAAGCCTATTTATTTCAAATTAATATTACTTTAACAGCACTAAATTTATTTGTATGGATATCATGACTTTCTCAAGAGTTTTGGTTTAGGCCAACAAAGATTTAATGATAACTCTTTGAAGTTTCATTCTTATTCATCTGCATTCCAAATATTTTGTTTTAAATATATTGGTAAAATTCCTTAAATAGAAACAACTGTGAAGCAGTTTCCAAAGTGTGCTAAGCCAGTGATAGTTCCCTCTCTGAGTCCTTATAATTTCTGTAAGTTACATTTATTATACCATTAGTATGACACAATTATCACTTTAATTAGAGGCAGATGTGTCTGACAATTATATATATAGTTTCCCTTCCTTTCATATCTAGTTTTAACTTGTCCCCAAATAATATGCACACTCCTCTAAAAAAAACCTGTACCCTTATTAGTTGAGAAATTCCTATCAAAATGCTATAACAGTGTGTAAGTTTCCCAATGGCAATGAGATTAAAACAAATAATGGAATCCAGTTGGACTCATGGATCCGTGTCGTCTCTTTGAGGCCACCAAATACCCTTCCCTTCTTTGTGTTCACACCCTTGGAAGATTTGCAGGCAGTTATGTTCCCATTTAGTCATTGCTTAACCAAACTATACATACTCTTTTAATCTTTTTTTTTTTTTGCATATAGAAAGTCAAACCCTTCTTTCTGATTTTCTATGAACTCTCTCCAACACTTCTATGTATTTTAAAAATAGCATTCTAATGTTGACAATATGTCCTTTGTTTTCTATTTTAGAAAGCTTTTAATGGAGCCAGAGCAATATACTGGGTTTTTTAGATGTAGTTTATTTTAGAAAGGATATGTGAATAATAACACAATTATTACAAATTATCACTTGCCCAAGTGACAATGTAGAAATGTAGAGAAGTTTGATTTCATGTATTTTTCTACCTTGTTTACATGGACGGGTGATTTAGAAAGTCACATTTGTTCCTTAAAATGCCCTTTTCCCCTTCAAATGTATGTGAGGATAGGTTCTGTAATATTTAATAATGTCTTCCAAATTTCCCTGAGGTAAGTTTTTATTTTACCTACAATTTTATAGATGAAAGTCTAGTTTCTGAATTGTATTTTCACGGTCATGTGTTTTTGTTTCCTCCTATTTTGCACAAACTTGACTATGTTGTGGTGTTATAATAAAATGAAATTGACACACTGTACTTTCACCAATCACGAGAATTTGAAATCTTTAATTTTGCTTTGCAGAGGAAGGGGGGTTTTAGTTTTACTGTACTTCACATTCTAAAGAATGGAAAAACAAGTTTCTCTACTTTCTGCCTTCTTTCTTCCCCCAAAGAAGACTAGTTTTACTTGTAGTGTATATGCAACACACTATCTCTAGTACCATTTCAATGTATGGACTATGGAATCATTCATCCAGTTTTCATTGTGTTTGTTAGTCATCCTCAGTAATTTGGTGTGAAGAGAGATGAGTAAGATAACAAGGAGGCAGGAGTGGAATCTCTCACGTGCCTATAATGTTAGTGAGTGGGAGGCTGGGACTTTCCTCTTCCTATAAGAACTAATTTCATGGATATAAAAGACAGTGGCTCTGCAAGCACTCTGCCTGGAAATGTGTAATTATTTTTATCATCATTACTATATTTGCTCAGAAAGAAGGCTGAACCAAAGAGCTGAAATAACTTGGCAAAATCTCTGTTGATGAAAACAGTTGCCACATATCTCTGAAATAGGCACAAACACATTAGAGACCTCATCTTACTAACTCACTGTTGCTCCAAATTGTTTAATACCATCAGAATAATATGACAGCTGCATCACTCATCAAATAATTTAAACTTGAAGAAAAGACAAATAAGCAAAATAGGATTAAATGGTGAAAAAAGGGCCGGGCGCGGTGGCTCAAGCCTGTAATCCCAGCACTTTGGGAGGCCGAGGCGGGCGGATCACGGGGTCAGGAGATGGAGATCATCCTGGCTAATACGGTGAAACCCCGTCTCTACTAAAAAAATACGAAAAAAAACTAGCCGGGCGAGGTGGCGGGCGCCTGTAGTCCCAGCTACTCCGGAGGCTGAGGCAGGAGAATGGCGTGAACCCGGGAGGTGGAGCTTGCAGTGAGCTGAGATCCGGCCACTGCACTCCAGCCTGGGCGGCAGAGCGAGACTCCGTCTCAAAAAAAAAAAAAAAAAAAAAAAAAAAAGGTGAAAAAAGAGCAAATAGAAATATGTAATTGAAAACACTGAGAAGGGGTGTGTAGCTAGCGTGTTTTCATGTGTGATGGTGTGGTTGGAGGAGTTACCTAATGACAGTTTTTAGCAAATTCCTATATGCAGATTTTGACACAGGAAAATAGGACATTCAATTTACTGTCTGAAACATACAGTTTTTATCAAAATGTTTTAGTTATATAGACATAGTCACAATCTTAATATTTCTCCATTATGAATATATTTTAAGAACCTCTAAAAGTATTTTATAGAGCAAAAACCTATTCTTTCAGTGAACAAATGAACATGATTTACTAAAATGTCAGGATAATTACCTGGGGTATCCTTTCACTAGTCAACCTAAAGTTATCATATAAATGCTTAGAAATTTAATTATGGAGCTATGAACAACATTTCCTCTGACTTTCTGTTTAAATTTTTTTTTTTTTTGGTGAGCACATTATTTGAGAAAAGCCCACACTTATTTAGGGAGAAATATTCTTGATGCCATTAATTTTTCTTATCTCTCATCCTTTTTTTTCTTCTCTTCCCTCTCTCCCTTTCTTATTTGTCTTCCTTCCTTGCTTTCTCCCCCTTTCTGCTTTCTTTCTTTCCTTCTTTCTTTCTTTCTTTCTTTTCTCTTTCTTTCTTTCTCTTTCTTTCTTTTTTCTTCCTTCTTTCCTTCCTTCCTTCCCTCCCTCCCTCCCTTTCTCCCTCCTTTCTTGCTTGCTTGCTTTCTTTTTCTTTCTTTCTCTTTCTTCTCTCTTTCTCTCTCTTCTTTCTCTCTTTCTCCCTTTCTCTCTCTTTCTTTCTTTCTTTCTTTCCTTCCTTCCTTCCTTCCTTCCTTCCTTCCTTCCTTCCTTCCTTCCTTCTTTCTTTCTCCTCTTTCTGTATTTAAGGTAGAAAAGCCTACTTTTCTAAACCATTACAAACTTTTCAAGATATTTGATGCATGATGTACCAAAACATGAAATGAGAGCACAAAAAGGTTCCAAGTGGGGGTTAAAAGCTGGGGAAGGAAATCCTGACAGGATTGTCTTTCATCCTGTTGTTGGCTTCTGATGGACTGCTTTTCTGTAAGAAAATATCAGAGCACTGTTCATGGCCAATTACAATCCAATTAGCAATTGTAACTGCATGTTAAAAAGTAAATCGAGTAGAGGTATGAAGCGTAGTTTTCAAAGAAAGGAAAGAAATATAAGGAAATGTGAATAGTCAGGTAACAGAGTGTAACTTTTTAAACCTACATAAACTAAATCGTAATCTATGACTTTGACAAGAGTGGAAAAGCTTGTTCTCAAAAGTAATCAAGGATCTAACAATCATGTCTTTTCCTTAATATGGGTTCATGTTTTTCTGAAAATAAACTTATTGGTGTCATTTGTCTCCAAAAGCAAAAGCATTGTTATTGAAATGGAAATAAACTTCAATAATGTTTGTTTATTGGGATGACATTTATACTTTATGGTGAGAAAATCTTTAGTAGCTTCGATTTCCTCCTTGCCTATTTCAGAATGAACTTGTCTGTCCAGGTCTTTTCTTCTTCACCTCCAGCCCTGACTGGAGGTAAGTAGATATCCTTCTGAGCCATGGAACAGAGAAATGTTACCCTCTACCAGCTCTTAAGTTCTCTGAAGTTCCCCAGGCAATGCCCCTGAGAACTCTCTTGCTGTTTCCCCTGAGGTTGAGAGAACTCTTCTGTGCGCTGGAGATGAGGAATGGGAAAGAATTTCAACATTTCAGGGAAGGTAGGCAGCTGAGTAAAAGTACTATCAAAGACACATTTTAAGTTTTTCCTTATCAGCCTTCCTCTCTGACAGTCACCAGTAATAAAAGTGAGAAACATTCTTTGAGCATGTAGAGGGGCTCAGCACTTGGCCTCACCCAGGTTTTACCTAGTGTATTAGCAGGAGGGTAGATTTGGGAGAAATTTTTTCCTTAAACTTTCCATCTGCAGAATTTCTGTTTGCACTCTCACACTCACAGGAGCAAATTACAATCAATAATCTTTAATTTATAAAATATTAAATAGCAATATATTAACTCTGTCAAGTACAGAAGCATCAACTATTTTTAAGACATCCTCCTTACTCAGGTTTGTAAGAAACTAGAGTATGTAGATCACTTTTGAGAGAACAATTTCCCTACTACCCAAGGAATCGTGTCATATTAACATTGATTATAATTCTGCGACTGCCAGATAATACGGGTTAAATGGTTTTAAAAAGGTTATTAGTTGAAAATATTTGAAGACTCTTCTCATCTTAATTCCCCATGCAATGTGTGACCTGTAAATCCATAATGAAAACGTTGCTTTCATTTGGTTTTCCTCCTTCAAAGGAAACTAACTTTAACACAGATTTTTTTTCTCAAAGATTCACAAATATGAACCACACGTATTAAAATATAAAATTTTACCTATTATAAAATGGTACATTTATAAAAGAAGAAATGATACTGAGGCATTTCTGACGTAAACAGGTGTGTATGTTCTTCACTATAGTATTTGCTTTTGTGGAGGTTGTTGGTTTTAGGAAAATCAATTTCATAGAATCATACGCTGGCACATTATCTTTTAGTTCATGTCTGTTTCTTAAAATGATACCTGTGTAATATATACGGAACAATTGGCAGAGTTTGGATTTCACACCCTTTCTTAGAAATATAATTCATAAGCCTCTAATCAGCAAGTTTTCTTAAGAGGCCCACCTAAAGAGAAAGCCCTTAAGCAATCACAGTCGATTCTTATTTGACTGTTTTGAGTAGAAACAATAAAATTGCTTAGCTTTGTTTCATTTAAGTATTTGAATACTATTAAATTTGAACTAGTAGTCTTTTCTAACAGCATTCTTTTTTGCTTACTTTCTGCTTTGCACTTACTTAGACAATCCAGAAAATATTAAAACATCCTTATAATATAATACTGAATTTGAAAAGAAAAACTATGTCATGGAATTATGTATTAGTGGAAATCTGACTGTTGCTGGATTTACAGGATTTACTTAGTTAGGAAACATGTACCGAGTGCATACTATGTACCAAGGACTTTGCAAGTCACTAGGTATACAAAGCCATAGAACACAGCTCTGTCATTTGTATAGCAAATAATTACACTAGAATCTGGTAAATACTTTAATAGTTTGTATAATGTGCTTGTTACAAGAACATAAGGAGAGACTTTAGTCTAGGAGAGTTGGGAATACTTTCACAAAAGAGAATGAGAGGTGGTCAATTAGACTGAAACGTAAGGCATGTGTGTAGAAGTTTTGTGAGCTAGGACTAAGAGATTACAGCAAAGCCAGGAGTTGAAGATTATGTGACTTGCAAAACATTTGAACTTTGTCTTGTTGGTTGAATAATGTATGTATTCATTCCAAAAACATCTTTTGAAAGTATTTATTGAGTACCTACTATGTTCCCAATAGTATGCTAGACATCAGGGTTACAGCAACAAATAAGACAAAAATCTCTGGTCAAAGCATTTGCATTTGGGGTGGGGTTAGGGGATAGAGTGACAAATCAAATAAACAATACAACAATAATAATGATAAATCATTTATAATGCATAGTATAATATTAGGTATTATAAGTGTTATAAAGAAAACTAAAATACTGTAAGGGGAAAGGAAGTAATGTGGGAAGGAAGACTGGTCACACAAGTTTTTCAAAGAAGGTAATGTTCGAAACAGAGATCTGTTTACCAATTTGAATGGTGGAAATAAGGCTTGTAAAACATCCAAGAAAAGATTATCTTGGGAAGAGGGAAGAAAAACCTCAGAGACATTGAGGAATTAATTCATCAGGTTGTAAGAAACCGTCACTGAAATTCAAATACGATAAGCCAGGAAAGATAGGCACTATTTTCACATCTTCAGAAAGTCCTATCATTAATAAGAAGATAAATATATTATTCTTTTCTTGGAAAAATAATCTTTACATAACAGAGGTCTTTTTAAACTGTTAACTCCAAATTCCTGTTTTTATGTTATCATTGCATCTCACCTAGAATGAAGACTCAGGAATATAAGTGGTTTTGAAAAGACTTATTTAAATATTGAACACTTGTCTACATGTTTAGATAAGTTTGCATTGGGAACTACTGAACTATCATCTTCTGTATGGTCATGTAAATGCTAGTGGATGGTAGGATGAATGAATGGTTACTCATTTTGACTTGGAAAAATCAGGGTTTCATTGAAACTGTTACTGAAAACAACTGCAGCAAGAACTTTGATAGAATGAATAATGACAATTCAGAGTTGAGCAGGTTTCTGGTTTCACTGTCTTGTTTTCCATATGAAAAAATGTTGCTGCTCTGACAGTTATTGTAAGTATTTATTACTGAATCTAGATGCTAAAATAGAATATTATTGGAAGATATGGGGGTTTGAAGGTTAATTTCTAGCAGCAGCTTAAAGCTCTCAATTGCTGTTGTGCTCCCAACTGGAATTAGCATCAATTTATGCTCATGCCCATGCACCTATGGAGACATGACAAGACAAATCGATCGGTTAAAGTGACAGCAGGGGCCAAGATGAGTCACCAAAGGAAGCATCTTTCAGTTCCCAGGCTCACCATAGATTTTCAACGCCAGGAGAGAGTATTATCTGCCACCTTTTCAGGACTTTATTTCACAAGGACACTTCACTTTCTCCATTCTCAGAGATTCTTTGTTGCTTTGAAATTCATCTACAGAGGACAATATTTACCATGTTAGACGTCCTCAAATTTTCACTGCATTTGATTTTGTGACTAACCTCTTCTGTCACCTGACATTTACCCGTGAATTTCTATTCATAACTAAAGCTTTAGACAGAGACTTGACAGATTCTCCCCACAGCAGCACCCTATCCTAAATAAAACAAGTGATGGTTTCCCATATGTTCCATGAAGCAGCACACAAGCTGTCTAATTACAATATGTCTTAGTAGGAGAATTTCAAACTTAAGATAGAGAGAAAATGCCCCCTTTTCTAGAGTAGAGCAATTCCTTAGAATTTTTATGATCTCATCATTCGCTCAAAGTGGGCAAAGACATATCCCTGCTTCCCAGTAATACCCCAGTGAAGATAAAGCAAAGGAGTAGAACCTGATGTGTTAGAAACCTATTCATAATGAGTGGGCAAGGCAGGAGCAGTGGCATGTCAACTCTCGTGTGTCGATGTTTCATGTAAATTTATTTTGAGTTCAGCCAAACTTTTTCTTCCTCTGCTCTCATGCCAAGGGCAATCTATAAATCTAGTCTCTGCATCGTAATTCTGGATAATGCTGCAAGCACTTTATCAATAGGATGTAGACAAATCTATATTTGTGTTTTACGAGTTGGTTGGGTTTACGTTGTCATAGAGAGTTATAGCAACTGGTAGTTTGAAATACTTGCTTTCGAAATTGCGGAGTTTGAACATCCCCAGTTCTCATTGACAAGGAGCAGAAGAGGACAAATTGTCTATGAGTCAAACAGAGAAGGTTTCCTTAGCTCCACTCTCGTTGCTACTCTTTTACTTCCCAAGGTCCTTTAGCCTGAAGGTGATATGCCCGACTGTCAGGGAGATAGAACCTGTGGTTTAAGATAGAAAGTACTTCATGAGCCACTTTGATACTCAGGGACTAACTTGAAATATTAGTCTTTAAAGGATTTTTATTATGTACAGAGAAAAATCAAGTTTCCCTTTCTTTGCCTAGCAAATAGCTTACTCAAAGGAAATAAATGTAGATTTCAAGTAGCCAAACAGAAATTAATTTTTATATATTTTACTATTAATAATGGGGACAATGATATTTAGAGTTGCATTGCCAATATGGAAGCCCCTAGCCACATGTGGATACTATGCATTCAAAATGTGGTTACGCTGAATTGAGATTTGCTGTAAGTGTCAAAAACATACTGGATAAAAATATTTTATTATATAAATATGATTTGTATTTGTGTTTTCATTATATTGTATTGGATTGCATTGATTTGCCAAGTTAATGTGCCAAATTCATACAACTTAAAGGAGATAATAAGAACATTAATAATAAAAGTAAACATTCATGAAACATTTATGAAGGGTCAAGCACTCTATCTTGTGCTTTAATCCTTTCAAGAACTCTATGAATAATACATCAGTATCTCCATTTTTCAGATGAAGAAACTGAGGCTTGAGGAGTTATAAGTAAATATGCACAAGGTAACAGAGCTAGTATATGGCTTTAGGCTACTTTTGAACCAAAAGGAAGTTAGCTATGTAACTTTTCTATTAACATGCTCAAAATACAGTGACATTGATTTTGTGTGTGCATAAATGTGTGTGTTTGGTTTGGCTGTGTGTATCTTTTGTAATTTAGTTTTAGTTTACAGTAAAACTTACTCTTTTTGGGGTACAATTAATTCACATAACCATATTCACAAACAAATATCATCCTACCAAATTACCTTAAATTAGTTCCTCTGAGTCAACCTTTCCCTCAACCCCTACCCTAGTAGCCACTGATCTATTCCCTGACCCACAGTTTTGCCTTTTGCAAAATGTCATATAAATGAAATCATATAGAATGTATCCTTTTGAGTCTGGTTTATTTTAATTAAGCTTTTTTATTGATGACTTGTATTCCATGATAAAGATTAGCAAAATGTGTTTTTTTATTCACAACTTAAATGGCATTAGGGTCGTTTTCGGGTTTTGGTGGTTATGAAAAAAACTGCTATAAATATTTGTGTACAAGTTTAGCATGCACACACATTTTTATTAACTTTTTTATTTACTTTTATTTTATTTACTAAACACCTTGGAGATGAATTGCTGGGTCTCATGGCAAGTATATGTTTAACTATTGTCAAAGAAACTGCCAAGTGGTTCTCCTAAGGGGCTAGGCAATTTTAAATTCCTACGAGGAATGCATGTGAGTTCTAGTGGCTTTGCCTCTTCATCAGCCCTTTGTATCTTGAAGCACTTTGTTGTCGCTATTGTTTTGCTTTGGTTGGTTTGCAGGGGTATCTCATTGTGGTTTAATTTGCAAATCCCTAATACCTATCAATGTTGAGTGCTATTTCATGTGCTGACTTGCTATTCAGATATGTTCTCTGATGAACTTTCTGTTCAAATCTTTTGCACACTTTTCAGGGATTGTTGACTTATTATTATTATTTTTAGTTCTTTACATATTCTTCATACAAGCTTCTTATCAGATACCTGATTTGGAAATGTTTTCTGCTGGTCTGTGACTGGTCATTTCATTGCCTTTACTGTGTCTTTTTCTAAGCAAAAAAATTTTAATCTTTATGTAGTTCAATTTATCAATTTTTATCCTATTAGGTCATAATTTGGGTATTCTAAGCATTATTTACCAAAACCCAAGCCACAAATTGTAAACTTTTTTTCCTAAAACTTTTATATAGTTTTACTTTTTACCTTAAAATCTCCTCTTTTTTGCATCTGAATGTTCAATTGATCTAATATCATTTGTTGAAAGACTATTTTTTCTCTTTTGCACTATCGTCAAAAAAACACAATTGACCTTTTATCTGTGGGGCTGTTACTGTGCCCTTTGTTTTATTCCGTTGATCTCTGCGTCCATCCTTTGCCAATACCATGCTGTCTTGGTTACTGTGACTTGACAGTAAATCTTGATATCAGGTAGTGTGAGACTTCCAGCTGATTTTTTATCAAAATTATTTTGGCTATTATAGTTTCGTGCTTTTCCATACATTTTTAAAAATATCTTGCCAGTACCAACAAATAGCCCCCTGGTATTTTCATTGGGATTATGCTAAATTGGCAGATACATTTGAGAAGAATTGATATCTTAAAAACAATAAATTATCCAACCCACAAAACCAATATCTTTATATCTCTACATAATTATAGGTCTTTTATAATTTCTTTTCTCATAATTTTTAACATATAGATCTTGCACATATTTCATTATATTTATATCTAAATATTTTACTTTTTGATATTCTTGCAAATGGCATTGCTTTTATTTTTTGTTTTCCAGTTATTCATTGCTAGTATGTAGAAATAGAATTTTTGTGTATTTACCTTATATACTGAGAGCTTCCTCATTTATTAGTTCTAAAACTTTTTAGAGTTTATCTGAGACTTTCTACATGCACAAACATGTCATGTCTAAATAAAGTTTTATTTCTTCTTTCAATAACATGCTTTGTTTTTCTCTTTCTTGTCTTTTTTGACTAACTAGACCTTCCAGTATGGTTAAGAATAGGAATGAATATCCTGATATTGATTCTGACCCTAGGAAAGTATTCACTCTTTTATCATTAAGTATGATTTTAGATACAGAGTTTTTTGTAGATGCCCTATATAAGTTTAAGGAAGATTTTTTATATTTTTACTTTGCTGAAAATTTTTTTTATCAAGAATAGAAGTTAAATTTTCAAATGATCTTTCTGTACCTGCTGATACCATCATGTTATTTTCTTCTTTATTCTGTTTATGATTAATTTCTAAATGTTGAACTAGCCTTCAATACCTGGGATACATTCCACGTGGTCATGATGTATTATCTCTTTTATGTATCCCTAGTTTACATTTCCTAATATTTTGCTGTGCATTTCTGTAGTGAGGTTTATGAGGGGTTTTTTTTTCTTGTAATGTCTTTGGTTTTGGTATCAAGGTGATGCAGGTCAAATATAATTTGGGAAATGTTCTCTCCTTTTCCATTTTATGAAACAGACTTTGAATGTGATATTATGTCCTCTTTCAATGTCTGTTAGAATTTTTTGTATGTGATCTGACAATCTCTGTTAACTAGAATGTTTAGATCATTTACATTTATTGTATTTAGTATGATTGAACTAAGGCCTAGAAATTTGCCTATTTGTCTTCTCTTTGTTTCCTCTAATTTTTGTTTTTCTGTCTCTCCTGACTTTTTAAGTCTATTTGACTTTAAATGTTTTTAACTGTATCTCTTCCTTATTTTTCTAATAGTTGTTCAAATAATTAAAGTATACATACCAAAAATATTCACAATTTACTTAAATTTAATATTTTACTTAAAGTAAAATGTAGAAAGCTTACAACCATGTGAGTCACTTAACCTTTGCCCTTTTATTTAAAGTTATGTTTCATCTGAACACAATGAAACACTACCAGATGGTGTCATAAATATTCTTTCAACAGTAATATATATTTTTTACAATTAAGAGGATAAAGGTGGTCTATTATAGTTACTCAGATATTTAATATTCTACTTGCTTTTCTTTTTTCCCCAAAGTTCTGAGCTTTCCACTGGTGTCATTTGCTTTTAGCCTGACAAACTTCTATAAATTTCTTTTAGAACAGATTTGCTCATGGCATATTTTTAGTTTCCCTTAAACTAAGAATGTCTTTATATCACCTTTATTCTTGGAGGATATTTTCATTGGATATAAATGTGATTTGACAGACTTTTTCCTTCAGCTCTTTAAAGATATTGTCTCACTGTCCTCTGGCCTCCATGAGGAGACCATGATCTCTGATGAGAAATCTAGCACCAGTAATATTCTTCATTTTAATTCATGACTTTGTAAGACACAAGAATAGAGTTCAAAAACAGTGAACTAGGAAAGAAGAATGTGAATATGTAGCAGCATGAAGGGTCCATGAAGAGCTTCATGATTGAGTTTAAACTAAGCTAGTCAGCCAGTTTAACCACACAGGCGCCAGGGTACAGAAGAGAAAAAGCTAGATTTAACCAGTGCTGTGATATTGTCCCTCTTCTGTGACAAAAATATTTTATGAAAAGAACTGCTAACCTCCTTGGAAATAACAAAGAATAGAGCAGAACAAAATTAAAAATACTTTTTAAACAACATCTGTTTAATTGTTTAATACTGATATCATTTAAAGACTTGTGAGGACGGGTGCAGTATTTAGCTCCCTCTCAGTTAATGTATTTAAAGCACACTACTTGTCCATTAATTCCAAAAATATGCACTGAGAGTATGTTATGCTATACGCCAAATACTATATGAGGATTTGCAAATATAAAGGTGAACAAATATAAGCATTGTACACATCCTCTCATAGCTTACAAACAGGTGATTAATTACTTAACATGATCAAATACTCTCATTTTAGGTCTGGAAGAAAGAGCTCCAAGGGGAAATAAAAAGAAAGTGCATGGGATGGGAAGATAACTTAAGAAAAAAAATCCTACTATAAAGGTATATTTGAAAAATGATTAAATATGTAATCATGACAAATAGACGTGGAAAACAATAAAAAATTGTTACAAACTATTGGCAAAACAAGGAGCTGTTAAAAAATGCATATAAACATAACACTAACTTGACTCTGAAGCAAATGGTATTTATGTGGTTATAAGCATGTAAACACCGCTTATTGTTTTACCTAAAATATTGCTCCAAATAAAATCGAATAGGAGGGAGGGAAAGCGTTGGCAGAAGTGATCTAAATTCTCCACTATCAAAAAAGTCAAAAGATAATATCAAAATTTATACGTTAAGAAATGATAACTATCTAAAGAGTTAAATGTTTTATTGTGTCTTAAAGACAGAATTAACTTAAAGGAGGTCAAGGAATACTATTTTTAATAATAATGCTTTGAGAATAAATCGATTTTTTAAGGTAGGCACACATATTATTTTCACTCAAATTTAAGCAATATTAAAATCATATAGTCTTCCTTAGACCTCTTTCATACACCTTTTTCATTAAGGCATCATTAACTCTGTAAATGTGTAAGCGTTGAGCAGAGATGTAGAGTCCAATTTATGAATTCTTTACCAGATATTCCGACTGGTATTTCCCCTTTGCTATATTCAGTGCTCCTTATCTATTTAGCAATTTATAATAAATATAGGAGCAAGGCTGTAAGAATCTGATAGTTTTTTTAATCTAACAAGTGTTTGACAATTATAAATTAGCATTCCAGAAGGAGAGGTGACATGCAGATGTCATGAATATTAGAGATGATCTAACTATGTATACGTCTTAACACTAGAGAGAGACTTTCAGAAGGAAAATGGAATGGTTATTAGTTCTGCGACTCTTCTTACATAAATTACAAATCACCTCACATTTTCTAGGAAAATATACTTGGAATCAAGGCAATTGCTCTGCTGTCTTTCATTATAACTTGAGTGACAACTGACAGTAATAAATAAATATTCAAAATTATTTAAAACAATTTAAGCAGATTTTAAAGCTATCCTACATTTTTCTATTTAACCACATCCATGAAACTGCTTTCAATCTCAAAATCTGTTAAACTGATGCAACAGAAAACAAAGAAACCTGGCTGTAAGAGAAAAAGAGATGTCTAAGTTCAGACATAATCTGTGTCATTTCCAAAGAAATTTTAAAACAAGGAGAAGCAATTCAATTTCAGATACAGAGTTTGTTTCTCAGACTTTGAAATCCAAGAGATCTAAAATCAAACCCTGGCTCTGCTTTGAGCAAATTAATTTACCCCCATTTTGCATAACAGCAAAATGGGAAATAAAATGACAACATTACAGTTTGGTGAGAATTTCATAAAATAATGCCTATAAATTATGTGCTGACCAAACATGTAAACTCTAAAAGTACTGGTTCTTTTCATGTCCACGCAGTTGATACTATAACCTCATCACACTATTGCATGCATAGTACAATTATAAGTAATAATAACTGCCACTCAATGAACTTTCTCTTTACATTCAGTGATTTTTTTTTTCTCTTTCAAATATGCAGTTGTTTTTTAATTTTACGTTTTCAACTTTTCTGGGTACATAGCAGTTGTATATATTTATGGCATACATGAGATATTTTGATACAGGTATACAATGCA
The DNA here is from genome assembly GCF_009764315.1 of Trachypithecus francoisi. Classification (NCBI taxonomy): domain Eukaryota; kingdom Metazoa; phylum Chordata; class Mammalia; order Primates; family Cercopithecidae; genus Trachypithecus; species Trachypithecus francoisi. The sequence goes on along the minus strand of NW_022681472.1, from coordinate 70,480,104 downwards.
TAATAATCCCATCAGGGTAAATGGAATATCCATCACCTCAAGCATTTATCATTTGTGTTACAAAAAATCCAATTATATTATTTTAGTTACTTTTAAATGTATAATTAAATTATTGACTGTAATAACCCTGTTGTGATATCAAATATTAGATCTTATTCATTCTTTCTAGTTTTTGTGTACCCATTAACCATTCACACTTTCCCCATCCCCACCACCCCACTACCCATCCCAGCCTCTGGTAACCATCCTTTTATTCTCTTTCTCCATGAGTTTAATTGTTTTAATTTTACCTCCCACAAGTAAATGAGAACATGTGAAGTTTGTCGTTTCATGCCTGGCTTATTTCATTTAATATAATGACCTACAGTTCCATCCATGTTGTTGCAAATGACAAGATCTAATTCTTCTTTATGGCTGAATAGTACTCCATTGTGTATATGTGACACATTTTCTTTATTCTTTATTCATTCATGTGTTAATGGACACTTAGGTTGCTGTCTTTTGGATAAAAGTCATTTTGACTTGGGTGAGATGATACCACATTGTAGTTTTGATTTGCATTTCTCTGATGATTAATGATGAGTGCCTTTACATATGCCCATTTGTCAATTTTATGCTTTTTTTGAGAAATGTCTATTCATCAGATCTTTTGCCCATTTTTAATTGGATTATTAGATTTTCTTTTCCTATAGAGTTGTTTGAGATCCTTATATATTCTGGTCATTAGTCCCTTGTCGGATGGACAGTTTGTAAATATTTTCTCCCATTCTGTAGGTGGCCTTTTCACTTTCTTGGCTGTTTCTTTTACTGTGCAGAAGCTTTTTAACTTAATGTGATCCCATTTGTCCATTTTTGCTTTAGTTGCCTGTGCTTGTGGGGTGTTATTAAAGAAACTTTTGCCCAGTCCAATGTCCTAGAGACTTTCTTCAATGTTTTCTTATAGTAGTTTCATAGTTTAAGGTCTTATATTTAAATCTTTACTCCATTTTGATTTAATGTTTGTATATGGTGAGAGATAGGGGTTTAATTTCATTCTTCTGCATATGGATATACAGTTTTCCCAGCACCATTTGTTGAAGAGACTGTCCTTTCCCCAATATATGTTTTTGGCAACTTTGATGAAAATGAGGTCACTGTAGAAGTATAGATTTGTTTCTAGGTTCTTTATTCTGTTTCATTGGTCTATGTGTCTGTATCAACTACTATGCCATTTTGGTTACTATAGCTCAGTAGTATAATTTGGAGTCAGTTAATGTCATTTCTCCAGTTTTGTTTTGTTTGCTCAGGATAGCTTCAGCTATTCTGTGTCTTTGTTTTTTCATGTAAATTTTAGGATTATTTTTATATTTCTTTGAAGAATGTCGTTTTAGTAAGTATTGCCTTGAATCTATAGATTGTTTTGTGTAGTATGAATATTTTAATAATCTTTATTCTTCTAGTTCATGAACATGAAATATCCTTCCATCTCTTGTGTATCCTCTTCAATTTATTTTGTCAGTGTTCTATTGTTTTCATTATAGTTATCTTTCTTTTCTCTGTTTAATTCCCAGGTATTTTATTTTATTTGTAGTTATTGTAAATGAAATTCCTTCTTTATTTCTTTTTCAGATTATTCACTGTTGTCATGCAGAAATGCTACTGATTTTTGTATGTTGATTTTGTATCTTACAACTTTACTAAATTTGTTTATTAGTTCTAATAGTTTTTTGGTTGAGTCTTCAGTTTTTTTTTTATGTGTGAGACTATATCAGCTGCAAACAAACAGAACTGGATTTATTCCTTTCCAATTTGGATGCCTCTTATTCCTTTCACTTGTCTAATTGCTCTAGCTAAGACTTCCAGTACTACATTGAATAACTGTGGTGACAGTGGGCATCCTTGTCGTGTTCCACATCCTAAAGGAAAGGCTTTCAGTTTTCCCCTATTCAATATGATACCAGCTGTGGGTCTGTCATATACGGCTTTTATTAAGTTGAGATATGTTCCTTATATATGCAGTTTTTGAGAGTTTCTTTATCATGAAGGAATTTTGAATTTTATCAAATTCTTTTTCAGTATCAGATGATATGATCACATGGTTTTTATCTTTCATTCTGTTGATATGAGGTAACACATTGATTGATTTGCATATGTTGAACCATCCTTGCATCTTTGGGATAAATCCCACTTCATCACAATGAATGATCTTTTTTAATGTGTTGCTGAATTCTGTTTGCTAGTATTTTGTTGAGGATTTTTGCATCAATGTTCTTCCAGGATATTGACCTGTAGTTTTCTTTTTTTGATGTTTGTCTGTTTCTTCTTCTCTGTGTATTTTTGAATAGCTTGTCTTGAAGCTCACTAATTCTTCTGTATGATCAATTCTGCTATTAAGAGACTCTGATGCATTCTTTAATGGGTAGATTGCATTATTATCTCCATAATTTCTGCTAGACTCTTTTTAAATTATTTCAATCTCTTTGTTAAATTTATCTGATAGAATTCTGAATTCCTTCTCTGTTTTATCTTGAATGTCATTGAATTTCCTCAAAACAGCTATTTCCAATTCTCTGTTTGAAAGGTCGCATATCTCTGTCTTTCCAGGATTGGTTCCTGGTTCCTTATTTAATTCCATTTGGTGAGAATATATTTTCCTGGATAGTCTTGATGCTTGTGAATTCTTGTGTATGCTCATCAGTATCTGGGCATTGAAAAGTTAGGTATTTATTAGTCTCTGCAGTCTAGGTTTGTTTATACTCATTCTTCCTGGGAATACTTTCCAGGTATTCAAAGGGATTTGGGTGTTATAATCTGTTTTTGGTCACTGCAGCCACATCTGCATTGGAGTGCACTTCAAGCCTATAACATTGTGGCTCTTGTAGACTTGTAGAGGTACTGCCTTGGTGGTCTTGGATAAGATCCAGAAGCATTCTGTGGATTACCAAGCAGATTCTTGTTCTCTTCCCTTACTGTCTCCCAAACAAATGGAACCTTATCCTGTGCTGAACTTCCTGGAGCTGGAGGAGGAGGTGAGACAAGCACCCCCATGGCTACCACCCCTAGGACAGTGCTGCATCAGAGCTAAAGTCAGCACAGCTAGGTCTCGCCCAGGGCCCACTCTCACCACTACTTGGATACTGCCTATGTTCGTTCAAGGCCCTAGGGCTCTACATTCAGCAGGTGATGAAGCCAGACAGTTTTGTGTCCTTTTCAGAGCATCAAGTTCCTGTGGGCCCCAGTGGGTCCAAAGATGCTACGTGGGAGTCAGAGCCTAGAATTAAAACTTTAGGGATCTGCCTGGTGATCTGTTCTACTATGGCTGAGCTGGCACCCAAGTCACAAGACAAAGTCCTTCCCACTCTTCCTGCCCTATTTCAGAAACTGAGAAGTCTCTTGCCATGGCCACCACTACCATAGGCCTGCAGGGAATACTGCCAGGCTACTACTGATGTTCATTCAAGCTCCAGGGGCTCTTGAGTCAGCTTTCTGCCAGCTTTAGGACTCTTATTTCAGGGAAGTCAGCTCCCCTCCAGCCCAGGGAAGGTCCAGAAAAGCCATCTAAGAGCCAGGGCCTGGAATTGAGGACTCTAAGCACCCACTTGGTGCTCTACCCAACTGTGGCTGAACTGGTACCTAAGCTGCAAGACAGTCTCCTTTTCTCTTTCCTCTGCTTTTCTCAAGCAGAAAGAATCTCTCTCCATAGTCACTATAACTGGTAATGTGTTAGATCACACCTGAAGCCAGCAAGTCTCAGAGTCTCACCCAAGGCCTATGGCAAGTACTGTCTGGATACCACTGCTGATTATTCAGGGTGCAAGGGCTATTTAGTCTTCAGGTAATTAATTCTTCCAGGACCGGGTCCTTCCATTTAAGGTAGTGGGTTCCCTTCTGATCCAGGATGTGTCTAGAAATGTCATCTGAGAGCTAAGGTCTGGAGTGAGTACCTCAGGATTCTGCCTGCTGCCCTATCCTACTGTGACTGAGCTGGTATCCAGGTTCCAAGACAAAGTCCTCTTTACTCTTCCCCCTCCTCTCCTTAAGTGGAAGGAAGGAGTCTCTTTCAGAGCTCCAAGCTGTTGTGTGGGGTTGGGGTGGTGCAAGCCCTCCTTTAGCCACCCTAGTTGGTGTCTCACTAGATTGTGATGCCCCTAGACTACTGGCTCCAAGCATAGCACAGCAGTAGGACTTGCCTAGAAATTGCAGTCCTTGTTGCATAAACAGCCTTTCAAGTTTATTTAGAACCCCAGACTATTTTAGCCTACAGTGGCAGGGCTTGACAGAACTCAGATTCTGACCTCTGGTTTGAACGATTCCTGTCCTCTGGGATTCTCCTCTGGCTGGGGTTTATCTAAATGCTCCCGCCATGGGTGTCAACTGAATTTGTCTAGTGTTTCTTTCTGCTGTGACAGGACCACAATGAATTCCAATGCAAAGTCCGACAGTCACTGTGCCGTCTCTCTCACAAGTGCCCAGATTCTCTGCACTACACACAAATGCCTGGGATTGGGGCAGGGATGGTGTTGGTAATTCAGGACTGTCTTTCCTACCCTTTTCAGTGCTTCTTTAGGTGACATGAAGTTAAAAACCAGGTACTGTGATCATTCTCCTGATTCTTGGTTCTTCTGAAGGTGCTTTTTTGTGTAAATACTTGTTCAATTTGCTGTTCCTGTAGAGAGCATGATTGGTAGAGGCCTCTATTCAGCTCCTTCCTGTACTTTCCTCCTCTATTCAATGCTTTCTACAGAGATCACTAATCTGGAAGTCCTGGATTATCGCCCATTTGACAAAGAAGAAACATAGGCCTGGGGGGAAAAAGGAACTTGTTCTAGGTAACACAGGTAACGTAGGTCAAATGTTGAATTTGAACCCAGACATATATGATTCCCAAACCCAGGTGCTTTACAATAGTACATCACCAAGAATGTAGTATTTCTTTGAGGAGATCAGAAAGAGCAAATAAGAATACTGCATTCAAAACAGATAGAGACCCCAGTGAAATGCAGACCAAGTTTCTAACTGATCAGATTTTATTAACATTAAAACAACCATGTTTTCTCACTGAGAAAATTTTGAATCTGTGTCCATTCAAATTAATTAAAGCAGCATAGCACCTGTCTACTTATAAAGAAAAATCAGGTCCGATACATTGAGCTATGTATGGGAATTACTTATCTGAGCATTAAGATAAAATTTAAAGTCTACTAATATGAGTTTTTAGCAGTGTAATATATTACACAGGCATCCAGGGCTCCTGACAGCAAGGTAATTTACATATATTATTTTAATAATCCTCATAATTTTTCTGCTGGGAAGGTAACTAGCAATTATTTCTCAGATTTCTCAGATAGTGAACAAAAGCACAGGGAAGGAAAATTTTATAAGTATGTCTCAATAGATCTCAAATTTTATTTTTAACTTTGGGACTATTTGCTAGATTTTGGAGGTTAATTAGAATTAAAACATGTCTCTATTTTAGATGGAAAATAGTAATAACTAACTTTGGAGAGATATCCTGAGTTATAACAAAAATGGGAAAAATAAATTTTTGTGCTCTTTCCTTTACTACAGAAAATATCCAGTGGTTCTCTGGCAACTATTTCAGTAAAAATAACAACTACTCTTATCCAATAGATCATTTTTTAGCATCAACTAGTGAAGTGAATGTGATCGAGACACCACATTTAAAAAAAAAAAGCCACCCGATTTGTCATTCAATTTATAATATTAGGTACAATGTGAGAATATTCCTTAAGATTTTGTTTGTGATACCAGCACGATAGCCCTGAAATAAAAGCACAAACTATAGGGGGCAAGAAGTCAGCATGGAACTACCACAAATTTTATTTGAAAACTCATCATATGGTTTTTATAAGTTTTCAAACAAACTAGAAAGATGAAAACAAAATGGAAGCAAGGAAATCTGATATCCCTCATGAGTCAGTTTCTGATTGACTGATCGTGCCAAATTGTACTTTATTGCATCTGTGATGAGCAAATGGCAATTTTAGAGCCCTAATTCATTGCAGAATTCTCTTATAAGTAGTTTATTTAATATAAGACTTTAATTAGTTGTCTCTGAATGTTGTTACAATTTGATAGAACAGTTGTTCTTTTGTTAATCTTATTTGGTGAGATATCGAAAATTCTAATAGTATAACAGAAAAGGTATAATTACTTATTGGTGCATTACATGTTAAAGAAGGTATAGGAAATAATGAAACTTAGTAAAAAGACAAACGTGGAGGTAATCTCAATTTGTCTATCTATGTCACAAATATTTGATGAGCACCTACTTTACACCAGCCACTTTGGATAAAATGGTAAGCAAAGACAGCCATAGCTCCAATGCTTATTACAGTCTAGAGAAGGAGACATACAGGTATCAAATAGTTATACAAATAAGTGTAAAATGAAACATGAGGTAAACATCATGAAGACATGTTACAACAGGGGATTTGACAACATAAGAAAGTCAAAGAAAACTTCCAGTGAAGAAATGATGACTACACTGTGATCTGAAGGATGAGCAGGAATTAAGCAGATAATAAGAGGAAAAAGCATTTTGACCAAAGAAAGGACAATCTACAAGGGCCCTTTGGCAGTTATCTTAGTGTATGTGAAAGACTAAATAAAGTTCAGTGTGCCTGAAGCAGAAGCAGAGGAAAAGGTTAAATTGCACAATTTTATTATTCATAAAGCATGTTGAAAATTGTAGTTGAAAATTCTGTTTTCAACCATAATAGGGTAATGAGAACTAGAGTTACCCTCCTTCCTTAAGCAATGATAAAAGAGATGAAAACATATAAAACAACTGTTTTTCAGACATTAATCAAGACTCAATGCAGTACAGGATGTCTACAGGAAGGGAAGCAAACTAAGTGAGTATTATGACTGCCCCGGCTTCCCGCCCGCAAAGAGTTTCCAGGCTACATTGCAGTGGGGCAAACCAAAACAGAGCCCACAGGCCACTGAGTTGAAGGGTTGGAGGTGAAAAATTGGAGAGGTTACAGTACTGCAAAAAGAGAGCTTCACAGAAAGGGAAAGTCACACAGAGAGGTAATTGAAAATTTACAGAAATCCAAAGAAACTACCTAAGGCCAAGAAAGAACCACCCGAACAGACCAGGCAGAACAATACTGAAAGAGCATCCAGAGCCAAGAATATGGCTTTAAATAGAAAAAAAAAAAAAAAAAAAAAAAAAAAAAAATTTTAGAGGCATTTATGTATACATCTAAAGGAATACAGTCAGAATCTTTATGTTGAAAACCACAGAAACAACACTTTCAAAACTTTTAAAAGATCTAAGTAGACATATATCTCTTTCCTCAATTGCAAGACTCAGTATTAAGATACCAACTCAATCTAGAAATTCAACACAATTTCAGTCAAAATTCCAGAAAAGTTTTACACACATAGCAATGAGACGGTTTTAAAATTTGTATGGAAAATATAAGGAAGCAGAAAAACCAAAATAATATGAAAAGGAAGAAAAAGTTAGAAAACTCATGCCCCTTGATTTCACAGTATCTACAAGATACTGTGATGTTGGTTAAAGGATAGACATAAACGTCAATGGAACAAAATAGAGGGCCCAGAAACAAACCCACAAAACTATAGAAAACTGAAATTTGACAACAGTTCAAAGTCGTTTGCAATGTAAAAAGGGGTTTTTTAAACAAATAGTGCTAGAACAATTTAACATCAACTTATATATAAAGAAACCTCTATATGTGCTTCATATATTATATAAAAATTTACTCTTTTGAGAATTGTCTTTTCATATCCTTCTCCCACTTTTTGATGGGGTTGTTTGTGTTTTTCTTGTTAATTTGTTTAAGTTCTTTGTAGGTTCTGGATATTAGCCCTTTGTCAGATGGATAGATTGTAAAAATTTTCTCCCATTCTGTAGGCTGCCTGTTCACTCTGATAATAGTTTTGTTTGCTGTGAGGAAGCTCTCTAGTTTAATGAGATCCCATTTGTCAATTTTGGCTTTTTTTGCCACTGATTTTGGTGTTTTACTCATGCAGCCAAAAAAACATCATTTTTATGATGAAATAAAGCTCATCATAACTGGTCATTAGAGAAATGCAAATCAAAACTACAATGAGATACCATCTCACACCAGTTAGAAAGGCAATCATTAAAAAGTCAGGAAACAACAGATGCTGGAGAAAACGTGGAGAAATAGGAACAGTTTTACACTGTTGGTAGGAATGTAAATTAGTTCAACCACTGTGGAAGACAGTGTGGCGATTCCTCAAGGATCTAGAACCATAAATACCATTTGACCCAGCAATTCCATTACTGAATATATACCCAAAGGATTATAAATCATTCTCCTCTAAAGACACAGGCACAAGTATGTTTATTGCAGCACTGTTCACAGTATCAAAGACTTGGAACCAACCCAAATGCCCATCAATGATAGACTGGATAAAGAAAATGTGGCACATATACACCATGGCATACTATGCAGCCATAAAAAAGGGTGAGTTCATGTCCTTTGCAGGGACATGGATGAATCTAGAAACCATTCTTCTCAGCAAACTAACACAGGAACAGAAAACCAAATACCTCATGTTCTCATGCGTAAGTGGGAGTTGAACAATGAGAACCCATGGACATAGGGAGGGAAACATCACACACCAGGGCTGGTTGGGATTGGGGGACTAGGAGAGGAATAGCATTAGGAGAAATACCTAATGTAGATGACAGGTTGATGGGTGCAGCAAACCACCGTGGCACGTGTATACCTATGTAACAAACCTACACGTTCTGCACATGTACCCCAGAACTTAAAGTATAATAAAAAAAAATTCATTTAAAAACTTTACTCAAAATTTAGTGTAAATCTAAATGTAAAATATAAAGCCATGAAACTCTTTAGATACCATACTATAAACACAAACCATAAAAGGAGATATGACCCCTGGATCAAACAATAAATCAAAAGAGAAATTACAAAGTATCTTGGACTGAATAAAATAAAAATAAGAACATGACATAATAAAGTTTGTGATGCCATGCTTAAAAATTTACAGTACTAAACATTTACAATAGAAAAAAATGCTAATCAATGACCTAAGATTCTACCTTTAATAGCTAGAATAATACGAGGCAATTAAACAGAAGGGAAATGAGAGCAGGAAAAGGAAATAATAACGTTAGAGCAGGAACACAAAAATAGGAAACAGAAAACAAATAGAAAAAAATGAAATGAAAAGCTGTTCTTTGAAAAGATTAATAAAGTGATAAAAATGCTAGCCTGATTGATCCGAAGTAAGAGAAAGCACAAATTACCAACATCAGGAATGAGATGAGGGGACATTTTTAGAGATACTACAGACGTAAAAAGGATAACAACTGAATATAACAAATAATTTTATGCCAGTGAATTCAACAAATTAAATAAACTGAACAAATTATTTAGGATTTCTTATACAAAATATTCCCACAAATAAAACTCCTGGCCAAGATGGAATCCGAGGTGGAGTCTATCAACTATTTAAGAATAAATAATACCATAACTACCTAACCTCTTGCAAACACGATAGGGTAGAGAATATAGAATATTTCCCAATGCATCTTGGGAGATGGGTATTACAGATACTAAACCAAATATATTACAAGAAAAGAAAACTACAGACCAACAACCCTCATGAACACAGATGCAAAAATTCTTAATGTTTTTCTTAATCATTATGAATAATAATAATACATTATGACCAAGTGGTTTTTCCCCAATAATGAAAAGTTAGTTTAATACTCATAATTTAAAATCACGATGGGTAAAATTTTACATTTAATAAATATGGCTTACATTTATGAATCTTTGAGAATAAAAATCTGTGTTAAAGTTAGTTTCCTCTAAAGGAGGAAAACCAAATGAAAGTAACATTTTCAATATGGATTTACAGGTCAGGTACTGCATGGAGAATTAAGATGAGAAGAGCCTTCAAATATTTCCAACTAATATATTTTTTAAAACCATTTAGCGTATATTATCAGACAGTAGTAGCAGAATTACAATCAATGTTAATATGACTCGATTCCTTGGGTAATAGAGAAATTGTTCTCTCAAAAGTGTTCTCTGAAAAGTTCTCTCACATGATTCATTGGGTAGCAGAGGAATTGTTATCTCAAAAGTGATTTATATACTCTAGTTTCTTACAAACCTGAGTAAAGATGATGTCTTAAAAAGAATTGATGCTTGCTGTAATTTGACAGAGTTAAGATATTGTTACCTAATATTTTTATAATAATATAATAGACTAAAATGAGAAAGAAGAAACATCATCTCAATAGATGCAGACAAAAAGGTCTGATAGAATTCAGCAGCCACTCATGATAAACATTCTGAGCAAACTACAAACTACAAATAAAAGGGAACTTCCTCAACCTAATAAAGGGTATCATCAAAACTCTTGCAGTTAACATCATACTAAATGTGAAAGACTAAATGTTTTCCCATGACATTAGGAAAAATGTAGGGATGTACAATCTTACTGCTTCTGTTCAAAATTGTATCAGAGGTTCGAGTCAGTGCCATAAGCAAGTAGAAAAGGAGTTAAAGTTTTTTTGTTATTAGAATATATGATTGCCTATGTAAAAATTCCTATGTACCAAAAAAGCTTATTAGAACTAGTGAATTTAGCAATCTTGTAGTACATACACATGATATACAAAATCATTTTTATACTAGCCCTGAAAAATGAAAATTAAAATATGAAAATATTATTTACAATAGCACCACATATGAAATACTTAGAATAACATTTGAAAAAATATGCAAGAATACGCCAAAACATCTGTAAGAGAAATTAAAAGCCTAAATGAATTGAGAGATATTCCTTGCCCATGGATTAAGAAACCTAATTTTGTTATGAAGTCAATTTTCTCCAAATTATCTAAAAATTAAATACCATCCCAATCAATCCCAGCAGATGTTTTATGAAACTTGGCAAGCTGATTCTAAAATTTATATGAAAATTAAATGCCCTATAATTACCAAATCAAATTTGAAAAAGAAAAACAAAATGTTAGGACTCATACTACCTGACTACACAATTTATTAAAAGCCTAGAGTAATAAATGTAGTATATTGTTGGTGTAAAGAAAGGAATATAGATAAATGGACCAAAATAGAATTCAGAAATAAAGCACACATCTATGGTCAACTTATTTTAACAAAATTTTTTTAAATTTTAATTATGGCAGAAATATTGGATAATCATGCAAAGACAATGAACATGCACCTCTACCTCACACCGTTTATCATTGCTAGCTCGAAATCAATTGCAAACCTAAATATTAGAGCTAAAGCTATGTAATTACTAAAACAAAAAAATCTAATGTAAATAATGACTGAACTTGGCAGAGATTTCTTAACTAGCACATAATGATCTGTCTAATACTGTAAGTTGGGTGTTGAAGTCCCCCACTATTACTGTGTGGCTATCTAAGTCTTTTTGTAGGCCTAAAAGTAGTCAAAATTGGTATTCAGGATTGTACTTAATTCCTTGTATCTCTTTGAGAAACACACCTTTATTAAATGTAAAGCACTTTTCCACAAATTTTAAATGTAAGAATAAATATTTGTTTTCATTATTACTGAAAACATATCAGCTGTGTCATTGTCTTAGGGAACAATTTTCTGTTTTTGTTTTGTTTTGTTTTTACTTCAATAAAACACTATTTGACTTTAAAAATGAAATTAAAAATAATTTTAAAAAATTAAAAATACATATGATATAGCCATTCTACTCCTAGGCATTTACCCAAGAGAAATTAAAGCAATGTCCACACAAAGACTTGTAAATGAATGGTCAGTACACAAATGATCATAGCAGCTTCATCTGTAATAGCTCAACAGGAAGCAATGCAAATGTCCACCCACAGATTAATGGGTAAACAATTTATCATACAGCCATAAAATGGAATACTATTCAGTGACAAAAATAAATCAACTAGTGACACATGCAACAAAATGAATGAATCTGAAAAATAGTTATGCTGAGTGAAAGAGGCCGGGTAAAACAGAATTCACACTGTATGAGTCTAATTATATAAATTTCTAGAACATGCAAACTAATCTCTAGTGACAGAAAACAGATCAGCTGTTCCCTGTGGTTATGGTAAGAAGCAATGATGAATGACAAAGGAACCCAAGGAAACTATTGGTATGATGAATATGTTTATTATCTTGTTTGTGACAATAGTTTCACAGGCATATATATCAAAACTTATCAAATGATATACCTTAAATATACTGTAAATATATCAATTATACCTCAATACTTCAAGAAAAGTATAATCCAGTAGGGAAGGTCAGAAAAATCAGTATAAGACAATCAGCAGACATTATGATAACCAAATGCTAACTTCTAATAGTTATAATAGTTTAGTGAAAAGTGGCACCAGTCAGGCCTAATCAAAATTAGTTTCATGGAGACAATTTAATGACTTAGGACCTCAGCCATTGACAGTATTGGATTAGTCTGAGAAAAGTAGATTTGCGGGAATAAGAAATCATGGACATGAAACATGAAGCATGCACACACACACACACACACACACACACAGACACAAATAAGCGCAATGTCATTCATGAGTTAAAGAAGAGAAGACTCTGACCTCGTTTCTTTCTTCAGCTGCATCTTCATGAGGGCTGACCAGTCCCTACTTGGAGTTGAGCTGCACCTCTTTACTGTGTAACCTCAAGCAAGTTCTTTAATTTTTTGATGACCTCAGTTTCCTCATCTACAAAATGGGTATACATAATACTATTTCTTTCCTGGGATGGTCAAGGGGATTAAATGAAATGATAGATGTAAAAAATCTTAGTACAATGTCAGGCAATTTTAACTATTAGAACTGTTTATTCAACAAAGATTTTATTGAACATCTACCAACTACTGGAGTACTGGACATTGTGCTATGTTCTGAGAATCCACAAATGAATAAGCATACATTCATTTCTAACTTAGGTGTCTCACTGTCTGATGGGTGAGACCCATAAGTCATAATAATTATATGCTATGTGAAAATATTTTAGTAGTAATACATGTAAGGTCCTTTGTGCTAATAGTATAACAGAGAGACATACTCACTCAGCCCATATGTGTTTTAAAGGCTTTCAGAAGAGAAAATCTTGAGCTTCTCTGAATTTATGGTTCTCTCAAAGGACACGTTCAGCAGGCAGGCAAGATGTATAAGAACTGTGTGTGTTTTTTTTCTCATAGTGTTTAAAAGGAAACTATAGATTTTTCTTATTAGGGAAAAAATAGTTCAGAATTTTAAGTACAGGCTGATCATACATTCTAAAATATTTACACCTGTTTCGCTAATGAAGTATCTGGCTTCTAGCAGATCAATTATAATTTACTTTGTTTATTAAAAATGGTTTAACCAGGAATGAAAACATTTTAACGTGTTGAGTGCAAAGTGAACCTGTTCTGTCACACATTGTAGGTATTAACTTCTCAGAAGAGCAATTACTAATAACTTCTCAGAGGCTCATCTCAAGTGTCGTCACTGTCTTCTAAGGAATACTGTCGGTTAACTTTGGCTTTCTTTGGCATTGACAGCTGAAGAAAACCATCTTAGTTAAAAAGTTTGGCATTTAAGGTAAAATATCCTGTCTCTTATATTTCACTGAGCTTCTTTCATTGAAAAAAAGCAAAAACATAAATATTTTAGATGATGTGCTTCATTGCTGTATTTTTAGGATTTGTTTTAATTTGTGTTTGAATATACCATGGTATTTGGCTTTATAAGTTTATATTAATGTCCCCAAGAAGCTACAAAAAGCAGCTGTTGCCCTCCTATCATTTTGTCTTTTTAAATTCTTCTACCATTTAGTGTTTGTGTGGAGGGTACAGCTGCGAAGACAAATTTGTTTCACTTTTTTTTTCAACAAGCCGTGTTTTGAATGTGACAACAGGCTCTTCATGATTTGAAATTTTCCATGTAGGATCAATTGCTTCTTCAGTTGGGTTTGTTTTGAGGCCAAAGAGTATGTCAAAACACACACACACACAAACACATATAAAATACTGTTAATATTAATCTATAAACATTCTTCCAGCATCCTGCAGAAAGAATTCTCCATGGCTTAAATATCATCATCATCATCATCACTATCATTAAATGTGGTTTATAAATTTGTAAAAGAAAAGTTTCTTAGAACAAGAATCAGATAGGAATCGATAATGTGGAGGAGGAGTGGGAAGAAAGAACAAATAAATCAACCAGAGGGTGTAGGATCTACTGCTTGTAAAATATTCAGGCTTCAGACAGTTTTTGGAAGTTGGGAGCAGTCCAGTTCTAAGTATCTGAAAGCCAAAAGATGGTGTTTTTAACGCTGGAAATCTGCATTGTTCCACCAGGTTAGGACATATATTCTATTTAAACAGGCCAGCATTTGTTTTCAGGAGAGAAAGTGATAGATTATTGCTCCCCAATTCCACATGTGCTCTTCTGTGCCCAGGCACAACCCAGTTGACTGGAAAAAGAGAATGTGACCACCACTCCTACTCCCTATTCACCCGCGGGCAGAGCTCGAGGCCTTTTGCCAAGGCTCTGGCACTTTTAAGACTATTTCTTGGCAGCCATTGGCTTGCAGAGGCCATAGGCTTCTGCTTCTGTCTGTCTGGATTTTGTTCTGAATTTCTTCAGGATTTGCTTCTGAGCAGCATCTCGGTGGCAGCAGGGGCCCTGGGGCTCAGTGAAACCATGTTATCCAGGAACTTTGGATCCCTGAACTGGCTCCTTCTGCCTGCCGCTTGCTCCAGGGCTTCAAAGAAGCGCTCGGCTGGAGTACCCAGGATGCTTTTCAGCGGCTGCCACAGCCCCTCTTTTGAAGCACCATGGTAGCCAACAGAGAGGATTCTGTGTTACGTACAGTATGACCCTGGAGGTGCCAGCCAGCTGCTGTGACTCAGCTAAAAACAGGGAGCTCGCTGTAAGAGAGAGGGCATGAAGGGGAGAGATGACTGAGGGGGAGGGAAGAGAGGAAAAGCAGCAGGAGTTTATGATGCCCAAAGTTTGTCAAAGGGCTCAAAACACATTTCTGAAAGAGCTTTCTTGATGGGCCAAAGGAAGCCCATCTCTGTGCCTCTAAAATCTGCCTGGGCTACATAATGTTTAATGGCCTTTCTATCTAATGAAAACAAGCAGCAGGAGGATTAGGAAAACCAAGAAAATAAATTCTCTCTCCTCATACTTACTCCCAGGTGCCCTGAGGAAATGTATACTAATCGGCCTTCCAGATACGATTTGAGACCAAACACTGATGTAAAGAAACAGAATCATTTGTGTGTGAACTTTTTCTTGCTTTTTTTCTCCTTTTTGTCTTTTCCTATAGGGAGGGGTCATATTGCCTGAATACAGGAGGAACTGATCATCTCAGAAGCAACTCTGAATCCAAATTGTGAATAAAAAAACACAATATACGGGAAATTTACTTATGAAACACTCTATTATGCCACTATCCTTGGCTCTGCACAGTTTCTCAAGGCAAAAAAAAAAAAAAAAAAAAAAAAAATGATGCTCAGCTAAAAGTAGGTCTTAAGCAACCTAGGCTTATTTTGTGAAACATTCGCTAGGGTACTTTGGTCAGTTCAAAGGTAGAAATTTACAGGCAGATGGAACATGAAGTGCAAAATGTACCTTGGCTGGAAAAAAAAAAAAAAAAAAAAAGGTGGGCTTAGGAAGAGTGCTGGAGAGAAGAGATCACTGCAAAAGAGTAATAAGAAGCATTGATTAAATCATCATTTTAAAGCAAGGACAAAGGTACTCGCTTTTTAATCTCCCGTATGAATAAGGTATCTCTGAAATGGCACAGTGATCAGTCTGGTTAGACAGAGAAGAAAATCAAGTTTGTGTCTTCTCTCCAGCAGACTTTAAGTACTGAGTGAGAAGCTGGCTTACATTTAAGATCACTAAAATGATCAAGTTTGCTCATGACAAACAAGAGGGCAAGTCCAGCCCATCAGCTCAGACCTGGGTGTGTCCTCTCCTGGCAGAGTTTCTAAGGTGATAAAACCCTGAACAAGTGGTGACAGCTACCTCTGGGAGAAAACTCAGTCTCCAAAATTTTTCCAATGGTTTCTTCTGGTTCCACTGTCACGAAACAGGTCAAATTGATCAGCAAAGGAGGAAAAGCTCAACATCAGCAGTTCATACCAAGCATAAGGCTTGAATTTGCAGTTTTATCTTTGTTCGGCCTGTCTATGGCTGCTGGACAAATTAGCAGACATTTCATTAAAGAATAATTATTTTTCTCTCGGATTCAATTCACACGTTAGTGTACTCAAATCAGATTCTCAAAAGCAACTTGCTGGGCTTTCTTAGCAACGCGTTTTTTTTTATTGTGGAGTGTATAGTCTTTATAAGAAGCATGTACAAAGAAAAAGAAAAGAGAAGTTCTGTTTTGTTTTCTAACAGGGGCTCTATTTTGAAATTCTGTTTCTACATAAGAAGGAATAGTATCTCCTTAACGAGCATGTTGGTGAGTTCTTAAAGCAAACCAAATTTAAGAGAGGAGAGGTTAGAAATAAGGCCATCATATTTTGCTTAAATCTAAAAGATTATATATAGGAAAAAAGGAAAAAAGACATGAAAAAGAAAAGTTTGATCAGAATATCAGAGAACAGTGTGAGAGAGAAATATAAGCAGTGGAATTAAGAGTTTCTCTATTTCAAAGGATAAGATAAAGCATCAGTTGACATCTGTCCAAATGCCCACTACCGTGCCACTGAAATAAGAAAGTCAAGAGAAGAAAAAAAATGTGGATGAAAGAGGAGGATATGGCTAAAAAACTGGACTGGTTTTATCCTCAGGTTAGGAGGAGATGATCCATTGGCTGGATTTCAATACTTATTCACTTGGTTTATGTGACTCATTCATTCCAACTCCCATTTGTCCTCACAATCATCCTTGGCTGATCCTAAATGTTGGGTCTGTGGTTTGCTAGGCAAATGCCACTCCCAGTAATTCACTTGGAAACTTTAGGACCCTGTACTGGGCTGAATGGCTGCCTCTCAAAAAATACGTCCAATCTGTGAATATGATCTTATTTGGAAAAAAAGGACTTTGCAGATGTAATTGTTGAGAAACTTCAGGTGAGATCACATTGACTTGGGGCGGGCTCTAAATCCAATGACAAATATCTTTATTAGAGAAGAAAAGGGAGAAGACACACAGAAAAGAAGACCATGTGAAGACTGATGCAGAGATTAGAGTGATGCAACTATAGGCACTATAGGAATTATAGGAAAGAAACTATAGGAACACTGAGGATTGCCAGCAGCTACCAGCAACTAGGAGAGAGGCGGGGAAAATATTCTCCCCCAGAGACTCCAGAAGGAAGAAAACCCACAGACACCTTGATTTTGGACTACAGTCCACTGGAACTGTGAAAGAATAACTTTCTGCTTTTGTGAGTCACCCAGTTTGTGATAATTTGCTATGGCAGCCCTGGGAAACTATGACAGACCCTCCTCAGATTCAGCACTGGTGGTGCTGAAGATGGAATGGAGCAAAATGCAACATGGGTTTGTTTTAGCTGAACTGTAGTACATGTCTATACGAGTTCTTCCAGATATCATAAATGGATTGGGAAATCAACTCAAGTATTGTGTTAATTGAGCACTTACTATGCACCAAGCACCATGCTAGCTGGTCAGTTAATAAAACAGCTCCTCTGTCTTAGGAATTTTATAGTCCAGCTGTATACAGTTTTTACAGGTCCCCAAAATTTCCTGGCGGGGGGAAAAACTTAACTTTGGGGACTAGCAGTACTTTGGGTGTTACCAGTTAAGTTCTATTTTGCAACACTGATGAACCAAGGGATGGTGTCTATTTTCCTGCAGTTCCATCTTAAAGCACAGTATAGGTTAGTTGACATATTCTCAGGGAGAAAATTTTATTAATTGAATGAACAAATGGCTGCAATCCCTTTTGCCTAGCAGGTAAGGGTCCCAGGAAAGATATCACTAATAGTTGATAAATAGTAGGTGGGCTTTATGAACTCCACAATTGCAGAGGAAGTTTTGCAATGACCGTCAGAATCCCTTGTTATGGGTTCTTTGATTGGCATAGTTAGCCCTACTTTGAAATTTGTTTCTCTTCTAGCAACACTAACCCCCCTTTATTTCTTTGATCCTCACTCAATTAACTGTGTTCTGAATGAACATCTGTCCCAAGGTACCATGCAGTTTCTGATGTTTGATTTGGAAAGGACCCACAAGCACAATGAGGGAGGCACCACTGAAGGCTCCGCGTCTGGGAAGTCTGCTCTTTTCACAGCCAGCACTGCTGTTGGTTTTGCCTGCTGGCTTACATGAATTGGCTTTTACATTTCTTAATTTAGACACTAGCAGTATGGAGACTTATTATATATATATATATATGTTTTTTCTGTCTGAGGAGAGCAATGTTTTCCATTGCACAAATGGAGACTGCTGCCAGCAGCTATAAGCACACAGAGGGACACATAGCACACAGATGCATCACTTTGTAGCATGAGGGCTGAGCACTAGGAGCTCAAGATCTTTCCTGTGACTCAGTTGAGATTGTTTCCCTCCCCGCCTTTCAAAAAATCTAATTAGGAGCCAGGATATTCAAGCAATAACTACTCTCATTCAGAGTAGGGGAGCTAAACCAGTCTTTTCGCTGGTGTTCCCAAATGTTTGAGAAGGCATCACTTTATCAGAATCTCCAATCCATATCGCTAATAGTATAGCAAATAACATAACTGATACTATAAGTACTCTGCGTGTCAGGTATTGTATTAAGCACCGTGTGAACACTTAAAACTTAGAACAAAATTGTAAAGTCGCTAATATCAATCCCATGGGATATAATCCCGTTTTGACAAAGAAGAAACCTGAAGCAGAGAGAGACTGAGTTACTTCCCAAAGTCACCTAATGCCTCAGGTCAGTTTTCGTAGAAGCAGACTAGAAGCAGTCACTCATTTAGGGGAAGGCTGGGGCATCAGCTAAAGTCTGCCTTCACCCTGATCCCATGGGAGTGCCAAAGCACAAAGTGTACCTACCAGAGCTTTGGTCCCACCTTGAGGCAAGGAGACAGGTGTTTTGTGTCAGATAACAGTCATTCTTTCGCTTCCAGGAGAAGTCTTTTCACTTTCGCTAAGGACAATTGTCTGAAGGGGTACATGGGGCAATTGTGACCATAGTTAGCAGCCAACATTCACAGCAGCTGGTTACTGGTGCAAAGTCCAGGTGAATGGAATCTTGGTAAGGCAAATACAGTATTAGCTACCAGCTCACAAGTGGCAGAACTTGGGTTGAAATCCTGTGACTCTGAAGCCATGTTCTTAACACTGTAATATATTGTAAACTCAAAATCTCTTCACAGGGTTAAGAAGTGCCCTGTTTTTACCAGCCTCCAGATTCTAAGGAATATGGAGACTCTTGTTACTCCTAGAAAGGATGTCAGTAAAATCTCATACATGGTCTTTCACAGTTTCAAATAATTTGATCTCGAAACTCCTCTAGGTGCTGCAGAATGTAGCACCCACTCGTAGCCTAGCACTTCTTGCCCCTCCTCTAAGTGACTCAGAGCTTGTGGCTTCCACTGCCCTTTGCTCCTAAAGTTCATGAAGAACAGATCCTGGGCGATGGCTGCATTTGGACATGTGTATCGCTGCTCTTTGCACCCAGCAACAAACAAGAAAGAGTAAGAGAGGGGGAAACTTGTTAACACCATGCTGTATCTAAACAAGCAATCCCAGATGGCATCCTTTATGCCTTCTGCCTCTGATAAGAAAAGATTGAGCAGGGAAAATAAGCAACAGCTGACAAGCCATACCCAGCATTAAGACCAACAGGGAGAACAGATACCAGCTCTGTGCTCTGTCCTCATTCACGGCTCAGAATCCAACCCAGAGGCCCGCCTGGCTTCAAACACCTTCAGTGCTACGCTCTTTTATAAAACCGATGAATCACGGAAGGTTACAGGCCAAAACATTTTTCTTTCTAATTCAATCCTTCGTTCGCTGACGAAAAACAAGGCATCAAACAGTAAGGTATTTTATTTAAATACATTTTGTTGTTTAAAAGACAAACAAGAAATGAAATTCAAGAGCTCCTGACTCCTAGCCAGTGTTTTCCCAGAACCAAAAGCTAACTTCTCTTTTAACATGCATTACGTGCATTATCCGTGTGTGTGTGTGTGTGTGTGTGTGTGTGTGTGTGTAACTGGTTCTGAGACTATGATAGCAATTTTGTCTCAAGTGGATAAGAACTCAGTCTCTGGCATCAGTCTGCCTAGGATTGCAATCTTGCTCCCCTACTTCAAGGATACTGTATGTCCTTAGACAACATTCCCTGCACCTCAGTTTTCCCATCTGCAAACTGAGGTTAATAATTGCTCCATGGATGTTTGGGAAGCATTCAATCAAATAGTTTATGTACAAAGTTTAGCATAAGACCTAACACTAGTAAACATTCCATGAAGTTAATACTTGCTATCATTTGTCCATGGATTGGGGTTAAGAAAATAAAAAGAGAGAGAGAGAGAGAATGCCTTCTTCTTCCTTCACTGGGATAATTCTGGAGATATAAACAACAATACAACATGGTATCCTTCCTCAAGAAAGCAGTCCAGTTGTTTTAAAATACCAATTTCGAGTAAAGGGTTGTTTATGACACAAATGTTTCAACATGGACATTATTTATGTAGCATATGATAGGACACAAGTTTTAACAGACCACTTGTAAAGCCCACATCAGCAATATTGTAATCAATAGAAATGCTATTAAATTATATAGAAGGAGTGCCCCCAACAATGCCAATAGGTAACCCATTTAATATATGCTCATCAACTAAGCATCTAGGCTACTTTTTACATTTTACTTTCACAATTTGATAAATGAGAAGTGCTCAGAGATGGTGCTGAAATAATGAAAGCATTTTAATGAAAACCTTAAAGGCCAAAGGTCAAAGACAACTGTCTGACTTTTCAGACAGAAGAGAAACCCAACTGGATTTTGCTTTCTCTCTTTAGTTCCAGAAATTAGCCGAGTGTTCCATCTCAGCTAAGAGGTTAGACAAAAGATGAATTTTCTGATAGTCAAATTCCAGAAAGCAAAGGTTAGGAAGTCATAGATGACACAAATGCCTCCTTTGAAAATATAAAAATGTGGCAAGTATTTAAAAAGAGCTTATGATAATGGAATGAAAATGAGTCAGAAAATATGCAAATTGAATTCACTTGAAATATATATGTCTTTAAAAATTAGTGATAAATTGCTTTGTCAAATGCTTTTTGTGTGTGATTTACCACCCGCACACCCCCCATATTTAAATTCCTGTTCAAGACGCTTTTCTTAACCTCAAATGGGTTTTTTGGAGACTGAAAAGGTCAAAGAGGAGACACTCTTCAATACATGAGGAGTGGCAGAGTTTTTAGTACTGAATAAAAGGAAAAAGAAAAATGAGAGTAGTAAGTACCAGTAGAGGTAAAGCAATACAGTATTACAATAATTCTAATAAGTCGGACAGAGAGAAATAGTGCACTTACATACTATAATAAGCCTAATGTAAGATGTTCCTCAAGAACAGAGAGTTTCCACTACCCAGTGCACTGATCTTAGTAATTAATATAGGGTTTAGCACATTGTTCATTCAGAAAATACTTTGTGAATAATTAAGTGTGCACTTTCCTAAAATCCTAATGCACATCTTCACATTAGGTTTTCCTTAAAACCTTAACTATTCCAAGTTACCAGGGGATGGCAGTGCATTTTGGGTTGAGAAGCTATTCTCAACCTTTAATCTAAAACATTAAAACCTTTAAATTAATACCTATAACGTCTGATCATTTCTAGGAAGAGCTGCAACTACAACCAGGCTCTTCAGTGGATTAGGGAAACAAGGGTGCAACAAAAGATGGTAGAACCAAGGTCAACACTGATCATGGTTAGAAAGAAGCTGAGAAAGTAGAAGTTGAAAGTTAAACTGCCACAAACTAGAGAACATGCAAAATCCCAACTGAAAGAGAACAGAGAACAAAAAAATCAAGCACTCAGTCAGAAATGAGAAAGGGCTCCAAAGTAAAAAGTGAAGCGAACTTGCAGTGAATGAAAGCAAGGTGTCCAGTCAAGAAAACAGGTGCAGACTCATGGTTTCAGAAACATAGCAACCTTGAACTTGGCTAAGACCTGATTCAGACAGGAAGCTGTTTATGAGATTCCTGCTGCAGCAGGCATCCATGACGACTAAAGGAAGAAACAATACAGAGCCCAGGGCCTCAAAGTCTGCTGAAATAATGGCAACTCCCTTCACTGGGCTGCTTTTGAACCAGAACATTCAAAGCTATTGTGGAACCACAATCAGCAGATCCTAACATGCTTCTTGCAAACTGATGCACATTTTTAAAACTATCTGTAAATCCCCTAGCACTTATCTTAATTGAAAATGACTGATAAAAACTTCCCAGAGTCTCTTTCTTCTTTTTTCTCTCACTTATTTCTTTCTCTGCACAAAAAATTTTGGAACAAATGAAATGCATTTTTCTCTGCATAATTTCTCTCTGTTTAACAGTGACCACACATCTTTGATTTTTGTCACTGAACTTTCAGAGATCTCTGCATACCATGGGTTGCCAATGTCAGTCACAGGACAATTTACAAACATATTTCTTCATTCTTTTATGAACCAATTGGCTGAATACTTTCTTTTTTTTAAAGGTATGAAGTGTACAGTAGATGCTCAGTAGATATTTCAAAGGATGTAAAACCAGAAGTCTCTCGAGGCAGTCAAACCATTTACTTGTCCCATCTAAGGCTTATTTTCTTCTGCAACATGTCGTAATTGGAATTTGAAGGAAATTCATGTACAGTTTCCCCCAGAATTTCTCCAGAAAAATTATAATTCATTGCACCTTATTTCATGTGCTGTTGGAAAGTTCTTATGATCACAGGAAATTTGACTTCCTGTTATCATCTTTGATACTGGTTCTACCTTCTGTAAGTACCATGTTTTATGTATGCAAATATTTCAAGTATGTGAAGATCTTTACACATTCAGATAAACACATATGCCCAATCTTGTGTCGTTATTTCTCTGTGTTATAAATCCCTACTTTTCTTATGTCATGATTTCCATATCTGTCAACATTCTGGTTATTCTCTTTGAGTATAGTTTCATTTGTCAGCATCCTTCTGAAAACATGCTGCCCAGAAATGAATTAAATATCCCAGAGCAGATCTGATGCGTGCAGGAAATTGGATGCACTTTCTTTAGGATACCATCATCGACACAACCTATGACTGCATTAATTCTTCTGACTGCATTGCACTATTGACTCCCAGAGTTTGCAATCAAGCCAAATCTTAACTTTTTTCTTTTTTTTTTTTTAATATGTGCTTCTTTGTAGCTATACTTGCCCTAGTCTATTGGCTTGAACAAATGGATGAATGAACACATAGGTGAAAAATATGCAAATATTTGAAAATTATATATGTCTTTCTTATCAATAGCCCCTTAGCTATTAGATTAAATTCAAGCAGAAGTAAAATTGATGGGGCCATTTTTGTAATTAATGCTGATTTTTAGAAAACATAAGTCTAGGCTAATACTGAGTTTCAATTTCATTAAAGAAATTACCTGGTTTGCATTCATTTGTTTTATATGTAGTGGCTCTGACTTTTAATTTATACCTTTTCTCATTTAGATAATTATTTTAGACAAATCACTATGCTCAACTTGTAAGGTAATGTTATTCAGGCCACAAAGTTCCTTACAAGCTAAATTCCCCATGTGCTGAATGATTTTAAGAGTTTTTAAACACCAATGGGAATCTATAAGTCACTAGATGTTTGGTTGTTACTCCTGAGTACTTTATTAACTTTGAATCAAATTGGTATAAAGCAAGTGATTTAAAGTAATTTAGAATTTTCTGCTAGGCTTTTGCTTGAAAACAGATTGCTTGTTTCACTTCAAAAAAATCATTTTTGGGGGTTGAACTTTGAAGTAAATGTGTTGATAAATGATGCTTAGGAAACCCATACCTTATATTGTTATTTTATATCATATTACTTTTAATATTTTAATTTGAAAGAAGATTGTGTAGTTAAGATGTGGTCTACTTTATGGCTTGTAGGTTAAATGAATTATATTCTAAAATAAAATGACTAAAATACCAAATTCAAGACTTACTTCTGTAATTAGTTAAGATAAAACTATAAAGCCCTGAACATGAGGAGGAGACTAGATATTTCCCTTTCTACATTTCACAGAAGGCATATTTGGGTCTACAGGCTGAAAAACAAACATACAGAGGAGAGAAAGCATGAGACAAATTCTCATAATTGAATATTATAATCCTCTGTCTATATTGTTAACACCTTCACAAATAAGGATAAGATTCAAAATAATTCCTTTTGTTGACCTGGATATCAGATATATGGAAAACCCACATGTCTCTCTTCTCCCAAGCAATAGAGCAATGCAACTCACCTCTACGATCTGAAGAATAATAATTTTGTACATTTCAACAGAAGCCACCACTCCACTCAAGCTCTGTTAGTCACATGGAGATGACCAATGGGATGGATCCTCAGAGGCACACTCCTACAGTGGCTACAAGAAGCATTTTGGAATGATATCATTGTAGAAACGTGTGCTAATAAATACGTTGCATTCTTATATATAAGTCAGTACACTCATATCTACACATGTGGATAATTATACACCTCTAAGTTTAATTTGACAAAATAGGTCTATTGTGTGAGAACAAGCCATAGGAAATCTGCCTGACAGTTACAAGTATCAGGGAAGGCCTAGTGCTACATAATGAATCACTGTTGTTGAACGAAATAGTACAAAACAGCTATTATTTCCTAGATGAAGGTGAAGCTATTCTGGCTCTTTGGGTGATTGTAAATAAATCTTTTGCAATGTCCTGGAACCAGATCAGCCAACAAGAGAAAGAACAGTTGTGAAGTTTCTAAGCTGTTTGACCACAGCCTGAGCTGAGGAGGGAAAATATTCTCCTTGAAAGTCTTCTTCCTCATACCTTCCGCTTTTACAGGTCTTGGAGCCACAGTGTAATACGGCCCCTACTCCCCATTTTTTCCCCTTATAAATGGAACCGAAGTGTTGTCCTCTTTACTGGGAATATTCTCCAAAGTGTTCAAGTTTTCCTTTCATTTGATTGCATGTAACAGCTTCATCTGGTGCCAACCGGCAGAAGCAGTGTGATCCGAGGCTCTAACAGGAAAAATTGGTGTGCCAAGTGGTACTGAGGCTCAGGGACAGAAGAGTACCACAGTCAATGTTGAAACAGTAGTATTTGATGAATGGGCAAGGTATGCAGAGAATGCAGCTGAGCCCAGCCACAGAGACACATTTGTCTCTGGTGAAGTCCTTTGTAGTAGAAGACAAGGTAAATGCCAACTCTCCCTGGCTCAGGATTTGTATGGAAAGGTTTCAATGTCACTGTCATTCCTTTTTGTGGTTCAGAGTATCTGGGAAGAGAGGAAAAGAAGTAGTTAGGAACTAATGCCCATATTGGAACTTGCTATTAAAAAAGAAAGAGAGAGTGTGATAGTGAAAGATGATAGAAAGGGAAGGGAACAGAAGGGGAGGGGAGGGAAAGGGAGTGAAGGGAAGGGAAGGGAAGAAGGGAAGGGAGAAAAGGAAGGGAAGTAGGGAAGAGAGGTAGGGAAGAGAGGAAGGGAGGGGAAGAAGGGAAGGGAGGAAGGGAAGAAGGGATAGGAAGGGAAAGAAGAAGGGAAGGGAAGAAGGGAAGGGAGGAAGAGAAGGGAAGAAGGGATGGGAAGAAGGAAAGGGAAGAATGGAAGAAGGGACGGGAAGAAGGGAACAGAAGAAGGGAACAGAAGAAGGGAAGGGAGGAAGGAAAGGGAAAGGAAGAAGGGAAAGGAGGAAGGGAATGGAAGAAGACAAGGGAAAAGGGAAGGGAAGAAGGGAAGGGAGGAAGGGAAGGGAAAAAGAGAAGGGAAGAGAGGAAGGGAAGGGAGAAGGGAAGAGAAGAAGAGAAGGGAAGAAGAGAAGAAAGGAAGGGAGGAAGGGAAGGGAAGAAGAGAAGGGAAGAAAGGAAGGGAGGAAGGGAAGGGAAGAAGAGAAGGGAAGAAAGGAAGGGAAGAAGGGAAGGGAGGAAGGGAAAGGAGGAAGGGAAGGGAAAAAGGGAACGGAGGAACGGAAGGGAAAAAGACAAGGGAAGAACGGAAGGGAAGAAGGGAAGAGAGGAAGGGAAGGGAAGAAGGGACGGGAGGAAGGAAAGGGAAGGAAAGAAGGGAAGGGAGGAGCAGAAGGGAGGGAGGAGCAGAAGGGAAGAAGAGAAGGGAAGACTGGAAGGAAGAAGGAAAGGGAGGAAGGGAGGAAGGGAAGGAAAGAAGAGAAGGGAAGAAGAAAAGGGCAGAAGGGAAGGGAGGAAGGGAAAAGGGGAAGGGAAGGGAAGAAGGGAAGGGAGGAAGGGAAAGGGGGAAGGGAGGGGAAGAAGGGAAGGGATGAAGAGAAGGGGAGAAGGGAAGGGAAGAAGAGAAGGGAAGGAGGAAGGGAAGGGAAGAAGAGAAGGCAAGAAGGGAAGGGAGAAAGAGAAGGGAGGAAGGGAAGGGAGGAAGGGAAGGGAGGAAGGGAAGGGAGGAAGGGAAGGGAGGAAGGGAAGGGAGGAAGGGAAGGGAGGAAGGGAAGGGAGGAAGGGAAGGGAGGAAGGGAAGGGAGGAAGGGAAGGGAGGAAGGAAGAAGGGAAGGGAAGAGAGGAAGGGAAGAGAGGAAGGAAGAAGGGAAGGGGGAGAGGAAGGGAAGGGAGGGAGGGAACGGAATTACCAGGCTACTCAGGACAAAATTAGATTGGAAAATAACTATTATGTTTGAAAGTTAGAATTCTCATGCCCACGTCAACTCAGAAGCCCACCTCCCAGCGCCCCCCTCCCCGCCCCCCAGATCACTGTAAGGCTCAGGGATGCACGGAGTAGTGTGTGCGTTACCAGCACCCCACTAACGTGTCTTATTCTAGACTGCGTTGCCCATACAGTAGCCACTTACTGCATGTGGATACTTAAATTTAAATTAATTGAAAGTAAGTACAATTTAAAATTCAGTTCCTCAGACACAAACCACATCCAAGTGTTCAATGGCTACATGTGGCTATGGCTACTGTATTGGAAACCCAGAAAACTTCCATCAGAATGTTCTATTAGACAACACTGTTGTAGAATATTCACGAGACTTGTGGAATTTCTCAAAGATTTTTCACGGGTAGGTGGTACAGGAGGGGACATGTGAGTGTGGAACCACCTAAAACAGTGCTCTTCAGTTAATATTCCTCAGAAATCCTGCTACTCCGTGAGAAAAAAAAAGATCAGTTTAAAAACACTACATTCTCTATCCCCCTCTAAGAAAATAGTAGTATGCATAGTAAAGTTTCTGAGGGTGCCATTGTAAAGAACCTTGCTTGCTATTGATTAATTGATGCATTTCCAACATAATTTGAAGACATAACTTCTGTTTACAAGAAATCCATAAATTTTCCACAGAACTCAGGTTCCATAGAGCCCTTCTTAGAGGAGTTTTACCACAGAAGGAGCTCAAGCCAAGCCTTCATAGTCACTGCCCATCTAGGGTCATAGCAGATAATTAGGACAGATCCAAACTAGAGTAAACTGACCAAGGTCTGCCTGGTTGGAACTTGTGCCTCGTGATTTTCAAAAAACCAAGTTGCCAGGTATAAATCAGGGAAGCTCAGCAGTGAACATGAATCCAGATGCTTCTCAAATGTTATTCCTGAGGAAACTGACTAGCTATATACTGCTCTTTCTAGAACAATTTGCTGATTATCTATTGGATATCAGGACTATCAAATGAATTGTACTGGCTTTATCTCCTGCAGTCCTGCGACATGGCATTCTCTTGTTGCATAGAATATGCCGAGCCAAGCTTATCAAGTGGGAATCCTGGTTGGATTTCTCTGTAGACGCTGGTGCCAACATTCTTAATCTACTCAGCTGGCAGAGATTTAAAATTTCTTAAGAAAGATAGAAACATAGTTTCTAAGTAAGCCATGTGTTCCCATATTATGGACTCAGCATCACTGTAGAATGAGAGGGAAGGGGGAGAGGGTCTTGAATCTCCTGCAGCAGTAATGATTTGTTTCACTTCATGGAGTAGAACCAGGATCCTTCCTACTCCCCCAGGTTTCTTTCCCTTTCTTCCCTTCCTCCCCCCCCCTTTTTTTTTTGCCTCCCCTCTTCTTCCCTTCTCTTCCCTTCCCTTCTCTTCCCTTCCCTTTGCTTTCTTTCCTTTCTTTTCCCTTCTCTTCCTTTATTTTCCTTTCCCATTCTTTCCTTTCCATTTCTCTTCCCTTTTTCTTCTCTTCTTTTCTTTTTCCTCCTTCTCTCTTTTCTTCCTTTTCTCCTTCTATTGTGTTACAGCTCTGATGGAGCCATTGCATTCTAAAGGCTGTTATTATCCGCAGTAGTTTCTTTTAAAGATGTGTCCATGAAGATAAATCACTGCCTAATATTTGTCCTGTAAAAAAAATCAGCAGTTCCTGTTAGAGTTTTACATCTGGTCTGTATGCTGTGCAATCGTAATAGAGAATTATAAGATGAAATTAACTCTATACGGGTTTTTTTTCCTCTCTCTCTGTGATGTCTCCCAACCTGAGAATTTTTTTCTTGCTTGAGGATCAACTGCAATGAGTGCTAACACTACAAAACAAAAAGTAAAAAAGAGGAAAAAAAAAAGTTGCTGCTCACCCTAATGTCACTAATACAAGGATTTCTACTTAGAACAGTGCTTTTCAAGCCCTAGACTAAATGCTTACTGAAGGTGTCAGAAGTATTCACATTCATAATATCTTAAGCACTTTAACTAAATATAGGATGGATTATGTCTTCAAAAGTAAGTAGTGTATAGCAAACTGAGTTAGAATGTTTATGCTCATTGGTTAAGTTTGTCTAATATCTGTATTTGCAATACAAGTTGCAAATGTAAAAGGGTAATAACTTCTCATACAGAATTTTTTTTTTTTTTTTTTTTGAGATGGAATCTTGTTCTGTTGCTCAGGCTGGAGTGCAGTGGTGGATCTCGGGTCACTGCAACCTCCACCTCCTGGGTTCAAGCAATTCTCCGGCCTCAGTCTCCTCAGTAGCTGGGATTACAGGTGCCCACCACCACACTCAGCTAATTTTTGTATTTTTAGTGGAGACAGGGTTTCACCATGTTGGTGAGGCTGGTCTTGAACTCCTGACCTCATGATCCACCCACCTTAGCCTCCCAAAGTGCTGGGATTACAGGCATGAGGCACCGCACCGGCTCTCATAAATAATTTTTATAACAATACAGACCATTTGCATGTTACCGATTGCTACAAATCAGCCAAAACCCAAAAGGAGATGTTTGAAAATGCTCAATATCTTCCAGAGGAAAGAATAAAGGTTTATAAATAAAATCCTAAGAATGGCAATTTCATTTTGGACCATATTTAGCAAAGGGCATTTCCAACGTGTTTTGTAAAAATATTAGACAAGTGTGGATATATACTGACAGTATCTCTCCTGCATCATACATTAGTGCTTTATTTTGTGACACTAATTCAATGAAGACTCTCTGCCAGGATTTGCAGAGATTTGCACTTTGGCAGTATAAAGAATACTACAATATAACCAGTTCACAAATCTTATTCATATGTTGTAGACATGACCTGGAATGCTTTGAGATAAAAGCAAGCATAACAAAACTGTTTTGTTGAGAAAATCTCCATGTGCCAGCAAACAGAAAAGATAAAAAAGCGAACATGACGTTGGGGCTAATCCAGAATTATGTGAGTAAATGTCATCGCGACAGGTATATTTTCTATTTTTGAGGTTCTCATGCATGACAGTGAACTGAGAGTTTTTTATTCACTTAGTAACTAGCAGCTGAATGAGTTTGCTGGATTCCTTCATTAATTAATTAGAAAATAGCCCTGAATTACAACAGTGTTTTTGCTTCTAATACAGATTGCACCTGCCTTTGCTGTTTTGGTAACACTAGGCACAGCTTCTCAAAATACAAACCCCTGGAGAAGCATTCTTGTGAGAGAAGGTTTTCTGTAATTACGATGTACCTAGGAAACAGTCTTAGAGGTTACTCTTACCCTCACTTTCCATGAATCCTAGCCCCTCTAACTTGAAGGATCTTCATACAAGGTTTATGTTCCAAGAGTGAAACAAAATTGAAAGAAAGTAGGAAAATGAGCATTAAGCATAATTTTGCTTTCTAGAGTAAGAGGTATAATTTATTGAAAAGTTTTACTACACATACACATATCTCTATTTCTGTTAATACATTTAGAATCACACAAATTCACTTCAGCGATTCCTCCTGCAAAAGCTCTGTTTAGGTCATAGATGCTTCACTCACCTTTCAGTCATTTCTGTTCTGTATTTTTCTTGCTCTCCACTGTTTTTTGTTATTATTATTATTAGTATTATTATTATTATTGAGACGGAGTTCCACTCTTGTTGCCCAGGCTGCAGTACAATGGCACAATCATGGCTCACTGCAACCTTTGCCTCCTGGGCTCAAGAGATTCTCGTGTCTCAGCCTCCCAAGTAGCTGGGATTATAGGCACCCACCACCATACCCAGCTAAATTTTTGTGTTTTTAGTAGAGACAGGGTTTCACCATGTTGACTGGGCTGGTCTCGAACTCCTCACCTCAGGTGATCCACCTGCCTCAACCTATCAAAGTGCTGGAATTACAGGCGTGAGCCACCGCGCCTGGCCTCCACTGTTAATTAATGTTAGGAAGACACCAAAGCATTGAAATGCAGAAAATAATTAGAATAATGGAAACACATGTACCTGTAGTAATAGCCAAACATGAATAAAACTAGGAGAAAACACATATCTTCTATGCCTTGCTAATTTCCTTCAGCTAATTTTCTACCTGTGGGGCATATTCACTGACAGGGCTCTTCAGGATTATATCTCCTTGTCAGTTTCAGAATGGAAATTAAGATATAAGATATCTAATTACTAAAAAGTGCCTGCTTTATTGCCCCCAAAGAAGTATTTGTTGCTCACCTTCTATGTTTTCACTGTACTTTGTCCACACCACTACAATTGCTTTCTTCATTTGCTCGTCTTTCTCCAGATAGATTTTGAATTTAATCTTTTTTCTCCTGCTTCCAGAATAGTACTTGGTACATAGCAGACACTCTTAAGTAAAATAAAGAGTGCGTTAAATAATTATTAGTTTGCATTTAATTTTTGCCAGTAGATGTATGTGTGTATGTGTGTGTGACAGCAGCATCTAGCTGAATAGTAATAATAATATATTTTGAGCCCGCACGTGCACACACATGTGTTGATCACGTCTATTCATTTCTTGCTGGCATACATGAAAATATGGCAAAGGAAATGTGATGTTTTGATTCTGCGTATGCATGAAAATTGTACCCTGATTTCCAGAAACCAGGAGAAATTACCTTATTTCCCTTCCTTAATTCACCTCATACTTTTTTTCTCAGTCATGACATCAATTATGTTCCTTATTTGCTTAGACATCTTCATTGACTCCTCATTGCCTATACATTAAAATCCAGACACTTTAGCATTTTTTAGGAGTATACCTTTTCCACTTCATTCCTCATTAATTCTCTCATTCACTGCTAAATTAATTCCCTGAACTTCTTTACTCACAACTCCAACTCTGCATCCGTATTCCACTATATGAGGAGTACAACCACCTGGAATAATTTTTTTTTCACATTTGCATGTTCAAATGCTACCTATCCTGCATGGCTCAGGTCAAATGCCGTCATTACCTTCAGAAAGATTCTTGGTCATCCAGATTAGAATGAATGACTCCCCTCTCAACATCGATGGCATTTGCATCTCCTCGGGATACTTATAGCATGTATGTTCCGGATTATTTATTTTAATAAACTGGCATGTATTAAATATCTACCATAAACAAGCAGAGTTATAGTGTCAGCGGTGTGCCTGTCTGGTCAACTCACTCAGGGCTTTCTCTAAGAGAGAAATGCCAAATGTTGGTTGAATATATTCTAAAAGGATGTTTTTGACTTACAGTTCTACATCACCAAAAGAACAATTGAGAAGAAAGTAAACCACAAAATGAAACTGTGAACAAATTTACTATCTGTATACATTACATGTAATGTGTGATTTCTGTTTACCATCTGTTCATCCTATAGACACA
The DNA here is from genome assembly GCF_009764315.1 of Trachypithecus francoisi. Lineage (NCBI taxonomy): Eukaryota > Metazoa > Chordata > Mammalia > Primates > Cercopithecidae > Trachypithecus > Trachypithecus francoisi. Next base: position 70,447,921 of record NW_022681472.1, on the reverse strand, counting down.
TATGAAATGTGTAGTGAATCACGAATAGCATGCAGGTTCTGTGTGATTCTGATTTAAGCTGGGTACTGGTGAAGTTTTTAGCTAGAAGTCACTAGGTTAGGATTATCTCCTGACTCATCTATCACCCTAGTTTTTTACTGATAACTTCCAATATCTACTGTGCATCTCACAGAACTGACACACTCCCAGACATTTTTTTGTTTCAGTGGCAATATTAGAATTTCCAAAATGGTCACTCTGATATTCTCCATCGCTCTGTCACATTTGAAACTTGGATTGTTTTTATTGTGCTAACTAATCCTCCAATTTTCTTAAGCAACTGCTACAGGAGTAAGAGGCAGGAAAATAGTGGTGTTACATCTGGATCTCCGCACTTTGGCCTTTCTGAATGTCCCCGTCCTGGTCTTAGTGACTGTTCCCATGCCAGATGACTATGTTGATGTAGCCCTGCTCCTAGACATACAGGTTTTCCATGTCAAACTGTGATCCTGTCTCTAGGAAAGGGAATCTGAGTCAGCCGGCAGTGAATACACCCAACTCAAAGCTGATGTAGGATAAATGTTTCTCATATGATACCCTTGGATGCTACACTGGTGCCTAGCCCTGGCTTCAGAGCACAGCTAGGATTGACAAAGAAGTGGCAATGGTTTGAAATGATTTCAGGCAGTCCCACGGGGGGAAGCAGGAGATAACCACGCTAACAGGTATGGGTGTGAAGTGGATTGCACCACTCAATCAATTCCACACTCTTGAATTCTATGTCATAGTATAGTAAAGCTGCCCAGAATAAACTAGAGAGAGGAAATGACCAACCTTTGGAAACTTTTACGATACCTGAGCTGAAGGGAGGTGAAAAAGGATGAGATGAAAGAACCCACCTAGCATATCCAAGCATCTATCCCCAAACCTGCAGGAAGATTTTATCTCCCTCTGAGTCTAAAAAGGCACACTTTTGTGATTAATAATATTGGCCTGGTCTCCCTAAACAAAATCAGGGCTCAAAAAACACTTGTTGACATGAATTGCTTCTTTCTCCCTACATCTTTATTGTGTCCCTTCAGGGATGATCTTTGATGAATGACTATTGCCAAGGTCTCTCAATTCTAGCAGGACTATCTTTAGCTGACATCACCTGTACTGTCCCACAAAAGTGGCTGCAGTAGGATATGAAGAAGAGGTTTGTCCTTCCTGGGGACCCATTCAGAATACAAAACTGACACACTGGATTATCTCCTGTGACAGTGCCAGGAAGTCTGTTGGCATCTCCAATGGAATTAGAAGGAAGAATGATATATTTCTGGCAAAAAGATAACAGTATTTTTTTTTAATCTATGGTTAGATTTATCTCCCGGCCGGGCGCGGTGGCTCAAGCCTGTAATCCCAGCACTTTGGGAGGCCGAGACGGGCGGATCACGAGGTCAGGAGATCGAGACCATCCTGGCTAATACGGCGAAACCCCGTCTCTACTAAAAAATACAAAAAAACTAGCCGGGCGACGAGGCGGGCGCCTGTAGTCCCAGCTACTCGGGAGGCTGAGACAGGAGAATGGCGTGAACCCGGGAGGCGGAGCTTGCAGTGAGCTGAGAGCCGGCCACTGCACTCCAGCCTGGGCGGCAGAGCAAGACTCCGTCTCAAAAAAAAAAAAAAAAAAAAAAAAAAGATTTATCTCCCATCACAAATGTCTCCAAGCACACCCTAATTCTATGATCAGCCTAGTTAGCATTTCCACTGTTGTATATTAACTAGCCTCATATTAAGGATGACTTCATGCATTATTCATCCATCTGTGTTACAAGCAACTTGAAAGGCATCTCTGCAGTCTTTATATCCCCTCATTACTAACCCTATACACAGCAGAAACTAAGTGAATAGTTTTTTAGTCACAATCATAGCCATAGTCTAGCTCATTAAAATTTTCCTGATTTTAGAATGTATTATTCCTGACATTTTAGTTTGAGCTGGTGCATGTGCTCTTGTGTGCCAGCAGGAAAAAACAAATGCCATCCTGACACAGTATCTGTTTAAACAATTCTTTCATTCACCTTTTTTGTGGTCACCTCATGGCAACTCATCATATTGATAGGTTATTTACAAATCCTGCAAATGCTTTCAACACAGCCCAATCAGTAGCACTGTATTAAGATGAATCTTGTTTTTGCTCCAGTGGATTAGTTACATCTCATTCCTAATTAATGATATTTTACCATTATGGCTTGGAGGTGTCCTGATAGGAGGGGAGGAAGAAAGAAAGGGAAGGAAGAAAGGAAGGAAGGAAGGAAGGAAGGAAGGAGGAAGGAAGGAAGGAAGGAGGAAGGAAGGAAGGAGGGAGGGAGGGAGAGAGGGAGGGAGGGAGGGAGGGAGGGAGGGAGAAAGGAGGGAAGGAAGGAAGGAGGGAGGGAAGAAAGGAAGGCGGGAGGGAAGGAAGGAAGGATGGAGAGAGGGAAGGAAGGAAGGAGAAGGAAGGAAGAAAGGGAGGGAGGGAAGGAAGGAAGGAGAAGGAAGGAAGAAGGGAAGGAAGGAAGGAAGGAGAAACACTTTGTGATCAGATAGTCCAATTATATTTTATAACCAAATCTAATTACATACAGAAAGTCATACCTGAAGAAATGAAAGGAAACTTAAAGGTTCTCAAAACCACATCAATTCATCTTTAGACTGTTTAACCAACTTAACTTCAAGGATGTTTATATGTGAGAGTCAGTGATTTGGTCATTGGTATTCAATCTACTGGTGCATGACTAAATCAGTAAAAGGTTTCTCAGAATTTTGATATTGATGTCAACTAGGAAATTAATAGTTAACAGAATTATGCCACTATCACTATAATGTAATCTGAATCTTGTAGGATCTGAATAATTAAGGTCTGTCTCTGGAGGGAAATAATCATTATCATCCTTGCATATTTAACTATTTCCAGTATTATCAAGAGTCATCTTTGTGATCCCACAGCATGTTCTAGAATAGCAACTCTAGCAAACATTTTCCAGCATAACATGTGTTGTAAAGAACACTTTTAGGTGCTGTCTCTCCTTGGTAGGGCTCACATTCTAAATAGTAGGTACACAAAACTTTTTAAAATCACTTTCTAAGAATGTTATTTGTCCTCCTGCTTTTTCTATTGCAGTGAAGAGAAGCATAACATAGTTTTTGGACTGATTAGGGATAGAGGTTAACAAATGTTCGTGTCACTTAATGTTTCAGCAAACATGGGAGGGCCAGGAATTAAGAGTCAGTCATCAAATAGGTATCATCCATTCACCATGTTAATAGTTCTTAACACAGTGATTAAGATGATGACCAAATGCTCCTTTCCACTTATGGCTCAGGCAAGAGTCACCCCTTCCGTGAAGGCTTCGTGACTTATTGGTTACTTTCAGCATTCTCTTCCACCATCATGATTTCCCATATAACTTTTTAATTATGTTATACTATACATGTTGGCCCTTGACTTTCACCTTCCATGCATTGTTCCCTGATTGCCTTTTCATGTCTAAGATTACCTCCCCAATAAGAAATTAAAGCCCTGGGGTACCTATAAATGATATTTGACCATAAAGTTATAGAAATCATTTGCCTCAAGAAACCTGAACTTAGGGATCTCAGTGAGAGCCCTCAGTTGACAAACAGCCACCATGCTCCAGGGCACATGCATGACAAGGCAGCTTCCACAACTCAAAAATATCTGGGGGCCTGTCCAAAGAACCTACACCTCAACAGAAACCTTAGAATATTCTTTATTCTTAATGACAAATCTTTGAATTTTGAAGATAGATCTGGGTTTTGGAAATGGCCAGGAGTCATTTGGAGACTGGATTTATGAATCGTTTAGTGATTAGAAGGACATTATAGTTTCTAGTGAAAAATAAAGTAAGAATCTAAATAATGGGTGTTGATTTTCTTGTGTGATTTATAAATCAGCTATAGAGGTAACGCTAGGGGGGTAGTGACACACATTTTAAAGAGCGGCACTTTGTCATTCTTTCAAAGGTTGACTAAATTTCAATACAATTCCTGCTCATTTTGTTTAAAAAAAAATCTGTCTTATTGCTTCATACGCATACATCCTAGTTTTTCACCTGTATCTAGCTCAGTGCTGAATACTAAGTTATTAACAGAAAATATTGCACACTCTTGGGCCAGACTGCCTGGACTTGGAGTATGCCTTTGCTACTTTCCTTCTGGAGTGAACTTGGACGGGTAGCCTAATCCCTCTGTGTCTTAATTTCCTCATCTCTAAATGAGTATGGGTATTTGTGAAGACCAAACAAGTTAATAAGTGTGAAGTACTTAGGAGAATGCCTGAGACATAATGGTAACTATTAGTATTATTGACTCAATTATAATTAACTCATTGGTATTCAATATTATATTTCTTATTCTTTTATAATTACTCACAATCAAAATCACATTATAAAATGTTCTTTTCTACAATGTAATCTTTTGTAACTTAAATACCAGAAGACATTCAACTAACCCTCTCTCTATGAGACAATTACCTACTGCCTGTGCCGCTAGGTCTGCCCTAGTGTTCTAAGTCAGGGATGCCATCAGTATGAAGACATGTTGAGTCAGCGGGTCCTCACATCACATCTGATGATGTCTGGTCTTGGCATAAACAGCACACTATACAAAGTAGTAGGCAGAAAGTGGCTTGGAAAGAAACAAAAGAAAACATCTGGATGCTGGATGAAGGTGTCATGTATGTCAAATGGCTTTGAAATGTCTATTTGCCTCGTTAATATTTCTCCCAATATTCAGCTATTTAAGGCCATAGTCATTAAGGAAAGCATAAAACATTTCTACTACACATCTATTGCTTGCTTTGCCCCAAGAATCACAAATTAATTACAAGTCATGCCCCAGTCTAAGGGTAAATGTTGCTTCCATCACGGATCATGTAACACCAAGAACAAGGACTCTATCTCTCTTTCATGGCCTAGGATATCTCTCTGTGTGAGCAGGAAATCTCTCCGACCCTCCAGAGATGGGGCAGCTGCCCCCGCTTCCTGCCACCTGGTGGTGGGTGGCCTTGAACCGAGGACCCATTCGTGTTGCAAACATGTATTGTGTTGAGTCCATCATCCTGTTTAACTTGGCATCACCTACAAGCACTCCAACATTTTATGAATGAGATTACTGCCAAATCGGTATGTTTCTGATTCAGTTACACTTAACCCATTATCTCTAAGTGCTTTCAAGATGCTTGTGCTGATGACGAACACTGTCTTCAATCTTTCTTTCTTTCTTTTATTTTATTTTTTCTTCTTTTGAAGTAAGACTGTCTAAGTTTTCTCTTTCTGTCGAGGAGATTGAAAGCCATGAGAGTCATTCCAAAAACTTTTCAGGCTCTGCAGTGGCATTTTCAGTGGGAATTTGGCCAGGATGTATGTGTGAATGAAGACAAAGAAAGCCAGTCAGCAGTCGAAGCCCTGCAATTGAGCGTCTGCTTGTCCACATGTCAGAGGAAATGTGCAAATCTTCCTTCAACTCCTAACGGAGTATGTCTGCCTGAAACTCATGAGGTCTGATGCATTTTAGGAATTTAAACAGAGGAGGGAGGAAAAAAAAAAAACCTAAAACATTAATGCAAGCTTTCTTGGAAATATTATTCCGTTAACAACTGTGGGTAGTCACACCCTTCTTCTGCTGCCTCCCAACAGTAAATGGAAGATATGACATAGGTTGTGTCTACATAGTGCCAAGCATCTGGGTTAAATTCAATCTTGGTGTTTTGATCTCATATACACATAGGGTTATTTTTTTAAACACCATCTGCAAGGCTGACATAATCTATGTCAGCTAGGATAGTATAATCACCAGCCTGCAGAGATTTTTACCAGATCATAAAATTTTCACCAGTCTTTCTCTCAGTGACTACTGTTTTACCATGATTTTAAAAACTTAATTTATTTATTCTTTGTATATGAAGCTGCTAAAAGTTGGGATGGCCATTTTAGAAGCAGGAGCTTGAATAATCTTGATTAGAACAATCAATTTTTGATGATGTTTTGATGGCTACACAGCAGATTCTAGAGGGATTAGCCAAGCTTTCAATGATCAGTTCTGCTTTGGATTTCTTGACATACCTCAAAAAAAAAAAAAAAAAAAATTAAAAGAGGCACTGATGCATAGTATAAAGAATATAGACTTTGGATTCAGATATAGCTCTGTCTCAATTCCAGCTCTGCTATATGCCATTGCACAAGCTATTTAATTTTCTGAGCTATAGTTTTCCCATCTGCAAAATGAGATTAGAACAAAATGACATAATAAGTTGGAGTTGTTATATCTTTATCAGATTATATGGTAGATGCTCAAAAACTCATAGTGGCCATTATTTTTATTATTATATTATTAAAAAACAATATCATGAGCAAATATTTTAAAATTCCTTGATCTACTATTAGAGGTGGCCTCAAAGAATGAAGATGAGATATAGAAGAAAGAGAACTGCACTAAGGGTGAATTTTCAGTCAGTTCTGCCAGAACTGGTTGTGGTCACCTTAGACGAGGCAGTTTTTTGGGCTTCATTTTATTTATTCTTAATTAAGAACAGTTTAGATCTTCTGTCTAAGATCCTTTTAATCTCATTATCAATGTTTCACTGATTTCAGTACAGCTACAGCTAAACTGGGCATATAAATACAATTCCTCTTATATCCAATTTTTTTTGGAATTTGATTGTGCTTCATCAATATCAGTTACTGAAACAGACAGGAACAAAGATCAATCATGTCGAGCCTTTCGTATATTTTAAAATGTATCACATTGATATTTTCCTCCCCATACTTTTGTTTTCCACCTGTGTCGTCATTTAAAATTCTTTGTTTCTTGTCGTCAAACTGACTTTTACAATCTAATTTTCATTTTGAGTTTACAATCTGATTTCGATTTGATACCCTTTGTAGAAGTCAGCACCGCCACTTTTCTTCAGTATCTTAGTTTGCGAACCCTTGAAAATTGCAGAATGAAATAGCAATTCGTTCTGAAGCTTATGCAGATATGTCTATGTGTTTTATGAAATTTGATTCTTTTTCTCCACATACATGTTTTTCCAGTGCTTTATCTTGTGTATGTTTACAGAAGGAAGAAATGGTGAGCTTTCATAATTTTTTAGAAGTGGGAACACATCCAGTGGGAATCTGTTCTGTTCTTAAAGGCAGATGATTTGCTATCTGAGTGGCAGGACTTAATGTCGATTGTGTATATTCCCAATCAACTGCTTCCATGGCTTCAGTCGCTAAGTAGCTGATTCTTGTGTTTTGGTACCGGTATCACTATGTTGGGATTTCTCTTCCCTCCAGTGAATTAAGAGATGTTTTTCACTCTATCTTTAGAAATGTCCAAACATGTTTTCTCTAACTGATATTGTAATAATTCCCAAAAGAAATCCCACATTTTAGGCTTTTTGTTTTAACACTTTATTTGTTTTGATCTATTGTCAAAGAAACCATATTTCTTCCTAACTTCATCACCTTTTAAACACGTATTGAGTGAAGTGATGTGAAACATGCCTCAAAAATCTGGCTAATATTAGTGACCCTCTTCTTAAAGATGGGTTATGTGTTCATATACATTATTAGGACTGAATTTTCTAAGTGTCAATTCAACACATCATTTATATGCAATAAGTAGAGAAGCCATGTCTGTAAAACCAAAGAATTAGTCACAATGAAATATAAAAATATCTAAAACTAAATATAAAGTTAAGAGGATTATTTCCAAAAGTGTCTAAAAGTATTGAATATTTGTATTTAAATAATATCAGCCTACAAGAGCAAACCCGAAACAAGACATTTTTTAAAGTAGCTATTGAAAAATTGAAGAAATATGAGGCCACTGGATACAATTTAGAATTCCCTCACTTGAAAAAAGGCAGTTTATTACCCTGGAGGGAGGGACAAGAACAGATTCTTTCTCAATAGACTTGATGGAGATGTTTGTTAAATTGAAGATCAACTAATTCTTAGATTTAGCAAAATTTGATGCTCCTACATTTTCCTTCCAAAATGCTGTTATGGCCTTTTTTTGGCAATCACTGGCAGTTTCCAAGATACTAGTACATTTATTTGACCATGTCTATGAAATACAGCAGTCTAGAGAATAGATCTAGAACATGTGTCATTATTGTACCATATATATATATATAACCATACAAACACAGACACATATATATATATTTGTTGTTGTTGTGAGACAGAGTTTCATTCTTGCTGCCCAGGCTGGAGTGTAATGGCACCATCTCAGCTCACTGCAACCTCTGCCTCCCAGGTTCAAGCAATTCTCCTGCCTCAGCCTCCTGAGTAGCTGGGATAACAGGCACCCATCACCACGCCAGGCCCCGCACCATATATTTTAATTCAAATGTATTAGGTTTTTCTTCAAATATGACTAAAACATTTAAATTCATGTAATATTTTTCTGCATTCTGTATTTTATTATGAAGTATGCATCCATATTCTGCTTTCTAATACTCTATCTGTATCCCATGCATTTTATGTTGATTTTCCCTGAATTAAAAACATAAACTGGGTGCTGGAGCAAGATGGCTGAATAGGAACAGCTCCAGTCTCCAACTCCCAGCACAAGCGACACAGAAGACCGGTGATTTCTGCATTTTCAACTGAGGTACTGGGGTCATCTCACTAGGGAGTGTCGGACAATCGGTGCTGGTCAGCTGCTGCAGCCCGACCAGCGAGAGCTGAAGCAGGACAAGGCATCGCCTTACCTGGGAAGCACTAGGGGGAAGGGAATCCCTTTTCCTAGCCAGGGGAACTGAGACACACAATACCTGGAAAATCGGGTAACTCCCACCCCAATACTGCACTTTAAGCAAACGGGCACACCAGGAGAATATATCCCACACCTGGCCGGGAGGGTCCCATGCCCACGGAGCCTCCCTCATTGCTAACACAGCAGTCTGTGATCTAACTGAAACGGCAGCAGCGAGGCTGGGGGAGGGGCGCCCGCCATTGCTGAGGCTTAAGTAGGTAAACAAAGCCGCTGGGAAGCTCAAACTGGGTGGAGCTCACAGCAGCTCAAGGAAACCTGCCTGTCTCTGTAGACTCCACCTCTGGGGACAGGGCACAGATAAAAAACAACAACAAAAAAGCAGCAGAACCTCTGCAGACGCAAACGACTCTGTCTGACAGCCTTGAAGAGAGCAGTGGATCTCCCAACACCGAGGTTGAGATCGGAGAAGGGACAGACTGTCTGCTCAAGCGGGTCCCTGACCCCTGAGTAGCCTAACTGGGAGACATCCCCCACCAGGGGCAGTCTGACACCCCACACCTCACAGGGTGGAGTACACCCCTGAGAGGAAGCTTCCAAAGTAAGAATCAGACAGGTACACTTGCTGTTCAGCAATATTCTATCTTCCGCAACCTCTGCTGCTGATACCCAGGCAAACAGGGTCTGGAGTGGACCTCAAGCAATCTCCAACAGACCTACAGCTGAGGGTCCTGACTGTCAGAAGGAAAACTATCAAACAGGAAGGACACCTATACCAAAGCCCCATCAGTACATCGCCATCATCAAAGACCAGAGACAGATAAAACCACAAAGATGGGGAAAAAGCAGGGCAGAAAAGCTGGAAATTCAAAAAATAAGAGCACATCTCCCCCTGCAAAGGAGCGCAGCCCATTGCCAGCAACGGATCAAAGCTGTTCAGAGAATGACTTTGACGAGATGAGAGAAGAAGGCTTCAGTCCATCAAACTTCTCAGAGCTAAAGGAGGAATTACGTACCCAGCTCAAAGAAACTAAAAATCTTGAAAAAAGAGTGGAAGAATTGACAGCTAGACTAATTAATGCAGAGAAGGTCATAAACGAATGACAGAGATGAAAACCATGACACGAGAAATACATGACAAATGCACAAGCTTCAGTAACCGACTCGATCAACTGGAAGAAAGAGTATCAGCGATTGAGGATCAAATGAATGAAATGAAATGAGAAGAGAAACCAAAAGAAAAAAGAAGAAGAAGAAGAAATGAACAAAGCCTGCAAGAAGTGTGGGATTATGTAAAAAGACTAAATCTACGTCTGATTGGGGTGCCTGAAAGTGAGGGGGAAAATGGAACCAAGTTGGAAAACACTCTTCAGGATATCATCCAGGAGAACTTCCCCAACCTAGTAGGGCGGGCCAACATTCAAATTCAGGAAATACAGAGAACGCCACAAAGATACTCCTCCAGAAGAGCAACTCCAAGACACATAATTGCCAGATTCACCAAAGTTGAAATGAAGGAAAAAATCTTAAGGGCAGCCAGAGAGAAAGGTCGGGTTACCCACAAAGGGAAGCCCATCAGACTAACAGCAGATCTCTTGGCAGAAACTCTACAAGCCAGAAGAGAGTGGGGGCCAATATTCAACATTCTTAAAGAAAAGAATTTTAAACCCAGAATTTCATATCCAGCCAAACTAAGTTTCATAAGTGAAGGAGAAATAAAATCCTTTACAGATAAGCAAATGCTTAAAAATTTTGTCACCACCAGGCCTGCCTTACAAGAGACCCTGAAGGAAGCACTAAACATGGAAAGTAACAACCGGTACCAGCCATTGCAAAAACATGCCAAAATGTAAAGACCATCGAAGCTAGGAAGAAACTGCATCAACTAACGAGCAAAATAACCAGTTAATATTATAATGGCAGGATCAAGTTCACACATAACAATATTAACCTTAAATGTTAATGGACTAAATGCTCCAATTAAAAGACACAGACTGGAAAACTGGATAAAGAGTCAAGACCCATCAGTCTGCTGTATTCAGGAGACCCATCTCACATGCAGAGACATACATAGGCTCAAAATAAAGGGATGGAGGAAGATCTACCAAGCAAATGGAGAACAAAAAAAAGCAGGGGTTGCAATCCTAGTCTCTGATTAAACAGACTTTAAACCATCAAAGATCAAAAGACACAAAGAAGGCCATTACATAATGGTAAAGGGATCAATTCAACAGGAAGAGCTAACTCTCCTAAATATATATGCACCCAATACAGGAGCACCCAGATTCATAAAGTAAGTCCTTAGAGACTTACAAAGAGACTTAGACTCCCATACAATAATAATGGGAGACTTCAACACCCCACTGTCAACATTAGACAGATCAATGAGACAGAAAGTTAACAAGGATATCCAGGAATTGAACTCATCTCTGCACCAAGCGGACCTAATAGACATCTATAGAACTCTCCACCCCAAATCTACAGAATATACATTCTTCTCAGCACCACATCACACTTATTCCAAAATTGACCACATAGTTGGAAGTAAAGCACTCCTCAGCAAATGTACAAGAACAGAAATTATAACAAACTGTCTCTCAGACCACAGTGCAATCAAACTAGAACTCAGGACTAAGAAACTCAATCACCGCTCAACTACATGGAAACTGAACAACCTGCTCCTGAATGACTACTGGGTACATAATGAAATGAAAGCAGAAATAAAGATGTTCTTTGAAACCAATGAGAACAAAGATACAACATACCAGAATCTCTGGGACACATTTAAAGCAGTGTGTAGAGGGAAATTTATAGCACTAAATGCCCACAAGAGAAAGCAGGAAAGATCTAAAATTGACACTCTAACATCACAATTAAAAGAACTAGAGAGGCAAGAGCAAACACATTCAAAAGCTAGCAGAAGGCAAGAAATAACTAAGATCAGAGCAGAACTGAAGGAGATAGAGACACAAAAAACCTCCAAAAAGTCAATGAATCCAGGAGTTGGTTTTTGAAAAGATCAACAAAATTGACAGACCGCTAGCAAGACTAATAAAGAAGAAAAGAGAGAGGAATCAAATAGACGCAATAAAAAATGATAAAGGGGATATCACCACAGACCCCACAGAAATACAAACTACCATCAGAGAATACTATAAACACCTCTACGCAAATCAACTAGAAAATCTAGAAGAAATGGATAATTTCCTGGACACATACACTCTCCCAAGATTAAACCAGGAAGAAGTTGAATCCCTGAATAGACCAATAGCAGGCTCTGAAATTGAGGCAATAATTAATAGCCTACCCACCAAAAAAAGTCCAGGACCAGATGGATTCACAGCTGAATTCTACCAGAGGTACAAGGAGGAGCTGGTACCATGCCTTCTGAAACTATTCCAATCAATAGAAAAAGAGGGAATTCTCCCTAACTCTTTTTATGAGGCCAACATCATCCTGATACCAAAGCCTGGCAGAGACACAACAAAAAAAGAGAATTTTAGACCAATATCCCTGATGAACATCGATGCAAAAATCCTCAATAAAATACTGGCAAACCGGATTCAGCAGCACATCAAAAAGCTTATCCACCATGATCAAGTGGGCTTCATCCCTGGGATGCAAGGCTGGTTCAACATTCGCAAATCAATAAACGTAATCCAGCATATAAACAGAACCAAAGACAAGAACCACATGATTATCTCAATAGATGCAGAAAAGGCTTTTGACAAAATTCAACAGCCCTTCATGCTAAAAACGCTCAATAAATTTGGTATTGATGGAACGTACCTCAAAATAATAAGAGCTATTTATGACAAACCCACAGCCAATATCATACTGAATGGGCAAAAACTGGAAAAATTCCCTTTGAAAACTGGCACAAGACAGGGATGCCCTCTCTCACCACTCCTATTCAACATAGTGTTGGAAGTTCTGGCTAGGGCAATCAGGCAAGAGAAATAAATCAAGGGTATTCAGTTAGGAAAAGAAGAAGTCAAATTGTCCCTGTTTGCAGATGACATGATTGTATATTTAGAAAACCCCATTGTCTCAGCCCCAAATCTCCTTAAGCTGATAAGCAACTTCAGCAAGTCTCAGGATACAAAATTAATGTGCAAAAATCACAAGCATTCTTATACACCAGTAACAGACAATCAGAGAGCCAAATCAGGAATCAACTTCCATTCACAATTGCTTCAAAGAGAATAAAATACCTAGGAATCCAACTTACAAGGGATGTCAAGGACCTCTTCAAGGAGAACTACAAACCACTGCTCAGTGAAATCAAAGAGGACACAAACAAATGGAAGAACATACCATGCTCATGGATAGGAAGAATCAATATCGTGAAAATGGCCATACTGCCCAAGGTTATTTATAGATTCAATGCCATCCCCATCAAGCTACCAATGAGTTTCTTAACAGAATTGGAAAAAAACTGCTTTAAAGTTCATATGGAACCAAAAAAGAGCCCACATTGCCAAGACAATCCTAAGTCAAAAGGACAAAGCTGGAGGCGTCATGCTACCTGACTTCAAACTATACTACAAGGCTACAGTAACCAAAACAGCATGGTACTGGTACCAAAACAGAGATATAGACCAATGGAACAGAACAGAGTCCTCAGAAATAATACCACACATCTACAGCCATCTGATCTTTGACAAACCTGACAAAAACAAGAAATGGGGAAAGGATTCCCTATTTAATAAATGGTGCTGAGAAAATTGGCTAGCCATAAGTAGAAAGCTGAAACTGGATCCTTTCCTTACTCCTTATACGAAGATTAATTCAAGATGGATTAGAGACTTAAATGTTAGACCTAATACCATAAAAACCCTAGAAGAAAATCTAGGTAGTACCATTCAGGACATAGGCATGGGCAAGGACTTCATGTCTAAAACACCAAAAGCAACGGCAGCAAAAGCCAAAATTGACAAATGGGATCTAATTAAACTAAAGAGCTTCTGCACAGCAAAAGAAACTACCATCAGAGTGAACAGGCAACTTACAGAATGGGAGAAAATTTTTGCAATCTACTCATCTGACAAAGGGCTAATATCCAGAATCTACAAAGAACTCAAACAAATATACAAGAAAAAAACAAACAACCCCATCAAAAAGTGGGCAAAGGATGTGAACAGACATTTCTCAAAAGAAGACATTCATACAGCCAACAGACACATGAACAAATGCTCATCATCACTGGCCATCAGAGAAATGCAAATCAAAACCACAATGAGATACCATCTCACACCAGTTAGAATGGCAATCATTAAAAAGTCAGGAAACAACAGGTTTTGGAGAATATGTGGAGAAATAGGAACACTTTTCCACTGTTGGTGGGATTGTAAACTAGTTCAACCATTATGGAAAACAGTATGGCAATTCCTCAAGGATCTAGAACTAGATGTACCATATGACCCAGCCATCCCACTACTGGGTATATACCCAAAGGATTATAAATTATTCTACTACAAAGACACATGCACACGTATGTTTATTGTGGCACTATTCACAATAGCAAAGACTTGGAATCAACCCAAATGTCCATCTGTGACAGACTGGATTAAGAAAATGTGGCACATATACACCATGGAATACTATGCAGCCATAAAAAAGGATGAGTTTGCGTCCTTTGTAGGGACATAGATGCAGCTGGAAACCATCATTCTTAGCAAACTGTCACAAGAACTGAAAACCAAACACCACATGTTCTCACTCATAGGTGGGAATTGAACAATGAGATCACTTGGACTCGGGAAGGGGAACATCACACACTGGGGCCTATCATGGGGGGGGGAGGGATTGCATTGGGAGTTATACATGATATAAGTAATGAATTGATGGGTGCTGACGAGTTGATGGGTGCAGCACACCAACATGGCGCAAGTATACACATGTAACAAACCTGCACGTTATGCACATGTACCCTAGAACTTAAAGTATAATAATAAAAAAAAAAAACATAAACTATGCGTATCAGAGTAGGCTAAGCTACAGACGCCATTAAACTCCCCCAAATCCATAACATTATAAAGCAGAAGTTTATTTTTCTTATGAAACAGGCCGAAACAAAGGCTTTCTGTCGGAAATGACTCTGCTCCATGCAGAACCATTGAGAAAACTAGGCTAAGGCTGACTCTGCCACTTTCAACTCATGCCTTTCTTCAAAGATTGGCGTGATCTTCTCCATTATAGTCCTCAGAATGGAGAAAGAACATGGTGGCACTTGTAACTTCTGCCCAAATTTCACTGGCGTGATTTCAGTCACGTGGCCACATCTAGCTGCAAGGAAGGCTGGGAAACATGGGCAAGCTCTGTGCCCAGGAAGAAGGAGGATGTATATTCGGCTCTCTAGCTGCCAGCATTTACCCATCATGTTATTCTCCCTCCAAACTTACCTTTTATAGCATTAGTGGTTATTCTTCTCAACCTTTCTTTAGTTTTATGTCATTTCTATTTTTCTCATTTGTGTCCTATTCTATCTGCTCAGATCTCATGTAATCTGGATGTGTAAAAACTGGGAAGAAATTCAACACAAAAATTAATAGGAAGCCAACCTTGAGGTGGTTCTCTGGCTTAATTGAATTTTTTTTTGGACCAATAATTGGGATCAAAATGACAAACATCTGGGTCAAATTTGTATCTACAAAATACATGTGACCAAAAATTTTAAATGATTATAGTAATAATTTCTAGATCTTGATAGCTGGTGAATTGATCACTCAATAAAAGCAGTAAGTAACTATCAAAACAACCTTCATTAATATTTAGAGAAAAATATAAGTTATATGTTGTGTTAAATAATATTTTTTAATCCTTTCAAATATGTTCAAATTCAGTAATATGTTCACATATTTCTTTTGTCTAGTGTTTATCATAACTTCTCATGCTATTTAAGAACCTTGATGATCATACACCAAAACTAAGGGCCAGCGTAAAGTCCATGGAAACTTCAAAATGTGTAGTAAGTGCTCAATAAATCTTGGTTATTATTTCTATTTTATTGAGACTTTTTTCATTTATTATTTTAAATATTTTTCTGCCTCATATGATCTTCAGAGTCATTTATGTTTAGTTGACATATAACATATTTCTGGGATACAGTATGAATTTCTGATACATATGTACAGTATGTAAGGATCCAATCAGAGTAGTTAGCATATCTATCCTCTCAAACATTTACTATGTCTTTGTGTTATAGATGTTTAAAATTCTCTCTTCTAGTTTTTTGAAAAATATGCTAATTATTCTCAATTATATTCCCCCTACAATGCTGCAAAATTCTATAACTTATTTATCCCACCTAGCTTTAATTTTGTATCCATTAACCAACCTTTTCTTATCCTCTCTTCCCCATCTTGACCGTTCCCAGACACTAATAACCATTCTACTCTAATTCTATGAGTTCTTTTTTTTTCCTTCCCACATCTGAGTGAGGACATGCACTATGTTTTTTTCTGTGCCTGACTTATTTCACTTAACAGAATGTCCTCCAGACTCATTCATGTTGCCACAAATGACAAGATTCCATTCTTTTTTTATGGCTAAATAGTATTCCACTGTGTGTGTGTGTGTGTGTGTGTGTGTGTATGTGTGTGTGTGTGTGTGTGTATATATATATATCACGTTTTCTTTATTCATTCATGTGTGGATGGACATTTAGGTTTATTTAATACCTTTGCTATTGTGAATAGAGCTGCAAGAAACATGGGAGAGCCACACTTTTTTCTACCCTATGACTCACTCTTTTATAAATGGCTACCAAATAGTTTTATTCAAATTAATATAGCAGGAGGGAAGCAGGCTTAAATCAAGATAGAAGTATTTGTTTTTTGGTTGGAGTTGGAGCTGGGGATCCATCTCTGAAAGTTAGTTACCTTACTCATGAAATAGAAGAATGTTATTCTCCATTGCAAATGCCTTTTACACCTGCCTGGCAGGGGTCTTTTGAAATAGAAGGAAGTTTTGTACATGAAAGAGTTCTGAAAACCCAAAGCTAGTAGCTCTTTGACCTCCAATAATTTGGGTATTTGCAACTGACCTCACAGGTTCTTAAGATAAACATGTTTCTAATTCTGTTTAAACACACATTTGACTCCACATTATCCTTGGTGAAACAGATTACCAGGAATGTTTTTAAAAGTGCAGTTGTCATTTTGTATCCTCTGGCCAACATCTTCTCACCTCATCTTCCAACTGCCCCAGCCTCTGGTAATCACCATTATACTCTGTATTTTTAGGAGATCCACTTTTATAGATTCCATGTGACTGAGATAATGTGGTATGTGTCTTTCTATGCCTGATATTTTGTTTCACTTAGCATAATATCCTCTGAGTTCATTCATGTTGTTTCACATGATAGGATTTCCTTCTTTTTTATGGCTGAATAGTATTTCACTATGTATCTATACCACATTTTATTTATCCATTCATTCATTGATATTTAGGTTGATTCCATAACTCGACTTTGTGAATAGTGCTGCAATAAACATTGAGAATGCAGATGTCTCTTCAACATACTGATTTCATTTCCTTTGGATATATACCCAATAGTGGAATTGCTAGATCATATGGTAATTCTATTTTTAATTTTTGGAGAAACCTCCATCTGTTTTCCATAATGGCCATACTAATTTATTTTCCCACCAACAGTGTGCAAGGGTTCCCGTTTATCCACATCTTTGCCAGCATTTATTATCTTTTGTCTTTTTAAAATTACAGTTAGATAGAACAAATAAGTTCAAGAGAACCATTGCACAGCATGGTGACTATAGTTAATGATGATACCTTGTATTTTGAAAAAAATGGCTTAGAGAGTGGATATTAAGTGTTCTCACCACAAAAATAACTACGTGAGATGATGCATATTTTAATTAGCTAGATTTAAACATTCTACAATGTATATATACTTCAAAATATGCTCTGGTTCACAATAAATACATAGTTTTATATCATTCATTTATAATAAAATCACATAATATATATTCATACACACACACATATACATATATATATATATGAATACTTTTAATTTAAGTGAACTTGGCTGCTGCCGGCATGGTGTGCCTAAGCTGGTGTGGTTGAATTGTGGATGTAGTAGGAGCAGAGGAAAGGGAAGAAAGAGGACCAACTAGTGTGTGTCCATCTTGCATTTCACATATAATCACAGATACTGGTTTCCTTGCAGGAGGACAGTGATAAGAGACCCCCAGAGGAACTGAGATCCCGTGATCCTGAGTGAGTCCATGATTAGATGCTTAGGAAGATGCAGCATGGTGCTAAGCCAATCAGCCAGAAGGACTGAAGGAAAAGGGAGAGAAGTCCTGGCTAAGGCACCGGGTGGCTGGTGACTGCCTTTCAGAAACACTCTCATTAACCCTGAAAGCATCACTTAAAACGACCACTTACTATCCCTTAAGAGGAAATTACAGGATGGTGGGCACTTTTTGATTTTGAGATTTGAAGTCTCTCTGAAGAAATCTTTTGCAAAGATAAAGGGCAATATGGTCATACTGAAACTTTAAATGGACCAGCACTTGCCATATTCAGAGCAAACTTTTAAAATAATTTAAGAAGCCATGCTACCTGCTAAATACAAATCTTCCTGTCATTTTTTACATGTGGATTCGTTTGTAAAAATAATTTTCGCCTCCATTCCTGCAGCTGTATCTCTTGGGACTGTTCCACCTCATATCAAATAGCATTGTCTCATAGTTGCTCCTTATCTATGCAGCTGGACTCATAGCTGGCTTCTTAAAAAGTTAGGTTAGAAACTCACTAATTATATGGTAAAAGCACTAAGACATTTATTTCACATTACCCAATACATTCCTTGTTAGTAGATATGTTTTAATCAGAGCTAGCTAATAGAGAGAGCCTTTGCTACTTTAACATTTGCTATACAAATGCTGGAATGAAACAAGACTTAAAAGAAATACATAAGAGGTTACACTGTTAATGTGTAACAGTTAATATGTAACAGTTAAAAATTTACAAGATAAATTGATGGTCCATTTTGTAACCCTGATTCTCAGTTTCTTGCCTGGCTTCTCCACGTTGGCAAAATAATCAAGTTGATATCACCAGCAATTTCTCTTGAAAAACTTGATTTCCAATAAATCTATATAAATTTATAGCATAACTGCAGTTATGCGACTGCAGTGCTTTTCCTCTGGCACTGTTAAATGTCTTTATTTTCATAGATTCTACTTTGTTTTGTGTTATACACTTAGCTTGGAAGAACTTTGGGGATACTAAATTCAGTTCCCCCAGTTCTTTAAAACTATTTGCTCATGACAAGTAACTACAAAGTCAAAATACAAGAGACATGACCTCCTGCTTATGAGATGGCTACACAACATTAAAATAGTCATGATACTGAAACTACTGCTCAGCTGGCCCTCAATGATATGGGAGAAGCTGGTAAAAATGGAAGTGGCTTGGAAGAATTATGTCAAGGACAGAAAGACAAATGAACTGATAGTGAAAGGAAATGTGCAAGGGCTTATGACCACCATGCTTGAGTTATTTTTTTCCAACCCAGTGAGATCTTTTCTAAAAAAGTCATGATGCACTATGACAAAGCCCTACCTGTTACAATGATTTGCCTATTACTCCAAACTCATCACCTTGTATTCAGACAAAGTCTTTCTTGCCTGGTCATCTCGTGGTTTCTCCAGCACACCAAGCTGAAATGCCTTTGACCTTGACTTTCCCTTTCCTGGAAAGCCTTGCTTGTTCTTCTGGCTTGCTGGTCACTTCATTCAGGTCTCTATTCAAATGTTTCAACTAAAAAGACTTACTTTCACTCTACCAAAAATAACCCCTTCTCTGAACCCACCATGTCCTTTTCTTTGTCTTGATGCTACTTACCTTGTCTGACATTAACTAATATTTTTATTGGTTAATTTGCTTATTGTTCATGTCCACCACTAGCATCTGAGCTCCATGAAGGCAAAGAGTTTGTTATATTCCCCACCCTACTTTCATTATCTAGAGAAGTTCCTGCTATGTAAGAGGTATTCGTGATATATGTTGAATTAATAAATGCATGGTATTTAAAGCCATAAAGTGCAGATCTTTGTCTTTCAATCTGATGTTATTTCCTAGTCCTTAAAGTGGGATAAGACTAACTCTGCTTCTACAATCATGTGAGAATTAGGTTGGAATACGCACACAGAATGGCTTATAGTGTGTGAAGCAAGACATAAAAGTTAGTAAGAGTCACTGCTCAGGCGCTGTAATATGATGCAAAATTAGCTGAACCTAAGTTCAAGATCAGGTTTTTAATGGAGGTTTTTTCACTAGGCTTGATGTGTACCCTTGAACAAGTCTGTAACCTCTATTGACCTCATTTTCTTCCCTTGATCTGTGATAATAAAGTAAGATAATATATATTAATGCACTTATTGATCTCTAAGGTGATACTAGAATATATGATATTATCACATATTTGTATACAGAAATATCCCCTTCACTACCCTTATCTCTGATCCCCTGTCTATGGTAGGGGAGGGAATAACTTATTCTATTGCTAGGCTGATAGTTTTCCACAGGTGAAAAGAAAATTGTTAAATGTATAAAGTCATCATTCCTGAATAAGTAAGCTGAATTATCAGATAAGTTTATATGCTACTGGTGGCATCATAATGCCAAAACTTTACCATTTTCTTCATGACACTTTGTCTTTGAATTTGCTTTTGGCTACGTTCTGGGGTTAACCAATCCTTGCTGGAATTATTCAGCTCCACAGAGCCTGTGACGATCCTTGACCACTTTGGTTCAAGTTAAGCCATGCATGAATTTAACCTTCTTCACATTATTTGCTCGTGCTCAAAGCACTGCATTAATCAGAGAAGGAGGCTTCAATCTTGGGCTTGTTCTCAGAGCCTCTGCTGCATTGTGTTGCCTTTGATGAAAAGCTTAAAAGGCAGAGAACAGGAAATCCACTCTGATTTCATTGTTCCCTTTGAACAGTTCTTTCCTCATAGGAACAATGCCGGTTTGCCCAAAATGACTAATAATCACTACCATTTATTGAGTATTAATTCTGTGCCAGGTACTGTACAAAGTACTTTCTCTACATCTTTACATTTCCTTCTCACATCAGTGGTCTGAAGTAAATTGCATTAATCCCATTCTACAGAAGAAGAAACTGAGATGTGGAGAAGTGAAAAAGGTTCTCCATTAGTCACCTAGAAAGAGGAGCAAAGCTGGGTGCAACCATATCTATCTAGCTTGCAAACGTATACTCTTAACCACTAAACTAGATGCAGAAGTCTGAGAGGAGTTTGATAAAGAGCGAGGAATCATTTCACCTTTTCTATATTAATATTTGAAACCTCTCTAATTATAGACAACCAACATAATCCATTGGCATTGAAAAACCACAACATTTAGTGTCTTTGGGTTTCATTATTTATTTTGTTCTCTGAAATGTGATAACCTGATTTTGCACAATAAAAATGCATCATCTTGAAATGATTGATTCAAACAGACACAGCACTTTGAGGTATTGACATAGCAGCCGGCATTGGTCTGAGTTTGGGGCAATGAATGTCCTGCACAGTTGACTAGTGCTGTCTATATTTAAAGCCAGCATTGTGGTTCCAGCATAAGATTTGGCGTCAAGTTTGGCCCAGACCCAAGACTTGATCTATGTATGATTTTGAGCAGTTGCAAAACCTTTCTGATGTTCAATTCCTTCATCTGTTAAATGAGGATGATGATATCTTCTATCTGACAGACTTGTTTTGAGAGTTAAGTAAGATACTGTGTTTTCATTGGATCATCGTAAGGACTAGCGGAAACAAAATATGTGAATTATATAATACAGAGCCCAGGAAATAGCACTTTGGGATACTTATTTTCTTTAAAAAAAATCAAAACAACATTTTTAAAAATACAATTAAAATGAGTTTTTGAAAAATCAAGGCTATTGGATATATTTTCATGTGTAAAAAATTTTATATTTTTTGTCTTTGTTTAGAAACCCACATATTTCTAAACAGGATTTGAGGTTGCCCAATATTTTACCTATAGGCTGACCTCTAAGTAAATCACTGTCTTTTGTGATTTGGGAAGGAATACTAATCTCTATATCTTGAAATCAACCTACAATTTCTCCTGGGGTTTTTTTTATTATTCTCAAAAACAAAAAAACAAAATCTCCACTACAGATTAACTCATTACCCTCAATCTCTCAAACACATTCGAATGTCTAGGCCCTGCTCTCCTGTTCAAAATGCCCTCTGCCTCATTTATTAATTTTTAGAATCCTAGGCAGCCAAGTCCAAATATTCATCTCTCTTTTTCCCTCCTCGGAACTCAACCAATACTAACTGACCATAATACTCATTTGGAATTTATCATTTTTTACCTGGTTGTATTAATTAGATTTTCATGTGTGTTTTTTAATGACTTGTTTGCCTAGCCAGACAGTAGGCAAACTGTCTTATGCTTTCTTTATACCATTCATATTGCAGTATTTCAATTTTATAAATATTTATTCATTATTAAATCTTCATATAAAATGGTTCACAAGCAGTAAGTAAGGAATGAAGTCTCCTTTTCGTAGTGGCTTGTGCCAACACCCAGGCACTTGGATTACATCTTTACTTCAGGATCCCATCTTTTGAAAATTAAAATTTTAGTCAAACACCTCAGTTTCTTGTAATGTAATGCTATAGAAGTAATGATACGTTCATTTACTTAACTACTTAGTTTATTCATTTCTGAGTGTTACAATTGACCTAACTTACCAAATTAATCAATTCCTATGCTGTTACAGATATAGTACTAAGAAGAATATAAAACTCTGATGTGGCCAATTTAGGTGATACTGTATTTAATTTCACATTTTGTAGGAATATACGTAATAGTTGTTGATAAAATAATAATTTGGCAATCAAAGCCAAATTTTATGCTTGTTCTATTCAGAGAACATATCACTTTGTCTCAGACTGAGTATGTTTTCAACAAGTTTCAGAATCTTGATAAACCTGTTTTTACCCACCCACAACTGATTCATGAAAAGCTTAAACTGATAGTAAGTCATTTGATCAAGTTTTGAGCTTCCAAGAATTATTTCAATCATGTTGAAGTTTCCAGAAGTGACCACTCAATTTGAATATTTTGGGTTGGTTTGATAAACACTCAGCATACTATTTATGTTTTGGTCATGCTGTCATCAGGGACCTTAATAGAATAGTCTTTATTCTCACATCTAGAAAGGGAAATGTGGTATCTGGGGGATTTCCTGAGATCAAATATTTTCATGTGTACAAGCCAAGCAATTTAATAATGTGAGAAATATTGACAATCTTCATCAATGAACAATAGTTGAGTCTAGACACCTTGAGGAATCTTAAGGGGAGCCAACACATTTCAGTCAACAGAAGATTTGTTTACTTAGCTCCAATCTTAGCCCCAACCTTCTACAAAACACAAGAACTTTTTCAAGGACCCCTACTCAAACCACTACCATGTGGCTACAAAACCTTGAACAGTCCACCGTGGAACCAAAGAAGTTTTGAAAACCAATGAAATATTTTGTAATATGCTCCCATACTTCTGAAAATTATCCTTTCATAGCATTCGTTATAATTTGTGTTTCTACTTACTGTATTATCAGTCTTCCACACTAGACTGCAAACTCCGTGAAAAAGTAGTTGCTTTTATTTTGCTCTCCATCTACCCCTTGCATCTCCAAGGTACCTGACGTATAACAAGTCCTTAGTAAATATTTATTGCAGGAAGCAAGCAGGGAAAGCAAGAAGGAAATAGTGACGCATTGAGTTGTCAGAGCCTGTTTAGGCAAAGATGTTAAAATTTGGTTCAGGGTTAGCTTCCCTTGTCCCTGTGTTTGTCCTATTTGAGATTCCTCCTTCACATTTCTCAACCCTGCCCTTAATTCCCCCATGGCAATCCAATTGTGTGTGTCCTGAACTCACACACAAAATAATCAGATAATTTTATTCACTGAGACCACTCAGCATTATACCGTCACTGCAGTCTTTATTCTTAATTCTTAACCCCAACGTGTCAATCATTAACAACGGTGTAGGAGGTCAAGTAGAGGTTTCCCAGCACCAGACAACAGTCAGTTCTGCTTACTATAAAGCCAACTATACTATGTGAGCAACAATTCTACTTTCATTCATTCAATTAGCGAGTCATTTATTTAACTAATACTTATTTAACCCATATTTATGGAGCATCTGTTGTGTGTTAGGCTTAGTGCTAGTCAATGTGATCATAATCTGAAAAAAAGAACTAGCCTAATTTTCCTTGGGGTCTTCTTTTGTATTCTTTGAGCCAGCTTCCAAAAGGTGGAACTATAAGGGGTGCAGTCATTGACTGCAAAGGTAGAAACAAATCGCAAACCATTTTGAAACTGTGGGGAAATAAGAACCACTTCAGGAAGTAAGCCAGTTTTCTAGGCAACCTTTGGAAATATGTCTCTCCTTCAATGAGTCATCCAGAAAATCTGCACTAAACACTTTCTATAGTGCACCCTGCTAGGCCCTGGGGACACGCAGATGAAAGAGAGCTCCCTCCCTGAATAAGGTCACAGTCTAGGGACAGACAAGAACAGGCAAATTAACACTTACAATGCAGTGAAAAGTACAGGCTAGACATAAGCAGAGGATACTATGGCAACTCAAAGGAGGGGCACCCAACTAAGCCTAAGGCAGTGGGAAAGGCTTCCCAGAGAAGATGACACCAATTGAATGGGAGCAAGCCAGGTGAGAGGGTGTGGACGGGATGGGCTTTTTAACAAAAGAAACAACAAATCCAAAAGCTTAGGGGTGAGAGAGAGCAAAACACTTGTGAGAATCTGCAATTTTCTCAGTGAAGTAAGAACATATGCTGTGGGGAGGAAAATAGCCAAATTCAAGTAGCTCAACAAGAACAGATTATGAAGGGCCTATCTGGGAAGTCACCAAATGTATAAGAAATTTTATAATATGATGGAAGTGCCTTTTTAGAAGGTTGCTTCTGTTAAGGAGAATTAACAAGAGGAACTTGGAGGACAGTGAGTAAAGATAAGAGTATTTTTTATTTGTTTGTATGCTTTATGATTTATACTCAGTGTTGCACTCAAAAATTATTTAAGACGCTTACCAAGACACATACAGCACAGTGACACAACAAATTATAAGTAATGTTAAAAAGTAAAGCAAAGGGAACAAATGGAACCCAAAGTAAGATGGAACACAAAAAAAGTATAGCATGCACTTATAATCAACAGCTAAGGGTACACAAATTTGGCTGTAGGCTTCCTATGAGTCAATAATTTGTTTATCCAGAGGATAAACAAACTGATCAAGATGTAATTATTCCTGAAATCAAGATTTGAAAGACTATCTGCCAAAGACTCTGATTTAAAGGAAGCCAGAACCAATCTTATACTTCATTAGAACATAAGATCCAAGGGTTTAGGGAATTTTTCCCTGCTGTATCTTCAATGACTTGAAATGTGACAAGCACATAGGGTAGGTTCTGTGAATATTTCCTCAATAAACGAATGAATGGAAGGATAAGAATAGATAGCTATTATGAACTAGAGTGTTCTCTCTCCAATAATGAAATAAAAACTGTGAAAAAGCAGACCAGTATAGAATAGACCTACAGGATCCCCCAGCCATGTAATCTGTAAGAGAGATCAATGTTTCAACCAGAAGCATCCCCCTGAAAAGAAAGCAATAAAATCAAACTTTTGAATTACTCTGAAGCCTATAAAAACCTGCCCCCTTGAGCAGGAAGGGAGGAAACCTAGACAACCCTTAGTCTAACAGAATGAGCAGCATTGCTGTAAGTATCCTTAGAGTGAACCAAATAAGAATATTCATAGAAGTGTCTCTAAATTTAGGACAAAAATATCATTCTAAAAAGCAAATCTAATAAAAATGGATTATTTGCTATGTACTCAGTTCTCTGATAGTCTAGCATGATCCAAAAGTAGCTTGCAGAAAATCTAGGAGAATGGATGGGCAGCATAATCTTCATTGATTCTTACAGAAATATTATTTCCCACAATCAAGCCTTTGCTATATATTAGGTAGTATGAGTTTAGAATTATACTCTCTGGAAAGTATCTGCAGGACAGCCATTCAGTTTTTCCAGTTGAGGTCAAAGTCCCAAATGAAACCGTAGGTGAAATTGATGCCGTTTTGAGAACACCGTAAAAGCTTACCTAAGACATTACTTATATATCAAAAGACTCCTTTTCTGTCCAGATATAAACCAAAGGAATAACATCAGATAGAACCAGTACATCATTGAGAAAATATACATTTGTTCTAACACAAAAGTCTAAATGATATGACATGACAAATCTTTAGCCTGAAAAAATTTAAAGAAGGTACGTCAGATCACTCTCTTACACAATTCAAATACATCAATGAAGAACCCACAAAGCCTTTAGGTTTGAATTATGTGTTAATAACTTCCATGTATATCCTTGACACTTAGGTACCTGAATGAGATGAGTTGGTCAATAGATTTATTTGTAACAATGAAGTAAAAAGTTGTAAAACATTAGTAAAAATGATGACTTTTATTTGAAAATAATAACCCACAGCCTCTCTTTAGAGTAAATGCTATTCAAAAGGACCAGTTTTCTGTTAAAGCTAAACTAGGTCATAATAATCAAACTCTATCATATGCTTAAGAGAATGATCGCCTTTTATTGGCTGTAGAAAATGGATACGCATTTTAATGATGAAATATAATACAAGATTAGAGCATTAAAAAGACCCCATATAAGTGTGGGGTCCGAGGTTTAGATTTAGTTGGCTTCATAGAAAATCTGCCTCTCACAGTGCGTCTGTCCACTAGTAGAATAAAATAAACGGAGGGTTTTAAGGGTCAATGATAAAATAAACGTTGGATATGTCGAGTTCTGGTGCATCATCAAAATGAAAATATCCAGTAACTAATTGGATATAAAAATCTTGCCTTTAAGGTAAAAGACTGAGTTCAAAATTGGTAATTTAGAAGTTACCATTTAGATTTAAATCTATGGCAATTTCTTAGAAGGAAATACATACCTTGTTATTAAAGTTAGAAGATAATTTTGGTATGTAGGGGAGTATCAGGTTGTCCTTTTCACTACCATTTAGCTCTAAATTACCATAAACATTAGTAATTTATTGAGGACAGTTTGAACATTATTATGTAAGAAACCTCAACTCTTGATATCATGACAGACAAAATTTGAAGTGACATTTTCAAATCCTGGTTTGATCCAATATAGTCATGAAGTAGGACAATTTAAAAGAAGGGAAAAACATTTCTGAGAACGAGTAATTCATGAAATAAAATTTGTACATTAAACGAAGTCTCACGTGAATGTTGAATTGACAACAAGTGTAAGTGATTGAATAACGGAGAATGGCAAGCTTCTTATATTCTGCATACATTGAAAAGGCTGAGAAGCCTCCTCAGAATACCGTGATTTGGGAATTTAGAGAGTCAGTGTTGGGCCAGGAAATAATCATGAAATCAGGAGAGTTTGGCTTTTGTACATCTTCCCAACAGCCCTTGGATCCTTACTTTTCAGCACATGCCTTTCCTGAGTACTCAGTGGTTTTATTGCTGGTTTATATGCCTCTAGTTCTGAAACAAAATAATTTAATAACCTTGTTCATATCAATGAATTCATTCAAGCATTCATTTATTTAACACATTTTTATCGAGCATCTGCTATCTCTGTGCCAGGCATTGTTCTGTGCCCCAGAATATGGTGGCAAACAAGGCAAAGTTCCTGCCATTATGGAGCTTACTTTTTTAGAATAGATTTTATTTTTTAGAGCAGTTTTAGCTTCACATCAAAAGAACAAGACATACATATATTTTCTATTTACCCCATTCCCACACACACATAGCCTCCTTCATTGTCAACATCTCCAGGTAAAGTGATACATTTGTTACCATTGAGGAATGTAATTTGACACAAAATTATTACCCAAAGTCCATAATTTACATAAGGGCTCACTCTTGACATTGTACATTCTGTGGATTTGGACAAATGTATAATGACATGTGATATCATTATTATATCAGAGCGTGGTCTCACTGCCACACTCTGATTCAATATTCTCTTGGAGAATTACTTTTATTCTCTTGTAGATTACTGTTATTGAGGTACAAAAGCAGCGAGATAGGTAGAAGGGTAGTTTAGATAGAGAGATGGAAAAATAGATATAGACAGATAAATCAATGATAGAAACATGAGAAGAAAGAGAAAGAAAAGAAAGAAAGAAAGAAAGAAAGAAAGAAAGAAAGAAAGAAAGAAAGAGGGAAAGAAAGAAAGAAGGAAAAAGAAAGAAGAAGGAAGGAAGAAAGGAAGGAAGGAGAAGGGAGAAAGGAGGACAGTTGCGAGGGGAGAGAGCAAGTAACAAAGCAAGGAAGGGAAAGAAAGAGAATCAGGTAGAGTAAATAATTTATTGAGCAGGAATATAAAGAAAGCTGCAAAAAGAGGAGGGTGCAAATACAGTTGGCATAGGTAGGGATATTTGAACAAACACTGGAATGACATGAAGGAGCCAACAATGTAAGTAACAGAAGAAAAATCTGTTTAGAAATAGGGATAACAAGTATGTGGCAGCTTTTATTTTTGGAATCTGGCCAAAACAGTGTACCCCCTCCAATGTGCTCTACTTACAGTGTGACATTGACACTACTTCCTTGAACCCGGAAAGACTCTTCTGTGCCTTGACCAACAGGGTGTGGTGGATGTGATCTAAATGACTTTTGGGTCTAGATCATAAAATTGCAATGCACTTCCTTCCCAATTCTCTTGGGATGCCTACTTTTACTATCCAGTTTCCATACTGTGAGGAAGTCCAGACCACATAGAGAGAAAAGCAGGTGTCTTAACTGAGAGTGCCAAATGAGTTCCCAGACAATAGCCCATATCAACCACAGACAAATGCACAGAGATACCTCCATATCATATCAATCCCCAGCTGTAGAGTCACCCTCAGCCTTTGAGCTTTTCCAGTTGTATACCCAGACATAGTACAGCATAAACAAGCTGTCCCTATTGTGTCCTGTACAAAACTGTGACCCATAGAGCCCATGAGAATAATAAAACAGTTATTATCTGCCACAAACTTTGGAGGTGGCTTGTAATAAAACAATAGATAACTGGAAGTAAAGCTAAATTTTACGTGGAAAGGAGCACTGGATATTTATGATGGCTACTCTGACTGGGCAGTCTTGACTTCAATACAGTTTAGTGATGAGGACCGAGAGCCTGGTAGGACAGATCATGTTGGGCTTTCTAAGCCATAAAGAGTTTGGTTAGTTTGTTTTTCTGTTTTCTAAGCTTGATGGGGCCCCACTGTCCTATTTCTAAGGGACTGAAACCTAAAAGTATGGTACAGAAAGGCACTTTGATACTGGAGCAAAATCGTGTGGGTTCAGGGACATTTTCATCATTTATTATATATGCTTACTTGAAAAATCTGTTAATTTGTTTCATCCTAAATTTCATCATCAGCAAAGCAGAAAGGAATACAAGAGCTACTATTTCATAGGGTGATTGTAACGATCTAGTGTGTAAACGATCTAGTGTGTGTGAAATTACTTAGGGTAGCAAAAAAGCATTCCAGATTTTACAAAGTTGAGAATAATATTACCTATATAAATAGTTCATATTTTAGACAGAGAAATTAAATGCATCACATTTTCTTTTCAAACTTGACTTTCCATTAGTTGATGATACCAAGTCATGGAATTGCTATGCAAGTTGAAATATGTGTATTGCATACTTGACTTCAGGTTAATTGTCAAATACATGGGGTGGCATGCCTGGTGGATAAATGGAAGACTAAACTTGCAAATTTTGTTAGGAGAAGCGTGAGTTTTTTTTTATATGGAGAGAGAGAAGGGAAGAACCTAGTGAGCATTTTGTATACCTCCTTCCTTTTGAAAGTCACCACATGACTCAGTCCCCCTCTTAGGGTTTAGGAAAGTCAGGCTTCAGTACTAACTGAAGTTTTGGCCCAAAACCTCCATGTAGAATTTTAGTGATGTAGATTGGATCATTAGCACTATTTTTGTATGGATTAGATAGACTAATGCAGACTAGAACCAAAGCAGACTAAACAACACTCTTTCCCCAAAACCAACACCCAGAAAGACACACTGAGCCTAGACCACCTCTCCAGTTTCAGAAAGCAAATAGAGGGTAATTGTGTTAGAAATTATCTCACAGGTGAGCCGCTTGGAATCCTCACCACTCTCCCTATGTTTAGAAATAACAAATGCTGTTATTGAGAATTGCAGTGATAATAGCATGTATTTATGCTAACTGCTTTAAGTGCATTAATGAATTTACTAACCACAATAAATCACAGTTTATCAATTAAACATTGATAATATAATCATCACCATTTTATAGTTGAGGCAACATCAGGCTAAATGTAGTTAAATAATTATCCAAGTCAGTTCAACTAGTAGGTACTGGGGCTGTGATTTGAACTCCAGTTCCCTCTGACACCAAAGCCTGTGCTCTTAACATCTAAGATGTACATTTTTCCTAATTTCCAAAGGGAAATCACCACTCAATACACTACAACCTTAGGTACAACAAAAGCTCACTTCGTTTGGCATTATGAGTGTGGAGGAAAATCCCTGAAACTTGACCTATCCCTGGTGGTAGCATTAGGAGTAGAGAAGGTGGACAATAATAAGTCTTCACCAGTGACCTTAAAAAATGAGTAAGTTAAAGTTATCAAACTTTGCCCACGTTGAACTATTTTAGTTTCAGCATCACTGATACAGATGATGCATTCTTTGAAATGTCAAGAGCATAGTTTAGTTTTGGCAAAAAAATAAGTTATATTAGCATTATCTTATCTACATATTTATTCAAGACAGGAGCAATATAGGCAGTTGCCTAAGGTGAGATAATGTCATAGCTTACCTTAATACATCCTTCTGTACTTGATGCCTACTGCCTGAAATCTCATCATTAGCAGCTCATTACTTGGGATTGAACATTGTTCAGATATTAGTCCATTTTCATACTGCTATGAAGAAATACCCAAGCCTGGGTAATTTATAAAGAAAAAGAGAGTTGTTGTTGTTGTTTTTGTTTTTGTTGTTGTTGTTTGAGATGGAGTCTCGCTATGTCACCCAGGCTGGAGTGCAGTGGCATAATCTTGGCTCACTGCAACTTCGGCCTCCCAGGTTCAAGCAATTCTCCTGTCTCAGCCTCCTAAGTAACTGGACTTACAGGTGTCTGCCACCATGCCTGGCTAATTTTTGCATTTTTAGTAGAAATGGGATTTCATCATGTTGGACATGCTGGTCTCGAACTCCTGGCCTCAAGTTATCCACCTGCCTTGGCCTCCCAAAGTGTTGGGATTACAGGCATAAGTCACTGTGCCTGGCCAAGAAAAAGAAGTTTAATGGACTCACAGTTCCACATGGCTTGGGAGGCCTCACAATCTTGGTGGATGGTGAAGGAGAAGCAAAAGCACAGCTTACATGGCAGTAGACAAGAGAGTATGTGCAGGGGAACTGCCCTTTATAAAACCATTAGATCTCATGAGTATTCACTCAGTATCATGAGAACAGCAGCATGGAGGTGTTCTCCACAGCCAAGCCATATCATCCCCCCTCTGGCCACTACCAAATCTCATGTCCTCACATTTCAAAACACAATCATGCCTACCCAACAGTCCCCCAAAGTCTTAAATCAATCCAGTATTAACCCAAAAGTCCAAGTCCAAAATCTCAGATGACACAAGGCAAGTCCCTTGTGCCTATGAGCCTGTAAAATCAAAAGCAAGTTAGTTTCTTCCTGAATACAATGGGGGTACAGTTATTAGATAAACACACCCATTTCAAATGGGAGAAATTGGCCAAAACAAAGGGGCTACAGGCCCCATGCAAGTCTGAAATCCAGTGGCATAGTAAAATCTTGAAGCTCTGAAATTATCTTCTTGTCTGTGAAATGATACCATGTCTCACATCTAGGTCATGCTGATGCAAGGGATGGGCTCCCATAAACTAGGGAAATTCCACTCCTGTGGCTTTTCAGGGTATAGCCCCAATTCCAGCTGCCTTCATTGGCTGGCGTTGAGTGACTTCAGCTTTTCCAGTTGCATGATGCAAGCTGTAGGTGGATCTACCATTTTGGGGTCTGGAGGACAGTGGCCCTTTCCTCACAGCTCTACTAGGCAGTGCCCCAGTGGGAACTGTGTCAGGGGCTCCCACTCCATATTTGTCTTTTGCACTGCCCTAGCAGTGGACTCCACCCCTGCAGCGCACCTCTGCCTGGACAGCCAGGAGTCTCCATATATCCTCTGAAATCTAGTTGAAGGTTCCCCAACCTCAATTCTTGACTTTTGTGCACCTACAGGCCCAACACCACATGGAAGCTGCCAAGCCTTGGGGATTGCACCCTTTTAAGCAATGGCCTGAGCTGTATGTTGGCCCCTTTTAGCCATGGCTGGGACACAGGACACCAAGTCCTGAGACTGCAAAAAACAGTAATGCCCTGGGCCTGACCCACAAAACCATTTTTTCTTTCTAGGTCTCCGGGCTTGTGAGGGAAGGGGCTGCCTGCTGCGAAGGCCTCTGATATGCTCTGGAGACATTTTCCCCATTGTCTTGGCAATTAACATTTAGCTTCTCATTACTTATGCAAATTTCTACAATAGGCTTGAATTTCTCCTCAGAAAATGCGTTTTTCTGTACTATCGCATCATCAGGCTGCAAATTTTCTGAACTTTTATGCTTTGCTTTTCTTTTAAACGTAAGTGCCAATTCCAAACCATATCTTTGTGAATACATAAAACAGAATGCTTTTAACAGCACCCAAGTCACCGCTTGAACACTTGGCTGCTTAGAAATTTCTTCAGCCAGATACCCTAAATCATCTCTCTCAAGTTCAAAGTTCCACAAATCTCTAGGACAGTGGCAAAATGCCACAAGTCTCTTTGTTAAACATAGCAAGAATCACCTTTGCTCCAGTTTCCGATAAGTTCCTCATCTCCGTCTGAAACCACCTCAGCCTGTGCTTCATTGTCCGTATCACTGTCAGCATTTTAGTCAAAACCATTCAACAAGTCTCTAGAAAGCTCCAAATTTTCCTATATCTTTCTGTTTTTTGTTTGTTTGTTTGTTTTTCCTGAGCCCTCCAAACTGTTCCAACAACTATCTGTTACCCAGTTCCAAAGTCACTTCCACATTTTGGGGTATCTTAATAGCAGTACCCTACTCTACTGGTATGAGTTTACTGTATTAGTCCATTTTCATACTTCTATGAAGAAATGTCATGAGACTGGGTAATATATAAAGAAAAAGAGGTTTAATGGACTCACAGTTCCACGTTGCTGGGGAGGCCTCACAATCATGGCAGAAGGCAAAGGAGGAGCAAAGGCATTTCTTACATGGCAGCAGACAAGAGAGTGTGTGCAGTGGAGCTGCCTTTTATAAAACCACCAGATTTTGTGAGACTTATTCACTATCATGACAGCAGCATGGGAAAACCTGTCCCCACGATTCAATTATATCCCACCAGTTCCCTCCCACAACATGTGGGGATTATGGGAGCTTTTAATACAATTCAAGATGAGATTTGGGTGGGCACACAGCCTAGCCATATCATCCACGTAAGATCAGACATTCAGGCGGTGAAAATTTTTATTTTCTTCTGGTAGTCTGACTTTAAAAGACACAGGCTTCATGAGTCATCTAATTCATTATTCGTGATAATAATGGACATTTTAACTAGCGCGTGTTCTAACGCAGAACTGAATGCAGAGATCAGATAAAATGAAAGCCGACAGACTGGCACAAAAGTGATTTCAAAGCCTGTTTAATAATCAGTTTCTAAATATTTTATGGCTTCCAATATTTTATAGTAGTGCCAAGCTGGGCAGAAAATAAGACAGTTCGAAGACATTGCAGTAGAGATCTTTGTCCTTTTACCTTTGAACATTCCCATGAAGTGAGTCTTTTTTCACGTCAAATGGTATCAATGAATTATATTTTTATTTTAAAGTAAGAGTCAACTTTCTTTCTTTTCTTTTCCTTCCTTCCTTTCTCTCTCTCTTTCTTTCCTTCTTTCTTTCTCTTCCATTTCTTCCTTTCTTCCTGCTTTCCTTTTTTCTTCCTTTCTTCCTCCCCCTCCCCTCTCCTCTTCTCTCTCCTTCCCTCTCTCTCTCTCTCTTTCTCTTTCCTTCTTCTGTTGATAAATTCCTCTGTAAAACATTCTGTACTTTTGGCATATATGATATGATTCACTTCTGATGTTTTCCCTATACTTCTCCAGCCACTTCTTTTTTACTTCTTTTGTCAACCCTTTCTTCTCTACCTGGCATTCCATAGGCCTCAGTCCTGGGTCCTCTTTACTCTCATTCTCCACATACTTCCCAGGTGCTTTCTTCCACTCTCATGGCTTTGAATGCCATCTATAAGGGAGTAACTCCCACATTTCTATTTCCAGCTTGTTCAACTCCTTGAAACTTTGAATCTGTGTAAACAAGAGCCTACTTGAAATATCTAGTTGCATATTTCAAACATAACTTGTTTAAAATCAACTCATGATCATCATTATTCCTTTCCCTCAAAGGCTCTTTTTCTAGTGTTAACCTTCTCAGTAAATGACATTCCCATTCCCTGCATCATGCCAGGGGACTCAAAGTCTGCCTTGAAGCCTCCCTTTCCTACACCCCTGCAAATAATCATCCATTCCTTTTGTTTCTACACTTAAAATATCTGTAATTCACCCACTGAAATCTATCTCTACTGCCTATCTCCTAGTCCCAGCACATCTAGATTACAGCTTCCTGATTAGTCTACTTCATTCTGTGCCTGGTTCCTTCTAATCCGTTTCCTAACACGACTCTTTTTATTAAATTTAGAATGAAATAGAAAGTCTATGGAAGGAAATGAAAAGTCTATAAGGCAATGCATGATGTGGCCTTCAACTTTATTTCTAGTTTCTTCCTCTCCAACTTTTCTCTAGCTACACTCACATTTATAGAATTTATTAAGTGAGCAAGGTTATTTTCCATCTGAGAGACTTGGCACCTGCCCTTTCCTCTTCACTAAATAATCTTATACCATTCTTCACCTGAACATCTCCACATAGTAGGCTAAATATGGCTTTGGCAGAAAAACACACCATAATTCATCCATATATTAATATATTAATAGTACACACACACACACACACACACACACTTTTCTTCTGTTGATAAATTCTTCTGTAAAACATTCTCTTCTTTCGGCATTTATGATATGATACACTTCTGATGTTCTCCCTGTATTTCTCCAGCCACTTATTTTTGCTTCTGTTGTCAACTCTTTCTTCTCTACCTGGAGATATATATATACACACACCTATCTCCACCCTCAAACAATTAAATGTGAATCTATGGAGGTGGATCCCAGGCCTCAACAAATTTTAATATTCCCCAGGTAATACTTATATGCTGCCAGATTTGATAACCATTAGCCTGAAACACTGTGTTTAACCCTTTTTGTTGCCATTAGTTGGTTTGGAAAAGATGTGAAACTCTGCTATGGTTTGAATATGACTCCCAGAAATCCATGTGTTGGAAATTTAATCCCCAATGCAACAGTATTGGGAGGTGGAACATAATGGGAGGTGTTTAGGTCATGAGGGATCCACCCTCATGAATAGACTAATGCTGTTATAAAAGGGCTAGTTTTGTCCCCTTTTGCCTCTTTGCCCTTCTGCCTTCATCATGTGAAGATGCAGCAAGAAGGTCGTTGCCAGATGCTGGCTTCTTGATTTTGGGACTCTCAACCTCCAGAACTGTAAGAAAATACATTTCTGTTCATTACATATTCCCTAGTCTCAGATATCTTGTTATAGTGGCATAAACCATACCTCTGTGGACTAAGAAAGATCCAACACTAACACGAGAGACATGACAAGAGGTCTTCTGGAGGTCTTCTCAGTAGTTTCCTCACTCCTAAAACAGAGACAATATAAGAGACTATTTTACTGATTTCTATGAACATTTTTGAATCTAGATGTGACATGTGGACCAATGAGCAGCAGTCCTGCAAATATGAAATGAACAGGCACTAGAGTGAAGCTGAAATGCAAAGTTGGCAGAGTTGAGGATGGAAAGGACCAGGATCCATGATAGTCACATTGAATTGCTGTTGCTGCCCAGTGAAACTCATTCTGTCTCTGGAATTCTGCCCGTGTGAGAGGATAGATACCCTTATTATTTAAATCTGTTTGAGTGAGAAATTTTGTTACTCTTGCTGAAAACATCCTAAGTGATAGAAGACAGATCAAGAAATTGGTTTAGACCTACTGTAATCAATCTAAAGGAGAAACCGCTTGGAAAGGGACAGAGAAATTACATGGTTAAAGGATTAAATCAATAAGACAGAGATAGAAGATGGAGCTAGTATGGCAGAAAAGCATGAACACAAATAACTGAGAAGGAAAATGTAAGAATCACAGGAGAGATGAAAATAACATACTATGAGAATTCAAAGAACAGAATTTATTTCTCAAAAATAAGCATTAGAAAATGCTTTAGGAAATAGAGACATATGAGATAAATTGTATCAGATTATGGTGACACCAAGGTGAAGAGATAACTCTGAGAGTAGAAAAAAATAAGGTTGGGATGACCAAAAAATAAATATTACAAATTTATAGGCCAAAAAAATTGTTAAGTATTGGAAAAGTAACCAGAAGTTTGAGTTTAATATGGTAGCCAATTATATCTATTGAGGGTAGATTATATTTATTGCTTTTTAAAAGTTTCCATTACATTTCTAAGAGTGTCTTATAAAGTTGTTACTTCTGGGTTTTATTCTGAATTTGATGACCTGCTAAAGCAGAAGTAATCAAGAATAAACTAATTTTTAAGTTAGTAGTATATTTAATAGATCCTCATTTCTTCCAGAATAGATGAGACAAATGCTTATTTAAAGTAATATTTTTAATGATTCAAAAGTTCCAGATGACAACAAATACTATTAATTTTCTGAAAATGCTCAAGTGTGAAAAAATTGTGATGCAAAAAGTTAAGGCTTTTTATAAAAGAAAAATATAATAGGGCCAAAAGCATGCCCCCCAAAATGTGATGACTTTCTGAATCTTTAAAGTAATTAAAATTAAATAATAAAGGCAGCATATTGAAGACATCAATGAAGTTTTCCAGTTACTAGGTTAGTAACAATAGATTTGATGCCCATTGAGGCACATGAGTTTATTAATATTTGATCATTTTTGACCTACAAATTGGACATCTCATATGGTTTAACTCAGTATTCTATTTATTCTTTCATTTTTTAAAGACGGATATTGCAATTTTAAAATATATTGGTAAATTCATCCTGCTGTGTAGTAAATAATTTACATTTAAGAGTCTTATCTGTCCTTGTATTTAAGAGCATGAGCTCTGAAATTAGACAATGTGAAATAAACCCTAGCGCCAACCATCATGCTTACTAGTTTTGAACAAGTTCTTTAACTTCTCTGTGTTTTTTGTAGCACATAGAAATGGGTAAAATTTAAAATGGGTAGATGTCTTTTGTAAAATGGGTAAAAAATATTGTACATTTCATAAGATTGTCAAGATGAGCAAATGTAGAATTAGACCTACAGTGTGTGGAACAATGCCTAGAACATAGTAAATCCTCAGTGACTATTATTATTCTCAGTTTAATATTCCATCTAAATATTCAAAACTTCAAATTTAATGAATCTGTGATATTGGATCCTGTCTACTGTGTCTTGTTCTTAGATATTCTTACCAGGATAATATGATAAAAACAACATCTGTTGCTTATATTTGCCCTATTAAATATTACTGAATTGGGATTTTCCCATCTCCTTCCTTAAAGTAGAGCATTAGTACCTCCTTCCACCCAAAGTAATGGTTCACCAAAATTCATACTGTCTTTCCTTCTTAACCAGTCTCAGTTTCCAAACTCTTCCAACACTAATCAATACTTCTGATAGACAAGTTTACTTATTTCATCTTCATTTGTTCCTCTATATTATACATGGAAAAAAAATAAAATTATATTTCCCTTTTGCTTTCTGGGCTCTTTTCCCTTTAAAAAGGTGGATAATGTTTTCAAATACTACTATTTTCTAATGAGCCTGACCCAGGAGATACTTGCAATTCACTTGTAAACATTTCATATTTCACATTTCATCTGCTGCAAAATTTTATGAGAATAAATTAGCATGTGCTAGCATTTCCTGTAAGAAAAACTGAAATTTGGATTGGAAAAGGATTTTTTTTGTCAGGTATGTTTTTTCAGGCTTAAAATAATATAACCCATAGATGCTCATGATAATCATGTAATCTAATGCATCCAGTTAAAACTTTAAATAGGTGGATGTTCGATTCAGGTTTTTAACCAATTAGACGAGGTTTACCCACAGTATGGAAGGCAACCTACTGTACTCAAACTTCTATTTAAATTTAAATCTCATCCAAAAATACCCATGCAGAATTATCTAGAATAATGTGCAACCAAATAGCTGTGCACCATGGCCCAGCCAAGTTGACACATAAAATTAGCCATCACTTTTACCCAGAAGTGTGTAAGGCCAACCTGGTCAATTCCTGTACAAAGTGACCTTTGCTGCAGTTAATTTACTTTGTCCAGGGTTTTGTCCATGGTTGTCCATACCTTGTCCGACCAGATATCTATATTTATAGACACAATGGATATGGGTCCAACTCTTTCACTCAGGTTCACATTAAACAAGTTCACAGATGGGTAAACATAGTTTATGTGTGTCACAGAATTCCTGTGTGTACTTTGACAATGAAGGAAAAAAATTATGAAGACAAGGAAAATCAGTGAGTGAGTCCACAAATATTTATTGAAAAGCTACCATATTCTTGACATGACATGAATGCTGAGGAAAGTAATGGTGAACACCACATGCTCAACTCCTGCTCACAGGGAGATTGTAGTCAAACTGGGTATATTGGAATCTGCCAGACTGCTGCATTGGTACCTTTGGGCATTGTATTAGTTTTCTGTTGGTATGTCACAACTTAACCACAACCCTTGTGGATCAGAAGTAAGGTATCGTATAGATGGATTCTCTGCTCAAAGTATCACAAAGCTGAAATCACAATGTCAGGTTGAGTTCTTATCTGTAAGCTCTGGGGGAAAGCCTGCTTCAAGTCGTTTCATATTGTTGGCAGAATTTAGTTCCTTGAGATTGTAGGACTGCAGTTCATGTTTTCTTGCTGGCTGTCAGCCAAGGATCACTCTTCACCTCCTGGTGAACTCCCACCAGGGGCAACTGGACTTTGAAAGCATAAGATGTTTCCCCGTTTTACTCTCGCTCTTACTCTCTTCCCCTGTTATTGTGTTGAGCAACAATAGAGAAGGATTTCTCAACTTGGGCACTACTGACATTTTGGGTTGGATCATTGTTGTGGGGGAACTGTCCTGTACCCTGTGGCATGGTTAGCAGCGTTTTTGACCTCTTCTCACTACGTGCCAGTAACAGCCCCACTCCCTCAGTCACGACACCCAAATTGTCCGTTACTACCGCCAAAAATCTCCTGAGAGACAAATCGTCCTCCATTGAGAACCACTGTCCTCAAGCAAGCCAGTGTTCAGGAGGTTGCTTATAAGGCTTACAGGCAGTGAGCAAAGAGTTATGTGAACTTAAAAAGCATCTCTCAGCTAATGCTGGCTTTTAGTTTGCTTACCCTCTACTACAGGGATAGCACTGTCAAGGAAACTGCAATCCTCAAGTCCTCACATTTTTCTTCCCTTAATGATTCTGATGATGCTTCTTGCTCTTTCTGATCAACCTATTCCCTGATTATATTTCTGCTTATTAAACTAAAACTTTGTTTTGCCTCTGGGATTACATCATAATTACCTTGACTGAAACTTTAAATGTCTCTCTCCTGCCACTTTAATTACATCCTTAAAGACCCCATCTTGGGTTTTTTGTCTGTTTGTTTGTTTTTATGATTTGCTTCTACTGCTACACATCAAAGTCATTGTACATGGATTTAGTTTAATTCGAAGGGCAAACTTATTTCCAACTTTTTTGCAACAGAAAGAGAGAGCAAGTTTCTCATGCTTTATATTTTGCATGTTTATTTTTTCTATCAATTTATAATTATATTTTGAAATTTTATTTACTTTTATTCTCCTTTAGTCAAAGGTTCCTGTAGGGACAAGAATTTTACCTCCTTTTTTTTTTTTTTTTTTTTTTTTTTTTTGTAGAGAGAGAGAGTCTTACTCTGTTGCCCAGGCTAGAGGGCAGTGGCATGATCTTGGCTCACTGCAACCTCCATCTCTCAGGTTCCAGTGATTCTCATGACTCAGCCTCCCAAGTAGCTGGGATTACAGGCACCCACCACCATGCCAGGTGCGGTGGCTCATGCCTGTAATCCCAGCACTTTGAGAGACTGAAGTGGGCAGATTGCCTGAGCTCAGGAGTTCGAAACCAGCCTGGGAAACATGGCAAAACCCTGTCTCTTCTAAAAATACAAGGACTTTGTCTCTTTTGCTTCATATTGAATGTGTAGCCCTACACAGTGCCTGGCTTGTAGTAGTAGTACTCAATTAATATTTATGGAATTTAAAAACGTGTGTGTGTGTATAAGAAACTCACATATATATATATGCAAGTATATACTTAAAGCTTTCTGAAGAGACTTTAACATTTCTAATATTGCAGAATATTATAGTGTCACCTTCAAACAAAGTAAGATGCCTGAAAATAAACTCTTAATGTGTGCTGATGTTGTTTTGCTCTATGGGGAAAGGGGTATCTGATAGAGGCTTTTACAGTTAATAGCACAGGTGAGGGATGCTTTGCTGACTTTAATGTTCAATTCATAGCAATGGAATTGTTTAAGTGTTTTTTAAAACTAGTTGGGGGTCCAGCAGTATCTATCTTAGTGTTTCTCTCCAGAACCTAGCAGAGATTTGTCTTTTTAAACTTTTTCTGATGAAAATAAAATAAAATTTAGAAGTACGTGCTTTTAACAAGTGACAGAAATAGCTTGAATATATTAACTATAGCATGTACTTAATAATTGCTATCATAGTTGAATTGTTATAGTAAACTGTTATGAGTAACAAGATCTGTAAATGATACATTTGAAACCATAGTATAAACCTATAGGATTGAAATAAACCTTTTATACTAATGTATTTATTCCCCTTTCAAAAATCAATAAAATTTTTTTTCTCCAAAATGCAGGATATGTGGTGCTGGCTGTAACTTGGTCCAGTCACTCATCCTTTCTGTATCTTGATGTTCAACTGTTAAATAATGATTGTATTATTTACTGAAGAAGATTGTATTGTTGTGCCTGACACATACAAAGTTATTGACAAATCACTTTTGTTCTCATTAAGCAGTTACCTCTTTGTAAGAAACACCTTTATTTATGTCCCATAAGGGTAAATAAAGGGGGGAGTTATTACTTAAATTATAACGCAATGCTATCTTTCACAGAGTGTAAAGCACATTCTTTTCTGAAATGTGAAAATATGAAAAATAGTGTTTAATAATCAAAGATATATGTTGTTATTTAGAAAGGATATCATTCACTCATTCATTCAGCAAACTTTTCCTGAGCATTTATTGCAAACAGTTGTGATTAAAGGTTAAGTATGTTTTATTTTAGATTGCACAATTATTTGTACCATTTTACTTAAGTATCAAAATAA
Source organism: Trachypithecus francoisi (assembly GCF_009764315.1). Classification (NCBI taxonomy): domain Eukaryota; kingdom Metazoa; phylum Chordata; class Mammalia; order Primates; family Cercopithecidae; genus Trachypithecus; species Trachypithecus francoisi. The sequence goes on along the minus strand of NW_022681472.1, from coordinate 70,406,485 downwards.
AAGCCAAAAAATGTGATATAATAATGTCTTAATGAGCCATTTCTCTACAATTTTACTTATTTTCTCTTTCTATGAAAAATATCTGAATCAGGCTTTCTCTTAGATCTAGGACAGAAAGATAACAAAAGAACTGATCCTTCTAGGAGGAAGCCAGACAAGAGAGCACATAATTATGGCGCTACCACTGAATAGACTCAATGGCAGGAAAGCACTGCAAAGGAGTACAAAACTATAAGGCATTTCCCTCATTTTCACAAAAAGAAAATTAGAAACAAACAAAAAACAATGTTTTTGACTGACAATAAAATGTTAAGGATGATGATGAAATAGCTGACAACTACTTAACAGTATTTCATTTGGTGGTCAGATACAGAAGTTATTTAAAATAAGATATTTTAGTAATACTGCCTTTATAATATTCACATATTCCGTGAAGCATTGTTTGCAAACTCTTCTGAGCACTTTCACGTCAGTGTTTCATCATCATTAGAGCTGCTTTTCGACTTGCCAAACTGTATTTTAAAGCCTGTCATCTTTATTCTGCCTAAACTGTTGGAGATAGACTTTTGTCTGATCTAGGTATTGTCATTGGAAATTTTATTCAAAGTTATGTAAGTAAATATTGGAATTTTTAAAAATTATCCTCAGACATATGTATCATGTGATCTCCACATAATAACCTCTTTCTGTATTTCATTGTTTAATCATTAAAAGACTTTTCTCAAAGTATCTTATTTTCAGGCATGTAATCAGAGTAGAAAAATAATTTATACATTGAAGTAAATGTATTTGCCAACTTTTAAAAACCAGTTTCATCAGGGACATCTCTCAGCACCAACAGTAGTCATTTCTTGTTAATATGACTTCTCCCCAAACAATAAATTGGTACTCAAAATAGAAATTGAGAGAATTCCCCACAATATAAAGATCCTTTGCAAAGAATTAAGGTATCCTTCCTCTTTTTTGAGGGATGAGTTTGAGAGGAAAGCTCACTTTACAGTTAGACCCGTATGATAATCATGAGAAAATTCAGGAAAGCTTGATCTGTGGAGGAGAGGAGCTCAAGTCAGGGCTTAGAGGATTAGTCAGATGTTCCCAAGTGCAGAATAAGGAAAGAAAGGAAGAAACAAAAGTATTCCAGGAAGAAAGAGAGATGCAGACTCAAAAGAAAGAAAGACAGCATTTTTAGGAGGAGATGGTTTTATTCAGCTGGAACATAGAGTACACTGTAGAGGTGAGATGGGCCATTAAGCTAGAGAAGTTTGTCAGGGTCAGATCATGTAATGCTAAACCTGTAGGCAATAGAGAACTTTCCGAAACTTTTAAACAGGAGAATCATAATATCATAATTTTCAGATATATACAATAATGTTATTAACTTACCCTAAAAGAAATATAATGTAATAGATACAATAAAATCCAGCCCTACGCAAAGTGAATTTTTAATCCACATTTGCTGTTTACTCCAATTATTTTGTTTTTGTGCACATCTGCCTGCTCTAGTGTACTCAGTTTACTCCATGATACTTACCCAGTGGCTTCATATGCTTCCTTTCACCCTCTTCTATCCAAATTTCTTTTGGAAAAGAGAGGAAACCTATTGTGGACATCTTACTTCATCATCAACCATGAATTAAGCCTTATTATCACTATTTTGCAGTCAATGCAAAACTGTGCCTTAGAGAGGTTCAATCAGTTTTAGAGCTAGAACTTCAGAGGCAGGTCTGTGGGAATACACATCACTGCACTAAATGTGATTTAACACGTGAGTCTAGAACTGTGCTGAGTTTGATGTGCAATATCAACAAATTTACAATCTCAATGGGGAGGAAAGACTAGTAGATATAGGGCCAAGAGGGAAGAATTCAAGGGTTTATATAAATTAGTAATGCATTTGTTAGTTTCTTTGAGAGACTGAAGAGTCACAGGAAAAAGTCTTTGAAAGATGTTTTTGCACAGAGATAGTCAACGAGCAAGGGTGATGGCAACTTCTTTAGTAGGAAGTGCAAGAGCAGACACGTTAAGGTAGGATGTTCAGAATTATTAAGGGCAACCATAGCAAGGATTGGTTCCAGTTGCAGGAAATGAGATTGGATACGGGTAGAGGGTTTAGATATGAAAGTCTCTGATGTCAGATAAAGATTAGACTAAATGACTCTTTTCAGAATATGCTATAGTTTTTGATATGACAAAAACGATAAATTAAAGAGGACTCATCTAGCAGTCATATGCAGTACAGATTAAGTTTGTGAAGTGATGGAAGAGAAGCCAACTAGCCAGGTGTTATAGTAATCCAGGTGTGGACTGATGGTGGCCTGGATTCTTTATTTAATGTAAAATGCATGGCAACGACCATTTCTATGACATCTTCCAAAAAAATAACACGAAAACATGGGCTTGCCAACTTGGAGATTACCAGTTTAACTGGACAGAGTCCATGGACCAATGAGTCACTGGAGTCATTTTAAACAATGCATTCAGACAGTCTGACTGTGTATTCAGCTGCAATATACCTGGAAGGTAGTGTAAAGTTTTCATCAAATAATGTGCTGAATAATTCTGTGACGCCACAGACCAGCCATACAATCTATAAAACTACAGCCTGTGACCCAACCAGCAAATGGAATTATACATTAAGGAAAAAAGTAATCTGTTGTTATACATTAACGTCAGTAGAATTTGAAGAATGGTTGAGTTTATCAAGATTTAGAGAAAACAACAGTTGCTGTGGTTACTCTCAAATTACAGGAAAAAATCCTCCATTTTCTGTCATAGACGATGTCTTCAATTTTGGAAAATGCAAGAAAAAAATTAATGTTGTTAGGCACCCCAAAGGTTTCTGGATTCACGTTCTTTTTCTATTTGCTTTTTCAGAATGTTTCTGCCTGTGTGCTGTGTTTACTAATGTGGACAGTGTAATAAAGGCTTCCAGAATGAAGGTACCGCTTCCTATTTGTATTCTACAGAGTAGTCAGAATCTACTCTGGAAGCCTGTATGGATAAGCACCTGAATTTATTTAGATGCTCCTGGCATTTCAAAGAACCTAGTGCTTCCCTCTGCTTTATCCCTTCAGATCTTATAGGACTGGCAGAATTTACACTTGGCTAAAAAAAAAAAAGAAAATCACTGAGAAGAAAGATTAGTTCTAGCAGCGATGCCTCCTGAACCATCATCTCACCAGCTATGATATGTGTGCAATGTTGTTAGGTTGTGTTCATTTTGTGAGAAACGACACTCAGGTATGTGTGATCTCTGAGGATAGCAGTGGGGGGAGGCAGGGGAAAATGTAGGGAACCTGCGTACATTATCCACAGTGCTTATTCTTTGCAGACCAGCACTGACCAACAGAAATGTAAGGAGATCCACACATGGGAGCCACCTAAGTCATTTTTAATTTTCTTGTACTCACATTTTAAAAAGTAAAAATCAGTAAACAGCTAAAATTAATTGTAATAACATATTTCATTTAATCTAATCTATTCAAATTCTCATTTCACTAAGTAATCAATATAAAAATTATGTATGTATATTTTGCATTCTATTTTGTACAAAATTTAGTGCCTATTGTACACCTACAGCACATCTCAATTTGGATGTGAATTATATACACTTCAAGTGTATAATAACCACATGTGCCAGTGACTAACCTCATGTACCCTAACTTTTCACAAAACTGCCTATACCAGGAGAGGGGCTCTCATTCTGAAATAAGAATATAATATCAATAAGATATGCTTATCAGAGTTGAAGAAGGAAAAAGAGAAGGAGGTAAAGAAAATTGAATTTTTCAATCCTTTTAAGCTAGTGTTGAAGTTTACTCTCAGAAAGGAATTCTCTTCTTGTGTGAAATACAGAGAGCTCTTAAATGAGGATGTAATAAGGGGTAAATACTGATCTATGAAGAAGTGTTTACTGACCTACAACATTTTGTTGTTTGTTGTAGGTCAAAGACAAAGAGCAAAACAAAGACAAAACAGTGAGATTTCCATAAAGTCGAAAGTATTTAATCTAGAACACTCCCTTTTATTTTTATTGCCATTTCTTTCTCCTTTTGTGTGTTAAAATGCTAACTTCTGTGAAATAATAGTAATAGTGAGTGGTTGATGGATGTGTTCTTAGTATCTCCCACTGGCAAAATAAAATGTTGGCAAGTGTATATTGATTCTGAGCTTTAAAAATGTTACTAGTCATGAAAACAAGTCCAGAGATAATTGTTAAAGGTGACAGAGGTGTATTTTGGGAGTCAGAAGCCCAGCATTCAAGTCCTGCTTCTGCTAATAAACACATTAAATGGTCTGAATCCAATCACTGAGGCTTTCTCTTCCTTATATATTCATCTGTAAAATCAAAAGCAAAATCGGGGATTTGGGCCAGATTACCACTAAAGTGGGTCGCACATATGAAATTCACTGCTTTATGACTCAGCCGAGATCTTTTGGTAGGACAGTGACACGGTAGGAAAGGGAGTATGTGTCTCCTGACACAGAACTGGTGTGCATTTCCACCAGATGCAAATTATAGGATCCCTGCTTTGCAAACCGCCTCCTTAAAAGCCTATGAAAAGAAATGTGCTACATAAATAAATGATCATCAAAGGAAAGCTTTGTGGCTAAAATACAACTTGTACATACATGGTGATGTAGGCATGTAATACCTTCTGAGTCATGCCCACGAAGCTGCCCCGTCTCCTGATATGACTAACACACCTTTATCCAATCCTTAAGTTCAGACACATTACAGTTTTGGCAGTAAAAGTGATTGATATTTGGCTTTATCATTATAATGCTTCTGTAAAATACCTGTCCAACCTGCTCTAATCTGTTGGTAAGTAGGAGTTGAAATAGCTTCCAATAAGTAAACTGGAATGCTCCTTTTAATACCTTGGGATGGAAGGAAGAGGAATTTGAGTTCAAGATATAATGGTATCTATTTGGATGTATTGTATAAAAAGAGAACTGGATATCATTCATTGTACAATAGTATTGATATTTCAGTCAAGTTAGTTATTTTAAATATTTTTTCCTTGTAAGACTTTGCATGGCTTTAAGTCTGAATTCTGCCACCTCGCTCTTACTACTCATTGGCTGGCATTTTGTAGTCCTGGAAATCATCAGTTTCCTGCACCAAAGCTTTCAAATTCTCATACACAGAATATAAAGAGTATGTGTGATAGGATTACTGCTTTTTTGTTTAAAGTTTAGGTGTGGATAATATTTACAAATAGCTCCTTTTTAAATATCTCACCAAGGTCTAATCTACTCTTCATTTTGGCAAAAAAAAAAAAAAAAAAAAAAAAAAGTTTATTCCTAAATATATTCAGAGGCCATGCCCAAAACCAAAAATTCCAAGTGCTGCTAACTTTCTGTAAAGAAAATATAAATGAAAAACACAAAATTTAAAGTGATATTTTTAAGCAAAACTCTCCAAACCCCAACCTTTCTATTCTGATATTTATCTATTAGAGAGTATGCTTCCAAACGTAGACTTTTTGCTACCAAAGACATAAATTTGGCTTGAGTTCTATTTGCCTTACATATATTTAGACCTCAAATGAGCCAGGTTTAACAATTTTTAAATAGAAAGTTTCCATAAAATCAGAAAGTGTGAAAGTTCTGCATAATTGTTGAAAAATGTAATATACTAAAAACCTGATTACATTATCTCCTTTGTCTTCTCACTTGAAAAATTAATGAGTCAACCTGATTCCTTCAGAATAAGTATTCTATTATTTGGGAGTTACATATATGCTTGTTATCTGGGAAAAAAATAGCTAAATTTTAACTATTTAAAATAAAGATGAAGATAATACACTAAAAAGTCAGTTCAAGCAGTATAATTTTCCTCTGCCACATTACATTTTTAGTTGATAAATGTAACATGTTTATGCATATATGTATATATGCCATAGAAAAAATTCTACTTCCTGAAGCTGTAGCATTATAATGTCCCAACAAATGCAAGGAAGTAAACCAGATTTATTTTCCCTGAGTTACTTAGAGCAATTCTTCTTAACATATTTACAATAGAACTAAATGCATGTTTCTAATATGCCTTTTTATCTGAACAGATGATTTATTTCAGCTGAACAGTCAAAGATAATGAAGTCATTTCTGCAAAAATAAATCTCTTCTTTGCAAGTATTTGTCCACCGATAATGAGCAAGTTAGACTATCTTAAAAATTCCAATTTCTTTTAAGCATATGAGTTCTGTTACTGAATCTGGAATTAATACTATTGAAGTAGTCACATTAAATCCTTTGTGAAAACAAGAATAAGATTGAAATATAACTGATTATCTTCTTGGGTTTTCCAAAACTATATTAATTATACACTTAGCTGAGTTCCTTAATACATAGTTGGAAACATAACAATTCATCCAATGACGTTTATTGAACTTCTGTTCATGTATCTTTCCCTTCATTTGTCCTGCAAATATTTTTGAGTGCCTACTACGTATCAGTCATTGTGTTGGACACAATGAATACATCGATGTGAAAGACCACGTGATCTCTGCCTACACAGAGCTTACAGTCTAGCATGGGGAAGAATCACATCAATTAGATAATTGTGTGATTAATGTTGTAAAAGATAAGGGGGTGTGATGAAGATTGTAAAAGATAAGGAAAAGTTGCAATGATAATTCACAACAAGATTACAGGAACTCAGAGAGCAAAATCAAAAGATTTCCATGAGGAAGTGTTATGTAAGCTAAGAAGTAAAGAGTGAATAAGAGTTAACGGAAGGCTAGAAGAGGAAAAGAAGGAACGGATACACATTTCAGACAAGATAATAATAGTGGCTTGAAGGACCTGAATCCTGAGAGATGTTGGGGGCATTAGAGGAGTAAGAAGAGCAATGTGAAAAACAGCATAAAATAAGGTTTCCAAAAACTAGTCAAGAGATATAGTGCAGGATCTATGGGCAATGACATGATTTTGAGGTTTAGTCTTAAGTACAATGAGAATCCAGAGAAGCGTGTTAAACAGAAGCTTTGAGAAAATCATTCTCAGGATGGAGCATGAAGAACAATGTAAGGGCATTCGTGAGTAGAGGCAGAGAGCCTGTGATGGAGTATTGCAGTAGTCCAAGCAGTGACTCAGACTAGGCACCTGGCTGGGAAGACTGAGAAATCTGGAAAGATTCTAGGCACAGTAATTAGAATGTAGAAGCAGTAGGACCTTGATATTAGTTCAGATATTGGGATAGAAATCGACTTTTAGGTTTCTATCTTGGGCGACTGGGTGGATAGGGTAGTTCTTTGAGGAATCTGGAGGAAGACAAATTCATGGAAGGTCAGATGAGCTCCCTTTGAGTATGTTGCTGTTGAGGTGCCTATGAGACACTCAATTGTTGATGACAAGTAAGCATTTGAAAACATGGTCTGGTACTCAGAAAAGGGTCTGAGCTGGAGATATAAATTTCAGATTTGCTTTTATGGATGGTAATTGAAGCCATGTGAATGTAGGAGATTGCCTAAGGAGGATGTGTGTAGAGTGTGCAGGAGAGAAGCCATGGGACAGAGCTCTGAGAAACTCCAGGGTCTGAGGTCAGACAGAAGAGGAGCAGCAAGAAAAAAGAGACAGAAAAAGTGATCTGAGCCACAGAAGAAAACCAGCAAAGGAGCCTGCAGAAAAGAGAATTTGGAGGAGAAAATTAATCAGAAGTGCTGAATTTGGCGAAGAGCTCAATTCAGTTGTGTGCTTTACGGAAGAAATGGCACTGAGTACTCTGAGGACTACCTTAGCCGCAAAGAGCTAACCAATGGGAGAAATGGGCATGTCATGAGCTTCCAAATAGAACAATCACATACGTGATTGTTAGTTTAGATGTAGGTGCTCAGAGAGTAAGCAGAAAAATGATGCTCTTGTCCAAATGATTTTATAAAACTAGTTTTAAGAATTTTAGACAAAATTCATGTTTCAATGAATTTTCAAGGTGCTCAGTTTAACAAAGATACTAAGAAAAATCTATTTTCCTTTATATGTGTGTTGTTTGGCCAGTACAGAGCAACTATGTATGATAAAGAAGAAAGGAGTAATTTCCTGTTCAGGAATCTGAGAGTTTTTGACCCTGGCCCAACAACTTAGAGCTACACACTAGCCTATTAAGGGAAGAATTTCAGGATCTGTTTCTTCTACAGTTGGCTTTTCCCCATCCTGGCCACTTTGTAGAGATCCAGCAATTTGGCCTTAAAGAAAATGGGACCTTAAGGCAAAGGAAGATATTGTTCTTTCCTCTTCAGGGTGACAAAATGGCCCATCTGTTAAAATGCTTAGCAATAGCTGAGACAAATGTCATAGCCACTTAGTAATTCAAAATTGGAGATAATTTAGAAACATCATAGATCAGTTATTACTTAAATTATACTTTATTATTTAAATATTGTTCCCAATTTTTATACATTCTATATGTATATTTCTTCAATAAAATATCACAGTTCATAATTTAAACTTTCAAAAGAAATGAATCAAAATGCTGTTTTGGTATTGTATTGCCAATTTTCTCCAAGCAATTCTCTCTCTCATGAATTTGGCATTTGTTTCCTATTTCTGATAGTAAGCATGTTTGGTGTGTTTGTTTGTTTTTGTTATTTTAGGAATACCTTTGCTGGGAGAATGAGGTATTTTTGCAATTTTTTTATTCATACTTTTTAATATCTTATACTAAAAAATGTCTCATGCTTAAGAGCAATGGTTGTATTTCCTTAAAACTATTTAATTTAGACTATTCACTAACTAGGATGTTCCCTTGTTCTTATGACAAATTGAGGAAGCCTTAGTAACTATGATTAAAATTCCCAAAGTTATTTAAATACCTTTAAAGACGTCCCTTGAATATACTTTGATTGCATCTTACTATGTAAAGTAGTAGGCAAAAGGCCCTTTGAAAAACCTGTTGGTATCGAAATGCTTTCCCAGTCCATACTCTGCTTCTTAGACTTATTAAGCACGACCCTAAAAACCTATTGTTATAATCTAGTTTATAACATTGGAAGTTTTTTAACATTAACATTTTAACAACTTTATAATTTTAACAATTTATAACGTTTGAAGTTTTGAAAGAAACATTTAAGAAAAGACTAGTTTTCTTGGACATAGTTGATTACTTCACATAAATGGTCCAAATTTCAAGTAAATTAGACAAGCTTTTGTACTGATGGATACATACCTTGTACCAGAAACTGTAGCTCTGTAAATTTTGATGAGAGTACACATGTTAGGTGGCACTCCAGGGTCTTTTGACATGAACAAACCAGGAATTAAAATTTATTTTCTTCCTGATATTCTGAGAATATCTTTTCTGTTTCTCTGAGAAATGTTTTATTGCCATTTCAGAGTATCTGTCATGAGAGTTTATATTTATCAGCTTGCTTGGTGCTTTTAAATTTAATCCCCATCAATTTTGTCACCAGAAAAAAATAGCCATATTCATAGCATCCCACTCTGAGTTTGACTCACATGTCAGGGATTCAACACATGTGGTTTCCTTTGGGCTTCACTGTTTTTGACTCAAAATATAAAGAGCAGAAGGAATGCAGGTGTCAGGCATTAAGCTCCACTCAGGAGAGGATGCTAAGAGACAGTCTGGAAAGGGAAAGCAGCACAAAACAGCCTGCATGTGATGATCCAATTTTTGTTTTAAGGGAAAACAAGCAAGGAATATTTCTATGTGTTTAAATCTTCATGTGACTAAGGTGATGACGTTGGAGGTGATAGTCGTCAACCTTCTCTATATTTTCTACAATGCCTAAATAGATTTTATAAAAACATAATCACTAAAAACTCTTATTTTCATTTTTGAGAAAATTATGTACTCAGCTTTTTTGTGGAAAAAAGTTTCATTCTATACTAAGCTTGAAGATTGAACTATAAGACAATTTTGAGCAAGAAGCAAGGTCTACTATTTTCTTCTTGTGGTTTTAACCTTTTAAAATGGCTGATATAAACCCGAGTTAAATGTGTGAGTTTTACAGTAACAGATACCCAAGTTTATCGTGCAATCTGATTTTACAGATTTTAGTTTTCAGTCAGATTTGAGAACACATACCTTCCCTACAAATTTTAATGAAATTTCTGCAACATTAATGATGTATGCAGAATACAGTCTCTTAAACTAAAATTTCCTTTCAACATACAGACACCTTAGAATATTCCAAAATTAATATAATTAATTCCCATCACTCTTATAATACTTCTCCTTTCTTCCCATTTCTTTTTATCTTTCTCTTCTTCTCACTGTTGCTGCTGAGTATTCCTAAAGAAACACTTGGACAGAATGGAAAGGAATTCAAGTTAGACAACTTCAACTTGAGTCATATCTCTGCCACTTACCAACTGAATGACCTTGAATATCAATTAACCTCTCATGTCTTAGCTTCCTCATTTGCAAAACAGGGATAATAGCACTTGCCTTCAATGCCTCATTGCGTGGTTGTGAGGATCAAATTACAGGATATATGGATACTATAAAGTAGCATGGAAAGGAAATGTATTCTTATGATTATTAATATTATTTTTAGTCAGTTGAGAAAGGCTGAGACCATGTATCATCCCTTTACTGCCTTTACCTCAGGCCATAGAAAATAAATCAATGAGAATTTTCGAAACTAAGGTTTTAGGAACATAGGCAGGTGGTCACAAGTGTCTGAATAGTAAAGTAACAGGAAGTTGGGGAGAAATATGAAATATGTAAATAAAAATGCATGCATGCATAAGTATGGGAAATCAAATTGCCTAATAAATGGATTAGTATATATTGCCCCTTGGCTGTGACAATTGCAGACACAAGTTGTTTTTAGTTTAGCTCAAAACTTTCATGTTATACAATTTATTTATTTCTCTGTGTGTTAATTTGTAAAACGGAGTTAATAATATCTAACTAAAGAAATTGTTACGTGCATCCGTGTGAAGAGAACACCAAACAGACTTCGTGTGAGCAATAAAGCTTTTCAATCACCTGGGTGCAGGTGGACTGAGTCTGAAAAAGGAGTCGGCACAGGGAGATAGGAGTGGGGTAGTTTTATAGGGTTTGGGTAGGTAGTGGAAAATGACAGTTAAAGGCAGTTTTCTCTGGCAGGCAGGGGCGGAGGTCACAAGGTGCTCGGTGGGGAGCTTCTGACATTGACTGTCCAGGAGAAGGAATGTCACGAGGTCAATTGATCAGTTAGGGTGGGGCAAGAACAAATTACAATGGTGGCATGTCATCAGTTAAGGCAGGAACTGGCTACTTTCACTTCTTTCGTGGTACTTCAGTCGTTTCAGGTCATCTGGATGCATATGTGCAGGTCACAGGGGATATGATGGCTTAGCTTGGGCTCAGAGACCTGACAGAAATCGTGAGGGTACTGCCCATGGTATTAAATAACTTAGTCTTGCAATTATTTCAACAGATTGAACCCAACAAATATCAATTGATTAGTGAATATGCAAAAGATATTGCACTTGGCAGATACAGAAACCACTCAGATAAATGAGACGTAATGTCTGGAAAAATCATGCATTCTGAATGGCCAATGATACAAGGACACAAATAAATATGATACAAAATGAAAAAGACAAATATATGCAAGAGGGTTTACAAATAAAATGCCATGGGATTCAAGGAAGGGAGGAATCAAAATCAAATTTGATTGTGTCAAAGTTCAAATGCTTTATAGAGTGTTAGATATTGATTTGAGTAGTTTGGTTTAGGTGCAGTGAGAGTTATTATCGTGACATTGGACATGGGGCTCAAAGGATTTTTATAAGGAGAAATAAGAGGAGAAAGTACTATTTTGAAATCTATTGTGAATATATTGTTGGCCACGCATCATGCAAGAAGTTGGGAATATAAAAGTGAACAAATCACACATGAGCTCTCTTTAGGGAGGAAGACCAGAGGAAAGCGAGCGTGAGCATCATGCTCAGTTTGGTGGGAGACAGAAGAGAGAGGATAAGCTCAAGTGTCCTAGAGATCCTGATGGAAATGAGGACATGTTGAAATGGTCACAGAATGAACAGATGAAGATTAAAAGACATTTTTGGACATAGGTATGAAATATCTAGAAATAGTTGTGAAAAGCTTAATGTGACAGCAGAGTTCAGGATGAAATGAAGTATTTTAAAAACCCAAGGGTATAGTGAGGACTTCATATAAATGTGAAATATTTTATATATGTGCTTTCCTTTCATCCTCACAATAGCACTTGAAGGTAGGTACTACAACTCTGACTTTACAGATGAGGAAGCTGAGGCTTTGAGAAGTAAAATGACTTATTTAAAAGCTATTACATTCAATAACCGGCAGGGCTGGGATTTTAAACCTGGTGTTGACTCCAAAGTCTGTAAAATTGACCTCTGCCTTGCATTGAATCCCATGGAGAATGGAAAAGAAGCCAGCAGAGAGAACTGAATCTCAAATCTTTGACTCTCAGCACTGACCATGTAACGTTCACTCATTTTCACTACCTGGATTTGGTAAGAAATTATGTAATTCATTTATTTGTTATTCTTTGGCTTATTCCTGCAACGGATTTTTATTATGCCTTGCAATGTGCTAGGTAGTTAGATATAAAATCAATAAGGCAGAATCTTTGTCTTAATATAGCTTAAAATTTAGAGGAAGAGACAGACAGGTAGGTAGGCTGGTTCAAGTCACCCAGCTAAATGCTACGGTAGGAGCACAAAAGAGAATCTATGAAGCCAAAAAATGAGATTCACTGATTCAGTCTTGGAGAGGATCAGGGACAGCATGCTAGATGACCAAATGTAATGAGAAAGATGAGGAGGTGCTAGCCCAGGGGAAAGTGCTGGAGGCAAAGATGGCAGACATGGAGGCTGAGAATATGTCAGGTATTGACAGGCTTTTATTAGTTTGGTACAGCTGCCGGAAGTTGGTAGAGGTATCATTTGTCAGCTGCTGGTGGGGAAAGAAATGGGTTCTAGAGGGATAAGCAATAACTGGATCATAAAGAGTTGCTCACTCTTCTGAAAAAAAGAAATCTAAACATTACCGATAGACTTGTAAATTTGGCCAGGTCTTTAATATGTTGCAAATGTTTAAAAAATTTTTATACCGTTTGATTCAGATGTGACACTGCTAGGAAATTCCATTAAAGAAAATAATTTGAAATGTGGACATAGAATCATATACAAAGTGATCCATTGAGGTCTCATTTATAATACCAAATTATATAAACAACCTAAATGCTCGACAATAGATGTGCAGTTAAGCCAATTATGGCGCTTTAATACGGCTGTTACTATTATTATAACTTTTAATATAGTATATATATTAATTACACAGGCATTTAATTGCTGTAATAGAGAGTTGATCCTCATTATTCGTGGATTCTCTATTTGTAAATTGGTTTACTGACTAAAATTTATTTGTAACCTCCAATCAATTCTCCTGGCACTTTCATAGACATTTGAAGATGTGTGTGGAGCAGCAAAAAAATTGAGTCACCTGATACACCCATTACAGCTGAGGTCAAACAAGGGGACAATCTGCCTCCTTGTTTCAGTTCTCATGAAGTAGAGAAGTGTCATTTACATGGTATACTTAGTGCCACATTTTTCCCATTTTTGTGCTTTTTCTTGGTTATTTCACTGTTTAGAATGTTCCCTAAGAGAAGGGCTGAAGCACTAAGTGCAAGTAGGCTGTGATGTGCCTTATGCAGAAAATACGTATGTTGGATAAGATTAGCTCATGAAAAAGGCACAATTCTGTTTACCATGAGTTCAATGTTAATAACTCAAGAACACATATTAAATAAGTTATCTTTAAACAGAAACACACATGAGCAGAAATACACAATACATAAGATTATATATTGACCAGTTGATGAAAATGTGGCTGGTGGATGCAGGACCTGACCCTCTGTAGTGCTTCAGAATTTGCTAATCCAGTGTTCATAGCAACTTTACAGAACATAATTGTGATATTGTGATATAATAAGAAATATATATTTGGTCTTTGACCCTGGGTCCTGACATAAACCCTTGGAATATTCTGAATAATATGGATGAAAGGCGCTTATTATGCATAGCAAAATAAGTGCCTTTCGTCCATACCTGAGTTTATGCTAATGCGGTGACTCTTGGTGGACCTCCAGATGTCTTCAGAATGGGGGCAGTTGTCAAAGGAAGCAACCATGTGATTAGAGGGTTGGAACTTTCAGCCCTACCTCTAGACCTGTAAAGAGGAGAGAAAGACTGCAGATTGAATCAATCACCAATGACCAGTGGTTTAATCAATCACACCTACAATTGGAACCTTCATAAAAACCATAAAAGATCAGGCTCAGAGAGCATATCCAAACACCTGGAGAGTGGCACATCCCATCTCCAAGGGGACTAAAGCTCTTATGTTCAGGACTCTTACAGACATCACACTATATGTACCTATACACTATACATACCTATACGTCACCCTATATACCCTATATACTCTTCATCTGCCTGTTCTTTTGTATTATTTCTACTGTCCTTTGTAGTAACCTGGAAATTGTGAGTAAAGTGCATGCCTGAGTTCTGTGATCTGTTCTAACAAATTACAAAACCTGAAGAGAGGATCATGGGAACCTCCAGTTTATTGCTGGTCGTTAAGAAGTTCAGATGGCCTGGACATGTGATTGGTGTCAAGTTGAGGCAGTCTTTTGGGATTGAACCCTTAACCTGTGCGGTCTGGTGCTAATTTTGGGTAGTCTTTGAAGAAGAAAATTGTTGGACACCCAGGTGGTGTCCAGAGAGTTGGAGAATGAGTTGTTGGTGGGAGGAAAAAATACATATTTGATGTTAGAATATGGATCGAAACTAGAAACAGATCTTAGTAGCAATAACTAGCACAAATAACAACTGTATACATACACATATTACCCAAATATTAATTAATTTTGTATTTTTGCATTATAGAATAGTAATTTTTTAATCATCTTTGGTAATATTCTATATGTCCTATATTCCCAATTCAGAACAAAACAAAATGGAAACATTTAAATAAGGCATCTTGCTTTAAAGACCTATTAATCTCAATATGAATGAATAACACAACTAAATAGTATTTAATTTATATTTTAACCCTGCTGTCGATGAACAGGGGGATATAGCTAGAAAGCTCTTGCTTGATATTCTGTTTGGGGGAAGCTGGAACTGGAGTCAAGATTCTCTTAATCTCCTTTCTGTGAAGAAAGCTGAGTCAGAGGGTCACCTCATAAGATCATTTGCCTGTATCCTTACACTCCTCTGTAGATTATCTCAGCCTTTGCTGATGTCATGAAACTTAGTAGATGACTATCTACAAAGTTGTTTGCATCTCTTGGGCAAAGTCCATGTAACAAGGGTGATTTGCTGAAGAGATAATTTGAAATATTTTAAAGATAATTCAGAGAAAAATCATTTTTGCTTTGATTAATGCAAATTTGTGAGAGATAGGCTGGAAAATAAAATCAGCTGACTGGAATAAACTAGAGAAAACATACACATATACAAGTTATGATGATTGTGCTTAAAATCCAAGCCATATCCCCCAGCAGTGGGATTAATCAGAGGGTTCCTTCAAGGTCCTACCACATGGACACAAGCAGTAGATGCAGATTCAGTGAGTTCTTCTAACCATCTGCTGATGACTCTTTATTCTTGTTCATCTAAGCAGCAAACGTCAGGATGTCGGTTGTATAGCTACATCAGAATGGCCTGGTTTGGATTAACAATAGAGAATCCTGACAATGAAACCACAAGGTTCTGGAGGGGCCTGCAGCAGGTCTATGCACAAAACATAGCTCGTAGGAATAAAATAAACTGACATCTTTTTGATTTGTTTTGTTTTTTTTTACCCCTTTTGCAGGAGTGCACCAGTTTGGAGGCTGCATTGGAGGAAGCCTGCTACTGGGCCAAATATTGAAAGGGGGATTCCCTCCGTCATTTCTATTGAAAGCATTAGCATTAATTCCTCAAGCACAGACTGTCTAAGATACCTTGAGTTATTTATTAATATTTAAAGAGGTTATTTGGCATGAAGCATGGGGTGTAATTTTTAAAGGAGCTGACAGCAGAATACATTTGTTAACTAGAAAGACATGTCTAAACTTTGCCAAAAGAAATACTGTGTGCAACAAGCACATTTGGTGAGGAGGGTGTGTGTTTTTCCTCCGGGTGCATGTGTATGTATATGTGTGTGTGTGTGTGTGTGTACGTGACTTTTTGTGTATCTCCTCAATTTCCACCAACACATGCCACCCCCAAATCTTGGACCCATTTTTGAATGAAATCCTAATGACAAAAGAAGGAAAGACTTTCAATGACCGTGAAGACTTATCCCCTACCTGTTCCTGGGGCAATCTCTTCTAGTTTAGAATTAATAGAAGACCACCCCTAGTGTTCCCCCATCTACCTTGTTTATATTTTGTTCATTTTCTTCAATTTAATGAGGTGATGAATAAATGTGATTTTACAAGGTAAAAGGGACTGTCAGGGCTAGAGACTGGAGTTCTCTGTTCATTCATATACCAGGTAAGGTACAAACAGGCAAAATGTAAATCCGTCTGTGAGTAATCAAACATTTGGCCTGGGGGTAGAACCCAGTTAAGAGAAGGTAGTTCATTTTTCCTCCCTGCTGCTTTATTCCCCAGCCTCTTCAGAAGGGGAGTTAGAGTGCTAGTTACTGATTTGTTTCTTCCAGACCACTGTCTAACACACTTTAACTTATTTCTCTTGCAAGCTTCTTAATATCAAGGTTTTCAGCATGCACTGCCAATGTTAAAGTTTTGTCGATAGCAAGTAAATATGAATCAACGTTCTATGTACTTGTTCGATTGAAAATGCTCGGGAAACAGAGGTATCATAGTAAAATATAGTTTAAACTATCATGTCTAGAGGTTCATGCATGCATGACAAAAAACAGAAAAATAAAGGCAAGGAAATGATTAAAGTAAAAGTCAGGAGCGCGGTTACATTTGAAGAAAGCAAGTGTCTGTGATTAGGATGGAGCACAAGGAGTTTTTGAGTGGCTGATAAAGTTCAATTTCTTGACCTGGGTTGTGGGTGTAAAGTGGGTGTTCACTTTATAATTATTCACTAAGTTCTTTAAAAACATTAAGTAAAAGTCAGGATAGTTGTTGGCGTTGTTTGGGTGGGGGGACCGGAAAGAAGCATGATGGGTGCCTCTCAGATACTGGCGTTGTTCTGTTTCTTGTCTAGTGTATTGGATGTACGAGAGTGCTCAGTTTGTGAAAATTCTTCCAGCTGACTACTTAGGTGCACTAGTCTACACGTAAGTTACAATTTCAGTAGAAGTGCAAAATCAAAACTAGACTTACTAAAGACTTTAAAATATTGTTAAGGTTTTGCCCCAACTATATTTCTGCCTCCTATAAATATCTTGGTGACTAAAATTAAAATTTCACTCCATTTTCCTGAACTTTTCAGTGGAAAAGTCTAACCAACTATCAATAATACAAACTTTCCTGACGTTGGGGGATAGGGGTGGAGAGAGGAATTTAGAGAAAAACAGTTTATCTAGCAAATGCCATAAAGACTTCCCAAGGCTATGACTTTCCATAAATAGAAAACAACGTCAAAAAACTCGAGGCAGTAGGTCAAAATAAATATATAGCAGCTTCTCAGTCTTTGACCTTATATGTGTTAGGATAACCAAACAGCACTCAATGAAAGTGTTTTGATTTGTTTTTCAGTTTGCTGATAGAATTTTTCTTTCTACAAGTCTGTAAGCTCCTGTTAGGACTGAAGCCAACAGAGATATTTTAGTAGAAGAAAGTATATACACATATTTTATCCATTGAGGATGCTCCACACTGAAAGTCAGAGACAGAATGTAATCTAATCTTTTCAATAGCTGATAAATGGAAATGAATAGCTTCTTGGATGCAATATAGGTGGAGCAGGTTTGAATAGCTGGCACTCTCCTTTTTGTACATGTCCATACAAAGATGAACATATCTTCTAAAATATGGTATTGCTACAGAATCAAGCACACAGATTAGCAGAAGCCATGTCATGATTTTTCCCCCAGCATTTTGAAAACAGGTTTTCAAAAGCATAAGAACAGCTTTGAAAGACTAACGTGAAAAAAGTGAAAGAAAAAGAGAGAATTAGAATGAATTAGAATTAGGTGAAGTGAGTAGATGCAAAGACTATTGTAATGATAACAACAAAAGATGTGGGAAGACGTTCTCTGGCGTCATGAAAATTAATGTGGGAAGATTGCCTTTAATCATCACCTAAACTAACAGAAAGAAAGGGCAACGATTTCTGAGTGACAAGAAGAAGGTGCTCTTTCTCTGAATCAAGATTACCATGTAGTTCCTCAAGAAAAGCCTGGGTGAAGGTAAAGGAAATACAGTTTAGTGTAACATCCCTTAATTATTTACAGATGTTTATGAAACTCCTAGTTGTCTCATCTGTTCAGCAGGGGGAAAAACATAAACGGAAAAGCAGGGATTGTATCCCTCTGTCTGCTATCAATTAAATCATCAAAACAGAATTATCATTCAAATTACAATGTATCATTTCACTTTTAGAATGTATGGGGGGAAAACCATCTATGAAACAGAAATCTGTAAACCATCAAAGCAACAAAGCAACATTAAAGTTCAATAAGCAGTTTGTTCATGCATGTTTTAATCTAGTTAAAAAATGGAAACCATGTTCACGTGGTCAAAATAACACTTGCGTCAAAGGAGTCTTTGAGGTTCAATCCAGTGAGACGGGCAAATGATTTTTGTGAAACCCCAAAATATTTTCAAGAGGGGAAAGGGCTCTCTAGAGATCTGAATACGGTGGCATTGGTGGAATTTTAATGTGGGAAAGTATCTAGCAATAAGACAAGCTTGTTAGCGGGAGAAAATATCAAATGTTCAACTTCTAAATGTGTTCTCTTCAATTATTATGTAATTGAGAACTGTTTTTTATTTACTATTAATATTTAGTTTCTATTGTTTTCTATTGTGCATATGTTAAACTTACTTTGTATTAAGTTCTATGTTATTGTGTCTTGCCATGTTAAAGTAATTATCTGTCTCTACAAAAGGGATTTATTACCTTCATGAATCTGACCATACACACATCTTAAATAAATTAATGAACTGACAAACAAAGAGTGTCCCATCATTCTAAGTAGCTGACAGCATTTAAAAAGCAGTCACATCGCGGTAGCAAACATTTTAAAGCAATGGGCACTTTTGGAAGAGCAAAGGGAAATATTTCATAAATACTTATTTCGGCAAGCATCCAAACTGGATCTAAAAGTTAATCAAAGAGCCATGCTACGACTACATTTTTCTAGAATACTGTTTTGTTACTGTGCTTTCAGTTGCTTTCTACCAAAAGACCATGTCACTCTGGTGTTTCTCAAGCAGGAGTTCTCTGGATTGGCTTAGTAACTTTATCCAAAACATACTGAGCAGTTTGATTTAGCAATTTGAGACCAGGTATATGGATTTTATTAGAGATGAAAAAAGAGTATTTATTTATGGAAATGTGTAAAGTATTGGCAAAGAAAACAAACACTCGACAACCTTTAAGCAAAAAGGTTTATTCTGATACAATCTTTTTAAAAGATTGTATTTATTTTTTCAAATAGTCTTTTGTCATATTTGAAATCTAAATGCTAACTAATACTTAGGACTGTCAAATGGCCTCCTAGGCCCCTAAAGAATGGAATAGGACCCACTCTCTTTGTTTATCCATGTTGTTCATTCGAATTTTTAAAAATAATTGCTAGAGAAAAACAAAACTGAACATTTATGATTAAAAATTATTTTGACCTGATAAAAATTTTATCCTAATTGAAATATAGGTAGATAACAGAATTCTCTATGAGCCAGATTACTGTTATGGTACGTTTCCCTCACAGAGCTAGCAAAGTGCATTACTTTCTTATTAAATTTTAGGTCAGCGATATGGACACGTAAAACATTCAGCAGATCACAGGATCACAATGTCTCATTTCAGCATTTCACAATCATCCTAGGAAGCAGGGATAGTGTTCACTTCTGGGCTTCACATATCACAAGTTTTTAAAAAAATTATTGAGACAAGTGTGGTTGGCTAAGTTTTACATCTGAGCAATTCCCAGTCGTTTCTGAAGTTTGGCAATTGTTATTATTATTATTATTATTATTATTATTACTATTATTTTCACTCTTAGGAAACAAGAACAAAACAAGGTTCTTAGGAAAGACTTTGAAACCCCATTCAAAGAGGACTTCTAAAGAAAATGTCACTAAAAACAGTAATTTCTCTAGCACAGAAATACCTTCAATGTTTTGTGATTTCCTGACGATGGTAAGTGTTTGTTAAGTTGCCGGGTTATTTCTGAGTGTTTTAAAATACATTTCGTACAGCTATTTAATATGTCAGACACACATGTCAGAGGCTAACTTCCTAAACAAAATGCTGACATCCCCTTAGTGAAGTAAACATAATACTTTTCCCTAAGACACTTTATACAATTTTAAAGTTTTTGCTTCAATGGATTGCCAAGGCATTTCTGATTTGTGAGGACTAGTGGATTCAAGCTGCACACTGAGTTTCTTTTCTTAAAAGGCAAAGCTAAATACTTAACCATTGACTTGAAAAAATACCACAAATGTTTGTAAATTTAATTTTAAAATAGCATAATTTACCTAAAAATATTAATAACATTCACCCTAGTATGTATCTGTTATATCCTTTCATGTGCTCATGAGAGGAGATCTTGAAAAGTAAGTTTTTAATATTTTCTACACCTTAATGTGTAAGTAAATATTGCTTGCAATTAGATACACAATAGTGATTACGACCTGTACCACGTATATTTGTATTTTATCATTATTGTTATTCATTACCACCACCATCAACATCATAACAAAATGTTCCAGGTCCTTGGTGTGCGCAGTGCCATGTGCTAAGTGCTTTGTCTGCATCATTTCATTTCTTTATTTGGCCCTGTCTTTCAAGAAAATATCATAAGATCCGCACCTGATCTGCAGTATCTTAATGCGAAGTTGGCTCTTAGTGGGGGAATTTCACCTGACAACGTTGATCAACATATTTAATGTTGTTATTTGAACCAATAGAGAAAAAACTGTAATAGTTTTTTTTCTTCTTCTTTCCAATACCTAATAGAAAAAGAAATACTGGTGGGAGGAGGGAGTTGCAGGGAGGTCCAATGAAGATGATTGCATTTGGAGAAGGTGGAAGAGTGCTATCTATTGGAATGAATAAAATAGAATTTTTAAAAATATTGTATTTATTCTCATTATTACCTTCTTATATGCAGAAGAATGCAAATTATTGTAAATATTATTCTGAATGAATACTCAACAACTGTATTACTCGCAATAATTTAAACATCCACAAACTGGATATTCTGTGGCCTGTTTTAAAATTGCCATACATTTTCCTTCCCAGTAAAAGCTACTTCTTTAAAAAGAAAATAATCCAATGTTAGCATATTTTCTTTAAACTGTTGGCATTTCTCTTTTGATTGTTGCATAATTTTAAAAGAAAGACAGTGCCTAAAAAAGACAACCGTCAGTTTATCTTTCATGTCATTTGACACTCTTCCCTAGTTTTATGAATTCATTTTTCTTATATTCCTCCACAGATGAAAAAAATTTTAAGTTGAGTTTGGGCTTCATTGTAATCTTTCTGCAAAAAATAGAACCTTTTAAGGCTCCTTGCTCAACTTTTTAAAAATGTTGGTTTAATATTTTTAAGGTAATTTAAAAGCAGCTACTTATGAAAAAAATTTATTACCGAGGATAGTTTTTCTTTTACTAAAATTTCCCGATATAAATCTCAGTACCAATCACTTTCTAAGAACCCTGTTTTTCCTTCTTCCCTGCTTCATTTTTATCGACCATTTTGTGTCATAAGGATACTTCATAAATGTTCTTCGATAAAAGGTGTCAAGTAGATGCAAATATACTTTAAACTCTTCTTCCCTGAAGCGAGTTAAGCTAACATTAGTAGGTTTACAAGTCACCGAAGGGGGTCATTTCTAGAAGTAAGTTGTTTGTGGTACGAGTGGGTGCAGATACTCTGATCTCGCCCATCCATCTACCATTTCAACACACCACCAAGAATTCTTTCCAATAAGTCCGGCTTTGCCAATGGCTCTTCAATAGGTAATTTTATGTTAATGTGTTTTGAATAGAGTGCAGCATTGTCTTCAACTTTCAAAGGGCCCAGAGTAAACATAAATACTCTACTAAGTAGCCTTCAAGAATATTATAATCTTGTCATGTATCAGAATGCAAACTCCACCTGAAAAACCAATTTTAAAGAGACGGTTATTAGGAAGTTGTTTTCCTTACAAAAGTTTAAAGTGGGTCAGTCATGCTTCTTTGAATTCTATAAAGCAGTAAGAATGGTTCAAAGAAAACATGATATCTACAGAAGAGAAGGAAAAGGGAAATGAAGCTGTTTCTTTAAGATAGTGATGCTCTTTGGAGGCAGTCCTCACCCATTTGAAAGAATGCAATGTGTAGACAATTAAAGACTGTTGCACCTGTAAAATTAGAGGAATTCAATCCTTAAATTGTAAGAGCGAATTATATAACATATTTTTTCCATTGCAAAAAAAAGGAAGTGCAAGTCTGAAAGTTATATAAACGATCATTTCATAGAAACTGGTTTGGTTCGTGTTTGTGACACATGTCATAATTGTGCTAAGAGTATCACTTGTTTCTTAAAAGAATTTTCAAAAGCCCATAACTGCACTATCTTAAAGGGAAAACTTCATATCTCAGTTATGTAATAAGGGTCATTTGTCCATAAACCAAGTTAGTTTATCTTTACATTTTCTCCTGGAAAAAAAAAAAAAAAAAAAAAAAAACATTAAAACCAACTGAATTTGCCTACGTGCAAACAGCGTTGAGAATAAAATAGTTACTTTTGAAAAAAGGAAATTCAGTCTGCCTGTAGAGAAGCAAGTGTAGCATATTTTTTTCCTTCTTCTAATCTTTCCACAGGTCATCAATCACAAATTTTCCCTGGTATGTTGCCGAAGCAGGGAGCAAAATGTGCAGCTGCCGATCTACCAATAGGACCATTTTTGTACCTGCACATTTAATAAGTCATCCACACACAGTCAGAAGGAAACCCAAACTTTGTTTTTTTACCTCATCTGTGATTGTAGCTGACATCAGCATATTTTAGCTGAATGTATTACGCATTTCAAATAAGACGTCTGCATATTTAAAATGAAACAACATAGTTTAACATTAATACCACATTTTTCAGAAAGAGATGTTATGATATATTCTGGAGATTGCAATAAGCTGCATTTTTTATCTTTTTTTTTTTTTTTTCCACATCTCATTACTACTGAGTTCACTTTGAGGCTTTAACGAGCATACTTTCCATGTGTCTTTATGTCTTCTCTTTTCATAACATTTGGCATTTATAATTATAAATTTGTTCATCAACATGGCATTACTTGCAGGTAATATGATATATTTTTCTATATTTTCAGATAATAAAAATAGGATATTTATTTAAAGCCCATGAGCAAAATGTGCTATGAAGAAATAAAATTTCTAATTAATTTATTGAATCATTCTCTGCCACTGTTTCTGAAAGTGGTCCAATGCTCCAGACTTATTCTGTAATTTTCCACTAAAATATGATGGCATATTCGTATTTTGCCTTCAAGAGGCTGAAGTACTTTTGAAAGTGTAATGTAAAAAGTTTTAATATGTTCAGTTTAACTCAGCAAACGAGTAGTGAACATAACGTGTGTAGAAGCACTATTCTGGGCACAGTAGATCACGAAGGTGACCAAGAGCTTGTTCTTCATTTAATATGCTGCAGAAACAGGAAATAAACACATAGAAAGAAATTTCTAGGGACATGTGGGGAATAAAGAGTGAAAATGCTACAGATCCAAGAAGGCTTTCTGGAAGAAGAGGCACCTAAGATGAGTCTTATAGTAGGAGTGCTTTAAAATCTGTGAGATGTTGCAGGATGTCTGGACCTAGGAAGCCAAGATTTTGACTGAGAATGCTTGAGAAAGAAAGATTTTAAGCAGAAGATATGGCCAATTTTCTAGCTCATTCTAGAATCAGTGTAAGAAGAAACTGCCAGAAGAAAACAAATTGGAGGCAACAAGATGAGTAAAGAGATAATTCCAAAGTGAGGTCTGCAGACAGCAGCATGGGCATAGCCCAGGAGCAGAATCTGAGGCTCCAGCTCCAACCCTACAGAATCAGAATCTGTTGTATCAAGATCCTCTGGTTATTTGCATTCCCATTAAAATTCAAGGAACACTGATCTAGACTGACTGGGCCTACGTGATGGTTTGATTTTATGAATTATTGAGAAGCGTGAATGTAGGCCTGGAGGGGTGAAAGTGGTGTAGGTATTCCATTAGAGGCTAACACACTAACAAACAATAGAGATAAATGTAAATGACCTAGTTTGTATTCAAAGACTGGAGGAGCTCAGACACTTTACAAAGGAAATGTGGAGTAAGAAACACATGAGAAGAAATAAGGTGGGGGAGATGATAATTTTAATTTTTGGATGGGAAAAATAGGAGATCAGCATTGGGAAATGCATCAGGCGTTTGGACTTACACAACTGTAGATTCCAGAAAAGGTCTGGATAGAAATGAAGATCTGACAGCCATCCGTCTATATTTTGGTTGTTAAAATCAGGACAGGACATGATCATACGGGGAGAATATGTTGACTTAGAAAAGCAGTGAAATGCAGAGTTCCTGAGAACAACAGGGACTGAGAGAAGAAAATAACGGGCAGTCAGATATCGGAGGACATCCAGGACATGTGGAGCCGAGGGAAGAGACTGTTTCAGGAGAGTGTGTTCAACAAATTCCAGTGCAGCAGGGTTCCAAGAAGATTTATGTCCACTGAATTTGGCACGCGTTTTAGTTTGAAAGCAGGAATATAAATTTCTTAAGGTGACTCAAATTCATAGTCTTCTGCTAGATAGCTCATATTACTTTTATAAGTGAAATTTAAATCACAGCTGAGTTTAAGTCAAAAAATGCACTCTATATTGGTGGTTTAACTCAGCATCGAATTTTCTCTCTGGCATTGAAAATTGCATTAGGTTTCGGTGGAATTCCCTAAGATAAGCACCTGATGAATCCAGGTGCAATGTAGCATGGTAGCCTGAAGATCCCTTGGAGAGTAAGTCACACTGTAAAGGTTAATTTCCTGGCAGATTAGCTTGCAGTGCAGGATTAGTTGTAGGAAGTGTGATCATGAGTATGGGCTTTGAATTCAGACAGCTCTGAGGTCAAAATCCATTTATGTCAATAACTAGATATGCTTATTTTTTCTCAATCTTATTTTGAGCGTCTGTGAAATAGGATGAATAATGCTTGTGGAGTTATTGAATTAAGTGAGAACAAACACACATAAACATATATACACACATATTTTATATGTATACATATATGCATATACATATGTAATTGAATTGAGATCATGTGTATAAATACACACACACACACACACGCCCGCACGAGTAATTGCATTTAAACTATACACAGAGAGAAGTCCTGCCGTATAGCAGATTGAATAATCCATCCTTTCCCACCTCTATGAATGCACACTTATTTTATAACTATTACAAAAAGCTAAGTATAATTTGAAAGTTACTATCTCATCTCAAACTTACTTTAAAAATTACAGTTTGGGTAATTATCAGAGAGGCAACAAAATGCTTCAGAAAAATTACAAATATTAGGAGTTCAGAGACCAGGATGAAAATTTCACCTTCATAATCAATAGGGTGAGCAATAGTTATTTATCTAATGTACAAGACTGAATTTGAATCATGCCCTGCATAATGACATTTTGGTCAACAATGGACCACAAATATTATGGTGGTTTTATAAGATTATAATGGAGCAGAAAATTTCCTATCACCTAGTGATGGTCCTGATTCTGTGTGTGCCTAGGCTATAATGTGTGTATTTGTGTCTTTGTTTTTAACAAAATATTTAAAAAGTTAAAATAATATTAAATTTTAAAAATAGAAAATAAAGCTTATAAAATAAGAATATGAATAAAGAAAATGTTTTTGAACAGCTGTACAATGCATTTGTGTTTTAATCTAAGTGTTATTACATAAAAAGAGTCAAAAGTTTAAAAATTTAAGACTTTGTTAAGGAAAGAAGTTACAGTAAGGTAAGATTAATTTAGTGTTGAAGAAAGAAAAATGTTTTTATAAATTTAGTGTAGTTCAAATGTACAATGTTTAAAAAGTCTACAGTAGTGTAGAATAATGTCTTATGCCTTCACATTCACTCACCACTCACTGACTCACCCAGACGAACCTCCAGTCCTGCAAGCTCCATTCATGTTAAGTGACTTATACAGAGGTGCCATGTTTTCATCTTTTATACCATACTTTTACTGTACCTTTTGTATGTGTAAATACACAAATAGTTACCATTGTGTTACTACTGCTAACAGTATTCAATACAATAATATATTGCACAGGTTCATAGCCTAGGAGCAATAGGCTATACCGTCTACCCAAAGTGTATACGATCTAGGTTTGTATAAGTACACTCTAGGAAGTCCGCACAGGATTAAATCGCCTAACAATGCATTTCTCAGAATATATCCTTATCATTAAAGGATGCATGACTATATATATAGCACACCTATTATAGATCAACTTCTTTGGTAGGAAAGGCAGAAGGTAAATTCTACGATGAAAGGAATGTTTTCAGTTTAATTTATTGCTATAGCTTAGCATACAGTAATGACGCTCAAAATTTATATTTACTGGTGTCCTTAAGAGTATTAAATTCTAGTTGTAGGTTTGAATTATAGTAGACCTCAATTTTCTCATCTATAAAATGGCATCTAGGGTCCTTTTCAATTTCATAACCCTGAATTTTTTTTTTTACAGTAACGAAAGAGATAGCAAACGTGGATATACACGTCAGAACAGAAACAATTAAATTGTCCATATAGTTAATATAATTTTTATTAGGTTGATGGAACAGGAACACCATTAATAGTCTGTGTAACAATTAGATTTTAGTGACCAACTGACTTGCTAAACAGTCAGTATATATTTTGTGCACCTACAATGTGCTAAGCACTGACGAGGACATAGTGGTAAAGAGGGAGATGCAGGCTTTACAATCATAGGCAGATAGTTAATCTCTTCTATTTTCCTTGTGCCCAGTGACATTCGATGTGAGATGGCCTGCAGTTTGTAATCATGGAACAGAATGAATCCAACTAATAAACCCTAGGGTTAGTCCCATTTCCCTGATTTGTTACGAAAATACAGCAGTTTGCAAAAGTTGAATTAATACTGGAATTATTTATTCCTGACAACTATAATAGTCAGAGATAAACAAAATAGATTAAAGTCTATTACTGTAGCATCAGCAACCTGACCAAGTAGGGGAAAAGTATGCAGGCAAGCAGAGAATTAAAAGAAAAGTAAATAAAACTACATAGAGGTAGAGTCACAAGGGTGGGGAAAGAGCAAGGATGACATAAGTCATGTTGACAGCCTACTTGGACTGAGCCTGATGCAGAAGAATGTCTTTGCAAGCAACGGGTTTAAATCCCACGAGCTGTTGCTGAATGTTTTGTTGTATTTCCTGGTGTCTGGTGATAACCCCTTACATACATCCCAGGAAGATATTCATCATTGCGTGCTTAAATAAGCCTTTCTATAACTTAACAGCCATCTCCCTTTCTTTTGTATATTTTATTATATGTTTAGAAATATTATAACTATTCCTACTGGTTGTGCTACTATTTGTTTAACTTTGTCCCACCATGACAATTTTTAAGTATTCTTTCAAACTTTTGTCTATTTTTGAAATATGATGCAATATTTCTGTATATTTCAATTTTTAGAGTAATCATTATTGAGTTTGTTTACTTTATATAGATTTTCCCTTAAAAGATGTTAACAGAAATTCTTTAACATGAGAAACCAATATTAATATTACCTTTGCTTTTTGTATAATAACATCTTGTATGCATTATTAATTTATGTTTAAGAAGTTTAAGTTTTGCAACTATTTTATCTGAAAATACACTGTTTTGGCAGATGTTTATATGTAAAAATAAAGTCATATTTCTCTGAAACATTAGCACTTTTATAGCACAACTCAAAATGTTTTTATATGTATGGTTAAAAAAGTGATGTAGTGAAAGTGTCTATTTGTATGCATAGCTGTTAATTAATGTTTGCTTTAGATGGAGAGTCATATATAAATGTGTACATATTGACATGTATTTAGTATAGGCAAACCTATGTAAATAAATCTATTTAACCATATGTGAAGCAACCAATGCATATTATCTCCTAAATACTAAAAGCAAAACCCAAAATGTCCTATAACCTGTTCACAAAGTATTTTAAGGACCTCAAAACCCTGCTTTTTTGTTTACTCCAGGATCACTAAACTTGAGGAACAGATCTGTCTTCTGCAGGGCCACATATCCATATTGTCTTCATAGAACTTCCATTAATCCATTATAAAATCTGCAAAAGGTTTACGAATACACTCCTTACTATCTTGCAGAATATTCTTGAAAAGGAGGCTTTTCAACATGCAAAGTTTAAATCACAAAAAATGAGTATATTTGCTAATAAATCTCAAAGACTTGATTTTGAATCAAGTTTTATTCTTCAATTTGAAAACAAACCTGTCTCCTGATTTTACTGCAACTTATCAACTTTAGAAGTAAAGTAAAAGAAAATAAATTTTAGAGATCCTCTTTTCACTGACATGGAATAATATGAAATGTAGGTTTCATCGTGGATTTGTCTATATGCTAACTCTTTCAGTGATTTCCACTTTGGAGAGTCCACTGTGACTACCATGTAAGAATACCTAATTCATGCCCTAATTTTTACTATTAAGACTTTTCATTATTAATGATCAAAATGGTAAAAAGAAAAATAGACTTTTGTTGTTTTGTTAATATTGTTATTTTGTTTTAGAACATGAGCAAGGAAGGGTTACATTCACTGCTAACAAAAGAGGTAATGTTAAGAGACAATAGAAAATGGCATCATTATTCAACATTTTTTCCAACTTTTGTATCAAGAAGCATGATCTTCAAACGGGTGAGGTTAGGACAAACATCATTATGAGGGAATGGAATTCCAGAATAGATGAGGAGATAATAGAAAGTAGCTAGGACTTCAAATGAGTTCAGGTCTCTTTATGAATAGCATCCCATAGTGCTGAAAGAACTTGCAGAAGAGATGATGAAACCACTGTTGGTAATCTTTAAGAAATTATGAACAACAGGAGAGGTGCCAAAAGACTAAGATATGAAAATGTCCCAATTCTCTAAAAGGAGAAAAAGCACATTACATCAACTACATGCTAGGAAACTTGTCAACCCCCAGTCAAATTCAAGATTATGTTATCAAATAGATGATGTATAAGTAAATGGGAAAAATACAGTCATCGCTAGAAATTTTCATGGGAAACCTAAAGACGAATATTGCCAAACTGCCTCACTTTTGATTATCATTACAAATCACAACACGAACACAAAGCAATACGATATTTTTAGGTGATAAACTGATTGCTAGTTCTGGATGAGTGAAAACGTATACATCAAAAGCCACGGGAAAAGGTCTTGAGGTTTTTAATTGTCAAGATTATCAATATTAGCCAGTTGAGTGACAAGTATTACAAAATGGGCCTATCACTTTCAGATGAAGGAAAACAATATTACCATTGCACCTACAACTGATCACAGCTCATCTGGACACTTATTTGCAATTTTTGTGGCACTAACATCTGGAGGATACTGTCAAACTGGAGCCGGTCCAGAGATGACCCAGGCTGATGAAGGGTGCTTCAATCACAGTTGCAAACCACTGAGGGATTTAGAATAAAGAGATTGAAAGAATTATCTTTAGTGATGTAAAGGAGAAGTACATGGCAGAAAATATATTGTTTTGAGCAGGTCCAGAATCCGTAGCCAGGAACAATTGGTGGATGTTGCAGGAAACCAGGGAAAAGGTTTCTTTCAATTAGAAATACCAGAAAAATGGATCCGCCTATCTTGTGAAGCAATCATTTTCCTGTCACTGGGAGTGTGCAGGCAGAGACTGAACAGAACAAAGGGATTTCTTCATTGCTTGGGCAATTGGTCATGTTTTTAAGCTCCTTTCAATTCTATGATTATTTGATTCTAAGCATTTCTAACAGCCAGTTATTATACATGGGAAAAGAAAGAAAGGAAGAAAGGAAGATGAAAGAAAGAAAGAAAGAAAGAAAGAAAGAAAGAAAGAAAGAAAGAA
Source organism: Trachypithecus francoisi (assembly GCF_009764315.1). Taxonomy (NCBI): domain Eukaryota; kingdom Metazoa; phylum Chordata; class Mammalia; order Primates; family Cercopithecidae; genus Trachypithecus; species Trachypithecus francoisi. The sequence goes on along the minus strand of NW_022681472.1, from coordinate 70,376,224 downwards.
AGAAAGAAAGAGAAAGAAAACAAAATATCCTGAATAGTCGCTAAATATTTACTAAAGGTTTATTAAATATAGTAGTTTTCATTGCCGTAGAGAACTACATTCAGATGTCATCATACAATATATCCCTGAAAAAAATTGTATTTAGCTTTTCTTTCTTGGCATAGGTACAACATTTATGTAATCTTATGAATATATTATATTATGAATATATATATAGTGATATTTTATCTGATTTGTTATAAAAGAAACATGTTTAAATTGTGTACTTACACAAGCTTGGCATCATTTTCTCTTTACTAGTTCAGTTAAATAGAGATTGCTAGATTCAGAAATGAGCACCTGGTTGAGGATTCTCAGAGCCTTTTCTGCTAAAAATTTATTACAGAGAAAGCTGACTCCCAATTAAAGAAAGTAGACTCCTATATCCATGGTTCCTGACTATATCCATGGCTTATGATAATATAAAAATATAACCATGTTTACTCTCAGTTTCTATAAGCTATTCAAATTCAGCCTATATAGTAATATATGGCTTGAGAAGTTGTATAGCTATAAAATTTTTGGACTCCAAATTCAGGAAATTTAAGTCAGTTGAAGATGAAACTTTTGAAATGCACATTCAAATCAATAAACCATGGGCAAAAAAGCAAAGTCTCTAAAATAGAACACACCCTTAAAAATGCTAGTACTTCAGTGCATATTTTATAGGGAATGGTGAGTTTTAAACTTTGGGGAAAAGTTAATTTACTGGTTTGAAAGATGTGAAGATAGTTCTTTAAAAATTAAAAAGAAAGCAGTTCTATTGTATATGACAAATCTTGCTCACTACACCATAAGCTTTTAATAAACTTGACTATGGACTGATAAATCAAGTAATATTTTGAACATATGCAAAATATATGAGACTTAGCTAATATGATTTTACATATTCATTACATAAGATTTAATGTTTGCTGAAGTTAGAGAGAGGTGATTTAATCACGATAATGGAGTGCTCATAGGAGGATTACACTATAGGCAAAAGGTACTATATGTAGTTGGATAGAAAAAAAAATAATGTAGTACAGCAAACCTCATGTATAATACATCTCATTACAACAAGAATTCAGACTTGCCAAAATGGTAAATCATGGCCCACCCACCCATTCCAGCTTCAAGACCTTCAAACTATATAAAGAAGAAAAGTTTTTTTTTGCTGTACTCCTTTGCTCTTTATTTTAGGTGTTACTCTCAAATCCTATATCCTACACTACAACGAGTTTCATCTTTGTTCAAAAATAAGAAGGGTTAGTGTAGATATAATTCTGTAAACTAATCAAACTATAAATATAAAAAATAATCTTAAGATGTAAAGACTTAGAAAATGGCATAATAACATAAGAGCGAATTAGTTCAAAGAAAAACAGCATTGTGCAAAAGAATTCCAAATGAAATAAAACATAAGGTAATACATTCATATTTCATAAAACATTAATTTTTCTTCCCAAATAATACTTGCTGAATTAGTTATCCAGCAAGAAAAATTACATGGGAGACAGGCCAAAATACAAAGAAGATGCTAAGTGGCCACTTATTTTGTTCTATAAAGATATTTAAAGAAGATCACAAGTATCTTTTCCTTTCGCTTCTTAAAGATGGGAGAATGGCATCTATATTAATGCAGTTTAGATGCATGCCAACAGTTTATTAAATTGTCAACACTAAGAAACATGTTAAAATGTGAATAAGCCTGAAGACTGGAAATGGTTACCAAAATAATGAGATAAATCAAACAAGTATAAAGCAAGATATCTGTGGAAATAAATGAAAATACACTATTTTGTTATGAACTTGAAAATTTCTTAAGAATTGTCATAGATCACTGGCTCCCTTCCTTGGGTCACGACCCAGATTAAGGATGCTGAGGGTCTACAGAAGGGTCAGGAAGGATCCTCAGGGAAAATGTGTTCCTAACCTCCTGGATAAACACAGAATGGTGCAGGGGAAGGAGGTATGTTTTGGTCCCTCACCCCTGCCCACCAGTAAAAAGAAAATAGGAGGAAAACCAGGTTGCTTCGGCCTCTTACTCTGGGTCACAGCAGCAGGGCTGAAGAATAGGATTTACACATCAACATGGCATAAATATCTTTCACTGAAGAGCTGGCTTGCATTCGCACTCCCCACTATCCACCTGGAATCGGGGGAGTCACTGGCCTACAAAATAGTTTATTACAATAATTCTTGTTATATATTAATTTCAATAAAGCAAATAGGAGTAGCTTTTTTAAAACTTCTTTTAGCCTGACCAGTAAAGACAGTAATAACAAATTTATAACTTCCTTGAGAGAAAATTGACCAAAGCAGGGTAGTAGATGATAGAAAATGATGGTCAGCAGTCAGTTCACAACCATATGGAAGTCCAAAAGTGAAGCAAATGCCCTCTCTCTCTCTTTTCTCTCTCTCTTCAAGATCCAGCTAAGGAAATTTGGGACAATTTTGATGTTTCACAATGAGAGCCAAAAACAACTAAAATAATGAAGCTCCAAGAATACATTAGACAAAAACAAACAAACAAACAAACAAACAAAAACCGTGTCATTTAAGTTACAGCAAGTGGAGCCTGCAGGCAGATTAATGTGCATCAGAGTCAGGTGATTGGTAAGAATAACAGTGTAACTACAATTTTAAGTGTAGCTTGAATATATAGAACTATTTCCAAAAGATGAGCATGTAAGAGTGCATACAGGTTTGGTAAATGAGCAGCAAAACATTCATTTGTTTAAAAGATGAAGTTTAACGAGATACTTAGCTTAGACAGTGACTTAGTGCTACACTTTCAGAAAATAATCACATTACCAGTTGGTACTTCTCTAACAGCTAAGATTTTTATTCTATTTACACTAAAGGGAGAGGTAATTCCAACCTGATAATTTTCAGCTCTGAAGTTTTATTTTGCATGCACACTGCCAACTTGCAGACCCTCTCAGGGGTTTGCACACTATAATCAGTGTTGCAGCATTCAACACCCTTTTCCTATAACAATAAAAAACTCTCCATACCTTTTCAGCTTGTCACGTTTGCAGTGCATTATAGAATTTAAACAAGCTTTGAAGATGAAAAAGACTGTACACAATGCTTAAGTGTTACTATTATTATGATTATGATGATATGGTCCACAAGATGTACAAGGGCATTTTGGGATGAATGTATTATGAGTCACAAAGTTGCAACTGAAGACAGCTGTTTGATTGCTACTTGAGAGAGTAGAGTTGAACAAGCCTGAATATGGATGATCTCATTTGGTTTTATAAAACTAAACAGAGCACAGGCAGTTAGTTGGATAATATATCTCCAAGGGAAAGAGGAGTTAGGGTAATTCATCTCTCTGTTGTAGTATATATCATGTTGTTGCTTATAAACTCCAGATATGATTTCTGTTTCCCAAGGACAGATTATCTTTGGCATGGCAACCTCAGTTTTTGGTCATAGCATGTAAGTTTTCATTATTGTTATCTTTAAGACTCTAATTATATTAATAATTTTCTTGTTTTCCTTGTATATCCCACCACTATATTATCTTCTTGGATTATCGGTATTTACCTTTACCATTTTCCACTCCCATGGGAATAAACAAAAATTACTTAGAACATTGACTTGTATTCATGAGCTCCCATGCTACTGTAAGATATAGAGAAAATATATTAGCTATAAACCTACAACCCATTTAATGATTCATGACACAGGAAAATGAAAAGTTAAATAACGATATAAGATTAAGTAGCAAGAAATGTCAAGGGTATCATGGTTAATTATCAAATATGTCTCATAGAGGACTGTAGATTTAGGCCTGGACTATAAAGGTTGTAAGAGAGAAATGGAACTTTTCCGAAGTCGTATTGATTGAAAGGAGAAGGGTATAGCATTTTAGACTGGAGGAATGCTGTAAGAAGTCACAGGGCTGAAAAGGAAAAAGCATTTTTGTGGACTGGTGTGGTTGGAATAAAGAGCTCATGAGGAGTTTCTGGGAAAAAGAGTTGAAGGTTTGCTGAAAAAAGATGTGGGCAAATGTTGAGTCTGGGTCAATAAGATGAAACTTCATTCTGAAAGCCTAAGAGAGTAAATATCACATGTCACATCTGATTTACTGTTTGATCAACAGATAGATTGATTTATAGTGGATGTCCTGAAATTTATGTTAACAAAGATTACGAATTGGCTCTGGATAGGATTTTCAAGGTAGAGCTGGAAAAAGTATTACAAATGTGGTGGCCACGTGTGTGTAGAATTCATGCTAGCATTTACCATCATTGAGTTAAGTATTATGGACTAACTGAAGATTGTGATACAGAGGAAAAACTGGAATACAAAATTTAAAAAGTACAAAATTGTAAGATGTACTCTTTCATTGAATAGTCTTGTCAGTTTTGCAGAATCTGGATGTGTGGAAGCTGGGTCAGTGAGCCAAATAGATAGTCCATCTTGAGTGAATAATATAGCAAAATTGAATGGGAAGGAGTTTGATGAAGATTTGACTGGCAGGCTTGAAGAAAAGAAAATATAGTGTTAAATTATACCTTGTAATTATTGATAGTATTTGACTAGTAATATTTTTAAAACTGGATACAAATTTTAAATGACTTTGCCTAAGTAAAGAGTGAATGTGTTACACATTCTTGCCCAAAATGTACTACAAAGGGTTGAGGACGTAAGTCCCTAAAAGACAGCGACCATTATGCTTTTGACAACAAACAATAGAGTAGTGGAAGCCCTATGAATGTTTCTAAATTAAGGTTTCCATCAGAAAGGAAAATATTCATTTGATTTTTGTCCAGAAGTGATCTAACATACTATGTGAAATGAAGTCTTTCATTATCAGAGCACATAGCTCTGTAAAATGTAGCCTTTCAAGTCTGTAAGGGTTTTTATTAGGGTGTGACACTTTGGGTGGCACTTAAGCTAAGTTAGGCACCAAAATATGGCATTGGGGAAGACTGTATCAATGAGAAATTGGTCAAAAAAACATCCACCAAGCAAAACAGTGACACTAATCCCCTTTCCTCAGAATTAATCACTGAGTGTGCCCTATACTCAATATTTGTCTCAAGTAAGAACCTCCAGAGTACAAATGGCCAAATTTACCCATCATATAATGTTATTTTGTCTAGAAATAGTTATCAAACCTTAGTCACATGTTTCCATGACATGTTTAAATTTATTTGATTTGTAAGAATTTGTTTTAGGGGGAATTTTCAAGAATGCTACTTGTGTTCATTTATATTCCGGTTTTAATTTGCCAACTTTTTAAAGATAATTGTCAATTGTTGGGGGAAGAGGTGTGCTACATGATATATGACTTAAAAATCAAATCCTGAAAGAGATAACTTACTTCTCCAAATGCCTAACATATCTAAGAATGGCTTGAATTGATATGACATAATCTAACATAGAAATGGATGAGAAAAATAGCATAGGAGCTATAACTTGGTTTTATTACTATTTTTTTCACCAACCAGCTTTGTGCACTTGATAAAGTTACTAAACGTCTGTGGATTTCCGTTTCCATAGCTGTCAAATGAAGCGATTAGACTTGATGCTCTTTCACATAACTAAATTTTTGAGACTTTGTCACATGGAACATATGCAGATGACCAAGTAGGCTCAAGAGAAACTCTGGAACTTTGGTTTAGAACCCCAGAACCACAAGGAAATCTAGAGCTACTGGCTGACTGCCTTCCCTGCACTGCTGCATTACCCCACTGACTGTGGCACATAGAGAGGAATAGTAACTGTCAACTTGATTATAGATCTCAGAATTCGCCCTAAGAAGATAACACCTGAGTTGTGAAGAGCTCTGCATTCAAGAATATTCATGATCGCGTGGTTTGCAATGGAGAAAAATGGTGAGTGATCTAAAATGTAAGGGGTGGATACTGTAAGCAGCCATAAAAATAATGATGTAAATGGAATGAAAAAATGCCCACAACATCTTTTTAATTATTAAAAGGAAATTACAGGCTAGATGCCTAATATGCCATTTATTTAAAATTGTATACATATTTCTCAATGGTTATAAATACATTGATATGATTCAAGGTGGCTTTTACATCATTTTGGGGAAACGTTTCCATAGGGTTGAAATTTTCAAAATTTATAGGCTTTACTATTTTAAAAACAATAAAATGAATAAAGAATATTGTGGCTTTGGTGAGCTAAAAGTGAATGGAGAACACCTGGTCAATAACTGTGGCAGTTGTGAGCATTCTTTTTGTATCATGTTTAATATTTGGAATGACTTTTTAAAATAGAAATACCTTTTTATTAGAAATATATATTAAATTAAATATCTATTTGTAAAATAGAAAGATCTTCAGTGTCCGAAGTTCCGATGTCTGCAAATGTGAGTAAATACTCATTGTTACATTCTTACAACTGATTCCTGAAGCTAGGTAACTATCATGTCTTGTATCAATGTTATTAGGATAACATTGCTCTAGTTTTTTAAAAAAATCGTTATTAATATTTTTTAAGGTAGTGTATTTTGTCCATCCTGGAAGATCATTGTGGGATACATTGTTTTTTCTCACTTATTCAACATTTAAACCCAATTTTCACTTTATGTTTTTTTTTCTTTTTTCTTTTCTTTTTTTTTTTTTTTTTTTGAGACAGAGTCTCACTCTGTTGCCCAGGCTGGAGTGCAGTGGCATGATCTCAGCTCACTGCAACCTCCACCCGCAGGGTTCTAGTGCTTCTCCTACCTCAGCTTCCTTAGTAGCTGGGATTACAGGTGCTCGCCATCATGCCCGGCTAATTTTTTCTTTGTATTTGCCTTAGAAATAGTGTTTTGCCATGTTGGCTAGGCTGGTCTCGAACTCCTGACCTCATGTGATCCACCCGCCTTGGCCTCCCGAAGTGCTAGGATTACAGGCATGAGCCACCACACCTGGCCCACTTTATGAATCTTTATAGGGAATAAAGAAAAAAATTCCTTTTATAGAAGCTAATCATGTGAGATATTTACTCTTCCAGCATTCCTTGGGGCAAGTATAGCCTCCACCATCAAATATTCCAGCACCAAATCTAAATAAGGAGTTATTACTGCAAGAGAGAAGTGAAGAAGAACATTCTTTCTTTCTTGGTGGCAGCAACAGTGGTGGCAGCTGCATGGCCAAGTTTCTGGAGGTAAAAGTGTACAAATGTCACATCTTGAGTTCAATGGTAGCAATGGTGGTTTCTTTATCAGTCTAGCTCTGAAGATAGTTTGGGGTATTGTTTCTGGAAGGTAAGCTTTGTGTTGGTTCCCACTGATTGTTTCAGCTGCAGAGTATACTTGTAATAAAGTTATTCTCTTGTTAATCATCTAGTCTGCTTGCAGCCAAGGACTTTGCCTGATACACTCATGCTCCTCTGCTTCCCACCACCAAATGGACATTCATACTCTCATCTTTACCTTCTCTCTGACATCGTGGAGGAGATGAATCCTTCTCTATCCAAGGAGGATGTACCATCTGTCACCTACTTAAGGACTTGGCTTCTCACATTATGCTATTTCTCCAGTGTGTCATCAATCTCTCTTGTTTCACAGGCTCTTTCCCCTCTGTAGACATGCTCACGCATCTGTCATCTATAAAAAAATGTCATGTCTTCACCCACACTTGCAAGGAACTCTAAGCCTCTGACTCCTGAATTGCCAAACATCCTACTATCTATGCGTATTGCTTCCACTTTCTCATCTCTGATTCATTCCCCAACCCTCTGCATTATAATGTCTGCCCTCATCATTCCACTGGAACATATTGTAACCCTCTGACAACCTAATGCCATGTAACCCAATTCATGTAACTCAACTGTTTAGCTTTCCCTTTATCTCAACATAATTTTCTATCCTTGAATTATTTGACTACATCCTTTTCTGTGTTTCTTTCTTTAACATGGGTTGTTTCTTCTCAATCTCCCGTGCTAGTTGAGAAGAAAGCTTTGTCTGTATGTGACCTCTGAAGTCTCAATCCTAGTGCTCATCTTTCCTGTAACTGTGAAATAATTGATGTAATGTATTTCCATGGCTTGAAATGCCATTTGTATGCAGATGATGATGATGATGATGTGTGTGTGTGTGTGTGTGTGTGTGTGTCTTTCCTTCCCAGATCTGAATTCAAGACTTGGATTTGTGACATGGCATCATTTCTTGAACATCACATTTATCTGACCAAAACCTGTTTCTTTCCTCATCTTTTTCATTCCACTAAATGGTATCACTGTTGTTACTCTATATCCTCAAATCAGTACACTGGAAGGCATCCTTGAGTCCCCATTTTCTCTTATTTCTTATATCCAGTCATTCACAAATGTCTACCAATTCTGCAAGCAAAGTATCTCTCAAGTCTTCTCACTTTTCTCTGCCTCGTCGGGCATCACCATAATCTCAAACTAAGTACAGTACTGTAACAACCCTATACCTACTCATGCTTCAATTCTTGGTTCCAATCTTTCCCTGGACAATCTTGAACTCTATGAGAGAAAAATTCCTGTTGGTCCTGAATTTATTGCTGTTATCCTATGCCTTATACATAGTAGATGGTCAGTAAATATTTGTTGAATGAAAAACTTAACAAATCAATCAATATATTAGATTCAACTGGTAACAAGATGATCACAAACTTGTTCTGGAAAGGTGAAGAAAATCCAGTGGATGGTAAAATAAATTGGATTGAGATGCTTTATAAATAAAATTAAAATTCCCGGTATCATAGTTGCCAAGAAAATACCTAAACGCTAAACTCAAATATTCAAAGTGGTGGACTGAAAGGTACATTCATGTTAATGACATTGTAATTGATCTCATTTGCAATGTAAATCCTTCTTGCTTAAAATAATTTAATACAAGGAACTACAATTAATTAACTGATTAATTTAACAAATATGTATTGAGCACCTATTATATGCCAGCTGCTATTATGAATGCAGATAATATAGTAGCAAACCAAATAGACAAATCCCTGTACTTACGAATCTTATAATTTAGTTACAGAGACAGACAAATCAGATAAATAAGTAAAACTCATAATATATCAAATAGTGAGATGCACCAAGGAGAAGGAACAAGGCAGGGAAGGATAAAAAGTGTAGCATTTTCAGTTGAGTAGCCAGGGCAACCCTGAAGAAGTTGATACTTCAAGCACTTACTTGAAGTGAAGGACAGAGCCATGGGGATACTTATAGGAAGGGCATTCCAAGCAGAGGGAACAGCAGATGCAAACGCTAAAAGGAGAAAATATGTTTCCATGTTTAAAGAATATCAAGGAGGCCGGTGGCTGGAGTGCAGTGAAAAAGAAGATGAGGGTAATGAGAAATTCATTTAGAGGCAAAGTGGAGTTGGGAGTGGGATTTTTTCTGAGTTACAGTGAAGGATTTGGATTTTAGGAGAATGATGTGAAAGGCAATTGAAGGACTTTGAGCAGAGGTGTTTGACATGATGTGGCTCAAGTTTTAAGAGGATCACAAAATATATTTCACAATTATTAGCCCATAAGATCTTTGAGGGATGCCAATATAAACCATATGCAAAAATATAGAACTGGTACAAATGTGCATTACAGTCATGTGGTTTGGAGCATATTAGTTACATGACTTCTGGTAGTTTGGTTAAAATATAAAAATTAAGGAAAATTGATCAAAGATAATGAAATAATGCTCAAGAATACTTGCAATAATTGTATATCTCTATTTTAGAAAAATTTATTCTAAAGATTAAAAAACGATATAAACACTGTATATAGTTGGCTAATTTTTAGTCATTGAAAATATAATTATTTTTAACTTAGTGATATACTTTACTATATCATTAGTACATTACTATCACTAATATACATTAGTAATATACATTACTATCACTAAATATAAAAATAATATAAAATATCTTATATTTTCTTAGGGAAACTCTGGGGCTATACTGCTTGAATTTAAATCCTAGTCCTGAGCTGGGCGCGGTGGCTCACGCCTGTAATCCCAGGACTTTGGGAGGCCGAGACGGGCGGATCACGAGGTCAGGAGTTTGAGACCATGCTGGCTAACACTGTGAAACCCCGTCTCTACTGAAAAATACAAAAAGCTATCCGGGCGAGGTGGCGGGCGCCTGTAGTTCCAGCTACTTGGGAGGCTGAGGCAGGAGAATGGCGTAAACCCGGGAGGCGGAGCTTGCAGTGAGCTGAGATCCGGCCACTGCACTCCAGCCTGGGTGACAGAGCAAGACTCCGTCTCAAAAAATGTATATAAATAAAATAAATCCTAGTCCTGTCACTCACCAGTCATGTAATCTTATGCAAACAATTTATCTCTCTGTGACTCATTTCCCTCATCTCAAAATGGGAATAATAATAGTAGCTCTCTCAAATAGTTGTTCTGAGAATAAAGGAGCCAGACAGCATAAAGCTTTAGCACAGTGCTTGACACAGGGTCAATATCCTGTCACCAGAATTACTTTTGCTACTGTTATTTCAGTTGCTGATTTTTAAGTTGTTGCATTTAAGAGTGAACAGTTGTATGAAAAAGCATTTAAGGAACATTTCATCTCTAACATCCTATGATTTTATTTTATTTTATTGATTTATTTTTTTGAGAAAGAGTCTCACTTTTGTTGCCCAGGCTGGAGTGCAATGGCGTGATATTGGCTCACTGCACCCTCTGCCTCTTGGGCTCAGTCAATTCTCCTGCCTCAGCCTCCTGAATAGCTGGTATTGTAGGCGCCTGCCACCACGCCCGCCTAATTTTTTTGTATTTTTAGGAGAGATAAGTTTTCAGGTTTTCATCATGTTGGCCAGGCTGGTCTCGCACTCCTGACCTCAGGGGATCTGCCCGCCTCGGCCTCCCAAAGTGCTGAGATTACATGTGTGAGCCACTGCACTGGGCCACTTCTGTGATTTTATTTGGACCACAGTAAGCTAATGTTCCTTTTTGCCTCTCCACACAGTTTTATTTGTATAAGCAAAATTCCAACATAAATTGGACATTACATATTAGAAAGTGAAAATAATGCAAATATCTTACTAGTTTAACTGAATTTATAAATTTGGCATCACGTACAGAGTCTAGACACCCTTTTTTGTAGTATCTCATTCATTGTTACACAATAACCTTGTTTTGATATGTGCTGTGTTTTTAGGTAAACATAAAATAGACACCACTAGAGCCATATTGCATAGAGTGTAGTGAGTCATAATGAAGTATGTTGTAGGTCGGTATTTAATCACTGTTAAAACTGATAACAGAAACATCAGAAAGATCACTTGAGATTATGTCTCCTTGGGCTTTCTCAGGTCAATAATCTTTTAGACTTCAAAACTCACAACATGTAGGATGTGTGTAATCATCATTTGCCTACTTAGGCTAACACAAAATGTCTAAACTTTTGATGGAACAGGTTTTAATCTATGCTTCCTCATTTGATGAACACTAATCACTTCCTATGAAATCTTCATTTCTACATAGATCTGAATTCCTTGATCATCTTCATATGGAGCCTTTCAAACACCAAGGGTTTATCGACATGTTGTGATAAATGTTTTGGCCAGTTAGCCTATTTTCTTTTTTTCAGTTCATTTTAAAGGGTACTTACAAATCACCAGCCATTTATTAATATGATAATAATAATTTGTGAAGTCAAGGACATATGCAATTTAAGATTATTAGATAAAACTGCTATTTAAAATAAACATATTTCCTAGAGCTTGAGAGAATATAAGGTAGTCCAAAGATGCTGCTATTGTTCACAGAAGTTTTTGAAATTTGTCTGATATATTCATTTGAATTCTCTTTGACACCAATTCACAAAGGCATAAGTCACACAAAAAGAGCATAACTGGAGAATTCTGGGGGTTATGATTGACTTGAGGTGTGGCATTATTAAGGGGTCCAAAAAATCCTGCAGAACCCAGAATCTGTCTCTCAGTGTGTAAGCTCTGCTTTCTCTGAATTAGCTCAAATTTTCTGCACCAAGACAAAGCCAAAAGCTCCAGCTTTACATCTTTGTCAGTCCAAGTGCAATGCAATACAAAATTCAGGCTTTCTCTCCAGTGGTCCCCCAAAGCTTCTTTGCCTCCAATTGTGTAAAGATTCTGAATGTCATTCTCTGATGAGCTTCCAGAGGAAATCAGTGGGCTATTGCCAAAGAAAAAATGAAAGAATGAATGTTGATGGCTAAAAAGTAGAAAGTATTCACATATACACACGCACACATACACAGACTCATAATTGCATGATTAAGGGTTAAGCGAGAACCATTGGTTCAAGTCCCAATTCTGCCACCAAAATGAAAGTAGAGAACAGTTGGGCTTTGACCTTTGACCCAACTAGTTCCACACCTGACTGGTAGACTTTGGCTATGTTATTGCATATGACTCAGTGTCCTTATCTATAAAATGGGGACAGTAGTGATATCTCACAGAGTGTTTATTAAGATTGACTGAACTCATATATGTGAAAAATTTGGAGCCTGGCATATTGTAAGCACCGCATAAGTGTTAACCATTATTACTTAGGTGTGTTCTTGATCATTCCAGCCATTTACTGTCGAAAACTCAGTTCCTTTATTTGTAAAATCATTGTAACATTGTAAAGTCAATGTTCCACAATTCTATGCCTTCACAGACATTTGGATGATTCTTATCCTCTAGAATCATCTTTCCTACAGAGACTTTGAAGAAGGAGTCCTGAAGCCCAGCATGAAAAAGCTAAATTTCACCATGACCTCAGTAGAAATTATATAACTTTTATCTTATGGTATTCTGAATGAGAAAAGAAAACCACTGCCAAAAATGTGGTTAAGAAATAGGTACCTTGTTAGAGTAGCTTATAGTTGAATTACTAAAAAATCTTAATAAAGCAGAATGATCCTCAGCTAAACTGTATCAATAGAGTATTATATTGGATATGTGATGAACCACTGAGCAACATTTTAAGTTTTGTCTAATGACATTGTAAGGAAGCAGTACATACTACATAGTATGCAGTATGGGAAGACCACAAAGTTCTTACCTGTAGCCAATCTGTTCACCATCTTTACAATATATTCCATATGCAATCTATATAAATCATTCAGATGCATTCTACAGAATGGATTGTGTCTAGATGGCTACTTCATATTCATTTTTGACTCTTGTGGTCAAAAGATAAAATTACCTTTATTCACTTAATATAACATCAAGATATGAAATGCCACTGTCTTTTTAAATAAAATAAAATAAGATTTGGTTTGAAGTACCTTAAATTTGTTCTGGGACTCTGTTAGATTCTAATGTAGAGCAATTGGAAACTCACGACATTATTGAAGCAGTAGTTGCAGTCTTCATGTGTCCTTGTGATTAGGAGAGATAATAGGAGATATGTTTCAATTATATTTCCTTGTTTAAAGTGCCTCAATATACATGTAAATATTTTTACGAATCTATATGTATAGTGTCATGTTATACTGCTGGACTAGTTAAGTAATTGGAATATGAGTAATTCAAGGATCTTGCTCAGGACTGCGTTCAATAAAATAGTTCAAGAATATTGAGAACAAATTAAATAGTATTATTTAAAAACTAAGTCTACAATTGTGAATAATTCTTAAATGTAATAAATATTCCCATTTAATGAAAAAGTAATGAAATGATCATGTAGTGGCCATCTGGCGTGCCATTGGCATGCCCCTTATCAGAAAACCTCAGGTGTCTCTGGGAGGGGTGAAAAATATAGTTAGAAGTCTCAGATACTACCGGTGTTCTCAATCTCTAATTTGTGAATTTTTGAGGCTCAAGAAATTCCCCTTATTCCCAGGACTCTTACCTTGTTTATCTTGCTAACTTAATTAGCTTCGGACTATGAGTGTCCGTGCTTCTCTTTCCAGACAGAGCTGTCTCCAGAGTCTAGACTAGAGCGAATTGGAACAATTGCCCAGGGCTCTGCTCTGCTGGGGAAACCCAGCAGCTGGGACTGCTACAGTAGATTTGTGAATACTTGCTGCAGAGGACAAGCAGGGATATGCGTGAATACAATGGAGCCCAATTATTAAAAACAATTTTCAAACAATGTAGAACATCCACTACCCTCAACTTTTGCCCACCCCATGAAAAGGCAGTGCCCTAAGCATTGTAATCCACTATTAATGAACTCACCCTCCATATCTCAACCAGTTTCTTCTCAACATTATTTCATGCCTTCACACGTTAATTCAACTAACATTTATTAAGTCCTTACTTTGTATCTTCATATTTGTAATGGATTATTCAATACTTATCACAGTCAAAAGATCACTCTCTCTCTTTCATACGTTAATGAGTACAACAATCACATGGTCTGCTTATTAAAATTGAATTCTCTGGTCCAAGCTCTAAGGATGCATGTTCAGTAGGTGAGGCCTATCCATTTGTATTTTTAAAATACCCAAGATTCTTTATGAAACACTTAATTAGATCATAAAATCCACAACATAGGAGCCATGTCAGCTCATTTACCACTGGGGTACCCAATATCTAACAGTGTCTGGCACACGGGAGTTACTCAACATATAATTGTTTGTCTTTACTGAATTAAATTATAAAAATGATGCTAGACTCTAGGGTGCAAAGATGATTTTATCACAAGTCCTCTGTGTCAATAAGAGTCCAAGCAGATAACACAAGGCACACTCAGAGGAGTAATTAAAGAGAATTTAATGAAGGGTCATTTACAAAAAAGGTATGAGTAGGATTAAGGAAGCCAAAAAGAGATGGTGAAACACCCAGGGCCTAGTAACAGCCAGAAGCAGCTTCAACCCTCAGGACTAAAACCATAAGGGGAGGGACTTACTACTAGAACCCTATGAGTATAGCTATGGAAGAAGGGCTGCCCAAAGTGAAAGAAAGGAGCCAGGGGGATAAGTACACTGATTGTCTCTCTTCCTGTTCTCTGATCTAATGATGCTCTGTGCCAAAACCCCCTGGAACCTAGTTGGTAAGGGAGATCAGGTGATAAAGTGTTCCTTCTCTCATGGCACAGAGCAGAGAGACAATGTGGAAAGTGCCTTCCTTTCAGAAGCTGACAGTGTACTGTCTTCTAATTAATGTAGAGTTACTGATGAATGAAGTTTAGAGAGAAAATAATAACTAATACTTACCATGTGATCATTTAGCAATGCCTATGTGGCTCTTGATGGAGCAGTCCATTCAACTTGTCTGGGTGTACTGAGGGTAAGTTAACTGTGTGACCACCAACATGGAATGCCAGCAAAACAGGGGTTTTCATTTGCCAGATGTTCAAGCAGTCCCAGACACATGCCCATGTATACACACAAGAACATGTGCTCACACACACACACTTCCGCTGGATTCATAGAACATTATGAAACGGAATCTCTGCTGGAACCTGGACATTTGGGTGTATAAAATTAATTAAATATCACATAAGCTTTTGAGAGTTTAACATCTGCAAAACTTGAACAGATGGAACTATGCTTAAACGATTCAATACTTTAATGTTAAACAACAGAGAGAGAGAAAAAAACACTATTAATGTCTAAAGAGGTTGCTTATTCCTACCTCACTGTTATAACTTTCCTATTTCGCACTCCTGGCTTCTAAAACTACAAATAATCCCTTCCCATCTAAAATTTCTCTGCTTTCAGCCTCATTTTCAGTACTCCCATATTTTAATGCCTTTGGATTTAAGGATCATTTAAGTCACTATTTTTAGAGTAACATGGAATTATAAACCAAAACTTAATGATAATGAGGACAATATTTCAGAAGAGGACAAATGTCTCCTCTGATACATTGCCAAAAATATGTAGCTGAGATGAAGACCACCCAGAAGCTTCAATTAGTACATGATGCATCAGCCCATGTGTATGAAAGAAAGAAAGAGGGATAAGGAGGGAGAGGAAAGAAGGGAAGAAGAGAAGAGAGAGAGAGACAGAAAGAGACACAGAGAGAGACACAGAGAGAAAAGAAGAAAGAAAGAAAAGAAAGGGAAAGGAGGAAGGAAGGGAGGGAGGCACGGAAGGAAGGAAGAAAGGAAGCAAGGAGGGAAGGAAGGAAGGAAAAAAGGAAGGAAGGAAAGAAGGGAGGGAGGGAAGGAAGGAAGGAAAGAAGGGAGGGAGGGAAGGAAGGAGGAAAGGAAGGAAGGAAAGAAGGGAGGGAGGGAAGGAAGGAAAGAAGGAAGGAAGGAAGGAAGGAAGGAAGGAAGGAAGGGAAGGGAGGGAAGGAAATGAAAGAAGGAATGAGCCATATAGAAAATTTGAAACCTGGCCTCAAAGGTTTGTTTCTAGGTAGAATTTAAAGAGGCTGATCCAATCCCCAAAATCAATTCAACAGATGTTACTGAGTAACTGTGATTTCATGGTTTTCTGCCCTCAGGAATCTTTCAGTTTAGCAGGGGAGGGAGATAAGTCAAGGAACAACATCATAGAAGTCACTGTGATGAAATGCTACTTAGAAATGGAAGCAAATTCTATAGAATCTTAGTTCTTGCACTGCTGATTATGATTTGGAATTTGATGAAGGTTATGAAAAAGTCAGAGTCTCAGTTTGACCTTATAGGAGAGAGAATATGTACATGGAGATTTAGCATAAAAGTCTCTTGAAAGCCTTCGAAGTGAGGTGGCTGTGTAAACATAAGCCAAGACATTCTGAAATGTTAGCCGTATCTGGGGAATGGTGAGTCAATCAATGGTCGAGAATGGTCTATGTGGAAGAGTTGAGTGAAGAATGAGGTCAGAAAGCAATTTTGGACTAGGTTATGAAAGAACTTGGAGTTTTTTGGGGTCGTTCTTCTGGCAGTTGAGAGTTATGGGATTTTTGTCATAAGGTCATGAGGGGTTAGAGTAGGGATAACACATTCAACTGCATGTCTTGAGAAAGACTTTAACTTTTGGATTTGAGAAGGATCCGTGTGGATGAAAAGAAAGGTGGTAAGAGGTACAAACGCCTTTTTAAAAGAAGCACTACAGGACTAGTAAATGATTGGATGTGTGACCTATGGGAGAAGGTATTGCCAAAGATGTCAAAATCCTAAGGTTTCTGGTCTGGATGACTCACACTTTGAACACAGATAAGGTTTGTCGATTTCCTTCCGCCTTCGATGTTGTCTGTCTTTATAGTCTCCTCTTTCTTAATTACGATATTGGACATATTACATTTGAGTTTCTAGTGGAATATTTTAGTCTGAAATTTAGACAAAATCAGGTGTTGAGTTTGGTTATGTACAACTGAGAGTTTACTGCGTTAAGTATGGAGTAGTGGGTGGGATAAGAGTGCAAAGCAGCAGAGGATAATGGAGCAGGGGGTAGAAATAGGAAGAAAATTGGAAAACATCTACTCTTCTATGTCAGATGGAGAAGAGTTGAATCTGGGTTAATTCAGATGTAAATGTTCTCTCTTACTTGAGAGAAAGGAAATGAGTTCAGCTCTTTCCCATAGAGATTTGGTTTGAGTATGCAGCACTGAATGGTCTCATTTAGTTCTTTCAATCCGGTGGATAGTATATGGTTGGACATTCATAAAACCTAACAAGAAAGCAAGAATCAATATTTTTATTCTGGGATTGACCCCGGGCAGAGATTGTGTGTGTATGTCTCTGTGTGTCTACACTTCAGCAATTTGTTTCCCTTTTTAATTAAATAAAGCCCATGTTTGTTGGCTTTTAGGGTGGGCTGCGAGGCCCATCTGTTTAACTAGGCAATTGCCTGATATTGCAGGGGGAAGATTGGCAAGTGTAAGTGTGATTTTGAATACCAGATACAGGCTATTTAAAGCTGAATTTCTCTTTAATAAATTCACCCAGAGGTGCTCAGCAATAGGTAGTTTGGAAAACTATCATAATTTCTGTGGAAGAGTATGTTTTTAAATGTTGATTGCCGAGTGATTGTGGGAAGAAATAAACTTAAGGTAGTTCATCTCTGATAACGCCTCTGTTCCTTCAGGTCTTACCATGAAGGAAGGCAGAGTATTTCAATAATTGCTTTTGATATGCTGGAAGGTAAAGGGTCTTCCATTTCACATGGGGTAGGACTCACTTGAAAGCAAATAATACATAAATGTTTTCTTGATAGTATGTGTTAAAGCAGTCGGCATTTAGGACCAAGGGTTGTCAATCTTTGAGGTTTCTAAAAGGAATTGCAATTTATGACGTGTTAGGGTAAACAGTTGGATTACATTTCTGAAATACGTGTTCCATCAGGTAAAATCATTGTGATTACAGGCACTGGAACTGTAAGTAAGTAGTGTGCTAAAAGGTTGAAAATGTAAAACAAGTATGCTTGTGCTTAACTGCTAATCCCTCTTTGTATCTCTGCTGAATAAACTACAAGAAAAGGGGGGGAAAGAATGTTTAAATAATAAAACAGAAAAAGTATATCATATTATGTCATTTTGATAAATAATGTGCATTAATAATACAGCTTGAGGAACTGTTTCATCAGTGCTATAGTCGTGAGAGAAGATTCCATAATTCAAAGAATTAGGAAAGAGTATAAAGAAATTATTTTAATTAAAATGTCCTTCTTTTGTTTGCTTTTTTCTTTCTCTTAATATCTTCTTTATTTCCTGGCATGGCCTATAAAAGCACAGGTTGTCTTTTTAACATCCAGTCTCCATTGTTCTGAAATGCGTTGCAAATAAGAGAATGGTTTTAAGAGTTTTGCATATGTTTGACAGCAGAAGGTATTAAATGTAAATAAATCTTTAATATTTCCCCTAATTCAGTTTGTGTCATGCAAATGTCAGGACCAGAAAAACAAATCAACAAACATTTCAAGGAAAACAATATACGTAACTTATTTTATATATTAAAAACAACTGTCAAACAATTATGACCTCATGTATTAGTTGGTTGTTTTGAAATATTCCTACTAGAATTAAAAAATGCTATGAGGGCCTTTGAGCTTAAACATATTGTGTCAATCAAGAGCACATGTAATATATCTAAAGCATGAGGTAAAAATTTTCTTCATAAATTATTTCATAAATAAGTAATTTGCTTGAAAAAGTTTACAAAAATATTTCTGCTTTTATTAAGTTCTCTACAGATCCTTTGTGGTTAATGTAAATGAATTGATACAGACAGCAGTTTGATCTGCTCTACTCTAACTTGACATACAAAAAGTAACATGAAGAGAGTCTTCATTTCTCAGGCAAACTTCAGCAAGATTGAATCCGTGAAACTTCATTCATTAAATTTTTAAGTGACCATGAATTTGTTGGCTTCAGTACCTGAAGGGTAACTTTATCCTTTCAATTAAAAGACATAATTCACCCTCAGACCTTTGGCTTTAACTTTTCATATAATATGTAATTTTGGGTACACTTAATGGTCACATTTTGTATTATTACAGGTGGAAAAACACCAGCCATCTCAAGGGCTTTGTGCTTGCAAAAGCATGTAATTTCATTTTTTTTGAACCAATTTAATCAATGATTGTTTCATGTGAATACATTTACAGTCTTGATGATTGCCTTAGATTTGTGGGTGATGGAGAGGAAGATCACTTCCCCTTTTAAAGTGTCATTTAAATCTTGGGGAGCAGAGGGAGATTAGGGGCCTAATCCTTGTGATAAATTGTACTATTTAACTTTGCTAAGATGCTATAGCCTCAGATTTTATCAGTTAGATACCAGCTTCAGCAGTTTTAGGTTGCATTAACCCTTTAAATACAGTCTCACTATTCGAATACATATTTCAAAATGGATTTAATATTTTTAGTTAGTCATGGCTAAAGAATGTTTCACTCAGATCCTTATTTTTTTCCTTTAATAAAAATGCTTCTCACTGTGCCGTGCATATTTCCATAAAAGTCGGCAAGTTAATTTATGGCTTAAAAAAAGAAAATAAAAGGTCTATATTTAATATATGAATACTTTTTACAGTGGAAATTGGTGGTGGACAGTATTAAATGACTCCAGGGTGGAAATATGCAGGTGGTCATTAGTAGCTGACTATGAGATTTACTGAAGATTTTGATATTAATTTTCCCGGCATGCAGTACTATATATAAATCTAACTCTGTTCCCAAATTAATTTAAATGGATGATAACATATGAATAACTCTAGGCATATGAGGTTCATTGTCTTCTCTCTCCTTTAGGGAATATATAGTTTGCCTCATTGTGAAACTCTATTTTGACTACTTTTTCACCTGACTAGTTTCTCTATTGCAAAAGAATTATTGCTTTTCTACTCAGAAAGAGTGTATGGGAAACGGTACCAAAACACTTCTGGAATAAATGTGCTACAAAAAAAAATCACATATCTGCTTGACTAAGTATATTAAATAAAGACCATAGAGGAAAAGGAGTAAGGTTCTAAAAGCACCTACTTCAGTTTTACTTTTTTAGTGTGATTGGCTTTGTCACTTCTGATAATAGTATGTTTGGAAAATATACCCATCTTTTCTTTAAAAACATGCAAGAATCATTTAGTGAAAAATATTTTGGAGGAAATTACTTCATCTTCGGCTCTCAGATTCGTGATTGTACCTCTCTAAGATTCTAATTTTAATCATTTTGTAGTTTGGAAAAGGAAAGATGTTTCTCCTTTTAGCACAAAATTACTTTAAACTGACTTTCACCAGAGGAAAAACATGCCACTTAAAGTCACCCAACTGAAGAAAATGAAGTCCAAACGCCCAATAAATGTTTACTTTGTTTTTAACACCTACTATACTTTGAATCCTGTCATGGTAATGTTTTATGCATTGTTACATCTTTAGAAGCCAAAAAAAAAAAAAGAAAAAGAAAAAGAAGAAAAGCTCAATCCATTGAACTTTATGTTGACACAATTTCTCTTAACAATGAGAGTATATGGAAATGTAAAGTAGGTAAAAAAGAATGTCACGCTTAATTCAGAGTTCCTTATCTGCTACTAAAGCCCCAAACTGCATGTATTAATTTTGCAGCATTTGAATAATGTTCCCATTTTGTCTATTTTGTGGTACCCCCTTGAAGCACCCATTGAGTTTCTGGCTTCTCTTTAGCTCAGAAAACCATAGCAACCTCAGTCCGCACTTCTCCAACTCAGGATAGAGTTCAAGTTGTTCTCCTCAAGCCTTCTTGCCATGAAAAGCATGGGGAATCCTGATCACCAACTAGGTGTCCTAAGACTTCTTGCCACAGATAAAGGGCGGGGGAGGGGGCGCACACGCACACACACATCCTGCGTCGTTTAATTGAGAGACAGAAGGGAAAGTAACAACAGAAAAGGTAAAAGGACTTTGAGAGTTCTTTAGATTGTTTTTGTTAGCATCTCTGAGTGTCTGGGGAACGTCGGTTTGGCGGCCACGCACTGCCCCCACCTGCCCCCCACTCCCCCAAGGTAAGTCCTCGTCTTTATCACATTATTCCTAACGCGTTTGGATTTTTCCTCCTTTTCCAGCCCGCACGTTCACAGACGGGAGGTGGGGGAGGGAGGAGGGGGGAGAGGCGGGGCGGGAAGGTAGCCGGGTCCCTGCACCGCGCGGCTCTCATTTGCGGCGCTCCGACTCGGGCGAAGTTCTCGCGCAGCCGGCTCGCCGCGGCCGGGGCCGGTCCCGGCGGGCGGCGGCGGCGGCGGGTGCTCGGAGCCGGGCGGGGCGGCGGCGGCGGCGCGGGGACGCGCGCTGTCTCTTTAAGGGAGCTCGGTCTGGGGTGGCGCTTTCCTCCGCGAAGGCTCCTTTGATATTAATAGTGTTGGTGTCTTGAAACTGACGTAATGCGCGGAGACTGAGGTCCTGACAAGCGATAACATTTCTGATAAAGACCCGATCTCACTGCAATCTCTAGCGTCCTCTTTTTTGGTGCTGCTGGTTTCTTCAGACCTCGCGTCCTCTCGATTGCTCTCTCGCCTTCCTATTTCTTTCTTTCTTTCTTTTTTTTTTTTTTAAACAAAAAACAACACCCCCTCCCCTCTCCCACCCGGCACCGGGCACATCCTTGCTCTATTTCCTTTCTCTTTCTCTCTCTCTTTCTCTCTCTCTCTCTCTCCCTCTCTCTCTCTCTTTTTTTAAAATAAGGGTGGGGGAGTGAAAGGGGGGGAGGCAGGAAAGACCTTTTTCTCTTCCCCCCCGCAATAATCCAAGATCAACTCTGCAAACAACAGAAGACGGTTCATGGCTTTGGCCGCCGCGCCACCATCTTTCGGGCTGCCGAGGGTGTTCTTGACGATTAATCAACAGGTAAGGAGGGGAGGCCCGGGCGGGCCGCGGGGCCGGGGGCCGCGGGGGGCGCGGGAGGCGCGGGCTCCCCTCGACCGGGCCCGGGGCGCCGCGACGCGAGTGCAGCGCCCGCTCGTGTGTGCGCAAAATGTGGGCGATCGCGAGCGGGGAGCCCTGGGAATTAAAAGTGACTTTCTTTGAAAAAAAAAAAAAAAAAAAAAAAAAAAAAAAAAAAGGCAGAGGGAGAGTGTGCGGAAAGCCAAGCGCAGGCTTCTCGGGTTTCACATGCATTTTCTTTCTTCCTTTTTGAGCGTGTGATTTCTTTCTTTCTTCTCTCTGCTCCCTTTTCACCCCTTCCTCTCCTCCTTTTGGTGGGTCTAAGGCATCTGAGTCTTGGAAACCAGCGACTTCAAACTGCAGTAGCCCCTGGAGTCAGCAGGGTCAAGTTCAGCCGCCGGGGAGGAGGAAAAACAAATCCCCATTTGCCAAAAAAAGAAGTTTCAGGCCAGTGCCCCCTCCCCCTCGCAGCCCCACTCCCCCTCGCTGTCTCTTTCTGGCTGATTTTAATTCTCTCCTACCGGGCGCAGCGGAGGAGCTGGAGGTGGTTGGACCCGAGGGGCCGCCGCCGCCGCCACTGCAAGTTTTCTGGGGGCTCGTGACAAGCGGGGCGCAGACTAGGCACCAGCATGCAGAGTAGTAAGTTGGGCGAACTAGGGAGGGTCGGGAGGGTCTCAGAGAGGGACCTCCGTGTGGTCCCCAAAGTGGGAAAACAGCACAGGACTGCCTTTGGCTTTGAAGAGTTTGCAAATGCAGGCTTCAAACTTTTTTCCCTTAAAGGCCCAGATGGGCTCTGGAGAAGGCGGGTGTCGCATCCCTTGGTGCACCCGCCTCAGAGCGGCTCAGGACAGCTTGGCCGAGGGGTCTGTGCCCTGTCCGTACCATGTGGCAGGGCCTTGCAGCCCGGGCGCTTCCTTAGGGACTGAGGAAGGGGCAGACTTCCTCTGCGATGCGGTTGATGCGCCATGTGTCGCGCGGGTCAGGGGACACTGGCCGGTGATTCAATGCCTGACAGCGGTGGGACATCCAGGCGGACAGACCCTTTGCTTTCTGTCTAGTTCCTGTTTGGGATCTAGAGAAACGCATCTTTGAAAGGCCAAGGCAAACATCGCTGTCCCTCCAAATAACTCCAGGATTATAGGACCCCATGAATAATTTGAGGGTGAGGCGGCGGTGGGAGCTGTTTGAAGTGCAAAGCTGTTTTTGTGGCTGGGAAAGCTTTTTTGTTAGTACCTGTCTGAGATGGTGGTGTTTCCCCCTTCCCCAGGGAAGTCAGTAACTGTTTTATGGCCCCAGGACTCTAAAGCAATTTAAGTTAGAGGGTGAGAAGGACTGGTGGGTTTCAGAGGGAATCTTGGACTTATTACATTTTAGGACGGGCTTTACTTCCCTCTATCTTTTTAGGCCTCATATTTGATGCTTTGAAAGTTTTTTGAGTAAGCCATGGATCTTAATGGTGAATCTAAATTATGGTAGAATGTTCATTCTTATCCCATTTTGGAAAATCACGGCTAGAGTTTAAGCGAGGTAAGTGAGAAGCTCAGCGGAGAAGTTAAATCTGAGACAAGCTAGGCCTATTCATTGAACTTTTGTAGATTCACTGAACTTTTGTAAACACACCAGGTGAACAGGAAAGGGTCTGGGAGAGATAATAAGTACAAAAGAAAAATACAGATAGGGCCTGAGACAAAATTACAAAGAAATGATAACTCCGGGCCTGGTTGTTGGCTAAAACTTGATTGTTCAAAGCAAAAATAAAATAGGAACCTTCCAACAATTCTTCAAAGTCCTCCAGCTCTGAAGCTAAAACCTATGGATCTTGCTGGCATCATGTTACTTTCCTGCTGGTTTTAGAAAAAGTTGATCATTTAGGAAAGGCTGCCAGAGTTAAAAATGCAAGGGACAGCAAAGGAAAGTCATGCGGGCAGCCAGTTCTTGACGTGGACAAAATGAGAATGAAAGTTTCTGAACTCACTGTTGTGAAGTTTTACATGCCGCTCATTTGCTTAGAAGGCTCTCTCAGATATTCCACCAGTTAACGTATAAAAGCAAACAGGATCTAAAATCGTGTGGGCTTTTTTTTTTTTCTTTCCCCAAGTATGCCAGGGTTGTGAATAAATACAGGGTTTGTATGGGAAGATGAAGCGTTTCCTGTAAGTTATGATGCTGACAGGACAGTCTGGAAATGATACCAACATTTTGAGGATTTTTTTTTTTTTTTTTACCTTTAAGTGAAAGTTTATTAATGATGTGCTTAATCTTAACAAGTCAAACATATTCTTAGAGTTTCTCTCTCCTTGGATTTCATAACTTCCTTTTAAAGCTACACCTTTGGATAAAAACATCTCTAGATTCAATTTAATATACAGGGCTAGCTAGTAACATCCTAAAGTTTGACGATTATTTCTGGATGTTAATAATGTGAGAATAAAACTCCTGAGGGGGAAATAGAGTCTTAATGCCAACATTATAACTTGATTTCTCTAAATGTGAGGCCTTCTGAAGCTTCATCAGTGCTCTGTTGGCAAAGTGTTATTTACCACCGGCAAGCTGATGTTTATGGCTTCCTGATATGTATGTTATATGTTAGGATATATATGTGTATACTGCTTTTACATACATAATAGCTAGTCTAACACTTTTAAAATAAGTGGTGGAAAGTAGCAAGTTATTAACACAATGCTTGTCACTCCTTTGAATTCTAGATGCTGTGAGGGTCTGTGCTACTATTTAGGTTTTGTCCTTTGTCTATTAAAGATAACATTAAAGGTAAGGAGAACAGTGTCATAATAGCTGTGAAGTCTCAACTGAATTTAGAACTTAGCATTTCGATGACTAATATTTTAAATGATTTTATAACATTTTCTGCGTACGTGTTTGAAAACCAGTTTAGGATCCGACTCAGTGTGCTAATCCTAAATGAGTTACACATACTACTACCATATTTTCAGTATTGTTTAAGTCACCTACCACTCCTGAGTTTATTCTGATTTACATCATATAGGTCTCTTCCTATACGGAAATCTTTATTCGTAAGGAAAACCTTTAAAACAGGGAAATGCATGCATCTGTAGAAAAGCAACTTTTACGATTAAGTATTTCAGTGATGGCACTATTATCACTACTAGTATTAGATGTATATGTGTATGTGTGTACAGATATACAACCTACAATATGTGATTAATGATCTGTACATTTTTATGAAGAAAGCAACCAAAGAGTGTGTGTTTTTTATAAACTCTTGTCTTACCTTCTTTGTTGTAAATAAACATTACTGAAAGTTTTCAGAGGACTCGCAGCAAATTGGTTTTGAACTGGAACTTTATTTCAAATCTGAAGTTGGAATAAATACTGATAACTGACCTTTAAACGTTTTTCATAACACAAATATTTTAAAATAATTATATTTTAACTTCGGTTCTTCTTTTGATAGCAACGATAATGTAACAACACTGTGCTATTGTGTGTAAAACAAAATAGACTTTAAGAAAGTTAGGGGCAGGTGTCTATAATTGATTTAAAGGAATGATTATTTTTGTAATAAGTGATGAACTTAAAATAAAATGACTGGCTTCCATTAAAACATATTCTTATTAAGATTTCTCTGGTGTGTAAAATGAAGCCATTCATTCAACAGGCTGACAACTTTCCACTTGGTATTTGCCTTTCCTTAATTTAGTTTCCGCAGGACAGCTAGTGTGGTAGTCTGCATCTGTTTTTAGCAGGCAGAGAAAACTATAAACTCAGACAGTTCTGTCCCAAATATTGCAGCTCACAAGTTACAATCAATCTGATAAAAACAGGCAAGTTTTATGGGCTCGTATTTTGTTGTTCATCCTTGCTAGGTCAAGCTTTCAGGTAATAGGTTTCTTTTTCTCCCTCTTTTGCTGATGATAACTGCTAATACCATTGATAACTAATTCTGAGTCTTGTGTACTCATTTCTCATCCTTATTTACCATTTGTTGAAGTTTTGGGAAATGAATGACAGCATACGTAGACTTGGTTTTACTGTGATGGCTTCTCTGTGAAAGTGACATTTATCTTTTGTTATTATACAGAAATAAGTAAATTCTTTGTTACTATCATAGTTATGTTTATGGAATTTTTGAGTCCCCCTTAGATATACTATAAAGATGCTCTTCTGGCCTTTGCCAAGTAGATATTTAATCTAATTGTTTAAGAGTACTTGTCGTGTGTGGAAAAGACTAACATACTTTGCAATTATTTACATTAAAAAATTACGTAGAGGTTTGTTTTAGTGTAATTTTAAAAATAATTTGTCTCCGGAAAGCTGTAACCAGTGGATTAAAGTAAATATGGTAAAATACCAAATCTTGTTTTATACCATTGTTCAATAGTAAACAGTGCTGCAGAGGATATAACCACTTTTCAAAATTTATCCTCCGATGTAAGTAGGGCCAAAGTCATTTGTTTGTATAAAATATTCTATTAATTATATATGACCTTTATAAATAATATCTTCAATTTTATTATTATGATCACTTTTTGAGCTGTCACAGCACTCAGTGTTTCTCCTGTTCCTGAGAACTGAATTTGGCCTTTAGTTGGGTTTTCTGATGGACATAATAATGTAGAACTTGACTTTGGTTAGAAAGAGATCTTTGAGCTTCAGGAATCTCTGAAGTTGCAGTAGGATCTACAGGTGAAAACCATTTAATTGTTAAGCATTAGTTAGGTGAGGAAACTCGACTGGTCCCTGCAGCATATAGCAGCTATTATTGTAGCGGTTTACTTTTTGCTATCCCACTTTTTTTTTTTTCCTTTTCCAAGAGCACAAATCCAAAAAATAGCAAAAATAAAGGTGAAATTATCTATGTACTTTAAATTTGGAGCATCATTTGAAATCATTTTCTGATTCCAAGCTATAACTGAAATACAAATATAACATTAAGACACCCCGAAGAAGACATTAAGGATACACTTGTTCTTAAGTGTGTTTCGCTAAAAATAATAACAGAAAACTTTTAATTTTTAAAATGTTTCTAGCTTTTAAAAACCTGCAGTAAATGCTTTACAAGTGGCTAGACACCTTCCCTGGTGGTTTAGTTTATACAAGCAGGAAACTTTCTCTCCTACTCTTTCTCTCTCTCTTTCTTGTTTTCTTTAAACCAACTGACGTAATGCCAAACTTTGCTTTAAAAGAACAGACAGAAGTAATTGGTAGCTTTTAACTTTTAATAATGTTCTGGATTGGTTTTAGTGGCCAAAATGCCATTTAAAAAAAAAAAAAAAAAGTTCAAGTAAGAACGGGCTTGTGGCCTGAGGAAGAAAGGCTCTGTTGATGCAGTTATTTTTATTCTTGTTTTTCAATCTGTTATTAAAAATCTTTCCTGCTGAGCACTGCTGGATTTCTCCAATTGCTCTTTGTGATGGCTGGTGCATTTCAGGTTACCGTAACTTAAACAGTTTTTGGGTTTTGGGGAGAGTGGGTAGTTGCATTGCATTATTTCTTTCTTATTTGGAAAAAAAAAAAAAATCCATTTGTTTTTGTTTCAATGGAGATTAATTAATTAAGGTTATCAATGGCCACAGGTCAAAGAATATGTTTATATAAAGAATGTGACACCTGTTAGCAAGAGCCTAAAATGTGGAAGTTTAAATGTGACATTAATCATTTTTATGTACAGAGGAAGGAAAATAGATGAAACTTTACAAAAATGCATTTTTAGATTGAAAACATTAATTTTAAGGGTCAGTGCATTTCTACAGGCCACTCTTTTTTTTCTTACAATTTTAGATGATTTTTTAACCCTATTTATCAAACAGTATTTATAGTTTCCTTTTTTTAAAAAATATAGTCATTTCTTTCTTTCTGACTTTGCACAGGCAACAACTTTCACCAGTTAAGAGACATCTTGGTGATGTTGATTGACATCTGGGCAACTTCAGAAGCTGACAAGCAGGAAAATATTTTTAGGGGGCAAAAAGATTTGTGCTAGTGTTCCCTTCCTTGGGGAAAGACACTCCACCCAGAAATGAGGCCCTCTGCCCCGTTTGGTGGGTCAGAACTAAGTACTGTCTCAACTTTTCTTTGGTGAATTGTTCCTGAGGTTTAAATCTTATGATTACTTGTCGTGGACTTTGCTTTTAACCCAAATTGTTCCTGATAGATTTTTTTTTTCCTTCCTTCCTTAGAGCACATTTAAGGAATAATATATATAGTGACAATTGTCACACAAGGAAGAGTTTAGTCTTTAAGGCGTTTGTGACTATAAAAAGCATTCCGCATATTTGGGGTATTGAAGTGTTCTCTGCTTAGAAATTTGACAGTTTTGATTTACTTGTTATGCTTCTCAGTTTTTCTTGCGAGAGTTACAGACTCTAGTTCAAATCATAGGCATTCCTCTTTTGCTCATGGCTCCTTTAAAGATTTGTTTGGAAAAACTTAAGGAACTTAATGTATATGTTCACATCAGCATAGTGAAAGTTTCTTGGAGTAAATCTAGATTCATTTTATTTATTACAAAGTTTTCAAACATATATTTCATGTTATGGCTGCATCTGTTAATAAATTTTTATTTAATGAATATTGTTTGTTACTACAAAACTGAGGGAAAAGCAATCAAGTTTAGCAAGAAGGAAAGAAGGCAAAGGGAGGTGTTTGGAGTTGTATTCCCTTAATATCAGCAGATTGTTTACTGGTAAGTGGTGGGGAGGGGTTGGTGGGAGGCTTTGTGGAAGATGATACCAAAAAAAAAAAAAAAAAAAAATCCATCAATTGCGCATATGCTCCCCTCCCCTTAAGGTTTACTTAAACAATATGTTTCGGTTTTGCCTCAAACCATTCTGCACTACTTCTGCTCCAAGAATCCACCACTATCTTGGTTCCCGAGAGGTTAAGGATGACATTTTCTGTCGTATAATGAACAGCAGTATTATTTGAACAAAGGTAACACATTTTGATTTGTGTAATTTTTTAGTAGCTAGTCATAGAATACTTATAATATGAGAGGAGTTCTAGCAGTGTAATTGCCTGCAAATGTTGGAAGTACTCACGATAGCTTTGCTATGTTTGAATTATTGCCATTATATGTGCATGCTATTATAGGTGTTTTATTACGAAATGTACGTAGACAGATAATACGCAGACACATTTTGATGGTGGAATTTAGAATGCTAACTATTCACTCTGTACTTGAAACGTGAATCTTTTGAGTTAACATGACCTACATTGTGAAGTCTAAAAGTTTGAAATGAGTATGGAGTTTAAACATAATGCATCAATTGTTATCATAATACTTATATCTGCTCTGAATTTACTGAGGAATTTTTTTAATGAAAAAAATTATAAATCAAAATGCCACCTTTCAGCGCATTTTAAGAAATGCTTCTGAGATCATTTTTTAAGTCTCATTTCTGTTGAGAGGAGCAGTTAAGGGACCGGACTGTTTGTGAGTATATCATTTTATGGGCTACCACTTTATAGTTTACAATTCTATCATCTCAAAACGTTATGTGGAAATAATATGGAACATGTAAAGACTCTGTACTATGACCCAATGCGTTTTTCCCTAGGGTGATGGATTCTGTGCGTCACCCAAATGTGATGCTATTTGCCAGGCTTGTAATACTGGTTTTGAGGGTTGCTCTATGTCCTATTTCATCAAGCAACACAATACAATAACTTTGGTATCTAAGGTAATTGACACAGTCAAAATAGGCTCTGGAAAATATTCCATATACTTTTAAGTAAGTCAGAAGTTAATGTACATATTAAATTTATTTAACATGAATAAGCAGATGATTTATTGTTAGCTATTTGTCTTCTATACTAGATAGTGTTAGAAGGAAATATACGAGTATTTACAGTTTATGTTCCATTTCTTTTTTTTTCTTTTTGAGGGGAGCATGGTTCTCTTGTTTGCATTAATAATAACCTTATCTGTTAACTACTTTGTATTCATGATAGTGAGTAGTATAGTATCATAAAAAATAGTAAACATATTTATATTATCTACTGTATATGTCCCAAGCTTGAAAAAAGCATTAATACTATTAGTTATTAAATTGAGTATTATAGTAACCAGGAATGAATCCAGTACTGTATAAGACAATAGGTAAGACATCAACTGCTATTTAAACACTAAAAATACCTTAGCTGTAGAAAAAGAAAGATCAAAAGGATTTCAGAGCTGTTTTTACTTGTAGAATTTGGACAGAATGTATAAAGCTTACAAATCAATAAACATTAATAATATAACATGTGCTTCCTGATTAGATTCTACAATACCATGTGAATTGCTATTTCAGTTTCTCTATGTATCATACGGGAGATCAGGTACCTTTATAAATAGTGTAAAAATATATGGCAGAAGTTAGTTTGTGGAATCTAATTTCTCTATGACATGATACACTTCATGTACAAAGGGATCAAGCGTTACTAATCTAGTTTTAGCTTTTCCTCTCTGAGCTATGCACAAGTGCAACATATGAATTTGTGGCTTCCTATTAACTAAGTGCGTACATGTACGTGCAGGATAGCTACAGTCTCACTTGCGTAGAATGTTTTTACATTACAGGCACTACATGGAATTTTAACATATTGCATATTTTTTGAAATGACTTTAGTCTTTGTAATGCCCATTTTAATTACTTAATGCATCCCAACACCTATTTGAGGGTTAATTTAATTGTAATTTTGGTTCTGAAATGAGACCATGATAGACAAAACAAATTAAAAACCAAATTCTGCTTGTGCCTACTTTGTGATGTCATTATCTGCATATCATCTTTAGCTTTGCAAGATGTGGAAATAAATACATCAGCCCATTTTCTCTCAATCCTATTAAGTAGCTCCTGAACATATAAAAGTTCCTAAAAGAAAGTTTTGCATTTGTTTTTGCTTTGCTTTTTGATGCCAAGTTAAGACAGGTCATATATATATTAATTTTAATCAAGGCCCCTATTACTAAATTTTTCAATACATATTCATCTCTTTGTTGTATGATTAATAATTTTTTCTCAATTATTTTTTGATATACCTTTGAGAGCTTTTAAAATGATATGTTTTGCCTGTATTCGGCTGCTGAATTTTTGTATGAGTTATTATATTTAAATTATAAATTAAAAAATACGAATGATGTTAAGCTGTCTTTAAATTAATATTGGAAGTATACCTTTTTAGAAGATTATTGCAAAATTTGCTCCTCAGTTCTGCAAACTTAGGGAAGTTTTAGAAAATAATTTATTTTCAAGTAGTTAGTGTAAGCAGTTACAAATTCAAGGTTTGAAAAATTTGAAATACTATTTTCTGTAACTTATACACAAACACTAAGAGATGTTTCTCCTTTGTATTTATAATGCATTTGAATTACATTCTTTGGATGTATGATGTGGTAAATTACTGTAAGAAACCCACTGTCATCTAAACCTCAATTATAATAAACTATTTTACTCTATCCCATCACTGCTTAGTCTGTTTTTAAAGTCCCGTTTTTAAGAAAACTTGTGCTTTTGAAGGAATGCCCTGATTATTTATAACACATTTTACTTTTTCTTTTTACTTTAATAAGCTTTAAGAAAGCTGTCAGTAAGACGATTTTAGGTCATTGGTAAAAATAATAATGTACACATTTTATGTGAAAATATGTGTACACGATCTTGCATCTTCACTGTGTCTAACATTCAGCTTTTTAGTGTTACGCATATTTGTATTCAGTGTTACACATACTTGTGTACATTTAGTGTTACGCATATTTGTATTTAGTGTTACATGTATTTGTGTACATTTATGTATATCATGTACATTTTACTCCCAGAATAATTCAGTATATCACTGTTAACACGTAATTATGCACATACATGTTCTTCTCACTCTCTGAACAATTCAGTGTGTCCTTGGCAATACTAACATTTTAAAAATGAGAGCAATAATGATTAGAGCTGGAGAACTGGGGGTAGATATTAGTGTTAGCAGGTTTCCCTCCTTGTAATTTTTCCCATTTTCAGTTCCTTCTTTAAAAGAGACATGTATATATATCTGAACAGAAGGGGGACTAGGATACTGTATAATCCATGATAACATAAGGAGTGGTTGCTGCATATGGCTTTATTTATATATCTCTGATATAGAAAACTTTGACCCCTTCGCCTGTTGTACTTGGGAATTTTAGATAAACCCCATTGGGGTCACACTCATCAGTTCCGGCTTTGCGTGACAAAAAGCATTCTCTAGCTTCTGGTGCGCTACTGTGCTGTTTTCCTTCAGGAGTGGAAGGTCCTGTAAGTTCATTTGGCATTTGGAAGCACAACTAGATTTCTTCCTTTTTGAAAATCCTCTGAATGGTTTTCAGAAGAGTAAGCAGAGATCATAGGCTGCGTGATGTCGTTGATTTTAGGATGCTAAAGAAAATTGTGCTGAGACCAAGCATGCTTCCTCTGGTTTATTCTGCCCTGCTTGATCATCACTTTTTCCTTTTTTTCAACCTCCTACCCCTCTTCCCTCCACACTGTTTGGGGTCTAATATTTTGGTTTCTGGAGTAAGGATTTACCTTCTCAGTGGAAAAATGTGTAAGCTGCAGGATTTTTACTTACCTTTCTTTATAACTTTTCCATTTTGGGGGCAGTGTCTAAGAAGAGGAAGAAGCTTATATACTTGATTTTATTTTATTTTATTGTTTGCTATTGAGTAGGAGTTTGCTATTCCATTTCTATGAGGAAATGCATTGCATGGAATTAAATAAAGTTGTGTAGTTTTGAAACAATTACAAGCACCACCTGTGACATAGTTCTGGCTTAAAAAAAAAGTCATTTTTAGTTATGCAGTACTTCCACCAAACTCTCTATTCCAAGTTTATAAATATGAATTTGACCATTTGACCATGGATGATGCTTGAAAATCATGTTTTCAGGATTTAGGGCAGAAAGAATACTTAAAAGATTCTCACCATCATTATGTTTTAGATTCCCAAGAAGTAGAATGCCAAGTATCATGTTATCAACTCTTTGAGGTCTACAGTAAGGAGTTTACTTGTTTCTGGTAGCTTATAAATTCAATAACATCAGTCACAGGCTGCTTAACGTATTTATGCGTTGAGCTAGTGTAGTTCAATAAATGATTGTATTTCCATCAAGTTTAGGGAGTAACGCAAACTGGAATAGTAGCCATCTATTAAGGATAGTTCTGAGGTTTGGAATTTGTAACTGATTTTTAGGAGCTACGACATGAATATCATAGCAGGTAGAAATACTCAGAGTGATCACCTTTTATGAAAGTTAGTTCTATCTTTCATGTCTAGGAAAATATAACTGTGAATGTTTGCTTTTTGTATGTTTTGTCTCCAAGCAGAGGAAACTGACGGTTTTATGTTTTAAGTGCCGAAAGTTGTTTTTGGCTAAGCGGTTCCAGAGTTAATCACTGGGATGTTAACTTGAATTTTTGTCTTTAAAAAGTTTTAGATTTTTAAAACGAAATATGCTTCCATTATTTCCAAACTGACACCTTGTGTTCTGGATTAGTTTTTAGAGAAATGTTTCCCAAATTCTCTTGGATTACTTGAAGTCTATTGATTTTGAAATAATTGGTTTAGTTTTTTCTTTTAAAGCTTATCACAAAGTAGAGGAAGTACTTTATCTTTTTGGGGTTTTCTTATTCCAGAAACCTTGTTATTGCCTATAAAACGCAAATGAATTTTGCACTTATTTTGTATTATTTTCTCTTATGTTGTTTTTTCAGAAACGTTTTGATGCATCAGAAATTGAGACATCAGTGATTTCAGTTCTCCTGTCACACCTTTTCATGATAAGATATTTTGGTCATTTCTAAAGAGTATTTAGAGCGAAATCCTTTCATAAGTCATTTTCACTTCAACAAAACAGTGATGTTGGAAAATTATATAGTATTTTTGTGGTTAGTTGAAAACTATGAATGATGTAAAATAATATGACATTTGATTGTTTCTCATTTAGACATGATGCATTTTATATCTCAAAATTTGATGGGAGGAAAAAGAAAAAAAAAAAACTCACAACTTTTACCAGGTTTGAAACTAACTTAAGATAGTTCTGTAGAATTCTCCAAAAGTGATAAAAAAATTTAAAATACTGCCCAGACACAGGGTTAAAATTAAATCTGTATGTAGAGTGGAGACTTAATCTGACATATTTTAAATTAAAGACATTTTAGAGTAAAGAAAGCTTTCTCTGGTTTTGTGGGCTGTTTTTGTTTTTCGACCGCTTTGCTTGAGATGATCGGCATTCTTAAATTGTAATTATGTATAAAGACAAATAAGCTGCTACTGTAAACAAGTAACAGCTCTGCACATACATCTTCAATACTATTAGAAAACATTTTCATTAGAGGAATAAATGCATTAGGCCCTAAGTAAATTTCAGATACCAAACTGCAAACTTAGTATCTCTAATACATTACCCATACTATGCCCTGGAAAGTGGAATTGGTTCTGAGAGAGCTCATTATTTCTATTGCTAGTAGAGTGTGTTTAACAATATTTTGGTGTCTCCACTGGTAGAAATGTGGACATTTCAACTAGCCACCCCCTTGTTTGGTTCCTGTGATGTCAGGCAAACGTTTTGCCAAAATGTTTGGTCCGATGTAATCACATCGGTGTTGTGTAATTAAGATAATGTGCTGATTTTGAATCTTGTTAACGTGTTATTTTGAAAGTGTAATTTAAAAAATTTGCCCATTTGGAATACAATAGAAGAGGCAGGATGATGTTTTTAGATTTAATTCGAAGCCTCTGTGTACAGATAAATTATGAAAAGTTCAATAGCTCTTTTCATCTTTTCCTAATGTGGGAGAATGTGGGTTTTTTTTTTCATAAACATCATTGTAAGAATAATTGATCAACTCTTTTTTTTGGCAAAAGATCATGTACATATATATTAACTGACTTTCTGAACTAACGGAATGTACATTTTATTTCATTAGGTTACATTAATAAAACCATGCGCAAAAACATATAAATGGAAGAATAAATGAAATCACCTCTCTGAAGTCAGATGTAGGGTAAATGGTGTAGTCTCTGAGGTGACTCTGTTAGTTCTGCGATTTCACTATAAGAGCTGGCCCCCATCTATTCTGCTTTGGACACATTGTGCCAAAGTGTACAATGTTCAGCTTCCCATAAAAGCAAAAAAATAAGGGTTTAGGCTTAAGAGTCTTCCAACATTCGGTTATGGAGAAATAGACCCTGGCTAAGGAAACACTTCTTTTCTCAATGGTGGAACTTTCTTCAGCTGGTCAGTCTAAAATCTGCCATTCAAGTTTGGTTTTACTTCTTTGTTTTTCTTGACTTCAGGTATATCAGAGTGACCACTGGGTCATGTTTTATTCTGAGTGACAGAAAGGACTTGAACTACTATCCATTCCAGCATGATCTTATTTTATAAACAAAAAAACTGAACATAAAGGTGCCTTCCCCCTACTTGGTTAAAGGACTGAACTAGAACTTGGGTGTGTTTACCATCCTCATTCATATGTCAAACACTAGATGATTTTGATGTTTGCTGAGGAAATCTCACTATTTAAGATTCATTAATCTTTACTTTTCCTTTTGCACATGGATATGAGAATAGAATTAAAATGTCATTTATTAGGATGCAGTGAGAAATTGATGATCATAATGAATCAGTTGATCTATTCACATGATTTCTTTATCAATACTTTAGATTGATGGGCATCAAATGTTTAGAAGCTGTCACAGAAAGTTAAAGAATTACTGCGAAAAATCTAGGCTTAATGCTTTTTTCAAACACCTTAGCAATAGAAATGTTGGATTCATTTAGATAAAATCTAATTGGTACTGAAAAACTGGTTATGAAAATGGTCATTAATAAGAAGCTGAGTTTGTATTACTCTTTTCTTTTAGCTTAAAGCAGCTTTAACATTTATCTATATAGAGAGTAATATTTTTAAAAATAGTCCATTTGAATTAAGGATATTTTTATCTTCCATGAAATGGATGTTTCTTTATTCATAATGCCATAGTTCCCTTGGCAGGTTGAAAAACTGTAGACAGCATCTGTGAGATTAGGCTTGAAATGTGCAATTAGTTATTAAAATCTGGCTGGAAAAACCATAAGTGGTGTTTTACATAAACTCCTCAGCATTTATAAAAAACTAATGAAAGAAAAATAAAAGAACCTCATTTATTTTAAATACTTTCCTTGTGAATCCTGTCTTTTGAATGATCAATTTCAACTTCAAATGTAGTGAAAATAATTTAAAATGTACATTTAATGCCTCTATTTTTCTTTTAGAATTTCTCAACTTTCCATTTTTAGCCATGCCTCCACCATACAACATGGATGCAATTTATGTTTATTGATTACAGTTAAGCTAATTTTAATCATTTACTTTGTTGGAGTGGAAATACAGGAATAATTCTCTGTCTTCTTAGACTTCTGAGGTGTTTTACCTAAATCCCTTGTTTCTTATCTTCCACACCTAATAGTTATATTGTATAGTCCAAAGGGTGAATGCCCGCATAAGTGAAATTCACACATTACAACCCCAATACTATTGTCATTTTCACCTCTGGATTTTAAAGAATTGTGGTAAATATTCCTTTAAAGTCATGCAGAAAGATGTTGAACCTAAGACAGCCCCAAGCTCTTTCAGAGCACAGCTCCAGAAATGTCTTTGAAATGCTGGAAGAGGTGGAGGAGGAGGAGGTGTGTCAGACCCTGGAAACGCCTGGGCTGGTCCAGTCTGTATTTGAACCCCGTTCAGTTCATCCTGAGTCGCAGGGTGAAGAAGACATTGTACTTTCGTTTGCATGGGTTTTCCTCTCTGTCTCTTAGCCAGAAGGCAGCCTTGTCTTTTTTGTTTTTGTTTTTGTTTCTTTAATGTTTCTTTCAAGTGAAAAGCCTTTTTTATAAATAGCTTGTAAATAGTTATTCCTTTAAATGAAACAGTTTGCTGGGGGAAAATAATCTTACTCATTCCATCAGATATAATCAATTAAATCAGAAAATTATAGAATGATCTTTAACATTAAAAGGCAGTTTTAAAATGGGTTAAGGAACTATTTTGACTATTATGCTGATCATCCCACGTAAAATTTCTTTCTTGGTGTGGTGAGCGTACTATATGAAGAAAGGCTGAAAACTTCCATTATTATTACATAATCATCTAGTTTTTTTCCTTCACGTCCTGTGGCTATTAGCAAAGTTTATTTTTCACCCAGACTGTGAATTATAATTTGTCATTCATTGTATACCTTATAGAAGCAGAGGAAACTCTATCAGTGCTTATGAGCCCTAGTTTTTCTTAATGATATTGTTAGTGTTATTTATTTTTTACATAATTCTCCCCCTGTATGTAAAATAGCTCGTTTTCTTCTTTGACTTTGAGAGATTGGAACCTTTTCATGTACTCTTGGCATTGCAGATCAAAATAAGGCAACAGAGCTCTTATTCTGGGCTTTGTTTATCAGAAAGCACTGTTTTTTGGTTGGTTTTTATAACAGGTGATATCCAGATAAGGTTTAAATGAGTTGCTATATTTTAATGTTTATTTCCACCTCTTAAGGGATTTGCCTTCCTGATAAATCAGTATACACTTAACTGTATTGAAAATGCCCTGAATCACAACTATGCTAATGTAGTCACCTACTTTGGAAAACTCCTTTTCAGACATTCTTTAAACTATAATTGTTCTCATGAGGCATATTTGTGAATACAGACTATGGTGGATATTTTATAGAAGCTAGTTAAATAGCATTATCTTCTGGTATTTGGATTATAATCCAATTGTAGACTGATTATGAACCATTCTTGGAATCTAGGAAAAGTCCAAATGCAATTCTGTAGCTTATACATGGCTAATGAAGCTGAGAGATAGATTAGGTTTTAAGCAAGGGATGGATTTTAGGTAACAACAAGTATTGAATATGGCTCCTTTGAAAATTTAGAACAAGACAAGGTAAAACAAAACAAACAGCTACTTTTTATTTATTTCCAGATGGATTTCAACTTGCAAGTGACATGGTAAAGTCAAAACGTTGCTTGTTGAGATTTATTAATTAGAATGCTTTTAAGTCAGATACGGAGTTTGTTCTGTTTCAGATAAAAGAGAAACCTACTCAGACATAAAAATAAAAATAACCTCAGAGTAGAGAAAATACTGAATGCCCGAATCTGGGTTTCATTTCATGTGAATCTCCTTTTCTCAACTAAGCGATATCTGCCAAGGCTCCTCTGTTTGTTGACATTGCTGTATTGAAGTCGCCAGTAGCCTCATGGAAGCCAGGCCCCAATGGTCTTTCCATCTGACTGCATCTCTCAGATGAATTGGATGCTGCCAGCCATTCTCTTGAGTATCTCTTCTGGCTTGGCTTCCAGGCACTGCATCTCTGCCACACTTGTTCTAGTCTGTCATTGAATGTTCTCTTAATCTATGCAATTTTCTTGGAGGATTTTATGCTTTTAGCTTTTTATCCAAATGAAATAACTTCTGAGCCTTCACCTCTAGACCTAACTTGGTTCTGAGTTCCAATATGGAACTCAGCCTCCATAAGTACTTGCTTTTAAACTTGATTATCACCATTAACTTGGCATTCAGGACCCTTCAATTTGCCCCCAATTTACCAGTTCCGTCTGTACTACATCATGTGTCTATCCTTACGGTAGTGCTTTCTAGTCCTAGAACATTCTCACACTGACTTTTGTTCATATTCTTCCCTCTTTGTGAAATGCCTTCTATGCAGCCGTAACTACAGGGATTCTGCCTGTTCCTCGGTATGTTCGCCTCTATATTCTTCTACCTCTACTCATTGAGGTTAAAACATCCTCACCTTGTGCTCCCATTTATGTGTGGCTTTGGCATAGCTCATACCAGAAGCTACTGGGCATCACGAACCTGAGGAGAGGGAGAGCATACCTAATTCATTTTTGTTCCCTTTACAAATGACTTGGATGCAGTAGTTCTCAAAAGTGTTGCATTAAGTAGGAACATAGGGGAAGAACACTTTGGCCGGCAACATACACTTTCAGGTACTGAGAAAGTTGTGAAATTGGTTTGTGAGGTTTCAGCAGAAAATAAATATTACCTGGTATTGCATAAGTTATATATGTTTCTTGATTTTTGCCCTAATGTATCATTCCTAAGGTAGGATACCACTGGTTGCAACGTAGTATGTTGTATTTTGCAGTGTGCTTTCAAATCCTGCCTTTTATCGATTAATGTCATTTAGCGAAGTAGAACAGTGCCAGTGAAACTAAGGCAAAGGGGAAGCCTGAATTCATTTGAAAAATATAGGAAAAAGAGAACACAAGCAGCCTTGTACTTTACTGATATTATATGTGAGACACTATGAACTCATCAGAGATGCAAGGTGATAAATGATGTGTCCTTAACTGAGGATAACAGCATTAGGCTCTAAGGTCATGAGTCAGAAATGTGCCTTTTTAACGTCCATGTTTTGAATATTCTCAGGCCCAAAGGTTGTGTTGTGATGTTTGAGGACAATGGCTTATGTCTTGGCTTCAGGATGAAAGTTACTTGTAAGTAGGTCCAATGCTTGCGTGCTGAGGGGGCAAGGGTGATTTAGACTCAGGAGATGTAACATGAATATTGATGAGTAGGGTTAGGAGCTGAGCACAACCATAGGTAATGTTGCTTTAAGATGCCCAGGTTTATGGCAGCAAGAGGATATTGTATTCCTCTTTGCTCAAATATTTTTAATATTCATGTTTCCCTGAGTGATAGCCAATCAAGTGATAACTGAATAATAGCTGCTGAGACGTTTTTCATGTTGGAACAACAATGCCTCTGAGATTTCTTTGAATGTTTGATTTTTGCTAATCACTTTTAATTTCGTCTTAAAAGCCTGGGAACAATTTTGAGGTTTAAGAATTTCTTTTTTTTTAACTAAAAAAATTATTTTATCTGAGAATTGGGAAGTCCCTTTGATTTAACATTTAACTCTGTTAAGCAGCTAAATATTACTTTAAACAGCTCTGGAAAATTAAGCCCCTGCTATTATTGTGCATTCCCAAATCTGTATGGACGTGGGACCATGAAGGAGAAATCAAGGAGATCTATTTAATGAATTTCTTTGCTTCTAGGACAGTTCATTACTTGTAGGACTTGCACTTATCTATCCCTTCTTTAAAAACAAAACATTCCAAAGCTTCCTAGAAACCTTAGCTAACTGCATTATACCAACATGCTTTTCTGATGTCACCTTATGTCTATAAGCAACTTTACAAATCCTTTGAAAGAGATAGTTGGATTTTTAAAAGTAGTATCTGCTTTGATTTTGCAAATTAAGCGACAGTAGAAACAGTTTCACTGGATTTTTAAAAGTAATATCTGCTTGGATTTTGCAAATTAAGCGACAGTAGAAACAGTTTCACTGTAGAGTACATGCTAGTTAATAAGTAGGGGTTTTTAAAATCCTCTGTACTTTTCCACGACTGAAAGGGTGCATACTTTTGGTTGAAAGTGAGTAGGCGAAATTTAGACCTGCTGTTCTGGTAGCCTTAGTGGCCATTTCATAATCCCTGATATGATTGTCCGGCTCTCCTGTTTGCTAAATGCAGAAATAGAGGAAGGAAATGGATGTTTTGGCTCCATTAAAATGTTCCTTATCAGACTGTATGTAGGAGTGGATGCTGTTGAAGATGCCTCTATTGCCAGCTGCACAGCATGTGTGCTGGGCTAGTTTCCTGGCTGCTAAAGCTGCATGGTGCCCTTTAATGATGGGAAGGAGGACATTATTAAATGTGTTGGGCTTAGTGTTTTCACTTGTGAACATCAGGGAGCAGAGGGCATGCAAACTTTGCCCAAAGGCTGGACACGGTTTGCATAGAAATGAGCTGCGTGTAGTAATAACTGACTTGGTAGATGCGCAGCTAAGCACTGATTACTAAATAAAAGTGAGCGCAACCACAGGCCATAGGTGAGCTAGGTTGGCCAGGGAAAGGCTGCGTTTCAAGAGGTTCATCTTCCATTGGGGCCGCCTTAAAATGCTGATCCTGGTTCATATTGGTTGAGCAGTCTGCTGTGTATTGTCTTCACTTGAGGTAGAAAGTGCTGTCATGTTCATTTTATAGAATGGAGAGAACTGGGTCTCAGGAAAGTATAATGAATTGCCTAGGCTACAACAGGTAGCAAGTAGCAGAGTCAGGATTTCAGTCCAGGCAGCCTGGCCCCAAGAGCTGAGGCTCCCTCTACTTTGTTTCTTATCTGGTGGGTGAACAAGATTTGAGTTGCTGTATCTTCTTCCAAGTTAGTATTATAATAGTATTTCAAAGACTAGATGACTTTTTAATGTTAACGCTGTTCCAATTTGCTTTCTCCTTAGGCCCTAATTCATTGTCAGAGAGATAAGGCCGTCACCTTTATATATGAGACGTTTAAACAAATGTTTTTAGTAATAATTCAGGAAACATCCAACCAGTATTCTTTCTGTAGCGATATCTGCAGTCTCTTGTTAAAAAAAGAACTCTATTAGTTTAAGTAACTGTCTCTTCTTGGCTCCATTACAGTAAAAAGTCTGTGATCAGCACCCTCTTGTAAGGGGAAGTTGCTGAATGACAGGGATGTGGTACTGTCCTGATAATCCTATGGCTTTGTATTTCTTAGTGTATTTATACTCCTGGGTAACTACCCCTGCTCCACATGGGGTCTTGACAGCTTTGAATCTGAGGTGGCTTATGTGTGTTACAAACACACACACAAAAAAGAAAGCGTGGTTTGGATTAGACTTGAAACAGTACTTGCATCAGTTATTATCCAGTGTGTCGGTTAGATTTTAAAGTAATTTATATTTTATGAAAGAGCTTTAAAGACTCAGTGTGCTTTAATGGATAGTGTAGCCAGAGAAATAAAAATGGTAGTAATAATAATGATAATAAAGGACATTTTCTTTAAAAAATTTTTCCTTTTATTTTTAAGAAGAAAAAAAAATCAGAACTGCAGATCAGGAACAGAAATAGCGTTCCAGTTTCTTTTCACGGATTCTGGAGCAACTACGGTGACAGTGAGTTGGCTGAGCCTGGGAAGGAGGCTGCTGTCTGCGGCCCTGCCTAGGCGGCAGCGGCGACACGACAGGAGCTGCGTGTGTGTCGCTGGCGTTCGCTCTCTCAGGAGCCCCGGGCCTGCGGCCGCCACCACGCGTGCTCGGCGCCCGGGCTGTGGGCGTGTTATCGCAGGAAGTCCTGCGGAAGCAGTTGTGTGCGCCCGTTCCCTCCGGTTACCTCGCTCATCCTCGACTGCTGCGCGGTGCCTGCAGCCTCCTTCTCCTCCTCCCTCTCCCAGCGCTGCCTGCCCTGCCAGCTGTGTGGAGGCCGCCTCCTGCCCGCCTTTCCCCACTCCTCTGCCCTGTCGCGTCGCATCCCCTGGCCAGCCTGCCCTTCTCCCCACTTCCCAACTTGGCTTCCTCTCTCCATAAACTCTCTTCCCTCTTGTCTTCTCTTTTGCTTCCTCTTTGCTGCCGCCCCTCCTTTATTTGACGCTCTAATTTCCTCTTGCCAGATCCCAAATTGGGTTCATCAGCAGTTACTCATCCTTAAATCTTATTATTCACCTGTGATCATTGGGTGAACTGTAAGAGGCATGAGATTAATGCAAAAAAGAGAGTTCCTTACTGTGGGAGGAGATCTCTGGCTATCAAAAAGTCATTTTTTTTTTAAGTCACATATTAAAATTGAGCACTAATGTAAATACGAAAAAATTTAAAATGATGGCTTAGATTATTAAGAATCCAGGAATAAGGCAAAGAAGGACAGTCTGAAAAAATAACCTCAAATGAATATAACAAAATTGCCAATTTTTTATTGAGATAACTAAAACTGAGATAAAGTACTATTTTTTTAATTAATGAAAATGTATTATTAGTCTTTAAATTAGTCATGTACTTTCTCATACAGAGTTTTCAAGGAGCTGCTTAAAGTGTTTCTGATACTCTGAAGTATGTTTACTTACATAAACATTCTTGAGTAGATGGAAGTGTGTGTCTCATGCATTCTCAATCAGAAACTATAAAGAAAGTCATATTCAGTAAATCAAAATTTACCTTATAATATAATAGTTTTACAAACACATGAAGCCTTTTGGAGTGGCTAAGGCTATATCTGTATATAAGGCTACTATATTTTTAGCATTCTGGGAACTGAGGCCTTTGTATTTTTCTTAAATTATGAACTTTTAAGACAGTTGCTATACATGGATCCCTATCAAGTTTTTGCCTTCTATACATCATCAAGCTTCTTTTTAAATTAATTCTTGTTAAGGGCATGCTTTTTATACCCTCTGTATTAAAATTT
The DNA here is from genome assembly GCF_009764315.1 of Trachypithecus francoisi. Lineage (NCBI taxonomy): Eukaryota > Metazoa > Chordata > Mammalia > Primates > Cercopithecidae > Trachypithecus > Trachypithecus francoisi. The sequence goes on along the minus strand of NW_022681472.1, from coordinate 70,332,795 downwards.
CCTTTTCTAGAAGTCTATATTAGTAAGACCATATCATGAAAATTAGTGTTTTTAGTAGAGCTGTTCTGAAATTTTTCCACAAGAGATATTTTGCAATAACTGAGCTATATTGTTTCATAGAATTTGTATCCAACTGCTTCATTTTTGCCTTGAGATTTCCAGTGTGCCTAATATTAGGTAAAGAAAAATAGTTGATATATAACTGGATGTGAGGTGGCCATTTTAACTTGTAGGTGACAGGATTTATCTCTGGACCCCTTCATTAACTTTAAAATATTTTTTTTTTTTAAATGAGGAAGTTTAGATTCTTCTTTTTAATTTGTAACACTTCAACTTCTAGTATTGCTTTCTGTAGGGGAGAGTTTTTCAGTTGACAACATGAGTTGATTTCATAAGTTATAGTATTTAAAACTAGAGGTGCTTTATTACAAAGAAATCCCTTTAATGTATGATTTAGTACGCAACTCTTTTTAAAGTAATGTGTTTAAAAGAAAACCATGACCTCATGATAAAAATAATACTAAACCAATTATTAATAACTACAGTTTGCCATCAAACGTCTAAGCTAAATAATTACATTATTAGAAGAAAGGTACTGAAAGCACAGCACCAGAAACTGTGCTTTAATATTCAAATAATTAAGACTTTAGGTCCACCATATATTTTTCTCATGGCTGGAGGAGCCAGTCTTAGAGTATGGGGGCATACTTATTATTTCAGTTGTCATAAATGTGGATCACAGTATTTTCTAAACTTTTTGTTTTATTTTGCATTTTTCGATAACGAGCACTTTGACCTCTTTTTGAGTTTATTTGTTCTCCGGAAATGCACAATACAAATTAAAAGAAAGTTCAGTCATCACAGTGCCTTTTGGGACACGCGACTGTCTGGAATAGACTCATGTCCAGCTATGGTTAGAAGTCCCATAGGTTGTAGCTATGTTTTCCTTTTTGTGATGTGGCTCTGTTGGAATAAAACCAGTCTTAAAGTAATTCTGTAATTTCTCTAGAGTGCAGTCTTCTCACCCATAGGCTGTGAGTAATAGTACCTGGGCACAGGTTTTGGGAGAAGAATCAGTTTAGATAAGATATGTAAAACAGGTTTGGTGAATGTCAAACGACTGAATATTTATTTCTATAAATAATGATAATGATTGTTCTGTTTCTAATCTTTGTAATTTCTGTATATCATTAACTATGGGAGTGCTTAGACTATTCAAAATAGTATTTCTAAGGCCTTATTTTTAATTTTAACAATTATATTTAGGATATTTATGGAGGGGAACAAACTGAGCATTCTAGCCATCAGCTATTGTAGAAAAGAGTGGCATTATATTATCCCAAAAGGTTAGCTCAGTGTCATACCTTGGTAGAATACATGCCTTAAATTCAAAAGCTCTGTTATGTTTGAATTTCACTTCTATAAGCTTTGGTATTCAGTAGTGCCGAGTTCAAGGTCTAAATTGGAAACACTTGCAAGAAGTATTTTTGCATTTTTTTTTCACATTGTACATCTTTGCCTTAATGACCTTTTATGGGCCTTTAATGATATGTGCCATCTTTTTCTTTAATATTTGTATTGGCACCTAATTTTAATATGGGATTAAGAAATATGACATTTTGATATCAAGAGATTTCCTCTTATAGTAACTTTTTTGCGTTAATTTTATGACATTTTTCGTCTTCTCCAAAATGAGCACACAATTCCTCCTAAAACTAATGACTGTCTTATTTTTCAATAGGTTGTTTTAATTTTGAATATATCAGGACCTTTCTTGAGGAGTAGTAGTTTAGAGATAATGTTTTGTGGTTCTCACTGGATATTTTAGAAGTTTTATTTTGATTACGTGGGATATGTCCTACATGATCATAAGCACTTCGATAATAAAAATGCTTTGTTATTACTGAGATCACCCAGTTTTTCAGCAGGAGAATAATAAATAGAAGTTGTGTGATTCCATAGCCACTGTAGGGTGTACTCTATAGCAGAGTGATTCTGAGTTGTAACCACATATCCTAAATTTCAAGCTAAGTGTGTGTATGTCTGTGTGTATATATACATATATACATATGCAAGCATTCCTTGTTTTATTACACTTTAATTTATTATACTCCATAGATGTTACCTTTTTTATAAATAAAGGTTTGTGGCAACCCTGTGTCAGGCAAATCTGTCATCACCGTTTTTTCAAAAATATGTGTTTACCTTATGTCTCTTTTGTCACATTTGGAAAATTCGTGCTATATTTCAGACCTTTTCATTGTTATTATATTATATCTGATATGGTGGTCTGTGATCTTTGATGTCACTATTGTAATTGTTTTGGGGGGCCATGAATGGTGCCCACGTAAGATGGCAAACTTAATTGATAAATGTGTTTGTTTTCAGTGCTCCACTGTCTGGCTGTTCTTTTGTCTCTCTGGGGCTCGTTGGTCCTCCCTATTCCATGAGACAATGATTTTGAAATTTAGCCTATTAATAACCATACAGTGGCCTCTAAGTGTTCAAGTGAAAAGAAGGGTTTCATGTCTGTCACTTTAAATCGAAAGCTAGAAATGATTAAGCTTAGTGAGGAAGGCATGCTGAAAAAGAGAGAAGCCAAAAACTAGGCCTCTTGTGCCACATGGCCAGGTTATGAATGCAAAGAAAAAGTGCTTGAAGGAAATTAAAAATGCCACTCTGTTGAGCACACACGTGATAAGAAAGCAAAAACAGCCTTATTGCTGATATGGAGAAAGTTTTAGTGGTTAGAGAGAAGATGAAGCCAGCCATGACGTTCCCTTAGGGCACAGGCTAATCCAGAGCAAGGCCGTCTGTTTGATTTGGTGAAAGCTGAGAGAGATAAAGAAGTTGCAGAAGAAAAGTTTGAAGCCAGCAGAGGTTGGTTCATGGGTTTTAAAGAGATATGTCATATCCATAACATAAAAGTACAAGGTGAAGCAGCAAGTGATGATGAAGAAGCTGTAGCACATTATCCAGAAGATCTAGTTAAGATCAATGATGAAGGTGGCTACACTAAACAACAGATTTTCAGTGGAGACAAAACAGCTTTCTGTTGGAAGAAGATGCCATCTAGGGGTTTCATAGCTAGAGGGGAATAGGAAATGCCTGGATTGAAAACTTCAAAGGACAGGCTGACTAGTTAGGGGCTAATGCAGCTGATGACTTAAAGTAGAATCCGTTGCTGATTTAGCATTCCAGAGATTCTGAAACCCTTAGTCATTATGGTAAACCTACTCTGTGGGGCTGTGCTCTATAAAAGGAACAACAAAGCCTGAAGGATAGCACATTTGTTTACATTATGGTTTACTGAATATTTGAAGTGCACTTTTGAGACCTACTACTTGGAAAAAGATTCTTTTAAAAGTATTACTGCTCACTGACAGTGCACACAGTCACTCCAGAAGCTCTGCTGGAGATGTACAAAGAGATGAATGTTATGTTCATGCCTGCTAACACAGCATCCCTTCTGCAGTCCTTGGATCAAGGAGAAATTTCAAAATTCAAGTCATTATTTAGGACATACATTTCATGAAGCTATAACTGCCACAGTGATTCCTCTGGTGGATCTGGACAAAATGAGTTGAAAACTTTCAGGAAAGGATACATCATTCAAGATATCATTAAGAACATTCGTGATTCATGGGAGGGTGTCAAAACATCAGCATTAGCAAAGTTTGGAAGAAGCTGATTCCAACTCTCATGGATGACTTGGAAGGCTTCAAGACATTAGTGGAGGAAGTAAGTGCAGATGTGGTAGAAATAGCAAGAGAACTAGAATTAGAAGTGGAGCCTGAAGATATGACTGAATTACTGCCATCTCCTGATAAAACTGGAATGGATGAGGTGTTGCTTTCTCTTAAAGATGAGCAAAGAAAGTGGTTTCTTGAGATGGAAGCTACTCCTGGTGGGGATGCTGTGAGCATTGTCGAAATGACAAAGGATTTAGAATATTCCATCAACTTAGTTGATAAAGCAGCAGCAGTGTTGGAGATGACTGACTCCAATTTTGAAGGAAGTTCTACCGTGGGTAAAATGCTGTCAAATGGCATTGCATGCTACAAACAAATCATTCATGAAAAGAAGAGTCAGTTGATGTGGGAAGCTTCATTGTTGCCTTATTTTAAGAAATTGTCATAGACACCCCCACCTTCAGCAAAGACCTCCACTGAGCAGCCATCAATGATGAGGCAAGACCAGCAAAAAGACTACAAATTGCTCAAGACTCAGATGATTGTTAGTATTTTTTAGCATTAAAGAATGTTTTTAACTAAGTGCATGTTTTAGACGTAATACTATCTCCCACTTAATAGACCATTGTATAATGTAAATGTAGCTTTAATATGTACTGGGAAACGAAAATATTCATGTGATTTGCTTTACTGCAATATTAACTTTATTGTAGTGGTCTGGAACTGAATCTGTAGTATCTCTGAGGTGTGCCTGTATATATATATTTTCATGAATTAAGCATGCTTTCAATATCAGAGATAAAAACATTAACGAAATGTCTTTTTAGGGAATAATAAAAATGATTAAAATTACTAATGTTTTTGCTGGGGTTAGGTTATCAAAGCATTTTTTTTAACACTGACACAGTCATTCATATTTTCTAGGAGAAATTACCATGCACCTTTGGAGTTATTTTTTATTTGATAGAAAAGATTTCCCTAACTGAGAGTACTAATTCTAAATTTTTGTTGACAGGTGCTGCTATTGAATTGTATTTGGATTATAAAATTCACAAGTTTCATAACTGGAAGCTTACAGAGTGCATTGATGAGATGATTAGAATTACTCTTTTGGTTATGTAAGTTTTTAAATAATGGAAGTAGTTCTAGAAATCATACAAAAATTTCCAAAATAAGACTTTCAGAGGGTGTGAATGATAGTGATTTTCTGTCATTTTTGTCATTTAAACACAGTTCTCTATTATTTTTTTGCTCAGCAATAAATGAGTCAATAGGTCCATCTGTATGTTTCTGTTTGTATTCATATCGTACGTATGACTATGTGTGTATATAGTGTTTTTAATAAGTGAATGTGTGTGTGTGTGTGTATATATATATATATGTTTTCTTTTTATTTATTTATTTTTTTGAGACAGGGTCTTGCTGTGTTGCCCAGGCTGGTGTGCTGTGGTGCGATCATAGCCCACTGTAGCCTTGAACTCTTGGGCTCAAGGGCTCTTCCAGCCTCAGCCTCCTAAAGAGCTGGGACTACAGGCACAAGCCATCATGCCTGGCTAATTTTCTAATTTTTTGTAAAGATGGAGTCTTGCTATATTTTCTAGGCTGGTCCTGAACTCCTGGCCTCAAGGAATTCTTCCCATCTCAGTCCCCCAAAGTGCTGGGATTACACATATATTGTAGACTTTGGATTATTAGGAAAACTGAAAATGGAGTTTTGTTTTGTTTTTGCGACGGAGTCGCACTCTATTGCTCAGGCTGGAGTGCAGTGGTGCAATCTAGGCTCACTGCAACCCCTGCCTCCCAGGTTCAAGTGATTCTCCTGCCTCAGCCTCCCTAGTACCTGAGACTACAGGCATACGCCATCATGCTCAGCTAATTTTTTGTATTTTTAGTAGAGATGGGGTTTCACCATGTTGGCCAGGGTGGCCTCGAACTCCTGACCTCAAGTGATCTACCCACTCTGGCCTCCCAAATGAAAATGGAGTTTTCATTTCCATGTCACAGTTGTTTTTCAATATAGATCTTCAGTGACGGGAAGCCATTGCTATAGGCTGGTAATTTGATAACCCATTTTGAAATGTATTTATTGAGCTCATTGTAATTCAGTGTGCCTCTGGTGAAAGGCGTGGGATGGTATAGATTGAAAGAATAATCTGTGGTTGTTCCCTACAGAGACCCTGCTGCCCCTTTTTGGACAGTCATCTTTTAACCTGGCACCCACTAGTGTATTTGCTAAAACGGAGTATTCCAAAATTTAAATGATGTCACATTTGAAAGCAATGCCAAGAAACAATGCGGCAGTTTCTAAATTTTGTGAAGCTAAAATCCCTGGTTACAGGAAAGAGTGCATGTCACAGATGAGTAGTTAGTAATGACTTCAGTTTAGCAGGAAAAGAGCAATTCCCATATGCTGATTCTAGTCTCATAACAAAGAATGTTATAGAAAGATTGCACAGTATTTAACAAGCTGTGAGTTAATGTGACAGTGTCGGTGTATCTAGTTCCAGAAGGATAATCACTTTACCATATTTCTTCAAAAATATTTTAAGTTATATTCCAAAACAGAAAACTTGATACATATGAATCCAGACTGTTCCCTGCAACACCTCCCCACCCCCAAGTTAGGTAGTAAAATCAGGTTTAAGCAATTGAATTGCTTCCGACATGCTGGCTCCTAAATACCTGAATAAATGTAGAAGTTCTGTTGTCAGACTCTGAACCTCAGAGGCTTCCCTGTTATATAAGGGAGGGTGGGTATAAATGAGAGTGTTGCATCTTGAACTGTAATTATCCAAAACTTAGTTTTTAATACGTGAATTTACCTCTAACCAATAGCCTTTCCTAATTTGAACATAGACTACGTCCTTCAACACTTACGGAAACCTTAGGAGTTGAGAAAATGAGGTAAAGTTGTATTGCTTTCAGTCCTTTGGAACACATACTCGTACTGTAGGTATGTTAGTTACCAGCAATTCGTTTCCAGGGTTTTTCCCAAAGACCTACTGTTTTATGCGTGTTCATATTAGCACTATGATTTGCTTATTCCTGTGAACATGAACAACAATGACAGATAGCACTTTTGAACAGTAGACCTGTGTCTTTTAAAAGCTTAAAACTCCATGCTCATCATTTTGTGGCTGCAAAGATTCCTAAAGGTAGGCATGGGGAGGCATTGTAGAATAGGGAGAGGATGTTATTTCCTTCAGTGATTTTAAGGAAATGCATGTTTTCCATCATGAATGAAAAGATAATTGTTATCAAATTCAGAGGATATTGTTTTATCATTCCCATAATGAACTTGTATCTCTTTTACCAATTAACATATAGATGGATATTAGGAGAAACCAGGTTCAGGTAGAAAGAGGTATATAAAATTAATAATCCTTCACGAGGAATTTCTGCAAAATGCCTTTTATAGAGTTTTTTTCTTGGAAATTTTTGAAATTATCAAGTATAAAGTTGATGCTCGAGGAATTTCTGCAAAATGCCTTTTATAGAGTTTTTTTTTCTTGGAAATTTTTGAAATTATCAAGTATAAAGTTGATGCTTAAATTATGTTTTAGGCCGGGCGCGGTGGCTCAAGCCTGTACTCCCAGCACTTTGGGAGGCCGAGATGGGCGGATCAAAAGGTCAGGAGATCGAGACCATCCTGGCTAACCCGGTGAAACCCCGTCTCTACTAAAAAATATAAAAAAACTAGCCGGGCGAGGTGGCGGGCGCTTGTAGTCCCAGCTACTCGGGAGGCTGAGGCAGGAGAATGGCGTAAACCCAGGAGGCGGAGCTTGCAGTGAGCTGAGATCCGGCCACTGCACTTCAGCCTGGGTGACAGAGCGAGACTCCGTCTCAAAAAAAAAAAAAAAAAAAAAAAATTATGTTTTAATGTTTCTTAAGACTTTCTCTGTATTCAGATTATGGAATTAAGGTGTTTCGATATTGTCAAAGTATGTGTTGCTAATACTGTAACATACTGTACATTTACTATACTGTCAATAATATATGTAACTACTACTGAGTATTGACTACTTTAAGAAGTTAAGGTCTCTCAGTTTGTCAAAAGAGACATTAGTCTTATATCGAGTGTCCTCATGAAGTGACATGAGCAGGCAACCGACATTCTACTACCACTTTTTGACTTTTTATTTATTTATTTATTTATTTATTTTTGAGATGGGGTCTTACTCTGTTGCCCAAGCTGGAGTGCAGTGGCACTATCTCAGCTCACTGCAACCTCTGCCTCCCAGGCTCAAGCAATCCTCCTGTCTCAGCTTCCGGAGTACCTGGAACTACAGGCATGTGCCACCATGCCCGGCTAATTTTGTTTTGTAGAGATTGAGTTTCACCATGTTACCCAGGCTGGTCTCCAACTCCTGGATTCAAGTGGTCCACCGACTTGGCCTTCCAAAGTGCTGGGATTACAGACGTGAACCACCACGCCTGGCCACTGTTTGATTTATACTGTATTTTTAGTGTACAAGCTGTTTAAGAGAAACATTGATCTTAAAACATAAGAGTCAGTGACTTTGAAAAGTGAAAACAAGGGAAATCTGGTCAAATTTCCTTTTATCCTTCCACCCAAAATTGTTTGGCTGCCTGCATTTTGTAATCATATAATGATTGACTGCTGGACATTGTGGCTCATGCCTGTAATTCCAGCACTCTGGAAGGCCAAGGTGGCAGGATGGCTTGAGCCTAAGAGTTTGAGACCAGCCTAAGCAACACAGGGAGACCTCATCTCTACAACAATATATAAAATTCAATTAACCCGGAATGGTAGTACATGCCTATTGTCCCAGATACTTGGGAGGCTGAAGCAGGAGAATTGCTTGAGTCTGGAAGGTCAAGGCTGCAATGAGCCATGATCATGCCACTGTACTCTAGCTGGAACAACAGAGCAAGACCCTGTTTCAAAAATAAATAAATAAATAAATAAATAAATATCATATAGTGATTGAATTTACCTGTGCAGAAAATACCTTTTTCTCCCAATGGGTGCTGGCATCTTCTTTCAGTATATATAGAGTGGCATCTTCTTTCAGTATATATAGAGTGGCCACTTCGTGTGCTACCTGTTAGCAGTTTATAGTCTAATGGGGAAAGGATAGGAGGAATACAAGAAATTATAGCACATTGCATTTACAGTCTATTTCAGTGTGCATTATCTTATTCATTTAATTTGTACTCTCTTTTCTGTTTATTCACTTAAAAAAAACTGTGTAAAATGGGCCAGTTATACGTATTATTGTGGGGATTAAGAAAGTGAAGATGTGAGTAAGCTCAAAGAAGAGGGTAAAAGCCCGGCCAAAACCACTATTGGTTTTGGTTAATGTGCTTGCATAATCCTTTGAATCTGTGTCTTTCCTGAGTGTATGTGTAAAATTGTGCGTAAGTGTGTGTAGTTCTCTCTGTATCCTGTCCAACTTTGGCAAAGGGGTAGTTTTGCCAGGATTTGCTTTTGGAGCTACAAGGAGATCTCTGCCCACACCTTTTTCGTGAGGTCTGTCACCTCACATTTGAGAACAACGTCAGTTTTTTTTGCCTTAAAGGCAGTGTTGGCTTGTGCCTAAATGTACCTTCATGACCTTAACACAAATTCACAAATCAAACTGTTTTTTTCATTGCACTCATGTCTTGGGGCTCTCCACGGCAGAGTCTTAGCGGAATTGTTTTGGAATAGACACAAAGATTACTAACCTCTGTGGAAAAGTACCCTGACTTTATAGCGTTCCTACTTCAAAAACAAACTCCGTCTGGATGGCGAGTCACTGGGAGACTTGAGTGATTACGAGGGAGATTTGGTGTAAAATGGAATTTTAGATCAACCTTTAGCACCTAAATCTGAGGTCTGTCAAGTCTCTGTTTTTATAGATCTGACTTGAAATAAAGAGATGTGTTCTGTTGAAGCCTTCCTGGCCCTTATTTTAGCTACTGATTTACGTGGGATGTACTAGTGGGGATCATAATTGAGTTTTAACCAAGTTCTGGGAAAACTCCCAGTGGGACTGGGAAAATCTGGCTCATTTTGGAAAGCCTATATTTATGTTTTTAAATAATTTGGAAAACCTGATAAAATGCTGCAGGTGTAAGAACTTAAGAATTATAATGGATCAGGATAAACGGGGCTAGAATAAGACACTAAGTGTACAGTCAGGCAGTCCATGGAAACAAACAGATGGGTGTCAAGAGCTAAGTTAGTGAGTTGATCAGCTCTATTTTTGTCTTTTCGGTAAGTTTCATGAAGCTTGTTCAGTAAACATGAATAACTTCAATAAGTTCATGCAGCAAATACTCATTAAGCAGCACCTACTCATTTATGGGACACTGTACTAAGGTGTGAGAATATCAATATGAATGACAACAAAAGAACACTGTCCAGGCAAGAATACAAATAATGTAACAGATAAATAAAATATTGATAGTCATAACCCCAATATAGCTGTATAAAGATGATCACAGCACATAAATTCTGGAAAAATCCAGTATCGTTAATGTCTCACGTGTGTATATCAGTCAGCCCATCTTTTTATCTGAACCTGTGCAATATTTCTGAAGTTTTAAAAATTCCACTTCTTTTTATGATCAGAGTTGAAGATTTATTTTGAAACCCATAACTTTTCTTCATTTTCTACTTTTCCCTTCTTCAGTCTGCATGTCACACCACATCTAGTTTAGTTTTCCTGATCTCTTCTTTTTAGAAACTTCAAGTGGCTTCCTGCTTTCTGCAAGTGGTCCAGCTTCATCAACTGGGATTCAAGATTCTATCTTATTAACCTTGGCAACCACGTCTTCCATGTGAGCCATTTGTTTTAAACCTAGATTCTTCTCTGTTTCTTGGCATATGTTAATATTTTTAGCAGCCTTTTGTTTCTTTTACTACTGTTTGCTGGAATCCCCCTTTCTGTCCCCTGTAGCTGTGCAATTCTTATTTCTCTCTCAGGATAATCTTCACTCTCATCTCTATTAACTGTTTCCTCTGCCATTGACCACATTGGTTATTTTATTATGAATGAAAGAAATAATAGAAATATTAATAAAAGATAGCAAACTGTTGGTACTTACTGATTACTTTTTTTTTTTTTTTTTGACAGAGTCTCACTCTGTTGCCCAGGCTGGAGTGTGGCGGTGCAATCTCAGCTCACTGCAACCTCCACCTCCCGGGTTCAAGCGATTCTCCTGCCTCAGGCTCCCAAGTAGTTGAGATTACAGGCACCCACCACCACACCCAGCTAATTTTTGTATTTTTAGTAGAGACGGGGTTTCACCATGTTGGCCAGGCTGGTCTTGAACTCTTGGCCTCAAGCTATCCTCCCTCCTTGGGCTCCCAAAGTGTTGGGGTTACAGGCATGAGTCACCATGCCCCGCAAAGTACTTAACTGATTACTTTCAAGGGAATTTACTGTTTGCACTGCTCATTTTGGTGCTAAATCATATCTCTTCCTGTATTATTACCGAAATGTTCAATGTGAGCCTTGTTTCTTTCACAAAGGTAGCTAGCTTCTTAGAGAGCAATAATTTTCTCTTTGAATTTGAACATATTATATGCCCAATAAATACATAGTTATGAATAAATTAATTGTGTGTATGACATTTGGTGTTGCATTGATACTTTATTTTCTAGCCTGATGGACAAGAGTGACTTTTAAAGCCATCAATGCCTCTGCATCTGTAGCACAGTAAACAGGAACCCTATTGGAAATTAAATGTGTCATCTTGTGCTTCATAGTCAGATTATTAAGCTTTTAGGAAGAGATCAATTTAAAATAAATTATATGTATGTATATATGTTAATCTGTAAATATATAGAATATAATGATTATATTTACATGGTTGTATTTAATTCCTGATGATTTAAAAGAACAGGACTATTGGCATTATCTTATCAGACAATGAAAAAAATGCATCAAAATCAGAGACAATATTTTAAATAAAAAATTTATGTCATTTCAGTAATGCTTTTTTACTTGACATGATTATGAAGAAAAACTATCCATAATCCAGTAGTAAACATTTTGTATGAAATCTTGATGTAAACTTTTATGAATACATATGATACATTATTATCTAATATTTTCAGGAAAACAGAAATTTTCTACAATATTTATGTGTTAATCTTTTATTTCATAGAACTGAAAAATGTAACCAAACACCACAGAAATTGCTAATACCACTGAACTTCTCTCAGTTCCTTTAAGAAGCCACATTCTTTCTTCATTTGGGCCTTTCCCAGGTCTTCTGCCGTTTCTTCTGTTGGAACCACTCAATCCTCTCTTTTCACCTGGCTGGTTTTTCCTATCCTAGTTTGTGTGCTTCCTTTTTACCCCCAGACCCCTTGTTGTTATACCAAACTGGCATCAGTCACTGCTCTTCCTTGTTTGTTTATTTCTTTTCTCCAGGTAGACTATAACCTCACTCAGGGTAAGTTTCTTCTCTGCCTTGTTCACGGTTGTATCCTCAACACCTTACTCAACACTTTACTCAATGCCTGACACATAGTCGGCCCTCAGAAACTATGTTGAATGAATAAATGTTACGTGAGTTTTGACTTGTGAGCATCAGTTATCATATCACTTGGTCGGTTTGTAATATTTGCCCAAAAATAGGATTTAGTGCTAAATGAGTGCTGATGCCAGCAGATACCTTTGACCTTGGTTTCTGGAAAAAAAAGTCTTGTATCAGCTTGTTTGGAGAATTATTTGCAGAGTTTTCAAGAAAGGGAAGTGATAGATGCCCAAATAAATAAAGTATAGAACTTTTGACATGACTAACTTTATTCTAACTTATTGCATCAAAGACTATAGCAGTCATCTCTCAAGCAGTATTCTGGTCGTCAGAAAATATTCTTCAACAGTGCTATCTTTTAACTGGTTAGTATTCTCCAAGGTATTTCATGTGGTTTTTTCACTGTTCATACCCTGGACGACATGTATTACCTACCAGGGTCCATCTATTATTTTAGCTCATTTGGACTGCATTGGTGATACTTCATGAAGGAGAATTCCACTTTTATTTCAGTAAACCAGGGCAGGGTATTTTGGGACCTACAACAACCTGTCTTTTCTTTCCTTTTTTCTTTTCTTTTTGTCTTTTTTTTTTTTTTTTAACCCTAGGAGGATGGTAAACACTTAGTAGGCTGCAATTGTCTTTCTTAATGATTGCCATAATGTCTCACACTTAATATAACTTGTTCTATTTTGATGTTAAAACAGGGCATTTTTAATGTTACAACAAGACTAAAAGTACTGTTTGGTATTCTCATGATATGTTAACTCTTTTATGAAGTCATTTAAATAACAGTATTGTATTTTCTGAATAGCACCCTGGTTTGCAGGCTCAGTAAACATGGTGTCATTAGCAGGTATAAAGATGGTGGTAATACCACCAGATACCAGTACTGTTTAGGTGAAATCTGTAATAATTTGCTTTTGAAATAATCAGGTAAAACTGTTACTATGAAATGCTGTTTTGCAAAAAGTTCAAAGGACTAATGGATGTGATTAATTTTAAATAATGCTATAGAGTGCTACTTTTTCCTGGGTAATATGTTGCTTCTTTCACAAACATCCTTTTCTATCCGTGTGTAGGCTTATTTCCTGTAGAGAGCAGTAAAGCATGTAAAGGATTAATCATGCTGTGACTTCTAGAACATGTAAAGCATTCATAGATTGGGGGTCAGACAACTAATTCTTACTTTGCTTAAACCCAAAGTTCTCAAGCTTGTTTAGGTGACTGTAGTCTTGGACTTTGTGGTTCTGTCTGAGAAACTCCATGGAATAGTGTTAAATTATCATATCATACAAAGATGGGGTAAATTACGTACAATAAAATGTGATTGTATTGTATCTGTGTATACCTACAAAACAGACTAAATGCCACATGAGACAATTTTAAGGAATAAGATTTTCAAGTTTTCTTATTAACACATTTGTGTGCTGCCTTTTTTGTTTTTTTTGGTTAGTTACTAGTACACATTAGAAGCCTTTTGACACTAGAAGCCAAAGTCTTAAGAAAATATTAACCAGGTATAAAGTTTAAAACTGATGGTATTTTACCTATTAACTTATCTTTTTTATGCAAAATAAGAAACCACTCATCATTATTCTGTTAGTGAGATGGGATACCTCGGTCTACTGGTATTACAGAGATTTACAGCAACCACTTTAGATGAAGGTAGAATCTAGCACACACTTCATTTAAACACAACATTTATTCAGCCTTATAAAAATATTCAGAATTTTAGATACATTAATTCTCTGAAAAAAACACAGTATTATTTTATTTGCTCTCTTTCATCTGTTCCCTCATGTCTTCTTGGGTAAGCAGTTTCCTTAACCCCCTTTCAATTCCAGTTTCCTCATTTGTCAAGTAGGACTACTAAATAACTAGCAGGCTTTTGGTGAAAACCAACTGGGGAAATTATGTGAGCCAGTAAGCAAATGGCTGGTACATAATAAGTACTCAAGAAATGTTAGTTCTCTTCCACCTTTACGTAGCTTGTCTTTGTCATATCATCAAGATAGATAGTGCATCCTCATGGAACATTTCATATCTACAGATGTGTGTCTGTGCTTGCCTTCCCACCACCACCACCACCGGCAGAATCACATACAGAGTTCTTATTCTCTCTTCTGTTTCCCTGTCTCTGATTATCTTTGCCCCTGTTAGGGCGTCTGTTGCTTTCTGCTCTTGTTTTTGCCCTTCATCTCTCTTTTCAAACTCCTCACCCTTTGAAATCCCATTTGTTCAGAACACTTTATTTTCTCTTCAATTTCTCTTCTCTTCCTTCTTTTACCACCTGTTTGCCTGCTAGAGCACATCCTGGCCCTTTCTCCCCTATAATTCAGCCTGAGGCGTCAATGACCCATTCCACTCCATTGGATTGCTTGATTTGCTCATCAAAATATTGCAGCTCAAGGGTTTCTTCTCAATCTTATTACTCCATGCTCTCTGCAGAGCAACTGCTGTTTCACTGAAAAATCGCACACACACTCTTAAACTCTAGCTGAAAAGTGCACAGATCTTAAGTCTGTAGCTCAATGAATGATTACAAAACAAATACACCTGTGTAACTATCACTCATGTCAAGAAATACAATGTTGCCAGTACTCTAGAAGCCCTTTGTGCTCCTCCTGATCTCTCTTCCTCAGTCACTCTCCTGACTGCTAAACACATTAGATAGTTCTACTTGTTTTTGAACTTTGCACGTGTTTGTATATATTGAAAGCATACGTTGGTTTGTGTCTGGCATGTCACAATCAGCATCATGTTTGTAAAATTCATTCATGTTGTATATAGTTTGTTCATTTATATTGTAGCATACTATTCTCTTGTATGAACAGGTATTGTATTTTGTAATCATATACCACAACTTTAAAAACTCTATTCTACTGCTGTTACAGATTTAGGTTGTTTCCAGTTTGAGAAATTCAGGAAGTAATACTGTGAGAATTGGTGTGTGTGTGTGTGTGTGTGTGTGTGTGTGTACATGCATTTTAAAATTAAACTTCTGGTTTTTTGACTTTCTGAATGTTTTAAGTTTCTTGGAGTCTAATCCAGATGTTTGAGGCTTTTCTGTATTCTTTTTATGTTCCAGGCTATTCTCTTAAAAGATAAACTATTTATTTTTTATGTATTATGCTACTTGTACAGTATATTTTGAATTTTGGAGTGTTGCAGAATACAGAATGAAAAATTTGTAAATAAAACATATATATACAAATGCATATATTTATAGTAAACATTATATATTTAATAAACCTATTACATACCATATGATGTTCATGTATAAAAGATACATAATCATCCAAATATATAAACATACAAATTCATTTTACTGATTACTATACCCTTATTACAGAGTTATCACTATATAGAGACTGTGCCAATTTTTAATGAACTTTCCTCTGTGTAATCAGTCTACAGATATTTTTGATGTATAAAGTTATACAAACATTTATGGAATCCAAATCAAACCAACATGGTTGTGATTTACCATTAAAAAAGTAAATTCAATAGTTCTTATTTCTCATGACTTGTGCATTTTTTGATCTGTGCCTATGGATCTAGAGCTATGATATCTGATTCTTTTTTCAGCCTAAATAAGGAGAAAATTAATGCCTTGATTCCCTGGATGTCTTGATTTGGTTTGTTATTATGTTGTTGAGACTCAACTTTAGCATTTTTTCTAGCTGTTAGTTTCCTGAGCCTATTTAATATCAAGAGATCCAGACTTTTCTTGAAGACAAAAGCAATATGTAGAAATTTCCAAGGGTGTCAACATCCATCTATCCATCCATCCAATAAGAATAAGTGCCTGCTGAGAATGGCGGAAACCCAGGAGGCGGAGCTTGCAGTGAGCTGAGATCTGGCCACTGCACTCCAGTCCGGGCGACAGAGCGAGACTCCGCCTCAAAAAAAAAAAAAAAAAAAAAAAAAAAAAAGAATAAGTGCCTGCTCTGTCATAGGCCTGTCACTGTGAGGAGGGCATAATAGTATCACTTGACTTTTTTAAAAACTTCCATGTCCCTTGTGCCAATAATCCCTTATACTTTATTCCTCTGCAATAGTCACCATCAGAGTCTGCCAGTGCTAATGATGGAAATGAGCCTCAGGTGTGTTGCACCTGGAAAAAGCTTGAGATCACTGATGAGATGTAGCTATATATATATATCCATGTTTTGGTTACTATCCCATAGATGAATGGATATCTATTATTTTGAATTAACAATAATAATATGACTCATAATATATTTTCTGGTTTGAAGGGTTTCACAGTCCAGACCGGTAGCCTAAAACATAAACACATAATTTCGTGTGAAGTGGCAAGTACCTCAAGAGAAGATATGCATAAGGTGCCATGTGACGGTGGAGAAGATTAAGTTTTGCTTATGAAAATTGTAGAGGGCTTTGTAGAAGTGAATCCATTTTAGAGACATGTAGTTTGTTAATGTTGGTGATGTGTTAGGCATTATGAGGCAGATTCAAAAGATAGGAAAATCTGGTAGTCTGTGAGAATATTGGGAAGATTGTATATTCATTTACTTGGCATAACTATAGAGGCAGACAAATACGTCTGATAGCAGCCTTTGTAACATGGCATCTTGTAGATTGTGTTCTCTTGTAAGTTTCTTAAAATGTTATCACTTTTTGCATTGGTTAACTGTTGTTAAAGTGTTTATGAGAAATGCATTGGGAAATACAGTGGTCTTTAGATTCCTTCAAACCCAACTTGTTCATGTGCTAGGTCTGTGTCCAGGCAAGTGACCTAACTTCTCCATGTCTTAGCTGCATTATCTGTAAACTGTGAATGATAATAGTACTTAAAGAATTGTTCATCCAAATTAAAATCAAAGGAGATAATGCACTCTTGGCACAGTTCCTGGCTCATATAATAAGAATACGAAATAGTTTTGTTATTAGCTAAAAATTCAGGTTAGAATATGTATCAACATTGAAGATCATAGGCCTTAAAAAAATCTACCTTTGACTTTTGGTTTCTTTCAACATCCAATTAAACTCTGACATAATTATTTGTAAAATACCTGAATCTGGAATTATATATGTGTATGTGTGTGTGTGTGTGTGTGTGTGTGTGTGTGTATTCCCTTACTCTGTTATGACAGGTATCCACAACAAGATTGATGGAGAAATTAATAATTGGGGTGCAGATGGTGAAAATCTTTTCTAAAGGTGTGTGTGTGTCTGTGTATGCTTAGATAGATTCTTAAGTTTATATTGAATTTGAAAGTGAAGATTGACTAGATTGCCTATACAAAATACTTAACAAGTGAGCTAATTTCTGCCTGAATTCTGTAGTACTACTCATGTATATCACGTCACGATTCTTCCTCTCATATGTGAATGTGTAAAATAGAGGCTGTGTGGGATGGGTCCAGAAGGAACTCGTGGTCATCCTCTCAGGCTTGAATCTCACCAGTCTATCTGGCTTTGTGTTTACAATTAATTTAAGATTAATCACCTGTTTCAGATTTACTTTGACATCTGCCTAACCTATTTTTTATTTTATTTCTTCTTTCTGATCTTTTGTTTTAATCTTTGGGGGTAAGATAATGCAATAATGATAAAACAAAATTCAAAAGCCCATGAAGCTATGGGATCTGCTTGGGATTTTCAAGGGTAAGATAGGGTCTGTACTAGACATGTGTTTACTGATTGTGACCCCAGGCATTGGTTTTCTGTCCTTCATTGTTAGGACAGGTGGATCTGGGGACACAGACTGGAGTGGGGAAGAAAGGATTTATTAATAACCAGGGAGGAGCATGTGAGTTAGATCTGAGTTATCTGCAAGCATTTGAGAACTACTGATTGTAACTATATGAACTGAAGATGCCTCAGTGCAATCCTGGGTCTTTCCACGTTCCATATTTAATTAAAAGCCTTTGCCGTATCTTGGTTCCTGACTCAATTTTAATCAGATAAAATTTAAGTTATTATAAAATAACGACAAATTTAGCATAGAAGATTTTAAATTGATCACAGTAGCTGGACAGCATTGGCCGCAACAGTTGTAAAAATAGAGCTTCTTTATGCAGTGATATCTGTATAATCGATTTAGCTCAAAGACAACATTGAGTTTATATCCACATATGTTTATGAATGTATAATTTTGACACCTGGGATTTTATTGTATATAGATGTTTTATCCGTTCCCTTTTTAAAATCCAATGTTCTATCTGTAATGCTCTTCCACTACACATTCTTTCAAAAAAATTCTGATTCTAAATCTTTAATCATGATACACCTTGATCTTCTTTTAATATAGGTAGCTCTTCTCGAGGAAAAAAACCAAAAAAAAAAAAGAAAAACCAAATTCTTCAAAATAGCCCACTTCATAACAAAACATCTTAGTCTTTTTGCCAAATTAATGAAGGAATACTGTTTTTTTTTTTTTTTTTTTTTTTTTTTTTCCTTAACTATGCATGATTTAAAATCTTGGTTAAATTTCTTCCTTGAACATTACTGTCTTAGAGTGGCCTTTCCCACTGTGTTCAGCAGAACATTAGTTCTGTTGGCTAAATGGCACTATGTGACATAAAGTCAAATGAGATTGGGAAATTTCAGTCCATATTGAACAGATGTCACGCTCTCCAATCCCTAGGACTTCTTAGAGCTGTAATCGCTGATGTACATTGTGGCTCTCTGGGAGGGATATGTATTATACAGTTTCCATTAAACTTAATTTGACCAAGGAATCTCCTTTTATTTTCTTTTTTTGAAGCTAATATTATGGGAAGAGTGTAGAGATAAGTTTCTTGTCGTCTATCCTTAAACAGTTACCATATTAAAATCCTAGGCAGAGCTTAGCTAAACTTGTGGTGAGCATGGCAGAATGTTCTGAAATACCATAATGTTTCTTCAAAAATGTTCTTATAGTTGAAGCTTTCTAAACCTGTTACTTATCCAACTCCAAATTATGAACGGATTCTATGTTTGCTTTTTTTTACCCATACATAAAGCTTTTCATATCCTAGAAGTCAGGAAAAAGTGATTTAATCTTACCATGAGAAGTTGCTTTCAGATATATATATATATATATTTTTAAGATCAGTTTTCTTTGGAAAATTTATCTGTACTTAACAAAAGAGAGAAAATGACTCGTGTGTGTGTGTGTGTGTGTGTTTGTAATTTGTTTTTGTCAGAGGGAAAAATGATGCTAATTAGGTTAAAATAAGTGTTTGGCACTAAATAGGGTGGTATCTAAACCAAATTTTGTATTTTGTACCAAATTTCTAAATCGTTTTTGTTACCTGAATGGATTAACTGGTTCACTGTAATGTTTGTGTTATCTGTTGGATACATCTATGGTTGTCCTTGGTCCATTGGTGCTCAGATGGGTGCAGGCCATTTAAACTGCTCCCTGTGGTACAGTAGGGGTGAGCATAGTGCTTTGTGAGTTATTTCCTAGTTTCATGAGGAAGAACTATTGCATATGGAGGCACAAACTTACTTCCCTTCATTTTAGAGATACACACACATGCATATGCACACATACAGAGTACATTACAGGTATAAGTTCTCAGTATGTCTTCACAACATCGTTTTTAATCTTACATTAGATTTGGCACTTTTAATACTACTACTAGTAGTATTAAAATACTGAATATACTTTGCTGAATATACTTGGCTTACTGGTGCTGTGAAGACAACGAGCATTCTAATTGCAGTATGTTTTCTTTATGGTAAGTGTCTATTAGATTCACTACACTGTATGTGTATGTCAGTTTACCAAATGGATTTGCAGTGATTGACACAGATTTCTTAAGGGAGAACTGAGAAAGCTGTTAGTTATATTGGTGGATTGAGTTAATAATTGAGATTTTCTTTTCTATTGATTAACAGGTTGGAAAACAGAGAAAAGCAACATTAATACATTAAAAAATTAAACTACCTTTACTATTCAGTGATAGTTTTCAGCAAATGCTGGGAACATAGTCAAAGGCATTCCTACAAAGCACAGCACTCATTATTTTTGTTATGAGTGAAAATCTAATTTACATACAATAAAATGTCAATTCACATCATAACCATCAAGATAAATAGAAACATTTATACTCTTCGATGAGCTACTCTTTTTGAACTTAAGTGCTGTGCTTGGCTCTTTGCCCAGAGACCAGTTGAAATATTCTAAGTTTAACAGAGAAGTAGGGATGAAGTTGAAATTGACTTGTGTGCAAATGTAAAGTCAGATTGGCCTGTGTGAATCAACAGTTGTCATTGCAGATATTTTAATTGTGTGTGTGTGTGTGTGTTTGAGAGGAAAACAAAAGGAAAAACTACTTTTCTTTAGGGAAACAAATGGTAACATTTCTCAATTTGTACAGTGAAATTGTGGTCTTATTCAAATCAGGGATTTTAATATGTTTGCCTCTCACCAGTTATGAAAGGAAAAATAATCATTTCCCCTTGCCATTTGAGACTCCATGATGTATTCTTGCTCTATTTTAGTTTCCCTAGTTAGTGAAATAGGTGCATTCTTTTTTTTTCCAGATATATCCTACAGTGTCATTGTGACTATAGCCTAAAGTCTTTGAAAAAATAGTTTTGTAATTTTCTTATAAAAGTACAGTAGTTAATGAATTTCTTTCTCTAACATGTATTTGGATATAGGAAGATTCATTTAGGCAAATAGAACATTATTACTTACTTACCACACTATCTCCTTTTACCTAGACAAGTGCATTTGAAATGAGATATTTAGAATGTAGAGAACATAGCAAGATGAAATAAAAGCCTGATAAAATGTGTTTGGGCTAGCATCAAAACCTTTGAAATAGGATATCTAAATAGTGTGCATTTTATCTCAGAAGGCTTTCGGTTAGTTCTAGTGTCCAGATGACTATTAATGGGCTTTTGTGCTCTGAAGCATATGCTAATAGAAGTGATCATCTTGGATTAGTTTGATGTGAATTTAATAAGAGATTTATTTGGTGGAAGTTGTTTGAAGGTGATGACATTTAAAACTCAACAAGATTTAAGAAGTTCAAAAATACTTTTAAAAAATTTGGGAACAGTCAATTCAGAGAGAGCAAATTAAATAGAAATGGATAGGAAAGAACAGGATCTGACATTGAGTTTACGAAGTTTGAAGCAGTTTGCAAAAAAAGCGATCTACCATTGAAGTATTGCCCTGGAATTTGAAGAAACAGAAAACATCTAAACTTCTTCAGTGATTCTTGGGTTTGTGAATTGGATAAACAATGTTCTCTTGCATTTTATAGTTCACTTAAGCAATCTGATTTTGATCTGTATATATGGAGTAGACAGGATTCAAGTGTTTTTTTTTTTTTTCCCTAAACCAATGAGCAAACACATATGTTCTTTCAAAACTGAACTGTATATGTTGTTCATATGGAAGCTATCTAGTTTGCTCTAGGCCCAAGATTTGACCCTCCTTTTATTTTACTATCACTTGCTTAATTCTTTAAATTCTTTGTGGGGCCTTTTGATCAAAAGAAACATTTTTTTTCTTTCTTTTATGTTTTTTTTTTTTAAATAAAAGCTACATGAAATGTGTAATTAATAACTCAGTACTCTTATGATGGTGATACAAGCAAGCATGGAAGAAAACATATTTATTAAGGCAAAGACCATGATGACTTTTCTTTTTGTGTTAAGCTTTGGTTTTAAACAGTTGAGAAGTTTTATAAGCTGGAAAAACAAAAAGAATATGTCATCTGGCATTATATATTATGAAAATAAGAACTGCTACTTATAATTAAAAATTATATGCAACAAGATTTGAAACTGAGGTCCAATTACAGGATCTTGCCCTCCTGCTTTTTCAGAGTCTTGTTCAGAATGTAATGTGTGTGTGTGTACATATATATGCCCACACATATATGTATATGAAATGATATTTGGAAAGATACTCAAAAGTGTCAGTTTTCCTTGAGAATAGGAGTTCCTTATACTCATTTTCTTTTTAAACATATCTCTCTTTCTTAAATTAATGACAATTAATAAAATTAAAGTCATCTTGCTTAGTGTGTTTGGCACATAACTGAGGTTGGATATATTTACTGAATGAATGAATAGTGGGGGAAGTGAGAAACTGAGGCAAAGATAGGCTTCAGTGGTATTTAGACCACCCTTAGTAGTTGGTGGTTTACTCTTCTATAGTCTTTCAATGCAATTGGGCAAACTTTACTTTTCTATCGTCTTCCAGTGCAATTGGGCAAACTTTTTAAAGGTAAAACTGAAGTGCCATTAACCGGAACCACTGTAGAGTCACAGAGGTAGGGGAGTTTTAGAAATAACTTATTCAAATTCCCTTGTTGTACAGGTAAAAAGAGAGTCTCAGAGAAGCAAAAGGACTTGCCCTTGAACACATGAGCAGGTGATTTAAACCAGGTGTAGAGACTGGATGTGCAATTTTCATACCATTTTTACTCAGGTTTTAATTCTTTACTTTGCTTAGGGTCAAGATACTACAAAGAATATAGAATTTGTAGAATTTACACCTCTTACCTTCAAAGAGTTTCTCATCTAATGGAAATAAATTTTAGTTCATCTGCATTGAGCTGATGTGTAATCTAAGATCTGTTTTTAAATTACTGTGATAGTTGATTTCTTTAGTTGAATAATTTATTTGATTATCTATTGCAAGGTTAGTTGGAGTAAGAATATATCATTAAATGTATGCATGTATATATTTATATGTAATATATGTAATATAACTAAATCACTAATGGTTAATTTACAGTATCTAGGTAATGATAGAAAACTCAAATCCCTTTTACTGTGGAGGTGCCCTCTTGAGAACATCAGTCAGTCTTCTACGGGAGAAGATTTTTTTTCTTATGTATTTAAGCATTTTAAATAGTGAGATAAAATAGTTATCAGAATTATTTTTAAGCTCTAATGCTGATTATTTCTACACCATAAATCTGTCTAAATTATATGGTAAAAGAAATAATACACTCCTATTTTTATAAAAGTAAACACATTTTCTAAGAAAGCAAAAAAAATTTAGATTTGTTTTATTTAGAAGGAAATATGGTTAATTAAGAGTAGAAATTTATAATTTTTGCAGATGGAATGTCTTATATTGCAGCAATGAAAATTAATACAAATAGAGTATTTTTGGAAAGCTACATATATTTTTAACCTGCCTAAATATCTTGGCACATAATATGCATTCTCATTATATGGGCTGTTCAGGTGGAGAATAATGTAGATGTAGGCCTGCTCCCTACTACTTAGCCCCAGAGGTCCATTTTTAATCTCACAATTAAATAGAGGACTTAAAATAGCAATTTTGAGCTTTGCAGTTCTCCTTTAAATTCTTTACCTCCTCTTTCTCAACTTCACTTTTAGCCCATTATCTAAAATGGCAATTCATAGTGGACTTATCCTAATGGGCATTTTGAACTTTTCTAGGGGTAGGGTAGTCTGCATCAAGGATACTGCTATGTAGTAGGGTGATAAAGATTAAAATAGAGTTGCCAAAACTAATGACTGCGTTCATTGTTGTGATTACGTATTTTAATTGCTTTAAGATTTTCCCTTTAAAAGCATTTGCTGGTGTTTACAAATTAAGATCTTTTACCCCCACCCCATTGTAGGTAAGTATTATGGTTATTAAGGTTGATGGGGTTTTAAAGGTTAAATAATTTCACCAACATCACAGTCTGTTATGAAGATGACTTATGTCCTATAACCTTTTATATCATGTTCCTCCTTCTCTTGTTGCTTTATTAAAACCCAGGGGAGGGAGAGGATCTTGCTCAAGATCTGCTCATGCTTTTATATCTTTCAGGCAGCCTATGATGCTGGCATATTAATATATTTTAGGTGTGATACATGAAAATGTGTTTACATCATTTAGGAAGGAAAATTTTTTTTTTTTGCTTTGTTTTGCAGATGTACAGATCAGCTCTCAAAATGTCTTCTGTGTCTTCCGAGCGTCTTCTAAGACAATTGCATTAGCCTCCTGCTAGTTGACTAATAGAATTAATAATTGTAAAAAGCACTCTAAAGCCACATGCCTTATGAAGTCAATGCTGGGTATGATTTTACAAGTATGTGATCTATTTTTTCAAGTGAAAATGTTAACTGGAAAAGTTCTTGGCACACAGTAAAACATCATGCAATCTGTTATTTGTCTTAGAGATAATAACTTGAGGGTGGCTATAGTCTTATGGTATCTAACTTATGACTTGCTAGGGGAGTTTCTTCCACTTAGAAGTATGACAGATGTGCTTATATTTACATAATCTGTCACTCTGAAAAATTATGATGATATAATTCCAGTAAAATTATTTTTTCTATAGCTACTTCAAAGTATAGTCAACTAAATTAAGCACATTTTTTTTTTTTTTTTTTAAACAGCAACTAAAGAACATGCCCCTGCCCCCACAACACAAAATAAAACCCAAACGACCTTTCGGATGTTTCTTTGAAGTTTTAGCAGTTTAACAGTCTTTGCAATGTGTATTATTAAGGACTCTATTCAGCATAAGGAGTCGTGAGTCATAAGTGTTCTAAGTATCTGTTCTTGGGTAGAAGAAGGAACTTAAATTTTAGAAAGATGATAATTTAATTAAGTCATATTTTCTCCCAGCCACTAAAGATGCTGGTTGAGTAGTCTTTAAACTATGACCCATTATATATCTTCAATGTAAAAATAAATCAACTAGATCTAAAGCTTCTTCTAGTTTTGAAAAATAAGTTAATTTTTAAAATACTAATGTATTTGGATCTATTCACTTTTAAGTATTTTTTCTTGGTTCCCTTGCTATTTAAAATGTTGCCATTTTCCTAATCACTCACCCTGGCGTTAACATATGGGCATAAACCATTTTCTTTTCATTTTGACAGAAAGATAATCTCAATGAATTAGATTATTTCTTCCTCATTTCTTCGTGAGTCCTGTCTTTTGATATAGGATTTTTAATTTTTTTTTGTGTAACCTTATTCATTTCATTTAGGTGATTCAGTGTTAGATTCTAGTCATCTTAAGAAGAAATGGTTAAAATACAAATGATACAGTTATTCAGTAAGGGAAGATTATATTGTAATAGTTAGTGAAGACATTATGTGTAATGGAAAAAATTAACAATCAGGAAATTCTGGAGGGAATGGTAAGAGAATTTGTATCAAGCCTTCACAATTTTATGTGTAGGAATGTCTGATTACAACCTAAAATATGCTTTTCTGTAGACCAAGTTAAAACCGTGCATAGTTTGTTTAAACTTATATTTTAAATGATAACTAATTTTTTCAGCTTGCTCATTTAGTCTTTTTCCTCCCGTTTTCCCTTTATTGACTACTAGTAAAATTGCCCTTCGGTTTTCTGTGTATTTTCACACATTCCCAGGGCTTCTTTAGTCACTTCTGACAAAAGAATACAGGACTCCTAAAAGGTTGGCATAACACGTAAGACATTGAAATGCAAACATGAAAAAAAATAGTTGACCAGTGTTTCCTTTTTTAACAGTGGTCATCAGGCTTCGTTAATTTTAGGGCCTAATAGAACAAGACCAAGATGAGAAGCTCATAGTCCTCTTCCTCCCTCCAGAAGTCGGGCACATTTACATTGCCTCAACACAACCACTTTTACTTGAAACTTCACTCTTTCATCCTGTATATGTGTGTTTTGTTCCAAGAGGAAGCTTCTGTAGATATTTGGCAAATAACATTATTGATGTGTAAGAACAACAGTGTACTTTCTTTCTTCTTTTTTTTTTTTTTTTGCTTGTTTTTGTTTTGTTTTAGATGGAGTTTCACTCTTGTCGCCCAGCCTGGAGTGCAATGGCACGATCTTGGCTCACTGCAACCTCTGCCTCCTGGGTTCTAGCAGTTCTCCTGCCTCAGCCTCCCGAGTAGCTGGGATTACAGGCGTGCACCACCATACCTGGCTAATTTTTGTATTTTTTGTAGACACAGGATTTCGCCATGTTGGCCAGCTGGTCTTGAACTCCTAACCTCAGGTGACCCACCCACTGTGACCTCCCAAAGTGCTGGGATTACAGGTGTGAGCCCCTGCGCTTGGCCCAGTGTACTTTCTTAAGTACCATTATACTATTTTTGACATTCACTGTGGCACATTTTTACTTTGTAAATGATTCCTTATACTCTAGTGCGCTATCGTTGTTCAGTGATTCATATAAAAATTTTGCACGACCAGCTTTTCAGAAGCAAAGGTACATCTGTGTATCCAAAGCCAGTGTGGTACTTCAGTACTTGAAGAAATTATAGATGAAAATGACTAAACTATGTTATTTGGATTTTCTCAGCACATTTTGGGTAATCGTGGTAAACTAACTGTTAGTCCTTATGGCGAAGTCAGCTAACAAAGAAGTCTTATTTAATCAGAATGTCACAGGTGGAATTTTCCAGGAGACATTTGGGGTGATGACTTACACAGCACTCGACAGCTTTTTAAGCTGAGTGATTAAGTAACAGCAGCCATGGAAACCAGTCTTCGACCAGCCTTTGTTAATGTATTCTTTAATTGACACTACGTAAATTATTTCTTAGTTTATTTTATATTCTTAGAGTTCTGACTCATTCTACTCCAGCAGAAGAATTTGTTCCAGTATTCTTCTTTTGACCCCAGTCACTGACGTCACTAACTTAACTTGAGAGACATGGTTGAGCTAATGTGTAAAGGTGAACCATAGGAAACTACTAATATTTTACTGTTTTGAGTGACACAAGGACAATATCATATGGCTCAGCTTAATATTCTTTCTTAGTCAGTTGCCAGTGCACTCCCGGTGGCGGAACAGGTACTGTTTTCACCAGGCTGCGTATGGACACCCAGAGCTTATTGGGTTCCCCAACATGCCGTACAGAGTCCTAGGAAAACCTGTTCCAACCACTGTGATGTGTACCAGGTCTTCTGACTTTCAGGCAAGCTCCAAATGTGGATTAAAGAAATTTGTTGGTAGGTCAGAGCTGGAACGTTTGTCATCCTCCACTTCCTGAAAGTGATGAGGCAGTTTTCACTCTGTTTATAACATAGCTGTTTTCTGTCTTTTTGACAATGAAGATATTTTGTTTGAAACTATATTTACATCCCAGTTGCATAGGGTAACAATATCGAATTCCAATTTATGTTATTCATGTGTACATATAGGTACCATATAAATAAACACGTGATGTATTCCATAAACATAAACACACACATATATTTTATAAACACAACATGTACCTGTTATATATAATATAGACCATATATAAATATATAAGCATGTATATATATATTGTTAGCTACAATTGAAGGAAGAAATTGGGCAAAAATATATTTTCAGGAAAGAATAAGTAATAGGAAGGGTAAACCTAGTAATAAAAATCCTTCATTATTCATAAAGCAACCTTAAAATAATAAATGAGCCACTCTTGGTTACAAAAGTAATTCTAAGTGTAAATTGTTTGTTTTAGTCTCAATTTTTTGCTATTTTTAGAACTGATTTTTTTCCTAGAGGAAGCATTTGATTATGGCCCTTAAAAAACTTGCATAAGTAAAATATTCCAGATACAATTATATGTCTGTAACTTTCAAATAACCCTGTATCTGCCTTTTCCCTGTATCTTTGCAGATATGGTCCGGAAAAAGAACCCCCCTCTGAGAAACGTTGCGAGTGAAGGCGAGGGCCAGATCCTGGAGCCTATAGGTACAGAAAGCAAGGTATCTGGAAAGAACAAAGAATTTTCTGCAGATCAGATGTCAGAAAACACGGATCAGAGTGATGCTGCAGAACTAAATCATAAGGAGGAACATAGCTTGCATGTTCAAGATCCATCTTCTAGCAGTAAGAAGGACTTGAAAAGCGCAGTCCTGAGTGAGAA
Source organism: Trachypithecus francoisi (assembly GCF_009764315.1). Classification (NCBI taxonomy): domain Eukaryota; kingdom Metazoa; phylum Chordata; class Mammalia; order Primates; family Cercopithecidae; genus Trachypithecus; species Trachypithecus francoisi. The sequence continues at coordinate 70,304,794 of NW_022681472.1, read as the reverse complement.
GGCTGGCTTCAATTATGAAAGCCCCAGTAAGGGAGGAAACCTTCCCTCCTTTCCGCATGATGAGGTGACAGACAGAAATATGTTGGCTTTCTCATGTCCAGCTGCTGGGGGAGTCTGTGAGCCCTTGAAGTCTCCTCAAAGAGCTGAGGCAGATGACCCTCAAGATATGGCCTGCACCCCCTCAGGGGACTCAGTGGAGACAAAGGAAGATCAGAAGATGTCACCAAAGGCTACGGAGGAAACAGGGCAAGCACAGAGTGGTCAAGCCAATTGTCAAGGTTTGAGCCCAGTTTCAGTGGCCTCAAAAAACCCACAAGTGCCTTCAGATGGGGGTGTAAGACTGAATAAATCCAAAACTGACTTGCTGGTGAATGACAACCCAGACCCGGCACCTCTGTCTCCAGAGCTTCAGGACTTTAAATGCAATATCTGTGGATATGGTTACTATGGCAATGACCCCACAGATCTGATTAAGCACTTCCGAAAGTATCACTTAGGACTGCATAACCGCACCAGGCAGGATGCTGAGCTGGACAGCAAAATCTTGGCCCTTCATAACATGGTGCAGTTCAGCCATTCCAAAGACTTCCAGAAGGTCAACCGTTCTGTGTTTTCTGGCGTGCTGCAGGACATCAATTCTTCAAGGCCTGTTTTACTAAATGGGACCTATGATGTGCAGGTTTGTACTTTGTATTGTCTCTTTGTACAGAAAAAGTGATTAGAAATCAAATGTGAATTCTTATATACATGTTAAAACCAAGTCCCAGTACCAGACAGGTAGCCCGCTAGATCTAGCAGAAGAGATGGACACACTCCGTAGCTACTTCATTACAAGTATATTCAGAGTTGTCTAAAAACAACTTTTAGCCTCTTATTGTGGAATACAATCCTAGCATCTTTTTTGATTTGGGAAAGTCTTTTCATGGAATTAGCTAAGCTTCACAATTCTGGACATTTTTCATGGTAATTTGATGTTTTCACAGTCTTCCAAAAATGTTACTAATCTTTATGGTTGTACATGATAATAATTCATGCCTAGTTTCAGCTTTAGATTATAAGGCTTTTGCTATAATCTTTCTTTCAGTGAGGATATTTCCTGTCTCTTGGATTAGGATTTGATTTTATATTCATCCTGACGGGTCATACTGATGGTTGCAGAGATACTCCTGAAAAGGCAAAATAATTGCAAATGAAAACTGGGATATAACATTTTACATTGATTAGAAAGAAGTAAATGTGATTTTAAGTATTAGGGACACCAGAATGACCTTGGTAGTGGCCAATAAAGCATTCCTTTCTGCATTTAAGGAAAATGAGAATAATTTATGAAAGCATTTAGTAATAATTTAGATTTGTACTTTTATTAAAAACAACCTACCTTTTTGATCTATCCTTCTGTCTTTAGTTTATGGCATATGTGAAATGGATAAAGAAACTGTTACCATTTTGAATAGAATGAAACATGGAACTGAGTCTAAATAAATGTATACATTTAATTTTAGTAATTTTAGCATAGTCAAAATTCATGGTCAGCTTGAGAAAGTGTATTAGTTTTTGTTACAGTTTGTAGATTTTTATTGTATTATAAGGCCAGGGGGATTTCAAAACATGTTAGCTTTACTAGTAACCTTTTTTAGGAATGATTAGTACTACCCAGAGAACTAATGAAATAAATCCCTTAAAATATCAGTCATTTTTATCAACTCGATAGCTATAGCTCATTTGCCTCAGACCTCTCTATTGACCTAATGCCAATTAAGAAAGTCAGGCAAAGAGGTTAGAAATAATAGGTAGTGAACATATTTTGCAATACTTGTAAGAAGAATCAGAAGAGAAATTTCCTGGTCCTTTAAATGTCAGAATAGCAATCTCATCAGTTTAAGGGAGATATAAAGAACTCTTTAAACACTAGTTTCATCTTGGTAAAGCACTCTAAAAATTCTATCTTAGTTTGTGAATTTCCACAAATAGAATTATTTCTGTGGAGCAGCAAATTAACCCAATATAATTATTATGCACGAAAGCTACATGCTTTGAACTGCTGTCTATTAAAGATCATTTCACTGTCTTATGTCAGATATACTCTGCTGTCAAACTATGATTGGGAAGCAAATATGTGTTTTAGATAAAAGGGTTGGAAGTGAATAATGTCAGTATGTGAAACGGTGTTTTATAATTAGCAAGTAATATGAAGTTAATACCTGGATTTCCGGCAGGAGTTTCAGTTTGTTCACTCTAGGGACAACTTCTGAGGGAAGCTGATCTAGGCTGTCAGGAAAGCTCTAAAAATGAAAATTACTAAGGCCTATAGTTTGGAAGAATTCAGATTTTTAAACACACTTCCATTTCCCCCAAACAGTTATTTGTTAGGTTCTTGGTTATTTATAGTAAAGTTTATGTTTGGGTAGAAGGAGCTGGACACTTTTCCTGGGCAGTGATTTTAGAAGTAAAACAGATGTGTGAGCTATCTGAGTTTGAACTAATAGAACTAGAAATAAAACAGCTGATCCTCGACTATGCTGTCTGCTAAATCCTTGCAGCACACAGCGAGGAAGACAAAAAGGGGTAGGAGAGAGCATGCAGGAACATAATCTTGTTGAGATCAAATTTCTTCCAAGATAAATAATATTGCTAAAAATAGAAAAAAGTAATCTATGGAAGTAGTGCGTGATTATTTCAAACGATTGGATTTTGAAATGCATCTAAAGGGTTAACTTCAATTTGTGAGGATAACACTGAATATACTTGTAGGGCAAATGCTAATATTGAATGCTTTGCACGTATGCCAGATACTGATGCAGAAAAACGTCTGAAGATAAGTAACTTATTAATATCTTTATGCTGAAATAAATATTGAACAGTTTTTCTATACACATAAAATGAATAAAAACGCATCTGAAATTTCCTTTTTTACCCACAGTTTGTGTTACTGAAATGCTATTTGAGAGATTCTTTCCGTGGCGGTTAAACTTTGTGGAGGCTAAAAGCTGTGGGAGATAAAATGCTGACTATAGAATTTCTTTAATGCCGTTTTGTCAGAAACATATAGTAAGTTAATGGCCTGTGTGTGTCCTGATAAACGGATGTTGGTAAATATGAGTATTACAGACAAATAATCATTCAATTTTAGGAATTATTTATATAAGTCCATCATTTAAGCTAATTGAAGTAATAGATGAAGAATTCATTAATTCTTTTCAATTAAAGTTGCTTTTTAAAAAACATTCAGAACAGTTGGTGGTTAATGATAGATTTATGACATTTTAGGCCAAGAAAAAAGTAACAGAAGCCAAAAGCAAAAGACTGAAAGAACTCTATGGCTTTGATCTATATTTTGGTTTGACATGGATGGTTTTAAATAATTTGAATGGACTTGAGTGCAAATATGAGATATACAGTTGGGAAAAAGAAGTACAGTAATTTAAACAAATTCTAAGATTTCCAGTTTTAAGTGCAAGTTATTTCAAATATACGTGGAAGAATAATTGACATTTAGACATGCTTGTACTGATAATATCCACTTTTGTATAAATTGCATCACAAATGACCGAGTCAAAGAATTACAACTTTGTAAAAATACTGTCAAATAACAATGTTTCTTTGTGCTGCATAGTGGATAGAGCCCCAGCCGGATAATGGAGGTCACTGTAAATAGCCATCAGAAAGCCAAGACTGTCCTTTCTAAGTGTGGCGTGTATCACATTCTCCTCCCAACACCTTGAGGTAGCATGCCCAGCCCTAAAAGCAGAAGACATGTCAATTCTTTACCAAGAAAACAAGAGAAGCTATAATGGCTAGCTTAGCATTAATTGATTTGACCAGGATGTTAGTTTCCCAATTTTTCATTTATCCAGCATGTTCTATCAATTGTCATGCTTAAATTTTTAAAAATAATAGATGCAGCATGATTGGTTAGCTTTTCATGTAATATTTGCTATCTGTATTCAGCCATTGAGGCTGCCATAGAGACCAATAATACAAGAGATCGAGTTCTTAAAAAGTTAATTACAGCTTCTTTATTTTTATTTTTATTTTTTGAGATGGAGTCTCGCTCTGTCACCTAGGCTGGAGTGTAGTGGCATGGTGTCTGCTCACTGCAACCTCCGCCTCCCAGGTTCAAGCGATTCTCCTACCTCAGCCTCCCGAGTAGCTGAGATTACAGGTGCCCACCACCATGCCCGGCTAATTTTATTTGTATTTTTAGTAGAGACGGGGTTTCACCATATTGGCCAGGCTGGTCTCGAACTCCTGACCTCGTGATCCACCCGCCTCGGACTCCCAAAGTGCTAGGATTACAGGTGTGAGCCACCGCGCCCTGCCAGCTTCTTTCTTTTTAATCTGCTTTATTATGCTTGTATTTAAACCATTGCTGAATGGAGGCCTGAATTAACAACGCGGCATTTGCTGTTTCATTAGGGCTTAATGTGCTGTGCATTGGGTGTTTGCATCATCTTTATTGGGGAGCTTTTAGCACTCAGATCAGGTTATAAAAATAGGAGTCTTGTCAAGTTGTGCTTCCCACGGGAAAGTGTTTATGCAATCCCAAGTTCAGATGCTCATGATATATTTGTTGCCTTTTCATATTAGTAAATTCTTTTTTATTACTGCATTATTCAGGACTCTAAGAAGGTAGCTACTGGTTTCCAGCTATTAAATTTATTTTGGCCCTTAATGAAAATCTAAGGCTAATACAAGAATCACATGATTAACTTACGAAGGACCGTCTTATGTTTGAGCTAGGAGTGTTACATTTCTGTGTTGTAAATATTTTTATCAGAGTTGCACAATATGTCATGTTAGAAGCAGGAAGAACAGATTTTAGAGAGAGGAAGTCATTCTTCGGATTTGTATCTTCAACAGATTTAATTGTATGAGTTTATAGATCTTTAACATGTATCAGTACAATCGTTTGAGCAGGGAATTACAGTTTGGTTTGAAAAAAAATAGTATCAGAGACCATTAATCTCATTGTGGTTTATTTGGACTTGTCTTGAATTTTACTTCTAAACATTTATTTTTTGCCTTCACATTTTCTTTGATCTGGAGTAGGAGGGAAGTTGTAGGTCTTAGCAGGTTCTGTTTCTTTGTTTTTCCGAGTTGAGGACAATTTCAGTTTAGAAAAACTGGTGAATGAGACTTTAATCAATTCAGACTGTCTATAGAATACAGAATGTTTGGCATATGAACTCACACTTCTTTTTCAGGACTGTGTCTCTTTAACAAGTAATAAAGTGTGCAGAATAAGACATATGCTCATGCCAATGCCATAAAGCAAGACAAAGGTCTGGTATTTACCAGGTTATTTTCATCAGTGGAGATGGCAGAGCTAAATAATGTAGCCACCCTAGTAGAATAGTTCAACTATCATTACTAATCCCTTTACCTGCATGTCAGTTAACTCTTTTTTTGACCTTGTTCATGACCGTTGGTATCATCTTTGATTTTCGGTTTATTTGTTATCATTTAAAAGAACATGTATAATTTTATTGAATATCAGAATTTTTTTCTAGGCAGAATGTTTAGGAGAATAAATTGTGGTTATCAGTGGATCCAATCAAATTTAGCATTATTCAACTCCTAAGAAAACATTTTACCTCTCCTGTGGCCTGCTTTGCTAACTATCTCAAGTCGGGAGACTATTCAGTGTTTTTTATTTCTTGGATCATTGTAATTACAGCATACGTGCAGCTGTTAGAAACACAGATATATAAGTAGTGTGCCAATATGGGGAAAGTTTGGAGAGAGAACGTTGCTCTGTTCATTTTCTGATTTCCTTCGTGGAGTCGGATTCTGACAGTCATTAGACCATAGATCTCTTGAATTCTTCATCAGGTGATCCACATTTTGAAGCAAATGGTATACATTTTCAGAATATCATATAAACCCTTGTTTAATTTTAATTGAAAGTCAAACGTAAAATTTATTTTTCTGTCTTACATTTTAGTTGATTCATACTTCTTTCATCTTTTAGCTTACATAATCAAAATTTGTACAGCTCCCTTATTTTTTTCCAATTTTGGATTCGCCTCTAATAATAGCTAAAATTTACTAAGGGTTTCTTACATGCATATATGGAGCTCAGTTCTTTACATGTATTAATCAACTCATCTTCATAATGACCCTAGAAGTAAACACTAACCTTATGTGTCCATTTAAAAATATAAGGAAACAGCATAGATTAAAGTATCCTGCCCAACATCACAGAGTTGCATAAGTAGAGAGAATGGGATGTAAAGCAGGATAGATAGGCCACGGAAGCCTGTCTTCAAAACCATGCTGATATATGGCCTGGCCAAACATGAGCCTGAGTTTACTGCCAATAGCAAAGCAATAGAAGATAGGCCAATTGCATATAAGGGAGGAGATAGAAGACTGGTACATCAGAGCTCTTTGATGCAGCCTCTGTGAATCAGATTGATTTTGGGGACTTGGGTGATTTCTTTGAGATTGTCTGCTATCTGCTTCGTGTAGTGTAATGCTACCTTATTTGAACTTACTAGGCTTCTAGTCGAAATCAGTAAAAAGAAAATTAAATTTGCTGATTCATCTTTTTAAAATTACTGTGATTCATTTTCCCTGGTACTTTTGCTGCAGAAATTAGTTCTGGTAGAGCGAGTAAGGTGCAAATGTTGATGTAATCAATTAAGGATATAATGTTTGATCCCCAAATTAAGGGACATTTCATCCATGTGTTTGACTTATTTTGTACTCCCCTCATTTAGAGGACTTTGTGTTAGGAATTTATGATTTAAATGATGGTCTGAAAGTTGTCTTATGCTCTTCTACTTACCAGGCACAATTTAGTTTTTTTTTTTTTTTTTTTCCATGCAGATTACATGTTAAGGAGATACACTCCATTCCCATTTATGTCCTCCAAAGCTGTGTAATTAAGGTTTTATCCTCTGCCTACATTCAGTGTAGGAATGGGTGTAGAAGCAGCGAACAAATCGGAATGCCTTTGGAGTGTCCAATTTTAGTGTGCTGGATTCTCCAGCCATGCTTGGAGCTGTGTGATTTCATTGAATTCAGAAAGCGATAGACGGGTGGGACATAGTGAGGAGTTGGGGAATTCACAGAGTCTCCTGGCCTAGCATTTCTCCTTTCATATTTAGGCGAACTGTTGATGTAAGATTAAAGAATGCCTGCATCCTTTCATGTGTCCAGGAACATATTTGGGAATCTTATAATAAATGATGGCTTATTCCAAGACCTGTTTTTCCAGCTGATGGGAAGCTCCACCTTGGTATTCATTGGCACTTCAAAGTCAACATATGTAAAAGTGAAGTTCTCCACAACTTTCTTTTTGCCTCCTTTCTTCTTTACTCCCATTTTCAGCTAAGTCAGTCTGGAAATCGTGGAGTTACCTTGGATTTCTTTCTGATATCATGCCCCAAACATTTGAGTAGTGTGCCCCATTGTTCCCTTCTTTATTCTTTTACTGTGACTTCTTTCAAGTAAATCCTTATGGATTTCTTTTCTGTTGTTCTATCTTTATCTTCCTCTCTTGTCTCTTCCTTTCCCTTCTCTTCTCACCTCCCATTCTTTCCTCCTCCTCTTCATCTTCCTCTCCTTTCCTTTGATTTCTTTTTTTTCTTCTTCTTTCTTTTCTTCTTCTTCCTTCTGTTTTTATTTCCTTCCTCATTCCCTCTTCTTCCTCCTCTCTTTTGCCTCTTTTTTCTGTTCTTTTCTTCTGTCCTCCTTCTCTCCGTTTTCTTCCTTTCTGCTTCTCTTTTTTCATCCTCCTTCCTTTCTCTTTTTCTCCCTCCCTCTTACTTTCCTTTCTTCCTTCTTTCCTTTAATTTTTAAAAATTCTATTTATAGATGACTTGTCCTACATTTTATAGCAAGTATGGGACTACTTCTGTTAAAAAGCATATCATCTAATTATACTTGCTTATGTAAATATCAGCTCTCCAATAAGACGTCACCTTTCTACGTTAAATCTCACTATTCTTCTAGAAGGGATAATAGTAAGAACAAGGCTAGCACATTTATATTACTTATTACATAGCAAGCACCATTATGTACCAGATTCCATTTAAAGATTTGATAATGTCTCAACCCTCCTCAATATTTCCTGAGAGCAGCTTGCATTGTCTTACTCTCACTGTTGATTTTATTGGTTTTGTTTCCTTCACCTGCAATGCCCTTCCATGATCACTGCCTTTGAGGCTAATCTTCACATGTCAGCTCATCTGTCCACAGCTCAGTTGTAACTTCTGGGAGCCTTTGCTGACTCCTCAGTCTGGGTTAGGGGCTCTTCCTCTGTGTTGTCATGGAACCTGTTACACGTCTCAGCAGAAGCATGTTATTCCACTGTTGTGATCTTTTTAGTTGTGAGCTTTTTGTGCTAAACCGTAGAAATGTTACGATTTTGGACTTTGTCATTCTTTTTGTATTTCCAGTGCTTGGCACATAGTAGATGTGTTAAAACAGTAACCCTCCCTGGAGGAAGGATGTTCTATATTTTCAGAGATTAGATTTTCTCTTTTCCCATTAAGATGCTCTTTAGAATACACGTGCAATTCTGACATATCTCCGTTATGAACCAGCAGCACCTGCAGGTTGGCTGCTATAGAGGAGTGCTATGGGGAATTCACTTAGCTTTGTAACCCACTTGAACTGCATTTTCTCTTGCTTATTTTTCCCATAAAAGATTGTCTTCCAAATTATTGAGATGGACTTTTTTTTTTTTTTTTTTTTTGGTATGGAGTCTTGCTCTGTTGCTCAGGCTGGAGTGCAGTGGCACGGTCTCGGCTCATTGCAACCTCTGCCTCCCAGGCTCAAGCGATTCTCCTGCCTCAGCCTCCTGAGTAGCTGGGATTACAGGCACTCACTACCACACCCAGGTTAATTTTTGTATTTTCAGTAGAGACAGGATTTCACCATGCCAGGCTGGTCTCGAACTCCTGATCTCAGGTGATCTGCCCGCCTCGGCCTCCCAAAGTGCTGGGAATACAGGCATGAGCCACTGTCCCTGGGCTATTAAGATGTACTTTAAGATGTATTAGTACTCTGTCATCTGAAATACCAGATAACTATAGAAAAATTAATTCAGAATTATACTGAGTAAAATGAGAAAACCAGTTTAGGGTAAACTGTTTATTGCTATAACGCAAAAAGGCGATAATAAAAATGTGCATAATGAGGAATATGTAGTATTTTCTTCTTCAATGTGCCCAGTATAGGAGTTTAAGTTTTGGTTTCTCCTGTATCCTACCCTGCCATTGGTTGCCTCTTATATTATAAATCCAAATAAGGGAGTTGCTACAGTGTCACTGATAGGAATAAACCTCAGAAATAAGCTATGCATGACATGAGAGTAAGACAATGCCATATAATTAGATTTGTTATTGAGATTCTTAAACATTTATTCTCCATCAAAAGTATATCACTGAAACACACTCTGTATTCTAGAATTTTTTTTTGAAGCACTATACATGCAGAAAAATTCCCGATGTATATAAACAGATTAATTCTGACTGTAGTTATTTTCAGCTAAGATTGGCCCTTACAGATTTTTTTCAAGTTATTTGAAATATTAGTATTTGAACAATGATTTCTTTAACAACTTAGCTTTTTATTTTTAAGCTTTTACCTCTTTGACTATCAGCCCATAACCTCAAGTTCTCTTAGATTAGTACCCTTATAATTGTCTCTGTTGCTATCAATTATAGTACTTGAAAATGAACCACATCTGAGAAAAGGTTTGTGTTTAGTTCAAACAACTCTTTCTTTGCTGCGTTGAAAATAAGTACATGTGTTGAGGTGTCATTTTAAGAGCTCTGAGGCTTTAAGAAATATTTTCCTTTGACATATTATTTTAGATATTATTATTATTAGTTTTTACTCCATATTATTGGAAGGAAAGAAGGAAACTGAGATTAATGACCTTGAAAAAAACCAACCCTTTTATATTCTTCATTTCTATGGTAAGACATTTTTTTGTGTGTAAAAAGACATATGTAAATAAATTATAAATGAAAGCCATGGAAAACACTTAATGGAAGGAACAGTTTTTAAAACTAGGGCTAAAATCAAATATAAAAAGCCATGCTAGTCCTTAGTCAGTGAAAAAGAATTTAAAATTTGTTCATTTTTGTGCCTTAATTGTTTTAGGTGTTTTTATATAACTTTAATTCACAATCAAAGGACTCCATAGGCAGTCATTTGCTTGTGGATATAAGATGCATTTTGTAGTTTCTTGAAGAAGGCCATGTATGTCAGGTCAAGTCAGTGGCAAGGGTGCCATGAAGTACTGTGGCCAGCGTATCTCAGGTAACTCAGGGGCCTTGGTGAGAAATTTTCATCTGCTCACCTCTGCCTTCGTTCATTCAGTCAAAATGCATTGAGCTCCTGCTTTCTTCTAGATAGGAATAAGACTATTCCTCTAGCTCAAGAAGGAATATAAACAGAAGCATTAGCTTGGTAACAACAGATTGAACCTTTGCATTTACAGCTAAGAATATTGATAGTGACAAGTGTGTGAGTTTGTCACTGAATGAATTTACCACTTCCCTTCTATTTAATCTCTTTATCCCATTTGCAGGAAAAATTTACTTGAATGATTCATTTTGTTAAATAATCTATCTATGCACATGTCGAGTGTACTATCTAATATGGCATTCCCTAGCAAATGTGGCTATTTAAATTTTAGGCTGGGCATGGTGGTGCATGCGGTAATCCTAGCACTTTGCAAGGCCAAGGAAAGTGGATAGGTTGAGCCCAGGAGTTCAAGACCAGTCTGGGCAACATGGCGAAACCCTGTTTCCACAAAAAAATACAAAAATTAACTGGGTATGGTGGCGTGTGTCTATTTTCCCAACTACTCTGGAGGCTGAGGTGAGAGGATTCGCTTGAGCCCAGGAGGCGGAGGTTACAGTGAGCGGAGATCGTGTCACTGCACTCCAGCCTGGGTGACAGAGACCCTGCCTCTAAAAAAGAAATTTTTAAAATACATACATTTCAGTTAATTACAAATAAATTAATGAAATGCTAAGAAAAATACATGAAAGTAAATTTGAAAATTAGTTCTTCATTTTTACCAAGCCTGCTTGTGGCTAGTGGCTACCATATTGGCCAAGGAAGGCTATGGAACATTTTAATCATCTCAGGGAATACTATTGGACAGCACAAATCTATAGTTCTCACTTGATCCTCATAATAATCCTATAAAATGACAAGTTGTACAATATTATATCCATAGAGACCAGGAAACCGAGGTGCCAGGAGGTTAAATAATGGATCTTTTCATAGAATTTGAGCTAGATAACTTCCTCTAGAAGCAAATAAATACAGGCAGATGTAAATACAAATGAATAAAGGGTTTTATCTACAATTTTTTAATCTTAAAATGTAAAATTGTCTACCTCTTCAATATTATATGTCTAATACCTATCGCAGAGTCTGACACAAGCCGAACACTTAGTTATTACTAATTAGAGGGATAAATACATGTAGTTTTTGGCCCAAGCAGAAATTACAGTTTAATATAATTGTAAAAATTTGGATATCTTTACCAAAGGAACTGCTGGGTTTAAAGGGTTATAATTAAAGTTCTGGTTAGCAAAAGAAGGAAATTTGAAAGCTGTGCTCTTTATTCTGCTTGCACTCTCTTTTTAATATCGTCATAGATAAGAAGCAGTAAATTTTTCTACTCCATGTTGGATTTAGCCATTTGAAAAGTTTACAATATTCTATGAATGTGTAGGCACTGTTTCCAGACAATACGTTTCAGTAAAGCATTGCTGCAGACACTTATTTTGCATAATTGTTCTCACTGTATATTTGTTTTTACCCTAGAAAAGAATAGATTTAAAATGGGATATCTGGCGCATGCAAATAAAATGAATGTGGTCAATAGACACCAGTAGTGTCTCCTAAAATAATAAATTTTGTTTTACTGTAAAATGGCATTTAAATGTTGTATGTCAGTTATATTTCACTATGACTTGAATGTACCTCTACTCGTATAGAAAGTATAAAAATTGCCACAAATAGAGCTTTTAGATTTTCTTTTTGAAAGAAAAAAGGAATAGAACACTGTCATTATGTTTTCCAAAACTGCGTTTTAAAATATGTAATTCTAATATTGTATTAGCTTTTAATAATATATAATACTAATATCATTTGCTGATATTAACCAAAAAGGCAAGTATGTAACCTATAGAAGTGTCAGTATTGTTCTTACCATTAAATGAGATCCGTGAATTTTCATTTGCTAGCTTGATTTTTGAAAGAGCAGTCAATAGTATGAAGGTATTTATTCTTCAGCATAATTAAAATATATAGCCCTTAAAAGCTTCTTAAATAATGAAGTTGGCACATTTTCCCTGGGTTAAAAAAAACACATCTAGACACGTACACCAACTTCAAAGACCTAACTCGTTTTTTATAGCTTAGTTAATCCTAAACCAAAATGCTTTACTGATAATTTTTCACAAAACTGCCTTTCTTTCGTAGTCCCCTTCTCCTGATAGTACTGATTCGTAGCCTGGGTTTTCTGACTTCTTAGGTTGTTTTTAAACAACAGCAACCTTTTTAGGATGTTGGGATGCTTAGTAATAATTTAAATCCACTTCAAAATCATATGTTTAGGGATTTCTTAAGTATATGTATGCTCTTTGTTCAGCCCTTTCAGTGTGGTCATGGCACTTGAGGCTTAAAGATTGCAAAATCAAAGAAATAGTGATGATGCCTGGTGGTTTCTTGGGAATCTTGGTTCAACAAGCAGAAGTTCAAAGCATTTTATAATAGGGAAGCTTGGCAACGCTGATGCAATGTGAAAGCTTAAACAAGAAAATTTTTTATCTCTAGATTTTGCACACTTTCTTTCTTTGCCTATGTTAAAGAAGAAGGGGGTACATCTGAATGTATCCCTTTTGAATCAAATTTAAGTTCCAGAACAAAGAACCTGATTGATGGCTATCCATTTAAATGTGTGTGTGTGTGTGTGTGTATACTATATACACACACACATATATATATATTTTTGCAAATAAACTTTCTCTTTACCTCCACTGAATTGGGAAATATATGTACAGATTTTTATAATATTATGAATTGTATTTCAGTGCAAGTTTTAGTTGCTTTAGTCACTTAAATGCTAGATTAGAATGCTCTGTGCTGTATCCCTGAGTGTATGACTTTGAAATCTCTCACACCATTGAATGATTGCCGGTTTGCTGCCTGGAAGGGTGCCCCATTCTTAGCTTTCTGGCTGGTTGATACTCTGTCATCGACAGAGTCTGTCATCGACAGACTGAAATCTATGTGATTGGGGTGGTGGCTATAGACATTGCCTAATGCGAAACATTACATCCTTTGATTAAAGGCTGTGGGAAACTTTTGTAAGTTCCTATCTTAATGCGCAGTAAATGTTGAGTTGTTTATGTATTAATGCACATTTCTTAGAACTATGATACTGGACATGAATTTAGAGGTTGCCCCAGTTGAAGAAGCTATTGGCCAGAGAGGTTAAGTAACTTGATCAAGGTCACATCTCTTTTTAATAGCAAAAGGAATACTTCAATCTTAGTCCTGTACAGTAGAGGTACAAACATGTCTCTCAGTGTACTACAGCAATATTATTTGCATTTCAAATAGAGCCTTTACATGATTTTGAGATGCCTGAGACTTTTCTCATGGAGTGATTTGGATATGAACAGCGATCACACGTGTCATTTTTGAACAGCTGTTGAAGAAGGCAGAACATGATTATGCCACTTGCTTAATATATTACATCTGGTTGCTGGGAAAATTTAAAAATTCCCTAGTGGTTGGAAGAGAATTTTTTTTCCCCCTTTTTGGAGTATTTCATTCAAAAACTCTATTTTAAACTCTGAATTTTGGCTGCTCAGTGGTGGCTTAACTGTACTGCCTATTGAGATACACACTGAGAATGGAGGAAGAATTTTATGTAAAGTGCCCTTTAAAGGCTTTCATAGTCCTGATTCCATGTAATTTCATAATTTGGGAAAGAAAGCAGAGCTGTAGTTATTTTTATGGTGGAATTATTTTATTTTACCATTCAAACATCTCCATGACCTACTCATGTGAGAAGTTGGGAGCCCTTTGCAGTGAAACAGAACCTTAATCAAATAAGGCCATGGAAGATTTTTCTTTTTTGTTTGTTTGTTCTAGATTGGGAAACATGCAAAATTCTTTATTTATATAGTTCTTCTTCACTAGTATTTCCTGCGTACTCAATTCATCTTTTTGTTTGTTTGTTTCGCTGTGCTTTAATTATAAGCCATTTTGGGTGGTCATTTGAGCACCTTTATTTTACCTAAAACAGCGACCTCATCTTTGCCTGCAGCCTCATTGCTGTAGGAACTGAACAGAATATTTCATTGGAGAACATCTGCATTGAGTACTTTTTGAGCAAGTACCTCTAGTTTTGACAGTAACGCCTCACCTTTTGAAAAGAAATCCCATGTGATTTGGATGCTTCTGTAGGAATGTGATTTGAAGGGGGCAATAGTAAAACGTACTGTGTTGAAAATTGTTTTCTTAGTTTAAAAAATATATTACTCAGTCTTTCAAATTATAGTACATTTATTACTTACCTTCACCTGTTACTTTGGCCTACAGTGTATAACATAATGAGCCTCTCAAAGAGTAACTGTTGAGAAATGAAGAGTGAATTTATTTGGCTCTGTATTTTTTGTATTTATTGTATTTTTTGATGTGGAATACTTGGCAGTACCCTCCCCCTCCCCCGCAGAGGACCCATTGAATTAATGACACCTCAGAAGTAAAGTCCATTTCTTCTTTTCTCCAGGTGACTTCAGGTGGAACATTCATTGGCATTGGACGGAAAACACCAGATTGCCAAGGAAACACCAAGTATTTCCGCTGTAAATTCTGCAATTTCACTTACATGGGCAACTCGTCCACCGAATTAGAACAACATTTTCTTCAGACTCACCCAAACAAAATAAAAGCTTCTCTCCCCTCCTCTGAGGTTGCAAAACCTTCAGAGAAAAACTCTAACAAGTCCATCCCGGCACTTCGATCCAGTGATTCTGGAGACTTGGGAAAATGGCAGGATAAAATAACAGTCAAAGCAGGAGATGACACTCCTGTTGGGTACTCAGTGCCCATTAAGCCCCTCGATTCCTCGAGACAAAATGGTACAGAGGCCACCAGTTACTACTGGTGTAAATTTTGTAGTTTCAGCTGTGAGTCATCTAGCTCACTTAAACTGCTAGAACATTATGGCAAGCAGCACGGAGCAGTGCAGTCAGGCGGCCTTAATCCAGAGTTGAATGATAAGCTTTCCAGGGGCTCTGTCATTAATCAGAATGATCTAGCCAAAAGTTCAGAAGGAGAGACAATGAGCAAGGCAGACAAGAGCTCGAGTGGGGCTAAAAAGAAGGACTTCTCCAGCAAGGGAGCCGAGGATAATATGGTAACGAGCTATAATTGTCAGTTCTGTGACTTCCGATATTCCAAAAGCCATGGCCCTGATGTAATTGTAGTGGGGCCTCTTCTCCGTCATTATCAACAGCTCCATAACATTCACAAGTGTACCATTAAACACTGTCCATTCTGTCCCAGAGGACTTTGCAGCCCAGAAAAGCACCTTGGAGAAATTACTTATCCGTTTGCTTGTAGAAAAAGTAATTGTTCCCACTGTGCACTCTTGCTTCTGCACTTGTCTCCTGGGGCAGCCGGAAGCTCACGAGTCAAGCATCAGTGCCATCAGTGTTCATTCACCACCCCTGACGTAGATGTACTCCTCTTTCACTATGAGGGTGTGCATGAGTCCCAAGCATCAGATGTCAAACAAGAAGCGAATCACCTGCAAGGATCGGATGGGCAGCAGGCTGTCAAGGAAAGCAAAGAACACTCATGTACCAAATGTGATTTTATTACCCAGGTGGAAGAAGAGATTTCCCGACACTACAGGTGAGTCAAAGGGGGGTAGGTCAGGAGGAATATACAAATAAAATAATAGAAAAAATCCACAGAAAGAAGGCTGAACCAGGAATTATTGGGAGTGATTCCGACGACTTGGGGAAGTTATAGGAGAAGACCACATAGAAGATCATCACAGATTTGCAGGTGATATAGTTATAGCTGTGATCACTGTAGACTTTAATTTGGTTCCTTCTTTTGACTGTATGCTCATGTTTGATACTTGTTTTATACCATTTACTGATTGTCTTTTTAAATTCACAGTGATTCTAATAATGCTGATGAGTTTACTAATTTATCATAGTCCATTTATTTGTCCTTACTAAATATGACTCCACATCCTGTATTTTTTTGACAGGGCAGTTCCCAAATGAAAGTTGCTATTGTAAATATATCGTATTCTCTATTCTGAGAAAAAATTTTGAGAACCTGTTGCTCATTTTTATTTTAAAATGAGATTATATATTCTTCTAGCTTTGAACAATTCTGCAACATCCTTGTTTGGCATATAAACAGTAATCTAAAGGTGAGAATTTTTGTAATATGTGTGATTTTGGATATAGACTTACTTCTCCAAGTAGGTAAAACTGCTTGAGTTATTCCAGATTCTTAAATAGATGTGGGATGTTTGTGTTTTCCTTCTGCTTTCACTCTATTTTCTTTATAAACATTAACTTTCCCTGTTAATCTTTTATAATATCTAGAGATAAGTATAGGATATGTATCTTTATTTCATTTATGCATTCATTCTTTAATTAATTAATGTCATAAATCCATTGTACCAGGCGTTGAATGAATATAGAAGAGAAGACATAGTGCCCTCATGGAACTTACAGTTTAGTAGGAAAGATGAGACACTTAGATGATTACAAGAGTAATAATTGTCATAAAAGATGAAGTACAAGGCAGTGTGTTTGAATATAATGATAACATAACCTAATATGGTAGATTAGGAAATGCCTTCCTGGGGAAGGAGCATTTAAACTGAGACTTGGTTATAAATAGGAATTAGTTCAGCAAAGCGTTGGTGGTACCCTGCATTTAGGTATTATTTAGTGCTCATTGGGTACTTTCTCATTATTATGCCTTTCAACATCAAAGTAGAAAGTTTTGCTTACTATATCAATATTCTAGTCTAAAAATCTACTCATTTCAATTTCTACACCTCAAGATGATAAACAGTTTCTTCCACTCCTTTTAAAAGTTGTGTGTTAGTGCGAGTGTGTGTATGTTTTTTCAGTCACCAGTAATGAAGCAGTTCATATCCAACAATAGGCTAATAATGTTAGATGTTAATTTGAAGGACATCCCAGTGCTCACAGTGAATCAAAATGTTCAGAAAACACTTACTTGAGATTTACACTGTTTAATTTATAAGGTCAGCCCTGGGAAAGACACAGTCCTGCAATCAAATATGTGTTCACACTTGCAATGAGTGTTTCTGGCTCCTCTGATGTTAGCTGCATGTTAATTTATTTCTGAGGCTCACAGACATCAGCTGCTTTCTGAGCTCTACCAGTGTGGATATATGCGTATGTGCATATTGTTCATGTACATTTGTTGAGTGATGTAAAAATCAGATAGTCCATTCTTTTTTTGAAAAGGACAAGGACGATTTTGAGAAATCGTCATGATTTTCTTTAATCGTGAGGGAACCAGCCAGAACACACACACATCTTGGACCTGCATACCCACGTATGTGCACACACACACACGCACACATGCACACACACTCATTCTGATACATCTAGCTACCAGTACAGTTGGACAAGTGGTTTTTCTATTGATGCAGCTGAGGCATTGCTTGAGAATCTGTCTGGAAAAACAGGGTTTTCACATGCTTTAGGTAAACAAAATAATCCCCCCAGAAATAAAATATGAATAAAACTATTAGTGAATACTGTCAGAATTTAGTTAATATTCAGTGATGAAAGTAAGCTCTAGAGAAAAGAGAACTATTCTTTTCTTGTTCACCACTGATTCTGCACGATTTAACACAGTGGCAGGATGCCTAATGGGAGTTCAGTGAATATCTTTCTGTAAATGAGATCCCTGTGAGTTTTTGACTTCACAGTAGTTTTGAATAAGCTGAGATTTCCAAGGTGAGTTACATTTTAATCCTTCACTATCATATGGTCTTGGAACCCTTCTGAGGACCTAGGCTTCTATACCAAATGGGAGTTGTCTGTTCATTTTGAATTTAAGTCAACTTCTCAGCATTTTATTAGCTAAAAATTTAAATAGCACTTGTCCATAGGGCATTAAAATATTCTTGCACTTACGTTTAAATCCTGATATAGTTTGGCTGACCACAGATCCTTTAAGGTGCTGAGTAGTTTATTGCTCATCTGTTTCTGTGTTCTTATAGAGATATTTGAAATTTGGAGACTTCCGATTTCAGAAGTCACAGCTTAGTAGGAAAGATAAAGAAACTCTACTGAAAGCTGAACAGTAATAGCAGCCCCAGAGATGTGAAAGGACATAGTCACGTGGATGTTCAGAACTTGATCTGCTATCAAAGCATTTTCCAAAAATGCCCCATTTTTAAGATAGAATAAGAGGACAAGTTTACTTTATCACATAGTATCTGTATAATTAAATTTGTTTACTCAGATTATTCATTTTGGGAAACTTCTGCCATAATTCTATGTTATTTCTGTGAAATATTCTAGGCTTTTGAGTGCTTTATATAGAAGACTTAATGGTGTAGTAAAAATTAGCATAAGCCATGAACTGTACAACATGTGAAATCATTTAGCTATAAAATGATTATAGCTGAGAATCAGAAGGGTTGATCTAGAGCTCTGATTGAAAGACCTCGGTGTTGATTCCATGGCATGGGGGTTTTCTTTAAGAACGAAGTTAAACTTGGTGGAACTGTAACCGTGATCTAGTCAGCAACAGGGATTTGGTCCATTCTCTTAATGTTTAGCATTTACCTATGATACCCCTAACTCAGATCATAACTGTGTTATTATATTCCACTTATAAATGGTTTTCTCACTGCATTTCTATTATTATTTATCATTTAATTCGACTTTGTACCTGCTCTCTATTGACTGCTACTTTTCTTATCAAAATTTTCAGTGTTATAACTTAGGTATTTGGCATAAGTAGGAGGATTACTTCCCTACAAAACAACTATACTAGATAAAACGTATTTTGTAATGCATTGCCAGACTTCTACAAAGTAAGAAAAATTTTTGGAGCCTTTGTTCTACCTTTCATGAAGAGTGCAGTAAACACAGAGTAGGGAGAAGTGAAGGGTGAGCTTGGAATGTGAGGTTACACTGAGGGCAAATGCCAATGTCGATGTTGCATTTGATCAGAGGACTAAGCCTGGAGTTACTCATAGAGAGAAGGAGTTGAATCTTTTGAGTTTTGCTTTAAGCTTAGATCTTGAAGGTGGCTAGGATTTTTACATTAGTCCTCCCTCTGACTTCTGTCATAATTAAACACAAATTTGTCTATAGAAAAGTACTCCAATTTTTACCTCCCAGATATTGATGGATGCAGATAAATCTTATATGAGCTCACTATTATGAAAATTCACCATATGGACAGGAAAATAAGCCACCATATGTGAAATCAGTAGAAAACACACATAATAGATGTAGCTAGATACCCAGTCACTTTAGATACAGGAGTTTTCAGTTATAAAATACGAATAAGCATTCAAAGATGTGAAAGTTACAATTAAAAATGATCAAGCAACATGAGACTAGATGAACAGGCACTTCTCAAAAGAAGATATTTATGCGGCCAACAACCATGAAAAACTGCTCGTCATTACTGTTCATTAGAGAAATGCAAATCAAAAACACAATGAGATACCATCTCACGCCAGTTAGAATGGCGATCATTAAAAAGTCAGCAAACAGATGCTGGTGAGGATGTGGAGAAATAGGAACACTTTTACACTCTTGGTGGGACTGAAAATTAGTTCAACCATTGTGAAAGACTGTGTGACGATTCCTCAAGGATCTAGAACCAGAAATACCAATTGACCCAGCAATCCCATTACTGAGTATATACCCAAAGGATTATAAATCATTCTGCTATAAAGACACTTGCACATGTATGTTTATTGCACCACTGTTCACGATAGCAAAGGCTTGGAACCAACTCAAATACCCACCAATGATAGATTAGATAAAGAAAATGTGGCACATATACACTATGGAATACTATGCAGCCATAAAAAAGAATGAGTTCATGTCCTTTGCAGGGACATGGATGGAGCTGGAAACCATCATTCTCAGCAAACTAACACAGGAACAGAAAACCAAACACCGCATGTTCTCACCTATAAGTGGGAGTTGAACAGTGAGAACACATGGACACAGGGAGGGGAACATCACACACTGGGGCTTGTTGGGGAGTCGGGGGCAAGGGGAGGGAGAGCATTAGGACAAATACCTAATGCATGGGGCTTAAAACCTAGATAATGGGTAATAGGTGCAGCAAACCACCATGGCACATGTATACCTATGCAACAAACCTGCACGTTCTGCACATATACTCCAGAACTTAAAGTAGAATTAAAAAAAAAAAAAGATCACCAAAAAATTAACAAATAACATTGTTTTAATTGAGAAATATTAACTCTACAAACTTAAAACATATGGATTGATTAAACTACATATTAGACAATTAAAGAGAGCAAATGAATTAATCAGAATGAGGCATTAGACAGAATAAGAGAGAGAAAAGAGATGCAAAATATCAATGACATATAGCAAGATGTGGAATATAATGAGCTCTTCTAACATGCATCTAATGAGTGTCCCAGAAGAAAGAAAATACAGCGAATAGAGAGTAGGTAATCAGTATTTGAGGAGAAAATGGAAAACGATTTTCTAGAACTAATGAAAGACATAAATACTCAGATACAAAGAAGCGTAGCATACACTAAACAGGATGATGTATACAAATAAATTCAGTTACACACACATGAAACAAAAGTGAGAATGCCAAGGCAGAGACATCCTTGAGAGCAGCTGTAGACTAACAAGAAACAAACTACTCAGAAAAGACATTTAGGTTGACAGACTTTTTATTAGCAACAATGGAAACTGGAGGAAGGAGGAATATTTTTCAGAGTTTTGAAAAAACATCAAATAGCCAACCTTGTATTATGTGACCATCAAAACTATCTCCCAAGAATAAGAGCAAAGCAGAGACATTTTCTGATAAGTGAAGACCAGGGAAACATCTGAGCAAATCTAAACAAACATTGCCTGTCTCATTTATGTAATTAAAAAAGGAACAGACTAGGTGGGGCACAGTGGCTCACACCTGTAATCCCAGTATGTGGGAAGCCAAGGCTTGAACCCAGGAGTTTGAGATCAGCCTGGGCAGCATACCAAGATCTTATCTATCTATCTATCTATCTATCTATCTATCTATCTATCTATATAAAAAAAAATCTGAGTATAGTGATAATTACCTGTGGTCCCAGCTACTCAGGCACTGACATGGGAGGATCACTTAAGCCCAGGAGATCGAGGCCCAGTGAGCCATGATCATGCCACTGACCTGGGCGACAAAGACTAAGGTGAGTTAGTGAGCTAGGACTTTGTTATATATACTTGGAAAAATTTAAGGATAACTAATGAAAGAATAGGAAATAAATGCGTAACTTCCAAAACTATAGAGGAGGAAATAAATGGAATAATGAAATAAAGAACACCCATAAAATTCAATTAACTTTTTAAAAAAAGGTGAGAAAATATGTGGGAAAAGTTAGACATATAGACATTTTAAAGTAAAATCTACAAAAATTGCTGATATCAAAAGTCTTAACGTGTGTGTGTTAAACATTTCCACTGAAAAGATATCAGATGATATTAAAAAAATTGTAACTATATCCTGCATACTGGATATACATCTGAAACATAAGTCTCTGGATGTTCAAAAGAAGAGAATAGACTTAGTTATACCAGCAAATATAAACTAAAGGAAAATTGAGGTATCTTTATTAATCTCATACAATTTTAAGATTTTATTACAAACAGCATATGGAGGAAAGAAGGGATCACTGCATAATAAGAGGTTTAACTTCTTCAGAAGATACAATGGTTCTAAATACATAACATGTAAATACAAATAAGTACAGCAAAAAGTGATAGAGGAACTACAGGAACACATGATACACCACAATCACAATGATAAAGTTTTAAGAAAACTCCTTGTTAAAAGTTAAGCACAAAACATTTTTCAAAATGGAAAATATTTGAACAACAAATTATCAAACCCGATTTAATAAAAATATACAAATTCTGTACCAAACAATTAGAGAATGTACATGCTTTTAAAGCACATATAGAGCAGTTATAAAAACTGAGACAATATATTAAGTCAAAAAGAAATTACATTTCAAAAAGCAGTATCTCGTAGCATATATCCTTTGACTCAGTGCAATGAAATTAGACCTCAGTAACAAAAAGCTAAGGATTGATAAAGTTATACAGGGCCAATTCTAACCAAATAAAAAAAGAGAGATTATTAATCTCAGAAAACATAGATTTTAAAATAAAACACCTTATAAGGGATAGAAGTGGTTGGAACATACTACTTTGGAAGGCAAATTTGGCCAAATTTGGCAATATCAGATGTTCATATTCCCAGTGACTACATAATTTTACTTTTCAGAAGAAAACCTTTTGCATAGGTTTGCTAGGAAACATGTGCAAAAATGTTCATAATTGCATTTTTTAGAAAGAACAACCAAAACAAAGTCAGTCCAAAATAGAAACAGGAGAAAACTCTGATTGTCTTTCCAAAAAAGATTAATTTATTTGTAGAATTTTCAAGCAGTGGAATGTTTTACAGTAGTGAATTTAGTAAATGACAAGTGACTACAACATAAATGAATCTTAATTTTGACTGAATAAAAACAGATGATAAAGACAAGTCACATTGGGATAGTTTTTTATATAAATTCAAAAGATAAAATAAAACCGCATACAAATATTCATGTTATATGTATATGATATACATATGAATATCATATGCATGTATACACATACATATATGTATATGCATGTATAAATACATCTGATTATACACATACATACATCTGATGTATACACATACCTATATATGTATGTATAAATACATATGACATGCACACATGTATATATGTATGTATAAATATATATACACATGCATGTATATATGTATAAATACATATGATATATACACACATGTATATATGTATGTATGCATACATATATGTATATATGAGATACTCATGTAGATCATATACATATATTCCACTGTACCATAAATAGTACTTTCTTTATCATATGTAATCATATCTATATGCATTTAGAATCTCTTCCTCTTTCCACACAGATAGATCTCAATTTATGTAAAATCACATTCTATGATTCTGTAATGAGTTCAGTTTTTAATTTGTTTGCAAACTTAGATGTCAATGAATATGTGTGTGTATTTATTTGTATGTCACTAACATACATTGTACAACTTTAAAATAAAAAAAAATGAGGCATCAATTCTCATCACTGCTCATGTAGATTAAATATATGAATCAATGATCAATCTCGCTGTTAAAGAACTTACTATTAAAGAACTGCCACAGACTCAGTAATATAATTATTGTCTAGTACAAATATTAAAATGTTCATTGTTGGCTAAAATGCGGAAAACCGCACACATATTTGGGTAGTGTATGCAATGACAAGACTCTGTGTGTTAAGAGATTTACGAATGCATTTTAAAATTTTTAAACAGTGCTTCAACTTTCAGACATAAAATAGGTAAACTCAGACTGAAAGCATTGACATTGGTTGCAGTAGGTGGTCAAATTAATTTAGGTCCTGCTCAGTCTCTATCTCACAAAAACTCCGTGAAAGAATATGGACTGCGTACTTTGCTGATTCTGAAGAAGGGATTTTTATGATAATCATTTAATTATCAACGTATCTAAAAATTCCAAGTATACAGTGAGTTAATACAGAATTTCTAAAAGGCTGAGGGCCTTCATGGTTACATTTATATTTGTATATGTTATCTGTCATATTTAAAAAAAAAAACTAATAAATCAGTTGTTTGTAATACCTTGAAATAGGCATGGTAGTTCAATTAGAAAATACCTATTGTGAGACAAAAAGTTATCCAGGATATTACAGTTCACCAAAAAACAAACAAGCAAACAAAACCTCACCAAGCCATTACCTTTATTTGTATACATTATTTATTAGGAATTTCAGAACTAATGCTTCTGAATACTATGCAAGAACAGTTATCAAGTCTTGGAATAAAATACATTTTAGCCACAGTTTCAATTCCATTTTCATTTGTATAAATAATTTCCTATTCCTTATTTACTTCCTATTTTGTAGAAAGACTTGTCTTTCTATATGAACATTTTGTAGGGAACATTTGCCTTTTAAAGGGAATCCTAAGTTTGATTTTTAAGGTACGGTGTTACTAGTATTTTTTCTACTACTTGAAGATATAAGCACTTCATTCCATCTCCCCAAAAGCCAGTTACTATTACTGAGCAAATCCTAATCAGATTATTTCAACTTAAAAATGCAGGATGAGTAAACAGCATAATTATTTTCATCCAGAATTTCAATTTGTCTTGGATTATCTTCTGTAGACTGTTTCTCCTCTTTTAACTATTTTATAGTTCTCAAGGATTGACCTAATAATCCATCTGTAATTCTGTTTTTGTCTTTGTTCCTGCCACTCTTTTCTCATTTTTCATTTTATCATTTTACAGTGTCAGTAATGCCACATGCCACTTGTTGTTGACATTTATACCAACAATGCATATATTACAAAAATGACTAACTTTGTTAGATTTCAGACCTACTTGAACTACATTTAAACTTAAGTATTTGAATCGCCTTCCTTTTCCCCACTTCTGTGATAATTTATCTGTAGTTGTTTGATTCTGTAATAACCAAAAAATACCTCTAAAAGTCTGATCAATTAGTATTTATGATTTATTCATTTACTTGGATGCCTCATTTAGTCATTGAAGAATAAAAACTGTGGTTTAAATTATTCATTGATTGTCTTTAAGATTTAAAAAATATTGAAAGTAATATACTGTTATTTAGTAAAAAGAGCTCTTCAAATGATGACATAAATCTCAAGTTAACATTTAAAAGAAAAAAACAAGGCATCCCTCAGAGCTGTACTTCACATACACTGTGGGTTGGTTTATTATAAAAATAAAAATATTATCAGAGTGTAGTAAAGGAGTAGCATCTTTTAGCTGATTTCTTTCTAGAAGCGTTCCTCAATGCTTTATGAATTATGAAAATAATTCATAATATTCTCTACTAATGAATGAAATACTACTATTGTGAATAAAGGCTATTGTGCATTGAAACATGGAAGGATAAAAATGCTTTTTTATGGCACATGAAAATTCTATAAAGTAGAATAAGGAATAACACTTATTTTTTCACAGAGGTTCTAAGTCGCTTGAGTTAAATACAAATTTGATATTTTTAGGCAACTTGATGTCGTTTGCCTAGAGAGAAAGCATGATTTAGTTCTTTAATCAAAATTTCTTTGACTTGTCTCCACATTGTCGAATATTGTATGGGACACAGTGACATTTTATAAAAGCATGTCCCAAATATTTTATGCAGCATACACTAAAACATTCATTTATTATCTGAAATTTAAATTTAACTGAGCATTCTGTGTTTTATGTGTGACCTTATGCTTATGCTAAGGAGATCTATAAAACGACATCTTTTTCCTCAGATGATATGAAGAAAGTGTTTGCTATCAGTGTGGCAGGAGGATATAGCATTTAAATTAATGCAAAGCATATATTTGTAAAAAATTTGAAATTAGTTTGGCTTAATGTACCCAGAAGTTTTAGGAGTTTTTAGCTAATGAAGAGTTTATTCATAGGATCACTCAAAATATGCCATCTGTAAAATATCACTGTACATCTTAATATTTCTCCACTGCTTTGTGACCCTACATCTTAAATCCAGCATCCTGAACGTCCAGAGCTGTGATTGTCCATTTCTTTGTTATTAAGCAGATACTTACTGTCTATTTGGATGTTTTGTGATGAGGGGAATCAATAGATGTGTGAGCTTTGGTTTCAACCTTAGGGTAATTACATATACTTGTAAAGTGAGGTATATATGATTTTAATCAAATACCATCTGTGATTAAAAAAACTGAAGAGGAATACAAGAATTTAGAGTAATGAGGAAGACACTAAATTTCTTCTTGGATCGAATCATTTGGGAAGTCTTTATGGATGAGGGGGTGGTTAAGTTGGGTCTTGAGAAATAGAGGAAAAATTTCCTGAATGTCTTTGAAGTTTTCATGTTAATGCTGATGAAAAGAAAATGCGTTTAGTAGGTTGGAGGAGGATCCACATTAATGTACTTTCACAATGACTAAACTTTTATTCTTGAGAAAAGTTTCCTTTTACTGGGGTTTATTATAATCTAGTCTTATGATTTGGAAGTGTGACATTATATTGAAGATCTTGTCAGTTATTATTGAGAGAATAATACATGGCAGAGAATATGCTCAAATCTTTTAGGTACTGATTCCTGAACAACCATTGCTTTAACTATCAAATAACGTACATGAAACAGTAACCATAGACAAGAGCAAAAGTATTCTATTTTGCCTTCAATATTTTTATGTTAATTAACTCGTCTGTGTTTCCACTTCTTTATCTGCAAAGTGGGGTGGAAATATATTCTTCGTGTTATTGCTGCGGGCAGTGTATGTAAATGGCCTAGCACTAAAGAATATTTAAAGACAATCTCCAAACAGTGATAAAGAAAAAATGAATTGGGATTATTCCTGACAATTTTGTGCTTGTAGTTTATTTTATACAGCTGTGAGTGTTGACTCAGTAGGTGTATGTGACTTAAGAATGATAACAATGTTGCCATTCATAAAAATATTCTTCTTGGACCTCAGCATGGTGGTGCATGCCTTGAATCCCAGCTACTCAGGAGGCTGAGGTGGGAGGATCCCTTGAGCTCAGGAGTTCAAGGCCAGCCTGGGCAACATAGTGAGACCTCGTCTCTTAAAAAAAATCATTTGGGAATGTTCTGAAAGTGCCGAGTATAAACAGGTATATTAAAAGTACACTCCAAGCCAACACACTTCTCATGAGTTATTTATGACCATAGTTGCGTGATTCTTGCTACTCAAGATGTGGTCTGGGGACCAACAGCATTGGCATCATCTAGGAGTTGGTAAGAAATACAGAATAGTATCAGGGTCTGGGAAAATTTGAAATAAATGAAGAAATACAGAATATTAGATCCTGCCCTAGTCTTCCAGTATCAGAATATGAATTTGAATGAAATCCCCAGGTGATTTTTACACATTAGTTTGAGAAGCATTGGTCTAGATTTTAGCATAGGTTATTGAAAAGTGTATATTGCTCCAGGCTTTTGACAGTAATGTTGTCTTTTTAATATATTTTTTGTCATTCATTTAGGTCTGAGAATATAAGGAGAAAGGAGTTGTTCAAGTCTCAAGAGCACTTTGTAGCAGATTGCCTTTTCTGCTTCACCTAGTGGTGTTCAATAGCCTGAAAGATTGAGCAGTTTAGCAGTTTACTGCTAAAATGTCAAGTTTTACTCTTTTTTCATTAATAGTAGTAAGACCCAGAATCTTAAGATTCTGAATAACAATAATAGTAAGGTCATTGCAAGGTCATTGCCTGTATTTTATTAAAGCCTTGGGAGTTAGGAGATGTCTTGTGCGTTTATTCATTAAGTTGCTTAGAGCCATGATGTAGCTAGTAATACAGTTTATGGGTACTGGTCCCTGCATTGGTGTCATTTGAGGACTTTGCTAAAGTTAAACATTTAGATTCTCAGATTATGCCCAGGATATTCTGGTTCAGTGGGACAAGGAAGACTTGGAATCTCTATTGCTGAGAAAGAAACTCTTCAGGTTGCAATGCTGCCCAGCCTGTTTTGCAAACCATTGCTGTAGTCAGTTTCTTTTTTCTCTCTTAGAAGACCTTTTCCATCCCTTGTGTTTTCACTTGGCATATCATCAGTAGTTTACATTTATATACAATTAGAAAGGTAGGCAGTGGAAAATAGAAAAATAAAACGTTGTTCTGGGAATTTGAAGCCCTGTGTTCTTGGCTTGGTATAGATGAAATGGGCAAGGCACTCTTTCTCCATTTTACTATCTGTGAAATGGGCCATATACTTCAGTGGAACGTGAGAACCTGTAGACATGAGTGCTTTGAACTTTCAAAAGAAGTGTGAATTGAGCTTGTTTTTACAACGTTGTAATATCCTTCCTGTTAAAATGTGTTTTCCTTTTCTACATAAAACCTGGTTCTCACGGAAAACTTACCCCTGCACTTTCTGTTTCCTT
Organism: Trachypithecus francoisi; assembly: GCF_009764315.1. Taxonomy (NCBI): domain Eukaryota; kingdom Metazoa; phylum Chordata; class Mammalia; order Primates; family Cercopithecidae; genus Trachypithecus; species Trachypithecus francoisi. The sequence goes on along the minus strand of NW_022681472.1, from coordinate 70,276,495 downwards.
TGTACTTTATACGTATCCCCACTATTCTCTGTGTTCCTACAGCTCTCCAGCACCTGTACCATGGGCGGTTTTGCCTAGGTCGGTTGGTTCACGAGGTCCTCTCTGGGCAGATCAGAGCAGCTCCTGCTGAGACATGCCAGGAGTCAGGGAGTTTTCTTTTGGGACAGGAACTTCAAACTAGAAAACCTAGAAGACTCAGACACCTTGTCTCAGGGTGTGATACCCTGTAATGAACTCATGTTTTGGGCAGGGACCTAGGACCTTGTATATTTGGGAGGAAGTACTAGTTAAATAATAGATGAAGATGATGTAACTTCAATATCTACTGATTCTGCAACCTAGAAATATTTTTAATCGACCCCTATCCCTTCATCTTTATTCAGAATTAGTAGATGCTGAAGCAACATAATCTTAATTACTTAGGTATATTCCTAGATATGCCATGTTCTAAACAACTTTTAATGAATACATTCATAAAACATCCTTACTTCCCAAGGTTTTAATAAAACACAGGTAATGCCCTTACTGTCTTTGTTATTTAGAATTTGAAGATACTGGCTCTGACTGCTATTAATGAAAAAAGAGTAAAGCTTGACAATCAAGCAGTGAAAGGCTAAACTGCTCATTCTTCCATGTCATTGAATGCTGCCAGATGAAGCAGAAAAGCATAGACTATATTCTGCCGGGCCATGTCCTAAAGCAAAGGATCTTCTAGGACATACACTTGGTTTTAAAAATACGTATATATTTTTTGTAGTGGTTGAGGTACATGGGGGAATGGCAAAGAATGATACCAAATCATCAGTTTGTAAGTTTAAACTCTTGCAGAAACAGTACAGAATGTGGATTCACAGGGAACAGAGGGGCTTTATTTAATTTTAGGATTTATACTGATTAACTCTCATTTACTTCCTTAATATACACAAGAACCCTATCAAGAGACAACTTTATTTTCATTTTGCAGATGAGGAAACTGAGACAGGTTCAGTAAATTATTCAAAGTGACTTACATTGTAGAATACAGAGCCAAAGTTTGAAGCTTAAGCGTTCTCCTTAAGAGTCTACACTCTTACATGTGGTTGGTTGTTTCACCAGTAAGAACTAAGAGACTACTGTTTGAAAATAATTTTGCTGTGTGGTCCACAAGAATTTTGTATTTCTTTTCATATATGTTGATCGTTTCTCCTTCTTGTCATCCTGGTATTTACAGTCTTAATATCTTGAAACGCAATCACTATAATCCTTTGGCACTTTGTCACTGGATTTACCAGTTTTGGTAGAAGTGTCAGTGGTAATTTATAGTCTTAGTTTATAGGCATGGATCTCTTTAGAGATTTCAAGCAGAGATCTCACCATGTCAAGGAACCACAAATATGCTAAAGTAGACAGTGAGTCCATTCTAACCATCTTGGGGTGAAAATTAATCATGGTTTGCTAAGTGCTTTCAAAAGTTTTTTTTGTTGTTGTTGTTAATTTCCATGACTCAATATATTGTGTAGAATATATTCAGTAGGGTAATTTTGGATTTATGTGTTTATCTCCCATTAAGTTAAACTAGAATGTGTGTGTTTTTGTTGTTGTTTCTGTTTTGTTTGAGGTGGAGTCTCGCTTTGTCGCCCAGGTTGAAGCGCAGTGTCATGATCTCGGCTCACTGCAACCTCCGCCTCCCAGGTTCAAGTAATTCTTCTCCCTCAGCCTCCCAAGTAGCTGGGATTACAGGCTCCCTTCACCACACCCAGCTAGTTTTTGTATTTTTATTAGAGATGGGATTTCACAGTGTTGGTCAGGCTGGTCTCGAACTTCTGACCTCAGGTGATCTGCCCGCCTCTGCCTCCCAAAGTGCTGGGATTACAGGCATGAGCCACCGGTCCCTGGCTAGAATGTGGTTTTGATAAGAAGCTTTTGTAGATGAGATCCACAGAGGTTCTAGGTCCTAGATTTTAGGTATTGTCTATTGTCTTTGGTATTCTTAGTCCTGATTTTGAATTTTCTGGCCTTGACATTGGTGGCAAGATTGTTTCTCTTGGTCATAACCATCTTCACATTAAAGGTTAGGCTATTTTCACTTGAGGAAATTAATTTTACTATTGTGCTTTTATGGTCAATTCATCCTCCCACTGTTTGTCATTTGTTGTATTTATCTTTACTACTTAATGAAAAAATAGGAGAAAAGATTGGAAACAATTTTCTGTAAAAAGTAAATATCCATATTTACTCGACAAAATGTAAGCTCTTGTGTGCTACATTAAGCACTCTCAACAAACACCTGAGATTTTGTTACATGCTTTATACCTTTGAATTTTGCTTCCATAAAATAGGAACATTCTTTTGGAATTTCAGCCATCTGACATGTCTTATAAAGAAATGAAGTTATTGATAAACATTACAGCCCCCAAGTAATGAAAACATGCAGCTGAGCACCTACTCCCCAGCTGATTGCCTTCCTTTACCTTTGAAGAGATCTCCTATCCCTACCATGACCTACAGAGCTCTAGATAACCCTTCAAGCTTGTCAATTGACATTCTTCCTATCGTTTATTCCTCTAAAACCACAATGTCCTCTTTTCAGTGTCTCAGACTTGCTAGAATGTGGCTTCCTTTCCCCTTCCTCATCCTCCACGGATAGCTTCTTTTCACCCTTTGATTTCGTATATCTCCCTCAGAAAGTCCTTCCTAATTACCTGCGCAGCCCTTGACACCAATTACCATCCATTTCATTCTTAGTACCTGTCACACTTTGTCCTTACAGACTTATAGTCATGTGAAACTTCCTGTCTAGTCTCTCCTGACTAGACTCTAAGCACCAGGTGGGCAAAGACTTTCTATCTTTTATTCACCAATGTGTACCCAGTGCCTGGCAAAGAAATATTTTGATGATTATCAAAAATTACATATATGAGTACATAACTTGTATCTTACAGCTTAAAGTAATATCTCGCAAAATTTATTTTGTTACTTTAAGTTGGTAATTCATAGCAAGTTATATCAGGGAAGTAGAAAGTGTTTCCCCGATATTTATTTAGAAAGCCATACATAGCTTTTATAGTTAGACAAAATATACCTTATTCCACATCACTTGTGTATCTTTTGGGTATGCTTTTTACAGTGCAATACTTCTGTTCTTCTTTGTTAATCAAATATTTGTCCTAATATAGCAGTTACTGTTCTCTCTTTAACAGCAGAAGATGGTAGGGGATTTGATAATAAAATCGTCTTGTTTTATGCCATTTAAAAAGAAAACACACACACACCCCCTTTTAATGAATATATTTGTAAAGTCTCTGTTAAGATGTTTGACACTCAACAGACACTCAATTTCTTGAATGTGTATATGTTCTCATAGATGGATAGACTTTGTTTCAAGAAAAATCATACGTTATATGTACATCTTATTTTCTAGAGTTTATATCAGTCAGCAATATTTTATTCACTAAATGGATTTAAATTTGATGACTGAAAATAATACTTTATTTCTTTTTTCAAATCATTTCATAATTTGATAATGATTTATTATTTTATATTTAAATTTAGTTCCTTTTAATATATTAAAAAGCTGTACAAAGCACTTCAGCATTAGAAATTGAAGTATATCTACAGGGGGGAAATCCTCAATTTAGTTTAAAAACAGAAAGTGAAAAGGGCATTTGAAATCAGGTGTGAAAACATAAGAATAGTGAGTTAAATAATATAATTAATGATTATCCGTCAGGGTACAATGCATCTATCAAGGTAAAATGAACAGAGTGGGGCATTTAATAATAATGCAAACTAACCAGTTTTAATGCTAATCACCTGGAATGTATGCGCCCAAGCACGAGCAGCGTGCGTGCGTGCGTGCATGGTGTGTGTGTGTCTGTGTGTCTGTGTTATAGCTATTACTGCTAATATAACAAGGGAACTTTATATAGAACTGAAAATGCCAGTTAATTACATTCCAGTTTTTGGATGTTAAGAATATTGTAGTTCTTTCTACCTACTACATTGCATGAGTAGGTAGAAAATTCAGGTGCTTAAAGGCTATTAAAAATGAAACAACCCTCCAGAACGCTGTCTTTGCAATAACTGTTTTCTTCTTCTCCAGGAGAGCACACAGCTGCTACAAATGCCGTCAGTGCAGTTTTACAGCTGCTGATACTCAGTCACTACTGGAGCACTTCAACACTGTTCACTGCCAGGAACAGGACATCACTACAGCCAACGGCGAAGAGGACGGTCATGCCATATCCACCATCAAGGAGGAGCCCAAAATTGACTTCAAGGTCTACAATCTGCTCACTGCAGACTCTAAAATGGGAGAGCCAGTTTCTGAGAGTGTGGTGAAGAGAGAGAAGCTGGAGGAGAAGGACGGGCTCAAAGAGAAAGTTTGGACCGAGAGTTCCAGTGATGACCTTCGCAGCGTGACTTGGAGAGGGGCAGAAATCCTGCGGGGCAGTCCGTCATACACCCAAGCAAGCCTGGGGCTGCTGACGCCTGTGTCCGGCACCCAAGAGCAGACAAAGACTCTAAGGGATAGCCCCAATGTGGAAGCTGCCCATCTGGCGCGACCTATTTATGGCTTGGCTGTGGAAACCAAGGGATTCCTGCAGGGGGTGCCAGCTGGTGGAGAGAAGTCTGGGGCCCTCCCCCAGCAGTATCCTGCATCGGGAGAAAACAAGCCCAAGGATGAATCCCAGTCCCTGTTACGGGTAGGAAGGTTTCATTTTTAAATAATTCATTTGTTTTGAAAGGCTAAAGGAGGAACACACATTCTTTCTATATGGGATTGTGTTGTGTGTGAAGTGAAACTTAATGATCTGTCTCAATCTGGGGATTTAGACTCCTAAGGCCAAAGTGGCAGCAAGTAGCTCATGTGTGTTTGTGTGTGCTGTGCACTTACTTGATACAGTGTTAGGCAGTCACTTGTTTGTCTTTGCTCTTAGCTCAGATTGAATGTTGGTTAATCATTCCTGGTGACTATGCAAAACAACAAGGCCATATTTGGAGAAGGGAGGTTTAGAATCCCAGAAGGATGTACATCTGTTACATTGAAATAACTAAATGACTTTTAAATTTTAAGCTGCTATGACAGTATATGGTTAATAAGGAAATCAGAAGAGATTTAAATCATTAAGAATGTAATGTCCTTGATGAGATGTTTATACAAAAATACAGTTTTTTAAAACCCACGATATTATTATGTACAAATGACAATGCTCGCTGTTGTCGAGTTGCCAACAAGAGGGGGAAGAATGAGAAAAGCCTAAATGTGAATAGTGTGCAAAGCGGCCAAAGAAGAGTGCCATGCATTTGATATGAACAGGATCTTTTAGGGGGAAAGACCTAGTTCCATGTGGATAAAGAAAACAAAACCTCTGAGTAAGGTAAGATCCTCGATTGCTCTCTTCATACTCTGTAGACTCAGCGTTGTTAAAAAAAAATTTAGATTTTGAAAATTCATAAGGTCCCAATAAGTAGTAGTTGCTCAATGCCTGACACACCACCTCTTGGACATTTTACCTTAACTCTGAAAGTTTTGAGCTTTTCTGGATGATTTTGAAGCTTTGTTTGTGCATAGAAGGTAGGATCAGAAACTAGCTAACCTTTACAAAAGATCCAGTTAGGAAATAGAATTCCATTAGCCCCGTGCTTTGACCTGCGGGTCATAGACCAGTCAGTTCTCTCTGGATGTATACTGGGAAGAAAAATTGCTCCTCCCAATGTCTGCTTGGCTGCTCTGCTCTCATTTCCTGCAAATTCTCTGAAGCCTATCTGTGCTTCTCAGTATTCTCTAGCGGAGTTGAAAAACGCCCCTTAGAGGTGCACAGTTAATTATAAAAGCTGTTACCTTTCCCATCTGTAGTCATGCCCTGGAGCTAAGAGAAGGGCTTGAATACAGAAGAGGAGATGCCCCCTGTACAGAGAGAAACAAAGAATCCTTCCTGGAGGGAAGAAGCAAGTTTATTATGAGTAACTTCGGAGAAAAGAGAAACAGTTTCTGTGCCCTTCAAGAGGGGGTTCAATTTAGGGAACTCCCTTCCAGTGGATATACATGGAGCTGCATTTTTATAATTGTCAATATTTGTTGTTTTCTCAGCATGTCATTACTCCTCTGGCCTCAAGTGACTTACGGCCTCTGGTTATAAGGCAGGAATGAAATGTCCTGTGTTTCATTACATTCATACTGCATTTTCAGAGTATGGTATATTTGGGGGCCTTATATCTATATCCCTGGAACCCCTTTCCTTCCTTTTTCCACTTAAAGTTGTTTTCATCCATGACATCTTCATTTGACGCCATATTGTTTGACTGTTTCTGGAATATTACCTTTTCTGCCATTGTTTATATAGTCTAAGACTTTGAAATGACAATTTATTAAGCAATGGTATAAGAAACCTGAGTGTAGTGCTTGCATTTTTTCAGCAAGATGGAGATGATAATACTTTTCTAAAAAATTGTTTTTCTCAATTCCTCCACTTCCTTAAATCCCTGATTTCAAGTTCTATTGCATCATTTTAACCGCCTTTTCAGTTCCTCCACATTAGCTGCTGAAGTAGGAAACCTTCAGCAAGAGACTCCTTAGCTATATTCTACAATAATAGCCAAATTCCAACCCTATGATTTATTATCTTCAAAGGCTGTAATCTACTAAATTTCAGAGATCTGATAAAATTACATTAATATATACATATACATGCATATGCATATATAAAAGGAAGAGCATCGAATCATTCTGTGGTTGTAATAAAATTTAAATCTTTTAAGATTAACATTTTATATTTGAATAGTGCTTTTGGAAATCACCAATTTTATTGGATATTTGGAATAGGAAGGGTAGCCAATTTAATTTATAGTGCAACATTTAGGTTATTAGCTGTATATGAAATTTTCAGTGTTTACATATCTTAGATGATGCGCTTTTCAAGACACCTAACAGAATTAAGAAACAGCCCATTCTGATTATGAATTTGACACAAATTCTACTTTGGTGGTATTGGTATTCCCAAATTATCATAGCGAATACATACCTCTAATTCGTTACCCTGCCGGTGGTAGAAAAAAAAAAAGCAGAATTCTGAGGTCATGTTTACTAAAGGCAAAAAAAAAAAGTACTTGAAGTTTGTAGTTGCAGAGGCATAGTTATTACTGAAGATGTCCTGTAATAATTTAAAATACACCATAGAAATAGACAAATATAATTTACATGTTTTGAACAGAAATTACAGTAGTATATAAATATGCCTACAGAATGCATATTTATATATTTTAAACAATAAAATAGAACTCGAAAGTAACTACTTTACAATTATTTGGAAATTGTAAGCAATTGAAGGGATGTAAACTATCAGATTTAAAAAGTACCTGTTAAATTAAATAGTTTATTCAACATAGCATTAATAGAGCAAGTGTATTAATACATTTATATATCCAGTTTCTAATGCTAAGGTAAAACTTAACCATTTAAAAATACTATGCAGAGTGATATCACGAGTTAAGTATGGAAAACTTGCACAACAGAAAATGTTGATTTAATATAGTTCAATACTATGGTGGTAAATATTTAACATTTTAAAATAAAAGGCCTAATGTAGTTAGAATTGTGTTACAAAGCACATAATTAAATGTTGCTTTTAGCATATTAGTCTTTCTGATAACTTTTTTTTTTTTTTTTTTTTTTTACTGGTTTTAGCAATGAAAGTTTGCTGTACTCCTCAAAGTGAGGAAGGAAATATAAGAATCACAAGAAGAGCTAAAATTTCGAAATGTTCTCTTCATTAACATTACTGGTTTTCTCCTTTTTTTGGCCTAGGCAGGGTCAGTGTTTGGCTTAAGTTTTGTGTTCAATATGATATCATTTATGTGTATTTTTATTTAGTGAATGTCTATATTTTTCCCTTGTTATTAGTACGAAGTTGATCTTGATATAAAAATTTTAAGTTGCATGTGCCTCTTTGTTGACTACTGTGCTTTGAGTATGACAAAAGGCACATTGCCATAAACTTGATCTTATAAATTACTCTAGTAAAACTAGACTTCATGTTGCATATTAATCACACAATATTTCTACAAAATTTTTGAGTATTTTCTTGTATTAGTAGGAAGAAGTAAGGCCTTTAGAATCTTTGCTACAAATAGTCTCAGCTTATATGACAACTTTAATTTATTATCTTAACATTTCTAGAATAGATCTTATAAAACATGAATCACCTCGTGAAAGTGGTCACCAACATTTACTAATAATATTTTGAAAACTCAATGTTTTTGAGATTTATGGTTTAGGTCTGTGAAGAGGTTAGCATGTTTAAAATTACCTGTGCTAAAAGTATAAGTAAATTATTTAATATATTCCAATAGATATTTCTTAACCCTTTTAAACTAAATAGTGTAGTATAGTCAGCATTCATGTAAAGTTGTCTACTTTTCTGACAAGTTTTTTTTTTATGATGCACATCTACACAAAGGTTTTTATTTTTTAGATAAACTTATGCAGATGCAACTGTATTAATCTTATTGTTTCCTGAATAAAAAATTCTGGATTTTATTTTTGTAATGGAATTTTTAGATTGGATATTCCATTGCAGAAAATTTGGCTTTTTAGCTGATAACTATATGAATAAGGATCCAAAAATTGATGATTAAATTTCACAAAAATATTAACCAACATCGTATAGTTTTTCATTTGTTAATAAAATACAGAAGTACAGTTAAGCTTATTGGGTTAATCTTTAGGGGGAGCTCATGGCAAATCAACATTCAGGTAAATTCCTCCATGTTATTTGCCAAAACAGAATGTTCCAGATAACTCATAGCTCAGATTCTTACGTAGGTTCAAATGCTGTAGTTATTAGAGCACTTTTTTCTTGTACCTAGAGGAAAGATAAATCTCCTTGAGATTGATCTTGGTTTCCAGTTTAAATTTAGGAAAGTCTGTCAGTTGTAACTTCTACATTTTGTGCTGCTTGGCTTCAGCAAAGATGCTCAACCATGGGCCTGGGGAGTTGAGTTCCAAGTTCTGGAAGTTGAGTTCCAGCTTGAGCCACTGACTTTCAAAGGAAGGGCCTCCCGGGATCTCCGTTCATCTGTTGCTTGGAGAGGATCATACTGCCTGCCACCCTCACAGGAGTGTTGTGCAGCTTAGTTAATTAACGTTTGTCAGGCCATTTGAGATCCTCAGATGCAGAGTGCTAGATAAGTGGAAATAGTCTGATTATTTGTTCGTTTTGTAAGTGTGATACCAGGACAGTACAATGCGAATGTTATTTCCCCTTTTCTTCAGCAGCGTTAAATTTATAGTTTAAAGATTGTTGATACCGGACAGACTATTGAGATGCAAAAATGTTCTTTTGGGGACAGTCAGTTGGCAGCCAAACAGACGTTTAAACAAGTGACAATGTTGAATGCCTTTACAACCACTGACAGAAGACTGCAGGAGCTTTTTTTTAACTAAAGATGGTCTGAAGTGAAAAGTGATATTAATTGGTTTGCTTCATATTTAATTAACATGAAAGCAAAATTCCAGTTTTCATAGAGGTAGCACTGACTTAACATAATGTTTACGTATGTAACTGTTTTCTCACCCGATTGGAACTTTTTACTTGTGCATAAAGTACCAAAGAGATCAGACTATATCAGGAAAAATGGGAAGTATATACCTTTCTAAAAACTGGTTATGAAGCCGTGACTTTAGGCACTGTTAGTAGTTTCTCTTTAGGTAGCAGTTGATATTTTCTTTGCCTGAGAGTAAAATAAATAATTAAAAATTATTGACTATATGCAGAGATGAGGAATCCTTGCACATGTCTGTGCTTCTGTGCTATATAGATGTATTTCTGTTGACATCTATTTGAAAAATATATGATTTAAATTCACATATGTTTCAGTTGAGATTTAAAAAATACAATCCATGTATCAAATTCATTATGTGTAACACCGAACATGACAATTCTGTTTTACCATGTAAAATTTAAGTAGCTTTTTCTTGTTTATTGATTATTCATCTTTTACATTTATATACCATCTTTGATAGTAGAAAACAACTAAAACCAATTCCATAGGTATAGAAGTTTGGTTTTATTAGTTTGATTAATGAGGTTTTCAAGTAATCTAATTTCTTTTCTATAAGTCTACGTCATTAGCCCACACATTTTTTAAAGCACTTTCTTTTTTTAATGCACACACAATAATTGTACGTATTATGGAGAACATAGTGCTGTTGCGATACATATAATGTATGGTGGAAAAATTAGGGTAATTTCCATATCCATCACCTCAACATTTGTAATTTCTTTGTATTAGGGACATTCACTATTCCAGCTATTTGAAACTACATAATATATTACTATCAACTACAGGCATCCTACAGTGCTACAGAACACTCAAACTTACTCCTCCTGTCTAGCTGTAACTTCATATCCTTCAACAGATCTCTCCCTATTCTCCCTTTCCCCCTACCCTTCCTATTCTCTTATCTTCGTTCTGTTTTTGGTTTCTACGAGATCAACTCTTTTTTTTGTTTTTAGCTTCCACATGTAAGTGAGAACATGCAGTGTTTAACTTCCTATTCCAGGCTTATTTCACTTAAAATAATGTCCACCTGTTCTATTCACATTGCTGCAAATGACAGAATTTCATGCTTTTTTGTGACTGAATATATTCCATTGTATGTATTTACCTCATTTTGTCTATTCATTTATCTGTCGTTGGACACCGAGGCTGATTCCATATCTTGATTATTGTGAATAGTGCTGCAGTGAACATGGGAGATAGGTGTCTCTTTGATATACTAATTTCCTTTCCTTTGGAAAACTACTCAGTAGAGGGATTGCTGGATCATGTATGTAGTTGTGTTTGCGGTTTTTTGAGGAGCCTCCGTACTGTTCTCCATAGTGGCTGCCCTAGTTTACACTCCCACCCACATTAACAACACTTGAAAAACAACAACAACAACGTTTTTGTAACCTAGACTGTTTGTGAGGTCTGGCATAGTTCTGCTGGCCCAGGTTTCTAAAGCAGGTGAAGCAGATGTATCTTAGTGAATTGGACTGTAGGTTTGCAGCCACTGTGAAATGTTATCCTTTAGCACAGTATCTGTTCATTATTTCCTGTATAACTATCTTTCGCTTGGCTTCTCTTTTCCATGGACTGCATGAGTCAGGAGATAACAGGGCCCCCAAAAGGACCCATTGTTGAGCATTCTTAGATGTTGGAAGTGAAGAGTATACAGAAGGTGGCCCAAGTTTCAGGAGCACAGGGCCAGAATAATTCAAAAATGAGGTATGTAGTGTTGATGTGAATCTGGTAATTTTCTGGCAGAGCCCAGTCTGATGGGTCCGTTTTACAGGTCCATTAATACCTAAAATGCCACAACAAAGTTATATTTTGGATTTTTGTGGATTTTGTTATTCTCACCAAAAAGGTAAATATTGTCTCCATTGTCTCATATATATATGATATATATATTCTCCCTTCCCTTAGATTCTGTTCAAAAACTTTCCTTGTTTATAGGCAAAGGCATTGATTAGTAGAATGCTCTGCCTGTTAAGGAAGCTTGGCAAGCTAAGTGCTGCTGTATCTAGTTGTGTTATTTATTAGTTTAAGGAAAGGCAAATTGTTTCACTGATATTTGAAGACCCTTTTTCCTTTTGGAGAAGCAATACTATTTACAGATTTTTGTTATGAACCATAATTTACAAATACAAGGAAGTCTGGAACACAACTTTATATCAGTGGTTAGGAGTGAAGCAAAGGAATCTTAGTTTTGTTTTGTTTTTCTGACAGCAGCACACTTGTGATAAATTGAGCGTTTGGCATCATTGTTCATCTCAGAATTATTAAATGCCTCCCTCTCACTTGTGATTTTATATGTTAACTTGCTTCTTTTAAAAAATATAGTTTCTTAATTTTGAAGAATTCCTTTGGACCTATTAATTAGGAAAAGTATAAACCATTTTCTACCATGGAAATGTATATATGTGTAACATCATGAATAACAAGAAAATGCTAAGTATATACAGTATAGACATCTATTTTTAAAGGCAAAATACACTTTATAATTTTGCTAACATTAAAAAAGGTAGTGATTATGATCAAACTTTTATGAGAATTTAGGTACAAAATGGAAAATTTTTTTTTTTTTTTTTTTTTTTTTTTTTTGAGGCGGAGTCTCACTCTGTCGCCCGGACTGGAGTGCAGTGGCCAGATCTCAGCTCACTGCAAGCTCCGCCTCCCAGGTTTACGCCATTCTCCTGCCTCAGCCTCCCGAGTAGCTGGGACTACAGGCGCCCGCCACCTCGTCCAGCTAGTTTTTGTATTTTTAGTAGAGACGGGGTTTCACCGTGTTAGCCAGGATGGTCTCGATCTCCTGACCTCGTGATCCGCCCATCTCGGCCTCCCAAAGTGCTGGGATTACAGGCTTGAGCCACCGCGCCCGGCCGGAAAAAATTTTTAAAATAGATTTCTGGTTAAAACAATACTTTGTGTGAAGGAAGTGATAAGATCCTTGGCAACATGATTTATTGAATTGCGTTTGCCTGTAGTGTTACATTTAGTTAAAATTTTTATGCAAGACTGATGCTCAATCATAAAAAAAAGTCTTGGTAGACAAAGCACATCACATTTCAGAGAATTAACTTTCTGATTGTAGCTATATACATTGGGTAACACAAGAATACCTGTTTGTAGCTATCAAATTCGAATTCCTAATGAGAAAGAAAATCTGGTGAAACTACTTTAAAATAATCGTATAGGAAAGCATTACAAAAAATACTTGGTTAAAATAGAGGGATATTTATAACTGGTTGTCAAGTAATTTAGCATTCAGTTTCTAGAATTAAGCTTACTGCCTTTCCATTAATTTATTACTGGATGGATTCCTTTCATCTTCACCAGAACTCTTTGAGGTTGAAACTATTATTATCCTCATCATTTAAATGAGTAAACTGAGGCTTGGATATTAAATATTTTGCCTAGATCACACTGCTCATAATGGCAGAGATTAAATTCTAGCTCTGACAATTCTACAGTCCCTGCTCATAACTGTTGCTCAATATGGTTTGCTAATAAATACTTGGGTCACTGTCTACAATTTCAGAATTAATTTGTTTCATCTAAGCATACACATTTTTATGTGTGTATGTACGAAACAAAAAAATAGCTTTTTGAAATTATATAAGTGATACATGCCTATTGCAAAAGAGTTGGATAATACAATACACTGCAAAGAAGATGAAAACCACTCATAAATCCCAACCTATAAATACTTTTGTGTTCATATTTTGGCATCTAATGTATCCTTTATGTATATTTAAATATATATTTTATTCAGGTATAGGATTATGTACCTCACTGTTTTATAATTTTCTTTTTTAATTTTTCAGTGTATCGGGGACATCTTTTCTCATCAACGAATACATCCCACAGGGTTCATTTTTGTGCCTCATTATACCACGGAATAGTGACATCCTAGTATGTTTAAGACATTCCCTATTAATGAATATTTAGGCTACTTCCAATTTTTAATTATAAAGAGCATTTTGAAGGACCTCCTTGTACATATTATTCTGTTGCTTTATCATCTTTTTGGGATAATTTCGTGTAGTATATTTCCAGTTATTTAAATGAGAAAGTACATGATTTATAACAAAAGGTATTTAATGTCCAAGTCACTGTTATCTAAAGGGATAATTTTTAAGCTATAAAATAATTTGGCTCATAAAAAATGCATGGGGATAATATCCTAGAAATATTTAAGGATTAACTTCTAACTCATAAATTGTCTTATTTAATGATAGATGCAAAAAATTAGGAGAAAAGCAAGTGGCAATTCTATCACATATATAGAATACAGTACATGCTCGATACAAGGTAAATAGTATAATAATCTTACCTTATATTGCATATGCAATGTAGTTTATTCTTTAGAGAAATCGATTTGCAAGAAGAACTCATTTTCTTAAGCAGAGTTGAGTCAAGGGTTTTAATTGAAAATGGTCTACTCAGACTTTACCTTTCTCGGGGGAATAATTTCTCTCTTTTCTCTGCTTTTGCTTTGCCTCTGTGGATGATGCTCCTGCTACTCTTCACAGTTTGTCAAACCAGTTTTGAGGTTTTCGCCTTCCCCAGATGTATGTTGGATGTATGGGTCATGGCATGGGCTTTGAGGGAGTACAAGAGAAAATAATTGATTTCTCTTTTCTTTAAAATAATGGCATCTAATTATCTTTGTTTTTATTTGTTGCTGAAATATATTAAATGCATATTGATTCTGTTAAGTATTTTTCTTTGATAAAGTTGTCAGAATGTCAGAATATTCTTTCTTTCTGTTATTGATGCCTAATATTTCATACATTTGTGAGGTAAATGTGGTTAGTTTTGCAAACATAGAATAAGTAATGGTTAAGTCAGGGTATTTGGGGTATCCATTATCTTAAGTATTTATCAAAATTTCAATGTGCTGGTAACATTTTAAGTCCTCTCTTCTAGCCATTTTGAAATATGCAATATATTGTTGCTAACTATAGAATATTATTACTGTTTTTTATGAAAATTTGAAGGAGCAGGAGCAAGAATGCTTTCTGAATTAACATTGCATTTGTGCTGCCCATATGCTACAAATACTGATTCTCAGGCCACTCTTAACCATACATTCATAAAAATATGTATGATGTTATTTCTGAATGTTTAAGACAAACAGGATAAGCCACTCTTCTATATGGAATCTAAAAATGTACAAACACTACGTTTGAAAGATACATTCACTTTACTTAAAAATAATTATTTGCTATTTTTTTAAAAAAGACTCAGTGTGGAACTTTTGAAACAACCTCTTTTGTACATTGAACAATGAAAAAAACTTTACTTGTTACATTTTAGAAGTATATTTGTTTTTAAAAGCGTGGTATAATTGAAGGCAGTACTGGCTATATTTTAGGAGATGCACATATTTGACTTACCTAAATCTTAATGTCAGAAATTGGCTACCCAAAAGTTCCCTGGTAATACAGGAAAATCTGTCCTCTTTGCCTGACTTACAAACTCATTCTAAGAAAGTTGGATTTTATTTTATTTATTTATTTTTGACACGGAGTCTTGCTCTGTCTCCCAGGCTGGTGTGCGGTGGCACGATCTTGGCTCACTGCAAGCTCCACCTCCCGTGTTCATGCCATTCTCCTGCCTCAGCCTCCCCAGTAGCTGGGACTACAGGCGCCTGCCACCATGCCCGGCTAATTTTTCATATTTTTAGTAGAGATGGGGTTTCACCGTGTTAGTCAGGATGGTCTCGATCTCCTGGCCTCGTGATCCACCCGCCTCGGCCTCCCAAAGTACTGGGATTACAGGCATAAGCCACAGAAGCCGGCTGAAAGTTGGATGTTTTTAAAGTGTAAATTGTCTGGATGGACAGTCTATGGTCTACAAATTTACTATCCAGCTAATACACTGTCACAACTTCATGCTGTGTGACTACTGGGTGTTTTTGAGTTTTGAAAATCACAGCTTTCCACAAATTCACATGTGATTTAAATATTTTTGAAGAGTCTAAAATATATACTACCGTTTGAGGTTCCAGTTGGGTTTGGAGGTAGGTAAGCTCCACATTTAACTCTGGCTGTGGTTCAGGCCTGCCTGTATTTTATTTTCTGGTAAAATTAGATGTTATGTTTTCTTTTTGCTCTTCCCTTGTGATGTAGTGGAAAGTGCTCTGGATTGGAGGAAAGGAGGCTTTGTGTTCTAGACTCACTTCGTGACTAACTAGCCGCGTGACCCTGGGTGAGTCACTCAAGCCTCATACACAGTTTCCTGCTTTGGAAGATTATAGTTTGAAGTATGCAGTTTCTCAAATCTCTTTACAATTGCAGCGTCAAGCAAATCTAGAGTGAAGTGAATTTCCTCTAAAACTTTAAGCATTCAGATCTATAAATTGATACCTGAAGCAACTTTAAGACAAAAACCTTATATTTTAGACGTAATGATGCTGATGTCCAAAGATACATATATATATGTATATATATGAACTACAAATTCTTAAATATGATTTCCAGCCAGTGGCTGAGAATCCATAAGTTATAAGCAGCTGTCACACATACAGTCTGAAAGCTTCAAAAATTATATTCTTTGAACTTACCTCCTACAAGAAAGTCCATTCTTTGGAAACAACTTTGCTACAAAAGAATCATATTAAGGGGCTGCTTATGAATGAAGTTAAAGGGAAGTAAGCATAATGAGAAAATAATTCTGTGAGAAAGTGACATGCTTAAAATCTTCTTCCTCAATTTCTTGGCATTGAGCGATGATGCCTGTTTTGTTCACAGTCAGATGTTCAAGTCAGAATTTTGGATGCAGAAACTAATTTTAGTAGGTGGGGTGCAAATTTCTTATGAGTCCACGAATAGACTCTAATCCCAGCTGTTTCATTACAATTATAAAAATAAAATTGGCTGTGAATCATTCAAACTCTGTTTAATGGATGTGAATAATTCAGTTTCATCCCACGGAAATCTTAAAACTATAAACCTATCTTTGTTCTTTATGTTCCTTCAGAGTTCATATGTCATTACTCATATATGAGTTATTTGAAGTATAGGTGGTCATGATGAAAGTGACCAAATTTCTACTTGGCTCCTGTGGGTTTCAGGAGAGGAGGTAGCCTCTAGGGTGAGGCTAGGGATTAAGTGGAGAAATAAATTGGAAAAAGTCCAGGAAAAGAGAAAAGGATGTTAAATTAGGATTTCTTGGCATTATCTTTCCCATTAAGATATATGTTCATTATAGACATTTTAGAAAATATAAACAAGCAAAAAGAAGAAAATAAGTTATCAACGTTTTTAATGTGTTTACTTCTGGACACAGACACACATGGCACACTCAGACATGCTCACTCACACACATAGACATACACACACAAACATACACACATAGACATGCACCTGCAAACATGGATTTGTACGTTTATTATTAAATAACTTTTAGTTTCATTTTCTAATAAATTATATACTTTTTTTTTTTTTTTTTTTTGGAGACGGAGTCTCGCTCTGTCGCCCAGGCTGGAGTGCAGTGGCCAGATCTCAGCTCACTGCAAGCTCCGCCTCCCGGGTTTATGCCATTCTCCTGCCTCAGCCTCCCGAGTAGCTGGGACTACAGGCACCCGCCGCCTCGCCCGGCTAGTTTTTTTGTATTTTTTTTTTAGTAGAGACGGGGTTTCACCATGTTAGCCAGGATGGGCTCGATCTCCTGACCTCGTGATCCGCCCGTCTCGGCCTCCCAAAGTGCTGGGATTACAGGCTTGAGCCACCGCGCCCGGCCATTATATACTTTTTTATAACAGTTTATATTCTGCTACATCATATTTATTGACTTCATAGAATTTCACTATATGTTGTACTAGCTGTCCTAGAAAAGTTGTCTATTGATTTCTTATTGTTGGACATTTATTTCTAATTTTTGCTATTATCAGTAGTGCCACTTTTTTTTTTTTTTTTGAGGCGGAGTCTCGCTCTGTCGCCTGGACTGGAGTGCAGTGGCCGGATCTCAGCTCACTGCAAGCTCCATCTCCCAGGTTTACGCCATTCTCCTGCCTCAGCCTCCCGAGTAGCTGGGACTACAGGCGCCGCCACCTCGCCCGGCTAGTTTTTTTTTTGTATTTTTAGTAGAGGCGGGGTTTCACCGTGTTAGCCAGGATGGTCTGGATCTCCTGACCTCGTGATCCGCCCGTCTCGGCCTCCCAAAGTGCTGGGATTACAGGCTTGAGCCACCGCGCCCGGCCAGTAGTGCCACTTTTATTTAGTATCTTTATAGCTGAATAATTGCAACTTGCAATTATTGCAATAGTAGAGTTTATTGGCAACCGTAGGTCACGTTACCAGATCGTGTATATATACTCCTGAGAAACAGGAAAACAGTATTATTTCTTGGCTTTCATTAATTCAAATTGCATCGCAGTGATAGCTAAGAAGTAGAAACCCTAAAGTTTTTTTTAAACATTATTATAGGGGAAAAAGTGAATAACTATGATGATTTGAATAAAGTGCATTTCTTGAGCACCAGCAAAGAATCAGTCAGGTATCGATTTTACTTTCATAATTGAAAGATTTCTCAGTCACTGTGACATTCAGAGAATATTTCATAGGACAATGCACTTATAAAGTTATACATATGTGGGGATTTACCTCCAAAACATTTCTTAATGTGTCAAATTTCTTAATGTGTTTTGGTGAGCACATGAAGTCGATGCCAGGAACTACTCAGTGAAGTGTTTGGTGCACAAACTGAATTTTGAAATATTTAAATTTAGTTTCATTTGCTTACAGCTATTTATACAGCTTATTATAAGATAAGAAGGAAAATCAGGTGTTACAGTAAAGACTACAAAACTATTCTATGTCCTTTCTCTTTTCAGTTGCTTCTCCAAGCATTAGACTTCTTTAGGCAAAGTCCTTTCATAACACTAAAGATTCACTGTATTTGGTAGTTCATGAAATTTTAACAAAACACACTTCTGTTTGTGGAATTGGAATGCATGTTGGTGAGTGTCCGAATTTAAATATATTGTTACTTGTATGGATTCAGAATTTATTTTCAAAGAACAGACATTCATTAGACCAAACTAACCTATACTCAAACTTGAAAGAAATAGAAATAGAAGAAGTAGAGAATAACTTTGTAGAGTTAGTTCATGATATACTGGTCTCTGAAGTTTCTTGTTGTCTGGTAAATATTAATTTAGCACCTGCTAGGTTTCAGGCAGGAACTGTGGAAGAACTTATAAGGGGTATGAAAATGAGTAGATCAAGATTTCTGTACTCAAGTTATATACAAATAGCTGTAGGTGATAAGACAGGTATGGTGACAGCTAAAATACAATCAGATTTCCATAAAAGAGGTGAAGGGAGATGAGAATGATTATGATTGTTTAAAGAGGAACAGATCACATTGTGTTCAGAGAATTGACTTAGCTGTCCCAAAAGATTTTCTGAGCTTGTTTTTGAAAGAAAGACTGGACTTTTAGCAGGTGAATATGACAACATGAAGGGTAAGCCATATAGAGGAAACAATGTAAGTTACAAGGGACAGTTTCAGGATATGGAAAAGAGAAAATCTTGATAGAAAGGTAGGTATGGTATAGTATGAGGAGCTAAGACTTGACATACAGGTTAGGATAACTTTCTAAAATGTTTATTTGAAAAACTTTGTCTCAGAAGGAAATAGGGAACCATACCAGGATTTGGGTGAAGGATAATTTGATCAAACCTTTAATAGGGTTGACATGACCATCTTAACATAGGTTAGCATGGAAAGGAGATGGACAGGGTTGAGGTGACGAAGACTTATTAGGTTGATCTCTTACTCTATGAGTAATAACAGGGAGCCCACACTAGGGTAATGATGTTGGGAAGTGATTTCTGTAAATATGCTGGGCAGACAATCTTCAAGAGTTAGCAAAGTTGGTATGTGCGGGTGACAAAAAAGAGGCTTTGAGTTTTGATGACTGGAAGGAGACAAATGATAGCTAATCTAGCTAATCTTTGATAAAGACTAACTATGGGCAAGGCTTTACTCTTTGTTTGTAGTAACTTATTTAATCCTCATAATAACCCCTTTATATAGATGCTGTATTTTCTCCATTTTACAGAGAGGAAGTAGAGCCTCAGAGATGTTACGTCATTTGTCAAAAGTCACCCCGCTAGTGAATGACTGGATCAAACTGGATCATGTCCAAGTAGCCTGGCTTCAAAGTTCACACACTTTACTATATTTATTCTTTTTCTCTTTTTTCTTTTCTTTTCTTTTCTTTTGAGATGGAGTTTCGCTCTTGTTGCCTAGGCTGGAGTGCAATGGCACAGTCTCAGCTCACCACAACCTCCACCTGCCAGGTTCAAGCGACTGTCCTTCCTCAGCCTCCCGAGTAGCTGGGATGTGCCACCACGCCCGGCTGATTTTGTATTTTTAGTAGAGATGGGGTTTCTCCATGTTGGTCAGGCTGGTCTCAAACTCCTGACCTCAGGTGATCCACCCTCCTCAGCCTCCCAAAGTGCTGGGATTACAGGCCTGAGCCACTGAGCCTGGCCTGTATTTATTTTCAATGTATCATTAGCAGAATTCTAGAGTTAGCTGTTTTGTGAGGGTAAAATAATGAAGCTGGTTTTGTACTAACCAAGTTTGTAAGGATTCAGATGAATATATCTAATGGATAGCTGGAAACATTGGCTCTCATGGGGAACAGAGGAGTTGGAATGACTTCCAAATTAATTGACGTTCATTTAATAATTGAATATAAACTGAAAGCCTAGTTTGTTCAGAATATTACAGGAGCAACATTACCATGACTAAGCTATAGACACTGATTCTTTAAGTCTTTTGCAAACCAGTAACAAAAATAATATTCAATAAACCGATTACAGCGCAAGAAAAAAGAGTGACAGGTACCACAGAGCGAAAAAAAATACTAAAAAAAGAAAAACACAACATACAAACAAAAACAAAACCATAACAAAATGTTGTAGAAATTTAGAAAAGGAAATGACCCCTTCTCAATTAATCTATCAAGGCAGGTATTCCAGAAGAGGTTGCTTATCAGTTGGTTCTTGAAAAGTGGTATTTGGAAAGCTTAAGAAACATAGTACACTAAGGAAAATGTACATATGTACATATTTCCATAGTACATATGGAAAATCTAAGTCAAGGTTGAACTTTTCACTCCAACTAAAAATCTACGTTAAAAAAATGAGTGAGGCCCCCTCTGCAGTGAAAGTTACTATTTTGACATTTGTGAGATCAAATGTTAAGATCCTCTGAGTATGTCAAAATCTTTTCCTAATTGGTAGGATTCAGAAACACCACAAAGACATGAGTGCTTTAAGTGTCTTATTGTAACAAGCTAAACTAAAAGAAGAGTAAGTTTTAGAGCAGAAGGTGGGTATTTAAATCAAAGTCTAAAATAAAAATTTAATTGTTTATGTAAATAACTTCAAAATGTTTATTTTCTTTTAAATATATAACTATATATGTAGGGTGTGTATATATGTAAATAGTGCTTATTCAGATATAGGTAAAAATAGCCCTACTATTTAGGATCATATATTATCAAAGAAAAAATATACATGACAAAATTCTTGAATACATATTTAAAAATGAATGCCATATTTACTGTGCCTGTCTGATAGATTCACTATATATAAGAACTATCAGATTTTAGTTTTATTCATTGGTGTTCTGATTTACTCTCTAATCATTTCTCTTAGATTTAACCCAGTGGCTCATTTTCAAGTCTTGTTTAATGTCTTATTTTATAATTGAGAAAAAAGAGAAATGCTTGCCTGTGATATATCACCTGTTATTTAATGGCTAACACTGTTACATATCTTAATACTATATCACATTAAGTCATTTTAAAAGCATTCTGCTTTCCCTTTTGTTTAAAATTCCTACAATCCCTGGGATATTGGTAGGGGGTTAATGGAAGTCTTGATTAAAATCTTCCAAGCTTTAAGGCTTTCAGTTCTTGTAAACAATTTGGATCTGAGAGATAGGCCTATTTATGACTTTTTACTAGCCTGTTTACCCATTTAATGTTAAGAAAAAAATATGCTTTTTAAAAGTTTTGTTATAATAAGTACAAATTAAAATGCCTTTTGAAAAAATTAACCACACTTCGTTGTGTGATGATCACAGAATTTATGGTAGTTCTTTTGAAAATTCTCTGAAGATGTATTATAATCATTTTAAAAGTAAAGGAACTACCCTGATTATACCAGTTTTCCATTATTTTAAACAAATCTTTTAAGTTTTATATCTAGATTGCTTTTAAGTAGTTATTCCCAAACTTGAAGGACTGTGAACTCTAATCATAATCAATCTGCACTTGTGTCATAATAGCTAACCTAACTATAGTGGGTGAAAGTCTTGGAAATAGGTAACAATACAGTTGGAGTTTACACTTGGGCTCACAGTCCCAGTGCAGATGATTGATCCAGTGGACCAGCCCAAGCTAGTCCGATCTTTCTTATGACTGGCAACATGGACTGCATAGTATTCTGGTTTGGTCCGAAGTCTTGGTTATTCTATTTTTAATGAACAAACATGATGAGTTTCAAACATGGTGGTTTTGATTTACATGGGATTGAGTTGGCATGCATGTAGTTTCCAGTTATGATTTTAATGTATCAATTTCATGGCAATGTTGGGGTTTGTGTGATACTCCCTGGGCTTGAAATTGAAGTTCATTGAAGTGTATGTGTGTGAGTGTGTGTGTATGTGTGTGTGTGTGTTTGAGGTTTTTCCACTAAAAGCAAGGAGCCTTTAGACAAGTATGGGACACAGTAGAACAAAGATATGAGAGAAACTGCAAATACTAGTTCTTTTAATTTATCCATTTGCAAATTTTCCTCCCATACCAGATTTAGAGCTCCTGAGGGCAGTGCATTTTCATATTTCTGTTTCTTGTTGGCCCTGTTATACTGCTAATCTTTTAGGAGGTCTAGAATCAATATATCTTTAATTGAATAAAATTACATGAGGAAATATGCATTTTTTAAATTTGGAAAACCATATTTTATTTCCTATATGAGACTGCCATACCGCCTGTGTAAAGTTTCTACCATTAATTAAGTTTATAATTATAAATTGATTATTAGTTGAATACTCTTTTTAGGACTGATGAATTAGTAAATTATTACTTTGTGCATTATTTCCAGTAACTTTTAGGGTATAATATTATCTAGTGAGTTACTTACTCTGGGAAAAATCAGTTACAGCAATTTAGGGTTCATATAACAATAAAAAGTATTTGAGCTTTAATGGAACATCCTAACACTTGATATATATCTATATCTACATGTATATCTATATATATCCCTTTTTCTGAGTTATCTGGTGGAACAGAGATTTCTTAAGGTTTATAGAATTTTGTGACACAGGAATCTAGAGACACAATCTGCCAGTGCATATCTAGGTTTTAAAAGTTTCAGTTCAAATCTAAATTGTCTATTTTTTAAATCATGACTCCAAAATTTATTTTTTATATACCTTCTTTTTTTTAAATAAAATTAACTATAGATTCAATTTCGGTTGAACTTAGTCTTCTACACAGCTATATTGTTAGTTTATAGAACACAGTGCTACCAAGTGTTGAAACAAAAATGTGAAGAATGATTTACCATACCAATATACTGCTTCCTTCTAAAGAAGGGAGATATTTTAGAATATTAGATACTGAGCTCAGGATAACCAAAAATGTATCATGGCACCATTTATCTAGATCATTTTATGACCAACTCAGAGAAGCAAAGGCATATAGCCCCGAAAGCGTGATAAGAAGAAGGGAAAGATACTAGTAGATATTATTGCTTAAGCCTGCAACATGACTTAACTAGAGACAAACCTGGATAGGAGAATTTGAAAGCTTTTGTGAACTCAGGAATGCATACGATGTTTGTACTACAATCCCAACCTCATCATCTTAATCTCTTTGCC
Organism: Trachypithecus francoisi; assembly: GCF_009764315.1. Classification (NCBI taxonomy): domain Eukaryota; kingdom Metazoa; phylum Chordata; class Mammalia; order Primates; family Cercopithecidae; genus Trachypithecus; species Trachypithecus francoisi. The sequence continues at coordinate 70,253,056 of NW_022681472.1, read as the reverse complement.
TGGAAAAGATGAATAAAAGTACAGGTTATATTTATGAAACTGAAATCTATGAAGGCGTGGAGCTCTTTTCCACAAGTGGGAGTTCTTGTCTGTTTTCTTGACCCTTTAGCAAATTAGTGGAAGTAAAGGAGGGAGAGAGGGTATAGCTGTATGGAAATAAAGTTGGTGAAGTATTCTGTTCTTTTGTTCTTAGCCTTGATGTTGAACTATGCCTACACTATGCTATCCCTCTGGTACCAGATTTATTGCCTGCCAGGATTGGAATTCATGCAGAGAGGAAGGATTCATGAAAAAATAATCAAAGTCAGGAAAGTCTTTTTCTGTAATCTTGTCTCATACAGTGAGTTATTTTTGTCTGGGTAGTTTACGGGGATGTAACTCCTTCAGTCATCTAACCGTGATGTAGTAAAAGTCATTTGCAGGAAATGAAACTCCACTTTGTTACTTTTTTCACTTAAAGGCTAATCTGATTAGCTTTAAAACATTTGTTCATCTTTTAATTCAGTATTTGTACGATGCCTATGGAAGACATATGGATTTAAATAAAACTTGGCTAACCATCTGCCGATAAGGGAAAGTGAGATGCTAAATCAGAGAGGCAGGAAAGTCTATTTCCGTAAAAGCTATTTTGATCTGAAATACTGTATGTAGGCAGTCTTACAGAGTATTTTAATTGGGAGGATATTGATGTATGCTAGTAAAAGAAGTGTATTTGCTGATATGGTTGAAGTTATGTAACCATTCAATTTCTATATAAGTTTAGAGATATGGAACTATGTGAAATTTTGGTCATGTTAATTATATTTTTTCCCTAAAAAAGACATTTGTGGAAAAAGTTTTTCTGATGTAGGTTTTAGAGCAGTGGCACATTTTATATCTCATGCCAGAAACTAGCACATAAAAGATCAACTTTTCAAATAAATTAACTAGAAATAAAGAATTTATTCAGTGCTAATTTGTTGATTTTTTTTTAATAGTAAACTATGCTTTAAAAATTTAACTCTGGGGAAATTAGAAAGAAAAAAAGAATATCTTTTCTCATGATGGTAAAATGCTGATGTATAAAGCTGAAAAATTTACAATTATGTCATATTTATGTTTTAATTTAAAATTGTGAGAGTTTAGTCATCTAAGCATTAAGAAAGATAAAATATCTGAATTGCATACACATATTTGCATATATATTCATGTATATACATTCAACTTAACCTTCATAAATAAGCCTTATTTTTATTGTTCAAATTAATTGTTCATTCTTTCATAAAGTGTGTCTGGTATGTAGTTCTTGCTGGGGGAGTACAAGGGTCAATAATACATGCTATCTGCCTTCTGGGAAGAAGTATGGTAATGGGTCAGGAATTACACCAGTCACCATCAGTCACAGTCATCATCTCAGTTAATCCTCTGAATAAACATTATGATGTTGAGCATTGTCAACTCAATTTTAATGATGGCACTAAGGTATAGAAAAGTTAAATAAGTTGCCCCCAAATAACACAACTGGTTTAAAACTCTCTGTATGAGAGGTATTGAAATCCTAGCCTCTTACAACTAGAAGGTCACTGTATTAAATACTCTAATCCCTGAAATATCATGAATGTTGAAAGAGGATTTAGACTCTACTACACAGCCACCCTGAAAGAGCTGCAGGAAGTACTGGGAATTTTATTAACATGGTGGATTGCACATTAGGGACAGAAATGGACCAAGGAGCACATGTGAAGTCCACATTGATAGAGGTGCCTGGTATGGGCTCCCCATCTCTGCCCAGATGATGTAGTTGTGACCTGCTGGGTGGCGCCTTCTTGACAAGGATCCTTGCTTTAGATATTTGGAATATTTTATGTTATCAAGCTATTTAGAAATTTTGAGTCACTGCAAAAGTGCTCATTCCAAATTCTATTTCTTGCCTTTGCCTTGAATCCATGTCTGAATATTTAGGAAGATTCGATATTGGTATAGAGAGGTATCAATTTTTATAATATTTTATATTCACAAATAAGCAACCTGTTTCCATCCATTAAAAACAGTGTTGCCAAAGATATCTTGTTCACAGATCCTTCTTTGCCAAATTCCTGGAAGTGGAATTGCTGTATCAAGGACAATGCATGTGAAAATGTGGACAGGTAATGCCAGATTTCTCCCCCCCTTTCTAGTAACAGCAAATGATTTGAGAAGTAATTGTGTCCATTTATAATTTCATTAAATTAGGATGGAAATGAAGGTAGAAATGAAGAATCAACATGTGGAAAAAATATGTCTGTAACTAGGAATTGATGTACTGAATTTTTCTGTCCATATTGATGTATTATTCCCTTGATGGCATTTTTTTCATTATTCAATATTCAACATTATTTCAACATGTGGTGAATCTTTTTATTCATCTGTCTCTCTGTATCTGGAACAAGTATATCTTGAATATACCTGAGGTCTAAAACTTGGTGTTAACCAAACTTTCCTCTCAGTGGTGTAAACTGCCATAGGTGGCAAGAAATATTCCAGGGAAAGAAATGTAAATTTTCTCAAATGAAAAGATGTGTGGGTTTATTTAGGATAAAAAGCAGAGACATAAATGCTACAAACATATATGGTATTAGAGTGATTATTACATTTATCCTATCAGGTTTTGAAGCACTATTTTTGCCTTAGTTTCTTGCATCAATTTTTCTCTTCATTTTTCCATCTTATCTCTTTCCTTTCACAGAATGGTTTGATGAATTTATAGGCACTAAGCCATTTTTAATTACAGATCTCTTGAAAACATATCATCTGACTAAACTTCGAGATGAAATAAAAATGTGCGATTATCCCGATTTATTTTAACTTTTGTAACTGTCTCAAATTTTTACAGATAGAGGATCAAGTTACAGATAGAGGACAAAAGTGATGAAAGTCTGTTTTACTTTTTCTGTTTTCTGATTTCTGGAATATTACCATTTTCCACATCTTTTCTGACCTTAAGAATGCCAGCTGGCAACTAAAAAAGAAAGAAGAAGAAAGAAAAAAGATGCAAAACCAACAGCAAAACCCAGAAATCATGGCTTCCCTAAGCCATGCCCTTGGCACTGCCCCTCCTTTAGTACTACATAACCTGGAGCTCACTAGCAAGGTTCTAGATCTGGATCACTTCCATTTGCTATTTTGCCAACTGGCCTTGAGCAACAGGTGTGTATTCTTCTTGTTGCTTCAGGCTTGAAGGAACTGTAGGGTAGCTTCTGTCCATAATTCTGACCACTTGCCTTTTGGCAATCTGTTTAGTGGCTTTAGGCTGTTCTATCAAGACCATCTTGTAGACTGGGGGTTGTCCAGAATTTTATGATACTTGCAACGTTCTGACCACCTGCTAAGACTTAAATGAACAGGCTAAGTGTAGATATTCTTTCTTTCTCTCATACTTAACTTTTGCCCACACACATTAGTATCAAACATGGTATGGTAGTACATATGTCTGTAATTCAATATGTACGGTTTTCTTTAAAATAGGATATGGCCACGAATTTGCTAAAATCTATGCCATAGTATGAGGATAACTTATTGATAATATGGTACAAGATTAGGTAAATAATGTTGTTTATATGATAACTTAGAAATTCCCTTACCTTGAAGTTTCAAGTAAATGTTTTTCGTCCTTTTAATTTGGTGTGATAAGAAATATTGCCTTTGGTGCAATCAGAATTATGTAGCATGATGCTTCTTCTTGGTGCTGTTATTTTTACTGCAGTAAATATTTATTTTAGTTGGCATTGTTGAATTACCTCATTTGTGAGCACAGCTGGTAAAGCTATGGTTAAATTTTATTGCTTTTACTCTTAGAATCACTGTCTCAGCTACTTTACCTTGGAGAGAAAACTTCTACATTTTCCACCAAATTACAGAAGCTGAGAAAATTGGGTGGAATTTTTTTCTTTTTTTTCTATTTAAAATGTGGTTACTTTGTAGTACTTTGGCGAACTCACTAGTATATGTATGAAAGCACACGCTTATCAAATGGAAAATAAAATCAAAACAAGGAACTCCAGTATGTTTAGTAATAAAGAAAACAAAAAACCTGTCATTTTTTCCAATGCAATTAAATACAAAGAGACCACTAATATTACATTTATCTAATTCATGTCTTCTCGGCAATATGAACCATTGCAGATGTTCCTCCACCTCTATAGAGAGGGATGTATGCTGTCAGACTTTACCAATGAAATACGCAGTTGGGATTTTGGAAATATTTTGCATCTCCTTGCAGGGTAGCCTGCTAAAAGACAGTGTTGTAGAACCATTTCCCAGGGCCTTCTAAACTTAAAAAAGAAAAACACCTGTAGCTGTCAGCACTACTTTCAGCAAACAGTCCACATTGTTACGTGTCATTTAACTACTTTCTGCTTGTCAGCAGGAGTCTTTGTTTCACACCTAAGAGTTGTCACATCAGAAATCAGAATAAAGGCCTAAGGTCTCTATTCCCATAGGGCAGTAACATGTTATGTATTATTTTCCCCTAAGTATTCTCCATCGACTCACCTCTCTCCTGGAAAGCTACATGTTGATTTGAAGCCCCTATATATATAGCGTAGGATATGAAAAAAAACATGTTTGACTTTTTAGTGACAGTCTTTTCAAGTGTATGCGTCATTATTTATAAACCTATGAATGTAACATTCACTGGAGTTAATGTGTTCACAAATATACCATGGGTGTGGATGGTGGCCAGAAAAGTATTATTCCTGAAAAGAACACAACTATGTAAGCAACTCCTGTATTTTGACTACTTGCTATAGATAAGCACGTTCCCCTCATCCAAGTCTGCTACAGGCATGGACAGAAATCTTGGGGTACCAATATTGTAAGGGGCTTGGTTGAATTCAGCATTTTGGCAACAAAAACTGGAAAGAAAGAATTGGTGGTCCATACGGTATGTGTCATGGGCACTATCAACTGTTTAAACATACACCAATTATTTTGAAGCTTTCCAAACCCATCTGTCACCATATTGTCTAGTCACATGACATAGAATTGTCATTTCTCCCTGCATAAACTGATACAGTTACAATTGATTTTTGCTACAATCTTTTGTATAAATAGACCTGTGTCATCAGGATCTATTGTTTTTGGTTTGTTTTGCTTTTGCTTTTGTTTCCCCTACCAGTAATCTATGGTACAATTTCATATTTGGAAAACAAAAACAGATATAGCTTGAGGGCCACAGCCTAAAAAAATAAAATTAAGTATTAAAGGCACTTAATGTAGTGTTAAAAAATACCCTGTGAAAGCTATGGCGTACCTTTTCCAATGTGTACACTTGAGTCAAGAAAGCATAGTTGTATCTTTATTGCAAATCTAATAATGTACCCCATAGTATTGTACTTAATCGCTGCTATTTTTCTCTCCTATTCATCGTTGTGTAACGTGTAATTTGACATAAATTCCTGACCACTGACTCTTTTTGCAGTGTTGGCAAGCTCAGTTCATAACTGGAGGTAATTGGAGTGAGATTTGAGCACTTTTCACTGCAAGAACTGAACAATGTTTAGGATACTTCTGATTCTCCTGAGAATTCTGTGGGACATAAAGGGGAACATGAAAGAATAGGAAAGTGCACTTTTTTTTTTTTTCCCAACAGTGGCAGAATCTGGAGATTTCTTGCTAACTGATTCACTGGTTCCTGAGTCTGTTTTACCTCTGGCAATGTTAAATAAACCCAAGACTGCACTGGTCTCCCTTAGAAGGTGTATACTCTAGCAGTACCCATTATCATTGCATGAGTTATCATAGCACCTAATACCTCAGCTGGAGTTTAAGCATTATGACAGTTTGGGGACTTAAAGTGAGTACAGTAAAGACTTTAGGAGGGCCTGTGAATACAAGTTAAAGATCATGTGGTTGGCTTCCATGGAAGATTTACATTGTTAAAGTAAACTTGTATGGTCACTTTGAAGTCATAGATTTTTCCATATACATTAATGAAGAAAAATAAATTTCTCTAAGATAGTGTTTCTTTCTTTTATATTTGCATAAGAGGAAATGAAACAGTATAAAGTTTTAATTTCCCCGCCTTCTGGCTAACCATCGGTTTAGTGATTAGCAGAGGAGACTTTTATATTAGGTTTGGAGCTCAGTTTCCTGGCTGCAATTCATTGAACCTTGACGTAAATCTGAAGTAAGTATTTTGTAAGAGGTTAGCCTTTTGTGCAGGGTGTGTGAGAAATCCTGCCGGACCAGGTTGGTTACAGAAACTAGTGTCAAGTTGCCTGTGCCCTAAATGGTGAATAAGAAAATGCAGACAACAGAAAAGTAGGAGAAAAAATTCTTCCTCAGCACACCCTCACCCGCCACTTCTGAAAGCCTGTCTACCTTAAAAGGGCTCACGGTTCTTTTTAGTGATGTGTATTTGTTGGGTGGGATGTTTTTTCTTTTTTAGAAATTATACAGTCATTGCTAGTGGGTAGAGTGTGTCGGTACAGAACACAAGTGTTTCATTCACATAATCCACATGTTGTGTGGTGCTTGTTGAGGCTGGTTGCTTTGCATTTAATCTATTCGATCATGCTATTTGCCTTAGGTGATCAGCAACCTTTAATGTAAATCTTAGCCAATCTAATAAAACTAATGGATAGAGAGGAACACCCTCCCCCACCACACACACAGGCACGATGAGTAGGGGGAGTAGGCATGCATTCTTTCATGGTTTATATCCCCATTATCTTAGAAGCTAGAAACGTTATGTGCCATCTCTCCTTTGATCTCTCCTTTGATATATATGCTCCTTTTTTTTCTCCTTTTGTTTAGGTAAGTACACTGTATTGTTTGGTCATAGAAAAAGTACATCTTCTCAGCACAGTGTCTTGAACTTGGAAACTTGAAAAAAATTCAAAATTTTGTTCAGCCTGACTAGTCTATATTCAGTTAGTCTTAAAATTGTTTTAAAACAAATCATGTTACTAAAATTCAACAAAATTTTTCCCCTTATATAAACTGCAGTTCAGTATTGTTTAAGCTTTTTTTTTTTTTTTTTTTCTGGCCACCACACTGACCAACTGTTTTGAGTTTTGGATTATTTTGGAAAAGAGTAGAGGGAATAATTCTTGATAATTCCAATTACAGATTTGAATTAAGTGCTAAAACTTAAAAGTGTGTTTTTTTAATAAACCACTTTTTTAAAGTATTGAAAAAAGGAAAATTGATGAAAGTGAATAACCATTTTCTTTATCCATCGGAACAATCAGAGAAAAGAGAATATTGAAAGCTTCAAAATATAGGTAGTGGTCATCCTTTTTGATATAAGTACTTTTAAATGGCTCTACAGAATTAGGATTTTTATTTTTAATATCTTTGGTCTATTTTTTAAAATTACAATGTTTGCTAAGAGGATGAAATTATACTTGCCGACAAAAAGTTACCTTCTCATACCTCCCTTCTTGGAGCTTTTTATTGTTATATTTGTTTTGTTCTTATGCTATCGTCTTGATGTATTATCGCTGCTTATTACTCATATTACTCAAGGGGCATTTATACAAGTACTGGGAAAACGAAATTCTTTATTGGCCATTAAGTTTTGAAAAATATTTTTGGTTTCGTTGATCATGATCTGCACGTGATTAAGGTGCTTGACTTCCCTTCCCTCTGCAAGCTCAGTTTAGGTTGCTAATGCCCAGGTTTTTGTTTTTACTAGCAATTGTATTCTTTTTTTTTAGACAGGGTTGTAAGTTTTTGGATATTCCGGTACGTGCTTGGTGGTCGTATTAATGGTGGTCAGAACAGGTTGGGTACTTTTTCTTGCATTTTTCTTGCATGTGTGTGTAGCTGTGCATGACTGGAGCCAGTAACTTGATGATGCACACTGAGTATAGATGGATCTTTAGACTTTATTCAGGTTGTCATTCTTCCTGTAGCAGGTTTCGTTCAATTCTTCCTACTGTAAAGGTTACTGAGGGTAAAATTCTATTTCCATTACTTAATAGTGTTAGATATTTTGTTGTTGTTGTTTCTACATGCCCCCAAATTGCACCCCTTGTTGCTACTGGAGTTCCAAAATAATTAAGAAAAAAAAAAAAAACAAGATTAAGAACGTCGAGAGAACAAAATATCACCTTTCATCTGATTCAGCTAGTGTTGAAGAATGTAGCTTGTCCTGTATTCAGATCAGCTTCCTAAAATTGAATTTCACAGCCTTGTAGAAGTAGCTCATGGCTGCCTTGTGTGTGCCAGAGACCCCAGACTGCATATACAAATGCCAGGATGCACGACTTGCCTTCACGGTATTTTCAGTCTGTCAGGGAAGATAAGCCGTGCACACAGATGCCCAGAATATAGGTGAAGATTTGTAAGTGTCAAATGCAAGGAATAAGCATTTCAAAAATTGGTGTAATATTCACACTTCTCTTACTTTGTACCACAGAGGTTCTGTTTGTAAAATATTTAGAAACATTCACATAAAAATCATTCTGTTAGGACACAGTAATCGTCACACCAGTCCATGATTAATGTTAATGTCCCTTTTGTCTTTATAAAAGTAAAGCTGTGGTTTTTGTACTTTGAGTTCTAGTAAATGTGTTAGAGGTAATGAGGTAGGAGAATGTTAACGTTAAAATCATAATAAGCAGAGTTAGACTTTTATGGTTTACCTCCTAAAACAAGTTTTCTGCCTTTAAGCTGAAGTTTTGCTTGGTGTTACCAACTCAGTAGGGATTTTTATGCTAAACTGATGGTGCTTAATACTTCAGCAGTCAAAAGAGGAGTGAAAAATAGTTACTTGTTTCCCTACCGTGCTGTCTGCCAGGTAGCATTGTAAAAATCTAAATGTGCATTGGGTATCACTTCAGGCCATTCATCCAGTCCAGTTTCTGAAAGGACCCTACATTTTACCCAGAGTTGACAAAAGTAAACTTTGTAAGTTAAGGGACAGGGGCCGTTTACACCAATGTACAGATTTCACTCACTCACAGTTTCTTAAGTTAAAAGTTTCTTTGAACTTTTCTCACAGTGCGGCTAATTTTGCATTTGGGACTCCCTAAAATGGATTCAGCAGCATTTCCCTGGAATGTTCAAAATAGTTCAAGGCACAAAGTAACCTAGATATTTAAATGGCCCCTTTACACCTTAGCAACGTGGTTGTTATGATTTTATGAAAACAGTCTTTGTTTCTTTTCTCTGCTGACTTCTGGCTTTAGTCAGCAAAGATTTCTCTGCCTCATTAATGTTGTAAGAACTCTAAATAAAATTTTTCTTCGTGGATTGCTTTTTGGGCAGGCCTGATATTGATTGCTGATTTAATGCTTGTAGTTTCCTGACCTGTTTTATAAATTGTGGGAATAGCCTTTTTAGAATTTGAATGCCCACAGTAATCCTCTTTCTAGCTTTGGGAAATGATTTGAGAAGTGAAGTAATGTTGATTTTACTTTTACTCTACTTTGAAAACAAACAGACAAACAGACAGATTAATCAGATTAATAAACAGCAACATGAAAGTGGATGGAGATGAGAAGAGAGTCATCTTAAATTTTCTTAAAGTATAAGCAACTTATTCTGTGCTTTGGGAACCTAGTGCCTCCCAAGAAAGTCAAGATGAAGGTTTGAAATGTAACATTTATGACTCAAGGTACTTCTATAAGTATACAATGTTAGGAAAGGAATTGTATAAAAAGACTTAAAAGGCCAGTTAATCCATCCATTGTCGGTTATTGAAGTCAACAACTTGATGATTTGGTTTCATATGAAGGATGTACACATGGGGGAAAAGTGCATTTCAAGGGCAACTGTAAGATTTTACAGGAATTTGAAATTTTTTAAAAATAAAATCTTTGGAAATTTGATTTCAAATTTTATATTCATTTATAAATTCTGTATTGCCCGAAAATAAATTTCTCATATGGCATCAAATGTGATGAAGCTGGATTTATTCACACATTCAATAAACATATATCAGTGTCTGCTGAGAGCAGGGTTTTATGCTGGGTACTGGGTATTCAGTAGTGAACCATACAGAAACATCTCTTATGGCAGTTACTTTTTTGTGTATAGCTGAGCATTCAAGGGTAATAAACATAAAACGTGTGGTGCGTGAGACCTAGGAATAAATCAGAATGAGCTCACACCTACTTAGTTCTTATTATAACCCTAAGATTGACACTTCATGAATTTAGTGTTATCCAAATAATGATGCAGCATCAAAGATGAATACCTAGATTTAAAAGGCTAAAAGCTTGTTTTAGAAAGCCAGTGAATAACGTACTCTCACTTTTGTATCAGTATTTCAAGTGCTGCTGGGTAACATATTGAAATGCTCACACCAGCCATGGATGATAATAAATATGGCATTTTTATTAATGTTAATAAACTGGGTAGAATAAATGGAGAAGACATCTTCATAAGATTTCATAATGTATTTTGTTATTCATAAATATTAATGTACTTTGTAATGCTGATGCAGTAACATTAAAGAATAAAAGACAGAGGTTTTATCTTGAAATTTTAGGGTGTTTAGTAGATTTTGAAATGTGGATACATTTAAAATAAAGGCAAGCTCAATTGCCTTTAAAGGCAACTGATGACCACGGGTATTCTGATAGCAATGTTACCCTTAACAAATGAATTTTTTTAGGTACAGCATCTTTGTAAAAGTGGTATTAAATTTCATCTCCTTATCCTTTAAAAAATACCATATTAGCATTCCAAAGATTCTTTATCATTTCTAGTTATAGCAGTTGTTTTATTAACACGGTGCTTTCATATATCTGGTAGGTTCGATTCTGGATAATTTGATAACTCTAAAAGCATATGCAATTTGTCATAAAACTATGTTACAGAAATATAATTGTAATTATGTTGAAAAATCTTAATTGTACAGAACCCCACTGAGTAGATGATGAAACAAAAAAAAGCAGTGATTAAGTACAGCCCAATAATGGGAGAATATAAATCCACAAAATGAATTTTATGCTTCCAGGAGTAGGTGTTTTTCATACTTAATTGCTAAAATGCTTTGCAGCCCTGAGAAGAAATATTGAGAAGCAAGATTAGTTGTGCCAAACTTTAACCTTGAGTTCTATGGAAAACCAGTGCCTGGATGCCTGAGTGGCTCAGCCTCTTTATCTAGGGGAGGTAGAACAGCTAGGCTTAAGCCTTGACTTGCCATTCTTTCCCCACTGGCTTGTTTTCTGATTTTTATTTATACTCATCTGAAAATTGAAGAGCTCTGATTGAACCCCAGTGGGAGATTTTTACTTTATTTCATCAACCTTTCCCAATATTAACAGTAAATTACAACTATCTTTATTATTGCTGGATTAAGTTAAATTATAGTAAGATGGTTTGCCATCATGTGTCCTTCATCCCTGGTCTTAGACTAGAGTTTACAGAATATCTCACAAATTGGAAGAATAAAACACAATGTTTTATCTGTGTTAGCAAGAAATGCAAAGCCTTTTTTTTTTTTTTCTGTCTGTCTTGTGAATTGAGCTTAGGACTGTCATCGTAATTAGAAATCTGGTTACTTGGGTTCTAAGCTTAGAGCTTCTTAGTTTTAAGAAAACATCACCTCATAATTTTCCCATAACTATGAATGTTACAAGTAGTAGTGTTTTGTGTATCTTAGTGTCAGCGACAAGCAAAAAAGTCCCTAGAATATATTATTCTTCCCTAACTCTGAGATGGAAGACAGATAATAGCCTTGGTGCTTGAAACACGTGGTGCTGTTGGGATGGGAGATTGTAACAGCATTTGACATACAAGGGTCATGTTTGCACCTCTTCTTGGATCCAGTGAAAATGTATTAGTTCATTCTCACTTTGCAATGAAGAAATACCCGAGACTGGATAATTTGTAAAGGAAGGAGGTGTAATTGACTCACAGTTCTTTATGGCTGGGAAGGCCTCAGGAAACTTACAATCATGGCGGAAGGGGAAGCAAACATGTCTTTCACAAGGCAGCAGGAGAGAGAAGAATAAGAAAGCTGAGTGAAGGGGGAAGCCCTTTATAAAACCATCAGATCTTGTGAGAACTCAGCCACTATCACAGGGACAACATGAGGGTAACTGCTCCCATGATTCAGTTACCTCCCACTGGGTCACTTCCACGACATGTGGGGATTATGGGACCTGCAATTCAGGATGAGATTAGAGTGGGACATACCCAAACCATATCAAGAGGCTTTTAGATTCTGGGAGGAAAAGGAGATAGTTTCACTGTAGTCCTGGCTTATCATCTTTTGAGTCTGAGACACATGAGGATGAGAAATAGGGTCTTAAATAACCAGTGGTATAGTTTGGCTGTGTCCCCACCCACATCTAGTCTTGAATTCCCATGTATTATGGGAGGGACCTGGTGGGAGGTAATTGAATCATGGGGGCAGGTCTTTCCCATGGTATTCTCATGATAGTGAGTAAGTTTCATGAGATCTGGTGGTTTTAAAAAGAGGAGTTCCCCTGCACAGGCTCTCTCTCTCTCTGCCTAATGCCGTCCATGTAAGATGTGACTTGCTTCTCCTTGCCTTCCACCATGATTGTGAGGCCTCTTCAGCCATGTGGAATTGTAAGTCCATTAAACCTCTTTCTTTTGTAAATTTCCCAGTCTTGGATATGTCTGTATCAGCAGCATGAAAACAGACTAATACAACCAGTAAACTCCAGCACTGAACCTCTTCTTTGCATGGGCTGATGTATAAATTGCTAGGGTTAAAAAAGCTAGGGATGAGATAATAGGAAGCTTGGAAATATGGCATACAGGCATACTTAGCATCATAAAAAATAGGAAATGCCACTAGACGTGATGAATTTCTGGAGATCTTAGACAGAAGGGTTCCCAACTTCATTAAGTTGCCAGATTTGCTGAATAGATGTTTGTGTAAAGGACCCAAAAATATTAGGAATATGTAACAATAGGATGTGCTACTTGGCTTAAGCAACATGCAGTCTGTTTTGTAAAGCAGAACACAGGCACATGAGTTGGCACAGGCATGGCATCTGCCATCCTTTTAGACAGATATGGTAGCAGTATGTCATATGAATATCAAAAGACCACAGGATAAGTAAAGGGCCATGGTTTTCAACAAAAAGACATTCATTTTCAAGACCTGTACAATTGACTCGGAGAGATTTAAAGCTGGGGTCAGTTTTTACTTAACTGGATATGGAGGTATGGCAGGTGTGTTAATAGGCAACTTAAGTGTGCTGCTTATCAGTCAGTAGAAAGAAGTTCAGAATTTAGACTATCACAATATTTCAAAGCAGACATTCAGGCATATTACATTTGCCATCAGTTTCTCTGTAAAAAAAAAAATAGTTTTGTCATTCTGTAGTTTTTAAAAGACAATTTCAGAACTTTCGGGGGGAAGAGTAATTGCCAGCAGGAACCTTGACACCTAGAGGTTGCCAATGTGATCAGCCTTTTGAATGGTAATCTTTTACCATCCCTGTTCAAGATCCACATGTAGAATAGTTGGGATTATATTGAAATCACACTTAGTGTCTTAGTCTTGAAAGTTCTTTTTACTTTATTTTATTTTTAGACAAAGTCTCTGTCGTCCAGGCTGGAATGCAGCAGTGCAATCATGGTTCACTGCAACCTCCCTCCTCCCAGGCTCAGGTGATTTTCTCACCTCAGCCTCCTGAGTAGCTGGGACTACAGGTGCAAGCCACCATGCCTGGGTATCTTTTTTTTTTTTTTTTTTTTTTTAATAGAGATGAGATTTTACCATGTTGCCCAGGCTGGTCTCGAACTCCTAGGTTCAAGTAATCTGCCCACTTAGCCCTGAAGTGGTGAGATTACAGGCATGAGCCACTGCGCCCTGCTAGTCTTTAAAATTCTGTGATAGGTTTATCATTGTCCTAGCAGAAAGTACTATTTGAGTGCTGGCGACTGGCTTGCCTAGTGGAAATATACTGGCCTGAGCTCTGCCCACCTGACCACATACTGGTGTCATTATCCTCCCTTCATCAGCCCCTCTCTGCTTTACATAGTCTTGTCTGAAGGGAATGGGTCAGCTGGAAGAAAAAAAAAAGAAGTACTTGCCAAAGAAATCTGTTTTCTAAAATCCATGGAAAAGGTCATTTAATGTTTGATAACATATTGGAAGTGTTTGGAAAAACTGTTAGGTTTTCTTTTTTTGTTTTTAATAATTACAAAGGAACTCTTGATGTGGAAGTGAGAAACAGATGTTGAAATAATCAATTTCATGTACCTTACGTACTCCTACATTTAGGACATGTAATCTTAAGAGTCCGATTGCAATTCTACCTGATATCTTACTGAAAGTTATAAGAGCAAAGTTAGCAGTAGAGAAATAAAAAAGTTTTTTTTTTAAATTGGATTATTGTTTAGGAACTATCCATTCAGAAGACTGGGAAAGCTGTGATTGTTAAGTGTCTGTTAAACTATGTTTGCCTTTGACAGTTAATAGCTTCTAGGGTTTGGGTGTTTGGGGAATGTAGCTCCCACAGATACTTTGGGAAGAGATAGGAAGGTATCAGTAACTAGGAAGTAGAAAGAGAGTCCCTCAGTGTTTGAGGTAGAACTACTTATTTTCGCCCTCTTGGCCTGTTCCATTCATGCTCATTGTCAAGCTGGTCTCAGTCACCCTGTTCTTTCCTTTGTCCTTCTCCTCACCTACCCCCGGGCCTCTCGTCTCCCTCTTCACACTGGCATGCCTTTCAAAGGGCCTTCTCCTCTGAACCTGTGCCATCTAGAGCAGCTGCCCTTATCTCAGGACTTCATTGACTTGCCCCCTTTTCTAATCTGTTTGGAAGCCTTATCTCTTTGTTTTGGCCTCTACACTGTAATTTATTTCTGCTTCTATTATTACATTGATAAATCTCACATTTAACCAGACTTTGAGGGATGTGCTATTGAACTGATGTAAATCTTGAATCGAAAACTGTGGTGTAATCTTCATTGGTCATAATGTGTGGGCTGTTTTGCACATAATAACTGATAGAGGGGTCTCAGTTTTAAAGTTTGAAATGAAGCATGGTTCAGTTTTGTCACCCCGAATCAGTCATTTTATTAATTTATTAATCAGTGCATTGTTTTATCGTGATGATTTTGGAATAAAGATTGGTTCTAGGAAAGGGTGGGTCATTTAATTTGGTGATAACAGAAATGCCCTTCTACTTTTCAGGTGTCTTTGGTATGAGGTGGGGCCCCAGGTAGGGCCTGGATGTCTCACTGTCCTGTCATTTTGAAAAGCTCCCTTTTAGGACAAGTGGTACTGTACTCTTAGGTTATCTCTGAGGACTTGAAAGAAAGGGAGAAAAAGCCCCCCCCCCGTTTTATTCATTAATGACTAGAAATGCTGAGCCAGTTTTACAGATTTTTCTTCTCTTGTTTACTTTTCTATTAATACTAAGAATGCTTTTGAGGAACTAGTTTAATGGATGGGAAAGGAATAAACACTCTTGTAGAAATGTGTATTAATATTTCATACTTTTAAACATTCCACACTTTTAAAACAGTTTCTTAAAATTAAAAATGTTGTTATAAATGTAATATACAAATACATTTTAAGGATTTTTGGAAAAAATAACTGTTTAATAAAGTTTTTATAAAACTGTTTAATAAAGTTTTAATAACTGTTTTATAAAAATAAACTGTTTTATAAATTTGGAATTCAAATTTAGCAAATACTCAGCTATCAGAGCCTGATAATAAATTCATTGAAATGTTAATTGCATGAGGAATATCATGAACTCCACATATTCTCTATTTATAATCAGATCACAAATGTAGATAGTTTTCCAAATTTTAGCTATCACTTACTAAAGGATTCAACACGTCTAATATAAATTTATTTACTTCTATGCTACTGTAAAAAAGAGGAAGACTAATGAAAGTTTCTAATATCTATCATCAGAGTATCTTAACCTAGAGACTAAATGTTAATGAAAATTAAGCTGCTTATATGTTGTAGTGACGTTCACATTCTCCTAAATAATTTATTGTCTGTTATTACTACTTCTCAAAGTTACCTTCATATCAAAGAGGAAAATAGATTATTGTACAATAACATATTATCACAAACGATAAGCAGCAATAATGGTTTGCTATTCTAGAAAGGTTTTTAACAGCGTGGTCAGCCTAAACTTCATGTTAGTATATTAGTGTGTTAGTTAAGAAACTACTTTTTGAAGGATTGACATACACCTATACATAGAGTGTGTTGAACATTCAGAATATGGATAATTCGTTTGTTGATTCAGTCATTATTTATTTTTACAAATATTTGTAGAGCATTTACTCTAAATGAGCAAGATTCTGATCTGGGCATTGCAGTTACAAAGTTGAAATATTCAAGGTCCCTGCCCAAGTAAAGGTTACATCTCAGTAATCTTGGTAAAAGGCAATAAAAAATACTACTTACTCAACATAATAATAAAAACGTAATATATTATGATTTATGTAATGTTATATCATGTATAAAAATATATAATTTTCGCACTGTTTAAAAATCAAGGTTTTATGTAAACTTAAAATTGGCCCATTATCATTAGGACACGTGCTTTGAATTTCTTTAGTAGCAGATGCAATACTTTTGTGAAGATTCATCTTATTCCCTTGGACATCTTATCCCCCTATTAGGTAGTGATGCATTTTTATATTTCAGCATTCTAGAAGTGTGTAGTCTGTGACCATTGTACTAGGTCAAATTTAATTAGTTATTTCTTGGATGAACCTTTCACTGTGGGTACTGCCAGGATTAAAGTTTGAAGGTAACAGGACTTTAGGGGGTGGTGGAAATTGCTGACAAATAGAGTGTCTTCAACGGGTTGTATAAATTGGAGATTCAGTTTTTATAAGAGCCAATGGGAACACTTCTTACAACAACCAAATGGTTACAAAAATTATAAGAAGAGTGTTATTGATATAGCTCAAATATGGTGCCGTTTTCAGTTTGCTGGTTGTATTTAGTTAACTTACCAATGATGTTACTATGCTACAATTTTTAAGTAAAAATACTAATTTATTTATTTCTGTACTGTAACAAAGGGATATATTACTATAAACCACTGTCATTTGCTGCATAGTATATTTCTGTTCAAAAATTATGCCTAAAATTTTTAGTTTAATATGCGTTTGATTTTCCACTCATGATTACTAATTGTTACATTAAAGTAACAGGATTATTGCTTTTTCCTGATGTGAAGGGATAAAGTGGTAGGAGTAAACAACAGATCAGAATATCTTTTCATTTTTTTAAAGAGGTGAAATGACTCCCTTAACAAATTCCAGCATTTTTAGATTGTAAAGTACATTATGTAACTTCATTCATCATGTGGACCTCAGACAGGTACTTTAATTTTTTTTTTTGAAAAGGTCTTATAGCACATTTAATTTGCAGATCTTTTCTGGGAGGAGAAAAAAATATATATCCTGTTAGATTCGGTGACATAAAGGTCAAAAGATAAACTGTAAGTGATACCTATGTTTATTTTTTTGACAGTGTTATATTAGCAACCCCTCAGACCTCTCTTGGAGAAGTACAACCTGAGTAATTGAACATGTCGCTGGGGAGTATGCTTGGTTAAGCTGATTCCTATTATGTTGACTTGTCAGGGGCCAATAATTAAAGCTGAAGAGCGATGCTCATTAGTGTCTGCAAGATGATTCAAAGAATGAGAAGGAAAAGTCCTTGAGGCACACCTGCAAAAGGCAGGCATTGCGTGGAGGTGAGAGCAGACGGACTGGCCTGCTTTTCTGCTATGTTAGCAAGCCAGCAATAAAGGGGATGCACTAAATTAAGTGTTGCAAATGTATTCTCCCCAATTTAGATTATCAAATGCATTTTACTTCTGCCTTTGAACATAATTTTATTCCATGTAATCATATTTTGCTCAATTATGCTTTTAATGCTATATAAGATGTTTTAGAAACTAGATACACGTCTATTCAAAAGCACTTTGAAAAACTTTATACTATGAATCATTTCATTCATTTTCCTGGAAGCATCATAATGATCAAAATTTGCTTTGCTTCTTTGAACTCTCAATACTCTGCACGTAAAACATGTGAGTTATCCAGCTTTGACGATAAAGACTTTAGTGGCATACATTTGTCACATTTTCTTTGCAAAAATGGAATTTTTAAATATATACTTAACATGCACTAAACCACATACAGTACACAAGCATTAGGTCCTGAGAAGCCCAGAAGAAAAGACTACATCATAAGTATAGAATTTATATTTGTCACAACTTGAGCAAAGCTGTGGACTTTTGGGAAAAATTCAAACTTTTTAGCACTGGAATGATATGGAAATTCAGTCCTTAAGCTCTGAGAAGCATTTTTTTTCTTTTGAAATTTGCCTTAGGTAGGCTCACTTTTTACAAATCTATCATAAAATCATGGGATATACAAATGTCCTAATATTTTTGGAATATTAAGAAAAATAATATATTGGATCTTTTTTTCTGTAATCTGGTTTTGAAAAAAGTGCTTTACAGTGGTGAAGTGGCCGTTTTTACTTCCAGTGTTGTGCCTGTTAAATTTATCCTTTGCACTTTGCCTGGAGGGATGCATGTGCCTTTTATTCAGAGTGAAGGCTGGAGTCTTTAGTTTACACAGAAGTCTGCCATGTTGTATCTTCAGGATTCAGTTTGAGATTATGTCTTTGAGGAGGCCCTTCCTGAAATGAAGTTTTGTAGAACTTGTGTTACTGATATTCCATGTTAGCATGGAATTGTCCATGTTTCTGTCTCCTCCAACTGAAGGAAGTCCCTCAAGGGAAGGGACTGATTCTCGCTAATGTTTACATGAACAGTAGTTGGAGCTCAATAAAAGTTGGTTAAACTTAACATAGTCGAGGTGCAAAAGAGACTTGCAGGGTAGTTATAGATTTCCAAGGATACCAAGGGCTTTAGAAGTCAAATAGAACAACCTCCGACTCAATGCCAAGAATTTCTTACCTGATGTTCTTTAACAGATAGATCCTCTTCTGGCTTGGTAGAAGACTTCCAGTACCAGAGAGGTCACTATTTTGCAAAGTAGCTCTTTCTAGATTGATCAACTCCAATTTATAATAATGACAAATAGCAGTTAAAAGAGTTTTACTTTATATGAATTTACATTAATTGTCATTTAGCCTTCACAATATCCTTAAGATTTAGCCACTAAATATGATTATATTCATTTTACAGATAAGGATCCTGAACTTCAGAGAGGCTGAGTGACTTACCCAAAGCCCCACAGCTAAGTAGTGACTGAGCCAGCATAAGAGTTCACCAGTATCTAACTTAAGAACCGGAATGCTTTGGCATCATAGCTCACAACTGCCCCTCTTTTGTTATTGCTACAGAGCTATTTTTAATTACTTTCCTTTAAAAGCCCCACAAATCATTGGTTGCCATTAGAAATCATTCTTTTTTGAGACAGAGTCTTGCTCAATTGCCCAGACTGGAGTATAATAGTGCGATCTTGGCTCACTGCAACCTCCGCCCCGGGGCAGTTAAGCAATTCTACTGTTTCAGCCTCCCAAGTAACTGGGATTACAGGTGCCGGCCACCATGCCTGGCTAATTTTTTGTATTTTTAGTAGAGATGGGATTTCACCATGTTGGTCAGGCTGATCTCAAACTCCTGCTCTCAGGTGATCCACCTGCCTGGGCCTCCCAAAGTGCTGGAATTACAGGCGTGAGCCACCAGGCCCAGCCTAGAAATCATTCTTGTTTTGTTTGTTTTCTTTAATATAGCAAGGAGAGACTCTTGCAACATTTGTTACCTAGCCAGGCTTACTAGTACAGCATTGACCATCCTACTGTTGCTGCATAGTAGTGGCATGAAAAGCACTCCCCAAAACAAATAGATTCTTGAGTTTATCCAGTAAAGTTGTAATTTACTCTAATTTAACACTTTCTGCATCTTAAATCTTAACTCCAAAGGGCTGTTTTGTTTAGTTTTTTGTTGTTGTTTGTTTGTTTTAATAGAGCGTTATAGTAGAGAAGCTACTTGAGGCTCCTAAGTCTGTCTGAGTAGCTGCAAACATTTCGGTGAACTACACAACTCCAGGAATATAGCCCTTGCAGCTGTCAAAGGGGCACAGGGGAATCCCTTTTCTGCTAATCATCCATCTTTGACATTGGAGTAGAATGGACTATATACGAGAACATTCTTACCAATTGATGTGTTTAAACATATAACTTTTGCTTAGAAGAATTTATGGTATTGATGTTATCTTATACAATATGATGTTTTCCTAGGACCTGTCATATTGGAAACATAATTGATATTGATTCTTGTTACAATGATATAATACTGAATACATATTCATTTGCATGAAAGAGATTGACGGTGCTTGAATTTAGCAGGATCCGTCATAAGCCTTGAGCATTATTTTCTTAAAGTTTCCTGATAGCGGGGGGTTAGGAAGAGATGTTTAGACATTTCAATTTTTAAATGAATTTATTGATATACAGTAGGAACAGTTTGGCTTTCACTTGAATTCATACATTTCAAAGATTTTTCTTTGTGATAGAATAATGTAAAGCTATTATATATTCTGCCCAGAATGTCTTTAATCTGTTTCTTTAAAAAACGTTAAAGCACCATTGAACCAATTTTTACGGTACTATTAATCAGTGTAATCAGTATTAATACACTACTTTACCAGCTCAGTGCCACTTGTCAGTAATATGACAGGGTGAATTTTACATCTTCTTCACAAAGGCTTTCATCTATTAGGGGGAGAAAAAGGAGATCAGGATTTTAATTGTTAGCAATCAGAAGCCTATGTGATTAAGACAGGCATTCTGAATAAGACACAGCACAGATTATACTGAGAATATTTTTCATCCTTTACTAATTCTTTTATGAATTTGAATGTAGTCTTATTTACCTGAAACTTTAATTATAGACTCAAAGGAGAGTAATATGCTTATTAGAAATATAAGAATTTAATGTTAGAGTTAAAGGTTTTCATCTGGTTCTGGCTGGCTTCTTTCTCTCTTTACATCTTGGCTTGCAGGGTTCCCAAATCCTCAGGTTTCCTCCAAATGAATGTTGTTGGCCAGGCGCGGTGGCTCATGCCTGTAAATCCAGCACTTTAGGAGGCCGAGGTGGGCGGAGTCTGGAGTTCGCGATCAGCAGGGCGCGGTGGCGGGAGGGGCGTCTGTAATCCCGGCTACTCGGGAGTATGAGGCAGGAGAATCACTTGAACCTGGGATGCAGAGGTTGCGGTGAGCTGGGATGGCGCCACTGCACTCCAGCCTGGGCGACAGAGTGAGACTGTGTCTCAGAAATAAACAAACAAACAAAATCCAAAAAAACAAAAACAAAAAAATGAATGTTGTTGATTTGGTTTCTAAAATGCCCACCATTAAAACTTGATTTCCTTAGGTTTAGGATTATTTATATATATAGAATCTTACTGTGTCACCCAGGCTAGAGTACACTGGTGCAGTCATGACTCACTGCAGCCTCAATCTCCTGGGTTCCAGTGACCCTCCTGCCTTAGCCTCCTGAGTAGTTGGGACTAGAGGCATGCACCAACCACACCAGACTAATTTTTTTTCAAAAAAAATTTTTTTTTATATAGAGATGGTGTTTCACTATGTTGCACAGGCTGGTCTTGAACTCCTGACGCCAAGCAATTCTCCTGCTTCAGCTCTCAAAGTGCTGGGATTACAGATGTGAGCCACTGTGGCTGGCCAGATTAAGGATTATTATGCATAGAAGTTTTCTCTTAAAATAGAAGTGATCCTTAGAGTAGTCACAAGTTAATTTATTTCCAGTGTTTACAACCCAGCACAGTTTAGTTCTCAGGTAATTAATTCACTGTTCAAAGTAGAGAACAGGACCCAAAAGGAAAACTGAAATAAGTGCAGCATAGTGGGAGTGGTGGAGAGATGGCTAAAATAAAGGCTGCTACTCTTCGGGGGTGAAAGGAGTGAAGCTTTTCCCAGGATAAGGGTAGCTCAGGGTACTAGGGACTGTGGCAAGATGGTGAAGAGTCTCTCTAGAAGGAGGCAGATTGGGAGAAAACAGAGAAGCCCAAGAAAGAAATTCTGAGTGTCCTGAAGCTAATTATGGTGACTGCCGTCTATTTGAAACATTAGCCTGTGTGTGATGCATTTAATGACCAGAGAATCAAATAACTTGCTTAAAATCCTAGCTCTACGGGCAGGTATTCACACTCAGGTCACTGCCTTACAGCCACAAGCTTAAACCCCATGCTTCACTGGCCCAGCTAAAGCTGAAGACTTGTTGGATTATTTCAGGTTAGCACAGAGATAAAAAGACAGAGAGGCAGAGGGAGAGAGGGCTGTGGAAGGGAAGAGAGGGAGAAAGGGAAGGGGAGCGTGAGAGGTAGAGAGAGACGGAGAGAGAGAGAATTGAGTCATTCTTTATTCCCTTTCCTGATTTAAAAAAAAACCAGTGATACTTAGAAAGTCAGTTTAACAAAGTATGGATAATAAAAGCATCTTTTAATCATTTGCTATTTGATACTGCATTTTTATGATTTTATCAGGCATGAATTATACTATTTCATGTATTTCTTAATATAATTAAAAAGTAAAATTAAGTAAACATCCCGTAATTTGGAGGCTAGATTAAAAACTTCTAGGAAATTACAAAGTCTGTGATGAGCTTCAAATGTAGTTGACAACTATACTGGCAGGTTTATTATTTAAACATTTGAACTGGACTTTGTGGGAAAAGTTAACATAGGATTGGGACGTTTTTCTTTGAATTATTTAATAACTGCCTCTTGTCTGTACTTGTGACATCTGCCCTTCTGTTTTACCAACCTGGATCTCGAATGAACCTCTGCTCTGTGTTAAAAAGTAAGCAAATTTTAATGAAAGTTGCTTATTCAGCTCACAGTAATGAAGAGTTATATAAGGTGTTTTGCCCAAGTTTACAGATGTCTGCTTATATTAGGTACTTATAATAGTAGATATTTTGAAAAGATTTTTAAAAAGTAATTTACATTAAACACTAAAAACCCCGTGACTGTGTGTGTGTGTGTGTGTGTGTGTGTCATGTTTTTATACGCCAGAGAGTTAACATTTATATTTTTTCCTACTTTATCCATTGGATGTATATTATTTCTTGAAACACTAAGGATAAGAATATGCCAAATTCAGTTACTTACAAAAGCAGATATTATTATGCTATAAGTGTTATATCTTTGAAATTAAAAACAAATAGTATCCCAGGTATCACTTAAGTGTATTAGAATATACATTTGATTGTTAGAGAAAGTCACCTATTTCTATGATGTTTTTATATTTTGTTTGTTTAGCATTTTTTAGCTAGCATTGGGAATCTTGTTAAAACATTGCAAACGCTTTTTAAATATATATGTAATATGTGTGTATATAGTATATACATATCTGTGTGTAATTAAACACAAGAATTTAATTTTTATATGTTATATAAACATATATATTATATTATATTCATTTCAATTTGTTGCATGTTATTTATTTTGAAAATCGCTTACTGCCCACCATTGACATTTTCTAAATATGTTCTTACATATAAATAATGCTAGCTTAAGTTCACAATGTGGACAACTTGAAAAGATATTCTTTTTCTTTAGGTGAGGGATGATAATAATTAGACACTGTAATTCCATTGTTATATACTTCTTTTCCAGATTATAAACTGTTTTATGTCATCTACAAGTTTTATCGTACTCTGTGATATCTTAGATAAAAGAATCAAAATGGTGAAATAAGTTGCAAGCTGTGCATTTCACTCAGATAACTTTCTATTCCTTTTCACTTCTTTGAGTCTGTCCTTGAAATAAAACAGTGAAGCCATTTGTCCTAAAAATAATGTTGAAAAATTGATTTATCCAGTATAACTAAAAGATAGTATGAATTTGACTGATGAGATCATTAGTTGTATTGGAGTTTTTCATAAATCTGAATTCAATCTTTATCTAAAATATGAATAAGGAAATAGTCTGCCTAATTTTCATATTATCTTTTTAAAGCAAGTACAGTAAATAGTATAGTTCTATTTATTTGTTTTTAGTTTGGCCTTAATTTCAGATGGTTTCAAGAGTAGAATAATTGACACCATTGAATGTCTTGTGCTATTTTAATGACTTTCTGCTCTTTAAGATGATTGAATTGTAGCAAACAATAATGTCCAAGGCTCTTAGGCATAGTGAAGAAGAGATATGAATTATCTAGATAGGAATTAGAGAGAATATTTAAGAAAACATAGTGTTAACTGTTAAACTTGAGGTCTTCCACCATCCAGTGAAAAATGCTGCTGAATAGAGGAAGGAAAAGTATAATTCATGCAGTTTAATTAGATAGGTTACCACACAGACACCAGTGGAAGAAACTCTAATGTGAATTCATAGACAGCAGCACCTTATGTTTCTTTATTTCAGCACACTTGGTCATCAGTGTATTCTTTCTTCCTGCTTGACTGCATTTGATAGTAGTTTCTGACTGTGAAATCTTTGTCAAGAAGGATCCTTTCTAACCATGAGCATGCATCCACTTTGGAAACTACCTAGAAAAGCTGCAAATGGTAATGAGATTGATAAAGAGGATTTTGTTTGGAGGATACTAAAAATACAACTGTTAAAAATGAGCAAATAAAATTCTCTGACTTACTCAAAGGACCAGTTTATATTGCAATTTTAGATACCTGCATTTTTAAATGACTGTATTTATCAGTATAAATTTTAGAAAAATATTCAAAGATGGGAACCAAAAAAAGTTGTATCTTACTGTTTTTCTTGTCCTTTCTGTCCACCGTCTTCTCCTCCTTCTCCTGGAATTAAGTTCAATTACTTGTAAAGTTGGAGGTTCATCAACTACAGAATTTCACGAAAGCAAAAACTGGGAATTCTACAGAAGTTACCCTGGAGAATGATTTAATAAATTAATGAAAGGGTGTTAACTAATGCAAATGTTACAGCATTGGTGGATGTAAGTGCCTCTATGTAAGGCAAAAATGGTTGTGTTTGAATCCTTGTTGATAGAAATAACATTAAGTTATTATAAATATTGTACATGAAATGGCTTTTCGTAGGCTGCTGGATGACTTGATTTTATTGAGTGAATCAATAAAATACAGCTTTTTCGTTAGTATTTTTAGGTGTAATTGGAAGAATTGCTTTGCACACCGTGGTGTTAGGTATAACCCTAGCAACATCCTCAGCAGATACCAGGGAGGTACAGGATTTAGATTTCAGTGGCTTCCTGACCCTTCCACCTGCCTCCAATCCATCATTTTATAGGTCACATTAATGACATGCCTCAGGGTCAGGAAGTAAAATATTTTTATACTTTAATTTATTAAATCCTCATAGTAATGCTATGAGAATAGCTACTATTACTCCCATTTCCCTGATAAGGAAAATGAGGCCTGAAGAAGGCAAGTGGCTGGCTGGATGTTAAATAAGGCTACTTAGTGATGGACTGCAATTTGAGAATTCATACTAGATCCTTCCTCCTATCCACTCATTTCTTCTGCTTCCTTCCCATTTTTGTGTTCACAAAAATGCCACTTCGCAGGTTCAAAATTATTCTCTTTTTAGCCTGAAATGTTCTTTACATTTCGTGATAGGAGGATTTTATTTTATGTTTAAATACATTTTCTTATTCACTTTTGTCTTGATGAATTACAGGTAACAGTTTTTAAAATCCATGTCTTAATGTTTAGGATATTTGCATTTTTATGTTTTATTATTAAGGGAACTGTCAATACTATGTTAAAACCAACGTGAGCATCGAATATGTTGTAGAGCAATTTCAGAGAAATCACTTCTTAAATTATTTTTGTCAGGACAAATCAAAGAATTGTGTAAGATAAGTAATTGATCTATAAACTGGTGAAGGGGTCGTTTTAAAATCCAGGCTAATTTAAGTTAGTTTCTTACTTGACTTACAGTATCGTGTTGGCTTTGGTTCATTTTTTTTTTTTTCACCTTCTCATGGTACATAAAAAGAAGAAAGATTTTTGGCTTAAGCAAGTTGCTAAAGTTAATCTTGTATGAAGAAAAAATAAGGACATCGTTTTTCAATTTGCTAAAGAGTTAGCCTCAATTTTTAAAACTTTTCATCTTGGTATAGAGATACATATTTTTTCAATGCTCACTTGCATATTTTAGAACCAGAGGCCTAATAATCTACAAAAAATAAACACTTGGTTCTTTCAGAAGAAGAATCACAGATGGCTAAAAAATTTTTTTAAAAATTTTATTGGATCTTTTGAAAGCCAATTGGCAATTTTTATGTCGATGCTAATCTTGAAAGAGACAACAGATAAAAGTCCATATGAGAGGTGGATGTATAATAAATAACCTGATAGCAATAGCAACAGAGCTGACATAGCCACAATTTAGTTTAATGCTTTACACCTCTATGTGGTAAACTGAGATCCTTGAAGCTGTGTCTCTTCCATAAGACCATGCCTGCGTCCCTGTAACAGTGATAGTGAGGATAACAACAGCGATACCACTTACTTATTTTCCCTTTGTGTTTCAAGTGGTGTTGAAAATATCCTCAGGCTTTTATTTTTTCCCCCTCTGTCCTTTGGGCCTCCACATCCCTTAGGACACCAACCTGCTTCAAAACTGCTATAGTGACTTGCTGAAATCGTTTATGTCAAGGTTAAGGAGAGAATAGATTCTCCGCTTGTTGCAAGTATGAAAAAGAAAATGTGAGCCTTCTCCCTGTGTTTGTTCAATAAATTGAAAGGGGAAAGCTCTAGCTTGTGCTTTTCCCTCATGGAACTATGATTATTTCGGAGTAGGTCATATTGTGGGACTTAAAACTCTGTAATTATAGCATTGGGCAGTTCTCTCATAATAATAATAGTTAGCATTTATGTAACCCGTTTCATCTTCAAAGCATTTCACAAGCACTAATTAATCCTCACAACATGTCTGTGAGCTGAGTATCATCATTCCCATTTTACAGATGTGGAAATTGATTCAAGTAAGTTAAGAGTCTTGCCATGGGCCATAGTGGGAAGTCAGAGTCTAAAAGCAGGATGCAAACTTGGGAGTGGCCGGCGCCTAAATCCTTTTCCGTAGCCCTAAATTAGACCTTGTCCCTTTTTCTCCTCATCTCCCCATCTTTCTTTCTTTCTTTTTTTTCCCGAGTTCTGAAAAGCACTCTGGCGTTTTTGCTTTCGGTCTTCCTTTTAGAGAGTAGTTTTTTTAACACTGCCCCTAGAAATAAATAAATCATCGTAGTATAATAGCTTTAAAGACATAATATGTCTAATCAGGATATAAATATTTCGGAAAGTCAGGAAATGAATTAGTTTTGGGTGCAAGAAAGGATTCCAAATTACATTTTGCCTAATAAATATTGCATCCGTAAACAGTAAAAGTAATGATAGTGATTAGTTAACAGTACCAAATAAAACGTGCATTTAAAATGAACCTGACCGGGCATTTTTGTGTCATGCTGACTGATGTGTACACAGTCCATTCTTTGAAAAATCAAGGCGCTCATTTGAATTGTAAATTGCCAACACTGCAAATAGTAAATTGCAGTAGTCTTATTGTGCTGTGATGTGACAAATTACAAATGGAATATTGGCTAGGATTCCATATCTTGCATTTCTCTTCCACTTGCTGCTACTATCACCATTAATCTCTTTTGCAGAAGCTGTATGGCAAGTTGTTCTGGATATGGAAAGGACATTAAGTTGCATTGTTGACTATTGCACGGCTCTGTGTGGCTTCTCTGACCTCCAACTTCTCTTATTGGTATAATTCAGTACAGTGATACTCATTTCGGGTCCTGGTGTGTGTGGATATAAGGGTTCTGGCACAGTTTATGCCTGACATTTCACTTAAATATTGTATTACCGTCAAGAATTTTGGCTGAAATGTGTCAAGTATATCTTAAAGTGGAATGTGGTCATTTAAGATACATCCATATCAGAATCACAAAGTACATTAAGGATGAGTAGCTTCTTAGTTTGGCCTTTCATTTTACAAATGAGGAACCTGAGATTGAATGCTGTTAATGAAGTTTAGTTTTTGGATGTAAGGCGGGCTATGTAACTGTCAGAGCTGAAAAACAAATGATTTCAAGTGGAATGCTTGACCTCTGAACCTAATTTTTAATTATTGAGTTTTCATTTTAAAACACAAGTAAATTATGGATATAATTTTGGAAGTATGTCTAGCTAGAGA
This sequence comes from Trachypithecus francoisi, assembly GCF_009764315.1. Lineage (NCBI taxonomy): Eukaryota > Metazoa > Chordata > Mammalia > Primates > Cercopithecidae > Trachypithecus > Trachypithecus francoisi. The sequence continues at coordinate 70,224,964 of NW_022681472.1, read as the reverse complement.
GGTTACTTTTTAAGGGTGAAAGTGTTCTATTGCCTTGGCATAACCAGTGAAAAGTGGTTACACTAGAATAAAGAATAGCTGTAGTTTCCTGTTCTTTATCATTGGTGATGAAAGCATTAATGTGTATTGAGTGGAGGGTAGAGTTGAAAATTTTGCACTATGGTGAAAAAGAAAAATGGATATCAAAAAAGTATAGTAAGAAACCCTCCTAAGCCATCCCTGTGTAGCCAGTTCTCCCTGGACTTTCTTGGTAAAAGGCACCATCTGATGTCCACAGCATGCTGAGTGCCTTCAGATAGTAGGCTTTGTTCTCTAATGTAACCTACATTCACTTCTGCTACTATTAGTTGACTTGTATGTTCACCAAGAGTTGTTGGAGATTGTTGCAAACCTGTTATGGAACGAGAACTTATTAATATCCTTATGTAAATAAATATTTTATAAGTGCTTAAAATCTGAGAATGAAAAGAAAGTTCTTCAATGGCAAAAATGAATGCTTCAGAAAGATTGATTTAATAAAAATGTATCACTTGAGGTATCAGATTAAGCATGATTGACATAATTGTAGCAGACGGGAAAAGATCGTAAGCATTTGAAAATTTTATTTTATTTTTAATTTTCGTGGGTATATATTAGGTCTGTATATTTATGGGGTACATAAGTTGTTTTGATACAGGCATGCAATGATTCTGATTTTGCACAATGTGCTGTTTTCCTATTTTGTACTAAAGCATATTAAGCTTTCTTCCATGATGAAATTTATAACCCAAGAGACATAAAATCAGTTTATGAACTCTAAATTCTAAGGAATGAGAAAATAATGTGGGATAGAAGAGACATTGCAGTCAAGAGGTGGTGTGTGAAGTTTGAAAGTTGTGTTGCCAAACCATATGCAACTCTCATTCAAGAGAAAAACAATCTGCAAAGACTTTGAAGAATGAGAGAAACATGATTCTTAGGAGCAGGCTTTCAGGTTCTCGATGATGGATCATGTAGACAGCAGATATTACCCAGCAAAATCAGGATAATTCCTGAGTCAGAGGCTGCACTCCAGCCTCTGTGTCCCAGGCTGGAGCAGTGACAGGATCTCAGTTCATTGCAACCTCTGCTCCCGGGCTCAAACAATCCTACTATCTCAGCCTCCCGAGTAGCTGAGACTACAGGTGTGTGCCACCATGCCTGGCTATTTTGGGGGGATTATTTATTTTTATTTTTTTTTTTTGTAGAAATGGGATTTTGCCATGTTGTCCAGGATAGTCTCAAACCCATGGGCTCAAGAAATCTGCCCTTCTCCGTCTCCCAGTGTTGGAATTACAGGCATGAGCCACCATGCCTGGCCAAATTGCATTATCTCAATTGACCTGTCTTCAACTTTGCTGATTCTTGCGTCTACCAACTCAAATTCGATTGCTTTACTTTTCAACTACTGAATTTTCATTTGGTTCTTTTTGAATAATAAATAATAAAATCAGGAACTGGGTAGAGGATGGGACTAGACATAAAAGATGTAGAAATGGTACAAAAGTTAGACAGCTGAAGCTAAATAGATTGAGTTAGAGTTCAGAATTAAAAAAAAAAAAAATTGGAAATTAAAATAAAATTTATCCTGAACCGCTAACCTTTCTTTGAAACCCTTTTTTGCAACCTATACCAGCGAACCTATCATGCTGTGTTAGAGTCATCTCTTTGCTGATAGGTCTCCTGCACTAGCCTGGGGAAGGGTTCTTTGTTTCTTATTCCTTATATTTCTAGGATCTGAGCCATTCTAGGCCCTCAATACATTAGCTGAATGCAGCAACAAATCAGGAAGTAGAGAATTGTTTTTACAGCCTTACTGTTTGGGTTGACTCACGTTTAACATGATGTGACATTTTTAAGCATCTTAGACTTACTGCATGTGCATCTGTATTTTCTTTTCCCTGTGGTTTTCTTTGATGTGGATATGCAAAGTAAGTGAATAATTTACTTTTTTGATATTATGTTGGTGAGGTTGTTTTAAAAAGTACAACTTTAGATTTAGAAGAACTGAGTTCAAACTATAGGTCTGTAACCTCTTACTGGCTCAGTAGCCATTAGCAAGTTATTTACATTTTGTGTATCTCAGATTAATCATCAATGAAATAGGAGTTGTCATCTTGTCTCTCAATATTTTTAAATATTACAATAGAAAATACTAAATTAGGATATTAGAAAGCATATGGTATCTAGCACAGAGTATGTTCTCAGTAATTTTTTATTCTAAATATTGGTCACAGAAAAATGAATACATCTCAGAAGATACATTTGGAAGCTCATTCTTTTGTTTTCTGAAATTGAGAATTTGACCCTCACTCTCCACTCTCAGAAATTACTCATAGTCATTTGGGTAGTTGGATTGTCTTTCCATGGCTTTCATATATAAGGCAAAAAATGTCTAAAAATACTGAGAAGTACCAGTTGGTGCTAGTAATGCAATTCATAAACATTTTCCAAATTTGCTAGCAAGATAGTCAGTAAAATGTGCCATTTTCACATCTTGTTCATAGAGCAAACAAAATAATACTTAACTATGTAATAATATACAGTATTAAATCCCCCTGGGAAAAGAGTTGGTTTTAAATACTTTGAAAAGAAACTTTCAAGTTAGTGATTTACACAGTTAATTATAAACAACAAGACTTGTAATTAAGTGATGCCATTTTGGGTTGAATTGGTTTCACCCATCACTAATCCGTCTATCCTTGTCTTTGGCTGTTGAGAGATTACGGGAAAATGCACACGATGAAAAGTTTAACTTGTCAAGTATAAATTTAGATGCAAAGTCCGGAATATCAAACACCGCAAGTGATAATTATCACCACCTGGAAATAATTTGTACCACTGAGTTAAGTAAAGAATTCTCTCTTTCTGCTGATGGGGAGATTTTAACCTCATGATCACTGAAGCACTCCCTGCAGTTTATAGCGATGTATCTTGTGGTTCATTCTCAGTAGTCAACATAGCACCAAGCAATTAGTAGAACACTAGAGGATAAGTGTTAGCTCTGTACAATGTGACTAAGATTAAACCAGGAGCAAATTAAAAGCAAGGATAATTGTCCAGTTTTTAAGTTGCTCGAAGTCCAACTCAGTTACCTGTTACATTGAGGTTTCTGCAAAGCGTAGATTTTTTGTTTTTGAAAAATAATAAATTCAATTTTGAAACCGTTGAATTTCTTGGATTATATTTTAGTATCTTAACATACGTATTTTCTCCTAAGTTAAAACTTTATTTTGGAGTCTTAGGACATGTCTTTTTTTATAGGAGACTAATTTGGGGCCCCCAAAACATTATCAGAAGACAAGTTATTATAATACATAAACATGGTATTTAAATACATTTTGCATAGACATCAACGTATGGGTTTTGTGGCAGAGGTTGTTTGGATTCTCTGATGGCTTGTTATATGTGATTTTCTTAGCTTTATTAAGTTTCTGTGGTTGCTAATGAGATTTCTTTATAGTCCTCTGTAGGTAAGAGCTGATTGTGAAATTTTGGCTGCTTATGTTTAAGATTTGATTCTCATTCTCAAACATTTACATGTATAATTTTGAGAACACATTTTATTTAACACAATATAGTAAACAGAATGAATCATAACTATGAACGTTTTCCAGAAGCATTTCTTAGATAAATTTTTTTTATAAAAAGGAAAACAAAACAACATGTAAGATTTACAGTAGAAGAATATACTTGTAGTTAACTTCCTTGTTGATTTAAAAAATATATTTGGATTTATTTTGGCAGGGTGGGGGAATCATCTAATAAAAAATTTAAAACAAACTTCATTTTTTCTAACCAGAGTGAAGAGACAGGGAGAGAATCAAATATGTGTGAGCTCCCTCTGTTGCTCTGTAACAGCATTTTATTCATGACATGTGATGTGATAAGGAAATTTTTGCTAATGTGTCAAAACAAATTCAGTTTTCCCTTAAGGCAATTTATAACTTTATTTAAATGGAATGTAAAGGAAGAACCCCCTTATATGTGAAATTGTGACCTTCAAATTTATGTTCATATTTTTAAATTATTAAAACATTAAAAAGACATCTATTTCTCACCGCTAAGGGGGAAAAAAACACTTCAGCTGTGTTTAGTAAGTCCTCACTGAGGTCCCAAACATTAGGATAAAATGCAAGGCCTAACTGAGTCAAGTATCAACTGGGATGATGATAGTGAACAGACTGGCAAATTTGCCAACTGGATTTATGCTAAATTTTATATGAATTAAGTAAGAGTAAAATGTGAACACACAGAAGTAGTATTGGCAAAAATGAGGAGTTGTTTTAAAATTATGTAAATGGCATTTTACAATGCTGTGAAATACAATTTTTTTTTTTTTTTTGAGACGGAGTCTCACTCTGACACCCAGGCTGCAGTGCAGTGGCGTGATCTCAGCTCACTGCAAGCTCTGCCTCCCGAGTTCGCACCATTCTCCTGCCTCAGCCTCCCGAGTAGCTGGGACTACAGGCGCCCGCCACCACGCCTGGCTAATTTTTTTTTGTATTTTTAGTAGAGACGGGGTTTCACCCTGTTAGCCAGAATGGTCTCCATCTCCTGACCTCGTGATCCACCTGCTTTGTTCTCCTAAATTGCTGGAATTACAGGGGTGAGCCACTGCACCCAGCCTGTGAAATACTATTTTTATGGTAACCTAGAATTTTAAAACTATTTCTTATAAGTTTAGGATTAAATGAATTACATTATGTAAAAATACATTTTTGTCTTTATTATGTACCTGTATACAGTTGAATAATTTTGGTAACACATACCTTAGTGCTTTACATTGATTGGCTCATTAATTTTGTATTTTGAGTAATAATCATCTAATTTTAATATTGTACAATTCAGTCTTAACAAATTATGTTATGATGTGAAAATAGTAGTGCTCTTGAATGTATTTATTTTTGTAGTAGTGGGCAATGTAATTATCACTCATAAAATGAAATGTGAGACTTTCGAGTCTGAAATATTATTCAAATTATAATGCTCTGCAGTTTTATTAATAACAATGAGAGCTGAAGCACTAACTTTAACTGGTGTCCAAAGCAGGTGAATCAAAAGTCTTGACATTCTCTATATATAAAGTCTATATATATAGATATCTATATATATAGAGAGAGATATATAGAGAGATATATATATAAAAAGGTATCTAAAGTAAAAAACTTAGCATATATATGTAGAGTCTATATATATAGACTATATATGTATATCTCTATATATCTATATATAGACTATATAGACTATATATGTATCTCTATATATATGCTAAGTTTTTTACTTTAGATATCTTTTTAAAAGAACTTCTTTTTTTCACCTTCTCAAACCTAAAGCATTCATTTTATAGAAGGCAGTAGAGGAAGTTCCTAGTGTATTTGTAACTTTAAAACTAGTTTTGCTCAAATTATTAGTAAACTGGTAGTTGAAAAACAAAGGATTATGTAATATAGTTTATTTCTCCATATTCTTCTGCTGCTTGAATCTCATTCCAAAACATTTTAGCATCCTATATTATTACCACTCTCTGAATATCACTGTTGTTGATATGCTTAACATACCTTGATCTTCAAAAAGGAAAAACAAAGCAAGAAAGAGAATGAGTTTTGGGGAATTGTCTCTTTTGTCTTTACATGACACAAAGCATGTGTGAAACATGTTTTCTGTTTCAGCAGTCCTTTGCCATGTGTTATGACTGAATGTTGCTCCCCAAATACCATCACTCTGGGGGTTAGAGCTTAAACCTCCAGTATGATGGTATTGGGGTTAGAGCTTCAACCTCCAGTGTGATGGTATTGGGGTTAGAGCTTCAACCTCCAGTGTGATGGTATTGGGGTTAGAGCTTCAACCTCTGGTGTGATGGTATTGGGGTTAGAGCTTCAACCTCTAGTGTGATGGTATTGGGGTTAGATCTTCAATCTCCGGTGTAATGCTATTGGGGTTAGAGCTTCAACCTCCGGTGTGATGGTATTGGGGTTAGAGCTTCAACCTCCAATCTGATGGTATTGGGGTTAGTGCTTCAACCTCCAGTGTGATGGTACTGGGGTTAGAGCTTAAACTTCCAGTGTGATGGTAATGGGGTTAGAGCTTAAACCTCCAGTGTGATGGTACTGGGGTTAGAACTTCAACCTCCAATATGATGGTGTTGGGGTTAGAGCTTCAACCTCCAGTGTGATGGTGTTTTGGGATGCGGCTTTTGGGATGTAATTAGGTTTAAGGTCATAAGGGTCCTGGTCTGGTGGGGATTAGTGGGCTTATATGAAAAGACACAAGAGAGCTTGCTCTATCTCTGACTCCCCCCCACACAAAGTAGGGGTCGTGTTAGCATATGGGGAGAAGGTGGCCATCTCCAAGCCAGGAAGAAAGCCCTCACTAGAAACCAAACCCTGCAAAACCTTAATCCTGGACTCCCAGCCTTCAGAACTGTGAGAAAATTTATTTCTGTTGTTTAAGCCACCCAGTCTATGGTATTTTGTTCTGGCAGCCCAAGCAGACTAAAACACCATGTTCAGAGAGAATTTAAAGTGAAAATTACTTTTACGTTTGCACCAGAATGTAACTACATTTGATATTTAAGGGGCATAAGCAGGTCTAGAGTTTGTAGGAAACCTTTATGTTATTTAATCCCTGTAATCATGGTACCCTCTTGAGAGTTTGCATGTTTAAAATATTTAAGTTTAACTCACTCATGATTTCTTTAAGAAAGAAAAAGAAAAAAAACAGATTAGATGTGGGAAGCAGGCCCCTTAATGTTTGTTCTTGTTCAGAATCAGAGTTCATATAGGTATTCCCTGTGTGGCATTGTATACAGGATTTACCATAATTGACAACATTAGAAATATTGGGACTAGTTTTCCTACTGACCTCGATTCACCAGAGGGTGGTGGGAGAGTATTTGGGAGGTATTCTCATACAGTGTGGTGAACAACCTAGTGAATAACCTCACAGCTAAGACTGAATCCTCTGTTTTTGAGCCATTAAAAGTTTGCTCAAGCTAGAATTTACTCTCTCAGATTCCAGCATTCAGTATTGCTCCAGTATGAAATTTTAGATCCTATAGAAGTTAAAGTGCAGAACACCTGGGACTCATATCCTGTCTATCACTGATTTATCTTCTGTTTCACTCCTTTGGTTTAGACCCTGTTCTCTTTTCTAAACTCTCACAATAGCTGCTGAACTTGTCCTCTTTCCTGTGGGTTTGTTGTCTCTAATCTATCCTCCACTCTGCCAACAGAGTAACCTTTATGAAATCTGATAATGGTCCTCCTTGGCTCTTGAATATTAAAACCCTTCTCTGCCTTCTTATCATCCTCATGGCACCCAAAGCCCTTCGTCTATTCACTACTTTTCTGATGCAGCCTCATCTCCTGATATTCCTCTCTGATGGTTTGCAGACCAGTCAGATTTATTCATTTACTACTCAAAGATGTGGAGCACTTTTTGTGTCCAGGAGTACCAGGATGATTAACGCACAGTACCTGTGTCATGAATGGCCTCGATATGAATCATATTCATGCTTCAGAACTCAGCTCAACCCTTCAGGTCCAAAGGGAAGTCTTCTCTCATTGGGCCTACTCTTAGGGAGTAACTCTGTCCTGTATATTTTACTGATCTTTCTAAAATAGCACCATATTATAATTAGTTGTTTACAGCTTTATCTCCCTTCTAGATGCTGAGCTTCCAAGATGGGGGACGGTGTCCTATCCACACATATTCCAGACACCAAGCTTAGTGCCTGACTGAAGTCATCCCTCAGTCAATATTTGTAGATTTTAATTTGCTCCAATATGCCTGAAAAGTCCTTAGTTTGTAGATTCTTCATCTATTCTCCGACTTACGGTTTTCATCAGTCAAATATTTGCTATACTATTTACCATGCCATTTACCATGTATAGTTTAAAAAAAAAAAAAGCACTCTTATTTAATTCCATTTCTTGCTTAGATTAGGTAGACTTATTTGAGAAGTATTGGACCAATTATAGATAGTTTGAAATCATGGTGCAAATATGTATCTTTCAGGGTCTGATTATCTAATCTGTATATTGTTTTGTATGTTTGGTGACTCTCCCAATATCTCTCTCTAAGAATATCTCAACTTCATGAGTGTCAGTAGCCCTTGGACTCCTTTTTCTTCAGATATTCACAAGCATGCCGTCCCTCAGATTTCGTCATTCCTCATGACAACAGACCCTTACCACCAGCAACTCAGAAACTCCGGCGATCTGTGATCACATCCTCCCATTCTTTCTTGTACGTTCTCCATTTCCTCAGCCTTTATGAAACAAGCGCCCGTCTGCATCAGACGTCTTCATGCTCTGGATTCCCTGTTATGCCTCCACTTGTGCTCAGCGATCCGTTTACTAGTCTTTATTTGACTGCCTATGTTATTCCTCCCAAACAAGGCTCTTCACTTTATATATATATATATATATATTTGTTACATATATATAGATGTGCCATGTTAGTGTGCTACACCCATTAACTCATCATTTACATTAGGTATATCTCCTAATGCTATCCCTTCCCCCTCCCCTCTCCCCACAATAGACCCCGGTGTGTACACACACACTTTTTTTTTAACCCTTCTCGGTTATGTATTCCAAACTCTTACTCTTTGTAAGCAATATCTATATTTTTTTAGCCACAAAGGCATCCTCAGCTTCCTCTCATTCCTAACAGGGAAAGGGTACTCCATCTTCTTTCCTAACCTGTCTTCTTTAATCCCTTTCATCGGTCCTTCTGACTTCCACACTAGCCTTTGATTTCAGTCTTCCTTTCTACCAATCTATTTATTTCTGCACAAAAGTATATTAAATTATCCCCTATCTTCTTAACATTTTTCTCTGAAGCTTTTTCCCCTCCGTCAGCTCATGGCCTAGAACTGAAAGGTTCTTGCCAGGTTAGGGTCATAGTTAATGGATTCAACAGTAATCAACAAGTTTCTTGAATTTGCTAGTCTGTCTAGTGGCCCGATTTGCAAACATTTTTTATTACAAGAATACTTTGACTAATTTAATAGAAAGTTCAGAACTAGCCAGTTTAATATATTGTCAGGAAGCCTTTCCTGGTTACTTCAGTCGGCGTGATCTTTCCTTCTCAAAATTTCTCAGGCACCTATATCATTCATTTTTGCAGCTATCTTGTTAATTCATAAAATTAACAAATCAAAAGTTCTTTAGAGACCTCTTTGTTCTGACATGAAAATCACTTAACATATTCTTTACTGCAATTGACAACCCTGACAAATGGGTTATGCTTCTCCTGTAATTACTACATTTACCTTAGTGTTACTCCATGTTTTCACATTGGTTTGCACACGTATCTAACTTCAATCAGGATGGACTATTTTTGTTTTGCCTTACCCAGGACTATGTACCTAACTTGTTTCCTCATACTGATTAAGTGTTCTTTCTATACCAAATCCCTAGTTTACTGGCCTATTTTCTCCCAAGAAGACTTCACAGTCTACAATTTCTGGACCGTGTCTTGTCTTTAACCAATACTCTTATTGTCTCCAAATTTCTCAGAACAGTGCTGAATGTGGGGGTCAATATTGACTAATTTATGTCATGATATTTATAGAATATCAAAAAACAGGGCCAGGTAAAATAAATGTCTGTACATCATGGTGGAATATTATCATGACATTAAAAGTCAGGCCTTCAAAGAATAATCACACAAAATGGTCAGTTTATGAGATTTATTAGAATGCCTAAGGTACTAACAACATGAAATTTCTAAAAAAATTATTAAGTTCTTCAGATTGGGAGGAAGACATAGGAACCCAGTATGCAGTCTCAGCTTTTGGTTACCCTGTCTTTACCCCTTTCTTTCTGATGGATTTTCTCATTTAATGCATCTCTGCCACTTTAATTTTGTAAAGATCTCCTATACACAAAGCACCTTTATATTTCTCTGCCAGTTACTGTTAGATGTTTTGTGTGATTAGCATCCTCTGAATGCTTAAGAACTATGCTTTCTACAGTATGCTGGTTTACCAGATGCTGAAAACTAGAGTTATCAAGTAACTACCTGGTGTTACCCTCTCGTTTTCTATCGTTCTGCTCAATATAGTGGACATTGTTGGCACAAAATAAATAAATACACTGGAGACTTTCTGTCATATAATACAGATTTTATGCTGTGGAAACACGCTGCAGATGATTCCACTCTCATGCATATGAATGGGGTGCAAAATGGGTGTGGAATTTTCTGTAGAGTAACCTTTCTCTTCTTCAGGAGAGGTAGTCATAGATGTTTACTGCATTAAGATGTTGAAATAACCTGTCCAGTGAAGGCACATTTTTTTGTTGTTAACATAAAATCAATTGTTAAGAGTAATCTTTTTCACTGATTTCCAGATCATGCTTTTAATTAGCATGAAAACATGGAAGCAGTATTAATAATGAAAATATAGATTGTGTAATTTTCAATCTACAACTTATATATACAATGGTTATTTTAAAATTTGACTCAGATCGGCTTCTTCAAAGCCACTGTAAAGCTTTCCATAAGTTTTTGAAAGTCTACACTTAGATTTTACATATTTGCTTACCTGACCTCCACAGTTCTGCTCACTGGCATGTACACCATTTCTGTACCTCTCCTGCAAAGATACTCCAACTCCCTTTTATTCCTTCTCATTCTTACCTGATAGCCAATCAGCCAAAATGCCAATTTTCTGCCAGTTTTTCATCTACATTTCCTTTTTATATTCCCTGTGTCACTGCCCCGCTTAGTTTTTAATCATCTCCTTCCTAGCTCATAGCATTGATTCCTTAATGGTTTAACTGGATGATGCCAGTGATACTGTTCTTAATTTCATTTTCTTGGTGAGGTTCTTAACTGTAACCATTGTGCACCTTGTGTGTCCTAATAATGTTTAGCTACTCTGATTTGTGATTCTATTATAGTTGACCTCACATTCTATTTTGAAATAGTTTTTTAAAGAATCATAAAAAATTAGGGAACTAAGTACTTGTCCTTAATAATTGCATGTAATACCATCTCTACAATTGAATGACTATATATATATATATATATATCTTTATATGCCTCTAGATGAGATTTTATAGGTCATCTAGAGACTATTTATAATAAAGTGATTAAAGACTACTGATTAATCTGAACACTGTCTACTGGTTTAGTTTTGAATTTTGTTTTTCAATTATCATTTATTACCCTAGAATTTCTAGTACCATTCTGAGGATAGTAGCTGGATTAATAATGGTCAGTGAAGTTGAAAGTGTCATATGAATGTAACACAAGAAAATTAAAGTAGAGATTGGGTGTGTTTGAAATCTTTTAAAATCATATTTAAATAAAAATGTTGCTTCCTTATTGGTGTGGACTTATACTTTCTTGATTGTAATCCTGACCCCCTCATTTTCTGGCTATGTGAATGCTATTTAACCTCTCTCAGAGTGTTGCTGTGAGGATTAAGAGAGGTAGCGTATAACTCAAATTAATGTCATGTTTTGTGGGACTACGTGCTCAGTACATATTAGTCATTATTATAACTAATTTCCTATTATAAAGAGGTACACAATAATTTTATAGTTATGTACAAAGAGGAGTGTAGCAACGTTTTTCACGTAAATTGCTCAGCTTGCAAATTATTATAGAATTTAGTAAATAATTAGCCTTGAGTTTTACTTTCCCAGAAAGGTTGTATCAGTCTTTTATGGTGCCTATTTTAAGTTACTAACTTTTTTCTACAGCGATTGCTTCTTAATGCTAAAATCAGAAAGAATGTAAGCAAGGAGAGCAGGCCAATTTAAAATTATCCGTTTGGGGTATATGAACAAGCAATTGATTATGCTTTGATCTTTCTGGTTTTACCTGTCTGTTGAAATCTAAGATGGCTGGAAACAAAATCGTCCTCATTTCCTGGTAATGGATTTAGAAAGGTTCTAATTTGGGGTGCCTTACTCAGATTCTGAGACTTTGAGAATGGATAACAGTGATGGTTTGATTTTTATTTAGAAGGAACAGTTTATCTCAACCATATTAGCTCAAAGGAGTTAATGTCAGCTGAAGTGTGATACCAGAATGACTTCTTTTTATTAATGCTCAATTATCCTAAGCATTTGGGGAGGTAAATATCTCTTCATCTATTAACTGTACTTTTTTAAAGTTGACTTTTTTCCTCAGGACCATTTTCAAGTGAGGGTTTAATTGGCTGGTGAAAGAGACCTTTAGCTCATAGTTTCAGTTTTATTATAAATTGCCCATTAGTGCATTAGAAACGAAGTGAAGAAGTGAGTAGAATTATGACTATTCTTTTATTCTATTTGTTCTAATCCTGCCACTGAGTTTTTTTTTTAATTTTTTAATATATGAACTCAGTATGAAAGATATTGGGGAAATTGAATACATTATTGGTTAAGTTGTCAGGAATAGTATGATCTTCAGATATTCATTTTTCTGATTTCAAAACTGAACAAAGCCTCACACACATTTGGAGTTAAGCTATTTCAGCTTGTATATTAAATATAATTTTGCACATCTGAAAAATAGCAGGCAGTGTACTCACCTAAACAATATCCTTCTTTTGTGAGGCACATATTTTCTTGGGAGATTAGAGCTTAGAGAATAAAGATTAAGTGACTAGTAAAAATTAATAGGAAGGCGGAGTCAGAATGAAAAAAATGGCTGAGGACTGAAGTTTTTGTTTGTATCAGCTTATATAATCAACACCTTCTCTTTATCAAATTCTTGAAGCCGTGAGTAATAACAGTATTTTTTATGATGAAACATGATATCCCCTGGAAAACTTGTATATAAATTGCACAGTCTTATGTTCCCAAAGGATGCTGAACCCTTGAAAGAAACACAGGATTATACACATATTAGAGGGTAGGTAAGTAGCTGGAAAAAATCTATAAAAGGAATCCTCACATCAGTGTATCTCTCCTCAAAATTAAACCATTTGGATTCTCCTTACTAAAAATTCCTTGGTAGGAGACCAAGTTTGAGTTATTGTTCAAAATTGGGCTACTGGTAGTGTTTCAGGGGTCAGTTCTGTAATTAATCCTTGTGTGACTATCTAATTTATTGCTAGTAGAAACAAATAGTCTGGTTCTTTGACACATAATTTAAGGCAGGACAGTCTGGGGATCCCTTTTCTAATGTACTAGAACTAATACTTTGCCTTTAGCACATAGCTTATTGCCATTTCCTATGTAAGGCATGAATTTGTGATTTTTAACTGTGATTTTGTTGTTTTAAAATTTCCAGTACTTAGGTATTCTCTCTCTCTTCTCTCTTGCTTTCAGAATTGAGTCCCTTTCTTAACATTTTTGGTTTTGACCAAATTATAGATGTGTTATATTGTTAGAAAATAGAAGAATGAAACAACAGATTTAGGATGTTGAAAGATAATAATAATCCTTTTTTTTAAATGTGTTACCTACTAGTTCAAACATCTTCAGGTTTTAGAAAACTAGACCCACATTAAGTCCATTCTAGTATTACCAGCATTACCAGTTTGAGTAGATGACCCAGAACAGTCTTTCTTTTCTTTCTTTTTTTGGAGACGGAGTCTCGCTCTGTCACCCATGCTGGAGTGCGAGTGGCGTGATCTTGGCTCACTGCAACCTAGCTCCTGGGTTCAAGAAATTCTGCTGCCTCAGCCTCCCAAGTAGCTGGGATTACAGGCGCTTGCCACCATGTCTGGCTAATTTTGTATTTTTAGTACAAATGGGGTTTCACCATGTTGACCAGGCTGGTCTTGAGACTCAGAATACTCTTAATCAGTTTACATGTTTTCATGTTAGCCTGATTTATCTTGATATTGTGTTCTGCCCTTCTTCCCACAATGTAAAATGTTTGCAAATAATTTATTGTTCGACATTATTTTTCAGCATGTACTCTGCCAGTGGTATCACTACCATTTTCGCTGAAAGATTTGCTTAACACACCATCATTGTTGTTTCTAAATTATTTCTATTGATTATACCAAGCAAGTGAAATCCTGTATAGATTTCCACTACTTTAAACTCTTCCACATTTCAGCACTCTTAGAAATTTTTGTGATGTTGGAAATTTTCTATAATATGTGCTGTCCAATATGGTAGCACAATTTATAGAATATGTGCTTTGCATCCAAGTTTTAGAAATAGCTGTGAAGACAATATAAAAAGAATAATAAGTGTTGCTGTTACATTATCTTTTTGTATTCAGAAGCTTTGTTTCTAACTACTCTCCCATACTACTAAGGTGTTAATAAAAATGAACACTATAGTTTTCAGGAATCTGCTAAATAATCAAATTGAGAATGGTTATTACCATTCTACATATTAACCCATAAAATACTAAATACATTCCTGTTGCTTTTATCTGGTGCCTGTCCCACCACCACCATTGTTTAGGATGAAATATTTTATACACCGGCATACATGGTGCTTATGAATTTAATCTTCACAACACCATGTGGAACGCTGAGTGAGCCTGATAGAGATAAAATACAGCTTCTTCTTTCCTGGCTTCTCTATACTATAGACAAATTATTACTTTATCTGAGTTTAGAAGTACTTAAAATTGCATTCAAATTCAATTTGTAGGGCATTGAATTGGTGGCATTTTTCTCTGGTAGGTTTTCTGTATCTCATGAGAAATTTTACTATACAGTCCATAGGGAGAACTGATCTGCTTTCACTAAATCCAGAGTATGCCAGAAGATCTAACCATAAGATACTTAATTTCTGGTAAAATTGAAAGTTTTTTTGTTCAAATAAAATGCATCAGGTGCTTTCGAAAGACTTGGTGAAGATAAAAATAAGTACATTTTTGTCTTTAAAAGATATGCTTCTACATACTGACAAAAAACAATCTTTAAAGGACAGAGTTGTTTGAACTAATACCTCCTTCATTAGCAGCCATACTAAAATCTTTGTAAAAGTTCAAGAAATTATAAATTTTGAAATGGTATTATAACCACTATTATAGTGTTACATCTATCTATAAGCAACTTTGATCACAATGTTGGCTATGTGAAATTATGCTGACCAATATTAAGGTGTTTATTGAAGACAGTTAATTTAATTGCATTCATACATTATTCAATTTTTTTTTCAAAGAAGCACTATGTTAATGCCATTTTATATTATTTTAGAACTTTCTATTGTTTGTTTACCACAGACTTACATTTGAGAGGAAGAGTTGATATTAATGCAAATGGCATGTGCCTTTTCTGATGCTACTCTTAGAAATAAGAAGAAAATACCGGGCACGGTGGCTCACACCTGTAATCCCAGCACTTTGGGAGGCCTAGGTGGGCAGATCACAAGGTCAGGAGTTTGAGACCAGCCTGACCAACATGGTGAAACCCCGACTCTACTAAAAATACAAAAATTAGCCAGGAGTGGTGGCGCATGCCTGTAATCCCAGCTACTCAGGAGGCTGAGGCAGGAGAATTGCTTGAACCTGCGACGTGGAGGTTGCAGTGAGCTGAGATCGTGCCATTACACTCCAGTCTGGGCAACAGAGCGAGACTTATCATTGCAACCAAGACAAAAATTAGAATTATGAGTGTTTTGTGGTATGAGACAATACAGTAGTCTGTCAGCACATGCCAATTATTGCTGAAGAGCAAACAATAAAGCGATCAGTTAAAGCCAAATCTGTCTCTTAATGTACATATTTAGCATCTATATGGGGAAGTAAAACACATTCTCACCCACTTATCTTATTATTTCAATAACACTATCATAGAAATGATTGAATAAATTCAGTTATGAATAGTTTTTAAGAAGCTTGACCAAAAAACAATTTTCTGGACTCTGGAGTTTTTGTTTGTAAAAATGTTGTGAAATAGTGTCCTGATAGATTGTATTCTTTTATTTTTCATGAAGGCTAAGCTAGTCTTAAAACTATTTTGGAAAGAGAATGGGAGTTTCTTTTCTATATCTTGATTTTGGCAATAACCTTCTCAGCCTTCCAGTTGGCCAGGAATTTTTTACAATTCACTTGATTTGAGTAACAATCCTGACACTCAATTGATGGACTGGAAAGAAAGCTTCCTTTTGACAGCCAACCCTTAGCCGGAGACTTATCCATGTATCAACGGATATTGTTATCATGATGCTCTTTTAGGTAGCCTTTTTTTCAGGTTGGCTTTGCGATATATTAAAGCCTCAGACTGCAGAGAAACCTTTAAATATTCAGAATGGAATTTAGGGATTAATCAGAAGTCTTTTAAATGCAAGTTTGCCTAGAGTTTGAGACAGCTTTCCAAATAGTTTATATGGATAGTTTTTTGGGTTTTTTGTTTTGTTTTGTTTTGGGTTTTTTTTTTGTTTTTTTTTTTGAGACAGAGTCTCACTCTGTTGCCCAGGCTGGAGTGCAATGGAGTGATCTCAGCTCACTGCAAGCTCTTATGTAGATAGTTTTAAGGGAATTGATTTCCAGGTACTAAACTTTTTCGCATGTACCCACATGTTCATAACTACCTTAGAAAAGAAAAGCATAGCCTAAACATACCCCAAGTTTTACCATGATGCATCTTCCTAACGGAAGGGAGATCAAACACTGTTTTTTCTGGATCCCTCCTAGTGATTTATGAAACTACCTGAAACCTTTTAAGCCCTTCTGATTTATCAAAATTATTGAAACCTTTTAAGCCTCTTGACTTTCCCTGTCCTTTACAATTCTTGTATATTTCTGTTGAGCAAAGCTTGCACTTAATGGTATATTTTGGGATATGTTGGGATTCTCTGAGAACAATTTTTTTTTTCTCTCCTAAACTTAGTATCTGATCTTGGAAAAGCGAAATCAAAAGGTTTATCATAGGGGATTTGTGTGATTCAAATAGGATCAAAGTGCCTAGAAACAATAGCTTGGCTAATTGTTAATCAGAAGGACAATGCGCATTTTTAAATCAACATGAAAGTAACATGATTGCTGTGAACTGTAGATCTTTCAGAATCAAGAACATAACAAAGACAACAAAAAAAACACAAAAACTCAAAGTATAGAAATGTATGGTAGTAAACCAAATCCCTGTTATCTGAATTTATTACAGAACATACAATTTTACTAATTTTTGCTGAGAACAGACTAAATGCTCTAAGACCAATGTCTTATTTTAAGTTATTAAAAATATGTCTAATTTACATTAACATAATATGTAGTAGCAAAGAATTTACATGCTCTCTTTTCTTTGATATTATTTTATGAATAAGTCTATCAACTTGCCAAAATTTCACACATTTCATTATTTCCTTTCAGGCTTATTATTTTCTGGTGTTATCAAACTGAGTCAGCTCTCACCTCTTACACAACTTGTACTCACTGAAGTTTTATCTTTCACTATACCTTTTCATATTATAAAGCAAACAGACACTTTATTTTGAAAAGTTTTTTAAAAAATTTCCACTTGACAGATGAAGTACATAATCCTTAACTTAGTTACACAGTTGAACTTTCCTCCGCCGTTGCTTGTATAAAGTATGGAGCACCCATATGAATTATAATAGAGAGAGCTAAGATGTAGATGTTTGAGATATGTCTATCATTTAATAGTCATTTTCAGAGATATGCAAAGCTCTTAAATGCCATCACACAATCTCCTACAGTTATACTTATTGATATTATACTTCATTATTGTGGGAAAAGTACTTACATTATAATTACTCAAAGATATAGCCATGCTGTAATTCCAATAGGCTTGGTGATTAATTTATCAATACCCTATCTTACTTAAAAATTCACTGGTTATCTAAAAATGATCCATTAAATTGACTTAGTTATGTTTAACCTGACAAACTACAGCACATAAACTATTGTTGATATAAAAATATTTTGGTTGAATTCATAGTTTTATGTCTTGCGCAGTGCTCGACGTTGTTAGCAGTGAACTTTTAAATACGTTTAAAAGTTTAGATTAGTTAGTCTCTTCATGAGGACATCAAACCAAATTTTGTTTTAAAAATATTCATAATCTTGGAATTTGCTTAATATTGGTAAAATCAAGGAAAGTTCAAGGAAAGCTATATAACATTTTCAAACCAAAATTATCAAAACTGTCATAGTAATTTGAATATTTACTTCAATTACATAAACTTGGTTTATGTCCTTATTCAAAAGTGCTCTGAGGTTGTATCTTCTATAAAGATTGCTATTTTTTAAATAAAGTATTAGAACATTTAAATTTTGAAAGTTCAGGTGTTTTTGATCTTTTTTTTTGAATTCTGGAAACATGAGATCAATGTGTTTATTAACCTCTCTAAGGCAATCATAACAGAACTCATTATTAGAGATATTATTGTATAATTTATTAACACATCATAGATACAGGAAAACATCTGAAAATTACAGTGAGAGATGAAACCTTTTCTAAATTAAATAAACACAGAAACAGAGCTTTTAGCTTCTATTCTTCAACCTCAGTCTTGGGTCAAGAGTAAACAAACACAAAAACTCACTGGTTCAAATGTGAAATTTTTCATCTCTTTTTTTTTTCATGAGTTTGAAATATGTTCTTGCATAAACAAATCAATATAAGAAACTACAAAATACAATCTCTGTTGCCTCTCATTCAATGAATAATAGAGAATCGTAGTTAGAGATCACCAAATGGTCAGCAGTGGATTCACTATCATTGCAGTCACCAACTAGCAATAACTTATTTGCTGTGTGCACACCAGAAGAAGAACCAAACGAGTAGGCTAGGAACCAGAAATAGTAACGCAAACACAGAGTTAGGATAAGAAAGAGAAATAGAGAACTCTTACGGAAAGTAAAGTTCTAATACTGTTAAGTTCTGTTGTTTGGAATTGACTCCTAGGACCAAAGAAAAGTGTGCCTTTGCTTAAATATTTCTAGTAGGTAAGTCACTTCTGGGAGGCATAAGCATGGAACCTCCAAAACTGTCCAAGAATAGTTACAAAAAAGTTTGAAACACCACACATGTACAAATATAGAATAAATGTATGTTAAAAATTTAACTCATTAATAAGGAAAATAGTGAGATGGAAAAACTGCCTTAAAGGAAAATCAGAGGAACATGACATTCTGAAGCTAATACTGTCCAATAAGGTAATGGAACATTAACCTTTGAGGTTATCATTTCTTTTGGGGAGAAAATTAACATGTAATTTGACAGAGTCTAAGACTTTAATTAATAGTAAATAGCAAAGTCAAACACAAGTACATTCCCTTAGGTAATTAAATAATCCTTTTGTGAGCCTGTCAAATAGTCCCTAGGGTATACTAAAAGAACATGCCACCTCCTTTTTATTTTTTGCCTAATTTACAAGTTTTGCATAATTTTTCATAGCAGTGCTAACAGAGAAAAATATTAGATGTCATCTTAAAAATATTCATGTTAAAATTAGTTTTTCAAAGCCTACATAAACAGTAAGTTTGACTACTGAGTAGATTATACTTGTCATCTAGTTCATCTCCCAACAGGCTAAATGGCTTTAACCAAGAATCTATAGCAAGTTATAGGGAGAAGAGCTGAAAGATAAATGAGGTGAGATGATCTGGAAAATACCCAGTTTTATGTTATTTCTTTTTTCTGTACTTTCATTGCTCTTTAGCCTATTTCTTCTGATCTGCTAGGGCACAAAATGTATGTGTATGTGTACATACAGAACATTCCTGGAACTTAAACCTAAGGATAATTGTCTTGAAACTGCTGACAGGAGAAAAACCTCATGTAATTAACACTGCCAATCACAATCAGGACATATATTAATGCTGTTTTTTTTTAAAGTGGTTCCATGTCGTCTGTTGATGAATTTGCAAAACAATTACGATTACACTGACAGTGAAGAGGTGTGTATATGAGTCAGTGTCTAGAATCTGGATGCTTATTTCCCTTTTTGCTGAGTTGAGTATTTTAGATGGAATTAAATGGGAACTAGAAATTTTGTGAGTTACTGCCAAAATATAGTTACAAATTTTACAAAAAGCATTTCTTGAAAAGCATATTCTAGATTATTTTGTTTAGCAATTTATATTTTAGAGTTTTGGAAAAACATTATATTCAATATAATTAATTCTTCTTTTATTTTGAACTGTCATAGAACTTCACTCTGTAATCTTATGTTTTTAGTAAATATAGACTTAAACAAGACCTTTTAATTTATTTTGCATAGTTTTTATTTCATTCCGTATTGTTATTAATGTTGTCTGCACAATATGGGACAAAACCTTTTGAATTTAAAGTTATAATATAGAAAATATTTTTATGTATCCTGAATTTCCTGACAAAATAATTTAGTAGTTTTTTTGTTGGCACCACATCTATTGTGTATTAAATACATTGGGGGAAAAAAACCCACAATATATAAATAATTTAAAATTCCAGCTCTTAATTTTTTAATCCAATGGTCATCCGTTGAAATGGACTTTGAGTCACTAAATAAATTATTTTGAAAGATAATATTTTTATTAGATTCTAGTTTATTCCAACCCATTAACTGGGACATGATTTCTAAAGGAAACATATTTCAAATTTACATACTGGATTTCAAAATTGATTAAAAATTTAAGTTTAAAGATTACTACAATAAGCACTTATGCTGGTAAATCCTTCCTGATAATATTGTTAAGAAGTTATAGTCATCTGAAGAATGTGTTTCTACTTAATTTTGCACAATGTGTGCCTTTATAACTAAAACATTTTTTTAAAATGACATGTTTGCTTTTTTGCTTTTTCTCTTGTCCAATTTACTGTCCTTGAAAATACTACTTAAAAGTTAATAAGGACAACAAAAAATAGCAGGCAAAAAAGTTGTAAAATACTACCATAAGGATAATACATCAAAGAAATTTTAATGGAATTTTCATCACATCGTGTTGTTGGACATGTGTAACTACGGCACACATATTAAAGTGGTCCCTACCCTTTAGGAAGATGCATAGGAAAGTGTTGTATAATAGCACGTGAGATGGATAAGCTTGACACTTGTAAAAGGCAAGTGATGTTCGTGGCCAACATACTTCACACATGACTGTATATGAGCATTTGGTTTGTATCTGTTGATGTTGTGTGAGAAGAAGTCAATTTCTGACAGTTTAGTTCGATGTTGGCAAAAGGCATTGCAGAGGAAATATCACCTTTACTCTTCTAACTTCTTTTTTAAAGTGATCGGCGCTGTGCCGTACAGAGTTTCTTTAACTTTGATAAGTATATCCACGGTCCCTAATAATTTTCTCCATTTACACTAACATCTGTAAGGGCTGATCCAACTTTTGTGCGGCTGAAAACTTATCAAATTTGGAAGCCCCACTTTAGGAAAAATAATTCATAATTTTGGATATACCACTAGGCCAAAAAGTAATATTTGTTTAAAATGAGAAAAGTCACAGCAAATTACAGAATTTAAATTTTAACAAATACCACAGTTATCATGAAAACCCAGAAAAGTAGCATAATATTTATGTTCAATATCTTTCTGATAATCTCTATGATCTTTTTCTCTTACATTTTTGTATTTTTGCTCTTTGATCACCTAATCATATGACGAGACTTTTGTAATATTTTCTAGAGTGAGAATAGTTTTTTCTTTAGCCTGGAATAATAAAAATGTATTTTTTATTTTCGATGTTATAGAATAGCTTCCCTTAACTTTACAACTCATTATTGGTGTGTGATTTAAATTTAGAGTATTGTCATTCCATTTGGAAACACTTCCCATCAGATTTCTTACATATATACTGTAAGATTTGGATACGTTTTCCACAGGCTAACTTATGGCTCTGTGAATCTGAAGCTTTGTTGCACTTCTACTACCAAGAATTGTGTAGTGCTGGGCATATTGGAAAGTTTCTTCTTGGGATATGACCTCTGGCCCTTCATTTTCCTGTCCTTACACCTGGTGGATGTTTGGAAGCCTTTCCTACATCACAGTGGCTTGCTGAAGGATTCTGCTGGATCCAGTTTTAGTATGGGTTCTTAAAAGTTTTACTACATAGTTAAGTAATAGTCAAAATTAACACAAATGCAATTATCAAACAAATCCAGTCAACCAGGATTGAAAGTGTCAAACAGTACAACAATCAAGGCCATTCTTTGTCATGATCAAGAGCACAGAGCCTGGAGTCAAACTGACAAAGGTTTGAGATTGATGAAAGATTGCCAGGTGACTTTTTGGTCTCTCCTACATAGTCTAGAAATCAGAATTTGGAGCTTTAAACTTTAACATAGGTAGGATACCAACTACGCTTTAAAGTTATTTTCTTTCATGCAGAAAGACATAATTTTTAGTGTATCATAACATCAATTCATACCATTAATCTGACTTTTTTCCTCTGCTTCTTTTCCTCTGCATAGGAACTTCTTTTCACAACAATTTTTGTTGTTATAATGTTATTTTAATGTTACTAATTAGCCCTGCAGAATCCATATGACATCCTTTGGCATCATCTCTCATTGTCTCTCTCTCTCTCTCATTTTAATATCTGTTGTATAAAAATTGCATGAGGAATAAGTTCCCAACTACCGTGATCTACTTATAATAGCTGTACTTTCTTCATACAGTCTTAAGAGGCATGTCTAGTTAAAGTACCTTCCAGAGAAGGTGTGTATTTATGCAAAGCTTTTCAAGAGCTTGCTAAAAGTGAAACTTTTGCATGATTTGTATAAGAAAGTAATTAGGATATCTATCTAAATGATAATAAGAACTCAGTGAGTACAGATTGGCAATTCCAATTTGAAGATTATGGAAAGGTAGAGATTCTATATTTTAAAACAATTTGTTAGGAATATCAAAGCAGAAAATGTTCTAGATTTGGATGAACAACCATATGTTTTGTTTAAAAAGTAAGAAATCGCCCCAGATTACTTCTTACATTAACAATGTATATATCAAAGATACCGGAAAAGGAATTTTTTTTTTAACCACTAATCACTCCTTGCAAAAATAAGGATGCATTAGGACTTCCCCCTCTACCCTTTACTTTTTTAATTCTACTAATTGTTCATAATTTATAAAATATATATAAGATTGTTTTATTGTGTTTTTATCTGTTTGTTTGGTGATAGTGTTATATAATAAAAGAACACTGGTTTGGGATTAAGCTTAACTGTGTTTTAGTCTGAGCCTCAAGATACCTTTTTCATACTCTTTAACCTCTATGAACCTCTGCTCCCTACACTCCAGAATGGTACTAACTATACTACCTTGCCTACTTCTAAGTTTGCTGTGAGTATCAAATGACAAAATGTGTATGAAAATGACAAGTCAATGTGTCATCCTTGCAATTACCACAGTTGGTTAGAAAGATATTAAGCAACGGTTAAACTTTTAAATCCTGTTTTACTTGTTTTTATTATTGATAGAATTCTTTCTTCTATTATTGATACAGTGATTATATATATCACATATATGTAATATATATATCTTCCATATCCAAACTAATATTAATCTTATGGCAACTTGTGCTTTTTGCATCTTTCCAAAGATTTCAACATGATTTTCATAAAACATATCAATTTTTTTCACTCACATTGTGTGACATCAGGTTAAAAAGTTACTGACTTAAATTTCTTAGAAATATGGACAAGAAGAATATACAACAATATAAAATTTAGAGACGAGTATGAAATACACTTAAAATTCATTAGTGAACACTTTAGGTTCATTTGCTTATTTGTGCAAAGGAAGCTCAAGTAACTTCAGTACCTATGGCAAGATTTATACATTCTGTAATTAGATATTTTTTAAATGCCTATGGTGATAATTTTCTTAAAAATCGGTCTTAATGTAACATTGTTAACACATTGGTAATAAGAAGTATTCATTGCCTTTGTTTCCTTTTCGCCTCATTTTATATACAATTTTGTTAATGACTGTAGTTTTAGTGGTATATGTGGTAGCTCATGTAGTACTCTAGTATGCTCAGTTTAATGATGGATTTTTTAAAAGGATAATTGCCGAGTTTATTTGTCCTGCACAACATCATTGGGAATACTTTAAAAAGTTTTCAGGGAATCAGAGAAAACCAAACTAAAGATAATAGCCTCAGAACCCAAACTGATTTTTACTCTGTCATGAATTTTGTGAACAAAATCAAAATAATGGGTGCTAACTGACAAAGACCATTTAATGTCTACCCAGCTAAAGTTAGCAGTCAATATTTTACATGATATTTCACATGATAACTTATTTATCATATTTTACATGATAACTTAAGACCCTATGGGTGCAGGTATGCATATTCTTTTTTATTACTTCAATAAACATTATTAAACCACAACATGATTTAATTTTAGCTTATTACTATACTAAGTATTATGAGAGCATTTAGAATATAACTTCTTACAATTACAAAATATTTTTTAATGTATTATCAACATGAAATACTAAGTCATCTATTTAGAAAATGTAAGTTTATTAATGGATTTACTATGTCCTGATTTAGGTTAGTTACCTTAAAAATACATTCATTTGTCTGTTTTTATTAATGCTACATGCCAAACTAATGACATTTAAAGTCATAGGAAAAAGAGATTTGGCATTTGATTTAATTTATGTTTCATGGCAAAATGCACAGGTTCGAGTAATCTCAGGTTCTTAAATTCTTTCCACATTAAATAGTGAGCTAATTCTAACTTTTTAAGTGTACTTGTTAATGTTACTGCATTAAGTTTTTGAATCTGCTTGGATGACTCCCAAAGAGCAGTTTAGTCTTTGAGAAAACCAGATCTCCATTGCTTCCATGAAGATCTGATTAATATTTAGATAATAGAGTAACGAAAAGAATTTGGACAATGGATATGTCTTTCTCTTCTTGCTATCATTCTCCCCGACTTAATTCTGTGACCCTGGGAAAGTTACTTCATTTCTCTTGAGTCCTCAACAAATTTTTCTTATACAGTATATATCATCTTGATTATCTTAAGTATGTACTTGATCATCTCTGGAGGTTCCTTTCTAGTCGTAGGTGGTAATAGTCTTTGTCATACAGGAAAAACATTTTTAAAAACCATCAAAATGTATCCTTTTTTCTACATTGCAATTGACATATGGCACTATAAAGATCTTGTGATGGTAGAAGTCGTACATTTGAACATAAGAATATTAATGACAGCTTGTAACCACAGTCATTTCATATCCTATCCTAATAAATAATTTTAGTTATTAAACTTTTTTTTGTATGTCTTGAGTTTATTTGAAGGGTTGAAGTATTTGGAATTGTGTCATGTTCACTGCAAAATTAAACTAATTTGTATGAATGAGAAATGGCGTCAGTATGGTAAACTCATTTCATTATACAAAATATCTGTTGCATGGAAGGCTTAGTTCTATTAATAATTCGAGGAAATTTTTAAAGTAATTCATTATACATTTAAAAAACTACTAAAAGTGCTAACATCTTGGGATAGACTATGGGGTAAGAAAGAAAAGAGAATATGTACTCTACATTTAATTATATGTTATTATCTAATAAAACTAATATATGCCTTTATCTAATAAAAGAGGTATACTGATATTACTCCCATTTTCCAAGTAACAAAATGGAGACATCAAGTAATCCTGAAACATTACACAGCTGACAAGTGGCAGAGCCAGGATTCAACTCAGTGTAGCTCAGAAATCCCCTCATTACTGTGTTACACTGACTCCCACCTAAAACTAGGTTTGGGGAATAAGCTTATAGGCTGTTAAAAATAGTGAGTTTTTGAACATAGGACCATATCTTCTTTAATTCTTCCTTTCCAAAGTGAATATTGTTCTTATAAATCAAACAAGAGAGCATCTTAGAGAAGGGAGTCAATTCTCTCAGTTATTGGGAGAAGAATAGACTCAAATATGTACTGCAATAGGCATTTCTGGATAAAATGTCTCAGGATGTGTATTATACTTAATCTACTATGATGCAATGACATTGTTTAACTTAGACACCATGTGAATACTCCTCATGTTCACTAAGAGAATGTATAGGCTTTTGTTACCTAGGTCATAACAGAGAAACCTTTGTGTGCCATAATCTGACTCTCTAGCTATCATTGTGTATCATTTTTATTTTTTTTACACAGCTCTTTATATATACAACTTAAACATATATGTCTATCACAGGACACTGTCAACAGAAGACACCTATAAAATAGGAGTGTGCCATGGAGAGGATCAGGAGATTCTGATTTCTGATTTGAAAAGGGAACTATGAGAAAACTAGAAGTAGTTTTCTTGCCCCGGGGTTCACAAACCTTTTCTATAGTGAATGTTTTAGTCTTTGAGCCACATGGTATCTCTGAACTCAATTGTGATATTGTAGTATGAAAGCAGTCATACACGATAAGTAAATGAATGGGTATTACTGGTTTTCAGTAAACCCATACTTACAACGTAGACATTGGCTGTATATGGCTCAGGAACCATAATTTACCAACCCTTGCTCTGTTAAGTAAAAGCCTTTAGAATGTGTAGAAATAAGACTGACATTACTCACACAAAAAGGCACTTCTTGTCTACTTTTTTCTTCACAAGAAGTCTAAGGTATGAGAACCTAATTGTAAACTACATCACGTTCACGAATGAGATCATGATGTAAATAATGGAAGAACCAAATATGGTGCTTAAAATGAAAATGTTACCCAAAAATATAAGTCCTTGGAAATATAGCGCAAGAAGAAACACCAATCATTCTCCCTTATGCTGCCGTTTGAGATTTTGTTGACATTGGTATTTCATGTTTATTACATGGATTTAAAGCAACAGAATTCATGTTAGTTACATGATACTTACAAAAGTTCAATTTAATTTCTTTTCAAATATGTAATATTATGAGTGTCTGCCTACATTTCAAATATTTCCAAAAGGATGGAAGTAAGAGAATAGGCAAACTGAAACAATCTTTTTTGAAAATATTTTTGTAGCTGCTTTCTATAAGACGGTGTGGGTACAAGTATTTTACATTTTATGTGGTTAGATCCACTACAATATTTTGAATAGCTTAAGAACAGGTCCCATGCCTTATTCATTTTTGTGTCATTCCCATTCCCCATAACAATACTTGGGAAAAAGCAGTTAAATGTTTTTGGAGATAAAACAGTAATTAAAGTTCACATGTGTATTGATACGTCTTTTCTGCAATAGTTAACTAGTCCCATTAAGACATATATTTAAGACATGTTTTTGTAGGCAAGTATGCAGTAGTCTTACATGACCATGTATTTATGGAATTCAATATATGCACACAAAAACTTTAATGGAGTAAGTTTTGACCAAAATCTAAGAGTATGATAGATAATGCCAAATAAATAAAATATGTGTGTGTGTGTGTGTGTGTGTGTGTGTGTGTGTATAGTAGCTAGTGGTGGAGACTGATAAAATAAGTATTTTCTGGCCAAAAATATTATGGTGATTCATTGAACTTTTTCACTCATGAACGTGAATTTTTTAGCTCAAAAAAAAAAAAACTATGAAGCATAATTTTCTATTTTTCACATTCATTTTAGAAGGATGATACAGTTATTTCTAGAAATAGTTGTCTAAGAACAATGAATTTCTTCTCTTTATGATAGGGTCCATTTTACATTATGTTCATTTATGTCAAATTCATGAAGAAACAAGGCCAAGCTTTGAATTTATAGTCTGCAAATTTTCATTTTTAAAAACAAACTAGTTCCTAAGGAATGCAGATTTTTTTTAAAAAGGCAACCAAAACCTAAAAAACTTCTCTCCTTTTTTGTCCTCTTATTGCTTAAAAAAGTACATGAACATACTGTTTTTAAATTTAGTCTTTTAAAAAATTGTCCTCATGCTGAGTTCTTGTTTGCCAAGTTTCAGCTTGGAGAGAATTTTTATAGCTTTTATAAAACCCTGAAAATAGAAAATTTTAAATGGAAATGCTTACACACCCTTAGTGATGGCCACAAATCTTGCCACTTTTTGAGAATGAAGGTAATTTTTTAGTATTTAGGGATGGTAGCAACAAGTTGACGTGATAGTTTCTAAAGGACAGAGCTTTTGTTTAGTCATATGTTAGATATGTTACATTAGTTTATCATATTAAGATTTTTGTACGTTTTGTATGTGATATAACGGTTTTAAATTTTAGAGTGCATTTGTCCTCCACCAAATATAGTTTATATGCAGAAGTATGTCTTATCCATCTTTTTTGATATGTCACCTATTATTTAACTTGGCTAGCAATTTAACTTGCAAGTGATTCACCCTAGAAGTTAGATTTGTTGTAGTTGAATAAGCAGTTGTCCTCTCACTTTTATCATATAAACTGAAGAGTCAATTGCCCTTTGGAGAAATCCAGAATATGTCAGATCTTTGTTTGGACCCTGTGGGTCTTTGTTAGCTCACAACTCTGTCATAGGGATTTTAGGCAACTAGAACCACAGGTGTCACTCTAAAATTGATAACTTGTTATACTGCAACCAGAGTCAATTTTAGATTGGAGAACAGAAAGAAAAAGACAGGAAATGATTGAAGCTTTGGGCACAGAGAAAGGGCAGTGCTGGAAAGGGCAGCACCCAATAGCAGGGAGCGTTGATCATTTTTGCATGGACCAAAACAAAATTGAAGAAGTACTGCTGACCAAAGGCCAATAAAATGCACACATATCATTCTGCTGAGGTTGTCTCCAGAGAAAAATATTTCTTAGCAGCAGTGTGATTCTTTTGAACAATATCTGATCAAACAGCATTTTAGTAATGTAGAAAATTTATAGACATCTACTAAATTTTATTCTAGCAGATAATCCACATTGAAAGAGACAAAAGTTCATGTTTTACCTAGAACCTCTCCGTGGCTCCTTTTCTCCACCAGAAAGACAATAATTTCATATTTGGCAGAAGTTAATGCTTTTTAAAGTTCTTGACGTGTATACTCTCTGGAAGAAGCGACCTAAAAGGAAAACCAAATAGTTTGATAAAGGACACCTGCAAGGAACAAAACATGTAAAACAAACTAAGACTAATAGTCCTTGAGACAAGCGCATGAATTAGTGATGAAATATTGCTTTACTACATCCTGAAAATTCTTTACATTTATTTCTTGAATTGAATGAAGCTTCCTAATATCTGTGTCTGGAACTAATTCTGATAACCTTGGCATTCAAAATGGAGATAAAGGATAGATAGCTTTCCACAAAACGCTTCAGTATGGCAAGAAGAATTATCTAATATTGATAAATAAAGCAACATGACATCTGTGTTGAATTCCAAATTGACTTGTTGAGCTGTGTAAAAAGGTAAAAGAAGGTGCTTGTTTTCAGGATGTGAAATCCATTGGGAAAAGCCAAGGTCAAAGGTGAAACGTGACTCAGTGCCAAAGATTTTCCATCTTAATGAAAATCTCTTTCAATAAAAATTGACAACTGAGAAACAGTGTCATTGTTAGAAGTTCAATGTTCTTTTGGGGGTCTATCAGACAAAGCCCCAGATAACTGACTTTTATTAATAGATAGCTTAAGATTTATAGCTTAGGAAGAACAGATTAATAGTTTTTGGAGTAAAGCCTGAATTATAGAGGGATGACCTGAGCCCTGGCATGAGTGATCAATCAGTTCAGTGTCTGCAACTACACAATTTTAAGAACTCTTAAAAGGCTCTTTGGCCACTGAAAATGCATTATAAAGGATAAGTCCATAACCAGCCAAGTCTGGAATATATGTTTATATGGCTATACAGATCCAGTGTTTCTTTAAAAAGTAAAGCAAAAGGTATGACACAGGTTGGTTTGCTGTTACTTAGGATATGTATGATTGAATTGAGCTTTGAAGAATGGACAAGCCTGAGATCAGTGGGATGTGCTGGGTAAAATGTAGATGCTGGAGGAGGATGCACAGAGGCTAATCTGAATCCAGGATATTTTTCCATTTAGGAAATAGAGTTGGAGGCAGGGAGGTAAACAATCTTGAATACCAAGCTAAGAAATTGAATTTTACTTGTTAATCAGGGCGCAACTGTTGATGTTTTGAAATGAGAAAAATGTTTCATGCAGATTAGTCCTACTGCAATATTGGCAGGAAGGGTGGAGGTCAGCGGGAAAAGACCTCTGGAAACCTGTTGAAGAACGAGTATTTCCAGGGTAAAGCTACAGCAGGCAGGACAGCAGAGTGGTGGCCTAGGCATTGGAGATAAAGGCAAAGATGAAACACAGATGGAAGGAAAATTCCTAAGGCGCTGTGAGACACTGGATATTGAGTGAGAGAGAATCCAAAGAGCGAAGAATCACTCATGTCAAGCTCAACCTACTAGGACATCAGCGGATTCCGTATTTGTTTTCTGTAACTCTCTTCTCAAAATGGATCAGCTTCTTTCAAACTTCTCTAGTGCAAATTCTGGTTTGGTTACTTTTCTTCTCTGTAAAATGATAAGAAGATTAATTAGTCTTGAAGGAACCATTTACTACATTGCAGATGATTAGAAAATTGACAATACCAACAAAAATTGAATTGGATTCTTTAGGTTTAATATTTGGCCTAAACTAACGTGTTTCACCTGCCATATGCCACACTCACGAATTATTCCTGAGATATTCACCGAACCTTTCCCCACACTTAGCAGCGAATTCATTAATGACAGGTATTTATTTTTTATCTGTCTCCATAGCCTCAACCCTTAATTCCATTCCTAGCACTTAACAGATGTTCCATAAATGATGATTAAAGGAATAAATAGAAGCCTAGTGTGATTTCCCAGTTTTGCCTGGAGTAGGTCCTGCTCCAGTAGGAACTCCCGTACCTCTTTAAAGAGATAATATCAGGAGTTCGGCTTCAGGGAGAACACCTCGTAGACTCCATTTATCATCACTTTTCTAGGTTGTTGCCATACAGGAAAAAAAATGATCTGACACATTTCTTTCCAGCCTTACACACTAACACAGTATAAGGAGCCACAGAGAGGAATTTTAAGATTTTTTAGGGGAGAGTATTTGGCCAATATGTTTGTTTAATTCAAGAGAAGGAAAACCCCAAATGCTACCTAAACATCAACTCACGATTCCAAACATTTTAGAAATTATCTGGCAAATTTACTTAGAGTCCAAATGTTTCCAGGATGTGCAGAAAGATGCCCCAAAGTCTTAAGTACCCCCAGGGAAAGTAGATCAAAGGTTACAGATCATTTAGCCTCACTTCCGAAAGGATCTGGCCTCAGAGTTTTGCAGTAGTGAGCAAAAATTCTAGAAAGGTCTGGGTTCAGAAACCATAGCAAAGTTACAAAAAGGTTTTCTAGCTTCTGTTTCTTATGCCATTCAACAAGATTTGGAAGGAAATGCAGCCAAATTTAGTGGTCGTTACCTGATGAAAAACAGACATCCTTTGGATTATCCTCAAACAGCACTGAACAGAACTAAATGCAATTAGAAGACTCCACGGAGACCAAGATGGTGGAGGAAAGCAAACTGATACAAAATATAAGTTCACCATGTTAGGTAACTCATGTGTTTCAACATGGTGTTATTAGAGACGCATTAGAGAAATTTAGTATATCATGAAGTGCATATTAGTTTCCCCAGCTGAGGACAGTACTACAACAGTATTTGATAGAAAGTGTAGAGAATTTTTATTTCAGTCCGCTCTAGAAAGAATGGTGAAATTCTTGAAGCTGTGTATGATGATTCTCTGTTAACATTCTTTGTTCAATCTTTAAAATGGCATTTGTTTCTCAAAGGAAAGTTTGTGCCATCAACATTAACTCCATTATATTTGTGATATACATCAAGTTTGATCTTCGAAGTGAAAAAATTCTTTGTATATCTTTGTAGTAAACACAGATTTCGTTCTCATTTTGAACATGCGCTAATTTCTACATGAACTGAATTTCTACATGAACTGGGCATATTGACTTAATTTAAATAAATATGCTAAGGTGGTCATTACTATTCAAGAGACACCAATGTTCTGCTTTTTTATTTTAGACAGGCAAGTTGTTAGCATTTTTTTTTTCAAGGAACAAAGAACAAAAATTATCTTGATAAGAACTTGTTTCTGAAAAGCTAGGTTAGCTCTTCTGCACACCAATCATGAATGACAGTACAATTTAGTGACTTAAGCAGTACATTAGGATTCTCAGCCTAGGCAGAAGCTTCACCCTCGGGCCAGACCTATATAATAGTTGTAAGAAAATGATTTATGTGTTGTAATAAATGTTACTTCTCAATCTGTTTGCTTGTTCAATGGTTGAGGTCCCAAAAGAAAAGGCCTATCTCAAATTAGGACTGGCATGTATTATCTGTCAACTTTATATAGTACTGTAAAAGTCATTCAGCTGACAGTAATATTAGCGGAATGTTTTACAGATTTTTTGTACTGTGTGAAGCTTTGTATGGGTGACGAGAGACTTTGGTTCTGTGGTGCTCTGTGGTCCGGGATAAAGTTGCATGTAGATGAGTTGTTTCTGTGCTTCTCTGTAAATGAACATCTGGCTCACATATTGATTCCATGTGTGAAAATGAGATCAGCCCATATAATGACCAGAATCAATCAGGCTTCAGCTGAGGAGTAACATACACTGGTCTTGATTTGTTAGACAACCAGAATTGGCAGCACCTTGCATAATTTGGCACCAATTGACAAAGATTAGGCTGTTTGGGGGCCCTGGATGGTTATTAATTTGAAACCCCCCTTAAATATTTTGCAGAGTAAAATCAGCTGTAACTTATTTGTTCCAGCCCCCTTCTTCTCGTACGAGCCCTAATTGTTTTAGACAAACGAGCGAGCTTGCAGCCTGTTCACTTTACACATGAAGACATGAATTCTTTGATCCATACAATATTCTTTAGCTCAACCTTGGAGCTATTTACTGAGGAGATTTATTTGCAGACAGACAGTAGAACAGTTCTCTGTGACTAGAAATGAGTACAGCTTCTATGTGTTTTCAGCTCAAGTTTCTGCTACTTACTGTAAGGGAGATAAAACTAAGCCATCATTATTTTTAACCCAAGTCATTCTTTTTAAAATATAGTTTTTAAAACTGAAAATGAATTAGACTCTCGACCTTTTTACTTTTTCCTCACAGGTTATATTTACTAGATCACAGATTGGACTCAGAGAATCACCAAATACTATTTCTTATTTTGTGATTTGAGTAATCACTAAGAAAAAACTTGTGAGATTTTAAAATGGGACAGGCGTTGATTGTGAACATTTTACAAATGTGTCTCACTCCTTAATTCCAGGCACAAATAAAACTGTGTTGTATGAACACTAGTTAGTTCAAGAAAAGCGATAGCTGTAATCATCAAAATCTACTTTTAAACATTATTACTGCCAAGTAGTTTTAAAGATACACACTCATTTTCTTTGAATTTAACTAGTAATGTTTAGGTAAGTATCTAAACCAATATTTAATTTTTTCTCCAATTAAATGAGAGTTATTTTAACAGTCTCTCTAAATGCTTTATATATATGGGCCAGGCAATGTAATAGTAACAATAACAAGATAGTTTCATAACTAAGCCTTTCTATAATGCCATGAGATATGAATTGAACTCCATTAGGACTGTTTGATTTCTACTTACCACAGAAGAGAAAAAAAAATGATGTTTGATGAACAAAATCAGTTCTAGAAGTGGATTTCAATTCTCAATTATATTTGACAATAAATTACTCAATTGTAGTCATCTCAGAACTTAATTTGCTGAGCCTCTAGATAACCAGCATATGAAAAGTCACTCCCCTGTTTTTTTACCCCATTTTTCCCTTACAAATTTGTAGGTCATTAACATTATTTATGGAATTATTTCCTTTATATTTCTTTTAATTTAATTTTACCAATAACTTTTAGAAACCTGTGAGTAGCATCATATAAAGCTTTGTAGTTCATTAACAAGATAAATAGCTTTCACTGCAAATAAATATTTTGACTCCAAAAGAAATAATGGTAATTAAATGTTTTATTTTCTAATATACATTTTTAAGTTGTAGATTAATATTGACAGATTTTCAAAGCCATTATAGTTTTGAAGTTTTTCCCTTTCTACCCATATACAACTTTCAAAATTAGAAGTTATAACTTTTAGAGGAAAACATTTCAAACACTTAAACATACACATTAAAAAAAAATTGTAAGCTTCTAAGTGTAAACATGCATTCAATCTATATGTCCTATGTTTTCACAGTCTTTCAAATTGCCTCCAGAAGTCTTAAGACCTGACTTTGGTAAACAAAAAGCTCATGAGTTTGTGCCAAATGCTTTACAAGATCATTTTACAAAAATTGTGAATAGAGACATTGGAACCAAATGCATTCTTCTAGTGGGTAGTTAGGTCATTTGTTATTTGTAAAAATTAAAAGCGTTAGAAGAAAGTTTTAGAGAAAGAATGCTATATGTAAGTAGAAATAGGTAAACCAGAAGGCTTTATAATTTCAGATCATTCAATGACAAAGTCACACACAACACCTGTTACAGAAGATACCCTATCAAGGTGTCATGTGACATCTTAAAAAACTGGTGAAGTGTGTGTTTTTCTCAAACATGAAAAAATTTTAGCACGTAGGTTTTCCCATCTCATTGCTAGCCACAGGTAAGAATTCTTGTATATTAAAAATATTACCACTGTGATTTCAAAAGTGAGACCAAGTACTCTTATTGGAACATGTGATAATTTACTGTCTTGTCTACACTGTAGGTAAAACCGTGTTAACAGAGACAGTACTTAACCATGGATTTTGTTATATTTCAAGCATGGTGTAGACAGCTTTATATTTCACAAGAACTTCTTTATTTGTCTTTTGTGTACGTTTGTTAATTTGGTATAATTCTTTCATTGAAATAATACATACTAATTGATAATGACAACATTCAGAGAATTCTACAGAATTCTACAGATGTCTTGGAAAGGGCTGTCTTTCATTTATTTCACTCTTATTTATATGAGTGTTTGTTTGATGTGATATGTTTTTACCAGGATGACAGATGATGTGGTTCTCTATATGAATATGAAGATATATATATGCTATGCCTTATAAAAATGCCAGCCAAAGCCCTTCCCACAGCTGCTGTGCATTAAAATAAAATGTTATCCTGTGATGGTGTTACAGTCAGATATTTTCTTACACCTAAACAAGAGTTTTCATTTTATTTTCTTTATGACATAATCTTAATATATTTTAACTAGCTAGTTACAGAATGAATCCTTGTTGTAAAAGGTCATATATTTTCAAAAGCAACAATCTTTTGTGGATTTCA
Source organism: Trachypithecus francoisi (assembly GCF_009764315.1). Taxonomy (NCBI): domain Eukaryota; kingdom Metazoa; phylum Chordata; class Mammalia; order Primates; family Cercopithecidae; genus Trachypithecus; species Trachypithecus francoisi. The sequence goes on along the minus strand of NW_022681472.1, from coordinate 70,189,839 downwards.
GAATAAATATGCCTAACATTATAATTTCATGGAAAGTGACTCAGTGCTATCAATATAACTCATAATCATATGGCCTGACTTATGCTAGGAAAACTATTGAACCTGCCTATTCTACCACTTACAAAAAAACAACCAACCAAACACACATACACAAGTGTGTTTAAAGGTAGGGCAAGGGCGAGTTCTCAGTTGGGTACATTAGGTTGTGTGCATGAGGGCAATGAATGACATTAATTTTACAAAGATAGTTCAAGTTTTAATTGCAGGGGAGTTGTGAATACTCTGAAATAATCTGAACTTTATTTTGTAGGGAGTAAGAATGACAGCTCCTGGACTTTGTCCCATCCATGTATCATTCTATAATTGATTTACAAATACATTTGTGGACAATGACTGTTTCTATAGTAGTCCCCCGAACACTCTAGAGTTTCTGGACTCATTGTGCCTAGTTCTCATTCCCCTTGGCTTGGACATCTATGCCCTATAACCCTTCTTCCTACAAGACAGGCTGAAAACAGACTAAATAATATATTTTCAAATAGTCTAAGTAAGATGTAATACAGTTCTGAACTTGGAGCATTGTAGTGGAATTGAAGCCACAGCACTTTGTAACCAATTGGATGCCAGCAGGAAATGAGAAGGGTTTGGGGAATGAAACAAGAATACAAGGAAGTTAACCTGCCTTCACAAGACTGTAAGCACGTTGTGCGGGAAGTATGTAGAATTCAGTTGACCAATCTAATGAAACACACATTTGGGGATTTTACACATGCCCTTGGAAAAATATGTAAGTTATTGTCTATAATAATAAGAGTGCATAATTTTCGTTCACAGTCACAACAATACCAAATAAGGGGATAACATGGTTTTCAGTGAGGTAACAATTTGATGGTTTGAGTTATACCGTTACTATATTAAGAAAGGAATGTTCATTCTTTTCTATCAACTCAGAAATAACTCCAGGATCAATCAGGATTACGACAAAATATGTATTAAATACTGGTTTACATCTTTGTTAATACATGAATACTTATTGCTCTCTTTCAAAGTTATTTTTAAACTCTTAGTTTTGTCAACATTAGTTATAATTTTTCCAAAGCCAAAGGAACTTCACGAAATCTGGCCTAGCCTTCTAATTTTTAAATAAAACAGAATTTTATTGTATATTCAATTTGAAGGTTTAGGCTCTAACATACCCTATATTTTGCTCTATTTCAGGATATTTACATTTCCTTTATTGTAATTTTTGTTCCTGTATTTTTTAATAATTCTGGTGTTTTTCTTAAAATGTAGAAAATAAATCAAGATAGCCTTACCCAATTTATGCATAGTCTTAAACTTTTTACTATTGGTAAAATGTGTTTTTTTTTTTTTTTTTTTTTTTTTTTGAGACGGAGTCTCGCTCTGTCGCCCAGGCTGGAGTGCAGTGGCCGGATCTCAGCTCACTGCAAGCTCCGCCTCCCGGGTTTAGGCCATTCTCCTGCCTCAGCCTCCCGAGTAGCTGGGACTAAAGGCGCCTGCCACCACGCCCGGCTAGTTTTTTTTGTATTTTTTAGTAGAGACAGGGTTTCACTGTGTTAGCCAGGATGGTCTCGATCTCCTGACCTCGTGATCCACCCGTCTCGGCCTCCCAAAGTGCTGGGATTACAGGCTTGAGCCACCGCGCCCGGCAGCCTTCTCTATCTTTGATGCCTGTGCTTAAGAAAACCAAAACTGTAACTCAGAGAAGAGGGTCATGACTTAATTGATCTTGCCCCGAACTTGTGATGGTATTTTGTTCTGTTAAGAAAAAAAAGGGGATTGAAATCTGCATCATATCGACATTGTGCCTGTAATCTTCCTGATGATTCATTTTTAGCTCACCTTTAAACCATGTAGGATGATGTGTTTCCCACATAGTTAAGTATGTGTTGACTATATAATGCTAAGAAGGTGGACTTGATAAACTTTGTTGATGGTAAATCATGGACGATGTCAAGCAGGAGGACAAGGTCAGATGTGCATTTTAGGAGTTGTATCTTGTTGGCAATGCAGATGGACTGGAATGGACAGCAACCAGTGTCCAGATATGAGGAGATCAGTTATAAATCAATTGAAGACCTTAATAAAAGCAGTAGACTAGATTTGGAGACGTAGAATAGGGGTGGGTTTCATAGAAATTTAGGAGGTCAAGTTACCCAGAGTCGGTGAAGATAAGATACCAGATGTGACAAACAAAAATGATTTTCTATTTTGGCTCTGGCTGACAGTATAAAGAGTTGTACTATTTACAAAGATAGGGAAATAAGAAGTAGCAGTGGGTTTTTTGTTTGGTTTTGGTTAGAGGACTCCATATAGTGATTAATGATTTTATTTTTCATGAACACTTTGAATTTCACATGTTTGAGATCCAGGTTTTAATACTGTCAACTGGTGAGAATATGGGTGAAGATATTTTTGTATGATCTTAAAAATTTGAAAATAGAGAGGTTTAAATATTAGTTGAAAACTGGGCACACTTGAGATTCCTTAGGTTTCAAAGTTAACACTAGTTTGTAGATAAGTAGCTTGTTGCCATTATACTATACCATCATTTTTACGTGCATGCTTATCTCCCTACTAGCAGGTGTACACCTTGAGGACAGAATTGTCTACCTTTTTTTCAGGTTCTCTACCACCTAACATAGTAGCTAGAACTTGGGCATTGGGCCTGCTCAGCTAACTGTTTAGTGAATGAATAAGTAAGTGAATATGTCGTAAACAAAACAGGCATGTAGAATGAGAAGGAAGGAACCCTGGGGAAAATATGATTTGAGATTCTAGTATTATTTCTGAAGAGTGGTCAGACAACTTTGATGAGAACCAGAAAAGAGTAGTGGGGATCACTGAAACCAAGGGAGGATAGAGTCACAAAATCAGGAGTTAATGCTCATGACGTTCATTAAGCTCCCTCCACCCAAACCCACGATGAAATAAATTACCCTATAGAAAGATCTACATACACATGGGAAGTATGTCTGGTTCATTTAGGATGAAATTTGAGATTCCTTATCATTGTCAAGAATAGATGCCATTGCTGGACTATATTGTCATTAAAACCAAGTTTATCATCTAATATTCAACTCAGATACATGACTGAAAACCTATTCCATGTTCTTCCACACATCAAGTGATAAACTGGCAGCAAGGTTTAAAAATATTGTTTCTATGTCTTTAGAAATTTTTTGAAGGTACAGTTGTTCAGTGTGAAGATTTTTACAGAATTCAGTAAGGATGGATTATAGTATCCTGAACATTTAGTTGCTTTTGTAATAATAGAGGTGGACAACTGAGACAAATCTAGACAAAATCTTACACTGACTGTTTTGTAACGACATAAAAATGATACTGAACTTTTTGAGTAACTTAAGAAATAGGCCGGGCACAGTGGCTCACACCTGTAATCCCAGCACTCTGGGAGGCCAAGGCAGATGGATCAGAAGGTCAGGAGTTCGAGACCAGCCTAGCCAACGTGGTGAAACCTCGTCTCTACTAAAATTACAAAAATTAGCTGGGTGTGGTGGTGCGTGCCTGTAATCCCAGCTACTTGGGAAGCTAAGGCATTAGGATTGCTTGAACCTGGGAGGCAAAGGTTCCAGTGAGCTGAGATCACGCCACTGCACCTCAGCCTGGGTGACAGACCGAGACTGCGTCTTGGAAAAAGAAAAAAAAACAAAGAAAGGAAAGAAAAGTTGATCACTCTTCAGAAATAATACTAGAAAAGAAAGAAATTCAGCATTTTTCCAGATGTCATCATGCCTTAACGTAGTATTACAAATTAATTCACATTGTGTCCTAGCTCCCCATATTCCTTTAGTTGTACTAAGTAGATATATTGCTTAGACACAGCAAACAAATCCAATAATTCCTCTTAATCTGTGTTTATTCATTTTTTAAACCTACAAGAACACTAAAGCAGCATTTCTTCTGCCCCAAGGAAATAGAATGGAAACACTTTAAACAGACCGATTCCATTACTTAGAGAAAACTGCCTGTTTCAGGAGACAACCCCTGGCTTGTGGTTCTGATTAGGGCTCTAATGTTCTTGTTGATTTTAACTTTTTTTCGTGTTGTTTATTTAGAGGTAAAATCTGATCTGTAAGAGATCCCAATTTGAAAATCTTTCTTAGTTTTTTTTAAAATTGAAGATTTTGTGTTCACCAGCTACAGCAGGGGTCCTCTAGATGGTAGGATGTTCATAAGAAAGAGAAAGGAAGGAAAGAGAAGCCCAGTATAAACACACAAGAAAGATATTGGCCACTGGCAGTATTATTTTTTATGTAGCATTATGAAAACAACCAATTTTTTTTTAAAGCAGCACAATATATTGATTCATCCATAATGTGTCTGTATCATTAATAATAACCTTACACTTTCTGGGAATTTTTACTCAAGAATCATAAAAACTTTATAAGTGGACAAGAATAATTTTAACAGGCAGTTTAGGAAATAACCAAGATGCCTATGCTTTTTGAACCTAGATAATCATTGTGTCAAAGTAACTCTTCATCTGTTCTTTAGTTTACTCTTTTGTTAAATAAAAATAGAGATAATAGTTATATCATAAGTTCTGCTTGGACAAAAATATTGTTAAATGTCAAAAATGGCATCTGATTTCTGAGAAATTTTGTATTTTTTTATTTAAAAGTACTTCATTTTCCAAAGGATTTAATAAACAGATTAAAAGGATCAATGAACCTTTCCATTTTTGGAAGTCTATTCTGAAGTCTACCCTGCCTCCCAGGAGGTAGCTGCCCTGTGATAGAAACAGGTTACATTATTACAACTTCAGTAAACAACCAAGATTAACTCACTTCTGTCTGGGGTTATATTTGTTTTCTATTAGTGACAAGAAGTTTATTTATAATGCATCACGTTCCCATCAACTAGGGCATTTCTTCAAAGAAATACGCAGCCTGAAGTTCCTTTGGTGTTTTCAGGCAAAGTTTGATTTTCTTTACTTTGTGTGACACTAACTTTCTCTTTCAAATACCTTAACTTTTATAGCTACAGGATTCAAATATATATGCATAGCTTCTACTACATTATATAATTTTTCTGGCTTATTAGTTTCCATATAAGTAAATTTTAAAATTCTGGAGTTACTCTCCAAGATTAAAACTGAAAACGTCAACAACAAAAATGTGTGTTGTTGTTGGAAATATTCCTATAATTGAAGCCAGTGAATCAACTATATATATATATATATATATTTTTTTTTTTTTTTTTCCTTTCTTTCTTTTTTGAGACAGAGTCTTGCTCTGTTGCCCAGGCTGGAGTGCAGTGAGGTGATCTCGGCTTACTGCAAGCTCCGCCTCCTGGGTTGACGCCATTCTACTGCCTCAGCCTCCCAAGTAGCTGGGACTACAGGCGCCTGCCACCGTGCCCGGCTAATTTTTTGTGTTTTTAGTAGAGATGGGGTTTCACCATGTTAGCTAGCCAGGATGGTCTTGATCTCTTGACCTCGTGATCCACCCGCCTCGGCCTCCCAAAGTGCTGGGATTACAGGCGTGAGCCACAGCACCCAGGCTACATACATATTTTTAAGACAGGCTCTCACTTTGTCACCCAGGCTGGAGTGCAGTGGCATGATCTCGGCTCCCTGCAGCATAGACTTTAGAGACTTAGGCGATGCCCCCACATCAGCCTCCCGGTATCTGGGACTGCCGGTGCACACCACTATGCCCAGCTAACTTTTTTGTGTTTTTTGTAGAGATGGGGATTTTGTCATGTTGCCCAGGCTGGTCTCAAACTCCTGGGCTCAAGGGATCCACCAGCTTTGGCCTCCCAAAGTGCTGGGATGACAGGTGTGAGCCACCACGCCCAGCCTGTGATTTATTTTGTAACTTTATTGGTATGGTACGGCAGTAGTGCCTGTTGTTCTGCCTGTATTACACCTGTCCATTGTTTTTCGAGTTCTTTTGTTAGCCTCTTACAGTTTTCTAATCTTCCTCATCATCTGACTAATATTTCTCCATTCCTGATGTTGTTAAATGACCCTCCCTACTCCTCTCCTATCCTCTGCTTTTTGGATGCCCCTAATCTGCTGAGGACTTCAAAACCAGAAATTTTAATATCACAAGAATGCGCCGGATTGGTATATGCCCACAATCAAAACCCAGGCATGGGATCGATGCCCTTTACAAAGGCTTATTGATGCAACATAATTTTAATCTCTGATATTTTTGTGTCATATGTAATGTCAAAACTTGGGTGAGTAGAGGGTCTGCTCTTTGAAACTGAGCAACATGAATCAGAAAAGCTACTGAGGTCACAAGGTTGTTCCCTAAACAGAACTGGTAGAATTATCCCTTTCCACTTTCAGTCATGTCTCTGTTTTTCTTTTGTGTAATTTCCTCTGGTTTTCAGAAGAATTAGAACTTGAGCACCTGGAGCCCATTTCTGGACTCGATAGAAGCCCCAAATATGATAAGGGAGTGGAGGAAATAGATGTTTCCCAAGGCAGGGGTCCCCAACCCCCAAGCCATGGACAGGTACCAGTCTGTGGCCTGTTAGGAACTGGGCTGCACAGCAGGTGAGAGGCTGTTGAGGGAGCATGATGGCCTGAGCTCTGCCTCCTGTCAGATCAGCAGCTGCCTTAGATTCTCAGAGGAGAGTGAACCCTCCTGTGAACTTCACATGAGAAGGACCTAGGTTGCATGCTCCTTATTAGAATCTAACTAATGCCTGATGATCTGAGGAGGAACAGTTTCATTCCCAAACCACATCCCCCATCTGTGGAAAAATTGTCTTTCACAGAACCTGTCCCTGGTACCAAAAAGGTTGGGGACCGCTGTCCTAAGGCACAGATGAGAACTGAATAAAGGTACTGTGTTCACTCAGAGGAATCGTCCCATAAGCAAAGTGAACATATTTGATTCCCATATTTTTTAACCTTCATTTTCTGGTATTAATTTTTCCTCTTACTTTGGACATACGAAAACACTACTTGAAATAAAAGGTACATTTGAGTATCAAATTTGGTAATTTTTAGCATCATAACTTTAAGCTGCAAAACTTGGGGTAGGATGTATGTATAAGAATGATATTAGTTTTAAATATACACATAGATATATATTCAAATTTTATCTAAAATGGAGATACAAATGTAGAAAACTACTAACTGTTGTAATAAATATTAATCAGAACTTCATGGTATAGACTACTAGTTATTTTGAAAGAGTCAGAATTCAGTGAGTTTTTTGTTGTTGTTGTGAAATTGGCATTATCTTTCTTCATGACATTTAGAAATTCACACTACCTTACATTTTTCGTGAGAATTGAAATAACCAGTAAAATTGCTGAGAGAGGAGTTTAATTGACAATTTTTTTCCCCTGGCACTTTATAGTAAATGATAGCCTTATATGTTTCCGAATGAAAAAACAATGTGCTTGCATCTTTTTTTAAATAAACAAAGTCGTTATAGGATATTACTCACATTTGCCTTCTTTCTGCCTGGAATGATTTATTTTTCTGTCTTTTTATATTGATATAGTGAAAACATTTACTTGTTTGCAAAGGAAACCGTATCTGGATGTAGGCTGTTTTTTTTCTGTGTTTAATAATTGATTGTTACAGTTAAAGACTATATTGCTGATTTCCATAATACTATGGGTCTTTAATTTGAAAGACAACCCATTGGTTGAAAAGAGCTTAGAATTTGGAGACCAAAGAAATGGGTTCAAATTGTGTTTCTGCCAATTAGTACCTGGGTTCTATTGATAGTTTCTTAGGCTTTGTAAGTTATAATTTTGTTTTCAACCTAGGATAAATAACACCTATTATTGTATAATTATTTTAAGGATTAGATCTAATGGATTTTTAGAAATTGCACAGGATTTGACATATTGTAGTCAGTTGCTTAACTAAGTATAGCTACACATTTATCTTTTGAGCCATGAGAAGCAGTGGGGGAACTGAGGGGGTTCTAGTGGTGGAAAGAAGACTGAAATCATTGACTTTAATATAAAGTGACAAATGGAAATGATCAGCCAGGAAGACGACTAGGGAACTCCAAATACACCCTTTTTGAAAATGTCTGTTAATTCAAGCAACACCATGCTCAATTGAACTAAAAATTTGGATTGTGTAGAATTTCATTTGAACAGTAGAATTTTGTTTGAACAGTATGATAAGCTCATTAAAATCTATCACGTGTCTTTAACCTGATCCTCTAGTTAATTCCATGTGTTTTCCTGTGGCCCTTTAGTTCTGCAAAAGACTGGGCTTGTAAAGACTTTGATTTCATTTTTTTTTTTAACAGATGATGGCAAAAGATATTTAGTAGCTAGAAAGGTAAACTAATCCTATTTTTCATGTGCAGTCACCCTCTAATGTAAAGGAGTAGTTTTCAGTCTTCAAATGGAAGATATTCCAATGTCAAATTCTTTAGGAATAGGAAAAAGGGTTCCGATGCAGTGAGTGGCTAATTTATATATGATATAAATTTATATATAATTTAAATATATATACATATATATGTGTATATATACATATATATGTATATATATTTCCTCCAGTTTCTGCCATAATTTGGCTTCTCCTTTTCTGACATAAGATCTATCAGACTATAGTACAGGTTTCATCACAGAAGTAAATAACAGCATGTTTCCTTGGGAGCAATTGAACAACAGAATGAAACAGTGCTTACTGTTTTTTGAAAGTTGTGTCAGATTGTCATGGTAATACAGAGTTGCATCATGTTGTCATAGTAACCAGAATTATAAAACGAATTTAAAGAGGATGAAGAGATACCCTGTGATTCCTTTAACTTTAAAAATGTTGTTCTACTGCTACTTCTGTTTATTTTGCTTCCTTTTTGTAAAATGTGTCACACTTTTATTTTTTGTAAAAGTAGCCATGCTACATCCTCTGCATGGCTAGAAGGAATGATGGAAATTTTTACTTCTTCCCAAATGAAGAGTTGAAGCATCCAAGTTTAAGTCATCCCATTCTCTTTGAGCCAGGTAAAATTCCATGTCAGGAGCACATCAGATACATTGCTGTGTCAAAACATGCCAACTCTGAGCAGGGAGGAAGTTCCACTCCGAGTGGGATGAAAAGGTATTTCACCTTTCTTAATGATTATTCATAGCTTTTCTTTCAAGCAAAAAGCATCCTAATCTTGCTATGAAGAAACAGCAGTATTGGCCGGGCGCGGTGGCTCAAGCCTGTAATCCCAGCACTTTGGGAGGCCGAGACGGGTGGATCACGAGGTCAGGAGATCGAGACCATCTCTGGCTAACACGGTGAAACCCCGTCTCTACTAAAAAATACAAAAAACTAGCCGGGCGAGATGGCGGGCGCCTGTAGTCCCAGCTACTCGGGAGGCTGAGGCAGGAGAATGGCGGAAACCCGGGAGGCGGAGCTTGCAGTGAGCTGAGATCCGGCCACTGCATTCCAGCCTGGGCGACAGAGCGAGACTCCGTCTCAAAAAAAAAAAAAAGAAGAAGAAACAGCAGTATTAAGCTTTGGGAGCCGATTCATCAAACTGTATTGGAACTGGGATAATGTTGTTTTTTCTCTTTAATTAGAATAATTTAGGTCATTATAATTCATCAAGAGGTTAAAAGGTGACCCTTGAGGTGAAAAACTAATTTCAAGGCTAAATCATTTCTATTATTCCACGAGACAGAGAGAAAAAAAAAATAGGCTTACAAGTTAAGTTGAGACTTTTGTTGCTGGAGCGCATCCAATAACTAATTCTACAAATAGTAATAATTGAAGAAAAATACATTTGTCAACTTTGAAGTCTTGCTGAAATCAATTGTTTTAAATATTCTTTCTCTTAGTTCCTAACCTCTTGGCGTAAGCTATTTGCTTTCGTTCTTTTTGTTGCTACATTGCCTCCTCTCGACTTGCTTTTTAACAAACGCTTTAAGAGCCATACAAGTTGCAGCAAGTTTTAGGCATTAATAGTAGCCAGGTAGTATAATACTATTTTTAATGAATGTCTGTTTTCTATTCTTTACTGTGCTTTCTTTGGAAAGAGGCCCACGAAACAAAGTATTAAGAAAACACACCACTGCCCTGGAATGTGTGTATTAGCTGCAGATTATTTCCTATTAGCAGATTAGCTGCAAGGCTATTGGCTCAGAAAGGTCTTTGAGAGTATTTTGTTTTGTAACTGATTCAAGCCATGGGAGAAAATTGCCACCATGATTGGAAAGAAGAATTAGCTACTGTTGCCATGGACACTGGAGTTCACAGTCCCATTGTTGAATCTAGTGCTTCAGAATGAGATGTCCCAGCAGGAGTTCAAGTTTTGTTAATGAAATGATCGAATATATTTTTTTCAGAGCTGTGACAGAACCTTTTGAAAGATATGTGGAATATATTTTTTATGGAATTTAGAGTTTCCTTTTTAAATCACTGTTTTCTTTCCAGTAAAATAAAATAATTCCATGCTCTAGCCCTCTATGAAAACTAATGTATGCATCTACTTAAATATTTACCTTCTTATTACATTCACATTTATACCATATCTTTTAAAATTACATGTAGTTTACATAAAAACTAATATAAAATTGCAAATGTTTAAGTCAAATTGTTATAATGTCCATGCCAATATGCTTTCTAACAATATAAATTGATGATAGTAACTCATGTTGAATGCAACTTTTATTTTATTTTATTTTATTTTTTTTGAGACGGAGTCTTGCTCTGTCGCCCGGGCTGGAGTGCAGTGGCCCGATCTCAGCTCACTGCAAGCTCCGCCTCCCAGGTTTACGCCATTCTCCTGCCTCAGCCTCCGGAGTAGCTGGGACTACAGGCGCCCGCCACCTCGCCCGGCTAGTTTTTTCTATTTTTAGGAGAGACGGGGTTTCACCGTGTTAGCCAGGATGGTCTCGATCTCCTGACCTCGTGATCCGCCCGTCTCGGCCTCCCAAAGTGCTGGGATTACAGGCTTGAGCCACCGCGCCCGGCCGAATGCAACTTTGGGAGGCTGAGACGGGCGGATCACGAGGTCAGGAGATCGAGACCATCATGGCTAACACGGTGAAACCCCGTCTCTACTTAAAAAATACAAAAAAACTAGCCGGGCGAAGTGGCGGGCGCCTGTAGTCCCAGCTACTCGGGAGGCTGAGGCAGGAGAATGGCATAAACCTGGGAGGCAGAGTTTGCAGTGAGCTGAGATCCGGCCACTGCACTCCAGCCTGGGGGCGCGGTGGCTCACGTCTGTAATCCGGGCACTTTGGGAGGCTGAGACGGGTAGATTACTTGAGGTCAGGAGTTCGAGACCAGCCTGACCAACATGAAAAAACACCATCTCTACTAAAAATGCAAAATTAGATGGGTGTCGTGGCGCACGCCTGTAATCCCAGCGGCTTGGGGGGCTGAGGCAGGAGAAACACTTGAACCCGGGAAGTAGAGGTTGCAGTGCGCTGAGATCACGTCTTTGCACCCCAGCCTGGGCAACAGAGGCGAAACTGTGTCTCAAATACATAAATAAATAAATAAATAAATGCTTCATAGAATAGAAACAGGATAGAATAGTATATTAATGCTACCAATATGTTTTAAAGGCTATATGCCACGTGACGTGCAGTAGATTTTAGTCTTTAAAACTGGAAAGAACTCATGGAAGTTTAGCAGCTTATTATGGTAACAGGCTGAAAACCTGTGAGTTCAAAGATGGGCCCCAAAATGTTTTCACTAACAGATCTTGCTAATAGTCCCGTGGACAGATATTCCGGTGCAGGCTAGAAGCCAAGCCTAATGCACTTCAAGAAGAACTTACACACTTGACCAGTCTTTTAAAAACGGTATCTTACCCCTCCTATTCATCAAAAATCCCTTTGTCTTGGCCAGGCAGGGTGGCTCACACCTGTAATCCCAGCATTTTGGGAAACCAAGGTGAGCAGATCACTTGAGGTCAAGGGTTCAAAACCAGCCTGGCCAACCTGGTGAAACCCCATCTCTACAATAAAATACAAAAATTAGTCAGGTGTGGTGGCACACTCCTGTAGTCCCAGCTACTCAGGAGACTGAGGCATGAAAATTGCTAGGACCTGAGAGATGGTGGTTGCAGTGAGCTGAGATCTTGCCACTGCACTCCAGCCTGGGTGACAGAGTAGGACTCAGTCTCAAACAGAAACATAAAACGTTCTGTCTCATTATCCTACTAACAATACTGTTTTGTTCACTTAGTTTTCAGAGAGATGTAGAGTCCATTCATATTTTTGCCACTAACTGATCATGTGACTTTGGACCATTTAATTATCTGTGCCTCAGTTTCCTCATCTATAAACTAGAATGACAATAGAGTTATTTTTATCGATTGAATTAAACCTGTACACACACACACACACACACACACACACACAGTGCTTGACACCCAATAAATAACAATTGTTGTATTCAGTAACTTTTGGTGGCTCCCTGTTTCTGACAAAATGTTTAGATATTCTAACACCGGAACCCTGTCTATGACTGCAAAATGATCTGCCTCTTTAATTAACTCCTGAAAATGTATCTCATTATTGTCTGGACACACGCCAAACACATTTCCTGAACATTTTTACCTCTGAGTCCTTGTTTAGCGAAGCCTCCAACCAAGAGCACTCTCACCCCTCTGATTCTGCCTAAGGTCAGTATTTTCTTTAAGACCTACACTCTTTGAAGTATTTCCTGACTAACCAAACCTCACGCCTCTGGATGTTTTGTTTCTTATCTCAATAGTTTTTTTTCTATTCAAATTTTTAAACATGTATTAGAAGCCAAGTGGGAGTTAGTTTGAAATTAAAAGACCCTTAACCTTTCGTAACGATCTGTCTTCCTGGGTATATTTCATTTATGAAAATGTTGTTACAAAAAGAAAAGCCATATCCCTAGGATATTTGCTTTCCACAAATTTCATTTATCATAAAAATTTGTATTAACTCATTTGTATTTGGATTCATTCAGATACAAATTGAATGAATCTGAACCTGTCATTGGCTTGGTTAACTTGTTATCTAGATACTTACTGTTGTATAATGATTCCAGTGGCCTTGTTGCTAACAGGTTCTCAGCAACAGGGGGTTGAGGGTGGGCAGCAGTATCAAGCTTGCTTCCTTCCTTCCTCCTTCCCTCCCTCCCTCGCTCCCTCCCTTTCTTCCTTCCTTCCTTTCTTTCTTCCATCGGGTCTCGCTCATGGCTCACTGCATGCTGGAACTCCTGGGCTTAAGCAGTCTCAAACAATCCTCCCTCTTCGACCTCCTGAGTAGCAGGGACTACAGGCACGCGCCAGCACTCTCCGCTAAGTTTACCATGATTCCTTCTGGTAGCACTGATGGGAAGACTCTCAGGTTTAAGCCAAAGCTAAAAAGACAAAAAAGCAAACCAATTGCACTTCAGGATGGAATGGGTAATGATCTAATGCGCTAACACCCTGTACATATTGCCACTTCTCTTTCCATTGGAATATCTTGGAATTTAAATCCCATGTAAATAAATGCAAAAACTCCCTTATTTGGAGGTAAAGTCTGGCAACATCAACTACCTATGATATTCTGAAAGAGGAAAAGAGAGAGACAAAGGTCTCCTCAAACATAATAGTGAATGACAAAGCTACAAAAGAGGGAAATTGGAATTGTCTTTGTCAAAGTCTAATTATTACAAGGTAAAGGGTTTAGATGTCTCCTTAGTTTGTCTCCCATTAGTACCTCAGAAGGGGAGTAGAGAATTGTTACCATAAACTGACATCCTGAGTACAAAATTGAAGAATTTTCTGAAAAATCAGAATTCAGAATATATGTCCCAGTATTTTGTTGTTGATGGTGTTTGGTCCTTCATCCCGTGTGTTTCGATAATTGTAGAAATAGAATATTATAAATGCAGAGAATCTTTTGAGTTGTGTATTCAAAGAGCTGTAATCTATCCTGGATTTAATCTGAATAAAGGAGCAATCGTTTTCAAATTTATAAAATAATAAACCAGTCTCCAAAATTGTGGGAAAACATTTTTCTAGTCCTTGATATTAACTTAAAGGTAAGATTCTTAAGAAGATAATCACAGTTTCAAAATTCAAGAGATGAATTCTGTGGTCCAAGCCCATTGAATTCTTTGGGCTGATCCACCTGTGAATGTTAGCAACAACAATAACAGACAAAAGGAATGACAACAGAAAGGGAGACAATTGACTGAGACACAATATGAAAGATCAAAATGTACTGGTTATTGTACTAAATTTATAGCTTCTTCTAGTGTATGAATTTATAATGTAGAATTCCAAATTATTAGAATATTATTCATTAGCCCTATTAGAAAAAGTTATTTTTGCATGCATGCAAATTACATGTATTACGTGCATATGTGTGTATACAGTAGATTTTGTATGGATCTTAATGTGTGGGTTATAATTTTCAGAGAACTTTAATAAATGTAATAGCATAATTAGCTATGTATCTTTATCCTCTTATAATAAAGCTATTTTAAATTATCCTCAGGTTAAAGAAAAATTGGAATGCAAAGAGTTATTTCACAGTTTTACTTTCTTGCTTACTATCATTTCTGGATTTTATGAGAATTGAGACATTTAAGAATTCCCTGTAAAACTTGGTCTTGCCCTAGTAAAACTTCCTTGTCTTGGTAAGATAAAAAGTTTGTTTGACAGAACCCTTGTGTATGCCTTGCACTGATATCTATTATAAAAATACAATTGTAAAACAAAATGGAATAAAATATAGAGATAACCATCAGCCAGATATCACAAACATTATTTCATTTGTGTTTTCTTCTACTCTTACGTTTAGCTAAAAAAGAGACATTGAGGATCAGTAACTTTTAAAGGAAACAAGCAACACAACACATTTTTATGTATGGCATAAGAAATGGCATATTAAAACCATTAAGTTTAAGATGGATCGAGAAACCCATATTTGAATATTGCCATTTTACCATTTAAAAATGGTAAGATATTATTTACCTGTTCTTTAAATATCTTTACAAAAATGATTTGAATGTCTTTCAGAAAGCCTTGACTTTAAAGGGGGTATTTTAAAAAGCCAATTTCGTGCTAATAGGGACTCTAATAAAGTAGATTTCTAATAACATTTACCATCCTCTCCAAAATATCATGTGTACATTTTTTTCATCCTGCCAAAAGCCACTCTTCGCTTTGAATTTAGAACATAATGTGGCCTCAGAGCATTATAATTCTTGATCTTTTGATACAAATAAATGAAAACAAAATGCACACTGTTTAATTAATGTTTACAAATCCAACTCTTTATTAGTAAACCAAGAAATATGTGATTTCTGAACCAAATTCTGCCAGACAATGGTATGCAATAAAATTTTTAATTGGAAAAGATTTCATACTGCACGAAAAATTGTTGTTTTTTTTTTCTATAAAGCAAAGTAAAAAAAGAAAACAGTAACAACACTATTTTTCTTTAAAAACTCGTTTTTTAAGATTGGGATTCAGTCCCAGTCTTTGTTTTGATTTTGTATAATGGGAATAACTGAACAATGTGGCTACACAAAAATGAAATAAGACAATATGTTCCCATATGCAGTGATAAAACAAGCTGACATTTTATTAGTGTCTCATATATTGTATGTTTCTAATTGAAAGTGTATATACCATGTAATTCACTTGAGATCAGGTATGTATTCCAGTTTGCATAAGAATGAGGGCAGGATGTGGAGGATAAGAAGGTCAAACTAAGTCATATAGATTATTTTTCAGTAAACAAAAAGGTCTTATTGTGATGGAGTGGGAGTTTAAAAGTCGTAAGAACTATACTACTTATTAGACAAAACTTTTTTAAAATAGAAGTAACTGCGACCTGCTAAAATGTTACACACTTTTTTCTGAGAACGTTTTAAAAGTATTGAAATGTATTAATACATAACTTAACCTCTTTTATAATGTCACTGATTATATGAGCTGATTATTTTAACTCTAAATTATCCAGGTGTCTATTTTATTCTTGTGTATCTGTTTTCTGCCTTTTAGTATGAATTCTCCAATATCATCTTGAGTGAGAAGGGAAAATGTGGTCTCTAAAAGATTCTAGAGAAGCTCTTTGAAAAATGTCTGGGTTTCTTTTGTTTTGTTTTGTTTTGTATTTTTTGACGGAATCTCACTCTGTCACCAGGCTGGAGTACAGTGATGCGGTCTCGGCTCACTGCAACCTCCACCTCCTGGATTCAAGTGATTCTCCTGACTCAGCCTCCTGAGTAGCTGGGACTACAGGCATGCATCACCATGCCCAGCTAAGTTTTGTATTTTTAGTAGAGATGGGTTTTCACCATGCTGGCCAGAAAGAATGGTCTTGATCCCTTGCCCCCACGATCCACCCACCTTGGCCTCCCAAAGGGCTGGGATTACAGGCGTGAGCCACCACACCGGCCAGTGGTCTTATTTATACCACATTGGCATACCTTGGAGATAACTGTGGGCTTGGTTCCAGACCACTGCAATAAAATGTGTATCAAAATAAAACAAGTCATATGAATATTTTGGCTTCCCAGTGCATATAAAAGTTATGTTTACATTATACTGTAGTCTACTAAGTGTGCAATAGCATTATGTCTTAAGAAACTGTGTGCATATCTTAATTTAAAAATACCTTATTGCTAAAAATGTTTAATAATTATCTAAGCCTCTAAGCAGTCATAGTCATTTGTCTAGTGGAGGATTTTGCCTCGATATTGATGGCAGGTGACTGATCAGGGTGGTGTCTGCTGAAGGTTAAGGTGACTGTGGCAGTTTCTTGAAATAAGACAACAGTGAAGTCTGATGCATCAATTGTCTCTTCTTTTCATGAAATATTTCCTCTAGTATGCAATGCTATTCAATAGCATTTTACCGACAGTAGAACTTCATTCAAAATTGGAGTCAACCCTCTCAAACTCTGCCTCTTCTTTACCCGGCCTCTTCTTTATCAACTACATTGAAGTAATATTCTAAATCCTTTGTTCATTTCAATGACATTCGCAGCATATTTGCTAGGACTAGATTTCTTCTTAGAAACCACTTTCTTTGCTCATCCATAAGAAGCAACTCCTTATTGGTTCAAATTTTATCATGAGATTACAGCAATCAGTTACATCTTCAGGCTCAACTTCTAATTCCAGTTATCTTGCTATTTCTACCAAATCTATGGTTACTTACTCCAAGTGAAGTCTTAAAATCCTCAATATCATTCTTGAGGATTGGAGTCAGCTTCTTACAAAATCCTGTTAGTGTTGATATTTTAACCTCCTCCCACGAATTATGAATGTACTTCATGCTATCTAGAATGGTGAATCCTTTCTAGAAGGTTTTCAATTGACTTTGCCCAGATCCATCAGAGCAATCACTATCTATGACCATTATAGCCTTATAAAATGTATTTCTTGAATAATAAGACTTGAAAAGTCCTAATTATTCCTGGGTCCACAGGCTGCAGAATAAAAATTGTCTTTGCAGGCATGAAAAAAAAAAAAAAAACACACTAATCTCCTGTACATAAGCATCAGAGCTCTGAGGTAACCAGGTGCACTGTCAATGAGCAGTGATCTTTTGAGAGGAATCTTTTTCTTTCTGAGAAGTAGGTCTCAACAGTGGGCTTCACATATTCGGTAAACCATGCTGTAACAGATGTGCTGTCCTCCAGGATTTGCTGTCCCATTTATAGAAAATAGGCAGAGTACATTTAGCATAACTCTTAAGGGCTCCAGGAATTTTAGAATGATAAGTGAGCACTGGCTTGAATTTCAAGTCACCAGCTATATTAGCCCTTAAAAAGAGACTCAGCCTGTCCTTTGAAGCTTTGAGTCCAGGCATTGAATTTTCTTCTCTAGCTATGAAAGGCGGCATCTTTTTCCAATAGAAAACAGTCTTATCTCCATTGAAAATCTATTGTTTATTGCAACTGTCTTCATCAATCACCTTACCTACAGCTTTGGGATAACTTGGAGTTTCTCCTTCAGCACTTGCTTCTTAACCTTGTACTTTTATATGGAGATGGCTTCTTTCCTTCAACCTCATGAACCAGCCTCTGCTAGATTAAGATTTTTCTTCTGCACCTTCCTCACCTCTCTCAGACTTCATGGAATTGAAGAGAATTAGGGCCTTGCTTTGGGTTAGACTTTGGCTTAAGGGAATATTGTGGCTGGTTTGAACTTCAGTCCAGACCATTAAAACTTTCTTCATATTAGCAATAAGGTAATTTTGCTATTTTATCATTTGTATATTCACATGACTAGCACTTTTAATTTCTTTCAAGAACTTTGCCTTTGCATTCACAATTCAACGTTGAGCTCCAGAGGCCCTAGCTTTCGGCCTTTCTCAGTTTTTGATGTGCTTTCCTCACTAAGCTTACTCATTTCTGGTTTTCCCTTTATAATGAGACACATGCAGCTCTTCCTTTTACTTGAACACTTAGAGGCTACTGTAGGGATAATAGTTGGCCTAAGTTCAATACTGTCCTATTTCAGGGAATAGGGAGACCCATGGAGAGGGGGAGAGATGAGGGAATGGCTGGTCAGTGGAGCAGTCAGGACACACGCAACATTTATTGATTAAGTACACTACCTTATGAGTGTGGTTCGTAGCACACTGAAACAACTGCAGTAGTAACATCAAAGATCACAGATCACACATCACCATAAAAGATATTATAGTAATAATGAAAAAGCTTGGAATATTGTGAGAATTACTGAAATGTGACACTGTGACATGAAGTGAGCACATGCTCTTGGAAAAATGGCTCCTTTAGACTTGCAGGATGCGGAGTTGCCACAAACGGATATTTTGTTAAAAAGGCAGTATTTGTGAAGCACAATAAAGCAAAGCCTAATAAGACAAAGTATGCCTGTAACTATGTAATGAAGAAGCATAATTTTATAGAGTTTTCCTTCAAATGTGACATGGCTAATTTCTTCTTTTTATTTCCACTGCTCATCAGGAGCCTCTTTTCTTCTCTCCTGATTTATTGCCTACTACCTGGTCTTCCTGTTCTCTGAATTTCCTCTCTCCTATCTATCCTGCAGTTCGTGCTAAGATCAGCTTCCCAAATTATATCATCTCTCAGTTCAAAATCATCTGATGACTCAGACTGTAACTTGGGTTTTCAAAGAACCGTTTCCTATATTTGTGCCTTTTCCCCTCAGCTTCTCAGTAAACTCTGGCATAGATCATGGTAAGTTTTTTTTTAACATTCCCTCATGGAGTGATTATATATAGCATTGATGATATATATAGGCAACATATATTGTAACTACATTGTTTGGATATGGTATGACTCAGCAAGTATGGGGTACACTGTAAAACTAAAGAGGCATATGTTCTATTGCTGTGTGTAACAAATTACTACAAATGTAGCAGTTTAAAATACTGCAAATTAATTATCTCACAGTTTTTTGTAGGGCAGGAGACTGGGCACAGCATGACTGGATGTTCTGTTCAGGGTCTCCCTACGCTGAAATTGAGATGTCAGCTGGGCCATGGTTCTCATCTGGGCTCAGAGTACTTTTCCAAGCTCACTGGTTGTTGGAAGAATTCATTTCCTTGCATCTGTAGGACTGAGGTCCCCTGTTCCTTATAGCTGTTGGCCAGAGACCACTGTCAGCCCCAGTGGGCAGTTCCCATGTGGCCCTCATAGATGTGTGCTTTCTTTCAGGCCCCGTGAGGCACATCTCTCTGACTTCCTCTTTTGAGACCAGCCAAACAAAACTCAGGGCTTGTGTGTGTATATCAAACCCAACTGGATAACCTCTTGTTGTAAGGTCAACTATTTGGGACCTAAATTTCATCTGTCAAATCCCTTCAGAACAGGTCCTAGATCAGTGTTATTGAATAACTGAGACAAGATATATACAGGAGGACCCAGGCATCTTGGAGATCATCTTACAGTTCTGCCTACTACAAGGAGTTCCAGTATCCATAACTGCAAAAAGAAAAGTGGTTTTAGAGCCTCGGGACAACTGATTCTCCAAAACTGGTGGTAGAAGATTGTGTTCTTCATTCAAGAACTACTTCTGGAAAATTTCCTGAAGTGCATCAAGCACTATCGTAACAGTTTTTACATATTCTGTCAATGAGATAAAATTGGAAAACTAATATGGCATCTTACCCCTACTGTGAAATTTTGGAAATAGCATTGTAGGACATCACATTAATTGGTATGATTTCCAGGAAAAAAAAGTCATTTTTGAAGCTCTTTTAGATGAAGCTGAACTTCTCAGAAAGAATACTTTTATAATGTATTACTAAACAGATAACAAACCCTAAATATCAAAGCAAGAAACTAAAGATCTGAAAGGAAGCAGGACAAAGGACAACTGACTTTGTGTCCTTATTTGCCTCTTGAAGGATGTGTTAGAAAAGTCTTCAGCATCTAAGTACTACAGATATTCCTTCTATCATGGGGACATGATATTTGACTTGCCTCTCTCAGACAAAATTTGAAAATTTGAAATATTAAAGATTTAAGCTTTTTTGAATCTTTAATATTAGATACTTAAATTGAATGTATGTAAATCATATTATGATAATTGTGTTTACCTGTATTTTGTCTCACAGATTTTTTTTTTTTTTGACTTTAGCTAATGAAGACACACAGCATTGTTAACAGTGGTAAAGATGGGAGGAACGTTTAGATTTTCCAGTTTGGATGTACTATACCTTGTTTTGAGATACATTGATGTTGGTTTATTTTAATGGCAAAAGTGCTTTCGTTATCCCACACTATTTGATTTATCATGACCTCATCCCATTCTGTAACAAGAATAAGATTGTTATATTTTTCTCTAGAATTCACATTACAATGATTAATGAGAGAAGTCATATATTTTACAAAGCAACCATGAGTCAAATACACATTTTTCCATGAAAGCATTTTTGGAGCTGGGAAATATCCTCTCCTGTTCTCTGTAGTATCCTGTCTGGAGAATATCCAGTTTGTATCTTTTATATGCTTTTCAAAAATCACTCATCTTTAGAGGCTACTGAGAGCTGGTTGTGGTATAATTTCTTTGCTATGTTCAATTCAGTGGATCAAATTTGCAATCTGATGTGCATACATACTTCTAGCTGGCTTACAGTTTTAGAATAGATGGAGGTAGCGTGTTTTCATATATGCCTGCAGTGTCAGTGTCTAACCACAAATGTTTGGGATTTAGACAGACCAGAATGTTAGCATTTACCTTGCCGTGTCCTTGCTGTGTGTGTGAGCTTGGGCAAGTTACTTAACCACTTGGAGCTTTAATCTCATCTGTAAAATGGAGATGATTATTTATCATAGGATGATACTTACAATTAATTTTGTTTTGTCTTTTTTTTATTATTATTATACTGTAAGTTCTAGGGTACATGTGCTGCACCGTTGTTTTTGTTTGTTTGGAGACAGGGTCTCACTCTGTCACCCAGGCTGGAGTGCAGTGGCATGATTGTAGCTCACTGAAGCCTTGACCCTCTCAGGCTCAGGTGATCCTCCCACATCAGCTTCCCAAGTTAGCTGAGAACACAGATGCATGCCACCATGCCTGGTTATTTTTTGTATTTTTTATAGAGATGGGGTCTCACCATGTTGCCCAGGCCAGTCTTATACTCCTGGGTTCAAGCAATCCACCTGCCCCAGCCTCCCAAAGTGCTGGGATTATAGGCATGAGACACCGTGCTCAGCCTAGAATTAAATTAAAAAGGCATAAGCAAAGAATCTAAGGTGATGCCTAGAACATCCTGATCACTTATAGTTTCTTACCTCCTCTCTCACTTTATCCATCCAGCAGAAAGTGACTGAGTGTTTATTCTATGCTAGTATCAGTTCAGGTAGGCTCTGGAAACACAAGGATAAATAAGTTATGATGTCTGCTCCTCAAAAGGACAAGAGCTACTTATATGGAATGAAAATGTTTATGCATTTACAGTGCAAGGCAGTTAAATAAAACTCATATGTAAATGGCAAATTGCTACTGCTTATTACTAAAGATAGTAAGTTATACAACAAGTTACATTGATCACATGGAAATAATTACATTAATTTTCTTTCTGGGTTTTCCCATGGCTTTCTGTGCGCTTCGGTTTTAGTTAAGGTGGGGTTCTTTTATCTAAAATGCCCACAGGATATGGATCCTAGTTATTGAGGTTATATTCTTGTTTCTTTTGTTGCTGTAACCATGTTGATGGTCAACTGAAGCTATTTTCATACACTCTCTAGACTTGATCTTTGATGAAAGGAACCAAAAAGAAATCAAAAGAGTTACCTTGCCTTAGGGACTTCCTTCTTCTATTAAATTGATGTATCCCAACTTTGTTGGGGTTTAAGGAACACTAAAAGGCCTATGTTTATTCAGTTAAACTTGAAAGTATGGGGACAGAATGTGCTCTCCTAGCATTGTGATGTTTGCCAGAGAAGATGTAGCCATTGCTAATGATTGTAATGAATAGTTTATTTTTTACTTGAAGTATTTTAGATATTTGTAGTAATTGAAATAAGGAAAACTACTTTGTAATGTAAAAAAATTGATTTACTTACTTATAACCATAAGACTTTGTACAGCCAAAATTGACCTACGTGTTCAGTTAGGATTCAGTAAAATCTATTTGCATATATAGGTTAGATTTCACATTATACATCACAAAACTGCAGCAAGCTAGGACTTTAAACAACTAAACATACACATATTAATTCTCATTTGAAATGATTTGTTTTTACTCTCATTGAATGGTTAGTTGCCATTAAAAGATATTATTCAAAGAGCAAAGCTAATGACCTGATTTAAGTAATGGCTCACAAAAATAGATCAGTTTGGGGTCCTGACTGAGTCCCCAGTTTATACTTAATCTAGGATCACTTCCCCCAACATCCATGTTATCTCAAGGATCCTTTTCCTCCTCTGTACTTCCTTAGCATTTTGCAAGGGACAGGTGGAAGCCTCATCCTGTTCTGCCCTGTATTCTGTTCATTTGTACCGTTATGCTGTCTTCCTAAACTTACTGAAATTTTCCAAGAACTGTCTTCCATCACTACATTCTTCACTGTGCCTTTGCAGTACATTATCTCACAGGGTACTCAGTGGAAATCTTCATAATCGAAGGCTGAAGCCAAAACTTTGGTATTTGAGTTATACCAAGATATTTTAGAAAAACTCAGAGGGGGGAAAAAAAGATCACTGTCTCAGCAGATATACTTATCCAGGTTTCCACTGTGTTCCTGAAAGCAGTTCTAAACATAGTCAATCTCTGTTCCTCAAATAGTTACCCTCTTTATTTGAGATGAGCAGACAGGAGCTTCTTCAAACACTGAAAGTAGTTGCTCAGATTTCAGAATGAATAGAGTTCTCATAATAGTTTTTATGCCCTAGTTTTTTGATGATCTGGTACAGTTAGATGAGGCTCTCTAGTGTTTGAATTATGAAACAATATCACTTCACTTCCATCACATTCTAAGCCCTTGTGATATTTACGGACAAGTAAAAAATGTAATTACTCTGTATGGGTTTTGTTGCAGGAGAGTGGGGGGGTTGATTTTCATAGTAAAGTGAGGGTTCTGTAAGCCAAGTTATAAGCTCTGTTTGTTAGCACCACAAAAGTTTTGAGACAGCTTGGAATTTAAACTCAATGCGTTTGATGAATAGTACTTGGCTAGTTCACAGTTTGTTCTTAATTTAATTAATTTTTGGTGGCAACCAGCCTTTAAAGGAGCTATTTATAAACCTGAAATGTCTGATCTGTAAACGGGCAAACAAGTCAAATCTGTGTATATCTTATTTGCCAAACCATTACCTTTTTCTGCATCACTTTTACTTGAAAGTGGGCTTGTGGAAAGATAAACAGCATATTTACAGGAAAGAAAACGCAAATAACAAATTGTAAAATATAAATGCAACCTAATACTTTTTCTTTGTAATGGTAAAAAGAAGGGCATTTAATATTTTCTCCTAAAGTATATTTAAATATTTTCTAGTCAACCTACTTTCTAACCAATGCTAATAATTCTGTTGGCTTATTTTAATGGCTGACATGCACGTAAATTTAATGTTCATATTGAATCAAATCATTAGCATGAAAAATTACACAACAGCAAGTCCTGTTAACTAATTATGCTAGATTGACACTTCAGAAGAGGTTCATCAATTCAAGTATTATCATTTATAAAAAGAAACCTTTTAAAAGAAGCCTTCTATTTTAAAACTTGTTAATGAAAGAGCTTAAAAATAGAGATATATGTATGCTGAAAAATGGCCCTGAATATAATATATGCATTATTTACATGCATGCATTTTTCAATGAGAGGTTGTACATTACGAGAAACTAGTTCTTAATTTGATATAGCCTTCCAGATATATTTCTGACCTATGGTAACTTAAAATGAGGACAATAAAAATCAATCTTTTCCCAGATAAAAATGCCACATACCTAAGAAGGCACCAGGTTTTTCATGCCTTATTAACATTTTTTCTTCTGTGGATAAATTAGTCCATTTCACAGCATAAATTACAACTGACATTATCTCCTATAAACTCTATAATAAAATAGTACAGACACTCTGCCAGACAGCCATTTTAATGTTGATTTCTTTACTTATGTTTAAACTTCTAAATAATACTAACTTCCTTTCTTGGGTGCTTCCTTTATGTCGGACACTCTGCTAAGTGTTTTGTATGGTATTTCGTTTTGTCTCCCTGTTAAAAGCTGTAGATTAGGCAGAGAAGCTCAGAGAGGTAAAGTGAATTTCTGAGAACACAAACTTCAAAATGGAATTGGGATTTGTGCTTAATTTTAGTCTGCCTGACTTTCACAGTCATCTTCAGTATAAACAGAAGAAAATCCCCGAACACCTTTGAACTGCATCGTATACATAAAGCAAATTAAAGCAAATGCTGTGCCATTAGAGTATATGCATATGATTATCATTCTATCCCTGTGAACTCTGCTGTCTTCTCCCACCTCTAATGTGCCTCGCCTCTGCTTCATTGGGAAGTAAAAAGTCATTTTACTACCTGGGAATTGTGAAGCTATCTGGTCCTTTTTAAAAATATAACACTCTTCTAAGAACTTTCGGATACTGTGATCAAATGCTGTGGGGAGAATCTTCTAAGAAATATATTTGGGGTTTAGGTCAGGTTATCATTGATCGTTATTCTGGCTTTATTTATTAAAAGCAAACTATTTTACACATTATTGCTTTCTATTTAAGAACTTTCCTTTGCTACTTATTTATTCCGTTGATATATTATTAATGTCCTAGCTGTCTGTAATTTGTAATGCCATTAAATATAGACATATTCATATGAAAACGGGGATATTTAGGTACAAGATTTTATAAAATACCCAAAAGAATTAAGAAATTAACAGACAAATCTTTGTGGGTTTTTTTGTTTGTTTGTTTTGTTTTGTTTTGTTTGGTGGGCGGGGAACTTGTTTTTTTCCCACTGATCAACCCCATTCTTGGGATTAAATTATAGGGAAAGTAAGTTTTATTTTATTTCATTTTATTTTATTTTTTCACTGTGCAAACCACTATATATTGCTTGTATCTATCAGCTTTTGGTCAGATACATTTTCTCTATGGAAGCTTTCCAACTCAAAATAATCTTTAACTCACTTACTATTTTTTCACTTGAATTATAGTCAATGTCTTTCCTGTTGTTGCCTCCTGTATCGGACTATAAGTTATGTAAGAGCATGATCAATAATTCAATCATGGTTTGGCGTAAGTGTTCGATTAATATTTGTTTAACTGACAATTATTATTTTAATCATACATTTATTGACTGTGTAAAGTGTCATACTTATTGTTTAATGATTTTTTAAGGTAACTGGAAAACATAAAGGCATGCCAGGAATTTATGCCTGATTTATTGTTTTATCCCCCAAAATACCCGTGGCTTGCACATAGTATATGTTCAAAGCTGTTTATTAAGTTAGCTGAATAATATGTAAATAATATGTAAATACATATATATAAGCATAATGCATATAAGTATATATATTATATATAAATACATATAAGTATATATCATATATAAGATATACATACACTTTTTTTGTTTTCTTTTGAGATCAAGTCTCACTTTGTCGCCTAAGCTGGAGTGCAGTGGCATGATCTCAGCTCGCTGCAACCTTCTCCTCCCTTTTTCAAGCAATTTTTCTGCTTCAGCTTCCCAGTTAGCTGGGATTACAGGCACCTGCCACCACACCTGTCTAATTTTTGTATTTTTAGGAGAGACAGGGTTTGACCATGTTGGCCAGGCTGGTCTTGAACACCTGACCTCAAGTGATCCACCTGCCTCGGCCTCCCAAAGTGCTGGGATTACAGGTTTCAGCCACTGAGCCCGGCCTTGAATTATATTTTCAAAGTGGAATTTTCTAACATATCCTTTGTGCTCATGTTGAAAATTTAACTGCTCCACCCACAAGCAAGCATGGGGAAATCAAACAATGTTAAAAGGCTAATAATATTTATAAGTTTTATGATTCAATTTACTATGTGTTTAAATTTGTTTTTTGAAAAAATTGAGTATGTCACTAAAACTGAGTCAATACAATTCAAAAATGAAGAAATACATATGTCCAATAAGCATATTGTGTGAATTTCAACATCACTATTGAGAAAAGGAATGTAAATTTGAATGAAAATGAAATTCTGTCTTTCTATATCACATTGCATAGGTGTGGGCTAGTGAGTACTTTGATGTAAATTGCTGTATCTTTTGAGGCCTCTGTTTGACAATATAGATCAGGATTTTAAATCAACATACTTTGCCAGAAATCTGTCAGGACCACTTGTAGTAATTTTGTCAAAAAGAATATCAAACACATGGATGTTCATCACAGTATTGATTGTATTAGAGGAAGGAAAGGAGAAAGGGAAGAGAATGGAAAGGAGAAAGGGAAGAGAATGGAAAAGAGAAAGGGAGGGAGGCAGATTGGAAGCAACTGAGGCATGTGATAGCATGGGATTTGCTGAACACTCCATAATATACCATGGCATGGAAAAGCATACACACATAAAAAAGGACAATGTGGATGGATCTAGCTATTGACATGAGATGAAATTAAATGAAAAAAAAAAAAAAGAATGTAGATTGAAGAAACGTCTGTATTGTAAGATCCTGTTGTCTTTTTGAGTGTTTCCTATGTGATGTAGCAGACTAAGGGTACAGAGATGAACACAAGAGCCTTTGTACTAATGGAACTTACTGCTATGTAACCAGGAGTCTAAGGAGCTGATAGAGGTTATTTTACATCTCAAAGACATGACCTGGTTCTAACATTATGGGTCTAAGCTGGAGAAGGATTAGTGTATTGACCATACTGAACTGTGTTGGAGATTGGAAATTCATCTCTGTGCTGGAGTTTCCAACTCGTTCCTCTGTTGGAGTTTCTAATCAGCTGTGAAGGAATCATGGGATAATAGTTTAGAAATTCCTACAAAATGCTATGGTAGAAGGTAAAGATACAGGAGCAGTTCTAGACACTTGAGAGCCTCTACCAGTTGTGAAGGAATCCTGCTAGTCCAGAGCTAATGGTGCATGTGTCTTTAAATATTACAATAGGACATTGGTACCTACTGGCACACCTATAATTGTTTTATGCTGAAAAAATACATTTGTTACGCTCTTGTCACTTTCTGTCTATGATGTATTTGTTTATTATAAATGTATTATTCTTCCAAGTGTCATGCTCTCTCACATTATATTACTTTTTTTCTAATTCCATATCTAGAAGTGATAACACACAGGTATTTCTGTGTCACATTTCTCACTTAATTCATTCAAATGTTTCAAATGTTTTTATTCCCACTTTTTTAAATGATAGGATGTGGATGAAGAGGATACTGTGCCAACCAACCTCATGTTATTAACTGTGTTTCTATAATGAAGGCTATAAAATTGAAGTGTAATTTATAATATGATTTTTAGATAATGGCTATAATTATTGTTTTTGAGAAATGCAGACGTATGAAGGAGATAGAGAATAAGAATTATATATGAATATTAAGCGCGTTTTCAGAATTGGAGGGTGATATTCTTTATTCCTTGTTAAGCCTTTGGAAATCAAAAGCATGGTTGTATCAGTTGTGGCTCTGAATATTTTTATGCTTCTGTCTTTTGCTTGATCATGTTGGTCCTTTTGAGACTCAAACATTTATAAAAATTCATAATTTTGTGAAAATATTGAGGACCTAAAATTACAAAGTCTATATAAACTAAGAGTTGCTTGCTGGTTAGGCAGAAACCAAATTTCCGGCTAGCTCTGCCTTGCATTTTCAATCAGAATTACTTGTTTGTTACAATATGATTTTCTTCAAAAATAGATGCTCTGAGGCAAAAGGCAAGCCACGGGCTATATGTTGAATAGAAAGTTGATTAGTTGGCCAAACTTCAGGAGTGGGAGCCTGCCATGCTTCCTAGGGAAATAATTCCTTCTCTGATAGTTTGTTGTGCTAATTACTAGTCCCAATTTGGGCTCAATATTACCAACAATTGCTTTATAGTTACGTATGCATTGGGTTCAACATTTTATGCAGAGTTTCCTTGCACTTAAACAAATAGAAAGTATATTTTCTGAAACACCTCTTTGTGGTAAAGCATGTTGTATATTTGATCATTTACAATTTTGTTTGCTGTTTTCTTTTGTTCTTTGTTTTGTTGTTTACTTTCTGTGCTTCAAGTTTATTGAACTTCAAGTTTATTGAGCTAGAACGTATCACAGATGGTAAATGTGGAAAACATGATGGATGTAGAACTCTTCCCACGTAGGAGTGAAATAGGAGATCACTTTTGTTGAGTAATGGATAGGGTGAAGCCTTACATGGACTATCTTCAGTATGCATTCATTATATGATACATTCCTGGTATTAAATTGTAATCGTCGAGATAGCACCGTTACTGTTTATATCTGTGGTTTACTGTTTAGTATAAGTATTCTGAGCTTAACAACCTTTCTGTACTATTACATGAAATAACGGAATCTCAGGTTAATGTTTCTTTAAAAAATTGTATTCAGCATATTACCATCCATTTACTGAGACTGAACTGCTTTCTTTTCAATTTTCCTGAAATTTAAATGGCTTCCATTATTCTGTGCAGTAAATTAAAGGTGTTTACACAGTTATGATAGTTTCCAAGAAGAATTTCAAATTGGCATCAACTAATTGCAGTAGCAAGCGATCCAGGTTTTATAAGGAAGGAAAATGTGAGGGAAGCATGTCTGAGTATAATTTTG
Source organism: Trachypithecus francoisi (assembly GCF_009764315.1). Lineage (NCBI taxonomy): Eukaryota > Metazoa > Chordata > Mammalia > Primates > Cercopithecidae > Trachypithecus > Trachypithecus francoisi. The sequence goes on along the minus strand of NW_022681472.1, from coordinate 70,160,671 downwards.
TTCATGATAAGAAGTATATATATATAAAACTATGATTCAAAAATATATAGTAAAATTACCTTCCGTCATCCCTAGAAGTTATTCACCTTCATTATAACTTTTTAACCAGTACGTAACTAAATGTATGTTTTACGGCAAGAAAAGTTTGTAAAATAATGACTTTTGCTATGGCCTTCTTTTAAAATAACAATAATGCATTTTATGAGCCTGGTTTTTCACTTAATCCTCTGTTTTATGCACTTAGAGCTTTAAAAGTTTTGCAGTAAATATCATTATCCTTAGCTTTCCGTATTTTTGTTCAGAAAGAAAGTTCATTCTGCACTTAATCTTAATGTCTTCTTGATTCTGGGAACCCATAATTCGATTTCTCTTTTCTTAGTGACAGGTGAAGCCTGCACCATCATGGCTTGCTACTTTTATAACTTGTGAGCAAACAGAATGTTTATCTCTAGTCTTTTAAGTAGAGTATTAAATCCACTTGCACAGCTTTTAAAATATCCCACCTGCCCTCTCCAATTCATTTTTACTTCTTTACATTTTCTACATATGAAACTCAAATTTGCCTTATATTCCATATGTAAATAACAGAAATACTTTTTCTTTCTTAATATTTTAATAAGTTTGCAACCATTGAACATAATATTACTCATTTCTGCTCACTTTTAAATACAGACCCTTTCACTGCTCTTACAGAACAGTAATCTGTTCTCTCATCTCACTGACAGTGGAATAAAAAAAAAAAAAATTAAGCTACAATGGGAGAGAAATAAAGTGCAGAACCCAGTTCTATAATAGTATCATTTGCTAGAAAGAGCTTGCAAAGTGCTGTGATTTTTTTTTCTCTAGAAAGTTTTCCATTTATCCTTTTCTTTTATCCATCCATCCATCCTTCCTTCCTTCCATCCATCCATCCATCCATCCATCCATCCATCCATTCATCCATCCATCCATCCCAGGGAATTTTCTCATGATCTCAGTGGATTTCTTTTTTGAAATTCCTAAACAAAGTTAAATAACAAAACTTCTGAGGTTCTAACACTATGATCTTGACAATTCAAGTGAACAATTATCAGTAAATATTACAGAAAACTCTGTTATTTACGGCACTTCATGTTATCAAATCATTAAAATAATTTAAAATTATTCATTTAAATGCTAGCAGGGAAATAAATGACTCTAAATCCCTGCGTTACTCACAAATACCACAAAAAGGAATGTTCCCTGGTTTCTATGGTTAGAAAATTTATAGAGCAGAGTGTTTCATCTAAACCTAGAGTCTTCTTTTTTTATTTGGATTTGCCACTTATAACATGATTTTGACATTCTCATAGCCTCATGGCAGAAAGCTTTGCATCATTGTCTCACTAAGAAAGACTTGATTCTAGTGCTGAAAATTGAAGAACTCCTTAGGGCATAAAGTCAGAGAACAGCAGCTTATTCCAGACTACCCCTCTAAATATTAATGCAACTTATATGAATCATACATAACATATACTGTCCCTTTGTGCTGGAAAATGCCATGTTTTTGTGGTTGTGGTTGTACAGCTAGGATAGTAGGAACCAAAGACATAAAACAGTAATTAATATATTTCAGGAGTGAAGTGTTTTATTGGATAGATGGTAATTAAGACTGATAGATGGCAGTGATTGAAATAAGCCTAAGCCATTTGGTCAACACAAGTAAAAGGTCAGCTATCATCTTGAATGCTTTGATTAAGGATGCTTTGCTTTTTGTTTCTTCTTCCCTACTCTTCTGAATATATGAAAAAACATGGAGAAAAATTAATAATAACTGCTTTTTGATAGGGAAACTGATGTGTAGTGCATGCCCAATATGGTTTGGCTGTGTGCTCGCCCAAATCTCATCTTAAATTGTAGTTCCCATAATCACCAAGTCTCATGTGAGGGACCTTGTGGGAGGTAATTGAATCATGGGGGCGGTTACCCCCATACTGCTATTCTCATGATAGTGAGTGAGTTCTCATGAGATCTGATAGTTTTTATAAGGGGCATTTCCCTCTTCGCTTGGCACTTCTCCTTCCTGCCATCATGGGAAGAAGGACATGTTTTCTTCCCCGTCCGCCAGGATTATAAGGTTCCCAAGGCCTTCCCAGCCATGTGGAACTGTGAGTCAATTAATCATCTCTCCTTTATAAATTGCCCAGTCTTGGGCAGTTCTTTATAACAGTATGAGAATGGACTAAATTGGTACCAGTAGAGTGGGGCACTGCTGTAAAGATACCCGAAAATGTGAAAGAAACTTTGAAACTGGGTAACAGGCAGAGGTTGGAACAGTTTGGAAGGCTCAGAAGACAAGAAGATGTGAGAAACTTTGGAACTTCCTAGAGACTTGTTGAATGGCTTTGAGCAACATGCTGATAGTGATATGGACAATGAAGTCCAGGCTTAAGTGATCTCAGATGAACATGAGGAACTTGTTGGGAACTGGAATAAGGATGACTCTTGCTATGTTTTAGCAAAGAGACTGGTGGCATTTTGCCCCGGCCCTAGAGATCTGTGGAACTTTGACCTTGAGAGAGATGATTTAGGGTATCTGGTAGAAGAAATTTCTAAGCAGCAAAGCATTCAAGAGGTGACTTGGGTGTTACTAAAAGCATACAGTTTTATGTAGTCACAAAGACATGGTTTGGAATTGGCACTTACATTTAAAAGGGAAGAGAGCATAAAAGTTCAGAAAATTTGCAGCGTGAGAATACGATACAAAAGAAAAGCCCATTTTCTGAGGGAAAATTCAAGCCTCCTGCAGAAATTTGTATAAGTAATGAGGAGCCAAATTTTATTTGCCGAGACAATGGGGCCAATGTCTCCAGGGTATGTCAGAAGTCTTCACAGTAGCCCCTCCATCACAGGTCCAGAGGCCTAGGAAGAAAAAATGGTTTCCTGGGCTGGACCCAGGGCCTTGATGCTTTGTGCAGTCTCAAGACTTACTGACCTGCATTTCAGCTGTGGCTAAAAGGGGCCAACATAGAGCTCAGACTATTGCTTCAGAGGGTGCAAGCCCTAAGCCTTGGTGGCTTCCACATGGTATTGGGCCTGCCACAGAAGTCAAGAACTGAGGTTTGGGAACATTGGCCTAGATTACAGAGGATGTATGGAAATGCATGGATATTCAGGCAGATGTTTTCTGCAGGGGTTGTTCCCTCATTGAGAACCTCTGCTAGGGCAATGCAGAAGGGAAATGTGTGGTGGGAGCCCTCACAAAGACTTCCCCAGTGAGGCTGCCTAGTGGAGCTGTGAGAAAAGGGCCATCGACCTCTAGACTCCAGAATGGTAGATCCACTGACAGCCTGTGCCAGTTGCCTAGAAAAGCTGCAGACACTCAGTGCCAGACCATGAAGGCAGCTGGAAGCAGGGCTGTACCCTGCAAACCACAGGGGTGGAGCTGCCCAAGGCCATGGGAGCCCACCTTTGCATCAGCATGACCTACTTGTGAGACATGGAGTCAAAAGAGAACATTTCAGCGCATTAATATTTGGCTGCCCCAGTGAATTTTGGACTTGCATGGGGCCTGTAACCCCTTTGTTTTGGCCAATTTCTCCCATTTGGAACATGTGTATATACCCAATGGCTGTACCCCCACTGTATCTAGGAAGTAACTAACTTGCTTTTGATTTTACAGGCTTGTAGGCAGAAGGGATTTGCCTTGTATCAGATGAGACTTTGGACTTGGACTTTTGGGTTAATGCTGGATAAGACATTGGGGAACTGTTGGGAAGTTATGATTGTGTTTTGAAATGTAAGGACATGAGATTTGGGAGGGGCCAGGGGCCGAATGATATTGTATGGCTATGTCCCTGCCCAAATCTCATTTTGAATTATACTTCCCATAATCTTTACATGTCCTGGGAGGGACCCAGTGGAAGGTAATTGAATCATGGGGGCGGTTACCCCCATGCTGCTGTTCTCATGATAGTAAGTGAATTCTCACAAGATCTGATGGTTTTATAAGCAGCTTTTCCCTCTTTGCTCGGCACTTCTCCTTCCTGCCATCGTGTAAAGAAGGATATGTTTGCTTCCCCTTCCACCACAATTGTACGTTTCTTGAGGCCTCCCTAGCCCTGTGAAACCTTGAGTAAATTAAACCTCTTATCTTTATAAATTACCCAATCTCAGGCACTTCTTTATAGCAGCAGGAGAATGGACTAATACAATACCCTACAGCCTGAGGAGGAGGTAGATATGTGCCGAAAAGTTGGATTAACCTGATTCCCCATGAAATTGCATCACACTCTGCAAACGAATACATTAGTGCCTTTGAGGACTCTAGACCCTGGCTCACATCAGCTCCATCTTTACGTGATATTTGTGTTAATCACAGAAGCAGAACACTATGTTGTAGAGATAACTGCTACCCACAGTTAAAGACTCTATGCCTAGAAATAAACTCTGAAAAGTTAGAAATGAAAGATCAACTCCATCTAAAGAAATGCTTAGTATCTCTAAAATTATCTTAAATGCAGTCTGAAAGGAATGTCCCCAGAATACACAGTAGTAAAACCTAATGTATTTTCATGTCTTGTGGCATAGAGAATATGAATCATTGATATGTTAGTTTCTAACTTTAATTTTGCAGCCCTCTATTATCCATTTGGTTACATTTGTTTACCTTATGTTGTTCTTAAATATTATGTACTGCTACAGTTACATTTAATGGAAAGATTCTTCCATTTCTGCAGCTAAGGTTAAAATACCTTAAATGATTAGGCTTTAATAAAACTGTATTGACCAGATGAAACAAAGGGACTTATTTTTTAAACTAAACTAATGTGTGATTCTAATGATACGCAAGTACTTGTTACTGCTGTTATATTATGTACATAACATTCACAAATAAAGCACCAATAAGATAAGATAGGCATGATCTTTTATGAAATTGTATGCTAATATATATAATTATATTCTTAATATGTAAAAACACGCATCTGAATGCTTTAAATAAATGGAATACAAGGATAAGCAAACAGCATTTCGTACTTTCAAATTCTGATAGCTATCAGATCTTGCATAGAATTGCTTTGATTGTGCATTGCATTATTTCTTGTTTCAATGTCTTAGTCAAAGACTGGAAAGGACAGTAAGTATAAAGCAAATATGATTGAAATCCTCTGATTCATAGAATGTTCTACCCTGTGAGTAGAAAGGCTAATAATTCTGCTAAAACAATAAAAAAGGCAAATGCATCCAAGAGAAGTGCTTAGGAAGTTCCTGAAGTTAGTATTACTTGTGGCTAGAGAAGCAAAGAGTAAAAAGACATTGTCCTTTAAAATCCTGTCCTTGTTGCCCAATCAGAGAGATAATCAAGCTATCAAAGACCAAAGCATATCCAAGGCTGGACATGGAAATGTTCACACTGATTTCAGTAATAGCCTTTTATGAAATTAATTGAGAGATTTACTTTTCCAGACTCTTTCAAACAAGCTGGACTGTAATCAATTGGTGGCATTGATATGGTATAGTGGTTGGTTTTAAAAAACAAACCAGGCCGGGCACGGTGGCTCACCCTTGTAATCACAGCACTTTGGGAGGCCGAGGTGGGCAGATCACTTGAGCTCAGGAGTTCAAGACCAGCCTGGCCAACATGGTGAAACCCTCTCTCTAGTAAAAATACAAAAATAGCCAGGCATGATGGCAGAAGCCTGTAGTCCCAGCTACTTGGGAGGCTGAGGCAGGAGAATTGCTTGAACCCAGGAGGCGGAAGTTGGAGTGAGCTGGGATCGCGCCACTGCACTCCAGCCTGGGTGACAGGACCAGACTCAGTCTCAAAAAAAAAAAAAAAAAATTCCAACCTGACTGTAGCCCATTGAATATTCTTTGAGGAGAAGCGATAATATGATTGTGGCTTATTCATTGTGGCATTATGGCAAAGCCATAGCTCAAAAAAAATTCCTTATTTAGCCATTTACTGAAGGTAACACCGGGCTCTGTCTTCTTAGCACCAGTTAATGACATTCTAGTTAATTTGTAACTTGCGCAGTATCTGTTCATGCTATTGCTGCCAAACATATTGTGCAGATCAAGGAGCCTGTTATGCAACTGTGAATAAGAATCTTGGGCCACTTCACACTGTTTCATCTGGTAAATTGGGAGTTTTGTTTGGTTCAGCATGTGTGTGTGTATGTTTTTTGTTTTGTTTTTTTTTTTTTTCTGAGACAGGGTCTCACTCTATCACCCAGACTGGAATGCAGTGACAAGACAATGGCTTACTGGAGCCGCAACCTCCCAGGCTCAAGCAATCCTCTGGTTCAGCCTACCAAGTAGCTGGTGCCACAGGTGTGTACCACTGTGCCTGGCTATTTTCAAAACTTGTTTTATAGAGACGGGGGATTATCTGTGTTGCCCAGACTGGTCTCAAACTCCTGGCCTCATGATCTGCGGTCTTCAGTTCCCCAAAGTGTGGGGATTACAGGCATGAGCCACCGTGCCTGGCCTTAAATTCGGATGGCTTTGGGGCAAACAAGTAATATACTATGTATATCCCTTTTTCACAATGTATTATGAGTTCTATAGTTTATCATTGCCTCCTGTGTGCATGTATGCTTTTTGGGGGATTGGGGAAAACATCAGTATAACAAACAGTTCACTTGTTTCTCAAAATGATCTGCTGGTAAATTAGTCACTCTCTTCTACTCTTCAGGTTGTTTTTGCATGTCTGCCATTGAGTAGTATAAAACTTTTTTCAAAGTCATTTATATTTGGCTTTGGCAAGGGTTTTAATTGTTCATTGGAGAGGATCTGTAACCTGAAAATTCTCCACAACTAAGACACAATAACCACAGAGTTAATATGTGACTCACAAAAGGCTGGAAACTGTCTACTTTTTCCACCCTGTCCCTCTAATCAGTTTTACTTCCACTTTATTCTGGGAGTTAATTTTTATCAACCTTCACACAGAAGTACTATTTGTTTGTTCATATATGCAAGGGAAATTATTTTTATTCCTAAAGCATTTCTCCCTCTTAAAATCCTGGATTAGATTAAGCAGATATCCCATTTATGTAAATAAATCATTTAATTAAGCAGAGTAGGTAAGGATGTCAGAAATAATAAAACAGATGATTTGTCAGAAATAAACTACTGTGGGGCATCTGATCCTTTGAAGATAATTGAAAATTCACTGTTTAAAATATAAATTAAAAAATATAGAGAACTCAATGAGTTACAGTTACATATATTACTATGCTATTAGTATTTTGGAAATTGAAATTCAGAAACAAAAACAGTGCTCCAGTTTGTCATTCCTCATCGGTGAAGTGTGGAATAGTGGAATCTTCATAGGGAATTTCTGTAGGCACAAAAAATCTAGAAAGCAACCGCTGTGGAGGAGGCTGCCTCCGTCATTCTAATTGATGTTGTACAGCAGGACTACTCTTGGATAACATCTCTGTTGTACCCAAGGTTATGGAGATTTTCTTGCAGTCATAGGAAGAAGCTCAGGTTATGATCAGCCTGGGGAAAAGTATTACACTCTTTCTTTAGATAGCGGAGAAGTTTGAGGTGTACTAGAAGTGTGGGGTTATTTACACAGTGAGCTAAAAGTAGTGATAAGAAATTTTATGTTCAGGACTGAGTTCTTATCCTATTGAACGTCAGTCTCATCCCGCTTAGTGACTTTATAGCTTGCTAGCTATCACATTCCATTTTATTCCCTTCATATCTATTAACGTCATTTCCAGTGCTATCCTTCTAGCCTATCATTTTTTAAAAAATGTCTGTTATTCTCTATCCTGGTTCCTGGACACTCATATCACAATATAGGAAAGCCTAATAGGTAGAAATTCAAATCATAGAAAAAGTTCAGAATAAATGAGCTTTATTTGGGTACAAAAGGCAAAATAGAGATACTGAGTTTTTTTTTTTTTTTTACAAAAGGCCAAACTCCTTCCTTTAAAGAGCATCCTCCATTCACACCTCGGTACCACTGATTTCTTTCCAACACAGTGTTCCGGGAGCATTTTTAAATCATTGAGTGGGTTTTGCCATAAAGCTTACATTTGCCACTTGCCTTCCGCAGGCCAGAGCTGCTTTTTTAAGCGGGAGAGGAAAAGGACACTGCCACTTCATATAACAGAATCAAGTGACTTGTAAATTGGAATGCATTTTTTTTGGTTCATAATTTCCCCAAATTTTAAATAAATCAGTTGTGCTCCTTCCCTTTACATAAACGATTTTTGTGAGAAAACACGACCTGTTCTAGGAATATCGTTCAGAATTTCTTTAAGAAAACTCAAACCTTGCTTCCAAAACAGGTCTATGGTGAGATCACACCAACCATTACAGAATAAGATTACAACGAGAAAATTATTTTTATTCCATTCTGAGGGGATGTCTATTAAAGTAGTGCGTAATTTCCAGACCTGTTCTCTTGAGATTAACGTTTTTTTTTTAATGACAAAATGAAGCAATGTAACATAATGCAAATCTCACTACCATTACAAAAAGGAAATTGAAGTTGGGAGAATCTGTCAAAATATTATGAAAGTTGAGGAGTTAAAGTTTATTGCTTTATTTTTAGAATTTGTAAAGCTGTTTCACTGCAGAAATGCCTCTGGGGCATTTGTAAAATGGGAGGGAAATGAAGAGAGCAGTCAATACTCAAATGCCTGTGTGTTAATTGAGCTCTTTGCCCCACCCCGCTTCTCTTTTATCCTGCTCGCTCCTTACCCTGAGTGTTGTATCCATAGTATTTCTAGATCCATAGCCAGTTTGTGTCGTATAAGGCTTTGTGATATCAGAAGTTTCCTTTGACATAAGCTCTTTGGCATACTAATTGTTTCTCATGTAGAAACTATACTGTGTTTCATTCCAAGCCCTTCTTCACTTTGCTGTAGAGTTTGCATTAAAGTTTCAGAAATACTCTCAAGCTCTCTCTACATTTAGGGAAAGGAAATAAAGCACTTGCCTCAATTGCATTTGTCAACAATTTCCTTTTCTGAATATGCTATGACAGAGTTTATGATATTGTAGAATTATGATTCCTCTTTAACCTTTCAGTCAAACTGTTGATACCAGTTTCTTTAAAAATATATATAATTAGTGCTATCATCCAGTTTTTTGTTTGCTTTGCCTATGGCATCAGAGAGGAATGAGTTAATGCATTTGAAAAAATTGTTTTAAGTTAAGCTGAAGTTTTCTTAGCCACCACTTTCCCTCTCTCCCACGTTGATTCCTGAGGCCAGATTATAATTGATACATTAAATATAAAATATTGAGGCGATAATATATAGAACGTTTAGGGTTTTAGCAGTTGGAGGTTTCTGGATTGAATTTGAATGCACAAGCAGAGTTTGAGCTACCGTGACCTTGTTAGTACCTGCATTTGTACAGGAATCCTTCATGATCTAGATTGACAAACAGTGAATCTCTACTTTCAAGTTCAATAAGCTTCTCTTTTATTGTTTTTTGAAATACATATTTAATTTTAAATTTTCCTATAGATAACAGAGACTCCAATTAATTTTATAAGTTATTGCTGTTTTCTAAGACTATAATAGATGTGAGCTGTTATAAGCTAAAATGAGCCCTTATATTTAAGCGGATTTTGTAAATGAGAGCCCAACATTTCTCTCATATTCAATTCCTGTGGATAAAATGAAAGATCATACTTTTGCACAGAAATTAGATCTGCTCTAGGATAACATTGCAGTGATTCAGTTCCTTCTCAAGTGTTCAGACTTAATAATATTACCTAAGACAGTATATATATCTTTTCAATAGATAGACCAATGGGTATATTTAAGAGAATTTTATAGATCAATGAATGTACATAAGAGAATACAACAGACTTATTTATTTTTTATATAAATTTAAGGCCTGGGAACTTCAAGTGTTTAAAATTCAAAGCTCTGTCCCTAGTGTTTTGGAATTTCTCTTTACTACCTAAAATGTTGCCTTTGATGTTTCCTGTTGGCCAAGGAAGAGTTAAATGTACTATAAAGCTTTATATTGAAAAATTGTAATAATATGTTTAAAGACACATTTTTGATGTTAGAACTATGTGGAACTGATTTCTAAAAGCGTTGGGAATTTCTTCTTAAAACTCGGAGTAATGCTTTTTGAAATATTACCCTGATTCACCAAGAAAACAACAATTATAATAGGACACATTGTAAATATTTTTAATTTTCCATTTGTGTTCTTATGTCCTTTGGTGGTTAAGTATTTAAAATCCCAACTCTGAAGTGAAATTGAAATGTTCTTAAGAAATCTGTTGTTACAAAGTCTAGGGTGGGAGAGAATAATTATACATAGCTTTTTGATAAACAGTCTAAATTGTGCTTCAAAGGACAGATGTGGCTTTAATAATCTGAAGCATTTGCATTTTGAGATTAAACTTTGCTTGATTGCATTGTACTTGATATGTATACTTAAATCTATATGTTAAATGTTATACTTTGATATAGCACATCTTGTTTGACTTTGTTCCTATGATCTGACAAGCTTCATTATATAATAAACTAGTTTAAATAAATCTTAAAGACATAAAAGTGTTCCTGACAGTAAGAAAAAATTTAAGGCACACAAATGATATATCGGTTAGATGTTCCAGAGAGAGTCAAAGTTTTTTCATTCAAATCTTTGAACATGTGTTTTGAATAAAGCTGTAAGGCATTTTCCAGTAACCAGTGTTGTATTACAAAAATGAGTAAAGTAAAACAAAAGGAAAACATGTTTCAACATTTTATTCAGTATTGTCACATATTGTTGCACATTTCCTGCTGGAAGTAAATGTGACATTTGTAATGCTAAGTTTTCAAACCTTACCTTTTATATGATATAAAAAATTACATAGACTATTGTGCCCTTGTGAGACAAGCACAAATAATGAACTACACTATCAGGGTTCAAATGGCTTCCTAAATAGTTTGAGTGCAATAGTTTGATGTAAATCCATCATTATAGTTTCTGAATATTCTCTACTGAATTCTATCCAGGAATAAGCAATGATAAACAGGTCACAGAACACTTGATCCAATGGTCAGCATTGTATAAAGTCAAACCGGGAAATAATATCACTCTACTTGTACTGATTGCCAGGGTGGACAAAGCAGTTGGATAAAATAATATTTCAATGCAATGAAAAGCAAGAAATTTACTTAAAAGTAGGAAAATCTGTGTTCTATTACAAGGCTTTTACTGTTTTATTTATTGGAAATTAGCTGACTTTGAAATGCAAAAAAGTCAAGACAGCTATTTGGTTATTTTGTTTTTTATAATAAACAACAACTAAGTACTGACTGCTAAGAGGTAAGAACGTGAAGCACTGAGCATGTGCAGGCAATTTCAATATTTAAAGTGGAAATTGGGGAGAGAGATATTTCACATTAAGCTATAAACTGCTTTATAGGAAGATGGATATAATTTATGTCAGTGTTATATTAGTTATTTTATATTATATATTTTATTAAAATACTAGCTTTGAAACAAATCTAAAACATGTACTTTATAAGCTATGGTTAACACTACATTTCTACTAAGGGAAGGTGCATCCTCTGAAATAAGGAAAAGTGAAATTTCATATGCAAGCTGGAAACATTCTCTTTCAAAATATTAATTTATTAAATTATTTTTAAATTTAAATTTGTTTTAAAATTAAAAATTATTGAATACTTGAGAGCTGAAATCAATGAAATACTTGAAATAACCTGTTCCTTTAGCAAAGCAGTTATTTCTTCAATGAAGGTTTCCATGTTGAGCGTTCATGGATGGATATTTGGTTTCATACACTGACTGAGTGTGGTCAGCAGCTGGGCAGACTCCCATGCACCACTCCATGAGGTCCCCAAATCTGACCTCTTAGTTTAGGTGTATTTACATGAATTCTGTCATTGTTGTGTCTAGGAATTCAGACAGATAGAATTTATGAGGAGAGTGGCAAAAGACATTGCATTTTATTTCACTCTTTATCTGAGGATAAAATAAGTATCTCAGAAAAGGGTGAACATTTCTTTTCTTCAGTTTTCAGATTCTTATACTAAATTTAATTTTTATATACAGGCTTTCCTTTTAGGAGAGCTTATGTTCAGTACACCTAAGAGAAATCGTAGTCATGGAATAGGTTTCCACCTAAGCTCTGTGACATGATTCATGATTCATTCCCTACCTTGATAGATTTATGAATACTTCTAAGTGAACCTATCTCAGCAGCCAAATGGAAATGTTAATATCATGAATGCATTTATTCAAATGCTTTTTCAGCTCTCACAAAGTTTTGTTATAAAGACGCTTTTATTTCCTCTCACAGCAACATACAGAAGGAGCAGGTGTTAACGCCTTAGTTTACAGATGAGAAAGTTGAGACTTACAGCCATTAAGAATTTTGTGGTAGCAAAGAAGGATCCTATATTTGGTCAATTTTGGTGCAATTATGAGTTTAATGTATGCCTTTTTGGCAGTATCCTTTGTGACTTCATCATGCTATATCCCCATTGTCCACAACATTGACTGGTGCTTAGTAAGGTGCTCAAGGATGCATCAAATGAATGAACAAAGACTAGAGACGGAGTCGCCTGGCCTTATTCTTTAAATACCCACACTATAGGTCTGCAACAAAATACAGAGCCCCAGTGATTAGAAGACTTCAAAAGTGTATTTTCTTTTTCCAAGTGCATGCCTTTGATTTCTTGAGATGAGGAAAAAAAAAAAAGAGAGAGAGAGAGAGAGAGAAAGAACAACAACAAAAACCTCTTTATTTTGTAAAGTTTTGTTTGTGAACCTAGAATTGAATAAAAGCTAACATTTATCGTGCACTCATCTGTCAGATGTCTTCTAAGCATCTTACATTCATGAATTTGCACCATTCAATGAGGTAGATACCATTGTCATCTCCATTTTATACATTAGAAAGCTAATATATGGGGGAGGTTAACTGGATTGCCCAGGGTCACAAAACAGCAACAGTAGATCCAAGTAACTACTGCATTAGACTGCCCTTTGCTACACTATAAATTCTGTGTGTTGGTTTAAGCTGTCGTGTGAAGAGGTGATGACTGGTCACAATGATTTTTCTGCCCCAGTGACTGATAGATTGTCTGCAAAGATCTCTTCACCATCTTTTCTGGGCACTGGAGTTGCTTGGGAACTGTCTTGTTCCTTGAGAGCCAGTTGTTATCTCCCAGGGCGTTGTTGAGACTTTGAGAGTGAGATCATATTTTCTCAGAATACCTTCATTATGAATTTCATTCATATCTGGCCATAGACCTTGCTCTTTTGACACAAGAAAGATATATGTTAAATTTTGATTAGTAGCTGCCTGTTGGAAAGTAGAGAGATTAAAGGTGTTGAAGGTAGGTAAACAGGAAGCGTCCACTCATTGCTTCTGGGTTTGGTTTGTTTGTACTTGTGTCGTTTGTCCTTTTTTTAAGGTTGGAATTTATTCGATTTTATTTTCATTATATTATTTTTATTTGTGTTCAAAATAATTCCCAATTTTAAAAATTTAAGGAAAGTAAAATAGAACTGGATGTATAGGTAACCAAAGCTTTTAATCTTAGCTTGAGACAAAAATATTCTGATTTTTACTCCTAGGTGAAGTTTTTAGAAATTAGTTTCTCAATGTAGAACTTAGAAAACTTCATAATATGTTTCAACTTAAAAGGCCCTTAGAGACCAACTACACTGAAGAAATCTGAAGCACAGAAATATTAATTGACTTGAGAGATGCCACAAACATAGTTGGTTCAGGTGTTCATTAGTTCAAGAAACCTTGGAATGCCTACCATGGGGAAGAAAATTTAATTGTTGCTGGGGACACATGGATGAATAAGAGTTTCCACAAGGGATTCCAGTGTCTTTGGAGGGGAGGCATCTGAGTTAACAAATAATTATAATGCAAACTCTTGATTGCTTCAACAAAAGAGGTATTGATGGTCTCTCTATCTATCATTTTTCTGTTACCTCTGTCAAATATCTATCTACCTGTGTGGGTATGTATGTATGTATATATGTATGTATGTATGTATGTATCTATCTATCTATCTATCTATCTATCTATTTACCTATCCCTATCTATCTTTCCATCTGTCATCTATCTATCCTTAAAACATATAAAGCAGTTAGCACAGTGCCTGGTACACAGAGAGTTCTTGATAAATAATATTTGTATAATGGCTATTATTACCTATAATGCCCAGATTTTTCATTATTTTGTATGACATGCAAAGGGGATTCTGCCAGACTACTTGTTAACCTTATCACTCTCACGTTTGTGAGACTGTGAAACCTTCCATGAAGCTCTTGGGCAAAATTGTTAGCTACTATGCTATTGTGGGGCCTTGTAAATGCTTCTGTAGCTATAGTTACTTGGCCATATTTTAATTATTTGTAACATAGTTTAGCTTGAACTGTGAGATAAATTCATTGTAATATTAGGCATTGTTTCTTCTTCATGAATAGGCCCAGAGATTAGAATATAGTACGTGATCAATACATTGTTGACTGTTGCTTGAATGAATGCATGCTAGAAAGGTTTTGGCGAGGAGGAAAGTTTGGTTAGTCGTCCAAACTACTTCTTAGACATTTGATTAAAGAAAAGCAGTTCTGAGTCTTAATTGAATAGCATGGTCTTGGTTATAAGACTTCATGCTAAGAAAAAAACACTTAAGTTTCTAGATTATGTCAGTGACTGCTTTTATGATTTCATTTCAGATCTGATGCCACCGTAATCTAGTTGCAAAATTTTGCCCTAAAATAATTTTATTATATTGTGAATATAATTTCCAATACATTTATCATCTGAAAATAAAAATATTTATCTGTTATTCGGGGATTTTATGAATCTTAAGATTATATAGGAAATAAACCCTCATTTTTTAACTACAGAAAAACTTGATGTTAGGATTCAAATATCAATCTTAATCTGATATATGGGATTTTCATTAAACTTTAAATGAGCTATCAGATTTTTAATGTGGGGGGGGTGTGTGTGTGTCTGTGTGTGTGTTTGTGACTTGATGTACTGGGTAAACTAAAATACTAACATTTCAGAAAAAGAAAACTTTTTCAATCTGCAATCTGGCTAATAATAAATTTAACTGAGCAGGTGATTATGTTACAGGATAAATTATTTGAAACCCATTTATTAATATACTGAACATTTATTAAACACTATGTATAAGTAAGTCACTATTTTTGGCACTTGAGATATATCAGTAACAAAAAAAGACAGATATTCCTCCCTAAGCAATGTCTTTCTGGTAATTTAATAGTAAGCCTGAAAACAATTAATCTTTTTTTTTTTTTTTTTTTGAGACAGAGTCTTGCTCTGCCGCCCAGGCTGGAGTGCAGTGGCCGGCTCTCAGCTCACTGCAAGCTCCGCCTCCCGGGTTCACGCCATTCTCCTGCCTCAGCCTCCTGAGTAGCTGGGACTACAGGCGCCCGCCTCGTCGCCCGGCTAGTTTTTTGTATTTTTTAGTAGAGACGGGGTTTCACCGTATTAGCCAGGATGGTCTTGATCTCCTGACCTCGTGATCCGCCCGTCTCGGCCTCCCAAAGTGCTGGGATTACAGGCTTGAGCCACCGCACCCGGCAACAATTAATCTTTAATAGGCAGTTAATGTTGTCCTTGACAAGAACTCACTAGTGTGTTATTGAAATATATTATTATAGATATATTACATACATAATTTCATATTACATATGTATCATTTTAAATGATGTTATTATGTGATAGGCCAGCCTTTTGGACAATTTTCCTTTATTCCACTGGTCTACAAAAAAGACTTAGATATCCATTTGTATAACTCAACATTCTGGCAAAATCCAAGCTGGAGAGACATGTGGATAACTTCAGTGGTCTGAATTTGATTATGGTCTACATATGGGAAATAATCAAAGTAATGTATAGGGATTTCATAGTGTAACTAACTACATTAAAAGAAATGAGAACTCTGCACACCTAAGCACCTGTTCACAATTTAAAAATTCAGGCAGGCAGTTCCACTTAAAAGATCACTAAATCAGCAGTCTAATAGTCTTTGGGGATCATAGTTTTATTATCTCACTAACTTTCTCATTTAACTTTGTCATTCTACAAACCTGAAAATTACTCAATTTTCTCAGCCTCATGTGATTCTGGTGATATCCTTCCTGTTTCAAGAGTGGCTCCAAACTTAGATAAATGAAGAGCTATCTTAAATATCAACAGTTTGAACTGCAAAAAATGTAAGATAGTGCACTGCAAGCTGTCTTTAAATATGACTTGGTTAAAAAAGAAAAGGTACATCATTATTATTATTATTATTATTATTATTATTATTATTATTTTGAGACAGAGTTTCGCTCTGTTGCCTGGGCTGGAGTGCAGTGGCATGATCTCTGCTCACTGCAAGCTCTGCCTCCTGCATTCACATCATTCTCCTGTAGCTGGGACTATAGTCGCCTGCCACCATGCCCAGCTAATTTTTTTGTATTTTTAGTAGAGACGGGGTTTCACCGTGTTAGCCAGGATGGTCTTGATCTCCTGACCTCGTGATCCACCAGCCTCAGCCTCCCAAAGTGCTGGGATTACAGGCGTGAGCCACCACGGCTGGCCAAGATAAGGTAACTTTTACAACCTCCAAGACGTGAACAAAATTTATTTTTTTAGTTAAAAGTTTTTGTGGATAGTTATTTTGGAAAGACAAAATAGCTATTTAATCATATATGCAATGAGTGATTTTTTGAAAGCTAGATCTTAAGAATTTCAAAATGTACTGCAGCATAGTAACTTGGATGCAAATAAATGAAAGCTAATTACAACAAATATTTTCAGTTTTGTTTTCCTATTGAAGCAGAAAGACACAGAAGAACACAATTCTGAGCCTTCCCCATGAACACGGCATGCCCCAGTGGTTTATTCATGGAATACAGTAGCCTGCCATGCTGATTCTGTGTTCTGTGTTAATACATTTCCCTGGTGCTGGACGCCATACTAGCAGGTGCTGCCTACGTGTTTAGTAAACAAATCATTACTTTTGTCCTCAGTCACATCCGCTTGATTTTTTACGAGGGGATTGTTAAATTTAATTTAAAGTATAGCACAGTTATTCACAGAATCATAGCCCATTGAGACTAAAAGGGCCATCAGTAGGATCCATCCAAACCTGTCTTTTTACAAATGAGACCCACAGAAGTCACCCTGAATGACACCACAACTGCTCACAGGACTTGGACATTGTCCATTTGGATTGAACTGGTCACTTCAAATTGTTACCAATGATATGATTCGGTATGTTTATGTCTGTTAAGATGATTAAATGGATGGCATGTCCTTTAAACTTGACTAAGTACTCAAGAGAGATTTAGATTCATATATACCATACCCCATTCACAAAGTCGTTTTTCTGAGCAACTCAATGGTGCTGCTATCTTGGGAACACCATAAACTATCTAAGAACACAACCTCCTGTGAGTCATTCTGTTATCTACCAAATCGTGTCCCTCAGGAATCCCATCTTTGACTGCCCGCTTCCATTTCCTCACATGCAGCCATTGGACGTCAGGATTGAAAAGGAACTTAAAAGTCATATGCCCTCATTTAGTGTCAAAATTTATCTTGAATTCGAGCTCCCTCCCTCATTTTGGCTTTTCCATTGTCCCTGCTTGGTCATCAGAACCTCATAGACTTCTTAAAGGGACTACAATTTTTACTTCTCCAATTTATATTCCACACTTCCTGCAGATGTCTACACCTAACACACAGACAGAATATCCAACTCAAAACTCGTTAATTTCTCTCCTCATTTAAAGCAGTTAATACCAACTTTCTTGCTGTGCCAGTCAGCACACCTGCCTGCCCCCACTACTTTCCCCTAGAGGTGCCCATCTTACTCTTCTTCCAGCTCTGCCAGTCACTAAATTTTACGTCTTCTGTCACCATTTCCACCTTTGTAAATGTCGAATTTGGTCCAGCCTTAATGGTCTTTTAGGATTTTGTTTTTGTTTTGCTTTTTTAACCTTTAAAGTAAAGCTACCTATATTTTTTAATTTGTTATTTTTTATTGTGGTAAAATACACATCACATAAAATGTACCATTTTAATTTTGACATGTACAACTCAGTGGTATGAAATACATTCCTAATATTGTATAACCATCACCACCATCCATCTCCAGACCTCTTTGATCTTCTAAAACTGAAACTCTGAACCCATTAAACAATAACTCCCCATTCCCTCCTCCTTTCAGCACCTGAAAACCACCATTCTTCTCTATCTCTATGACTTTGACTGCTCTAACTACCTCATGTAAGTGGAATCCTATAGTATTTGTCTTTTGGGGACTGTCTTACTTCACTTAACATAATGATGTCCTCAGGTTCATCCATGTTGTAGCATATGTCAGATATTTTTCATTTTTAAGGCTATATAATATTCTATTGTATGTATATAC
Source organism: Trachypithecus francoisi (assembly GCF_009764315.1). Taxonomy (NCBI): domain Eukaryota; kingdom Metazoa; phylum Chordata; class Mammalia; order Primates; family Cercopithecidae; genus Trachypithecus; species Trachypithecus francoisi. Next base: position 70,142,285 of record NW_022681472.1, on the reverse strand, counting down.
CATATTTTGCTTATTCATCTTTGGATGGTCAAAGCCTCCTATACTTTATCTAATCAGTCTAAATTAACCACTTCTTTTTATCAAAACTGTTTCTGGTGCACACCACACCTTTCTATCATTGTGGCTCTGATAGAGTAATTATCTTTTATGCATTCTTTTTTCTAAGCCACATCATTTGAATGGAGCATTTTGTACCTCACTAGAATGTAAACAAAAAATGTTGTCTAATTTGTTCCCTGCTCTGCCCCTAGTTCATAGGCCCTCAGGAAGCCATTATTAAATGAGCAAATTAGTTTTCTCATTAGTGGAAGCTGGATTGCACAGATTTGAATAGCACAATTCTTGAAAATATATATTTCTATGTATTTTATAATTAAGATTTTGCTAAGTCATTCTCTTAGCAAATTTCTTAATAAATTTTTACCCAGATGGTCTAAAATTGTGAGGATTTTATCATATCAAAAGAAGGAGAAGCGTGCCCATACATGTTCCTTTATGTTTTTGGTGGGGAGTAAAATAGAAAAGCCATATGTTTTCTTAGCATTTCTTTATGGTTTGCTTGTACATAAATAAACTGAGAAATAGTCCAGAAAATTTTCCAATGTACAAATCTTAAGACGACCTTTGCCAAAGTGAATAGTTTGGACAATGTTAAATTCACTTAATTTCTAAAATATTTTTATTCTGTTACTTAATCCGTGGGTCCTGTAATAGTAACATTATATCATGTAAAACTGATATTATATATAGAAGATATATCTTAAAAGTTGGCAATATTTTATATGTTAATTATTTATTGTACAATTCAAGTTGCAAGTCAGAGTAAGAATTGAGGAAAAAAGGCAATGCCAAATCTGAATCATCAAGAAAGGAAGGGGCTAAAAATTCCAAAGCAGTAGGGAACACCCAGAGAAGTTAAAGCAAATAATTCAAGGTCAAGTAGCATAAAATAGAATGCATACAGAGATTCTTGACACGTTGCCTAATTTACCTAATTTTTACTTTTCCACTTCATATTGCACACTTCCTTGCACAGGTTATCTAATAGGAAAAAAAAAACTGCAATTATTTATAAAAATACTTTACCTATATTTTGTATGTTGTATAAGAAAGTATTTTCTTCTTTTAGAAAGAAGCCATGGCTGGGCATGGTGGCTCACGCCTGTAATCCCAGCCATTTGGGAGGCCAAGACAGGCGGATCACGAGGTCAGGAGATCGAGACCATCCTGGCTAATATGGTGAAACCCCGTCTCTACTGAAAATGCAAAAAAATTAGCTAGGCATGGGGGCGGGTGCCTATAGTCCCAGCTACTCGGGAAGCTGAGGCAGGGGAATGGCATGAACCTGGAAGGTAGAGCATGCAGTGAGCCAAGATCGCGCCACTGCACTCCAGCCTGGGCGACAGAGTGAGACTCCATCTCAAAAAAAAAAAAGAAGAAAAAGTCATATGGCATGGAAAAAAAAATTCTGTCTTTGGAGGAAAAAGGAAAAAAGACCCAGGTTGTAAGCCAGTCATGGGTTCTTACTAGGTATATTATTTAATCTCTCGGCTCTGTTTCAAAATCTAGAAAATGAGTTTAATATTACCTGTTTAAGTTTGTGAATAATGTATTGATGTGCACCCTGGGTTCCCTAAAACTGTCTTAATTGCATGAGTCCAGTGTTATCCTTAGACTTCTATCAGACCGTCTCCCCTAGCAATTTCATTTGTTCTTTAAATATAAACATTGGACACTCATGCAGAACCACAGAAATCATGTAGACAAACTAGAAATTATCGTGCACTCACAAATGATAGCTTCCATTACTAGGTAATACATGCTAAACCCTGGCAAACATTAAGTATGTGAACTCCTATTATTAAATCGTAATCACTCAAGTAAACTGGACAAAATGTCTTACAGAGGTATCTGATGTGAAATTAAACCATGATGCAGGCAGTGCTACAACCTGAGATTTTACACGGTTATTTACATTTCTTTTGCCTTCGTGGCAATATGTGCCTATTAAGATAGACTATTTCGGAACTGCGCAATGAGAACGCATATACCTTCAAGTACAAGGAAGGTAATGTGACCATATCAGCAGATATTTTGCATTATTTAGTTAGTAATGAATCCTCAAACTCTTTGAAAACACAAAGGAACATGGGCAACAAGTTCATTTAATTTAATCCAAATATCACAAGTAATTTAATCCAAATATCACAATAGTTCATAAAAAGAAAACAAAATCCACGTGGTATCTGGAAGCCCAAGGCTTATAGAGACCTCACGTATATCACTGTCAATGATCTAGTAATGAATTACTATGAAAAATTTGAAGAATGGGAATACATTTTAAAAGTATACAGAGTTTTAAAATGAAACCTTTGTACCATGAAAGATTTACATTTCATGCATTGCAACAATTTTTGGAAACCAGGATCTTTTAATGTACTTATATTCTGTTATGTAGAGCTCTTTATTGAAAGAGCTCTATATTTCAAGATAATTCTATGAATTTCATGAAAATGACATAATAAAATTTAACCCAGCAGGCTTCCAACCAATAGAGTGTTATAGGATCTACAAATACCTCAATCCATCATATATAGTGATAATAATATCACTATTGACTACATCAGATTGAGATTAATCAAGCATCAGTATCTTTGGGCTCAGAGGAAAAAAATTAAGTAATAGAGCGTTCTATCATTGCAGTAGTGTGAATGCTGATGAAAGAAATTGTGTTTCGAATTCTCTTGTGGAATTAAATATGTCAAAACAACTTATACATAGTGGAGCTTATTTTGCTTAAAAGCCAAAAAACTTGAAAAACTTAAAAGACAAATAATCATAGCATGGAAGTACAGTAGTACAAGTAGTATAATTCAAAACATTACCAGAAAACTATTTGAATTTTCTTAGGCTAGCCAATTTGAATGGCTGTATCCAGGGAGATATTCAAAATATGGTATTGAATAGCCTGCATGGAGGACACTGATGGGCCCAACGAGGCATACTGTGAGGTATGTCTCAGGCTAGCATACATGTGCACACACACTGCAAAATTGTGGGGTGTAAGGAGGTTAAAAAGTAGGTAAGTAGACCCCACTACCATATAATTTCCAGGGCACCATCATAGAGTTACTGACCTGGGGATGAAACTCAGGCATGTATCTACTTTTTAAAAGCAGCCAAGTGGAGACTAATAAATAGGAGTGTGGAGACCACTAGATTAAACAACCTATTTCAGCTTCACTGAAGTTGAATGACCACATGAATACATTTCCTTAAAGTAAAGAGTTCTCTCATCCAAAGACTTCAAGTGTGTCACCGTGGGCAAGACCAAGCGTACACACCACAACAAAATGTTATCTGTGTCAACAGCAGTTTGTACATTTTATCTACTCTAATTCATCCAAATCCATTGCCTGATTACCGTTTGGGTACTTCAGAAGTGGATAGTCTTATAACTGAAGCTGTGGTAGATGCATGACTCTTTGAAGGTGTTTCAGAAACCATGCTCATTTTCATGAGTTTCTAGTAGCTATTGTTGATAGATTTAAGTGGCTTTCCCAGGATGTCAAGACAACAGTGTGTTTCACATTTTGAGCTAGTTTTCATCTGAGACATGTGATGAACTGTCTGAAGGCAGGTGGAGAACAGGTACACTGAGATATCTACACATACATATGCAAACACACACATACTCACATGTACACACTCGTGCAAATGCATACACTTCTGTTAGCACATTGAGACACAGATTCACTATGGTGGACAGAATTTTGTTTGCATGAGTGTGTATGTATGTTTGTCAGTAACACTGAGCTGATTCTATCCAACTTTAGGTTAAATAATATTGGAGATGGGCTGAGCGCAGTGGCTCACACCTGTAATCCCAGCACTTTGAGAAGCTGAGGAGGGCAGATCACAAGGTCAGGAGTTCAAGACCAGCCTGGGCAAGATGGTGAAACCCCGTCTCTACTAAAAACACAAAAATTAGCTGGGCATGGTGGTAGGCATCTGTAATCCCAGCTACTCTGGAGACTGAGGCAGAGAATTGCTTGAACCCGGGAGGCAAAGGTTGCAGTGAGCCGAGATTGCACCACAGCACTCCAGCCTGGGCAACAGAGTGAGATGCCATCACAAAAAAAAAAAAAAAAGGAAAAGAAAGAAAAAGAAAAAATGGAAGTGGAGGACAAGTAAAATTATTTTATTACTATACTGTTTCACAAATGCTCACTGAGCTTTTTTGATTTTGCTCTGTTTGATATTAGCCTAGGTTAGTTAAAACTCTGTTTCCACACTGATATATCTAGAGCATTATTAATGGTGATGCGACATTTTATATGTCAGGCTCTTGAAATGATTTAGGTAAAAGAGACATTAGTTTTCTCAGTTTCAACTAAAATGATAAATTCTTATGTTACATCTGTGCTCCAGGAAACACCGCTAATGTCATCTCGTTTATATAAATACTTGTCAGGTGACTGCCTAATTTTACAGGCATCTGAGTCTTATCCAAGCATCCCAAGGCTGCGGTACTTGGAAGTTCTTTTGTATTTCAGTCTATGGCATCAAATAAGCCTTTGCCCCGCTCTATAACAAAGCAGTTTGAACGTTATCACATCAAAGAGAAAGATGCCATTGCCTGCAAACTGTCTTAGATCTGTCAGAATAAATCAATTATGGGACAGAATTAATTTGACATACCATTTCTTTCAAACAAGAGAGCCCCCCATTTCCTCAGAAATGTAAATATATAGTATATAATATATTTTTTTTTGTTTGGTGAAAAGATACCAGTAAAATGATAACATCTGGCTGTAGCAAAACGCTGCCAGCTAAGGAATGGTTTCCTCTCTGCGGGTCTGACCAGAGTCTGATGTTGTGCAGATGTGCAGCCAGGCTTGACTGTAAAAGTTATAAACATTGTCATAACATTGTTCGACTTCTCTAGTATTTCCTGTCTTCTGCTTAGCACTTTATTACTAAGTCTGGCCAGCGGCCAAGTGAAATGCAGGGAGTTAGGGCCTCTGGCTTGAAATTTAAAACAAGTCCAGAATTCATTGGGTTTAATTTGATATGCGAACTCTGATAACTCACACTTGTTAAAATAAAGCCGCTTACCATTCAAGTTAGATTTACACAGCTTTGAGAGAACATAGGAGAAGAAGGGGAAAACACATTTTTCAAAACTTTAATATTGGCTTTTAGCGCTTAAGTTTTAGAAGTGGGGGTGAGGGAGGGAGTAGGAGTCGGAGTGGGGAACAGCTGATTCAGAAGCTGGACAGCTTACAGCAAACTTGTGTTCATTTCCTGTATTAGATGCAATTCCCTGGGCAGAGAATGGGCCTTTCTTTCAACACTTCTGAGCACGTTCTTTCTCTTGGCTCATTTTCAGATTAGGAAGGCCACATGAGGCTCATTGCCTATACATCATAACAAAATGGTGAGGTGAAAACAAACGAACGATACACCACCAGGCTGATTTTTCTGCAAAGGGTATCTTGTGCCAGGGTTGAACAGAACATCATTGAAGCACCAGCATAAAGACATGTTAACCCAATTTTTCCTGTAATGTATACATGATTGATTGGCAATTTTTGGACCACAGGCTGTGGTTAGGATTACATCAATCAGGAAGCAGTAACTCTTGAGGGACTTCCCTTAAATGATCTAGTGTTTATTGGCGAAAGAGGTTGCATTTTTTGCTGTCTGTTTCTTTCATGTGTTCATCAGTTCCATTCCTGTTTGAAATTTGGTATCAGTGCATGAGATAAGTCACTTTTCTTCCTTTTATATCCCCTTCTGTCATTTAAAATGCAAGATGATGAACCTAGCACAATGTCTGGTACGTAGAAAATACCCATTAAAAAAAAGACAATGACTGTTGTATGAATGAGGAATGAGTAGTGAATAAGAATACATTTGTGTGTATGTGGCCACATTTGGATTTTCTGATATTCAGAAGTGGTAGGAACACAGCATGCCACACATTTATTTGTAGGGCACCATTCTCCTAAGTAGAGCACTGTACATCTAATATAACAGTAAACATGAATATACAGGTTTTAGCCTCTTTGCATAATTATATTATATCACGTCATCTTTGTAAATAAAATTAAAAGTAAAGATGTGAGAAAGAATAGGCAAGGGGAAGAATTTGCCGAATGCTAGGAATCCTTGCTCACTCTGACCACGCTTTTGTACACTTTTGGGGCAACAGGAAAAATTTTATCTGTAATGTGTCATCAGAATTCTGATGGCTCTCTTTGCTGTTCTGTGGGTTTTCATAATGGTCTCAAACGTATATAACTTGCTATGTTCCCAAAAGGATGCATTATGGATCTATGAAACTTTTGTAAGGTGTGAACACTGAAACACTGTCCCAAGGCTCTGCTGTTAATTTGTTTTTATTGAAGAAGAGGCAAGAATGAGGCACATGTGTGTGGAACCACTTTTCACTGCTGGGGTTTTTTTCATGAATATGTGGTGTTCATGTATATATGGTAACTCATGCGTGTCACATGAGTTACAGTTCCTAAATCTGGGGAAGAAAGAAGTTCCTGACGCAGACCTTCCCAGGCCATAAGATTCTAAACTAATACAAAGGAGAGGTAGAAAGGAAAACCATAGGAACTGTTACTCCCAGTTCAGGGTTAAAAGTTATTTTTTTTTTTAAGAGTCAGAGCCTTAGCTAGTGATTTCGTTTAAGTGGTCCTCGCAAAATCATTGGCGCTTAATTGTATTATCTAATTTTTGGAAATGGAATGTAAGGCATTTGAAAGTTAAATAGCGTGAAGAATGAAAAGCGTGTTCAAAGCATTTAAGATGGTCGGTGAGGCCTGTGCCATTCAGAGCAGCTCCTACGGACACAGAAGGACTCTTGAGTACATATCGTCTAATCTCATTGGGTTTAGAATTCACTTTCTGGCTCCATATCACGATCAGAACAGATGTTTCCCAGGCTACATAGGTGGGTGCAAGAAATAGATTTCATAAATAACTTACTAAATTTTTAATCAGGTTTTTGTAAGAAAACTTTGGAATTGTACTTCTTCTAATTCTCCATTACACACAGCCTCATGGCTTTGCACAGGATATGCCTGTGTGTAGTTGCATCACGTTCCTATACACTCTTAATTTGTTCATGCAAGAAATTCCCTCACTTTTTTCCTCTTCCAAGTATTTGCCTGTGTGTATGTGTGTATGTGTGTGTGTTAAATCACATATTACTTTGGCATCTCCAAGGGAAGGCAACATGCATTTTAAAGTGTTATGTGTGAAGCCCAAAGTATTTCCTGTTATTTGGGAATGCTTCTGACCATTATTTCTCTTCCAGCAGTCTGATGGGAACCCAGCATTAATTATGTATGCCATTATTGGACTGATCAGGTTAAATAGCTAGTTGGTGTTTACCAGTCTCATTTGAATATTAAACAGGCAGATAAGAAAACCTCACCCTAATATTATGGTCTTCATCTCTGTAGATTGTTACAAAAGGAATATGTTGCAAAGAATATGGAGAAGAAATCATGAAATCTTGGTGTGGGGCCAACAGACCTCTAGCTAGCTGCTGGATTAGTAAGAAAGCAGCTTTCTGCTGTCAGAATCAACATTACTCAGACAGTTGCAGAAGCTCTGAAGCCTTTGGATTTGTTTGCAATGAGAGATTTGTTGTGGATTTTTAACAAGGCTCCTGTGTGTGTGCCATGCTTAGTAAATATTGGCCTTCAGGGTATTTTTCAGTCACGCTGAATGGACTGTTAGTTTCCCCAAACTGCAAAGTGCAGAAAATCCATTTCCCTGATTTTGTTGCCATTGGGATTGCATCATAGGTTTTGCACAGCAAAAGCAAAATAAAATCTAGCAAAAATCTTTTTTTTTAAAGAACTGGAAAAGTGATCAGGAAAAAGAAAGATACCTGTGATTACATATACAAATGGACCTAGAAAGTACTTAGAGGAATTCTTAATAGTTAAGTTGTAACTTAAAATTATTTCAGCTAAAGTAACTGAAATATTTTCCTTTATGACAGAGGAAATTAGTCATGTTGTAATAATTGTGACTACTGTAATCAAATAATGACCTTTTACAGTATTATGATAGGTTAGATCTTTATTTTAAATCATCAAATATTATTTTTAAAAAAGAAATTCATCAGAAAGTAGAATATATGTGGTTCCAAGTGTTTTTCCTACAGCAAAGGAGTCTGTATTGACAGTTATGTTGAATCAAGGATTGTTTGACATTATTAACACTTAATATTTAAAACTCACTTTCAAAAAATGATTGATGAAGTTTTGTATTTGGCCTCTAAGAAGGAGTTTCAGGAGACATTATGATTATGTCAAGGGCAAACTAGTAACATGAAATAGCCAGGAGTCAGAGTTTTGTTACAGTTGTTTTAATGGTGAAGAAGTCCGAAAAATAAAGTTGTCTGGTAGAATTAGTATGCTTATACTTTTTAAGTTATTTTAGAAAATGGTCAGTTCCTATAGAACATACTTGAAATGCGTGACCAACCTCTCAAAGTTGTGATAAAGTGAGAGACGAACGCATTTCAAGTGCATTGTCTATCTCGGATTTAGAGACATCTATTTGAGGATAGAGTCTAGGAACATTTCTGTGGCCTGCGTTTTCGACCAAAGGCCTAAAGCATGAAAGAATAGCCGGAAAGAGAGCACTTTTCCATATGTTGTCCATTTGGCTGTCAGCACTCGTTCTGACAGAAAAGAACAGGGTCTTGAGTGACTGCTAGTCTCTCTTAAAGTATGGTAATGAAGCTAATTAGGAGAGATGAGAGCTGAACTACATTTGTGAAGGCAATTATCCATATAGCTTTTGTGCCATGCTGTATCTTTGTAAGATTTCTCTTCTCTAATTTTGTCATTTCTCAAACATCACAAGAATAATGAAAATGTCTAAAACAATATGAGCAACGTGGTCAGTAGAAAAGAATAAATTACTAATGAAATTCTATGAACCTGATGTCTGTTTGCGCTCTTCCTGAGCAGAGAGTTGGAGGATGGCTAAGACAGTACTTACAAGTGTCGCTGTTGTTTAGTTTACAAAAACGAAAATTAATTGCACTTTATTATATTGAATCTATATATCTTCTTTGGTATGTGAACAGGATTTTGCTAGGTCCTTTTATGTTAGTCATCATGGCAAGTCAGTAATTTAGTATAATTGAAAGGAGAAGACAGCAGAGACTTACTAAGCAAGCATAAAATGTATTCTCTTTCATGTGATTTAGAAAGTTGAGACATTTTCATTTCTATTTTCAAAGGTTTAATGCACTTTGACAACAGTTATGAAAGTAAACCAATGGACTTAGATCTCTATACAGTGATTTCATAGTAGGTGACATTGAACATAAGTGTTGGGGTTTTTTAAGTATTTAATCACAGAAGTTAACAGTTAAAATATTTGTATTTTTTGATCTGCTGAATTATTTTTGAATGGTATTGCTGACATTTTGTATGATATATATATAAATATGACATTCTAAAAACATCAGACTCTTTCTAAAGTGTAGCTGAAGTTTGTCCTCCAAAAAGAAACTAGGCTGATTTAATTCAATAGGCATATCAACTGGATTTGGTTGGTAACTGTTTGTACTCACGTTTACACCCGAACATAATGTTTTATTGTTTTTAAGTCTATTATAACTTTTATTTCTTATATCTTTTGCTCAAAACTCATTAACCTATAAGCTTCTAAAAGACATAAAGGAGATAGTTTTTATTTTTATTTTTGTTTTGTAGGATTAAAGAAAAAAATCAAATTAAATGACACATAGGTGAAAAATCAGGCTGAATTGCCTAACAGTGTTCTTACATATGAAATTTCATTACTTTTAAGTACATTCAGTAGCAAATTTGTACATTACTTTTAAGTACATTCAGTAGCAAATTTAAGTACATTCAGTAGCAACTCCGCTTTGTCTAATGTTTCAATCACATGACTAAGCTTCTTTGGAGCAAGGGTAGGGCAAAGGTGTAGTCAGTAGCTTTGATAAAGAACATGTAGCAGAACCCAGAAGGCCATAGTACAGCTGGAGCTAAAAGACTGGAAGTGATTCTCAAACTTGAGCATGCCTGAGACTCACTACAGGAGACCCTGCTAAAAATAGCTAAAAATACAGATTACTGGAACTTATAACTCAGACTGGGTCTTGGGGTAGGGCAAAAGAAACCATATTTGTAAACAAGTACTCCTGGGTAATTCTGATGAGGGTGGCATATGGGTCACCCTCACCTTTGGAAAACAGTATTGTAGACTAGGAAATGTGTCATTCCAAATATCACAATATTAGAACAAGGCTAAGTACGGAAAACTGCTAAGGAGACTCAACTAGAAACATAAAAAGACATCAGAATAGAGCAGAAAGGAAGTCTGAATTGGTGACTCCAATTGAATAATGCGCAATGTATAAGTCAGTCTTTGTCAGAATAAGATTTTGTAATCCCCATAACTTTTCTGGGTTCATGATTGTTATCTATAAAGTCTTCAGCTCTAACATTCGAGGATTCTAGAATAGCCATGGACAGAGCGAGAATGCATGGTAGGACTGAAATCAGGAAGATGTGCCTATTAGGGATGGAAAAATACAAGTGATCAGAAACCAGGCCAAGAGTGGGGAACTAAGAATTTTAGAGGAACAATAAGCAGGAAACTAAATTGATACAAGATTCTTGCTCCTAGCTGAAGCAGCCTTCTGCCTCAGGCCCAGGTCACTTTGGTGGTTGTTTTGAAACAGGAACCAATCTCAATACAACTAGACAAGGTCCTGCAGGTGGAAGCAGGTAATTGGAAGCAGCTGGTGCAGGTGAAAAGTGTGAGATCAGGGGAAGAAACAGTTTTTATTGTCTGATACGAAAAAAAATATTTTTTTGATGGTGGAAGCAAAGAGTAATAAATATAAGTAATATATACACAGCACATTCCTTTTTATGTAGATGATGTTTCAGAAAGCTTGAAAACACTTATCTGAGTCTTTTAAATGTTTCTGCTGGAAACATCCTTACATTTTGAATGAACTCTACAAAGAAATACTTTGCAAAGTCAAAACAAACTGTAGCCCATATACCGGTACCTGCCTTATCATGAAATCTAAATGTGTGTAAGCCACAATGGTGCATTTCACAGTCCTTTTATCCAAACTCAGACTTAAAAAGTGATCAGTGTTCGAAAGGGGGAGAAAGTTCTACAGGAAAGAATTGAGTTTACTGGAAAAAAATTTCGTAATAAATATATTCAGAATATATTTAAGTATACTTCTATAAATGTGTCCTGCAGAAATTTTGGCAGACATGTTGCATTTTATATTAAAACCCTTATGCATTGATATTTATAGGTAAGTTTTTTCATATTGTTGTGACAGTACAGCAATAATGTATTACCTTAGTAATTTTTCGTTGCCTACTCTATCTCACCTTCCCCGATTTTAGCCTTTTATTAAAGCCATGTCTTGAAAGAAAATTGTCTTCAAGTTAGTGTGCCTCTTTTTCTTAAGTTTATATATTGAGTCATTTAATTCTTCTCATTTTGTTAGTGAACAAAGTTTTGTTAGGCAATTGAAAGTCATACTTTCCTGCCTCTCAGAATTGGCAGTCTCATACAGTAACAAACACTTGTTTTACCTCATTGACTCTTTTGTTTCCTCAAGTGAAAGAGTAATTTGGGTATAATTTAGTTTTAACATCTCTGGACCAATTTAAAAAGGAATGTAACTCAAAGTGTATAGTAAGATTAGTGAAATTGTTCAATAGAACTCACTAAAGAAGGGTTTTGGAGATGTTGCAGAAAATGGTAAGTAGGAAGAAAGCATAAAAGGTTTAGCTGATGAGGTAGGCTTGGAAAGCATAGTAGACATAAAGCAAGTTGCCTGAAGCTTCTTAAGAAGAAGCCCTGGAAGCAAAATTTTAGCATATAAAGCTTCATGAAATGTGGGGTCTTGAGCTGAGCTGTGAAGGTTACACAGGTTTCTGACGATTGAGAGGAAGGGAGAGAACAACGTATGAAGTGCGCTGAGCTGGGAATGTATGAGGTCTGTTTGAGGGAACTTAGAATAAACTAGTTTGACTGGGAGAGTTCAGAGAAGGGTGATGGGTAATTGAGGAATCTAGGTTATGAAGAGCCTTATGAATGTGGCACAAAGGATTTTGGAATTTATCCACTGGGTTGTGAAGAGATGAAAGTTATAAATGAAGAAGTGATATAATTAAGATTGTCTTCAGAAATTTAACCTAGAAATGGTATCATTGGTGGATTGGAAAACAAAGACACAGGGGCAGGGAGCTATCCCTCATAGAAGGAAAACATCAATACTAGAAACACTCCGCAGGACTTGGTGACTAATTGGATACAGTGGAGGAAGTTGGTGCCAATTTCAGGATGGTGGAGTCACACTGAATAATGAAAAGGGGAAGAAAATCATCTTTGTTGGAAAATATCATTTAAAAACAATTGTTTAGTTTTGAGATGATGAAACACCATTCATTTTATTAATTGAGCACTGATGATTTGAAAGACATATTGGGGAATGACTCCCCCCAAAAAAGGTGCTCTCTGCTCTCTAGAAGCTCATAGGTTAGTGGGAGATAGAGTCAAGTTGACACTGTAGGAAAAGGTATACTGTGAAAATGTTAGAGCTACCAATAACATGAAATGAACAAATTGAAGACAGAGATATCTTGAGGAGCTAGAAGAACTAGTTTGACTTGCACCTAAAAAAATGGATAGGAAGAACATAGATCAGTTGGATTCACTCTTCATTTATTTATTTAACAAAAATGTATTGAGCACCTACCTGTTCTACTGTATGTACCATGTTGGACACCACACATGATGGGAAGAAATCACATTCCTTATTAGAGAATATAAAAACTGGCAAGTACAGAGTCTATGTAGCTGGCATGTATTCCCATGTGGAGGGATCAAAGGGGTAAGGAGGGGGGACCTTAGTGGAAGATAAGATGCTAATGATAAACTACATGGGGAACGAGTGAGAGCCCTAGGTTGTTTTTCTCTAAATAATAGGGATCTTTAAATGTTTGGGGAGAGGGGAGATCTTTATTTTAGATCTGTATTGAAGACATTGTAAATCTGTGTTTTTAGAAAGGTAACAAAATACCCACGTTGAAGTATTTGTTTACAGATATATTAGACACTGAGAGACATTTTATATGCTCATCCAAATGTTGGTGTCAGCCAGTCACAGGAGGTGTGGGATTGCTGAGTTTGAGGAAAGGATGGATGTCTGAAATGGAACGATCATAACCAATATTTATTGAGTACTTAACATTATCCAATCACTGAATTAATTCCTTTAGTCCTCACCCCAACCAGCCAGGTGAATGCCATTCGTATATCCTTATACAGATGAAGATATTGCATTAAGGAGAGTCTAATCAACCTGCCCAAGTCACACGGCTATTTAGTGTCATAGGCAGGATTTGAACCCAGGCCAGCAGGCTCCACTACCTCCAGATTACCGAGGCAGTACAGACAGAAAGGCCAAGGATAATTAATATCAAAGGACTTGAAGGTTATTGTAGCAAAATTAAATGCTGATGAGAACCAAGCAGATTGTGCAAACGTCAAGGCCAGGAGGTTTATGGAGTGAGAAATACACCTTCTAAAGGAGGCAGTCACAGGAACCTCAGCTATGTCTTGCCATGTGAGAAAATGAACCTAGTAATATGAGACATTATAACTGGCAACAAAACCTAGAAAGTATAGATTGTTATGTCAAATCGCTCACTTTTTTTCTTTTTATGGAGACAGAGTCTTACTCTCTCACCCAGGCTGGAGTGCAGTGGCGCAATGTCAGCTCACTGCAGCCTTTGCCTCCTGGGTTCAAGCAATTCTTCTGCCTCAGCCTTGCAAGTAGCTGGGACTACAGAAATATACCACCACGTCCGCCTATTTTTATTTATTTATTTATTTATTTATTTATTCATTCATTTATTTATTTATTTAGTAGAGACAGGGTTTCACCATGTTGGTGGTCAGGCTGGTCTCAAACTCCTGAATTCAAATGATTCGCCCACCTCAGCATCCCAAAGTGCTGGGATTACAGGCGTGAGCCACTGCGCCCCGCCAAATCACCCAATTTTTAAATGTTGATAACTAACTTAAATTCTCATTTTGCACTATATTGTGTAACCCCTTCCTTCCCCCAAACACACACACACGACACATGTGCCACACATGGATGCTTGCTACCCAAATATGGACCTATGTTCACCAGCAAGAAGAAAATATGTATACGCATTATATATAAATATATATATATATATATATATTACTGCAGCCCCCTACTTTTTGCCATAGACAGAGAATTTTCCAGTGTAGTATCAACCTCACTACAGTTTCCAATTTTAGGTGACAATTCATGCTTTCCTTTCTTCCATATTCCTGCAAGCAAAAATAGAAAACTGGATGTATTTTTTCCTTCAGAAAATCAGTGGGTAAAAGTGTTTGTTGTGGCCCACACTGTGTCCTGTACTTAGAGAAGTTGGCTGTTTCTATAATACCAGTGAATCTAAATATGACATTCAAAGTCCATTCTCCAAGTGCTCCTAAATATCTACATGCACTATATCATGCAGACTAAATAATGAACTTTACAACAATAACTTTTACTCAGTGTTACTCAGAAAAGCTAAAATATCAGTGATCCAACGTTCTTAAGCTTTGTGAATCATGGTGAGAAACCTCTGTATTTGTGAAGAAGTTTTATAATACTAAAAAACTATAAAGTTGTGCTAGTGCTTCAAAGGGAATAACATCAAAAACTTGTGGAGAAAAGCCAGAGGCTACCATCCCACCTCAAACATGCACACGCGCACACACACACACACACACACACACTCTTTCTCTCTCTCTCTCTCTCAATTGAGAGACCTATCTTGGTAGAATAAAGACTGGTTCACCAAAAAAGAGGGATAATGAGGCCATTTTTCATTATTTTCCCAGCGGATTTTAAAATAGTTACCTCATAAAATAAATAGTTTAAGTTTCCACATTACTTTTTGCCTTTAATCTGTGCCTGCGATGCAAATAAATGAGTGGAGATTTTTATACTCCCAAAAGTTTATGTAGAGGCAAATATATTACAAAACGAACACCGAAACTAAGCATAATTTCTTATTAAAACAGCATCTTACAGAATTAGAATGCTATGGTTGATGGAAGGGAGACACTTTATGAAAAGGAATCTACAAATAGATTTAATTTTATACTCATTGTTCAACTCTTCCCGATCTTGTCTTCTCTAGATTAAGTTTAAATGGGAAACTTTCAGAACTGAACTGAGCCTAGCCAAGTATAGAAAAATGTATTTTGTATGTGAGCTCCTACGGAAAGGATGCACCAAAACTGTTTTTGATGTGAGTGGAGTAAGGTGTTAAGAGCAGTCGTAAGTTTTATAAAATTAAAAACCCATGTGCTAAAATTAGAAATAGTTTATTGTCCTTAAGAGGCAACTGAATTAACCTAGCTATCTGGCTAATAAACATAAATAGTCCACCTTAGCGAAGCTCTAATTACAGCCTCTGAGCCTTTCGGTGAGTTTACAACTTAAAACATCTGAGTGATTCTGCCTTTTCAAAGTCATGTGAAGTTAGAAAGGCGGCCTAATTAAAACAAATCTTGGATAAACCACTTCATGGAGATAGAAGTTTGATGGTTGGATATATCAAAAATTGTTACCAGATGTTGTTCAGAGGCCTTAACAGTTTAAAGATCATGAGGGCTTTTTTTTTACCAAAGCAAAAATATTCTAATTGAAGTTGTCAGCAGGAGTGAGACTAATATGCCTGTATTTGATTAAATAATAGTTTATTTAACATTCAGTGTGGCCCAAAATTGGCCAAGACAAAAGTCAGAAAACATTTTAGCCAGAAGACTTCAAAAGAAAAATGCAACAAAATGACAGTACTATCTAGGTAACTTTCAGGCACTGTGGTTTGATAATGTCAGTTTTTATCCTGCTTCCCATTCTTCATATGTCTTACAGTATATACTCTGCAAATGCCTTCGAATCTTTATTCTCTCATGTATTTTGTATTTTATAAAAAGAAAGGACAGCAACATAAACTTATTATAAGACTTACTGCTGAAACCTTGGCAAGGGAACACCGGGACACTTTCCATTATAGAAATGTAAACATCTATATTTTTAGGAGTTAGATATTTTACAGAGGCTGCTGTCCTTTCACTGGGATGTGCGGATATTAGCTGTATCAAAAAGAAGAATATAAGACCCACATGGTCCTGTTACGACTTACAGGCATCTTTTCCTGATGACATGAGAGGAGCACATAACTACTTCCTTCCCATTCAGTGTACAGCTGTGTGTGCTGCTCTCGGATGAAATGCAAGAATTCCCTTTGAAGAACACAGAGGCTTGTCTCAGCCAGTCTTCCTATTGGCGTGAGCCTCTCTCTCCTTACATTTTCTGCTTCTCAGGCATGCACCTAGCCATTAACTCCCGAATGATGTGGCAATACCTTGGTTCTTCCAGAATAAGTTTTTCAGACTTTTCTTGGACTTGGTGTACATAAACATTTAAGAAATCGCCCACATAGATGACTAGGAAATAAATGCATTTTAAAAAATCAATTTTCGACATTGTGACCAATTCCCAAGCTAGCGTTTGCTTTCTATAGTACACAGAGGTCTGGATTTTTAAACTAAATTGCAGCATACTCTGTGGCAATTATGAGAGGACAACTGCACTAGAGGGCCATTAATCATTTAAACATTCAAATAAAACTAAATGTTTCTTTTTAGATCTAAAGTGCAGCCCATAACACAATTGAAATAACATTAATAGGAGAAGGGAATGAAAAGACACAAAACAGCTGTTGCTCTCTCTGCAATGTGCCATGGGCTGTAATCAGAGAGTGAGACACTGTGTACAGTAAGGGAGAGGATTCTTGTTGATTCAGTTCATTTTCTACCATCCTGAGCTTTCTCGGTTTAAAGGAAGTTAGGGTGATGTTCTTGCATGTCATAACACTGCATTTCTGGATATTCAGCAGAAGGGACAAACGGCTGGAAGGTTTAGTTTTACAGCTGTTGCAGAACAGTATTTAAAAGTTGCTTGTTAGCTGCAAAGTGCTAATAATAACGTAAACAGGGTACAAAATGTCCCCTGTGGCTAATGAGGAAAAACTGTGCTCTTTAAATATAACTTTTTCACTATTAAAATAAATTTTAGTTTTACCAGTGATTTACTTTAAAAATAAACTTTGTAAAAATCTGAAGAACATTACATAGTTAACCACATTTGTCCTAGAGGATAGTATGGAAAATAACTTACAGCCCAGTTGGAAAACTAATGACTTCATAATGACTTTGCTTTATTTGTCTTTGTTCAATGTCAACAGTTCAATGTCTGTCCGTGTAATCCTCTTTTAAATCCCTTGACTTTCTAACATGATTTTTATTTCCATGTCAATTTCACAAGTTCTAATTGTTGTCCTTTTAGCATCACTGTAAACCGCAGTGCAGAGATCATACCGCCCCTCTTCTAAAGCAGGTGTAAATAAATGAAAGAAAGAATCAATTAACTTGTTCTAGTCAAAAAATAGTCCCAGGTAGAATCATACTAGAGTGTGGGTCTCTAAACTCCCAGCCCCCCTGCACTTCTCACTGTGCTATGCCAGGAAGTGAAAATCACAGCAAATCACTGTCCTGTAAGAATTACTGCCCCTAGCCCATGTCCCAGGGATAGAACAGGTGAGGAGCCTCCATGCTGGTTTATAGGAAAATGCATGCCTGAAGCCAGCAAGGTCCTTGTCATCTATGCTCCTCAGGTGCTTTATTTTCACAGCCTATCAAAAGGAATAAATCTAATGCTTGCTTTACCGTGAATTTACAATTTTCCTTAGAATTTCAGTGTATAATGACTGGAACTTGGGCAGTCTGTAAATTATAAATGGAAAAAGAATGAAACAAAGCAGAAAAGGGGAATGGAAGAGGTGAGGGAGAGGGAGAAGGAAGGCAAGAGGGGCAGGGAGAGAGAGGGAGGCAGAAAATGTAAATCTCAAAGCCAATGAGGTTACTATAGACCATCTGGAGAAAGATGAATTATTCTTTAAATCCTAGGTCTAGAAGAGACATTAGAGATCATTTGTTGTTTATGCTCTCTGATTTCCCCCACCCTGTATATAAATATATAAAGAAAGAAGGAGGAAACTGTGTTACTGAACACCAACCATGTGACTGGCAGAGTTGGAGGCATTCTATGTGCATCATATTCGTGACCCTTCATCGTGATTGACCACTTGCTCTTCCTTTATTTTCCTCTGAAGCAGAACCTAGAAAATGACTTTATTAGAGCACCTATCAAGTCTTTGCTTATGTGGCTTCCCTGATAATTTCTGAGTAACTTGAGACCTTTGGTCATGTCTTTTACCATTGTGTGCCTAGTTATGCCTTTTACAGGTACAGCGTCCAACATGGTGCTGGGCACAGGGCAGATACTTAATGAATGGCATTTAAAATGAATGACTGAATGAATACATGAATTACAGGTAAATATCACAGGGTTGTCTCATTTAGTGTGCCATGGCCTTGGTGCTTATGCAGTCCTGTGCCTATAAAACTACATGGTACTAAGTTTACATGCTTTAGGGAGTAAGTGAACCTTGCAGTTTCCTATTTTTTTTTTAATGTGACTCTTGTGTATGTTTTGATTATATTGACTTGCTTTCATTTAGATGTAGAAAAAAAATATCATGTTTTGGTATTTTAGCCTTAATAACCTCATAAAACACATATGAAATTCGCTTGCTAGATTGTGAGATGCCTTTGGTTTATAGAGGAAAATAAAACTCCTGGCTTTTCTTCCCTGGAGAAAGAATATAGAAAGTAGTCTCATGATCTCCATGACTCCGACCTGTATGCCAGAAAAACCAAAACAGGAGTACGCCAGCCCCTTGAGGATGTGAAGACAGCAAGAGTTGACATCAATAGTAAATGTAATATTTACAATAAATATGAGATGGGGCTAGACATAGTAGTGGAAATGGTACATCCCCCCACCCCCCAATCCTATTTAGCTACTTCATATAAAAGATGGCAAAAACTTCCTTTTTGTTCATGTAGACATCAGCATTTCTAGAAGACAAGGATGACACTTTTGTCAGTTATTTATTTTTTGACATATGTGCCAATGGGAACAATTATTAGCCCATTAAATACTTTTTGATATTTGACCCAGGATAGTAAATATATGCATTCAGAAAAGAATCCAATGCTACCTTTGTCATCATTGTGACAACTGAAGAGCTCTAGTGGCCTTTCAAGTACAGATAAACTTTCAGGAGGATTCTCATATGAGCTGGCCACAAGGGCTTTTATTGTGAACCTTCCAGCGTATCCTGTATGTTCATTGTGATCTAAGGAAATGGCAGTGATGGCATCTCAAATAGTGGACCATGGCACCTGTGATGGGGGTATCCCTGCTTTTTGTGCCCATAAAGTTTTGCCAAGTTCTTCTAAACAGATTCTTCAGCAGTATAGTGACCATTATACTACGTCCTCATAGTGTGACTTTTGTAAAAAAAAATAAAAGAAAATGTCCTGGATTGATTTTGTCAAAAAAGTTACATGAGAAGTGTAGATAATGAAGGACTCTTTCAAGGATGATTCAAACCAAAGTAAATACTAGACTGCACGGATGGACTACTCAAATGTGGTCAGCAGTGCTATCCGATGCTCTGCTTAGAAAAGACTCCTCTTTTGGACAGACAACTTGTAGAAAATTGAAAAAAATATGTATACGTTTATATCTGTGAAATGTATTTATTTTATTTTCTTATTTTTTACTGCTTTACTTCTGGTACCATTCCTTTATTTTCTCTTGAAAACCTACACCCCTTCATTTTTATTTCATCTAGTTCAAGTGAAGTCGATTTTGCCCTAGATTCAGAGCCAGATTGTGTGCCTTACATTCTTGTTACTCAAACTTGGAGCTTACTAGAAATGCCAGATCTCAGATCCTATCCCAGACCAATAAATACAAATCTGCATTTTGACAAGATCCCAGGGTACTTTGTAACACAGATTAGAGTTTGAGAAACTTAGCCAAGTGCAGTGGTACACACCCATAGCCCAACTACTCAGGAAGCTGAGGCAGGAGGATCTCTTGAGACCAGGAGTTCAAGGCTAGCCTGGGCAGCACAGCAAGACTCTTGTCTCTAAAATACTACTACTACTACTACTACTACTACTACTACTACTACTACTAATAATAATGATGATGTATTAGAAACTTCTGTACACCAGAGCCAATGTGGGAATTCTATTCACCTGGCCATGGTGGGACAGGGACATGACCCAAGTTTGCCCAACAAGGCCCTATTTGAGGACATTGGTTTGACCTCTCAAGAAAATGCACTTAGTATTTTCCATCTGACTTGTTCAAAAGAGCATAAGATGCTAGATATGTGGCCATTTTACCATCCAGGCCTGTCTGACTGAGACTGGGGTCTGTGTAGAGGAAGCATATTCCAGAGGAAGAAAAATGGTGCTCTCAGGGTATCACTTGAATTCTGGCCAAAATAGGCCTAAAGTCAGAGTTTTTCCCAGATTTTTAGTTGCATGAGTCAGAAGATTTCCTTCATAGTCATACAATTTGAGTTATATTTTCTGCCACAAACAACTGAAGACAAATACAAGATTTATAAGTAATGATTAAAGGCTTGTTTGAGTCTCACCACCTATTTGCATGGGCTCCTTAGCTGAGTGTGTATGTGTGTGTGTGTGTGTGTGTGTGTGTGATTTCTCATTTGTCATTTGTTGTAGCATTTAGAAGTATAAGAATCATAAAAATCTTAGGATCGAGACATGTCTGCTTTCTTGCATCGTTCTCTTAATTGCTTCATGTATATTTACCTTACTTCCCCTCAAAATTATAAACACTTCAAAGGCACTGGACTTTTCTTCCATGAGGTGATAATTTAAAGTAATAAGACGTTTATAAATAAACATACCAGAACTTATATCAAGTGAGTGTAGATTTTCAAAACCACCACCTGAGGAAGCTGCTAATTTATTCTGGTTTTGCTGACTTTGGAAAGAACATTGTAGTAACTCTCTAGAATAATGATCAGCACTAGTTTCTAAGCCATGAGATCACACCAGTGCTTTGTTAGTTACCTCTGATTTTTACTCAAAGTGACACTACAGGGAATCATATTGAACCCAGTCAGATCACTTCAATTCCTATGAAGTAGCCCACGCTGAGTCCCCTGTGGATCCTGCCAGCCCCGAGTACCCCACCTCTTCCCTGAGGATCTCGTGGGAACTACTGCCATCCAGCAGTAAAGGGATAGCATGTGCCTCATGGGGAATCTTTAGAATTCTCTTCCCTCACTGCAGCCAGCACTGGTTCTGATTTTGATCAGTCACTGCCCATGCCATATTAACGGTTATATATTTCAGTATCACCCTTGGGTGCTACCAAGGTTGTTCTGCCGCCTTATTCATCAATATTACTCTGATTAAGTTTGCCTCTTTCGAGAAATGAGATTGACATCCAGGAAAGTAGAACTTCTATTACTGTGAGAACTTCAGTAGCTAGCTAGCTAGATAGGTCAATAAATTGATTGATGGAGAATATAACAAACATTCTTAATATAAACCGCTGAGAAGCTTTAGAAGTAGAAATGTAAGTATAAACTCAGAGGCTTTGTCATCTTTGTTTAATAGAAACTGATTAGTACTTGTATTAAAAGGTGTTAATAGATCAATAATTTATAATAAATAAGTAAATAAGACCATGTTTCTTATGTTCTTCGATGTGTTATAGTGATGAAAGATTTGGAATTTTGTGAGAAGCAGACTCTTTTCCTAAGAGAGAAGAGGAGGCAGTATTTATAAGTAAGGTAGTAAATTCCTAAAGGATAAAACTCTTCCTTATTGATTAAATATCAGGTATTTGGGTTATAAGTTTATTCCTTTCCTGTCTGCTACCTTTACAAGCCAAGAAAATTTCAACAGGCTAAAAGCATTCAGAGAAATAAAGGGGCAGAGAATACTGTGCATTTGTTGCTACGGAAAATCTAAATCAACTTAGTAGGCAGCTAAAAGAAACCAATGTTTCTGGCGAGGACTAAAATGCATTTTAACTGTAATTCCAAGGGCAAATCACACCAATATCGCCAAGTTAAAAATTACTGTTTCTCTAATAAAAAAGGAATTCCAATCATTTAAACCATGAGCTAAATTATATTTTCTGAATATTGATTTTAATCAATTTTATGAACCTTAAGTGATGAAGATAACTTTTTACAAAATGTAAGGATATTGCTATTGTTACAGTAATTTGGTGTAAATGATTCTGTTAGACTATTAAAGTAAAACCTCTTTGCTAATATTCAGGGATTATATTACAATAACATATTACATAGCAAAATAAAGTTAATAGCATGGATCAACTTGCAGAAGTCTCTCTGTTTTAAATGAATATTGTTTTCAGAATGTATTTGTTTTGAAATATGAATTTCAGATCTATAAATATAAGGTCAAGTATTTTAATAATTGTTATTATATCTTAGACTACCAATAGATGTTGCATTCTATGTAAAAAAGATTTGTCTAATTTTTGTATTAAGTCAAACCATTTGTAATCACCTGTGTAAAATACATGTTTATGTATATACATACACACAAAGATAAGTCTGAATATATGTCCCCGGGCTAAATTATCATGCTGTGTATGGACCTTTTGCATGTTCTCTTATTAACAGCAGTAGAAAACTTAGTGTGATACAATAATCATTTTTAAATAATCCTAAATCTACTCAGGGTGAAAAGATTCTGAGAGCAGGCGCTTTAAACAGCTGCTCTGAGCAAAATAGACACTGCTTTCTTTTAAAGCTGAAAAGGAGAAAGGTAACAATTATCCCAGAGACACTGGACACAAAGTTGTCTGATTTTTCCCCGGCAAATGCCTCCACCTCTTGTAAAAAGAACAGTGTATTTGAGATGTTGGAAAATGGTGGACCCATCAGAAGCAGTAATCAGATAAACAGATAATTAATGTATTAAGAGTGTAATTGAAATTAACAATAGCTTTCATATGTACGTTTAATACTGTGCTACAATTTATTACTTGTCTGAAGTACTTTCTTGCATTATACGTCAAGAAGCCTTGTGGAGCCAAAGTAGAATAATAACAATTAAACGTAACTACCTCTACAAGATTAAACTTGATACTGAATTGAGTAGGGGTAGAAATCATGACTTAATTGTTTTCTCCCTTTGTACTTCATGTATAAATTCAGTACTGCTTTTACCATGAAGAGAGAATTCTGAATAAAACCATAATTCAGATTAAATCAAACTAAATATTATTTAGCTGCAATACTAAATATTATTTATTTATCTAGAGATATTTTTAGGATATATTAAAATTCCCACTATGCCTGCAAGTTTTTGTGTTCTGTAAGAAACTTACAGAATTTTTCCCTTGAAATTGACTATCTTAATCCTAATTTATATTTTTTTTCAAAAGTAAAAACCTGGAAAGGGCCTTACTAACCAGGCTGAACATTTTGCAGTTTCCAATGGGTATATAATGGCATCCACTCTGTGATTGGGAGTTTAAAAATTAGAACACTCAAATGTTCTGATCCCCGTTGCTTTCCCATTTGAATAATCATACCTCTTTATATTAACAAACTTTATGGTGATATTTTCAGATTCTTTCTGTATCACTTCTTAACTGGCCACAAATGTTTGTAATACTTGAGTGTCTTCTCTGAGTTTCAAAATGACTTGCTCAGCTAGGAACTCACATTATTTTTCCATTTCTGATTCCTCCCTTCCCCCATTGTTTCCAAAAAATACATGTGCATTAGTAAATTCCGCCTATTTTCATCATTAAGAAAAAAAAAAGTCAAGTTCAAGAAAGAATAGCACAGCTGTTCACAATGTCATGTCTTATAAAACAAATCTATTAGGAAGGTCAAATCCTGAAAGAGGTCAAGTTAATGAGATAAGTGGAGTAATTTGGTCATTTTCTGAAATTTGTAAACTTACACAAATCTATTTTTTTTATCCTGCACTAGATTTTTATCCTGCACTAGATTGACTGATTAACTAAGCCTCTGCTAATGGTGGTTTTCTACTTCTTTAAAAGTTATTATTTTTATATATTAGGCACACTTTACCTACTTTTTTAAATGTGAATTGAGTTCAATGTTAGTTTGATACTAATCAGTCCATTCTGTTTATTTTTTAATTACTGCTTTCATTTGGAATGCACTTAAAAATAAATTTGAAAAATACAAATATAAATAACAGTTATATGTATATATTCACACATACATTTTGTGTATGTGTGTATATGTACACAAGTTAATTAAATAAAATTGTGGACTTTTAAATAAAATTATAGATCAAATAAATCATAGACAATTGGTGGAAAGAGGATGACCTACATCAGATCTAGCCACTTAACATTTCCTTCAGAGAGTGTAAACATTTTGGAGCGTGTAGTATCTGCACGTGTTTTTAAAATTATGCATAAATTAATTCTTTGTTAAATCCTACTGCTGGTTCCATTAATTTACCGATTCTGCCATTATATTTTTATATTTATTTTATTCCCAAAATTTTTATCTTTTAAGTCAGATATAACTCCTTATCTTGAGAGAAGTATGACTTCCATCTTTTTCAAGTTGACATTTTAAAAGATAAGAGCATTAGCACCTGAAAATTTTAAATATATTAAACTACAGGACCTTGAAGCTACTTTTTTTGAAAAGGTAATGAATATATGTGTATATGCTTATACATATTATAAATGTATGTTTGTGTGTGTATTTAACTATGAATGCATGCATATATATTTATAAAGTAGCGAATGTTAGTCAAATTCCAAATGGAATAAAATTTAGGGATATAAATATGCAACTACCACCCAAAATTTATTCAAAATTAGCAAAGTTTCTATGTCTGGGTCTGTATAAATCCAAGTGAGTCAACTTTTTTATAATCGAGGAATCAAATATCTATTTTTATATTTTGTGTATGTAATCTGTGTGGCCTCACTATATGAAAGAAGAAAACTATCTGCAGCTAGACATGAGTAATAAAACATGCATGAGGGAATGTGATCTACAAAGTGTTCCTTTATGTTCTAGAAAGGACCCTGATTCCTTCCTCAAATTTCAAGTTGGTTTTTGTGTTAGAAATATGTATCTTTAAAATGGAGGAAGTCACCACCAGAGTTATGTAATGTAATCCTTAAAGGTCTGTTAGAATGCAGTCAAAAGGAGAGAATAGGAAAGAAAGAGAGGAGACATGTATTCATACATTTGTAAATGTGTAATTGATGTAATAAACTCTTTAAAAGACAGTTTCTTATATAAGGGAATTTTAGGGTCACCATTAATACATTTTTTCATGTTGTAAAAATAAATATGAGGCCTTTTGTATAAGTTTTATGCGTATGCACATTAATGTAGATATTGAGTTATATACTTGTATATAAGTTCCAAAAGTGTATTGTTTTCAATATCTTCTAAAATCTAATATCTATTGAATTATTCAATCTCTTCTGAAATTAAGAGAGAAAGGAGAAATTTAATGATCTCTGAATGCTTCATATATGTCAAGCATGACGTTCCATAGTCTCACAGACATAATTATGTTTATGTTAATTGAGTATGTATGTGAATTGAGAGAACTCCAACATAGTAATAAAAATAAATTGGCAATAAAAATTAATCATAAGTTATCAATGTCTTATTTTCCTCCTACTAAAGTAAATAATTATTAAGCTGACATTTACAGCACTCTCCTAGGTACTCTATTGCTTCAGTTTTAAAAATTACCGTATAACCAATTATATTTATTCTCAACTATGTAAGAAACTCGTGGAATTTCTTGACAACATTGTTGGTGTTTTAGTCCCACTTATAAAATATATTGCTTTAATGCAAATAAAAACAACTAGTGACATCTCTATGGTGGTGCTGAAAATGATTCCATTTATTCATTTATGTGAGTGTATGTGTATATATGTTTGTATGCACATGTATATACATAACCGACATATGCCATTTCTATACATTTTGCAAATTGCTCATAAGCTCAGACAAACAGGGACTGTTCCTTTCCTCTCCTCTCCTGGGCCTAAACATGGCCCAGAATTTATTAATTTTCTTTTGCATTTCGCAAAAGTGAAACTGTTTTCAATTTAAGTTCTAGTTTCTGTAACAATGGTTGTCCTTCATATTTCATGAGTAAAGATATGATTAAAGCATAATACTTGTATGTGTACACACACGCACACGTACACACACACACACACACACACTCCAAAGTGGCTGCAGCATCTCTTCTGTTAGAGGTCAATTCAATTAAGCTATCACTAATTAAATGCCCACTGTATGCAATGCACTGATAATATAAAGATTAAAGGAAAAAGTAGGTCCTTCAAGAGCATCCTTTCCCCTGTGTGACTTGCACATGTAAATAATTGGAATCCAGCACTCTGTCTCCTATACCTACGCTGAGAAAGTAGAACTATTTTATGATTTCAGACAATTCAATATAGGAAAAACCAAGGCAAACTAACATTCGAATGCTCCAAAAGTTAAGTTTGTACATTGTCACAAAGTTCCTCTTATGATGAAGACTAGTTTTGATATATTTGGGGTAAATTTGTAAATGTGAATTAGCAAAAGATAAGTCACAACTAAGCATTTTTGTTTGCTTTTCATTTTTTGTATGTGTTTTAAATTTCAGCTACACTATGAATCCTTTTTCAAAATATTTTTAAGAGCTTAATAATTTTTTTCTTTTCTTTTAAAAAATCTATATTACTTAACCATGGGGAGAAATGACATTTCTTTAACACAGATGACTTTAAAAAATAATTATGGTTAATTTCTTGCTATAATTTATTTACATCTTTTGCCAAGATTGTGTGACAAATTCAATGTGTTCATCTAGAGGAAAAATAATGCCAACAGAAAAAGAATATAAACATGAGGCAGGGGAAAATAAAGTTGTTGAAAAGTTAGTGTTATATTTTCAGAGCCCTTCTCATGAAATAAAATCTCACTCACCAGGAGTTTTGTGTCTCAAGTTGGGCTGCCAGGTCTCAGTTTTGGTTTCCTGATATTCTGCTCGATGTACAAAATGTCAAAGTGAGAAACAGCTTTAACTGTTCCTTTTGGTACAGATGACTGAGGGGCAGTCTCCAGAATGCTTGATGCGATGAGGTAGTTCTTACTTTGGTATGCGATATAGTGTGATTAATAAACTCCAGATCACAGAGAGAGCCGGGTGCGAGTAAGGCTAATATGAGTGCAGTTTCCTACCCAAGACGATGTATTACCTTGAGCTAATCTGGTGGTACTGAAGAGAGAATTTATACATATATATATATATATATATATATATATACACATACACACATAACAAAGACAATCACTGCTTTCTTCTTGAGCAGCTGCAGCCTGTCCCACTAATGGACGTGCAAAAGCAAAAACTGGCAGCATAAGGTATGTGTTCGTTTTTACAGATGGTACTGCAGACAAGTTGGTAATTGAAAAGGAAGTCGTGTACGTGAGCTATTTGACGGGGCAGGGAGTAGGGACAGCCTATTACAGGACTTCCCTGTGTAATTGACTGGGTGAGTTATTGAAGAAGTAGTTTTCCCGTGAAAGATTTCAGTTATTACAAAATTACATCATTATTAAGGAAATTCATAATTCCACGTTGTCTTTTAAAAATCATGTTATTAAAACTTTAGAAATCAGCTCAGTTTTCCCTGTCTGCACAGTACCTCTATCATGAAATTATCTGCTCATGGTCGTTTTCACCAGTAGTGGTCACAGAGCTCTTATTTAAAGACACATCTTTCGTTTGAATAGTGACGTAACATGAGGTGCTTATTTTTAATCATTGGAAAGGTATCCGTAAATACCTACGATTTTATGTGTCCTGAGGACATACAAAATTGAACTAAATGAGAGATAATATTTGTAATGATTTATAGTTTCAAAAATAAATGAAATTCAGGTTCATTTTTTTTTAGTCTCCCACCACCTCACTCCCTGTGTTTCTAAAAGTCAGAGACAATGGCATGTTCCCAGAGGTATTCCCGAGATAGTCTGTGAAGTATTTAATCCAAATTGCATATTTGGTATCAGGGGCGTTTTGTGGACACATTCATAGTTTATTATTAACTCTTTTAACTGTTTTGAACCTCTGTATATTTAACTCATGTATTCTCATATGTTTTTGTTGTTTATATTAAAATAAGCAGTGGTTGCCATCTTTCTGCTGAGCAGGCTAAAGCCTGTGTTTTAACATCTGACTTGTACTGAATTCTTTCAATTGGATAGCCTACAAAAACTGTTTAGAGTTAGGAGTATTTTTGTCATTACTGTTCTGTGATGAAATGCAAAAGTACATCACATATGAAAAGTATAATAGTAAACTTCATAGATAGATGAAGAATATGAAGTTTTATATATAATAGTGGGGGAGTTTTTAAGCAGACATTATTTAAAATATTTTTATATTATCTGATTCTTGAGGAATTTGGTAGAATAACCTCATCTCTCAGAATTGCCAGTAATTTATCTTGAATAAAAATGATACCAAATATCACAAAGGGTCTCTGCCTTAGAACATACACATATATAAAAGAAATCTAGTAAATTGTTACCTGAACATGTGTGTTTACAGAGCATGTCAAAACCCCAGCACCATTTTTCTTGCCCCAACTCTAGCCAAGTCTTCTGCAAAAGCAAACAGAGACTTTCATCTGCAGCTAACCTCCCATGTAGCAGGCGCTATGAGAGGCTAAGTCAGTGGTGTCACCAACTTCTGCTTTTAAGCAGCGGCCTGTTTCACATACTTTTTTTGTTTTTTTGACACAGCAGGATCAAAACACATGTACTGCATCCCTCCCCCTTCCCCGACACTGCCCCTCCATCAGCCAAGTGCTCTGTTCCTCTGGCTATGACTGTGTCGACCTCAAAACAGCTCGTTGCCATATCTGATGAAGGATGACTCATTTCTTTCTGGTACCTCAAAACTTGCATAATTTCAATCAGCTGTTATTGGGTGGTTTGAAGAGATAAGAGTTCTTTAAGGCCAGGATATTTTGAAATATTTTTGGTAAAAATTCCCCAATCTCCTCTTTAGTAATAAGGCCTGAAACATGGTTCACTATGGCTTTCAAGTGAGGACAACCTGGGTTTGTATCTTACCCCTACTATTCAGCAATTGCAAATTGCTTCTAAGCCTCAGTTTTCTCATCTATAAAGTGAAGGGAATAATAATAATGATGATAACAATACTTGCCTCTTAGGATCATTGTGAGGATATTAGATAATGAGACTAGTCCTATCGTATGTTATCCTACAAACACATGTACAATGATGATTATTTAAAAAGGGACAAAGGTAGTCAAACAAGAGGATTCTACTAAATAATTGATTCAAAAATTCTTTTTTATTTAATTAATTTTCTATGTATCTATTTTAGAGACAGCATCTCACTCTGTTGCCCAGGCTGGAGTACAGTGACATGATTATAGCTCACTATAGTCTCGAACCCCTGGGCTCAAGCCATCCTCCCGCCTCAGCCTCCAGATTAGCTCAGATTATAGATGTATGTCACCACACCAACTAATTTTTTTTTTTTACTTTTTGTAGAGAGAGGTTCTTGCTGTGTTGCCTTGGTTGATCTCAAGCTCCTAGCCTCAAGCAATCCTCCCACCTTGGCCTCCCAAAGCACTGGGATTACAGGCATGAGCTACCACGCCTGGCCAAAAATGCTTTTTAGAATATGATCCTATCTTATTGCCTAGACTTAGAGACAAGAATGTGTTTTTTGATGCTGGATAATTCAAAGAACTATTGTGAGTTTCATACTTCATCAATAAAAGGAGAGTAATAATAACTAGTAATTCACTGTAAATCTAAATTGGGATAAATATGTGTTAGGAGTTCTTAATCTTGGGATCTGGTTCCATCAGCACTCAAATCCACAGGAAATCTTTGGATACATTTTGTGAGGGACATGCTTTTGACCATGTTAAAGTTATTTGGAAAATATTTTACACTTTGTTTTTTCTGGGGAGTGTCATAAATTTCACCAAAAGACTGTATGATCCCCAAGAGTGTGAGAAACCATCAAGGAACGACTGAAGTGTATATGGCTGCCTCAAGGGTGGCAACACTTCATAAACCAGTTATTATGTTAAGTACTATGAAGAGAATTATTGATTTTTTTCTGTTTCTTTCAAAATAACCATTATATATTATAAATTTAAAAATATATCATGACATTATAAATTATAATGTCATTATATATTATAAAGGCAGCCCTAGAGGTGTAATACATGAAATATTAATAACTGGATTTGACTCTCTAATTAAATGCCTAGAAGCTGAGACTTTTGGACTTCAGGACTTTTCTAGAAAGGTCTTCATCACTAATATTTTTATGATATTTTTATTTTTAGAATGTGAACCTATCCCAGAATAAATCTGCTTATTAAATATATTATATAAATAAAATATGCAACAGATTTATTAAAAGAATCAACTCTTGTGCTGACACACTGAAGTTTAAGAGGTGCTAAAATTGTTTAACTGTGCCTCCAAAAGGCCTTTTATTATATTTTTTCCTTCCAGTGTCAGATTTTGGCACTGGCATAGAAGAAAGTCCCTGTAGAGCTACTTTCCAACCATTGTTGTAGCTGAAGGAAGGGTGAAAACAGATACATGATGGCAAAAATAGAAGCACTGAGAGACTTGAGCAGTTCTTTTAACAATAATGACTTTCACGTGGAATGAAAAAAAGACAGTGCAGACATAAATTTTCAACCATATTTTTAGCTGTCCAAATGCGTACTTGCTGTAAAGGCAGAACATTATTACAGAAACAACATGGTAAGAACTCCAAAAATCTGGGTTTTTCCAATTCTGATTCTATTATGTAATTTCATTATGACATAGGGTGTTTTGTTTGCTCCTTTACCAAATATGGGGTTAGTTACCAAATATGGGGTTAAAGAAGGGAGATGGGGTCCTCAGACCTGTGTAATAGGTTTTATATCTGTGTGATAAATTTCTAAAACCTTGAGATGTAAAGAATCTGTATGAATAAAGAGTGGGATATACATGGGGAAATAGTGATTTTAGGCTATGTCACTCCTGGAATCACCAGTTACATCTCAGAAGAGATGGAGCTAATGTGTTTAGCACAGTAGCATTACCTGATATATTGGGTAGCTCCCTATGTGGCGACGTTGTCAGTGGGATAAGTCTTAGATGTATTCATATCTCAATGCAAGGTATGATTACTAGAGTATGTATTGCCTCATGTCCTGGAACAAAAACTGTTCTATTGCTCTTAGCCAGAGATGCTAGTTTAGTTTACACTGGTCTCCATTATCATTGCTGATGTGTTGAGGAAGTGAATTTAATAAGCAGGGTAAACAGGTTTTGTTTCCAAGCTCTATGGTGATTATAAGATGGGTGCTTGGCTGAACCTGATAGAGTCCCTTCAGGTTTTTGGCAAGAAATCTGAGGGCAAAGAGGACTGTTTTAAAGCAGGCAAAGACATGCTGTACAGCCCATTTCAACGGATTCTTCACAATTTTATTTGAAACAAAAGTTGGCCAGGATATCGGTAAACTATTGCTTTCTGTTGGCAGAGTGCTTTCCCTGCTCTTGTCCAATTGTTGGCCAGCCAGTGCTCCTGGTAAGAGTCTGGCTATTCATCTAAAGGTGTTTATTGCAAACTATCATCTATTTTTAAGTTGTTTTAGCTCCTGAATTCAGTATATTCCATAGGATCTACTGGTGTGTATTCAACAGCTGGTTAATTCTGTTTTGGAGGGGAAGAGGGCAGGGACATGGCCTTCGATGTCTCCTAGTGGTGAATGATAGAGATAAGAACTAAAATAATATTCAACACTTACTGAATTATTGAATATCAACAATTACTGAATATCACCTACATATGTGACAGTCATGAACACATATACTCATGTCAACTCTATTGGTAGCTAATAGAACAATGTGATTGATAGAACATTATGACTAATGAGAAAATAAGCAAGTATTAATTTGTTTCTGAAATGACTTAAACTATTACACGTATTTGCAAAGGAGCACGGGAAGTAACCCCTCTGATTATTAGGTAACTTTTAGCCTTTAAATGAGATTTACGAATGGGAAATACTTTGGTATCTTCAGAAAAGTTTCCACGTAATTCACATGATTTCAACTGTCAATGTTCATGAACAATTTCTGTTTGTGTTACTTTAGCTCCATACTTAGTATGTTTTTAGAAGATTCCACTGGAAAATCTGCAAGATTACTGACCATGTTTGTCTTATGCTGTGACCTGGCTTGTAGCACAGTGCCAGGCACATGGTGGACATGCAATAATTACTCCCAGAACTTAATTGAATTAATTTATCACTGAAATTGTATTACTGTGAAATCATACCAGAAGCTTTGATCATAACCATCTATGCATTTTGCTAACATGAACATTGCAAAGAATTTTTGATATAATCAAATAAACACAGAAAATTTTTAAAGAGTTAAAAATATTTGAGGTACATTCATACTAACATGATATGAATCAAATTTCAAATTAATTTGGTTTAAAATGGCTAAGATATAAAACCATAAAAAATGTGAGTAAATATTCTGCCTATCAAGACTTGTTATGTAATTACATGGTTTCAGTATGGTTCTTATTCATAGAAAATTATAGTAAAAGATCATTTCTTCACAAATTCCTTCACCAATGGAAACTTTTAATATCTTGAAGATGAATATCCATGTCTGTAAATGTTAAGCCACTTTAATAAATCATTCAATCAAATTTACTTCAGATGAAATCAGTTCTTTTTCAAAATTTGGAGATTTGGAAACCTTAAAATTTTTATATTTGGCTGGTCTTCAAATAATAAAATAAAATCAGGAATAGAAACAGCTGAACCAATTTAAAATTTAATAAAAAATGTCTTAAGTCATATCTGGGTTTCCTAACATGTATGCCAAGGCTCAGCTATTTATCAATGATATATAGCTGACTGAAGATTTAAGTCTCCCAAAAGCAAAACTTGAATTGGAAACTTAGAGAAAATTTCAACTATTGTAACCCTCATGTTGGTGTTCGCCATGAACCTAAAGACGAAAAGGTGTTGTGTTTTGTTTGTTTTAAATATTTAGTCATTATGCTTACTGGCTTACTCTAAAGGGGAGGAAAAAAATTACATTGGATTTAAAGTGTATTCATATTAAAAGATAGGTAGGTCATTTTCTATTTCTATTTGATGATTGTTCAGATCCATCACCTACATTACTGTTGTGAAAATCAGTATTGTGGCTATAATATTTGAAGTACCGAAAGGGATCAGGGGCTCAAAAGACATGCCAGTTATCACTGAAAAGCATTTGCCAGGCAATCACTGGCTTCGAAACTCCTTGCCGTTAACTGTTTGTACCATTATTCATCCTTTTTCACATAGGAAATTACCAGCCAACGGAAATGGCCTGGAGACAACACAAATGCAACCTAAATTTTACTGGTGAAAGCATTAAAAGAAAAGCAAACAATCATTTTCTCGAATTGTTGATTCCAGCATTTTTTCTGTAGAAATTTTGAGTTGAGCTGACTGATGTAGATTTGGGTTTTCAGCCAATCCTCCTTCACTCTTGCCCTCTGTTGAAGCCACGTAGATGTGGAAGGTGAACTTAGAGCAGTTTAGGGGCAGAGATTGCCACTACTCTTTGTGACTTTACATGTGTGAGTGGGCAGTCTTCCCTCAGTCTGAGAGGAGAGTATGATTTGTGCTATATATGCCCCTCAAGAATGCCAATTGGTTTTATCGGCTAGCTACTTATTCCTACCCGTTTTCCCTCCCAGCACTGAGCTTATCCATATGACCCGTAATTCTTCCCTCTCACGCACGAGGTGATGGAGGTACAAATTATTATCTCAAGACGGCTTGTGGGAAAAGGAGAAATTTATTATTTAAACATAAACAGACACAGATAGAACCATCAACAATTTGTAACTATAATGATATAGATAAAAGAGAGCTACCCCCAGCACCTAGCAAGTACCTGGCATCAGCTCCTTCTCAAAAATACATGTGGGGCTGGGTGTGGTGGCTCACGCCTGTAATCCCAGCACTTTGAGAGGCAGAGGCGGGTGGATCACCTGAGGTCAGGAGTTGGAGACCAGCCTGGCCAACATGGTGAAACCTGACCCTACTAAAAATAAAAAATTAGCCAGGCATGGTGGCGGGTGTCTGTAATCCGAGCTATGGGAGGCTGAGGCAGGAGAATCACCTGAACCCAGGAGGCGGAGGTGGCAGTGAGCCGAGATCGCGTCACTGCCCTCCAGCCTGGGCAACAGAGCAACACTCCGACTCAAAAAAAAAAAAAAAAAGAAGTGTAGAAAGTAGGAGTGGACAATGAATTTTCTTGCTTGTGTTTTCTACATCATCAGCCGTCTCTGCCCAACTCCAGATTAATTTGTCAGCCTGAATGGAAGACATTTAAAAGGGATTTAAAAAAAAAAAAAAACACTACTTTTTTTCCTAAAATATTTTTTTCAAAAAATAACGATAGAAATAATAGCAGGCAGGATTATTTTCAACTTTCTTAATATTTAGCCTAACAGAGCACTGTCCTAGGTGCTTATTCCTTACATTACTCAATGATGATTAGGAAACGGCATTTCTGTCCTTAATAGGCTTACTGCAAAGGAGAGTGACAAAGTATTTTAAAACTGCCATGCAGGATAAAGTATGAATGAAATAAGGTCGTTAGTGCTTTTCTTTTGCTTTAAGTTAAAGCCAAGTTTTGTTTTTGAAAATAGAGCACAGAAGGCTTCTACTCTGCATTCCTTTGGTAACAGGCTGCTTGCCTGTCCT
This sequence comes from Trachypithecus francoisi, assembly GCF_009764315.1. Lineage (NCBI taxonomy): Eukaryota > Metazoa > Chordata > Mammalia > Primates > Cercopithecidae > Trachypithecus > Trachypithecus francoisi. Next base: position 70,107,328 of record NW_022681472.1, on the reverse strand, counting down.
TGATTGGGCTAAGGATGTTGATAACTTCAAAGGAAATCCCTTACTGTGTCCTGCCAGGTTACACTGTACACAGTGTGACCAGGTCAGGACTCGCATCTGTATGGTGTTTTAGAAAGATGTGGTTCTGCAGTGACACAGCTCAGGACACTCACTCCCTACTTCTCCCACCTTCTCTGCTGCTTCCAGAAATTTTAATTGCACCAAAAATAAGGTTCTACTAGGCTTACCAAAGTACTAAATTTGTTTACATGGGAGGTAACTTCGTGTGTGAAAGAATTTCTCACCTACCTCCCACTCTCCACCCCCATGCAAGCTTGCTCCTATTGAATTCTAGGTGCAAACACCTAGATATTTCACTCTGACTCAACTTTCCATTCTCATATTTGATAAGATTGGTATGAAAGAAACACATTTAACAATATCCAACCTTATGTTTTAAGCATCTCTCAAATATTAAATTACAAGATTCAAGGGCTAAAAAGAAAACTAACAAAATGTTTTTCTCATACAAAAGAAATAATAATTGAATTCTCTTGACAAATAGGAGTTGAGCACTTACTACATCCCTAGCACTGTTTTAATTGCATCTGTTAATCCACACAAGAATCACAGTAGCCGGGCGTGGTGGCTCACGCCTCTAATCCCAGCACTTTGGGAGGCCCAGGTGGGCAGATCACCTGAGATTGGGAGTTTAAGACCAGTCTGACAAACATGGAGAAACCCCATCTCTACTAAAAAATACAAAATTAGCTGGGCGTGGTGGTGCATGCCTGTAATCCCAGCTACTCGGGAAGCTGAGGCAGGAGAATTGCTTGAACCCAGGAGTTGGAGTTTGCAGTGAGCCAAGATTATGCCATGGCACTTTAGCCTGGGTGACAGAGTGAGACTCTGCCTCAAAAAAAAAAAAAAAAAAAAAAAAGAATCACAGTAGCTAACACTGTAAAGATCAGAGAACTTTAAGCATTGAAAGGTTAAGTGACTTGCCTAGTGTTGTGCCTGGCAAATGGTAGAGACAGGTTTTGAATACGAGTGTTCTGACACCTAAATCTGATTATTAACCTCCAAGCTCTACTGACTCTGAATAAGTGTATTCAAAGTACTCCTGATATATTTAAAATATGATATGGTTTACCTAAAATATAGCAAACTATATTGGAGTCTAAGTGCTGCTTTTAAAGCAAGCTGTGCTTTTGGAAACCAGTGCTGTAATTTCGGGATTTTCCCTCTAACTAATGAAAGGCATTTTCTTTGCAAGAGAATTAAGCACCAACTTGTGCAAGGGTTGAAACACTCACTGAAATCAGGATTACACCCACTTTGGCATGGTGTGTCAAGCACCCAGGGCGTAAGGAAAGAAAAGCAGGCTGGAGTGAATGGTTACACATTCACATTTGAGCCTCAGCCATATATGTGGGTTAGTTTCCCAATGGACATTTACATTGCCCTTGTGTGTATCAAGTTGGTGTTTATTTAGATCTAGGAAAATGACAGGATAGCCCCAGGAAAGTTTCACAGTTATAACCTAACTAGGCTCCCAGTTTACTTTGCATAAAGGGCATCCCCAAAATGTTTGATAAACACAACTTCTAATATTTCATTGATTTTGGGGGAAGCAGCAGTCCACTTTTGCAGTAGGCCCTCATTGGGACTTGCAGACTGACACCCAACATTTGTTATTGCTCTTATTGAGACTTAGAAACTCATGATACATTCCTGGTCCAGAGTTGGGTGGGGGGAAGGAGAAAAAGGGGAGCCAGAGATTATCTTTGAAAATCTAGTTTTTAGTACATCACCTAAAGTAGCACAACCTGCTACACTAATGAAATCGTGTTCTTGGTTTAAAAGGGCAATTGTTAGCCTGACTTTGTGCTCACTAAAAACATTCCCCCAATCTTGTTAAGTTATTGCTCTCATTTCAGATTTTTATGGCTGTGCAGTTTACCAGCCCTCATTTCTTTACGTTTCATTCATTTTCCTTGTATTGATGATTAATGGAGGATGTCGAATGTTAGAGTGAGCAGGCATCAGCAATTGCAAGATCATAATTAGTTTAGCTGACGAGGGCCTCTGATAGCACTTGCATCTGGATGGAAAAATTACCCTATAGGGAACTGGCTGCTCACCAGGTCTTTTTAGTGATACATTGTGAAACACCCGATGAATCAAATGCCCTTTCAATGCCAAGAAAGTGTTCCAGTCTTGAAGCCAAAATTATGTCTGCAGAAAGCTTTCCATTTGAAATGTATCAGAGTACAATTATAACCATTGTATTTTCTTGGCAGGGATACCACTCTTCTACAGTATGGACTTGAGTTAAATAAATTGCCTAAATTTTATGAATCCCTGAAATTTTGACTTATAGCACATGTAATATTTAATTTCTAATAAAATTAGGTTCCAGCAAGACTTTTTCCACTCCTTATCTAACATGCATATTTTATCATTAAAGGCTTTGCTTCCTAGAGAAAGGAGAGCCAAACTACAATTCAGGCTGTCTTTTTTTTTTTTTTTTTTTTCTTTTTTTTTCAGCAAGAGAATTCCATTTCCTGCCTGTTAGTATTTGTGCCTACAAACACAGCCTGACTTTTGTTTAAGTGAGAAGTTTAATGGAATCATTACTTGATAGCAAGAATGGAACAAGCAATACTAATTATCTAGTTTTAAATATTCTTAGGTATTTTGAACCTGTTGATTACAAAACTCAGGCCACTAGAATCAATTTGTATTTGGAAACCCTTGTGATTTCCAAGTCTAAGTCAAATAAAGTAAATAAATAGACATTGAAGGGTCTGTGTTGCCTGACTTAAGTAGGTACCTCATAAGGGTTCTCATTAGTAATACTGTACTTTTAATTGGCTGAAGTTTCTCCAAACCCTCTCATGTTTGAGGAATAGGGAATCGTTCAGATTTTACAATTGCAAACGAAAGACCAGAATTGAGTGTCTTATATTCTCTTAATACTTACGTTACATGAATGACATACAGAAACACACAAATCAAGTTTGATTTTAAATGGTTTACATTTATTCCAAACTTGACTATATTTTAAAGCTCAGGTGGCATGTGCTCCTCCTTTCCAAAGTGTATTAAACATATTGCCATGTTCTGTCGTTTTGACTTGTGTTTTGACACTTTTAAAAGGTATATTTTAGGGTTCCGCATTTAGGAGCCATCATTAAAGCCATAAAACCCAAAGTTCAAAAAGTTAAAGCTGTTTCTGTGAAAAGCCTTTGGTGTTCCACACACCTCATCCATCACTGTAGGGTTAATTATAATGAAAATCAGTGGTGCCTATTAAACACAATTGAACCTGACCTCATTATGGGCAGTGTGGTTTTATACTGTCATTGTTGCTAGTTTAAAGACAAAACTCCTGGGTTGATTTGGTCTAACTCCACTGATCATGTGACTCACCTCTGACCTTGGGTTTTTTCCCGTTTCAGAGGCGTAGAGGCTCCGGTGTTTTTTGTGCCAATTGCCTGACCACAAAGACCTCTCTCTGGCGAAAGAATGCAAATGGCGGATATGTATGCAACGCGTGTGGCCTCTACCAGAAGCTTCACTCGGTAAGAACTTGTTCCACTCTTTCAGGAAAAGCTTTATAAAGCAGTGTTGGCCTGGTCTGTGGTGTGATAAGTCCCATTCCCTGGCTTGCAGTGCCTACCCCTGCAGGGTTGTTTAATACAGTCACTTTGAGTGCATGTGTGATTTATGGTGAAAGTGGCTTAGATGTGATGGGGAGATAGGTTTGAGGTCATTAGTAATGCATTATGCTTCTTTTGATATAAAAGAGGAAAATGATTGATTTCTGGGAACTTCACAGCAGATAGTTGAATTAATGGTTATCAGAATTCAGTGAAATTATTTTAGGTAAAAAGGAGAAAATTTTTAGAAGTTTCAGAAATATGCAAAACGTTTTTAAAAATGAAAAAGGACGCTTTCATGTTCAGTATAAAATAAAAGGCAGGGAAAGAATTAGTATTTTCTAGTTTACCTTTGGAATTCGCAAGTGTTATCTTGACCGCTTTAGGGGCTGGAGGGACACATTCGGAAGGACAGTTCTGAGCTGAACTAGGATCAGAGAATATCACATGAATCTCCACAGTGCCTTCAGTGGGTATTTCAATAAGGTATCTGAAGTTCTGAATAGCACACACACCAGAGTAGAGTAAGGTGCAAAGATACTTTGTCTTTTAAGATCTCCAGCTGGCTTTGGCTCACGGAGGTCCTTTGAATTACTTTTCCTCAAATTTTAGTTAGAATTCTGTAATAAAATTAAAACTCACAAATCCTCCATCTGAATATGGATTTGACTTACTGAAGGATTTTTTTTTTAGTTTAGAAAGTTCATCTGCTGACAAGAGCTGACTTTAAAATAGGAATCCCCCACTTCGTAAACAGAAATTTATTTCCCTGTGCCTTTTTCATTTTGTTTGGCATTTTACCATAGCTCTTAGCACAAGCCAGTGAATACATTATGGCTACAGGGAATACAATTTTAGACAAAACATTCTCATATATGGACTATTGGAAGCACTCTTTAAAAAATGCATGCTGCTAACAATACTAATTGGCAGTAACCTGTAAAAACCTTAGTTATTAGCATGTAGCAAGTAGAAAGATTCTGTCCCCACCACATACCAACTTATTTTTTTTTTAACCTTCATCATTTAAGCATAGCAATAAGCTTCTATTTAATGGGAACTGACATTAATGATTTTAATGGAACTCTGGCCAATCATAGGCCAAAAGTAAATTAAAATACTACTCTGCCAGATTATGGTAATTTAACCACTGTGATATGAGCTAAACTATTTTCTAAAAATTATTTTAACATTCATCTGTCCAGAGGTAAGATGTTTTTAGTTTTGAGGTTTTTTAAAAAAACATACATTGAAATACATAAAGGTTATGTTCACATTTCATGTCAAAAACTGACACAAAAGTTATGATTGTTTAAAAAAGGAATTTATGCAAATTTCAGGTTTCTTTACAGTGTATAGATTAAATAATGCATATGTTTATAATGCTAATATGAACTCTTTGTAAACCTTTGTAAATCTGAGCAAAAGAAATGCACATGGCATAACTAAGCTGCATTACATTTTCTTTCTTAAACTAACAATGAATTGTCGATAACAAGTGTGTTATCTTTCTTCACTTCAAAGTACGTTTGTAACAACAGAAATGTTCAAGAAAGGATTTATAGTTGTACTCATTCAAGATATAAGAGGTACTCCCTTGCATTCAAGTGTATCACTTCTAGGAATAATTTACAAATTATATTTATATTTATATTTATTTTAAAATTTATATATATTATTATAATATATTTATGAATATGTGTTTATATTTAAAAATTTATAATTTATAAAATTATACATTATATACACATAATGTATAATTTATAAAGTTACAAATTTATAAATTTATATTTATAGTCATGTTTTATGTAGAAATTATTTTCTGATTTCAGTAATCTTTTAGAAAAATCAGACTTTAGCTCATTTAAAGATTATCCTAAATTTTTAACCTATAAATATGCATTAATTTATCAGACTGATTCCTTTGATTTTATACATCAAAGAGCTCCAACTGCAAGTAAAGTTTTTATTATGGTCTTATCCATGGATTTAAGTCATATTATATAAATACCTGTTGAACATGTCCATAAATACCAATCATGTAATGTTTAAGCTAAACAAAATACTTAAGCTGAATGAAAGTTAGCACTTACTTTAAGAGTAGAGTGACAGATCAGATAGTTAAACCAAAGCTACACATGAATTTAGATTTTCAACACAAAACTAATGCTTCACCTATTAACAAGTAAAATCTTTCATCATAAATATATTATTAAAGGGAGAGAAGTAGAAGTGAGAATAAAAAAAAAATCCCTCTATATTGCTCTGATGACCTGATATATTTCTGCACAATTCTGTCAGTTTATCTTTGATTATTTATGCTCTGATATTAATATTTTATATCCACATTTGCAATTATTTAGAAGCATGCATGTATTAGTTGCTTAGGTTGCCATAACAAAATACCATAAACTGGGTGGCTTTAAACAGCCAAAATTTATGTTTTCACATTGTGAAAGCTATAAATTGGAGATCGGGTTCCAGCAAAGTTGGATTCTGAGGAGGGCTCTCTTCCTTACTAAGCCACCTTCTATCTGTGCCCTCACACAGTGGAGAGAGATCTCTTTCTCTTCCTCTTCTCATAAGGCCACAGTCCCATTGGGTTAGGGCCCCACCCTTACAACCTCATTTAACTTTAATTTCCTATTAAGGACCCTGTCTCCAGATACAGTCACACTGTGGTTTAGGGCTTCAACATATAAACTTATTCTGTCTATAGCAATGTGTACTTTTTCCACTGTTATCAATATGTATCATCTGTGTTACTCTTGTATGCTGGCATTTTAGTACACAACTCAAAAATTGAAAAAAAATTTCAGAAAAATCACATCACTTCAAGTAACTTTCTACACAGTTTCATCACTAAATGATGCAATCTCAAAATCTGTTGCATTTGGAAAGGCTATTTTCAAGTAGATTAAAGTTTTCAGTCTCCCCTGCAAAGATGGACATGATTTAATTAGGGTAAAATAGTGCACTTTGGTTACTTCCTCTGATCCTGCTTAGGGCAAAAGGAGGAGATTTAGTAAATCTACAGCAGAAAGCCTATCCCTGCTTTGAACTTAAGCATGGTTTATATTTGTGAGGAATTTTTAATGCATTTTAATGTATTTTTTAATGTTTTCCTTTTATGTATTGTATGTGTTCTCTGCAGACTCCCAGGCCTTTAAACATCATTAAACAAAACAACGGTGAGCAGATTATTAGGAGGAGAACAAGAAAGCGCCTTAACCCAGAGGCACTTCAGGCTGAGCAGCTCAACAAACAGCAGAGGGGCAGCAGTGAGGAGCAAGTCAATGGAAGCCCGTTAGAGAGGAGGTCAGAAGATCATCTAACTGAAGGTCACCAGAGAGAAATTCCGCTCCCCAGCCTAAGTAAATACGAAGCCCAGGGTTCATTGACTAAAAGCCATTCTGCTCAGCAGCCAGTCCTGGTCAGCCAAACTCTGGATATTCACAAAAGGATGCAACCTTTGCACATTCAGATAAAAAGTCCTCAGGAAAGTACTGGAGATCCAGGAAATAGTTCATCCGTATCTGAAGGGAAAGGAAGTTCTGAGAGAGGCAGTCCTATAGAAAAGTACATGAGACCTGCGAAACACCCAAATTATTCACCACCAGGCAGCCCTATTGAAAAGTACCAGTACCCACTTTTTGGACTTCCCTTTGTACATAATGACTTCCAGAGTGAAGCTGATTGGCTGCGGTTCTGGAGTAAATATAAGCTCTCCGTTCCTGGGAATCCGCACTACTTGAGTCACGTGCCTGGCCTACCAAATCCTTGCCAAAACTATGTGCCTTATCCCACCTTCAATCTGCCTCCTCATTTTTCAGCTGTTGGATCAGACAATGACATTCCTCTAGATTTGGCGATCAAGCATTCCAGACCTGGGCCAACTGCAAACGGTGCCTCCAAGGAGAAAACGAAGGCGCCACCAAATGTAAAAAATGAAGGTCCCTTGAATGTAGTAAAAACAGAGAAAGTTGATAGAAGTACTCAAGATGAACTTTCAACAAAATGTGTGCACTGTGGCATTGTCTTTCTGGATGAAGTGATGTATGCTTTGCATATGAGTTGCCATGGTGACAGTGGACCTTTCCAGTGCAGCATATGCCAGCATCTTTGCACGGACAAATATGACTTCACAACACATATCCAGAGGGGCCTGCATAGGAACAATGCACAAGTGGAAAAAAATGGAAAACCTAAAGAGTAAAACCTTAGCACTTAGCACAATTAAATAGAAATAGGTTTTCTTGATGGGAATTCAATAGCTTGTAATGTCTTATGAAGACCTATTAAAAAAATACTTCATAGAGCCTGCCTTATCCAACATGAAATTCCCTTCTTTTATTATTCTTTCTTTTGATGAGTAGGTTACCAAGATTAAAAAGTAAGACAAATGGTCAATGAGAAAGAATGGAAGATGGTAAACAATCACTTTTTAAAACCTGTTAAGTCAAAACCATCTTGGCTAATATGTACTGGGGAAATAATCCATAAGAGATATCACCAGACTAGAATTAATGTATTTATAAAGAAAGAGACCAAAACTGTCTAGAATTTGAAAGGGTTTCCATATTATTATACTAAAGCAGTATTGGACTGGCCATTGGACCATTTGTTCCAAAACCCACAAATTGTTGCCTAAATTTATAAGTATCATGAAACCCTAGGCAGAGGAGGAGAAATTGAAGGTCCAGGGCAATGAAAGAAAAATGACGTCCTCTCAATTTAGTCTTCTCTCATTGGCCATGTTTCAGATTTTGACCTAGAAATGCGAGCTGTGGTTAGGCTTGGTTAGAGTGCAGCAAGAAACATGACAGATGGTGGCACGCTGTTTTTAGCCAGCCCTGCCTGTACATACACATGCACACCCTCTCTGATATTTTTGTCCTTTAGATGTTCAAATACTCAGTAGTCCTTTTGTTTGCGGTTTAGATTTCATTTTGTCCACACGTACCCATTTTAAAAAACAATGTCCTCGATGCTTCCGTAGTAATTTCATTTTAGCCAGGTATTTCTTTCTTGTGTGTGATGAGCCAGTATGGATTTGCTTTCCTAAGCCTCCTGTTAGTTACTAATCTCATATAACTAAAGGAATCCCCTCAATTCAAAAGCATAGATGGATACAAATGTCAGACTATGGGTTTAATTTGTTTAGAACACATGGCATTTCTTCATGAGGTAACCTGCTGTATTTATTTATTTTCTTTTGGTTAAATATAATTTCCAAACTTTGTGGTCAGGCAGCGTCTAAGGTTACGTTACCACAGACTGACAGTTGGTATATGTACTAGTCAATCCCTTCATTAAATGTATACAGATTTAGTTAAGTAGCATTAAATAGGATTCTTAGAATTATGTCCTCATAGAACTTTTAATACTTAAGGCTTTGTAAAAACTATCCATGAAGGAAAGCTCCTCAGCATAACTGCTCAGGGAAATAGGGCTAAATAACTGAACATTAAATAATTGGTTAAAGGTGCTGTTAGTCGAGCCTCAATGCTTGCTACAAGGATGTATGTACAAGGACTGACTTTAATAATTTGCATTATATTGTCCCAGCCAGTAGTTTATTTTTTGCCACGGAGATGTAGAAGATATTACAAGCTACTGGATGCACTGTCAGATTAACTTATTTCATTAAAGAAGTTGGGAGAACAAATAGGAAAAAAAAACTTATTTTTCTAGTAAATATTAATGTATTACATTTCAAATAATGGTGCCTGACATATTGAATAATTATTTTCTACAGTGTACGTATGCAACAAAGATATTCCATCATGCATTAGAGTCAGTTCTGGCTCTGCCTAGCTGTTTACATTTGCAAATGTAGCAAACAAGGTAATGAAGCAACTATTTCTATTGCAGTAGATATCCTTTTGTGTGTGTGTGTGTGCATTAAAGTTGTAAACGGTAACATGAAACAAATGAAAGTTCTTGCTATAATGGTATGGAAAACAAGAAGGAAATGAAAATATTTTTATGCCTACTTAGGAAAAAAAGGGTAGCACTATTCATTCCAAGTACTTTTTTTTTTTTAATTTTTAAGCTCTTAACTCACATTGTTATGCTTAAGATGATAAACATATATCCTCTTTTTATTGCTTTGTCTATGTTTCATATGAAACATTTCAGAAATTATTTTGATAAGTGTTGCTGGAATCTGCAACGCTGATGTTTTTATTGCATTCTGTAGTTGCATTTGCACTCCATTTTTACATTAATTCGCAGTTGCTTTGTATCGTTTTGTTTTGTTTGGGTTTTGTTTCTTTTTCACAGTGCCGGGTCTTCGTTTCTTAAAGTTGGATGGCAGGTAGAGTTCAACCAGTTCGTGACTGTTGTAGCGAATGAAGTTTAAAAAAATGTCTTTCTGATGTTGTGTTGTCATTTTCATTCTTGCATTTTTTGTTTGCATATTAAAAAAAGAGAAAAGAGAAAGCAAGAGACAGAAATCAGGACTAAGTCCTCTGCTTCAGTTTCATTGTTAATGGGCCTTATTCTGATCTCACCTGTCGCGTAGCTCTAATATTCACATAAACTGAAATAAAGAAGTGGAATGAGGAGCTTTGACATTCAAATTATGTGATGTAATTTATCTTCCTTAGGAATTTTGATAGATACATCTCAAAATATATAGCCAGACTTGAGAGGTGACAATTAAAGATCTAAAAAAGAGAGGAGATTCCCCAAACAACAATATTTAATTTTCTTAGTAAAAAGAATAACAAAATGCATCATGGCAATCTTTCAGCAACATTATCTATGTGGACTGCTTAAATCAGCAAAACACCAGAAGTTTGGTTAACTTGGGCAATATGGCAAGTATTACTTTTTGGGCAAAACTACTCATTGAGCAATTTCTCTAGTGTGTTGGACACAAATAGGTTCTTTATTTTTGGCATGTATGCCTTTTTATTTTCATTCAATTTTTTTTTCTCAGACAGACATAGTAGTAATAACTAGCATTGGAAAATACATATCACTATTCTTGGAATATTTATGGTCAGTCTACTTTTTAGTAGAATTTTTTGGATAGCATTGACACGATAGATCTTATTCCATACTTCTTTATTATTGATAATTTTATTTTCATTTTTACTTTCATTATTATACATATTTTGGTGGAGAAGAGGTTGGGCTTTTCTAAAAGAGACAAAAATTTATTATAACACTAAACACTCCTTATTTTTTGACTCATTAAAGCCTTTATTCCATCACTCAAGATATATTATAAAATTTATTTTTTTAATTTAAGATTTCTGAATTATTTTATCTTAAATTGTGATTTTAAACAAGCTATTATGGTACGAAACCTTTTTTTAATGAGGAATTTCATGATGATTTAGGAATTTTCTCTCTTGGAAAAGGCTTCCCCTGTGATGTAAACGATGTGCCAGCTAAAATTGTATGCCATTTGAAAACTGAAAATTTGTGTATGTTCTAAATTGAGCTTTGGATCAAATTTTAGACCAGGACCAGCTCATGTGTTCTCACTCTTCCTAGTCTCACTCTTTCTCTCATCACTCACCTCTGTATTCATTCTGTTGTTTGGGACAGAAAAGTAATAAAGAGCCAACCCACCTCAGAATGCTGTGGATTGAGAGAGACACTACATGACTCCAAGTATATGAGAAAAGGTCAGAGCTCTAAGTGATAACTCTGTAGTTCAAAAGGAAAAGAGTATGCCCAATTCTCTCTACATGACATATTGAGTTTTTTTTTTAATCAACTTTTAAGATAGTGATGTTCTGTTCTAAACTGTTCTGTTTTAGTAAAGGTAGATTTTTAGAAAACAAGCATGGGGATTCTTTTCTAAGGTAATATTAATGAGAAGGGAAAAAGTCTCTTTAACAGCTCTTTGTTGAAGCCTGTGGTAGCACATTATGTTTATAATTGCACATGTGCACATAATCTATTACGATCCAATGCAAATACAGCTCCAAAAATATTAAATGTATATATATTTTAAAATGCCTGAGGACATACATTTTTCTTAATAAACTGAAGAGTCTCAGTATGGCTATTAAAATAATTATTACCCTCCTGCTGTGTGGCTGCAAAACATCACAAAGTGACCGGTCTTGAGACCTGTGAACTGCTGCCTGTTTAGTAAATAAAATTAATGCATTTCTAGAGGGGGAATATCTGCCATCCAGTGGTGGAAATGTGGAGTAAAGAAACTGGTGGTCTGCTTCTGTGCTGTATGCCAGCCTTTTGTCTTAAGTTGAGAGGAGCTCAACTTTAGCTACTGTCTTTGGGTTGACAGCCATGGCAAAAAAAAGAAAAAAAAAAAAATCAAGGCATCTTTGGTGAGCCAGTAAGGTGAAAGCTTGCTGACTGTCCAAGGCACAAGAGAAAATTGAGGAATTGAAATGCAACCTGAGTATCAAACTAAATATTCTAACCAAAGGTAGGTACTGTTAGGTGGAATTCTATCAGCAGGCAACTGCAAATGAGAAGAAGATAGAAGGACGCCCATCAGGACTTTGGAAGGCAGTGTTATTTCCCCAAAGAAAGACTTGGCCAAGAACAGAGGGATGGCTTCTTTGCAGAGCACTTCCTTTTGTTTTTTCAATACTGTTTCATAGACAGTGGACTCACATGTTGTGGTGCAGTTGCTTAGAAAGCATCCTAGTTAATTGCAGTAATTAGAACTTCTGCAATATGCTAGGGCAGAAGTATGTAAAGTCAGGGATGAAGAAAATGTGAAATTCAAGAGTAATCCACATGTGAGAAACTACATAATGTACGATCATGTGTTCTCTTGAAAGGGAGAGCTGTAAGCTTCACTCTGTCCTACACCAGAGAAAAGCAGGAATAACTTTACCGTGGAAATAATGTTTAGCTTTTATCAGAGAAAATGGTCCTTCTAGACCAAAACTCAATTCTGGTTTTCCCCTGGTTGTTTTTTTTTTTTTTTTTTTCCAACATATGAACTGCAGCATATCACTTTTTCTTTTTGTGCCTCAGGTTCCTCAGCTGTAAAATTGAAAAATATATTAATATTATTAATAGTAATAATGGTAATGTAGTACTTGTTTGTAAAGCACTTTGAGATCCTTGGTTGAAAGGCACCATAGAAGTGCCAAGTATTATTATGTGGCCAAGGGGGTTATTTAAACTGTCAGTTCCCAAAGGCCAGGAAAGGTTGGGGTCATTTTTCTTAAAGATGAGCTGTAAATATCAACTAGGCAGCCAATAGTGTTGACTATGAAGACGCAAAACTGTTACTAGGCTGATAAAACCATAGTTTCTTAATGGCTACCAATAAGGCAAATATCACAATAATAAATGCCAAATTCCTTAGGGTGGACTATTTGACAACCACATGGAAAATTTCGGGGGAGGCATGTGGGGGGAACATCTCAAAATGCCAATGTAAAATTAACTTACAGCAATATTCACCAGCAGAAAATGTCTTTCATATGGAATGATTTCATGTTGCTAAGAAAAAGAATTCAATTTGTAGTCCTGATTTGAATATTAGAATGTTGGCTATAATAGTTCTGTTCTTACAACACATGAAATTTTTTCGTTTTATTTTATTTTGTTTTCATAGTGCATGTTCATTTCTACTCACAAACATGTTCTTGGTGTATTTCTTATGCAAACAATCTTCAGGCAGCAAAGATGTCTGTTACATCTAAACTTGAATAATAAAGTTTTACCACCAGTTACACATAACGGCGTTGGTATGTTTATATGGATTCACTTTCATCCGTCTAGCAAGAGGAAATACAGATCATTGTAATATATATATATATATATATATATATACACACACACATATACAGGCTCTGCTGAATTGAAATGGTGAAATCAAATCACCATTCTAAAAAATTATTACTTATATTGATAAAGCCTGGATTCTCTCAACTTGTTTCATTTTGCTTTGCTTTTTTTCTTTAACCAATCAATCTCTTATTGATAGATTTTGTGTAAAAAGATATATACTAGTTTCTTCAGAAAGATTAACAATAAAAATTGTGTTTATTTCAAAAACATTCACTGAGTATCAAATATTGAGTGTTGAGTATTGGGTAATGATTATGTTATGATATGTAAAAACTCCTGCTTATGAAATTTTAACTTTGAATTCAGTATACTCGTGAATATGATGCAAAGATTCTAATCAATCATCTCAAAAAGTTTAAATTAATATATCAAATATCTTGTTTGTTTGGTTAAAATCAAATTAATCAGAGCAAGTTCCCTGAAAGATGACTTTGAAAGAGAAATGAGGCAGAAGAGATCCAGATAGGAAAGGACGTTGGGAAGACTCACCTGCGTGTTTTTAACCAGAAGGAAAAATAGAAAAAGAACATAAAGTATATAAATAGGTTGCTTCAGAAGATTTGCTTGGAGAGTTCAAAATAATCAGTATTTCCCCTCATTATATAATCATTTCTCATTTTTGGGAGCCCAAATTAAGGAACAAATCTTTCTAATTATTATTTTTTTTCTTTTTTCCCTTTTTCTTTCCATGTTTTGAAAACAGCAGAGAGTCTTTGATGGGCTTTCATAATGGTAATGCCCTTGTTTTGCAGCTGGAGGCAATGTTCTCTAGATAGGAGTGTAAAAATAACATTTAGTGTGATATACTTCCTTATGTAGAACTTGATTCTTGTGTCAAGGACCACCCTTCAGATAAAGAATACACATGATCTCACCCAGGACTGTCAGAACCCCATTAGAGGAGGAATATATAGCCATCAGCTATTTACCGGTAGTTGAGGGAAGAGAAGTGAGTGAGTCAGCATTGTCACCCTGCTCTCACCTCTGGGTCTCCCATCTCTGTGTGGACAGAGCAAGGGTCCAGAAAAGGAACATACAAGGACACAAAGGAGTAGGCAAGTAGCCTCCGTGGATGCAGCCAGCTGGGTAGAGACTTTGGGAACTGGAGAGCTCATTCCACATGTATAAAGGTAGTCTTTCTTCAGCCCTAAGCATATTGCCAAGGGAGAGTGCTTAACTTGCATTTGCCAGATTTTCAGTTTTTAATAAAAACTAGGCAAAGGGAATTTTATATGAAATCTCCTATGTTTTAAATGTTACTTACTTTTTTTTTTTTTTTAAATACTGCAAGCCGAACAAAACACTTGTTCAGAATAAATTCCACCAGTAGATTGCCATGGTATGACTCCTGGAGCTTGAACAATAGTGAACTCTGATAACTGGCAAGGTGGAAATTGGGCAAAGGGCTGAGATTAGTTGGTTTTCCTCTGGGTTTGTCTTGGGTTGCAATCTATCTCCAGATCTACCAGGAAGCCCAACAGAATCACAGCTGTAGCACTTGTCTGATTCCTTCGGAGTGAGATTTGCTCAAGACTAAGAACATTGGCACAGAAAAGAAATAAACCCTGTTTTTTTAGCATATTCATACTGCAAATTACTTTGTACTTCTGGTCTTCATCTTTGTAACCCCAGGTACAGTTGTGCTGTTTTTAAAACATACTGATATGAACAAATTTACCCTTTCATGAACAAAGAAATGTCAAAAACTATTAAAAGTAGCTGGAGTTAATATTTGGTAATGCCCAAGATGCCCTTATAGTCCTCTACAAGTCATATTTTAGAGTGAAAACACCAGGGGAAGAAAACTAAATAGAACAATAGATAGAAGGAAGGTGCTTTTTCATGTCAGCGTTGATCATATTAATGAATTAAAAAACAATTTGTATACAAAATTAGAAATTTTATAATGAAATCTTATTTCTAGTTTTATAATACTGTTATCTAATACATTCAGGATGTCAGTAGTCCTAAGACCATCTTTCATAAATGTAGTATTTATATAAAATACTTACATGAAGCAACAGCTGGTTCTTCTCCCAACTTACTGCTTAATAAAAACAAGCAGTAAACATTAACAAATATAATAGAAATTGCTTAAGTTATTTCCATAAATAGAAAGTTAATTTCCAAGTTAAAACTACACAAGCACTAAACTGTAAGCAGTTTCCCAGGGATATTTATGAACTCAAACCCATGAATATATCACAGACTTTTTCTCAGAATATGTACCACCTCTGATGTGAAAGCAAAGCCTGCCATCACCATGATTACACACTAGTTTTTAAAGTTAATATAATATAGAACTGACAGTATTTTCTTCAGAGCTTAGATTTCCTTAGGTATTTTCTTTCTATATAGTAGGTACTACTCAATGTAATTGATATATCCTTAAAAGGATATATATATATATATATATATATATAGAGAGAGAGAGAGAGAGAGAGAACAGTGATTTTGCAAAGCATGAATTGTTATCATGATGGTATATTTTCTATATATTTTTTACAGTTACCTTGATGATTCTTTCCTCTAGTGAAATCAGCATTGTTGTTATTTTGTTATTCATTGGTAATACTATATAGTATAAACCCACACTTCATTAAACAATATCCACTTGGTCAACAGATTTTAATTGAGTATTTACTATGTGTTGGGCTCTAGTCCAGACATTTGGGATAGATCAATGAAAGAAAACAGACCCAAACCCCTGGCTATATGGAAAAAAGTCAGACAATAAACATATATACAAAATAAGCAAATATATTAATAACATTACATGTTAGAGAATGATAAGTGCCCTGGTGAAAAAACAAAGTAGCATGAAGGCAAGGTGGGGTGGATGGATCCATACTCAATAGGCTAAACAGGTTTCATTTGAGCCAAGACTTAAAAGAGGGAACAAAGAGAACAGGCCCTAAGGTGAAAGAGTGTACCTAGTAAATTGGAAGAATACCAAGAAGACCAATACAGCATGGCCAGGTAAACGAAAAAAAAGTATTTTAAAATGCACACAGAGACAAGGTGGGAAAAAGTCAGACCATTTAGAACACTGTAGGCCACTTTAAAGACTATAGCTTTTTTTCTGTCCGAAGTAGGGAAGTAATTCAGTGTTTCAGCACAGGAGTGTTATGTGATTTATGTTTTAATGGGACCATTCCCTACTATGCTTAGAGTAAATCATGAGATGTGAGGAGACAAGGATAGAAGCCAGGATACCAGGGAGGAGGCTAATTCAGTAATCTCTGTAAGAGATGAGAAGTACAGAAAGTAATTTAAATTTCAGATAACATTTTGAAGGTAGAACAAACTAGATTGCCTGGATATGGGGTGTGAAAGAAACAGAAGCATCAAGAATTATTCCAAGATTTCTAGCCTGAGCAACAGGAAGAATATCTGCCGTAAACAATGGGGAAGAGTATGGGTAGATCAGATTTGGCGTAGGAAAGAAAAGGAGTTACATTTTGGGCATGCTACATTTAAGATCCAAATAGAAAGGTCAAGTAGACTGTTGGAGCTGAAGAGGAGTTGGGAGTTAATCGTTAGCTTATAGATTGTATTTAGAACTCTGAGATTGGCTGAGATCATCTAGCAAAGTGAATAGAAGGAAAAATGGGTCCAAATTTGTAAATCCGGGAAACCAGGAGACTCAACAAAACCGAAGGGGAGTCTCTGAGATAGAAAGCAAAAGGAGTAAAGTATATTAGAAGCCAAGTAAACATAACTATATCAAGAACGAGGGAGTAATTGACCTTATAAAATCTGCTCTTGATAAGTATGATGCTATCTTACTCTGTTTTGTGTTGCTATAAAAGAATATCTGAGACTGGGTAATTTATAAAGCAAAGAGGTTTATGTAGCTCACAGTTACGCAAGATGTACAAGAAGCATGGTGCTGGCATCTGCTCAGCTTCTGGTGAGGAACTCAGCCTGCTTCCATTCATGGCAGAAGGCAAAGGGGACCCCAATGTGTACAGAGATCACATGCCAAGAGAGAAAGCAAGAGAGAGAGGGGGCAGGTGCCAGGCTCATTCTAACATCCTCTTGCAGAAATTAATGAAGTAAGATCTCACCCTCAAAGGAGGGCATTAATCTGTTCATGAGGGACCCACCCCCATAATTCAAACATTTCCCATCAGGCCCACCACCAATGTTTGGGGATCAAATTTCAACATGAGGTTTGAAGGGGACAAATATCCAAACCATAGCAAATACATGTAGTGGATTGGCCATTGGCTTTAGCAACATGAAGGTCATTGATATGAAAAGGGAGCTATACAATTTGTGTGGCCCATAGCAAAATGAAAATTTGAAGTCCCCTTATTCAAGGATTAAGAATATGAAGATGGTGAGAGGACATTCAACAAAACTCAGGGCCATTGTAAGGAATGCCCCTGTGCAACTACAGAGGGTAGGGTAAACTAAGGAGAGAGTATTGCATGCCCACGAAGCTGACCCTGGTCAATAGTGATATTGATGAGAGTAGTTTTGGTGGAGAAATGGGTGTGAGAGCCTGATAGAATAAATTTAAGAGGGAATAGGAAGAAAGAATTGGAGAACTAAGTATGAAAATATTTGGGAGACCAGGCACAGTGACTCATGCCTGTAATCCCAGCACTATGGGAGGCCGAGGCGGGTGGATCACAAGGTCAGGAAATTGAGACCATCCTGTCTAACATGGTGAAACCCCGTCTCTACTAAAAATACAAAAAAACTAGCCCTGTGTGGTGGCGGGTGCCTGTAGTCCCAGCTACTCGGGAGGCTGAGTCAAGAGAATGGTGTGATCCCGGGAGGCAGAGCTTGCAGTGAGCTGAGATCGCACCACTGTACTCCAGCCTGGGCGACAGAGCGAGACTCTGTCTCAAAAAAAAAAAAAAAAAAAAAAAAAAATATATATATATATATATATATATAATTCTCACAGGGAAAGTGAGCTCATGGAAAAGTTGTAATTAACCCACTTATGAGGAAAAAAGCAACATGGCAAAGCTGGTTCAAAAAAAAAAAAAAAAAAGGAAAGATTCAAAAAGAAAGAATACAGAAATTAGATTTCTAAATTAGATGCTAGTTTATATCCTACTGGGAAATAATGATCCTAATCTTTTGAATTATTTTTATTGCTATATAGAACTGTTTATCTCTACTATGGACATAAGATCATTTGTGTCTGAAAAGTTTTCTACAAGATAAACTTTATAGAGATATAAAATATAATAGGTATATTCTTATAGAGAGTAGAATATTCCTTAAGATAAAAAATGTTTTAGATGATGTTTAATATGACATTGAAAGGTCAAGAAGTCATTGTATTTGCCTTATTTCCCAATTTGGTGACTTTTTTCTTATAAAACATAGAAGAATCTGAAAAAGTATTAAACTTTTTACAACTTTCCATAGCTTTCACTTCTAAAAATGAAAGTTACTTCTTCCTGTAAACTGCTAAGTGTCATGAATGACAATTATATAAAACAACATGAATGTACTATTTTGAAGAAAATAATGAATGAATTTTATTTGTCAGACATAACTGAAATAAAACTACAATAAAATTACCAGATTATTCAAAAATTATCACTACTTCTTTCATATGCTCAGCTATAAGAAATGCCATAATGAGGAAAAAAATGAAGATTTAAAAACTAGGATATTCAAAGTACATTTATAGGAAAAACATAAACGTCTTTTTTCCATTTTGAAGAAGCTTTTCTGCTCTCATTCAAGATTTATGAATCACTATAGCTTCCTTCTCTTTCAAAACATCATGAAATGTACCAAAAATTCGCCTTTGGGCAAAGGATATTTAACTATATTTATTTTCAGGAAATCACAACAAAATAACTCCCCTACCCATTATCTATCTCTACAATTCATTATTTTAAAAATAAGATACTGATGATACAGATACTACTTGCAGATGAATTTCTTCTCCAACAACTTGCCTTTGGTCTATTTCAGAAAACATTTTTATATCTACCAGAAGAGGGCAGGGAAGGGAAGAGGAGGTAAACATATATTAGAATGACTTTATTGCTTAAAATCAATAAGGACAGAGTTCATTTCGTCTTTGTTCTTAATTTATAACACTGTATCCAATAATAGTGGATATTCAATAAATATTTTTTAAAATTCAATGAAATCGTTTGTTAATACTCTGAAAATGTTTACTATGAAAAGAAGTTTTAATGAAAGAATAACTTTTGGAAATCATTTTGATAATGAAACTCTAGGAGTAGCTTTCTGTTTTTAAAACTTAATATTTACTGAAACTATTTTAAACATATTAGCCACTGAATAAATACTTATTGATTAAATAATGAAGAGTCAAGGATCGGCTGTATTTAATGGAGGGCTGGAAATATAGGTGAACAATCTATACCACTAAAGTAGAAACTGCCAAATCCAAGTCCGTTTTTTATTTATTTATTTTGGGACTGTTAAAGTCCAAAAATTCCCCTTCACAATTCATATGCTGAAATTCTAACCCCCAAGGAGATAGTATTAGATGGTAGAGTCCTTGGGAGGTGATTAGGTCATAAGGGCAGGGCCCCTATGAATGGGATAAATGGTCATATAAAAGAGACCCAAGAGAGATGCCTCAATCCTTCCACCATGGAAGGACCCAAAGAAAAGATGACCATTGATGAACCAGGAAGTAGGCCCTCACCAGACATTGAGTCTGCCAGTGTCTTAATGTTAGATGTCCCGCCTGCCAGAGCTATGAGAAACAGATGTCTATCATAGCCACCCAGTCTGTAGTATTTTGTTACAGCAGCACAGATTGACTAAGGCATGGGCCTTACAGGTTAGCTACTTCACAGTCAACAGAAATCCTGTAACACGCCTGTCCTTGTTGAAACCATAGGGATATTTTTTCAAGAAAAGTCCTGAAATTCCTCTACAATCTGGATATGGCAACAACAACAACAAAAAGTATGACTTATAGACAATCCTTAAGTTTTATTCCTTGGGGAAAATTTGCTATTTGTCAGTTTTTAAACATAATTTTCTATTTCTTTCATCAAAAATTGATTTGTGTTTGTTGAAAGACACTGTTGATGATCCGTATCATGAAAACTATTTATCTTCTCCTATAATAAATTATGTCACTAGGTAATACTAGTGCATCATAAAAACCAGGGAGCATTCCCAGCTGTCTCCTTTTTTCTCACCTGTGTCCAATCTTGGAACAAGCCCTGCTCATTTTACTTGCTAAGCAGTTTTCTAATCTGCCACCTACTCTCTGCATCCCTTAGCTCTGCCCCATTTGAGGCATCTTTGGTCGTGGCAAATTTGGAAATAGCTTCTACATCGCTGCCACACGAACTTTATGAAATGCAAATCTGACCTTGCTATTCACCTACATCGAGACCTTCATGCTTCCTGCTTAGTTTACAGAACAAAACACAAGTGGTTTTGCATAGGAAAGACTTCAATGACTGGCCCCCATTGACCTTGACAGCTTCATAACTCATTACTCCCAGGCAAAACTAAGCTGGTTCTAATTTCACAAACACATCAAGGACTTCTCAAGTCTGTATCATTACTTGTACTATTTCCTCTGATTTGAATGCCCTCCCCACATCTGTTTGCCTATCTTTCTCATTACTGAAGTGCTGAGGCTAAGATCAGAAACAACCTCTTAACATGATTTCCCTGAACAGGGTGCTGAAAATTCCCCTCCTCTGGACTTCCTGGCACATGCTGATATTTTCACTCACGTGGTATTGAAATAGTCTACCTCCCTATGTGAGAGCCACACTTGAAATGTAGCGAATGTGACTGAGCAATTAGTTTCTTTTTATTTTCTTTACATTAAATAAGGTCGTGTAGCTACTGGCTACTGCATCAGACCATGCAGCCCTAGGTTCTCCCTGAAGGTTTACAGGTTATGTTGCTCTACTGCAGGGAAAGTAAGGACACCAGCAGCTTAATGTCCTTTCTTGCCATTTGTTTCTATGGTAAAAAGCTTAGTATTTAATTATAAACACTTCATGTGAATTAATGTTACAAGCACCAAAAAGAGCCATTTAAAAATATCAAGGATTTTTTTCTAATTTATTGAATAATTTACTTTGGTGAATATACTAAAGTCACTTTATATCATAATAATAAGTCTCTGACTCTGTAGTTAGCTGAAACATGCTTTTCTCCATGGGCCTTTTTAACCACTGTGAAAAATTGATTATACTTCATTTGATCTCAGGTTTACAGTATCAGAGTATTCATGCATTTCAGGATATTATTGGTGGTTTTATAAAACAAGGAGAAAGCAAAACCTGTGAATAATTTTCCAACTTCAACCTTAAGTTCAATATTTTTAAATTTAACTGACAAGGTAATTATCCCAGAAATTTTCTTAACTAAATGATTTGTGAAACTATGATTGTCCCATTAAAATGACAGAGTACTCAATCAGGAGAGAAAAATGGTTCTCTGAGGTTTGGCCCTATTAAACAGGTTCTTTATATTATTATCCACTTCTCATTTTGAATGCATGCAGCTGTGTGTTTCTCTGTGCAGGAGGAAAAGTGTCGCTGCCAGAAGATGGCTAATGTCAATGTAGGACCGTGCAGCAGAGAGGAGAGAGTGCAGATTCTGGGGGCAGATTGTCTGACTGGAATCCCACTTCTACTACTCACTGGTAGTATGACAGAAGCAATTCAGTTGCTTACTATCTACCTCAGTTTCCTCATCTCTAAATGGGGGTGATAATTTGATCTGTCATGAGGATCTGGATTCTGCTGCAATAAAAACCCTCACATCTTAATTTTATAAAAAACAGAGGATGTTTCTTGCTAACACTGCATGCTCATCTCAGATCGGCTGGGGGATCAGCTTCATTTCAGTCTTGCTCAAGGACATATGTGGACACAGCAGTCACTACCTGGATGTTGCCAGTTGCTATGCTGGAGGAGAAAGAGCCCAGGAAGGTCTCACTGAATTAAGTGTATTCATCCAGAAGTGACCCACATCACTTATACTGAAATTCATTGGCCAGATGGGTTCAAAGGTGAGGCAGCACAGTCTTACCCCATGCGCAAAAGAGACAGCAACCAGAAATATTCAAGGTGGCAATGAATATCACAACAATTATACCTATATTATACAATTGAGAGTTATCTTAGACAAATATCTTAGAACAGGACATGAAGTAAGTTATATTCATTATCTATGTGAAGAGCAAATGCATGATGTGAAATTAGATTATTCCAGTTTCAGGTCAAACTAAGTGATTTTGAAACCTCAACTCTTCTGAGGCCAAGTAATCTGTGGAGGAAAAACTGCTATAAAGATATTGGTTAAGATTTTACTTCCTTCAAGTGTGACACATATTAATAGGAAATTTTGATTAGAATTTTTCATTAGTAGGTCATTTATTCATTTGTACATTCAACAAGTATTTATTGAGGGCTTCTTATATAAAGACACTATGCTAAGTTCTGGGGATACAGTGGTGAACAAAACACTATCCCCTTCATGGGAGATTTGATGTTAAATATATCACACGTAACTACTCACTCAGGATTGTGGTAAATGCTACAGAGAATTCCCATGGAGGTGATAAAATTGATGATAAATATATGGAGGTTTTGTAAATCTTTAAACTGCATAATCATTCATCCATTGTATATATTAATACATTCAGGTAGTAAACATCAACAAATGTTATGGTCTGAGCCTGTAGTAGGCACCAGAAATACAGAGATTGCTAGGACATGATCCTTTCCACAAGGAGTTCAGTCTCCTTCAGAAACATCCACATATAAAAATCATCTTAGGCCAGGCACGGTGGCTCATGCCTGTAATCCCAGCACTTTGGGAGGCCGAGGTAGGTGGATCATTTGAGGTCAGGAGTTTGTAATCAACTTGGCCAACGTGGTGAAACCTCATCTCTACTAAAAATATAAAAATTAGCCAGGCATGGTGGCAGGTGCCTGTAATCTCAGCTACTGGGGAGGCTGAGGCAAGAGAATCACTTGAACCCCAGAGGCGGAGGTCACAGTGAGCCAAGATCAAGCCACTGCACTCCAGCCTGGGCAACAGCGTAAGACTCCATCTCAAAAAAGAAAAAAAAAAATCATCTTAATTTGGCACAATAAATACTATGACTCAAATGAACTGATAAGTATTTAGGACAGGGATTTCTTCCATATTGGGGGAGTGAATATCAAAAATAGTTTCTGGGAGGAGCATACAATTAAAACCAGGTTTGATACACCACTAAGAGTTCACTGGACAGAGATGGCAAAAACCATTCTAGGTGGAAATGTGCAGAGGTATGAACATGGAAACAAATGTTGTGTAGATTAAGAATTACATGTAGTTCATAGTGCTTGGAGGGTGGAAGTGGTGGGTCACCAGGCTGGAGATCCTGGTAGGTAACATCAAGGAATAGCCAACGCCATGCTGACTTTGGGATTTATATCAGAGGCAATAAAGAGAAATGAAGGAAGTTTAAGCAAAGAACGTGACTAGCTCATATTTTCACTTTACAAAGATACTGCTAATAGTAGGATAGCTAGATGGCATTCAAGATGGGAGGAAGTCAGATCAGTTAAGAATCTCTTGCAACTATGACCAAGGGAGGATTTATTTCAGAAATGCAGTGGTAGTTCAAAATACATAAATGAATCAATGTAATACACTCAATGTATTTGATTATGTATTAGTCTGTTTCTACACTGCTGATAAAGACATACTTTATCAGAGGCTGTGCACAAAGAAAGAGTTTTACAGTTCCCTTGGCTGGGGAGGCCTCACAGTCATGGTGGAAGGCAAGGAGGAACAAGTCACATCTTACATGGATGATAGCAGGCAAAGAGAGAGCTTGTGCAGGGAAACTTCCCTTTTTAAAACCATCAGATCTCATGAGACTTATTCACTATCACAAGAACAGCACAAGAAAGAACTGCCCCTATGATTCAATTACCTCTTCCCGGGTCCCTCCCACAACACATGAGAATTCAAGATGAGATCTAGGTGGGGACATAGCCAAACCATATCAGATTGAATGTAATACCATCAATGGAATAAAGGGCAAAATTCACGTGATTATCTCAATAGATTCACAAAAAGCTTTTGACAATATTCGTCACTTCTTCATGACAAAAACACTCCAAAACCTAGAAGGAGAAGGCAACTTCATCAACCTTATAAAAGACATCTATGGAAAATCCTTCGCTTTTATCACAATTAATGGTAAAATAAGACTGAAGTCTTTCACCACTAAGATCAGAAACAAGACAAGGCTATTTGCTCTTGCTACTTCTTTCAACATTGTACTGGTGTGCACACCACTTTCTCCATCGAATATTTAACTATCAGTCTCTTCATTTAAAAATTCATTGTGGTAGAAGATAAGTTACCAAAGAACAATTAAGAAAAGAAATAGAAGATAACCAAATACTATGGACTTAAAATTGAATTACCCCAAATATTTTATATTTTTTAAACAGAATACTTTTGTTATACTGCATGATCAGAAGAATATTATAATAGATATAGTATCATGTACATATAATATATCTAGCATTACATATATATGAGTGTATATATATAATATGCTCAAATAAGTTTGAGAAGAAGTAAGAAACAGTTTTCTTTTATGCAGAAGAACACCTCAGAAGTGTTGGGACTCCTTTGAGGAAATTACTTTGACTTTTTTGGAGTTGATAAAAAGCTACTTGAGAAACTGTCCTGATACCTTACGTACACGGTTCACATAATTGCCTTACAAGTGGGTAAAGAATGTCACTTCTTGGCAGGCCCAAGAACCTCAAGATATTTTGGGTCCCTCAAGCAGAGGGGTATTCACCAAACTCACACAGGTATTAGACACAGTGTGATGACAGTACTTGGCCTGGTTCCTTAACCTTGACAGGCTGTTTCAAAAAGTCTAATTTTAGATTCCTTGTGAAAAATTCCAGCTAAGCCAATGACAACAAAAAAAGCCTTACAAGCAATCACTATTCTGGAAGCATTTTATGCAAATAATCAGGTGAATTATAATAAAATTAAAACTTATTTTCAAGTAAATTGATCTTTAGTAGAAATGGAGGACTGGAGAGAGAATAGTTATGTTTCACAAGAAAACCTGTAGTACACCTCTTGTTAGATTCCAGCTCATTGTTTTTGAGATTTTATTCTTTACATGCAATCTGAACTCGATCTTTATTTTTTATAGTTTCCTCTAATACCTGACTGTGAATCTCCAAACTAACATTTTCATTTTTTTTTTCTCTTGACCTTCTGACTTGAAATTACAATAATTAAACTTCCCTTTTCCTGCTGCTGAAAGTAGTCAAATTGGCTTTAAGGAAAAATTACTACAACAGATTATATATGGGCAAACATTGTACGTGCAAACCAGAAAAATCTAGCAGAATGCCACTAACCTTCTCAACTGGCTGCCCTTCAGACTCTGAAGAAACTAGCTTATAGGCTGGTCCAGATATTGACTTTTGTTTTTTATCTGTTTCTATAGAAATACCTCTGTTAAAGATCTATTTGACTGTATTTTATGTAGAGGCCTAGCTTTGAGAACCCATCTGCAATGCCATCTTCCAAAATGAGACACAATTATTTAACTGGAGTCACCTATTCCCGGGAAAGAGAGACTTGTTTATTAAGATGCTTTATCATACAACTACTACATTGATTTTTCTTTCTATGGCCGACAACTCAGCTTTTGGTGTGTAAACTCCTAGGGAGGTTTCAGTTCGGGGAATGCTGAGGCTCGGAAAATGATACCCTGAAATATGGTGCTTTGACATGTTAAATTAAAGAAGCAAACTCAAGGTCTCTCTGATTCCCTTTCCCACCTCCACCATTGTTTGTCAATCCTTTCTTTCCCAAAGCACTGGATGATGCTCTTCTCTGAAGCTCTCTCATCTACCTGGAAACCAGACACACCAAAGAGAAACACAGTTGCCTTTCAATCCTTTCCTGAAATGTCATTAACCAGAGAAGATTAAAATTCGTATCACTGAAGAAGATACCAAAATTAAACACTTTCACGCCTGCAGTCCCAGCACTTTGGGAGGCTGAGGTGGGAGGATCACAAGGTCAGGAAATCAAGACCATCCTTGCCAACATGGTGAAATACCATCTCTTCTAAAAACACAAAAATTAGCCTGTAGTCCCAGCTACTTGGGAGGCTGAGGCAGGAGAATCGCTTGAACCTAGGAGGCAGAGGTTGCAGTGAGTCGAGATTGCGCCACTGCACTTCAGCCTGGCAACAGACCAAGACTCCATCTCAAAATTAAAAAATAAATAAATAAATAAATAAATAAATAAATAAATAAATAAAATTAAACACCTATCCTGGAGCCCAAACAAACTTCTGTCTATTCTTAGGTCTCATTTAATTTCCCAAAATAATCATTTACAAACAATTGTCTGAACATTGGATCCATTCTTTCCCCCTTGCAAAGTAATTACTTTTATGCCTCCCATCTCCCATTCCCATATGAAGAAGGGTATAGAAGCATCTGGACCTCAGTGAGTTATTAAGTAGTCATTCTTCTGCAATTCCTTCATGTTATGCATGTTAAAATTAGTTCATATGCCTTTTTCTCCTATTAATCTGTCTTTTGTCAGTTCATTTTTAGTGAACTTTCAGGAGATGAAGGAGGAAGATTCTTCTTATTGCTCCTACAGAGGCTTTAGATATGCTAATTTACACTTTAAATTTCCAAGGTATAATATGCAACGTTTCTCAAGCTTGTTTCACTATGGAATCCTTATTTCCCTACACATCTACAATCTCTGAAGCAAATCAATTTAGAAAATGGTGACCCATTTTGCTAAGTCATAGAAGACAGAATTTTATGTCTTTTCAGACTAGTCTATATTGATGTGAAAAGTATGCCATTCCCCTGACCATTAGAATTCATCATCGAATAATGTAGATATTTACCTACTAAATAATTGAAAGTTATGTACAAATTTTACTTAACTTACCCATCTGTTATGACATCTGGATTTTTCAGTCCTACCTCTTTTCTTCTTTGCTTTTTGGTTTTAGAGTATGTGAAATGATTTTACATTCCAATTCAACAGACATTTATTAGATACTCAAAATAGTTAGATGAAATACAATAAAAAATACATTTCTGAGGAATTAAAACATGGGTAAACCATATTTAGATACCAAACCAGTGCTGAAAAACACTTTACCAGTCAAAATCATGCAGAAAAAATATTTTATTTGAAAGCTTTACCATATCCATTTGAAGTAAGATAACATTTTGAAGTATGAAGGTTTTTCTGTCCTGTTCTTCTCCTTTGCCCTTCATCCTCTTCAAGCAGATAGAGAGTTCATTGCCTTAGGGAATAAAAACCAACATGTCAAGAAGTAGAAAAAAAAAAATAGTGTCTTCAGGGTTTCTGAAAGTGTCAATCTATTACAGAGATTTTGCTTGATGCCTTTGAAACAAGCAAAAGAATAAATTTGTCTGCCCTGCATGGAAGAGATGAAGCAGAGGTATTCAGAGGCAACACATCAGAGAAACCTGGAAGGAGGAACCCTGTATGCACATCTGAGCGCAGAAGACTCCAGGAGCAGTGTTAAGACCTCACAAAAGGTTTGGTGGTGCGGTATGTCTAGGAAAAGGGCTACATGGACAGCTTCTCAGATATTTTCATGCTTTAGCAGTGCTGGGAGGCAGTGGGATTACTTCAGTGTTTTTAGGAATTATCTTTTAGAAGAGGTGGCCTGCAGACCTGAGGAGCTTGAGAATTATTCTGACCAAATGCTTTGGGCACAGTGTAAATGCCCAAAACCTTTGAAGTCTGAGGAAAGTAGAAACTCCAAAGAACTAAGACTAAATTTTTATGTCATATCAGCAAGATGAGAGTTCACATTATATCGTCATCAGAAAACAAAATGATATTATCTGAATTTGTTGACTGAAATTTATAACTGCTATTCATAAATAAGAAAGAAATGCATTTCTGACAGCAAAGAAATTTAATTGTATTTAACAGGCAATAATAACATTAAACTAGAATAACATTCTGTATTTCCCATTATTCATAAAAGAGTTTTAAACATTAAATTTTAAGAAACTAAAGAAAATAGCTTTTTACTATTTACTTGTATTGTGCTTCCAGTGCAACAGATCAGGGGTCTCCAACCCCTGGGCCACAGACTGGCATTGTTCCATGGCCTGTTAGGAGCCAGGCCACACAGCAGGAGGCGAGTGGCTGGCAAGCGAGCAAAGATTCATCTGTATTTATAGCTGCTCCTCATCGCTCATATTACTGCCTTAGCTCTGCCTCCTCTCACATCAGTGGCAGCATTAGATTCTCAGAGGAGCGCAAATCCTATTGTGAACAATGCATGTGAGGGATCTAGGTTGTGTGCTCCTTATGAGGATCTAATGCCTGATGATTTATCACTGTCTCCCATCACCCCCAGATGGGACTGCCTAGTGGCAGAAAAACAAGCTCAGGACTCCCACTGATTCTACATTATGGCGAGTTGTATAATTATTTCATTATATATTACAATTATTATAATTTAATAACAATAGAAATAAAGTGCTCAATAAACGTAATGAGCTTGAATCATCCCCAAACCACCACCCCCCGACCTCAGTCCATGGAAAAATTATCTTCCATAAAACTGGCCCCTGGTTCCATAAAGGTTGGGGACCACTGCAATAGATCATCATCTCTGTTGCCTTTAAGATAGTTAGTGCAAGAAAAAGCCCATTTTCAGAAGAAGTCATGTAGAGGTCTAATTCTTCAACACAGAAAGCTCATGTTGTGGAAGAGCAGACTAGATGGGCTGCATCCTGTGTCTAGAGCATAGTTCTTAGTCTCTTGAACTACTTCTTTAATCTTTTCTCTACAACACAAATTCCAAAAACCCAGAGTAGCAGGGGTTTGATAAAATAAATACATAAACAAATAAATAAGTTAGGATAAATGAAAATCAGATCATCATGCTTTCCAGGTAATAGTGGTCCTGCTTCAAATGTAAGATAATTAGCACAAAGGAAAATGTAGAAGCAGAAATATCATGGTTTGTCATCACAGGTTGTCATGGCTCACAATTTCCTTAGCTAAACACTCTGCTGGGATTGATTTAAGCTAATGACATTCCTTTAAAGATCTTTCAACAGGCTCCACCTCCATCCCCAACTTCTATCCCTAATCTCATTGGTTTTGCTACCCGAAGATTCTCTATATAGATAAAGAGGCAAAGGTGAGAGAAATAGGAACTCTTCTAGACATTGATGTTGTTGAATGGAAAGCAACCAAACAATCCTCATTCTTTTAAACGATGGCTCTCAAATATGGCTGCATATGAAAATCACTGGGGGAGATTTTATAAAAGATAACACTCCTGGTGTTAATTGTGGCTTGGTATGACCATGTGCCTTCATTACATCTTCCCCTTTCATGTATATAAATGATGGCCCATGAGAAGCCAGGCACTGTTCTAGACACCAAGGATATGCAGGGGAATGTAACAAATAACTTCTGTTCACTTAGAACTTATTTTATACCAGAAGCAGCAAATTAGATAAATAAACTAGCAAAATACAAAATATGTCAGATGGTAATAAGAGCTATGAAGGAAAACAAATTAGAGAAGAGTAGTAGGAAATTCTGTAGATGGAGAGAATGTTTTTTAAGTAGAGTAATTAAGGAAGGCATTACTGAAAAAACAAAAAAAAACCCTGTGAATGAAGGTTTGAAAGTGGTTAGGAAATGTGTTATGACGATGTGTGTGTGTGATTGGAAAATCTGAGGAATAGCAAAGAAGATGCTATGGCTGGACCAGAAAGAGAGAGAAGCAATTGCAGATGACGAGGCCAGAGAAGTGGGGTAGGTGGGTGTCAGATCATTAAGGCAATTGGAATTTACTTTTTCAGCAATCTGAAGCTCTTGAGGACGTTCGGCTAACAGGGGTCATGGGCTGCCTTTGTTTTAAAAAGAGGCACTCTAGTTGTAGAAATTGACTGTAGATGGGTAAGGCCTAAGCAAGGGACCCAGATAGAAAGCTCTTGAATAATCTAGGCAAGAAAGGATGTGCTTAGGCAAGGATAGTAACAACAAAGGTACTTAGAAGTACTTACCTTCTGGATATATTTTGAAGACAGTACACACAGGATTTTCAAATGTATTAGATGTGAGTTTATAGAGGAAGCAAGGATTTGAGGACATTTCCAAGAATTCAAGTCTGGAATGATTACTGTAATAATAGGCTTGTCATTTTTTGAGATGAAGAAGATTGTGGAAGAAGCTGGTTTAGGAGGGAAAAAGAGGAGTCTGGTTTTGAAATGCTGCTTTTGAGATAAATGCCTATTAGACATCCAGTGGACATACTAAGAAAGAGGATAAATATATGAGTTTGTAGTTCAGAGACCGTGGACAATGTATCCACTTGGAAAAGTACATTTTAAACTCAAAGTTAGGTGTAGTCATATGTATACAAGCTGACCAATGAGATGGTGTGGACATGTCAGAGGCATTTGAACAAGAATGACTCCATCTTGAATAGGGGCTGGGTAAAATAAGGCTGACACCTACAGGGCTGCATTCTCAGGAGGTTAGGCATTCTTAGTCACAGGATGAGATAGGATGTCAGCACAAGATGACACAGGCCATAGAGACCCTGTGATAAAACAGGATGTGTAAAGAAGCCGGCCAAAACCTACCAAAACCAAGATGGCATCGAAAGTGACCTCTGGTCGTCCTCATTGCTGATTATAAGCTAATTATAATGTATTAGCATGCTAAAAGACACTCCCAACAGCACCATAACAGTTTATAAATGTCATAGCAATATCAGGATGTTACCCTATGTGGTCTAAAAAAGGGAGGAATCCTCAGTTCCAGGAATTAACAACCCCCTTTCCTGGAAAACTCATGGATAATCCACCCTTGTTTACCATATAATCAATATATAATTATAAGCATATTCAGTTGAGCAGCCCATGCTGGCACTCTACCTATGGAGTAGCCATTCTGTATTCTTTTACTTTCTTAATAAACTTGCTTTCACTTTATTCTATGGACTCATCCCAAATTGTTTATTGCGCTACATCCAAAAACCCCTCTTGGGGCCTGGACTGAGACGCCTTTTTCCGTTAGCAGACTATATTGTGGGTGACTGCCACAAAAGCTCTTAAACAATGAGAATGAGCATTTCTTCTCTCTTTCTTCTTTCTGCTGTCTAAAATGTGAATGTAAGTAGCTGGACCTGAACAGTCATCTTGAGGCCATATGGAATCACAGGAGGCAGAGTCAGAGCTAGGAGGAGCTTGGTGAGTCCCTGATAACTCAGAAGGGGCACTGGTAAAGCTCTGAGCTACCAAATTTCAGACGCTTTTAATATGAGGGAGGAAACTGCTTTTGTGTTTAATTCACTGTATCCAGTTCTGTTATTGACAGTTGAAATTACTCCTAACTGTCAAAGCAAGTATTTCAGTTTCCTATTGCTGCTGTAACAAATTGCCATAAATTTTTTGACTTAACACAAATATATTATTTTATGGTCCTGAAGCTCAGAATTCTGAAGTTAGTCTCACTAGGTATGATGGTTAATTTTAGTTGTCAGCTTAACTGGATTAAGGAATACTTAGAGAACTGTTACAACAATACTTCTGAGTGTGCCTGGGAAGGTGTTTCCAGAAGAGATTGGTGTGTGTATCAGTGGACTGAGTGGGGAAGATCCACCCTCAATGTGGGCAGATGCCATCTAATAGCTGGGGCCTTTGATAGAACAGAAAGGTGATTTTGTCACTCTCCTGGAGCTAGGATACATTGTTCTCCTGTCTTTGGACATCAGAACTCCAGGTTCTCTAGCTTTTGGACTCCAGGACTTATACCAGCAGCCACCTGTGTTCTTAGACCTCCAGCCTCAGACTGAGAGTTACACCATCAGTTTACCTGCTTTCGAAGCCACAGAACTTGAGCTGAGCTATGCTATTTGCAGACGAAGGTCTCCAGGTTGCAGTCAGCCTATTGTGTGACTTCCCAGCCTCCATAATTACATGAGGCAATTCCCCTGATAAATCCTATCTATCTATCTATCTATCTATCTATCTATCTATCTATCTATCTATCTATCTATCATCTATGTCTATCATCTATCTTTCCAGCCATCCTATTGTTCTGTTTCTCTGGAGAACCCTAATACAGTGGGCAACGTGTCACCATGCCACATTCCCTCTGGAGGCTCTAGGGGACATTTTGTTTCCTTGACTTTTCTAGTTCCTAGAGGCTGCCTCTATTCCTTAGCTCATGGCCTGTTTCTCCATTTTCAAACCCGACAGTGTAGCATCTTTAAATCTCTATCTGACTGTGACCCTTGCTTCAGTCATAACACCTCCTTCTCAGACTCTCCTGCCTCCTTCTTTCTTTTAAACAACGTTTGTGATTTTATTGGGTCCGCCTGAATAATTGAAAATAATCTCTTCACCTCAAAATCCTTAATTTATCACATATGCAAAGTAGCAAACAAGAGCTTTTAGCAGAGAAGGTTATTTAAGTTGTCCTTTACATTTCTGGATCTATCTGAAAGAACACACACAGAGATAGGCAAAAGAGAAAGAGATAGGACAGACAGACAAAGAAAAATGAAGAAAGGGAGAGAAAGAGGAATAGAAGGAGAAGAGAGGGCAAAGGGAGGGGATGAGAGGAGTATTTGGTGGTTGGGGTAGAGTGCTGGGGTTTGAGTGAGGTCAGTTATGTACATATTTAAGAAGTAGAAAAGGGAAGAAGCAGAAGCTACTTTTGTAGCTGTGCTGTGTGCTGCATTACTGTTTGAAGTTTGTTGGGCATCCTCCCTTGTGGCACATCCTATGGGATGCTTCGCCCTTGTCCTGTTGAACTGGGGCATGGCCATGTGACTTGCTGTGGTCAGTGAATTATGGAGGTATGTGAGGCATGCCCAAGGCATCCTTTTTTTCCATTACAATAACTAGGAGTATTCCTGATGAAGGGGTTTTGTCAGTCTTAGTCTCAGAGTAAAGACCAAGCAAAGCAGAGCCACCACTTGACTATGCTAGACATGATGTAATCTACTCGGATTCTGGTGTTAATACACTGCATACCCCAAGCTATCTTCAGTAGGTCCTGTTCTCTTTTTCAAGAGTATTATCTAATCTTTTATTTAAAAATATTTCACTTTTTAATTTTATAAGGTTGTTTAAAAACATTTAAATAATATAGACACATAACTTTTTTTTTTTAAAGTCTCTCTTTAGTTCCTCCTTCAATACTCATATTTTTCACGCCTGTAATCCCAGCATTTTGGGAGGCTGAGGTGGGCAGATCACAAGGTCAGGAGATTAAGACCATCCTGGCCAACACAGTGAAACCCCGTCTCTATTAAAAATTAAAAAAAAAAAAAAAATTAGCCAGGCGTGGTGGAGGGCGCCTGTAGTCCCAGCTACTCGGGAGACTGAGTCAGGAGAATTGCTTGAACCCAGGAGGCGGAGCTTGCAGCAAGCCGAGATCACGCCACTGCACTCCAGCCTGGGCGACAGAGTGAGACTCCGTCTCAAACAAACAAACAAAAAAACTCATCTTCCTCTTTGGAAGTCACCACAAAGAACATGTTTTTTATATGTGCATGTAAATGTAAACACATTTTAATCATAGTATGACATATAGAGTTGGCCCTTTGTGTCTGGGTTCCACATCCACAGGTTCAACCAACTGCAGACAGAAAATATATTTTTTAAAATGACACATTTTTATTTCTTAAAAGTATTTCTTAAAATATTTCTTAAAAATAAATAAATATTTTAAAAATATTTCTTAAAAAATAACAATAAACAAGAACACCAATAAAAAAACAATGTAGTATAACAGCTATTTACATAACATTCACATTTTATTAGGTATTATAAGCAATCTAGAGATGACATAAAGTGTACGAGAGAATGTGTGTAGGTTATATGCAAATACTAAACCATTTTATATAAGGAATTTGAGCATCTGTGGATTTTGGTACGCTCTAGGGATTCTTTTTTTTTTTTTTCTTTTCTGAAACGGAGTCGAGCTATGTCGCCCAGGCTGGAGTGCAGTGGCACGATCTTGGCTCACTGCAAGCTCCGCCTCCCGGGTTCACACCATTCTCCTGCCTCAGCCTCCCAAGTAGCTGGGACTACATGCACCCGCTACCACACCTGGCTCATTTTCTGTGTGTGTGATTTTAGTAGAGACAGGGTTTCAGTGTTAGCCAGGACGGACTCGTGATCCGCCTACCTCGGCCTCCCAAAGTGCTGAGATTACAGGCCTGAGCCACCATGCCCAGCCCCTCTGGGGATTCTTGAACCAATCTCCTGAGGATACTGAAGGATGACTGTATATGCATATTTTATATATAATCTGCATATATATCTGCATTTTTCCTTTTTTATTTATTTTCTATGTAATAATATGTCGGAGATAGTGAAATATCAAAACATACAATTCTCCTTATTCTTTTAAATGATAGTATTCTATCATGAGAATTAATCATAATTTAATACCCTATTGATAGATATTTAGTTTCAATCAAATTTTTCTACTTAATAAACAATACAAAGTAAGTATTGTCCATGCATTTGTGCACACCTGCAACTATTCTTCTAGGTTAAAATTTTAGAAGTAGAATTATTGGGTCAAAGAATAAGCACATTTTAAGTTTTTATAAATGCTGCCAAATTGACCTCTGGAAAGTCTATTCCAATGTATGCTCTCATCAATAGTTATAAGAGTTAGATCTTTTTCTTTCTTAAAAAACATTAATGTTTTATTTCTATTCTTTTTACACAAAAGTTCAGATTCTTGCTTTCCCGTAACATTAAATCATAGGCTGCAGTGTTGTGTGTGTGACGGGGCTGGGGCCACGGGTGATTGGGTAGAGGAGAATTGCGGGGATGGAGGGAAATTTTAAACAATCCTCACTCTCTTGCCTAGTATTGTTTGTAAGGATAATGTTTCTCATCATTTTTGCTAAAAATTATATTATTCATCAATGCCTCATTATAAAATTCTTTGCTGTAGTGAAGGTCATTATGTTCCTTAATTAAATGCACTCATATTTTAGATCTCTTCAAGACCGTTATGAAGCTTCTTCAAGAGCATTACGGAGTGTGTGGCTACCCACAGACTCTGAATAGGGTCTTCCTTTCCCATGTGATAAGATCAGATCTTCTGAGGCAAGAAAAGTAAGGTGAGAATGCAACACTGCATTATCCCCTTGTGAAGCCCTGTGGGCTCCTTTTACGTCCCTTGCACCCTGTTGCTTTAGTACCTAATTTTCTTTTGCAAGATAAGTGGTCCTACAGGATACGAGTCGACCTCCAGATGGCTACAAGTTCCTGATAGTTGCTGTGGCCTGGGAAAGAGAACAAGAACTCCATATTGTCATTTCCCTACTCTCCAGCCAATCAGCACCAAAAGCCCAAGAAGCTGTTAGCTAGAAACTCAGGCAGATGGGTACCAGAGATCAAGAATTCAGAAAAAAATACAAGGTAAAAAGAATTTAATTTCTGCCTTAGGGGAGCTAGGGACTTAGGGTCCCACATGCACAGCTAGGCTCAAGCTTCAGCTGATACTTACCCTTTCCTCATTTTAATAGTAAAAACACACCCCTTAGGTTGAGATTTTATATGCTCATGATACGTGCGACACGTTAGAACACGTAGATGCTGAGCGCATGTGGCAACTGCATCTCTGCCTTTGCATACCTGACCCCACCTGTATTTTATAAATATGCATGTACAGTTCCAATAAAAGGGATTCCTAGTAAGGCACTGGGGGCTGTCTCTCCATGGGGGCTATCTCTCGCTTTGGGCAGCCTGCTCTGCCTCTCAGAGTGTACTTTCACTTGGCAATAAGTTTCTTTGCCTACTCTTATTTGGACTCACTCAAATTCTTCTGTGTGAGTCCAACACACTGACAATCCTTTCAGATACATTTATAGAGCCCTAGACAAACTAAGTCCATTGGTGGCTAATAGATACAGGACAGGTTGTATGCACAGTCAGTGGGAATCTCTTCTGATAAGCAGAAAACCTACAATAGGTTTTATCTGTTTCCCAACCTGAAAGGTTGAAAGGAACTTTACTAAACTGACTTTAAATTGCAAAATATGTATTGTTCTGCTTTATTAGCCATAGACTTCTAGGCTTCCAAAAGAGTTGTCTTTTTCCCAAAAGAGTCCCCCATAACCAATGTTTCTCACACTACCTTATTCTTCATTCCTCCTGGCCCGATGGCTTAGGACTGTCTCTCAAGCTGAGATCTAATGAAGAGCAACAATGGGTTAACCTGAGTTTCAAGTTTTGCTCTGCTTCCTTCATCCCATGTAACTGAGGTTTAACTTGAGTTAAAAAAAAAAAAAGACAAAAAAAGACATCCTCTTTGAACTATAATTATTTAGCCAAGTAGTTTTATGCTGGATTGGAAAACCGAGAGAAATCTTACCATCTCAGTATTTCACACTGGGCTTCGTTAATGCCAATCGTTCTCCTTGTGCCACGCATACCTTTCTTTACCTTTTGTTTTGCGGTGCCTGGATTTTTCAGAGCCTGATGCTACAGATGGTTTGAAGATTATGTCTAACCACTAACTGATCTATCCATGCTGTTCTTACTTTTTAAATGGTTAACTGAGACGAGTGTGAGCATCTCATTTATCAGTCTTTTCTTGGTGAAGGGTAATTTTTCCTCTATTTTCAAAATAGTCTCTATTCATCTGGTTGTCAAATAGTCTTCCCTGACTATGGGCAAATAGGTTATTTATTGCCAAGCTAACTTTTTCTTTGCACAGAAAATCACTGGGAAGGTGGGTTGGAAGCTGAGCAGAATCATCCTTGGGATCATTAGAAGCAGTACAATATTTTGTGGCTGTCAGCTTTTAGGCTTCTATCAGGGTGGAGAGGCCATCCTTCGGGGAGAACATAATGATCCCAGAATGCTGGCTGACAGGGTCTTGATCTGTGCTTTTATTATGTTCAATTTATCAGTCTCTTTTGAAAGAATTGACCATGGGACTCTTTTAAAACATTTGAAATCTTTGGATAAAAGCTCCGAGACAGGCTCTTCCTACTTCCATTAATTTCATAATCAATGATGTCAATTTGTCACTATTAATCATGTTTCTGCAGCAGTTTTCCCCAGGCTTCCCTGAACTTAAAAGCTTCTCTATAAACTCCCCCTCCTCCTTCCTCCTTCTTCTCTCACTCTCTCTCTCTTTTCTTTTTTCTTTTTTTCCCTGATCTCAGTTTTTCTCATTCTGCTGACTATACTCAAATGAACTTCACTTTTTCCCTGGTCATCAAAACTTTTTTTTTAATGATCTTGTAAGACATCATGGTATAGTTTACAATACCCAGTTTAATATGAAATTTTTGAAAGCTGACAACCTGAATTATGAATGTCTGTTTTTAACTTTTTATATTTTACCCATGTGGCTCAGTTCTAGCTTTTTGGATTTTCTCACAAAAAGAATATGTAAGCTTATTTTTCAATTTATTGAGAAATTCTTTTACAATATTGCAAGTCCCTCCAATCCTGTTTGTATGATCATTCTTTTACCTTGTTAAAGCAGAACACAACATGTGTGGCTTTTTTGTATTTGATATCGCAATGTAAATATTATTTATTAAAACTTTTCAGTCTTAAAGATGGATAAATGTGGGTTAGTATATGACAATGGCTAATTGTAGTCTGGGATTAGCACACCTGGGTTGGAACACTGCATCTGCTTTCTCACTTTGGGCAAATTACTTCGCCATTCTGGGCTTTGAGTTCCTTATACATAAACAGTGCTAGTGCTAATAATACTAACCTCCTAGAGTATTTTTAAAATTAAGTGACAGAATGCTTGCAGATTGTTTAGCTTAGTGCTGACATAAGAGCCCAACAAATGCTATCTATAATCATATTAGGTAATAGTAACATAATAGTAACAAGACATACAATATAATTATGATGTTACTACTGTGAAAACATTTTATCCAGTACCAAATCTTCTAAGTTGCTTTGGTTAGATCTGCCTCTAGGACAGAAAGGAGCAGGCTCACAGATCACAAAGAGCCAGGAAGCCATACTGAATTGTAAGCAGTCTGATAAGTACAAGGTGTGTATGAGAGCTGAGAACATTATTTTGGGAAGAGGAAATATGAATACTAGAGAGTTAGGTGAAGAAAGGAGAGGAACTTGGCTATCTGGGAGTAGGAGAGGTTTAGGGGAGAAACTCAGGCAGATGGGTACCAGGAACCAGGAATTCAGAAAAAAATACAAGGTAAATAGATTTCAACTTCTGAGCAGAGAGACTGGAAAGCAGGAAAATGTTCTTTGTGGCAAATAAAGACATGGACTGAGATATGGGCTGGACCCAGGGGCAGGCTCTGAGCTGCTCTTGCTCATGCAAAACTTGGTTGGAGCAGGACTAAACACTTTATTCCCTCAAAAAAAACTTTGATTCCAAAAGGCACTAGAGTTGAAATTTTACTGAAGAATTTGTAGAAAAGACCAAAGAGACCTCACTCCACAAGCATATAGCATTTCACTCCAAAATTCTCTCTCAGTGTATTTTCCCCCAAATCAAGCTTCAGCTTTGGCTTCTTCTGGACCCTCCTCCTCTTTATACCTATGGACTTGAAAAGTTTCCTATCTTCAGACACAGTTTTTTTTTTTTTTTTTAATCTTTCTCTTTCTCTTATGCAGAGTAACTTAATTTCATAGTCTCTACTAATCTTGTAATCCCACACCTATCACTTAATTTTGGAAACAACCAGCAAATACAAGCGTCTCTAGTATCCAAGATCTACCTCCTTTATTGGGTAGAAGGAAGCATAGCAAATGGATTTTCTCTGATCGCAAAGATTAATTTCTTTCTGGACAAAATTATACTATCTTATACTATTTGATGTTAGAGTTTTGCTTTTTTGTTAGATTTTGCTTTAATTAGACAGCTTTTACATGTCCTGCTAGAAGAGAAGACAGTATGACAGTTCCCAAGGGTCCCGGATCTGTAGTAGCAAGTGGCAAGAAAAAAGAAATGAGCAGTTCAGGCCAGGTGCCGTGGCTCATGCCTGTAATCCCAGCGTTTTGAGAGGCCGAGGCGGGTGGATCTCTAGGTCAGGAGTTCAAAATCAGCCTGACCAACATGGTGAAACCCTGTCTCTACTAATACTACAAAAATTAGCCAGGTTCAGTGGCAGGCACCTATAATAATCCCAATTACTTGGGAGGCTGAGGCAGGAGAATCACTTGATTCGCAGAGGTTGCAGTGAGCCGAGATGACGCCATTGCACTTCAGCCTGGGTGACAGAGTGAGACTCTGTCTAAAAAAAAAAAAAAAAAAGAAAAAGAAATAAGCAGTTCAACATTTTAGGAACACTCAAGTTAATTGTATTCTGACCATGGCCTGAGATTTTTTCTGCAGTATCACTTCTGCAAATATAACAATGGCTAGGGAAAACCAGTGGTGAATTATTACAAATCCATAACTATTATTGGATATATGGGAAGCATATGCTTTGTTAAAAGTAAATCAGTACTTTCAGGTTGACATATGGAGAAGACATATACCACACAACCCATCCTTAAAGCACAGGTCAGTTTGCTTTTTTCTCAATGTGAATAAAAGTGTATTTAACCAAATAGTAGAGTCATATAATGTTATTTTATCAGGTATTGAGTGTGTTTATTTCATAATACTCTAAAACATTTTAGGTTCTTTTTACTTAACCAGTAATTATTTACAAAATATTAAAGGGCTATATGTTGATCTTTCTTCTATACTAAATCTAATTCATGATCTCCCACAAACCCCAAGCTACCCTCCTCCAAATGCACAGCCTCACTAAATAGCATCAGTATCTAGCCAGTTGTACAAGTCAGAAACCACCCAATGGTTACTCCAAGATGGGATTGGAAGTTACTTGCCCTCCCGGTATTATATGTCATCCCTCTCTCAAACCACATATTCATATATATACCACTAAGTAAAAATGATGTTCTAGTTAGGCAAAAATGGATTAAATGTATCAAGGTAAGTTCTTTCTCTCCACTTTTTAAAGTTTCTTTTTAAAGAAATTCTGGAGTCACCAAGGCCAACATCTGTGTATCCTTTTCCATTTTTAAAAAGCCCTTGAATTATCTTTTTATTAGCTCTAATCACCTTAGCCCTGCTGTCAACACCCTATTCTGAAATAACATCATTGTTTATCATTGTACCCTCTGCAGCTAGCAGTTTCTGGTACCAAGCAGGT
The DNA here is from genome assembly GCF_009764315.1 of Trachypithecus francoisi. NCBI lineage: Eukaryota > Metazoa > Chordata > Mammalia > Primates > Cercopithecidae > Trachypithecus > Trachypithecus francoisi. The sequence goes on along the minus strand of NW_022681472.1, from coordinate 70,066,651 downwards.
GTGTAATAAAATAATTTTTAATTGAACAAATGGAAAACATATACTTCAAATCACAGATTTTCCTACCAAATACTTTTTAACAGGTACCCTGGGAGCATAGAATTACTTTATTTCTTTGTACACACACAGTAATACTTTTTGCTTCTTTGCCATTATTTATGCTGTTCTGTTGCCTCTAGTTCTCTTCTCTCTTTTCTTAGCCTGGCTAACTTCTATGTAGATATTAAATCCAGACATCTCCTGGAGGACTTTTCTGACTTCCCTATTCTGGGTTCCCTATTCTATCTTTAAAACTTTTCAGTCTTAAAGATAGATAAATGTGGGTTAGTATATGACAATGGTTAATTGTGGTCTGGGATTAGCACACCTGGGTTTGAACACTGCATCTGCTTTCTCACTTTGGGCAAATTACTTCACCACTCTGGTCTTTGAGTTCCTTATGCATAAGTAGTACTAATAATACTAACCTCCTAGAGTATTTTTAAAATTAAGTGACAGAATGTTAGCCAATCTCTGTACCCTCCTAACAACCAATAAACCTTTCTGTGTAATAAACATATTTCTGGTTGCTCAGGTTAAAAATCTTGGTTCATCTTCAACTTTATTTTTACAGCCTACATAAAACTCATCAACAAATCTTATCAGATCTGTCTTCCAAACATCTCCAGATTCCAAATATGATCATTTCTTATTACTTTCAGCTCTCTAATTCCGATCTTTATCTAGTCTGACATTTTTGCTGAGATTATTGTAATAGCCTCCTCACTGATCTACTGGGTTCCACCCTTGCCCTACTACTGTCTACTTTCAACCCAGCAACCACAGTATTTCTTTTTAAAGTGTGCCATAACTATGCTCAAAGTGTTCTGATAACTTTCTATCTCATTCAAAGTAAGTCCAAATTTCTTACATGTGTAGTGGCCTATAATATAACCCTCAGTGATTCTTGTCTCCTGATATGTATGCCCTTGTGTAGTGTTCGTTCATATTGAATAGGCTGATCTATGTAGCACATCGCAGAAATGAAGGTCTGCAACTCCTGAGAGCAGGTCATAAAAGATGTAGTAGCTTCTGCCTCATGATCTCTTAGATCTTATTCTCTTTCTAAGAAAGGTAGCTGACATGTTGTGAAGATGCCCCTGCATCCCGGTGGGGAGGTCAATGTGGTGAGGAACTGAGACCTCCTGAGAAGTCCCAGCAACAAGTTGCCAAGCATGTGAGTGAGTCAACCTGGAAATGGATCCTCCAGTCCTAGTCAAGTCTTTAGATGGCTTCAGCCTCAACAGATGCCTGACTGCAGCACTCTGAGAGAACCTGAGATAATGGACCCAGTTAAATGTTCCCTGGATTTTGGACCCACAGAATCTTTGTTAGATAATATATATTTATGTGTTAAGTTGTTAAGTTCTGGGGTAATTCGTTATGCAGCAATGGACAACTAATACACTTAGTACCACCAAAAGGGCACCCTTGATATGATGCCTAATTCCTTCAATGGCTTCATCTCTTACTAATCTCCTCATTTGCTCAATCTGCTTTAGCCATATCAGACTTTTCTATAATCCAGGTACACTTCTGTCTCAGGGTTATTGCTCTTGCTAACTCCTTACCCACTTCAAGTCTTTGTTCAAATAGATCCTTTTCGTGTTCTTTTTTATCACCCCACGACTCTCCCCAGTCTTTCAATTTTGTTTTCCTCTAGGGTATTTATCAACATTTGATATATGATACATGTATTAGTCTGTTCTCATACTGCTAATAAAGACATACCCTAGACTGGGTAATTTATAAAGAAACAAAGTTTAATGGACTCACAGTTCCACATGGCTGGGGAGGTGTCACGATCATGGAGGGAGGCAAAGGAGAAGCAAGGGCACACCTTACATGGTGGCAAACAAGAGAACATGTGTAGGGGAACTCCCTTTTATAAAACCATCAAATCTGTTGAGACTTATTCACTGTCATGAGAACCGCATGGGAAAACTCATCCCCATTATTCAATTACCTCCTACTGGGTACCTCCCATGACACATGGGGATTGTGGGAGCTACAATTTAAGATGAGATACCAGTGGAGGCACAGCCAAACCATATCAATACGCTTCACTTTTTGTTATTATCATTGTTCCTCTCCCTCCATGATAATATAAGCTCTGTGAAGGCAAAGACTTTTTGTTCTTCTTGTTGTTCACTGCTATTTATTTACCCCTTAGAACAGTGGATGGCAAATACTAAATGTTACATGATACTTATTAAGGGGATTAAGGTTATAGTCTTCTGGGTTTTTATTGTTTGCTTCTTTGCTTATTTTCCCTTCTGGAGAGTAAGGTCCTTAAAGTCAAGTACTATATCTTTTTTATCTTTATATATCTGTCATCCATATGGTGATACCTGGAATAACAGATCTATTTGCTAAAGTAGAAAAAGAGATCTGAGTTACTTTGGGAGTTTATACCATAGAGAGTATTTTAAGAAGTTAAATGTGAGTTTAAAATATATATGGATTTAAAAATACTTTGTACATTGGGCACAGTGGTGTGGACCTGTAGTCCCAACTACTTGGGAGGCTAAGGCAGGAAGATTGCCTGAGCCCAGGAGTTTGAAGCTGCAATGAGCTATGATTGCACCTCTGCATCACAGCCCGGGCAACAGAATAAGACTCCATCTCAAAAAAATAATAATTTAATTTAAAATACTTTGAATAAACCAGTGATCTTGTGAAATTATCAAGGATTACTTAAAAACAATGAAACAGCACAAAAAATTTGGATTTAAAAATAGCAATATTTAATATGTAGTTCAAAAACCAATTATATTTGAACTAAAAAAAATTAACATAAAAATTGATTTCATTTTATTTTAATTGCCCTTGAGATTTTTTTTTTTTGAGTACGTTGCATCTACCAGTTTGCAAATGAAACCGTCTTTGTAAACTGGCAAATTAAAAGTCATTAGAAAATATGACTTGATAAATATTTTCAACACTTAGAGGAATACTGCAATTATATAATCATTTTTCCCATACTTTTATATTTTTGTTTTGCTAAAAACAAGCTTGATAACATATGTTCAATTTTTTTTCTATGGTTTTCTAGCTATTGCTGACATAAATTTCAGATAGGGGAAAAAATCAGTGAGAAATTGGATCTACCAATTTACTTACCACTTTCTAAAGGCAATTTTTAAGTGATAAAGACTCTTGCTTCTTGAAGCAAAGTTGTATAAGGTTGAACATATTTTGGCAAACTAGACAGTTCAGATCACTTCTCCAAAGTCAAATGCATAGTTAGAAGCAGAAACAAGGCTACAACTCAGCTGTCTAAACTCCTGGTTAATTGTTTTGCTCACTAGCCTATTCTGCTTCCAGAAGTGTTAGGGGACAGTGTTTAACAGGGGGATCTCTCCTCTGGGAGTTGAGCATGCCATTACATGAAACCACCCATTACTAAGAAAGTAATTAGGGGAAGGAGAGAGAATATGGAAGGAGGAGAATTATGCAAATGTCTGAACTAACTTGTGCAACGTTAAAATGCAAAATTCATAAGTTGCTCATTGTCACTGACATTCAAAGGATAACCTGGGACTAGAGTAGGAAATAAAGGTGGATCACTGAGGGAAGTTGTCCTGTTTAGCCTAAGAGATGTGAAGTGAAACGTTCTATGCGCACATGATGTTGGGGATGGTGGGATAAGAGTAGAGCACTATCTAAAATTTTGTATTATTATTATGTACAAAAAAAAAAAAGGCATTCCTTACGAGAATTTGGAACAAAACATGCAAGTAATGAATATCCACTTACATGAGCATGTGTTATCCAGTGGCCGGCCGAATAAGGCTTAATCCAGTGGGGACCCTCACTGGAGTCTTATAAAATGTGTATCAGAAAGCTATTTTCCCCACTGCTCAAGTGTGACCGTATGGACACTAACTCCTCATGCATGCGGACTGTCATAGTGTGAGTACCGGTGAATTCTGATGGTGTGTCTGGAATTGGTGGGTTCTTGGTCTCGCTGACTTCAAGAATGAAGCCACGGCCCTCGCGGTGTTACAGTTCTTAAAGATGGTGTGTCCAGAGTTTGTTCCTTCAGATGTTCAGACGTGTTCGGAATTTCTTCCTTCTGGTGGTTCGTGGTCTCGCTGGCTTCAGAAGTGAAGCTGCAGACCTTCAGGGTGAGTGTTACAGCTCTTAAGGCTGCACGTCTGGAATTGTTCGCTCCTCCGATTTGTCCATTCCTCCTGATGGGTTTGTGGTCTCGTTGGCCTCAGGAGTGAAGCTGTAGACCTTCGCAGTGAGTGTTACAGCTCATACAAGCAGTGCAGACCCAAAGACTGAGCAGCAGCAAGAGTTATTGCAAAGAGCCAGGGAACAAAGTTACCACAGTGGGGAAATGGACCCCAGCAGGTTACCACTGCTGGCTCCGGCAGCCTGCTTTTATTCCTTTATCTGACCCCAGCCACATCCTGTTGATTGATCCATTAACAGAGAGCTGATTGGTGCATTTACAATCCTTTAGCTAGACATAAAAGCTCTCCAAGCCCCACCAGATTAGCTGGATACAGAGTGCTGATTGATGCATCCACAAACCCCCGAGCTAGATACAGAGTGCTGAGTGGTGCATATACAATCCTCAGGCTAGATACAGAAGTTCTCCAAGTCCCCATCCCAGGTGGCTTCGCCTAGTGGATCCCGAGGCTGGGCCGCGGAGGGAGCTGCTCGCCAGTCCTGCGCCGCGCGGCCGCACTCCTCAGCCCTTGGGCGGTCGATGAGACTCGGCACCAGGGAGCAGGAGATGGCGCCCGTCGGGGAGGGTCCGGCCGCGCAAGAGCCCACGGGGGAGGGGGTCGGGCATGGAGGGCTGCAGGTTCCGACCCCTGCCCCGCGGGGAGGCGGCTGAGGCCCTGCGAATATTCGAGCGCGGCGCAGGCGGGCCGGCACGGCTGTGGAACCTGGCGCACCCTCAGCAACTGCTGGCCCGGGTGCTAAGCAACTTACTGCCCGAGGACCAAAGCGCCGGCCCGCCGCTGTGAGTGCTGGGCCCAATGAGCCCCCGCCCAGCCGGAACTCGCGCTGTCCCGCGAGCGTCTTGCGCAGCCGCAGTTTCCGCCCGCTCTTCTCCCTCCACACCTGCGAGCAAGCAGAGGGAGCTGGCTCCAGCCTCAGCCAGCCCAGAGAGGGGCTCCCACAGTGCAGCTGCGGGCTGAAGGGCTGCTCAAGCGCTGCCAGAGTGGGCGCCGAGGCCGAGGAGGCGCGGAGAGCGAGCGACGGCTGCCAGCATGCTGTCACCTCTCAATGGTTCCCATTGTAATCCTGGAGAAGCTCAGAGATTAGAAGCCTGAAGGTAGGTGCTGTATGAAACTGGTCAAAACCTTTCTAAAACAGGTCCCTGCAGGAGTAGATGGAATATACTGGGGAACCAAGAGCAGACAAGTGGGGTAGAGGGAGATGGGTGAGGATTTGGATTGTGCTAAAAGAGTGCCTGATGCACCTCTGAATTTTGGTGTCCTTATGTGGAAAACAGGCACAAAGTTTCTGCGTTAGCTTGCTGTGAGGAGTAGCTGAATAATGTAAAATTATTGGCAGATACTAAGTATTCTGAATTGTTAGCCTTGTTTTATTATGATAATGTTAAGAAGGTTAGTAATAAATATCACGACTTTTATTAGAGAAAGTCACTATCTCTACTTGACCCTGTATTTTCTCTTATCTTACTGAAGAACATGGATTTGCCTTTAAGTGCAAACGCTCATCAGTTCATCATTACAACCAGAGTTGAAATTTAATCTTTAAGGCACAAGCTTCTATCTACATGCTAACATGTCTTCTAGTTTCTAGGAAAGTTGCAGATTTGAGAGTTATTATAAAGTATTATAATTTTTATGAAAATTATTTTTAAGAAATTGAAAAATATTTTCTAACTTAAACCATTTTAGATTTAATATCCCATAGCTTTAGAATAAAGAGCTTAAGTTTGTTCAATCAATTTGCACATTGTTTTAGAAATGAAAAAGATAATTGAATTTTTAAAATTTCTCTGATTACACTGTTTAAGCATTTGTTATAGAATTATAATTTAAAAAGTTTTTAAATACTCTCCTACTTAGTCTAACTCATATTATTGGGCACGATCATCTAAATTTGAAATATATGAAATATGTGTCTAGAGACCTAGGATTTGATTTAAAACCACCACATACAATACACATGGTTGAACAACCTGTATGTATGGTTGAGTTAATACCCATCTGATCACCCTTTATCTCTAGGAGATGAGTGCTGCTGGGTGAGTTATTCTCTCTTCCATTCTCTAAGGCAGCAGTCCCCCACATTTTCAGCACAGGGACTGGTTTCATGGAAGAAAATTTTTCCACGAACTATGAGGTTGAGGGGATGGTTTCAGGATAAAACTATTCCATCTCAGATCATCAGGCATTAGTTAGATTCTCATAAGGAGCGCACAACCTAGATCCTTTACATGCACAGTTGATAGGGTTCATGTTCCTACGAGAATCTAATGCTGCCACTGATCTGACAGAAATTGGAGCTCAGGCGGTAGTGCTTACTCACCTCTTGCTAGATGGCATGGTTCCTAACATGCCGTGGACTGGTACTGGGCCACAATCTGGGGTCTGGGGACCCCTGATCCAAGGGGACAGTGGTGACCTGCATTTCATAAGGCTTCAGTGTGGGTACCATGGGATTAGGTATGAGTAACTCACTTGACGAGACACGCTTGAGTTGGTTGTGGAGATAACACTTTTTTTTTTGCCTAGAAAATATGTTTGATAAACTGTATCTCTTGACTCTTTTTGCCTATTGCATTTAATAATTATATCTTCTCATGTGTAATGTCTAATGTGTTTTGTTTTCCTAGTTTAGAATGCTATTTCTTAAGTAAAGAGGTTTAAATAACATGGATGCAACTATCTCAACATGAGTTATAGTTATATGTAAGTTACACGTTTTTTAAAAAATAGATATTCCAAATTTTAGTATCTGAAGGAAAATTAAATACTTATATATGTAAATATATATTTATAGTAAGATATATGTAGATAAAAAATGCAACTAACCTAACTTTCAGTCACCATCTGCCCTTGGATCTGGCATAACTTTTAGATTTCTATTGCATTAATACCATTACCATGTGAAGATTCTTGCCCTCCCTCTCTTTATTTTTCTTAAAAATTTTCAATGAATAGTTTTTATGCCTTTAAAAAGACGGAGATTTTATTAACTATTTTTTCTATAAGATAACCCTTAAAATTATCTTTAAAGCAGTATATTTAAAGGCTTGTTTACAAGAAATCTTTCATCTTTGAAATTAAAATTAAATTTCAAAAATGTATTTACTAACTTTGACCAAAAGGAACTCACCTAATCATCCAATACTCCACTTTGATCACGCATCTGAAATGACAGGGAACTAAGTTGAGTTTTGATCAATTTAAGAAAATATAAGTCGGGAATCAATAGATTCAGCCTAGCATTTTACAATCTTTACAGATATTAGTATTGGTTATTGTGATGCCTTTGAGCAGGATTGTCAGATAAAATACAGAACTAAAGACAAAAACTGTATGAGTATCTCAATAGATGCAGAAAAGTCTTTCAATAAAATTCAACATCCCCTTATGTTAAAAACTCTTAATAAAATGGGCACTGAAGCAATAAACCTCAACGTAAGAGCCATCGATGGCAAATCCACAGCCAGCATTATACTTATGGGCAAAAGCTGGAAGCATTCCCCTTGAAAACTGGCACAAGACAACCATACTGTCTCTCACCACTCCTATTCAACAAGTATTGGAAGTCCTGGCCAGAGCAGTCAGTCAAGAGAAAGAAAGAAAGGGCATCCAAATAGGAAAAGAAGAAGTCAAACTATCCCTGTTTGCAGACAACGTTATCCTCTATCTAGAAAACTCCGTAGTCTCAACCCAAAACTCCTTAAGCTGATAAACAACTTCAGCAAAGTCTCAGTATACAAAATCAACATATAAAAATTGCTAGCATTCATATACACTAATAAGAGTCAAGCTAAGGGCCAAATCAGGAATGCAATCCATTCACAATTTCCACAAAAAGAATAAGATACCTAGGAATACAGGTAACCCTGGAGGTGAAAGAGCTCTACAATGAGAACTATGAAACATTGCTCAAAGAAATTAGAGATAACACAAACAAAGGGAAAAACATTCCATGTTCATGGATAGGAAGAATAAATATTAAAATGGCCAAATTGCCCAAAGCAGTTTGTAGAATAAATGCTATTCCTACCAAACTACCAGTGACATTCTTCCCAGAACTAGAAAAAAACTATTTAAAAATTTGTATGAAACCAAAATAGAGCCCAAATAGCCAAGGCAGTCATAAACAAATAGAACAAAACTGGAAGCATCATGCTACCTGACTTAAAACTATACTACAGGGCTATAGCAATCAAAACGACATGGTAGCAGTACAAAAACAGACACATAGGCCAATAGAACAGACTAGAGAGCCCAGAAATAAGGCTGCACACCTACAACCATCTTATTTTAGACAAAGCTAACAAACACAAGTCATGGGGGAATCATTCCCTATTCAATTAATGGTGCTGGGATAACAGGCTAGCCATTGCAGAAGATTGAAACTGAACCCCTTCCTTATACCATATACAAAATCAACTCAAGATGGATTAAAGACTTAAATGTAAAACAAAACTATACAAACCCTGGAAGACAATTTAGGCAATACCATTCTGGACATAGGAACAGGCAAAGATTTCATGACGGAGATGCCAAAAACAGTCACAACAAAGCAAAAATTGAAAAATAGGATCTAATTAAAGAGCTTCTGCACAGTAAAAGAAACTATGAACAGAGTAAACAGACAACCTACGGAATGGGGGAAACTTTTTGCAAACTATGCATCCAACAAAGGTCTAATCTTAAGCATCTATAAGAAAGTTAAACAAATTTATGAAAAAGAAAAGCAAACAGTCCCATTAAAAAGTAGGTAAAGGACAGGAACAGACACTTTTCAAAGAAGACATACAGCCAACAAGCATATGAAAAAACCTCAACATCACTGATCATGAGAAAAATGCAAGCCAAAACCACAATGAGATACCATCTCATACCAGTCAGAATGGCTATTATGAAAAATAAAAAAAAACAGATTTGGCAAAGTTGCACAGAAAAGGGAACACTTATACACTACTGGGAGAAATGTAAATTAGTTCGACCATTTTTGAAGGCAGTGTGGCATTTCCTCAAAGAGCTAAGAACAGAACTACCATTCAACTCAGAAATTCCATAACTGGGTATATACCCAAAGGAACGTAAATCATTCTACTATAAAGATACATGCACACGTATGTTTACTGCAGCACTATTCATAATAGAAAAGTCATGAAATCAACTTAAATGCCCATCTGATATCCAAATCAAATGACAGATTGGATAAAGAAAATGTAGTACATATATGTCATAGAATACTATAGAGTCATAAAGAAGAATGAGATCATGTCCATTGCAGGAACATGGATGGAGCTGGAGACCATTATCTCTAACAAACTAATGCAGGAACAGAACCAAATACCACATGTTCTCATTTTTAAGTGGGAGCTAAATGATGAGAATGCACAGACACACAAAGAGGAATAACACATATTGGGGCCTACCTGAGGGTGGAAGGTAGAAGGAAACAGAGGATCAGGTAAAATAACTAAGGGATACTAGGATTAACACCAGAGTGATGAAATAATCTGTACAACAAACCCCCATGACACAAGTTTGCCTGTGTAGCAAACCTGCACATGTACCCCTGAATGTAAAACAATAGAAAAAATACAGTATAAACATACTCAGATTTGAATTTTCAACACACAATGAATAATGCTTTAGTATAAGTATATCCCATACATGTGGGACACATTTATACTAAAAAAAAAAAAAAAAAAAAAATTTGCTGAATAATGATAAACACCAAGCCAAATGTGATGGGTCATGCCGGTAATCCCAGCTAGCAGGGAGGATTAGGCAGGAGGATCCCTTGAGCCCAGGAGTTTGAGGTTACAGTGAGCTGTGATGGTGACACTGCACTGTAGCCTGGGTGATGGAGTGAAACCCAATCTCCAAAATCAATCAATCAATAATAATAATAAACACCAAAATTAAAATGTAACTAGGCATTGTACATTTTTGTTTGCTAAATCTTGCAATTATATCTTAGTGTGATCAAGAAAATGATTATTTTTGTGGAGTACATTTGTTTAATATACCAGGATGGACCTAATGGATCATAAGATCAGAGGTTTTCCATCTGAAACATGTAAAATAAGGCTTCATAATCACAACCTTTGTGGTAAATCAACATTGTGACTTCAACTATATTTAGCATCAATAATGTAGTTTTAAAAGGTCCAAAATTAAGTTACTGCAATTTGCAAATAAGACTCCTGGATTTGATGGGTTAGTATTCATTTGACCCTTCTCTGTTGACTAAAGTTGGGTGATGGGTGAGAGAGATGTTGAATTCATTAAAGTAGTTGCATCTGTTGGAACTCAGATGTGAATTTGCTTTGTAATCAATTTCATTTAAAAAAGTGTTTCCACCATCATTATAAAGGTTGCAATAAAGATTTAAATTAACCCCTACTGTAATGCTAGGCACTGTGTGGGTTATTTATACCATTAATTTCATTTAATTGAAAGAGGAATTTCAACATGTGGCTAGAACTGTTATTGACTTTTGACGTATTGAAGGACTCTTCCAGGATATCTCAATAGTAATCATTTTATTTTTTTAATAGGAAATCATTTCTCTCTCAAATACCAAAATTTAGTACTTTTTTTCTGAACAGAATCTAATGAAGGCCCCACTTCTCCACTTGTGTTTCAGATCTCTGAGAGTAATGGATAAATTTGAAAATATTTAACACCTGCACCTCGATCTTTCATCTTCAAAAATCTTATTTTTATTTAAGAGTAGAGTGTACGACCAAGAACAACAGTTTACAGTGTTCACTTGATTAAACAAAAACATTCATGGAATTCTAGTGGTTCCATCTGAACTAGACAGTTTAGACTGATGCAGTGTGGAAAAGATGTGGAATCACAGAAGAATTAATGTGAAGTATATGATTTTGGCACTGAGAAGGCCCTATGAATACCATCAATTTGAGAGTTTTTTAAAGTATCTAAATGTGTTTACACAGCTGGATATTCAGTTTCAGCCTGATCTCTTTTCTTCATGTTTCCAGGTTATTTACAAATGTGTTTCCCTCTGTTATTTTTAATGCATTTTATTTTCCAAATTTGGATTTTAAAACCTCAGATAGCAACATAATATTGTGAAACAGTTTCTGGGACTTTTGTGTGTTACGTATTATCAGCATTAGGAGAAAAAGAGGCTTCTGGAATGTAAACCTTTTAAAAATATATTTTACAGCTTTATCTAATCAATAAAACAATTTTATAAAACATATTTATATGTGAATGATTAACTTTTTTGCAATCTTGAGTTATAATCAACATAATCCAAATTTTAGCAATATTCTGAAATAGCAACTCTATTCAATATTTATATTTTCTTTTTTGTAGATCCTTGGTTTTCGTCAGATTTTTTTAAACTTAATCTAAAGTGAGTGCAATGTAAGGGATGGAGAATGTGATGTGAATTTTAAAGATCTCCATCCATGTCTCAGGCACAATTGCTGGCTGTTTAATTTAGAGAAGTTATTTAACCTCTGCATGCCCCAGATTTCTCTCTTGTGAAATGGAGTGTTATTTTTCAACTGTCTTCTTCATTTAGTATCAGGAGGCCTAATGAGATAATGTGCCAGAATAGTTATCCTGAATCATCTTTTTTGGGAGAGTATAAGCTCACAGGCACAAAGGTCAATCCATACGAGCTGGGTAGAGGTCTTTCTCCTCCATACAGTTCCATGTTGGATTAGGGACCTTGTTGAAACTATTCTTGGCCGCAATATCCACAAAGGCACACATATATCCAGGAGAGGGAAGGGCAAAAGCCCTGGGAACTCCCAGAAAGAAAAGTGGTAAAATATAGGGGCAGAAAAATGATTAGAAATCATCAAAGACCTATATTAACATATATTACTTATCAGCTATAGTAATTTGTGTTTTGCTTATTAAATAATTTGTTAGAACATTGATTGGCACATTTGAGGAGCTCAATAAATATTTTTGGATGAATGAATTACTATGAATTTATCTCTCCTGATGCACTAGAATTCATCCTATAATAGACAATGTTAGCTATGTCACCTTTAAGGGTCTTTTTTACTTTATGCCTGAGAAAACTCTTAGCTTGCAGTAGTATTCAGATGCAGTATTTGTGTTACATACCCCAGATATTTTTGTGCGATTGTCTTCTTATTGCTTATTGGTGTTTGTCTTTTCCAATATATTTGATATCAACCTATTGATTGAGATGATTTCTTCATAAAATTGCTTTAACTCCATTCTTTAGGAGATTGTCTCACTCATATAGAGCATGAAATTCTGCCTTAACAAATATCTTTGCAGGCAGGTAAATAGAGTACCTTGCAACTGGAGCTGAATCTATCCGTTTCACTGAGAAAAAATCTGCCTGGAAAGGTGACTGTGGATGGAGCTGCAGAGAATGTCTCTCTTTTGGCCCCAGAGGAGATATGGACTCCCTGGCACAAAGGAAAAAATCGAACAGTCTCATTTTTCTAAATGAGATGAATACATTTTTTCTCTGTACTGGTGGTTCCCGATCTGTATTGGCTTGAAGCCCGCCGTGGTCCCCTCTTGCTGCAGTGTACTTTTACTAGACTTCTCATGGCAGCTGCTGCTCTAACTTTTAAAAAAGTCCTCTCTTCTTCTAAAGAAAACCTTAGTTAATAAATGTGTAAACTTGATTTGCTTAAATCCACGTGTCTGGCTTATGGTCACATCATCTTTTCCAGATGACTGCCATTTCAGTGACTTCACTGCCTTATGTGCCTCCGCGCATCCCTCACGTCCATTTCCATACGCTATCGTGAAATGTAACTCCGCTCCTCTATACCAATTTTGCAAGTTCATTTTTTCCTGAAGATTTATACGTGACATGTCCTGTAGCCAGTAAAGGACAGAATAACAAATAATGGGTCAAAGACTTCTGTTTCTGGCATTACAGAATACCTGCTATTCAGAGAAAGCTCTTTCCATATCAAACATCTGAAAAATTCTGGATTAAATATTAAGTTTTATGAAAAGCATGGCTGAACTAGCAGTAAAGGAAATAATCAGTAGCCAGACATGTTTGAATCCAGATGTGTAAGCACAGGCTAGATCTGACATGTGCTTGAAGGCAACTCCAATTGCTGGCGGTATAGAGCCTGCATTGTAATAGACATCTATTACTGAAGGACAGGACACAACGCTGAGAGTTGAGCAGCTTTCTGAGCAGCAAGTTGAGCAGGCGATAGCAAGGCAAGTCTTACATAAAATCTGGACACCAAAGAACGACATATTTTTCTGGAACAAGACGCCTTATACAGCAGAAGGACTGCACGTTTGTGTATTTCAACCTTGACTCTGGCAGAAGCAGGAAAAAAGTGAAAATCCATAATTACAAATTTCCCTTCATACAGATTTGTCACTGGAATTTACACTGTAAATGTGATTTCCATCTACCTGTCTCCTTAAAAAGCTGAAAATTTAGCTTCAAGTGGTCCTGGGTTGATATTACACATTTAACAGTGGGTACATACTAGATGTTGACAATCAATTAACTGTTGGACAGAGTTCACCCCATTGTGCTGGGCCTCGTGGAAGGACTGAAGGGTCCCAAGGGAAAGACCAGGGAAGAAATTGGGGGAAGCACCCACGGTTCTCAAGGCAGTAGCTATTTACTAATTGCCATTGCTGTATTTCAGTTATTTAGTAATTTATATGGCCATATTAGCCTTAGACTGGTAAGGCACCCAAATGTTTTGAGTCTTGGTTTCCTCCTATTCTGTAGCTTGTCTGCCTCACAGGGTTTTTAAATAATGTCTGTGAAAACACTTTGTGAGAAAACAAGTAGCAGTTAATGACGGTTCGGCTTTTACAGTTTTGCTTCAGTGTACCAGGTAATGCTTTATGGTCTGAAATAATTTACTTAGTTCCTCAAAATGCCCAAACTGGAGGTTTCATATGATTTTCTCATCTGAATTTCTATTGGATGAATAGTTCTTGCTGTTAAAGGAAATGTGGTGAAAGATGGTCAGTAAAGTAGGCTTTGGGGAGAAATTTCACAAAGGCATAACTCTCTTCTTGGAACAAAGCTCTCACAAGTACTAAAAAATGGGGATGAATGCTGGAGGTGTTAATCAGGAAAGTGACAAGTATAATGGCAACAGTCTCAGGGAGACGTTGCTGAAGAAGTGCCAGTACCTTAAGGAGCTGTTGTTGAGGCCAAAGGGGAAGCGCTAAAAAGGGGTGGTAGATTGAGTGGGCAGAAGGGGGCTCCCCTTCCCAAACAAAAAAGGAAGCCAAGAGATCAAAGGGAAAATGTTAAAGCCCATCAAGGGAAGAGAGATTAACGAAAGGTTAAATATTAAATCCAGGAACAAAAGACCCCTAGACTTCCCCACTGCATGTGGACTGAACACCACCTCTGGTATTGAGTGTCAAAGAAACTCCTTTCTTTAAACTGGTAACCTTTATTTCCTTTAGTTGCTGCAAGTGGAGTCTGGGTCACCAATGGAGGGCATCGGGGGTGAAGAATTAAGCAGCCAGTGACTGTGTGGTCAATCAAAGGAAGGCCTCCACGGGTGCAAAATATGAGGTAGATGATGACAAAGGTCATCCAGTGAACCAGCACTCACCCTACTGCAGTCTTGGGTGATCTAGAATTTCCAAAGAGCAGTGTCCTAAGGAAGCAGTGGAGTTGAAAGTGCATGGGGCAGGAAGGAAACGGTGCCAGAGAACTTGTCTTGGAAATTGCTTTTGAGTAACAGGACTCAGTTTTCTATTAACAGATCCTGAAGAGGGTTAGTAGACATTATGAGGGAGCTTTAGCTTTTCTACTCCCACTCCCTGGCACTCCTCCGTGCCACTACTGCTCAGAAGAGCTGGAAAAGAATGAGGAGCTGACCTTTTGTGTCCCTGCCTAAAAGGAGGTTTTTTTTTTTTATCAGTCTATTTTCATATATTGGGGTTCTATTCTTCTTTTGGAGGTCCCTTGTCTTAAAGCCTTTGTATCCTCACCTTCATTTGCAAAATTCTGGAATCTTACAACTATGACGACTCCCCTGCCATAAATATCTAAAAAAAAAAAAAAAAAAAAAAAAGAGAGATAAGATAAAATGTAGTATTGGAGGATAACTTGCCTTTCCTCTCAGTTGTATAATACAGGGTGGAAGTATACTGGGAGAATCTTTTCAGAGACCTTAACACTTGGATTTAAGTGCTAGCCCTACTATTTATGAGCTATGTAATTGTGGGGCTGATCATATCATCACATTAAGTCTTTTTGTTTTTGGAGACAGAGTCTCATTCTGTCACCCAGGCTGGAGTGCAGCCTGCAACCTCTGTCTTACAGGTTCAAGCGGTTCTCCTGCCTCAGCCTCCTGAGTAGCTGGGATTACAGGCATGCGCCACCATGCACAGCTGATTTTTGTATTTTTAGTAGGGACTGGGTTTTGCCATGTTGGCCAGACTGGTCTCGAACTCCTGACCTCATAGGATCCGCCTGCCTCAGCCTCCCAGAGTGCTAGGATTACAGGCGTGAGCCACTGCGACCAGCCTCATCATATTGGCTTATTATTGCTATTATTTTTTTTCAGCTATTAACTAAGAGTTTAAGGGCTATTGAAGTTGACCTACTCATCCCTTTTCTTCTAAAGCTTCTCAGACTAAGTTATCCACATGGGGATGAGAAGAGTTTTTTGTTGTTGTTTTGTTTTATTTTCTACCTTTAAACTTTATGACAGGAAAATAACATATATTAAGTATAGTTTCCCTTCAACTTACCTCGGGTAGGCCAGCTGCATTTCCAACTGATATTCACCCTGTTTTATTTCTCTAAAATAGAAATAAAATGTAAAGTTAGATCACACTCTCCTAAGCTCTCCAAGTCCTCTGCATTGCTCCTTTAGTATTGTCCATCACATTTTCATTTACTTGTCCAGTATGTCTTTCATCCTAGATTGTAAACTTGGTGAGGGGAGGGACCAAGTATGTGTTGTTCAACATCGTATTTCTGGCAATTAGTGCCTGTTGGCATAGTAGTTATTCAATACATATTGGATAAATGAATCAGTGAATTATTTTATAAATGAAAGAGATGAAAATCTAAAGTCTAATAAGGATTGATAGGATGACTCTTTGAAAGTTTTTAAAAAACACTTAATAAACACTTAATATTCCTTGCTTTTATTATTAACAGACCATTAGAAATGATTATCACATTTATCTAGCAAGACTGGGACTCTGGCTGCTTTGATGAAAATCTTAAAGAGATAAAGGATGATTTATCTGAGTACTTTTGACTTTCTGCCTGACTATTACTGATCTCTGTGGATGTCTGGTGTCACTTAAAGTTCAGAACACAGTCTATATCTGATTATCCCTCTGCTACCTAAAGGCCAACTTGGTTAGGTCTTTAGCATCTTATTGCCCCAGATACAATTTTAGAGATGGTCCCAGTCCGATCACGAACAACTACAGTGATTCAAAGTTAATTTGCCTTCATGACCTATTTATGTCAACTGGGGTCATTAACTCTCCTTTGTGACAAGGTTTTTCTTGGTAATATAACATTTGCCTGCCATATGAACTCTCTTGAGGAAGTTAGCTAATTTCAAAGCCCTCTTAATGTTTTCAAATTACTTTGTTGTTTTCAAGAAATTAGTGATTCTCCACTATGCTAGTAAATGTGATCATAAAACAGTGTTCCACCTTGGTGTGTTTATTTTATTTATTCTTTCACTGATCATCTTCAAAGCACCTGTATTATGTACTGGGCACTATAGGAACAATAGAAATCATGGTATAGTTCCTGCCCACAGGGTCCTTGTCCTGCTCTCTAGTGGAGAGCATGGTTGCACTTGTCAATTGGCCATTAGAGTACAGTTAATGAATGTTCTGCCATACGTTAGCCTAGAGAACCCTGGAGCACATGGGAGAAATTATTATAAGACTGGAGAAGACATTAAAGGCTTCTCAAAAGGGTGTGGGAGGAGCCAGTAAGATTTTTGTCTCTTGCTCTCTCATTCACCCATGCTCTCATTTTGTTTTTTTTTTTTTTTTTTTTTTAGACAGAGTGTTTCTCTGTTGCCCAGGCTGGAGTGCAGTGGGGCAGTCTCGGCTCACTGCAGCCTCCACCTCCCGAGTTCATGCGATTATCCTGCCTCAGCCTCCTGGGTAGCTGGGACTATAGGCATGTACCACCATGCCTGGCTAATTTTTTTATTTTTAGTAGAGAGGGGGTTTCACCACATTGGCCAGGCTGGTCTCCAACTCCTGACCTCAGGTGATCTGCCCCCCTCGGCCTCCCATAGTGTTGGGATTACAGGTGTGAGCAACCATGCCTGGCCACAGAGTTTTATCCTTATTGCCAAGGAGCTCATCGAGGTATGTTTTTGTTTGTTTGTTTTTCTGTTTTTTTTTTTTTCTTTTTTCTTTTTTTTTTTTGAGAGACAAAGTCTTGCTCTGTAGTCCAGGCTGGAGTACGGTGGCGCGATCTTGGCTTACTGCAACCTCCACCTCTTGGGTTCAGGCAATTCTCCTGCCTCAGCCTCCTGAGTAGCTGGGACTACAGACGCATGCCGCCACGCCTGGCTAATTTCTTTTGTATTTTAGTAGAGATGGGGTTTCAGTGTGTTACCCAGGCTGGTCTCGAACTCCTGAGCTCAGGCAATCTGCCCACCTTGGACTCCCAAAGTGTTAGGATTACAGACGTGAGCCGCCGTGCCCGGCTGAGGTATGTTCTTAAATGAAAATAGTTCCTTTCCTAAGAAGACTTCTAGTGTTAGTTATTGAAACCATGTTTTGATAGCCTATTATGAAGACATCTCCGTTCTACTATATAATAGAAATGTTTTCATAAAGAAGGAGAGATTTAGGTAAAGCTTTAATGGAGAAACTCTGTATATGTGCATGCACGAATTCTAAGTATATCAACAAACGATGGCAAAAACAGAGAGAGAAGCATCCATTACATATTTCATGAAAGAATGAATAGACCAGTATTTTTGGAGAAAAATATTTGTAGACATAGTTAAATATAAAGGTTTAAAGGTCAATATGGGCCAGTTTCTTCAAAGCTTTGACTATTAGACTTAAGAGTTTAAACTTTAAATGAAGGAATTTTGACTTAATTTTGAATAACAAGGTATTATATTCCCCATCTTGTCTATGATACAGTTCAAGGTCATTTACATGAATACGAGGTTCTTCATGTATTTTCCAACTTTACTGAGCTCTTTGTAGTGTCACCAACATGCCATTTGGTTTCACAATCACAAACCTTTACATATGCACATGTACTTACTACTTTGCATATTAATGGATTATTTTTCAAATTACTGTTTTGAGACACCTTTTGAATATTTTACTGTTCCCCTTTTTCCTCTTATCTCACATAAAAGTAATCATTTTATCTCCTTTAATTATAATCTTTATCTAATATTATATTTTATTTTATTATTTTATTTGCAGATATATTATTCTTAATAGACTATAATACATAGGCGGTCAGGGACTGTATCCTCCTCCGCATCTCCTCTTTCCCCTTTTCTTCTTCTCCTCCTCCTCCTTCTTATACTATTTTTGATGCCAAAGATCTAACTCAGTACTGGAATTACAGGAAACTCTCTCTATGCATTTTTCCTGAATTAATCTGAAGTGCTATGTGACTTCGAGAAATTTATGAAAACTCTTTGACTCTCATTTGTCTCATTTCAAAATATAGTAAAATATACTTCATTCAATTATCTTGGATATTAAATAAAATTGATCATGTAGAGTGCTTAGGATAGTCTTTTCCATTAAGATACTGTCAGGACAATTTATCTATAAGCTATTATTGGGTTGTTAACAG
The DNA here is from genome assembly GCF_009764315.1 of Trachypithecus francoisi. Classification (NCBI taxonomy): domain Eukaryota; kingdom Metazoa; phylum Chordata; class Mammalia; order Primates; family Cercopithecidae; genus Trachypithecus; species Trachypithecus francoisi. The sequence goes on along the minus strand of NW_022681472.1, from coordinate 70,047,610 downwards.
AATGTACTCTTATAGATGTGGGCGCCTGTTTGGTACAATCTTAGAGTAGTGTTGCGATAGAGAAAACCTAGTCCTATAGCCAAAAATAACTCAAATGTTTTACATCTAGTTGTCAAAGAACCTCAAAGGTAACCCACGTATAATCCACTCTGATACTTAGTAATATCCTCGTTCCTTTCCTTCCTGATTTTGTCAAAGCTCAGCATACTTTGTCATTGCTCTGTCTGCAAACCACCCAGGTGAGAGGAAAATAAAAGAGGGATATTAAACTATCTTCAGTGGGGTGTGCCAGTTTGTGTGTGCTTGTATGTGCATCCAGATGTATGTGTACCTTCACGAGTTTTAAGTTTTGATTTCAGTATATGATAAAGTGCTAGAAGAATGAAAAAGAGGGAAAATCATTGTTAACTGAAGTGACTGGGAGAGACTTGATGGGGTAGGCGATCCTAAACTCTGTAAAGTTTCACTACTTATATCATCAGCAAGTGGAAGACATTGCAGGAGAAAGAAATAGAATGAGCTATGCTAAGGCACAGAACAAAAACCGATCAGATGTATAAGGGACAATGTGTAAAGTGGCTGGGGGTTTTGGAAAATTAAATAGGTAAATTAATTCAACACTGTCATTTGAGCTGAATTTTCCTCAATAGCACTCAGAAGAAGTGTGGTAATGAATAAATCATAACAGAGAAAGAAGACCATGCGATTAAACCTACCAGATTTTCCTAGTGAGCCAATGTTTTGAGTGTAAAACAAGTACCTAGTTGTTCAAATTTCATGAGGCATGAGAACACAGCTGTCTAGATCCAAATTTTTAAAATTAATCACAAACACCTTCTGCCAGACCTTTTGAGGAATGGGTTCTCAATTTATAAGTGACTCAGCAAACATCAAAGTAGCATAAGGTTTGCATTTTAGCTAATTATTTTTCTTTAAAGACCCAATGCTTTATTCTGTTGGCTGTCCTGTATGTACAATTGCCAGATAAAATACTGTTTGTAGCAAATAATTATTAATATACATATGTCTCAAATATCTCATTGTGTATACTTACACTAAAAATTGTCTGTTTATCTGAAATTAAAATTGGACATCTTGTAGTTTTATTTGCTAAGTGTGGCAACCTTACATACACTACATGTATATTTCACAGACAAAGATAATGGGTTAGAGTACTTAATAAAGCCATTCACATGCCCAGTCAGGTATTTTTCTTTAAAATGAATTTTGAATAATCTCTTTCAACCCCTGCCATACATATACCTACTGATTAAGGAGGGAAAAGTACACAATGGATCCTAAGGCATTTTAGTGAAAATCTTCTCTTCTCTTCCTTAATCTTCTTTGTTTGTTTAGTGGAAGTAAATTCAATTATCCTTTAAAATATCTGCCTCTTGTATAATATTTTAACAATAGCCAAAAGAAATCTGGCATAAAATATCTAGTTTTAAATATTGTATGTTCTTGAAATAATTGCTTATTAGTCAAAGTTGCTACTTCAAACACAATTGGATCACATGCAGAAAATGAACAAGTATATTAAAGTACTCTGTGTCTCACTTTGAGAGGCCCAAGCAGGTGGATCACTTGAGTCCGGGAGTTTGAGCCCAGCCTGGCCAACATGGTGAAACCTTATCTCTACTGAAAATTTAAAAATTAGCTGGACTTCGTGGCAGGCATCTGTAATCCCAGCTACTCTGGAGGCTGAGGCAGGAGAGTCGCTTTAACCCAGGAGGCAGAGGTTGCAGTGAGCGGAGATTGTGCCACTGCACTGCAGCCTGGGCAATGGGAGACTCTGTCTCAAAACAAAACAAAACAAAAAAATACTGTGTTTCTGAAGGGAGTGCGTACAAAGCATGCTCTGTCTTAAGGACAGATAGTTTTGATATGTTATTCAAATATTTGTCTTAGACAAATAGAAGATATTAACATGGAATTCTTCAGATTGATACATTTATTAGGGAAACATTCCGAAGTGGAACTTTAGATTTGAGTCGGGAGTAATTCAATGTCCTCCTTTAATTTCCTATAGTTGGAGGGCTAAACAGTTTCACCAGGAAATACTTTAGAGTAAATGCAGTTTCTCTATATACCGTACACTGAGGCTCACTAAATTAGTTTCAAAAGTGGCAGTGCAATATTTTGAAACAGAGCATAAGGAGAATTTCAACCACCTGTTATTGGTCGAGAAGATACAACTAGATAGAAGTCTTCCCTTTGCTATGCTTATAAAGTTATACTTTGGAAATATAAAATAATTATAAGAATTATGTAAATAGAAATTGCCTTTTTATTTGATAACTTTCCCTATGTGCAGAAATAAATTCTTTTTCTACAAACGTGATTTGGTAAGGCCATATATAACTAATAGGGAAGTCTGTTATTTGTCTGACAGAATTACAGGGCAAGACGGATATCTATTTCATTTCCTATTTCTAAGCAGGATAGTAGAATGCATTAGACAATGGAAGTCTCAATATAACAAAATTAAAATAAAATATGCAAAGGCCAACATTATTCTTTGAAAAAACTTTTTCAGAAAATCACAATACAGGCTGCGCACAGTGGCTCACACCTGTAATCCCAGCACTTTGGGAGGCTGAGACAGACAGATCACCTGAGGTCAGGAGTTTAAGATCAGCCTGACCAACATCGTGAAACCCTGTCTCTTTTAAAAATACAAAAAGTAGGGGGCGGAGCAAGATGGCCGAATAGGAACAGCTCCAGTCTCCAACTCCCAGCGCGAGCGACACAGAAGACTGGTGATTTCTGCATTTTCAACTGAGGTACTGGGGTCATCTCTCTAGGGAGTGCCGGACAATCGGTGCGGGGCAGCTGCTGCAGCCTGACCAGCGTGAGCTGAAGCAGGGCGAGGCATCGCCTCACCTGGAAGCGCAAGGGGGAAGGAAATCCCTTTTCCTAGCCAGGGGAACTGAGACACACAACACCTGGAAAATCGGGTAACTCCCACCCCAATACTGCGCTTTAAGGAAACAGGCACACCAGGAGATATATCCCACACCTGGCCGGGAGGGTCCCACGCCCACGGAACCTCCCTCACTGCTAACACAGCCGTCTGTGGCGATCTATCCGCAAGGCAGCAGCGAGGCTGGGGAGGGGCGCCCGCCATTGCTGAGGCTTAAGTAGGTAAACAAAGCCGCTGGGAAGCTCGAACTGGGTGGAGCTCACAGCAGCTCAAGGAAGCCTGCCGCGGACAGCGCACAGCTGCAGTCCATTAGGGGAAAGAGCGGGGCCGCTGCAGACCCCAACGACTCTGTCTGACAGCTTTGGGGAGAGCCGTGGATCTCCTAACGCGGAGGTTGAGATCTGAGAACGGACAGACTGCCTGCTCAGGTGGGTCCCTGACCCCTGAGTAGCCTAGCTGGGAGACATCCCCCACTAGGGGCAGTCTGATACCCCACACCTCACAGGGTGGCGTCACCCCTGAGAGGAAACTTCCAAAGAAAGAATCAGACAGGTACACTCACTGTTCAGCAATATTCTATCTTCGGCAACCTCTGCTGCTGATACCCAGGCAAACAGGGTCTGGAGTGGACCTCAAGCAATCTCTAACAGACCAACAGACAGTCCTTCTGACTGTCCGACGGAAAACTATCAAACAGGAAGGACACCTATACCAAAACCCCATCAGTACGTCACCATCATCAAAGTCCAGAGACAGATAAAACCACAAAGATGGGGAAGAAGCAGGGCAGAAAAGCTGGAAATTCAAAAAATAAGAGCGCATCTCCCCCTGCAAAGGAGCGCAGCCCATCGCCAGCAACGGATCAAAGCTGGTCAGAGAATGACTTTGACGAGATGCGAGAAGAAGGCTTCAGTCCATCAAACCTCTCAGAGCTAAAGGAGGAATTACGTACCCAGCGCAAAGAAACTAAAAATCTTGAAAAAAAAGTGGAAGAATTGACAGCTAGACTAATTAATGCAGAGAAGATCATAAACGAAATGACAGAGATGAAAACCATGACACGAGAAATACGTGACAAATGCACAAGCTTCGGTAACCGACTCGATCAACTGGAGAAAGAGTATCAGCGATTGAGGATCAAATGAATGAAATGAAGCGAGAAGAGAAACCAAAAGAAAAAAGAAGAAAAAGAAATGAACAAAGCCTGCAAGAAGTATGGGATTATGTAAAAAGACCAAATCTACGTCTGATTGGGGTGCCTGAAAGTGAGGGGGAAAATGGAACCAAGTTGGAAACACTCTTCAGGATATCATCCAGGAGAACTTCCCCAACCTAGTAGGGCAGGCCAACATTCAAATTCAGGAAATACAGAGAACGCCACAAAGATACTCCTCCAGAAGAGCAACTCCAAGACACATAATTGCCAGATTCACCAAAGTTGAAATGAAGGAAAAAATCTTAAGGGCAGCCAGAGAGAAAGGTCGGGTTACCCACAAAGGGAAGCCCATCAGAATAACAGCAGACCTCTCGGCAGAAACTCTACAAGCCAGAAGAGAGTGGGCGCCAATATTCAACGTTCTTAAAGAAAAGAATTTTCAACCGAGAATTTCATATCCAGCCAAACTAAGCTTCATCAGTGAAGGAGAAATAAAATCCTTTACAGATAAGCAAATGCTTAGAGATTTTGTCACCACCAGGCCTGCCTTACAAGAGACCCTGAAGGAAGCCCTAAACATGGAAAGGAACAACCGGTACCAGCCATTGCAAAAACATGCCAAAATGTAAAGACCATCGAGGCTAGGAAGAAACTGCATCAACTAACGAGCAAAATAACCAGTTAATATCATAATGACAGGATCAAGTTCACACATAACAATATTAACCTTAAATGTAAATGGACTAAATGCTCCAATTAAAAGACACAGACTGGCAAACTGGATAAAGAGTCAAGACCCATCAGTCTGCTGTATTCAGGAGACCCATCTCACATGCAGAGACATACATAGGCTCAAAATAAAGGGATGGAGGAAGATCTACCAAGCAAATGGAGAAGAAAAAAGCAGGAGTTGCAATCCTAGTCTCTGATAAAACAGACTTTAAACCATCAAAGATCAAAAGAGACAAAGAAGGCCATTACATAATGGTAAAGGGATCAATTCAACAGGAAGAGCTAACTCTCCTAAATATATATGCACCCAATACAGGAGCACCCAGATTCATAAAGCAAGTCCTTAGAGACCTACAAAGAGACTTAGACTCCCATACAATAATAATGGGAGACTTCAACACTCCACTGTCAACATTAGACAGATCAATGAGACAGAAAGTTAACAAGGATATCCAGGAATTGAACTCATCTCTGCACCAAGCGGACCTAATAGACATCTATAGAACTCTCCACCCCAAATCAACAGAATATACATTCTTCTCAGCACCACATCGCACTTATTCCAAAATTGACCACATAATTGGAAGTAAAGCACTCCTCAGCAAATGTACAAGAACTGAAATTATAACAAACTGTCTCTCAGACCACAGTGCAATCAAACTAGAACTCAGGACTAAGAAACTCAATCAAAACCGCTCAACTACATGGAAACTGAACAACCTGCTCCTGAATGACTACTGGGTACATAACGAAATGAAAGCAGAAATAAAGAGGTTCTTTGAAACCAATGAGAACAAAGATACAACATACCAGAATCTCTGGGACACATTTAAAGCAGTGTGTAGAGGGAAATTTATAGCACTAAATGCCCACAAGAGAAAGCAGGAGAGATCTAAAATGGACACTCTAACATCACAATTAAAAGAACTAGAGAGGCAAGAGCAACACATTCAAAAGCTAGCAGAAGGCAAGAAATAACTAAGATCAGAGCAGAACTGAAGGAGATAGAGACACAAAAAACCCTCCAAAAAATCAGTGAATCCAGGAGTTGGTTTTTTGAAAAGATCAACAAAATTGACAGACCGCTAGCAAGACTAATAAAGAAGAAAAGAGAGAAGAATCAAATAGACGCAATAAAAAATGATAAAGGGGATATCACCACCGACCCCACAGAAATACAAACAACCATCAGAGAATACTATAAATGCCTCTACGCAAATCAACTGGAAAATCTAGAAGAAATGGATAATTTCCTGGACAGTTACACTCTCCCAAGACTAAACCAGGAAGAAGTTGAATCCCTGAATAGACCAATAGCAGGCTCTGAAATTGAGGCAACAATTAATAGCCTACCCACCAAAAAAGTCCAGGACCAGATGGATTCACAGCTGAATTCTACCAGAGGTACAAGGAGGAGCTGGTACCATTCCTTCTGAAACTATTTCAATCAATAGAAAAAGAGGGAATCCTCCCTAACTCTTTTTATGAGGCCAACATCATCCTGATACCAAAGCCTGGCAGAGACACAACAAAAAAAGAGAATTTTAGACCAATATCCCTGATGAACATCGATGCAAAAATCCTCAATAAAATACTGGCAAACCGGATTCAGCAGCACATCAAAAAGCTTATCCACCATGATCAAGTGGGCTTCATCCCTGGATGCAAGGCTGGTTCAACATTCGCAAATCAATAAATGTAATCCAGCATATAAACAGAACCAAAGACAAGAATCACATGATTATCTCAATAGATGCAGAAAAGGCTTTTGACAAAATTCAACAGCCCTTTATGCTAAAAACGCTCAATAAATTTGGTATTGATGGAACGTACCTCAAAATAATAAGAGCTATTTATGACAAACCCACAGCTAATATCATACTGAATGGGCAAAAACTGGAAAAATTCCCTTTGAAAACTGGCACAAGACAGGGATGCCCTCTCTCACCACTCCTATTCAACATAGTGTTGGAAGTTCTGGCTAGGGCAATCAGGCAAGAGAAAGAAATCAAGGGTATCCAGTTAGGAAAAGAAGAAGTCAAATTGTCCCTGTTTGCAGATGACATGATTGTATATTTAGAAAACCCCATCGTCTCAGCCCAAAATCTCCTTAAGCTGATAAGCAACTTCAGTAAAGTCTCAGGATACAAAATTAATGTGCAAAAATCACAAGCATTCTTATACACCAGTAACAGACAAGCAGAGAGCCAAATCAGGAATGAACTTCCATTCACAATTGCTTCAAAGAGAATAAAATACCTAGGAATCCAGCTTACAAGGGATGTAAAGGACCTCTTCAAGGAGAACTACAAACCACTGCTCAGTGAAATCAAAGAGGACACAAACAAATGGAAGAACATACCATGCTCATGGATAGGAAGAATCAATATCGTGAAAATGGCCATACTGCCCAAGGTGATTTATAGATTCAATGCCATCCCCATCAAGCTACCAATGACTTTCTTCACAGAATTGGAAAAAACTGCTTTAAAGTTCATATGGAACCAAAAAGAGCCCGCATTGCCAAGACAATCCTAAGTCAAAAGGACAAAGCTGGAGGCGTCACGCTACCTGACTTCAAACTATACTACAAGGCTACAGTAACCAAAACAGCATGGTACTGGTACCACAACAGAGATATAGACCAATGGAACAGAACAGAGTCCTCAGAAATAATACCACACATCTACAGCCATCTGATCTTTGACAAACCTGAGAGAAACAAGAAATGGGGAAAGGATTCCCTATTTAATAAATGGTGCTGGGAAAATTGGCTAGCCATAAGTAGAAAGCTGAAACTGGATCCTTTCCTTACCCCTTATACGAAAATTAATTCAAGATGGATTAGAGACTTAAATGTTAGACCTAATACCATAAAAACCCTAGAAGAAAATCTAGGTAGTACCATTCAGGACATAGGCATGGGCAAGGACTTCATGTCTAAAACACCAAAAGCAACGGCAGCAAAAGCAAAAATTGACACATGGGATCTAATTAAACTAAAGAGCTTTTGCACAGCTAAAGAAACTACCATCAGAGTGAACAGGCAACCTACAGAATGGGAAAAAATTTTTGCAACCTACTCATCTGACAAAGGCTAATATCCAGAATCTACAAAGAACTCAACAAAATACAAGAAAAAAACAAACAACCCCATCAAAAAGTGGGGAAAGGATATGAACAGACATTTCTCAAAAGAAGACATCCATACAGCCAACAGACACATGAAAAAATGCTCATCATCACTCGCCATCAGAGAAATGCAAATCAAAACTACAATGAGATACCATCTCACACCAGTTAGAATGGCAATCATTAAGAAGTCAGGAAACAACAGGTGTTGGAGAGGATGTGGAGAAATAGGAACACTTTTACACTGTTGGTGGGATTGTAAACTAGTTCAACCATTATGGAAAACAGTATGGCGATTCCTCAAGGATCTAGAACTAGATGTACCATATGACCCAGCCATCCCACTTCTGGGTATATACCCAAAGGATTATAAATTACTCTACTACAAAGACACATGCACACGTATGTTTATTGCGGCACTATTCACAATAGCAAAGACTTGGAATCAACCCAAATGTCCATCTGTGACAGACTGGATTAAGAAAATGTGGCACATATACACCATGGAATACTATGCAGCCATAAAAAATGATGAGTTTGCATCCTTTGTAGGGACATGGATGCAGCTGGAAACCATCATTCTTAGCAAACTATCACAGAAGAGAAACCAAACACCGCATGTTCTCACTCATAGGTGGGAACTGAACAATGAGATCACTTTGACTCGGGAAGGGGAACATCACACACTGGGGCCTATCATGGGGAGGGGGGAGGAGGGAGGGATTGCATTGGGGAGTTATACATGATATAAACGTCATGCACATGTACCCTAGAACTTAAAGTATAATAAAAAATAAAAAAAAGAAAAAAAAGAAAAAAAAAAAAAAGAAAATCTAGGAAAAAAAAAACCAAACAAAAAAAAAGAAAATGTGGCACATATACACCATGGAATACTATGCAGCCATAAAAAATGATGAGTTTGCATCCTTTGTAGGGACATGGATGCAGCTGGAAACCATCATTCTTAGCAAACTATCACAAGAAGAGAAAACCAAACACCGCATGTTCTCACTCATAGGTGGGAACTGAACAATGAGATCACTTGGACTCGGGAAGGGGAACATCACACACTGGGGCCTATCATGGGGAGGGGGGAGGAGGGAGGGATTGCATTGGGGAGTTATACATGATATAAACGTCATGCACATGTACCCTAGAACTTAAAGTATAATAAAAAAAAAAAAAAAGAAGTAAAAAAAAAAAAAAAAAGAAAAAAAAATACAAAAAGTAGCCGAGCGTGATGGCATGTGCCTGTAATCTCAGCTACTCAGGAGGCTGAGACAGGAGACTCACTTGAACCTGAACCTGGAAGGTGGAGGTTACAGTGAGCAGAGATCACGCCACTGCACTCCAACCTGGGTGACAGAGCGAAACTCCGTCTCAAAAAAAAAAAAAGAAAAGAAAACTACAGTACAATACTTCCCTAACTGAAAAAGTTTGTGTATTTTTATGATTTCTTTCACTGATAGAAATAAATTCTTAAGACTTAGAGAGATAGATAGTAATGGCAAGACATATAACTAGATGAGTAACTATGAATTAAGATAGGCTGGCATGTAGTAGGTACTCAAGACATATTCACGAAATGAATGAATGAACATTATTCTGATGCTTCTAATACATATAAAAATATTTTTTGAAATTTCCACCATTTAGAACCCATTATTCTAAAAGGGTAGATTAATTTTATAAACTGCTTCCCCAGTAAGGGAAGTGATTGAAAAAAAAATGAAGAAATGACTGGGGTTTTGTTTTTCTGAATGGTGTGTGCTAGTTTGAGGGTAAAAACTTAAATTGCTCAGAATGATAGAGGGGACTTGTTTTTAAAAGCTAGGAAAATAGAAAGAGGAAGAATGAAAAAATGGCAGTTCAGAATAGAGATATTTATTTATTTATTTGGAGAAAGAGTCTGGCTCTGTCACCCAGGCTGGAGTGCAGTGGTGTGATCTGGACTCATTGCAACCTCTGCCTCCTGGGTTCAAGCAATTCTTGTGCCTCAGTCTCCTGAGTCGTTGGGATTACAGGCGCGTGCCACCATGCCTGGCTAATTTTTTGTATTTTAGTAGAGATGAGGTTTCACCATGTTGCCCAGGCTGGTCTCGAACTCCTGAGCTTGGGCAGCCCACCCACCTTGACCTCTCAAAGTGCTAGGATTACAGGTGTGAGCCACTGTGCCCGGCAGAATAGAGATATTTAATGTGAAATATTCATCAAGTTTCTACTGCATGAAGAAAAGTATTTTTTGTTCTTCCCTATGAAATTGTATGTAAAGCATGCCCATTTTTGTTTAATATGCTGTGCAGCTAGATTTATGTTTATTGTGGTAAAATGGTTCCATGGTGGGCATTGGGCAAGAAATAATACCAAATGTCCGTAGGGGTCTTATACATCTTTATAGTAGGCAAATCTCTTTATTAATTTACTTGCTCAAAATGCATCAATGGCTATCAATAATCCATAACAGTGATTTTTAAAATCAAGTGGAAAGGAGGAAATGCTGTATCAATCACCTGAGACATTTTTCGAAACACATACAGTAACCATGTGTATTTGGAAAAGAATTCCCATGTGGTTCTCCTATTTTCTTCCTAGAACTTTTGTCCATTTTTGAATAACTAGCCTACCTGATAGAACCTAAACTAGCATAATACAGAAGGCTGTCAAGATATGGTCCATATATATTTTCTTTTTTTTGGCAAATTTACCTGGTTATTCCTGCTTCAAGCTTTATACTACAGATATAGTAAACAAATTATATGTTTTGTGTTCAGCCTATTTTATTTATTTATTTATTTATTTATTTATATATTTATTTATTTATTTTCCCTCCTTTTCAAATGCTCTCCTCTCTGCCTGGAATACTGTCTTCTTTACTAGCTTGCATGGTCAATACCTATTCATTCTGCAAATGTCAGCTTCTTGTTCTTGTAAAATTTTGTATGTAACTAGTTTAAATGCTATTTCCATTTCTATTTTTGTTTAGATTATGAGATCTTTCAGAACTGAGGCTATGTCTTTCTACCTTTGTACATTATAAGGTCATTATAAGGGGAGGGCAGTATAAGGTCAAACACACAGTTGGTTCTTAATAAATGTTTGTTAATATTAAATGGTGAAAACAAATAGTGTTTGGGGTTGATAGGGTGGTGGGAAAGGCAAATATGCCACGTCTCTGCTCCCCATTTTATTTTCAAGAACGTGTCAGAGATAATACCTATAAGCCTATTTGTGAACTTTCAGCCATTTAAAAAAAAGTTTCATAAAAATCTTTTCTATTAAACATTTCACATGGGATACATTATTGGGTACAATTATTTGTTGTTGCAGTTTATATTTTTTTTCTCTTTTTAAAAAGAAAGCAAAACCTTTACTAAAAGTGGCAACCCCTTAAAAGTTGGGAGTGATATAGACATTAAGCCACCATAGAGAACACTTTGCTTGGCGATGTCTTGAATCTACAACTCTTTTTGCCATAAAGGAGGACCAACGAATTGATATGTAAATGAAGTGGGAAGTAGAGTGAAGGGAAGAAAAGAAATGTAATTGAAACATTGTATTTGCATACTGTTGTGAATGATCCAATAGGAGAGAAAATAAAATGACTTGGTAAAGAGAAGAAAGAGGCATGGGAATGATATCTCTGAGTAGGCTGAAGGGGTGAAAAAGCAATGAATAAGTATAGGTGGCAGGTAACAGGACCAGGGAGGCCCCTGTACTGATGGCCTGTGTTTAACCCCAAAGCCTAACTTCTGCTGAGGAGATGCTACCTCTAGGCATGTCTTGAGCTTGAAATTAAGACTTTGTCCATTTCAGTCATGCTGACCCTGTGGAAGGGTCTTCAGGTAATTGCAAGGGCCCTAATATTAGCAGGTTAGACCTACAGGTTGCTGGAAGAAACTGAACTATGCTCATCTCTGGGACGAGTCGCTCTGCTGCCTGCATCCTGAAAAACTTCTCACTGAGAAAATACTGTGATAGAGTGTAACTATGGTGTGTTCCTCAGACACCCAGTCTTTTTTTTGTTGTTGTTGTTGTTTTATTTTTCAATTGAAAGTGATTTCTCTGAGCTATTAGGTTTTGGTGATGAGTTTTGCTCAGGTGACATTAAATCACCGAGCAGAGGACAGAGCCTGCAGTAAATTGATGCACTGATTTTGATGTAATGTGCCTAGACTTTGCCAGTAGTAGGCAAGAATATCTGGGCTACAGCAGCTCCTGTTTTCAACAGAGACGCCATGTGGCAGCCACATTAACAACAGCAGTAACATATGGAATTGGTGGCCAGATTTTTCTGATTTCTCTCTACACCCTGGTAATGACCAGAACTTAGTAAGCATCTCCAGTTAATTGTTAAATGCTTCACAGGAAATGTAACAACAAGAACAACCAAAAGTTATCAAGGATGATGTCTTAACTCTTTTAATTACATTACTACATAAAATGAGACCTCATTTTGTACTTAAAGTTGAGAAAGTAGGACATATAGATTGTCATAAATATTTGCCTACTGTTATCTGTGAAGTTCACTTCCTTACATATAACAACAGACTGTGAAGTTAAAATCTTGCTTATTTACTCTATTAATAGGAGACATAGCACATTCTTAATTCATCTCAATACTTTATGGATGTAATGGAGTTGATATTATATTCATGACTGCTTAAGTCAGAAAATGACAATTTATCTTATTTGTCAATATGAAATAGTTTAAAGTAATTTAAACCTTTATACTTTTCTTGCCACTGTGTCTTTTGTAATGTCAGTAGTCATAATGCCTTGAATAGCCTAAGGACTAAAGACTAAAAAATAGTTTTACATGAATTTCAATGATACGTTTATACATTTATATTCTTTATTTATGATAATATGATGTCATCAAAAATGGGAAAATAACAAGCTTTATTGTAGTGCTCCTTCTAATTACCAAGTTTTGTTCTCCAATATGTGAAGAGGCTATTAACCTATCTTTATGAGACTGCACAGAGCTAATATGTTGCAAAAATGATATCTGTCTTTCTGTTATGTTCATCAGCTGGAAAATAGATTATTGGATGTAGAGTCCAAGACTTGAGCCCTGGTCCTAGTCCAGTTTATAAGTACTTGTACAAACGTTGGCAAGCCACTTCTTCTAGGTTTCAATTTCCTCTTATGTAAAATAAATGGGTTGAGCCCAAGAATCTCTAAGGTTTCTTCCAACAGTAATGGTGTACTATGTGATTCTATCCGTTTTCCGCAGTTGCATGCGTTACTGCTAACTGGCTAATGTCCAGAGAGGGTTGGCGCTTTGCTAAACTCAACAAATATTATTTTGATATATTACGTTTGCTAGGAAGAACAATAGACTTCCATTAAATAAACAAATTATTGAGTGAAGACCAGTTCATTGAACAGATGCACAAGCTACATATTTGCTGAACGCTGTCAAATGTTAACAGATTATGTAAAAAGCTAACTGGCCCAGCAAAGATTTTTAATGTATCCAGTATTTCATTCATTTGCTTTATGTATTGCTACTTTCAAAAATTCCATGGATGTGAAAATCACTTCAGAAATTAATGGACAAAGGCGTTCTATTGATAGAAACAAAATACTTTATGGTTGAATTTTGTAGACTGCTTTCCAGATGTTTGAGTGAGGAGTACTATAGACTAGATAGACTAGAATACAAAGTAAAATTGTCTCATAACGTACCTAGAAATGACTCATTTTTATTATCCCATGTCAGCTTTTCTTTCTAACACAGCTAGTATATTAAACTTAGAATGGACCTCCTTAGTTATTTTTAAAAGTAAGTTTATCAAACCATCAAACAATCTTAATTATTTTCATGATCTGTTCATGAATTATGATAGTACAACCTCCATTTGATATTTTCTTCCATCATGTATTACCGTTAAAGGAATGTAATCGCTTTTCAGAAAACTATTATTAACTATATTCGAGAAGCCCTTGGGTATTTAGAAACAAAACAAAAGTAATCTTGGACATTTTTAAATTATACAAAGAAGTTAAACTTGGGGATAAATGTCTCCCTCATGTTTATTTATTTTTGTTCTTTTATAAAACAGTGAATTGTGCCTTTTATTATAAAGGAATGCATACTGTTGTGGCTTCATAAATAATGTTAATTAGTTATCCATATGTATGTGTATATACCCATACCAAATGTCATTTGATGTACAGAATTGGAGCTGGTTGGAACTTTCAGATGAAAAGCATCAGGCCACCCAACTTGAACTAGTAATTACTTCAGCAAATAGCTGTATGCTTTTGTTTAGGAAATGTGCATTTTCGACTGTGCATTTTAGTGCATTTAAAGAACAATTCCTTAATGCCTTTTCCTTACAAAAACAAATGCAAACTTTGGTGTGAAATCATGAATTTCACTCTCAAAAAATGTATTTCATGTATAAAAAGAGATAGCCTGCACCTTACAAAGATGGTCCAAGTTGTATACCCAGCCACTTTCTTCATAGACAATATCATTTTCTATTTAATTAGGATAATCAGGAATGAACTATTCTACAGCTTTAGTTATATCTACCTCTTCAGAGATTGTAGTGTATTAATCTGTCTACTTTTCCCAGTCATTTCTTGGTCTCATCATTCAGCTCAGGTTTTATACTCTGTCATTTTAATAATCCTTTGTAATTACAAAAGTACCTTTTTAATTAATTTAAACCTCCTAGTGAAACCCATTCTTCCTAACAGCCAGTTCTCAGTGCTGGTGCTGGAGTAGTCCTGGAGAAGGCCGCACCAGAGGCCACCTGTGTTCCACTACTAATTTGCAGTCGCTGTATTCAAATGGATTTTTGATACCCCTTGGCTATTCTCTTTTATCTCTGGTGAAATATCTGCCTAGCTCCTTTTCATGGTCATTTTTGTACCTGGTTCATCCTCCTTAAACACCCTAAGCACTGCCTTCACCTTGTCACTTTCAGCAGTTAACACAACCTCCTATAGCAAATCCTTCCACTCACCTCTGCCAAATTAGAGAATTGCTACCTTTGCATTAATTCTTTCCTTCTCCTAGCTAGAAACAACTGAGAGCTTTCACTTTTTCTTTCGAATGATAATTCCTTCTTCCCAGCATTGGATCCATCTTATTCCTACCTTTTCAAAAGCTTTACCTTTCATTCTTCCCTTCTGTCTTCTATATATTCACCTTCCCTTTCTCAAGGGAATCCTCTTTCTCTCTCCTTCCCTCCCTCCCTCTCTCTCTCTCTCTCTCTCTCTCTCTTTCTTTCTTTCTTTCTTTCTTTCTTTCTTTCTTTCTTTCTTTCTTTCTTTCTTTTTTCTGAGACAGTCTCCCTTTGTAGTCTAGTACTAAATGAGATATGGACAAGCCAAAGCAAGTTTCCCTAAGTAATATATTCATATTTGTTCTTAATTAGTCTTGTGTTATTAGGTTTCCATTCTGCTTTTAATCTTTTATCCAATTTATACAAAAACTGAAAAAAATTACAGGATTACAGTACACTAGAAATGTAATTACATAACATTGATATAGCAATGAACCGTTGGAAAAAAAAATGGCTTGTCGTAATTTGATTAAATGAAACTCAGTATATCTAGAGGAGAAATGCTGTTCAAACAACTCTTATCGATTTACAGTTATTATTTGTTGTTAAATTGTTCATAGAGACCTGATGTCTTTTATTTTCTCCCTGCATATTTTGTTAAAATCTAACAAAAAATAAAAAGTGTTTATATATAAAAAAAGGAACTAGGAGCTAGAAATGGAGAAAAGGAGTATTAGACTCTGAGCAGTGAGCATGTATGTTAGAGTTTATGAACATAGTAGATTTGAATACTTTTAAGATCAGAAGGAAAGTTGAAGTTAAAAATATATTTTACCGGGCCGGGTGTGGTGACTCATGCCTGTAATCGCAACACTTTGGGAGGCTGAGGCAGGTGGATCACCTGAGGTCAAGAGTTCGAGACCAGCCTGACCAATGTGGAGAAACCCCATCTCTACTAAAAATACAAAATTAGCCACATGCGGTGGTGCATGCTTGTAATCCCAGCTACTAGGGAGCCTGAGGCAGGAGAATCACTTGAATTGGGGAGGCGGAGGTTGCAATGAGCTGAGACAGCACCATTGCACTCCAGCCTGTGCAACAAGAGTGAAACTCCATCTCAAAAAGAAAAAATATACATATATATAAAATATATATTATATATAAAATATATATTATATATAAAATATATATTATATATGAAATATATATTATATATAAATATATGTGATACATATATTTTAGCCCAGTTTTTGAAGGATATTTATTGTTTATTCATGTGCTCAAATAACTATTCCAGGTATTATGCATAATTTTATCATAATTTTGGGCGAATGTCATGTGTATGTTTATTTAGCCTCATTTGGATATGAGGCTTATATTGGGAAAGGGTGAAACGGGAAAAGAGCAGAGAAAGCCATTCATGTGAACTGCCATGGTCCATTCTATGCCATACTGCATGCAAAGTTTCAGTAGGACTTGCAGAAGAGTTATAAATAAATGGTGGAGAAAAAAATTGTCATTTACATTCACTAAAAACATTTCTCCAAACAAATAAAAGGTTAAAATGGATAAAATATTTCAATGATCCAAGAATACAGCTCAAATTCCAAAACAAAACCTGGAGTGTATAATTGCATAATATAATATTATTAAATTTGAATGTAAAAGAAGGAGGTTGCTAAAAGTTGACACATCTTTCTCAAACCTAGAGTAGGAAATACATTTTCCTAAAATTGTCTGAAAAAAAAAAATATATATATATATATATTTATGTGTTTGAATAATGAAATCCAGGGTTGTGAGTGATTCATGAGATACACAAAAATTATTCCTGTCAAACCCAGTTGGAGCCTCTGGGAAAGAAAGAATGATGGAGCTGGAAGAGGAGCTACATGGTGTGAACCTATCGTGTCCTCTCTAATGTCTCTGACTAGTCAAGGCAATTAATATTGAAAAACACACAACTATAAGTGACATCAGTGACTTGATTATTTTGCTTGTATGAAGTTTGGACAGCTCAGACAACTCTTTTCCATTTTTATCTTTGCCATCAGGAGTGGGTCTTCCGGGGCAAGTGAGACATCCCACTTCTGTTCACAATTCAGTCTCCATAAAGAGCCATATGGGTTTTATCCTATCTGCAAGGGAGACTGGGGAAGTGAGGAAGTATGTGGATATTTGGTAAACACTAGTTTTCCCTGCCACAATGATAGCCTTTTTTGCAGAAGGTAAATGGGGAAGAGAGAGAGAGGGAGTTGTGGTCAAATTTCAAACAAAAATGCTTGTGACTGAAATGAGCCTAATTGAAAGACACTAACCTCTTTGGAGGAAAAAATCAGAAGAAATATATAGGTGAAAGAGAAACAGCGGCTTTGGTGAGAAAATGTTCCAAAAGGAAAATCCTGAAATCCTGCATCATGGCTACAGTGTACACCTGCCTATAGTCTCTTAATTCACCCCACAGTATGCTCATCAAACATGTGCATTCATCAGAAGGGAACAAGCACTGGAATTTTGTATGGATACTGTATATGTCAGCTTTTGCTTTTTGGATCTCAGTCATCCTTTGCCCTTCTGTACTCTCCCTTGTTTCCAATGTCTAGAAAGTTATAAACTCCCATCAGCTGGGTTCCAGTTAAGATCTTCCAGTAAGAGATATTGATAGGACATGAAAAGGCAAGAAGAAATAACTATTTTTTTCTATTATTTTTGTTCTGGAAAATACTATTTTGCAGATTACTGGGTTTGCCTTCAATGAAGGGGTTTGTGAAAATACTGTGGTGGGCAACTTCAGTGAGTGACTGACAGCAACAGTGGGAGCTCCAGTTACAGCAGTGGCAGAACTGTCACTCCAGCAGCTTCAGTGGTGTGCACACTTATGGGCTCTAGGAAATACTATTATCTTCTGTTTGCCTCTTTAGTCCTATAGGTGTGAATGGCTTCCTCTAGTTAGTGATCTCTGTGTAGCATTGCAATCACACATCTACTCATTCCTTCTGTTCTTCCAACACATTTGTGCTATAATCTGTTGTTTGAAATACCTAGAGCAGTTCTTAGTGGGTGCCACCCAATACACTGCAAAGCATCAAAATTTTAAAGAAGAAATGAAAATAAGGAAAAGGTGGAGAAGACAAATGAGAAATAAACATAAAAATTATAAAATAATTTATCCAAGGAGTAAAAGGAACAATCTGGCAAGAGATAGTCCATGTTTTAAAATCAATTGTAGGCGATGTGATTTACCTCAAATTAACAGCTCAAAGAAGAGATACAGGAGTTCAAAGATGAAGTTAACACAATTCAAAAAATCAAAAAAAAAAAAAAAAGAAAAGGGGAAAATAGTGGCAAAACTCAGAAAAGAAATGAAAGAGAAACATAAATAATGCTGGAAGAAAATACTGAATGCAATAAAATAAATTTTTCACAACTGAAGATCAGCAAGATCATAAAACAAAACTTAGAATAAGGAAGATATACAAATAGTAATAGAGAAGATAAAGATATGGAAGATAAATTGGAAACTATAATTGATAAAGAAAACATCAGAGCAAACAGAACAGATAACAATACAATTTTCCTTAAGAAAATATTCTTGAAATGAAGGAATACTTGAATCTGCAGATGAAAAGGAGGCCAGGAAAGTTATTCAACTTTAATAATGAAGAAAGAATTACATGGAAAAAACAAAATGAAACAAAATAGGTCAACAGGAGAAACTTAAACTTACCAAAACTACACCACAGTACTTAATATCAGAAAATATCAGAGCAACATATATAAATTTTTCGGGGGAAGAAAATTTCCCTCAGTAATTTTCCAGTCATTGCATCTCAGGCATAAAGGGTAAGAAGCAAATGGCTTCAAGTGTGGAAGGATTAGAAGGAACCTATGTATGTTTCTTGAAAAGAACTACTTGACGACAAAATCTGTTAACCAAGAGATCAATCAAATAAAGAATCCAGAAAAGGAGAAGCCATATAAATTGAACTAGTGGAGTTTATTCAGTTAATTTAAGTAGTAGCTAAAACAGAATTATGGAAATTGTGGTAACTGAAATGAAATGATAAGCCTTCACTTATATAATACACATTCAAATACATTATATTGCATTTTAAAATATGATTAATGAAAACAGGAACTATTAGGAGGAAAAGCAAGAGGAAATATAGTGGAACTATTTTTTTAACGGCAGAGAGTCAATAGATATTTTATGAATTTGAATATGTAGTTTAAAATGAATACATATAATAGTTTTTCATAATATTATCTTTTCAATCTAGAAGGCTATGTTTTAAGTAAATTAATAACTCTTCTAATGAAGCCATAATTATATAAATCCAAGTCATGAGGATTTCTCAACTACTCAGAAACAAAGACATTTTTCTAAAATATAAAAAAGATGGGGCAAAATCTCAAGACCTCCCTGTAAGTAACTTATTATTTTAATTACAAAACAAGCCCATGGGGGAAGAGTTTCAAAAGAAAATAAAACAACAGTAATTCATACACAGAGCTTGTTTGTAGAGTCTTTTCCTCCTGTTATACAGAAAAACCATAAGGTTAAGCCAGAGAATTGGGCACGTAAATGTTACTACTACAGTACATAGAGAGAACCCAAATGAGCTGTAACAAAAATTCCAGCGATGGAAATCTATTTCATGTTCCAGGGTTCCTGCTGAGATGACATTCTTTGCATTTTGTTAATTTGGGCCATGTTATACAGTATTCTGCTTGTTAGTAGAATAAATGTATCTACATGGTAAAAACCAAACCAAGAATTTTATAATCTTTAATTATTTAGAGCAGTACATGAAAGGCTGGGCAACATTTCCATTAAAATCCACAATTTGATGATTTTAGTACCAAAATCTAAATATTTCTTTCAGGGAGAACCTGGAAATTCAGAGCAAGTGCATGTTTTACATGCTTAGAGGGTTACATTTACCCACACACACATACACACACACACACACACACACACACACTGTGGAAGAAAGTTCGATGCTTTGAGATGCTTTCCTTGAGCTCTACTCACAATTACCAGAATGAAAATTAGGAACTTTGGAATGCATTTGGTGTATAATTTGACCTAATTTTAACAATCATATCTGAATGGAAAAAAATTTAATTAAATGAATATTCTTGTAAGCCAGACAATTCAGTAACATATTTAATAGTATAAGAATCTACTATACTAATAATTCCAAGGCTGAAAGGCTATTTCATGAAAAAAATAATGAATCCGAAGGAGTTAACACAACTTGCCTTTTAAAAATTCATTCATTGAATTGTGTAGAATAAAACATAATGACATTACAGGTATAATAGCTAGCAGCCAAAAAGTAGTATGTTCACTGGAATATGTAACTATTACGTTAACACTCAATTACTTCATATACACTTTACCATTTTTATTTTGTATTTTAAATTTTGATGAAGAAGTTACTCTAAAAAAAGAATGAGGAATGTGAATACATTTTATTAAATGAAAATAATTGTAGACTGGGTGCAATGGTTCATACCTGTAATCCCAGCACTTTCTGAGGCCAAGACAGGAGAATCACTTGAGCTCAGGAGTTCAACCTGGTTTAAACCAACCTCCCTCAATTAGGGAGATGTCTACAAAAAATCAAAAATTAGCCAGGCATGGTAATGCACACCCGTAGTCTCAGCTGCTTGGGAAACTAAGTGGGAGGATTGTTTGAGCCTGGAGGGCGAGATTGCAGTGAGCTGTGATTGTGCCACTTCGCTCCAGCTTGGGCAGAGAGCACAACCCTGTCTCAACACAAAACAAAAAAAATCATTGTAAGTTACAAAGAATAAGAATAATTTAGATGTTATATTTTTGAGTGAAATCACTTAGAGATTATAGTTCCCTTGAATAGAAATTATGCTTTCTCAAATATTCTCCTTTTTAGCCATTTTGTTATATATACTTGTGTTTGTGTGTGAAGAACATGTTTTAAGAGTGAATATATGCAGATGTATTATTGTGTGTTAAAATGTTAATATATTCCATAGTACAGATCCAAAGGAATCCCAACACTGCATTGATCTCCAACTTTAAATTTGGCAATTTATGTGTAAAGAAACCTACATGTGAAGAAAAATGTTGCTTTCTTTTCAGGACTCAGCTTAGTTTTTAAGCTATGTGTTTACATAAATGAAATAAATCTACCCTTGATATTTCTAGCCATATTCTCACCTATGTAACACCACTGAGTTTTAGAATGGAGACACTTCTTGTTGGGTGGAGAAATTTTTTGTTTTTTGATAATTCAAACAAGTTTGTATTTGCATCTTCATCCAACCATACTTAAAGACTGACATATTGCAATAGTTTATTTTCCTATAATTGAATAGTGGAAATACGAAGCAATGTTGCCCCAACCTTGTCAAGATATTTATATTTAGACTAAGCAAAAGAAGAAATATTTGAATATTTCAATTCAAGGATGTAAAAACATGTTTATATTTTATCTCATTTAAACCTAAATACTGTTTAGAAAATACATGGAAAATGAAAACCACAAAGAACTTTAAAACTTCTTTGAAGTATCAGTTTAAAATCTAAAATATAAAACATCAGGATAATCAATTAAAATACATGATTTGATGTTTACCTTCATGAACTTTCCATCACTCCATTGTGTGACTATGTCCAAATAAGCTAAACAAGGGATTGGCAAACTAGAGCCCCAGAGACAAATTCTGATTCACTAACTTCAATTGTTTTTGTAAATAAAGTTTTATTGGAATGCAGTAATGCCTATTCCTTTACTTTTTTCCTTCTAGAGCTGCATTCACTTTATACTGGCAGCATTGAGTAACTGTGAGAGGTGGAGCCAGCTGGACTTCCTGAGTCGAGTGGGGACTTGGAGAACTTTTCTGTCTTACAAGAGGTTTGTAAAATGCACCAATCAGTGCTCTGTAAAAATGCACCAATCAGCGCTCTGTAGCTAGCTTGAGGTTTGTAAAATGCACGAATCAGTGTTCATTTTACAATCAGGTTTGTAAAATGCACCAATCAGCACCCTGTAAAATGGACCAATCAGCAGGACATGGACCGGGACAAATAAGGGAATAAAAGCTGGCCACCCCAGCCAGCAGGGGAAACTCTCCTGGGTCCCCTTCCACGCTATAGAAGCTTTGTTCTTTTGCTCTTCACAGTAAATCTTGCTGCTGCTCACTCTTTGGGTCTGCACCACCTTTAAGAGCTGTAACACTCACGAGGGTCCATGGCTTCATTCTTGCAGTCAGTGAGACCACAAACCCACTGGAAGGAACAAACCCTGGACACAATTGCAACAGAAACATTATAGCCTGCAAAAATTAAGATACTTATTATCCGGCCATTTACGGAAAATGTTTGCCACCTCCTAATCTGGCTTATGCTGCAGTAATAAACAGTGTCCAAATTGCTCTAAGTACAAGAGCATTTATTTTTCACTCATGCTACATGACTCAAATGGATGGACATGAATTCTAAGTTCCCAGTTCCAGGTTGACAGGAGTTACATCTTGACATTTGCTCCTGAGATCACAGGACTCTAAAACTTCCACTTGGAAATGATGTACTGATTCCACTTTCTTGGGCAAAGAGTCACAGGACCATGCTTATCCTCAAAGGAAGCAGAAAAATGAAATCTTGCCATGTATCTGGAAGGAAAACTTGAATATTTGTGAATAGTGCTAACAAGTAATACTGCAGAGAAATTATCTGTATAATACAAAGGGTAGTTATCACAGTTTTAAATTAATGTGAGATAGCAATCATCTGGCCTGGAAATCTAAGTGTAAAACACAAGTTTACAACAAAACTATAATGTATGTAGCAGTCATAAAAGAAACTTTATTATTCATCTTGCAAGCAAAGCATTTTAATGAATCTATAATATATATTTATAAGGAGATAATATTGCATATTAATTATTAATGCACATCTGTAATGATTTTACAATCTGTTCCATAAATTATAAAGAGGTGATTAAAGGTGTTGCGTAAAATACTTAAACTATGTGGTGGGTATTGCTATTTCATAATTGTTTAAAACTTTAATGAAGCTTACAACATTTTTCTAGATCTATATGGTATGCCATGGATAATAAACTAGACAAAAGTTGGATAGTCAAGTTATTAATTCTGCTTATAAGCATACATTTTAGTGCCTTGAAAATTTTCAGTGTCATTAGTGGAGTAAATATAGCAGTCGATTATCTTTTATAATGCACAAAATATAATCAATTTAGTTAACTTTTCTACATGATTTTAAAGCACAAAGGAAAAGCTGATTGCCATTTAAAATCCCATGCAGTACCTTTATTAATTAATAAATTGTTAAAATGTACATTTGATAATAGGACCATTTATGCTCAGTCTATCATTTATTCAGAGGTAACCATTATGTTGAAAGATTATGTGGCTATAGAGTGTAACTTTATTGAAACTCCAAAAAAAAGAATGTCTCTCCAGCTTCATTCACCCCATTACAACTGTTAAAACCCACTCTGTTGGACTTCTTCTTTCTCATATCCTGAATAAAATTTTGAGATACATTTGTGACATTTCTAGTCACTTTCACATAATTAAAAAATCCTCTTGACATTTTCTAACTATTGTTTCCACTCCAATATAAAATTAGAAATCTGAACTTAATAGGAAATTAATGTTTCCTCAGCTAGGATCTGCCTCAGGCTGGAACCTGCAGTGTTTTGGAAAGAGAGGCTTCCCGTTTTAGCTTCTCCTCTTTCCTCTCCCACCCTCTCACCACTAGCCTACTTGTTTCTTCTAGGATTAGAGGTTAGGCAAGGGTAGGAAGGAGATGCCAGAGAGAGGAAAAAATCTCATTGGAATTATTCGCTTATAAAACACTCTAATTGACTCCTCAGACATTTCCCACTGAAACATGTACCCAAACCTCTTGTGATGTGGATTATTTATCTCCTCTAGTTAGGTGCCATGCCCTGCGTATCAGAGGTCTCCCCTTTTTGTTAGGGTCACATCATCATTCTAGGAAGTCCTTTTGCAAAGAATGTAAACATGATTACGTCCTGGATCTCAACTTTCAGTTCTCTCTCTGTCCTGCAAGAAATAGTAATTTATTCACACTCCCAACACAGCCCCGACTGGTAGCCACAGCTTCTTGCAGTTTGATTTCCCTGGTGTGTTTCAGACCACAGTCTTGTGTGCCTCAAACTTTATGAAACACCTATCAATCATTTCAGGGGTGTTCTTGAAGCCTTCTTATAGGCTTAAGCTGAGAAGGAGGAACTCTTTCCCACATCCTATTCTCTTCCAATATTCCATTTAGATTTTTCATATGGCTGTTGGGCAAGAATCAAAAATTTGTCTTAGAACACTACCTTTGCAAGTTCTGGTTAGGCAAATCATATTTATAGGTGGGCTTACTTACAATGTTATTTTGTGCTAGGCATTATGTAGCCTCAAATAAAATGGAGACAGAAAGAGCCCAATGTTAATATCTGTCTGCACAGTGCATATGTGTGGGTACCTATTGTATGCCATTATATGAGGCATAAAGAAGTACTGAACAGGTCCTTCAATATAAACGATGGAGAACAGAATGACAGTCAGAAAAACATAAAATAGTTTCTGAATTGCAATTGCGTGTCATAGAAAAAGTATAGGGAAGAACAAGTCTCTATGGTAGGCTTAGATTAAGGTGTCAAAAATACTTCCTTGAAGAAGTCATGAATATGCTTACATAAGGATGAGCATAAGTTAAGTTAGCACTAATGGGCAGTGTGAGATGTTAGAAGGTATAGAACATTCTAGGCATGTACAGGACCAGGAAAGAACTTGGGGGCTGAGGAACAGGGAGAAAACCAACATGGCAGGAATATAATGAGTGAAAAAAGAGGGTCATGAGAGAGAAAATGATAATTATTTAATAATACCAGATTTGTGCTAGGTAATTTACCAAATGCTTTACTTGGATTCTATTTTAGTCATAGTAAGATGTATATCAAGTTTATTCTAAGATCAAACTCATTGTCATAGATGAGAGA
The DNA here is from genome assembly GCF_009764315.1 of Trachypithecus francoisi. Lineage (NCBI taxonomy): Eukaryota > Metazoa > Chordata > Mammalia > Primates > Cercopithecidae > Trachypithecus > Trachypithecus francoisi. Next base: position 70,022,614 of record NW_022681472.1, on the reverse strand, counting down.
ATTTAGGCAAAGAGAGGTTTAGAAACGTAAATTAATGACAAGATCTATAGGTTTTAATAAGATTTTTCATGTTTTTGTGGTAAATGTCTATCCAGATTTTTATCCATACCGTTTCACATAAAAATAGAGAAGAAAAATAAGAAACAACAGATGAAAAAGACACATATCTTTAACTCTCAAGAGAGTGCAGAAGTCCCAGGAAGGGTCAATAATTTGTTTCCTTCATTTTAGAAGTGAGGCACATGATGAGCAGCCTTTCTCCTACTACTTTGAGGATGATCTGTTTGTAGTTTTTGTTTCTCTTTTTACATGAATGCACACTATCTGTATTTCACAGCTTTCCCCACATCAGGCTTCTGGTCCCAGAACTGTAGCCATCCTGGTGTTTTTGTTTGGGTTCCCAGGATGCAGAGCCTGAGGCAAGAACTTTGTTTTTGCAGGTTGATTATTTAGGGGAGGGGATACAGGAAGCAGGAGTGAACAAGCTGGAAGAGTGTGGCATGGAAGGAGGAAAAGTCAAAATAAGAATGTGTGTTAATGTGGGAAACAACGTTTCTTTTGACCATAATCTCCTGAGAAGTGTACAGAATGCTTTCCTGAATTGCTGTCCTGAAGGACCAAGGTGAAAACAGTGCTTCTTAGAGCGTATTCTGTGTACCAGTGTCTGTTCCCAGAACTTTTGTCACCCGTCACAAGATCAAGTTCAGAAAGTCAGAGTCGGCTTTTAGAATCTCATAGCAATCTGACATTGCTACATCATTTAAGTGTATGATTTTACAAAAGTGATATTATTGGTTCCATATGGGTAAAAACTTGGAAGGAAGGAAGGAGGGTGGGAGGGAGGAAGATAAGGAGAAAGGAAGCTGGTTCTTCATACAAATAGTTTGAGAAGTTCTGGCTGGAACATCTATCCACCAGCTCATTTTCTTGCTTAGTGTTTCTTGCTTAGAATGCCCTGGGGTGGTTAGCTCTCCGTACTTAAGGCTGCCTTTGTGGGCTCCTGTAGCTTTTGAGAATGCCCTAGGGCAAGAAATGCACAGCACATATTTGAGGGGAGAAGCCTTGAGCACCAGGTAAGTCTGAGATCACATGAAATTATGCACAACAGCAGCGGCTTGGTATTGTAGACTGAGAAGATGTGATGCAGGTCATCAGAGCTTTCGTTGCACACAGCCTGAGTTACCTCAGTGGCACTGATTAAAGTGGTCAAAACTTTTCCCTTAATATCACATTGAACATTAGATCTATAGGTTTACTCATCCTACACATCTGCTACTTTGTGTCCTTTGAACTACTCCATTTTCTCCTCCCACCCTCACTCCTGGTAATCATAACCATTGTTTTATTCTCTATCTCTGTGTATTTGACCCCCCCCTTTTTTTTTTAGATTCCACATATACATGAGATCATGCAATATTTTTTTTTCTGTATATGACTTATTTCACTTATAATTTTTTCTAGGTCCATCCATGTTGTGGCAAATGGTAGAATCTCTTTTTTAAAGGTTGAATTGGCAGGGTGCGGTGCCTCATGCCTGTAATCCCAGCACTTTGGGAAACTGAGGTAGGAGGATCTCTTGAGCTCAGGAGTTCGAGACCAGCCTAGGCAATATAATGAGATCCCATCTTTAAACAAACAAACAAAAACAAATAAACAACAACAAATAAAGTTTGAATAGTATTCCATACATTTCATCCCTCCACCTCCCCACACACATCACCCATTTTCTTTACCTATTTTTCTGTCACCACTTAGGTTGTTTCCCTATCTTGGATATTAGAATAATGCTGTAATATAACATAAGGACTATAGTTAATAAAATTATATTGTATTATAGATTTCTGTTAAGTAGATTTTTTGCTGATTTTGTCACACACATAAAGTAACCATGTGAGATAGTAGATATGTTAATTTGCTTCATTCTAGTAATCATTTATTATCCATATTATCATATTATCTCCTATAACATCATGTTATAAACCTCAAAATACACGATAACACTTACTTTTAAAAAACACACATTTTGAGCAATAACAAAAAATATTGAACACTTAGAAGGATTTCTCCCATCCCTCACCCCAAACACAACATTGAGACTGTTTTAGCCATTTTAAATTTTATTTTCTAGTTCTACTGTTGATGTCTGCTCTAAATCCAGTCCCTGTCATTCTGTTAGTTTCATAGACGTTAGGATTGGAACCAGGTTGAAGCAAATGAGGAACCTAGGCTACTAAATTTAAAGGGGAGCTTACGCAGTGGGACTTGGCACAATCTTGACGGTGAATGCACCTTAGATTTTTATCTCACTGGATTTCCATCCCCAGTGCACATTTTGGATTGGAACTCAGTATCAGTGGCTCAAATTTGTAATGCAGTTTTAAAGTCATTCTGAAAATTCAAATTACATTTTGTTTCTTCACCCTTGCCAACAATTCTATAAGCCACTTAATATGCTATGATAAAACCATTTCTATTTAAACAAGCAAAAGTGGATTATGTTTTCTGCTAGTGTACTATGACTTATAAAATTAAGTTCTACATTTTCAGAGAGAACAAGTCGTTTCTAGGTGATTCTCCCTGACTCTTGTAATCTGATCGTGTTATATTTCATGCAGGCCTTTGGCAGCCTAAATGTATTTGTTTTTAGCCTCCCACCCACAGAAGGCTCCCTGAATTTACATATTTTTGGGAGGGAAGGAGCACAGGGTATCCAAGTAACTTATTTAGCAGGATGCTGAATGATTAAAGACTGGCTAATGTCTATTAATTATATGTATTTACATGTATATAGAAGGCTCTATTTTCTTCACAAATGTCCTAAAATATATATATTTTTAATAGGCATTAGCCAGTCTAACCATGCAGCATCCATCTTTATGCTTATAATGCTGTGGGGACATGATGGCTGCTATGCCTTCAGCTTCACTGTAGGTAGAGGAGAAGCAATATGGTCAACAGGGAAAGGGGACATATCAGTTGAGTCTCTTCTTTGCCTTTTCTCTTTCCTGGGAGCTCCCACCTGCTTACCTGTCCCCTCCCACTGACATCTAATTGATCAGGACTTGGCTTTTCCTAGCCTAGCTGCAAAGAAGATTGTAAAATTTAAGTAGTTCTTTTTAAAAATGCATTTATTGACCTAAACAGATCAAGTAAAGAAGAGTGGAATATATATTGGAGTGGCAATAAATGTCTTATGCTGTATCAAATAATTCATTTTAGTTTATGAAAAGCGGGTTCTAGTTCTTTTCACATCTCTTTCTGATTTCTTTATTAATTTCCTTTCTACTCTGCGCACTTTCCTTTTTGAAAAAAATCTAAGCTAGTTTTTCCAGGGCTATTTTGTTTATAATAAAATTAACACAATCAAAACCTGTATTTGTATTCCAGATTATTTATTGCTTCATAGTGTATTCAGAAGGATAAAAAAATTTAAGGAACATGGGAAAGGTGAAGAGAGGACATGAGGAAGTGAACTATTATGAATAATAATTAAATTACCTATTGAAGTCTGTCTGGCTCTGTATCTCTATCAATCTATTATTCTCTCTCTCTCTCTCAACCTGTCTATCTAATGATGTAACATTGATTCTATCTATTCCATTTAAGTAATTTTAACTATAGTATTGCTTTGTGCACTTGAATATAGATTTTAAGAGATAATTTATGTGGATTTAACTATGCTAGTTATATCTGGTCTGTACACACACACGCACACACACCAAATGATGTACCATGCTTTTATGTAAGCTATATAGCAATGTATACATCTATGAATAGATATGTGATTTCATATTGTCCCATTTTCTTAAAATTAGAGAATATAGTAGATACTCCCTAATTTTAATTGTATTGAGTGAAAATGAGAGAAGGAAAATTTTGATTTAGAAACAATATATTGATTACTTCTGAATCTCTTTACAGAGGGTGCTTTCAGTTGACAATTTGTGTATTGAGAATGGGTATTTGCTTAAACATCAGAATTTGAGTTTTTTAACAGAAATGTTTTTGTTTCATATTACTTTGAAAAATATTGAGCAATTACGACAACTAATGACATGTTTACTTGGCTAATGCTATGCCTGTGAATATCCTTGGTGGAAAATACTATTTCTTTAGTATTTATGATATAAATAAAGCTCACTGTAAATGAAAGCATCAATAAAACCGTTTATCTATGTTAAAATTTTGACTTCCAAAGTCATTACTAGGCAAGTCCATTCTTCTGATTTTCTTTGACCAAATGATATTCTTTAATTTGCATTTGTTTACTTGGCATGTAGACCAGCATAGATGAATTAGGCAGTTGGTTGCATTAAAGTCCACAGATTATAGTCTGCCAAAACTCAAACAGTGCCATATCATCCCTAATTAGCTGTTTACAACAAAGAGTCGAGGAAATGGAGATATCAAATGTGAAGCTGGGTGTTTTCTTAAAGTGTTGAGTTAAAATGTCAATGAATTCACATTTACTGAACTATAATGTACATATATCAGTCAGTCAAGAAATGTTTACGAGACACCTATTGGAAGTTCAGAACTCTGCTAGAAATTTGACAGATTTTGTAAAAAGTGATAAATGGACCCTATTACAAAGAAAATTGTATTATAGTTGGGGAACCAGTAGTAAAACTTCTAAAATGACTGAAATGGAAATACTTATATGTAATACTAATACTAGCAATACTGCCACTATCACTGAAGTACAGTAACAGCAGTGGTAGTTGTCATACTAATACTAATAATGTCCTATGTTTGCTGAATTTTTACTCTTCCGGGAAATGTACTAAACATTTTACCTGTATCAGTTCACTTATTTCTCACAGCAAAACTATAAATTGCTTGTCAATATCAACTCCATTGTACAGATTGGTAAAAACCTTCGCAGGATTAAGAGAAACTTGCCCAAAGTCACATACTTAAGGATGAATATGGATAGGGCTTAAATTCAACTACTGACTGTATTTGAAATTAGGCAATGTACTTTCAGGACATCAACTTTTCAGCACTATACTACAATGCCACCTATCACTTTTTAGTAAATGTGTAAACCCATACATGGATTTTCTGGAGGAAAAACTGAATACCTTAAGTGCCAAAGCTTACGAAAATGAAGTACTTTTGATGATGGCATTTTGTTAAGATGATTCACTTTATTTCTTAAATGCAAAATGTTGAAAATAGTTTAATCTTTTGCCTGTTTGGAAATATAATGATGGCCCTTTGTTATACATTATGGTAGTCTTTCTTTTTCTTTCCGGATTATCAGAATTCACTTTTGTTTCAATGTGTCTCCCTGTAGCCATCCACCTCTTTCTCATGTGTAGCGTCAAACTCTGTGTGTTCTGGCATATCAGATGTAGTGTTAAAAGTCTGTAAAAATGATCCAACACTCTCCTCTCTTTGGACCCAAGTCATCTGCCTTGGGATTATTTTCTTTGTTGGACTATTCAAAAATCTGCACTTAGGTGTTGTCCCCTCCTCTGTCCCAAAGATACGGGTATTGAAATAGGCTTTAAAAAGTATGGTATGTTTGTTGAAGAGATATGCAGAAGAGAACTTTGCTAAAAATAACTTAACTAAAAGTTCATGAGTTTATTAAACCCCACATATTTATTTGCTGAGCTCCTACTTTGTATCAGCTACGTAGTACACATCAGGTACTTGGTATCTATTATTGCTAATTTTTCTAACAATTCTGTAAACAGGGTGATCATAGATGGCTTAAATGAGATTCAGGGAGGTTCAGTAACTTGCTAAATATATTTATTATTCAAGTTATCTATATCACTCATAAATGCCCAAGGTACAATTCAAACCTAGGCTGCCTGACTATCTCTCTTGGTGCCAAATCTGCTACTTCAGAAAATTAAAAAAAAAAAAAATTCTTTTGAGGTTCTCAACTTCATTCTAAATGTTAATGTTGCTGCAAGTTTGATTTTAAGGTCCATAAAAAAAATCAGTGTAGCTCAATATTTTTCAAATTGTGTCCCGTGGAATCCAAAGTCTCAGTGAAGGAGGCTCAGAGCAGATCTGAGGAGTAAAAAGGGGCCAGGTGAGTGAATTCTGAACTCATGCTTTAACCAGAACACCATTTTGTGTTGTTTTTTCTTTTCCTTTCTTTTTGGGTGCTGTTATTTTTATTGAGTTCTGTCTTATATGTTTATATTAAAAGAGTGCAGAGTGACAGGAGAAACAATGTACTTTGGTCTTTATGGGGATGCTCTGAATTGAGAAAACACAGGGCGAGGCAGGGGGAGTGATGATTTTTTTATTGATTCAAAGCTTTGCCTGTTCCATTCCTTGACTATTGTCAAAGAATGCATTGCTCCTGAATGAGAATACAGTAAAGCAACACAAAGAAAGCTTTGGTAAGAAATGCCCAATGCCATGTGACTCATTTCATCCAGATGACAAAACTCTGGCAGGGTTTGTGCCTTATCTATCTATCTTAGAATTAGAAGTCAGAAGAGGATCATTGTCATGAGAATGTGTATGCTTGTCTGAATAGGAATATCAAGTTAGATGTTTCTCCAGTAGAGAGTAATCATGTTAGGCTGATGAGTCTGATAATAAAGATCAGCCTTTCCGATTAAATCATATGGCAGACACTTAAGTAAATTAAATAAATTTTCCACACCCAGATTAGAAAAAATATCTTATTTAAAATGTGAGAAAAGTTGAAGTTATTTAATTAAAATGTTGTAGTGACAAAGTTATTGATATTAACAATAATTTTATTTTTATTTTATTTTAAATTTCATTTAAATATATTTTAATTTTAAAATAAAATTAAAAGAATAATGGATATCATTAACAGTTTTCTGATAACTTTTTATAACATTTTTATGTGCTTCTATAAAATTGAAAAGCATGTGATTCTAATAACCAGGTAACAAGTCATTTTGTGAATTAGATGGTATCCAGTTATTAACTTTAAATGAAGTACAGGGAGGAGGTAATTTAGTTATCATCTGATAGAGAGTTAAAATTAATTTTTATGATAGTCATTATAAGATTTCTGGCAGAAAACTTGGAAATAATGAAAAATAAAAATGATGAAATAGCTATACAAAAAATTTTTTTTCCCATCTACTTGTATAAAAGTTACTTAACAAATAAACTGTACCATTAAATATAAGATTGGAATAGAATTATTCTGGCTACATTCTAGTGATAAGTAATATTTATTCACACAGGGAAAAATCCTACATCATTTATCTAATTAAGTGATGCATTTTCATTGAGATACAGCTGTATAGTTATTATTTATGAAAATTTGTAATTTTCAAACTTTTGTCATGTAACAATTACATGCAAACATATATAAAAATATTCACATCTTTCAAAACTCAAGATTTATAAATTGTGATTTAGTAAATATTTTTCTCCTGCTCTTGTCTTATCTGCCTACTTTCCAACCCTACCACCAAAAGGTGATGATTGTTGACATTTGATATGGTTTGGCTCTGTGTCCCCACCCAAATCTCATCTAGAATTGTAATCCCTACAGGTTGAGGAAGGGACCTGGCAGGAGGTGAGGCAGTTTCCCCCATGATGTTCTTGTGATAGTGAGTAAGTTCTCATGAGATCTGGTGGTTTAAAAGTGTTTGGCAGTTACCCCCTTGCTTGCTGTCTCCCCTGCCGCGGTTTAAGACACGCCTTGCTTCCCCTTTGCCTACCGCCATGATTGTAAGTTTCCTGAGGCTTCCCCAGCCATGTGGAACTTTGAGTCGATTAAACCTCTTTTCTTTATCAATGACCCAGTCTCAGGTAGTTCTTTATAGCAGTGTGAAAGCAGACTAATATAATGTTTTAGTGTTTCAGAGATTTTGCTTATAAAATCAAGCTTTCACTTATAAATTCCAATTTTACTTACTCTTCTCACACATTATTCTATAGTTTCTTTTTCTCCTGACATACCTTAAGATATGTTCTATATTAATATATAGTGAGACATAGATATAATCACTATGGGTTTTTAAAGCTGCATAGTATTCCATTATATAGCAATATCCTAATGTAACTGGGTTTCTATTGCTAACACTTTCTATTCTTTTTGACTTACAGCTTTATGATCTCAAAGTCAAAATAAAAAGTGAAATTTCAATTTATATGCATATTTTGTTATAGTGAAGCATGATACATTGATTAATGCTTTCAGACATAATATTACATCACATTAAATTCTATAGTGAAACTGAAATGAATATATAAATTAAAAAAAAGGATGCTCTCCATTCTAAAACTTCTGATTGATAAAGAGGAACTTGCTAGTTTATATATGTTTTATAGATGGATTATGGCAGATATCAAATCTGTATGGTATTTAGACTGCATTTGATTCATTTAAAAGAGCAATATAACAGGTTTATTTTAAAATTCATTATTTATAGCACACTAGAAATGACATATTTTACAACTACGTAAGACTAGAATGGAAAACTATGGATGCCAATTTAAACATTAGCAAGAGTATAAGCAGCCTTTAAAAATTTTTTTAGTGGATGATATACAAATCATTTTGAGGACCAGACCTCTGGTTCCTCTCTGGCTGTCAACAGCCTCTGTTTGAGGTATTTAAGGTAAGCTTATTCGGCCTAGTCTTTGAAAGCCTCTGTTTTAGCTGCTTCTGCTTCTGAAGTTTCCTGAGGCTTGTGTCTTTCCAGTTCTGTCCTTTTGCCATAGTTATGGCCTGGTGGTTGCCAACACAATTCACCTTTCTCCAATTTTGCCTTTAGTGACACTGTGACAACTCTACCCCTTGTGTGGGTAATAGATGTTGGTTTCCTATCTATACTTTCTCTTTATAAGATCCTATTATTTGAAGTGAGCTCTAGTCTACTAGTCTCTGCTTCTTTCCAAAGATCTGTTGAAACATGGAGCAAAATTTCCCTCTATTCCTGTATCCTCAAACTACTTAGGTGATTTCTGTTGACATTTTCTTTTATGATTCCCAACTCATAACAGAGTTTTTGTTAATGGAATTCCATCTCTGAAACCCATCCCTATAGCTAAATCCCTCTTTTCTCCTCCCTCCAGGTTTCTCAAAAGAAAAAAAGAAAAAAAAAAAAGAATTCCAGCACAGGATTTCATCTTCCTCCGTGGTTAAAAAAACAAAAAACAAAAACCAAACAAACAAACAAACAAACCTCGGTGTTATATTCTAATCTTTTCTATCATAGTTGGAAGGCAACTTTGATTGCCTTCCAAATCAAATTTTCTTGGAATTAAAAAATTCAGCTCTTTCTCTCTAGATGTTTGGCTCTTATAAATCAAAGTACTTTATATTAGACTGTTACAATGACAATGGGTTTCTAGAGCCTATTGGGAAGTATCATGGATAAATAGTAATTTAATTTTAAACATTTAATTAGCTTCTACCATTAGTCTAAACAAATGGATTTCCCAAATTTATTAGAAAGGCCATGGGTCAGCAAACAGTGCTAGGAAATAAAAAATCACATCAGAGGACATTTGGAAAGTTTTATTGCCATGTAGAAAGTAACAGTCTTCTGTAACTTTGTTTTTGCCCTTTGCTAGAAATTAAATGACAGCAATTAAATTGAGTGACCAAAAGAAAAAGGCATGCTATATCCTGCCATAGAACTGGAAGGACATTTTAAGATTGAGTCTTTGCTACTGGCTACATCACTTGATATCATAAAAAGGGAAAGAGATGAATGGAGTTAAATAGATTTAGGTGACTAAATTCTCTTTGTCCTCCAACTCTATCTATCATCTTCCCAACAACAACAAAAACTCTCATATGCTCTACTGGGGCGTGAGAATAATATCCATTGATTGCTTGAAGTTATCTAACTGTGAATATTAAACATCTACACCTCCTCCCCAAATTAAGACTTAATGTTTCCCAGTTTATAGGTTTTCACATTGGCTAAAAATAAAGTGGGAAGCATTTGCTTCTGTGTCTTCTACACTTGCATGAAGCTTTTAAAGGTTAAGTCTTGTGTTTATAAGTTAAACAGATGAAAGGATTTTGCTTAATTGTGACCTTTTGAAGGACAAGCTGGTTGACAGTAGGAATCTTTTGTCAACCGCCTCTTGTTTCTTCATCAGGAGATATGCTAGAGGAGGTGTCAAATTTTGGATGACATTTTTTATCAGGGTTTGACTGATGCAAGTTGGGTGGGCAACCTAGGTGGAGATATGGTCTAAAAAAAATAACTAAGAAAGTTTATAGAGGAAATTTAATGAAGTTAATGAGACATTAAGGAGAGAGGAGTGAGATAAAACTGGGGCAAATTTGTGGAAACTCCTCAAATCATTGACACAGAAGAGCCTCAGGGTTTCTTGAACACAATGGCACAAGTAGGAACAGGTTTGTGGCTTAGGCTCCTACTTAGGATGTAATCGCATTTTCCCTTATAATTAGACTCTTAATTGTGCTTCTACACTTAGTGGATACATTTGCAGCACCACATAATTGTGATATATTTCAAAGTTCTTCTTAATGTGGAACTACCACCTCTTTCATATGTATGTGCCATATTTAATTGTTGAAACTATTTGTAATATTTTCTGACTTGCTTCAACTAGACTTTGAGTAATTAAAAAGACAGCAATGTTGTTCATTCTAAAGATTATCTAAGTACTAAAATGTTAATGAACCTCTGATTAGACCAGAAAGATGTTGAAAAATCACCGGGATATGTTATCAGTATACTGTTGGAAAAATGAGGGCATTGATCATAGGATGTAATACTTTTAAGTATCAAGCAACTAAGCAGGAAAAAAATACTCTTGCCCATTGGAATCAATAATTTTATTTGTGGGAATTGATTATAAAGATACAATTAAAAGTACATTTAAGAATTTAGATGTAAGGATAGACAAAACCACATTGCTCAGAAGAGTAAAACATGGACAAAACATTAATGTTCAACATAATATAGAATACTATAGAGCCATTAAAAGGCTATTGTGGACATGTATTAATTGATGTAGGAAAATTTACTAATAAATAATATTGGTAGGAAATCAGATTTATTATTTTAATTTTGTAGTAAATAAATACCTATATTTAATAATATGAAAGGAAAATATAAATGAACATATACAAAAATGTTAACAGTGTTATTTTTCCCTTCAAAGTGGAATGTGTTTGTTTTTCCCCTACATTGAATATGCATTACTTTTGTTATAAAATTCAAATTGTGGCAATTGGAGATTTATTTGAATGACACAAAAAATACTAATAATAGCTCATTTATACAATAATGGGAAGACATGAAAATACAGGATTTTATGAGTACATAATGATCAAAATTAGGATATATAAAAATAAATATTTATTATTAAGTGACATTGCAAAGCTAAAAAAACAAAACAAAAAAACACTAAAAACAGGCAGAAAGCTCTACAAGAGCACTGGCCCGCCTACTGGAGAAGTAAAACATGTTATCAAGAGACAGAGACTTGCTTTATGTGGTGAAATCCTGCAGAGAATACCAAGGACTCACAAAAATAATGCGAGCTTACATATTTTTCTTCAGGAGTTAACCATCTATAGGGTTGGGTCAACAAAGGCCACAGTTGTGGTTTAAATACCAGGAGGTGTGCTATGCATTGGAGAAACAAAAATTTATATCTGAGTGGGTGATCAAGTAAGCATTGCTAGTGAAGATAATGTTCAACTGAGTTATTTTTAAAAGTTAATATTTATGTTTCTGTACTTATAAAAGTTGAATGCTAATTTAAGAATATTAAGAAAAAAGGTAAACATGAAAGAAATAATAATCATGTATCACCATGTTGTTTGTCTCTCCTTGTTTGTCTCTCTCTCTCTTTAAACATATATATATATATAGCTAAATATGCACACACACATATGTACACATACATATTTATTTATGTATATATATTTATGGCATTATCAGGTCAAACTACATAAACATCACGTACTTGATAGTCATGTGCACTGCAGATAAATTTACTTAAGTTATTGTCCATTGACTTTTATTATGATATTATACAACCTTCGTTTCTTCATTCATCCCGTCAAAATCCACTTATTTTGTGCTCCTACATTGTGGTAGATCCTGTTCTAAAGTTCTAGAGACATCGGTTTGTAAAACAGACAAAGATCTTTGCCTTAAAGGAGCTTGCATTTTAGTGGGGGCATGGAGGTGGGGAACAAAAACAATTAACATAACAAATAATTAAATTATAGAGTATGTAAAAGGTGACAAGTTTAGGAAAGAGAACATTGAAAAAGAAAAAACAAAGAGAATAGAGCAGGAAGAAGGGGCCTAGGAGGCGATTACTCTTTTAAATAAGGTTGTAGGCCTTGCTGAGAAAGTAACATGGAGCAGATATTTAAAAGTCTGGTGAGGGTAAGCCATGTGGATGACAGAGGAAGATCATTGTAGACAGGAGGAGCAGGAGGCCTGCTGTGTTGGAGAAACAGTGAGGAATCACCACTGTGGTTAGTGAATCAAGGTGCAGAGTGAACCAAGGCTGAGGGTAGTAGATGAGGTTAGAGAAAGAATGGGATGTGGGGCCAGGTTGGGGGTGGTGGTTGTAAGGACATTGGTTTTTATGTTGAGAGAAATGGGTAGCTGTTGCAAGGTTTACAGTAGAGAAATGATCACATCTAAGTTATGTTTTAAAAGGATAATTTCAGGCCTGAAATCCTGGCACTTTGAGAGGCCAAGGCAGGTATATCACCTGAGCTCAGGAGTTCGAGACTAGCCTACCAGCCTGCAACACCGTGAAACCCCATCTCTACTAAAATTACAAAATTAGGCCGGGCGTGGTGGCTCATGCCTGTAATCCCAGCACTTTGGGAGGCGGGGGTGGGGGTTGGAGGGGGTGGATCATGAGGTCAGGAGTTCAAGACCAGCCTGGTCAACATGGTGAAACACCATCTCTATGAAAAATACAAAAATTAACTGGGCATGGTGGTGCGTGCCAGTAATCCCAGATACTCGGGAGGCTGAGGCAGGAGAATTGCTTGAACTGGGACCTGGGAGGCAGAGGTAGCAGCAAGCCAAGATCACGCCATTACACTCCAGCTGGGCTACAGAACAAGACTCTGTCTCAAAAGAAAAAAAAAAAATACAAATATTAGTGGGGTGTGGTGGTGCACACCTGTAATCCCAGCTACTCGGGAAGCTGAGGCAGGAGAATCGCTTGAACCCAGGAGGCAGAGGTTGCAGTGAGCTGAGATCAGACCACTGCACACCAGCCTGAGTGACAGAGCAAGACTCTGTCTCAAAAAAAAATAAATAAATAAAATTTAAAACAAGGATAATTTCAGAAGCCTGATGAAGAAGAAACAGAATAGGGGGAGAGGCCTGCAGGTGACTACTGGAGCAGTGTAGGCCTCAGGGGATGACGGTTTGCAGCAGGGAGAAAGCAGTGGGAACAGCATGGTCAGAAGGCAGACGTTGTGTCTGTTTCAGAGGTAGGAAATTGTATTTTCTGACTTATTGATGATAGATGTGAAAGAAGAGTCAAGGATGACTCTAAGGCTTTTGCCCAGAGCAAATGAAAATATGAGGTGGCCATCAACTGAGATTAGGAAGGACAGAGAGGGAGCAGGCTTGGGAGAAGTAAGATATCAGGACTTCAGTGTCTCTAATATGGCTTTTACTCAAATGTGTGATATTCTTTAGAGGCAAATAGGCCTATATGTATATTTGTAATAACTCTGGGTTTTTGTCTTCAGATGGTATATCCGAGCCTTACTTTGTTGTTAATATTTACTAGAAGCCTTTGATTTTAAAACTTAAAAACAAAATTTCCTTTAATCCATCTGGAATTTATTTTTCCATATAGTGTGAGATGAAGGTTCAACATTTTTTTCTTCCAGATATTTAGCGAGTTATAACAATAACATGCACTAGATTAAATAAAGCATTGAATTAAAATATGCCATTGCCATATATTACATTGTCATATATAAGAGAACTATTTGTCATTTCTATTATTTTGCATTGATTTATTTGCCCATTTCTTTCAAATACCATATTGACTACTTGTTTTTAGTGTTTTCGTAGCATGTTATAGTTTCTGGTGATAATAGTCCCTCTGACATCGTTTTTTTCATAAATTTTTTTGCATTTCTCAGTTCAATTTTCTATATGAATTTGAACATAAATTCATTTAAAAATTTTAGGTAATATTAGCATTCTAATTAGAACTGCACTGAATATATGTTAATTTTGAGAAAACTGAATTTAATTCATATGAAGTGTTCTCATCCAAGAACATGGCATGTCTTTCCACGAATTCAACTTTTGTTAATATGTTTTCTATAAAGAATATTTTAGTAAAAAATTTAGCCTAAAACTCTTAAAAATATTCTGTTTTTTAGTATGGTTAATGAAATATCTTTCTTATTTTTGTTACTGCTCATTGTCCATATAGAGAAAAGTTACTGACAATTTTTGGAAAGAAATATGCACCAACCATGTCATGTCTCTTGTTAATTCTCAGAGGACTTTTTTGTTTTACCTGGAGTTCTGTAGGTTTACTGTCTGAACATTTATGCTATCAGCAAAAATACAATATTTTATCTCTTGCAATATTTGTGATGATCTTTTTCTTAGTGTATTTGATAGAATATTCAAAATATATTAACTGCTGATGACAGAGAAAATTTAAAATGCTTTTAATGTTTTGCTATTTAGAGTATTATTTGTTCTTAGTTTATCATATTTGGTTTCTATATTCTCATAACGTAGGTTTTAACAATGTTAGTCATTAAATTTTATCAACGGTGTCTTCAATCTTTGCTGATATTATTTAGTTTTACTGTGATTTTTGATGTAACAAATTATGTCACTAGATTTTATAATACTGAACTATTCTTGCATTAATATAATAAAATTTACTGGGTCATGATGCAGTATTTTGAATTAAAAATGTGCCAGATCATATTCAGTAATTTACTAGGGAGGATCAATATTAAATTTGAGATGGCAGAAGACGGATTTAGTGAATTTAAGATAGGTCAATAGAAATTTTACAGTCTGAAAGACTAATCTTAGTGTTTGCTTTTTATTGAAAATTTTGAGCATTTATTGTCAAATATAATTTAGCTATATTTTACGGGTGATTCAATCTTTTCATGTACTACTAAATACTGGGATTATGATATTAAGTAGATATAATTTTAGCCTTTTTGAGATTACCATCAAGTGGGAAAATACAGACCAGTAAGAAAATACTTTCAACACGTTCTATGAAGTGCTATGATGGAAGTTAGAATATGTTATGTGAACACATAGGAAAGACTTCTAACCCACTTGGAAAGCAGATGAAGGATTCTCAAAGGAAGTAAAGTTGAAACTAAGATTTAAAGGATTAATAAGTATTGTTCAACTGAAAAGGAGTACATGGGAGAAGAGAGTTATAGTCAGAAAGAACATTACACAAATGTATTCAGAGGCAAGAGAAATCATGATTGTTAAGAAAAGTTAAAGTACGTTGATGTTTAAAACTTAGAGCTTAAGGAGAATAATTGTGAGAGAGAAGATGGAACAATGAATGGAGTAAATCTTTGAAAATCTTTGAAAAACATGTTAAAGATGTTTTACATCCCTTGGGAAATGGAAAGATGATAAGCTTCTTATTGTTAACTTTTACCTACTTTTCTTTTTTTGAAAATCAGGGAAGAGGCATGATAAACTTTTTGTTTTAGAAATATCGCTCTGATTATAGAAGTATCACTTTGTTTGAGAATGGACAATACAAGAGACAGAGATTGTACAGAAATCCTTGCAGTCATCCAGGAGAGCAGTGATGATGGCCACCTGAATGAGGTTAAAAAAAAAAAAAAAAAAGATCTTTTAGGAAAAAGGGAAGTGGGGATATCTAAGGATGACTTAAACGATAGACACAACAGAATTTAGCCACCACTTAATGGGATGTCAGAAAAGAGAAATACATCTAAGATAATGCACCCTGCATTGCTCAGAGATAGTGAAACATTGAGGAATGAGAGACTCAAAAAATGAGTGAATATCATTGTGCCAAATAGAAAATGCTGGATCAAAGCCCGTAGTTTTCCTTTTCAGTAGGAAAATGTTACACTACTGATTCAGTTACTTTAAAACTTAAAAGACTATTCAATATTTTCTTCTTTTAGAAAAAAATAAATTTGTTGAGATTTTAAACTATTTTTTTTTTTAATTTTTAAAGTCTTGGCTGAAAGCAGTTCATAATATCCTATGTTTAGTTCTAATGTGATATTTCTCGTCTATGAAACTTAAAAAACTATCTTGGTTGACTTTTTCTGTTATGTGATTTTGTAATTCAGTAATTTTTACTTTTATTTTTGTTTCATCCTACTCTTTGAGTTTTCTTGCTATTTGTTTTCTCTCTTTGAGATGATTCTTAGCAATTTTATACTTCTCTCATATATTCATTTTAGACAATATATATTCTTTTAAATACTTCTTTGCCCAAATCTGCAGACATGTTTTGATATATAGTATTTTCATTATTTTTCAATTTTAAATGTTTTTAAATTTTCGTTATAATTTTCTCTCTACCCCCAGGTTATTAAGAAGCTTATTTCTTCATTTCTAAGGTTATTGGCATTTTCAGGTTTCTTAAATTGAAAAAACATTTTACTTTGTTCATTCCTTTTCAGCAGTTTCTAGCTTAATTGAACTATAGCCTAAGAACATATTCTATATGATTTTCAATTGTTTGTATTTGTTGATACGTGGTTTATGACTCAGTCCATGTTCAATTTTTAGCAATGTTCCTAATATTTTTGCTAGGAGTCTGTAGTTACCGCTCCTAGTACTGCCTTAATCCAATTTCAAGGTTTAAAATATCTGTGGACAGTATAGGAGATTAAAATTTGAATGTAAATGCAGATAAGATCTGTTATTTCTGGGACATCCCTACCTTCAAAATGCAGTCCACTTGGCTGGGCTTTCTGTTCGCCTTCCCACCTTGTACATGCCAGGCTTTGATTTCTGTCTCCTCTTACTTGTGAAGCTGATCAAAAAAATATTGTAATCTCCCTGGATCCACAAATCTTTTTAGGACAAAAGTGATTCCAAAACAGCTTTCTTCCTTCAGTCCTCAATTTTCCTTCCCTTCGGACCTTAGTAATTCTTTTTTGTCTTCTTACCTCTTTGATCCTTTTAAGTGTAGGTATGTATGTATATATATATATTTATGCTTTATCTGGTTCTTTAAGCTCTTGAGATTGGGAATGCACTTATAGGCAAAGACACTAGGAACAGAAAACAGGAATTTTCAGGTTTCTGTAAATTTCTTTGACAGTATGGGCCTGTGCCAAGGCTGATATTCAACTGGTTGGGAAGAGTTATTTATAGACAGAATCCATTTTCATTGGTTGTTGCTGTAGTTGTCACCATTCTTATTATTACCCATATTGAAAAGATTCTTAAATATGTTCAATATTACCCCTTTTCTCTACTTTAAAAAAAGCCTGTAGTTCCCATACTATAAAGTTATCAAGGTAAATATATTAGGTAAGAAAGGAAGAAAATCATTAAAATCTTTGCTATGTCAAATTTCTATCTATGCCTAAGGCTACATAAGGGAGGTTAACTGCACTGTAACCACAAACAATGCAATAATTGCTATACTTAAATCTCTTTCACAGAAAGCACTATGGGGATGTTCATATGGCCTCTGGGATTCTACCTATGTCTATACAAATTAGTAGTCAGCTTTTTGTAAAGCATGATTTGGACTCTGCTAACAGCAACTTCTTTCAACATACACATTTTAAGTTTTTCTTGATCTTGTTGCACTACTTATTCATTAACAATAGAATAATAGAGCAAGTCCTGCTGGGACTTCATGAGCCCTAGGAAAAATAATTCCCAACCTTATGTGTTCATATATGTGTGTGTGTGTGTGTGTGTGTGTGTGTGTGTGTATGGTTTAATTACTCTGTGGCACTGTGAATAGTTTCTTAAAGAAAACATGCACAAACATTTTTGAAAAGAAAAATCTGAAAAAAATAAGAATGTGTGATTAATCATATTAAAAGTTCCTACTTGCAAGAGAAATGTAGCGAGAGAATAATAGTACAGCTGTTGTCCTAAAAGGAAAATAACTTCTTACTTAAGTTTTGAACGTGTACTTGTAGGAATATCTTTACAGGGGAGGATTGTGAGATGTCATAAATGCAGAAAAACTGCTTTAATTCAGTAAATGATGGCTGTAACATTATTTGCACATGTTTAGAATTAAATTTCAGAGTTACTGAAATAGTAATTGCAATGCTAGTAACTGAAATAGTGACTGAAATAGTAATTGCAAGTGCACACAAATGAGATATTTTTGATGGAAAAAATAGAACAATGGAAAAAAAAATACAAGGATAGCCGTGGAGTTATACTTGATTTAAATGAAAATAAAATGCCATAGATAGATAAAGAAGTTTGATAGTTATATTTGCCATATATTGCTCTCAATAACATACTCTTAATATTAGTAATTTATCTACTTGGTGATCGGCCTAATGCTTTTGGTATATGAACTACATTATGAAAAATATAAATTACTTCAGTTTTACCCGTTGGCCAAATGAGAACTTAGTTTGCTCTGCAAAATTAAATGTTCTGAAAAATCTCAGAAATAGTAGGAACTAGTTTGGTTTGTGTTTTTCAGATTGCTGGAAAATAATTTCTTTGGGTAATTTCTGTACTTAACACTGTGAACTAGGTTTTTTTTTTTTTTTTTTTTTTCTTTTCAAGTAACTAAAATGTAAGCATATTAAGCTACTTGTTTAGGGTTTCACAGAAAAATTTTGGTGAAACTTGGATCAGAATATCCAGAATGGAAGAATTCCTAGAAGGGAAAAATCAAACAAGCCCTGCCAAACATACTACCTAACAAATCCAAGCACATGCATACTACTCCAACAAAGGTCTATTCTAGGCATTTACTGTACAATTTGGAGGTTATAGTGGTTTATTAGGTAGAAAAAGCATACTTATAACAGAAAATAGAGGTGTTAAAATTGTAGGAACAGCTCAATCCTTCCAAAAATTAGTTTCAGATGATTCGCTTTAAGATCCTAGAGCAAATGTTAATGTTTTCCCCTTTTATGATTATTTTAAACTACTAGATTCACAAATATTGCAGTATGAGGATATATTGCCTACCTCCAACTTCTTTGTTTCTAAAAGGTTCTTTTTGCTTAGCTTTTTCAATATCTGACATGGAGTTGTGAGTATTACATTTGTTAGTCATTCATGGGACATTTAGATCCCAATGCAATAAACTTTTACCAAAATAGTACTTCAGAAGAGTCTTTGTATACCTAGCTTTTATTTTCTTTTACACGCTGAAATTTCCCTAAGATGGAAATATTAATAAATATTTATTAAACATAGTATGCCTATCGTAATGTAAAAAGCTAACCCATTGTTTTAAGAGTGAGTGTTTTAATATAGCATGAAAGTAATCCCCAAGATAGCTTTAAGACATTAAAACAGAGCTGAGTTGAATGGTTCAATCTAATGTAAGTGGAAAATCTCAAGTTCTTTCAAATCCTTTCCCAGGGGAAGTCAGGGGGAAATGATGGCTATTAAAAACAAAATCAATGGTAGTACTTGTTTTTAGATCCCAGCTATTTGAAGATGAACCCTTATCCAAACTTAATCAAATCCATTACTACTATAATTTCAGACAAAATGTCTTTATGTTTTAGAATAATTGAATGAAGAGGAGGAATGATCCCACTGATACATATTTTGAGACTTTTTGGGAGGCCAAACATATATGACATAGACTATTGAAAGTTAAAAAAAAAAAAAAAAAGACAGAAGGACTGGTTTCTATAGGCATAAATAACAGTTAAAAACAAGATTTTACCTTAAAAACGTTGGAGGTAGGATGAATCATGTCTCAACTTACTCAATATATTTCCTTGCCAGGCTGTGACAGTAACAGGGTGATTTTACACCCTTGTTGCTTTTGGTGGAAAGAATAACTTGAGATTGAGTTAAACTGGAAAAGCTTTTCCTACAGTGCATAAATCATGGACATCCTGACGTTCCATATGTAACACCATTAAACAGCCTCTGGAGCTATAAAATCTAAGTGTTTTCCTTAGGGCATAAAAGTGAAATTCCACTTCAGCAGTTGCATTGGTCAGAAAAAAATCACTGCTTCCTGCACTTTTTGCACTGTGATGCATTCTTATGGACACAGCCAAAAGGCCAATCCTAGATGATTTTAGAGCAAAGTGTACCTTTAAATTTTATTTTGATTTGTATATTTTCAATGGGTCTCAGAGCTAAAAACCTTAGAAATGTTTTTGTGTTGAGCACATGTAGAGCAGAAAGTTGCACAAATCCAGGGAAAACATTCACAAAGAATAAAGTGTGAGTGGCACACTCTCGAATATAGCATATAATCTCTGTAAATGCTTTGTCCAGGTCACATGAATGTATTATTGATATCAATTGCATCTGGAAGTTAAGAGGAAGGACTCTGGAGCCAGACACCTTGATTAAAATTCTTACTCTGCCATTTGCTAACTTAAATTTTTAGTGCCTCAGTTTTTTTTACCTGTGCACTAACGTAGTAACTTTTCATGGGGTTATTATGTGAATTAAATTATATAAATACAAGTTTTCTCAGTTTTCTGTTCTCAATAAAGAGCCACACCACCAAATTTAGTGTCTTAAAACAACAGTAGTTTATTATTACAATCCTGTGTTTGAGTTGGGTTCAGCTAGGCAGCTCTTCTGCTATGGCTGGAATATCCAAGAGGGCTTTGCCACTCACATGTCTGGAGTGTCAGCAAGGATTGCTAGGGGCTGACTGAGCTGAGCCTCTCTCTGTGTGTGTATCTGTCTCTTTCTCTCCCTCTCTGTGTGGCTTCTTCACATAGCTTGCTTGAGCGTTCTTACAGCATAATGGTCTCATGGTAGTTGGACTTCCTACCTGGCATCTGGTTTTTAAGAGGGGAAAGCTGGCTGGGCACGGTGGGTCATGTCATGTCTGTAATCCCAGCACTTTGAGAGGCTGAGATGGGCAGATCACGAGGTCAGGAGATTGAGACCATCCTGGCTAACATGGTGAAACCCCATCTCTACTAAAAATACAAAAAATTAGCTGGGCGTAGTGGTGAGTGCCTGTAGTCCCAGGTACTCCGGAGGCTGAGGCAGGAGAACGGCGTGAACCCGGGAGGCGGAGCTTGCAGTGGGCTGAGATCATGCCACTGCACTCCAGCTTGGGTGACAGAGCAAGACTCTGTCTCAAAAAAAAAAAAAAAAAAAAAAGAGGGGAAAACTGCCACCCGAGGCTAGGCCTAGAACTGACATAGCTTCACTTCTGTTGTATTCTATAAACCAAAGCAAGTAACTAGGCCAAGTTAAATTTAGGGAGAGGTGAAAAAGTAGTCACCACTTGATTGAGTAGTAGTAAATTAATATAGAATAGGAAGGTACCAATGAAGGCCATCTGATATGGTTTGGCTGTGTGACCACCCAAATCTCAACTTGAATTGTATCTCTCAGAATTGAGGGACCCAGAGGAGGTAAGTGAATCATGGGGGCTGGTTTTCCCATGCTATTCTCATGGTAGTCAATAAGTCTCATGAAATCTATTGGGTTTTTCAGGGTTTTCTGCTTTGGCTTCATCCTCACTTTCTCTTACTGCAACCTTGTAAAAAGTGCCTTTTACTTCCTGCTATGATACTGAGGCCTCCCTAGCCATGCAGAACTGTAAATCCAATTAAGCCTCTTTTTCTTCTCAGTCTTGGGTATGTCTTTATCAGCAGCATGAAAATGTACTAATACAGCAAATTGGTACCAGGAGTGGGGTGTTGATGGAAAGATACTTAAAAATATGGAAGTGACTTTGGAACTGGGTAACAGGCACTGGTTGGAACAGTTTGGAGGGCTCAGAAGAACTCAGGAAAATGTGAGAAAGTTTGGAACTTCCTAGAGACTTGTTGAATGGCTTTGCCCCAAATGCCGATAGTGATATGGACAATAAGGTCCAGGCTGAGGTGGTCTCAGATGGAGATGAGGAACTTGTTGGGAACTGGAGTAATGGTGACTCTTGTTATATTTTAGCAAAGAGGCTGGCAACATTTTGCCCCCACCCTAGAGATTTGTGGAACTTTGAACTTGAGAAAACTGATTTAGGGTATCTGCCAGAAGAAATTTCTAAGCAGCAAAGCATTCAAGAGCTGACCTGAGTACTGTTAAAGGCATTCAGTTTTACAAGGGAAGCAGAGCATTAAAGTTTGGAAATTTCCTGCCTGACTATGCGAAAGAAAAGAAAAACCCATCTTCTGGGGAGAAATTCAAGTGGGCTGCAGAAATTTACATAAATAGCAAGATGTCTAATGTTCATCCTGAAGCCCATGGGGAAAATGTCTCCAGGCAATGTCAGAGACCTTCATGGCAACCCCTCCCATTACAAGCCTGGAGGCCCAGGAGGAAACAGTAGTTTCTTGGGGTAGCCATTTTTTTCCAAATATTTTCAGTCCAAAGTTGGTTTAATCCACAGATGCAGAACCCACAGATGTGGAGGTCCAACTACATTATCAATGTTACTGTTTTATTATCATTACCTGTGGTGACTTAATAGAACTTTTTTTTTTTTTTTGCACTATATGTATTATTGAGAGGCATGCAAAATCAGTAGTCACAAATATTTTCCTCTTTTAGAAATGTCTAGGTTATAATTTTAGTGAAATCATGCTTGAACACCATAAAATTTATAATTAATATATCAGTATTACAGTGCAAATATTAAATGATCAAATTTGGCCAGTGTAACTCTTGATATGACTTTTCTTCACCTCCCCTACCTCTGTAGCTCAAGAAAATATATCTCATATAGATACCTGCTTTCTTTCTTCCTTCTTTCTAGTCCTTTCCCCACTTAGCATCTAGAGACATATTTTTTAAACTTAATGAATATCACTTACAATAGCCACACACACAGAAGAATGAAGTATTTAGGAATACAGCTAACTAAGAGGGTTAAATATATATCTAAGGAGAACTACAAAACACTGTTCAAAGAAATCAGAGATGACATAAATAAATGGAAAAACATTCCATGTTCACAGATTGCAAGAACTGATAAAGTAAAAAAGGCCATAGTGTGCAAAGCAATTTACAGATTCAATGCTATTCCTATCAAATGACCAATGTCATTATTCACAGAATTACTGGTACATACCCAAGAGAAAATAAATTATTCTACCAGAAAGACACATGCACTTGTACATTCATTGCTGCACTATTCACAGTAGCAAAGACGGAATCAATGCAGGTGTCCATCAGTGGAAGATTGGATAAAACAATGTAGTACAAATATACTGCAAAATACTACACAGCCATAAAAAAGAATGAAATCATATTATTTGCAGCAACATAGATGGAGCTGGAGGCCATAATCCTAACAAAACTAATGCAGAAGCAGCAAACCAAATACGACATGTCTCACCTGTAAGTGGGAGCTAAACATTGAGCACACATGGACAGAAATATGAGAAAAATAGACACTGTGGACTAGCATAGGGTGGAGGAGGGGAGGTTTAAAAACTATATAGTGGGTACTGTGCTCACTACATGGGTAACAGGACCTGCACTCCAAACCTTACCATCCCACAATATTCTCATGTACCAAATCTGCACATATAGCCCTTATATCTAAAATAAAAGTTGAAATAAAAAAGAAAAATGATTATTAGCTTTTGAAATCAATGCAAATGCTTCTTATGAAAAAAACAAGAATATCAATCTTCTACTTCAAATATTCAGGATTTTCTTACTGCCTTTATAATATAATACAGAATCTTCATTATAGCTTTTGAGAACCCAAAAGGGAATTAATTTTCCAATGCGTGGATCTTGGTGGACATGTTCAGATCATACCAATGTCCAACTTTATGTTCATGGTCTCGTAGGATGTGTGTGTGTGTGTGTGTGTGTGTGTGTGTGTGTTCGTGTGTGTGTACATTTGTGTAGTTTTTATTAGCAGTATCATGGGTATTTTGAGAGTAAAAATAAGATGGTATGACACTGAATACTAAAGAGCGAAATGTAGAATATAATACATATTAGGTAAAGCTTTACCAAAAAGATGGAATAATGTCAGTAGAGTAGATGCCAAATTCCTTCTTTTCCTGATTTAGAGCAAAAAGGTCAATTCTACCTTCTAGAAGACTTAGTGCACAGACAAAATATAAAAAGCCTAAGCTAGCTTCTTCTGTTAGTTAGATAATGCTGCACAACAAACAATCAAAAATAATTGGTGGCAGTCAACAATAAACATTTATTTATCAAAACTAAGTCACATGACCAGGCTCTGAGTCAGAACCGGGGAGATGACGATTTTATATGACAAAAGACAAACACACAGAAAGGGGCAATTGGAGGGGAGGCATTAATGCAATCAGTCTACCTCACTCCTTCTTGTAACTTTCCATTTGAGGAATTTATTGACACTGTCCTGTGGTAAAACTAGTTTGATGAAAATTAGAATAGAGGCAGGAGCTAGTGTTTTCCTCAAAAATGTATGGAGTTTTCGACAAATGAGTGGAAGTTTATTCTATTTCAGTTCAATATTTAATTAAAAGCCTATTATGGACCAGCTAATGAGCTAAGGAGTTGGGATACAATGATGAATAAGACATATTTTTTATGCCTAATGTAAACATATTGGAAAATTTCCATTTTCACATTTACACATAATTATTTATGTACCCAATGTAGTCTAGAAGAGTGAGTGATGAGCTCAGAAACCTTGTCAAAGAGGCTCTTAAGAAAACACGGCTTTGTATTTTCAATTATTGTTGATCACAATTGGAATCAAAACTTATCTTGCATTCAACATTTCTGAGTAAGGATGGCAGAGTACTAAGCCTTTATGGGACAGTTCTTGTGGCTTCATTCTCCTGTGAGTAATCAATAGCTTCTGACTCTAGGTAAAGTAAATTATTATGATAATGTCTGGACTTCATTTTAGTACATTTTGAGAAGTTGTATGACATCACATTCTTCAATACCTCCCAAAAGAGCCATTTCCAGCCCAGCATGTGCCCCACGTCCAGGCAGGGGATGCATTTAATACTTTACCAGTACTGCTAGAGAGTGGATTTATACAGCTTGCTCTCACCTAGCTTTTTGGCAGAGTCCTATCCTCATCCCCAAAAGATATGTTGTGTGGCAGTAAACAATAGTGAATAAACAGGCTTTCAACTAAACCCTTCAATGATGCATAGACTGCTGTGGGCTAATCCTGCCTCAAATCAATATTGCATGGTTCTGTAAGGACTCAAAAAAAAAAAAAAAAAAAAACCAGAAATAAAAATACCATGCTGATTTACATTGTCTTCCTTCTTTTCTACTTATGACATTCATGACAGTGGCAATGTTCCAGAAAATTGCTTGCTGCTTTGATAACTCCTAAGTTAAGGAGGACAGAGGATTATGGGACTGTTTTAGAGAACGGTATTTTATATTTCTTTGGAGAAAAATGCATAGACTCTTTTAAAAGCCTGTTTTAGCATGTGTTAATGGCTGCACATCTGGGAATGTCAGTACCAGCTTTAGTAGGATTTCTTTCTATTCCTGTTCTGCCACATGGAAATGTGAGATCTGAAATATTATTTCATTAGCCTGCATACTTTCTCAGTTCTGTTTCTGAATAAGCATATTCTTAGCCTGTAAGAATAAGCATGTCTTTTCCATGGGGGAAAAATCATTAGGAATTTAGTATGCTGGAAATATTCAGTGAGGTCTACTTTCACAGGACATTTTGATAATCCTATGAGTGGGAAATCTTTCAAGGTGTACATGGACTTTGCACTTTTACTAATAGGAGTTTACATAGCAGAGATGGAATGACTTTCACACTATGTAGAGACAACAACTTTATCCCTTTGGCAGACCAATTTCATTTCATATTCAAAACCAAGTTTCAATTATGAGAGTTAATGAAGGAGAAAGATAATGAATATAGGAAGAACATATTGAAGATTTTAAATTTCACATATGTCAAAAACTTTGCATCAGGCAGTAGTTTAAATATCTTTACCTATTTAGTGTTGGCAAAATATATTAATTGATTTGATAAATATGTTTTTTTGCCTTTCACACTCATTCCACGATTATTTTAAATATGAGTAAATGTCAACTAATTTTTAGAAATTTTTGTGCTCTCTATCTGATACATTTATAAATGTTTAATATATACTCACTTATTTCATCTTCAAACAACCCTAAGAATGAAATACTTACATTCATCCCATTTTGTAGTGAAGAAATTAGGCATAAATTAGTTAAGTAATTTGTATAGAGTTCCATGGTTACTGCCTGATAGAGGCAGCATTCAAAGTCAGGTATTTTAGATCAGAATATAATTAACCACATTTAGTCATGCATTTAACCACTACACAATATTTCCTCTTTAGAATGGTTTTCTCCAATGGGGGATTCTCATCAGAATCACCAGAAATTCTGAGTAGAAAACATCCAGTCCCCTGAGGCATCATAGATCTATCAAATTTTAGTCTCTGGGTATAAGTCCTAAGAACGAGCCGCATATTTTTGAGATGTCTCTCTGAAACTGCTTTAACCATACTCTTCTCTGTAGGGCAAGGATTCTTTAGAGTCAAGGGTACATGCCTACCCAAAGCCTATGCCTACTCTTCCACACCATATTTGAGTACTAAGGACCTGCATGGTTCTCTGCCTAGGTTACCTTCTTGATGGCATTCCATGTCTCCACTATGCACACTTCTGTGTGCAAGGGGTAACCAAAGGGTGGCTGTTAGCAGAAAGTGTGGACAGAGCTTGGATGTGCAGTGTGGGGTATCCACATATGTGTTAGCGTACTTGTGCTGATGTAAGAAAATAGGCTGGGTAGCTTAAACAACAGACATTTATTTCCTCATAGTGCAAGATCAAGATCTAGCCAATTAGATTTCTGGTAAGACCTCTATTTCTAGCACGCAGACAGCTGCTGTCTCACTATGTCCTCGCATGGCCTTTCCTTGGTGCTTGCTCAGAGACAGAGAGTGCACACCATGGTGTCTCTTCTTATAAGGGCACTAATCCTACTGGATCTGGGTCACACCCTCATGACTTCATTTGACATTAATTACTTCTTTACTCCAAATACATTCTTACTGGATGATAGAGCTTCCACATATAAATTTGGGGTGGGGGAACAGAAATATTCACTCCATGACAACATAGATGTACATGAGGCCCTTCACCATTCAGGATGTTGTCAGGGTGGTAAGGAGAAGGGAGAAAGCAGAGGAATAGAGTAGGAATTGTATCCACCAGCACTTTCATGTTTTGATATGGAACTCCAAGGAATCCAATCATTCTAAGTTGGAATCAATTCTGTGAGTTGGTAAGAAGTTAATACAGATAAACATATTTAATTTATCAGCTTGTTAGTTTGATTTGTAACTTTAAATAATGAGGCATAAGGCATGTGGGTCTCCTTACAAAGCTTAGGGGTGGACCTGTGATATGGCTTGACTGTGTTCTCACTCAAATCTCATCTTGAATTGTAGCTCCCGTAATTCCCATATGTTGTGGGAGGGAGCCGGTGGGAGATAATTGAATCATGGGGGCAGTTTCCCCCATGATGTTCTCATAGAAGCAAGTAAGTCTCACAAGATCTGATGGTTTTATAAGGGGAAATTCCTTTTGCTTGATTCTCATTCTCTTCTGTCTGCTGCCGTGTAAGACATGCCTTTCACCTTCTGCCATGATTATGAGGTCTCCTCAACCACTTGGAACTGTGAGTTCGTCAAACCTCTTTTTCTTTATAAACTACTCAGTCTTGGGTGTGTCTTTATCAGAGCATGAAAATGGACTGATGCAACCTGCTTCCTCTACTGCTCCTGCCATTGAGAATTCTTGGCTTAACCTCCCTCCTTGTCTTGCCTTGTCTAGCCACTGTCATTTGAGAGATTAGCAGAACTGGTCTATCTAGTCAACGGTGTTTAGGACCATTACTGAAATTTGAATTAAAAACAGTTTAAAAAATCACACGAAATTGTCTATAATGAGACATCCTATAAGAAATTCTTACCAACATAAAATTTCCTCTTAGTGAATTTGACTGTCAAAAAACAAAAAATCTCCCTCCAAATCTCATTGATTATCTGAGACTGAACTATGTATTAATAGATAAATAGAACAGTAGTAGGACATTGTGGCACATTTCTGTTCATTGTTTTTGTTATTTCCATCTACTACAGAAAAATGGACCCTCAAGTTCTCTGAAGTTTGCTGAGCCTTTCTGCCTCTCATTTTATTGAACTAGTGCCCCTTTAGTAGGCATTCTTCCAATATAATGTGCCCATGGCCTTCTTCATTTATTCCCCTCCTGCCCACTCCATTAAAATCCATTTAAATAGGGAAAGAGCAAACTTCAGCATGTTAACATTTGATTTCTATTTGTATCTTTTTTTTTTTTTTTTTTTTTGAGATGGAGTCTCGCTCTGTTGCCCAGGCTGGAATGCAGTGGCGCAATCTTGGCTCACTGCAACCTCCACCTCCTGGGTTCAAGCGATTCTCCTGCCTCAGCCTTCTGAGTAGCTGGAATTACAGGTGCACGCCATCATGCGTGGCTAATTATATTTTTAGTAGAGACAGGGTTTCACCAGGTGGGTCAGGCTGGCCTTGAACTACTGACCTTGTGATCTGCCTGCCTCGGCCTCCCAAAGTGCTAGGATTGCAGGCGTGAGCTACTGGGCCTGGCCTTTTATCTTTAGTGTCAATGAAGTTCAGTCATAATATATTAGCCTTAATAATTTTCCTTTAACTTTTTGCTTTCTAATATGCAGAATTATTATTTTAGTGAGATCAGGGTTGGAGAAAGGCAAAGGAGGCCTTGAAGAGCAAACTAAAGATGTCCAGCAAATGTGAGAAGGCCATTCTTTCTCCATAGCACCATGGTCTTTGATTTGTGTTTTGGGATTCAATATAAGCCAAGAACTATGGCTATTGGAAAGCTAGTCTTGATGATGAAATGCCTTTGGCCTGGACCTCATCCTTCTTGCTATGGCTCTTTGTTTTCCTTGGCTGCTTAGCATCTGTTTTTCCATTTCACCAAAATTTTGATGTCCTTTATTAAAATTATTTTTTCCCTGATAGATACATTACCATGAGGTTTTCCTAGTGAGTTCGTGCTAATGGGGTTTTAATGTTGTTAAGTTTTTTGGTGTTTCTTGGTCATGGAAGCGATACCTGCCATGAGCTAGACTGAGAGGATTCTTTCTTTTGAAAATATGAAATTTTAACGGAAAGAAAAGAATACTGAAAATAGAGTTCTATCCTCTCCACATATTAACATCCTAAGCAACCTTTCCTGATTTGATTCTATTCCCATTTCATGCCTCTGAGCCACCTTTGTTCCTACCCATTTCCATTTCTGGTTCTTCAGCCTTTCCCTGCTATGAGTCAAAAATGTAAACTTGCTTATGTTAGTCAAAGTCAGTTTCTATTGCTTGCAACCAAAGACCCTAAGTTGTATAACATTTTAAAATAAGCCATTTGGTAGTATTTCTTTTATTCTCTGTTTTCCTTTATCTTCAATGTTTAAATCCATCTCTCTCTTTACTTTCTTCAACCTCTGTATACCCCAGAAGAATATCCTATGGTTTCTGGGATACTTACTGTTTATTTAATTCTCAATCTCATATAGCTATGTATTCCTCTTTTCAGATATACTGAACAGCCTTGCCATTATTTTTTAAGCATTTCTATTAGTTATCAGGAGTGAAATAATTAAGAACTCTGTATGTACGTGTTTTGTCTTCTTTTTTTTTTTTTTTAACAAAAATCTCACCGCTTTTTTAGTAGAAGGTAATTTGGATAACTAGGCTGTTAAATATGAAGATTGGTTTCATAGAATGACGAACACACTTACTCAAGGATTGGCATTCCCTAAAATCATAGCAAGTATTTATTGAGCCTGTATTACTATGGGCTGGAACATTCGGTTACACACTTCACATACATGGTTAGATTATGTAACTATAGGAAATACGTACTTTTAAAGCCTTAGGAAATACGTACAATGATCTCATATTATAAACAAGGAAGTAGGACTTAGAAAGTTTAAGCAACTTTATCAAGAACCTACAACTAATGACAAGTTGAACAATGATTTACTGAATATCCTTCCTTACATATGTTCACTTTTTTTACATACATATATGTATTTTAAAATCACACTCTTTATCATTATGTAGGGGCCAAGGAAAAACTTACTCTTTATCCTCTGAAGGTTCACTGAAAATAGACTGACAAAAGGCAGATTAATAGGAGAAAAGGAATAGAAAATTTATTCATGTTTTCATGTGTGTATGAGAGTCATAGAAAACATGAAACACAAAGAAAAGACCAGATACTTTTGTACCATTTTGAGGTTACAAAAGGATAGGGGATTGGATTGTGAAAAGAGAGCTTATGGGAGGTAGAGAGAAAGGAAGGCCTGGGGTAAAGGTGTTCTCACTATGTAGATAAAACCTTATAGGTAGCAGCTCTCAGAAAGCATAGATAGTAGCCTGTGGTTGAGTTAATTTTTCCTAAATCTGGATAAGGGGGAAGGCCTCAGGGAAAGCTTGGCTGATTTACTTTCCTATTACAGATTTTTCTGTACAGATGCCAATCTCTTCCACACAAGGCAGCTTTTCAGGGCTATTCCTGTCTACAGGCCCTCTGAATAGCCCATCTCAAAATACTTCAAAAGAAGTAAATTTTGAGTGGAATTTTTTTATTTTCTTTAATTACCTTAATTGGAAAAACAATATATTGTTATAAATACAAGACAGTTATAAGAATGAATACTATAATAGTTAGGATATTGACCTATGTGTCCATTGGCAGATAAATGGACAAAGGAAATGTGGTATACATACACACAGTGGAATATTACTCAGCCATAAAAAGGAAATCTTGTCCTTTGCCACAACGTGTATGAAACTGGAAGTTACATGTTAAGTGAAATAAGCCAGGCACAGAAAAACAAATATTGTATATTCTTAAGCATAGGTGGAAGCAAAAAAAAAATTGATCTCATGGAGATAAAGAGTAGAATAATGTTAACCACAGGCTGCCAAGAGTGGGGGTGGGGGTGATAAAGGGAGGTTTGTTAATGGGTACAAACATATAGACAGAAGGGATCAGTTCTAGTTTTTGATAGCACAGTAAGGTGCCACAAGTTAATTTATTAAATATTATAAAATAGCTAAAAGAGGAGCCAAAATATTCCTAACATAAAGAAATAATAAATGATATGGGTGATGGATATCCTAAATCCCTGATTTGATCATTGCACATTGCATGCATGTATCAAGATATCACATGTACCCAATAAATATATATAATTATTATGTATCAATTAAAAATTGTAAAAGGAACAAAAAGAATGAATACTATGAAAACAGTGTTACTAAATTTAAGTAGAGATGCTTACCGGTAAAGAATCTAGACTTGAAGTCTGATCTTTCTTTGTTTAAGAGGAGATTAGATTAGTAAGTGTTAGAGAGGTGTTAAAATGGAAGCAGCTTAACACCCATTGATACGTGGTCCTCATACTAATCAGGTACTCAAAAAACTAAAAAAGGGGATAATTCTCTCAGCACGTAAATCAACGATATTGAATGTTATGTCTAGAGACTTTCTGCTATTACAGTCTTTTCCTGGTTTGATACGCTTCCCACTTCATGGCACTATATCCTGTTGACATGTGAGCATTAATACTGGTGACACTGAACTAGGCTAATTTTCTTTCGAAGTGAAAGACTTATTTGTTTAATTATAGGTTCTTCCCTTAAAACTGAGGCGAAATCTCTTGTGTTCCAGGTCATAGAGTAAAGTGAGTTAAGGTCCTAATAAAGGTGATGATAATCTCAGTTGTTGAGCATCTACTGTAATACCAGGAAAGTACTAAATTCTTTATAAATATTCTTGTTTAATCATGACAACAACCTCAGAAGATCAATATCATTTCCATTTTACAATGATAGTGAAACTGGGTCTCAGAGTGTGAAGTAACCTGTTTAAGATTATACCCTTCCTTCTGGTCCACACTGTGTTTTTGAACTAC
This sequence comes from Trachypithecus francoisi, assembly GCF_009764315.1. Lineage (NCBI taxonomy): Eukaryota > Metazoa > Chordata > Mammalia > Primates > Cercopithecidae > Trachypithecus > Trachypithecus francoisi. The sequence continues at coordinate 69,990,538 of NW_022681472.1, read as the reverse complement.
ATGTGAATTCCAGGAGTGAACTCAAGCTAAAAAAAAAAATTTATATCCCGCTTAAGAGACTTAGCATGACTTGTCACAGCTAAAAATTCTTTTTTTTTTTTTTTTCTTTTGCGACGGAATCTCGCTCTGTCGCCCGGGCTGGAGTGCAGTGGCCGGATCTCAGCTCACTGCAAGCTCCGCCTCCCAAGTTCCCGCCATTCTCCTGCCTCAGCCTCCGGAGTAGCTGGGACTACAGGCGCCCGCCACAGCGCCCGGCTAGTTTTTTTGTATTTTTTAAGTAGAGACGGGGTTTCACCGTGTTAGCCAGGATGGTCTCGATCTCCTGACCTCGTGATCCGCCCGTCTCGGCCTCCCAAAGTGCTGGGATTACAGGCTTGAGCCACCGCGCCCGGCTAAAAATTCTTTCATAAATATCATGAGTCTCACAGTTATATATGTTTGTTTCCCTAAAAGTTTCATTTATCGCAAACTTTCATTTTGGAAATGATTTAGCTGTTTTCTACCCCAGCACTTTATACCTTTTCTCCATTTTTGTCAATCTTATTTCATAAATGTATTCAAATCAAGAGGTTCATCTTCATTTTCCAAATTCATTGCCAGCTGATTCGAAAAAGTGTTGTTTCATATGGAACTACTTCCCTTTGCATAATGAAAATCCATCAGATGCATAGTTGGTCTATCTGCAGTTTGCCACATACAAAAGATTCTTTACAGTTTATTTTTATTTTTCAGAATTTCTGCCAGCTTCTTATTCCTGTGACTGTTAGAATGTTCGATTAATTGCTAGAGTAAGCCTATGGTTCAGCAGTTGCCAGGTCTGAGGCGATGTTATTAAACTTCCTGCCGAGTTCCATCCAAATGCATCTGCTTCCTCCCACTGTCAGGCTTTCGTCCTCTTTTCTCAACATTTCTCTGTCGCGCGGTGTAATATTCTTTTGTGATATTTCCCTAACACTGCAAGATTCCACTTGCCAAAGTGTGGAACAGGAAACAGCATTTGCCATCTACCTCCCTCTTTGTGGGATAGGCCACTTTTATTTTTGTAATCGAGTCCATTGCTGAAAATTAGTTTCACTCGCACAACACTCTCTGGTAGCAAGTTTGTTTTTTCCTTTGAAGCCTTTGAAATGTCTGTCCCTCTCCACCCCCTCAAATTTTGCAGGAAGCTTTTGATCTTGAAGGATTCTAAATGTATCTTCTGAATTTTTGGACATTTCTAGAAACACCACTGTATAGAAAGCTCTGTCTATAGAGCATCATCAGGCACATGACTCCAAAAGACACCTTTTCAAAGGAAAGAGGAAAATGGCAACTGTCCCATATCCAATCAGGTAAATGGCTCTTTATACACCAAGTTGTGATAAAAGCAAACAAAAAGTCACAGTGCTGTTGATACATGAGCCTCTCTGTGACAGCTTGCTCTGGCTTTTTTTGACTGGCAGTTACTTTGTACACCTTTAATAGCATTTCATCACTTGTCTGTTACTTAAACAACATCATCTTTCAAGCTGGAATATAAATGTATGCTGAAAATTTCCACATATTTTACACGGCCAACCTCTTGCTATAGTATTTCCTGATAACAGAAAGTTGGTTGGCAAATAGAAAGTTATCTAAGTTGTTCAAGTAGCTCTCTTGGTTGAGATAAACCCTTGTTCAGCACCTTGTTTTCGATTTGTAAAAACAAGCTAGATAAGCCTCTCTCGCAGAGGTTATCTCAGCTTTTTCAGAGGATTCATACTAATTGTGCACCAATGCACAGTCTGCAGCCGAGTCTTATTTATTAATTTTCTGCTTTGCAAATGATGCATGAAAATTTAGGCAAATATGTATTGAAAGCTCCAGATTAAAATAGGAAAAGATAACAGAGGTAGTTTGTAGAATTAGATAAGATACGAGAATGAAGCCTCAAGGGATCATGTTTCAGAAGATTGATGAAGAAGGTTCTCAGGGGTAATGAGCCAAAAATTCAAAAACTTCTTTGAGAGATACAGGAAGATTTTATTTTGTCACTTCCTTAAACAGGTAGTTTTGCCTAGACTTGAGAAGTATTACACCTTTGGACTAATCCTACCATAAAAAAGGTAGTGGATCTTACACTTTTACACATTGCGCCCTCTTGCTTCCTGAAACGCTTATCTGTACACCCACTTAGGCATTTGATTACACGTTCTGGTGACTTATTCCCACATTTCCTATTATTCTTGTCTTTCTAAAGACAATGAACATTTATGGAACAACTCTTTTATGGTGAACTTTGTTCTCATCATTCCTGCATGCTTTATCTCAGTACTAACAACAAATTAGTGGAAAATGTTTTATTATCTCCACTTTTTAAGACTTGGAAAGAAAACAGTCATTAAGGTGGAGAAGTCTGAACATGAATTCATATTTATCTGACTCCAAGGTCTCTCTCCCACACTCTGCTTTCTTAATGATATAGTTAAATTATTTGGAAGCACAGAGGGATCCCAATTGAATTGAACTTATTATTCTTGGAAAGATATTTCACTAAATCAACTCCTTCTGGGCCAAAAAGGTAGAGCAAATGAGTAGGTCACCAATATTTATAATACATTATTTGTGTACATTATCTCATTTGATTTTCAAAATTATCCTATGACAAAAGGCTATTATTACTTGGATTTAGAGATGAAAATATGGAAGCTTAGTGAAATTAAGATTAACTAAGTCTACACAGCAAATGAGGCCAAATTAAAAATCAAACTCATGTCTATCTGGTACAAATTTTTAAAGTTTTATCTACTTTATTTATATGACTATTAGTGAATCAGTGAATTTGTGAACCGCCAATCAAATGGCCCCCTTGACAGTATAGACTTTGCATAAAAACCTCCTTTCTTACATTCCATGATGTTCTATGATCATGGTTGTCCTCATCTCTCATCATTCTGTAAATTTTTCTTATCATAACATATACCACATATCAAAAAGCCTAGGTAATATAAACATTCATAGTAAAGGCAACATTTTGATTTTCTATTTACTTTGCATTTTTAAGAAATAGAATATTACAAATATGATTTAAAACTCCCTTTCTTATTCTCTCCTGTTTCATTCGCTTCCCTTATATAAGGCAATAGTTATCTTGAAGTTGCTATTTCAACAGTAGTTCTTGGTATCTGTAGGGGATTGGTTCCAGGACCCTCAGAGTATACCAAAATCTAGGGATGCTCAAGCCCCCATATAAAATTGTGTATTTTGCGTATAACTTATGCACATTTCCTCACATACTATCAATCATCTCTAGATTCCCCATAATACCTAATACAATGTGTTATGTAAATGGTTGTTATATTGTATTTTTTATGGAATAATGAAAAGGAAAAAAGTCTATACATGTTTAGTATGGACACAGCTATTCCTTATTTTCCCCGGGTGCTGTCAATACCTAATTGGTTGGATTCACAGATGCAGATCTTATGGATATAGAAGGCCAACTATAACTTAACTTACTGGTGTTTCTCACCTTTTCTTACTGGTATTACATAGCTATTAACAAATATATCTACTATTAATTTATTTGCTGGAAAACATGAATAAATATATTATTCTAAATACTTTATTATAAAACTTTTTAAATTATATTTTTGTGATTTATTCATGTTGATATATATAGCATTATTTAAACTACTGAATTGTATTCCCTTATGTAATACTACAATTTTTCCATACTTTTTAAATAGTATTTTTTCAGATTTTTATAAAATTTTATAATTATTGTTATTATTGCTGAATAGAAATGCTATTGATTTTTAGAAGGTTACTCACATCTAGAAACCCTTCTGAAGTCCTGTATTACTTTTAAAATGTTCTTGCTAAATATTCTAAGATTTTCTATGTGCAAAATTATATTGTCTACACATGATATGAGTCTTTGTATTTTATTTTCTAATTATCGTTCTTCTTGCTTTTCCTTGTTCTCCTCTTTAGCTAGAACTTTCAGCACAATGTTACAAACTAGTAGCAATAGGCTCACCTTTAATATGCTTTTATTTTAAAGGGCATACTTTCAAATTTGCATCATGAAATAAAATATCTGCTGTAGGTTTTTGATAGAATATTTAATCAGGTTAGAGGAATTTCCCTTTCATTTTTTGCTTACTAGTTTTTTTGTTTTATCTCATAATTGAGTGTTGAGTTTTATCTGAAGCATTTTCAGTATCTTTTGAACTTTAACTACGTATTAGTCCGTTCTCACAGTGCTATAAAGAACTGCCCAAGACTGGGTAATTTATAAAGGAAAGAAATCTAACTGGCTCACAGTCACATGGTGTGACTCCTCCAAGTGGCAGGGGAGGCCTCAGGAAATTTACATTCATGGCAGAAGGGGGAGCAGACACGTCTTACATGGTGGCAGGTGAGAGTGTGAAGGAGGGACTGTCAAACACTTATAAAACCATCAGATCTTGTGAGAACTCAGTCACTATCACAAGAGCAGAATGGGGGAACTGCCCCCATGGTCTAATCACCTCCCACCAGGTCCTTCCGTCAACACGTGGGGATTATGGGGATTACAATTAGAGATGAGAATTGGGTGGGGACACAGCCAAACCATATTAGACTACTATTCAATCTCTGTTATCAGTTCCTTTTGGAGTCCTCAAAATGTAAGTGACTCAGAGATCCTTGGTATAGCGTTAATCTCCATCTATATTAGTGATTTGCAACCCACACTCTGTGTGCATCGGTGGGGGAATTTAGAAAACACAGATGCCTGGATCTCATCCCAAGGGAATGAATCAGTTATTCTAGGTGGAGTTTAGGCTTTGCTTTTTGTTTTTTATCTTTTAGATGGAGTCTCGCTCTGTTGCCCAGACTGGAGTGTAGTGGCGCGATCTCGGCTCACTGCAAGCTCCGCCTCCCGGGTTCACGCCATTCTCCTGCCTCAGCCTCTTGAGTAGCTGGGATCACAAGAGCCCACCATCACGCCTGGCTAATTTTTTGTATTTTTAGTAGAGATGGGGTTTCACCGTGTTAGCCAGGATGGTCTCCATCTCCTGACCTTATGATCCGCCCACCTCGGCCTCCCAAAGTGCTGGGATTACAGACGTGAGCCACTGTGCCCAGCCGGCTTTGCTTTTTAAAAAAACGTCTTTAACTGTTTTTCCCCAGAGTTGAGAAATTATAAACTTACTTTAAAAATGATTGTAGTGGGAGAGAGAGAGAGATCAAGGGAGAAGGGTGTTTTCCTATAAGCAGATAAATTTGTTTCTTCAAAACAAGATATACTCTGGTAAGATTTTTCTCTCTCCAGTGACTTCTAGTCTACATCTTACAGAATATAGGATAGAATCTCCAGATTAACAAACTGTGACTGAAAAGGGACTTTTAGATTGTTTTAACATGGAACATTTACTTTTAAAATTTTTTTCCGAGCATTCGTTACAGATAAATATTTGCTATTATCTTCTGAGAGTGTTTGAATATTACTCCCTTCCTTCCCTCAGACAAGTGAAAATAACTTTTTTAGAGCTGGATTCCAAAACTAAAGCGCCATCAGGGTCTACTTAGACGAAATATGCAAAGAGGGTTGGAGTTGGGGTGTGTAGGTATAAGCTAAAAAAAAGCAAAAAATTGCTAAACTTGTAACTACCTCTGTGGACCACAATAATGGGGAGTAAAAAGGATCTCCCTTTCCCCAATAAGTTTAAAGTATACTTTGTTACTTTAAATATGGTTCATACCAGCAGCCATCAGAATGACCTGGAGCTTGTTTAAAATGCAGAATTTCAGACCCTTAATTCAAACCTACTGGATTAGCATTTGCAGTTTAAAAAGATTCCTGGTGATTCATGTGCACACTAAAGTTTGAGAAACATGAGTCAAATGAAGCAGCAGTTCTCCAGCTTGGATGCACAACATAACCTGGGGGAATTGTAAAAATGAAATGCTTGGCCGGGCACGGTGGCTCATGCCAGTAATTCCAGCACTTTGGGAGGCCGAGGCAGGTGGATCATGAGGTCAGGAGTTCGAGACCAGCCTGACCAACATGGTGAAACACTCACTCTACTGAAAATACAAAAATTAGCCGGACGTGGTGGCACGTGCCTGTAGTCCCAGCTACTCCGGAGTCTGAATCATCTGGGAAAGAATTAGCTCCCATTGATGGATCGGAGGGTGGGAGTTAGTGCATCTCTTGTAACCATAGCTGGAGAAGTGCTATCCAAGAAGTTAGTGAAGAAGTTGAAGGAAACTACAGGGATTTTAAAGAATGGTAGAAAACTATGATTGCTAGTAATCTTTCTTGCTGCTTCATCCTTGATATTCCTGCACAAAAGGTACTTCTTGTTGCACAAAAGATACACATCTAGAATAAATGAAAGGAAGTAGTAACTTAAACAGGAAACTTTTGTCTAGAAAACTGATAATGTAACACAATAGTAAGAGAAAATGTAAAGAAATTCATGGATAACTGATAGTGTCACTGTTAAGCTTAATATTTTAGGCTAAATAAAATCTGGATTTGTATCCTTTTCTGTTTCCATGCACTGTGCACTGATTAAACAGTAACTGAATGCTAGTCAGTCTTTTATCTACTGAGTTGTTAACAACAACAACAAAAAATCTTATCCTCTTAGAGCTTCTGTTTTAACAAGAAGCTTGTATTGCTAAGGTGCTTACTCCTCATGGTTTAATAATAACAACACACTAGGGAAGGGAATTTTAATGGGCGCTGATAGATACTTGTTCCCGATCATCAAACTTAAGCCATAGTTCTGGCTGTGAGGAATGTATCAGATGTTCCTTATCTCTTATGTGACTATAACACCACATTGCTCTCTGTTCTATATAGGCTATCCCAAGAATAGTGTCTTGAATACATTTAATTATTGGATCATTATTTTTTTTCTATAAATGATTCTAGAATGTTGAAAATAGTGTTCTCAGAAAGTTACCCTTTGTCCCAAGTCTGAGGTTTAGCACAACAAAACTACATTTCCATGGCTTTGATTTAGAGTTTTGCCCATTGTATTTTGTTTAATTCATGTCATTTCAGTAGCTATTTGGTCAAGAATTTCAAGTTCATAAGTATTTTAAAACAAATTAATCAATTATATGTGAACAATGGCAGTATCTATGTCTCTGAAAGAAATATCTATACCTGCAATCCTAAGTAGGTACTACATATTTTCAGATATATTATGTAAGCTTTTTGTTATATTTGCACCCAATTCTTGCATAATTATAATTTATATTTTTCAAATTAAGTCAATGGAAACACACACATGTGCATATATATATATATGTGTGTGTGTGTGTGTTATAAAATCCTCTGGGTCATTGACTTTTCAGTCGTATGTTTCATAGTGACAAAATTGAATTTATTTAGCTACTAGCTCATTTGGTCACTAAAATGCACATCTTTGCTACTGTTATCACTTTTATATTGTATTTTTGATACCCAACATGCATTTAAAATGTCTTTGTAAAAGTTATTAAACAATTTTGGACTTTTATAGGTTTATTTCCAGTTTGCCAAATTTTATTATCTTTTATTCAATAGAATATCATGATAGAAACTTACTTGGGTGTCAGTGCAAGAGGAATAATCTTTCTCACTAATTTTTTGGATTCTTTTGTCACTGTCTTCATAGTAAAATATTAGTATGCAATTATACTGTCTGCAGATTTAAGTCCTCTCATTTCTCTGTTGTACCTCATTTCAAATACCACATCTGCCAGCTATCAGAATTTTTGTTTGTTTCTTTCTAATACATTTCATGATAATGCTATGCTTCCTTTTTTGCAGGGATTCTTTCCATTTAGAATGACATTTTTAGCCTCTGATCCTATTTCATAATCATCTTGACCATTTAATAGTTATTTTATGTCATTACTGAACTTGTTCTTCCTTCATCTTCCCTCATGGTCTCTTCTAACAAATTCCATCTACTTCTACAACCACATTCCCCATTTGACCCTGACTTACCTTATTCCCATTATAGCACTAAAGAGATAGAGCTAATTCATTGATTCACGTGATTTTGCTTCTGTTATTTACTCTCTGTATAGATAAATTCACATTATCCCCTTTTGTAAAATTTCTTGCTCTCTGGGCTAGGCACTGTGACTCATGTTTTACCTATGCTTCAATTTTGAGTAAATGGTTTCTTTCAACAATGCATTGATTGACTAAAATAAAATTAAAAGAAAAATATGCATTTTATTATATTTAACAATTGAACAAGTCTTTACATTTTGAGTATAAAGTGATTTTGGAGAGCTCAGCTATGTATTTTGACACTTTCTAAAGTAGCTCTAGATTGTATATGTTGGGGCTTGGAAAACAATAGCCCAAAATGAAAGCAGCAGCCTCAGAAGCAAAAGTTATTATCTGACCTTCTGCCCCCTATCTCTCAGGCCCATTTTCCCCCGAGGCTAGCCATAGTGTAATGGGTACTATTGATCATCAACTTGATTGGACTGAAGGATGCAAAATATTGTTCCTGGATGTGTCTGTGAGGGTGTTGCCAAAGGAGATTAACATACGAGTCAGTAGAATGGAAGAGGTAGACCCACTGTCAATCTGGGTGGGCACACCTGCCAGTGTGGCTAGGATAAAATCAGGGAGAAGAATGTGGAAGGACTAGAGTGGCTATGTCTTCTGGCCTCCAACTTTTCTCCTGTGCTGGATGCTTCCTGCCCTCAAACACAAGGCTCCGAGTTCTTCAGCTTTTACTCTTGGACTTCTGCCAGTGGTTTGCCAGGCCTCTTGGGCCTTTGGTTACAGACTGAAGACTGCACTATCAGCTTGCCTGCTTTTGAGGTTTTGGAACTGTGACTGGCTTCCTTGCTCCTCAGCTTGCAGACGGCCTATTGTAGGACTTCACCTTGTGAACATGTGAGTGGGGAGTCAGTTCTCCTGATAAATTCCCCTTCATGTATTCAGCTATCCCTATTAGTTCTGTCCCTTTAGAGAACCCTGGCTAATACAGATTCTGAGTAATACACATAGAAACTAGAATCCCTCTTTCCTGAGGTGGGCCATACAAACCAGAACCTCTTTTCCAAAGCCAGCCATAAAACCTAAAAATCGTACTCTAACTTTCTCTTTGCCCTATCTGTGTAAAAATGGGCCATAAAGACATTATCTGACCTACCTTGTTTGACTATAGGTCATAAGACCCCCACTCCAGAGAGGATCCTGCCCCACACCCAGAAAAAAGGAATGCCGCACAGAGAGACCACAAGGAATCTTGACAGACATGCCTTGCTGGCTTTCCCCACTCAGTTTATTAACGTTAGGCTATACCCTTTTTGTCCAATCATATTTCTTCACAGCTATCCATACTTTGTTAAGCCTGGGCATAAAAAAGGACAATTTCCTATGTATCTTTGGGTCTCCATTCTGAAGGCTGCCATCTATACACATCAAATAAATTTGCATGCCTATTAATCTGCCTCATGTCAGTGATTTTTCAGTGAAACTGTAGGGGTCCAAGAGCCTTGGCCCCCACATATATACATGTGTAACAGTATGGACTCCCCAGTAAATAGTATTGAAAATTCCTAATGTGTTTGTCATGAGTATTTTTCCTAGTTAGGCAATTGCAGATATAAACATCACTGACAAAACTTCCCTGTGGCTTTCCTGCTTCTGTTAGCAAGGGAAGGCTGATATTTTATGACTGAATGTTTCTATTCACTGAGATACAAAGCTGACATAAGTCTACAAACTTAACACCCAGGTATTTAGATAGAGTGTCTCACAGCCCACTCCTACCCTGGAATTACATGATTTTTAAGAAGCTATTTTCAGAATTCTGAAAAATCCATGTGTCAGAGGGTGCTTTGGGTGAGGAGAATGGACAGAGAGCCAGTGAAGGAAAGTGAAGGGGTGGAAGGAATAGCATCATAATCAAGTTACCAACCAATCATATTTCTCCTATTCTTTACTTCCTGCTCTATAATCCTTCAGCTCTGTATTTCCCCGAAAGAGTTCCAAGTATCCTAATGGAGTGTACCGAGTGCTTAGCGATGAGTCATTTTGGAAGCCTTCTAGCTTTGCCATGTTCTTCCCAGTTCCATATGGTGATACTGATGACTCCTGATATTGACAGTGTCTGGAGCTGACTCCTGTATCACTGAATGTACCACCCCTGTTTCTGGGACTCCACAAAGGCAATACCTCTTCATTTGGGACTCGCCAGATGCTACTACTGAAGTGGGTACTCTCTGCATCCGGGCTGAGGAGCTAGGGCTCCTCTCCTCAGAGAAGCATTCCTGATCTCCCGATCACTTTATAACAGAATGGCTGTTCCTTTATTTCCTGCATCACAATGATCAGTGATTAAGGGTTTATCTTGTTTACTGTACAATGCCAGACATGGTGTAATATTTGAAATTAATGAATGAATGAAGATCACCTAGGCGTTTTATTAAGTATGTCTATTATTAGCCTTGGTCCACAGAGATTATGAATCATTATCTGGAGTTGATTCTAGGAGGCTGGTTTTTTAAAAGCACTCTTGCATGATTCTGCAGGTGATCTCTCTAGGGACCTTGGGTTAAGAAACACTGCTTTAGGAGCAATAAATATAGGACTTAGCCAAATTCTACACATGAATTGGGTTCCTCCTTTGGGAAGGAAAAAAAAATTATAATTCAAAGGAACTCTAGAAGGTAAATGACACACGGATTTACTTAGCAGTTTACTTACATGTATCTGTAGCTAATTATGTCATTTATTGTACAGATGCCAATTTTTAATTAAAGAACTATTTTCATAAAGAATTAACAACCCAGTAATCAGAGGTAAAGTTCTGGTCCTGGATCTCTTTTTAAAAATCCAGTTGTCATATCTGAGTTGCTTTCCTTCTCAGTAGTAATGGGGTCTCGTGCAGTTTTGCGGCTACAGTGGCTGGTCATGAGTTCTCTTACAATCATTTTGCCCAAGTTAATGCTACCTTTGTGAATATACTTTGCTATTTATCTCATTGCACATCAACCTCTCACATGTGGCATTTAAACCTCCTTTATTACATTGTACTTTAGTGCTGAATGTCATGGAACTCTGTCTAGTTAGGAAGATATTTCTATATTACATTTAGCAGATGTTACATTAGTTTTTCCTGAGCTGGGTTTTCCTGTGGGTTATACGAACCTGAGCTTTCCGCTTGTGATACTCTTTGCATGTTTCTGGAGGAGCCACATGTGTTTTAAAGCATTTCTGCCTTTCTAATCCTCTATGGCAGTGTTTCTCAAACTATAATATGCTCTATTCAGAAGGTAGGGGTGGGGCCTGAAATTCAGCATTTATAACAAATTCCCAGATGCTGCTAGTCCACATATTACTCTTGGAGTAGCCAGGCTCCAAGGAACCTGAGTTGGTTTTATAACAAAGTCAGCGAAAGTCATTGACTCCTCAGTTCATAACACCCTTGTGGAAAAACCTTCTCCTTGGATTCATAAAAGCCTCAGCCTCAGTCTTCTCTCAAAAAACAAACAAACAAACAAAAGTCTTTTGGATTTCTTATCATCTTGACTACATCATGTAACTTAGTAACATATAACCACAATGACAAACTTTGCTTATGAACTATATGCTCTTTCCAGTTGGACTATGTTATATCTCAAGGTTTTACTCAGATTTTAGCTGCTTCTCAATTCCTTCCACTACTAGGTTTAGATTTTCACTGTTTCTCAGTTCAACTATTGCAAAATGTCCTATGTGCTTCTCTTTTCTCCTTTTTTTCTTCTTTGTAATTCATTTTTCCATTGCCTTCCCCTTGCCTCGTCTTTCTTGTTTCTCCTCCCTTCTATATGAAATAGTTTCTCGTGTGCTTTGTACAAGCACAGAGGGACCCCTAAGCCAGGAAGAAGCAGGCATGTGAGGGTGAGCCTCCATTTCATCTCCCAGCACCTCGTCCTTTGGTGGGCTAGGGTTCACTGCTACAATCACCCCTCTGATTAAGTGCAAAGCAAAAGCCAGGCACACTTTACCCCTCACCTTTTGGATCCATAATTGCCTGTGTAATTAGCTCTGCATAAAGCCAGTGAGAGAAGGCACATCCTCTGTGGACTATGAGGGATCAAGATCACATATGCTCAGAATGATCTGGCAACTCCAACAAAAAAAAAGGTGTATCCTATTCTCATTAGCATCATAGACTATGCTTGACTTAAACAATCAGGTGTGTGTGTATGCATGTGTGTGTGTGTATGTGTGTAGTCTGTTTTGTGATTTGAAGGCTTCGGCACCATATGTGTGTTTCCACCACACTGGCAGGAAGACAGAGATAACCAGATATGCTGGCTAGTCATCATGAAAGCATCCCAAGGAATTTCTAGCAATATCTGAGAGAATCTTCTAGAAAACAAGTGGACTTCTGCTAATCAAGCTGTTGGGTCCAAAAATGTTTAGATTTATAAGATATTTAATAAATATGACCCAATTTTGTACATAAAAGCTGATGGAGTCTGGGCTCTACAAGCTATATATTCCCAGTATTTGTCCATGCCAAGTGGATCAGAGATACTATTAAGTATTTCTTGAATAAATTCAGATAGTTAAATCAACTTTTCTATATATTGTATTCCACAACTTTCCCAGGTCAGCTATATAGCAGGTTGGTTGACAATTAGGAATGGTGTCTTTTCTTAAAAATTATGGTGAATATTATCTAGCTTTGATTTCATTTATGTGAAAATATTTACTAATCTTCATTCTAAACTTCCAAAAATTTTGTTGAGAACTTCATATAAGTAGTTAATATGTATTCCTTTTTAAATTGTGTTCTACAAAACCCTAGAACTCAGCAAAAATGTTGGAGCCACTATGGGGACGTGAGATCCAAGGAAAGTAAGCAGAGCTTTACCCTCCCCAGCCCATTTCATTCAGCTTAGATCCACTTTTTCCAGTTTGATATACTGGATTTCCAAATAGAACTTTATTTGAAAAGTGGGATCTGCTGCTAAATCAAGCTAACAAATAAATAAATAATATTCAAAGTTGAAATTCTACCATTGACAGGATTCTGGAGTCCATGTGGGATGTATTAGCTTTCCTGGGGATGTTCTACAAAGCATGGTCCCTACTTTTGTTTACTACCAGCATGACATTACAGAATCTTCCACTGGTAACTCCCCTGTGTTGACAGAACTCCAACAGCTTTCCCAGGGAGCCGGGGCTTTATAAAGTGTGTATGTGAGGAAGTTGTGTGCTCTCAGATCTCAGTGCAGCCACTGAATTAATTTGGTTACTTCTGAAGAGCAGTGACTCCATGAAATATTAACCAGACCTTAGCTTCAGGGACAGAGGTTTCATGCCTGCTGTGTCATCAGCACTTTTGAGCACAAAACTTTTCAAGTGCTGGAAAGATTCCTTCTTTACTTCATCTCTGTTAGTGTCAGTATTATCTTTCCTGGCTTTTTCTTTAGCTTGTCTAAGTGACCTTACTATAAAACTTGCTGAACTACACAGAGGTCAAGGTCATCAGGGAACATTTTTATTTTTAAGAGAGCACATTATCCAATATGATGTTAACTTCAAATACTTTTTAAAAATGTGATTTTTATTAATTGCACCTGAGATTATTATCTGATAATTTATTGAAATACTTCTTGGACTTATGTATATTTTTCACCTGAGTTACATTTTCCAATAAACACTTCCTGAAGGTAAATCAATCATTTATATAGGTTGCTGTTTTCTTTGTTTTAATTTTATTGTTTCCACAATTTAGGGATGTCTTCTCTTTATTGAGTTTCAGAATGTTAGCAGTAAACCTATATTTATCTCATTAATGCTTATCATGATTTTTAATACCTTTTTTTACTATTATGGTAACAACTGTATAACATGAGATCTACTCTCTTAGCAAAATTCTAAATTAATAGAAAATTGAAAAACAAAACAGCACTTTTTCTACTCTTACACAACCGTTCAACACAGCGCTTCTGACACCAAATTCCCCAGTGGACTCCAGTTAGGTGTCCTATCATTCAATTCCTTTTTTTTTTTTTTTGAGACAGTCTTGCTCTGTTGTTCAGGCTGGAGTGCAATGGCGTGATCTCGGCTCACTGCAGGCTCCGCCTCCCGGGTTCACGCCATTCTCCTGCCTTAGCCTCCTGAGTAACTGGGACTACAGGTGCCCACCACCACATCTGGCTAATTTTTTTTGTATTTTTAGTAGAGACGGGGTTTATACCGGGTTAGCCAGGATAGTCTCGATCTCCTGACCTTGTGATCTGCCCATCTCGGCCTCCCACAGTGCTGGAATTACAGGCGTGAGCCACTGCACCCGGCCCTGTCATTCAATTCTTATACTATCTACCTGGAGATAGCATCAACTCCCACAGGTTAAGGGCTCAGTCCCACAAAACTTCCCCCCAGCCCTGCCCTATTTCACCACTTCAGATACCAATATCAAGGCCCAGGTTGTGACCTGTACATCTAACTGGCTATAAATTGGGGTTCCCATGTCCCCTTCCTTGAGTAAGTTAATTTGCTAGAGGGGCTCACAGAACTCAGGGAAACACTTTACTTATGTTAACTAATTTATTGTAACCGATATTACACAGGATATAAATGAAGAACCAAAAGGAAGAGATGCATAGGGCGAGTTTTGGAAGATGAGACGAGAAGCTTCCATGCCTCCTCTGGGCAGACAACCTTTGAGGTTGTTCAGGTGTCTGGAATCTCTTGAACCTGGTCCTACTGATTTTCTATGGCGACTTCATTACATAGGCATCACTGATTAAATCATTGGCTGTAGCAATCATCTCAACCCTCAGCTCCTCAACCTTCCTAGGTAGTCAAGGGGTGAGGCTGAAAATTCCAACCCTCTAATCACATGGTTGATTCCCTTTCCAACAAGTCCTCCCATCCTGAGGCTATCTTGGAGTCTCCAGCCATAAGTTATCCCTTAGCATCCAAAAATACACGTATTATTTGAGAGATTTCAAAGATTTTAGGACCTGTGTATAAGAAACCAGGGACAAAGACCAAAGATATATTTCTTACTGTATCAAAATATCCCAAGATATATACTATGTTATTAACTACAGGCACAATGTTGTACAGGAGATCTCTAGAACTGTTTTATCTTATATGACTTAAACTTTATACCCATTGAACAGCAAATTCCCATATCTCCCTCCTCTCAGTCCCTGACAATCATCATTTTACTTTGTGCTTCTATGACTTTGACTACTTTAGATACCACATATAAGAAGTGGAGTAATGAAATATTTGTCTTTCTGTGCCTGTTTCACTTAGCATAATGTCCTTAGGATTTAGCCATGTGGTAGCCTATGATAGGATTTACTTCTTTTTTTACAGCTGAATAATATTCCATTATATGTATATATCATATTTTCTTTATTCATTCATCCATCAATGGACATGTAAGTTGTTTTCAGCTCTTGGCTATCATTAATAATGCTGCAATGAACGTGGGAGTGCAAACATCTCTTCGAGATCCTGATTTTAATGAGTAAGTATACAGTATTTGAATTGCTGGATCATATGGTAATTCTCTTTTTGATTCCTAAAGAAATTCCATATTGTTTTTAATAACATCATTTCCATTTTGCATTCCATCAATAGTGCACAAGAATTCCAAGTTTTCCAGTCCTCACAGTTTTCGTTATTTTTTGTCTGTAACAACTATCCTAAAAGATGTAAGGTGATGTCTTATTGTGGTTTATATTTGCATTGCTCTGATAATTAGTGATGTTGAACATCTATTCATATACTTGTTGACCATTTGTATGTCTTTTTGGAGAAATGTCAATTCAAGTCTTTTGACCATTTTTCAACTGGATTTTTTGCTGTGGAGTTGTGGAAGTTCATTTCATATTTTAGATATTAGCTACTTATCAGATACGTGACTTTGCAAATATTTTTTCCATTCTGGAATTTGTCTTTTCACTCTGTTGATTGTTTCTTTTGCTATGCAAACTTTTTTTTAGTTAGATGTAGTCCCACTTGCTTATCTTTGCTTTAGTTGCCTGTGATTTTAGTGTCATATCTAAGAATCCATTGCCAAGACCAATTTCATGAAGTTTTCCCCATGTTTTCTTCTAGAAATTTTATAGTTTTATGTTTTACATTTAAGTGTCTAATCAATTTTGAGTCGATTTTTGTCCATGATGTGATATAATAGTCAAATTCGCAGGTAGATACTCAGTTTTTCAGCACAACTTTTTGAATAGATTTTCATTTTTACATCAGGTATTCTTGTACATTTATTTCTGGGCTCTGTATTCTGTTCGTCTATATGTCTGTCTGTATGATGATACTTGGTGTGGTTTGGCTGTGTTGCCATCCAATTCTCATCTTGATTTGTAGTTCCCATAATCTCCATGTGTCATGGGAGGGGCCTGGTGAGAGGTAATTGAATCATGGGGGTAGTTACCCCCATTCTGTTCTCATGATAGTGAGTGAGTTCTCATGAGATCTGACAAAGGGCTTTTCCCCGTTTGCTCAGCATTTCTCCTTCCCGCTGGCATGTGAAGAAGGTGACTTTCTTTCCCTTGGCCTTCCACCATGATTGTAAGTTTCCTGAGGCCTTCCCAGCCATGTGGAACTGTGAGTCAATTAAACTCCTTTTCTTTAAAAATTATCCAGTCTTGGGTGTTTCTTCATAGCAGAGTGAGAACAGACCAATACAGTACTATACAGTTTTGATTATAGTAGTTTTGTAATGTTTTGCAATAAGAAAGTGTGAGGCCTCCAGCTGTGTTCTTCTTTATCAAGAATGTTTTGACTGTTTGGGATTTGTTGTGATTTTATATGAATTTTAGAAATCTTTAGTTATATAAAAATAGTCTTTGGGGTTTTGATAGGAATTACACTGAGTCTGTAGTTTGCTTTAGGTAACATGGACACGTTAACAATATTAAGTTTTCCAATTCAGGAACATGGGATGTCTTGACATATATGTGTCATCTTTATTTATTTCAGCAATGTTGTATAATTTTCAGTGTACAAGTCTTTCATCTCCTTGGTTAAGCTTATTCATAAGTATTTTTATACTATTTTAAATGAGATTGTTTTATAAATTTCATCTTTGGATTGTTTGCGTTTGGTGGAAACACACTGATTTTTATATATTGATTTCATATCCTGCAACCTTATTGAATTTTAAAAGTAATTTTTTTTTTTGGTAGAAGCTATAGGATTTTCTACATATAAGATAATGTCATCTGTGAATTGAGATAACTTTACTTCTTCCTTTCTGATATGGATGCTTTTTTATTTCTTTTATTTGCCCAGTTGCTCTAGCTAGGACTTCCAGTTTTATGTTGAATAGAAATGGCAAGAGTAGTCACCGTTCTCTTGCATTTGATCTCAGAGGAAAGCCATTTAAATTTTCACCATCTAGCATGTTGTTCCTTGTGAGCTTTCATATGTGGCCTTTATTATGTTGATGTGATTTCTTTCTACTCCTAGTTGGTTGGATATTTTTATCATAAAAGGTGTTGAATTTGTCAAATTCACTTCCTGAACCTATCGAAGTAATTGTGTGCTTTTTATCTTTTGTTTGGATAATGTGGTATATCACATGAATTGATTTTCATATGTTGAAACCACCTTACAGCAAGAGTAAATCCCAGTTAGACATGGCATATGGTCCTTTTAATGTGACATTAAATTCAGTTTGCTAGGATCTTGTTGAGGATTTTTGCCTCTATGTTCATCAGTTACATTGATCTGTAGTTTTCTTTTCTTGTGGTGTCCTTATCTAGCTTTGGTATAAGGGTAATATTGATCTCATAATAAATTTGGAAGTGTTCCTTACTGATATGGTTTCGATTTGTGTCCCTGCCCCAATCTCATGTTGAATTGTAATCCTCAGTGTTGGAGGAGAGGCTTGGCGGGAGGTGATTGGATCATGGGGGTGGACTTTCCCCTTGCTGTTCTTGTGAGAGGGAGTGAGTTCTCTTGAGATCTGGTTGTTTAAGTGTGTAGCACTTCTCCCTTGGCTCTGTCTCTCCTACTTCACCATGAGAAGATGTGCCTGCTTCACCTTTGCCTTCCTCCATGATTGTAAGTTTATTAAAGCCTCCCTAGCCATGCCTCTTGTACATCTGGTGGAACTAACTTAGTCCATTAAACCTCTCTCCTGAATAAATTACACAGTCTCCAGTAGTTCCTTTAAGCAATGGGAGAACAGACTATTACACTTCCCTTTAATTTTGAGAATTATTTGAGACGGATTAGTATAAATTCTTCTTTAAATGTTTGGTAGAATTCACCAGTGAAGACATCTAGTCCTGGGGTGTTCTGTATTGAGAGGTTTTTGATTAGTGATTTAATCACCTTACTAGTTATGTGTCTGTTAAGATTTTCTGTTTTCTCATTCTTCAGTTTTGGTAGGTTGTATGTTTTCATTGTTGACATATACTTGTTTATAGAGTTTCTTTCAATCCTTTTGTTTTTTGTGGGAGCAGTTGTAATGTCTTCTTTTTCCTTTTTAATTTAATTATTTGAGTCATCTCATGTTTTTATCCATTTAAAGGTCAATTTTGTTAATCTTTTCAAAAAGTCAACTCAGTTTCATTGACTTTTCATTTTTTTCTATTCTCCAATTTATTTATTTATGTTCTAATCTTTATTTCCTTCTGCCAATTTAGAGTTTAATTTGTTCTTCTTTTTTAGGTCCCTGAGATGTAAATTTAGGTTGTTTATTTGAGATCATTATTCATTTTTAATTAGGTGTTTGTTCCTCTAAATTTCACTCTGAATACTGCTTTGGCTTTATCTCACAAGTTTTGGAATTTATGTTTTCAACTTATTAATGTCAAGTTATTTTTGAATTTCAGTCTTGATTTTTTTCTTTGACTTGTTGGTTGTTCAAGAGTGTTAAATTTCATATATCATAAAATGTTCAGTTTTTCTTCTGCTTCTTTCATTCAAGAAATCAAATGATACTTGGTATGATTTCGGTCTTCTTCAATTTGTTAGACTTGTTTTAAAATCAATCCTCAGATCCATCATGGAGAATGTTCTATGTGCAATTGAGAAGATTGTGTATTCTCCTGCTATTTGGATGGAATGTTCTGTGTGTGCTCACTAGGCCCATTTGGTCTACAGTGTTTTTCAAGTCCTCTCTTTCCTTATCGATCTTCTATCTGGGTGTTCTATCTATGGGGAATATCCAATGGGGGATATCCAATATCCAATGGGGTACTGAAATCTGTTTCTATTATTGTGTTGCTATCTAATTCTTCCTTCAGTTTCACCAATTTGCTTCATTTATTTAGCTGCTTAACGTTGGATTTATACATATCTATAACTGTTATGTCTTCTTGGTGGGTTGACTCTTTTATCATGATGTAATGTCCTTTGTTACTTAGGACAGGTTTTTACTTAAAGTCTGTTTTGTGTGATATAAGTATGGCTACCTCTGTTCTCTTTTGAATACCATTTGCATGGAATATCTTTTTTGTATGCTTATACTTTCAGCCTGTGTGTATTCTTAGATCCAAAATGAGTCTTGACCATTGTAGGCAGCATATAGTTGCAGTTTCTTTTTTAAAAAAAATTATTCAGCCATTCTATGTTTTTGTAGTTAGTTTAATCCATACATTGAAAGTAATTTTTAATAAGAACTTACAGTTGCCACTTAAAATTGTTTTCTGTTTGTCTTGCACCTTATTTGTTTTTCTCTCTTATTGTCTTTCTTTGTGTTTCATTAATTTTTAAAATAGTGACATGCTTTGGTTTCTTTCTCATTTTGTTT
This sequence comes from Trachypithecus francoisi, assembly GCF_009764315.1. Classification (NCBI taxonomy): domain Eukaryota; kingdom Metazoa; phylum Chordata; class Mammalia; order Primates; family Cercopithecidae; genus Trachypithecus; species Trachypithecus francoisi. The sequence continues at coordinate 69,970,823 of NW_022681472.1, read as the reverse complement.
TATTTCCTATATATGTTTTCTTTGTGAGTATCATGGGGCATACATCATACACTTATAGCAATCTACTTAGATAGCAACTCTACTTCAATAACTTACAAAAACTCTGTTTATTCTCTCCCACACTTTATGTTATTGATGTCCCAAAGTACATCTTTTTATGTTGTGTAGCCATTAACATATTTTATAATTATTACTATGTTTTATACTTTTGTGTTTTAACTTCTGTGCCAAAACTAAAATAATTTATACATCACTATTATGGTTTTACAAGATTATGCATTTATATATTTCCCTCTCACAGTGAGCTTTATATTTTCATATGCTTTCTTTTTGCTGGTAGCATCTTTCATTTCCTCTTGCGAGGCTCTCTTTTGTATTTATTGCAAGGCAAATCTAGTGGAGATGAGGTCCCTCAAGCTTTTGGTTTTCGGGGAAAGTTTTTTTATCTCTGATTCATTGTTAAAGACAATTTTGCTGGATAAGTGTTCTTGGTTGGCAGTTTTATTTTTTCAGAACTTGGAATATATCATTTAACTTCCTAGTGTGCAGATTTTCTGCTGAGAAACTAATAGTCTTACAGAGTTTCTCTTGTACAGGAAAAGTCACACTCTTATGTTGCTTTGAAAATTATGTCCTTGCATTTGACAATTTGATTACAATGTGATTCAGTGTAGACTTCTTGGAATTCATCCTAGTTAAGACCATTGGGCTTCTTTAATCTGGATGTTCATTTTCTTCTTCAGATTTGGAAAATTTTCAGACATTATATCTTTAAATATTCTTTTTTACTTTTTCTTTCCTTTTATTTTATTTTATTTTATTACTTCTTTCTTTCTTTTCTTACTCTGTCACTCAGGCTGGAGTGCAGTGGTGCAATCTCGGCTCATTGCAGTCTCCGCCTCCTGAGTAGCTGGAACTACAGGAGCCCCCACCACACCGGGCTAATTTTTGTATTTTTAGTAGAGACAGGGTTTCACCATGTTGGCCAGGCTGGTCTCAGACTCCTCATCTCAGGTGATCTACCCACTTTGGTCTCCCAAAGTGCTGTGATTGCAAGCATGAGCCACCATTCACAGCCTAAATAAGTTTTCTTTCTTTTTTCCCCTTCTTCTTTTTGTGAGACTCTCATAATGTGTATATTGTTTTGCTTTATGGTATGCCATAAGTTTCTAGGGTTTCTTTATTTACTCTTTTAATTTTTTATTCTATTTGTTTTCTCTGACTGGGTAATCTTCAAAGACCTGTCATTGAGATCACTAATTCTTTCTTATGCTTTGGTGTCTGTCATTGAATCCTGTTAGTGAATTTTTCAGTTCAGTTACTGCACACTTCTGCTTCAAAATTTCTGTTTGATTAAAAAAAAATTTTCTATCTCTTTATTGAAATTCTTATTTTGTTTATCAGCAATTTTTCCTGGGCTTATTACACACATTTATGGTAGTTAGTTTGAATTCTTTTTTTTTTTCTCTCTCTTAGAGACAAGGTCTCGCTGTTACCTAAGCTGAAGTGCAGTGGTGTGATCATAGCATACTGTAGCTTCAGTTTCCTAAGCTCAAGTGATCCTCCCGTATAAGCTTCCAAAAATGCTGGGATTACAGGCATGAGCCACCATGCCCAGACTTAGTCTTCTTATATGAATATTTGAATTCACATATTTCTATTTCCTTGGGTTGTTTTCTGGAGATTTATTTTGTTTCTTTGGTTGGGCTGTCTCACCCTGTTTCTTTAAGCTCTGCGTAACTTTGTATTAACATCAGTTCATTTTATAAATACATCCTTCTCTCTCGGCTTTTACAAACTAGCTTCATACAAGAAAAAAAGCCTTCCTCAATCAGCCCTGCTAGAAATTCTAGCTTATCTCAAATCTGTCAGTGGATGTGTCTTCTCTGAACTTGGGCATGTAAGTTCCTAATTAGAAGGATTCACCAGTTTTCTTTTCTTTTTTTCGTAGTTGAGCTCATAACCTCTTACTCTTTGATATCTATCCACTGTACCATGGGTCCTCTGAAGAAGCAGCATATTACTCACTCTTGTTAGTTTTCAGTGGCTCCAAGGCATCTAGAGTTTGCCAGGTACTGCCTACAATCTGAGACGGGTGAAAATGAATCTAGTCCCTTGGGCAAACTCTCCCTTCTCCCAAATAAAACCTGGAACACTGGACACATGCTGCACTCTTCACTTCCCTTCTTGATGGAGAGGTTAGCAAACTGTATTTGCCTCTGTTTGCTGTACCACCAGTCCTCTGGAGTGACAGCATGCTACCCAGATTTTCTGTTTGTTTGTTTTTATGGCTTTCCTGATCTAAGTGTGCTAGGTCCCATTAGCACTCCAAGATAGGTGAGACAGAAACTAATCCTGGGCAGACCACCCTAAGATTCAAAATGTTGGATATGTCATCAGTCTTGTCTTTCCTTGCCAAGTAAGAAGCTGGGAGCTGAGAATTTCCTCTTGATCATGTGGATTTGTGCTAAGAGACAGGCTATGGTGACAGGGTGCCACAAATTTTTCTTCTGGCTTTGACACAGCTCGCTGATTTGGTACTTACTTGGGGTGTAGGAGTCTCTTAACTGATGTCTGAATTTTTTATAAAGGGATTTGGTCTCTGTATTGTTGTTAAATTAGTGTCACCATTGGAGAAAGGAGGATCTGGTGCTTCCTATTTCGCTATCGTGCTGATGTCACTCTTTAATAATTATAATTTGCATCTTCATAATCTTTATGTTTTTCAAATCACCCAACATTGTTTGAGCACCAGTTAATGGGTAGGTACTATGACTTAGCTACAATGATCTGTGAATTATGTTGTTCCTTCTTGAGAACTTACCAATTACCTGCAGAGACTGATTACAGATATTAAAAATAAAATAATAAAGTAGGAATTAAATAACAAGAGAAGGAAGAATAAGAAGTAACTGTTGGCAATGCTGCTTTTACTATGTTTAGAGCCTTCCCTCCTCTGCAGGCTCAGTTCCACCTATTTCTTGTGGTCATTCTAAAGAGGGCAGGTAATCTTGATATAATCAGTGGATATGATTACAGTGTCATTAATATGGATCTGTTGCCAGTCCTCCCATTATGACAAGATGATCCCCTTCTATTAATCAAACCATAATTGTTCAGTCAATGTAGCTCCTCTTAGTAGAATAGATTGAACATCTTGCTACTTTACTTTCTACAATACAGAAGACTTTATTAGCGTTAGTCCAAATGAAGCCAGATTTTGGCATATAATGCTATCCTTTTGTGAGCAAAGCCATTTTGGGTTGTTACATACTTTCCTAATTCTGGCTCTTTATTCTTTTCTATCAGGCATGGCACAGAGGCTCCACCCTGATGTGTGGTGGGCCCCCCGTGTCATGACAATTTCAAAGCCAGAGTTAATTGACTGGATGAATTATAGTCAGCAGTTAATAATGAATTTCAAAAGACTTGAAGATTTCAGTTCAGGAAAGACTGACCACAACTCATGATTTTCAAAATCTGTCTTCAAATGGAATTGTCTAGTTTTATCCAGATCTCATGAAGATTAAAAAAAAAGCAGATAAATAAATAAATAAACTTTTCTTACTCTGTCTTTTAATCATGCAGTTCTCCTTCAGGCCCAAAAGTGGTAGACCTGCCAGTGTCATTTCCTGTTTTTCTCTTATCTAAATTTTTTTTTTTTTTGCCTTTTTTGATTCTGCTTTTATTTTCACTATTTCAATTAAATGAATCACTACCAGAACCTATCCAGTGTCAAGTCGCTTTGCATGTACTTTGAGACTTCTTGGACACTTTGGACAAATGATATAATTTATCTACTTTAAATCTAGGATTAGGTCTGCTAGCTGCTGTCTATATTAATTAATGTGGAAGTTTTATTCAGAAGCTAAGCTAGCCTTCTAGCTGACATTATTTCTCTGAAGAAACCCCTTCCTCTGCCACCACCCTCACTACCAATTTCCTGAGGTTGCTGGGTTGTTTTCTTCATTAAACCATACATTTGCGCCAGTTTTCTTTTTTCTCTGAAATGCCTTTTTTTTCTCTTGACTTGTTGGCAAAATGCTTCTTATCCTTTGAGCATCAGTTTCCCTGAAAATCTATCTCCAAATCTCTTTGTACTCTTTCTCCTCTGCTCCAAATGGGTGTTCTTGTCTATCTCTTTGACAAGATGACATGGTCAGAACTAATAAATCACCACCACTGCTGCCCTCTAAGGATATTATTCAGTTATTGTTGTCTTTGACATTGCCTCGAATTTTTATCCTGATTTATCTCCTTTGTATAGGTTACCATACAAATAATTTCTCCATTCCTTGGATCTTGATTTTATGTAGATAGCTTTTGAATTTCTCCCCATTGCTTTCTTACAGTTTTATTTAATTGCCTTGCTGACATCCATGCTTACGTCAAGGTGGAGACTGCAGATTGTCCTGGTTAAAAGCCTCCGTTTTACAGGCCGCCACTGTCAGTTCAGGAACTGGCTTCTTTATTTATTAACTCTGTAACTTGAGGCAATTTATTTAAAATACCTGAGCCTCAGTGTCCTCATCTATGTATCCTTTTATTACATTTAAAAAAATTTTGAAATATCTGAGCCTCAGTGTCCTCACCTGTGTATGAATCCTTTTATTAGATTAAAATAAAAATATTTGAAAACTGCTTAGGATAATTCTAGGCATTTAGTAAGCACAGATGTTAACTTACACTTTTATTATTAATTCAAGGTGACATAGTAAAGTCAAATTTATGCTTTTCTCCGCTTATTTTAATATGAACTTATTCCCCACTAGTCTGTACCTAAAAGTTTAGTTCTTTATTACCTCAATTATATTTTTGGTGTGTCCATGTACAATGAACGTGTCTTTTTTTCTGAACAAGGAGAGCTGTTTAAAAGCCAATTCTGCTGGCAAGCAACTGGTAGAAAGAATAGTTTAATTTCTCAAACTTACCAGAAACTACTTGTAGAGATTCTCCATCTTTCTATTGTTTTATAGCTAATAATCTTGATAGTAAAGCAACTCAAGGAAAAGCTCATTTTGTAAATATTTTAACATAAGGTCACGTGATAAAGACTTTTGTTTCACGTTTCTCATTTTCAATGATCAACGTTAATATTGCTTTAATTTTCTTCATGCTCAAATTATTGCATTTTTCTCATGATATAGAATTTCAAGGATTAGATAATCTGTGTTTATTGGAGTAGATTCATATTAATTGTTTGGGGAAATTTGACCTTGTCCATGAATACTCCCTTGGCTCAGATCTGGGAAAAAATAGGTGCCCTTTTATTTACACACTGAATCTTTTAAAAGTTTCTCAACTTTCACAAGAGGAGAACAAAACTACTTGTGCTTGGCTGATCAGTGCAGCATGTTCTTATCTCCTAGGTTCCTGTCAGGAAGTACTATATCCTGAAACTCACAACCAGCCAATATTTTCTAAATTTATTTTACAGTAAATTATAATCCTAATATGTTGTGTTTTATTTTTCTAGAACTCTAAATTAGTCTTTGAATTAAGCAAGATCATGAGAGAAGTGTGTACCTAGCATATGTTTTACTGGCCTCATGTAAAATCATTTTTACTTAGGCTATTGGTCTATGTTAAAAGACTTGATAAAAAAGGTATAAATAACTTTCAATGTCTTCACTGTAAATACAATTTTGAAGATGTTTATTGCATCAAAATTCTGTTGGGTCTATAGGCAGAATTTTTATTTACAGCAAAATCTGGACAGCTGTGCTGTTCTTAAGTCAGTTCATTCACTTATCATTCAATTTAGCAAATACTCATTCATTGCTTAATATAGACCAGGTACCATAATGGATATGAGATACCACAACTAACAAATAATTTTCCTGTCCTCTTGAAGTTTGTATTTGATTTTGAGGAGTTAGAAAACTGACAAATAAAAACCATATAATGTGTCAAATTCTGATAAGTTCTATGGACTGAAATAACGAAGAGTAAGTAGGATGAGGAATGTCTAAAGTAAAATTTGCTCTTTTAGGTCAGGTTGGTTAGGGATCTGAGATCTCTGTTATTTGAGCAAGCAGAGACCTAAGAGAGAGGGGGAGTGAGTAGTGCAAATCTCTGGGAGAAGAGCCTTATAAGCAGAGGTAACAGCAAGTGCCAAAGCTCTGAAGTGAGAGTATATTTGGTACATTCAAAAGGCACAGATGTCACGAGGAGGAGACATTAATTATGTTGGTCTTGTAGGATACTCTAGAATTTCTAGTTTTATTCCTAGTGAAAGGGAAATGATTCAAAAGGTTTTGGAGTGGAAGTGTTATGCTATGAATTAATTTTTCAAAGATTATCTCTGGTTGCTCAGTGGAAGATAAAATGTGGGTAGTAAAGGAGGTTGCATAGAACACCATTTAGGAGGCCACGATCCAATTTTGAATATATTTTGGATTTTGTACTAATAGAATTTGCAGATAGCTTGGAGGTAGATTGAGAGAGAACGATAAGACTTAATAAATATTCCCAACATTTTTACCTAAGAATGGGATAAATGTAATTTATTTACCTTTGTGAAAAATAATCAAAGTAGAATGGAATTTTTCTTATGGATTATGGGAAAAATTTATTCTATGCATTGAGTTTGAGGTGTCAAATAGACAACTAAGTAAACATGTTGAACAAATCAATGATTATTTAAGTAAAGACTTAAGGATATATGTCAAGCCTGGAGATACAGATTTGGGAGTAACCAGCATGTAAAAAGTATATAAAATATTGACACTAGATGAAATCCCACATGGGGAGTGATTATAGGTAGAGAAGAGGTCTAAAGACAGTTTCTTGAAGAACTCGCTGTTTAGAAATTGGCAATGAAAAGTGTGGTGTGGGAGAACAGAATAAATGCAAACCAGTAATAAAGTCTGAGGTGATAGAAGGAGAACCAGGACAATATGAAGTCCCCCAAAACATGTGATGATGAGTTTTCAAGAAGGGGAAGGTGTAAATACTGCCAACAGGTCAAATGAGACACACACTGAGAATTCATGGCTGGATTTAGCATCGTGTAGGTTGGTAACATTGAGATGGTGAACTTACAGTGTTGGAAACTTGATTGAAGTCAGTTGAAGAGAAAATAGGAAGCTAAATTGGAGGTGGGGATTATGAGGCCACTCTATTGAGAAGTTTGGCAATACAGGAAAGCAAAAACATGGGGCAGCAGCAGAGCTGCAGAGAAATGTGTGCCTCAGGGAGAGTTATTTTGTAAGAGGGGGCATGTCACAGCATGCTTGTAGGCTGATGCAATTACCCAATAGAGGGGAACAAGGTGATGGGAGAAGAGAGCCCGAAAATATTGCTAAAATTATATTCTTCAGTAGAGAGAGTTAAAGGGTTCTGGTGCCCAAGTAAGTGCACCAATATTTTATTTATTCTAGATGGAGGAAAAAACAAATATGTGAGTTCAGATGTAGACAGATTAGTAAATCAGCAAATGAAGCTCCTCTTCTGATTGCTTTTGTTTTCTCACCAGAGAGTGATAAGAGGGGAGGATGCGCTGAAAGTTTGAGGAAACAGGACAAAGCATGAAATAGTTATCTAGGAAAGTAGGAGATTGAATGGATTAGGGAAAAATAAATACATTTCCATATAGCCTTAAGGGCCCACTTGAGCTTAATGCATGTGTGCATTTTACCTCACCACATTGAGCTACTCAGTCATAGCATAGAATATATAAATAATTGTATTTCATACTGGTACCACACTATTTTTTTAAATAAAGGCAATAAATTTTCTCTTATTTACAAAAAATAACTACACACACACACACACACAAATTTTATTTCTATAGGACTTTGGATCATGCAATGCCAGTGAGAAGGTAGGAGAGAAAGACTAAGGAATTTAGAGCATATACCAAGAGGCAGTTATAATGATGTGTAATACAGTCTAAGCTGGGAAACCAGAAAAGTGTGGAGGTAGAATGAGGAGCATGAAATATTGGTAGGGTCAGTGGAGACTCCTGATGTTGGTAAAGGATTTTTAGAATTGGTGTACCAGAGGGTGTGAATGAAGAATAAAAGAGATGATCAGAAAGTGGGATTTTGAAATTCAGATGAAGAATATGCTGTTTATGGCAATGTAAGGTTGATATGTGCTGAATAAAATAACTAGAAAAGAAAATTTTAACACTAAGGTGTTGGGAAGATCTTGGAGGTGAACTTTGAAATCACCAAGATGTAAGAAAGAAGCTGTGTCAAACATTAAAACCAATGAGAAATAAAGGGAAAGACTTAGGAGTTAGTTGACAGAAAAAAATGAGGAGTGATAAGAGGTATAATGACATGACAGGACACTCATCGTAGTACTATCAATGGTTGATACTGGAGAGAAAATGAGTGAAAAAAAATGGTTGGGGAGCAAGAATGAGGAGAAAATAACGCTTACGTTATACAATACCTTCAGTTCTCAGCTTTATTTGGAGGGAAGAGAAAAGTTGACTTGGTTGCTAATTTTATGTACAGGGAAATGTAAGTAAGTGGGCGTATTTGCCTCTGCTTTGACTGCATCAGAGGAGAGCTGATAACCTAGAGCAGTAATATTAGAAATGCAGAAGAGGGTGCATTTTCGCAGAAATGTTAAGGAAGTCAATTGGCAAGTCTTGAAATATTGGGTATATGAGGCCAGGGAAGATATCAAAATAGGGAGTCAAAGAAGTGAAGAGTGGATTTTAGATTTCAGCTTGGGTTAGATAGTGAGGTCACCCAAGATACAAAATACTGAAACATGACTAATGTAAGGGGAATGATAAATGTACATTTATACCTGTTAAATGTAAAATGCTTTTAGACATTTAGGTAGATGTGTTGAGGAGACAATCTGAATTTCTTAGGAGAGGGATGTGAATTAAGACTAGAGTTAGGGATCATCTATACATATATAGTTGTTCAATACATGATGGTAAATGAGATTACCACGGAAGGCTTTTTTTCTTTTCTTTACAAGAATAATAGGTTAAAGTAAGTTGTTTATTTCATTTTTATTCTTCCAAAGCAGCTCTGCATTCATCTTCATTGATGCTATTTTACTAATGTAATATTTCTATTTATCCCTATATTTAAGCTAAAGGAGTATCACAGCGCAGCTTTTTATTGGAACAAGGAATAAAAACCCACTCAGAGTCGTTCAGGTTAAAAGAGTTATTGTAAAGTGGAGGAACAGTTACTGAGATACAGTCAAATGTCATGTGAAATGGAAATTGGTAAAGTCAAGAACTAAGACTCATGTCTCAGAGTGTCGAGGACTCTCCAGCCTCTTCTTTTCTGAATGAGCCTGCTGTGTTGTTCTTTCCCATTGTCAATTTGCTTTCTCTCTTTCTTATGAGTCTGCATATGACCTAGCATGATCATCACACAAACTAGTGTGCATGATCCCTTATTTAATAAATTCAGTATTGTGAAACAAGAATGAATTGGCCAAATTGATCTTTTCTAACCACGTTATAAGTGTCAGGCCAGCAATAAATGGGATCCATTGGAAAACATCTGATCTAAATACCTGTGGGTCAACTGTGTAATCAAATATGTGGGCCTTGTGTGGACAGGGTGATTCTCTTACAGAAACTCTGGGCAGACAAGCTTAGTCATTCGAATGTAAGCAAGATACCACCTAAATATGCTGGTACTAAACGTTCAATGTTTTTAATGATACTAAATAAAATTGAATTTATATTTTTGAATCTTTTATTGAAAATACAAATAGCTATTTGTTATAGCTATGAAGCTTGATTATAATAGCTTAATCTGGAGAAGACTGATTCTGACACTGTAGTGTCAATGTGAACCTAACTAAAATATTTATAGTGCATTATGCTGGTGTGTTCGTGATTTGACCCACAAAATAATTTTATCTGTGCTAATTTACTTTATTTGAACTGTATTAGATATAATTCCTTACAGAAGTCTGCTGTTGTTTTGCTCCATTACTTAACCACATTTATTGATTGGGCCCGTACTGTATGCAGTACATATTTCTAGTCACTCTGAGAACAACAGAAAAGCAAGACCTATCATCTTTTTATCAAGAATCATTTGGTCTGTTGAGAGAGGATTAAAAACATGTTTGAAAAATTAATTGAAAAATATTCTCAGATTATATGTGATCCATATTGATTAAACAATACATTTAACTGCTGAGGGAGTGCAGGATTAACGCAGTCATATAGCAGTAGCCGTCTTTCCTCGAGCTTCAAAAAGAGATTAAAATGTGAAAAATTGGCAGTGTGCATAGCTTTTGGAGAAGTAGAAATGAAATCCTATTATTCTCACTGACTAATAGAGCAAAACTGGTGTATTATATGCCTTTGTGAGACATTAGAATTAGGAAGAATTTTATTAACTAAAGATTTTGGCAAAATTTTGGAAAGTAAATAAATATTAAATGTACTTTGATAATTTGTCTTCTGTTCTTTGAGATCCCATAGTAATAAATAGAAAGAATCATCTCATCAGTTTTCCTTCTCAAATTTTTAGGGACATCACAATGTTAAATGTCAGAGGAGAATATTTATTTTTATCATTATTTTAATTTGGTATGTCCAGTGTTTTAACATTTATATTCAAATTCTGTGTCTGAGTAGCAATTATGGAGCAAAATGTATTAATTATATATTGCATAGTAACAAATTACCCCAAAACTTAGCAGATAAAAGCAGTAAACTTATATTAGCTTACAGTGTCTGTGGGTCAGTAATTCAGGAGTAGTTAAGCCAGATGGGCTGGCTCAGTGAATTTCTTAAAGCTGTAGTCAAGCTTCTGGCCTGGTCCACAGTCATCAGAAGACCTGACCAAGGCTGGTGGATTTGCTTCCAAGATGCCTCACTCACAGAGCTGTTGGGAGGAAGTGTCAGTTACTGGCTTGCTATGGCTGAGAAGTCTCAGTTCCTTGCTGGATGTTCCAGGAAGTCTTAGCTCCTCACACCAGGGCTACTGGAGCATATTTGTAACATGGCAACTAGCTTTCCCAAAGAAAATGATCCAAGAGAGCAAAATGGAAATCACTATGTCTTTTATTACCCTTTGGAAGTTGTGCAGTATGATTTATTCAACACCTTACGGGATGCACAGGTCAGCCCTTTTCTATGTAGAAGGGAGACTACACAAAATCATGAGTCCTAGGAGGTGGGGTTGTTTTGGCGACTATCATAAATTCCCTGCAGAAACACAGACAGAAAACTCTTCACTCAAACAAAAACTGCTCTCTCTTATGAGAAGCCCCTTATAGAAGCGTGCCTTGTTTTATGAGCAGTCCACTAGAAACAAACTTCCTTCTTTGTGGAAGGCTAGTGGGGCTGGGGCAGGGAGAGTTTTTGCTCATTTTCCCAAGCACATTTTTAACAAGGCTATATTAGTTACCAGTAGAGATGAATGCTCTCACACCTTAATTTTTGCCTCTATAGTAAAAAAGCTAAAGTATATATTTCTCATAAATGTATACTTATTTACATTTTACATACTTGTGCCAATGTCAGTCCACATAGTAAATATTAAAAAGCTTTTTTTTTTTTTTAGTTTTTAGACAAAGATCAATATAAATAAAAGTTTTGCTATTTCCTACTCATTCCCAAATGAGTGATTTTGTACCACACACCCCAATGTGTAGAGCGCTGGTCTACATGATGAAAATGTGAAGATTATTATTTCACATGAAGATAAGATGAAGAAGGCAGTAGGTGTTAGAGAACCCAAGCAATGATGGTCAGAATGCTAGTCCCATAGGAAAAAATATGCACAATGTGACTTATTTCCATGGATTTTTCCCTCTCTACCTTTTAATGGCAGCTGTCTCCTACACCCACCTCAAGTTGCATTCCATAATTTTAGAACCTGGCTAGAACAATTGATAGCCCAGTGTTATGTCTAGCAAATATACTGACAATATTAACTCTTTGGCTATAATTTTCCTGGTACTAAAGCAGAAATCACATGTAAATTGAGGTCCTAAACATATTCAAGATTTTTGGCCAATAATTGTCAAGGCTGTAGAATCATTAGGTTTCAATAGCTACTTGGAGTAATTGCAATATCCCACTGTGTATCTACTTTATGATCCAAGGACATCAAAGGAAGAAGACAAAAATAAGAACTTTTTTTTTAGCAATTATTTCTGCCTCTGGTTAACCTAAGATAAAGGACAGAAAAAGATGTAAAATATGATTTCTTGACTCTAGACTTTGTTTTTACAAAATTTGCTCTTCCTATGAATAAATCAGAGCAGTTAAAAAATTACTAAATAACCCCAAAGTAATCTTTTCATTCTTTTTATTTAGGTGTGCTTTTTGTAGACATAGCCCCTTATGATGAAATTTATTGTGCATTTTTAAAATGAGACAACATTAGCCTTTATCTGGATGTGATCATATTTCCATATGTGACAAACAGAAATTCACAGTTAATGTACTTCAGATATTTGTAGGTGTTTATAAAAATCTCTGAATAGATGGATCCACATTTAACCACAATTACTTGGTGTGCGATTTTACTTAAAAAAACACTGGATAATGACATATAATTTAACCAAGATGGCAAAATTTCTTGGCAGAGTAAAACATCAAGGAGAGTAAAAAGTCAAGGGGAGCTTATTGACTTCTTTTTATTTATTTATTTGTTTGTTTGTTTGTTTGTTTGTTTGTTTTAAATACAGCAATCCAGAAAAAAATACTACGTTGTTTCTTTGTTCAGCTTAAGGCATCTTTCTCTCCTACTAACTGTCTAAAGAGGGTTATTGATTTTAATGTGTAGCTTTCTCACTGTACTTTTTCAAAGTAGAAAAATGCATTGCCTCGGAAATGATGGCATCTGTAAGGGAAGCTCTCTTCCTTTATATTTTAAAATGCTATGAAGATTAAGAAAAATCAATGTGTTCTATTGGGGAGGATAGGTGAATATAGATGGTAGGTTTAATTTTGAATGAATAAATACTATTTTTCTGGTGTTTACATAAAAAAATCACTTGTATTTAAATTATTTTAGAAACAAAAAAATAGGCTGAAACATTCACAGTGAATCAACCTAAAAATGGATTATGATGGATGTGTGTTACTATGATTTCTTAATTTTTTTATAATTATCTATTATTTTATAATCAGAAAAAAATTTAGAACAAACTTAGGAGTGAGATAGTACATGATGTTTCCTATAATTTATAAAAGGAACTCATATTCAAAATTAAGATAACTGAGGAACTATGGGGTTTTGGAAGCCTTTAATGAAAGCCCTAACACAGAATTTGGAAACCAAATGTCTCAAGTATTAGTTTGGGCTTCAGGAGTGAATACTTTTGGTCTTTCATAATTGTAGGCAAATTTCAAGATAGATGTTCATATAGAGCCAGACTATAAATGGATTGTAGTCACTCCCCCGAGTGGTTTCATTTTCAGATAAATTTAGAAAAATCCTGAATCTCTTCCTGAGTGAACATCAGTAAAGCTGGGAATCTTTCCAAGAAAGCATAGAGGGATTTGTCCAGAGGCTGAATTTCTGTTGCACTAGGAATGTCAGATAAGTACTTGGACTAAGAACATCACTATCAGTCAGTTTGCTGGTCTCTATAGTAAATTCTACATTTATAGGCTATATGTGAAAATTTTATGACCTTAGGTCAGAGAACAGGGCTGGAATCATCTCCTGCATGTAACAAATGACATTAAAATGAAGGGCTTTGCTAATCCTTCTACATTTGAAAAGCCCTAAATGTTACGGTCTTCATAGACAAACAAGAAAGAAAAATAACTGATCAACAAAATAAGTCTAATTACATTTGAATGGCCAAAAACCACAAAAGAAACAGGAGGGATATGGCTTATGTTTTCTACATAGTAAGGAATGAATAAAATAGTAGACATTAAATAGGAGGAATGGAAGGAAGAACATAAAGAAGGAAAGCAGGGAGGAAAGAAGAAAAACCGTAAAAATCAACACTGAAGCTTAAAGCTTATAATTTGATTCAAAAACATGCATATGTTTATATAGTGTTATTCTTTTTTAATAAAACTTATGTTCACACCATATGACTACATTTAATTAAAAAAAATTACTACTGTACAAAAGTCTGGCAATAATAGTAAACCTTAAATCTGGACATTGTAGATAGAGAAAACAAAACAAAGATTGAACATTGTTAAAGCAAAACTAAAACTACTAATAACAACGATAATGATGACCACCACAACAAAAACAAGAGCTGAATTTCCTGGAAGTGCAGTTTGAGAGATTATTGCAAAGGGCATTTTGAAAATGTATGCAGGTGCTTCGGCAGTGATGCCCGTCTCTTTAAAGTGTTCAACATCTGCTGTGATAAACAAAGATTCCCTTTCTCATCCTATTTATCCTATTCTGTACGTGAGGATATAGTTCAGAGAAGAAAATGTGCAATAAATAACATATATATTTAAATTCTCATTTGGATTATGTCAACCTTATAATAAAAGGGCTAACATTTCTACAGTATTTCCTGTGGGCCTGACACCATCCTCAGCTTTTAAGTATGTTAACTCTTTAATCCTTATAACAATGACAAGTTGATATTATTATCCCTTCCGATAAATGAGGAAATTGAAGTTGCTCAAGATCACATAACCTGGAAGTGATTACTGAGCTAAGGTTTCACTCTAGACCCCCCATTCTAGAGTCAATACTCAGTCCCACTTGGTTCTTTTTGTTCTAGCTTCAGTAGCTTTCTTCTTCTTCTGTTTTTCTCCAAATTTCACAAATAAGTCATGCTATTTCTCCCCTCAGGGTATCTATGCTTATTAACTATCTTTTTTATTCCTCTTCCTTCACCTAAGCCAGACTTGTTCATTCTCCAGTTATATATTTAAGCGATATTTCTATGGAGAAGCATTCTTAGCACTGAATGCTTCACTTTCATGCCACTTACAATGATTGGAATAAAATAACCTTGACTGATGTAATTTCTCTATCACGTCTTAAAATATTAGTTCCCCGGGGAAGAATGGATGTCAATTTTTTTTACCTTAATATTTCTAGTTCAATGCTTTGACCAAAGTGTGTGTTTAGTAAATAGTTGTTGAATGGATGAATGAAATGAAAGAAGGCTGAATTTCTATGCTTAAATGGGAGCATAAAATCCAGGATATAATATTTAAACAAACAAACAAAAAAAAAAACAAAACGAAGCATATGTTTGCATTCAGTTCCAGTGAAATAGAAGCTAAGACATTTTAAAGAGTAATTAAGTATTTTTATATGCCATTTGTGCTTCTCTGTAGTAAACTTAAAAGCTTACAAAAATAACTTCCGTCTTCATTCTCCTATGATTAAAAAATTTAAGAAATCCAAAACATAAACCAATTTCATTAATAAGTTCTACATTTAGTCTGAATCAAACCGGTGGGAAACAGTAATTTTCCATTCATTGGTTAAATTCTTTGTGAATATTTCCTTTCATAATGAAAGATTTTCAACTTAATGAAGTGTTAGTTACGGGAACAAAAATTATAGCCTCAAACAAATTGATAGTCCCACCAAATAGTGGCTGTTCTTACCACAGTTTTGTTAGTAGTAGATGATGAGGGAAGCTTTAAACAAACCAGAGCAGGGAAGCATGAAAAGAGGAGGCTTCTCATTCCTCTGCATCTCAGAGCTGTGGAAACACAAAATAAAGATAGCTGTTAATATGGAAACAAGTCAAAACAAAATATAAAAAATGATTTTTATTTCTCAAGCTCCTAAATCCAATCATTTGCATTAAAAAAACAAAAAAAAATTGTGGCTAATTTGTTTGCATTAAAACATCATGAAATGGCTTATATTTGATTTCAACATCATGGGGATTCAGAAAAAGAAAATCTGCATTCAGACCTTGTGGTCAGTGTATTGATCTTTAGGAAAAACACGCAACTCCATAGCTCTACCCTACTTTCTGTTAGAGTTGATTTGTGATTTTTTTTCTTTTCTGGTTAAGGAAGTATAATGACTTCACTGATTCATACTGATTATGATAAAGAAAATGGGACATGTTTTGTTTCCTTATTTCAGTGAAAAATAAGACACTCTGGCCTTATCTGTGTGAAAAGAAAAATCTGCAATTTTATGTAGTAAACTTTGAATTCAGTGTTTGCTGAAAGGCATTTATAGTATAAAATAAGGGACACTTTAGTTTTGCTTAGTTCTAACAATTAAGTTGCGAGATATAGGGAACCTAAACAGATTTAGAAATGTTCTTTTCATAAATGTTAATTTGTTTATTATATAATGAAGTACTTTCCTATTGTTTACTAAACACAGGTGAGACTATTTAAACTGGGGCAGAGTCTTGAAAGTAGAAATAACTTGTAAGAATGCCATTTTAAATATTTGATTTTTGTTCCAATAATAATAAAATTACTAATAGAGTTTTATTTTATAAGCCTTTCAAAATAGAAAAAATATGAGTAGTACATTAAATTAAACATATTACTTTATTAATGATCCAAATATAGTTTAATATAGTTAAATGTTTTCTTGATTTATTATATATACAGATTTAAAAGCCATTATTCTCATTATTCTAGAATTCTATGATTCTTACAACCTTTATAGGCCTGTGTTTATAGAGGAACATTGCTGTTGTTTGTTCCAAAAAATTAGACCTAAGTATTCTGAGGACAAATTCTAGTCTATTGTCATGTCAAAATAGTCATCAAATAAGTGCTTTCGGTTGTAAATATTTATAAGAAGCATTTTCTCTCTATCTATTCTTCTTTTAGTTTATAGGAAAAATTCCTTAAGCCTGTTGATAAATTTTGTATGTGTTTATATAGAAGTATGCAAATTTAACCAGGTATGAAATAGTTGATGTGATACCTGAGTCTCTTTTGCCTAGGGTCCATGCCATAAAGTTTTGATCATTGCTAATGATAAACTATCATACAGTTAACTATTACTCTTAGATGATCAACTCCTTTTATTTTTAATTTAAAAATATTAACTTGAAATATAACTTGTTTAAAATTAACTCCAATTTTTCTTTTGAATTGAATGAGAAATTAAGATAGTTATTTTATCCAGTTGTTCATTTGTCTTTTCTATTCTAGGATACT
This sequence comes from Trachypithecus francoisi, assembly GCF_009764315.1. Taxonomy (NCBI): domain Eukaryota; kingdom Metazoa; phylum Chordata; class Mammalia; order Primates; family Cercopithecidae; genus Trachypithecus; species Trachypithecus francoisi. The sequence goes on along the minus strand of NW_022681472.1, from coordinate 69,953,779 downwards.
GCTAGTTTATTCTTTAAAAATAGGGCTGGTGCTTCTGTCCGGGTTTTCATACTTTTTGTAGACATTTAGTCCCCTTGTAATTTATCTTATTTGTTTCTTTCTAATTTGTTTATAGCATCTGGGGGGGAATCTGTCAGCCTTTTAGTTTTTTTTTTGTAGAGACAGGATTTCGTCATGTTGCCGAGGCTGGTCTTGAACTCCCGCGCTCAAGCGATCTGTCGTCCTTGGCCTCCCAAATTGCGGGGATTATAGGCATGAGCCACTGTGCCCGGCCTGCTGTCAACATTTTGATTAAAAAATCGTTGTGGAATTATGGGACTAATTTATATCTAAGTGTATGAAGTTTATTTGTAATTTTTAAAGGATGATCATATATCGTAATTTGCTTGGCGGCAGTCACAATTTACACCTGTCATTTCATCATAATTATTAATAATGTGCTTTTATACTCTTAAAAGCATCCCAGACATTAAATATAATCACTCTACTGTTACCTTCTTAAACAAAATTTCCAGAATTTTCCAAATCATTTCACACGGTTAACTTGCCAATTAATCTTTTTATTATCCCTAAATATTTTTATTTATAACAAGCTCAGATGCCTCAACTGTACTTTGCATAATTTATTTGCCCTTTGTAAAAAGGAAAAACTATCTTTTCTAGCAATAGTAGTTCCAGGTCTTTGATCTCAACTCTTTGAAATGTTATTTGGGTATTTAATTAGTTTCCACTGCTTTTGAACTGCTCCCATTCATATACCTTTGGACCATGTGAAAAGGTTGAGAGGCTGGGTCTTGGGCAAGGAGAAGCAAGACTACAGCAGGGTAAAGATTTTTGAAACCAACCCCTCCCACCTCATTTTTGATGTTGATTACCTAGGGATGCCAGGATGCTTAGCCATTATAAAATGTCCTCAGCTCTTGAGACTCTGCCCTGGCTATTGTTTTACCTCTTCATTATTTGAGAAGAGTAGAAACATTGACAAATATTGGCAGTTTACTAAAAAGAAATAGTTTTCTTTGGAAGTAGCCAAATAAATTGAATATGTTGCCTAAATTAGCCACACTATGTAATACATTTCCAAACATTTTTAAACTAAAACTAAAAAGACAACCCACTTACAGATTTGGGAATGAGAGTTAAGAAATGAGTAATGAGGAACTACATTGAGTAAGAGAGTAAATTATTATGGAAGCCCCAAATTAGAAAAAGCTAGAACAAATAAAATAAAGGTTAGTATAGAGAAATGGGTCCCGGATTTGTCTAGAAGAAATGCCTTGTGACCCCACATGGTGTTAACATGTGAGACAATATAGCTAGAAGAAATGGTTGATTTATAATGTTTTTCGTGTCGAGAATTTAATGGGTGCTTTGATAAAATGCAGAAGAAATACAATTAGGACTAATATAAATTTTGAGAATGGGAAACCTGGGTAAACACAAATGAAGAAGTAAAATTAGAAGAAGAATGAGTGAAGATACTATAGAGATGGAGATTTTGCACCTTAATTCTGAGAGAGAAAATGGAAAATTAAAGTCATTGGAGGCAGGCTGTGAATATGAGTGCTGGGGTCTTTTGGCTGTTTCTGAAGGTGTAAACCACACAAAACTCTTTAATAAATTTAATTGTAGCAAAATCTCATAGGGACATCTACTTTTTATCCTTTGGACATTGCAGGCTGAACTTTTAAGAAGCACCTTGAAAAGATGACTTTAATGTGTACAAATTAAAACAATACGTCCTTTTTTTTAAAAGCATATTCCATCTCCTTGATGTTTTTCTGCCAAGAAAAAGTTCTAGCCTTGGGAGATTTCACCCTGTGTGTTAAAGCTTTGTCAAGGATTACTGTCTTAGGGATTGAGTGGGTGTTCACTCAAAATTGAAATTACAACTGTGGGTTAGACCTCAGAGGTCAGATTTCTGTCTATTGAAAATATTCTGAGATTCTATATACCAAGAAACATGTAGTAGACAAGAGTAAAAACTAAGTGGATGGGTATGGAGAAAGCTTAAGGAATTCAAAGAATACAATTCTTTATCCCTACAGTACTGTAAGCCTTGATAGGAAGTCATAAATACTTTTCTGGAAGGTGAAAATATTGGCATCTAACATTAAGTGCAGACCAAAGTCGCCCTTTCCAATCATTCTAGTGTACCTATCTGTAAATCACATTCTTCTCTAAGAAAATTTGTTTTGCATACATAGCAGGCCATTTTTTTTTTCAGTTTATTTCTTTCTTACACAATAATATCTAAGAAGTGTTTTAATCTTCTGCTTTCAGTACAATTTGACTTTAAAAAAATAATTGTTCAAGTAATGGAGATTAACTTGTCAAGAAGAATATTTATCCCAACATGAGAAAATGGCTATGATTAACCTGTGTAGTATAGAATAAAAAATATATTTACATATATGCACATATTTTACATATATATTACCTATGCATATATTTATACATATATATATATATATATATAGGTAAAAAAGCAGAGCTACTCTTATTGAATAGAAATTGAGAGCCAGAATTGCTAGTAGTCAATCACTTAAAATTTTTTTTTTCCTCCAAAGGCTGGGTAGGGGGCATCTTGGATGAATTTTAAGCCTTGCCAGGGGATAGTTTATTCTTGTTTTAAGTTTTGGACTAATCATACTATAATTCTTTCTATCTAACAATGCTTTTACCAGGGACATGTAAAAAATACAAAGTATTTTTGTGTTGCTACACAGAGACTGCTAATTGTTAGTAGTATCCAGTCTCTCCTTCTTTTTAGTGGTATGCAGTCTGACTCTGGTTTTAGCTATGTTCATGGATGCCCATGTACACAACATGTTCCAGCTTTCCTAGTGGCTATGTGTGGTCATGTGACTAATTTATTTTACATTATTGAGTTTTCTATAATGTGTAACCAATGTCCTAAATAATAAAGAAGTCGAAAAGATTTAGAACAAAAAGTGAAGCTAGGAAAGAAATATTTAAGCTATATGCATCTCGTAGCAAAAAGAAGATCATCCAGTGTCATGACATTCACCTGAGAATGGTTGAAAATAACTGGCAGACTATTAAGGTGAGGAAGGTACAGCATATGTACTGGCTGTTGGAGAAAAGAGGAAGTATTGAATAAGAAACAGTTCAAGTGAAACTTTGACAGGTCTTGGTGATAACCATGTGGAATGAAGGAAGAGTCTAACTCAAAAATGTCTGAAGTTTTGAGCTGTCTTTTGAGACTAAATGAATGCGGGTGTCAAAGGAAGAGGAAAGTTTGAGGTCCTGCAGTTTGCTGAGTGAGGTACCAATACATCCCAAACAATCTGTGAAAAGTCTATGTATTTTTGGTTTTATGATAAAAAGTTGAGTGATGTCTTAGTTTGCAAGCTGGAAATAATCCAGATAGGTAAAAATAATGGCTGTCATTTTAAATTAATATAATTATGATTTTCTAACTATTTAAAAATTGGATGTACACTTGTAAATTGATACATATCTCAGAAAGACTAGATTTCATTGAGGCACATGCAGACTCCCAAGAAGATATCCATTTAGTTTTGATCTAAGGCTGAGTATTTTATCATCTCTATCTTGGATATAGACACATTCCCATATGCTGACATTGAAAACTACCTAGCAGCTAAGACGAGCTAGTTCTCTCTCTCTCTCTCTCTCTCTCTCTCTCTCTTTTGGCATCCAAATACTAAAGTTTAGTTTGATTGCTGTAACATTTCCAGATTTTATTCATGATATGAATTTTGACCAACCAACTCTTTTTTAATTCATTTATTTTTAGTGAATCCTCTTTATCTTAAAGTATAATTTCCTGTATGTGTCATATTTTCTCTAAGGAACTAAGCTCTCAGCTGAGTAAATTGTTGACTCTGTTAAAATTTTGCCTTTTATCAGTGAGACATTAAAACAAACAAAAAAAAACTGAGCAAATTTATCGAAATTGATTACAAAAAGTTTTGAAACGTGCTCTTAAAATTTGGTGCAAGAGGAAACTAGTGTAAAGTCTCAAGGTGACTTTCTAAAATCTGTTATCTTTAATTCCTTACATCCCCTGCCTGTAACCACAATATAGCTCAGTTTGCTTAGGGACAAAATGTAAACATTATAAACAAAGTTCAAGGAAGGACTATCTGTGCATAAAAACAAAAAAGAAAAGTATCTGGAGCTTGGTTGAGTAGACTCTGAATGAGTCAGCTTAATGACATCGTGTAAATAAGGCTACCTGATTTTATGTAGAAAAAAGAATACAATAGATAGGCTATAAGGTAATCTTTTAATTTAATTTTACAATATTAAAAAAGGGTGAGCAAAAATGGAAAATCACAAGATGCTTAAAATAGTAAAAATATATTAAGAATGACTAAGGAGACTGAGTGGTGAACTTAGGAAAGTCCAAAGGGTGTTTTGATTATGATCTTTATCTGTACAAATATAGTAAACTGAGGAGGTTTGCAGGACAGCTATTCTTTATGATTCTGGACAACAAAAACACAATAAAAGTTAGTAAAAATTAAGGAAGAAAGATTACAACTAAGCACAAGGAATACATTTTTTAATGTGAAGGCGATGGAATGTAGTATCATGGGATAGGGCAGATGTTGAGATTACATTCATTAGACACTCAATAAGTCTATCCTTTCTCTCTATTCATTCCCTCCCTGAGGTCTTCAAGAAACTAGGTATTTGTTCTGAATGACTTGGACATTCAACAGTCTGAAGGATTCAAACAGATGACCTTTTCAAATTCTGTCCTCTTCTCTTCCTACATCTTTCCGTAGTATCTGTGTTTTCCACAGGAATTGGTAAGCTCTTTGGGTGAAAACCAATACAAATTTGAATGATGAGTGTCGAAAGCTTGGAACTTCTTCTCTCTGACGTTTTTTAAGCCTCCAGTAGCACTCTGGCAAGCCATTTGAATCACAGGGACCATGCTGGTATTAAGTAGATTGGAACGGTCAGTCAAATATGCAACCACACGTCCTCTAAACTAAGAACATTACAATTATTCTGTCTTGTAGAAGCAAAATGCTTGTCTTTAGTGAATCTCATTTCTCAGTCCTTTTAGAGAAACAGGATCCTTAGCAAAAGCTTCTCTTATATTTTTTCACCTACTCTAGGGTGTGCAGAATAATCTTAGAAATACCTTCAAGTTTTTCTTGAGCAACTGCTGAATAAGAAGGAGAGTCTAATCAAGGCAGGCACTCCCCTGACACGCCTTCCCTATCCCCCAAAGATAGTCCTGGAGTTATTCTATTTGCAGACACAGTGATAATATCAATATGCTATTTCCTGTTCACAGACTAGGGAAAATACTTTCCAAATGGTCATTGGGGCCATCAGAGAAACCTTACAGCTTTTTACAATTTTGAGAGACAACTTAAATTCAAAGCAGGCAATATTGAAATCCAGAGATTTAGGATTAAATCATGGAATGGTTTTCTTTTCTTAGTAAAAGTTCTGTTGGCTTCAAGTAAACTGCAGTTTTAATGATTCATTAGTTTTTTGAGAATTTGGAGGTATTTTTTTTTTTTTTTTCTGCTAGAAGGCAAACGCACGAAGGCACAGCAGTAGATTTGGGAGATCGAAAGTACCGATTTGTGTTTCCTTCTATTGCTAACAGGCATATTTTGAAAAAAAAATTGGAACACATAAATGAAATTAAACACACATAGAATTATAAGTTTGCTACAGCCTTTAGTTCCAGCCTTTTCAGGGGTATATTTCTCACATCAAGAAATGTGTATGGCCATGCAATGTTTGTGGCATAAGGCAAAATAAGACTCATGAGGTCATCAGGGGAAATAAAATTTCCTATGCTGTGGTTTTCATAAGACTCCATGACCCTGTTATGCATTGCTTTAAAAAGAAAAGATAAATATCAATGTTCAAAGTTCGTAGGCAATTTCAGCATTTGAGGTTATTGATTCTCAATGTATTCTTGGCTATTGTGCATTGTGCTGAATAGGCTCAGACTTTTACAGTCTTGTTTCATTGTGGTTTTGTAAGCTTTTGCACTCTGCTTCATTTAGTTTCTACTACATCTCATGCGCCCCAACACTCTTCTTATTTTATTGATTCTTGCCCGCCTTTGGGAATGAAATAAATTATGATATGTAAAAGATTCAACACTGGAGTTTATTCTAGGGTTGAACTTAGAATGCTATAATAAATACTTAAATGGAAAATTTCTGTTTTAGTTGTTGATCACTACCAATTTTGGAGTGCCTTGAAACCTGAAAGGTAAATATTTAAATTCTCCTCTTAGTGTCCTGTTTTCAGTCAAGGCAATTAGGACACTGAATCTGAATAGAAAAGGTTCTATATGACAGTGGCATTCTTCTGCTAGTAGTGGTGAACTGCCACCCTTATAGAAATGTTTTATCTGCACCAATTTACATCTTACTATCTGAAATGTTTCTTTTGTTACTAACAGAAAGTAGACAATAAGTTGTAACCACTTTTTCTTTTGGAAAATAAGGCTGAAGATAAGATGGCTTTAATTTTTGACTCTTCTTTGTATACCTCTCCTCGCCCCACTCTCTTTCTTTCCTTCTTTCCCTGTCTTTTATATTACCATAAGGAATTTATGGATGCTTCTCATTTTTCACCCCAGAATTAATCAATTTTTCTTTTCTTTTCTTTTTTTTTTGAGGTGGAATGTTGCTCTGTCGCTCAGGCTGGAGTGCAGTGGCGCGAACTTGGCTCACTGCAACCTACGCCTCTCGGGTTCAAGCAATTCTCCTGCCTCAGCCTCCCTAGTAGCTGGGACTGCAGGCTCCCACCACCATGCCTGGCTAATGCTTTGCATTTTTAGTAGAGATGGGGTTTCACTGCATTAGCCAGGATGGTCTTGATCTCCTGACCTCGTGATCCACCTGCCTCAGCCTCCCAAAGTGCTGGGATTACAGGCGTGAGGCACCCCACGCCTGGCCAAATTAATCAATTCTCTTATGCCCTCACCCTACTTTGCTCAGATTTTATCATAATACGTATGAAATGTCCAGCTTGTTGGCCCTCTGACTTATTTTGTGTCTTTCTCCTGGTCTGCTCTGTGTTGTTGGGAGCTTGACTGCTGTGGGGTAGATTTCTCAAGCTCTCAGGTTAGTCGGTTTGAAGTTGGATTTTGTACATTTGCAAGCACAACACACTGGCTGATGATTCAAAAGGAAAGATCTAGAAAGCCAATGTATTTTCCCCTTCTCTTCCACAGACTTTTGTTCTTGCAGGACCTCTGTCACCTTCATGGCTCCAGCTCTCACTTAGCTGGTCTGCCATAATTTCAGTTTCTGCTAGACAATTCTGGCCTCTTTGTCTGTTCAGCAATAACCTGACTTACTGCTGTTGTTAGTCTTTGGTTTAACTGATTGTTCTTTGGCTTATACGTCTCCTATTAGCCATAGGAGCCATAGGAGACTGAATCAGTCTACATAACACATCATCGTGCTTGTTTATATTCCCATCACATTCTACTAGACTGTAAGCTTCTTGAGAAAATAGGCTCCACTTAGGCTGGGTGTGGTGGCTTACTCCTGTAATTCCAGGACTTTGGGACGCTGAGTCAGGCAAATCACGAGGTTAGGAGCTCGAAACCAGCTTGACCAACATGGTGAAACCCCGTCTTTACTAAAGATACAAAAATTAGGTGGGCGTAATGGCGCACGCCTATAATTCCAGCTACTCTCCCAGCAGGAGAATCGCTTGAACCCAGGAGGCGGAGGTTGCAGGGAGCCGAGATCCCGCCCCTGCATGCACTTCAGCCTGGGCAACAGAAACAGACTCCATCTCAACAAGAACAAAAACAACAACGACAACAACAACAACAACAACAACAGAAGAAAATAGGCTCCACTTGACTTGGTACCTCTCATATCTAATGCAGCAGTTTCTGGCACATCTTGGGTAGTCACTATTTGTTGATGCATTTCTTTTTTTTTTTTTTTTTTTGGAAATGGGGTCTTACTCTGTCACCCAGTCTGGAGTGCAGTGACGTGATCTCCGCTCACTGCAATTTCCGCCTGCTGGGTTCAAGCGATTCTCCTGCCTCAGCCTCCTGAATATCTGGGATTACAGGCATGTGCCACCATACCCAGCTAATTTTTGTATTTTTAGTAGAAACGGGATTTCACCATGTTGGCTAGGATGGTCTCGATCACTTGACCTCGTGATCCACCCACCTCGTCCTCCCAAAGTGCTGGGATTACAGGGGTGAACCACCGCACCTGGCTACTTGTTGATGCATTTCAATACATGTATTAGTCGCTTAGATGAGCACAACCTATAAATTATCAAAGTGAAATGATTTATTGTTGTGTCATGTTTTATTGTTATTGTGTAGCTTTTAGAATCTAGATTTTGACCGAATTTTATAATTATAAACTTTATTAATTGTCATAAATAAACAACTAATGTTTAGCAGAGAAAAAAAGAAAAAACAAAAAAAGGAAAAATAAGCTTTTTAGAAACAGGAAAACCTGAGAAATCAATAATTATCTGGGTTAGTCTAAAGAATTTACTGGAGCTTATGGAATTCTTAAGAAAAAATAAACTCTAAAAATGGTGGAGAAAGAAAGCTAGAGATTTTTCACTTGTACAATTCTTTGTAGTTTCCCAGGAATTCCTACAACGTACTTAGCAAAAAGAGCCACATGCTAGATAGTTGAATTTGATTGACTTGTCTGCTAAAGACCATCCTCAGGCAAAATAAAAATTGGGATACATATTAAAATATTGTAATTCTTTATTCACATTACTCTTATATTTGGCCTAAGAGATGTAAGAGAACATATAAGAAAACTTTGAGGATAGGGGCTGTATGACAGAGCCAAGAGATTATTTCAGTGAAGATCTGTTTTCTGAAGAATAAAAAGATTGAAAAAGAACAACATATTTACACAAGCATGGGAAGAGTTGAACAGAAAATATTGAGGAAAGAGTAAAATATCTCTTCGTGGATTTCTGTATTAGGCAGAGGAAATTCATTTTGTAAAAAAAATTTAAGCATTATCTTACTTTCACTTTATGTTTCTTCATTTAAAAGTGATTACTGTTTAAGTATCAATGTGTGGGGGCACAAAACGGGTATTTTTATGCTTAATTACATAGTGCATTAAGTGCTTGGGAGTGAATAGGGTAGAGGCTAACGAACAAGTCCTAGTGTTCAGATCTGCTGTTTTGAAAGAGAGATTAATTCTGAGACTTGTGGCTTAGTTTTCTTTCAAATATTTTTGATACAGGCAAAGAATGTGAAGATGAAATTAAATTGACCTGAGTTTTATTCAAAAGGAAGATTAAAAATACACCTGTTTCTCCTCTTTTACATTTTTTCTAATTTCCAGGATGATCTAACAGCTGACTTTCTTTTTTAATACACTGATTATTAGGTTGTCATTTGTGTTAGGGTTTATGGCAGCATTGGGAAGAATAATTCCTCCTATTTTGTATACCCCTAAGAAAACCGGGATTCAGAGAGGCTAACCAACTTGTTAAAATTTTACATTTAATAAATAAAAGAACTAGAATTCTAATCCAGATGCCATGGACTTTATATTATACTTTATATATACTTTATATTATAAAGTATTTATATTACACTTATGTGTTTTCCCACTTTTAGTTAAGACTTCTGGATTACTCTATTGCTTAGGATTTGATCAGTTACAAGTAACCAAAAAATCCCATGAAAGCTGCCTTGAAAACTAAAGGAAACAAATGTTGGCAAGGATAAGAAGTAACCTGAAATTTCATTCATTGTTAGTGGAAGTGCAAAATTGCAAAGTAATTTTGGAAAACAGTTTGGCAGCTTTTTTACAATGCTAAGCATATGTTTACTATGTGATTCAGCAGTTGCACTCCTAGATATTTATCCAAATGAGCTGAAAATGTAATAATCTACACAAAAACCTTCAGATAAATTTTTGGGAGCTTAATTCATAATGCCGTAATTTGGAAGTACCAAGTTGTCCTTCAGTAGGGAAATGAATAAACAAATGGTGGTAAATCCAAACAATAAAATATTGTTCAATTCTAAAATAAAATGTGCTATTCATTCATTAAGAAACATGGAAGAAACTTTAATATATGCTGACAAGTGAAAAAAGCCAGACTGAAAAAAGCTACATCTTATCTGATCTTAACTTTATGACATTCTAGAAAGGTGAATCTATGGAGACAGAATAAGATCAATAATTGCCAGAGGTTTGCAGGGAGAAAGGAGTGAACAATAGTTGGAGCATAGAGGATTTTTAGGATAGTAAAAAATACTCTAATGGTAGGGACATGGCATTATGTATTTGTCAAAACTAGAAATATGCAACACACAGAATGAGCCCTAATGTGAACTATGGACTTCTGTTAATAATAACACATCAATGTTAGTTCACTAATTATAACAAGTGTACCACACTAAAGGTGTTAGTAATAGGAAAATTTGGGACTGAGGGGATGAGGTAGTATATGGGATTTCACTGTACTTTCAGTGTAATCTTTCTATAAACCTAAGATTCTCCGAAAAATAAAAATATGATAAAACAAACAAAAAAATTTGGCTTGTAATAAACTTCCTGGGAACAGAAAGCTTGATCCAAAGCTCATTTGTATTACCAAGATTCCTGTATTTGGCTCTGATTTCTCAGAGTTGACTCTGTTCCAAAGCATGTTCTTTTCTCCATGTCACAGAATTATTGCCTTTACTTCCTTGGGATATGTCTTTCCTTACTTACGTCTACATATCTACAAGGAAACACAAATTTTCTTCTTGGGTAATTCACCCTGAATCCCTGAACTGAGTTTCATTGGCTTTGACTGGCTTGACTTGTGCCATGTGATTTCATCTAAACCAATCACTGTGGCTGGGAATGAAGTTTTCTTTTACGAACAAGGAAAACAAAGCTTACTTTATTAAATAGGCATGAATTATTCCATTCAAACCACAAAGCTAGGGAAATCAGGGAATTATTAATACAGGGAGAAGGAAGTAAAATATATGTTGGGAAAGTATCCAGCAATTGTTTATTATAATATCCATGTAAGGAATATAGATTATCTGTACATTAGCCTTATGATTAAGCAGCTGTATACATATACAGCTTCAAGTGTGTAAGTTCCATCCCCAAAAAAATGTTTTCTCTGTTGATTTCGTGATGTTTGAAATTTAATAATTGCAACTATGTTATTTCAGCTTCTTCAACTAACACACATGCATAAAGCACCTACAATGCTTAGTTGTAGGAGATAGAAAGATAAATAAGACAAAGATTTATGCATAGTTACTGCCCTTAAGGCGCTGGCTTACAATCTAATGTGAGAAAGAGAAAAACACAGGTATACATAAAGGTAATCAAGGAGGGAATGGTTTTTTTGAAACACGTACCAAAATAAGCTTCAGAAAGGAGCTTGTAATACAGTTATGTCTTGAAGAGCAATAGGATTTTAACAGATGAATCGACATGGAACTCATTTCAGCCAAAAGAAGCAAAAGAAAAAACAAACAAAACCTGAGTAAAACATAGCAGTGTGTAACATTGTCAAGCGTATGGAAATTGTTAGTCATTTAGTAAGGTTGAAATATAAGATAGAAGAGTTGTATAGTAGGAGATAATGTCAGATTATTAGAGAAGGGTTAGTTTATAGATGTTAACGAGTACTGAATGGGGAACTTTTTGAGGCAGAGAGAATAGCAGTATAAACATTATCTTTTTAAAAAATATTACACAAATGTATTCTGGCTTGGATTAAAGGGGTACCAGGCTGTGGAGAAACAGAGATCATTTCAGAGGCTGTTGTAGGAGGCCAGATGAGAACTTTTCAGGGTTTGATCTGAGACAGTTGCAGTAGACATAGAAGAAGCGACTGACTTAAGGTTTTATTGCATCTATATCTATAATACTTGTATGTATAGCACTCATTTATGCTTTAGTGTGAAATTATATAAGACTCCATGAATAGCATTGGTTCCTTAGAAAAAAATAAAGACGGGCATGAGGACTTTGGTTATCTATTGATGACAAAAAAGGGTATGTGCAATTCAGGTACATTTTCCAAAATGATGATAAATTGATGGAGAAAGACGAAATCTTCCATGCCACAATTTTCTTGGACTAGCCTAATAAAATGGGATATCAAGAATGTAATAAACCTAGATGTGAAAATAATTAGAACGGAGGTTGAGTTGTATGGCGTAAGACCAACTGGTAAGCACAGATCGTGGAATCCGTATGATTAAGGTGAGTCTATTTGATGTACGGTGTATATTTTCCTAAAGTTGTCCCCACTTGGATTTTAAAGATCAATGCTAATCCATGTCACCAAAAATACTCCAGAAACAAGATTGCAAATATGTAAATTAATATGTTTGACTGGTATTTTCCATTATGTTGTTTACTGAAACAACTTACCATGGGAGAAAATTTGGGGGAGTAAAGTATGTCTTTGTTAAATTATGATGATAAATTATTATTGGATAATCCTTTCCAATGGAAGAATTCTAATTATGGCAAAAATATTGCCTATAATCCCAAAAATAACGTTCTCGAACTTTCTAAATCACCACTCATGGTTTAGACTAGCAATTCCAAGTTTAGAATGATAAATAATTATTGTATGGACTTTTCATCTGGTAAAACATTGAGGCTCTATGACTTTAGCTGGAATATTACGGCAGACTGGAGGAACACAAATGTTTATTCCTTTTACTGATCATAAATTGGAAAAGAATGGGAACATTTGGAGAACAGCCCATCTCCAGCCACCATCTGCTTGTTATAACATAGCTGTATGTTGTTATTTTTTCTTTTTTATTACTGTTATTAACACACTATAAAAAATACATTTAAATAGCATTAAGTTTATAACACAGGCCAACAAAATGGAGTCAATCTTTAACTTTTCTGTGAAAATTGCTTTATTCCTCCTTTTAGACATTCTTTTGAGTCGTGTAGTATCCTGCTGTTCAGTTACAGTAAAAACAGGTGCCTGGAAGAAATAATTACCAATCTTACATTGGTGCTTTCTTTTCTTTCAGTTCAGTCTTTTGTACATTTATTGTGTAAATTCGGTAGGTATCAGATTAGTGGATGCAAGGATGACTCAGATTAGAATTTATCAGGTCAGAGTTATGAGAGCTTATCCTTTAATTAAAAAATGACAATGTGACAAATAATGTAATATAATTGACTTTTAAACAAAAAAATAATTTAACATTTATCAAGTCTCTATTTTGAGAAAGGCATATTGTAGTCACATTATTTTGTATTACATCTGGTATTTTCCCATCTATTAGTTCTATTACATGTTATATCCAGTTAATATAATCAAATTCATGAATATAAAATATTTTAATATATATGCATATACTCTTAAGGGCTTTTTGTTGTTTTTCAAAATGAAAGTAGCTTTGACATGACTGTGAGAGGTCATTAAAAACAAAACAAAAACAAAAGTAGCTTTGTAAAGTGATCAGGTCAATACAATTTCATAGAAAATGTGAGAGTAAAACTGTTAATGCTCTCCACCAGAAGATAATTTTTGTTAGTGTGCTGATCCACATGGACATCTGTGTTTGTGTGTACATGTTTATACATGTACATTTTTACATAAAGAATTACACTAAGATATAATTTTCTGAGAATGTTCCTTAACGTGTGTGCGTGTGTGTGTCTAACATATATACATGTATGACAAAGGACTTGCAGATTCTTATGTGAAAGGATGCTTTTGAGTTTCCACATTCCTGGCAAGCCAGTGGAAGATTGAGGAGGACTGTTTAATACACAAGTGCATCAGCCAAGGTCCGATCAGAGAAACATAAAACACTCAGTGTTTCAAACAGAAGGAATTAAATATAGGGAATTGGTTACACAAGTATTGGAAGGGCCAAGGAAGTAAAAAGGAGAAGTGAGGTAATCCAGCGACAAATAATGGCAGAAAACAGTACTAGAGCTAGATAAGCAAACAAACAAAAAAGGAGATAATATACCAAGAGGGCAAACAGCTCATTCTGAGATAGTGGAGAAGGGGGCACTATTCAAAGACTTGGTTTTCTAAGGAATTGCTGTAACTTCCAGAGCTCCTGCTAGCAGCAGCAAGACAGAAATGAAAATAGAGGACAGAGGGAGAGAGAGAGACAGAGAGAAGAGAAATATGCCTTCATCATTTCTCTTGCTTGTGATCACGCACCAGTCCCTCCTATTAAGACAGGCTGCAGGGCAGCCAGACAGCTGGCAGGGGAGCTGGAGAAATGTAGTTTGCAAAAGTCTACCCAAACACTGTGGAGCAGAGGAGAAAAGGATGGGTGTATGTAATGCTGAGATCAATACTAAGTAACAAACTCCACAAATAAAAGCAAACCTGAGGATATTTGTGATGAGAACCCTGGGTGATGACAAGACACATAGATAATTTGATAGGCAGAGTTTCAAAGTCACTAATGAGAAATCAAAAGACCTTATTTTACATTCACAGGCAGATAAGGGTTGAACATCTGGGCTTTACGTGTGTGTGTATGAGAGAAAGACACTGACAGAGATAGAGACACACATTAATATTTGGCTCATAAATGTCCCAAAGTGGCAGATATTACTATTGAAAACATTTTTAAGTGTTTACACTTTTCATAATTTTTGTTTTTAAATAAAAAGCAATTCTGCTTCTTTTTTCATCTCCCATTCTTTCTTTCAAAGAAAAGTAATTTAATACAGGCATGCATCAGAAATATTGCAGATTCAGTTCAAGACCACTGAAATGAAGCAAATATCGCAATAGTCAAGTGAATTTTTTGGTATTCCGGTGCCTGTGAAATTTATGTTTACAGTATACTGTAGTCTACTAAGAGTGCAATAGCATTATGTCTAAAAATGTGCATACTTTAATTTAAAAATATTTTATTGCTAAACAATGCCAATGATCATCTGAGCCTTCAGTGAGTTGTAATCTTTTCGTTGATGGAGGATTTTGCCTCAGTGTTAATGACTGCTGACTGATTAAGGGTGATAGTTGCTGAAACTAGGGTGGCTGTGGCAAGTTCTTAAAATAAGGCAACAGTACTATTTGCCACATCTATGAACATTTCCTTTCGTGAAAGAGTTCTCTATAACATGTGATGCTGTTTGATAGCCTCTTACCCATAATAGAGCTTCTTTCAAGATTTTGGTCAGTACTCTCAAATTCTGCTTTATTAACTATGCTGATGTAATATTCAAAATCCTTTCCTGTCATTTTAACAATGTTTACAGCCTTTTCACAAGGAGTAGATTCCATCTCAAGAAACTACGTTCTTTGTTCGTCCATAAGAAGCTACTCTTCTGTTAAAGTTTTATCAGGAGATTGTAGCAATTGAGACACATCTTCAAGCTCCATTTCTAGTACTAGTTCTCTTGCTGTTTTCATTAAATCTGCAGCTACTTTCTCCACGGAAGTCATGAAGGCTTCAAAGTCATCCATGAGGGTTAGAATCAACTTCTTCCAAACTCCTGTTAATGTTGATATTTTGACTTCTTGTCATGAATCATGAATGTTCTTGATGACATGTAAAATGATGAATCCTTTCCAGTAGGTTTTCAATTCACTTTACCCAGATCCATCAGAGGAATCACAATCTATGGAAGCTACTACCTTACAAAATGTGTTTTTTAAATAATAAGACTTGAAAGTCAAAATTAGTCCTTGATTCATGAGCTGCAGAATGGATGTTGTGTTAGCTGGAATGAAAACCACACTCATCTTGTACATCTCCATCAGTGTGCTTGGGTGACGAGTGGCACTGTCAAGGAACAGTAGTATTTTGAAAGGAGTATTTCAAAATGTTAACTTCTGCCATTTACCCTCTTATTTATATTCTTCTTTTCTTAGTACTTTAAACCTTTTGAAATTGACCATCACAATCAAGTCAATATAATTGCTCTTTTTTCTATTTAGGTACGTAAATTAAAAATTATCACAATGCATGTGAGAACATAATGCCCAATGCTTTTTCCTTCTATTTTTATATTTTATCTTACATTGTAAGGGTATAGTTTATATTATTTTAAATGATGAGAAAGGGAGACGTTGATGCACGAAACAGGGTGGTCTGAGAAGAAGTCAGCCTAGTCTCACATCTGAAACAGAAGAACTGTGGGAAGAATGTTGTTTGAAGCTTTGGCTTATATTTGGTAACCTGCATCTTCAGTAGTAGGCATGCCAGTGGATCATTGGGGTCAAAGTCCTCCAGAACCTTGGTCAGCTCTAGGGCTAGAGAGCAAAGGAAAATGGCAGACCTTATGAGTGTGCCACTTGTAATACACCCTTTTACGGAAACTTCAAAGCATTGTGGCCTTCATCTTCCAGTGTCTTAGAGAGTTGAACAAAAGAAATTCATACAAAAACTTTTTTCTATGATGGTTTTCTCTATCTAGGATTCATTTATGAGTCCATGAGGCAGATCCAGAGGAGTAAATGGTAGACAACATTGGCTTCGATCCTTAACAATATCCAGACTCACCTTTTCTATTTAGCTATTATCCAAATGACTTTATGCTAAGATTTTACACAGGAATTCCCTATGTCCCCCAAGAGATTCCTAGGTCTCTCATTCAAATATCAATCAAGCGATTCCTTTTTATAGCCTTCCAGACATGCCCAGATAGTTCATAAGCCTAGAGTAGATTTATAGTCTATGCTCAATTTTAGAAACTGTATCATTTATACCTAACAATTATTTTAGCAGTAAACAAGAAAATAAAGATGAAATATATGAAGACAGACCATTTTATATCCTTCAGATTGGAAACAATTAAAATGTTTGATCATTATGTCTTGGTATAAATGTGGAACCATGTTACCTTTTAACTCTGGCCAAATATATAAATAAGAACAACCACATTATTGGTGGTATTCAGAGATGTGCAAAATATACATACAATATAAGACAGCAACGCTGCTCTTTGGTATTATGTTAGAAAAATTTGTGTGCATGTGCTCAGGAAAACTGTACAAGAATGGTGGTGATGGCACTGTTTGAATAAAGTATACACAAATACTTGTAGAGATAACCAATATTTTTAAGGTAGTAGTTACCTCGATGGCAGTGTTGGGATAATGGGGAGGTGGGACTAAGATCATAAAAAGGAGCACAAGTAAGGATAATTTACCTGTTTAGCTGAGAGGTTTTATGAGTTTTGGTACATGGTTCAATTATATTTTTCTGTTAGCTGGATATGTGGATCTTATATTACATTTGATATTTACATATGATATTTTCCCAGCTGTCTGTTAGGTTGGACCATATAAAATCATCTGTTTTTGATCTACAAAACTGGCAGTTTGATATAGTTTTGCCTAATATTTCATTACGTATTTTTAATTATTTAGAAGTTTTAAAACATCACCTTATGTAAAAATGACTAAAATATATCTAGAAATATATATATTGCAAAGTATTTGTAAAATAAGATATTTGCAGTTCCAATGATGATCAGTCAATTAATGCCTGTGTTACATTTGGGTTATTGTGAGTTTGCCTCTTTATATATTGACAGAAACCTGTATCCTAAGGTTGAGAAAGCCTGATAAGATGAAAAAAAAAGGGCAGCACCAATGACTCTCTCTGCAGACACAATTAACTGGTGTAAACACACAATCGACTCCACATTAGATAAGATTTCATGACTCCAACTGAGGTAGGAAGTGCCTGTCCGTGGTAACAGGGCTCTGTCAAGGTTCTTATTACTGTATTCTTAATGTATGATGCTATGCTTGTTTCCCTCAGAAATTCATGATGATCCAGGCTAGTTACGTAGAACAACAGGGGTCACAGGGTAAGTTAGGCTCTTAGGCTAAATGAGTAATCTATTACTCATTTATTTTGACAAATTGTATACAAGGTGCTGCCAGTGAAATAGTAAGAAATATGTGAATTATATCAATTATAATGTTATCAAATGAGTTATTCTACTGACATGAAATATTCACATCTTGAAAGATTCTGATTCTTGCATGAGCTGCTCTTCTCTCCCAGCTGACTCAGCTGATGCTTAGCAAACAAACAAGCCATTGCCTCTGAAAAACGCTTTTTGCAACTAAGTCTTCAGCCTTAAAAATGGCTGTGCCAGACACACAGACATATGACATATATTTTTGAACAAATCTACTTATTACAAGTTTTTTTATTTATTTAATATTTAATCTCTTATAAAGTCTTCTTCATGAAGCATTTTCTAAAGGGCTTGTGCTGATATGATTTCTTCCTCTTTATTTATTTATAAATATCCTTCCTATTTATCTCTGCTACTAGAGAGTATATTTCTTCTAAGCAGTCTCTTTACGGGTACTTTATAGGACCTAGGATAATGCATTTGATATGGTCAACACTCAAATTGTATTTGTGCCTTTACTGTGTGCTGTGTTCTTTTTTTGATTCTTATATGTCTCATGCTTTTCTGTTTGACTTCTTTTGGAGCATCTGTGACAGGTAGTTTGTGCCTAAATTTACGGTCAAGAGAACAGAGGATTTGGGCAGGCAAGGGAACTATTATTTCCACTTTAGAGTCAAACTTCCCTAAATGTCTAAAATATGTTGCATGTAATGTGATAAATCCTCCGTCAAAGATCCATTAAAGCATGATTGCAATTCTTTAACTTCCGTTGTATCCAAAGGTATTACCCAGATTGATAAAGTATTAGACCTGTGATTATAAGAATTGACTGCAAATTGCCTTTTTAATTACGCTTCTTTCATTAATACACATGTGGAGGCACATACTAGGTGTTTGGGGAATGATTAACACCCAGTACTCATATTAAAATAATGAGCTTGCAGAGACCATATTCTTAATTTGTTAATTAGAACATTTAAACTATGAGATCATTTTATAGTACTAACATTTTCAAGAGGGAAAAAAAAAAAAAACCTCCATCAAAATAGATGCCCTTATTGGGGGAATTACCTGCCCAGGACTGTGCTAGATGCCTTACTAACATTGTTTAATTTTGACCTTTCAACAAATCTCAGAGGGAGATATATTGCATTATTTCTATGGACTTGGAAACTGAATATTACAGTCTTAGAATAACTTTCCCAAAGTCACACAATTGGTAAATTGTGAAAGTGGGACTCAAACTTGAGCTACCTGACTCCAAAATCCAGTTATCACTACCCGGTTTAGACTTTGTATTAAGTCATGAGATCTCCATTATGCATCTGTCACTACTGTTTTTCTTCCAGTGCTTTACGTCTTTGGCTTCCATGATTCTACCCTTTCTTGACTCTCCTCTGTCAATGTTGCTTCTCTGTCATCTTTGTGGGTTCTTTGTCCTCTTTTTGTTCATTAGAAGTGAATTTTCCCCCAGATTTTTATTCTTGAAGCACCTCTTCTCTCATTCTATGCATTTTCTGGATGTTCTCATTCATTTGCATGATTTTAATGATAACCAATAGACTGAGAACTTGTCCTCTCCCCCTCGTCTTACGCCACCATGTGCAATAGGCACTTCAAATTCAACTGAAGTCTTCATCTTTCTACTTAGTCTGTATCTCTTCCACTCTTCTCTGGTTTTGTGTGTGGTGTCACTATCCCCAGTTACCCACTTACAAATGAAGGTGCCACCCTCACCACACTGACACATGCCCCAGATCTGATTTGTATATGTTTTTTGTTTTCTATATATTGTTATGTTTTGTCATCTTAAAAACCTTTTCCGCTGCCCCTCCCAGGATTAGTGTCAAATATAAACAAAGCCAAACACTAGTTACAGTGGTAAGGACAGATTTTAATCAGTAACATACTTCGGCAATAGAGGAAAAAAGCCAACATGAACTGAAGTCAATTTCATTTTGTACAGAAGTGACTGTTTTAAAGGGAGAATGAGTGAACAGGGAGGGAAGTGAAGGGGGGCACAGTAGAGTCAGAAAAGTAAAAAAAATTACAAAAGCAGGAAGAAGGGCTTGGTCTCTGGGTTTGCTAACTGGCACTTAATGAAGTTAACACAGAGATTGGGAGACTAGAGTCCTATCTAAAGGTGTTGTGTTGATGGAAACAAACTAAATTATTTTGGCAGCCTGTGTTTTCTCAGGCAAGAACTTTAAGAGGGATAGAGTCATCCTAGTGATGTGGCTTTATGCTGTCAGGAGCTATGTTAGTGTCTTGAGTCTTTATAGACCAAGGTCGAAGTCTAGACAAGAAAGGGTTCAGAGGAGCCTGTCTAGAGCTTGGGTAAAGACAGAAACGTTATTACTAGCCATTTCTTATACTAGCAAAAGGCTCGCTGGGACAAAACCTTTGATAGGCAAACTAACCACTTTGGAGCCTTATTTCCTCTGTCTGACCTATACACACAAGGGGCAATGTTCCTCTGCCTTGATCATTTCCAGGACCAGGCATCAGGCTACTAGAAACCAGTCCTATAGTTTAGAGGCTGCTGAAATTATTCAAACTAGCCAATCCTACACTGTTAACCTTGCCCTATCTTGCCTTTCTTAAGGGAACTCCAGCAAAGGCCATGGCCTAACCTCTCCCCTGACTCCTGATGGATACTGGCACTTTCCCCTATAGCCCTGCATGTTGTGTGGTGACCTACTCTGGAACTTGTGGGTATAACACATTTCTTCCTTCCAAGCCTTGTTCTTACTTGCTCCTGTGGTTGCACCAGATTTATCACACTATGTCTAACATTAACATTGTTAGAACACCAAGGCCTCCCTGTTCCATGATCTTTTGCTGAGGTCTGTCCTAGCTACTCTATTCAGGGTCTTACTACCCTAATTGAGGGTGTTTTTCCTTAGCTAATGCCTGAGTTGCAGAAAATTCATTTTGACTACTTCAGATTGGTCCTCCTCAATGCTGCTGAGAGTCATTTAAAATGAAAATCTGTATTTGCCACTTCACTATTTTAAACCTTTCAATAGTTGCTCACTGCCATTGAACTCCTACAGAAGCTTTCTGCAATGGGTCACTGCCACCTCTTTCATCTCTGCCTTCTATGCTGCCAGTCATGCACTCTAGGCTCCAACAATTCTAAACTACTTGTATTAACCTAGAACATCTCATCTCACCTCCATTCCATAATTGAACTCACACTGCTTTTTTTTTTTAACTGTAATACCTTTCATTTATTATATGAAGCTCCTCTAACTGTTATGAATTCTTTAGAATTTATCTCAGTAGTCACTATTCTCAGAGGTGTTCCCAGACACTATAACACAGGTATGGGTTATTTATACGGAAACCTATTTATTTATCATATACCTGGCTCCCCACTTACACACTGTAAACTCTTTGTAAATACAGATCATGCTTTACTCATCTTTCTATTCCCAGGTTTAAAACTGGACTGGCACATAATAGATGTTCAACAGATGTTGAATAACTCCTCAACATCCTCCAAGTAAGAGGATGTTGTTTTCAAATTTACTATCACTTCTTGCTTGCTTAGTGAAAAAAATAACATTGGAAAATAGACAAAAAGATGATAAAGTGAATACAGTGCTTCTGTTTCTCTTTCTAACAAGATCATCTCATGCTTGCCTTCTTTAGCCACCCATCACGTTGCTAATCTTCCTCTAATATTGACAGGAATGTGCTCAGGGAAATCAAAATGCTGCTAAGAGAAACTTTAAAAATATACAAAGATATCAGCCGGGCACGTTGGCTCACGCCTGTAATCCCAGCACTTTGGGAGGTTGAGGTGGGTGGATCACGAGGTCAGGAGTTCGAGACCATCCTGGCTAATAGGATGAAATCCCGTCTCTACTAAAAATACAAAAAATTAGCAGGGCGTGGTGGCGGGCGCCTGTAGTCCCAGCTACTCAGGAGACTGAGGCAGGAGAATGGTGTGAACCTGGGAGACGGAGCTTGCAGTGAGCCGAGATCACGCCACTGCACTCCATCCTGGGCGACAGAGCGAGACTCCGTCCCCCCCCCCAAAATTATATATATATGGGAAAATATCTAAACTTCAATACAACTAATTAGTATAAGGTATATTGCATTTGAAAAGACTATTATAATATTTTAAAAATAATTTTTGCCCCTATTCTCAGTAATAGTAGAGGTTTTTTTCCTTTTTTTTTTTTTTTGATGGAGTCTTGCTCTGTTGCCCAGGCTGGAGTGTAGTGGCGCGTTCTCAGTTCACCACAACCTCCGCCTCCCGGGTTCATGCCATTCTCCTGCCTCAGCCTCCTGAGTAGCTGGGACTGCAGGTGCCCGCCACCACGCCCGGCTGATTTTATTTTAGTAGAGATGGGGTTTCACCGTGTTAGCCAGGATGGTCTTGATATCCTGACCTCATGATCCACCCACCCCGGCCTCCCAATGTTGGGATTACAGGCATTAGCCACCGCGCCCAGCCAATAGTAGAGGTTCTTATGGCCAGTTTTCTTTGTGCCAGTATTGGTGCTAAGCATGTCACACATAATTTATTATTTAATCCTCATAGTCCTATGAAATAGTAATTAAAATATTGTTCTAAATTTGCATATGAGGAAACTGAGGTTTAGCGATGTTAGATCATTTTTCTGAGGCGCACACAACTAATGACAGGCAGGGCCGGAATTCCCACAGAAGTCTTTATCCAAAGCCTACAAATGTATCTGTTGCCTGATCCTTCCAGGAGTTTGCTTTTTTCTGAAGCTGTACTCACAAAGATTAAATAAAAACCATAAAGAAATAAACTACACTAGGATATTTTACTTTAATTCTTTTCTCCAATTTTATTCTTATGAGGGTAGTATTGACTTTACCAAATCATGGATTCTTTTAGAAACTTTTATTTCTCAATAAAGTACTCAGAGTCCTAGATCTTGGCCTATGGAGAAATAAATGAATGAAAAAAGTGTTTGGAGAGACAATGGAAACTCCTGTGGCAAAGATGATGATTCATCCCAAAGGGAACACAGGGACAGAGGCCATAAAATATAGAAAACACTTCCATCTGGACCAAGTTCAGCTCAGCAGGACAATAGCTAGCGGGCTAGCCAGAGAGAGCCTCCTCTGCTATAAACCACAAAAGTTCTGGTTCGAATCTCTGTACTTAGAATGTAAAGGACGCATAAACAAGAAGTTCAGCTACCAGATGGGGACCCTTCTAATTAGTTAAGTCTGCTCTAATTTTTGGCCACCAGTTGGCAGATGCAGCAGATGCCAAGGGAGTAAACAGAATATGTTGGCAGTTTTGCATTTTAAACCAGTATATCACAAATAGATTCAATTTAGAAATATTTTCCCCTTTGGTTAAACTCTGTAACTTAATTTTGTCAAATGCCAGAAAGTTAGAGACATATTATGAAGCATTTTCTTAGACATTTTGAATTTTTGTCTGTGAATTTATGGCAATGAATTATGCATTTAGGCACGCTATCTTTGAATGTGTAGAGTACAACAGCAATGTTCATGTGAGAGTTATTTTTTATCATAAATATGGATTCATGTGGCATTTGTGAATAGAAAACTAAAAAATGTAAGAGCTGTTTTTGGGAAAACACATCTTGAGATGAACAGAAACATTAAAAAATTAAGAGATTTGGTGACTGTAAATTTAATATCTTGTCTCAGTACTTTGTTGGTGGTTCATGTCTTACACGCAATTGGCCATTGTAAGCAAAGTGCCTTAATTACATGACTGATGAAAGGGCAGGGTCACTTTGACATTTTTGGACATGACTGCTTTTCATTGAAATAATACATCAATGATAAAGTTCTGATGTTTCCATTCTCAGGAATGATCAGCAAATTTTCTTAAATTATTTTCCCACTCAGAACTACTATTGGGGATAGAGAGGATGATTGTTAGGTTATATTTTATTTACTATCAAAAATTGTGCCCTTGGCTGGGCATAGTGGCTTGTACCTGTAATGTCAGCACTTTGGGAGATTGAGGTGGGAGGCTCACTTTAGCCTGGGAGGCTGAGGCTGCAGTGAGCTGAGCTGTGATGGTGCCACTGCACTCCAGCCTGGGTAACAGTTTAAAAAACAAAAACTGTCCTTGATTTTATCTGGATGTACTCAATACTTTTTTGAGAGTACTTAGTATATGCTAGGCACTGTGATTGCCCTAGCTCGCTGAGCTAAACGAGACACATTCCCTAATAATTTCTCACAGATATAGAGGTCTAACTGTTACAATATTTTATGGCAATTATTGCATTGCATGTAGGTCATGTATGTTATGGGTATTCACAGGACGGAACATAGAAAAGAATAAAAATTCTGCCTGATCTAGTGGAATAGGTGTTATGAAAATCTTTCTAAAGGTAGTAATATTAAGCCAAAATTGTTTTAAGAAAGTAGGAGCTGCTAATAAAATACATTGGAAAAAGGATTTCAGGAAGAGAGAATAGGTGAAGGATAGAGAAATATTTGAGTATTTGGTTGTAGAGAATACATGAAGAGTTCTATTATATAAATATTGAATTGATATTACTAATATTCATATTAATATCATTAATATGGATATTGTGTTAATGCTAATAAGAAAGGTGATATCAGTGTAACATTTATTTGGCATTAATTTTATGCTAGATATTGTGCCAAGTGTTTCACATATACAAACACATTAGTTCTCATTATGGACTAATGAAATATATACAATTATCATGAGAAATCAGAAATACTATTGGTCATGGAGTTGAGATTCAAGCCTGGATATATTAAGTCCCGACTTCTGAAATAGTTCACACAACTTAGACCCAACTACCATGGGATTCTAGTTTGAATGTCTAAAATGCAACTGGTATATTTCTGGACCTTAGCAGTGAGGTTACAGTCATAGATATAGGAGTTATTTACCTTTAGGTGATGATTAAAACTAGAAATGGCCCAGGTGCAGTGGCTCACGCCTATAATCCCAGCACTTTGGGAGGCCAAGGCAGGCGGATCATGAGGTCAGGAGTTCAAGACCAGCCTGACCAACATGATGAAACCCTGTCTCTACTAAAAATACAATAAAATTAGCTGAGCATGGTGGCAGGCACCTGTAGTCCCAGCTACTCAGGAGGCTGAGGCAGGATAATCACTTGAACATGGGAGGTGGAGGTTGCAGTGAGCTGAGATTACGCGACTGCATTCCAGCCTGGGCGACAGAGCAAGGCTCCGTTCCTGCCCCCCCGCCCTGCCCCAAAACAAAAACAAAAACAGAAAACTATAAATGCTATAAATACAGAGTTTTGTTTTGTTTTATTATTTCTTTTGCACCTATCCAAGGTAGTTGTTCCCAACATGGGAGGATTATGGGCAGACTTTAGCAGTTACCATGAAATTGTAGCTAACTGCAGTGTGCATTTTTCTGGGGGAAATGGTCTGTAATATTTATAACATCCTAAAGAGGACACATGATTATACGACTTCTTCAACATTCTAAGAACCGTTGGTATGGAGTGGAAAAGAGGTTGACGTTTAATCCCTTGAATTTTCAATCCTGAAGAAACCTCTGGGGCTGCCGACGTTCTGCTGGATTTGCAAAGAAAGTGTTAAATATGGAAAGCAGTCAGGATAAGAGCTGTTGTAAGGGATAACTCTGGTATGTAGAATCCTTGTGTTAAATATTCTAGAATATTTTATTCCCATTTATCTGTAGCTTTTGTCTTAGTTTGCAAGTGTAATGTGACTTCTCTGGGGAGGTAGATATCTGCCCCTTGGTCTTGGTTTATTTCTTTCTTTCTTAAATTGCTCCTTTGCTTCAGATATCTGGAAGTCTATCAGCTCTAGTCCTTGAGATAGGTAAAGACTTGATCTTAGTATTGACAATTTTATGCCTATCTTCCATCCATTACACTTTTATGTCTGGAAAATGGCTTTGTGTTTTGTGACTCAATATGGATGACCACAGGGGGAAGAGGCAGACAGAAGAGAATTAACACACGAGCTGCGTTTTCTCTCAAACCATTTTCTCTCTCTCAATTTTAACTTAGTAGCTCCATTTTATCTCTTGAATGAATTCTGGTTATTCAGCAGAATTAAGCACAGAAGTGTCTCTTTCCTTATTTTTCATGTATTCAATCGATAATTTAAAATAGATATTTTTGAATTAAGTTTTTACAATTCTTTTTTCTTATATTTCAGGCATTTAAGAACCCATTTTAACAACTTTAGAATTTCCCAGATAAAAGAATATGCAATATATCTATTTATCTTTTTTTAGGAAAGCAAAAAACAAAAGCAAAAGTAAGAACAAAGAGTAATTTGTTCTGATGCCTTGATAATGCCCTGCAGATAAGCTCCTATGTTTGATTGAGTGAATTAGGGTGAGAACTATGATACATAAGGACAGAAGGAAAGGATGGCATGTTTCATTTGTTGGTAGATGTGTATAATTTAAATACTAAATTAACCATAAGCCACAGAGATCTTTCTTGCCACAATTATGCTATTCTCTGGCAAGTACTAATGGCAAAATTATAATCTTTCTTGTCAAAACTCATTCCTTCTGCCTTGACTAATGCTGGATAAAACTGAACAAGGTGTAGGAATTCATAAAAGACAAATTCAAAAGTCACTTTAACATGTTCTAACATATTGCTTGTTGTGTACCAAGCCCATATGGCCTAACAATGGGTGATTCTTTGTAGATGTGTCTATTGTAGTCATCCTTAAGAGAAACATTCGATATTATGAGGCATGTCTTCAAGATATTTTGATCTACTTTATTGTTCTTTGAGTTTACAAGGTCAACTATACCTTTCTCTCCAGAAGATAAAATGGTCTTAACTTCTCTTTAAATCATGATTTTGGCATCTACCCCAAGACATCTTGGAAACTGAAGTGTTTCTTCTTTGGCTGAATATTTAAAAGACAGTTATTGGCCATTTTAGCTTGGATAGAGGTAAATCTATAAATTCTTAAGCCTTGGTAATAACTTACACAGAAGAGATACGGAAAATTCTTTGTGGGTTGTTTGCTTCCCAATAAACAGAGCTGTTTTAGCTTGAATAAGATATTCTCAGAGTTTTTTGATAATTCAGTTTACATATTTTATGAATAAAAGTGAGCAACATTAATTTTATGTTTAATCATTCTTGAATTATTGGTGTTTCACAGACAGCATTTAGGCAGTGTTGTTGGGGCTAGGTGTGTGGGTTTTTGAGCTAAACTAATAATTTGTGTACCAGCTCCATCAATAGCTGTGTGACACTGGGCAAGTCACTTAACCTCTTGGTTTTCTCCACAGTAAATGAGGAACATAATAACAGCCACCTCCCAAAAGTTGTGAGCTTTGACTGAGTTCATACATGCACATCGCTTAGAAACATGCTTGGCAGAACTTAATAGCCCATATCTAGTGACTATTGAGTGTTTCTTATTACTTTAGTTCATAATAGAATAATCTAAAGCTATTTGGTGGCAAAATGTTATATTTATTTTAATTACACATCTATTATAACTCGAAGGAAAATTAATCAAAAGAAAAAGAGCCAGGTATGGTGTTGCATGCCTGTAATTGCAGCTGCTAGGGAGGCTGAGGTGGAAGGATCATTTGAACCCAGGCATTAGAGACCACCATAGACAGCATAGCACACTATGTTGCTCAATCTTGTGTCTCAAAACAAAAAACAAGCAAACAAACAAAAACTCAATGATAACAGATACAAACACAAAAAACCAAAACAAAAAAGACAAGGGTAAATACACCTCCATTGTTACCATTCCCACCAACCGTATTTGAAGCACTGGCAGAAGTCTAATGTGTATTCTTCCAGATGTTTGTTATTCATCACACACAATCTCACCACATGAATCCTTTTAAATAATAGATAATCATCTTTATGTTACTTTTGAAATTGGTTTAAAAATAACTCAAATGTGTATAGCATATCCTTTTTTTGGTTCATGCATGCACATCTGCCTTATTCTTTTAATTGTGGCATATTCGTACATAGAAGATATATATCATAAAATCTATCTTATGTCTGCCATTTAATTTGTCTCTAAATATTTACTATTACAAACAGTGCAGCCAATAACATTCTTATTCATCCTTCAAAGATAAAAACTAGCCTCTAAAACTAGGCAAAATTACAAGTTCAACTGGTTTGGATTCCACATTGTTTAAAAAAATTAGAGTCAACATTTATAAATCAAGGCAATTTAAATGAAAATCCAGTTTGGGCTTCTCTAAGAAAACCCTAAAGATCAATAGCTATGGGTCTAGTTTTTGCATTGCAAAAACTCTGCTTTGACAGAGTATAACCTGCTGCAATTATAAGTTAATACTCATTTCACTTGCTACTGTCCCTGCTTTTCCTATCACGTTGCATGTAGCTGCCTTTATTCATTTATAGTATCTGCCTGGTTCTAATGAATCCTTAAGTTTGGGATCCCTGAGATGTATCATTAAACAGTTGGACCAGTATTACTGAATGATAGAATTTAAGTAGTGGAACTTCTGGGTCAAAGGGTAAATCAGGTTACATTTTTTTAAGTACTGTGAAATTATTTTTCAAGTTGTATTAAATGCCTAGAGTGCTTTTATGTCTAGGTTCTCATCTAAACCTAAAGGCAAAGCAAATTAAGTAGAAAAAAGAAGTAAGAACTCTTGAGTTTCTTTGAGAGAAAGAAACTTAATGTAGGGATTTATAGACAAATATTTGGAAGTGGTATCAGTAGGTGTCCTGGCAGAAAACAGAATACATATATACTCAGCTGAAATCTTGAAGAAAATTGGTTGAGGAGTTCTTTACAGAAGTATGGGTGGGATTAAGAGAACCAATAAGGGATGTTGAGACCCCTAAGGAAGCCACTAGTAATTTAAATCTGATGGGACAGGGAGATAACATGGTTTTCTGGAAGTCCTCTGGAGACCAGAGGAACCTCTTGGAACCAGGTTGCCACACAGGAGATAGAGTTGTTCAGGGACAGCCACTGGTAAAATTTTGCTACTGAGGTATAATGGGAGACGGAATCAAAATTCCCTGGCCCACTGTCTCCTTTCATCCTCCAATCCTCTTATGGGACCTCCTGCTATCCAAATCCATCTGGCTTGTAGAGCTAGATGGATTGACTGCAGTAGTTCCTAGGAGTCAGAACAGGGGCTTAGAAGTTATGCAGGGCAGGAATTTGTAAAGGGACAACAGCCGGCCCAAGACTGTCTGGTCTCAATTGTCTGGGAATATTTTCTGTATTATCTCTTTCGTGATCATTACATTTTTTTTTTTCTTAAAAACAATATAAAGTCACTACTCAACCATAACACTCTGTAGTTTATAAACTTTTATTACATAGAAGAGTTTAAACGACTAAAGCACATGTGGAGAAACCCCCAGAAGGTAGTAATAGGATACACAGAAAAGTCTTTATCAATTTGAACAATGTTTATATTTTTCAAAGTCCATGTGGAATTAGTTCAACCTTTTCGGCTCTGCCAACAATAAGATAAAAAATGTAATGAAAGTTTCCATATGCTGGACACAAAACCATACCAGAAATGGATTTGTCAAGGGAGAAAAGTCATGTACCTAAGTAATCATATATTTGCATAGACAGTGATGAGGTTTCAGATAAAGGGCTTTGGAAGTTTGGAGAAAAGAGAAATCTTACTGGTAACTTCTTTGGAAGAGCTCCACTGAAAGGCTTGCTGGGTTAGCAGTGCCCTGCATTCCCTCTGTAAGGCAGACTGACTGATATCCACAGCCAGCGGCCATTGTGTTCCCTCCATTGGTATTGATTCTTATCAAGAATTAGTTGCGGTTGTTTCCAACTCTTATTAAGCCAGTTTACTAACGAATATGACTACTCAAAAGGATTAAATAGTAAGTAACCTAATGATATGAATGTGAAATGAAACTTATTATTACAAAAAAATCTAAACTTAATGTATTTTTAGAAGATTTTATGTATGAGTCGCTAAGAAAAATATTGCTATGGAATTAGCCAAAAACATTTTGAGAATTGGAAAAATCCGTAAGAAATATGTTTTACAAACATTTTCAGTGATGGAGTCTGCATTTAGAGTGCTTTACATATCAAACATTTTGCTTCATCTTGAATAAATTAGTGTCTTATAAATTGTGGGTGTGGTTTATGCAAAAGATCAGGAGGTAGAACTCTGATCAATGGATCTCTAGTCAAAGAAGAGGCTTTGGATCTAACCAAAAGTTTTCAACTGAAGAATCTGTCTAAGTTCTAAAGTAAATTGACACTCAGTATTTCTGCTAAATCTGTAAACAGTATTTGTTGCTATAATTTTTTGGATTTATTAGAAGACCTGAATAAATAGGATATGAGGACTTCCTCTAATTTCAGCTATGAAGATAAGGTATACTTCCTGAAGAAAAGATATTTTCAATGGGGCACTTGCTAGATATCACATTACTAGTCTTATTTACTTAAGGAAGCAAACTCTTCCTAAGTGGGTAAATCAATTACATTGAGCAAACATTTATTGAATTTTCATTGCCTTCAGGATAAAAAATAAGTTACTGATCATGGCGTAAAAGCGTATTCATAATCTGGTTTCTATATGCTTCTTCAGCTTTGCCTCATCACCTGACTTACTTTTATGGAATAGCAAGATAATGTGCTTGTGAATCTTAAAACCACTATTATGTGGTACGATTTTATTCTTTTGTACGTTCACTTGCAGGGGTCTAACATGCTTATCTTGTCATCATGCAAGTGTTGAGCTTTGATTATTCAATAAAAATTCTGTTCACTAAATAAAATTCTTTCTTCTGTGAATTCTATACCAAATTATCCTTTTAAATGAGGAGAGAGATTTATAAAGACAACTTTCTTATAATTGTTTTTGTAATAGTTACATTTGGAATACCAAAACCAATAAAAACCCCAACATTATAACATGGTCTAGTATACCATGAAATATAATTTCATATGATGATTATGAAAATTATGTTTGTGAAAAGAATTTAGACTTTGCTAAAAATACTTGAAGTTTAAAGAATTACTTAAAATGCTAGTTACGGCCGGGCGCGGTGGCTCAAGCCTGTAATCCCAGCACTTTGGGAGGCCGAGACGGGCGGATCACAAGGTCAGGAGATCGAGACCACCCTGGCTAATACGGTGAAACCCCGTCTCTACTAAAGAATACAAAAAACTAGCCGGGCGACGAGGCGGGCGCCTGTAGTCCCAGCTACTTGGGAGGCGGAGGCAGGAGAATGGCGTAAACCCGGGAGGCGGAGCTTGCAGTGAGCTGAGATCCGGCCACCGCACTCCAGCCTGGGCGATAGAGCCAGACTCCGTCTCAAAAAAAAAAAAAAAAAAAAAAATGCTAGTTACATACACTGGCAAAAAGCACAGTATAAGATGTAGTATTAACTCAATGACATGAAGGAAAAGTAGTTAGAAAAATCAAGGGAAGAAGTCTAAAATTTTATTGTGTGTAGCTCTAGGTGGTGGTATTAGATTTGCAAGTGTTATTTGATTCTGGTTTTCAATGTGTCAAGAATTAAAATATGATTAATAATAAGTAAAACTTTTAAACAAATATACTTTGTTCAATCACTTTTCTTATAGAATTTTCTTGAATCATTCATGCTTAGCATTCCTTATTCTCTCTTATCTATGTTATTTCTTTATTACTCATAGAAACAAGTCTATCCAAGTGATTTATTTATTTATTTTATTATACTTTAAGTTCTGGGATACAGGTGCAAAATGTGCAGGTTTGTTACATAGGTATACAAGTGCCATGGTGGTTTGCTGCACTCATAAACCCGCCATCTACATTACATATTTCTCCTAATGCTATCCCTCCCCTAGCCCCCACCACCTGACAGTCCCTGGTGTGTAATGTGCCACTCTCTGTGTCCATGTCTTCTCATTGTTCAACTCCCACTTATGAGTGAGAATATGTGGTGTTTGTTTTTCTGTTCCTGTGTTAGTTTCCTGAGAATGATGGTCTCCAGTTTCATCCATGTCCTTGCAAAGGACATGAACTCATCCTTTTTCATGGCTGCATTCTATGGTGTATATGTGACACATTTTTTTATCCAGTTTATCATTAATGGGCATTTGGGTTGGTTCCAAGTCTTTGCTATTGTGAAAAGTGCTGCAATAAACATATGTGTGCATGTGTCTTTATAGTTGAATGATTTATAATCATTTGGGTATATACCCAGTAAGGAGATTGCTGGGTCAAATGGTATTTCTGGTTCTAGATCTTTGAGGAGTTGCCACACTGTCTTCCACAATAGTTGAACTAACTTACATTCCCATCAACAGTGTAAAAGCAGTCCTGTTTCTTCACATCTTCTCCAGCATCTGTTGTTTCCTGGCTTTTTAATGATCACCATTCTAACTGGTGTGAGATGGTATCTCATTGTGATTTTGATTTGCATTACTCTAATGACCGGTGAAGATGAGCCTTTTTCATATGTTTGTTGGTCACATAATTGTCTTTTTTTTCTTTTGAGAAGGATTGTTTATATCCTTCACCCACTTTTTGATTTTTTTTTTCTTGTAAATTTGTTTAAATTTTTTGTAGATTTGGGATATTAGCCCTTTGTCAGATGGATAGATTGCAAAAATTTTCTCCCGTTCTGTAGGTTTCCTCTTCACTCTAATGATAGTCTCTTTTGCTGTGCAGAAGCTCTTTAGTTTAATTAGATCTCGTTTGTAAATTTTGGCTTTGTTGCCTTTACTTTTGGTGTGTTAATCATGAAGTCTTGGCCTATGCCTATATCCTGAATGGTATTGCCTAGGCTTCTATGGTTTTTATAATTTAGATTCTTATCTTTATGTCTTTAATCCATCCTGACTTAAGTTTTGTATGAGGTATAAGGAAGGGGTCCAGTTTCCATTTTCTGCATATGGCTAGCCAGTTCCCTCATCAGCATTTATTAAATAGGGAATCCTTTCCCTATTGCTTGTTTTTGTCAGATTTGTCAAAGATTAGATGGTTGAAGATGTGTGGTGCTATTTCTGAGCCTGGTGTTCTGTTTCATTGGTCTATATATCTAGTTTGGTACCAGTACTGTGCTGTTTTGGTTACTGTAGCCTTGTAGTATAGTTTGAAGTCAGGTAGCGTGATTCCTCCAGCTTTGTTCTTTTTGCTTAGGATTGTCTTGGTTATACAGGCTCTTTTTTGGTTCCATATGAAATGTAAAGTAGTTTTTTTCTAATTTTGTGAAGAAAGTCAGTGGTAGCTTGATGGGGATAGCATTTAATCTATAAATCACTTTGGGCAGTATTGCCATTTTCATGATACTGATTCTTCCTATCCATGAACATGGAATGTTTTTCCATTTTTTTGTGTCCTCTTTCATTTCCTTGAGCAGTGGTTTGTAGTTTTCCTTGAAGAGGTCCTTCACGTCTCTTGTAAGTTGTATTCCCATGTATTTTATTCTCTTTGTAGCAATTGTGAGTGGGAGTTCACTCGTGATTTGGTTCTCTGTCTATTATTGCTGTATAGGAATACTTGTAATTTTTGCATATTGGTTTTGTATCCTGAGACTTTGCAGAAGTTGTTTATCTAATTAAGGAGATTTTGGGCTGAGACGATGGGGTTTTCTAAATATATAATCATGTCATCTGCAAACAGAGACAATTTGACTTCCTCTCTTCCTATTTGAAATCCTTTATTTCTTTCTCTTGCCTGATTGCCCTGGTCAGAACTTCCAACTCTATGTTGAATAGGAGTGGTGAGAGAGAGCATCCTTGTCTTGTACTGGTTTTCAAAGAGAATGCCTCCAGTTTTTGCCCTTTCAGTATGGTGTTGGCTGTAGGTTTGTCATAAATAGCTCTTAGTAATTTGAGATATGTTCCATCAACACCTAGCTTACTGAGAGTTTTTAGCATGGAGGGGTGTTGAATTTTATAGAAGGCCTTTTCTGCATCTATTGAGGTAATCATGTGGTTTTTGTCATTGGTTCTGTTTATGTGATGGATTATGTTTATTGATTTGTGTATGTTAAACCAGCCTTGCATCCCAGGGTTGAAACTAACTTGATTGTGGTGGATAAGCTTTTTGATGTGCTTTAGGATGTGATTTGCCAGTATTTTATTGAGGATTTTTGAATCAATGTTCATCAGGGATATTGGCCTGAAATTTTCTTTTTTTGTTGTGTCTCTGCCAGGTTTTGGTATCAGGATGATGCTGGCCTCATAAAATGAGTTAGGGAGGAGTCTCCCTCATTTTCTATTGTTTGGAATAGTTTCGGAAGGAATAATACCAACTATTCTTTGTACCTCTGCTAGAATTTGGCTGTGATTCCATCTGGTCCCGGGCTTTTTTTGGTTGGTGTACTATTAGTTACTGACTCATTTTCATAACTTGTTTTTGGTCTATTCAGGGATTCAACTTCTTCCTGGGGTAGTCTTGGGAGGGTGTATGTGTCCAGAAATTTAGCCATTTCTTCTAGATTTTCTAGAGGTGTTTATAGTATTCTCTGATGGTAGTTTGTATCTGTGGGATCAGTGGCGATATCCCCTTTACATTTTTATTGTGTCTATTTGATTCATCTCTTTTCTTTTCTTCCTCTTTTTTTTTTGTTTTTGTTTTTGTTTTTTGTTTTGAGACAGAGTCTTAATCTGTTGCCAGGTTGGAGTGCAGTGGCATGATCTTGGCTCACTGCAGCCTCCGTCTCCCAAGTTCAAGTGATTCCTCTGCCTCAGCACTGGGAGGCACATGCCACCACGCCTGGCTAATTTTTTGTATTTTAGTAGACACAAGGTTTCATCCTATTGGCCAGAATGGTCTCGATCTCCTAACCTCATGATCTGCCTGTCTCGGCCTCCCAAAGTGCTGGAGTATAGACGTGAGCCACCATGCCTGGCCGATTCTTCTCTCTTTTATTCTTTATTAGTCTGGCTAGCAGTCTATCTATTTTGTTAACCTTTTCAAAAAAACAGCTCCTGGATTCATTGATTTTTTTTTGAAGGGTTTTTCATGTCTCTATCTCCTTCAGTTCTGCTCTGATCTTAGTTATTTCTTGTCTTCTGTTAGCTTTTGAATGTGTTTGCTCTTCTTTCTCTAGTTCTTTTAATTGTGATGTTAGGGTTTTGATTTTAGATTTTTCCCACTTTCTCCTGTGGGCATTTAGTGCTGTACATTTCCCTCTAAACACTGCTTTAGCTGTGTCCCAGAGATTCTGGTATGTTGTGATTTTGTTCTCATTGATTTCAAAGAACTTATTTATTTCTGCCTTAATTTTGTTATTTACCCAGTAGTCATTCAGGAGCAGGTTGTTCAGTTTCCATGTGGTTGTGAGGTTTTGAGTCATTTTCTTAATCTTGAGTTCTAATTTGATTGCACTGTGGTCTGAGAGACTGTTATGATTTCTGGTCTTTTACATTTGCTGATGAGTGTTTTACTTCCAATTATGTGGTCAGTTTTACAATAAGTGTGATGTGGTTCTGAGAAAAATGTATATTCTGTTGATTTGGGGTGGAGAGTTCTGTAGATGTCTATTAGGTCTGCTTGGTCCAGAGCAGAGTTCAAGTCCTGAATATCCTTGTTAATTTTCTTTCACGTTGATCTGTCTAATATTGACAGTTGGGTATTAAAGTCTCCCATTATTATTGTGTGGGAATCTAAGTCTCTTTGTAGATCTCTAAGAACTCTCTTTATGAATCTGGCTGCTCCTGTATTGGGTGCATATATATTTAGGATAGTTAGCTCTTCTTGTTGCATTGATCCCTTTACCATTATGTGATGCCCTTCTTTGTCTTTTTTGATCTTTGTTTAAAGTCTGTTTTATCAGAGACTATGATTGCAACACCTTCTTTTTCTTGCTTTCTATTTGTTTGGTAAATATTCCTCCATCTCTTTATTTTGAGCTTATGTATGTCTTTGCACATGAGATGGGTCTCCTGAACACAGCACACCAATTGGTCTTGACTCTTTATCCAATTTGCCAGTCTGTGTCTTTTAATTGGAGCATTTAGCCCATTTACATTTAAGGTTAATATTGTTATGTGTGAATTTGATCCTGTCATTATGATGCTAGCTGGTTATTTTGCCTATTAGTTGATGTGGTTTCTTCATAGTGTAGATGGTCTTTACAATTTGATATGTTTTTGCAGCTTTACCTGTGTGTCCTTCCTTTCAGACAGAAAAGTCTTTGAGAAAAGGGACTGCTTCATATATTCTCTGTATAATTGACATGTTATAGTAGTACCTAATACATATTTTGAGCTCAACCAACATAATATGAACATGATTACTTTTAACAAAGTTAGTAATAGTCTCTAAATTCCTGACAAAGAGGAAGAGAGTAAGGATCCCTATATGATTTCTTATCAGTAGGCCCCAAATCAGTCTCAGAAGACTTTATGTTCTTATCCTAGCTCAAGGCAGCACTAAATTATTTCTAACATCATTAGGCTATTAATATTATACATGAAGACAGTGTTTTCTCAGAATTTATGCAGAGTTGTTTCAAACACTTCACTTTATGTCTTTTAAGAAAAAGCCTAAGGGAATTGTCATATTCTTTATTTTTCAAAAATTATTAATAAGTGTCAGAGTTTTATTTAGTTTTTCACATTAGCCGCCATTAATCTTTAATCATTACTTTTCTCCCATTTTCTAGTACAGAATAATGTAAATTTTCTTTAGAGGATATAATGTCACACTTGGCCCACTAATATTTTATTATTGAGAATTAAGGAAATTTCATGACAGCACAACCAAGTTTATGAAAAACAGACTAAAATCTTAATTTTTGGTTTTCAGACTAATGATCAAGTTACCTCTTTTTCAGTGTTTCAACTTTAATCAGTAAACATACATTAAGCACTTTTGTATCTAACTTTCTACTTGATTATAAAAAATCAACGATGAATAAGAAAAGATCACCTCACCAAGGCATATTTGAATCTCAGGCTGTGTACTAGATCAGAGTTGAAACAAAGGGCTTTGGGAGTTACAAAGAAGAGGTGGATAATGTTGTACAAGGTGAATAATGTTGCATAGCCAAATGGAGAAGATGACCTGGGTGCTGAACAGCAACAGAAGGGCAGGTGTTCCAAACTGAGATGGTTAATTTTATTTGTCAACTTGACTGAGCCAAGGGATGCCCAGATAACAAAACGTTATTTCTGGGTGTGTGTGTGAGAGGGTTTCCAGTGGAGATTAACATTTGAATTGGTCCACTGAGTAAAGCAGATTGTTTCCACAAGGTGATTGGGCATCATCCAATCTGCTGAGGGTGCAAATATAACAAAAGAGGTGAAGGAAATTTGAATTAACTCTGTATGATTGTTCAGCTGGGATATCACCTCCTGTCCTTGACACGTGGATCTCAGGCCCTCAGACCCAAACAAAAGTCTACAAATCTGTCCTTCGACTCTGAGGCCTTCAAACTATAGCATTGGCTTTCCTGGGTCTCCAGCTTGCAGACTACAGATCTCAGGACTTTTCAGTCTTCATAATTGTGTGAGGTATTCAAGGTTATTTATATTATGTTACATGAAGTCTAATTTATTATGCCTTATGATAAATCTCTTCTGAGGGAGATATCTATTTATATCTATATCTATACTTGTATCTATATCCAATCCATTTATCTATCTCTCTATCCATCCTATTAGTTCTGTTTCTCTGGAGAACCCTGACACATATAAAGAGACAACAGAGTGAGCAAAGTCACAGAGGCATTAATTTTCAAGATACATTTGTAAAGCACTGTTAGTTGAAGTTCTCCCTCTCTCTCTCTCTCTCTCTCTCTCTGTGTGTGTGTGTGTGTGTGTGTGTGTGTGTGTGTGTGTGTGTGTGGTGTGTGTGTGTATGTGTGTATGTGTGTGTGTGTGTGTTTCAGGCCGCATTCTCTATTTTGCATATAGGTAGTCCATTTTCTGCACTGTTGATAAAAGGATTATCTGCAAAGGGAAGTTCAGGTGGTCTGAGAAGACTATGAAGGCAGCTGTTCTTGAAGCCCACTCACTTAAACCAAAAACACTAATGGTAACTAATACTCTGCATTTCCCAAGTTGTTATCCATACTAAATGATATCAATTAGTGTAATTTAATTTTTATAACAGTCTTGTGAAGTTGGTGCTATTATTGCCCCAATTTTAAAAGTAAAAAAGCTAAGACACAGAATAATTAAGAAACTTGCTTACAATAATGAAATTAGTAACTAGTGGACTACTTACATCATTATATCATACCTCCCTGGGCATTTTATTTAACCTCTTTAGATGACTACAATCCTCAGTCCCAAGTTTTCTAGGTCTGTTCTCTAATTTTGGTGCAAACTCTGGGTTTTTTACTAAATTCTTTCCCCTTTTCTTCTTTCCTTAATTTTTACATTTCTCTTTTAAAACTTTATTCCCTTAAATTACTATATTAAGTTCATAAATAATTATTTTAATTGTAAAGATTTCCAAATCTACTTATCTCCCTTCCCTTCCCTTCCCTCCTATTCCCTCCCCTCCCCTCCCCTCCCTTCCCTCCTCTCCCCTCCCTTCCCTCCTTCCTTCCCTTTTTTTCTTTCCATGCATCTATCGAATCGTCCACTCATTCAACTATTTAAGTTGCCTATTGGGGAAGACAGATATTGAATAATTTATTAAGACGAATGTAAAACATGAGTAGAAGAAAGTGATGATTTAGATTTGCATATAATGGTGTTGAAGAAGAAGGGAAAGCTATGGGACCATATAGTTCAGGGGAAGAGAAGATAGCTAATCATATCTCTGGATGTAAGAAAAGCTATTTTTAGGATATGATGTTTTTTCTTGAGAAATGAAGGCTCAAAATGCTTTAAATAGAAATTAGATATGAGGAGTGAGTAAGAAGGAAGAGTCAAGCTTACTACCCAAGTACTGGCTTGGGTACATCTGTCAATGAGATGATATGGCTTGTCTTAGAAAACTTTTTTGAGATGCCTGCAAGATGTCTCAAGTAGAGATGTGGACCACAAATTTGAGTATATGGGTCTGAAGGTTAGACAAGGTCAATCTAAATTAGAGGAGAGATTTATTGTAAATATGGATAGATGAGAGAGAATTTGTGGAGGTGCATGGAGAAAGAGGATCATGGAGTCTTGGGGATAGTGCTGATGAATTTCAATCTTTAGGAAATGGGTAGATGCGGAAGAGCCAACAAAGAGATCCTGACAAGACAGCTAAAGATGTAGGTGGAAAAGCAAGAGGGTATGGTGTGCTGACACTGAGTGAAAAGTGTTTTGTTATTTTTTTTTTTTTTAAAGGAGGAAGTGGTTAGAAAGGTCAAATGCTATTGCCAGGTCAAGCAAGAAAAAAACGGAGTCAACTGTACTTAGAGATATAGATGATTATTGACTATCTCAGCAAGAATGGTTTCAGTGGAACAGAAACCTGCTTTGAATGAGTTAAAGAGAAAAGGAGAAGTGAGAAAAGGGAGATGCCAATTGCAGATAACTTCTTTGAAAATTGCTACTTTTAAGAAGATAAAACGACAAAATTGAAGCTAGAGGGGTGTGTGAGGGCAAGATTTTTTTTTTTTCTTTTCTTGTTTTCCTTTCACATTTTACTATGTGGAACCTTTATTAAGTTTGTATATTTGTTACTGGCAGCTAATTCATACAGATTTGCAGCAACCTCAATTCATACCTCCTCAGAAGAAAGAATTCAACCGAGGTTGCATAAGGCAGAAGGAGGGACTGAAAGAAGTTTTAGAGCAGGAGTGAAACTTTATTTAAAAGCTGTAGAGCGGGAAGAAAGGAAGTAGAGTACACTTGGAAGAGGGCCAAGTGGGTGACTTGAGATATCAAGTGCATGGTTTGACCTATGACTTGGAGTTTTATATGTTGGCATGCTTCTGGGGACTTGCATCTCTTCTCCCCTGCTTCTTCCCTTGTGGTGGGCTGTCCACATGTGCAGTTTTGGTCTGCTAGCACTTGGGAGGGGAGCATGAGCAGTGTGTTTACTAGAGTTGTATGAATGCTTACTTGAGATGTTCTTCCCTTATCAGTCTAGCATTGCTAGAGGAAGGTCATATGCCAGTTAAACGCCACCATTTTGCCTCTTGGTGTGCATGCTTGAGCCCACTCGCCAAACTCCTGAGCTCTTATTGGGAAGCTACTGGTCACTAGATTTTTCTGTGTATTGGGAGACTGCCTTTCCCGGGAGCCAGTTGCGACCAATTATTATTTTAGAGATGCAGTTTGACAATTGCCTGACCATCACCTGATGCATGCCTGACATTCCTGGTGGGGCTAGGCTCTCTCCTGCCCTGCTCATGTCTGACTAGCTACCTCCTATAACATATTGAAGTGGGAGAACCAGTGGAAAGGGGCAGTGTAGCAACAGAAAAGGATAGAGATAATTAAATATGAACTCCAGCAGGTGAGACTGGATGAGATTTATTACACAGACTTCACCTTAGTGAAAAAGCAGGACAAATCTTCCATTTAAGTAAGAATGATGTGCAAAAATAAAAGACAAATGGGGAAGTAATGAAAGCAAATTCGTAGAATTGGTGATGGCAAGCCAGTGGAGTATGCCTTTTGATATGGCTCCAATGACTGGAGGAACATCAGGGTCCTTTGTCTTCTGCCAATTAGATAAACAGCACAGACACACGTGGAGTGGTTGTAAGGACGGAAAAGTTTAATAGGCAAGAAAGAAGAAAATAGCTCCCCCGTGCAGAGGGAGGGGGGCTCCGAGTGGAGAGAGACCCCCCACCCCGCCAGTCCTGTGGAAAACAGTAGGTTATATTAGGAGGCTGGAGGAGGTGGTGTCTGATTTGCATAGGGCTCAGGGGATTGGTTTGACCAGGTATGTCATTCACATAGACTGCGAGAAAACTGGCCCTCCCACCCTAGCCTTTTAATATGCAAAGACAGGTCACCATGATGTCCTGCACACGTGGAGTTATCTGGAGGCAGCCATGATGCTTGACACAGTGTTGACAAGGAGAAGAGGGCAGGAATCACCATGTTGGATGGATCGAGTTTCTAATTGTTGGCATTTGTATATCAAAGCTTGCCTGCCTGGCTATTCAAGTCATTTTTCTATTAGAAAAGAAATGTTTCTGGAGCTGCTTTTATTAAAAGAAAAAACCTTACCAAGGACTCCTTACCCTCTCTATCTGACTAAAATAACTTCTTTAATAACTCCTGTATTACTTTCATGAAAACATGGGCTTTTGTAAGGAAGTTTGCTGAGAGAAAAGAGTATATTTGGCAGGCTAGAAACTTGAGAAGAGGGTAAATGGTTTAGTAACTATGATCTGAATGCTTGTGTCTCTCCAAATTTATTATGTTGAAACCTACTCACTCCCCCATGTGGGTGTTAAGAGGTGGAGCCTTTGAGAGGTGATTAGGTGACTAAAGCAGAACTCTCATAAATGGGTTTAATGCTCTTATAACACAGGCCCAAGGGAGCTTGTTTTGCCCCTTTTGTCATGAGATGATACAGCCAGAAGGCACCATCTGTAAGGAAGAGAGCTCACATCAAACTCTGAGACCATTGGCACCTTGATCTTGGACTTCCCAGTCACCAGAACTGAACAATAAATATTTGTTGCTTATAAACCACTCAACTTATATTTTTGTCATCATAACATTTTGTTAGTAGCCCAAGTGGACTAAGACAAGAGTCATTACTATGAAATACTGGCTTAGGAAACCTACCGTAATAGCATTTTCAAAGTATCTTTAATTTAGAGTTCATTAAACCTTGTTCTGTTTCTCACACGAGATTCTTCAACAAAGAGCAGATTCATGGAAAGAATGTAAAGAGATTTTCACCGTTTGCCTCCTTTTGTCTGACCTCTAATAAAGTTATGAAAACTGCTTTAAATATTGTGTACCTAACTTTGCACTTGCTCTGGGTTCCCATGGTGGTTTATTCTCTGTGATAAAGCAATTGTTAGAGAATTAATGTCACAGTCACTGGTGAGAACTTTTGAGGAGAGGGAAAGCTTGTAAAAGCCAACAATTCTATCTGCAATAAACAGCGAATTTTTATGAAACTTTATTGCTCATAAGAAAAAAAGAGAAAACAAAACTAAATGTAAGGGAATGATGAGTCTGTAAGAGATCTTGGGAGGTCATTTGATATGCATTGTGACTCCATTTGGGCGTGGTTTTCCTTGATCTTTGATCTTTGTCTCCTTTGGCACATACTAATAATGATAATGCTGCTATATGCTACATACTGTTCCATTCTTTTATACAAATTAACTCAGTTAGTCCTCAAAAATATTCCTGTAAGGTAGTATCTACTATTGTTCTCATTTTAGAGATAAGAAAACTGAGACACAGAGCTGTTAAGTATCTCGTCCAAGGTAACACATTTAAGGTTAGAGCTATAGATTAAAGCCCCATGCAGTGTGGCTATAAAGCTTGTGTTCTTATACGCACTCAGTGGGTGAATTGATTAATGCATGCCTTCTTGCCTTTGTTCACCTGGCATAATCTCATATTCTGATTTTACAGATGGGTCCAAAATCCTATTCAAGATTGGCCAAGGTCATACCATAAAGGACAGAGCAGTTATTTAACATCAGCTATTTTGACTCCATGTCTTACTCTTTTTCATTATGCCATAATTGCCTCTGTATCTAATTCATGTCTGGTGATTCCCTTTTGCCCTGAGTTTTGTGTGCACCTCCAGCCTGTGTACCTCCTGCTCAGTAATGATCTAATACTTACTGTGTGGGCTTCAAAGTTTATTTGATTTGGAGCAACCTAAACGGCCAGTTGGCAAGGTCTAAATATAAGATTGTAAATACAGGGATAGGGATGCATATTTCTAGCCTGAGGGGATCTCACAGTTCTGGTAAAATATCGTGAATTATTGGCAACTGTTGGCATAACTGAAATGGATTTTTCAATTCTAAATGTTTGTGATATGTCATGTAAATTCACATAAAGGGAGAAACTGCAGAATTGTGGCAATAAACCTTAGTATTTTTTATGAATGACACCAGTTTAAGAAAGTGGAATTTTCAGTTTGAAAAAGTAATTAATTTTGCAAGAGTCTTGCCTTGATGATCACACACGAGAGTCATTATTTTGCACAGGGCATGCACCTTGCAGTGTTCAGAATAGGCTGCATTTGTTGCTACCACCCTTGTTTCCTCGCAATATCCCGTGTTGTGACTGGGCAATACACTTTGCTGCACTGATCTGACTGAGGGAGAAACCACAGCACGGTGTGGTTTAAATGACTCACTCAGTCTTGTAAAAGTGGTCTGTGTTAGAGCCAGACTTAGGATTTGGATCTTCCATCTTGAATGCCATGCTTTGTGTTAAACCACATGGTGTTCCAATATATCATTTGGCCCATTTAAACCGCGTGGATAATTCATTTTTCAGCACTCTGGTTATATATAATATTAGCTGTCACTTCCATTAGCTGCTTACACACCTGCATGTAGCTTACACCAGTCTCCTTTTCTGCAGGTTCTGACATCACAAGTGGTGCCCATTAAGCACTACAAAAACAGTTAAACACAACAACAACCCTCCTTTGTTCTGCCCTACTGTATTTTACTTTTGGTTTCTGCTCAATGGAATTTAGTACCAGTTTTATTATAATGCCTGTCTAGGGGAACATCCGTTTTCTTGCAAACTTTCAGAGCCTTTTCTTAGAGCAGAATAGGGATTTTACATTTATGTTCAACGGAGCTTGGGAGATATTAGGAAACTTCTTAAAACTATCTTGGTGAGGTAGCACTAAAGGAGCCTGTGGTGAGACCCAGATTTCAACCTCCCACCCCATGACAGATTATCTATTTTCAGCTTAGGTTTGCCACCAACACATTCTTAGGCAGTGGAGAAACAAGAAACTGCATTTTTAGAGTCCTTCCTCATATGGTTCCTGTTTAGTGTCCGCCAAAAAGAGGCATTCATGTGAAATTTTGAAGAC
Organism: Trachypithecus francoisi; assembly: GCF_009764315.1. Lineage (NCBI taxonomy): Eukaryota > Metazoa > Chordata > Mammalia > Primates > Cercopithecidae > Trachypithecus > Trachypithecus francoisi. The sequence continues at coordinate 69,910,057 of NW_022681472.1, read as the reverse complement.
AGAAGGAAAAATTGAACAGAAGAGAGATTGATCTTAGGTTTATACATTTGTGCATCCAACAAATAATTATTTGTATCCTACATGTGGTAGGCATTGTTCTATATCCTGAGGATATAGCCCTTATTCTCACAGAGTTTGTATTCTGTGAGTGGGTGAGAAGACAAACAACAATCAAAAAAACGTCAACAGGCAACTGAAATATAAGTATATATTTCAGATCATGATCAGTGTTATGAAGGCAAAACAAAAGTAAGATAATATATTTCAGAGAAGATACTAGGAATAGAATAACTTTTGTTCAAGGATATTTTAAAGTTCTAAAACATGTTCCACAATTGATTTTTCCAGGGAAATTTTAACTTCCTAAACCTTTCTGGAATTTTTTCTTGTTAATTATCCAAGTTTGAATTTAATTTAGCTATCATGTGTTTATGCGGTTACCAGTGGTTTCTTTAAATAGTCTTTGTTAGTATACCCAGTAAGGCTGCTAAACACTGTCAGTCTGTTTTCTGTAGCATATAACAAAATACCTGAAACTGGGTAGTTTATAAAGAAAAGGAAGTTATTTCTTACAGTTATGGAGGCTGAGAAGTCCAAGGGCAGGAGGTCGCATCTGGTGAGAACCTTCTTGCTGGTGGGAACTCTCTGAAGGGTCCCAAGGTAGTGCAGGGGATCGCATGGGAGGAGGTTGAGTGTGCTAACATGCTAGCTCAGGTCTCTCTCCCTTTTCTTGTAAAGCCACTGATTCCTCTCCCATGATAACCCATTAACCCGTTAATCCATCAATCCATTCATGAGAGCAGAGCCTTCATGATCCAGTCACCTCTTAAAGATCCATATCTCAATACAAGCACCTTGAGGATGAAATTCCAACATGAGTTTTGGAGGGAACATTTAAGCCATAGCACTGACTATTATGATCAAAGTGATGTCTCGATCTCTTTGTCGAGATGCTGGTTTGTTTGTTTTTAGTTCTGACAGCCTGTCACACTCTCTATTTCCATAAACCCTGTTGGTTGAGGAAAGAAATGGAATTTCAAGGGAGTCACTGTAAGTTACCAATGAGAAGTATGATTGTGTTTCACCAGTTTGCTTTCCTAAGTTTTATATGAATTTATTAGCATGCTCTCCCCAGGTCAACTTTGTCCTGTATAAGATTCTATAGGAATGTGGCATAATAAGCATATATCTCAAGAACATTCTGGATTGACTCAAATATGGGAGAGTTCACCCAAGGTCTGTCTGTCCCTCTCCTTAGGAAGTGATAAACAAGCATGAGGCCTTACTTCTGTAGATAGAATTGAGCATATCTCTTTTGGAGATTGACTCTGATTTATGGTTGAGTGCATAGAGTGTGTCCTAGGGCATCAAGCTGTAATTGCACTCCTTCATAGTGCACTGTTGTGCTCTCATCCTACATAAAGGGGAGCTGCATAATTCTCTGTGTTTATTTAACTTATGATTTATTTCTTTTGAAAGGATTATGTCTTTTGGTTAAAACATTCTTTTCAGGGGAGATGGAGATTTAAGGAATAAAGAGGCTTTAGTCTTAGGAGGCTGCTTTTTTCTGTTAATTCTACTTACCTGTAGAATCCTTTTATTTAGAAAAGAATTCCATATTGTTACAGAAAAGGGGCCCCTATCCAGACTCCAAGAGAGGGTTCTTGGATCTCATGCGAGAAATAATTCAGGGCAAGTTCATAGAGTAAAGTGAAAGCAAGTTTATTGAGAAAATAAAGAAATAAAAGAATGGCTACTCCATAGACAGAGCAGCCCTGAGGACTGCAACCTGGTTGCCCATTTTTATGGTTGTTTCTTGATTTGATGCTAAACAAAGGGTGGATTACTCATGCCTCCCCTTTTTAGACCATATAGGGTAACTTCCTGATGTCACCATGGCATTTGTAAACTGTCATGACGCTGGTGGCTGTGTAACAGTGAGGACAAACAGAGGTCACTCTTGCACTCTGTGGCCATCATAGTTTTGGTGGGTTTTAGCCTGCTTCTTTATGGCAACCTGTCTTATCAGCAAGGTCTTTATGATCTGTATCTTGTGACGACCTTCTATTTCACCCCGTGACTTCTTAGAATGCCTTAACCATCTGGGAATGCAGCCCAGCAGGTCTGCATTTACCGAGCTCCTATTCAAGATGGAGTTGCTCTGGTTCACATGCCTCTGACAATATGTCTTATATGACATTTGGCACTTTGAGGCCTATAATAAAAATTGTTTTAAAAATACTCCTCTCACCTTTATCACTGCCACCATCAAATTAAGATTAGATGCTTAAGTGTGCTAGAAAAATAGTCCTTTTCTTTCCAGTACAGCTTTGATAAATAGAACCAAGGAAGGTTGGATTTTAGTGTAGGCTCTGAGTTTGATGTGGTAACCTGGGGCTAGACACTTATGTCCCGTGTGAGGGTCTGAGTCACATTGCCTTGTGTGTAGAAGGAGGAGATTATATTAGAACATCAGTTCTTAAAGATTGTCTTCTTTTTTTTTTTTTTTTTTTTTTTTTGTTGAGACGGAGTTTCGCTCTGTCGCCCAGGCTGGAGTGCAGTGGCCGGATCTCAGCTCACTGCAAGCTCCGCCTCCCGGGTTTACGCCATTCTCCTGCCTCAGCCTCCCGAGCAGCTGGGACTACAGGCGCCCGCCACCTCGCCCGGCTAGTTTTCTGTATTTTTTTTAGTAGAGACGGGGTTTCACCGTGTTAGCCAGGGTGGTCTCGATCTCCTGACCTCGTGATCCGCCCGTCTCGGCCTCCCAAAGTGCTGGGATTACAGGCTTGAGCCACCGCGCCCGGCGGCTTTGCATTTTTTAAAAGAAAACAGACCACAGCCCAGAAAAACAGAAACAATCGGATATAGGCAGATAAGATAGGATTTACAATATAAAATAGCTCACATAATGATGGAGGCTCAATAGTCCCACAATATGTCATCTGCAAGCTGGAGACCCAAGGAAGCTGCCAGTGGAATTCAGGCTGAGCTCTATAGGACCCTACTTCTGGAGTTACACTTGGCCGGGCGCGGTGGCTCAAGCCTGTAATCCCAGCACTTTGGGAGGCCGAGACGGGCGGATCACGAGGTCAGGAGATCGAGACCATCCTGGCTAACACGGTGAAACCCCGTCTCTACTAAAAAATACAAAAAACTAGCCGGGCAAGGTGGCGGGCGCCTGTACCCAGCTACTCGGGAGGCTGAGGCAGGAGAACGGCGTAAACCTGGGAGGCGGAGCTTGCAGTGAGCTGAGATCCGGCCACAGCACTCCAGCCTGGGTGACAGAGCCAGACTCCGTCTCAAAAAAAAAAAAAAATGCAAAGCCATTCTTGAACTAATTAAATGGTTTAGAATTTAGTTTTGACGTCAAATTTACAGGAAAAATTAAGTTAAAAAAAGTAGAACAAAAAAATTAAAAAGAAAATTAATTCACTAGCTCCCTCCTTTTGATGAGCTTGTTTGATCTTCCTCTGATTTTTTTTCCAGTTATTAATATTTATGTATCTAAAAAGTGGATTTGTTCAAAAACTGTTATCTAAAATACAGTTGCTGAAGACGATACATTGTAAAGTAGACAGCATGTTAGGGCTCTTGTTTCTGTTTTTCTCTTCCTCAAAGAAGCATCCAAGTGTGCAATCAGGGCTAGCTAGAATGGCAATTTAATGATGGCAAAGATGGCTTTTCTTATGTTTTGTTCCTCTGCCATCTTCAAGCTGTTTCTGTCATTTGCATGGTTAAAGATTAGTATCCTAACCACCTTCCAGCCATTAAAGGTAGAGGATCTGAAGAGCAGGACAATACAGTCAGGAAGTAGCCTATTTCACTTAAGCTCACCTCCCATTTGTCAGAATTTATTTCCATGACCATGTAGGGGCAAAAAGAATTTTTCTTCACTTCCTTTTGAAGTTTCAATAATCTGAGTCTATAAAATAAATGGACAATAGGGAGATTAACAGGAGAAAATGCATACAGATTTATTACAGGCACACGTGTGCACAGGAGACACGCAAAATGTGAGACTCAAAGAATGGCCATATAAATGAAGTTTTCATATCCTACAGAAAGGAATAAGGGCTTGGGACTTCTGGAGGGTGGTGGCAAAAGATTATAGAAAGGTCAGTGGAAGAAACACATGGTAAGCAATGCTGTCGTGTTATGAAATCTCTTAGATAAAAGTAATCAGAAAGGGCGACTCTCTGTGACAATCTTAGTTTTGGGGAGATGTCAGAACATCATCTCTCCTTAGACAAATAAATGAAGCTCCAAAAGAACCTCTGCTTGCATCCACTGTTTACCTTAGTAAGGTAGAAACATGTAAATTTTCTTTACAACAGGACAGTTTTTCAGAGCTATTCCTATTTTGAGTTCTCTGGATTAGCAATTCAGAATATGCCAAAGAAGTATATTCTGGTCTTCCAGAGTTTTCCTTTTGAATCTTTATTTTCAGAAAGTTTCATTTATTAAAACCCCCTATCGGTCTTGTAGTCCTGAGAATTAAGTTAGTTCTGTCCTGAGAATAGGTCGGTTCAGTTAAATAGTTGTGTCTCATTTGAGGAACTGGCGTTACAGGTGGGCTCCCAAAGTTAGGCCTCTATATGGTACAATAAAACAGGTATTTAATAGGAGATATTTCTGAGGAAACAAAATAAAAACAAAGGTTAATTCTTGGAGCAGTCTAAAAACCAACATTTGAGTTTGAAGGGCAGCCAGCTGAGATTTCTGATGTTGGCTCAAAGCATCTTCGGTGAAAGCAGAAGCAGACAATGGCAGTCTGTACAGATTTTCCTGATTTGCAGTTTAAATGTAGCTGATGTAGTAATTTCTCTGAGTCTATTTATCAAGTTGACCAGTTTCCTGCTTGCAAGGTTTTAGATTTGTGATTCCAAGTCAGAAGAATGGCAAAAAAATTGGTAAAATTAGTATGGAGTCTTAGAGCCAAAAAAAATTTAGAATCCAGTCTGAATTGCAGGTGAAGAAGAATCTCAAAAACAATGAACAGGGTTAAAATATAATAATGATTGTACTATAGTTTTCTTCTGAAACCTAGTTGTTCCTCTTTCCAGTCACAGCAGTTTTTATAAAAGATAATCATAATAAGATGAATTGATTTGCAAAATGAGTTTAGTCTCATTAAATGTGGCCTGATTGTTTGCATAAAGTGCCACAAGAATGATGATTGACCATATAGGCTCTTTTAAAGTTTGTTTTGCTGGAGTTTATCATAAGGAATCTCAGATTAGGCCTTTAAAAGCCACTCATTGCTATGAAGCTAAGCCAAGAACTTGCCATCAGGTTTTACCTGTATTACCTAAGGAAATTCCTATCTTCTTGAGGTTTCTAAAATACCCTGAGGTTCCTGGAACTGTTGGGAAGTGACATTCTTTACTTAATTCAAGTCTGGGAACCCTGTAAGAAAAGCATGTCTTCAAGATACCAGGCCAGTTTTCCAAGGGCTTCTATTGGCTTCATAAAGTCAACCTCAGTTTCTCAAAGCTCTCTGAACGTATCTAAGAATATGACATTCCAGTCGCAATCTTGGTAATGTAACCAGTGTTACCAATTGTCCTGTTACAAAGAACAGAGATTCTTACTGAACTTATGTGGATAAGAATACTGCCATAAAGTAAGAATAAAGATGAATGGTTTCTATATTTTGGAGAAATCAGGCAGGGAGAAAAACAAATGTTTCCATTCTGTTTGTAAAAGTATGTGTTACCAGATTGCTGTAAGCTATAGAAAGCTTAAAAGAAAAAATTTTCTTAAATCTAGAAAACAACACAAAAATAAACATCAATGTTTCAAAGTCGTAAAATATAGTCCTTCATCAGTTCAGTCCCACATAATTAATTTTATTTCTTCTTATCAGATAATTATTTCTTTAATACAGATTTTGGACTCATAAAACTAGATGTTGGTTTAGCAGTTTTATGAGTCCATTGTTAAAAAATTATTATTAGAGTTCTAGAAATCTTACTCAGTCATATGGTTTAAAGTCATCAGAAAGTGTTTCAGAGTACCTGCCAGAGTCCTTCCCATAAATTTTTTGAAGAAGCAATTTTGCACTGTTGCTAACTGCAAAACATTTTTAGAGATGAGTCAACACCATGATCTGTAGATGACAAAAACTTAGAATGGCCATGGCTAAAAATCAGATGAGTTTACTATAAATAGCCATTGACAAAAAAGTGGTTATTTTTGTCACATACAATATTTTAACAAAATAACCAGAACTATGACTGACAAAATATCAGAATTCTAGAAATTTCATACAATTTTGGATTACTCATATCAATAACATACCCATATAAATATAACTCAAAGAATGTTAAATATCATTTCCAATTTTACAGTGCTTCCCGTGTAATTTATATTAAATAGACCTAATTTGTTTAATACTTCTCTTTTGGACTTCTAGGGGTCCTTCCAGAATACCCAAAAGGTAATTGGAGGCCAAAAAAACCTTAATTTTGATTTTGGGAAGTTTGTCAGAAATAAAGGTTCTAAACACTTGATCAAAATAGAATTATAGATTACTGCAAAATGATCATTCTTTTAATCAGAGTGAGAATTAAAACATTTTAAAAGCAAACATAGGAAGTTGCATACTTGTAAAAAATAAAAACAAAACAAAAAACCTTTACTCTTTGGTAGGAGAGAAGCAGTTTTTACAAGTAATCAAAAGACAGGATGCGGTACACAAAATCTGTTTCTCCACTTTTTTTTTTTTTCCTTTTTGCAGTTCTCTGAAAAAGGTAAACAATTTTTGTATTATTATTATTCCCTATCAATACTAAATAAAAATCTTGTTTAAAAGAGAGGACCAAATTCTAGTTTTATATTAGTGTCCTTTTGATATTAAGAGCTCATTTTAAGAAAACATAAATAATTTCTTTTTAATGTTAGTCAACTTAATCATACTTAAATTCTTTTTTATAAGAATCATCTTTAATACACCTTTCATAACGTATCCATTCAGTCTTATCAATATCACTCTTATCTTTATTCATTCTGAAACAACCTTTAAATATCCTCCTAAATAGACAAAATTGCTTTTTGCTCAACAAGAACAAACAGCCTCATGCTTTCTTTATAACTTTATGAACCAAAACCCCATCTTACTTTCCTTGTGTGCTTTGAATACAGAATTGTTTCCTTTATTTTTAGTAATTTTAATTGCATATGGTAATTAAACTTTTTACCCTTAGTAACCTTAGTTTCTATTGAAAACCTAAAAAGTAAGCAATTTAAAATGACACATACCAACTTACTTATTTTATAATTTATAAAAATGTATGCTTCATTATTGTATAATTTTTAAATGTGGGCCAAGACCTATGTACTTACAGAATCAAATATATTTTGTCTTTTATAAAATTTAAGAAGCCAAAAGTAAATAAACATGTTCAGCTATTAATGTTTCAATATTTTATCTAATTTAGAAATGATCTAGATATTCAATGACTAGCTATCATTTGATTTAACTTAGCAAATTTCTAAGTGCGTAGTTATCAAAGGGATTTGGGAAGCCTATTTAAGCAAACATGTTACAAAATGTAGTTATTGATAAAAAGTACATTTATAAACTTTCATCCCACTTACATATATTTAGTTTTCTTTTTCTCATTAAAATGCAATGAGACATTAAATGAAGTAAGTTATAACCCTGCTAAAGATTTTTATAACGTGTAAGAATTTTAAAATCAAATACATGGGTATTTTACTGATAATTCCAGAAGACTTAATTGTCTTTATTAAACCAATGATACTAACCTAGCCTTACCAAAGAGCCACCCAATTCACATGAACTTGAAAAGTACTTAAGTTTATTCAATATTTTTATTAGTTTTAGGATTTAGCTTTATTAGGGCTCATTTATCTAAATTCCTTCAAAGGATTTTATACCAAGTAGTCACAACATATATCATACATGTACACATGTATAAATACACACAAACATAGAATTCAGCTAACTGATAAGTTCCCATAGAAAAAGCAGGATCTAAAGCACACAACAAAGACCTTACACACACACACACACACACACACACACAAAGAGAGAAAAAGAGAGAGAGAGTCTCAATATTAGCTTTTAATTAAGCCAACTTCTGACCATAGATCATAGAGCTCTTTTCTTTAAATTAGAAAATATCTTATTACATTTTAGCAAAGGCAAACAGCAGTATTAAACTGTTTGTTTTTTTTTTCTTTTGAGAATCATTTCCCTCAAGTTTGCATTTTAAATAGAGTGGTTTCTCAGGCAAGACTGGTTAGAAAATTTTCATCTCAAAGGCATAGGGAAAGAATACAAGTTTTTCCAAGAATGACTTTTGAGGGACATATTTGCATGTTAGACATCTTGTGTAATCAGTATTCGATTATTTTTTTCCATTTCTAAAGGGCAGGATGGTCTCATTTCTAATGCTTTGGTTTTTTACAGTATTTTCAGACATCCTAAGATAAATAACTGCAGTTCAGTGGTTAGCAAGAACAGGTAGGCTTTAAATTTCTATCAAAGAAACATTTCTGTTTTTTTGAAATATTTAACTTGTAAGACAAAGACAGTTGCTTTTAATTCTCCTAAAAACTGTGTGGCAACCTGAATGATATCTAGAAGATAACTCATACATCCAACAGTATCATCTTTAATTTGTTCTTTTAAACAGGGAGCAGTTTCCAGCTAAGACGCAAATCAAAAGATTTCTCTGTTCTGTACTGAAAGCTGTTTGCTTTTGATATGTTTTAATAAATTATTTTCTTTTATTTGGAGTATATGGTTCCATTATGCTTAAGGGTGAAGGCTAAACAAACAAAATAACATGTTCCTATTGCATTCTAAATAGAAACCAACATTTTATATCAAAAATGTACCTACAAGTGATTTGAGATCAAAATAAAGAAGCATACAAGGCCGGGCGCGGTGGCTCAAGCCTGTAATCCCAGCACTTTGGGAGGCCGAGACGGGCGGATCACGAGGTCAGGAGATCGAGACCATCCTGGCGAACACGGTGAAACCCCGTCTCTACTAAAAAATACAAAAAACTAGCCGGGTGAGGTGGCGGGCGTCTGTAGTCCCAGCTACTCGGGAGGCTGAGGCAGGAGAATGGCGTGAACCCGGGAGGCGGAGCTTGCAGTGAGCTGAGATCCGGCCACTGCACTCCAGCCCCGGCAACAGAGCAAGACTCCGCCTCAAAAAAAAAAAAAAAAAAGCATACATGAGACAAAAGCAAATAAACTTTATGACTTTAACCAAGTCTCTAAAGAGGAAGCAAAATAAAATTCAGCCCTTTCAAAATCCAGATAACTTCCAAAGACAGGGAAAAAGAAAGAAAAGCTTAAACAGCCATCAGGATGCTACTCACAAATGGGGTGCAATTTGCATTTCTGTCTGGTCATATTCTTGGGGTTCCCAACCTTTCAGTTGGGTGCCTACACATGAAGGTTCAATAATCCATGTGCTACTGATAGACAGAAAATAAAAATAATACAAATAGGAAAACAAAAGCTGTTTATGGGAGGAAAAAGATTACTAATAAATGGGTATCCCAACAGACAAGAGTCATACAAATTCAAAAAAATATTTCTAACTAATTTCTATAAAGTAAATTTTTCTCTCCTGAGCTAAAGTAATTTAGTGAAGAAAGGAATTTATGGAGGGTTCAAAAGACTTTAAGTCTGCCTTAAATCTGATTTCTGTTGAATTAGGTATAGTGACTGTCTAGTTAACTCCCTGAATGTTTACATTTCAAAAACATGGCAAGATTTACATCTCCAGGAGACTGAGAAAGGCCTGGAGATTCAGGCTGAAGTGTCTTTTGTTTAAATTTGATTTTCCATATGTACCAATAGGTCAGATAGTTAAGATAAGAGCCTTCTAACATTTTTTTTCCTTTAAATGTAACTAATTTATTTATTCCTAAGGTGATTCCAACAAATATAAGAACTGGTTTACATACACACACTTCCTTCTGTTAATATAGATTTGTAAAGATAAGAGTCAAGAAGACGCTGTTACCACCCACCCCAACCAGGCACTGCAGGCAGGGACATGAGACCTCAGTAAAAGTGTTTCTCTTTCTTTGCTGGTTTTTTGTCAGTTTTCCCAGGATCCCATCTGCAGACTCCCAATAAGTAGAGTGATTTGTTCTCTTGGCTCACCAAAGCTGTAAGGGTGAAGAAAAGTTTTCTTCCCTCCTTCCTGAAGGCTTGATAATTTGAGTCTGTAAAACAGACAATAGACGGATTAACAGAAAAGGCATACACATTTGTTATGTGCACATGTGTGCACGGGAGCTACACAAAACATGAGACTCAATGGCCAGATAAATGAAGTTGTTATACTGTACAGAAAGTGATAGAGGGATGGGCTTCCTGGATAGTGGGATGGTATCAGCTATTTATAGAAGGGTGAGGGGAAGAAATACTTGGTGAGCAAAGGCCGTCATGTTATAAAATCTTTTAGGTAATAGCCATCAGAAGAACTGGTAGACTTCTCAGAATTTTATCTGAGAAGATAAAGATGTTTGGGGGTCATCTCAGAACTTTATCTGTCTTTAGGTAGATAAAGCAGCCTAACAGAAATACTTTAACTTGCATCTGTTATTTATCTTACCAAGATAGATGTAAATTCTTTTAATCAAAAGGACAGCTTTTTAGATATTTCTATCTTCAGTTCTCAAATTACCAACTCAGAATATGCCAAAGAAGTATATACTGGGGTGGCATATTCTGGCCTCCCACACCATACCCAGCTGCAAGGGAAATGAGAAATTTTAATTTTAACTGTATGTCCACGTGTCCAGCTAAAGTTGGGCAACCCTCTTACCAAAAGAAAGAATGAATATTGGTGAAATGCAGTTGCCATGCCATAATGTTTACAAGGATTCATAAACTTAAACATCATTTATACATTTTATTTTATAAAAGATGAGATCCCCAAAGTAGTAAGCTCACTGTGATGACTAAAAGCTTTTGATAGTGTGCAGCACAAAATGTTAAGAAAATTTATACATACTTATTATTTCCATTTAACGTGTTTATGTGAAATAAATTAAAAACAAAATAAAACAAATATGCTATGGACAGTATATTTTGAAAAAGCATGCCTGGAATTATGTAGATTTTGTTGCCAAATAACTTTCAAGTGAGTCACCTATTAAAAAAGTCTCATATTTTCATACTTAAAGACATAGAAATATAATTTTTTAAAAAACTTAAAAAATATTCCAGTTGTTTTAATAATTTTAAAATCTTTGTATTAAAAATAAACATTCAACAAGTTTGTATTAATTTGGATAAATTGACTTTTTATTACTATATCAGAAGATTGAGTTTTTCCAGCCAAATTAGAACCTAAATATTTGAATATCTGTAGATGGGAATAAAAAATGGGCCAACCATAAATACCTTCAATATGTATATACTTGACCTTTATAGATTTCTTTTTAGGCTGTGACAGACATTAAAATTCATTTCAAAAATAATAGTTATTGTATTTATTAAAGGACTAACTTTTGTCATTAATTTTGTACTAATTTTATATCAATATATAGCCTGATTAATGTATCAATAATACAGTAAAGTATTCATAAATATTGTTTATATAATACTTACCTAATTTTCATTTTACATATATTTTATGCATATTTTATAGCATATGTAACAGTGGTATGGTTGTATATATTTAAACAACATAAGTCAATCAACCCACAAATACAAGAGGAATGCAGTTAAAGTATTTTTAGTTATGTGGTGGACAACCAAAAAGGTTTGGAGAGCAGTGGTTTCCCAAATGTTGTATTTCCACCATAAAGATGTAGTGTATATTTTTTAATGTAGATATAAGAGAAATATAGTGTACTAATATTTAATGCATGGATTGTCACTGGAAAACTCATATTTGGTATTTGTCAGAAGGTCCCAAGGTGTCCACTCTAGTTTCTGGATTAGAAACAAGAATTTACATGCTTTATGAGGGGTTATTACACTGTGTCATGAGCATCCTGAGGGACTATTGGAACTAGTTTCTTGGATCTGTGTCTCAGACTCTAGAAAATTCTTGCACCTTTATGTCCAGTGTTATAGGGAGCAAGATACTAGCAGGGCAAACGTACCTGACAATGTGTTGCATATATTCCTACCCATCTTTTTATCAGTTTGTGTAATTTCTGAGAATAAAAACTCTAAGTTCCTGGCATCAGTGTTGGCAAGTTTATGTGAAGACAGTTATGCTTAGTTGTAGTCAAGTGTTATATCATTAGTATGGACAGAGTGAACACAGAAGTACCAAATTTACTTTAGCAGATAAAGTTCGAATGGACAGGTTTCAAGTAGGTATCAAGAACATTGCTGGGGGTAGAAGTATGCAAGGAGCATCTCTTATTAGGTTGATGCAAACTAATTGCAGTTTTTGCCATTACGTTCAATGACAAAACCACAATTACTTTTGCACCAACCTAATGATTTTTAGTTAATTAATTAATACCTATGGTAAATGTATTGTGTGCCACAACTATGTTACCTCAGACAATACAGAGGTGGAAAAGGCAAAACGTGTCTCTATCCCAGTGGAGCATAGAGGGTTACTAGTGAAAGGAAGCATTTAGAAAAGACTCAAAATGTTTAATGCAGTTTTATGAAGGGCTACAAAATGAACATACAGAGTGCTATGTGAATGCCTAATGAGGACATCTTACTTAGCCTAGAGCTTCAGAGGGGACATCCTTGGGGAGTGATGTGTAAAGGCCTGTAATAATTGGAAATTGAAAAGGCAGAGGGTAAGAGGCAACACTGGCAACAGTAGGCATGGAACCATGGAATTAAGTGAAATAAAGTGTTTGTCAATTATAGAGTGCTTTTGAAATGTGAAAATTTACAGAAAGTCTTTAGTGGTTGCTATGGACTGTATTATATCCCCCTAAACCCCATGTGCTGAAGCTTCACATCCCTAATATGACTATTTAAAGATACGGCTTTTAGAAGGTAATAAAGGTTAAATGAAGTTATATGTGTGGGGCTCTAATCTGATAGGATTGGTGGCCTTGTAAGAGGAGGAAATGAATTCTACATCTCTCTCTTCCTCTCCCTTCTTTTCTCTCTCTCCCCTAGTGCAAACTCTCGGAAGGACCACAGGAAGACACAGCAAGAAGGCTGCCATCTGCAAGCCAGGAAGAGAGCCATCACCAGAGCCTAACCATGCTAGTACTTTGATCTGGAACTTCCAGCCTCCAGAACTGTGAGAAAACAAATTTCTGTTGTTAAGTTACCAAGTCTATGATATTTTGTAATGGCAAGCCAAGCTGACTTAAACAGTTACTATCTAATTTATCCTCTGAACTGACTCTCGTAATAATAATGTGATAAAGAGACTAGCAGCTCCTATTGATTGCACACTTGCTATATATCTGGCACTGTTTTAGATACTTTATGAAACGTAACTCTAATTCTCAAATCAACTAAAAGGTGGGTATAATCGTGCCTGCAGATGAACCAACCAAGTCTCATAGAGATGAAGTGATGAACTCAAGATCACACAGCAAGCTAGGATAAAATTCAGACAGGTTCCAAGACCAAAGATCTCTCTTCTCCTGGACAGACAGTCATCTAGCTCTTCCTTGAATACCTCCAGTGATGATATTTCTTTCCAAGGTAGCTTGTTTCAGTATTAAATGAGAAACAGGTTCAAGTTGTGGTTTGTTTTTATTTTGTGTTCAGCTGAAACATGCCTTTGTATTATTTTTTTCAATTGTCCCCGGCCCACTCCTATAGTATTTTATTCTTCATAACAGGATTTCATCATCTTCTTTTGGTCTACCCTCTTTTAGGGTGAACCATATTCAATGAGTAATTCATTGTCTGTGGATTTGTTTCCACCTGTGAAGCCGCAGGACTTTGGTCCTCATCCTCAAATTGCCTTCGGTTCTATCTGGAGGTCTGCCACAGAATTTTTAAGGTTTTAAGCAGTATAACCACGGGCCTCAGTTCTACTTGTATTCGTACTTGTCTGCTTGTTTACATCTGTTATCACTGCTCGCCATGAAAAGCCCAAAGTCATTTCAAAAGTATATACCAGATGCTACTGAGATTTCTAGAGCTTACAACAAACAAACAAACAAAATCAAACAGTGCTACGGGCAATACCAAGAAAAGGTAAGGGTCATCTTTCTCAGCTTTCTGCCTTAAATTATCTTTAGATGCCAAAAGCCGCTCTCTGTCGTCTCAGAAATTCCCCTCAATAGTTCTATGAGCTTCTTCGTCTTTTTCCTTAGTGGATGTATACTAATACATGGGACTGGTGGGGTAAAGATGCTATTCTATCCTCCTCCCTTCTCCAGTTACCTCTTCCTTGTGTCACACACCTGCACCTGCCCCAAGCTTCTGCATTCCCATTTACAAACTAAAGCCCACATTCTTAGGAATGGAGTAAATATTAGATTTGGGCAAGATTGTGTGGGGGATAGGTACTGCAGTCAAGTGCAAGAGGTAGCTCTTGGCTACACTTGCAGAAATTAGCTTAAAATGCTCTTTTTCATTATTAGACAGTTTTCAGCTCATTTGCCACCCCAGTAGCCTCTTGGCATGTGTTTCTGTTTGTTAGTGCTCTTCTCAAAATGGAGCACTTATAATTGAACCTAATGTTCCAGATGTGACCTGATTAGGTCAGTGTACAATAGTATAGTTAATGCCATTCTTCAAAATCAAATCTAATCCAAGTAGCTTCCTGCTGCTTACAGCCCTCATCTGATTGCCTTTCTTGGTATTGACCAATGGAGCTAAATTTATATTGATGGCCTCCCCATGCCCCCGCCACCCCATCATCTCAATTTCCTTCTATTCAACTGATGCGCCAACTTCTCAGGATCCCTCACCATTTCCCAGTCTTGTCTTTGCATGCGCAATTCTCTTTTTCTAGAATCTTCTTTTCCTCTTCTCCACCTGAAGAAATGTTTCTAGTTCTCTATTTCTCTTTTGTCTTAGATGGTCCTTCTCCTTCAGTCCCTTTTCAGTCTTACTTGTTGCATTTTATTTTTACTATCTTTAAAGCATATGCACCCCAACTGTAAGCACTTTCCAATTACCGATGGCAGAAATCACATATGATTCACTTTTGTTTCCCAGGCTTTTATTTTCTTTCTAGCACATTTGGATGTTCAGAATTTTTCACTTACTTAATAAATTATCTTGGAATTAAGTTACATTAACTATTTAGTTAAAATTGCTTTATTTTTAATATTCTATAAAATACTAGATGACTTGTTAGACATATTTTTGAAATTAAATTACTTAGCTTTTAAACTATGTTAATAAAATACCTATGTTAATGTTGCTACCATGGCAACCCGTTGTGGCAGAAATGACTGGTTGTTCGTATTTTCCTAGGATGTTTTTCGGGGAGAGATGGGAGGAGAGAGCATTCTAATAATCTGTCACTTGTACTATACCTTAGAGTTGTCGAGTTTGAAACACACCTGGAGGTAATCACCATGATCATCTTTTTAAAGATAAGAAAACTGTGGCTCAAAAAATGTATTGGATTGCTGAAGTTTCCACAGCTAGTTGCTATACTGTTAGGTTTGTGTAAAAGTAATTGTGGTTCTAGACCGTGAATTTTAAATCATTATAACTAGGCTGAAACACTTCTTTATTAATCAAAATAGGAACCATCACAATAAACACATTATTGCCAACAAGAAATAAGTTTGTTTATTCGTGTAGTGGAAAAAGTCAGTGCTTCAGGATTCAACTCTGGAAAGCATTGTCTGTATCCTGCTGGTTGTGGAAGTATTTTCCCTGCAAAACGTTGTGCAGGTGCTTGAAGTGGTAGTCGATTGGCAAGAGGGCAGGTGAATATGGTGGATGACGCAAAACTTCATAGCCCAGTTTGTTCAATTTTTGAAGTGTTGGTTGTGCAATGTGTGGTTGGGCGTTGTCATGGAGAAGAATTGGGCCCTTTCTATTGACCATTGCTGGCTGCAGGCGGTGCAGTTTTTAGTGCATCTCATTGATTTGGTGAGCATACTTCTCAGATGTAATAGTTTCGTTGGGATTCAGAAAGCTGTAGTGGATCAGACCGGCAACAGACCACCAAACAGTGACCGTGACCTTTTTGTGGTGCAAGTTTGGCTTTGGGAAGTGCTTTTGAACTTCTCGGTCTAGACACTGAGCTGTTCATCACTGGTTGTTGTATAAAATTCACTTTTCATCACACATCACAGTCCGATCGAGAAATGGTTTGTTGTTGTTGTGTAAAATAAGAGAAGATGACATTTCAAAACGATGACTTTCTAAACTTTTCGCCCAGCTCATGAGGCACCCACTTATCAAGCTTTTTCACCTTTCCAATTTGCTTCAAATGTCAAATGACTGTAGAATGGTTGGCATTAAGTTCTTCAGGAATTTCTTTTCTTTTCTTTTCTTTTTTTTGAGGCGAAGTCTTGCTCTGTTGCCCAGACTGGAGTGCAGTGGCATGATCTTGGCTCACTGCAACCTCTGCCTCCCGGGTTCACGCCATTCTTCCCCAGCCTCCTGAGTAGCTGGGACTACAGGCTCCCGCCACCATGCCCGGCTAATTCTTTATATTTTCGATAGAGACGAGGTTTCACCATGTTAGCCAGGATGGTCTTGATCTCCTGACCTCGTGATCCTCCCGCGTTGGCCTCCCAAAGTGCTGGGATTAGAGGCATAAGCCATCATGCCCGGCCTGTTCTTCCGCAATTTCTTGTGGTAGTTTTAAGAGGATCAGCTTTCATGATGGCTCTCAGTTGGACATTGTCAACTTCTGATCGCCGGCCACTATGCTTCTCATTTTCAAGGCTCTCATCTCCTTTGCAAAACTTCTCGAACTGCCACTGCACTGTACGTTCGTTAGCAGCTTATGGGCAGAATGCATTATTGATGTTGTGTATTGTCTCTGCTGTTTTATGACCCATTTTGAACTCAAAAAAGAAAATCACTCAAATTTGCTTTTTGTCTAACACCATTTCCATAGTCTAAAATAAATATAAAATAAACAGCAAGTCATAAGTCATCAGCAAAAAAAAAGCGAGAAATGCACATTAAAATGATGTATACCATAACCACATTTATTTAAGAATGTATTCCAATATCAAAGAGCAAATTTCAACAATGCAAAAACTGCAATTATGTTTGCACCAACCTAACGGTACAGCTGAAATGAAAACCCCGATCATGTCTAACATTGCTTCTTCTTCAACATTATTTCTAATGTTACTATTAGATGCTACTAAAATAATGCTACTATTATTTCTTACTCATCTTTCATAAACACACCTTTAGCCTCTTTTTATTTTTTACTGTATCTTACTTCACTTGCAGGATGATTAGTGTTAACAGCAGAAGATTGGAAGCTAAACTGCCTAAGTTCATAATGCTGGCTTTGCATCTTTCTAATTTGGTAACCTTGGGAGATAATTCAGTCATTTAAGCCTCAATTTCCTTATCTACAAAAAGAGTATACTAACAGTTTTTACCTCATATTATTGTGAAGATTAAGATATTTTATATAGATAAATCAATTTCATCACTATATATATAAGCCCTATGTGTGTTTGCTGTAATTATGATAATCACCCACAATTCTGTGCTCTTTTTTACCTGTCACCAACCTGTGTGACTCCTTCATGTAATGTAACTGCTATCACCATATCACAAACAAATGGCCAGCATCTTGGATTTTCTCCTTGATAATTTTAAATAAACTTTTAAAATGTTGGAATAATTTTAGACTTACCTAAAAGTTGCAAAGATACCATATATACTGTATGGCTTTCATCCAGCTCCAGCTATTGTTAACATCTCACATAACCACTGTCCATTTGTCAAAGCTAAGAAACTAACATTGACACAATATTATTGACTAAATTACAGGCCACATTAAGATTTCACCAGATTTTCCATGAATGTCCCTTTTTCTAGTCCAGAATCCAGTCTAGAATATCGAATGGCACTTAGTACTTTATTCTTTCTTATTTAATGCTCCTTTTAAAATGAACACTGATGATTGGACATGAGAGTGCTAATATGGGCTATTTTGTGCAAAAGAGAGAGGCACTATTACCTCTTTCATAACCAGTATACTGAACGTCAAGGACACCTAATCACCCTAATCTCCTGGCAGAGACCAAAATGAACAGACAGAGAAGATAATCAGTTTCCCTACTTGAAAGCTGCACTTTCTGCAGTCAGGGAACGCATGAGAGTAAACAGAGTGTAAAGAACAGAGCTGCTGATCAGAAAGTCTTGTTAGGCTTGTGGGATGTAGTCCAGGTAAATGACTCACAAGAAAAGAGAGTAAATGTGGGAATCTTCTAGTGTCTCCTGATTTCAGAGAAAGTTTATAAGGAGAGACATTTGTTCATTTATTCAAATATTTATTGAGCACTTACTATTGTCAGACATTATTCCTGGTGTGAGATATTGTTTAGAATTTGTGAAAACAATTTATTCTTTCTCAAATTGACTCTTCCAGCAATGTAAATAAGAAATAAATTTTAATTTTTTAAAAATCGTATTATTAATTTTAAATGCCTTGAAGATAACAAATAAATACATATATTCTTTTCTTGCATCATTTGATGCATTTTTTGGCTTTTTAATTTCACATATTGTATTAATAGCAGTAGTGAAAGCATTAAAATTAAATTTTTAAACCTCTACTGTGTACCAGGCACTGTGTTGTCTATTTAAATTATCAAATTAAACCTTTATTAAAATCCTCCGAAGTGGAGATTTACTGTTCCACTTTGAGAGGTGATAAACTATGACTCACAGAGCTTGGGTGAACTTCGTGATCTCTTGAATGTCAGAGCAGAGTTGGAATTTAACACCACCGTCTCTGAAAACCCACATCTTTAAGGCCAGGTTGCCTCATTCTGTTCTGAGTTGGGGGTGACATTGCCAAGCCTGACGGATGGTAAGGAACAGAGACGTACTATTCTGGTCTAAGTTTGAATCTGGTCATTTATAAGGGAAGCATGGAAAATGAAATGCAGTTTTGTTATTGTGGTTGAGAGGGAGAAGTTATTGAAGGATGAAGGGAATCTGAGGAGAGTGTTATAAAATGAAGGTTTAGAGAAGAGAGTTAATTTTCTGAAGAAAAAGTAAATTGATCAGAAGCAAAGTTAGTAAATCTTAAGGCTTTTGTGGCGGTAATAAAAAAAGACAAAGCACAACACAGAAAGAAAGCTAAGAAACAGAACAGGCATGGCTTAAGGCCAGTGTGGACGGCCCCATGCCCTCATGCTATCTCCTGAGTCTCAGCTCTGCTCTCCTCTCTCAGAGCTACCCTCTCTCAGAAGGTAGACCCTCTGCCTCAGACTGGGCAGCGCCCTGCAGAGGTCAAGGGTGGGCTTGGGCAAGCAATCAGAGAAGCAACAATAGTTCAAGCCACTGCTGTACTATCCTGTGGCCTGGGCCCAGGTTTCTGTTTCTCCATTTGGCAATGAAACTGCACTGAATATGACACATAACCTTCCTAGGCTGTGCTATTACTTGGTGTCCCATTAGGCCTCCTGGGGCATACATCTAGCATGTTCTCTCAGAACAGAGTCATGATAGAGGTAGTCCCTAAATCTGTGCCATGCTTGCTTCTGACAAACAGAGGAGAGAGTATCAACTCCTCTATTGTGTTTTTCTCAAGGTAGTCCAAATCTCTCTCTTCATCTCAGTCTACCTCTGTGCTTTTATTACATAGACAATAGCTATTTTATAAGAATGCAGGGAATAATTATGATAACAACCAATGTGAGTGACCCCTTTTTTGTTGTTTGTTTGTTTTTGTTTTTCAGTGGAGAGGGAGGATCTAGGTTTTGAAGAACTTCTCAAGATCAAATTAGAATTTGGCCTTCAGGAATATAATCCAACCTGAGAGTGGAATGCCCATAGTGAAATTACTCTGGATATCATCTGATTGGATTGCTCTTCATTTTACAGACAAAAAAAGTTAAATGCTTTTCATAAGACACAAAGTTGGCTATGGGCACAGCTGTGACTCAAACTTAGATCACCTCATTTCCAAGTTAGTGTTCTTTCTACCATGATACTGAAAGAGAAGAGGTGAAAAAAAAAAAAAAAGGAAAATTCCACTTACAATAAACTTTAAATTTTCCCCCCAATTTGGTTGGAACCAAAATAAATAAAGTGTTAAAACTTTAAAATAATTTTTAGAGGAAAATATCAACATTTTCCACTGTTCTTGAAAGTGTTATTAGAGGTCTGGGTGGTAGAAATGTTTGACAATTTTAAAATCAGGGAGAAAGTTCTATTATGTAAGTCATATTTCTATGACAATGTCAAGCATTCTACTTAGTCATCTATTATATCATGGTTATTATCTTCCCTCAATGCCTAAGGCAATTCGACTCCATAAAATAAAGTAAAGAAGCTGTAGTCTCATAGGATAAAAAGGTATTAGAACAGAAATATCCGTTTCAAGTTCCTATTTGAGAAGCCACATAGTAACATGAGACAAATATTGACACCATGGGTAGGAGACCACCACTCATAATGCATTAAGGGCAAAACTAATGAGAGAGAAATAGGACAGAGCCTCCATCTCCTTGCTTCATTTTGTGCCCCAGGCACTCAACTCTGAGAAATACACCTGCCACTATGATTTTGTTACAAGCTGTGGTAGTTCTCCTTATTAGTGAAATAAATGATGGTATTGGTCTCTGTTCTCATTTTCCATTTAGCTTATTATAGCTTGTTCTTATCTAAGTTCCATAGGGAGTGTATATATGTTAAATAACTGTGTTATCCACAGTTGAATATGTTTATTCTTAATCATTTTTGAGAAGAAGGGACAATTTCCTGATTTTGTTGTTGTTACTGCTCATGAGAGAAGATAAAACATCTATTTAGACTGGTAAGATTAACTTTCTAAGGACTTTGACTCTGTAAAATGAGGACACAGGATTAAATTATCTTAAAGATATTTTCCAGCACACAAGCCACAAGATTTACAACATCTGTATATCACTATTTCCTCCCTTCCTAGTGATGAAAAGGATAGGTCTTGAAAATTTACGAGAAAAGGAAGGAAATACATACACATACACATTTTTTTTTTCTCTCTGTTTCTCTGTCTCTTTCTGTCTTTACATACATGCAGACCACAAACTCTTTGCTGGAACTTGGACTGTATGGATTCTATAAATTATTTCATTTCATCCTTTCAGCAATCTTAAGAAGCATATAATTTTATTCGTTTTAAAGATTAGAAAGACAGATTCAGAGACGATAATTAATTTGCCAAAACTCATACAACCATTGGCAGAGATGAAGATACATTATGTGATTCCCAAATCTGTGGCTTTACATGGTACTAGAGGATCAGTTGAAAGGCATAGAAATTATGTAAGAATGACAAAATTCTTACCTAAGAAGACACATTGCCTTCATTCTGAAATCTACATTTTCTTGCTCTTTCTTAACACTTTCTTTGTCTCCCTGCCCTTTCTCACATTTATTTCTTTCCAAAGTCATTTTACATTTTCTTATTCCATCTCTCTGATTCCAAAAGAGGATAAACATATAAGACATATAAGATGAATGCCATCTGTATTTCCAATCTTCCTTTTTTGTTGTTGTTGTTTTTGTTTTTGGTTTTTTTGTTTGTTTTGTTTTGTTTTGTTTTGAGATGGAATCTCTCTCTCTTGCCCAGGCTGGAGTACAGTTATGTGGTCTTAGCTCACTACAACTTCTGCCTCCTGAGTCCAAGTGAATCTCCTGCCTCAGCCTCCTGAGTAGCTGGGATTACAGGGGCGTGCCACCATGCCCAGCTAATTTTTGAATTTTTAGTAGAGATAGGGCTTTACCATGTAGGCCAGGCTGATCTTGAATTCCTGACCTCGTGATCTACCTGCCTTGGCCTCCCACAGTGCTGGAATTATAGCTGTGAGCCACCACACCTGGCCTTCCATTGTTTTCTTACAGGTTCGTTTTTGAAAAATAACACAATAAAGTGTAAAGGACACTGATTTGGCTTATTAGTTTTTTAGTTGATAATTTGAAACTGATAAGCTATCGCCTATGATTATTATGAAGATTCAGTTGCATAGCCCACTTGAATGAAGCATTTAGTGCAGAAAGACTAGTGTATATACTTCATTAAAAAGGCTAAATTAAGCCAGGTGTGGTGGCTCACACCTGTAATCCCACCTCTTTGGGAGACCACGGCTGAGTGATTGTTTGAGGCTAGGAGTTTGAGACCAGCCTGGGCAATATAGCAAGGTCCTATATCTACAAGAATAACAAACTATTAGCCGGGTATGGTGGTGCACACCTGTAGTCCCAACTGCTTGGGAGGCTGAGGTGGGATGACTGCTTGAGCCCAGGAGTTCAAGGTTGCAGTGAGCTATGATTGCACCATTGCACTTCAGGTTGGGTGACAGAATGAGACCCTGTCTCAAAAAAAAAAAGGGGGGGAGGCAAGTTATTTTTTCCCTCAGTACTGATGAAATACAGAATGGAGAATGTTAGGAAAGAAGAGGATGCAAGAAGGGGATGTGATTGCCTAGCCTATCCAGTTGGAATGCCAGTTTTCCTTTCCAGTATGTCTTGAACATAGTGGAGAATAGATTCTCTTAAGGGACACTGGGGAATCTGCCCTGTGGAGGGTTGTGCTCGGAGTCATCAGGCTATCCTGGCAGCTGGTGCAGCTTTGCTTGAAGAGCTCCTTGTTATGCCCATGTAGACCCAAGTGGGCATCACCTACTCTGTTTTCACACATCATCCAATATCTCTGTGTTAATAATGCATTTTGGGTGTGACCAGCTGCTAACATTCATTAAAGGCTTCAGGAAATTTTTGTAGCTTAGGAAGTAGTATTACTAGAGATTTAGAGGTCACCAGATATATTTATTTCTTTGTTCTGTCTTACACAGATCTAATAATTCTTTCTTTCATCCAACATTTATTGAGTTGGATGATAACTGTGAACCAGGAAACAGTGGTAAAAATAAAATAACGAACAACTACAAAAACAACTAATATTAATTGGATATTTTCCATACCAGGTATTTTATATTTAAGCACTTTGTATTAATTATTTAGTCCTCAGAACTATCCTATGAAGTAGGTAGTATTATCACCATCAGATTGATGAAGTGAAGATGCTGAGGATACAGCTTGTAAGGGATGGCTGCAAGTTGAGAACTGAAACAGATATAAACTTTTCTTTCACAAAGAATACATACTCCAGCAAGGAAGAAAAGCTGTCAAATAAATAATTGGAAAATCAACTATATAATGGTGCTCATTATTGCACTGTACCGTCTCCACTGCCACAGTAGTGATTAACTTTGACTAGAGGCATTAAAACAAGGTATCCCATTTAAGTTGCATCTTGAAGGATATTAAAAAATATCACCTAGTAGACAAAGCAGAGAGAATCATCCTAGACTGAAATTCTAATTCATGGCATATGTAGAAAAATGAGAGTAGTTCAGAATAGTTAAATTGTTAGGAAAAGTTGGAATTAGTGAAATCCAAAGGGTGCCAATCATTGCAGGTCTTGAATATTGTAGAATTTTAGATTTTTTGTACACCAAAGAATAAGAACTTTTTGGAGGTTTATAACCACAGAAGTGGCATGATATAATTTAAATTGTAAATGGATTAAGAAGAAAGAAGCTGAGAACAGGGGAAACCTCCTAGGAAAAACTTGTTAGTCTGGGTAAGACATGATAAAGAACAGATTGATGGTTGTTGAATTAAAAATAGAGATGAGGGGGCAAATGTTACTGATATTTACAAGTTAAAATGTTGGAGACTTGGTCAGTAGGAAGAAAAATTGAAGGTGGAGTGCAAAGGGAAGCAGAATCAAGAGACTAAGAGGAAAAAAAAATCCTGATTATGTTTGATTTTGTATTATAATTGAAGCCCAGCTGTAACCCCTGCCTCTGTGACTTGGTTACATAAATCCCCCTTTTGTTCTATGTTAGTTCACATTGGATTTTTGGCATTTGTAGCAAAAATATTTTTGACTAGTATACCCAGGAACCACAAACATTTAAGTTTTAGGAAGTAGAAGAGACATTCCAATACAAGATCTGACCCCTCTGTTGTGGATGAATGAAGTTGAATATTCAGATGAACAGATCAGCTGTCAAGGCTTAAAAATATCATGCATCTTTTGATATCAGAGACGCAGAGATGCAGATTCTTAATCAAAGCTTGTTCCATTGCATAAAAGAGATATGAAGAACAGATTCTAGAAGACTTTCGCTGCAATACGTACTATAAATTGAGGAGCTGTGATTGATATTGCAATGAACTAGATTAAA
This sequence comes from Trachypithecus francoisi, assembly GCF_009764315.1. Lineage (NCBI taxonomy): Eukaryota > Metazoa > Chordata > Mammalia > Primates > Cercopithecidae > Trachypithecus > Trachypithecus francoisi. The sequence goes on along the minus strand of NW_022681472.1, from coordinate 69,885,755 downwards.
ACGTGAACAGAATTTATGAAATATTGAGGCAATAGAAATCATTTAGCATGAAGAAAGAAAGGCCAGAACACAAAATTACTGTTTTGAATTATTGGAAATGCCCTGAAATGAAGCTCCATGACAAATGTTTCTTTCTTCCCACGAAAAAAAGAGCAAGAGGAAATGGATTCAAGTTGAAGCCTGATCTATTTAGGTGAATTATACTAGAGCGCTTCCTGACCTTGAAGGCTATTTGGCATAGCGATGGATTCCAGGTCAAGGAATCCCTTTCTCCAGAGAGAGAATCAGAAGGATGAAGGGGATTTAGGAAGTCATTGAGGCATATGAAAATTGATCTCTGTTTTAAAGAGTAAGGCCCTTGAGGAAGAAATGCCGTGACTTCATTCCAGTGTCTAACATCCTCACTCGTTACTCATGTCTAGCTTGGTGTGATAGCTTCAAATCATTTCCTTATTTTCTCTTCTAGGTTGAGGCAGAGAATAGTCAGCCAGGACCTTTAAACTTCTTAGTTACTCTGAGGGTCAGTATTCAATCAACATTCACATCGTCTTTTGCAGCTCAATATTCCCTTTTTTGTAAACTTTACTCATAAACATTACTTCCTAATCTTTTAATTGTCATTGTGGTTCTCCTTTGAGAAAGTTTTTTTTTTTTTTTTTAAGACTTTCATATCTGTCTGTACTTGGGAGACCCAACCTGAACACGATTATCTAATAAGAATTTTAAGTGCTGAACATTGTATACCAGTTGCTTCTGAGTTTGTAAACAGTTTTACTCCTGTTAATATGATTCAACATCCCACACTTTTTAATTTTTTAAAAACAGCAATAACATGAGTTATGTATACTTACATTTATTTTGCTACATTTGTTTTCTTTCATCTTGTTTTTTCCTTAAGTCTCTAATGTAATTCCGGGCATACAGTAAAATACATAAAGTGTGAAGCATCATGAAGCATGAAAAAATGAATCAGTGTTCTAATGAATACATTTTATATAGGTGTTTGTGGGTTGTTGGAAAGATACAATTACATAATTTATGTTGTAGTTCTTTACAACTTGAATGCACTCTTGCATCAAGATCATATGAATATAATTTAAATGTTAAAATATTATATTCAAATATTCAGTATTCAATATTTAACCTGTAGTTCATAATAATTTTGAAATTCTTTGTTTTGAACAGTATGTGCATTCAAGAGCTGGATTTTCTAATTTGTTTATTGTTAGTTATTAAAAGCATATCTATATGCTTATTGCAGAAAATAGTATTTTTTGAAACAGTGTAATAAAGGTAAATGTCTCCTACCACCTCCTCTGATTCCCAGTACCAGTCATTTTCCAGGTGTAACTATTGTCAATCATTTTTTCTGTTTTCTCCTGTGTTACACAAATGGTGTTATGTTGTATATATTGTTTACCACCTTGTTCTTTTACTTTTTCTCCATTGTGTATGGTACCTTAACATGCACACAGACTCTGACCACTTCTAATCCTCTTCTGCAATCATCCCATCCCAAACGATCATTGCTTGTGAATTATTGCAATTGTCTTCTAATCTGTTTCCTTGCTTTCACTTTTGCCCCCCACCCCAGTTCATTCTCCTCACAGCAGGTGGAATGATCTTTTAAAAACATAAGACAGATCTGTCGTTTTCTTGCTTTTAGCCTCTCATTCAGTGTTAAAACCAAATCCTGAGAGTAAGCAGCCCAGGAGCTCTCTGTGCTTGACTTCCTAAAACTTCTGTGGCATTATTCTAGTATCTTTATCATTATCCTACAAATTCTTTTTTTTTTTTTTTTTTTTTTTTTTGAGACGGAGTCTCGCTCTGTCGCCCAGGCTGGAGTGCAGTGGCCGGACCTCAGCTCACTGCAAGCTCCGCCTCCCGGGTTTACGCCATTCTCCTGCCTCAGCCTCCCGAGTGGCTGGGACTACAGGTGCCTGCCACCTCGCCCGGCTAGTTTTTTGTATTTTTTTAGTAGAGCCGGGGTTTCACCGTGTTAGCCAGGATAGTCTCGATCTCCTGACCTCGTGAACCGCCCGTCTCAGCCTCCCAAAGTGCTGGGATTACAGGCTTGAGCCACCGCGCCCGGCCTCCTACAAATTCTTTGAATCAGCCCAGCCTCCCTACTTTCCTGAAATAGGCCAGGCATAATTCCTTCAAATCTGTGCCCTGCTCTTTTATCTGCTCAGAGAGCTCTGCCTTCTAATATCCACAGAGCGAATTCTCTCATTGCCTTCTCATCAGAGTTGTGGATGTCAACTTTCCAGCAGGGACTTGATTAATGACAACATAAGCCTGTGTAGACGTAAGCCCCTTTCACTCATGTTGGGATCTCCTCGCTGTTCTGGCACAGGGTGTGGGGTACAGGGTAATTACATTTCCACTCTGAGAGTCAGGTGAGGCCATGTGACTTCCTTTGGTCAATACAGTGTAAACAGGAGTGACAGGTGGAAGCATTTAAAAGTCAGTGGGTGATTCTCTATGACCCCTCTTTCCTTGCCTTGACACCTGCTGGAGACGCCACCACATGGATCCCTGAGTGATCACTGCATAGAGCTACGGCTCTCCACATGAAAATCACTAGACTAGGGAGTGAATGAGTGGTATTCATTCTGGTTTTTTCCTTTTTTTTTTTTGAGATGGAGTCTCGCTTTGTCGTCCTGGCTGGAGTGCAGTGGCGCGATCTCGGCTCACTGCTACCTCCACCTCCTGGGTTCAAGCGATTATTTCTGCCCCAGTCTCCTGAGTAGCTGGGACTACAGGTGAGCGCTATCATGCCTGGCTAGTTTTTACATTTTTAGTAGAGATGGGGTTTCACCGTATTGGCCAGACTGGTCTCGAACTCCTAACCTTAGAATCTACCTGCCTCGGCCTCCCAAAGTGCTGGGATTACAGATGTGAGCCACCGCACCTGGCCAATTCTGTTTTATACAAAAAAGATTTTGGGATTTGTTACCAGAGTGTAACCTAGTTTATCCTGGCTTGTGCATTGCCACCTTTCTTCCTCACTGTCCTTAAGCTCTTTAGGATTCTCCAAAGCACTTAAACTGACATATTTGTTTATGATCTGCGTATACCTCTTAGAGGACAGGAACTTTGTTTTTTTCACTGTTGTATCTTAGTATGTAGAAAAGTACCTGGAATATAGTAGGCACTCCATTAGTTATTTGATGATTTAATAAATGAACTCTGTAACAACATAGTATGATCGTTCTACATCAACATGAGTAAGGTCTGCCTTATTCTCAATTGTATGGATGTGTTGTAGATTGTATGGATAGGTACAGATTACTATGATATTATTTTTATTTTTTTCTTATATTAAAATATGCTATAGTAGAACATTTTAAACTATTTGCCCACAAGTGTGTGAAATTTTATCTTTAGGATAAATATCAAAAGCATTTAGAATCAAGGTATAAGTTAAGTTTTATTTAAATTTTAATTTTCTTGTATATTGCCAAATTGCCGTGAAAAGTGACTGAGGTAAACTAGAGAACATGACTGCTCTAGTCATGAGTAGGAATAGATTATATGAGAGTGAATAGCCCAGAGGAAGAAATATTTGTGATGTTTAAAGTTTGTCAAGTGGACTTGACATTGAAGTTTGGACTAAACTGGAAAATCTGAGGAAAACATGTGTCTGTGCGTGTTGATTCTATCCATCCATATGAATGTCCCTGATAATGTCGCCATTCTCTTCCTCATTAAAAATACATGTAGAATCTAATTTGGTTTGTGATTCTGGTCAGTGTTTGTCAAATGTTGCTCTGTCGAACATGATTTGCATGGATACCGATGAGGCCATGCAAAAAGGTTATGCCGAGAAAGCTTGACACTCTTAGTCATTCAGAAAGTAGGTTATTACCCTTGTTGCATAAAATTCACAAGGTATATTCTGTATGTCCATTCCAGCTTAGATAGAACTGTTTTACTCATTCTGAGAAATAAGAACACCCCAATAAGTAACTCAACAAACAGTAAATGATTTGCCTAAACTCACACAGGAAGTCACCAGTATACAAGAATAGAACCAAAAGTTACTGATTCCCTGTCCTTTGCTGATCTCACTAAATAATTTGTTAAAGCACTTCAAAGCCTTTCTTTCAAAGTCAACTGAAAACTCTTCATGAAAGTCCCAACATCTAAAATTCACCTTCTAAAGGAAGACTATATTTAAAAAGTGTTGCTAGAAAACAAATGTTGCAATTTTATGTTGCAGTGCTCCTCTTTGCAAGTGTCAGCCTCTTACCTGTGTTCCCATTCCTTCTGCTTCCTGCCATACCCTTGGGGCAAGGTAGGGAAGGAGCTGTCTAAAGGGAGAGACCTAGTGAGTCTGTCCTGGACACCATTCCATCTGCTATTCTGTCCCAGTGCCAGGAGGCATTGAATAATTAGTCATGTAATCAATGAGTGACTGAAATAAAAAAGACACATTTACAAATAATGCTGGGAGAAGAGGAGAATGGGGAGTGATGGCTCAGTGGGTAGGAGATTTTCCTTTGGGGTAATGAAAAAGCTCCAGAACTAGATGTTGGTGATGTTTTTACAAAATTGTGAATTTAATGCCTCCAAATCATATACTTTAGAATAAATGCAATGGTAAATTTTATGTTATGTGTATGCTACCACAATAAAAAATTTAAAGAAAAAAATTTCAATTAAAAATTATTTGCTTCTTACCTCCTATCTGAGAAACAAAATGTTATCTGATAATAAGCATCTTTTTTGAGTGTTAGCTGTTACTTCAGGTAAATTTGCAAATAGAGATATTTTAAATCAAATGCACATGTTATTCCCACACAGAAGCTTTACAAATTCTTAGTTTATTATTTTAGCGTTGATTAGTTTTGCCCGTTCTAGAGCTTCATATAAATGAATTCATTCAACATGTACATTTTCGTATAAGGCTTCTTTCACTCAGCAGAATGCTTTTGAGATTGTCTTATTTAGTCATATTTTTTCAAGACTAAAATAAAGCTAACACCAGCAAGCCTTTAATGAAGTCCTCCCTGTGCTTACAAAAATGGCATTACTTAAATCTGTCGTCTCAGAAAAATACTAGCCATGAAATCCAGGCCTCATCTAGGGATAAATAAAGTTTTTCTTCAGGAGATCAAGCCCTAGGAGAACATGTATTTGGGAATTTTACATACATCATGACGATGGTGAAAGGTATAGCCCATGTTTGTTTTGCTCTGAGCCCTTGGAATTGCATACAGGTGTTTGTTCTGGAGTCAAAGTTGTAGTAGTCCCTCTGAAGTCAGTAAGAGCTCCTGCTTAGATGAGGCTTGTGAGGAATGGAGCAAAACCAAATACAGGCAAATTCCCATCCCTTGCCCATTAAAGACAAAAACAAAAAAGCCAAAAAACAAAAAAGAAAACATGCATCTGGTTCCAATGATGGGTACCAAATCTTCTGTCTGGATATTTTATCTTTTCTTGCTTCAAGTGTGAAGTATCACATTCTTTAAAAGCGGCATGATACACTTAAAATACTGCAAGTCCCATTTTCTAGATAAAATTGCAATCACAAGGAGAGTTGACAAAGTTGAATTCTATTACTAAGCAGTTGTGTTTCAAGCTTCAATTCAAGTACTTCAAGTTGACTTTAAATGACCTGATGCAAATATATGATTTAGATCTTTAAGTAAGAACTACTGAAGCTCTGCCAGGCTCCATTATTTAGTCTTGAAAGTTCCATTATTTCCAGACATCCCAAAGTAAGAGTCTGCCAAGAAATGGGAGGAACAGAAGGTCCTATCAAAAGGTGTCCTGCCAGGGAGATGACAACACGGATATAATTTCAACACCATCCTAATTTGCTTTGCTGACCAAAAAGAGAAGATTCCGGCTTTTTCCTTCAACAAGATCCTCCACAACAGAGAACTTTATTTTAAATCCTGTCAACTGAGTTCTCCTCCTACTCCCCATGTATGCCTGCGTTTTCCAGGTGCAAAACATTAGTTAAATTTTGAAAATGCTTTCTATGGGTTTTGGGGTGACTGTGACAAAAAGGGTATTTGGGAAATAAAGCTTAATTTGTTTTTACCTTGATGGAACTCATTTATAAATGTATTTTTAAAATTAAATTATGCCATCAGAGAATTTTTTTAAGTTTTAAAGTAATGTTGCGCTCTAGGCTGGATATCAAAGTAGTTTCTTAGAGAATGTGAGACCTATCTGTATTTGGAGATGTTTAAAGTGGACTAGATTTTCATCTGTCTAGATGAAGGACAACACAGTTTATAGCAGGATGTGGAATTAGATGACATTACAATTAATTACATTAAATTATTTGCAAATACATTATAAAAAATAAATAATGTAATTTTCCACCAAATAATAAATTGCAAAAATATTTTTAAACATATTTTCTGGAATAATGGCAATTAGTTTACCAAATTATTGAGTTGTATATCAATGTTTTAAAAGCATTTTCTTTAATTTCTTTTCCATAGTAGATAATAAACAATACATGAGGTGACTTACTGACCTCAGTTAAATTTAGAGAAAGGTTAATTTTAATTAAATCAATATTATAACTTTATATTTTTCCTAGAAATTTACCACTTATTTTACAGCTTACTTTTTTAATCAATGCTTTTTCCTCTGATTTTTTTTTTTTTTTTTTTCTTTTTTAAGATAGTCTCCCTCCCTTTTAGAGTCTGGTCGGTTATTTTGCAGAATGTCTCTGTGCCGCATTTACCTGATGCTTTCTCAGTATTAGACTAAAGTTATGCCCTTTTGCAAGAACATCACAGAAGTGATATTTTGCCCTTTTCAGACATCATGAGGTACATAATGTAAATTGGTCTTATTACTGATGATTTTTAACTTTAATCATTTGGATAACAATGTAATGTCTCTCAGGTTTATCCACACTAAAATTATAATTTTTCCCTTCATAATTAATAATTATCTTGTAAAGAGATACTTTGAGACTATGCAGATATGCTATCTCATTGTATTTCTATTTGCTAATTTCAACCTCTATCAATGATTTTTGCCTGCAACAGTCATTAACATTGTGTTTTTCAAATGCTGTTTTTTATTTTCATTATTCTTTTTACATGTATAAATTGGACTTCTATTGTAAGGAAAAATTGTCTTTTCTTCATTTATTATTTATTTTTAGTTGATACTAAATGTTTACTAACATCTTTTTCAACTTCAAGGGATTAACATATTTTTCTAATTTTTTTTTTTTTTTTTTTTTTTTTTTTTTTTTGAGACGGAGTCTTGCTGTGTCACCCAGCCTGGAGTGCAGTGGCCGGATCTCAGCTCACTGCAAGCTCCGCCTCCCGGGTTTACGCCATTCTCCTGCCTCAGCCTCCTGAGTAGCTGGGACCACAGGCACCCACCACCTCGCCCGGCTAGTTTTTTGTATTTTTTAGTAGAGACGGGGTTTCACCGTGTTAGCCAGGATGGTCTCGATCTCCTGACCTCGTGATCCGTCCGTCTCGGCCTCCCAAAGTGCTGGGATTACAGGCTTGAGCCACCGGGCCCGGCCTAATATTTTAAACTGAATAGTTAACTCATTTATTTTGAGCCTTAATTTTTTTCTTTTTTTCAGTTGCTACATAATAACTGTTCATATTTTGGAACTGCATGTGATATAATTCGATACATTCATATAATCAAATTAGGGTAATTGGGATATTCATTTTCTTAAATGATTATCTTTTCTTTATGCTAGGAATAGTTGAAATATTTTCTTCTAGCTATTTTGAAATGTGCATTTGATTAATGTTAACTATAGTCACCCTGCTGATGTACAAAATACAAGCATTGAAGCTATGATTTTTCTTCTGAGACTTTCTTTTTTTTTTTTAATGTAGTCTTTTTTAGGTAGATCTTTTCTGGGATTTCATTTTAAAAGATTCCTTATGAAGTTATTTTATATTCTGTGTCAGTTTGTCAATTTCTAACAAAATCTAATGTGAATTTTAATTAGGATTACATAAAGATTTATAGTATAAGAGAATTATTGCTATCTAACAATATTGAATATTAAAATCCATGAAGATAGTATTTATATTAATTTATTAAATTCTTCTTTAATTCCTTTTGCAAAAATGTGTATACTTTATTGTACATGTCTTGCATATATTTTATTAAATTTATACCTATTTTTGATGCTATTCTAAGTGAAATTTAAAAAATAATCTCTAGTTCTTCATAGCTAGTATGTAAAGCTACAATAGATTTTCATATTTTGTTCTTTTATCATATGGCCTAGCTAAATTTCCTTATCTGTCTTAGTAGTTATTTTATATGATTCCTTAGCAATTTTAACATACATGATAATGCTGAGTGCTAATCTCTATAGTTTGTTTACCTCTTCCTTTCCAATATATAAGACTTTTATTTCTTTTTCTTATTTTATTGCTATGACTTGGATTTCCATTTCAGGGTTGACAAAAGGTGGTAAAAACCGTTATCCTTGTCTTATTTCTAATCTTTGGGTGAAAGTATTTAATCCGTCACCATTAAAAACTGAGGTTAGGAGTAGATATTTCATAGTTACCTTTATTTGGATGAGGAAGTTCCTGACTGTTCTATTTGCTGATTTTAAATTATGAATAGATTTTCAGTTTTGTTAAGTTCTATAATGGTCATCATCTAGATGGTAATTCATTTGTTAAATTGTGCAACAACATTGATCTTTGTATGTTAAAACAACCCTTCAGTTCTAGGACAATCCCTACTTAGTCAAAATATTTAAAAATACATATTGCTTGTTTCCAGTTTGAATATATACTGCTGATTTACTAATTGTTTTAAAGGATTTTAGTCTGTAATTGATTGTAGGTTTTTTTCCCCCCGTAATGGTTTTGCCTGGTTTTGATATCAGTATAATGATGATGTTAAATGAGAAATTGGGAAGTATTCTTCTTCTATATTTTGAGAGATTATGGGTTAAAATTGTTGTTTCTTCAGTGTGTGTTTGAAAGAAATCAACAGTGAAGCCATTTTGGCTTGTTTTTTTGTTTGTTTGTTTTTGGCTTGTAGTTTTTTTGTAAGGAAGATTTTAAGTGACCAATTCAATTTTAAACAATGTAACTATGTTTGGACATTGTATTTCTTAAGTAAATTTTGGTAGCTTGCATCTCTTAATGAATGTGTCCACTTGATCTGTTTTCAAATAAATTGGAATAAAGTAATTAATAAAATTCCTTATTATAATTTAATGTCTGTAGGATCGCTAATGATGTCTCCTCTTTATGCACAATATTGGTAAATCTTCTATTTTTCTGAACCAATCTAGCAATTTCATCAATTTTATTGATCTTTATAAATGCTTATATTACATTTAAAAATTGTCTCAATGGTTTATTTTATTTGTTTTTATTTATCATTATTATTACCTCCACTCTGCTTACTTCCGTAGTGCTTTAGCTGCATCCCACAAATGTTGATATGTTGTGCTATTCTTTTCATTTAGTGCAAAATATTTTCTGATATTATTTATGATTGCTCTATTAACTCATGAGTTTTTAAAAATAATGTTGTTTACTTTTCAAACCTTTAGATATTTTCCAGATAACTTTTTTATAGTGATTTTTAATGTTATGCCATGTGGTCAAAAACATACTCTGTATGCTTTTAATTAATTCATTAATAATTAATGAAATTTATTAAAGAGATAAATTCATCCATGAATTTATTGATTTTTTTAAGTGTAACCTGTGTTCTCTTCAATTAAATGTTCTAAGGATCCTTGATGTGAATATGTTTTCTTTTGTGGTGTGGTGTGCTGTTCTATACATATATCAATGTCGATTTGGTTGGTAGTGTTTTTTGTTTTCTGTATACTTACTGATTTTCAGTTTTCTTGTTCTATTAATTATCAGAGATCTCTTAAATTTAAAATTAAAATTTCAGTCTTTTCTGTTTCTGTATTCATTTGTTAGGTTTGCTTGATTTATTTTGAAACTGTAATCACGTACATACACATTTATATTTGTTATGAGTTGATTCTTTTATTAAGATTCCCTTTTTATGTCTCACAATATTTCTTGCATGGAGACTACTGTGTCTAATATTATTATCACTATTCCTTCTTTCTTGTGATTACACAAGAAATATATTGTTTTGCACAATTGCTTCTTACCTCCTATCTGAGAAACAAAATGTTATCTGATAATAAGCATCTTTTTTGAGTGTTAGCTGTTACTTCAGGTAAATTTGCAAATGAAGATGTTTTAAATCAAATGCACATGTTATTCCCACGCAGAGGCTTTACCAATTTTTAGTTTATTATTTTAACATTGACTAGTTTTGCCCATTCTAGAGCTTCATATAAATGAATTCATTCAACATGTACGTTTTCGTTCATGTTGCACAATATGTATTTTCTGCACAATATATATTTTTGCACAATATATATTTTTTTCACTTTCTACTTAATGTACCTTTGTGTTATGGACTGAATTGTGCCCTTCCCTCAAATTCATATGTTGAAATTCTAATCCTCCAAGGTGACTGTAATTGGAGAAATGACCTGTAAGGAGATAATTAAGGTCAAATTAATCTATAAAGGTGAGAACATAATTCTAATCCTGTTGTTCAGTGGTATAAGAAGAGGAAGAAACACCAAAGACCTTACTCTTCTTTTGTGCAAAGAGGACTGGCCAAGTGGGGACACAGCCAAGAAAGCAGCCTGCAAGCCATTAAGGGAGACTTCACTGGAAAACAACACTGGCACCTTCATCTTGGACTTCCAGACTCTGCAAAGGTGAGAAAATAAATTTCAGTTGTTAAAGCCACCCTTTCTATGGTATTTTGTTATGGCTGCTCAAGCAGACTAATATATTATATTTAAATATTTAGGCCGGGCGCGGTGGCTCAAGCCTGTAATCCCAGCACTTTGGGAGGCAGAGGCGGGCGGATCACAAGGTCAGGAGATCGAGACCATCCTGGCTAACACGGTGAAACCCCGTCTCTACTAAAAAATACAAAAAACTAGCCGGGTGAGGTGGTGGGCGCCTGTAGTCCCAGCTACTCGGGAGGCTGAGGCAGGAGAATGGCATGAACCCGGGAGGCGGAGCTTGCAATAAGCTGAGATCTGGCCAGTGCACTCCAGCTTGGGTGACAGAGCGAGACTCCGTCTCAAAATATATATATATATATATATATATATTTAAAGTATATTTCCTATAGATAGCATATAGTTGGGTCTTGCTTCTTGGGAAAAATATAATCTTAAAATCTCTGTCTATGATTGTTTAGATTATTTATATTTAATATTAATATTAATATTGTTGGGTTTATCTACTATTAGATTGTTTTCTATTTGCCTGTCATCTTTGTTTTTGCCATTTTTCCAAGTGTTATTTTTTACCACCTTTTAGTATTCTACCTAATCTTTTCTCTTGGCTTATTTACTCTTTGATATGGTTTCACTGTGTCCCCATCCAAATCTCACCTTGAATTCCTAACATATTGTGGGAAGGACTACGTGGGAGGTAATTGCATCCTGGGGCAAGTGTTTCTTAAGTTTCATGAGATCTGATTTTAAATGGAGAATTTCTCGCACAAACTTCCTTCTCTTGTCTGCTGCCATGTAAGACTTGTGTTTTACCTTGCACCATGATTGTGAGGCCTCCCCAGCCATGTGGAATTGTAAGTCCATTAAACCTCTCTCTTTTATAAATTGCCCAGTCTCAGGTTGTCTTTATCAACGGTGTGAAAGTAGACTAATACACTCTTCCTTTTTTGTTTTATTTATTTTTTAGTGGTGGCTCTAGGATTTGCTTTATGCATTTTTGTCCTTTTCACAGCCTGTCTTCAAATTCAATTATATCACTTCATTTGTAATGTAATTACCATGGTATGCTGTATTTTCCTTTGCCCTTCCCATCATTGGTGCTGATTTTGTTGTACATCTTCCTTCTATATATGTTACAAATATCAATATATTGCTACTTTTTTGTTTTTCAAATAAATATGAAAATTAAGATAAGAAAATATTTTTATATTTACTAATAAGCTTATAATTTTCAGTGCTTTCTGTTCATGTTGTAGATCCAAGTTTTCATCTGGTGTTCATTTCCTGTAGCTGGAAGAACTTCCTGTAGCTTTTCTTTCATTACAAATTCTCTCTGCTTTTGTTTGTCAGAAATGTTTTCATGTTGCTCTCATGTAAGAAAGATGTTTTCATTGGATATAAATTCTAGTTTGGCTTTTTTTTTTCTTTCTCTGCTACATAGATGTCAGTTTTTTATGTGTGCTGGCTTGGATTTTTTTCAGATGAGAAATTACTGATTAATCTTTACATTGTTCTACTTTGTGTAATGGATTTTTTTTCTCTGATTCACTGTTTTTTTGTCAATTCGATTATGATTTTCGCTTGTGTGTTTTCCTGTTTTGTTTATCCAGGTTTTCTTTCATGGAGCTTTTTGAATCTCTGATTTTGTAGATGTTATTGATTTTGGAAAATTTAGCTATTTTTTTATAATGTATTTTCTGTCTCTTCTTGGACTCATATTTTATGATAAGCTGCTTTATATTTTCCCACAGGCCAGAGCCTCTTAGTTTCTTTTTAATTTTTGGTTTTTGATTTTTGTTTTGATTTTCTACCTTTTTGTTCTCTATGCTTTGGTTTGTATTATTTCCATGGTCATTGACTTATATTCATTGGTCTTTTCTTTGCCATGTTCAGTCTGCTGCTAAAACCATCAAGTGAAGTTTTTGTTTCAGATATTGCATTTTTCCTTTCTACTAGTTCCATTTAGTTCTTTTAAAAATCCTCTGCTTTATTTCTCGTTATGTTCATATTTTCCTTTAGATCTTTGAATATATTTGTAGGAATTGTTTAATTCTTGTCTGATAATGTTGTCATTTTTGGTCTTTCCCTACTTGTTGAATTTTCAGTTGATTTTGTGTCATATTTTTCTGCTTCTTCACATAATGTTCAAAGCATTCACTCCCAAATAAAACATTATTTGATTTATGTGATTTTTTATTGGGTAGTGAACGTGTTTAATTTTTGTTGTTGATGCTAGATTTAATTGTTTCCAGTATTTTGGTTTAATGTTTTATAATTTGTTTTCCCAGTCCGTTAAATTACAAGTGAATTGACTTAGTATTTTTGGTGCTTGGTTTATGTTTTGGTTAAAGTAGATCTAGAATAGTCCTTACACTAGAACTAGTTTAGTCTTCTTACTAAAATGAGAAGTGTCTATTGAACGTCCTCAATGTTCACATGAGAGTTTTTATCCTTACTGGTTGGAAATTGAATATTTTTCTAAATTACCTATGATCTCTAGAAATTTTAAACTATACTTTACCTGTGCACAGCTTAGATTGTAGCACAGATTCACAGGAATGCTGATTTCTAGAACTAATTATCTGTATATCTCTCATTCCTGATTGTCTGCCATACAAATCCCACTCCTTTCGGCCACCTCAAAGTATAATGTATATCTTCTTGACTTAGTGAGCCTACATGTTCTATTTATGGACTCTCCTTCCTGTCCAGAAAGTTCCTTCTGGCCAAAACTAGGGCAATTGTAGGCCTCATCTTCTGGGTTCTTCTCAGGGACCCAGGCCTGCTCTATGTATTGTTCAATATTTGAAACTCTTGTCTTATGGATCTTAGGTTGTGAATTCATATTTGGCTGATTTTAATTTCTGTTTATTTTCCTGTAAGATAAGAGTGCAACAAACCTGAGATCAATTTATCTCCATTTTAAGATCCCTGGCCTAATACAGAAATCTCAAATTCTGCCCCTTCATTATGCACCCACCTCATGATTATTCCTATTTTGGCAGAGCTTATTTAGTCTTTCATCCTCAGATAACTCTTTTAAGTATGTTTATTGCCAACCATTTTGAACTCAGCTTTATTTTTTTATAGGTGGTGTATGTGGCTGGCCCTAGAAGATTTACTTTTTTTCCAAGAAAATGCAGTGTTACAATAAAAAGCATTTTTATGAAGGATCTAGTTGTGTATAACAGGAAGAGCTTTCAAATTATTTTATTTATTGTGTTGCTGAGCTTGAAATTCTTCTGAATTTTGACTATTAAGTTAATTTGTAGATATTTTAATGTTATATTTGGATTTATGTTTGTGTTTTTTAAATCATGTAGTTAGTTAATTTCATGTTTCTCCCAATTTCTTGTCTCTTACTGTGTTAATTTTATGTTTCTTTTTTGTTTCCACTAAGAGTTTGGGCATCCTGATGGTTAATTTTATACATCAACTTGCCAGAGCCATGCTGCCTAGATATTTAGTCAAACATTATTCCAGATACTTTGGTAAAGATGCTTTTCTTTTTAGATGAGAATAGCATTTAAATCTGTGGATTTTAAGTAAAGTAGATTATCCTCCATCATAAGGGGTGGGCTTCACATATTCAGTTGAAGGCCGTAATAGAACAAAAGCTGACCTTTCCAGAACAAGAGGGAATTCAGCTAGCATACTGCATTTAGACTTCAGTTGCAACTTGTCCTCGAGCTTCCAGCATGCTGATCTATCCCAACATATTTGGACTCTTCAAGTCTCTACAATCACATGAGACAATTCCTTAAAATAACTCTCTCTCTCTCTGCACACACACGCGCACACACACGTGTGCATACACACACACGTGCACATACACACGCGCATACACGCAGACACACACACACTGTGTTGATTTTGTTTCTCTGGCAAATCCTGATCAATGCAGGGCTGTATATTTAAATGATATTATTTTAATGGCTACATGCACATTTTTAACCTGCAGTCACAACTCAACAGTGTCTACATGTCTTAGACAGTTCATCACGATCTCTACTGTTTCCCCAGTCCTTAACTCTCTTAGGCAGTTTAGGCTGGTGTAATAAATATGCCACAGACTGAGTGGCTTAAACAACACACAGTTATTTCTAACAGTCGTGGAGGTTGGGAAGTTAAGCATCAAGGTGCAGGCAGATCTGGTGTTGAGGGAGAGCCCTCTTCGTGGTTTGTAGACAGCCATCTCCTCATTGTATCCTCACAAAGCAGAGAGGAAGCATGTGCTCCTGTGTTTCTTCTTTTAAGGGCACTATTCCTATTCATGAGGGCTGCATATTCATGACTTTCGAATTACCAATGCCCAATCTCCAACTGTCATCACACTGGGAATTAAGCTCCAATATATTAACTTTGGGAGAATACATTCAGACCATAAGCACTACCCACAATTGGCCATTAACTCCCAATACCCTTCCTATTTTACCTGCTATTGCTTTCTTGCACTTTAGTTTACCTTTTTAATCAACTGAAATTATTTATCATTGTCTTTATATCTTTGTTTTCTGACATATGTACAATGTTTTATACTAATTACCTCTTTAATTCCATTTATTTCTCAAGATTTAATTATCTTTATCCTAAAGTTAAGCCTTTACTATTTTTCAGCAATGGTTCATGAGTAAAACATTTTATCTTTATTGGGATATGCCTTTTGTTTACTTAAATTGTAATGATGATCCAAATGGATGTAAAATTTTTATGAATAGTTCACAAGTATCTTAATTTGTTGAATATATTGTTACTCTAGTGAATTAAATTTCTAGTCTGTAGAGATATTCCCTAGTTGTTTTTAAGTTTTTTTCTTTTATTTTAGTTTTCTGTAGTTTCATTATGGTGTGTGTAATTGTAGGATTGCTTTTACTTAACATCTTTTAGACTTTCTTGTTTTTCTTGATGCTGATGATTTTATACTTTTGTGGTAACTGTACAGTCTTGACCTTAAAATCTTCTATTTTAGTGCCTTATTCATTGTCTCTTTATTCTTTTTATTTTGAGTATTCCAGCTCTTCTCGTGTTATTCTTTATGCATTTTAACATCCTTTTCAAATTGTTATGTGTTCTCACTCTTTGTTGCATCTACATAATTTCCTCAGTTTCATGTTCTAATTTGTGAATCCCTTTTTACTGGGTATAATCTATTTAATATAGCCATTTATTTTGCATTTTAATATTTATTGCCTACATTTCAAGTTCTATCCTGTATATTGTTTCAAGCTTGCGTATTGTACTTCCACAGTTTTTTTCACCAGTGTTTTAAATAAATATGTCTCCTTTTCAAATTGTTCTGTAATTCCAAACACTTAATTCTGCTAACTTTCACTATTGTTGGATATATCTTATGTATTTTGCAATTTTTGACTATGAACTCTTGAGTGGGATTATGTATATGAAAGAAAGAGAGAGACAGTGGGGGAAGAGGAGAAATGTCATGTGTTCTGACTGAACTATAAATATTTTTTTAGTTTTATTTATTTGTTTTCTGTGCCCCTGCCAGAAGCCTCAGGCTATTACTGGCCTGTTATAAAGGCCTTTGTTAAAATTTAAGCACATGGTTCCCATCTTATAGGAAGATTGTAATTAAAAGCCAGAACCATGTGAGTAAAAAATAAAATGTGTTTTTAAGTTTTCTGGAGAAATATATTTTTTTCTACTGAGAGCACAGGCAAAGGCAGACTCTGTTTTTATTTTCCTTGGAGTTAATAGAGTTTTATTTTCTAGTTCAACCTCTAGGGTCTTGATTTTGACAGTGTGTTCATGGATGTGTGTGTGTCAGTTACATGTCTCCAACTTTCAATTCTAACACTTCAACACATGTGGCCCCAGTACCTTGTCACTTGTATTCAAATGGACATTAAAGCTCTAATGTTACTAGCATTGATAAGTCCCCAGAGTGGCTTAATGCTTACCACTCTCATTTTTAATTAATTTTTTCCTTTAATCACATCACTCATTCACATGTGAACTTATCTGCTCTGTTAAGTACTATTAAATATGCATTTAAAACATTATTTGCTGTATTTTATGTAACAATTCTGGATACTTACATTGGAAAGGATTTTGAGATATCCAGACTATCATATTTACATTTCAAACAGATCACTTTGAGCCACTTAATTGCATAGTTATCATAGACAGATGGATCTGTGTAGCAACTAGTACCACTGGTAAACTGTGCCTCTTAGTGAGCCCAAGTGATGTGGGAAACTTGCTCTTTGAATTAATTCTGCTTCCAGCACAGACAACCCAGAATTTAATCCTTACTTTTTTCTTTCCTTCCAAGTAGTTTAGAATTTTTAGTAAGTTACATGGAGAAATAGGTCTTCCAGTTTCTTCACAGTTTCACATCAACTTTATTCTTGGTCAGCAGTAAGTGACTTTTTTTAAGTAAACTTTTATTTTGGAATAATTGTAGACTTACAAAAAAATGCAAAAGAAGAGTTCTTGTACAAGTCTTTTCTAGTTTTCCCCATTGTTGACATCTTGTACTACTGTATTACATTAGCCACAACAAGAGCCTAATATTGGTATACCACTATTAAGTAAGCGTCATACTTCATGTGTTTTGCTTTGTTTCAACCAGTTTTTCTATTCATATATTCTATTCCAGGATACATTACAGGATATCATATTACATGTAATTGTTATATTAATGCAGGATTGTTTTGCTCCTTAGCTCAGCTAAAATCTGGCTTCTTGTCTCACAACCAGGAAAAATTAGGCACTTAGACACATTGAAAGGTGAAGAGAGCAGAATTTACTAAAAGAAAGTTCTCAGCCAAAAAAAGGGGGTTTCTGCCAACTGGCTCCCACCTCACGGATTGAATACCAGGCCACCACACAGGAGCTGAAGAGGCCCAGCTCCTCTCCTACAAAAGATGTGAATTCCTGGTTGCTCCACCTCATTCTCCCAGTTGAGCATGTGAGCCCTTAGTCTGAGCCACTCCACATTGACTTATTTCCCTTACTGTGCATGTGTTAAGGGATGGAATTTTTCACCATGGGCATGTTTAGGCAAGACCTTGCGCAGGTTCCCTTATCTGCCTCCTGCATCTATCAGTATCTCCCCAGTGTCCACTGGTCTGTGAATTTTTAAATTCTTTCCTTGTTTTATTGTGAGCTTGATAGTCTTGAGGAATACTGGTTAGGTGTCCTATAGAATATCCCCAAATCTGGGTTTTCTGATGTTTCTCATGATTATACTGGAATTATGGGTTTTAAAAAAGATAATACGTATTGTTACACCATATCAGTGTACATCATTGATGTTATTAGCTGTAGGTGACAATTTTTAATGAATTTTGTACCTTAGAATAGTTTTTGATTTGCTGAAAAATTATAAAGGAAGTACCTAAAGTTCCTATATAGTTTTTTTTTTTTTTTTTTTTGAGACGGAGTCTTGCTCTGCCACCCAGGCTGGAGTGCAGTGGCCGGATCTCAGCTCACTGCAAGCTCCGCCTCCGGGTTTACGCCATTCTCCTGCCTCAGCCTCCCGAGTAGCTGGGACTACAGGCGCCCGCCTCGTCGCCCGGCTAGTTTTTTGTATTTTTAAGTAGAGACGGGGTTTCACCGTATTAGCCAGGATGGTATCGATCTCCTGACCTCGTGATCCGCCCGTCTCGGCCTCCCAAAGTGCTGGGATTACAGGCTTGAGCCACCGCGCCCGGCCCCTATATAGTTTATACAGTTTCGCCTATAGTTAAACCCTTACATATATTAGTATGCTACATTTGTCACAGTTAATTCACCAATATTGACATTATTATCCATTATCAATTAAGGTACATATGTTGCTCAGATTTTGTTAGTTTTCCTTTAATATCCTTTTTTTGTCATAGAATCCTATCTAGGACACCCCATTACATTTAGCTGTAGTGTCTTCTTAGGCTTCCCTTGTCTTTGACAATTTATCAGACTTCACTAGTTTTTAATGACAGTTTTAAAGAGTACTGATGATATGATTTGACTGTGTCCCCACCCAAATCTCATCTTGAATTGTAGCTCTAATAATCCCAGTGTGTGGTGAGCTGGACCCAGTGGGAGGTAATTGAAACATGGGGCAGGTTTTTCCCATGCTGTTCTTGTGATAGTGAATAAGTCTCATGAGATCTCATGGTTTTATAAAGGACAGTTCCCTGCACATGCTCTCTTGCCTGCCACCTTGTAAGATGTGACTTTGCTCCTTTTTTGCCTTCTGCCGTGATTGTGAGGACTCCCCAGCCATATGGAACTTTGAATCAATTAAACTTCTTTCCTTTATAAATTACCCAGCCTTGGGTATGTCTTTATTAGTAGTGTGAGAATGGACTCATACAACTGGTAAGATATATTGTTAGAATGACCCTCACAATTGGAATTTGTCTGCTGTTTTTCTCATGATTAAACTGGGTATATGGGTTTTTAAGAGGAAGGGCACAAAAATAAATTACCACTTTTGTCAGGGGTACAGATGATCCATATGTTAATTACAATCTTGATTACCTAGCAGAGGTAGGGTTTGTCAGATTTACTGTTAAGTTACTCTTTTTCCTCCTTGCCACATTCTATTGAGTGGAAGGAAGTCACTATATGTAGACTATATTTACAGAGTGGGGAGTGACTCTTCACCTCCTTGAGGGCATGGGATCTCACTTTATTATTATTATTATTATTAAGATGGCGTCTTGCTCTGTTGCCCAGGCTAGAATGCAGTGGCATGACCTTAGCTCACTGCAAACTCTGTCCCCCAGGTTCAAGCAATTCTCCTGCCTCAGCCTCCTGAGTAGGTGAAATTACAGGCGGGCACAACCACGCCTGGCTAATTTTTGTACATTTAGTAGAGACAGGGTTTCACCATGTTGGTCAGGCTGGTCTTGAATGCCTGACCTCGTGATCCACCCATCTAGGCCTCCCAAAGTGCTGGGATTATAGGCGTGAGTCACTGCACCCGGTGATCTTGCTAATTATTTGGCATTCTTCTGCATGGGAAATCGACTGTTGTCCCTCATAAGTTTATTTATTCGATTATTTATTGATATCAGTACAGACACAAGAATATTTTTCTTATACTTTTGGATATATGGTAATTTATTAGTACTTTATCTTGATGAGTGAATTGGCTCAGTTTGGCCATTGGGAATCTATTATTTGACTCCTGCGTCTTTTTCCTCCCTCCTTTTCTTTATCATGGTAAAATACATGTAATATACAATTTAGCATCTTAACCATTTTGAAGTTTATAATTCATTGGTATTAAATACATGAATAATGTTTTGCAACCATCGCTGTCATCCATCTCTATAACATTTTTCATTTTGTAAAACTGAAACTTTGTACCTTTTAAACAATAACTTCCTATGCCTTCTTCCCCTCAGTCCCTGACAACTACAATTTTACTTTCTTGCTTTATGATTTTGACTGTTCTGAATACCTCATATAAGTGAGATCATATAGTACTTTTCTATTTATGATTAGCTTATTTCATTTAGCATAGTATCCTCAAGGTTCATCCATGCTGTAGCAATAGCATATGTTAGAATTTTCTTCCTTTTTTAAGACTGAAAAATATTCCATTGTATATTTACCGTATAGTGATTATTCATTCATCTGTCCGCTGAACTATTTCACACTCCCACCGACAGTACACAAGGGTTCTAGTTTCTCTCGCCTTTCAAACACTTGTTGTTTTCTGTTTTTTGATAGTAGCCATCCTAGTGGGTATGATGTGGTATTTCATTGTAGTTTTGGTTTGCATTTACCCGATAGCTGGTGATACTGAATCTTTTTACATGTGTTTCTTGGTTATTTTATATCTTCTTGAAGAAATGTATATACAAATCCTTCACCCATTTTTGAATCAGGGTGTTTTGGTATTTATGTTGTTGAATTTAGGAGTTCTCTTTATAGTGATTTCTTTGATCCATGGAGGGCGTGTTCCTAGAATTCCAGTGGATGACAGAAACCAGAGAGAGCACTGGACCTTATATATACTATGTTTTTCCTTTTCATATGTATCTGTGGTACAGTTTAATTTAGAAATTAGGCATAGAAGAAATTAACAACAATAACTAATAATAAAATAGAACAATAATTACAATATGCTAGCGTTTCTACTTTTGCAATTTGTTGCTATTGTTAAGTAAAATAAGAGTTACCTGAATACAAGCACTTCATATTGTGACAGTTGATCTGGTAACTGAGTGATGGCTAATAAGTGACTAACAGGAGGGTAACACATAGAGGGTGGATGTGCTGGCCAAAGGAATGATTGACATCCCAGGTAGGATGGAACAGAATGGCATGAAATTTTATCACACCACTCAGAATGACATGTAATTTAAAACTTAGAAATTGTTTATTTCTGGGCCGGGCGCGGTGGCTCAAGCCTGTAATCCCAGCACTGTGGGAGGCCGAGACGGGTGAATCACGAGGTCAGGAGATCGAGACCATCCTGGCTAACACGGTGAAACCCCGTCTCTACTAAAAAATACAAAAAAAAAACTAGCCGGGCGAGGTGGCGGGCGCCTATAGTCCCAGCTACTCGGGAGGCTGAGGCAGGAGAATGGCGTGAACCCGGGAGGCGGAGCTTGCAGTGAGCTGAGATCCGGCCACTGCACTCCAGCCCGGGCGACAGAGCAAGACTCCGTCTCAAAAAAAAGAAAAAAAGAAAAAAAGAAAAAAGAAATCGTTTATTTCTGGAATTTCTCATGTAATATTTTTCAACTGTGGTTGACAGTGGGTAACTAAAACTGCTTAATTTAAGCCACAGATAAGGGGCGACTACTGTATATTCTGGATATTAATCCCTTACCAAATATATGATTGACAAATATTTTCTCCCATTCTGTGGGTTGCATTTTTACTCTGTTGATGTTGTCTTTTGGTGAACAATTTGTAAAGTTTCATAAAGTCCAAGTTGTCTTTTTTTAATTGTTGTTGTCTGTGCCTTTGTTGCCGTATCGTAGCAATCATTGCAAATCCAGTGTTGTGAAGCTTCTGGCCTATGTTTTCTTCTAAGAGTTTTATAGTTTTACATCTTACATTTTTGTATTTAATCCATTTTGAATTTTTTTTTTAATATATGGTGTCAGTTAAGGGCCAAACTTCATTGTTTTCTATGTGTCTACAAAATAATTTGCTTGGTTTTTGCCTGGGATTATGTTAAATCTATAGATAAAATTGGGAACAAAATTGTTATCTTAACAATATTTATTTTTCTAATGTATGAGCATGGCATATTCACTTCACAATATGAAGTGAACATATACATATAACATTATAACATAAACA
Organism: Trachypithecus francoisi; assembly: GCF_009764315.1. Classification (NCBI taxonomy): domain Eukaryota; kingdom Metazoa; phylum Chordata; class Mammalia; order Primates; family Cercopithecidae; genus Trachypithecus; species Trachypithecus francoisi. The sequence continues at coordinate 69,863,701 of NW_022681472.1, read as the reverse complement.
TATGGATATTGTAAATAATTTGTATTTTACCTATGTATTTCATTTTGGCAGTATTATCATAAATAGCATTTTAAAAATTCAAATTTCAGTTTTTATTGCTTGTGTATAGGAAGACAATTGACTGTGTATATTTATCTCCTGCTTTGACTGTTCTATACTTTTTCAGAGCAAAGAGTTTTGTTGACTTTTTTAAGTTAAATAACCATGTTATCTACAAATAAAGACAATTTTATTTTTCCTTTCCAATGCATATATACTTTTGTTCCTTTTCTAAGTCTCATTGTACAGCTAGAGTTTTTGCTACGATGTTGGATAAGAGAGGTAAGAAAGGAAATTCTGACTTTGCTCCTTATCATAGAGAAAAAGTGAACAGTTTCATTATCATTAAACATGGTGTTAGCATTACAGTTTTTATAGATATTCTTTATCAAGTTAAGGAAATGCCTCTTTATTCCTAGTTGGCTTAGAGTTTATATTAAGAAACAATGGTGACTTTTGTCAAGTTAATTTATTGCCACCAATTAATTTGAATAGATGAGTTTTTTCTTTAGCTTAATAATGTGAAGGTTTATATGAATTGATTTTTGAATGTTTAACCAGTCTTTCATACCTATAATAAATCCCAGTTGATTGTAGTGTATAATATTTTTATGCATTGTTGGATTTGATTTGCTAAGGTTTTGTTGGGGATTTTTGCATTTACATTCATGAGAAATACTAGTTTGTGTTTTTCATTTCTCCGTAATGTCTTTACCTTTTTTAAGGTATTAGGTAATGCTGACTTTATAAAATGTCTTAGAAAGCATTCATTCCTTACATTTTCTGTACTTTCTTTTTCTGTGTGGATAATTGGTATTACTTTTTCCTTAAATGTTTGGTAGAATTCACTGTTCAAACAATCTTGGCTTGGAACTGTCTTCTGGGAATGTAATTAAGTATTGATTTACTTTCTTTAATAGACATAATAGTAGAATATGGTAGTTTGTGTCTTTCAAGAAACTGGCTCATTTCATTCACTCATTAAATTTCTTGGCACCATATTCTTTTAACATTTTAAAGTTCAAGATACCAGTATGATGACACCACTTTTCATTTCTGAAATCAGTAATTTCTAAACTAAAGGTTTTTCAACTATCAATCTTCCCAAGAAATAGTCTTTGGTTAAACTGATTTTTTTCTATTGATTTATTTTTTCAATTTCATTGATATTTTTCCTCCAATTTTTGTTACTTTTTTCTTTTCATCTTTAGGCTTATGGTGGTTTTATTTCCCTCTAGTTTTCTAAGGTAAAAGTTTAGGTTATTTGTTTCACATCTTTATTATTTCCTAATATATTGTTTAACAACAGGGATACATTCTGAGAAATATATCATTAGGTGATTTGGTTGTTGTGTGAAAATAATACAGAGTATATTTACATGGTCCTATAAAGTATAACCTAGTACACACCTAGGCTATATGATATAGCCTATTGCTGTTAGGCTTCAAACTTATACAGTATGTTACTGTACTGAATACTGTAGGCAATTGTAACACAGTGGCAAATATTTGTGTATTTAAGCATATTTAACATAGAATAGGTACAGTAAAAATATGGTATTATAATCTTATGAAATCACCCTGTTATATGCAACTCTTTGTTGACTGAAACATTGTTATGTGGTACATGACTCTATGTAGGCACAGTATTGCTATACTGTAATTTCTCTTTAAGCACTATTTATACTACATTCCATAATTTTTGGTAAATTGTATTGTCATTTTCACTTAATTTAAAACACTTAAAAATTTCCGTTGAGCCCTCTGTGACATGAAGATTATTTAGAATTGTATTGTTCATTTTGCAAATGTTTTAGAATTTTCCAGCTATCTTCTGTTATTGATTTGTAGTTTTATTCTGTTGTCATCTGAGAATATACTTGGTATAATTTTCGTTTTTTTTAGATTTAAGTAATTTTTCATATTCATGGCTTAAAATATGCTCTTTGTGAATATTTCATGTGAGCTTGAGAAAAATGTGTATTCTGCTATTGTTTCTATGTGGAATATTCTATAAATGTCAATTAGATCAAGCTGATTGCTAATGCTGCTCAGGTCTTATACATCATTATCATTACTGACTTTCTGCCTGATTGATCTCTCAAACCTGTCAGAGGACTTTTGATGTTTCCAACTATAATAATGGATTTGTCTATTTCTCTTTTAAATCCTATCAATTTTGTCTTCACATATTTTTATATTCTGTTTATGTTTGTAATTCTTCTCTTCATTACTGATAATTTTCTTGTCTGAAGTATAATTTTTTTCTGTAATTAACGAAGCTTCTCTAGCTTGCATTTGAGTATTATAAGCATGCTATATCACTCTACATCTCTTTAATTTAACTTTATATGTCTTTATAGAGAGTAAAGTAAGTTTTTGGTAAACAACTCATAATTGGTCTTGTGTTTTTAATCTGGTCTGACAATCTCATTTTAACTAGTTTTAAAATCTGGTATTCAGATGTAAATGTATTAGTGACATAGTTGAATCAATATCTACCATGTTTGTAACTGTTTTTTGCGTGCTGGATGTATTCTATTTTCTTCCCCTCTACCCCACTCTTATTTTTGGCCTCTCTGGTTTTAATTGAGCATCTTCTATAATCTCATTTTTTTCTCATCTCATAGCACATCAATGACACTTAGAAATATATTTTTAGAGGTTGCCCTAGAGTTTACAATATACGTTTTTGACTTATCTAAATCCAGTCTCAAATTACAGTATAACACTTCACATGTAGTATTGGTCGTTCATGATAGAGAAAGCTCACACTTTCTCTCTTCTGTCTCTTCCTGTAACATTGCTGCCTTTCATTTCACATATATAATCACTTGGTGTATCCTTAAGTTTTAAACACATAGTTATGATTTATATCAATTAATAATAAGATAAATATATTATTTTACCTTCATTTGTTCAGTCCTTATGCTCTTACATTATGCAGATATGTTTCTGACATATCATTATCTTTCTGCCTGAAGAATTAACATTTTAACATTATTTTCAAATTTAAGATTCACTAGAGATAACTTCCCTAAATTTCATTTAAGAAACCTTTATTTCTCCTTGTTGAGAGATAATTTTGCTGAATATAATAGTGATACTATTTTTTTCTTTCAAAACTTCAAATACTTCACTGTCTTCTAACTTACATGGTTTCATTTGAGACATTCAATGTAATTTTTTTTTTTTTTTGACAGAGTCTCACTCTGTTGCCCAGGCTGGAGTGCAGTGGCATGATCTTGGCTCACTGCAACCTCTACCTCCCAGGTTCAAGCAATTCTCATGCCTCAGCCTCCTGGGTATCTGGGATTATAGGTGTGTGCCATCATGCCCAGCTAATTTTTGTATTTTCAGTAGAGTCATGGTTTACCCATGTTGGCCAGACTGGTCTCAAACTCCTGGCCTCAAGTCATCTGCCTGCCTTGACCTCCCAAAGTGCTGGGATTACAGGCATGAACCACAGTGCCTGGCCTCACTGTAATTCTTTCCTTGGCCATTTTGAACATACTGATAAGCCCATTGAAGGCGTTCTTCCTTTTTATTACACTGTTTTAAAGTATACAGGACTTTTAAAAAATTTGTCTTTTACTTTCCATTTGTCTACTTATGTTTCTCATCTATTCTTTCATGTTGTCCACTTTTTCCATTGGAGCCCTAAACATACAAATAATAATTATCTCAAATTTCCTGTCTGTTAATTTCTGCATCTCTGTCATAACAGTCTGATTCTGATGATTGCTTTGACTTTTCACACTGTGTTTTTCTTTGCCTTTTCATACATTGGAATTTTTTGTTGAAAGTCAGATATATTATGTTGGGTAACAGAAATGGTGGTGAAGAGTCCTTTAGTATGAAGATTTATAATTGTCTGCTTGTGGCTCTGCTTTGTTGAGTGTTTGAGCTACATAGTTATAGATGCTATTGTCTTTATAGTCCTCTAACTACGCTTGTTTTGTTTCTTTTCTTGTGTTAGGCTTTCCTAGGTACTTCTCATAGAAAGTCTGTGTCTTGCAACTCTTCAACTGTACTCTACTATTATTATTCTAGGGTCCTGTTGGTGTGGTGGTTAGATGTGTGCAAAAAGAGGCATTCTTTGTTTGTTTTGGAGATGGGGTTTCTGTCTCATTGCTCAGGCTGGAGTGCTCTGTTGTGGTCTCGGCTCACTGCAACCTCTGCTTCCCAGGTTCAAATGATTCTCCTCCCTCGGCCTCCCAAGTAGCTGGGATTACAGGTGCCCACCACCACACCTGGCTAATTTTTGTATTGTTAGTAGAGACAGGGTTTCACCATGTTGGCCAGGCTGGTCTCAAACTCTCTTGATCCGCCCTCCTTGGCCTCCCAAAGTGCAAGGATTACATGCGTGAGCTGCCAGGCCTCGCCACAAAAAGAAACGTTCTACCTTCTGAATGAATCTATGTTTTTTAGTTGGGCCATGATTCAGGGCTGTGAACGTCACAAATATTTCTAGTAATCTAAACAATAAAATCATTAGGTATTAATATAGATTATTGTCCTCCTTGTTCCCTCCTGCTTTTCCTGGAAACAGAGTTTTCAATTTATTTCCCTGAAGCCCTGACCCCTGTTCACCATATTCACTCCAGACTCCAGAAGGGACACAAAACTTTAGGTGACTGGACTGAGAGGAATGCACTTCCCATGGCTGGGATAAGGTCCTAGAAACCTTTTCTTCTTTAGCCTATAACAAAGACACTGGATGTGGTTCATAATGATCACTCTTGCCTTCCTCCTCTCAGAGCCATTTCTCAGAGCTTCACCATAAGAACTTGTTGGGATTCCTAAAGGAAAAGCCCATGAATGTGTAGGATCCCTTTAAGACTGTGAGCCCCCAGGAAATTTTTACTCTCTAAGCCTCATGCAATTTTTCAAATTACCATTTACTGCTAGTTTGTGGCTCCAGCATCTTCTGTTCCAGGTAAGTAAACGTTGCTTTTTGTATATCTGGATGTACCTGTTTTTGTAGGTTTCATAGTAGTGATTTGCCTAGAGGCCTCACTTCCTTCATGAATCCAAGAAGTTGTTGATTTTTGGTTTGTCTAGCTTTTTCAACTTGTAAGAACAAGACTGATGACTTCCAAGAATTTTGCATATTATAGCTGATAAGGAGATTTATGAATGACATTTTGGTTTTATTAGTTTTCGTGTTTGCTTTTTGTTTATTTTTGTAGTTAAACATTTTCAGACTCATAAAGATAGAAAATTCTCTGTATCTTTCAATAATAGAGTCATCGTCCAGTTTAACTAAATTTCAGCAGGTCAATCATATCTTTACTTTTCCATAGAAAGGAATAATTATCTTGCTCTAACAATAGAAAAAAATGTATTTGCACTTTAAGCCAAGTAGCGTCATAGATGCTATAAAGGAGGTCAACCCATGATGTGAAAATTTCAGCTTTCCTCAAAGGCTGTTTAAAAAATCATGTCCTTGTTATAAGTCAGAAATTGAAGAGCCACCTGGAATACAGAACGACCAATTTATTAAACATTTTGTATAAAATATGTGCATTTTATATAAGAAATTGTGGATTGATTCATCTTGAGTTTGAATAATTGTAATGTCTTCTAGACTTTGCCAGTGGTGATTTGTGATTTAAAAAAGATGGGTTTATTATTTCTGCTCTTAAAAGAAGTCAAGAAAAGCCCTTTCACAAGATGCACAGACATTTTTTTTCTATGACAGCATGCTTCAGAAAGCATTTGCACAGTGATCTTTGCATAATGGTCTTTTATGTTCAAAGAAAACACTTCGTGGAGAAATTTTTTAAAAATCTATAAACAACAAAGTAGAGAGAATGAGGTTCTGTGTACATCAGTAGGACATTTTCAAAAGACTGACATTTATAACTTGTCAATATTAGAACTCTGATGGGACAGTATGACATGAACTTTGTCCTGGCATAACCTCCTGTAAAGCTGTAATATATTGGAACATACCGCCTTCTGAAGACTTTCTGAATTGCTAGTGATTTCCCATGATTCTTTCTGGTCTGAAGCTATATTTTATTTTCATATAAAACCTCAATAAATCTTCTCCAAAATTCATCAGTTTGACACTGGTCATTTTGTTTTCTTTTGTTGTGGTGAGGGATGTTGACCAAGTTAAATCGTGATCTAAGAGTTGGAATAAATCACAAAAATTGTGAAAGATTGATATTAAACACCTTTATTTCATATAAGCCACAAAAATGTAAAAGTTAAAAAAAAATCAGTCATACACCCATGATCAAATTTTTGTAAAGCCAAACATACATAATTTCCATAACAGAACAAAACAGGAATATTAAAATATCTTACTTTGCTATTGAAATTAAAGGACAACTCTGAAATCTGGTGATACTTTAGATATAGCAGGCTACCGAAAAGACTTTCTTCCTTTTTGTCCGTATATTTCTTCATTTGTCTGTGATATAAATCGGTTTCAATGCTTTCATTTTCTGCATATGTAGTGAAAAACACAGATTTAAAATTTAAAGAACAGATTGCAGACATTATCAAGAAGGGAGTTGACCCCTATATTTGTCTAATTATGCTAAATTAAAAGTTATACTATCTTGCTTGAAATACATAATAAAGCTACTTAAATTTGTTAAAGGGCCTGGGTTTTGTCTTAATAATATTACTGACTCTAGTACAGCAGAAGTATTGGCTGTGCAGGATCATTTGAACTTTTCTATATTAATTGGGTTAACTACCCTTTAAATTAAAGGAATCATATTAGTGCCCTTCCTGCTTTCCGAATGAGATGTAGCCTAACATTTAAGCTTTATAAATAGCATGCCTTCGTTTCCCTTGTATTTTTCGACCCTATTTCAACCTATGAAATCCAAAAATGCCTTATTTTTTTGGCTTAAAATCAAAAAGTATTTATTAATTTCCCCCTCCATTAGAGAGAGAATATTGTTTTGGCAACATTCTTTAAAAGTTGTTTCAATTTCATCACTGTTTAGTGGGTGTTGTGATTTCTTTCCAATGTTAGTTGGGATTTGTTTTGGCTGATTCTAACATAAATGTCCAAATAAAAGGGCTTATACAATGTAGCAGTATATATATATATATATATATTTTTTTTTTTTTTTTTTTTTTTTTTTTTTTGAGACGGAGTCTCGCTCTGTCACCCAGGCTGGAGTGCAGTGGCCAGATCTCGGCTCACTGCAAGCTCCACCTCCCGGGTTTACGCCATTCTCCTGCCTCAGCCTCCCGAGTAGCTGGGACTACAGGCACCCGCCACCTCGCCCAGCTAATTTTTTGTATTTTTTAGTAGAGACGGGGTTTCACTGTGTTAGCCAGGATGGTCTCGATCTCCTGACCTCGTGATCCGCCCACCTCGGCCTCCCAAAGTAGCAGTATATTTTTATCACGCATTGATGTCCAGAGTGGAACAGTCCATGGCTCATCTGGCGGTTCATTGGTGTCAGGAACTCTGACTCCTCTCATGTTATTATACTAACTTTAGCCTGTAACCTAATTGCCCAATAGGCTGAACTCTGGTCATCACATCAAAATTCCAGTCAGCAGGAAAGTCAAAAACATCAGAAAAGTTTACTCTGTCTCTTAAGATAACATTCCAGAAATCCCACATTGTACTTCCATTGACATCATATTGTCTAGAAGGTAGTTATTGAGCCACACATAGATGCAAGGGAGGTTGAGGAATGTAGTCTTTTACATAGATAGCAATTTGTCCAGTTAAAATAATATTTATTGAAGTAGAAAACTGACTTTGTCAGCAACTGTGATGGCTTTCTGATGTGTGAACTCCAGTAGGTTGAACTACAGTCCCAAGGCATTCAAACACTGATGTAGATATGCCATGAAGTGATTTTTGCATTATCTGATTATGACCCCTACTCAGTTGACTTTAAGCTAAAGAAAAAAAAAAAGATTATTCTGGGTTGGTCTGGCCTAATCAGGCCTAAGAGCCTTTTTAGAAAGGATTTAGGCCTTCTCTGAGTTTAGAGACTAAAGATGGCCTGTGTTGGCAAGGTTCTAATCTGCTCGTGATCTTCTCTTTCTGACTTTCCCTACAGACATTTAACTTGCTAACATAGTCTCTAGTCTCTACAATTACATAAGCCAATGCCTTGTAATAAACCTCCCTTGCGCACTCTCCACCAGTCCCAAACTCCCGCTGGTTGAATGCTGAAGGATACAGCAACATTTTGCAGTATCTGTTTCCAGTGCTTCAGTTTTCTTCCAGCTGTTTATCCTACCTGGAGGTGTCCATGTGCTTTGAGACTATTATATTAGCTTCAGAGATTGGAGTAAATGACATGTCATCCTCTGGCCATTACTAGTTCAAGGACAATCTTAAGACCTAATTTCAGCCACTTCAGTAAGAAAGAGAATGGCTTTGTGTTTCTCAACCTAATGAATCCCATCAACTCTGAAACTATCTTTGAGAAACTACTTGCTCTCTAGGCTTCAGTGTGAACATAGAGAATGGAGCCCAAGAACTTGTTGGCATTAGACGTAAAGTAGAAGACAGTGTTAAGGATGAAGCGGACACACGAAAAACAGACCAGAGAGAAAATATTGTTACTTAAAAGTGTAGAATCTAACCAGCTTAACATTCCATAATCCCTCAACATTTTTAAGGGAACATATACATTTTGCTAATCGTTAACACAGTTTGAGTTGGCTATATATCTCTTGCAATAAAACGTATCCTAACTGATACAACTAGGAAACAATTCATTTTATGAATGATTAAACATAGATATCTAATTTGGGCATTGCCTTAAAGTAATATCTAGAAATTTCTGTAGTGCTTCTGACAGTAGTAGACTGCTGTTCTATTTGGCATGCAGACAAATTTCAGTTTAGTGTTAAGTACCAAAACATGAACATTTGTTGATAATTTTGAATATTGTGTATGAGATACTAGATAACTGGAAAATCACATAAAGCTCTTATGTTTTGCTGTAATGATAAATCTGAATTATATTTATTCCTCTTGATTTCGTGTGTTCCTACCAAGAGATTCTTTACAAAGAAGATAATGGCAGTGGTTTGAGTTGTGGCTTAATTTGTGTCCTTCTACAAAATATATTAAAATTCTAACCCCCAGCACTTTTGAATGTAATTTGGAAATAGGGTCTTTGCAGATGTATGCAAATTAAGATGAGGTGGTTAGGGTGGACCCTAACTCACCCATATGATATGACTGTCATATGATATGACTGTCCCATATGATATGACTGTCATATGTGATTGTCATGTGAAGACAGACACACACAGAGATGATGCTATGTGATGTTACATGAAGAGACTGTAGTGAGGTGATGCAGCTGAAAGCCAGAAAATGTCAAGGATGCACAGCTACCACCCAAAGCTAGGAAGAGGCAAAGAAGGATTCTACCCAAAGTCTCAGTGGGAGCATGATCCTGCAGACATCTTGATTTTAGGTTCCTAGCTTCTGCAGCTCTGAGAGAATAAACTGTTTTCAGTTTTAGCCACCACGTCTGTGGTAATTTGATATAGCAGCCTTTTGAAACTAATACAATATGGATGTTTCTTTTGAAAAATGAAAAAGAAGTGAGGAAGAAAAGAATAAAATGTGAGAAAGTGGGAAACTAAATTAATACCTAATTTGAGTTAACCTATAATCTTAGCTAGTCTGGAGGCAAAGGCAGGAGTATCACTTGAGCCCAGGAGTTTGAGGCTGCAGCGATCTATAATCATACCACTGCACTCCAGCCTGGGTGACAGACCGAGACCCTATCTCAAAAACTATATATATACTTCAGTGGACATGTATGGCATAGTTGATATTTATCAGATGCTTTTTAAGAAAAATAAAATGTTGTGGGGTTGGAAAGTGAAGAGGTTATCAACATGTACTGAAGACTTACAACAGGCTAGGAATGGTGTTAAATGCTTTACACATGTTACCTGATTTAATCCTCACAGTATTGTGGTAAAACAGGTGTAATTACCCTTATTTTATTGCTGAGGAAGAGGTTTCTTAGTGAGGTTATGTAATTTGCCCATGATTACCACCATACTAAGTAGTAGATTTGAATTCTTGTAAGTCTAACCTAAAAGTCCAAGTCCTTTCCTCCAAACCAGGTGTCAGCAAATTGTGGCCCATAATGGTGAGAGGTGAAGCTAGCTGGGCTTCTGGGTTGATGGGGACTTGGAGAACTTTTCTGTCTAGCTAAAAGATTGTAAAGGCAGGAGTCAGTGCCCTGTATCTAGCTAAAGGATTGTAAACGCACCAATCAGAGCTCTGTGTCTAGTTAATCAGGGAGGGGACTTGGAGAAATTTTCTGTCTAGCTAAAGGATTGTAAATGCACCAATCAGCACTCTGTGTCTAGCTAAAGGTTTGTAAACGCACCAATCAGCACTCTGTAAAAACGAATCAATCCGCACTCTGTAAAACGGACCAATCAACACTCTGTAAAATGAACCAATCAACTCTCTGTAAAATGGACCAATCAGCAGGATGTGGATGGGTCCAAATAAGGGACTAAAAGCAGGCCACCTTAACCTGCAGAGGCAACCTACTTGGGTCTGCTTCCACACTGTGGAAGTTTTGTTCTATCGTTCTCATTAAATCTTGCTGCTTTATCACTCTTTGGGTCTGCACTACCTTTATGAGCTGTTACACTCACTGGTAAGGTCTGCAGATTCACTCCTGAGGTCAGTGAGACTGCGAACCCACCGGGAGGAATGAACAACGCTGACGCGCCACCTTTAAGAGCTGAAACACTCACTGCCAAGGTCTATGGCTTCACTCCTGAAGTCAGCAAGACCATGAACCCACCAGAAGGAAGAAACTCCGGACACACCATCTTTAAGAACTGTTAACACTCAACTGCAAGGGTCCGCAGCTTCATTCTTGAAGTCAGTGAGACCAAGAACCTCCCCCCCCACCCCGAAGGAACCAATTCCGGGTACAGTGGGGATCACGTTTAACCTGCCCTCTGTTTTGGAGAATAAAGTGTTATTGGAACACAGCCATGCCCCTGACTGCTTTTGCACTACAATGGCAGAATTGATTTGTCACAGAAACCTATGACCTGCAATGCTAAAAATGATTGCAAACTGATCCTACACTGAAAAATTTTCCGAACCTTGCTCTAGACTTGTGGGAGAAAGTCTGTGTTTGATTCTTCAATCTTTTCCCTTCTAAAAATCAAAAATCAAGTAAATTATTTTAATGTCTGAGGCTGTCTTCCTGTCTTTAATGTGTGGATAATCCCTTATAGTGTCATTCTAGGAATTACTTGATAAAATGAATGTTAGTATGCTTTGTAAACTGTATAGAAATATACAAGCCTAAGTAGTTAATCTTAAACGGAATAAAAACCACATTACTTAATATCTTAGTTCAATATTGAAATAAATTTAAATACCATTATACAACTTCAGATTTCTCTTATTTCATTGAGTTTGTCTAATTAACACAAATTATAGGCAGATTTCCTTCCCAAGCTGCCTTTGTTGTAGGGGTTCCTCTGTGTGGGGTGGTCCCTCTGTCCTGGGATCTGTTTCTTCTGTGATCAAAACAGTAACATTTTTTTCTTCTTCAAAAGGCAGAATTCAATCTTTTGTTGTGGGCCACCATGGGAACATTCCTTACATTCCAAAAGGGAGAGTTTTTCAAATGTAAAGACTTTGCAATCCCCTGATTAAGTCCACCAAACCTGATCTATTTCAACTATGATCTTTAGGTTGAAGTTCTAAAAATCTAAGGCTGCATTATTTCATTCAATGTCTCCTGTCCAGTTCTTCAAAACTTAATTCTTTTTATCTGTTTTGACAGGACATTCCTTTAGAATTCACATTAAAGGCTGCTGACTCATAAAAAATGTAAACTCGTTTTATTAGAGTCGTTTGATTGTTCATTGTAGGCACATGGGGCCACAGTTTTAGGCTCAAAGTCATCTTTCAGCATCCATACTTATACCTGGACTCAAAAAGCCTAGCCTCTTCTAATTCTGTTCTTCACGTGTTCCCTAATGACATTTCCTCAATCCCAAGCTTAGTGAGACTACCCGCTTTCTTTTAACATGACAAGTTGTCAATGTGGAATACTGCATGAGACCAGTCAGTTAACTGGAAACATTTGTAAAGCCTATCTGTTCGAATGTGGAAATCGATGTGAATACCACCTATTTCTATGTCTTATTTTTTGTGCTTTTTCAAATTAAGAGTTTCCAACAATGAAGTCTTTCTAATAGGCTGACAACCTACTTTACCTTGCCTAGTTTGAACAGATGTTGAAAAATACCTTCTAGGGAGGAATATATTTGGGAAATAGTAATGTGCTAGAGCTGGCTGTACTGGCTCCTGAGAGCCCTTTATTAAATTATTGGAAATGTTGGTAGGGGATCACGGCTTATGCCTGTAATCTCACCATTTGGGGAGGCTGAGGCAATAAGTTCGCTTGACCCCAGGAGGTGAGAACAGTTTGGGCAACAAAGCGAGACTTCCTGTCTAGTTTAATACAAAATAAAAAATAGCAGAGAGGCAGTGTTTTTCTCAAGATCACACATGAGCAACTATGCAGTTATAAGAAAACAGTATATTTTCATAACATTGTAGTAAACAATAGCTTTCTTGTAAGCAAACTATAGCACATCTTCGCAGTTTTGTACAATTAAATATGCTACTTCTGTTTAATTCAAGTCTTGTTTTCTCCTCTGAGATGGGCAATTTAAAAATAATTGTTCCTATGTACCGAAATGCCATTACTTTTGCATTTGGTGCTTCTAGAGGTCTTTTGAAATTATATTTATTGTGATCTAAAACCTTTGTTTCTTCTCCTGCCTGATCTCCATTTCATTATAATGACCAGTGGCATTTTCACATTTTGATGACTATCCTCCCCTGCCAATCACTTCTGAGACTTAATTTCTTTCTAAACATCATGATTGGATGAAATACTTCAGTCATCAACATCTTGAAGCATATGGCAAATACTCACGGAGTTATATTCAGAGGGCTATATGAATGTCTATGGATTAGGGACTAGAGATATTTTAAAAATAATGACAAATATTATAAATAGGATTTGTTCTTGGTAACTTTGTGATCATTAGGTTATTCCAGGGTTCATTAAGATGAATACTGCCTATAATGAAGAGCTGGGTTTTAAGAAAATTGCTCAAGCACTTCCGACTACATAGATCTATCAATTTCTGTATGAATATTGAAGCTACCCTTTCAGAGAGTTAAGAACAGTAAATTCGTCATGCGCCTCACAAAGGTTAAAAACTAAGTGAAAGACTTTTGATAAGTTTAAAGCTTAATAAAGTGAATTGGATTCAGTGAACATTTCTTTAAAAGTTTTCAGCAAATGAACATTTTGTAGACATTGTCTCATTTGACAGCTACATCCCCATGAAGTGAGATTTTTACAATGTGATTTGGGTGGATATGACAGGTTAAGTAGAAAGGCATTAAGACTTCTATTTTTTTCATTCCTAAAAGAAGAAAGACAGTAAAGGTGGAAGCTGGGGGAACACGTTGGAACTTAAAAAATGAGAATTTTATTTATAGTTACTAAGTTCAAATATTTCTGCTTCTGAATAATCAAATGGAATGATTTCCAGGGAATGAAAGAAAATGACTGAGGATAGAAGATAGGAAAGTTTCCACTTAGATTTACTTTACATGTGTGTGACAGAAAGAGAAGTAATTATGATATATTCACATTTAAATATCTTTAATATTATATTTTGGGAGCTGGATGTGGTGGCTTATGCCTGTAATTCCAGCTACTTGGGAGGTGACCGGGGGAGGATCTCTTGAGGCCAGGAGTTTGAGACCAGCCTGAGCAACATAGTAAGACCCTATCTTTAAAAAAAAATAAAACCAGAATCTACAAAGAACTCAAACAAATATACAAGAAAAAAACAAACAACCCCATCAAAAAGTGGGCAAAGGATATGAACAGACATTTCTCAAAAGAAGACATCCATACAGCCAACAGACACATGAAAAAATGCTCATCATCACTCGCCATCAGAGAAATGCAAATCAAAACCACAATGAGATACCATCTCACACCAGTTAGAATGGCAATCATTAAGAAGTCAGGAAACAACAGGTGTTGGAGAGGATGTGGAGAAATAGGAACACTTTTACACTGTTGGTGGGATTGTAAACTAGTTCAACCATTATGGAAAACAGTATGGCGATTCCTCAAGGATCTAGAACTAGATGTACCATATGACCCAGCCATCCCACTACTGGGTATATACCCAAAGGATTATAAATTACTCTACTACAAAGACACATGCACACGTATGTTTATTGCGGCACTATTCACAATAGCAAAGACTTGGAATCAACCCAAATGTCCATCTGTGACAGACTGGATTAAGAAAATGTGGCACATATACACCATGGAATACTATGCAGCCATCAAAAAGGATGAGTTTGCGTCCTTTGTAGGGACATGGATGCAGCTGGAATCCATCATTCTTAGCAAACTATCACAAGAAGAGAAAACCAAACACCGCATGTTCTCACTCATAGGTGGGAACTGAACAATGAGATCACTTGGACTCGGGAAGGGGAACATCACACACTGGGGCCTATCATGGGGAGGGGGAGGAGGGAGGGATTGCATTGGGGAGTTATACATGATATAAACGTCATGCACATGTACCCTAGAACTTAAAGTAATAAAAAAAATAAAAATAAAAAAAAAAGAAAAAAAAAAAAGAAAAGAAACTAGAAAAATGCTAAGCAATAAAAAAATATATATATAAAAATAAAAATATTTTTAAAAATATTTTTAATAACAACAAAGAAACACAACTGCCCCCACCCCACCCCAAACATTTGGTGTCAAGCTGTCAGAACTGATCTCTCACATCTAAATATATCAGTGCCCTCAGCAGTCACTCATCCTTTGGTTCTTTCTCAGTCTATTTCCAGAGTGACCTGAGCCTGTCTAGACATAGTTTTCCTAAAAATATGGTAAATTTCTCTGGGAACTAAGCAAGAAAATAAAAAAGTGATTTTGTGCTCTTATTTATTCCTGAAACAAATTACATCTAATTTTTCAGTTACTTCAAATGGCATACTTTTCCTCCGTTAATTACTGGAGCCTGTACATGTTGAAATCCTTTACTCTATTGCACATTCCTTTGCATCTGTGTCTTTTCCTGAAGGATATTGATGGAGTGTCATCACTTGCCGAAGTCTAGAATTTCATTGAAAATATTAACATGCAAGCCTCATAATTCCCCTTTTCATATATCATTTTTAAATGCCTCCTTTGGCTGCTGGTATGCAATAGTGCCAGGACAAATTGTGTCCTGGTGGTGGAGAACATGTATAGTAGGTGCCTTCATTCCACCTGACGTGCCTTGGCAGGCCCAGCCTCTGACACACCTCGTTATGTCTCTCATTCTGGCTACATGTTTCTGCAGCCTGATTTCACAGATTAGGAAGTGAAAAGGCCTCCACTGTACATCCGTTTCTATCTCAATATTAAGATAGTATGGCCAAGTTGCCTGATAACAGGTTGCAAATAGAGATGTTGATCTAAGGCAATTTCCTGCCCCAAAGGAAGTGGGGCAGGGAAATCCTGCAGAGGCACTATGAAGAGGTTTATCAGAGTCAGGTTATAGTCCTGAGTAAGAGAGTCCACGTGAGTGATCAGGGCTATGTTTTCACCTGAGATTCAGAACACAGAGATTAGTAACTGAACAGAAGCAGAAGTTGTCTGAAATACAAGAGACTAGAAGCAAAGGTGTTAAACTAAAGTAATAAACACAAGATACCATTTGAAATTGTAAAGTCAGAGTGAGGAAGATTCTGTGTAGTTGACAGGTTACACTGGCTAAGGGACTTACCATGTTTCAGACTCATAGTATAGAATATTTTTGGTCAAGAGAGTTCCTGGGTGATGGAGGGGTGGGAGGAGATGCAGAGAAAGAAAGAGAAAAAGAGAGAGAGAGAAGGAACTCAAGGTGCCTACTGAAATCTGGTTAACAGATATGAATTTATTACAGGTAAATTCATATTAACTCTACCCAATTTTTTCTAGCAGTATTGGAACCTTCTGCATATTCAGATGTATACTTTTGAATTAAATTGAATACTGGTTTTGGTGTCTAAGCAGAGATCAGAAATTAAAATATCATTTACATGTTACTAGTAATGAAACAAGATCAGGAAAATCCAGTGGTACTGAGCAGGCATGTCCACTTTCTAATAGGCAGCTCAGCATCATACTATGAGGTAATATGCATCTGCTAGATTTTTCCTATTCTGACCAATTGCCTGGACCAGAGTGGTAGTCCGTCTTAGTTTTCATTCATCATTTCTTCTGGCCCTCTGAGGTATGTCACTTCCAACTGCATTGCTTATATTCCTTTGTCTCAAATAACAACTACTGAGCCTGATTGTTAATATACAAAATTGTTTATTGTAGCAATGTTAAGTAAATCATAGAAAATAAGGAAACACTAAAAAGCCAAACTCTGGGAAGAAACAAACTCCAGAGAAGCTCTAGTAACTCAGTAGCAGAAATGTCCCACAATCTGTTAGGGCTGTGTCTTGACTATTTCCATCCATCTACTGTCCCTGGATCTTTTTACTCAAGAAGAAAATTCCAGTGAAAGAAACAGAATAAAAGAGAATGAGGGGGGAGGAGGGGGAGAGAGAGAAAGAGAGAGATTATCCTAGTTTGGGTAGCATTCTGTGGCTTGGGGTTCATTTGATTGTCCTCTGAGATTATCTGGAGCTACAGGGGAATGGTCACTCCAAAATCCTGCAGACCACATGGGAGGATTGGGAATATAATCTAACAAATTAAACTTCTGTATGTAATTTCTTGTAAATATAATCTGTATGTTGAAAATTGGGGCAATCAAAAGTGTTAAGATAAAATGGGGCAGGGATAGTAGGAGACAATTGAATGAGTTTCTTTAGGATTCTCTTGCCGTCATAAAAATATGTGTATTAACTGCCTGATTTTCTAGAAAATACATGGAAAAGTTAGTGAATAGCTTGGGGTGCCAGTTAAGGTACAGGCTGGGTAAATCCATAAGTGAAGTGCTGTGCTCATGTATGGCTATTTTCACAATATTGATTCTTCCTATCCATGAGCATGGAATGTTCTTCCATTTATTTGTGTCCTCTTTTATCTCATTGAGCAGTGGTTTGTAGTTCTCCTTGAAGAGGTCCTTCACATCCCTTGTAAGTTGGATTCCTAGGTATTTTATTCTCTTTGAAGCAATTGCAAATGGGAGTTCACTAATGATTCGGCTCTCTGTTCGTCTGTTATTGGTATATAAGAATGCTTATGGTATTTGCACATTGATTTTATATTCTGAGACTTTGCTGAAGATGCTTATCTGCTTAAGGAGATTTTTGGGCTGAGATGATGGGGTTTTCTAAATATACAGTCATGTCATCTGCAAACAGAGACAATTTGACTTCCTCTTTTCCTAATTGAATACCCTTTTTTTCTTTCTCCTGTCTGATTGCCCTGGCCAGAACTTCCAACACTATGTTGAATAGGAGTGGTGAGAGAGGGCATCCCTGTCTTGTGCCAGTTTTCAAACGGAATGCTTCCAGTTTTTGCCCATTCAGTATGATATTGGCTGTGGGTTTGTCATAAATAGCTCTTATTATTTTGAGATACATTCCATCAATACTGAATTTATTGAGAGTTTTTAGCATGAAGGGCTGTTGAATTTTGTCAAAGTCCTTTTCTGCATCTGTTGAGATAATCATGTGGGTTTTGTCTTTGGTTCTGTTTATATGCTGGATTACGTTTATTGATTTGTATATGTTGAACCAGCCTTGCATCCCAGGGATGAAGCCCACTTGATCATGGTGGATAAGCTTTATGATGTGCTGCTGAATTTGGTTTGCCAGTATTTTATTGAGGATTTTTGCATCGATGTTCATCAGGGATATTGGTCTAAAATTCTCTTTTTTTGTTGTGTCTCTGCCAGACTTTGGTATCAGGATGATGCTGGCCTCATAAAATGAGTTAGGGAGGATTCCCTCTTTTTCTATTGATTGGAATAGTTTCAGAAGGAATGGTACCAGGTCCTCCTTGTACCTCTGGTAGAATTTGGCTGTAAATCCATCTGGTCCTGGACATTTTTTGGTTGGTAGACTTTTAATTATTGCCTCAATTTCAAAGCCTGTTATTGGTCTATTCAGGGATTCAACTTCTTTCTGGTTTAGTCTTGGAATTTATCCATTTCTTCTAGGTTTTCTAGTTTATTTGTGTAGAGGTGTTTATAGTATTCTTTGATGGTAGTTTGTATTTTTGTGGGGTTGGTGGTGATAACCCCTTTATCATTTTTTATTGCATTTATTTTATCCTTCTCTCTTTTCTTCTTTATTAGTCTTGCTAGCGGTCTATCAATTTTGTTGATCTTTCAAAAAACCAGCTCCTGGATTCACTGATTTTTTGAAGGGTTTTTTTCTGTCTCTATCTCCTTCAGTTCTGCTCTGATCTTAGTTATTTCTTGCCTTCTGCTAGCTTTTGAAAGTGTTTGCTTTTGCTTCTCTAGTTCTTTTAGTTGTGATGTTAGGGTGTCAATTTTACATCTTTCCTGCTTTCTCTTGTGGACATTTAGTGCTATGAATTTCCCCTTACACACTGCTTTAAATGTGTCCCAGAGATTCTGGTATGTTGTACCTTTGTTCTCATTGGTTTCAAAGAATATCTTTATTTCTGCCTTCATTTCGTTATGTACCCAGTAGTCATTCAGGAGCAGGTTGTTCAGTTTCCATGTAGTTGAGCAGTTTTGAGTGAGTTTCTTAATCCTGAGTTCTAGTTTGATTGCCCTGTGGTCTGAGAGACAGTTTGTTATAATTTCTGTTCTTGTACATTTGCTGAGGAGTGCTTTACTTCCAACTATGTGGTCGATTTTGGAATAAGTGTGATGTGATGCTGAGAAGAATGTATATTCTGTTGATTTGGGGTGGAGAGTTCTGTAGATGTCTATTAGATCTGCTTGCTGCAGAGATGAGTTCAATTCCTGGATATCCTTGTTAACTTTCTGTCTCATAGATCTGTCTATTGTTGACAGTGGGGTGTTAAAGCCTCCCATTATTATTGTGTGAGAGTCTAAGTGTCTTTGTAAGTCTCTGAGGACTTGCTTTATGAATCTGGGTGCTCCTTTATTTGGTGCATATGTATTTAGGATAGTTAGCTCTTCTTGTTGAATTGATCCCTTTACCATTATGTAATGGCCTTCTTTGTCTCTTTTGATCTTTATTGGTTTAAAGTCTGTTTTACCAGAGACAAGGATTGCAACCCCTGCCTTTTTTTCTTTTCTATTTGCTTGGTAGATCTTCCTCCATCCCTTTATTTTGAGCCTATGTGTATCTCTGCATGTGAGATGGGTCTCCTGAATATAGCACACTAATGGGTCTTGACTCTTTATCCAATTTGCCCATCTGTCTTGTAATTGGAGCATTTAGCCCATTTGCATTTAACATTAATATTGTTTTGTGTGAACTTGATCCTGTCATTATGATGTTACCTGGTTATTTTGCTCATTAGTTGATGCAGTTTCTTCCTAGCATCGATGGTCTTTACATTTTGGCATGTTTTTGCAGTGCCTGGTACCAGTTGTTCCTTTCCATATTTAGTGCTTCCTTCAGGAGCTCTTGTAGGGCAGGCCTGGTGGTGATAAAATCAGCATTTGCTTGTCTGTAAATGATTTTATTTCTCCTTCACTTATAAAACTTAGTTTGGCTGGATATGAAATTCTGGGTTGAAAATTCTTTTGTTTAAGAATGTTAAATATTGGTCTCTACTCTCTTCTGGCTTATAGAGTTTCTGCTGAGAGATATGCTGTTAGTCTGATGGACTTCCCTTTGTGGGTAACATTTTTTCTTTCATTTCAACTTTGGTGGATCTGACAATTATGTGTCTTAGAGTTGCTCTTCTCGAGGAGTATCTTTGTGGCGTTCTCTGTATTTCCTCAATTTGAATGTTGGCCTGCCTTACTAGTTTGGGAAAGTTCTCCTGGATGATATCCTGCAGAGTGTTTTCCAACTTGGTTCCATTCTCCCTGTCACTTTCGGGTACACCAATCAGACGTAGATTTGGTCTTTTCACATAGTCCCGTATTTCTTGGAGGCTTTGTTCCTTTCTTTTTACTCTTTTTTCTCTAAGCTTTTCTTCTCACTTCATTTCATTCATTTGATCTTCAGTCACTGATACCCTTTCTTCCAGTTGATCAAATCAGTTACGGAAGCTTGTGCATTTGTCACGTAGTTCTCATGCCATGGTTTTCAGCTCTGTCAGGTCATTTAAGGACTTTTCTACATTGATTATTCTCATTAGCCATTTGTCTAATCTTATTTCAAGGTTTCCAGCTTCTTTGTGATGGGTTTGAACTTCCTCCTTTAGCTCGGAGAAGTTTGATCATCTGAAACCTTCTTCTCTCAACTCATCAAAGTCATTCTCTGTCCAGCTTTGTTCCGTTGCTGGCGAGGAGCTGCGTTCCTTTGGTGGAGGGAAGGCGCTCTGATTTTTAGAATTTTCAGCTTTTCTGCTGTGTTTTCCCCCATCTTTGTTGTTTTATCTACCTTTGTTCTTTGATGATGGTGACATACAGATGGGGTTTTGGTGTGGATGTCCTTTCTGTTTGATAGTTTTCCTTCTAACAGTCAGGACCCTCAGCTGAAGGTCTGTTGGAGTTTGCTGGAGGTTCACTCCAGACCCTGTTTGCCTGGGTATCAGCAGTGGAGGCTACAGAAGAGTGAATATTGCTGAACAGCAAATGTTGCTGCCTGATTGTTCCTCTGGAAGCTTCGTCTCAGAGGGGTACCCAACCGTGTGGGGTGTCAATCTGCCCCCACTGGGGGGTGCCTCCCAGTTAGGGTACTCGTGGGGTCAGGGACCCACTTCAGGAGGCAGTCTGTCCATTCTCAGATCGCAAACTACGTGCTGGGAGAACCACTACTCTCTTGAAAGCTGTCAGACAGGGACATTTAAATCTGCAGAGGTTTCTGCTGCCTTTTGTTTGGTTATGCCCTGTCCCCAGAGGTGAAGTCTACAGAGGCAGGTAGGCCTCCTTGAGCTGTGGTGGGCTCCACCCAGTTCCAGCTTCCTGGCCACTTTGTTTGCCTACTCAGTCCTCAGCAATGTTGGGGCCCCTCACCCAACCTTGCTGCTGCCTTGCAGTTAGATCTCAGACTGCTGTGCTAGCAATGAGGGAGGCTTCGTGGGCATGGGACCCTCCGAGCCAGGCACGGAATATAATTCCCTGGTGTGATGTTTGCTAAGACCCTTGGAAAAGGGCAGTATTAGGGTGGGAGTGACCCAATTTTCCAGGTGCTGTGTGTCATGGTTTCCCTTGGCTAGGAAGGGGAATTCCCTTACTCCTTGTGCTTCTCAGGTGAGGCGTTGCCTCGCCCTGCTTCAGCTCTCACTTGGTGGGCTGCACCCACTGTCCTGCACCCACTTTCCGACATGCCCCAGTGAGATGAACCCAGTACCTCAGTTGGAAATGCAGAAATCACCCATCTTCTGTGTTGCTCACACTGGGAGCTGTAGCCTGGAGCTGTTCTTATTCAGCCATCTTGGCTGGTCTGTCAATTTTTTTAAGTTTTAAAGGGGATAATAATATTTATAGTTGGCATACTGAATAAAATGGTAGCTATTGTCATTGGTATTTTTAAGACTGTGCAGGAAAATCATGAGAAGACAAAGTTACTTTTCCAGGGCTACTGTAACAAAGTACCACAGATTGGCTGGTTTAAACAACAGAAATTTATTGTCTCATAGTTCTGGGGACTGGAAGTCCAAAATCAAGATGTTGGTTCCTTCTGAGGCGATGAGGGAGGGATCTTTTCCAGGCCTCTCTCTTTGGCTTGTAGATGGCCATCTTCTCCCTGTGTTTCTTCACATCACCTTTTCGTCATCTGTCTCCTCTGTCTGCATTTTCTGTTTTATGAGGATTGGGGCCCACCCTAAATACTTATTTGAACAAGACTAGCTTTGTAAAGACACTATCTCCAGATATGGTCACATTCTGAGATACAAGAGTTAGGACTTCAACATATGAATTTTGTGAGTATACAATTCACTCCATAACAACCAGGTCACATTGGGGAACTCTTGGATGATCTGTGGATATTTGGTCCTGAAGAGGAAGAGTGGTAATTGTACATAGGGAGGCAGAAATTTGATAAATGCCTTCAAATGAGATAATGTACAATGTCTAAGGAAGTTAATACAATGTTTAGCATATTGTAAGCATTCAATAATTGTTCTCTCTCTCTCTCTAACCAAGTATTTGTTGAGTATTTCCTCTATTTCAATGCACTACATTTTGGTTTTGTCATCCAACAAGAGATAAAAGAAACACTACCATTTAGGTGATGTATTTATAACATTTGTTTATTATGTCTTTTGATAGCTTCAGAAGAAAAATCCATTTGATGAGGCAATGGTTGAATTAAATATCCATTGTAGAACTATGGGGCCTTCTAAAACCCAGATGAGTAGGTTTTAGCCAGGTTATATGAGCACAATCTAAATAACTACTGGTCTAGGCAGTGGGGACGTAGTGCTAAACACAGAAACCAGAAATACTGGATTAGACTTGTTTTATGTGGCCCCAGAATAGAAATTCCAATTCATATGTAGCAATTATGTAGAGAGAGATTTTTGTCTCATCATAAGAAAGAACTTTCAAAAAGGCAAAGCTATTAAAAAATGGCTGCCTTTGATTGGGCATGGTGGCTCGTGCCTGTAATCCCAGCACTTTGGGAGGCTGAGGCGGGCAGATCAACTGAGATCAGGGGTCTGAGATCAGCCTGGTCAACATGGTAAAACCCCATCTCCACTAAAAACACAAAAATTACCTGGACGTAGTGGCGGGCACCTGTAATCCCACCTACTCAGGAGGCTGAGGTAGGAGAATCACTTGAACCCGGGAGGCAGAGGTTGCAGTGATCTGAGATCGTGCCATTGCACTCCAGCCTGGGTGACAGAGTGAGACTCCATCTCGGAAAAAAAAAAAAAAAAATAGCTGCCTTTGAGGTAGCAAACCTCTCTCATATATCAAAACCCATTTTGGAAGATGAAGTATTTGGCATGAGGTTATGGGAATTAAAGAGACGAAAAAGAAGTCAGGTAACTGACTTTTAGAACCCTTTCCTACTCTAAATTTCACTATTTAATGAAATTAAATAATTCATTTTAAAAAGGTGTGAGGAAAAGGTAACAAGAAAGTGTAAGAGAACAGGTGTATATAATATTTGTTTTGAAACAAAGTACTCTAATCTCTTCTTATTTATATGGGAAAACTTTCTATAATTCCAGGAACTGTTGCAATTATAGAAGAGAATCAACTCAGCTGGTATAGTCCCTGGTTTCCAACTCTTGAGTTTCAAGAAGATAGCACTGCTGAATGAATGGAAAGTATTCTGATTGATACAACCCCAGTCTAGTTGTTTAACAAGACTTGGAAATGTTGCATTATAAAGCCATGACTCCAGAAATAGCAAGTGTCTTCAAAGTTGGCAATATGCTTCTGCGACTTCTATAATAGAGACAAATGTTAAACTTAAAAAAAAAAATCTGAGCCAATATTAAGAAACATTATACATAAACTTATGCATCAAAATGAAAACAATGCAAACACTTAAAATTTCTAATTTTAGAATAGAGTTCAAGTATACAGATGATATTATATATGAATCTTCAGGACTTCATAAAAAAGTAAATGCAAATCAACATAAAAGAACGCCCAGGCTGAATGTGGTGGCTCACACCTGTAATCCCAGCAGTTTGGGATGCCAAGGCAGGAGGATTCCTTCAGCCCAGGAGTTTTAGACCAGTCTGAGCAAAATAGTGAGACGTCTCTCCAAAAAAAATTTTAGAAGTGTGATGGCATGCACTTGTAGTCCCAGTTACTGGGGAAGCTGAAGTGGGAGGATTGCTTGAGCCCAGGAGGTTAAGGTTGCAGTGAGCCATGATTGTACCACTGCACTCCAGCCTGGACAACAGAGTAAGAGCCTGTCAACAACAACAACAACAACAAAAATAACAACAGCAATGCACATGTATAAATGGAGACTTCAAAGTTTCTAATATTTAAGTTGCAACTTAAGAAAGATTGCCCATTTTTGAGAGAGAGAGAGAATCTCACTCTGTAGCCTAGGTTGGAGGGCAGTAATGCAGTCATAGCTCACTGCAGCCATCTACTCCTGGGCTCAAGTCATCCTCCTGCCTCAACCTTTTGAGTACCTAGGACTACAAGTGTGCACGATCACACCCTACTAATTTTTCAAATATTTTGTAGAGACAGAGTCTTGCTTTGTTGCCCAGGCTTGTTGCAGACTCCTGGCCTCAAGCAGTCTTCCTGTCTCAGCCTCCAAAAGTTGGGATTTCAGGTGGGAGCCACTGTGCCTAACCTCAAGGCTGTTTTGGTTAAAGTTATATTTGCATGGAAGCTGATGCTGAGTCAGGATTTTACTTTTAATAAATGATCAGGCAACAGAAATATACAAACATAAATTGTCTATAGTAGTCTTACCCTGGTGGCCCCCAGTGGCCATTCCTTCTGGTTTCTAAGGCTTTGAGTAGTTCTTGTTCATGCTGGCTTTGGACTTTGCCATGTGACTTGCTTTGGCAAACAGGACATTAGCGAGCATGACACAAGCAAAGGCTTGATAAAGCACTTGACTACTGGGGTTTGTTGCTTGGCGTCAAATGTTATGCTGTAAAGAATCTTGGGCTATGCTATTCAGTGGTGAGAAGGCCATGTGAGAGTCTGAGACAATGGAGGATGAGGGCCTGCTTGGATACTCTGGTCACAGCTGAGTTCCTAGTTTATTGCAGTCCCAAATGTGACTTCAGTTACAAAAGGACCATGCAGCTTGTTCCAGTCAACTCACAAGAATCATGAGCAATAACACATTTTTGTTGTTTGAACCCACTACATTTTGGTTTGATTTGTTATTCAATAATTGATAAAGGAAACACTACCATTTAGGTAATTTGTTTATAACATATGTTTTCAGTTATGTCTTTTTGATAGCTTCAGGAGAAAAATCCATTTGACGAGGCAATGGTTAAATTAAATATCCATTGTAGAACTGTGGGGTATTCCAAAATCCAAATGAGTAGTTTTTAGCCAAGTTATATGAGCACAATCTAAATAGCTCCCTAAGAAGAAAGGATTTTATGAAAAACTATAACATTTTAAAGGCTTCTAGGAGAGTTTTTAGTAGCTAGTAGCAATTTATTAGATGACATATTTTGTTACATGTTTTAGATTTCTATAACAGCTAATTATAGTGATGCTTATTCTCTACTATCAAACAAATCATTATTATTTTTTTTTAATGTAGACCTGAATCTCTTTGAGCAAACAAACTGGAGAAACTGTATTCTTTTTTTTTTTTGAGATAGAGTCTTACTCTGTCGTCCAGACTGGAGTGCAATGGCACAATCTCACCTTACTGCAAACTACGCCTCCTGGGTTCAAGCAATTCTCACGCCTCAGCCTCACGAGTAGCTGCAATTACAGGCATGAGCCATTATGCCTGGCTAATTTTTGTAGTTTTAGTAGAGATGCGGTTTCACCATGTGGGCCAGGTTGGTCTTGAACTCCTGACCTCAGATGAGTCTTCCCACCTCGGCCTCCCAAAGTGCTGGAATTACAGGTGTGAGCCATTGTACCCAGCCAGAGAAACTCTTTTCACTAAACTGAAATTGTGGCTCGTTTGTTGACAAATTATTCACTTAAATCGCCTGAGGATTTCTGAAAATTATGATTCTTTCATTTATATGAACTACTATTGAATTAAAAAATATTTGCATTAAACTTAATAGAAGCCCTCCATTATATTATCCATTACAAAAAACCAAGATTTACCTGTATTTTTGGATTTATCTAATAAATACCCTTCTTCATATGTTTTGAAATGTAAATGGTTGTTACATAAAACGGCAGTATAATTATAGTTTCAACAGATAAAACTGAAAAAAGTTTCTTTGGGTTATAGTTTTTTATGGAGCAAGTAAACAGTTGCTCTCTCTAAAACATAAATGTAAATGATAAATTCAGTCATGTGGCAACAGTTATAAGAAATTTAAGTTGTTTATACCTGTGTTTTATAAGAATTTCAATTAGATAATATTCTTTTCAATTATATAATGGTTAACAGTTTGCACAATTCTTTTTTTTTTTTTTTTTTTTTTTTTGAGACGGAGTCTTGCTCTGTCGCCCAGGCTGGGGTGCAGTGGCCAGATCTCAGCTCACTGCAAGCTCCGCCTCCCGGGTTTACGCCATTCTCCTGCCTCAGCCTCCCGAGTAGCTGGGACTACAGGCGCCCGCCACCTCGCCCGGCTACTTTTTTGTATTTTTAGTAGAGACGGGGTTTCACCGTGTTAGCCAGGATGGTCTCGATCTCCTAACCTCGTGATCCGCCCGTCTCGGCCTCCCAAAGTGCTGGGATTACAGGCTTGAGCCACCGCGCCCGGCCTGCACAATTCTTTATCAGATTTTTTAATCAATTAGTCACTAAGTGCCAAACACTAAGAAAATTCTGAGATATTCAACCTAAGCTCAACAGATGTATTTATGTGGACGTCAGATTGTAATGATATGGCATATCAATATATCAATATTATAATGATATGGCATATCAATATCAATTATATCAATATGATTTGAAAAAGTGCTTCACTGGGAGAAGTACTGATATGATGTGGCTGTGTCCCCACATTGAATTTTTTTTTTTTTTTTTTGAGATGGAGTTTTGCCCTGTAGCCCAAGCTGGAGTGCAATTGCAGGACCTCAGCTCACTGCAACCTCTGCCTCCCAGGTTCAAGCAGTTATCCTGCCTTGGCCTCCTGAGTAGCTGGGATTACAGGTGTGTGCCACCATGCCCAGCTAATTTTTTTTTTATCTTTAGTAGAGACAGAGTTTCACCATGTTGGCCAGGTTGGTCTCAAACTCCTGACCTTGTGATTCACTTACCTCAGCCTCTCAAGTGCTGGGATTACAGTTGTGAGCCACTGCACCTGGCCCTTGAATTTTAATAATACCCAAATGTCAAGGGCAAGGCCAGATGGAGATAATTGAATCATGGGGGTGGCTTCCCCCATACTGTTCTTGTGATAGTGAATATGTTTCATGAGATCTGATGGTTTCATAAAGGGGAGTTACCCTGCATAAGCTCTCTTTGCCTGCCATCAAGTAAAGTAAGACTTTGCTCCTCATTCACCTTCTGCCATTATTGTGAGGCCTCTTGAGCCATGTGGAACTGTGACTCAATTAAACTCAGTCTCAAGTATGTCTTTATTAGCAGCATGAGAATGGACTAATATAGTAAATTAATGCCAGAAGTGAGGTGCTGCTGAAAAGATACCCAAAAATGTGGAAGTGACTTTAGAGCTGGAAAACAGGTAGAGGTTGGAACAGTTTGGAGGGCTCACAAGAAAACAGGAAGATGTGGAAAAGTTTGGAACCTTCTAGACTTGTTGAATGGCTTTGACCAAAAGACTAATAGTGATATGGACAATAAAGTCCAAGCTGAGGTGGTCTCAGATGGAGATGAGGAACTTGTTGGGAACTGGGGCAAAGATGACTCTTGCTGTGTTTTTGCAAAGAGACTTGTGGCATTTTTCCCCTCACCTAGAGATTTGTGAAACTTTGAACTTGAGAGAGATGATTTAGGGCATCTGGCAGAAGAAATTTCCAAGCAGCAAAGCATTCAACAGGTGACTTGGATATTGTTAAAAGCGTTCAGCTTTATGAATTCAAAAGACATGGTGTGGAATCGGAACTTATGTTTAAAAGGAAGCAGCACATAACATTTCAGAAAATTTGCAGCTTGAGGCCAGGCGCGGTGGCTCAAGCCTGTAATCCCAGCACTTTGGGAGGCCGAGATGGGCGGATCACAAGGTCAGGAGATCGAGACCACCCTGGCTAATACGGTGAAACCCCGTCTCTACTAAAGAATACAAAAAACTAGCCGGGCGACAAGGCGGGCGCCTGTAGTCCCAGCTACTCGGGAGGCTGAGGCAGGAGAATGGCGTGAACCCGGGAGGCGGAGCTTGCAGTGAGCTGAGATCCGGCCACCGCACTCCAGCCTGGGCGACAGAGCCAGACTCCGTCTCAAAAAAAAAAAAAAAAAAAAAAAAAAAGAAAATTTGCAGCTTGATGTTGTGATAGAAAAGAAAAACTCATGTTCTGAGGAGAAATTCAAACCTCAAACTGGCTGCAGAAATTTGAATAAGTAATGAGGAGCTAAATGTTAATTGCCAAGACAATGGGGAAAATGTCTCCAGGGTATGTTAGAGTACTTCACAGCAACCCCTCCTATCACAAACCAGGAGGCGTAGGAGGAAAAATAGTTTTGTGGGCCGGGCCCAGAGTCCCCCTGCTCTGTGCAGGCTAGGGACTTCGTGCCCTGCATCCCAGCCGCTCCAGCAGTGGCTAAAGGGGGCCAAGGTACAACTTGGGCCATGGCTTCAGAGGTTGCAAGCCTCAAGCCTTGGCACCTTCCATGTCGTGTCGAGCTTGCGGGTGCACAGAAGTTAGGAATTCAGATTTGAGAACCTCCACCTAGATTTCAGAGGATGTATAGAAATGCCTGGATGTCCAGGCAGAGATGTGCTGCAGTGGTGGGGCCCTCATAGAGAACCTCTGCTAGGGTAGTGCAGAAGGGAAATGTGGGGTTCGAGCCCCCACACAAAGTCCCCACTGGGGCACTATGTAGTGGAGCTGTGAGAAGAGGTCCACTGTCCTCCAGACCCCAGCACGGTAGATCTACCAACAGCTTACATTATGCACCTTGAAAAGCCACAGACACTCAATGCCAGCCCGTGACAACAGCCAGGAAGGAGGCTGTACAATTGAAAAGCACAGGAGTGGAGCTGCCCAAGACCATGGGAACCTGCCTCTTGCATTAGCATGACCTGGTTGTGAGGCATGGAGTCAAAGGAGAACATTTTAGAGTTTTAAGATTTGACTGCCCCACTGGATTTCAGACTTGTGTGGGGCCTGTAGCCCCTTTGTTTTGGCCAGTGTCTCCCATTTGGAATGGCTGTATTTACCCAACACCTGTATTCCCATTGTATGTAGGAAGTAACTAACTTGCTTTTGATTTTACAGGCACATAAATGGAAGGGACTTGTCTCAGATGAGACTTTGGACTGTGGACTTTTGAGTTAGTGCTGAAATGAGTTAAGACTTCAGGGGACTTTTGGGAAGGCATGTTTGGCTTTCAAATGTGAGGACACAAGATTTGTGAGGGACCAGGGGCATAATGATATGGTTTGGCTGTGTCACCAAACAAATCTCACCTTGAATTGTAATAATCCCCATGTGTCAAGAGCAGGGCCAGGGGGAGATAGTTGAATAATGGGGGTGGTTTCCCCCATACTGTTCTTGTGGTAGTGAATAAGTCTTATGATATCTGATGGTTTTATAAATGGGAGGTTCCCTGCACAAACTCCCTTTGCCAGTTGCCATGTAAGACGTAACTTTGCTCCTCCTTTGCCTTCCACCGTGATTGTGAGGCCTCCCCAGGCATGCTGAACTGTGAGTCAATTAAATTTTCTTTCTTTATAAAGTACCCAGTCTGAAGTATGTCTTCATTAGCAGTAGAACAGACTGTTACAAGTACTAAATGAGATTTCATGATGTGTCCACTTGTTCAAACCTTTGGGGTCATGAGAGATTGCCAGAGGAGATAATCAAATGTGAAAGCCTAGAGATGAAGGGACATGGTACATGTACAAAAAGGGGGAGGGCAATAATTCAAAATCAGTGGTGTATATCTTATAGGGGAGAGTAACAAGGGACCACAGTGGACAAATTAGCACTATCTAGATTTACATTGACTTTTAAAATCAAATTAATCTAAAGAATTTTAGACACTTTTCTAAGGAAATAGAGAAATGGGAAATAGGGAACTACTGAAAAATCTTTTCGTTTGGAGACTGGGATCTCACTATGTTGACCAGGCTGACCTCAAACTCCTTGGCTCAAGCAGTCCTTCTAGCGCAGCCTCTTCAGTAGTGCGGTCAACAGGTGTGTACCATTGCATCTGGTCTGAAGGTTCTTAAGAAAGAGGGAGACTACATTTAGAAGTATTACTTTCAGCAAATATGCTTGCAAGGAGCCCAGTTAGGAGGCCATTGGGGGAATTCAGACAATAAATGATGGAGGAGGTAATTTGATGTAACTGCCATAGGCAGAAGTGTTTGGAAGTGCATAGAGGTAGAATCAACAGCATCTGGTGATGAATTAATTGCAGTGAGTTGGAGAAGAGCAGGTGTGAAGATTATTTTCCAAAGTTTATAGCTTAAGCAAGAGGATATATACTGTTTCCTCTTGTTCAAGTTATAAACCTGAGAAATGGGAATTTAAGAAAAAATATGATTTTGGGGGTATTAGTAATACATTTTTGTGGATGGAGATTAATTGTAGGTACTGGTTGAACAGACTAGGAAGACTTTCTGCAAAATGTTTTATCTAAAGTGAGGACTGAAAGACGGAAAGGAAGAGGGAGAGAGCACAAGCATATGAATGTGTAGACAACTCTTAAAAAATTGGCTCTAATGGGGAGGAAACAAAAGACGGAGAAGGACGTACAGCCGAGAGAGGGATTGAGGTTAATTTGAGCAGAAAAGAGGAAGAAGTTGAAGACAAAAAAGAGGAAATGATTGTCTGAGGATACACTGATTAGAGCATACATTATCTCACTTTTGTCTCTTTCAATCTGTCTTTCTCTAACACATAAGCACAACAACTGTGATGCTATTAATTTATAGATAATATAACTAAGATCCAAAATCATATCACCAACAAAATGTCATTTAACTGGTACACCTTGGAGCTAAAATTCAATTCCCAATGTCCTGACAGCTGAAGCCAGAGCTTACTCTACTAGAGACAGTGGGGACAATGACTACCTAATTAATAGCTGGCATGCATTATTAAGCTCTAGCTGACAAGTTAGTCAATCCATTAAAATAATCAGTCACAAGTAATCCTGCAGCTTGATAGCCACAATTGCATTTTCCTTTTGAATTTAAATTTTAATAAGATAATGTTTGTATGATCTAGACAGGATAGAGCTTGCTTGACTTGTTTGAAATAAGAAAGTGTCAGAGATATGTGTAGCAATCATATTTGCATTTTTTGATTCCAAGTATATATACTTTCCACTACTTTGGCTGTTTCATGTTGGTCTAGAATGACCCATTCATTATCTAGTTTTGCCCTGTGGCTTTAAAGTAGAATTCATTTATTTGAACAGTTATGGAAATTAATGGCAATAAAAAATATAAGAGAGAAAAGGAGAAGATTATTTGACTTTATTTTCTTTTCTGTATAGAAGTAACCCAGTAACTCCTTTTATTTCAAGGATTAAGTTATCCAGAAAAGCATTTTTATTCTTGTATTTAATATGGATTATTAGATGTACAGCATTTTTCTTATTTGTGACTCGGGTTGCATAGGACATGCATTATTCATGGAGAGAAAATGTGGTAGTAAGCACACTTGCATAAACATCATATGGAGGATATTTTAAATTTAGAAATAGTATTTGGCCTTATGCTTCAGGAAACATCCTACTAAATCATACAAGGACTAAAGCTTTTAACAGATATTTATCAATCCACCATGGATGCCTGCTGTGACAAGCTATCTTTAGGAACTGAGAATTTGTGAAGATTAAGTTACTGGGCTTTCTCTATGAAAGGAAAGTCGAATGTAAATACAATTGCATTGTAACATACCAGTGTAGATCTTGGGTTTGCTAGAACAGTATTAAGTTTAAATGTTCTGACTTCTAACAGATGATGTATGATACCATATATCCTGAATTTTTGTTAGAAAAATATAGTCACCATGTTGTGTTTACACTTGCCATTGGCAGCAAGTCTCCTTCAAATCTTTCCTGAATTCATTCTAATCCAAATTTATTTCTAGCCTCTGAACTAAAATTGCCATAGACCAATCACTAGTGACTAGATAATGTCATATTTAATGATCATTTCTCAGTCTTCATGTAAATAAGCTTATCAGATGCATTTGCCATAGCTTATCTTGTCCTTCTTTCAACACTTTCTTCACATGACCTCCAGGGCTCCTATTACCTGGTTCTTCTATGCCTTACCTGATTTTCTTTTTCAGTCTTATGTTCTTTAAATAATGAATCCCCCACAGCTCATTCTTTGGACCTTTACATCCCACATCTATATGCACTTTTTAAGTGATCTTGTTCACACCTATGGCCTTTAATTATTTTACAGCCAAATTTTATATCTCTAACATGGACTGCTCACCTGCAATGCAAACTTGTATAATCATCACTACTTGAATATCTAATAAGCATCACAAATGAATAGGTTCAAGGCCAAACTCTAAATTTATCTTCCTCTCCTACCTGCTCATCTCCTAATCTGTCCCATTTCAGAATAGGACAAATTCATTCTTTAGTGACTCATGTCAGTCATCTTAGATTCCTTTTGTCACATCTCACATCCAATCTGTCATGATGTCTGTTACATGCACTATCAGAATACACCCCCCCTTCTACCATGACTTCTTGCATCTAAGTCCCTGACATTTCTTAGTGGTATCATTGCAACTGCTTCTTAACTCTTCTCTTTGTTTCTACCTTTGCTGCCCTACAAACTATTTGTAACCTTGTTTTCAGAGTGATTATTTTAAAGCACATCATCAATTCTATCGTCTAGCCAAAATTCACTGATGGTTTCCCAAATCCCTCTGAAGAAATACTTAAAAGCTTTCTTATGCTCTCTACAAGATCTGTACCTCACCCTTCTCAACACTATCTTTAATACTTAGTCTCCTATCAGGCTACCCTTCTTCCCCCATTTTCTCCAACTCACCTAACTCCATTCCAGCTACATCAAACTCCTTTGTGTCTTATGAAGATACCAAGTCAGCTTGCATGTCAAAGCTCTGGCACTTGCTATTTGTTCTGGGACCTTTTCTTTATGTCAGCATGACTCACTCCCTGTTTTCTTTTAGGTATCTTTTAAAGGTCACTTTATATGAGAGGCCTTTTCTCATCTCTATGGTAAATGCTACCCACATTACCACACATCCACCTTTTGGTACTTGACAGTATATTTGCCAGTTTGTTTGCTGCCTGTTGCTATTAGACAATTATGTATTTAAAAATTAGAATCACATACTTTTAATTAGATAACTAGAATATTTAGCTCCATGGAAGCAAAGACTTTGTCAGCTCTATACCCAGCAGTGGTGTCTGTTACATAGTAGGTTCTCAGTAAATACTTGCTGAATGAATGATTATGTATTTATATAATCATTATATATTCCTTCCTGAATTGAACACATATTTTTCATAGAGTAAAAACCAGCTAAAACAAAAGTCACCAATACCTTCCAACTGTTGCTTCTTCTGTAAATAAGCTGTTAGCTCTTTGGCTTTGATTTCTACGTACAAGTCTCAGATGAAGTAAATGGAGAATCAGTGCTAGTGGGTATTGTGAATGAAGGTTGTAACCCATAGGAATATTAGTATTGAACTACAAACACATACAGATTTGCCTCTTGATGTTTGGGTTATGAGTTATGATACCTGCACAATCACAAGAGAAGGCTTTTCTCTGCTGGCAATTTGTGAATTACGACAGTGACCTGAATTCCATGTCTTACAGTACTTCCTTTCCAGGATTAAAATGTCCCTTACAGTAATTTATTTAATATTATTTTTAAAAAGTATATAATAACTGAGGAACAGGTTCTCCAAGATTTACACTTCTTATTCTACAAGTTGAAGAATTCAGCATCGATGACTTTTTAAAATGCTGGCAAGCGGTAGTGCAGATTGCCCCAAGTTTTGCTCTGTCAGTGGTAGACGAATCTCACCTTTTCCAAATGCCAGTTGTATGAGTTTGTCCTAGCTATAACTTTCTTAAGTTTGGTTTCTTTGAATAGGAAACAGGAAGGAGCCGGGCGCGGTGGCTCAAGCCTGTAATCCTAGCACTTTGGGAGGCCGAGACGGGCGGATCACGAGGTCAGGAAATCGAGACCATCCTGGCTAACACGGTGAAACCCCGTCTCTACTAAAAAATACAAAAAACTAGCCGGGCGAGGTGGCGGGCGCCTGTAGTCCCAGCTACTCGGGAGGCTGAGGCAGGAGAATGGCGTGAACCTGGGAGGCGGAGCTTGCAGTGAGCTGAGATCCGGCCACTGCACTCCAGCCTGGGCGACAGAGCGAGACTCCGTCTCAAAAAAAAGAAAAAAGGAAACAGGAAGGATAGGAGCCTCCACACTGTAGGGTTGCCTTGAAGATTAAGTGAGGAAATGCATGAAATGAAATTTAGAAAATCCCTAAGAAACCTTCTGTAGCTTCCTTACCTAGCGTTATTTTTAGCATTATATTTACCAGTTTCAGTGTTCCTGTGTAAAATATCTTTCCTTGAGTGGTCTTAGTTTTTTGATACATAGAGGGGCAGCTATAAATGCAGCTGTTCTAAGAACTGAGTATGGGATTATTGGAATCCTGGTGTTATCACCTGCGTTTAAGAATTATATGTTTTTCAAGTTCTTTTTACATTCAAAGGTGAAATTAAATTAATTTTTTGTGTTACGTTGCCTGAAAGTGTGAAAGAGCATTTTCCCCTCCCATGTATGGAAAAAATAATTTTTTAAAAATGATTACAACTGAAAAGTGAATTTAAATGCTTTAAAAACTGAAGCTCATATGTCTTTATATTATAACAAATTTTGCACCTGCAAACTAATGCTACAGAAGTTTGCATCATGTGTTAGTGAGTATTTCCGTAGGAAGGTGCTAATGCTTCCTAAGTAACATATGGGCCATTAGATCTGATATGTGAAGAATGACTCGTGCAGCAACCTTCTGAAAATTATTCAAGAATTTGTTGTAAGAGAAACAATTTCTAGAGACACAAGAATCAAAATACCAGCTTGACTATTATAATGACACTTTGTAGTTGTATACCACCTTTCACAGAATTCTTCACACCTATTTTCTAAATAACATCTAAATAACATTTCTGTAAGTTAGTAAAGTGGCAGGTGTAGGCGTCTCTTCAATAAAAAGGGAAATACATATTAGAGAGTTAACTACTGCGTTTACATTTGTACTATGAGTTCTTCTTGATTGAGCTCTACATTTATAGGATTTTAAAATATGCATTATTTTACTGGAAGTAAGAAAATTGTCAACTCTAGCATTAACTTTGAATAGAGGAAATAGCAGACATTAAAAATAATCTGGTTAATCCAGGTCCTGCTGTATGTGTTAAAGATAAGGAGCTATTAGCACCAAAAATTATTATTCTATTTAGAAAAATAACTGCCTTGACTCTAGGTGAGAACATTCGTAGATACGGGAATCAAATCAAATAAATATTTATTT
Organism: Trachypithecus francoisi; assembly: GCF_009764315.1. Taxonomy (NCBI): domain Eukaryota; kingdom Metazoa; phylum Chordata; class Mammalia; order Primates; family Cercopithecidae; genus Trachypithecus; species Trachypithecus francoisi. The sequence continues at coordinate 69,828,276 of NW_022681472.1, read as the reverse complement.
ATGTATTCTTTAAGCATCGACTCTGTATTTACTAGAAACACATTAAGTGCCAGATAATGCAGGCACTGAAAATACAGGTTGGATTATACTCAGTCTCTGCCAGGACCTCCAGCCAACCCCACTGGTATTCTCTGGCTGACAGAGATTTGAAAATTCCCTGAGACAGAGCTCCCAGAGGGAGGTTTGGGCAACTTACCTATTCCAGTCTTCGGGCTTAGGAGAGCCCAAGCCGATTGGGGGTGGGAGTGGATCCCCAGCACAGCACAGTGGCTTGAAGATTAAGTGAGGAAATGCATGAAATGAAATTTAGAAAATCCCTAAGAAACCTTCTGTAGCTTCCTTACCTAGCGTTATTTTTAGCATTATAACCTGTAAAAGCATGGTTAGGCTGCTTCTTTAAGTGGGTGCCCAATCCTGTTTCTCATCACTGGGTGGAGCCTCCCAATCGGGTTCTCTGGCTACCTCCACCAGTGTTCCCCGGCTAACAGTGGTTTCAGGCCTCCTGGGATGGAGGTCATGGAGGGAAGGGTGGCTTGTCATCTTTGCTGTTTGGGTGCCTTACCCATTCCAGTCTTTGGGCTTTGGCATGTCCGAGGTGACTGGGGTCTGAAGCGGACCCCCATCACAGCACAGGTGCTTTATAAAAACATGGCCAGACTTCTTTTTTAAACAGGTCCCTAATTCCATTCCTCTTCTCCTGGGAAGAAAACAGGTCCCTAATTCCATCCTCTCCCGGGAGGAATGGAATTAGGGAGAGACTTCCCGACTGGGGTCTTTAGCCACCTACATGTATGTTCAGTCCAGCAACAGGCCTGGACCTCCCTTGGACAGAATTCCCAGGAGGGGCAGGCTGCCATTTTTGCTGTTTCACATACACTCTCCTAAGTCTGAACCAAGAGGAAACTGAATCCCTGAACAGACCAGTAATAAACTCTGATACTGGGGCAGTAATAAGTAGCCTACCAACCAAATGGAGAATCAGTACTAATGGGTATTGTTATAACAGATGACTTCTGTGATGTCATATTTACATTATGGCAGACTAAATAATAGTATGACATTGAAATTTGTATCTAATAAGTTAGTATGCTTTAGATGAGAAGAAAACAATTTCACACAGGAGAAAATAAAGGGACCCATGCAGCTATATTGCTTATGGGTTAATTTGCAGGCAAAGAATAAAAAATTATACCATGGGGCTTAAAAACATAGTTTATTTTTATCACATTATCAGCAATCTGAAAGCAAGTTGTTGTGGTAGAGTTAGAAACTTTAATTATGCAGATACAAAAATAATATAATTTAAATCTAAATAATTTGCCCCTATTCACAAATTAGGAATATAACAATTGGTAGATAACATTTGTTGTTGTTATTATTAACATAATCAAAGTTTCACTAACTTTTAAAAAGGAAATCAATGTTTTTTTCTTGAAGGCTTCTAGTCTTTTTCTGTATTGTCCAAGGTCTCTGGGAGCCTCATTCTATCCACATGAAACAGTCTTGCTTCTTGAATCTCTGCTCAGTTTACTAGTTCTAAGCATTTATTATTACCTAGAATCCCACTTGGAGACAAACCTCTCATGATCTCATTGAAGGTGATTGTGCAACCATGAAATGAGGTTATAACCTGGCCACATAGACCTCTGGCTTCAGTTTTCAATTTATTTGGTGCACGTTTATTTATATGCTCAACAATTTTTCAAAAGCTTGAAAAAATCAATTAAAAGACAATTGGAGAAAACTAACAATGAGATGACAGTGTTAGTGAGAATGAAAGAAGAAAGAATCAAAGGACATTTTTATTTCTTATCTAACCCTCCCAAGAAACTCAAATCTTGTTGATTTTGTTTGAGAAACTGAGTGGATGATGGTATCATTTGCTAAGAAAGGAAACATTTCCTAAGATAGAAAACATTGAAGAAGAGCGGGTGTGGGGAAGGAGAGGATGGCAATACTTTGAAATATAGTGGATTTTAATTGCTTCTGAACCATCTAAGCTTATAAAGAGATGTTAGTTAGTGTCTGAATATATTATTCTGAAATTTCAATGAGAAGATTAGAATAAAATTAAGACTTTGGAATGATAAATGTATATTCTTACTCATTCCATAGGTGTAGCTTCTAAAAAGCTAGAAATTCATCTTACAGGAATGAATTACTTTTAAACTGTTGATCTTCTGTCACTGAGAAGATTCTAATAGATGTTAAAGAATTTTGGTCACTATTATGGTAAAAGTGCTCATTGGGAGACTCCAAATTCTCCAGTTTGCTTCTCAAATTTCTTGGTTAGGTAAAAAATGGAAAATTTCAAATGCCAATAAACATAAATTTTTTTCTACAAAAGTGAATACTTACATAATTCAGTAAAGAGATGCAGACTTGTTCGAAGATCTTGGAATGATCTTTTATCCAACCTCTGGAGTTAAAGCCGGATCATGTGCAATGTTTAATGGATGAGGAAAACAGTCAGTAAAGTAGGAGAAGAGGAGTTGTGAAATGAAAACATCATGAGAAGTGGGAGTAAGGTTAACCTTTGTTCTACTCCTGGTTATGCAACTTATCTGCTATTTTACCTTGAGCTACTTACTTAATATTTAAATTTTCTCTTATGTTAAATGAATGAAATAATATGTATTAGTTGTGAGAATGAAATATGTGTAATGCTTTGTCTAGTGTGTTTCATATATATGGGAATAATAATAGAGTTACTCCTACCAGCAGTGTGCATTTTGTGACTTAGATTACACAAATGGAAATAATTTGTAGAAAATCAACATTTGTAGAAAGCTTGTCTGAAAGCATAGAAGGTGAATTTTAAATATATATGTATGTGTGTATATATTCTGTCTTATTTGAAAATAAAATACGAACATGTGGAAAAAGTGAATATTTTAACCAAATTTTTACGATTATCTGATGCAGAAATATTTGCAAAAAACCCACATTCAGTTATTTGTTTTTGCTATGATTTGCATAAGTGTTGAGAAATTCAATTTTGGACACCAATTGAGAATAAAAATAAATGGATTGAGTTTAAATACAAATCATTTATCTATAATCCTTGAGCTGAATATAATATTGAATAGAGTGCTTACATTTAAGCTAGTTAAGCAAAAACCTAAGCCATGCACGATGTCAATTTTTCTTTTATTAATGATACCTTGATATAAAACCATTGAAAGTCAGGAAAAGAAAGGAATTCAATGTCCGTTAGTACAATCTTTTCAATGGAAGATGAAAAAGTGAAGTTCTAAGAGGACACATCTAATGGTCTTAGAACAGACTTCTAGACGAAAGTCTTCTGAACTTCAATCTCATTTTCATTCTCCCTGTGTTCCTTCTATAGACTGCCAGTCTGTTTATATAATGGCAAAAATTTGTCATCAACCTATGCAATGGCAGAGAGGCCCTTTGGAGTTTTAAGCTTGAGCAAACATGTTGGGAAAAGACATATTCATTAAAATTTTTGCCTTCTTTCTGGTCTTCACTGATTTATTCAAGAGTGCATTACAATGAGTCCATATGTGAATCCATTTTGATCCATAGTTTTCTGGGGCTATAGTTACAAGACTGTGGCTCGGCTTGTTATGATTACATCTGTTCTGTTATTTTGAATTTTCCCAGGTCTGAAGCTTGTTCCTGTTAGAAGTCTTCAGTGGTAAGTGATACTACCTTTGCATCTGAAATCCATTTAAATTCTCAGCTGCCCATGGGGGTACAACTCAGTCTCCACATTGTTTTGAAATGACCGGCTTCAACTTCCAGGACACGGGGCCATTGAGATAGCTGGTGAGTAGTTGCTGATTATCTCACAGATGTTCTAGCTAGACACTTTCCAGCTCCAGGGCAGGAAATGGTATTTAAAAATGGAGATCTTACTTCTAGATACAGATACCCTAGTAGATACTATATCTTAGATATTCAAAAAAGAGCATGATCAAAAAATATTTTCATGGGAACCATCCTTACAAACAATAAAGTATTCCAGCTAGCAAACACTCTTTCCAAGTTTTTCAAATCATTAAAAGCCTATGAAAAACTGTCATTTATTTTTAATTACATTTTGAGGGTTAGTCTACTTCTACTTAATTATTCTTTTCTCATATAAATGTGAACCTTCTCCAAGGTTGTGTGTTCAGTTTTTTTCTCTATTTATCCAGGTCTTCTCAGTCTACATAGATCATAGATCAATGACTTTAGTCTTTTTTTTCCCCCAGAGAGTGTCATTTACCTCCTTTTATAATGTGATAAAAGCCTTGACACATGTCATTAGAAAAATGAACACAATTGCATACATACTTATATTCACAATATTTTGCATATAATGCTAAGGGATCAATACTATAGTTTATTAAACCCCATATATACAAAATATTATACCAACATGCAATCACTTCAAGAATTATTAATACTTCATATTATTTGTATAAAGCCTTTAAAGTGTATTTTATGCTTTATACATCTCAACTAGGATGCCAAATTTTCAGCAATTAAAGTGAAATGGAATTCTGTCCCCAAATAAATTTGTGTTCAATACAAGTGTACATCGCTTCAGCTTGAATATTTAAATTAATTTAAATAAAAGAAAACATCTAATTTCTCAGTCACATTAGCCACATTTCCAGTGGTCAACAATCGTATGTGGCTGGTGGCTACTATATCGGAGAGTGCAAGTCTCTAAGATAAAACTGAAACACTATCCTATGGATTATGGAAAAGGTCTCTGGATCAATGAGCTTTTCTTCTTGCTGCCACCCCGACAACACACCATGTAGCCATCTCACAATAGAGCACTTCGCCATTCTTTATACGTAGTGTATCCTTATGCCTCTATTCTTGGATGTCCTTGACTGATATTTTGGTAACTCTGTTTACCCTCACATACTTGGTTCTTCTATAAAGGTTACCTTTTTGACCACTGAAAATTATATTGCTATCCAACCTCAAATATTAAGAAAACAAATCTTTTCTTATTTTCCTACAGAAATACACTCTTACTGAGTACTTAGAATGAGTGTTAGCCTCTTTCAAATGTGTTTTCTCATGTCATCTAGTCAACCGAAGGGAGAAACTGAAGTTCATAGAAGTGTGCTATCCAAAGTCACTTATCACAAACTAGAGGAAGGAAGAGGAGCCATTAGCTGGGAATTACCAGCATGTTCTCACCAACAGAGGAACAAATTTATGCACATTTGCACCCACCTTCACTCTCTCATACCTCTTATATTGGAGGAACTAAAAGTCCAGTGTAACAGGAGGGTTTTAATATTATGTTGTAAAATAGTAATATTTATGTTACTTTCATAAGTGCTCTGGATAACATCGATTTTCACATGATCAAGGACTTTGCTTGTTACTATAGTTTGGTATGATTTGAGAAATAGAAAACACTTTAGAAATTATCCACTTCTATGATTCATGACTCCATCCCTTTTTTGTTTATTAGCTCCAGAAAATTTTGTTCAACTATAATGCTATCAGGAAGCCAAAAGCAGAAGAGGCTAAAAAAATATTAAAAATTAAGACTAAAGAGTATATTGTCCGAGATTATTCATCATACCTGTGGCAGAACAAGGACAATAATATGGACCTTTTAATTCTTAGTTTGGTGCTCTTTTCATTTTATTATATTTTTCCCTTCCAAGGCCCTTACTTTATCAAGAAACAAACTGTTCCCCTAGAATGACAATGGGTAGAAATATCTATCTGTAGAATCTTATTTAAAAGAACAAGACAAAGTCTGAGAGTTATAAAAACCAAGTATTTGCTGCTAGGTGTGAATGTTTCCAAAATGTAGGTGATTTAAATGCCTTCAGCCGTTAGAATACAATTGTGGCATTGAGGTTTTTTTTTTTCTTTTTGATGCCTATAGGGTGTTTCTTTTTGTGTCTCTATAATTTTTGAAAAAATTGAAACTTATTCAACATGATGAATATAGCACTTTCAGGGTATCCCACTTGTTAAAGCATGTATTGACTTAATACTTAAAATTCGGCTTTCTAAACAAAGATGTACTAGAAAATGTCAAAGTGTCAAATTAAATAGCCAGATCTTCTAACCAAATTTTCAAAAAGATCAGCATGGGTGTTCTGGTTAAGTTGACAAATGAAAGAAAAATATGGACCATGTCAGATTATATGTAAAAATGTTTTCACAGTTTTCTACATCATAAAGACTGTGGTCCTGTATATAGAATAATAGTAAGCAAAAGGACTTCAGAGAATATCATCTTAACATTATTAATCTGGAAACCGTATTTACTATTTTATGTTATTTAGGATATTGGGGTTGGACAAATTGACTGGATATTACAAAGTAAGGCTGAGGAGATGTTGACTATATGTGTTACCCAGATATCGTGTTAGTATTTTCCTGTCCTTAGTGATCACATAAACTTGGCTTAAAGCCCAAATTTCTCGTAGTTTACAAGTGTGTGTCCTTCTATGATCCTTACAAAGTTATAACCTATAAGGCACCTTCTTTTACGTTTGTCCCCTGCTCTAGTTTGAGTGCAAAACACTGCCCCTTGATGGCCATTAAAAGAAATGGAATCACAAGAGGTACAACATTATTTTAGTTGCTTCACTGAAAACGTTGAGAGTTACGAGCAGCAGATACAACTGAAACCTGAGTTACTGTTTTTCTCTGCGGCTTTATCGCTATTTTCTGTTTTTGGAAACCAATATGTATTTCACCTGCAGCCTTAAACCATCAAGAAAGTTACCAGAACAAGCTCCAACAACTCTTTTTATGGAGATCTGCCTTATTCAAGCTTTCATATCTTTCCTAGCCAGCAATCATCCCCAGTCCCCTACTTCCCTTTCCTCCCTAGAATTCTAGTAAAAAATGTGTAGTACTCCTATGCAAATCCTGTGGTCACCCACTTGTTACAACCCTTCTTAGCCCTAATCTTCACTTTCTCAAGGCTACTCTTAATAAATATCCGTCATTTCTCTCTCTTTCACCTAGACACACCACACACACACACACACACACACATACACACACAGAATTACCTTCCCTGACTTTTATATTTCAGCAGGCATTCAAAGACTGTGTGGCTATGAGAAATGGATACTACAATACATTATAATGCAATTTAATTCAATACAATGCAATATAACTTAATATAACAAGGCAACAGAGCCAACTCTCTCCTGACTGTTTGCTGCCCTACGTTAAGAATCCCAGACTAAGAAAAAGTTCATTATTCCTTTCCACACATTTATTTGGGGTTATCTACGTGCTATGTTTTGCACCACAATGTGTTAAATGCAAGGAATAGTACAATGAGGAAGATCCATCCACTTACTTTGAAGATGATGGTTTGATAAAAAATCAGAGCTAATATCTTTCCATTACTTTACAGACAAACCACTAGGTACAACACTTATCTCTCTCACCCTTTACAACACCCGGTGGAGGAAACAATGTTATCCCAATTTTGTTTATGATCACATCACCCATTACTGAGATCCTTTTATAAGTAGATGCTATTACTGCCTGGTAGCCTGCTTTTTTACTCTTGTCACAACTCTTAATATCAATGGCCCCAGAACACTTGGGATCAGTGTGCAGGTTACCAGTCTAAGACTTGATTTCTCCTCTTCTTCAAATGCAGTAGGAGCTCCCAGAAGTGCCTCATTTCAAAGGGCGCCCATTTCTGGATCTGAACTGGTTAGTATCTTGCCGTCTGTTTGCCGCTTTCACATGCATGTCATGTCTCTATGACTGTGCACAGACTGTTTAATTTTGCCTCCAATGGAAGCTAGGTTCAAAAAGACAAGCTGACATTTTAATCAACTTATATAGCACTTTAGAAAAGATTGTATTTCACAAAAATTCTCTATTCTAATAGCAGTTGAATCCATGAAATAAAGGGAGACTTGGATTTTTTAGCAGTTTCCTCTGAGCCATGACTGCATCATCAGGGAAATGACAGAGTGGATAGAACACTGTGATCAAGAGGAGAAACACAAGGCAGGGACCAGTGTGGGAAGGCAGACAAAAGAGAATATTGTCAGTGGAAAGTAGCAGGGGTGAAGAGTGAGAAAAAGGACAGGATGGAGTCTATTGCTAATTCCCCAGAATCACTTTCTGAATACCTTCTCTGATGTGGACTTCACCTACTGAAGTCCTTTAATTCTCACCTCTGGAGCCAGAGCCCCTGTGAGCACCCTATGTGGCAACTATGTCCTAAATAGAAAAATCAATTTTCCTATATGCTCTGTAAGGAATCTATGAGTTATCTTCCAGCTCAGAGTTGGAAGAGCTTTAAAGCTGAGGGATGCCGACATGACTTGAAGACCATCCTCATGAGTAACTAGATATTCCCTTATAGGAAAGAGTAACCTGCATAACACTAGCTGTTCAAAGACACGTGTGATCTAGTTTCATATCTGCCATAAACATGGTTGCAAGGCTTGGACACTCCTGTCAGCTCTCAGCATTTCCTGTATTTCACATATCTTATTTTTAAAGGAAAAACCATTCTAACACCTGAAGTGTTTAAAAAGGAAGGAAATTATTGGAAAGCATTTTGAGCCAATAACAGGAGGAAGGTATAAATGTTACATTTACATAAAAGCAAAAATACTATAAATTTTAAAATAGGACACTTAGCATTTGTCGATTTGATAATTATCTTTACCACTATTAAAATTAACTGAGTATATATATGTTATTCAGCTATTTTAAGTATATAATTACACCTTTTTCTGTTATAGTGCATAGGTGGTAGATCCTAGCTGGTTATAAGTTTTTGATATAAATCACTGAAAGGTGCAGCCACTTCAGTTGTCATCAATGAGAGTCTAGGGGAGTTAAGCTGTAGAGAGAGACTGTCTTCCATAAGTCTCCAATGTCCCTACACATCCTTGCTGAGTCTGCCAAACTGCAAGGCCAAACTTTTCTCCTACCCTGAGCTGTATCTATAGGTAGTCTCCTAGGTAACTTAATAAGTCAAAGTGGCCCCAGTAATATGGTTTGGATGTGTCCCCACCCAAATATCATCTTGAATTGTAGCTCCCATAATTCCCACGTGTCACGGGAGGGACCTGGTGGGAAGTAATTGAGTAATGGAAGCGGGTCTTTCCTGTGCTGTTCTTGTGATAGTGAATAAGTCTCATGAGATCTCTTAGTTTTATAAAGGGGGATTCCCCTGCACCCACACTCTTGCCTGCCACCATGTAAGATGTGACTTTACTCCTCATTAGCCTTCAGCCATGATTGTGAGACCTCCCCAGCCATGTGGAACTGTGAGTCCATTACATCTCTTTCGTTTATAAATTACCCAGTCTTGGGTATGTCTTTATGAGCAACATGAGGACAGACTAATACACCCCAGCATGACTAGCACAAATCTACTGCCTGTTGCTCGTATGTCTACTGGCTTGCTTACCGCTTAGTATAAAAGGTACTGAGCCCTTGGCCTCGGGTTCCTCATCCGAGTTACAACCTGCTATATGTGTGACTGCTCCGTGTGCACACCGCATCTTCCCATGGGACTCAGGGGCAGGTGAACTGATGCTACCATGCCGATGTTTCTACTGTTTGCTACTGTGTTCTAATCTATTGAGCCTGTTTTCAGCTGCTATGTAGTTGTGGCAGGCTGACCTCTTCCTGCTAGGTTCTCTCCTTTGGAGTCTTGTATTCCTTCCCATTCTCTGTAAATCTGGGATTCTCCCTGACCAGATGTTTACTTCTAAATTGTGCATTTTATGTGCATTTAATGGTACCTGCTTAGCTGAATTGCTTCCTAATTTTCTGGACTTACCACCTTAGCTTCCTTTGGCTCCTCCATTTTCTCCTCCCAACACCTACATTTAGGAAGGATTAGAAGTTTGAAGTTGGTTTAATTTTCCTCTGTCTTCACACACTTCCTTAGGCTATCCTATCCATCTTTGTAGCTTAAAAAATAGCAATATGCTGATTCGTCAATATTTCTCCAGTCTTTTTTTTTCCATGCTTCAGCTGCCTTTGGTTGGCTTCCCTAGGAGCAGAGGCTGGGTCAATGTTTACTTTGTAGGTGATTTACAATAAGAATAGAGATGTGAATCTGAAAGTCAGGTAGAGCATAGTGCTGCAAATGGACTTGAGTCAGACTGTGGGGCTTCAAAACCCAGTTCTGTCATTTATGGGCATGTGACCTTGGGGACTTTACTTAACCTTCATAAACACCAGTTTCCTCATCTGAAAAATGGAGATAATTTTACTACCTAAAATTGCAGGAGAAACTTAGGTGAGAATAAATGAAAAAGAATAGGAAACGTGAAAAAGCTAAGTAAAGATTTCACATAACTCTGCAGGGAACTCTAGAGTTTAAATGGCACTGAGGAGTTATTAATACCTTGAGGCAAGGGGGTGAAACTTTTGTATTCTTGCACCAGTCAACTTAACCTGGCTGCCCAGGATGGGGCTCGTAACCCCCAGGAATCCTTAATCAAAGCTAAAGGTAATCCTTCATAGAACATTTAAGTTATATGTCTTTATTGGCCTATGAAATGAATTTGTGTATCTGGGCAAGATACCAACAAGGCTGCTACATGTATGTATTATATTTATGGCTTAATAATTTATTATTTCCTATGAGGAGGAATAACATTTTATCTCATTTAATTTTAATATGATAATTATTTGATAATAAACTTAACAGTATTTCACTCTAATGTAGATGTAATATTTATTAGTATTAAAATTATACATACATATAGTATGTACATAAATATAATGTACAGATGTATTATATTTATGATTTATTAATGTATTTTTCCTATGAGGAGGAATAATTTTTTATCTCATTTAATTTTAATAACAAGCTTTTGGTTGTAGGTACTTTTCCCTTCATTTCAGAGGTGACACCATTGAGACGTAGACAGGAAATTACCTGAACCAAGGTCACACTGCATTATGTGTACCAAAATTTAAATTCAGGCCCCACTTTTCAGACTACAGGACAGCACCTTCCACTAGAGATGTGAATCTGAAAGTCAAATAGAGCATAGTGCTGCAAATGGATTTGAGTCAGACTGTGGGACTTAAAAATGCGGTTCTATCATTTATGGGCATGTGACCTTGGGGACTTTACTTAACCTTCATAAACACCAGTTTCCTCATCTAAATAATGGAGGTAATTTTACTACCTAAATCATGCACACATAGTGCAATATCTGGTACCATTAAATATATGTTATTTAATACATGTTGACTGCAGATTATCTATTGTTTCTGTTATTACCATACTGAAGTTAACATAGTTAAATTACTCATATTCCATCCAGAATATGATCCTCCCCCAGCCTTCATCTTAGAAAATATCACTACTTCTCCCCTTTGCTTCATGCAGGAACAGATCAGGACTGATCCTTGTTATTTTTCTCACCCACACTCTTATATGTTTAATGCATCAACAAGCCCACATTATTAGTTCTATCTAGGGCCATATCTTTCCATTTTCATTGGTACCACCATAATCCAAGCCTACCTTTTTCCTTTTCTGACTATCATAATAGCCTTGTCCATCTAACATCTAATCAATTCCCTGAACAACATTTTCAGTACTTTTTTTGTTTTTTTGTTTGTTTTTTGTTTGTTTGTTTGTTTGTTTTTCTTGAGATCGAGTCTCGCTCTGTCGCCCAGGCTGGAGTGCAGTGGCCGGATCTCAGTTCACTGGAAGCTCCGCCTCCCAGGTTCACACCATTCTCCTGCCTCAGCCTCCCGAGTAGCTGGGACTACAGGCACCCGCCACCTCGCCCGGCTAGTTTTTTTTTGTATTTTTTAGTAGAGACAGGGTTTCACCATGTTAGCCAGGATGGTCTCGATCTCCTGACCTCGTGATCCGCCCGTCTCGGCCTCCCAAAGTGCTGGGATTACAGGCTTGAGCTACCACACCCAGCCAGTACTTTTTAAAATATGTAAATGTTTTCACAATAGTTTCTTCTTGAGTCCTTCAAAGATTTTCCAAGGCTTTCTAACTCAGGTTGCTAAACCCGAGTGGTCCATCCCTTGCATATCTTTTGGTTTTACTCTGAAGCCCTCTTTCTCTTCTCATTCTACTCCAGCTACACTGGAGAACAGACTCTTCTTGAGTCCATTAAATGCACCAAGCTTTTTGAGGCTCAGAATATTCACACATGCTCTTCTCCATATCTTCAGGGTATTAACACTTATGCAGCCTTTATATCTCAGCTCACTCCCCAATATAATCTAAATTTCCCTTGCTATTCTCTCTCAGGACATACTGAATGAACGAATGCATAACTACTTCACCAGTTATTCTGCTTTTCCTACATGGACATCACCTGCAGTGGCCCTATAAGCAAACTCACATATAATATGTGCCAGTCATTTTTAGGCCTGGAACTTTGAATTAATTGGCATTTTTATGGCCACTTTCAGTTTACAAATTGTGTTCACACATATTGTGTCATTTGGTTTCATTCACGCCCTGTGAAGTAAGCACTAGTTTTATTGCTGTTTTACAGATAGGGAAAGCTCCAGGAAGTTATCATATCCACAATCTTATAAACGGAATCTTATCTGCTGTTGACAACACTGGTGTCTGCCCCTTAACATGAGAAATCTTGTATAGTAACAGTGAGAGGATGTTATGGGACCCCAGAAATATACTAGAGGATTGCAGAAGAAAGAATGGAAGAGTATGTTAGTTATCTAGGTTAGGCACTGAAAGCAGCTATTTGAGTGTTAAAATAGTGTCTTTTTCATCTTTGAAATTGTTCATCATTGCTGAAATGGAATCAAACACCTGAAATATTTTTAAAAGGGAGATTAAAGTGATTTGGGGTCTACATAACCAGAATAATCGCTTCAACTGTTTACTTTCCTTGAGTGGACAAAGCTAGTTTGACTCTCAAAATAAATCCCCTTCTAAGATACACATGAGAAAATTTCAACCATCAGAATCCAAAGAAAATGAAAGACAAATACCAGAAAAGCCTCCATTAAGGCACAGAAACACATAGTGACACTAATAAAAAACATGACTCCTATTCCACCTCCCTTGGACCCATCACCACACCACACATACTCCAACAGGCTATTAAATAGGAAAGAAAATGTGTTCCAAATATTTTATTCCAATTTTGATTTCTCAGTGTGATTACAGCAATAAGGAAACCACTCAGAGCAGCTGTGTTGAAATTTCAAATGTTTCTCAGTTTGGCATTTCTGGATCAAAACTATCTCTGAAACCTAATCATTCTAGGCCATGGGGTTACACTGAGCCGTAAGAAACAGTGGGGCCTCAAGGATTACAGTACCCATTAAAACTGGAATATTCTCTTCATTTAGATTAAATAACACATGAACTTAAGGAAAGCTCCCTGTGATTTTCTCATATGTATATAACTTTATAATTGCCACTGGTCTATAAATTAATATAATAAAGTATTAAGTGACACATAAGTAGGAAGTAGACATTTTAATACCTAAGCTTTTATTTTATCTCTCTCTTTTATTTTTTATTTTTTGAGCAGGTAACTAATCTTGACTCAAATGCCCAAAGACAAGAATGTATTGAGTAATAATTACATAGTCTTGGGGATTTTCAAAAATGTTTGGCTGTAAACCTAAGTAATTCCCATTTGTTTCAGAAGACATAAGTCTAAGCAAGCTGGAAACTACAGATTGAAATAAAGAAAGCTAACTTTTCTTCATCTGTGAACATACGAAATAAATGACTGGACTTTTTGTAATACTTTAGCCAACAATCTGCTACTGCTCTGCTGAAATAGGTCAAACTGTCTGTTGATCTCAAGTAAAATTGTTGCATACATTTTCAAGTTTTCAAATAGTTGTTGTCATAAGCTGACATAACCTGAAACTAATTGTAGTCTGGCTTCTCTTGTTGTCTTGTAAAGACATGTGTAGCAACTTCTACAGAAAATATTAGTAAGAAGAGCATATTATATGCATATGAATTCATTAAGAAAATGCCTTTGATAGTTACTACTATCTTTAGATGACTGTAGCAGGTTTACATAATTCAGAGTGTGCTTGTGACTACTTTAGCAGATAGAACATGATAGAAATGACTTATGAAATGAGGTCATAAAGGCAATCTAGTTTTTCCCTTTTGCACTCAAATCAAGTGGAGACCTGAGCTACCATGTAAACATTCCAACTACTCTGAAGCCACCAGGCTAAAAGAAACCCAAATCACATGGTGAAGACTCTTATACGTGCTCTTGGCATAGCTCCATTCTCCCAGTCCATGTGCCATATATGTGTGTGAAGAAACCTTCAGATGACTTCAGTTTCTAGCCTTCAGTCATCCACAACCTCCACATTTTCCCAGATACTTTTTGATACTGTGGATTAGGGACAAGTCATTTCTGCAGTTTTCTGTCTGAATTTTTGTGAGAACATAGACTTTGTGAGAATAATGAAATGATTAACTTGAGACACTGAATTTTGAGTTAATTTTGTGATGTAGCAATAGTAACTGGAACAATTAGTGACCGATTATTTTTGGTTTTTTAACTGGTGACCACAGACTTCAGCACACAAACCCAAACAGGAAATATGGCTTCCCAACTCTTTGGCAGACTTCTTCGTGGATCATGGTAGTAAGGAGCACCAGCTGAGTTTCAAGAATCAGAGGTCATAATCCTGCTTTCCCCAGGGATGCACTGATGGTTTTCAAGTGAAATGGAGACAAGAGGAAATAATTCATAAGACCGAAAGAAGATTTTTAAATACTATTGCTTCAGTTATCCAGAGATACTAAGAAGAATGACATATAGCTTGAATTATCTTGATAATAGCTTGAAGTCTACTTAATTTTGTATTCATTTCCTGGTCGTAACATGAGATATCTGAGTAAATGTCTGGGTTTGCAAAGAATGAATAGAAAAGTCCTCATTAGTTAATAAATAATACTAGGCGGCTCACACACAAGGTTTGCCACGGGGACTAGTGAAATATGTGAAAGCATGTGGTCCCCAGAGACTAATTCCACAATAACCATATCCCTCTTCCAGACTTTGAGATGAGTGCCCAGATTTAGACAAGCTCGACAGTGCTCAAGTAGAAATGAAACCATTTGATTGGTGTCATTGAAAAGAATAGTGGTTTCTCCTCTCTTCCATTAAGTTTAAAGAGAACAGGGAAAATTCCCTATCTTCATATTCAGCTTCTTCCTTCATTGATTTAGTTCTGTCAGTTTGCATTAGCACATATTTCTTTAATACCATCAACCCATGTTAAAGTAATTGAAGAACTGGGGCAACGTTTTGGCTGAAACAGGTAAATATGCAGAAGGGAGTTCATTCATAAACTTACTTCAAGTTAAGGTCTCTCCAAAAGAGGGCAGAATAATCACTGTGGCCAAAAGCAACTTAGTTAAGAATGCATTATATTACTTAAAAAACAGTTAAGTCCTTTCCTTTTATACAGAAAGACTTATTTAGTAAGAATATGCTAGGAGGAGTCTACATTGACAGTGTCTTAGTCTCATTTTCATTTAGTTATAAATTATTAGAAAAATAAGATAAGAGAGAGTAACATTTGATTTTGTTATTGGACATGGTAATACCTGATTCTATAATGATACAGTTTTTGTTGTTATAAATATACAACACACACACACACACACACACACACACCACAAAAACAAGGAGATGGAGAATTGGTAAATTCTGATCATTCTAAGCTTTGTAGATAGTCAAATTTGATAGGACTGGGACACATATTAAAGCCAGATTCATTGTAACAATGTGGGAGATAAGGAAATTTTCAACTTTGCTTTGGATGACTAGGTCCCTGAGCTTACTAAGTCTGATTACATGTATGAGGCTGAGCCAGAACCTGAGTTGTGTATGAGTGTAGTGAAACAGAAAATGGCCAGCTCACAGGAGTAACTAATTATCAGAAACATTACTGCTATGGCACTATGGGAGAGAGTATATCATCAGGTTTAAACTGGCCTTAGACGTCTATCTTAGATCAGTGCAATGCACACTTTCATATAGGAAACTGCATAAATTCACACTTCTTGTGGGTAAATTGTATGTTATATTTTGCAAAATAGACCTTATTTTCAGTTACATAAAGAAAAGGGGGGCCGGGCGCGGTGGCTCAAGCCTGTAATCCCAGCACTTTGGGAGGCCGAGGCGGGCGGATCACGAGGTCAGGAGATCGAGACCATCCTGGCTAACACGGTGAAACCCCGTCTCTACTAAAAAATACAAAAAACTAGCCGGGCGAGGTGGCGGGCGCCTGTAGTCCCAGCTACTCGGGAGGCTGAGGCAGGAGAATGGTGTGAACCCGGGAGGCGGAGCTTGCAGTGAGCTGAGATCTGGCCAGTGCACTCCAGCTTGGGTGACAGAGCGAGACTCCGTCTCAAAAAAAAAAAAAAAAGAAAAGGGGTAGTTGTCTGACTCGATCATTTGTGGGACCTCTATAGGCAGGTCTAATAAACCATTTGCTCTTCAGCCTGTACACATATGTGTTCATGTGTGTGTATGCATAAACAACCAAACCAAATTCTGCATTTCTTCCATAGATTTAAGAAAGTTTTTTAAACTGAAAATAATACATTCTTTATTATTCATAAATAAAAATTTTTCCATAATAAGCCCATGAGTTTCATAAGAGCCATTATTGACCTCTATGCATAAGTTTTGGGGAAAAAATGGTGTCAGTCATAAATCTTTTTTTTCTCAACATGGTCTTAACTCAGTCGGTTTCAAATATAGCTTGGTAACTTTACTTCCTTTCTCATACTGTTCATTCGACTTAGAGACACAATCTGCCCCTTTTCTTTCACTCAACCTGTGTGTGTGTGTGTGTGTGTGTGTGTGTGTGTGTGGACAAGAAGGTTTTTGCTCAACTTCTCCTCCTAGACATAGCCTATTAAGAATTAATCTTATTTAGGACCAATATGAATATGACAATAATTATTTATTCATGTAAATCTATTCTAAAAATAAATTCATAGAAAGCAATCTTTTAGCCGGGCGCGGTGGCTCAAGCCTGTAATCCCAGCACTTTGGGAGGCCGAGACGGGCGGATCACGAGGTCAGGAGATCGAGACCATCCTGGCTAACACGGTGAAACCCCGTCTCTACTAAAAATAAATACAAAAAACTAGCCGGGCGAGGTGGCGGCGCCTGTAGTCCCAGCTACTCGGGAGGCTGAGGCAGGAGAATGGCGGGAACCTGGGAGGCGGAGCTTGCAGTGAGCTGAGATCCGGCCACTGCACTCCAGTCCGGGCGACAGAGCGAGACTCCGTCTCAAAAAAAAAAAAAAAGAAAGCAATCTTTTATACAAGTAATTACTGATATTAAAAATATGATTCATTAGCAAAGTGGTTGAATAATCTGTGGCATATCCATACAATAAAATACTGTACAATATTAAGAATGAATAAACTTTATCTCCTTACAGTGACATGGATATCACAGACCTCACATTGCATGTTTCCTTCCTTCTTTCTCTTCGCCATTTTTTTTTTCCATTGCCTTCCTTGATCACTAGGTTATTTAACTCTTAAACTATCAGAACCCTTCTTCCTTTGTGGGTATTAGGGAAAGTGTTCCTTCCTCAACTGATAAGGAAAATTGTATTAAGTGACTAGATTATTACGGAATCTGAGTAGCATGGCTTAGGAGAGTGTTTTGGGGCCTTAGAGCCTGTGTACACACATAGGCTCTTTCAAGTAGGGCAACCAGTCATATTCGAAGAGGAATGGGAGTTAGTGGGTGGAACTGAATGTGCCGGAGCTGTGAGTGGGTGAGAAAAGCAACCTCAGGAGGGGACTAAAACAAGGTGTCTTAATTATTTTCTGTTGTTATCATTAAACACCACAGACTGGGCAATTTATAAAGAATAGAGGCTTACTTATCTCATGGTTCTGGGAAGCCCAGGATCATGACTCCAGCATCTGGTGATGGCATTCTTGCTGTGTCATAACATGGTGGAGCTTATCACATGGGAAGAGGGCAAGAGTGTGTTAACTCACATCTCTCTTCCTCTTGTTATTAAGCCACTTCTCGTCATGGAGCTCTACCCAGATGACTAATTCTAATTATTTCCCAATGCCTCATCTCCAAATGCCACCAACATATAAATTTGGGGATTAAGTTTCCAACACATGAAATTTGGTAGACACATTCAAACCACAGCACAAAGAAAGGGACAAGACAGCTGTTCTAGTGACTGGGAGAGAGTGTACTCTTTCAATTGCACATGCATGACCATAGTTCATACAAACTAAGTTGGAGATGCCTCTCTACTGCTGTTCTAGCACTTAACCAGTAGACCTGCATTTTACTTTCCAAAAGAATAGATGAAAGGTAAACCTTTAGATGTTGGTGACTTGGGAAGAATATAACCTTTGGAGTGCCCTGGGTCAGAGAAGTCTTAACAGACCACAAATTCTGTCCCTTCTTACTACCATGTGGTAGCACTATTTAGTAACTGTCCTGCAGAATCCAGTGGACTCACTCCTGATGGGGAATGTCATTCCATGTTAGGCGCCATGTTGAAACATGTTATTTCATACTCTCCTTCTCAGTCAAGCTCTGTGTCATGGTATCTAGGCATATATGAGCTTTAAGAAATATGGATAAACTATGGCAAACTAAATCAACTATCTTTAATCAAATACATTCCTTTTCCTGAGCTTAGGTTACCAGCATAACCTCTCATTTCCTCAAGGTAATTTTATTTCAAAGAGCTTGCTGCCTTTTCCTAACTTTGCTGTTGGCCACTTTAATAATACTTGAGTAATAGTTTCTTTGCTTCCCAAATCTCCTCAATTCTTCAAGCAAGAAATATGCACCACTTTGGAGGCCGAGACGGGCGGATCACGAGGTCAGGAGATCGAGACCATCCTGGCTAACACGGTGAAACCCCGTCTCTACTAAAAATACAAAAACTAGCCAGGCGAGGTGGCGGGCGCCTGTAGTCCCAGCTACTCGGGAGGCTGAGGCAGGAGAATGGCGTAAACCCAGGAGGCGGAGCTTGCAGTGAGCTGAGATCCGGCCACTGCACTCCAGTCCGGCGACAGAGCGAGACTCCGCCTCAAAAAAAAAAAAAAAAAAAAAAAAAAGAAATATGCACATCCATGCTAGAGACCTACTTTGAAAACCAGAGATCCCAGCAGTAGGTAGTGATTTTGACAGAGTAAGAAAAAGTTATGTTAACCCCTACCCCACCATCAATGATTTTCAGTAGCTGCTTCCTTGACTTGTATTTCAGCAACTAAGAGAGCCTATGCTAATACTTGATTATTGACAAAGATCTACATGAAGGTGAATTAATACCTCCTTTGGTGCTAATTACACAGAAGGAAAAAAAAACAGTTTGTCTTGCAAACAAAATAAAACAAGACCCTATCTTTGCTTTTAAAGGAATTTTGTTTAAAATGATTGCTCAGAAGAGTTTGTGGAATAAAAAGCTATAGGTTAGAGCTTTTTAAAAAGATTTACATTTTGTTATTATCTTCAAATCAGAGGCAGACATTTTATTTCATATTGTGAGAGCAGCTGAAATAGTTAATAAAATGGTTGCATTAGAGTGGTTCTATTTTTATTGATAGCCATCATTTGAAATGAAGATGATTTCAGTCCACAGTTTATATTAGTTTTTCCTCACAAATTTAGTTTAATATGCTCTAAATGATGTGCAATGAATAAATAATAAAGCCATGATTTCTGCTGGCAATTACATTTTTTTAAGTGCAAAATGTAGGAAATTAATTGAGCATCTTTCTCTTTTATCCTTATACTTGTAAATCTGCTTTTATTTTTATAATCCAAATATCTGATTAGTTGAACATATTTTGATAGGTTTAAATGTCTTCAGTGCAAAGGAAAGGTCTGAGTCTTTTTAATTTGAGTAAATTTTAAAGAAAACCTGGCTGGCATTAGGCAATCTGATAATTTCCTTTCCTGTGGAGAATTGTAAGAAGGTCAGAGAAACAAAGCACTTACAAAAATCTTTCCCTGGAGAGAGGAGATGGGGGTGGAGGGCAGAGAGCCGAGAGGTTCTTGCTCGAGATATTTCCATCCACTGGGTGTCACTGCTTATATGAGTCTGAACCAACTGAAAGATATTCCTGTGGCAGCAAGAATTTCTGACACTGAATGTGAAAAGCCAGAGGTTTGGATGCTATCACTTTGACCTGCTACACAATTAAAAATACATTGCATTAATTGTGTCAGGGTGGTGAGCACTCTGAATAAGGTAATGGCACTTAAAAAAAATAGTCGAATTTCTCCTTGTGGCTGAGTAAGCCTTGGTAATGGATTAAATATGCTTTAATAATATGTGTCTGCTTTTCTCAGTTTAACAACAACAACAACAAAAGATTTAAGGAAACAGAGCTCCACTGAGGACTTTGCCATTGGAACATACATGTAGTTTATCCCCAGATTTTCCAACTTGCAAGTTGTGGACTCAAGAAGTTTTTGGGTTGCCAGGCAGACCTTAATCATGTGAATAGTGGGGTTTTCTTCTCATTTATTAAAACAGAAGTAGCAATACCCATTGAAATGGATATTTGTATGACTTAGGCTTCCTTTGGAGTTTTCTTTTGTTCCTGGTTTGTTTTCTAAAAACACATTAAGCTTCTGGAAAAAGGAAATTGAAAGTAGACAGAAACTTAAACAGTTTTTTTAAAAAAACATAATGTTCTATATGTTGTTTGTGAAATACGACTGAAATACAGATATAAAAAATTAGTTTGTTAATAGGAATAAATAGAGGGGCCATTGAAGAGGCAAAGGGACAGTGAGTGTCTTTTAGATCAAGAAATAAATATGGATAGAGAACAAAACAAATAAGAGGAGTTACAGGAGGAGGATGAGGAGGTGAAGACTACAAGAGAGATGAGGAGTGGAGAAAGAAGAGAAAAAAGGAGAAAGGGAAAAAAAGAGGAGGCAAGAGGAAGGATAAGAGAAAGAAGAGGAAATAAATATTTTCCCTGCCTTATTCAATAACTTTGAAGGGTGTTATTTTTAGTGCTGCGTGTTATTTGCTTGGTGGTACGCAAGGTGATAGCAAATAGAGCCTCCTGTCAATTCAGGTAATTTAGAAACCCAAGATGGTAATCGGTTATTAATCAGAGTAACCAGAGATGCAGATTCACGCCAGCAGAGAGGGGAAGAAATGATAGGAATTCATGACCATTTTCAAGGCATGCAGTCTACAAAAGCCTAAAGGCTGAGCTTTGGAATGGAGAGCACTGCAAACTCCCTCCAGGTAGCTTCTAGAATTCATGTTAGTAGCATGGCCATCACGTATTGTGGTGGTTGCTCTTCCCCATGTAATAAATACCAGTAGGTGAAAAGTGAATCCTATTTAGAATTCTGTAGTCAGTTTCCTGGCATTTTTAAATCCGTTGTTAAAGGTGTAGGTGACAGCTCTGTCATGGGATATGAGCTTCATACGACAGGTACCTGGCCAATTTGTTGACAGCTATGGTTTCAGCACTGGGCACATAGTAGGCATTCAGTCTATTTTTATTGAAACGCTGAATTGGCAAATCTCCCGGAAGTGTGAGTCCAGCACATATGATTCCTAAACTTCCATTTACTTGTTTGCATCCCCCAGCATTTGCCTTTGTCCTCCAAATGAATATCCTTCTGCATACTTCAGAAATTAGCACTGAGACCCTTGAATCCATTGCCTAGATCATTCAGCAGAGGACATTTTGGAGTTTTTTCTATTAATTAGGTCTCAGTAATACTAGGATAATTAAAAGGGGACATAGAGCTTGGTTTTATGTTAGGAAGATAGCTCAACAAGCATCCTAGTTAAAGGGCTTATCTTCATGAGTAGGTGACACCACAGACATGGTGCTTACTTAAGAATTAGCTCTATTATTTTCAGAACATTGCTTAATATGTTGGTTAAATCTGGCAGACAAATTAACATATTCTTGTGCATAAAAATTAGAACAAATTTGGTATGGCCAGTGGAAACTATGTAGTCCAATTGCTTTTTAATCTAATTTTGGTTTACGTAAATGCAGTTATACAGAGGTTGCAGGGAACAGAATTGTTTTTATTCTAGTCTATTAAGTCATGGTATAACATGTATTTAAAAGATTTTTCTCTGTCTTACCAAATGTACAATTTTGTACCATTATTGGCATTGGAAGTAGAGATGACAGAATGCCACTCCCTATTTCACTCTCAGTTTTGCACATATAAGGCTATGGTTATCTTAACTGTACATCTTAAGTGGAAAAAATCTTGAGAGAAAAAATGTTTTTCCCTGCATATTCCTAACCATGAATAATGTTGCAAACTTAATTGATGTTAAAACTAACTCTAATTGGCAACTAAGGAGAACTGATTTTGAGTCTCTTTTCCATAAAGGGCAAGTGTGTGCATATATGTGTGGATGTGTGTGTGTTTGGCCAACATTATATATTGTATATGCAGATAGATAGATAGATAGATAGATAGATAGATAGATAGATAGATAGATATTTGCTTGCCACATTGTGGGCTACAAGAAGGAGAAAAGATAGATAATTTTTATTGGGCTAAATAACATCTGAGAAATTGTAAGAAAACTATTTACAAATATATGAAAGCTTTAAAAATCAACAAGGGAAACATTATTATCTAGTACCAGGAAATAGACTAAGGTAGTTAGTGAAAACCTTCTTAGGTTACCATTGATTGGGTTATGAGATAATCTCCTGGGGCTGAAGAATAGGTTACTTTGCTAAAGACATTTACAAACTGGATTACTGAAAACATTGGTAGCTGTTATTGGACTAGTTCTATATTGATGTGAGCAAGTATTAAATGCCTTTTTTCTTGATTTCCTGGGCTTGCATAGTCTATATTATTTTCATATTCAATTTTATAGTTGATTGAAAATATTACTAGAGACTAGTGTTTCTTTTGTGTGTGTGTGTGCTTATTGTGAGATTTTCCTAAATGCAATCATATCATTGTTATGGTGATTATATATGTGTGATTAAATCAACAAGATTAAAATTTAATAAGGAAAATACTAATATCTTAATTTATGCCTTGATTAAACACTCTTGGTGCTTTTCATATAATTTGTGGGACAAAACATGTGTGTGCATCTGTGTGTGTGCATGTGTACACATATATGTATTTTCATGAGCAAATAATCCTACAGTTGTGAAATGACACCTTAACGAAGCAACTCAAGGAAAATGAAGGCAACAACTAGAGTAATAGTAAAGGATTAAGAAAAAAATTAATTTTCTTTTTTGTACAGAAACATTATTATTCTCAATACTGAGCTGTCTGGCATCCAGCATGTGGACAAAGTCTAGAAATGGTTTAATACTTTCTGTGAAGCACTATGTAGAACTGGTTGATAGATGTTTCCATGTAGACAGAAGAATGAAGAGTTACCCTAGTGTCCCTTAATGAGGCTTCCTGTGTAAGAAATCGAGCCGGCATGGCTAGGGTAAAACCAACAGAGTTTAGGCTGGAATGTAAATGCACAAGAGGCTTCATTGATATTTCACCGCAATTTAATGCACATAGAACTTGCAATCTGTAGTATAGTGCTGCCCAACACATAATTTTCATTGACTTAGTAACATTTAAAGTAGATACAATTTAAATCTTTTTAAGTGGGTCAGCATAAGAGAACAGGCTTACTGCTTTCCAGTAGTTTCATGCTGGGATAAACTTTAATTGCCACTCTGTTGGTGAATAATTAGTAGTTCTGTGTATTAATGATGGCAGCCGCGGCCTATGTGGAGTGGCCGCTGCCATGATGCCAGCTGCAGTGGGGGAGGCGCAGCTGGGGCTGTAAGTTCCAGAGAGCTGGGGGAGCCTGGAACAGGCGGAAGCCCCGCCCCCTTCCAAGTTGGAGGGGAGGGATTCTTTCCCTCCAGGGACCTGCGGCAGCCACCCAGCTGTGACTGCAGACCTGGGCATCTCTGCAATCTCGAGGGTCCGAGAAGCACCCCTGCTCCTGCAGGCTTGGACGCACTTGCTCCTGCTGCCTGGCCTCTCCCCACTCGGCGTGAACTCCAATTTCAGAGCAAAGTTGTGGCTGAGCCCGGGTGCTGTCATGACCCGGCCGCATGTGCACGCTCAGGGCAGCACTGACACACCAGACCCCTGCTGCCTCAGCCCCCTCTGGACTCTGGGCGCCAACGAGCATGAGGAGTGGGGGGCGATGAGCATGGGAGGGAGGCTGAGAGGAAGTTAAGGGTGGCTCATCTCGGCCCATAGGCACGCCTCGGCATGAACAACCTGGCACCGCAGGCACCATGGATGGCAGGTTAATGGAAGCATTAGGCAGACAGACTCCTGGGCAGAAAAAGGTGGATCCCAAGTGAAACCCAATCTTCAGGCCAGGGGACAGCCTGAGGCCTGCAGACCCGGCTGCCAGTTCCATGACAGGAGTGAGAACTTACGGTGTTTTTTATGGGCCTACCGGTGGCCACCCATAGACCAATCAGCATGCGCTTCCTACCCTCTGAAGCCCGTAAAAATCCCAGACTCAGCCAGACCAGGGCAGATGAGGGGATGACCTGCCTGCAGAGAGGAGCTGTGCACTGTGGGTCCCTCTTCGCTGAGAGCTGGGCAGATGATGGGACAATCTGCCTGTGGAGAGGAGCTACCCTCTGCAGGTCTCTTCTGAGCTGTTCCATTGCTCAAGAAAGCACTTCTTCACCTAGCTCCACCCCTACTTGTCTGTGTACCTCGTTCTTCCTGGATGCAGGGCAACAACTTGGGACTCGCCGAATGATGGCTCTGAAAGTGAGGCAACACAAACAGAGCTGAAACATGCCTTTGCTTGCCACATTGTGGGCTACAAGAAGGAGAAAAGAGCTGCCCTTCAGGAAGCCCAGACCTAGGAGCTCCCCAAACCAAGGCTGTGACACCTTCTTTGGGGATCTCTGGTTCTGGTGACTCCAAGCGTCCAGTGCCATCGTGTTCCCCGGTGCCAGCCATGGAAGCTGCTTGCAGTATGCCTGGTCCAGCTTCAGCCTTGCAGGGAGCCAGTGCCTGTGCCGGTACTTGGAGCTGCGTGGCCCACCACAACCAGCATGCCTGGCTGTGTGCAGTGGCTGGACCCCACACTTGCTCACTGCTCTGCGCCTGGCTCGCCCTTGGCAGGCATGGGACCCAGATCAATAGCACGAGCCAAGTGCAGCCCGCCAGGCCAAGTGGGCAGAATGAGCCCAGTGGGCCTGACCAAAACTTGGGCAAAGGCACCACCAGCCACAGAGGTTTCCAGCCAGAAAAGCAACACCCCAACAATCCTGTGACATTGTGTGCAAAGACAACTATAACCGCCAGTGCCATATAGAGTTACCTATTAAAAAGAGTCAATAGTTTTCTTTTTTTTTTTTAGTTTGATTTTATCAGATTATTAAATTCTTTGGGCTCTCAAATTTGTTAGATAAAGGACTTAAAGAAAACAAACCTTTAAGATAGTATTGCTAGCTAAGATATAACCTCTACTTTTTCCTTACTTGGACCTTCCCAGTCCATAAAAGGGATTATTGGTTGACACCAGTTTGAATTTCTCTTTTGCATTGGTCGATAAGAAGACAATGTCATAGTGGTGGGTATATCATGATTTCTCCTGTCCACTTAATTTTGTTGCGCAGTGTTACCTCTTGAATTTTAAAGAAGAGGTTTAAGAAAATATTTCATCAGTATTTTAGCCAGATCTTTAAAAATTTTTTTAAAAATTGCCAAAGAATTGGAAATTAAGATAAGGCACATCTTGTTTCTACAGACCAAGTGAACAACACAGGCCTCCTGAATTCATTCATTGCATTTTCTCTCCTGTTATTTTCAAGTAGATACTCATTTGATCCTCTAGACTTGTCTAAACCATCTTGACAGATACAAGGTTATGAAACTCTTAACCCAGTGTATCCCCTTCCTGGGAACATGTGGAAATATTTGAGAATATTTTTGAGTATCACATGCCTGGGGATGACTACTGCCATTTATTGGATATTAGACAGAAGGTGCTAAATGGCCTTCAATCCATGAGACACCCTAACACAATGAAGACTGGTCTCACACAATATTCCAATAGTGCTTTGTAGAGAAATGACTCATTACATAAGAGAAGCACTTGGCCTTCCCTGATTTCCAGCCAGGCCATATTGGGTGTTCCTGGTTAGTGTTTCCAAAATAGTTATCAGGTATATTTACCACTCTATTCCGTATTTAAAAGAAAATTGTCTCCTACAGATAATTTTGAGCACTAGAAGTACACATGGCTCTTCTAGCTCACTTTAGCTGTGGGCACTCAGTGCAAAGCTTTTGAAAGGCATAAACCAGTGGAGCATCCAGGGAGATTTTTAGGCAATACAATTTTTAAAACAGAAGAAAAGTAAAATGTATTTAAGACAGAAGTAGGATTTAAAATTTAGTAAAGTTTTATTATTCAGATAAAAAGAGGCTTATTATTATTTTTTCTTTTATGGAATCATGAAGCACCATATTTTGATAAAAATGTGGTTTGCTCAGAACCTCAAGTAAATAATTAGCCTCAAGATATTGGAATAATGACATATTGGTAGTCACCTCCTCAGCCTCATTTCATAGATGACAATCCAAAGTCAGAGTCATTAACTAATGTGTTTAAGGTCACACGACTTCTTGTTCACAATTCTACCTTATGACAGGGTCAGAAACAGAACATAGTAGATGTTAAAATCCACATGAAGAAGAACTGTGCACTGCAGAATCTAACATGGGGCCTGCTATTTCATGACAGCTTGACAGTATTAGTTAAATAATTGATGCTTCCTGACTTGTAGTCCACAGCTCATTCAATTATGTCACATTGGCTCTGTGGGATGAAGTTGTCAGGAGATAATTGGAGGATAAAACATACACCCATTGGTCTAGAAAAATAGTTTTCTTTGAGCTGGGATAAATGTCTTTTGTTAATGAAAATCCTAGAAGATAGTAAATCAAGCAGCTTATTAATAGTGAATTCCAATTACTAATTATATTATTAATCTAACTCTGTTTCATGATGATCAAAATAACCAAACTACTTACAAAGTATGATACAGAATTTGATTCTGGGTATTTACCTATATGTAAGGGATGGATCCATTTATGTGTATTGAATGAGCCATGCTAATAATATTCTAGCAGCAATCTGGTTTCTTGCTGTGATTTATATTCTAATGTACAAAACAAGACTATACATTATCACCTTTCTCTGCATATTTCCTCTTTAACAAGGTACAGTTGAAAAACGCAATGGCTGAGTATGTTTAATAGCAAATGATAAAAGAGGAGTACTTCCTCTTTATCCACTGTTTATCAATGTACAAAGCACAGTGAGATGAATAAAAATACAAATGTGCTTACATCTAATTAAGCATATTAACCTCCTGAAGCATACCCTTTAGAGTTGCCTTTCAACCATTCTCATTTATATTCTAAGCTTTGTTACTTGCTGTGCTGTTCTTATCTTTTTTTTCCTCTCTTATGGCTCAGAGCTCAACAGAGAGTAATTTGATAAGTGATACTGTATACACAAAACCGCTACAATGGTCAGGTATAAAATTCAGCCTTTTTTTTTTTTTTTTTTTGAGATGAAATTTCGCTCTTGTTGCCCAGGTTGGAGTACAATTTCATGATCTTGGCTCACTGAAACCTCCATCAACTGGGTTCAAGCAGTTCTCCTGCCTCAGCCTCCCGAGTAGCTACGATTACAGGTGCCCGCCACCACACACTCGGCTAATTTTTGTATTTTTAGTAGAGACGAGATTTCTCCATGTTGGTCAGGCTGGTTTTGAACTCTTGACCTTAGGTAATATACTTACTTCAGCCTCCCAAAATGCTGGAATTACAGGCATGATCCACTGTGCCTGGCTCAAAATTCAGCTTTTTCCAGGTTTCTGTTGATCAAATCACATCAGTAGAAAAGGACAGAATTTGGAGGATACTTCTATCACATTTGAGTATTAAATCGAAATTTGTGTAACTTTGAAATAAAATGATAGAAATACTCACCAATGGCAAAATCAGATTAATATTCACTCATGTATATATTTTATTTCTGTGATTATTAACCTAAAGATTGTTTAAACATTAATGTTTCTTTTATCTGTTTTTGTGTAAAAGGCCACTTCAAAACTTAGTGGCTTAGAACAGCAATTTATTATTATCTTTCATAGTTCTGTGGGTTAACTGGGTTCATCTGCACTTTTCCCACTTTTAGAGTCTTGGCATTGCTGTTATGTGGTGACTGAGGTGAGTGATCAGAAGGCTGAGCTGAGCTGAATATCTAAGACAGATGCTTCACCCAAATGGCTGATGACTCAGCTGGGCCAGCTATTGCAACACTCTCTCCACATGACCTCTCCACATGGCTAGCTTGGGCTTCCTCACAGCATGGCAGTCTCAAGAGAGTAGGACTATTTATATGGTGACTGTTTCCCCACCCCCATCCCCGGATGTGTATTTCAAGAAAGCAGACAGAAGCTGTGAGGCTACCTGTGACACAGCTTCAAAAACCAAGCAGCGTCTTCTGAGTATTTCACACAGGGTCAGACCAAATTGCCTGTGGGAGGAGGCTACCAAAGCCTTAAGTAGAGGGAGGTGTGGATCATTTGGGGAGCTTCTTCAGGCGCTTGCTGTTGGAATTTAAGTACTGTAATTTGCTCTTACTTTCTGAATCTCTCTCAGGGCCTTCTTTGAAGTGTATACAGTAACTATAGATCACTAATACTATATAAAAATGTAAATTTCCTATTAATAAATAACTTTTTATTTTAACATGTGAAGTGTTAACAGATCACCAATTATTTTTATGTTTTTTAAGACACCATTTCCAGATAATCTTTGCTCTCCTTGACCTACATTCAGTATACAATTGTGCCAGTTGATTTTTAGAGGCAATGCATTGGCAACCAGCCAATAAATATTTAAAACATCTCTCAAGGATTAAAAAGAAAATTGTACAGAAAAATATGAAAATGAAGATATATAAAGAAGTTTAAAATCTGCAGATAGTACTGTTGCCTACCATGTCTGGTTTTGCATTTGTTGATTTAGTAAACATTTATTAGACGACTATAATATTTTGGGAAATCTGAATGCCAAGCTGAATACAGCATGCCTTATGCCATGAAATTAATGCTTTCATAAGGCATTTTTTCCGTATCAGTGGTTCTCATACTTAATATGCATCAAAATCACCTAAAAGGTTTGTTTAAAAACAGATGACTGAGCCCCACCTCGAGAGTTTTCAACTCATTATGTCTGGACTCAGGCTTGAGAATTTCCATGTCTAGCATGGAAATGCTGTTGCTGCTGGTCTGGGGACCATACTTTGAGAACCACTCTGCCAGACAACATTCTCATCATAGTCTGCTTCTCACTTGATTCAGTATTAGATGAAGGTCGACCAAATTGACCACTTTCAATCTAACAACCAAACAAACAACCTTCAGTTTGCACACTGAAGGTTGCCTGGGGACTAAGAATAATCTCTGGGTTCTTTCCATGAATAAATTTGCACTGACCCTAAGGGATTCACACTCCTACTGAATCAGACAGGAATGTCTGAAAAACTCAATTGGTCAAATTCAATTTTCAATATTGGAAAACCTATCAACTGTTTCATCATAATTGATTTATACAGACAAACCCTGAGAGACAACCTCATTTCCAGATGGGCAATAATATCATAGAAAGACCATGGAATTTCAAATCAGACACCAGATTGAGAGCTTTGATTGTAGCACTTACTGGTTACAGTGGGAGTGTTTTCTTCCTCTCTGGGAAAAATTTTTCCCTTACCTATTAAAGAAGAAACATTATAATAAAATCCACATTATAAAAATGTTATGAAAACTAAATGAAGTGGTATATAGGAAAGCTCTTTTTAAGTTATTGTGCGGATTTTCTAGATATTTGAGGTCAATATTGACTAGTAATTGAGTCAGTGGTGCCTTGCATTGCTGCTAATTGGAATCCACATACTTCTTCATCTTTACTCTTTATAGTTAATCAGGCAGCATCCCAGAGGACTGATTGATTTACCCTTTAACAGATCTTTTACCTCTCCAGTTCTTTCCTTTTATATAACTGCATCACTGTTCGGAACTTTATAACTTGATGCCTAGTTAAATGTAGTTTTCTGCCCAGAAGGCACTACCACCCTAGGACCCAACCCACCCCCAGACCTACATACACATCCAATTATGTACTTTACTTATACAAAAAATGTTGGTCTCACGGAGAAGGGGAGAAATGATAATAAAAATGATATAAAGTCACTATTTACTAAATACTGTTTCATTTATTGTGGTAAAAAGCTATACAAGACTTTTTAACTTTTGCAACAAGACTTTGAAGTAGACTCTATTATTTTCTTGATTTTATAGTTGAGAAAACTGAAGTCTAAACAAATTTCCAAGGTCAAGCAATAGTATGGGCAAGAATTACAATGCAAATGCAGTTCAATCCCAATCCAGAGGCCTTGCTCTTAATCACCCTGTAGTTGAACCTAAGTCATCTTTGGCTTCACAGAGACCTAAATAACAAAGAGAGAGCTCAAAACAAGAAAATGTGAATTCTGGAAGGATCTTTCCAAGTATAGTTCTCACTACCTCTACTCAGTCTTGGCTTGTCTCCTTACTGTCTCTTTACTATCATTAATTGACATATTCTTGAATTATTTTATTCAATAAGCATATCTTGTATGTCAATAATGATAATGATGATGATAATAATAGTTTATTGAGTACTCATAATTTGGAGGAATTATTCTGAGTTCTTTACATGTACTAATGTAATTTGCATAACAACTTGTAGAGGTAAGTACTACTGTTATTATCCCCATTTTAGAGATGATCCAACTAAGGAGCAGAGAGATCTGGAAATCCGTCTTAAGTCATATGCTAGTAGGGTGAGAAGCTGTGCTCTAACCAGTTTGGTTGACTGCAGAGACCATGGTCTTAAAGGCCATATATCTGGGTTCATATGGCACATAGTATCGACTCCTTTTTTTTCCCCTTGTCTGTGTCCTCCATTTAAAGTTATCACTCTTCTTTTCCTCTACTCATCAACATCTGACACTTTTTTAAAAAAGATCAAGCTAAATTTCCTCTTCAAAATATTTCCTAGGATAGACCACATTAGCCAGCATCGTCTGGATAGGGCAGATATCGAAAGACAAGTGCAATACGTCTGAAAATCGTGTGAGAGACAGGGTTATGCTGAAGGTGCTTAACATTTATAAGATCCTTCATGTCCTAGAAATGAGTTGAAAGTTGATAATTTTCAAAGTCATTACCAGTGGAATCATTATCTTCCATATTGAATACAGGTTTCCTTTGTTTGGGGCTCAGCAACCGGTACATGAACATGTGACACTTTAGCATGCTGAGCACTTTAAACTAAAGGAAATTAAAAGGGTTTAGAAGCAGCCTCAGAACCAAGAACTTTTCTGACCTCCTCCTGTTTCTTCCCCTAAGTGCCAGGTGGAACTCTCTCTGAAGTTCTCTTATCTGAAGCTACTCCATAAGGAACACAGTTGCCTTCAACTGCCTCCCTGAAATTTTATTAACCAGAGATGATTAAATTTATATTGCAGGAAGAAAGACTGAGGAATGTAATCACACCTAGGCAGACTTTGTCACAAGCTACTGTCTGTTCTTTGGGCCCATTTAATTCCTCTGAAAATCATTTACCATCCTTCAAAATTGCCTACATCCCCACTTTCCCTCTCTCCCATGAGTAGAGTATTTAAGACTCAACTATCTGGTTCTTCTTTGAGTCTCATACTTTGTATGGCTCCTGTGCATTTTTGCACATTAATAAATTTGTATGCCTCTTCTACTATTAATCTATTGTCAGTTTATATCAGGGGACTCAAATCTTCAGGGAGAAGGAAAAAAATTCCCTTCATTTTCTCCATATTATAGTAGAGCTACTGCTGTCTTTTCGGCTCCTTCTCATTTTGAATTTCTGAAAGTAAATATTGGGGAAGGAAAGTCTCAAAGCTAAAATGCTTGTATTTACACCAAGAACATGGACAGATGGATATTCCAATCCATGTTACTTACAATTTTAAGAAAACTAATATTAGTAAAAACAAGATGTCTGTATAACAGATGTCCATTTCTCTTTAGCAGCCCTGAACAACAGCTGTTCAGATGAGGTTTTCATGAAGCATAAAATGTCTGAGAACTGCTGTTCTATGTGCTGCATATTCTTATTTTTTTCACAGCAGTTAAAAGAAAGGGGGCTCCAGGAAAAAAAGTGAGGAAAACTATTGGAATGGTATTGCATTAATTTAATGCTTTTTTTCCTTTTCATATATGTGTGATGTCTCTGAGACAGGACTTATAAGCAAAAAAAAAATTGAATGAATACCAAATATTTCCTTTTCATGTATGAAATATGCAGAACCACTTCCCTTGCTTGATGGTAATTCAATTTTATAGGGTTAGCAAATATTTTTTCCTTCAAACTTTAATATCAAGAGGACTTTTCAATTTAGAAATGAATATCCTGCATCTACCAAGGGCTTTACCTTGATTAACCTTTCTAACTAACAGGGGAGGTTGCTTGCTATGAATGTGTTTGCATGTGAACTTGAAGCTGGTTTTATTGACATAAGAGGTCAGTCTAACAAGGTCCTAACATCAAGGGAGGAAAGCAGAGAAGCTATACTAATTGTGGCCATGAAGAGCATGTAAGTGTTTTCATTAAAAGTCAGCACTCATGCAGATTTTCAGTTCACCATCTGGCCCTTTTGCACAGATATTTGAAATGCAGGAAGCTGATTTAGTTACCAGATTTCTTTATCAATTTGTCATACATTTGTATACTGCCATTTTACCATTGCTAGGTAATAAATGTGAAAGCAGAGTAACATATTTTATGTATTTCATTCTATATTTCTTGGGATACTTGGAATCAAAATAGTACAATATTTCTAAAACACAGCTTTAATTTACTATTTAAGGAGAATAAACTTGACCATCCTCTTTAACCATATACATGAATCCCAGGCACTGAAGAACCATTTGAAACCATTTGGAAATTTAAGCTCCATAATGAAATCAACTTATTTATAAAACTCTTGGTATATGTATAGGGGAGTATGAAATTGGGGATGGGGAACAATTCTTAGTTCTAAGACACCTCTGTGGAAAGTACAAAGAGTTTAGCAGGCAATCACCTCCAAGTACTATATGTAATCACAAACTCTTATTTCATAGCTCATTTTTTTATTCTGTTTATTATCACTTTGTTCCATAGCTTATATATGAAGTTGAAGTTAACTAACATTCTTTGAATTTGTGTTTATTTTATTTTATTTTATTATTAAAGAAGATTGACTATTTGAGCCATCTTTAGTCTTGTACTTGTTAAACAAAAATGAGTCTTAATGAATAAAAGGCTGGGAGAGTGGGGAATTTTTAGAAGTAATATTATTCAATGAGTAAAAGCTTACTGGGGGCTTAATAGATACCAGACACTTTTCTGGATACTGAGAATTCATCAGTGGGATTTAAGAAGAACAGCTGATAAATAATGAGTGCCTAAGTCCTTCACATGCATTATCTTATATAGTAGTCACAACAAAAGAATGAGTCAATGTTTCTCCCTCACTTTAGAAATAAGAAAACTGATGCTCAGAGAAAAATAATTACCAAAATTTTCACAGCCAATAAGTAAAGGATCTGGTATTTGACACCAGATCTTTCTGGGTTGGCTTCACCATCCATTTTCTTCCTGTGCTAACACCCAGAAAACATTAGTGTAATTAACATTTAATATTCGGTTTTTTAGTAAAATTCAGCCAAATGCTATATTTATCAATTAAATCCCAAGAGTGATTGTGATTTGTTTTACTCATCCCATTTCATTGATCCTTGATTATACTTTTCTATGTGTACTTCTGTATTTATATTTATTATTTATTTTATTTATTCATTTTAATCAGAATGCTCCCTTCTCTTTATTTCCTAGATAAATGTACACTCTATATCCGTTTTTACTTTAGTTAAGAGTCACTTCTTCCTCTCTCAAGTCTTCATCTTCTTCAAGCCTCATTGATCTTCCTTTTCTCCAAATTTCTCTAGTATTCAGTTATTCTACCAAATGGGTGCTAACTCACATATGGAGCTGCCTTCTCTTGTTTGCTGTATTTTCAACTAAATTTTAACATTTTAAAATAAATAATGTTATTTTCTTAGTATTTCGACTAATCAAACAATAAATAATGTTATTAATGTATAGTAAATAAGTAGTTTAGTATACCAAAAACCTCAATCTATTTTTAACAGAGTGAATAATGTTATAAAACTAAAATGGAAATATAAATTTGTAGAAATATCAGTTTCAGAACAAGAAATGACTGACAAAAGATCAGGAAGTCAATGGAATATTTATGTCAGGGAAAGGGCATCTGTGATCACAGCTGACTGAATTATTACCTTCAGGAAAATTTCTCAGAAGTCACCATTCTTTAGCAGAATTGGAAATATTTTATTGATAAGATTAATATCTTTTACAGGTAGCATTTGAAACCTGATATCCTTAAATATGATCAATTTGAAATAACTTTAAAATATGGAAATCACAACACATAATGAAAGCATGTTGTAAGAATTAAGTTTGTTGCTTCAGTAACTTGGGCAAATGTTGTGGGTGATTATCATGAAGTCTAAAAAAATAAACATTGGTAAGACTCTGACCATATGCCTCCATCCTGGCTTTCATGACAGTGTGCCCTGATCATGGATACAGTATTCTGGCCTATAGTGGAGGATGACTCATTAGGTTACCATGACATTATAAAAATATTGTGTAACCTACACTTTATTGGGTATAAAGTGATTAAACAGCAATGCTTCCAGCTACCGTTGCCTTGGGAAGTTTTAATGATGCTACAAAGTAAGTGTCATGGTTGTTGCCCAAGTGTAGGATCTGTGCCTAGTTCAGTATCCAAGCAGGAGCAGATCCTCCCATCAGAGGGCCTTTAAAACCCCTTTCATACTTAGGTAAGGAGAGCACATAATTGGAGCAGAAAATGACATTTTTTCCTTGCAGAGAGATTAAGAGAGAGGTAGTAGGCACAATATGCTGAGTGCTCAGTTCGGAGCAATACAGCAATGTGTTACATAGTTATCTGAGAGATTTGAGAGAATAGCATATAAAAGCTTGGTTTCCCAAAACCCTGCATGAGTGTTTATGTAAGCAAAGAACAAAGTCTTGTTACTAGGGATCCTGAAACAAGAACTGAAGGTCTCAGACCAGAGAAGAAAATTGTGAAACGCAAAAGCAAGGATGGATTTTACCACAACAGGGAATCCTTTCTAACCAGGCTGGTTCCCACTCACCACTAGTTCATTATTATTAATTAGGCAAATAGTTCCACGTCAGATACATGTTAGTAAAAAATCCAGTCTAACAGATGTGACTCCTGACTGTCAAGAAATGTATAGATTAATACAAGAGAAAGAGATTAAAATGAATCCTACAAACAAAAGTATAATCACAAAGTGTTTTCAATGTTAATAGGAAAAATTACAAGGAGGAAGAATAATTTGAGTGTTTGTCAAAGTGACTTAGTAAGTCCTGGGTGATGGAAGAGTGGGGAATTTTCCTAAGAAAGTATCATTTAAGCTGAGCTCTGAAGGATGAGTGGGCCTTAAGTAGGCAAATTGAGTCACTAGCAGGGAAATAAATAGGAAAGGGTGGAGAGAAGAGCACAGACTATGATGTGTCAGATATGAGTGTTGTGTGGATCCAGAAGCTAGCCAGAGTCACTGGATATACAGAGAAAGGAGAAGACAAAGTTTGGAGGCAGACCTTCTAAGGTCTGTTTAGTATTTTGGTCTTGATTCTAATGGAAAGTCATAGAAGGTTTTAAGATAAGAGGATGATATTATTTGCACTTGGAAAATATGTGTGTTCATAATGTATACAGTAGACTTAAATGGTAGATGGTTTAATGGAATGAGCTTGAAAGAAATCAAGCAAACAAACCAAAAATCTTCAGCCTTTTCTGACTTTAATCTGAGCCACAAAAAGGAGGAGCCAGTACTGTGTTTTTCAAGGCACATAAAGGTAAAATTATGTGGTATTCTCCCCAGTAAAAGGAAGTGGAGGGAACTATGAACTTGGTAGGAAGTGGAAAGAATCATACCAAGGAAAGACTTGGAGAGCTTTTCCTGATAATGGGGAGGCGATGAGTGTTTCCCAGTCCTGAGACTGGAATGGATCATGGGAAAGAAGCTTTGAGAGATGATCAGATCTCTGCTATAAGAGTGTGAATACCAGTCTATGTGAGTCATTACCCATCAAGGAAGCACTGGCCTTGGGAACACAAGTTTATCAGGTCAGAAAAAAGGTGGCAGTGTCATTCTGTAATGATTATATCAGGATAAACAAGGAGCATGTCAGTAGATTAGTGTGGCTAAAGCAGATCCCTTTCTTAATTTTGCACAACACAAATTGGACAGAAGGATTTCCAAAACTTGCAGACTGAATTGCTACGAGTTAGGTAGACATTGAAGCAAAGCTAAAGTAATTATGAATTGATGTTTTGAGCCATTAAGTTTTTATGGAGCAATGAATGACTGGAACATCTAAAATTGTCCCATCCCTAACTGTTTGTTAGCATTCAGCACAACAAATGACAAATTGTGGCTTTTTCAACTTTCCTCCACTTCTCTCTTCTCAGATTTCTTCAAGTATTAAGTTTCTTTTTTCTTTTTCTTTTTCTTTTTTTTGTTGAGACAGAGTTTCACTTTTTTTGCCCAGGCTAGAGTGCAATGGCGCAATCTCAGCTCACCACAACCTGCACCTTCCGGGTTCAAGCGATTCTCCTGCCTCAGCCTCCCAAGTAGCTGGGATTACAGGCATGGACCACCATGCCCAGATAATTTTGTATTTTTAGTAGAGATGGGTTTCTCCATGTTGGTCAAGGTAGTGAGTAATATGTCATTAGAAGAAAGGGCTGCCCTTTCACTGAAAATTTTGCTGCAGTTTTTCTACAAAAGTTGCTGTGAATTTGTCATGCTGTATCATACATGTTATGCTCCTGTATATGTTTCTTAAAAAACATGTTATTTGCTTGGAGATCAGTAATATTTTAATGTTTTAGAGAGTAAATATTAGTTAGTTAGTTGTATATAGGTGGGTGTTTTGTGTGTGTATATTTTACTTACGACATTGATTGGGGGTTTAGTGTTTATGTGTAATGTTTTATAATTTTTCTATTTAAAATAATGGAAAATAAGTTCCTGATTAATGTTTCTTGCCCAGAATATCAGAGTTTCAGAAATGAATTGCTGATATTAGGGGGATATGCCTCTCTACAGATTTTCCAATTTCTATAATGGAGAAATCAAGAAAGAAGGAATTGGTCTGTTGGGTGACCATAGATTAGTGTTTACAAGTGATGGAAGATATTGGGTTTGTTTTGGATATGTGGATTGCCTGGTGCTTTTCACACATAGGTGGAGAAGCCAAGTAGGCAATTGCTTAGTGAGAAGAAGGAAACAAAACCAAACCAAACACTGAGAAATGATCAGAAGCCACTGAAAGTTTTTTTACAGTGAGTCAATTTTATCTGGGTCAAAAGATAGAATCA
This sequence comes from Trachypithecus francoisi, assembly GCF_009764315.1. NCBI lineage: Eukaryota > Metazoa > Chordata > Mammalia > Primates > Cercopithecidae > Trachypithecus > Trachypithecus francoisi. The sequence continues at coordinate 69,790,689 of NW_022681472.1, read as the reverse complement.
TGGGAGGGAACTGCACACATGTAGCAGCCCAATATGTCAAGTCCAGACATGCAGATGAACCCATTTATTTTCCACAGATACCACCTAATATTCATTCCTTTGAAGCCAGAAATTGAGAACAGATTGCTTCTGGTCATAGCAGTGATTTATGAAAACTTCCATTTTTAACTCATATTACATGAACTGCTCAGGGATATTTCATGTGGCCAAAGCAATCCACTCAGGCTCCTAAACTGTTTAAATGTCACTATGTATATGTGAGAAATATAGCCATACATTTCTGTAAAAATTCCCTATATGTATAAGTGAAATGCAAAGAACACATGTTCAGTCATAAATATGTTCATGTAAAACAGTCTAGTCCTCCTGTGAGTGCATGCCAAGATATTTGGGGAAAATGCAAAGAAAGTACTTAGAAGTGTTCTTGGCACCTTGTAAGTGCTCAATAAATGTTAACTATAATAAAAATATTATTGTTATTCTTTTCTTTCTGTTTCGACTCCTGTTCCTCCTTCTCTGCCCTCTCTTCCTCCTTCTATTCATTGCTTCTCTGATGATAATGCCATTACTGGTTCTCAACCACCCAAGTTAAAAACCAGAAGTGTGATTAATTCTCTCCCTTAGCCCTGCTGTTTTTCCAATCAATTCCCTTCTAAGGTCAATTTCACTCCCCCTCCCTTTAGTTCTCTCCTTCATTCCAGGCTCACTGCCACTGCCACATTTAATATTCCTATTGCTTTTTATCTAGACCCCAGATAAACCTTGACTGGATTACCCAATAGGTAGTCAAGCAAATCCTTAGGGTCCTTCAAAGCAGGGATATCCTAAAGATGAAGATAGTTCAGCTTTAATGAAGCTTTCCAGGATTTTTTCCATCAGAAAACCTTGAAAAATATACTGAAGTTATCCTACACATGTTTCATTATTAATAGTTAAGCATTGATTTTATTTTGGTTTACAGTCAGAGGTGGTAATACCATAACATTTTCAAAGTTTAGGGCTTCTAATAGTTTTCAGTCTCAGCTAGTTCCTGACTTAGCTCTTTGACTCCGGCTGCTTCTTTCCCACATGCACTCCTTTCAGAACAGTGAACACCTCTGCAAAGAAAGGTCACTGCTTACAAATCTACAGTGAATTTGTAGTGACTGAAAACAACCAGCAACCATAGAGAGGTGGGTAAGAGGGAATTTCATGATGTTGGGAAGTATGGTTACAGACAATAGGCTTTAATAGGGGAAGCACACCAAAGTTCAGAAGGAGAAGGCAGGGGTCCCCTGATGTCTCACTGGCCCCCTGAGAAATTCTTTGAGGACGGAGTACTTCTGGATGCACCATGGGTGTGTGTTCCAGGGATGGGACACTATCCGTCTGCTTCCTTCTGGGGTACATTTGAGAGAGGCAAGAGTCAACATTTAATGTACATGCCAGCTCCTTTTTAGAGTTGTCTGAAAATGTTAGCAGCTTGGAGAAAGGAATGCACTCAGACCCATAGGAAGCTGAGTTCCTGTGCAGTTCCTTCCACTGGGACAGAAGGAGAGCTTGGTCTCTGTCCACCTATTGCAAGGCAGTCTGAACCTTAAGGTTTATTCCCTGAATGATTCTACTAGTCTTTCTCCACAACAGCTTAAGTTCATCAAAATTTGACTTAAACCTACTTTCTGATCCTATTCTCTATGCTCCCTTGCCATGCATCCTATGCTATTTTTTTCTTTGAATATTTATGGTGCTTTGTTTCCTTGAAAGCTTTGTTTATTTTGTCAACCTGACACCTGGAATATATTAGCACTTCCCTTCTGCCAGCCTCCCACCTTCATATTTATGCTTGTTTCCTATACCATCTTCCTGTTTATCCTACAGAACTTTCAGAAACCGAATAAAAAACTGCCTTCTTCACAGAGCCTTCTTTTCCTCTAAGTCCAAGCAGTGATGAAAGGGACCTAAACTTGTTGTTTTGTCATGGGCCTCAGTCTCCATATGCTTCTCATAAAATGGGAATTTCATAGGAGTGTTTGGTTCTGATAACCCACCACACAGTTTTCTTGCAACATAGTACCTAAATGCAACTCAACTGCTTTAGCTGGACTGTGCTAAAGAAACACCAATTTTCACTAATGCTGCTACAAAACTGGCTGGGCAAACATACTAAAAGTCAGTCTCCTTGGATTGCCTCTTTATGGAATTCATGAGGGTTTTAATAAAAACCTAGTTTTTTTACATTATACTCTAATTTCAGAACCAAATGCCACCTAAACTGTATTTCCTCTTTGGAGTTGCATTATTGTTACAGGACAGGGGTCCCAATCCACATCCCAGGAGAGGGTTCTTGGATCTCTCACAAGAAAAAAGTTCAGGGCAAGTCCGCAGCACAAAGTGAAAGCAAGTTTATTAAGAAAGTAAAGGAATAAAAGAATGGCTACCCCATAGACAAAGCAGCCCTGAGGGCTGCTGGTTACCCATTTTTATGGTTATTTCTTGATGATATGCTAAACAAGGGGTAGATTATTCATGCCTCCCCTTTAGAGACCATATAGGGTAACTTCCTGATGTTACCATGGCATTTGTAAAGTGTCAAGGCACTGGAGAGAGTGTAGCAGTGAGGATGACCAGAGGTCACTCTTGTCACCATCTTGGTTTTGGTGGGTTTTGGCTGGCTTGTTTACTGCAAGCTGTTTTATCCGCAAGGTCTTTATGACTTGCATTTTGTGCTGACCTCCTCTCTCATCCTGTGACTTAGAATGTCTTAACTGTTTGGGAATGCAGCCCAGTAGGACTCAGCCTCATTTTACCCAGCTCCTGTTTAATGTGGAGTTGCTCTGGTTCACATGCCTCTGACATTATGGATCAGTGAATTTTGGAGCTTTTCCTTTTTATATTAAACATTTAAACAGACATACTAGAGATCCTTAGACTGCCAGTCAGGCAATAAGTATAATTGAAGAAATGCTTGAGTTTTGAAAAGATTTAGTTTGCTTATATACATTTCCCGCAAATTTTAAGAGATTTATCACTAGGAATGTATACACCTAATCAATGAATTTTTGAGAGTCCTTAAAAATTCATATCAATGAAGACTATTTTGGATTCATGGAAAAATATATATTGCTAAAAGAAACATCAGATTAGAGTATTAATTAGATGATCTTAATGTAATTCTTGAATGATGTTCTCATAAGAATACCATATTTTGTATTTTATTCTTTTTATTCTTTAAAAATTATTTTCTAATTTTTTTTCTAAAAATTCTATAATTAAACATTGCTAATAGGTATGATTTTAATCTGCAATTCCTGGCATAAGAAACAGTATCTTTTGTACTTTCCTAAATAAAATGGAATGTGCTCTCAGGTCCCATTTGGTAGAGAATCCACTCCTACTTGTGCTCTCTCATATCCATTCTCCCAAAGAATTTCCTCTTCCCCAGTCCAGAAGAGTCAGAAAGGGGCCCCTTAGTTTTCTGTCCACTTTGATCACCGCTGATTTGTAGTCACGGCCAAGACCACAACTAGGAAAGAGGTTGTTTTCCTGGAATCCGTCGGTCCTCTATCACACTAGAATCAGAGTCAAGAAAAGACAGAGACTTCTTCAAAAGTTCTTGAGATTAGGGATTTTTAGACAGCCCCTTAGGTCTGTGTTTCCACTAATTAACACTCGACCCCTGGAAAATATTCAATTAATATTTTTTAATGAATAAATGAATGAATTGTTCAGGAAGGAGAAGTAAGATTACATATAGGAGCTGAGTACAATTTAATGTCTGTATAAATTGCTCTGCTACTCATATACTATTTCTTTTAAATAGGTAAACTCAAATAAATGCGTTTGTTAAAAGTAAAACACTGTTTATTCATGGACAAGAGTACAAGTTTCAAATAACTTAAATTCTAATTGGGTTAGCAAAGAATATTTACAACATCTTGCAGTCTCTGACAGTAGTCTTAGTATAATATGTTTTTAATGTCAATGGCTATTTTCAAAATAATTTATCCAAATGCCTTTCCATGGCATTCACTGAGCAAATTCTGAGAGAAATACAAAATTTAAAAGGCTAAAGAGGAGCTTCACAATTCTTATCTGGCATGTAAGAAGCTTGGAAATTGCCACTGTGACCCAATGAGCAAAAAGCTAAAATAACTGAAAAACAGCAGCAACAACAACAGTAACAAAAATCAGCAACTCTTCTTAGATCTGTAAAAGAAACGAGGTCATAAACTGCCGCCTTCAAAAGTAGAGAGACCAATAGGTGAATACAGATAATCACAACTTACTAGAGCAGAAACTCACCACTAGTAACCGCCATGGAAACCATAGTTTGGCTAGGGAAATTTGAACTGTAATTGATAAATTGCTGGAGGCTTGATGTGGACAACTTGGAGAATTAAAAACCTCAGGGTTACCTAGTTATAAGGGACATACACTTCTGTCTGTTTTACCTACAGGAGTTCTACCAGGTCCTCACAGTAATTATCAGAGAAAAATTTCCTCATGCTTCTGGGAGAGAGATGAAAAGGAACCATTTAGAAATATACCAGAGCACTCTTGTTCTTTTTAACAAGGTCTGCCCTCAGGAGAAACAATTTAATCAGAACCTAGCCTGCTGGGGTTTTATCAGAGCTGAACTGACCTGAGGAAAGAGAAATAACCAACTTATCTTCTAGCTTTCCATGCAGAGAATTGGAAAATACCCAACTCCAGCCCACTCTAGCCACCCTGCCCCATCTAAGTGGTGAGGAGGGTTCAGAAGCATGTGTCAGGTTCACAATTCAGAGGCACAGGCTTGCTAAAAGACTGAGACCTAATCAAAGGGGTGTAGAACACTTTCCTTTCTTCACACCTTAACAACACATTACTAAAGACTCATTTACAGAATTTCCTTTTACCTGGTACATTGTGTCTGGCTATGAAAAAAATAATGACGACAAGACATATACTAAAGGCAAAAGACAAGCACACAAATAGACAAACACATAGTTTGAAGAGATAGAGCAAACATCAATATCAGAGTCAGATATGACAGGGATATTGGAATTATCAGACTGGAAACTTAAAACAACTACCATTAGTATGCAGAAGACCCTAAAGAGTAAAGGGGACAACATGCAAGAACAAATGGACAATGTAAGAAGAGATTTAAAAGGTCTAAGAAAGACTAAAACTAAAATATAAGATATCAAACACAGTGCCAAAATGAAGAATGTCTTTGATGGGCTTATTAGTAGCCTGAACATGACTGATGAAAGAACCTCTGAGGTTAAGGATATTTCAATAGAAACTGAAAAATGAAGAGAACAAATACCCCCACCACCAATAGAATAACCAAGAGCCATGGGGCAACTACAAAAGGTGTAATATAGGCAAAATGAAAATACCAGATGGATTTAAAAAAAGGGTAGAAAATAAATAGTTAACACAATAATGACTAAGAATGTTCCTGAATTAATTTCAGGACACCAAACTATAGATTCAGGAAGTTCAAGGAACACCAAGCAGGATAAATATGAGAAAAGAGCTACACCTAGGCTTACCTTTTTCAAACTACAGAAAATCAAAGATAAAGATGAAACTACTGAAAGAAGTCAGAGGGAGAAAACACCTTAGCTATAGAAAAGCAGAGATAAGAATTACATTCAACTTCTCTTCAGAAGCCATGCAAGTGGGAAGCAAGTAGAATAAAATATGTAAAGTGTTTAGATAGCAACCCCACCAATCTGGACTTCTGTATCCTGCAAAATAATCTTTCAAAAATGAAGAATAAATAGAGATTTTCAGACAAAGGATAACTGGAGAATTTGGTGCTGGTAGACATGCCTTGCAAAAAATGCTAAAAGCAGCTGTTTTAAAAGAAGGGAAATATATAGTTTAAACTCTCTAAAATATAGAGTTTTAAAACTCTCTATAAAATTTATAGTTTAAAACTCAGATCTACATAAAGAAAGAAGAGCATCAAAGAAGGAATAAGTAAAGGTAAAATGAAAATGAAAGTTTAGAAAAAGAATTGAAGATAAAAATCAGAACAAAGAATAAGGTCAATAAATAGAAAACAATAACAAATTTGGCTGGGCGTGGTGGCTCATGTCTGTAATCCCAGCACTTTGGGAGGCTGAGGAAAGTGGATCACTTGAATTCAGGAGTTTGAGACAGCCCGGCCAACATGATGAAACCTTGTCTCTACTAAAAACACAAAAAATTAGCTAGGCGTGGTGGCACACATATGTAATCCCAGCTACACAGGAGGCTAAGGCAGGAGAATCCCTTGAACCCGGGAGGTGGAGTTTGCAGTAAGCTGGGACAGCATCGCTGTACTCCAGCATGAGCAACAGAGAGAGACTCCATTTTAAAAACAAAACAAAAAACAAATTTGACAGTTTTTAATTCACCTATATAAATAATTACTTTGAATATTAATAATGTAAATGCCCCAATTAAAACAGAGATTTTCTGAATGAATCAAAAAAAGAATCCAACTTAATTTGATCAACAACATGCTCACTTTCAATCTAAAGACACATATAAATTAAAAGTAAATAGAGAAAGATATACCATACTAACACTAATCAAAAGAAAGTAGAGTAGCTATATTAATTTCAGACAGAGCTGGCTTCACAGCAAGAAAAGTGATCAGGGATAATGAAGGGCATTACATAAAAATAAATGGGTCAATTTTCCTAAAAGATAAAAACATTCCTTAATGTGTATATGCCTAACAATACAGCATCAAAATACATCAGGAAAAAAATTGATAGAACTGCAAGGAGTAATAGATAAATTCAATATTATAGTTGGAGACTTCAACAAATCTAAAATAATAGAAATCATAAAATGTCTGTCTCCAGATGAAAATGGAATTAAACTTGAAATCAGTAACAAAAACATAATTTGACAATCCCAAAAGACATGTAGAATAAGCACACTTCTAAATAAGACATGGTTCAAATAAGAAACTTCCACAGAAATTTAACAAAATATTTTGAACCAAATGAATATGAATACACAAGATATAAAAATTTATGGGATGCAGCCAAAGCAATGCTTAGAGAGAAATTTATAGCATTGAATGCATATATTAGAGAAGAATAAGGATCTAAAGTAAATCATCTAAGCTTCCTCCTTAGGGAACTAGGAAAAGATAAGAAAATTAAATACAAAGTAAGTAGAACAAAGAAAATAATAAAATTTAGGACAGAAATAATTAAAATTGAAAAAATAAATAAACAGAAAACATCAAACAAACAAAAAGTGGATTACTTGAAAAGATCAGGAAAATTCATAAGCCTCTAACCAGACTAAGAAAAAACAAGAACAGACACAATTACTGACATCAAAAATAAAATTATAGAAAACACTACAAATTGCATAGACATTAAATAAATAATAAAGAAATACTATGAACGACTCAATGCCCACAAATTTGATAACCTCAATGAAATGAAGAAATATCTTTAAAGACATGATCTGCCAAAACTCATGCAGGAAGAAAGAGACAATTTCAATAGGTCTATATTTATTACAAAAATCAAATCAATAGTTAATAATCTTCCAAAACTGAAAGCACTTGGTTCAAATGGGTTTACTGGTGAATTCTACCAAATGTTTAAGGAAGGAATTATGCCAATTCTCTAAAATCTGTTTTAGAATTTAGAAGCGAAAGGAATACTCTGTAACTCATTCTATCAGGCCAGTGTTACCCTAATTCCAAAATCCAACAAATGTATTACAACAAAACTACAGACCAATACCTTTCATGAACACACGTACATACATTTTCAACAGAACATTAGTAAATCAAATCCAGCAATGTATTAAAAGGATTTTACTCCACAAAGTGGGATCTATCCTAGTATATAAAATTGGTTTATCATTCAAAAGTCAACTAACATATTTCATCACATTAACAAACTAATAAAATAAAAATCATATGATTATATCAATAGATGCAGAAAAAGCATTTGAGACAATCCAACATATTCTCATAATAAAAACTCTCAGTGAAATAGGAATTGAGAATTTCCTTAACTTGATAAAGAATATCTACAGAAATCCTATAGATAAACCTCATACTTACTGGCGGAAAACTTAATGATTTCCCCCTAAGATTAGGAACCGAGGCAAGAATACACATTTTCATTACTGATTTTCAACATCATACTGGATGTCTTAGCTAATGCGATAAGAGAAAAAAAGAAAATAACAGGTGTACTGATTGTAAAATAATAAATAAAACTGTCTTTGCTTGTAGATGTAATGATCCTACAGGTAAAAAATCTAAAACAATAAATACCTATCTGAAACTAATAAGCAAATATAGCAAGGTTTATGGATACAAGGTTAATATTAGAAAAATCCAACACTTTCACATGTTATTAGCAATAAACATGTGAAATTTGAAATTAAAAACACAATATACCATTTACATTAGCATCCTCTGAAATAAAATATTTAGGTGTAAGACTACACACAAATACACACACACACACACAAACACACAAGACCTATGTGAGTAAAACTGTAAAAGTTTGATGAAAAAAATTTTTTTAAACTAATCAATAGAGAGATATTCCATGGTCATGGATAGGAAGACTCAATATTGTCACAATATCAGTTCTTCTCTTCTTAATATATAAATTCACTGTAATTTTAATCACAGCAATATTTACTTTGTAAATATTGGCAAACTAATTTTAATGTACAAATGGAGATGTGAAAGACCCAAAATAGCCAATACAATATTAAAGAAGAGAAACAAAGTTAGAGAATGGGCACTACCTGACTTTAAGACTTACCTTTTTTACTTTTTATTTATTTATTTTTTTGAGACAGTGTTTTGCTCCTGTTGCCCAGGCTGGTGTGATCTCAGCCCACTACAACCTCTGCTTCCTGGGTTCAAGTGATTCCCCTGCCTCAGTCTCCCAGGTAGTTGAGATTACAGGTGTCTGCCACCATGCTTGGCTCATTTTTTTGTATTTTTAGTGGAGAGAGGGTTTTCACCATGTTGGCCAGGCTGATCTCAAACTCGTGACCTCAGGTGATCCACCCGTCTCAGCCTCCCAAAGTGCTATGATTACAGGCGTTAGCCACCATGCCCAGCTGACTTTAAAACTTATCATAAGCTCTGGTAATTAAGTCTGTGTGGTATTCACAAAGAAACAGTCAAATACATCAATGGAACCAAATAGACAGCTCTCAAATAAACTCACATAAATATTGTCAACTGATCCTTGATAAACTAGCAAAGGCAATTCAATGAAGTAAACATAGTGTTTTCAACAAATAGTGCTAGAACTGGATATCCATATGAAAAACAATGAATCTAAGCACAGCCCTCATACTTTCACAAAAATAAACTCAAAATGGAGCACAGACATAAAGGTAAAAATGCAAAGCTATAAAACTACCAAAAGTTAACATAGGAGAAACCTAGATAATCTTGGGTATAATTATAACTTTTTAGATACAAAACTAAAGGCACCACATCCTGGCAAGTGTTTGGAGCAACAGAAATTCTAATTCATTGCTAGCAAAAATGCAAAATGGTACAGCCACTTTAGAAGATAGCTTGGCAGTTTCTTATGAAACTAAACATACTTTGCCATGTAATTCAGCAATCACACCCCTTGGTCTTTACCCCAAAGAGTTGAAAACTTTATTTCATTCTAATTTAAAACCTCCGTTTTGAGAAAGACAATTTCGAGAGAATGAGACGACAAGCCATGCACTAGGAAAAAAATATTTGCAATAGTCCTTACCTGGTGAAGGACTGTCATCCAAAATATATGAAGAACTCTTGAGACTCAACAGTAAGAAAATAAACAACCAGATGGTAAAATAAGCCAAACACCTTAACCAACACCTCACCAAAGAAGATGTAACAATGGAAATAAGCATATGAAAAGATGCCTTGTATTAGATATCATTAGAGAAATGCAATTTAAGACAACAAAAATATGCCACTACTGCCTATTAAAATAGCCAAGATCCAGAACACTAAAAAAACCAAATACTGGCACATACGTGGAGCAACAGAAACTCTAATTTACAGCTGGTGAAAATGCAAAATAGTTTAGCCAGTTTGGAAGACAGTTTGGCAGTTCCTTATAAAACTAAACATACTCCTACCATAGGATTCAGTCATCACACTCCTTGGTATTTATTCATAAGAGTTGAAAACTTACGTCCACACAAAAACTTGAACACAGATGTTCATAGCAGCATTATTCACAATTGCCAAAACTTGGGAGAAGTCAAGATGTCCTTTAGTAGGGGAATGGAGAAATAAATTAATTCAAACTGATAATAGAATATTATTCAGCACTATAAAGAAATGAGCTATCAAGCCATGAAAAGATATAGAAGAAATTTAAATGCATGTTATTAACTGAAAGAAGTTGGTCTGAATAGGCTACATTTTATATGATTCCAACTGTATGACATTCTGAAAAAGGCAAAGCATTGAAGGCAGTAAAGAGATTAATGGTTGCCAGAGATTAAAGGGGAAGGAAGAACCAACAGGCAGAGCACAGAGGATTTTTAGGGTGGTGAAACTACTCTGGTATGATACTTGATATAGTTAGGATATGTGTCCCCATCCACATCTCATGTTAAATCGAAATCCTCAGTATTGGAGGTGGAGCCTGCTGGGAGGTGATTGGATCATGGGGGTAGATTTCTCATGAATGGTCCAGCACCTCTTGGTTCTCTCCTTGTGATAATGAGTGAGTTATTGTGAGATCTGGTTGTTTAAGTGTGTAGTAGCACCTCCTCTTTTCTCTCTTGCTCCTGCTTTCATCATGCGATGTGCCTGCTCCCCGTTCACCTTCTGCCTTGACTGTAAGCTTCCTGAAGCCTCCCCAGAAGCTGAGCAGATGTCAGCACCATGCTTCCTATAAAGCCTACAGAACTGTGAGCCGATTAAACCTCTTTTCTTATATATTACTCAGACTCAGCTATTTCTTTATAGAAGTGCAAGAATGGCCGAATGTTGTACTATAATGGTGGATACGTGCCATTACACATTTTTCCAAACCCGCAGAATGTACAACATCAAGATTGAACCCTAATGTAAACCTTGGTCATCAGATGATTATGATATGTGAATGTAGGCAAATAAATTCTAAGAAATGTACAAGTTTGGTGGGGAATGTTGATAAATGGGGAGGCTGTGCATCTGTGGGGGCAGGAGGCATATGGAAAATCTCTGTATCTTCTGCTCAACTTTGCTTGAACCTAAAACTGCTCCATAAAATAAAATCTATTTAAAAACAGAAGCTGTGCACAAGCATTATTTTTTAAGTAACTTTTAACATCTTGTGCATTTTAATACTTTTTGTCCAAACAAAGTAATACAATAATACCTACTACTTAAAAATTTCGCTGAATTAAGTAACAAATGCCAAAGACCCAAACTGACTTAGGAAATGATATTTTGTCAAAACGAAAGTACTATTGAATCATGTGAATAGGCTAAGCCATGTCAAACTTCTTACAGTGTCAAACTTCTGACACTGTAAAAGTAACTACAGATTTCTAAACCACAATACCCACAAAGCTCTGTCTGTCAGATAATGAAATGTGAGCTTCTTTATGGACATGGTTACAATTATATTATTTGTAAGTTTGGGAATATATCATATTTTTAAAAGTGATGAGTTTTGATGCAAAATGCAAATATAATGCAGGACCTGAAAAGACTCTGAAGTAGGACCATACCTGGGACAGAAATATATTAATGTTAATTTCAGAAAGTATCAAGAAAGATTAAAGTAAAAACTCATGTGACATTCAATTGCACCAAAGTCTTTAGCACAGGGTATGTTCAGAATAGTGAGAAATTGCTTCTTTTCTAGACATATGAATTGAATAAGTAAACATGTAGAGGTTGAAAAATAATAATCTATATTTTGAGTGGAACTAACAATTACATGTTTAGTGCAATAGAATTTATTACTTTGTGATTTGTTTTCTTGAGTAATTACTATTAGAAAATGTTTCCTGAGCCAGACACGGTGGCTCATGCTTGTAATCCCAGCACTTTGGGAGGCCAAAGCGGGCAGATCACCTGACATCAGGAATTCAAGACCAGCCTGACCAACATGGGGAAACCCCCATCTCTACTAAAAATACAAAATTAGCAGGGCGTGGTGGCATGCACTTGTAATCCCAGCTACTCAGGAGGCTGAGGCAGGAGAATCGCTTGAACCCAGGAGGCTGAGGCTGCAGTGAGCCGAGATCATGCCATTACACCCCAGCCTGGGCAACAAGAGTGAAAATCCGTCTCAAAAAAAAAAAAAAAAAGAAAAAGAAAGAAAATGTTTCCTAAGTACTCACAAGACATGAATAAGTATCCTAAATGCAGAGATAGATATGGCAGTGGTTATAGTGTTTCTATAGTCTAAAGGCAAGCATAAAAACACCAAAAGATGAGTAACATACATGGACATGATGTGGTTTACATATAGTTTCATTTTTCTGGTTTCTTCTTTGAGCCCTCTCCCATTGCTCCATGGTTTTAAAAAAGATGCTATGTATGAGGTAAAAAAAATTACATTTTGGTCCTATTCCTGCCTTCATAAGGCAACTAGTATGAGGCTTATGTTAAATCAGTATTTTACAGATCAATGCATTCAAAGGCTCTAGTTAGTAAGAAAATTTTTTTTTCTACGCATTTTTTGTTACTCTGTTCTCATATGGCAAAAAATATATTTGCTAAGGACCTCTTGTGTGATGTCAGCACTTTAATAAAAATGGTGGTTTTGATGATGTTCATCAGGATATCTTTTAAAAAGTTTTTATGGTCATTTCCTTTAAAACTTGCACCTTGTAAACAAACAGTATTGTTTTCCCTGCAAAATAACAAAGTTACAGGGGAAATAAATAGCTGGAGCAGGTAGCCTTTAGGAAATGCTGATGGAGCATTATTTCTTGGAGGAGCAGAGTCATTGAGGAATATGTTATCTTGAAGACTAGGAAACCTCAATTATGTTAACTGAATGCTTGATCTAGGGGAGTCCTTATTGTGCTAGCAATGGCTTCTTGGAGTGTCTTCTTACTAAAAGGATAGACTATCAAAATAAGAGAAAAATACAGAATGGGCAGCTAAGGTCCAAAGGGGTGTTTGGTGAACATTCGTTTAATTATTTATTTGTAAAGATGTATCTATTAACTAATTGTGCCATTTTAAGGAGCATAGGGAGGGTAGAATTTTAAGTGGAGTGGTGATGAGATCTGCTTTGCATTTCATAAGCATCAGTCTGTTACCAGCATGGATTGGAGAGACAGCCAGGGGGACTCGTTTAGCATTATTTTTAAACCATATAATAAATGTCAAAGGTGAGAAAGTCACAGAAACTATATTGGATTAAATACATGAATGAACCACAAAAAGTGAATCATGATTACTAGGTATCCCACCCTCTGAAAACATTTGAGTAACCACTGCCCCATGATCATAATATTTTAAACATATAATAATTTACAGATTAACTTAGCCCTTCTCTGATTTTAGTTGAGAAAACCTAAGGCTCAGATTTGACTCAGGGACCCCTGTTATAAATTTTTCTGTAATCATCATGATCACAATCTCTATCACTTATTGAGCAATTATTACATGCCAGACACCATACTGAGTGATTTACATGCATTGTATCTCACTGAATGTTCAAAAAACTCTGGAGTTATTACTATTTTTTATCTAACTTAGATAGGGAAATTGCTCTAGAGAAATTAATCTGCCAAACATTTTCTATCTAGTAAGTCGCAAAGTCAAGATATAACTCCATACAAAGTGTCTACCATGGTATTAGTGGTATTAGTTTCCTGTTGCTGCTGTAACAGATAATCACAAACTTAGTGGTTTAAAACACAGAAATGGGCGGAGCAAGATGGCCGAATAGGAACAGCTCCAGTCTCCAGCTCCCAGCGCGAGTGACACAGAAGACCGGTGATTTCTGCATTTTCAACTGAGGTACTGGGGTCATCTCTCTAGGGAGTGCCGGACAATCGGTGCTGGTCAGCTGCTGCAGCCTGACCAGCGTGAGCTGAAGCAGGGCGAGGCATCGCCTCACCTGGAAGCGCAAGGGGGAAGGAAATCCGTTTTCCTAGCCAGGGGAACTGAGACACACAACACCTGGAAAATCGGGTAACTCCCACCCCAATACTGCGCTTTAAGGAAACAGGCACACCAGGAGAATATATCCCACACCTGGCCGGGAGGGTCCCACGCCCACGGAGCCTCCCTCACTGCTAACACAGCAGTCTGCGGCGATCTATCCGCAAGGTAACAACGAGGCTGGGGGAGGGGCGCCCGCCATTGCTGAGGCTTAAGTAGGTAAACAAAGCCTCTGGGAAGCTTGAACTGGGTGGAGCTCACAGCAGCTCAAGGAAACCTGCCTGTCTCTGTAGACTCCACCTCTGGGGACAGCCACAGCTGAGGTCCAATAGGGAAAGCAGCGGGGGCCGGTGCAGAGGCGAACGACTCTGTCTGACAGCTTTGGGGAGAGCCGTGGATCTCCCAACGCGGAGGTTGAGATCCGAGAACGGACAGACTGCCTGCTCAGGTGGGTCCCTGACCCCTGAGTAGCCTAGCTGGGAGACATCCCCCACTAGGGGCAGTCTGACACCCCACACCTCACAGGGTGGAGTCATCCCTGAGAGTAAACTTCCAAAGGAAGAATCAGACAGGTACACTCGCTGTTCAGCAATATTCTATCTTCGGCAACCTCTGCTGCTGATACCCAGGCAAACAGGGTCTGGAGTGGACCTCAAGCAATCTCCAATAGACCAACAGACAGTCCTTCTGACTGTCAGACGGAAAACTATCAAACAGGAAGGACACCTACACCAAAACCCCATCAGTACGTCACCGTCATCAAAGACCAGAGACAGATAAAACCACAAAGATGGGGAAGAAGCAGGGCAGAAAAGCTGGAAATTCAAAAATAAGAGCACATCTCCCCCTGCAAAGGAGCACAGCCCATCGCCAGCAACGGATCAAAGCTGGTCACAGAATGACTTTGACGAGATGAGAGAAGAAGGCTTCAGCCCATCAAACTTCTCAGAGCTAAAGGAGGAATTACGTAGCCAGCGCAAAGAAACTAAAAATCTTGAAAAAGAGTGGAAGAATTGACAGCTAGACTAATTAATGCAGAGAAGATCATAAACGAAATGACAGAGATGAAAACCATGACACGAGAAATATGTGACAAATGCACAAGCTTCAGTAACCGACTCGATCAACTGGAAGAAAGAGTATCAGCGATTGAGGATCAAATGAATGAAATGAAGCGAGAGGAGAAACCAAAAGAAAAAGAAGAAAAAGAAATGAACAAAGCCTGCAAGAAGTATGGGATTATGTAAAAAGACCAAATCTACGTCTGATTGGGGTGCCTGAAAGTGAGGGGGATAATGGAACCAAGTTGGAAAACACTCTTCAGGATATCATCCAGGAGAACTTCCCCAACCTAGTAGGGCAGGCCAACATTCAAATTCAGGAAATACAGAGAACGCCACAAAGATACTCCTCCAGAAGAGCAACTCCAAGACACATAATTGCCAGATTCACCAAAGTTGAAATGAAGGAAAAAATCTTAAGGGCAGCCAGAGAGAAAGGTCGGGTTACCCACAAAGGGAAGCCCATCAGACTAACAGCAGATCTCTCGGCAGAAACTCTACAAGCCAGAAGAGAGTGGGGGCCAATATTCAACGTTCTTAAAGAAAAGAATTTTCAACCCAGAATTTCATATCCAGCCAAACTAAGTTTCATCAGTGAAGGAGAAATAAAATCCTTTACAGATAAGCAAATGCTTAGAGATTTTGTCACCACCAGGCCTGCCTTACAAGAGACCCTGAAGGAAGCCCTAAACATGGAAAGGAACAACGGTACCAGCCGTTGTAAAAACATGCCAAAATGTAAAGACCATCGAGGCTAGGAAGAAACTGCATCAACTAATGAGCAAAATAACCAGTTAATATCATAATGACAGGATCAAGTTCACACATAACAATATTAACCTTAAATGTAAATGGACTAAATGCTCCAATTAAAAGACACAGACTGGCAAACTGGATAAAGAGTCAAGACCCATCAGTCTGCTGTATTCAGGAGACCCATCTCACATGCAGAGACATACATAGGCTCAAAATAAGGATGGAGGAAGATCTACCAAGCAAATGGAGAACAAAAAAAAGCAGGGGTTGCAATCCTAGTCTCTGATAAAACAGACTTTAAACCATCAAAGATCAAAAGAGACAAAGAAGGCCATTACATAATGGTAAAGGGATCAATTCAACAGGAAGAGCTAACTCTCCTAAATATATATGCACCCAATACAGGAGCACCCAGATTCATAAAGCAAGTCCTTAGAGACCTACAAAGAGACTTAGACTCCCATACAATAATGATGGGAGATTTCAACACTCCACTGTCAACATTAGACAGATCAACGAGACAGAAAGTTAACAAGGATATCCAGGAATTGAACTCATCTCTGCACCAAGCGGACCTAATAGACATCTATAGAACTCTCCACCCCAAATCAACAGAATATACATTCTTCTCAGCACCACATCGCACTTATTCCAAAATTGACCACATAATTGGAAGTAAAGCACTCCTCAGCAAATGCACAAGAACAGAAATTATAACAAACTGTCTCTCAGACCACAGTGCAATCAAACTAGAACTCAGGACTAAGAAACTCAATCAAAACCGCTCAACTACATGGAAACTGAACAACCTGCTCCTGAATGACTACTGGGTACATAACGAAATGAAAGCAGAAATAAAGATGTTCTTTGAAACCAATGAGAACAAAGATACAACATACCAGAATCTCTGGGACACATTTAAAGCAGTGTGTAGAGGGAAATTTATAGCACTAAATGCCCACAAGAGAAAGCAGGAAAGATCTAAAATTGACACTTTAACATCACAATTAAAAGAACTTGAGAGGCAAGAGCAAACACATTCAAAAGCTAGCAGAAGGCAAGAAATAACTAAGATCAGAGCAGAACTGAAGGAGATAGAATCACAAAAAACCCTCCAAAAAATCAATGAATCCAGGAGTTGGTTTTTTGAAAAGATCAACAAAATTGACAGACCGCTAGCAAGACTAATAAGAAGAAAAGAGAGAGGAATCAAATAGACGCAATAAAAAATGATAAAGGGGATATCACCACCGACCCCACAGAAATACAAACAACCATCAGAGAATACTATAAATGCCTCTACGCAAATCAACTAGAAAATCTAGAAGAAATGGATAATTTCCTGGACACTTACACTCTCCCAAGACTGAACCAGGAAGAAGTTGAATCCCTGAATAGACCAATAACAGGCTCTGAAATCGAGGCAACAATTAATAGCCTACCCACGAAAAAAAGTCCAGGACCAGATGGATTCACAGCTGAATTCTACCAGAGGTACAAGGAGGAGCTGGTACCATTCCTTCTGAAACTATTCCAATCAATAGAAAAAGAGGGAATCCTCCCTAACTCATTTTATGAGGCCAACATCATCCTGATACCAAGCCTGGCAGAGACACAACAAAAAAGAGAATTTTAGACCAATATCCCTGATGAACATCGATGCAAAAATTCTCAATAAAATACTGGCAAACCGGATTCAGCAGCACATCAAAAAGCTTATCCACCATGATCAAGTGGGCTTCATCCCTGGGATGCAAGGCTGGTTCAACATTCGCAAATCAATAAACGTAATCCAGCATATAAACAGAACCAAAGACAAGAACCACATGATTATCTCAATAGATGCAGAAAAGGCTTTTGACAAAATTCAACAGCCCTTTATGCTAAAAACGCTCAATAAATTCGGTATTGATGGAACGTACCTCAAAATAATAAGAGCTATTTATGACAAACCCACAGCTAATATCATACTGAATGGGCAAAAACTGGAAAAATTCCCTTTGAAAACTGGCACAAGACAGGGATGCCTCTCTCACCACTCCTATTCAACATAGTGTTGGAAGTTCTGGCTAGGGCAATCAGGCAAGAGAAAGAAATCAAGGGCATCCAGTTAGGAAAATAAGAAGTCAATTGTCCCTGTTTGCAGATGACATGATTGTATATTTAGAAAACCCCATTGTCTCAGCCCAAAATCTCCTTAGCTGATAAGCAACTTCAGCAAAGTCTCAGGATACAAAATTAATGTGCAAAAATCCCAAGCATTCTTATACACCAGTAACAGACAAGCAGAGAGCCAAATCAGGAATCAACTTCCATTCACAATTGCTTCAAAGAGAATAAAATACCTAGGATTCCAGCTTACAAGGGATGTAAAGGACCTCTTCAAGGAGAACTACAAACCACTGCTCAGTGAAATAAAAGAGGACACAAACAAATGGAAGAACATACCATGCTCATGGATAGGAAGAATCAATATCGTGAAAATGGCCATACTGCCCAAGGTTATTTATAGATTCAATGCCATCCCCATCAAGCTACCAATGACTTTCTTCACAGAATTGGAAAAAACTGCTTTAAAGTTCATATGGAACCAAAAAAGAGCCCACATTGCCAAGACAATCCTAGGTCAAAAGGACAAAGCTGGAGGCGTCATGCTACCTGACTTCAAACTATACTACAAGGCTACAGTAACCAAAACAGCATGGTACTGGTACCACAACAGAGAAATAGACCAATGGAACAGAACAGAGTCCTCAGAAATAATACCACACATCTCCAGCCATCTGATCTTTGACAAACCTGAGAGAAACAAGAAATGGGGAAAGGATTCCCTATTTAATAAATGGTGCTGGGAAAATTGGCTAGCCATAAGTAGAAAGCTGAAACTGGATCCTTTCCTTACCCCTTATACGAAAATTAATTCAAGATGGATTAGAGACTTAAACGTTAGACCTAATACCATAAAAACCCTAGAAGAAAATCTAGGTAGTACCATTCAGGACATAGGCATGGGCAAGGACTTCATGTCTAAAACACCAAAAGGAACGGCAGCAAAAGCCAAAATTGACAAATGGGATCTAATTAAACTAAAGAGCTTTTGCACAGCAAAAGAAACTACCATCAGAGTGAACAGGCAACCTACAGAATGGGAGAAAATTTTTGCAACCTACTCATCTGACAAAGGGCTAATATCCAGAATCTACAAAGAACTCAAACAAATATACAAGAATAAAACAAACAACCCCATCAAAAAGTGGGGAAAGGATATGAACAGACATTTCTCAAAAGAAGACATCCATACAGCCAACAGACACATGAAAAAATGCTCGTCATCACTCGCCATCAGAGAAATGCAAATCAAAACCACAATGAGATACCATCTCACACCAGTTAGAATGGCAATCATTAAGAAGTCAGGAAACAATAGATGTTGGAGAGGATGTGGAGAAATAGGAACACTTTTACACTGTTGGTGGGATTGTAAACTAGTTCAACCATTATGGAAAACAGTATGGCGATTCCTCAAGGATCTAGAACTAGATGTACCATATGACCCAGCCATCCCACTACTGGGTATATACCCAAAGGATTATAATTACTCTACTACAAAGACACATGCACACGTATGTTTATTGCGGCACTATTCACAATAGCAAAGACTTTGAATCAACCCAAATGTCCATCTGTGACAGACTGGATTAAGAAAATGTGGCACATATACACCATGGAATACTATGCAGCCATCAAAAAGGATGAGTTTGCGTCCTTTGTAGGGACATGGATGCAGCTGGAAACCATCATTCTTAGCAAACTATCACAAGAAGAGAAAACCAAACACCGCATGTTCTCACTTATAGGTGGGAACTGAACAATGAGATCACTTGGACTAGGGAAGGGGAACATCACACACTGGGGCCTATCAGGGGAGGGGGGAGGAGGGAGGGATTGCATTGGGGAGTTATACATGATATAAACGTTATGCACATGTACCCTAGAACTTAAAGTATAATAAAAAAAAAAAAAAGAAAAATCAGTTTTTGTTAGATGTATATACTATAAATATTTTCTCCACTCTGTGGGCTGGTTTTGCACTCTTTTACTGGTGTCTTTTGACAAATATTAAGATTGTAATAAAAGCTTGGTCAAAAGAGGATCCCTTAAAAAAATAAAAATAAAACACGGAAATTATTTATCTTATGGTTCTGCACATAAGAAGTTCAAAATGAGTCTGACAGGTTAAAATCCAGGTGTCATTAGGGCTGATTTCTCCTGGAGACTCTGAGTGGGAAATCTTGTTTGATGACCTTTTGCAGCTTCTAGATGCCACTGGCATTCCTTGCTTTGTGGCTCCTTCCTTCTTCTTCAAAGTCAGCAGGGTGGCATCACCCAATTTCTGTCTATTTCTCTTTTACATCTACTTCTATCATCACATCTCCTTCCCTAATTCTGACTGTGGCCTCCTTGCCTGTCTCTTATAAGGATCATTGTGATGAGATTAGGTCCACCTCGATAATCCCAGATCCTGAGATCTTGCTATATTAAGATCGTTACTTTAATCACATCTAAAATTTTGGGAGGCTGGGGTGGGTGGATTACTTGAGGTCAGGAGTTCAAGACCAGCCTGGAAAATATGGTGAAACCCTGTCTCTAATAAAAATACAAAAATTAGCCAGGTACAGTGGTGCACTCCTGTAATCCTGGACACTTGGAGGCTGAGGCAGTAGAATCACTTGAAATCAGGAGGTAGAGGTTGCAGTGAGCCGAAATCCTGCCACTGCACTCCAGCCTGGGTGAAAGAACAAGACTCCATCTCAAACAAACAAAGAAACAAAAATCACGTCTACAAATTTTAGGGATTAGGTTGTGGACATATTTGGGGGTACTACTATGCTCTCTACTAAAACCTCTATGTTGAATAAAGTAAATTTCTTAGAACATAAATCTCAATTTCTCTTTTATTTTGTGAGTTATATACTTTTACATTGATTTGCTGCATCTACTCTAATAAATAAGGCCTTGTTTTATAGTAATGCTAAGTCAGGAGTTCGCAAATGTTTTTTTGGTAAATGGCCAGATAGTAAATATTTTCAGCTATGTGGGCCATGTGGTCTCAAGGACAGTTATTTCACTCTGTCATTGCAATGTGAGAGCAGCCAGAGACAATACATATACAAATGAAACATGGCTGTGTGCCAATAAAACTTTATTCACAAAAACAGGCAGTGGCTCAGATTTGACCCAAGGGCCCCTGCTATAAATTTGTCTGTGGAAACCTGCTATCAATGATCAAATATCTTCACAAGTTTCATGATATAAGAGTTTTTTTGTTTGTTCTTTGTCAAATCCCCATACCTAGAACAGAGTTTGGTACATACCAGCTGCTTAACAAATACTTGTTGAGTGACCTAGGAAACTGAAACATGCTAAAGCTTAAAAGAGAAAATCGCCAGGTGCAGTGGCTCACACCTGTAATCCCAGCACTTTGGGAGGCCGAGGCGGGCAGATCACGAGGTCAGAAGATCGAGACCATCCTGGCTAACACAGTGAAACCCCATCTCTACTAAAAATACAAAAAAAAAAACTTAGCCGGGCGAGGTGGCAGACGCCTGTAGTCCCAGCTACTCGGGAGGCTGAGGCAGGAGAATGGCGTAAACGCGGGAGGCGGAGCTTGCCGTGAGCCGAGATTGCACCACTGCACTTCAGCCTGGGCAACAGAGCGAGACTCTGTCTCAAAAAAAAAAAAAAAAAGAGAAAATCAGTGATGGTTGATTTGCAAGAATACGTGCCTTTGGCCAAGGATGTGAGAATTTTCTTTAAGAGGGAGAATTCGAGAATTTTTTATGAGCAGTGGATCTGGGCTTTAAAAATGACATTTCATAATATAAGCACCATTTGAAAGACAATAATGATTGAGTCTTTGTAATTCCTAATTACAGAATGTGAGCATCACTAAGAATAAGTTGTTAGTTTGGTAGATGCTTTTGAAAGTTTGGACAAATTACTTCCTCCCAACAGGGAGATGTAAATGGCATCACACTTGAGTCAATATGGACTTGGCTACCCTCTAGTTTTATACATGTTTCTATCAAGTTCTGACAGTTTGTGGATCTCTCGTGACATTGATTCCTAATGGTTAATTTTGTATGTCAACTTGAATGGACCACAGAATGACTGGATATTTTGTCAAGTATTGTTCTGGGTGTTTCTGTGAAGATGTTTTAGAATGAGATTAACATTTAATTTGGTAGACTGAGTAAAGCAGATTATGTGGGTAGGCCTCATGCAATCAGATGAAGATCTTGCTAGAACAAAAGGTTGACCCTCCCTGAGAAAGGGAGGATTCTGCCTGACAATCTTTGAACGGGGATATCAGCTCCTCCTGGTTTTACAGCAGCCTGCTAACTTTCAGATGCACACTGGGACACCTGCTCTGCAGATGCTGGACTCACCAGTTTCTATAATCATGCAAGCCAATTCCATATCATAAATGGATGCTACTGGGGCCAGGCATGGTGGCTTATACCTGTACTCCAAGCACTTTGGGAGGCAGAGATGGGAGAATCTCTTGAGGCCAGGAATTTGGGACCATCCTGGTTAACACAGTGAGACTCTATATCAAAAAAAAAAAAAAAAAACTATTGGTTTTGTTTCTCTGGAGAATGTTGACTAATAGAGCCAGACTTTTTCGTAAACGATGAGAAAATTTTATCTCAACAATACTTTCCTATTTTTTTAGTTTTGTTTTTTGCTCATCTCCAACCAAAAGTAAACTATTTAAAAACCTATGTTCTAAATACATATTTTGATGAAAGCATAGTAAGTAAGTTACTTCACAAACTGGTCATTTTACAACACACACATACACATACCCTAAATAGCCCCAATGTAATACTTCTGTTCCCTTCCTCCTTCTTCCTAAAGGGGAAGAAGGCTTCACACACAGCAAAGGACATTTAATGAAGAGGGACATGAAAAAAAATTTCACTTTATTACTAGTGTAAGTGAATTATAACACAGTTTATATTAATAATTTTCTCAGATTTTGCCTTCTTAGGTCTAGGTCACATGTACTGGAAAAAAAACTGAGTCTTAGGTTATTCTATTGTTTATTGTGAAATAGTTTGATGGTATTATTGTGTAATCTGTAGTGTGACATATTGTTACAGTAACTACATTATTAAAACTCCATCAAATCAAGGTTATATTTCAGAATACTGGCTTTACCAGATGGCCTATTAATGTAGTTTAGAAGTGGACTAATTAAATTATATTCTTCAAATAACACTAATGAAATAGATATTTACACTGGGCTTGTCCAACAGAGTCTGCCATGATCAGTTTCCAGGGAAAAGAAAGATCTAATCAAATATGTATATTTTTCAAAGTGTACATGTTAATTTGAAAGTTGAGCAAGTTGCAGAAGTATTTCAGAATCAATGACTAAAAAGAGAGGACAGAAAGCATGGTCCTTGGCCGGGCGCGGTGGCTCAAGCCTGTAATCCCAGCACTTTGGGAGGCCGAGACGGGCGGATCACGAGGTCAGGAGATCGAGACCATCCTGGCTAACATGGTGAAACCCCGTCTCTACTAAAAAATACAAAAAACTAGCCGGGCGACATGGCGGGCGCCTGTAGTCCCAGCTGCTTGGGAGGCTGAGGCAGGAGAATGGCGTAAACCCAGGAGGCGGAGCTTGCAGTGAGCTGAGACCCGGCCACTGCACTCCAGCCTGGGCGGCAGAGCGAGACTCCGTCTCAAAAAAAAAAAAAAAAAAAAAAAAAAAGAAAGCATGGTCCTTGGCAAAATAGAGTTGGGAATAATTAATCATTTTAAAGTAAATGTTTCTCTACCTGAATCTCTGCCAAGAACCTTGACAGAGTGCAGACTCCCAGAAGATCCAAGCCTGCTGATGACAACAATGTTTGTTATACAGTGTGCAGTATTACAATAGGTCCTTTCAATGCCTGAGATCTTGCAAAGATGCCTGTATCTAGGATTTCTGATAAAGCTTACAACTGCTATGAATGATATTTAAATTTTAATATATGAGGTTTCATGCCATTACATGCACCACTTCCATTCTTCACGCCACATTGGAAGGCTCAGTTTAAATCAATGGGGGCCAATTCTGGAAGTCTTTTCACCAGTGATGACATGGCTTCCTTTCCAGAACCTCTAGTGTATTCTCATATAGGCTGACTTATAGAGGAAGCCAAAAATTATTGGAGGCTCAGATAATTTTTGAACCACACCTTGCTTTTTTAATCAGCAGAACTTGATAGAAGTGAATGCTGTGAACTACTTCATGCTCATATTGCTTCATTCATAATGTGGCTGTCACATAAAATTATGCACCCACACTTTACCAGGAAGAATCTTTGCCTGCTCCTTCATCCATCAGGAGAAAGCCACTCCAAATAGAAATTTCTTGGCTGCTTTACAGGTCACTACCTATTTTGATCAAGAAAGTAGATGACAAAGCCTTTCAAGTAATGAAGTTTTCCATAAAAAGCCATTTGAACTTGAAGTGTTATATGATTAAGCTTTTTAATATGCAGTCTTTTAGAGGTCAAACATTTAGATAGCAGAATTGTTTTTGTTTTTTTTTTTTAATGGAGAATGAATAGAAAGGAATGTGTTCATTACATAATTACAGGGCTTGCAAAGTGCTGGCATTTCTGCTGGAGAATCAATTTCTTATGCTCCTACTTCAATCACAAAAGAAAACAAATAAATAAACATCACGTATTTTTCTTTCTTTATATGTCTGTACCTTACTTTTTATGTATACTCAGCCACTTTTTCTGGCTCCTAGAAAAAGTGAAGCTCTGTTAGTCCAGATATCTATCTATAATACTATATGGGTATACTCTTTAGCTTGGGATGCTACAGAGTCCAAAAGGATTAGTTTTTTAAAAAAATAACTGAATTCAAACTATAGTAAAAGAAAAACATGTAATTTACTTTAAAATTAACTAAAGTTGAATTGTATAACAAAATCAAACTTATGCATGGTATGGAGTGAAGTTGTAATATTGAAGGCCAAGTCTACTATCAATAGGAAATTGGTAAAACTTTTAGAGTTATGAGACTTAAAATGATTTCTGAAAGAACCAGCTTAATGTCTCTAATGTCTCTGATTATCAGTAGTATTTTGATAGTATACTCTTTGTTCTATCTTGTTCTAATACCATTGCAAATTAGGTTGAGTTAATGTTTCTTTGAATAAGAGCCTTTATTTGGGAAGTACCCTTGGTCCTTTATTTACAATTGCTACAATTTCTCTTCAAAGACAGTTGATTATTTTTAATTCAGCTGTACTTTGTTTCCCTAGATAGTACACTGCAAAGTTTTTGTCAGTACACACTTATCATAGCATCACTATTTCTGAGACATTAGATTGGTTAATGAATTTAATATCTGGCCAGGTTTGTTTTCTCAGTGTCCTGTTCCACTCTCAATCAGGCGTAGATTCAAACTCAGTTTAAGCAATTTGTTTAGAAAATGTTCCATTTTTGTTCGGTTTCTAAGGACTTAGTAGTTCGGGTTATTCAGACCAGTCCTCCCATTAAAACCAATAACAGATGCTAGATAAAATATTTTTAAAGTACTTTTCAAAAGCCACCAAATAGTTGACAAGGTAGTAAGGAATTAGGAAACCAAAATCTAAGGAAAACCCGGAACACAAATGGTAAGGGAGAAGTACTGCTATTTTTGCCCTGAAAGCAACTGTCAATCAAGGACAATGACACTTCAGTTTTGATGGCTTAAACATGAGGGTAATTGAAGTTAAAACCCAGGGCTTACCATTAAACCGAGAGAATAAATCTGATTAGAGATTTTTCCTACATAAAGTTAGGACTTCAGAAAGCAACACCATCAGAGTAAGGGTAAATAAGAAGTAGATCTGCCTTTTCTCCCCCCTGTCCACCAAAAATCAGGGAAAGTAGAGTCGTGTAGAACAGAGAGAAAAAATCTCAAAGAAATTTGTAATCACAGCCAGTTTGAATAAGAGTTGTAGCATAAATTAGTATCACCTGGTAGCTGCAAAACAAAACAAAAAAACCTAGGTTGTGAATAAATGTCAAAGTAATTGCAGAATGGTAGTGCCCTTAGATGCCTCCAAGAAGCCAATGCAAATCTCTAGAAAAAGGCTCTTTAATTTTAATCTTCAAAATACCCATATAGATATTTTTAAGACTATGAGAAATACACAGTTAAAAATAACTAATCACATGAAGATGCAGTCATTCTAAGCCAGAATGATCAGAAACAATAGACAATGGAAACATGCACACAGATGATAGATATTAGATTTTTAAGTGAAGACTCTAACATCTACTTATTGTATTTGAAAAAATAAGAAGATAGATTTGAAAATATCTGTAGTCTTAAGAAAAGTGTAAAAATGACCAATTTAAAAAAAATCATAGAAAATGCCTAGAAATAAAAAATGCCACTAATAAAATCACAAGCTCAACAGAAAATTTTAAAAGAAGATCAGACATAGCTGAAGAGAAAAGAGAAGCTGAAAGATTAATCAGAAGAAATTATCTGGAAGTTGGCATAGAGGAATTCAAAGATGGAAAAATATATGTAGGACAGATTAAGAGTGAAGAAAGATTAAATGATAAGTTCTGTGGTATATATGATTTGTGTTCCAGAAGGAGAAGGTAAACTGAATACAGAAGAGGCGAGACATGGAAAGATAATGAATAAAAAATGTGACTTTCTGAATTGATGAAAGATACAGATTTAAGATTCCCAGTGAATCCCAAAGAATATTAGAAAGAATAATTACTCCAACCCAAGAAACATTAAAATGAAATCATAGTACCAAAGACAAAATGAGCAATCAAAAATCAACCAGAACAAAAAATACAGATTGCATTCAAAGAGTGGTATGTGGATTAATATTTAACTTCTTTATAGAATATGTAGAAGTCAGAGACAGTAGAATAATATATTCAATATGATAAACTAATTGCTAACTCACTGAAAATATATTTCAATAATGTGAGCAAAGTACAGAAATTTTTATAAAAACAAAAGCTGAGCAAGTGCAATTCTTGAGACATTGTAGGTGCTTAGGAAATAATTTTTCCATATTAAGAGTGACTGTGGCCCAGAAAACAATCATAGAGTTATCCTTGCCTCAGATCCCAATGGCTTTGGACAATGTTATATCAGACTCTGTAATGCAGGTAGCCTAGTTTTACTTGCTTCCCCTGTCAGGTATGCAATATTTAGCATTATTGACTACAGCTTTTATCATTACCACCTGTCAATCCCACACCATCAACACCAACTCCTTCAATTATCAAATAATTGGTAAGTAGCTTGCACAAAATAACTAGAGAACAAATAATACACTTTAATTTTTGTAACAGAGAACGATTATCTTTCAACAATATATTCAGAAGCACATATTTGGTGTGCATTATCATTAATGTAGAAACATTTTAAAATGTTACCATGATTTGGCCTACATATTCAATTAAGACATTGTGTGTGTGTGTGTGTGTGTGTGTGTGTGTGTGTGTGCATGTATAATATTCTGTAATATATTTGAGGATACAGGGAGGGATATTTATATAGTGCTTTATATCATATAAAGTGCTTCATATTTTATGTATCTATACCAAAATCTTTAAGATTGCCATAACGATTATTGAAGGTTCTGTTTTTAGATAAGTAATTAGATATTCAGAGAGATTGTGTGACTTGCCTGAGGTCACACAGCCACAGAGTGAAGTGTTCAGAATAAGGTGGCTGGACAGAGCCTGATTCCAAGGACGGTTAAGAAAAAAAACAGTCATAGTCAGAAGATCACATTCAGTTTTAGAACCCTTTGCGTGCCAAGCCTTCTGGTTACTGGAGATAGAGACAAACAAAGGTGAATACTTTCATTAAGATGTTCCTAGTTTTACAGGATCCTTGAGGCCAGTCAGCAATGGAAAAATCACAGTGGAGCTCTGAGAGCCATTCAAAGAGGGAGTGAAAATAAGTTGCTACACACCTATTAGAATGGCTAAAATCCAAGACATTTACAAATGCTGATAAGGATGTAGAGCAACAGAAACTCTCATTTGTTGCTAGTAATACAACCACTTTGGAAGATAGTTTGGAAGTTTCTTACAAAGATAAACAGCCTTACATACTATCTAACAATTGTGCTTCTAGGTATATGCTCAAATGAGTGAAAACTTGTGTCAACACAAAAACCTGCAATCGAATATTTATAGCGACTTTATTCGTAATTGACCAAAATTGGAAGCAACCCAAGATAGGTGGATAAGGAAACCATGGCACATCCACATGATAGAATATGTATTTAGCAATAAAAGGAAATAAGATATCAAGTCACAAAAAGGCAATAGTGCCTTAAATGTACATTGCCAAATGGAAAAGTTAGTCTGAAAAGGCTACATATTGTATGATTCCAATGAAATGACATTCTGGAAAAGGCGAACCTATAGAGACAGTGAAAAAATCATTGGTTATTGGTTGAGGTGGCTGTGGTGGAGTATGATTAAGTGTAACACAAGAGGATTTTAGGGCAGTGAAAATATTTTGTATGATACTGTAATGATGGATATATGATAGTATATATTTGTCAAAATCGATAAAATTGTACAATAAGAGTGAACCCTAATGTAAATGATGGACTTTAGTTAATAATATCGCATCAATATTAGTTTATCAATTGTAACAAATGTACTTTTTGTACAATTTTTCTGGAAACTTAAAACTGCTCTAAAAGATAAAAAGTCTATTAAAAAATTTCTTTTTCTCGAAACAGAGTCTTGCCCTGTCGCCCAGGTTGGAGTGCAGTGGCACAATCTCAGCTCAGTGCAACCTCCACCTCCTGGGTTCAAGCGAATCTCCTGTCGTCTCAGCCTCCCGAACAGCTGCTATTACAGGTGCTCGCCACCACGCCCAGCTAATTTTCGTATTTTTAGTAGAGACGGGGTTTTATCATGTTGTCCAGGATGGTCTTAAACTCCTGACCTCGTGATCCACCTGCCTCAGCCTCCCAAAGTGCTGGGATTACAGGCGTGAGCCACCGTGCCCGGTCTTAAAATTTTTTAAAAAAGAAGGTCAAAGGCAAGTTGAAGAGGCAAACAGGAAAGAGAGGTCTGGGTTAGAATTGACGGTGGGAGTTCCATTATTGGCGCTATTATAGATATATTGGCACACCTCTTTTGCCACACCAGAGTTCTTCACGAAAATCCCATATATAAGAGCATTTGCCCTCAAGATTTTAAGAATACTGGCAAACCTTTCATATTAAGGCATACAGGTCAGAACTGAAATTTAATAATCTGACTTCAAATCCAAGATCTGTTCCTCTATTGCAAGTTACTGATTCAATCACCACACATTACAAGGTCAATGCAGAAAAGGTGGAATGCTCTGGAAAAAAGCAGTACAAACTTTATTCTAGAGGAGAAGCTCAAAAAATAGATATGGTGTTGAGAACGAACAATGCTTTACTTGTCTTGTCCATGGCTCCCATTTTCTTTAAAAAATATTCTTCAAAAAAAATTCAAACTGCTGACAGTCAGACTCTTTGCTCCTTGAGGATAAAAACTTCAAGGAGAAATAACAGGGAAACGGAAGGTACTCAGGAATGCAGTTTTTCTAGCTGTTAACTAGATCAGTGTTTTGAATAAGTTCCAGTAGATGGCGTAAGAGAGTAGGAAGCAGCATCCTTGCATGGTGCAGTTTGAAATAAAACAGCCGTATTTTCAACAGCTCTGAGTCTGTGTGATTTCTGGCAAGGCATTTAGCAGAGGAGGAGAGCAGACAGTTTTACAGCCTCTGTCACTCTTCTTGGCAAAGCCAGAAGACCCTCTGGTCTACTGGACTTGAGGATTCCTTTCCTCTAGAAATATTTGATGGCAGCCAAGTCATTGCATATTCCAAGACCCTTGAAAAGGACTCTTCTGCGTCACTCAGAGAGTCTCGTGTGCCTGAGGGCGTTTCCAGATCCATGACTGATGGCAGGCAGCTAGAATAAAATCTGTAGAGCTCTGCTGCTTTTGCCAGATGAAGCTACTAGAGCATTTTGATTTTTTTTAAAGGCTACCAAAACAAACAAACAGAAACTATGACTCACAGCTAGACAGTGAAACAATATTTTTATTCATAGCTCTAAGTGCAACTTTTACAAATAGCACATCTTAGAATTTATTTTGTTTCTTTTCAATTAACCACTTTCTGGAATTAGAACATAAGGGAGAGTTGTGTAATCAGAATTTAAGAAAATGTTCAAATGAATATATTACAAATTCAGGCTGGTTACCTATATAGTGATGGAATTACAATGAACTGGAAAGCTGTGCTCTCCCCAGATCCATCAAATTATCAAGGATAACTAAGCAGCCTCCTTGAAATTTCTTACTACTTATCACTTTCTCTGGAAGCCAAGAACCATGGAACTATAAAAAAAGTGTGTGTATGTGTATATATACATACACTTTATGAGGTTTCAAGAAAGATAACTCTAACTTCTTATTTAGTAAGTTTGTAACATGTTACGCTATCCGCCAAGCTATACTTTTTGTTTAAGACATCTTCTTCTTCTCTTCTTCTTTTTACTGTAGCTCCCATCTTATATGGTCAACTTCTGATTAGTAACATGGAGTTTTGGTTTCTGTATATAAGCAGTTAATAAAGTTACCACTCTAATGTCACTCAATCAATAATATGAGGAAACTAAACATATGAATGGATAGGTTAATAAATATTTAGTGCCTATTACACCTGGAATGGGGGACTATAAATATGAAAAAAAGAAAGAAACAAGGCCCCTTTCCTCTAGAGGCTCCCAGTCTCTAATACTATATGACCCATGGTTTACAATAGGACAATCGTATCATGGGAGCACAGAGGAAATGCTTATTTGTGCTTGAGGATATCAGGAAAGGTATTTCACAGGAGATAAAACTGGAGCCGAGTATTAAAGAATTAGAAGGAATTCATCAGGTGGGAAAAGGAATGGATGATATTAATGACCATGAGAATGACACAAACAAAATTTCCATTATATATGATTTATAAAAGACAAGTATTTAGAATGGTTGGAGCGCTAGCTAAATGTGGCAGAAAGAGGGAACTAAGTTTTAAAAACACAGAAGAGGTAAAACTATGAAAGGCTTTAATATAAATGCTTGAGAATCTATGACTTCATTTAGCATTGTCCAATAGGACTTTCTGAGACGACTGAAATATTCTATAATCTGCACTGTGTACTATGGTAGCCACTAACCACATGTGGTTATTGTGCAGTTGAAATGTGGCTAGTAAGATGGAGGCAATTAATTATTTTTTGGCTTAGTTTAAATTTAGCTTTAAATAGCCACATGTAACTAATAGCTACTGTATTGGGAAACCCTGTTTGAATAATGGGAATTATTGGAAGATTATTAACAGTGGAATGGAATGATTGTTTAGTATCAGTGCAAAAATAACACAGTTTGTGTTGATTGCATTGGAATGTATGGTGCATTTCACATTGAAGGTATTTAAATATCACAGCCTATTAACTTGGAGTTGTGTTCAGTTGTGTAAGCAATGCAATTAATTGTAACTGACCAAGACCTAGGATAAGAATAATTTTTCAGTCTACTCAGCACAAGCAGATATAGAATAAGTAATCAAGTATATTTAGCTTAAGTCTCCAGCTTATACATAAGAAGATTAGGCACCAATATTTGCAGTTAAAAGAAGTATTATTAGAGAGGAATAATTTCCTCCAAGTTAAGAAATTCCTGTAAAAGAGAAAGTCTTTCCAGTAAGTATACAGATATGCCCAAATCATTTTGAGACCACTGGCTTATTGAATTCATAGTGTTTGTGTCTGGGTGATGAAAGAGACAAAGACTGATTAGCACATTAACTCTGAAATCTCAGAGAAATAAGCCTGTGGCAATACTCAAGGCTGGCTTGCTCTTCTCTTCTCTCAGTAGATTTCAATGGAGTTAAGACTCCCTTTCTTCTCTGTGACATGACTAGCCGCTTATTTCAGTAGCAGGTATAGCTAGCAGCACATTACTTTGGGGAAGACAGGAAGTGCTTAAAATCAGCACTATCAGCTGAGATCAAATGAGAAGGTACGTAGAAAAAAGACTAATAAGCAGTTAAAAAAATTACCTTGAAATGAAGCATTATGAAATCCATTTTGAATTATGTATTTTCTCCTATGCATGTTGTATTAAATTTCAATTTTTTCATAACAAATTATTACAAATTTAGCTCCTTAAACAATGCAATTATCTTGCAGTTTCTGTAAGTTGGAGGTTCAGGCACCACAAAGCTGAATTCTCTGCTCACTTTTATTAAGTCAAAATCAAGATGTCTGCCAACTTGCACTCTCTTTGGAGCTCAGATTCTCTTCTAAGCTTATTCAGATTGGTGGCATATTTCAGTTCCTTGTGGCTGTAAGATTGAGGCTGTCAGCTCCTAGGGGGACCTCGAATTTCCTGCCATGCGGCCCACTCTATAACAGGTGGTTTGCTTCTTCAAGGACAACAGAACAGGAGAGTGTCTGCTAGTGCTTTGTGTATTTTTCTTCGAAGTGGCTGTATTAGTCAGGGTTATCTAGAGGGACAGAACTAATAGGGTAGATGTATATATGAAGTGGAGTTAATTAAGGAATATTGACTCACACAATCACAAGCGAAGTCCCAAAATAGGCCGTCTGCAAGCTGAGGAGCAAGAAAGCCAGTCCAAGGCCTAAAACCTCGAAAGCAGGGAAGCCGACAGTGGAGCCTTGGGCAAATCACTGGCATAAGTCCAAGAGTCCAAAAGCTGAAGAACGTGAGTCTGATGTTTGAGGGCAGAAAGCATCCAGCACAGGAGAAAGATGAAGGCTAGAAGACTCAGCAAGTCTGTTCTTCCATCTTCTCCTGCCTGCTTTATTGTAGCCGAGCTGGCAGCTGATTAGAGGGTGCCCACCCAGACTGAGGGTGGTTCTGCCTCTCCCAGTCCAGTGACTCAATTGTGAATCTCCTTTGGCAACACCCTCACAGACACACCCAGGATCAATACTTTGCATCCTTCAGTCCAACCAAGTTTGCGCTCAATATTAACCATCGCAGTGGTAATCTGATTAACAGTGTCACATAGAATAATCTTCCTCTTGATTAATCAAGAGTCAACTGATTCAAAAATTTAATTACATCTTCAGTCTTATGATGCAACATAGTCATGGTAAGGCTATCCCATTATATCCACCAATCTGGCTAAGACTTAATAGGAAGCTATTATACCGGGAAATGTGCCCCCAAAGACAAGAATCTGGGAGCCATTTTGAAATTCTGTCTACTACACATGGCCATGGCTATAACTACAGCTGCTTACATGTTTGTCTCATTAAAAACAGTGACAATATTGTAGTCATCTTACCTTTCACAGTGATTCCATAAGAGGGTTTTATAGAAGGAAGTCTCTCCCTCTTTCTGCTCTCTCCCTGCTTAATAAATAAGATTTGGTTTTATCTTGTTTTTGCTTATATAAAATTTTATTACATATGTAAATATGTAATAGATTATATAATCATATATTTATCAATGCAGCCAAATGTAGCAGGACGAGCTGCAGACAAAATTCCTCAGACACTGAGTTAAAGAAGGAAGGGCTTTATTCAGTGGGAGCATCGGCAAGACTCACATCTCAAAAACTGAACTCCCCTAGTGAGCAATTCCTGTCCCTTTTAAGGGCTCACAACTCTAAGGGGGTGTGCATGGGAGGGTCGTGATTGATTGAGCAAGCAGGGAGTGCCTGACTGGGGGCTGCATGCACTGGTAATTAGAATGGAACAGAACGGGACAGGGATTTTCACAGTGCTTTTCTATACAATGTCTGCAATCTATAGATAATCTAACCTATTAGGTCAGGGGTCGATCTTTAACTGCCAGGCCCAGGACTGTCTGCCTGTGGATTTCATTTCTGCCTTTCTTCTTTCTTACTTCTTCTTTCTTTGGAGGCAGAAATTGGGCATAAGACAATATGAGGGGTGGCCTCCTCCCTTAAAAGTGAGTAAAGCTAAATTTGTTATGAAACTAAAATAGAGAGAAATGCATTTTGAAGTCAACTGGGAGTTTCTGATGTATTAAGGATACAATGTGCTGTGATGAGGCTGATAGTTTTAGGGGTGGAGGAAGAAACGAACTACTGATGTAAGGGAAAAAAAGGAGAATGAAAATTATTATAAAATAGAGATGAATAACCTCAAAGATTATGCATTTTATAGCTGGTTTTGGATGCTCTTGCAAAATAGTAAGTTTCACAACCTCTATCTGAGACTTTTGTTTTCTCTCTGCTGATTTGTAGTAAAAAATGAACACTTGCTTTGTGAAAAAAATGTAGATGATGTTTGTCATTCAATGGATTTTTTTTAAGTATCTAATACATGCCTAAGTAAAAGAATGTGTTAACCAGAAATATGTGGAAGATGCTAAATTGTAAAATAAAATATGTGTGTGTGTTTTAGAAGTTTTGAAAAATGATAAACAATATTCATTTATAAGAAAGCTAGTCTCCTTAGCTTAAAGCACCAGTATTGGCCTCCCCTGTGGTAGTTGCCTTGCAAAGCACTGTTGATTTTTCTCAGGACTTAATAAGCATGAGTGCTTCCAGACATTTAACTAGATTCAAGTTGAAGACTCAGCTCTAAATGATGAGATAAGAAGTGTGACTTTCCAGGAGCTTCACTGAACTATGCACCAAAAAAAAAAAAAAAAAAAATTCCACATTTAAAGTATAAATATTTATATAAAAACCTGGTGAAAATGTATGGGAATAGATATTAAGGGTATAGGATAACCGGGAAAACATAAAGTTTATTGAGGCCAAATTTATTGGTATGAGCTGTCTTAGGGTTCTACAGAGGAAAGAAACAATAGATTTTATGTATATATAATTCAATCCTCTGTTGCACATTATGCATACATACACACACACACACACACACACACACACACACATACATATATATATATGGGGAGAAAGAAATTTTCAAGATTTATTATAAAAAACTGGCTCACACATCTGTGGAATCTGAGAAGTCCCAAGATCTGCAATTGGCAAGCTGGACACGCAGGGGACAGATGGTATGAGTTCCAGCCCAAGTCCAAAGGCTTGAGAACAAGAAGAGGTGAGTTCCAGGTCAGAAAAAGAGCAATATGGCAGGTCAAGCAGTCAGAAGGCACTCCCTCTTATTCAGCCTTTGTGTTCTACACAGGTCTTCTATTAACAGGATAAGGCCCACCGCATTAGACAATCCACTTTACTTAGTGTACCTATTCAAATGTTAATGTCATCCAGAAACACTGTCACAGACACACACAAAATAATGTTTGGCCAAATGTCGGGACGCCCTACGGCTCGGTCAACTTGCCACGTAAAATTAACCATCACAAACCAACCTCTTGTCAACTTAGCATTGATACACATCTCTTTGAAACATACTTAATCTCCAAATAAAGACAATAACAAGGCATAATTTTACAAAACATGGTGCAACCATCCTGCATACGACCAAAAACACATTCTAACTTTCCCCAGAAGACGTAGTAAAGTCTTTGAGTGACATTTAATATTCAAAATTCCATAAGTGAACTACTATGATGTAAAATTAACAATACTTAACCACTGTGATGTGAAATCTTCTTATCTTACATGATAAGGGAATTAACAAAAAATAAAGGAAGGGAAGAAAACAAAGATATTTGCTTAATACATACACACAAACCCACTCCCCCCACCCCTCCCACACAAATGTATTCATAAAATAAGAAGGAAATATCATGACAATTACGGTACTTGTTTTTGTAACTGGTGACATGGTTGCAGGTGGTATTTATAACAACCTTTTCTCACTACCCATTTTGGATCTCCTTTACTTTCAGCAAGTACCTCAGTTCGTCTTGGCTCTTTACCAGATGGGGTGATCCAAACCTTCAGTCCTGAAGGGTCTGGGCCAGTAGAAATCCTTTCTGGATTGGCTTGTTTTGGTTTTCAATTGACCTTAATCACAGGGCATGGTAATGCTAAGAGATTCCCTAAGGGATCTTCTGTATTCCAGACATACTCTTCCTTCACTTCATTGTGGATCAGTTGTACAATTTTCTCTTGGTAGTCAGGATAACCACCCTAGCCAGCACAGTCATCTCCTTTATTTGCCTATTGATTCAGAGGTATGAGAAGCCCAAATGGGTTGGGTGGCAGTCTAAACTTCCAGTTGAGTGGATAATTGTTGTGTCTTTTGGTAAAAGCATTCCTTCCTTTGGAACTAAAACTTCTATTCCAGCAGAGGATGAGGTCATGGAAACAGTATCCTGAAATTTTACTAGTGGGTCATTAGGGGGTAATAGTATGTGGTGCCATTCCCATTTTCATCCCTTAATTTCTGGACCTGTGAATCCTGGCTGTGGAGAAAGAACACCATATATTTGACACCAATTCAGATATACACAGCCTTCTGAACAACATTGCTTCAGAGCTGCAAGGTTTTTCCACTTAGAGATGCTATAAGTGAGTCTTCAAATGTCCATTCCACTGCTCTGTCAAGCCATCAGTTCAGAATATGAGAGCATTTAAGACCAGTGAATTACAGGAGTAGGTGTACACGAGTGAGGCTTATTGCCTCTCTTAATTTTCTGTGAATTAATTTCCTCGATAAGAAGCAATACCGTGTGGGATATCATGGCAGTGTATAAGGCATTCCATAAGTCTGTCGTAGGTAGTTTTGGGAGAAGCATTGATGCTGCAAAGGCAAATCTGTATCCAGAGTAAGTCTCTGTTCCCATAAGACCAAAGGTACTGTCCCTTCCATAATGTGTCAAATTGAAAGAGGCTCTCTTAACAGCTGTCCTTTGCTGACATTTTGAGGACAAATTTGGCTTCAGCCAACATGACTACTTGCTTTCATTGTATTTTGTCATTTCTCTCTAATCTAGACTTAATTTCTGGCGCTATTTCACTTGGACTGCTTCATTGTATTCCTGATCCTGAAAACACCCTGCCCAGCCTAAATGTCCCCTCTTTAAAGATATTTTAATTTATCACTTCAAGTTGAACTGCTTTCTTTATTCTCCGAGTCTATAGAGCAGTGGTGGCAAGTATGTTTCTGTTACAAACATCACTAATCGTCATAGTGTTCTCTCAAGCTGGGTTGTGACCTCAGAGTCTTCAATAATATAGCACCCCGTGCGTTCACTACAATTTCATCCGTTAGCATTCAATATGAAGATTAATTGTGAGCCTGCCATATTTCTCAGATGTGGATTATATTATAGTTAGTAACATGTATGCCTTGTTCTTCCAACTAAACCATAAGCTCCTTGATGACAAGAAATAAATCACTTTATTTTTGTATTTGTCTTAATAAACAACACAATGGCTTGAATGTAATAAGTATAAATGTTATATAGCTATCTCCCATGTATTGAAAATAATGTTCTTCAATATCATGATCTGAACAGAAATGCTGTCAAGAATCTATTTCCCATTATTTTAAATGGGAAAAAAATATAATGAGTTCTTATCAATTCCAAGCTCTCAATTTCCTCAAACACAGTGAATATTTAAAATATTTCTTCCAGATCACCAAATATAATTTATTTGCTTGATAAAAATATAATTTGTTTGCAGTAACATTGCCTTTTTTAGTGCCAGCAACATCTAAGATAAATACCCCCTTTGATGAGAATTGGCCTGCTCCTCAAAATGTCCTTGTGATTACGACATTGTGTCAATTCTATTTGGAACATAACTTTTTTTCCCCAAACAAGTTTGTTAAGAAATGTCATATTGAGTATTAGAGACATGAATGCATTTTTTTCTATATAAATAATTGGCTGAAAAATACTGTGCTAAAAGACTCATATGTTTTATAGCATTGGGATATTAAAAAACAGGCAGCCTTCTACCAGAAAAATATTAACTATGTAGATCTTCTCTGCGTTTTGCTGCACTTATGTATTTACTTCATTGTTTATTCATTCAACATTAGGTTGTCAATTATCTATCATAGTCTAATCTCATGTAGGCTTCAGACATTAGGCATTAGACAGGCAAATATAAAAATCACGTCCTGAAAAATTAGCTAATGGTCTAATGAAAGGATCAAACACATAGAGAAATAATTACAATACAGACTAACACAATCTCTAGTAGATTCGGTAAGTCATAACAAATTGAGACATTACTAGTTTTGCCATCATAATTATTGAGGCTTTATAGAAGAGGTGGCGTATAATTTACCTTGAATAAACAATAGGAATGTGCTTGGTGGAATGGTAAGGTCAATGGTACAGAGTTACATTTGAGACTGGGCAGGGTGGCCCACACCTGTCATCCCAATACTTTGGGAGACCGAGGTGGGAGAATTGCTTGAGGCCAGGAGTTTGAGACCAGCCTGGGCAATATAGCAAGACCTCATCTCTATGATAAAAAATACAAAAATTAGCTAGTTTTGGTTGCATGTGCTTGTAGTCTCAGCTACTCAGAAGGCTGAGATGAGAAAATCTCTTAAGTCCAGGCATTCAAGTTACAGTGACCCATGAGCCATGATAGTGTGCCACCACACTCCAACCTGGGTGACAGAGTGACGTCCCTTCTCAAAACAAAACAAAGCAAAACAAAACAGAGTTACATTTGAGAAACTTTTCAATAAGTTTTAAATGTCTGCAATGCAAAATGCATACAGTTGAATAGAGAGAGATATGACTTGGCAGTTAATTGGAGCTAGATTTTGAATAGTATAAGAAATGCTCTGGGAAATTAGACTGTATCTTTTGGCAATGAGGACAAAATTATGTAAGTTCTTTTGTGGGAGAGCTAGTCAGGGCTTCATTCATAAAAGATAGTTGACAAAAGTGCTGATTATGGGACACAGTGGAAAGATACTATAGACAGTAAACAGTAAGTGGCAAAATGATAAAGGCCTAAACAGGTTTTCAAATTTTCTAAGGTGTGATAAAAGCTAGTGGCAACAATAAATTTTTATGAATCACAGAATACCAATATCTGATATTTCTAAGACATTAAAAATAGATTTTCATGAAAAATTATAAATATGTAAAAATATATAAACATGTATTTCCATGAAATAAAATCTCAGTGCAAGAATGGGCATTGTACACAGTCACCGAGGATTAATATTCTCTTATGGATGAGAGTATTAGTATTTCAGGAGTCACTGAGGCTGATAATGCCTTAGTGTCTTGTGAAAACTTTTTATCAAGTTCTGCTCAGATAAGGATTCTTGGGGCTGGGAATCTGGGGCCCATTGAAGACACACCCCAGGTTCTTCTTATCCCTTTCCCCAGGGGTTGTAAATAGCCCCACTTCCTTCTGCTGAAAGCCTTATTCAGATAACCCAGTGGAACTGACCTCTGGCTGCTGTCTTTCATTATGTCTGGATATTCTTTACCCCAATGGTGGTCAAAGATAAATCAAACTGGTACTACTGCCAGATCTTAGCACTCAGTCCCTGGAGTCTGGTTGAAAAGGCCAGAAAGCCAGCCTTGTTCATCCCCTTTCTCGAATCTTTTAGTGAGACAAATTTCAGTTGAGCAGTTTTTTAAAGGAGCACTTTTGATTTAAAAGGAGTTTTTACTTAACTGTGACGTCTGATGCTTCAAAGTGTCCAATTAATACTACTGGGGCTTTATCACAGCAAAAACAATTCTGAATGGGTATTGATTAAAAAAAGAGAATCATATAAGAAGGTCAGGCAAGCTAAATAAAATTAAGTAGGAAATGAACATGAGTCTAGATAGTGAAAGTTTTTCACAACAATGTTAAACTGATCAAGAAGTGCCTGGGCCCGGTGGCTCATGCCTGTAATCCCAGCACTTTGGGAGGCCGAGGTGGGCAATCACCTGAGGTCAAGAGTTTGAGACCAGCCTAGCCAACATGGCAAAATGTCATCTCTAATAAAAATACAAAAATTAGCAGGGCCTGCTGGTGCGTGCCTGTAATCCCAGTGACTCGGGAGGCTGAGGGTGGAGAATCACTTGAACCCAGGAGGTGGAGGTTGCATCAAGCCGAGATCACGCCACTGTACCATTCCAGCCTGGGTAACAGCGAGACTCAGTCCAAAAAAAAAAAAAAAAACAAAGATTAAGGAGTTCTTTTCCTCATGTTTTGCAGTTTAATCCTGTATCTTATGGAAAATTAGGAAAATTTTTCCAATGCTCAAAGGAGGCATTATTGGGGATATTTCACAACCGCATAGCTATTTTCAATATAAAAACTTCATGCCATACTATAAAAAATATATTTATCAAGTCTAATCTTTCAAAATTGATTAACTGTAAAATGTAAAGTGTAGTTTTATTTAAAGAGAAATATTGTTGAGTAAGTAACTCTTAACCAAGCACTGCAGTCTTGAAATTCCTCAAGTATTAAAGTTGAGAGTAGCGTTTTTACGCATAAGTCTACATTTGTTTTTTTTTTAAGTACTAAAAAGAAACTAGCACTTGAATGAATAAAATTTTTGGCTCAATATTTTTCTTTTAATTTTTATTAGTGTACTTTATTGGGAGGAATTCAAACCCTGGGATTTCTTATTTTAGAGAGAAAACGAGACATGAAGTATTGAGAAAACAAATAATTTGGAAAAATAGAATTAAATATTTGATTTCTGATAAGTGATCTTAAGTTGATTACTAGCATTCTCTGCCTCTAAATGATACATGAGGAAATGAATCGCTTTCTACAATTGCACTATTTGTATTCAAACTGAAGTAATTTTATTTTATTTGTAATAATGCTGAAATGTGGAGATAATGATTAGTTTTAAATAACCTGGCTTTGTGAAAAATGACATTATTTTATCCAAAGAAAATTCAAATTTGGAGATTATATTTAATTTTATAAAAGAAAATATGCAAACCTTCCGTTGTAGCTTATGTTTGTGTTTTTTATTTTTTAAATTTTCAAACATAGGCAAATATGTCTTCAATTTGGTCATTTTCAAAATGACAGTGAATACATTTTAAACCCTATAGTATGGGGAAACAGATACTTTTATACCTTATAAAAGAGCGTGAATTGATATATTTGAAATTAAATACAGCTTTACTATTTAATCATAAATATAAATGCATATCCTGTGTTCCAGCAATTCATTTTCTAGGAATATATCATACACACATACACACACATATATATACACATACGTGTGTGTGTGTATATATATATACACTTTTTTTCTTTTTTATTCCTACCCAGACTTTCTCTCTCCAAAGGCCTCCACTTCTTCTTTAGCATGTACATTTAGCAGGATATAGAGTCTTTTTTCTATATTTATTTTTCATTTAATATAAATAGATTATTCCATTTTGGTGCATATAATTTTTTTTATTTTTTAAATATCTGCAAAACATCCCATTGGACAGATTTACAATTATTTATTTAAACAAACCCAATCAATATACATTTTCAATGCTGCAATGTGTACATGCATTATTATATAGTATTATATATATAACACTTTAAAATACACAGAATGCATTATTATATAGTATTTTATATACTATTACTCAAATACACAGAATGCATTATTATATAGTATTTTATATAGTACTTTCAAATACACAGAATAATGCATCTATGCATTGCAGCACTGAAAATGTATATTGATTGGGTTTGTTTAAATAAATAATTGTAAATCTGTCCAATGGAATGTTTTGCAGA
The DNA here is from genome assembly GCF_009764315.1 of Trachypithecus francoisi. Classification (NCBI taxonomy): domain Eukaryota; kingdom Metazoa; phylum Chordata; class Mammalia; order Primates; family Cercopithecidae; genus Trachypithecus; species Trachypithecus francoisi. The sequence goes on along the minus strand of NW_022681472.1, from coordinate 69,749,064 downwards.
TATTTAAAAAATAAAAAAAGTATATGCACCAAAATGGAATAATCTATTTATATTAAATGAAAAATAAAGATAGAGAAAAGATTCCATATCATGCTAAATATACATGTTAAAGAAGAAATCTATAGGCACATATATACTTACATGTGCATAGGATATCTGTGGAAGGATATCCAAGGAGCTAGCAATAGTGGTGGCCTTTGGGGATAAAAGCTGGGTAGGAATAAAAAAGAAAATTACTTTTAAATTTTTCTGTACTTTAATACCTCTTGAACTCTGTTTTCAATGCATGCATTACAAATTTAGAAATACACATTAATTCTAAAAAACAAGAATAAAACATATAGTAGCCCTTATTTTGTTTGGTTCCCTTTCCATTTACTTTAGATTACTCTTAAAAATAATAATTTGTATTTTGGTGGAAAATATTTTAAAAGGTTAATATTATAAAAAATGTAGAGCAATATTTATAAGAGCTTTTATCTTTACTACATAGTCCTAAGTCAGGCTGCTATTTCTTATGTGAAGAGAAATGTCAGATTAGTCGTTTATTTTAGTGACCTTGAGAACCAATGGATACAGCCTCATAATTATTCTAGTTATGGCAATTGGGTTTTAGTGTGAAGACACTTAAATTCTCAGTACAAATATGTCATGACATGATGCTGGTACTTATGGTTTTTTTCATGGAAAAGCATAGTATAGCTTGATAACTAATGTGTGACCATTCTGCTTCTTTATATATGTTTCTGTAACCTTGAAATTTTATCTCAAAATAAATGAACACTCAACAGGAAAACTCTATACAACTACAGAAGAGTAGGTCTTCAAATTGTACTCTATTTTGAATGAACATTAATCAGATAAATGAGGTTTTACTGAATATAGCTATTGTAAATATTCTTCAAAAATATTCAAGAAAGACTACATTTTTACAAGACTTAGTAATTGAGACATATGTTGGCAGAATATTTAAAACATACTTCTAGGGGATTGAAAATTTTCCACAAGCAATTATAATCCTTCAACTATTGGCACAGTTTTCTGACCAGTCCTTTTATTTAGTTTACATTTCTTATTAAAGTATATTTGATTCAACACAATAATTTCTCAAACAGTTGAAATATAGAAATAGATACCCGCTTTCCGTCATCTAATCCTGACAATTTTATACTTGGAACATAATCAGATGATGTAATTTTCTTTTTGATTATTTACTGCTCTTCCCATGGCTAGAGGGAAAACTATGTGATTTTTCAATAAGTCTTAATGACTCAAAGAATATGTGAAGTTAATAGAATAAAGGGTTTCTCATCTGTGATTGAAAAATATAGGCCAGGTGCGATGGCTCACGCCTATAATCCCAGCACTTTGGGAGGTTGAGGCAGGCGGATCACCTGAGGTCAGGAGTTCGAGACCAGGTTGGCCAACATGGTGAAATCCCGTCTCCACTAAAAATATAAAAATTAGCCTAGAGTGGTGGCACACGCCTGTAATCCCAGCTGCTCTGGAGGCTGAGTCAGGAGAATTGCTTGAACCTGGGAGACAGTGGTTGCAGTGAGCCAAGATTGCACCACGGCACTCCAGCCTGGGCAAGAAAGCGAGATTCCATCTAAAAAAAAGAAAAAAAAAGGAAAAAAAGAAAAATACAGTCATAAATGTATACAAGCTTTTAATAATCATCAGTGTGTGTCAATCTCTTAGGTGTATTTAACATCTTAATACAGACAATTTTGAGTTAATGAACTATGTTAGGTAGTTAAATGTTTTCGATTCAATTTTGTATGCAACCTCTTCTTTTAAATACATTTGTAAGTGTTTAGGTCATTGAAGACTCATAAACAGTTTGGCTATCTCATATTCCCTTCATAACTCATGAAGTAAGTTGCTACATATATTTTTTGTAATTATTATGTTTCCCTTCAGCACCTTGGGGCCTAGAACATCATGTTTTTATATTTAAATTAGGAGAAAAATGTATATATCACTAAGGTATGAAAGGTTTTATTGTCTCTCATGGAGGCCATCAGACTACCTTACATTTTCCCTGTGGAAAAAGAAAAAAAATACAGAAAATGAAAATTGTTTACTGATGTGTCCCTTTTTCTGTTTTAGTGCCACATAGTCAAGAACAGATGGTTCCACACATTCTGCTGCCATCCTGATCAACTGCCTCACTGATGGCCACACTGCTCCACAGCGATTTGTGGTCTCTGCTGCTAGAAGTTCCAGCAGCTGGTAACTTTTAAATGACCCATTCTTTCATTAATAATAATAATAATCACAATAATAAAAATGCCATCTTCTAGATACCCTGATGCATAGTTGTAAGCAATTAGGTGTTTTTGCAGTCACAATTCAGTTGTGTGTTTATATGAATTAATTTTGTCTTCATGTTTTTAAAAAGTAAACATAACTTGGCTGTGGAACTCCCATTTTCATAATGGTGTAACATGTTTCATCTGGAAACTTTGAGATAATCGTATCACTTCTGATGTGCAAATATCATTTTCCTCTTGGGGGTGTCTGATACTAATGCTGTTATTTGACTCTTCTCTGCTCTGGTATTCCTTGCTCTGACTGATCTTTGGCTCTGTAGACTGGCATCCACAGCAGCCATCCCTAGTCCCTTGTGGTCTCTGGTTGTATGGCTTGCCCTTCTTGACCAAACTCTTGGCCAAAGTCCCTTCAGCGTAAGGACCCTGTTCATTCATTCTAAAGACTCTGAGTGTGCACTGGTCCTGTTGGGAGTTGTGTACTCTGCTCTCTCTGCCACTTGATTCCTGCTGGGTTTTGTAAGGCTTGTTCTTGGGCTCATCTATGGAAGCACCTCAACAAGACATTTGTCATCTTTGCCCCAATTTGGACTTTCTAGTACTTCTCTAAATGAAGAGTTTCAAAGAACTTGAAATTTTACTTGAATGTTTCTTTGAAGATATAATTCTCTCCTCTGGGATTTTGCTAATCCAGTCGGAATATCTATATCCCATTTTCTTTTTCACCCTAAGTCAAGTCTCAAAGTATAGGATTGTGGCTTTCTCCTCAGGGACTCAGAGAGCATCTAAATCATAAATTATTGACTTCAAATATTCTCCAAACTCGGTCTTCCTTGTCCAAAAGTGTACATGAGTGCCTGTGTGCATGTGTGTGTTTAATGTTTTTTTCCCTGTGTAGCAGGAAGCTGTTCTTAGGTGATCATCCTCAATCCTTCACTCTATGCCTGTTTCATAGACTTTACTCAGTCTTCTAGGCTCTGCTTCTTGCTCTTCTAAGAAACTCCTATTCAACATAGTGTTGGAAGTTCTGGCTAGGGCAATCAGGCAAGAGAAAGAAATCAAGGGTATCCAGTTAGGAAAAGAAGAAGTCAAATTGTCCCTGTTTGCAGATGACATGATTGTATATTTAGAAAACCCCATGGTCTCAGCCCCAAATCTCCTTAAGCTGATAAGCAACTTCAGCAAAGTCTCAGGATACAAAATTAATGTGCAAAAATCCCAAGCATTCTTATACACCAGTAACAGACAAGCAGAGAGCCAAATCAGGAATCAACTTCCATTCACAATTGCTTCAAAGAGAATAAAATACCTAGGAATCCAGCTTACAAGGGATGGAAAAGACCTCTTCAAGGAGAACTACAAACCACTGCTCAGTGAAATCAAAGAGGACACAAACAAATGGAAGAACATACCATGCTCATGGATAGGAAGAATCAATATGGTGAAAATGGCCATACTGCCCAAGGTTATTTATAGATTCAATGCCATCCCCATCAAGCTACCAATGACTTTCTTCACAGAATTGGAAAAAACTGCTTTAAAGTTCATATGGAACAAAAAAGAGCCCACATTGCCAAGACAATCCTAGGTCAAAAGGACAAAGCTGGAGGCATCACGCTACCTGACTTCAAACTATACTACAAGGCTACAGTAACCAAAACAGCATGGTACTGGTACCACAACAGAGAAATAGACCAATGGAACAGAACAGAGTCCTCAGAAATAATACCACACATCTACAGCCATCTGATCTTTGACAAACCTGAGAGAAACAAGAAATGGGGAAAGGATTCCCTATTTAATAAATGGTGCTGGGAAAATTGGCTAGCCATAAGTAGAAAGCTGAAACTGGATCCTTTCCTTACCCCTTATACGAAAATTAATTCAAGATGGATTAGAGACTTAAATGTTAGACCTAATACCATAAAAACCTAGAAGAAAATCTAGGTAGTACCATTCAGGACATAGGCATGGGCAAGGACTTCATGTCTAAAACACCAAAAGCAACGGCAGCAAAAGCCAAAATTGACAAATGGGATCTAATTAAACTAAAGAGCTTTTGCACAGCAAAAGAAACTACCATCAGAGTGAACAGGCAACCCACAGAATGGGAGAAAATTTTTGCAACCTACTCATCTGACAAGGGCTAATATCCAGAATCTACAAAGAACTCAAACAAATATACAAGAATAAAACAAACAACCCCATCAAAAAGTGGGGAAAGGATATGAACAGACATTTCTCAAAAGAAGACATCCATACAGCCAACAGACACATGAAAAAATGCTCGTCATCACTCGCCATCAGAGAAATGCAAATCAAAACCACAATGAGATACCATCTCACACCAGTTAGAATGGCAATCATTAAGAAGTCAGGAAACAATAGATGTTGGAGAGGATGTGGAGAAATAGGAACACTTTTACACTGTTGGTGGGATTGTAAACTAGTTCAACCATTATGGAAAACAGTATGGCGATTCCTCAAGGATCTAGAACTAGATGTACCATATGACCCAGCCATCCCACTACTGGGTATATACCCAAAGGATTATAAATTACTCTACTACAAAGACACATGCACACGTATGTTTATTGCGGCACTATTCACAATAGCAAAGACTTGGAATCAACCCAAATGTCCATCTGTGACAGACTGGATTAAGAAAATGTGGCACATATACACCATGGAATACTATGCAGCCATCAAAAAGGATGAGTTTGCGTCCTTTGTAGGGACATGGATGCAGCTGGAAACCATCATTCTTAGCAAACTATCACAAGAAGAGAAAACCAAACACCGCATGTTCTCACTCATAGGTGGGAACTGAACAATGAGATCACTTGGACTCGGGAAGGGGAACATCACACACTGGGGCCTATCGGGGGGGGGGAGGAGGGAGGGATTGCATCGGGGAGTTATACATGATATAAACGTTATGCACATGTACCCTAGAACTTAAAGTATAATAAAAAAATAAAAAATAAAAAATAAAAAAAAAAGAAAGCTTTTTTTTTTTTTTTTTTTTTTTTTTCTGCTGTTGTTATTTAAAACCACAAACTGAAAACTGTCCTCATAGTAAATTCCTGGGGTCTTACATATGGAAAACTTTTTGGTTTTTTGACAGTTGTGTTTGCTATGAATCTCAAATCCATTTACATAGCTTCTCAATTGAGTTCTTTGTTCTTAGCTGTCCTTGAATGCCCTACTTGGGTCCCTAGGGCTGGTGATACTTCTACCACTTTAGTAGTGCAGGGGAGGATAAAGGTAATAGGAATTGGGGGTTAAAGAAAAGGAACATGTAATGCCAAACTGTTATCCCTGACACATTCATGCACCTTTATTTACAGTGTCACACAATACTACATTTGTGATGGATGTGGAAATTGTACCCATCTTACAGACGAAAGAGTAGACTCTAAGACATTATTTTCCCTACCATCACACACCTGACAAGAACAAGACTAGAATCTAGATCCTTTGATTTTTGGTAATATGCCACAGATTCCTCTGTCATTCTTTTTTCTCTTTTTCTTTTACTTTAAGTTCTGGGGTACATGTGCAGAACGTGCAGATATGTTACATAGGTATACATGTGCCACGGTGGTTTGCCTCTCCCATCAACCAGTCATCTACATTAGGTAATTCTCCTAATGCTATCCGTCCCTGCCAACAGCCCCCAGTGTGTGATATTCCACTCCCTGTGTCCATGTGTTCTCATTGCTCAGCTCCCACTTATGAGTGAGAAAAGGCGGTGTTTGGTTTTCTGTTCCTATGTTAATTTGCTGAGAATGATGGTTTCCAGCTTCCTTGTCCCTGCAAAGGACATGAACACATTTTTTTGATGGCTGTATAGTATTCTATGGTGTATATGTGCCACATTTTCTTTATCCAGTCTATCATTGATAGGCATTTTTGTTGGTTCCAAGTCTTTGCTATTGTGAATAGTGATGCAATAAACATACAAGTGCATGTTTCTTTATAGTGGAATTATTTATAATGCTTTGGGTATATACCCAGTAATGAGATTGCTGAGTCAAATGGTATTTCTGGTTCTAGATCCTAAAGGAATCACCACACTGTCTTCCACAATGGTTGAACTAATTTACACTCCCACCAACAGTGTAAAAGCTTTCCTATTTCTCCACATCCTCTCCAGCATCTGTTGCTTCCTGACTTTTTAATGATTGCCATTCTAACTGGCGTGTGATGGTATCTCATTGTGGTTTTGTTTTGCATTTCTCTAATGACCAGTGATGATGAGCTTTTCTATTATGTTTGTTGGCGGCATAAATGTCTTCTTTTGAGAAGTGTTTGCTCATATTCTTCATCCACTACTTTTTATCTTTTTTTTTTTTTATGGAGTCTCACTCTGTTGCCCAGGCTGGAGTGCAGTGATGAGATCTCAACTCACTACAACCTCTGCCTCCCAGGTTCAAACAATTCTCGTGCCTCAGACTCCTGAGTAGCTGGGGTTCCTGGTGTGTGCTGCCATGCCCAGCTAATTATTGTATTTTTAGTAGAGACAGGGTTTCACCATGTTGGCTAGGCTGGTCTCGAAGTCCTGACATCAAGTGATGTGCCTGACTCAACCTCTCAAAGTGCTGGGATTAGAAGCGTGAGCCACCATGCCTGGCCTGCCATTCTTTACTTTGTTTCATTTTAGTTGTAGCTGCCCTAAATCCCTCAAACTATCATACTTTTTTTTTTTTTCCATGCAAGTTCTGTTTTTGTCATTGCAGAGGAAAGGCACAGAATGACATAGTTGGTGAAATGAAAATATCCAGCCTGTCAGATTTATGCACATTGCATCTAATATAACTTCCCACGTTTTATCTTTTTTACTATGAGATAGCTTCTCTTTCCTGCTAAGCCAACTGAAATCCACTTCCCCAATATAATTTCTTAGATTTATATATGTGTATATAGTTGAAAAATCAGAAGCTAATAAATGGGTAAATCATATTACTTTAATGCTTCATTTTTATAATCTCATCCTTCTGGGTTGTATATATATGTACAATAGAGAAATAGGCAGATTCTGCATACATATTGTGTAGATTCTGTACAAATTGGATTTTATTCTAAGTACAATGAGAAGCTGGTTAGGAATTTCAAGCTAGGGAATGAAGTGACTTGATTACCATTTCTTAAAAGGTGAGTCAAACTGCTGAGAGGAGATCAAATTGAAAATGGGGGAAGGCAAAGAGCAGAAAGGAAGAGGAAACAGAGGGGAAGAGACTGTTATAACTGTGAGGCAAGAGATGCCTCAGTCTGAACTAGGGCAACAGGAACAGAGATGGAGAGCGTAATAGTTAGGGCACGTATTGGAAATAGAGTGAATAGGACTTCCTTTGCTTCTTACCTGGAAGCAGACTTCAAAGACACAGGCAGTAATTCACTGTAATTCTCCCGTTTCGTTAAATACATTTAATATGGTTTCCATACTCATCTAATATGAAACCAGGAGGAAGTATAGACCTCAATGCATAATAAATAGAAAACAGTTATTACTACATATTCTAATATTCTTGGTTTTTCAGTATCATTTTAACAAGGCACAATATTTAAGGAAAAATATTTCTCAAATGTTGGCATACTGAAATAGACAGTTAATTTATTATCATTAATATCAGGATTGTTTTAAGGCCAATGGATTTGGAATTTCCTTTTGTTCCTAATCCAAGAAGTGTTTATTTTTGTTGATATTCTTGGCTTAGTGTAAAGTCTATCTTTTGAGATTGGCATTCCCCTGTGACTAAATGGTGAATTATGCTGTCTGGAAAGTTATCATGAGTTCCACTGTGGTTTTGGTTCAGTAAGTTTTTATGTATTTTTACAAATTTTGTACATATACCCAGAGGTTTTTTGGCACTGGTTACATTTTGAAATTCAAGAGAGTAAATATGAACCATTTAACGGTCTCTAATTCTAGGTTCATCATTTTAAATATATTAAAATATGCATACAAGAAGTTTTCTGAAATTTAAAACAGAGACTAATTTGGCAAAGATTGTATTAATATTACAAAAAAAAGCAGCTTTCTCTGTGGCTCATTTGAATACATGTCCTTTAGGTCAAGAGAGAGATATTATAAACCTGAGTTCTGGAACTTAGAGGAAGTGCATTTAATATTCTGGATATTTGTTTTGTATACCTAGTAGTGGGCTAAGACCAATGCTGATTGATTTAACCTATTCCTGGAAAACCTTTCAAGCTTACAGTAAACTTAAATTTAGCAACAGTATAGAGAAATGCAAAAGTATTTGGGAATGAAGAAAAATTCATTTAAAAAATAAAGCATAGCTCTTTCAAGAACATAAAATATGTATTTGCTAAAGTATTTCTTTCTTCTCATGTGGCACATGTAAACGATCCACTAGCAAAATGAAGCCACATATGGCATATTTTACTGAAAGTTTAATTTATAATAAAATGAGACCTATAATTCTTATTTATGCACATCTTTAGCTCCCCAAATTAACTATTAATTGCACAGGTTATATAATGTCAACCAAAGATATAATAAAGGTGAAAATAATAAGAAATACTCAGATTTATGTGACATACATCTTGGAAACTGCTTTTCACCTTGATAACGTGAGTTTCATTCAGGAACTTACAATGAACACTCACACATAGGCAATGGTGATATTTTAATAAAGGGGTATTATTTTGTGCATAATCACAATGAGACTATGTTATGACAGAGGTAGACAGCAGTTTCAGAGGCAGCAGCAGTGGTTTGAGACATAGGATTGTTGGTACTATTGTTATTTTCTGTCTCATGGTGCCCTCATTTTGGCCACTACTTTTTCATCTGCCAAGGAACATCAGCAACTCTTGTCTGCTACCACCTCAAAATGTTGTCAGAGCTTTCATATTTTGCTTGGTAATCCCTTGAGCTCTTGGATGAAAAGATCCATAAAAATCCAAAGTGTTTTTCTAGGTGGGGGTTTCCAAAATTGGTCCATTTGAGGGAGCCACCCACTTGGATATTGAATGCCCTCTCTGTGTAATGTGGAAAAAGTGGTTGGTGAAAATTTGCTCCTCTAGCATCACCAAAAAAAAAAAAAAAGAAGAAAAAAAAAAAACAGACATCTTTATTGTTTAGAAAGTAAAACACACCCATTGGGGATCACTTCATCATTTTTTTAAGTGAATGAAAACATCACAAGTTGAACTGATGAGATGCAGGATAAGTGCAAACAGACTACACCCTTCCTCTTTCAGTCACAAGGAGAAGTGGTCTGCCAAGTCTCCCCACTACACCCTCCCTGTCTAGTGAAGGGCCCTAGTTGGCTTGCAAACCATGTCCGTATCTGAGCTACAACTAATCATGCCACTGTTGAGTCATCAACAGAAAATCCCACAGACTGGTTGCTTTCCTCTTTGTGGTGTAGAGCAATGATTTGAAAGAGAATCTATTCCCGGTCATTTTTTCTCTTTTCATCTGAGTCATTTTTCCCCCTCTTCTTACTCACTTTCATTTCTTCCAGTTTTTAATTATCATATTTCTCTTAACCCGTCCTTTTCTAATCTCAAGGGCTATTTTAAAAGAATGCTTGCTCACCAAATGCAACTCTCCAAGAGCTCATTTGGAAAAAATAATATCTTTCTGTCTCTCCAGCTGCCAAAAGTCATCATGAGTCATATCTTTGACTCAATTGACAGAAATACTTAGTATAAATAGCTGGCCTTTCCCAGAGTAGCCCCTTAGCTGCCATTCCATCTTGCTGATTTTAACTAACTGAGAAGATGCAGCATTTGACTGGAGTAGCCTACCTGGTCATTATGGCCTTCTTATTTTCCTCGTCTTTGTTACACCTGGCTAAAGCAATCCATTGAGTGGGAGATAAGCGAAATACATGGTTGTCTGTGAGCATTCTAGCTCTATAGTATCTTGTTTAGATCATTCTTGTCAAGTTATTTCCCCTAAATTGAACTGGTTTCCCATATACTACATCAGAAATTAAGTAACCTAGTTTCTAAATATGAATAATATTAATAAAATAATAATGTCATTCCTTAAAAATGTTATTATGACAACTTGATATTAGTGACTTGGGAACCATGGAAAGAAACTCGGCTCAAATAGACACGATATTGGATTTCTTAGTACATTAAGAAGTAAGTATATTTAGTGGAGTACAAAGGAACTATTAATGGTATTTACTATTGACCTTGTCAAAGTCAAAGTTTTTAAAACTGAAAAAAGATGACTCATACAAATATAGAATAAACATGTCGAAAGTTTATTTAACTCATTAACAAGGCTTACAGGTCAAGACTAACCGCATAAGAAGAATCAGTAAAATACATGGATACACATATTACTCACTGATTTATTAACCTCAAAGAATTGATTTGCAAATTCTGGACTTTCTGACCTATAGAACCTTCAGAAATTCTGAAAGTTCTATAGAACCTTCAGAAATTCTGAAAGTTCTATAGAACCTTCAGAAATTCTGAAAGTTCTATAGAACCTTCAGAAATTCTGAAAGTTCTATAGAACCTTCAGAAATTCTGAAAGTTCTATAGAACCTTCAGAAATTCTGAAAGTTCTATAGAACCTTCAGAAATTCTGAAAGTTCTATAGGTGAGGAAGTTGAGAAGGGAAGATTATAAATATGCTGGAACTCCATCAGTTTGGGCCAAAGTTTGTTGTTTACAGGCTGTCAGAAAAGAATGATTAGGAGCAGGCCGGAACTTAAAAGGGCCCAAGCTGTGTCCTCAGGGAAGGCTTAAACATTTTAGCCTTAAATATTCCCCAGTTTAGACCCAGGGAAGTCTGAACTGACTGAAAAAGTCAGCCCTACCCAGAGTAATCTCTCTAATTTATACTTAATTTATCAGAAACTTCATTTGTGTAGGCAAAAAATCCCTTTACCTAGATTAATGTTTGATTAGACAACTGAGAAAAACCTGTGTACACACTCCAAAATGGTTGTTGTGTCCCTTCCGTCCTCCACCTCTTATGAAGAATATCTCTTAGAGCCCACCTTACCTGGAAACACACTAGAAAGGCAATTCTGGAGAATGCAGTTTATCCTAGCCAAGGCGCCACAACCACAAAGTCATTTGTGTATACTTATGGACTGAAAAAACAAAGGTTGGATTAATATTGCTTAATTAGATGCAAAACTGATTAATGTTCAATAAGGCAAAGGAACAGTGATACACTGTTGGTGGGAGTATAAATTAGTTCGACCATTGCGCAAAGCACTATGGCAATTTCTTAAAGAGCTAAAAGCAGGACTACCATTTGACCCACAATCCCATTACTGGGTATATACCCAGAGGAATATAAATCATTCTACCATAAAGACACATGCGTGTGATATGTTCGTTGTAGCACTGTGCACAAGAGCAAAGACATGGAATCAACCTAAATGCCCCTCAATGACAGATTGGATAAAGCAAACATGCTGCATATACACCATGAAATACTATGCAGCCATGAAAAAGAACAAGATCTTGTCTCTTGTGGGAATATGGATGGAGATGGAGGCTATTATCCTTAGCAAACTAACATGGGAACAGTAAACCAAATACCACATGTTCTCACTTATAAATAGGAACTAAATGATGAGAACTGATGAACACAACGAATGAAACAACAAACACTGGAATCTACTTGAAGATGGAGGCAGCAGTTTCCCCCATGCTGTTCTGTTGCTAGTGAGTGAGTTCTTACAAGATCTGATGGTTTTATAAGAAGCTCTTCCCCCTTCAAGCTCTCTCCTGCCTACCGCCATGTAAGACTTGCATGCCCTCCCTTCTGCCATGACTGTAAATTTCCTGAGGCCTCCCCAGCCATGCAGAACTCTGAGTAAATTAAACCTCTTTCCTTTATAAATTACCCAGTCTTTGGTATGTCTTTAAAGCAGTGTGAAAACAGACTAATACAGTTGGCATATACTTACTCCTATTAGTCTTTTATAATCCTTTTTATTTTTGTGGCATCATTTGCAATATCTCTTCTTTCATTTCTGATTTTATTTGTTTTAGACTCCCCTCTAAGGGGACCAGTTTTCTTGATCTTTTCAATAAACCAACTTTATTTTCTCTATTTTTACATTCTTTAGCTTATTTTTACTGTAATCTTTATCATTTTCACCCTCATAACATTTGGATTATGTTTTTTCTAAGTTTTTGCAGTGTCAATTTAGGTTGTTTTATTAAGATATGTATTCTTTTTCATGAAAACTTCTATTGCTATAAACTTCTGTCTTAATACTTCATCCCATAAGCTTTGATATACTATGTTTTCATTTTTGTTTGCTTCAAGATATTTTCTAATTTCCCTTTTCATTTCTTTTTTGATCCATTGATTGTTCAAAAGTGTGTTGTTTAATTTTCACATATTTACGAATTTTCCAGTTTTCCTTCTGATATTGATTTCTAGTTTCCTTCCATTGTAGTCAAAAAAGACATTTGGTATGATTTTAATCTTCTTAAATTTGTTAAGACATGTTTTGTTACCAAATATGTGATTTATCCTGAAGAATGTTCTGGATGAACTTGAAAATATTGTATATTCTGTTGCTGTTTGATTGAATGAATGTTCCACTCACATCTCTTAGACCTCTAGTATGTGGTCTCTAGTGTTCTTCAGGTCAAATGCTTTTTGCTGATAGTTTGTCTGGTTTTTCTATACATTACTGAAAGTGAGGTATTGAAGTAATTGAAGTATCCTACTGAAGCTATTTTGCTGTCTAGTCTTCTCTTCAGTTCTGTCAGTGTTTGCTTTATATATTTAGGTGCTCTGGTTTGGTTGCATATATTTTTATAATTGTTATATTTTCCTGATGTATTGTCTCTTTTATTATAATTTAATGGTTTTCTTTGTCTCTTGAGATAGTTTCTGACTTGAAATTCATTTTGTCTGATATAAGTATATTTACCTGTCTTCTTTTTTGGTTACTATTTGTACAGAATATCTTTTTGCATGTCTTCACTTTCAGTCTAAGTTTGTCCTTAAATCTAAAGTAAGTTTCTTATAGTCAGCATATAGATGGATCTTGTTTTAATTGTTTGTATTTAATTCATTCAGTCACTCTATGTGTTTTGTTTGGAGAGCTTAATCAATTTACATAGCAAGTAATTATTGATAGGGAAGAATTTATTATTGCCATTTTGTTAATTGTTTTCTGTTTGTATTGTAGTTCTCTTGTCTTGCTCTTCTCTCTTACTGTTTTCCCTTGCATTCCATTATTTTTTTTGTAGTGATATGCTTTTATTATTTTCTTTTCACTTTGTGTAAGTTTTATAGGTATTTATTTGTGGTTATCTTAGGGTTTATGTACAATACCTTATAACGGTCTATTTTAAACCAATAACAACTTAGTTTCAATCACATACAAAATTTTAGTATTTTATGCCCCCACCCACTTTATGTTATTGATATCATAAGTTAAATCTATTTATATTGTTTATACATTATCATATTTTTATTTATAGTTAAATAACGTGTCTTTTAAATACTACTGCTATTATTTGAATGTATGTATTCCTCCAAAATTCATATGTTGGGAACCTAATACCCAATATGAGAGTACTGAGATGAGGGGACTTATGGGAAGTGATGAAATCATAAGTTCATCACCTTCATGGATTAGTGCTCTTAATAAATTGAAGGATGCAACCTAGTCTTTTTTGCACTTTTGTCTGTTTTTGCCATGTGAGGATTCAGTGTCTCTCACTTTTGTGACTCTGTAGCCATGTGAGATTGCAGCAAAAGGCACCACCTTAAAGTATACAGCAAGCCTTCACCAGACACCAAATCTGCTGGAGCCTTGACTTTGGACTTCCCAACCAAAAGAACTATGAGAAATACATTTTTATTGTTTATAAATTACCACTGGCTGGGTATGTTGTTACAGCAACACAAATAGACTAAGATAACTAGAATAAATGTAATTTATCTACCACTGCTACTATGATATGCTATTCTGTATTTGTCAGTATATTTACCTTTATCAGTTTTGTACCTTCATATGCTATCATGTTGCTGTTTAGTGTTCTCACATATAACATTGAAAAACTCCCTCTAGAATTTCTTGCTAGGCAGTTATAGTGAGTACTATCTCAGCTTTTGTTTGTCGGAAGTCTTTATTATTCCTTCATTTTGAAGGACAGTTTTCAAGTTCAGTAATCTTGGTAGGCAGTTTTTTCTTTCAACCTTTGAATGTAACATTCCACTGCCTTCTGGCATGTCTGGTATCTGCTGAAAAATCCGCTGATAATCTTGTGAAATGTCCCTTGTATGTTACAAGTCACTTTTCTTTTGCTGCTTTTGAAATTTTGTCTTTACCTGACAATTTGATTATAATGTATCTTGATGTGGATGTATTCAAGTTCATCTTATTTGACATTGTTTGAGCTTCCCAGATCTAGATGTTCATTTTATTTCTCAGGTTTAGGGCATTTTCAGACATTATTTCTTTGAATAAAATTTCTGGTCCTCTTGCTCCATCTTCTCCTTATTGGAAACCCATAATGCATATTGGTCCATTTTATGGTGTCTTACAAATACCTTAATGTCTTTACTATTGTTCCTTCTCTTTTCTTTTGGCTTCTCTGACTGGATAATTTCCAATTAACTGTCTTTGAGTTCACTTATTTCCTTTTCTGCTTACTCTAGTCTGCTGATGAATCTTTTTAAATTTTGCAGCTCAATTATTGTATTTTTTAGCTTCAAGATATCTGTTTGTTTCCTCTGTAAATTTTTAAATTTTTTTCTTGAATTCACTTTTTGTTCATGCATTACTCTCCTGAGCTCACTGAGCATTTTAACTATTGTTACTTTGAATTCTCTGTCATGTAATTCATATATCTCCATTTCATTAAAGTTGGTTTCTTAAATGTTATTTTGTTTCTGGTTTTTGGATCACTTTCCCCTGTTTCTTCATTTTTTCTTGACTCTTTGTATGTGTACAGTAGAAAAAAAATGTCACTTCTTCAAGTTCTCATACATTGGCCGTGTACAGGAGAAGAACTCCACCAATCACTGTCCTGAGGTTTCATGGGTCTCAAATCTTTGTGTTAGTTCAAACCACTGTTTTTGTTCTTTGGGGTCTCAGGCATCTAAGTTTTTTAGAACTTTCTTTAGTATATATAAGGTCCTTTCAGCACTCTGAGATAGGCAGGTTAGAAGTTAATCCTGGGCCAGGCGGTAACTCATGCCTGTAATCCCAGCACTTTGAGAGGCTGAGGCCGGCAGATCACCTGAGGTCAGGAGTTTGAGACCAGCCTAGCTAACATGGTGAAACCCTGTTTCTACTAAAAAAAAAAAAATGTATATCTATCTATATATATATATACACACACACACACACACAAATTAGCTGGGCATGGTGGTGCATGCCTGTCATCTCAGCTACTCAGGAGACGAGGAGGCTGAGGCAGGGAAATTGCTTAAACCTGGGAGGTGGAGGTTGCAGTGAGCTGAAATCATGCCCCTGCACTCCAGCCTGTGGGACAGAGCAAGACCCTGTCTCCAAAAAAAAAAAAAAAAAAAAAAGAAGTTAATCCATCAAGATAAGTTAGAACACTGGATGCAAAATCCAACACTTTTCCTCCTCAGGGAGAAGCTGGGAATTTGGGTTTATCACCCACTTGTTCGGCACTGAGTGAGAAAAGGAGCTGTGGTGAGTGGCCACATGCTAATTCAAACCACTGTTCTATTCTCTGTAGCTCCCAGAATACTTGCTTATGCTAAACCCGGTCAGCTTTCCCAGGCAGATGAGATAGAAGCCAGACTCTTGAACAGCACTCAAAACATTTGGCGTACTACATGTGCAATTAAACTCCTTTGCTTCTCAGGGAGAAGCTGAGTCAGGGATTTGCTTCTGATGGTACGGTGCTGTGCCAGAAGTGAAAATTTTGGCATGAGGAGGTTTTTGCTATTTCTACTGGTTCCAGTATTACTGATTTAACTGAGGTGCAGGAGTCTCTTCTCTTAACTAATTTCTGGATTTCTCACAAAGGGGACCAATCCATCTGTTGTTAAACTGGTGTGTTCATGGATGTAACATTTCTTCTGACATCTTGCTGTCATCATGCCAGGACCATTATTTTCTACTTGTGCAATATTTTTTAATGGAGAAATAAGATATAGACCCAAATTTGAAAACAATCTTGTTGAAAATAATTAATCAAACTTTAAAATCATCAATTGGTTTAGTAAGAACAAAGAAAACAGTGTGTTAATCTTGAATGTTTTATGCCATTAAAATCTATATTACTGTTTTGGATATGACTGATTCATTATTTTTCTCTCCTAAACTAATGACTATATAGGTCATATTAATAAACCAATTATTCAGTAAATGTTTGTAAATATACATTTCCAATGCAGCTTGAAATGACATATTTAAGAAGAAATTAAAAAATAATCTGTGCAGACATTTTGCTTCATCTGTATGAAAGCAATTTGAACAGTTTGTGATATATTTACATCCATCATTGAGTTTTTTGTATTATTCTGTAAGCTATTGGGGTACAGGTGGTATTTGGTTACACAAGTAAGTTATTTAGTGGTAATGTGTAAGATTTTGGTACACCCGTCACCTAAGCAGTAAACACTGCATCATATTTGTAGTCTTTTATCCCTCACCCTTCTCTCACTCATCCCCTGAAGTCCCCAAAGTCCACTGTGTCATTCTTATGCTTTTGCGTCCTCATAGCTTAGCTCCCACATATAATTGAGAACATAGGAGGTTTGGTTTTCCATTCCTGAGTTACTTTACTTAGAATAATAGTCTCCAGTCTCATCCAGGTTGTTGCAAATGCTGTTAATTCATTCCATTTTATGGCCGAGTAGTATTCCATTATATATATATATATATATATATATATATATATATATATATAACAGTTTCTTTATCCACTCATTGATTGATGGGCATTTGGGTTGGTTCCACTTTTTAGCAGTTGAAAACTGTGCTGCTATAAACATGTGTGTGCAAGTATCTTTCATATAATGACTTCTTTTCCTCTGGGTAAATATACCTAGCAGCGGGATTGCAGGATCAACTGGTAGCTCCACTTTTAGTTCTTTCAGGAATCTCCATACTGCTTTCAATAGTGACTGTACTCGTTTACATTGCCACCAGCAGTGCAGAAGTGTTCCCTGATCACTGCATTGGTCCCAATTTTTAAAAAATTTTTTGATTATGGCCATTCTTACAGGAGTATTGCATTGTGGTTGTGATTTGCATTTCCCTGATCATTAGTGATGTTGGGCATTTTTTTCATATGTTTGTTGACATTTATAGATCTTCTTTTGAGAATTGTCTATTCTTGTCCTTAGCCCACTTTTTGATGGGATTACTTTTTTTTTTTTTTGGTGGGGGGTTTGGTTATTGATTTGTTTGAATTAGTTGTAGATTCTGGATATTAGTCCTTTGTCAGATGCACAGATTGTGAACATTTTCTCCCATTTTGTGGGTTGTCTGTTTATTCTGCTGACTGTTCTTTTTGCCATGCAAAAGCTCTTTAGTTTAATTAAGTTCCAACTATTTATCATTGTTTTTATTGCATTTACTTTTGGGTTCTTCGTCATAAAACTCTTGCCTAAGCCAATGTCTATAATGGCTTTACCAATGTTATCTTCTAAAATTGTTATAGTTTCAGGTCTTAAATTTAAGTTCTTAATCCATCTTGAGTTGATTTTTGTGTAAGGTGCGAGATGAGGATCTAGTTTCATTCTCCTACATGTGGCTAGCCAATTATTCCAGCATCATTTGTTAAAAAGGGTATCCTTTCCCCATTTTATGTCTTTGTTTGCTTTGTCAAAGATCAGTAGGATGTTAAGTATTTTGGCTCATTTCTGGGTTCTCTATTCTGTTCCATTGGTCTATGTGCCTATTTTTATACCAGTACTATGGTGTTTTGGTGACTATGGCCTTATAGAATAGTTTGAAATCAGATAGTGTGATGCCTCCTGATTTGTTCTGCTTGCTTAGTCTTGCTTTGGCAATGTGGGCTCCCTTTTGGTTCCAAATGAATTTTAGAATTTTTTTTTTCTAATTCTCTGAAGAATGATGGTTGTATTTTAATGTGGATTGCACTGAATTTATAGATTGCTTTTGGCAGTATGGTCATTTTCACAATATTGATTCTACCCATCCATGAGCATGGGATGTGTTTCCATTTGTTTGTGTCATCTGTGATTTCTTTCAGCAATGTTTTGTAGTTTTCCTTGTAGAGGTCTTTCTATTCCTTGGTTAGGTATATTCATAAATATTTTACTTTTTTGCAGCTATTTTGTAGAAGGGATTGAGTTCTTTATTTGATTCTTTCCTCAGTTGCCATTTGTGTATAGGAGAGCTACTAATTTATGTACATTAATTTTGTATCCAGAAACTTTGTTGAATTATTTTATCAGTTCTAGGAGCTTTCTGCAGGAGTCTTTAGGGTTTTCAAGGTAAATGATCAGATCGTCAGCAAACAGTGACAGTTTGATTTCCTCTTTACAGATTTGGATGCCTTTTCTTTCTTTATCTGGTCTGATTGCTCTGGCTAGAGTCCTAGCCAGTACTATGTTGAAGAGGAGTGATGATAGTGGGCATCCTTGTCTTGTTCCAGTTCTCAAAGGAAATGCTTTCAACTTTCCCTCATTTGGTATTATGTTGACTATCAGTTTGTCATAGATGGCTTCTATGACATTGAGATATGTCTTCTGTATGCCAATTTTGCTGGGCATTTTAATCATAAAAGGATGCTAGATTTTGTCGAATGCCTTTTCTGCATCTATTGAGATGATCGTGTGATTTTTGTTTTTAGTTCTATTTATGTGGTGTATCACATTCATTGACTTGCGTATTTTTTTTCTCTTGTTGCCCAGGCTGGAGTGCAGTGGTGTAATCTCAGCTCACTGCAACATCTGCCTCCTGGGTTCAAGTGATTCTCCTGCCTCAGCCTTCCGAGTAGCTAGGAATACAGGCACCTACCACCACACCTGACTAATATTGTATTTTTAGTAAAGATGGGGTTTCACCATGTTGGCCAAGCTGGTCTCGAACTCCGGACCTCAGGTAATCCACCCACCTCAGCCTCCCAAAGTGCTGGGATTACAGGTGTGAGCCACCGTGCCTGGCCTGACTTGTGCATGTTAAACAGTCGCTGCATCCCTGGTATGAAGCCCACTTGGTCATGGTGGATTATCTTTTTGATATGTTGTTGGATTTGCCTAGCTATTATTTTGTTAAGGATTTTAGCATCTATGTTTATCAAGGATATCAGTCTGTAGTTTTCTTTTTTGGTTATGGCCTTTCCTGGTTTTAGTATTAGGTGGATGCTGGCTTCATAGAATGAATTAGGAAGAGTTTCTTCTTCTCTGTCTTTCTTCTTTCTCTATCTTGTGGAATAGTGTCATAAGGATTGGTACCCATTCTTCTTTGAATGTCTGCTAGAATTCTGCTGTGAATCCATCTGGTCCTTGACTTCTTTTTGTTGGTAATTTTTAAATTACTATTTCAATCTCACTTCTTGTTATTAGTCTGTTCAGGGTATCTAATTCTTCCTGATTTAAGCTAGGAGGGTTGTATTTTTCCAGGAGTTTATCAATCTCTTCTAGGTTTTCTAGTTTATATGTTTAAAGGTGTTTATAGTAGCCTTGAATGTATTTTGTACTTCAGAGGTGTCAGTTGTAATATCTCCCGTTGAGTTTCTTAATGAGGTTATATGGATTTTCTCTTTTCTCAGTTTCTCTTGCTAGTGGTCTATCAGTTTTATTTATCTTTTCAAAGAACCAGCTTTTTGTTTTATTTATCTTCTGTATTATTTTTTGTTTGTTTCAAATTCATTTAGTTCTGCTCTGATCTTGGTTATTTCCTTTCTTCTGCTCAGTTTGGGTTTGGTTTTAGACTTCTAGTTTCTCTAGTTACTTGAGGTGTTACCTTAGAATGTCAGTTTGTGCTCTTTCAGTCTTTTTGATGTAGATGTTTAAGGCTATAAATTTTCCTCTTAGCACCGCCTTTGCCATATCCCAGAGGTTCTGATAGGTTGTGTCATTATTGCCATTCAGTTCAAATAATTTGTAAATTTCCATCTTGATTTCAGTTTTGATCCACTGCTTGTTCATTCAGGAGCAGGTTATTTTATTTCCATGTATCTGCATAGTTTTGAAAGTTCCTTTTGGAGTTGATTTCCAGTTTTATTCCACTGTGGTCTGAGAGAATGATTGATATAATTCCAATTTTCTTAAATTTATTGAGGCTTGTTTTATGGCCTATTGTATGGTCTATTTGAAGAAAGTTCCATGTGCTGTTGAATAAAATGTGTATTTTGCAGTTGCTGGATGAAATGTTCTATTCTGTATATATCTGTTAAGTCCGTTTGTTCCAAGGTACAGTTTAAATCCATTGTTTCTCTGTTGACTTCCATGCCCTCTGCCGTCTTCTCACCTGGTCCAAACTGTTACAAAGTTCAGATGGAGATTTTCTTCTCTCTGTAGTGTTCCCATCCCCACCCCCACCCTCCGCCCCTCTCCATTCCTCTGGCTATCCTCCTGATGGATCCCTGTGGTGCCAGGAATAACCTGTTTGTGGACCCAGCGAGCTCCAAGAGCCTTTCTGCTGCTTCCTCTACTCCTGCATTTCACTTGGCTCTCTAAATTGACCCAGTTCCAGGTAAGGTCGGCAATTTCTTCCGCAAACAGACCTTCAGTTTCTCCAGTGGGGGCGTGTGTTGGGGAGAGGAGGCTCTCTTTTTTCCACTTCCGAAGTTGGGGCACACAGTATTTGGGGTGTCTCCCGGGTCCTGCAGTAGCAGTCTGCTTTCTTCAGATGGTCTATGGGTCTTATTGGGATTGCTGGTTTGTTCTTGCAGTAGATCTGGAGCTAGAATTCACAATGCGAGCCTCCACACGCTGCTCTATCTATGTGAGTCAGAGCCTTAATCTACTCCTGCCTCCCGTCCACCATAATGATCGAATTCCCCTGAGATCTTTAAGGACAATGGTTTAAAAGACATGGACACAGGGATGGGAACATCACACACCGGGGCCTGTCAGGGGGTGGGCGGCTAGGGGAGGGATAGCATTAGAAGAAATACCTAATATAGATGACAGGTTGATGGGTGCAGCAAACTACCATGGCAAGTGTATACCTATGTAACAAGGCTGCATGTTCTGCAAATGTATCTGAGAATTTAAAGTATAATAATAATTTAAAAAGAGTTTTCAACTTACAAGACAATGAAGACATCACTAGCACATTGTAGACAGCAGGGAATTGATGTCTTAAACTAGTATTAGTGCTTTGGACAAGTTCATATTGCTGTGTATTCATCCTGTTTCACTTTAGATGTCTTAGCAAGTAATTGCAATGACTATATAATGAACATCTAACACATTTATTTCTTGCTACTCTGACTCATTTTCCAGCCTTTTAATCAGCTGGCAACATCATTATTCCAACGAAATAATCTTTGTTTTACTTTGTGGTATAAAAAGCTTACATAAATGTGTATTGCCTACTGGATCAATGTCACCCACCTAAGCATGATAGTCAAGGGCCTTCATGATCTGGGTCTTATTATCTCTCCAATGTTATTTTTGACCACACAGTAAGCATCTGTGTGCAGTATACCTTTATGAAATGGAAAAAAACTTGTTATTTTTCAAATCCTTAAATGAGGCTTGATGTACCATTTTCTATGTACAATATTTCCTGTAAGAAATATCCTTCACTCCCTTGTCCTTTTGGGAAACTTCTACTCATCCTTTAATGCTCAGCTTAGAGTTTCTTTCTCCGAGAAACTTTCCACTGTCTCTGACTATTCCTCCTAGGCAGCTACGTGGTATTCTTCAAGTTTTAATGGCATGTTGTGAGGGTAACTCTGTTATAGCCCTTAGCTTATCACTGACTCAAAAAGGCTTTTATGCAGGTCACTTACTTCCTGGGTGTCTTCTTTCCCTTTTTTTCTAGAATCTAACTCGGGATTTAATTAGGTAATAGTTGTTTGTTCACAATAAACATTTGTTGAATACTAAATATTAATATAATCATTTCCTCTGATATGTTGTTGGCTTTGGGACATTAAAGCAGGTAAGTAGAGAATCCATTGACCTGAGGTCATGATCATCTTCTTATTTCCATTTACTAGTGAGTCTCAAACTTTAGTCTGCACTGGAATCACCTTATTAAAAGACAGATTACTTGACTTACTCCCAGAGTTTCAGATTTAGTAGGTCTGGGCTGGGGCCACAAAATTTGCATTTTTAACCAGGGTCTGGTTCTTTCTGTTCTTGCTGTTCAAGGGCCACACTTTAAGAACTACTGCTCTGTATCTACACAAAAGACCATGGTGCTGAAAGGAAATATGTGTATTCAATAAATGACTATCCAACTGATAATATTTTTGTAGTAAGGACAGCCTTAGTACCGAGTATAATTTGCTATGTCCCCTTCTAAATCAAGATAAATAAAAAGATATAGAGGTTTATTTATTTCATTTTTTGCAGTGAAGACTAATATTCTGAAATTTCCTCATAATTATACATCTCCCCATTAATTTAAAATATGTTTAATGAGGTAAATTAAAAATTATGACTACATAATTTTTTCTTTAAAACAATGGAACTAAATTTTTTTTGTGGAAGATAGGGAAAGAGGTTTTCATAGCCATTTATGTTTTCATGAAAGCAATTAATCATATTTTTAGGAAATTGAATGTACATGTTACATTTGTCATGTTATTTTAGGATTGTCTTCAATTTTATATATAGACCCAGATTAAGAATCCTTGTTTTTAAATGTGTCATAGTGGGGAGGTAAGGGATTGCAGAGGTAAAATGAGATAAATCTTTATTTTTTTATTTTTATTTATTTTATTTATTTATTTATTGTTGAGACAAGGTCTTACTCTGCCACCCAGGCTGGAGTGCAGTGGCACTATCTCAGCTCACTGCAACCTCCACTTCTTGGGTTCAAGCAATTCACTTGCCTCAGCTTCCTGAGTAGCTGGGATTATAGTCATGCACCACCACAGCTGGCTCATTGTTTTTGTATTTTTAGTAGAGACAGGGTTTCACCATGTTGGCTAGGTTGGTCTTGAACTCCTGACCTCAAAAGATCTGCCTGCCTTGGCCTCCCAAAATGCTGGGATTACAGGCATGAGCCACCACATCCGGCCAGAGAAATCTTGAATATAATAAATCACAATAAAGATAAGTTGCAGGATGAAGATCAACAAACAAAAATTAGCTGTGGTTCTACACATTTGCAATGAATGATTCAAGAAAGAAATTTAAAATCAAGCCCATTCACAATAACATCTAAAAATGTAAATACCTGAGAATAAATTTAACCAAGGAGATAGAAGACTCTATGTGGAGTAGAGATTTCCACATACAAAATAATTTAGTTGTAAAACTACCTCATACCATGCACAGAAATTAAGAAAACATACATAAAAAATGTAAGCATAAGTTATAAAACAATAAAGCATTATTAAAACAATAATGTGTTACAATAATACATAGGGACAGAACCTCATGACCTTGGAATTGGCAATGGATTATTGCCAACATCAAAAGCAGGAACAACAAAAGAAAACAATAGGCACATTGAATCTATTAAAATGAAAAACTTTTGTGTATTAAATTACATTATCAAAGATATTTTAAAACATTTAAAATGTTAATATATTTAGAGGGACACATACGTTCAAATCATAACAACTTCATTAGTCACTAGTAAAATGCAAATTAAAGCTACAGTGACTTACCACTTCATGTGTACTAGGATGACTATAATAAAATGAAAAAAAAGAAAATAACAAGTGTCGGCAATAATGTGGGAGAAACTGGAATTTTTGTATTTTGCTGGTGAGAAGGCAAAATTGTAGAAAGTTAAAATAGAGAAACTATTTGGCTGCTCCTTGGAAAGCTAAATATGGAATTACTATATGACCCAGACATTTTACTCCTTGGCTTATACCCGAAAGAATTGAAAACAGGACCTCAGAGAGGTATTTATATGCCAATGTTTATTGCAATGTTACTCACAATTGCCATAATGTGGATACAACCCAAATGTTCATCATGAAATGAATAAATGAAGAAAAAATGATTCAGCTCTTAATAAGAAATAAAATTCTAATGCCTGCTGCAACATGGGTTAAACATAAAAACATTGTGTTAAGCAAAATAAGTTAGACACAAGAGAACAAATGTATGATCACATGAGATATTTAGAATAGGCAAGTTCATAGAAAAAGAAAGTAGACTAAAGTTTACCAGAAGATGGGAAAAGTGAGGAATGAAGAGTTATTATTTACCATTTCTGTTTCGAATACTTTTCAGATAGTGGTAATGGTTTCACAATATTTTGAATGCAATTAATGCTAGAAATGAAGCACTTAAAGTTGTTAAAAGGGCAAAAAAAAACAGAAAAAACTTACACAAGCAGGTAAAGAAAAATAAACAAAGATATGTTAAGCCCAAAAGGTAACAAACACTAACAATTATATAGTATTTTCAAATCCTAGGCTGCTTTTCCATATTTTTATAGGTTAACTCACTGAATATATACAACAGTCCTACCATGTCAGTATTATTATTTATCTCATCTCACTGGTGAGAAAATGAGGCACAGAAAGTTGAAATGACTTGTTAAGCATCACATAATTAGTAGATGGGAGAGCCAAGTTTGAAACCAGGCACCTTGTCTCTAAAATCCATGCTTTTAAACATACTTATAACTGTATTACTGCCTCTGGCTGACATTCAACCAAATGCTGAATGATTTGAATGAACCCGGTGCTGCCACAAGCAGGAGGCTAGGAGAAGTCAGTCTATTTACAGTCGTTCTGGTTTCGTAAAGGCTATATAATTTACAAATTCAACTACCAGTTGACAAAGTGGGTACATTTTTTGTGTGTATACTACCTTTTGATGTTTCTTTGAGTAAGTAGAATATGATGACTTTTCCTATTTGATAGTCTTTGAGCACGTGCTTTGTGCATTTTTTAGTCATTGATAATCTATTAAAATATATTATCTTTAAAGAGACATTATGAGAGTTACAAAAACTTGTTGAGAAATACGGCTTTTCCTTTTTATTTAATGAATTCTTAGAGAATTAAGAATATAATAATATAAAAGCTGACCTGTAGGCTTTCCAATATTATTTCTTTTCCAAAAATTGTGTGCCAATACTCCATTAATTTTTATGGAAATGATAATGCATATATCATATCAATATATAGTACATTTATTGAACATCTATTTTATGCACAAGTAAATGCAAGCTCTTTCCACATCAGTGATAATTTCAGATGAACCCTGATGCTATTTTTCCCTGATGATGGTGGGTTTTTTTCAGTATTCTTTCGTATCTAGCCACTTAGAAAACTTGGGAATAATTTGGGAGATAATGAAACACAACAAAAATATTATCTTTGGATCATGATGTTTTCACCCACATCAAAACAGTTTTCAGAAAAGTATTTATGATACTTTAATCAATGTAAGTATTCTCTGTTAAGTTTTAATAACCCTAGTATGAGATTTAAATAATTTTAGGCACAGCCCAGAGGAAATTTATATGCTGTAAGCCAATGATCTCAGAAAAATAACTATAGCCTTTTATTAGCAACTTTGATTTGCAGCAATGTTGATTGCCAGTTTTCACAAGTCTCCTTCCTTTTTCTCTTCTTCTCCACTCCCTCCCCTTCATCACAATCAAGTCTCAAACTAGAGCTCTTGGCTCCTGGGATCAATCTCTTCCAGAAAATCTGAAGCACAGCTTTCATCTGGTTTTGTACTTTAGCTGTTCCTGGCTGGAATTCAATTATATATAAGACACATGGCTGTTTCAAATTCAATAGGATTAAAAAAAAAAAAAGTTGCTTCCAAGGAAACACTTGTTGATTACTAATAGATATTATTTGAGACTTGAAACATCCTGAATTTAGAAGAACCTACTTGGTAACTTTTCTGTTTCACATGTAACCAGGTTATTGAGAAATATGATTTAAATGAAATATAAACAGGATATTAATATTTCATCAACCATTATCTTCAGCCTCACTTTTGGATTTTCTTTCTCTGAGCCTGGAGCACACTTCAGTAGACATGGCAGTTTTCTGGCCACTTGCATGCACTGATTAGTCCAATTCAAATAAATTCATTCTCACATTCAATTGAAAGAGTCTGTCCCCCCATTTTTCCTAGCTCCCAGTTTGACCTGACCTGCAGTGTGGATGGTATAATCTGTTCTTTCACCCTTGCTACCTTCTCTCCTTATATTTCTGGCTTCTCCATGGGTGAAAAACACGTTAAAGAAAGAGGAGTAAAAGTTTGGTTATTAGTGCTGTTTCAAGTGTTCAAAGGCTGACATTCTTTTGGAATGTATTTGTGAGCCGTGGAGACTGTCTATTGGAATCCCTGGACTGACGAGTTTACTGATACAGGAAATAAACTCTATCTAATCACTAGAAACCCTCCTTCAGCATTTCCCCCAAGGGGTATACACAACAATCTACCATTGCCGAATCCCCTCACAGTGAGAGGATGCCTCTTGGACAAGGTCCTTTAAAGTAACCTTGTGTCAAGCTAATTTCCAGAGTTTCCACTGTTACATGGAAATTCAGAGTGCTAGATATTGGCTAGCTGTGCAACAGACCTGTTTCCTTTTCTTTCTGGATACACAGCTATTCTGTATTTCCCATCTTTTCTTAAATTTAATATGGACATATGTCTTGAGTTCTAGCTAATGAAATGTGAGTGTGAGTGCCGTTTCTAGGCTTGGCCCACTAATACCTGCCATATATAATCTTCCATTTTCTTTTCACATCTACCTCCTTGAGGCACAAAGACCTTGGAATGCACATTTGAAAATGTTGGAAACACAATATAAAATAAACCAAGATCCTGCTAAAGTAGAGTTGTTTGCTTCTTTGTAATTTTAATGAGCAAGAATTAGATTTCCATCATACTTGAACCATTATACATTTTGGAGTTTGTCATGGCAGCTAGCCATACCTTAACTAGTTTATTCATGTAGTCTTAACAGGGATGCGAGATTAAGTAAATAAAAATAAAGACCATGCACTTAAATTTGAATTTCAGATAGACAAGGAATTATATTTAAGATATTATATGCTCCATCACAAGAACAGAAAACCAAACACTGCATGTTCTCACTCATAGGTGGGAACTGAACAATGAGATCACTTGGACTCGGGAAGGGGAACATCACAATCGGGGCCTATCACGGGGAGGGGGGATTGCATTGGGGGTTATACCTGATATAAATGATGAATTGATGGTTGCTGACGAGTTGATGGGCGCAGCACACCAACATGGCACAAGTGTACATATGTAACAAACCTGCACGTTATGCACATGTACCCTAGAACTTAAAGTATAATAATAATAAAAAAAGAAATATTAGGACCTCCTTATGTTAAAAAAAAACCATTCATTTTGTACCTGAAATTCAAATTTAACTGTGCATCCTGTATTTTATCCATCAACTCTAATTTTTACCAAACTAAAAATTGGATATACATGACACTCCCAATGATTCCCTTTTTTGTCATTCCATTGTCTCTGTCTGCTTCAGCTGGATTCTAATTTTTAGATGTCCATAGAAAAGAATGAGTTCTTAGCCTCTACATTCACATATGCATTAAAACTTCTAGGGGACATATGTCAGTCTCTTCCCAAAACTCCACCATCCAAGTCTACTCCAGTATCCTGGCATGACATTTTCCAGTTCAGCAATCATCCATTCTGGGGAATTTTTTATGAGTCTTGGTTTCAATAGGCTCCCAAATCTCTATGCATGATTCTTTTTTTTTTTTTTTGAGATGGAGTCTCACTCTGTCACCCAGGCTGGAGTGCGGTGGCGTGATCTTGGCTCACTGCAAGCTCCACCTCCAGGGTTCAGGCTATTCTCCTGCGTCAGCCTCCCAAGTAGCTGGGACTGCAGGCGCCCACCACCACGCCCGGCTAATTTTTTTCTGTTTTTGGTAGAGACGGGGTTTCACTGTGTTAGCCAGGATGGTCTCGATCTCCTGACCTCGTGATCCACCCGCCTCGGCCTCCCAAAGTGCTGAGATTACAAGCATGAGCCACTGCGCCCAGCCTGCATGATTCTTTTGGAGCCCAAGTTTGTTTGTGACAGAGAGTGGCGTCGTGTCTCTTGGTAATCATATAACTTAACATTCAGAAGAACTCTTTCCCCTGATGAATTTAAACCTTTTTTCTTATTCAGGCTGGAAGGGGTAGTAGGTGTGAAGGAAGGAGAAGGCCTGGTCAAATCTGAATAATTCCATGCTAATGTGCCCAAAAGCATCTCTTCAGAATGTGGAGATTATTACCTATTGCTGTTTGGGGGTCTTCAGCAGCAATTATGAGACAACAGGAAAAGTTTCACTGGATACCCAATTAGATAAAAATTGGGAAAATGTGACCTCATTTGCATACTCTTCATTTCACTGTAACATGACAGCATTAGAAAATCAAATACAAATAATGTTTCCTCGCTGGGCGTGGTGGCTCAAGCCTGTAATCCCAGAACTTTGGGAGGCTGAGGCAGGCAGATCCCTTGAGGCCAGGAGTTTGAGATCAGCCTGGCCAGCATGGTGAACCCCGTCTCTACTAGAAATACAAAAATTAGCGAGGAGCGGTGGTGCCTGCCTGTAATCCCAGCTACTTGGGAGACCGAGGTGGGAGAATTGCTTGAATCCGGGAGGCAGAGGTTGCAGTGAGCCGAGATAGCACCACTGCACTCTAGGCTAGGCGACAGGCTGGACTCTATGTGTGTGTGTGTGTGTCTATATATATATATATTTCTTTTGTCCAGCATAGGTCAATGTTCTTGAATTCCCATCTCCCATAAAATAAGACTCTCTCTTAGTTTACAGCTTGCCAAACTCTGTAACAACACACATACTGTGTGGTCTGTGCTTTAGTTACAAACTTTATATTATTTTTATGTCATTATATTTGTCAAAATATAATTGGAGTTTTATTTTGTTTATTAAATATTAAATTGGAGTTTCATTTTGTTTCTCTATTTATTTTAAATACTTTAACCTCTACTTCCCCCAAATTTGATTTATTTCTAAGAAGCATATTGTATTTCTTCAGAGAGATAAGGGCAGTACAATTTAACGCACTAAAACCTGATATTTAGCATAATAATTCTTTAAGATTTCTATAGAAATAATGCCTTGAAAAATAAGAGCAATACATACTTTCAAGCCAATTTGAATAAAGTAAAATATTATATTTATAAGAGATAATAAGTTAAAGCTCTAGCAAAACTGATTACATATTATGTAAGAAACTTAGGTTAGAGACAAGGATTTACACTACTTTATTTTTATTTTTATTTTTTTAACTATCACAAGAACAGAAAACCAAACACCACATGTTCTCACTCATAGGTGGGAATTGAACAATGAGAACACTTGGACACAGGAAGGGGAACATCACACACCGGGGCCTATTGTGAGGAGTGGGGAGGAGGGAGGGATAGCATTAGGAGATATACCTAGTGTAAATGACGAGTTAATGGGTGCAACACACCAACATGGCACATGTATACATATGTAACAAACCTGCACGTTGTGCACATGTACCCTAGAACTTAAAGTATAGTAATAAAAAAAAGAAAAAAAAAAAGGGAGGAACTTCATACACTATTATTTTTAACTTTTCAATATCAGTTCTTAGATCTATGGGGAAGGAAAGTGAAAACAGAAAAAAGGATTCAAATCATTTGATTATGTTACATGTTATTTATATTATACAGTATTCTGTTTCCTCAATCTAATTTTCTATGGCTAGTATCAGAAAATATTTGGTTTAATACAACAATACAGTTTATGAGATTGATGCATAAAGCAAAAACAGAATGTACAGTGATCTTATAACTATTCAGTAAAAATGTAAGAAAGCTAGCCAATGAAAATCAAATTTGATATTTCACATTATGAGTTTTACTCAATATTTAGAAAATATTGAAAACATCTGCAAAGAAAAGATAAACAAAACAGAATATATGGAACCTTATTAACTCTGGATAGGAAATAGCTCAGAACAGGAGTTGGCAAACTTTTCTGTAAAGGTTCAGATAGTAAATATTTTAGGCTTTGTGGGCTGTACGGTCTCTGTAGCAATACATAGATGAATAAGCATGATTATGTTTCGATAAAGCTTTAAACACAGCTAAAAGCTGTAAGCTGGTTTAGGTCCAGGTGCCAGAGTTAGTCTACTTCTTATCTATAATAAGTACACATTGCATTACTCTCAACCCACCAACAAAGACTATTTAATTAACTGCTTCTTGGTTTATAAATATATTCTAGGGTAGGGTGCTGTGGCTCACGCCTGTAATCCAAGCACTTTGGGAGGCCAAGGCGGACAGATCACTTGAGGCTAGGCGTTTGAGATCAGCCTGGCTGACATGGTGAAACCCCACCCCTACTAAAAATACAAAAATTAGCCGGGTGTCGTGGCATGTACCTGTGGTCCCAGCTACTCAGGAGGCTGAGGCACAAGAATCGCTTGAACCCAGGAGATGGAAGTTGTAGTAAACTGAGATCGCACCAGTATACTCTAGCCTGAGTGATGGAGTGAGACTCTGTCTCAATAAACAAACAAACAAACAAAAAGTACATTAAATACATTCTAGTCCTGGTTAATACTTGCCTTAACTTCCCAACAAGACCCATCCTTCCTTGGAAACTCATCATTGGTATACTGAGAATCTGCTAATTTCTTCATAGATGAATTTATCAAAGATAATGGACTCAAATCAAATGTAATTATTTATCAAGGTGTTTGTGGTTTTAAAAGGTTGAAAATGTTGAGACAATGAAGTCTATTACTAAATAATAAAGTAATGCTTTCTGTAGATCATTGTACTTTTCTTAATCTATTTGTTTTTGTTTTTAACTTGATTTAAGGAGGATCCAAGAACAGCAGTTAAGTGATTTTGCTTTCAGCATTTGAGATTTCTCATCAAGTATTTATGATTCATTTATGGTCAATCAGAGACATTTTCATTAGTTATTACCCCTTTGACTGGTTCCCTTTCCGCATAGCAGAGCACTTATTTGAAATAATCCTCTGGATGAACTGCTTCATGGGGTGAATAGCACTGTAATTTAAAAAATAGCCTCATGGTGGCCATGTGTATCTGTCCTCTTCCCTGAATTCCAATTATGTAAAATTAAATTTTCCCTGATTCATAAAATCAACAGATATTTGTGAAGAACCTGTTGGATACAACCTGTACTTGAAATTAGACATTGAGTGAGTTTTAGCTATATAAATAGATAGGGTGAACTGTTATTTGTGAAATCAGGAAAAAAAAAGAATAATGACTTCAATAAAATTTTCATTGTAATGCAGAAGTATTTCTAGCTTTACTATCTTAAATCTTGCAAGGTAAGAAAACAATGAATCCTATGGGATTATAATGCCCTTTTGGGGATTTCTAGTGAATGTTGTTGAAGTAGAAGACGTTTGATGAGCTTCCAATAAGTTATTTACAGATTTAGATGCTTCAGCTTCTGTTTTTCTCTTTCTATGGTTTCCCTAGAGACAAATTCTTATTTCATTTTTTTCCCCTTCTTTGAGTCACTTTTGGTTCAGTTTCTTTACTTTGACTGCAATAAGAAAAAAAATTGTTTGTCTAGAATTGGGTGCTCGTATCATCTTATGTAAGTTTGTGAGATGCTCACCAAACTTCTGTCTTTCTACCTCCCACCAAAGTCCAGACAATTCTCATTTTTCATAGTAGTTATGTTCTGTGAAGTCACTGCAAACACTGAGTTAGAAAGCACAAAACCATTGCTCCTAGGAGAAATACAGGGTTAGGTTTCTGACAGCCTCTGGTCACATTTTTGTCAGCCAGTCAATATGTAACCTGTTGTATGCATATTTCTATTTTAAAACACTTTGTTTAATATATAT
The DNA here is from genome assembly GCF_009764315.1 of Trachypithecus francoisi. NCBI lineage: Eukaryota > Metazoa > Chordata > Mammalia > Primates > Cercopithecidae > Trachypithecus > Trachypithecus francoisi. The sequence continues at coordinate 69,716,844 of NW_022681472.1, read as the reverse complement.
TGTTGACTCTTTAACTTTGAACTATTTGTCAACAACATAACTCATGCCTCAATACAATTTATCTAACACCTTACTTTTCTTCTCCATAAGGCACATCACAGGCTTTTTATGTTTAGGAAACCAAGAGAGCATTTCATCCCTATGTTTTGGGACCATTTTAAACATTGAAATCTCCAACAGAAAGCGCAAAAATGCAGAGAAAATAAAAACAGCCAAGAAAAACATGGCACTAAATAGACTGCCAAAAACACTTGTTTCTAGTGTGATTGTTGAAGCAAGAGGGTAGAGCACTGCCTTGTTTGAACACAGTTGGGAATGTGCTTTATAGGTGACCCAATTTTTTTGATGCCCTATGCATGTCTTTGAACAACCATGAAAACACTGTGTGTATTAATTTGGGGATTAAAAATACATTTTAACTAGTAGGTAAGTTTGTTAATATGGGACTCGTAATAATGAAGATCAACTGTACTTTCATCCCATTTTCTTCCTTTAAGTCATTTTTTCCTACCTAGTGTTTTTCAAATTTACCTCATAACAAGATGAAAAGGAAATTGATGCTTCTTTTTACTTGACTTCTATCATACACAATTTAACTTAAGGTGCAACACTCATGAGGCAGTATTCAGAAATGGAATAAAATATATTATTGAATTGCCTTACAAAATGCTCAGTTTCTGCTTTGATGATGCAAATCAGTTGCAAAATAAATTTCAGTAGTTATAATTTCAGACTATTATAAGTAATACATTTTTAAAGTCTAGATTCTATGCTGTGTAAAAAATAACTATTTTGTCACATGGTTAAGTACTCTTTGCACATTGAAAAAATATTGCAAATTTTGAGTTTATAAATAGAAAATAGCTCGGTACCATATTACTTTATTTTCTTTAAAGAAGTCTCAGAGTATATGCATAATAATACTCTAAACAAAATAATTCCCTGACATATATTTGACTCAGCCCCAAATACTTCATTGACATTAAGCTCCATGAAGGAAGAGACTCTGCCTCTCTTGATCAAGGTTGTTTGACCAGTACATAATATAATGCATGACACAAATGTTGATTAAATTAGTAAATGATTCAACAAGTACAAAAACCTAAAAAATTAGAATTTCTTCTCCAGAATCTATCTTCCCAGAGATAATGAGTCCTTAAACCTTCTTTTGCTTTTGTTTTCTTCTATTATGCTGGTTTCACTATACTTTTATGAGTAATCTTATAGGATAATTAATAATATTTTACTATTAGTCAATAACAGTGTTTTGATTTCCTAGGCAATCCAAATTTCATCAAGATCTTCATGACATTTAACAAGCCAAGTATTTGGTCTACATCCCTTTCCCCTCTTTCTCCTTAACTTTATATTCTGCTTCCAGTCCAAGATAAAACTGAAACACAATACAAGCAAGTTAGAAATAAATTTTTAAAATACTAAGAAAACCTCCAAATAATCAGAAAGTTAGAAATATATTTTTAAAATAGCACATGGGTCAAAGAAAGAATTACAATAAAAATTAGAAAATATTTTGACTGTCAACAAAACACTACATATCAAAAATTGGAGTCCAGCTCAATATACCATTAGAAAAATCATGTAGCTTTATGTCAGAAAAGGTAAATGGCTAAAAATTAATGAGCTAAGCATTCATCTAAATAACTTCAAAAATTGCAGCAAATGATACCTGAAGAAAATGGAAGAAAGTAAGTTATAAGAACAAAAGAGGTATTAAGACAGAAAACAAACAAATGTTATTAAGACTTCACAAAACTAAAAGCCAACTCTTTGAAAAGGATAAAATATTGAGAAGCACATAGATAACTAAAGAATAATAAAAGACAAAGAGAACAAACAACCAATAACAGCATGAAATGAAAAAGGAACCATCATTAACAATCTTACCAATGTTAGAAAGATATCACTTACAATCATTTCAAAAATATTTAAAAAGTAAAACATAGGAATAAATTTCAATAAAATATGCAGCATCTCTAAAAAAACACATAAACTATAATTAAGGGAAAATATAAAACACCTTACTAATAAAGAGAGAAAACGTTTAATGGACTGGAATATTTAATACTGATGATGTCAGTTTTCCTCAAATTGATATGTGAATTTAGTGCATCACAACCAAAACTGCAACAGCTTTTTGTTCCAGAATTCTAAAAGGTTATTCTAAATTTATGTAGAATTACAAAGACACAAGACTAGCCAGAAAACTTGTAAACCGAAGAAAAAGGTGAGATCACTTGCTCTATTAAATACTATGACATTTACTATAACTAGTGGAAGGGCGGTTGTTGGTGTAAAGATAAACAAAGAAATAGATCAGAATTAGATTTCAGTAACAGACACAGACACGATATATAACAAAAGTGAATTTACAGAACAGTGAAAAATAAAAACTATTCAATAAATAATGTTGGATTATTGGATATGCAAATGAACAAATATAAATTTGACTCCTACATCACACTCTCTATGGAAGTCAATACCAGGTAGATTGAAACTCTGAATGTGAAAAGTAAACACCATTATAAAATAATGTGGAAAAATACTTCCCCTTGGGAGGTTAAGAAAGTATTTATTTCACAGAACACACACAAAAAAACTATAAAGTAAAATATTAGTAAGTATAGTATACAGTATAGTAAAATTATACAATTCTGTTTATTCAAAGACATAACTAAAATAGTGAAAAGACAAGCTCCAGCATAGAAGATACTTGTAATACATATAACAAAAAGTGCTTGTTTTTTGAAACTATGAAGCATTCCTATAAATCAGTGAGTAAAGTAGTCCGAAAGAAAATATCTATAAGAAATAAACAAGCACTTCGGCCGGGCGCGGTGGCTCAAGCCTGTAATCCCAGCACTTTGGGAGGCCGAGACGGGTGGATCACGAGGTCAGGAGATCGAGACCATCCTGGCTAACACGGTGAAACCCCGTCTCTACTAAAAACTACAAAAAAAAAAAACTAGCCGGGCGTGGTGGCGGGCGCCTGTAGTCCCAGCTACTCGGGAGGCTGAGGCGAGAGAATGGCGTAAACCTGGGAGGCGGAGCTTGCAGTGAGCTGAGATCCGGCCACTGCACTCCAGCCTGGGCGACAGAGCGAGACTCCGTCTCAAAAAAAAAAAAAAAAAAAAAAAAGAAATAAGCACTTCAAAAGAGAGTTTTTACAAATGCCTCAAAAACATGTAATGTTTGCTAGCCTCACTGGTAACCTAACCTCCTTGGTTAGGTTTTTTAAGCAATGAGGTTTGTAACCTAATGACACTTAGGAAAATTTAAGTTAATACAGAAGGAGATATGAACATGTCACCACCAGAATAGTTACATATAAAAATACTAAATGTGCCATATGTTGACAAACATGTGGAACACTGGAACTCCATACACTGTTGGTATGTTTGTAATTTATGGCTACTTTTGAAAACAGTGTGGTATAACTTACTTAAATTGAACAGACACACACTCTATGACGCATCAATTCACTGTCTAAGTATATGCCCAATGTATCCATGCACCTAGATATAGTATTAGAGGAAGGCACAGTGGATATAAGAATGATGTTCTGTGGGCTATCAAGTTGATTAAGTTCCAACAGACTACGTGATGATTGAAAAGTACAGGAAAATCAACATACCCTTAAAGTAATAAAGTAAAGTTATAGGGTTGACCTTACTACATGAAATCAAACTGCTACTGAGTTTTATTTCTGGGAGGTATTGCAGGGTGAGGAGTGTTTTCTGGGTCAAAAGCTCCATACCACATGTCTGGGGCTGTGTTGCTTTTCTTCAATTAAAATACCGGTAGAAAATATAGCAGCTTAGCATTGCGTGTCTCTGGAAGTTAGGGTCAAGTCATTTCTCAGAAAGTCTGGGTATTTTCCTTTGCTCAGTGTACAGTATCTTTGATAAATACCACACATTCAGAATATTGACCATTTGGTGTGGTCTAAGCACAAAGACCTCAATGTCCTCTCAAGAGGAACAGAGGCCATAAATTCCCACTATAGTGACAGGTTATGTTTCTTCTGTTCATACCTAGGATTTTTCCTATGTTCAGCAACATCTTTCTTCATTGGTTTCTCCTATATTTCATTTCTATGATCACTGTGATCAATTTGCCCTTTCCATAGATCCTTGAAGGCCAAAACTCATCAACATTTTACCGCTCTGCCATATTATAGTAATTACACCTACATCATCTATAGCAACTCAACACCATCATTCTGGGACCCATTTATTCCCACTGAGGCAAGAACCCAACCCCTTGTAGAATCTCTTATTGTCATATCCTGCCTACAGAGAACAACCCTCAAGCCCTCCAAGAGTTTTTCAAGGATACTGGTTCTCATGGTGTCAATAAATTCTTAATTTGGATGAAGGGAGAGCCTAAGTAGTTGGCTAATGAGTGGCTGCGTAATATGCACATAATAGAGCCATTTTAACATGCCTATTTCCCTAGCCTCAGATTCATTCCTGAGCATGGTATAGAAGTTCCAACATTTCAACGTCATTGACTACGGGCTTCAATTATTTAACACAGCAAATTGATAATGCCACTTCCAGATGTGCATGCTAACACATTAATTCTTGACTCTGATATGAGTGCACTCGTGAATACATTTAGTTCAATGAAGTCTTACAATTTTGTCCTTCTTGGAATAACACCCTCAGAATTTACTCCCACAATTGTTGCCTATATCACTGCTGATTCAAATAATATTTTGTATCTCTTTCAATATATAGAATATCTATTTCCAGAGGAGAGCTTCTCCAACAAATTTGTGTGGGATCAATTTCACTAGGGGCTTGTAGATAATAAGTAGTTATGGGGTGGGTCCTGGGTATCAGAAGATCCATCTCTTACGTAACTGTCTCAGCTACAGTCACTGGAATTGCCACCTCCACTGATGAAGGAGTTCCAGAGAGATTATGGGGGACCAAAGTGTTCAGATTCCTCTGTGTCTACCAAAGGCACTCATCTAACATCTCAGAGTACCACTACTTCTTCACTAACGCTACTGTCATAGCGTAGTGAAGACTTGCTTGATTTGCTGCTGCAACTCTGCAACCTTCATAATCGATTCTAGACTTGTTGCTCACAGCCATTTATGCTCCGTAACTGCAGTAGAGCAGAAGCTCATTCAAAGTTACCAGTCAGTCTTTCTGATTGTCAGGTTTTCAGATAGACATTCAGGACTGTTTTCAGATGGACATTCAGGAGTCAACTTCCTTTTTCTCTATTGATGTTCTTTAGGGTTGTCAGATGAAGTCAGCTGACCCCAGTAACTTTTCAATGCGAATTATAGTAGCTGAGTGCCATAATCAGTAGCCCTCTTAACATTGTACTCTTACCTTTACCACATCCTATGAATCTATTATTAATAAGTTAAATATGATGTCATTACCTTTCAGGGATTATTTGCATTCCATTTTCCTTGGCTAGGATATTTGTGCAGTCCACAGCTATGCAAGAAAACTATTCCCAGAATTCTATTTTGTAAAATAGTTACTTCACATCAATTATTATAACAAGTTCCTGGAAGAAACAGATAACGCACTCAAATGAATATATTTGGGAAACAGTTTAATAAAGGGATGCATAATAAAAGTAAGGACAGAGTATAAGAAAGCCACAAGGAATAGAGCAGTACCCAAGGACTGGAAGGGGTTTGCAGGGAAACATTGTCACTCTGAAGGCTGAAATGGTAAAGAAATGAATTACAGGAATCTAGAGAGAGACAAAACCCAGAGGGAAGAAAACCAGGCAGATAGAGGGGGTGGGGGCCAATTTGACTCCTACATCATACTCTCTATGGAAGTCAATACCAGGTAGATTGAAACTACCTGGTATTGTAGTTTGTGACCTTCATTGGGAAATAGCCAATTCACAGTGGTTTTGCAGGGGCAGTATCTGGGTAAATTAGTGCACTATGATAACTTTCCCTCTCCCTGATGATCTCCAGTCCAGTAGCAGAACCCCACAGAGAAGCTACAGGGCAAGGGAGCCCAGGTGATGATTTCAGTCAAGTCAGTCTCCTAGGGTACTGAGAAGGATGAAGAAGGGTGGAGAGTGGATATGAAGTAGTAATTCCATATGTCCTTACAAGGCAATAATAGGTCCTTCACATGGCCTAAGAAAGGAAGTGGATGAAGCTGTGGTATTCTTATTATTGGGATACCTGTAAAAGGAGTTCCATCACCAGACAAGAATTGGAACCAAAGGAGAACTTTCCTTATCTTGCTTACAGGATGGAAGACATTTATAAGCAATGAATGGCTGGTATTAAAGATTCATGCATAGTGTAGCACTATAATTAAGGCATCAAGTAATCAATGTGACATAAAATTCCTGCTGACTTTCAACAGAGGCTGCAAAGCTTCAGCAACATGAGACTTAATTGATGAAAAAATGAAACTGTTAGTTTAGACAAATAGGAAATGCTAACAAAACTTCCCTGTGCTATTGCTGTTTTATGACAAACCCACAGCCAATATCATACTGAATGGGCAAAAACTGGAAGCATTCCCTTTGAAAACTGGCACAAGACAAGGAAGCCCTCTCACCACTCCTATTCAACATAGTGTTGGAAGTTCTGGCCAGGGCAATCAGGCAAGAGAAAGAAATAAAGGCTATTCAATCAGGAAACAAGGAAGTCAAATTTTCCCTGTTTGCAGATGACATGATTGTATATTTAGAAAATCCCATCATCTCAGCCCAAAATCTCCTTAAGCTGATAAGCAACTTCAGCAAAGTCTCAGGATACGACATCAATGTGCAAATATCACAAGCATTCCTATACACCAATAACAGACAGAGAGCCAAATCATGAGTGAAGTCCCATTCACAATTGCTACAAAGAGAATAAAATACCTAGGAATCCAACTTATAAGGGATGTGAAGGACCTCTTCAAGGAGAACTACAAACCACTGCTCAGCGAAATAAAAGAGGACACAAACAAATGGCAGAATATTCCATGCTCATGGATAGGAAGACTCAATACTGTGAAAATGGCCATACAGCCCAAGGTAATTTACAGTTTCAATGCCATCCCCATCAAGCTACCAATGACTTTCTTCACAGGATTGGAAAAAACTAAATTTCATATGGAACCAAAAAAGAACCCACATTGCCAAGACAATCCTAAGCAAAAAGAACAAAGCTGGAGGAATCATGCTACCTGACTTCAAACTATACTACAAGGCTACAGTAACCAAAACAGCATGGTACTGGTACCAAAACAGATATATAGACCAGTGGAACAGAATAGAGGCCTCAGAATTAACACCACACATTTACAACCATCTGATCTTTAACAAACTTGACAAAAACAAGAAATGGGGAAAGGATTCCCTATTTAATAAATGGTGCTGGGAAAACTGGCTAGCCACATGTAGAAAGCTGAAATTGGATCCCTTCCTTACACCTTATACAAAAATTGATTCAAGATGGATTAAAGACTTAAATGTTAGACCTAAAACCATAAAAACTCTAGAAGAAAACCTAGGCAATACCATTCAGGACGTAGGCATGGACAAGGACTTCATGACTAAAACACCAAAGGCAATGGCAACAAAAGCCAAAATTGAAAAATGAGATCTAATTAAACTAAAGAGTTTCTGCACAGCAAAAGAAACTACCATCAGAGTGAACAGGCAACCTACAGAATGGGAGAAAATGTTTGCAATCTGCCCATCTGACAAAGGGTTAATATCCAAAATCTACAAATAATGTAAACAAATTTACAAGAAAAAACAAATGACCTCATCAAAAAGTGGGCAAAAAATATGAACAGACACTTCTGAAAAGAAGACATTTATGCAGCCAACAAACACATGAAAAGCTCATTATCACTGGTCGTCAGAGAAATGCAAATCAAAACTACAATGAGATACCATCTCATACCAGTTAGAATGGTGATAATTAAAAAGTCAGGAAACAACAGATGCTGGAGAGGGTGTGGAGAAATAGGAACGCTTTTACACTGTTGGTGGGAGTGTAAATTAGTTCAACCATTGTGGAAGACAGTGTGGCAATTCCTCAAGGATCTAGACTAGAAATACCATTTGACCCAGCAATCCCATTGTTGGGTATATACCCAAAGGATAATAAGTCATGCTACTATAAAGACACATGCACACATATGTTTATTGTGGCACTATTCACAATAGCAAAGACTTGGGACCAATCCAAATGTCCATCAATGATAGACTGGATTAAGAAAATGTGGCACATAATACACGTTGGAATACTATGCAGCCATAAAAAAGGATGAGTTCATATCCTTTGAGGGACATGGATGCAGCTGGAAACCATCATTCTCAGCAAACTATCACAAGGACAGAAAACCAAACACCAAATGTTCTCACTCATAGGTGGGAACTGAACAATGAGAACACTTGGACACATGGCGGAGAACATCACACACCGGAGCCTGTTGGGGGGTCGGGACTTGGGGGAGGGATAGCATTAGGCGACATACCTAATGTAAATGGCGAGTTGATGGGTGCAGCAAACCAACATGACACATGTATACCTATGTATCAAACCTGCACGTTATGCACATGTACCCTAGAACTTAAAGTGTAATAATAATAAAACTCTCCTGTTCTCTGACATTCCATAAAATTATATTGTCAGTGCTCAAGGTGATTTGGTCTTATGCCATCTGTGCCTTAATTGTTTTAAAATAGTACTTTCCATAAGTCTGATAAAAATTGTAAGTGTTAAGAAAGCATTCTGTCGAATTTTAGCACAGCTATTTTTTTCTCATATGGTATTGCATATATTAATGCTGCATGTTACAATCACTGGCACCTTAGGTTTAATGACATTCCATGTGACATTGTCTCCTGTATGCTAATTTTAATATACATTCACAGAAAAAAAGGCAAAAAGGCATATGACTAATTATTAAAATATAATTTTAATGAAATTTATATTAAGATCTTTCTGTGTTTTTATAATTTAAAAAGTTTTAATTATAGGCATGCATTAAGGAGTCTCAAATTTGACTGGTCCTATGGCATATAGAAGAAAGTTTGCTTTAAAAGGAGTCTGTGTATTCTCAGTGTCTGGAACAAGTACTCAAACAAATTTGTTCAAAATTGACCAAAGCATCAAGATTTAGAGGTCCAATCTCAGAATTTCTGTTTCTACATTTCAGATAGAATTTTGAGATTTGTTTTTAAAGAGCACTACAGGTGATTTTCATGCAAAATTACTTTGGAAAATTACTAGTCTGTAGCACATTAAAATAACTATCATGACATGAGGTTATAGTCACCCCAAGAAAAGAGACAATTACCAATAATAACCACTATACTGAACATCTCATGCATATTACCAGGCACTAGATTAATTTAATTTAGAGAAATCATGAGGCAGGTATTAAAACTTTTATTTAATAACATGAAAATGTAATAAATTTCCAGTTGTTCTATGTAACCACATGTAGCCAATAAGGAATTAATATAACAGTGTCTTAAATTAGGAAACATAAATAAAAGCTTATTAATTTGCATGTTAACAAATTTGTGATTATTTAATTTAGGATGATCTGGATAGAAGTATTTTCCTTTCACTGTCGATAGAGACAAGCTTGATTATACAATTAATAAAGCCAATATCATTGCAAAGGTTTATCTCAATCTGTTCTACATAGCAAACTATGTTTAAAAAAGTAAGTTAATCATAATTTATGAATGGAAGCTACTAATTTCAAATTAATCTCATATTTTCATTTCAAAAGTACCAGTAGGACTTCTAATCAAAAACAGTTATTAGTAGTTAAATGTAATCCAATAGTTATTTTTCTGCATTCTAAAAATCAATCTTTTGCTGTTAGAGTGGTTTTCTTACCTTCACTTTCATTATGTATAATAGAAAAACTAAGGGACTAGAACAAGCTCATATGGACAACTTACATCCTTATCCATTTAAGTAATGATAAGAATTTTGTATCTTAAGAAGCTTATCATTTCATTTATTCCTAAGCACAACTGTGTGAATGACTGTGGTATTAAAACTTGTGTAAAAATTAGGAACCAGAGTCAGAAAGGACAGGTGACTGTAGCAGAGATAATGTCGTATGTTAAACATGTTTCATTTTTTCTCTGGGGCATGAAGGAACACTGGCTTTTTCAGTTTGTATGAATTTACATTGGGCCTTTTATCTAGTTTTGGTCAATGCAGGGATAACAGACTTTCACGTCAGGCTCACTAAAATCGTTCTATTTTGTCCTTCACATGAGACCATACAGTCCATCTGTTGAAGATTAAGGTATCCTGAATGCACAGAACCTAGATAACCAAGATACCACTTGGAATGAATCACCCAACATTGTCAGGATTTGCAATGAAAAACTTTTATTGTGTCTTGACACAACAGAATTAAAATTTGAGTTAGTTTATTGCAGAAACTAAAGCCAGTCATCCTGACAAATAGAGAGACTTGACTCAGCAATTAGAGCTGGTAAGTGGCAGAGTCAGAGTTGAAAGAATAGACATGCCTTCTGATTTCTGATTTAGTATTCTGTGTTCTACTTTTAGCTGCCATACTCCTGTAACAATAAGAATTTCCCTGGAGGCCATGTATAAATTACCTAAATAAATGCTACCAGCTATTTTTTTTTTAATTCTCATTTGTCAAACATTTTATTTTTGGGGGTTTATGTCATGTATTCAATACCAAAGATGCCAAATCAGTTCTAATTCACATGCCAGTACTTATCATTAAGTAATCATATTGTAAAGATATATGTCAAGAAAGGGATCAAGATGGCTGACTAGATGCAAGTAGTATCTATCTCCTTCATGGAGAGGAACGAGAATAGTAAGTAAATGCTTACATTTCAAAGAGATTGTCTAGGAGAGTACAGTAGGATTCATCAGAGAAGAGACAGGAAGCACCAGAAGTAAGTAAGGAAAGCATTCACAGCATCCTGCCCAGCCAAGAACTGAATGAAAAATAGGAGACATCTCTGGATTCAGGGAAACAATAAGAGAGAAATTCTTACTGTTAGGGCTTCACATCCGAATGAGCTTTTAAAATCTTGGCTACAGGAGGAACCTTTGACTCACTAGGGCCTCAGGGCTGACATATAGAGCTGCCTAAAGATTGCACAGAGACATAGCTCCAAAAAGAAAATTACACAGAATCTGACAGTCATGTGAGCCTAGAGCAGCCTCAGCTGGGTGCCACTTTGAGAGCCTAACTACTGGGGATTTACAGACACTGCACTATAGCTGTTCCAGGGAGGGACAAGTAAAACTGGGCACTCCCATGCACTCCTGGGAGAGTTCCTACGACCCTTCTGTGGGTTGCTATTGAGACTTAGATGTGACTAAACTGCAGTCCCCACAGGATCCTTCCCACATTGCTATCCCAAGATGCCATCTTGAGAATTTAATACTGGACTGTGTTTTACCCTTGGGCTCAATTTGAGTTGACGTGGCTGCAGCCATCACCTGGCTGAGGAAGTATAGATAAATCAAACTGTCCTACACACACCTAGGGCAATACCTATTGCCCTGCAACAGGGCAACTGTAAGACTCACTAACACTGAAGCTAGGGTAAGCTGCTCTAGGGCCTAAAACCAGGCATTCTCACCCCACAGCAGCTATCACTGGGGCCCAAAGACTCTCTCAGTTGATGTCCAATTCCCTAGTAAAACTTCATCACAGCCTTAACTAATAACTATACCCTAAGCCACTGAGGAAATTACAGATACCACTTACCCTGTATACTGCTGAAAAAGTCATAAAAAGATTCTACTACCACAGGCCTCCCAAATCAAACTCGAAGTATTCTACTTAATCAACAATGTACATACATCTTCAGAAAAATTCTTCCCTACAAAAGCAATTTTTAAAAATTGGAACAAACTCCTGATACACCAGATGTGCAGATATCAATGGAAGGACACAGGAAACATGAAAAAGCAAGGAAAGCTGATACCACCAAAGGACCACAACAATCATCCAGCAACAGATCACAATCAAAATTAATTCCTCAAAATGCCAGATAAAGAATTCAAAGTATCTATTTTAAAGAAGCTGAATGAGATGCAATTAATAATCTGAAAAAACCAATACAAAAAAATAGAAAATCAATTGAGAAAATAAATAAAATATTTACCAGGGAGACATATATATTGAAAAACAATAACAACAACATACAAGCAGAAAATCTGTAAATAAAAAATTCAATGAGAAAATACAAAATACATTCAATAATAGATTATACCAAACAGAAGAAAAAACCTCAGAACTTAAAGATGGGTCTTTGAAATAGTCCAGTCCAACAAAAATAAGGAAAAAAAGAAGAAAATAGAATGAACAAAGCCTTCACAACATCTGGGACTACAGAAAATATTAACACTTATGAATTATCGATGTTACTAAGGGGCTAGAGAGATAAAAAGGCTGAGAAAACCTATTTAAAGAAATAATTAATGAAAACATCCCAAGACTAGCAAGATAATTAGACCTCCATATGCAGGAGGCTCAGCAATACTGAGTAAAACACATAGCACAAAAGGACATCATTATGACATATTATATTCTGAATTTCTAAAGTAAAAGTGAAGAACTTTTAAAATTTTCAGGAGAAAGGATCTAGTCACTTATAAAAGAAATCTCATTATACTAATAGCAGACTTTTCAGCAGAAACCTTACAGGCCAGGGGAGAATATGATAGAATTTTCGAAGTGCTGGAAACAAACAAAAAAGGCAAATCTGTCAACAAAAAATTTTATATCCTGCCTGAATAAGCAAATAAACTTCATAAATGAAGGAAAAATAAAGCATTTCTCAAACAAGCAAATGATGATGGAATTTGTCACCAGTAGACTGGGCCTATAGGAAATGCTCAAGGAGGTCTTAAACATGGAAACGAAAGGTTGATATTCATGATCATGAACACACATGGAAATATAAAGCTCATAGACCTTATGAAACAATCACACAAAAGAGGAAAACAAGAATCAAAAGGCAACATGATATAATTTCATAAAATCACAGACAAAAAGAGAAAATGAAAGAAATAATTCATAAAACAACTTGAAAACAATTAACAATATGACAGGAACAAAGCCTCATATATCAATATTAACCTTGAATGTAAATGGATTAAATGCTACAGTTAAAAGATACAGATTGGCAGAATAAATGTAAAAATATATGATTAAACTATATGTTGACTACAAGAAACTCACCTTACCCATAAAACACATAGATTGAAAGTCAAAAGATGGAGAAAAATATTCCACATAAACAGAAACCAAAAGTGAGCAGGCAGAGAGGTACACTTATATCAGATAAAACACATTTTAATCAAAAAGTTTTTAAAAAAGACAAAGAAGTTTGTTATATGACGATAAAGAGATAAATTATCAAAGAGAATATAACAATCCTAACTATATGTGCACTCAACGTCAGAACTTCCAAATTTGCAAAACAAGGATTTTTCTAGACCTAAAAAGGGAATAGAGGACAACACAGTAATAGTAGGAGACTTCAACACCTCACTCACAGCAGTAAAAAAATTATTTAGACAGAAAATTAACAAAAATTACTGAATTTAAACTGAACTTTGGACCAAATAGACCTAAGAAACATTTACAGAACATTCTACCCAACCACTACAGAATATAAATTCTTTTCATCAGCACATGGAACATTTTCTAAGACAGACCAAATGGTAAGCCACAAAACAAGTCTTAATAAATTGTAAAATATGAAATAATATCAAGTAAATTCTCATATCACAGTGGAATAAACCTAGAAATCAATAACAAGAGGAACTTCAGAAACTGTACAAATATATAGAAATTAAACAGCATGCTCCTGAATGATCACTGGGTCAATAAAGAATTTAAGACAGAAATTTTTTTAAAAATTTGAAACAAATGAAAATGAAAACACATCATACCAAAACCTGTGGGATATTGCAAAAGCCTATAGCAATAAATGATGACATCAAAAAAGCAGAAAGATCACAAATTAACAATCATACATTTTCCCTCAAGAAATTAGAAAAGAAAGAACAAACCAAACCCAAGGTTAGCAGAATATAAGATATAACAAAGATCAGAGCAGAACCAAATGAAATAGAGGCCAATAATTACAAAAGATCAACAAAAGAAAAGATTGTTTTTTTGAAAAGATAAACAAAATTTAAAAACCACCAGCTACAATAACAAAGAATAGAGAAGATCTAAATAAACACAATCAGAAATGCAAAAGGATATTAGAACGGATGCCACAAAAATACAAAAGATCATCAGAGACTATTCTGAACAACTATATGCTCAGAAACTAGAAAACCTGGAGGAATGAATAAATTCCTGGAAGCACACGAACTTCTGAAACTAAACCAGGAAGAAGTAGAATTCCTAAACAGACTAATCATGAGTAGCAAGATTGAAGCAGTTCTAATAAATCTCCCAAGAAATAATAGGTCAGGACCAGATGAAGTCACTGCCAAATTCTATCAAGCATACAAAGCAAAACTAATACCAATCCTCTTATAACTATTTCAAAAAATTATGGAGGACTATTAAAATTCTCCATAACTCATTCAACAAGGCCAGTATTACCCTCATATCGAAACCAGGCAATGACACAATAAAAAAAGAAAACTGCAGACCACTATCTACCTGATGAACATAGATGCAAATATCCTCTGTAAAATACTAGCAAATTGAATCCAACAGCACATTAAATACATAATACATCATGGTCAGGTATGATTTATCCCAGGGATGCAAGGATATTTCAACATACACTAATTAATTTGATACATCGTATATACAAAATTAAGTATAAAAGCCACATGATTATCTCAATAGATGCAGAAAAAGCATTCAAAGAATTCAGGATCCCTTCATGATAAAAATCTTTGACAAAATAGACATAGACACAATGTATGTTAACATAATAAAGGCCATGTATGACAAACCAATGGCCAACATCGCACTTAATGGGGAAAAGTTGAAAGCATTTTCTCTTAAACCTGGAACAAGAAAAGAATGCCCACTTTCACCATTTCTACTCAACATAGTCCTGAAAGTCCTAATTAGAACATTTCAGGCAAGAGAAAAAAGCAAAAGGTATTTAAATTAGGAAAGATGAAGTCAAATTATCCTCGTTTTCTGCTAATGTGATCTTATATCTAGAAAACCCTAAAGACTTTGCAAAAATACTCCTAGATTTGACAAAATCAGTACAGTTTCAGGATACAAAATTAACATACAAAAATCAGTAGTGTTTCTGTACACGAATAACAGTCTAGCTGAGGACCTAATCAAGAAGGCAATCCCATTTACGATAGCTATGAAATAAGTGGAAGTACCTAGGAATATATTTAACCAAGGATATGAAAAGTCTTCATAGGGAGAACTATAAAATAATGACAGAAGAAATGGTAGGTGACCACAAATTTAAAACCACCTCTTGCTCATAGACAGGAAGAGTAAATATTGTTAAAAGGCTAGACTGCCGAAATTATTCTACAGATTCAATGCAATACCTATTAAATTACCTGTGTCATTTTTTTCACAGAATTAAAAAAAATCTAAAATTAATATGGAATGCAAAAAGAGCTCAAATTGCCCAAGAAATCCTACATGAAAAGCTGGCGGCATCACATTACCTGACTTCCAATTATACTACCAGCTTATAGTAACTAAAACAGTGTTGTGCTAGTATAAAAATATAAAAATAGACACAAAGATCAAGAGAACAGAATAGAGAATCCAGAAATATAGCCACATACCTTCAACCAACTGATCTTCACCAGGGCCAAAAATATACAATGAGGAAATAACACCCTTTCAATAAATGGTACTGAAAAAAATTGGATAGCCATATGCAGAAGAATGAAACTAGACTGATACCTCTCACCAAATAAAACAGTTAACTCAAGATGGATAAAAGACCTAAACCTAAGATGAGAAATTATAAAAATGTTAAAGGAAAACCTAGGAAAAACTCTTCTGGACATTGATCTAGACAAAGAATTTATGACCCAGTCTACAAAAGCTAATGCAACATAAACAGTAATAGATAAATGAAAATTAAACTAAAAAGCTTCTGCGCAGTTAAAGTAATAATCAGTAAGCAGACACCTTACAGAAGAGAAAAAAATAATTGCAAGATATACACTGGACAAGGGGCTCATATTGAGAATTTACAAAGAAATCAAATAATTCAACAAGAAAAAGTCAAATAACCCCATTAAAAAGTGAACAAGAACATAAATAGGTGTTTTTCAAAACAAGATATACAAGCAGACAACAAACATATGAAAAAATACTCAATGTCACCAATCATCAGAGAAATGCAATTTAAAACCACAGTGAGGTAGCATCTGACATCAGTCAGAATGACTATTATTGAAAAGTAAATAAGCAACAGATATTGGTGAGGATATGAAGAAAAGGAAACAATTATACACTCTTGATTGGAATGTAAATTTATAAAACCTTTATGGAAAACAGTATAAAGATTTATCAAAGAATTAAAAATAGAACTACCATTTGATTTAGAAATTCCACTGCTGGGTGTATAGTCAAAGGGAAAAAAAGCCAGTACAACAAAAAATATCTGCACTCATGTTTACCACAGCACTATTCACAATAGCAAATATACAAAATCAACCTAAGTGTTGACTGAACCTAAGTGATTGTAAAAGGAAAATATGGAATACACACACACACACACACACACACACACACACATTGAATACCATCCAGGTATAAAAAAGAATAAAATAACATCTTTTGCGGCAACATGGATTAAAGTGGAGGCCATTGTCTTAAGTGAAATAACTCAGAAACAGAAAGTCAAAAACCACACGTTAACACTTACAAGAGGGGGTAAATAATGGGTACCCATGGATATACAGGGTGGAATAGTAGACATTGGAGACTCCAAAAGATGGGACAGTGGGAGGGGATTGAGAGCTGAAAGTTACCTATTGCATACATTGTTCACTATTTGGATGATTGATGTACTAAATCCCAGACTTCACCATAGTACAATATACTCATGTAAGAAATCTGCAAGTGTATCCCTTAAATATATAAAATTAACAAATTTTAACCACAAAAGGAAGATAAAATAATAAAATCTCAAGGAAATGTACTTTGAAATGCAATAATTTGATATTAAAAGTAAAAAAAAAACCTTTTGTCAATAAGGATTCTAAGGATACTTCTAGACTCAGAATGACTAAAATTGTGATTGTATCTGCCAAGTTCCTACCTAGTTAAGGAAAAGGAAAAGTAGCACAGATATGTTAGTTAGGTCATTTAACTTCACTTAATATGGATGACACAAAAATTGTATATAGTATTGTGTAACATATTTAATATTTTTAATGATGATACTAAAATTCTGTGATTTGACATACATATTTCAGGCAATGTCAAATATTACAAAACACTTTTAAAAGCTCTGAAAAATTTACAGAAAGCTTTTCCACCATAGAATAACAGAGCAAAATTCTGTAACCATTTTGCTTTTAAACTTAAACTTAGCTTTTTTTGAAAAGTATACAGTTTCGGCTTTATATTTATTTTCTTTTGTTTATTTCTATTGTGATAATAATACTTAACACAAGATCTACTCTCTTCAGTTTTTAAGTGTACAATGAAGTATTGTTAACTATAGGCATAATGTTATACAGCAAATCTCTAGAACATAACACAGAGCGCACAAGCAAAATTTGGTATCTCTTGATTAACAGCTTCCCATTCCTCCATTACCCCAGCCCCAGCAACCTCAATTTTATTCTTTGTTTCTTTGTGTTTGACTATTTTAGATATCTCATATACATAGAATCACGAAATTTATTTTTCTATGGTTGACTTCTTTGAATCAACATAATATCTTCATGGTTCATTTACATTGTCACAAATTTATGATTTCTTTCTTTTTTAAAGGTGAATAATATTTTGTTATATGTATACACCACTTAAAAAATCATTCCTTGATAGAGATTTGGGTTGTTTCCATATCTTGACTTTTATAAATAGTGCTGAAATGAACATAGAAGTGATAATATCTTTCTGAAACTCTGATTACAATTATTCCAAACAAATATTACAAAATTCAAATGCTGGATTATAATTTAATTTTTTAGAAACATTTATACAATGTTTCATAGTGGCTGTACCAATTTACATTCTAATCAACAGTATAGAGATGTTATAATGTCTGTATTTCCTCACCAACACTTATCTTTTTTTTCTTTTTCTTTTCTTTTTTTTTGGGGTAATAACCATGCTAACATGTATGGGGTGATATCTCATTGTGTTTTTAATTTACATTTCCTGGATAACTAGTGATATGGTTTTGTGCTGTGTCTCCACCCAAATCCAATGTCGAATTGTAATCTTCAGTGTTGGGGGAGGGATCTGATGGGAGGTGATTGGATCATGGGGGCAGATTTCCCCCTTGCTGTTCTCATGATAATGAGTGAGTTATCATCAGATCTCGTTCTTTGAAACTGAGTAGCACTTTCCCCTTCACCCTCTCTCTTTCCTGCTCTGCCATGTAAATATGTGCCTGCCTCCCCTTTGCTATCCACCATGATTGTAAGTTTCCTGAGGCCTCCTGTATTAGTCTGTCTTCACACTGCTGTAAAGAACTTCCCTGAGACTGGGTAATTTCTAAAGATAAGAGGGTTAGTTGACCCACAGTTCCACAGGGCTGGCGAGGCTTCAGGAATCTTAGAATCATGGCAGAAAAGGAAGCAGACACTTTCTTCATAAGGAGGCATTAGAGGCAGAGATGAAGAAGGAACTTCCAAATACTTACAAAATCATCAGATTTCATGAGAACTCACTCACTATCATCAGAACAGCATGAGGGAAACCACCCTCAAGATCCAATTACCTCCCTCCCTTGACATGTGGGGATTACAGGTTCCTCCCCTGACACAGGGGAATTACAATTCAAGATGAGACTTGGGTAGAGACACAGAGACAAACCATATAAACTGCCCAGCCACACTTCCTGTGTAGCCTGTAGAACTGTGAGTCGGTTAAAACTCTTCTTCGTAAATTACCTAGTCTCAGGTAGTTCCTTATATCAGTGATTGAATGAACTAATACAGAAAATTGGCACTGGGAGTGGGACATTGTTATAAAGAGCCCTGAAAATGTGGAAGCAATTTTGCAACTGGGTAATGGGCAGAGGTTGGAACAGTTTGCGGGGCTCAAAAGAAGACAAGAAAATGGAAAGTTTGAAACTTCCTAGAGAGACTTGTTAAATTGTTGTGGCCAAAATGCCAATAGTAACATGGACATTGAAGTCTAGGCAGAGGGGATTTCAGATGGAGATGAGGAATTTATTGGGAATTGGAGTAAAGGTCACTCTTGCTATGTTTTAGCAAAGAGAATGGTGACATTGTGCTTGTGCTCTAGAGATCTGTTGAACTTGAGAGACACGGTTTTGGGTATCTGGTAAAAAACAATTTCTAAGCAGCAAAGCATTCAAGAAGTGACCTGGCTGCTTTTAAAAAGTCTAGCTCACCTGCATAAGCAAAGAGACAGACTGAAACTGGAACTTACATGGAAAAGGGAAGCAGAGCATGAAAGTTTGGAAAATTTGCAGCCTGGCTGTGTGGTAGAAAAGAAAAACCCATTTTCTGGAGAGGAATTCAAGCCAGCTGCAGAAATTTGCAAAAGTAAAGAGGAGCTGAATGTTAACAGACAAGACAATGTGGAAAATGCCTCCAGGGCATTTCAGAGACTTTCATGGCAGCCCCTCCCATCACAGGCCTAAAGGCCTAGGAGGGAAAAATGGTTTTATGAAACAGGCCCAGGGCCCTGCCACTCTGTGCAGCCTCAGGACATTGAGCCTTGTGTCCCAGTTGTGGCGCAAGTCACAGTTGTGTCCCAGTTGCAGCTGTGTCAGTTTCAGTTGTGAGTAAAAGGGCCCCAGATATGGATCTCAGGCCACTGCTCCAAAGGGTATAAGCTGAAAGCCACCAAGGCTTTCCTGTGGTGTTATGCCTGCAGGTATAAAGAGGGGAAGAGTTGAGGCTTGGGAGCTTCCACCTAGATTTCAGAGGATTTATGGAAATTCCTGGATGTTCAGCCAGAAGCCTGCTGTAGGGGTGGAGCCCTCATGGATAACCTGTAATAGGGTACTCTGGAGGGAAAATATGGAGTTGGAGACCCCCTACAGAGTACTTACAGGGGCTTTGAAAAGTGGAGCTGTGCCTAGTGGAACTGTGAGAAGGTGATCACCATACTCCAGACCCCAGAATGGTAGATTCACTGACAGCTTATACTGTGGGCCTGGAAAAGCTGCAGGTACTCAATGCCAGCACATGAAAACAGCCATGGGGTCTGTATCCTGCAGAGCCACAGGGGCAGAGTTTCCTAAGGCCTTGGGAGCCAACCCCTTGCATCAGCATGACCTGGATGTGAGACAAGGAGTCAAAGGAGATTCTTTTGGAGCTCTAAGACTTGACTGCCCTGCTGTGTTTCGGACTCGCATGAGGCCTGTAGCCTCTTTGTTTTGGCTGATTTCTCCCTATTGGAAAGGGAGTATTTAACCAATGCCTGTATCCACATTGTACCTTGAAAATTACTAACTTGTTTTTTATTTTACAGGCTCACAGGTAGAACGGACTTGTCTTGCTTCAAATAAGACTTTGGACTTAGACTTTTGAGTTGATGCTGGAATGAATTAATACTTTGGGGGACTGTTGGGAAGGCATAATTGTATTTTTAAGTGTGAGAAAGACATGAGATTTGTGAGGAATCATGGGTGGAATGATATGCTTTGGCTCTGTGTTCCCACCCAAATCTCACATTGAACTGTAATCACCAGCATTATGGGAGGGACCTGGTGGGAGGTGATTGGATCATGGGAGCAGATTTCCCCCTTGCTGTTCTCATGATAATGAGTGAGTTCTCATGATATCTGGTTGTTTAAAAGTTTGTAGCACTTTTCCTGTCACTCTCTCTTTCTCTTGTTCTGCCATATGAAGATGTATCTGCTTCCCCTTCACCTTCCATCATTAAGTTTCCTGAGGCCTCCCCAGCTGTGGTTCCTGTACAGCTTATGGAACTGTGAGTCAATTAAACCTATTTTATTTATATTGTAAATTATCCAGTCTCAGGTAGTTCCTTATAGCAATGTGAGAATGGACTCACACAGCTAGAGATGTTAAGCAGTTTTTAATATACATGTTTTGCCATTTGTATGTCTTCTTTGGAGAATGTCTCTTCAAGCCCTTAGCCCATTTGAAAGTATCATGTATTAATTGCTATTGAGATGTAAGAGTTCTTCTTTATATTGTGAATATTAACTGCTTATGACATATATATAGAGTTTGAAAATATTTTCTCCTAGTCAGTGTGTTGTCTTTCACTCTGTTGATTGTTTTCTTTGCTATGCAGGAATTTTTTAATTTGATATACACTGATTTATCTATTTTTTACTTTTGTTGCTTGTATCTTTGGTATCATAGCCATAAAATCATTGCCAAGACCAATGTTAAGAAACTATCCCCTGTGTTTTCTTCTAGGAGTTGTACAAAATATTCTTTCATAATAAAAACTCTCAACAAACTAAGAGGAAAAATACCTCAACATGATAAAGGCAATTTATGAAAGCTTACAGCTAACATTGCCCTCAGTTGTAAAAGCTGAATATTTTTGCACTACAGTCATAACAAGAATACCAACCATGGCTGCTTCTATTCAATATAATATTTTAAGTCCAAACCAGAGTAATCGGGCAAGAAAACAATGAAAGCATTTAAATTAAAAGGTAAAAAGTTAAGTTGTCCCTCTGCAGATTGTAATCTTATATGTAGAAAATCCTGAAGATGCTATTGAAAACTATTGGAACTAATAAACACATTAAGTAAAGTTGCAAAACAAGAAATAAAAAGCAAAAATCAGCTGCATTTTTGTATATTAATTTAAAAAACTATCCAAAAAGCAAATTTGTGAAACAAACTCATTTTTGATAGCATCAAAAAGAATAAAACATTCAAACGTAACTAAGGAAGCAAAAAGCTTTTATAGGGAACAGTAGGAAATATTGATGAAAGAAATTAAAGATTCAAATAAATTGAAAGATATCTTGTATTGATGGATTGAAAAATTCAGTATTGTTAAAATGTCCACACTACCCAAAGAGTTGTATAGGGCTTGTGAAAGGAAAATAAATCTTGGGGCCCCGAAATCACTAATCTAAATGGAAAAAGCAACCTGGGAACTGCTTAAGGGAAACCTACCTCCGATTCTATGCAAAGTCATCTCTCTGCTTACTGAGATAAATGCATATCTGATTGCCTCCTTTGGACAGACCAATCAGAAACTCAAATGAATGCAACCATTTGTAACTGGAAGCTCCCTCCCTGCTCTTCAAGTTGTCCTGCATTTGCTTTGACTTGTCCCGCCTTTTCTGGATAGAACGAAAATTCATCTTACATATGTTGATTGATGTCTCATGTCTCCCTGAAAATGGATAAAAGCAAGCTGTGCTCTGACCACCTTGGGCATATGTCATCAGAACCTCCTGAGGCTGTGTCATGGGTGTGCATCCACACAACTTTGACAAAATACACTTCCTAAATCCACTGAGACCTGTCTCAGATTTTTGGGTTCACAGGCTTAATGTAATTCCTATCAAAATATCAACAGCATTTTTTAATAAAAATGAAAAAAATTCTAAAAGTTATGTGGAAACACAAAAGATCCAGAATAGATAAAACAAGAAGAAAAGTTATCTCTATTTCAGATCATGTGGTCTTATATGTAAAAAACCCCAAAGATTCTAAAAAACGACTCTTAGACCTAATACATAAATTGAGTAAATTCGCAGTTTACAAAACCGAGATACAAAACTTCATAATATTTTTATGTAAAAATGGCCTAAATAAAAAAGAAATAAAGAATCCAATTTCATTTAGGATGCAATCATAAAAGTAAAAACCTAGGAATAAACTTAACCAAGAAGGTAAAAAATTTGTACGTTGACAAATATAAAATATTGATGAAATAAATTGAAGAAGATACAAATAAAGAAAAAGATATTCCATGGAATAGAATAATTAATATTATTAATTTACTACCCAACGCGATATACAGATTCAATGCAATCCCAATCAAAATCCCAGGGGCATTTTTAATAGAAATAGAAAAGAAAATCTTAAAAATTGATGAGTACAGTAAAAGCTCAGACTTCACCACTATGCAATATATCCATGTAACACAACTGCACTTGTACTCCTACATTTGCAAGAAAAAATAAAAATAAAAATTTATATGAAATAGTACAAACTTCAAGTAGCCAAAACACATCTGAAAATAGAAAAAAAGTTAGAAACCTCATCATAGCTTCTGATTTATAATTATATTATAATG
Organism: Trachypithecus francoisi; assembly: GCF_009764315.1. Lineage (NCBI taxonomy): Eukaryota > Metazoa > Chordata > Mammalia > Primates > Cercopithecidae > Trachypithecus > Trachypithecus francoisi. Next base: position 69,693,427 of record NW_022681472.1, on the reverse strand, counting down.
TTAAAATAATTGAAACAGTACAGGACTGGCATAAAAACAGACACATAGACCAGTGGAGCAGAATAGAGAGCCCAGAAATAAATTCAAACATAAATAGTTAACAAATTTTTGACAAGAGCACCAAGAAGACAGAATAGGGGAAAGGATAATGTCTTCATTAAATGGTCCTGAGAAAACTTGATTTCAAAATGAAAAAAAAAAAAAAAAACGAAGAAGAAGAAGAAGAAAAAGATAAAATGAAATTGGAACCCTGTCTTATCCATACACAAAAATCAACTCAAAATGGATACAAAAAGCTAAATATGAGACCATAAACCATAAAACTCCTAGAAAAGAACAAAGGAGAAAAACTTCCAGACATTAGTCTTGCCATTGATTTTTTTTGGACATCACACCAAAAGGTCGGGCCACAAAAGCAAAAATAAATAAACAGGATTACATAAATTAAAACATGTCTTCACAGCAATGGAAGCAATCAACAAAATATTTGCAAATTACATATCTGTTAAATAGCCAATGTTCAAAATTTATAAATAACTCATACAACTCAATAATGAAAAAGTAAATAACCCAATTAAAAAGTGAGAAAAATACCTGAATAGACATTTCTCCAAATAAAACATAAAAATGGCCAACAGGTTTACAAAATGGTGCTCAGTATCATTAGTCATCAGGGAAATACAAATCAAAACCACAATAAGATATCACTTCACATCTGTTAGGATGGCCATTATCAAGAAGTCAAAAGATAACAAATATTGGTAAGGATATGAAGATGAAAGAAATGTTGTATGCTTTTAGTGAAATATAGATTGATATAGTTATTATGGAAATCAGTATGAGAATTTATAAAGAAATGAAAAATAAAACTACCATACGACCCAGCAGTCTCTCCTCTAGGCATATGCCCAAAAGAAAAAATCACCACCTATAAAGACATCTGGACTTTCACGTTTATTGCATTATTATTCACAATAGACAAGAGGAAACAACCTAATTGTCCAATGAATGGGTAAAGTAATTGGTACATAAATACAATGGAACATTATTAAGCCCTAAAGAATGAGATATTGCTATTTGCTACAAAATGGATGAGCCTGGAACATGTTATGCTAAGTGAAATAAACCAGACATGAAAATAACAATATTGCCTGATCTCATTTATATGTGGAGTCTAAAAAAATTTCAAATAGAAAGAGAGAGATGGAGGGAGGGAGAGAATAAGACAGTAATAACGAGGGGTGGGAAAAGGGGGAGAAAATGGGGAGATATGGGTCAGACAATACAAAGCAGCACATATGTAGGTTGAACAAGTTCAGATATCTAATACGTATCTAATAGGCAACATGAGGATTATAGGTGATTAAATTTTACTGTGTATTGAATTCATGCTGAATAATTCGATTTAAGCTTCTCTTGCCACAAAACAAAAAATATGGGTAACTATGTGAGATAATGATAACTTGTTACTACCTATATGTATTTTTTATCATCAGGTTGTATGCCTTAAACATACACAATAATATTTATATTTTTTAAATTTTGAAAAAGAAGAACAAAGGTGGAGGCATCACACTTCCTGATTTCAAAATATACCACAAAGCTACAATAATTAAAATGTTATGAGATTGGTATAAAGACAGACATGTAGACAATGAGAACAGAATAGAGAGACCAGAAATAAATCCAGGTCAAGTGATCTTCATCAAGTGTGCCAAGAATAAGAAAGGACAATATCTTAGTTCATTCCGGCTACTAAAACAAAACACCTTAAATTGAATAATTTCTGAACAATGTAAATTTATTTCTCATAGTTTTTGAGGCTGGGAAATCCAAGATTATAGTGCCAGCAGACTCTGTCTCATAGATGCCGTTTTCTTGTGGCATCTTCAGATGGTGACAGAAGCAGGGGGGACAAAAAAGCAAGCACTAAGGTCCTTCCTTCAACCTCTTTCATAACAGCCCTAATCCATTAATGATGGTGAAACCCTCAGTACTTCATAATTTCCTCAAATGCCTCGATTGTTTTTGTTTTTGTTTTTTTGAGACGGAGTCTCGCTCTATCGCCCAGGCTGGAGTGCAGTGGCCGGATCTCAGCTCACTGCAAACTCCGCCTCCTGGGTTTACGCCATTCTCCTGCCTCAGCCTCCCGAGTAACTGGGACTACAGGCGCCCGCCACCTCGCCCGGCTAGTTTTTTTTGTATTTTTTAGTAGAGACAGGGTTTCACCGTGTTAGCCAGGATGGTCTCGATCTTCTGACCTCGTGATCCGCCCGTCTCGACCTCCCAAAGTGCTGGGATTACAGGCTTGAGCCACCGCGCCCGGCCTGCCTCGCCTGTTAATAGCATCACCTTGGGTTTAAGTTCCAAGATACGAATTTTGGAGAGACACATGCATTCAAATCATACCCGACAGTCTCTTCAACAAATAGTGCATGTGCACATGCAAAAGAATAAAATTGGATCCTTATCCTATACTTAAAAATGAACTCAATATGGATTAAAAACTTAAATGAAAAATTACACATTTCAAGTATAACATAAATGTATCCCAGTAAGAATAATTAACTAGTATTATTACATTTCTTTTCTTCACTACATTTGAATACAGGGTAAATACGACAATGCAGTTATTCTGGTGGATATAATTTGATGACTCTTTGTCACCTATAGTACAGATACAGGATGTTAACAAACCACAGCAAGCACAAAACACATGTGACGCAGGAGAAAATAAAGGCCTGTATGCCTAGAGAAAAATACACTTTTCCATGTGTGTATTAGGTACATATAAAGTGGATTATTATAGGGATTTTTACCTTCTTCAATTGTGGGAGCTGATTAAACAATACTTGTACAGATGTTGCCTTTGCATTTGAACCTGGAGGGCTTGGAGTTAACAGTGCAAGGAGTTTAAAATTTTTTTGTGTGTCCTACCCTAACTGTAAACACATATGGAGGGAAATAATGGAAAAAGTTGCTTCACCTGGCCAAGTTGACACAATACCATGATACCACAATGTGGATTCTTTTTTTTGTTTATGATGGGCAAAAATGTGGCTATAGGTATATGAGGAGTTAATACCAAGACGTTATGGTTAATTTAATGAAATGTTTGATTTTGTTGGGAGAAAATTAACTGATAGTTTTTCCTCATCGTGTTGAATTCTGTTCACTTATTCTATTGAATTAATTCATCCTTTGTACTCAAAATCTCAAATCAAAGGCATCATTTATTTGGAATTATGTTAGCCATTTGACTAAATTTTGAAAATATGCCAGTAAAGACACAAAGCTTCAAATTTTACCTGAAAAGAATTCAAAAATTCTTTTCAAACAGTTGGATAAAAAAGGTACACTTCTTTGTAGGCATCTATGCACTGCCTTATGATTGATCCAGAAATGAGAATGTTTATCATTCTTACCACTTTTAGCATACACCATACACCCAAACTTTACTTCTGCTCCAACAAATAAAGCAAATTTTGGTTATATTAAAATGAAGAGCTACAAAATTTGAGATTCAGACCATTATTATCTCTACACCATCACTGGCATCAGTCTGTAACGAATAGTGTAAAACTGCAGAATCTGTCAGATTATGGACATCGATCTGTGAAACTTGAACAGTTCAGCTCCTGACACCCTACATGCCATCATTCATGTGCATATGTCAAATAAATAGTTGTTGATCATATCTAATACTATTTAAATAATAGCTCAGGGTAATAGAGATGAATAATTTTAAATATCAATTGTAGGCAACTTCACATTAGAGAAATGTATGAAGATTCTTCTCCGGAAATAAATACCTATTCTAAAAGCAATGAGAAGGTCTGATCTCCCATTCATCATTTCCTTGTCCTTATTTTGCTGTCTTTTTATATTTAGATTTAAATAATGTATTTCTATTCATTCTTTTTCCTATGGAAATGACTAAAATAGGGAGAACCTAAGAAATAATGCTTAAGGGTCATAATCTCCAAAGATAATGCTTCTCACTCCCTTGGAAAACTAATAATTATTGATTGCTCCCTTTGTGACAGAAACTGTGCTGGACATTGACAGGCAATACACAATATTCTGCTTGATTATCCCATAAAGAAAGTACAATTTTCGTATTCCCATTGCACAGAAGAGGAAACAGGTAAAGTAAGGCAGTGGACTATTTTAGCTTACATTCCCGTTAAAATACATAGAAAAAGCATTTACTCAAGTTTAATTTTGTTTAATTCAGTATTCAAAATTAGATTATTAGATGTTTGCATAGTTTTCCAGTATATTGCAAGTACTTCCATTCTTTCAAAGAAATATTACATTATTTTAAAAAATCTATATAATTTAAATATGACATTTGAATATCTTTCATTATTCATTACAAAAAAAATTGTCCTCTAACTGTGGGAAATGTTTATGGTTCCTTTTCTCTCTGATATTGTTTTCACATTTAATTTTACCCACAGAATTTTATATTAATGAGGTTTTTTTTTGTTTGATTTTATCTTATTAATCCCACCATCATATGTTTCTGCAACCAAAAATATAAATATATATTGGAACTTTGTTTTTAAAAATGTTAGTTGACTATAAGACTCTAAGTATTTAAACATTTGTCTAGAATTATCATATGAATTATCTTTACAAAATATTAAAACAATACCAATATTTGCATACTGATAATTATTCAAAAAATTTTATTTTTGAAAATATATATGTTAAGATAAATTATCTGCTAATTAATTAATGTATTTGGGGATGAATAATATACTTCACTGGAATGCAAATATTATTTTTCCAGAAAAATATGAAAAATTTTAATACATCTCAGCTACTAATATGTTTTTGGATAAAACAATTTTAATTTCAAAAAATATGTTGATATGCTTCCTAATGACAACTGTCATATACCAGAATACTAATTTGGAGGAAACGTCTCTTTGACACACAGACACACACATACATACACACTATTCATGCATGACATATCAGTGCTTTGGTCAATGGTGAACTGCATATACAATGATGGTCTCAGAAAATTATAATAGCCCTGAAATACCCATTCTCTAGTGATGTCATAGCTGTCATAATGTCATAATTAAAGACATTATTTACATATTTGTGATGATGCTGGTGTGTAAACTGAGCTACTGTGCTGCCAGGCATAAAAATGTATAGCACATACAATTATGTATAATACATAATGTTTGATAATGAAAACAGATGACTATGTTGCTGGCTTATGTATTTACTACACTATATATTTATATTATTTTAGCATTTACTCTTTCTACTTATAAAAATAGTTAACTATAAAACATCCTCAGGCGGGTCCTTCAAGAGGCATTCCAGAAGGAGGCATTGATATCATAGGAGATGACAGCTCCATGTGTGTTATTAAAAACTTTCTAGTTGGACAAGATCTGGAGATGGAAAACAGGGATATTGATGGATATTGATGATTCTGATCCTGTTTAAATCTATGCTAATGTGTGTGTTTGTGTATTAGTTTTTAACAAAATGTTTAAAAAGTGAAAAAAATGAAAAAACAAAAAGCTGTATGATGTGCTTATGTTCTCAGTTAAGGGTTATTACAAAAGGGTCAAAGGGTTAACAAAATTTAAAAGTTTATAAAGTAAAAAAGTTGCACTAAGCTATGGTTAATTTATTATTGAAGAAAGAAACACTTCAAAAATAAATGTAGTGTAGCCTAAGTGTACAGTGTTTGTAAAATCACCAGTAGTGTATGGTAATGGCCTGGGCCTTCACATTCACTCACCACTCACTCACTAACTTTAGAATCCTCAGACTCCATTAATGGTAAGTGCCATATCCAGGCATACCAATTTTAATCTTTTAAACCCTAATTTTAGTGTATTTTCTTTTTCTTTTCTTTTCTTTTTTTGGAGACAGAGTCTCGCTCTGTAGCCCAGGTTCACTGCAAACTCCATCTCCCCAGTTCACACCATTCTCCTGCCTCAGCCTCCCGAGTAGCTGGGACTACAGGTGCCTGCCACCATGCTCAGCTAATTTTTTTTTGTATTTTTAGTAGAGACGAGGTTTCACCGTGTTAGCCAGGATGGTCTCCATCTCCTGACCTCGTGATCTGCCCACCTCGGCCTCCCAAAGTGTAAGTACCAGGATTACAGGCGTGAGCCACCGCGCCTGGCATATCTTTTCTATGTTTAGATACGTAAATACCTTTGTGTTACAATTGTCTGCAGTAATCAGTACAGTCACATGCTGTACAGGTTTTCAGCTCAGTACCATTATGTTACACTATATAGCCTAGATATGTAGTTGGCTATTCCTTCTAGGCCTGTGTGTGTGCACTGTACAATGTTCACATAACAATCACATTGCCTAATGCTGTGTTATCAGAAAGTATCCACACTGCTAAGCATGACAGTGTGTGTGTGGGCGTGTGTGGGCGTGTGTGTGTGCATAGAGAGAAAGAGAGAGAAAGGCACCACTTCATGATTTCTTACTGATGCTCTCTTTGTTTTGTTCTGATAGAGTTCTCCCTCAGAAACAATACATTTTTGGCAATAATCAGAGGATGGAAGAGGAAAGATATTGAAATAGTAATTATTTTTTATTTTTTATCCCCACCTTTCTATCCCATATCTGATTTCAGAATTTCCAACAAAACCCCAAATATTTCATTTCTAATGATGTATTTGCACTTAGTAAAAATGTAAAAAGACCCTGAAACCTAGAAGGGGTTTATAGAACCCTATTTAAATGGGCTTCACCAACACAAATAATTCGAATTGGCCATTTCTTTGGAACTCCAGAAAATTTAAAACTACGGGAAAATTTGCCAGGGAAACACTTGGGTTAGATGTGAATTTTTCCTTAATTTGTCAAACAGAAGAAAGGTGATTATGATACAGAATGTGGAAAAGGAAATCCTGTGTGACACCTTGACTGCAAGCACATTCCTAGGCAGGTTGATTTTGGAAAATAGCACATATCTGAGGTTCTGGAAACTGTCTTTCTGAAATCATCCATGTATGTCCTTGGAGACTGTCTTTGTACATTCAGGAATCCATGTTTGAAGACCACTAATTTAAAGAAGTTAAGTAATTTGCAAAATACCACAAGACAAACTTATATTTAAGTTAAAACATTTTTACTTCAGAAACAAAGTTCTTAACCACTGCACTACTTTCATTATACTAGTACCTTTATTAAAGATAAATTCTACTTAGAAAGAAATGCCCACTACTCTTTAGCATTTGCAAGTTTTACACTGTCTTATTTATATTTTTATTGTACAATGATGCTATTTTAATTGCCTTGATCTGCAATATTGCATTTGTATAATGGAACTGGTATGTTTTTCTTTCATATAGTTCTAATTTTTGGAAATTGAATTTAGGCCTCAGAAAACTGTATATCAATTTAAATTCTCAAATAGAGTTTCTACATTTTAATTTAGAACATTTTATAGTAGTGAATTAATGACATTTAAAAATCAATTTTTTAGTGATCAGACTTTGGGTTTGTCTATTCATTGCTTCTGTAATTTTCTTGTTCCACTTTATATTAATACAATACCACAACAAACAATATTATAAGATAAACATTTCTGTTTCATTCATTAGGAAAAACTCACAATTTTGTCTTAAAAACATTCATCATAGTAATTACTACCCTAAATTAATACCATATATTCAGAATGGTCTGTTTGCCTCTGCCAGCTGGAAATCTATTTGTCACTAGCACACAACTGCTATCGAGAGATCAAGTTAATGCTTCCTTCCTGGAATATTTTAACTGTTTTACATGGCTAACATGAAGGTTATAATATTTTCCTTGTATTTTCTCAAAGTGGTTTGATTTATTATCAGTAAATTGTGTGAGATATTCAATACTGTACTTACCAGTGAAATCCAGAAAAAGAGAGGCAGAGTGAAGAAGGAAGAATGAGAGGAAGGGAGGAAGATAGGGAGGGGAGAAAGGAAGGAAGAAAAGGAAGGAAGGAAGGGAATGAGGGAGAGAGGGAGGGAGAGAAAGAAGGAAGAAAAGGAGAGAGGAAGGAAGGAAATCATTAGAACTGCCCAGCTTTTTTGGAACCATGTTTACAGGACTTCAGTGTTAACCCCCTATTAATGTCTGCATGTAGCCTTTCTTGGTTCTAACCCTGAGTTCCGGGGTAGCAGGAAAGCATGGCCAGCCTCTTGCACTGCTTTGTCTCCAAAATAAACTACTGCAAAAAACAAACAACAACAACAAAAAAATAAAATAAAATAAAAAAAGGAGAAAGGGACAAGGAAGAAAGGAAGAATGAAGGAAAGGAGAAAGTAAGAAAGAAAGAGAAGAAAACAAGTCATACAAACAGGTATTGAGGAAAGAAATGTAGACTTAGAAGGGAGCTTATATATCATCCAGATCAATTAGTTTATTTTCTAGACTGGCATAGCATCACTCAGTGCAAATTTGGAACTGAAACCCATATATTCTGTCGAAATATTAGATAAATAACAAATCAGTCTTCTCACCGTATTCTTTCCTTGTAGTGTAGTAGTCTTTTTTTCACAATAAAGTTCTTACATCTGCCTGGTTTTTGGATATTGCTTCTTAAATTTCCCACACAGTTATTACTAATAATTCTACAAAAGTTGTAAAATAGACAGTGAAAATCTGTGAGCTGCTTGAGCTGCAATAGAAATTGTAAATGTTTAATAATGTTTCACAGGAAAAACTGAGGTGTCCTGGTTTTAGCTCAAGAGGGTAACCCAGTTTAGTTCAGATCCTAACCCAGAAATTAATTTCTGTATCCCAAAGTGAGTACTATAAAAATGCCCCATCTACCAATGCAGACTTTGAAACACTGATGCAGGAGGCTAAAACAGAGCCATTTGTAGTACCAGGTAAGTGGAAAAAGAAATCTTTCCTATTAAAAAATAGCTTACACTAAGTATTTTGTAGAGTTTGTCAGAGGCGAAGAATTCTCCCTAGCAATAATATGACTAAGACTGAAAGCTGATCAGAGGCAGAATTTCTGTGCATATAATGTCCAGTCTCATGTTTGTTTACAGAGTGTCTTTAAGTCCTCCAACTTTCTTGATTTAACCCCTCCTCTCTTTCTCGCTCCTCCTTTTCCAGAAAAACTATAACTTCATCTCCAATTCCATACTTTTAGACTGTCCTTACCAAGAATTCTGTGAATAATCAGATTAAGGTGTATATCCTCCAGAGTCAGGAAATGTGTTCACTCTTCTTCCCACAATGTCAGACCTCCATCTATAAAGATCATCCCTGCTAACCACTGTCCCACTTATTCTGTCTTCCAAAGAACCACTTAAAAGAGCAGTTGTAGGTAGCAGCAGTTACTGCAATTTTTGAGGAGGTAGCCCACTGCAGGTCAACACACAAACCATTTCCAATTAAATGTTACACATTTTTGTTCAGGTTTTACGATGACTGGAAATTCCTCACTAGTTTACTTTCTTCTCAGTGTCAAAGAAAAAATTGCTCTGTATTGGGGGAACCCACCCCCAATATTTCAACATAGGTTCTTTCTATTTTCCATAAGTGTCAGCTGGCTGAGAAATAAAGAGAAAGAGTACAAAGACAGGAATTTTACAGCTGGGCCACCGGGGGTGACATCACATATTGGTAGGACCATCATGCCTGCCTGAGCCTCAAAACCAGCAAGTTTTATTAAGGGTTTCAAAAGGGAAGGGGGTGTGAGAACAGGGAGTAGGTACAAAGATCACATGCTTCAAAGGGCAAAAAGCAGAACTAACGAGGGTCTAACAAAGATCACATGCTTCTGAGGGAACAGGACAAAGGGCGAAAGCAGAACTATTGATAAGGGTCCAACAAAGATCACAAGGCAAGGGGCAAAAGCAGAACTACTGATAAGGGTCTATGTTCAGCGGTGCACATATTGTCTTGATAAACATCTTAAACAACAGAAAACAGGGTTCAAGAGCAGAAAACCAGTCTGACCACAAATTTACCAGGGCGGAGTTTTTCCCCACCCTAGTAAGCCTGAGGATACTGTAGGAGACCAGGGTATATTTCAGTCCTTATCTCAACTGCATAAGACAGACATAACCAGAGCAGCTGTTTATAGACCTCCCCCCAGGAATGCATTCCTTCCCCAGGGTATTAATATTAATATTCCTTGCTAGGAAAAGAATTTAGTGATATCTTCCCTACTTACAAGTCCATTTATAGGCTCTGCAAGAAGAAAAACATGGCTCGTTTTGCCCAACCCTGCAAGCAGTCAGACCTTATGGTTGTCTTCCCTTGTTCCCTAAAATCACTGTTATTCTGTTCTTTTTCAAGGTGCACTGATTTCATATTGTTCAACTACACGTGTTTTATAATCAATTTGTACAGTTAACACAATTATCACAGTGGTCCTGAGGTGATGTACATCCTCAGCTTACAAGGATAACAGGATTAAGAGATTAAAGACAGGCTTAAGAAATTATAAAAGTACTATTTGGGAACTGATAAATGTCCATATTAAAATGAAATCTTCACAATTTATGTTCCTCTGCCATAGCTCCAGCTGGTCCCACCATTCGGAGTCCCTGACTTCCCACAGCAGCTCTGTGTGTAGCTAAATAGGCAAGATTATTTCAATAGGAGAGCTGAACTCAACACCATGGAAACAGAAGGCAGGAGAGCTGTGTGTGTGTGTGTGTGTGTGTGTGTGACAAATGTATCGAGGTATAATTAATATACTAAAATAACCTGCACATGTTTAATGCATACAATTTACTTTAGACATATGTGCACACCATCACCAAAAAGTAATAAACACATTCATCACCTCCTTGTGTTTCTTTATATGTGTGTCTTTTATTTTTTTAAAAAAATACTTAACGGGAGATCTAACCTCATAGCAAAATTTTAAGTGTACAACACTTTTAAGTGTCCCATGACTTCAGCAGCTCTGTGTGTACTAATCCCCATGTGTCAAGGATGGTGCCAGTTGGAGATAGTTGAATCATGGGGGCAGTTTCCCCCCATACTGTTCTCATGGTAGTGAATAAGTCTCATGTAGCTAAATAGGCAAGATTATTTCAATAGGAGAGCTGAACTCAACACCATGGAAACAGAAGGCAGGAGAGCTGTGTGTGTGTGTGTGTGTGTGTGTGTGACAAATGTATCGAGGTATAATTAATAAATTAGTCAACTGATCTTCAACAAAACTGCCAAGAATGCATAATAGGGAAAAGACAGTCTCTTCAACTAATGGTGTTGGGAAAACTGAATATCCACGCGCAAAAGAATAAAATTTTGCCCTTATTTTATACTACACTCAAAAATCAACTCAAAATCATATTGACCAACCTCCCTCCTAAAGTCCTCCAATGTTTTCCCCCTAGCTTACCCTAGGTTTTAAAAACTCTTCCACCTTCAGTCACTGGAAATCGGCATTCTACTCTCTAAGCAAAAAGAACAAAGCTGGATGTGTCAGAGGCATGTGAACCAGAGCAACTGCAACTTAAATAGGAGCTAGGTAAAATGAGGCTGAGACCTAGTGGAATGCATTCCCAGATGGTTGAGGCATTCTAAGTCAAAGGATGAGATAGGAGGTCCGCACAAGATACAGGTCATAAAGACTTTGCTGATAAAACAGGTTGCAGTAAAGAAGCTGGCAGTGGCTCACATCTGTAAGCTCAGCACTTTGTGAGGCCAAGGCAGTCGGATCACGAGGTCACGAGATGGAGACCATCCTGACCAACATGGTGAAACCCCGTCTCTACTAAAAATAGAAAAACCAGCCGGACTTGGTGGCGGGTGCCAGTAGTTCCAACTACTCCGGAGGCTGAGGCAGGAGAATCACTTGAACCCGGGAGGTGGAGGTTGCGGTGAGCCGAGATTGCTCCACTGCAAAAAAAAAAAAAAAAAAAAAAAAAAAAAAGCAGGCTAAATCCTACCAAAACCAAGAAGGCGATGAGAGTGACCTCTGGTTGTCCTCACTGCTACACTTTAACCAGCATCATGACAGTTAACAAATGCCATGGCAACATAAGGCAGTTACCCTATATGACCTAACATGGGGAAGCATAAATAATCCACACCTTGTTTAGCATATCAGCAGGAAATAACCATAAAAATGGGCAGCCAGCAGCCCTCGGGGCTTCTCTGAGTATGGAGTAGTCATTCTTTTATTCTTTTACATTCTTAATAAACTTGCTTTCACTTTACGGACTTGCTGTGAATTCCTGCTTGCGCAAGATCTGAGAACCCTTTCTTAGGGTCTGGTTCAGGACCCCTTCCTTGCAACAGAGGCATCACATGGCTTAACTTCAAACTCTTCTATAAGGCTACAGTAACCAAAACAGCATGGCACGGGTATAAAACCAGACACACAGACCAATGTGATTGGGTCATCTGTGTTTTCTAATTGATTACTTTGTGTTTATAGAAGATAGGCTCCTACCTGGCACAGAGATGGAGACAGAGGCACTGTCTTTCTTGGTGATTACATTTTTAAAGAGATGGCTCCCAGGTTCGTGGGAAAGACATTCCTAGTTGTAATACTGGCAATAGGTAAGGACAAGATTTATGTTTCACAGAAACTTAGAACAAATTTACAATGGCAAGTTCTCTAAAGTAAATGCTCTAAGAAAATAGAGGGCAGGAGTCTGTAGTCAGGAAGAAGCCTGTCTAAAGTTTAGTCAAACTGCAGAGAACTTTAACGCCATCTTGGTGATTAGCATCCTAGATGCATGCTTCATGCTAAACCACTCTCTTTTTCACAACTTTTACACATCCCCTCTTTTTTAAATGTACACATTACTCTTGAATAAGTTCAGAAACTGCAAATTCCACTTCATTTAGTATGCAGAAAGATATCAGTTTTCTGTTCTTTTTTTTTTTTTTCTTTCAGAAAACATATCAGGGACTGTGAAGAAACCCTCATGTTTTACAGCTAAAAGGCCCTTTTCCCAAGCGAGGTGCCTTCACACTGATGTGAATTGAGCCACTTTGTGTCTGAAACTTGCTGCAGTAAAATTATTTATTTAAACAATATTTTTCCCTCATCACAAGAAAATAGAGGTCAAGGTTCCAATGCAGCTATCATGAAATGTAAAAACAAAACAAAACGCAGTTCACATATGACCCCAAACATGCCACAGGCAAGGGGATTTGGTTAATCTGCATCTATGCCTTTAATGAATGCAGAGGATCCATAGGAAGAGGTAAGTAACTCACCTATCTTTGTTTCTTGGGAAATTTCTTGTGTTCATGTAATGAGTTTTACACTAATCTCTCTGGGCTATAAGAATTTGTGTCCAGTCCTTCTAGTTACTAAGCATTCATGAAGTTGATTGCCAAATGGATACATTTTAGTATTTAAAGTCTGAGACTTTTTATTCCTTTTCCAACTCTGCATTATCATTTATATGAAGCCACAAAAGCACACCCCTCTCAAAGGAGAGTTAATGGACTAGTTTTGCCTGTTTTCTAGTTCAGAAGGGTATTTCCCATGGGGAAAATCATAGTTTCACTAACCATTGCTGGAGCACTTTCCTGCTTTAAAATGCTGCCTTGGGGCTTTTAGTGGGTGTCTGTGAAGAAAAGTGACAGATTAGATACAATAGGACTAACCTTCACTTCATGGATAAAGCTGCTGCTCATTACAGAAAATCTTTGTGCACTAAGCTGAGGAATTTCCTCCCTTCCCTGAGGGATCTCAAGTAGGGGTAATAAAGGGTCTTGCTTCTTTACCTCTTTTATTAAACCAGCAGATTGATATCTGGAAGGAGATTTTGACAATCTTAGGAATGATGTTATAATTGTGCTGGGCTGGTTCCCCTGTTACTTTTTCATCAGTCACCCTATTACCCATCGAAATCACCAAGGTTGAGAGGCAGAGGATGTGGAACAGACAGACTCCACGTTTCTATTAGGCAATAACTATGCCAGCAGCTGAAAGAATGCATTTGAAATGACAATTTTCCCCCCTTTAGGGAGAAGATCCATGTATCTATCCATGTATGAAAGCCACACATTTAGTTCTCAATACTATGTTCTGAATCCTTAGATTGATCATTTAAGCATTTTGCTTTAGTTCTTTTCTCTGTCAAGCTTCTATTTATGCTTGTCTATTTAGGATTAGTTCTTCTTGGTCAAGCAAAATTATGTAAAACATACTTTTGAAAATACAAAATTAGTTTTTACTGATTTGATATGAAGCATCTTAACATTTTCAAGAGCCAAACCACTTATCTATGTATTGCCAAACTGGTAGTATTTTTATATATGCATCAGATGGTTAAAGTGAATCAATGTGCTTTTAATGTTTTCACTTATGCACATATCTATTACATCAATAAATACTTAAAATTTATACTTGTCATGGACAGTGACAACAATTACTAGAAAGGCTGACTATTGTATATATGTACCTTACATTAATATAGAAGTTTAATGCAACCTTAGAAAATCCCTAAGCTGTTTTTATAAATTTGTTATAATTACTCCAAAGTAGTACATCAAAATGAAATGATTGAAAAAATCACAGTAGCGATTTTGAAGAAAGAATAATGATGAAAGAGACATGAATTTTCAGACACTAAATACTTATCATAAAGCACAATAATTAATTCGCCATATTACCAGGACAAAAAAAATTATTGGAATAAATAAATATAGAAGCAAACCCTGCACATAATGATTTAGAGCATAATATCCACAGTTAAGGAGTAAATAGGACTATTGATGAACTATGTAAGAAAATAAATCAAGCTAGAATACACCTTATACTTTTCAGTAAAATAAATTCCAGAAGGTAAATCAAGTTGAATTCATTAAGTAAAATTATACATGAAAAACTAGAAAAATATTGAAATACTTATAAACATAGGGGAGGAATTTCTAATAATAAATATCACAAAAGGATTAACAAAGAATGTGTGTGATATATTGGTAACTATCTACACAATGAAATCCCAACTGACATTAAAATAACTGTGATATATAAAGACAAATATCTGCCATAATAAAGTAGTTACTAAATAGATTTAAATAAAACTCAAATTTATGGATCAAAGAATGGTTGATATCTATGGAAGAGAATGTAGAAAAAAATCACAAAAGGCTAATATATGTGCAAAAACTTCACATTAATAATCAAAGAAACAATTTGTCTAATGGTGAGATTTTAAAAAATGATAGAGTTTGGAAAATATTTTAAAATTATATGAATATTCTCTTTGGCAAGATCATAGTATAACAATTTCCAAACCTGTTAGCCGAAACCATTTTTATAATAAATATTTGTAATACCCCTTGACAATTCTGCGATGAAATTCATAAAAACAAACAAACTACTAACTGAATTAAGTTAGAGACAAAAGTAAAATACAATGTCTAATTGGAATATAAAAAATAAAAAATGATTACTCATATTTACTAATAATACCAATGACAAAGAAACTGATATATGTGGTCTGTTAGTAAGATTCTTGGTGACTAAGTATTTTTGATGAAGAATACTGTGAACTGATGATTTGATAAAACATCTGACACTCCTTCCGAATTGTTGCTGTATGTTCATTTTGCTGAACAACTATTCCTATTGTTCATGTTTCATTTGTTATACGGCAATGACATTGGAAAATTTTTTTAAACAAAATTATTGTTAGGGAGTTAAATACAGGCAGATTTTTTATATCTCTTTTCAGTAATTTTATGCAAACAGAAATGCATTATGATTACTCAGGTTGTTTCTCTCATTTGAATTTAAAATTTGCTTGCCTACCATTCATTGTTACATAGCTAATTTTCAAATATCTCTCTTATAGATCAACTTTCCTCAAAACAGTATCACCTCTGAATGTAATAGAAGAAATTATTTTATTTGAATTTCTTTTCATCAATGGACAGCTGCTATGATTAATTATTTTTGTAAGAGTGGATGGTCTTTCATGTTTTGTGATATTGGTACTGTTCTGAAAGTAATTAAAACTCTATTCTATTATTTAGGGTTTTTTTTAAAATAAAACATTTCTGTGACAATTATGGTTTCAAACTTCCCTTTAAATCTTAGGTTTGTGCCTGTTTTATGAGCTATTGCTTTACAAGATTTTCCATTAATTATTGTGATTCCATTATTCATTAGAGAGAAATGTGCTGGTAGACTAGGCATACTGGTAAATCACTTGTGAGTAAATTGATGAACACAATTTGTAAATATTCAGTTTGAAGATGATAGATCCTTATGCTTTATATTAAGCATTTTTTATTTTTTATAATTCATTGAGGAATAATTTCCAAAAATTATAAATAGATATTGCCATTGTAGTAATACAATTTTTATATTTGATATATTAAAGGAAGGTTAATTTACCATGAATGTGGCTACAAACAAATATAGATTAATATGCATAATATGTATTGTAATTAAACAATTATGAGCAATATCACTGTGAACGATGTGATTTTCTGATATGGTGAATGAATTTTGTAAGTTTTGAACAAAACAAAGTTTTATAATAATTATTATTATATAATAAGTAAGTAATAATAGTAACTTACAATAGCTTAGCAGGTTGCTTAATATGCTAGGTACTGCTCTAAGGGATTTATGTATTTTCACCCATTTAATGCCTATGACTACCCTAAGCGATAGATACTCTTGTAATTCCTATTTTATAGGTGAAGAACCTGATTCAGGGAGAGGTAAGTAATTTGCATAAGATCAGAGATATCTGCAGAAGATAGAACCTGAATCCAAGATCATAAGCCCTAATTATTGAAGTCTCAATGTACCTGATGAGTTTAGTATGAAATACGTCGGAAATTGAACTTTTTTTAGTATTTTGTTGAGATGTTTATATTTATCTTCCTGGAAGATATATTTCTTCAGTTATATTTTTTTCTTTTAAAATCTATGTCCACTTTTGCTACCAGGTTAATTGGAAAGTATATCCTCTTCCATGTTTGAAACAGACTGTATAGAATTAGTGTTATTTCTTCTTTACATGTTCGGTACAATTTATCATAAATTAATTTATTCCTAGAGATTTCATTTTCATATCATTTCTAATGACAAATTAAATTTTATTAAAAGTTCAATGACATTTTAGGTCACCTATTTCTTCTTACATGAATATTGGCAATTTGTTTCTTTGGAGGAATTGTTCTTTTTTATGTAAGTTGTCAAATTTATGTGCTTAGACCTATCTATAATATTTAATTGTTATACATTTAATAGTCATATTGACTATCGTGATAACCCCTCCTTCAACCCTCATATTGGTAATTGGTTTCTCCTCTATTTTTATTAACTAATCTGGCTAGAAGTTTATGAATTTTATTAACACTTTCAAAAGAATCACCTTTGGTTTTATTAATTTTGTTCTATTTTTTCCTACTTTTTGAGTTTAATTGATTTCTGATCTTTATTATCCTCTTCTTTTTTACTTTATGTATATTTTTTATTTGTTTTCCTGGTAGTTTAAGGGAGAAACTTAGATTGCTGATTTGAGACTTTTCTAATAGAAGTATGTGATATGCTTAATGCTATACTTTTCCCACTAAGCACTGCTTTAACAGCATTTATTTCCTTTTTATCTCAGTTCAAAATAAATTTCCTGTGGGACTTTTTAATTGACTCACAGTTTATTTAAAAGTATGTTTAATTCCCAAATTCCAGCTATCTTTCTGTTATTGACTTGTGCTTTGATTCCTTTGTCGTGTATTTTTTATTTGAGCTTATTAAAATTTGTTTTATCATCTAGGATATGGTCTATCTTCCTGTATGTTGCATAACCACTTGAAAAAACTGTGGTTGGAGTATTTAAAAATGCCATTTTATCCAATCAATCGATGGCATTGTTTAGTTCAGTTATTCTATCATTTGCTGGTTTCTTGCTACTTGTTTTTTTCATTACTAAGATATGGGTTTTGAAGTCTCCAACTTTAATTGTGATTTTTTTCATATCTCTTTTCAGTTGTATCTATTTTGCTTCATATATTTTGAAGCTGTGTTAAGTGTATGCATATTTACATTGTTACATATTGTTGGAGAAATGACTGTTTTATTAATACATAATATTTCCCCTTACCGGTTGCCATTTTCTTTTCTCTGAATTCTGCTTTGATAGCATTGGAGCTATTCCAGCATTCTTTTAATTAATGTTTGCAGATATATTGCTTTCTATGTTTTTACTTTTAATATACCTACATCACAATGGACTATATATATGAATGAAATATATATATTTGAATGAATGAAATATATATATATATATATATATATATATATTATTTTAGACAGAGTCTCTGTCACCCAGGCTGGAGTGCAATGGCGCCATCTTGGCTCACTGCAATCTCCATCTCCTGGGTTCAAGCAATTCTGCTGCCTCAGCTTCCCAAGTAGCTGGGATTACAGGGACACACTACCACGCCTGGCGAATTTTTGTATTTTTAGTAGAGATGGGGTTTTGCCATGTTGACCAGACTGGTCTCAAACTCCTGACCTCAAGTGATCCACCCTCCTCAGCCTCCCAAAGTGCTAAGATTACAGGTATGAGCCACCACACCCGGACGAATTATTTTAGACAGTATATAACTGACGTTTTTTGTTAAATCAAATGTTTTCTACCTTTTACTTGGCATATTTAGACCACTTACACTTATAGTAATTTTCAATGTGTTTCATTTACTCCCCAAATTTTATTATTTGTAATTTTTTGGTTTATTACATTTTCCTTGGCTTTTAGTTTTTCTGTTTTTCCTTTCCAATCTTTGTTGCATCATTTAAGCATTTTTTAATATTCTATTTTAGTTTATATTTGTGTTTCCTTGCTCAGTCATGCACTTCCTTTTTTGGAGGGAGGGGGGCGATTCCTGTAGCGCAAGGACAGGGTAAGAACAAAAAAAAAAGCAATAAGAATTTGCCTTATGCTCTTTTTTGTTTTCTTTTGTTTTGTTTTGCGACGGAATCTCACTGTCTCCTAGGCTGGAGTCCAGTGGCAGGATCACAGCTCACTGCAGCCTTGACCTTTCTGGGCTCAACCAATCCTCCCACCTCAGCCTCCTGTGTAGCTGGGACTACAGGCATGCACCACCACTTTCAGCTAATATTTGTGAAGACAAGTTTTCTCCATGTTGCCCAGGCTGGTCTTGAGCTTCTGGGCTCAAGGTATGTGCCTGCTTTGGCCTCCCAGAGTGCTTGGTGAACTATAATTCCTCCAGTCAACAAGAACTGTCCACTCCTCTTCAGAGTTTTAGGTAACTACTTGTTTTTATGGTCATGCCTTTGGTATCACTGCTACCATGGTATTGCCCAGGTATTAAGGTAGAAGGAAAGAGGAAGAAAAATACAACAGGAGATTTCCTATACGTGTCCGGGAAAGTCTTTCCTGCTGCTTTGACCATAAATAGATAAATTCTCTTGCAGCTCTTTTTACCCATACTCAGTGTAAACTTTTAGGTTTTCATCTTTCATTGGTGAGGGGGAAAGGGGAGGTAAAACTCACTTCCCTTTCAAGGTAACATAAAATTCTTATTTCCATCTCCCTTCCTGCTGCCACCATTTGGGACGTGCAGAACGGGATGTCGCTGGCAACTTAGCACTTGACTCCCAGACAGAAAACAGCAAGACTTTTCCCTAGATAAAACCGAACCAATTATTTGGGAAGAACGAGTACTCTTGGAAGTTGGATACTGCTTGCTGCATAGCCCTCTCCATCCTGGAATTTGGAAATGAGTATCTTAATGTCCAGAAGATATCTTATAATCTAAAAATAATATGTTCAGGTTAACATACTTATAAGGCAGTTAACACTACAGAGGACATAGCCAGTCTTCTATTTCTAGGAAAGAACTAACAAAACATAAACCTTAAATACTTTATGTCTCATTTAAACAAATAAAAATCAGACTTACTAGGACACAATTAGTTACTGTAGCATTAGCTTAAAATTTAGATAAGCAAGTGCCTAGTTTCTAAAGTAGTTATCCCAGGTAAAACTGTATGTTCAATGTCTAGAATTAGTGTTAAACACTGTAGCAAAAACTCTCATGTATGGAAAGGGAGAGGGCATTTGGAAGAATATTCAATTTGTCATCATCAAGATGTCCTTCAGTGTGGGCCAGTGCTTCAGGTTCCATGATCTTGACCTTACATCATGATGTATCTCCACATGAGAGGTTAACATTGACCCTATGGATTTCCTCCAGATATAGGAATGTGTAAGGTGCCATTTTATTACAGGCAATTGAGAATTTGCTGCCTTCTTGCAAAGCTTATAAATTTGTAATGGCGAAAAACTTTTAGGATTTTCCTTTCTTTCTTTTCATTTCTTAGAGTTCTATCAAACCTCTAACTTTTCATTTATACTGTAAGCCTCGAATTTTCTCAAACTGTAGTGCTGTATTTGCCGTGGGAGTCAACTAGTAACAATTTCTCATGAGCAAATGTCTTCAGTACACAATGTTCAGTACACTGCCTCTTGCTATGTAATTTCTTAGGTCAATAAAGGCTGCCTCCTAGGGAAGGATTTCCCTTCACAATTTCCCCCTAATCAGGAGAGTCACTCTTAACAAAATCTTTACCTGAAGCTATATTTATTGCTTTTGGAAGCCTAGTTAAGATGAAAACTTCTGCCAAAAATTCTGTATCTCATGATTTATTTTTCATAAACATTTTATTGGAGTAAGTTTAGATTTACAGAAGGGTTGGAAACACAGTGTTGAAACTTCCCATGTACTCCCCACCTGATTTACTCTTGTTATCATTTTACATTACTGTGGTACATTTGTCAAAGCTGAGAAACCCACAATGGAACATTACTATTAACTAAACCCCAGACTTTGAGTTTCACTACTTTTTCCATTAAGTCATCTTTTTCTTCCAGGATCTCATTCAGAGAACCACATTGCTTTTCGTTGTCGTGTCTCTCTATTCTCCTCTGGTCTGTGGAAGTTTCTCCATCTTTCCTTGTTTTTCATGAGTTTGGCAGTTTTGAGAAGTTTTTTCAGGTGTTTTGTAGAAAGCCTCTCAGTCTGAGATTGTTTGATGTTTTATTCATAATGACACTGGACATACTGGGATTATTTGGTTAGAGCAGTCCTTATCAACTTATTCCACTGTGAAGATAACTTCCTTTCTTTTAGAAATGAAGTTCGTATGTGCGGTTGACACGAGGTGGAGCGTGCGTGCACGCATGCACAAACGCAATACACACACACACACACACACAGCTAATCATGCATTCATCCTAATGTTTCTGACTCCAGTTCAATTACCACAGGGGCCATTCTAGCCTTCTTTCTTGTTTATCTTTAAATTCTGTCTCTGACAGTGAGAAACACAGTTTCCACTATCCAATATCTATTTTCTCATTTGGTAAACCCCCTTATACATGTAAATCAGTTTCAGAATTATTAATCTGGACCTAAGAGAAGCAAATTTATGAAGTATAGCATTGATGTATGTTTCCTTTTGTCTCTAGTCTTACAGTTTCCAGTAAAAAACATTGCTTTCTGAATAAACTAAGGTCAGCTTCTTTTTGCTCCTCACTTCCTTCAGCACAGTTTTGCCTCATATTCATGATATAACTAAGTTTATTTGCCATAGCCTGCATTCCATCCTGAAATCCCCAACATCCTGACTGATATTTTAAAGGTTTACATACATTAAAGTTTACTCTTTGTGATGTAAAGTTTGATGGGTTTTGACAAATAGGTTAAATTATGAGTTCACTACCACAGTACTGTTACTTCACCCTAGAAGTTCCTCCGTGTGTCCCCTCTGTCCCTATCCACTCTTTCTTCTCTCAACTACTGGCAACCATCCTTTAAATGTTCAAGACCATCAGAATCTTTCTGTGCATAATAGATGTGACAGTTTTATTCTCTGAAATATAACCCCCCAGTTCTTACATGTATGGAGCTGTTTTAAAGCTGTATGTGCACGTGCATGCATATGTGTCCGTGTGTGTGTGCATACGTGTGTGCATGTGTGTAGCGGAGCTCTAAAGATCTGACAAATAAGTTATGTAAATGTATAGTGAACCTCTCCACCCTTTCCTTTCTTGGTCTGAAGTTGCTTGAGGGCAATTCCAGACAACACACAAAAGGAACAAAATTTGGGCAGAAGATTGAATATTGCTTGTCTTTATTCACCACAAATTATTATCTAAAGCTAGCATCTCACCAGGGCTCTGTATCATATCCTTTGCCACTTCAGTCCTAAAGTCCTATGCAGATCTAACAGAGGAAAATAATAGAAGAAAAAACTTTACCTTTTTGTTCCGAGACCAGCTCAGTCATGGAGACCCTAACCCAGCGGCGCTAGAGGAATTAAAGGCACACACACAGAAATATAGAGTGTGGAGTGGGAAATCAGGGGTCTCACAGCCTTCACAACTGAGAACCTCCAACAGAGATTTACCCATGTATTTACTGACAGCAAGCCAGGGATAAGCATTGTTTCTATAGATTATAGATGTACTGAAAGTATTCCTTATGGGAAATAAAGGGATGGGCCAAAATAAAGGGATGGGTTTGGATAGTTAGCTGCAGCAGGAGCATGTCCTTAAGGCACAGATTGCTCATGCTATTGTATGTGGTTTAAGAACTCCTTAAGCGATTTTCTGCCCTTCATCAGCCAGGTGTTCCTTGCCCTCATTCATGTAAACCAACAACCTTCCAGTGTGGGCATCAAAGCTATCACCAGCATGTCACAGTGTTACAGAGATTTTGTTTATTGCCAGTTTTGGGGCCAATTTATGGCCAGATTTTGGGGCCTGTTCCCAACATTGTTGTGTCTTGAAGATTTTAATATCAAAAATGTTTCCCCTAAATGAAATCTTTGTCTGCTTACTAAGTTTTGCATCACTTTTACAAGCTGAATTTGCTAAGGCTAGAGCCTGAAGCCCTCCCAGCTGAAAAACATCTACCTACTTGCTGCCAAAACCTCTATAAACTGCAGGGGTTCACCAAGATAAAGATACTGCATAGCTTGTTAGCCAGACTTAAAGTCTAAAGCTACCTATTTGGACTGTCCCTATTAAAAACCAACCACACAATTACAAAAACTAGCCAAAGATCACACCCTAAACCCCTGGAAATGATCAAAACCAAAAACCCACATAGTCCCCACTAACCACAGACAACACATCAATGTAAGTGTGTTGTTTACTCCCCCAAATCCACATAGACACTATTTATCAAGGCTACCACAAAGTGTAGCAGAGGTTTGTTCAGTAAGAGAAATTGGACCAGCCACAAGGATGACCTGCCTTCTCTTTTTTCTTATTGATTTGATGTAGTGTTTGGGGTTCACTAATAAATTATACAAATTTTAAAATCAGTTAAAAATATCGTGTTAGGAGTCATGCAGATGAAATTAAAGGTTATTTCATATTGATAAAGCTCAAATTGAGAATGTGACTTAGTTCTGATAAACAAGAGGGTTTGCTATTGCTGCACCTCAAAATTAAATAGTTACAGGCCATGCTGGATACCTACCAAGCTTCTCTCCAATTTTGTCCTGCTAAACTTAGCACAGACGTGCATTCTCAGACGTATAGGTGTGGCTCAAAGAGAAAAATAAATAAATATACTTACTACATTAGTTTTTCCTCTCAGATTTGCCTATTAAATAAGTCCTTTCTTATTTGGTGAGAAGGTAGGGAGGGAATAGAGAGAGGACAGTGTTTTAGGGAAGGTCTCTCCAAATAAAACAGCACGGGGATACATATAATTACAGAAGAGAATGCAAATATTACCCATAGATTATGGCAATTTAAAAGTAAAGGTGCAGCTAAAAATATGACAGAATAAAATAAATGATATATGTTAAAGGAGAGAGGTGCTATTATTTTCAAAATTGAATGTAGAGATTAATCAAAAAGATTAGGTAGAGTTGAAGTAAGAACTGGAAGTAAAAATACTAATTTAGGGAAGGAAAAGAGGATTGTGTGAGTTAAATTCTTTTCTTTAAAAACAAATTTTAAAATTATAAAATTATAAATAAAAGTGTATGTGGTTATGAAAGTTAAGGAGTTAACTACCAAAAGAAACTCCAAACCAAGAGTTGAAAGTAGTTTCTCTAGGAAAGGAGGTCTTATGTTTGAGAGATATGGGGCACATTATAAACTCTTCCGTACAATTTTATTTCTACCATGTTCATTTATTGCTTGGATAAAAATTGGAAATAGAAAAAGGATATGTTTCAATTTTTATGATAAATGTAATTCCAATATTGTAAAAATTTCCTGTCTCTAATTTTATGACTATGCATGGAAAGGAAACTTTTTGTAAAAATATCACAAAATAATTGGTAGAATGGAACTGCAACATTTCATGATCAATTATATATTACTGGCCTTTAAAAGAGCATTTGTTAAGTAGTAAAAAGAGCATTTGTTAAGTAGCAAAATGTTTTTGTTTAATAAGAATCTCAACAGTTTCTTACAAAATTTCCTTGATATTTGAATAGAAATTTAAAATTTTATTTTAACAAATCTACTCATTTATTTTCTTCCAGAATTCAAATATTGAAAAATATAAATTTTGTTTAAATCTAATGTTATGTGTGGTTATTTTTTTAAATAAGTAATTAAAAGCTTTTTTTCTGAAGTATTTCAGAGAGGTTTAACTAACAAATATTTTCAGTTTTGGCCTCATTATAGATGAGAGCTTCAAATTAGAGTTTTATTAGAAAAGGTCTCAGCTTTCCTGGAAATCCTCTTCACGTTGGTATTTCTGTGATGCAGAAGAACAAAAAGTACTTTAATTGCTTCTTATTTTATTAGCCTAATTGTTAGAGTAGGCTGACTGCCTGGAGCTAGCTCCTCTTTTGGAAAACAGTACCCTTGACAAAATGACAGTGTTCTTGGTCTAAAGCAAACTATTATTATTCCCTGTTTTAGGAGGTGTGATTGCTCTCTCTAGCAGCAGTGACCCTTTCAAGTGAAATGGATGACATTCCAGTAAAACTGTCTCAGCCTCAGCTATTGCAGGCTGGGCACTGACACATAACTTCTGACTCTGTTTTTGTTATTGTGGCTTTGTTAGTTTTAAAGCGTAAGATTTGTTAACTGATTAGCTGCTGTAAATCAAAGGTTTCAAACACTTGAGCATGAGAATCAAGGAGTTAAGATAGTTTACTTAGGGCCATCTAAGTTATTATTCACGTGGAAATAATATAATTTAGAATAAATATGTGTGTCTGTGTGACCTACTGTAACCACCCTAAGGTTAAGGATTTTCCAAGAACGCTGGAATGTAAGTGATGCCTATCTAATTTATCACAGATTTATGGGCTTTGGGGCCCCAAAGCCACCATTACCTTATAGTGACTGTTAGCCCCCAAAATAAAGTCATATATATATATATATTATATATATATATATATATATATATATATTTTTTTTTTTTTTTTTTTTTTTTTTTTTTTTTTAGACTGAGTCTCGCTCTGTCGCTCAGGCTGGAGTGCAGTGGCGCCATCTCCACTCACTACAAGCTCCACCTCCCGGGATTAAGCCATTCTCCTGCCACAGCCTCCCATGTAGCTGGGACTACAGGCGCCCGCCACCTCACCCGGCTACTTTTTGTATTTTTAGTAGAGACGAGGTTTCACCATGTTAGCCAGGATGGCCTTGATCTCCTGACCTCGTGATCCGCCCATCTCGGCCTCCCAAAGTGTTGGGATTACAGGCGTGAGGCACCGTACCCTGCAAGTTTTATATTTTAACATTAAAAATGGAATTTATCATAAATGGCATTTTCTGGAAAATTTTTATGATGTCACTTTAGTTGGATATTCTGACATTGCATAGGTTTTATGTATTAACTGTATTTATATGTACTTTGTTATGTATATTTTACATAGGCTAATCATTCTGACCAAGTGGTGAATTTTTAGGGGCTATCCTGACCTAAAAGGAAAATCCAATTAAAATTGTAAAATATTTTGTCATATTAGAGACTTGAATGGAAAGAATGATTTCAGCAGTGCAAAATTTCACATTGTGAAATCCACCAGTAGATATTTATTATTGGAAATAAAACCAATCATTTTTCTAAACACCAGTTCCCCTGAAATCTCTGACTAACAGCAATTCTACTAGGGGAAATTTCTTTTGACATTGGTTAATGAATCCAAAATGCTCTATCATCTTAACTCAAAAAAACTGAAGATAGAAGGAAATCACATGAAACTATATTAGTGACAGTTACACATTGACCTCTTTAAAGTAGAGTACAGCATCACTTTAATGAGTATATCAAAGTGTGTCAGATTAGTTTTCAGCAGCAAAATTGATTTATTTATGCCATATTAGCATGTCAAAAATAGGGTCAGATTATTCATCTAATATGATTTATGTGCTTTTATTTAAAAGAATATCAAAATGTAGATTTTCCTCTTTTATTTGGACATTACATACCCAAATTGAGTTCATGTTGATTGTATTAAATATATATTCTACAGGTTTGCGCTCTACTTTTTGGACAGGTGGAGGTACACATTCTGAAAGGATTTTTTTTTTCAGTTAAATGTTAGGGGCTGGGTGTGGTGGTTCATACCTGTAAACCCAACACTTTGGGAGGCTCAGGTGGTAGGATCACTTGAGGCCAGGAGTTACAGAAAAGCCTGGGCAATATAGTAAGACCCTCATTTCTGAAAAAAAATAATTCAATAACTGGGCACAGTTGCAAAAAACTTTGAGACTGCTTTACATAGAACACACTAAATCCTCCTCTTTTTCCTCCTTCCCTGCTCACTGGCTCCTACACTACTAAAAATAAAAAATAATTGCCATCTATCCCCCTTTAAATTAATGACATTTTACCCCAACTCTAATTTCATAGTCGTTATTATTTCGCTATGACTTTCATTCTCATAAAATTAGTGGCTAAGTAAGGATATCAGTTACTTTAAGTCACTCAAAAACATTTTTGAATAGCCTGTTTACATTTTTGAATACTCTGTTTAAAATGTAAGTGCATGTTACATCATGAGAACAGTTTCTCAGAACACCTTCAAGCTAACAAAGAAAAAACAAATAAACAAACCAATCTTTTATTCCTAGTTTCCCTTTCCACTAGGGAGCTGGTATGTTATCATGTGATTTAGATTATACCACTCAAATACACCATAATTTTGGTTCCTAACAAAATTATGTCACAGAAAAGGTAAGGCATGTGTCCCTTTCCACTGTCCCTGGGAATAGCAGGAGCACTGCCCTTTTGAGCTCAGTACTGGTGGAAGCTGTTTTCTGACTGTTACTGAAGTATTGTGGTTCTAGGTGTCCTTCCAGCACCTCCACCAAAGTTGTTCCTGGAAGCTTAGTCTTGAGTCACTTTTTCTAGCCTTTCCAAGATTCTGTACTCTACTGAATGCTATGTAATAAATCCCTCCCTGCTTGAATTAGCTAGTGAAATTCACTCTCTGATCTCAAGGTTGGAGTAAGAAGGTCAGTTATGAACATATTGGTTCCTTTTCCATGTGTCCCAATAATTTCAATTAATTGGCTTTTCAGAATCTTGATATTATCTAGAGTTGTTTAATTTTATAATGGAGTGCCAAACTGTATTCCAAAGTGACTGAAGTCTTTTGCATTCCAACCAGCAATAGCTAAAATGACTGAGAGTGGGTACCTGTTGTTTGCATCCTCACCAGCCACTTTTTGTTTTTAAATTTTTAACATTCTAGAAGTATATAATGGTATTACATTGTGTTTTAAATTTTCATTCCTTTAGTGACAAAGAATGCTGAATATCAATTGTTTTGTTTATTTATGTTTTTATCTTCTTTAGTGAGATGTGTGTTCAGATAGTCTGTACTACTTTAATGAGGGTTATTTGCTTTCTTAATTTTGGGTTTTAAATATTCTTATATTTTGGATATAAGTTTTTTCAGATATATATTTTTTAATTCGCCCCCCGCACACCCAGGCTGTGGCTTGATGTTTTTCTTAACAAGGTCATTAAAAGAGAAGATATTTTTAATTTTAATAAAGTCTAGTTAATCAGTTTTTTCCTTAGTGTAGTATGCTTTTTGTGCTGTATTTAAAAATTTATCACCAAACCCAAGCGTATGTACACTTTCTTTTATGCTTCCTTCTATAAATTCTATAATTTCGTGTTTTACATTTTGAATCAATTTTTAGGTAAAGTATAAGGTCAGCTTCTAGCTTTTTGTTTTTTTGTTTATTTGTTTTTCTGGTTGCACGTAGATATCCCATTGATTTCAGAGGTTAAAATGAGTTTTACAATTTATGGCAAGTGGAGCCCTTCAGATGTTGAGTTGCATCTGTCTATTTCACTGTACCATTCATCTTCCTCCCAACCACCTGCCATCTATGTTTCATTTAGTCATCTATTTACTCATACATTCATTTGTTTAAAAAAATGCAAAGGACTTAGGGTGTTGAGAAATTTTGCTAGATTATTTTGCTTGAATTGCTTATCTCAGAAAGTTCATTCACATTTATCCCTCCAATTCAGTACTCATACTGTCTCCTCTCAGAGAGTAAGTCTTTAGCTTAGCTCAGTTATCGTCTCTGCAAAAACTTGCAGATCTACTTCATTGCCTCAGCAAAATTAATTATTTTCCCTACTGTCACTGTGCTTCAGTAACATTTTGTTCAGGTCACCACTATATCAATTGATATGGTTTGGATCTGTGCCCCTACCAAACATCATGTCAAATTGTAATCTGTAATGTTGGAGGTTGGGCCTGGTAGGAGGTAACTGGATCATGGGGGCAGTTTCTCCTGAATGATTGAACACCATCCATCTTGTACTGCCCTTATAATAGTGAGTGAGTTCTCACAAGATCTGATTATTTAAAACTATGTAACACTACCCCACCTTCTGTCTCTCTCTTGCTCCTGACATGCCTACTACCCTTTCACCTTCCACCTGGACTGTAAGTTTCCTGAGGCCTCCCGGGAAGTCAGCCTCATGCTTCTTGTACAGCCTGTAAAACCATGGGCCAATTTCACATCTTTTCTTTTCAATTACCCAGTCAGGTATTTATTTATAGCAATGTGAGAATGGACTAAAACATCAACATAACAAGTTTGTCACATTCCATGACACCTAGCTTTATACTTGGCTCTCAACCTTCAGCACACAGTACATTAGAAGTATTTGTGGGCAGTGGCTATGTCTGTCTCATCTTCTTTCCATAACATCTAACATAGTGTTAGGTACATGTTAATCACTCATTTATTATTTGCTAAATCAGGATATTTTAAATAAATAAATAATATATTTTGAAGAATAACTTTATCTCATAAACACCTCTCATGTTATTCTTCAATTCACATTAAACACATCCCACATACATATTACCAATAGAATTAATCCTGTAATATTTCAGTATAAGTTGATGCTGTAATGTTTTTTCATAGTTCATATATATATTTTTTTTCTTGGTCTTTTTTTTAAATTATACTTTAAGTTCTAGTATACATGTGCACAACATGCAGGTTTGTTACATATGAATACATGTGCCATGTTGATGTGCTGCACCCATTAACTCGTCATTTACATTAGGTATATCTCCTAATGCTATCCCTCCCCTCTGCCCCCTCCCCACAATAGGCCCTGGTGTGTGATGTTCCTCTTCCTGTGTCCAAGTGATCTCATTGTTCAATTCCCACCTATGAGTGAGAACATGTGGTGTTTGGTTTTCTGTTCTTGCGATAGTTTGCTGAGAATAATGGTTTCCAGCTGCATCCATGTCCCTACAAAGGACACAAGCTCATCCTTTTTTATGGCTGCATAGTATTCCATGGTGTATATGTGCCATATTTTCTTAATCCAGTCTGTCACTGATGGACATTTGGGTTGATTCCAAGTTTTTGCTATTGTGAATAGTGCTGCAATAAACATACATGTGCATGTGTCTTTATAGCAGGGTGATTTATAATCCTTTGGGTATATACCCAGTAATGGGATGGCTGGGTCAAATGATATTTCTAGTTCTAGATCCTTGAGGAATCACCACACTGTTTTCCACAATGGTTGAACTAGTTTACAGTCCCACCAACAGTGTAAAAGTGTTCCTATTTCTCCACATCCTCTCCAGCACTTGTTGTTTCCTGATTTTTTAATGACTGCCATTCTAACTGGTGTGAGATAGTGTCTCATTGTAGTTTTGATTTGCATTTCTCTGATGACTAGTGATGATGACCATTTTTTCATGTATCTGTTGGCTGTATAAATGTCTTCTTTTGAGAAGTGTCTGTTCATATCCTTTGCCCACTATTTTTTTTTTTTTTGATGGAGTCTTGCTCTGTCGCCATGTTGGAGTGCAGTGGTGCAATCTCAGCTCACTGCAACCTATGCCTCCTGGGTTCAAGCGATCCTCCTGCCTCAGCCTCCCGGGACTACAGGCTCAGGCCACCATATCCAGCTAATTTTTGTATTTTTAGTAGAGATGGGGTTTCACCATATTGGCCAGGATGGTCTTGATCGCTTGACCTAGTGATCTACCTGCCCTGGCCTCCCAAAGCGCTGGGATTACAGGAGTGAGCCACCACACTCAGCCTCATGGTTCATATGTAAGGAATGATTAAAAATCAGAAAACATAACCCTTAGTATAGAACAAGAAAAAGGAATCATGCCAATGGGCACACATGCACGTATCAACAACAAACTTCTCATATTTCACTTTCTCGTGCAGTCTTATCACTTTTGATGTCACAAGCAGAACTAAGCACTGGTATTACTATGCATATTTTCTGTTGCTGACATCTAACCTGCCACTTAGCCTCCCATCAGGCCACATCTTCTTATTCCAGTTAGAGTGTCAATGATTTTCACTTGTTTCCTGCTAAATTCAGATTTCAAACTTTCATCACATTTATCTTCCTTGCAGAAAGAAAGATATTTAGGTATTGAATATAGAGTCAACAACAGTTTTTCAGGAAAATGTTGACAAGTAATTAGAGGTCTAGAAAGAAAGGGCAGGACAAAAGGGGGTCCGTGAAACATGGGAGAAAGAATTTCAGCAGGGATGCTCATGCAGTAGGGTCTCTGAGGAGCCAAAGATGGAGTTCTTGCTTGAGATAGGAAGAGATTTTTAGTAGTCAGTTTAAATGAGGTAAAATGAGCAATTGTCAGTGATATGTAAACTCCCAAGTGAATATTTTCTGAAAAGATGTCCTATCAAATACTAGCTAGTATAAAAACTAGTGTAGTGCTTATTTTGAGGAATAATGTTCTAAACTCAAATAATTTGAAAATCACTTCATCAGTGCACTTATGGTGAAAGATAATACCTGTTTGCATATTGAAGGTTATGAGAAGTTTCCTACACGGAGGCAATTTGCACTCCTTTTTTCCAGAATTTTGCAATTTTATTTATTTATTTTGCCAACAGCATACTTCTAGTCCATGTAATGAGTGTTGGAAAATGCTGTATTTCCTCATTTTGTTTCATTCTGATCATTTGTCTTTTCCATTTGCCAGCAGACACTTGGACTGGAATGTCCTTAAATTTGTTTCTCTGTTAAGTGTCCCAAAAGGCACACAGAATTTATCTTTTATTTCCTCTCTTGGAAAGTAGTGTTACAATATTTATTGTAGTAATACTTAATCATAATAGTGCCAAAAGCTGTGTTAAACACGTGCAAAAAAACAGTCCCATGTTATTCTTAAGAGTGTGCCAAATCTGGGTAAATTACATGAGTCTTTATATATACAGTTTTCTAAGACTAAACTTCCAATAATTATTTCTTATTATAAAAGGAATATGCAGTTATACAAAAATGCAAACATTCAGGCAATTTATCATCCTATATTTTAGTGCTTAGATTTTGAATTATATTAAAAGAAAAAAGCTAAATAGTATGATTATTATTTCTTAAATTACATGTTTCTGCTCCAAGGAGACACCTTTGCTTTATGTACGTTGAATTGTCTCCTTCAGGTATAGCCTCAGGTTTCTTCAACAATATTAGTTTCAATTAGACATAAAATGAGAATTTGAAGAGGATGATGACAATGCATGCTGGAAAAGGCTTTCATTTTTAATTTTGTTCTTTTTCTAAATGGCAGTTAGATCATGTCTTATAAGCTAATGGTTGTTCTCAATATCTGTTTTCCCTTACTCCATTTCTGGAATTTTTGTTGGAAATACAGTGATGATAGAATGAAGATTTCATTTCCTAGCCTTTCTTGCAGGTAGATGTGGTCACATGACTGCATTTAGGAACGAAAAAGACATTAGAAGAGGCTTTATATATTAGCTGCTGGACAGCTTCCTTTGCTTTCATCTTTCTTACTCTGAACTAATGCCTAGAGCTTGGAACCATTTTGAACTGTGAGGAATGCCATCCCCAGTGGTCATGGAAGTTGCCTGGGTTCTTGCTAGGATCCACATGGAGCATGATACTTCACTACGTGAACTTCTCTGTCTGTGTCATGCAAAGTAGTGAAAAAAACACATCATTTTGTGTAGACCACTTACTTATTTACTGGTTTAACTAGCAGTCAAATCAAATAATATAACATACAGGTGGGGGTTGATTCGAAAAGTGGAGAAGAGGCTAGGCTTATAAGTATAGCTTATCACTATACCACAGGAGAGAGCAAATATCTCAGAAGAATACAATAGTGCATGCTGTACCACGTCATTTATTTGCCTTTTAATAATTTAGAGGCATTATTTAAATATCAATATTTTAAAAGAAATAAATAGGATTCAATTAATATCATGGATAAAAAGATAAGCTACTATGTTTAAGATCAACAAGATTAAAATCTATTTTTGCTGTTTAGGTGATGTGTTATTATAGCTTCTTGGAACTTCAGTGCCCTTTACATATAATAAAACTAAAATAGGTGATTTGAGAAACAAATAAGATGATGCATTTAAAACATATTAAAAAGTGCCTGTTCAGGAACAGAAAACCAAATACTGTGTGTCCTTACTTATAAGTGGGAGCTGAATGATGAGAACACACGTACACATGGTGGGGAGGGGACAGCACACAATTGAGCCTGTCGGAGGGTTGGAGATAGAAGGAGGGAGAGCATCAGGAAGAATAGCTAATAGATGCTGGGAGGATCTGTGCAGCAAACTACCATGGCACATGTTATCCTATGTAACAAACCTGTGTATCCTGCACATGTACCCCGGAACTTAAAAATGAAAGTTGGAAATTAAAATTTTTAAAGGTGCCTGCACAAGGTAGACCCTTAATCATTATTGGGTCTCACTGCTCTCTCTCTGTTGCATACAAGTTTTGTGCTACATCTTGAAATTTGTTCAAAATAACAGCAACAGCAGCAGCAGCAGCAACAACAAAAACAACATGAAAGCATCATTTTTGCTTTCAAGAAAATCCATATCATGTTTAGGGGGAGAAAGACTATAATTTGTCGCTACCTTTTATAAAAACCATTAACAATCGAAGCACAGTCTTTCATCATGTAAAGCATCTTTTGCCTCGTGGAGCTTGCTCCCTAATCACCCCTATGGTAACTTACAGAGTTGCCCTAAGCATGGAAGCAAATATTTTCCTTAATCCTAGGTCAGATCAGGTTATTCTTTCTAAACAGTTCATCACTGGAGCCGCAGGGATAACCTAGGAGAGATAAATACTAAGCTGCAATTTTAGTTGTCTCATTCCATGCGGCTGCTTTCTGGAACATATTGCCTCATCCTTACTTGTGGTTCTCAAATTACATCAAAATCACATGTAGCACTTGTTGTAAATCTAGATGCTAGTGTTACCAAATTTGAATCTTCTAAGGGTAGGAAATTTCTCTTATATTAAGGTACCAGGAGATTTTGAATTTTTTTATGTAGGTTAGGAAACCAGTGTCTAGCTTGGTGACTAGATTTTGGCTTGCTTGGGCGAGGTGCATAGGGGCCAGTTTTCCCCGTATCTTCGTATTCTGCCAATTAGGACTGGTATTCTTACAGCCTTTTGTCTTTTTGTGACCTACTGTGCTAGTTTCCTTTTCTATTCCAGAATTGGTGCCTTCCTGTGATATTTCACTATGGAAGATCCCCTCCTTCAATGAAAGAACTTTTTCTTCCTGCAAGGGTATAAGCTATCAGTTTAATCATAACAGAATATTAATCTAAGACTATAAAGACACCAAAAAATGCACCCTGATATGTATATATGTGTATTACATAGGTAAGAAAGGATAATTTCCTTATATTCTCTAATATAGTGGTTCTTACACTTTGTCATGCATCAGCATCACCTGGAGGCACCCATTTTGCTAGGCAAACCCCCAGAGTTTCCATTAAAGTAATGAGGTCAGGGTGAGATCTAAAATTTTATATTTCTAATCAGTACCTAGGTGATGTGGATACTGTGTATTCAAGTGCTACACTTTAAGAATCACTGATAAATAAAACTAATAAACACGTGAGCATATGTGATATATGCATATAGGTTGTGCAAAGATGGGAGAGATTATGGTTGTTCTGGTGATCAAGGGGCGATTCTCATATGAGGAGAAGTTTCAGATGTCTTTTTTATTGGCTTTGAGAGGACACAAGAGATGGAGACATTCCAAAGAATAAAGAGTGTGAGTAGAAGTCGTGTGTATTCCAGTACGTGTCAAAGGTTTCCGGAAAAAGTATAATGTTCGCAAAAGGAAGAAATACGATATATATAACGAACTAAACTGGTGTGACAATTAGCAATAACTATGAAGAGTATCAATATAAGCATAGAGGACAGCAAAGTTGATGGACTTTGATGTCAGATTAGCAAAATCACAGTTATGTCCATTTATAATTGTCTGATCGTGGACAAATTGCTTAATTTTTATGAATCTTAATATCTTCTGAAGAGACGGATGTTTTTTCTACAACTATTGGGAAGATTAAATTAGGGAAAAAGACATATATAGCACCTGCCACAATGCCTAGTTAATGTACTCAATAAATGATAGCTCTATTTATTGCTATATTTTTGCTATCCTGATAACATAGTTTGTCACCCCTGGCCTCTGCTTGTGTGGTCAAGGTCC
Source organism: Trachypithecus francoisi (assembly GCF_009764315.1). Classification (NCBI taxonomy): domain Eukaryota; kingdom Metazoa; phylum Chordata; class Mammalia; order Primates; family Cercopithecidae; genus Trachypithecus; species Trachypithecus francoisi. The sequence continues at coordinate 69,658,473 of NW_022681472.1, read as the reverse complement.
ATTTGTGAGGCAGACAGTCTGGTATTTAAGGCTTCATATTATTGTTGTCTACCAGCCAGGCAGTAAGCCACTGCGAGTTGCTGCTTATTTTCTTTTTAAAAGAAAAAGTAAAAGTAAGTAAACTTATTTTACTTTTTAAAAATGCATAATTCATAAACTTTTTGTTGAATAGATTTCATGATTGTAATATTTTTAAATTCTTTAGGTGAGAATATATAACAGTTTATTCCAAAGGAAAGTCTTCAAATAGATAATGTAATACATGTATTTGTTTAATACATACCTTAATTTAAAAAAAAAGATACATTATTTTAACTGTGGAAGTTACTGAGCAAATGAAAAGAAAAAAACTACTTTCATTACATTTGAAGTACTGAATGTACACATAGAACTCATCAAGTACCCAGAGAAAGGCTTTTCTTTAAATAAAAAATTGCCTGTATGGTCATTTGAATACGTTGAACTTGACTAAATTTTAAATCTCCTTTTGTATACATGTGACTAATGTTACGTATTTCTTGAGATAATTCAAATCATTGGGAAAAAAGTGATTTATCCAATTCTCTTTATCCTGCCAAGTGCAGGATGTTTATTTCTTTGGATGAAAGTGAACTCTTGATATGTTAAAAAAAAAATATATATATATATATATTTCTTTAGTAAACTATCAGCCCAATTTTTTAGAGGCTTAATCAGGGCTTATATTTTGGACAATGTAGCAGAAGACTTAACATGAAGATTACAAAACTCCTAGTTGTTCTAGACATAAACTGTGACATACTGGAGCCAGCACATACTGACTTAGAGTTGGTTGTTGAATTTTTAGATGTTTTGAAAGCAAGTTGTAAAAGTAGCCATTATATTAATGATTTTAAATTATACTAACCTATCCTTAAGTAAATTATAATAGAAACAGGTAAAAATACTAAAAAAATCACCAATTCCTCCATTTTACTGTAGTTTTATTATTATCAATATTTTTGAATCCATTTATGTCTATTGTAAATGTATGGTGGCAACACTGTATGATGGTGTGTACTATACAAGTTTTCTCAATGCAGCATTCAGTGATGTCATGTTTGACTGGTTAGATTACCCACAGAGGACTATGTTTATCTTCTTTGTAGAGGATAAAACTGCCAGTGCTTCAGGATATTAATAAAGGAAGGGATTTAGAGGCCTCCATGTTCAGTAGGCAACCTACTTAGTTCTGTTGTTTTCAGTTTAATTTTCCAACTTCTGAAGCACAGAGAACTGTTTTATCATCTCCAGAACCTGCTTTTCTGGTTTTACATCATGGTAGAAAACGAGCAATCAATACCTATGCAGAGTTGGTGAGGAAATTCTGATGTTCAATTGCCTTATAAACATGTTTTTTTGTTTGTTTGTTTTTTGCTTTTTGTTTTGAGACAGAGTCTCACTCTTGTCGCCCAGACTGAAATGCTGTGGCACGATTGCGGCTCACTGTGACCTCTGTCTCTTGGGTTCAAGCAATTCTCCTGCCTCAGCCTCATGAGTAGCTAGAATTACAGGTGTCCACCACCAAACCCGGCTAATTTTTGTATTTTTAGTAGAGATGGGGTTTTGCCATGTTGGGCGGGCTGGTCTTGAACACTTGACCACAGGTGATCCACCCATCTCAGCCTCCCAAAGTGCTGGGATTATAGGCATGAACCACCACACCCCACCTATAAACACATGTTTAACCAACCCACCTTTTTGTTTTGTTTTGTTTTCCCTTCACTATCATTTCATTCATGGGACTTGGTGCCACTGATTTGTGAGCCTTTAGAGGACTCTCTGTTAGTCTATTTTCATGCTACTCATAAAGATATACCCAAGACTGGGCAATTTACAAAAAAAAAAAGAGGTTTATTGGACTTACAGTTTCACATGGCTGGGGAAGCCTCATAATCATGACAGAAGGCAAGGAGGAGCAAGTCACACCTTACCTGGATGGCAGCAGACAAAAGAGAGAGCTTGTGCAGGGAAACTCCCATTTTTAAAACCATCAGATCTTATGAGACTTTTCCACTATCAGAAGAACAGCCTAGGGAAGACCTGCTCCCATGATTCAATTATGTCCCACCAGGTTTCTCCCATGACATGTGGGAATTGTGATAATTAAAATTCAAAATGAGATTTGGGTGGGAACATAGCTAACCATAATTTTACACCCCCAACCTTCCCAAATCTCATGTCCTTACATTTTAAAACCAATCATACCTTCCCAACAGCCCCCCAAAGTCTTGACTTATTTTAACATTAACTCAAAGTCCACAATCCAAAGTCTCATCTGAGACAAGGCAAGTCCCTTCCACCTGATTTTCCATCCTGTAAAATCAAATGCAAGTTAGTTACTTCCTAGATACAATGAGGGTACAGGCATTGGGTAAATATGGCCATTTCAAATGGGAGAAATTGACCAAAACAAAGGGGCTACAGGCCCATGCAAGTCCAAAATCCAGTGGGGCAGTCAAATTTTAAATTTCTCTAATGATCCACTTTGGTTCCATGTCTCATGTTGAGGTCATGCTGATGCAAGAAGTGGGTTCCAAATGGTTTTGGGCAGCTCCACCCCTATGACTTTGCAGGGTACAGCCTCCCTCCAGCTATTTTCATGGGCTGGCATTGAGTGTCTGCAGCTTTTCCAAGCCCACGTTGCAAGCTGTTAGTGAACTGCCATTCTGGCATCTGGATGACAGTGACCCTCTTCTCACAGTTCCACTAGGCGGTGCCCCAGCAGGGACTCTGTGTGGGGGCTCTGACTCCACATTTCCCTCCTGCACTGCTCAAGCAGGCAGAGGTTCTTCTTAAGGCCCTGCCCCTGCAGCAAACCTCTGCCTGGGCCTCCAGTCACTTCCATACATCCTCTGAAATCTAGGCAGAGATTCCCAAACCTCAATTCTTGACTTTTGGGCATCTGCAGGCTCAACACCACGTGGAAGCTGCCAAGGCTTGGGGCTTCCACCCTCTGAAGCAACAGCCCAAGCTATACTTTGGCCCCTTTTAGTCACAGCTGGAGTGGCTGGGACAATTTCCTAGACAGCACACAGCAGAGGGACCCTGGGCCTGGCCCAGGACACCATTTTTCCTCATAAAGCTCCAGAACTGTGATGGGAGGGGCTTCTGCAAATGTCTCTGACATGGCCTTGAGACATTTTCCCCATTGTCTTGGAGTTTAACATTTGGCTCCTCATTACTTAAGCAAATTTCTGTACCCTGCTTTAATTTCTTATCAAAAAATGGGATTTTCATTTCTATTGCATTGTCAGGCTGCAAATCTTCCAAGCTTTTATGCTCTGTTTCTCTTTTAAAACTGAATGCCTTTAACAGCACCCAGGTCACCTCTTGAATGCTTTGCTGCTTAGAAATTTCTTCTGCTAGGCCGGGCGCGGTGGCTCAAGCCTGTAATCCCAGCACTTTGGGAGGCCGAGACGGGTGGATCACGAGGTCAGGAGATCGAGACCATCCTGGCTAACACGGTGAAACCCCGTCTCTACTAAAAATACAAAAAAAAAAAAACTAGCCGGGCGAGGTGGCGGGCGCCTGTAGTCCCAGCTACTCAGGAGGCTGAGGCAGGAGAATGGCGTAAACCCGGGAGGCGGAGCTTGCAGTGAGCTGAGATCTGGCCACTGCACTCCAGTCCGGGCGACAGAGCGAGACTCCGCCTCAAAAAAAAAAAAAAAAAAGAAATTTCTTCTGCTGGATACTGTAATTCATCACTTACAAGTTCAATGTTCCACAAATCTCTAGAGCAGGGGCAAAATGCTTGTAGTCTCTTTGCTGAAACATAACAAGTGTCACCTTTGCTCCAGTTCCCAACAAGTTTCTCATCTTCTTCTGAGACCACCTCAGCCTGGATTTTATTGTTCATATCATTATCAACATTTTGGGCAAAGCCACTCAACAAGTCTCTAGGAAGTTCCAAACTTTCCCACATTTTCCTATCTTCTTATGAGGCCTCCAAACTGTTCCAACTTCTGCCTGTTACCCAGTTCCAAAGTTGCTTCCACATTTTCAGGTATCTTTTCAGCAGTGTCCCACTCTACTGGTACAAATTTATTGTTTTAGTCCGTTTTCACACTGTTAATAAAGATATACTTGAGACTGGGCAATTTACAAAAGAAAGAGGTGTATTGGACTTACAGTTCCACATGGCTTGGAAGGCCTCACGATCATGGCACAAGGCAAGGAGGAGCAAGTCACATCTTACGTGGATAGCAGCAGGCAGAAGAGAGAGTTTGTGCAGGGAAACTCCCGTTTTTAAAACTGCCAGATCTCGTGAGACTTATGCACTATCCTGAGAACAGCATGGGAAAGATCCACCCCCATGATTCAATTAGCTCCCACTGGGTTCCTCCTAGGACATGTGGGAATTGTGGAAGTTACAATTCAAGATGAGATTTGGGTGGGGACACAACCAAACCATATCAAACCAAATATTACCCAATTACATCTAAGAGTTACTACTTATCCATCTACTGTTTAGCTTTCATATTTTTGATGTTACTTTCTCCTTTTCTCTATCATTTGTCCTTAATGGTTTATGCTTTTATAATCAATTTATTGCTACTTTAACCAGAATTTTTAGACTGAGGCTTAATGCATATTTTTAAAGTGAAAACATAAAGTAGATATTCAAAGGCAAATTGGAAAATCTTAAGGTCTCTAGAATCTGTTACCTTAGAGAAACTTTGAGGGAAGTTTCTGAGGGATGCTTTTTAAACACATCTTTGGTTTTAGTTTGTCATAAATTGCCAAGATCCAGGGAATGTGAAAGCCTGGGGTAAACAGTGTTTTTATCTATGAGGAAAGTGCCATATCCAGAGAAGGAGGTAATCTGCTGATCCCTGGCATGGTGAAGAAACATAGAAAAAACAGAAATAACAATCATGTTTATTGCCATTTGTCCAGCTATTTATTTGATATAGTAACTGTTCTGAGCATTTTATACACGTTATCTTACAGAGTTGTTATATCTCTGACATAGCCATGCTTGTCTTCATTCTATTTATGATAAAATTGTTAGTGGGAAGATGTGAGTTAACTGACCTGGAATTTCCTAACTGCCATTAGGAAAGCAAAGAATTGAACATTCTCATTTAGTTGATTCAACATTTCTGTTTTTAACCATTGCATTATACAGAATGGTAGAGCATTGATCAAGCATTTTTTTAGTGATGACCACTTCTCAGATTGATGTAAGAGCTAAAGAAAAATATATTATTAAAAAAGTCTGTTCTTTCACTGAAGGCATGGGTTAAAAATTGTGCTCAGTTCCTTTATGATTTGAAATATGTGTGTATGCACATTTGACTTACCGTAATTATTATTACCTAACATTTTTGATAATTTCTATCTTGGGAAATGATTATACTTAAATGCAAAGATAGAGAAAACAAGTCTAGTTTCTACTTAATTAGTAGAAAGTATGATCTGTATGAGGGCTTGCACAGACAGTTATAATTTAGGGTATTGAACTTAATATGTACTTGGCTCGTTATATTCTCAGTTGTCTTTTTCTTACTAGAAAACCAAGCTGGGATTTGAAAGCTGTCAGAACACAACATAATTAGAACCTTGTATTTCTATTTTCTATGTAGAAATTCACGAATGACAGAATATAATTTTTTTGTTGATCTTCAAACTAAATCTGACTGTCAATACTACTTGAACACATGCTACTAACATCTCTATCTCAAGAGTCATTGGGTACATATAAGATTATATTTTTACTAGGTTATTCATCCTGTAATTCTAAATTGGTCAGCAATGTCAATTTTTCACAACTCTCGAGATTTGGCAACATATCACAGATAATGCGAAACTGATAGTGAGCAACAGTGGGGAACCATTACTACTTCTAGGCCGTGGAGAGGCAAGAATAAATAGTTATCAAACCCCAGAAACAATAGTTATATAAAAACAGAGGGAATATTTTTGGCAGAGAGGAACCCAGAATTAAAAATAGCTTGACCTCACTCTCTTCCTGCCCCCTACTCTCCTCCTGGTTTCTCCCACTGTTCAAACTCAAGCCAGAGGACAAGGGAGCTTGTAGATGCAGTCCATAAATATTCACCTCTTGGGGCAATGGCAGAATGCAAAGAGGTAATAAGTGAATTTGGAATGGTAAAGTTAACTATCTGTCATTGTAGGTTGTATAGTCAGTCAACATTTAGTAACCACTTACTATAATCACAACATCTTTGGAAACCAAAATAAATATCAGGCCCCTACTTCTCATAGAAATAATCAATATACTAAAGTAGACCTGAAAGAAGTGAGGGTATTATCACATGAAAACAACAAAGCATTTAAAAAATAGGTGCTAGAAAAGTGCTGAGAGCAATATTTTCCAAATATGTTGTGAGAGAAGGAAAAACTCAAAAATATCAGCAAATACCTATACAAATAATTGCTTCAAGTTAATGAAGTTTTTATTTTAAGTTTTTGTTTTGCTGTTGCATTATATATTTACAAAATCTTTTATAAATGATATATATTGGTCATTTAGGAATAGTATTAATACTTTTTAATAAACATATACATAATATAATTATATTTTTATTTTTAGCATTTAATCTTTTGTAATGTGTCTTTAAAAATGTACAGTAACTGATTTAAATATATAGGTCTGTTTTATCAAGTAGGTTAAAGTGGTAGCACAGACTTAATCATGAATACTATTTTAGTCCTAAAATTATTTGAAGAAGAAAATCTCTACTGAATCGCTTTTCAAATCAAGTTTACTTATTATATTTTCAGGCTCCATCAGTAATTTCAATTGAATGTTGACCTGTAACATACAAAAACTAACCATTTGTGTATTTGTTAAGTTTATTTTCATGGTACAAAAAAAAAAAAAACGAATGGAAAATTGATTATTTTCTCTGAGTATGGAGATGTAAAAATTCTTTTTCTTTACTCACAAAATATTTCTAATGCATACTCAAAACTTTCAGCCTTCAAACAGTCTGAATTTGTTATCCTGGTGAGCCTGGTTATTTTAACATGCTTCCTGTATAAATAGACTAAGTGTTTGGCTCTGAATTCTCTGGTTTAAGTGTATTTTCTCATTACTCTTTGTTCAGTTCAAGTCTTTATAAACTATTTAGAACTGGGTCTAAGGGAGAACTTCAAGCATGGCCTCTGTGATGAGTGTTATCACCTTGTAGAGTTGAAATGTCATTTCAATACACTATACAGAACCTCATGATTACATTGCCATAGTGATTGTTTTCTTTACTACTGCAGTGGATTTTACACTAGAATTTGCATTTCAATTTATTGTGACATGGAGACACAATAGAACTTATAGGCTTTTAAATTATTATTTTTAAAGTGAAAACAAAGTACTTGTTAAGTTCAAGGTTAAAACAATGTATTTTAGATTAAAGGCCATATAGTAATTAGTGGTACACCCAGGTGTGTTTTATTGCAAATATTTCACATACACACACACATGCACACACAGACACACACACCCCTAAACACTTTTCATTGAATGGTAGATCTGATTTGATCTCCTCAATCTCTCACTCTCTTCAGTAAAACGCCAGTCAAGCATTATCTAATGTGGTGCAGCTAACCCAATAATGTCCTTGCTGCCTGAACTCCAGCTTACTTTAGTCTCTTACTCAAAAATGAGAATTGATTATATTATACACTGAAACTCACCATTAGTCATTTTGATTATCAGAGGTTAATTTTGGCAGAAACAATATGACTGATTCAAGTAGAAAATTGCTTTGCATTATAGATTCATATCTACCTCATCGTGGAAGGATCCAAGATGTCCTCAACCTTGGAATATTCCTGGTCTGGTCATTTGATTTCCAGGAAATGTTTACAGAAGAGAGAGTTGATGGGAAGATACTAATAGTACCATGATGGGTCTGATAATAAATAGCACAGTTTCTCAACCTCAGTAGTACTGACATTTTTGAGTGGAAAATTCTTTGTTGTGGAGAGCTATAGTGTGCCTTGTAAGATGTTTAGCAACATTTTTGGCTTCTACTCAGTAACTTAGGATAACTTAGGAGATATCCATCTCCTAAGTTATCACAGTCAAAAATATCTCCAGACATTGCCAAACATCCCCTGGGTGACAAAACTGCCCCCAGTTGAGAACTATTGTTCTTATCTTTGGCTGGTGTGTATGGTATTTCTGATACAGCATTGTGTATTTTGGCTTTTATTTTTGAGAAATGTAATATATTTCCTCTGGTTTAAGAAACACGTTTGCCATTGTTGCTTTTTCTTGTAGCATACTCACAAAGGGAATTTTATTTTTTTACATTGACTGGAAAGAAAAAAATGTAACACCCTTTAATTCAATGTCCACATGAAAACAAAATTTTTTTTGAAATTAAGTATTTTATACCATTAATTCATAATTACTACCAAAGACTTCTCCTACTATTTGGAATTTTTTTAATGTAGTTCATTAACAAGTCTCTAAAGAACTGTGTAATTTGTCTCATGCTTCTATATTTAAATTCTGTTCACATGACTCCGCTACTTGTTCAACTGAAAAAATCTTATTTCAGTTTCTGTAATGTACTAACCTTTTTTGCCTATCAGAACATTTGTATAAGCCTTTTCTTCCCATATGAATAAATTCACCTCAACCCTTGTGCCCTTCCTTTAGCCAATAATTACCACTGACTAATTCTTATTAAATTAAGTATCTTTAAGATAATTAAGGTCTTTAAGATACTAACTTAATTACCATTTCCTCAGAAATTTTAACATAAAGTTGGTAATATTATTACTATTTAGACAGGATCATTTTTCTTTTTGTGACATTTACATAATTTTAAATAGTATTCTTGAGTATATTTAAACTATATATATGTCTCCCTCAGTAGACATTATATGAGTAATGACTATGTTCAGAAAATTACTAATTCTCAGTGTCTAGAGAAATGTGTTAGAGAACTGTCTCAGGGCTGATCAGCGATCCTCAGAATCTATTTTCCCCTCAAATTTAGCGTCACCAAATTTGTGATTCTTAAACTTGTAGTTCAAGAGGTATGTGAAAGTATTTTGGCATGTATGAATTTTTTAAGGTGAAGATAAAATCAGAACATTATTTGTATAAGTCAGAGGCTACACATGAAATAACTTCTCTGTAAAAGTTCTAAGATTATAACAAATGTTGACTGTAGATAAAATACTAAGTAAAATTTGGTATGAAATAGTACATAGGGAATATTAATTTACTATACTAACTTAGAGCCATCTGTTGTTTTAGGGGGTTCAGAGTACACAGAGGAGGATTAAAATGACCTTGTTGAAGATGGAAAGGTCAAGGCCTCCATCATATAGAAAGGTCCAGAGCTGGTGCTGATAATCTAGATTTGACTCTATCACTTCTCATGTCCTGACAAGACAAACTGTGGTATGTAAAATATTTCGGCAAGCCATTGGAAAACATAGCATGACCATGGCTGCTTCTGTCTCATAATTTGGCTCTTCTATGAACCCAGAAAAGTACCAGTACTTCTTTTATTATGCATAGGGTGGGAGATTTGTTGTTTGTTTGTTTTCACGCTAAGTAAACTGGCAGAGATTATTTCCATCTTTCTTCAAAGAGTACATAAACAATGGGTAGAGATACACAGCCTAATCATTTGCTATAAACTGAATGTTTGTGTCCCTGCAAAAATCATATGTTGAAATTCTAACCCCCAATGAGATGGTATTAGGAGGTGAGTATGTCATGGGGGTAGATCCTTCTAAATGGGATTAATGCTCTTACAAAAGAGACCCCAGAGAGCTTTCTTTTGTCTTCAGCCACGTAAGGACATAGCAAGAAGATCATCTATGAACCAGGAAGCAGGTTCTTCCCAGACACTGAATCTGCTTACTGCTTGATCATGGACTTCCCAGCTTTCAGAACTGCAAGAAGTAAATGTTTGTTGTATAAGCCAACTAGTCAATGGTATTTTTGTTATGGCAACCTGAATGAACTAAGACATTATTGTTTTTGGTTTGTTCTTAAGTTTCCTTGGATAAAACTGTTAGCTACAGAGGAAAATTAAGTTCAATCAGCATTATGTATGGACAATACACTGACATATTGGAAGACAGTACATGTTCTGGAATGAAACAAAAGAAAAAATGGAAGAAAAGAAAAAAAGGGAAAAGAGCCAGGAGGGAGAAATAATAACTATTTTTTTTCCCCTGAATAGGGATATTTTGACAACCCTTAATGAACATCGACAGACTGCTTCTGTTCTAGAAAGAGTGTTAGACTTGGTGTAAATGTATGATGTATAGATGATATCTGTAAAATAGAAAAATATATATGTATATATGTATTTACATCTGATTTCATTTGATAGAAAGTAAAAATTGGTACACTCATTAAATTAAGTACATTTCAAAGAGATATAAATATAACAAAATAATGCCCATGTCCTCACTGTGGATTATTGAATCATTAAAGACAGTTTTATTTGTTTGGATATAAAGGGGGGAAGAATAGTAGTCCTTACGGGTCTTTCAACTTACTGCTTATTCATTTATTCATTTTAGCCTTAATTCCATTCCTCTCTGTTACTTTTTTTTTTTTTTTTTTTTTTTGAGGCGGAGTCTCGCCTTGTCGCCCGGACTGGAGTGCAGTGGCCAGATCTCAGCTCACTGCAAGCTCCACCTCCCGGGTTTACGCCATTCTCCTGCCTCAGCCTCCCGAGTAGCTGGGACTACAGGCGCCCGCCACCTCGCCCGGCTAGTTTTTGTATTTTTAGTAGAGACGGGGTTTCACCGTGTTAATCAGGATGGTCGTGATCCGCCCGTCTCGGCCTCCCAAAGTGCTGGGATTACAGGCTTGAGCCACCGCGCCCGGCCCTCTCTGTTACTTTCTTGAGCTCTCATTGAGAACTAGCTGCTTAATTTTAGCTCTGTAGTCTCCCCTCCCACCAATTCTCTCCCTAAATGTGAGGATTTGAAATATTGCCTTACTTTTCCTTTCCTAAGGATGATTCAATTATTTTCTCATCCAAATTCCCTTATATTTTTGTAAGTTATTTTAATTAGAGACTTAGAAGAGATATTTTATTGTTGCTGTTGGAGAAGAGTGGAAAGGGTGACTGCTTTCCTGGTAGCAGCTGTGAGAAGGAAGTAAGAACTCAAAAAACACATTATCTCAAGCTTACTTACAGGAGTGGTTTTAGAACACATTGCATGATGAGAAAGCATTTGTTTTCCAAAATTATTTATTATAGGAATCAATCAGATCACTAGGGCACTATTACTATGCGCCATCTGCGGGAGATGGATACAGTTTTGTCACACATAACCCTTATTTATATCTCATTCCTGTTAGGGAATTTTAACTGTAATTATCTCTCAACAGGGGATTCTTAGGTCATCAGTAGGTTAGTTGTTGTCTAGAGAATACAAGCGGGAGGAGGAACATCCAAATACAATTATTACCCAAAATATAGTCCTTTTTTCCCCTAAGCTAAATGGACTAAATTTAACTACAGATGAGATTTAACCATTCACATTTTTATATTTTAGCTACCACCAAGGTACTAGTGATTAGAATTCACAGAGCCTGAAGTTTCTAATTCATTGCTTAACCTGCTGAGTTGTATTTTTTTAAAATTATTCTATACACAAGGAAAATGGTACACAATGATGTTGTACTAATGTATACCCTGTGTCTGCAGGTAGGCATTAAAGTTAGTCTCACAGAGATTAACATATAATAGAAATCTGGCAAGTCTCAGTTTGCTTTGCAATAAAAATAATTATTTCTCTTTTTAAAAATTACCATCATTGATACATTTTGTTGACTCAACTAATTTCAGTAAAGTGCCAAGGACATTCCTGAAATAACAACTTTGGCATAAAATGAGGTATCTTCGTTTCTGGAGAAGCATGGTGAAAAGAGGCCAGTATTTGTCAAAAGACCTGAGGTAATATTTATCCTGTTACTTTTGTTTTGTGACCTTAAAGAGTTCATTTAATCTTTTGTTTTACATTTCCTTATCTCTAAAATGAGAATATAGATACCTGCTTTATCTGTCTAATAAATGTATTATAATGATAAGGTATATTACAGACACTTTAAAAATGAAACAGTGTTATATTACAGTAAGTTGAAATTCACGTATGTGTTGAGGCACCTTTGTTTTATAGCTATGCTCTAAATTTTCCCCTGATTCATAAAAATCTCTGGAAGCATTGAGCTGAAAATTAGATACAGTAGTGATGTTAACCATTATTAGTGTTCAGTATCAGAAACATTGAAGAGTATTGAATTACGTGCTAGTAAAAGACCTTAAAAGATAGAATACATAATACATATTATGGTCTAATCAAGAATAATATTTATCCCACAAATAACCACAAAGTAACATTCTTAAATCATGGTTTTGAATACATTTTCTAATATTATGTCTAACATATTAAAATATTTTTACAACATGGTTTTAAGCCAAAGAAATCAAGTCCTTTTTTCCTTTATATACCACTTGGCAAAATTCAGCAGATTGTTACACTGCACTGTGGAGAATTTGAAAATGACTTTATGCTGTGAAATTTTGAAGATGTTATTGTTGGCATATGGAATGGATTTTGGTGGTTGAACAAACAGTTGAAATATCAAATGTAGTCATAGGGATTCCCTTTATGACAAAAATGCATGAACATAACTGCTTTTAACTCTCAGCATAATTTTTCTAAAATTTGGTTAAGTGGAGAAGGATGAGAAAATTAATTATAATTCACAATACTTTAATAAGATCCAAACTATCCTTGTAACAACTCTAAAATGTAACATTATTTCAGTTGTGATTCTAAAGTGTTTCAGTATTTTTGTCATCTATTTTGTTAACAGACATTTGCCTCGCAATTGAAAAATACGTTGACAATGATGTTCTCTTAACATTTTTTTGTTTGTGAATGAAAAACGTTTTATGTTACCAGAACACCATATTGCGTATGCAGTAATTATAAGATGGAAGAGAAATCAAAATTTAGTGTGGCGTATCAAATGTGGCAAAGTAATTCTGACCCACATTCATGTATGTGTATAAATTATTTTGGTGCTAACTGATAATGAGCCATAACCGTAAGCATAAGTGGGGATCTAAAGATCCATTCATCCATTACACACATTGTTTTCCAGGAGCTTTCCCCTGCCTACCTACCACGTTAGTAATGGTGTAGTCTCTACCCTACCCCTACTTCAACATAGACAGGCTTTTGACTCCCATTCTAAGTAGTCTAGTACATGTCAGTTTTAAATTTAAAATAATGTGTTTTTATATGCACAATAATCTCTTTATGGCTCAGCTTTGTTTCCCCACAAATATTTGGAATAATTAAAGATTACACATAGACCTCTGTATATAGTTAAGCTTCAAAAATGTCAATTTTGTACCGTAACTTTCTTTCCTGCAGTTGTACAATTCGTAGTTGTATTTTATATTCAAATTTATGACTATTTTTCCTGTTTTTTTTTTGTTTGTTTTGTTTTGCTTTTTTTTCTGAGATGAAGTTTATCTCTTGTTGCCCAGGCTGAAGTGCAGTAGTATGATCTTGGTTCACTGCACCCTCCACCTCCTGGGTTCAAGTGATTCTCCCACCTCCACCTCCCGAGTAGATGGGATTACAGGTGCGCACCACCATGCCGGCTAATTTTTTGTATTTTTAGTAGAGATGGGGTTTCACCCTATTGGCCAGGCTGGTCTTGAACTCCTGACCTCAGATGACCCATCCGCCTCTGCCTCCCAAAGTGCTGGGATTACAGGCATGAGTCAACCTGCCGGGCCTATTTTTTCTGTTTTTTAATCATACCGGGAAATATTATTAAGCACTTTCTATGTGTACTTTACAAAATCTAATGAATCTAGTGAGTCTTGAATGAATAAACAATACAAATGGGAGCGAAGGCAAACAGAAGAATACATATTATTAGGGAATAGAGGTGAATCTGTCATTACAATACTTTTATATTATGATTATCAACAGAATTTGTAGTATTAATATAAAAAGTCCTCTCATCCTGTCATCTAATATATATTCACAGATCATTCTCTTAACTTTCCGTAAATGAGGACAATTGCAGTTCTATGACTGTTATTAATATTGTCCTGACAACCTTTGAAATCTCTACATTCCTACTGTAGCCTGTCCATTGGCTTTCTACACACCTCTGTCTCTCTCTCTCTCTCTTTTTTTCTGTGTCTCTTTCTCCTTTTTCCTTCTCTGTTCCTTTCCCTTGGATTTCTCATTCACTCCTAATTTTAATTGTTACATATGTGTTGGTAAGTCCCTCAAGTAAATCTCCTGCCCTTGGCAGCAGCTCCAAGTTTGTCTTATATTTTTCTGCTGAAAATATACCTGACAAACTTAAATGTATGAATTAAACATACTCTCACTCCTCTTGATTGAGGCCTTCCCCCTCTTTACTTTTTCTGTTATTTCTTCTCCCGTCCTCACGTCGAAGTTAGAAGACTGCTCTTGTGTTCTCCCGCTTACCACTCCCATGTCCTCCTCAACATCATAGCACTAGAACTGCTCCTTTCAATATTAACAATAGGAATGCTTCTTGATACATAATAAAGATTAAACCGTATCTGTCGCATAATTGATAATTCGATCTATTTACATAATGAAACACCACAACTACATATTTATCTTTCAGCTTAAAAAAATACTGTATTGAGGTATGATTGCCATGTAAAAAGCTATACACAATTGGATTCATTTGGTGATTAGCATATGTTCATAAACCGTCACTACCAACAAGGCTATCGACATATCTATCACCTCCCAACTTCCCAAAGTTTCCTCCAATCCTTATCATAATTTTTTTCTTTTGTTGCAAGCATGCTAAAGATCTATCTTCCTAGAAAACTTTATGTATACAATACAGTATTTCTAGCTATAGACACTATGCTGTACAGTAGAGCTCCAGAACTTATTTACCTTAAATAATTGAAACTTCACAACCTTTGATCAAAACCTCCCCATTTCCCTTCCCCCAAGCCTCTGGCAGCCACCATTGTGCTCTCT
This sequence comes from Trachypithecus francoisi, assembly GCF_009764315.1. Classification (NCBI taxonomy): domain Eukaryota; kingdom Metazoa; phylum Chordata; class Mammalia; order Primates; family Cercopithecidae; genus Trachypithecus; species Trachypithecus francoisi. The sequence goes on along the minus strand of NW_022681472.1, from coordinate 69,643,434 downwards.
AATTTTATGAGTTGGACTATTTAAGATTCATGTATACATGGAAACATAGAATGTTTGTTTTTCTCTGTCTGGCTTATGTCACTTAGCGTAATGTTTTCCAGGTTTGTCCGTGTTGTCACAAATCACACATGGCAGTATTTCGTTGTTGAATTGAACCCTTTATCATTATGTAATGCTCTTCCCTTTTGATTATTGCTGATTTAAAGTCTGTTTTTGTCTGAAATAAGAATATCAGCACCTACTCTTTATTGTTCACTGCTTGTTTGACAGGTTTTGCCTCATTTCTTTACTTTGAACTTATGGGTGTCATTGTATGTGAGATGGGTCTTTTGAAGACAGCATATAGTTGGGTCTTGCCGTTCTGTGACTCTTAAGTGGGGTGTGTAGCCATTTATATTTAAGGTTAATATTGATATGTGTGGATTTTGTCCTGTCACTGTGTTGTCAGCTGGTTGTTATGTAGACTTGATCATATAGTTGCATTGTAGTGTCAATGGTGTATGTATGTAAATACATTTTTGTTTTGTGGTGGCCAGGAATGGTCTTTTGTTTTCATGTTTAGCTCTCCCCTAAGGACCTTTTGTAAGGCAGGTCTGGTGGTACCAAATACCCTTAGCATTTGTTTGTCTGAAAATATTCTATTTCTCCTTCATTTATACAGCTTGTTTAGAGTGGCTATGATATTTTTGGTTGGAATTTCTTTTCTTTAAGGATGATGCATACAGGCCCTCATTCTCTTCTGGCTTGTACAATTTCTTCAGAAAGTTTTTCTGTTAGACATAAGAGTTCTCTTTGTACATGACCTGCCTCTTATCTCTACTTCTTTAATATTTTTCTTTTGGATTGACTTTCGAGAATCTGACGACTGTGTGTCTTGAGGATGGTTGTCTTGTATAGTATCTCATAGGGGTTCTCTGAATTTCTTGAATTTGAATGTTGACCTCTCTGGCAAGGTTGGGAAAATGTTTGCAGATTATATTCTCAAATATGTTTTTCAATTTGCTCTTTGTCTTCCTCTCTTTCAAGGATGCCAGTGAGTCATAGGTTTGGTCTTTTTACATTATCCCCTATTTCTTGGAGGTTTCATCATTTTTTTTTTCTTTTTTTCTTTTTTTAGTTTTGTCTGACTGATTCGATTTGAATAACTGGTCTTTGAGCTTTGAGATTTCTCAGCTTGTTCTATTCTTCTGTTAATATTTTTGATTGTATTGTGAAATTTTTGTAGTGAGTTTTCCAGCTCTATCAGTTCAGTTTTGTTCCTTCTTAAACCGACTATTTTGTCTTCACAACTCTTCTATCACTTTACTGGATTCATTAGATTCCTTGGATTGGGTTTCAACTTTCTCCTAAATCTCAATAATCTTTGTGGCCATACAGATTCTTGATTCTATATCTGTTGTTCCAGCCATTTCAGTCAAGTTAAGAACCATTGTTGGGGAGCTAGTGCAGTCGTTTGAAGGTAAGAAGACACTCTGTCTTCTAAAATTGTGATCTCCATAATCCCCACATTTCACAGGAGGGACATGGGTGGGAGGTGATTGGATCCTGGGGGCATTTCTCCATGCTTTTCTCATGATAGTGTGTGAGTTTTCATGAGATCTGATGGTTTTATGTGTGGAACAGTTTCTCCTTCACAAGCGCCTTCTCTCTCTCTCTCTCTCATCGCTTTGTGAAGAAAGTGCTTGCTTCCACCATGATTGTAAGTTTCCTGAGGCCTCCCCCAGCCATGTGGTACTGTATGTCACTTAAACCTCTTCCTTAATAAACTACCAAGTGTGAGGCATTTCTTCATAGCAGTGTGAAAACGGCATAATACACTCTTGCTTTTTTAGTTGCAGAGTTCTTGTGCTTCTTATTTCTCAACTTTGATGCCTTTGAGGGCTTTATCATGGTGTAATTTGGGTTCAGTTGACTGGCTTCCTTTTTGTATCATTTCAAGAGGCCAAGATTCAAATCACCACTCCTGGACTATGTGCTCTAACCCTGGGGGTCAGGGACCAGGCCTATGGCATTCGTTCTATGGCCCCTCAATGTTGAGCACCTCCTGAGCTGGAAGGGTTGAGGTGTTCCTGGTCGGCTAGCAGGAACACTTAGATTTGTGGTTCTGGCAAAAGTGCTTCACGGGGGTGGTGGCATTGGGGTCTGTGCTCATGCACATGTGCTGGTGGCAGCAGGGTGGTAGTGTGGTAGTGTTCAGCACATGTGGCAGTGGCAGCAGGGAGGCAGAACTGTGGAGTCCACACATGTGCATGCACCTGCAGTGGCAGGCAGTGTCACAGTGGGGTTTACACTTTCCAGCAGGGATGGGGTCGTCAATGTTAGGTGCCTCTGTTTACATGCACAGGTAAAGCAGTCAGAGGAGGCTGAATGATTGCACATCAGTAATGTACTGGTAGTAGGTTGCAGTTGAATGAGCACCATCAAAGCATTAGGGGGAGGATGCGGGTGGTTTTGTGCTGGTGGAGGACCATCTGCAAAAGCTCTCTGATGGCTAGGTGGAGGTTTTCCAGTGAAGAAGTTGTGGCAGTGGCTGCTATGAAATGCCTCAGTTGAGCATCTAAGGCTGTACTGCAAGCAGATGTGGCCAGGTAGGGGCCCTGGCAAAGGCTGGTAGAGAGTGGGGTATTGAGGTTGGAATGACTCCATCCCATAGGCAAGGTAGCCCTGTGCCATCAAGGTTCAACAGTCAACAAAGACCAAAGCCACCTAGAGGAGCACGGTGAGGCTGGGGGTATAGGTATACTTGGCCATGCTCCATTGTAGCCATTCCCATGGCAAAACCTCTGGGCTCTGGACAGGTGAGAGTCCTGTTCCTGCCAACTCTCCAAGCAGCTCTCCCTACCAGCTCAAATGTCCAGGAGTGCAACTGAGTGTCTGCAGCTAGGATTCTGCAGGTCCCTGGCAAGAGTAGGCCACTCCACACCTATTTAACTGATTCATTCCCTAGTAATTGCTCAAGGTCAGGAATGAGTCTTGGTGACTGGCCGTGCCATGCAGGGTACCTAACTTCCTCCCCTCAGCCCTTCAGCCCAGGGTCTACATCTTCTCTCTGGCCCCTCTCAGTGTATCCCTTCTGAAGATCTGCCAGGGTGTGCCAGTCTTCTTGATGGTCTGGTCTCTCAGTGGGATAAGCTCCTCTGGGTGCTTCCAGTTGGCCATCTTGGGTCTTCTGGTCAATAATTTTTTTAAAAATAGTCATCTTGAAAGACATAAGGTGTTGTCTCATTGTGGTTTTTATTTGCATTTTCCTACTGCTTAGTAATGCTGAGCAACTTTTCAAATACCTGTTGACCATTTGTAAGGTCCCCTGGTTTTCCCACTTTCCTTCTGCATCCTAAGTGAACACACAGAGTGCCTTGACTGCCCTGTGACCCGTCCAGCTGCAGGTTATTCCCAGGAGGCCTGAATGCAAAACTAGTCTTTGAAAATTCCTAGGTACTGATACAAATGTCTGGGTTGCTGCCAAAAACACTGAAACCCCTGGCCCTTAGCCATTAAACCATCATACAAACTTCATACCCTGATTCTCCCACTGTGGACATACCTACAGGATTACTGCTTTCTTTCTCTGTCTTTCACGAGGATATGCTACAGTGCTCAACAAGTAAGTTCTCCTAATAGATGCTTTGGACAGATCACCCTGGATCACCCTGCTGTTTAGTGTTTCTTTCTTTGGAATCCCAACTGACCCCATTTCCAGAGGGCTTGGGGCATTCGCTTATGGGAACTCCCCTGATGTTGCTTTTGGGACAATTCCAGTCATAAGTTTGTCAGGAAGAAACAGCATTTGTCTGTCTTCTGTGGAGAAAGTACTTCTTAAATATCAGTGACTCCTCTGGCTTTTGTAATACTATTTTTTCCTTTTCAGTTTTGTACCTCACTCTTTATAATTTTTTCTGTATTTTGCTCATGAATTTTCCTCCTCTCCTTAAAACAACATGTTCCTTTGGAGTCTCCTATTGAGCCCTCGCTTTTCTTTTCTACATGCATGTTTAAGAGAGTTTACCCACTTGCATGGCATTAACAAACATTTTCTCAGAAGACTTACATATCGATCATAAAGATTTGAATGTTTTTGTGACCAGAAATCTTATCTAGCCTCCTGATGGACATATCTGCTTGAAAAGTAACTGAAACTTGAAAGTTAGACTGCTTTAGTTTAAATTCCGATCTGCCACCTATAAGTCCTTGGACCTTAAAACATCTGTATTAAGTTTTCTAGGGCTGCCATAACAAAATACCACCAACTGGGTGGCTCAAACCACAGAAATGTATTTTCCTACAGTCCTGGAGGCTAGAAGTCCAAGACTAAAGTGTCAGTAGGATTGGTTTCATTCTGAGATCTCTCTCCTTGGCTTTCAGATGGCTGCTTTCCTGCTGTATCTTCACAGGGATGTCCCTGGTCAGCGTGTTGTCTGGGTCCTAATCTCCTCTTCTTATAAGGACAACAGTCACATGGTTTTAGGGCCTACCCATATGACCTCACTTTACCTCTTTAAAGATCTTGTCTCCAAATACAGTCACATTCTGAGGTATGGGGAGTTAAGACTTCAACGTGTAAATTTTGATGGAACACAATTTGGCCTATAACAATGTCCTTGGTTCCTTAATCTGTAAAGTAGAGATACTAATATAATACCTACAAGTGTTGCTCCCAGATTAAGTGAGATATGAGGTTGAAAAGTGACTAATAAATGATAGCTACTATTATTACTAAAAGGTAAAGCCTTACCCTCACCACATTTCACCTCAGCTATAACAGTAAATTATCAACACCTCGACGCTATTCTTTCTACCTTTATGTTTATCTTCCACACTGCTTGTATGATTATTTCATTCATTTGTTTAAAAGCTTTCAACGATTCCTGTTTATATCATTCAGACACGTAAGAAAGGTGTCCAAAACTCTCTCTAAACCAACAATTATACTTTTGCAACTGAATCTTTTACCAGTCCCTGATTAACATTTTACTTTGCAGTATAAATTTTCTGTTTATAGTTACTTATAAAATATGACATTTAATGCCTCTGAATTATTATGAAGATTACTCCCTCTATTTGAAACATTAAGACTATCTTTATTCACATAGTTTTGCTTTTAGTCATCCCTCAAGTGCCAGTTTTGTAAACAAATCATTCAAAAATATTTTTTCAAACTCTTAAATTGGGCTATTTGTCCAAATTTCATTCCATCTGTGCCACATCAGTAATATATTTGCTAGATTTTCTTGCAATTTTCTACCTATCTGCCAAACATTTCTATTAGAATGCAAACTGCTTAGACACAGAGCTATATCTAATTCATTGAACAGTAATTATATTGGTTTCCATATGCTACTATATAGATTGGAATATCTGAATAATAGAGTTAATCAGTTCATAGAAGCTAAGTACTGAACACTGCATTGGGATACATTTTATAGCTCTCCGTTCAAAATTATTTCAACGTAAATGGGTATCTCTCATTCTGAGAAGTTTTAGTGTTAACACCTTTCTTCCCTTATGAAATAATGGTTATGATAGATAACAGTATTGCTTGTATATAATTGTTAATATTGTTATTTGGCAAAATAAAGTGAATCACCTGCTATATATTTTGTATTCCATCACCCAATTTTATTTTGAAATTTTACAAGGATGTGGAATTTAAAGGTCCACTCGATTGTAGCACACTCACAAAAAAAAAAAAAAAAAAAAAAAAAAAAAAATGGCTTTGGGGTCATTGTATCCTGGTTGTTTCTAGATTGTGGCCTTTGGAAAAATGCCAAACTTAGTCTCAACCTTTTCATTGCACAAGAAAGATGTGTGCTCTTGCTGTATAGGGTTGTTGTGAGGATTAGATTTTGTGCTGAGCACTCAAAATGCTTAGCACAGTGCATCAAAACTTGATAAATAGTGATATTATTTCTGTCACACTGGGTAATACCATTGATGATAGTAATCTTTGAACTTAAGTTACTTAGTGCCTATTTATCAATAAATGATGATTAAACTTAACTGCTTAGCATATCTTGTCAAATCAATTTCCTGAACACCACTACCAAAGTTTATAGATCCTCATTGTTGGTCACTTTGCACACTGCAAGGGCTGATCTCTGGTTTTTATCATACACTACTGCCAAGTTCCGGTAATAAACTACCTTTCCTTATCTACCGCTGATTTTTCTTAGATGTGTTTTGTTTCCGTTTTAAGAAATTACGATTATTTCTCTCTCTCTTTCATCTATCTTCATCATCATTATCTATTATATATTTCTATTTGTCTATCTCTATCTATCCAATTGAATTGATATTATTTTATTTAGACCTATCTAGGATATATACTCTTTATTTGACAGTGAGAAATGTCTTTAAGACAGAATTGAAATAATATGTTTGCTGTTATCTTTTGCTGACCACTCCTTACCTCATACCTAGGAATAGTAACTGTTGTCTGTGTGTTTTACAAGTTTGTACCAAGCTTCATTTAAGCACTTATATTCTTTAAAAGTTAGCATTAATCTTTTTCATCTTTGTTGACATATAGAGCTCTTCTAAGGTAATTACTATGTGGTATTCATTGAAACATCTTCCAGCAACCAGGAAAAGGTCTAACACATAGTCAATGATTACTTTAAAAATGTTCAATAGAATATTTTGATCTTCCAGGCTTACAGTTTTGGAACTAAACTTGATTTAGTTCACTTTCTAGCCCGTTATTTCTAATTATAGCAACTTCTAGTCTCTTCACTTTTAACTTTAAGAATTTGTAACTGAAAATTAATAATCTGCCAAACTGGTATATAACCTCTTAGGAAAAGTGCTGAGAAGGCATAATATCATCTATGTAGCAATGTTGCCAGCAGGGTGTAACTTTAATCTAATGATGAAGAAACAATTAAACAAATGAAAGTTACAGCACATTTTGCAAAGCCACTAAGTTAGATTTAAAAATAAATCAATACTGTGAAGAACTACAACAATTATAACATGGGGATTGGGAGACTCTTGTGGTTTAAAGAAACCTGTCAACTCAATTCAGTTTTGTAATCTTTGTTTGATTCTTGTTTCCCAAACCAGAAAAACAATTATAAAATAAATAGGGGATACCTTGTGCTATTTGAATATGAAATTTATACTAGGTGCTTGAATTTTATAATATTAAATTTATTGAGACGATAATACATTTTGCTATGTAGAGTTTCCTTACTATCAAGATACACAAATTAAAATATTGACTAATAGTTTCAAGGTGTGTGCAAGTGAACCTAATGGTAGGACAAATATATACATATATATATGTATGCATATGTATACACACATATATATCTTTATATATTTATATATACACAGTATATATATGTATATATGGTAAAAAAGATAAAGCAATTGTACAAACATTATAATGGCTGAAAATTAAATATGGATGTTTGTTATGGTTTTTCGACTTTTTTATGTAATTGAAATTATTCAATATAAAAAGTTGCTGTTGCAGTGTGGATTCTCGTGGAAGGAGACACCACTAAAGAGTTAGATTTACTAGGGAGACATCAGACTCTAATGCAAATCTGGAAAAGTCTCTGTCAGTCCACAAGGAGCCAGGGTAAAGGGCCAGTTAGAGAAGTTCAGCATTGGTATAAATGTTCCTTGTGCCACTGCTTTCTCAGGCATCATGGATGGGGCCTGCAGAGAAAAGCTGAGTCTAGTACTCAAAAGTAGAACAAGACCTATATAATACAACAGCTCTCAACTAATCACAAAGACTCTCAACTATTAGACTTTCAACTAATCACAAAATTTACAGCTGTGCAGACCGCCTTTAAGAAATATCTGTGTGGTGGCTGGGCACAGTGGTTCATGCCTGTAATCCCAGCACTTTGGGAGGCCGATGTGGGCAGATCACGCGGTCAGGAGTTCAAGACCAGCCTGGCCAACATGGTGAAACCTCATCTCTACTAAAAATACAAAAAGTCGCCAGGAGTTGTGGTGTGTGCTTGTAATCTCAGTTGCTTGGGAGGCTGAGACAGGAGAATTGCTTGTACCCCGGAGGCAGAGGTTGCAGTGAGCCAAGATCGTGCCACTGCCAGCCTAGATGACAGAGCAAGACTCTGTCTCAGAAAAAAAAAAAAAAAGAATATCCGTGTGGTTCATCTTGTCTGCCACAATTGAGTAAGTAATAATAATATATTTGCATTCTTTTGCATAACCATTTGTAGTGTAGTTCCTAAATTTAATTCTACATTTAAATAAGTTGACTATTCACAGTTTTCTTATTCATGTGTTCCTTATGTAGATTTATTTCTTGGTTGACTGATATACCTTTATATTCATATTTTTGAAAGATTACACATTTCCTGGCATCTTTTATTGTTCCTATATTGCTGTCACATGTGAAGACTGCTTGACTGGTTGGATAATTCTTTGGTCACAGTAAATTTTTCCAAAAACCGTGTGGTCAGTCTTCCTCAAACTTTTAAACAATTCCTTTTATAATTTATCATTTTGTCTTTTGTCTATCTCCAACACTCTAAACAAGTGTTATTTATACAATAAAAAACATCATAAAAGACATATTGATGATAGTCCATGTTCATGGATAGGAATACTCAGTAATATCAAAATGTCAGTAATTTCCAAAAATTGTTCTGTAGATTCAGTGCAATCCCAATCAAAATTACAGCAAATTATTTTGTGGAAATCAGCAAACTAACTCTAAAGTTTACACAGACATAAGAATGATACAATCAACTTTGGGGATTTGAGGGAAAGGGTGCGGGGGGGTGAAGGGTGAAATATCACAAATTATGTACAGTGGATACTGCTCAGGTGATAGGTGCACCAAAATTCTCACAAATTACCATTAATGAATCTACTCACATAACCAAACATCACCTGTTCTCCAAAATCTTATGGAAATAAAAAAAAAAAAAGCTGCTCTAAAAAGAATAGTTTACATACAGAGGCAAGATACAAAATAGTTGACACAATATTGAAGAATAGCAGTTAGAAGATTGACGCTACCTCATTTGAACATTTATTATAGAGTTCCAGTAATTATGACAGTGTGGCTTTGGCAAAAGAATAAACAAATAGATGAACAGAATAGAATAGAAAGTCTAGAAATAAACACACATACATAAAATCAACTGATATTTGACAAAGGCCAAAGGCAATAATATACAGCAAAAATAGTTTTTTAAACAAAAGTGAGTCTAGTTGATAGAACAACTTGATATCCACATGTAAAAACAGTGAATCTGGACCCTGACCTCATACCCTTCACAAAAATTAACTCAAAATGAATCACAGTCTAAATTTAAAATGCAAAACTACAAAAGTTTTAGATGATAACAGGAGAAAAACTAGATGACCCTAGGTATGTCAATGACTTTTTAGGCACAACAACTAAGACACAATCCATGATAGAAATAATTGATTACCAAGGCTTCATGAAAATCAAAAATGTTTGCTCTGTCTGTGAAAGACTGTAAAGAAAAGGAGAGAAAGAAAAAACATAGATTGAAAGAAAATCTTCACAAAATACCTATATGATAAAGGACTGTTATTTGAAATATACAAATGACTCTCAAAACTCAAACCCTATTTAAAAATTGGCAAAAGAACTTAGCAGATACCTCAACAAAGAAGAGACACGATGGGTAGTAAACATATGAAAAAATGCTCTACATCATATTTTATTAGGTGAATTCCAATTAACAATGAAATACTTCATACCTGTTAAAATGTCCAAAATCCAGAACCCTGAGGTCATAAATTGTTAGCAACAAGAATTCTCAGTCATTGCTGGTGAGATTGAAAAATGGCGCAGCCAGTTTGGAAGACAATTTGGTGGTTTCTTACAAAACTAAACTCAGTCTTACCATATGCTCCAGCAGTCATGCTTTTTGGTATTTAGTCAAATTAGTTGCTAACTTATGTCTACACAAAAACCCGCACATGGATGTTTATGTAGCCTTTTCATAATTGCCAAAATGGGAAGCAACCAAGATGTCCTTCAGTAGGTGAATGAATAAACATATCCATTCAGACAATGGAAGATCATTCAGCACTATGAAAATGAGCTATGAAGCCATGAAAAGATACTAAAATAACTTAAATGCACGTTACTAAGAAGGAAGTGTGAGTAGGCTACATACTGAATGATTCCAACGACTTAGTATCCTGGAAAAGACAAAACTATGGAGACAGTAGAAAGATAAATAGTTACCAGGGATTTATGGGGACAGATGGATGAATATATGGAGCACAGAGGATTTTAGGGCAATGAAACTATTCTATATGAAACTATTGTGGTGAATACTGGTCAGTAGGCATTTGTTAAAATCCATAGAGTATACAACGCTAAGCCTAAACCCTAATGTGTACAATGGATTTGGGTAGTAATGTGTTTATGTATGTTCATCAGTTGCAATCAATGTACCACTCCGGTGCAGAATATTCGTAGGAGAGGAGGCCATGGGGAGCAGGTGAGGGGTATGTGGGAATTTTCTGTACTTTCTGTTCTATTTTCCTGTGAACCTGAAAATTGCCTTAAAAATAAAAGCTATTTAAAGGAGGAAAAAAAATCTAAACTACCTGTTTTTTATTTTTTGTTTTTTGTTTTCCCTCACTTTGTGTGATTTTATTATTTACTTATTTATCCAACTTTTATTTTTGGTTCGGGGGTGCTTGTGCAAGTTTGCTACATGGGAAACTTGCTTGTTGTGGGAGTTTGGTGTATAGATTATTTTGTTACCCAGGTAATGAGAATAGAACCCAATAGGAATTTTTTTTTACCCTTGCAGTCCTCCCACCCCCTACCCTGAAGGAGCCTCAAGTGTCTATTGTTTCCTTCTTTGTGTCCAAATTTACTCAATGTTTAGCTCCCGTTTATAAGAGAGAACATGCAGTATTTGGTTTTCCGTTTCTGTGTTGATTTGTTTAGGATAATGGCCTCCAGCGAAACTATTTTTTATAACATCATTGGATATTAAAAATAATTTTTAAACTTTGCTAATCTGACAAGTGAATAAACAATCCCTTTTTACTTTACACTTTAATTATTAAGATTTTAACAAACAGGTTTGTCATTCGGACTTCTTCACTTGTTAGTTTCCCACATATTTCTATTCTTTTTTTCTAATAATCTATAAAGACTGTATAATAAAGATAGATTCCTTTGTTATGTGCAATATTAATCTTGTTTATTATCTTTTAACTGTGTTCATGGTATATTTTGCCAGAAGTTTCAATACATTGTCAAGTCTATCTATCAGTTTCATATCAAGATTATACAAATATTCTCTTGTATCTGTTTTCAACATTTTTGTAGTTTCAATCTATTTGGAATTTTATGTTTCTTTCTTGCGATATAGGTGTTTCATGTTGTGTATCTAATTTTATATTTTTCTAAATAGATGTGGTATTTATTGAACAAAAATTCCAATAAATTTAAAATACCTTGTGAAATTGTTTATAAAGTGACCTTTTTTGAATTAAAAAGTAGAAATATTAAATATGTCTCAGACTTAAAGTGCCCTTCCAAATAAATTTCTATTATATGGTGCTTTTATTTTATTATTATTTTTTCCTCCCATAATGTTTGTGAAATTCTTCAACATTAAAAATGTTAATGTAAAATAGACAAATGTTTATTACTTTTTAAAAGTTTTCTGTATTGGCGGGGCACAGTGGCTCACGCCTGCAATCCCAGCACTTTGGGAGGCCGAGGTGGGCGGATCACAAGGTCAAGAGATTGAGACCATCCTGGCCAACATGGTGAAACCCTGTCTCCAGTAAAAAGATAAATATTAGCTGGACGTGGTGGCGGGTGCCTGCAGTCCCAGCTACTCAGGAGGCTAAGGCAGGAGAATCGCTTGAACCTGGGAAGCAGAAGTTGCAGTGAGCCGAGATCACGCCACTGCACTCCAGCCTGGGCGACAGTGTGAGACGCTGTCTCAAAAAAAAAAAAAAAAAAAGTTTTCTGTATTGAGAAATAAAATATAGTGGTAACATACATTAATGCAGTAAGAAGTGATATTCACACATATATTATATATATTAAACATAAAACACAACTAAAAAATACTAACGTATCTAGAAAAGGACAGAATTCAGTAGCAGAGAAATGATTTTTCAAAAAATTATTTAAATGATTAATTTAAAATTACACGTCTTGACTTTTGAAAATCAGAACCACAATTTAGAGGATACTGCATTTGGACCAGAATTTAAATCTAAGTCCTGATTGACTTAATTGAGTACCCTAGCTTTTCTGAGAGTGTTTTCTTGTCTACAGAATGATAAAGTTAATATCTCTCCATTACAATGTTTTAAAAATAAAACAAATAATGCCTCAAGAATTTTTAAGCTGCAAAATTTGTAAACATATACCACAGTATAGTATAACTACTATAATTTTGATGTAAAAATGATTATCTTTAATTGTCAGAGCTTAGAATTATAATTCTTTGCCTAGCTATTTCAATTTGTCAATGTTGCAAGACTAAGAATATGCTATGTCATATCTCTATAGTAGGAGCTATGGCCAGTATTTTTCCCCTGAAATGTGTGCAAGCCAATAATGGATGCCTCTCTCAGAGCTTGGGAGGATTAAGGACTGCTGTTCCAGATATGCAAATGCTCAAAGGCACGTTTCTGAATAGATACTGTACTGCCTTAAAGACAAACAAAAAGAAATGTGAATGTAGGAGCTCGGATTTTATCCAATGTGTCCTGCCATTTCAGCAGCATGGGGTGTACACTGAACTTGATGTGGTGGCAGTTAGCGGTAGCAACTCATGAATGTAGACAGATTTATGCAGGGTGACCTTCATGACTCAATGTGCTTGGGAGCTTTATGATTTCCACAGGGGTTACTAACGGGACATTCCATCGACAATCACAATGAGTGTTCTACCTCCCTGGCATTTTTAGAGCACATCTTTATGCATCAGAAAACCCCAGACGTTCAAGGGCTGCTTTCTAAAGAAACACACCACTCTATGAATTTTGCAGAAGATAAAGTTCATCTGCATACTCATGAATTAGCTAGCCACTATCTCAGTGTCTCTTTCATTTTTAACCATTTTTGCTACTTCACTGCCACGATGAAAATCCAAATTTATATTTGTTTTAAAAACAATTAAATCCATTTTAGGATTAAAATGAATAGGGCCTCATATGTTAACTGTTTGTAGGAGGTTTTAAAAAAAATTGAACCCAGAATCAAAGGGCATTGAGGCACTGCAGATATGACAAATCATATCCAAATGACTTCATTTTCCTATGGAAAGTGTTGCCTTAAGTAGATCAGTGACGCGCAAGTGCAGTAGGCTGCTGTATCTAGATTTCAACAAGACATTTTTAAACCCAATATTAATTCCCTTTTAGAAAACTTGGAATAATTCTGGTGTTCTAAAAGCAAGCTATTATTGAACAGGTTTTAGTTGCAAAGCAAGTTCCCAAAAATGTGCACCAATATCCACTCTGTTCTTTTCATACTTCTACTGGCTTACTGAAAGGTATTACAAAAAGATCTTTAGCAAACTTATGGAAGGGGAAAATATGTTCAATTACAAACATGGTCAAAAAGACTTATATGCTAAAACAATGAACTAAAGCTAACATGATAATGTGTAGCATGGAGAAATAGTTCTGATTTCTGGTGAAATTGGAAATATTTAGCTTGGGAAAGAGAATAATTTAGAAGTAAATGAGGGCTAATTACAAAATAGTCAATGGTCTGTACTGTAGAAGAAAGAAATATCAGCGATACCAGACATATAAGTGGAATCAATGATGCAGTGTGTACAGAGACTAATTTGGGCTGTATGTAAACATTGAAATAGAACTTTCCAGAAAAAAGAGGAGGTTGCTTCAAGAAGTGTGAGAATGTGCCTATTATTGGTGATATCCTAAGAGATGTGGAAGACATTTGAATTATCTATGTCTAAGAATTTAGAATGAATGGCCTTTGAGCTATGCCCTAGCTCTGAAAGTCAATTTTTTTTTAAACAATTGAACTCAGCTGATTTTGAAATAGTTAAAAGAGGGTCACATTCTACTTTAATGCCTTTCTTTTCCTTTTAAAGTCCAATATTAATATGTCAAAATGTATTTTATCTTAAAAATAATATAGAATCATTGTGCTACTAATTCTTCTCACCAAAGCACTGGAAATAGTATCCTGAGATATCACATTCAAGATTTTACTGCTTTTAAAATCAAGAACACATTCATTATTTTCGTATAATCAACACTTCTTCCTTCACCATTGAACATAAAGTAAAATAAAAAAGACAATTACCAAAAGAGGAGTTAAGCTTATTTTCAATATTTTTCCTGATTCCAATTGCAGTAATCATTTTTTTCAACTAAGCCTTAGTGCTACATGTTTCCATAGCATACCAATCTTTATTATTCATAGTACTCCACCTTGAAATTTTGACCAATGTCTGTCTTCTCTTCTACATGGTAAGTGGCAGAGGGAAATGCATATATCCACATTAAAAAATAATTCTCAGCATCTGGCAAAGTATCTTTCTTTTTTTTTTTTTTTTTTTGCTAAATAAATAAATAGATAAACACATTCTTTTATATGTGAATTTTGTTGTTCACATCTCTTCTCATCCTACAATTTGTACAGAATTCCACTACATATTACTAAATTGAATAAATGCTATATTTGTCTGTACATTTAAAATATTCACAAAATTCGTTGAAGCTGTGACTTTAAATCATAAGAGTTCCTTTAATCCTTCAAATTAACTTTTAATGGCATGGAATGTGTTTACTCCCATTAATTATTCATATTCATGAATTCTTTTAAATAGTTTTTAACATTTAAAAGTGTGTTTATTTTTCTTTGATCTGAAATCTGCACTTGGTATAACGTTCTGCTTGCTCTTAACATGTGATAATATACACTTTTGGAAGCTTTTCACAAAAATCACTTTATTGATCTGATATATTAATTCATATTCATCTAAATTTAATTTCTCTTATGATACTGCTATGTTTTAAATCTATAGAGGAACTGAACTAATTTTTTCACCCTTCATAATAAGAAATATCTTTGACTCAATATTTTTAATGATTTCCACAGAAAATTATGTATATTGCAAAGTACTTTCTACAAACTTATGACAATTGAATGCATTATTTTTTACATAGTGGATTTGAGATAACCATGTAATAGCAGAATTCTAGGATGGATCCCAAGATTTACTGACTCCTTGTAAACATGCTCTGCATAATTCTCAAGATTTTTGAATATAGTGAATTTCACTCCCATGATTAGAATATTTTGTAGAACAAAAGGGATTTTGCAGATATAATTGAGGTCTTAAATTTGTTGACCTAATGATAGAGCAATTATTTAAGTGGGTCTGACCTAATCACATAGTTTTATAAAAGCACTATTTGCTGGCCGCGCGCGGTGGCTCAAGCCTGTAATCCCAGCACTTTGGGAGGCCGAGACGGGCGGATCACGAGGTCAGGAGATCCAGACCATCCTGGCTAGCACGGTGAAACCCCGCCTCTACTAAAAAAAATACAAAAAATTAGCCGGGCGAGATGGCGGGCGCCTGTAGTCCCAGCTACTCGGGAGGCTGAGGCAGGAGATGGCGTAAACCCGGGAGGCGGAGCTTGCAGTGAGCCGAGATCCGGCCACTGCACTCCAGCCTGGGCGACAGAGCGAGACTCCGTCTCAAAAAAAAAAAAAAAAAAAAAAAAGCACTATTTGCTGCAGGCAGGTAGCAGAAGACAGTCATCAATATGCTGCAGGTTGCCTGGGAGAAAGCAATCATTCATGTTGTGAATTGTCTATGGCTGCTACATGGTAAGGAACTGCAGGCAGCATCTAGGAGCTGAGAGTTGATCCCAGCCAACTGCTAGAAAGATAATGGGAACTTCAGTCCTAGAGTTGCAAGAAAAGAAATTCCGCCCCAAACAAGTGAACCTGGAAGAGAATCCTGAGCCAAGATGAGAACCACAGCTCTAGCCAACATCTTGTTTTCAGTCCACTGAAACCCTAAGTAAACAATCCAGCCATACCATGCCCTATTTATGACCTAAAGAACTTGCGAGATAATAAACTTGTGTTGGTTTAAGCTACTTCATTTAGGGTACTTTGTTTCAGAGAAATAGAAAACTTAAATACTCACTCAGCAAATTTGTCATTTGAATAGAGTCAAAGAAAATCTTTCCAAAGGTTCTCCTGAAGGAAATGTCAAGAATGTGCAAGTTTCAGGTTCAGAGGAAATCATTCAATATAATCTAGTTTATGAAGCTGACAGTCAGACAAATTAAATGTTTTTCCCTAAATCATTTGTAGGCATAATCAGGACTGGAACCAAGGCCCCATGAGTCCAAATCAATGATTTTTCCACAGTAAACTGCCAATATATTTATTAATGATTGGAAAAGAAAAAAGTGATGCTGGTGGAAATTTTGTGTATATTATTTTAATTGTTAATATATTTCTATATTTCTATAATAATTTGTAGCTGCCTGCCCTCCCTTTACTTCCCTTCCTTCCTTCCTTCCTTCCTTCCTGTTATTTAGGATCTTGTCAAGATTCACACATTGCATTTGACTGAAATATTTCTTTATTACCTTTTAATTTTTAACAGGACTTTTACTTTTCAAAATTCTATCTATTTCATTGACATTTTGAAGACTCTGGGAGTGTTGTCTTACATCTTATGTTCTGGGTATAATTATTTGTATTTCCTTTATGTTTTCTTCTGTTGTCTGTTTTTTTAATGAATGTAAACAAGTCTGTAGGTTGTATTAGATTTAGCTAAACATTGGCAAGAACACTTTACATGATGTATGAACTTCACAGAGCATTGGACCAGGGGACCCATGCTGTGAAGGCATCCCCCATTAAAGAAACTAACTGTAATTAAGGTGATAAATGCCACTCTTCCCCCATTGTAAAGACACCTTTTTTTTCTGTAATTAGTGAGTGATCTGTGGGTTGACACTCTGATCTCATTTGGCTGTCCTATTACACACCACCAGTTTACCCAAAGCTTCTAGCTAGCATCCAGTGATGTGCCTTCTGAGTCAATTATTTTGTAGGGCTTGTATTAGTTGTATTGTATCAAATACCACCGCTATTTAAAACTACCACATATCAGAGGGCGGAGCCGAATAGGAACAGATGGCCGAATAGGAACAGCTCCAGTCTCCAACTCCCAGCGCGAGCGACACAGAGGACAGGTGATTTCTGCATTTTCAACTGAGGTACTGGGTTTATCTCACTAGGGAGTGCCAGACAATCGGTGCTGGTCAACTATTGCAGCCCGACCAGTGAGAGCTGAAGCAGGGTGAGGCATCGCCTCACCTGGGAAGCGCAAGGGGGAAGGGAATTCCTTTTCCTAGCCAGGGGAACTGAGACACACAACACCTGGAAAATCAGGTAACTCCCACCCCAATACTGCGCTTTAAGCTAACGGGCACACCAGGAGATTATATCCCACACCTGGCTGGGAGGGTCCCACGCCCACGGAGCCTTCCTCATTGCTAGCACAGCAGTCTGTGATCTAACTGCAAGGCAGCAGTGAGGCTTGGGGAGGGGCGCCTGCTATTGCTGAGGCTTAAGTAGGTAGACAAAGCCCTGGGAAGATCGAACTGGGTGGAGCTCACAACAGCTCAAGGAGGCCTGCCAGTATCTGTAGACTCCACCTCTGGGGACAGGGCACAGCTAAACAACAACAACAACAAAAAGCAGCAGAAACCTCTGCAGATGCAAACGACTATGTCTGACTGCTTTGAAGAGAGCAGTGGATCTACCAACACGGAGGTTGAGATCTGAGAACGGACAGACTGCCTGCTCAAGTGGGTCCCAGACCCCTGAGTAGCCTAACTGGGAGACATCCTCCACTAGGGGCAGACTGACACCCCACACCTCACACGGTGGAGTACACCCCTGAGAGGGAGCTTCCAAAGCAAGAATCAGACAGGCACACTCGCTGTTCAGCAGTATTCTATCTTCTGCAGCCTCTGCTGCTGACACCCAGGCAAACAGGGTCTGGAGTGGACCTCAAGCAATCTCCAACAGACCTACAGCTGAGGGTCCTGACTGTTAGAGGGAAAACTAACAAACAGGAAGGACACCCACACCAAAACCCCATCGGTACCTCACCATCATCAACGACCAGAGGCAGAAAAAACCACAAAGATGGGGAAAAAGCAGGCCAGAAAAGCTGGAAATTCAAAAAATAAGAGCGCATCTCCCCCTGCAAAGGAACGCAGCTCATTGCCAGCAATGGATCAAAGCTGGACAGAGAATGACTTTGATGAGATGAGAGAAGAAGGCTTCAGACCATCAAACTTCTCAGAGCTAAAGGAGGAATTATGTACCCAGCGCAAAGAAACTGAAAATCTTGAAAAAAGAGTGGAAGAATTGATAACCAGAATAATTAATGCAGAGAAGGCCATAAACAAACTGACAGAGATGAAAGCCATGACACAAGAAATACGTGACAAATGCACAAGCTTCAGTAACCAACTCGATCAACTGGAAGAAAGAGTATCAGCGATTGAGGATCAAATGAATGAAATGAAGCGAGAAGAGAAGTCTAAAGAAAAAAGAGGAAAAAGAAATGAACAAAGCCTGCAAGAAGTATGGGATTATGTAAAAAGACCAAATCTACGTCTGATTGGGGTGCCTGAAAGTGATGGAGAAAATGGAACCAAGTTGGAAAACACTCTTCAGGATATCATCCAGGAGAACTTCCCCAACCTAGTAGGGCAGGCCAACATTCAAATTCAGGAAATACAGAGAACGCCACAAAGATACTCCTCCAGAAGAGCAACTCCAAGACACATAATTGCCAGATTCACCAAAGTTGAAATGAAGGAAAAAATCTCAAGGGCAGCCAGAGAGAAAGGTCGGGTTACCCACAAAGGGAAGCCCATCAGACTAACAGCAGATCTCTCAGCAGAAACTCTACAAGCCAGAAGAGAGTGGGGGCCAATATTCAACATTCTTAAAGAAAAGAATTTTCAACCCAGAATTTCATATCCAGCCAAACTAAGTTTCATCAGTGAAGGAGAAATAAAATCCTTTACAGATAAGCAAATGCTTAGAGATTTTGTCACCACCAGGCCTGCCTTACAAGAGACCCTGAAGGAAGCCCTAAACATGGAAAGGAACAACCAGTACCAGCCATTGCAAAAACATGCCAAAATGTAAAGACCATCGAAGCTAGGAAGAAACTGCATCATCTAACGAGCAAAATAACCAGTTAATATCATAATGGCAGGATCAAGTTCACACATAACAATATTAACCTTAAATGTAAATGGACTAAATGCTCCAATTAAAAGACACAGACTGGCAAACTGGATAAAGAGTCAAGACCCATCAGTCTGCTGTATTCAGGAGACCCATCTCACATGCAGAGACATACATAGGCTCAAAATAAAGGGATGGAGGAAGATCTACCAAGCAAATGGAGAACAAAAAAAAGCAGGGGTTGCAATCCTAGTCTCTGATAAAACAGACTTTAAACCATCAAAGATCAAAAGAGACAAAGAAGGCCATTACATAATGGTAAAGGGATCAATTCAACAGGAAGAGCTAACTCTCCTAAATATATATGCACCCAATACAGGAGCACTCAGATTCATAAAGCAAGTCCTTAGAGACTTACAAAGAGACTTAGACTCCCATACAATAATAATGGGAGACTTCAACACCCCACTGTCAACATTAGACAGATCAACGAGATAGAAAGTTAACAAGGATATCCAGGAATTGAACTCATGTCTGCAGCAAGCAGACCTAATAGACATATACAGAACTCCCCACCCCAAATCAACAGAATATACATTCTTCTCAGCATCACATCACACTTATTCCAAAATTGACCACATAATTGGAAGTAAAGCACTCCTCAGCAAATGTACAAGAACAGAAATTATAACAAACTGTCTCTCAGACCACGGTGCAATCAAACTAGAACTCAGGACTAAGAAACTCAATCAAAACCACTCAACTACATGGAAACTGAACAACCTGCTCCTGAATGACTACTGGGTACATAATGAAATGAAAGCAGAAATAAAGATGTTCTTTGAAACCAATGAGAACAAAGATACAACATACCAGAATCTCTGGGACACATTTAAAGCAGTGTGTAGAGGGAAATTTATAGCACTAAATGCCCACAAGAGAAAGCTGGAAAGATCTAAAATTGATACTCTAACATCACAATTAAAAGAACTAGAGAGGCAAGAGCAAACACATTCAAAAGCTAGCAGAAGGCAAGAAATAACTAAGATCAGAGCAGAACTGAAGGAGATAGAGACACAAAAAACCCTCCAAAAAATCAATGAATCCAGGAGTTGGTTTTTTGAAAAGATCAACAAAATTGATAGACCACTAGCAAGACTAATAAAGAAGAAAAGAGAGAAGAATCAAATAGACGCAATAAAAAATGATAAAGGGGATATCACCACCAACCCCACAGAAATACAAACAACCATCAGAGAATACTATAAACACCTCTACACAAATCAACTAGAAAATCTAAAAGAAATGGATAATTTCCTGGACACTTACACTCTCCCAAGACTAAACCAGGAAGAAGCTGCATCCCTGAATAGACCAATAGCAGGCTCTGAAATTGAGGCAATAATTAATAGCCTACCAACCAAAAAAAGTCCAGGAGCCGATGGATTCACAGCTGAATTCTACCAGAGGTACAAGGAGGAGCTGGTACCATGCCTTCTGAAACTATTCCAATCAATAGAAAAAGAGGGAATCCTCCCTAACTCTTTTTATGAGGCCAACATCATCCTGATACCAAAGCCTGGCAGAGACACAACAAAAAAAGAGAATTTTAGACCAATATCCCTGATGAACATCGATGCAAAAATCCTCAATAAAATACTGGTAAACCGGATCCAGCAGCACATCAAAAAGCTTATCCACCATGATCAATGGGCTTCATCCCTGGGATGCAAGACTGGTTCAACATTCGCAAATCAATAAACGTAATCCAGCATATAAACAGAACCAAAGACAAGAACCACATGATTATCTCAATAGATGCAGAAAAGGCTTTTGACAAAATTCAACAGCTCTTCATGCTAAAAACGCTCAATAAATTTGGTATTGATGGAATGTATCTCAAAATAATAAGAGCTATTTATGACAAACCCACAGCCCATATCATACTGAATGGGCAAAAATTGGAAAAATTCCCTTTGAAAACTGCCACAAGCAGGGATGCCCTCTCTCACCACTCCTATTCAACATAGTGTTGGAAATTCTGGCTAGGGCAATCAGGCAAGAGAAAGAAATAAAGTGTATTCAGTTAGGAAAAGAAGAAGTCAAATTGTCCCTGTTTGCAGACAACATGATTGTATATTTAGAAAACCCCGTTGTCTCAGCCCAAAATCTCCTTAAGCTGATAAGCAACTTCAGCAAAGTCTCAGGATACAAAATTAATGTGCAAAAATCACAAGCATTCTTATATGCCAGTAACAGACAAACAGAGAGCCAAATCAGGAATGAACTTCCATTCACAATTGCTTCAAAGAGAATAAAATACCTAGGAATCCAACTTACAAGGGATGTCAAGGACCTCTTCAAGGAGAACTACAAACCACTGCTCAGTGAAATAAAAGAGGACACAAGCAAATGGAAGAACATACCATGCTCATGGATAGGAAGAATCAATATCGTGAAAATGGCCATACTGCCCAAGGTCATTTATAGATTCAATGCCATCCCCATCAAGCTACCAATGAGTTTCTTCACAGAATTGGAAAAAAACTGCTTTAAAGTTCATATGGAACCAAAAAAGAGCCCGCATTGCCAAGACAATCCTAAGTCAAAAGAACAAAGCTGGAGGCATCACGCTACCTGACTTCAAACTGTACTACAAGGCTACAGTAACCAAAACAGCATGGTACTGGTACCAAAACAGAGATATAGACCAATGGAACAGAACAGAGTCCTCAGAAATAATTCCACACATCTACAGCCATCCGATCTTTGATAAACATGAGAAAAACAAGAAATGGGGAAAGGATTCCCTATTTAATAAATGGTGCTGGGAAAATTGGCTAGCCATAAGTAGAAAGATGAAATTGGATCCTTTCCTTACTCCTTATATGAAAATTAATTCAAGATGGATTAGAGACTTAAATGTTAGACCTAATACCATAAAAACCTAGAAGAAAACCTAGGTAATACCATTCAGGACATAGGCATGGGCAAGGACTTCATGTCTAAAACACCAAAAGCAATGGCAACAAAAGCTAAAATTGACAAATGGAATCTAATTAAACTAAAGAGCTTCTGCACAGCAAAAGAAACTACCATCAGAGTGAACAGGTAACCTACAGAATGGGAGAAAATTTTTGCAATCTACTCATCTGACAAAGGGTTAGTATCCAGAACCTACAAAGAACTCAAACAAATTTACAACGCCATCAAAAAGTGGGCAAAGGATATGAACAGACATTTCTGAAAAGAAGGCATTCATACAGCCAACAGACACATGAAAAAATGCTCATCATCACTCGCCATCAGAGAAATTCAAATCAAAACCACAATGAGATACCATCTCACACCAGTTAGAATGGCAATCATTAAACAGTCAGGAAACAACAGGTGCTTGAGAGGATGTGGAGAAATAGGAACACTTTTACACTGTTGGTGGGATTGTAAACTAGTTCAGCCATTATGGAAAACAGTATGGCGATTCCTCAAGGATCTAGAACTAGAAGTACCATATGACCCAGCCATCCCATTACTGGGTATATACCCAAAGGATTATAAATCATGCTGCTATACAGATACATGCACACGTATGTTTATTGCAGCATTATTCACAATAGCAAAGACTTGGAATCAACCCAAATGTCCATCAGCGACAGACTGGATTAAGAAAATGTGGCACATATACACCATGGAATACTATGCAGCCATAAAAAAGGATGAGTTTGTGTCCTTTGTAGGGACATGGATGCAGCTGGAAACCATCATTCTCAGCAAACTATTGCAAGAACAGAAAACCAAACACTGCATGTTCTCACTCATAGGTGGGAACTGAACAATGAGATCACTTGGACTCAGGAAGGGGAACATCACACTCTGGGGCCTATCACGGGGAAGGGGGAAGGGGGAGGGATTGTATTGGGAATTATACCTGATGTAAATGACGAGTTGATGGGTGCTGACGAGTTGATGGGTGCAGCACACCAACATGGCACAAGTATACATATGTAACAAACCTGCACGTTATGCACATGTACCGTAGAACTTAAAGTATAAAAAAAAAAAAAAAAAAGAACACTTACAATAACACTGGGAAGAAAAGGAAAAAATGAAAAAAAAATATAAAACTACCACATATCTAGCAGCCTAAAACAACACAACTTTTTCACCTTACAGTTAGAAATCTGAAGGTTAGAATTCTGATGCAGGTCTCACTAGGTTACAATCTACTGGCTAGCAGGGCTTCATTCATTTCTAAAGGCACTGTGGTAGAATCTGTATTTTTGTCTTTTTCCAGCTTCTAAAGGCTACTCACAAGAATTGGCTAGTGAACCCTTGCTCCATCTTTAAGTGCAGTGACATCAGGTTAAGTCCTTTTCATCTTGTGTCTTTTTAACTCTCCTCCCATAGTCACATCTTCCTCTGACTACAGCTGGTAAAGACTCTCTGCTTTTAAAGACCAATATGAATAAATTGGACCTACCTAGACAATCCAGTAAAATCTCTCCATCTCAGGGTCACATTTTAATTATATCTACAAAATCTCTTTTGTCATGTAAAGTGACACATTCATAGGCTCCAGAATTTAGGACTTAGATATCTTTGGAAAGCAATTATTTTGCTCTCCACAAGAATTACAAAATGTCAATTAAAAAAAAAATCTGCTATTTCTTCTTTGTGTATTATCTGGCGTTTTCTGCACCGAAACACCACCCTCTCGTTTTCTGTCTATGGATTCAAAGATTACTTATAATTAAATAATCTTTAGGGTTTTCTTTTTTAGTTTTCTATTCTTTAGTTTTCCTTTTTGATTCTCAAATTGTCTTAAATTAGGGAATTTTGTGTAGTGAATTTAGATAATGTTATGGAATTATTGTCATTTTCTTAGATGTGATCATAGCATTGTGTTTGTGTGGTAATGCATGCTAAACTGCTTAGGGTAATGCCATAATAACTGCAACTTGCTGAGAACAAGCAAATCATGGCAGAATTTTACACTGTTTATTCTAAATGGAGGATACATCTCCCTTTATTATGCTTTCAAACATCATATATGTTTGAAATTTTTCAAACAAATGAGGAAATTGCTATATCAAAGATATATTGTTATAATGTCTAAAAACTCATGATATAAATAAGTTTAAAGTGTTCTTATTTTATTTCCAGATAACACACATCTTGAAGAAAATACAATCTCTTGTCTGGCTCACCATACTGAAAGAAAGGAGAAAGTATGATTCTCCAACCAAGAGCTCTTGTTTCTGCTCATATCTCATTTTAGAACCTACGATGTCAGAATTCTCCAAAACATTGGAGTAGCTTTCAGTGTCAGAAACTGAACTTCTGCATTTGGTTGTATTGAAAACATAAGATTCTTAAGATTAAAAAAGAGAATAGGGACACATGAGAGACGTATAATAGCATGGAAATGTAAAGTATGCCAAAAAGTCAACTTAATTGAAGGGCGTTGCTAGATGGAAGCAAACACCATAGCGAATCTTGCAAAAGAAGCACTATGTTTATGGTAGAGCTATGATTTACGTCCTGTGAACATCCCCAGAGCCCCAGAATGAGACAAGAATTCTTCATTTGTTGCTTTATAATCTTCAAAGTTATGCCACTGATCTGACATTCACTATCCTGAGAAGTAGGTAAGACCAGTTACTTATTCCTTTAATAAATATTTGTTGAACTGTGGTACAATGTGCCAGGTACAGTGCTAGTTAAAAATTCCATCTATGCATTTAGCACTTAGTATATTCTGGCTATTAAACCTTTGTGAGTGTGAACTCACTCAGCACTCATAATTACCAAATGCGGTGAACTGTTCCCATTTCACAGAATGAGGGCCCAAACACACTAAATTTGATGTTGGAATTCACACTACCATCTACTAGTACCAAGGGTTCTTAATCAGGGGCCCATAGAACCCTATAATTGGGTTTCAAGCTTGCCAGGAGAAAAAGCCCATAGTTCATATCACTTTGTCAAAAGTAACATGTAACTTTAAACAGCTCCACTGTGGTGTTAGGATTAGGGATTCATTGCTGATCAGGAGCTGTAAGAGTAGTCCCAGCTCTCATGACCCTCAGAGTTTATCAGCCAGAATAACTAGGCAGGCTCTTCTGTGCCTAATGAAAGGCTTTTCTCAGCATATTCTTTTATCTGTTCAATACATATAGATGTGCTGCACTATTTTAAAAAAATGTTTACATACTATTTGATTATCCATGTTATTTATATCATTAATTGAAAATATGAAATATATTGTTAGGCTCTAGTATTGATATTTAGTTATTTTCTTCCTAATTTTTGCTACCTGCATGAAATAATTTTTGAATTTCTCATATATGACTTTTGCTAAAAATTTCCATCTGTGTATCATTTTATTGATTATAACAATTTAAAAATATTTCTCTGTGGTTTATTTCTGTTTCTCTCTTAACTTTGCTTATAACACATATATTGTAACTTACAGGTTATTGTTTTCTTTCTCTATTTTGATAATTATATTTATTTTTATTATAATGAAGTAAATATATTTTGTACTATATGACCATTTTCAGAATTAATTTTTTTCTGTCTTTATAGAATGTGTGTATGTGTGTGCATGAAATATATATATTACAGGCATTTATGGATATTTATATATATATTCCATACATATACATACACTAACACACTTACATATTTCTTATGTTAAAATATACATTGTTTTCAACTTGCCCAGTTAGAAATTTTAGTCTACAAATTCTGTCCATATTCCTTATATTGCTAGGATTTTTTCTCCATACATTTCATTGCTATGTTTATTAGGAAAAGTTACATATTTGTTGTGCATAGAATCTTTTATTATATTAAAGTCTTTTTCTTTGTTTGAGTTATTGCAAAATGCTTGGATTTTAATTCCTTCATATAAATATTATGATCCTTGTTTCTTTAGGTTTGTTTTTATTTGGTAAATCATTGTGTACCTTTTTACACTTGTTTTTCAGTTTCTGTTTCTTTTAGGCAAGATTGCCTTGTAGATGGTACATTGCTGTTTTTTATTTCTAGTTGTATTATCACTGTGTCTAAAATTTTTCTTTCAGAGCTTATCACATCCTCATTTATTATTTTAAGAGATAAATTTGGTCTTTTGTGTTCTTATGTCCTGTTTATTTTGCTATTCCCTTTGCTTTTGTGCTTTTGTAATATGGTGTGTGGCTTTTTGCCTAACCTCCACCTGAGAAAATTCATGTGTATTGTGATTTTTAGTGCCTTACCAACATAAAAGCTGAAAATTGCATGTTTAAACCTGTGTTTATTAGTTTATCATATTTAGCATTAGTGACTCTAGTCATGAAAAATGGGGAACATAGCACACTTACACTTTGCCAATCAAATGTTTTTATTCTTGAGCTTCTTTACGGCATATTTTTAGTGGCCATTTTCCTAGTTTACCACCTTCTCATTTGTACATATTATTTAATGTCTTTTCAAACTTTTGTTAATTGTAGTACACTTTATATTAAAACATTCTGTTGTGACTTAATTACAGATATTATTTCTAATTAATTTTGGATTTAAATGTATTGAAACTCCACCCACAGGCCATTTTATGGCATGATTTTCCCATTTGGGGAATATTTATTCCTCATTTCCTTGTAGTTAATTGGATATAATGTATGCATATTTTTAAGATATACACCAAACACTAAAAATTTTTCCTTCTTGCATACTTGAGGATATGATTGTTTTCTTCAAATTTAAAAGACAATCTAGTTACATGTTTATTTTCTGTCAGAACTCTAGATGTTTGTCATCACCTCAAGACATATAATACTGATATTAAAAAAGCCTATGATCATTCTTTGTGCATATGTGTGTATTTTCTTTAAGTTACTTGTTTCTTCTCCCTGAATACACTTGTTAAATTCTTTCTTTATTGTTGAATTCCATTAAATTTATTATAATATTGTCCTGTGTTCAACATTCACTATTAATTTTTTTTTTTTCTGAAGCAAGTTGATTCCTTTTTTCTACAGACCTAGTTTTTCTTACATTTCAGGGAAGTTTGTTTCTTTGAAATTTTTAATCTAATTTCAATCTTTTTTAACTTCTTAAAAAAAGTTATTATCCTGCTATTGGAACTCAGTTCTCTGTTATAGTTTCATGATCCCATCACCTCTCTTCTTGTCTAGTAGAGCGTATATGCAAGGATCATTAGCCAAGTAAAAACCAAAATACTGCTGTATAAATTTGGGAAACCACCCATCAAAATTCAAGATTTCTGATAAACAATTGGTGGTGAATACAGTATTGAAGCTGGCCTAAGTCTTCCTAGCCCTTTTTCCTAAATTGGAAAGAACAAGTTAACAGAAAGAAGGTTTTACTGTAAAGAGAACAGCAGTTGTGCTTTACATGCACTTCCTACAAACAGAAGGAAAAACAGGGAGCAACATGGAACATGCTGAGGTTGTGTTCAAGAAGCAAAAGAAAAACTAGCAAGAGGGCTGTCTTTGGAAGAGGTACTTCAACTCATTAATAAAACAGAGATTATTGTGCATAATCTGTTCACCAACCAGATTAGCCACACTTAATTTGTGGTGGCACAATTAAGGAGCTACAAACAGGTGCCATAACATGGCCTATGAGACTACAACTGGAAAGAAAGAATGAAACTTACTCTTTGTAAATGTTGCAACAGAAAGAGAAGGGGAAGAGGAGCCAACACCATCATACTCATGTAATATTTATGTAACAAATAACTTGAAAAATATTAACATGTAATTTTCTATGCCTTTCCTTTGAGTTACATATAATTTTCTGAAAATATTGCCTATGTCTTATTCCAATTTTGTATTAGGTAATTTGTACTTCATGCTGGTTTTAGAGAAGTTGAAATTTGATACTGTTTTTTCACCTAAAATTATTTTTAAATTAACATGGATCAGATTTCATGTCATTCTATATTTTTTGTTTTGTATTATTAATACTCAAAATTTGAAATTATAATAAATTTATTATTTTAATCCAGCTATTATATATTTTCTTTTACAATGACTGTGACTGTGTTTGTCATATACATGATTTTCTTTTACTTTCTATTATTTTTCTCTACCAAGTATTAATTTTTGCATTGGTGTCATGCTGGTTTATCTTTTTTTTTTTTTTTTTTTTTTTTGAGACAGAGTCTTACTCTGTCACCCAGGCTGGAGTGCAGCGGTACAATCTCGGCTCACTGCAAGCTCCGAGTCATGGGTTCAAACGATTCTCTTACCTCAGCCTCCCAAGTAGCTGGGACTACAGGTGTTTGCCACCATGCTCGGCTAATTTTTTGTATTTTTAGTAGAGACGGAGTTTCATTGTGTTAGCCAGGATGGTCTCGACCTCCTGACCTTGTGATCCACCCACCTCCGCTTCCCAAAGTGCTGGGATTACAGGCATAAGCCACCACACCCGGCATTTTGTTTTTTTTCTTCTTCTTAAGTTATAGAATTCCAAAAAGAACTCACTCTCTGTTTAAGAATGATGTTAGTAATGTGAGATGTTTTTTAAAAAATTATTATTTTTATTTCCCAACTCCTCTTCTTCGTCCCCCTCTCTCAGAAGTATCCTTTAGCCTTAAAGGAATTTAATTTTAAGTATGAGAATTGGTGGGTTGTATACATTGTTTAGCCATTTATTTGACTGAGGAGTACAGAAAAGAAGCTGAGACTACTAGTGAATTTTACCATCAAGCAATTTCTCTTTAAATTTATTGAATACTCTAACCAAATGGGCTTCTTCCACTATTCTCACTCCTGTGACTGGCAGAGAGTTGAACACCTGGATGAAAGCTCAGACCTCTACAGATATGTAAACATGTCTCTTTGCTCATGTTATTTTGGTCAGAAGTTACAGTGTACAGTTTCTTTTATATCAGGATTTTCCTTGAGGGGAGAAAATCAATTGAAAATACAATATGACTTGTCTAGGAAGTTTATATATTAAATATCTCTTCCCTCAACTTGCCATTTTATTGTCATAGAATTAATTCTACAAGATGTTTTCCTTTTTTCTCCTGTAAACTGTTCAATCCACAGTCTCATCTCTCCAGCTAGGAGCTCTTAGTAGACTACTTTGTAACTCCCTTTCTTGTCTACCATACCATGCATTCTTCCCAAATGGAGATATGTCTACCGATACCCAGAGCCTTTCAATTTGGTCCAAATTTTTTTGTAGCTGACCGATACACTTCTGAGTTGACTCTATGAGGTTACGGCACTTCTTAAGCATAGAGGCAGTTTTTGTCTCTACTTTTTATTCACTTCAGTAGGTTTCAGGCAGGAAGGCTATGAAAATGTCAATTTCTTTTGCCATCTTTCACTGAATTCTCTGCATTAAATTTTTATTTTTCTAAACCATTAGAGAAATGTGCATGAACTGCACAAGCTGAATGTGACAGCAAAGTGCTCCCGATCTTGGCTAGATGCCAGAATGTCAGGCACATTCATGTCTTCTCTAGCTGAAGGGAATGGCACTATGGGTCTGCACCAGTAAATTCAATGCTACCACCTGTCTTGCAGCACAGTGATTTTTACACTCTCTTGTTGAATGCAGTTAATTTAAGAAAGCCATTCCTTAAAGTGTGTTTTGTAATTTTAAAACGTCGTTCTTCATAGCTGAAAGGAAATGTTTGGACTTAAAGTGCGCAGGCTCTCAGAAATCACAGGTTCAAATCTAGATGGGGTTAACTCATAAAGTAGATACAGTATCTTACATGCAGCTTATTTTGTAGGTTTCTTAGCAACTAAAGTCAAGTCTTTACTTTGTTGACCTTTAAGATCCAAGATCAATTTTCCTAATAAAAGGTAGACCTTTGCTTTTCTAAAAAGTCACTGAAAACCTATACCAGCCTGAGATACCAGATTATATGTTCTGGTCACCCTCAGAAGAATAAAGTTTATTTGTTGACATAAAAACACCAACAGCAATATTGCCTTCCTTTCCCAGTGATAACAACCTTTAGATATGGTGAGGTCATTATTGTCACCCACCTTTTTGAGAATTCAAAATGTTTAAAGCCCTCAATACACGTATCACCACACTCAGGAAACTTAAAACAGTGTGATGTATGTAAGTAAATAGTAACAGTAATAGTAATCAGCTAATGTGAATTTAATACTAACTTTGTGCCCGGCATTGCATTTTAAATTGGATTATATTATTTTGATTATAAAACAGCCTTTAAAAGTAGACATAATTATTGTCTCCTTATTTCAAAGGGTGTAACTTGGATTTAGGAAAATAAATACCTTTGTTTAGGTAGATTCATCTAATGTATAATATTAACATTATAAATTAGTGTATTATATTCTGGAATTTTGCTAAATGAGTAGATTATAGCTTCTCTTGTTACAGGGGGGGAAATGAAAACTATGTGAGATGATGGATATGCTAATTTGTTTTGCCATAATATTTATATTTTACATACACACACACACACACATTTACCATGTGTCTTATAACATTGTGTTGTATACCTAAAATGTATACAATAAAATTTATTTTAAAAATTAATAGTATTTTAGGGACCTGCAGGAAAAAAACCCAAAAGAGCCAACATTCACATTATAGGTGTACTATAAGGAGACGCAAAAGAAGATGGTGTTGAAATAAATAATATTAAAAAATGGCTAAAACCTTTCCAAATTTAATGAAAGATATGACATACAAATATATCAAATTAAGAAAATCATCAGCAGATAAACCCAAAGGAATTCAGGGCAAGACATATTATTAAACTGCTGAATACGAAAGACAAAGAAAAAAATCTTCAGAACATCCAGAAAGAAATGTCATATTGTCATTAGCAAGAAAATAATTCAGAAGACAGTGAATTTCTTATCAGAAACTATGGAGAGCAAAAGAAAATGTCAATATCTTTTTTAATGCTGAAAGAAAAGAATTATCAATTACAAATTCTGTTTGATGAAACTATCCTTAAAGAATGCGTGAGAAATAAAGACACCCTTGTCAATAGCATATCTACCTTTATGTATGGGCTAAAAGAAGTTCTTTAAAGATAAAGGAAATGACAAAAGAAATAATATCGAAGTGTCAGAAAGAAAGAAGGAATGATGAAAAGAGCAGTAATATAAGAGCATGAAATAGACCACCCTTTTCAAATGTCTTTTGTATATTATATTTGATGATAGAAACATAACTTGTTAATACCACTTAATACTCATGGTGATTATATTTCAAAGCAACATGTTGAAAAGAGCTAAATGGAAGTAAGACTTTCTACACTTGACTCAAAGTAGTAAAATTTTAATGCAACTAGACTAATAATCACACATTTATATCAGAATACCAGGAGCAATGACTGTAAAAACAAGAGTATGCAAAGATACACACTCAGAAGCACAATAAACAAATCAAGGTGGAATCCTCAAAATACGCTCATGTAATTTGTATGAAGGTAAAAAAATTAAAACAAAAATGAGAACCTGATGAAGCAAAGAGAAAAGTTTAAAATAAAAAAGGTAGACTTAAAGCACTAATATATCAATAATTGCTTTCCATGTAAATTACATTAATACATCAACCAAAAGACATATATTGACAGAGTATAAAACAAAACACATGACCTAATCATATGCTGTTTATAACAAAGTCACTTTAAATTCAATTAGTTTGGTAAGTTGAAAAAACATATATAGCAAATATTAATTTTAAAAAAACGGAGGCTATGTTACCATCCGATAAAGTAGAATTCAGAACAGAGAAAAGTACTGAAGACAACAAATAATGTTATATAGTGATAAAAAAAATCTACCCTGAAGACATAATGATTCTAAATGTTTATACATTGAACATCAGAATCTCAAAATACATGAAATGAAAGTAAATAGAATGGAAAGGAGAAAGTGGCAAATTCATAATTGTAGTTGATGATTCCAACAACTTCCTTTAAGCAACTGATGGAGTTAACAGACAGAAAATCAGCAAGAATATAGAAAGCTGGAAAACAACATGAAATAATTTCATGATATACATAATAACCCAATAATAAAATAGATGAGAATCCCTGAACATGCGGGGATTTATGATACATTTAAAAAAGAGGAAGTCTGAAGGGAAATTAAAAATAACATATATCTTAAGTAGCAAGGAATAAATCACAAGTTAAATTGGATTTTTGTTTGTTTGTTTGTTTGTTTATTTGTTTTTGCCAAAAGAGAGTGAAAATACTGTCTATCAAGATTTGTGGATGCGGCTGAAACAATGTAGGAAGAAAATTGTTGTGCTAGATGCTCATATAAGAAAAAAAGAGGCCGGGCGCGGTGGCTCAAGCCTGTAATCCCAGCACTTTGGGAGGCCGAGACGGGCGGATCACGAGGTCAGGAGATCGAGACCATCCTGGCTAACACGGTGAAACCCCGTCTCCACTAAAAAATACAAAAAACTAGCCGGGCGACGAGGCGGGCGCCTGTAGTCCCAGCTACTCGGGAGGCTGAGGCAGGAGAATGGCGTGAACCCGGGAGGCGGAGCTTGCAGTGAGCTGAGATCCGGCCACTGCACTCTAGCCTGGGCGACAGAGCGAGACTCCGTCTCAAAAAAAAAAGAAAAAAAGAAAAAAAGAAACATCTCAAAACAGTGACTTAAGCATTTATTTTAAGAAACTTGAAAAAGGACAGCAAATCAAATTCAAACTAAGTTAAAGGAAAGATATAATAAGTGGAAATCAAAATAAAACAAGGATTCAAAATAATGAAAATTTGTAAAACAAAAAGCTGTTTTTTTTTAAAGAAGATAAGTTAATATATGTCTAACTAGCTGATCAAAGAAGTAAGATAGAAGATAAAATTAGCACTATCACAAATAAAATAAGATATCACACCAGAGAAAACACCAAAAGCAATTTCAACAGAAGCCAAAATTGACAAATGGGATCTAATAAACTAAAGAGCTTCTGCACAGCAAAAGAAACTAGCATCAGAGTGAACAGGCAACCTACAAAATGGGATAAAATTTTTGTAATCTACCTATTTTACAACATCTGATATCCAGAATCAACCAGGAACTTAAACAAATGTACAAGAAAAAACAAACAATCCGATCAAAAAGTGGGCAAAGGATATGAACAGGCATTTCTCCAGAGAAGACATTTATGTGACCAACTAACATGTGAAAGAAAGCTTATCACTGATCATTAGAGAAATGCAAATCAAAATCACAGTGAGATACCATTTCACTTAAGAATGGTGATTATTAAAAAGTCAGGAAACAACAGATGCTGGAGAGTCTGTGGAGAAATAAGAATGCTTTTACAATGTTGGTGGGAGTGTAAATTACTTCAACCATTATGGAAGAGAGTGTGTCAATTGTGAAGGATTTAAAAACTGAAATACCATTAGACATAGCAATCCCATTACTGGGTATATACCCAAAGGATTATAAATAATTCTACTATAAAGACATATGCACACGTATGTTTATTGCAGTACTCTTTGCAATAGCAAAGACTTGGAACCAACCCAAATATCCACCAATGATGAACTGGTAAAGAAATTGTGGGACATATACACCATGAATACTATGCAGTCATAAAAAAATGATATCATATCTTTTGCAGGGACACAGATGAAGCTGGAAGACATCATTCTCAGCAAACTAACACAGGAACAGAAAAATAAGCACTGCATATTCTCACTCACAAGTAGGAGTTGAACAGTGAGAACACATGGACACAGGGAGGGGAACTACACATACCTGGCCTGTCGAGGGTTGCAGGTCAAGGGGAGGGAGATCACTAGGACAAACACCTAATGCATGCAGTCTTAGAACCTAGATGACAGGTTGACAGGTGCAGCAAACCACCATGGCACATGTATACCTACATAACAAAACTGCACCTTCTGCACATATATCCCAGAACTTAAAACTAAAATATAAACAAAATTTTAAAAGGAAGATAATAAGGAAATATTTTGGAAATGTTGTGCCAAGTAAGATAAAATGGACAAGTTGCTTAAAATACCCTGCTTGCCAAAATCAATCCAATAATTAATATAAATATAAAATGTTGTATTTTCAATGAGTTTAATAATGTAAAACTTTCCCTAAATTAAATGACTGATATAATGTTACTGGTAAACTCTTAGTTCTTACAAAATAAATAATATTATACAAGCAGTTTAAAAGTTAGAAGAGTAAAAAAACATATTCAAAACTTTTTAAAATGTGGCTATTACTACAATAGCAAAACCAGAAAAAGCTATTATATACAGAAACTACAGCAACAATAACTATAAACCAGTCTTTCTTGTAAACATAGATCCAAATGCCCTTAATAAAAGCTTGGAAAATAATGTTTATTCACATATTGAAGGATATCATCATGACTAAGTAGGTAGTTCCAGTAATGCAATACTGGTTTAAACGTTTAAAAATGAAAGGTGATAACAGAGTAAAAGACAAATATCATACAGTCATCTCAATATGTTCAGAGAAGACATACAAACAATTTGAAAGCCGTTGGTGGAAAAAAGAACAATTTGCAAATTTGTAATAAAAGAGCATCTCAATCTGATAAACAGCATCTATAAAAATCTATAATTAACATCACAGCTAAGTTTTATTTTTAAAATCTGGAAAAAGAAATCCAAGGTTGTTCTTCTGATCACTTTTATTTAGTACGTTACTAGGGGTCTGTGATGGTTAATACTGAGTGTCAACTTGATTGGATTGAAGGATGCAAGGTATTGATCCTGGTGTGTGTGTGAGGGTGTTGCCGAAGGAGATTAACATTTGAGTCAGTGGGCTGGGAAGGGCAGACCCACCCTTAATCTGAGTGGGCACCCTCTAACAGCTGCCAGTGTGGCTAGAATATAAAGAAGGCAGAAAAACATGAAAAGTCTAGACTGGCCTAACCTCCCAGCCTACATCTTTCTCCCATGATGGACTCTTCCTGCCCTGGAACATTGGACTCCAAGTTCTTCAGTTTTGGGACTCTGACTGGCTTTCCTTGCCCCTCAGCTTGCAGATGGCCTATTGTGGGACCTTGTGATCATGTAAGTTGATACTTAATAAACCCTGCTTTATATGTTTTATATCTGTCTCGCTCTCTAGTGGACCCTGACTAATACAGATTTTGGTACCAGGAGTGGCTCCAGAGGAAATGAATATTAAGAACAGAGTTCTTTCATTTGTTTGAGGGTTTCTGGAGTTGGCTGCTTCATACAATTAGATCCAAAAATGCTAAAGACTCTACTTCTACAGTATGGAGAACACTGATAATTCTTGGTGTTCACTGTTTAAAGAGTTATGCAAAATAAATGCATTTGACACTCCTAATTCACTGCTCATGAGAGGCAAAGAGCTTAGTGACTCTGTACATAATACCTTTGAACATATGTGGAGAACCAAGGAACGTAATGACGCTGGTTGGTTGCTCCTAAGTTCAGTGGACAAATTGATGAAGGAAAATGAACTCAGGGATTCTAACTCTTCAGAAGCAGATACTGAGCCTCAAATGTGCTAAGATTGCCCTGAGTGAGAGTTTCATCTTCTGCAGAGAAAGAGTTGAAATTGTGGAAACACAGACACAAGTTCTTATCATGCGAGTGGCTGACCTGGAATGAAAGGTGCATGCACAGCCTCACCAGGTGTCTACTGTTGAAGTGAGGGTGTTAATTGGAAAAGAATAAGACTCTGCAACTTGGAATGGGGATGTGTGGGAGGACTCTGATAAAGTTAGGGACACTGAGCTTGTAAACGCAGATGAACCTTTTTTTCCAGAAGAAACAGCTTCCCCATCCCCAGTAGTGGCAACATCCCCTCTCCAGTCTATACTGTCATCAGTCCTTCCACCTTGTCTGAGGAGACAAACCCTGTGCTGCCTGAGCCAACAGTCAGGGCATACCCTGAGGCAGTTGCCAAGCAAGATAATGTTGATTCCCCACAGGAGCTACCCCCAACACCCTTATTTGCTTCTAGACTATAACTAGACGGAAGTCCTGCCAGGCCCCTAGAGATGAGGTTGAGAGTGTGACCCATGAGGAGGTGAGCTAACTTGAAAAGAACATCTTGAGTTTTCTAATTTATATAAACAGAAATATGGAGAACAGGCATGGGAATGGATATTAAGGGTGTGGGATAATTGTGGAAGGAACATAGAATTGGATCAGACTGAAATCATTGATTTGGGCCCATGAAGTATGGACACTGCATTTATTTTTTATTTTTATTTTTTTAAAAGAAAAATAGTATTTTTATTTCATTCTTTTTTTTGTTTTTTTTTTTTAATTATTTTTATTTTTTTATTATACTTTAAGTTCTAGGGTACATGTGCATAACATGCAGGTTTGTTACATATGTATACTTGTGCCCTGTTGGTGTGCTGCACCCATCAACTCGTCAGCACCCATCAATTCATCATTTATATCAGGTATAACTCCCAATGCAATCCCTCCCCCCTCCCCCTTCCCCATGATAGGGTACTGGTACCAAAACAGAGATATAGACCAATGGAACAGAACAGAGTCCTCAGAAATAATACCACACATCTACAGCCATCTGATCTTTGACAACCTGAGAGAAACAAGAAATGGGGAAAGGATTCCCTATTTAATAAATGGTGCTGGGAAAATTGGCTAGCCATAAGTAGAAAGCTGAAACTGGATCCTTTCCTTACTCCTTATACGAAAATTAATTCAAGATGGATTAGAGACTTAAATGTTAGACCTAATACCATAAAAACCCTAGAAGAAAATCTAGGTAGTACCATTCGGGACATAGGCATGGGCAAGGACTTCATGTCTAAAACACCAAAAGCAACGGCAACAAAAGCCAAAATTGACAAATGGGATCTAATTAAACTAAAGAGCTTCTGCACAGCAAAAGAAACTACCATCAGAGTGAACAGGCAACCTACAGAATGGGAGAAAATTTTTGCAATCTACTCATTTGACAAAGGGCTAATATCCAGAATCTATAAAGAACTCAAACAAATATACAAGAAAAAAACAACCCCATCAAAAAGTGGGCAAAGGATATGAACAGACATTTCTCAAAAGAAGACATTCATACAGCCAACAGACACATGAAAAAATGCTCATCATCACTCGCCATCAGAGAAATTCAAATCAAAACCCCAATGAGATACCATCTCACACCAGTTAGAATGGCAATCATTAAAAAGTCAGGAAACAACAGGTGTTGGAGAGGATGTGGAGAAATAGGAACACTTTTACACTGTTGGTGGGATTGTAAACTAGTTCAACCATTATGGAAAACAGTATGGCGATTCCTCAAGGATCTAGAACTAGATGTACCATATGACCCAGCCATCCCACTACTGGGTATATACCCAAAGGATTATAAATTATTCTACTACAAAGACACATGCACACGTATGTTTATTGCGGCACGATTCACAATAGCAAAGACTTGGAATCAACCCAAATGTCCATCTGTGACAGACTGGATTAAGAAAATGTGGCACATGTACACCATGGAATACTATGCAGCCATAAAAAAGGATGAGTTTGCATCCTTTGTAGGGACATAGATGCAGCTGGAGACCATCATTCTTACCAAACTGTCACAAGAACAGAAAACCAAACACCGCATGTTCTCACTCATAGGTGGGAACTGAACAATGAGATCACTTGGACTCGGGAAGGGGAACATCACACACTGGACACTGCATTTAATGTTGCAGCTGTGAGTTTTAAAAAAAGAGGTTCTAATAGTTTATTTGCTTGGTTAGATGAAATATGGATTAAAAGATGGCCCACTGTGAGCGAGCTGGAAATGTCTGATCTCCCTTGATTTAATGTAGATGAAGGGATCCAAAGGCTTAAGGAGATTGGGATGGTGGAGCGGATTAGTCACTTTAGACATACTCATCCCAGCTGGGAGGATTCAGAAGATATACCCTTGACCAATGCCTCATGAAATAGATTTGTGAGAGCAGCACCTGTCAGATCTAATAATGGGAATCACACTCACTCAACTACAAAATTATCCAATACATTGGGAGCAATTGGATCCTGAGGTAGCAAGGACCAAGTGTTGGCACTCAACCACCAAAGGCAAGTTGGGCATAGGTAGCATAATGGACAGCAGAGACAAAGCAGCAATCAGAATAGTGTGAGTCATATAGAGCTCTGGCATTGGCTAATTAATCATGGTGGTTGTTCCTAGACCTGAAACTGATAAGAAGCCTACTGCATTTCTACTTAATTTACATGAGCAGAAAACTTATAGGTCGAATCGGCAAAAGACTAATTTGAATTATAAAAACAGAATCATGGCCCCTCAGCGAATTTCCAAATTTGAGCCAGTTTACAGACCCCGAACCCCTTGAATGAAGGAGAGTCTGGGTCCCCTTGAGGAAGGACCCCACTACATCACCAAAAATTTATGCTGTTAGTCTTTTTCCCATCCTTTCCCAAGGAGACCTCTGCCCTTTAACCAGGGTAACTGTGCATTGGGGAAAGGGAAATGATCAGATACTTCAATTACTACTGGACACTGGTTTTGAGCTGACGTTGATTCCAGGGGACCCAAAACATCACTGTAGTCTTCCAGTTAAAGTAAGGGCTTATGGAGGTCAACTAATTAATGGAGTTTTAGCTCAGATCCAGTGGGTCCCTGGACTCATCCTGTGGTCGTTTCCTCAGTGCCAGAATGCACAATTGGCGTAGACATACTTAGCAGCTGGCAGAACCCCCACATTGACTCCCTTACTGGTAGAATGATGACTATTATGGCGGTAAAGGCCAAATGGAATCCATTAGAGCTGCCTCTACAGAGAAAAATATTAAATCAAAACCAGTATCACATCCCTGGAGGGATTTCAGAGATTAGTGCCACCATCAAGGATTTGAAAGAAACAGAGGTAGTGATTCTCATCACATCCCCATTCAACTTTCCCATTTGGCCTGTTCAGAAGACAGATGGATCTTGGAGAATGACAATGGATTATTGTAAGCTTAACCAAGTGATGACCAGTAGCAGCTGCTGAACCAGATGTGGTTTCATTGCTTGAACAAATTAACATATCTCCTCGTACCTGGTTTGCAGTCATTGACTTGGGAAATGCCTATTTTCTCCATTCCTGTCGATAAGACTCACTGGAAGCAATCTGCCTTCAGCTAGCAAGGTCAGCAATGCACCTTCACTGTCCTACCCCAGGAGTATAACAACTCTCCAGCTTTGTGTTGCAATCTTATTTAGAGAGAACTTGACCCAGACTATCAAGATGAAATCAGTCTGCTACTCCACAATGGAGGTAAGAAAGTGTATACATGGAATACAGGAGATCCATTAGGGCATCTCTTAGTATTACCATGCTCTGTGATTAAAGTCAAAAGAAACTACAACAGCCCAATCCAGGCAGGACTACAAATGGCCCAGACCCTTCAGGAATGAAGGTTTGGGTCACTCCACCACGGAAAAAACCACAACCTGCTGAGGTGCTTGCTGAAGGCAAAGGGAATACAGAATGGGTAGTAGAAGAAGATGGTCATCAATACCAGCTACAACCACATGACCAGCTGCAGAAACGAGGACTGTAATTGCCATAAGTATTTCCTCCTTCTTTTTCTTTTTTTTGTTAAAAACATGTTTGTGCAAGTATACACTTGTACGAAGAAAATATCTTTATTTTATTTTATTTTTCCTTTATCTTGTGACCTAAGAGTTATTGACGTCATATCAGCATTTAAATATTGTTAACTTTATATAATAGTATTTGGGTTGAGAATTGGTACATTTTCGGTTGCACAAAGGATAGTTATGTTAGGCACAATTATGACCTTATTATTGTCTCTATTTGAAGATTATGTATTATCTCAGGAGATGTGTATGGGTTCAATTTGACAAGGGAACTTTTGAGGGTTAATACTGAATGTCAACTTGATTGGACTGAAGGATGCAAAATATTGATCCTGGCTGTGTCTGTGAGGGTGTTGCCAAAGGAGATTAACATTTGCGTCTGGGGTCTAGAAAAGGCGGACCCACTCAGGACCCAATCTGGCAACTGATTAGATGATTAGGGTATCATCTAATCAGTTGCCAGCACAGCTAGAATATAAAGCAAGCAGAAACACTTGAAAAGACTAGACTGGCCTAGCCTCCAAGCCTACATCTTTCTCCCATACTGGACCCTTCCTCCCCTGGAATATTGGGCTCTAAGTTCTCCAATTTTGGGACTCTGACTGGCTTTACTTGCTCCTCAGCTTGCAGACAGCCATTTTGGGACCCTTTGATCACGTGAGTTAATGCTTTTTTTTTTTTGAGACGGAGTCTCGCTCTGTCGCCCAGGCTGGAGTGCAGTGGCCGGATCTCAGCTCACTGCAAGCTCCGCCTCCCGGGTTCCCGCCATTCTCCTGGCTCAGCCTCCCGAGTAGCTGGGACTATAGGCGCCCGCCACCTCGCCCGGCTAGTTTTTTGTATTTTTTAGTAGAGACGGGGTTTCACCGTGTTAGCCAGGATGGTCTCGATCTCCTGACCTTGTGATTCGCCCGTCTCGGCCTCCCACAGTGCTGGGATTACAGGCTTGAGCCACCGCGCCCGGCCTAGTTAATGCTTAATAAACTCCTCTTCACATATATATCTATCCTACTAGTTCTGTCCCTCTGGAGAACCCTGACTTATATAGGGTCCTTAGCTAGAGAGATAAAGTGTACACAAAAAAAGAAAGTTTTATTAATAAGAAAACAATTATAACACTTGTCTATATGCAGACAACATCATAATCTAGAAAGAAAATCCTAAGGATTCTATAATAATATTACTAGAACTAAAAACTTCATTTCACGAGACATAAAAAATACAAGGAGAGTATAAAAATAAACCTTACTTTTCATATACAATACTAGTACCACTTAAATTAGCAGTTTAAACTTGAAATACTTAATTTTAAAAAACACATAATACCTTTAAATTGAGAACTAGAAAAAATGCATGCAGAAATTAAAGAAACCCTAAACAAAGGGAAAGATGTGTTATATTTAAGAGATGGGAGGGTCGGTATTTCAAGATGTCAATTCTTACCAAATCGATACATGGATTCAACATAACTCTAACTGTAATAAAATCCCAGCATTTGATTTTCTTATAGACTCTGAAATACTGAAAATTTATAAGACAATGTAACAGACCTATAATGAGAGCAAGACAATCTTCAAAAGGGAACATTAGTTAAAGAATTTACATGATCTGTTTTCAAGAATTGTTATAAAGCTACAGTAATATAAGATTCTCAAATATTTTAGTCTCAAGACTCTTTTGCACTTTTAAATATTTTTGGAAATCCTAAACAGGTTGTTTTCTGCTGTTTATGTAGAGATACCATATGGGAAATTAAAGCTGATAAATTAAAAATTATATTTATTAATTTATTTTAAAATCAAATTAATCCACGATAAGTTAAATAAAAATTGTTTTTTAAAAAAACTATATTTTTTCAAACAAAATATAGTGAAAAGAACAGCATTGATTTACATTTTTAAAAAGCCCTTTAATGTCTAGCTTAACAGGAGAACAATTTCTGTTCTGTCTTCAACCTATTGAAATATATTTTGATTGAATTATGTGAAAAACATCAAGCCCCGCACAGCTATTTAGTGGGTAGAATAGGTAGTATTTTAAGTCTTTTAATATGATGGTAGATATTATTTTAAATATATCACCAAATCTAGACAAGTATAAGCTTCTGAAAGATTAATTACAATGTATACCCTAAAGCCATGTCAAAGAATACTTTATACTCTTTTAAAATCTAAACATTTGACCAGGCGTGATGGCTCACGCCTGTAATCCCAGCACTTTGGGAGGCCGAGGCGGGTAGATCACGAGGTCAGGAGATCAATACCATCCTGGCTAACACGGTGAAACCTCGTCTCTACTAAAAATACAAAAAATTAGCCGGGCTTGGTGGTGGGCGCCTGTAGTCCCAGCTACTCGGGAGGCTAAGGCAGGAGAATGGCGTGAACCCGGAGGCGGAGCTTGCAGTGAGCTGAGATCCGGCCACCGCACTCCAACCTGGGTGACAGAGCAAAAGACTCCGTCTCAAAAAAAAAAAAAAAAAAAAAAAAATTCTAAACATATATTCACAGTTTTATTTTGAACTGCTCTTTAATATCCATGCATACTTTGTAATATCATGCTGCAATCTAGGGTTTTTATTTGTTTGTTTTTTATGCTGCCTTCTTCCAGTTTTGTTTTGAGGTCCTGGTTTAGAGGTGAGTCAAGTCCTCCTCTTGAGCAACTGATTAAGTCCTCACCTCAACCATAGTGCTTATTGGGCTCTCACACTGAAGGTCACTATGCACTTTCCCTATGCACCCGGGGTCCAGACAACTAGAGATAGCCTCCATGCCATAGAGCCTGATAAATTATTCAAATAAGCAAATCCACAGAAAGCATGGGAAACTTTGCTAACTCAAACACATTTACCATATATAATCTACCCCTACAGCTCTAATTTGCTATTCTTATGTCCTTGGGCCTTGTGTGACCCTGCCTGATAGACTTTTCTTATTTGGAGCTGTAAGTATCCAAGTTATATTTTCCATCTATCCAAGTGTCTTCGTGTTTTGTTGCTTTAAAAAATCTTTAAATCTCATAAAACATATACATTGTTCATTTGGTAAATATAGTTTGCTGAGTTATGTAAAATTTCCAAATGTTGACCAGTTTAATTTTACATTATAAATTAAGTTTATTAATATCATTAGCCATTTTATTAAAGGACTTTTAATATTGGGTTGCTGTCAAAGTTCTGGAAAAAGTTTTCTAAAATTCTAATTTTCTCTTGAAAGCTTGAAATGTATTGTTGACCACAAAAACTTCCAGTTGTTTTCTTGAAGTAATAAATGCTTATTATATTTATATTGAAAAAAATTACCAAATACCCAAATCTACATCATCATAATTTGCCTGTAGGATGTATATTATCTTTTCAAGTAAAATAGCATTCCATGAAAAAAGTAGCTAGGTCAGCTATGAACTTCAACCATCCCACAGGTTTTTTTTTTGACCCATTCATCATCTTTACATGCAGAACTTTTTAATGTGCACTTCCCATTTCACCACATGTAATTATATATATAAAT
The DNA here is from genome assembly GCF_009764315.1 of Trachypithecus francoisi. Lineage (NCBI taxonomy): Eukaryota > Metazoa > Chordata > Mammalia > Primates > Cercopithecidae > Trachypithecus > Trachypithecus francoisi. The sequence goes on along the minus strand of NW_022681472.1, from coordinate 69,600,111 downwards.
GTTTATTATAAAGTTGAGTTTCTTTTTCATCTGCGAGTGTGTGATGGTAAAGATGCAATGGATGTTAGTTCAGTTCTGTGTTATTCCCTCAATTTGAGCTAAACTAAGTGACAATCATTTTTGCTCGGCATTGCTTTTGTATCGTTGGTGTATTGTAAACAAAGAACAAGGCAAATCATTTTTTAATATTACAAAGACTTCATGGACTTCACAGAGTTTCTGGGGGAACCCCAAAAAGCTCCAAACTTTTAGAATCACTTATATAGTTTTGAAAGTCATTTACATAGACATATATAGCAGTACAGCAGAATACAGAGTCCAGATATACACTCTCTCTCTCTATATATATTTTTTTGACCTATTTTCAACAACGGTGCCAAAATGATTCAATTAAAAACAGATTCTTTTCAACAAAGCCTGGTTAATTAAGTAGCTATCTGTATATTTCACAACACTTTCCTCTTACCTCACACAATTCACAAAATAGAACTTAAAATGAATCAAAAACCTAAAGTGAGAATGCATAGAAGAAAATTTTTGCAAACTGGGGTAGGCAGAACTTTTCTTATTAGAATACCAAAGCTCAAACCAAAAAGAGAGAAAAAAAATTAGATTTTAATACAATTTAAAATTACTTCATTTCAAAAAACACAATGAGGAAAACAACTAGACATACCACAGAAGAAGAAAATATTCCTCACACATATGTATAACAAAAAACTTTTATTCAAAATCTATAAAGGAATTTTACAAATCAATAATATGGTAAATAATCAAATAAAAATGGGGAAAAGGCTTAGACACTTACAAAAGAAGGTGACCAAAAAGTGCATCATCCAAGGTCAGGAGTTCGAGATCAATCTGGCTAGTATGGTAAAACCCCATCTCTACTAAAAATACAGAAAAATTAGCTGGGCGTGGTGGCGGTCTCCTGTAATTCCAGCTACTCGGGAAGCTGAGGCAGGAGAATCGCTTAAACCTGGGAGGTGGAGGTTGCAGTGAACTGAGATGGCACCGTTGCACCCTAGCCTGGGCAGCAAGAGTAAAACTCCATCTCAAAGAAACATAATGAAACAAAAAAACAAAACAAACAAACAAAAAGAAATAAAGTAGCTCCCCTCACCTCAATTATTTTTCATACATTTTGGTTCCAGTTTGTACAGTTTTCTTACGATGCATCTCCAGGATAAATATTTTCCTTGTGTTTACATTTCCCTACATGGTTTTTTTGCTTTGTTTGCTTGTTTGCTATTTTAAATTTTAAATTAGAAGAAAGTTTAACTAGAAGAAATTAGTTTAAACTAGAAGAAACCACTTTCTTCCAGTTTAAAATAACAAGCACCAGTTTTTATATACTCTAACCTAAAGTACCAGGTTTTATATATCCTAACCATCATGGGTACAAATATTAAATGGTTTTCTCCTAATCTAAAGGTTATATATATATATATATTTTGCAGTAAGTGGGCTCAATTTGGCATGCAGGATTCATGTTTATTGTCATTTTTTCCAGTCATGATAAAATTCCTAAGAAGAAATACTTCTTCAATGTTGTTGGGAACAATGTTCAATTCACCCATATTCTGATATCCTTTAAAGCTGATAAAAGTGACATCTAGATAAATGCTCCCTTTCACTGGTGGGAGAGAAGCTAAGTGACTTTTCACAGTTTTCTCTTTAGAGAAAGAGCAATTGAGTGACTTCGGTAGAGTTCTTGAGAGATGTGCTGATTGCCTTGTGCTTTGAGCATCAAACATGAATATTGTTCATGAAAAGAACAATTTTTGCCAACACAGTCAAGTGCTATGGACTCTACTGAGTCCTTTGTTCAAGTTTTGAGTAGGTCACCCAAACTTTGACATTAAAGCTAGTAAAAAGAAAGTAATTTATAAGTACTTTTGTACCAATCATATGCAATAAAAGCTCATGTTGAAATAAGAAAAGTGGTTCCATCTTCTAACCATATATTAATGTGTACTTATTATCCCTATTAACAGTTTCATATTATGTACCTGAATTCCCATAATACATGTATGATAGCTGAAAAGACTTTGCGAAAGTGTGCTAAAACCATGTAATTAACTACCACTCTATCTGAGAGCTGGGATTTGTGATTTCTTTAGTAGAGAATGGTTGATCTTCTAAATTTGTATTCTTATGATATTTGGTATTATGAAAGCCACTTCCCCATATTTTTCACTACCTATGTTTGTGAGGGCATGTAAAAATGAACTGTAGTAAGAATGAAATCGATAGGTTATTGCATTTTAATTAGCTTCAATTTCCTGAGGGAAATCATTGAAATATATTAACAAAAATTGAATAACTAGATTTCATAAAGACAATATTAGAGACTATTTAAAAATGACTATCATGCATTCGTGAAGATTTATTAACACAAAAATATGTTTAAAAAGTATGTTCTGTACACATATATAGGTTAATACATATCTTAAGTAAACTTGAAAAGAGGTTTGCTGCCTTTTTCTTTTCTCTCACCTTCTTCCTCTCTTTGATTATTAGAGTTTGATAAGAAAATAATCTCAGTGTTAGTATGATTAAGAAAGTGGATACAAGTATGCATTACAAGAAAGTTAACTGGTTTCACATTATTTTCAATTTATGGTGTATTTTAATACACCATAAATTAAATCTGAAATGAGATTTAAAAGTAGAGAGAGAATAGAAACTTTTCTCTGCTCTAAAGCATTTAGATATACTGTTCTCTCTGCCTAACACATTTTTCCCCAACTCTTTCCTAAATACCCCTAGACCAATCATAGGCTCTCATAGTATTTTGTGTATGCGTATCTTTCTTCTCAGAACTACCTCTTATCCTTCCTTTGTTTGATTGCATATTTCATGGTCTCAATATTGAAGTTATGTTGTCCATATTTCTTTTTTAAAAGTCTGCCAGTTGGGTTTGGTCAGTAGGGGCTTTTGTGGAAATTTGGAGGATGGGAAGAAGGGTTTTCTCTTCCTCTTTCTCTCTGTCCTGACAAATATTTTTGCCAGTGAACATGTCTTGTGCAAGAATATAATTCCCACCAGGTGGCCCTGCCAATGGGCTCTTATAATTCCCCTTGCTCTATTAGTCAGTCTCTCCAATACGAAGAGTAATAGCAGTTTCCTGCTGTGGCTCATCTTAGGCTTACTCACAATCCCATTTCTGCCTTTTCTATACTTTCCTACTACATTTGTGACCAATTCCCCATATAAAATCTCCTCTTTTGAATTAATTGAAACAAATATTGTTTTGCTGATTGAAATCTGACTGATATTGCTTCGTACTTTCCTTATAGGTAACACCAGTCTCACTTTTGCATACTTTAAAAATATTTCCTCTCAATTAGACTAAATTGTAGAAAAATATAATGATGTTGGTCTTTTTCCCTTTTATATTTCCATCCCCTAGCAAAGGTCTCCACTCATAGAAATTAATGTTTGCTGGAGAAATAAAGGAAAAATGAAACAATGAAAAAATAAGGGAGAAAGAGAAAGAAAGTAACTTCTGTTTTTATATTTACAAAATAAAAGAGGATTTAAATCTCTGTAATTAAGGACAGCATACTTTTCACTTAATCACATAACTAAAATTAGGCATATATGTGGGGATGACAGAAGAAAATAATAAGGGTGAATTTGTGATTGAAGAGGCAAAGTGGAAAATACAAGTGTCTGTCTGCCTTAATTAAGAGACAGCAAAAATATTCTTTCTTAGAATACGTAAAAAAAAAATTAGCCTGTTTTTAAAACTATCTTTATCTCTTAAAAAGGTTTTACAATTGGCAAATTTTTTTTGTTTTTTGTTTTTGTTTTTGTTTTGTTTTTTGCCGTTCAAGCAAACTCAAATCAAAACAAAGTATTCTCAGATCACACAGTGTCTACTACATTCTGCTTCCCAGGTGCCTTGCCTGTAGAGCAGAGGTTGGAAAACTTTCTGCTACATCTACATTTCTCAGGGCCTTGTGAGAAATCTGAATTAGGAACTCATTTCAGTGGGAAAAAAGGTGGCAGATCTAACATATTTTGCAGGTGCAGAGTGCCTGTGAGCTAAGGAAGTAGGGGGACATCTGATCTTCAGGCCCTGGTTAAGTTGGTGTAACTGGAACAAGCATATGGATCTGTAACTTCCTGGCTGTGGCAAACACAACTGTTTTCTACCTGAGCCTTTTCTGATATAAGATCTGTTAAAAGGGAAACTTTAGACAAATTAAATTGAACAGAGTTTATTTTATCCAAGAACAATGATTTGATTCCAGCAGTACTCAAAACTGGAAAATGTTCAGAGAGCTCCACTCAGCAGCAAGAGTAACAAGCTTTAAAGGGTGAAAATGGAAGCAAAGTAGAGGAAGCACCTGGACTGACTACACTGAGACATCTGCCTTATTTGGGCATGATCTGATCAGTTGGCTTCTGGTGATTGGCTGAAGCTTGGCAGTTTGTTATTGAAACGCAGCCATTTGTTATGAAACATATACTCCTAGTTCAGTTTTGGTTTGTTTACATACTAAGTTAGGTAGTTGTCTGTTATGTGGAAACTCAAAGTACAGAGCCAGCCTCAGGCTAATGGCCTCCTGTTTATTTAATGTAACAGATATGAAGGTTGACTCTGAGACCTGCTGCTCCAACCCTATCAACAATTTGTAAACACTAGATTCCCGGAACTAAATTTGTTTGTGCTTAAAATGGCTAAAGTGTTTTCTGTTACCCAGAGCCAAACCCTGTCTTTATAGGATCAGTTTGCATTATTATACCAATATCATAACAAAAGTAAATTAAAATTTATGTACACATTTAATAGAGAATGAAGACATTTTTGGAAGGAAATCAAAACATAAGATTCAAGTTGTAGATCTCTTATTTGTTTTTTCTTTTTTAAATAAATCTGACAAGTAGTGGTGGAAAAGACATTTATTCAACACAAATTTGAGAACTGGACACTCACTGGGCTATATATTAAGAAAATAATGGTAAGCAAAAAGCAGAAAGGTCCCTGTTACTGTCATAGTATTGTCATACTATATATATTATTGTCATACTATTGTGTAAAGAGGAATATATGGGAAGAGATAGATAGATAGATAGATAGATAGATAGATAGATAATAGACACACACAGAAACATATAATATATATATCTTAAAAGTATATTAGAAAATGTATATGTGTATACTATAGCATATGTGTACATGGCCAATCTTAGAGAAGCTTAGATTCTTAGAATCTTTGAGAATCATACAATTAAGTGTCAAATTGCAATTGAAGTATTATGAGGAAAAGTTACAATTTGCTATGAGAATGGTTAACAGAATGATGTGACTACTTATAGGTCAAAATATTACATTCAGAAAAAAATATTATTAAACTGAAGTGTAAGAACAATTTGGAGTTAACTGGAATATGTGAAGTGAGGAACAGAAGAATGCCAGGCAGAGGTAATATGTTCAAAGTTCCTAAGTCAAAAAGAACATGGTATGCTTTAGGAGATAAAATTAAACCGTCATTGTCAGAGCACAGAAACAAGGGAACTGGATGAGGTTGAGGCTACAGAGATGAAGCTAGGTGAAGTTCAGTTGATGCAGAGTCATGCTGGCCTTGTAAGTTGTTCTGGTTCTTATTTGAAGAGCAATGGAGGACATAAACATTAAGACAGCCATTTCCTTGTTTCTGTATTTTATAATAAGAAGGAGGAACAATAGCAATTTATTCTAAGCACACTTGGGACTAAATGAGGAATAGGTTTTTCTTTTTTTTTTTTTTTTTTTTTTTTTGAGACGGAGTCTTGCTCTGTTGCCCAGGCTGGAGTGCAGTGGCCGGCTCTCAGCTCACTGCAAGCTCCGCCTCCCGGGTTCAGGCCATTCTCCTGCCTCAGCCTCCCGAGTAGCTGGGACTACAGGCGCCCGCCTCGTCGCGCGGCTAGTTTTTTTGTATTTTTTTAGTAGAGACGGGGTTTCACCGTATTAGCCAGGATGGTCTCGATCTCCTGACCTCGTGATCCGCCCATCTCGGCCTCCCAAAGTGCTGGGATTACAGGCTTGAGCCACCGCGCCCGGCCAGGAATAGGTTTTTCTTATAGTCTTTATTTGTTCTGCCTCTGCCTTAATCACCTTTTATATTAAATTTTTCTGATGTTATTTTCTTTTAATATATTTTTACTTATTGACTTTTCCTGTTCCCAGCTTCACCTCTTTATCATTAAATTTTGAATCCTCACCCACTTCATTTATTTTCGTTTCAGAAATACGTGTGCAGGTTTGATCTATAGATAGATTACACATATGTGAGTTTTCTGTACATATTGTTTTGTCACCTAGGTAATAAGCATAGTACCCTAGTTACCCTAGTACCATAAGCAGTTTTTGGATCCTCACCCTCCTCCTACCCTCTACCTCAAATAGGCCTCAGTATCATTATTCCATTCTTTGTGTCCATGTGTATTCAATATTTAGCTCCCACTTATAAGTGAGAACATGTCTTATTTCTTTTCTTTTCTTTTCTTTTTTTTTTCTGTGTTACTTCACTTAGGATAATGGCTTCTTGCACCATCCATGTCATGACATGGATCTTGTTTTTTTTTTTTTTTTAATGGCTGTGTAGTATTTTATGATGTATATGTACCACATTTCCTTTATCCGGTATATTACTGATGGACATCTAGGTTGGTTCTATGTTTTTGCTATTGTGAATAGTGCTGCAATGAACATACACATGCCTATGTCTTTATGGTGGAATATGTTTTTATTTTCCTTGAATATATACCAACAATGGGATCGTTGGGTCAAATGGTTATTCTGTTTTAAGTTCTTCGAAAAATTTCCAAACTGCTTTCCACAGCGGCAGAACTAATTTTCTTTCCCACCAGCGGTGTGTAAGTGTTCCCCTTTCTCAATGGCCTTGCAGTGTCTGTTATTTTTTAACTTTTTAATAAAAGCTATGTTTACTGTTGTGAGATGTTATCTAATTATAGTTTTGATTTTCATTTCTTTAATGATTAGTGATGTTGAGCAGTTTTTCATATTCTTCTGGTCTGCATATACATCTTCTTTTGAAGTGTGTCTGTTCAAGTCCTTTGCCTTCTTTTAACATTTTATTTTTCTATCAAATTTGTTTTAATTTCTAGGGTACATGTGCAGGATGTGTAGGTTTGTTACATAGGTAAATGTGTACCATGGTGATTTGCTGCACATATCAACCCATCACCTAGGTATTAAACCCAGGATCCATTAGCTATTCTTCCTGATGCTCTCCCATCCCCTGCCCCACCGACAGGCCCCAGCAGGTGTTGTTCCCCACCCATATGTCCAGGTGTTCTTATCATTCAGCTCCCATTTATAAGTGAGAACATGTGTTGTTTGGTTTTATGTTCCTGTGTTCATTTGCTGACAAAAACAACTTCTAGCTCCATTTATGTCCCTGTAAAGGACATGATCTCATTCCTTTTTATGGCTGCATAGTACTCCATGATGTACCACATATTCTTTATCCAGTCTGTCACTGATGAGCATCTCGGTTGATTCCATGTCTTTGCTGCCGTGAATAGTGCTACCATGAACTTATGCATGCAAATATCTTTATGAGGGAATGATTTATGTTCCATTGGGTATATACCCAGTAATGAGATTGCTGGGTCAAATGGTATTTCTGCTTCTAGATCTTTGAGGAATTGCCACACTGTCTTCCACAATGGTTGAACTAATTTACATTCAAACTAACAGTGTATAAGTGTTTCTTTTTCTCCACAACTTGCCAGCATCTGCTGTTTCTTGACTCTTTAATAACTGCCATTCTTCCTGGTGTGAGACGGTATCTCATTGTGGTTTTGATTTGCATTTCTCTAATTGTCAGTTTTGTTGAGTTTCTTTCTTTCATTTGTTTGTTGGCTGCATGAGTGTCTTCTTTTGAGAAGTGTCTATTAATGATTAATGTCCTTATGTCCTTTGCCCACTTTTTAACTTTTTTTTTTTCCTGAGATGGAGTTTCACTCTTGTTGCCCAGGCTGTAGTGCAATGGTACGATCTCGGCTCACTGCAACCTCCACCTCCCATGTTCAAGTGATTCTCCTGCCTCAACCTCCTGAGTAGCTGGGATTATAGACACATGCCACCACACCCAGCTAATTTTTTGTATTTTTAGTAGAGACGGGGTTTCATTATGTTGGCCAGACTGGCCTTGAACTCCTGATCTCAAGTGATCCACCCACCTCAGCCTCCCAAAGTGCTGCAATTACAGGCCTGAGCCACCATGCCCAGCCTGTTTGTTTATTTTCTCGTAAATTTGTTTACATTTCTTGCAGAGTCTGCATATTAGACCTTTGTCAGATGGATAGATTGCAAAAATTTTCTCCCAATCTGTAGATTGTCTGTTCACCCTGGTGATAGTTTATTTTGCTGTGCAGAAGTTCTTTAGTTTAATTAGATCCCATTTATAAATTTTTGCTTTTGTTGCGATTGCTTTTGGTGTTTTCATCATGAAATCTTTGCCCATGCCTATGTTGTGAATGGCATTAACTATATTTTCTTTTAGAATTTCAATACTTTGGGGTTTTACATTTAAGTCTTTAATCCATCTTGAGTAAATTTTTGTACATAGTGTAAGGAAGGGGTCCAGTTTCAATTTTCTGCATATGGCTAGCCAGTTCTCCCAGCACCATGTATTAAATAGGAAATCCTTTCCCCATTGCTTGTTTTTGTCAGGTTTGTTGAAGATCAGATGGTTGTAATATAGGAGTTAAAAGGCAATTGTTTAGTCAGTTAGTGAATGTACAAATATCCTCAGTAAGGTTTTCCTTTTAATGAAGAATAGTCTCCAAATTATTTCCTTTTCTGAAAAAGACCAGCCTGTAAAAATACAGCTGCAGACATAGAAAGCCAAGCTAGAGACTTTCGTGGGTGAATGACAGCAGCTATGCCAATAGGAAAGGGGCTACCTGGGGACTAGGCATGTCCACCATGGCAGCTTCTTCTCTCCTCCTTGCCAACCATGAATGCTGTAATGCCACAGTAACTGGGGATATAGCTCAGGGGAATGCTGTTTTTATGATTTTCTAGGAACAGAGGGTCTCCCTCAAATGCACAGCATCTCTCTCTGCCCTTGGTTTGCAGAGAAAATGCCATTTCAAGGTCACTCTCTGTCCTTGACCTGGAAAGTGCATGGCATTTCTAGGTCAACAGCACCATCTAGTGAAATAGGAATTACCTCCATGAGGCACATTTGTGGTCTTTTACCAAAACAATCCAGCTTCCCAATTCTACCTTTTTGCACCCATATATTACAGACCAGGTTTTATGCTGCTTCTGTAAACAGGAAAACTCTGCCTTCAACAATTAGAAAAAAAATTCCTCTGAAACCAAATTTTAGTCTCAATACTGTCCCATCGGCAGGAAAACTGCCATTTGGTTTCTATGTTCTTTTAAGGCACACATTCTGCATCCAGTAAAAATGGTGTTTAAATAGTAAGGGGATTTTAAGTCCAGAAGTTAATCAGAACCATGCTTTAACACAGGCCATAATAGCAAGATACAAAGTTCAATCTAGTACTCTTCCCCCATTAAAAGAGCCTTGCCCAAATGCAACTATTATGTAGTTTTTTCTGAGATCCATCTTTCTGGGAGCCACACAGGCCACATAAGTCTAGAAAGTCAAAGGAAAATCACAAGCAGAGGACTAGAGTCATATAAGTAAACATGACTAATGCCAATCACTTAGCTCTTCTGGTTTCATGGCTGGAGGGTCACACCTGCAACCATGTGTGGCACATTTAGCAAGGTGCTGGGACCCCAGGAACCAAGGAGGGAAAACAGTATGAGGGACGCCCCCACTGTCTTCCCCTCCCAATGGGTCACACCAAAAGTAAGGAGACCAAAGGGACACCTTTATCTTGCTTCTCTTTCTGGGTGGGTAAGAGATCTTCTTCAGCCTGTACTCCTCTGGAGTGCATTCTGAAGCACTGGGACTCCTTTGACCTTGAGACTTAGAAGAAAAAGTGACTCATTTTCTTTCACATAAGGGCATGGCCTTACCCTCTTGAACTAGTCTAGCCTGTGGATGGGAGCCTTGATTTTAATATTATCCAACAATTAGATCATTTCTGCATAAGGAAGGACAAATGGTCCAAGGTTCCCTATGTGCAGACTTTCTTTGTCCTGCAAGATAACCCAGACTTTTGCAAGTGTTGCACAATTGACCCAGGTCTTTTAGCAATCATATCAGACAGGCCTAAAGGGAATGATTCCCCAAGACTAGAAAAGCAACTTCTGAGGGAACCATCTGAGAGAGCTATTGAGTTTCCCAGACATTCCAGTCCTCTTTATCTGGGATCACCTCTACTCATGCCACCAACTCCTGCACCTTCGCCATCTTCAAAACTCCCCACTCCTCTACCTTCATGCTTACCCCTACAGGAAATGCCCAAAGGAGGTGATGTTCAAGTTCCCTTTTCATTGCAGCACCTTAAGCAAATAAAAGGAGACTTAGGCTAATTTTCTGATGATCTTGATAGGTATATAGAAGATTTTCAAAATTAAACTCAGGTGTTTGACCTCTCATGGAGAGATGTTATGCTGCTCCTAAACCAAACCCTAACTGCAGCTGAAAAGCAGGCAACTCTACAGGCAGCAGAGAATTTCAGAGATGAGCAGTATCTCTCCTATAGTATGCCAAAAAGGAAAAGAGAGAATAAGAAATGTGAACAAATAGGGGAAACACCATTCCCAATAGGAAGAGAAGCAGTACCCCTTGACAACCCTAGTTGGAACCCCAATGATACCACAGAAAAGGAAACACTTTTTAATGTGGGCCTACGAAGAACTAGGGCCGAACCTCTTAATTACTCTAAACTGTCCATGATAGACCAAAAGCCGAATGAGAATCCTGCAGCCTTATGGAGATGCTAAGAGAGACACTAATACAACACAACTCCTAACCCTCTGATTCAGTCAAGGGACAGTTCATCCTAAAGGACAAGTTTATTACAAGGCATCTCCCAATATTAGAAGAAAAATACAAAAGCAGGCTATAGGATCAGATAGCACCTTGGAGAAGCTCCTGAGGATGGGGCCACTTTGGTCTTTTATAATGGGGATCAAGAGGAGGCCCAGGAGAAAGAGAGAAAGCAAAAGAGAAGGACAGAGGCTAGAGTAGGTGCCTTGAAGGCTTGCAAAGTCCATGATCCCTGAGGTGCATCTGTTAGTTGATATCAGGGCACTTTAAGAAGGTATGCCCAGGAAGCAAGAAGCTACCTTGACGCTGTCTAGCCTGTGCTGGGGACCAGTGGAGATCAGAGTTTCCCCAGAGACAAAAGTAGCTGGGTTCAGAACAAGTCTAACAGATGGTATAACAGGACTGATGTGTCATGGGACTCAAACCACTAGCTTCAATGGCTCAAACTGCCATTATAGCACAGGAGTCCTGGGAGATTCTGGAAATTGAAGGAAGAAAGATAGATTCCCTATTAAACACTAGAGCCAGTCTCTTTTCTCCTCTCTAATCCAGGCCTCCCCTCTTTCCATAGCATGATTGTAAGGGGCATCTCAGAAAGAAAACTCTAATCTAATATTTTTCTCAACCCTTAAGTTGCAGTTGGGGGGACCTATTATTTACACATGACTTTTTAATCATGCCTGAAATTTCCACTCCTTTATTAGGTAGAGACATTTTAGCTTGCATGGGGGCCAGCATCCTTATAGCCCCAAGAAAAACTCTTTGTCTCCCCCTGGTGGAAGCTGATACCAATCCAGAAGTGTGGGCAACTCAAGAAAAAATAGTCTGAGCTGTAATTGCTGGGGCAGGCCCACCTATTTTCCCAACCAGAAGCAATATCCCCTAAAGCCAGAGGCTAGGAAAGGGCTGGAAGCCATTCTTAAAAACCTGAAAACAGAGGGCGTCCGCAAACCCTGTAACTGCCTCTGCAGCACCCCAATATTAGGAGGGCAAAAACCCAATGGGGGATGGAAACTAATTCAGGACCTCCACCTCATTAATAAGGCCATAGTCCCAATCCATTCAGCAGTGCCTAATACCTATACCTTGCTGACCCAAATACATGAAGGAACTAAATGGTTTACAGTCCTAAACTTAAAGGATGCCTTTTTCTGTATGTCATTACATCCTGACACTCAATACCTGTTTGCCTTTGAAGACCCTTCTGGGCAAATTGCCCAGTTAACATGGATGGTGCTGCCTCAGGGATTTCGAGATAGCCCTCATTTGTTTGGGCAGCACTGTCAAAAGACCTCTTTGAGTTTTCTCATCCTCAGGTCAGGGTCTTGCAATATGTGGATGATATACTTCTCTGTGTTCCCATTGAGGAAGCTTCTCAGGAAGGCACTGAGGTTCTTCTAAATTTCTTAGATAGCAGAGGATCTATGTGAAGACTTTCTTTGCCCTGCAAGATAATCTAAGTTTCAAAATCTAAGGCCCAGTTTTATAAAACCTCAGTGAACCTTAGTGAAATACTTGGGTTTAGTGCTGTCTGTAGGGACCAGGGCATTAGGGGAAGAAAGGATTAAGCCTGTTTGCTCCTTTCCCCTCCCTCAAACCATCACCTACTAAGAGGATTTTTGGACATTACAGGATTTTCATGCTATGGATACCTGGGTACGGTGAGATAGCTTGTGCTTTATCTCACCTCATAAAGGAAACTCAAGTAGCCAAAACTCATATCCTAACCTGGGAACCTGAAGCTCAAAAGGTCTTTAACCAGTTAAAACAAGCCTTGCTTAAGGCACCAGCCCTCAGCCTTCTGTAGAGAAGGCTTTCAGTATGTATGTATCAGAAAGGAATCGAATGGCCCTGGGAGTTTTAACATAGGCCTGTGGACCAGCTCAACAGCCAGTGGGTTACCTGAGTAAGGAACTTGACTTAGTGGCTGACGGATAGCCAGTGTGCCTCCAAGCCATTGTTGTGGTGGCCCTACTGGTACCAGAGGCCACCAAATTAACCATGGAAAAGGACTTAACTATTTGAACCCCACAAAATGTAGCAGGATTACAGTCTTCTAGCAGGAGCCTTTGGCTAACAGACAGCAGTCTCCTTAAATATCAAGCTCTGCTGTTGGAAGGGTCAGCAGTTCAGTTAAAAAATTGTTCTTGCCTAAACTCAGCCACTTTCCTCCCTGAGAAAACTGGGGAACCTGAACATGACTGTGAACAAGTTGTGGTACAGACCTATGCCCCAGGGATGATCTTGGGGAAACTCCCCTAGAAAATCCAGACTGGACCCTCGTCACAGATGAAAGCTCCTTTGTAGAGAAAAGAGTTTATAAGGCAGGATATGCAGTAGTCACTCTGAATGATGTTATTGAAAGTGTATCTCTCTCTCTGGGCACAAGCACTCGACTAGCTGAACTGATAACTCTTAAAAGAGCACTTCAATCAAGCAAGGGAAATACAGCTAACATTTATACTGACTCCAAGTATGCTTTCTTAGTTCTCCATGCCCATGCTACCATTTGGAAGGAAAGACAGTTTCTTACTGCCAATGAATCCCCTATAATATACCATCAGGAAATTAGCAGGTTATTATCCTCAGTTTTCCTTCTGCAAGAGGTAGAATTGATGCATTGTAAAGGACATCAGACGGGAGTAGATTAAATAGGTGAAGGAAACAAATTGGCTGATCAGGCAGTCAAGTCAATGGCATGGAAGCCTCAAGACATCAACATACGTGAAGCCTTCCCTTTAATCTGGGAAGGCTTCTTTAAAGAAATTAAGCCTTGGCCCTCCCCTGCAGAAATAGAATGGGCCACTACTCTAGGATAAACTTTCCAGGACTCAGCATAGCTACAGTCAGAAGATGGCAAACTCCACTTGCCAACCTGCAACCAATGGAAAGTCCTTGAAAATCCTACACCAAGCTTTTCATTTGGGAAAGGATAAAACTCAGCAGGGAGCCCAGAATTTGTTTTCAAGTGAGAGTTTATTAAGAACAGTCAAATAGGTTGTTAATGCCTGTGAAGTCTGTCTTAAAAATAATCCCCTGAACAGATGGCTCCTTCCTTCTCAAACCCAAAAGATAAGAAGCTATCTTTGAGAGGACTGGCAGATAAACTTCACCCACATACCAAAGAAGAAATGTATTCAATACCTGCTGGTACAGGTAGATACTTTCACTAACTGGGTAGAAGCATTTCCATGCCATACAGAAAAAGTCTCTATGGTAATAAAAGTGTTAATTGATGAAAAATTTCCCCATTTTGGTCTACCTAAGTATCTCCAAAGTGACAACAGCCCCTCATTTAAGGCAGTGGTCACACAGGTGTTGTCAAATGCACTAGGCATACAGTATCCACTGCACTTAGAGATCCCAGTCATCAGGAAAAGTAAAGAAGATGAATAAGATATATCAGAATGCAGTCCCAAAATACTCACCTTCCTTGGGTCACTCTTCTTCCCATGGCTTTACTGCAAGTGAAAAATACACTCCTTCCAAGTTAGGTATGAGCCCTTTCAAGATGCTGTCTGGATGGCCTTTCCTTACCAATGATTTCTTATGAGACCAGGAGACCTCTGAATTGGTAAAGCATGTTCCCTCTCTGGCTTGCATTCAACGGGTATTAACCCAACAAGCAGAAGCACAACCCCAAGAAATAGAACCACCTTTATTTAACCCAGATTTAGTATTGGTAAAAACCCTCCCTTCTCTCTTTCCCTCCCTGAGCCCAAGCTAGGAAGAGTTCTGAACTGGCCTTCTTTTGACCCCCTCAGTGGTAAAAGTTACAGATATCAATTCCTGGATACATCACATTTGAGTCAAAATCTGGAAAGCTGAGAAAGCAATCCCTAACAGCCCAGAGGAACATCTTAAATATCAATGTGAAAAAATAGACCTTAAGCTGAAAATCATAAAAGATAATTAAATGAGTAATGGTTAGTCATCTTACTCAGTCCTACTTTTACCTTACCAGATACTTTCACTCATTTCTATTTTCCTTTTGAGATTTGCCATCAGATATTAGAACTTCTTTTTGAGGTGTACCTGCAGGGAGATTTGAATTATTCATGGGATTGCATTTGTAACTTCATAAATTTAATTATTCATGGGATTGCATTTGTAACTTCATAGACCCCTAAAGGCAAATATTATGTCTTAGCGAGTAAAATTTTAGGTGAAAATTATCTACTACAACACGTTTGTGGGAATTGTTATACTCACTCTACTATTTGCAATAGTGTTATACATGGTAGTGTCTTCTAACTGGAGTATCAGACAGAAAGTTTCCATTGCTGTAGTATTTTGGTTAATTATTATTTTTATAGCAGGAATAATAATTACCAACTGGAAGTAAGCATGAAATTTTTATAATCACTGAGTCTGCCAGGAATTTTTATTGGGTTTTGTAATATGTCACACCCTACCAATGCAAAGAAAGTTAAAAACAAAAGAGATTTTATATAAGAAAGGATCTTGTATAGTAAATTTAGGTCCTAAAGAGAATAACCGATTGATTGAAAAGAGGAATGTTTATGAGAAATCAGAAAATTAAAGCATATTGTAGATGGTCTGTGGAAGTTGTGAAAGAATTCATAATTGCAGGAAAGATTTAGCCATGGTTAACACTAAAGTTACTCTAGCCACCCAATAATGTATTTCTCCCAAACATACAACAAGTTATTAAAGACGACCTAGATCTAAAATTATCACCTAATGGCAAGTCAAGGGGAAAATATGTGTTTTTCTCAAAGAAAAATATTGCTTTCATATCAATGCTGCTGGTAAAATACAACTACATCTGGTGGAGGCAAACTGGTATTATAACCCATCAGAATGGCTGATAGGTATCAAACTCTACTGTCATGGTTGTAATCTATAGTACCCCCACTATTAGTGGTAATCTTAATACTCATAACATTCAAAGAAAAATGTGTCTCTTCTTGCTTAGAAACAATCAATCTCCAAATGGTGCTGCAGATAGAATCAGGCATGGACATGCCTTTCTTCTGAGGACCCTTAGACTAACCCCACGAGCAGTTGTTACCATATGATGCCCCTTTTTAGCAGGAAGTAGCCAGAAAGAGTCATCATCTAACACCCCCTAACAGCAGTTAAGGTTATTGCTCCTGAGGGAGGTTTTATATATGAGTTGAAAAGAAAGTATTTAGGCAGTTAGTGAGGGTACAGAAGTCCTCAGCAAGGTTTTCCTTTTAATAAAAAGCAGCCCCCAAATTATTTCCTTTTCTAACGAAGTGTAGCCTGTAAAATCCAGCTGCAGTCATACAAAGAAGAGCTAGAAGCTTGCATGGATAAATGCTGTCAGCTATGCCAATACAAAAGGGGCTACATGGGGACTAGGAATGTCTACCATGGTGGCTTCATATTCTCTTCTCCTTGACAACCACGTGTGCAGTAGGAAGCAGACAACATGGTGCTGGCCAAGTAAAGATCCATTTGCATAATAAAAAGATTAGGGTTGAGTTGCCAGCTTCCTCACGCACTATGTAAAAGTCACATCTGGTGCAACCAATCTTTGGGCCCTATGTAAATCAGGCACTACCTCTTCAAACCTCTCTATAAAATCCTGTGCACTCCACTTGGGCTGGAAGTCCCATTTGGGCACCCCTCTTTCTCACAGGAGAGAGAGCTACTCTCCTTTCTCTTTCTTTTGCCTATGAAACCTCCACTGCTAAACTCACATTTTGTGTGTCAGTGTACTCGATTTCCTTGGTGTGAGATGATGAACCTTGGCTATTTACCCCAGACAATGACACTGCTTCATTTGTAGGTGTGTAATCTTATTTCTGAGTTCTTTATTTTGTTCCAGTGGTCTATGTGTCTGTTTTTGTACCAGTACCATGCTGTTTAGGTTACTGTAGCCTAGTTTGTAGTATAGTTTGAAGCTGGGTATTGTGATGCCTCAAATTTCGTTTCTTTAGCTAAGGATTCTCTTGGTTACACAGGCTTTTTGGATCCATATGAATTTTAACATGGTTTGTCTTAATTCTGTGAAGAATACCAATGAGTAGTTTAACGGAAATAGCAGATGGGTTTACAGCTGAATTCTATTGGCAGTAAAAATGTACATTTCTATTGAATCTATTCCAAACAATTTCAAAAGAAAGGGCTCCTCTCTAACTCATCTTACGAGACTAGCATTATCCTGACGCCAAAACATGGCAGAGATAGAGCAAGAAAAGAAAACTTCAGGTAAATAATTCTGATGAACACTGATGCAAAAATCTTCAATAAAATTCTGGTAAACCAAATCCAGCAGCACAACAAAAAACTTATCCAGCACAATCAAGATGGCTTTATCCCCAAGATTCAAAGTTAGTTCACCATACACACATCAATAAATGTAATTCATCACATAAATAGAACTAAAGACAAAACCACATGATTATCTCAATAAATACAGAAAAGTCTTTCAATAAAATTCGACATTTCTTTATGGTAAAAACTCTCAATAAACTCGGTATTGAAGGAACATACCTCAAAATAATAACAGCCATATATGACAAACCCAGAGCCAATATACTGAAAGGGCAAAAGCTGGAAACATTCCCTGTGAAAACCAGAACAAGACAAGTATGCCCTATCTCACCACTCCTATTCACCATATTATTGAAAGTTTTGGCCAGGCAAGAGGAATAAATTGAATATTCAAATAGGAATAGAGGAAACCAGAGAAAACACACAAAAAAAGGAAAAATATTTCATACTTATGGGTAGGAATAATCAATATTGTGAAAATGGCCATACTGCCCTTTGACCACTTTTTAATTAGTTTTTTTTCTTTCTTTTTTTGCTTTTAAATTTGTTTAAATTCCTTATAGATTCTGGATTTCAAACTCTGTCAGATGCATAGTTTGCAAGTATATTCTCCTATTCTGTAAGTTTTTATTTATTCTGTTGATAGTTTTTTCTTTTATTCTGTACAGAAACTCCATAGTTTAATCACATTTGTCAATTTTTTTTTTGTTGCAATTGTTTTCAGCATCCTTTTTATAAAATCTGTGCCAGAGCCTATGTCCAGAATAATATTTCCTAGGTTTTCTCCAAGGATTTTTATAGTTTTGGTTTTATATTTAAGCCTTTAATCCATCTTGAGTTGATATTTGTACATGGTATAAGGAAGGGGTCTGGTTTCTATCTTCTGTATAATGGCTACCCAGTTATCCCAGCACCAGTTATTGATTGGGGAGTACTTTGTGATTGCTTTCTTTTGTCCACTTGTTCAAAATCAGATGACTGTGGGTGTGTGACTTTATTTCTGGGCTCTCTATTATGTTCCAACAATCTGTGTGTCTGTTTTTGTACTAACACCAAGCTGTTTTGATTACTGTGGCTATGTAGTATAGTTTGAAGTCAGGTAATGTAATGCCCCCAGCTTTGTCATTTTTGCTCAGTATTGCTTTGGCCTTTTGGTCTCTTTCTGGTTCCATATGGATTTTAGAATACTTTTTTTATAATTCTGTGAAAAATACCATTGGTAGTTTGATAGGAATAACATTGAAAATTGGTTTGGACAGTATGGTCAGTTTAACTATATTGATACTTCTTATCCATGAGCATGGAATGTTTTTTGTTTATGTGAACTCTTATTTCTTTCAGCAATGTTTTGTAATTCCCATTGTAGAGATCTTTCACCTCTTGGGTTAACTGTATTCCTAGGTATTTTATTTTTGTGTGGTTATTGTGAATGGAACTATGTTTTTGATTTGGAACTCATCTTGATCATAATTGATGTATAGAAATGTTACTGATCTTTGTACATGATTTTGCATCCCAAAACTTTGCTGAAGTCATTTATCAGGTCAAGGAGCTTTGTAACAGAGACTAACAGATTTTCAAAGTATAAAATGATGTCTTCTGCAAACAGACATAGTTTGACTGCCTCTCTTCTTATTCAGAGGTTTTTATTTCTTTCTCTTGCCTGATTTCTCTGGTTAAGATTTTCAGGATCATATTGAATAGGAGTGATAAAAGTGGTCATCCTTGTCTTGTTCCAGTTCTGAATAGGAATGCTTCCAACTTTTGCCCATTCAGTATGATGTTAACTGTGGGTTTGTCATAGATGGCTCTTATTCTTTTGAGGTATGTTTCTTCAATCCATAGTTTGTTGAGGGTTTATAACAGAAAGGCATGCTAAATTTTATCAAAAGCTTTCCTGTCTCTTTTGAAATGAGCATATGGTTTTTGTCTTTAGTTTTGTTTATGTGATGAATCATATTTATTGATTTCTGTATATTGAAGCAATCTTGCATCTCTGGGATAAACTCTACTGGATTGTGGTGAATTACTTTTTTGATATACTGTTGGATTCAGTTTGCTAGGACTTTGTTGAGGCTTTTTGTATCTTATGATCATCATTTATATTGACCCAAAGTTTTCTTTTGTTGTTGTATCTTTGCCAGATTTGGGTTTCAAAATGATGCTGGCCTTTTAGAATGAGTTAGGGAGAAGTCTTACCTCCTCAATTTTTGGGGAATAATTTCAGTAGAAATGGTACTAATTATTTTTATATGCCTGATAGGATTCAGCTGTGAGTCTGAAAACCTGGGCCTGGACATTTTCTGGTTAGTAGATTTTCTTACTGATTCAATTTCAGAAGTTGTTATTGGTCTGTTCAAGGTTTCAATTTTGTCCTGGTTCAGTCTTGGGAGGTTACATGTTTCCAGGAATGTATCCATTTCTTCTAGGTTTTGCAGTTTGTGTATATAGAGGTGTTCATTATAGTTTCTGATTGTTGTATTCCTGTGGGATCAGTGGTAATATCCCTTTTCTCATTTCTGATTGCATTTATTTGGATCTTTCTCTCTCTTTTTAAATGAGTCTAGCTACAAATATATCTATCTTCCTTATTTTGTTAAAAAACCAATTCATCAGTATCACCGACCTTTCCTATGGTTTTTTGCATGCCAGTTTCATTCAGTTGAGCTCTGATTTTCATTACTTCTTGTCTAATGTTAGCTTTGTGGTTGGTTTGCTTTTGATTGTCTAGATCTTTAAAGTTTGATGTTAGATTGTTGATTTGAGATTTTTCTAACTTTTTGATGTGGATTTTAGTGCTATACACTGTTTACTCAGAAGTCATTCAGGAGTGTTTGTTTAATTTCCTTGTAATTTTATGATTTTGAGTGATCTTGTTGGTATTGGTTTCAATTTTTATTGCTCAGTGACAGTGTTGTTGGTATGATTTTGTATTTTTTTCTTAATTTTCTGAGGATTGTTTTGTGGCTAATTGTGTGGTCAATTTGGAGCATCTGCAATATACAGATGAGAAGAATGTATATTCTTTTGTTTTTGGCTGAAGAGTTCTATAGATGTCTGTTACGTCCATTTGGTCTAGTGTCGAGTTGAGGCCCTGAGTATCTTTGTTAGTTTTCTGTCTCAATGATCTCTCTATCACTATCTCTAATACTTCAATTCTAGTAAGGTGTTGAATTCTACCACTATTATTGTATGGTTATTGAAGTCTATTTTTAAGTTTCTAATAACTTGTTTTATAAATCTGGCTACTCCTGTGTTATATGCACATATATTCAGGAAAGTTAAGCCTTCTTGCTTAATTGAAATCTTTGCCATTATACACGGCTTTTTTTCCCCCATCATTGCTGGTTTAAATTCTCTTTTGTCAGGAATTAGAATAGCAATTACTGTTCTATATTTTTATGTTTGCTTGGTAGCTTTTTTTTTTCTTTAATCCCTAGATTAAACACCTAGAGATGTCATTGCATGTGAGGTTGGTCTCTTGGAGACAGCATACACTTGGGTCTTACTTTTTTATTCAACTTGCCACTCTGTGACTTGTACATGGGGTGTTTAGCCCATTTATACTTAAGGTTAATATTGATATATGTAGATTTTATTCCATAATCATTTTGTAACCTGGTTGTTATGCAGACTTGATTGTGTAGTTGCTTTATAGTGTCTATGGTCTATGTACTTAAGTGTGTTTTTGAGATGACTAGTAACAATCATTCATTTCCTTGTTTAGTACTCCCTTAATATTAATACCTCTTGTAAGGTAGGTCTGGTGGCAACAAATTCCCTTCACATTTGCTTATCTGGAAAGGATCTTATTTCTCCTTTGCTTATACAGATTAGTTTGGCTAGATATGAAATTCTTCATGGGAATTTTTTTTTTTTTTAATGATGCTGAATATAGGCCCCCAATCTCTTCTGACTTGTAAGGTTTCTGCTGAACATTCTTTCATTAACCTGATGGGGTTCCCTTTGTATGTGACCTGTATCTTCTCTCTAGCTCTTTTTAATGTTTTTTCTTTCATGTTAACCTCAGAGAATCTGATATCTATGTTTCTTAGGTATGGTTGTCCTGTACAGTAGCTTGCACAGGTTCTCCAAACTTCCTGAATTTGAATGTTGCCCTCTCTACCAAGGTTGGGGATATTTTAATGAATCATATTTATAAATATGTTTCCCATGTTACTTGTTTTTTCTCCTTTTGTTTTAGGAACATCAGTAAGTCATAGATTTGTTCTCTTCACATAATCCATGTTTCTTGGTGGGTTTTTCATTCTTTTTTCTTCATTTTTGTCTGACTGAGTTAGTTTGAATAATGTCTTCAAGGTCTAAGGCTCTTTCTTCGGCTTGGTCTATTCTGTTTTTATACTTCCAATTATACTATGAATTTTTTTTTTTTTTTTTTTTTTTTTTTAAGATGGAGTCTTGCTCTGTTGCCCAGGCTGGAATGCAGTGACGTGATCTTGGCTCACTGCAACCTCTGCCACCTGGGTTCAAGGGATTCTCCTGCCTCAGTCTCTTGAATAGCTGGAACTACAGTTATGCACCACCATGCCCAATTTTTGTATTTTTAGTAGAAACGGTGTTTCACCATATTGGGCAGATTGGATTCAGACTCCTGACCTTGTGATCTGCCCAACTCGGCCTAGCAAAGTATTTTTACTGGTGAAGTTTGGGCTGTGATCTAGTAGATGGTGCATAAGTGTAATGGCCATTTAGTAGGCTCTTGCTCAGCCATGTGGCTCTTCTATATTTCCTTGCATTCGCAGCTGTGCTCCCTTTTAGTGCTGTGAGAGTGTGGGCTTATTTCTTGCTGGCTGCAGATGTCAGGTTGGCATTCCTGGGCTGCATACTTCAGTGCTGGGGTGAGGTCAGGCTTTATGTTCCCTGCCCAGGCTCGGGACAGCATGGGAAAGGACCTTGTTAATAGCAATGGTAGGATTTTGATTTGTCTCTTGGGACTCCACTTCAGAGAAACACAGAGCCACTACCAATTGCAGCAATAAGTCTGATTGGAGGCAGCTGTAATATGGGCCCAAGTCAGGGGGCTCTGCCTAGTGACAAGCAGGGTAGGCAGCAGGCTCATGGGGAAAACAAAATGGCCTCTTTTCTTTAGGGCAGATGCAGCATGCTAGAGGTGTAAGTAAAGAACTCAAGGTCTTTGTTCCTATGACAGTCCATGGGGAGTAAGGGCAGTACTACTGCACTGGCCATGGCAGAAGGGCTTTCAGTTGCCTCTGGGAGCTCCATCCCAGAGAAACACAGAGCCACTGCCAGTGAAAATATTCAGCGAGGGACTGGAGCAGTTGTACTTTGGACCCAAGCTGTGGGCCCGGCTTTGTGAAGAGCAGAAGTTTGTTGCTTACAGGGAGAGAAAGCGGGCTTCTTTCCATATGGCAACCATGGCATGCTGGAGGCACAAATAAAACCCTCAGACTCTGTTCCTTCCTCATTCCAAAGGCAGTAAGGGCAGAACTGCTGCTCTGGCAGTGGCAAGGTGTCTGTCAGTTGCCTCTGGAAGCTCCTCCCCAGAGACACACTACTAGAAATACTCAGTGAGGGGTAAGGCAGCTGCTCTGCAGTCTGAGCTGGAGGCCCTGCCTGGTGAAGAGTAGGGGTTTGGAGTTCACAGAGAAGAGAGACTTAACTCCTCTCCATATGGTGGCTGCAGCGTGTTGGAGGTGCCAGCAATGCATCCAGGCCCTATATTCCTTCCCCAGCTCAAGAGCAGTAAGGGATGTACCGCTGCAGTTGCTATGGAAGAGGGACTGTGGATTGTCTCTGGGATTTCCATCCCAGAAAATCGCAGAGCTGCCACTGATGGAAGTGTTCAGGTGGGGGCAGGGTGGTTGTCTTGGCCCAAGTCAAGAGACTCTGCCCAGTGAGGAGTAACAGGGGCAGGGATTCCTGTGGAAAGCATTCTGGCTGCTCTTCCATAAGGCAGTGGCGCTGTGCTTGTAGGCCGTGTTAGTTCTTAATATCTTTGCTCCCTCCTGAGTCTGAGGGCAGCAGGGCCTGAGGCTGTGGAGCAGCAAAAATGGTGGTCCTCCCTGCTACCTCTGGGAGCTCCATCTCAGGAAGTACGGAGCTTCTTCCCGCCCGAGTGATCAGGTGAGTGTGGGGTGGCTGGGATCCTGATAGAGTCGATAGACTCTAGCCAGGGAGGAGTAGCAGGAGCAGGAACCTTCTTGGAAAAAGTCTGGCTCCTTTTCCATAAGGCAGTTGTGCTGTGCTGGGGGGGCCTGTGTTGGTCTTTTTTTTTTTTTTCGGTGGTGGTGTTGTTGCTGTTGTTGCTGTTGTTGTGATAATTCTGCAATTTTAATGATTACATAACATTTAATATTACGGCTATTCCATAATCAATTTATAAATTACCCTATTATTGAGCAGTCAGTTTATTTATAATTTTTAGCCTGTGTTAGTCTTTAATCACTTCGCTCCCTCTTGAGCCTAAGGGCAACAGGAAAGAGGACTGTGAGCCTGTTTGCTACCTCTAGGAAATTCATCCCTTGGAAATGTAGGGCGGCTACCTGCCAGAGAGCTCAGGCAGGGCTAGGGTAGCTGCACTTCTGTCACTGGTTGGTGAATTTGTCTGGAAAGGTGTAATGGAGGCAAGGCTTGAAGTCTGTCTCCTCCTCAGTCCCATGGATTTAGCCCCTATTATGGGATCATGGACTCCTCTGTTGTTAGAGCTGCAGCCACTGGTGCCGGGGTGTTCAGGAGTCTAAAGGCCCTGGGACTCTACCTGTTTCTGAGTGGCAGCTCTGCCCAGTTTCCGTATAGCTCTTTGTGTGAGTCCGGAAGCCCTGGTGTGGGGAGTCATGCGGGATCTCCTAAACCAAGGGATGCAAAGGCCCATGGCAGAAATGTGGATCCCCAGGGACTATCACACAGTCATCACTTCCTCATGGTGGGGAGCCTCCCCTGGCTCTGTGCCAGTCCTGAGTGGGTGACTGTCCTGTTCGCCCTTCTCTGTTTTCTGTGGGTCATGTTTCCTCCTTGATGAGTCCCAATATAGCCACCTGGACAATCCAGTCAAAGAGCTAGTGTTTACCTACCATTCTTTATCCTCTCTGTGAGAGTGGAATGCACTAGCTGCTTCTAGTCAGTCATCTTCTCATCCACTTTTGTACTAGGTGTATATATTTATGGGGTACATGAGATGTTTGGATACAGGTATGTAATGTGAAATAAACACATCACGGAGAATGAGGTATCCATCCCTCAAGTATTTATCCTTTGAGTTACAAGCAATCCAATTACATTCTTTATTTTAAAATATACAATTAAGTTATTACTGACTATAATCACCCTATTGCACCATCAAATAGTCTTATTCATTCTTTCTATTAATTTGTACCTACAAAGCATTCCCACCACCCCCACTACAATTACCAGCTTTGGCAATCACTTCACTCTTTGTGACTGTTAGTTCAATTGTTTTAATTTTGAGATCTTACAAATAAGTGAGAACATGTGATGTTTGTCTTTCTGTTCCTGGCTTGTTTCACTTAACACAGTGATCTCCAGCACCCACTTTTGAATCAGACATTTATTTGATTTCTAATCATCTGATCCCCTGCACTTCTTATTTCCATATTTTATATTTTAATTTTATCCTTAATAATATTTCTAATTGATTTTACTCTCATTACTGTGTTAGCTACAGTTAAAACATGTGGATGCTTTTGGGAATGCAGATCAGTTGATGGGAAAGGTTGTCAGAGCTTAAAAATAGATCTGAGCCAGGCGCGGTGACTCACGCCTGTAATCCCAGCACTTTGTGAGGCTGAGGCGGGTGGGTCATGAGGTCAGGAGATCGAGACCAACCTGGCTAACATGGTGAAACCCCCTCTCTACTAAAAAAATACAAAAAAATTAGCCGGGCTTAGTGGCAGGCGCCTGTAGTCCCAGCTACTCAGCAGGCTGAGACAGGAGAATGGCGTGAACCCGGGAGGTGGAGCTTGCAGTTAGTGGAGATCGCGCCACTGCACTCCAGCCTGGGTGACAGAGCTAGACTCCATCTCCAAAAAAAAAAAAAAAAAAAAAAAATCTGAAATGTAATATGTGCTGGAATATTTTGGAACATAAATAATCATTGGAAACAGACACGACACTAATTTGATGTTTTAGATGTTTTGATTAGTGACTATGATTTCATGTCATATTCTGTCATTTTTTTATACAATCCCTAAAACCTTTTAAACAGATTTCAGACATGTGCTAATCATTTTAGTCATTGGTCAATAAAAAAGAATACTAGTGCTATGAAAGATGTAATTAAATTCAATGACTCATAAATGAGGCTTTCGGCATTATTACTTCAAAAACCAATGTAATCATTTCCATAGCTAGCTTAATCCAAAATAAGTGGGAACTTGGTATATTCTGGTTAATTTATTAATTGTTTTGTCATTAATTATTTTGTTAATTTGTTTATTAACAAAGCAAGCTAATCAAGTAGCTATGAGGTCACATTTTTTTCCCGCTCTTGTTTGAACAGCTGCAACATCCAGTATTCTGAAACTTGTAAAAAATTTACCCATTTAAATGAAGGCAGAGTTCTGTTATTTCTTGAAACAATTCAACATCAATGACAATGGTAGGTTGAAGGGAAAATGTGAGGACAAAATGTTAACTTTACACAATGGATGCTAATTTTTTTCTTTAATAAAAGTCCTATAGAATTGTTCATTGTTAACTAAAATAATGATAAAAAGATAGAAATACAAAGTGTAAAATAATTGATAGTCAAAATTGTACACTTCACAAAAAATCAGCTAGTTAGGTAACCTGACAGCTGTGTGTTGCAAAAATCCAAATAAATCTTTCTACACAAAAGACTCCAATTATACCTTTTCCTGAAGCAAAAGCTTGTTTCCACAGAAATATCTCTTATTTCCTTATCGGCTTAAGATTTCCTTAAGGACTTCAAACCTATTATATTCCTAGTTTAAGAAAAAAAAAAAATCTACAAGTAACCTTTTCATGCATTAGCCAGTGTCATTTTTTTTTTTTTTTTACTTTTAAGTAAACTAAAGAATATATCACACATAAGCACACTGGGCCTAATAGGATTTTTATAAATTTTAACATTCAATTTAGATTGATTTTTTAAATGCACATAACTGTTGAAAACAAAAAACTTCAAAAAGAGTGACATTTGGGACCTAATTTTGGAGTAACTAAAATAAGAGCAATTAGAGTGTTCTAATATCCTATTTTTCAAATCTATAGTAAAAGAGAGAACAGTATTAATTTAAGATAGATGATACACATAATAGTATAGCATGTTTATTTGAATAATCATGTATCTATTAATGTAAATGTATTAATGACAATATTAATAGTTTTTCATTTTAAAATATAAATGTATAACATACAAATATATTAAGAATAAAATAACATAAAAGCCTGTACACTCAAGCCAAGATTATATGCACAGATATGTTTTAAATATTATTTTTGAAAAACATGAATTCTGAAAGCACAAACTAATTATCTCTCCGTGCTCAAATGAGTGAACAGAAATTGTGCCTACCTGGCAAAGTTATGCCAAGGAATTTATTTTTGTTTTTTTTTCCCTTGCCAGCTCATATCTGTATTAAAAAAGTAATTTTGAAATCATTACTTTGTTATACAATAACTTTTGTGAGTTGGGTTGACAGTTAAAAACCAAAGATCTGATGCTTTTTAGGTGTTACTTTTCATAAAACGCAATGTGATAGATTGTGCTTCTGGGTGGGTGGATGTATACTCTAGTTACTTGTGATGTTTCTACATCGTGATTGATTTATAAATGGCAATATAGTTAGAGTGATTTTAATTTTTCAGAGTTGTTACCCTCTTGATTATCTTTTTTCTTTGCTGTTTTATTTTGAAATATTTTAGCACTTTAGAAAAGTTGTAGAAAACAGTACAGTGAACACCTATACTCTTCATGTATATCCATCATTTAAAAATCTTTCCTTTGCTCTTTCGCTGTGTGTGTGTGTGTGCATGCGTGTCTGAACTATCTGAGAATTAGTTGTAGACTTTAATATTTTTCATCCTCAAATAGTTTGGCGTTTATTTCCTTAACAAACATAACTACAACATATTCATTATATTCAGGAGATTTAACTCTGAGTCCCATTATCTAATACAGAATCCATATTCCAATTTCCACATTTGCCTCCCTCAATAATTCCCTTCATACTTGTGTTATTTTACTATATTTTTAAGGATCCAAAAATCTAATCAGAATTGTGCCTTCTTTTAGTTGTGATTTCATTGATCTCGTGATCTAAAATATTTCCCCAGGCTTTTTTCATTGTTGTTCTAAATATTTCATGAAATTAACATTTTAAGAGCCCAGAATAGTTAGACTGAATGAAATATTTAGGACAAATATTTTGCTAAACATCCTTCCATTGGATTTGTCTGATTGTTTCTTCATAATTGAGTTCAAGTTGAACATTTTAATAGAAATGCTACATAAGTGACATTGTGTCTTAAACCACCACATCAGGTCAGGAGACCCCTGCTGTGATTTTGCCCCTTTATTGATGAAGTTAGATTTGGAACAATAGTTAAGGAAGTTTCTACCTCTACTTCTGTCTCCTTTTTTCATTCTGTTCTAACGAAGCAGCCACTTGTAATTTAATCTTTAATCTTGGTCAGTCACTCAAGTCCCAGTGTCTAACTAGTTGCCTTCCTTTCTATCTCCAAATTTTGAAGCCCAAGTATATTCTAAATTACAGTCTTTCCCTGTTGTAATTCTCCAAGCTTGCTCAGTTAAGGAACCCAATTAACAGGTATATACTAAATAATTTGAAGAATATAGATTTTGTTGATGAGATCATTTCAGTACAAACTAAAATTGTTTTAAAGAGAGAATGAAGGTACCCTTAATACTGTCATCAGAGCAGATCTTAAAACAAATTATTATATCTATTAGACAATTAAATCCATTTCACCCAAGATAAGCAGGAAGGACTTTTTTATTTTTTAACAAATGAGAAAAAGTCATATAGAACCATTGGACTTGCTGGAGAAGCAGAGTCTTGAGTTCTGTTTTAGGGACACTACTCAAAGTTCTATAGCAGCATGAGGGAGCTACTACTTCTTCATGACCAGGAAGCTATCACCACGTCTGTGAGATCAGTACTACATTGCTTCTTTGACAGTCCACACTTGCCAAAGAGATGCTTTGTGCTTTGCTTGTGGACATCTATAGAACTACTAAGTGCTAGACTTTTGGATTTTTAAAACACTGCTAAAAAAATTGAAAAGCTTATATAACCTTACTTGCCAACAGAAACAACAAAAAGAAAATAAAAGAAGAAGCATAAACAGCAGATTCATTATGCTTCCACTGTCAGAAATGCTGAAATAAAATTTACTCTCTAGCATTCCCCTGTGGGATGATCTTGAAGCTACTCTTGGGAACTTTTCCAGCATCACACACTTTCTTGGCTTCTTCTCTTTCCTCCTTTTCTGACTCACAACAGCCTTCTCCAGGGAACACTTCCTCAATCAGATACTTGCCATCCCCCTCAGGGGTGCTTCTGGAAAATCTTGTCTAAAATATAATGTGATTAAAGAGTACTTCCACAAGCCCCCATGTTACATCTGCCCACTTATCTACAAAGATGTTCATGTGTCCAGCTGTTATTATTGTTATTTTATCCATGTGCTTCTGCTATTATAATGATGAATTATTTATGTTTCTATCTAAGGCCAAACCATTACTTTATCTCATAACTGCTATCTTTTCTTGCCTACCAAAGACATCACTTCAGTTTTTCCCTCTGTCTTTTCCATCTCTCTTTCTTCTCATTATTAGAATGTCACCATTAGTATATAAATATGATGTTTCTTTCCCCAGCTATTGCTAGAGCTCATTTATCTTCATTCGTACATAGTAAATCACCTTAGGAGTGTTATACATGTAACTTTCTACATCATATTTCCACATGAATATCTTCCAGAAATTTAAAGTTCACTTATCTCTCCATAAGCTCCTCATCTTTCTCTGACTATCCTTCCCAAACATGCACAGGTTTCCACATTTCATTAAAGACATGCTCATCATTTTACCTGTTTAATCAAAAATCTTGGAAAAACTCTCACATCCCTTATGTCATCGGATGACTTTGAATAAAAGAGTGACAGATTCTTTTGAATCCACCTTCAAAACATATCCAAAATTTGATCACTGCTTGTCTGTCCTGTTATTCCTCATTCAAGCCACCATCTCTTGCCCCAGTGAATGAGATAGTCTTCTGCTGATCTAATAGCAGCTTTGATACAGTAGAAATAATTCTGAATAAGCATCCTAATTAATACTCATATAATAATTTGAAACTATGTCACTTACTTCTCAGAACCAGTAAGTTTCCATCTTATATAGAATAAAAGCCAAAATATTGACAGTAAACTGTAGCATATTACAAGTTCTCTCCTCATAACTTGTCACCTCTTCTTAAGTCTTTTGCTCTAATATTGTCTAATATTATCTTCTTCAGGAAAAAAGAACAGATTGCTTTTCTTTCTCACTAAAGTTAAGTGAAGCTCTCCTGAATTCAAAAGTCAATTGGAAGATAAATAGTTGCATTCTACTACACATTTCATATAGAAGCTGAAGGATATTTTTATATAATGTGCCTAGTACAAACAGAATGACTTTGTCATTGCTGACTCCTCCTGTTACAGGTAGAGGGCATCCAGGATCTTGGCATCTTGAACAAAGAATTGGACAAAACGTACAAACAAAGCAAGAAAGAAATGAAGGGATTTATTGAAAATGAAAGTACGCTCCACAGTGTGGGAGCAGACCTGAGCACAGGGGCTCAAGGGCCCCCTTACAGATTTTTGGGATGTTTAAATATTCTCTAGAGGTTTCCATTGGTTACTTGGTGTATGCCCTATGTAAATGGAGAAGATGAAGTAAAGTTACAAAGTCATTTACTCAGCATACCCTCTATGGAGCAGATATTTCCTGTTATTGCTGAAGTGTGAATTGACCTTATATTCCCTGCCTCCAGACCCTATATTCCTGCCTCATTTCCCTGCTGAGAGATGTGATTCTCATAAATCTTTATGGGAGGTGAGGGGACCGATGGTCTTTCTTATGTAACTGCTTCATGCTGGCTTGGGGAGTAGTCCCTACCTATTAGAGATCGCAAACTCTTGCCCTGCTCTGTTTAGAGGAGACAGGGTAGCTTCTTGATGGCTAGTGGTGGTGTCTTCACCTGGAACTTGCTTGAAGCTTTGTTGTATAATCATCTGAAGCTTGATCTACACATCTAGGCAAGAGGAAGTGTATTTGGTTAGAAGATTTAAGGGGAACTTCAGGGGATGGATACTTATGCTGTCAGGAATATTTGTTATAGAGATTTGTAGGAGAAAAAATAAAACCTAGTCTGTTCTAGAATCAATGTGTTTCCTTAAAGTCTTAGCACAAATGACTCTACTTTGGCTTGGTTTGGTCTGTTGGGGTCTAGTGCATGAGCTTGTTCCAAAACAATCGCCTCCCAGAATTTTGTTTAAAAACTTACCCCTTTTTGGTCACGTTCTCACTTAGGTAAGATTGTGACCAAAACTTAGGGTCTTAGCGCCACTCTCAGTTACCATCATTTTGGGTTTCTGGACTCAGCATATCATTCATAGGTTACAGTGTCCTCATGGTTGCACATTTCTTTCAGCCCTTGTCATTTTAGTTGAAGAGAGACCATATGACAGCCTAGAGATGACTGCATCCAAACATTTAAAACCTTTGAGAGAATACAGTGTACCAGGGAGACTACTATTATGACAATTGGAAGAATAATACCAAGAGTTAGGAGTATGCTCCTTATCCCTGGTCCCCATAAGCCAAACCTCCTAACATCAAATAGATCAAAGAATTAGCTAGATAAAGAGTCTATTCACTTTACTAAGCAGTCTCTTTGTTAATCCCCTACCACTGAATTTCTATAATCTTCATTTGATGTATTTCTCTATAGGTCACAACTGCCAGCATCTGCACAGATACTTCTTTGTTCAGCCTATTCTATCATAACTTTCACAAGAGAATTTGAAGTCTGTTGTGTAACTGTAGCCCTTTACAGCAGAATTTTCTATAGAGCCTATCTGGGGAATACATTTCTAATCATTGTCTCTTGTACTTTAAACCACAGAATACGACCTAACAAATGATGGTCTTCTAGAAGAGTGAAGGCTTCCTGGCAATGATCTCTTTAACCCATGATGTGGCTTAAGAGGAGTGAACCCATGCTTTGTTTCTGAATGATGATGAGGCAACATATGTACTATTAAGGTTTCTTACCTATGTTGGGCCTTTATCTTTTATCTACTAAAGTATAAGTTTGTCTGGGTGTGGTGGCTCATGCCCATAATCCCAGCACTTTGGGAGGCTGAGGCAGGTGGATCACCCGATGTCAGGAGTTTAAAACCAGCATGGCCAGCATGGTGAAACCCTGTCTCTATTAAAAATACAAAAATTAACCCTGCATGGAGGCAGGTGCCTGTAATCCCATCTACTTGGGAGGCTGAAGAAGGAGAATCACTTGAATCCAGGAGGTAGAGGTTGCAGTGAGCTAAGATCACGCCACTGCACTCCAGCCTGGGTGACAAGAGTGAGACTCCGACTCAAAAAAAAGTATAAGGATATCCAGGTATAAGGCTGGATACAAATTCTTTCACAAATAAAAGTATATCCCATAAGTGTACATAACAGATCCCTTTTCTACTTCTATTGTTCATCAAGGCATAAGCAAGGGTAAGATAAGAGTTTCATGATAGTAGAAGTCTTAATCTGTGAACTTGGGAAAAGCTGTTTACATAGAGGATGTCACCTTCTTGGGAGAAATTTCTCTGGTTAGTTTTATCTTAAGGGTTCCAATGGGTGTACAGTTCCAAGAGTGTGGATGGACTGTTCTCAGTTGTCAGATTATGAATCCAAAGTTTAAGGTCCTGAAGTTTTGTTGTAGTATAGATGGTAAGGACAGTTTTTTATGTTCTCAGAAGATCCAAGTCGTAAAAAGCTTTTATACCTGGTGAAAACACACTGTAGCATATTAATCTACTGTCATAACATCAGCCCTCTTGCATGGGAAAGCTTTTATACAACCAGAAAACATGCACTGAAAATAACAATCGAATGAAATCCCTTTATAAAATGTTTAAATGACCCACCAGGTGACCAAATGTACCTGAAACTGTAATTGTTTTCCCAAGAACATAGGACCAAACATTGGTTATAAACTATTTTAGCACCTTATAAGTTACCACACCAATGTATTCAATTTGGTTTATTTTACCTTTTCCATGATGAGTCACAGAATGCAGAGCTTTTAATAAAAGCTGTAAGGACTCAGTAAGGGCAAAGTGACCATGCTGGTTCTCCATAAGTCCATGATTAATTAACATTAGACATATCCTCTTGAATACTGGTTGTTTATCCAAATTATGTG
This sequence comes from Trachypithecus francoisi, assembly GCF_009764315.1. NCBI lineage: Eukaryota > Metazoa > Chordata > Mammalia > Primates > Cercopithecidae > Trachypithecus > Trachypithecus francoisi. The sequence continues at coordinate 69,567,452 of NW_022681472.1, read as the reverse complement.
TATATGATGGGTTACCATAGGTAATTTGAGTTAGACCATGGAGTTATTTCTAATTGCATATTTAAATAATTTTAGTATGGTTTAACATGAAAATTTGACAAAGTATTTTCTTGGTATTTAATTAATTTTTTGTTCTACTTGGGTCAGTAGCTATTTACATGGAAGTTTGGTTATTTCTGTGGTTTACAATAACTTAAGAGAATAACTATAATTATAATTAACAGCATATACTTACACATTGGGATTTTAGAAATCTGGTACAATTTTGGAACATATATTAGTGTTATTCAAAAAATACAACCTACAGAAATTGAACATCATTTTGGTAATCCCATGTACCTAAACATGCCACATAATCTTGTAAAACTCTTTTCTGGATGTTTTCAGAGGTCCTCTGATCCATCCAAAAAGCCAGGCATTAGGAAAGACAATTAACTGAAGTTTTATTTTGGAATTCCAGATTACCATAAATTATTTATTTTTTCAAAATAATGACAAATTTTAAAGAAGCAAAACCTTTACAAAAAGAGAAGAAAGCCCACATACTACTATTCTTACACATGTTGCATGTAAAACTGTTTCTAATAGTCTCAATTGTATGCTATAATGGCAACCCTTAGCAATTTTAATTTTAATGTAAAACCTGGTAAGTTATGTTAATTATGTGCTAAGTGCTGATAAGGTCTGATTATTTCCAGCATGACTGGGGTGTGATCAGCTCCACATATTCCCAGGCCTTACCTAGTTGTAAAGCAGGCAAAAGCCCTTTGGCAAAATGGTAAATATAGTGTGAAGTAATAATGCAAGCATGTATGTGAAATTTGGCTTCACAGTAAATTCGGCTTCATGCTTAACTATATTAAAAAAAGAATTGCCAAACTGCTGATGCATTTCTCTACAGTACTTTTTATTTTACTTTAATCAAGACTGAGAACTTAACTATGAAAAATGTTAGTTAGCCAAATGTCTCCAATACTTTATCAGATTTTAAAGAATATTTTATTATATAATCTTTTCCACATCTTTTTCCCCTACTTAATGATTTCTTACTACATTGTTTCATAAATAACCTTTTCAAATCTGTAATTTTAACTAACTTTTAAATAACGTCTGAATTAGACAAAATTATTCTTTTGTTCACTAATAAAATAACCCTTTCTGGTACCTTTTGTATACAGAATTATGTTAACTATAATTTTTATCTTTAGTAACCTAAACCTTCAGTGAAACCCTTGAAAAGCAAGAAATCCTGAACTACCAGATATGGGTATTTATGGATAAGAACTACTCCACAATTTTGGGAACATGTTTCCCCATATCAGAATTCTTTCTGAATTCAAAATGACCCAGATATTAAATGAGCATCAAAAATAACTTTAAGATTTTAATTCACACAAAAAGTTTACCTAAAACATTCATCCCCTTCATTGTACTCAATTCTTTCACTTTTAATAAGAGAGACGTGAGACATTAATTAACATATGTAAATCTAGGCAGAGGGTTCCCGCTACACTAGCCATAAAGTGACCAAAGGAGAGTATGTGGAACTAGATGGCATTACTCAGTTACCCTGATGATATATAAGCTTTCACTGAACACAGTTTCCACCAAGGAAAAGGAATGCCCACGCAGAGATGAGAAGGAGCCAGTGCAATAATTCCAGCAACTCCAATGGCCAGAAGGTATCCTGTCCTCTAAACAACTGCACTAGTTCTCCAGCAAGGGTTCTTAACTGGGAAGAGGTGGCTGAAATGGCAGAAATAGAATTCTGAATATGGATAGAAATGAAGATCATTAAGATCCAGGAGAACACTGAAACCCAATATAAAGAATCTAAGAATCATAATAAAATTATACAAGAGCTTACAGATAAAATACCATGAAAAAGAAACTAACTGACCTGATAGACCTTGAAAAACACACTACAAAAATTTCATAATGCAATTGCAAGTATTAACATCAGAATAGACCAAACAGAGAAAAACATCTAAAAGCTTGAAGACTGACTCTCTGAAATAACATAGTCAGATAGGGATAAAGAAAAGATAATAAAAATAAATTTTTAAAACTTCCAAGAAATATGGGATTATGTAAAGAAGCCAAATCTATGAATCATTGAGATCCCTGAAAGAGATGGGGAGAAAGCAAGTAACTTGGAAAATATATTTTAATATACCATCCATTAAAATTTCCTCATAGATGAGATTTCTTTGCTAGAGAGTCCGACATTCAAAGTCAGGAAATACAGAGAACTCCTGCAAGATACTACACAAGAAGATTACCCCCAAGACACATAATCATCAGATTTCCCAAGGTCAAAAATAAATTTTAACATGTTAAAGAAAAGGACAGGTTACCTGCAAAGGGAACTCAATATGGTTAACAGTGGTAACAGTGGACCTTTCAGCAGAAACTCTATAAACCAGAAGAGATTATGGACCTATATTCAACATTCTCAAATCAAAAAATACTGCAGCCAATGATTTGATATACAGTCAAACTAAACTTTTTAAGTAAAGGAGAAATGAGATTCTTTTTAGACAAACAATGCTGAAGGAATTCACTATTACCAGGCCTGCCTTAAAACAGCCCCTGAAAGGAGTGGTAAATAAGCAAAGGAAGAACTGTTACCAGTCAATAGAAAAGTACACTCAAGCACAAAGACCAGTGACACTCTAAAGCAGTCATGAGAACATGTATGCGTAATAACTAACAACACAATGACAGGACCAAATCCACACATATTAACACTAACCTTGAATGTAAAGGGCTCAATGCCTCTAATTAAAAAGGAACAGAGTAGAAAGCTGGATAAAGAAGCAAAACTCAATGGTATGCTGTCTTCAAGAGTGCTATCTCACATGCAATGATATTTCTACTCTCAAAATAAAGGGATGGAGAAAAATCTGCCTAGGAAACAGAAATCAGAAATGAAAGGGGTTGCAATCCTAACTTCAGAAAAAAAGCACTTTAAACCAATAAAAATAAAAAAAGACCAAGAAGGACATTAAATTAGGATAAAGGATTAAATTCAACCGGAACACCTAACTATCCTAAATAAATATACACCCAACACAGGAGGATCCAGTTTCATAAAGCAAGTTCTTGGAGACCTATGAGGAGACTTAGACTCCCACACAATAACTTAGACTCCCACACAATAATAGTGAAAGACTTCAACACCCCATTGACAATATTAGATGGATCCTTGTGGTGGAAAATCAACAAAGATATTTAGGAACTGAAGTCAACAATCGACTATATAAACCTAATAGACATCTACAGAACTCTTCCACATAATTGGGTATAAAACAATCCTTAACAAATGCAAAAGAACAAAAATCATACCAATCACATACTCAGAACCCAGCACAATTGAATTAAAAATCAAGACTAAGAATATCACTCAAAATCTCAGAATTACATGGAAATTAAGCAACCTGCTCCTGAATGACTTTTGGGTAAATAGTAAAATTAAAGCAGAAATCAACAAGTTCTCTGAAACTAATAACCCCAAAGACACAACATACCAGAATCTCTGGGACACAGCTAAGACAATGTTATGAGGAAAATTTATAACACCAAATGCCCACATCAAAAAGCTAGAGAGATTTCAAATGAACAACCTAGCATCACAACTAGAAGAAATAGACAAGCAAGAGTTAACCAACTCCAAAGCTACCAGAAGACAAGAAATAACAAAAATCAGAGCTGAACTAAAGGAGATAGAGACAGGAAAAACCATTCAAAAGATTAACAAATCCAAGAGTTGGTTATTGGAAAAATTAATGAGATAGATAGATTGCTGTCCAGACTAATAAGAGAGAATATTAAAATAAACACAATAAGAAATGACAATGCAGGTGTTACCACTGACCCCAGAGAAATACAAAGAACCATTACAGACTGCTATAAACCCCTATATGCACACAAGCTAGAAAATCTAGAGGAGATGGATGATACATTCCTGGACATACACATCTTTCCAAGATTGAACCAGGAAGAAATTGAATCCCTGAAGAGACCAACAATGAGCTCTGAAATTGAATTAGTAACAAATAGCCTACCAAAGAAAACAAAGCTGAGGACCAGATGGTTTCACAGCTGAATTCTACCAGGGGTACAAAGAAGAGTTGGTATCATTCCTACTGAAACTTTCCCCAAAAATTGAGGAGGAAGGACTCCTTCTCAACTCATTGTATGAGTCCAGAATCATCCTAATACCAAAACCTGGCAGAGACACACATGCAAAAGTAAAACTCCAGACCAATATCCTTGATGATCAGTGATGCAAAAATACTCAAAAATATACCAGCAAAGCAAATCCAGCAGTACACCAAAAAGTGAAACTACTTCATCAAGTAGGCTTTATCCCTGAGACTCAAGGTTGGTTCAACACACACAAATCAAATAAATGTGATTCATCACATAAACATAACTAAAGACAAAAACCACATGAGTATCTCAACAGATGCAGAAAAGGATTTCAATAAAATATAACATCTTTTCATATTAAAAACACTCAAAAATTAGTTAATGAAGAAATATACTTCAAAAGAATAAGATCCATTCATGACAAACCCACAGCCAACATCATACTGAATGGACAAAAGCTGGAAACATTTCCCTTGAAAACCAGCAAAATTCAAGGATGCCCTCCCTCTTTCACCACTCCTATTCAACATAGTATTGGTAGTCCTGACCAGAGCAGTTTGGCAAGAGAAATAAATAAACAGCATACAAATAAGAAGAGAGGCAGGCAAACTATCCCAGTTTCCAGATGACTTAATTCTATATCTAGAAAACTCCACAGCCTCTACTCCAAAACCTTTTCAGTTGATAAAGAACATCAGCAAAGTTTCAGGATACAAAAATCAATGTACAAAAATTAGTAGTATTCCTATATACCAACAACATTCATGCTGAGAGCCAAATCAGTAACATAATCTCATTCACAATGGCCATAAAAAGAATGAAATATGTAGGAATACAGCTAACCAGGGAGGTGAAAGACCTCCACGATGAGAATTATAAAACGCTGCTCAAAGATTTCAGAAATGACATAACCAAATGGAAAAATATTTAATGCTCATGGATAGGAAATATCAATATAGTTAAATTGGTCATAATGCCCAAAGCAATTTATATATTTATTGCCATTCCTATTAAACTATCAATGACATTTCTCAGAGAACCAGAAAAACTATTTTAAAATTCATATGGAACAAAAAAAGAGTCTGAACAGCCAAGGCAGTACCAAGCAAAAAGAACAAAGCTAGAGGCATCACATTACCTGACTTCAAACTATACTACAGGACTACAGTAACAAAAACAACATAGTACTGGTACAAAAATAGATACAAATCCCAACGGAATAGAATAGAGAGCCCAGAAATAATGCAACACACTTACAACTGTCTGATATTCAACAAAGCTGACAGAAACAAGCAAGGATAAAGGATAAATTGAAACTGGATTCCTTACTTACAGCATGTACAAAAATTAACTCAAGATGTGTTAAAGACTAAAGTGTAAAATTCAAAAGTATGAAATTCCTGGAAGATAACCTAGGAAATACCATTCTGGACATAGGAGCTGGCAAAGATTTCATGATGAAGTCTAAAAAAACGATGGCAGCAGAAGCAAAAATTGACAAAAGGCATCTAATTAAACTAAAGAGCTTCTGCACAACAAAAGGAACTACCAACTGAGTAAACAGACAACCTACATAATGGGAGAAAATATTTGCAAACTACGCATTTAACAAAGGCCTGATATTGAGAATCTATAAGACCCTTAAACAAATTAACAAGCAAAAACCAACCAACTCCATTAAAACGTGGACAAAGGACATGAACAGCCATTTTTCAAAAGAAGATACATGGCTAACAAGCATATGACAAAATGCTCAACATCACTAATTATTAGAGGAATGGAAGTCAAAACCATAATGAGATACCATCTCACATCTCAGTCAGAATGGCTACGATTAAAAAGTAAAAAAGTAACAGATTCTGGCTAGGTTGCAGTGAAAAGGGAATGCTTATACACTATTGGTGGGAGTGTACATTAGTTCAGCCATTATGGAAAGCAGTGTGGCGATTTCTCAAAGAGCTAAAAGCAGAACTACATGGCACCCAGCAATCCCATTACTGGGTATATATCCAAAGGAATATAAATTGTTCTGCCATAAAGACACATGCATGCATATGTTCACTGAAGCACTATTCACAATAGCAAAGATACGTGGAATCAATATAAATGCCCATCAACAGTAGAATGGATGAAGAAATGTATTAAATATACACCATGGAATACTATGCAGCTATAAAAGGAACAAGATCATGTCCTTTGCAAGAACATGGGTGAAGCTGGAGGTATTATCCTTAACAAACTAATGCAGAAATAGGAAGCCAATTATATATCTACAATATATTGAGAGGAAGAAAGGGAAGGAGGAAGGAAAAAAGGAAAGAAGAAACAAAGGAAGGAAGGAAGGAAAGAAGGAAGGAAGGAAGGAAGGAAGGAAAGAAGGAAGGAGAAAGGGGAAGGAAAGAGAAAGAAATGGCAAGAGGGAGGGAAAAATAAACAGTTGATAAAATAAGTGAATCAGGTAAAATACACAGTGTAAATGAAAGATAAGATAAAGTGTTGAGCAAAATATTAAAGAGAAAAATTATGGACTGAATTAAATTATTTAAATAATGGAAGCATTTAAAATATAGAAATTAAATTAGCATAGTAAAACCAGACTTGAAAAGGTCATCAGAAATAAAGACAAACACAACAAATATTTTAAAACAAGGAAATGATAGGTATTGATGGAAAAAAGACAGGCAAATCAAATAAGAGGCTGCAGAAGAAGGAATCAGATCAGATTTTTAAAGTGCATTAGAAGTCATATCACTGGGAGAAAGGACATTAACATTTTCAGGTTATTAACTAAACTACGTACAAGAAACTTGTAGCAATTTGTTTTCTTTCCAACAACAGGATATATTTTTTACTTCTTATCTTTTGACTGTTTTTCGTCTTTATTTAAGTATAGTTGACAATATGGGTTGTATATATTTAAGGTGTACAACTTGATGTTTAAATATATATATATCTATCGTGAAATAATCACTACAATCAAGCTACAATGATTAACATACTACCTTATATATTTTTTCTTTTTTCTTTCTTAATTATTTTATTTCTATATCTAAACTACTTTGACAAGGAACATGGCATATTATATTCATACTTTTACTAATATGATGAACATTTATGTTGATTATAATTATAACATGAGCAACGGTGATACTATCAATAACAGCTGAATACTTAAAATATGCCAAGCATCACATTACTTTATTTGATCTTTCTAACAAACCAACAAGTTGATACTATAATTATTTCTACATTATATATAAGCCATTAATATTTAAAGAGTTCAAGTAACTTGCATATGGTTAAATGGCTAATATGCAGTGAAGCTGCGATTCAAACTTGTCTCCTCTTAAATCAGAGCTCTGAAATTTTAATCTTTGCCGCTTCTTGCATAAACTCTTTGAATATTAAAGACATTATCATTTCTCATTCATGAATATAAATAGCTATTCTTCAGGTTATGGTTTGGAGTTTTTATGTTTTCAACTATAGCAAATATTTTTTAAAATGTCTTACATTGTATTTGTGATGAATATTTCTTGTCAACTGATAGGTTAATATATAAATAAGGTTTTAAAAATAATTTTAAGACCTTAAGCTCTAAACTTATCCATTTAAGAAAATTCACTTATTTATTTATTTATTTAAGTGTATGCTGTGAAATTGAGATAAATTATTAATAATGAGTTAATTTTTGAGTGCAACTTATCTTATCACACATTCATTCCCTATTGATAAGTAATTCTTGCAAATAATGTTAAATTATTTCAAACACTAGAATTTTGTCCTTGCATTAATATATCATTGATCAAAACATCTGTTTATATTGTTCAATGACTATATATTTTAATATTTGAAAGATCAGGTACCCTGTTATGCTCTTTTCAAAATGTTATAAGCTTTACTGATCTGGTTAATTTTTTTTTCAAAATAAAGCTACTTTAAATCATGGAATAGATCCTAACTATAGAATCAATAATTTTTTTGTAATTTTTATTTAAGGTTCTGGGGTACATGTGCAGGTTCATTATATAGGTAATCTCATGTCACAGTGATTTGGTGTACAGGTTATTTAGTCATGCAGATACTAAGCATAGTAGTTGATAGTTGTCAGGTACTCTTATTCTCCATCTATTCCATCCTTCTGCCTGGAAGTAGGCTCCAGCATCTGTTGTTCCCCCTCTTGTGTTTATTTGTTCTTATTTAGCTCTCATTTATGAGTAAGAACATGTATATCCCTTAAAATACTCATTATTTCTTCATATTTTATATTTCAGTTTAAATATTACCACTCAGGAAGCTAATCAAAATTATTTAGAATAGAAGAGACTCCCATCCGATTATTTCATTATTCATCTAATATTTCCTATACATGTATTTACTGTCACTTATTACAGTGTGCCATTATATATTTATTTTAAACGTTTTATAATTTTTAAACTTTTAAATTTGTCTCATCAGCTATCTCCATGGGGTGAGCTTAGGGAAATCAGGACTTACCACCGAACACCCAGCAAAAGACCAGACAAGCAGTCAGTTTTCAATTAATACTTCTAAAATAAAATGAATTAACTTAAAGAAAATGATAACATGAAGTTATATAAGTCTTGAAAAACATTCATGTTGATCGGGATTTGAGTTTGATCTTGATATGTAGCAGCTGTATAAATATACATATCTTTCCACAATAGTTTGAGTCTTCTTGAAGCCAAAACAATCTTCTTTGATAGGCAAATACATCAAAGCAATCAGACAGTGAGCTGTAGTGTGTGCCTTCTGCTTCAAGGAGAATGCTTAAAGAATGCTTGATCCCGGGGATTCTGAACTGATTAGACACTTTAACAGACAAAATAATTTTCTTCTTAAAATTCAGTTTCTATTTTAAGTTAAGACGTTGTAGGAGGGACTCATTATATCGGTTTTCAAGGACTGATTTAATTAGCGAAGGCCCTTGAGTTCCATTCAAATGTGAATGTGCTTCCAGTCCTATGTATGAAACCCAGAAGTGGTGCTGATTTCTCAGCCTTACTCTACTCATATTTAGAGTGATTGACAAGTATCGAGATTGAATCACCATCTTTGTATAGGTAACAATTCATGGACAAAAATATACAATCATAAAAATATTAAATTTGTCATCCATAGGTTTTAATAACCATGCATACATTTGTATATTCAGTAACTTTTAGAAAACATTTTCTTGTTTTACTTTGACCTGTGAGTAACACCAAATTTCAGCAAACCTCCATCCCCCACTTATAAATAGATGTTACTAAGGTTTAAATAAATTAAAATGATTTTGATTTTTATAAAAAACAAAAGCATGACTACAGTATATGAACTAAAGGACTGAAATTAATGTTCAAATTTGAATGGCAAGTTTGACATTTGGGTTACCAAACTAATTTCAAATAACATAAAATCAATGTTAATAATAAGGAAATGTGGTATTACTGTGTGATGTTTTAATTGATGTTTAACTATGATGCAAGTAAAAAATATATTTCATGTGAATATGTCAGGGCTAAGTTCAAAAGCAGAATAATAATATGTGGGTGAAATTATTCAAAATAAGAAAAAAACCCAGAAATATTCTGTAATAATATGTAAATTATATATGTTAAAACAGGAGGAACTATTTTACTGACCTAGCTCTTTCCAAATCAAATATATAAACTCTATTCCTATGTCTCCCTTTCTATTAATAGTCAGCATGTCCTATGAAGGTAAGCTTCCACATATTTTATTTTCCTATCACTTCAACACTGCTACAATATTAGTCTCCTGTGCTACTGCAATACTTTTTTAGACATTCTTTGACATTTTGGCATTATTTCACACAGTGTGCTCTACTGATTACTTGAGATAGATGGCCAATAAACAAATCCAATGGTCAACAATTGTTTAAAATGCTGCATGCATTATATCTATTTTTGAACTAAGTGATCCACAAAAATCTCAGAGATGTGTGATTGAAATCTCTAAGAACTTTTTAGCAAGTCCCAAACCTCTTGTTTTTATTTTGGTTTACTCCAAAAGGAACTAATAAATGAGGAAAAGGTAAATAGAAGGAAAAGGTTGCAGAGAAGTAATAGATCTCTGTTGATGTCCTGATTTCTTCAATTGGCACATCTAGGTCAGTGGTATTGGAAGCTGACATGAATTAAAGTACTTGTCAGGTGAGAGAAGCCAGAAGAGCAAACAAACTGCCGGTTATATCCTCTACTCCTGTAAGTATCCAGAAGCAATTCATACCACCCTTTAAGGGAATCCTACTGCTTTTCAGCAAGTCACATCTTAATGCCCTTCTGGCTTGATTCTTCACCTTTAAATTCTTGTTATGTCAGCAAAAGAGGCATATCCTGTTATCTATTTCTTCAAAATAAGACCAGGAAGTTTTCATTTATATTCCTTTAGGGGCTTTTATTACATTTTGCCTACTGGCAGTCTATGCTAAAGCAATCTGTCTAATTTTGCTTAACCCAATGCTCCCAAACAGATCTTTTCCCAACTTCCAGTTAGTGTTTGGTACAAATATGCTGTAGAGAATGCAGACCTACCGTGATCTCTCCCTATATTTGTATTTCTACATGCATCCTACTAGAATAATATATTAAAAGAACTGAGACATAATTTCTGTGACCTCAGTGAACTAAAGTCAAAAAATTGCATCTGAATACTTTCTATGGAGCATGTCTTTAATGAGAATATACAAGAGCATAACTTACATACTAATGTAAAGCTAAATTTATAGTGCAGAGTGTGGTTTCTCCTATCAGCCTCCAACTCCTCTTCTCTAAGAAACTTGTAACAACCTTTAACCAGTGGGTCTACGGAGAGAGTTCCAAAGTAATTCCAGGTCTTCCTCTGTAGACTTCATTCAGTCTCTGTTAGGATATCCCTTTCTTGCTACAGATCAACTTTTGCTGAGTTTTGTTTTTAATTGTATTTACTTATTTATTTTTTGAGATGGAGTTTCACTCTTGTTGCCCAGGTTGCAGTGCAGTGGCAGGATCTCAGTCACTGCAATCTCCACCTCCTGGGTTCAAGCAATTCCCCTGCCTCAGCCTCCCAAGTAGCTGGGATTACAAGCACCCACTACCACGCCCGGCTAATTTTTGTATTTTTGTAGAGACAGGGTTTCACCATGTTAGCCAGGCTGATCTTGAACTCCTGACCTCATGTGATCCACCCACCTTGGCCTCCCAAAGTGCTGGGATTACAGGGGTGAGCCAGTATACCCGACCTGAATTTTTTTCTTTTAAATAACTTTCAGTTGTTTCTGAAAGCGCTAAGAACACTTACTCCCACACTGCCTAATTTCCTTTTTTTCTTATGATGTCATGAACTGATTCTATGACTTATGTAATCTTCTCTATACTTATGTAATCATATCTTTAGCTATACAAATATGTGCCCTGTATTTTTCAAAACAATATATTATATATGGTCTGGATATTTCTTAACCTCATATCCCTGAAATCCAGTATATAAAATTTGGCATGGTTTGCATGTTATATAGTATTATGGAATATCATGTAGCTGGTGGGAATATAGGGAAAAGTATGATTGTATATGGCAGTGGAAAATGTGAATTAATATAGCTGTTTTTGGAGGGAAATCTGTTGATACCTATTCAAATGATAAATTCAACAATGCTTTTATCTTTAAGAATTAAATCAGTACAATATACCTTTATATATGCAAGTCTTATATGATGGTATAATTTATGACAATACAAAAATGGTAAATCCATTAAATACATTTCAGTATGGTTATTTTTTTAAACAGTGGTGTAATACTCTTTTAACCTAATGTTCTCCTGTTGTCACCCTATTTCTATCTAATCAATACTCAACCTTACTAAAAAAAAATTCTGACTTAAGATGTTGCTAAAGAAACATATATTTCCTCTCCGAGTACCCATTAAAATGAGCAAAAAGGCTATAGGTAGTTGGATAAAAAAGTCAATAACTCAGAAGGAAGTATAGGGCTGAATATTCAAAATTAGAGGGACATTACGCTGGTCCTGGTAACATTCTGTTCCTTGACTTGGGTACTGGTTACCTAAATGTGTTTATTATGGAATTTTTTTGAGCTGCATGTTTATGGTTTGTGTATTTTTCCTTATGTATCTTAATGTCAATAAAGATTGAATTAACAAAAGATATGTCTTCTTATAAAGTATGACTTTCCATATTATGCTGGGTTTTAATAATCTGAAAAGAATGTGCATTATTCCTCCCTTCTCCTCTGATCTTTGCAGTACAAACATGCTATTAATTAGCAGCCATTTTAGAAGGGAAATGGGAAAATTTAAGTATAAATCTGGGTTTTTTAACCTTGGCACTATTGACATATTTTTGCTGGAATAATTTTTACTGTGAGAGGTTGTCCTGTTTATTGCAGGATACTTAACAGCATCCCTATCTTCCATCCACTAGATGCCAATAACACCCTTCCAGTTGTAGCAATCAAAAGTATATCCAGATGCTGCCAAATATCCCTTGGAAAGGAAAATTGTCCTTTGTTGAGAATAGCTGGTCTATATAAACTAGATGTGACAAAGAAGAAACGTGGGGCAGAGTCTGGAGAAATACAACTAGATCATTACCCAGATTAAAAAGCCAGATGGAACAGATGGAAAACATGCTGAGAACCTGTCAATAAAGGGAATCAGGTAAATTTCATGAAGAATGAGCAAAATTATGAAAGCAAAATCTATACCAGTGGGATTGTAATACCAATACTATGTATCCTTGTCTTCAGTCACAAAACCAACTTTTGAAATTCAAGAGAATACCAAGTTGTCATGCAGAACTGCTTTGACAAAAGAAAGACCCATAAATCTACCATTATAATCATTGATTGTATGTATTTCTGATATTCAGCCATGTATACTCTTTCATCTCAGTCACTAAGAATGTTATTTATTATTCTAACTTCATTTACATTTGATCAGTTTTAGTGCTTTTGATATTGTGAAGAATACCAATGATTTTAAGGAACAAAGGTTTATGTCCAAAAGAAATGTATCTCAAAAGAATGCTTTTGATTATTTGAGCTCTCAGAAGTGAACAGTTCTCAGTTAGCTTGTACTAACGTTTTATACCAGCTGCTATGGTGAATGGTGTATCCCTTAACTACTTCTTCCTTTCGGTAACATCTTTAATGGAAAGTGCCATCCATCAGCTACTGTGTCATATTTTGATGTAAGTGGTTGTGTTAACCCAGGTGACCCTAGAAAGTAAGGAAATGAATATATCAGTGAGGATGTAACTGCTGGCAGATTGTGAGGATTTTTATAGCTTATATAGTTAAAATTCATCATATTATTAAGTGCTGTTGTACTTTAAAGGATAAAATATTTTCATGGGAAATGGCTTATGTTTGTGTGGAATGCCTTCAGGGGACAAACGATGCATAATGTAAAACGCTATGAATGAGGTATTCATTATTACAGATGATTTATAGAATAACTGCAGAGTAACACACCCACAGATGCAGAGAGGATTACGTTTATCCTGCTCCTTCCAAGGTGAGGGCCGTATTTAATACATTTCATATATAATAAGTCTTGAATTAATAAATGCTTTTTATCAGTCTACCTCTCATAGAAGCTGAGAGGACATCTAATCCCTAAGACGTTTGGATACAGACAAATAATGTTTAAACAAATGCACTGTCAGTATGATATTATAATATATTTACTAAATATTATGTTTTATCTCAGTTACAACTTTCATCTTATGTGTATTAAAAAGCTTACAGAGTTATTTTTGAAATTGTGTAAGGATTCATTATACTGAAAACATGGTTTTGGAAAATAACTGATGCCTGAGCATAACAGTCCCTATTCTCTATTTTTCTGGTGCCATACTCAATATTAATTTTACAACTACATTGAAGGTGCTTTGCCCATATATTAATATTTTTGAGTTTTCTGCATCTGTATTGTTGCACAAACGGTAGAAAAGATTGTGTAGGGAAATCCCAACTGATAGAACATTTTACTCAGTCCCGTGTAGATTTACTACTCTGCATTAAGGGACCTTTCCTATCCCAACTCGCTGGACTTATATATACACACGTAGGGTTTTTAGAATTCCAAAGGAGTCTGAGAGATCTGGCATGTTGTGTGATTGGATGAGCATCCATGTGTGAAATGCCGTACATGATTAGAGCAAGGAGGAAATATTTCTGTGTCTCAGTCAGGTGCCAAGAGCAGTTCCATGCCTTGAATAAATTTTTCCTGTGTAAGCAGACTGTTCAAGGAAAATTCAGTCCCATCTCTGTGGTTTGAAATCTCTTTGGCTACAAGTGGAGATAGGGCATTTTAGGGTCATGTGTATTTTGGGGGACAGTCTGTTGATATTTTAAACATTTTAATAAGATTTGCTAGTCTTTTGTGATCACAGATTCTTTACTGTGGTAAAGGGTACAGCTCTAAAACATTGTTAGCCCTTGCGTCTTCAGGTTTCTGAAATGCAACACTAAATTGAAATCTGTTTTTTGAAAAATCATGTACAGCCGACTCTGCTCCCTGCCTAGATTAAGTGTATGTGTGATAATGGAAGCTCTGGCTGGGATTTGCAGTTAGTAGTAGTTTTAGGCTAGGAGCCCTGATAAGGAGTAGACTTGTTTTTGGGAGAAACAGAAGGGGCAGATACTGACAGAAGATTCTGTAACATGTGTTCCTAATGTTTACAAGCAGCTAACATTTTTTGACATTTGATGATGTTATTTTTACCATAAAGACCGTTTTCTTTTTTTTTTTTTTTTTTTGAGACGGAGTCTCGCTCTGTCGCCCAGGCTGGAGTGCAGTGGCCGGATCTCAGCTCACTGCAAGCTCCGCCTCCCGGGTTCACGCCATTCTCCTGCCTCAGCCTCCGGAGTAGCTGGGACTACAGGCGCCCGCCACCGCGCCCGGCTAGTTTTTTGTATTTTTTTAATAGAGACGGGGTTTCACCGTGTTAGCCAGGATGGTCTCGATCTCCTGACCTCGTGATCCGCCCGTCTCAGCCTCCCAAAGTGCTGGGATTACAGGCTTGAGCCACCGCGCCCGGCCATAAAGACCGTTTTCTAATCCCGGATCTTTTCTTACTGGTATTTTGTCCATTGCTAATTTTCCTAACCTCTTTAATACTCACTTCTCTTATTTATAATGGGAAATAGGAGAGCTTGACATGATTATTTAATAAAGAAGGTAAGTACTAAGTAACTTTAAGGCAGCTAGGTAGTTGGCAGGAAATTCTAGTTGAGTTTTGAGATAATTCTCCTCTATGTGTGACACATTGGACAATGGATTCACAAAACAGATGTAATTTATTAGATTACGAGATTCAGGGGTCATGGACTATATCTAAATTCACTTTACATAACAACATTCATTGCAGTATGTAGTACAAATAGTTCCAATGTGTGTTGAATGAGCTGATTGATGATGGAGTAGATTCATTTCTGGAGTAGAGAGGAAGATCTGGCACTGTATTGTTATACCTAGTTGTGTGCTGCAGAATGGAGTATGAGACTGAAATCTGGTTCTAGAATTTTCTTATCATCATAGATGCAAAATAATAACTTACTGACCAAAGTATTAATTTCATGTATAAGAATTATTTTCTTGTCATTTTTTAATCTACAATCAATATAATTTCTTTGATAATTTTAGGAAATACACTTTATTATACATAAATACTAGATAATTTATTATTATGATGCTGCTCTAATATTAAGGAAATGCTGTCCAAGATGTAATTTAGTGTATATATTTTACACACTTATGGAAGAGATTTCTTTATTATCCTCACAAAAATGGAATATCATATTAAACTTGGAGTTAGTATATGAAAAGTGTACTTTATAAAGGTAACATTTTAACGGGTAATTCATAACATTTGTTTCTTCTTTTTGTATCACCTCCTTATATACATATTCTTTGTTTAAAATTGGGCTTCAAGGTAGTTTTTATATTATCAACTTCATATATTTTTGACGTATTAACAAAATACTGTAATATTGGCCTATTATTAACAAAGGAATTTATTTATTTGAGAAAATAACCATTTTAGTTATTTGGTAATTAATAAGAACTGTATGCAGTGTCTAATATCTTAATGTTTAGGCCCTTTAAAACTTTAAAAATTCTTCCTGCTTAGATTTTAACAATAACAGCATAACTCTAACACTGGTTTATTTCTAAAGAAGACATTTAATTTTACAGTTAGTATGCAAAACATAGACCCAATTTATTTGTACTATTAAGTCCGTATGAAAAAGAATAGATGTAGATATAGATAAAGAGATAGATTTAATTTGCTTTAAGACTGGTTAAGTCTCCCTTTGGGGGCCATTTATCCCAGGTGTTACATCAATTTCTGGTTTACCTGAGATATTTTCCAGATTAAAAAGCTTGGAAGGCTTCTATTAAACAAAAGCATAAATGAAAAGAAAAAACCCTGAGAAAGGGGAATAATATTTGTATTGAAGAGTTTTATTGGTCAACTAAACACATAAGGAAGACAAGGAAAAGAACCCCAGTTTCTTATTTAATAAAAGTAAATTCCTTAAGGTTGAAATGGCAGGATCCTTTCAGAAATAGTAAGAGGCAAACAAACTAGGAGAGCACGTTCCCTATAGAAGAAGAAAAGAAAGGCTGTGCAGGGGAAAGCACTCATTTTCAATACTGTAAATATTTTGGGTGTTTGTTATTCATAAAAATAAGAACTTATCTAAAGTTTTGCAGCTATGGAGAAAGCATTATGTGAGATAGAGAGCCCTAAATGAATGAATTTGTTGTGATCATTTACATGACATCTGTGAAAGTGGTTTATAAATGGGAAAATCCCCTACCAGTGTGATTCTATTGTGTCAGATTATATGGACTCAACCTTGCTTCATCCACTTTCAGAGATTTCCCAGAAATTTGGACATACTTGGGGATCTCTTCTTCTCAATTATTTAACTATTTCAGCACCCAGCAAAAAATATTTTATTCTATATCCCAGAGAAGTAAAGCAAAGCCATTATTCCCTACTTACCACTACAAAACTATAAAATTACTAAAATCTTACCTATGATCACTTGTCTCACTTTCTCTATTCATCAAGTTTTTTTTTTTCTCCTGAAGGAATATAATTTATCTACTGTGCTATAGACATATCTACTTCAGATTCTTGGGGAAATTTTTACTCTATGGACCCTCGGGTGAATCTTTTTCACAAATAGGTTAAATATGCTCAAATATCTCCAAGCTCTCAAAATCCTTATTGATTCCATATCCTTTTCTTGCTCACATATAGTAGCTGATTTTTCTCTTAACAGCCAAACTTAAAAAAAGAAAAGAAAAACCTCTTCATATTTCACTTGCATTGCTCTCTCATCTATTGAAGATTGGTTCTTCTACTACTCCTAAACTAGCTTTTTTAAAGGTTCGCAATCCTTTATATGTTGTTAAGTCCAAAGGACAGTCTTCAGTCTAACAGTCTAACAATTCTGAATAGTATTTAGTACTTCAGTCTTTCACAGGCCTCCATTCTACTGCACTTTTGTGGTAGTTTTGTTCCTACTTGTGTGGTCATTCCTTGACAGTTGCACGTGGTACTTCATTTTTCTCTAACTGGTAATGAAATATTAAAAACAAAAGTTTTTCAAAGCTCTTAGATCATACTCTCTCCCTAGTGACTCTTACCCAACCCCGTTTGTCCAATCATGATCTACATTTCAATGGTTCTTAGCTTTTTAATCCAGTTCAGGCCTCTAATCTGAGTCTTAATATGTCTTCTTATTCCACATTTTTATATGATACTTCCCCGACTCTCCCTTTACTCTCTACTTATAAGACATAACCAAATATTGCACATTATTTCTCTTAAGTATCTTTAAAATATGACATCTCCCTATTATTATCATTATGATGCAAGTATGAGCTAATGAAATTTATTATTTACAATTGTGTAATATGATATCTCCTTGATTTCATTGCATTCATTCTGATCTCCTTATATTCTGTCATCCATTTTGTCACTAGAGGGATCTCTAAGAATCTCAGGATTAATTTTCACCCCTGTATTACACATTTTCAACCTTGAAGAGATTGCCGTTGATTCTTGAATAAAGAATAAAAATCTTAAATGTATCTGTGCCTCAAGCATATACTCCTTGCATTTTCTGGTCACAGTGTATTGCTCTATTCTCATTTCATATCAACCTCCAACTTTTCCTCTGAAGTTGAGACAGACTGACCTTATGGTTCCTCAGATCTCAGTTCAGAGATTTTGAATGAGTTGTAGACTTTGTCCAGAAAATTATTTTCCCAGTCTTCTCTCTCTACGTAGTTTAGTTTGAGCCTCATTTACTTACATAAACTTTCCTTAACCACCAGATTTGTTTATGTTTCCTTTTCATGTTCTTTCTTAAAATCACATTCTTTTTCTTTTTCTCCAGTTTATCTCCGTTGTAAGCATACTTTTTCTCATATGTGTGATAATTTTTATGCCAGCACTCATCACATCTCCACTAAGCTCCATGAGAGAGGGACCTTGATTGTTTATGCTTACTACTGAAAACTTTGGGTCTGACACTGGTCCTGTCACATAGCACATACTGATATGGTTTGACTGTCTGCCCACCCAAATCTTATCTTGAATTGTAATCTGAATTGTAATCCTCACCTCTCCAGGGAGGGACCTGGTGAGAAGTGATTGGATCGTGGGACCAATGTA
Source organism: Trachypithecus francoisi (assembly GCF_009764315.1). Classification (NCBI taxonomy): domain Eukaryota; kingdom Metazoa; phylum Chordata; class Mammalia; order Primates; family Cercopithecidae; genus Trachypithecus; species Trachypithecus francoisi. The sequence goes on along the minus strand of NW_022681472.1, from coordinate 69,548,577 downwards.
CCCGATCCTGTTCTTATGATAGTGAGTGAGTTCTCACGAGATCGGATGGTTTTTTGTTTTTTGTTTTGACAGAGTCTCACTCTGTAGCCCAGGATGAAGTGCAGTGGCACTATCTCGGCTCACTGCCATCTCTGCCTCGCCTCCCGGGTTCACGCCATTCTCCTGCCTCAGCCTCCCGAATAGCTGGGACTACAGGCGCCCGCCACCACGCCTGGCTAATTTTTTATATTTTTAGTAGAGACTGGGTTTCACCCTGTTAGCCAGGATGGTGTTGATCTCCTGACCTCATGATCCGCCGGCCTCGGCCTCCCCAAGTTCTGGGATTACAGGTGTGAGCCACCATGCCCTGCTGATCTGATGGTTTTATAAGGGGCTCTTTCCTCTTCATTCTCTCTCTTGCCTCCCAGTGAAGAGGGTACTTGCTTCTCATTTGCCCTCCGCCATGGTTGTGAGTTTCCTGAGGTCTCCCAGCTATGCAGGACTGTGAGTCAATTAAACCTCCTGTCTTTGTAAATTACCCAGTCTCAGTATGTCTTCATAGCAGTGTGAAAATGAACTAATACACATATTCAGGACTATTTTATCAGACCAATAACTAAATTAGTTGCACTGGCTCAGGAAAGCAGTGATTCAGTTTCAAGCTGGAAGTCTGAGTTCCTGTGATTTCTTTTCATTCATTTAACTTAACCTCATTTTCAGTTCGGCAATTATTTCTTGATACTTGTTGAGTACAGGGCTCTGTGATGGGAACAGAGGAAGCTATAGAGATTGCCAGTGTCCAGTGCCTGCCTCCACAGAGCTATATGCAATACAATGTAGACAAGAAGAATGGCAGTTACTTAGTCTGACTTGTACTTTTTGAATACCTGGAAAAAGATCTTCAATAAACTATCCTATTTTGTTAGGACTTCTTTCACTAGAGATCTTCCATAGGACCCCAAAACCCTCTCCATTATTACTCTTATCATGTTTTGTAAAGTATCATAACAATAAGATCCTTCAGGCATAAAATATGGACAATTCAATTTTTGTTTTGTTTTCTATTTTCAAAAAATTATTTGGTGCTCAATAGGATACTCAACAAATCATTGTAAATCCATTACTACTAACAGATTGTAATTGTCCAACATAATTAGACCAGTGTATAAGTAGGTATGAAGAACTAAGGAGCCCAGTGTATAAGTAGGTATGAAGAACTAAGGAGAACTAACTTTTTTTGGTTAACTTTTTCTAGCTAGAGAGACAGAATTAAAAGTTGATGAAGAGGATGTCAAGAAAAATGAGGAAAAAAAAAAAACCTCCCTCTAGGTTCAGGGACAAGATAAGGGTGCCTGCCCACTTCTGTCATATCTTTTAAATATTATATTAGAAAGTGTACTCCATGTAATTTTTCAGGAAAAGTAAGTTAATAGCAACCAAATTAAAAAGGAATAAGCAAAACTATTTGCAGTTGACATGATGTTATGGTCATGAAGAATCCACAGAAACAAAAAGTCATTAGAGCCCAATAAATTCAACAAAGTTGCAGGATACAAGATTAGTGAACAAAACTAATTGTATTTATATATGCTAGCAATGAACACTTGAAAGGAAATTAATAAAATATTAGTTTGGTGCAAAAGTAATTGCTGTTTTTGCCATTACTTTTAATGTGTCCAGGTAGGGACCTGGTGAGATGTGATTGGATTACCATTATTTTTAATGGCAAAAACAGCAATTACTTTTGCACCAACCTAAGAATTATTTTTACACAGCATCAAAAATAACAAAATACCTAGAAGGAAGTTTATTCCAGGAGGGGCAAGACTTATTCACTAAAAACTAGAAAATATTGCTGAAAGAAATTAAAGACCTAAATAAATGGAAAGATATCCCATATTCATGGATTGGAAAGCTTAATATTTTAAATGTTCTCCAAAGAGATCTACAAATTTGATGCATTCATTGTTATTACACTATGTTTTATTAGAAAGAGTGCTAGTGATCCTAATATTCTTATAAAATTTCAAGGAAGCCTTAACAGCCAAAATAATCTTGAAAAAGAAGAACATAGTGGGAGAACTTGTACTTCCTGATTACAAAACTTAATATAAGTCTTTAGTAATAGAAAGTGTTATGTCAGCATAAAAATAGAGATATAGCTTAGTCAAATCAAACAAAAATCTATAAATAAATTCCTATATCTATGTTAAATTGATTTTTGACCAGAGTACCAAGACCATTCAACTGGGAAAAATAGTCTCTCAAACAAATGGTACTGGGACAGCTGGATAGCCACATGCAAAGGAATAAAGCTGGACCCTCATCACATACCATATACAAAATTAACTCAAAGAATAGACTATATAAACATGATGTATGTTTAAATCTTGTAGAAAATGTAAAGATAAATCTCCACATCTTGTGGAGCATATGGTTTGATAGAAGAAATAGATATGAATCAAATTTCTTCATGTGTTTGACAGTGGATTCTTAGATATGACACAAAACCATAACTAACTAAAGAAAAAATAGAGAAATTTAACTTCATCAATATTAAAACTTCTATGCCACAAAGGACACTATCAATAGAGTAAAAAGACAACATTCAGAATGACAGAATACATTTGAAAATCATAAATCTGATAAGAGACTCAAATCTAGATTATACAAAGAATTATTATACCTAGAATTAAAAAAGAATACTTAATTTAAAAATGGGCAAAAAATTTGAATGGACATTTCTCTAAAGAAGACATACAAATATCCAACAAATGGGTAAAATGATGCTCAAAGTTATTAGTCATTAGGGAAAAGCAAACCAAATCCACAATGGAATACCACTTTGTAACCCCTAGGAGGGCTATAACTTAAAAAAGGAGAATAAATGTTGGCAAGAATGTGAAGAAATTGCAAGTCTTGTCCATTGCTCATGGGAACAAAATACTGTGCTACCACTGTTGGAAATGGTTTGATGATTCCTCAATATATTAAACATTGAATTACGATATGACTCAGGAATTTTCCTTCTGTGTATGTACCCAAATGTCTGTCACAACAGTATTCACAATAACTTAAATATGGAAAAAATGAAATGTCCATTTCCATATTATTCCATATTATTTACACACTAATGAGTGTGTAAATAACATTCGTATTCTTGCAATGGGATATTATTCAGCACATAAATGAAATATAAATAAACGTTGCAAAATGAATGAGCATTGTAAATGTTATGATGAATGAAGGAGCCAGAGTAGGCAAATTCATGGAAATGGAATGCAAATTAGTGGTTGTCAGAGGCTTGGAGGAAGAAGGAATTGGGAATTAATGAGAATGGAGTTTCCTTTTTATGTGATGAAAATGCTGTGGATCCAGATAATGTTGACACTTTCATAACACTGTAAATGTATTAAATGCCACTGAATTGTAGCATTTCAGATGGTAAATTTTTCATATATTTCACTACAACAAGTGTTTTCGAAGATTGTGTATGGTAAGGAGGGGCATTATTCTAGGATAAGATTTATTTGAATTTGAAGCCCAAATTCATAATTTATTAACTGTTGTTTCATCTGCAAGCTATTTAACTTTTTGAATTATAAATTAATTAACTATATTATGGAAGACCATTCAATCACCAGATATTTCACAGAGTCAGAGACTGTGGTATAATAGGGAACAAACCCAATGTTGATCCTTCATCCTGTGGAGCTTCAAGTTCAGTAGAGGCACTAGATGTGCAACAAGCTTCTACAGAATGAAAAATATAATAATAACATTCTTAATGTTTGTCACTGTTACTTGAATTAGACATATGTACTGCCCAGTGAAATAATAAGTACAAGGTTGTGTTATTGTTATTAAGCTTTTAACTTTCACACTAAAACTTATTCTATTCCAGAGTGAATATCTCATTTCAACCATCTTGAAAATGTGTGCAGTGAGTCATGAGAAGTTGACACATTGATATTTATGGCTTACTCAGTGAAAATCATTAGCACCTCTGAGGTTTTAAATACACACTCAAGCAGGTATGAAAGCACATTTACACATGTACAACACACATCTACACACACACAAATATTACTGAAAACATACACAACACCTTTTTGTTACATCAGAAAATAGCATGGCTATTAGCTAGTGAATATTTCTAATCAACTCATAACTCTACTTTTCCTGTGTTTATTTTCTGTGTTCAATACAAGGGAGTCTAGTAAAGCCATAATGAACTTCTTTATGAACTTTATAGCAAGGTGAAATCTATATGTTCTTTTCAAACAATATTAAACCACATGTACTTGGTGTATGCTATGAAACCACAATTCCATTTACAATATTTGTATTAAATCTCTTGGTGGTATCTGGCTACTTCAGATTCTAACCATATGTAGTCCCTCGATGATAAGCCTTTGATCTTGGAACCACAAAGAGAATAAAATTCAACCAATCTTATATTTAAACACACTGTTGTGTATTTAAACACACTATTATATAATAGACACTACATAATAGCAATAAACATTCAAATTCTAAATTTAGAATGATATATTTTTGGCAAATAGCAGAGCTTCATGAGCCCAAATATTATTCTTAGTGTTACATCTTATTTTGGCATAGTACAAATATACTCACACTGCTGGCAAAATAAGAGCTCCTGAATCATTCCAATCAGCTAACTATAAATTCTGACAACTGAAGAATCATCAATTTCCTTCCTCCTTTGTGCTATGCTGACATATTTAAATAATTGAACAGACTTTTTTTTTGTTAACTGAACTTGCTCCATGGATTCAGGCTTTCCAAGACACTGTAGTGATAGCCCATTATGTGCTCATTTGGGTAATGTTTTTCTCTGCGTAGACACTTATTTAGACGTTAGTGTTTTCAGATGGTTCCCATATAAAGATGCTAATAAAGTCAAGATTTTGCAACAATTGGTATTATCAATATGACAAATAAACCAGTACTATCTGATATTAAGCTTTAAAAACTTGAAAATAGTACAATATAGTGTATGGTTTGTTTTAGGCCATGGTTATATGAGACCCCAGGACATCCATGTTATCATATTATAAATATAATATATCTAATATTTTTCTCATTATAGTAATGTGTTTTCTTTAACTTGCAGTTTTTCCAGTTTGAGGACATGAAAACCCTCTTAACTTGGAGAGCTACTCCTCTCATTTCCAATGTAGTTCTCATAGGGGCAGAAAATCATGCTCATCCTGAGCACAGCTGATTGATAGAGTTTCTGAGCACGTTACACTTGTTAACTCATTCATCCAGATAACATTTTTATGATATCGGTAGTCTTTTGTCAACAGAATTTAAAATTCTTTTGTTAAAAAAGAATGAACGTTGAAAGAAAGACTACTGATACCATTAAGATTTGTTCTGGTTGCTCCTAAAGCCACCTGTTGCTCCTGTTATTTCCTGTGGTTTGGCTGGTCACAAAGTTTTCCTTTTCCCTAGGCAATCAAAATAGATTTTCTAATATATTCATCTAAAACAATATTTTAAAAATAGCAAGTATGCTTGCTGACTTACTGAAAAGGAGCTAAAGGTGTTTTCAGGTGAAGTTAGAGAGGTCATAGGAACAGGGACAGATGTTGCAGGGCCTTATAGATCATTGTACAGACTTTGGTTTATACTCAGAGTGAATTTGGAAGTCATTCCTGGATTTTGAGAAGAGAAGTTGCATGATCTGACTTAACATTTTAAAATAATCACTTAAAGTGTTAAGAATCAGAATTAAAGGAAAAAAGAAAAGAAACCAAATTAGAACTTCTTCAGTAAATCGGGTGAAAGGTATTACAGCAAGTTACCCTGTAACCAGGGTAGTTACGGTGGTAATAGTGAAATGTTAAGGTAGAAACAATAGGATTTCTTGATGGCTTACAAGAAGAGTATGAGAGAAAGAACAATCTTTGATGATCCTAAGAATTTCAGTCTCAGTATCTATCAAATGAAATGGAGATTTAAGGTTTTCAGAGGAAGGTCAGGATTTCAAAAACAAATGAATAGAAGGGGTGGTCAATAGTATCAAATACTACATAGTTATCATGTATTACAAAGGCTGAAGAAGTATCGGATTTGGTAACTAAAGGTAAATTTGTGAGAGACAATTTAGTGCAGTGGTAAAAAAGATACGAGACTGGAAAGCTGGAAATAAGAAATAATAGGTGAGGATATGAAAATGGTAATGAAAGTCATCTTTTCAAGAAGTTTAGCTCTGAAGATGTGAAGAAACAATTGTGGTTAGAGGAGGACATAGGATTGGAGAGAATATTTAAACATAATTTAATAGAAATAGGAATAGTTTCCTGCATTTTTAAAATACATTTTTTACATAATATTTACATTTCTTACATGTGTCCAATGCATATGGCTATAATTTACCTCTGGGAAATGTAAAATATTTTCCTGCTTTTAAGAATATTTATCTCAGGATGAGTTAAATCATGAGCAATTTTCAGTGAACACGACTTTCACTTTAACAAATTATAAAGAAAACATACTTTCCTGGGCACCATCCAATATGATTAAGATAATGAAATATAATACCTGCTAGTACATTTACTTTCTTCTAACTTTACTTTGTGTTTCCTGGAACTTTGGCTCTCCTCAAAAGTGTCTGCAATCACCTGGTGACAGAATATTTTTAGGAAAATCAGGAATAATTTATTAATGTCATATTCGTTTGTCTTAGTTCTATGTTGTCTTGCCTCACTTTCACAGTGGTAAATTTTTTCCTAAATCATGTAAGAATCATTCATACTAACTCTTCCTTAAAGGTCCTTATGGTGAATGTGACATTTTAAAGCTCACCTTTGTTATTTTTAAAGCTGGTACATAAAACTTGTTAAAATTTACCCTGTGTGAAAGAGATTGGTGGGCAAACCCAATAGCTGTCCCTCTTTCTTCCAGAGTAAAGAACTCTTGGTTTTTATAAGAGTACATCATGGTAGAAACTAAATCTTTTATTTCCTAACCTTCTTTGTTTCAAGTGATGAACATGTGATAAATTTCAGACTAATGGCATGAATAAACATAGTCTTGTGGAACTTTCCTTAAATTACATTTGTTTCATGCACTTTTTCCTTTCTTTTTATTCTTTCCTCAGTTTTCCTGCCTGAAACAAGGTATTATTGTTATTATAGCTTTTTAGCCATTATCATATGCAATGAGAACAAGACTCATACATCAAGAATTGCAAGTAATCACTTGGAATGAGGTGTATCCTTGAGGACTTTGGGCAACAAAGCTAACATGCCAGCCTGAAACTTTTTAATAATAAAAATGTATATATTTAAAGTATGCAATATGATGTTTTGTATCCCTGATCTTCTTACCTGTAATTTCTTGTAAATATGGAAATACATTTTTAACTTATTTAAGTCACTATTTGTGGTCTCTGTAATTTATATCCCTTAAATAATATATCATGATTATCATTATTAAATTTTAGAACACTAAAATTCAGAACAATAAAGCATATTCAATATTTAATGAAGTATATTTAATATGCCTTTCAAATAGAATAACTGACAATTACTATTCTATTTCTATGATCCATTTCACAGGCATATTTTAATACCTTCAAAAATACATCTTTGAAGTATTATGTACACAGAGAAAAATGTAGAGATCCTTAAGGGAATCCAGTTGTGTAATCTGTGCTGAGATACAGAAATAAAACATTTATAGCACACCAGAAAATATCCTCACATAAACTCTAGGCTTTTACCATTTGAAGGTAAACACTACGTTTACTTCCAACATGGTTGATTCATTTTGCCTGTTTTTGAAATGCATAGATTTAGAATTATTCAATGTATAGTCATTTTTGAGGGGGTGGTGAGTGACTTCTTTCACTAAATGGTATGCTTACGAGGTCTCATATAGCAACTGTTCATTATTATTCTATTATAGCTTCCCATTGAGTGAAAAATATGTAGTTGATTTGGAGATGTGTCACCTAGATCTCCCCTCTACAGTGAGTTTGTTGTCCATTGCAGGGAGTGTGGTATCAGATGGTTTCCAGCTCTAAGCACCTTAGGATCTACCTGAGTTGCAAAGGACCACTTTCTTCCTTTTTTTTTAAACCATACACTTTAGTTTTTTAGAGCCACTTTAAGTTTACAACAAAATTTAGCATAAGATACAGAGATATCCTACATCTGATCTGCCTTCACATGTACATAGGAAAATTGTACAGAAAATACAGAAAGTTCCCATACACCCACTGCCCCCCAATCCATGACCTCCTCTCCTATGAACATTCTGCCCCAGAGTAGTACATATATTGCAAATGACAAACCTACATAGATACATTATTACCCCCATCCATAGTACACATTAGGGTTTAGTCTTAGTGTTTTATAGTCTATGGGTTTTAACAAATGCCTTTTCCAGAATACCATATAGTTGGAATCATACAGTATGTAACCTAGCCATACTGCCTTCTTGCACTAAGTTAGGTAATATGCATTTAAGTTATTTTCATGTCTCTTCATGACTTTATAGCTCATTTCTTTATAGCATTGAATAATATTCAATTGTCTGGATGTACCAGTGTGTATTTATCCATTAGCCTACTGAAGAACATCTTGGTTCTCTCCAAGTTTGGGCAACTATAAATAAAGCTGCTATAAACATCAATGTGCAGATTTTTTTTGTGTGTGGACATAAGTTTGCAACTCATTTGGCTAAATACCAAGGAGCACGCTTGCTACATCATATGGTAAAAGTATGTTTAGTTTTATAAGAAACTGACAGACTGTCTTCCAAAGTAGCTGTATCATTTTGCATTACCACCAACAATGAACAAGAGTTCTTGTTGCTCCACACCTTTGGCAAACTCTGGTGTAGTAGATGTTCTGAATTTTGATCCTTTTAATAGATGTGCTGTGGTACCTCATTGTTGTTTTAATTTTCATTTCCCTGATGACATTTGTTGTGGGAAATCTTTTCATATGCTTATTTGCTGTCTGTATATCTTTTTGGCGAGGTGTCTGTTGATGTCTTTGGCCCATTTTTAATTCATATGGTATTTTATTTAGTATAGAAAGCTCTTATGTAATATTGGTGATTTTACTCCATATATACATTTACATATATTTGTAATTTGTAATTGTAAATTGACAAATAATAGTTGTATATATTTATGGGGTACAGAGATATGTTATGATTTATGCATACAATATGGAAAAATTAAAACATGTGAATTAACATATTAATAATCTCAAACAGTAATTTTTTTGTGGTGAGAACATTTGAAATTTACTCTCAGTGATTTTGAAATATACAATGCATTATTATATACTGCATTCACCACACTCTACAATATATCTTAAAAGTACCTATTCTGCTTGTCTAATTGAACCTTTGCACCCTTTCTTTTTTTTTTTTTAATTTTTTTTTGTTATACTTTAAGTTCTAGGGTACATGTGCATAACATGCAGGTTTGTTACATATGTATACTTGTGCCATGTTGGTGTGCTGCACCCATCAACTCGTCAGCACCCATCAATTCATCATTTATATCAGGTATAACTCCCAAAGCAATCCCTTTCCCCTCCCCCCTCCCCATGATAGGCCCCGGTGTGTGATGTTCCCCTTCCCAAGTCCAAGTGATCTCATTGATCAGTTCCCACCTATGAGTGAGAACATGCAATGTTAGGTTTTCTGTTCTTGTGATAGTTTGCTAAGAATGATGGTTTCCAGCTGCATCCATGTCCCTACAAAGGATGCAAACTCATCCTTTTTTATGGCTGCATAGTATTCCATGGTGTATATGTGCCACATTTTCTTAATCCAGTCTGTCACAGATGGACATTTGAGTTGATTCCAAGTCTTTGCTATTGTGAATAGTGCCGCAATAAACATACGTGTGCATGTGTCTTTGTAGTAGAATAATTTATAATCCTTTGGGTATATACCCAGTAGTGGGATGGCTGGGTCATATGGTACATCTAGTTCTAGATCCTTGAGGAATTGCCATACTGTTTTCCATAATGGTTGAACTAGTTTACAATCCCACCAACAGTGTAAAAGTGTTCCTATTTCTCCACATCCTCTCCAACACCTGTTGTTTCCTGACTTTTAAATGATTGCCATTCTAACTGGTGTGAGATGGTATCTCATTGTGGTTTTGATTTGCATTTCTCTGATGGCGAGTGATGATGAGCATTTTTTCATGTGTCTGTTGGCTGTATGAATAAGTTGAAAGCTGAAACTGGATCCTTTCCTTACTCCTTATACAAAGATTAATTCAAGATGGATTAGAGACTTAAATGTTAGACCTAATACCATAAAAACCCTAGAAGAAAACCTAGGTAATACCATTCAGGACATGGGCATGGGCAAGGACTTCATGTCTAAAACACCAAAAGCAACGGCAGCAAAAGCAAAAATTGACAAATGGGATCTAATTAAACTAAGGAGCTTCTGCACAGCAAAAGAAACTACCATCAGAGTGAACAGGCAACCTACAGAATGGGAGAAAATTTTTGCAATCTACTCATCTGACAAAGGGCTAATATCCAGAATCTACAAAGAACTCAAACAAATATACAAGAAAAAAACAAACAACCCCATCAAAAAGTGGGCAAAGTATATGAACAGACATTTCTCAAAAGAAGACATCCATACAGCCTTTGCACCCTTTCAACATCATCTCCTCATGCTTCCACCCTCTTTCCCCAGTCTCTAATAACCGCCATTCTGTACTCTACTTCTTTGAGTTTGATTATTTTAGATTTAGCCGATTTTCTGGTCAGTTTTTTTCCTTATTGTTGAGTTTCAAGAGTGCTTTTTGGATGATAGTCCTTTACAGATATGGCTTTGTAATATTTTTTTCCATCTGTGGCCTGTTTTTTAATTCTCTTGACTGTCTTTCAGAGAGCAAAAAATTTAATTTTAATGAAGTACAGCTTACTGATTTTTTTCATGTTTTCTGCTTTTTGCACTGTATGTAAAAAGTCATCATCATATCCAAAGTTATCTAGATTTTCTCCTGATATCGCCTAGGAACTTTATAGTTTTACATTTTACTTTTATATCTGTTATGAATTTTGAGTTCATTTTTGTGAAATGTGTAATATCTTTGTCTAGATTTTTATTTGGCATGTGAATGTCTATTTGTTCCAGCACCGTTTGTTAAAAACACTATACTTTTTTGTATTGCCTTTGCGCCTTTGTCAAGGATCAGTTGACTATATTTAAGTGTGTCAATTTCTAACCTCTTTATTCTGTTCCATTGCTTATGTTTGTCTATTCTTTGACCAATGCCACACTGTCTTGATTGCTGTAGCTTTACAGTATCTCTTGATGTAGGGTGGTTTCATTCCTCTGACTTTATTCTTCTCTTTCAATACTATGTTGGCATTGTGGTTCTTTTTACCTCTCCATATAAACTTTAGAATTAGTTTGTCAATATTTACAAAATAACTCACTGAGAATTTGATTGAGATTGCATTGAATCTATAGATCAAGTTGGGAAGAACTGACATCTTGACAATATTGAGTATTCTTATTAATGAACATGGACTATCTCTCCAGTTATTTAGTTCTTTGATTAATTTCAACAAAGTTTTATAATTTTTCTCATACAGGTCTTGTTAGATTTATAACTAAGTATTTTATTTTGGGAAGTGTAGAATTTGGGAATCCTACTTTTTCATATCTGACATATAGAAAATGATTGACTTTTATATGTTAAGTTTGTATTCTGCAACCTTAGTATGATCACTTACTAATTCCAGGAGATTTTTAAATGAATTCTTTTGGATTTCTCACAAAGATGATCATATCATCTACAAAAAAAGCTTTATTTTTTCCTTCTTAATCAATATGCTTTCAACTTCCTTGCCTTTTCTTATTGCATTATCTAGGGCTTCCAATATGATGTTGAAAAGGAGGGGTAAGAAGGGGCAATACTGCCTTGTTCCTGACCTTTGTGAGAAAGCTTATAGTTTCTCATCGTTTAGTGTAATGTTAGCTATAGGTTTTTTTTTTTTTTTTTTTTTTTTTTTTTGTAGAAATTCTTCATCATCTTGCTGAAGTTTCCCCCATTCTTGGTTTACTGAGAATTTTTATGATGAATGGGTATTAAATTTTGTCAAATGCTTTTCCTGCATCTCCTCATATACGTTTGCTTTTTCTTTTATAGCATGTTGATGCTATGGGTTACATGAAATGATTTTTGAATGTTGATTCAACCTTGCATATCTAAGATAAATTCCATTTTACCTTGATATATTATGTTTTTTATACATTGTTGGACTCAACTTGTTGATAATTTGTTAAAGATTTTTGCATCTATGATCATGAGAGAAATTGGTCTGTAGTTTTCTTTCCTTTTGAGTTTTTTTATTTTTTATTTTATTTTATTTTATTTATTTATTTTTTGAGACAGGATCTCTCACTCCTGTCACCCAGGCTGGAGTGCACTGGCATGATCACGGCTCTTTGCAGCCTTGACTTCCTGGGCTCAGGTGATTTTCCTACCTCAGCCTCCTGAGTAGCTGGGACTACAGAGAAGTATCACCATGCTAGGCTAATTTGTTGCCATGTTGCCTCAGCTGGTCCAGGACTCCTGGGCTCAAGTGTTCTGTCTACCTTTGCTTCACAAAGTGCTGGGATTATAGGCATGAGTCATTGTGCCAATATATATATATTTTTTCTTTTAATATCTTTATCTATTTTGGGTGTTTGGGTGATGCTGGCCTCAAAGAATAAATTAGAAGGTATTTCTTTTGCTTCTATCTTCTGAAAAAGATTATGAAGAGTATAACACTATACCAAATTATTGGTATAATTTTTTTTCTAAATGATTGATATAATTCATCAGTGAGTTTATCTGGGCTGGGTGCTTTTTGTTTTGGGAGGTTATTCATTTAATTTCTTTAATAACTATATGCATATTCAGATAATCTATTTCTTCTTGTGCTACTTTTGGCAGACCATGGTTTTTCAAGGATTTGTCCATTTAATCTAATCTATAAATCTATAACTACTTTTATAAATCTATAACCAAATTTATACACATTAAATTGCTTATATTATTTCATTATCATTTTATTGTCCATGGGATCTGTAGTGATGTCTTTTCTTTTATATCTGAAATTAGTGATTTGTGTTCTCTGATTTCTTAGTTATCCTAACTAGACACATATCAATTTTATTGATCTTTGCAAAAAAAATAACAGCTTTGGATTTTATTTTTCCTAGTAATTTCCTGTTTTCAATTTCATTGAATTTCATTGATTTTTGGTTATCTTTCTATTAATGGTTTCTATTTTAATTAGACCTTTTATGATATCTATTCTTTAAAATTTGTTAAAGTTTTTGTTTTATGGCCTAGAATGTGATCTATCTTGGCAAACATTCTATGTGAGCTTGAGAAGAATGTGTACTCTGTTGTCATTAGATAGAGCAGTCTATGAATATCCAGTTGGATGATGGTGATGTTGAGTTTAACTACAACAAGTTAGGTCTTTACTGGTTTTCTACATTCTGGGTCTGTCCATTTCTCATAGAAAGGAATTGGAGTTCAGCTATAATTGTAGATTCATTTATTTTTTCTTGGAACTCTGTTAGTTTTTGCCTCATGTATTTTGATGCTGTGTTGTTAGGTGAATATAGATTAAGCATTGTTATGTCTCTTTGGAGAACTGGCTCTTTTATCATTATGTATTGTCCCTCATTATTCCTAATAAGTTTCCTTGCTTCAAACAGAGAGGCACTTTTTATAGACCTTGAACCTTTCTTCAGGGCAGCTTGTATCTGCTAATAGAGGGTCAAGGGATAAAGGCCTGTATACTTTGCCCCAGTAAAGGACACTCTGATAAGCAACATTCACTCTAGATTAAACCTCTTTCTCAGCGTTTGCTGAGGTTATGTCATGCCTCCATTACAGTTCAGTTCTGCCCAATCATGCTTTAACTTCTCCTTTCCCTAAAAGACACTGATCCCTAATAAACACCTTGTCTTCATACCTGCTTTCAGCTACTCCATGCAATGATATTTGAAACCAAAAAGGTATTTAATAAAATGGGATTTTAGAACTAACCACTACTATCTGATTGGCTATGAAGACTACATTACTGGTGGTAGCTGGAGCACAGACAACCCCAGGCACAAGGTCATGAACGAATTATTGAAACATTCACCAATAGTTAATTTGAAGAATGTCACCCATGGAAGAGAATGTACTAGCTGGCAAGATATATCAGGTATTAAATATGCATGAAGAAAAGAGAAAAAATAAGGTAAAGAGATACAAGTGCTAACTGCCATTGCTACTGGAGGGCAGCAACGGCAAATAGGGACAATAGGGACAAATTTACTCCTCACCATACCCTACACCCAGGAAACATTATGCAATGCGCAGAGACAATCTTGGTTGTCATGATGAGGGAGGGGTGCTACTGGATTACATGGGGTAGAGAATAGAGATTCTATAATTCAGAAGACAGGCCCCATAACAAAGAATTACTTAGTCTAAAACATAAATAGCACTACCATTGTAAAACCTTATTTGATTCAAAGAGACTGCAAAAGCAAATTTACGTATTAATAACCGGCAATTGAAGCTAACTGTAAAAGCTAGAGGGGATCTTTTGTTGTATTGAAAATTTCTCTTTCTCTCTAGAGACTGAGCGGGCACATATGGAAGCAACGTAATGAATGGAGTAGTCCTGACCAAGGTATGTACACTGAGTCAAAAGACCCACACAATGATTATTTCCCAAGTCTCCTAAATTATAATTTGGATTGACATACTTGGCAGTCCAGGAAACCCCACATTGGGTTCTTTTGTCTCCAGGGTAAATAATATGACAGTGAAAAAGCCAACTAGAAGTGTCTGAAACTACTCTACATCCCAGCCAAGAGAGTAAATCAATGAAGCAGACACAAAAACAAACAAACTTATTTTCCCCTGGGAAGGGGATGGTGGTGTTTAGTACTACCTTTAAGGACCTAAAAATACCATGGTGATCGTTCCTATATAATTATACTTAATTCAATATTCTGAATCCTGCAGAAATTAAATATAACCAGGAAAGCATTTATACTTCTGCAGGTTGATCCAAGTATTGGGTCCTATCTCAGCTGCTGTGCCAGATATACCTTTGATAGAGCAGATTAATATGATCACAGCAATATATTATACTGCCGTTGCTTTAGTGAATAGATTCTTTTTATCTCTGTCAGAAACGAATATCACAAATACTTTTTAGCCACACAGAATAATAATATTTGTAGAAAGATTCTCCTCAATGCTATGTTAGTTCTCTGGTCTCTGTCACAATATAAAAGACAGAGATCTTGATCATCTGAATGTGTCATAGATTATCACACTGATTCATCACATCAATGATATTAGACTGAACAGGAAAAATAAGCAACATGTTACTGGTATAGTTAATGTAATTGTAACACTCATGCAAGTATTCAGGGCCTGAATCATTTATAGAAGTTTCAGGGTTCCCATTGTCAGGGGCATGGCAGGACATTTGTTTGAAATAAAAGAGACATAATTACATCTTGCACCTCCTGTAATGAAAAGGAAAGCACAAAGCCTCATAAACTTCTTCAGCTTCTGAAGTCAGTCTTCTAAGGAAACTAGGAATATTGCTGTGGCCTATATACAAGGCGACACAAAATTGTACCAGCAAAAAAGAGTTCTAAAGCAGTTGCAGGATTGCAAGCAAAGCCATGTTACTAAGACCAAATCACCATGCTTTATAATGTTGGAGATATTGATGATGGAAAAAGATGCTGGGAACAGTTTGTAGTAAGTCCTATGGGATAATCATAACACAGAATTCTGGAGTTTTGGAGCAAGGTTACGTTCAGCAGAAATTTATACATCTTTTGAGAAGCAGTTCTTAATGCTACTTGGCCCTGATTGGAGGCAAAATAATGACTGTAAGATACAAAGAATCATACATCTAGAACTAGAAAGTGGGTTGGTTTGAAGATGGATAGTAATTGCAGTACAGCCTTACTTAGGGGTGGCCATATAAGACATTAGTAAGGAATAATCATCTAATTCAGCAGAACTTCCAGAACTTCAGGTGGCACACCTTGCCATCCAGTCTGTACAGAATAAGAAGTCCTCCAATGTTGTACTATATATAGATTCATGGGTCATGACAAATGAGCTTCTGAGCTGGTCAGGAGTTTAGTGTAAAAGAGAGAGAGAGAGAGAGAGAGACACTACACCACTTTGTCACTTTTGTTATAAATAATACATATAAATACATGTTGAAATCCTTTTTCCATCGTTTTATTGCTCAGTCCTTGTGTCAGTACATACTGTATTGATTCTTATAGCTTTGTTAACTAAATAACTAAGAGTATGAGTCCTCCAGCCTCTCCAAGTTTATCTTTACTCTTTTATTCTTCTGGGTCCTTTGCATTTAACTATAAATTATAAATTGAGTTTTCTAATTTCTACACAGAAAGCGAAACCTAATGGGATTTTTATTTTGATTATGTTGAATATATAACTCTGTATAGATATCGAAAGATAGATAAATAGATATAGATGTTGGGTCACTTAAACTATTAAATTTGTTTTAATTATAAAATAAAAGGTACAGTTTAAAAAATATCCAGTTCAGATCTCTTCATGTGTCAATCTGTCTTCCTAAATAAATGTTCCAAAGGATATCAAGATCAATATATCCAAATAAGACTTATAATCTAAATTTCACATAAGTTTGCTCATGTGTTTCTCATTTCAGTTAATAGTAGTTGTTATACCATTTATAAAAATGTTAACATAATTATGAAAAATCATTCTTCCTCTTTCTCAAAAATCCAATCACACAATGAATGATTCCTTTCCTAATTTGTTGCTAATACCGTATATGTGTACACACACACACACACACACACACACACACACAGACACACAGTGCTGATTAGGACAGTCTACTCCAAACCGGAATCTAGAATTTAGTAATTCTATATTTGAATGCAATGTAGTAAAATAACTTATAATGGATACCTAACTTCAAACACAAGAATGATAAATTCTCCAATATCAGAAATAAAAAGTGAACTCAAAAATAATATTGAAAGATGCTTGAAGCTGAGTGGATAACATTATTGGGAAAGTTATTATAGGCATTTATTAAGTATTTAAAATTCTTGCAGAAAGATGTTGAAGACTCAAGTCTGTATGATGCAGAGCTGCAACTGAGGTTCAGTAATATACATAATAGCCAAAAGTAATTTTCTATTTATGAAATATAAATTTTTTTTTTTTTTTTTTTGAGACGGAGTCTCGCTCTGTCGCCCAGGCTGGAGTGCAGTGGCCGGATCTCAGCTCACTGCAAGCTCCGCCTCCTGGGTTTACGCCATTCTCTCGCCTCAGCCTCCCGAGTAGCTGGGACTACAGGGCCCGCCACCTCGCCCGGCTAATTTTTTTTTGTATTTTTTTAGTAGAGACAGGGTTTCACCGTGTTAGCCAGGATGGTCTCGATCTCCTGACCTCGTGATCCGCCCGTCTCGGCCTCCCAAAGTGCTGGGATTACAGGCTTGAGCCACCGCGCCCGGCCGAAATATAAATTTAAAAATATAAGCCTGTATCCTACAAAGAAGCCTGATGCTTCTTGATATCTGTGGTAGAAAAATAGTCACATAAATATTTTGCAATCTCAAATTTGGATTATTCATGAAAATAGGAATAAAATACATATAATCCAAGACATTGACATGAAAAAAAATCTAGGACAATGAAACCCATTAGTCTCCCCGGAAAGAGAAACAAGTGGACTGGACAGCACTGCATTTCAGTGCAAAGTCCCCAGATTACTTTGTTCTCTCTCTCCGGAGCAATCAGATTCTCTCCATGTGGTGATGCAGGAATGTAAGACTGTCTTTCCAACTCTCTTTGGTGCCTCTTTTCTTGATATGATGTTAAATCTGGGTACTTGGATCACTTAACTTATTTATTTATTTTTTTGTGAAGGTCATTTCTTGTGTGGCTAGTTTGTTGGGGAAGACAGTTGCTGGACTGTTATATTTGGCCATTTTGCTCCACTTCCTCCTTTCCTTCCTTCCTTTCTTCCTTCCTTCCTTCCTTCCTTCCTTCCTTCCTTCCTTTCTCTGTCTCTCTCTTTCTTTCACTTTAAGTTCTGGGATATATGTGCAGAACGTTCAGGTTTGTTACATAAGTATACATGTTCCATAGTGGTTTGCTGCACCTATCAACTCATCATCTAGGTTTTAAGGCCCGTCTGCATTAGGTATTTATACTAATGATCTCCCTCCCCTTAGCCTCTACCCCACAACAGGCCCAAGTGTGTGATGTTCCCCTCCCTGTGTCCATGTGTTCTCATTGTTCAACTCCCACTTACGAGTTAGAATATGCAGTGTTTGGTTTTCTGTTCCTGTGTTAGTTTGCTGAGAATGATGGTTTACAGCTTTTTTCATGTCCCTGCAATGGACATGGACTCATTCTTTCTTATGGCTGCATCGTATTTCATGGTGTGTATGTGCCACATTTTCTTTATCCAGTCTATCATTGGTGGGCATTTGGGTTGGTTCTAAGCCTTTGCTATTGTAAATAGTGCTGCAATAAACGTATATGTGCATGTGTCTTTGTAGCAGAATAATATTTTTTAAAAGTGTAACATTGTTGGCATGGTGGTGAGCATAGCTGCCTCCCTCTTTTTCATAATACATTCTGTTCAAAATAATCTTTTATTATGAGTACTGATGTAATCTCTATACTTTCTATCAGGCTTTGTATTTTCTACATGCTTGAGTCAGCAGTTCTTTCTGTGAATAACTTGTGTAATTTGATGTGTGCATAATTATTAATGTCATTATTTTATCTTGACTCTTGAAATACAAATTATCAGTGGAGACTCAGAAGGGTGAGAGGGTGGTGAGAGATGAGAAATTACTTAATGGGCACAATGCATATTATTCTGGTGACGGTTAGACTAAAAATCCAGATGTCACCCATATGCAGTATATCCATGTAACAAAACTGCATTTGTACCCTTTACATTGATATTTAAAAAGCCTGTTATATTGAGAGTTACCATTCATGACCACTGGAGATACTCTCCCATAGTCTTCTGTGGTTTGTTGTTGCTCAGGAGAAGTCAGCTGTAAATCGGTTTAAGAATATTTAAATACTCAGTGTTTTTGTACTTTTAAGATTTTGCTGGTACTTTTTATTTTTCAGCATAACTGTAAAATTTCTACATATAGTTTTTTAAAACTATCTTATTCACGATCACATATGCTCCTTCAAAATTTGAACACATATATTTCTTTAATTAAAACATCATCTGACCATCATCACCTGGAATGTTGTCTTTCTCCCATTCTTTACCTTGTTTGCTTCTATAACCTAAAAATTCTCTTTTTTATTTTCTATCACGTTATTATTTTGTAATTATTTCTGGATAACATCCTCAAGTTTATTTTGCAATTAATGAAATATCTTCCTTTATTTAGACTACTCTTTAACGTAGCCTTTGAGTACAGTTATTGCAATAACTATGCTCTTTATTCCAAGAATTTCTATTTGGTTTTGTTAATATAACTAACTATCTGTTCATATTCAATTCTGTTCTCATCTCATTCTTTATCTTCCTTCTTTTTTTTTTTTTTTTTTGAGACAGAGTTTCTCTCTTGTCCAGGTTGGAGTCCAATGGCACAATCTCGGCTCACAGCAACCTCCTTCTCCTGGGTACCAGTGATTCTCCTGCCTCAGCATCCCAAGTTGCTGGGATTACAGGCATGTGCCCCCATGCCCGGCTAATTTTTGTATTTTTAGTAGAAATGGGGCTTCATCATGTTAGTCAGGCTGATCTTGAACTCCTGACCTCAGGTGATCCAACGTCCTCAGACTCTCAAAGTTCTGGAATTATAGGTGTGAGCCACTGTGTCCAGCCTCTTCATCAATTTTTAATCTTAACTGTAATATTTGTAAACACATTTAGATTGTTATTTATTGATGTGGCATATAAATTATTCTTTAATATTCTGGATTTCCCAACATTGTTCAATTTTTCTTACTATGAATGTTTTTTCAAGTTTGTGACATGGTTATCTGGAATGTGTGATTATGCGTTGGTGGGCCTAGGGGCTGGAGTATTTTGAAGAAGTCCTATATGTATGTGTTGTAAGCAGATCTTATTAAAGACCACCAAGGCAGTACTTCTAAAAGTCTGCAAGATTTACAGCATTGTTGGGTTTGGGGTGTTCCCTAATGCAGATATGGCTGCAGAGACCAAAGACTTAGATCACAACATTCAATTCCCTTTGAATGCTTGGAATTTTTTCTCAAGATGGACAAGTGCAAACAAGCCCAGTATGCAAAGATTACAATAAATAATCTAACTCTTCAATGCCCAGACATTAAAAAACCATTCACAAGCATTAAGACCATACAGAAGAATATGACCTCACCAAATGCACTAAATAAGGAACCAGTGACTAATCCCAGAGTGACAGATATGTGAGCTTTCAGATAGAGAATTGAAAACAGCTGTTTAGAGGAGGTTCAACCAAATTCAAGATAATACAGAGAAGGAATTCAGAGTCCTATCAGATCCTTACAATGGGTTATAAGATATTATTTATGATAACCACATGTAGCCTCATGTGGTTTGTAACCACAAATCAAAAAGCCTGCAACAGATACACAAAAAATAAAAAGCAAGAAAGTAAAATATAACACCAGAAAAATATACTTTCACAGAAATCAAGGAAGAAAGAGAAGACCACAGAACAGCTAAAAAACAGTTTAGAAAATGGCAGTAGTAAGTCCTTATCATGAACAATAACATCGAATGTGAATGGACTAAACTCTTCAGTCAAAAGACAGGTTAGCTGAATGGATGCCTGTAAGAAACAGTCTATGTGTATTTTTCTACATTTGCACTTTTATGCACATAGACTGAAAATAAAGGGATGGAAAAATATACTGCATGCAAACAGAGTTAAAAACAAGGAGGAGTAGCTACACGTATCAGAAAAAAATAGATATCAAGACAGAAACTATTAAATGAGACAAATAAGGTCATTATATAATGATAAAGGGGTCAATTCAGCAAGAGGGCATAACAATTGTAAATACATATGCACCCAGTGCTAGAGCACCCAGATATATAAAGCAAATATTATTACAACTCAGGAGAGAGAGAGATAGACCCCAGTGCAAAACAGCTGGAGACTTCAACACCCCACTTTCAGGACTGGACGGATCATCCAAACAGAAAACCAACAAAGAAACATCAGATTTAATCTGCACTATTAGACCTGCCAAATAGACCTAATAGATATTTACAGAACATTTCATCCAATGGCTGTAGAATATACATTCTTCTCTTAGCACATTGACCATTCTCAAGGATATATGTTAGGCCACAAAACAAGCCTTAATTTTTTTTTAATTTGAAATTATAGCAAGTGTCTTCTCTGACAACAATGGAATAAAACTAGAAATCAATAACAAAATGAAATTTGGAAACTATACAAACACATGGAAATTAAACAGTATGTTCTTGAATGACCCATGGGTCATTGAAAAAATTAAGAAGACAATTAAAAAGTTTATTGAAAGAAAAGAAAAAGACTAAAACAAGGTGATTTCAGAATATGACTGGAGGATGATAGCATTTATCTGAAGATTTTATAACTACAAAGTAACACTAAATATTGTTAGTGGAACATACATATAAACAAATTTATAAAAACATAGGTTAAAGAACGTGTATGTGCATCAATAAAACTATTTCCTCTGGAGAGAGGGGAAGGGTTAGGAATGTGTTGGGAAAGAGAACAAATAAAATTGAATTGTATCTGTACTGGTTTATTAAAAGCAATAATGAAGGCAAGATAAGGTCCTAAAAATAAAAAAGAAGCCAAAACATGCACAGGCCACATTATGTATTAACGAGCTCACAACTTAAAATCAAACTAACAAATAAGAATAAAACCTTTTTAAAGTGAAAATGCAATGAAGCTTGTTAAAAATTTTAAATGGTTTTACTTTGCCTCTGCAAGAGTCCAGACTCCCTAGTTTAGGTTAAAAATGCATTTATATGTGCCACATTTTCTTAATCCAGTTTATCATTGATGGACATTTGGGATGGCACATATACACCATGGAATACTATGCAGCCATAAAAAGCATGAGTTCATGTCCTTTGTAGGGACATGGATGAAGCTGGAAACCATCATTCTGAGCAAACTATCGCAAGGACAGAAAACCAAACACCGCATGTTTTCACTCATAGGTGAGAACTGAACAATGAGAACACTTGGACACAGGGTGGGGAACATCACACACTGGGACCTGTCCTGGGGTAGGGGGAGGGTGGTGGGATAGCATTAGGAGATATAGCTAATGTAAATGACCAGTTAATGGGTGCAGCACAACAACATGGCACATGTATACATATGTTACAAACCTGCATGTGGTGCACATGTACCCTAGAACTTTAAGTATAATAAAAAATAAAAAAAAGTAAAAATAAAAATGCCTTTATGAATTAGTGTCTGCCTATTTCCCTAGCCAGTCTTTCCTAATCTTTGCCAGCTGATTTTCTTATGGTGCACTTACGTGGAATTTATTTCAGATTTAGAGGAACTTGTTACATTTGCCAAATCTCCTATCTAGACTGTAACTCATACTGTGCTTTGTTTGTTTCACAAATTCAGCTTGGTAATTCTTAAATATTCTTCAGGTTTCAACAGTTTCTTCTTTGTAAGCCGTCCTAGACCACTGCAGAATTTTTCAGGTTATCTGCATTTTCCAGATTCTATAGTTACATGCTTTGTTATGGTTCTAATTTATTGCTCCCCTTACCAGTTCTAACACCGTCTTAAGGAAGGATTTGTGCCTGTCATAGTCACTATTTATCCAAGTGCCTCACATTGTAAATGGCATATAATAAATGCTTAATTTACTTGAGATTAAATGACCTTTAGATACATAAATCACAAAATAATTAAAGTTATCTTCAAAGATTCTTTTGCATTCAAATTCATTATTTTATAAAATCCAGGTATTAATTTCTGATTAACACATGAAGAGATACAAGACTAAAAATACTCTTGAAGGTTTGTTTTATTTCTGAGGTCAATAATTAAAAGAAATTCATAGGCTTGGAACTTAGTACAGAAACTGGTAGGTCCCATTTCTTTCTCTCTTCACATTAAATTTCAATGACAATATATAATGTTCTTTCTCCCAACAGCCTATAAATGAGACAATAGAAAGGTATCACACATGATGAGTGATGAGTGGAACTGTCCATGACTTTCTAAGAGAAAGTCTTGTTCCTTCCTCTTAACATGTCTGCTTTGTTCCTTTTACATGACTAGGCACACTGTGGTTTACTTGTATCCCATGATATAAATAAGATGACTTAGCTATATAGATAGTAGTAACTACAGCAAAATTGTTGATAGAGTTTATGCCTAATGACTGTAGCCCCTCATATCTAACACTCTGGGAGGCTAAACTTTTGTATAATACAGTCAAACTATGAGTTCCTATTAAATAGCACACAGATAATAGTAATCATTTATTTGAGCAAACATTTTTGGCTGTTTTAATTATTTTGCACGAGTCAATGTGTTTTCTCAAACATTTTTATTCCCTGGACTCCTTAAAGAAGTTCTGGAAAAGGATTGGTATCTTTAAAATAATAATGATACTATTAATAATATCCATGTGAAACTGGTTTCTGATTTGGGGCAGTAGGCAAAGCCAGAAATTCAGTGATTTACTTTAAAGTGTGTCAATACACATGCACACGTATGTTTATTGCTGCACTATTCACAATAGCAAAGACTTGGAATCAACCCAAATGTCCATCTGTGACAGACTGGATTAAGAAAATGTGGCATATATACACCATGGAATACTATGCAGCCATCAAAAAGGATGAGTTTGCGTCCTTTGTAGGGACATGGATGCAGCTGGAAACCATCATTCTTAGCAAACTATCACAAGAAGAGAAAACCAAACACTGCATGTTCTCACTCATAGGTGGGAACTGAACAATGAGATCACTTGGACTCAGGAAGGGGAACATCACACACTGGGGCCTATCATGGGGAGGGGGGAGGAGGGAGGGACTGCACTGGGGAGTTATACATGATATAAATGATGAACTGATGGGTGCTGACGAGTTGATGGGTGCAGCACACCAACATGGCATAAGTATACATATGTAACAAACCTGCACGTTATGCACATGTACCCTAGAACTTAAAGTATAATAAAAAATAAAAAAAAAAAAAAAATAAAGTGTGTCAATAAAAACAAGTGCTTTGTATGAGTTTCATGAAATAGTGGATGGCAGGAGGTGTTGAAGGGTTAGACGTACTGAATGAAGTTAACTCAGAATTGTGGTGTAAGAAGTAATTCTGAGGTTTTAGTCAGGGGACTCATCAAGTCCTCACGCTCTCTAAAGTTAGTAAGGAGGTTGAGAGAGTTCAGAAAGCAGTGAAGAATATTTTTCTGTTTCTATATCATGTTCTGAACTTGATCAAGTTCAAGCAGCTGTTTCAAAACATTCTACTGTCTTGAAATTGCCTAATTCCTCCTGTTTTGGAATATGGCCACAAAGATATTTTATTGTTAAGTCTAAGTCCATTGCACTTGAACTCATTATATCTTTTTCTTCCTCCTCTTTACAAGTTTCCTCAGGCTTATGATTCATTCCTCATTTCTCTACTTCTTTCACACCTCACATCAAAACTTTCAGCCAATCCTGTGAGCTTTAGAATGAAAATATATCCTGAATCTTACGACTTTGGACCATTCCCCTTGCTACCATCTGAATGTAAGCCACACTGTTCTCTCACCAATAGTATTGTAAGACTCCAAATTGGTCTCCCAGCCTTCTTTTCTCTCTTAAAATCTCTTCTTAATACAGCAGACAAAATAATCATTTTCATGTAACTAATCTATTCAAATCTTTCCAACAGCTATCCATTTAACTCGGTAAAATCTAAAAATCTTAAAATAACCAACCATACCCTCCATGAACTAAACCCTCATAACCACCCTGCCCTCATACTCTGTTACTCTCTTCCTTGCTCATTCTAGGACCTCTCTCCGCTTTTGCTTTAACACTTTAGCTATGATCCCACCTTAGGGCCTTTGTACTAACCCTTTCCCCTGCCTGAAATTCTTTCCTCTCAGATGTTTACATAGCTAACCTGTGTCTTCATTCAGGTCTTGGTTTAAATTTGTCAGTAAAGCCTTTCCTGACTAATTTATTTAAAATTGGACCCCCATTCCCTTTATTATTGTCTATAACATTTATCACTTTGTCTTTTCTCCCCCTTCCTCCTTTCCTGTCTTCCTTCCTATCCTTCCTTCCTTCTTTCCTTCGTTCCTCCCTCCCTCCCTCCCTTCCTTCCTTCTTCCTTCTTTCTGTTCTTCCTTTCATCCTTCCTCCTTTCCTTCCCTCCTTCTTTCCTTTCCCCTCTGACTCCTTCCCTCCTCTTTCCTCCATCTTTCTCTCTCTTTCTCTGTCTCTCTCTTTTAAAATCATGTAGTCAATTGAAAAATTACTTTGAATGATTAAATAATTGCTTTTGCCAACTAGAATGTAAATCTTGAGGTCAAGGGGTTTTGCTTGTTTTGATCACTGCTATCCTACAAAAGTGTAGACAAAACTATGCCAATAGGCAGACACTAAATAAATTTTTATTAAATAAATGAATTAATTATTTCCTTCTTTCTTTCACCATTGGATAGTGGAATAACACCTTTCCAGTGCGAACTACCTTTTGTCTGTGTTATTGATCCTTTAAAATATATGCTCATTAATTACTCCCGTACCTTTTTCTTTTAGTATTTATCATCACTTATCTCATGAATATATTCAAATTTCCCTTAGCCTTGAGAAAACCTGTAGTGCTTCACCTGCTTATTCCATGGACATGTTTTTTTTTTTTTTTTTGGCAAAGACATTTACATTCAGCACTTTTACCATGGCTCTTCTCATTGACATTTCATTCTTTACGACCTTGTTTCTGTTTTTTTAATGCTCCTGAAGTTTCCTAGATGATTGTCAGTTTTAGCCTATTGTTATCATTAATCCGTCAGCTTATTTCAGTCCCTAGGTGGTTTGATCTCTGGATAATATTTTGAGGTGGAGATCATTCTGTTTTGGAGAAATTTATCTCATAATTAGTGAAGTAGAGAGGAATTACATGACTGATTTACTTCCATTTCTTTCACTTTCAAAACAAAGAGTTATTGGGAAATTTTACTGCAGCTTTCAACAAAAAAGACACTTTAGCTAACAATCTTAGTTTAAAGCAAATACCAATGATGCTCTTTAAAATAATTGTCTATCTAATACATATTTGTTGAAAATAAAACATGAACATGGAAAGAAATATTTACTTAGTCCAACAAAAGGAAAGCAGATTTTCTATTGTTAAATTAGTATCCTATTTATCGTAGTCTTTTTCTATAATATCAAGGATAATATAAAGGAGTGGAAATAATAATTTGTAACTACCTGACACAGATGTAGAAAATATGTTTCCAAAGATAAACCTATAAAAGATTTGTTACAATAAAACTACTAGTTCCATGATCAGTTGAAAATGTGAGCAATAAAAAAGTGCTTATAGGAAATATATAGTTCATAAAGAGTTTTGATAACATTTGGATTTTAAAATAAGTGTTTTATATATTCATGGTATCATCATTCCGAGGAAACTTAACTTTAGAAAATTTATGGGTTTCACAACAATTATACAGATCATGGACCTTAGTTAATTTTAGTCCAGAACTCAAGCTTTTGACATAGTACTGTTGTACGTGTTTAGAGAAGTTTGCATTTCCCTGATTTCCAGTTTCTATGTGGAGGGATTTCCACTAATGTATTAGTTCTAAAAGTACAGTTCAAAGACCCCTGGAGATATAGGAGCCCCTTTCACAGGGTCCATAATATCAAAATTATTTTTGAAATGTTAAGTTGTAATTTGACTTTTTTTTTATCATTATACTTTAAGTTCTAGGGTACATGTGCATAACATGCAGGTTTGTTACATGTGTATACATGTGCCATGTTGGAGTGCTGCACCCATTAATATTAGGTATATCTCCTAATGCTATCCCTCACCCCTCCCCTCACCCCATGACAGGCCCTGGTGTGTGATATTCCCCACCCTGGGTCCAAGCGTTCTCACTGTACAATTCCCACCTATGAGTGAGAACATGCGGTGTTTGGTTTTCTGCTCTTGTGATAGTTTGCTCAGAATGATGGTTTCCAGCTTCATCCATATCCGTACAAAGGACATGAACTCATGCTTTTTTATGGCTGCATAGTATTCCATGGTGTATATGTGCCACATTTTCTTAATCCAGTCAATCATTGATGGAACCAACCATCTGGGTTGTTTCCAAGTCTTTGCTATTGTGAACAGTGCTGCAATAAACTCCCTTTCTCTCACAAAAATACAGTAGAGATTTCAAGAGACTAGCTGGCATGTGGTAGGGTAACAGATTGAATGCTGAAGCAGATTTGAGAATCTAGCTGTCTTCTATTAAATAAAGCATTATAGAGATTTGGGAAAATATAGAACAATGACACTTCTAACACTCTTATATTTTGTAAAATGTCATTTTAATAAAAATATATTCTTTATTTTAACATGTTATATGTTTATTATTATAGATTAATTAATCACTAACCATGTTAAATATTTCTCAGTTTTAAATTTCCAGCAGAATATAAATGAATTTCATATGTAAATAAAAGCTTTTCAAGGTATCTGATATTTTAAGTATCTAAAGGAGTACTGAGACCAAACATTTAAGACCCGATACCCGAGAGTAATGATGCTAGTAACGCTTCTTGTCTCATTGTCACTTTCCCATGGAAGAAGGATAGGTCATTAGATCAGTGGGTTAAATCCATTGTACCATATTTTGACTGCCACTTGTCATTATCTGTCTGATTTCTTAATTGTTTGAACTTGATAAAAGGGAGAAAGGGAGATTATTTATTGCCGTCTCATGAAATACATGCTATGAGGAGATCAAAGGATTTAAATTTGTTTCACTCTAGACTTTGGATATTAGAATAATTACCTTACTTGGGGCATACAGTTTTATTTGTGAAATAAAAATGTTGTGATAAATTAAGGTCTCACTTTTACTATCCTTTATTTTAAATAAAACCCATTTGTATAATGATTATATTATACCAAAATATGGTACCTACCATCCTGCCTCATCTTAGGTTCCATTTCTTATGAGTATACTTAGGAGATAAATATTAACCTACTCCTAACAATTGTCCATCTATATATAAATTCTCGAGCATCAAGAATTTTCCATTTGAAATGTAGTTCGTCAAATATTTACAGAGGTTAACAGTAGCTTTCTTTCTGAATTAGTGATTTATTTCCAGAAGAGTATTTGCTTAATGACAGAGAAAATCACAGTAATGTTAATATCTTTGATCAACACTTGAGATTTGAAGAAAATCACTAGTGAATTAAGTTGGCATAAGAATCACTTATATGATGCAACTTTGATGTGCTGTGCAAAATTTGTTGAAAGTTATGGAAAAATAATATCAGAGTATTAAACATTTTCCTAGGTTTTCCTCACACTTTGAGAAATATTTACACTGGATAATTTCAAAGGGAATTTCTAAAACCTGTCTGCCTAGATTGGAATATTTGCAAATCAACAGACACAAAGGTAAAAATATTCATAAACATAACCTGAGAATTAAATTTTAGATATATTACATGATTTTCTATATGCGATTAGGAATAAAGGTAAGCTGTCCTTCTCTTAATCTCATGTAAATATTTTAAAACTAGTGAAATATTATATTAACTGTTTACTCAGAAAGTTATATTAGTGTTTTAAATTCTTAGCCAACATTTGTGATTTGAAAGTTTTAAGATGATTTATAATACACCTTCTATTGAATACATGCTATATACTAGGTAATATGATAGGTAGCTGGAATAATAGTACTTTGAAACCTCTTAAAAACATGGAAATTCCTAGGCAGTTTCTGGGTGATTTGAGAAGCATAGATAAATGCTATTTTTTGTTGTTGTTGTTAAAATAAAAACACTTACGGATAATATACTAAGAGAATGCAAGGAAGAAAGTGAATAATATTTCTCAGAGGAACTAGAAAGGGGTTTGGGAACAGTTATATTTAAGATAAGCTTTTTAGAATATGCATTCTCCAAGTAGAGAAAGAAAATAATTTAATAATAAAGACTACAGTTTCAGCAGGGGCATGAAAGATTAAAATGCTTAGTATACCTGACAAATTAGATAATATAATAGAATTAAATATGTCCAAATAGAAGTGGCATTAAGAAAAGATAAGTAGAGTACCATGATGTAGCAGACACTGTTGTGGCCTGGCCATATCTCCTTGGGTTGTATCCTCTACTGCATCCTAACATGTTTTCAACTGTCTGAGGGCTCTCTCTGGTGGCTGAAACCTGCTGTGGAAGTATTCTGCTCTGGAGAATAAAGGTCCCCTGGAAGCTACCTTCTGCTAATGAATACAGGTTAGTTGATGTATTCATACTCCATCTCCCTCACCTTTTGGCTGGACAACTCTAAGGTACACGTTCTTCACTAATTTCTTGAATTCCCCAGAAGGATAAGGCTCCAATCACACTACGATAATGGTTTTAATACTGCATTCTATATTGGCTGACTTGTTTTTCCTGTCTCACTTTCTTCTCTGTTGGTGTAGCCTGGAATTAAACATAAATAAATTAAACAGATTCAACTGACTGGCATACTCTCTGCTGCGGGTGGGATGTAAACTAAGACACATATATTTAATGGATATGTAATATTATTGGAGAAAAATTATGCCTTCTCATATTCTACATGATGGATCTGTACCAATATCTTGCTTTCTACTCTCTCAAGCTCACCAGACAAAGTATACAAGTAATGTAAACGTATAATTTGGTGTAATGTGATTGTGAAAGCTGAACATTTCAGTGTTTGGCTAGGCCCTAACCCTAATCCTAACCATAATCTAAGAAATATGACCTTTGTTTCAATGCCTGTAATGCTTTCTTACTTAAAACAGGCCATGAACTAGCTGCTTAAATGCAAAGAATTGAGAGTCAGATCAATTTGATGGTTAGTGATCTACTTCCGCCATTTTCTTATAGTGCAACCTTTGACAATTATTAATATCTCTGTTTTTAATATGAAAAAGGAAAATTATAAATGTAAAATAAAATATTCAAACTCTTAACAGAGTTCCTATTATAAACAAGAATAGTCATTAATTGTGACTTACTATTTTTTGTTGATTTTATTGTTAGGCTAGGTGTTAAGATATGCAGCAAAATGTAAATTGAGATTTTTAGCTTTAAAATTAAACTGTATGTTCACCTTCCAGATTATTTTATCACATTGGTTATTTAGAATAATAACCTTTATAATTCAGGAAACTTCACTATGTATGTGCCAGACTCTGTTAAGTCATCTTCAAATACTTCCTCATTTATGACCTAACCTACTAAAAATCTTATGAGGATATTCTATTTTTCCGGTGATGAAATTAAGGCGACCAACTGTTCATCCTGTTTTGCCTGTCCCTAAAGAGTTTCCTGTGACATGGGATATTCAGGGTGAAATCCAGGAAACTCCCAGGCAAACCAGGATGATTGGTCAGGTTAGAACAGAGTACCAGTGAAGATAACAACTTCAGCATCACAGAGCTGTTAAGTGAAAATGTTTTGAGTTTAAACCTTACTCGTATTGATTAAGAAAACCTTGTTTCCTTGCATCTTTATAATAGATTTGTTCACATTGTCTGTTCCTTTAAGAGAAATTTCCATGTTATATTGTCATAAACCTCAGGAGGGAGCTGAAGACCTCTTGTAGCTGTGTTTTCATTATGGGAAGTACTAATCCTCTTTGAAAAGCATTTTTGAAATATGGAAGAGCATTTTTGTTGCTACGATTATTCTATGAGCACCTCTGGAATTAGTGGAATGGTCTCACACAATAAAAAATGTTCTCAATTTTAACATGATTTTTGAATGTTGTGTTAGTCATTCATATAGTTATCCATTGAATCCCATTTATATATAAATCACAATGTTAATAGATTTAAACAAATTACCATCAAATAAGAAACATAAAGAATATGAACAATAGTTGATAAAAACATTTCATTGTTATTGAAAATTATAACAATGATTAAAAAGGTATATTTTCAGCATTACATATTAAAATGTTATTTATCTGAGGGTGTCTATTTATTTCAGTCTTATGGTAATGTCTCCACATTTCACCTTTTTTCTGAGACAGAGTCTCGCTCTGTCACCCAGGCTGGAGTGCAGTAGTGCAGTCGTGGCTCACTGCCCCAGTTTCAGGTGATTCCCCTGCCTCAGCCTTCCATGTAGCTGGGAATTCAGGGGAACGCCATGACACCAGAAAAATTTTTGTATTTTTAGTAGAGAGGGGGTTTTACCATGTTGGCCAGGCTGGTCTTGAATGCCTGACCTCAGGTGATCCGCCAACCTTGGCCTCCCAAAGTGCTGGGATTACAGGCGTGAGCCACCATGCTCAGGCCACATTTCACTTTCTATGTAGCTCTTACTTTTTCTCTCCAACTTGTCTCATCTTACTTTTTCTCTCCAACTTGTCTTATATTACATTTAACTGAGTAAAATATGTTTCCTTTGGATTTTTTTTTTAAGTTTTAGAGTCTGAATGTATGTCTTGTCAGGTAGTGGTAATTCAATATAGAAGATTTATTTTCTGTAGCACTTGCATGCTATGCTGTAAATACAGAATTATGTGGACACTGTCCTATTAATAAGGCCATTTGTGACAACGTGATATTTTTTAGTTCCTCCTTTTTGGACGTCCTTAACTTGCTCTAACATTTTGTTTCTGCTTCAATTGAAACTATAATATATGCTTTTTCTCTTCTCATATAACAAGAAAGTCTGGTCTATTACTAACTTATTGAAATACCAGTAGTTATTCTGATATCTATGTTTTTACTAAAATTTCTTCTAGTATTACTTCTTATAAAGCACAGGTATGCATGTGGCCACTGTATTTTGTCCTCCATTGTGGTGATGTCTGAGTATTTATATATTAAAATTTACATAACAATTATAACTCATGTCCCATTTTCCTCCATTATACTACACTGGACACTAGTATTGTTTTTAAAATTTTGTGTTTGGCAAGCTATGTTATGTATTAATTTAATTTTAGAAGAGTAGAGTCAGAATTACAGTATGCATTTTCAAAAACAGGTATCTAGTAGGGAAGGGTTGAGAACACACACGTTCTATAAGGTTGTCTTCAGCAAGAGAAACAGATTATTTACAAATAATAGTAATAGTTTTAAGAAGTAGATTCACTTGATAAAGTCACCTTTCTCCAGTAATGACTGAGTTTAATTTAAGTCTTGGAAATTCTATTTATACATGAGAATATATTATTGAGCAGGAATTACTAACACCTAGGATATAATGCACGGGATGTTTTATACATTTTGAGATGCAGCAGTGCTTGACATCTGAACATGCCATGACAAAGCACTTTTGGAGAAAATTGGCAAGGATTGTGTGAAAGGAAATGTGATAAGCTACAACTACAGTGGTTTACAGAATTGTATTAAAAGAGGAGGGATGAACAAGAGAAGTAAGATAACAAAGAACTATAATCCTGGGGATGAAGCCTCCAAGGGAAACTGGAAATGATGAGGCATATATGTTTATAAAATAATACTACAGAAAAGATTAAGATGCAGAAAACCCCTGAAAGTCGGAATTCACATTTTTAAGAAACTGAGTTGTGATTAATTGAGTATTCATTGAAACAGTTTTTGTTTGGTAACAAAGAAGGTTGTAATCTGGGTATATAATAAAGACCATCTGCCTAACAACATACTTGTGCAATATTACCTTTTGGTATTCCTTCAATAGAAAAAAATTTACCCTCCCACTATGATTTAGCTACATTCCAGGAAATAGGAAACAAATTGACTATGAAATCTTGAAGGTTTTCTCTAGTTTCTAGTATGAACAACAAATATTGCCTGAGAGTACTTATTTCATGCTATACATACTGGCCAGGAATTTTACATGCGATGTTGTTTATTCCTTTCAATGACCTCATGTGTAATATTAATTTACTCATTTTATAGATGACAAAGCTGAGCTTAACCAAGTAATTTAAAGAATTTCAGATAAGTTATATGTGATGGAGGTATAATTCAAAAACTGGCATAACTTTATTATTTATTTAAGTATTCATTTACTTATAAGTTCTATATATTCATGCTTAGAATAGGCTGGGTCTAAAAAGTAGATTTAAATACTATGCTGGATTTGCTGACCTGAATCAAAATTCAGGATGCTATTTATAAATTAGGTCCCACTGTTTCAAAACTTTATCAGAAGGGTCTAAAAAATCTGAACTCTATTTTTCCACTGTCTCTTCCTCTTTTCTTCTATTTTTGTGCCATATAAATTAATACAGATCCTTCTACTTGATCTTCCATAATTAATGATACTACCATCTACTAAGTTCAATTATGTTAGTGTTTACTCTCTTAGTCTTATCTATTTTTCTTTTTAAAATTATTTTTCATTTCAATTTTTATGAACACATAATAGTTGTACATATACATAGGGTACATGCGATATTTTGACATAAGCTGCAATGTGTGTTGATCAATTTGGGTAAATTGGATATCCATCACCTCAAACATTTACCAATTCTTTGTGTTGGAAACATTCCAGATCTATTCTTTTTGCTATTTTGAAATACACAATAAATTATTCTTAACGGTAGTGACCCTGTTGTGTTACTGAACACTAGATCTTATTCCTTCTAACTATATTTTTGTACATTTTATCTTTTAATAAAATAGCTTATTCAACAAATATTTACAAATTGCATTATATATTCCAGATATCTTGACATCATGTGCTATTTGAATCTCTCTCTAAATTCTCTTGAATCTGACTTTTCTCCAACCATTGACTTATTACACATTTATCAGAATACCATGCTTGAATTATTGCATTGGTGCTCTATCTGGCCTATCATTTCTTCAGCATTGTCTTAGAGTGTACAGCTTTATATTTGATGAGGCATTATGGTGACAAAAGCAAAGCAAAGCAATTATATTATCTAAGATAATTATCTTCATTTCATCTAAAATTTTATCTCAATACCTTTCTAAATACATTTTCTCAGCTTTCCAAGAAGCTGAGCCAACATCAAGGATGAGGTGCATTGTAGCATCAACAGCCATCTTAGTTTTCCCAGGACTGATGGTTTTCCCAGGATGTGGGACTTTCAAAATCAAAAATGGGAAAATCCCAGATAAATCAGAATGATTGGTCATCTGACAAGGTATATGTCATGTGATAAGTGAGTGGGAGGAAGGGAGTGAGTGAGGGGAGAATGTAAAGGCAAGGAGAGGAGCTATAATAAGCAAGCATGGCCAACTACCTGCTCAATAGAAGAAAATTCTCTGGAGAACTGGGCAGCTGTGAGCCTCTTGCAGCCAACACTCAAGGAGGTCAAGGATGAAATGCTTTTTCCATCTCTTCCATCAACACCAATATTCTAAATTGCAAATTTAGATACGGGTTTGTGTGCGAGGACTGGCACTGCCCACTCTAAGTATTTTCTTAAATAAAACCAGCATTTTATTATTCTAATTGGGAGTTTGACAATACATTCCCTATCTATATCTTTAAAACTTGGGACCCAGAAAGATTAACATCAAAACCAGTATGTGTCCTTTGGCAAAAAAAATTTTTAATTTCTAGAAATAACTATATCTCCTTAATATGCCACTATGAAACCTTTCTGCTTATGGGAGAATCCAGTCTTTTAATCCTATGGGATGAAGTAGTCAACACACACTATAGGAATGAAGCTCTGCTACAATAAAAGACCAAGTTTATTCCACCTGTTTTTACCTTTAGCTCATGAATTTGAATCCTCTCCAAATTTTTGGAATATTTGGCTAGTGAGTGTGGTTTCTTTTTTTTTTTTTTTTTTTTGAGACGGAGTCTCGCTCTATCGCCCGGGCTGGAGTACAGTGGCCGGATCTCAGCTCACTGCAAGCTCCGCCTCCCGGGTTTACGCCATTCTCCTGCCTCAGCCTCCCGAGTAGCTGGGACTACAGGCGCCCACCACCTCGCCCGGCTAGTTTTTTGTATTTTTTAGTAGAGACGGGGTTTCACCGTGTTAGCCAGGATGGTCTCGATCTCCTGACCTCGTGATCCGCTCGTCTCGGCCTCCCAAAGTGCTGGGATTACAGGCTTGAGCCACCGCGCCCGGCCAAGTGAGTGTGGTTTCTAAAGGAAATTATCTTTTCTAACAATAGTGCACTGCTTGCATTACAGCACTCAGAGTTGTCAGGTGTGAAACGGAACATTCACATGTTATAGATTTAAGGAATTAATAATTCCACCCTGGACAGATTGTATATTTGTCTGTTTTATAAAATAAAGAATATTTATAAAATAATGTACCAGTTCCTTGGTTTGTTATCTGTTTAGTGTTTAAAATAGGGATAATTCTTGTCAAAGTCAAGGGGAAGTGGTAGAAAGAGTGCTGAAAAACAATGGTCAGTGCTGGATAGACAGTAGTGAGATTACAAAACCTAGTCATGTAATAAATATGAAACTAAAAGGAAGGATAAAACAGGGTAATCAGGAGTGAAACCGCAGCAAGCAAGCAGTTACACAATATTATTTGGTAATCCAAGAGAAAATAACCTAGAGAAAAACAAGTATCATGTGAGGGTATCAAAATTCACCAGTAACTCTCACATGGAGTTATTTTTTGTAAAGGAAACGTCTACTCACTTGTTCCCATTTTTATGAAATACAAAGTTTTGTTTGTTTCTTATTAGTCTGTATTTCCCATTTGACCTTATTAATGTAACTTTCAACCTACTTTATCAATCTCAACTTGTCTCATGCACCCTATGGTCTAATCACCTTGAATCATTCAGTATTTCTCAAACACATCAATACTTCATTCCTCTTTGCCTTTACTCATGCTGTTTTCATAGCCTGGGGATATTTCTTCCTTATTTTCACTTATAAAAAATTCATGCCTATTTTCAGGTTAAGTTCAAAAGCTTCTACTACTATGAGAAATATTCAACCTCCACACCCAGAATTAACTACTGTCTCTTCTGCACTGCCAATGCATCTTATTAATATCTACTATCATATATCTCACTTTATTATGTTGTTTTGTTACCTCCTTAGGGAAAGTATCTTGATTTATTCAGTGTAATTCCACATGGGATACTTGGCTGTAATGACCACTCTGGGAATTCAATAATATCAAGTTACTACCCACTAAGAATGGTATAGTTTGAAGGGACTTGAGGGAGAAATGTGAAACCAAAAAATTTAACATTACCAGTATTAAAAAGCCAGTCCTCCACATCAAATGGAAGTAATATATTTCAAGCTGGTACCGGGTAGGGTCACTCAGTTAATTCCTTTTTCTAGAGTCTCTCTAGAGAGGTTGTTCTAATATCCTTCCAGAATATTCTCCTTCCTTGCTTCAAGAGGCAGATTGATTTAGAAGAAAGTGGCAACATTATGTGAGATCATAGGAGGCAGAGGTAACAAAATAGCCAAGGAAGTAGTCAGAATGACAAGCAACTATGGAGGCAAATGTAGAAACAGGAAGCACCAATGTTAGTACTGAAAAATTTTTTTTCATTCATTTATTAAATATTTATTGGGTATGCACTATGTGGCAGGAAATGTTCAAGGAAATGAAATTAAAGCAGTGAACAAAAATAAAAGTAAAAAGGGACATTGAAATTATATTTTATTGGGGATGGGGCAAACATCAGGCAAATAAATATATACAGAGATAGATGTCAGGTGGCTATATGTATTATGAGCTTGAAACAAAACAAAATAAAAATCAGAATACTGAGGAAAGAGAGCACTTGGGCAGAAATTGAAGTTTTTGAATGTGCTACTTTATTTTTTATTTTTTATTTTTATTTTACTTTAAGTTCTAGTGTACATGTGCACAATGTGCAGATTTGTTACATATGCATACATGTGCCATGTTGGTGTGCTGCACCCATTAACTCGTCATTTACATTAGGTGTCTCTCCTAATGCTATCCCTCCCCCTCCCACCACATTAGCACCACATCACTTATTCCAAAATTGACTGCATAGTTGGAAGTAAAGCACTCCTCAGCAAATGTAAAAGAACAGAAATTATAACAAACTGTCTCTCAGACCACAGGGCAATCAAACTAGAACTCAGGATTAAGAAACTCACCCAAAACTGCACAACTACATGGAAACTAAACAACCTGCTCCTGAATGACTACTGGGTACATAACGAAATGAAGGCAGAAATAAAGATGTTCTTTGAAACCAATGAGAACAAAGACACAATATACCAGAATCTCTGGGACACATTTAAAGCAGTGTGTAGAGGGAAATTAGCACTAAATGCCCACAAGAGAAAGCAGGAGAGATCTAAAATTGACACCCTATCTTCACAATTAAAAGAACTAGAGAAGCAAGAGCAAACACATTGAAAAGCTAGCAGAAGGCAAGAAATAACTAAGATCAGAGCAGTACTGAAGGAGATAGAGACACAAAAAAAACCTTCAAAAAATCAATTAATCCAGGAGCTGGTTTTTTGAAAAGATCAACAAAATTGATAGACCACTATCAAGACTAGTAAAGAAGAAAAGAGAGAATAATCAAATAGACACAATAAAAAATGATAAAGGGGATATCGCCACCGACTCCACAGAACTATAAACTACCATCAGAGAATACTATAAACACCTTTACGCAAATAAACTAGAAAATCTAGAAGAAATGGACAAATTCCTGGACACATACACCCTCCCAAGACTAAACCAGGAAGGATTTGAATCCCTGAATAGGCCAATAACAGGTTCTGAAATTTAGGCAATAATTAATAGCCTACCTTCCCAAAAAAGTCCAGTACCAGACGGATTCACAGCCTAATTCTGCTAGAGGTACAAAGAGGAGCTGGTTCCATTCCTTCTGAAAAACGAGAGGATCCTCCCTAATTCCTTGTATGAGGTCAACATCATCCTGATACCAAACCTAGCAGAGACACAACCAAAAAAGAGAATTTTAGACCAATATCCCTGATAAGCATTGATGCAAAAATCCTGAATAAAATACTGGCAAACTGAATCCAGCAGCACATCAAAAAGCTTATCCACCACTGTCAAATTAGCTTCATCCCTGGGATGCAAGGCTGGTTCAGCATATGCAAATCAATAAATGTAATCCATTATATAAATAGGACCAAAGACGAAAACTACATGTTTATCTCAATGGATGCAGAAAAGGCCTTTGAAAAATTCAACAGCCCTTCATGCTAAAACTCTCAATAAACTAAGAATTGATGGGATGTATCTCAAAATAATAAGAGCTATTTATGACAAATCCACTGCCAATATTATACTGAATGGGCAAAAATGGGAAGCATTCCCTTTGAAAACTGGCCCAAGACAGGGATGCCCTCTCTCACCACTCCTATTCAACATAGTGTTGGAATGTGCTACTTTGTTTAGGGTGACCGAGGATAGTTTCACTGGTCAGTTGACTTTTGAGCAAAGACCTGGAAGAAAATGAAAATATGGAGAAGAGTATCTAGAAAGAGAGAGAAGCAAGCACTAGAACACTGATGAAGGAGAATGCTTACCATATTTGAGTAACTCCATGAAGTCCAGTGAAAGCTGGGGGACTGTAGTAGTAGATGAAGCTAGGAAAGTATTTGAGAGACAGAAAGCATGAACTCTTGTAATCCATTTAAAGATGTTGCCTATATTCTTTGAGTGAAAGACATGGGGAACCATTAAAAGATGGTGAACAGGAGAAGGTTATTATTTATGTCTTTAAAAATTGTGCTGTTTTCTTTCTTGTTAATAGACTGTTGTAGGACAAGGGAAATGCAGTGAGGCCATTTCAAAAACTCACTGCAGAGGAAAGAGGCAGGGTAATTGGTGTAGTAATAGTGGGAAGAGGTAGTTTTAGGATATATTTTGAAGGTAGACCTAACAGGGTATACTAATATTGAATGTGAATATAAGAAAAGGGGAGGAATTAAGAATGAATCTGAGGTTGCTGGATTG
The DNA here is from genome assembly GCF_009764315.1 of Trachypithecus francoisi. Classification (NCBI taxonomy): domain Eukaryota; kingdom Metazoa; phylum Chordata; class Mammalia; order Primates; family Cercopithecidae; genus Trachypithecus; species Trachypithecus francoisi. The sequence continues at coordinate 69,509,396 of NW_022681472.1, read as the reverse complement.
AAATCTAGGAGTTGTTTAGGACATATTACATTTGAAATGCTTATATCTAAATAGTGATGTTCAATAGGCACTTGACTAATAAAAGCTAGAAGCTCATGTGACATATCTGAGCCAGAAATGTAAATTTATGTATTATAATTTTAGATATTGTTTAATGCCATGATACTTAATGAAATCATCCAGGAAGAAAAGATATCTGAAGTTTGTGTTCCACATATAGAAAATAAAGGGATGAGAAGGAATTGGCAAAAACAATACAAAACAAAAAAAGAAATATATATATATATATATATATATGGATTCTTGTTTCATATATATATATATGTGTATTTGCATTGAAAAGGAGACCATCATAGAAGAATAATCAAGAGGGAATAGTGTCACGGAAGTCACATGAGAGCAATGTCACAAGTTGCTTCTGGGGTTCATAAGATGAAAGCTAATTATTTATAGGGACATAACAACATGTTAGCATATTTGCAACCTTCACAGAGCTCTTCCAATAGATTGATAAAGCTGAAGGCCTGATTTGAGTGAGAGAATGGAAAGAGTGAAATCGATGAAACCACATATAAGCAATTCTTTGTTAAAAAGCGACTAAGAGGCCGGGCGCGGTGGCTCAAGCCTGTAATCCCAGCACTTTGGGAGGCCGAGACGGGCGGATCACGAGGTCAGGAGATCGAGACCATCCTGGCTAACACGGTGAAACCCCGTCTCTACTAAAAATACAAAAACTAGCCGGGCGAGGTGGCGGACGCCTGTAGTCCCAGCTACTCGGGAGGCTGAGGCAGGAGAATGGCGTAAACCCGGGAGGCGGAGCTTGCAGTGAGCTGAGATCCGGCCACTGCACTCCAGTCCGGGCGACAGAGCGAGACTCCGCCTCAAAAAAAAAAAAAAAAAAAAAAGCGACTAAGGATGGCAACCACAAAAGCAGCAGATAAACAAATGAGAGTAATCTCTTTAACTTTTAATTTAATTTTAAGGATCCTGTGTCATCAGGTAGTACTGATGGGAGATCCACAGCCAAAAAGATATTATATTTATCGTTGATATTCTGGAGATTCCCACAGTTGGTATTTCAAGGGAAAATATCTGTACTATTTGTATTTCTTGTTACCTATCATGGTGACTTATTTAGAGTAAATACTTCATAAATGTATATTGACTTGCTGTGTGGATAATGGAGAGAGATGCAGATGAACAAAAAGTGAATCTTATGCATATGGTCATATGAAGTTAATTTCTGTACTGCTACACAAAACTTTGAAGTTTGGCTGAGAACTAGAGAAATGATATTAGTTAAATAAATGAAATATTAGGCTTTAGGAAAATAGAGAAAACACTTTTTCAGAACAGTTCTTTCATTGGCTTTGGATCAACTCAGTTCTCTCTTTTTTCTTCCTTGGAGTTCTCAAGAATCAGTATAAATGTGCTGGGAATTATCCATCCTGAGATAGGAAGGAATTGCCTAAAACGGCCTGAGTCTGTCCCTCCTAGAGAATATCATATCACGAGTTTGGGACAAACTGCCTAGGACAGCCTGGGGTTTGTTCTTCCTTCCCCTAGAAGCAGGATATCCTTGATAGCTTTGCTCAGTAATTCACATTGTGCTTGAGACCTGTAATGCAGGGCAGGTTGCCTTTTGGGGTCCTTCAGCTGTGCTACAAATGGGACAGGCACAATCAGCCTCCATCTGCCCAGGGCAGTTTTCTTGAGCCCCGGGGGACTGGCTCACCATAGATCCTAAGCTTCTTTTGTCCATTGCTGTCTTTATGTAAGTAATAAACCCCTGGCCAGGCACGGTGGCTACCCCTGTAATCCCAGCACTTTGGGAGGCCGAGGTGGGTTGATCACTTGAGGTCAAGAGTTTGAGACCAGCCTGACCAACATGGTGAAACCCCCGTCTCTACTAAAAACACAAAAAAATTAGCCGGGCGTGGTGGCACATGCCTATAGTCTCAGCTACTCGGGAGGCTGAGGCAGGAGAATTACTTGAGACCAGGAGACAGAAGTTGCAGTAAGCCCAGATCGCGCCACTGCACTCCAGCCTGGGAGACAGCGAGACTCCGTCTCAAAAAGAAAAAAAAAGAAGAAAAAAGAAAAACCCACTTCATATAGTTTTTGCATGGGAGTGTTTTCCACCTCACTGGACTCAGGCATTGGTAACATTGCATCCCGTCATGCAGTGAGCAGAAGTGTTTGCATTCCTATTCCTGGTGGTTGGCATGGTGATGATCTCTTGATGTCCTCTATGCAGTGGAGGGATTGGTTGTTAGTAAACTTCAGAAATTTTTCTTTAAATAGTTAACAAATGAACAATGTAAAAATCTGATTATTGAAGAGATTTCCAGGATCTTGCAAAACTGTAAATTTAGAAAAATGATGATCAGAACCCCCATCTTGGCACTATCATTTTATCCTTGGCCATCATTCTGTAGTTATGAAATATGTTATCTCCACTTTCTTCTAACTACTGAGATACGTGCCCTTCTTTTCTGTGTTCTCTTCATATGCTTTTTTATTTTTTAATTTTGGTAATACTTGAAGATAATAAGTCATGTTCTTGCTGTGACCTACCACTAGTATTTGGAAAACATCCTTGCTTTGTTTGGCATGAGAAACTTGCTATGGGACGTTTGCCACCACTCCACATGAGTATTCGACTCAGCCTGCTCCAGCATGTGCCTGCTTAGAGTTGCCCACTCCTGTAGAGACCTTCCTCACCCTGCTCGCACTTTGAAAACTCATGCTGAGTTACTGGTCACTCTCCCAGCCTCAGCCTAGACACATAGCCTCATGCCATACGTGAGTTAACCTAGTATCTTTGCTCTGAATTTTTCAGGAAGAAAGACAAAATGACCAGAAAAAAAATGGAGCACAAGAAGAGAGAAAAGCAAGAAGAGTCAGAGAAATGACAAATTGAAAGAATAACGCCCCTGAAGTGCTCTCATGCTTAATTCTTGAATGGTGCATATTTTTTCATTCTTTTACTTTCAATACATCTGTGTTTTTATATATAAAGTTTGTATTTTCGAGAAAGTATTGAGTCTAACTATCACATTGAATCTGCCAAGCCTTGTGGTTTTGCATTATTACATTAATGATTATTATGATAAAAAGGTTATCTTTATATTTTCACAATTTATTTAGAGTTAAAATTGAATGACTATATAAAACGTTTTAACTTTGATTTGCATTCATATGTTACAATTTTATTTGCATTCGTATTTTATACTATTGTTGTCCCACATATTGTATCTACATTCCTAATGAATTTCATGTTATTGCAAAAAAAGTTTTGCTTTGAACAAAATTAAGAAACTATATATATATAATATTTACATGTTTTCCAATATTTATCACGTCTGACGTTTCTCCTTGTTTTCTGTAGACATAAATTTTATTCTGATATCATTTATCTTTATCCAGAATGACTTTCTTCACCATTTTTGAAGTTCAAGTTTCCTGACAACAAATTCTTTCATTTTGTAATATTCAATTTTTAACTTTAATTTTTGAAATATATTTTGTTATGTACAGTTTTAAGTTCACGTGAATTTTTCAAAGATTCAAAACAACGCTATTCCATTGTCTTCTGGTCTCCATTTTTAATTAAAAAAATTTTTTTTAGAGACAAGGTCTGACTGTGTCATCCACACTGGACTGCAGTGGCTAAATCATAGCTCACTGCAGCCTCAAACTCCTGGGCCCAAGCAGTCCTTTGCCCCAGCCTCTGAAGTAGCTAGGACCACAGGCACACCACCATGCCTAGCTAATTTTTAATTTTTTTCATAGAGAAGGGATCTCACTATGTTGCCCAGGCTGGCCTTGAACTCTTGGTCTCAGGTGACCTTCCTGCCTTGGCCTCCCAGAACATTGGGATTACTAGGATGATTCATGGTGCCCAGCCCTTCATTAGTTGTAATGGGAAGCTAGCTACAGAAATATAGATGTTTCCCTCTATGTGATGTGTCATTTTCTCTGGCAGCTTTCAAGATTTTCATTTTATCTTTATTATCAGCAGTATGACTGCTGTACTTAGGTGTCATTATCTTTCTATTATTTGTATACTTGGATCTGTAATTTTATAATTTTCCTCAGATATCAGAAGCGTTTGTCATTACTCATTAAGGAATGGCTTTTCCTCACTCTAGTTCCTATTTCTTTCTGGGATGCTAATCACATAAATGTTAGACTGCTTCAGATTATTTCATAAATCACTGGACTTGTGTGTTTACTATTATTCTTTTCTCTGTGTTTTCAGACTGAGAAATCTGGTTGGTTGGCAGGTGCTGAAATCTCTACTGCCACTCTTTCAGCCTTCCAGCTGTTTGTTGCTTATCAGTGGGTCCCTTGCAAATGCCAAATGAAGAGAAAAACAAAGATTTGAGTGAAGTTTATATGTAGATTTAGGACTCACTCTCTAGATCTCTGTTATCTTTCTGTTTCCTCTCAATCTTATAACTTCAAACTTTATTCTCTAACTATTCAAGCCAAAAAGGTTGCAATTTTTTTTTTTTTTTTAATTCTAGCTATCTTATATTTAGAGAACTGGAATTTGTGCTGATTGAAAATATAGATCTCTCTTCATTCTCTTCTTTCAAGGATCTAGTACTCTTTAGTTTCTGTTCTTTGTTTTCTTTCCATTGTCAATTTTTATTGTATATTAGGCTTATAGTTCATATTTTATCTATAAGAGAGTTTGTTTAATAAAATCTGCTATGATGTTATTGGAAGCAGGACTTCCTTTGTTTTGTTATTTTTAAACATTAAATATGGGCTACGTACATTTATTTGTATGTATGCTATATTTACCAAGAATAACACTAAACATTTTAACAATGTAATTCATCATATTTACTAACCAAACAATTTTATTATACTTCAAAAAATCTACAAATATTCATTATCTACTTGTTTTTAGAAAATGAGAACTAGAAATCACAAGCAGCCTTTTCTATGTAATGAACTATGAAAAATTTACAGTAAATATTATACTTAATGAAGGAAGTTCACCTGTGTTCCCTTATTTGGGTGAAGGAAAAAAACATAAAATACAATATTTTTACTTTTGGTATGTAACATTATTGTGAGTATTATGGTCAAAATAACATACCAAAAAAGATGCCTAAGTATTAGAGCGGAAGAAATACAACTATTTAACGTAGATGATATAAGTATTAATACTCAATGCCAAAGAGAATGAAACATAATCTATTTATGCTAATAGTAGATTTAGGCAATTTTGCTGGAGACATCCACTTGCAAAATAGATAATTTTTTTCTATATCATAAATGCACAGCTAGAAAATAAAATACAAAATAAGGTACCATTTAAAAAGACAACAAAATATCAATTCCGATCATCTATATAAAAACATTTAAAGAAGATATGACAAAATTGAGAGATAAATATTGTCATAGATGGGGCAACAGTTTTTAACATAATTTTAGTGCAATCCCAATCTGAATTCCTGCAATTTATTTTGAAAAATGAAATTAATAGGTTCTAAAACTTTTGTGGAAATGGATTCCCACTAGTAACTAACTTGAGGCCTAGGAATAAAGAAGTGAGGGGGAAAATTACCCAATCAAATTATAATGTAGAGTAGTTTGAAAACAGAACTAAAATAGATTTATACGATTTGAAACACAGATCAATAAAAGAGACTGTAGAGATTAGCAACACATTATAAATACTAAGCACAGTGTAATAATTCAACGGGAAGGACTGCTCATTATATCTTGCATTTAATATTGGTTCATTGCCTATATCCCTGTACAAACGGCTCATTAAAATATATAAAGCTATGTTTTCACTTTGCACCATAAAATTGAATAGCATTTATTAGAGGAGATTAAGTGTCTAAATCAGATGGTTGAAATTATAAGACTAACAGAAGAAAGTGTAGGAGAAGAAGATGCCTACGATCTAGAATTGGCAACAGAATCCCAAAAGATTTCAAAAGCATATAAAAGAAAATGAAACCTTAGTTTTACTACTTTGAAATTAAGTATCTTTTTTGTTTACAAAGATACAAAATGTCAATTAAATGACAAATGATATACTTTAGAAAAAATACTTTCAGTAACTAAAACCACTAAGTAAAACTATGTTTTATCAGCTTTAACACGAATTTGACTTTTTATTTTTATTTTTATTAATTAATTAATTAATTAATTATTATTATTATTATTATACTTTAAGTTCTAGGGTACATGTGCACAACGTGCAGGTTTGTTACATATGTATACTTGTGCCATGTTGGTGTGCTGCACCCATCAACTCATCAGCACCCATCAACTCGTCATTTACATCAGGTATAACTCCCAATGCAATCCCTCCCCCCTCCCCCCTCCCCATGACAGGCCCCGGTGTGAATTTGACTTTTTAGAAGTATCATTATTTTATGTAACATCAAAAAAAATTTAAATATATATTAAATGAGTTATGGTACAACATTTTGATTATCCTTTAGAATGCTTAATTTGCAAATATTGAAAGCATCACTTTAATATTACTTAGATATAAAAGTGGTATCTGTATGAACATCTATGGCCAATTTTATGCATAAAATACGTATACATTTTAGAGATGTTTTAATATGTAAAGTTTATTTTATATGGTACATATGCTGATATCTAGAATATATAAGAATTCCTGCAAGTCAGCAAGAAATATATTGCTATCTAATAGGGAAATACAAAAAGGACTTGGATATTCATTTCACAGAAAGAAAAGCATAACTGAGATGGGTTAAATTGCTAGTGCTAGATAATTGCAAATTTTAAAAATTTAGACCCTTTTTTTTAGAACCATCAACTTGGGAACAATTAGAAAATTACATAATACAATAATATGCTAGTACATATATATACTCAATATTCATATATATTGTAATCTCTATATTCTATATATATACCAAGTCACATTAGTCCAGAAGCTTGTATGGGAATATTCTTTCCGACATATACTAACGAAGAGCTGAAACTTACCTATGTTCATCAGTAGGGAAATGAACAAATAAAATGTGATATGTACACACTATTGAACACTTGCCACAAATAACTAGTTTGTGTATAGCAACATAGACAGAACTTAATACAATGTTAGGTAAAATGGGAGTGAATGAGTTAATAGCAAATACACTTATATGAATCATACTTGTGAAATCAAATACACTTATATGAATCATACTTGTGAAATAAAACCATGTGTTTTACAAAGATACATACATATCTGGGAACATGTAACAAATTAATTACTGAAGCACAGGTAAAGTGAAAAATAAAAACAAAACCTAGTTAAGAGTTTTATGGACAAAAGGTGAAAGTATCATGTGAAATGAGGAGCATGGCTATTCCAGACTGTGTTTCAATTATTCCTAGACACAGAACTGTTCTTCTCCTAACATTTCTTCACTCTCTTATTACCTCTGTAAATATTTTTCTCCGTTGGGGGTGCAAATAATTGACAGGATAGGTTCCTTAATCTGGAAATGTTACTATTTGTTATACATGTGTCTTGACTAATCCAAACAACCAAGCTTTTTAACTTAAATTTTTACTAGCCTTATTTTGTATGGGTACCATTAGATTTTAAAAATGTGATTTGCTTTCTGTTGTCAATTACACAATTAAAACCTATTTTTTATTACCCTCAGATTTTTAAAGCATTTCACAGGTAATTATATGACTCATTCCCTGAAGGGGACATCATAAGGAATATGGATATCATAAGGGCATGAAAGAGCTTTAGATTTTAGCATATATACCATGCCACAAGACTAAGGTATTATCTCTAGTATTAGGTAGTTGTATTTGACATAATCGAACTGTCAAGAGAATTAACACATAGAAGTAGAACAAATCTCGCTGAAGAAATTTAAATAGGAAAACTTGTTTTAAATTATTTTAGAGAAAGTGCATATTAGGTATGCCAACAGGAAAAGGGTAGATAAAATATATAGTAAAGCTATAATTATTTGTTTTAAGAGTGCAGAGTGTACAAAATTTGGAAGTTAAATACGAATAGACAGTAACACTTACATCATTCTGAAACATTTCTCCAGTTCCCACGTTCTGTTCCTCTAAGAGTTTTGTTTTCTTTTTGGAGATGTTTCATGCTTACACCCACATGTTTGAGAACATATGTATTTTAGTATATGACATAGTATTTAAAATACATGACTGATTACTTGGTATTTGATTTCATCAAAAGTAGTTCTTTGTAAAATAAAACAAAATAAAAAAGTTTGAATGGCCATTGAAATCCTTTACCCATTACTGAAAACAGATATGATAAGACCATCAGGTATTGATAAACTGGTTTAGTGTCTAGTCGCAAAGACAATCATAAACTACTGAATCTGCCAAACCATTCCCTATATATGGGTCACTCATACCCGGAGCTCATTAGGCACAGGGCCATTCAACTTTCAACTTCCACTCTAAGGGTTAAAATCCATATTATTTATTTGAAAAGCTAATGGCCTGGTTGGAACAAAAACCCTTGAAATTTAAACAATCCATTTAGGGACCAATTTCCTTTCACGCCTCAGGAAGTATAAATCTAGTGCCTGTGCAGTACAAAGAGCTTTTCGGGCATACTAAAATTATTTGCTATTGAGACTTATTATAAAGCTGGTATTAAATATTTCTAATTTGTAACTAGAAATTTTGTTCCAAGTTCATTCTTATAATAGGGTTCCAAGTTCAAACCCTATATTACAAAGGAGTGAAAAGTAGAAAGTTGTTCCCTATAATAAAATTTGATTATGAAATGTAGGTATCTGAAATTAATGTTGTGTTCAATATATACATGTTTGTATATTACATATATGTGATATACATTTGCATGCATAATAAAAACTGCCTTTAGCAAGATGATAGTATTAGAGTTTATAGAAGACATGAAATCCTATATGAGAAAATAATAAATTATTGTAGTGTTATACAACTGTTTACTGAATGTACAATGTATTTTCAAAGGTTTTTAAATATCTGCTTTATTTAATATTATTGACATACTATCTTCCAAGATGGACATTCTCTCTTAGTTGCTTTTAGTGGTACCATAATTTTGTAATTATCACCTGTGTTCTCAGGAATATTAAAATAAAATAAACAACAGAAATATGTCAAATTGGCCATAAATTTATAACCCAAAATAACAATGTCCCTAAAAAGACATAAGCTATCAATCTTTTAAAATATAAATAAATAACTGATGTGATTTTTTTCAAATAGTTTTAATAGGAAAGAATTCCTCTTGAATATACTTGAATATAATCATCATCAGAAAAGTGTTTCACCTTAATAAAATTTGATTATATGGTAGAGAACATTTCTTTTGACATTTAAGCTTCTGGTAAAATGAAAAATGTGGAGCATTAAGTGATTCCAACCCAGCCCTTGTAAGCTCACTGCATCATTTGCTAAATGTATGCACCCAGAGAAGAGACACAAATGTGGAAAAGCTCACGAATTCTCAATCATATGCAAACCTCTACAAAAGTCCTTGAAGCAGTCATATAGAATCTGCCATATGCTGATAACTGCATTCAGTAAGCTCACTCATAAGAAAGGATGATGAATAGTTATGCTGAGTCAGTGGTTACAAGTTGCCAATAAAATTGAAAATTGAGGTCATTTGTTAGACTGTGTAGTACAAAGTTCTGCCTTGAAACTCAAAATATTTTGTTGATAAAGTAGAATTGAATTGAAAGTTGTTATAGAAAACTGCTCCTGGAGCTGCATTCTGCCAAGTGGTATACAGAGAGCAAGGAGATGAAAAAAGGGTAAAATCAGTCCTTTATGGCTATGTAATATATATTATGTCAACAATGTGATCTCAAATTTCAGAAATAAACCAGATGCCTGTAACACAAATTGTATCCTCTTTTCTGGAGTTTATTCAGATATATGAATGGCACAATTTTGAATCTCAACATTATTTTATTGATATTGCCATGTTCTAAATCACATTAATCTGATTAAATTCAGCAAGTATATATTGAACAACCATATGCAGAAATTCTATGCTAGAGATTACAGCATAAAGGACATGATTTTTGCTCTTAACAAAGAAAGATGATTACTTCCTCCCATAGCTCTCTCTAGGTACTGATTCAAAATACTATTGATATTTAATTCCCTATTCCTCCTCCTTCACTTGATTGTAATATAATATAGTTCAGTAATCCATTGGAATTCACTTCTGTTTTCTCAATTTCTAAAACAGGACCTGATTATAAAATCAGTATGCTTTACTCTTGAGATGATTGATCCAAAATAATCATTTCCTATTTCTTTTGGCAATTGTATTTACCAGTGGGAACACTTGGGAACATGGAATGTTATGATTCCGTATAATACAAGTTGATCACTAAGCTCCAACTATTTAGTTACGCTTTTGTTAAAGGGGTAAATGACTCATTCATGGCTTTCTTCCTCTTCCTTCAGTCTCTCGAAAATTCTCTTCTTCCTTTATTTCCAGGCCTTTCTTCACTTCATATTTACTTCCCTTTCCTTTTTTTCTTTAAATGTTCCCAATGAAGTTATTTTCTCTGATAATCAAACTGACTTCAAAAATTCAACAGCTACTTCTAGGTAAGTGAATTTCATAATACAAATTTTAAACTTACAGTGTGTTCCTTAGTTTTATTTGGAAAATTTCTTCTTACTGATGGGCATCTTTGCTTGGATTTTAAAATTACATCAATTATTCAGTGCATTAAACTGGATTAGTAATTTCCTCTTTCTGACTGAGTTGCCTAAGTGAGCGTTACAAACTACTGTTTTTTTGGTATACTTATTTAACAAGTTTGAAAATAGAACAAGTTTTTGAACTATAAAGTATATTGCAAACACAATACTATTCAATACCATATCTTACTGTCTCTCACAAATTCTGTCCTTCTAGTACATCGTGTGTGGTAGTGATTGTATTCAAGAGTGCAGGTTTTGTGATGAGACAGACATGGATTCCTATCCCAGTACTTTTTTCTTTTTTTGACACATTAAAGCCAAGCCTACTATATCTATATGCCTACCATATGCCTATTCTTTTTTTTTTTTTTTTTTTTTTGAGATGGAGTCTCGCTCTGTCACCCAAGCTGGAGTGCAGTGGCCAGATCTCAGCTCACTGCAAGCTCCGCCTCCCGGGTTCACGCCATTCTCCTGCCTCAGCCTCCCGAGTAGCTGGGACTACAGGCGCCTGCCACCTCGCCCGGCTAGTTTTTTTGTATTTTTTAGTAGAGACGGGGTTTCACCGTGTTAGCCAGGATGGTCTCGATCTCCTGACCTTGTGATCCGCCCGCCTCGGCCTCCCAAAGTGCTGGGATTACAGGCTTGAGCCACCGCGCCCGGCCTACCATATGCCTATTTCTATACCTTCTTGAGTGTTCTGCATTTCAATTTTCAACATTTTACTATTCATTAGCATCAATCCAAACTGAACCATGCTAATATCCAAAGTCATACCATGGTGAAAAAGGTCTTTAATACTTCTTTTGCTCATGGAGAAAATTAGTCCTAAATCTCACAGTCTTTGCTTGGTGCTCAAGGTTCTCCATTATCCAATTTTGTATCAGTTTTTCAACTTAGTTTTTCACCATATAGACACCATGTTAAAGAAAAGGTCTGCAAAAAATTGTCATTTTTTTCAAAAGATATAACGTGCATACTACTGGGATATTATCTATATATTTGGCTGTTACATTTAGTCTCCTAAATCGTTTGGGCTTGAATTCTAATTTCAACATTTATTAGTTATTTGATCTTCAGATAACTACTCTAAAAATTGTAAGAATGCTAATATTAATAACAATACCAGCTAAAACTTATTACATATTCACTACACACTAGAAAGGGTTCTGAGCACTTTGTGTATTATCATGTTTAATTATCATAATGACTGTATATGATTTACAGTATATTGTTATTCTCATACACAAATTTTAAAAACTGAGGTATTGAAATAAGTAAAGCATGTCCAATATTACTCAGCTATAAAATAGGAAAGCAATCAGTTACTTGAGCGGTTAACCACTAATATGTACTTCATCAGGCAGGGATTAAATTGAATTAATAATGTAATTGATCTCACACCATCATTATAAGAACATAATAAGTAGAAAGTTTGGAGTATACCACATGCTCAATAAACATAGCTTTTATTGTTTTCCAGCTCTTCCACTTCTTGGGCCAATTATTCAAATTTTCTTGTCTCACTTTTCTCATCTATAAAGTAGGAAAAGTTATAGTACCTATACTTTAGGGTTGTTATTAGGATTTAATTGTTTAATACCTATGAAGGCTGCCTAAAATATTACCTGGATATATTGAGTCAGAGTTTCTAAAACCAGAGCAAGAAAGTAACTTATTGAAGAAATGCACTCAATACAAACCTATAAGAAAGTGAGTGAAACAAGAAAGGACAGGAAAAGAAGCTAACCAAAGAAATAGTCTCAGATGGAGTGAAGCTGTAGTCTGATTTCAAGAAAAACAATGGAGCATGAATTGCACCATAGGACAAGTCTCACTTTGAGGCAATGGAGCCAGCCATTTTGCCCAGAACCTACACATATTATCCTGTCTTATAGTTACTTTTAAACTGTTAACTTCTTAAAGGGTAAGATGCTGCATGATCTATTCCTGTATTATACACAGTTTTTACAAAAATTATATTTTCATTACAAAATTTTTAAAAGATTGAATAGTTCTCATATATTAGAGTTATAAATGCCTGATGTTTAGTAGATACTCAACTGGCAGAATTAATTAGATAAATAAATGTATCAATAAGAAACTAAAATAGATATCATTACATAAAGCTCCTAGAAGTATGAGATGTGACCTTGTAATATTCCCATAAATATGTTATCTGTTCTTTCCCTTTGTGTATATTCATTTATATGCAAAATATATTGACAACATTTTGCTAAGAATCAAACACGTAAGAAAAACTTCTTTCAATTACCTTGAAGTTAATGTTCTTGAAATTACTTAGAACACATCAGTTTATCTTCAATTCAGGGGACATATTATCAGTATTAATTGATTTTTTTAAAATTACCAAAGAAATCAGTACTTCATAGGGTAAGCTAAGAACTAAAGAAATTCCATTAACAAAAGTTGTATTATAAATACGCAATTACAGGTAAGACAGTGAATACAGTGCTTAATCTATTTATACTCTTCATGAGAAAGGGTGAAACTTTCTAACTTAAAAGGAAGAAAAAAATTACATGGGAGATAAGATTAAATGCCTCATAACAGTCTCAAATAGATGTTTATCATTTTGCTTTAATATCACAATTAGCAAACTAATTTCTAACATGTAGAAGCAAAGCAAAGATGTGGCTATAATAATTTAAATATTATAAGCAATTATAGTTATTAAAATTTAAGAAGATTTAAATAGTCAATAATTTGTGTGTGACTTGACACTATTTAAATACAAATAAATAGCATAAAAATTATCACACAAAGATAACATATACCTTATGAAGGTAGAAATAAAACAATACTTGCCAAAGAGAAATATATTAATTTCTATAGGCATGGCATCAGGATTTAAAATATAATACATTTTTATTTAAATATGAGTTTCTAGGATGGATGCAGTGGCTTACAGTTGTAATCAGAATCTTTGGAGGCCAGGAGTTCCAGACCAGCCTGGGCAACATAGCAAGACCCCATTGGCACAAAAAATTTTGTTAGCCAGATGTGGTGGGGAATGTCTCTATTCCTAGCTACTCAGGAGGCTGAGGCAGGGGGATCTCTTGAGCCCAGGAGTTTGGTGCTGCAGTGAGCAGTGATCGCACTACCTCAGTCTAGCCTGAGACAGAGTGAGATCCTGTCTGTATAAGAAATAAAAATAAGTAGAATAAAAAGAGCTTATATGACATGCTCCAGAGGAAATTATCTGTGGGTTTCAAAAACTTGTGTGATTAATTTCTTTGAAAATGAGTGAGGAGTATGTATATGTATATATATATCTATGTGCACATATACATTAACTCATTAAACACATTTTTAAAAATTAAAATTATCATTGTAATGAAAGCATTATTTAGCAAAGAGAGGGTGGAAATACTGGTAATTGTCCCATTGTATCCAAATTTCAGATATCTGTGAAAAAGAAAGTTTATAGCAGTATAAAGAAGATATTAATGAATGTGTCCAGTGTATATAGATTCATGCCACTCTATAGAGAAATTTGGAAGGATTCTCTCTTATAAAATATTTCTGAATTAAGGAAAAGATTTCATAGCAATGCAGCAGGGATGGTTTATATTACCTATTTCCTACTATTTGTTATGGAGCTCATTTGGAGGTAACCATGAATTAGTTACTATATTTTTCAGCAAAACATTATTAATATACACAAAATTGCCTATAATTGTGAAAACAGGACAGGTCTAATTTCCTTTATATTATCACAGTCCTCAAAACGGTTATACTATTGTAAAAGGGTTTTGATATTGATAAAAACAATGCAGTATATTTATTTGTATTCTTTGCATTAACAAGGCTTTTTCATATACATTTTAGATATGTTTTATTAATGTATTCTAACCAAGGAATAGTTAAAAAGAAGTGATATCAATTGATCCTTTCTCGATGTACAAAAATGTGTCAATTATTTTAAAGCATTTTGCTAATATGATAAAAACAGATAAAAATAACTAAATGATAAACATATTTATTATGAAGTCTTTTGAAATAAATTTATCTACCCCACGTAATAATCATATTTTTAAAGTCTTTAATCTTTTTAAAGGAATTAAAATAAAAATGGATTATTTTTGTTCCAGATATTAGTTTTTACAGACAAGTTAGCAATATTCTGTTAACTTTGGCACTGCATTAATTTAATATTCCATGTTTGTTTAATGATTCATAATATAACGTGATGAATTCTTAGTGCATTGATGCAAATTTATGTTTTTGTATCCATTTTAAATTAACTGGGCATGCAATATGGTAGCATTTCCTTTGGGCTTTAAAAACAGAACTGAGAAAAATGTATTCTAAGACAGGCATTTCCCATGCAGTGTTGTGTGAGTGACTTACTGAATTACTGCCATTCATTTATTCTCATTTATTTTACATCTATGCTTATCAGACTGTAATAGGCATTGAGCAAAAATGTAAGGAGAAAAGGATATGGCCAGTGATCTTCGTGAACTTATACCCTAGAGGTTTTCGGGTATTTTAACATGCTATTAAATAAACTATTGAAAGTCTGGAGAACAAAGTATCTATTTCTCAATGTTTTAACCTTACCTATTGCAAGCTTAATGCTTTAAAACCCTATCTTCCAGTATAACCAATTTTTATCTATATATTTATTAATTTACTCAAATAACCATGTATTGTGCATCATCAATCATGCATTGAGTAAAATAATGCACAAAATATTTCCTAGTTTGGAGGAATTAAATAATAATAAAAATATTCTTCAATTACAGGAGTTTATAGTCTAGTAAACAATACTATGATTCTATATATCTTGTATTAACTATAGGACACAGATTAAGGTAAATAAAATCATTTTTATAAGCATATCAGACAAATAAAAATTATATGTACTAGGCTATATACTGAGGGTTAGGGACACAAAGAGTCATAGCAAGAATGAAATCAATAGAAACGTTTATGGCAATAATAATTGCTGACAATTATTAAATGCATGTATTCTGCTAGTCAATAAGTTAAGCACTTTGTATGCATTTTTTAAAAAATATTTTTCCCCTTTAGTATGCGCCTGTATTTGGTTTGATAGTATATTGTTGAGAAATTTTGCAACCATATTCAAAAGGGATAAGGTAAGTAATTTTATTGTGTTGTCTTTGCCTGGTTTTCGTATTAGGATAGTGCTGGATTCAGACAATGAAGCAGGTTGTTCTCCTATTTTTTGGGAAGAGTTTAAGAGGGACTACTGTTGATTCTTTAAATGTTTAGCGGAATTAATCGGTGAAGCCACTGATCCAGGACTTTTCTTTGTCAGGAGATTTTCTTATTACTGATTCAATTTCCAATTACAAAACTTCTATGGAGATTTTCTATTTCTTTTTTAGTCAATTTTGGTAATTTGTGTTTTAGGAAATTTGTCAATTCAATCTATGTTATCTAATTTTTGGTGTACAATTGTTTATGGAATTCTCTTACACTTTTTATTTTTTTAGGTTGGTATTAATGTGGCCACTTCATTTCTGATTTTAGTTGATGCATCTTTTCTCTGTTTTTCTTAGTTCATCTAGCTCATAGGTTCTGTTTTGCTGATCTTTTTAAGGAACCAAGTTTTCTTTTGGTAATACTCTTTATTGATTTTCTTTTCTATATTTCATTCATACTCACTCTAATCTTTATTGTTTCCTTCTTTCTGCTAGTCTTGAGTTTATCTTTATTTTATTTTTCTATTTCCTTAAGACATACAGGTAGGTTGTTATTTTGAGGTGTTTCTTCTTTTTGATGTAGGCATTTTTAGCTATAAATTTCTCCCAGAGATCTATGTTCACTATATCCCACAAGTTTTTGTATATTGTGTTTTCCTTTTTATATATTTCAATGTATTTTCAATTTCTCTTTTGATTTCTTCTTTGACTCATGTTTAAGAGAGTGTGTTTTAAATTATATGTATCTGATGTAGTTTGGATGTGTGCCCAAATATCATATTGAAATGCAATCCCCAGTGTTAGAAGTGGCGCATGGTGGGAGGTAACTGGATCATGGGGTTGGATATTTCTTGAATGGTTTATCATGATACTCCTTGGTACTGTCCTCATGATAATGAGTGAGTTATTATGAAATCTGATTGTTTAACAGTGTGTAGCACTCCCCCCTTCACTTTCTTGCTATTGCTTTTGCTATGTGACATGCCTTTTCCCCTTCACTGTCCACAATGATTGTGAGCTTCCTTTGACCTCCCAGAAGTCAAGCAGATGTCAGCGCCATGCTAAAAACCTCTTTTCTTATAAATTACTCAGTCTCAAGTATTTCTTTATAGCAATGCAAGAACAAACTAACACAGAAAATTGATACTGGGAGTGGGGTATTGCTATAAGGATAGCTAAAAATGTCAAAGTACCTTTGCAATTAGGTAACAAGCAGAGGTTGGAAGAGTGTGGAGGGATCAGAATATAGGAAGGTGAGGAAATGTTTGAAACATTTTAGAGACTAGTTAAATGGTTGTGACCAAAATCCTGATAGTGATATGGACAATAAAGTTCAAGTTGAGGAGGTCACAGATAGAAATGAGGAAATTATTTGGAACCAAGGTATACATCACTTTTGCTATGCCTTAGCAAATAACTTGGCTGCATTGTGCCCCTGTCCTAGGGATCGGTGGAACTTTAATCTTGAGAGTGTTAATTTAGGGTATCTGATGGAAAAAATCTCTAAGCAGTAAAGTTTTCAAGATTTGGTGGTTGCTTCTACCAGTCTTTCTCAAATGTATGAATAATGAAATGACTCAAAGTTGGAACTTATATTTAAAATTAAAGCAGAGCATATAAATTTGGAAAATTTGCAGCCTGGCCATGTGATAGAAAATAAAAGCCCATTTTCAGGGGAGAAATTCAAAGAGTATGCAGAAATTTGCATAACTAAAAAGGAGGCTTAGCCAAGCCAATGGGAAGAAGGTCTTGCAGGCATTTCAAGAGATCTAAGAGGCAGCCTCTTCCATCACAGGCCCAGAGGCCTAGGAGGACAGAATGGTTTTGTGGGCCAGGCCCAAGGCTCCACTACCCTGTATAGCCCCAGGAAACTGTTCCCTGAAACCTGGCTGCTGTAGCTGAAGCCATGGCTCAAGGGTGCCCAGATACAGCTTGAGCTGCAGCTCCAGAGGGTGCAAGCCGTAAACCTTGACAGCTTCCCTGTGGTGTTAAGCCTGCAGGTGCAGAGTACAGGAATTGAGGCTTGGGAGCCTCCACCTAGGTTTCAGAGGATGTATGAAAAAGCCTGGGTATCCAGGGAGAAGCCTGCTTCAGGGACAAAGCCCTCACAGAGAACCTCAACTACAGCAGTGCAGAGGGGAAATATGCAATTGAAGCTCCCACACAGAGTCCATACTGGGGCACTGCCTACTGGAGCTGTGAGAAAAGGGCTACCATCCTCCAGACACCAGAATAGTACATTCACAAACAGCTTCCATCTTGTACCTGAAAAAGCTGCAGGCACTCAACCTGTAGGCACTCAACAACCTGTGAGAGTGGCTTCCAAAGCCAACAGTGCAAAGTCACAGGGATGGAGCTGCCCAAGGCCTTGGGAGTTTACCCCACACAGTACTGTGCCCTGGATGTAGAAAATGGAGTCAAAAGAGATACTTTTGGGGCTTTAAGTTTTAATGGCTGCCCTCTTAGGTTTTGGACTTGCATGGGTCTGTGGCCCCTTTCTTTTGACCAATTTCTCTCTTTAGGAGTAGGAATGTTTACTCAATGCTTCTACCTCTATAGTATTCCTCTGTCCAAATTTCATATTAAAATGTAACCCCAGTGTTGGATATATAGTATGTAATGAGATTACTGAGTCTAATGGCTGTTCTATTTTTAGTTTTTTGATAATATATTGTTTTATTATACTGTTTTTCCTAAAGGATGAACTTATTTCCACTCCTACCAACAGTATATGAGTTTATCTTTTTCTCCATATCCACACCAACATCTGTTACTTTTTGACATTTTATTAAAAGCTATTCTGACTGGCATAATATAGTATCTTAGTGTGATTTTAATTTGCCTTTCTGTGGTGATTAGTGATGCTGAGAACTTTTTCATGATTTTTGGTCTCTTGTATTTTTATTCTTTTGACAAACGTCTGTGCATGTTCTTTGCCCAGTTTTTAATTGGGTTGTTTGTTTTTTTCTTGTTGAGTTCCTTGTAGATTCCAGACATTAGTTGTTTGTCATAGGCATAATTTGTGAATACATTGTCCCATTCTGTAGGTTGCCTGTTTCATGTTGACTATTTCTTTAGCTAGTCACAAGCTTTTTAGTTTAAGTCCAATTTATTTCTTTTTATTTTTGTTGCATTTACTTTTGTGGTCTTTGTTATAAATTTTTGCTTAGGCTGATGTCTTGAAGAGTTTTTCCTAGGTTTTCTTCCAGAATTTTTATAATTTCTGATCTTATGTTTAAATATTTAATCCATGTTGCGTTAATTTTTGTATGGAATGAAAGATAAGATTCCATTTTAATTCTTCTGCATATGGCTAGCCAGTTTTCCCAGCACTATTTATTGAAAAGGGTATTTCCTTTCTTTCTCGTTTATTTTTGTCAACTTCATCAAAGATGAGTTGGATGTAGGCATGTGACTTTGTTTCTGGGTTATCTGTTCTGTTTTGTTTATCTATGTGTCTATTTTTCTACCAGTAACATGATGTTTTAGTTGTTATAGACATGCAGTATACCTTGAAGTCAGGTAAGATGATGCCTCCGAATTTGTTCTTTTTACTTAGAAGTGCTTTGGCTAGTCAGGCTATTTTTGGTTCCCTAAGAACTTTAGAATTGCTTTTTCTAATTCTGTGGAAAATGACACTGGTAATTTGGTAAAGGTTGCATTCAATCTGTAAAGGGCTTTGGGCAGTTTAGATATTTTAATAATGTCGATTCTTCCGATCCATGATCATGTGATTTTTTATTCATTTGTTTGTGTCATCTACAATATCACTCATAATTTTTTATGGATCTTTTTATAGAGATTTTTTGCCTCCTTGGTTAAATATATTCCTAGATATGTATTCTTTTATAGCCATTATAAATCAAATTGAACTCTCAATTTGGTCTTCCGCTTTGAACGTTATTGATGTATAGAAATGGTACTGGTTTTTGTATGTTGATTTAGTATCCTGAGACTGTACTAAAACTGCTTATCAAGTCTAGGAGTCTTTCTCATTTTCTAGGTTTACAATCATGTCACCTGCAAAGAAAGATAATTTGACTTTTTCTTTTCCAATTTGGATACATTTTATTTCTTTCTCTTGCCAGATTTCTCTGGCTAGGACTTCCAGTACTCTGTTGAATACGAGTGGTGACAGTGGGCATCCTTATCGTCTTCCAGTTTTTAGAGAAAATGCCTTCTACTTTTCCACATTCAGTATGAAGTTGACGTGGATTTGTCATACATGGCTCTTACTATTTTAAGATATGTTCCATCTGTGTCTAGTTTGATGAGGCTTTATATAATAAAGGGATGTTGGATTGTTTCAAAATCCAAAATTTTACTGCATCTATTGATATGATTATATGGTTTGTGCTCTTAGTTCTGTTTTTGTGCTGGACCAGGTTATTAAATTTCATGTGTTTAACCATCCTTGAATCCCTGGAATGAAGCACACTGAATCTTGGTAAATTATCCTTTTGGTGTGCTGTTAGATTAGATTTTCTAGGATTTTGTTGAAGATTTTTGCATCTCTGTTCTTCAGGAATATTGGCGTGCAGTTTTTTGTTGTATTCTCAGCTGATTTTGGTATCTGGGTGATACTGGACTTGTAGAATGAGCTAGGGAGGAATCTTTCTTCCTCAATTTTTTGGAGTAGTTTTAAGAAGATTGGTACCAGCTACTCTTTGTATGTCTGCTAAATTTCAGCTCTAAATCCATCTAGTTGTGGACTTTTTTTTTTCATGGGATTTTTTTTATTACTGATTAAATTTTATTATTCATTATTAGTCTGCTTATGGTTCTATTTCTTTTTTTTTTCACAGAGTCTTGCTCTGTCACCCAGGCTGGTGTGCAGTGGTGCAATCTTGGCTCACTGCAAGCTCTGCCTCCTGGGTTCACACCATTCTCCTTCCTCAGCCTCCCGAGTAGCTGGGACTACAGGTGCCCACCACCATGCCTGGCTAATTTTTTGTATTTGTAGTAGAGACGGGTTTAACCGTGTTGGCCAGGATGGTCTCGATCTCCTGACCTCGTGATCTGCCCTCCTCAGCCTCCCAAAGTGAGTACAGGTATGAGCCACTGCACCAGGCCTGGTTCTATTTCTTACTAGTTCATTCTTGAGAGGTTTCAAAAACTATAATTGTTTCATAAATCCAGTATAAGTTTTGTTTCACTATTTTCTAGGAAGAGTCAGTTCTATTAATTTGTCTATTTTTTCCTCTTTCTTTGCCTATGCTTTTGAGGTCATATCCCAAAAATTGTGGCCCAGGCCAATGTTGATAAGCTTTTCCATTATGTTTTCTTCTAGTAGTTTTACAGTTTTTAAGTCTTATGTTGAACTCTTTAATGCAATTTGATTTGACTTTAGTATATGGTGTGAGATAAGAAGGCAATTTCATTCCTCTGCAGGTAAATGTCCAGTTTTCCCAATACCATTTATTGAACAGATTGTTCTTTCCCTATTGTGTGTTTTAGACAATTTATTTGAAAATCAACTGACCATAAATGCTTGGATTTATTCTGTGCTTTCTATCCTGTTCCACTGTTTGATGTATAGAGTTTCACAGCAGTACCATGATATTTTGATTGAAATTGCTTTATAACATATTTTGAAATCAAGTAGTGTGATGACTCCGGCTTTGTTCTTTTTACTCAAGATTGTTTTGGCTATTAGGGGTCTTTTGTGGTTCCATATGAATTCAAACTTTTATTTCCATTTCTTTGAAAAATTACATGAGAATTTCCATAAAGATTGCAATGAATCTGTGGATCATTTAGGGTATTAAGGACGTTTAAATAATATTAACTCTTCTAATCCATGAACATAGTATATCTTTCCATTTATTTGTGTTTTCTTCCATTTCTTTTATCAGTGTTTTATAGCTTTCAAGATAAAGATCTTTCACTTCCTTAGTTAAAATTATACATAAGTATTTTATTTTTTTGTTGCCATTGTAAATGGGATTGTTTTCTTAATTTTTTTGTGAATAGTCTGTCATGTGTATAGAAATACTGTTGATTTTTGTATATGTCAATTTTGTGTCATGCAACTTTACTGAATTTATTTATCGGTTCTAATACTTTCCTGGTGAAGTCTTTTGGGCTTTTAACATATAAGATCATCTTGTCAGCAAATAGAGACAATTTCATTTTTCCCTTTAAATTTAGATGCCTTTTATTTCTTTCTCCTGCCTTATTGCTCTGGTTAGGAGTTCCAGTACTACGTTGAAAAGGGATGGCCCTTGTCTAGTCTTTAATCTTAAAGAAAAACCTTTTACATTTCTACTGTTTGGTATAATATTACCTATGGATTTGTCATATGTAGCCTTTGTTGTTTTGAGGTACACTC
Source organism: Trachypithecus francoisi (assembly GCF_009764315.1). NCBI lineage: Eukaryota > Metazoa > Chordata > Mammalia > Primates > Cercopithecidae > Trachypithecus > Trachypithecus francoisi. The sequence continues at coordinate 69,487,160 of NW_022681472.1, read as the reverse complement.
CCTCTCTACCTGACCCACTGAGAATTTTATCATGAAAATCTATTACATTTTGTCAAATGCTTTTTCTGCATCTATTGAGATTACCGTATAATTTTATCCTTAATTTTGATAATGCGGTCTATCACATATATTGATTTGCATGTGTTCCAATATCCTTGCATCTTAGGGATAAATCTGTCTTGATTGAGATGAATTATTCTTTTATTGCTTTGCTAAATTTGGTTTCCTAGTATTTTCTTGAGGATGTTGTGTATATGCCCACATGGAATACTGGCTAGTAATTTTCTTGTAGTGTCCTTGTGTGGCTTTGGTATCAAGGTATTACTGTAAACCTTAACTGAGTTTGGAAAGGAATCATTCTGTCTACTTTGATTTTTTGCAGAAGTTTGAGAAGCATTAGTAATAGTTTTTAAATGTTTGGTAGAAATCAGCAGTGAAGCCATCAGGTCCTGGGCTTTTCTTTGATGGGAGATTTTGTATAACTGATTCAATTTCTGTGCTCATGTTTCTCTTCAGAATTTATAATTTTTTCATGATTCACTCTTGGTAAGTTACATGTTTCTAGGAATTTATCAATTTCTACTAGATTGTTCAATTTGCTGTCATATAATTATTTACAGTAGTTCCTTATAAGCCTTTGTGTTTCTGTGGTATCAGTTGTAATGTTTCTCCTTTAATTTCTGATTTTATTTATTTGAATTTTGTGTACTTTTTTTCTAGTTTGTCTAAAGGTTTGTTGATATTGTTTATCTTTTTTAAAAAACTAGATATTAGTTTCATTGTTTTTTTCTTTTTTTATAGTCTCTTATTTATTTATTCTCTGATCTTTGTTATTTCCTAAGTTCTGCTAACTTTGGGCTTAGTGTGTTATTTTCTTTCTTTCTAGTTCCTGAGGTGTAACATTGAGTTGTTTATTTGAGATCTTTCTTGTTTTTGATGTAAGTATTTATTGCTATAAATTTTCCTCATAGCACTGCTTTTGCTGCATCCCATAAGTTTTGGTATGTTGCGCTTTCATTTTCAATTGCCTTAGATATTTTCTGATTTTTATAAATGTACTTTGCTACCCATTGGTTGTTTAGGAGTATGTTGTTGAACTTCCACGTATTTGTGTATTTTCCAAGATGCCTTCTGTTGTTGATTTCTAGTTTCATACTGTCTTAAAAGATATTTGATATAATTTTAATTCTTTTAACTTTGGGCCAAGTGTAGTGGCTCATGCCTGTAATCTTAGCACTTTGTGTGGCTGAAGCAGGAGGATCACTTGAGCTCAGGAATTTGAGACAAGCCTGGGCAACATAGGGAGAATTTGTTTCTACAAAAAGTTTGAAAAAATATCCAAGTGTGGTGGCACATGCATGCAGTCCCAGCTTCTTGGGTGGCTGAAGTGGGAGGATCACTTGAACCCAGGAGTTAGAGGTTGCAGTGACCTGTGATTATGCCAGTACACTCCAGCTTGGGCAACAGAGTGAGATGAGAGCTGGTCTTGAAAACAAAAATCTTCTTAACTTTGTTAAATTTTTGCACAGCAAAGGAAACAATTAGCAAAGTAAAGAAAAATCCATAGAACAGGAAAAAATACTTGCAAACTATATATCTGATAAGGGTATAATACCAAGGATATATCAGAAGCAAACAACTCAATAGCAAGGAAACAAGTAAATCAATTAATATTGGGCCAATAACTTAGACATTTCTCAAAAGAAAATGTAAAGAAAGCTAACAAGTACTCGAAAAAATGCTCAGCATCACTTATTACTAAGGAAATGCAAATTAAGATTACAATGAGATATCACCTCCACCTATTTGAATGACATATCAAAAACATGGAAAATACAAGCACTATTGGAGATATGGAGAAAAAAGGAACTATTATACATTGTTGGTGTGTGAATTAGTATAGTCATCATGGAAAATAGTTTGGAAAGTCCATACAAAAAAAAAAAAAAAAAAAAGCTTAACTATCATTTGATCCACCAATCCCACCTCTTGGTATATATCCAAAAGATTTAAAATCAATATGTTGAAGAGGTAGCTACACTTCCATATTCACCACAACATTATTCACAATAGCCAGGATATGGAATCAATCTAAGCATCCATCAGTGGATGAATGAATAAAGACATTACCATATACATACACAATGGAAAATAATCAGCATTTTACAAGAAGAAAACTCTGTCAATTGTGACAATGTAGATGAACCTCGAAGACACTATGCTAAGTGAAGTAAACCAAGGTACAAACAGAGAAATACTACATAATCTCACTTCTATATGGCAGCTAAAAATAGTTGAACTCGTAGAAGTAGAGAGCAGAATGATGGTTACCAGAGGCTGTCCTGAGCTAAGGGTTGGGGAGGGAGGAAACTGGGAGTTATCGGTCAATGGAAACAAAGTTTTGATACAAAGGAACAATAAGTTTTGAGATCTATTTCAAAGAAGACAGTACATTTCAAATGCCTCGTTATATAAATAACAGGTATATGAGATGATGGGCATGTTAATTAGCTTTATTTGTTCCACAATTATACCTATGTCAAAATATCACACTGTACCTCATAAGTGTATACAATTATGATTTGTCAATTAAAATAATTTTAATTTTTAAGAAGAAAAAAATGTTCTAACATAATATTTCTCACTCCATAGGCTTGTGAACCAATGTGAGGATTCTGTCATTTGCTGAGTACATTTATTTCAAAGACAAATCCTAGAATCCAGAAAAAAACTGTGTAATATGTTCATAGATGCACTGGTTTCTCCACGGTCCTAGTCAAATTTCATTTTGGCAGGTATTCAGTTACACCTGAAAACTTCAGTAATTCCTCTTCCTGAGTGACAGACCTGGTAAATGTCCAGCCAAATTACATTGCCTTAACCATATGTAGCTTTACTTTTCTCACATAAACAAAGTCCACGATGGTGCATCTACTAAAAGATATGATCAAGGAATCCCTCCATCTTTCAGTTTTATTTTCATTAATGCATGTTTTTGTTCAGCCTATGATGGGAAGGCTTTTCTTTTGGTCTGGTTATCCTCATAGAGAGAATTGGCTCAACAATCTCATTTCCCGTTGAAATTTTTGTTTGGTATGCATATATTATGCAGAAATCTATTTGGGGACAATTAGGAAAGTGAATTAGGGTATAACATATAATAGTGAAGCAGATTCTTTTTGGGGGGTACTTGCCCTTCTCTTTATTCAAGAAAATCTGGATGTTTGAACTGGGTCAAGTCTCGGACTTGGTTAAGAGACTAGGGCTCTCCAGTGTAATTATTTAATTTTGACTTTGTTTATTTTTACAAAACTCAGAATTTTATCTTTTCTACAAGTTAAGTCTTCACTAGGCTGCCCATCTCTTTCAGTGCAAGGTAAAATATAATCAATTAGCCAACATCAAAGATCTCTGATTAGAACATTTAAATTCAAAAGATTAAAAATTTTGACGACTAGTTTATTTTATTTTATTTTTGTCCAGTATAGTAACAATGTCCACTATGTCTCTAGTGATTAAGTGCTACCTTTGGCCACCCCAGGATCCAATCAGACTAATTGAATCCAGGGATCCTGACATTATGGCAGCCATTCTTATGGTCATCCCTGGCCTGCAGAAGATATTTAACACAAAGCTCTTCAAGGGTGTTGAAACTCTCCTCACCAACAGACTTCTCAAAACCTTAGTGAAGCCAATATTCACAGAAACATTTCGAGAAAAATAAGGAGAATGTGTGTGAATAAGTATTTCATAATAAATCCATTCTAGCACTCCAGCTTCCCTAGGCATTTTAATGCATTCCTCTATGGTTCACCAAGGAAATTGTGGCATTTCATTTAATACACTATAGACTACTTTGGTGTCCAGGTTTCAGTAAACCAACTAAACAATGGTCTAGAGCCATTCATAGCTGCTTGAGCTAGCAAATTGAATCCAGTACATCTGCCTAACTCATTTATGAAGAGCTGGGACATCATCCAAAATTATATTCATTTTCTTCTTATCCAAACTTCATAGGATCAATTCCTATGCATATTCTCCAGGTTTCAGTTAATATAAATTGGCAAACTCTAGCAATCTTGAAATGCTTTCAGTGTATATACTAACAGTTTTCCATAGTCTTTATACCAAATTCATTTCTGACACCAACAGGGAACTAAATCCTTAGGTGTATTGTAGAAGAAGAATTTATTATAAGAATTAAACCTTACACAATTATGTGAGAAGATATGGAAATAAACATTTGTAAGAAAGAATTGAGTCATCCAAGGCAGGTCATTCATCAACCCTGGTATGGATGAATGAGCCTGATCTTACATGGTAATTTGGAAGCTACGGATGTGCAGCCGCAAAGTCTATGAAACATTGTTGGCTTTTTAGGTCTTACCTCTTATTAGTTCAGCGTAGTGCTAGGTTTGCTGTTGGTTGACTGGATTAGCATTTGGAAAGAAAATATAGGCACTGAGCTGGAAGAACAAGAACTAAATGGCATCACTTTGTCTGCCCCCAAACACTTCTAACCAATGGTCACCTTCAGAACTTTATGACGAACATTTTGCTTTCACCTTCCAAATAATATACAACCCAAAACAATATGATTGAAATGTGGAATCATATAAACAAAGGGGTTCCAGGCAAACAAGTTGATGATACAATAATCCAACCTAATATATTCATCTCAAACAAAAATCTCAACAGGAAATAAGATTGCTGAACAAATTCTCTCCATGAGAATAACCAGACCAAAAGAAAAGCCTTCCCACCATAAACTGGATAAAAAACATACCTTAATGAAAATAAAACTGAAAGATGGAGGGATTTCTTGGTCATATCCTTTAGTAGTTGCATCATCCTGGACTTTGTTTATGTGAGAAAAGTAAAGCTGCATATGGTTAAGGCAATGTAATTTGGCTGTCTAATACATGCAGTGAAAGATAATAATAGTGAATAAATAATTTGGTACTGGAAGTGTGATACCAAAAAGGGGAGAAATTTCACCAGCAATTTAGACCCTAGCTCTAAGATCATGTTGTCCCAAAGGATAAGCAAAGGATATCAGACAGTATTTGAGGCAAATGCTTTCTGAGAGCTATCAGCATATCAAAGCCATAGCTCCAGGAAGAAGATCTAAATGGAACAAGACATTATAAAATAAACAGAAGCAATGATCAGGAATACAAATTAGGGTAGAAGAGAAACATCTCTTTCTTTATTGTAAGCAACATAAATATTCAGAAACCCAATGTCAACTCTGTATTCCAAAATCTTGAATGACTAATACTGAAGATTGTATTTGATTATATAGGAATATATGATGTAAGAGCTGACAATTTGCCAGCAGAGATAAAATATAAAAACAAAAGAATGTGAAATGTACAAATCTAATTAATGAAGGAAACATGTACATCATCAGTCTCAAGGATGAAAATTGGAGTGCTGGTTTGAAAAAACGTGTGTGTTTAGTGTTATGAAATCTGCAGTTTCAAACATGCCTCCTCAGGTACTTGCCCTAAGTTGAGGATAAGAGATTAAAATAATCAGACTAGCTCAATTATGACTCCATTGTTTCCATGTAGAATAATGGGTTTGTTCTGCAGAATTAAAGAATTGCTTCCAACTCCAGAAGTCACATATCTGCCTCTGAGTCACTGAGATGGTTGATGAATGGAAATAAGATGGGATCAAATGGTAATGTATAGGAATGTTATTTAATTATTAATTCTTAAATGGTAGAAACAAAAGCTATATTTAAAAGAACAGAATGGAAATGTATTTATTAAGTTTCCTAGGCTTATTCAAATCAATATAAATCAAATGATTTTAGTTTTTATGAAATCCAGTCCTTAATGACTTATTACTCTAGTAGATACTAGATCAGTTATACACACTCAAGTATAACTGATTATAGCTGCAAGGCAGAATAATATGGTAATAAATGCCTAGACCTGCATTTGGTTCTTAACTCTACCATACATTGGCTACACAATCTTCAGGAAATTTTTAATCTTTTTGAGTCCGTTTCCTATACTATAAAATTGAAAGGTAATATATATTAGCAAGTTTTATGTGGATTTTATTGTGTTACTTGATGTCACATAATAGATTGCTTTTAAAAGTAGCTATAGAGAGTTTGTTTTCATAGTTTTTCTTGGAAATCTCAGTGTTTTATGAAATATCCTGGTGAAGACATCCAGAGACTGGAGAGATGTCACAGGAATATAGGTCTGCTACAGGTAGCTCTGCTTTGTTCTGTTTTTAATCTTGAGATTTCAAGTAAGATTTTGTTTAAAATTTGGCTAGTGATAGAACTGTAATACACTTTTGGATTTGATCTTTACAGTTAAGAGTATTCAATCCCCTTGTTTCCTTTTTAGTTCTCATAACTGTTTGAAAGAGGTGTTTCAACTCTGCATTACAGAAAAAATAAAATAAAGCTTTGAGTTTTAAGAGTTATAACTAAAATCTGTATCTTTGAACCCTAATATCAGGACTCTTGATTCTTTAAATTTCTTAATACCTTTATGAGACAGAAAAGACAGTACCAGTATATGATGAAAAATCTCAGAAGATGGGGTGTGAATTGAGTGAGCTGAGGGCTAGAACACAGCACTTTCACTATTGCTCCAGACCTGTCTTTTGCTCAGCCTTCTAACAGTCAAATTTATACCATGCTGTGTATTAGATAGTTAAGGTATTAAATAACTTTTTATCCCAGACACCTACCTTCTAATATTATCTGAGCCTCAACATTTTAGATGGTAGTTAAGAGTCATTATGCTTCTGATTTGAAAATAAATATATCCCCCAATCCCCAATTATCTGTTTCTTAATAATATTAAATTTTATTTGGTTTTTCGAATTTGAGAAGTGTTTTATAAAATATCTCCTAATTTTTCCTTTGGTGAATTTTGAGTCCTGATGTTTGAATCAGTCATATTTTTGACAGAAAAATAATACTTCATAGTCAAAACACTCTAATATATTTATATTATTGAAAGTTTTCTTCTGAATCATTGACATATATATTTTAAAAAGTAAACTTTATATTTAGAAAACAAAATAAATTTCCATATATCATGCTTGTATATGTGTTACCATATATATGTGTATGTTATATATTATGTTTTATCTGTGTATCTGTATGGTGTGTGTCTGTGTGTGCACATAGGATAAAATTTATAATTTTTATGTTAAGTTTTAAGTTCATGTACTTAGGATGAAATGATTATTTACACATGATACTAAGCCAAACACTTGGTCATTCTTCCTGGATTCAAATGCAAAGCCAAGAATAAGATTATCTAAAATCTTTCACACCTACTAGAATACAGATTAAACTAATTATTTAGAAATAGGGACATTTCTACCCTTCTCCAACAAACAGAATATAAACATTTGTAATTTTTTCCTACATATAACTTTGTTCTCTATCTAATTTTACCACCTTAGATTTTCTCTTTCTTGAGCTATAGTGGCTGGGCCCCTAAATTTTCAAGCTATTTGAAGCTTTGCCCCTTGAATGCCTAGCATCACTGTCATACTTTTAGTAAATTTTCATTATTTTCAAATGTATGTTCTAGAAGAACTAGTTCTTAGAAGTCAATATCTTCAGTATCAACAAGTATTTGTAAGAAAGTTTGTTTGGGAAATAATGGGAACGATTATATTAAATTTATTTATTTACATCTTAGAATGTTACTATTTTTCACAGAATACCTCAAACTAATAATGTTTCATGGAACAAAGTTTGAGAAATTCTGACCTACTTTATGATATGTTTTCCTGTTTACATACTTGAAAGAATGTGCTTAATGAATAAGGAAACTGGAATGAACAATGCAGATTTTGAAATTTTATTTATGATCCTATTTCATAGTGTGAAAAAATAGCTTTTCTTCTGAAGAAATAGTAATTTGGTCAGAATCCTTTTAAAGGATGATTCAGAGAAAGAGGACACTATCCTTTCTCATTAATATATACTCATCTAAAGCAATTATAATGCGTCTTAGTTCTTAAATAAGAATTTAATTGAGAGTACAAATACAAAGGATATTCAAATAGTATCTGTTACAGAGTTCTGGATAGGCCCTCCTCCCTTTCAGCTGTCTTCAGTTCCTTTGTATTCTTTCTTCTTTAAACATCTGACTCTCACAATGTCCTTTAGTTCAGTTAGCACACAAAACTTTTTATTCTTCTTGCATGCACACTACCTGTCACTGAGAACACAGCAGAATTTCTTCCAGGGCTTTGAACTTTTATAGCTGCTTTCATCTGGGGATATCATAAAACCTGGCAAACATGATCTCATTATTCCTCAGGTTATTCCTGTGAAGTTGGTGGGTGGTCAGTATTATTATTCCAGTTTTGCAGTGTGTTTTGTCCAGTTTGCATAAAGTATTACTGTCCATATTATGCAGCTTTTATGAGTGAGAAATCTGACCAAGGACATAGAGAATACAATGTAGACCTATAAAAAAGAACTTGTGCTAACAAGAGCAACCCAGGACCTCATTCCTTTAGACATTGCTTCTCTTCTGTGTTGTAACAGGCTGTTGCTCAATTCTGACACATCATTGTTACCATTTTAAAACATGGTTATAATCCTTATGAGGATTATGTTATTCTCCAGTTATTTTTTCCTCTCGGTCCTAAAGATGAATAGTCTCTATAAAATACAGTCTAGTGTATTAGGTGTATGTTGAACAGTATTATAAACCCACTAAAATAACTTCATCTTTAAATAACTTCATTCATATTAATTATTCATTAGGAATCACTAAATTTATCAGCCCTATTAATTCAGAATGCCTATCAAGTAAGAAATATTCTTTAAGCTCTCATAATTTATTTGGCAAAAATTTGACAAAATTTGTTTGAGTGCTGAATTGGTTTTATATATTGACTACATGTTCCAGTGAAGATATATGAAATACATAGATCCTTCCCTCAATGATTTTAGTATACACTTGGGAAAAATAATAAATGTAATACTATTTATACATTGTAATAAATTATATAGAAGAGGTAAGTGTATCTTGATATAGAACACCAAGAAGAGTTTTTTAACTCAAAGTGTTTTTAGGGTAAGTTAACTTGAACTAAATCTTGAAGGCAAGAAGAAGACAGGTGAAATGAGAAAATAAAAGCAGCCAAATGGAGATGTATAAGTCATTAGTTATATTGCAAGTAAGACCATATGCATATGAGTCTAGGGATTACTGACATAATAATTAAATATAGAACCCAAGACAAACACGGTTATAGATCTGCTTTCACTTTATAACCATGTTTATAGCAAAAGAAGTTGCCTCTTTTTTTTAGTGCAAAAGACATAGACTTAGACAAATAAAAATAAAGGATTTGGATGGAGAAGTCTTGGGAGAGGATATAAATCTTATGAAAGACTGATATATTCATGATAGATAGGGGAGTTTACTTTTTCTATGAGCCCCTGGAAAGGGGTTGAAGTGTCCTCTTGAAACTGAGTAATTTACACTGGCTTTAAAAAATATTCAATATTTATAGGTCAACGATTTTGTAGTTTGTAAAATGCAGATAACATATTTTAAGATGTTTAAGTATAGATAAGTAGCTGCCAAGCAAAAAGACTATTAGATATAGACAAATCATGGGGTGTGTTATATAGTAAATAAGACATGTGCATGTTAAATATAAATAGAAAAAGATGGAAAAAACAAAGTATACTTAAAATTCATGAGGCACATGAGTACTAGATATCAATAATAAGCCAACTATATATGAAATTATAAGCACAATCAGCACTAAATATTCAGAATACACTAAATACAGAAAAACACTTAGTATCCATGAGATCTTATCTAAGCACAGTTTGGTAACCTCCGTTCTGCTCTATTTCTTCTCTATTTCCCAAACACAAAAGAAATCCATGGCTGTTTATCAGGCATGTTCCTGTACCTCTCATAGACGGGGAATATGTCACTAGCTGAAGGCACATTTCATCTGAGATCCCCTTGCTGCAACCTCACTTCTCATACTCAGAACTTCATCATTAATGAAAATACTAATGCAGGAGACAGAGAGAGAGATTGAGAATGAATGTGAACATTGGAAACCTCAGGATTGAGGTATCACGGTTCTGTATTTCTATTGTACACGTGTTAATTGTCCACAATATTTTTCCTTTCATTTCTTGGTATGTGTGTTTTCATCAATCTTAATAATCCTATGATTCAAGCATTTGAGTTTGACTGTGAGTTTCTATGTTTTACCACCTCTGGGATGGCTTGGCATACTTACAGGGGTACCATTGAATCAAGGAAAGTTCTTAAACAATGATATTCTTTGCTCAATACCTTCTCCCACTTATTTGTGAATATATACAGTAATCTGTAACTAAATGATACATACTAAAACATATTGTTGTGAGTTTTTAGGTTGGAGAAGCTTGGGGTACAAAGGATGTAGGAGGGACATATAGACAACTATGAGGATGGCAAGTACATATCAGGGTCAGTTTTCCAGAGAAAAATGATACTTGGGTTCAAATATGAACAGTGCCTAGGGGTTGCTTAGATGACATGTGTTTCAAAATTCTCTAGGCAGAGAAAATAAGTTATGCAAAAGCTTGAGATAAAAGGGAGAAGGGTTTGTGCTGAAAAATAGAGCTAAACCTGACCAGAGAGTGTATTGAGATGGAAAGCCTGAAAATGATACCTGTATTGAGATAAAGAGTGGGAAGTCCATTAAGAACAAAGGTGAACCTTAATGGGTTTGCTGTCTTAAAAGTACACTCTGACTATAATAATGTAATGGATAAGAGCGAGAAAGAATGAGAGAGAGAGAGAGAGAAAGAGAGAGACAGAGAGAGAGACCACTGAATAGAGATCACTTAGAAAGCAGTAATTCAAACAAGGGTTGGTGATCATCTAAATCCACAACAGCTTAACAGTAAAAGTGGAGCAGAAAATAAAAAGATTTGGATGACATTTAGAAGAATATATTGTAACAATTGCTGATTGACTAATTACCTAGGGATTAGAGAGAGGGCATCTGAGATGATTCCCATATACCTGGCTTCAACAGTTAAGCATGACTTTAATTTCTGGCAGTATGGTAAACAAAATACCCTGAAAAGTTTTCTGATATAAAAGACCTATACATTCTCAATAAAAAATGTTAAGCATTTTTAACAATACATAGTTAAGTGTGCAAGAAATTCAGTTGACTTTCCACAGGGCAGCAACAAGGAGAGGAGGTGAAAATCAGCACTGCAAGTTGACAGCAACACTATGAGAGTCTGGGAGTATTTCAGATATCTAAGTGTTAATCAAGAAGGTAGAGATTTAACCATCAATCACTGGATGAAAAACAAACAAAAAACCCCAACCTGCTGTGTTTTTGAATTGAGAAGCCCTGACTAAAAATGCGACGATCTGAGAATTACCAATTACAGAATGGTAGGCTATAAACCACATACTTTACCATGCCAACAAATTCACAGAAGCTTCTTTTTAATAGTTCTTCATGTTGGTTGTTTTTTGAAATAGGGACTCCCTCTGTCACCCAGGCTGGAGTGCAGTGGCATGATTTGAGCTCACTGCAACCTCCACCTGCCAGGTTCAAGCGATTCTCTGGCCTCAGCCTCCAGAGTAGCTGGGACTACAGGTGTCTTCCACCATGCCTTGCTAATTTTTGTATTTTTAGTAGACATAAGGTTTCACCATGTTACCCAGGCTAGTCTCGAACTCCTGACTTCAAGTGATCCACCTGTGTCGTCCTCCCAAAGTGCAGGAATTACAGGCATGAACCACCGTGCCAGGCCCTTCAGGTTGTTTAGAAGACAACAAAAAATCAAATGATTATTCAAGGAAAAAGCCCTTCTTCCAGACTTTCTCAATTTCTCCTCAAAAATCCTCACTAATCATGGGATAAGAAATTTGAAATGTGACATTACTAAACATGCAACAAAATAAGCCACCATAAATAAAAGCCAGCAAAAACAACCAATACCAACGTTAGGCCCTGAATAAATTCAGATAATAAGATATATTGCAATATAGGCTGGGGCTGGCCTCTCACACCTAAAATCCAAGCACTTTGGGAGGCTGAGGCCAGCAGTTTGCTTGAGCTAAGGTGTTTGAGACCAGCCTGAGCAATATGATGAAACCCTGTCTCTACAAAAGAAAAAAATATATACAAAAATTAGATGCTCACCTATAGTCCTAGTTACTCAGGAGGTTGAGGTGAGAGGATTGCTTGAGTCTGGGAAGCCGAGGATGCAGTGAGCAGTGATTGTGCCACTGCACTCCAGCCTAGGCAACAGAGTGAGACTCTGTCTCAAAAATAAATAAATAAATAAATAAATTGCCTTATAGATCATGGAACAGAAATATTTTTGCTTTGTAGCCCCCAAAGTCTCCATCATAACAACTCAATTCTGTCATTGTAATGCAAAGCCAGCCACACGTACTACACAGGCAAATGAGCATAGCTGTTTTCAAATAAAACTTTGTTTATAAAAATGGGAGCTAGGACAAGTTTGCTTCACAGGCTATAGTTTTCCAGCCTCTATTATATACTAGAAATTGTGTTTAAAATGCTTTAAGAAAAATATAAAATTATAAACATAAGACACATATATAACTTTTTAAAAAAGTTAAGGCAGATTTAAAAAAGAATCAAATAGAATTTCTATAATATTTGGAACATAAGGGAGCCCATGAATTATCAACAAAATAAAGCAAACAAACTTTTATAGTACAAGAAAAAGGCAGAAACCCACTAGAAAAACAGAGGTAAAATACAAATAGATAACTGACAAAAAAAGGAACACAAAGGGTCATTTATATGAAAGATATTTGAGATAACTATCAATGAGAAATGTACAAAATAAAACTTTAAGGAGATAATACTTTGCACATGTTTGACTAGATAGATCAAGCAATACCAAATGATGGCAAGGATAGAGAATACTCTGCACAAACTCTTCCACTCTTGATAAAAGCAAAGGTTGATATACATAATTCTAAGATGAACTTGGCAAGACCTAATGACAGTGGAATATTTTATGGACTAACAACTTTAGTCTTAGATTTATGCCCTAGGTAAACTTCCACAGTAAACAGAAGTAAATATGTATGAAATTTTCATAGCAGCTGCAATTATAAGAAAAAAAGCTGAAATTCACCTAAATAGCAACAGAAGGATGGATTTGCATCTCTCAAATAAGAGATATTTAATTTATTGCTCTCAAAAACTGCAAACTAGTTAAAATTACTACCAGGTATAAATCTTAAAATATTAGTATTGAATCAAAGTAGCGATTAATAGAACAGATATGATGCAAACACTTTAAATGATTTTTAACGCACATAAAATATTTTATATAGTTTAGGAATATATATCCATTTAGTGACATACCAAGACATTCATAAGAAGCATAAATATTAATTTCTGGATAATGGTTATTTCTGACTTTAGGAAGGGTAATACGATACAGGAAGGAGTATTCAGAATGCACAATTTATAATATTTATTATTTAAATTGAGTCTGGGTATAAGATACATTTTATGTTATTGTTTCTTCTCTGGTATATTTAATATTTCATGATAATTATAAAGCAAGATTTATGATGTTGCCAAGCATTAAGATAGATTGTTCAGATAAGTAATCAGATTTGGTGATGGGGTGCTTGAAGAGTTGAAATAATTTGTAGATGTATTATGTTGCAGCATCTATTTTACACAGGAGGTGCTAAATAGCATGTGGAGATTTGACGCCCATAAGAGAGAACCGAAATGGAGGTCTTGATTTGGAAGACATGACATATCAATCCACTGAAGCTAAGGCAATGAATAAGATCTTCCTGAGATTTCATCTTGTAGATAAATAAGAAGAGGGAAGTACCTAAGATTTAGTGGTGAGATAAAGCAACTTTAATGAAACAATCAGAGGAAAAAGATCCAAGTAATAAAAATATCACAAGTATTCAGCTCAGAGTGCAACAATGTGCCCCAGCCCTGCCCCTCCTTCCCTTTTAGGGGTATAATGACTATCTGTAGCATTAAGTATTCTGGAATATTATTGTTAGACATTCTTCAACCATTCTGCAAACAGTTTAGTTGTGATGGAAGAGAGAGAGAGAGGAGAGAGAGAGAGAGAGAGAGAGAGAGAGAGAGAAAAGAAATTGAGTGATGAATGAAGGGATTGTGGAGGTGTTTATTCTTTTTTTAAACAGCCGGGGAAATATGAGTGTGTACAGGTAGCAAGTCATAAAAATGGGAACTAGATGACATGAGAACACAATGGCTAGTCTGCTATTAATAGTTTGTTATGCAACAATAGATAATGAAATTAATTAAAATCTCTTAGAAATAAAAGGTCAAAATCACGTAGAAGAAGTCCAGTTCCATAATTAATAACAATAAAATTATAGCTTATACTTTCAGGACTAATATACATCAGTCCATGTTCTAAACAGGTTACATATGTTAAGTCATTTGCATCTCACAATTCTATGAAATTTTACTGTTATCCTTCCAATTAACAAGTAAGAAACTGTTGGGAACAGGCCCCCAAATCTAACCATAAACTGGCCCCAAAACTGGCCATAAACAAAATCTCTGCAGCACTGTGACATGTTCGTGATGGCCATGATGCCCACGCCGAAGACTGTGGGTTTACTGGAATGAGGGCAAGGAACACCTGGCCCACCCAAGGCAGAAAATCGCTTAAAGACGTTCTGAAATCACAAACAATAGCATGAGCGATCTGTGCCTTAAGGACATGTTAACTAGCCAGAGCCCATCCCTTTATTTCGGCCCATCCCTTTATTTCCTGTAAGGAATACTTTTAGTTAATCTATGACCTATAGAAACAATGCTTATCGCTGGCTTGCTGTCAATAAATATGTGGGAAAATCTTTGTCCGAGGCTGTCAGTTCTGAAGGCTGTGAGACCCCTGATTTCCCACTCCACATGCTGTATCTCCGTGTGTGTGTCTTTACTCTAGCGCCACTGGTTTAGGGTCTCCATGACTGAGCTGGTCTTGGCAAGAAAGTGAGACACAAAGAAGTTAAGAAACCTTTTTGAGATTTGAATCTCGGATATCAACTTTGAAGTTCTTCACTATTATTATGCTATGCTGTTGTTCTAGGGTTATGTCTTCAAGACAGAAAAATGAGACGAGGAAGACATACAAAGGATCATGCATTCACTGAGCATTGAAACTGGAATCCCAAGGTGACAATTAAAACTTAGACTTCTTGAGAACTGGTGATGAAGACAAGGAGCAAAAATATGTTGATCTAGTTATACCACATATGTATTCTGGGTTTGTCCTCTTGGAAATATTTTCTAGAATTGCTAAATTATATGGTAAAATACTCTTCCAATGAAATTATAAGAAAATCAGTTCATTGAGGTAAACAGACACATATAAATAAAAGCTGTGATTACCTCACAAGTAATCCAACAAAGAAAATACCTAGATTTTTTTTTACTATAGTAGTTTTTAGCATACTTCAGAAATGTACCATGCTTAAATAGTTTTCGAAATAATGTTCTAAAATTAGGTAATATTTGTAAGTTAAAATGTCTTTTCATTTGTCTATTTAACATTCACTATTGAGTTTTGGTGGTCATATGAGTTAATAGACAAGAACATTTTTAAATTAGAATAAAAGTGAAGAGGAAAAACAGGTGCTTTTATCTAAAATGAGACTGCTTTTTCTGACCTGAACATAGAGAATAAATGAGAGCTGTAGGTACAGATCGAGGTTGATAAATGACCAAGAAGATACACTGGGGAAATAAACATAAATAGCTTTGACAGAAGTTTTCAGTTCAAACTGAATGAGGCAACAAAACTAATCTTTGATTTCAACATCCGAAGAGCGTTTTGGGTTCTCATGTCTTTGCAAAGAAAAAAGTACATTATACTCATAGAATAAAAGACTCTAGTCTGTCATTCTATGCATATTATCTGCATATGGAAGCAATGTTGAGATTAAGTTAGTTTTCTATTCTACTTTTTGGCTGACTATAACTTCCTTTTACAAATGAAATAATAACAATGAAGCATAACTAAAAGTTATGAAATTTAAAATGCTTTAAAAAACATTTTAAAAAGAATGCCTGAAAGGGAGCTTTCTTTGCTTTTTGAATGAATTCTTTCCAAATTCAACATTCTAATTGAAATTCCATATTGCACTGTCTACTCAGTTATTACATATTTATGTGATTTTCTAGTTTTCCTTCTTGATTTTTGTTCCCTTATTAACTAATATAGGTTACAAACTATCTTAAGAATAAAGTGATATTTTAATATTTCTACTCAGTATGTAATGAATGTACACAATTTTAAAAACAAAAATTTAAATTACCTATATCTTATAATCACTACACTCAGCGATAAACATTACAAATATTTTTGTATATAGCTTTTCAGTTTATTTCTACAAAATGTGTTGTTTTAAAGGAATGATTATACTGTACATACTTGAAAACCACTTATTTTGAAATCCTTTCAAGTTTATACCAAGGTGTTGAAAAGAAAAACAGTACAGAGAACACACATCTTCCCTGTACTTATATTTAACTATTGTTAACATCTTGTGCCATCTTGTTAAGTACATATTATTTTAATTCTCTTATCATTTACTATGTTCTGGATAATGTAAATATCGGTAAATATTATTGCATAACTTAATGGATGAAATATTTAATTGCATGTTTACAAGTTAATAACACCCTAATTTAAGTGCTTTACATGTCTCATGTCATGAAACTTTACAATAATTTTGTTTTATGCATACTTATACATATTTTATGCATTACTATACTTAATCATATTTTACAGATCAAGAAATCGAAAATAAAAGAACTGTTAAGTAACACACCTAAGGACATCCAGCCAGGAAGAGAAAGAATGATAATTTAAAGTCAAGTGCACCTGTTTTTTGTTGTTGTTTAACAAATCCTATAAAAAGCTGACTGGAAAGAACAAACATTTATTATCTCTCAGTTTCTGTGGCTAAAGAATCTAGCAGTGGCTTTGGTGGGTGGCTCTAGCTTAGGATATCTCAAAAGAGTGTAATCAAGTTGTCAGTCAGGACTACCATAATCTCAAGACTCACCTGCATGAGGATCTGCTTCCAAGTTCATCCACACGATGTTGTCAGGCTACAGAAGATCTGCTCCCAGGCGCAGGGATGGAGCAGCTGGCCTTCCTTGGAGTGAGCAATCCAAGAGGAAGTGAGAGAGCACACCCAAGAGAGTAGCGACTGTCTTTAAATAACCAAGCTTGAAAGTGACATCCCATCACTTCTGTCATATTCTCTTAATGAAAAGCAAGACTGTTTCCAGCCACCATGGAGGATATTACACAATCTCATGAACATCAGGATGTAAGGGCCATTGTGGGCCGTCTTGAAGGCTGCTTATAACACTAGGTTTTTCTGACTTCAGAGCTCCTACTTCTAATAGACATAATACTTTCTTACTGCACAAGATACTACTCCCTTGTGATAATACACCATATTTTGTGAACAAATTCACAAGTTTTGATTATTCAGATTGCTTTAGATTTTCATTTGCTATTATGCATCCTGCTGTGGCAAATAATGCTCATCCATTATCATTTTCTTAGTAACTTGTACAGTAATATCTACCTATCTGTCTAATGTCTAAAGGAAAGTACTTTTTCAAAAATGCACCGAATTTAGAGTAAGAATGTATGGTTGTACAATAAATGAAAATCTATTTTACTTCTTAATTTACCTGTAGGTGTACTTCTTGAAAGGCAAAAAATGCCACTTATTTCTGGATTCCAGGATCTTACCACAATGGCTGAATTTTCATAGACAGTCACTATAGCTTCTATGTCATTTATGTGAGATATGGAATGAGAAAGTATTTGACAAATTACAGAAAGCTATGAAAATTTAAAAATCTTAAGAAGTATTTAAGAACTTGTTTTAATTGTTAGAAGAAGTATAATGACTATTTTTGAAGTACTTTTAGTTTCTTAAATTCTACTTTAAGCTGGGCGTGGGGCTGACACCTGTAATCCCAGCACTTTGGGAGACTGAGGCGGGCGGATCACCTGAGGTCAAGAGTTCGAGACCAGCCTTCCAACATTGCAAAACCCCATCTCTACTAAAAATAGAAAAATTAGCAGGGCATGGTGGTGCCCACCTATAGTCCCAGCTACTCAGGAGGCTGAGGCAGGAAAATCACTTGAACCCAGGAAAGGCAGGTTGCAGTGAGCCAAGATCATGCCACTGCACTCCAGCTGAGACCACAGAGCAAGACTCCATCTCAATAAATAAATACACAAACACATAAATAAATAAATTCTACTTTAATGTAAATTCTGATTTTATACAGTCCTATTGCTTCTTGTGTTTATTTATTTATTTCATTAATTAATTTATTTTGCAAATGCCATGCAGTTACAACAACTACAGTTTTTTTTTTAATTTTTTATGTATTTTTATTACTTGGTCACATGATAATCAGATCACCTCTGTTTTGCCTATTCAATACCGTATGGTATTTTGATTGGTAATTCAAAAGTCAGAAATGCTTTTCTCCCTTCAAGTTTACTGTGCTTCCTTTTCTTTTCAGAATTATTTTTGAATTACTAACTCCTGAAAGATTTTCTTGATTTACTGGACTTCAGTAGTCTCACAAAGCCACGCCTTTACGGCTTCAGTGTGTCTATACACTAGTATGTATATTGGCATTAATTTGATTTATTTCAACAGTTTTAAAATATGTTCCTTGCAGTAGCCATTTGTCAAGTCTATATCCAAGTATTTCCTTTTTTTTGACAAATACCTATCTTTGAAGAAGCTATTTTGGTCACACAAAGCAATGTTCTAAATTAATGACATAAATTTATATTAATTCTCTCACTAAAATGTATTGAATTTCAGATATTCTTTTCAATGCAACAAATATTTCTTGAGTTTTCATCATGTGCCAGGCACTGTCCTTGGGACTGAGGCTACAATAGTGGCAGAGCAAAGGCCATGTTTTCCTAAGGCAACATTCCAATTTCCAGAGGTAGATGATAAATACATCTATAGTTTTAATTTTGCTGGTAAGTATCACTAATCAAAGGTAAGTTACCTTTCCATTAGCTTTTCTAGGAATTGGATATGTAGGAATAAAACACGTTCTTATTAAAAAAAATGTTTAATCTTGTAAGTGATTAGATTTACAAATATAAGTAAATTCACTTTTTCTACTATTTAGAAGAGTTTATTACTATTATTCTTTATTTTTTGAAGCATAATCCCTCTATATTACCCAGGCTGGACTCAAACTCCTGGGCTAAAGGGATTCTCCTGCCTCAGTCTCCCTCGTAGCTGGGACAGTAGGTGAACACCAGCACATCCAGCTATTGATAGACTTATTAACTAGTCTCAGAGGTGATGATGATATGAACCTACATGAATACAGTTCTTGATTTTGGACCCAAAGACAACTGTAAACATCAGAGTGTCAGGGTGTCGTCACTATCGAGGCAGAGAGAGACACATCAGCCCACCAGTGGCTTACTTTAAAAAGTCAATCCCTTGTCTCTTTCCCTAAAGCTTCTGATTTGCACCATCTGCACATACTCATTGTGAAATTTTCTCGTGCTTCTTCAGCTTCTTGCCTTGTCCTTTGCTCAGTTCTTTGTCTTCCATGTCATCAAGCTTGGCACATTTGCCACTTTCTGTCAAGAGCATCTCACTGGGAAGAATCTTCATCTTAGCCATGTGGCTTCCTATTGTTTCTTCCTGGCTGCCTTCTCTTCCTTCTGCATTTTAAACCTTTTTCTTTCTTCTTTTCTTTTTAACAAGATTTCCTGACCTACAATTTTGATCACATTTGTAGTTTTTGGCCTGTCAGTCCAACTGCTACATGGTGACCTCAAAGAGGCACAAAGAAAAGGCCCAATCTGGCTCTGGTGTAGAACATGGCTCTGTACCTCACTCAAATGTGGAAGATCTTTGAGGCCATAGAGGAGGAAGACTCCTTGGGTTTCACAGTCAAAGGACCAGCATTGATTCTAAATCTCCAGTACACAGTCATGTGTTACCTTCAGGTGTTGTAATTCAGAGGAATGAGAAAGGATCTCAGAAGGAAAAACACCCATGAGGCTCCATCACCGCAGCTCAGTGATGCTTTGCCGCCAGGGCCCTGCCTGGGTTTGAGGTATGGTTTGAAGATCAAATTCACTTTTTAACATACCCGTCTCTAAAAAGAGTAATTCGTAGACATTCTATTTATATAACACTGATAAATAACAGAGAGACAAAACAATAAACATGGATTTTTCATTTTAGTTCAGAAACCCTTAGTTTTGTGTTCATCAATTCAGATAGTTAGCATGCAGTGCTTAATCATTAAATTGTTTGAAATAATGTTCTATTTTACATAACCAATTTACCAATGGTCCAAATAGTTGTCAAGATAAAAATAATAGTTGAACCACATTCGTTTTAGAATTCATCCCGTGCCCAATAAATAACAAAAGGGTAATTTTCCCTTTCTTTTCTATCGAGGTCATGCATAGCCACAGATTTCATATGTAAGTGAAGATCATTTTAGTAGGCAAAATTATCAAGTTAACAGTTTTAAAAATTACATTCAACACAGACAAAACAGTGGGCACTAATGTTGGACTCCCTTTGACAACTACATGATGAACCATGTTTTGACAAGAAACTGTCCCCTCTATATCACTGAATGCTTGATTTTTGAAAGATATTACTTCCTATGTGGCTTTACTGCTTGTCAAAACATTTGTTTGCCATTATGGAAACATAAGTGAAGTGCTGTTTGATTAGGCATGGGAAAAACTAATGATCTTATGATAAACAGTAAGTATTTTGACATTTTCATCTTTTGTGTTTTTGTGAAACTTTTTATTAGAGGCATACTGCTACTTATAAACTGTAAATTTGGCAGACAGGACATCTAGCATCTTGTCTGGCAGTAAAAGCAGGTCATTATTTTATTTTAATTCACTTTTAATCTGCAAAAGGTAAAGAAGCCACACATCGATAAATTAAACTTAAAAACATAGACCCAAAGGCTAGTAAGTGACAAGAGATGGCACTTTTCAATGTTATATTTGGAATGAATACATAAAAAAATACAGGCAGGCAAGCATGTTTGTTTGAACTTGAGACAAATTAAATTCCTTCTTTCAACTAAGCAAATCATTGTAACTCATGGTTTACAAAGTTATGGTAGGTATTTTATGTTTCTCAATGTTAGTTACTGATGAAAATGTAATAAAATTTTATTTCTAGAGGAATTTGAGGTCACTTGCATTTGTCCAACAAACCTTAATGAGAAAAAATTTCTGTTATATATGTTTACATACATAACGAATTTAAAAGGAATACTGAGCCAACTGGAAAGTCAAAAACAGCATCATTACCAAGGTAAACTAGGGTAGATGCCATTATTAATGAGGCTATAATTTGCGTCTTAAATGTTAGTATTCACTCACAAAATTATTTGTTCAGTTAGGTGTCCACACTCATAGAACCTTAGCCTAACATTAAAAGGCTTGATTAAAGTCTCTCTCTGCTATTTTTGGCAGTTGGTCAAGCCACTGACTAATTTTAGTTTTCTTATTAATAAAATGTAATTTTGAGACAATTTAATTTGTGAGAAAACATTTTGAAAAATGTAAATCTATATAAAATTATAAACATTTGTGAACATTTGTTCACAAATTACAAACATATTTCAAATATATTTAAGTATATATGTTACAAATAAGTATATTTAGGTAAAGTACATTTAGTTATTTTAAGTTATTAATAAATAATGGTTTTAGAAATAAAATTATAATCTGAAATATATTTTTACACTTGTGAGTCTGGAGGATAACCAGAAACTCTGTCCATACATCTTCTGAAAGAAAGAGAAATAAATAGAGATACATGAAGCAGGAGAGAGACAGAGACAGAGAGAGAGAGGAAAGAGAAGAGCAAGACAGTGACTGGGAGACAAACACACATAACCTCCTTTTTAACATGGCTACAGGCAGAGAATATTCCAAACACCAAACTACAACAGAGCTCTTACCAAGGAAGATTCACACCTATCAAGAGAAAGGGAGCTTAAGAGGAGAGGGAGGTGGATGATATAGATAGAATATAAACAAAACTGCTACTACTAAGACCAAGTCAACACTTAAACTGTCACAGACATAGTTCTAGGAATTGATACTTCACAATACTCACCACAAGATGCCGGTTTGAGAGTATGTAGGAAAATGGTGAGTCTCAAGGAGATATTGCCGCTAGGGAAAGCCATTTAAAGAGGGAGGTGGTAATACCCTGTTCATACATGGCAATGAAGAGGAAGAACAAGGTAACAGGGAAAATTAAAATGCTTACAGAGATGAAAGAAACAAGATATCCCCCATCACTCACAAATCAATCAAATGATGATATTTCATTATGTACTTCACTATACTGTCAGAAGAGGGTGCACTTGAACTACAACCAGTGTCGACAAACTTCTAGAAATAGAACAAAAATTAAAATCATTCAAATTTATTGAACAAGAAAGTCCATGAAATTCAAATAAAAATGTTTTAGCTGATGAAGCTTCCCCACAAAAAAAAAATAACAACCAAGAATCAAAAGAAAACTGAGTGTCACTAAACACTCAAAACTGAATGAAATATACTCAGAGAAACATTTGGAGATATAAAAATAAGATAATAAATTCAAACACATAGGGGAAAAAGACAAAAAAAATCAGGAAAAATCACAACCAGAGAAAAGAAACTTAAAATACCAAACCATATAAGAAATAAAGAATAAATTATAAACTTCCCAAGGCAGAATAGAATAACAGACTTAAATGAACATCTAGTAGCAACCATTAAAGAATTGTAAGAAAATAACACACAAAATAAAACTGAAATAAAGATAAAAGTAAAAAAAAAGGCAAAGTGGTGGGAAAGCCAGACAGAAAAGGAAGTTTACTATAATAACTGAAGAAAAAAAATAAATAACAATGGGCATAACTAACAAATAAATGTTAGGCCAGAATAGTAGGCCAGAAATAAGAGATTATATGAATAATCTCAAATATTTTTGTGTATACATATATACATGTGTATATATATGCATAAAGATGATTATATATATAAATATGCATTCCAGGGAAATATGTATATGTGTATACATATATAATATGTATGTATACATATACATACATGTGTATACATACATGCATGCATGTACATACATATATTGTACACATACATATGCATGCATATGTATATGTACATACATGCAAGTGTACATGCATGTATGCATACATACATATATGCATACATAAATGCATGTGTATATGTATACATATATACAAAATATATATGTGTATATAAATGTGTATATATATTATATACGTGTGTGTGTGTGTATATATATTTCCCTGGAATACTGGTCTAAAAGATGAACTTCAAGACATGTCACAATAAAGCCGTTAAAGTATAAGACAAAGAAAAATTTAACATGGCTTCAGAAAAAAGCATAAAATTACATATAAAAGTGAGAAAATTAGGTTAGCCTTAGGTTTTTTTTCAAGAGCAACATACAAAGGAAGACAAAAGTAGAACAGCATGTTCAGGAAAGTCAAGTGAAAAAATGCAGGGGAAAAAACTGTACATCCGACCAAGCTGTCCTTCAAGTATCGTACCTATAGGAAAACAGTTTTTAATATATAAAAGTTTAGAAAAATCTAACATGAGCTTCCTGCCCAAGGAATCTACTAGAGGTTGAGCTTTATACAAATAGCACATAACCTTAGAAATTTTGGCCAAAAGACTTAGGATAAATGTTTATTATGGTTAATTGTATACATAAAGTAAAAATAAGAATTAATACCTGATGGAAAAATAATTGGACATGTTACACGTTCTGACAAAGTACAATAAATGAAACAAAAAGTGGAAGAAAACAAAGAAGATATGGGGAAAGTAAAATCAGTCAATTGTCTGTAGTAGAAGTAACTGGTAACAGAGTCACAGTTTAGCACTGAAAACTGACAAACCAGAGAGCAAATATTTAAATGAACTCCATAAAAAGCATGAATGAAAAGGTAATGTTAGAACAAAAAATACAAATCTTTCTAAATTCCTAAAAAAATTAACAATAAGCAAAACATACCAAATAGAGAAAGAAACCTAGTAAACACAACATAACACACATAGTAATTATAAAGAGGATTAAGACATTGAGAAGAAGCCTATTCATGGTATCAGTATACATTAATAGAATTAACTATTACACTTTTTAAAATTACAAATTGACTGATTAATACCCAACTATGTTACACACAAGAAGCAACTAAGGCAGGAATTTAAATAGCTACAAAATAAATAGTTTGACAAAGTTATACCAGGCAAATAGGGAATAAGAAAACATGATTTTGATACTGATAATAGATAAAATAGAATTTGGGCCAAAAGACATCAACTAATACAAATAAAATTATATAATGCTTAATAATTTATAATAAAATAGAATAGTTTTTAATATCTATGTTGCAAACAACAGATCTGTCACATATACAAAGCAACAGAAGATGCAAGAAGTAAACACATTTAAAAATAGTAGATACAGACAAGTCAGTACAATACAGTACAAATGCTCAGTCTACCAGTAAAAAACGAATGATGTGTACAAAAATACAAAACACTATGTAAGATCTAAGCAGCGTAAAGAATCATGTAATTCTTACAGTTCTTAATTGAACACTACATCCCAATAATATAAAATATAACTTTTATCAAGGACTAATGGAACATTTATTAAAAGTGACTATATATGAGGATACAAAGAAAATATTATTACGTTCTGTAAGGTAGACAGTTTATAGCAAAAAATCATGACTGCAAAACAAAAAAATTACACATCAAAAATTTTTTTTTTGAAACAGAGTATCGCTCTGTCGCCCAGCCTAGAGTGCAGTGGCACGATCTCCACTCACTGCAAGCTCCGCCTCCCGGGTTCACGCCATTCTCCTGCCTCAGCCTCCCGAGTAGCTGGGACTACAGGTGCCCGCCACTGTGCCTGGCTAATTTTTTGTATTTTTTAGTAGAGACGGGGTTTCACTGTGTTAGCCAGGATGGTCTCGATTTCCTAACCTCGTGATCCACCCACCTGGGCCTACCAGAGTGCTGGGATTACAGGCGTGAGCCACCGCGCCCGGCCCAAAATTTTTTAAACATAATTTCCGTCTGGAAATGAAGAGAAAAAACAAAAATTATATTATATGTTACTTTGCTTCATGGAAGAACACACAGAAATTGAAGAGGTTTTTAAAATTATGATAATATAAACACCGCATATAAGAATCTATGAGCTACATTTAACAATGTGGATGGAGAAAATCCCATTACTTTAAACCCCTATGTAAATTAAGAACAACAAACCGGACACGGTGGCTCATGCTTGTAATCCCAGCACTTTGGGAGGCTAAGACAGGTGGATCACCTGAGATCAGGAGTTCAAGATCATCCTGGCCTACTTGGCGAAACCCCATCTCTACTAAAAATACAAAAATTAGCCAGGCATGTTGGCATGCGCCTGTAATCCCAGCTATTCAGGAGGCTGAGGCAGGAGACTTGCTTGAACCCAGGAAGCGGAGGTTGTAACAAGCTAAGATCCTGCCACTGCACTCCAGCCTGGGCCACAGAGAGAGACTTTGTCTCAAAAAAAAAAAAAAAAAAAAGTTAATAAATAAGTCATAGTAATATAAATTTTCAACTCAAAAATATAGAAAATTATCAACAAACTAAAGAGCAAGTAAGAAGATAATAAAGCAAAAGATAGTAAGAAAAAGACCAGACAGGAAATCGATAGAAAAAAATCAGTAGATCAATACCATGGTTCTTAAAAAGTTTAAGAAAGTGGACAAACTTTAGTTATTGGAATCAGAAAAAAACGAGAAAACACAAGTATACAAATATAAGATAAGAAAAAGGGTAATAACCAGTGACAAAAAATTTTTAAAATCATGCTAGTTTGATGTTTTCTATGCAAATAAATTAGAAAAGTAGATGGAATAAAGTTCTTTAAAATGGAATTTATTAAAACTAAGCTCAATAGAAATAGAAAGTTTAAATACATCCAATTTTCATGGAAGATGTACAGAAAATTATTTAAATTCTCCCCAAAAGAACCAAGTCCAAAGAGTTTCACAGGGAGTTTGCTAAATCTTAGAGAGCACGTTATCCCCATTAATCCCCATGTGACATAGATGTTTTAGGCTAGTTCCAAGGAATGGAATGATTGTTTTGTAACTAATTTGATATGTTGTATGAGTGCACAAAAAGGTATTACAAACTGATATGGCTTATTAATATTAATGTATCCATTTTGAATAAAGCATTAATAAACAGACTGAAATGCTAGTTAAAAAATTAATATACGAAGACTAAATGGGTTCATACCAATAATGCAAGAATGACTCAAGACTAGGAAATCAATTAATGTAAATCACCATTTCAATAGGAGCAAAGAGAAATATCACATGATTATCTCAATAGACCCAGAAGAAAACTTGGACCAAGATGAATACAATTCGTGATTAAATAGGAATAAATGGATACTTCCTTAGGATGATTCTCTGTGTGTATGTGTGTGTGTGTGTGTGTGTGTGTGTATTTCCTAAAGTCAGTATCATACTTAATAGGAATACATTGAAAGCATTTACACTCCGATTATGAATAAAGCAAAGATGCTCACAGTCTTCACTGATATTTAACATTGCATTTTAGGTGTTAGTAACAATTAGATACAATAGTAACACAGACTGAACACAAATAATAAAACTATCTATATTTGCAGATGATATGATAGCATATACTTTTAGAAATCACAAAGGGTCTCAGATTTTACCACTACTTGCAAACTAACAAGAAAGCTTGCCACTGTTTTATGGAAACTGATAGGAAACATGAGACTCCTGGGTTAGAGACAAAGACCTTTATGAACACATGACACAGCAAGCACCACGAGTGTCAGATTACTTGCACCAATCTTTCTTGTCTACAAAACCCACATCAGCGATGCAACTGAGTGCAGATGAAAGTCTGCATACACAGGAAGTTGTATCACGAGAGGATACTTGAGCTTGAAGAACCAAATGTTTCTTGAGAAGCAATAACTACATCTGTTTTATGCTGCAGATATAGCTCAGGGAAAAAAAAAAAAAAAAAAGACAATGCCTTGCTTTGCAGGATGTGCAAAAATGCAACAGACCCATGGAGAATTGTCTCCCAGCCCAGAAAATTCTAGATAACTGTGATACACGGAATCCTAAAATGCCCCCTGTATTCATTTCCTAAGACTGCTGTTACAAATGACCATAAACCTGTGGTCTAAAACCAAAGAAATATATTCCCTCATAGTTCTGGAGGCTGGAAGCACAAGCTTAAGGTGTTTGTGTGTAACAGCATCAGGCCCTGAATAAGCATTGGGTCCATGACTCATTCCTGGCTTCTGGTGGATGAAGATATTTATTCCAAATAAAGTCCCATCCTGAGATTGCAGAACATATATTTTTGGGGCCGTTATTCAATCCACTACAGCCACCAAGATTCCTGACCCCTGCTGTACACACAACTTCTCCCAGTTATTCAATTAAACACCAAGTACTGCTGGAAAGGATTATGCTGATTTAATTAAGATACCAAATCAGCTGACCTTAAACTAAGAAGATGATCTTAATGGGCTTGGTCTAATCATATGAGGCCTCTAAATCTATGTCTGGAGATTAGAAGCAAAGAAAGTCCGAGATTTGAAGCATGAGGGAGATTTGACATGTGAGAATTTCTCACCTGGAGACAACCACGTGAGAATTTCTCACCTGGAGACAACCACGTGAGAATGCACATGAGTATCCTGTAAATGCTGAAAGAAGCACCTAGTTAAAAGCTAGCCAGTAGAAGGGGATCTTAGCTGTACAACCACAAGGGACTGGGTTCTGCCAACAACCTGAATAATCAAGGATGAAGAAATTGAACCTCAGATCAGAGGAGCTCTTCTAACATCTTGATTTCAGCCGCTGAGACCCTGAACAGAGAGGCTAGCCATGCCATGCCTAAATATCTGACATCTGACATTACAGAACTGTGAACAAAGACATATGCATTTTTTTAAAGCTACAGTGCTTGTGGTAATTTTTTATGGCAAGAATTGAAAATAAAACAATAATCGTTGAAAAAAATTTCAAGTATTAAAATAATTCAACAACTTACTGGGATACAAATCTACATGCAAAATTCAGGAACCTTTATATATATATATAAATATAGATTATTAGAAGAATTAATAGTAGATCAAATCTCATTCATAATACTAAAAAAGAAAACATGTTGGATTAAACTTAAGAAATATTTAAAACTGAGAAAAATTATAAGACACTTATAAAATATGTACAAATATACTTGGACAAAAAGTAAAATATGTCCTTGTTATTATTAGACTGCCACTACATCAAGATGTTAGTTTTCTTGTGTTAATTTGAAAATTTAATATTCCCTCGTTTAACTCTCAGGTTTTTCTGGAGCTAGAAAATATGATACTAGAGTTAATATGGCAAAATATACAAACAGTAATACCCAGGAAAATACTGAACAAGATCTGAAGGTATACAAATTCAGAAATATTTGCAACATATATTACATGCAAAGGGCTAACCTTCTTTTGTTTATTATTTATACATAAATGGTTATTTAATTGAAATGATAAAAATGAAAACCTCTGGAAAAATGAACAGAAGATAACCCATAAATGAAGGTGCAAAATAACTTCTCCATATGAAAATATATTAAGCTATGCTCTTAATTACAAAAGAAAAGTAGTTAAGTTTTTATCACTGAACTTAACAAAAATTCTACACTCAACAAATCCATTCTGAAGGGGAGAATGTGGAGACGAAGTGATCCCTGGGTATTGCTGGTGGGAATAAAAAACATTCATTCCAACACGGAGGGGAATTTGTCAATATCTAACAGAAGTACTTATTTGCATTTATGTTTTACCTTCAGAATCACATATCCAGGATTTCACCCTAAAAATATCCCATACGTGAAGAACAAAGGAGAAAACAATGAAATTTGTTCTCTTTAGGATTGTAGAAGATAAGGAAATGAAAGGAATAAAAAGAAAGTGACAATAAATTTTCTGCTTCTCTCTCTTGACATGAATGCAACTTACTTAAACTGGCTAGTTTCTCTGAATCAGATAATTTTCCTGATCATGGCTTGTCCTAGTTCTAAAATAAAGCAAAACAAACACAAACTCTAATAGCTCCTTATTATGGAAAGACTGCCAAATCTGCCATCCAAATTTCTTATGAAGCAGATGACAACACACCGCACAACCCTGTTTCCCATCTTCTCTCTTTCCCCCAGTAAATATCTAAGACCAACTACAGAAAATTATGAATTCATTCTAAAGTTTTCTTTCTCAGTACTCCCCCTCTTGTTGTTTCTTCTCATTCGATCACCTAAATCTTCATTCTCCTGTCTTTCACTTGCTCTTCAGAATTTAAGTATAATCTTTAAGGGGTGAGATTGCTTGTATCAAAATTTCAAAATTTTATTTTCCACACCCAGGATATACACAAATACAAATTGCACAGCAAATGTCTAGTGTGTTCTAAGTAAATTTCTTAACAGTCAATTTGAATCTTCTCAGAATTTAATTTTGATATTCTATACTAGTTGCAATCTACATGAAAAACATTAAAGCTAAAAAGAGATATTTAAATATTTACAGAAGATTGTAATTGTATCCTATTTTACCATATGCATAGTCAGTTATAAGTATTTATTTCATATTTTAATGTGATTAGGACAATGAGAGAACTACAAAATACTTTTTTCTTCTGAACTCTGAAGATGCTATATTAGGATGTGGCGCATTATTACTCAGGACAGCAAGCATGCTCCCTGTCATATTATGCTATTGTTCCCAGACCAGTTCAAGTACTACCTGCTGTATAAACTCTTCACAGTTCTGTTCAGGGAAAATTAGTTCCTTCCTATTTGTTTATTCAGATTTGCTTTAAAACTATATTCTATAAAGAACTAAACACTTTATTTTTGCCATTATTTACGCAGATTTCATCTATTAATAAAACATGCTTTAAGGTAAGATTATTTTTGACACTTTTTTTCAAATTCCCTACAGTGCCTAGATAATGTCTTGCACATAAATGCTTATATAATTCATCTATTAGTTCATTTGATTTATTTATTTGCCACGCTTAGCCTACTCAGTTAATAAGAACTCCCCCCCCCCCCCGTATTGTACCTCCTTCCAAATAAATAAATACAGGCATACCTCAGAGATATTTCAAGTTTGCTTTCAGACTGCAATAAAGTGAATATTATATAAAGTGAGTCACACAATTTTGTTGCCCAGTACCTGTAAAAGTTATGTTTACATTATACCATAGCTTATTAAGTGTTGCAGTAGCATTATGTCTGAAACATGTACATACCTAAATTTTAAAATATTTTAATGATGAAAAATGCTATTATCTGATCCTCTAGCAAGTCTTCATCCTTTTGCTGGTGAAGGTTCTTGTCTCAGTGTTGATAGCTGCTGACTTACCACTGTAGTCATGCTGAATGCTGCGGTGGCTGTGGCAATTTCTTAAAACAAAACAATAATATAGTTTGCTGCATCTATGAACATTTCCTTTTATGAAAGATTTCTATAGCATGTGATACTGTGCTAGTATTTTCCCAAACGAACTTCTTTCAAAATTGGAGTCAATCTACTAAAATCTTGCTGCTGTTTTTTGTGAACTAAGACAATGTAAAAGTCTAATTTTGTGTTGTTATTTCAACAATGTTCACAGCATCTTCCCCAGGAAGTAAATTCCATCTCAAGAATCCACTTTCTTTGTTCATCAGTACAAAGCAACTCTTCACCCATTAAAGTTTTATCATGAAACTGCAGTAATTCAATCATATCTTGAGGCTCCACTTCTAAATCTAATTCTCTTGCTCTTCCTACCACATGTACAGTTCCCTCGCGCACTGAAGTGTTGAATTCATGAGGGTTGGAATCAACATCTTCCAAATGTCTTTTAATGGTGATATTTTGACATTCTCCCATGAATCACAGAATGTTCTTAATGGAATCTAGAATTATGAATACTTTCCAAAAGGTTTTCAACCTATTTTGCCCAGATTAATCAGAGGAATCACTATCTGTGACAGCTTTAGCCTTACAAAATGTATTTTTCAAACACCAAGATTTAAAAGTTGAAATTAATTCTTGATCCAGGGACTGAAGAATAGATGTTGTGTTAGAAGGCATACAAATCTTTAATCTCCTTGTACCTCTATCAGAGCTCTTGGATGACCAGGTGCATTATCAACCTTTTAAAATAATCTTTTTGTTGTTGTTTTTTGAGCAGTAAGTCTCAACAGTGGGCTTCAAATATTGAATACATCATGCTATAATCAGATTTCCTGTCATCCAGGCTTCGTTATTCCTTTTATAGAGCTAAGACAGATTTACCTTAATTCTTAAGGGTCCTGGAATTTTCAGAATGATAAATGAACGTTGGCTTCAACTTAAGGTCACCAGCTGCATCAGCTCCTAACATGAAAGTCAGCTTGTCCTTTGAAGCTTTTAAGCCAGACATTTATCTCTTTTCTTTAGCTATATGAAAGTCTTGGATGGCATCTTCTTCCAATATAAGGCTATTTTATATATATAGAGAGAAAATCTGTTGTTTAGCGTAGCCACCATCATCAATAATTTCAGCTAGAAATTCTTGATAACTTGCTGCAACTTCTCCATCAACGCTTGCTGCTTCACCTTGCACTTTTGTTATGAAGACGAGATTTCCTTAAATCTCATGAACCACCCTTGGCTAGCTTCAAACTTTTCTTCTGCAGATTTCTTAGCTCTCTCAGTCATCATAGAATTGAAGAGTTAGGGCTTTTCTCTGAAGTAGGCTTTGGCTTAAGGCTGGTTTGATCTTCTATCCAGATCACTGCAACTTTCCCCACATCAGCTATAAGGCTGTTTCACTTTATTATAATCTGTGTACTTACTGAAATAACACTTGTAATTTTTTTCAAGGTCTTTTCCTTGTCATTCACAAATGGCTGTTTGGCACAAGAAGCCTAACTTTAAACCTGTCTTGGCAATTGATACATCTTCCTTACTAAGCTTAATCATTTCTGGCTTTTGATTTTCAAGTGAGAGACAAGTGATTCCACTTTTCACTTGAAGACTTAGAGGTCATTGCATGGTTATTAAATGGACTAATTTTAATATTGTTTTGTCTCAGGGAACAGGGAAGCCAAGGAAAAGGAGAGAGACAAGTGCACATTTGATCTGTGGAGATGTCCAAATACAGACAACATTCGTGGATTAAGTTGCCTATCTTTTATGAGCACAGTTTGAGGTGCCCTCAAATAATTACAATAGTAACATCACAGATCACTGATCACAGATCACCATAAGGAATATATTAATAATAATAATTAAAAGTTTAAAATATTGCAAGAATTGCCAAAATATGACATGAAGTGAGAAGAAGCTGTTGGAGAAAGGGTACTGACAGACTTGCATGAGGCAGGGTTGCAAAGTGTCATAAAGCAAAGTGCACAAAAACAAGGTACACCTATTGATAGAGTGTCTTACTTTTATTCTCTCATTAAGTAATAAAGTAAATGATAAAGAGAGGCTAATTGTCCCCTGCCCTCATCTTGTCATTGACCCACCAAATTCTATTAATACTTCTCTCTTTTCAAACACTTCCAGAGTTCTACCATTTTTTCTTCTCCCACCCAAATTCTCCTTGTTACTTGATTTTTTTTTCTTTTTTAATTTTTATTTTAGAATTAAGTGATACACGTGCAGGTTTGCTACAAAGGTATATTGTGTGATGCTGAAGTTTGGGGTGTGACTGAACCTGTCACCCAGGTAGTGAACATACTATCCAATAGTTAGCCTTTCAGTCTTTGGCCCCACCCTTCCTTCTCCCCTCTAGTAGCCTCTAGGGTCTATTGTTGCCATGTTTTGTTCATGTTTACTCAATGTTTAGCTTCCACTTGTAAGTGAGAACATGTATTCAATTTTCTATTACTGCATTAGTTTGCTTAAGATAATGGTCTCCAGTGGCATCCATGTTGCTGTGAAAGACAGGATTTAAATCTTTTTATAGCTTCATAGTATTCCATAGTGTATAAGTATCACATTTTAAAAATTCAATCCACTGTTGAAGGACATCTGAATTGATTCCGTGTTTTTGCTATTTAAATAGTTCTACGATGAACATACAGGTGCATGTGTTCTTTTGGAAGAAAGATTTGTGTTTCTTTGGGTATATACCCAGTAATGGGGTGGTTGGGTTGAATGGTAGTTCTGTTTTAAGTTCTTTGAGAGGTTTCCAAACTGCTTTCCACAGTGACTAGACTAATTTACATTCCCACTAACAGTGTTTAAGCATCTGCTTTTCTCCACAGCCTCACCAGCATCTGTTAATTTTTGACTTTTTAACTAAAGTCACTCTGACTGGTGTGACATGGTATCTTATTGTAGTTTTGATTTGTATTTCTCTGATGATTAGTGATGTTGAGCATTTTTTCACGTGTTTGTTTTCTGCTCGCATGTCTTCTTATGAGAAGTGTCTGTTCATGTTTTTTGCCCATTATTTAAAGGAGTCTATTTTTTTTGCTTATAAATTTAAGTCTCTTGTAGATTCTGGGTTACAGACCTTTGTCAAATGCATAGTCTGCCAATATTTTATTTCATTCTGTAGGTTGCCTATTTACTTAACTGATAGTATCTCTCGTTGTACAGAAGCTCTTTAGTTTAATTAGGTTCCACCTACCAATTTTTGCTGTTGCAATTTCTTTTGATGACTTAGTCATAAATTCTTTGTCAAGGCTGATATAGAGAAGAGTGTTTCCTAGGATTTTTTATAGGTTGCGGCCTTACATTTAAGTCTTTAGTCCCTCTTGAGTTAATTTGTGTATGTGGCAATATGTAGGGGGTTATTTTTATTCTTCTTCATTTGGATAGACAGTTAACACAGCACCATTTATTGGATATTTAATTTAAAAGTATTTGTGTCTCTTCCCAGATATATATATATATATATATATATATATATATATATCCCACCCAACTCTCATCTTGAATTCCCACATGTTGTGGGAGGCACCTGGTAGGAGGTAACTAAATCATGGGGCAGGTCTTTCCTGTGCTGTTCTCATGATAGTGAATCAGTCTTACAAGATCTGATGGTTCTATAACAGGGTGTTTTCCTGCACAACATTGTGCTCAGAAAATACACTGTGTAATTTAAATCTATTTTTGAGTTTGTTCAGATTTGTTCAAGGCTTGGCACATAACCTGCCCTGGTGAATATCCCAAATGTAGTTTAATAAGATATGTATTCTACTAA
Organism: Trachypithecus francoisi; assembly: GCF_009764315.1. Lineage (NCBI taxonomy): Eukaryota > Metazoa > Chordata > Mammalia > Primates > Cercopithecidae > Trachypithecus > Trachypithecus francoisi. The sequence goes on along the minus strand of NW_022681472.1, from coordinate 69,452,696 downwards.
GGTTTATAAATTATGAGTCAAGAGTGTTGCAATTTCCAATAGTAATGACAGATTTGTCTATTTTTTCTTGGTTTTGTCAGTTTTTCTGTCATGTATTTTGAAGTCCTTTACTGGGTATAAACACACTTAGGATTGTTATACTATTTGCCTTGTTGAATTGAGTACTTAATCTTTGTACAATATATTTTTTGCTATCATTAGCAATTTTTAAAAATAATTTACACTGATAATAATATAGCCACTTCAACTTCATCATTAGTGTTTCCTGGTCTCTTTTTTCCTCATTCCTTTACTTTTAACCTATCTGCATATTTATATTTTAAATTGATTTCTTACAGAGAAAACTATGAGAAAATTCTGTAGCTTAATTGCAGTGTTTAGACTGTTAAATATAATATTGTTATCAGTATGTCTGGGTTTAAACCTGTCAATTTGTGTGATTTTTATAGGCTCCATCTGTTCATTTTTCTCTTTTCTGCTCTCCTGACTTATTTTGAATACATTATTTATTTTATAAAATTTCAAATTATCTTCACTGTTTTCAGTATACATCATGATTGATTGATATGATTAACCTAAGAAAGACACATTTTATCTTTTACTTACTGCATTCTACATTTAACACTTTCATACCACTTCAAATACACTATAAGAGAACTTTACACCTGGACCCTTCCTTTTTTGTGCTATTATTTCAATATGGTATACATATACGGGTGCTTTGAATTCTATAACACATTGTTAAAACGTTGACTTTAAATAATTACACATTTTTGAAAAGATATTTACTTCCAGAACACTATATCTACGTTTCCATCTGGCATTTTGTCTTCTTAACAATTTCCTTTAAACATTTCTTGTTTAAAGTGATATGCTTGCAAAAAATTCTTTGAGATTTTAATAAGAAAATATTTTTAAGGTGATAGGTACACTAAAAGCCCAAGATTTACCATTACACAATGTATACAGGTTAAAAGTCTGCACTTACATTCCCTAAATCTATTTAAAAAACAACTTTTATTTGCCATTATTTATGAAAGGTATTGGTTTTGGTATAGAGCTGTAGGTCAGCAGTTATTTTTTTCCAGTATATTAAAAATGTCATTTGATTGTTTTCTATGTTTTATGGTTTCTGATTAGAAGTCTGAATGACTGTGCTCTTTTTTATTTTATGTGTCATTTATCTCCAGCTATTTTAAACATTTTCTCTTTATTTCTGTTTTTTAGGATTTTTAACTACAATGTGCATTGGTATGGTTTTGTTATTTATTGCTCTTATTAGAATTTATAACATTGAATCTGTGGGCTCATAGTTTCTTTAAATTTAGAAATTTTCAACAAACATTTCTTTCAAATATGTTTTTGGTTTACTCTCCACTGCTACCCTCCACTGTTTTCTGGAGTTCCAATACATGTATATTAGACCACTAGATACTAGGTGTTTATAAGTCAATGATATGGTTTGGCTGTGTCCCACCCAATTCTCATCTTGAATTCCCACATGTTGTAGGAGGTACCTGGTAAGAGGTAACTAAATCATGGGGCAGGCCTTTCCCGTGCTGTTTTCAAGATAGTGAATCAGTCTTACAGATCTGATGGTTCTATTAGGGGGTGTTTTCCTGCACAAGCTCTCTCTTCTCCTGCTGCCATCCATGTAAGACGTGACTTTCTCCTCCTTGCCTTCTGCCATGATTGTGAGGCCTCCCCAGCCATGTGGAACTGTAAATCCATTAAATCATTTTTCCTGTATAAATTACCCAGTCTCAGGTATGCCTTTATCAGCAGCATGAAAATGGACTAATGCAGTCACTAAGATGCTATTTTCCCCAGTGCTTTCCTCTTTGTGCCTTCCCTCAGTTAATTTCTTCTGCTGTGTTCGTTTACTGATCTGTTATTTTATATAAGTAATATATAAAATATATTTCTGTTCAGCTAATTTTGCCATTTAGATATTGTATTTCTCATCTGTAGAAGTTCTTTCAGGCTCTATTTTATATTTCCATTTCTCTGCAAATTACATTCATTTAAAAAAGTAATGGCACATGTTATAAGAGCTGTTTTAATACCTCTGGCTGTTACTTCTGAGTCTCTGTTGACTGATTTTTCTTCTGTATATGTATTACATTTTATTGCTTTCTGGATCTTGGATATTTTAAACTTTATATTATTGTGTCTAGGTTTTGTTATCTTCTTTTAAAGAGAACTGAAGCTTGTTTTGGCAAGCAGTTAATTTACTTTGGTTCAATTTTATCCTTGGAGACTTACTTTTAAGCTCTGTTAAGGTGTCCTTTAATATAAGTATAGTTGATCCCAAATATTAAGTGTGGCCTTTCTGAGGTCTCTGTTGAATATCCCAAGTAATCATTGAGGACTGTCTACCTTAAATGATAGAAATTCAAATAGTTCCCAGCCCTACTATTGCACTGGGGTAAATTCAACTCCCACTTCTCTGATCCCACCTGCTCAGACTCATAGAGTTTCACCCTGTGGATATACTTCTTAGTAATCAACAAAGCTTTAAGGGGTCTTCTAGAGTTCTTTTATTGCATACTGCCTCCCTTCTAACACAGTCACATAATTTCTATCTGCCTTAGCCTAGTTGATTCATCACAAACACTATGCCTTGTTTGGTTATCCCTCTCTTCTTACGCATTTGAGAAATTGAATTCAGGGAGAAAGCTAGAGCAATTGTATGGCTCACCTTATTCATTTCTCTTTTCTCAGGGATCACAATTCTGTGATATATTTCATTCAATGTTTGAAAAATGTTTTATATCTCTGCCCAGGTTTTCAGTTTTTTTTATGATGAGAGGGCACATCTAGCCCTTGATATCTTATCATCCTCAGTATCAGAAATTATATCTACCTATTAACCTATTTATCAGTCTACCTATCAATTTTGCTTTTACACACAAGCATTTCACATACATACTCATTAGCATTAATTAAATGTTGTTATTTTCCCTCACTAGTTAGCTAAACTGAACACAAATATAGGCCTCCAATGTAATCCTAGGGCCTTTACCTTTTCTGAGCTGTTTTCCTTATTTGACACTTAATTTAAGATATTTGTTGTCAAGAAATTTTCTAGGTCTGTTTTAGGGGTTAAATTTTTGAGCCCTGTTTTTGGGGAAAAAATAATTCCTTTATCCTGATTATTTTTCTCTCATTTCCAGATTTAGCACTCTACATATAGACTATGTTAATACAGTGTTGTATAAAATTACTTTTTAAATATTTCTACCAGTAAAACTTTTTGGTAAAAGGGGGTTAAGGATATAAATGAGTCGATGGTTCATGACAGCAATCAGTATGTCAGTATGATGTGAAAGGTTTTCACGTTTAACGTTATTTTGGGAAAAAAAGTCATTTTTCTAATACTTCTGATAATGAAATAAAAATTACTATCTTCTGATAGTTTGCCTACCAATGCATGATAGATAAATCATATTAAGAAAAGATAAAAATAAATTAAGGAGTTTTTTTTTTCTTCAGTGAAACATATGATTGCCTGGTTTGATTGATAAAGTGAGAATAAATTGCTTTCTCTTGTACTATTCAGAAATTGGTACTTATTGCATGATTAGCTGACAACTTTACTCTTGAAATGTGCTGATTAGCTTGTTTTACCTTAATAACACCATGATAGTGGCCGCCTTATCTTGCCCTTTAATTTTAAAATTAATGAAGTAATCATTTATTGTGGTCTCTTCCACTGTTCTGCCCAATTATTTCAGTGCTGAAAGGTACTTTGCATTCTTGCTGGTCCATTAGTTCCATATCACGCTCTTTCTTAACTTCTCTATTCAACTACAAGATAATTAAATGCCATATTTTAGCATCTTATAACCTTGACATATAAATTATCTTTTCTCAGTGGTTCAAATTAATGGACAAATGACATCTACTAGAAGATGTAGTGAGACATTACTATTTATAAAATGTTAATGCACATTAAATGCTAAAGAAGAATCAACAATACATGGCTATTACTTCATATTAGTATGAAGTTAATATTAAACTTCTAAACTATCACTTGTTTCTATGTATAAGTATGTATATATTTTAAAAAATTATTTGCAAATTATAACTTTATCACTGTTCCTACTTTATTTCTAAATCACTGTAAGATATATATATACACACACACATATATATATCAGCACATCCATGAATGAGAGCTACATTAAGAAAACATAATAATATATTAAGGAGTTTGTTTTTCCCTCAGTGAAACATATGATTGCATGATTTGATTGATAAAGTGAAAATAAATTGCCTTCTCTTGGACTATTTAAATATATATATGATACATAACACACATATATATGATACATAACATGTATATATGCTATGTAGAACACATGAGAAAGACAACCTTATTAATGTTGGAGGAGTGCATCAGGATAAGTGTTTTGGAGGAAGTGTTTTGGACGAAGAATTCAAATATGAATTATGATTTGAATTATTAAAAAAAGTTAGTCAAGGCAAAAATAATCAAGGAATGAATAAAAGAACATTTGTGGAAATGTTGAGGTGAGCAATATGTTAGTGCATTTGAGGACAGGAAAGAAAGCCAGTGTAGCTTAAGTAAAGATTATGTAAGATGATGTTGGAAAGCTTGCTGGAAAGATTTTATAGATGTAGAATGACAAAAATAAAGGGAATGCGAAATTTTCGTGTATTTATTTAATTATTCATGTAACATCTGTAATGTTGTTATTATGCTCTGTATTTGAGATTAAAAAATACGTGAGGTATGGCTCATTACTTAAAGGATCATGAGCCTAGTTAGATAAAAGACATGAACAAGTACTTAAAATGCAATGAGGTTAAGTGTGACATGACATAGAAATCATTGTCAAACTGATGTGGCTATATATTCCTAGGGATATACAAATTTTCTCTAGGAATATTATTTCTCTCTATGCAAACACTTTCTTATTAATATTGAACCATATGAAACTGTACATATTTAAATATCTTGTATCCAAAAATGGCAATTATATACGATTCAATCTAACAAAATTGATTACTGAGATCTTATCTATGGTTGGTATGTCATGCAGTTCTTCTTTCCAAACTTCTTTATTAAAAATCACCCCCTCCTAGGGCAATCAGGCAAGAGAAAGAAATCAAGGGTATCCAGTTAGGAAAAGAAGAAGTCAAATTGTCCCTGTTTGCAGATGACATGATTGTATATTTAGAAAACCCCATCGTCTCAGCCCAAAATCTCCTTAAGCTGAGAAGCAACTTCAGCAAAGTCTCAGGATACAAAATTAATGTGCAAAAATCCCAAGCATTCTTATACACCAGTAACAGACAAGCAGAGAGCCAAATCAGGAATCAACTTCCATTCACAATTGCTTCAAAGAGAATAAAATACCTAGGAATCCAGCTTACAAGGGATGTAAAGGACCTCTTCAAGGAGAACTACAAACCACTGCTCAGTGAAATCAAAGAGGACACAAACAAATGGAAGAACATACCATGCTCATGGATAGGAAGAATCAATATCGTGAAAATGGCCATACTGCCCAAGGTGATTTATAGATTCAATGCCATCCCCATCAAGCTACCAATGACTTTCTTCACAGAATTGGAAAAAATGGCTTTAAAGTTCATATGGAACCAAAAAAGAGCCCGCATTGCCAAGACAATCCTAGGTCAAAAGGACAAAGCTGGAGGCGTCACGCTACCTGACTTCAAACTATACTACAAGGCTACAGTAACCAAAACAGCATGGTACTGGTACCACAACAGAGAAATAGACCAGTGGAACAGAACAGAGTCCTCAGAAATAATACCACACATCTACAGCCATCTGATCTTTGACAAACCTGAGAGAAACAAGAAATGGGGAAAGGATTCCCTATTTAATAAATGGTGCTGGGAAAATTGGCTAGCCATAAGTAGAAAGCTGAAACTGGATCCTTTCCTTACCCCTTATACGAAAATTAATTCAAGATGGATTAGAGACTTAAATGTTAGACCTAATACCATAAAAACCCTAGAAGAAAATCTAGGTAGTACCATTCAGGACATAGGCATGGGCAAGGACTTCATGTCTCAAACACCAAAAGCAACGGCAGCAAAAGCCAAAATTGACAAATGGGATCTAATGAAACTAAAGAGCTTCTGCACAGCAAAAGAAACTACCATCAGAGTGAACAGGCAACCTACAGAATGGGAGAAAATTTTTGCAACCTACTCATCTGACAAAGGGCTAATATCCAGAATCTACAAAGAACTCAAACAAATATACAAGAAAAAAACAAACAACCCCATCAAAAAGTGGGGAAAGGATATGAACAGACATTTCTCAAAAGAAGACATCCATACAGCCAACAGACACATGAAAAAATGCTCATCATCACTAGCCATCAGAGAAATGCAAATCAAAACCACAATGAGATACCATCTCACACCAGTTAGAATGGCAATCATTAAGAAGTCAGGAAACAATAGATGTTGGAGAGGATGTGGAGAAATAGGAACACTTTTACACTGTTGGTGGGATTGTAAACTAGTTCAACCATTATGGAAAACAGTATGGCGATTCCTCAAGGATCTAGAACTAGATGTACCATATGACCCAGCCATCCCACTACTGGGTATATACCCAAAGGATTATAAATTACTCTACTACAAAGACACATGCACACATATGTTTATTGCGGCACTATTCACAATAGCAAAGACTTGGAATCAACCCAAATGTCCATCTGTGACAGACTGGATTAAGAAAATGTGACACATATACACCATGGAATACTATGCAGCCATCAAAAAGGATGAGTTTGCGTCCTTTGTAGGGACATGGATGCAGCTGGAAACCATCATTCTTAGCAAACTATCACAAGAAGAGAAAACCAAACACCGCATGTTCTCACTCATAGGTGGGAACTGAACAATGAGATCACTTGGACTCGGGAAGGGGAACATCACACACTGGGGCCTATCATGGGGAGCGGGGAGGAGGGAGGGATTGCATTGGGGAGTTATACATGATATAAACGTTATGCACATGTACCCTAGAACTTAAAGTATAATAAAAAATTAAAGAAAAAAAAATCACCCCCTCCATCTTTCCAAAAATAAAAAAACCTTCCTCATACTAATCTAGAATCTTATTATGGCACATGCCTCAGTTGGAAAATAATTTTTAAGAGTAGAAAAGTCAAAGAAATGCATAATTAGAACGCCTTTTGCACCAAAATTCATGATAAAGCTTTTAAACATTACTGATAATGGGCAGATAATAGTGTTAGAAACAAGATAACTTGGCCTTAAATAAGGTAACTTGAATCCATATATGATTATAATTGATTTTTTGACACTTTTATTATTATAATCCATTCTTCTTTGTCTCTAGTAACAATTTTTGTTAAAGTCTATTTTGCCTGAAATTAATATCGCCATTCCAGCTGTCTTCTGGGTGCTGTTTGCATGGTATATATTTTCCAACCTTTTTGCTTTAAACTTATTTGTTACTTTGACTCAAAATTGTTTATGTTTTTACTTTCTATACTACTAATCTCTTTTTTTATTTGTCTCTTGATACTTTTACATTTATGTATGGACTGATCATATAGAATGTATGCCTGCCATTTTGCCATTTTTATGTATCTTATGGCTTTTCTGATCCTGTATTCTTTCATTACTGATTATTTGAATTAAGTATTTTACAGCACAACACTTTAATTTGCTTATTACGTATTTTGCTATATAATTTGAAATACTTTCTTTAAAGGTGTCTTGGGATTATAATTACATTTAATTTAAAACAATAGACTTTGGATTAATGCCAAGTTAATTTAAATAATATACAAAAACCTTGCTAAAATACAGCTTTGCATCTCTTTCCTCCTTGTACTAATGTTGTCAAACAAATTACATAATTATAGGTAATAAGTACATTAATTCAGTTTTGTAAATATCACTTTATGCAGTTTTTTAAAATCAGGAGATGAGTTACAAATAAAAAATAGTTTTTAGTGATAATAATCTAATGATTCAATAATAATTTGTATTCTTTACGTTTATTCAGATTACACTGTAAGTGTCCCTTCTTTTAAACCTGAAAGCCTTACTCTATTATTTCTTCTATGGCATATCTGATAGCAATAAATTATCTCTGTTTCAATTTATCTCAGGGTCTCAATTGTTCCTTTGTTTTTGAAGGACAGTTTGTCCAAAGACACAATTCTGGGGTACATTCTTTTTCTTTCATCACTTTGAATACAACATCCCACTGTCTTTTAACCCACATTGTTTCTGATTAAGTTAGTTGTTAAAGATATTGAGGATGCCTTGCCTCTCTAATTTTATTATTTAGTATTGGCAGATAAAATTGCGTATATTTATTATCTACAACATGATATTTTGAATTATACATACAATATGGAATGACTAAATGTAGCTAATTAACATATGCATTACCCCACATAGCTATCACTTTTGTGATGAAAACACATAACATCTGTTCTTTTAATATTTTTCAAAAATACAAAGAATTGTTATTAGCTATAGTCACCATATTATACAATAGATTTCTTGAATTTATTCCCTCTGTCTAACTGAAATATTTGTATTTTTTGGCTAACATAACTGAAACCCACTCCCCAATTGCATCAACCCTAGGTAACCACCATTCTATTCTTAGTTTGGTGAAATGAATTCTTTAGAATTGAGAAGAGTGAGACCACGTGGTATCTGACACCTGTCAGGATGGCTATTGTGAAAAAGACAAAAGATGATAAGCATTGGAGTGGATAGTGCAAAAGTGAACCCTTGGAAACTGCTGCCTGGATACTTTTGATGGGAATGTAAATCAGTACAGCCATTATGGAGAACAGCATGGAAATTCCTCTAAAAATTGAAAATAGAACAAACATATAATCCAGCAATGCTACTACTAGGTATATATTCAAAGGAATTGAAATCAGTATGTCAAAGAGATATCTGTACTCCCATGTTTATTGCAACATTATTCACAATAGCCAAGATATGAAATCAATGTAAGTGTCCATCAATAGATAAAGGAATAAAGATAATTTAACGTATATACACATAAAATACTATTCAACCTTTTAAAGGAGAAAATCCTGTCATTTGTGACACCATAGATAAATTTGGCAGATATTACATTAAATTGCTTCTCTATTTTTATTGCAATATTTTTCTTTTGTCTTTAGACAGTTTAAAAATAATATGCCTGGGCATGATCAGCCACTGTCCAAGAAATGCTGAAAATAAATGTCTCTAGGGCTGAATCTCTTAGCTTTTCTTCTTCGATTTTTTAAGCTTCATGGCTGTGCAGGTTAATGTTTTTAATATGACATGGTAGGTTTTGATTTTTATTTATTCAAATATTCCTCCTGCCCTTTCTCTCTTTCTCCTCTTTTTTCTTGGAAACTATGCATATGTTGCTATGCTTGGTGGTGTTTATAAGGCTTTGTTTATATCTTTTTTCCCTTTTGGATTCTCAGACTAGAAAGTTTTAAATGTCCTGTGTTCGAGTTTGTTGTTTATTTCTTCTGCCATTTGTAATGTGTTGTTGAACCCCTCTAATACATTTTCATTTCAATTATTGTAAATTTTAACTTCAGGATTTCTCTTTAGGTCTTTTAAAACAAACGATAATTTACATTTTTATCGATATTTGCTGTTTGGTAAAATAATTGGTATCATAGTTTTCTCTGATCATTTAGACATATTTTCCTTTAGTCTTTGAACATATTTTTAATAGCTAAGGTATTTTTATAGTAATACAAATATCAAGGCTTTCTCAGCTACAATCTCTATTGCTGGCTTTATTTCCTGTGTAGAGCCCATACTTTCCTGTTTCTTACATGTGTCTTAGTGTTTTGATGAAAAATATATTTTAAATAATATATATTAGCAACTATAGAAACCAGAGTTCTTCACACACACCAAGGTTTGTTGATGCTGCTGTGTGTTGTTGTTGCTGCTGCTACTCCTGTTTGTTGTGTAGTGACTTTCCTGGACTAATCCTGTGAAGCCTAAATTGCCTGCCACATATGGCCATGGAATTCTCTGCTTACTCAGCCTAGGCTTCATTTCCTACTTGCACAGAACCTAAAGATCTGAGAGGTCAGAGCTTTGGACCTTCTCAGGTCTTTCTTGCATAAAAGTGTGTGGTTCTAGGTTTCAAGATTTATTGCTGAGCTTTTCAAAGGCCCCTGTGAACATCACATTCCTCATTTTTGTTTGTTTGTTTGTTTTTTTGAGACAAGAGTCTAGCTCCGTGGTCTTGGCTCACTGCAAGCTCCTGAAGTGCTGGGATTACAGGCGTGAGCCACCGCGCCCGCCCACATTCCTCAATTTTTCTCTTAAGGTTTTTGTTTAGTGTTTCGTTAAGCCCAATTGATAATGGCACCTCAGTTGTGATCTTAAGCAACTGTCATTGATTATTTCTGACAAATCCCCTGTGGCTAAGGCTGTTTTCGTAGAGTAAGCTCTGACTTGGATTAAACAGAGACAGACTCTGCAACTGAAACTTTTAGCAAGCTACTAGGTCAAATAGTGAAAGTTCTCTGGGGATGAGACGTTTGGAGAACTCCAAATCCATCATGCCAGTCTTTTCCAATGGCTACAAGGCTTCTAGTTTCCTGGCTACTGTAGTGGTGAAACTTTTGGCCTTTAAGGCTACCATGGAACTGGGGTAGGGAGTTGTGATCAGCACAAGATAATACGAGACTTACTCTTCTTACAGAGATTTTGCTATCTTCTTGAATAAGTAACTGTAGGTTTCTGCAGGCCTTTAGTTAATTTTCAGAGTTCAGAGAAAGTTGGATTTGACAGCATGTGCCTGCGTTCTCATCGCTTTTCTCAAGGGGTAGATTTTTGAAAGTCCTTATTATGCCATTTCAGAAGTTGCATCTCTGGATACTTTATAATCTAATTTGTGCTTACATTGGAAATGACTCACAATTATCTCAACTAATGTGACTGTTGAAATGATTATACATAGACTGGCTTTCTTACCCAGATTTATGCTGTGAAACTACTGAATAGAAAATCCTGTTTTATTCATAAATAATCCATGGTTGCCAATGAGTTGAGTCCTGTTTTACATAGAACATTGCAAAGCACCATAAAAGGAGAAATATTATCATATTTAGAGAATTAACATAGAATCTTTTTGGCATGCTACACGAAGAAATGGAATTAACTAAGCCTTACTATTGCATTGTTCAGTAACGCTATGATTGTTATAGGAATCCATATTATTTCACATATTTGAAGAAGACTTTTCTGCCTTACATTTTTTTTTCCTGACAGAATATGTCTAATTAATTGCATTAGTTTTTTAGTGAGCATGAGCCTTGTATTAGTTATCTTTCTCCAGAAGACAAAACGAATAGGATGGATGGGTGGATAGATAGATAAATAGAAAGATAGGCAGATAGACAAAGAGAGGGCTTATTAGGGGAATTAGCTCCTGCGATTACAGAACCTAAGAAGTCCCACAACGGGGTGCCTGCAAGCTGGAGATCCTGGGATGCTGGTAGCATGCTTTGGCCCACATCCAAAAGCCTCAAAACCAGGGAAGCCAATATTGTAATTCTCTGTCCAAGATCTACGGTCTGAGAACCCAGGGAGCATCTGATGTAAGTCCTGGATCCAAAGGTCAGAGAACTTGGAGTTCTGATGTCCAAGGACAAGAGAAAAAAGGTGCCTCAGCTCCAGGAGAGAGAAAGAGAATTCATCTTTCTCTGCTTTTTTGTTCTATTCCACCCCTAGCTAATTGGATGGTGCCTGCCCACATTGAGGGCCGATCTTCCTCACACAGTCAATGGACTCACGTGCCAGTCTCCTCTTGAAACACCCTTACAGATACTCGAAGAAGTAATGCTTCAGCAGTTCTCAGAGCATTCCTCAAGGCAGTCTAAGTTGACACCTAACATTAACCATCACAGACCTTTTCAATTATTTATATGGTCAATATTTTTTCCTACATTGAGTTAAATTCAAAGCTACAATACTTTTACAACATTACACCTGAAACACATCATTGTACCTGAAAAATATTGTATATAAAATGTTTTAATTTATAATAATGTCAGTTTTACAAACTTCTCTTAAATATCTAAACAAATTGCCTTTAAGTAAAAGAGTTTTTGATACAATTGATCATTATTGCTAAGTTTTAACATTCAGTGTTCGGTTTCCTTTGAGGAAACTGAGCACATGGCTGTAATGACTGGGCAACAAAATCATTTAAAAGAAGATAGGTTCCCTCTTTTGGGAACACAATCTCCAACTCCTCACTGCAGAGCAGCTGTGTCAGACTTTCTGATTGATGGGGCCTAGGAATCTGTGTGTTGGTTTTGGGATCAGTGCACATCCACATGACTGAATAATCCAAACATACAGAGAGGCTTGGAACTCTCACCCTCCTCTGGTGCCTTAGATGTCCACTTTCATCAACTTCTTGTATTTCTGGCTTGTTTTCTTTAGGGAGACCAGCAAATACATACACGGTCCACTCTTACCTTTCACCTTTCAGAAAATAAAGATACCATATCCACACTTCAGAAAAGAAAACAAAAGAAAAAAAAAAGAGAAAAGAAAAGAAAAAAAAGCTGATGGGCTTCGATTCTTTTCTTTCAAGAAAAATGGAAGGAAGGTCCAATCCACTAACCATTTCTCTTTGTCACCCTTGGAAAGAGTTCACACTTCAGTGATGATGCCACATCAGAACTCTTTATATTCCTTGATATTGATTGATTGATTGATTGATACTTATTTTAAGATGGGTGTCTCACTCTGTCACCCAGTCTGGAGTATACATCGGCAAGATCACAGCTCACTGTGGCCTCGACCTCCTGGGCTCAGGCGCTTCTCCAACCTCAGCCTCTCAAGGGGCTAGGTACATGCCCTCCATGCCTGGCTAATTAATTTTTGAAATTTTGGAGAGATGAGGTCTTATTATGCTGCCCAGGCTGGTCTCGAACTCCTAGACTCAAACAATCCTTCTGCCTTGGCCTCCCAAAGTGCTGGGATTACAGGTGTGAGCCACGGCATCCAGCCTTTTACTTTGTATTTTTGTGAACAAATTTCTTCAACCTTTTCATCTATTAAATGAAAAACTATAATACAATTAATAATGAATCTTGTCTCCTTGTAGTAATAAATAGTCCATAGATATGTATCATTTAGGAAATCATTTAGGAAAATATAGGAATAATCATTTAGGAAAAAATATTGTTTTGTGTTCAATTACTATTTATCAAGTTGTAATAATACTAAATATTGTTGTGATCAATTCCATTAATAACTATAGTGCTCACTTCCACAGTACATATACTAAAATTGGAACCATTAACAACCATAATGACAACTGAGTCCAAAAGAAAATTTCTGACAATTAAATATTCATTGTAACAGAAAATTTAAAATGAATTAAATGTTAATTTTCACTGCAACGAAGTATGATAGCACAACCTATGAAGAACATTTATTATATCATATGCATTCTGCATGAAATTGAAAATGTTAAAGCAATGTATAAGTTGGAACTGTTAAAGATAATCTTACTCAGATTTCACAAGACACAAGTGGAGCATTGTCATAATATTTAGATTTTATTGAACATATTTATATATACTCACTGAACATATTTAAAAGAGTTTTTGAAATATTTTACATGTGCTAAAAATTACATTCTTTATATGCTTTTGAATTTCCAATGAGAAAATTTAAATGTTCCCCTAAAAATATGTCAGGTGGTATAATGATTTTTGAAATTCTTATTGGAGAAGCGGACATAAAGTACCTGAATATTAACATCTTAGAACACAAGAAAGTAATAATTGATTTTACTTGAGTGGGCAAAAAATGACTCTCTGAAGGATTTTTTAATAAACCATTATTAATTGAAAATAATATATTAATAGAGTAAAATATCAAAATATATGAAAATAAATGTCTTCATCCTACCCCAGATCCAAGTATTAATAGTACTTTCTTCAATATTCTATGTGCAAAAATGTTGACACATACATTTTTTACAAAAGTTTATCATAATATGCTCTTTACAGAATAATCTGCAGATCTTCCTGTATGATTATGTACAGATGTAGCTGCTTTTAATTCTTTACAACCACATAGTACATTAAAGTCATTTAAATTTCTTCCTACATTAAGTGTTTACACAAGATGTTTGATAAAAGCCCCATAGTAACAACATCCTTAGACAACATTATGGCATGAACTTTATTTTAAATAATATTTAGACTACCAGAAACATCACATTAAAATATATATTACAGCAAACCCTACAACCTCATCTGTATATTAAAGCAGGGTAAGATAATTTCTTCTTTTGCCTACACAGTTGAAATGATTGGCAAGAAGCTTCTTGTTTGTTCATAAGACTTTATTTTTTGCATATTCCAGAGACTACAGCATCATGGAAACTTAAAACTCAGAAGAATCTGAAAAATAAAACCCTGATTTTATAGATAAAGAATTGATTCTCAGGAATATTAAGCAACTCACCTAAGGTCATATAATGTGTTGGCATCAAAACTGAGATTAAAATAGAAATCTTTTGTTAATTTTGAGAACTTTAAAAAACTGGAGCCTAGTTTCGTCCTGTGAATTTACCAGTAAATTGGCAAGGTGCCTTTGAAAATGCTGGTACATAAGTTTATGTTTTTAACAAAATGCTGACAATGATTTATTTGTCTCATTCTCAACAATCTTTCTGTGCTCCTCTGATTCCTCATTCACTCAGAATTATACCAAGGCTGAGTCAGGACTTGAAGGATGAAGTATAATATCGAGATTTAACCCAAGACACCGTTTACTTTGAATGTGATGGAAAGAATCTCTTTCAAGCAAAAGGAGGTTTCCAGGAAAATTGTACCTGCTTTTTAGAAGATGAATATGCCTTTGAAATTGAGATCAGAGTTTAAATCAACTGCATGCATTACTATGATTGTTCAAATAACAAAAACAATGGCTTTAAGTCACAGATTTGACCCATTAAATATTCTGTCGCTAGAATATATAGGGAAGCAGGAGAACTAGAAGGCTTGTTAAACAAACGCTTATTCTAGAGAGACAAATTATAGGTAAATACATGCAAAGAAGGTATTAACTCTCTAAAGTAATAGGGGATAAGGACTCCTGCATAAGTGGATGGTAGAAAGCAGGTAAAATCATCTTTTGAAGGTATATAGTCATATGTAAGAGGCCAGGCATACTGGTGTTCTCAAAATACTGAGTTGTTTAAGACTCCTAACTACAGGGCTGCTTCAGACCCAGTGGATACTTCTAATAGTCAAGGAGCGGGTACTCCCTGTTTGCAAGGGAGCAGGATAGAGGCCTGGATGGAAATATTATCTACCAGTGTCTCTAGTGGATCTT
This sequence comes from Trachypithecus francoisi, assembly GCF_009764315.1. NCBI lineage: Eukaryota > Metazoa > Chordata > Mammalia > Primates > Cercopithecidae > Trachypithecus > Trachypithecus francoisi. The sequence continues at coordinate 69,437,294 of NW_022681472.1, read as the reverse complement.
TCCTCTCCGAATTAAAACATCACTGTGGGGATAACCCTGCATGTGTCTGAGGAAGAGAGTCAAAGGAGAGTGGGAGAGATTTGGTATGCTTTCCTGATAATCATTGTATCACGGTGGAGAGTATGTTTCCAAAATGATTGCTTTTGCCCAAGTACAAGTCTGAATACACAAGTTTGCAATTGCTTGTATTCCATAATGTTCTAGCATAACATATACAGCTGTTCATTGCATAACAAGGAAATTGTACATACAATTTAAAAGGAAAATTTGACTTGAAATAATATCCATTTTAAAGGCATAAAGCAGATCTCTACTTCTTTTTGATATGGAAACTTGTCATTCATCTAAATCAGATGCAAGCATGATTATTCCTAGGTTATCTATGTTTTATGAAGCATTTACATATCATTCGTTGGCAACTTTCACAGAAAGATGTAAAAAACTGTTTTTGATTGTCACGGGCATGAGTGACACATTTAATTACTATTTTATTTGCTTTCTTTCTCCATTTTATAAAAAAGTAATGGACTTCTAATTATGACCAGAGGTAGTAGACATGATTAATTTATGTGGTTATAAGAAGCTGTTTATTCTCTTTAAGCTAATAAAACCCAGAATCACCTAATTCCTTGAAATATATATGAATACATGGAGAAATGTATAGGATGCTGAAGAAAGTAGGAAAATGTGCAAAAGGGGTGTAGACCCTACAAATTCAGATAAGCATTTTAATATGTTACCATAAGGGAAATTATTGAGATGCTAACTGATAGTTCTGAAAGTCACATATCTATGACCAAACCAAGAATGTGAGGTTAAACTCAACATTCTTTCACTACTCTGCCATGACTGCAAGATTCTGATCCTTCTCAGCTATCGCCACCCAATATTCCCTTTCTTCTAAAAAAAGCAAAGATATGTTAGAAAACCATATCCAATGTAGTATTTTGGTGTCTCTCTTCTCTCTTCTGTAGCATCTATTTTGTCTTGTTTTCTAGATTAAGGAATAGCTGTTAAAGGCTTTAATTCACTCTGTCAGAAGAAATCAATTATAAAATTGCTCCACATTTCGAGGGCACTAAAATACCCACAGACACTTTTGTAAAAGGCAGAAAACATAGTAAAACTGACAGTTGCAATTTTGCTGGTAAGTTAAATCTAAAGTCTATTATTGTTTCAAAATAAAAATCCATTCTCAATTTTTAAAAACCAACGTGTTACAACTCAAAAACATTTCACTTATGAACACTGTCATGAAATTACTTTTTAAAAACCAATAATGCCAAAAATAAATTATAAATATTTAACCTTAAAGATTTTATAAATATTTAATTTTGGCCACATATTGGGAAAATTTTATAGTGAAATTATTTATCCATACCAATTTCTTTATATTAAAGGGACATTTCTTTCTGTATCTGTTAAAAAAATATTTTTCAACTTTTGACAACGTTGTGTAATTAGATTTAGTAGCAAATGACATAAGCAATGATATCAAAGGTTGTCTCAAGAGTAAAATCAGTTCCTGGAAAATGCTTTCCAGGAAGCGCAAGATCCTGCGCTTGACCTGTGGCTTTGAATTTTTACGCTAGAGTGCCATGTGGTAGACTCTCATACTTGAGTCCTTTCCATTTGTGTGTGTGTGTGTCCGTGGCATGGGCAATCCCTTCATGGTGTGCCTAGTTCCTCCAGTTACCTGCTTTCCCAATGGTGATTCTGATGTGTTTCCATATCAGAAACAAAGGCACTGATCAAAAATCATTCCTCCAGCAAGCAGAATTAGAAGAAACTTTTTGAGAAAGTATTTGCTAGAGAATAGTTTTGCATAAGGAAAATGCCATTCAAAATTGAATATAAGTAATATTGTGGAATGATTAAAAGTGCCAAATTCATTTTTCAAGGTAACGATTCTTCGAAAGAGGACAGAAGGAAATGGCATCTTAAACTTATAAAATGAAAGGCTAAACAAAAGTATGCTTGATGTTTGAACTAACTTTAAATGAGCAGTTTAAAGAAACACGTGAAAACACTTTTTAAAACTGATTTATTCTAGATGTATTTTTTCTAAGACATGCTGCATAATTTACAACACAAAGATTGTAAAAGAGAAAAAGAATATTAGTTAATTTTGGAAATTTAAGTTTGAAGCTTGTAAATATGTCTTATTTTTTTTTTTGACTTTATTACACTACATGAAATTCTGACATTTAATGACACAATTTAGGCACTTGGGATGATCCACACTTCATAATGCTGTGGATACTACTAACCTTCCAATAGTTATTAGCGTTTTAATTAATTAATGGTGATTATAATGTTTTCAATTCTGTATAATGCCTACTATCTCTTCACCTTGATTGTACATTAAGTTTTCAAATTATTTTATTTATATATTTTTAAAATATTCTTTTTTAAGCTGGGTGTGGTGTTTCATGCCTGTAATCCCAGCACTTTGGGAGACTGAGGCAGGAGGATCGCTTGAGACCAGCCTGGGCTACATAGCAAAACTATGTCTCTACAAAAAATACAAAAATTAATTGGGTATGGTGGTAAGCACCTGTGGTCCCAGCTACTCAAGAGTCCCAAGTGGGAGGATCACTTGAGCCCCAGAAGTGGAGGCTGCAGTGAGTCCAGATTGCACCACTGCATTCCAGCCTGGGTGACAAATTTAAATCCCAGCTCTGTCACTTTCCACTTATATTGAGACTATGTCAAAAAAAAAAAAAAAGGTTTTAAAGCAGATTTTTTATATGGCTCTAGAATGTTGGTTATGTGAATGAATTTTGAAATCAGATTGAAATTTATATTGTGGCCCAACTACCTACAAGCTTTATGGTTTAACCAAATTAATAACCCTTCTGGTCTTCTGTTTCATCATCTTTCAAATAAAAGCTAGAAGGAGATGGATTAAGAAGAAGGTGAACAAAATCACACAGCATTGACACAGATGTTTTTGCAAAACACAAATAATTTTTTTTTTTATTTCCAGGAAAACTAAAGTGGTTAACTTCAGGTTGATTTTATTACATGAAAACCTAACAAACCTGTAGCTAATCCCTTTTACTGCAGTCTAATTTATATTAATGGTAACAATAGATAATATTTATTGAAGGATTATATGTATTAAGTGCTGTGTGGATTTCATCCTTGCATTATTCCTGAAGCCATATTGATTGAATTTAAATCCCAGCTCTGCCACTTTCCACTTATATGACCTTGGGCACATTGTATAACCTCTATTAGTTTCTTTAGGTGTGAAATGGGAATCTTAATAGTAACTACTTGATTCAGAAGTTGTAAAGACTGAAATAATATTAAGACAGAGAGAGAGAGAGAGACCTTCACAGTTGATCAATTTTCAGTAAGTTGGGCCATTATTAGTAGCTTTAGTATTGTATCATTTGATTTTACAATTTTGTTTAGGCTAATTTGACACTAATGTTTTTCACTTTGCAATCACAATGCAAGAAAAGATAGACTATGCCTAATAAACCAGTCAGTGACTCTTTCATGAGTTCAGTGAGTATATTTCATTGGATATAGGTGTTTTTATTGAACTGCATCTACTCTTCGATTTGAAATACATTTATGCAGAGGCTATTATGTCCTAGGGATAGTGACAGAATCTTATTGTTAAAAAGTCAAGTGTTACATGGCTTCACTTCTCCTGTTAAGTGCAACATTTTTTTTTTTTCTTTTTGAGACAGAGTCCCACTCTGTCACCCAGGGTGGAGTGCAGTGGCATGATCTTGGCTCACTGCAACCTCCACCTCCTGGGTTCAAGCAATTCTCCCACCTCAGCCTCCTGAGGAGCTGGGACTGCAGGCGCATGCCACCATGCCTGGCTAATTTTTGTATTTTTAGTAGAGGCAGGGTTTCACCATGTTTGCCAGGCTGGTCTCAAATTCCTGACCTCTAATGATCCACCCATCTTGGCCTCCCAAAGTGTCGGGATTACAGGCATGAGCCATTGTGCCAGGCCCTGAATGATTTCAGTATTCTACGTAGAGGTGAAATATTGGACAGACATACCTCTTAATGATTTCTCTAACATGTTTCCCTTAAAATCATTGTAACAGAAACTTAATTACCAGAAGCTTAAACTAGGAGGAAAATCACAGCTAACATTTTCTTGGCCACTGTGTTTCAGTCTATGGATGACCTTCACCAATGACAGTTGAGGGAAAAAGGGACAGCCTCATCTACACATTGCTGATTCTATTGCATGCATGTTGATGTGCTAAGCGGCTCTCAACATTTCCACTTTATCATGTTCTTATTTTCAGCAACTTCCTACGCCCTCCCTGAACCCAAAGGAGAGTTACATACACCACCTTAAATTTTCAAATAGCCACATTAAAAAGCAAGAGAAGCAGGTACATTTAAGTTTAATAACACGTTTCAATTCAATATATCCTAAACATCACTTCGATACCTAATCAATATATTTTAAAAGTGAAATCTTTCACATTGATTCCTTTTTAAGTCTTCAAAGATGTGTTCGTATTGCACCACATCCCAATTCAGATTAACCACATTTCAAGTGTTTCATAGACATAGAGGGCTAGTGGCTACGTATCCATCATCACAAATCTGCAACACGTATTTGTCTATGTAGTTGTCTCAGTAAGATGATTTGAAATCTGGTGGCCACACCTCGTAGACTTAAATAAGGATATAGAGAAAAATAACAGTGTAAGTCTATGCATGCCACTGTTTCATTTCTCTATACATACCATGTTTTGCTCCCTTTCCTTCCATTTTAGAGTAGAAAATAATAACCATTTATCATGGGAATTGCATCCTAAATTTGTTCGTGTATTCCTTTCTGTGATATTTCCTCTATTACTCCATGTTCCCCATGACAACCTGTTTCACCATGACTATAGTCACATCACAACTATAGTTAAATTTTATTTTATTCATGTTGTGATCCCCAAATGTTGAAGAATTGGAATTAACATTTACATTCCCCAGATGTTCTCAGAGGCAACTGCACATTGCAGTTTGATGTGAAGTACAGAGAAGTTAGGAACAAAAGTGCTCCTGAAAGCAAAATTATTGGGCACTATTGTCTCATATTCTTCTTCTGGCTTGAAATTGGATCTTTTTTTGGAACTACAGTATGTGCTCGCCTGACAATTTACCCTGTGGGCACATTTAATGGATGAAAGGGCTAAGACAAACAGGAAAGATTAATTAGCTCGTCTGAGGTCACATGACAGGACAGTGGCAAAAACACTGGCACAGATATAAACCCAGAAGCATGAATTTATAATAATTCATACAAAATACTTGGGAATTTCATTTTCTTTGATGAGAAATGTAACTGTAATATAAAGAACAGCAATTCCTGGATGCCAACCCTGTAAATTCATTTAAACAACTCAGTTATATAAGTGTCATGTAATGCTTTTCTATTAATTTTGTATTCATTGTCAATATTTCTCCCATGAAAATTGATCTGTATCTTTGTATTATAGTAGAGTTGTAAAAACTAAGGGCTGTTATTTGTTATGTAATCTAATGAAAACGTGTGTGTGTTTAGCTCCCCATACGAGACTTGCATTTTGTTTACATGAAAATAGTTGACTTTGATATCTTACAAAAAATGAAATAGAAGAGTTCATAAAATCTACCCATTAGTTACTCATTAGATACAGATTTTTTAATATTTAAATTGTGTATTTCAATACAAAATACTGCAGTTATATATTGTAAATGTGACATTAGTGCAGATTATGTATCTTATAAATAATTCTTGCGTAAGAGAATAAATATATAATATTAACATTAAATTCCAAATTATAATACCGCAAATCTCAAAGTTAGGGTCGGGGATAGAAGAAAATAATGTAGGCTAGTGATGATGGTGGCACTATACATGAAAATATTTAATATTAAATATATAAGAGCTGGGCAAGGTGGCTTATGCATGTAATCTCAGCAGTTTGGGAGGAAAATATGGGTGGATCAATTAAGGCCAGAAATTTAAGACCAGTCTGGCAAAATAGCAATACCCTATCTCTACAATAATAAAAAATTAGACAGATATAGTGGCATGCACCTGTGTTTCTAGGTACTAAGGAGACTGAGGTGGGAGGATCACTTGAGCCAAGGAGGTTGAGGGTATGGTGAGCTATGACCACATCACTGCATTGCAGCCTGGTTGACAGAACAAGACCCTATCTCAAAACAAAACTAAACAAAAGAAACAAAGCAAAGCAAAAATATATATGTATATACATGCACATATATAAATATACAAGGACAATTAGGATATATACATAAAATACAGACATATCTGTCAATAGCTATGTGTGCACATAATTAAGATGGCCTTAATATTATCCTTGGCTCAATTAAACTTTAGACATGTTTCTTCCAGATTATAACACCCTGACCTCTCTTTTCTTGCAGGATTTACTTTAGAAAACTTGCCATTTTACCTTAAACCTTTGCTTTTTGAGACGTAAATCTTTTCCCAGACTTTTGCCAGTTTTACAACGAGGAAGGTCTTTCTTAAGGATTTGAAAGCCATGTCTTAGAAGTGTAATCATGAAAGGAGATAGCGACCCCATATTCAAGCCATTGCGGAGGGGAAATAATCTAACTTAGATAAGTGCTAATTAACAAGCAGATGGTCCAATCACATTGACCAGTTTTCTCCATAATGTACTCCAGTACTTTTCTATTAGCTCACCATAGCCCTTAAAAATCCTTCCACCATTTGCATAAGCAGAGTTGAGTTCAGCTTCTTTCTCCTATTGCAACAGTCTTGAACCCTATTACAATAGTCTTGAATAATGTCATCCCTGTCTGTTTAACTGTGTTGACTGTCTTTTTTTTTGAATATATATACACATACATATAAACTTTATATATACATATATATTCTTTGAAATTTATCTATATATTCTTTGATATATATGTGTGTGTGTATATACATATGTACACATATATACACACACATACACAAACACACATATATATATAAAACTATATATGGTAAGCCCTTACTGTCATCAATAGGTTCTTAGAAACTGTAACTTTAAGCAAAATGCCAAATAGCAGGTTTTCAAATAGTGTTGTTTCCTTCAAAGTCTTTTCGTTATAATGTTGATGAGAAAGAGAAAATCGGTTTTTATTATGTTATTCACTTAAAATCACAATTTCCAAGAACCTGTAGACAATGTTAAGTGAATACTTACCGTATATGTTATGTACACATAGAATGATACACATTATATATATGACTTAGGTGTATATATGTATAATAATGCATTAAAAATAATAATCATATATTTATGAATAAAGATGTTCTAAACATAGAACATCAGTTGAAATAATACAACATTAATAACAATTTACATTGGACTCTAATATGGAATATTATACAAACTTTAAATTCATGCTTTAAGACTTCTTTAAAATACAGAAATACTCAGGCTGTGTTTGCAGTTTAAACAGTTATAAAATAGTACATAGATCATTGATTCCCTTTTAATCTGAATGCATTTGTATAAAATAAAGATATAATTTTGAATATATTTGTACAGAATAAAATCCCAAATTCAAGATAGGAATTGTTGGGTTTGGTAGATATTAAGCAACTTTATTTTCTTAAAACTTACTCTATCATTCAACTTCTAGACAATGAAAAAATATTGTATAATCAGGAAATTTTGATATTTTCTTTAAATTAAAAAAGCATTCAAATTTCGTTTTGTGAAATTATGACTTTTTATAAATTCAGGCCAAAATTTCCTAAATATATCTGGTGGCAGGCAAAATTGACTTCTGCATGTTTCATTATCTACACAGCTGTCTTAATTACTGGCAAATCTGAAACAGTAAAAAATTTTTTCTGCCATATACCCTTCAGCTTTTTTTAACTTCATGTTTCATGCCTTATGATCAATTGAAATTAAAGTAAAGTTAATTTAAAACAAAAGTTAATTTGTTCAGCCCATTCTAAGACCAGTTAGTCTGGTCTTAAGTCTGTAAGTAACTTGCCTGAAGCAATACCATTGCAGTTACTCTAAATGCATACCATTTGAAGGATATATATGTTTTAAGACTCTTTTAGCAAGGCTAGCCACAGAGTTACCTTCTGTTGTCGGAGTATAATGATAATTTCACTGAGCTAAGTGTTATATTGAGCAGAGTTAGTCTTCCATAGCCTGTAAGCAAAGCAGATTATAAAAAAAGAAAAACTAAAAACCCTCACCTTCCTTTTCATGAGATATGTTACTATAAGACACTATACTGTATAGGCTCCACCACCTGGAGAAGAGAAGAAGAAATAATAGGGTGGGAGGAGCATTGTATTTTTGTGTGTTATATACTCTCTCTCTATATATATATACACACACATTGTGAATTATAGCCTAAATGGAATTGTAAACAGATGATATATATCTATACATACATATGTATAGATATATCATTTCAATACCTAATCAATATATTTGAAAATGAAATATTTTCATTTATTCCTTTTTAAGTCTTCAAAGATGTGTTTCAGTTTTAAAAGATGTGTATTATATATATATACATATTATATATAGCCTGTTTACTATATCTATCTATCTATCTATCTATCTATCTATCTATCTATCATCTATCTGTCTGTCTGTCTTCTATCTATCTATGGCATCTACTTTATGAAGGCAAATGGGAAAAGAAGATACTTCTTCAATATCCTGGTATGCAAAACGATTGGTGTGCCATCATTCAGAATTAATTCACAAGGTTTGGAGTACGACTAAAACAAAAATCAATTTTGGGCATAATTTTTTTCTCACTTATTCAAGCCTACTAAATTTTATGTAACCTTGGATAAAATATTTCTAATTTTTATATTCGTCAGACTTCACAATCTCTGCTGTAAAATGTTTATTTATTTTCTTGCATTTCTTGGGGTCTCATTCTTTCACTTTTATTTTTCTTAGAGCCAGGGTCTCACTTGATCATCCAGGCTAGAATGCAGTGGTGTAATCATAGCTCACTATAGCCTCAAACTCTTGGGCTCAAGTGAACCTCCTGCCTCAGCCCACTGGGTAGGTGGAACTACAGATGTGCATCACCACGCCTGGCTTGGGATCCCATTCTTATGTTTACAGGTAACCTCACAGTGCCCTACACATTTCCCTTCCCTTTTGTCACTGTTCACACACGTGCCTGACTTCAAACTGTCTGAGGGATTTCTCTGGAGGAAAGAGCTATGATTTTGCTCAAGGCAGGGCACTAGAGCCAGAGAATTTATTACCCCAAGAGCACTCAATCAATGACAGACACATGTTGGTGTATTAATACTTGGGCTTCCACAGCCCTCATATGGGATGGCTTTGACTCTAGAACATTGAATTTAGTGTCACAGACTCCCAGAGACCACAGTATGGTATATTTATATTTATCTGGACCTGGAATCTGCATTCATATTACCTTGGTACATTGATCCTCATCCTGGTCTCTTGATAAAAAGGAAAATTTTTAACTATTTGATGGTATATTCCACTGTTATGCCATTCAGGTTTTTTCATTTCTGTGTTAAAAATGAATCAGTCTCCTGAAGCATCACTTACAGAAGTGATGCAATTTTATATAGACAAGGAGTAAATATTTATTTTTTAAAGTCAAGGTAGTTATACTTGTTAAATCAAGTTTAGCCTAAAGCTACCTCCTTCCATATTTCTTTTTTTTTTTTTTTGTATGCTGCTTTAAGTTCTGGAATACATGTGCATATGCAAGGTTGCTACATAGGTATCCATGTGCCATGGTAGTTTGCTGCACCTATCAACCCATCATCTAGGTTTTAAGCTCCGCACGTGTTAGGTATTTGCCCTAATGGTCTCCTTCCCCTTGCCCCCACCCCCTAACAGGCCCCAGAGTGTGATGTTTCCCTCCCCGTGTCCATGTGTTCTCATTGTTTAACTCTCACTTATGAGTAAGAACATTCAGTGTTTGGTTTTCTGTTCCTGTGTTAATTTGCTGAGAATGATGGTTTCCAGCTTCATCCATGTCCAAAGGACATGAACTCATTCTTTCTTGTGTCTTCCTAGTATTCCATGGTGTATATGTGCCACATTTTCTTTATCCAGTTTATCATTGGTGGGCATTTGGGTTGGTTCCAAGTCTTTGCTATTGTAAATAGTGCTGCAATAAATATACATGTGCATGTATCTTTATAGTATAATGATTTATAACCTTTGGAGTATATATCTAGAAATGTGATCGCTGGGTCAAATGGTATTTCTGGTTCTAGATCCTTGAGGAATCTCCACACTGTCCCCTACAATGGTTGAACTAAATACACTCCCCCTAGTTCAGCCTAAGTGTTTCTCTATACATCGTGAACTATACCCTAAATCGAATTGTAAACAGATGGCAGTCTACTCTTGTGCCAATCACTGGGTTTTGGCCAATCAAATGTGGCCAATTGTTGAAGCTGTGTTCAAATAAGACAAATGCCAAGCTATAAACAATTGAGCTCGTTCTGTACCTGACTTTCATTTTTTTATACATCACTTTCCTTTTTCTGTCCATAAATGCTCTTCCACAATGCCGTTGCACTGGAGTCTCTGAGCTTCTAGCTCAGGAGTTCGCCCAATTTGCAATAGTTCTTTGCTCAGTTAAACTCTTTGAAATTTAATTTGGCTTAAGTTTTTCTTTTTTTCTTTTTTTTTTTTTTTAATGTTGCTACCAGTTTATTTTGATAATTGACACAGATTTAGCAAGTATAAATCCTTCCAGTGGCTCCTGTGCCATTTTGACATGTATCCACCTTTTTGTTGTTGTTGAGATGGAGTCTCATTTAACACACTTCAATGAGCAAATTTTTCAATAATTAAAAAACTATTCTAAAACAAATTTATAGCAACTAGAAAAAAACTCTCCACACATTTAAATTAGCTTTCCAGTTTTAAGTAGTTTAATTTTTCTCCCCAAAATATTTTATGTTCTTTGCATATGGGAAGGGTATTTTTTTTTTCCTTCTTCTTCTCCTTTTCTCAATGTTTTATTCCATGTGGCGAAATCTCAACTCAACTAAAGTGTGGTGCCTCTCCATGTGTTCACATCACTCCTGTTCAGTAAAGGAGGTGTACTTTCTTCTTCAACTGTACGAGCTTTAAAGGAGCCATTCACATATGAAAAAAGGAATCCTCTGCCATTGGACAGCACTGCCTATCAGTAGCAGATGTGAATTAAGTGCTTCACTATTAGCTTGTGTATCTTAAGTTGTTCCAAACTTTGGTGAAGAAAATCAGCGATGTTTAATTGATCTCCTTAAACTCCAACAAACATTTCAGTCCTGGTAATAATAATGTCCTCCTACCTAAGACAAGATCATTCTCCGCTCTAGAGCAATGCTATACAAACTGGTACAGAGCTTTTATTTATTTATACATTTTTGAATTCTTAAAAAAGTCTACTGGAATGGAATTGTCAATACTTTTCTTTACATAGTCACAAGTGGTAACTATTTTAATAAAATGTCCCTATTAACTTTCTCAGATCTTGGATATATTCCAAATAAATATTCTAAAAATTATATATCAATCTGAAGTATTTTTAATTAGAATTAATATTTTACTTTAACAAAGTTATAATAAACAACAATAAAGTTTTAGTGACTTTCTGTAACATATTTTTTGTAAACCAAAAAGTGACTGAAGCAGGTCTCAATTGATTAGAGCTTGCCCAACCCACGGCCCAGGGGTCTCGTGTGTCCCAAGATGGCTATGAAGGCGGCCCAACACAAATTCGTAATCTTTCTTAAAATATTATGAGTTTTTTTTCTGATTTTTTTTTCTCGTCAGCTAGTGTTAGTGGTAATGTATCTTATGTGTGGCTCAAGACAATTCTTCTTCTTCCAGTGTGGCCCTGGGAAGCCAACAGATTGGACACCCCTGAATCAGAGGTCTATTTTACCAAGATTTACGACAGGCCCAGGAAAAATAAACACAGGTCACAGTAGGATCTGTGACCTGTGCTTTTTCCAAAGATGGTTTCGGGAACTTCAATATTTAAAGGGAAAACTATAAGCAGGAGGGGAAGAAAAAAACAATAGGAGGGTGGGTAGGCAATGAGGCAAATGGTTACACTCTTGTGAGGCTCTACATTTTACATGTGAAAAGAAGGGTATAGAGGAAAAGGTCAATTATGCATTTGTTTCATGTTCTGTAACTCTACATTTTATGTAACATAAAGTAAGCATGTGAAGTTATGGCTATCTGTTTGGGAACAAAAGGAAGGCCATTTTTTGTGTGACTCAGTTCCCAGGCTTAACTTCCCTCTGGCATAGTGAATCTGGGGCTCTGAGATTCTATTTTTCTCTCACATTTCATAACAAAACAGACTGCCTAGTGAGAAGTCTTAAATAAAATAGCACCATGGTTCAGAACTACAAGCTCAGAGGAATTGTCAGGAAAGATTTCCTTCACTTGTGCCCCTCAAACAAAATTTCTGCTTTGCTGTGATTTGGAGTTCAGGAATCAGGCCCAACTCAGTTCTTTCCTCCCCTTAAGGTTTGCTGTAAGACACAACTTTGTTTTGGAAACCAAACAAATAGGTGTTAGAAGCCAGGTCATATCCAGGGGTTGGCCTTGGTAAGACTCAGTCACAGTATTTCTTCTGTGCTATAAGGAATTCATTGAGTGTGTGCTTTAATTCAACCAATGTGAAGAGAAAATTGTTTGATATTATTTGGCTAACACACAACATTTTCTCCAGGAAGGTTTAGACAACTAAATTTATTAAAATCATAAAGTTTCATCGTTTCACCAAGTGTTGAATCTCTGGTAGATGTTCTAGGCAAATTACTCGAGGTGATGATAATGCAGTGTGAATAAGCCATTATGGTCCTTACCTTCACTTAGTCATGGACTGTTGATGATTATAAGAAATCAAATGAAAGTTTGCTAGCTTCAGACTAAATTAAGAGACTTCTCTTAGCTCATACTCTAAGAACTGAAGATTCTTTTTGCTGTTCTTTAGAGGTTATAGTTTATTAAAAATCATTTTACCTTATACATATTAAAATTTCTGGTAAATGCAATCATTTGTATGATACTTGAATGCATATTTGTGTGATCTAGTTATTAATTATTAGATCAACTAACATATGGTCATTGTATTTCTTTGGATATTACATTGGAAGATTGATCATCAATGGTCATCCACATGAACTGATTTGATGATGAAGATGATCATATATTAAAGCTTGGTTGTTTCCATCATTTAGAAAACTAAAGTGTTCTAGCAACTAGTAAAATGAATAAAATTTTTATATATCACAGAGATAAATATTAATTTCAGTAAGCTACCAATTTTTATGATAAGTACAAATGAATCATCTTCTTTCTTTATTGGTATCATGTTTGTGCTATATTCTTATTTTTATGAATCTGTGTATCTCCCTTTCTATGTATCTACAAATCATCTATCTACCTATCTACCTATGCATTCATCTACATCACTTAGAATTTGACTTTCTTCAGAGAAAAGTAATGTAAGATTAAAATTAAAATCAATTAAATAATAAAAGGACTTTATTGGCTCACAAGCTGAAAATTCTACAGCTAGTGGGTACTTTGCTTGATCCAGAGATTCACAATGCTCTCAAGGCACATATGCATTTGTTTCTGATTCTTAAACAGTATCTTCCTTGTTGTGTTGTTTCTGCCTTAGCCTGTCAGTTCTCTTGGTGGATAAATGGTTGTCTGCAGTTTCTTGATCTACATTTTTTTTTAACTTCTAAGAGAAGAGCATTGCATTAAGCCTGAAATTATCTAAGAGAAATGTTGAGATTCTCTCAAACTGGATTTCCATGGCTTCCCAGAACCTATCACTGGGGAATAGGAGAATATCATCTGTTAATCTGGCTTACTTTTAGATCATTGCCTACTTTGGAACAATCACCTTGACAAACACCAAGAGCAACAGCAATAACAGAATTACAATGATTAGCTTAACCCCATCAGGCCTTCCTTTGGTGCTTGAGAGGGTCAAAATCCAAATAGCTGTCTGAAAGAGACAGTGTGTGGCTTGCTTCTCCAAAGTAAAATCAAGGTACTATTGTAAACACAATGTTTTGGGACATGGATATGCATCAACAAGTTTGTGTATACACACACACACACACACATATATAAACATATACACATATATACACACATATATATCCTTTTATTCATTCATTTATAAATTCAATTTTTCCCTCTATCCATAATCTCTGTCAATCTGTCTCTCCCTTTGTCTTTGTACACATGCAGCATGCTTTCAACGTAAGTAGTGTAAAGATAGAAAACAAGAAATTTGGAAAATCACAAGCAAAGCAAATGACTTAAAATTATTCAACCTATTAAGGACTATGTTATTACCAAATTCTATGTTATTACTATGTTATCACCCATTTCTAATAAAATAATGAAATCTGAGATGGGAAATACTTAAATATACCTACATTTTATTCATTTGTTTATTGACATTTTTGCTTATATTTCTCATTATTGATACATGAAAAATAAAGATAGGAAAACTCATGTTTAATAAATTACTATAGAATATCAAATGATGAAAAATGTTTAAATTATAAATTGCTCTATAGGCATGTATTGAGGTTATAGTATTACTATTATATACTCTTGTTGGACAAGAAGAGCTGTTAATGTAGAGGCTCTACTGAAACATAAATGAGACGCTAACAATTTTTAAAGGATTATCCAAAGTTTTAAAAGATAATTTTTAAATTATTTACGGTATATGAGATTTTACATATGGAAGATAAGAAAATTAATGTCCTACTCTAGAGTTGAAAAAGGTCAGAGATTGCCGTACAGTGATGTAATTATTATTAAATTTCATTATTTGTTTACTATCTTTGACAACTAGAAAAAAAAAAAAAACTTACCTAGTTGGTGAGAGAACTGAGTACATAAGTGGGTATTTCAGAAATGGAGAAGGTGCACATAGTTTGCTTTCACAATATAGAGGGTAAGAGAGAGGTTTAGTGGTAAAAGATGCAAAGTTTGAGAATGCATGGTTTCCTTGTTATTTAAGTGGAGAAATGTGTGTGTGCATGTGTATGTATGTGTGTGTGTCTGTCTGTCTGTAGATCAGAGAACAGACACTAGAAAATGAAAGGTAGGAAATAGGATACTTAGTTGAACTGGGAAGCTGAAGGAAAAAATTGTTGATTCTATTGATCAAGTGAAGCAGTTATCTTTTCAAAGCAAAAGAATGTGTCTTTGGCACAATAGGCAGTTTCCAGTGTAGAGAAGATTAAAAAAACAAACAAACAAAAACAAACAACAACAACAACAACAACAAAAAACTGAGGAAACCCAATGGAATCACTACAGTACTTAGGATGCAGAATTATCTGCCAACTGTATTAATGTTAAAGAGAGATAGACGGCTACATATAGTGGAGAAATACTGGAAAGGCTGTTTTTGATAATGTGATAAAGGATCAATTAATTATAAAACTGATACCAACCAGGTCCAAGTCATATGGAGAGGTCAATATGGCAGAAGAATGCTGATAATCTGGGGAAGTTGGAAAGAATCAAAGAGCTGATGAAGGCATTCACAGACATAATTTGTTGTAAAATCGGAGGCATTTGATTCCAAAGTCAATACTTTTAAATAGTCTGTCATACCACCCATTAAAAAAGGGGAGGAGGGGAAGAGAAAGAAAAAAAAAAAGACTCTATTAGTCCTTAAAAAGAATAGAGCCTCTTGTAAACTACATAATAAAACACAATTCTCTTCTGTTTAAGCAAAATACATATTTTCAGATAATTATATGTCTTACCCTTGAATAATGGTAAGTAAACTATTGACTGCACAAGATTGACTTTTTCCTTAAGTGGATTCAATGCTACATTAAAAGTACATTACATCTCTTCCTGTTCCCTCCCTCCCTTCTTTCCTTTTTGCCTCCTTTCCTTTCCCTCCCTCCCTCCCTCCTTCCTTCCTTCCTCTCTTTTTCTATGCACAAATATTTTGAATGCTAAATATATGCCAGTTATTGGAATAGACACTACTAATTTATAATCACCTTTTGACTAATAGGAAAAAAATCAGACACAGATGTTTCCATTACAGAGTCATAAGATATGATAGAGCCAAGCAGGCAGTGTTATTGTATTAAACCCTGAAGAATGATGTATATGATCGATTGCAATATTGTTCACAAATATCCCTTGTCTCCCCTACTGGCCATTTTCAGAGATCCCTCCTAAACCCAATAACTTTGGCTATGTGACTTGCTTTTGCAATGAAATGTGGATGAAAGTGACAAGCAAAAATTATATAAGCCACTGTGTAATTTCATTTTTCCTGTCTTGCATGGAACACACAATGTTCTAGAGAAAAGCTGTTTTTAAAGTCTAGATCTTGGACTCTAGTTGGTATGGAGCAGGACATCCACCTACTATATACAATGAACTGTGTATAAACGAGAAATAAACGTTTGCAAACTACAAAGATCCAGTTGTTAATAAGGGTATAGCATATTTTGGAGTTGAAAGTATCAGAGTTTAATCAGGTTCAACACAAAGGTGGAAGTGGAAGAGAAGGTGAGAATAGGTGGGTGTGTACTTATGTGTGTGTTTGTGATAGGGGAAACTGGTGGTGTTTTGGTGAATGGATTTAAGGAGAAATGAGACTGGAAACTCTGAAACTAAGAGGGTATTCAATTATGTTTTTCTGTAAGAGTTTTCCAAGCAGAGTCTCTTTAACCACCCCTCCACAGACAGCTATCAGCAATAAGGAAATTCAGTCTGTGTTGTTGCCTGAGTGAACCACAGAATCTGGAAGTTGCTCATGGTCATTTGGACCTGGGCTTCTTGATCTTGCTTTGATTATAACCTGTGTGAAGGTAAAGAACACGTGCCTCATGTTACCTTTCTAAGAACTTGTATATTAAAGTATTTCCTTATAAAAGAGCAAGCGGAGGGAAATAAATAGAGATTTATCTTATCTCTATATTGGCTCAAATGTCGAGGATATCCCAGAAAAGTGTTTCTTAAAATATTTATGATAAAAGACTCATCAATCCAACATGGACTAATACTTTCGTAAAATACAACAAAATAAATTGCTAAAAAAATAGTAAGACACATAAAACACAAGTTTATTTTTGTAGATTTCAACAGACATAATTATTCTGTCAAATTTCTATGATCATTTCTAAGTATTTAATTTTAAGTTTTGTACAAATATTGTTATAAATTAAAAAAATGTGTAGAACAAAACTGCTTTGGGGTCGGTTTGAATAACACTATTCAAGAAGACATATTATTTTATATATTTTCTAACACAGAAAACACACAGACAAAAATACCAAATGAAGGAGTAAATTGTAAAGTTCACTGTAGAAAGTACTCTTGACAGCTTTATTATTTCCTATTAGAATAAATCTTTCCACCTTGAAGCCTCTATGCCAAATGGACATGTAATTTAAAATGAAGAATTGTTCATATTTTATCAAAATAATATTGTGAAAACAATTCTTCAAATTAATTGTCTTCAATTGCTGAAAGTCATTTTTATTTTTATAAATTTTATTTACATAGAGAAAACATAACAAGATGAACAAACACTGAAATGGTTAAAATAAGACAAAAATTCCCATCTATGATACAGAATCAGTAAACCAAATTCTCTCTCTTTCTCTATTATTATGTTTTTGAATGTGCCAGAGTTTCTAAAATCAAAGTGCTAATAACTAACTAGCTTAGTCACAGAAATCAATTTGGTTTGTCAACACTTAAGATCTTGGCGAAATCTTGATATTGAATCTATTTGGATTTGGCCATTGTGCTTGAGGTATGACTTCGGATTTTTAGAAAAAATTTTGTAGCAAGTGTTGCTCCTGTTTATTTGTAAAGAAAATCCAGAACTCATGATAATTATTGGCATTTCAATTAATAGCATATAAAGTGCATTTTGACATTTACTAATATTAACACCTTAATAATAATTTCCAAATGTTGTATTTATTTTCCTCCAGTATGCCGGCACCATCACTAGCAGCAGCAGTTAAGTCATTGAAATAAATATAATTAATTTCTCCACTGACAAAACCTCAATGTATGTACCCCAAACATTTCACAGGAATGATAATAATGTATTTCAACAGTTATTTCTCCTACTTTATAATTTCTCAAAAAGTTTAATAACAGATAAGTTTATAAATAACTTCTGGTAAATATGCTTGCAAGATATAAATAGGGTTATGAAGCTGATGGCTTACAAAAAGCCTTGAGAATGTTAACACACACTTCCACGTTTTAGTTTAAAAAATGATACTTTATATGGTCATAGAATCTGAATAAGTAGTGGCTCTCCATGTTGTGCTAGAAAGATAATGTACAAAATTTTATTTATTAATAAACAGCATCATGGCAAGAGAGTGTTTGATATTTAGGACTACAGAAAGCTTTTCTCTTCAACACAAGAACGACTACTGAGCAAAGGGACCCTCAGCCCTCTCCATTTTACCATAAGAAAATAAATTAAAAATACATAAGAAAATAACAGCAACATGAACGAAAGAAAACCCATGGAGTGAAAATTTGTTAACTCCCTAGGAGGAATTCAATAACAGGCAAGTGAATCCTTTTGTTCAAAGGCTGCTTCACACTGGGCCTTCAGGGGCCATTTGTTCATGTGCCAGAGCACCTGTTATTAATTTCTTACATCCCATTTCAGGAAGAACAATTCCTCTTTGTGTCTTTCTTACCTCTTACATCACATGCTTTTAGGAACATCTAAAAATAAACCAAGACAGATAGCTAAGGGACATGGGATTTTGAGCAAACTTTCTGCATTATTAGCCCCCAAATATTTTATTTGAAAGGAATTAAATATAAGTTGGTTAAGTAACGTCAAACCCTAATTTTCATTATTGGAACAAGATTAAAATGTCTGCAGAAAATTAAGTATATCTGGAGAAAGGAGACCTTTTGTAATACATATATCAGATCTTCTTAAATTTAGTGTATACTATCTGTTTCATTGTAGATATAATGGCTGCTCACCAAAATGGTTTTTAACTGATGGTTTTAAAATTTCTTCTCTAGTTACAAGATTTAGTAAAATTAGTATCAATTTTAAAAGGCCATCCTGAAAGACTATAGGGATTTTCTTTTCCATATTGGACTCTGTCTACACTAGTCAAAGACTTGGAAAAGCAAATTACTTGGATGACTAGGAAGAGGTTGTCATTCATGGAGACCTCATTCTAGTATACCCTAAATGAAACTTCTAGTACCATCACTGAATCCACATTTTAATGTTTTTATAGTCGTTCACTCCAAATATTTATAAAAAAGATACAATATGCAACTAAAATGCATTTAACTGGGCATAGTTAATAAAAGCATATACATATCTTGTGCATTCAAATAATTCTACAAATCCTGCTATTATATTGTTTTGTTTTACCAAATTGGAGCTTGAAAATCTTGTTGAAAAAACAATTACATTTTAAGATGTACCTTTAATTCCAACTTATTTCTACTAGTTCTGGGCATTGTGTGAATGGATTTGTCATACATTCATTTTCAAACAAAATCCATCTCCAGGTACAGACAACTCCCCCATGGAGAACATGCTTTTGTTGGTTCTGGTGGTTATGATGATAAGAACCTTGAAGAAAAGTATTAAACTATTTTCAAAGGAAGAGCATTAAACTCTTTTCAAAGCATAAGTAGTTGGAAACCATCATGGAGTCAGGATTTGTTTTTTGTTTCTGTTTTGTGTTTACCTGTTATAGCAGGTATTATGATCCACTACAGAAGAACACAGATAAGTCCCAAGAAAAAGTGATGATGATGATAATATGAGGTTTTCTAACTTACATCCTCAAACTGAGCAATGTTGTTCAACTAAACTTTCTGTAATGGACATGTGTGTGTCTGTGTGTGTGTGTGTGTTTGTGTGTGTGTGTGTGTGTGTGTGTATACATATATATGTTGGAGTCTTGCTCTGTCACCCAGGCCAGAGTGCAGTGGCATGATCTTGGCTCACTGCGACCTCTGCCTCCTAGGTTCAGGCAATTCTCCTGCCTCAGCCTCCAGAGTAGCTAGAATTACAAGTATGCACCACCACACCCAGCTAATTTTTGTATTTTTAAAATTTATTTATATATTTATTTATTTATTTACTTATTTTTGAGATGGAATCTTGCTCTGTTGTCCAGGCTGGAGTGCAGTGGCGTGATCTAGGCTCTCTACAGTCTCTGCCTCCCGGATTCAAGCAGTTCTCCTGCCTCAGCCTCCCGAGTAGCTGGGATTACAGGTGCACACTGCCAAGGCTGCTAATTTTTGTATTTTTTGGTGGAGACAGGATTTCGCCATGTTGGCCAGTATGGTCTTGATCTTCTGACCTTGTTATAAACCTACCTTGGTCTCCCAAAGTGCTGGGATTACAGGCTGAGCTACTGCTCCCAGCCAATGGATGTATTTAATATATGCACTATCAAATTTGATAGCCACAGCCATGTGTATCATGTTCTTATATTTCTATACTTGTTTGCATATTGTTCTAACCTTATATCTGTTTATCCTATAATATTGTTTTCTGGTGCATTCTTTTAAATTATTTATTTTTGTGATTAAGTCACATGTCTAAAATACCAGGCTAAAATATTTAGTCTTCCATTATTTTTCTTCTCATTTATATTTCCTCCTCACATCAAATAATTTTCTTAAAAATTCAATCATGTGATCTCTGTGCTATGTAAATTTCCATACTTCCCTATTACCTACCAGAGAATTTCCAAAATTTTTGGTCTTACATTCAAAGTCTTTTCTATTCTTGTTCTAGCTGACCTTCCAAATATTCATACATTATATTATTTTTCTAAATTGATCAATTACTGCACTTAAAGCATGTTACTTTGTCTTTTTTTGTAAACCAACTTGAATTATTTCTTTTTCCTATTCCAACATACCAATTTCTGACTACCATCAGTTGACTAGTGGCCACCAAAAATATATATATTCGCTTTCCACCTCATTGAGCCTACGAATTTGACCGTGTTTAGAAAAACGGGACACTGCAGATCTAATTAGTTGAGAATATTGAGGCTGGATCATCCTTGGTGGACTCTGTATTCAATGACAAGTGTCCTTATATAGGACAGAAGAGAAGACAGATAGAGGAAGAGATCATATGATGATAGAGGCAGAGATTAGACTTTTGGAAGCACAGCCAAGAAACATCTGGAAACGTCAGAATTTAGAAGAGGCAAAGGATGACTTTCCCATACCAAAAAATTAGCCGGGCGAGGTGGCGGGTGCCTGTAGTCCCAGCTACTCGGGAGGCTGAGGCAAGAGAATGGTGTGAACCCAGGAAGCAGAGATCGCGCCACTGCACTCCAGTCTGGGGGAAGACTCCATCTCAAAAACAAAAACAAACAAACAAAAAAAAACCGAATGATTTCCCTTAGCACTTTCAGAGGCAGTACAGCCCAGCCAACCTAACTTTGAACTTGTTTTCAGAGCCATAAGACATTACATTTCTGTTATTTTAAGGATCAGATTTGTGTAATTTGTTACAGTAGACCTGTGATACTAATATACTGACCAAATTACTAAATTCTATTCATCCTTTGGCATCCTGCCAGTAAATTATTCTCACCTTCAAAAAGTAACCTCATCCCCATCCATTGTTTCTTTTACACATTTCTTATGATGTTTCTTACTTTTATCTGTCTGTAAATATATGGTAATTTTCTTTACTTACTAAACTGTGTGTGCTTGGAGGAAAGTGACTATGCTTTATACATATCTATGATCCCATTACCTACTACAGTGTCTCATACATGATACTAAAGTGCTAATAAATATTGTGCAAATAAATATTTTGCAGACCATTAAAAATTTTGCCTTGAAAAATTATTAGATTCTTCCAAATCCTCAGTGATTCAATAGAAAGTGCTGTCCTGCTTTTATTCTAAGCATATCTTCAAAATGCAGCTTCAATATATATATAAATAATTATCCTCAAAATATAGTACTTGAAACATTCATTTGATTATTTGTTTCCTTTTTAATGGAGTACTCCAGTAGTAAGAAAAACAATTGTAAAAATCTCGTTATTTATAGTAATGAGCCCAAGCCCAGTAAGGGCTTGAAATTGAAACATTGTATTTTGAAATATAAGTATAATTTTTATAGACATTCTATCTGAAGTATGATTTGTTGAAACAATTCTTTGTTTTAAGAAAATGAACCATAATTTAGGTGAAGTATCTTTTGTAAGATTGTTTAAAGGAAAGATATAGACTGTGTGTTTTCTTTTAATAATATGCTGTTACCTTTTTGCAAAGTTGCATAAATTAGACTTCTGTTATAAAATGTGTTTGTGGGAAGAATAATTGTCAAAAGGATTTGGTGACAATATAATCATATACTGTATCAGACAACCTCTTAACAAATAGTTTTTTGCATAACGGCTCATTTTTGCAATAAGAAGATGACACAAAATGAAAATAAAAGTGATTCTTATCTCATTTTAAAAGTAAATGTCAGTGGAGTTGAATGTAGTTTCTTTAACTTCAGATTATGTAATTTAACATGACATCATTACAGAAAGTGAGAACTTCTATTCTTCATTAATATAGTTTATTACTTTTTCTCCCCCAAAAAGGGTCATGATCTCACTCTCGAAGTAAATGCACCTTCCCACGAAATTCTGCAGAATCCCTCCGCTTCAGAAAATGACACTTTATTCAAGAGAAAAAATGGTATTACAATGAGAAAGAATATATAAATCAAATGATCAATTATTTTATCTCTATTACAATAATATATTTTATTATTTGTCATATATTTGATTTCTTTTTGAAACTTTTACTTTATTTTAATTTTTGATTTTATTTTTTAACATTTAAGTTCTGGGGTATATGTGCAGGTTTGTTACATAGGTGAAGTTGTGTCATGGGGGTTTGCTGTGCAGATTATTTTGTCACCCAGGTATAAAGTCTAGTACCTATTAGTTATTTTTCCTGATTCTCTCCTTCCTCTAATCCTCCATCCTCTGATAGGCCCCAAAGTGTGTTGTTCCCCTCTACGTGTCCAAATGTTCTAATTTAGCTCTCACTTATAAGTGAGAAAATGTATTTGGTTTACTGGTTTCTTTTTTTTTTTCTAGCTTTCTGTTTATTTAAATGGTTTTTACATTTATTTTTATTTATTTATTTTTTGTATTATACTTTAAGTTCTAGGGTACATGTGCATAACCTGCAGGTTTGTTACATATGTATACTTGTGCCATGTTGGTGTGCTGCATCCATTAACTCATCAGCACCCATCAACTGGTCATTTACATCAGGTATAACTCGCAACGCCATCTCTCTCTCCTCCCCCTTCCCCCCTCCCCATAATAGGCCCCAGTGTGTGATATTCCCCTTACAGAGTCCAAGTGATCTCATTGTTCAATTCCCACCTATGAGTGAGAACATACGGTGTTTGGTTTTCTGTTCTTGCAATAATTTGCTGAGAATGATGGTTTCTAGCTGCATCCATGTCCCTACAAAGGACACGAACTCATCCTTTTTTATGGCTGCATAGTATTCCACGGTGTATATGTGCCACATTTTCTTAATCCAGTCTGTCACCGATGGATATTTGGATTGACTCCAATCTTTGCTACTGTGAATAGTGCCACAATAAACATACGTGTACATGTGTCTTTATAGCAGCATGATTTATAATCCTTTGGGTATATACCCAGTAGTGAGATGGCTGAGTCATATGGTATTTCTAGTTCTAGATCCTTGAGGAATCACCATACTGTTTTCCACAATGGTTGAACTAGTTTACAATCCCACCAATGGTGTAAAAGTGTTCATATTTCTCCATATCCTGTCTAGCACCTGTTGTTTCCTGACTTTTTAATGTTTCACATTCTAACTGGTGTGAGATGGTATCTCATTGTGGTTTTGATTTGCATTTCTCTGATGGCCAGTGATGATGAGCATTTTTTCATGTGCCTGTTGGCTGTATGCATGTCTTCTTTTGAGAAATGTCTGTTCATATCCTTTGCCCACTTTTTGATGGGGTTGTTTTTTTCTTGTAAATGTGTTTAAGTTCTTTGTAGGTTCTGGATATTAGCCCTTTGTCAGATGAGTAGATTGCAAAAATGTTCTCCCATTCTGTAGGTTGCCTGTTCACTCTGATGGTAGTTTCTTTTGCTGTGCAGAAGCTCTTTAGTTTAATTAGATCGCATTTCTCAATTTTGGCTTTTGCTGCCGTTGCTTTTGGTGTTTGAGACATGAAGTCCTTGCCCATGCCTATGTCCTGAATGGTACTACCTAGATTTTCTTCTAGGGTTTTTATGGTATTATTAATATTGGCAGTGATGTGTTAAAGTCTTCTACTATTATTGTGTGGGAGTCTAAGTCTCTTTGATGGTCTTTAAGAACTTGCTTTATGAATCTGATGGCTCCTGTGTTGGGTGCATACATGTTAGAATAGTTAGATGTTCTTGTTGAATTTAATCCTTTACGATTACGTATTGTCCTTCTTTGGCTTTTTTGATCTTTGTTGGGTTAAAGTCTGTTTTGTCAGAAACTAGGATTGTAACCACTTCTTTTTTCTGTTTTCTGTTTGCTTGGTGGATTTTTCTCCATCCCTTTATTTTGAGCCTATGTGTGTTATTGCATGTAACATGGGTCTCTTAAAGGCAGTTTAAAAATGGGGCTTGGATCTTTATGTAACTGGCCACTCTGTGTCTTTTAATTGGGGCATTTAGCCCATTTAAGTTTAAGGTTAGTATTGAAACATGTGGTTTGATCCTGTCATCATGATTTTAGCTGGTTATTTTGCAGACTTGTTTATGTGGTTGTTTTATAGTGTCATTAGTCTGCATACTTTAGTATTTTTGTAGTGGCTGTTTAGGGTTCTTCATAAACGCTTATTGAACAAATCAGTCTTGCATGTGGTAGATTCTTTTTTTACAATTGATTTTAAATTTAGAAGACAGAGCTCAATCTGTTTCTGTTTCTTAAATAACTCCAAGGAGTTTTTATGAAGTAAATTTGCAAGCACATTACTCTTGTAACAATTACCTTCTATAGCAGTGTCTGAGATACTGACAATTTTTAGCATATACTTAACTAGCACAAATATATTATTAACTATATGCATTAATATTTCCTTTCTCTCATTGTGTTACAAAGGAAGAGCTACCTTATTTCCTTTTCTCTTGGTTTTCTCTTCTTATACTTGAAGAACATCACTTCATCTTTGAATACCAACTCACCTGCTTTCTTAGTTGTTCTCTATTTATAATGAAATTGCTTTGCTTTTATGTAAATTGGAGTCTATTTTGTATTCATAAACTTCCATTGATTCAACATTGTATTCTGGTTACCATCTTTTGTCACACTCTACTACATTTTAGAGAACATTTTTATTAATTGCATGGTTTTTAGTACAAAAACCTGTAGGTTCTAGAACAGTTGGATTATAATTCATGATTTTGAAGATTCACATACAGCATCAGCTGTGTGAATTACCATCCCACTGCCACATGCGGCTGAGACCTGTGGTTTCAGTTTTTCCTAGGTGGATTATTTTCAAGTCATCATCTTGAAAGGTTATCAAGCTTTCTGTTTCTTGCTCACGCTGGTGGGTAAAACTCAACTAGTTGTCTTTTCATATAGCACAACCTCTCAGGACTTCTTGTTTTCTTCAGGAAGACCAACTCCTGCTCTCTCCACACAAGCAGCCTACTAGCTCAACAATTCTTGATTGACAATCATAACCCCAGGTCTCCAAGCCTGGGCCGGTTGCTCTGCCGCTGTTTTTAATTTGCTAACTTTGGATCTTCATTCTCTATCTTGGGTTATACTTTCACTTACCTCTTGTGAGTCTTCTGTTGCCTGCCTCTTGTATCTTGGGTTACTATTATTTTAGTGAAGCACATCCTGTACTAGCCCCCAAAGAAGAAAGAAAAGATGAAAAAAGTTATGTTTTTGAAACCTTGTATATCAAGCAATATTCTTATCCAATACGAATACTTGGAGTAATTGTCTGAAGATGGAATATTAGATTGGAGATTTACATTAAAATATTTAAGGATTTTCTCAGTTTTCTTCTACTTGACATATAGCTTTAGAAAATTTAGTATCATTCTTATTTATGAAGTTTATAATAGTTTCTCTTTCTGTCTCTGTAACCTTTAAGATTGTTTCTTCTCCATAATACTTAAAGTACTTTGTATCTAAATATAACGGTTTTTAATTTTTGTGTGTTAGACTGGATATCTGATGGGTTGATCATTTCAACATGGAATATCACGATCTGGGGTTTTGTTAAATTTTTTTATTGTTTATTTCATTTTATATTTTAAGCAACTGTGTAACAATTCTGTTGTGTTTTCTTGCAGTGTGCTTTGGATGAGCTTATGTACATGAGATAATAAAACAGCCAAAATCTGTGACTCCATGTAGAATATATTCTAATGGGAGCAGAGAGATGATGATGATGATGATGATGATGATACTTCAAGTTCTGGATTACACGTGCAGAACGTGAAGTTTTGCTACGTAGGTATACAGGTGCCATGGAGACTTGCTGCACCCATCAACCCATCACCTACATTAGGTATTTCTCCTAATGCTATCCCTCCCTTAGTTCCCCACCCTCAACAGGCCCAGGTGTGTGATGTTCCCCTCCTTGTGTCCATGTGTTCTCATTGTTCGCCTACCACTTATGAGTAAGAACATCTGGTGTTTTGTTTTCTGTTCCTGTTTCTGTTCCTGTTGCTGAGAATGATGGTTTCCAACTTCATCCATGTCCCTGCAAAGAACATGAACTCATCTTTTTTTTGGCTGCATAATATGCCATGGTGTGTATGTGCCACATTTTCTTTATGCAGTCTATCGTTGTTGGGCATTTGGGTTGGTTCCAAGTCTTTGTTATTGTGAATAGTTCTGCAAGAAAATATGTGTGCATGTGTCTTTATAGTAGAACGATTTATAATCCTTTGGGTATATACCCAGTAATGGGATTGCTGGGTCAAGTATTTCTGGTTCTAGATCCTTGAGGAATCCTACACTGCCTTCCCCAGTGGTTGAATGAATTAACACTCACACCAACAGTGTAAAAGTGCTCTTATTTCTCCACATCCTCTCTAGTATCTGTTGTTTCCTCCCTTTTTAATGATTGCCATTCTAACTGGCTTGAGATGGTATCTCATTGTGGTTTTGATTTGCATTTCTCTAATGACCAGTGATGATGAGCTTTTTTCCATGTGTCTGCTGGCTGCATAAATGTCTTCTTTTGAGAAGTGTCTGTCATATCCTTTGCCCACTTTTTAATGAGCTTGTTTGATTTTTTTTCTTGTAAATTTGCTTAAGTTCCTTGTAGATTCTGGATATTAGACCTTTGTAAGATGGAAAGATTGCAAAAATTTTGTCCCATTCTGTAGATTACCTGTTCACTCTGATGATAGTTTCTTTTGCTGTGCAGAAGCCCTTTAGTTTAATTAGATCTCATTTGTCAATTTTGGTTTTTGTTGCCATTGCTTTTGGTGTTTTCGTTATGAAGTCTTTGCCCACGCCTATGTCTTGAATGGTATTGCCTAGGTTTTCTTTTAGAGTTTTTATGATTTTAGGTCTTACATTTAGGTCTTTAATTTATCTTGAGTTAATTTTTGAATAAGGTGTGAGGAAGGGGTCCAGTTTCAGTTTTCTGCATATGGCTAGCCAGTTTTCCCAACATCATTTGTTAAATAGGGAATCCTTTCCCCATTGCTTGTTTTTCTCAGGTTTGTCAAAGATCAAGTGGTTTTAGATATGTGGCATTATTTCTGAGGCCTCTGTTCTGTTCCATTGGTCTATATCTCTGTTTTGGTACCAGTACCATGCTGTTTTGGTTACTGCAGCCTTATAGTATAGTTTGAAGTCAGGTAGAGTGATGTAGAGCTTTATTCTCGTTGCTTAGGACTCTCTTGGCTATATAGACTCTTTGTTTTGGTTCCATATGATTTTTTTTTTCTTTTTTTGAGACAGAGTCTCACTCTGTTGCCCAGGCTGAAGTGCAGTGGCACAATCTTGGCTCACTGAAAGCCCCACCTCCCAGGTTCATGCCATTCTCCTGCCTCAGCTTCCCAAGTACCTGGGACTACAGGTGCACTCCACCACTCCTGGCTAATTATTTTTTTGTGTTTTTAGTAGAGACGTGCTTTCACCGTGTTAGCCAGGATGGTCTCAATCTCCTGACCTTGTGATCTGCCTGCCTCAGCCTCCCAAAGTGCTGGGATTACAGGTGTGAGGCACCACACCCAGCCTCCATATGAAATTTAAAGTAGGTTTTTTTTTTCCTATTTCTGTGAAGAAAGTCGGTGGTAGCTGGATGGGGATAGCCTTGAATCTATAAATTACTTTGGGTCGTATGGCCATTTTCATGATATTTATTCTTCCTATCCATGAGCATGGAATGTTTTTCCATTTGTTTGTGTCCTCTCTTATTTCCTTAAGCAGTATTTTGTAGTTCTCCTTGAAGAATTCCTTCACATCCCTTGTAAGTTGTATTCCTAGGTATTTTATTCTCTTTGTAGCAGTTGTTGATGGGAGAAAATCTAGAAAAAGTGGATAAATTTCTGGACACATACACCCTCCCAAGATTAAACCAGGAAGAAGTCAAATCCCTCAATAGACAAATAACAAGTTCTGAAATTGAAGCAGTAAAATAGCCTACCAACCAATAAAAGCCCAGGTCCAGACAGATTCACAGTCAAATTCTACCAGAGGTACAAAGAAGAGCTGGTATCATCCCTTCTGAAACTATTCCAATCAATAGAAAAAGAGGGACTCTCTCATAACACACTTTTTAGGCCAGCATCATCCTCATACCAAAACCTGGCAGAGATACAACAAAAAAAGACAATTTCAAGCCAATATTCTTGACAAACATCAATGTGAAAATCCTGAATAAAATACCGGCAAACCCAATCCAGTAGCATATCAAAAAGCTTATCCATCACGATCAAGTCGGCTTCATGCCTGGAATGCAAGGTTGGTTCAACATACACAAATCAATAAATGTAATCCATCACATGAACAGAACCAATGACAAAAACTACATGATTATCTCAATAGATACAGAAAAGGCCTTCAGTAAAATTCAACACCCCTTCATGTTAAAAACTCTGAATAAACTAGGTGTTGATGGAACATATATCAAAATAATAACAGCTATTGATGACAAACCCACAACCAATATCGTGCTGAATAGGCCAAACTTGGAAGTATTCCCTTTGAAAACTGGCACAAGACAACAAGGCCCTCTCTCACCACTCCAATTCAACATAGCATTGGAAGTTCTGGCCAGGGCAATCAGGCAAGAGAAAGAAATAAAGTGTTTTCAAATAGGAAGAGAGGAAGTCAAATTGTCTCTCTTTGCAGATGACATGATTGTATATTTAGAAAACTTCATCATCTCAGCCCAAAATCTCCTTAAGCTGATAAGCAACTTCAGCAAAGTCTCAGGATACAAAACCTATGTGCAAAAATCACAAGCATTCCTATACACCAATAATAGACAAACAGAGAGATATGTTATTTTAAAGTACATTTGAAAGACAATTAGGAAATGATCAATAATATGGAAAAAATAGAATGGGTTAAGAGAAACTTGGAAGTCTGTATCAGAGAGGCACATTGCAATTTTCAATAGAGTGGTTATACGTACTGCTCTGAGAAAGGGAAATTTAACATAAAGCAGGTATGACAGAAGTTAGAAAGGTAGTTATTTGATTATCTATGGGAAGAGATGTTCAGGCTGAAGGAAGCATCACTGCAAAACCTCCAGGTAGGAACATGCCACATTGTTCAAGGGAACAGAGATGGCATGAGCAATCATCAAGAGGGAAATTAAAGATAAGTGAACAAGTAGAGGCAAAGAAGAAGGTGAAATTAGAGGCATATTAAGGGAAAGAAAGATGACTTTTATAGGGTTTTAATGGTAGAGTAACAGCCTCATTAATTGTATTAACTAGAACCCTTTCAAGAATAAAAGTGGGCACTCATTATAATTATTCAAAGAAAATAGGCAACCTGAAATTTTCCAGGGTAAACCAGGACAGATATTCACCTTGGTTGTATATAATTTTAATAAATGTTGTATTCCTTTGAGTGAATTGAGAAATTACTTTTCTAAGAAGTAGATAAGTTATGTGTTACTAGAATTAATTTTTAAGGAGATGACCATTGTCACTATGTCGAGCCCACATGATAGAGAAGCAAGGGTGGGAATAGAGGGACAAGTGGCAAGTCTATTGCCATAATCTAGGTGGGAAAAGATGGTGGCTTTGACCAGGGTGATGTCAGTGGAGATGCTGAAAAGTAGTTGGATTTTAAATATGCTTTAAAGGTATAAATATAGGGTATCCTGAAATAGGCAAAGACAATGATTAGACAGTTAACAGGGATCCTACTTTTTTTTCATGTAAGCACAAAATTAACAAAGAGTTAAGCGTGTATTCAATGAAGATATTATACCGATTTCTTTTTGATTTGGATAAGGACAGCAAAAAGGCATCAAAGGGGTAAGAAACGTTGAAAAATGAAAGCAAGGTTTTGTAAGATCCTGAAGGGTGTATGGATTATTGGAGTTGTACTAACAACTAGAAGGCATGAGCTAGAAAATGAGGCGTTCTTTTTAGAAAATGAGAAAGAAGAGTTGAAGAGTGGCTGTTATTAGTAATGACAAGATCAAGGAGGGTATGGCACTGGCAGTTAATGGCTGAGAGTTGCAAAAGAGAAGCTAAGGAACTGACAGGCTAGGATTATAGCAGCATAATCTCTGCCTATATTGAAACAACCAATATTTAAGACAACAATAGTGTTGGAGAAAATGACAAACAGCACGATGCTAAACTACTTTGGAAGTAAAAAGTAAAGGCCTGAAAGTCAGTAAATTACAAAAAAATGTGAGTTGTTAGTAAGATATTTTATCACATGAGTTTCAATGCTGGACTTTTTTAGGGAAAAAGGAATACAGATGATTTAGATTCAACCATGATGTCAGGTTTTCAGAAGAGTGCGACACTAAAACCAGCCAATACTGAATAGGGAATCACAGATAATGTGCCTTCAAAGAAGAGACAGGTTTCCATAGAGTGGACATGTAAAGGGAGCATTCATAAAACAGGTTATAGGCATAAAGGATCTCGCTAATAATGTCTGCATTACGGACAACACTGTGGAATGGCTTCAAGAGTTACTGAAAAGTTAGACAAATAGAGAGTAGGAATACACAGAGCTTTATTGGAATTAGGATGCAAAGAAATGAGAGGTGACCTGGTAGTGAATCATCTGGTGATAACTAATATGAGTAAAGTTTAAGGACAGAAAGAAAACTGACTTGATGGATAAGGATAACAAGGGTGGTCACACATGAGTCTTGGGGTAAGAGTGAAGTGGGTTCTGGGGCTCTCTTGTGACCCCTCCTTATGGAGGTATTAAGTATGGTCTGGAGATAGCTTTTAGTCCCAGTGATTAGTGACACTCTTTGCCTCTATTAGGGTAGGAAGAATTTACTTCAAGTATGCAAGACTTCCCTCTGACTATCACTGACTGTTATGTGAAAGGTGTGTATTACTTCCAGTATGGAATACCCTTTTAACTCATGCCAATAGCACTTGAAGGGACTTGGAGTGACATATTCTTAGTCCCAGTGCCCTAGGTTTAACTCTTGGCCCGTTTTATGCAAGGGATGGTCTTTGTGCCAGTACATAGGTTCCCCTCGGCCCCTGGAGGACCACATGTGGTGATACTATCTTCACATGGAAAGAAGTTGGAAAAGAAAAAAAAGCAGCTCAGTCTCTGATGATAGAGAAGCTGTTCCAACACATCCTAACTCTGCACTGTCATGAGCTGGACCGGACACAAGTAGGTCTTGGTTTTCTCCTATTAAACATAATATAAAAAGAGACACCAATGTCAGAAAAGGTCACCCTGAGACCATGAAGAAGTGAAAAGAAAAACCCACTCCATAAACTTACCTAAGCACAGTTAAACCACAAAAACACTAAACATTTCTCTATCCTGGCCTACATCCTCTTACTTCCTTATCAGTTTCAGCTTTAGCCTTTCTCTGCTCTTCCATTCTCAATAATATGTATTAAGATGCCCAATTAAAATACACCCCTGCCTCCTGACAGCATCCAATCAGCAGCAAAGCCCCATTTTATTGGACTTACCCCCACATCACCTACCACAAGACCAAATTTATAATAAATCCTTTCTCTCATTTTTTTACTGGGATACCCATAGCTCACCATGGTTTGGTGTCCCTCTTTGCAAAAAGTAACAGAACAACCTTGTTAAATTATGAATGTATTTACGGTTATCTTTGGCTAGAGGATACTGGCAAAGTGAAAGACGAAAAATCCACTCCCAGAAAAATAGGGGATGTATTCAGAAAAATAATGATTGTTTGTTATACCAATCCATTATCTACTTACATTTTAGTATTAAAAAAAGTCACACTAGGGTATTACAATTCTGAAGCACTTGAATATTTCATATATTGTTAAGTCATAATAAACATATTTCATATTGACATCAAGGAGTTTCATCTGGTTATATTCTCTAAGGGTACCTGTTGGTCTATTTAAATCAATATTTTCATTTATCTCCAGTTTTAGAAAAATATTAAAAGATGCTTTCACATGTCAAGCTTTACCATCTTTTCCTTGTTAGAATGCATACCATCCCAGCACTCCTAAATGCACTAAATGGGAAACACCTAGAAGACACCAGGTACTGTTCACATGGAATTCCTTCACGGAGATTTCAGATCCACTAGAAATAACTGAGTGCAGATATGGAAATTTAGAACTGGTTATCCACAGCATGGCATCTGCCAAAAGACCTAGAAGTTGCATTGTGTCATTTAAAATGCAGAGTGGATACCTGAAAAATTTTAATGTTCTATTTAACAATTCTATTCTCTGCTGAATGGAAACAAAATAAGTCAGGTAGAATCAATAAAAATAATCTCTGACTATCAATATGGGGAAAACCTATTTTATGTAACAATTACTTAGATAGAAAAATGTATATTCTTAAGAGAGAATAATGTGAATGACATTTAAAAAGGATCATTATGAAACAAGGGATAAAATAATTAAATACTTTAAAGGTATCAAGATATTAAGATGTCATTTATTAAGACCAGGTGGCACTATGGACATAGGCACATGATCTACTTACTATATGAAACAATGGTAGAGAATAACATTAATAAAGAATAATATATTAAAGTAATGTTATAAAACCTGTTATCTGTACTATAATTACTACTCTTTAAAATATATGTGTATCTTAATACAGTGTGATAATGAACACTGGGGAGTGACAAAATTTACTATTTTAAGATTGTAGTGGAATATTCTAAGTGACATGATTCACAAATTAAACAGCTTAAAACTGAAACACAATCAAAACATATGTTGCAATATCTGAAGTCAAGTTTTATTTGCCCAGCAGTAGTGTGCAAATCTACATATCCTAAGCAAACGGCCCAGAGTTACTGAATTAATATCTGCTGGATCAAACCTATCCTTAATCCAGTTATGCATTACTGCTTTGTCTACCCATTTCACAAATAATATCTATAAATTTGGGCAGAGTTAACATTATGCAGGGAAGAATGACCCTTAAGAAACCAAAAGTAAAATAATTAAAAATAAGTGAGTTTTGCATATTTTCATCCTACCAACTACATATGTATGTGTATATATCTATACACACACACATATATTTTTATATATGGGATTTTTAATATCAAAAACATGTTCAATTATAATGAGAATGATTTTTTGATTGTACAAATATACATTTCTGCTTCCTCAGAAAGGGCTCAATTCTGATTAGGTCTTAGGAAAAAAAAACATTATGTAGTACAATTAATCCAAAAACAAACTAAAAAGAGCTTACGGAATATATCTCTGTTCTCAAATATTTCAAACACTCTTTCAAGCAATGAATCTATAGCCATCATAATCTGACATAGATGGTAAATTCACTATAAGCCATGTATTGTGCTAATGAATATACAGGAAATATCTTCTATAGTCTGAATGTTTCTGCCCCCTCAGAATTCACATACTGAAATCTATAATCTCCAGTGCAACATTATTAAGAGGTTGGGCCCTTAGGAGGTGATTAGCCCCCGTGAATAGGATCAGTTCCCTTATTTAAAAGGCCCAGTGGAGCTTGGGGATGCAGCAGGAAGTTGCTGTCTATGAGGAAGAGAGAAAGCCCTCACCAGACACCAAATCTGCCGGTGCCTTGACCTAGGACTTCTGAGCCTCTAGAACTGTGAGCAATATACTTATACATTTCTCAGTCTAAGGTATCTTGTTAAAGCATCCCAAATGGACTATACAGTATTTATAAAAGTGCATATTTTATAAAGAGAAACCTAGCTCAGATGCACAAAGTGGCAGAGCTGAGAATCAAATCCAAGTTTTCAGACGCGAAAGTTTTATTTCCTTCTAACATTTTATGCTGCTTTAATCAATGGACATTTTTAAATGCTTTTTAAAGTTTATACTATAGTCATATATAGTTGGACTCAGAATTGAGATTATACTACTGCTATTGTATCAGATAATTCTCTGTCACTTGTCAACATTTTAAACCTTTTGCTTGGGATATAATGAAAATATAAGAATTTATTTTCTTTTTACAATTATGTAACTTCTTGAGTTTAAGGAAAAGAGCTCCTTTCTTGAATATGTACTCAGAGATGGTGTTCTACAAAAGGATATAATGTATATATTATTCATGGCAGTCCTATTAAATTTTTTTTTAAGATAAGACTAGGATTGAGTGTAGATATATAGTTTACTCATTTTAAACTTCAAGGTTTAAATTTCATTGAAGTTTTTAAATTTCATTGAAGTTTTCTTGATATTTGTTTCAAAATAGAGGAAGTTTCTATTTTTTTTTAAACTTTTATTTTAGGTCCAGGGATACATATGAAGGTTTGTTAGTTAGGTAAACTCATATCATGGAGGTTTGTTGTACAAGTTATTTCATCAACCAGCTATTAAGCCCAGTACCCAATAGTTATTTTTTCTGCTCTTCTCCCTCCTCCCTCAAGTAGGCCTGTGTCTGTTTCCCTCTTTCTCTACATACATTCTCATCATTTACCTCCCACTTATTGTAAGAACATGCACTATTTGGCTTTCTGTTCCTGCATTAGTTTGCTAAGGATAATAGCCTCTAGCTCCATTTATGTTCCCTCAAAAGACACAATCTTGTTCTTTTTCATGGCTGCATGGAAATGGGATTGCTGGATCAAATGGTAGTTCTGCTTTTAGCTCTTTGAGAAAATTGCCATACGGCTTTCCACAATGGTTGAACTAATTTATACTCCCATCAACAGTATAGAAGTGTTCCCCTTTCTCCATAACCTCTCCTGCATCTGCTATTTTTTTGACTTTTTAATAATAGCCATTCTGGTGGTATGAAATGGTATCTCATTGTGGTTTTAATTGGCATTTCTCAAATGATCAATGATATTGAACATTTTTTCATATGCTTGTTGGCCACATGCTACGTCTTCTTTAGGAAAGTGTCTGTTCATGCCCTTTGCCCACTTTTTAGTCATGTTGTTTGTTTTTCTCTTGTAAATTTAAGTTCCATATAGATGTTGGATATTAGACCTTTGACAGATGCATAGTTTGCAAAGGTTTTCTCCCACTCTGTAGGTTGTCCATTAACTCTGTTGATAGTGTCTTTTGCTGTGCAGAAACTCTTAAGGTTAGTTCGATCCCACTTGTCCATTTTCTAAATTGTATGAGATTAATATCTATTCATAATTAGTGATGCTTATATAGAACCTTTATAAAAATAACTTCTAAGTAGTTTTTTAAAACTTGGCAAATCAAATGACTTTATGTGATAGAGAAAATGCCATGTTGTCCATTATTTTAAATGTACAGCTGAATTAAAATAAGCTTAATACATTTACACTATCTTCCCTGAATCTTAGAAACATAATTTTTTCAATAGGCGGATAAAATATGAGGCATGGAGAAATTTTGAGTGTTTATGCAGACTTGGGGCTTTAGTAATACATTTTGCTGAAAACTAGGAGTAGAGCTAAGAGTATACATTGAAAAGTTAATTTACAACTGTACAGATAGTTGTACAGTTGAAGTTTAGTGAACTCCAAAGGGATTTACATAACATAAAGTTATGCATTTACATTTGAAACGAATATAAGGCCTGGGATCTTGGAGACATCTCTAGGCTTTAGAAATCAGAGACATTTGGGTTTATCTGGCCTTTGACAGGATATATTTGCTCTCCAATAAGTTAGTAGGAAAATCCAGGACACTTCCATCTCCTTTTCAGAAATAAAAGGTATTCCCTCTTTATTGAAGAAAGGAGCAGATGTAACTAACTTTTTCTGCTATACAGAAGAAAAAATACATTTTCCTTTTTTTTTCAACGTTGAAGTATCTAGACACCCATATAAGATTTTTCATCTAGCTTTCATCATGTTGCTCAAGTGGTAATGAGTGGGACAAAGAGAAGCAGACATAGTTATTGCTATTCAAATATCTATCTATAAAAATAGCTAAATTATGTTACTAATAACTAATTCACCTCTAATTCAGAATACCTCATGTGTTTATTCAGAATAAATTTAATAAATATGGCTATTACAATCCCAAGAAATGTTTTTGTTACTATAAATTTGCAATGGTAATAAGAGTGAATTGACTTTGTAACATAATACTGCTTAAAGGAATAACTTGCACTTCCAGATATAAGAAACCAGACTAACCAAACATAAATACCAATTCCACAGATTTGATAGTGAACTCTCTCTTTTGAACACATAGTAAATCTAGAACCTGTACTTATGCTCCTGTTTTAGGGAAAAATATAAAACCTTAATTTGTAAAATATTATTCCTTGAGCTTATAGGGAAGTAAGAAATTTTTAGGCCAAAATCTAAATAAGAGGTGAGAGGAAATTGTGAATTTGAGAAAATGAGAAATGAAGCAAAGAATTCAGCTTTTGCTCTGAGAAAATTTACCAAACTCAGTGCATGCAAGTATCACTGATGATGGCTTTGTGGAGTCTGGGAAACCAAAGACAAAGGAGGGACAGACTCTTGGAGGGGAGTCTAATAGGTGGATCTACATAAGGCTGGGCCCAATGGTATTGTTCTGAAAGAATAAAAGTGAGCTGGAAGTAAACCCATGTATCCATCACCATCCCTATATGCACCCTATTCCACTCCCATTTCACTCTTGCAGAATACAACAGAAAAATATCTCTCCTAACAATTGGTAGGCTTCTCAAACAGATTTGCAGACACAATTTAGAACACTTAAATGATTTTTAATAATCTAAACTAAAAATTTTGTTACAGCTTCTCCTGCATGATAGTAAAGTTAGGCATGTCACCAAAGCAAAACTAAAATTCTTTCTGAAAGATTCAATTTTATTCCTGGTCTCAATTTTCTATAAAAGAAATTCATGGAAACTTTGCCAATGAAAAATCCACATTCACTGAAGCCACAGGAAAACACACTGACATGGTTGAAAGCCAAAAATGACAATAAACCTTCATATACTGAAGAAAGAAAATTAAAAATCATTACTATGATTCAAGTAATAATAGAGATATTTGAATGATTGAATGAAGACCACTTAAATTGACATTAAAGAAAAATCCAGGCTTGGTATAATGGCTCATACCTGTAATTCCAACACTTTGGGAAGTTGAGGTGGAGGAACTGTTTGAGGCCAGGAGTTCAAAACCAGTCTGAGCAATACAGCAAGAGTCCATCTCTATAAAATATAAAAATAATAAAAAATTATAAAACAATGATTTTGTAAAGTCATATTTTGTAACTTAAAAAGAATGAATTATCTGGAAGAGAGCATAGAAGTAGATAAGAGGGCCTATATGAAAAGATAACCAACAAATCAATCTCGTCTCCTTTAATCCTTCTATTTTGTTTTCAATATATGACTTTATTCTATAATTTCTGTAATAATTTTCTCACAAAATTCAATCTTATATTACATATAGATAATTTGTTCTATAACTTATAGGATATGCTTTTATGAAAAATAAATGACTGAAATAATTTCTTACCAAAATAGGAAATATAAGCCCATGTAACACACCACAGATGCTTCTCAAATTGCAATTGGGTTACATCCTAATAAACCCATATTAAGTTGAAAATATTGCTGAGTAAAAAATGCATTTAATACATCTAACACACCGAACATCATAGCTCAGCCTATTCTATGTTACACGTGCTCAGAACATTTCCATGAACTTACTAATGGGCAAAATCGTCTGGCACACCGTACGCTATAGAGTACCAGATGTTTATGCTGGTGATCATGTGGCTGACTGGTAGTGTGGCTCACTGCTACTGCCCCTCATCAGTTATTCTGTGTTTCACTAGCACAGGAAAAGATCAAAATTCAAAACTCAAAGTAGAGTTTCAACTGAATGCTCATCACTTTCACACCATCATAAGTTGAAAAATCAAGACATCAAAGCATTAAATAGTAACTTGGGGACCATTTGTATATTTAAACTTCAGTAACTTTGGTTTGGAATGTATTATTTCATCTTCCAACAGAGCCCATTTTTAAAAAACAGGTATTTTTAAGACTGTTATTTCTACACAGTGTTACAAGGCTTGCTATTAAGTGTGAAGTAGAGGAAGGTGAAGAGAGTCATGGTGCATTGATGTTTTTAGAGTCATTAGAAATTAGTCTAGATTAGACTAGATTAGTCTAATACAATAGCCTATTAATGAGAAATGAGAAATTTAGTGCAGAATAAGAAAGCAGAGTTATGTAATTTTGTATTGCCAATAACTTAGTTCTAGATAATAGCATTTAGACTCAATATTCTTAATCACAATAAAAAACAGAATTTTGAATTAAAACTGTATCAGTTGCATTTCCAACATATTTTTTTTCCATTGCTTTGTGACCTTATCCAAGTTGATTGACATCTCTGAACATAATTTTCTTCATGTGAAAAATCAGAATACTACCAGCTAATATTTTTTTTAAGTAGGTAGGATAAAATAAGGTAATATGTGTGAAAGCTTTATTCTAAGGTATTAAATATTATTTTTACCATTAGTATTATTAATAACAAGTAAAATTAAAGCAAGATATTATTACTCTACAGGCAATCTATGCAATGAGTTTACTTAAAACATTGAATCGCTATGTGAATTGGGCAATGAATGTCAGCATTTTCTTTTTAATTTTGTTCTGAGAAGTCTATCTTTGAAATACACAGCTATGAACTCCAGGAGTTAATTTGACAAAGTCAGCAAAGACACAAATAAGTACACACGATATAATTGAAAAGGAAAGCACCATGGTGCTATATCAGAAGTACAATATGGGGGAAAAAAGTGAGAATGTCATCTCATAATGGGAAGCAGGAGGAAGCAACTGAAGAAAAAACAAGAAAAAAAATAAAGACATGTTAAATAGCCTGCATTGCAGCCTACTCAGCCTACAATGTCAGAAAAGTTTTAAAAACACTTATGTTATTGCTGAAACAGCAGAGAGAAAAAGTTATCACAAAGTATCTGCAGGCTGTGGTGACAGTATTTTTCAGAGATTACACTTGAAAAACGTACATTTTCTAATTTTAGAATTTAAATTTCTTTGTGCAATAATTAATAAAAGAAATAACTGGAGTTCTTTTCATGACACTTATCTAAAATGTTTACTTCTACATTTGCAAGCTGGAGGATCAGTAATAAATACCCAAACAAATGGCATTTATATTGTTTTATGTGCTAATGTGGATAAATACATAAATACATTTGTGAGCTTTCGCTGCAGAACAAATTATCCCCAAATGTAGTGGTTTAAAACCATCTATTCACTCACAGTTTCTGTTGCTCAGGAATCTGGCCACATCAAGTTCAGAGTCCCTTACAAAACTGCAGTCAAGACAGTGGTCAAGGCTGCAGTTTCATCTGAAGTCTCAACAAGCTTGAGAAGCTTGGAAGCAGGGAAAGAAATATCCGCTTCCAAACTCACTCATACGGTTGTTGGCAGGATTCATTTCCTGGCGATTGTTGAGCTCAGGTTCACATTGAGTGTTGGTCAAATGCCTTCCTCAGTTCCTTGCCACAGGGTTTTCTCAATAGGTTAGGGCACAATACAGAAGTTGCCTTCTACTCAAGCAAGTGAGAGAGAGCAAGAGAAGATGAGCAGGAGAGAAGTCAAAGTTATTTTGTTGCCTAATCTTTGAAGTGACAGATCATTACTTTTACCGTAATGTGTTCATTAGAAGTAAGTCACTGGGTCCAATCCGTATTAAGTATAGATTGTGTATAATACTAGAACACTAAAAGATATGGGTTATTGGGAGACTTTTTTTTTTTTTTTTTTTTTTTTTTTTTTTTTTTGAGACGGAGTCTTGCTCAGTCGCCCAGGCTGGAGTGCGGTGGCGCGATCTCGGCTCACTGCAAGCTCCGCCTCCCGGGTTCCCGCCATTCTCCTGCCTCAGCCTCCGGAGTAGCTGGGACTACAGGCGCCCACCACCACGCCTGGCTAAT
This sequence comes from Trachypithecus francoisi, assembly GCF_009764315.1. NCBI lineage: Eukaryota > Metazoa > Chordata > Mammalia > Primates > Cercopithecidae > Trachypithecus > Trachypithecus francoisi. The sequence continues at coordinate 69,396,671 of NW_022681472.1, read as the reverse complement.
TTTTTTGTATTTTTAGTAGAGACGGGGTTTCACCATGTTAGCCAGGATGGTCTCGATCTCCTGAGCTCGTGATCCGCCCCTCTCGGCCTCCCAAAGTGCTGGGATTACAGGCGTGAGCCACTGCACCTGGCCTAGGGAGGTATCTTAGAAGATGACTACTACAACAGACCATACACAGAAACATAGATTAAATATGTATATAAATAAACAAACATGAGAATATATAAACAAATGTGTTGATGTCAAATATGTAGCAAACTATACATTCATTTCTCTTAAATTAATATTTTATTGTATTCATGGCATTCAGAGTATAGCTAACTTCAAATATTGCAAAAGAGTGTTCCTGAAAATGTACACGTCCAAATGTCACTTTTAACCAAAAATATTATGCCTAGGATTTGTAGGTCAAATGAAAAGTAGTGCCTGTTTCAAGAAGAGTGGCTAATGTGCAAATGAATATTTTTGGCCACAGATGATCTTATTTTTCATATATTTATTTGTAATTTTTAATGTTGTTCTGAAAAGATTATCTTCATTTTTTGAAATAATTTTGACAAACGATTTTAAAATATAAAATCTTCACATATTTCCTCAAACATTTCCAAGTTATGAAGCTCTAGTGACAAGACTAAGTAACAACCATTGACAACTAATTAACTTCTAAATAAATATGCACAGTACTCCTTTTTTGTATTAATATTAATTTGTAAAATTTCTAGAACTGAAAATCATCATCATACTAAGTCTAGAATTTTAACAACCTTATTTCTTTAGCCCTTCATTTACCATCTATTATCGGATCCCTACACATTACCCTGCTATATTACAAAGACACAGGGGAAATAATATCTCATTCAAAAAGCATAAAAAAAACAAGAAAATAAATGTATATATATAATTATTTTAAAATCTGCTTATTTTCTGTCTTTCACAATCCTTAAAGCCCTAACAGCAATATAAGGCAAAAGATGTTCACCTTATGTCCACCGCCAATGGTTCCACCTCTGTAAATCCCATTCCATCAGGTTATTCTGTCATATTTCAGTATCCTACTTTTTAATATATTTTTTCCCTTCTCTCATTATATTAGGTTTTTACTTTCAACTCAGTTCTCTCCTATTTAAAACAGATATACTAACTAACTATCTGACTGACTGACTAACTTACCAACCAAATTACAATACTTGGCCTTCCATAACAGCTTCCTCAATATTATCTATTTTTCCACAGGCAAGGTTTTTGACATGACAATCTATACACTTTGTATTTACCATCCTCTCACCTCCCATGTATTTGTTTTACCTACTAAAAGGTGAAGTCAATTCCTTCCACCCCTTCACTGGAAATTATCTCCATGCTTCTCACATGGAATTGCTACTTAAGGAGATTACATACTTCACAGAGTAATGTTTTACTATCTATTCCCCTTTTCCTCTTAATATGTTGATTAGTTACAGGCCTAGTCTCTTGATGACTATAGTGAGAAAGATGGTGATGAGTGTTGCAAAAGTGGGTGAACAAAGCAAATCTCCTCAAGAAACTTCTCTCATGCATTTGGATTGTAAATGTGGTGGCAGTTACTCTGTTTTCAGATTAGAACGACTTTATATGTATTACCTAAAAACAGAGAAATGTGGACTACTTCTTTCTAACACACTCTCTGTTATGGATTGAATTATGTAACTCAAATGATGCTGAAGTCCTACTCCCTGATAAACCAGGACCCGAGAATATGACCTTGTTTAGAAATAGAATCTTTCCATATGATCAAGTTAAGATGAAGTTACTAAGGTGGGCCATACTCTGTAGTATGACTGTGTGTGTCCTTATCAAAAGGGGAAATTTCGACATACACACATAGAAACAACAGCATGTGAAAATGAAGGCAGATCGGGATGATGCAAACTTTGACAAAAAATAAATAAACAAATAAATACCAGAAATGTTCTACAAACAACCAGAAGCTGAGAAATCCTTATAGAAAAGTTTCTCACTCCCAAGCCTCAGAGGGAGTCAACCATGCTGACAGCTTGATCTCTCTCTCTTTTTTTTTTTTTGAGACGGAGTCTCGCTCTGTCGCCCAGGCTGGAATGCAGTGGCTGGATCTCAGCTCACTGCAAGCTCCGCCTCCCGGGTTCACGCCATTCTCCTGCCTCAGCCTCCCGAGTAGCTGGGACTACAGGCGCCCACCACCTCGCCCAGCTAGTTTTTTTGTATTTTTTAGTAGAGACGGGGTTTCACCGTGTTAGCCAGGATGGTCTCGATCTCCTGACTTCGTGATCCGCCTGTCTCGGCCTCCCAAAGTGCTGGGATTACAGGCTTGAGCCACCGCGCCCGGCCTGATCTCTCTTTTGTGAGGAATTTTTTAGCCTACTACACGTGATTATGGCATTCAATAAGTATTATCTGATCATTAAATTAAATAAATACATTGAAACTAAGATGTTTACAACTCGTTGAAGTATATTCCTTAAGTGTACTAAGTGTACTGTATAAGGTAAATTTTATAAATTTTTAACTATGTGAAGATCCACTAGATGCTATGTCTAAACACAACTCTGAAATTCTGTATATCCATTTCGTAAACTATAGAGCTTAAAAGTGTCTCCAGACACTTACAATCTTTCCTTGCTTCTAGACACAGCTACATAAAACTAAAACAGGGAGAGAGGTGTCTCTTCTATTTCTAAAGATCTCCAGCAAAAGAGATTACATAACCTCCCTCCAGCAACACATTTTGGCATTTTAAGCAATGAATATTTAAAATTCAACCCTTACAATGCAGAGGCTTGTGAAATGGTAAAACCATTACAACTTACACACTCACTGTGAAGTTCTAACAATTGTTGTGCACTGTAAATAGAAAGCAGATAAGAAAAACTATAATTTACAGATTCCATTTTTACATTACCACTGATAATATAAAACTCAAATACAGTCTAGAATAGGAATACATTTTTGATCTTGCTTTTTTTTTAAGTCTGAGAAGAGAAAAAAAAAAAGGTTTACCTTTAAAAAGCAACTTTAGCCTGAAGTAATTGAAACATATGTGAAGAAAATTTTTCAAGTTCCTTTCAGTCCCATAAAACTTTCTCTCTATACCAAGTCATGTTGAGACAGGAAAGGGAAAAATTATAGGAAGAGAGAAAATAAAAGAAATATGGAAAAAAATAAACACTACATAATTTGATCATCCTAACTCAAATAATTTAGAAAGTTCTACATTTTCCTTTGCTAAAGTATCAATAATAAATGAGATAGATATGTTACAATCTTAGTTATTTTACAAAAGAGATGTAATCCAGATTAAAGTAGTAAATCATGCTTTGCTTGAAAAATATTTTCTCTTCTTTATATTCTTAGGTCATTTTAACCAACATTAGTTCCATGGATACAGAGCTCTAACACTTTTCTATGTTGTAATAAGGCAAGGATGTCTTTTGATTCATTGTCCTTGGAAATCACTAATTTATTTATTTATCTATTTATTTTGAGAAAGGGTCTCTGTTGCCCAGGCTGGAGTGCATGAGTGTGACCACAGCTCACTAAAGCCTGGACTTCCCAGGCTCAAGCAATCTTCCTAAGTCACCCTCCAAAGTACCTGGGGCTACAGGTGTGCACTACTACACCTTGCTAATTAAAAAAAAAAAAAAAAAATGTAGAGATGGGGTCTTGGTATGCTACCTGTGCTGATCTTGAACTCCTGGGCTCAAGTGATCCCCATTCCACAGCCTCCCAAAGTGCTAGGATTGTAGCCATGAGCCACCATGCCCTGCATCAGTAATTTTGCAAGTAACTGCTTCACCACAGCATTCTAGAAATTATGCAGGCTGTGGAATGGGTTTTTTATCCTAAGAATAAAATAGAAAAGGAATGGAGCTAGGTGGGTCTGGGTGACCACATAAGCGTCAAAAGGCAAGAAAACAGGTTTTTCTCCATTTCCATACACACGATATTTCAATATAACATAAATAAGATAATGGAATCTATTTGTGTGTAAAGCAAGGGCCTAAGTGTTACTTCTTAAAAATTTTTCTGAGATTTTCTTTTTGGAGATAATTGTTTAATTCCAATGGATGTTGAATATTTGCACAAATTGTTTAGTGTTTCTTTTTTAAAATTTTTTTTAAACTTTTTTTTATTATACTTTAAGTTCTAGGGTACCTGCGCAACGTGCAGGTTTGTTACACAGGTATACATGTGCCATGTTGGTTTACTGCATCCGTCAACTCATCATTTACAATACATGTTTCTCCTAATGCTATCCCTCCCCTGCCCCCCTACCCTGACAGGTCCTGGGGTGTGATGTTCCCCACCCTGAGTCCAAGTGTTCTCATTGTTCAATTCCCACCTATGAGTGAGAACATGCGGTGTTTGGTTTTCTGTCCTTGTGATAGTTTGCTCAGAATGATGTTTTCTGGCTGCATCCATGTCCCTACAAAGGACATGAACTCATCCTTTTTTATGGCTGCATAGTATTCCATGGTGTGTATGTGTCACATTTTCTTAATCCAGTCTATCACTGATGGATATTTTGGGTTGGTTCCAAGTCTTTGCTATTGTGAATAGTGCCGCAATAAACATACGTGTGCATGTGTCTTTATAGTAGCATGATTTATAATCATTTGAGTATATGCCTAATAATGGGATGGCTGGGTCAAATGGTATTTCTAGTTCTAGATCCTTGAGGAAATCCCACACTGTCTTCCACAATGGTTTAATTAGTTTACAGTCCCACCAACAGTGTTAAAGTGTTCATATTTCTCCACATCCCCTCCAGTATCTGTTTTTTCTTGACTTTTTAATGATTGCCATTCTAACTGGTGTGAGATGGTGTCTCATCGTGGTTTTGATTTGTATTTCTCTGATGATCAGTGATGATGAGCATTTTTTCGTGTGTCTGTTGGCTGCATAAATGTCTTCTTTTGAGAAGTATTTGTTCACTTACTTTGCCCACTTTTTGATGGTTTTTTTTTTTTTTTCTTGTAAATTTGTTTAAGTTCTTTGTAGATTCTGGATATTAGCCCTTTGTCAGATGGGTAGATTGCAAAAATGTTCTCCCATTCTGTAGGTTGCCTGTTCACTATGATGGTAGTTTCTTTTGCCGTGCAGAAGCTCTTTAGTTTAATTAAATCCCATTTGTCTATTTTGGCATTTATTGCCATTGCTTTTGGTGTTTTAGTCATGAAGTCCTTGCCCATGCCTATGTCCTGAATGGTATTGCCTAGGTTTTCTTCTAGAGTTTTTATGGTTTAGGCTAACATTTAAGTCTTTAATCCATCTTGAATTGATTTTTGTATAAGGTGTAAAGAAGGGATCCAGTTTCAGCTTTCTACATATGGCTAGTCAGTTTTCCCAGCACCATTTATTAAATAGGGAATCCTTTCCCCATTTCTTGTTTTTGTCAGGTTTGTCGAAGATCGGATGGTTGTTGATGTGTGATGTTATTTTTGAGGCATCTGTTCTGTTACACACATTCTTCTTACAATCACTGAATCTAATGCAACACAATTAAGCTTATTTGATTTTTAAAAAAATGATAGTAGTTTGGCAACGTGCCTGGTTTTTGGTGGTGCTGCTTAATCACTGTACTTTAAAGAGTGGTTTAAAGGTAACATGCGTGGTATCCCCCAGGAATTTTTCAGCATCTAATATAGGATTTAGTCAAAATAAGTGTAAAGATTGCTTTCACCAATTTGAAAACTTTTATTGTATTCAGGAAAAAAAGAAAAAGTATTATAGTTTATGAATGTGAATCCAGATGGCTAGTACTTGAAATGTAAAGTTTTTAAGATAATTAGTTACCACTTGGAAAAAATGATGTCAAACCAAGGAACTGCTGCAATCACTAGGCTCTAAGAAAAGGCCGACCTGTAGGAAAGGAATCAGAAATAGATGACCGTCTTATAATGTGAGCATTCTGGTAAAGGTCACGCTGTGTTTTGATTCCTTGAATATATTTCAAGATGCAGAATAATGACTCCAGAGGGTGAAATGGTATGTGATTTTCAGTAAATCATTTCTTCCCTAATATGTAACTGTTCAATGACAATAACTGTTACTTTCTCCAACTTTGAATTTATAAAAACAACGCACAATTCATTCTTTATGAAAGGTTTTGTCTTTTCTACTTGTTTCTTTGGGGATTTGATGAGCTTGAGTTTACCCTAGGAAAAAAATTTTCTTCAAACAAATAATGATGAATAATATCTTTTAGATTAGTATGAATGTGGAGAGATAAGGAGGGGAGGATAATAAACTGTAAACAATGAAATAACTTTTTTATGGCAATAATCCTAGGACAATTGTATATTTCTACACTCATGTCAGATATAAAGTGTTTTGGATTTCAGAAATTTAAAAATGCAGTGAATTATTCAGTTACAACTTTAGAAGTTTTGTAAATTGCTAGTTTGGGATAAAATAGCCTTAAAATCATGGTGAATTTTCTAGCAAAATATAAAAATTCACCTTAACTGGAGAAGTTTTTATTAGTTACTAAAATCTCTGATTACAGAACATTGTTCAAGACAAATATCCATCCCATTGTGACATATCTGCCAGTCCATGCAGAGTGTGGACATCAGTAGGACTAGTAAAGTAGGTTGTATCTAGGTAGCCCATAGGGAGGTGGTCACCAGGAGGTGGTTATGCAAGATAGACATCTGAATCAACTGCACTGACAAACTAGGAAGAGGTGAAGAACTAGGCACCTCATGAAGGGTAAATAAGCCCTGCTTCTGCTATAAGAAAGTCCAGCTTGTATTCAGAATAGATGCCAAGGCAACATAAAATTATAATTCACCATGCAGAACATCAGAGGAGATGAAACTACAGTGGAATTTAAATGCAGATAATATCAAATAAATATTTGTCATCATTGGGAAAGACAAGTTGTTCACAGGTTGGAATCATGTAATCAGGAGACAGGAATAATTTATACAAAGGAGTCCTATAGCAAGTTGAGAAAGCCTGATACTACAGGAAGAATGTTTATTGAATACAGCATTTTTGAAAGCTAATGAAAATGACTTTACAAATGGTAGAAGTATTAGGATGAAATATTTTTGGGGACAAATTAAGTTTTTTTTTATTTCTTCTTGGTTCCATAACTTAAATATACAGATTAGTGAACACACACTGATCTCATCTGGACAACTCAAGTGTCTCTGTGCAGATTTCAGAATTGTTCTGCTTTGCAGTCATGGTAATACACATGTTAAAATTACTTTCATTTCAGTGTGTTATTTTATTAAGGGCTGTTTTAAGACATAGGATTTATTAGAAGAGGAGAGACGGAGTGTGTGAAATGGCTGTTAGCCAAACTGCCTAATCCCCAGGTAAGAAGTTAGGATTTGGCACATTTTCTTTTCATACAACTACAGAAAAGGAAGTATAAAACCTGTATAAATTACATGAATTGGAAAGCTTAAGATTTCATTTTAGTGATGCTTATACTTGGTCATTTTCTGAAAAACTAAGGATCAGTGTTGGGTTAGTAGAACTGTCCCACAAGTCAATAAAGTTATATTTTTTCAGGTAGAAAATATTTTAAATATGTATATCATGATTAAGAAAACATAGTGAAACGTTGGAAGATGCACCCAGGCTTTAGGAAGACACTATTTATTTGAATAGACTTTTCTTTATCTCTTTTGATCACCAAGAATGAAGCGTGGGGTATAAAGAGTCTGGGGAAAGATGACCTGCTTTTTAGTCTAGGCCTCATGCCAGATGAGTAAAAGAGTTTTCCAGCAGAAATGTGAAATAAATAAGTTCAAGAAGTCTAGGATTTCTGCACTGGAGATGGGGTTCAGAACTAACGAATATAAAGATAAATTTTGTGTAGCATCACCTCTATCCATCATTCGTTTTGTTGTTGTTGTTGAGAAGAAGTCTCGCTCTGTCGCCCAGGCTGGAGAGCAGCGGCATGATCTTGGCTGACTGCAAGCTCCGCCTCCCAGGTTCACGCCATTCTCCTGCCTCAGCCTCCCAAATAGCTGGGACTACAGCGCCCTCTAGGACGCTCAGCTAATTTTTTGTATTTTTACTAGAGACGGGGTTTCACTGTGTTAGCCAGGATGGTCTTGATCTCCTGACCTCGTGATCCACCCACCTTGGCCTCCCAAAGTGCTGGGATTATAGGTGTGAGCCACTGCGCCCAACCACCTCTATTCATTATTCTTACTAAGCAACAGGGGAAGCGATTGTATTTGGCTGTGTCTCCGCCGAAATCTCATCTTGATTTGTAATACCCACTGGTCTAGGGAGAGACCTGGTGTGAGGTTATTGGATCATGGGGGTGGTTCCCCCATGCTGTTCTCATGATAATGAGTTCTCTTGGGATCTGATAGTTTTATAAGGGGATCTTCCCCTTTCACACCTTTCTCTCTCACCTGTCACTATGTAAGATGTGCTTTTCCCCTTCTGCCATTATTGTAAGTTTCCTGAGGCCTCCCCAGCTGTGCAGAATTAAACCTTTTTTCTTTATAAATTACCTAGTCTCAGGTATTTCTTTATAGCAGTGTGAAAACTAATATAGACAGTAAATGCTCAAAGAAAATCTTTTAATATCCTCACAATTAAAAGATATGTGAAAACAAGAAATAACTGCTTTGCATGAGATATGAGGGGAATACCTCCAATAGTAGGTTTGAAATAGTGCTAAGTCATGAAGCTCTAGACAGTTGTTCTACTTAATTGAACTACTGCATTGATCTAAATGCTGATACAAAGTTTACCTAACAAAGTCAAAATGAATAACAAGGCAACTTATCAGACTGATCCTGGTCAGTTTCACTAATTAAAATTAGTTTAAAATTTAAATGTGAATATCCAGCAGATTCATAGTGTTCCGAAATGTTTTATCTGCTTCAGGGGAAGCAATCAATTTAAAGGTGAGTAGACAGTGTTATTGAGGTGAGAAGGTTGCAAATTATTTTTTAAAATGACTTAGAATAATTTCCATTATCATTTCTCCAAAATGATGATGGTTAAAGTTTAAAAAGTTTTCTAGATTTATGATTTTCATGGTTTACCCCGAATAAAATCTCTGGATATTTCACCTAGACAACTGAGATACAGATAATATTAATAAGAAAAATAGAAGGTTTTCATCATTGAAACAATTTGGAATCTTCCATTCATGCCTAAAATATTTTGTTAGGCTGCTTTTCCTTTAAAAAGTAAGTAAACTAAGTAAGAAGAACAGCAATTTCATGAGTTCTAAGTTGCTTATAAAATTATATTACATGAATTGCTAAAGCTAAACACACAGAACTTTCTTAGCAAAAGCCAGAGTGGTCATGCAAATTTTCTATGATTTCAATATGTTTGTCCACTCCAAAATTCATGTTGAAACTTCATTTCCAAGGCAACAATATTAAGAGGCATATCCTTTAGAAGGTAGTGAGTGATGAGAGTTCTGCCTTCATGAATGAAGTTAGGTGCCCTGATAAAAGGGCTTGATAGAGAGTTTGCTCTTTTTTCCTGCTCTTTCTTATCCCTTTAACCATGTGAGGACATAGCATTTCTCATCTGTAGAAGATGCAGCGACAAGGAGTCATCTTAGAAGCTGAGACTGAGCCCTCACCAAACACCAAACTCATATGTGCCTTGATGTTGGACTTTCCAGCCTCCATAATGGTGAGTAACAAATTTTTGTTCTTTATAAATTACCCAGTCTCAGTTATTTTGTAACAGCAGCATGAATAGACTAAGTCAAACTTAGAACTGAGTAATCAGAGTCTCTCAGAACAAGCACTAGCCATCTATAGGAAATATGCCAAAAAGAGAAGAGTGGACAAAAATGTAGAAAATGATTATTTCAATTACTAATATAAAATATAATAAAGACTTCCATATTAAAGTGATCACAGTTAGTTCCATACTGGCATTTAGAGGTAATATAATATTTTATGAAAATTGAAAAAAAAGGATGCAAATATTTATAACATGAGATAAATTTATAAATCTATTTTTAGGTGAAAAATGGCCTTAGAAGGAATATTCCCCAAACTTGGTTGCACTGTAGATTATCTATTTTTTTCTTAAAATATCTATTCTGGGGTTGTAACACAGACCTGATTACTCAGAATTTCCCTGGGTAGAAGTTTGTGATTTTTAAAAGTTTATAATTAAATTTAAACAACTATCACACAAATAAACCAAATTCTGCCATCTCTAAACATGGATTTTGTTTGTTTGTTTGTTTGTTTGTTTTCGTTTTGAGAGGAGTCTCGCTCTGCCACCCAGGCTGGAGTGCAGTGGCAGGATCTCGGTTCACTGCAAGCTCCGCCTCCCGGGTTTACGCCGTTCTCCTGCCTCAGCCTCCGGAGTAGCCAGGACTACAGGCGCCGCCAACTCGCCCGGCAAATTTTTCATATTGTTTAGTAGAGACGGGGTTTCACCGTATTAGTCAGGATGGTCTCGATCTCCTGACCTCTTGATCTGCCCGCCTCAGCCTTCTAGAGTGCTGGGATTACAGTCATGAGCCACTGAGCCCGGCCATTTTTTTGTTTTGTTTTTTGTTTTTGAGATGGAGTCTCACTCTGTCGCTCAGGCCGGGTGCAGTGGCGCGATCTTGGCTCACTGCAACCTTCACCTCCTGGATTCAAGGAATTCCCTACAGGCGCCCACGACCATGCCTGGCTAATTTTTGTATTTTTAGTAGAGACGGAGTTTCACCATCTTGGCCAGGCTGGTCTTGAACTCCTGATCTCATGATCCACCCGCCTCTGCCTCCCAAAGTGTTAGGATTACAGGCGTGAGGCCTCCCAAAGTGTTAGGATTACAGGTGTGAGCCACCGTGCCCAGCCACCAGTTTTTAGGCCTCATTTCCTCTGTTGCTTTTTATTTCTCATGTTCTCCAAGGTTTATATCTGTATCCAGGAAGATTACCATTGTTTCCTGCAGTCTTCTGCATCCCTAAATATTTGTTTTCATAGTACCAGAAAAGTAATATTATAATATCTCAGTTCATCAGATGCTATCCAACAAAAGAACCAAAAACCTAACTATAGATGATTTGGTGTTATACACACGTTGTTTCAATTTACTTTTTACATGGGAAAAATAGAGTATCAGTAGTATAGTCACCATAGAATATGTTTTATAAGTATCTAAAGTCTTTCAAGGATGTATTTCATCAATGAATTTATTCACTTATTTATTTCAAAAGATCTATTAAGCTGAGTTATGACACGTACCATGGCATGTGTTGGTACAGGGTAATTCACAGTCCCTTCTTTCACAAATTGTAGATCATAGCCTAGTGGGTACATATATATTTTGTATGGAAATGTGTTCGTTTATTTATAAGTCTTAAAGAATGCCATTAGTGCTGTTTTTGTTTTTTGGTTTTTTCCTAATCCTGAGACTTCAATTGAAATATTAGCATGTATCGAGCAGTTTCTGAAATACAAATTAGTTATAAGGTTTGTGATTTGGAAGACAGCAAAAGGAGATCACATCAGTATTCACTAGTTGATGTGGTTAGGCTATGTCCCCATCAAAATTTCATCTTGAATTATAGCTCCCACAATCCCATGTCATGGGAGAGACCTTGTTGGGGGAGGGTAATTGAATAGTGGGGCAGGTTTTCCCACGCTGTTCTCCTGATAGTACATACGTTTCATGAGATCTGATGGTTTTACATAAGGAAGTTCCCCTGCACAAGCTCTCTTTTCTGCCGCCATGTAAGATATGCCTTTGCTCCTTCTTTGCTTTCCACCATGGTTGTGAGGCCTCCCCAGCCATGTGGAAATGTGAGTCCATTAAACCTCTTTTTCTTTATAAATTACCCAATATCAAGTATTTCTTCACAGCAGTATAAAAATGGACTAATACACTGGTCTTAGAGTCAACACAGTGTTTTTTTTCCAAAGCAGACAGACCACTACTTCAAGCTAGTATCACCTGTAACCAGATATTTTTCCACAGGTAAAACATTATATAACTTTCAATGCATGCACATAAATATATACATTATAGGTAATATATAGTTAATATAGATTAGATATATAATGTACATATTATATTTATAATATCTCTTCTGTGCATGGTTTACTTGTACTTATCTCTACCAAACTGTTGCTTTTGACTTTTTTCATGATCATTTCAGTAGAGAAAGACTACAATATCAGATTGAAATACCTGTCTATGGTGATGATGATAGGCAATGGGAGAAGGATACTCAGAAAGATGGCATGTTCAGATGTGCATTTTGGGAATTAGTTTGCCAACAACATAAAGGATGGATTAGAGGTGCAGGGGATTAGAGTTAGGTAGCTTATTTAGTCTCTTTTTAATTTTTCAGATGAACATTGAAAAATCTGCAGAGTTGGAGAGAAGGTTATTTAAGATATATTTATGAGACACAATTAACAGTATTAATGAATAAAAGTATGGTGTGGGTAAAGCTTTACAGAGAAGGATTCGTTGATTTTAAGGAGGATGTTAATTGTTTTCCTCAAGTAAATAGGCAGATGGAGAAACAATTCACTGGAAATGTAGATGAGTAGAAAGGAGAGATCGTCTTGGGGAGGAAATGGAAAATTCAATTTTGATTTTAAGTTTGTGGTTTGGCAGCAATTGGATAGGGTTAGCAAGTCACTGATTAAATGAATCTTATTCTCAAAAGAAAGGTAAGAGTTGGAAATGTAGATTTGAAAGTTACAAGTAAACAGATAAAATTTAAAGTCATAGGTGCAGCTGAAGTCAACAGGGAAAATTATATTTGCTAACGAAAGCCAAGGTGAAAACTTGGGAAACATGAACAAAGGGAAACTTGTAAAATGCAATTGTCAAGGATGGAGGAAGAAAACAAAAAAACTAGAAGAGAGAGAAACTTGTGGTCCCACCAAATAATACTTTTTATAGCATGGGCACATATAATATGACCAAGGCACAATTAGTATGTATGTATCTTGAAGACAACCATATCAGAGATTATAATTGATCATTTTTGAAGTTAATTACTTACAATAATTTGCTTTCAAATGGAAGTAGGCTGATCAAAATGAATAGTGACACAGGCAATATCTTAAGATCTAATGTTAGGAATAAGACCAGAAACAAAAGATAAATAGAAGTCTTTTCTTTCCATTACTCATTCCTACTTTTCTTGCTTTATGTGTATCTGTTTCACGCTTCTGACTCTGACTTCCTTAACTTGTATTCCCATAGTGATAAATCGCAATTGTCAACTCTAGAGCTAACAACTTCTTCCATTTAAGGACATCAGACCAATTGAGAACTCTTTGTCCAAAAATAATAGCAGATAGGCTCACTGATTTGGCTGTCATCAGATGCCAGTTACAGATTTCAACAATGTCAAAAGGAGGTAATCATTTTGTATAAATATAGATACTAATTCTAAACAAGATTCTCCATAGAACTGAATCATAAAATCTATTTATGAAAAACTTGAATGTTTGGAGAGACAAAACTATAACTGACCATGAATCTTAAAGCAGTGAAAAGATAATAGACAATGCAGTGTTTTAAGATGCAAGTGTCCTTTATTCACCAAATCTATATATTTTTAAAACTGTAGTTAGCATGGATTTTAAAAGTGATTCTGGATAATACAGACTAACTTGTCATATAAATATATTTAATATTTAAGTTTTAGGTAGGGAATAGAAAAAATGCAGATAGCAAGGGATTTATTTGGAAATTTATTCTAATTTACCAAGGTAGCAGACATTTAGATAACAAGGGATCCTTATAATATGATTGAAATTAATATGAAAACTGGCACAGATTTATTTCCTTTGAACGAATAATCCATAATGTGATGTTTTCAAACTTGTTAGTCTCAGCATCTCATTACAGTCTAGAATGATTACTTACCAGCTTACCAACTATTATACTACAGTACTCAGCAGATATGCTTTGTATATACTTGTCATTTCATCACATAGCATTTTAAAAATACATGTACAGAGGAATAAAGTTTTAACAACATCAATATTTCATGCTTGAAAGATATTTTTTACTATCTACTGATATTAACCACATTAGAAATTAAAATAAAAATGTTCAGTATATTTTTTAACTCATTTAAAATTGACACAATAAATCTAAAATAGGTTAACAAAAATAAAGTTATAATACAACTCTATTTTGGAAAACAAAAATAAACACTGAGAACTCTGGAATTGTTTTGCATTTTTCAAAACTTTTCTTATGGCTTATCAGAAGGCAACTGGATTCTTATGTCTATTTCCACCAATATATCATGATAGGTTGTGTTAGTTGAAGTATATGAAGAAATATGTAGTTAAACATTTCAATTGTTGATTAAAGATTGATTACTTTCATGTAGATGAAAAAAATGAGAAGTTTTTGGTTGTTTTGTGTGAGACAAGGTATTGCTCTGTTACTCACGTAGCAGTGCAGTGGAACAATCATAGTTGACGGCAGCCTCAAACTCCTGGACTTAAGTAATCATTTTGCTTCAGCCTCCTGAGCAGTTGGAACTACAGGCATGTGCCACAATGCCTGGCCAAATTTTCAATTTTTAGTTTTTTTGTAGAAACAGGAGGTCTCACTCTGTTGCCCAGACTGGTCTTGAACTCCTGACTTTAAAGGATTCTCCCAACTTGGTCTCTCAAAGTGTTGACATTACAGGCATGAGCCACCATATATTGGCAGAGAAGTATTTTAATAGCTTTTTCAAATCATTGTGAATTTTTAAAATTTGATACTATGTTATACTGGAATCTCAAATACATCAAGGAACTGTTATGTTAAAATATGTTAGTCTATCTTGCACTGTCAATGGATTATTTACCTTGCATGATTTTTCAGCATCATCATTGTTCATTTCAAAAATAATGGTTCAAACCTGAGATTGTCTAAAAGTAGAAATAAAAGTTAATAGCAATTTTAAATGAAAATTTAAAAGTCAATGTTATCCTATTCTATTCTTTATTCTGTCATCTCGCTATTATGACTTTCAGTAATGAGAAATATTTCCATGCTTCTCTGACTTCTCTGTTCTTTTGAATGTTCTGGGCATTCCTTCATGGAAAACTTGTAGTGTCTACCATTCATTTCTGTCAAAAGTTCATACAAATAAAAATCTAAAAAGTCTGACATCTTAGCCATAGGTGTCTCATTATCTCTTAGATACTGTCTTCTGTTAAGCCCTTCTAAGAAATGTCAACTGTTGATCCATTCTCACTTTATTCCTTATACTGACCGTAATATTAAGCAACATTGAAATATGTTTAGACAGTTAACAAATACTAAAACATTAGGTAGAGTCTAAATTGAAACAGAAACTTGGGTGTATGTATGTGCACATCCAGCATACACATGCAAGACTAGTGCAAAAGGTTTTCTACTGAAATTATTTATTTTGTCGCGATTAAGAAAAAAGAGAAAGACAGAGGATTTATTAGTGGTATTTTCATATGTCTATTTTTTTGTGGTCAAGATATATAATAATTTGATATTTTTAAATAGTCACCTTTATTAGTCAGGGTTGTCTAGAGAAACAAAACCAATAGAATATATATATGTGTGTGTGTGTGGTGTGTGTGTTTGTGTGTGTGTGTGTGTGTATGTATAATACCTTTTTTTTTTTTTTTTTTTTGAGATGAAATCTCGCTCTGTCGCCCAGGCTGGAGTGTAGTAGTGCAATCTCGGCTCACCACAACCTCTGCCTCCTGGGTTCAAGTGATTCTCCTACCTCAGCCTCCTAAGTATCTGAGAATACAGGTGCATGCTACCACTCCTGGCTAATTTTTTGTGTTTTGGTAGAGACGGGGTTTCTCCATGTTGCCCAGACTGATCTCGAACTCCTGATCTTAGGCAATCCACCCACCTCGGCCTCCCAAAGTGATAGAATTATAGACTATATATAATCTTTGACCAGCATAGAGGTAAGGAATGCCAACCTCTTACATAGTCAAAAATCTCATATAACTTTTGCCTCCCCCAAAATTTAATAATAACCTACTGTTGACTGGAAGCCTTACCTGTAACATAAACTGTTGATTAACACTATTTCTCCTATTATCTTGAGATTTTTGAAGCCAAATATCTTTGTATAATTCTCAAACCATCCTTTGCTGGCATTATTCTCCAGCTTTTGATCTTTCACCTATCTTTTGTTTTAAGTTGCTATATAATGAATTTGCTTTTTCTGGAATCATATTGGACTTTATATGCTTTTCTTATAGCAATCCTGCATTCACATAATAGATGCATTTTCAATACAAGATAAAAAAGGTATTTCACAAAAAGTGTAAGTTTTCTGAGCCTGTTGGTGTAGCTGAAGATATAGCTTCATGAATTCCCTTTATTTATTTTTTACAATAGCTCTTATGCTGAGTTCATTTATCTTGAAATGGCAGACAACCACAGATGTAGACCTCAACCTGCAATACAAATCAAGCAATTTAGCTTTTTCGTGTATGCTCATGACTTTCTTCTGCTTCTTGGGAGCACTTCCAATATCACTAGTGGTGCTTCATACAGGTCCCAGGATATTTTTCAAGGTTTATGGTATTGCATCGAACATAATGAAAATTTTGCCAGAACTTCAAGAGATCACTTTTCATTGCAGTATGCAATTTACTGGAGAGATAAACTACTCAGATGGGGACATAATGCTTTAAGCAGATACTTGCAACGTTTCAGCTCATACCAATAGCAACAGGAGGTAACTACAAATTTATTACAGTGGTACAGTATGCACTATAGTTAATTTTATGCAGTTCTTCTGTAATACTGCATCATTATGTTGGTTTTCATTTCTCTCAACTGCAAATGGCACCATGTACAGTCTGTGTGTGTGTGCATAAGTTTTGATAAATGTTAACTTTTTATAATAGATCTTTGTATATTTTATGGTAGTAAATGATGTAGACTATTATCTGCATATATTTTAGGCATTTGTGACATATCTAACTTTTCTTTTTTTTTTATTTCTAGGCTATGCAGTCTGCAAGTTTTCTCAACTTGTCACAAATCTCCTAATTTTTTTCAATATATTTATTGAAAAAAAAACCACGTATAAATAGATGTTCACAGTTTAAACCTATGTTGTTCAAGGCCAACTGTATACACACACACACACAAACACACACACACGTACATAGAGATGGGGGAGAGAAAGATTTTAAAGAATTGGCTTACATGATTGTGGAGGCAGGCAGATCTGAAATTTGTAGGGCTCACCAGCAGGCCAGAAACTCAGGCAGTGTTTGATGCTGCTGAGGTCAAATCTCCTCTGGGAAACCTCAGTTTTTCCTCCTGAGGCCTTTAACTGATTAGGGGAGTCCTGTCCACATTATGGAGGACAATCTCCTTTAATTACAGCCAACTGATTGTACATGTTAATGAAACACATCTGCAAAATACTTTCATGACAGCAACTAGATGATTGTTTAATTAAGTAACTGGGTACTAGCGCCCATTCAAGACATTATGTAAGACTAAGTATCATATCACCTCATGAATGCAGTCCATATTAGGAGCTTCTTTTTAACTATATTTTCATTGTTATCTATACCTTCCAATTTTACTTTCTAATCTGGAACAAGGACTATACCTAGACTTTGACATAATCACACCTCAATGGGAATATAATAGAACAAGCTCTGGGTCATGGATTGTTTGGCTTTGTTTGGAATACTCTTTGTGTAAAAGAAAGAAAGAAAGAAAGAGAGAAAGAGAGAGAGAGAGAGAGAGAGAGAGAAAGAAAGAAGAAAGAAAGAAAGAAAGAAAGAAAGAAAGAAAGAAAGAAAGAAAGAAAGAAAGAGAAAGAAAGAAAGAAGGAAGGAAGGAAGGAAGGAAGGAAGGAAAAAAGAAAGAAAGAAGAAGAAAGAAAGAAGGAAAGAAGGAAGAAGGAAGGAAGGAAGGAAGGAAGGAAGGAAGGAAAAAAGAAAGAAAGAAAGAAAGAAAGAAAGAAAGAAAGAAAGAAAGAAAGGGAAATTAATTCTGTTATTTAGTCTAGCATGGATGAACCTGAAGGACTTATGTGAAGTGAAATAAGCTATACACAGAAAGACAAGTATCACATAATCTCACTCATTTGTGGAATTTAAAAGCTGATTTCATGGAAGTATAAAAGACAATAGTGGTTGCCAGAGGCTGGGAGGGAAGCGGGGAGAAAGGGATGGAAAGAGACTGATCAAGGGGAACAAAATTACAGAACATAGGAGGAAAAAGTTCTGCTGTCTCTTACACAGTAGGGTGATTATGGTTAACAATATTGCTACTGTATATTTCAAAATAACTAAAAGAGAGTATTTTCTATGTCTTCACTACAAACAAATGATAAACAATTGAAGGGATGATAAGCTAAATGCACTGACCTGATCATTATACAATGTACACATGTAGCAAAATGTTACACTGTACCCCATAAATATGTACAATTATTATGTGCCAATTAAAAATAAAATAAAACTTAAAAATACTTATATTGAAAACAATTTATGTTATCACCAACAATGTGGACCAGTCTTCCATAGATTCCAACAAAGTCAATGAATTTAAAATGACAGTTAATAAAGACAGAAATGAACAACAACAACAAAATAAATAAAAACTTCTAAAACCTGTATTTCACATTAGACTATGGAGACCATTCTAAAAATTAAGTCTTAACTTTCTGTCCTCACAATTCCTCTGCAGGTGAGATAAAGTTATAATGAATCCCTCAGAGAGTCAAAATACCTTCATCAAACAAATGTTTTATTTTAACAAATAAAGCAATGTAGAAAGATTTCTTGATGGAGAAAGTCAGGAGCTAAGCAAAATTAGGCAGCAAAGAAATTTATGTTGTCTACTAATAATGGTCCATTTATCCTTTCTTTTTTAAAAATTTTTTGCCCTTGCATAATTTCTCTAGCTAATTTTCTTTTATTCTGAACCCTAGAAATTGTCCATTTCTGCCGGACACTTTTTTTTTTTTCTTGATTTGAGAAACAAAGTACTTCTTAAGGAACCTGCCTAGAACTCTCATGCATGTTTCCTTTGCTAGCCTTGGCTTTGAATTTTCTACCAAGCCTTCTGCACTGATGCACAGACCTCACAAAAATTACAGCTGCTGTGTTTGGAGCCACAAAGGGTCTAGGACATTGTTTTCATTATTAGAAAGTGAGTTTGCAATATTAAAATTGTATTTTTGGTTACCAGGGTAACAGAAAAAACAGCATTAATCGCCCAACACAAATTTTATGTTAATTTGAACAAACCACACAGAAGTCACAAATTAACACTTGGAACATAATAATTACAGAAAAAATGCATAAAAATACATAAATTCTTTAATTATAGAAATTATTAAATCACATATAAATTTATTGTATTGTAAAATGTATTAAATTTTAATGTAATACTTGCTAAACTATGTTTTTCTAAAAGCAGTAATTGAGCTTCAAGCCCCTTAGGTAGTATAATTTAAACCAGTAGCAGTCCGGGTAACTAGTCTACATAACAGAAAAAGTAAGAGCATATTAGTCACTCCAAATGTGCAATAACTTGGTGTTTTGAATTTGTAGGTTGAAAACAAATGTCATGATTTCATGTCTTCCAATTAAATGATTTCATTTCTTTAAACTTCCAAACAAAGTTTTCTCAACTCATACTGATAACTTTAAGGGATTATTTGACTTAGTATATTAATAGCCTTAACTTGGCAAGGCAATTCTGTTTTTATCAGTAAAATTCATATAACTCAGCTGTGCATTTAATACACATGTTAGCACCACAGCTTTACATAAGATCAACTAAATCAGGATCTCTGTCTGAACACGTGAACTGGTATTTTTATCCATGATGACACATTGAGAAACCCATAATTATCTCATAAAATTCATTAAGTATAACTTAGTCTGTGGCAACAAATGATAGTTATTGCTTGTTCGATTAGGTAGCCAGATGGTTAGGCTACCATTCCTTACCACCGGATTATTTTAATCACATTATCCAACATCTTTTATGTTATATTGCATTATATTTTACATTAAAACAATATAAATATTTCGCAAATCACTATATGCATACAAATTTGATTATTTAAAGCAAATTTAAGACAAATAAAATCAACTAAAATAAGCATTGTAACTACTTTTCTCTGCCAGTTCTTAAGTAAATTTCAGGTATTTTTCCATTCTTGAACATAAGTATATTATACTACACATGAGTCAGATAGGGTATCTCCTGCTTTGGAATCTAGAAATTTATACTGAAAATTACAAAATCTTCTTTATAATTTATTTCCCATTTACAAGTTTGAATAGTCTTCAATTACATGGTTAGAACTTTTAAATTCAGGAGGTTTCACTGTTTTAAAATGTTTTAAAAATCATTTTTTGTTCACATTTACTAAAAATATTTGTTACAGTGTTTGTTCAAGAAATATGTTAAGTGCATTGCATAAAGCGTCTTTCTTGTTACACTACAGTTATGAGATCAAAATGACAATGCTCTACAAACTTAAATAAATTTCATTGCGTAAAATACTAAGGAGATTTTAGAGAATGCTTCAATTTCAGTTCTTTTTTTTCCTGGTATAGTTTGAGTTCCAGAAGTAGATACTGAAATAAGGATTTGTGTGCATGTGATTTATTAAAGAAGTGCTCTCTGGAAGAATCTATAATTGAATGCAGGAGATAGATAAAAGAGAAGGAAGAAGTTGAACAGGAAATTTATTTCAGGCAAAGTTCTAACCTGACACTAATCCCACCAAGGTGCTCCAGAGTACAATTATGCTTCAATGTTATCAAAGGGGAGCCTGGCTTTTATTTTTTTTGTATGAGGTATTTGCTAAAAATCTAGTATGTTTCTTTTAGTAAAATGCATTCATGATTCATTCAAGTAGGATGAATAAATATTCTTTTTATCGCTGAGTAGTGTAGCATCATATGGATGTACAAAGTTGTTCATGCATTCCCCTGTTTAACATTACCTTGGCTGTTCCCAGTTATTGGCTATAATAAATAGCAGCTATGACCATTTTCATACAGGCTTCTGTGTCAACATAAAAGTTTAATTCATTTGAATAAATACAAGAAACAAGATGACTGGGTAATATGACAACTATATGTTTAATTTTAATTTTATAATAAACTGCCATTCTGTTACCAAAGTGGTTTTACCGTTTTGCATTTCTTCCATCAAGGAATAATTCCTGTTGCCCTTCCTTCTCATCAACCTGATAGACTGCCATGTTTTTTAGGATTTTAAAGATGTTAAAAGGTGCATAGAGTTATCACTTTGGAGTCTTAGTTAGGATTTATCTAATGACATTTATCTAATGTTGACCACACTTTCATATGCTTATTTACCATCTCAATGTACTTTTTGGTAAAGTGTCTTTCAGATCTTTAATATTATATTCTTAAAATGCATTACTAATTTTCTTGAGTTTTATGTGTTATTTTCATATTCAGGATACATTTCATTTATAGAATATGTGAATTGCAAATATTTTTCCCAGCCTATATATTGTCTTTTCATTTTCTTAACACTACCTTCTGAAGAGCAAAACTTTTACATCTTTATAATTTTTGTAACTTACCATGTTTTGTCTTATTTGGTTCACATTTTTGATGTCCTATCAAAATAACTCATTGCCAAATTCAAATTCACAGAACAGAGATTGTTTGCCCATATTTTATTCCAAAAGTTATAGAGTTACATTTTATATTTAGGTTTATGATTCTTAATAAAAATGTTTTATATAAAGTGAGAGGTATATGTCAACGTGCTGGCCTTTCAATGGATATCCAATTTTGCAAGCACAGTTTATAGTAAAGACAATTTTTTCTACATTTAATTGCTTTCACACCTTTGTCAAAAATCAGTCAGCTGTGTTTATGTGAGTCAGTTTGGAGGCGCACTGTTCTGATTGATCTCTGTCAATCCTTTCACCAGTACTACACTGCCTTGACTACAGTGGCACTTGAGAAGAGTAGATACTCTTCTCTCCTATTGGGTGGAATAGTCTATAAAAGCAGATGAAGTCAACTTGGATAATGATCTTGTTAGGTTTCTTATAACTTTACTGATCTTCTGACCTCATTTTATATCAATTACCAATATAAGCATGTTGAAGTCTCTGGTTATAATTGTGAATTTTTCCATTTCTCCTTTTAAATCTATTTTTTGTCATATATTTGGAATATCAGGTGTTGGGTACGTAGAAAATTAGCATTACTTATACTTGGAGACTTGACTCCTTTATAGTGATATAATTTCACTCTTTATTCTTAATAAAATTCTGAGCTTTTGAAGTCTACTTTGCCTGGAATTAATAAAATTACTCCAGCTTTCTTTGGTTAATGTTTACATGTTATCTCTGTTGATAATTTTACTTTTAATCTATCTGAATCATTATGTTTAAAGTGAGTTACTTGTAGGCTACATGTAGTTGCACTTTTATCAAATTTTAACTTGTGTTTTGAAGATTAGTATTTAAGATAATTATTGACGTCAGCAGACAAAAGGTTAAAATCTTGTTAACTCTTTTCTATTGCACCATTTGCTCTTTGTTTTTGTTTTTGTTGTTTTCCTGTCTTCTCTCAGTTTAATTGCTTTTTAATGCCATTTTGATCTCCTGTATTGACTAGGGTATTATTCCTCTTTTTAAAAATAGGAATTGTTACATTGGATTTATAATGTACATTGTAATATAAGCTGAGATTACCTTCAAATGGTATTACATGTACATATGTAATTTAAAAATTATATATTTCCAATTCCTCCCTTTCATCTCTTGTGCCATTGATGGCATATATTTCACTTGTACATGTGTTATAAACACACAATACATTTTTAAAAGTTTGGTTTAGCATCATTTATCTTTTGAAGCAATTAAATATTTTTAAATAGATATTTTACCTTTATTTTCAACACACTTCATATTTTATATATATGTATATATCTCCAATTTAGGTTTATCTCATATTCCTTCTGCCCAAGGAACCCCTATTAACATTCATTATACTGTATATCTAATGGTCATAAATTTTCTCTATTTTTGTTTTCTGAAAAAGTCTTTGTTTCCTTTTCATATTTAAGGTTTTGTTTACCGGACATAGAATTCTTTCTTTTAGCAATCCAAAATGTCTTTCCATCATATTCTTGTTTGCATAAAATCTACCGAGAAATCTACTGTAGTTCTTATCCTTATATCTCTGCAATGTGCCTTTTCTTCTCTACTGTTTTTCAGTCTCTCTCCCCCTCAATCTTTTCTTTTTAGCAGTTTGAATGTACTAAACTTGTGTGTGTGTGTGTGCATGCGCGTGTGTGTGTTTGACATATTTCCTGCTTAACTTTGGGGGTCTGTTCTTTCATTTCTGTCACTAATTTTGGAAATTCTTAACTATTGTTTTTCTTCATTTTTCTTTTTTCTCCTAAGTTTTTAAGTTTGTGTAGGTATACCATTTTCTATTGTACCGTAGATTTTGCATTTTCATTCTTTTCTCTTTAGTTTTCTTTTCCTTTTGCATTTTAGTTAAGGTAATTTTGACTGGCTTATCTTTATATTCACTGTTTCTTTTCCAGTCATGTACAGCCCATTAACAATTCCATCAAAGGAATTCTTTATCTCAGTACTTTTAGATCTAGCGTTCCTATTTGATTCATTTATTTTGATTCATTTATATGGTTGCCTTATTTGCTGATCTCATACTTCTGATCTTGCATGTTATATATTTTCCCATGAGAATCTTTAAAATATTAATCACAGTTGTTTGAAATTACCTGTCTGACGTTGAAACACCTATGTCATATATGAGTTTAGTTTATACAAGTGTTTTATCTTTTTAGTTGATTTGTTTTCCTTGATGTTTTATTTTTATTTTTTGTAATATCTTAATGAAAACCTAACATATTTTATAGGACAGTAGATACTGACATTTTATGGGGGGTTTTATGCTTGAAGATGAGCATAACTTTCCTTTAGTTAGACCATCAACTCAGAGCTTTCTGTTCATCTAGTCAGAAATTGTACTGGATTTGAAGTTGGATCTCTGCTTAGTTTTGTGTTTTACATTTTGCTTTGTGTCTTTCCCTTGCGCTGCTCACCAGAGTGAATCTGTCTCTGCATTCCCACTGTGTTTCAGTATTATTTTTAGTCAACATTTGTTGGATAGGTAGCAGAGGCAGAAGTTCTAATTAAACCTCCTAGGCAGGGATTGTGAGCTGGAATCTTAGCGGTGTGGCTTTCACAGATGTTCCTGTTCTTTCTTCCATAATTATGTCGGGCCTAAACATTTTCTTGCCTCTTTCTTAGATGTCAAGCTTTTTGTCTCTTGTTCTCTTCACTAAGCTGCAGCAAGTCTCCACCAATGTCCTCAGGTTTGTGCTTTCAGTGTGTTGCCTTTTCCCTCTACAGATTAAGGTTTTTGTTCCATAGAGGAGATCCTGCTTGGTGGATTTCTGCAGTGGCTTGAGATTTCGTACTCTAGATAGTCACTTTCTTAGGATTTGCCTCAATTTTTCCTGAGAGTACTTGACAGAGTTCTTGGTTGAAAGGCCTGTTAGAAAGAATAAATCCCTGCCCTCTTCCCCCTCCCCCGGAGATGTTCCCCCACCCCCCCCAAGTGCTTTTATACTCTCATGCTAACCCATACTTGACCATTAACCATATGTGAATATTTCTACTTAAATATTCTTACCAATTTAGCAGTGAACGCAAGTCTGCCCCAAATTAGCAAATGTTGCAATCCTGTCTCTACAGTTTTTTCCACTTACCTCTATCATGAATTTGTGTTAATTATTTGTCCTATCACCATAGTTCTCAGGTGATTTCAAGAAAATGATTTGTTCCAGGTTTTTTTCTAATTTTAATGGCAGTAATGATGGAGTTTCCAGTTTCCTATATAACCAATATGAAACCACAAATTGCTATTTGTTTTTAAAAACCCAATTATAATTCTAATTGCAATTTTGGTAAATTATAGATTGAATTGAGATAATAAATAATCTTAATAATTTAAAATTATTAAAATAATCTTAATTTAATAATTTAAAATCTTTTAAAATTCTAATTTTTATGAAATATATTATCTGTATTAGTCAGGGCTGAACTAGAGAAAATCAGTATCAGATAAATATTAAAACATTAACTGCAAGGAATTGGCTTATATGATGGTGGATACTTGCAAGACAAGCCCCAAATCTGTGGGACAGGTCATGGTGGGGGGCAAGTCGGAACTCATGCATGAGCTGAAACTGTCATCCATATGTGGAATTCCTTCTTAATCAGAAAAGCCTCAGTATGCAATAAAGGACATTAAACCGATTGACTTAGGCTCACCTGTTCATTTTCCTTACTTAAAGTTAACTAATTGTGGACTTTAATTACATCTACAAAATATCTCACAATGACACTTAGATTAGTATTTGATTGAATAACTGGGAACTATAACTTAGTTGACTATCACATATTTTCCCCCATTTTGCTTTTTTATTGCTGATAAGAGGATGGAAATTTCCTTATATTTAATTTATATATATATTATATTGCACTTATTATAAAATAATATTTAATTTTCAAATGAGTCATTTTGCATATTTTCAATGTGATTACTGTAGGCATTTAATTGGAAATCTATTTGTTTTGCTAATTATTTTGCAATTTTTAAAAACATTTTTGTAAGGTGTTATATTTCCTTACTTGTCAAGCAGTGGCCATTATATTCTATGCCCTGTTCAAACAAGCATTACAAATAAAAATAATGAATATTTCTTAAAGTTCACCTACACTTCTGTGCTCATAACTTACTATTTCATTTTTGTCAATTAATTACCCATTTCTTACCTTAGCCAGACTGTAGAGCTTTTGAAATGGCAGAGGTTTTGTTGTTATTTTCCTTTTAGATAATTTAAAAGTTTATTGATATTTTAGATGTATTTTATATTTTTAATCACATAAAATAGGTGCAATCACTGCATATAATTATATCAGAACAATGATACGTTAGTTTTCTTTGAAAAGCCATAGACTAAATAATCAGCATAACAGGAATGAAAATGTATAAATATTCTATCAGGACAGGGCAAGTAGTACCATGTTTT
The DNA here is from genome assembly GCF_009764315.1 of Trachypithecus francoisi. Classification (NCBI taxonomy): domain Eukaryota; kingdom Metazoa; phylum Chordata; class Mammalia; order Primates; family Cercopithecidae; genus Trachypithecus; species Trachypithecus francoisi. The sequence goes on along the minus strand of NW_022681472.1, from coordinate 69,370,619 downwards.
TTTTGTTTGTTTGACTTTTGTTTCTTGTTTTTTGTTTTTGTTTTTGAGACCGAGTCTCCCTCTGTCGCCCAGGCTGGAGTGCAGTGACGTGATCTTGACTCACTGCAACTTCTGCCTCCTGGGTTCAAGCAACTCTCCTGCCTCAGCCTCCTGAGTAGCTAGGCTTATAGGCACCCGCCATCATGCTTGGCTAATTTTTGTATTTTTAGTAGAGATGGGGTTTCACCATGTTGGTCTGGCTGGTCTCATTCTCTTGACCTCAAGTGATCTGCCTGCCTCTGCCTCCCAAAGTGCTGGGATTACAGGCTTGAGTCACTGCGTGCGCCTGGCCAGTACCATGGTTTTATCTAAAAATCATGGAATACAGTTGTTTTGAGAAAACGTCTGTCATGATTAAAAATTCATATGAGTGAGTTTGTTGTAATTAGTTTGACAAACATAAAATGGTAAAGAATCATGACTCAAAGTGCATAAAATGTGTCTTTCATATTCACTTCAATGAAAATTTTGCAATTTACTTTCTGTAGTCATTAACAATTGCTGGGTAATATTTTGAATATATACTGCCTATTTCAGAGTGAAAGCTGACCAAAATTGCAAATAACGTTTTTAAATTTTATTCTTTCCCTAGCTTTAGGAAGGTATAATTGAAAAATAATTGTATATATTTAAAGTGTTTAATGTGATGAGTTGATAATATGTATGTGCACACATTATGAAATGATTACTACAATTAAGTTAATTAACAGACCCATCATTTCACATAGTTATCTCTTGTGTATGTGTGGGTGGGTGGTGAGAACACTTAGGATCTACTCTCTTAGCAAACTTTAAGTATATAATAAATATTATTAATAACAACTCAGAGTCTCACTATTTATTTTCTATATTTTCTCCATTTTATCCCGTAATTCTGTACCAGGTAACTGATAAATGGATAATATTCTCAACTCTTTCACTTCTGTCCATCCCTTTTCTTCTTAATCCCATTCGTTACACTCTTTCTACCCCTCAGAATTACACTACACAAATAGATGTTCCAGGTCTGCTTTTAAGAAAAAAAATTAACCTACACTGTCAATTCCCTTATGGCCTTCATAAAAATGAAGTGAGTTAGCCTGATAAATTAATTTATACTGAGGTATCAGCTGTTCATAGTATCTCTGCTGAATTTATAAGTCTTCAAAGGAATAATTAAGTATATCCTGGTAATTGCTCTTCCCTTGACAGTCTGTTTATTCCACCCGTAAAAAAAAACTGCTTTTTCAGTCTTCTCATCTTCCTATTCCATTGTTACATATAAGCAAATGTGTTTATACAGTTAAACACTATCTAGATTTAAATTACATTCTTTAAGAGACTGGATAGTAAAATGACAAATTGTCATTTCTCTTAACTTTTGGTCAATGGCAATATTTGTAAGAATGTGAAAAAACACTCAACATATAAGTGAAATTATGTTGTTATGATAAATCTTGATGGAGCTATTGAATATAAAAATTATTGATACTTCTTATTAAATATGCATAGTATATATATTTTTCTTTTAATGAACATTAATAAAGGTCATGATGAGGTAGTATTAAGGGGGTAAACTCATGGTCAATATTAGAAGAGTATCATGCTCATATAAGACTAAATATTTATAAATAATTAGTCTTATTACTTCTCTCTCTCCCTTAAAGCCCTCTTCCTTGAAGCATAATCAATGAATACCTGAATAACAGTACATGTTTCTAAATTTACCTCAAGTGCTTGTTATTTTATTTATAGACTAACTGTTAGATTTCAATATTTCTCAATTTTTAAGTTTACTAGATTAATGTTAATTGGAAGGGGGTAGTTTACAAAAAGGAAGTTTAGGAATTTCATAGAAATTGTTAGACTCAACATTTGCATATTTTAATTCTAAGACAGTTTCAAAGAGACTTTAAAATAATGTGAAGATTTTAAAAAATATTTATAATTATGAATAAATATAAAACTTTAATATCTCTAGCATTTTTGTTTTCCATCACCCCTCACCAAATACTGTTTGTAAAAACTGGTTTTGCTCATTAGAGTAACTGTGCTTTGTGGAACAGTATTTCTAAGAGCTATACTGCACACACACACACACACACACACACACACATACTCTTTGTTCAGTATAAAAACTATAAAATTAAACTAGCAGAAACACCTGTCTTTAAAGGGAAATGTCATCAAACATGCCACTTGCATGATTCAATGAATTCAATAGGTGAATGAGAAAAATAAAACAAGTACATAGGCAGATATAATAAAAATACATAAATATTGCAAGTGATTCTACCTGCTGATGTACTTCATTTGCTCCAGGGTAAAGTTGATATTGGAGATAAAATTTGCTTTTTGCTCAAGTGGTATAAGTCACCATACACTTTTCCAGAAGGAAGCATCTGGCCATGTTATGTTTAAAGACAGGTGTTTTCAAGGACAATTTGACTTCTAAATCCAAGCCAAATATATCAACAAAATAATAACATGGTCTAATGCTGAATTCAGACTATATATTATCTTCCATAATGATTTATACTTTTAGCTATGTGTTTTGCGGAAGATTTAGAAGATTTTTAAGGGTAATTATGATTATTCATATTTTTGTCCTTTTTTATGAGACACGGTCTCCTTCTCTCACCCCGGCTGATGTATAGTGGCACGATCTTGGCTCACTGCAACCTCTGCCTCCCTGGCTCAAGCAATCCTCCCACCTTAGCCTCCCGAATAGCTGGGACTACAGGTGTGCACCACCACACCTGCTAATTTTTGTATTTTTTGTAGAGACGGGGTCTTGCCATGTCGTCATGTTGCCCCTGCAGGTCTTGAACTCCTGAGCTCAAGAGATCCACCTGCCTTGACCTCCCAAAGTGCTGTGATTACAGGCATTAGCCACCCTGCCTGGCCGTTTTTGCCCTTTAGCTACTAAAGAATATGCTTGTTCACATATCAGAAAATATAATTCAAGAAAGGGAGTAAAAGCTATTTTCCTAAAGTTCTTTGACTATGAAACACTGTCTTATCAAAATATTTGTCAATAACATTTCTCTAAATTAGCGTTACATGTATAGACATGCTCCGTTAAACCATAATCTCCTTACAGATGAGATTTTGCTTTGTCTGTTACTATGTCTTTAGAGCCTAGAACAGTTATCTTTAACACATCTCAATATATATTTCTTTATATAATGACTAAAATGCATTAATATACCAGATAATTTTCATCTCCAAGTATAGCAACATAAAAACAAACTATATGTTAATATGCAGATATTTGAAAATTCTTTATTTCAGATTAAGATTATGATTACCTTGCATTATTTGAATTTAAATATAATTGATTGTAGCCTATCTTTTTCTGTTTTTTGGTTTTCTTTTCTTTTTTTTGAAACAGTCTTGCTCTTGTCTCCCAGGCTAGAATGCAGTGGTGCGATCTCAGCTCACTTCAACCTCCACCTCCCAGGTTCAAGCTTCTCCTGCCTCGGCCTCCTGAGTAGCTGGAATTACAGGTGCCTGCCACCACCCCGAGCTAATTTTTGTACTTTCAGTAGAGACGGGGTTTTGTCACGTTGGCCAGGCTGATCTCAAACTCCTGACTTTAGGTGATCCGCCTGTCTCAGCCTCCCAAAGGGATGGGATTACAGGCATGAGTCACCACACCGGGCCTATTTTGTATTTAAAAAGTATATCTCTGTCTTTGCAGCTTTAATATAGACATCTGTAATTTCATTGCATTGTGGAAATAAAAAAATTATAAACTTTTCTGCACATCACTAGTCTTATTTCACTTATTGTTTTCCATAGACATACTTATTTTCCCCCATCAAAATAGTGATTTTATTAAGTCTAGGTTTCAAGTTGCAAATAATTATAATGCATTTCTAGATTTTATCAGTTATCAACATCAAAACATCAGTTTTTTTCTTTCCCTTAAATACTTATTAAAATACGTTCATCTTCCTAGATATCATTTTTTCACAATGATAGATTTATCATGCATTAGTGGGTATCTCTGGCCCTTTTAAAGTCTTGCACTGTATTGACATGCCGGTATGACTTAGGAACAGCAATATTCTGACTATGAGCCTACCATTCTAGAATAACAATGGCTACACACATATCCTTTTTTTCCCACAATGGTTATTGAGAAAATATTCATCTTCAACATTCAGCAGATTCATACCTTAAGACTTGTTCTTTAGGAAGTGAATATATATAGATAACAGTAATTAACATTTGTTTCTCAAAGTTGCCAAAAGAGAAACATTCCCTGCTTTATGCTTTATGATTTATTAGCCAACCTTTTAAATGTTCCCCTTAAGATATTTTTTAAATGAACAGATTCTCTCCTTTGAATAGTTATTGAGTAATGAGAAAGACTCTAGGCAACTGTCTTCATACAATTATATAATAATTTTTACTAGAAAAATACTTATTTTCAAAAATGCACAGCTTTGTACATCTCCACCTCAAATATTGGAATAACTGATGAGTCCAAGGCTAATGCCAGAAAGAAAGAATTTATGGACTTTGGGGGAATGCTGATATTAATTTATTAATTTGCTGTACCGTTTATTTTAGTTAGACTCTTTTGTTCAGAGATTGACTTCCTTCCTTCTGCATCATTTCTACTAATGAGGCTCCTCTCTTGCGACTTAATATTTATATCCATGTAGGTATAAGCCCTGTTTCCTAGGGGCCATTTCTCCCTTATCTGGGGCTGGAATAAAGTCCTTTATATGTTCTCAGGTCTGTAGATCTTTTAATTTGAGGCCAGAGAAACCAACTGTTACTAAATTATTCCCTTGCATTTTCCAGTGTTATCTGCTCTTACAGTGATGCTCTGTCCTGGCCAGCATACACTAGGGTGATATATCATAATGGTTAAAAGCTTTTAGTCGGAAATAGGATGGCTTGAGTTTAAATCCAGATCCTACTACTTAACCATTGGATGATTTAGGAACTTACTCTATTTTTTTTAACCTTAGTTTCTCCACCTGCACTTCACCATCTTTAGAGTGGTGAGCAAAACAACAGCTTCCCAATAGAGTTGGGTGGATTATTATTATTTTTTGCATATGTGAAGTACTTTAGATGACAACTGGCACATAGTTAATAAATAATGATAATAATAACATTTACTTTCAGTAGATTTTTACAAAGCATGTAGGAATAGCATGGTTACTGTGTAAGTAGAAAATCCCTAGTCACTTTTACTATTTTATTCAATTGCATTATTTTTTGTCTGCCTGCTCATTGTCATAGCACCTGTGTTTCTGGTTGTCTCACAAAAGCTGGCAAACTTTATTTGATTTTTTAAAACTTTAACTGAGTTTCTTGCTTCATGGATAGAAAATTTGGGGCTGTATTTTTTTTAAAATACATATTTAATGTGTGTGTGTCTGTGCATTTATGTTGAGGATATCTACAGCTTTATTTTTTGCAAATCAGAAACTTTTAGGACAGTGCTGTGGAAACCTTGTCTCATTGCACTAAATGAGTCTCGTTCCTGATTCCTGCCCGCCCCCTACACATTCCTGAGTTGGCTGCATCTCATTTATTTTTGCAAGTCCATAACCAGATTTATACTATGTTAGTGCATGCATACATATTAATAAAAATCAAATACACTATCAGAAAATGTAAAAGGCAACATTTATATCAACAAAAATTGCGGAACAAACATTGAATAATCAATTACATGCCTGTCATAGCATATTCAATAATGTTATACTCTTCCATAAGGATCTCTTCTTTTTTGATGTTATGTTATTAAAAGCAAGCAGAAAGAAAGTTTGAAGAATTGATTTTATTGCATGTGCCTGATTAAGAATTTCATCATAATAGCAATGAATAAGCTTATATTTTCATCTATTAAATTTGTATCAATTGAACAAATGTACATATTTTGGTTTTCATGAAATAGTGATTAACTTTGTATTTCATTAATGTAAAATTAAAAATATATTTCTGAGATAAAAGAGAAACATACTAACGGGGAAGTTTTTATCTGTCAATATGTATTATTTTATGGTAGGTGGTGTATTTTTAGAGATGACTTATTTTAGGTCAGTTTATTATACAAAAATGGTAATTAATATTGCCCTAATATATGAAAAGTACAGTTCCTGCAACACACATATGTAGAGTAACTGCAGAATATAATTTTGCTGTATAGGCCCTTCTGAGACCTTCAAAACATGGAAAGATCTTAACTAAATTTACATTAAAATATGAAAATAGAGAAATTCAAACACTCTTATTTTTATTTTGAAAGTAAGACTAAGTTTAAAATGAGTAATATAAAGGTATTAATAAGTGCAGAAGAGAGTGTAAGAGCAGAGGACCACAGGGAGCCATATTTACATAAAACCCCTAGGGATCATAATATACACCCTCTTGCTTACATATCATACCTTATACCTACCAAATCTAATGTTTTGATTCAGGTAAAAGATCTCATCAGAAGTCTATTGGCTCGAGAGGCTATGACTTTTTCATGGTTAGAGAGAGAAGCTTAATCTGGGAAGAAAGCATTAATTATTATAATGTATGGATGATTCTGACCTAGGTGAATTATACTCGTATTTCTTTGTTGGTACAGTATCTCAAGAGTTCATGTCTTACTCTTAAGAGAATGGTGAAAAAAGGAAGAAAAGGAATCATAATTTTATGCATTAAGTTAAAATTATTGTTTCATTGATACTTCTATAGTTCTCACAGAACAGGATACACTGTCTTAGAACCACTTTGAAAGAGAATCTTCAAAACAAATAGGGAGAATTAGCTGACCACTTTGCCACACAAAACCCTATAATAAGGGTGCCTCAGGATCACAGTAAGATTAGCAGTGGTCCCCAACAAGAGATGATAATACCATCTGGAAAGCAAAGATAACTGGATAAGGATGCTTCCTGGTTAATAAATAAATAAATAAATAAATCATGATAGGTGACGGGTAAAGGCAGAAGACAGAGGCTCCCTGTAGAAGTATGGTAAAAGTGATCTCAAGGCAGTATATTTCCCAGTGGCGTGATGAGGGTATATTAGTGACAGAACAATAGGAAACCGTGAAGTGGGGAAAAAAATAAATTACACCTACTCAGACATTTCTGTGAAGTCATGTGAGAATTCATTAGAAGAATCTTCAAAATGGAAATTTTGCAAGGAGTTGAGTCCAGCAATAGTAAGTAGAGGTAAAATCCAAAGAAATATGAGTTACAAACACATCATTTAATACAGCTCCAAATATTTTGCTAGGGTAAATTTTATATTGCTTGAAACAAGGACCTAAACATAGCCAGGTCTCTTGAGTCTTAAATCAGGATTTTTTCCCAATGGTTAAATATATCCAGATAAATAATCTTCTGGGTTCTAGTAATGATGTAAAAATTAATAGGAAAACTACCTTGTTAGGTTGTTCATCAGCTGTTGACAAGTCTCAATTTTTAAAATAAATGTAAGAATGTTACTGGTGACATACTACAATTACAATAGGAAACTTGGCACTCTCCACCACAAGCCCTAACTCAATTTGTAAAAATGAGAAAGAAAATAAAAATACTAAGCTAAAGCTAAGGATATTATTATATCACAATGCCAGGCTGTGGGAAGGAGAATTGGTTGAAAGCTTGTGTTCAGTCATGTAAGAGAAGTTACAGATTTTTGCAACCTCTGCCAAAGTCTTGGGATTTCTTAATGAAGACTTTTTTTTTTTTCTTTTTTTTTTTTTTTTTTAACGTGGTATGCCTTTGTGCTTGACTTAAATCATTTTTGCTTTAAGCAGATAGGTTTCAAACTTGAGAGGACAAGCAAGAGGGGAACTAAGGAGAAAAGGATGACAGAGGCTGAGGCTCATCGTTTTATGCAAAAAGAGCCACTGCAGTTCATTGATGTGCTATTTCAGGTAGTCAGAAAAATTTAATATAGAAGCTCTGATGCAGTTTGTCCACTTTGTGTATATCTACCTTGAGGTTTTAGAATGGAAAATATATGGCAAAATGGATTTAAAGTTTTTAATCTTGGTTATACTTTTTGTGATTAACAAGTGCTGTAACCATTAGATGACAATGTGCTGACTACTTTAATGTGTGTACAAAGACACTCTGGCTTTGCCTTACACCAAACCACATGCAGAGTTATTGATTATCTTTTTTCCTATTTTGGCTAGCCAAGTACAATTGAAAGACATGACTGAACATTTTTAAGCCTAAAGCCACTCTGCAACACAATGAAGTGAGAATATAAGGCATGAATTTAGTCAACCATTCTGTGCAACAAAATACAAATAATATACTCTGGTCTGTTAACTGTAACCAACTAATAATGACTATTTACTATTTTAACCCTGGAGTTCTCTGTCCCATTTTGAATGTTTTTTGCCTCTTGACATTGTGATGTGAAAATTTTAATTTCTTTATGCTAAATTGAGATATACAATTTATACCTTGTTCCTTTGGAGAGAAAGAATGGCATCTATTGGGATTAATACTATAAAATTATTCCCAAACTCAGTAGATTAATAAGTGTGAAATATGCTATCTACCTCTATTCTCAAGTTCCTGTGATTTAAAATCTCTGAGATTTCACTGGATGTTGAGGCTGCAGTAAGCTACGATTATGCCACTTCACTTAAGCCTGGGTGACAGAGCAGGATCCTGTCTCAAAATAAAAGAATAAATTAATGTCATTATTACAAGAGTATATTGGTTACAAGAGTGAATTCTGCTTTCTCTTGCTGTCTTTCTCTTTCCATGTGATGCCTTTTACCATGCTATGACCCAGCAAGAAGTTCTTTAGCAGATGAGGCTTCTTGATCTTGGACTTCCTACCCTACAGAATCTTGAGTCAAATAACTTTTATATTTATAAATTACCTCGTCCATAGTATTCTGCTATAGCAACATAAAACAAACTAAGTCACAAAATTGATACTGAGAATTGGAGCTGCGGCTGTAACCAATGCCTGAAAATGTAGAAGCAGCTTTGGATAGAGGTTGGGAGAATTTGGAAGAATAGGCTGAAAAACCTAGATTGCCTTGGGTGGAGCATTAAGGGTGATTCTAATGAGGGCTCAGAAAGAAGTCAAGAAATGTAGAAAAAGTCTGAAACTTCTTTACTTCAGTGGATGTGATCAAAATGGTAGAAATATGGACAGTAGAGGCCATTCTGATGTGGTCTCAGAAGAAACTAAGGAACAAGATACTAGAAATTTTAGTAAAACCCGTATTTGTTATAAAGTAGCAAAAACCTTGACTGAATTGTGTTTATGGCCAAAGACTTTATAGAAGGCAAAATTTAAAAGTGATAAGATAGGATATCTGACAGAAGAAATTGCTAAGCAAAATATTGAAGGACCAACACAACTACTTTTTATTGCAAATCATAAGATATGAAAAGAGAAAAATGGTTTAAAGGCAGAAGTCATAATTGAAAGAAAAACAGAACATAAAAATTTGAGAAATGTCCAATCTGACCATGTAGAGTAAAAAAAGGCATATTTAGGAAAGCAAACCAAGAATTCAGTCAAGCAAACATTTGCTAAAGAGATTAGTAAAAAAGAAGGAGCCAGATGCCATTTATCAAGACAATGTGGGACTGACCCTCAAGGCATTTCAGAGATATTTGAGTCAAGCTGGATACTGGCAGGCAAGGTGTCCAGAGAGGTGACCTCCCCTGTGCTGCCTCAAGTGTTAGCTCCCTACATTCCAGCACAGTGCTCCTTGACCATCCCAGCCTTGGCTCAAGTGGCCCCAGGTGCAGATGGTCCTGCTGCTCTGGAAGGTACAAGCCATCTACCATGGCAGCATTCACATGGTGCTAATTCTGCAGGCATGCCAAACGCAAGAGCTGCAGGGTCATGGTGGCCTTTACCTAGATTTCAAGGGTAGTCATAGACAGCCTGGGGGCCCAGGTAGAAACATGCCACTTGGGGGGAGGTTCCACAGCGAGTTTCTGCCTAGACAATGCCTAGAAGAGCCATGGGAATGGGACTGGCACTGAGACCTCAGAACTATAGAGCTACCAGTGTGCAACACCAGGCTGGGAGAGCTGCAATCATGAAACGCCAACATGGAAGAGCTGAAGTGTGGACTGAGCCCAGCAAAGCCGTGGGGACTTGGCTCTGTAAGTCCTTGGGCACCCAACCCTTGCTGCAATGTGTCCATGTGGTGGCACATGGAGTGAAAGAGTATTCTGGAACCTTAAGATTCAGTGTTATTATTATTATTATTTTTCTGTTGGGTCTTAGACTTACTTGGGAACAGTTACTCCCTTCTTCTTGCCTATTTCTCTTTTTTTTTTGTGATAGAAATGCCTATCCCATCCCTGTCCCACCATTGTATATTTGGAGCAGATAACTCGTTTAACTTTACAGGCTTACAGCTAAAAGGAATTTGTCTCAGTGTGTACTGTGCCTTGAATCTCACTCATATCTGATTTACAAGAGATCTTGACCTTTGACTTACGAGTTGGAGCTGGAATAAGTTAAGACTTCACGGCTATTGGAATATAATAAATGTATTTTGCATTTTAATAAAAGTTGGGGTTCAAGGGCAGAATACTATGGTTTGAATGTGTCCGCAAAGTTTATGTGTTGGAAACTTAATCTCCAAGGCAACAATGTTGAGAGATGGGGCCTTTAAGAGATGATTAGGCCATAAGGGCTCTGTGCTTATTAATATGTTAATATTATTATCGCAAGCGTGGGTTAGTTGTCATGGAATGGGTTCCTTAGAAAAATTTGAGTTCAGTCCCCTTTCTCTCTCTCTTGCCCTCCCACCTTCCACCAAGAGTTGATGCAACAGAAGTCTAAATTTTGATATTAGACTTCCCAGACACTAGAACTGTGAGAAATAAATTTATTTTCTCTATAAGTTATCTAGTCTGTCATATTCTGTTAAGACTAAGTATATAATGAGGTACACAAAGCAAAAGAAATTTTATGAAAAGATAGTAAGCATATACATCTCTTCCTAATTTCAGTAAATTGTAACTATGTATAAAGTAAATTTTAGTTCCACTTAAAAAATTGAGCATTCTGCAATCAAAGCTGTTCCCTGGATTTCAATAAACATTCTGGTTGTCTTTGGCTTCCTTCACTTTGAGAATGAAGACCTTTGTTTTTGCTGGTCTGGGAATAGTTTTTACTGGTGATGTTTTCCTTTGGCTGGGAAACTGATTAAGGGCTTCTTTTCCTGGCAGATCCTTCTTTCTATTGGATGTAACTATTGAACTTACTTAAAAGAGCACTTTTATTTATTCTGGATGCTCAAATTCATCTTGTAAATGCCTATAAATTTAAAAATTGGAGGAAATAAAAAACAGAGTTTTTAAATGTACACCTGCAAATGGGTTATCTTAAATTTACCCTGGAGGGCATAAGAACAAAACACAATTATGATATTTTAACAGTGAGGCCTCATACAAGAGTAACTTATAACTGCAAAAGCTCTATTTTTTCAAGGAAATATGTATGTAAACTTATTTTAGTCATCAGCTTTCCCAGTCTTTCAGTTTGGATTGCTTTCATCTCCAGTAGAAATACAGACATGTGGTTTACCATAACTGCTTGCTGATTTTCCTTGAATGTGTGGAATATCTTTAAACTAGAGCTATTTAAAATAATGATGAGAAAAAGTGGAGCACAGTTTCTTCTAACCGTGAAGTGTATTACATCTTCCTGTTGAGCTGATTAGTTTTTCTGCTCCTGAAAATAAGTTTTTAAATACTGTAAATTCTTTTATTGCAGTGGATATTTTCTGTTGTCCGACTGGCAGTGAGTATTTTGGAGACTGTCATACTTAGTAATTCTGACAAGTTGCAAAAGTTTGCCAAATAAAAATGCACTAGACTGAAGTGTATTTGGAACATTTTTGCACAAGGATTTTCTGGGGTTTTCTTAGACTTGGTGACTGAAAAGACAGGTAATCTCATGTGTAATCTATAAAAAGGAAAATAGATCCTACCTCACAAAACTTTTAAGGCAGAATGATACAAATCTTTTAAAACATAATTCAAATGCTGTAGGAAATCTTTGGAAGTCCTCTCTCCCAGTTTTGTTTCCCATCTGTGCATTGGTTTGGAAGCATCAATGTTTGTCTCTACAGCAAAAAATGATTTATCAAATATGCATACAATCAATCACTACTAATTAGAGACAAATCCACAAGCACAGTTTCAGTGTTCATTCAATTTTCCACAGAAATGAAGACAACATCATCTTAAGTTTTTAGTCAGCTTCAGTGGGGAAAGGCCAAGGAAAAGCTTTGTCTCTTTTTTCCTCTATAACTGACATAATGAAAAATTATTGGTAATACAGTAGTTTCTCTTAGTCTTTAAAAAAAGATAATTAATGGAAAGGTTATTAGATCAACATTCATAGCTTCTATGTTTTGTTTATGTGACAAAAAGTTACTTTAAAATTTTTTCTTTTCCTTTTTTACTATAGAAATTGTGTCCAAAGTGACTTCGTATTCTTGTTCAGAAGACTTTTTGTTGATGTTGTTGTCTAGTAACGTAAAATGAATATTTGCCAGTTAGGCACATCCAATATTGTAATGCTTTCTCCAACCTTATATTATAACAAGAATTTTAAGTTTCCTTCCTTTACAATGTTGGGTTTCTGCCAGGGATTACTCACTTATCCTTGGAAGTCTTTTGTGATGGCATCAATCATCCCCTCTTTTAAGTAGGGAAAAATTAGCAGTAAAATGTCACACCTCTGGGGAAAAAAAAATCTAATCACTTAATAAAGTAAACCATGTCTTGTTTCCTGAATTTGTGCACTTTTAATAAGAAACTATTAGGGCAGGAACTCTGTCTTCTCTAATAGCTTGTATAAAGCCAATTACCCATCATCAGTCCTCAAATAAAAGATAACAACAGTGAAAAAATGAAATATTGAAACCAAACATTTTCACTAATTCAATCTTCATTTCTGTAATATGTGGTACACTTTAGCTAGGCTGTTTATGACTAAAATAGCAAAGACTTCATATGGGAGAAAGTGCTTTTCTGTTTTGCTTGCCCATTGCCCCATTCATCATGCCTTCAATTTAGTGCCAAAAGTGACTTTCATAATCCTGGCTATAAACAGCTGAATGAGAATATCAAACCTTGCTCTACTCAATAACTTACTAAAGAAAGAACCATGTTTTTTACTATCTTATTACATTTTTAGTTTATGAGGAAGTGAGACAGTTAGAAGCATTACTTGAAAATGTTGGCAAGCAAGTAGGAGTGTGAGAGAAAGCAAAGGAGATGGAAGAATAAGGAGACAGACATACTCTTAGGTTTTGGCATAACTCTGATGCATGTGGGAAAGCTAATGACTCTTCTAGTTCAACATATTGACATTCATTTGAGGGCTTGAGTTATTCCTATTAGCTAACTTTGTTTTATGTAGGGCCAAGATACTTAACTCCATCTTTGCTAAACATTTGTAGCTTCTTCTCAGTACATTGCCTTCTAGTATTTGTATTTCAAACAGAGACACTATTATGATTCATACTGAATTCTCTTCTAAATTTTAGGGTGATTAATCACAAAGCTCCGATTCAATTGCAATCATAATAACTTGTACTGTTGAGAGTGCTGTTGATCTGACTGAATTCCATAGAATGTATCAGGGATCTGAACAATGTGGCTGAGGAAATTGTAAGGAGTGATCAGTTGATTTCACTACTCCAGGAGAAAATGCATTTCTTGTGCTAGTTTCCTCACAAATATTCACTTCCTAACCAACCTTCAAACCAAGATGGCTGGAATGCATCTATATATAACTGAATATCACACTTAGTCTTCATGTACACTTCTCTTTATTATATTTATAAAAACCTCCCTTTGTCACCATCATTTCATTCCTTCTTTAAAAATAGAATTAGAATTATTATACATGCGTGTACTTCATGTTCTATCATGAATGTAATTTTTCTGATACACAGGCCTCAGTAGTCATTTGTGTGCTTTGTGACCCTGGCTCTTTCTTAATGTCTGCCTTATTTAAAGGTCGTGATCTCTTGGGAAATCAGAATATTGGGTTGACAATTTTTAAGCTCAACTAAGCAGAGTATCTGTCACTATTGTAAAGCGTTAAGATATAAACTCTGCAGGTTGTCACATTTCCAATTAGGCACAGGAAGGTGATCTGAGGGAACTGGTGAGAAAGAAGAGATGAGAGATGGAGAGAGTAAGGTTTTCGAAGTTCCGGTTAGCCATGACAGTCAACTGAATAGTATAGCAGTTATGTGAAATTCCCTAGTTCTACCAATACATTTTCCCTTTTGACTGAACTAATTTGCCTTGCATTTGAGTTTGCAATACAGAATTTTATCTAAGGCAGTTTCCCTGACTTTAAGTGATAGGAGCACATTTTCCAGTTGTCTGAAAATGTCCATTCATGTTTCTCAAAAATTTGTTCTTCTCTTTGGGTAAAATATACAGTCTTCTTTCAAGAGAAGAATATATATTTCTGTATACTTTTTTAGAGTATAGCTATGCATTTAATATTCTCTATAGGTGGAGAGAATATGCACAATCAATGTTTGGCTTATACATAGTTAACACTTAATCCCATGGTGATTTATATTAGCTCTTGGTCAGAAGAAATGCACTATTACTTAAAATGGAGGACTGTTTGTGTGCTCTCTACTACTTCATAAACACTAAAAGGAGATTTCTTAATATTATAAATATTAAATGATGACAAATATGTTTATATTGAATTTATATATTATGTTTATATTGAAAATACTTAGAAACAGTGAGAAGCATAAGAAACTCTTAGTCTGAAAGCCTAGCTTTGAATGCCAGCTGTGTAACTACCATGTTTATGCTTTGAGAAAGTCATTTAACTTCCTCATTTGTAAGATGAAATTGTGATGTGGTTTCTGCACTAATTAAATACAGTAATTTAATATATGTATATATGTACAGTTGTTCCTCAGTATTCATGGTGCATTGATTTCAGATCCTCCCCCTTCCTGATACAAAATTCTGCAAATGCTCAAGTCCCTCATAAAATGGCACAGAACTTAGATATAACCTCCACACTTCCTGCATACTTTAAATCATCTCTAAATTACTTATAATACTGAATTCTGTGCCTATACATCATTCTAATATTGTGGATTCAACATAGTATTTGATGCATGGCAAATTCAAGGTTTGCTTTTCGGAACTTTATAGAAATTTATATTCTAGCATTTTAATTTCACAGTTAGTTGAATCGACTGATGTGGGACTCACAGATATAAAGGGTCAACTGTGCATATATTTTTCCATTGGTAGTTTGTTTAAGAATTCTTAGTACAGATAGCATCATGATTATTTAGGGGTTGTTTCACTATGACAATTTCAGGTTCAAATGCAATTATTTGTTGATCAATTGTCTTGCATGAAAAATGATTTTTTTTTTATAAAGAAGAGGCATGTTTTGATACTGGAAATGGAGAAGAGAAAGAGACCTGGGGCAGAAATATTGTATGGGTGACAATACTTGTGAAAGCTTAAAATGAAAAAACTGATAGAAATAAATTTTGATAGTTAATTTTGGAGACAAAGGGGAAACACAATATTTCCCCTTATAAATATAACCATGATAAATATGACTAAATTGATTATTTACAAAAATATGGGATAGAAATGGCACTAAGTTGTATAATCCCACATTCTACCACTTTTGGCCTCGGTAAAAAATAATCTAACTCAACATATTTTTTCTCTGGCATAAATGAGACTTAATTAAATATTATTAATGTCTCATCTTTGCAGTCCGCTGTTCTTTCTTTTAGGAGATTCTGTTGTAAGTTTTGGCCTCAAGTTATCAGTTGACATGATGTTTCATAAAAGCCAAGTTCTTATGCTCCATTGACTGGCTAATTATTAATAGCTACATAACTTTTATTAGCTCAACTACTTGTTTTTATGGAAAACCTTGTACATTTTTTAAAAATTAAAGCTAGTGCATAGTTAACATTTTAAGATTTCCTTTGGCTCATTTTCATGGGAGAATTATAGCAATCAATTTCAGAAGTCCCAGTGTTTTACCTGTTTTACACCAACTCCCATGTTTCTATAATCTCAAAGAAAACCTTAAGGATGAATGTCTCATATTTGTATGTGTCACAATGCCTGGAAGATTTTTCTAATCTAGAACATTCTAAGGATCAAAAATATTAAATTCATGGAATTCATACTATGTGCACGAAATATATTTTAACTGCTGATTCTACTGGTATGCTTCACATAAAGGTAACATAACCCTAGTTCTCGTTAAGATAAGAAAAGTAAATTGTGGGGCCCTTTAAAAGTATAGGCTGCAGAAATATTTAAATCAATATGTGTAAATGCTGCTTCATTGTATATGTCTCGTGGTTTAGTGTATGTCCCTTGGATCCAGTCTACGCTGGCAAAAAAATCTGGATTTTGTTCAAGTTACCTAAATTCCCATAAAGTTCTCATCTGTAAAATGAGATTAATAATATCATATATTATGAATGATTGGAGGACTAACAAAATTATACTCTTAAAGCATCTAAAATAGCAACCACTCTATTAACATTGGCAATTACTCCTACAACGACTGCTACTATTTTATGCCAGTCATTCTACTGTTTAGATATGTGTTATTTCATTAAACTTAAAAATAATTGTCTTGTATATTATGTTTCTGAATTAAACAGTTATATTTATTACAAATAAAAGTCATTAATTTACTGACTTTAAATACTATTGCAATTTTACTTTGATTTAGTTGATTTTTCTTTTTTTTTTTTTTTTTTTTTTTTTGAGATGGAGTCTCGCTCTGTCACCTAGGCTAGCATGCAGTGGTATGATCTCAGCTCACTGCAACCTCTGCCTCCTGGGTTCAAGTGATTCTCCTGCCTCAACCTCCAGAGTAGCTAGGATTACAGGCACCCACCAACATGTCTGGCTAATTTTTGAATTTTTTTTTCTTTTTAGTAGAGGTGGGGTTTCACGTTGTTGCCCAGGCTGGTCTCAAACTCCTGGCCTCAAGTTATCTGATCGCTTAGGCCTCTCAAAGTGCTAGGATTACAGGCATGAGCCACTGCGCCTGGCCCTGCCATTTGCTATTATCTTAAATGTCTTAAATCCCTGGTTTCAGAGCAGATCTTGAGATCTGGTGGCTTGCAATTGAACTACAGACTAATTCATAAATCCAGTCATATAAACTAGGGAAATATTAAAGTAAACAGTGATATTTTATAGGTACATCAACATCTAGTATTCTGTCCTAAACTACTGAAAAATTCTGGATACCATCAATTGATGGATCTATGCTACACTTAGATTTGCTTAAGATTAGCTGCAGAACAGGATTTTATACTAGATGGGCAGGGATAAGCATAACAGAAACTACTAAAATATATAATTTAATCCAGTTAAATGAATTTTAACTCCTTGCTCTGTAATGAAGGACCTTTGTGTTCTCTAACTCAACAAGAATATCTTCCTTCAAGATGGAAATCAAATCTGATTGCTTCAATGAGCATCTCTATGCAGATGATTACTAAATCATTCTCTTTCTCTTATCTCCCTCTATTTCCAGGTTTACACCAATAACGATCACCCAGTCTTTCTCCCTTACAGATCCAATCGTCATCTCAAATCTTTCTTTCCAACTCACATATTTTCTTTCCACTATAACGGACTCTCACGCTTGAATTCAGTGTCACTATCCACTGTTCTCTTAGGACTTAAAACATAGATTTACATTTGATTTCTTCCTTGCTTGCATTAAAACAAAAAATCAGTTCCTGTTTTCTCTCTCTTTTTTATGTATTTTTTTGAGACAGAGTTTCGCTCTGTCACCCAGGTTGGAGTGCAGTGGTGCGATCTCAGCTCACTAAAACCTCTGCCCCCCTGGTTCAAGCGATTCTTCTGCCTCAGTCTCCAGAGCAGCTGGGACTACAGTCATGTGCACCATGCCCAGCTAACTTTTGTATTTTTAGTAGAGACAGGTTTTCACCATGTTGGCCAGGCTGGTCTTGAACTCCTGTCCTCGTGATCCACCTGTCTCGGCCTTCCAAAGTGCTGAGATTACAGGCATGAGCCACCGCGCCTGGCCTTCTCTCATTTTCTTTCCATCCTTCCCTTCATCTTTACTGTTTCTATTCTTCTATTAAGGCAGGTGCCCATCACACTATAAATTTTAGTAATTTTTTAAAATTCTGCCTCTGTTTCCTAAGTGCAAATACACAGTTTACACATTTGTTTATTTACAAAATATATTGATTTTCTGTCATGTTACAAAAGGCCACTTGTACCCAATTTCTATCTTACGTAAAATGCGTGTCCACTGTCTCGAAACATGCCTCATACATTTGTCTGCTCGTTAAAAAAAAAAAAAAAAAAAAAAAATCATAGTACTGGATAGCTTAAACAATCAAAATTTATTTTCTCACAGTTCTGGAAGACGGAAGTCCAAGATCAAGATGACTGCAGGGTTCGTTTCTGGTGATGCCTCTCCTTCTGGTTTGCAGGTGGCTGCCTTCTCACAGGTGCTTTCACATAACCTTTATTCTATGTGCACAGAATGAGAGAATGGGAGAGACAGAGAGAGACAGAGAGAGAGAGAGAGATCCTGTGTGTCTTCTTCTTTTAAGGACACCGGTCCTGTTGAACTAGGGCACCACTTTTATAACTAGGTTTAATGTTAATGACCTTCTTTAATTATAGTCACATTGGAGGTTAAAGATTCAATATACTAATGAGTTGTGAGTGGGGGCATAATTGAGTCAATAACAACATTCTTGTCTTTAAGCATTTCTATGGTCTTATTTCCAGCTGGTTATACCTTTACCATTTTTACATGTCCATATTCTCTGTATCCCTTACAATGAAGCTCTTTATTTAAAGAAGGCATTTTCTGTTCACTTCTATTTACAGTTGTCTGCTTCTACATAGTTTTAGAATTAACTTTTTGTACCACATAGTTGATGTATGTACTGCCTCCAGTTATTCAGATACATATGAAACAGAAAAGTCTCCTTGCAGACTAGCACTATATATAAGTATGTATATGTGTATGTATTATATATACATATATACACACATATATATGTATATATACTCAGAGTAGATTTACAAGTCCCTATGTTTATTAGTTTTTAAGCCTTGATGCAGAATTTTGTGGAGTCACTTCAATACTGTAAATTTAATTATCCAAGCAGATGACTACCAATAATTTTTGTTCTAAATGTAAAATCCATTTAAGAATGAACTTTTGGAAAATTAGAAGGCATTATAAAAGCAGTTCTATACATGTTTAACAGAGAACATTAGCACATGTTAGAGGGTATAATTCTACACATAGAAACTTATTGCAACATAAGCACAAGACATGTGGTCCTAATATAAATATGCTTTAAAATTTCTTTGACACCTACAATTTCTTCTTATATCTTCCCACTTTGAAGGATTTCCTACAACTATCCAGTGTCCCTATTTCAAGAAAAGTAATCATTTAGCTAAATTTACTTCACAAAATGTTAGTTACAATGTGCTATCTTTCCCAGGATTATTTGTTTCCCAAAAAGAAGACTTTGGCATTGAAACAATACTCTTCACAATCACTGAAATGCAATGATAGCATTTGAGGTATTAGCCATGAATAGTGAAATAAATATTTTTGCAGTAGGGCCCATTATCTTGTTTCTTCTCAAATTTTATTTTACGGGCAACCACATATTACACATTTTAGGTGACATCTATCAAGGGAAAAAGATGCAAGGTGTTTCTGAAATAAAAATGTGATGGTTCTGGCCATGCGCGGTGGCTCATGCCTGTAATCCCAGCACTTTGGGAGGTCAACGTGGGTGAATCACCTGAGGTCAGGAGTTTGAGACCAGCCTGAAAAATATGGTGAAACCCTGTCTCTACTAAAAATACAAAAATTAGTAGGACGTGAGGCTGAGACAGCAGAATCACTTAAACCCGGGAGGCAGAGGTTGCAGTGAGCTGAGATCACGCCATTGCTTGGGCAACAGAGCGAGGCTCTGTCAAAAAAAAAAAAAAAAAAAAAAAAGAAAGAAAGAAAGAAAGAAAGAAGAAAGAAAAAACAGTGATTGTTTCATCATTCTCAGCAAACTAACACAGGAACAGATAACCAAACACTGCATGTTCTCACTCATAAGTGGGAACGGAACAATGAGAACACATGGACACAGTGAGGGGAACCTCACACACCAGGACCTGTTGGTGGGTGGGGGGAAAAGGGAGGGAGAGCATTAGAACAATACCTAAGGCAGGAGGGGCTTAAAGCCTAGATGACAGGTTGATAAGTACAGCAAACCACCATGGCACATGTATACCTATGTAACAAACCTGCAAGTTCTGCACGTGTATCCCAGAACTGAAAGTAAAATTTTTTGAAAAAAATGTGATGGTTCCTTTTCTGATTTCTTCTGAATGCTGGAAGATAGTTCCCTGTTGTTCACTCCTGTTTCTATACATGTTGCAAAGAAGGCACTGACCTTTTAAATTGCCAACTATCTTTTCAAGGATGTTCATATAGCAGAGAAGGAAGATAGAGATACTGATTTTTCCTCTAATGTAAAGGTAAGGTGAGCCGACATCCTTAGAAGATGGTCTTCTGCTGGAGCAAGGCAGCAGCATGCTTACTGACCATTAAAAATGATTCAAGTCAGCTTAGCTCAGATTTCTTTTCCTGCCATGTAAATTACTTCATGTTCATGTGTCATCTGGCTTCATTTGTATTGTCCTATGGGAACTAGGGCTCAGAGAATCAGGATAAAAATGGTGATAATCTGGATACTGCTGTTACTGTGACTAATAAACTGTCTTTCATTTCAGACCCCGTCAGAATCCCGAGTATTCTATCAGCATCTGCTAAACTGTAATTCGATAACTTGTTAGCCTAAGTAGGCAAGATCTCAGACCTTTAAAAAATTTTGACATCTAAATGCTCCTATGTACTGCCCATGTTTTTATTTAGTTTTTCTCTCTGAAAACTGTCATTATATTATATGTAATCTAGATTTTAAGCAAGTAGTGATTACTACTTGCATTAGTCAGCACAGGCTGTCATAACAAACTACCACAGATTGAATGGCTCAAACAACAGAAATTTATTTCCCCATAGGTCTAGAGGCTGGAATTCCAAGACAAAGGTTGTAGCAGGTTTGATTTTCTCTTAGGCTTCTCTCATTGATTTTCAGACAGCCTAATATCATTGAGTTCTCACATGTCTTTATTGTATGAGCACATTTCCTTGGTATTTCTCCCTCTTCTTATAAGAAAACAGTCACAATGGTTTAGGGTCCCACTATTCTGACCTAATGTCATCTTAGTAGCCCTATCTCCAAATATAGTTATATTCTGGGTTAGGGCTCCAACATAGGAATTTTAGAGGAACACAATTTAGTCCATATCACCTTTCCCGTATGCTCTAAGACAATTTCCTATGAGTCTCTTCACTACCTTTTTTTTCCCCTTACTATCTATTCAAGAATGTTTGTGTAGTCAACAGCCTTGGGAGATAAATATAGTCATCCTCTAGAGCAAAGGGCAGGCTTATTTATGCTCCAGCATGATAAAAATTAGGCCTACCTTTAGGGAAAAAGTAGGGCAGACATGTTTATTGCCGTTATCAAAGTTTGCATTTTTTAAAGCTTGGGTCCCTCCTTTGTAATGTAACCCAGAGCAATCCGTGTACCTGGCTCTCCATGTGTTGTTACCCTGTGAGAATTGGGATACTTAGAACTGCCCTCAGAAAACAGTAATAATCCAACTACCATTTCCATTGCATTAGGACGGGGACTGGGTAGCCTTTCTTCAACTTGCTAATATACAAATTCATAATGTCTCTATCTTAAATATAAATCCTTTTTTGTACAGTCTTGTATGTCTTTGTGGGCAGATTTAGGCATGTTTTTAAATCTGAAAGACACTAACACTTTATTAATCTCTTCACATATATAGCATCTTTTCAGCCCTTAAATTTTAACTCAAGAGCAACCTTTTCAAGAACTATTCCCTGAATATGGTCTCTTCCATCACATATGACATTATCCCATTTAGTAACTTTAAATGATTTAGAACTATCAGTATTGTTCCAGTTTATTTTTCATTTAATTGTGTCTCCCATTAGATGATGGTCAGAAACCTAACTTGTCTTATCCACAATTATTGCTTACTTCAACAGTCATAATTCTGAAAAGGATGTGATGTTGTCAATGTCTGGAGACAATTTTTATTGTTAAAACTTGGAAGGGGATGCTGCTGGTCTCTAGTGGATAGAAGTACAAGATGGTGCTAAACATTTTCAAGTGCTCAGAACATGCCCCCCAAACAAAGAATTATTCTCTGTATGATGTCAATAGTATCAAGACTGAGAATCTCTGATCTGTAGCATCCAATGTGGTACATGAGAATAAGAAGTTTCTGAAGACATGTTGAATTGGAAGATTGTCTTCATTATAGTATTTAGTAAGTTATAATTTCATGACACTATTCTGGCTTTCACTGCTAGTTGCTTGAATAATAGCAATATTCCCTAAACTAAAATACCCTTAATATTGATGAAAATGAAAAACAAACTTTGTAAAATATTTAAAGAGGTTTATCTGAGCCAAAAATAAGTAACCAAGGCCAAAGCACAGTCTCAAGAGGTCCTGAGAACATATGTCCCAAGTGGTTGAGTTACAGCTTGGTTTTATATGTTTTAGGCAGACATAAGACATCAGTCAACACATGTGAGGTAAACGCTGGTTCAGTCTGGAAAGGAGGGAAAACTTGAGGTGGGTGGATTATAGGTGGATTAAAATATTTTCTGAGTGGTAATTGGTTGAAGGAGTTATTACCTAACGACCTGGAATCAACAAAAATAGTCAAGTTAGAATTTGGTATCTTATTGCTACAAAGAGTTTGTTATATTAATCTTAAGATCTCTTTTTTCATGTTAATTTTGGTCATCGGTGCCTCAATTCCAAAGGGAAGAGAATATAATGAGTTGTGTCTAATGCCATCTTCCCATTATGACCTGAACTATTTGATTAGTTTTCTTTGAAATTCCTTTGGCCAAGAGAAGGGGGTCTGTTCAATTGTTGGGGACGGGGCTTAGAATTTTTTTTTTTGGTTTACATAAACATATGATGTGATACATGATATTTTAACTAAACATGACATATAAAATATTTTTTGAAGAAGAATAAGATATACTATAGTCTTATTCTAGACATTGCTCTGCAATTGTCATATTACATGAATTAATAGGCAAGTTAATTTCTCATTTTGCTGTGACTTCTATCTTTAAAAAGGCAAAAAAAAAACAAAAAAAAAAGCAACTCTTAGCCACATCGAAAAAGGATGCTGTGGAAATAAAGAAGAAAATTAATATGAGGTACATCGAATTACAGGCTTCCTCATATAGCCTACAGTTTTTGCTATAATATTATATAGTATTGCATGGGTAACCAACATTATGGTGACAGATATTTCATACACTCCTTCAGGAAATAAATTACTCATATTAAATTATTTAACAATATTAGTTCATTGGATATGATTTTTCAATCTTATCCTCTTGTCATTAGATAAGAATTTTAATCAGTGTTAGAATTGTAAACTATATTATCTGGAAATTTCAAAATATGCCTCAATAAATTAAATCTATGTTTTGTTTGTTTTATTGGTTTGTTTTTCAGAGATAGGATCTCACTTTGTCACTCAGGCTGGAGTGTAGTGATGCAATCATAGCTCACTCACTGCAGCCTCCAACTCCTGAACTCAAGCAATCCTCTCATCCAAGCCTCCCAAGAAACTGAACTACAGGTGCACACCACAATACTTGGCTAAGTTTTTTAATTTTTTGTAGAGACAGGGTTTCACTAAATTTCCCAGGTCTCAAAACCTTGCCCTCAAGCCATCCTCCATCTTTGATCTCTCAAAGTGCCTGGATTACAGAAGTGAGCAATGGAGCCCAGGATTCAATAAATCAAATCTTTGAATGCACTCATCTACAGGAAACCAAATACTCTTAGACTCTGACTAATTTGCTACAACTTACATTAAGATGAAACAACATTTTGACTAAAACCTAACAGTTCAAATAACATAAACTTATTTTATGACTTTGGTCAGCTCCAATCTAGAATCAATTTTGCTTCTAGTTGGTGCCAATTATTTAAATTCACCTCTTTTGGCAATATAATGATATAGAAATTTTGGCAAAAACAAGTGTTGAACAGGCTAGAAATAACACACAGCTCCTAGTCTAAAATGGTCAACAAGTTGTGAGACTTAAATAGGTCATATTTATTAATATTCTCTATATCCCTGATTGAAATATATTATATACTTGACCTTTTCATAATTCCATATGTATGTTATCTCATTTAGTCTATTCAACAACTTCAAGAAGATGGTATTATTATCATGATTTGACTTTTAAAGAAACAGCATATTTAAACAAGATCTCATAGATTATAATTAAAAAGGCAAAGACCACATTTACATTTGTTTGAGATAAAGACCTGTGAAGTTTGTGGCACAGAAGTGAACAGGCTACCTCAAAATATCAGTGGAGACCTATGAAGCGCAACTAGTGAGGGGTAATACTGAACTAGAAATAAAGTACACTCACATATACTAATATGGATGAGATTATGCTGAGCTGACTCTAGTTTAACTACCTACCTGAAGCAAAAGCATAGCCACTCGGACAGAAAATGATATGAGTGAGATCTGTAAATAATGTCTTCATTTTTTCATACCAAAATACCAAGTATTAATTTTTTTTAAATTAGGTATGCTAGAATATTATATTAATAAAAATAATAGATAATATAAAATGGATTGAAGAATATAAACAGACTTAGACCATCCAAACAGAAATTTTCAAATGGAAATTCTTGAGTTTAAAAGTAACTCTTTTGGCAATATAATGATATAGAGATTTTGACTGAAATTAAAAATTCATCAGAGGTGCTCAAAAGCAGATTTGAATTGGCAGAAAAGAAGAATCTGTAAACTTAATCAATAGAGGTTGTCCAATCTGAAAACCAGGAAGAAAAAAGTAGAATAAAGAAATATTAACAGAGTCCAAGATATCTAGGGGAATTCTTTAAGGACACCGATATTCACTCAAAGTACCAAAAATAAAGATACAAAGAAATGAACAGAAAATATACTTGAAGAACTGATTGCCAAAATCTTCCTAAATTTGATAAAAAACATTAATCTATACATCTAGGAAGTCCAATATACATCTAGGAAGTCCAACAAATTCCAAGTAGGATAAACATAAAGTTATCCTTATCTAAACATATCATGGTACAACTATGAAAGATAAACAGAAACTTTCAAAGGACTAGGCTAGTATTCTCTGTCCCGTTCCTAGTGAGTACATGAGACTCATCATGTTCATCATGTTGTCAAATGCCCCCATTAGGAAAAGCTGGTTGTAATGCTCTTCTTACCTTCATAGGTTCCTGATTTTCCCACTCTATTTTCTGATAGTTTCTTGTATTTCTACCGTTCATGTTTTAAAAGTAGACTATACACATAATCAAGGAGTGTTCTTTTTTTTTCAGCAGAATGGTCAATAAAGTTACTTAGACTCCAAAATATTAGGTAAGTCTGATGATAATTATTATTATTTTTTCCCTTTGGAGATAACAGTTTCACCTTTCTATACTTTAGTAGCTTATAGAAAATTTTTTCTCCATTTATAGACTTCCTTTTGAGACACATTCTTACTTCTGTTTTATATGTGCTTTCCCATAAAACTGAGAGTTTCACTAGTGATCTGGGTCTTCTGTTTTTCCTAAGGGCTATGTAATCTCAACCTGATCCTAGCTTACCTAGGTTTTAGAAACTTCCCTCTTACAGAGTGGCTGCATTGGGTGTGTAATCTGCATTGGGCAATAGGTATACTCCATAAACCTGTCTAATGGCATTTTCCACAGCTATAGGTAGATGCAGAATTCTGCCTTTTTCTATATTATTCATGAATTTGAAAAATCTAGACATACTATTTTATTCAGTGTCATTCTGTAGTTCCTTGAATTTTCCAAGAATCTTTCTACAACAAAATCTTTGTACATGCAACTTTCCTTTCATGAAGCCATCTTCCTCTATCACAATGCTAGGTAACTCCTACCCATCCTGTAGCTCTTCTTGGACATGTGAATGTGTGTCTATGTCAGTGTTTGTGCTGCGTACCTAGAACACATCTAAATACTAAATACTGTATTTCTGTTCATGTTGATCAGTATGAAAAGTTCCTCCAAAAATGTTCATTTTCAAATGATATTTTCTCATATATTTTTATTTGTTTCTTATATTCATGTATGATACTTGTAATATAGCTTCCACATTCAACTAGAATATTCTTTCCTAATATATTTGATTCTATGTATTTCAGAAAAAGCTTTTGTAATGGAGAGTAAAAAACAATATATGTATTCCTGGAACATATTTTTGCAACAAATTTGATTCCTGTTTATATTTATATTGACTAAATTATATGACTAGAATTTTATCCTGAATATGTCCTAGAATTTCATTAAAAATGATTCAATGAAGGGAAAAGAAGATATATGAGAACTAAAGTAAAAATCACTTCTGCTCCGTGCTAAAAATATTTAAAGAAAATACTTTTATGTAGTATGAACTCAATATTTGCCTTTTAAAAATAATGCATTAACCAATAAAATACATTTGTATTAATTAAAATGTCAGAATAAATGGCAAGAGTCCTGTCTATCCCTTTCTAATCAATAAATGCACCTAACATTTTGAAAATATTTTTCTTCATATTTTCTCAATAACCCAATGATTTAATAGATGCTAGCAAGTTTACTTTATAATATCTTCTATTTCTCCTACAGATATGTGACACTTTGTTATAGCTTGCAACGTTAAAACAATTTAAAAAAACACCTGAGTTTGCTTTCCTCTTTTCTGACAGGAAGTACAAACTCATTTTACAATATGTTTTTATGCTCCAAAAATGTTTTTGTTTTTTTAGGCTGCAATATATTCCATGTGTATGTACTTATCTCTTCTTAATGTATTGTTATTTGAAAACATTTCTTTTCTCATTCTATCACTGAGATTGGCATATACTTAAGGCCCTTGAGAAAGTGATGTATTTTTGCAAGGTATATTGAATCTCAGAAAGGATGAAAATGTATAAAGAAAGGCTATTATTTAACCTATGCAAGGCTAAGCAGTTTAAATCATCTTTATTACTTTGCAAAACTTGCCATTGCAGCTATGCCAATGACTTTAATAAATGCTATAGGTGAACATGAATACATTTTCTCACAATCTACAGTTTTAAGCTTCCTTCTGACCATATATTTACTATTATCTGGCAATGTAGGGCAAGAGTTTTTCAGTTGACTTATCAAGGAAGAATAATGTTTTGCGCCATTATAGACCTATTGGATCATATCACCATATTGGAGCCTTAGCTAAGAAAGGCATTCTATTTTAGTACAGTTCTTAATAGTTTAAAACGCTATGTCTGTCTTGCTATTGCACAAGGGGTATCTTAAATTTCTATTAAAACGGTTAGATCTATGTAATGATTGTAGTTTTCTTAAGAGCAGATATCATTAGATAATGTCAGCTAATTTACCTCATGTGGAAACTTTTTCAACTTTCATCTGACATGTAATTTGCGAATTGTTTTTAATGAATGATTAATAGTTGGTTATAACATATGAATGTGAAATATTTGAAATTTTATGGACACGTTTATTTTGGCAAAATTATTCTTCAGTTAGACAAAGTTATTATGATGGACTTGAGAAAAAATTCATACTATCAGAGTCACTTCAGTGAGACCTAAATTATTACTATAATAAAAGAGCTAAATGAATTGTTTTTGGAAAATGTAGCTTACATCCCCACTTTGGGAAAATTTTCTCATTCACAAACATTTGTTTTTTTCTGACAACTTTTTTATATGGCAAACATGTCTATAATGCTCTTAGTCAAGAATTTTGTCTCATGTTTTAAAAGTAGACAGCATTTGTAAAATTGTGCTAACTCCTTGCATGAATTTGACATGGCCAGATGCAGCTTCCTCACTGTAAAACAGGAAAATGTACGATGTTTCAATAACGAAACACTCTTCAGCAATCTCTTCCCTCAAAGTCTGCCCACATTACTTGGAATATTTGAATAGAATGATTAGCTCTTTGTACAAAAAATTCTGGTAATTACAAGAGGGATCCCTATCTTCACTTTATAAATGAGGAGATCAGACCTCAATTATATATGCAATTGGCCCAGTATGACATGGGGAAAACTTGTGAAACCAATTAAATTCACATCTAAATATATGAAGAAGCAAAGTGTACCTTTATATGTGTGTGTGTGTGTGTATGTATGTATTCATATATATATGTAATACATATATATGTCTGGAAATGTTCTATCAGCCTTTCTGGACACATCAGTACTACATCAAAATTGCATCAATTAAAGGCAACAACCTTTACAAATCCACAATGATTATCTATGATGATGAAAGATGCTATGTATTTGCATATATAGTTTCCTTCTAAGGTGAATGTGTACCATATGCTGATTATGTGAAAGGTACACTTTGCTTCTTCACCTTTAATAAAGATGCATTGCTTCTTGGCAGTAATATTGCATTATATATTTTAGAAGAGGGTACAATTGCATAATGATTTCTGTTGTAATTTTGCCTTCCATAAGCCATGCTACTTCTGCTCCCACCATTGTTGGGTCTAAATGCATTCCTATTTGGTGTTTGAAGCTTGAAATTTAAAGAAAACACGGCAGATGGTGCTTCTGAGATACACGTATCTGCCTCCCTGCTTAGGTAGTTGAATGTGAAGTGGTTCAGTATACTTACGAAGAAATAAACATTCATCAGCTTTAGGAAAATCAAACCAGGGCAAAGGAGTGTTTAAAAGGCCAAAGTATTATCTATTTGGTCTCTGCAAAAAACTGGTATATTTGAAAACTTATATATGTATATATAACTTTTATTAAAACATATGTGTATAGGCAATTTTTATTAAAATATATGTATATATATTTTTCGCGATAGGGTCGCACACTTTTTCTTGAGATAGGGTCTCACTCTGTCATGGGGGGAGTGCAGTAGCATAATCACAGTTAACTGCAGCCTCAACCTCCCGAGCTCAGGTGATCCTCTCACCTCAGCCTCCTGCGTAGCTGGGACTACAGGAACACACCACCATGCCCAGCTAATTCTTTTTCTTTTTAGATACGGAGTTGCAATATGTTACCCAGGCTGGTCTGGAACTCCTGGGCTCAAGCAATTCTCCCATTTTGGCCTCTCAAAGTGCTGAAATTACAGGCATGAGCCACCACATCCAGCCAAGAAGTTATTTATTTATTTATTTATTTATTTATTTTTATTTATTTTTTTGAGACAGAGTCTCGCTCTGTCACCCAATCTGGAGTGCAGCGGCCGGATCTCAGCTCACTGCAAGCTCCGCCTCCCGGGTTCACGCCATTCTCCTGTCTCAGCCTCCCGGGTAGCTGGGACTACAGGCGCCTGCCACCTCGCCCGGCTAGTTTTTTGTATTTTTAGTAGAGACAGGTTTTCACCGTGTTAGCCAGGATGGTCTCGATCTCCTGACCTCATGATCCGCCCGTCTCGGCTTCCCAAAGTGCTGGGATTACAGGCTTGAGCCACCGCACCCGGCCAAGAAGTTATATTTTTAAAGAGACTTTTGTAAAGGATTAAGAAAACGCTCTACAATTATTCTATGTGATGAAAAATTATCACAGACAGAAAACATTTGTTTTAGAAGGTATTTTAAATGCACCAAGAAAACTGTCATTTAACAAACTATACCTTATCTAATATGGGTATAGGAACCACCTTGTAGAAAAATAATTATTTGCACTAACATTTCAGTAGTGTTACGTCTTCTCAGAAAACATTTTATACCATGTCTAGAATGCATCAATTTTCTTTTGGTTCATTTAACTACATTTTATTACAAATAAAATAACAGCTAACATTTAGTGATTATTCAGTGTGCACTAAAATGATTTATGTAAGACAGCACATTTAATCTTTTCATAGCAACTCTGTGAGACAGTGTGCTGGTTAATTTTGGAGGTCAGTCTGAGTGGATTAAGGTATATCCAGCTGGTAAAGTATTATTTCTAAGTGTGTCAGTGAAGGTGTTTCTAGAGGACATTGGTGAGTATGTCAGATGGCTGAGTGGGTAAATTAGCCCTTAATGTGAACAGTCACCATCAAAAAGAAAAAGGCAATGGAAGGGCAATTTCTCTCTCTTTCTCTCCTGAAGCTGGAATGTCCTTTTTCTCCTGCCTTGGACATCAGAACTTCAGGTTCTCTGTCCTTTGGACTCCAGAACTTACACCAGCAAATTTCTGGGCTCTCAAGCCTTTGGCCTTGGACCGAGAGTTAGAGTCATGTCATTTGCTTCCCTGGTTCTGAGGCTTCCAGATGTGAACTGAGCCATATTACCAATATCCCTGGGTCTCCAACTTGCAAGACAGCCTATTGTGGGGCTTGCATCTATAATTCCCCTAAAACACTTTTCTCTATATATTTTTAATATCTATCTATCTATCTATCTACCTATCTATCTATCTTTCTATTCTATTCTATCCTATCTACCATCTTATTGCTTTTATGTCTCTGGAGAACCTAACACAGACAGGCAAAACCTTAACATGCTCATTTATAGACGGGGAAAATGAGATACAATGTGTTTAAGTAATTTGCCTATGACAAAGCTGGGATTCAAATCCAGGCATTATGGCTTCAGATTCACTGCTTTTATCCGTAAGATTTCATTGTTTTCCAGAGTAACAATATCAACATCACCTTGCAGTGTTTACAAATAGAAAGCCAAGCAACAAATACACTTCTACTCAAAAAGACTGATTAAAGAGATTTTAATGAAGAAGGTAGTAACAGAAATGTAGACAGAATTAAATAACTAGAAAAAAAATGTCGAGACAACTTGGAAGTATCCAAAAGCAGAAAGCTATTGACACTACTAAATCTGAAGGAGCAAAGATAGGAAATTGTTGTAAGGAAATAAGTCAGAGCCAAAACCAGAGCCTTCTTCCTAGAGGGACTCAGTAACTTCAGGAGATATGGTAACACAACAGAAAGGGAGTAGGGATAGATATATTCTTGTTACAGGACTGCTGGGTTTGCCTGCCTGGTGTGCAGCAACATATCAATACACTGAAACAGCAGGGTTTGCAGCAGAGAAAGGATTTAACACTCATAAGCTGCAGAGGGAGGAGATGCAAGGAATCCTCAAGCCTCAAATCTGTCTCCTAAAGGGGTTCTGGGCAAGAGTTTTTAAGGGGATCATGGAGGGGAAGGAGCTGGAAAATTTGGATCGTTGATAGCTTGTGATAATGGGGATAAAATCAACAGGTTATAGAAACTGTATGCTTCCATGAGTCAGCTCTTTTCTGGGCCCTCAGACCAGCAGGCATTGGTAGTTTTATCAGTATGAGAAAACTAAAGGAGAAACTCAAAAGGAAAGCTTATTATTTTATCATGTCTTAGATTTTACCTATAGAACAGAGAAGGAACCATGAATCTTGTGACAAGAGCTACATCACCCTAGCTAGAGTAGTAAGCAGTGACTAGCTACAACGGAGTGGGTCAAAGGGCAAGCTGATGTGCTATAAGCCTACTTAAATTTTATTATTATTTCTCCTTTAGTGGATTTTATAAAATTTTATTGGGGATGATTTCACACTGGCCTCTCTCTTCTCCTGTTCATCAGTCTCCTAACAGTTTGTCCCCCACTCCAAACACAATTGAAAGTCAGAAGCAAGGAAGCCGGGTTGACTGAGCAAAGAGAGTCAGCCTATAACACCACTGAGAAGAGAAGAGAAACGGCAGGTAGTGGTGGCAAATAGAGAATTAGCAACATATGAAATAAAATCAGTATATTTTTTGTATCCAGTATTAACAGTGAGGTTCCTAAATTAATCATCACTCATAATTAATTATGTATTCCATTTTTTATTATACTATAAATTGTTTCTGTGGTTATTTTCATCATGACTCAGAGTAGATCACTGTCTTTAAAAGTCATTATAGGCCGGGCGCGGTGGCTCAAGCCTGTAATCCCAGCACTTTGGGAGGCCGAGACGGGCGGATCACGAGGTCAGGAGATCGAGACCATCCTGGCTAATACGGTGAAACCCCGTCTCTACTAAAAAAAAATACAAAAAACTAGCCGGGCGCGGTGGCGGGCGCCTGTAGTCCCAGCTACTCCGGAGGCTGAGGCAGGAGAATGGCGGGAACCCGGGAGGCGGAGCTTGCAGTGAGCTGAGATCCGGCCACTGCACTCCAGCCTGGGCGACAGAGCGAGACTCCGTCTCAAAAAAAAAAAAAAAAAAAAAAAAGTCATTATAAAAATAATATATTCCTATTATTGTAGGTGACATGTAAGACATCGAAAATTAAACCTAGGTCATTAAACAATGTTACTTGAACATAAATGGTAATTTTTTTTTTAAGTAATCAATCATACTAAATAATGCAAATATTAATTTTTATGGAGCAAAAGGTATGTTAATTTAGAGAGCATATGTGTGGTTGCATTTAGTTTATCATTCATATCATTGAAATTGATTTTTAGCATTAAAGTTTTTCTAATAAAGCACTATTTATTTCAAAGCCAAATGCAAAGCCAATAATTCTTATAATACCTATTTGAATAATAGGGCTTCCAAATTTAATTACTGAAAGAACACACTGTGTTGTCCTTTGGGTCGTACACTGAAGATGATGGTCAAGCACTGCTAAATACCTTTCATACCCATCATAATCGATAAAGCCTGGAGCATGCCATACCTCTGAAGAAAAAAAACACTAATCATTACCTCACTATAGTATCCAGGAAAATTAACTCTAGAAAGTGAAAGAGATCATTTTATTTCTAATATATTTGTAATACACAGTAGTGTTTCCTAAGGAGTTTTTTTGCACTGCTGAAAACATTTTTAATAATTGCACATTAAAAACTGTACAAAAGTTTTTAAAAAGTTTTTTTCTAATCTTATGGTAATATGTTTTATGTAAAACCATTAGGCAATACATGAGCCATAGCAGGGAAAATAGCTAACATTTCATTAAAAACCACCATTATATGATTTTTTTCTATTTATAAGCTGATAATCGTTTTACATGCATTAGCTCATGTATTCTCACAATAACACTATGGGTTAGCTACTAATTTTATCCACAGTTTTTAGTTGATGGGAACCGATGCTCAGAATAGTTGATTAGCTTAATTACCCGAGGTCTCACATGTCATAAGAATTAGAGCAGTGATTAATCTCAAACAGCATCTGAACTCTAAATTTTACTTTCAGTACTTATTACAATGTAAGTTCCTTAAGAGTGAAGACTTTAGTGTGTAGCTAGATCTGTAGTGCCTGGGACATAATAGACGTAAAATACGTATTAAAGAAAAATAAAAACTTGATTCTTTCTACCTGACTCTGGCCTCCCCATTCTTAATATCCACACTAAAGTACATAGTAATAAAAATGAATTTGAAAGAAGTAATTAAAATGTGTGACATATTTTAAATGTTTGTCTTGACAACAAAAAACATATTTAACTGTATAAACATATGACTGTATGGTTACCAGAAACTTACATTTATAGGAAACTAGCAGAAACTTTTGATATGCATATAATTTTCTTATATAATTTAATAACATATATAATATATATAATAAGAAATTAGAAAAATCATGAAGGTAACAATGCTATATTTTTTTTTAAGCAAGATAAATAGAATCTTAAGGATGTATGAGAAGTAAAAGCAAACTTAGAAAATATAAAGTGATCTCCCTTTTATTCTGTTGGGAAAATCTCAAATAGGACCCTGTAGAGTAAAAGAAAATTGGATTATAATTTCCATATGATAACTCATGTAGCATGATTTCTTTACTAATAAAAAAATTCAAAGACATTTTCAGCATTCTTCAATGAATTCAACTGAATTTAACCAAAATTCAGTAAGTTGGTGTAACAATTAATCTTTACTAAAATATAATGCATTAATTCATGCCAAAACCTCTTTAGAAACTATACTTTTTTCCATTTTAATATATTATTTGTCTACATAAAGCTCAAAAAATTGAGAGATAAAAGCCAGAAAGAAATAATTCATGGATCATGTGGAACGTTTCTTTTAAGCCAGCTAGCTCAGTTGTATATAGTAGACATTTCAATACTTACCTTATGAAACAGAATTAACTATTATACTATGAGAACTATTTTTTATTTTTTTATTTATTTTTATTTTTTAGAAGGATTCTCGCTCTGTCGCCCAGGCTGGAGTGTAGTGGCGCGATCTCCACTCACTGCAAGCTCCGCCTCCCAGGTTCACGCCATTCTCCTGCCTCAGCCTCCCATGTCGCTGGGACTACAGGCGCCCGCCACCGTGCCCGGCTAATTTTTATATTTTTAGTAGAGGCGGGGTTTAACCATGTTAGCCAGGGTGGTCTCGATCTCCTGACCTCGTGATCCGCCCGTCTCGGCCTGCCAAAGTGCTGGGATTACAGGCATAAGCCACTGCGCCCGGCCGGAGAACTATTTATATGACATAAATCCTATAACAATAAGCCCTAGTTTATTATTTTAAATATTTAATTTGCTGTCAGGTTTCAGTTAGCCTGGCGAGGAAAAGCCTTTTGTTTTGTACGTGTGTGTGTGAGTGTATGTGCTTACAGTTGTCTCAACCTGAATTTCACTAACATAGACTGAGACTTTACCTTTCAAATGTCTAAAATGATTCACCATTCCTGGAGTTTATTTTATTTACAAAAATTGTTAACCCACATGAGATATTTGTTCTATAACTTGAAATTTTTTAAAAAAATTAATGGTAGTACTGTCTTCCATGCTGCATCTAATTAAAAATATATATACACATGTGTATATATACACGTATGTGGGAAACATATATACATACATATACATACATACACACACACACACACATATATATATTGCAGAATGGAGATTTGGAATAGTAAAGGTTACTAAGGAGAAGATATGCTGTCTATTAACAAAAGTTCACACAAGAAAAGACCAAGCCATGTCATGTAACAATGAAGGATCAAAGGAAAAAGAAACTTGAAATGTTTTATTCAAAATAAAATAAAATATTAATCAGTTTTAGTTTCCCCTACTCTTCAATTTTAGCCTAATCACCAATGTAAGATCCTTAGAGCTTTTAAGAAGTTATATACATAGCAAATATGAAAAAGAAACACATGAAGAGAATGAAATAATTCAGTGACTAAATGAGACAAAATTTTTAGTCTACTGCTGTGATTTCAAAGTTCACATTGACCATGATCAGATTAGACACATACAGCAGGTTTGTTTCCTTTACTCAGTTCATGCTGAGCAATTACACTGCCTCTTGCATCAAAAGTTCAATGGGAACCCTAGGAGGTGGAAATTTAAGTGACCCAGAGGATACATTCTCTCTCTATCTTAAGGACTGCCTGGTTCTTCTTTATGTCTATTTTTCTACGGTTTGTTTTGTGGAACGGTAGGAAGTGCCAGTAGAGATAATAAAATTTGGTTTTGCACTTTATTTGTAAATTAAATACAAGCAGGTGCTCAATAAGCAAATTAAATACCTACAGGTGTTCTGAATGGCCTCAGAGAGAGATAAAAACAGTCGCTGCCCTTAAGAAGCTTTGGAAAAACAGAAAAGTCAATTAATAGTGTATAGCTTTTTTTGTGAATGTGATCATAGAGGATTCTTTGCAAGTACATAGAACGTTTCAGGATAAAGGGACGTGATGCCTGAGATAGAAGAGTTTAGGAATAAGATTCCATCAAGAGATGAACAAAAAGTTTATTACCAGAAGAAAAGATGTGCTCATATTTGTTTTTTGCTCAATATGACAAGAAGGTATGTTATGTGGACTTATATATATTTATAATTATTAAGTTATGTATGTATTATAAGTATACAAGTAATTAAATATATGTTCAGTTATATTAATTTTTGTTGTAAAATGTAAGGAAATATAAAACATATGTTACATAAAATATGTAATATGTATATAATGTGGTGAGTGTTAAGCTAGAAAGAAGAAAGAGAATATTTGACAACGTTTTGCCTTCTAATGATTTTTTAACTGGAATGATATAAATGTTACCAAAGAGATGAGAAAAAGTAAGAATATGCAATTTATATTCCAGAGAACCCACTGGAAACTCTCTCAGAGATGATTTGAAAGGGAAACAAAATAAAATAAAGAAATAAAAAATATTTTACTGTAGTAAGAAGTGATAAAGGAGAAGTCCACCATTTGTTAGAGAACATAGAAATTAGGATCAGACTCTTCAGATTAAAAGCATTCCAAATGCCAGTCCTGTGACCTTGAATAATTAAAGCACTCTAAACCTCTATTTTTTAATATCAAAAATAGATGTGATAGTAGCATAAATCTCAGAGCACACGCTGAGCCTACTTTGAACATAGTTAGTATTCAAATGTATTCCTTTATTGACGTATCACTCATGTACAAGAAACTTCACATATTTAAAGTGTAGATTCCTGAGATTTGACATATCTATGCAATCATAAAACCAACACTGAGATCAATATAATGAACACACACATCACCCTAAGCATTTCCTCATCCTTCTTTGTAATTCACGTGGTTTAAATCACTTTAAAGATAACTGACTTTTTAACTTGTTTTGAAATAATTAAAAAATCACACAATGTTGCAGAGATGTTACAGATACTTTCCCCATACTCTCACTTAGTTTCTCTTAGTGGACACATTTTATGTAATTATAACACAATCAAAAACTTGAAATTGACATTGGTACAATATGTATATAGTTCTATGTCACTTCGTCATATGTGTAGATCCATGTAACCATGACCACAATCAACATGCAGAACTATTTTTTTTTTACCATAATGATCTTCCTTGTGCTACTCCATAGTCAAAGCCTGTTTATTCCCCTCCAATGTTTCTCAGTCTTGGCAACCATTAATCTGTTTTTATCTCTATAATTTTGTTATTTCAAGAATGTGATATAAATAGAATCATACAGGAAATTATCTTTCCATGTTGGCTTATTTTCCACTAGCATAGTAGTCTTGATCTCTATCTACATTGCCAAGTGTATCAGTAGTTCATTTTTCTATTGTTGACTAGTATTTATTCTCTGGTATGGTTGTACCACCGCTGATATGAACAATTATGTATAGGGTTTTTATGTTTGTGTGTGTAGACAAAGTTTTTAAATCTGTGGGTAAATATTCAATACTTGAACTGATAGGTCATATGTTAAGTGTGCATTTAGTTTTTTTTTTTAATTATTTTTCTTGCTTGTTTGCTTTATAGCAACTGACAAATAAAAATTGTATATATTTACAGTGCTCAATGTGTTTTGAAATATGTGTATATTGTGTAATGGCTACATCAAGCTAATTAATATATGTACTGCCTCAAATATCTATCATTTCTTTGTGGTGAGAACACTTAAAATCTACTCTTTTAGGCCAGGTGCAATGGCTCATGCCTGTAATCCCAGCCCTTTGGGAGGCTAGGCGGGCAGATCACGAGGTCAAGAGATCAAGACCATCCTGGCCAATGTGGTGAAACCCTGTCTCTACTAAATATTATCCAGGCATGGTGGTGTGCATCTGTAATCCCAGCTACTTGGGAGGCTGAAGCAGGAGAATCATTTGAACCTGGGAGGAGGAGGTTGCAGTAAGCAGAGATCGTGCCACTGCACTCCAACCTGGGCAACAGAGTGAGACTCCATCAAAAACAAACAAACAAAAACAAAAACTACTCTTTTAGCATTTTCAATTATACAACACATTGTTATTAAACGTAGTTACCATCTTATAAAATTGATTTCTGGAATATATTTTTCCTATCTAATTGAAATTTTGTATACCTTGACCAAACTCTTCCCAGTCCATCCCCTGCTCCTGCAACAGCTCCTAGTACTCTGTTTCTATGAACTATACTTTTAGAATTCCATACATAATACATAAGCAAGATAATGTTATATTTATTTTTCTGTGCCTGGCTTATTGCACTTAACACATTCCAGTTTCTTCCATATATATATATATATATGTATACACACAAAGAAGAGAACCTGGAGTGTGTTTTTATATATATACACACATAGATATATACACACACACACACATATATATTCAAACTCAAATTCAAATTCATAATGAGATATCATTACACATGTATTAGAACATTATATATATGTGTGTGTTGATATTTATCATAGTGTTGATACATAAATATAAGGTTGATATATATATATAGAGAGAGGGGGAGTATATAGATTATTGATTTTTTGCCTTCTAAGGATTTTTTAATTGGAATAGTATAAAAGTTACCAAAGAGATGAGAGAAAGTAAGAATATTATATTTATATTTATATATATATATATATATCAGAGAACCCACTAAAGAACCCACATATATATAGCCTATATATATAAATTATTCTAATATGTGTATAGTGATATCTTATCATGAATTTTAATTTCCTTGATGGCCAGTTATGTAGAACAACTTTTAATGTGTTTACTTTCTGTGTATATTCTTTGTGACTTTGTTTCGTGTTTCTATCCCATTCTCTAATTTGATTGTCTCTTCTCTTTTTTTACTATTAAATTTTTAGTTTAAAAAATATTATAGATAGAAAGTGTTTTGAAAGATATGTGACTTAAGATATTTTTTCTACTCTTTAGTTTGTGTTTCTGTCCTCTCAACAGAGTCTTTTAAACAAGAAAACCTTTTAATTTTAACAAAGTCCAATTTCTTCATTTTTTTTCTTTTATGGCTCATACTTTTATTGTGCAATGTCTAATGACTCTTAACCAAGCCACAGATCCAAGAATTTTTCCTATATTTTTATCTGTTTTTCTGAAAATTTTGTGGTTTTGTGTTTTACATTTAAATCTATTATCCTTGTTGAGAAGATTTTGTACAAGATTTAGGTTCATTTTTGCCTTATATTATAAACACACACACACACACACACACACACACACACACACACACATACACATATGTATGTACATATTCCATCTCTCCAGAAATGAAAGTCTCCCAACGATTGACTTTTTTTTTTTTTTTTTTTTTTTTTTTGGAGAGTCTTGCTCTGTCACACAGACTGGAGTGCAGTGGCGCAATCTCAGAGCAGTTTAACCTCCATCTCCCGCGTTCAAGTGATTCTCCTGCCTCAGCCTCCTGAGTAGCTGGGAGTACAGGCATGTGCCTCCACACCCAGCTAATTTTTGTATTTTTATTAGAGACAAGGGTTTACCATTGCCCTGCTTAGGCTCGCAGTCAGTAGGCTGCACCCACTGTCCTGCACCCGCTGTCCAATAAGCCCCAGTGACATGAACCCAGTACCTCAGTTGAAAATGCAGACATCACCCGTCTTCTGCATCACTCACGCTGGAAGCTGTAGAGTGAAGCTGTTCCTATTTGGCCATCTTGGAACCGCTCCTTAAGCAATTTCTTTTTTTTTTTTTTTTTTTTTTTTTTAATAGTTGACCATGTTTATCTTTTATTTAAAGATACAGCATTTCTTTTTTTTTTTTTTTTTTATTATACTTTAAGTTCTAGGGTACATGTGCATAA
This sequence comes from Trachypithecus francoisi, assembly GCF_009764315.1. Classification (NCBI taxonomy): domain Eukaryota; kingdom Metazoa; phylum Chordata; class Mammalia; order Primates; family Cercopithecidae; genus Trachypithecus; species Trachypithecus francoisi. The sequence continues at coordinate 69,330,906 of NW_022681472.1, read as the reverse complement.
CGTTTATATCATGTATAACTCCCCAATGCAATCCCTCCCTCCTCCCCCCTCCCCATGATAGGCCCCAGTGTGTGATGTTCCCCTTCCCGAGTCCAAGTGATCTCATTGTTCAGTTCCCACCTATGAGTGAGAACATGCGGTGTTTGGTTTTCTCTTCTTGTGATAGTTTGCTAAGAATGATGGTTTCCAGCTGCATCCATGTCCCTACAAAGGATGCAAACTCATCCTTTTTGATGGCTGCATAGTATTCCATGGTGTATATGTGCCACATTTTCTTAATCCAGTCTGTCACAGATGGACATTTGGGTTGATTCCAAGTCTTTGCTATTGTGAATAGTGCCGCAATAAACATACGTGTGCATGTGTCTTTGTAGTAGAGTAATTTATAATCCTTTGGGTATATACCCAGTAGTGGGATGGCTGGGTCATATGGTACATCTAGTTCTAGATCCTTGAGGAATCGCCATACTGTTTTCCATAATGGTTGAACTAGTTTACAATCCCACCAACAGTGTAAAAGTGTTCCTATTTCTCCACATCCTCTCCAACATCTATTGTTTCCTGACTTCTTAATGATTGCCATTCTAACTGGTGTGAGATGGTATCTCATTGTGGTTTTGATTTGCATTTCTCTGATGGCGAGTGATGACGAGCATTTTTTCATGTGTCTGTTGGCTGTATGGATGTCTTCTTTTGAGAAATGTCTGTTCATATCCTTTCCCCACTTTTTGATGGGGTTGTTTGTTTTTTTCTTGTATATTTGTTTGAGTTCTTTGTAGATTCTGGATATTAGCCCTTTGTCAGATGAGTAGGTTGCAAAAATTTTCTCCCATTCTGTAGGTTGCCTGTTCACTCTGATGGTAGTTTCTTTTGCTGTGCAAAAGCTCTTTAGTTTAATGAGATCCCATTTGTCAATTTTGGCTTTTGTTGCCGTTGCTTTTGGTGTTTTAGACATGAAGTCCTTGCCCATGCCTATGTCCTGAATGGTACTACCTAGATTTTCTTCTAGGGTTTTTATGGTATTAGGTCTAACTTGCATATCCCCATGTCACATGTCCTGTATTAGCCCTTTTTCACACTACTGATAAAGACATACCCAACTCTGGGCAATGTACAAAAGAGATTTATTGGACTTAAAGTTCCACAAGACTGGGGAGGCTTCACAATCATGTTGGAAGGCAAGGAACAGCAAGTCACGTCTTACATGGATGGCAGCAGGCAAAAAGAGAGCTTGTGGGAACTCGTCTTTTTAAAATCATCATATTTCATGAGACTCATTCACTCTCACCAGAACAATGCAGGAAAGACCCGCCCCCATAATTCAATTACCTCCCACCAGGTTCCTCCTACACCACAACATGTGAGACTTGTGGGAGTTACAACTCAAGATGAGATTTGGGTGAGGACACTGTCAAACCATGTTCTCTCATTTCAATTTTGCAAAATACAAAGAGCACATGGAAAAATACAAATAACCAACACCAAAAAATTGAGAAAATCATCAGCAAGCTGTCAACCTCAACATGACCACTGCATAATCATTTTATTTTCTTGTGCAACAGTATCTAACTAAAAAAAAGAGGTCAAAATTAAATGTATAATTTATATTCTGTGCCCAGACGGCTGCTAAAAAAAAAAAAAAAAAAAAAAAAATTGTAGGAAATACCTATAAAGTGGAAATGGAGCAAAGAGAGTAAAAGTTAGGGCAAGGCTTATAATAAAGGAAAATGAGAGAAAGAAAGAGAGAAGGACAAAAAGAAGTGTTCCAGCCTGATCCTACCACATGTGTACTTAAAGCTCATTAAGAATAATTTTCCTGTCAAGAGGATAATTATCTTTCTAAGACTGCCATGCCTTGGGGAACAAAAAAACCACATACAATTAATTCTTCTCCTTAGAGGCTTATATTAAATAATCTTGCTTTGTATGTTTTTTTAATTGAAAAGATGAGATCTCCAAGCCTTGGACTCTTATTGGGGCTCATTTCTTATTTTTGGTTTCCATTTTACGTATTTAAAGTGTATTAATTGACCTTTACTATGGGGAAGTGTCTGTGTTCTGGGATTTCCATTTTGAGGTTGTATTTTTAATTTTGTTAGATGTGTCTAGAAGCACAGTCCAATCAACACTGATAACTTAATTTCCAATAATTGAAATAATTGAATGCCATATTTAAAACAAGCCCATACATATATATATCACACACATGCATATACATGAAGAATCTTCAAAAAGTTCATGAAAAATGAAGGGTTTTTGAAAATTCATGGAAAATGTATATTATGATAAAACTATGCATGAATTTCAAACATGTTTTACAACAAAATAAACTAGTACTAACTTGTTGTAAGTCTGAACAGGAGTTAGTTTGAGGCACTGATAGGATAAGACCTCAATCTGAAAAGAGCTTCTCTCAGAGGAACATAAATTCTGCTAAAAAAAAAAAGTTTGGATATTTATCCCTACTCAAATCTCATGGTGAATTGTAACCATCAGTGTTGGAGGTGGTGTCTGGTGGGAGGTGTTTGGATCATGGGGCAGATTCCTCATGAATGGCTTAGACCATCCTTGGTGATGAGTGAGCTCTTGCTCTGAGTTCACATGAGATCTGGTTATTTAAAAGCATGTGGCACCTCCCCCTCCTTACTCTCTCTCTCTCTCTTGCTCCTGCTTTTGCCGTATGATCTGCCTGCTCTTGCTTCACCTTCTGCCATGATTTTAAGCTTCCTGAAATCTCTCCAGAAGCTGAGCAGATGCCAGCACCAGGCATCCTGTAATTTCTGCAGAACAGTTGGACAATTAAACCATTTTTCTTTATGAATTACCTAGTTTCAGGTATATCTTTATAACAATGCAAGAACAGCCTAATATATCTGCTAAAATTTAAGCAAGAACAAACATCAAATTGATGGTGAAACTTGGGTAAAACAATGCTGACATCATTGACACTTTACAAACATTTATAGGGACAATACCCCAGAAATAAACAGTTTTGAAATAGATAACTCATTTTAAGAAGGGCTGAAACAATGTTGAAGGTGAAGCCTGCAGTGGTGCACCATTTACATCAATCTGTGAAGAAAATATTCATCTTATTCATACTCAAATGGAAAAAGAGTGATGATTAACAGCAGAAACAACGGCCAACACCAGAGACATCTCCACTGGTTCAGGTTACACAAATCTGACTAAAAAATTAAAGTTGTTCAGATTTTCCATTCCATGTGTGCCAAAGCCATAGGACCAAAATCAGCTGCAGACAATAGCAAAGTTTTCAATGGAAATTTTACACAAATGAGATCAAGACCTTGAAGCATCTAAGAATTGTAACAAGAGATGAAACATGGCTTTACCACCACAATCCTAAAGACAAAGCACAATCAAAGCTGTGACTACTACCAAGAGGTGAAGTGGTCCAGTGAAAGCAAAAGTAGACTGGTCCTGAGTGAAGTTCATGGCAACTGCGATGCTCAAGGAATTTGGCTTATGAACTCTCTGCAGGACCAAAGAACAGTATAATATCTGCTTATTGGGAGAATTTTTTGAGAAAATTAGCTGAAACTTTAACTGAAAAATGTCTGAGAAAGCATCGACAGAAAGTTGTTCTCCACTATGACAATGCTGCTGCTCATTCTTCCATCAAACAAGAGCACTTTTACAAGTTTCATTGGGAAATCCTTAGGTGGACATTTTGCCATCCAGATTTGTCTCCTTCTGACTTTTCTTCCTAATCTTAAAAAACCTTTAAAAGAAATTCATTTTTCCTCAATCAATAATTAATAAAAAATATTAACTAGATTAGTCACTGAAACCTCTTATATTAGTGATTTTGATTATCACTGAAAATATAGAACAAAGTAATTCGGCTCTTGTATTAATAGTGTATACACAAAGAGTAAAATGACTGAAAGAAGACAACCCTATTTTTCTATTTTATTTTCTCAACAAAAATTACACAATAATTTAGAAACTCCAAAATGCATAAAGAATAGTATAATGAACATTGATATAATCATATTGGTGTAATCATAATAAGATAAAAAATGAAAAATGCAATAGAATCTATGTGTGTTTCTCTTCTCAATACTAATTACTTGGTTTCTGCCCATTTAAAGTCACAATTTGCAAATATATATTATTCTGAACTTGATATTTCCCATGATACCTTAACATTTTATGTACATTGAACAATTTTAATAAATATTTGATTAATACGCATATATACATACATACATATATACCTGCATATACCTATATGTGTAACTGTCATTTTATATGACGGTGTAGGGCCATAATAATGGCTCTACAGACTGAAACCATGAAAGCAATCTGTATAATCAATAGAAGCAGTATAATTTTTTCACAATTTTAAAAAAAATTTTGTCACAACATTTAAATTTTGACTACTGTTGCTGACAAATGTGTAGGGAAATGATAAAAGCTAGTAAAACAAATATTAATTTAAAACAGTGTAGTTTAAAAGACAAGAAACACTGATAATTAAAAGTGCTTTATTTCTGTATTAAAAATAGGCTTTGAGAAGCACTAGCATTCTTCTCATTACGTAGATTATGATACAGAGTAAGCATCTTTTCTATGGCTTGGCAACTGTCACATTTTAAGGCCAAATCAACTTCTGACATTTTATTTTTTGTTTATTGGATTATAAATGTCATAAAATATCTAAACAATTTGCCTTAATGTGAATGTATTGGCTGGTGTCACTTCCTCTGAGAGATCTACATTATTTTCCTCACAATCAATTTTTTCACTTGTTTTAATAAGTTTGCTTCCACCCCATTTCTCTAGGTTCATATACAGAGTCCAGAGTCCCTTAAAAGGCACAATTGTCAACACTCTCATGGTCATTTATTTCTTTTAAAACTGTATTTGAATTTTACTTCCAACAGTATTACATTTTATTTATTAGCTGCACTTTTATGATTATTTGCTGATTCTCTTTCAAGATTATCCATTTTTGTAAAATGTCATGTGAGTTTATCACTTGAATACAAAAAGACTACCCAACTCTGCATTTTGTTGTCTCTGCACAAACTGAAAACAAATGCACAGTGACCAATCACACACATATTTTGAAACAAGTGATGTGATTGATCACTGATCAGGATGCACATTTGGTATTTACATGCTGAATCATGGACAAAACAAGTAGCAGGAAAGTTTTCACTTTATGTAATTATTTATGGTTCATATGCCATGGTAGCTAAAGTTTGTATTGTGTAAGTCATTGATCATGATATACATTTCAGTGAATTGTAATCAGAAGAGCTAGCACTGAAGTTTGTACTTCACATAATTATTTATGATTGATATACATCATAGTAACTGAAATTTGAATTACATTGTAGAGTGACAGATATTTTTTGACAAAACCATGTTAAATGAAATTCATACATATTGGAATTTTGCAAAGTAAGAAATATTCTACATATTTGAAACATTTTTATAAACTATATTATGCCATGTTTTCTTCTACAAGTTATTTTTACACACTAAAGTTTATGAGCTTAATTTATATTTATATGTGTATTATTAGTTCATTAAATTCCATAATACTACTTAATATAATTACATAAATAAAACATGCTTCCATGTTCCATCCTTTTGTAATAGTCATTTATTTTTCCTCAAATATTTACCATATATAATTATATATTTGCCATATACCTGTATTATAGAGAGCGCTACTATAAATACATTTCCATTGCATTGTTTCTCAAAGTTTCATGTGCATTAGAATTATCTGGAGATTATGACAAAAATAGCAAATTTTCATTTCTAGAGATTCTAATTTAATTGGTTTGGGTTAAGAATTTGTTATTTATTTTTATTTTCCAGAAACTTCTCATGTAAATTTAATCAGTGACCTGGATTGAAAACAGCTGTTCTGGGATATATTGGCAGGAGTAAAATTTCTAAATTATAGACTGTGCATCTTCAAATTAATAATTTGCCCTGCAAAATGGTTGTAGCAATTCATACTTTCACCAGGAGAGTATTAGATGTATTTCTACTTCCTTATAAATTTTAAATTTTATAACTATATGATTATAAATTGTGTTACTTTATGGTTTTATCATAGGTTTATATATTCATATATTTTATCTATTTTCCTGTAACATTGAATTTTCCTTATAGGTAAGTAAAGTTTTTTACATAGTTTGGCTATGAAAGCTTTATTGCTTATATTAATTTAAATGTCTTTTTTTACTTTATATATTATATTTTAGATGTACAAACATTTAAAAGTAATTTTTGTACAGTCACATTTCTCAAAGTTTCTGTTGGCTGTTATTATTTAAGAAACTCTTACCTATATACTTAACATAAAGTGGCATTTTCACATTTTCTTGTAAAAGGTTTAAAATTTTGCTTTTTATGTTTAAACATTTAATCTACATAAGCTACAATTTTGACCATGCTGAAGAGAACAATAATTTAAGTTTTTACATTTGTTAGTGTGGAAGACAAATACATGTACCAGCAAGACCAACCCTCATGAAAAGAACTTGTTGGCCATGTGTTAGGAGTATGGTTAGCTGAAATGCTGTGTCAAACTCTTTTCAAGGGAAGCTTTGCCCATGAGGGAATTGAACACAGGTAGCAAAGGCAATGTCCTTCTCATTGTGACTTCCAGGCAATGGCTGAACAAGATGGTAGTATAAATATCTCGCCATTTCTGTTTATAGAAGGACTCTTTTAACAATCTTTGGTTCCAAGATCTCACTTTTGCTAATATCAAAGGTCTCAGAAAAGCCTATAGAAATAAATGCACAGATTATTTTTGGAAGAGACCATATGCTCCACTTTGAGAAATCAATGTTATGTCCAGGGTTGTTCTATTGTGACCCAATTCCTGTCTAACCTCATGACTTTCTCTGCAGAATAATTCCATGAACTCTGGCATTATCTGGGCTTCCTTGTCAAGCTCTGAACTGTAGCCTTGAATTGCTATCTAATTTTTATTTTATTTTATTTTTTTAGAGGTCAGTGGACCAAACTGAATGACGGATGATGTCAGAAAATATCTAAAAACAGTCATTAGTGTATAAAACAAAATCCTTTCCATATATCAGCGAAATGGCAGATTGAGAAAGCTTAGGCCCTTCCTTCCCCAACAAACCCACTATTTAGCAATGATTCACGGACAAATTGCCTTTGGGAGGAAATAAACTAATTAAAAGACTTATCCACCCTAGGAGAATGAGAAACCAGACTAAACTTAGTGGGTAGTTAGAGTTGGGACACCTCTCACTGGAGATATTTTTCCCCAGTGCAGCACCATACTACGAAAAAGAGTCATTCTACCTTGCAGTTTCACCCAAAGTAGGAAAAGGGTTGGCTTGTGCATCCAAAACTCCAACTTTTCTGAGAACTCCTTAGGGAACTGGCTTTTGTTTTACCTTTCTGGTATTCTGACAACTAAGACACGGTCCATATGCACAGGGGAGAGCTGAGATGGCAGCCTAGGCAGGTATGCATCTCCTGCCACTCAGCACAGAGCAAGTGGTTAAAAAACAAATAATTCCAGCAGTCAGCTTTATCCTGGAGAGGGAAAGAGGCGACCCATATGACTTGTCTGGAGCTCCTCACAGAACTAGCATATGTCTTTTCAATACAAGAACTCTGACAGGTCTGATGCAGTCTAGCTGCCTAAGAGGAAAGAGATAAGAGATATGGCAGATATTGGCTTTAGTCTTTCTTTGAGTTTCAGAGAGCAATGCATAGCTTGAGTCAAGTTTTAAATGGGTTGACTAGAAATTTGATAGGTTTGCATGGTTTGAGTCAAGTTTAAAATGGGTTAACTAGAACCTTGATAGGTTTGGACCCACATCTACTCCTCTTTTAGAAATGAGTAATAGTCTAGTAGCTTCTAAAAATCTTCAGTTTAGGTTTGATTTTGGCACAAGGATACCAGTAAGTCAAAGTCTAAATAATCTGTGACAAGATTGTAAATAATGTGGTCTATGGAGTTCTCCAGGAAGATGCCTTCAGTAGACCACATAATACAACATTTTGTTTGCATCATAATATATGTTTAACAGTTAGGTCTTATTTTTATAAAGTTCTGATTTCCATGCTATAATACTAAATTTGAATTTAGCAACATGATGTTTCTGAATGAAGAATGGGGAAGAAATGTGCACAATCAGCTTTCAAAAGATAGTGCAAGTTGATTGTAACACACCCTGTCTAAACTAGTGAATTTCACAAAAGAGTATTCCTTGATTACAGGTTTAAGGGTGAAGCTTGTGGGTTTAGACATCAGGAATGCCAAGGTTATACTTGTCTACTACATAGGCAGTTTGGGAAAAGTTGTATGATAGTTCAAGTGTTTAAATGAAATATTGTAAAAATATTTAGCCAAAAGTTTGCAAATATTTTGGCATTTGTGACATTTTTCTTGTGAGTTTGAGTAAAACAGAGAAATTGGGCACATAGGTCTCCTTTTATTGGCAGTCTTTATTGTTGACCTAGTTATTTGTTTTCCCTTCATTTTCTTAGCTAATACAGTACAGTTATTTTTCCAACTTCGTTTTCTCTTAAATATCTATGAGTGCCTTTAAAGATGCCCACCTCTGATAGTTTTCACCTATATGGAAGCATGAAACATATTTCATCTGTAAAGCTATCAATTTATTTTGGGTCATATTCTGCTTCTAAGACTCATTCAAAATCTTCAGCAAATTGTTATGAATTCAGCAATGGTATTTTTTTTATTCCAGTCCTGCAGGTATATAAAATTCCCTATTTTTGGTTAAAGGCATTCACACAAAGGGAGAAGAGAGTCAGGGTCATAACAGTCAGGAACTACTCTTGGATCTTATCTAAAGGTGCTGAAGAATCCTCCGACGTCTACGATGGATTTATCTTTGCTTCAGGACTGGATTAAGGTGTAATCTAATTTCAAGGAAATACTTCAAAAAGATTTTGTCAAAATACCATAGCTTTTCTCAACACCACTGACACTCTATGGAATTTTCACTTTGAGTCCTGTAGCTCCCCCTCAGAGTCTTCCTTACCTGTCTATTCCGTTCTCTCACCCCTTATTTTTAATCCAAGCTTCCTAATAACACATGAAACAATTGATATACGTTTCACAGACCTGTACTGTATGTCCTTCAGCTTATTTTAAATTATTCTGTTTATTGTTATCTCTTCTATCTCAACAATCGAAAGAATGAAAATCGCCTCTCAATGTAGATTTAGAAGATTTAAAATCAACTGTGGGTACCTTTCTCTATTTTGAATGGTTTAACTTAAAGTAGCAATCAACTTTTCAAGGTTTGAGGTTTACTAGAATGAAAGGAAAAAGATCAGAGAAAATGATAGGAGAGGAATAGTTGTGTACATTACCAGAGAGAAAAGGAGAAACAAGATAAAAAGTAGTTGGGATGTTGTTTGGAGAGATCCAAAAGATAGATACTTTTATTTTACTAAATTATTCATGTTTCTCTGGAAAGAAAATAAAAATCCAATTTTGGGGTCTCAACTCCTTTTTCATCTGTTGTTGTCATGTTTGACTATTTTTCCCTCTATCCCCTGAAAATGCATACATAGGTGTATGTGTGCGTGTGTGCATCTACGCATGTGTGAATGCATATATATATACACAAACAAAATAAAAATTAATCAGTATCTCTACTTGAATATAAAACATTGTGATTACCTTGAATGTTAGCAATCTTAACTTTATTTGTATTGTTATCATCTATTTTGTCTACCATTTTTTATCACCAATATTAATCTTTTGAAATATGCAATTAATGACTTAATCTAGATGTTTACCAAAATTTTTGTATACTCTTTCTTCCTTATCTCATGTCTTCATTTTGAGTTTTTTTTCAAAAAACAATCTCTAACAGTTTGCAGGTGTCTCATATGCTAACTGCTAGCCACACTTGGCTATTAAAATTTAAATAATTAAAATGAAATAAACTTTAAAATTCTTGTAACATTAGTTATATTCCAAGCACTGAATAAAGATGTGGTTAGTGGTTACTGTATAGACAGTGCAGACAGGAAACATTTCCTTTACATAGAAAATCCTCCTGGGCCACCTGTCTGTAGCCTAGATGTGTTAATATTACCACTGCTTGATTTTGTTTATCTGAAAATGTATATCTATCATTTGATCTAATAATTGTTGATAAGACAAAACGATCACTAGAGACTGTTGTGACAGTCAAAACTAAATTCATGGAGTGTTCTAAGCAAAGGAGACCTGAATTAGGATGCAGATTCTTCGAGCAATGTTCAAATAGGTCTTATGCATACTGAGTGAGAGCAGATTTGATTATTTCTAACAGTCTCTGGGAAAGATCATGATTGGCTCCTACATAAAAATTAAGGCTGCATCAAAAATTTCCCCATTTTAAGTGTTTTCTAGTTAAGCTGCTTTATTCTGATTTAGTCCCCAATATGTATTCAAGAACAAAATTTTTTTTTTTTTTTTTTTTTTTTTTTGAGGCGGAGTCTCGCTCTGTCGCCCGGACTGGAGTGCAGTGGCCAGATCTCAGCTCACTGCAAGCTCCGCCTCCTGGGTTTCCGCCATTCTCCTGCCTCAGCCTCCCAAGTAGCTGGGACTACAGGCGCCCGCCACCTCGCCCGGCTAGTTTTTGTATTTTTAGTAGAGACGGGGTTTCACCATATTAGCCAGGATGGTCTCGATCTCCTGACCTCGTGATCCGCCCGTCTCGGCCTCCCAAAGTGCTGGGATTACAGGCTTGAGCCACCGCGCCCGGCCAAGAACAAAATTTTTATGATCTAATTGTTCCAAAACGTAAATTTTCTTAGTATTATTTTTTCTAATATTATGAAAGAGTCTATTTTATTTAAAATAATATGGTTTGTAAGTATCATATCCTTGATGTCCATCAGCAGAAACAGCTTTTCAGTTACTCAGACTTGAATGAGAACTTTTCTAGAATGAAGAAATTGAAGTTGACAGTTATTTCCTCTCAGATTTGAAGATATTGTATCATGGTGTTTTGTAGTTAACTCTTGTTGAGAAGCTTGCTGACTCTCTAACTGCAATTGCTTTGTAAATTATCTGTCTTTTCTTCCCAGCTGTTTTCATTTAATTTTCTTTGGTCTTTCCTTGTTTTAGAATCATATGTGTCTAGGTCTGAATATCTTTTTATTTATTGTGCTTGGAATTTATTGTGCTTACCAAATTTGAATATATATTTTTTCACCAATTCTAGAAAATTCTCAGTCATTTTATCTTTAAATGTCACTGCTTTCTCTTTTCTTCCAGATCTCTACTGGAATGAATATTAGTTTTATTGCATTGTCCAGATTCCTTAACCTCTACTTAATAATTTTGCATTTTCTTTTGTATTCTCTAGGTTTCACTGGTCTATTTTTTTCTGAGCTCTCTTACAAGTACGAATTCTCCTTAAGTCATGTCTACGATACTGCTTAACCCATACTTTGAGTTTCTAATTTTAATATTATACTCTTTATTTGTAGAAATCTATTGATTTTTAATCTTTATGATATTTTAAAATACAATTTTATTTCCTTAACTTTTTTGAGTATTCCTTAAATATGGTAAACATGCTTACATTATAGTCAACCTTTGATAATTATATTTAGAAGTTTTCTTGTCATAATTTCTTATTGTTTTGTTACTGATTGTTCGCTAGTGTGTTCTGTAATTTGAGGATATGAGTTAATATGATTACTGATATATCTGGATTAAGAGTGTTTCCGACCAGAGAGCATTTTATTTGTTTTGAACTTTCATCCAGTGGTATTCCCAAATTGAGATCACTTTATTCCAATTTATTAGTCTGGCTATTCCTGAGCTGTACTGAGAGTGAAAATACGAATCCTGAACCCCTGTGAACGGAAGGCTATGTCTGAGTGGACTATTGTTTTTAAACATAGAATCGAGGCTCAGAGAAGTTTTCTTGCCTATTGCTGTGTCAATTTGCTTTCTTCTTTTTTTGCCCAGTAAAAAGCTTGAGAGCATTGGCTATTTGCAGCATTCTCAGTTACAGTTCTCCATCTTGTTGGAATTCTTGGCCTCGAATCCTTTCTTGGGGAAATTTAAAATGCAAGCATATTGAGTAGAACAACACACTTGGGCTTGCTGGGGCAGTCGGGGAGGGAGAGCATCAGGAAAAAAATAGCTAATGCATGCTGAACTTAATACTACGTGATGGGTTGTTAGGTGCAGCAAACCACCATAGCACACGTTTACCTATGTAACAAACCTGCGTGTCCTGCATGTCCTGCTCATGTATCCGGAACACAAAATAAAATAAAATAAAATAAAATGAAATAAAATAAAATATAAAATAAAATAAAAGCAAGCTTATTGAGTCAAAAGCCAACAAATCACATGAAGCTTCAGTTTTATCAGTTTTAACTCTGTTATGGACTGAACTTTTTCTCAAAAAAATTGATGTTAGAGCTTAATTCCATAACGAGATACATCCTTTACATAAGTGAATGGTTAATGAGGTCATAAGGCACTAATCAAATATGACTCCTGTCTTTATAAGAAAAAGAAGAGGCACCAGACATACTTTACACAAAGATAAGTATAGAGGGGAAACCAAACCTGCCGACACTGAATCTTGGACTTCTAGCTCCACAGTCATGAGAAAATTAATTTTTGCTAAGATACCTAGTCTGTTGTATTTATGTGTGGTGCTCCTAGCAAAGTAATAATACCCTATCAGTCATTTTTTGGAGAATGGGAACACTGAGTATTTTCCCTTACCCTGTGTAAAAAATGAGTGTGTATTTAAAATTTTAAGAAAAATTACTAAAAATCTGGGGATATACAAAAAGTTTCACTGGATATCTGTTCACTACAGTGCTTAGAATGTCTGGTTTTCTAGTGCTGTGCATCTCATTTGACTTTTTATTCCCTATGTATTAGGAATTTTACAACTCTGTAGTGGTGGAAAACTTACTACAATGCAAATCACTGTTGTCTCAGTCTAATGCAAATGATTGCAGTTCTGTTAAAAAGATAATCTCAGGGGTTATCCTTTATTGTCTCAAAGAACATTTACTAGTTTTGTATTTAATTTGGCAATCTTGTTCTATCATTTATAAAAATAAAAATAAAAATAAAAATAACTTTCCTAATGGACTATATAAACCTCTGCTCACAAATGCCTTTCACCAATTTTGCCATCTTACTGGCTTCCTTATTAATGTGACATTTTATAAATGTTTAACATGTGTTAATTTTACATGTATTTGAATGCTATGTTTTTACCTTTTGAAATATTATATTTTAAAGGTTTGGGACTTTCCATCAAGATATTCATAATAACTAAGCAGCCAGGGGCAAATAACATGCCACCCAAAATGTTAAGAAGACACTTCATGCACTGTTTAATTCCAGATATATCTATTCCCACCTATCTGGGTGATTCCCAAGAGAGACTGATAGGTTCTGAATTTTATGGATTTCTTTGTCTGTGATTCTTGGCCAAGTTTTATTCTGGTTTTTGTTTTTGACTCTGTGTTCATTAGTTGCAGCAATGGAAATCTGACTTTGTGTTCAGATCTTTTAGTGATCTCTATTAGCAGAAATGGAAATGTATTCCCTGTTGAGTGAGAACAGAAAGGGAGTAAGTCTTGTTTAGTTTTGTTCTATTTTGTTGTTATTATTATTTATATTTGTTTTTAAACTCAAATCTATTAAGAAAATATGTCGAGAACACTGGAAAGAGTAGGCTTTTAGGACAGGATTATCTTATCAAACTAGTGGTTCATTTTTCTCATTATTACTTGAAAACTCTGCTAGAAATGTGAAGGTAGAAAGTGGCTCTTCCTGAAAAAATATTAGTTCAACAACTGGTAATCACTGATACTTTAAATGAGAGCTTTGGGTACAGACCTGTGCACTAGTATCTCTTTACCAATTATAAGATTGTACTAAGAAACTGAATCATGATTTCCATGGCTCTTTTTAGTCTAGACATAGACAACCTCATTGCTGATCAAAGACTAAACAAAATAAGGATTAATTACAAAGCACTGTATAAACTGATTAGAGACCTATAAATGCAGTTAATCATTTTGTAAAACAGTTCATATTATTTTAGTGGCCTGTTTTTTGATGAGTAAACAAGGAAGTGATTTCTTTCTTTTTTTATCTTTACCCCACAAATTATGGTATTGCTCTTGCAAACTGAAATAAAACATTTTAAATGTTATATGTTTCATTGATCACTCAAAATTCAAAATTAACATTTTTACTGAGTATTCCTTATTTTCACAGAAATATAACTACTCAAATTTTTACAATTAGAACATGTCCTCCTTCTGAACAGGATATAACTGCACAGTAAATGATGTAACCAAGGCCATGAGTTATATACTTGAGAATGACATTTATATAATTAGGTATGAAAGGTCCACCATTAAGGATCAAGTGTTGTTCCTTATATGTGGAGACAATGCTTACAAAGCTATCAAAGGAAATTGGCATGTTACCTATTCTATGACTTGTGGAGCCCAAGTCTCACAGATGGTAAAGCAAAGTAACTTCCTTGCAGGCCAGGACCTTTGGTAAATTTGGGGACCTCAAATGTAAGTGTATTTTTGGGCTTAGTTGCTGAACCTCATGTAGAAGAGCAAGTAATAAATCCTAGCAAAAACACAATCTTAGATTTCTTCTAAAATCTTTAGATAGATATTAATTTTCTAACCTAGCAGTTGCTTACCACCCAATGTCTCTGCAGTAGCTGACCAGTGTATAAACTTCAACATGTTAGTAATTCTTGGCACGTCTTTATCAAGAATATAATAAGACCATCTTTTGAGGGAATAATTTTTGAGGATTATTTATAATAAAAATGGTAAAAATTTAAATATATACACAGCTTGGAAATTTGCAAAATGGACTCCTGGGTATATATATATATTTTTTTCATTATAGTCCTGTCATTGGCTAGCAGGTTTTATCTGAATCTCTAGGGGTAAACGTATGTGTTTCACCCTCTACTTGCTATTGATTCAACTATTTTACAACTCTTTAAGGATAGGAAGAGTTAACATACAGAAAATCAAATGCAATTAAAAAATTATTGTCACATGGCAATACAAATGATTTTTGTTCGGTAGAATAGATAATGCCATTGACTATAATTTATTGATGTTTTTACTTTAATTTTTATGTAATGTAATTTTTACTTTAATTTTTATGTAATGCTGTTTTAATATTTTTTAAAATATATTTCCTGTTGGAATACATAAATGCTTCTTCCTCAAATGTTCTTTGGATCATTACCATTTTACTGCATACTTCAATCTGTTTGTTAATAAATTTTTGATGCAAGTTCATTTTACATATTTATGAGAGGTCTACTTTTAACTTTTGGAAAATCGTATTTTAACCAAAAAGATAAATGCCTATTCTTGTTCATTATTTTTGGATATTTTCTAAATGTGTGGTTTTTATTGCTACTTAATTGGTCGTATTTCCAACAACAGAAGTTTTTCTTCTATTAACTCCATTAATTTTTCTGACAGTGTATTGACAGGATTAAGAGAAGTGTGCCTTTTAACTCGCTGATTAATTTATATTTCCTTTAGAAGTGCTTTTCTTAGAGACTAGGAGGAGAGAGTAGAGGGATTGAGAGACCAGTAAGGACACAATGACAGTTTACTTGGTTTTCTGAGGCCCTTGACTTAGGATGAAGAGAAATTTCTTGGGAACCGAGGGAAACAATAGATCTCTGACCAAACTTAGAGGAAACTTTCTTATTCCAGATACATGATCAGTTCCTGTATGGGCTCCTTGATGCCAGAAACTGTGATGACCATATTATTCCTTCCTACGAAGTGTTATTTTGTATTGCCATAGAGACAGAGACAGCTGCTTTTGAGCAGTGAAGTTCTAAGTTCAGAGTCCAGCTGCAGTTGTCTTTCCCAGAAGCTCTAATTCAGTAGTTTGCAGTCCCAAATGCACATCAGAATACAATGTTAAAAAAAAAAAAAAAAAACTGTCTAGACTTTAACACAAATCTACTAAATCAAAATCTTTGTGATCTTGCCTCTGGGTATTCTTTAAAAAGAAGTTTCTTAAGTTTATTCTGATTCTTGAAAGGTAGAAACTTATTGATTTATTCCAATGTTTTGCAAACTCTGGCTATACAAATCACCCAAGGTGCTTTTTAAAAAATACAAATTTATATGCCTCAAATTCAAACTTCTCAAATAAAATCAAAGGCACTTTTGGGAAGCCCTGGTCTAGCTTATTATTTTGGGGAAAAATAACTACATAGGATACAGAACTTGTGGTTACTTACAAAGTTATTTCTCTCAAACTTATCCATTCCCCAAACCACAAAAATACCAATTTGTCAGAGGTAACATGCAACCAATGATTAAAGAGAGAGAGCTTCCATACTACTAGTTCTTTGCATCATTTTCAAATTAGAAAAAGACTAATGAACGTATGGATTAAATATACTCTAAATTATTTGTATCTGTCTTTCCCAGTTCATCTAAAAAATAGTAAAGTGTAGCAGGTCATTGCATTATTCTAGGCTGATAATGAGAAAGCATGTTTGACTTAATAAGAGGCTTCATAATGAATTGCTGTTAATATTGAGTTAATCATTTTATGATTAGTTCCCTTTACTTTTGCAGACAAAATCTCAGTGCTGCCCCTATTTTCTGGTGTCAGCGGAAGATCTGACCTCTGTTATAACCTTTTAAGTAAAGACAAATCTGAAGCTGTTGGTCTAGAAGACAGAGGACTCCCATTAATTTCCAAGCATAAGATTACTCTGATAAGAGGGAAATATAGAAGAAATATTTACGAAACAATAAAATTTCCACTTTTTCTCCCCAAGCAGATGAAGTTAATGAAGAGCGGAGTGAGAAACAAGTACTATTGTCAGAACCAAGTAATAAGGAAAATGTCTCAAAAGAGAAGAGGATTGTATACTATGGTCACGGACGTATGAGATCAAAACCAAAACAAAATCTGTCTCCCTTAAAAAATTTCTGGGACTTTCAGCTTGGAGATAAACAGATAAGTTGATAAGAAAAACTTAAATCCAAGGTGTTCTGGAGATAGCAACTGTAGGGAGCTGTTACCCGCCTTGAGGTAAGAAGACAAAGGTGATAAGGGAAAAATCAGAAGCTTACCTTAAGAATCTCCGTAGAGCTGAACATCAAATTCTGATGAGCAGCTATCACTAACGAGGAGACACAATTTGGCTAATGTTGCTGTCTTTGAGTTGGAATAAAAGACTGTGGGTATGAAACCCAGTCCTGTGAGTTGGAGTTTCTGCTTGGCTGATGCTGGTATACACAGAATGTATACATAGAAGTGTCAAAACCTAGCAGTCTAATATGACATTGAGATTATATGACCTTTGAGGGGAAAAAAGTTTCTCTTATCTTGTTTCCTTATCTTGTTATTTGCAAGCCTTGTATTTACAAATTGATTATAAACGTCCTGTGTGGGCCCAACATAGTGGCTCATGCCTGTAATCCCAGCCCTTTGGAAGGCTGAGGTGGGTAGAGCATTTGAGGTCAGGGGTTTGAGACCAGTCTAACCAAGATGGGGAAACTTCATCTCTACTAAAAATACAAAAATTAGCTAGGCATAGTGGTGGGTGCAGGTAATCCCAGCTACTAGGGAGGCTGAGGCAGGACAGTTGCTTGAACCTGGAAGGCAGAGGTTGCAGGGAGCCAAGATCGCACCACTGCACTCCAGCCTGGGTGACAGAGCAAGACACTATCTCAAAAAAAAAAAAAAAAAAAAAAAAAAAAGAGATATATAAACATCCTGCATGTAATGAGTATTTTGTTCTATTTTTATTAGTCTATTTCATTTAAAGTTGCACCTATATATTAATTTATTTTTATACAGTTAATAAAATAAAAATTTAGTTAATTATTATTTGGCAGAATGATAAAGTTTCAGGTATCTGAATTCATAGGAACACTTTGTTTCATTAAATGATTCTATTTTCCAGGCTTTTAATAAGCAAAGATATCTGGAATTACTGAAATAACAAAACAAAACTCCAGTACACTAACAAAACTTCCAAACCTGAAAAATAAGAGAAAATACAGAATTTTGATGACAAGTGTACATGTGTCTGTGTGTGTGTGCACTTTCTCATATTTTAGGCCTGCACACACACTCTCCCAAACTGAGACATTCACCTCACTCTTGATGCAACCCTTATTCATTCTTTTTGAACATTTCATATTAACTCAGATCTTAGTTCAAAAGGGAGGCTTTCCATGCCATTTTGTTATGTATCAGTTATTCTTATTCATCCTTCCAGTATCCTGTTATTTTACCTACAATGAGGTCTTCCCTGACTACCCTATTTAAAATTGTAATTATTCCTCTTATGTTCTAACCAACCTTTCTGCTTTTTTTCCACAGTATTCATTACCTTTTAATATGCTGATAATTCATTTGTTTTGTTTCTGATCTGTATTTGGCTATTACAAGTAAGATATTCTGCAGTGGAAATTTTTGTCTGTTTTGAGTATATATGTATTGCTAATGCAAAAAAAAAGAAAGGTTTGATAACTATGTATCAAATTAATCGGTATTCCACCAATATCAACTGGAGTAAATAAAAATTATGAGGAAAAGAAACTGGGTAAAGAAACTATAAAAGATCTATGATAATCAGATTTTAAGGTAGGTAAATTAGTTGTTTGCAATCATATGCTGACTAAATAAATTTTATCATTATTATTGCTATTGTAATTATTTTTATATCATAACCACTATGCATACAAGATAATCATCAATATTTTCTATAGAGACATAAAAATATAAAATTAACTTTTCTGGAGAATGTCTTGACTGGCCTTTCATGTCCTAATAGAAAGGGTATTTTAGGAGAAAGAAAGTTTCAGACATGTTTTCTAATGTAGATGGGATATTTACTTCTCTAGTTGGGATGAATTAGGACTCCTACAGCCTTAAAAGAGTCAACTGTTCTATTGTGTGTATGGAAATACTTGAACCACATGAAACATCCATTTTCTGCTTGAACACAGAATATATTTTAATAGAAATATTCCTAGCACTCATTAATATACTATTATCATTTGAAGAATACATTTGAAATGGTGGTCTCCAGATAACAAACATCTCTTGAGAATTCTTCAGTAGGAAATCCATTTTATATTTGAACATCTTTTATAATCAAATAAAGTTGGAAGGTGAAAACATTGGGCGTTTCATTAAAAAGCAGCTAGATTTGAATTTGCTTACAAACTTTTTCATTCATGATTAAAAATGCTTTTGAGTCCACTTTAAAAATCAATCATTTGAGATTTTTAATTTTGATAGGATGGATGAATTGTTGGATGAATAGATGATAGATTAATCAGTGTTGCAAAGTTAAGAAAAAAAGGTAAGATTCACTAAAACAAACCAAAAAAAGTGAAAATGGGAACATTGGGAAATAAAGAGTACTATAATTATAATTGCCTTTTACCCTGAGACTTCTGCCAAATTTTGGATCCTTGAGCTCCTACTTTAATATATGCAATGAATACAGGGACAAGAATGAAACCTAGAGATGGCCCACAGTGGGGAACTCCAGCAGGAGAACTCCACATAAAGGTAGTATCCTAAAGGTTGTCAATTTCAAAGGAAAAGAAAGTGAGAAATAAAGTTAGTATTCAAAGGGAGGGCAATATAGAAAATTTCCTATTTTGACTCTGGTGCTAGTTCCTACATGAGATTTTGTCCTGAACTGTGTACATCCTGAGTAAGAAAACAAAACAGGCCAAAAAAAAAACAAAAAAACAAAAAACAAAAACAAAAGAAAGAAAACCACATGGCCAAATGCATATTAGTGAGTTACGGAAGTGCACTCCTCCCATTAATATTGAGGCTGAGTGGGAGAAAGTGAATTCTGAACAACATTGTAATTCACAATAAAATAGCACAACAAAAGAACCCCTCAGTATCCTGAAGTATAAAGCCCCAGGTAAAGGAAGAATCGAAAGAAAATCTCCTGAAGTAAAATAATTTTAACCCAAGCCTCACAGAATTGCTGTGAATAAAATAAAATTCCATAGGTAGCATATTGCACAGAAAAAAAGAAACGAAAAGAAAACCTTAAGGTACAAAATCTGGCTTCATAAATGAGGATGAGCAGAAACCCATATTCAGGTTAATTATCAATTATCAGACTTTGAGTATAAAATAACTGTGCTACCTGTGTATAAGAATACATTAAGAGCCAGGAAAAAGATAAAAGAAGAAGAAATAATGAAGAATGGCAGTCAGAATAATACTATAACTAAAAACAAAAAGGGATGTCCAGAAATGAAACTATAATAATAAATACTTCAAAACCCAATGGGTAGTTTAAAGAACAATGGAGTAGGTAAACAGAAAGGCCCTAAAATGGAATCCAAATGCAACTCAGAAAGACAAATGCATAGAAAACATGAATGAAAGGTTAAGAAAAATAGAGAATAGAATAAAAATGACAGCATTTTAAATAATATTTCCAGGAAAAGACAATATAGGATGAAGCAGTAGTAGTTAAGAAAATAGTGCCTGAAATTTTTCAACAGTAGTTCAATGTTGAAAAAGTTCTGGGAGAAATTAACACAATAGACATCTGAATGTACCTCTAATCACAAACAAAAGGATAAAACCTTAAATGTCAACAACAACAAGATCTCTGCAACAAAACCAGCCATGAAAGTGACGTCTTATTTCTCCACAGCAAATTGGAAATGAGATAAGATTAAAATAGTATCTTCTAGGTTTTGAAATAAAATAGTGTCAACTTAGTCTTTTACTAGAACCAAAAGTAAGTATAAAGCAGGCACAGATAAAGGTAGTTAAAACTAACAAGGAGATAAAGCAGTCCTTCGCTGAAAGAATTTCTGATGTATTTCATGGAGATGGAAGATTTAAGTTCAACAAGGAATGATGAAAAAAGTTAACCGTAAACTTATAGATAAATCTAACACAGTTTTTCAGATAATGGGTATATTATTTTTATAAGAAACAGAAACCAAAAAAAGGACATAAAGTTAAAATGTTTCAGGCAAATATTAACCAAAAAATGCTGTGGCTATGTTAGTATCAGGCAAAATACCTCTAGGGTAAAGAGCAGTATTAGTCCTAATTACTGTTAAAGATATAGCTTTATTTTATTTATCTACTTACTCATGTCTTTATTTATTTTTGAGACAGAGGTTTTCCTATGGTGACCAGTCTGTTCTTCTACTTCTGAACTCAAACTGTACTCTTGCCTCACCTTCTCAAGTAGTCGGGATTACAGGCATGAGCCCCCACACTTGGCTTAAACATAAAGAGCTTTAAATTCATCAGGAAGAGATATTAATCCTAATTTTGTATCTGCCTATTAACATGGTCTCATACAAAACAAAAAATAATAGAATTATGAGTAAAAATTGACAAATTTACTATTGTAATAAGAACTTTTAAATGTATGCCTCTCAGTATTCAAAAGATGCATAAAAAATCTTGGAGTAGATAAACAAATGAACAAAAAATTAATCAACAGCAATGCTCTAATAAACAAAGTAATCAAAACTAATTTAATAAAATACACTGATCTCATTGACATATATAAAACATTGCACCAACAATTTGACAAATGGTATTATTTTGAAGCAAACATGAAATATTTTTTTAAACTCATCATATAAAGCTAGATCATTTTAACAAATGTTGGCAATATTTAGGCTGTAATCTATCAGTATAATGCAATTATTTTTATTTGTTTAGCAAAAATAGTACTCATAATTCAATATCAATAACTACCTAGAAAATCCCAATATATTTGAATATTTGTTTAAAAGAATCAAAAATGTATAGATGAAATAAGACATTATAAAGGAAATTTAAAAATGCTTTGAAGTAAATTATATGAAAAATACTGTGTGATAAAAATGGATATGCAGTTAAGACTATATTTAGAGGAAAATGTATTGATTATATTTATCATCAATAAGAAATTTATTGATTATATAAACAAAAAGAGGAAAGTTAAAAAATTAGTAATCATTCTCCTTTATAAAGTTAAGACATTTTTGCAAAAGTGAAAATTAGTAAGACAAAAAACTGTTCACAGGATACTTCTGTGTTATAGTGGAACGTTGACTAAAGGCCCACCCCTAAAATATTTAATTTTCCAGAGGAATGCACCTTTGTTTGAATTAATATTTATTATATATTAGATTTTCTCTCTGAAGTTACAGATGAATTTATAGAATTTTTGCCCCTGTAAATGCAAATAAGTTACGTCTAGAAGAAAAGATAATTGAAAATGTTGCAATTTGAGTTGCCTATAGGACCTTAACCCCTTTGTCCTGAATTCACAATACCTATTTCAGCATGCTTGCCATGGCTCACTCACAGAAATGCCTTTGAGGTAGCTTCAATATTCTGTTGGTTCCTTCACAAATGACTTAATAAATCTTTGAAATACATTTTTTACAGTGTTTGAGGATAATATTTTAAACCTTTGAAAATCAAACTTTGGCAGAAATTAGAACTCTAGTCAATTAAACCCAAAGACATCAGGAGCAAGCAAGTAATAAAAATAGAATTAGTTTTAAAAGAGAAAGAAATAGCGTAAAACAGAAGGAGTAAAGAAGGAAAAATATGGTTGACTGAAAAGACTAGTAAAATTCTTAAAAAGAAAAAAATTCTGCCAGATTACTTAAAACAAAAGAGTTAGAAAGAAAGCAAAAATAAATACTATTAGAAAGAACAATGGAAATAAAGTTTACAGAGATTAAATGTATCATGAGCCGGACTAACAAAAAAGTATGGCATATATTTGAAAACTTAGGAGATTAGTTTTGAAAATATAAGTTATTAAAACTGATGTATGAAGAAACGTACTATTTTATCTCAAAAAGGAGAAATATCATGTGGTTATCTCAATAGATTCAGTGAAATACTACCTAAAATTAAACAGACATTTATAATAAAATTCTAATACTGAAAATAAAAAGGAAGTTACTTAAGATCATAAAGAAGAATCTACACATTCTTAACATCCTGTTAAAATTTAAAATTATGAAAACATTTCCTCTAATATCATATTACCATTAATGTTCACTATTTTAATGGAAGATTTAGCAAGTAATATCAATTAAAGGATGACAGTGTATAAAATGGTGGAATAGCAGGGATATCAATGTGTTTTTACAAATGATTGTTTACATGGCACAAATATAAGCTATGTATAAGGACTAGATGACATTACAAATATTAGTAGATATACTATTAGAATGTAGCAAATTTGCAGGACACAAAACCAAAAACAAGTTCATGTCTACATACAAACAAATAAAATAGAGTTTAAAAAAAACAGATAAATAACGTTGGCATGTATATAATTTATACAACTCTTATACATGATCCTAAATAACCTCATATTTTGGAAAAATCATGTGCTATTCCCAGGAAAGAATATGGTTATGGGAAAAATAAAAGATCAAGGATCAATCATTCAAATCCCTTGCGACTTTATAAACAGAGCACTGAAAATTAATGACAATTCTAATAAAATATTAACATATTTTAAAAGGCATGCCACATTCTTCCTATTAAAGGACTATTATAGCATATGTATAGATAATTTTTAAGTGGTAAATGTTACTTGATGAATGGTATCTAAGGAAGAACGTTGCTGTTCTTTAGGGGGACAAGCTGAGAAAGCTGTCTTCATCAGTAGCTGCAGGTAAAGGAACAATGAATCAACTGGGAAAATAACATGCTGCCAAAGATTGGTGATCTGGCTTATTGTCTTGAATTTGTTTCTTTCCATTAGTTCACATCATTTCTCTCTTTATTATTTTTTTTTTTGCCCCTTTCCTCATTAATTAATAAATTGTAAATAAAAAAATGCTTACATGGCTTCAAATAGGACTTGCTTATTGGCTTTACAGAGCACCTAATCCAATGCCATCAAGTTCAGCCCTGCTACATGCCACACTGTGATCATGTCTTCTACTCACAGTCACATATCTTATCACATTTAAGACAGGTGATAACTGACTTGTGCCCTCATTGATAGCCTGCTGCAATTTTTTTTCACCCTTTTGTCTCCTGTTGTTACTCAGTAACACGTGTTTTCTGGTTCTCTCATAGAAAGACCCGCTCTGTGAGACAGTTCCTTAACATCTTCACTCTTGATAATAATAACAATGACAATAATAAGCAAAACTGAGCCAAGGAGAGGATTTTCATAACTACTATCTTCCTCAGTGATCTTCTGTTTTAAGTTGTGTTTGTATTTAGCTTCTGTTGAAGAAAATGAATCAACCTGACTTTTATATTCTATTAGTGCCATTATCAAAGTTACCAGTCATATATGAGGTAATTCTTATTATGGAAATATGTATTTTGGAAGAACAAAATATTTCTAGGAATAAATCTAATAAAATATGTGGAAAACTTTCTGGAAGAAAAAAATGAAAATATATGGGAGTCATCAAAAGACACAGACACATTTTCTTGAATAGAAAGACTAGCTATCATAAAATGTCAGTGATCTCCAAATTGATTTCATTCATTGTAATTCTAATTTTAGAAGTCTTCTGGCTATGTTAACTGTTCTTTATTGTTGTTTCTGTGGCACTTAGTAAATTTAATCAAAATTCACAATAAAGGGCTAAAAATGGCCCAGACTTTACTGAAAACCACTGCTAGATTTTCTCTATCAGATATTAAGATATGTTTTAAGGCTGTCATAGTTAAGACAGATTAGCACAGGAAAGTGAACAATTTTACTAATTGAAGAGATGTGTTCTATTGAAAGCACTTGTTGCTACACCATTGTTATGATAGCAAACAGGATGCATTTTTATGGACAGCACGGGGAGCTGAGGAGCAAACGTGAGGAAAGAAAATGTCGCATGTATTAAGTCACAATTAAAATTCATTTCCAACTTTCTTCTAAGGAAAAATACCCTCAGTCTTTATTGGTTATACACTTGAATAATAATAGCTTTTCTGAAAATTACTCAAAAGTCAACATACTTTCAACATAAAGGAACTGAATAAAGGCTTAGAAATGACAATGAGTGGGCTTTTCTTGGCATTCTCTTTTGTTGACTGAGTTTCTCACAGACCACTCTGATTTGACATAAGCTCCTATACCAAGCTAATTTTTAAAAAGGTGTTGAAAACTAAGGTGGGATCACAAGTCAATTCAATGCAATGTTTGAGTAGGTTTTATTATAAAATATTACCTCTCAGTATGAGAAAACAGACAATTTAAAACGAACACAAGCTTCTAAGTAGTAAACATTAAGTACCTTATAAATATTCCCTGAAGCAAATTTATGTCTCAGAATATTTATTGTATCAGAAATATGTCTTCCTAAGTCAAAAGAGATTTTTTTAAAGCAAAGGAGATATTTATTTACTAATGTACTCAAGCAACTTTAATTTATGCTTGTATGGTTTCAGGCAATACAAGAAGTGATAAAAATGTAGTGTTTAATAAAGTATATAGAGTTTCAAATGTAAAGATGCAGAGAAGTGCAACACAGCAAAGGAGTTAGGGGATATAATGTGTCATGGAACACACACCATAGAGACAAACCCAGAATAGCAAAGCCTAGCAAGAAGCCTTGGGGAAGCAACATATGTATTGAAAAGTAAAACAAATGAGGCGCATAACAATACATAATCATTGGAAGGAAACAGAGTGAAGATCACATAATGCTTTATAAGTCATGATGGATATTGTAGATTTTTATCCTCATTAAAATGAGAGTCCCATTAAAATATCTTAAGGAGTAGAATTACAGGATACAATCTATAATTTTTAAGGATTTTTCTGGCAATACATAGTTTGAATATCTTTGAGAATATATTTGAGATTGTAGGACTAAAAATAAATATTGTTTCTCCGATGAAAGGAAAGCTGGAGTTGAGTAAAATAGTTGAATTAGAAAGATATGTATGAGATAGACTGTATAGGAATTTGTGAGTAGTGTGAAAGTTACAAGGGAACCTGGGGCTAATGTTCAATTTCTAACTGTACAACTGGGGGAAAGCATGTCATTCAAATAAATAATACCCACATGGTTGAATATATGGCCCTGAGACTAATCTGGGTTGAAAATAACAAAGAGTGAATCAACTACAATGTATGCTAATGTGCTGTGTTCATTTAATCATATTAACTTGCATTTTCTTTAGAGAAATTTCTGTGCCCTTGGAAGTCTTTTATCATTTTCTATCTGATTTATTTGTAAATAATACACAGACTAAGAAAGCTATCCCTCAGTATTTTATTCAGTTTTAGATATAAGATAAGTTGTCTTATTCATAAGATAGAATCATTGATTATACATAGCCCAAGAATAGTTTTAAAACTATGATATTTAATGAAATATATTCAATAACAAATTTGAAAGTTGAAGATTTATTTTGCCAAATGGAAAAGCAAATAAACACTATATACTACAGACAACCTGATTTATGCAGTTGACCCTTCAAGTACAGTAAACACAAAGTGTAACACATTCATATATACTGATATTTGAATCTTCCACACTAATTTTATAAGCAAAAGATTGAAAAAAAAATACTGTGCAATGGCATAGATTATATCCTTGTTATGCTTAAAAGTAATTTATACCTTTGTCCTACTTAAATATAAGACCTACTGAAATTGGAAATACGAATATACTTTGTGTTAGTCAGTGCCCCTGAAATTATAGAGAAACCTATTCAAGCTTACTCAAGTGTAGAGACTTTCTTCTACAATATTGAAGGTAATATTAAAAATATAAGTACTAAAATAGAGCCAGAGCCAAGTAGCCTCTAAGAAAAAAAGAAAAGCTGCACTCTCTTACTCTCTTAGGGGCCTCGTGATTTCTTATCTTTGACATTCTCTTACAGTTTTCTCTCATTCTCTCAAATAGCCTATTGTTCATTTGCATGGCCTGATGCTGATGTTATTCCCGAGATAAGCTAATATTGCACAACACAACTTACTAATGCATTGTATGAGTTAGTACACATGCTGGAGAGAGACAATCTTTGGTTTCTAAATGGTCTTGGGTCATGTGTACAAGTTAGTAATCTCTGGCCAGAAAGATAGAATTATAAACTGTATGTCATCAAATTTTTGACACTATCAATTTTAAGCTACACCACTATTTCATATACCTATAAGTAAGAAAAATAATACTATTTACTTGTAAGATGTCATTGATTGTATAGTGTAGCTAATTTGATAAATAATAAATTAGATAAAATATAAACTGTAGATTCAATGAATAATGGTAGCATGCATTTGCCCAGTCATTCCATTTAAAAGCCAAGAAAAGAAGCAATTTCTAAAGAAAACAATTGTGTCCAGCTTTCTCAATCCTACTTATCTGTATACATTTTTTACCATTCCTGATCTCACAACTTAGTTGATCCAATAAAATTTAAAATATTCCTTTAATTGATAGGATCTGATCAGAAATGCACTCAGCTGTATGCATATTTATATATTTCTTAACACCTATTTGTTCACCTGATATTACATAGGTGGCATTGCAGTGCAGTGGAGAAATGATGATCTTTTCATTACAGAAGTCCCTTCTAACTGGCTGCTTCACTTTTCAGTTTCAGTTACCTGCAGTCAACCTGGGTCTGAAAATCTTAAATGGAAAATTCCAGAAATAAAAATTTATAAGTTTTAAAGTTAACAGTCTTGTAAGTAATATGACAAAATCTTGCACTGTCTTGCTTTCCACATGTTGGTAGAAGAACTAAGGCAGGACTGGCTTGTCTGTCATAATATAAAACAGTCTTGGAAGGTGTCCGGGGTCCACGGTCTAAAGCCCCTCATGGCCTTTGGAACACCAAGCTCTGTGCCAAAGGGTGGAAGACTGCCCTGCCACACCACAAATCTAAGCTCAGGGAATAAGACCCCTAGTGGCTTGGATGGAATCCAGGGCTCAGGGCATAAAACCCCTCATAGCCTCTGCAATGTGCACAGTCTTGTTGGTTGCTCTCCCAGGCTCGTAAAACATGTTCTCCATTATCTCAAGCAGTAGAGCATATTCTACATGCATCAAAGAAAATGCTAAACCATCAGAGCTATGCTTGATGCACCACTACCTTTCTACCCCCATGTCCTCAGGCCCCCACCTGTTTACCCCCACATCTGCATGTTCGCACACTTGCTTGGTTGTTTGATCATCAATAAATAGTGTGGGCTCCCAGAGCTCGGGGCCTTCACAGCCTCCATACCAGCGTTGGTCCCCTGGACCCATCTTATGCACTCTTAACTTGTCTTTTCTTATTCCTTTGACTCCGCCGGACTTCGTAGCCCCACAGCCTGGTGTTGGGTCTGATCACCCCAACACCACACGGGACATGAATCATCCCTTTGTCCAGTGTATCCACACTGTGTCTGCTACCTGCCTGTAACCTGTCAGTCATCAACATAGTCTGTTTCTCACATCCAACCATAGATATCATTTTGGTTTGATGATCGAGGATTACCAAAAACGGATAATCCTCCTTCTGACATATTAACAGAAGGACAGTAGTAGCCTAAGACTATGACAAAATGCTTCTGTCATTCACCTCACTTCATCTTAGCACAGAGGCATTTTATCATCTCACATCCTTACAAGAACAGTAGAGTATAATAAAATATTTTGAGAGAGAGAGAAGAGAGACAGACAAAGAGAAAGACCACATTAACATAGTTTTTATAATAGTATATTTTTATAATTGATCTAGTTCATGATTATTGTTGTTAATCTCTTACTGTGCCTAACTTGTACATTAAACATTATCGTAGGTATATATGGGGGGAAAACATTACACATATAGCATTTGGTACTCTGTGGTTTCAGACATCCATTGGAGGATCCTCAAATATATTCCATAAATATGAGTGGGAGCTGTTGTAAATGATGCTTGCTCAATAAGATGTTTTCTTTCCTTTTACTTTTTTTTAATTGGCTTCTACATCTTTTTTTTTTTTTAGGTTTTTGGGGGACAGGTGGTTTTTGGGGGACAGGTGGTATTTTTTTTTAGGTTTTTGGGGGACAGGTGGTATTTGGTTATATGAGTAAGTTCTTTAGTGCTGATTTGTGAGATTTTGGTGCACTCATCACTGGAGCAGTATATGCTGAACCCAATTTGTAGTCTTTTATCTTTCACTCCCTTCTCATGTATCATTCTTATATTTTGCATCCTCATAGCTTAGCTCCCACTTATGAGTGAGAACATACAATGTTTGGTTTTCTATTCCTGAGTTACCTCATTTAGAATAATAATCTGCAGTTCCATCTAGGTTGCTGCAAATGCTATTAATTCTTTTCACGGCTGTGTACTATTCCATCATCTATATCTATATCAGTAATATCTACTATGTATCTATCTATATGCATCTATCTATCTATCTATCTATCTATCTATCTATCTATCTATTACAATTTCTTTATCCACTTGTTGATTGATGGGCATTTGGGCTGGTTCCATATTTCATGAATTGTGTTGCTATAAACATGCATATGTAAGTGTCTTTTTTGTATAATGATTTCTTTTCCTCTGGGTAGATACCCAGTAGTGGGATTGAAGGATAAAATGGTAGTTCTACTTTTAACTCTTTAAGAAATCTCCAGTTTTCCATAGTGGTTGTACTAGCTTACATTCCCAACAGCAGTGTAGAAATGTTCCCTTTTCCCCACATCCATGCCAATATCTATTATTTGTTGATTTTTTTATTCTGGCCATTCTTTCAGGAGTAAGATGATATCTCATTGTGGTTTTGATTTGCATTGCCCTGATCATTAGTAATGTTGAGCATTTTTTCATGTTTGTTGGCCCTTTGTATATCTTCTTTAGAAAATTGTCTATTCACGTCCTTAGCCCACTTTTTGGTGGAATTGTTTTTTACTTGCTGATTTGAGTTCCTTGTGGATTCTGGATATTAGTCCTTGGTCAGATGTGTAGATTGTCAAGATTTTTCCCATTCTGTGGATTGTCTGTGTATTCTGCTGACTGTTCCTTTTTCTGTTCAGAAGCCCCTTAGTTTAATTAAATCCCACCTATTAATCTTTGTTTCTGTTGCATTTGCTTTTAGGTTCTTTAGTATGAAGTCTTTGCCTAAGCCAATGTACAGAAGGGTTTTCTGATGTTATCTTCTATAATTTTTATAATTTCAGGTCTCAGATTTAAGTCCTTGATCCATCTTGAGTTGATTTTTGTATAAGGTGAGTGATGAGGATCCAGTTTCAATCTCCTACATGTGATTAGTCAATTATCCCAGCACCATTTGTTGAATAAGGTGTCCTTTCCCCCACTTTGCTTTTGTTTGCTTTGTCGAAGATCAGTTGGTTGTAAGTATTAGGGTTTATTTCTGAGTTCCCCATTCTGTTCCATTGGTCTATGTGCCTATTTGTATACTAGTACCATGCTGTCTTGGTGACTATGGCCTATAGTATACTTTGAAGTCAGGTAATGTAATGCCTCCAGATTTCTTCTCTTGGCTCTGTCCTGCTTGGCTATGCCATCTCTTTTGTTTGTTTGTTTTGATTTTCTTCCATATCCATTTTAGGATTGTTTTTTCTAGTTCTGTGAAGAATGATGGCAGTATTTTGATGGAAATTGCATTGAATTTGTAGATTAATTTTGGAAGTATGGTCATTTTCACAATATTGTTTCTACTTATTCATGAGCATGGGATGTGTTTTCATTTGGTTTTGTTTCTATGATTTCTTTCAGCTCTGTTTTGTAGATTTCTGTGTAGAGGTCTTTCACCTCCTTGTTTAGGTATATTCCCAGACCAATAACAAGCAGCGAGATTGAAACGGTAATAAAAAATGACTAACAAAAAAAAAGTCCAGAACTAGATGAATTCACAGCTGAATTGTCTCAGATATTCAAAGAGTTGGAATCAATCCTACTGACACTATTTCACCAGATAGAGAAAAATGGAATCCTCCCTAAATCATCCTATGAAGCCAGTATCACCCTAATACCAAAACCAGGAAAGGACATAACAAAAAAAAAGAAAACTACAGACTAATATCCCTGATGAAAATAGATGGAAAAATCCTTAACAAAATACTAGCTATCAGAATCTGACAGCATATCAAAAAGGTGATCCACCATGATCAAGTGGGTTTCATACTCAGGGATGCAGGGACGGTTTAACATATGTAAGTCAATAAATGTGACACACCACTCTATAAATAGAATTAAAAACAAAAATCACATGATCATCTCAGATGTAGAAAACGCATTTGACAAAATCAAATATTTCTTTATTATTAAAATCCTCAGCAAAATCGGCATACAAGGGACATACTTCAATGGAATCAAAGCCATCTATGACAAACCCACAGCCAACATAATACTAAACAGGGAAAAATTGAAAGCACTCCCTCTGAGAACTGGAGCAAGACAAGGATGCCCACTCTCACCACTTCTATTCAACATAGTACTGGAAGTCCTAGCTCCAGCAATTACACAAGAGCAAGAAATAAAGTACATCCAAATCGGTAAAGAGGAAGTCAAACTGTTGCTGTTTGCTGATGATCCAATCATATATCTAGAAAACCCTAAAGAATCCTCCAAAAAGCTCCTAGAACTGATAAATGAATTCAGCGAAGTTTCAGGATACAAAATTAATGTACACAAATCATAGCTCTGCCATACATCAATAAGATGTTTCCTTTTACAAAAAAAGGAACTAATTTTGCCCTACTTTATGTCCTAAATAAAACAAAGTAATTTCGGACATATTACAGAATGAAAGATAAATGTGAATGTTTTAGGAAAACACAGTGGAACTTTATGATTTTTACAGAGCAAAGATGTTTTAAACAGAACAAATAACACATTAACTATAAGCAAAATATGTGTAAAATGTCTTTACTAAAATTAAAAATATCTATTTATCCATAACACCATTAAGATAATACATTTTTACCTGGTAACCTTATCTTTTATTATTTTCTCCATTTTTTTCCAGTAACACAATTCTTCACTATCCTTCAGAAATATCCAGCATCTTCTGATCCATTTCATATTAATTTTTATGGTATAATATAGTTGTTAATGTTCATTTTTTTCATATGGTATAAACAATTATTGATTGAAATAACTTTGTTGTGTAAAATGAATTTCTTGGTGATTTTCTTAAAATAATAAAAGTGAAGAAGATCAAGTTATAATATCTAGTATTATAAATAATACTTCTTTTCTATCAGCCTCTTCATATTCCGTACTCTCTAACTAGAAGTCTCTTTTCCCAGAAGTGAATCACATAGGGCCACACAGGCCTTGTTGAAGAGCTTACATTCTCAGCGTGATGAATATCGATTAGATATTTTTAAACAAAGAATAGTATGATCATTCTATGGATGCATATCTAACTCTGCCAGCCTAGCATAAACAGTTTAGGGGAAAGGGCAGCTTCAATTATGGTAGTATTAGTGAAGTTGTCGTACTCTGCAATTTTTTAATTTTTAATTTTTTTTTTTTTTTTTTGAGAAAGGGCCTTGCTCTTTTGCCCAGACTGTAGTGCAGTGTCACAGTCAAGTCTCACTGCAGCCTCATCTCCTGGGCTCAAGCCATCCTCTCTCCTCAGTCTTCCAAGTAGCTGAGATGACAGGTACATGACACCATGGCTGGCTAATTTATTTTAATGCTTTTTGGAGAAACGGAATCTCAGTTTGTTTTCCAGGCTGGTCTCCAAACTCCTAGGCTCAAATAATTCTCTTGCCTCAGCCCCCCAAAGTAATCCCTGGGATTACAGGGATGAGTTACTGAACCTGGCAATATTCTCAATTTATTGAAAGGCATCTGCAAATGTATTTACTGATGGATTTCACGTTGGATGTAGAAAAGTGATAAATGACCCCAGAAGTTTTGGTTAGAACAAATGGGCAAATAAAGTTATTACCTGAGATGAAAAAGTCTGAATAAAGAACATGTTCTGAGAGGCCAAGGGAGATAAAGGGAGTAAGCAGACAGGAGGTTGTTTCAGGAAATTTTTAAAAACTTGTATCCTTAGTACCGGCGATTTGTGAGATATGTTTACCAAAGGTCTTAGTTTTGATAGAGTGTATTGTTTTTTTAATTTTATGTTTCTGTCTTTTAAAAACCTGTTCAGGAACTTTTGTCTGCCCCCAAATACCTACATTTTTTTTTCTATCTTTTAAAAGCTTTTGCATTAAAGTTTCTGATCCATTTCATATTAATTTTTATGGTATAATGTAGTTGTTAACGTTCATTTTTTCCATATGGTATAATCAATTATTGATTGAAATAACTTTCTGTAAAATTATTTTTTTCTTATAATAATAAAAGTGAAGATCAATTTATAATATCTAGTTTGTTTCCTTGATTTACTTTACTATCCTTATGCAAGTGAAACATTTTCTTGACTACTGTAGCAATTAGTAAATCTTAAGATCAAGTAGTATTCATTCTTCAACTTTTCACTTGTCCAAGAATGCTCTGGAAATTCTAGATTTTTGATATTTCCAGAGAAATTCTGGAAGCAACTTGTCAATGTCTACATTTCTTGTGGAATTTTTTGAGATTAAACATATACATTAAAAAAACTTTGGGAAGATTTGTCATCTTAATATTTAATCTTTCAATCCATAAATAGGGTGTATATCTCAATTAATTTATATATTCTTTAAATACTATCATGCTTTTAATTTTCAGTGTACCAGAATTATATATATTTTGTTTAATTACAACAAGGTATTTTAGGAATGCTTTTACTACTGTAAACATAATTTTTAAAATGTCAATTTCCAATGATCTCCTATGGTATTAATATGATGCATGTTTATATAATAATATATCCTAATAACATACTAAAATCACTTATCAGTTTAACTGGTTGCTCTGCATATTAATTAGGATATACTACGTAAATAATTAGAGTGAATTTTTCTTCTGCCATTCAGATCTTTGTGGCTTTTGTTTTCCTTTCTTGCCTTATTACAATTTATAAGATTCCAGTAAAAAGAAGCAGTCTCTAGTTCTGCATGGATATGTACCAATTCCTTCCTGAAGATCTAAGGTTTTGGGTGGTAGCATTTTCCATCAGCCAGAATAATTTTATTTAGTACTTCTTGTACTGAAGTTTTCCTGGACAAGAAATGATGTATTTATTTTCCATCTAAAATGCTTTCATTAAGCTTCAGTGTTTACAAGATATTTTTGCCTTATATATGTAATTCTAAGCTACTAGTCTGTCCTGATGCCAGAAATTTAGATACCTTGTCTTATTATTTTCTGGAAATATCACTTCTATTGATAAGTTAGTTCTCCTTTAAATCACCATAAATAACATGTCATCTTTTCTTGGGCTATTTCCAAGATTTTCCCTTTGTCTCTGGTTTTACTTCTTGAGCCTTAGCATTCATTATGTGATTATTTCCTTATTTATAATGTTTTAGGTTTACAAAACCTTTCAAATATGTAAATTTTTTGCTTTTGTCAATTATTGGGAGCTTTTGAACATTCTATCTTCAAATAACTGATCTTTTCGGGGACTCCACATACAAGAACATTAGTTGTTTTGTTACTGTCACTTAGGACACTGAGTCTACATTTATTTTTTATTTAGTACTTTTATGAATCTCCCTTCATACTGGATTATTTCTATTTTTAAATTCACTGACTTTTAAAAATTATTATTTTTATAATAGCTGTTTTGCTTTTTATAACTATTGTTTTGTCTCTTAAATCTAACTGATAAATTTTAAATTGCAGGAATTTTAATTTTCAGTTATAAAGGTTTTACCATTGTCTTGTTCTAGTTTCTATTCCTTTGTTGAGATTTCCTATCTTTTCATTTATTGTGAACAGCTTTTTCTATACCTTACTGATCAGAGTTATAATGCAATCGTAAGATTATATGCAGTATTATATGTGCAGTAAATCCTTGATGGAAATGTTATTTGGCACACAGTTGTAGTTGCATTAATGTTTTTGGCTGCCAGTTCCAACACTGGGGTCTTTTTGCAGTTGGAATCAGAGCAAAGTTTTCCTGGTTTTATCTGTGTCAAGTATTTTTGGACTCTATCCTATATACTATAAAACAAGTGTGACCAGCCCACGGCCCATGTGCTGCATTCAGCCCAGGACAGCTTTGAATGTGGCCCAAAACACGTTTATAAACTTTCTTAAAACATTGTGTTGGTGAGAGCATAAATTAGTTCAATCACTGTGGAAGTCAGTGTGGCGATTCCTCGAAGACCTCAAGACAGAAATATTTTTCCATCCCAAAATTCCATTACTGGATATATACCCAAAAGAATATAAATTTTTCTGCTATAAGGACAAACGTGCATATATATTCGTTTCAGCACTATTCACAAAAACGAAGACATGAAATTGACCTAAATGCCCATTGATGATAGAATGGATAAAGAAAATGTGGTACATATACACCATGGAATACTATGCAACCATAAAAAATAACATGCTTATATCCTTTGCAGGGACATGGATGGAGTTGGAGGCCATTACCCTTAAAAACCTAATGCAGGAAACCAAATACCACATGTTCTCACTTTTAAATGGTAGCTAAATGATGAGAATGTATGGACACATAGAGACGGACAACACACATGGGCCTATTGGAGGGAGGAGTGGAGAGATGGGAGAGGATCACGAGAAATAACTATTGGATATTAGGTTTAATACGTGGGTGATGAAATAATCTGCAAAACAAACCTCTACAACACATGTTTACCTATGTCATAAAACTGCCCATGTACCCTGGAAGTTAAAAATTAAAAAAATACAAAAACTCCCAATGTATTATGAGATTTTCTTTTGCAATTATTTTTCTTAGTTCATCAGTTATTGTCAGTGTTGGTGTATTTCATGTGTGGCCCAAAACTATTCTTCCATTGTGGGCCAGGGAAGCAAAAAAAAAAAAAAACCAAAAAGGATACAACTGCTATAAAATGTTAAACTGCAAAGACTGTAACTATAGTCTCCCAGAGTGTGTTGTATTTTGTGTTAGCAGAAAAATAACGTGGTTGAACTCTCACTGCATTTTCTATCTTTTGAGTGGCAGCCTGATCTCTGTTTGGTACTTAGTTCATATTTGACACACTTGAAGTCTACCCACACATTCTTCATTCAGATGCAGAATTTGTGGCTCTCTTTGTTTTCTCTGCTTTGCGAAATGCCATTCAATTTTCCAATGTCAGAGGTTGCCTTAATCTCCGTTCCACAATTCTTCATTCCAGAATGATGTAGCGTTTTCTATCAAAATTTTAGTTGTTTGGTATCGAGTTCAGTTTGCCTTGTCACTAAAAGCTGAAAATTAAGAAACTAACCATATTCCTTCTTCCTTTAACCAAGATGTAAATTCCCTCCAGAATCTGATTATTTTTGTTCACCCCTCAATGTCTTCATATCTTATTTTCTTCCATACCTTATAGTTGCTATCCTCAGAAGGTGCTTGGGTCCTGTAGAAAATTATTTGGCCATACTAAATGCAGAAATATGCAGCGAGAAATAAAGGCATAACAGCTACTTTGACTTAAACAGAGCTGCCTATATAAGCCCAGCCTAGAGAGGAAAAGCTGTGTTTCAATACATTCATTACTTTGGAAAACTGAGTAGCACTATAACCCTAATATCCATTTATTAGTATCATGTCCCAACATGACTTAAAATAGCATTACTAAAATAATATATCTGCTTCTTCTAGGTATAGAAGTTGACAATAAAGATTTGTCCATCAGGGTCTCCTCCTCTGGCCTAGTCTGTTTCCATGGAATTAATAATACTAATAAATTTATGAATATCTTGGAGGAAATACTTACAAAATATAAGAAATATGTCTGTATTGTTTCATAACATATGTTTGTAGCAATCAACACAGAGACACTGAATAATAATTAGTAAGGGATGATATGATCCACTGTTGTTCCTTTACTTTCATACATAACCTGTATTTCAGTCACAATACAAATGCAAACATCCTCTAAATTAATTTATTTTGGGTATATCTTCATCATCATAAGGAAACTGTACAGACTCTTATGCAGGTCAGTTCAGTTTCATGTGTTAACTGAACACCTACTATATACACTGTTCTGGTTAAAACTTTTGTAGTTGTGTAGGAAACACCAGTTAAAACCTTTGTAGTTGTGGAGGAAACACAATAGTAAAGACTCCAAACAAATTAGGATGGAACAGTTTTTCGATATATTAGGACAAGTAGATGTTTTCTTCCCAATCTCGTATATGGATTAGATGTCATAGAATCGAATATTGCCACATAAGTGTTAAATTGAGGTTTGAGAATAAATTTAGACACAAAGAGAAACATATTTAAAGTGGGTAAAACATTATATATTGAGAAAAGGAATCCATTAATTAAGGCATAATGCAAGCAAACAAAATGAATTATGATAACCTATCAGAGACCCAAAGTTTTATGTGGAAGTATTTGACAGAATAATGAGAAGTTTAATTTTTATATTTCATTTATAGTATGTGAAATATTTTGATAAACACATTTCAATCTGTTAGAAAAATAAATCTGAATCAAGTTTTGCAATTTTCTTGAATAGAGAGGATAGAATGAACTGTTATTAAACATATTTTGATGAAAAACATAGAATGTCATTGGATATAAAGCTCAAAGAAAGTCGACAAAATAATTGATCAAAATCATTCTACAAACACAAATATTGGCACATAAAACGGATAAGATTAATAGCAAATATTATTATTGAAAGACGTCTATGTAGCAAGCTAAAATAGAAGCTCTAGATGCATTCAACTATTCAGATGTAATGGTTACAAAAAAGAATGAGCTCAAGCATTAAAATTTTAAACAATATTGAATTGGTAGATGCAATGTATCGTTATTGTCACTAGAGGGAAATCTGAGAGGGCTTTAGGAGAAAGAAAGTTTATTGTTATGGCTATAGGTTGTGTAGGTTGAATAAAGGATCCTGTGTGAATAAATTTTCTTAACAGCATGCTTACTTCAGGGGAAAAATGAAGCACAGAATGTCTGGGAAAAAGCCATGTTGTCAAGCTATATTGAAATAATTGTTTCTCAGCAAGGAACAAGATCTGTCAGATGCCCATGTTTAGACTCGAGTACTCTATCACCATATGTTTCAATAAAATGAATGGTATTTCATCAAATAGGAGAAAAAAAATCAACCAAATAAGTGTTGTAAGGCAGACATTACACGATGAATAGTGATTTTTTAAAGCCCCCTAAACAAACAAAAAACAATAATAAAAACAACTATTGGTTGAATTTCATCCTTTATCCCCAAAGCCAGCGAACAATGTGGTTCTCAGGTTACCCAAAAAGTAATCAGTTTCCCCTCATGAAAATTAGGAGAAAATATATCCATATATTGTTATAATAAATATAAACAATTTATATGAATGGCAACTACTCTGTTCAGCAGAAAAGAGCATGTAGGAAAGATAGTGAAAAGTTTAGTTTTTCTTTCAATTATGACATTCTCTTATCTTTACCCAATGCTAAACACTAGAGTAGTGATCTCATCCTGGTAAAGTATCATTGTATAATTCTTTTTACCACTTACTTTATTTAGAAATTGTGCAGTACTTATTCTTGGTGCACTTGTCTCTTCCTTTCCTATTACAGCAAAACACCAAGAAATCTAGTGATACACTGTATATGTTAGGATAAATAAATAAGTCATCTAGCCCTGGCCATAAAGATTGTATACACGAATTGAAAAAAAAAATGTAATTCAAAAAGAATTACAAGAATTCAGAAGTGTGTGAGATTCTTGGGAGTTCACTATCTTTCTCTCCTAATGTGGACCCTTTCTAATTTTCCTTATCTCAATGAAGTGCAACACATTTCATTCACTTATAAAATTTAGAAATCTGGAAATTACCACAACTAGTCCTTCTCCTTCACTCCATTGGACCATCTCTCACTAAGTCTAAGTGAATTCTGCCTCCCTGATACCCATAAAATCCATTTGCTTCTCATTAAGACTATAACATAAGTCTGATCTAAGCCACCTTCATCTTCACTTGGATTAATACCATAGGCACTTACCAGACTACTTGCCTTCACTCTTGCTGAATATTTCCTTGATGCAGCCACAGTGATATTTTCCAATTACATATCTGTGTTTCTTCCCAGTTAAGAATCTCAGGGACTATATGAAGGTTCTATATGCTATATCTTCCTTACTTTTTTTTTTTTTTTTTTGAGACGGAGTCTCGCTCTGTCGCCCAGGCTGGAGTGCAGTGGCTGGATCTCAGCTCACCGCAAGCTTCGCCTCCTGGGTTTACGCCATTCTCCTGCCTCAGCCTCCTGAGTAGCTGGGACTACAGGCACCCGCCACCTCGCCCTGCTAGTGTTTTGTATTTTTTTTTTTAAGTAGAGACGGGGTTTCACCGCGTTAGCCAGGATGGTCTTGATCTCCTGACCTCGTGATCCGCCCGTCTCGGCCTCCCAAAGTGCTGGGATTACAGGCTTGAGCCACCGCGCCCGGCCTACATTTCTAACCTCATTTTGTATCAAGCTTATCTGTTTTCTTGTCCTGTTTATTCTCGTCTTTGGGTTTCTCATACTCACAAATATCCCTCTTCTAATGCTTTTCTTTCCCTCTTATTTTGTTAATACTTATCCTTTATTCATTTCTCAAATCCTTCATTCCACCATAAAATTTTCTCTGATCTCCTTGAAAAAGTCAAATCACTGTTTCATAGTTTTTATATGTTCTACACTTATTTTTTGTAATATTTAAAACAGCTAGCATTTGCAGATTTTATTTGTACCCCACATGACTGTCTCATAAAGTGTTTTGCCCATTTTATCCACAAGTTAATAAGTGTTGAATAAATAAATAAAACCACAAAGGGGGAAATAAATAATTTATCAATTAAAAATACAGTTTAAAATATTGAATGAAAGTTTTAGATTCAGTAGAGAAAGATATACAGTCAAAAATTTGAAGAGAAAATTATATGGAGATAAAGTAATTGGCAAGATGAAAGCAAATATTAACCACTATGATCTAGCTTATGTTGAAGTAATAATTAACTGTAAAATCTTAGTGGTTAAAACATTAATATTTTCTTCCACTCAAGTTGTATATCAATTATTAATTGGCTAGGATTCTCTTTCACATTGTTTTTTCTTGGTACCCAGGCTGATGGAGCAGCCACTGTTGAATATGCCTTGCCATTGTGGCAAACAAAATAAGAAAAAGTGGCAAGTCAAGCAACGGCTTATAATTTTTCTACTCAGTGACACACAACACTATCCTTACACTTCCTTGACCAAAACAAGTCATTTGGTGAACAGGAAAGGGAAGAAAATTTTTAAAATGTACCAAGAAGAGGAGAGAATCAGGGAAATATTTTGTGATACATAAGAAATACTTCCATAAAAGATAAAGTTTAAGAGATAATAACTTCAGCATTAAAGCCTTAAGGAATGACAAGTTTTTGTCCACTATGTGGCAATAAGAATAAATTATACAGATGGAATAAAATTGAAATAACAAGTAGAAAAATGCTTTAATAAGTGTATAATAGTTGTTATATCATTTTTGTTATATTATTATAGTTATTAAAGCATTTTCCTACTTCCTTAGTAACTATATAATACTAAACTTACTCATTTTCACATTGTTAATTATATTAATAAGACAAAACATAAAGCATTATAATTAGTCATCAAAAATAATTATTGGAGAACCCAGCAGTATGCATTAATTAACAAATAACTACTGAGAGTCTACTTATTTTCTGGTAAAAATGACAGACAATAAATTATAAGCAACATAAATAAAATGGATCGCTACATCATGGAGAAAATAAAGTTGACAGCATAGAAACTGGGGTAATGTTAATTTTCAGTACTAAGTGGTGGTCAAAGTAGGCTGTATTGGAAAGGTGACATGTGAGCAAAGGGTAAGGAGGTGAGAGAGTTAACCATATTGATATTTGAAGAAAAAGTGTTCCGGGTAGAAAAAGCCAGTACAAATTTCCTATGGTGCAAACATACTGTTATGCTTCGCACGTTAGTGTCATTCCAAATGTCATGTTGAAACTTAATCCCCAGCATAACAGTTTTAAGAGACAGGTCCTTTAGGGGTAATCAGTGTCCTTTTAAAAGTGTTTGAGGAAGTCTGTTAGATCCTTTTTGCCCTTCAGCTCTTCCTCCATGTGAGGGTGCTGCAACAAGGTGCCAGCAATGAATCAGAGGGCCAGCCTTCACCAGTCATCAGATCTTGATCTCAAATTTCCAAGCATCCAGAACCATAGAGATAACAGAAATAAATTTATATTACTTAAAAATTGCCCAGTCTAAAATATTTTGTTGTAGTAGTACGAATGGACTAAGACACATGCCTTAACTGAAAAATGAAAGCAAGGATCCAAGTATGACTAAGGCAGAGAGTAGATGAAATGAGAGAAGGGGTTGAGACAGGTCAGAGAGATGGGGCTTTGTGGGCCATTGTAAGGACTCTGGCCCTGCTTCCAGTGATAATTTTTCGGAGAGTTTTGAGTATATCAGTGAGATGATCTGACTTCAATCATAGAAGCGTTTCTTTACTATTTTAGAAACCAGGAAAACAAGGCTATTCCAAATGCCTCGACAAGAAGAGGGTGGCTCAGAATAAGGTGGTAATAGTGAG
Organism: Trachypithecus francoisi; assembly: GCF_009764315.1. Lineage (NCBI taxonomy): Eukaryota > Metazoa > Chordata > Mammalia > Primates > Cercopithecidae > Trachypithecus > Trachypithecus francoisi. Next base: position 69,289,233 of record NW_022681472.1, on the reverse strand, counting down.
GGTGGTGAGAAGAAGACTGATTATAGATAAACTCAATGTGGAGTCAACTTGATTTCCTAATGGACTAGATCTTGGGTGAGGGAGAAAAATGGGATTAAAAAATGGTTCCAAAATTTTGGCCTGAGCAACAAGGAAGAAGAAGCTACCTACCATGAACTGAAATGAGGATGTTAAACATACAGAAGAGTTTTGGGATGGAATCAGAAATTTAGTTAGAGATATGTTGAATTTGAACAGGCAAGCTGAGAAAACTTGCTTGAGATGTAGTTTAGTTTAAGTTCTTTCTAGTGGCTATGATAATAACCAAATACGTAGTCACCATGGAAAGAGCTGTGGTAGATTTATTCTCGCCTGACTCTCCTCTCAACAACAATTTCTCACTCCATTACTAATAAACAATACACTGTACTAGTCATTTTTGCATTGCTATAAAAGAATACCTAAGACTAGTAATTTATAAAGAAAACAGGTTTGTTGGGCTCATGATTCTGCAGGCTATATAAGCATGCCACCATCATCTGCCTAGTTTCCGGTGAGGCCTCAGGAATTGTTTACTCACGGCAGAAGGTGAATAGTGAGCAGATGACTTGCAAGGCCAGAGAGGTGCCAGGCTCTTTTAAACAACTAGCTTTTATGTGAACTCACTCATTACCACAAGGATGGTACCCAGTCATTCATGAGGGATCCACCCCCATGACCTAAGGACCTCCCTCCAGGTCCCACCTCCAATAATGAAGATCACATTTCAACATGAGAATGGAGGGCACAAACATCCAAACTGTGTCATACACGTTAATTTTTCTCTTCAAATAATTGCTATGTTTGTTTTATAACTTTTGTCATGGTTATTATCATGTGGTATACATGTCTATATACCACAGAGTTTTCTCTAAGTCCTTATACTCTGAACAGAACTCATCGTTTTCTTCAGATCTAATCCTTTTGTATTTTTTGTCTCCTTGATAGCTCCATTTTAGAACTTATCCACTTAGAGTAATGGAATGCATTTCTTACTTTTTCCTTCACACATGCTACTTTCATCTCACATATTCAACTCCTAGCCATTTTATCTTCCAAAAAGTTGCAAATTCTCTCACATTTTATCATCTCCACAAGCTTCTCCTCATTCAGATTTTTATCATCTTCTACTTAGCCTCCTGCAAAACATTCATTACATTGTCTCTCATTCAAGCCTCTCTCTTCCTTCTTATATTCATATGTCATCTTGTTGGCACAGCTAATTATTTTAAAGCCAGTATCATGCAGTAATACCCATAGTACCTTGACTTGTAAATATTTTCTGACTCCAATCCCATCGTCTAAAAAATAAAACACAACCTAAAAGTTGTGAATAAAAAATTATATGTCCATCTGACTAAATCTACTTTTTACAAATCTAGTCTTTGAATCGAGCCCAATTCAGCACAGTTTATTTGGATCAGAAAATCTAAAATTAAAAATGGAAAATACCAAGCCAACCAACCTACTTTTCTGTACTGGCAAAACAAAGAATATTTAAAACTTTCAGCAGTTGAAGTCCATCTACCTTGGCAGCAGTAAATATAATACCATATCATTTGCCTTATTTTATATTATGAACAGATGAAATGCTCAGTCTTATTTGTATAAGTATTGTGCATATGAGGGTACTGAGATGAAGAGAGATTATATGGTCTCAACTAAACTTTGAAAAATAATTTCCTGGTTGTTTTTCAGAAGTACTAAATTCCATACTGGCAGAATTCACATTACTAATTCAATGTAACTTATCACCACAAAATAAGAGAAGGCTTATTTTTACCGATCAAAAAGATATCTGGTAGACCTCATTGATCTAATTCTATTTTCAAATTAAAAAGTTTATCTAGGATATTTAAAGGGATATAAAGTGAGTGTCTAAATATAACCAAATATTGAGACATTTTATTTCTCATAATCAAGAACAGAATTAGTTCCACTGAGCAATTTCTATCCATACATTTGTGAAAAAAAATTACTAGGTAAAAATTGGATCCCGGTGGTTCACAATAGTAGACCCCTATAGAAACCGATGATTTTTGCAGAAGGTAAGAGGTCTTTGAGTATTTATTTTCTCAAGAGTTAGTAGTAACAGTAAAAGTACCATCATATGGGTTCGTTCTATGAAATTTCTTGATATTTATAAGAGTTTTTCATACCTTTACTATATATATATATATATTTCATACACAAGAAAAATAAGATTATGAGGTTAATGTCTCAATAGATAACAAGTGCTAAATTGTAGTGGAAATACAAATACTACCTCTTATTTTTTATTTTCTGAATTATTTTTCAATTATCTATAAAATAATTGAATATTTCCTAAAAAATCAACTGATCAATTTCTGTTTCCATCAACTGTAAAATATTGTAACATTTGCAGAAATGTTCCATTGGTTATTTTCATCAAAAAAAAGGGCATTTGCTAATTATAAAATAGAACTTTAATAAATCTTTATAATACTGATTAAAATTAGGCCTATCTTTTACTCCTAAGGCAATTGTTATAAATCTCAATGTGAATAATTCTGTTGAAATTATAAGTGAAATAGTTCATAGAAAATATATTTTTATGTAATAGGCCTTGGAAGAAACTTTTCCACCTAGCCTAGACCAAGATTTTCTTCACAGATATCTTAGTCATCCAGTGGGGGGAAAAAAAGCAAAACAGCAACAAAAAAATTACAAATAAATAAACTGTATTTTTATGCCCTAATTTATATATAATATTAATTATAAATAACATACTTTAGCTATACTAGCTCTGTAGTAAGGGATTACAATTTTTTAAAAAGAAATATTTTCAGGAGATACCATATTAGTTTTGTATTGATGCTTTGAAAAATTACCACAACATTTCATAGCTTAAAACAACATATATTTATGATCTTACCGTTTTTAGGAGTCAGAAATCTGGCCACAGGATGGCATAGTGGGTCCTCTCCTTAGGGCCTTAGAAGGCCGAAAGTCAGGATTTCAACAGAACTGAGTTTCTTGCTGGAGGCTCTGAGAAAGTTTCTTGTTCCAAAATCATCCAGTTGGCAGAATTTATTTCAATGCAGTACAAGACGAAGATCTCTGCCTTTTGCTGGCTGTCAGTGGGGAGCAATCTTTGCTCCTAAAGATTATTTGCATTATTTCTCATGGTTTCCTCTTGGCCCCCTCCACCTCCAGGTTTGCAATAGAGTGTCATGGAGTCATTGCCGAGCTTTGAATTTGTCTGCCTTCGTTTTCTGCCATATCTTTTTCATTCCACCTTCTGATGATTTACTCTTCTTTGCGTGGGATTAAAAGGCTCAAATGATTACATTAGGCTCACCTAGATAATAGAAGAATAATCTATTTTAAGGTCAACTGATCAGTAAATTTAATTTTACCTGCAATGAATGTCCTTTTGTTATGTATATTAACTTACTCACTGGCACCATTTATCATATTTTTCACAGTTGTGAGGATTAAGGGAAGGAACCTTCCTAGGGGTGATAATTCTATCTACCACAGATACCTTTTGAATTTGTACACATTGAAGGACAGTCATTTGATACCTTTTGAATTTGCACACATTGAAGGACAGCCATTTAACTGTTTAAAAGCTGTTATTCTCCTACAAGTACATTAAAATATGCAGCTTCTTGTGCATCCTGGGTAACAATTTTGGGCTGGTTATTCATACATACACATATACACACATACATAAAATACAAGCAGGTTTGAAAACATGTAGCTTCTGCTACTCAGTTACCTAAATGAGATTTGGTGGAGTGAAACAAGGTTTGAAGTTAGTTTTTACAGACATGATTCTTTCTTCTTCCAGGTCTAATATGGTTTGGCTGTGTCCCCACCCAAATCTTATCTTGAAATATAGTTCTCATAATCCCCACATGTCATGGAAAGAACCCAGTGGGAGGTAATTGAATCATGGGGGCAGTTACCCCTAAGCTGTTCTCATGTTAGTGAGTGAGTTCTCATGAGATCTGATGGTTTTATAAGAGACTTTTCCTCCTTTGTTTGGCACTTCTCTTTCCTGCTGCCATGTGAAGAAGGATGTTAGCTTCCCCTTCTGCCATAATTTTAAGTTTCCTGAGGCCACCCCGCGGCCCTGTAGAACTGTGAATCAAGTAAATCTCTTTTCTTTATATGTTACTAAGTCTCAGGCAGTTCTTCATAGCAGCATGAGAATGGACTAATACAATGTCTGAGGATAAACTATTTCAAATTTTAGTCTCAGTGTTCTAACAAATGAACTTCGGTTGGTTATATCAATTTGCATGTTTCCAAGAAGAATAGCAATTCTCTCTCTTGTATATCCATCTGTCTGTTTATGTATATAAACATATATACACACACACACTTTTGTGTGTGTGTTAATCTATAAAAGACGATGAAACATGCAATGCTATTATGTTAATCTCCGGGCTATGATATAGTCATAGAAACAGCTTATAAATAAGAAAATCAACCATATTGTTTTGATCCTAAAGAAGTCCATTAAAATGGGCAACTATAAGAAAATATTCTCTCTTAAAGCTTTTCACGATGATGGGTATGAAGATAAGATTTTGATTATTAAGTTTCCAAGTTGGCATGTGGGCAGTTTTTCAAAGGAAGAGGGATACCAGGAAATGACTTTCTTATTATGCATTATGATTGAGAGCTGTCAGTCACGTGATGCTTTCCCAAGCCCACAATTAATCCCTGGAGCAGGAGCCAAAGCCTACTTGATTAATTCTGTTTAAATCAGCCATCTTGACAAAAGACCTGCCACACTGGCTCACACAGCAGCAGCTGAGAACCTTAAGAGTGTCAGTGGAGCAGGGATCTACTATTGCCACTGCTTACAGATACACAAGATTATATATCTGTAGCATTTTAAAAATGTTATCAAAAAGACACAGGTTAAGTCTCAGAAATCTGACATTTCACAATTTATTAGAACTTTCAACTGGAGTGCCATGTTCCATTTAGAGACATGAATCAAAGTAAAATTCAAAAGCAAGTCTTTAGTCAGAGGAAAATATATTATTTTAAAACTACATGTATATGCACGTAGTTTAATGAAGTTTACTGTATTTGGAAGTCAATGAATGGTACTATAAATGAAATAGATGATTAAAATATTTTGCATTGTAAGTTCTTAACAAAAAAAACCATCTTTTTTGGTGTGAAAAAAACCCTGAAATATTTGAAGTAGACAGTAAAATAGTTTAGAGGTTATAATGAGTAGGGCAACAACTTTCCCAAAGCTAAACTTTCTAAACTTTTTAAAGTTCTATCGTTATTCTTCATGTAATTATTCATAAATAATTTAGAAATTTTTCTCCAAAAATTATTTGTGGGATAATCTCAAATTGCCATGCATTTACTTTGTACAGGCTATTAAATTGCAATGTAGAATGTAGATAAGTAATAAAAAGAATAAAGATTTTAACATGATTTTTACAAATAAAGAAACCAACTTGTTCACAGCATGTATCTGACTTGAAGGAAGTTCAGATCACAGCATGAAGAAAGTTTAAAGTTAAAACCTTATAAACTCATAAAATACAAAAATGGAAATGTGGCTGAAGTGGATAGAAGCTACAAGTAACAAATCAGTCTACAATGAAACTTTGGGCTTATGTAAACAAATATGTAAATAAGATAAAAACAAGGAAAAAATAAAAGAAATTAGCGGTCATCCTCATCCCATCTACATACAAAAGCCATACTTTCATTCATTTATCCTTTCTTTCATTCATTTATTCAACATATAGGGAAGTAATCTTAGGTAATACAAACAAGGTTTCTTCTTTCAAGAGGTTTTATTCTAACCTAAACACCAAAAAATCAAAAGGCCTACTTCCCTCACATATGATATCATCAAGTTGGTGGAATTTATAGTACCTAAGTTAATCCCTACAAGTTTTTTATAATTATCCATTGACTTTTTCAACTAAAACCAGAATGGAATCCTACTAAACTGATGAGTTGAATGTTAGTTATTTTAAAAGTTTGATTTCTTGCAACCTAGCAAAACCCTTGAGACTATTTAACTCACAAGTAACACAAACACAGAAGGAAATGTGTTACCAAGGGATTTGTATCTGTTACTGAGGCAATACTGAATAAAATAAAATAAATAAAATAAAATAAAATAAGAGCTCAGAAAAGCACTATTAGAGACCTTCTAAATATGTTCCTTGTTTTTTTTTTTTTTTGGTTTTTTTTGTTTTTTTTTAAGATGTAGTCTTGCTCTGTCATCCAGGTTGGAGTGCACTGGTGGGATCTCGGCTCACTGCAACCTCCACCTCCTGGGCTCAAATGATTCTCCTGCCTCAGCCTCCCGAGTAGCTGGGATTACAAGCACCCACCACCACCACACCCAGCTAATTTTTGTATTTTTAGTAGATACGGGGTTTCACCATGTTAGCCAGGCTGTTCTGAAATGGCTAATCTCAAATGATCTGCCCACCTCAGCCTCCCAAAGTGCTGGGATTACAGAAATGAGTCACTGCGCCTAGCCTATGTTCCTTGATTAATACCTCCAAATCTGTTCAAGAAACATGACAATCAAATCACATGAAAGTGGGATACAGAGCAAAATTGGTTGGGTTATCTACTATATTGAATATTTCCATTAAAAGGACTGGCGAGACGGGCGGATCACGAGGTCAGGAGATCGAGACCATCCTGGCTAACACAGTGAAACCCCGTCTCTACTAAAAATACAAAAAACTAGCCGGGCGAGGTGGCGGGCGCCTGTAGTCCCAGCTACTCGGGAGGCTGAGACAGGAGAATGGCGGGAACCCGGGAGGCAGAGCTTGCAGTGAGCTGAGATCCGGCCACTGCACTCCAGCCTGGGCAACAGAGCAAGACTCCGTCTCAAAAACAAAAACAAAAAAACAAAAAACAAAAAACAAAAAACAAAAAAAACAAAACAAAACAAAAGGACTGGAAGGAAAACACACACAATGATTTCTCTTTTTCCTAGAGGCATTTTGGGCAGAGGTAACAATAATGCAGTGGGGGTGTCCAACAATTTTAAACAATTTTTCTCCTTATTAGCTGTTTCATGAAAATTATACAACAACAACATTAGAGAAAATATTTTGTTCAGATTAATATCTACATGGCCTGAAAACAGACTAAGAAGTTATCATCCACTCTTCTGTTGTTTTGAAATTTAATCCAAAGATAAAGCTTTGCATTTGAAAATAAAACATATATGATTATCTTATACTTTAGAATTTATTTCTTGTTATCGTGGTAAAACTATAAACTTGATATCTTGATGTATATAAATTATCTAATCTGATGAAATTCTAAGAAGGCTGATTTAAAATTTTTGTATTAAAAAAGTTTTATCTATCATTTTATTGGGTTGAAATAAATGGGACTTTGTGTTCAAAGTCTGCATGGTAAACAGGATGTTGTATATTTTTTAAAATAAATTAGGTTGAGTTTCCTCAAAAGTCAAGATTGAAACGAGGATCCAAATGGAAGTCGTTTGAGGGGAAAGTAAACCCTAAACACTAGGGAGAGAGTGGAGAAGTGAGACAGGAAAGGCAAGGCAGCCAACAAAGGGTGGACTATCAAGTAAGTCACCTTTGCAAATTTCCGGGGAACAGTGTAAACCATGTCTCTCAGTTTTCTCAGCTTTGGTCAAAGTAAGCTAGGGTATTTATTCATCAACTCACAGTTCATCATGGGTTAAGGATTTCTCAGGGAGCTTTAACTTGTCACATGTAGCAAAAAGCTGGCAGGCAGAGTCACAGGTGTTTCCAGTAAACAGTCTTTAGTTGGCAGAGATGAGTACTGAAAGATTAAGGCCAAGATATTCATAGCATCCACACCAGGGGATACATTAAGATTTTCAAAATAAAGACAAGTAAACAGAGTGACTATCTTGTGGTTAAGGTCAGAATAAGTATTTTTTTTTTTTTCTTAAGTAAAACATAGCAAATTTTCTCTACTTTAATTGGCCTTACATGAAACACAAATTTCTTTTTAAGTTACAGACAATTTAGTTTGATTATTATTTTTTCTATAATGTTTATTTTAGAGTTTTGAAAGTAGTAGACACTGAAATGGAAACCCTGAAAGTTTTGAAATAAAAATATTCATTCAATCCAGGAAAAATCAAGTAGCAGATCTAAGCAAAGAGCCCAGAGCTGCTGAAATCTAGTTTTAAGTTTTATCAAAAACATCATTTATAATTTAAAATCAAAAGTTTGTTCATTATAAAAATATTTGCTTCAAAGATTTCAAAGGTAGAAAGTATTTAATCTGAACAAATTTGGCTCCTCTTTTGGATTCGTTTATTTTTCTGTTACAGTTTTGACATTTTGATTTTTACTAAAAAAAAAAAAAAAAAAAAAAAAAACTCTAGAAATCTAAGCCATCTTTATTTGTGAACTCTTGACAGATGTGAAATTAATGATATAGATACATCTGTAACGCACGCACAAACATATTTTTCTTGCTTATATTTGGACAATGTAGGCAGTTTTATTAATAATTGAAGATCAGTATACCTATGATGGATTGCATCAGTGGTGTTTCTAATTACAATTATTTACTTAAAAACATCCAAAAAATATCTTAAGTGGCTGGCTAGTCAAATTGAGTTTCTCCTTTGAGTACAGAGCAAAATTCTCAGCACATCTACAGAATCTTCCTTCTAAATTTATGCTGATTTAAGGGTTCTTTACTTTGAAGAGCAAAATAGAAATATGTACAAATCTATGTATGATATTAATTTTTAGAAAGTATAAAACAGGAAAAATCACATATCCAAAATGATAAGTGAACTTATTTGGTTTCAGTAGTCCAGCAGGAAAAAACAAAAAAAAAACAAAACAAAACAACAACAACAACAAAAAAAAACAGGCAATATATTATGAAACTAAGTTTATTGCAGATACACAATTTATCACTGAATTTTATCCATGTTCTAAAAATCTACTGATGAAAAGATATCGTTAAGAAAATTAATGTGAAGCCACAAATTGACTGAAAATTTGTGCATGTATATTTCTGACAATTTATATTCAAACCAGATTAAAATTTCCTACAATTTAAATAGTCAAAGCAATACTTTTTTTTTAATGGGAAAAACTGCCAGGATGGTGTAACTAACATTGAATTTAATCTCAAGTTAGAAATAGCTAGAAAACTGAACAAACTACAGATGCTCTTCAACTCTCAATAAGGTTACGTCCTGACAAATTTATTGTGAGTTGAAAATGTTGTAAATCAACAATATATTTAATACACCTAATTTACCAATAATCATAGTTTGGCCTAGCCTACCTTAAACATGCTCAGAACACTTATAATAGTTTACAGATGGCTGGGCGCGGTGGCTCAAGCCTGTAATCCCAGCACTTTGGGAGGCCGAGACGGGCGGATCACGAGGTCAGGAGATTGAGACCATCCTGGCTAACACGGTGAAACCCCGTCTCTACTAAAAATACAAAAACTAGCCGGGCGAGGTGGCGGGCGCCTGTAGTCCCAGCTACTCGGGAGGCTGAGGCAGGAGAATGGCGTAAACCCGGGAGGCGGAGCTTGCAGTGAGCTGAGATCTGGCCACTGCACTCCAGTCCGGGCGACAGAGCGAGACTCCGCCTCAAAAAAAAAAAAAAAAAGAAAAAAAAAATAGTTTACAGATGAGGAAAATCTTCTAAAACAAAGCTTATTTTATAATAAAATTATTATAAAGAATTTTGAATTCAAATTCAAATTACGGTTTCTACTTAATGTGAAACATCACCACTGATTTCAGAGCATCATAAAGCTTTCACAACATCATAAAGTTAAAAAATTTTAAGTTTGAGTTGGGAGCTGGCTGTATATGAAAGTGTTGTTTTCAGGCATTGTACAATGGATAGTACAGCTCTCCGATCCCTGAGAAAATTAAAAAAAAAAAAAAAATGAACCCTAAAGTCATCCTAGCTTCTGAGAGGAAGGAATGTCGGGAATCCAAGAGCAGGAGAGGAAACTTAAAAAAAAGAGCAATAAACTCCTTGATAATGAACACGCTAAGACTGCATTTTCTGGAGGCTGAGATGGCTACAAGTTGAAACTGTAGAGTTTATCTATATGAAGAAGATTGTAATTTGGGGGATAATATTATTCTTTTTTTTTTTGAGACGGAGTCTCACTCTGTCGCCCAGGCTGGAGTGCAGTGGCCGGATCTCAGCTCACTGCAAGCTCCGCCTCCCAGGTTCACGCCATTCTCCTACCTCAGCCTCCCGAGTAGCTGGAACTACAGGCGCCCGCTACCTCGCCCGACTAGTTTTTTTTTTTTGTATTTTTTTAGTAGAGACGGGGCTTCACTGTGTTAGCCAGGATGGTCTTGATCTCCTGACCTCGTGATCCGCCCATCTTGGCCTCCCAAAGTGCTGGAATTATAGGCTTAAGCCACCGCGTCCGGCCTGGGGGATAGTATTCTATATAACATTTTATTTTATTTATTGAGATAGGATCTCATCTGTCACCCAGACTGGAGCGCATTGGTGAAATCATGGCTCACTGCAGCCTCAACCTCCCAGACTCAAGCAATCTTTCTGCCTCAGTCACCTAAGTAGCTGAGACTACAGGCATGTGCAGTTAATTTTTTAAATTTTTTGTAGAGACAGAGTCTCTCCATGTTGCCCAGGCTGGTCTTGAACTCCTGGGCTCAAGCAATCTTCCTGTGTTGGCCTACAAAAATGCTGGGATTATAGGTGTGAACCACAGTGCCTGACCTCTCTATACAATTTTTAGATAACAAATTTAGATGAAAACTAAATGTTGCCACCAAAGTGCCTCAAGTAAATGTTTTATATGAATCAATATGACAAATTAAACCTGACAAATTAGTATGTCAGAATATGTAATTCAAATCAATTTTCCCATTGGAGACAACAAAAAACACAGAAAAATAGTTTAGAAAAATATAAAATATTCAAAAAGCTACAAATGAAGATAAGAATCAGTAGGGAAAACCGAGATAAGACTTTTTGTATAGACATAAGTTTGGTCTTGAGAGAGCTCATTTACTCCTGGGACTTTACTAATTCCAAATAAGCACAGGGAATACGAGCAATATTTTTGATAGACTTGTAGGATCAGGGAGCAAAAATTGGAGACCAGGATAAAGTAAGAGTGAAGGGTAGAGGGATGTACCCTCAGTATAAGATAAAATAATGAAGTAAACCAACCCTCTTGGGAACTGCTGTCCAGCTTCGGGTCATCTCAGTAGTCATTCGCACAAAAGTCTTATACTCTGAATTTGGATTTGAGTGATCTTACGTTACTATTTCCCCATAAACCTGATGGAAGCAAACATCTTGAGAAAAATTTCACCATTTGTGTTTTAAAATTATTTCTTTAAAAAAAATTTTATTATGCTTTAAGTTCTGGGATACATTTGCAGAATGTGCAGATTTGTTACATAGGAATACATGCGCCATGGTGGTGTGCTGCACCCGTCAACCCGTCATCTACATTAGTTATTTCTTCTAATGATGTCCCTCCCCTTGCCCCCAACCCCCTGACAGGCCCAGTGTGTGATGTTCCCCGCCCTGTGCCCATATGTTCTCCTTGTTTAACTTCCACTTATGAGTGACAACACGCATTGTTTGGTTTTCTGTTCCTGTGTTAGTTTGCTGAAAATGATGGTTTCCAACTTCATCCATGTCCCTGCAAAGTACACGAACTCATTCTTTTTCTTTTAAGTCCAGAGTCCATCACATAAGTAAAGATAGTCATCCGCATAAGGAGAAGAGATAATATGAATTGAAAACATGCAGAAATAGCAAACAACAGAAACAGATGCACAGAACCTCAGTTAGAGGAATTATCAGAGACAGATGGTAGAAACTATGTTGAACATGTTCAAAGAGATGAATTCAGGCTTGAACAATTTGGCTGAGAACTGGAAAAAAGTAAGTGACCTATTAGGTGAGAACAAAATTAAATATAATTCTAGAACTAGAATATATATATAGTAGTCAAATTATTAATTCAAAGGATATGATTAACAGCATACTAGACATAGTTGATGAGAGAATTACTAAATTAACTTAGTCAAAATATTAATAAAGAAGCATGGAAAAAAAATAATAAGACAAGTGGCCAGCTTCAGTGGCTCACACCTGTAATCCCAACACATTGGGAGGCCAAGGAGGGAAGACCACTTGAACCCAGGAATTTGGGACCAGCCTAGGAAACACAGTGAGACCCAGTCTTTACAAAAATAAAAAAAAAAAAAACAATTATCCAGGTGTGGTGGCATGTACCTGTAGTCCTAGAGCTGGGAGGATCGCTAGAGCCCAGGAGGTTCAAGGCTACAGTGAGCCATGATCTCGCCATTGCACTGCAGCCTGCGTGACACAGCAAGAGCCCATTTCCAAAAAGAAAAAAATGAAAAGATAAAAGATGTAAAGATATTATGTGAAGGTGAGTGGTCAGTAGCATTATTTTTGATGGTTAATTTATAGGCCTTCTTTTGATGGGATTATGCTTTCTGATCTTGTATGTAAACTTGGTTTGTAACTGACTTTGGCCAATATAATTTGATCAGAATTAATATTTCTTATTCCTAACCAGAAGTTTGAAGAGATAGGACATGGTTCTGCAATTTATCTTTATCCTTTGACAAAAGAAAAGCATTTTCCAGAGATAGAGGATCCTTCAGATTGGCTACCAGAATGAAGAATATACATGCAGTAGTACTATAGCTGGCCAGTGGCTGATATTAACAGGAAAGATAAAATAGTTTTTGTAAACCACATATTTTGGATCATTTTTTAACTGTTCTATAGCCTAACCAAAGGTGACATAAAGTCTGCAAGGTCGAACTGGTGTCTGAATAGCAAGAAAGAGAATACAATAAAAACAATATATTTTAAAGTATAGAAGCTCATAACCTTTCAAAATCAATAAAATATCGATGTATTGCTGCCATTATAATAAGATCAATACATCTAAATTAAAAGAAGATTACATTTGAACATGATAGTAAATCTGATTAAAAGAGGAAAACAAAGAACAAATCTAGAAAACTACTAACATGGGCACCAAAAAGATTATCCTCAAAGGAACAAAAAGTTGACTAAGAATGACAGCTTACATGGAAATAGAAACATTAGAAGACAGATAAATTGAAGTAATTTCTTAGAAATGTTGACAAACATAGCCCAATGTAGAATTCATACACATTAACATTGTTACTCAAGATGAAGTCAAAACTGAGATAATTCACTACGAGCAACTCCATACACAATGAAACTCTAAAAACTATTCATCATTCATGGAAAAATATTGCCAGATGGAAGGTAAGTAATATAGGAAGAGATGTAAAACAATGACAGTTGAAATAGTTCCTGCACCCAAAATTAATGATTGATTTGTTTGTGGAGAAAACATTTTTTGATCTCAAAGCTTTTGGAAAGGTGGAAAACCAGTGGAAAAGTGTGCAAATGGCAAAGTGTGCAAAGTGGAAAATAAATGCAATGCAACTGCATATAAACCCCAAACATATAATTACCTTCAGACACATATATAAATTTGTTAAGAGGCTATGGATAGAAAAAATAACAATATTTACTTACATAATTTTAGGTTTCCAAGGAAGTATAACAATTAATACAGATATATCCTATATTTCCTTCATCCAGTTTCCCCTAGCAGTAATGTTTTGCATATCTACAATGCAATATCACCACAGTTTATTTATATTAATATATTCCATTAATCTTGGTTAGATTTAATGTCTTTTTCATGCATTCATTTGTGTTTGTGTGTGTGGTTAGCTAGATCTATAGTTTTACCTCACCTTTAGATGTGACCATGACCAGTCAAGATACAGAACAGGTCCATCAGAAGGATTCCTTCTGCTACCCTTTTATAGCTATACTCTTCTACTTCAACACCCCTGCAATGCCTGACAACTACTAATATTTTTCTCATGTGTAAAATTTTGTTATTTCAAAAATGCTAGGCAAGCTGAGCATCATGACTGACACCAGTAATCCTAGTACTTTGGGAGGCCAAGTTGGGCAGATAGCTTGAGCTCAGGAGTTGGAGACCAGCCTAGAGAATATGAGAAAAACCTATCTCTACCAAAAATACAAAATATTAGCAGGGTCAGGTAGCACATCTGTGGTACTAGCTACTTGGGAGCCTGAAGCAGGGGGTTCATTTGAACCGGGGAGGCAGAGGTTGCAGTGAGATGATATCTTGTCACTGCACTCCAGTCTGGGTGACAAAGTGAGACTCCTGAAAAAAAAGCAAACAAACAAACAAAAAAAAGCTATACAAATGAGATCATACAGTGTGCAAACTTTTGAGACTGGCTTTTTTTTTTTCCTTCAGCACGTTTCTGTTGAGATTCATCTAAGTTGTTGCATGTATTAAGATTGCATTTTGTTTCATTGCTGCATACTATTCCATGGTATAGATACGTGTTTGATCATTTATCCATGGAATGGGATTTGGGTTGTTTTGGTTTGGGGTTATAATTAATAAAGTTGCTACGAATATGTTTGTAAAGGTTTCTGTGTGAAATATATATAATTTTTTATTTCTCTGAGGCAAATACCCAAGTATTTGCTGGGAGCTATGGTAAGTCTACGTTTAGTTTTTGGAAGAAATTGCCATGCTCTTTTATTGAATGACTATGCCATTTTACATTCCTACCAGCAATTTATGAGTGACTCTTTTTCTTCCTGTCTATGCCAGCATTTGATGTTTTAAACAAAACTTTAAGAAAAAATCAACATCAGCAACAGTAAACCTGAGGGACTGTTCAAAGAAAAATGTGAATGTTAACAAAATAGTGAGTCGAAGGCATTAAGCGTTAATGAAAAAATATCACCAATATTTTCAATTTACTCTTTAATCCATTGTATTTTGTTTCTCACAGCTTTCCTATATTTTACAAAATTCCTTGGAGAAGGTCGTAATTGCCAAAAGAAATGGCTTGGTTTTTTTGTTTTGTTTTGTTTTGTTTTGAGATGGAGTCTCACTCTGTTGCCCACCCTGGAGTGCAGTGCTGCGATCTCGGCTCACTGCAAGCTCCACCTCCTGGGTTCACGCCATTCTCCTGCCTCAACCTCTTGAGTAGCTGGGACTACAGGTGCCCGCCACCACGTCTGGCCAATTTTTGTATTTTTAGTAGAGACGGGATTTCACCATGTTAGCCAGGATGGTCTCGAACTCCTGACCTCGTGATCCGCTCGCCTTGGCCTCCCAAAGTGCTGGGATTACAGACGTGAGCCGCCATGCCTGGCCTGGCTTCTTTAAAAAACAAACAAACAAACAAACAAAAAACTATTATTTTAGAGACGTTTTCGATTATCAGAAAAAATGAGTAGAAAGTACAAGAAGTCTTCATTCACTTTCTGTCCCACACATCCACAACCACCCTCAATATTGACATCGCACACCACAGTGGTATATTGTTACAATGAATGAATCTATATTGACATATTATTACATAAATTCAAAAGTTTACATTAAGGTTTACTCTTGGTGTATTTTCTATGGATTTTGACAAATACATAATGACATATAATCACCATTACCATTTCTCAGAAAATAGTTTTACTGCCCTAAAAATACACTGTGTACCCGTCACCTGAGCAGTGTACACTGGACCCAATGTGTAGTCTTTTATCTCTAATGTTTTCATTATTTTGAATTTTGGCCTAACAGGTGTGTTGTGGCATCACGCTGTTGTTTTAATTTGAAATTTCCTAATGTCAGATGACATTGAGTATCTTTTTATATGCTTACATGTCATTTGTATATCTTCCTCAGGTGGTTATGTTCAGATCTTTTGCCTATTTCTTGAAATTGGGATATTTGTTTTCTTATTGTTGAGTTTCAAGAATCCTGTGTATATTTTGGATGACAGCCTTTATCAGATATGTCTTTTGTAAATACTTTTCTCCCAAAATGGCTTATTTTTTTTTTCTCATTTTATTATGCTTTCCTGGTAAATTTTCCAGAGATGTACACTCCATTTTATTGAAACTCTCAAAATCAGTTATGATAATAAACTGCACTCATTTCTATCTCACATATTGTTCTTTCTTAGTGTTAAATTACCTCCTTTATTTCTGCCTATGTTCTAAATTTGGTAATTATTTGTTTTCTGATCATTTGTAGGTAGATGGATCCTTAATTGATGTGAGGCATTATGATAACAGACATGTCATAATGTAAAATGCAGAATAATTGGCCTGTGACTTCTGAAAAATGTGTCCTCTTTTCTTTTAGGAAGATATATTGTGCCAAGTTAATCTCATTTACAGTTTTTATTTTAAATATTGTGTAAAACTGACAACTTATACCATCATTATTTCCACTCCCACAATTCCTACTGTCTACTGGAGGATTTCATGGGTTTTCTATCATCCATATTTAACATTTCCAGTTAGAAAACTGGTTTGTTTTATTCCTCTAACACATTCCTATTTTATTTAAATTTAAAATAGAGAACTTGAGGTTAAAAGAAGTAATGTGCCCTAAATTACAATATCAGAAAATATCATCACCTGAATTCAAGAGGCTAACCCATGAAAAATGGTTTTATATTTTAAAATGTAGTAGATCATAGCAGTTTGGAATCTCCTTCCCTACTTTTTTTGCAATTAATAAAATCGCTATTTGAAGTAGTTGAAGCATGAAGGCGACTACAGATTCCCGTAACCGGGCAGGGACAGATTTAATTTCCATATGGCTTGGTTCAGGGTTCAATTTATATATCCAGAAACGACATTCTCACCGTGGATTTATTAGCTTCTCTTTTTTCACAATCGATCCTGCTCTTACTTCTTATGACTACATTCTTTAAAATGTGAATACACCAGAAAAGAAATAAATTTCCCAAGACTTCCTAATATCCATGATGATCATATGGCTTAGATCACAAGCCAAACTCGAATCAGTCAGTGTGGACAGGAGAATGGCTGGCTTAGTCTGGATCATGTGTTCTGCATCTGTGCCTGGCCTAATAATGGATAAAATACATCCACATATGAAAATTGGGGCTGTTATCAAAAGAAGACAGAACTAGAAATCAAACAAAATTTTATTTAAGTGGACATTTTTATTATTATCCACCTGAATCCTACTGTTTTTGTTTCTTAACAGAACCCACATTTCCCACAAGAGAAACTGTAGTATTTATTATAGTCCAGGCTGTTGGGTGGAGGGAAAATAGATCATTCAATTCCTGTATCCAGTAATATAACTTATTTGGGCCTTGACTATCAAAGCTTTGCATGCTCCAGAGGACAATATCTGAATCATAAATGAGTATGATATTTGAAAAACTGAAAAAAAAAATACATGAGACATAAAATAGTGTGCCACGAAGTAAAAAAAAAAAAAGTTTGAAATAACATTTTAAAATAATATTTACAATGATTAAAAATTAAATGTGGTATGGGAACAATGATGAAAGAAAATCACCAAAAATATTAGATGAACTTGAAATGAAAACAATAAAAGGTGGTTAATAAAATAAAAACGATGTTTGATTGATTAAAATGTGATAAAATGCAGCTTAAAATAGAATTGGTGAATTGAAAGACAGATCACCCAAATGCATCATAGACAGATAAAAATATATACCATATTATAAAATGTAGTTAAAAGACTTGGAATACGGAATTAAACTATCTGACATACAACAAATAAGAATTCTACAAGGAGAGAGTAAAAAGAATCACAAATGTAATAATATCTCGAATGATGATATGTTTTAAGAATAAGGAAGTATGTTAAAAAAACTCATATACAGATATAGAAAAATTTCATACGTGAAAGACAAATAGAAAACATTAAAGATATATTAAAATGGTATATATCAAAGAAATGGTAATTAGAATCTCAGAATGCTCTCATCAATAATCGTAATATAAGAAAGTAATAGAATAACATATTCAATAATTAGCTAAAAGTGTAATTAGCTAAACTAATATTTAAGAAAAAATATATATTTTTTTGAGATAGAGTCTCGCTCTCTCGCCCAGGCTGGAGTGCAGTGGCCGGATCTCAGCTCACTGCAAGCTCCGCCTCACGGGTTCACGCCATTCTCCCGCCTCAGCCTCCCGAGTAGCTGGGACTACAGGCGCCCGCCACCTCGCCCAGCTAGTTTTTTGTATTTTTTAGTAGAGACGGGGTTTCACCGTGTTAGCCAGGATGGTCTCGATCTCCTCACCTCGTGATCCTCCCGTCTCGACCTCCCAAAGTGCTGGGATTACAGGCTTGAGAAAATAATTTTTTAAAAATTTAGAGAAAGTCGGACTATTTATAACTCACAATTTATCTCTGAAAGAAATAATAAAATGTGGGGTTCCCAGGTTCTTCCACTTTTCCTACTGTCCCAAATGAGAAGCACAGAGTGCTTTAACTGCTCTGTAACTAGGTCAGCTGTGCTTTTCACTGCAGGTTTGCATCCAAGCCAGTGGTTTGAATGTTCCAAGGTACTGATAAAGTTGTTTAGATTTTTGCCCCAAACTCTGAAACTAACCCCAGCCCTGAGCAAAATTTCTTAAGTACTCCCCCTATAAACTGAATACCCTAATCCCTTGCCGTGGTCACACCTAGGTAGCACTTTCTTCTTTTTCATGGTTTGTTGGGAGGATGAGCTGTAGCGTTCTGTAAGTAGATTCCCCTAATAAGTGCTTTGGACTGATCACCCTCGCATTTAGTGCCTCTTTCTCTTCTGCAAACGATATGAAATGTGTACTAATATTACACATATAGATTATCAAAAGTTATTGCCTCTTGGGAGGGATGAAGGAGAATGGGATTAGAAAATGGAATAAATATGTGTGTTCATGTGTATGTGTATATGTAGTTGTGTGTGTGTGTGTATATATATATATAAACAAATTTCTGTCCAAAGTAGCCTTTATATGAAGCAGAGTTTCTAAATTTTAAATCTACAGAATTTTTTAAGAAACGTGATTTGTCTGTAGTAGAGGTGAATATTCAATTATTTACTTTGTAGAGTGTCTTTTATAAAACAACCACTAATTAAACTACTGACAACAACCAAATTGACTATAAGGAAGTCATAGATTTAAAGTATTTCATTATAATTTCATTGTTCTTCATGTCTGTTATATATAAATTGAAACTGAAACTATCTATTTATATATCTCACATCTCTATCTATCTATCTGCCTCTATCAAATTTGATGGAGTGGAGGGCGTTACGGAGAGGGTTTCTTAGTTTTTCAAGAGTATAATTAAACACTATAAATCTACTAATGGGAGGTTTACTGTCAAGAGTTGCTCAGCTTAACTGAAAATATAACAGACATGCACTGCAGAACATATAAATGAGAGTAAAATTAAGTGATAAATATAGCTTGTGTTTAATTTTTATTTGACAAAACTTTCCAAATGAACAGCATATATTTTCTTTCAAATCTATTATTAAATATATTATGATAGCCACTTATTTACAATGACGACACTACTTAATTCTCCTGTGGCATTTAGCTTCCTTTTGCTTCTACTTTTGCTCCTTTACTATATATGGAATCTCAATTAAACATGGTAAAGGAACCATATTTTTGCTCTAAATATGTAGATTTAATTCATACTTAAACAGTAAGTTTATTTCTTAAATAATCAGCCACAATTTCTTTGCTACTTTAATTATGTATTTAACAATGCCATTTACCTGAGTGAAAGAATATATTTAAAAGACAATACAAGAATTAATTACGAACCAGATACTCCAATATTATCTTCTATGATAATCATCAAAAAGCTTCAGTTTACTGTATAAAATATCATTATGTTAACATTAAAATAGGTTGTGAATTGTAAATATTTAAAATTCAGTGAAAATATCTTTAAGCTATATTAAGGTTTGTATTCAGAAGTTTTTCTCATTGTTATTAAAATTTCTGTCGGTACATTTATGGATACATGTGTCATTATGGATACACATGTCATGTTACTTGTTTGTAATTCATAGATACAATTGAGATATACAACAGGAAGAATTTCACTTACATATGCGGTTTATTACAGTCCAAAATTTTTCAAATACCAGTTTTTTGTTTGTTTCTCTGCAATATATTTTTATAATATTTTTCTATTATTATTATTATTTTTTTTTTTTGGTCAGGCTGGTCTTGAACTCTTGACCTCAGGTGATCTGCCCACCTGGGCCTCCCAAAGTGCTGGGATTACAGGCATTAGCCACCACAGTTAGCAAGATACTTTTCTATTTTCATCAATTGGAATGATAAAGAACAAACTATTCAAATTTTTTAATTGAACACATAGACCATTTAAGTTTGTATATATAGTTTTCAAATCATTCTCTAACTACATATTGGAGAATAGTTTTCATAATCCTGTAATGTTTCTATCTGAGGAACAAAATAAATATTCCTTATTGTAAATTCATATATTCAAATACTACTCATGTAAATTTGTAATAAATCTGATTGTTTCTGTTTGTCTCTCTGAATACCACTCATATTCAACCCACAGATTTCCTAAACCTTTTTCTATCCTGATAGAATGCAAAGGATTATGTATAAGATTATATCGGCCGGGCGCGGTGGCTCAAGCCTGTAATCCCAGCACTTTGGGAGGCCGAGACGGGCGGATCACGAGGTCAGGAGATCGAGACCATCCTGGCTAACACGGTGAAACCTCGTCTCTACTAAAAGAATACAAAAAAACTAGCCGGGCGAGGTAGCGGGCGCCTGTAGTCCCAGCTACTCGGGAGGCTGAGGCAGGAGAATGGCCTAAACCCGGGAGGCGGAGCTTGCAGTGAGCTGAGATCCGGCCATTGCTCTCCAGCCTGGGTGGCAGAGCGAGACTCCGTCTCAAAAAAAAAAAAAAAAAAAAAAAAAAAAAAATTATATCAAATATTTTGAGGGTGTTTTCCAATCTTTCATCATTTTCAAAATCTTCCTTTCTGTATATATCTCTGTATCTCTCTCTTTGTCTTTTTCACCCATGCACACACACAGCTGGTCTCTCTTATCTATCAATCATCTATCTACCGCCTTCTGGCAGAGATAAAATGCTGATATTTCCACGAAGCTCTGCTACCTCAGGCAAAACTTTCTTTGTGGCACCACATGTTAACTCGCTTACTCCACACTCAAACATGTATTTTTATTTTTACGCCCGTTTCATTTCATATTCTTCCTAGATGTGGAAATAATGACGTTTTGATTTCTTCTAAGGTATCTAAGATGGAGCCTCACATAGGTCAAGAGTTTATTAAATATGTTCTTGGTGAGGATTAAAATAATAGAAGGAGACTTTTAAAATTATTTGTTTTCAATTGTTGCCTCCATAAGATTGCTGGTTCTATGCTTCTAAATTTCACTAGAGTAAATAATTTTGAGGGGGGTCCCGGATTTTTTTCTAATTCACAATACCGAAATAATATGCTAGTTTCTATGTAATAAGAAACTCACTAACTCAGAAAGAGTTTTTTCTCCACACTGCTAGAATAGCTCAAAATCCTGCTGAAAGATTTACTTTAGCTATACTTGCATATATGAATATAAATTGAATATGAAACTGCTTTAAATGTTTCTCCATGCTAATGTACAATTTTGCAGCTTTAGAGAGGTTTTAAGGAATCAAATACTTAAATGCTTTAAAAGCAAATTAACATCTCTCTGTAATATCACATAGAATCATGAAGAATAGAATTTTCTTTTTAAAAATGTTGTTACTTTTTTAATAGACAAGAGAGGTGACTCATTTTTTAAAAAATCAAACACCTCATCCTCTATTAAATCTTCCTGGACCTTTGGAGCTGGTGTGGTAAGATTTTCAAGGGGAAAAAAAAGGAGACTTAGGCATACATGTCTGGATTTGTATTTTGATTGTATTTTGAAGGCCTAACATGCCTTAAAAAACTGAATGACATGAGGTAGATTTTTGTTAGGGAACTGCCTTTGACTCAGAAAATAGGAGGAGTCTTCTCAGAAACATCTTATATCCTAGCACAGCTCTACAATCTGATCCAAATACAGAATGCAAGGCAAATGTAGCCTAGATTCTTATTTGTTGATTCATCCAAATTATCTCTAAATCTCATGGTCTGCCAATCTTTTAGCCCTGACTCTTGTGGGAAATTTCTGTATGAGGAAATTTGCTAAGTACCTACATTTTAATTTCTGGAAACTGATTGTCTCTGAGTTACCAAGCCACTGAAAGAGTGTCCATACTGTGTCCCTTGCAGAGCAGGAAAGTAATGCATCCTTATTGGGATACCTCTTTACAGCTACAGATCACATTTGACACACCTGTTCCAACAGAGGAACCACTGCAAATTGGCACACTGTGTTTGCAACTGTGGAACCACGCAACTTCACTCCGTCTTTCTCTATGTTTCTTTTCAATGCTTTTGGTTTTTTTTCAGTCTCTAAGACTTGTTCTGCATTACTATCTAGACCTAATTATATTGCATTGCTGCAGGTACTCTTCTCCTTTTTCTCTCTCTCCTTCTTCTTTTGTAAGAAGGGATTGTTTTTGTCCCTAAGTTGTTTTCTTAGTTGCTTTTGACTTGCAACAGCAGCAATTCAAATCTAAAATTACTACATGTCTTGAAAAGAGTGCCATTCCAGATTTATACGGTTTTTAGACACATTTTTAAATTTAATTTCTTTCCAATTTTTTCTAAAAATATTGGCATTTACACATTTTATTTAAAATTAAGTCGGGTGATTTGGGATTAGGTTTAAATGAGACTCCCTCTTTGATACATGAAGGCTTCCATTCACAGGAATGATTACTTCTTGAGATATGAATGTATATTTTATGTTTACTGCTATAGAAGAAGAGGAAATAATGGATTCTTTTGTTTCCAGTTTTTATACATTCCTCATTTAAGAAATGAGATATAGCATTGTGCTCTGTTACTTTGGGAGCATCTGCAGAGCTCTAATAAGAGATTTTCTAAACACAACCAATAATGACTATTGTCCATAATTGTAAACAGGAGAGAGCATCAGTAACTAATTTTAGCAGAAAAAAAAATTTGGAAAGAATATTTGATAGCCCTTAGAATTTCCCAAAAGGCCACTGACTAGAGTAGGAACTTACACAGCCAGGAGACTTGTCCAATCTAGACAGACGGTCTCTTTAAAGAAGATCCCTGCACAATCATCACTGTTCATGGATATCACTGTTAACGTCGTGAAGTCGGCCCATGAGATACTCTTCCTAAAACCTATGACACTCCTACTTCTGAGCAGCTGCACTTGACATCACAGTCATCACAGGACATTCAACTACAAGCCTACTTATTTGATTTCTTGCATCTCTTTTGATGTTGCTATAAATGGTTCAGATTAATAGAGTTTCAGAGCAGGGACCTGAAAGAAAGGAAAGGAAAGTATATTTCTGACTTCAAACATAGGGAGGCAGAATGTAATGAAATCTAGAAAATTTTCAAACTTGCACAGAGTGTTTCAGGATTATAGACAGCCATATGTATTAAAATAAATGTATGGTCTATTATATCAGCTATATAATAGCAGCATATGCTCTTATTCCATACTGAAAATTCTCACAATAAACAATCACAAGAGCAACAATAATGCCTCTGCCTAACACAACAGTCTCTTCTGTCATTAAAAACTTAATTCTATCCCCAAATGGGAAGAACCCCAGCTTATGAAATTTCTTATTGAACTTGAAGCCTATAATCTCTGTGTGCCATCTCTTCTTCCTATAATTCTCTCTTCATTCTGCCTCAGTACTCTGCAATCTGTGAACTACTAGTACAAAATTCACCATCACTCACACGTATTATAGAATATAGCAAGAGATTAGAAGTACAAAAAGAAAAAAATTTAACATATACAAATATATGTAAAATAGTTAACATATACAAAATATGTATTCAACTTAGGATTAAATGAGTAAATATTGCATTCCTCACTTTTGCAATTGATTTTGAGGCATTATATCCACTTATTATTCACTTTCTTGATCACTTTCCACATTTCTTTTAGTCTTGGCTCCACCTCAGATGCTTTAGTGTTTTTTGTTTTTGTTTTTGTTTTTGTTTTCACTTTGTCGATTGATCTAATCTTCCCTGAGAGATCCAAGTCCTTGAGGATTTTACCTCTATGGGATTTCAGCTTCAATAGCTTCTTACTATTTTTGCTCTATTTTGTAGCAGTCACTTGATTTCCTCATGAAATTTAGAGCCGTATACCTGCCAAAACTCTAGCTCCTTTACTTTTTGTTTTCTTTGTTATGTTTTGAATGGAACAATAAGCATTAAGTGGACAGGGATTATCTCAATTTCTAATATGCTGGTAACATTCTAGGCCCCTTGTTGAGAATGTTCCCCCTCTGAGTACTGAAACTCTAACTCAAGCAGAATCCAGAGTTATGAGAACATAAAGAACAATGCCTGTTCATTAGATATTATAGTAGGAGAAATTACTGTCCTTTCAACTCTATATTTGGTGGGAAGGTTCATTCCTAATCCCAACCTTTACGGGAGAATCAAGGTCATAGTTACTGGACATAGTGCCCTGTGGTAAACAGAACAAAGCTGAACAAACAAATACTATGTAATAATCTACTTGAGTCATCTAAGTACTGTAGGTAAAATCTCTTATTTTATTTTTTACCCTTAAACTGAATGTATAACCTAGTTGTTTAAATAAAGAATCCCAGCTTAATTAATTAGGTCTTAAACCAAATTAAAATTTTATTATGATTTGATCCCCATCATAATTGAAAGGTTTTTCTGTTGTGATTCCTTGTCATTTAATAAAAAAATAAGACTCTTTTTTTCTGTGAAATTATTTTTGGCTTCTGGGAAAATTTATTTGTTACTTTATTGTATGCGATTAAAGGTAGATGATTGATAAAGTATGTGTTAGATAATTATGGACATTCATAAAACACACATATGTAGAAACGAGAAATAATTTAGAAATTGTTCTTATGTTAATTTATTTACATGTAACTGAACTGATAATGAACTTAATGAACTCCCTTAGTTTTCAGACCTAGAACAATGTTTGTTTTTTCACCCATGGTATAACAACCTCAGTGCAACTTCTTATTTTTGAAAAGGCAGCCTGCTTTGTCATCTCCTCTTTTTGAGGTTTAATAAAAGTGCTTCCAACAATTTCAGAATTTAACACATTAGGAAGATTTTTGTTTATTTTTTATGGCTTTCTACCCATTTATTATTACATACTTGCGTTGTTTTAGAAATGTTTCCTTCTGTGCTTAGCATGCTGTTGTGACTGAGCCTAAACAGGGTTTGGGTTGGAAGAGGAACACTCTTCTCTCTTCTTCAATGTGCATGCATGTAATTTCTTTATTGGATTTGCAAAGGAGTTTCCCTTGGTGTATCTGGGGTTGACAGAAGGGGGAAAATATTTGTGGAGAGGAACCTCAGGCTAAGATGAAAGGTGAAGCAGGAATATGTATTATAGTTCTTCTTTCCACATCTATGGAAAGAAAATATGAAAGAAAATATACACCCAGATTCAAAGGTTCTTTATTTAATGAAGAGCCTCATATATATTAAGCCACGCTAAGGTTAAGATGACAAGGTTCAACACTGACTGGAAAAGAAGCAATAACCTCATTTCTCTATAGAAAACACTGGCAGTTCATGCTACAGATGTAAACTGGAAGCAAAGCAATGGCTGTTGCCATGGAAAAAAGGCCTTGTCTATGGAGGTATCTACTGCAGAGACTAGAGCACAGAGTTATGTAGAGTGTGTTTACATAAGGAAGCTGGAGCAGACAAATGTGTGAGAAACTCTGTGCAGCCAAGATCAGGAAAATTGGGAGACCCTCGTAAATTGGCCTGATAACCTGTGTTTTAGAAGGACTAACCTGCCAAAATAATTAGGATATTAAAGCAAAGGGGGTACTATCTGTACTAACAGGTTGGTGTGGCCTCAGGAATAAAGAGAAATGAGGATCTTTTTCTCCATTAGTTGGTGAGATAAGATTAGACTGCTAAAATATTGGGAGTCCAGGAATTTGAAATTTTAATTTTTTACAAAAATTGCACAGCATGTATGTTTAACCAAATACAATGGTTAGTCATTACTACCATAGGTGGGAAAAGTCTAAGTACCATTTTCCTGTATGCTGTTTGTGTTGTATTAGTACGTTACAAATTTTAGATGATTATCATGCATTGCTATTAAAATCAGAAAGAAATACCTAAATGTTTAAAAATTTTCCATGCAATTCTATTTAGATCCAATACCCTATGAGCTTTTTAACACACAGAACTGAGACCAGCAAAGATTTGGGGATCAGTTGTGCTATTCTGTTTAAAGCTTTTGTCAAGGAGACCTGATTTAAATTGAAGAAGCAGATGTTATACACTAAATTTTGCATCCTTTTTTGTTGTTCAAAATTTCTACTTCAGTCGTTACATATGTTATCTATAGTAGTTCCATAAAAAATGCTCTGCAATCATTTATGAAACTTCATAATTTTTTTTAAAAAGTTCTCAACCATAAAACACTGAACCAGTTAGCAAGAAAGCCCTTTTTTACATTAATTGTGTCTCAGCACGAATTGACATACTCTAGGAAGTTTTCTTTAAATCCCTCTGTCTGATTAAGATGCTCCTCCAACGTGGTCTAGAATTATTACTAAACTGTATCATCCACCTCTCAGTTTATTCTAATCATTGATTTATTTGTTTTCAGAGAATATTGTAAAGTCAGGGCTGGACATTACCAATGGTGGTGTCCATAATACCCATAATTGTGTGCATTATATATCATAAACAATCCATAAGAATATAACAAAGGAAAAAAGTGAATGATTTCTGAGTTCTCTAATTTAATTACTACATTCTGATGTGCTTCTGTATTTAACTTCTGATGAAACGATTATGCCTGAAGAATAAGTTTGTGTTTTTCTTTGAATGTTATACATATTTGGAAAAGAAAATTCAGTTGCCCTTTATTACTCAGAGTAGGAATAGTATCTCATGGAAAGTAAAATTGAGAGTTGGGCAATATAGAAATTATGTGTTACTTGTTTGATAAGCTATAAAGATGCCTAGAATTATTACCATAATATTATGTCTCATTAGTAGCTTCTGGAATGACAATCACAGCCCGGTCAATTGGATTGTATGTTTAATTGAAAGACTTGTCTCAATTCTTTCCTTTGCTTTCATAAATATGGCTAAATTTTCTGAATTTGCCAATTTGACATAAGTAACACAACCAAAAATGTTTATAAAATGATGCATAGGAATTCTTGATGAAACTGAGTTTTAAATTTTTTGTGAGAGTTTAATTTATTACATTTAAAACAACAGATAGAAAATCCATTTTGTAAGTCATATAATAAACATTTCTCCTACTAAGATGCTTTTAGATTTTGTATTTTGTATCTGCCTACATTTAGAAATAGAATTAACTGAAATTGTATCCAGTAAAAGTCAATTCTCTTTTGCCTTTTGTAAACAAGTCAGATAATTGTTTAATAAATCCATAATTTTCTACTTGACTACAATTTCCACTATAATATCTCAGAGAACAATTTCCCCTATTACTATCTATTTCCTGTGGTTTTATTTAAATCTATTATTACTGGAAGGATTTCTGCTAATCAACCGTACATTTTCTGATCCTCTAATTACCTTTATAAACCATAGGCAAGATGTAACTCATCTCGTATTATTCCTTTATGACTGTTCAGTACGATAATGATAATGCAGATGTTATTTCAACCACAGCAAATATTTATTCTGCATCCGTTAGGTGTCAAGTGCTGTGCTAAGTTTTGAACGTCAGCTACCATCCTATGGAAAAGTCTGTGTTGGCCAGGAGCAGTGGCTCACGCCTGTAATCCCAACACTTTGGGAGGCTGAGGCAGATGGATCACCTGAGGTCAGCAGTTTAAGACCAGCCTGGGCAACATGATGAAACTCCATCTCTACTAAAAATACAAAAATTAGCTGGGCACAGTGGCCTGAGTCTGTAATCCCAGCTACTCAGGAGGCTGAGGGCAGGGGCCTGGGAGGCAGAGGTTGCAGTGAACCAAGATTGCACCATTGTACTCCAGCCTGGCTGACAGAGTGAGACTCCATCTCAAAAAAAATAATAAAATAAAATAAAATAAAATAAAATAAAGTCTGTGTTTTACATCACAATTTGTTGTACAGACAGATTCATTGCAAATAGATCCATAGCAAATATATAGAAACTTTTAAATACATGTCATGGATAGATAGTCCTTCTTTTTCTGAGTTTATAGGAAATAGATACCTGCTTCTATTAAGAAGGAGGACCTTTGTCTTTTCCCCTTGAATTTGGGCTAGTTGGTTACTGCTCCCTAACAATGGTGTACAGCAGAAATAAATCTTAGTGACTTCTGAAGCTGTGTTTTTAAAGTTCAGCTGTTTTTGCCTAGTTATCTTGGAGCACTCCCTTACGTTAGAAGTCTGTAAGAAGTCAGACATAAGAAGGGCAAATACTCTGAAGCCTGTATGCTTTGAGGAAGCCCAGGCTGCAGTGAGAGACAATTCATAAGTGCTTTCTTCAATGACCTCAGCTGAATTTCCAGTGGACATCTAGCTTGGATCGCCAGATACACAAGTAAAGACACATCCACATTATACCTGCTCCTGGCTATAGCGTCATCCCAGGCATTGGGTCTCCAAGCAAAGTCCCAGACATCAGGAAGTGAGACAGGGGGCAAAAAATTCGTTAAAATAAGATTTGTTTCATGCTACTGAGTTTTAGGGTAGTTTGTTATGCAGCATTAATAGCTAGAAAATATTCTGGTTCACAGCAGGATCATATGAAGCATATGAACAACATGGCTATTCTGTTGATAGCCAGCCTCCTTCCAGAATCTCCCACACCCTTGCTTAATGGACTCAAGAACAGTGTGACTATGATGCAGGTATGGATATTATTAACTAAGTATGAACTAAACAATGTGAGTATTAAACCAAGTCCATTTCCCTTCTAAGCATGGGACCCTATGTGACTGCACAGGGCATATGTCCAGGAAGCCAGCCTTGGCTACCCACCATGATAGAGTCACTATACTGTACTAGCTGAAAAGATGAACTCCAGAGCCAAATGTCTATGCTTTAATGCTATTTAATTAATGTTCCAGCTGTTTGGCCTTTGGAAAGTTACTTAATAGTTCTCTGCCTTATCTGCACAAAGATTAATAATATTGTCTAATTTATGGAATTATTTTGAGGGATGAATAAATCAATGCATATAAAAGCTCATAGAATAGTGTCTGGAATAAGTAAACCATCACAAATTTTAGCCACATTAGTTTTACAAGAAATAACAATTTTTGAAAAACACATTTGGTAAGTCTACTCCTGTGGACAACCCTTCTCACAACATTTTTGTAAAACAGCATCTTATATGTGACACAAATACTTTTTGTTATATTTTTGAGAACCACAGGCATCCAGGAACATCAGAGAAGACAATTATTTTCCATGTTTCTACTATTCTAAGTTTATACTACTTTGCCATTTAATTTAGGAGGGACAATTAAGAATAATCAATTCTTTATTTGTAAATTCTATATACTTGATGTATGTACAATAAATGTATATTCAGTGGAAATCTAGTGTGGATTTTCTAAGGCTGTTCTGATTATCTAAATGTATTATTTTTCAAAAAATTTGAGGACACAATTTTATGATATTTCTAATTTACATTAGTATGCAATTTGATGTCATTGGCTATGTGAAATAAATGTGTGTACATTTATTTGAACCCGAGGACATCTAGTTGGCCTAATTAGAAAATCCTTCTCCTGGCATGGTCAGCTAGCATTTAATTGGAAAGTCCACAGTTTAGAGGTTGTTACTCCAAGCATTTTTACAACCTGTATGATTCCTCAACAATACGAGATTTGCTATTTAGCATAACGGATGCTAGAAGCGGCTGCCTGTTGGTAAAACTAGTAGTTTCCCAGCTATGTGCTTTGTTTAAAATAGTTTTTGGAAACTCCACACACTTGCATAGTCAGAATATTAAAATGAAATGACTCCTCATTCTTTAAATGAGGCACAGCACCCTGGACTTGATCCCTAAAAGGTTCTGAGCTCATTTACTAATTCAGCTAATTTTTGATGACCTATAGATGCCTAGTTTTCTAGCTTCATCCTCCCTTTAGATTAGTTTATCATATACATCAGAATACTTCAAGGAGAGTATTTTTGGAACACCACAAAAAGTAAGATGTGAGATTTCATAATACATTAAAGAAATAATATTTTTTGAGTTGTAGTTCCTTGGTGATTAGTGATGTTGAGCATTTCTCATGTATCTGTTGGTCATTGGTATGTCTTGTTTTGAGAAATGTCTATTCAGAGTCTTTTCCCATTTTTTAATCAGATTACTTATTTTATTGCCACTGAGTCGTTTGAGTTTGTTACATATTCTTGGATATGAATTCCTTGTCGGATGCATAGTTTGCAAATATTTTTTAACATTCTGTATATTTTCTCCTCACTTTCTTGATTTTTTTTTTTATGGCACAAAAGCTTTTTAGTTTAATGTTATCCCATTTGCCTTTATTTCTTGTTGCCTGTGCTTCTGGCTAGAAGACAGTTTTTGCCTATCAAATAAGAATGTCTATAATATGACAGAATAGGGTATGAAATTTCTTTCCTTTTAGACTGATAATAAGGTTAGTGATAGTGGCTAACCATCATCTACCTTTAATAATTGTCAGCTACCAATATTTTAAAAAGACGATTAGATTTTATTATTAACTTAGTCAATTTGCAAATTTTTCCAACTATAATTAACAATTTCTTTTAGAATTTTCATATCAATATACTCATCATTCACAGGAAAATTTGCCACAACACACGGCTTAAGTTACGATTAAGAAAAATTTTATCATCTTATTTTCATGACTACAAAAGTGAACACAATTAGTAAACTGATTATACACCCAGGCCTTTAATTATACAATCTAATTTTATTTTTACACTAGTTCTACAAGCATTACTTTTTCTATTTTATTAGTGAGGAAAATTAAGCTGACAAATGTTGAGTATTCTAGGCAAGATCACAAAGTTAATAAATAATAAAACTAGCATTCAAAGTAGATACATATAATTATGAAATCTATATTTGTTATTTTTGTTTGTTTGTTTTACCTAGCAGGAGTCTTTCTTGTGGAATATTTCATAATGATAAGAAAAATCATCGAAGAGAAAGCTTTTATATAATCTTCATACAAGGTGCATATGAAACCTACTTTAAATAATTAATTAGTAAGTTATGTACATTTGATTATTTACGAGACTCTACCTTAATCAATCACTGATTATTTTTTATGTTTTTCTCTGTTATTTACTTAACACCTTTTAGTTTCTATATTAAGAGAATTATGTGTTTCAGTGATGTGTTCCCAGTTTGCTCTTGGTCACCCTCATTTTATATCTAGCTCCCAGTCCCAACTTTTGTACCTCAATTTCAAGATCAATCACAGACATAAGGATAAAATATTTATAATGAACTGTTTAACAAGTTGTTATGATTATACAATGGCTAATGACTATCAAAAGTTATGCTTTATATAATTTATAGGGGTCTCACTTCTCTCATTGAGCCCAAGCTCTACCATGAAGGGACCACAAACAGTTGCAATGTTTGCCAAAGTTAAAAGGAGGATGAAATGGGGAGTGAAAGACAGAGCAATCATGTGACTAGCTTCAGAAATGAGCTCTTAAATACAACTATTTTCTGTTTGTGCGTTAATACCAAATCAAATATTAAACTGATAAATATTAATATATTTGTTGGGTTTTTTTTTCTTTAAGACAGTCTTGCTCTGTCACCCAGGCACAAGTGCCCTTGAGTGATATCAGCTCACTGCAACATCTTCCTCCCAGTTCCAGCAATTCTCATGTCTCAGCCTCCCAAGAAGCTGGGATTATAGGCATGTGACACCATGTCCGGCTAATTTTTGTATTTTTAGTAGAGATGGGGTTTGGCCATGTTGGCCAGGCTGCTCTCAAACTCCTGACCTCAAGTAATCCACCCACCTCAGCCTCCCAAAGTGCTGAGATTATAGGTGTAAACCACTGCACCTGACCAATATATTTGTTTATTACATTTTTTCTTTACCTTATCTATTCCCCTACCATGTAGCATGAAAACGATTAATAGTAGCTAACCTGATATCTAAATATTTAAGTTACAAGGCTTTAAAGGAGATTATGATTTTGCTAGATGGAATATGGACATCCTTCAAAGAAAGAATTTGTATTCTCTTTTCCAAAATAGAATCAGAGTGATTTTGCTTATATATAGGGCATGTGCATCATTTTAAAAAATAACTTTCTTATTGTCTGTTCTTAGAAAATAAGTATGGTTACAAGAGATATGTATGGCTTCCAAATTGATCATGGTTGATCCAGGACAACATTGAACTGTGACTACTTAGCTAAGTTATAACTTCATTCACTAGAATTTCTTGTTCTATATATTTCTTAATTAGAAATGGTCACATGAGAAACCTGTGACCAATTTCCTATAATTTCTGTTAGAATACATAGGACATTTTCAAACGTCCATATCACAGTGTAACAGCCTTTTAGTGATTAAAACAAGGAAGTACTGCTGCTAGGATACATATACAGATCTCTAAGTCACATCAGAAATATTGAAAAAATATTTAAATTTTTAAAGAAAAAGTTATTATAAATATACATGAATAACATATGTCTTTGTATTTTTTCCTTTTATGAGTTTACCAAGTGCTTTCACTGGTGCCCCAGAATTACATAAATAATAGAATGTACTAAAGGAAAACAAGCAAGGAAGGTGAAGCCAGGGAGAAGAAAAGAATGTAAGAAGAGGCAGAGAAAATCTCAGCTAGAACTTGGAGCAAGAATATTTTCTTTACTAGAAGTTAACCCATAAGCTGTCAATTGTTCATTTTAGACGACGCACTTTGCTCCTCTGAATTGCTACTTAGCCCACTGTCTGACAAATGACATTTGAAAAGTTTGTCTACATTCAGGATACATTTCCAGGATATGTTACTACCTGTCAGACAGTAGGTCGAAGCCTTGCACAGCTTTCTAAGTGATGGTGTCATTGATAATTGGCCATTTAGAGGGGTGATTTTATCAAAAATAGAAGCCTTCACCAACTTGCCAAGCTGTGTCTCTACAGAAGCCATTGTAGTTGCCAAATGTAGTAGAGATATTTCAACTCTACCTCTTTATATTTTAAACACATGCATTTTGTATTTCTGCATCATTAACACTTTTTAAGTAGCTTCCTAATATGTGTGCATTGCACACAAAGCCAGATATGAAAAGAGAAATCAATAGAAAAGTGGAATAGTCTCTGAGAAAGCAATACATGCAAGAAAAGGAATACTCAATAAATAATTGAATGATATTCCAAATCTCATATTCAAGATACGATGCAAAATAAAATTTTAAAAACTAAAATATATTTTATTAATCTAAATGCATAAATATTGATAACATCTAGTGTTTTTTCATAAATATGCCTATGCAAATGCAGTATCGGTTGATATTTAAAACATACATAGTCTTATACTAAGAATTTGTTCCTGGTATTACTGGGGAATATATAACCTAAAACATTCACTTGAAGAAATCAGTTAAAAAGCTGACTCTTATATACACACACTTAAATGGATAACTAGGGTGGCATGAAATTAAGAAATTAACAGGGGTAAAAAAAAAGAAAAATACCTTAATGAAACAGGCATCATGGAACTAAGTTAGCCCCAAATCAACTTTTATCTTGAAAATATGAGCCAAATCATAGTAACTTAGAACTTCCATATTTATTGCCGTATAGAATAGAGGAGCTGGGAAATAAATCTTCAGACTTATCCAAGATGATGAGTAAAATTAAGAATCCATATATAAAGGGTGTGGCTCTGGGGGCTATACCATCAGAGAAAGGATAAGTTAGAAATGAATCTAATGCACAGATGGTCAATTAGAAAGTTATGGAATCTCATTGTGTTACAATGAGGTAGTGGTGGGTGATTTTTTATGAGAAATGAAGTAAGCTGTCTGTCACTATCACATGGATTTATGTGATTCAAAACAGTTCAAGAAGATAATCTAATTAATGAAGTCATAATATGATGGGCTTATGATGCCAGATAATTAACAGGAGTATAGGCAAATATCTGGAGAAACCCTTTGAACTAAAATGTCTACAAATTTCCACAAAGACAACGATCCTAAGAGAAGTGAGGTCAGTCAATTTAAAAGACAAAATAAAAGTTTTCAATGTAAAATACAGGAAAAAAAAAAACAACAGACAACAGAATCGCATGCAGGAATTTAAGATAAAATAGAATAATTCAAATGACATGAGATTATTAAAAGTTAGAAAAAACAAGAAAATCTGGAGCATTCAACAACTGTAAAAAGAAGTAAATCACTATTTTGAAAACTTTCCATAAAGAAAGCACTCAGCTCAAATCGATTTACAGATCAGTTACACTAAATATTTAGGTTTATGTAATTCCAATCTCATAAAAGTATTTTCCAGGAAGAGGCACATAAAATGTCATGCTCAAATTACTTTTATTAGGAAACACAACTTTAATATTTAATCCATGTAAAGGATCTACGAGAAAGAAACTTTACAGGCTGATCTCCCTTGTGAAAATGATTACAAAAATCCAAAACTATTAAGATACCAAATAAAATTTCCCCTGAAATAAAATAATACACCATAAGTAAGCTTAGTTTATCCCAGAAACACATTGTTGACATACTGTTATAGAATAAGTTATTAGAATTTTTGAAAAGGTACTAGAGGAGGGAAATTATATGATCTCAATAGATGCAGAAAAAGTACTTAATGAATTTTACTATATATTTGTATTAGGGTTCTCTAGAGGACAGAACTAATAGAAAAGATGAATATATGAAAGGGTGTTTATTAAGGAATGTTGACTCATACAATCACAAGATGAAGTCCCACAATAGGCTATCAGAAAGCTGAGGAACAAGGAATCCAGTCCGAGTCCCAAAATCTCAAAAGTAGGGAAGCGGACAGTGCTACCTTCAGTCTGTGGCTGAAGGCCCCAGTGCCCTTGGCAAACCACTGGTGTAAGTCCAAGAGTCTAAAAGCTGAAGACCCTGGAGTTTGATGTTCGAAGGCAGAAAGCATCCAGCATGGGAGAAAGATGAGCCTGGAAGACTCAGCAAGTCAGCCAGTTCCACCTTCTTCTGCCTGCTTTTTCTAGTTGTTTTGGCAGCCTATTGGATGATGCCCACCCACACTGTGTGTGGGTCTTTCTAAGGGCAGGTATTCCTCTCTCAGTCCACTGACTCAAATGTTAGTTTCTTCTGGCAACACCCAGAAACACCTAGATACATCCAGAAATAATATTTTTCATCCTTCAATCCAATCAAGTTGGCAATATTAACCATCACAATATTCATGCAAAAAAAATCAAATTGAGAGTATAATTAAAACTTTTTCTAAGAAAAGCTGTCTATCACAATCAACCAACCAACATAATAGGTACTGATAGATAATTTTGAGATAATTACTTTTAGTTAGGAAGAAGGCATGAATATTGGTACAACTTCCACTTAACCTTTTATGAAATTATCTAATTAGAGTATTGAGAAAGAAAATAAAATTTAAATACAAATGTTATCAGTGACCTCAATTTTTGTCTCCTCAGAAGAAAGAATTCAACTGAGTGGACTAAGGCTGAAGGAGATGCTGAGGCAAGTTTTAGAGCAGGGGTGAAGGTGTATTAAAAAGTTTTAGAGCAGGGATGAAAGGAAGTAAAGTACACCTGGAAGAGGCCCAACTGGAAAACGAGGGATTCAAGTGCACAGTTTGACTTTTAACTTACAGTTTTAGATGTCGGTATGATTCCTGGTTGGGAGTAGTTGTGTTCCTTCTTGTCTGATTCTTCCCTTGAGGTAGGCTGTTTGCATGCACAGTGGCTGGCCAGCCCTTGGGAGAGACTGCATCTACAGCATGCTTACTAAAGTTTTATGCATGCTTATTTGAGGTATTTTTAACTCGGCCATTATGCCTGTTAGTGCGCATGCTTGATTCCAGTCGACTAACTCCTGAGGTCTTATCAGAAAGCTGCTGATCACCAGTTTCAGGTGTTTTCTATCTGCTGCAAGACGGTCCGTCTCTGGCACCAGCTGAAACTAATTATTACTTCAGCGAGACAGTTTAACAACTGCTTGACCATCACCTTATGATTGCCTGACATTCCTGGGGGTGGGAGGAGGGTTCTCCTGCCCTGCTCATGTCTAAGTACCTGCTGTAGCATAAGGATGAGAAAGGAAAACATCACTTTGTCATTATTTACAAATTACATGACCCTTTAAGTCGATACCCCCAAAGAATCTACAGAGTTCTTGGGGTTAAAAAAAGAACCTTTAAATTGGCTGGCTGTCAGATTGAAATGGAAAAACAAATTCAATTTTACAGAATAGCAACACTCAGAAAACATTTTGAAATAACACTTAGTATATCAACAAAACATATAGCAGTTAGAGGTGGAGCAAGATGACCAAATTGAAGCCTCCACTGACAATCCTCCTCACAGGAACACAAAATTGAATAATAATTCACACAAAAATCAACTTCCTAAGAACCAAAAATCAAGTAAGCAATCATAGTATGTGATTTTAAGTTCATATCACAGGAAGAGACACTGAAGAGGGTTAGAAAGACAGTATGGGTTTGCCACTGCCACCTCTTTCTCATACCCCAGTGGTTGGCCACATGGTACAAAGAGAGAATCTGCAAAGAGAGGGAGAGGGCAAAGTGTTTGTGGGACTGTATTAGCTGGGTTTCTCTAGAGAAACAGAACTAATAGGACAGTTTTATATATGAAGGGAAATTTATTAAGGAATATTGACTGATACGATCACAAGATTAAGTCCCACAATAGTCCGTCTGCAAGCTGAAGAGCAAGGAAGCTAATCCAAGTCCCAAAACCTCAAAAGTAGGGAACCAACAGTGCAGCTTACAGTCTGTAGCTGAAGGTCCCAGGGCCACTAGCAAACCACTGATATATGCCCAAGAGTCCAAAAGCTGAAGAAATGGGAGTCTGATTTTCGAGGGCAGGAAGCATCCAGCACAAGAGAAAGATGAAGGCTGGAAGACTCAATAGGTCCGCTCTCCCTCCTGCTTCTGCCTGCTTTACTTTAGCTGTGCTGGTGGCTGATTAGATGGTGCCCACCCAGCTGCAGGGTGGGTCTACCTCTCTCATTGCAATCTCCTTTGGCAACACTCTCACAGATGCACCCAGGAACAATACCTTGTATCTTTTAATCCAATCACGTTGACATTCAATATTAACCATCACAAGGACGTTGCATTGGAACTCAGTGATGCCCTGCCACAGCAGAAAGCAACACCAGACAGAACTCATCCAGCGCCAATGGAGGGAACATTTAGACCAGCCCTAGCCAAAGGGGACTTGTCCATCCTGGCAGTCAGAACCTGAGTACTAGCAAGCTATGCTACCATGGGCTAAAGGATTCTGGGATCCTAAAACTTAAAAGGCAGTCTAGGCCAGAAGGATTGCAATTCTTGGGCAAGTTATGGTGCTGTGCTGGGCCCAGAGAAGGGGGCTTGGGAAGCATATGACCTAATGAGACACTAGCTGTGAAGCCAAAGGAGTGCTTATGCCACCCCTCACCTGTCCCAAGGTAGCAAGCTCAGTTTCAGGAGAGACTACTTACCTCTGCTCGAAGAGAGGAGAGGGAAGAGTAAAGAAGACTTTGTCTTATCACTTGGTTACCAGCTCAGCCATAGTAGGATAGGACACCAGGCAGGGTTGTGAGGCCCCTATTCTAAGCCCCAACTCCCAGAAGATATTCTGGCCCTTTCTGGGCCAGAAAGGAATTCGCTGCCTGGAAGGGAAGGATCTAGTCGTGGCAGGATTTATCACCTGCCAACTAAAGAACCCTTGATCCCTGAATAATCAGCAATGATACCCAGGTAGTACTCACCGTCGGCCTTGAGTGAGAAAAGAGATGTGCTGGTTTCAGGTGTGACCCAGCACATTCTCAGCTGTGCTGGCTATGAGGAGAGATTCCTTATGCTTGAGAAAAGAAGAGGGAAGAATAAAAGGGGACTTTGTCTTGCAGGTTAGGTACCAGCTTGGCCACAGTGGGGTAAAGCACCAAGGGGGTCCTTAGGGTCCTTGGGGTCAATCCAAACAAGTTGACACTCAATATTAACCATCACGGGGACTTTGCATTGGAACTCAGTGCCTTGGCTCTAGGATAGCACTTCTAGACTTGCTCAGAGTCTTAGGGGAGCCCATTGTCCTGAAGGGTGAGAACGGGACCAGGCAGCATTCAGTAAAAGATGACTGAAGAGCTTTGGGTTCTTAAGTGAATATCGGTGGTAGCCAAGCAGTGCTTGTGCAAGTCTAGGGAAGTGGTGGCCATCGGGAGAGACTTCTCCACTTATGGAAAGAGAAAAGAAGGGAAAGACTTTATGTTGTGGTTGGGGTGTCAGCTCAGCAACAGTAGCAACAGAACATCAGGAAGGGTTCTAAAGTTTTTGACTCCAGGCCCTGGCTCCTGGACAGCATCTCTGGACCTGACCAGGGATGAGGGAAACTCACTGACCTGAAGATGGACACAAGCCTGACTTGTTTAAATACCTACTGATTGTAGCACCCCAAGGCCTTGAGTCACCATAAGTGGTAGCCAGGCAGTGGTTATCACAGGCCTTGGGTGAGACCCAGTACCACGCTGGCTTCAGTTCTAACCCAGTGCAGTACCACTGGTGGGGGCCACAGGGGTGCTTGTGTCACTCTTTTCCCAGCTTCAGGCAGCTCAGCACCAAGAGTGAGATTTCACTTGTTAGGAGAAAGTAACAGAAGAGAACATGAGTCTCTATGGGTAACTGAGAGAATTATTCTCGATATTTTCCAAGATGACTAGGGCAGTACCTCTATGAGTTTGCAAGATCCACAGTGTTATTGGGCTTGGTGTGCCCCTTAATGCAGATTTAGCTGCAAGAACCGAAAATAGAGTGTAACATCCAAATCCCTTCGAATACTTTGAAAGTCTTCCCAAGAAGGACAGATACAAACAAGCTCAAACTCTGAAGACCATAATAAATACTTAACTCTTCAATGCCCAGGCACTGACAAATGACCACAAGCATTAAGACCATCCAGGAAAACAGGAATTTAACAAGTAAACTGAATAAACCACCAGGGACCAATCCTGGTGTGTTAGTCCGTTTTCATGCTGCTACTAAAGACATACTGAGATGGGGTAATTTATAAAGAAAATAAGTTTAATGGACTCACAGTTCCATATGGTTGGAGAGGTCTCACAATCATGGTGGAAGGCAAGGAGGAGCAAGTCACATCTTACATGGTGGTAGGGAAGACAGAATAAGAACCAAGTGAAAGGGGGTTCCCCTTATAAAACAAACAGATCATCAGAGATTTATTCACTACCACAGGAACTGTATGGGGTAAACTGCCCTCATGATTCAATTGTCTCCCACTGGGTCCCTTCCACAACATGTGAGAATTATGGGAGCTACAATTCAAGATGATATTTCGGTGATAACACAGCCAAATCATATCACCTGAGAGACAGAGATATGTGACTTTTCAGACAGATAACTCAAAATATTTATTTTGAGAAAACGCAATGAAACTCAAGATAACACAGAGTAAGAAATCAGAATTTTATCAGATACATTTAATAAAAGATCAAAATAATTAAAAATAATCAAGCAGAATTCCTGGAGTTGATAAATGGAACTGATACATTGAACAATCCATTATAGCTTCTTCTTTTTTTTTTTTTTCTTTGAGACAGAGTCTCGCTCTGTCGCCCAGGCTGGAGTGCAGTGGCCGGATCTCAGCTCACTGCAAGCTCCCCCTCCCGGGTTGAC
This sequence comes from Trachypithecus francoisi, assembly GCF_009764315.1. Taxonomy (NCBI): domain Eukaryota; kingdom Metazoa; phylum Chordata; class Mammalia; order Primates; family Cercopithecidae; genus Trachypithecus; species Trachypithecus francoisi. The sequence goes on along the minus strand of NW_022681472.1, from coordinate 69,249,301 downwards.
GCCATTCTCCTGCCTCAGCCTCCCGAGTACCTGGGACTACAGGTGCCTGCCACCTCGCCTGGCTAGTTTTTTGTATTTTTTAGTAGAGACGGGATTTCACCAGCTTAGCCAGGATGGTCTCGATCTCCTGACCTTGTGATCCGCCCGTCTCGGCCTCCCAAAGTGCTGGGATTACAGGCTTGAGCCACCGCGCCTGGCCTATAGCTTCTTAATAGAATTGATCAAGCAGAAGAATTAGTGAGCTTGAAGACAGACTATTTGAAAATACACAGGCAGAGGAGGCAAAGATACCAATGGCCTTCTTCACAGAAAAAAAAAAAAAAATCCTAAAATTTAGGTGGAACTACAAAAGACCAAAGCTATCCTGAACAAAAAGAACAAAACTAGAGGAATCACATTACCTGGCTTCAAATTATACTACAGAGCTTTAGTAACCAAAACAGCATAATGAGTGGAAAGAGTCACAGGCATCAGCATCTCCCAGGTGAACCACAAACGTCTGTGAACAGCCTGAGCCTTCAGACCTCACAGGTGCTCAGCTTCATAATTGAAGTTGCCTGAATGATCCCCCTGTTGCATGTAACCTCCTGGCTTCCCTGAACACGTCCATTGATACTGAGGTCCCACCCTCCCCTCTGCCTGCCAAATAGTTTATGCCTTGCCTTGAAGGGGGTTGCTCCCCTTGCCAACCCCACACTGCTGTGATTGCCAACTCCAGGGAACCCATGTAAGCCTTCTGATAATGCCAGTCTACCCCATCTCAACTTATTTAACTTCCTAATTAAATCAGATTGTTTGGAGAAAAAAAAACAACTAATATTAAAACAGACATATAGATCAATGGCAAATAACAGAGAATCCAGAAATAAATCTATATGGCTACATCAAACTCATTTCAACAATATTTCCAAGAGCATATATTGGAGAAAGGATAATCCCTTCCATAAATGGTGCTAGATAGTGGATATCCTTATGGAAAAGAATGAAACTAGATGCATGGCATGTACAAAAATCAAATAAAAATGAATTGAAGACTTAAATCTAAGACCCCAACCTATGAAATTACTAAGAGAAAACATTGGGGAAACTCTCCAGGACATCGGACTGGGGGAAAAGTTCTTGAGTGATACCCACAAGCACAGGTAACCAAAGTAAAAATGGACAAATGAGATCACATCAAGTTAAAAGGAATCTGCACATTAAAGGAAACAATCAACAAAATGAACAGACAACCCCCAGAATGAGAGAATATATTTGAAAACCATCTATCTGAAAAGGGATTAATAAATAGGATATATATAATATAGATATAGATATATACATAAGGTGCTCAAACAACTCTATAGAAAAAATCTAATAATTCAATCAAAAAACGGACAAAAGTTCTAAATATACATTTCTCAAAAGAAGACATACAAATGGAAAATCGGTATATGAACAGGTGCTCAACATTATTGATATTTAAAGAAATTCCAATCAAAAGAATAATGAAATATCATCTCACCCCAGTTAAAATGGCAATAACAAATGCTGACAAGGATGTGGAGAAAAGGGTACCCTCATACACTGTTGGTGGGAATGTAAATTAGTACAACCACTATGGAAAACAGCTAGGAGTTTCCTCAAATACTTAATAATGGAGCTATCACATGATCTAGCAATCTCAGTGTTAAGCAAACACCTTAAAGAAAGGAAATTCATGTACAGATGAGATATCTGTACTTCCACGTTTATTGCAGCACTAATCACAATAGCCAAGACTTGGAAGCAACCTAAGTGTCCATCAACAAATGAATAGATAAAGAAAATGTGGTATATGTACTCAACGAAGTACAATTCAACCACAAATAAGAATGAGATCCTGTCATTTGCAAGAACATGGATGGAACTGGAGGTCATTATGTTAAGTGAATTATGTTAAGTACCAGACACAGAAAGAAAAACTTTGCATGTTCTTATTCATTTGTGGGAGCTAAAAACTAAAACAATTGAACTCATGGTGATAGAGAGTAGAACAATGGATACAGAGGCTGGGAAGGGTAGTTGGGGGAAGGAAGGGAAAATAGTTAATAGGCACAAAAATACAGTTCGATGGAATAAGATCTAGTATTTGATAGCATAAAAGGGACTATGATAATTTAGTGGACATTTAAAAATAACTAAAAGAGTGTACTTGGGTTGTTTGTAACAAAATTATGCATTGTATGCCTGTATCAAAATATCTCCTATACCCCATAAATATATACACCTACTATGTACCCACAAAAATTAAAAATTAAAAACTAAAAAACATTAAAAATAGAAAAGAAAACATATGTCAAGTATCGTACTTGGGAGATACGTCCAAATAAAATATCCAACGATCTTTTGCAGAAAATTGTATGACATCATTAAAAACACATTAAGGAAAATGTAATGAATGCAGATATATACTATGTTTATAGATAGAAACACCTGATTTAATAATGGTTATAAATTCTTACAGATCCAATGCATTTCTGATCAGCATCCTTCTTATTTTATCATAAAAATTAAAATTTACATAGAAGAGTCGATGATTAAGAATAGAAAAAAGCTATTCCCATAAGATATATAGGCTAATTACAAAACTGTATCCCACATTTATTTTCATATTTAACATGCCTGAAATCATGACACCTCTTACAATATATGTCAACTTAGAATCACTGTCAGCTAGGCAGCAGTCTGCATGCAGTAGTTGTTAATGAGAAAGTTTCATATATTTCAGCATCAAACTTGTGTATCATGTTAATGATTTGAAAACAAAGGTCCCAGATACAAAAGAATAATAAAGTACTCCTTTAAACCTAAGAACAAATGGCTTCCTGTGCAAGGATGGGGGTGGAGTTGAATAAGAACTATGCTATAAATTCCCCAAGTGGGAGTCAAATTAAGCTAACTTTATAATTGCAAACTCTTTGTTTGTGTATAATCATGAACAATGGCTTTTTGTTCTTTTATGAGTTATTTTAAGAAATTCTACATCAGCATCATTCTTGACAGTATAAGAGATAGTAAAAGACGATCTCCATATCTCTTAGTTAATATGTATTTCTGAATATTTTGAACTTTGAATGTTGATAAGGTTTAGGAATAGTTGGCCCAATTTTTAATTTTGCTTAAATTTTCCTTTTCACTCGTGTAAAAAAGTAGAATGTGATAAAATATGTGCCTGAAGAAGTCTAAATAAATCCTTGAAGTAAGTATAGAGTAAAAATTTGAAGTGGTTAAAAACCAGTGTATCGTGGCATATGTACCATCTTACAGTTGATGTCATGTTTTTTCAGCAAAATGTAGTCATTAAGAATCTCTGATACTGGCCAAAGAATATATTACTAAACAGACAAGATAGAACAGAGGGCCCAGAAAAAGATCCATGCTTAAATGGAAAATCTGCTCTATGACAGATTGAGTATTCAAATTAGTCTGGAAAATGCTGTGTTCTAAAACATTATTGGGAAATAAGCTGTACAGAAAACAATCTTAAGTTGGATGGATTCTTAATCAAATCATATGTAAAAATCAATTTTGACAGATTAAGATTTAAATGCAGAAAACAAAGGTATAACACTTTTAGAGATAACTACAAGAGAATATTCATATAACTGTCAAGTAGAAAAAAATTTATTAACTAACCACAAAGCATAAAACATAGTGAAAAAGATACATGAATTTAACCACAATAGAAGTTCCACTTACTAACATACCAAAATGTAAAGAAAAATAGCAAGATACTAAAAGAACATATTTTTAATAGCAGTAATTGATGAAGGATTGGTTAGTTGAATACTGATAGAACATTTACAAATGATAAATAGAAGAGTAATCAGAGAAAATAAATGGACAAAAGATATGAAAAGGCATTTAACAGAGTGATCAGATAGTTACATGAAAAAAGAGATCTCAACTTCATGTTTTAGAAAACTTTTTTTTTTATTTTTTTATTTTTTATTATACTTTAAGTTCTAGGGTACATGTGCATAACGTTTATATCATGTATAACACCCCAATGCAATCCCTCCCTCCTCCCCCCTCCCCCTGATAGGCCCCAGTGTGTGATGTTCCCCTTCCCGAGTCCAAGTGATCTCATTGTTCAGTTCCCACCTATGAGTGAGAACATGCGGTGTTTGGTTTTCTCTTCTTGTGATAGTTTGCTAAGAATGATGGTTTCCAGCTGCATCCATGTCCCTACAAAGGACGCAAACTCATCCTTTTTGATGGCTGCATAGTATTCCATGGTGTATATGTGCCACATTTTCTTAATCCAGTCTGTCACAGATGGACATTTGGGTTGATTCCAAGTCTTTGCTATTGTGAATAGTGCCGCAATAAACATACTGTGCATGTGTCTTTGTAGTAGAGTAATTTATAATCCTTTGGGTATATACCCAGTATGGGATGGCTGGGTCATATGGTACATCTAGTTCTAGATCCTTGAGGAATCGCCATACTGTTTTCCATAATGGTTGAACTAGTTTACAATCCCACCAACAGTGTAAAAGTGTTCCTATTTCTCCACATCCTCTCCAACATCTATTGTTTCCTGACTTCTTAATGATTGCCATTCTAACTGGTGTGAGATGGTATCTCATTGTGGTTTTGATTTGCATTTCTCTGATGGCTAGTGATGATGAGCATTTTTTCATGTGTCTGTTGGCTGTATGGATGTCTTCTTTTGAGAAATGTCTGTTCATATCCTTTCCCCACTTTTTGATGGGGTTGTTTGTTTTTTTCTTGTATATTTGTTTGAGTTCTTTGTAGATTCTGGATATTAGCCCTTTGTCAGATGAGTAGATTGCAAAAATTTTCTCCCATTCTGTAGGTTGCCTGTTCACTCTGATGGTAGTTTCTTTTGCTGTGCAAAATCTCTTTAGTTTAATTAGATCCCATTTGTCAATTTTGGCTTTTGCTGCCGTTGCTTTAGGTGTTTTAGACATGAAGTCCTTGCCCATGCCTATGTCCTGAATGGTACTACCTAGATTTTCTTCTAGGGTTTTATGGTATTAGGTCTAACATTTAGTCTCTAATCCATCTTGAATTAATTTTCGTATAAGGGGTAAGGAAAGGATCCAGTTTCAGCTTTCTACTTATGGCTAGCCAATTTTCCCCGCACCATTTATTAAATAGGGAATCCTTTCCCCATTTCTTGTTTCTCTCAGGTTTGTCAAAGATCAGATGGCTGTAGATGTGTGGTATTATTTCTGAGGACTCTGTTCTGTTCCATTGGTCTATTTCTCTGTTGTGGTACCAGTACCATGCTGTTTTGGTTACTGTAGCCTTGTAGTATAGTTTGAAGTCAGGTAGCGTGACGCCTCCAGCTTTGTCCTTTTGACCTAGGATTGTCTTGGCATGCGGGCTCTTTTTTGGTTCCATATGAACTTTAAAGCCGTTTTTTCCAATTCTGTGAAGAAAGTCATTGGTAGCTTGATGGGGATGGCATTGAATCTATAAATCACCTTGGGCAGTATGGCCATTTTCACGATATTGATTCTTCCTATCCATGAGCATGGTATGTTCTTCCATTTGTTGTGTCCTCTTTGATTTCACTGAGCAGTGGTTTGTAGTTCTCCTTGAAGAGATCCTTTACATCCCTTGTAAGCTGGATTCCTAGGTATTTTATTCTCTTTGAAGCAATTGTGAATGGAAGTTGATTCCTGATTTGGCTCTCTGCTTGTCTGTTACTGGTGTAAGAATGCTTGGGATTTTTGCACATTAATTTTGTATCCTGAGACTTTGCTGAAGTTGCTTCTCAGCTTAAGGAGATTTTGGCTGAGACGATGGGGTTTTCTAAATATACAATCATGTCATCTGCAAACAGGGACAATTTGACTTCTTCTTTTCCTAACTGGATACCCTTGATTTCTTTCTCTTGCCTGATTGCCCTAGCCAGAACTTCCAACACTATGTTGAATAGGAGTGGTGAGAGAGGGCATCCCTGTCTTGTGCCAGTTTTCAAAGGGAATTTTTCCAGTTTTTGCCCATTCAGTATGATATTAGCTGTGGGTTTGTCGTAAATAGCTCTTATTATTTTGGTACGTTCCATCAATACCGAATTTATTGAGCGTTTTTAGCATAAAGGGCTGTTGAATTTTGTCAAAAGCCTTTTCTGCATCTATTGAGATAATCATGTGGTTCTTGTCTTTGGTTCTGTTTATATGCTGGATTATTTATTGATTTGCGAATGTTGAACCAGCCTTGCATCCCAGGGATGAAGCCCACTTGATCATGGTGGATAAGCTTTTGATGTGCTGCTGAATCCGGTTTGCCAGTATTTTATTGAGAATTTTTGCATCGATGTTCATCAGGGATATTGGTCTAAAATTCTCTTTTTTTGTTGTGTCTCTGCCAGGCTTTGGTATCAGGATGATGTTGGCCTCATAAAATGAGTTAGGGAGGATTCCCTCTTTTTCTATTGATTGGAATAGTTTCAGAAGGAATGGTACCAGCTCCTCCTTGTACCTCTGGTAGAATTCAGCTGTGAATCCATCTGGTCCTGGACTTTTTTTCGTGGGTAGGCTATTAATTGTTGCCTCAATTTCAGAGCCTGCTATTGGTCTATTCAGGGATTCAACTTCTTCCTGGTTCAGTCTTGGGAGAGTGTTAGTGTCCAGGAAATTATCCATTTCTTCTAGATTTTCTAGTTGATTTGCGTAGAGGCATTTATAGTATTCTCTGATGGTTGTTTGTATTTCTGTGGGGTTGGTGGTGATATCCCCTTTATCATTTTTTATTGCATCTATTTGATTCCTCTCTCTTTTCTTCTTTATTAGTCTTGCTAGCGGTCTGTCAATTTGTTGATCTTTTCAAAAAACCAACTCCTGGATTCATTGATCTTTTGGAGGGTTTTTTGTGACTCTATCTCCTTCAGTTCTGCTCTGATCTTAGTTATTTCTTGCCTTCTGCTAGCTTTTGAATGTGTTTACTCTTGCCTCTCTAGTTCTTTTAATTGTGATGTTAAAGTGTCAATTTTAGATCTTTCCTGTTTTCTCTTGTGGGCATTTAGTGCTATAAATTTCCCTCTACACACTGCTTTAAATGTGTCCCAGAGAGTCTGGTATGTTGTATCTTTGTTCTCATTGGTTTCAAAGAACATCTTTATTTCTACTTTCATTTCGTTATGTACCCAGTAGTCATTCAGGAGCAGGTTGTTCAGTTTCCATGTAGTTGAGCGGTTTTGATTGAGTTTCTTAGTCCTGAGTTCTAGTTTGATTGCACTGTGGTCTGAGAGACAGTTTGTTATAATTTCTGTTCTTGTACATTTGCTGAGGAGTGCTTTACTTCCAATTATGTGGTCAATTTTGGAATAAGTGCGATGTGGTGCTGAGAAGAATGTATATTCTGTTGATTTGGGGTGGAGCATTCTATAGATGTCTATTAGGTCCGCTTGGTGCAGAGATGAGTTCTATTCCTGGATATCCTTGTTCACTTTCTGTCTCGTTGATCTGTCTAATGTTGACAGTCTAATGATTCAAGATAGAGAGGATTGTATTTTGGGAGAATCACATGATAGGAAAAAGTTCCTATATTGGCAATATATTTGTTTAGTCAGGTGTTTGTTAATTTGTTAAATAAGTGTTTGCTTTATTAAACTTCCAACTGTTTCAACACAACTGTCATATTTACTACTTGGAATATATACTGTATTTCAAAATATATTTCTAAATTCAAACCTTTTTTGATCCAGCAATGATCCTTTTTGGAATCCTCCTCCCAGTAACAGTCATGTGGGCAAGGACACATGTGTTGCAAGATGTTTATTACTACACAATTTTTATAAAACATTTTCGAAGCAACATAAATTTTAATCAATAAGGGATTTATTTATTTATTTATTTATTTATTTATTTATTTAGACAGGGCCTCACTCTGTTGCCCAGGCTGGAGTGCAGCAGCATGATCTCAGCTCACTGCAGCCTGGACCTCCCGGGTTCAAGTGATCCGCCCACCTCAGTCTCCTGACTAGCTAGAACTACAGACAGATACTGCCATGCCTGGCAAATTTTTCTATTTTTGGTAGAGACAGGATTCTTGCCATGTTGTCCAAGCTGGTCTCAAACTCTTGGGCTCAAGCAATCTGCCTGCTTCATCCTCCCAAATTGTTGGAATTACAGGTGTGAGCCACTGTGCCTAACCAATAAGGGAATGTTTAAATAAATCATTCACACCCATGCACCAACACACAGTTTATTTAAAGACTAAAAGTTAAAAATCTGTGGCATTATGTTCATGACACACTGATAGAAACTAGTGCAATTTCAAGAAAGCAGATAGAAAACAATTTCAATTTATCAGAATTGCTTAAAATATTTGTAAATAAATATGATGTATATCATTCTTTATTTACTATGTTTTTCTTCCTGCTTGCCTTTGACAAGATTCCCTTTAGGTAAAACATACTTCCATACCTCTTTGACTTTGGGATTGGCCATGTGACTTGCTTGACCAATTAAAAACAAGTAGGTATGACTTATTCTACATTCAAGCAGAAATGTTAAATTATGCTTTCATGGTTTGGTTCTGCCTTTTCCTCTGCCCATCATAAGAGAATGCCATGCCCCAGACAGGAATAGCTCCTGTGAAATGGAAAAGTGACCTCATATAAGCTAGATAAGCCCACCAAAGTTTCTGTCAGTTTGAAGCCTCCAAGCAACAATAGCAACAAATATGTGTATCTTATTGTAAGCCTTTAATGTGTTATCTGTTACTGTAACAAATTATGACTAAAACAACAGATAAAAATATCAAATCATATTGAGAAAATAGGGAAGCATTTAGTACACATATAAAATTTTAAGTTATTTTGGTGGTGTTAAGATGATTGTATGTTAAGGTTGAATTAGAAGAGCAATCCTGGAAAAAAAAGTGAGCTTCTGTATAATTTTAGCAACATATAGCAGAATTTAACTTTCAGATACCATGCATAATATACAGTATCCCAGACTCTAATACACCTTATCAGCCATCTTCCTTTGGGGATTAAAATGTAGAGGTAAGTAAGGAAGAAGTCTTGATTATTTGTAGTGTAAAATAATTGTCTGCTTTATATATACTTATAAACATATACGGTAGGTCATGTGTCACTTGATGGGATATGTTCTAAGAAATGCATCCTTAGGCAATTTTATTATTTCATGAACATTATAGAGTGTATGTACACAAACCTAGATAGTACAGCCTACTATACATCTAGGCAATATGGTATAGCCTATTGCTCTAGGCTACAAGCCTGTACAGCAGGTTGCTGTATTGAATAATGTAGGCAATCGTAACACAGTGGTAAGTGTTTATCTAAATATATCTAATGGATTAAAAGTAATGGCAAAAACTGCAATCACTTTTGCACCAACCTAATATATTCACATGTATACCTGTGTATGTGTCTATGTGTATATATATACATGCATGCATGTGTATGTGTATGTATATAAACACATGAATGCACGTGTATGTGCATGTGTATATACACATGCTGTGTATGTGTATGTATATATACACATGTATACCTGTGTATGTGTATGTATATGTACACATGTATACCTGTGTATGTGCATGTATATGTACACATGTATACCTGTGTATGTGCATGTATATATACACATGTATACCTGTGTATGTGCATGTATATGTACACATGTATACCTGTGTATGTGTATGTATATATACACATGTATACCTGTGTATGTGTATGTATATGTACACATGTATGCGTGTGTATGTGCATGTATATATACATACACAGATACATATATGTAAACATTATAAGAAACTATTATGTATGTATATTAATAAAATAGTTCCCAAATTTTTCCGTTTGTATATATGTGTATATATAATAGTTTCATTATAAGTACTGCATGTAGCTGAGTTGTATATATACACAAACATATCTACATATATTATATGTAGATATTATGTTACAGATATATATGCATATATTATATATGTGTATATATACACAAAGGCACAGGCTTTATATGTGTATATATGTGTGTGTGTTTGTGTGTATATGTATGTGTGTGTGTATATATGTATGTGTGTATATATATATATATATTAATTTAATGTAGCCATCAAGGTTGTGTCACTCCTCTCATGGGAGATCAGCAGCATATCAAATATATTCCACTAGATCTTCATGAAATGCCCAAATATTAAAGTACTGAAATCTGATTAGTGTAAAACAATTTGTCTCTTTGGGAATGGAAGCAAAATGAATGTGGTCTGCCTATGACTGTGAAAGAGAAAGGTGCATAAGAAACTTAACAACCCTCTAGCTGCCAAATATCTTTGCTTTTACTTTCTTTGTCCATGCATCAATATGCTGTAAATCTTGGATAAACCCTAATCATTGCCTTTATCTTACTCAAGTCACATCTTATCAAATAACCATTGTCTTTTTGAAATTGATAAAACAATGCCTGTATTATTCATAAAACATGTACTAGGTAAATTTTATGATTATAGCAATTTGTGTGTCATCTCATGTTAAAAACTTCCAGAAATGTGAGAACTTATGTATATATTTTTATTTCTATTAATATCTTACCAGAGTAGACACTCAATATTTGCTTATTGTGGCACAAAAGTAAAATATACAAATACTTACGTTATCTTACTTGTCCCCCTTATGTAGTCATAATACATATCCAGTATGCGCTGTTGCCTGCTTGTCATTCTGTTTTTAGAATGTTTTCTGGTCTGGCGGATGAAATAATTATTATGTTTCTATAGTATATTAATATAAATCAAACAGGGAAATGAATGCACATATTTGAACACGATGCACACATATTATTTAGCAAACTTCAGCAAAAGAGAGAACATTTTTTCAAATTTTTCCATAATTTCCCTGTAGCATAAGGTGATAGAAGATGCAAACGTTCAGCAGAGAATAAAATGAAAAGCACTTTTTTGGCTAAGTTTATTCCTAGGTGCTTTATTTTTAGCTCTTGTAAATGTGGTTACTTTCTCGATTTCTTTTTCAGATTGTTCATTACTTGCAGATATAGATATATTCACGATTCATAATAAATATATAATTTTACTGTAATTACTGCAGAATTTATTCTTATATCCTTAGAAATCTATACATGCTAGCTGTAACAGATAGTGTCCTGTATCAGTATAACAGCAAGCATTCACTTTCCATCATTTGGATGGTAAGAGGAAGCCCCACCTTTCCCAGGTCTGAGTAACCCTCAGATGCCACACAAGAGTTTTGCTTTGCCTACAAATAGGGCAATAAACTTGCATGAAACATCAATGAATATTTTCACTCCAAGGAATCATATATAGTAAACTCTATAAAATGACAGCTTGATGCTGGTGTATTAATAGTTTCATTACGAGAAGGACTGCATGTAGCTAAGTTTTATGATCTGGAGGATCTGAATTGACCATTAATTTGATTGAGTTCTTTGGTGTATAATATAAAATATGTAGTTTATTGATTAACCAAAGATTACAGTGATGCTTACTGCTGGTAATTTGATGACCGCAAGGCGAACTAAAGAATAGAAAGAAAAAACTTGAACTACAATTTAATACAATCGAGCATCTATTATTTTCAATTTTATAACGCTAAGTATTAGAAGAGATACAACACCTATTCTATCCATTAGAATCGCCTCATAATCTTACTCTTATGATGCAAATTTCTTCATGAATCTCTATGTATGGTCTTCCATTCTGGGCCCAGAATCTCACATACTAATGCTTCTATTTTTTCACAGTCTGTGGTAGAAGACTCGGTTTCAGTTATTTTCTTTCTTTCTTTCTTTCTTCCTTTTTAATTTCCAATTCATTGCAAAATGACATCATTTTTAAAACAATAAAATAAATTACTAAAAAAGTATGATTAATTATTTTGCTTCTATTTATTTCTGTAGTTGTCAAGTAAAAATTACATGTATTTGTGGTAAGCAACATGATGTTTTGATATATGTATACTTTGTGGATTGGCTAAATAAAGCTACTTAACATATGCATTTATTCATATAATATTTTTCATGTGTGTGGTGAGAACACTTTAAATCTACCCTCTTAGCAATTGTTAAGTATGAAATGTGTTGCTATTAAGTATAATCAATATAGCATGCAAGATATAAACATTTTTTATCCCTTGACAAACGTCTCCTTCATCTCCCCACACCTCAGTCTCTGGTATCCATTAGTTTGCTCTGCTTTTTGTGGATTCAACTTTTTTAGATTTCACATAAAAGTGAGATCATTCAGTATTTGTCTTTATCTGCGTGGCATATTTTGCTTAACGTAATGTCCTCCAAGTTTATTCATGTTGCTGCAAATGGCAAGATTTCCTTTTTTGTTGTTGTTTCATATAAAACAAAACAATATTCCACCAGATAATTATTTATCTGAATAATAGTCCACCAGATAATTTGTTATTGTGGGAGCTGTTCTGTTCATTGCAGAATGTTTAGCAGTATATTAGCCTGTTCTCAGGCTGCTAATAAAGACATATCTGAGGCTGGGAAATGTATAAGGAAAAGAGATTTAATTGACCCAGCTCCACATGGCTGGGGAGGCCTCATAATCATAGTGGAAGATGAAGGGGAAGGAAGACATGTCTTACATAGTGGCAGGCAAGAGTGCTTGAGCAGGAAAACTCCTATTTATAAAACCATCAGACCTCATGAGACTTATTCACTACCATGAGAACACTATGGGGGAAACCGCCCCCATGATTCAGCTATCTCCCCTGGCCTCACCCTTGACATGTGGGGATTATTATAATTTATGGTGAGATTCAGTTGGGGACGCAGCCAAACCGTGTCAGGCAGCATTGCTGATCTCTACCCACTACATACCAGGAACAGCAGCACCTCAAGTTATGACAACCCAAAGCATCCAGACATTGCCAGATGACCTCTGAGGGGCAAAATTACCCCTTAATTTAAACCAAGATATATCTGATAGATATATTTAAATTACATTACTTTTTATTAATGACATGGATTTAAGCTCCATCATTTCTTCATCTCTTGAACTTGGGTGAAAGCTAAATCAAATGTTCTGTAAAATAGGACTTGATCAAAGATAGATTTTTAAAAACATGTACTATTAAGTTACATACCTCTTTCACTGATAAATGATGTTATGTTACTGAGCACTGTATACAAATCTATAGAAACTCTGTTGTTCCATGCTTCTAACTTTCACTATGTCTATAAATTCTCAAATGTTCACACATTCGAGTTGCAGTGACAAACTAATTTTGAACATCATACATTATATCTGGCCCTGCTGTCCCTGACTGTTATACAGGTTTTACCAAATTTGACTGACTACAGAAAATCAGCAGGCAATAGCTCTACTAGTGTTTAGCCTGTTTCATAAGAATAATCTATTTATTTCCTGGAAGTCCTCACATCCAATGACCAATTTCTCTTTTAAACACTAACCACTCACACATGGTCTCTAATCCAAGCCATCACAAAATGGCACCAAAGTGAAACTGTAATATCAAGTGTTGAACATTTTCATCACAGTTACACTAAGTTCAAGCTCATTTGGACAGATTTTCCTAAGTCTTTTTGCTTTATTGAGATCGCTGATGAGTTATCGCCTCCAATTTTTGACTGCCAATCACAACTGTTTTTTCTTTGTTGTGCTTGGATTTAATAATCTATCATTGTAATCAATGCCTCTCAAAAAGCCTCAGTTTCCTTTCTTTGCTCCAATGTATTCATCTAACAAATGCTCAAACCTGGGTAAATTTAATCAATTCTGCTCCACAATTTATTGAGAAAGCAAATTACTCCTACATCTTACCATTTCCACATCTATAAAACTATTAAAACTATATGTGTCTTTTTCTTCCTCTTATCACAAATCTGATTCCTCTAATCTAAGTCCACTCATTCTAAGTGGACTCTGAGTACCTTCTTTTCTTACACCCCTAAATTCTGTTATGTTCTATTTTTAACTTTTTTTGAGGAAACTCCACACTGTTGTTTTCTTGATGGTTATCCTAATTTGCATTCCCACCATAAGTGGATAAAGGTTCCTTTTCTCCACATGCTTGTCAACACTTACCTTTCATCTTTTTGATAATAACCATTCTAACAGGTGTAAGGTGATATCTTATTTTGATTTAGATTATACAATCACCCCTCACTATACATGAGGGATTGGTTCCAAAACCCCTATATATACTGAAATCTACATATATTCAAGTCTTGCAGATGACCCCTTGGAACCTGCATATATAGAAAGTCAGCCCTTGGTATATGAGGTATCACATCCCATTAATGTTGCATTTTCAATTTGCCTTTGGTTGGAAAAATTCACATACAAATGGACACAGGCAGTTCAAACCTGTATTAATCAAGGGTCAATTGTAATTCCACTGCGTTTTCATGTCTGCTAACAATTTCTAAATAATATTTAAACATGTGACAATGTCATCCATCTTAAAAAAAAAAGTCTTTGATTCCTGACTTTTTCTGCAGCTATTGCCTTGTGTCTCTACCATCCTGTGCAAAAAAAACGAAGATTCTTGATGAAGTTGTCTACAAATTACTTCTTTATTTTGTTGTCATCCATTCTTTCAGTCCTCTCGAATCTAGTTTCCACTACCCAAAATAAGTATATTTATTTAAAAGTAAATTATGATATTTATGTTGCTGAATTTGATGGGTAATGTTTATTCTTCATCTTAAAAGCAATTTCTGCATCATTTGAAAGATGTATGCATAGTCTCCTTCACGATACACTATTTTATTTTGGTATCCATGACAACAACATTTCTGTCTGCCTCTTGCATATCTCCTTTCTAGTTGCTGTTTCTCTGCCTAACTACTAAGGATTGAAGTTTTGAATCCATGAATCCTCAATCTAACATACGGTCCCACAGAAAATACTTTCTTTTTATTGTGTCACATTTTAAAACTTATCTGACTTTTTATTGTCTTTCCCTACTAAGTCATTTTTTTCTATCATTTTTCATGTAGTATAACATACAGTACTCAAAATATAGTAAATTTTCATCAAATGTTTCTTAATTAAGCCATCAATTCATAATTATGTAATTATAAATAGAGATATAAAATAATTACTAATTATAAGTCAGAATATTAGAGTTATTTAGAAAAATTAGATAGGGAAAGATGGCAGAAAGAAATTAAGAAATGTTTTTGGTTTTTATTTTTCTCAGAGCTAGTTGATTCATGCCCATTTTTTGGATTTTATCTCTTGGAAAATTAAAACTCAATTGGGAGAAAAAGTCACACTGAGTTAATTAATGTGGTCCCATCTCTCAGTGTTGAGCACATAAATATAAAAGACAATACAATGTTATTCTTAAATCCTTATATACCTATATCAGTTCTGAAAATGAATGTTGGCCATAAACAACTCACAAAACAACAGCATCGATAATCAGGAAAGAGAAATGCCCTCAGCTTGTAAAACATTCTGCCATGAAGAGGGAGGTTGATTCCAAATTTTGAGAGTTCTTCAAAGTCCTCTACTCATTTTCAGAAGAAAACTCCTGTTCTGAAAATGAATGTATACCATCTGCTAAATCTTTTTTGTAATTGATGAGAATCACCTATTTGAAAGTCTTTGCCCACAGGAAGTTCAACTGTAGAATTCTGAGTTTTCAAAGGAGTTTGACCTCCCAATAGAGGTGTTTATTCCTGAAATCTCTGGTCTAGGGTTGCCTGTGTGTTGATAACTAAAGAATTTTTCCAGGACAGAAAACTTGAAAGCTCTACAGTGGCATTTCTTTCCCAAGTGTTGAGCTGTTTACCATATACCAGCTGAGTGGACCCAGAAAGTGCTGTACTGGGAATTACTACTGTGGGTGGTATTAAAGTGTAACTAAGTACATAATAATTTCTGCCTGACCAACAATGATATACTTAACTCCTATTTTGCAGAGACGACAGTGTGTTGCTCAGGCTCATCTCAAACTCCCGGGCTTAAGGCATCCTTCAGTCTCAACCTTCCAAATCCGTGAAATTAAAGTCATGAACCACTGTATCTAGTCTTTTTTTTTTTTTTTTTTTTTAGGACAAAATAACATAATAAGATTACTTGGGTCTTCAACTCAATAACACACTGAAAGGAGGTAATCTTGAATGCCTTTGAATAATCAAGTGGATATAATGGCCTGGAATCAAAGCTGAACTTTGTCTATTTGACTCAGAAATAATAATAATAATAATAATAATAATAATAATGCACTCTGTCTTCTTTGACTCCTAAAGAAGCACATGACTTTTAGCGATTTAGTGAAAGAAGAGCCCATCTCTACTTTCTGGAATAAGAAGAGATCCAAAGAGAGACAAAATTTAGTGCAAATCCTGTATGGATTGGATATATGTGGAAACTGTGTGTGTGTGTGTCTGTTAGTGTGTGTGTGTGTTTGTGTGTGTTTAACAAAAGACAAAGTTCCTCAAAGTCTTACAAGTTGTGTATTATGCTTTAGAGTAGAGAAATCAAATGAAGACAATATATTCATCGGCACTTATTTTTCAATCTCCTTGAAACTTATAACTTTATAGGTTTTATAATGGCCCATGATTGTCCTTCAGCATAGATCTGCACAGCCCTTCTTTAAGGCTAGCATGGAGGACATTTAAGAGCCAAAAAGCTCTTTGTAGAACCTAATAATACCCTCTCAAAAGCAAGGTGAAAAGTTTATTTCAGCAAGTTATATTGATGCTAATGATTTAATAACCAAATAAATAAAGATGAAGAAAATCTAAGATGGAATATCCCTTTAACCAAAAACTGACAATCTGAAATATACATAGATGTATCATATCTCCCCAGGTGTAATTGGTTCTAATCATAGAACACATTATTTAATTTGGTAATATTTGTAATTTTGGTAGGGGAATGGCTCTGCCGTGTTGCCCTGTTGACATTGCATGTCTCCACATACACAATCTAGGCAAGGCTTAATCACACCTGACATAAGCCTTGGCAGAACACCCAATAATCCTCCCAGAATGTGAAAAGATAGGTGGTTAGTGAAGAGCTGCTGCAAGGCCATTTCTCACTCACCTCTGTCTCCTCCCAGGCAGCTGTCGTGACAGAGGTTCTTATCACCTCCAGAGTTTTGATGAGGTAGGAGACTTACTGCCTTACTTACTGCCTTGCTCATTTTAGGGTGCAGCTGCAGGCTATAAAATTGCTTAGCTATAGCAAAGAATTAATTCCTCAAAAACACATGCCCAACTGCTTGTGCTTCATTCCCATGTCATCTGGCCTCTTTTGTTTCCGTGTCATCCTATGAGAAAAGAGATATGGCAGGGAACCGTCATCAGTGCTTGTCTTGCTTTTGCTGTCTATACAAGTAATAAACTTGATCTAACAAGATATCATTATTTCATTACCGGCCAAGTCTGTGTGCCTTAAATGACAACTCCGTTGTTGCTCGTAACTAATTAGTTTTACTACCAATAATTTTTATTATATTTATTAAAATGAAAGGTAACAAATATATCAAAAAAATTGCATAGAATATTGTAAAGTGTACATCTTAGGCAAGACATAATTCTTCTTTTCTTATAATTGTAAAAACAGGATCATTGGTTTTATAAATGTGTCAAAAAATCTAAGCTACAATTATAAAATATTTTGGCTATGATGAGATTGAAAATCAAATGAGACTTAATATTGTTAGTATTAAATCTTAATCATAAACTATGAAAACATGAACTCTCCTGTAACAGCTTGGTAAACCAAATCCCTATCTCATTTTCTGTCTCTGGTTCAAACTGATTCACTAGAAGTTTACTTTTATTTGCAAGTATCAGGAAGAAGAGGGTTTATTACTGAAAAGATGCTCAAACATAATGTTTTTGATATGCCATCAACAGAAAAATTAAAATTTGTCTGAAATATAAAACTATAGGTAGACTCTATTGCCAATACAGTACTTAAAAACCTGCAATTAAACATGTCACGGAGTACTGTAGTATTAGATCTGTCTTATCACATCCAGAAAAAAAACAGATGATAATAACAGATGCCAATAGTTCTATAGTTCTTTCAAATTCAATCTTCAAATGCTTTCATTTGGGAAATCTGAGAAGCAAAAAGAAATGCTTCCCATATCAATTCTTCCTAGTAAACCAACTGGAGAACCTTTATTGTTAGTCTCTACTAGATATTCATTATGCTGATAACTAGGAACACCCTCTGCACCAGTATGAAAAGAGGAAACATGTGCATTTCAAAAAAAGGAGCTGGTTACAAGAGATAGAACGCACAGATAGAAAGGAAAGGCAACTCAAATATTAGAAACTACAGGAAGTCATCATCAACTTTAAGACTACAAGGGAAATAAGGAAGTTATCACAGCATATAATTGTACTTCTTGCTTATCCTATACTAATAGATCTGCTGTTGCTGCCACTGTTTGATCCGTTCTTGAACTGCTGATATTTTTGAAGCCTATGTCCTCCATCAGCCATTATCAATTACCACTTGATTATTTGGAAAGAATGGCTGATGGCTTCTGGAGACTTTGCCACCTGTTTTTGTCAGAGAGTTTTAAGAGGCAAAGAGATGAAAAGCAATGTTTGGATCACATCTTCTGCCTACTAATCCCCCATTGATGCCATCCATTAATCAAACTTAACTGGAAGCCAGCTGGCAACTGAGTCTTGGAAATATAGTTTGCATGGTCCCAGCCTTTGAAATAGAAAGCAGAACACAGAAAGCTAGGAATGGGCCTGAGAAGCAATAGGTAGAAGAAATGATATACTCCCCAATTTTATTTATGATCATGTGTCCATTACTCACAGCCCAGCGCTCTGAATGGGTTTTCATGGCTTATCCAGATATTAAAAATAATTACACTAATCTAAGCCAATCTGTACACTACATTGTTATAGCCATGATGATTGATGCAGAGGTAAACATAATTATAATAAATCTTATAATGTTTTCAAAAGATACTGAAAAACATATATTATCTTTCTCTCTCTTTGAAGCTAAAAGTATGTGGAGTAAGTGGTGCTATAGTTAAATTTTTCCACATGCTGCCTGATTGAAAGATGCCAAAACAGCTAGATAGTCCAGTAAAACGCTTAGCAAAAACAATTAATCATAAATTGATTTGACTTGCAAATATAATGCTTAAATCTGGATTATCCAGATATATTAAAACATTTAAATGTCTTTATTGATATATTTTCTTAAGCTATTTTTCACCTGTAATCAAAATAATTCTAACATACCTGAGATAGATGTCTTGAGAGAACTTATAACTTAAATACAGTGAAAAAAATGGTCAATCGTGACAAGTTTCTTGTGCATAGTATGCCAAGAGAAGTGTTATTGAGAGGAAAGTTAAAGAGAAAGGAAAGAAAAAGAGAAAAGAAAAAGAAAAGGCCGGGCGCGGTGGCTCAAGCCTGTAATCCCAGCACTTTGGGAGGCCGAGACGGGCGGATCACGAGGTCAGGAGATCGAGACCATCCTGGCTAATACGGTGAAACCCCGTCTCTACTAAAAATACAAAAACTAGCCGGGCGAGGTGGCGGGCGCCTGTAGTCCCAGCTACTCGGGAGGCTGAGGCAGGAGAATGGCGGAAACCCGGGAGGCGGAGCTTGCAGTGAGCTGAGATCCGGCCACTGCACTCCAGTCCGGGCGACAGAGCGAGACTCCGCCTCAAAAAAATAAAAATAAAAATAAAAAAAAAAAATAAAAAAAATAAAAATAAAAAATAAAAATAAAAAGAAAAATACAGGAATGGAAAAAGAATTTAGGATGCCAGAGAACAGGATGTTACTAACATTTTCTAATTTTAAATAGGGAAATTAGAATAGGGCTCCTTGAGGATGTAAGAGCTGAAGCAATATCATAAGGAAACGAGGGAGTTAAAAATAATAATCTGGAGGAAGAGTGTTCAAGGCAGAGATAATAGTCAGTACAAAGGTCCTAAGGTAAACACATCTCTGGTATGTTTGCGAGAGAATTACAAAGCTGGTGCAACTGGAGTAGAGTGAAGAAGAAAGATCTGAGAATTAACGGGGAGCGGAGAAGATCACATAGGGTATTGTAAGCATTATGAAGATTTCAGATTTCACAAAAAGCGAAACAGGAAAGGTTGAGTTTTTAGTGGGACAATAACATGGTAGGATTTACTTTGTGAAGGTTTACTCTGCTTCCTGTGTTGAAGACAGCTCATGCTATATTTCGTCAAGATTCCACAAAGCACACTAATTCTTCCTATTTCTCTATTTCTTCATCAGGGGGTTTAGAAGTCCATATATGAATCTGTTCCCCGCTCCAAATGACCAATGAATTATTTTGGAGATATATCTGGCATATGAAAATGTTCATCCTATTTTTTACCCAGACCCTTTATGATGGAAGATTAATAACATTTATTGGTCACTTAGACCTGACAGAATTGCACATTAGTGGTCTACTTTACCAATGGGTTCATGATACCATACTAGTACAAATCTTTTACATTCATATTTTAATTTCCACATGTGAGTGCTTTAGGATTTGGTCCTCACAGTATACAAATTACACTAAGACAGTCGTGACAATGCTGATATCATTGGTGTTAAGAATAATCAAAGACATGAGAAATGCATATTATGAAAATGTACAATGACCTAGCACATTCAAATTTAGAAAAGAATTGCTATCTTAAGTAAAACCATAAAAATGTTTCTATTAGGAGAATCTTTAAAAAACAGTCTCAAAAAAAGTTATGGCTAAGCTGTAAGAAATGAAACAAATTTACATGGGAGAGATAAAAGACAAATATGCAGAATGCTGTGAATTTTAGGGATATGAAGATTATACAGGCATTGTCCCTGGAAATCACCAGCAAGAGTGCAGCCATCTGTTCTGTTGTTTAGATGCCCACCTTTTACCTACAAGGGTTCGTTTTGTCTCTTGAGGTTTTTCAGCTCCTGTTCAGTGATCCATGCTTAGTCAATAATTCATTCCAGGGCTCCTGAACTTACGGTTTGGGTTTGTAGTCTACATGGCTTAAATCAATGATTTTTAAAAATGCATTTACATGAAAAAGATTCAGGGATCTACAATACTTGATTAAATTGCATTTTAAAATTTTGTTGAAAACTACAATTAAAAACAAATTCACTCAATGACACCATAGATACCAAATTTTCAGACACTGATGACTCACATTATTTTTTTACTTATGCAGTTAATTCAATATATTTGTGGACTTGTGTGGAATAAACAGTCTTCTGCCAACACTGGACATACATTTAAGCCTTTCATTTTTATACGTAAGTAATTGACTATGAAGTTGTTAGCTCTGTATTGACTTTCAAAATACATGCGAAACTTCCCATTTAAATATAATAAGTACATTATGTAATATAGTCATCATCTACATATGTTGAAAATGACTTCAAACTCTTCAGATCTTTTGACTGATGTTTTAAAGTCCTGAGAAAATACGCAAAATTTGTATACAACATTTCAAATCAGAATTCCATAATGGTAAGCTTTGCAGGATAAGCTTATGCATAAAAGGACAAGATAATATGCTATACAGTTTACTGCTTATTGTAAGTTTTGCATGATATATCTCGATAAGTACTTTTAAAATCTGTGTATATGTATAAATGAAGATGGTGAGATTTGCTTTTCATAGTCTGATAAAGCATTTTGCTTCTGCTTTTTTTTCAAGCTTTCAGATCATTTTAGTTAAAGAGGATCATGAAGTAGTTATGTGAACAGTGAAACAACAGTGAAAACAAAAGTAAGATTTAGAACACTCTATGTATGTGAATCACTATGTTTTTCAAAATGAGTAACCAAAACAAAATATAAAATGGTACTAAAATTGGTAAGAGACTGCACATTTCATTAGTAAGTCCTCGTATCAAATGTTGCTCTTAAACAGATCTACTCTTACTGTTCATTATATTTGTTTTCTACTGCTGTGTAGCAAAGTACCACAAACATTGTGGCTTAATGCAAAACCCTTTTATTTGCTCGTAGTTTCATAGGTCAGAAGCCCAGTGCAGCCTGAGTAGTTTCTCTGCTAAGGGTACCACAGAGCTAAAGTCAATGTGTAAGCCAGGCTGAGTTCCCATGTGGAGTTTCTGAGGAAAATTATCTTCCAACTTCATTCTCGGTATTTGCAGAACTCAGTTCCTTGCAATTGAATGACTGATATTCCTGATTCCTTGTTTGGTGTCAGTGGGATCAGCTCTCAGCTCCTAGAAACTGCCAGCTTTCTCCGCTCTCTCTAGCTTCAGAACCACCCATAGCTAATGACCTTTTGTCAAATTCCTCTCATGATTTGACTCTCTCTCAAGGAATAGTACAGTGCCTTTTCAGGGATCACCCAGTTAGATAAAGCCCAGTGAAGACAATCTTCCTAATTTAAAGGCAACTGATTTGGGACATTAATTACATCTGTAAAATCTTTTACAGAGCACCTAGATTGGTGTTTGATTGAGTAGGGGAAGTGTTTGTATACCAGAATGTAGGGAAGCTTATGGTTATTGTAGAATTCTGCCTATCTCAATTTATCTTTTTAATTAACACAAATGAAATTATGCATGTTTACACATAAAATAATATATTTTTGTATAGTATTTAAACAAACATCCTAGTGGTTTAAAGAAATATTTTAAAGTTACAGGTTTAAGAATATACTTTTGCATGAAAAAATAAAATACAAAATATAGACCAATTTCAGATAGGTTACTCATTCTAACTGGTAGTGATTTGTATGGAAGTAATATACTAATGACCTTGAGCTCACATTTTCAATCATTAGTAACACTTTTTTCCCACTCTTTCAAGGTTTTTATCTTTCCTAAGTGTCTAACTCAGTGAGCATAAGTCCACTAGTGT
Organism: Trachypithecus francoisi; assembly: GCF_009764315.1. Classification (NCBI taxonomy): domain Eukaryota; kingdom Metazoa; phylum Chordata; class Mammalia; order Primates; family Cercopithecidae; genus Trachypithecus; species Trachypithecus francoisi. Next base: position 69,226,441 of record NW_022681472.1, on the reverse strand, counting down.
AAAGCAGGATTTCTACTTACATTCATCAAAGTAATTATTCTTAAGGATTTTAAGGCAGTAATACTATCAAAAGAAAGACCATTTGTTCATTTTTATGAATAATTTAAATAGAAATAATTCAGAATGACAGAAGAGTTGCAAAAATAGTACAGAGATTTCCCATACATCTTTTACCCATTATCAACTAACGTTGACATCTTACATAACTACGGTTAACATATCAAAGCTATTAAATTGACATTGGTACAATTCCATTAACTAAATTAGACATGTTTATTTGAAATCCCCCTTGCATAATCTATATTTTAGAAAGGAGTCGCTAAATCTACCACTTAACTTCTACCTCCTGAAGAGGTAGATAGGTAGAACTGTCAAAGAATTTGTGGACATATGTTAAAATCACCATACTAATTAATAAATATTTTGTGGAAGATACAGTGAAAATATGTAAATATTATATTTCTCCTTGAGGTTTCTCCAGTAATTTTTTGTATTGTTCTATGGATCCTGCCTGTAGCAATTCTTACTGTGTTATTTAAATTGTGATTTTTCTATTTCTCGCCATTTCTTCTAGCTTTTTCAACTAAAATTTTTCTGTAAAGGTTATTTGGTTCTTCTTTCAAATTTTTTTAGTTACTCATTCCCATTTACTTAATTATTCTTCTTCTCATATATTTAGCTATTCATTTATTTTATTTTTTACTTAAAATCTAATAAAATGATCAGTTATTTTCTCACATTGTTCCAGCATTGGTCATTGATTACTCTTCCAAGTAATATCCTCATGGCCCAATCCACCCTGTCCCCTTGCCCTAAATATCCCTTTTAATTGGGATGTTTTATGAACACACTGATTCCACTCAGCCCTTTTTAAACATTTCCTCACTTTCTGTCACTCAAGAATATTTAAGTCTCCTCTTGTACTGTCCTTGCCCCAACCTTAGGATCTCCATTTCTCCTAGGAGCTGTGAAGGTTGTGGGTGTTTTTGCTCTGTTTTGTTTCAAATTTATGCAACTTGGATGGCTTCAGGTCTCCTCTTTCCACTCTTCCACTCAAAAAACCTCTGTTGCGTGCAACTCTCACAACTGCATTGCACTCCTATTTTCACTTGATGCTGTCAATGTGGTAACAGGATCTGAGACTGGAAGGGGAGGGAATTCTCTGATGTTGAGATTAAACCAGTTTTAGGTAGGCTCTATGACCTTAGTTCTCAGGACTGTGATCTTTAGCAAGTGTTCCTGCCTTTTTTCCAAGTACAGTAGTTGTTGACCTAACATATATTCCTGACCCTTCTTGGTTAAAGCATTTTCCCCCAGTCTTTACTCCCAGCTGCCATGGAGTTCACCAGTGTCCTAAAGCAGTGTTTGTATTCACTGCTTTTTTCTTTAGCCTTTTGTTCTAAGGGAGTGAGGAGAGATGGATCTGAGTGGAGATTCTTCTGCCTTTCTTGATGTTTCACTTCAGCTGGTGCTGGGGAAGCTTTCTCAGAATTCTCTTTGTGAGCTTCTGGTGGAGTTCATGAAGGAAAAGCCTGCAAAAGAATGCAAACCTTTCTACGACAGTGTTCCTTAGTGGCTTCACATTCTCCTAGCCCACTCCTTAAGCAATTTGTTAAAAGAAAAACCCGTTGCCAAATCTTTTAACTGGTTTATTTAGCCTCAAGAAGGCACCTGCTCCAGGTAAACAAAGGCTCAGGTCTAGTTTCTCCTTTGAAATACCTCTCCCTCACCAGATTTCTGGCTAGTCATTCGTCCTGTGACCTCAGTTCTCTGAATATTTAAGTCATTAGTCATTTATTCAACTTTTTGTCTTGTTGTGAGTATGGGAGAAATTTTCTATCTCTGTCTCTTTGAGGTAAAAGAGCCCCCAGATTTATTTTAAAGTAGTCTGAAAGGGGGACTGATAGGGTAACAGTATAAAATCATGAATAAAATAAAAATACTTGCAATATGTGATTGTATTTCATGTTTTTTTTATGTAGTTGATTATATCATTAAGGACATGATGTGTTCCAGATACCAGCATCTAGAATTACCCATGGTTAATTCTCTAGCTTCCTAAAATTATAGGATTTAGAAGACTTGAAGATATTTTCTATTTGAAATGACATACAAGTGCAACTATGAATGTTTACATGTTTCATGAACACACTGATTCCAATGCAAATTTCAATGCATTTAACAAATTATTGCCGGGCGCGGTGGCTCAAGCCTGTAATCCCAGCACTTTGGGAGGCCGAGACGGGCGGATCATGAGGTCAGGAGATCGAGACCATCCTGGCTAACACGGTGAAACTCCGTCTCTACTAAAAATACAAAAACCAGCCGGGCGAGGTGGCGGGCGCCTGTAGTCCCAGCTACTCGGGAGGCTGAGGCAGGAGAATGGCGTAAACCCGGGAGGCAGAGCTTGCAGTGAGCTGAGATCCGGCCACTGCACTCCAGCCCGGGTGACAGAGCGAGACTCTGCCTCAAAAAAAAAAAAAAAAAAAAAAAACACACACACACAAAAAACAAATTATTAATTTACTCAGACAAATCTCAGTGGCTTACATATTAGCAGAACTATAAATTTTGATCTCCTATCAAGAACACATAAAATGATGTAAACACATCTGAAATTTTACTGACCTAGTATGTTGAATTAGGATCTAATTTTAAGTCATAAGAGATGAAGGAAATATATTCAGCTGAAACCAGATAGCTGAAAAGTGTGATTTTAGCCTTAACTGTTGGAATTTAGGAGACTATGGCACATACAAACTCCTAACTTTATAATAACAACAGATGCCAAGAACTGATCATTATCTAGTAACGATTATACTGTGAGTGAGCTTTTTTTTTTTTTTTTTTTTTTTTTTTTGAGACGGAGTCTCACTCTGTCGCCCGGGCTGGAGTGCAGTGGCTGGATCTCAGCTCACTGCAAGCTCCGCCCCCCGGGTTCACGCCATTCTCCTGCTTCAGCCTCCCGAGTAGCTGGGACTACAGGCGCCCGCCACCTCGCCCGGCTAGTTTTTTGTATTTTTAGTAGAGACAGGGTTTCACAGTGTTAGCCAGGATGGTCTCGATTTCCTGACCTCGTGATCCGCCCGTCTCGGCCTCCCAAAGTGCTGGGATTACAGGCTTGAGCCACCGCGCCCGGCCCAGCATTAATAAGTGATGGAGCAGGAGATGACCATACTTAATTTGCTTTACTATATGGTCATTGAGTGTTTGCACACAAATATCATCTGAAACAACTGCAACTGCTCTCAGCTCTGGTAGAATTCTTTTTTATCCCTACTTCAGCCAGTAAAAACACCAAACCAAGCCCTCAGAACTTTTGTATGTGTAGCAACCTCTGACAAGTTGACAGAATATAAACCAGGTCATCTAAGCAAGCAAGATAGGGAGTACTGCATTTGAGCTAGAGTTTGAGAGAACTTGTCAGAATTTTCTTAATACTTTAGGTATGTCCTTTGCAAAAATAGAAAGCCACTGGACTGTAACCAGTCAAAAAAGTATTAGTTTTGAATTATGACACTGTTCATCCACGACAACCAAAGAACTCTGACATTTGAAGCAGGAAAGAATTCAGTCATTTTGAAGCCAAAGTTAAAAAAAAATGTAGCCAGAAGAATCTTTCACAATATGATATAAACAAATAAATATGATATATTTTACACAGAATTTCATTTAAATCTATTTGTAAATTTTTCTGGGAGGAGAGTAGAATGATAAGTCATTTTTCTCTAATTATCTCATGCTAATTAATGTATTAAGTAATTTTTTGACAGATTAGAAAACAGTTATCTTCAAATCAATGAGGCAATAATTTTGCTTTCAGAAAGATATGAAACCTTGAGAGTGAAACGCCATATGTTTGTCTTATTTCATACCTTGCAATAATACCAATTGTTTTATTTCCAAGTTTTTACAACATTCATGTAAAATGAATGGCACATTGAAAAATAACCCTGTATATTCTAATTTTACAGATGGAATGATTCTAAATTAAATGACTTTTTAACATTTAACTCAAGGTGTTTTGTTCATTATATTAAACTCAAGGAGAAATTTTATATATATGTATGTGTGTGTACATATATGCAATTATTTTATAAATAGCACATTTAATACCACAAAGAAATTCTATTTTCTGATATTTCTTTCAAATTGCATAATATTGAAGTGGCAGAAGAGTCACCCTTATGGAAGCATCACAATTCTAAAGAGAAAAAAAATGTTATCCTATCCTAAGAATATGCAACTCCTTAAATACTAAGGCTTTCTTCTGGCATCATGTTGTGCCTTTGTAATCTTAAATTAAATTTCAAAATAAATTGCAAATTAAAATGTGTTACAAATTTTGTTTTGGATCCTAAAAAACCGGGTTATAGACCTTTTATTTTTTTTTTTATTTTTTTTTTATTTTTTTATTTTTTTTTGAGACGGAGTCTCGCTCTGTCACCCAGGCTGGAGTGCAGTGGCCGGATCTCAGCTCACTGCAAGCTCCGCCTCCCGGGTTCACGCCATTCTCCTGCCGCAGCCTCCCGAGTAGCTGGGACTACAGGCGCCCGCCACCTCGCCTGGCTAGTTTTTTTTTTTTTGTATTTTTTAGTAGAGACGGGGTTTCACCATGTTAGCCAGGATGGTCTCGATCTCCTGACCTTGTGATCCGCCCGTCTCGGCCTCCCAAAGTGCTGGGATTACAGGCTTGAGCCACCGCGCCCGGCCTAGACCTTTTATTTTTTATAATTTTAGGTTTAATTATGTTATATATTATGTCACTTACATGAAATTATAGTTAAAGGAGGCCTGCCATAAGTATTGATACTATATATTGCTAGTTGTCTTAAAATACATGTGGTTTATTTAATGGAAGCTCATAGAACAACATAACTCAAAGGATCATGTGCTGAGATATAAAGTCCTCTCTCTCTATATGTATGTATTTAATTATATATGTCTGTGTGTGTGTGTATATACATGTGGATAATGTCAAAGCCTCTTCATTTGGCATTCTGATGAATTCATTTAAAATATTGCTAATCTTTTAATATTTTCTGGAAAGAATTGCCTTGTTATTTTATCATTCCAAGATATTATAATGATAAGGCAGACATTCCAGAGCCCACAGTGCTAAGCTAGCAGCTACATTCTATAATACAAGAAATCACATAGATCCCCCAGAGAAGGATATTGGTCCTTAAGTAATAGTCATTGAAAATAGAATGCTCTTTTTACATATTGCAGTATTGGAATATAAAGAATAACACAAAGGGAAGATTGAATTTAGTAACACTACTGCCCTGTTCACATGTAGCATTTTCTTGACTAATGGGAGACATCCATACAGGTAATATTTCCAAGGCAACAGCTAAGATTTAATTGACTGAGGATTGACGGCTCCTCATCACCACTAGCCAGCAAAGAATGATCTTCCTAAATACCAGCAATTAATTCTAGTAGGTCCTAAAATCTATTTTTGTGCTATCTGAAACGCATGTGCTTAGCATTTTATAATTAATTTTGGTAAACCAAAATCACCTGCCAATATGCCTACATCTACTCATTTTCAAAATAACATTGCATATTGTAGAGCATGATGTGAAAAAATGTACTCATATTCCACAGTTCTACATAGAAATTATAGTTTTGTAACTTGAATTAATATTAACACTTTAATATGAAGGTCAAAATCTTTATAAGCAAAGCAAAGTACACTCTAACCTGGTGCTTTACGGAGACATGATTTCAATAGATTTTTTTGGTTTCCTTTCACTTTTATGTTTTTATTTATTATTGTATTTATTTATGAGATAGAGTCTCACTCTGTCACTCAAACTAGAGTGCAGTGGTGCAATTACTGCTCACTGAAGCCTCTACCTCCCCAGCTCAGGTGATTCTTCCACATGAGCTTCCTGAGTCGCTGGGTCTACAGGCATACACCACCACACTTTGCGAACTTTTTAATGTTTTTTGTAGCTACAAATTCTCACTATATTACCCAGGTTGGCCTTGAACTCATGGGCTCAAACATGCTTCAGCCTCTTGCTTCAGCCTCTTAAATTGCTGGGATAACAGTTGTGAGCCACCATGCCTGGCCCTCCCTTAATTGTCTTTTTAAGTAAAATGTACTAGGTTTGTTTTTCATGGTAGAGAGTATGACAATAACGTTCCAGAATCTCACTTCATAAGTAAGCAGGAGACATATCTTTTTTTTCCCCCTGCTTCCCTCCCTCCCTTCCTTCCTTCCCTCCTTCCTTCCTTCCTTCCTCCTTCCTTCCTCTCAGATGAAATCACACTCTGTAGTCCAGGCTGGAGCACAGTGGCGGGATCTAGCTCACTGCAACCTCCGCCTCCCGGGTTCAAGCGATTCTCCCACCTCAGCCTCCCGAGTGGCTGGGACTACAGTCACCCACCAACATACCCAGCTCATTTTTGCATTTTTAGTAGAGACTGGGGTTTCATAATGTTGGCCAGGCTGGTATCGAACTCCTGACCTCATGTGACCCGCCTGCCTCAGCCTGCCAAAGTCCTGGGATTACAGGGATGAGCCACCAGGAATATATGTATATTTTTTGAGAGTTCAAACATTAGATGGTTTCATCTCAAAGCCATCTCCCACCGACCTATCTGTGGAAAAACTATCTTCCATGAAACCAGTCCCTGGTGCCAAAAGGTTGGGAACTGCTGCCCTAATGGCATTAACTAAAAGAAAATAAAACATGATATAACTACATACTACTTCAGATAATGTATTGAAAAATTATCCTAACTGAAAGGAGAGTCCGTTGAAAGGATCCCTTGCTTCTTTAACTCTTGGAAAGAAATAGGGTTCTTCTATGTCAGTGGGTGAAAAGGAACTTTCTCCACCTTGTCACAGAGATTCAAACTGGTACTGAAAAAAAAAATCATTCTCTTTTGGATTGTTAGATGCCCAACTATAGACCTTAATAAGTAAATGTAATTCTGCCTTAGCAATCCCCCTCATCAAATATTCATGGTTTGATTAGAAGACCCAGGTGAAAACCCACTAGCTTCTACTTTTCTCATAACTATAACTCAAGATTAACTCTGTGTGAACTCTGTGGTTCATTAAATTTTATAGAAAATTTGTCCTTCCCAAAACTTGTGGCTGATATGGCAATAGATGCCCCTTCCCACAGACTATCTTTCTTTAAGGATCTGGACCATTACATATAGAGGACTGAAGCAAGAAGTCACAGAACATACCGGTAATTTTGCTCATCCCCAAATCACTGGCTTCATTGTCGTGGGATTTTGCTATAAAAAGGGTGTTGGAGTTCTCAGGGAGGGAAATCTATTTAGCTCACTGTCCTCTGTGAGAAAGTAAATGTGTCTTGGAGGATTTGGTATGGACCAAATTCAAATCCACAAAAACTTTGCTGAGATAGAAGTGACATCCCATTGCTAGGGAAATAATTTACACATTGGCCTCCATGTCATGCCTTCATGCCTCTTTTGATTATGTTCACAATGCTTCATACACTATCAAATACACATTATGTTCTCTACTTCAGCTGATCGTGCCATTTATATGCAGTGTTGTGTCGATATTGTTTTTTTTTAAGCCATCTTTCCTCTTTGTCAGTTCATTAGACTAAAAATATTCCTTTGATGTTTCCCTCTCCACTTCTTATTCTCTTACTGCTGAAGTGTTGGTTCTTTATTTTTGGCTTTTTTGAGAGATAGTAGTTTGTGGCCAATGTTTATTCGTTATTCACATGTTTTCATGGAAAATGCCCTGTGAAATTTCACATTAGGTAACGTGATTTAGAATAAGTGAGATATTCCTTTGATTAATCTAGAACACTAGAATCACCATGGTATTCTTTTTTGACAACAGATATCATGAATATTTTAAGTGTAATTTTAGTGATATTTAGTGTATTTGTAGAGTTGTACAACAATCACCATCCAATTTTAGAACATTTTCATCACCCACCTGAAAGACGTAACTATCAGCAGCCACTTCCTATTACCTGTCTCCCCCTGAAACACACACACACACACACACACACACACGCCAGTCTTAGGAATCATGAATGAACTTTCTGTCTCCATATATTTACCTATTTTGTACATTGGATATAAATTGAACTGAACAATATGTGAACAATATGTTTTGTTTCTTTCATTTAAAATAATGTTTTAAAGATTCATCCATAGTGTAGCTTGAATGATAATTTCAATTTATCTTTATTGCCAAGTTACATTTCTTTGTATGCATATTAGTTATGCATTTTAATTATTCAGTTGATGAACATTTGGGTTGTGTCTACATTTTGATTATTTTGAACAATGCTGCTAAGAACATTTGTGTAGAATTGTTCATGACGAATGTTTCCATTTTTTCTAAAAGTTGAACTACTTAGTAATATGGTAACAGTTTACATTTTTGAGGAGCTGACAGATGGTTCTTGAAAGTGGCTGCACCATTTTACATTGTCACCAGCAATATATGAGGGATCTAATTACTCTACATTCATGCCAACACTTATTATTTTCCCTTTTAACTTTTTTATATTATAGTTGTTACAATGTGTGTGAAGGGGCATTTTATTGTAGTTTTAATTTTCATTTCCCTGATGGATAATAATGTTAAGAACATTTTCATACACTTGTTAGCCATTTGTACATCTTACATGAAGAAATGTCTATTCAGATCCCTTTCCTGTTTTTATTTTTAACATTGTCATTTGTCTTTATATTATTGAATTGTAAAAGTTATTTACATAATCTACATACAAGTTCCTATTAGATACATCATTTTCCCATATTGTGAAACTATATTTTCATTTTCTTGATATCTTTTGAGGCACAAAACTTTCAAATTTTAAAGACGTCATGTATATCTATTTATCTATCTATCTATCTATACATACACACACACACACACACAACACACACACACACACGCCAGTCTTAGGAATCATGAATGAACTTTCTGTCTCCATATATTTACCTATTTTGTACATTGGATATAAATTGAACTGAACAATATGTGAACAATATGTTTTGTTTCTTTCATTTAAAATAATGTTTTAAAGATTCATCCATAGTGTAGCTTGAATGATAATTTCAATTTATCTTTATTGCCAAGTTACATTTCTTTGTATGCATATTAGTTATGCATTTTAATTATTCAGTTGATGAACATTTGGGTTGTGTCTACATTTTGATTATTTTGAACAATGCTGCTAAGAACATTTGTGTAGAATTGTTCATGACGAATGTTTCCATTTTTTCTAAAAGTTGAACTACTTAGTAATATGGTAACAGTTTACATTTTTGAGGAGCTGACAGATGGTTCTTGAAAGTGGCTGCACCATTTTACATTGTCACCAGCAATATATGAGGGATCTAATTACTCTACATTCATGCCAACACTTATTATTTTCCCTTTTAACTTTTTTATATTATAGTTGTTACAATGTGTGTGAAGGGGCATTTTATTGTAGTTTTAATTTTCATTTCCCTGATGGATAATAATGTTAAGAACATTTTCATACACTTGTTAGCCATTTGTACATCTTACATGAAGAAATGTCTATTCAGATCCCTTTCCTGTTTTTATTTTTAACATTGTCATTTGTCTTTATATTATTGAATTGTAAAAGTTATTTACATAATCTACATACAAGTTCCTATTAGATACATCATTTTCCCATATTGTGAAACTATATTTTCATTTTCTTGATATCTTTTGAGGCACAAAACTTTCAAATTTTAAAGACGTCATGTATATCTATTTATCTATCTATCTATCTATACATACACACACACACACACACACACACACCTATTCTCTTTTTTCTTGTGCTTGTGGTGTTATGACTAAGAAACTAGTGCTTAATGTAAAAATCAGGAATCTGTTTACGTAGCTGAGTCATTTCCTGAATGTCATATAAATGTAATCATACAGAATATTGCATTTTTAAACTGGCTTCTTTTACTTAGAAATGTGCATTTAATATTTATACATGTCCTTGTGTTGGTTGGTAGCTCTTTTTATAAATTCCTGAATTTTATGGAAGTAACACAGTTTTGTATCCATTCATTTATTGAAGAATGTCTCCATCATTTCCAGTTTTTCATCACTATGAATAAACTGCTACAAACATTAGTATGCAGGTTTTTTGTGAGGACATAAACTTTAAAAATTTGTTAATACTTAGGAGTGCAATTGTTTAATCATAAGGTGACACTGTGTTTACCTTTTGTAAGAGAATACCAAACTGTTTTTCAAAATAGTTGTACCTTCTTATCTTCCTAAAAGAAGTAAAATAAGTCATTTTTGCCAGAGGTTAGTATTTGTCCATTTTTTTTTGTTTTAGTTTTGGAGATTCTTATAGGTTTGTATTATTAATCTTTCATATTTAACATCTTCCTTTTTTTTCTTGCTATTGTTAATAAGAGCAGAGCAAGATATTGGTCTGTATAAAGAGCCAGGCTCACCTTTTATTCAGAGTGATTCAATCTGCACTCAGCTGCAAGTGGTCATGTTGATGTAGGAGCTACCTTACAGTGTTGAAATGCTATATGAAAGAAAATGTTCACTGTAATAAAAAGTTTTAATCATCCAGTAAAAGAAAAGTATCATATGAATTTTGTACACCAGAGGCAGAGAGCTTCTGCTCTTTCTCCTCTTTATATATTTTTCTCCTCATCAATCCCTTCAACTTGCTTATGATCCCTGCTTTTCTTCACATATGTATTCTTTCTAGGTTGTATTCATCCTATTTAAGATCATCATATAATACACAGTAAGCCAGTGTTAATAAAATATTCTTTTATCCTTTTCACTCTTTTATCCGAGATGGACTGCTGCTTTCACTAAGCTCATACATAATTTTTGTGTTTAACTTCATTCTGAAGGACTTTCCTGAAGTTTGCAATTTTCATTTATTACTTTTTGAAATTGTTTTCATCCTCTTTTCTGTTTTGTTCCTTTGCAGTCCATTTGTGTTCCACAGAAAGAGCGACAGATATTAGCCAAGCTCAGTAGGTCAATGGCTTAGTTTCCATGGTGACCTTTCTCCTGGATATTAAGTTGCATGGATTAAGCTTTGTGAATGTTTGTATTAATAACTTAAGAATTGATTCCTAACATGGTACAGCAAGCTGTTAAATTGTTACAGGTTTCCTGGTCACCTGGGGAAGGTTCCAAAAGCTAATCTTCCTTCCTCTCTCTCCATAAACTGGCAATTCTTCTAAAAATCAGCATTGATTTAATAAGCTGAACTAGTCGTGCATGTGGCCCACTCCCCTTCCTTCAGAACCATTACAAAAGAGCAAAAGCGAGACTGATAATATTCCATTTGTCTCACCCTCCTCTTCCTGCATCTACTGCAGGCTTTTTGTTTGCCAGTTAGTGGAAATTGCTTTGATTGTAATCCCAGCACTTTGGGAGGCCGAGACGGGCGGATCACGAGGTCAGGAGATGGAGATCATCCTGGCTAATACGGTGAAACCCCGTCTCTACTAAAACTACGAAAATTAGCTGGGCGTAGTGGTGGGCGCCTGTAGTCCCAGCTACTCGGGAGGCTGAGGCAGGAGAATGGCGTGAACCCGGGAGGCGGAGCTTGCAGTGAGTGGAGATCATGCCACTGCACTCCAGCTTGGGCGACAAAACCAGACTCCGTCTCAAAAAAAAAAAAAAAGAAAAGAAAAAGAAAAAAAGAAATTGCTTTGATATTAATCAATACACATTAGGAAAAATCGTGCTTAATTTATAAACTTTTAATCCATTTTGGATATTAGTTAAAACTAATTTTATTCACATTCAAATTTTAAGTTAATTACCCTGACGAAGTAATTTGCAGACTTCTGCTCAGTGATCTAGAAAATGTAGTAAGAATGTCCTAAGATTTTGTTGTATGCCCAAGGAATAACCTTTAGGGCTAGGGCTATAATTTCTGGGTGGTACATTTAGCATAATTATGTTTATATTCAATAGGGAATCTTTTAGAAAATCACTCCCTGGAATGCAACTCTATAACTGTTGTATCTTGAGCCAAATTAAACAAGTAGAATTCCAACTTCTCGATCTTAGGAAAAATGTTTCCATCTGTTGTAATTATATAGAATGAGAAAGATGCTAAATGTATCCCCATTTATTGAACACAAAAGAGACACTTATTTTTAGACAAATTACTGAGTTGTTTTTGTTCCGTTGGTAGTGTTTTTGTTCAAGCAGAGTAATGTGTACATTTACTCAGTTTTATGTATAAGGTAGTTTGCTGTACTTACATCTTACTAGAACCTTGCAAATGTTCTTTGGCCAGAGGGAGAGTGCAATGGTATATTATTCTCTGTGTAATCAGTTACAAATATCCAAACGGACAGTTCTTTCGGTGAGTTTACTTGGGATTTAAACATTTCTCCAGAGAGGTACAAGAGTAGTTTTACTCAAATCAGAATTTATACTTAAGGAATTTACACCTAAATTAAAAAAAATAATGGCAAGTTTTTCCCATTTTTTAAATTCTGAAGTAATATATACAGCACATATTTTTGGAAATTCTTCCTAAATATCTTTGACAGACGATCTGTCTTCCCATAAAAACAGAGAAATAAAATATCAATCACATTCAAATATTATTTTTCCATAGTCATATTTTGTTAGGTGAATGCAAATTATTCAGACTTTATGAAAAATGCAAAAAGAAAAGTAACCCTCATCATTCCCAAAGCAGACCTCTTATTCACTGACTTTCTGTATCAATATGAGGAATGAATCCCAGTGATTTCAATGCCATCAAACATTTCTCATAGCAATTTTAACTACCTTTAGGAACATAGATTTCTCTCTTTTATACTACAAAATTCATTATTTATGTCTATGCCAATTTTGCTATTGGAGAAAGTAAGTTATTTTTAGAGTTACTGATTTTACGGTGCTGTGGCTGACGCCTGTAATTCCAGCACGTTTGGAAGCCGAGGCAGGCGGATCACCTGAGGTCAGGAGTTCAAAATCAGCCTGGCCAACATGGTGAAACATCGTCTCTACCAAAAACACAGAAATTAGACAGGTGTAGGGGCACGAGCCAGTAATTCCAGCTACTCAGGAGACCGAGACGGGAGAATCACTTGATCCGGGGAGGCGGAGGTTGCAGGGAGCAAAATTGCGCCACTGCACTCCAGCCTGGGCGACAAGAGTGAAACTCCGTCTCAAAAAAAAAAAAGAAAAAGAAAACGAAAAATCGACGTTCACAGGAATGTGGGAAATGAGGTGGAATTACATGGAAATTAAATGTTCTAGACTTCTTCCACCAAGCCGCTTTCCCTAACCACCACCATTTTGTTTTTACTGTTAAGTATTACAATGTGTGTTTCAACCTTACATTGCATTATACTTAGCTCATTTATTACAATGATTAGTGTGCCCATCATTTTTACTGAATTTTCAACTTATTATGGGTAATGGCTTGTACTGCTTATGTTTATTATGTTATCTTTATCTTTAAAGAAATGTTATGTCTCTCATTGTATTTGAGGTGAACTTTTGCATTAAATCGCAAAGGGGAAAATTGTTTTAGTTTTTCCCTTAGATTGGCTCACCTTGCTTTTCTGCATGAAGTTGATTAAGTGGGAATTTTTCCTCTTACGTCAGCCTGGAAGGCTTTGGAAAGACCAGAGAGGATTACAGGGGCAAAAAGTTAAACACACACACACACACACACACACACACAATACAGGTCTGAGGAATATATCACAAAAGACTAATGGTAACATAAATAATAAAAGCTCCTATTTACTGAGTACTTATTTTGTGATAAATGCCTGTAGTATCTGCCATAAATGATACTAATGACAACCTTATTTAGTTGGATATTTTAAGTTGAGAACAGTTCCTCGCCAGTCTCTGGTTTCTTTATGCTCCTGCAGAAAAAGCAGTGATTTACTTGCTTCTTTGTTTTTGGGACTTGTTGCAATTCAGCCTGCAGAGGATGTGAGTTCCCAATTTTCTGCAAGTTCTTTAGTTCTGTAGCAGAATTCCATAAATGTAATTCAGGGCAATATTAGCATAGGTTGTATTGAGCTCAAGACAGAAAAACCACCAAGGAATGAATTTGGAACAAAGTAAAAAAGAAAACTTCTAAGAGGAGCCTTGATTGGGTGTGTTTAGGTTTTAGCAATTGTTTAGTAATAGCAGATAATGTAAATTTTTCATTTGTAGTTTACAAAGCCAGTCCTATGGAACACTACCTATATTTAGAGCTGTGCTCTTGTTTTAACCGTTACAGAGTTGACCAGTGACTAACAAATGAGAACTTGTCCACAGGTGAGAGGTTATTTTTACACAGGTGAATGGCTATTTTTATATAGGCATTGAGTTTAATAGAAACATATGAACTTCACCAAAAGCATGTGTCTTAGTTTGTGAACTGTTCTGCTTGACTTGGAACTCTTTGAGTATAGCCTTTAAGATATATATTTGGATAATGTGAGTTTTCTTTTTTAGTAAGCAAGAAAACCTGATGAAAGATTTAGAATAAAATGGGACAAAGGAGAGACTTTCTATATTTAGAACTTTCTGACATTAGGAGATCCAATAGTTATTTACTACTTTTATTGTGTTTTTAAGCCCAATATACATGCAGTTAGAGTAAATTATTCATGTCTCCCAGAGCCATAGTTTGTGAAGTTCTAGATTTCAGGCAGTACCAGAGCAGCTGAGTGGAATTCTACTCAATATTTGTGACCACAAATGGGACATTTTTAGAGTCTACTATTGGATCCAAGTAACTTCCCTGTTTCTTCCATCTGGTCAAGTTAGCTTTGGGTTGATTAGTTAGATATATTCAGACGCTTGCCCATAGCTATCCTATTGGAGCCCTAAGTCATAGTATTTGAAAGTATATTAGATAACTGGTCAACTACACTGGGCTCTAAGGGACCCAGAGCAAAAATACTAACAGCAACTTTATTTCAGGAATCTGCTGAAGATTAATCCCTGTGGATACATTCCCCAGTGAATAAGGAAGATTCCCAATCTAAAAGACAGTTGTCACATGCATTCTGTGAAAGAGAGAGACAGAAAAATTGTGCAAGCCAGTTGAGACCTTCTACTTCTCTTTAAACTATCCATGTTATAAGACTGGAACACTGGGGAAAGTGTAAAGAAGTTTAAGCTAGAAATTAGAGTTTTAAAATAAAATCCTCTGGGACTTAAAAACGTAATGAGATTGCTATTACAACCCAAGTAACTGCAAAGTATGATATAGGGCTAAAAAGTATTTTTAAGTGAGACATTAGGTGGCAATAAATTTTGTTATGGCATACTTGTGGGTGGAGTTTGAAAAAAAAAAAACAAAAAACATTGTATTCATAACTACATGAGTTGAGGCACCAAAGAGCAAAATATCCTTGGTAAGGTTTAGAATGAATACAATTATGCCTACAAGTCAAGTCGTTCATTTCCTGTGTGGAATTCAGAAAGGACTCAAGAAAACAGGAATTGCTTAATTTGAACCTTGAAAAGAATAGACAAATTTACTTTTGGCAAACAGAATAGCAAAACTTATAAATGATAGAATAAAAGAAAATTGTTTAGACAATTTGAAGGGCTGTGAGACAAGGGAGAACAACATTCTTAATGTTCTTATGGGTCATCTAGGAAAACTTTGTCTTGAAGACAATGGAAAGTCACAGAAGGGTTTAAAGCGAGGAGTTTAGATAATATTGCCATTGAGTATCTCTGACAGCAGGGTGAAGGACTGACGCAGATTAAGTCTGGAAGCAGCATCCCAGAGGAATAGTGTGTGAGTTATTACCTGGACCTAGACTAAAAAGTGGCAACAGAAAAATGAAAGAAGAAAAATATCTGAGCTTATAAATAGGCAATGCTAACAGAAACAGTATCTCAAACACTGAAGGAACTCAATATAGACTTGGTAGTGGCATATTTAAAAGAGAACAAAAAATAATTTGCAGTTCTAGAATACAAAGGAATTGAAAAAAATTATTGTGCATTTACTGTGTGCCTAGTGCTACACTACAGACAACATAGGTTTTGGTGGCTAAATCTTTATATCAGTATCATAAAGTAGATAGGCATGAAAAGGATTGTTGTCCATCTCTGCAGACAATAAAACTGGGGTTCAGTTACTTTAAATGGCTCACCTCAATCTCTGGGCTCATAAGTACATAATAAAGCTTCAAATTGTCTATATTCTCTTCAGTGTGAAAAATTGTGGTCCTAATTAGGAAAAGCACTTTGGACAAATAATTGCACACAAATAAGCAGTGTTAAATATAAATGGTGAATAAAAATATTTTGAAATAAAAATATTATGTATAAATGAGATAGTAATACGATCATTAAATAAGGTAGTACAGCTTTCAGGGGAGTTCTTTCAACTCTACTAATAGGTGTTTAACAAATTACTGTCATTTATATTATTGTCTATAAAGTATTCCTATGTATTTATAAATTGTTTTTCTTTATTAAAAACATATTTTACAGTTTCATTTAAAATAGCATCAAAACAATGAAATACTTAGGAATAAAGTTCACCAAAGAGGTGAAAAATCTCTACATTGAAAACTAAAAGACACTGATAAAAGAAATTGAATAATATACAAATTAATGAAAAGATACCTCACATCCATGGATTGTAAGACTTAATATTGTCAAGATGTTCCTACTACCCAAAGTGCAGTACTGATTCAAAGTAATTCCTAATGACATTCCAATTGCATTTTTCACAGAAATTGTTTTTAATGTCTTAAAATTCGCATGGAACCACATAAAGCCCTAAATAGCTAAATAAATCTTGTGATAGAAGAACACAGCTGCAGGCAAGAGGCATCACAATTCCTAATTTCAAACTTTATTATAAAGTCATAATAATCAAAAAGGTATGATATTTGCATAAAAATAAACATAGAGGCCAATGGAACAGAATAAAGATCCCAGGCCATAAACTTACATATAAAGATCAACTATTTGACAAGGGTACCAAGAATACACAATAAGAAGGTAGATCAGACATCAAGTAATAAAATAAAGATGAACAGGAGCTGTTATTTGGGCATATTCATGAGTCCTGAAGTTCTCAAAAATATTTTTACTGAAATATTCTCTTATTTTCCACTCACGTGAGCGCTATCTCAATTCACCAAGTATCTTACCAAAACAAACAAACAAACAAAAACAATTAGGAAAACTGCAAAGAGTTAAGCAGTTATCAGTCATGTAGCATTTTTATAAATTATATCTATCCACTTGCTTTTTAAAAAATTCATTGGTGAGATATACTATACTTCACATTTCTACAAATATATTGTGGTAGGAAGAAACTAAAAGATATGAGAAACGTGAAGTTTTTGGAAGGTAAAGCAGTTAAGTTTACTAGCTGTTTTGCCATTGTATAGATGAATATAAATGAAAGGGAAAAGAAGGTAATGGTTTTAATAAAATGTATCTGCTGGTGAGACTTTGTTTTTAAAAAATCTAAAAAGAAAGAAAAGAAAATAGCTCAAATGCCTATTGTTATGGTAATTCCATAGGGTGGAATATGAAGCTATGGTTTAAGATAATGAGAAGAATGTATTTCTATTGCATTAAAAAATTGTCAAAATACAGAAACTTGAAAACATATGTTCCACCAAAGAATATACGGTGTGATATCACATTTTTAAAAATCAGTATGTACTTTATCGTTGTTGGATAATTTTTATGATGGAAAAAATTATGTATTATTTATATAATTTAATAATTAAAAAGTAAACAGGTCTAGTGTTAAGCACATGCATAAATTACAATGTTAATACAAGAGCATACAGTTAATATCATGACTTACATAACTCATTTAATTTTATCAGTAAAGATTTATCAAAACTCAACTAAAAAATGTACTCCATTAAAAGTAACTGACTCCATCAAGAGTAAGAGACAAATTCTGTGATTAGATAGCCAAAGTAAAGTGAATATACATTATTTTTTTGAGGACTTGACTATCCAATAGTGGGGCTCCTCTTTTTCCTGCTGGTCCTTTAAAAACATAGGGATATTTTTATTAAATTTTAACTCATTTCAGCTTGTCTATTTGCCTGAGAATCCTTGGCCCAGTAATATGACAGCTCTCATTAAGAGCCTTTCCAAGCATCCTTGTAACCCAATAGTTTCCTGAACTAATATGTTTCTTTTTTGAAGGAAATTGCAGAAGACATTTATTTGGGAGTTATACATGTACAGGGCCAAAAAAACATTTCAGATGAATGTTCTTAAAATTTTCTTCGGGATAAAAGCAAACATTTGCTTAGTGGGAGCTGTCAGGAGTAGTTAAATTAACTAAATATAATTTTAAAGTGATTAAATACTAATTAAAGCCATAAGAAAGTAGAAAAATAAGTAAAAAATATGTGTTTACATGGTTTCAAAAAATTTAATTTGGGATGTTATTATAATCACTTAACCCTCTTCTTTTTTCATAATTAAAGCATAACACAATCCTTAACACTGTATTACACTATTTAGAACTCTGTTAGAGATTTTCTGCTAATTGAGAAAAAATGTTCAATGAAATAGATATACTTCAAATGCATGCCTATATTTAGAAATTGTAATTCTTTGATGAATTTGTTTTGTTGGTCATTTAATTGTGGTTCAGTGAGCATCAATTTCACTCTCTCTTTTATCAATTATTTCAATAAAAAATTATTGAACATTATCTATATTCTATGAACTCTTTTCTTGGGCTATCCAGATAGAATATGAAATCATTATTTCAAGAAGCTCATAGTCCAGAGGTGAAGATGAAAAAATAATATAACACATTGATTATCTAGTCCTCATTGCTCTTTTAAAATGTCTCAGAAGAGTGACTGTAGAAACCACATAAAGGGTGTCCCAATCACTTTCATTCTGGTTCATATAGTTGACTCAATGGCAAGGAAGAAATTTCTCAACCACTTTATCTCTACTGGGCCTTAGAGATGTTGTTTTAACTGTTTCTTAGGTGTGACCTAGATTCACTTTGGTTTAAAAAACAAACAAACAAACAAAAAAGCCATCTATAACAAGCGCACAGCCAACATTATACTGAACAGAGAAAAGTTTAAAGCATTCCCTTTGAGAACTGGAATAAGATAAGGGTGCCCACTTTTACCACTTCTATTCAACCTAGTATTAGCTAGAGCAATCAGACAAGAGAAAGAAATAAAGGGCATCCAAATGGGTAAAGAGGAAGTCAAACTGTCGCTGTTCACAGATGGTAAGATCGTACACCTAGAAAACCCTAAAGATTCATCCAGAAAGCTCCTAGATCTAATAAATTCAGTAAAGTTTCAGGATGCAAAATCAATGTACACCAATCAGTGACACTGCTATACACCAACAACGACCAAGCTGAGAATCAAATCAATAACTCAACCTCTTTTACAACAATTGCAAAATAAAATACACAGAAATATACCTAATCAAGCATGTGAAAGATCTCTACAAGGAAAACTACAAAAACACTGCTAAAACAAATCATGATGACACAAACAAATGGAAACACATCCCATGTTCATGGACAGGAAGAATCAATATTGTGAAAATAACCATACCTCCAAAAACAATCTACAAATTCAACACAATTCCCATCAAAATACCATCATCAGTCTCCACAGAACTATAAAAAGCAGTTCTAAAATTCATATGGAACCAAAAACAAACAAAACAAATGCCACGTAGCCAAAGTAAGACTAAGCAAAAAGAACAAATCTGGAGGCATCACATTACCCAACTTCAAACTATACTACAAGGCTATAGTTACCTAAACATGCTGGTACTGGTATAAAAATAGGCACGCAGACAAACGTAACAGAATAGAGAACCCAGAAATAAAGCCTAATATTTACAGCCAACTGATCTATGACAAAGCAAACTAAAACATAAAGTGGGGAAAGGACACCTTATTTAGCAAACGGTGCTGGGATACTTGGCAAGCCACATGCAGAAGAATAAAACTGGATCCTCATCTCTCACCTTATACAAAAAATCAACTCAAGATTGATCAAAAACTTAAATGTAAGACCTGAAACCATAGAAATTCTAAAAGATAAAACTGGAAAAACTCTTCTAGACATTGGCATAGGCAAAGAGTTCATAACCATGAATCTAAAAGCAAATGTAACAAAAACAAATATAGATGGGGCCTCAATAAACTAAAAATCTTCTGCACAGCAAAATAAATAATCAGCTGAGTAAACAGGCACCGAAGGTATGAGGAAAATCTCTAACACAAAACAGGGTCTGTAGAATCCCAAAGTCCAAATAAATACATTTGGCAGAATGGAGCTGAAGAGAACTAGAGGAATCTTGTGAAAGTGTGAGCTTAAGTGAAATCTTAAGGCAAAAGTAAAGGTTCTCAAACCAGAAATGGAGCTTGTGCAAGATCAAGATCTGAGAGACAAGTGCACTTAGAGAGCTCAGCATATGACTGAAAGTTTGAGGGCACAACGTCAGGGGATATAGAAAAATAAAAGGATAATAATAGTTTATTTTGTTTTCAAACTGGTTTACATAACTGAGGGAATCATTCAAAACAACAAGCCTAAAAAATAATAAGCAGAAACAAATTATAGAATGTATCCAGTGAAACACAGAGATCAAATTCAAGGAATGAAATTCAATATACAAAACAAACAAATATATAAAGCAGTTATTTTTATCTTAGTTCAGTTTTTCTATTATCAGATGTACAAAGTAATTCATGTAAATATGTTGGTTCCTAAGCGACAAATATTTCTATATGAAGGAAAATGTTATAGGTCATTTTTAATAGCATGTGTTAAAGTATTTAAACCTTTGTCAGGAAGATTTCATTTTTGATGGTTTATGAAGGAGATTGATTTTTAAAAAATTAGCTTCTTTTTTTTTTGCTGTTAAATATTGCAGAGAATATCTTGTACATCTAAGTAGAGAAAGAAATTTTTGCTATAAGAATTATATTACTCTGTGCAAGTTTGGCTAGAAAAATAATGGTGGGAAATATAAATAAACACAAAAAGATACATAGCAATAAAATTGCAAAGAGCTTTTTTATAATGAAAGAAAATCAGAGGGGCAGACATAAAAGGAAATTATTTTTAAAGACCACCTCCTCCACTTCAATAGTATTTATCCAATTGTTTACCCTTTTAATGAAACTCCAGGGAGTAAACAACATGATGAAAAATGGAAAATTACTCATGGCCTTTTAAATTGCCCACTGTAAAGAAAAATAAGTGTTAAAAAAATATATTGTCTCATGGATCACTTGTGTTTCACAGATTTTCTCATGACAGCCTGAAAATGCATTCAATTCCTACCCATTTTAAAGGAAATTTTTACCACACCACTAATTACAAAGTGAATTGTTCAAGCAAAAGGTTTGAAGGCAACTAAAATATCCCCGTCTGTTTTAAAGATCTCATTAAAATGAATCTATGCCATTTTACTGAGTAACTATTTCACAGCAAAATTATATACCAAAAGCATTTTTACATTAGTTGAAGCACAGTGGGGGCTGGAAAAGGGGACAGAGACAGTTGGAAATGTCTAATTTTTGTTTTCTCGTTTAACTAGTAAAGTTGCCCAGGGCATGTATTTAATAGAGCTAAGATCGGAAAGATAGACAAATCTCTCAAAAAAGTCCAGTATACAAAGTATTTTATCTGTCGAAATGTTTGCTCCTTGGGTTCTTTTGCTTCCTGCTGGTGAGTTTTCTCTTTGTACTGCTGATCCCCAAGGTAGTCATTCTTAGACTTTCTCTGTAATTAGGGAAACTTCTATCAACCGGCCATTGTTTAAAAAAAAGTCTGCTTTTATTATTTTGAGTTTTATGAGTTTAATGGTATGATTACTCTTATTTTTTTGTTGGTTTTCTGTTTTAAACACAGAGTTGTATGTATGTTAACAGTCAGGAAGTCAAGGCATCTAATTTTGATTTAACCTAGTGAGCATGCATTCCAGGGGAAATGGGTTACTTTCTCTATAAGAGGGCTTGAACAAATAGTTTCCAACTAACTTGGAGAAAATTTTGCCTTTTGAATTTGAGAATGACAAAAATATCCCTATATAATTGAAAGGAGTAGAAGATTATAATATGATGTGTATTTTGGAAGATTAATATAAACAAATATCTAATCTGAACTAAGCATACCAAGTATAAAAATGGTCAATGATAATACTAACAGTTTGCAAGTTTGTATAATGTTTTATAATGTATAAAACATGTATTCAATTAAACTTGCATTATTTCAAATAATCCCATGCAATAAAGGGTTCTATTTATAATATCATATCCATGATTCAAATATATTAAAGGATTTTTCAAGGACATATCATGGATAAGGGGCACTGGCAAGATCGAATCCTCTTTCATCGATGTTGATTAGCTTTTCTTTTCCATTGTTACACAATTTTCTTATCTTGGATTAAGTGAGGAAGATAACTCTTGAAGCAACTAAGGGTAAAAGAAAGTTTAGCAAATCAACAAACAGTGAATGATGACAGTGTTCAGATATGATTAATGATAATAGTTCATACTTAACTTAATTTTTCCTAGTGATTTTTGGTATGGTTTATAGCATTAAACAAATGAACAAAAGTTCTGAGAGAACTTCCTGGCATCAATCAACTTTAATTTTGTTTCAAGTTCAGCCTCAGTCAAATTTATGAAGTATAGAACATCATCATCATCATCATCATTATACACACTTTACTGTAGCATTTATTCTACCCTCTCAGTTATGTCCCCATGATCGCAGCTATACATTTTCCCACCTCTCACTCCCTATTTGTGATTTTCCACCCAGAAATGCATCTCATACTCTACTATTATTATCACTAGATCCCTCTACTCTCAAAATTCTTGAGCTTGATATGCACATATTTGTTTACAGAATTAACATTCCTAAGAGTCTGCTTTCCATTGTCCAAAATAATAAATAGTATTAAGAATGCTTTTTTAAAATCTCTATGTCAATTCCCGTGTTGTATTTTTTTTTAATTTGATAAAAGGTCATCTAGAGGAAAAGATACAACTAAGAAGGAAATTGATTAGTTATAGTCTTGCAATTTGACAACTATGGAGAGCTTCTAGAGTAATGTTTTTGAGCAGGTGGAAGGTTATATTCTTGTCCCTTTTAAAATGAGGACTATAATTACCTCCAAAAAAAGCTATGCATAAATAAGAATGACTTGTCAGCAAATGCTTTAAATAATGAGGACACTATATTCAGAAATTTGTTCACTATATTCAGAAATGCCTCCAGTCATAAAATGTGGATGACTGCTATGGCTGGGTACAGTGCTAGGCACATTGCACATGGCGGTGATCAAGCCAGACATACACACCTGACTATTATTATGCTTACCCAGTGTTGCACTCAGCTGTGGCTGATCATAAGGATCCCATGAGGAGTTGACATAGCAAACAATGCAGTGACCACATCTAGATGATTTCATCCCCCTTACCCCAACCAATCAACGACCCCAATTTTCCAGCCTCTCACTCTCCTTGACCCTTTTAACAAATCCAGCCCAGAATACCTCAGGGAGATAGATTTGAGGGTGCCCTGCAATCATTAATCTGCTGCAAATCCTGCTATCTCAATGGAATTGGATGGTTACTATGCAGCAGACTTAGGAACCTGTTGGTCCTATAACAAAGGAAGCACTTAATAGTTTCTCTTTAGCATATCTGTATTGCCAGCATTACTATTCTTGTGTTTTGGGACCATTGTTAAGGAAGGGTTACCTATCTGGGGACTAGTGGCATGCGCCTGTAATCCCAGCTACTCTGGAGGCTGAGGCAAAAGGATTGCTTGAGCCTAGGAGTTTGAGACTAGCCTGGGCAACATGCAAAAAACACGATCTCTTAATACATATATATATATATATATACACACACAGTTAAAAAAATAAGGGTCACTGAACACAAGTACGGTGAGATTATGACACTCAATTTGATCATCATCTCTGATCACTGAGATGGCTACTAAGTGACTAACAGGCAGGTAGTACATAGAGTCCGGATACACTGTACCAAGAGAAGATTCACATCTCAGCAGGACAGAGCCGCACTGCAAGAGATTTCTTCATACTATTCTGAACTTTGTACAATTTAAAACTTAAGAATTGTTTATTTCTGGAATTTTTCATTTAATACTTTTGGAGCATGATGGAGGTTAACTGAAATCATGGAAATAAATTGAAACCTTGGACATGGTGGGACCATCATAGTCACTGATTTTCTGTGTATGTGTGTGTAGAAGAAATAGAAATAAATTACAGTACACTCTGTTTTTTTTTGTTTGTTTTTTGAGACACAGTCTCATTCGTTCACCCAGGCTGGAGTGCATTGGCATGATCTTGACTTACTGAAACCTCTGCCTCCCAGATTCAAGCGATTCTTCTGCCTCAGCCTCCTGAGTAGCTGGGACTACAGGAACCCACCACCATGCCTGGCTAATTTTCGTATTATTACTAGAGATGGGGTTTCACCTTGTTGGCCAGGTTGGTCTGGAACTCCTGACCTCAAGTGATCTGCCTGCCTCAGCCTCCCAAAGTGATAGGATTACAGGCATGAGCCACCGCACCCAGCTAAATTACAGTATACTCTTACAGTAGTGAAAACCCACATGCATAGCACAGTACAGATATTCATTAGGCATGCTTTTTTAAAAAAGAAATCAATGGCTTGATATGTAAAACATTTTATACTTTATTTTCTCCAATCAAGCCAAGAGGCTTCTTATACCATTATCATTTTACAACAAAACCAGAAAACTTACAATCACAAATAGATTGTGATTGATATTGACATCACCTTCATCTCAGAAATTTATTTATTCAGGATTGTAAACACCGAATGATGATCAGACTTCTGAAAGCAATTGCCACTTATCTGATCTTTAATTCTGGTTAATATTTAAGGATTCATAAACTTTTCAAGGTAGGAAGGTAATAAAATTCTCTTAGACTACTCCTAGACTTTATCTTGCTCATTAAACTTGGTATAATGGAATGTTTCTAACGTGTAGACAAAAGTACATACCATATGTTATATTTATATGAGTAATATGTAGTTGTATAGTACATAGAATATGAACAGTATATTGTATTCTTAGGCACCCATTAACCCAATTCAAAAATTAGCAATTATTAAATTGTGGTCTCACTTAATCACATTGATATACCCAAATTCTTTCAGTCACAGATTATTTTCAATCAAATTGCAGACCACAAATTATGTTATTCATTTATAATCTAGTATATAACTAAGTTACAGACTTTCAAAAACAAACAAACAAAAAAAACCTAATGCTATTACTAAACAAAAATAACAATTTCTTAACATCTTCATATATTCTGCCTTCAAATTACCCCAATTTTCTCCAACTTTTGATGCAGCTTGTTTTAATCAAAATTCGAAGAAGGTCTATACATCACAATTAATTGATACACCTCTTAAGTTATCCTTGATTTGGGAGTTTCCCCTCCATCTCTTTTCTTCTTTTTTTCTTCAAATTTGCTTGTGGAAGGGATTGGAAAATCTCATTTCTCCTATTAGAGTTTTGTCACTTAAGTAAATTAGATGTTCCCAAACCAGCCACACCTATGTGTTTACGCCATTCCGTACACCCATTTTACGATGTTTTGCCATCTCACTGTGAGTGTAGTTTGTTTCTCCCATTAGATTTGGGCAAGGGTTGTGACCGTCCCGACTAATGCAGCATAGTAAATGTGATGGTATGCAATGTCCATGACTAGTTCAAAAACGATACCATTTTGACCTGACTCTCCTGCTCTTTTTCCCCAAATATTGATGTTGGAACCCAACCACCATCATCATGTTTGGCGGAGGACAAGACACATGGGAATGCCAGCATGTAGATATTTTGGTTGACAGCCCACCTAGAGCCTCAGCTAACAGCCAATATCAACCACTAGACATGTGAATACATAAACCTTCAGATACTTTCAGCCCCATCCTTCAAATCTTCCTCCTGAGGACCCAGATGCTGTGGAGCAGAAACAAAAAGTGTGTGCAGTGCCCTGTCTGACATAACTCTTAGCTTCATGAGACCTGATAATTGTTTACGGTCATTTAAATCCAATAAGTAGTTTATTCTGCACTTATAAGTATATATAAGTAATATGTCTAATTCTGGATATTGTTGAATACTTTATACATGTTGTTTTCTATTTTACAAGAGTGCCAGGATCTTTATTTATCTCACTTTGTGGTCTTAACATTTCCTTTTTAAATTGATGACAATTGCTTATTACACGTGTTTCATTATGGGTTGCAAAATGATGAAATTCTAATCCTATTACTCTTTATTTGATGGTTAAAATATTTATATGATGATCAACTTCTCTATCACTGTTAGCTTAAAATGTAATTCAAATAAGAAAAAACAGGATTAAATATGCAATACCTACCACTTTAAAAATAATCTGAATGGAATTGATATTGACAGATATTTCTAATCTAGATCAGCCCAAATTATAGTAGAATTTCTAATTCCGTAAATTTGGTGTGAGTCTTAAGAATCTGTATTGACAGCAAGTTTCCAAGCGATGCTTATGCTGTTGGTACAGGAACCAGACTTTAAAAACTGCTACTCTAATTACTTTCATCTTTAAAAACGAAGAGTCAGTTGTGGTGGTTTATACCTGTGACCCCGGGGTTTTGGAATGCCAAGACAAGAGGATCATTTGCTACCAGGAGTTTCAGAACAGCTTGGACAATATAGTGAGGCTCCATCTTTAAACAAATGATAATAATAAATTAGCTGGACATGGTGGCACACGCCTGTAGTAGTGGTAACTCAAGGCTGAGGCAGGAGGACCACTTGAGTCTAGGAGTTCCAGGTTACAATGAGGTATGATCTTGCCACTGCACTCCAGACAGCGATACTCTGTCTCAAAAACAAAACAAAACAAACAAACAAATAACAGTGAACATAACCAGTGATCAATACCTTTGTTTCTATTTTGATACAAACATCAAAGCAAACTATTACATAGTCATAGAAAGTAGATAAGTGTTTATCTGGAATTTGGGGAGGTTGGAGAATATGGACAGATAGAAGGGATTACCAAGGGGCATCCAAATCTGTTAAAGGCTGTGAATATCTTCATTGTCTTGATGGTGAAGTTAACTAATTCTACACAGTACATGTGTGTAGATTAGTTTCAACTTTACCTCAATAAAGC
The DNA here is from genome assembly GCF_009764315.1 of Trachypithecus francoisi. Classification (NCBI taxonomy): domain Eukaryota; kingdom Metazoa; phylum Chordata; class Mammalia; order Primates; family Cercopithecidae; genus Trachypithecus; species Trachypithecus francoisi. The sequence continues at coordinate 69,199,233 of NW_022681472.1, read as the reverse complement.
TGGTTAAAAATAAGGGGAAAAATGAAAAGCAAGATATATCATTATTTCCTTTGATTTACATGTTATCAAAATAATGAATTAGTACCCTATCATCTTCTAACAACGACCCTGGAGTATTTTGTTTAACTTTTGGATTTTTCTCTAATGGTTAAGAAATTGTATCTGAAGTGGTTTTAACTTGTGTTTCTCTTATTATGAACAATGATCAGAACTCTGTTATGTTTGGGGTCAGTTTAAACTGCTTCTTCATGTGTCTTACCCATTTTTTGGAGTGAGACAAAGATAAATGGACTCTGAAATATACAGGGGTCTATTTTTTAATGAATAACCACAATAGAAACAACAGTTTTAGCCTCAAATCTGATTTGTCACCCATCAACAAAGAATGAAGAAGGAACGTTATCAGAACATACAACGTTGACCTTATGACATTTTAACCTACATTTTCCCTAAGTTTCTCAGGAACTAAATCCTGACATTTGACAGTTCAACAAGCATTTATTTTATTTATGCCATATTGAGAAAAAATTAATAATTTTTGAAGAAAGTTTATTAACAAATAACAATTAGGCTAGTTGGTTCTTCCAGTATCGATAAGATGGTCCAAAACACTAAAGCAATTATTCAGATAGTCCATGACAAATAATTTAAATTTTACTTCACTCTAGTGAATATTTTAAGAAAATCCTTTTTATTACATTGGAATATAGACAGAAAGCACATGGCATACAAAGACTTAACAGTTAAAAAGAAAGTGCTGACATCTGTACACTTGTTAAAATTTTCCCTGTCAATTTATAAATTTTATCCACAGTAGCATTCTCAATGAGCTACTGCATCTCATTGAAACTGCACCATATAAAATAATAATTAAATGTTCCTCACATTAGCAAAACTTATTCAGTGCTAGTATGTTTTATAAATATAGTCATAAAATAATACTTTTTCTAGCATAATTATTTAAAATAAAAAAGCATCACACAGACACACACATTTACACATATGCTCAATGAGCTAGAACTTTTCAGATATAGGTTCTAAGAAATGCAACAGGGAATAGAGGAAGACAGAAAAGAGAAATTAGGGTTCGTCTACAAATGGCCTGGAGCTGTCTTAATACTGCAAGTTTCAGTGTGATTTTGACCAAATTGTGTGCACATATCAAAATTTGTTGCCTGAAACTTTCAACATAGTTATTTAAATTTTTAAAGTGTTCTTCAGTATTTCTTGCTGCTTATTTCAGATTTTGTGGGCTGTAGTAGTTTATTACAGTTGTAATAGAGCGTCACTTCTGTATTTCATATCCAATAGTTAAAGATATCAGATTCAAGAGGAGTTAGTAAAAACATCACATTTCAATGGTAAAAAATGTCAAAGTATTTTCTGGCCATATTTTAAAACTTTTGCATATGAAAACTTGGATTCAAAATGCATTGTCATAATACAACTTGAATGACACTATGTTTGTTTCTTGTTGAACTCTTTTTCAGTCTATTGTAAAGGAAAAACGTCTTTTTCTAATTTTATCAGTTTGTTTTAAGGATCAAGTTCAAATACTATTTTCAAAGTTTATATTTATATACATATATATGATATATATGCTTGATTTTTTAATAAGTCATATCTCTTCCAGAGGTGTCAACATTACTGCTGAACTCTACTTCTTACCTACTAATTTGAAAGAGCTGTCTATACTTTTGTACCTGTCTCTGTTTTGGTTTGTTTGAACCACTGTCTTCCTCCTCAATTCATCTTGTTTTCTGTCATATGACTCTCTCTTCATTCTATAACTCTATAAGTAAAATATAAAACTTTCATTGTTATCTTTTTGGTTGGCTTTCTATCAGCTTCTGACAGCTAATTTATGAAGCACTTTATAGCTTCTTGTTCATTTTTCATAAAGGTAGTATATCCCTTATTTCTTTGAGATAAATTATTGCTCCCTACATTGTCTCTTCTAAGAAGAAATTAATTATGTATGTTTTTATTTTATGATTTACTGTTTTTTACCTGTCACTTTAGAAAAATAACTGAAATGTCTAGTGAACTTTGGATATCTACTTATATGTAGGAGTGAGTCAATAGTGTGCTGACTATAATGACATATTATGACTGTGTTCACAATGCTGGGCTTACCAACTAATGGGCTTCATTTGTTATTACCAGGAATGGATGTGGCCATATTTTGAGATATCCACAAATGCTAATATATGTAGGAATTTTCCTTTGTGACTATTAGTTTTCAAACAACAACAAAAAAATAATTTCTAGTGTGAGCCTTATGTCTTTCCCAGAATTCAGAAGTCAAGGAAATGGAAAGAGAGTTGAAGATTTTCTTATGAGATTTATAGACTTGAATCCTTTTCCACTGAGGCAGCTTATTTCTAGCTTCAGGTGGTTTCCCATTTCAGAGCCCAGACAGACACCATCTTCTCAGGGGCTGGGAAGAAATTCGTTACCTCTCTTTGCTGTTAGGTGAGGGAGGATAAGTTGTTTTGACTTCTCCTTAAAAGACTTACAATCAATCATTTTGATATTTTTACAAACTTCAGAGACACTTTGGTCTCTAATACTTGAAACTCCCCCTTATATTACTGCATGAATCAGCATGTCTCTTCGTAGTTCCCCAATTGCTAGCTTTGCATTTAGTTCCTTTAATCAACTAAGTCAATTGCCACTTGTTCTTTTACTTTCCAAGTTTCTAATTACACAGCCCTCCCTCCTCTGATGGCATTGTATTGCCCCAATTTTGAAATTTATTTTACAATATTTTACTTCATATTCTTTGTGCAATGTTAACAGGGGTTCAGAAATAAATAAAGGTAAACATGTATATTTCCTTTGGGTTTTCCTGAAGAATAATTAATCATTATGTCTATTAAGACTCTAAAATATACAATCAAGCTTCATTTGATAATCATAAGCTGACTGGGCAATATTAAATTCTATTTTCTTAAAAAAAACAAATACAAAAAATCCCAAAACAAAGGCTTATGGGCTACTTTTAAAATGGGGAATTATCAAAATAGTCTTTGAAAGCTGAGATATTTTATATATGATGCTGTTGATATATTTGAAATTTGTTTTTGTTTTGTTTTTAGAGGTAATATATGTTTTAAAATTTAATATCAGGTATGTTTGAGCCTAAATATGTTTTGTTTGAAAAATAAGAACTGCAACACATATTAGTATACAAGTTACCCGACAATCTTTAATATATATTTTATTTGCAGTTAGTTAATTTTTATTGTTTTATTTAAAAAACTGGCAACATGAAACAATCTACATGTAAAGTCTGAGAAAGAAGGATTTTGAGAATATTAGAATTAACTGAATTTTCCCAGGAAATGTACTTTATACATTAAATCATTCCAGTTCTGTAAATCTCACCTTGGAAATGCTAGCAAGTCACCCTTCCAAGGGAGTATAGCCAGTCATTTAATTGTACATGAAGGAATGTGCTTTTCTCTTTCTGTCAATGTATACATGTTCTTGTATCTGTGTAGCATAGTGAGATGGAATGAAATCTACACATACTTATGCACATAGACACAGAGTGAGAGACAGACTTAATGCTTTCTGACATATAATTTATACTAATTTATACTTGAGACTAGAAGATGTTACAATATTTTTAAAATAATAAAATAGAAATTTTTAAAGTACTTTAGAGAAGTTGGGTAATAGCAAAATGTATTAATGCTATAACAAACTGAATAAAACAAACAATATTTTTGAAATGTTTTCAGCATTTTCAGTTGCACTAGAAACCTTTCTCTTTTTCACAGCACTACTAATTGGAACATAAGGAGTATCATTGTTCTGTTTAACTTGTAGAAAATTTATTTGTAGTTGCCACAGTTATAACATAATTTTCACGACCTAAAATTGTATTGAGTATTCAATTGACACATTTTTATTATACACCTGGCCATTTAACTTTAAAACTGTTGAAAACTCAGCATTTCCCCAGAACACATAATTTGAAATTGTATTTTATATAGACATATATTTATTTAATAGCTATTTTGGTTGGTAGCATGACCTCATATTTTTTCCTCTGAAAAGATTCCCTTCATTATAGAAACTATCAAGTCTATTACTGGATAAAGGAAAGGTTTTTGCTGTCTTGTTATTATTTTAATACTCTGTTTCCGAAAGAAGGCCAATGTGTAATATAAAGGAAGACTGACAAAGTAGCTTGATTCTGAAATCTTGTGACATTATCTCCTTCAAACTATTAACGGAACAAAGATGATGACGGTTGTATGACAAAATGCGAATTCTAGATGAAGGAGATGGACAGGGTAGACACCCTGCCCAGCTCAAAACCAGCTATGGCTGTATATATCTGTGCTTATGTCTGAGTTAATGTAAACACTGGAGGTGGGGAAAAAATAATTTCAAAAAACAAACAAACAAAAAATATCATGTGCCTTGATTGTAATTTTTTTGTTATTCATTGTAAAGAAAAAGAACAAAGAAAATCCAAAATGGTGATATAAGTAAAATAGACACTTTTCAGTAGAAATTTTATAAATTTTCAGTGTGCCTTCCTAGACAAAATTATTGTTTATTGGGTAAAAGAGTACAATAGCAAATAATAACTGACCCCTACAGGTACGGGTGCATACTCACTTCTCATTAAGCTTACATGCATTGTCGCTCATACAGATGATTGTAGTTAAAAGGGAGGATGTGAATCATATTTCATGAAACAAAGTTTAAACTGAATCAAGAAATTTCACATGAATAAAATATAGAAATTATTTTAAAATTATACACTATACATATTGGCAAATACACAGATTGATGCATTTATTATCAATAATTTTAGAGCAATAGTTTGCTTAACATTTAGAGGAATTCAAATATGATGTGTGTGTATGTGTGAAAAATACTGCACACTCTCACAGTAGAAAAGAGGAGAGAAAAAAGTTTCTGTGATTTTCCCTTTCAATGATCATTTATCAAAATTAACTTAAACTCTGGGTTAGCTTGAAAACATAGTCAACTAAATGTGAATAATTAGTGTTTACTTTTGAACAATAGTTACATTTGTTACACAAGTAATGCATGTTCATTGGGAAATATTTAAATAATAACAAATGTAAAGATGGAAAAAAGCACAGAAAATCTCATTCCTTAAAAACACCTATTCGTTTATTTATACTGAGTATTTTTTTTCTTTTTCAATCATTTGTTTTTGTTTATTTGTTTATAATTTTAAGTTTAGGGGTACAATGCAGGTTTGTTTCATACTTAAACTTGTTTCATGGGAGTTTGTTGTACAGATTATTTCATTACCCACACATTAAGCCTAGTACCCATCAGTTATTTTTCCTGATCCTCTCCCTCCTTCCTCCCTCTGAAAGGCCGAGGTTCTGTTATTCCCTTCTATGTGTCCATGTGTTCCCCTCATTAAGCTCCCATTCATTAGTGATAACATGCAATACTTGGTTTTCTGTTCCTGTGTTAGGGATAATGGCCTCCTTCAAGCTATACTCCAGGGCTACAGTGACCCAAACAGCATGGTACTGATACAAAAACAGACACATTGACCAATGGAACAGAATAGAGCACCCAGAAATAAGACTGCACACCTACAATTTTCTGATCTTCAACAAACCTGACAAAAACAAGCAATGGGTAAAGGATTCCCTATTCAATAAATGGTATGCTGGGATAACTGTCTAGCTATATGAAGAAGACTGAAACTGAACCCCTTCTTTAAACCATGTAAAAATTTAACTCTAGATGGATTAAATATTTAAATGTAAAACCCAAAACCGAAAACCTCTAAGAAAATTAGTCATTTTTTCTCTTCGCAAGAAAGAATGTAGTATTTATGCATGTTCATATTTAAGGTTGCATTTATTTATATTCTTTTCTGTAATTAAGACTATATTTCTGGATTTTTCTCCTTATAGAGCATTTTGTATAAATTCTTTGAATAACTATTTTCAGTAATCTTTCTCTTTCTCTCCTTTATCTGTAAAAGTCTGCTTTTTCACTCTTGTATTTTCTCGAGTTCACAATATTATGTTGGCAGTGATTTTTACTTAACATTTTTGAACATTTCTAAAATCTCTAAAATATCATTCCATTCTATCATCCGTATCTATCTATCTATCTATCTATCTATCTATCTATCATCTATATATCTAGTTATAGTAAGTTTATCACTCTCAACATTCTTATCTGGGTCTTTTAAGTTATTGTCTTTGCATTTGTTTTTTTAGAAATTTCACCAAAATATGTTCACATAAGATTTTATTTGTTTTATTCTGCTTGATATTCATTAAAATTCCAAGAAAATTTTTGAAAAATCTGTACTCATTATGTCTTTGAATAGTGTATCTCATTCATTCTGTCTCTTCCTATGAGCTTCTTATTAGATGAACGCTCAACCTTCTCATTCTATCTTATTTGATATTGTCCAGATTTTTTATGTGTATACTTTAATTTCTTTATTTTTGGGGTTAATTTGTTCAACTGTATTGTCCATCTCATGAATTATCTTCTCAACTGTATTTAATCATCAGGTTAACATTTAGTATGCTTTTAATAGTTGTATTTTTCATATGTAGAAATTCTAATTTTTCCCCAAATCTCTTTTCAGATAGTTTTTTATTATATATTTATCTTATATTCAATTTTCTTTCGTTTTATATTTCATAGAAAATTTTGCTATATTCTCATTCTGAAAATTTCAATAACTACAGTTGTTATGGTGACTACATTTCTTGTTTATTAATTCTCTACATACCAGCTCTTGCTTTGTTACTTTTATCTTAAATTATGAGCTTTCTGCTGAATCTTAATCTGAAAAATCACTTGTGCCTAATTTAGGAAAGTTATCTTAAAGAGAGCTGATTTATGCCTTTACCGATAACCAGAGACCACGATTAACTTCAGATAACTACAGACCTCTTAAGGGTCTTGGATAAGCGGGCAAGTCACTCAGTTTCTCACATTCAGTTTTTGTACCTATGTTTTGCATCTTCGTTACCGTAATTCAGATTTTCTAATTGGTCATTTTAGCAGCAACTCAGAGCCTTGTTTTAGACTTACATAGGTTTGAGGTCATTGATCATTTATTAAGAAGATTGTGAAGAAAGTCATTGGTAGCTTAATGGGGATGGCATTGAATCTATAATTTACCTTGGGCAGTATGGCCATTTTCACGATATTGATTCCTCCTATCCATGAGCATGGGATTTTCTTCCATTTGTTTGTGTCCTCTTTTATTTCATTGAGCAGTGGTTTGTAGTTCTCCTTAAAGAGGTCCTTCACATCCCTTGTAAGTTGGATTCCTAGGTAAATTATTCTCTTTGAAGCAACTGTGAATGGGAGTTCACTCATGATTTGGCTCTCTGTCTGTTATTGGTGTGTAAGAATCCCATTACTGGGTATATACTCAAAGGATTGTAAATCATGCTGCTATAAAGACACATGCATGCGTGTGTTTATTGTGGCACTATTCACAATAGCAAAGACTTGGAATCAACCCAAATGTCCATCAATGACAGACTGGATTAAGAAAATATGGCACATATACACCATGGAATACTATGAAGCCATAAAAAAGGATGAGTTCGTGTTCTTTGTAGGGACATGGATGCAGCTGGAAACCATCATTCTCAGCAAACTATCACAAGAACAGAAAACCAAACACCGCATGTTCTCACTCATAGGTGGGAATTGAACAATGAGAACACTTGGACACAGGAAGGGGAACATCACACACTGGGGCATGTTGTGGGGTGGAGGGATGGGGGAGGGATAGCATTAGGAGATATAGCTCATGTAAATGATGAGTTAATGGGTGCAGCACACCAACATGGCGCATGTATACATATGTAACAAACCTACACGTTGTGCACATGTACCCTAGAACATAAAGTATAAAAAAAAGAAGATTGTGAAATACCCAACCTCTCTTCAACCCAGTGATGCTCAGTAATTGTGTTTGAATGATTTTTTGTTACAAGAAGTTCATTTACAACATCTTAGTCAAACATGATTCTGTAAATATAAAACATACAGTTTATTTTTACCAAAAATAGGTATCATATTGCACAATTTATCTTTTACCTTTTTAAGATTACCAACTTATTTTTGGGCAAACAAAATTATTAATATAGCGATTATAAAACATAATTAAGCCACTCATTTTAACACCAAAAAAGTAAATATATTCATTTTATAAAAGTTACTTTTATTTTGTCATAGATAGGTAAAAAATGTGTCAAAAGCGTACTCTTCCTGCGAATTAGTAATGATGAACTCTCGTGCAATTCAAGCCCTTGGACATTATTAGGTTTCTTCAAAATCTGTGGTCAAGGAAGAACTGTAGTGACCACCTGGTTCATATCTGCCACGTCCCTCTATAGCAATATGAACACACTCTCTATAATAATGCTTCCCAAATATGAAGGGCCTAGAATTCTTGTAAAATTCAGATTCCATTTCAGTGTTTCTAGGGTGGAACTTGAGATTCTACAGTTCTAATAAACGCCCAGGGGACTCTAATGCTGCTGGTCCACATATTATACCTTTGATTGGTGAAGCTCAATATCATATCTTATCCTTTATTTTTGTAATTTTTGTGGAAATCTTTAAGTCAAATAATATACTATGCTTCCACTAAATCTGCACGACCTGTAAACCCTGTTAGTGGTACTGTTGTGGAGGTTAGCCTTTAACCCATGCGGCTCATAAAACAGCAAGTTATAGTGATCTCCCTTTAAAAAATTTCCAATTTCTAAATTCGTATCAGCTCCTTAGCCCTTTCTTCCTCCTTCATTGAAATAGCCTCTTAAAGTATCCCTATACTTTAGTCTAACCCCTCCTAATACAGATTTGTCAACATTACAATCTTCCCAAATTACAAATATGATTTTACTCCTGATTAAAACCATTGTATACTTTCCAATTATTTAGAAGATCAAAACTAGAAACCAATGTAATATCTTTCTTTCTTTTTTAATTATTATAGAAAACAGAATGTAGAAAACAGCACAAGCCATGAAAGATGAGGAACTTACTTTTTGCTTTGCAAATATGAATGCACTTGTAGACTACAGAATTTCCTCATTGCTGCTGTTTACATGGCTTATTACAAACTTGTCAGATTAAAAATCCAGTTAATCATATAATTACCTTAATGGATAATGATTAAATAATCTATGTAGCTCCTAGTGAATGATTTTGACATGTTATATCTGTAACAAATTAATAATGTGATACTTTGCTATTATAGAAAATGTATGACTATAATCTCAAAGTTGAGACTTACTCTGTACATCTTCATTAAACCAATTCAGCTCAGAAATTTTCCCATCTTGAAATTTCCCATCCTCTTATGACTGTGAGTAGAATTTAATATGTTGATCTAATCTAAAGAGTACACAAAATAAAACTCACTATATTAATATTACCACTCTTTTCCTAAAATAAATTTACATTTTAATTGTTTCTTATATGGTTGCATTTATTACTTCTGTTGGCTACTTTACTAGAATACTTATTCTATCATTCCTTTTTTCATATTTTGAATTTTGCTAAAGGATAACCTGAAGACATCTCCAGTTCATTTTCCACTATAATTGGCATAATAAAATGCAATTTAGAGAGAGCCATGATACACAGACATTGTACATCGATAACAGATAGGCTCATAAAAATCAAGAAAACAATGAAAACCTAGAAATAATATGTTGAACATCATGAAAGATAAATGAGAAAGAAGAGGTTATTACTTAATTTTCCTGACAATAGAGAGGTACCAGTGAATGATTAACAAAAATAAGTGGTTGACTTGCTACCTCTAAAAAGAAGTATAGATTCTTGAGTGAAATACATTTTACATTTTTTTCTCAAATAAGATTCTAAGAAGCCATTAAATATAATAATTACAATTAACGAGTTTGTTTTAACACATTATTAGATGTTTCCAATGTCCAGTAGGTAACTTTTTCCTCCTGCCACCTTTTAATCTCTCACCTAGAATGTTGCCATAAGAGTCTTAAATGTTATTTCCCAACCTACACTCATTCTTCTCACTTTTGTCAACATTATTCTTCCCAAACAGTATTTTAACCATGCTGCTCCTGTGCCCACAAACCTCTGTTATAATCTGTTTCCTGCAGAATTGTATAGAAACTCTTTAATTTGGTATTGAAGACTCCTTAATATTTGGCCTAACTTATCTTTTCACCTTTATCTCTTGCCAGTTCTCTCCTCTACCCTAATCATGATTAACTTCTCGTCTCTCACTGGTCATGCCACGCAAGTCCATGCCTTTGATTCAATACACTTATTTCCTCTGTTTAAGGTATCTCATTCCTATTATTTCTCTTTAATCATACACAGTGTAGTTCAAAGAATGCTATTTCCTATCCAATGCATTCTGTTATTACCCAAGATGGCAAAAAAAAAACGTGCTTACCTTTTATGATTTCATAGTATCATACATATCTGTCACTCTCGCTCTGTGATTTTCTTGTTTTTACATGTTGAGCTAAAAATAAAGATCTTTAATGCCATGTAAAATGTAATAAAGTTGTTTGAAATTTCACCATACTTTTAAAACATTATGGAAGTTTATGTTTTATTTGATTCTTATAACAGAAAATAGAAAAAATACACATTATACTATTTCAAACAATTGTAAATTGATAAAAATTAATATTTTTTAATTTTATTATTTGTATAGTTAGTTCTATTTCATTAAGATTTCAATTATGCAACATCATTGAGTATAAAATTTAGAAAGTTTATAGAATTTATATTTTTGACATTTATGCAATTAATGGAATTATTTCCCCTTAATATACATGAATTCCTTGAAGTTACATCTACTTCTTAATCATACCTACATCTATATGTTATATTATATTAAGTATTAAAGTACCTGACTCATGGTAGGAAGCCAATAAAGATACCGTGGATTTAGTTGAATTAGTCTCTTCTACAGGACCAATGTCAAATTTCAGATTTATGTAAATATTTGAGCAGAAAATGATCTCCTTTAATGCATGATTTTGGAAGATTTTCTGCCTTTTGAATACAAATATATGTATTCATAGGAATCTTTTGCTGCCTTTTGAATGCATTTTATTTATTCATATGAATTTTTTGGTTTAATAGACCATATCCCTGATTTTATAATAAAACTTAAAAGTCAAAAGAAAATTACATGTACTTCTTGGAAAATTTTTACTTTCCAAAAACACTGAAGAAACCACCATTTCCTTAAGACAACTAACTTGGATATCTTAGAATTTTCTTTTGCTTCAAACATTAATGTTCTTTGCCATCCTTATATCAAAGAAGTGAGAGTGGATTTGTACCACAAGCTATAGCAAGCATTCTATCCAGTCATTCTTTTCACAGCTCATCCAAACTATGTTTAATAACTAAGTGTTAACTTACATCAATATTTTTCTTCTTTCAAAAGGAAAATGATCCTCTTGTTTGTTGGTAAAATACTACATGAAAAGCTCTATCTTTGTTTTTCAGTGAGTTCTCACAAGAAATCTTTTCTCCAATTACTATATCTATTTCATGGATGAGAAAATTGAGAATCAGAAAAGTAACTCAGTTAATGATGTGTCACCATTTAGTATTTACTAGCTTTTTTTTTTTAATCTCTTCAACATATTGATTTTATTTTCTTTGGATGTATACTCAGAAGTAGGATCGATGGATTACATAGTGGTTCTATTTTTATTTTTATTTTTTGAGAAACCTCCAAACTGTTTTCAATAACTCTGTACCAATTTATCATCTCCCCAACAACATATACGGGCTTCTTTTTCTTCACATCCTCACCAACACCTGTTACAATCTGACTTTTTGATAATAGCCATTCTAAGGAGTATGAAGTGATATGTCATTGTGGTTTTGATTTGCATTTCTCTGATATCAGTTTAGTAATGTTGGTTCATTTTCATTAACATTTTGGCCATCTGTATGTCTTTTTTGAAAAGATGTCTATTCAAGTTGATGTGATTTCGCTCTTGTCCTCACCTGAATCTCACCTTGAATTGTAATAATCCCCACCTGTCAAGGGCAGGACCAGGTGGAGATAATTGAATAATGAGGGGGCAGTTTTCCTCCTACTGTTCAGGTGATAGTGAGTGAGTTCTCGTGATAGTGAGTTCTCATGAGATCTGATGGTTTTATAAGGGGTTTCCCCCTTCACTTGGCGGCTCTCTTTCTTCTCGCTCCTGCTCTCTCACATGAAGAAGGACAAGTTTGCTTCCCTTTCCACCATAATTGTGAGTTCACTGAGGCCTCCTCAGCCATGCAGAACTGTGAGTCAATTAAACCTTGTTCCTTTATAAATTACCCAGTCTTTATAGCAGCACGAGAACAAACTAATAAACATGCCCTTTGCCTATTTTTTATAGAGTAATTTTGTTTGTTATTGCTATTGAGTTGTATACATTTCTTGTATATTTTGGATATTAACCCCTTATTGGATATATGTTTTCCAATATTTTCTCTCATTCTATGTGTTTCTTTTTCATTTTGTTATTTCCTTTATTGTGAAGAAACTTTTAGTTTGATGTTCTACTTGCTTATTTTTTTGTGTGATTTTTTTCTTTTTTTTTAATTATTATTACACTTTAAGTTCTAGGGTACATGTGCATAACGTGCAGGTTTGTTACATATGTATACTTGTGCCATGTTGGTGTGCTGCATCCATCAACTCGTCATTTACATCAGGCATAACTCCCAATGCATTCCCTCCCCCCCTCCCCCCCTCCCCGTGATGGACCCTGGTGTGTGATGTTCCCCTTCCCAAGTCCAAGTGATCTCATTGTTCAGTTCCCACCTATGAGTGAGAACCTGTGGTGTTTGGTTTTCTATTCTTGTGATAGTTTGCTAAGAATGATGGTTTCCAGCTGCATCCATGTCCCTACAAAGGACACAAACTCATCCTTTTTTATGGCTGCATAGTATTCCGTGGTGTATATGTGCCACAATTTCTTAATGCAGTCTGTCACTGATTGACATTTGGGTTGATTCCAAGTCTTTGCTATTGTGAATAGTGCCACAATAAACATACGTGTGCATGTGTCTTTATAGCAGCATGATTTATGATCCTTTGGGTATATACCCAGTAATGGGATGGCTGGGTCATATGGTACATCTAGTTCTAGATCCTTGAGGAATTGCCATACTGTTTTCCATAATGGTTGAACTAGTTTACAATCCCACCAACAGTGTAAAAGTGTTCCTATTTCTCCACATCCTTTCCAGCACCTGTTGTTTCCTGACTTTTTAATGATTGCCATTCTAACTGGTGTGAGATGGTATCTCATTGTGGTTTTGATTTGCATTTCTCTGATGGCGAGTGATGATGAGCATTTTTTCATGTGTCTGTTGGCTGTATGAATGTCTTCTTTTGAGAAATGTCTGTTCATATCCTTTGCCCAATTTTTGATGGGGTTGTTTGTTTTTTCTTGTAAATTTGTTTGAGTTCTTTGTAGGTTCTGGATATTAGCCCTTTGTCAGATGAGTAGATTGCAAAAATTTTCTCCCATTCTGTAGGTTGCCTGTTCACTCTGATGGTAGTTTCTTATGCTGTGCAGAAGCTCTTTAGTTTAATTAGATCCCATTTGTCAATTTTGGCTTTTGCTGCCGTTGCTTTTGGTGTTTTAGATATGAAGTCCTTGCCCATGCCTATGTCCTGAATGGTATTATCTAGGTTTTCTTCTAGGGTTTTTATGGTATTAGGTCTAACGTTTAAGTCTCTAATCCATCTTGAATTAATTTTCGTATAAGGAGTAAGAAAAGGATCCAGTTTCAGCTTTCTACTTATGGCTAGCCAATTTTTTCAGCACCATTTATTAAATAGGGAATCCTTTCCCCATTTCTTGTTTCTCTCAGGTTTGTCAAAGATCAGATGTCTGTAGATGTGTGGTGTTATTTCTGAGGACTCTGTTCTGTTCCATTGCTCTATATCTCTGTTTTGGTACCAGTACCAGACTGTTTTGGTTACTGTAGCCTTGTAGTATAGTTTGAAGTCAGGTAGCGTGATGCCTCCAGCTTTGTTCTTTTGACTTAGGATTGTCTTGGCAATGCGGGCTCTTTTTTGGTTCCATATGAACTTTAAAGCAGTTTTTTCCAATTCTGTGAAGAAACTCATTGGTACTTTAAATTATGCTACTGTTAAAAAAGGATGAAGACACTCTGCATGGCATTTACATTTAATCCTCCAACTACCCTTGTAAAATAGGCGTGGACAACAGATAATGGATGTAAGAAACTCAGTGATTAAACATCCTGTCCAACTAAATGGCACGTAATCAGAAAAACCAATGTTCTATTGTATTCCATTATGTCGTTGAAGAGTGAGAGACAGAAAAATACATGCAGGGTATTGTAAACTGTTCTAGATTACAAGCTCCAGATTGAATCTCAGAAACTAAAGCAGGAGCTCAGATTTCTGGTGAAGAAAAGATGCAGACTTAATGTTCCTCAATTTATAGTCCAATGGTATTCCAAATGTCCTTCTTTATATTTTGCTTTAGAATTCAAATAATAGCTAATAGTTAAGTATTAAGGATGTTTTATAAAAAATATATATAATATATAATGTGATTTAGATATATGTACATATAAAGTCTATAATGTGATGAGAAATGCATACCAATAATTTAAATAAACCAGTGTTTTTCAAAATTATTTTTGGCAGCACAACTTATATTTTTAATTAATGAGATAACAAATAAATGTTAAGTTTTCTAGTTTCAAACCTGCACATCTGTCCCTTTCTCCACAACTCAGGGGTCAAAAATGCTGAAATTGATTAAAAATATCCATAACTGCCATTTGTAAGTTGATAGCAAAGAGGATAATGAAAAAATTTCACTAAAACCTAAGAACAAGTCTTCTCTGCCTAATGAATGAGTTCTCTGACCTTCTACCATGCATTTCCTGAGTCCTGCTTTCTCTCTTCATCCAAAGAGGAATTAGGGTTTCAACCATCATTGAAAGAGACATGGTTTTAGTAGACATTTCTGATTATATTTCACAAAATTTCAAAGGCCTTTCCAACACTATCTTTAATAAAATATATAATCCTAATAACATTAAATTTCTTCCTCAAAATATATTTTTTTATAGTCACACTTGACTTACCAAACATGAGTGCCTTTGCATCTGTATGTGGTTGGTCCCATTGGAAAAGATAGACTTCAATGGAGGAAGAATCAAATTCTGTATTTATTAACAAGGTAGAAGTATTTTGTCTTATAGGCTTGTTTTCTTCCATGTATTGAGAACACTCCCCGTTGCAAAGAAACATTTCAAATTATTTCAAATCTTTTTCATAGTAATAAAATTGATCTCAGCAGAGGAACTGATGATATCCAGTAAGTTGCATAAATAATTGCTTTCTTCAGTCTGCTTTTGAGACCAAGTCCTTTCTATATGTCCATGAGTACCCAAATTTTAGCCCACTTGTAAGTGAGAATATGCGGTATTTGGTTTTCTGTTCCCACATCAATTCGCTTAGGATAACGTCCTCTGGCGGCATCCATGTTACTGTGAAGGACATAATTTCATTCTTTTTTTATGGATACAGGAATATTCTTTAATTCAAAATTACACTGAAAATTTTGTTATTTTCTAATCTGCTTTAGACTACATGTTTCTGTTCTTTCTTCATGAAAAGCAGAAAATAACCAATTCTCCCTAATTATGTGAATTTATGCATGTAATTTTTTAAGAACCAAACTCAATAATGTGAACCTATAGGACAAAGAAGTATATCATCTGCATTTCAACCCATTGTTAAGCCTTAAATATGGCAAATCCATAAACATTAATATACTAGTAATTACAAACCAAGATCACTCAATCGTTACATGGTTAAGTTTTCTTGAGCCAGTTTAATGATTTGAATATATTATCAAGACTTGAATTGTCTGTTCTTTCCTTGAGCTGTTTATTCCTTTTCAGAACTGATAACATCAATTACATATTTTGATCTTTGGTTTATTCAACAAATATGGGTGTATATTTATATACCAATCATGCTCCAGGATCTGGGGATTCAATATTAAGGAGCAGCTAAATACTTCATGGAGTTTATAATATAATGTTGTTCTTTCTGTAGACTATCCATTGTTTACTAAATTGAAGTACATTTTGTGGAGAAACTCCAGTTTCTCTCTAAAAGGAACTGGAGACTAGTCCAGAGCTACTACCTTTAACTTCTGTCAAACACATGACAGAATTAATTGTAGAGCACATAATTTAGACCATTGTTAGCCACAGCTATTCAGTATAAGTTTATACCATCAATATTATTCAACTATTAAAACTACTAAATTAAAGTTACACCAATTGATTTGCATTGAGTAAGAAGTTTTCCACATTGAGTGACAAAATAAAATGCAGAAATGTGTACTTCATCTAATTTTATTGTTTTTTGGGTGAATGGGCTCAATTACAAATGGTGTAGTTAATTAAATTCCTTAATTTATTATTTATTATCATCATTTATACAAGTACACATTTTCCCTCCCTCCCTCCCTTCCTTCCTTCCTTCCTCCTTCCCTCCTTCCTTCCTTCCCTCCCTCCTTCCCTCCTTCCTTCCTTCCTTCCCTCCCTCCCTCCTTCCCTCCTTCCTTCCCTCCCTCCCTCCTTCCCTTCCTCCTTCCCTCCTTCCCTTCTTCCTTCCCTTCCTCCTTCCTTCTTTCCCTTTTTCTTTCCTTCTTTCTTTTGTTCCTTAGCTGATTTCTAAATGTATTTATGTAAGCTTTTATTTATTTACTATATTTTAACCTCATCTCTTTGGGACAGACCTTTTACGTACTTCACATGTTTTTTATTTGTAATTTACTTACATAACATTAATTTTTTATATATGTATTTCAATTTACATGCACTGAATCTGTTACCTCTAGGGCTTCCAATACCAGAATTTTCAAATAACTTTAATTTATTAATTACCACATTTTTAATATTTTAAAAGTTTTTCTAAAATATTTAATAGTTTGTGACTACTTTGAATAGAAAATTGTTTTAATACATGTTTAGTGTTATTGTTTTGAAGAAACACTATTGATTTCTGTAGTTTGATTGAAAACATCAAATTTCTTGAGCTCATTATAAAATATAGGTAATATTCTACAAATAATATTTGTATAATTCATATTTCAATTCTTATAGCTTTTAGAATTTTTGTTTACTTTAGATTATGTAAATCCAGGCGATAGTGGTGTTGTTTTGGCTCACTGTAACCTTAGCCCCCCAGGTTCAAGTGATTATCCTGCCTCAGCCTCCCAAGTATATAGGTGGGACTACAGGTGTACACCACAACACCTGGCTAATTTTTGTATTTTTAGTAGAGACGGTGTTTCCCCAATTTGGCCGGGCTGGTCTCAAACTCCTGACCTTAAGTGATCTACCCGTCTTGGTCTCCCAAAGTGCTAGGATTACAGGTGTGAGCTGCCGTGCCTGGCTACTGCTATTACATATAATTGAACATTTTAACCAAATAACACTTAACCTAACATTTTTAGGTGCATTTACCTAAGTAAATATGAATTTAATTTAGATTTTTTATAATACTATACACTTAATAAAAGAGGAAAAGAAACATAGAGTTTATTAGGTATCTACAGTGATCACACGAGTGTGGAGGGGGAAGGAAAAAATGGAAATGTAGAACAAACAGAAGTAAAATGTTTTATAAAATTCTAAATATCAAAAATAGTACTAATTTGACATTATTTTTCTTTTAAAGCTATGCTTTATTTTTACTAACAAAAAGTACCTTCTATATTTGGAAACTGTAATTATTAAAAATATTTTTCTTATTTTTAAAAAGTTGAAAGGAAAGAAAAATAAACCTAATTTCTATTCCAGAAAGTAGGAATTATCCATCCTATTTTGCAGGAAAAAGAACAGTTTTAATGGAATAATTCTCATGATGTGCTCCCTTTGTGTGTTGTAACTAAAATTTTAGACAGTTTGTTTTGAAAACTGTGGGCATAAATGGGATGTCTCAGTGTGAAGGGATAAAACATGGATAAATCTGTCATTTGTGTGCAAATTCTCTATTCTTTCACTGAGGGGAGCTAAATATATGCAAAATTGCAACAGAAATATAATAAAAACAATGTAAACAGTTGCTGAAGGGAAACTGAATAAGAGGATAATGAGAGACTACCGGGAACAATGGAATTGAAAGAAATTATGCAGTGGTGCCAAAGCTGCCCTTTGTGTCGGAGTGTTCACATAAATTACTTGAGCAGAGCTAAATGGGAAGAAAATGATGCAGTATCAAATGCATTAGTAAATGCTAAGGGGAAACTTAATAAGGAAAAATATGATTTGTAGTTGGGTTAATTAGGTGAAAATTCCAAGAATAGATTGGATTTTGGAACAGGTTTATACAATTACAAATTTAAAAAAAAGAAAAAAAAAAACCCAGACATTTAAAGAATAAAGTAAGTTGTTTTTTTAGTCCCGTAAGGCAAAGGCAAAGAAGCTGAGGATCCTTAATACTGAAACTATTAATAACACAATAATCTTAAGCAATACTGAGACCAAACATATTTTCTTTTCACTATGTTAACCGATACCGGATACAGGTGTAATTTCCTTACCCTGTGCTAACATTACTGGGAATAGGCAAATATGGCTTAATTTCTTGCGTTAGGAAATATTTGCTCGTGTAAGATAAGACAATGAACCAACTAAACTAGCTTATTTATCAAAACTAACAGATCGCCTCCAGTTTTTTGAGACTAACACCTGGCTGTGCCCATCAATCCAAAGTTATCACCTAAACTAGGACCAAGAACAACCAGCTCTTTCTTTTGCAAATTCCACCATAAATTCACACAGTCTTAGGCATAAAACTCAAGACATTTTCAAAGTGGTAATTTCCATTACTTGCATAGGTTTAATAAATAGTTTCGTTTGTTTGTTCAACAGATTTTTCTGGTGGTCTTTTGAGAAACTGACAGTTGACAAATAGGAGAACTGGTAGATTTTCTTGCTAATAACTTTGTTGAAAAAATAAAACACTGTACTATAAAAATAAAACCAAATCAATATCAAAACAAACCAAATAATTTTCCATAGAATCTTTCAGGCTACTTAATATGTTATCAAAATATACAAATTTACTTGAGAGTATAAATAATGCAAAAATGTATTTTTTCAGCCAGGCAGAGTGGCTCATGTCTGTAATCCCAGCACTTTGGGAGGCTGAGGCAGGCAGATCACGAGGTCAAGTGATTGAGACCATCCTGCCCAACATGGTGAAACCCCATCTCTTCTAAAAATACAAAAATTAGCTGGGTGTGATGGTGCGCGCTACTCTGTAGTCCCAGCTACTCTGGAGGCTAAGGCAAGAGAATCGCTTGAACCCAGGAGATTGAGGCTGCAGTGAGCTGAGATCATGCCACTGCACTCCAGTCTGGCAATAGAGTAAGACTCGGACTCAAAAAAAAAAAAAAAAGTATTTTTTCACACAGGGTATCATATCCAGGGAATAAGGAAACTTAATACAAAAGGACAAAGAAATAATATGAAAACAATAGAAGAAAAAACAGAGTGCCTTATGGACATGACTGCCTATAGGTTGAGAGACTTCTGAGACTACTCACATATTTTAATACTCCTAGTATCCTGGTATGTTAACACACAAAAAGATACCATGTTTTGGTTAAAAGATAGTTTAAGTTTTACATTTTGCAATGCATGACAAAAATTATATGACGAAACAACATTTCGTGGGATAAAAATAATGAATCACTGAGTGGCAGTATGCACTACTTATTTGCTTCTAGCTTCAGGAATTTTGATCATTGTAGTCATTTAGTGTCTTAATTATGAGGCAATAAACGCCTTCATTGGAAGAACTAGCAGTAGAGACCTAATGATATTTGCCCAAGTTGATTCACAACATAGATACTCCTTATATTTTTGCATTTTTAATTTTCAAATTGCTGATTTTTATTTTTATTTTTCATGTTGAATAAGGCCATCTGTTGTATATTTAAGGCGGGAACAACAAAATAGCCAAACTGCATTCTAGTACAAGGCAGTAAAACCAGCTGAGGAACTAGAACTTCACTCAGGTGGCATCTATTTTATTCTACTCTCATGAGCAGAAGCTAGCTAAGTCTTACTTTACCATCCCAACATTAGAGACACTCAGGCATTTCTCCCTGGGTGTGTGTCTCTCCATGACTCTGTAACTCTGTTCGTCTACTCACTGATTTACATCCATTCAAATCCTTGTGTTCAATTATCTCAGTTTTTTAGTTTAAGCATTATCATATTTCTTTGGAAAGTTCATCAGAACTCATAAAATACTAGTGAGCCTATAGATTGTCAGTTGCTTCTTGTCTAATCAGTTGTGTTTGGGACATTTAAAAAGCAGGCGTGATCTTAAGGATCAGGATATGAAAGTTTAAAGTAAATAATCTCTTAGGGGTTTCTTTGAGTAGGCCCATAAGCATGAAAAGCATTAATGAAGCTTTGATAAGCTAATCACTGCACAGAATTAAAGTTTGTTTTTCCCTTGAGGAATTCTTCTAAGTGCTTAGTGTCAACCATTCTAACTCTTTGCATTTTTTGGAGAAACTTTGGTGTCATTTACTTATTTTCAAATCCTAAATATCCTCACCCCAATGTGTGACAAACACATATTTGACAGATAAAATGAAAGTATGAAATATCAAGTTCCTGGACTTATGTTTCTGACTGCATGAAAGACTAGATCCCTAGAGAATGCAGGAAAGGGAAGGTAGGTGGTAGAGACACTTTGAAAATGTATCTCCAAGGTAGCTAGAAACAAGAAATCTCAGAGACACACGAAAGAAAGAAAGAAAGGAAAGAAAGAAAGAAAGAAAGAAAGAAAGAAAGAGACAGAGAGAGAGAGACAGAGAGAGAGAGAGAGAGAGGTGGGAAGGAAGGGAGGGAGGGAGGGAGGGAGAAAACATCCTGAATGCAGAGAGAAAATCAAACTTTAAAGTAGGCTTTTCCCTGGGGATGTTTACTTAAAGGTAGTGACTTCAAATTTCTGTTGTGTATAGCCACACAGTTTGGAGATGACAAGAGACAAAACCTAGGCCAATTCAAGTGATAGGGTCTTATAGTAAATACATAACGATAGTGCCACAAAAGGGCTACAACTTCATTGTAAAATCAGTTGGTAAAAAGCCTCACAAAGGGCTACAACTTCATTGTAAAGTAAGCTAGAAAAAAACTCCATCTATAAAAGGGACAATAAGACAACTCTCATATCTTGGCATCGAAGCTGAAGAGAGACTGAAAAAATATATCTCCTCTGAGAATTCACTGTAAAATCCTACTCCATTATAAACTAGCCATTTTGGAATTTCATTCTGTTTTGAAAAACCTTCTTGAACAACAGTAGGTTGTTTTGCCCATGGCAAACATGTAAAAAAAGTTAGTATAAATTTCTTCTTGACAAAACAACCTATATCCGGTGTTCAAAGAGTTTTCACAGATAACATCTCAATGAATGTAAATAATAAGACACTAAGAACTAGGAAGAACAACATACCACTTTGTGAGATTCATAAATAAAATAATAATAGGGCATAGGGCACACAAAGGAGGGCAGAACTGTGAAGAAATACATTATAAGAATAACAGTAAATCTTAAATAGAGCAGTCTACTCAGAGACTTGACAGTATTGAAGATGGGAATTCATTGATATTGCAGGCTCCTGATGAATTAGATCTTAAAGAGTGGCTAGTATTTGCTGTATATAAAGGGTAAAGGTGACTTTTAGTTGGCAATTTATATCTATTTATAAATTATACCAGATACATATTTGAATATTAATCAGATATATATGCATACTTAAAAGATAAAGATAAGTGTACCTAGTTTTTTTGCAGTTTTTTTTTTTTTTCTTTTGGAGACGGAGTCTTGCTCTGTCGCCCAGGCAGGAGTGCAATGGTGCAGTGGCACAATCTCGGCCACCGCAAGCTCCGCCTCCCAGATTCACGCCATTCTCCTGCCTCAGCCTCCGGAGCAGCTGGGACTACAGGCGCCCGCCGCCACGCCGGGCTAATTTTTTTTTTGTATTTTTAGTAGAGACAGGGTTTCACCGTGTTAGCCAGGATGGTCTGGAGCTGCAGACCTCGTGATCCGCCCACCTCGGCCTCCCAAAGTGCTGGGATTACAGGCTTGAGCCACCGCGCCCGGCCAGTATACATAAATTCAAATCCAAAATCCAAAGAAAACATATTTATAATTAATAAAGTTCAAGTCTAGTTGCATAGCTTGGCAAAATCACCATGTTCCTAATACATTATATTTTAAAAATCTGTCACGTATAATTTTCTATTAGTTATAATTTAAATGTATCTCCTCCCAATATTCTTGCTTTAGTACTTTAGAACGTTAATTACCCAAGAGCTACTAATCAAGTCTGTATTAAGACACAAAAGGAAGCTACTTAGAATTTTCACTTCACATGACTCATTAAGTATTTTTGCAACAAGCTTTCTAATTAACACCCTCTGAAAATTATTTGAAAGGTAAAAGCATGTTTATCAGCCTGATCAGCAATAGTGTATTTATTTTTAACTATGCCAAGTGCTATAGGCATTAAATAAATGTAACGAAAGTTAGAATTACTTTCTGTAACATAAAAGCTAAATTAATTAGTTTAAAAACTCCTTTATTTTAGACATTAATATAATCAAAGACTTGTTAACCCATGTACTTTTTCATCTCCTCAGTGATGAACTTCAGTGTTACATATATTCTGGCAACTTTTACTTTAGTGACAGCCATTGTACATAGTAAAGAAAAACTGAGCAGCAGAAGGCTATTATGTACACCCTACGTTCTTAATAACAAAAATATATTTTCTTTTACAAATTCAAATTATGTGCATGAGGTGATTGAATTAACTGCAGAATAGAGATTTGTTAATTAATTAGATTTTGGGCACAGTTAAGCAGATTTCCATTCTGTTGGCATGATAATCTCTCTAATAATAGATATTTGCTTTATCACTATTTGGAAATTGTTGGGGTTTTTTGCATATGTGTCTATGCAACTAAAATATAAACCCCTGACCTGGTTCATTTGCAGCTTGTCCCTAGCACTGGAATATCATTCTTCACATGATATCAGACAAAGGTGTCAGGAAGTAAAACTCCTATAATTCATCAATTTTGCAATAATATGGCCAGGTGGTGATTGATTTGGAGAAATCAAACATTTTAGAGGAAGTGGATGATTTTTTAAGCCAAAATTTAGTCAACCACATAATTCATTCATCTCCTAATAAGACAATCCTTCTGGCAAGTATTTTCGGGACACACTGGGAGTGTTCTCAATTATGTTGCATGAGCTGTTACTGTTTATAAACAGTGAATTCACAATCTGTATCCTTGTTCCAAAAAATCTCACCTTTGTGGCATTGTCTTTTTCTGGAATCAGCTTCACTGTCTCGCTGCTCTTTAAAGTTGAAGGTAGGAAGAAATTCTTTCAAACCACTGTTACCTCAGAGTGCATTTAAACAGAGAATAGGTTTATAAAATTACAAAAATGTATCAAATAGACATTTATGCTTGTTTGAGATAAAGTGGTAGAGATATTCTATATGCTTTTCTTAACAAGCATGCTACCCAAAAACTTACAGGTAAATATGATTTGGATTATTTATTGGAAATCTGACACTTGACCTGCTATCCTAAATTTTTACCACATACTTACTGTTATTTTGATGCAGTATGCAGTTTACTAAATAAAAAATTTAAAAACCATACCTTATTTAGATTCCCTAATGAATGTCAGTTCAAACAATAACAAACTAAAACTGGTAATTTATAAAATTAATCTGATGATTTGACAGTACTTTAATTTTATAAATTTTTTATAAGCCAAGGGAAATTTTCTCTTTATATTCATCTTGATATAAATCAGTGAGTTTCTATACATCGTTATAATTTTTAAAAAGAATAATTTCACTACTCCCTTCCACAGAATATTGGCCCATGCACATTATCAAATTGGCCATTTTATACAGATAAACTAAACATTTTACTGTTATTAAAAAACATTTTTGTTGATACATAATAGTTGTGCATATTTTGGGGATAAATGTGATTTTTGAAAGGGTTTTTCTACATTACTGTGGATACATAGGTGTGTCTATTTATGGGGTGCTTGAGATATTTTGAAACAGTCCTACAATATATAATAATCACATCAGAGTATTGGGGTATCCATCACCTCAAGCATTAGATATACAACAAATTCCTGTCGACTGTAGTCACCCTATTGTGCTATCAAATACTGTATCTAACTATATTTTGATACCCATTAATCCTTCCCAATTTTACCCTCCACTACCCTCCCCAGACTCTGGTAACCATCATTTTCCTCTCTATCTCCATGAGTTCAGTTGTTTTAATTTTTAACTCCCTGTATGAATGACAACATGTGAAGGTTGTCTTTCTGTGCCTGGCTTATTTTACTTAACATAATGATCTCCAGTTCCATCCATGTTTTTGCAAACGTCTGGATCTGGTTCTCTTTTACAGCTGAGTATTATTCCATTGTGTATATGTACCACGTTTTTCCCATTCATCTGTTGATGGACACTTAGTTTGTTTTCAAATCTCAGGTAATATAGGCAGTGCTGCAACAAACATAAGAGTACAGATACCTCTTTGATATACTGGTTTCCTTTCTTTTGGGCGTATACCTAGCAAAGGGATGGCTGGATCATATGGTAGGTCTATTTTTAGCTTTTTGAGGACCCTCCAAACTGTTCTTCATAGTTGCTGTGCTAATTTACATTTCCACCAACAGCGTATGAGGTCACCCTTTCTTCACATCCTCACTAGCATTTGTTATTGCCTGCATTTTAGATAAGAGTTATTTTAACTGGGGTGAGATGATATCACATTGCAGCTGTGATTTGCATTTCTCTGATGATTAATGATGTTGAGTACATTTTCATAGACCTATTTCACATTTGTATATCTATCTCCATTTGAGAAATATCTATTCAAATATTTTTCTCACTTTTAATACAATTATTCGATTTGTTTCTATAGTTGTTTGAGTTCCGTATACATTCTGGTTATTAATCCCTTGTCATATGGATAGTTCATAAATATTTCCTCCCATTCTGTGGGTTGCCTCTTTACTTTGTTGATTTTTTTCCCCTTTTGTTCAGAAGCTTTTAAACTTGATGTGTTCCCATTTTTTCACTTTTGCTTTGGATGCCTGTGAAGGCTTAAATCGAAAATCTCAAACTATTAAACTACTAAAAGAAAACTGGAAACTTCTACAAGAAATATTTGCCCTGTCCAATTTTCTATAGAGTTTTCCAGTTTTCTTTTAGTAGTTTAATAGTTTGAGATGCTTGATTTAAGTCTTCAAGCCATTTTGATTTTAGTTTACATATATAAAGAGACAGGTCTTAGTTTCATTCTTCTGCATTTGTATATTCAGTTTTCCCAGCATCATTTATTTAAGAGACTGTCCTTTCCCCAGTGTATGCTCTTTTTTTTTTTTTTTTTTTTTTTTTGAGACGGAGTCTCGCTCTGTCGCCAGGGCTGGAGTGCAGTGGCCGGATCTCAGCTCACTGCAAGCTCCGCCTCCCGGGTTTACGCCATTCTCCTGCTTCAGCCTCCACAGTAGCTGGGACTACAGGTGCCCGCCACCTCGCCCGGCTAGATTTTTGTATTTTTTAGTAGAGACGGGGTTTCACCGTGTTAGCCAGGATGGTCTCGATCTCCTGAGCTCGTGATCCGCCCGTCTCGGCCTCCCAAAGTGCTGGGATTACAGGCTTGAGCCACCGCGCCCGGCCAGTGTATGCTCTTAAAACCTTTGTTGAAATGAGTTTACTGTACATGTATGGATTTATTTCTGGGTTCTCTCTTCTCTTTCATTGATCTGTGTATCTGTTTTTATGCTAGAACTCTGCTTTTTTGGTTACTATAGCTCTGTAGCATAATTTGAGCTCAAGCAATGAGATTCCTCCAGTTTTTTTTTTTTTCTTTTCTTTTTGCCCTTTGGGCTATTCTAGGTCTTTTATGGTTCCACATAAGTTTTATACTTTTTTAAAAAATTTCTGTGAAGGAGGCCATTGGTATTTTGATAGAGATTGCACTGAATCTGTAGATTGCTTTGGGTAGTATGGATACTTTAACAATAATGGTTCTTCCAATCCATGAACATGGAATATCTTTCCATTTTTTCTGTCCCTTCCAATTTCTTACATCAATGTTTTATTGTTTTCATTTTAGAGAAGTTTAAGCTTTTTTGGTTTATTCCTACATATTTTATTTTATTTGCAGCTATTGTAAATGGAATTACTTTCTTGATTTCTTTTTCAGATTGTTTGCTGTTGGCATATAGAAATGTCACTGATTTTTGCATGTTGACTTTGTATCCTGCAAATTTACCGAATTTTTCTGTTTGAAGCCATTAGGCTCCAGACTTTTTTTTTTTTTTTTCCCACTGGGAAACATTTTGTTACAGCTTTGATCTTATTACTTGTTTTTACTCTATTCATCTTTTCTTCAGGTTTGGTTTGGATAGGTTGTATGTGTCTAGTAATTTTTCCATTTCCTATAAGTTTTACAATTTATTGGAGTAGAGTTGCTCATAGTAGTCTCAAATGATTCTTTGAATTTCTGTGTTATCAGTTGCAATGTCTCTTTTTTCATATCTAATTTTATTCAAGTTTTCTCTCTTTTTGTCTTAGTCTGATTAAAAGTTTGTCAATTTTGTGTATCTTTTAAAAACTGATTGCATTGTGTTAATTTTTTAAATTTGTTTCATTTCATTTCAATTGTATTTATTTCTGCTCTGATTACTATTATTATTTCTACCAATTTTGAGTTTGCTCTTGCTTTTCCAGTTCTTTAATATGCAACATTAGGTTGTTTATTTGATATTTTTCTACTTTTTTGTTTAACATAGGCACTTATTGCTATTAAGTTTCCTCTTAGTACTGCTTTTGCTATATCCCATAGATTCTGGCATGTTTTTTAAATTTTTTCTTAATTTCTTCGTTGAGCTATTGATTATTCAGGAGCTTGTTATTTAGTTTCTATATATTTCTATAGTTTGCAAAGTTCCTCTTGTTATTGATTTTCAATATCATTCCATTGTGGTCAGAGAAGATATTTGAAAGATTTCAATTTTTTAAATTATTTTAAGACTTGTTTTTTGGCCTAACATATGGCTCATCCTTGAAAAGGATCCACGTGCTGACAAGAATATGTATTCTATAGCCATTGGCTATGTTCTATAATTACCTATTAGGTCCATTCATTCTACCGTACATATTAAATCTGTTATTTCTTTATTGAATTTCTGTGTGACCAATTGGTCCAATGTTGAAAGTGAGCTGATGGAGTCTCTAAGTTTTATT
This sequence comes from Trachypithecus francoisi, assembly GCF_009764315.1. Taxonomy (NCBI): domain Eukaryota; kingdom Metazoa; phylum Chordata; class Mammalia; order Primates; family Cercopithecidae; genus Trachypithecus; species Trachypithecus francoisi. The sequence goes on along the minus strand of NW_022681472.1, from coordinate 69,171,805 downwards.
GTGTTGAGGTCTGTCTCTCTCTTTAGCTCTAGTAATATTTGCTTTATATATCTTGGTGGTTCGGTGTTGGGTGCATATATGTTTATGATTGCTTTAATTTTTGCTTAATTGACATCTTTATAATTATATAATGAGCTTTCTCACTTCTTTTTTTTAAATCTTGAAATCTATCAGTCTGATATAAATATAGTTACCCTGCTCTTTTTTGGTTCCATTGGAATGACATATCTTTTTCCATCCCTTTATTTTCTGTCTATCTGTGCCTTTACAGGTAAAGTGTGTTTCTTGTAGGCAACAGATTATTAGGTCTTGATTTTTTTTTTTCAACCCCTTCCATCTCTTATGTCTTTTGATTGGAGAGGTTAGTCCATTTCCATTAAATGTTATCATTGATAAGTAAGGACTTACTAACTGCCATTTTGTTATTTGTTTTCTGGTTGTTTTGTGCTCTTTACTTCCTTTCCTCCTTCTTTCCTCTCTTCCTTTTTGTGAAAGTGATTTTCTCTGGTATTATGTTTCAATTTCTTGCTTTTTAACTTTTGCATATATGTTGTGGGTTTATTTTTCTCTCAGTGTTTTTTTTTAATTTATATTTTAGGTTCAAGGTTACACGTGCAGGTTTGCTATATAGGTAAATTATGTGTCACGGGGTTTCGTGTACAAATTATTTCAGTTTTTTTATTTGAAGTTTCCATAAGGCTTCCAACTCTTATAACCCATATTTTTAAACTTATGACAAGTTAATGCTTATTACAGAAGTAAACAAATTAACAAACAAGCAAAGATAAAACTAATAAGAACTCTGCACTTTAGATTTACCCTCTCCCCCAACAACTTTTAAAGTTTGTGTTATTTCTAATTATATCTAATTATATTTTCTATGTCTTAAAATATTGTTGTAGGTATTTTCGGTTAGTTCACCTTTTAGTCTTCATACTCAAAAAAGCAGTTTACACACCACAATTAAAGCGTTATAATACTCTGTATTTGTTGTGTTCTTACTGGTACCAGCAAGTTCATCTTTTAGTCTTCTTACTCAAAATAGCAGTTTACACACAACAATTAAAGTGTTATAATACTCTGCATTTGCTTGTGTCCTTACCATTACCAATAGGTTTTGTATATTCAAGTGATTTCTTATTGCTCATTAATATCCATTTCTTTCAGATGAGGAAATTTCTTTAGCATATCTTGTAGGATAGGACAGGTGTTGATAAAAATTGTTTAGCTTTCATTTGTCTTGCAAAGTCTGTATTTCTTTTTAAGTTTAAAGAATATTTTTGCTAGTTATAACATTCTTGGATAAAAGGTTTCATTTTCCTCAGCACTTTAAATAAATCATGCCATTCTCTAGGTCTGTACTATTTCCACTGAGAAATCTGTTGCCAGACACATTGGAGTTTCTTTGTATTTTATTTTATTTTTATTTTCTATTGATTCTTTTAGGATCCTTTCTTTGGCCTTCACTTTGGGAGATTCATTATTAAATATGTTGAGGTAGTCTTAATACGATTAAATCTACTTGGAGTTCTGTAACCTCCTTGTAATTGAATATTGGTATCTTTCTCTAGGTTTGGAAATTTCTCTGTTATTATTCCTTTAAATAAACTTTGTGCACCTATCCCTCTCTGTACCTCCTCTTTAAGGCCAATATCTGTTAGATTTTCCCTTTTGAGGCTATTTTCTAGCTCCTGTAGGTGTTCCTCAGTATTTTATATTATTTTTTCTTTTGATTTTTCTCATTGTGTATTTCCAAATAGTCTTCCTTCAAGATCACCAATTCTTTCTTCTGCCTTATCAATTCTGCTATTGAGAGACTCTGAGCTATTTCTCAGTTTGTCAGTTGAATTTTTCAGATCCATAATTTCTGCTTGATTATTTCAAATTGTTTCCAGGTCTTTGTTAAATTTATCTTACAGAATTCTGAATTCCTTCTCTGTGTTATACTGAATTTTGTTGAGCTTCTTCAAAACTGCTATTTTAAATTCTCTGTGTGAAAGTTCTCGTATCTCTGTCACTCTGGAATTAGTCTCTCATGTCATATTTAGGGTGATTTTTGTTTTTTTGATGAGGTCATATTTTCCTGGATGACCTTTATGCTCACGGTTACTTGTCATTGTCTGGGCATTGAAGTGTTAGAATTTTGTGTAATCTTCACAATATGGACTTGTTCATATCTGTTTTTCTTGAGAAGGCTTTTCAAATCTTCAAATGGAATTAAGTCTTGTGATCTAAGTCTTTAGTCACTGCAGCAGCATCTGCATAAGAGGTACCCCAAACCCCATAATGATGTGACTCTTGCAGACTTATTGAGGTACCATCTTCGTGGTCTGGGGTAAGATGCAAGAGAATTCCCTGGATTATCAGACAGTCTCTTCTTCCTTTCCCTTCCCAAGTAGCTCAGTACAGAGAGAACCTGGAGTTGGGGGAGGGGTGATGCAAACACTCCAGTGGCCGTCACAACTGGGTCTGTACTGGGTCACATCTGAAACAAGAACAGTAGTGGGTTTCACCCAAGGCCTGTGTCTATTATTTCCTGACTACCACTGATGTTAGTTCGAGGTTCAAGGGCTCCTTAGTCAGCAGGCCATTAATTCTGCCAGGAATGGTCTTTCTCTTCAGGGAAGCAAGTTTCCTTTTGGATCAGAATGTGCCTAGAAATGCCATCCAGGAGCTAGAACCTGGAATGGGGGCTTCAGGAATCCTCTTGGTACTTTATTTTACTGAAGTTGAGCTGGTATCCAAGTTTCAAGACAAAAAAGGCTTTGTCTTTTGGATTCTTTCTTTATCCTCGACTTGGAGAGTTTGATTATTAAATATCTTGAGGGAATCTTAGTTGAGTTAAATCTGCTTGGTGTTCTAGAAGCATCCTGCATTTGAATATTGATGTATTTCTCTAGTTTGCCTATTTCTTATTCAACCCTAAATTCCTGACACCTGGTTCCTAGGTTTGGAAAGTTTTCTGTTGTTATCCCTTTGAATAAACTTTGTGCCCCATCTCTCTTCCCTCTACTCTAGGAGCTGTGAGTTACACTGCTTGGAGTCAGAGAAGGTGTAATGTAAGCACTCCTTTGGTCACAACAGCAAGTGTTTCCTTGGATTTCGTGTACCTCCAGTTAACTGGCTTTAAGCCCAGCACAGCACTAGAACTTGCCCAAGAATTTCAGTCCTTGTTGCCGAAACTGTCTTTCTAGTTTATTTAGGTAGGACTCTGGTGCAGTTTAACCCATGGTAGTACGTGTTGCTGGATTTCAGGTTCCAACCACTAGGATGGACAGTTACCCTCTAGCTAGGGCTTATGTAAATGTAATTAGTTAATTAATTAACATGTTTTAAAATATCTAAAAACCAGTTATTTGCCTTTACAAAGCATAGAAACTTTTCAGATAATGTTGACCATCTTATTCCATTATACTTCTTCAAATGTTTTCTAAATCCCAACAAAGAAGATCCACTGTGACGTTCTAAGTGTGCTGAGGAAACGTTATGGTCCTATTTATTTCAATGTTGACAGACACCAAATCGGAAATCAGTTCGTAATTGTAAATCTATTATTCACGTGAGCAGCTCACAAATACCGTGACAAATTATTTAGTAATTTGTAAATGTATATGGTGACTGCTAAACCTAAGAATGATTCAATGTGTGGATAGCAGCTGTGAAATCTCTACAGAAAACTTAATGAAAGCAGCCATTCTGTCAACACTGCTATACAAATTGTGCCATTAAAACTGGTGAGAATGATTTAAGAGATTTGGTGGTTTCACTCACTTAACAATTATTTGCTTAAGTTTACTGTATGCCAAGAATTTTGCTAGGTGTCAGGAATTTAGGGTTGTGTAAGAAATAGGCGCTACTTTAATGAGATCATTATTTGATGGGAGAGACAAATGCAAACAAATAATTACAGCACAGTGAGATAAGTGCTAAAATGAAGGATTGCATAAGGTGCATTGAAAGCGCAGAGGAGGGATACCCACAATATGCCTGCTTTTTGAGGGGAGGAAAATTATAAATTTAGCTTAATAGTGTTCAGAAGGTCTTTTTACTACTTAGGGAGGAATTAATCAATGAAGACAGAAGTAGGACTCATGCTTTAAGATAATTATAGCCCCAGAACTTCAACAAATGTTATGAGATGTAAGTGAAGTTATGTGTAATGTGAAACAGAAAGCATTGTCTACAGTTCTGTAGGTGTAGATATAATTTATATACATGTGACATTGTTTCGTTCAATGCAGAAAAATGATTCGAAAGCAAAGATAAAAGTAAAATGATATAAACAATGATCTATTTGACAGAATGACTGTAGTATCTGTATATTTCAGGCATTTTTATCATAAAAGTAAATTGTTTTATTATTTTAATCTCAACACAATTAAACACAATTAAACCTGTATAAATCTTCAGAAGAAACTTGTTTTCTTCTTTACGTATGCATTTTTTGTAATCAATACGTGGCCATCTAAGTATTTGTTGTTTGTGTGCACATACCTGCATACTAATACACACACTCACACAAACACACATGGAAACAAAAGGCTGATACACACCAAAATATTACTAGAAATTATATTTGGTTTGGGTTAAACATGACTTTTTAATCTTTGTGCTTTTTTTTTGTTACATATTTTCCTAATTAATATAGTTTACTTTTATAATCAGGGAAAAATAAAAAATTTAGTCAGTAAAATAAATGTGGTTATCATAAAACCTAAACTGGGATGCTGGGATGACAAAGATGTCATGCTTTTCTGTATTGAGTGATAAATGCATATGACAAACAATTTAAATCTATGTAAATGATTAGACCATGATTGTATTTGTATATATTCTGTCATTGTCACTTTTTAGAAGTTTTGGCTTATTAGTCTGAGGGAATTTCTCTCCTTCCCACCCCCTCCCACCCCAAAAGTTAGGTAATAAGAAAGTCAATTGCTCTAAAAGGCACCAAAGAGTTCTTTATTGGCAGCATAAACCCTTCCCGCATAACAGTGAGATTATGTACCCAGTCGAGCTTCACACAGCAGAGATGTATTTTTGTAAAGAGATTTTAAGAATTATAAAATGATGTAACATTTTCTTTGGTATCCCCGATAGTGTTTCCCTCTCATTTTGTCACTCCACATTACAAAATTATACAAAGCATGCTTTCGACTTATGTTTTCAAGATTCTGAAATTTATTGTTCCCTCAAGAAATTAAACACTGTGATTTGAAGAAGATCATTGCCATCATTAAATGCTAGTGCTACCCAGCGGATGGCAGTTTCGGAGTACCTAGTTGAGAATCCTGGAAGAAATAAAGAGAGGCCACTGAAAATTCTGCTCCTTAAGACCCATTTCTCTAGAGGAGTGTTTGTAATGAATAGTGCATAGTTGCACATTCAAAATTTTTGTGATGAGTAATTATTTTTACTATCATGCGCCTATATTACAATTAACAGTAAAGAATTTTTAAAATAAATTTTATTTGGTGCTTTGCATCATTTTTGTGATTTTTAACCTTTAAGTATTTATAACTGTATCTTTTTCTAATAGATCTTAGTTTCCAATGATTACTCCAAAAACAGTTTGGTATTTTTTCTTTTAAAAACAAATTAATATTTTACCTCATCGATTCTGCTATTCTCTATTTTCTATTCCAGTGATATGTACACTTATGCTTGATACTTTTTAAAAGGTACTCCTTTTCTAAATTTATAATTATTCTTTGAGTCCCTCCTAAATTGGATGTTCAGCTCATCAGTTTTCAGCCATTGTTCTTCTCTAATATTGTGTGTAGGTCAATACTTTTGCCTTCAAGCATTGTTTTACTGCCTTTCACCAGTGTTGAATTTTGCTATTTTTGCCATCATATATTTCTAAATATTTGTGATTTCTATGATGATGTCTTCTTTGCTCCAGATGTGGGGCATAGGGCAGGAGGGAGGGGTGAGGATTAAGATCTGTTAGTGCTCAACAAACTACAAAGTCAGGCTCTTATTGCAGAATCAATATGTCAAATTACACAATTAAAGTATAAAATAATATCAAAATATGTAAATTTATGAAATAATATAAAGCTCAGCTGTGATGTGAACATCAGTCACAAATAATTGTGGAATAAACAGAGTTAAAGTCTTCCAAAGTCCACGTGAATACTCTGAAAAGGCTGCTAAATATGTATAAATGTTGTATAGTATAACTCTTCTATAAATGAAAAAGATTGCATGACTTCAAAATAAAATAGGAAAAGGGAATAATTATTATTCTTCCTTTTGTTCTTCTCTAATATTGTGTGTAGGGCAATACATTTCCTTACAAGCATCGTTTTACTGTCTTTTACCAGTGTTGAGTTTCGGTGAACAACAACTATAAGTATATAAGATTTTTAATTTCAGGAGTTTATAATGTTTAACTTTAATTATTTATTTCTTACTTAATTTAGCTGTGATAGAAAATATACTCCTTGATAATGATGGCTTAAAATTTGTTGGTTTTCTAGCTTAATATTAAGACTATGTCTTAATACATGGTCGATTTCGTAAACATTTAATGGATGCTAGAAATTGATATGATTTATCCAAATTTTGGCAGAAGTGTTACACAGCAATTAAGTCATATTTATTCATTGACTGTCTAAATGTTTCTATTTGCTTACTGAATATTCATCAGCTTGAGCTACAATACTCAAAAAAGAAAGAAATCTTTTTCAGCTTGAGCTACAAAAATTTTTGATAATAATAAAGGGTTTTTGAAAACCCCCATTGTTAACTCCTTTTTTTTTTTTTTTGAGAAAGAATCTCATTCTGTTGCCCAGGCTGGAGTGCAGTGGTGGAATCTCCGCTCACTGCAGCCTCCACTCCCCAGCTTCAAGCAATTCTCCTGCCTCAGCCTCCGAGTAGCTGGGACTACAGGCACACGCCACCACACCCAGCTAATTTTTGTATTTTTAGTAGAAATGAGGTTTCACCATGATGGCCAGGCTGGTCTCGAACCTCAGGCGATCTGCTCACCTCAGCCTCCCAAAGTGCTGGAATCACACGTGTGACCCACAACTCCTAGCCAACTCTTTTCTTTCAATATGATCAATATTTGCTTTGTGTATTTTGAAGCTATGTTTTACTTACATATAATTACTAATTATTATTTTCTAGTCAAGTGAAACTTCTCTTATTATGTAATTATCCTTGTTCTCTTGAATCAAGTATTTTTCAGTTTAGATCTATATGTTTATGGTTCTTCTATTTGGTCATTGTATTTTTTAATCAAAGTTCCTTTTTCATGTTCCTTATCTATTCATTCATATGAGTATTTATTATTTATTCATATTCATTCAACTATTTATTTGTTTGTCTCTTGTAAACATCATAGATTCACTTCTTGTTAACTAGTTAAATACCTTTTCTGTGTATTTTAGTGTATTTAGATTTATTGATTTTTATACATTAATATTTATGACACAAATCAGTTTGTACTTTTTTATTTTCATGGTATATTTTTTAATCCATTAATGTGTTATTTGTATTATTTTGATTGATAAAGATTTGGAGGCTTACTTCTTTCTTCTCTTTTTCCTATTTTACTTTAAATAATACATTCTATTTCATTTGTAGAAAAGATACAATAGACAACTTTCTATATATTTAACAAAGAATCTTTTCAAATAGCATTTACATGGACCTTGGAAGGCTTTATCACTGTTGACTGGACTCCAAAATTATTTGTGACTGATGTTCATATCCGAGATTTGTATTATTTCATAAATTATATATTTTGATATCCTGTTATACTTTACTTGTGTAATTTGACATATTGATTCTGCAACAAGAGTCTGACTTTGTAGTTTGATGTTTAAGTGCTAACAGATTTTAATCCTCACCCTTTCCTCTTGCCCTGTGCTACATACCAGGGGAAAAAATGAAAAAAACTCTCAGGTGTTCCTTCCGTTGGCACTGAGAAAGAGACTGAAACCTACAAGCCCCTACCTGTACACAGGAATTATCACCATCACCCTTCATCCTAAACATAATAAAAATTCCAAGTCAATCTTTGTTCCTTTCTTTCTTAATAAACTTTTGGACCATCATGGGAAACCTGCTCTAAACTTTTTCATACCCTCAAGAAGTGGTAATAGTGTGTTTGTGTGTGTGTGTGTGGTGTGTGTGTGTGTGTGTGATCATTAGTCTTGACACCTAAAGCAAATTTTGGGTGGTTGTTCATCTTACTTCTGCAGGTGGTCACAGCAATCTATTCACCATTACTTTTGTTCCCTATTCTTTCTTGCTTTTCAGATTTCCCTTCAAGAAATTTTTCTAACATATTTTGGGATGGGGTTTCAATTTTTATTTTCTTGAAGGTTAATAATATTGAACATCATTTTATATGATTATTAGTCATTTTTAAAAATGTCTGTTCAATATTTTTGCCCATTTTTATTAGATTTTGGATTTTTTAAATCTTCCCAGCTTTATTGAGATATAAATGAAAAACAAAAATATATAAATTGAAGGCATAAATGTGATGTTTTGATATACATATACGTTTTGAAATGACTTCAACAATCAAGATAATTAACATAGCCATCACCTCACACTCATGTCCATCATATTACCCTAGTTACTTAAAAAAAAATTAAATAAAATTTTTACACAATAAAGATTATAAATTTGGACAAAGTCTAATTTATTTTTATTTTTTTTGTAGTAGGTAATCTTTAAAAGAAGACTATACTAAGGTTACAAAAAGTTTCTTCTGTGTTTTCAGTGTATATTTAGGAAATTATTTGGTTTAATTTTTATAAGTCACGAGGTAAATATGTCTGCTTCTCCTCGCCATTTGCACATAGATATCCAGTTATTTCATACCCATTTGTGACAAATATTTTCTTTTTCTCCTCTCATTGCCTTGACATTTTTGCTGGAAATTTTTTTAGGTCCACTTCTAGGTAACTTAGTGTATTCTATTAATCCATTATTCTATCCTTCTACCGTATCACATTAGGTTGATTATTGTAACTTTTAATTAAGACTTTAAAGCAAGTAGTAAATTCTCCAATGTTATTATTCTTGTTTTACTGTCACTGTTCTAGGTCCTGTGAATGTCAGTGTAAATTTTAAAATCAGTTTGATAGTGGAGAGTATAAGACTAAAGGAAAAGTAACAATATACAGCACCAAACTTTAGTTGTTAAAGGCCATTTCAATGGAATATGGAGCATCATTCTAAAGCCACTACAAATTTATACTAAAGCTGAACAAATATATGAAAGGATGGCAGATGGTAGGAGACAGATTTCTCTCTGTTGGAGTAGGAGGTTACAAACAAGAAAAAAAGGAGGTTAGAATAAATCACATGATACTGGATGAGGGTGGGAGAAATTGGTATAAATGTATGTTCACATATATATAACTCACATATGTATATTTATTTGTATAATAATTACTGTAAATATGTATAATTATAGATGAGCGTATATACCCGTAATAATATACACACATATATTTTCTAGCTCTGTCTGCTTAGAGAGCCTTATAAACAATGACAATCCAGTAGTAATAAGCACATCCAGCACACTCACAACTTATATCTGTTTTCAATGTTATTCTACATAGGAGGGCCAGAACTCCCCGAAGAAATGACAAATCCCTGAGCTTGGGTAAGAAATATACAAGATGACCCTGGAGCATTATGTATGACTACACATAAAATCAAAATTATGTGGATAATTCAAAGTGACACAAGAACCAATTGAAAATAATTTCAGTGACTACAGGTGAAGTAATTTGAGCAACAAGATATCTCAATTAACATTGGATTACAATCCAAGTCTGAAATAAATATTCGTGAGTTCATATTGATATAAACAATTGAATAAAAAATGTAAGAGGATAAACAAATCTTAGTACAGAGATTTCCAAATAACTTAGTACAGAGATTTCCAAATACTCAATTCTGAAGGAGGTGGAATAAATACCACCCCCTAACAATTACTGTACACAATGACTTCCATCCAAGTACGTGGGAAGACAAGTCACTTTATAGTTTGAATGCCTGACAGTACTTCAGACAGCTGATTGAGTTTAGCGTTATCAGTGATACATCATGTTAGCATGTACTCTTGATACGATGAGAGCAAATGACACTTTATCTGTAGAGGACTGCGTGCTTGCAAACGAGACGTTCCCGATAAGCCCTGCTCTTGCAGACAAAGCAGGAGGGTCCTTCTCTGCAAACAGGAAAGGCAAAGGAGCCAGCTGTAAGCAGTGGGCTCTGGGAACTGGTCAATGTTTACTGATCTTGCGAGTCAAGGAAAGGTCAGAGAAGCAACACATGCCCTGTGACTTGGTAACATTCCACAAACAGCTGTATAAAATAAAGCAGTGTGTGCTGTTTGGCGCGGCCGCCATGTATGTCTTGTCCTGTGTTGTCTTGTGTGTTCATTCCTTTGTTTAGGAAACACGCGGACCCCAACAATATCTGTGTGATCTTTGTCTCAAAAAACCACAATTGTAGTCTAAACATCAGCAGAACTTAAATCAAATAACATTCTGCAGAAGAAACGACCAGTAATCCTGAGATTAAGGCGACTAGAAACAAGAAAAACCTGAGAGAAACTCACATAGCCTAGGTAAGCCTGATAGAAAAATAATTAAGTGAAATGTGGTATCCTAGATAAAATTCTAAAACAGACATTAGAGCAAACTAAGGATATATAAATAAAGTCTAGATTTTAATTAATATTATCATTGTTGGTCCATTAGTGGTGACAAATGTGCCACGGTAACGTAAGGTGTTAAAAATAGAGAGACTGGTTGATGAACATATGCAAACTTTCTGTACTATTCTTGCAAATTTCTGTACATCTAAACCCACGATAAAATTTTAAAGTTTACTAAAAATAAAAGCTGAATAATAATTAAAAGTAAAACTTGGCCAGGCACGGTGGCTCACGCCTGTAATCCTAGCAGTTTGGGAGGCTGCGGTGGGTTGATCGCCTGAGGTCAGGAGTTTGAGACCAGCCTGAGCAACATGGTGAAACCTCGTCTCTACTAAAAATACAAAATATTAGCTGGATGTGGTGGTGTGCACCTGTAGTCCCAGCTACTCAGGAGGCTGAGGCAGGAGAATCGCTTGAACCCAGGAAGTGGAGTTTGCAGTGAGTCAAGATTGGGCCACTTCACTCCAGCCTGGGTGACAAGAGAAAGACTCTGTCTCAATCAATCAATCAATCAATCAATAAATAAATAAAACTCTGCACACTTACAAAATGATCTTGCAGAAGAGTCAGCTTCACTTTGTCTTTTGATTGCTATGACTCTGTAATTCAGTTTGGAAAGTATTGTTATCTTCACAATATTAAATCTACCAATCACGGTGTGTCTCTTTATTTGTTTAGATCTTTTAAAAATTTTATGAACAATATTTTATAATATTCACTTCAAGTAGATATGTTCCACATCTTTTATAAATGTGTTTCTGGTATACTTTTTTTTTTTTTTTGTCTTTTAGGTGCTATTCTGAATAAATATTTTAAATTTTACATCGTCTAGTAAAATCAAAACGCAACTGATTTCTACATATTAACTTTTTCTGGACAGGGCTAATTCACTTATTAGTTCTGTTAGACATTTCTTTCAGATTTTATTCTATGTAAGCAATATACATAAGGAGATAATTTTGTTTCTTTCATACATATGTTTATGACTTTCATTTGTTTTTCTAACCTTTTTGCACTGGATGGTCTCTCCAGTACTTTACTAGATTTGGTAAGAGTGATCATACTTGTCACATTCCTGATCTGAGAGACATATAATTTGATCTTTTTCTATTAAGTGTCATGTTAATTGTAGGGTATTTTACTTGCCATTGAAATGTTTGAGACTGTATCCTACTTCTTACATATTGTCATATGTATTTTATAATTATATATTTATAATTTGTTAATATCATCAAAGGGTTTTTGTGTCTATGTTTATGCAGGATGTTGTATATATTTTTCTCATTATAACTGTTATATATCCATTTTACTTACATGGACTTTTAAAATAATTTCTTCTCCCTTTATTTCCTGAAACATTTTATCCTAACAGCTCTCCATTGTCTTTACATTTTTTTTCCATTTGCTTACTTTTGCTTGACTAGACTTTTGTTTTTCTTTTTAATCTTGAGTTCCTCATATTTTGTATCCAAAAGTAGCATAAAGTATCTTAATGGTATCTTCCAAGAGGTAGGAGGTTCTAGTAAGAGATCTACCAAGGGAAAGTCCTTCCCTGTCAATTTTTAATTCACCCATAGTTTTTTACTAGTAGAAGCACCACGTCTCTGCAGCTTATCCTGAAGTAGAAGTTCTATCCAACTTCATTCTCTTTTTTTCTTTTTTACATTTGTATTTTATCCTCTTTTTTCAATGAGTTTAATTTGATTTCTTCAGACCTATGCTAGAGTTGATAAGGTATCTCTCCTGTGATATATACACTAATATTTAATTCATCTAATACATTTTTATTTTCAATTAATATGCTTTTCATTGTTTTGCCGTATGCCAGACTGTGGCCTGTTCTCAGAGCAGACACCATAAAACATGTTTCTCTTATCATCCAATATCTGTTTTTCAAAGCATTGACACTACCTCCAAAATTTTCTCCTTTTGTTCATCATAAAATTCCCTCAAATTACTCTTTCTAATAATTTGTCCAGAGTTTGTAGTTATCACCTGCAAGAGGGCTACTCTGTTAGGAGTTATTCAGCCATAACAGAAGCAGGACTATGTTTATTGGAACTACCTCAGAAACTGTTAATATTTCATCTAATGAAATGTCTTTCTAGGACTAGATATCTTAGAGTGATCTTGAAAGGTCAAGTTATTCTCTACTTAACATGACTGATTTTCATAGGAATCTCATTATTGAGCACATTACCTATATCATTTTAGATCTCAAGGACCCCATTAGTAGAATTAGTTGATAATCTGGAGTTATCTTAAGGTAGTCCAAAGAGTCTATGAATGTCATCACTCTCTGAGATACATTTTGGCTAAATTTCCAGATAAGTAAAAAGTCATAAGTGAAGGTCATTCAGAATAAGGAATATCTGTCTATCTATCTATCTATCTGTCTGTCTATCTATCTATCTATCTATCTAGTTATACAACAAAAATAAATATGAATAGAGAAAGCCTGCCTATGCATGCAAAGTTTTGTTAAGAATAATATCAATTTACAAGAATGATTTTATGAACAGTTTCAGCGTATGGAGATACAGATTTCCAGAAACTAACTTTAATTTAATCTTTAACTTTATTTTAAGGACAGTACTTCTATCTCTAAAATTTAAAAAATAACAATATCCTTCTGATTATATTACAACAATTTTAATACCAAACTAGTATTTTTCATAAAGCAAGAATTTAACCTATGAAAGAACTGATAGAGAAATTTTAATTGCTATTTCAATTGATATAGAAATTTTAATTCAAAAAAACAAGAAAAAATATGAAAATTATAATGACTTATGAATTGCTTAATAAATAAATAGTTTCTACTATAAGGCAGCAAAAAATATAATATCCTGATTTTGGTTTTAATTCTCTGAGAAGAAGTAACTTGATCATATCTAAATCATATAATTTTTCAAAAAATATCACAGATATTTTTGCCATCACAATGGCCTTTTGAGTTAATGTATTATTTGTATAATAATTTTATATTTTATATATTTTCATGCTTTTATATTTTACATACAAGAATAAATTTAAATGATTATTTTAACATGTAAACACATAAATAAAAATAATTTTTTACTTTTTTTACACTTGAATATATGTTAGCATTGTTCTATATAATAAATATGTTCATATCTAAACATTTAAATTAAAAAATTATGCTACATCAGTGGAAAATATTTATAAAAGGAAGATTACTCTTATTATTATGTTTATGAAAGCTATTTATATCACAGGCAGGCAGGCAGCTGATGAATTCTAGTATTTCCTTCATCATTCTAATAAAACAAAGTATGAGTCTTGTAAAATGTCCACAATACAGAGTAGTCATCTTCAAAAACTTTTCAAGTTACACAAGCACATTTACTCTTCATAATACTTATGTGTTTTTTTAGAATTTAAAATTAATTTAAGACACATATACATAACAGTATCCTCAGTTAATGATTTCAAGAATTTTAAAAATAATAACCCATTAAACTTCATAACAACCCAATGAGTAAGTATTTCTCCTACCTGAATTTTGGAGATCAGAAATTCGAGGATCAGAGAAGTTAAATAATTGCCTGAGATCTCATAGCTAATAGGTGGGAAAATAAAATTAAACAAGATTTAAACTCAAATGAACTGTCTCTGGAATTAATTCCTAGCCACAACGCCACACTGCAAGTTGTTTTTGTGTTTTGACAATCATGATTATCAGTGTATGGAAATGTTCTTATACTCATTTGCACTACCTACCTTCCCTCTTTTCTTATTGCTTTCAAATGCACTTGAGACAGCTATTTTAAATATTGACAAACTATATTACTGAATGAATGAAAATGTTACCATGGTTTCCTAACAAGGACAGAAATATATCCATATTCCTTCCTTCGCATGACAAAATTCACACCAAATGATAAAGCTGAATCCCTTAAAATAGTCTGCAGAACCCTGCATCATCTGGCTCTCAATAAATAATTTTGAATGAATAAATGAATGAATGGTTGAGTGGACAGACTATTCTACTTGTTTAAATTGTATGTATTATGTCTAAATAAATTTCATTCTGACACTTGAGCTTATAATTGAGTGAAGTTCACACTCAGCATCAGGAAAAGTACAGTCTGACATTTTCTGCTAAAAAAATCAATTAAAACAGTTTAGAATGATGTTTTATATAACTGTGAAGTGTTTCATCAGATTTTTTGCGTCTTCTTACAAAAATGGAACATTTTCCAGTATGTTTTGCTGTTTCTTGCTTCCCTTGCCTCCATTCTCCCTTCCCTCTAATTCTCATTGACAGTCCATGAAATTCTAGGGTTGCAAACTTAATTCCCAATGTTGGAGTGGAACATGTAACATGACCTCCCATTTAGAGAAATAATATAGTGTATTTTTAATTAATTGTTTCATATTATCTTAAGTAATGTTGATTTTCTATTACTAATATTTCTAAATCTCTAAGACATGCTCTACTCTTCTGGTTTCTCATGTATTTATTGTTTCATCTTCCTTTCCGGTCCATAGATCTCCATATGTATGTCTGACCCACTTTCTCTCCTTGATTAGACGATATTGATGTTCCTCGATTCAGCTATTACTTTCTCTGGGCTCTTGATTTTGTCTCCTGTTGCTTCTCTACAGATCATTGTTCTTAGATGCTGCCATGATGAAAACTAAATCTGAAAAACTCAGGAAGCCATTCTTATTGAGGATTTGTAGCCACTCTCCAACACCCTGAGTAGCGTGTCAGACAGAGGGTGTCTCATGACACGCTTCTAGCAGCAATCTATAGTAGCAAAATGATTGCCCTTTTTCCAGACTTCTATGCATGCAAAGCAAGTTACCAAACAATGATATTTCTGCTTATGTTCATGAAGGAGAACCAAATACCTTACCTGAGGAGACAGAAGAAACACCAAAATGTACCCTCTCAATACTGTGGCAATATGTCCCCAAATTACAAAGCTGTATCCACACATAGTTCTCTCTCTCTCTCTCCTCTCTCTCTCTCTCTCTCTCTCTCTCTCTCTCTGTGTGTGTGTGTGTGTGTGTGTGAGCATGTAATACTAAAAATTGAGTTCACACATGAAGGATTTATATTTTTGTTTTGTTTTGCTACTTTGATTAAAAATAAACTATAATTTTTAAAGTATTATGTTGTTAGAAGTATCAATATATTAATGAGCTTGAAACAGTTTGTACATGTACGTTTATGTAGTCAACACAGTAACACTCATCTTGAGGATTGTACCATCCTCAATGAATCAAGGGGAGTTGGCAGAAGAGTGCAGAATGCCTGGTGCAGTGCCTCACGCCTGTAATCCCACCACTTTGGGAGGCCAACACAGGCAGATCATTTGAGGTCAGGAGTTCGAGACTAGCCTGGTCAACATGATGAAACCCTTTGTGTACTAAAAATACAAAAATTGGCCGGGCATGGTGGCTTGTGCCTCTAGTCCCAGCTACTAGGGAGGCTGAGGTATGAGAATTGCTTGAACCCGGGAGGTGGAGGTTGCAGTGAGCCGAGGTGGCGCTACTATACTCCAGCTTCCTGAGCAACAGAGTGAGACTCTGCCTCAAAAAAAAAAAAAAAAAAAAGAAGAAAAGAAAGAAAGAAAGAAAAAAAAAGAATGCATTGGAAGGAACAGAATGGGAACAGCTGGGCCGGGCGCGGTGGCTCAAGCCTGTAATCCCAGCACTTTGGGAGGCCGAGACGGGCGGATCACGAGGTCAGGAGATCGAGACCATCCTGGCTAATATGGTGAAACCCCGTCTCTACTAAAAAATACAAAAAAACTAGCCGGGCGAGGTGGCGGGCGCCTGTAGTCCCAGCTACTCGGGAGGCTGAGGCAGGAGAATGGCGTAAACCCGGGAGGCGGAGCTTGCAGTGAGCTGAGATCTGGCCACTGCACTCCAGCCTGGGCGACAGAGCGAGACTCCGTCTCAAAAAAAAAAAAAAGAAAAAGAAAAAAAAAGAATGCATTGGAAGGAACAGAATCAGATTAGAGAGTTAAAATATCCTAGGTTTCTGATATTTTCTGTTGACAAGTGTAAAATTGCCAGTTAATATTTGTATTTGATAAAACAAGGTTAAAATTTTTAATTTGTAGAAAATTACTAAACATAAGAAAAACAGGAAATTTCAAAATAATTAATCAAAACATTCAAGAAATGAGAAAGCGTGTATACAAATCAGGTGGCACAAATTTAAAGCACTTAATAAGTTACAGATTAGAGTATGTATATATGCATGAAATACTCTAATTATAATCAAGTTGCTAAATAAATAATACTCAATTGTAGACTGTGCATAATCAATACAATAGATGTGGCATGCAAAAAAATTAAGGTAAAAAAATTGAAATTAATTTTCCAAAAGAAGGTTAATGTATCTATATTATGAAAACATATAAGAGATATCAAGGAAATTTAATCACTAGAGATTAAGAAGATTATTTATATTGTTGAAAGATTTATTCCATCCATTCTAAAATTTCTGCATTTAACAGCATGTTTCCAAATATATAAAGCAAAAAACAACAATAAAACAAAAGTTAATTAAAAAGAAGAAAAGAAAGAAAAATACTATATAAGGTGATTTAAACACTCTTATTAGAGGTACACAGAATTTGCAGAAGAAATGTCAGTAAAAATCTAAATGAGCTTGCAACGTTACTAATATAATTTACCTTTTAATATACACAAAGCTTTTACCATAAATATGCAATAAACATTTTTCAAGCACATAAAACACAAAACTCAGTGTAAACTATATCAAAATATAGAGATAGAAATCAAAAGATTGGAATCAACCAAAATATATTCTTTGATCACAGGCAGCCGGCAAATTCTAGTATTTCCTTTATCATTATAATAAAACAAAGTATGAATCTTGTAAAATGTCCAAAATATAGAGTAGTCAACTTCAAAAATTTTTCAAGCTACCCAAGCAAATGTGCTCTTATATAATACTTACATATTATTTTTTCTTAGAATTTAAAATTGATTTAAGACACTTTTATATAATATTTGCTATCTTCAATGAATGATTTTAAGATGTTTTTAAAATAATAACCCATTTACTTCACAACAGTCCAATGAGTTAAGTATCTCTCCTACTTAAATTTTGGAGATCAGAAATTTGGGGATCAGAGAAATTAAGTAATTGCTCAATATCTCATAGCTAGTAGGTGGGACAATAAAATTAAACTTAAGATTTAAACTCAAATGATCTGTCTCTGAAATTAATTCCTAACCACAATATGACCCTGCAAATAGTTTTTGTTTTTGTCTTTTGATAATCATGATTATCAATGTATGGAAATGTTCTTATACTCATTTGCACTACCTACCTCCTGAACTTATACTGTAACACAAAGATAACTAGAAATGTACATAAGATTGAATTTTAATATGTAGGTTTACACACAGCCTACGGCATAATAAGTCAGCATATCAATAAAAGTATAATTTTATTTTAATAATTAGAAACAATTGCTAAAAAAAAAAAAGTGGTACATATACACCATGGAATACTATGCGGCCATAAAAAAGGATGAGTTCGTGTCCTTTGTAGGGACATGAATGAAGCCGGAAAGCATCATTCTCGGCAAATTAACACAGGAACAGAAAACCAAACACTGCATGTTCTCACTCATAAATGGGAGTTGAACAATGAGAACACAAGGACACAGGGAGGGGAACATCACACAACAGGGCCTGTCGGGGTGGGATACTAGGGTAGGTTAGCATTAGTAGAAATATGTAATGTAGATGATGGGTTGATGGGTGCAGCAAACTACCATGGCACATGTATACCTATGTAATACAACAGCACGCTCTGCACATATATCCCAGAATTTAAATTATTAAAAGACAGAGAGAAAGAAAGAAAGAGAAAGAAAGAAAGAAAGAAAGAAAGGAAGGAAAGAAAGAAAGAAAGAAACTGTAGAATTCTAAAAGTGGGGAAAAAAAATAAAACATTTGTTTACTAAAACTAGGATAGAGACAGTGGTACTTAAGAGAGTAGCCTTAAATATATATGACAAAAGAAAAATGGCTGAAAATTATGGTTTAATTACTCATATAAAAATAAAAAATAGAAATTTCCAGTTTAGTGTAAACTATTGAAAGAGATCTTCATCATACTCTCACGCTAAAATCCAAAAGAGGCCAGATAGTCAGCAAAGCTATAACACATCAGAGAACAGAGACACCAAGAAAAGTTGCTGAAATCAACTCCAGGAAGATATTGGTTTAGAAATTCTGAAACTGGCCAGGTGCGGTGGCTCAAGCCTGTAATCCCAGCACTTTGGGAGGCCGAGATGGGCGGATCACGAGGTCAGGAGATCGAGACCATCCTGGCTAACATGGTGAAACCCCTTCTCTACTAAAAAAATACAAAAAACTAACCTGGCGTGGTGGGGGGCGCCTGTAGTCCCAGCTACTCAGGAGGCTGAAGCAGGAGAATGGCGTAAACCCGGGAGGCTGAGCTTGCAGTGAGCTGAGATTCGGCCACTGTACTCCAGTCTGGGCGACAGAGTGAGACTCCATCTCAAAAAAAAAAAAAAAAAAAAAAAAAGAATAAATAAAAAAAGGAAATTCTGAAACTACTTGACATACCAGATTTGTTTGTATTGGAGGATTGAACAAATAGGTAAATTAATGGTAGATAATGAGTGAAGTTTCTCAGAGAGTAAGAAGCAAGCAAAGGAAAAAGCCAGAATGAACCCTGTGGTGTTAGAGTCACAAATACCAGTATAAACTCTTATTTACTTTACTATATACACACTGAGATTGATAAATATTGATAGTCATAGATATTATATATGATTATACAATCATTTTATATCTTATTTCTTTGGCTATATATGTATATTATTCTTTATATGACTATAAGTAAATATATATGAGTTGGTATATGTACATATATTTCCTTGCTCTTTCTACTGAGGATACCTGTCAGTAGTGACATAGCAATAGCTATTAGCACAACCCAGATATTGGTTCCTAAATACCATCCTTATAGGAAAATAATACAGGGATCCTTGGAAAAAAAGCTTATTTTAGGTCTAAGGCATGGAAAATAAAATATGAAACTAGAGCATTTTGTAATGGCAAAAAGAAAAGGAATACTAAATATCACATATTCTCACTTACAAATGAAAGTTATAAGTTAACCAGCGAATACACGTGGATATAAAGATGGAAATAAAAGACACTCAGAACTCCAAAAAGGGGAAGAAAGAGATGGGGGTGAGGGTTGAAAGATAGCCTATTGGATACAATGTTCAATATTTGGGTGACAGTAACATGAGAAGCCTCTTTCCAACACTATGCAGTACACCCATGTAACAAACATGCACATCTACCCCACGAGTACATAATTTTTTAAAAAAGGAAAGAAAAAAGGGGAAGACATAGAAAAAGCTGAACCAAATAAAGCACAAAATTAATGGTAGAAAGAAAAATAAATTAATTAAGGCATGTAAAAATAATAACGTAGGCACATCAAAAGGACAGAGGAGACAAACTGAAAAAGCTTCAAAACTGGAAAAACTTGATATAAAATTAATAATGATAGCAAATGATAACCCAGAAAATAAAATAGATATTGATGAGTATGTAGTAATATAAATAAATTATTGAATAAATAAATACACTAGGGAAAATTTAAAAAATTATAGTAGAAGTTCAAATAACATATTTATACATAGACATACATTCAGATACTCCATTCTTCAGGAGATATAACTTAATTTCCTTCTCCTTGAGTGTGAGCTGGGCTTAACGATTGTTTACAAGAAATACAGTACAAAGGAAAAAAAATTAATCGCAATGAAATAACCTAGGAAACACCACCTAAATCAGTGATCAAGGTTAACATTCTTAGCGATGCCTTTTTTATTTTATTTTATTTTATTTTATGTTTTTGAGATGGAGTCTTGCTCTGTCGCCCAGGCTGGAGTGCAGTGGCAGGATCTCAGCTCACTGCAACCTCCGCCTCCCAGGTTCACGCCATTCTCCTGCCTCAGCCTCCAGAGTGGCTGGGACTACAGGTGCCCGCCACCATGCCCAGCTAGTTTTTTTTTTTTTTTTTTTTGTATTTTTGGTAGAGACGGGGTTTCACTGTGTTAGCCACTATGGTTTTGATCTCCTGATCTCGTGATCCGCCTTCCTCGGCCTCCCAAAGTCCTGGGATTACAGGAGTGAGCCACCGCGCCCGGCATAGTGATGCCATTTTTAAATTGTGAATCTTCTAAAATGATGCAATGGGAAGGGCAGCTCACCCTTGGATTTTCTTCTAAAAAATTATTACACTCTCAGTGAAAAAATACCAGACAATCCCAAGTTTAGGGCCATCTATGGTTCTTAAAAATAACTATAGTTTTTTTGTAGATTAACATCAAGCTGTTTTTTACTAAAATTAACGTTTTCTTTTCCATTATTCAAAAACAAGGAATAGAGTAGGAAAAAACTGTACACACACACTCATGTATATATCTTATGGTATATACATACAAATATATACACATGTACACGTATATGTTCATAAATATCAAATAATGTTTAAAGCATAGAAATATGCTCTAATTCAATCAATAAAATCAAATAATCCAGTAGAAGAATGAGCATAATTCTCAATAAAGTTACTTCACCAAAGAAAGTAATCAGATGGAAACGGACAAATGGAAATGGTGCTCAATTACTTAATTAACAAAAGGATGCACACTTAAACTGCACACTAATTTGAATGGCTGTAAATACACATGATATTTTTACTGGCCAGCATGTTAATTAATTGGAAGCAACATACACTACATAATCTGATAAAACTATTTTGGAAAGTTTGATAGTTACTACTACTGGTGCATACATACATTTGTTATGGCCTAGCATTTCTATTTATAAATACGTACCCAACAGAAATATGTTTATAAATTCACCAAAAGATGTGTACAGTAATGTTCAGAGAAGCTCTGTTATCAATAGTCAGAACACGAAAACAATTTAAATATCAACTAAGAGAACATGATAAAAATATTTGATATAGTTTTACAATGAATTATTATAGCACAAGTAAAATAAATTATTGCCACACACTATGACATTGATTTAGTACACCATAATAGTGTACTAAAGAAGCTAGAGAAAGAGTCTGTACTGAGTGACTAATTTACATACAGTGATTAAAAAGACAAATCTAGGCCGGGCGCAGTGGCTCAAGCCTGTAATCCCAGCACTTTGGGAGGCCGAGACCGGCGGATCACGAGGTCAGGAGATCGAGACCATCCTGGCTAACACGGTGAAACCCCGTCTCTACTAAAAAATACAAAAACTAGCCGGGCGAGGTGGCGGGCGCCTGTAGTCCCAGCTACTCGGGAGGCTGAGGCAGGAGAATGGCGTAAACCCGGGAGGCGGAGCTTGCAGTGAGCTGAGATCCGGCCACTGCACTCCAGTCCGGGCGACAGAGCGAGATTCCGCCTCAAAAAAAAAAAAAAAAAAGACAAATCTAATCCATGGGATCGAAATGCAAGTAAATAGTTGCCCTTCAGGTAGTGACTGCAATGGGGCTCAGGGGAGCAGAGAGGAGCCCCTGTGTGGAACATAATATTGTATTGTGTAACTTACTAAGACATGAGTATGTTTGTTTTATAAAAGTTAATTTTACTGTAGACTTACAATTTATGAATTTTATAAATATATACTATATCACAATAGAACATTAATAACAAAATATTTTATTAATGTAAGACCATCATTGATCAATTTCCTTAGCCCAGATATTACAAAGTGACAACAGAGCCAGCAATATATTTGGAAATAAACATATCGTAAAAAAAATTTAAAGAGACAAGAATGAACGATATCAGAATTTAAATGAGTTCAGAAAAAAATTGCTTATCTGTTATACTTTGATTTTTCAATATATTCTTCAAATCCTCTTTAAGAATATTTATTCTGCTAATCTAGAATAAGAAAGTAAGGAAAACAGAATAACACTGTGCATTTCATGTTGATTTTGTAATTCATATGTCAATACTATTATATTATTTGAATAAGAGATTTAAAATATCTTCTAAGATGGTGTATACATTTTAGTGTTCTTTAAATAGGGAGCCTTCCTATGACCTCTTTTGATTTCCTAGTTGCTAAAATAACTTTATTGAGTTAAATATATCTGAAATATCAACTAAAATACAGATTCTAAGACATCAACAACCTTGAACTTCTTGCAACTGGAACTGGCAGCTGGCCGGGTTTTTTTTGTTTTGTTTTGTTTTTTAAGACACTTTGATAACATTAAATCTTTCTATTTTAATATGTCCGAAACAGTTGAATTGCACGAATTTAGTTCCTGCATATTTGAGGATTTAGTTACAATAGTGAACAAAAACATGTACTCTAGCAAATCTTATTTTATAATAAGAGCATTTTCTCTCTTATGCTTTTTATAATATGTTCATATAATAACATGAATAAGAGTGAAAGTAATAATGTGTTGACAGTTCAGATTAGCTCCTTAAACTGGAGTTATATCTGAGTTTTCTTTAAGATCTTGTTTTTCAATAGATGTCTGGAAAGTATGGTAACAAATGAGCAATAACCATATCTGTCACAGGTATTTGGCCAAATAAAATAAAGCATATTTTTTATTATGCCAGACAATTTCAATTTATTTAAACAGAGGTAAAAAAATGAATTTGAGTAAAAGTAGATGGCTTTTGAATGGGTATGCTAAAACATGCTGTTCACATTCAAGTTTTCTTTGCATGATATAGATTTCCTAAAATAACACACTCGTTTTGTCATTCATTGATCAAATAATGATGGCGCTTCTATTATGTGCAATGCCTTATCATGGGTGGTCATACAAACGAACAAGACAAAGGTTCCTGCCCTTATGAAGTCTACATTCCATTGAAGAAAGCTATGCAAACAATGAAACATAGTTAACGGGAGACTTCTATATTATGTTGGAAGTGGTAAGTGACGTGGAAAAATTATACAGCAGTTAATAGCAAAGCAAGAAAAGTAAATGTGTTGATTGGCTGAGTATGGGTAGCTGCATGGCAACACTTTGTGGGGGAAGAAAATTATTCAGGGAATGTTAAAAGCCGTGAAACAGAAACCAACACATGGTGCTTTTTGTTGCTTCTCACAACTAGGATATAAGGATCCGGGGACTCAGGGTTGGAAACAGGAGTAGATTGTGTGGGAGGAAATGAAAGGAGATGAGAGTGGCTGGAGTTTTGTTCAAGGTGAAGAGTGTAAGAAAACATGGGTGGAGGCTGAATTGTGCCGGGAATTGTAGGGTTTAGATTTTATTCTAAGTGAAATAGGAAGCCTTGAAATGACTTTGATTAGGTAAGTGAAATAATATATTAGAATATTAAGAAGTTTTTTTACTTTTTTATTTTTATTAGTATTTTTTTTTTTAGCACTCTGGCAGCATTAGGCTAGAATGGAACAAGTGAACGGACTGGGGTTTTTGCAGCAGGTGTGGAGACTAACGTCACTATCCTGGGTAATGCTGTTGGATGGGGAGCTGGAGAAAAGAGTGGAGACAGAATTACTGACTGGTTATATGTTTGGGATGAGGGGGAAAGGAAGTGGAGATAAAGTATGGGTCGAATATTTCTAGTTTGAAGAGTAGGTTAGACAAATATGACAATTTTGAGATAAGACAGAATGTGAGGTACTAGGTATGGAGAAAGATGTCGTGACTTGGTGAGAAAATCCGAGATAAATATTTAGAATATATTTAGTTTCAGATAAATTTGAGACTTGGAAAAGGAGATGTCAATTACTTAGATAGGGATCTCAGAAAATTTCTTAGCTAGAGATACAAACATGACTGTAAACTGGTTACATGTATTTTTACTTTTTAATCTCCAGGAATAATAAACAGACAGCCAAAAACTGAGGCTGAAAGGTTCTTTATCCTGAATTCAAATAGAGGATGTGAGTCTACAAAATAAACTAAAAACCATCCAGAGAGATGAAGAAAAAGATGAAAAAGGGGAAGAAAGAGGAGGAAGAAAAAATAAAGACTTAAAAAAAAAAAGGAATAAGAGACAAAATAACATTTTTTAAAGGAGAGAGTGGTCTATTAAATATAAGTCTTTTGAGCATTTGAGTAAAAATCACTGGGGATCTACATACCCTATTCTTGTTCCGTGGTACCTGACACAGGTCATTGGTAACCTTAACAAAAGCATTTTCAGTAGAATGGTTTGAAATCAGAAGGCAGAACAAGGTGGACTGAACGAAGAGGGAAGAAATATCATTAACCGCTGTAGACATTTTAAAAATAAATTTGGAAATGTATAGCACAGAAATGTGACAATATAAGAAAACATGGGGCAAAGGAATGATAACGTGTATTCTGGCTGAAATTTGTTGCTACCTGAGAAATTTTATTTGCAGTAAGTTTAATAGGTAGAGAAGAATGTATAAGGCTTAAATCTGGGCTAGACAACTGAGCCAGATCCCAAATATTTTACTTGATACCAAATATTTTACTTGATGACGGTTTGATCTTGAGCAAAAGACGCTTAACCACTCTAAACCTCAGTCTCTATCTATAATGTGTCTGTAATATCTACCTCACAGTTTCTTGTGAGAAACAAATGAAAATATGCACATGAGACATTCAATGGAGTCCCGAACATGTGGTAAATGCTCAATTAAGTTTATTTATTTTATTCGTTTTCAGTATAATTATCATTATTTCTTCCTAGTTAAACCTTTGGTCAAACTGACAGAACCAAGGATAAATGTGGAGCCTATTTGTGGTGAAATTCACTTTTATTATGTTTTCAGAGAACATAAAATTATTTTCTGTGTTCTGAATTTCCTTAGAGAATATTTTAACATTTCTACTCCTCAAATGCAGGATTTGATAAAATTATTTTCAACAAAGGGATGGATGGGTCAATCTTGAAGCGAGGATGAAGTAATTCTACAGATTACCACTAGAGGACAGAAGAGGGTCATTTAGGAACCATTTGTTCTGGCTGCTGGGACAAGTTTCTCTACTACGGGAAACTCAGACACCAGAACCAGACAATTGTTTCGATTAAACTCATTATTTTTAATTTAAATAATGGAGCAGAAGTCTTTCCAAGAGTCAAAGTTTGTTTTTGCACTTCAAAGGTAGTAAGGGGACAATTTTCATTTTAGCATCCTGTCCTTGTCCTTCTATTATAGCTCTCCATTCTGCATTACATTATTTTTATTTGTTTACGTGCTTGTCATCGACCACCATTATAGGTAAAGTTTTTGAAACCTTGGATTAAGTCTCACTTGAGCAGTTCTTTCTCTTAGTAGACTCTCTAGGGACCAGATTTCAACAGTGATTTTCATAAAAGTAGAGAAAGACAACTGTAAAGTACTTTCAGGTTAATGATTAGGGAAACCAACATACAGGTAAAGAATATACACATTCCTCCATACATTTAATATGCACATGTGTGTAGAAAGTCAAGGTCAATGCTAGAAAAGTCAGTTAGTGTGCACTTAAAGTGTATTCTCTTGATGAAGGATCCGTGTAAAAAAAACAGAATTTATTCATTGTAATGCATGTCTATGTCATGT
The DNA here is from genome assembly GCF_009764315.1 of Trachypithecus francoisi. NCBI lineage: Eukaryota > Metazoa > Chordata > Mammalia > Primates > Cercopithecidae > Trachypithecus > Trachypithecus francoisi. Next base: position 69,145,515 of record NW_022681472.1, on the reverse strand, counting down.
GCTAACATGCTTTTTTTCATTGAATGCTCTCAATAATTCTGTCAGATAGGGATTCCTGTCTTTATTTTACAAATGTGGAAACCAAGACACAGAGAGATTTAGCAACTCGTGTCAAGGAACTAGCATATAGAAAGTCACACCAGACAAGATGGGCAAACGGCAATTTATTCTGATAGAAATGCCAGCAACATGGGAGAGAGCACAGACAAAGCCTGGAAACTCACTTTCAAGAAACAAAGAGTAGAAAGAATTTTAAGAGCTGGGGCGGGTGATTCCTAGTTCATCTGAGTTTCTTAATTGGCCTTACCCAAAGGAAAGCTAAACTTTCTCTTCTTATCTTCGTGGCCAGAGGTGGTTTTACAACTTGGAGCAAGGATCCCACTGAGGTTATTGCCCTAATCACCCACAGAGACTAGGAACTGGGTGCACTGTCTTCCTTGATCTTTAGCTTTCAAAGAGAGAGCCCCCAGGGCCTCAAAAAAGAATGTCCTGGATTGTAAAACTGGTAAGAGACTTTTTAAAAATTTACATCTCAAAGGACAGAGAAATAATTTACAATGGCAAGTTTTCTAAAGTAAATGCTCTAAGAAAAGGAAAGTCAGGGACTTGGAGTCAGGAAGAAGCCAGGCCAAAGTTAAGACAAGCTGAGGTGAACATTCAGGTCAACTTGGTCAGAGTGAGGTTTAAAGTCCGGTCATTCTGACACAAAACATCATGCTACTTTTATTGAAAGAATTGGACAGCACAATCTAACATATCAAATTTCATGGATATTGCTAGGCAATAATACATATTTATTGAATAAGTGTTCTGTTCATAAAGAACAGAAACCCCCTGAATGTTATCACTCAGAGTTAGATCCAGATATGCAAATTTAAATTCAACCATACCTACATACTACAGTTCATACAGCTACTCCTATATGAACAAAGGCAATGTCTTTAGATACATGATAATCAATTACAGCAAGAGTACTTGAAGAACACCACCCAACATCACACCTTCCATATTTTGCTCAGAATCACATTCTCTCCTTATTGAATTTCCTGAATTAAAGAAGAGTGGATGGGGCTTCATGCCACATGCCCTTAGCTCTTTTGAATTCTCCCTTGCAAACAATGGCCTCAGAGAGTTCTCAAGACTTTTCCAAATACATATTTTTTCTCTCATTAACTTGGAGAGGGAATAAAAACAAACTCAGTCCTACATTTTTAGGGCAATAGACTGAATTCATATAGGTTGACATATCCAGTACCTAAAATACCTGGTTTAAAGAAGACCAGTGATTACATCTTCAGATAACAAGGTAGTGGATTTTCTTCAGTGTGTATAGCAATGAGATAGTAAAAGAATGTTACCTAGAGAGGACGTGGGCTAGAGAGAGAGATAAATGCAAGCAAATCAAGGCTGCGAAAACTTTTCATAAACACTAAGTGAAGGTCTGGAACAGTGTGGGCAAGGCATTTGACATCCAACTTTCTTACAATGTTTGTTCTCTACACTTTCTGGGTGATATTCAAAAACATCAATTAATATTACAGCATATAGAATAAAAAATAAGAGCAGAAAACAAAAACTAAGAAAATAAGCATAACAACAGCAATCATCAAAACTTTCCTTGCAACCCATACCAACTCCAGCCTGTAGAGGACTACGTGCTCGCAAACAAGACGTTCCGATAAGTCCTGCCCTTGCAAACGAAGCAGGGTGTTCCCCATACATCCTGCTCTTGCAAACCAAGCAAGGCGTTCCTGATAGGAGCCAGCTGCAAACAGCAAACCCTGGGGGCTTGTTTATGTGTAAACATCTTGAAAATCCAGAAAGGGAAAGGTCAGAAAAACAACAATGTGTCTTGTGACTTGGTAACATTCCACAAATGACTGTATAAAATAAAGTGGAGCGTGTAGTTCGGCGCGGCTGCCATGTTTGTCTTGTCTTGTGTTGTCTTGTGTGTTCATTCCTTTGTTTAGGAAACACGCGGACCCCAACACCAGCCACTGCCTGTTCTCGGTGATGTGACAGTATATGAATCACGAAATTAAGAAAATAGCTTAAATCACAGTTTTTTTCTAAACTAGATAATATAAGACTTCATTTTTACAATATAGTTGACCAATCAAATAATTAAATTGCCAATGTGGTAAAAAAGCAAAGAATAAAAATAAAAATGTGAAATTACCAAATAAATTAACAAAAAGTATAGATTGATTATCAAAATTGCCAATATGGTAAAAAAGCAAAGAATAAAAATAAAAATTTGAAATTACCAAATAAATTAACAAAAAAGTATCGATTGATTATCAAAAATCCAAATTCTTAAACCTTGCTGTTAATCATAAAGGTGTACATTAAAACAGATTTAATAAAAGAAATGCATAAAAATGTTTAATTTGAACACAGTAGGTAATTCCTTTGCTTATAGTCTGTGATTTACTTCATACTACAAGAGCAGAGTAGTAGTTGCAATGGATATTGTATGTTCCGTACCGCCTAAAACTTTTACAATATGGCCCTTTATTGAAAGAGTTTGCCAACCCCTGCCATAGACCAACAATCCGTGTACTTGTGGCATTTTGTGTTTCTATAAGCTAGAGGTGATGTCATAAGCTGTGTCCCTGCATATTTCCTTTATCTTCCCCTTTAGTGTGTTTTCACAGTAACTAAATATTTTCATAAAACAAGACATAGTCTGAATTGCAGTGAATAAAGCAGGAAAAAAATACTAATAATTTTCAAAACATCACCTCAAAACATTTGCACGTAATTTTACATATCATAGTTCACTCTTTGTGAAATAAGCCCTGATATCCAACATATTTAAGCAGCAAGATACTCATTTCATCATTTATTTATAAGATAAAAATTTGGAAATAGCTTAGATATCTGACAATGCAGAAAATCTTCAAAATACTCCAAATTACTTTTACAGAGCAGTTAATTCTATGCTAATATAAAGTTTATGGCAATAGAAAAAATCGTATTAAATTATACCTGAGCCCATCAGTCATGCACAGGGTGACACCTGAACAGAAGTAACTCTTACTAGTTTATCAAAGACAGTCTACAGAATGGACTGCTTGTGACCCTGTTTCTAGGACAGACTTTTCCATGCCTCATAGCACAGATGTCTGGGTTTTCTATTATGTTTTAATTAAATCGTTAGTGTGGATTGAAAACTGTATTTTGATGAAAATTTTGGATTTGGCTGGAAGCAATCATATAGTTTACTATCAAACATAAAGTGCTCGTCACAATGTTTATTTTGTTAGACAGTTAAGCATTCTTTTACAAATTATTTTTATTAATACATAATAGCATATATCTATGAGGCACATGTGATATTTTGGCACAAGCATACAATGTATCATGATCAAATCATGATACTTACGATACCATCACCTCAAGTACTTATCATTTCTTGGTGTAAGTAAGCACTAAAATATATACAGCTTACATAAACAACAAGTTCTTCATGTTTTTATCTATTATTCTTACAAATAACCTGCAAATAACCTGTACTAATAGTTTATTTTCATTTTTGTTCTGTTATATGTTCACCTGGAAAAAAATATGCACGCTCTAAGCTTCTCTAAATTACCTTTTTCTGATATAGTAATTTATCAAAACTAATTTTGATAAGAGTAGTAAAGCTAATACAGTAATCTCCCTTTATAAGTATTTTTATTTCCACAGTTTCAGTTATCCTCAATCAACCAGAGTCTGAAAATATTAAGTGGAAATCCCCAGAAATAAATAATTCATAGGTTTTAAATTGCACACTGTTCTGAGTAGCACAATGAAACTGCACACCCATCCTTATCTGTCCTGCATAGGACATAGCTCATCCCTTTGTCCAGGGTATCCAGACTGTATACTCTATTTGTCATTGACATCATCTGCTCCTGGCATCCAACCATCAACATTATGGCTTGCTGTTCCAGGATTACCCAAAGCAGATGATGCCTCCTTCTTATGTATTTTCTGTAGTTTGTCACAATGCCTACGTCATTCACCTCACCTCATCTTGTTGACATTTTACCAATTCATATCATCACAAGAATGGTGAATACAGTACAATAAGATATTTTGAGAGAGATCATGCTCACATAACTATTATAAATTAAATAAATAATAAATTAATGTTTATTATAGATATTTAAGATAGGTAAAAACCCAGCATATATAGGATTTGGTACCATCTTCATTTTCAAGCATCTACTGAGGGTCTTGGAAGGTATGTTCCCCAGATAAGGAGGGTACTACTATGCTATTGAGTGGCTAAATTTTCTCATCACCCGTCACATTAATATGTTTCCAATTCTTTCTCAAATCTTAAGGGGGAAGAGACTTTTTTCCCAGGCTTTAAGGGGGAGGTAGGAATTGTGGACACCTTGATTACCGAACAATAGAAACTCATTAAGTGTTCTTAGGTCTCTAGGCAACCACAGCTGTGGATCAGTGGAGCTTGAAAAGAAGCTTTTCAAATAGTCTTAAAACAACAACAACAACAACAACAACAAAAACACCTTCTTGAATATCTCCACTTTTCTCCAAGACCATTATTTTTAAGGCACTTTTTAGCCCAGAACTAGATTGTTGTTACTGTGGTCTAACTAATTTTGTTAAAATCTACTTTTCTTTCACATTCAAGGGGTACATGTGCAGGATTGTTACATGGGTATATAGCATGATGCTCAGGTTTGGGATACAAATGATCTCGTCATGCAGATAGTGAGCATAGCACTCAACAGTAAGTTTCTTTACCCTTGCCCTCCTCTCTCCCTCTTCTCTTCATTAGTCCCTGGGTCTATTGTTGCCATCTTGCATAACTGATATTCTTGCCTTCAGTCTCTTTCTTCTCACTTCTCTCTTCTGAAAAAGAGGTGTTCCTAGGTTTTCTTCTAGGATTTTTTTGTAGTTTTAGATATTATATTTAAATATTAATCCATCTTAAGTTAATTTTTGCATGTGGTGTAAAGAAAGAGTCCAGTTTCAATATCCTGCATATGGCTAGCCAGTTATCCCAGCACCATTTATCGAATAGGGAGTCTTTCCCCATTTATTGTTTTCGTCAGCATTGTCAAAGATCAAAGACCAGACGGTTGTTGGTATGTGGCTTTATTTCCAAGTTTTATATGCTGTTGCCTTGGCCTGTGCGTCTGTTTTTGTACCAGAGGCATAATGTTTGGTGTCCATAGTCATACAGTACAGTTTCAAGTCAAGTAGTGTTATGCCTCTGGCTTTGTTCTTTTTGCTTAGGATTGTTTTGGCTATTCAGGCTCTTTTTGATTCCATGTGAATTATAAAATAGTTTTTCTTAACTCTGTGAAGAATGTCATTGGAAGTTTGATAGGGCTAGTGTTGAATGTTGAATCTATACATTGCTTTGGCCAGTATGGCCTTTTCACAATATTGATTCTTACACTCCATGAGCATGAGATATATATTTTTTCATTTCTTTGTGTCATGTCTCATTTTCTTCAGCAGTGTTTTTAGTTCTGCTTGTGGAGATATTTTAACTCCTTAGTTAGCTGTATTCCTAGGTACTTATTCTTCTTTTTGGCAATTGTAAATAGGATGGTGTTCTTGATTTGACTCTCACACTGGACATTATTGGTATATAGAAATGTTAGTAATTTCTATACATTGATTTTGTATCCTTAAACATCCGTGAAGTTGTTTACCAGTTCTAAGGGCCTTTTGTTGGATTCTTTAGAGTTTTCTAGTTATATAATTATATCACCAGTGAAGAGAGACAGTTTGAGTTATTTTCTTATTAGGATGTATTTGATTCTTTCTCTTGTCTGATTGCTCTGGTTAGAACCAGTACTATGTTGAATAGGAACAGCGACAGTAGGCAGCCTTGTCTTGTTCCAGTTCTCAAAAAAAATGGTTCCAGTTTTTGCCCATTCAATATAATGTTGACCGTGGGTTTGTTATAGATAGCACTTATTATTTTAAAGTATGTTTGTTCAGTGCCTAGCTTCTTGATAGTTTTTATCATAAAAATATGTTAGATTTTATCAAAAGCTTTTTCTGCATCTGCTGAGATCATCATATGGTTTTTGTTTTTAATTCTGTTCACAGTAAATCACATTTATTGATTTGCATATATTAAACCAACCTTGCAAACCAGGAATAAAGCCTATTTGTTCTGCTGCTTTGGCTTGCTAGAGTTTTGTTGAGGATTTGTGTGTCTGTGTTTGTCAGGGATATTGTCTTGAAGGTTTCTTTCTTTGTCGTGTCTCTGCTAGATTCTTTATTATGGTAGTGCTGGCTTCATGAAATGAGTTAGGTAAGAGCACCACCTCCTTGAATTTTGGGAATAGTTTCAGTAGGATTTGTACCAGTTCTTTTTATGTTTGATTGGATTTATCTATGAGTCCCTCTAGTCCAGGCTTTTTTGGTTGGTAGGATTTTATTATTATTATTATTAATTATTATTATCATTTATTCTTACTGATTCAATTTCAGAGTCCCATATTGGCCTATTCAAGATTTCTATCTCTTCATGATTCAGTTGTAGAAGATTTCATATTTCTAGTAATTCTTTTTTTTTTCAGAATTTCTAATTTGTGTGCAAAGAGTTACTTATAGTATTCTCTGAGAAGCTTTTGTATTTCTGTGGTTTTAGTTGTAATGCTGTCTTGGTCATTTCTGACGTATTTATTTGTACCTTCTCATTTTTTTCTTTGTTAATCTAGCTAGCAGTCTATCAATTTGTTTTAATTTTTGTTTTGTTTTTGTTTTGAAAAACCAATTCTTTTTTTTTCATTGATACTTCATATAGATTTTGGCATACCAATTTCATCAAGTTATCTAATTATGAGTATTTCTTTTATTCTATTAGCTTCTTGATAAGTTTTTTTTTGTCTAGTTTCTTTAGTTGCAACATTAGATTGTTAAGCATTAGAGATGTTTCTAAATTTTTTGATGAAGACATTTAGGGCTATAAACTTTCTTTTTAACATTCTTTAGCTGTATCCCAGATATTTTGGTAAATTGTGTTCTATTTTCATTAGCATCAAATTTAAAAAAAAAATTTCTGCCTTAATTTTAATGTTCACCCAGGAGTTCTTCAGGAGCAAGTTGCTTAATTTCCATGTATTTGTTTAGTTTTGAGATATCTTCTTGATTTTTATTTCTACTCGTATTATACTGCAGTGCAAGAGTGTGCTTAGAATTATTTTATTTAAAAAAATTATTGAAACTTGCTTAATGATGGAGCATGTATTCCATGTACAGATTAGAAGATGGCATATTCTGTGGGTTGTTGCCTGTAGTGTTTTATAGGTGTCTATGAGACACAGTTGATTAAGAGAAGAGTTTAGGTCCAGAGAGTCTTTTTTAGTTTTCTGTCTTGAAGATCTAATGCTGTCAGTGGGGTGTTGAACTCTCTCACTATTACTGTGTGTTTGTCTAAGTCTCTTCATAGACCTTTAACTTGTTTTATGAAGCTGATTGCTCCAATGGTGGGTGCATATATACTTAGGATACTTAAGTCTTCTTCTTGGATTGTATGCTTTAACAATATACAATGTCCTTCATTGTCCTTCTTTATTTTTATTAGTTTAAAATCTGTTTTATGTAATATGAGAATAACAACTCCTACTTTTTTTTTTCTTTCCATTTGTTTGGTAGATCCTTCTTTAATCCTTTACTGTGAGCCTGTGGGTGTTGTTATAAGTGAGCTGGGTCTGCTGAGGACAACAGATGGTTGGGTCTTGGGTTTTTTTGTTTTTGTTTTTTGTTTTTTAAATTCAGGTTGTCACTCTATGTCTTTTAAGTGGGACATTTAGTCCATTTCCATTCAAGGTTAGTATTGTTATGTGTGATTTTGATCCTGTCATTATGTTGTTAGCTGGTTGTTATATAGACTTGACTGTGCGGTTGCTTTATAGTGTCTGTGTTCTATGTGCTTAAGTGTGTTTTTGTAGTAGCAGATATTGTCCTTTTGATTTCATGTTCAGCACTCCCTTAAGGACCTCTTTAAGACTTTTCTGTTTGAAATGAGTTCCCTTGGAATTAGTTTGTCCTAAAAAAAAAAAAAAAAAAAAGTATTACTACTTTACTTATGAAGCTTAGATTGGCAGGAAATGAAATTCTTGGTTGGAATTTCTCTTCTTTAAGGACACTGAAAATAGGCCCCCGATCTCTTCTGGCTTGTAATGTTTTTTGCTGAGAGGTCTTCTGCTAGCCTGACGTGTTCACTGTGTGTGTGACTTGACCTTTCTCTCTAGCTGCCCTTAAAATTTTTTCTTTTGCTTTGACCTTGGAGAATCTGATGAATATGTGCCTTGGGTGTGGCCATTTTGTATGGTATTTAGCCAGGGTTCTCTGTGTTTCTTGGATTTTCTTGCCAACCTCTCTAGCAAGATTAAGGAAATTTTTATGGACTATATCTCCAAATGTATTTTCCAACTTACTTATTTTCTCTTCTCTCTCAGGAATGCCAGTGATTCATATATTTAATCTCTTTATATAATCTCATGTTTCTTGATAGTTTTATTTTTTAAAATTCTTTTTTCTTTATTTTTGTCTGTCTGAGTTGATTTAAAGATCCAGTCTTTGAGCTCTGAGACTTTTTTCCTCAGCATGGTCTATTCTGCTGCTAACACTTTGACAGTATTGTAAAATTCTTGTAGTGACGTTTTCAGTTCTAGAAGTTTAGTTTGGTTCTTTCTTAAAATATGTCATCTTTCAGTTCTTGGATTTTTTTACTGTGTTCCTGGATTCCTTGGGTTGAGTTTCAGCTTTCTTCTGAATCTTGATCTGCGTCCTTGTCATTCAAATTCTGAATTCTGTTTCTGTTATTTCAGTCATTTCAGACTGGTTAAGAATCATTGCTTGGGACTTGTTTGGAGGTAAGTGGACATTCTGGCTTTTTGAATTGCCAGAGTTCTTGCATTGATTGTTATCTGGGAGGGTTGATGTTCCATTTACTGTTGTGTAAGGTAAATATAGTCAGTTGGCTTCGTTTCTGGGTGCTTTCAGAGGCTCTATCTAAGATATTTACGTGTGAGTGAATTATAATGCTTTTACAGGTGTATATATTATCAAAATAATTTTTGGTGTTATGGGCTGTGATTCACCAGATGATACTTAAGATTGATGGCCTGTAGCTAGCCTAATACCCAGCTAGAGGGCTCTTTTGTACTTCCTCAAATTCACAGGCATGGTCTGCTGTAGGGGATGGAGAGAGATGATCCTATCACCAGGTTCATTTTGGACCTTGGGGGAGCCTCTGCTGATTGCTGGCATTGTACCAGTGTTTCCTTTGTTAGGTGTTCTGTGTGGTGGGACTTCCTGGAGCAGAGGCTGTAGCAGTGAGAAATGCCACAACCTTTCTGGACTGGCTCTGAGGAGAGAGGAATTCCATGCTCTTGCTTCAGCCCAGGAACCTGCACATCTCACCCCTCTCAGTGCTCTGAGGATGGGGGCTCCTCCCCTGCTTGAGTGCCTGCTATAGATGTTGGTTGTACTCTGGAATTGTGTGCCCTAGCCCTGAAGGCATTGGAACTTCCAGCAGATCAAGGTTGGTTTTCCTGCTGTACTGGGGGATCTGATGTGCTCCCGTATCACCAATAAAGTACTCAAGTGGAGCAACACACTGAGGCTGGGTTGTGGAGGCGGGCTGTGCAACTGCTCCTGTAGGGCAGCTAAGCATGGGCCCTGGGAGGGGCTGGTGGGCAGAAGGGTTTGCAGAACAGGTGCACTCCAGTCCTGTGGAGAAACCGGCCCCACTCTCTCCTGTCTCACAAGTCAGCTGTGGCTAATATCTCCTGGAGGTATATGGGGACCCCTGGAGGATGGACATCTATGGCTATTCTCTGTTCTATCATCCCACAGCACAAAATCTCCCAGGCTCCATGACAACTGAAGAGCTATCTGTGTCTGCTCCCTGAGATGATCCCTCCCAGCTCACACATCCATGAGGAACATGGGTTCTTCTGTAACTAGGATCCCAGAGGTCCATGGTGAGAAGGAACTGTCCCTCACTCACCCGTCCCTCACTCACCCCTTTCCCTGGAGCTGCTCTGGCGGGGACCAAGCCCTAAAGTTCATGTACCCCCTGGAGAATTTCCAGCTTCCTCCTCCTTCAGTCTTCAGCTTTAGCATTGCCTTTCCATCCATTTTTGGTGTTTTCTCTCTGAAGGTCTGATTAAATTATGGTGATTTACTCAATAATTTTGTCTTTCTTGGTGGGAGCAGCATCTCCTGGCTACGTCTAGTCCACCATCTTGTCTCTATGGAAGCAAAGCAAAATAAACACCATTTCCTATGAACAAGCATTATTTCCCATGGCACCACAGGAGTACATGTGGGAGTGGGAGAGGCTGTAGGAAGCAACAATGAAAACACCTAATTTGTCTCTCCTTCTCCTTCTCTTTCTCCTTCTTTTTTTGTTGGCCTTTCACTAATTAAAATATATGTATATAATATACCTATATATTTTATATATATATAAATAAAATAGCTTTGTGTTAGTCCATTTTCACACTGCTGATAAAGACACACCTGAGACTGGTAAGAAAAAGAGGTTTAATTCGACTTACAGTTCCACATGGCTAGGAAAGTCTCAGAATCATGGCAGGAGGCAAAAGGCACTTCTTACATGGCCATGGTGAGGAAAAATGATGAAGAAGCAAAAGCAGAAACCCCTGGTAAACCCATTAGATCTTGTGAGACTTACTATCATGAGAATAGCATGGGAAAGACTGGCTCCCATGATTCAATTACCTGCCCATGTGTCCCTCCCACATCATGTGGGAATTCTGGAGGATACCATTCAATCTGAGATTTGGGTGGGGACACAGTCAAACCGTATCAGGCTTAAATTTGCCATTTTAATTTTTCTTTTTTTGCTTTTCTTTTTCTTGTTTGTATGATGACTTTCTATACTATTTTTCTGTTTGTAATTTTATTAATTAATTCTGTCTACATTATTCCTTTCCTTTACTTCACTTCAGGTTTGTTTTGCTTTCTTTCTTCCAGTTCATTAGGTAGAAAATAAACCCATTGATTTGGTACTTTTATTCTTTTCTAGTGTAAGCCTTCAGTGTTAGAAAATTTCCTCTTAGCACTGTGTTAGCTGTATCCCACATATTTTTATATGATATATTTTGTTTCATTCAGTAATATGTGCATTTAAAAAAATTTTATTTGTGATTACACTGTTACTCTTACATTGTTTTGAAAGTACGTGGTTTAATTTATATGTTCTTCAAGGTTTTCCTGTTGTTGGTCTGTTATTTACCTCTAGTTTGACTTCATTATGGTCAGAGAATCTACTCGGTAATATTCAAGAACGATGCCATGGGGCGTCCCTAGGACTTTCTCTTTCATTTGTCATATAATCTGGACTGGGTACTAGAGAGATCTGAAATTAGAAGCACCAACATGCATAGACAAAGAGAAAAAAAGATGTAAACAAGAAAAGTTCACTCTATATGTCCAGAGGATTGGAATAAAGGAAGCCCAGGAGAAACTTAGTGGGAAGATTGATGCCCAGTGGCTGCAGTGGGCCTCATTGCCTGCAGCAGTGGAAGAAGCAAAGGTTAAGGGACCAAATCCACATCTAGCTTCAACAGCAGACCTGAGCTGCCTACAGCAGAGGCTACAGCAGATATTAGGCAGGCAAACCCACTTTATGCTTCACATGCACTGTAACAATTGTCTTATTTGCTTATAGCAGTGGCCATAGTGAAAAATGCCCGCTGGCAGCATCAGACTCCTTCACACTGCTAGCAACAGAAGGATCAGTGTCTTACAACTCTTCATACGGTAGCAAAATGTGACTCAGATCCTTTCTCCTAATCCTCCAGTCAACAGCAAAGAGCCATACAGACTTAGTAGCTCCGGAACATCCATCAAGCAGCAGAAGATCATTCAGGGCATGCGTCTTCTAGCTTCTACCCAAGGGCAGGCAGCAAACCAGACGTGGTGTCTCTTAACCCTCGACCAAGTTGAAGCAGGCTGGATTCTTCAGAACTCTCCACTCAGTGTCAGAAAACCACTCAGGACCCTATAACCCTTGAACCTTCACCCTGGAGTAGAAGGCAACTCAAGTAGGTGCTTTCCGCCCCTAGGGACAAGAGGAACAGAGTGGAAAGCCTAGTGACACCAAGTGGTGATCAAAGAGACCAGTGAAAACATTCTCCATTACACATGTCTAGCATTCCCTATCCCTCATCTAAAAACCCTCAGAGGCCCAAGGGAATGTCTTCTGCTGCCATCGAGGGGCACTAGCAGAAATACAATAGGAGCTCAAGTGGAACCATAAGAACAAAGCCTAGAGAAGCATTACAAGGGATAAGAAAACAAATTGTCTTTGTAACAATAGCTCACAGACTAGGTCAGAACATACATGCTAGAGGGGCCAAATGATAAAGTAGAAGATTTAAATAAGATTGCCTACTAACGAGATATCTAAATTGTTCGTAACACAACCAAAAATTATTTGTCATATGAACAACAAGGAGAAATACAGCAGGAATGAGAAAAGACAATTAACTAAAGTTATTTCTAACGGGAATCAGATGTCGGAACTCTCCGACAAAGATTTTTTATTGAACACTGTAAAGATTCTTGAAAAAGTTATTATATATTTCCTTGGAAAATTTTAGGAAAGAAATAAACGTTATTAAAACAACAACCATATGGAAATCATATCACTGAACAAAATTAATAATAAAACTGAAAAACTCATTGAGCCTATTGGTAGAGTAGAGATGACAGAAGATAGATTTAGTGTGAGATCAATAGAATATTTCCAATCTGAAAAACAGTAAACTGGAAAAAGAAAAAGAACACAATTTTAGGGAGCTGTGACAAAACAACAGTTCCAATGTTTGTATTATTGGAGACTCAAAAGGGTAGGTGAAAGAATGTGAGGTTGAAAAATACTGAAAGAAACAATGGTTGGTCACTTACCAAATTTGCCAATGGGCTTATAAGTCTGTCAATTTAAGAAGCTGAGTGAATGATAAACAGGAGGTATCCAAAGAAAGTTTTACCAAGAAACCCGATAAATAAACTTTAGAAAAAAATACAGGCCGGGCACAATGGCTCAAGCCTGTAATCCCAGCACTTTGGGAGGCCGAGGTGGGTAGATCATTTGAGGTCAGAATTCGAGACCAGCCTGACCAAGATGGTGAAACCCCACCTCTACTAAAAATACAAAAATTAGCCAGGTGTGGTGGTGCACACCTGAAGTCCCAGCTACTCAGGGGGCAGGAGGCTGAGGAAGGAGAATCTCTTGAACCGAGGAGGTGGAGGTCACAGTGAGCTGAGATTGCACCACTGCATTCCAGCCTGGGCGACAGAGCAAGATCCTTGTCTCGAAAAATAAAAATAAAACAAAAATACAAAGAAAAAAATTTGAAATCAAGTAGAAGAAAAAAAGTATGACTAAAGGGAAACACCAAATCAAGTGACAGTGCCTTTCTCATCTACAATCACTGAGGCCAGAGGAAGTAGCATAACATTTATAAAAATAATTTAGTAAAAATAACTGTTAAAAGAGAGTCTTGATCCAGTGAAAATATCTTTCAGAAAAGAAGGGGAAATAAAGATAAGTATCTGAATATTCCTTTGCCTCTGAGACACCACGTCTGGTTTGCTGTGTGCCCTTGGGTAGAAGCTAGGAGACACATGCCCTGAATCATCTTCCACTGCTTGATGAAGGTTCAGGAACTACTAAGTCTGTGTGGCCCTTTGCTGTTGTCTGGAGGATTAGAAGACAGGATCTGAGTCACATTCTGCTAGTGCATGAAGAGCTATAAGACATTGATCCTTCTGGTGCTAGAGGTGTGAAGGAGTCTGATGCTGACAGCAGGTTTTTTGTTTTTCTGTTTGTTTGTTTGTTTGTTTTCTGTGGTCACTGCTATGAGCAAAGAAGACAATTGTTGCAGTGTTTGTGAAGCATGAAGTGAGTTAGTCTGCCTGGTATCTGCTGCAGCCTCTGCTAGAGGCAGCTCAGGTCTGCTGTTGAAGCTAGATGTGGATTTGGTCCCTAAACCTTTGCTTCTGCCATTGCTGCAGGCAGATGAGGCCCACTGCAGCCACCGGGCATCAGTTTTCCCATTAAGCCCCTCCTAGCCTTCCTTTTTTAAAGTCTCCTGGCCGGGCGCGGTGGCTCAAGCCTGTAATCCCAGCACTTTGGGAGGCCGAGACGGGCGGATCACGAGGTCAGGAGATCGAGACCATCCTGGCTAACATGGTGAAACCCCGTCTCTACTAAAAATACAAAAAACTAGCCGGGCGAGGTGGCGGGCGCCTGTAGTCCCAGCTACTCGGGAGGCTGAGGCAGGAGAATGGCGTGAACCCGGGAGGCGGAGCTTGCAGTGAGCCGAGATTGCGCCACTGCACTCCAGTCTGGGCGACAGAGCGAGACTCTGCCTCAAAAAAAAAAATAAAAAAAAAAAAAAATAAATAAATAAAGTCTCCTAAACAGATGGAGTGAGCTTTTCTTGCCGTCATTTGTTTTTCTCTGTGTCTACGCATGTAGGGGCTTGTAACTGCAGATCTCTCCAGTACCCAGTCCAGATTATATGACAGATAAAAAAGGAAACCCTAGGAACTCCTCATAATATTGTTCTTGAAGTCCTGAGGTTTATAACCATCCCACACCTTCTTCTGCCCATATTTCAGAGTCGTTTTATGATTGTATGTTGAATTGTTTCCAGTACAGTTGGTTGTATTTAGAGCAGGGCAGCAGGGTAATGTGAGTTTCTGCTGTTATCCCCACTGGGAAACTACAACTACCCGTATTTTCTATGCTCTGTCTTCAATTTTCTCCATTTCCTTAACAGATAAAAGCTTTTAATATGCAGTTAAAATTCAAATATCTACACAAGCTACTTTTGTAATTGTCACATTTCTTCCCTTATTTATTACCCTTCCAAAATTTTATTCTGTCAAATGTCAGCTTTCCAGAGGAACATCAGAAGAATGTATTAATCAAGCAAAGCTGAATGTGTTGGACTTACTGTAGGAAAAGGGAATATTGTCTTTGCAGGGTGTTAGTGTCAGTAAAAGGATTAAAAGCAATCCTCAATTTCCCTTGCCTTAATCTTTACCTCCTCGTAATTTTTTTAGTCTCTTTTTTTCTCTTCATTTTTTTCTGTTATCTGTGCTTCTTCTGAACCTTTGAAAATTACAAAATATGCAAAATAGTTTTCAAAATAATTGTTTTGAGAGTTTCCTGAATGGGATTGCACCAACAATCCTTACTGATAGGCATGAAAACCCAAAACAATTTTCAACTTTTATAACCGTAGGTTTTGTAGCAGTAGGATATAAGGAAAAGTGCTACTTCAGCTAAAACATAAAGAAACATGCTTCTTTTTTCTAACTATATAAATCCACACTACTGCTTTGACTCAGGGGTTATTTGTATTTGGCCTTCAGCTACTTCCTGATGCACATCAGCTGAATAAAGTCTTTAACCTCTGAATCACTGAAGCTGTTTTTTTCACTCCTGTCGTATCTCAAGGTAAGAGAATTAGGCAAGGATGTTTACAGGGTTTTGTCTTCAGCTGTGTTATTTTTGATCTGTGTCTTGCAAAGTGGGAAACAGGTTGGGTATGGACCAATTTTATGACCATCAATTTGGACTGGTTGGCATAGCTAGTAGAAGGTCTTGAGATGAGTCCTGAACCATTCAACATGGTGTGTAATCTTCTCTTCCAGGGGCAAGTATTTGCTGGTGCAAACAGCTAATTTGTTATTTTATTTTTAAATGTCTCATTCTTGTATTGTTTAACAAAGATTCAGAAGAGTATGCTTTGTCCCATATTGTTTAATGTAATAATAGGTGTGGATCTAATATGATTTAATACAAGCCCTTGAAAAAAATGTTAAGTTTTGGTTTTATATCCATGTATCTACTGTAACACTGAGGTTCAATTATTATAATTATTTGTAATTGTAATTATTATAATTACTATAGTTACTACCTAATTATTTGCTTTACTGGACATTGGAGTAAACAGCATGGCAAAGGTTATTCATCTTTATATGCCATTTGATGATTGTTATGTAACCATAAAGTACAGAGATACATACTCAGAGCAAGCAATTATATAGTACTTCAATATAAAAATGCAACAAATTAGATAATAATAGAATAATTAGAAATTTAAGTTGAACTATATAATATCATTTTCTTAATGTAACCCCAAATTTAGATTAAGATAAGTCTGGTTTAAAAATGCATGCATTTTTCTGTCAGGGGGTAAGTTCATTGTGATTGCATTTCTCTTCTCTATTACATGGTGTTCTAATCACAAGTGAAGTTTTCAATATAATTTAAGAGGATAACTCCAATTGGATATATATAAGCTGTCTCAAGAACTCCTCAAACTCAGCATACCTTTAAGTAACATGCAGTCAACAGATATTCTGTGTGCCTATGATTCATTCAAGAGTAGAAGAAATGCTGAGGGGAAAACGGGAAGATAAAAAATTAAATGACAAGAAAACACTTTGTTTTAAAGGTTTACATTTATGGTAATATAATATTAACAATTTATGAAGGTCCATCTGCCATGCCTTTCCAAACATATTATAGTTTCAGTGATCTTGATGGATTAAATGAATTTCTTTATGGAATCATGTGTTTGATACTAACTACAAAGAGGAACCAAATAGCAGCTAGAACTCTGTTGGGTGTCTAGTGACTCTGGCTGGTTATCCTGCCCAGTTATATAACCGAAATACAAAACCAAAGTTTTCTACTCTACAATGCATGAAATATCATTCTTGCCTAGTTCTGTGCAACAGTAACAACAGGCTTTATTTTTTGAAGGAGAAAACAATGTAATGCTATAATGATATATGCAAAATTGTTTTACTGGATTTTGATTCTGTTTTTAAACAAATGATATTTGCCTTACAAGACTGTTAATTCTTACTTATGTTATCATTGGTTCTATATGTATATTTTGAGTATATTAGCTACATTTGGTATTCTAAGTTATACAAAAAATGTCTAATACTGTTGGTGAACTTAAGACTTTTACAATGAAATTAATTCATTTTTATAAACACTTTTTGAGTATGCATTCAAAGTGCTCTTCCCTGGGTTGTGAGCAAATATTTTACATCTAGGGTCAAAGCAACTGCCACATAGGACTTGCATTGCTTTCAAAGGAAGATTTTTCCTTAGTTTTATACAGGTTCTCATGAAGAATCATCCTCAGAAGACTGTTAATCCACTGGCCAATGTTTTAGACACTTATGTCTCTAGAGGCTTGTGCAAGACAAAAACTATTACCATATGATGCACGATATACCTAAGTTATGAATATTATCTGTTCTGAATGGTAGGTTTTTGTTTTGTTTTGTTTTACTTTTCTGCTATATCTTACACAAATAGATTATAACTTTACAGTCTTATGGGCTTCTTTGATTCCTTTGTTTTTCAGATTCCATTCATCAAGTCCTGGTAGGTCCTGAGACAGGCATTATAGGTGAAATAGAATCTACTTTCAAAAAGGACATGATAGTACAAGGCATTCATATGAAATACATCTCTGGTGTCAATATTGTGCTACAGAAATCTTGAATAAGGGTATTTCAACTATTCTGGGTGATTAGAGAGCAGGTAAAAGACATTTTGACTGGTGTACATTTGTAAGAATAAATAAGCATTTATAGAATGTTCTCTGAATGTGAGAAGATCCCCAGAATAACTTAGATAAACATGCTATGTTCTCTCTCCTGTTTCCGGTAAAATAATTCACACCCTTTTCTAGGGCAACCTTTCAATGAGGAGTTGGAAGAAAGATAAAACTGAGGGTGGAAATCACATATTATTTTTCTATATTTTCTGTACCTTTAATGCAATAATTGTGTCTATGGTCAGCCAGAGGTGTTTCTATCCTAAGCAAATTCACAGTTAATTAGCAACATCCACTAATCTTTTGAGAACATTCTCATACCGTCACTCATGGCAATCACTGCTGTTTCAAGTGTTCCTTTGGGATCTTTGTTACGCAGCTTGAAATTTGTTATTAAATGTTTTGAGAATGGGTTCAAATAATTTAACTAAAAATATAATCCCTAATATCTTTTTCTTGCAAATTTACTTTTATCCACATTGCTTATTATAATTCACCAGAGGTTCTCAAATAAGATCAGAGGGCAGTGTGAGCATACTAAATAATAAAATGTCAACATGTTTGAATACATATCCTCTCATTATACATTTTTCAAAAGGAAATAAAGTGATCCAGATTAAATCATTGCAAGTTAAAATAGAAAAGAAAGTCAAAATATGGTGACTTTTTCAGTGTTAATCTTATGCAGTGTCTGTTAAGAAGCCTGTATAGAGTTGGAGTTCTTGCAAAAGGTGAAAGCTGAGTCATTTTCACTCTCTTTAAAGGTGAGTTTCTTCAGAACCTCAAAAATTGAATTAATCAAGGATTTGTATCTCATGTGCCCAACTTTTAAGGGGTGCAAAAAATTAATAAGCTACATAAGGTTATCATCATACCAGCCTAATACAAATAAAAATTAGAAATCAGGCCAAACTCAAGTGTCTGGGATAGGTGTACCAAATGAACTTATATTCCCAGGATGCAATATTAAGTATAATAAGGAACTATTGTAAAAGCCTATAAAGATATTAATTCATATCTAGTGAATATGAGAGTGACTGAGACAATCAGGATAGTTTCAGCCTCCCATTATAAGGGGCAATTTAAGACAATTGTCCAGAGAGCAAGACCTTTGAACTTAAAATAAATTTGAGGATACCTCCTAGAATGAGACTAGTGTGTGCATTTTGTCTTTAGCAAAAGGGGAGAATCCTCCCTTCTCACAGGGAATGGAAGCTGAGGCATTCTTGCCTACTTGCCAAATTGAGAAGTTTGTAAAATTTGCAGCACCAGTCTTATCTGAGGGGTTTTCCTTTCTTTTTTGATAATTCAAAGCCTCATAATTTATGTTTTCACTTTGAAATCCACATTTCTTCCAATCCAGCAGCAAATTGTGTGTGCATTCAAAGTGCCCTTCCCTGGGTTGTGAGCGAATATTTTACATCTAGGGCCAAAGCAACTGCCACACAGGACTTGCATTGCTTTCGAAGGAAGATTTCTCCTTAGTTTTATACAGGTTCTCATGAAGAATTATCCTCAGAAGACTGCTAATCCAATCTTTTAGATTGGCCAATGTTTTAGACATGTCTCTAGAGGCTTGTGCAAGACAAAAACTATTACCATATGATGCAAGGTATACCTAAGTTATAAATATTCTCTGTCTTGAATAGTGGATTTTTGTTTTGTTTTGTTTTACTTTTCTGCTGTATCTTACACAAATTGGTTATAAATTTAGAGTCTTATAGGCTTCTTTGATTCCTTTTGTTTTTCAATTTGTCTAAGCTGAGGAACAGTTTAACCTAATTCTTAAATTAGTCCCAGTCTCCTGACCTGTCTACTTGACAGGAAAATTCAGTTCAAGCAAGCAAAAATACATTTTAGCTTTTAATGTCTTAAAAACATTTGTATAAGTAAATAAGAAAACTCAGCTATCTATGAAAAACTCGTGGGATCTAGCATTTTCAGCTAGGCCTTCCTCAATGTCCAAAAACATTTTGTTTTAAGGTCTTAATTACCTAGATAACAATGACAGGATAACAATTATGCTAAGCATATAGAAATTAGAACTAAAATATTATATACCCTGAATATGACAAGTTTGCCTTAGCTACAAACAAAGGTATTTGTATATATTATTTGACAACTGATAGTATTAAAAATATTGAGGAAAGAGAAGAATGCTGATATAGCATTTTTGAAAATGAAAACTCTTAACTGGATTTCACACTATAAAAGCTGAAAATGTTTTAAAATTATATTGTATTTGCTACCGAGATGTTACAATACAGAATATTAACCATTTAGATTATCTTGTCTTTAGTGTGTTTTCCCACTTATCTTAAAAGTGAATTTCTGCTGTGTTTGTTAAAAAAAAGTCATTCCTTTGATATTCTGTTTTGAAAAGACTTATGGTTATAGCACAGAATACAAAATAACTCTTTAGCTAAAGACTATACTTACAGGAAAGATTGTCCACATGATTTCGAAAAAAAGGCATTTATTAAATATTATTGACATACTATGAGAAATGTCATAAAATATGAATTTATAACAATGAAAATTGTAGATAGTTTTAGTAAATTCACTTATGTGCATTTTTATGTACTTACATACATTTATCCATGTATGTAAAGACACATACATACACACACACACTCTACAAATATGGACACATATCTGTTAGGTTGACTATCCAATTGTTCAAGTAAAGTTTTGATTTTTTAATGGATATCCAGGTTGTAGGTAATAGAATTGTCCATTTATTAATTTCACTATATATTACTCTTTAGATTATATTATTTATATTTTGATATTTAAGTTAGTGTTATTAAGACTTGAATTACTAGTTTTCTTTCATTCTTATTGAGAATCCATGATTTTTTTAATGTAGATCCTTGTGCTTAGGGTTCTTCAGAGAAACAGTACTAATGTATAGATATATAGATAAACAAGAGGATTTATTATGGGAATTGGCACATGTGATTATACAGTTGAGAAATCCTATGACATACCCTCCACAGTCTGGAGAAATGGGAAACCTAGGGTGGTAATTTAGTCTGAGCTAGAAAGCCTGAGGACCAGGGGAGCCATGGTGTGTGACCAAAGGCCTGAGAACAAGAGGAAACACTGGTGTATTTCGCTATGTGAAAAGATTAGGACCTAAAGTTCTGATGTCCAAAGGAAGGAGAAGATTGGTGTCCCAGCTCCAGAACAAAGAGAGAAACCACCTTCCCTCTGTCTTTTGTTTTATTCAGGTCCTCAAGAAATCACATGCTGCCTAGACACTTTGGGTGAAGACAGATTTTCCTCAATCAGTCTAATGATTCAAATGCTAATGTCTTCCAGAAACAACCACACAGATATATTCAAAACTGGTATTTTACTAGCTATCTGGGTATCACTTAGCCCGGTCAATTTTTTTGACACCTAAAATAAATCATCACAACCTCCATCCACAAAAAAATGTTTCATAATAGTAATAACTGAACACAATTATTGAGCACACACTGTTTGGTATTTTTTAGTGCTTTATTTGAATTATCTTATTCCTCTTCACCACCATGCCAGCAGGTAGGCACAGTTATTTCCATTTTGCAAGTGAGAACATTGAGCTCTGAAAGATTAAGCAACTGGATGCATAAGATTCCTCAGCAAGTGAAGTCACATTTTGAATCTAGGTATTTTGTGTGTAGAGCTGATGCTCATAGACACTATACCACATGAGATTAGTGTTCCAGCCTCCCAGTAAAATACAGTGTATTTTGTAACGATTTACAATTTATTTTCATAAACTAGAAGTAATGTTCTAGGTCACTGACTTATGGAAACCATTTGCAGAGCCCTTTCCAGAGATGGGAGGTGCTCAGAAAATGAATTGTTTCTCAGGGTTCAGTGTATTCTGCCTAAAATGATGAATATTCCCTCAATATGGTTTATTTATGAGATCTGAAATTAAACTATGCAACACATTTGTACACTCTCAAGACACTATATAATTCTGAGCTAGTATTGTCATAAGAATATACATAATAATCTTCAAAATAATAACTATAATTTTCCTAGGAAAATGAAATTTCTATTTTTGCTAATTCACTTATCAATACAGTGCCAGCTCTCTTCTTAAATATATTTAATTTTAAAATATGAAAAAATAAATGTGAAAACAGAAACCTTAAACAGCTTTATATTTATTTATTATTTACTGGAGAAAGTCAAAACTTTTGAAAAGTAATGAGTATTAAGTGTCTGGCCAAAAGTCAAAAGAGATTTTACTCTCCTCACTGAGCCCCACATAAATAATTGATCATATTTTTAATATGATAGGTGAAAGATTTAAAAGTTTGACACAGACTTTCTTTAAAAGTTTTCCAACAAAGCTCAAACAATTCTCCTACCCCAGTGAAGCTAAATCAGCCCCACATACTAGGTCATTTGGTTTCTTGACTTTCTTTTGATGAAGCTGTCTTTAACTCATAGAGTTAATAAAAAAAAGATTGCCTTAAATGATCTTCGGAGACATAATCTGGCCACGATTTTCTTAGAAAAAAAGTGACTTTTCTTTTTTTCCCTCTTTTAAATTCAAAATGATTGTCACTGTTGATCTCAAATCATATTTCATTTTTCATTTGGATTGAAATGTGAACATCCTTTATCTCCTAAGTGAAATACTACTAAGTGGTGAGCATGAGAAGTTTCTAATAGTATAAAGATATACAAAGTTTTTGAATAATATATTATACATTTATTTCATCATCTAACTTGCCAAAACATATAAATTATCTCAGGTAGAAAATAATTTGCTTCATGTTGTCTTGTTCTTTAAATGATGGTGTAAATCCATTTTTTTCTTCCAAATTAAGAATAAACATCCTTTAGAAATGGCCAATAATTTCAGACTGCTCAGGCATGGATATTCAAGAGTACTTTGAATTAAATGCTTGATATGTGTTAGAAATTGCATATTGTGTGCATAGACTAATATGTCATTATATTCCTTGACTTAAAGATCTTTCCCAGTTGAAATATCATGGGTGTTTACACCAAGTCTATCCGCATAACCTAGGCAAAATCCCCTGGAATAATTTCACCTCTTTGTAGACTGCCTCTGGAAATGAGAAATCTTTTGTATTATAAATGTGAGTTAATTTTTCATGTCATTAAATTTTTTATCCCTATGCTAAAATAGTAAGAAAGAAATCCCTTAGGCAAGATATCCAAGTAGCATAAATGAAAAGAAAATTAAAGCAAAATGGACTTAAAACTTAAGAGTAGATGGAGACAATATTGACAATTTTGAAGGAAATATAAGGATGATACAATATATTAGAGGCATATTTTAAAAGCTGGGACTCAATATCAAAGCTGCCAAAAGACAAAACCTGTAAGTTTTTTTGTCCCTTTGTCTACGTTTCTTTTCCCAAATCTTAAGAACCTAGATGGATCAATCAATTCCGAAGTCCCAGAACTATTGATTATACTTTCCATATTGCATATTACATTTTTTCTTATGTTCTAGCCCTTTGCATCCTAGCATGGTCTCCTAGTGTACTACAAAAGACTTGAAGATCAGGCAATGATTTTCATTGTTCTTGTGTTGTCATTTGATTTCGTTTGTTCAATGCTTTCACACCTTTAACACATAACTCGATTATATTACATGTACTGGGTTCTAAATAAATATTTGCTGAATTAATTATTAGTAGATTATCTGGCCTTTGTCATTAATCCAAACCCTGCATGTTGTTATATGTGTTATATCTTAGCTATATTATAGTTAATTGAGAACTAGTCATCTATTGATTATCCCTTAAAGATAATACCATTTCTTAATATTTTATATAAATTCCCAGCATAGTTGGTATATATTCATGGAAAATAGATATAATTTATATTTGGTATTGTTTTACAAAAGGGAATCCAAGGGATTTATTAGGACATTGCCACTTGTCAATGTAATCAGATTTGAAGTCATGATAAGAATGGCAGAGGTAAAGTTAGTTGTAAATTCAAGATTGTTTTTAAAAATTGCATTGTGGGCCGGGCGCAGTGGCTCAAGCCTGTAATCCCAGCACTTTGGGAGGCCGAGACGGGCGGATCACGAGGTCAGGAGATCGAGACCATCCTGGCGAACACGGTGAAACCCTGTCTCTACTAAAAAAAAAAAAATACAAAAAACTAGCCGGGCAAGGTGGTGGGCGCCTGTAATCCCAGCTACTCGGGAGGCTGAGGCAGGAGAATGGCGTGAACTCGGGAGGCGGAGGTTGCAGTGAGCTGAGATCTGGCCACTGCACTCCAGCCCCGGTGACAGAGCGAGACTCCGTCTCAAAATAAAAAAAAAAAAAAAATTGCATTATGTAAATAACATACTAATTTAATTACCCAGTTTTTATTTTTAAAATAATATTTCATTAAATCACAGATCAACTTAATAACAACATTAAATTAAAATTTAAAACATCTGGTTTCAATAAATTCATGCTATCATTACTAAATAATAAGTAACTACTCCATCAGAGGTTTTTTCCTCAAAATTTTATTTAGGGAAGGCAAGTTTGCATCTAGGGTGTATAAAAGTAAATATTCATGTGCTCTGAGATAAAAAAGTAACTGCTCAGTAAACTGAAATAATACAATATGCTCATGAACAAACTTGAAAACAATTTATCAAATAATTATTCTTTACAGTTTGAATTGTTTGTATGTTTATGTTGAATTTATTTCATTTCATGGTCTAATAAGAAAAGCTTTTTGTCTCTTGCTTTCATCTGCTGACTTCAATCTCAATAAGATTTCTGTTTAAAAATACTATGAATTGTAAACACTCTCATTTCAGATCATGCTGAACCAATGGAGTCATCAAAATGAATGCCTTTTTCTCATAATAGCATTCACAAAACAAACATCCATAGGCATCTGGAACATGCACTTTTACACTTTTGCTGAATTGTTTTACCCTTTTAGTAAATAGTACATATATTAAATAAAAAGGTAATTTTTTTTTCTGGTCTCACTACACTTTTGTCCTTCCTTGCTGGCCTCACCCATTATATTATATATAAATAGAAATGTTTGAGGCGATGTCAAATATTCAAAAGGGTTTTTGTGGCATGAAAAATATCTCCTGATTAAAATGAAATACGTTATATTTTTATTGGAGTTTTTTCTTTGGTGTAATGTCTCATCTTTTTGACATAATTTATACTCAAAATTTCTATTCACTTCTAATACAATGTTTTTACAGACAATCTTCACTTCGCATGGTTGTGATATATGTGGATTTCAGTTACCATAATTTAGTAATTGACACCAGGCCTTCAATAAGTGATTCAAATTTTACTATTTATCTTACACTAACTTTCCTCTTTTTCTTAGTTTACTAACATTTACCATCATCATTATTATTGGATATTGAGTTCTCAAAAATATATTTTCAATGCCTTTGAGAAGAAGAGTTTTCTTCTTTTTTTGTCTGTTGAATGTCAGTTTCATTTATTGCTGTTTAAATATTAAACCAGGTTTGTTTTCTTAGAATGAAGTTGATTATATGATGATGTAGTTTACCTGTTTATACATCTTTACATTTGGCTCATTAATATTTTAAGCTTTCATCTATTTTCAGAAAGACTATTAGGTTTTAATATACCCTTTTTATGATATCCTTGTTTTTGCTATAAAAGATGCACTGTTTTCATAACGAGTAGGACTTGCTTCTTTTTCCTTTTTTTGAATAATGTATGATAATTTAAATTATTCTAGGGACTTTTAAATTTTACCTGAATATAATTTTCTTCAAATATTTATTAATGTATTCATTATTATATTTAAAAATGTATCCAGGATCCATGTGATGACACTAGTTTTATTTCTAGTACTATTATTATGTGCCATTTCTACCTTGAAAATCTCAATTTTTCTAGCATTTTCTTAGGTTTTTCAAAGTACTAGTTTTTAATTTTGTAGCTCTATAGTATTTTAAGTTTCTAATTCATTAATCTATTTTTATCTTTTCATTTTCTGTCACTTGGTTAGGATTAATTTGTGGAAATTTTCTATCTTTTTGAAGTGAACTTTTAAACAATTTATTTTACCCTTTCTTTTTCTAACAGATTCATTTAAGATTTAAAAATCTGTTAAGTATAGCTTTAGCAGGATCCCAGAATTTTTAATATGTCATAGTTTTAGTATTAACTTCAAAATGTTTTCTAACTTCAATTGATTTGTTCTTTGACCCAGTAATAATTTTAAAATGTATTGCTTAAGTTATCACGATCTCAGCACTTCCTACTATTTAATTATTATTGTTATTCATTACTGTCTTAATTCCACTGAAATAGAGAATATGACCTGAATAACTTATTAATTCTTGAAAACTTTTGAGGCTTCATATTGTGGTCCAAAATATGAACAATTTTGGTAAACATGAGACTTCAACATATGTATTTTTTTTAGATGAAGTGAATAGGTATGTGTGTGTGTGTTTTATATGTGTATATAAAAAAGTATATAGTTAAGTTGTTAGTAATTTTATTTATTTATGTATTTATTTATTTTATTTATTTATTTTTTTTTTGAGACGGAGTCTCGCTGTGTCGCCCAGGCTGGAGTGCAGTGGCGCGATCTGGGCTCACTGCAAGCTCCGCCTCCCGGGTTCCCGCCATTCTCCCGCCTCAGCCTCCGAGTAGCTGGGACTACAGGCGCCCGCCACTGCGCCCGGCTAGTTTTTTTTTTTTTTTGTATTTTTTAGTAGAGACGGGGTTTCACCGTGTTAGCCAGGAGGGTCTCGATCTCCTGACCTCGTGATCCGCCCGCCTCGGCCTCCCAAAGTGCTGGGATTACAGGCTTGAGCCACCGCGCCCGGCCGGTTGTTAGTAATTTTAGTTAAATATTTTATAAAATTAGTCATACTTTCTCTGCCTATTTTATCTGGTGTTCACAGAGGTATTACGAAAATCTCCTGCTATGATTTGGAGTTTATCTGTTTTAGTTCTGTTAATTTTTATGTTATATTTTGAAGCTGTGTTATTAAATGCAAACAAATTAAGAATTGTTTTATTACCTAAGTGGAAAAACATAAGCATTTTGTAATGTTTCTCTTTATTATAATGTTTCTTCATTTGTTACCTTTGTCTGATCTTTATAAAACTATACCAGTTTCTTTTATGCTGATATTCATATGATATGCTTTTTTCATTCTTTTATTTACAGTCTATCATAGCCTGCATAATTATTTGTCTACTACATCATGTAATGCATTAAAAAATTTTTAATTTGTGAATGTTTAATACTTCCCAGGAATATTTAGTCTATTTATATTTAATGTTAAGCCTGACACATTTTGGATTCTATCCATCATTTTACTATTGATTTTCATATTATATATTCTGTGTATGGTTTTTTTTCTCTTTCTCCTTGGCTTTACTTTAAATATCAAATAATTTGGTTAATCTACTTGCCTTTCTATGTGTTTATTGTATTTACCACTTTTTTTAAATTTCTGGGTTAAGAAAGATAGGGAAACAGACCAAAGAACACTAAAGAGACATAAAAAACAGAATGGGCTGTATTATCTTGGATATAATCATGGAACAGAAAACGGGTTTATTGAAAAAACTGGGGAAAATTAGATAAAGTCCAAAGTGTATTTAATGCTAAAGCAACAAATGAATTTTTTAGTTTTGACAAATGTACTGTGGTAATATAAGATGATAATACTAAGGGAAACTGAAACTCAGTAGTAATATATGGACATGTTCTCTACAATCTGCAGAAATCTGTAAATCAAAAATATTCCAATATAAAATGTGTATTTAAAAAATTTAAGTCAGTAATCTAGCGATGACCCAGAAACCTCTAAGACTATGAAGCATCTTAATTTCATTATCTCCTCCCTTTTTTGATATTTTAATAATTTATTTCTCATAATTCTTCAAGCTTCATTCTTACATAATATTAAGTAAATAAAAAGGTATGAATCTGAATGAAATTACTAAAGATTGCTCTCAGAATTCAAGATTAAGAAATTATTTCTTTACTCTGGAAGATGTTTCAATTTATTTGACAATGGAAGTTTTATAACTTTTTTGTTTATTTGGAAAGTGTGTTTTGTTATAATACCTTTTCATAGCATAGCTTTATAATGTTTGAAATGCTCACATCTCCCATAGAAAACATCTCATTTTTTTTGTCAGCAAGGCACATGCAGTAGTAAACCAAGTTAATAATCACAGTTACCCTTAGTTTGGACTGTTTTCAAAATCTACCATTCAAGCTACAGAGAGGTTGAATGAATAATTCTTGTACTACAAAATAGAACACAGCCTCCGCACAGAAAATTCAGATTCTTAAGAATTAGTAGCTGTCACTGTTGCACAACTGATGTCACTTCTGATTCTTTGAACTTTCTTCTTGTGTGTGTGTGTGTGTGTTTGTGTATACATTATTTTTTAAAAGCAACTGATTTGTTTTCATTTACTAAACATAAATTACATTCAAATTCTACCTGTCACAATATTATGTTACACTTCCCCTTGCATTGTTGGTACTCAGAGATTCAAAAGCATTTCAGTAAACATGTACAGAAATCCTCCTGGAGTATCCTCATTGCAACTTTATTGGATTTATTGTGTGTGAATTTACTAGTTCAGCTTCTAAGAAGGCAATTCTACTTTCCTTATTTTCAAGTTTCTTTTGCCAGCGATTAGAAGTCTGGAAACATTAAAAGAAGCACAAGTTGAGAGTAAGCATTCAACTCCAGTCTGTAGGGAAGACATTTCTCAATATGATGCAGAATTCAACAAAAGTATTGACAAATGCTTAACTGAAGCATAACAGAGAAATGGAAACTTAAGATCGTGGGAAGTGCTGGTATTTGTGGGCTGACATTTTAGTAATAAAAAAGTGATAAATTTTGTTTCCAGATAGTTAAAGTAACCACGGGGTCGAGACAGTAAGAAGTACAGAATTATAGATGTATATGTGTTTTACTTTGAAACTTTAAAAATGCTAAAATAAGAAAGAATTTTGTAAAATATTTGAAATAATTGGTGATTTTTGGCATTTTAGCAAACAAGCTAGCGCACTCTCTCCATATATATGTGTGTATATATATTCATACACATATGTATATGCACATATATATGAACACACGTATACCATACACAGGCTCACGCACATGTAATTTCTAAATGGGTATATTTACATAGCTATATATAAACAATATTTGATAATATTTAAAAATATATATTATACATTTCAAAATATTCACACACATGAATGTGTGCATTATATATTCATATATTACATATGTGTGTGTGTGCGCGTGTGTGCGTGTGTGTGGGTGTGTGTGCTTGTAATTACTGGGCAATTTTACTGATATAACAATGTCATTTGTCAGATAGTTTAATGAGACTTCTCATAAAATTGTATCAAGTTCCTCTGTCCTCATAAAATTGTATCAAGTTCCTCTGTCATGTTAGCTGCCATGCAATGAATAGAAATACAAAGATGAATAAAAAATGTTTGTGTCCTTATGAAGCATGCATTGTAGAGGTTGATGAATTAACTATCAGAGGTAATAATAGCAATAATTAGGCCAAGTGAAGATCATCAATTTACATAAATAAAAAATGGACAAGTAAATTGGCACAAAGTGGCTGATTTAAATACCTGTAAGTGATTTAAATATGTGAAGAATATGATGTTTTAAATGCCTGGACTTCCAATAGGAGAATGTGTGCCTGCAAATAATACCACCAGTTCATGGCTGAAAGTTTCTTAACATTAAACAATTCTGTATTATAAAATAAATATTATTGTTCACCTAAAATTTTCCTTTAAATGACTTTGCCAAAGAACTAAGTGATCTTGTATGACTTTGCATTACTTCCTGTGCTTCAGAGACAATGGAAACCTGAGAGAGCAGATGGTGTAAACATTATCAGATGTTAACCAGGCATATCCTTGTCTCACCTGGACTGTCTCCCCTCTCCCACAGCACAGTGCTCACTGGTGTCAGGTCTTGCTGTCACACATCTCTCCTTCGAATGTTTTCTCTTCTTCTTGTAATAATTGTATATTTGTAAAACACTTTTTTGATTCAAAGTTTATTTCTGCAAATAATATTTCAGTAATTTTCAAAAAAAAAAGTGAGAGCTTGGTGCAAATAGTATAGCATTAGCAAGTCCAAATACATATTTTTGTGTAGTTTTGTGTGTTTGTGAGTCTGTGTAAAATTCCCAAGAATTAACAGCAGATATTGTTTAGAAAATAGATATAACTGTAATGTGACATTTTAAAACAATCACAAAAAAGTCCAGAACTATTTAAATTTACTCATTTTAATGGGCTTGCGCATATCTACAAGTATTTGTCAAGTAATAAAGAACACTGTAGTGATTGTGAGAAATAAATTTAAAACAATATTATACACAATCTAGAAAGAAAAGAGTTAGCTGCAAAATCTAGAAAGAAAACAGAGAGCTACCTCTTTTCATTCCAAAAGAATGAAGTAGAAAATTATCATCTTTGTTTTGGGAAAAATAAGCCAGTGTCTTTATGAAGATAATAGAAATAAATATTGGCTGGGCGCAGTGGCTCAAGCCTGTAATCCCAGCACTTTGGGAGGCCGAGACGGGCGGATCACGAGGTCAGGAGATCGAGACCATCCTGGCTAACACCGTGAAACCCCGTCTCTACTAAAAAATACAAAAAAACTAGCCGGGCGAGGTGGCGGGCGCCTGTAGTCCCAGCTACTCGGGAGGCTGAGGCAGGAGAATGGCGTAAACCCGGGAGGCGGAGCTTGCCGTGAGCTGAGATCCGGCCACTGCACTCCAGCCTGGGCGATAGAGTGAGACTCCGTCTCAAAAAAAAAAAAAAAAAAAGAAAGAAATATTCACAATTGAGTATTAGCTTTAGCTTATCATTGCCATGATTCATGAGGTCAAAATAGCCATAAGACTCTTGCAATGATTATTTAATTAATTCCCTTAAAGAAGATTTATTGAGTGCACCTTTAGTTCCAGATACTAAAATAGACAGTAAGAACAAATTAATGAAATATCAAAAATAATAAAAAGCACAATTAAGAAACAAATTGAATAATTATAATTCTTACATGTAGTTGAAAGTAGAAGTAATGACTCCTATATATTTTCATCACAAGAAACCTATTCTAGTAGTAAACTTTGACATCAGTAAGGGGCCAAAGATAGTTATCTTAGTAAGAAGTATATTAAATAAGAAATTAAAGAATATAAAGAGTGATCAGTGAAATGTAAATAACTGAATGCTTTCCAGGCAGATAAGGCAGTATATATGTGGATTGTGAATGTGAGTTACAAAAAATAATAATAATAATGGCAACAATATCTGGTCATTGTGAAGAAGGGAAAGAAAAGTTTAAGATAAGACTGTAGCAATAAGCCAGAGCCAGATGTTGTAAGGTGATGTAAATAAGGTGACATTTATTCTAATGACAGTGGAAACATTGAAAATACTTAGGCAGGAAAGTGGCATTTTTTTTTTGAAGATTTTATTTAAACAAAAAACTGTTTATTATACACAATTTTAAATAACCAAAAGCTGGCACAAGTCTAAATGTCCACCAATATATAATTGGATATGTAGGTTTTTAGAAAGAAAGCAATGTAAGAGAGACACTGGGAGCTGCTTCTAAAAGGAAGAGCACAGAAAAAATATGTTAATGAAAAATAAAATATTTTTGTGGTTCATTCCACAGATATTATAAGGAAAAATAAGAAAACATGAACAACTCTGTTCTTACATATTCGAAAATTCGACATAACGAACCAATTCCCTGAAAGGCATAAACTACAAAATCTTGTACAAAAAGACGTAATCTAAATAGACCTATATCTAATAAATAAATTGAATCAATAATTAATAAACTTCCAGAAAGTGACAGTTCTCTTGGTTTCAAATGAGCTCAAATGGTTTCACTGGCAAATTCCACAAAACATTCAAAGAAGAATTAATATCAATTATTCACAAATTCTTTTAGCAAATGGAAGCAGAGAAAATACTTCCTAACTCATTATCTGAGGCCAGAAGTACTTTAATACCAAAGACAAATAAAGACATTAAAAAAATAGAAAACTACAGAAAACCATCTCTCTTGAAAATAGGTGCAAATGTCCTCAACAAAATCTATCAAACGGAAAGTAACAATATCTGAAAAGAATTATGCACCACCATTAATTGGGATTTATTCCAGGCGTGTAAGCCTGGTTCAACATTTGCTAATCAAACAATATAATTCACATTATCAACAAGCTAAAGAAAATGAGTATGATCATATCAATTGATGCAGAAAATGCATTTGACAAAATCTAAGATGGATTAACGCGAAAAACTCACAGCAATCTATAAATATCACGAAACTTCCTCAACTGATCATAATCATCTAAAGAACAATAGAGCTAATATCTTACATGAAAATGAAAGACTTAAGGTGTTTTTTCCTAAGATGTGAATCAAGGAAGAGACACCAGCTTGTAAAGACAAATCTGTAGTGTTTGTAATGAAAACTCCTCTGATTAAGATTAAGATTAATAGCCTGTTGGACATTGATAAAGTATCGGCAAATTTGAATATGATCAGTAAGTTTGAACA
The DNA here is from genome assembly GCF_009764315.1 of Trachypithecus francoisi. Taxonomy (NCBI): domain Eukaryota; kingdom Metazoa; phylum Chordata; class Mammalia; order Primates; family Cercopithecidae; genus Trachypithecus; species Trachypithecus francoisi. The sequence goes on along the minus strand of NW_022681472.1, from coordinate 69,113,284 downwards.
ACTGCATTTTAAAATGTGATGTTTATTGTTCAAAAATTATACTCCAATAAAGTTTAAAAGATACCAGAAGAAAAAGCAAACTTATTTGCCATATAACCATGACACATTTTTAAAGGACAGCAGCTAAAATAAATAAATAAATTATATGTAGCTGCCAAAGATTGTGAAACTACACAATAAATCTGCACCAGCAATTGTACCTTTTTTGTTTGTTGGAAAGGGTCATGATAATAGGTAGTATATGAAATAGTTAGTGGAAATTCTCCTTACCTGATTTCAATCCATGTACTTCAGTTAGTCTTTTAGTCATTCAATAAGAATATCCACAAAGAGCTGTGCACCATGTTAGATATAGTAAGAGATGTGATCATGACGCAGGCATGATCCCTACTTTCAAGAAAGTCCATGATTAATGGGAATGAGAGCAGACACAGATAAATCAGAATACAGGGCAGTAGCAGAGGCATGATCAAGTAACAAGCCCGATTACGTCCTCTGGAAACACAGGAGAGAACCATAGGTCTCCTGATGATGTTTGATGATACTGGAAAAGGTGGTACTAAACTTGGAACTTGAAAGATTGAGATGAGAGAGATTAGAGTTCCTATGGTGTGGTATTTGGTGGTAATCTAAGCAAATCCAATGCAACATGAAAAGAAACAAGCATGAAACAGAAAATAAGCACTGCTTATTGTAATATAGGCATTGTTGCCACAATCAGTATCTTACTCATTAGTGAAAGTATAATTGCACCTGTAAAATAAAAAGCACACTAGTGACATGTTTTCATTTTACTGTTATAATAATTAAGTATATGTAAGTTAGGATACACATACAAATTTTTATTTTTCCTTGTCCTATGGTCCCTTTTTTTTTCTTTTTAAGACAGGGTCTCACTCTGTTGCCCATGCTGGAGTGCAGTGGCATGATCAAGGTTCTCTGCAGCCTTGACCTCCCCGGGCTCAGGTGATGCTCCCACCCCAGCTTCCTGAGTAGGTGGGACTACAGCTGAGCACCACCATACCCAGCTAACTTTTGTGTTTTTTGTAAATAAGGGGTTTCGCCATGTTTCACAGGCTGGTCCCAAACACACGCCTCAGCCTCCCAAAATACTAGTATTGCAGGCATGAGCCACTTCACCTAGACTATTTGTTTTAATCTTTCTAAACTTTTATTTTAGGATTTGGGGTATGTGTGCAGGTTTGTTATACAGGTAAACTCATGTCACAGGGTTTTGTTATACAGATTATTTTGTCACTCTACTCAGCCTAATATCCAATAGCTATTTTTTCTGATCCTCTCCCTCATCCCACTCTTGACTCTCAAGTAGGCCCCTGTGTCCGTTGTTGCCTTCTTTGTGTCCATGTGTTCTCATCATTAAGCTCTCAGTTGTAAGTGAGAACATGAGGCTTTCTGTTTCTTCCTTAGTTTGGTTTTCTGTTTCTTCCTTAGTTTGGTAAGGCCAATGGCCTCTAACTCCATACATGTTTCCGCAGAACACATGATCTTGTTCTTGTTTTATGTTTGCATAGTATTCCATGGTGTACATGTGCCACATTTTCATTATCCAATCTGTCATTGATGGACATTTAGGTTGATTCTGTGTCCTTGGTATTGTGAATATTACTGCAGTGAACATTCCTGTGCATGTATATGTAAGGTAGAATGACTTATATTCCTTTGGGTATATACCTTGTAATAGGACTGCTGGGTCAAATGCTAATTCTGTTTTTTTAGCGCTTTAAGAAATTGCCACACTGCTTCCCACAATGGTTGAACTAATTTACAATCCCAACAATGTGTAAGTTTTCCCTTTTCTCTGCAACCTAGTCAGCATCTGTTGTTTTTTGACCTTTTGCTAATAGCCATTCTGACTGGTATAAGATGATATTTCATTGTGGTTTTGATTTGCATTTCTCCAAGCATCATTGATATTGAGCTTTTTATTCCCATATGTTTGTAGGTCACATGTATATCTTTTTTTTGAAAAGTGTCTGTTCATGTCCTCTGACCATTTTTAATGGGATTCTTTTCTTTTTTCTTGTAAATTTGTTTAGGCTTCTTATAGATGCTGGATATTAGACCTTTGTCAGATGCATAGTTTACAAATGTTTTCCCCTATTCCGTAGGTTGTCTGTTTATGCTGCTGGTAGTTTCTTTTGCTATGCAGAAGTTATACTGCTTAATTAGATCCCATTTGTCATTGTTTTTGTTGCAACTGCTTTGGCGTCTTGGTCATGAAATCTTTGCTCATTCCTATGTCAGGGATGGTATTGTCTAGGTTGTCTTTCTAGATTTTTATAGTTTTTTTTTTTTTTTTTAAGTCTTTAATCTGCCTTGAGTTATTTTTTGTATATGGTATAAGAAAAAGATCCAGTTTCAATCTTCTGCATGTGGCTAGCCAGCTATTCCAGCACCATTTATTTAATAGGGAGTCCTTTCCCTATTTCCCTATTTCTTGTTTTTGTCCCTTTTGTTGAAGATCAGATGGTAGGAGTTGTGGAGCCATATTTCCAGGCTCTCCATTATGTTCCATTGGTCTATGTGTTGTCTGTTTTTGTACCAGTACCATGCTGTTTTGATTACTGTAGCTGTGTAGTATAGTTTGAAGTCAGGTAATATGATGTCTCTAGCTTTGTTCTTTTCGCTTAGGTTTGCCTTGACTTTTTGGGCTCTATTTTGGTTCCATATGAATTTTAAAATATTTTTTTCTAGTTCTGTAAAGAATGTCATTAGTAGTGTGACAGGAATAGGTTTGAAACTGTAAATTGCTCTGAGTAGCATAGTCATTTTAAAAATGTTGATTCTTCCTATCCATATGCAAGGGATGTCTTTTCATTTGTTGGTATCATTTCTAATTTCTTTGAGCAGTGCTTTGTAATTCCAGTTTAGAGGCCTTTCACCTCCCTGTTTAGCTCTCTTCCTAGATATTTAATTTTCATGTGTGGCAATTTTGAATGAGATTGCATTCCTGGTTTGACTCTTGGCTTGGCTGTTGTAGGTGTGTAGGAATGCTAATAATTTTTGTCCATTGATAGTGCATTCTGAAACTTCACTGAAGCTGTTTATCAGCTGCTGAAGGAGATTTTGGACCAAAACTATGGGATTTTCTAGATATAGAATTTTGTTATCTGCAAACAAATAGTTTAACTTCCTGTCTTCTTATTTGGATGCCTTTCTTTCTTTTGCCTGATTGCTCTGGCCAGGATTTCCAATACTACGTTGAAAAGGAGTGGTTAGAGAGGACATCCTTGACTTGTGTCTATTTTCAAGGGGAATGCTTCCAGCTTTTCCCCATTCAGTATGATGTTGGCTGTGGGTGGTTTTGTCACAGATGGCTCTCATTATTTTGAGGTATGTTTCTTCAATACCTAGTTTGAGAGTTTTTAACATTAAAGGGATATTGAATTTTATCGAAAGCTTTTTCTAAATCTACTGAGCTAATCATGGGTTTTTGTCTTTAGTTCTGTTTATGTAATGAATCACATTTATTGCTTTGCATATGTTGAACCAACCTTGCATCCCAGGGATGAAGCCTGCTTGATTGTGGTGGATTAGCTTTTTGTTGTGCTGCTGGATTTGGTTTGCCAGTATTTTGTTGAGAATTTTTGCATCAATGTTTATAAAGGATATTGGTCTGAAATTTTCTTTGTTTTGTGTTTCTGCCAGGTTTTGGTATCAGGATGATACTAGTCTCATAGAATGAGTTAGGGAGAAATCCTTTCTCCTAATTTTTGGGAAAGAGTTTTAGTAGGAATGGTGCTAGCTCTACTTTGTATGTCTAGTAGAATTTGACTGTGAATCTATCTGGTCCTGGGCTATTTTTGGTTGGCAGACTATTTATTACTGATTTAATTTTTGAGTTTGTTTTGGGTCTGTTCAGGGAATCAATTTCTTCTTGTTTAGTGTTGGGAAGGTGTGTATGTCCACGAATTTATCCATGTCTTCTAGATTTTCTAGTTTGTGTGCATAGAAGTGTTCATGGTAATTTCTGATGGTTATTTTTATTTCTGTGGGGTCTGTGGTAACATCTTCTTTGTTGTTTCCAATTGTGTTTATTTGGATATTCTCTCTTTTCCCCTTTATTAGTCTATCTAGCAGCCTATCTATCTTTTTTTTTTTTTTCCAAAAAACAAACTCCTGGATTTCTTGATTTTTTGAATGGCTTTATTTGTGTCTTAATCTCCTTCAATTCAGCTCTGATTTTGGTTATTTCTTTTCTTCTGCTAGTCATTGATTTTCTTTTGCTTCTCTAATTCTTTCAGTTGTAATGTTAGGTTGTTAATTTAAGATATTTCTAACTTTTTAATGTGGACATTCAGTGCCATAAATTTCCCTCCTAACACTGCATTAGGTGGGTCCCAGATATTCTGGTATGTTGTATCTTTGTTCTCATTAGTTTCAAAGAACCTCTTGATTTCTGCCTTAATTTTATTATTTACCCAAAAGTCATTCAGGAGGAAGTTATTGTTTAATTTCCATGTAATAGCATGGTTTACAGTGATGTTTTTAACATTGACATTTGTTTGTGTGTACTGTGGTCAGAGAATGTGCTTGGTATGATTTTGGTCCTTTTGCATTTGCTGAGGTTAGTTTTGTGTCTGATTGTGTGGTTAACTTTTGAGTATGTGCCATGTGGCGATGACAATACTGATTTGAACTTACAGTGTACACTATTCTATTTACTTGCCAATGAATTGTGATAGCAACATAAAGATGTCTAATTAGATAGTAGCAAGTATAGGTAAAATGGGGATTTTTTCTAATAAATATAATCCTATGTACATAAAATTTCAATATTCTTATTAAATCTATTTTTTACATTTAACTGCTGCCTATTTGACACTGAACTACAGTAGAGTAAACACACTAGTTTACACAAAATTCTAGATAGTACTATTATTGAACAATTCTGCCAACAAGTAGAGCTCAGTAATGATTATAGCATATGCTGCTCTAATCCCTGCTCCTTTATGATTTTACAGTTTTACTTCTGAACATATTTGAGCAATAGTTTAATTCTATGTAATAAGCAGTATTTACTTTTCATAGTAAAATTTAATTGCATTCAATCCAGTATTTAATATTACAAAATATATAACCCCAACAAATAGGATCCAAAATGTTTTGTATGTGAAAGTAAAAAGGATATTATTTCCCCTTTCATTTACACCTCATTAAAAAAACCAAACTTGTGTCTTACTCTCTGTTCATATAGTATTTCTATTAATTATTAATCTTTTCCTTAGCATATTATTCTGCCAATGCTTCTGGGAAACTAAATAGCATCTTAAATCATATAAATTTCTATATAACATTAATTAGTCCTGACTTACACTCTGTGAAATAATGGATGTTTTTGCTGTTTGTTGTTAATATTTTTATTACTATTGTCCCTAGCCTTTACAATAGCAATGATTTTGTATATTAAGCATATTAAAAATAAGTTTACGTTTAGCTTTATTAAAAATCAAGCAATATAGTTTTATTACTCATCCAAATACATACAATAACAAAAAACTTCAGGCCAGGTGTGGTGGCTCACACCTGTAATCCCAGCACTTTGGGAGGCTGAGGTGGGTGGACTGCTTGAGGTCAGGAGCACAAGACCAGCCTGGCCAACATGGTGAAACCCCTTCTCTACTAAAAATACAAAACTTAGCTGGGCATGGCATCACATGCTTGTAATCCCAACTACTCCGGAGACTGAGGCGGGAGAATTGCTTGAACCCGGGAGGCAGATGTCACAGTGAGCAGAGATCACGCCACTGCATTCCAGCCTGGGTGACAGAGCGAGAGACTCCATCTTAAAAAAAAAAAAAAAAAACTTAAGCATGTGAATTAAGAATTTTTTTGTGTTGGTCACGGATTGGTACTTTGTTCCTAATGAATATGCTGTGTAAAATTGGCCCTGGAACAACATGGGTTTCAGCTGTGTAAGTCCATTTATATGCAGATTTTCTATTGCTTCTATCACCCTTGAGACAGTAAGTCCAATCCCTCTCTGCAGTCTACTCAACATGAAGATAATGACGATGAAGACCTTTACGACGATCCATGTACATTTAATTAAGTGTAAGTATATTTTCCTTGTGATTTTCTTAATCAAATTTCTTTTCTATAGTTTACTTTACTGTAAGACTACAGTATATAATAAATATAAGATACAAAATATGTGTTGACTATATTATTGGTAAGGTTTCAGGTCAAGAGTAGTCTATTAGTACAGTAGTTACATTTTTTGATAGTTAAAACTTATACTTGGACTTTGGACTATGTGTGTGGGAGTCAGTGCCCCAACTTCTGCATTGTTCAAGGGTCAGTTGTATTTTTTTACACATTGATGAATGAATAGGAAATTATTGTAAAGGTATCAAGAACATACACTGAAGAAAAGACAGTCTCTTTAATAAATGATGCTGGGAAAACTGGATATCCCTGTGTGGAAGAATGAAACTAGATCCCCACCTCTTGCCACGCACAAAAATCAAAACAAAATGAATTAAAGACTTAAATCTAAAATCTCAAGCTCTGAAACTACTATAAGAAGACATTGAGGAAAATGTCTAGGCCATTGATCAGGGCAAAAATTTCTTGAGCAACACCTCAGTAGCATAGGCAACCAAAACCGAAATGGACAAATGGGATCACATCAAGTTAAAAAGCTACTGCACTTTAAAAGATACAATCAACAATGTAAAGAAACAACTCACAGACTAGGACAAAATATTTGCAAACTACCCACCTGACAAGCGGTTAATAACGAGACTATATAATGAGCTCAAACAACTGTACAGAAAAAAAAAAACTAATAATTTGATCAAAAATAGGCAAATTATTTGAATAGACATTTCTCAAAAGAAGTCATACAAAGGGCAAACAAGCATATGAAAAAGTGCTCAACATCACTGATCATCAGAGAAATGTAAATCAAAACTACAGGCCGGGCGCGGTGGCTCAAGCCTGTAATCCCAGCACTTTGGGAGGCCGAGATGGGCGGATCACGAGGTCAGGAGATCGAGACCATCCTGGCTAACACTGTGAAACCCCGTCTCTACTAAAAAAATACAAAAAATTAGCCGGGCGAGATGGCGGGCGCCTGTAGTCCCAGCTACTCGGGAGGCTGAGGCGAGAGAATGGCGTAAAGCCGGGAGGCGGAGCTTGCAGTGAGCTGAGATCCAGCCACTGCACTCCAGCCTGGGCGACAGAGCGAGACTCCGTCTCAAAACAAACAAACAAAAAAAAAAAACAAAAAAAAAAAAAACAAAAAAAAAAACTACAATGAGATATCATCTCAACCCAGTTAAAATGGATTATATTCAAAGACAGGCAATAACAAATGCTGACAAGGATGTGGAGAAAAAGAAACACTTGTACATTGTTGGTGGAAATATAAATAAGTACAACCATTATGTAAAACAACTTGGCAGTTCCTCAAAAAACTAAAAATTGGCACTTTGGGAGGCCAAGGCAAATGGAGTACCTGAGGTCAGGAATTTGAGACCAGCCTGGTCAATGTGACGAAACTCTGTCTCTACTAAAAAGACAAAAATTAATCAGGTGTGGGGTCAGGTGCCTGTAATCCCAGCTATTTGGGAGGTGGAGGCAGAAGAATCACTTGAACCCAGGGTGTGGAGGTTGCAGTTCACCAAAATTGTGGCCCTGTACTTCAGCCTGGGTGACAGAGCGAGACTTTGTCTCAAAAAAGATAAAAATAAAAGCTAAAAATTGAGCTACCATATCATTCAGCAATACTACTGCTGGGTATAAACTCAAAAGAAAGGAAATCAGCACACACAAGAGATCTGTACATCTATGTTTGTTGCAGCACTATTCACAATAGCTAAGATTTAGAAGCAGTCTAAGTGTTCAGCAACATATAAATGGATAAAGAGAACGTGGTACATAATCGTAATGGAATACTATTCAACCTGAAAAAGAAAATAATGAGATACAGTCATTTGCAACAATATGGATGGAGCTGAAGATGATTACGTTAAGTGAAATAAGTCAGGCACGGAAAGACAAACATCACATGTTCTCATTTATTAGTGAAATCTAAAAATCAAAGCAGTTGAACTAATGGGAATAGAGAGTGGAAGAATGGTTCCCAGAGGCTAGAAAGTGTAGTGGGAGCATAAGGGGGGGGTGGGAATAGTTAATGGGTACAAAAATATAGTTAGAAAGAATGAATAAGACATACTATTTATCGCATAGTAGGGTGACTGCAGTCAATAATAACTTAATTTTACATTTTAAAATAACTAAAATAGTTTAATTGGATTGTTTCTAATGCAAAATATTAATACTTGAGGGGATGGATAGCCCACGATGTCCATGATGTGCTTATTTCTCATTGCATACTTGTAGCAAAACGTTTCACGTACCCCACAAATGTATACACCTAGTATGGACCGACAAGAAATAAAACTAAAAAACTAAGAAAATAATAATTACGTAATAAAAAAGAAAATCATCGTAAAAGAATTTTACTACTAAGTCCTCAGTAGAACATTTAGCATCAATATTATGCTTATGTTACTTAAAAAGTATCAATTTTAAAAACACAATTGTTCAGTATCCTTTATGGTGACTTTTGATCTTATATATTCAACATTACATACAAAATAAATAAATAAGTAAATGGCCAAGTAGAAAAATGGGCAAATACAAAAACGTTATTATCTGCTGACAAAAGTATACAATGTTATTTGTGTAAATTAATGTATATTTAATTTCTGTCTTTTGATTAAGACAGAATGGTGTCTTGTTTAAGATACAATTTTATCTATTTAATTTAATTTATTTATTTAATGTATTTATTTTATTTAAAACAGAATAGTGATTGTTTATTTAAAATATGATACCAATCTTTACCTATCAGATGAAAAAAACACATTGCTAACTGACAAATTTAGAAAGACTATTTGCAAACAGTTGCCCTATTATATTGTAGATGGGAATGAAGGTTTTTTAATCAATTAGATGATAAATTTTGGAGTATCTATTAACATTTATAATGCTTATTTTTATGGAAAATTTTATTCCTGGAAATTTGCATTAAAAACCAATATACACAAGGCTAACATCTGAAAAACCCTAAGGGAACTGGTAAAAAAAAAAATTTGTTCATTTATAAAGAAATGGGTGTCTAATTATATACCCAAATAATTATCTAATCTGTTGAACATGTTACATGTTCTAATTCAAGACATTTTTTAAATATAAACTTAAAGTATTTTTAAATTGAATGACCTTGGTATAGAATCATACACTAATATAGAATAATTTTTATATCTGATATGGTTTGGTTGTGTCCCCAACCAAATCTTATCTTAAATCATAGCTCCTATGATCCTCACATGTTGTAGGAGGGACCTGGTGGAATAGAGGTAATTGAATCATGGAGGTGGATTTTTTTCTGTGCTGTTCTTGTGATAGTGAATAAGATTCATGAGCTCCGATGGTTTTATAAAGGGCAGTTTCCCTGCACACATCCTCTTGCCTACTGCCATGTAAGGTGTGCCTTTGCCCTTCTTTGCCTTTTGCCATGATTATGAGGCCTCCCCAGTAAATTGATACTGATAGAGCAGGGTACTGCTGTAAAGATACCCTAAAATGTGGAAACAATTTTGGAACTGGATAACAGGCAGAGCCTGGAAGCATTTCCTGTCTTCTCAGAAGAAGACAGGAAAATGTGAGAAAAGGTGGAAATTTCTAGAGCTTTGGAGGACTCAAAAGACAGGAAAATATGGGAAAGTTTGGAGCTTCCTAGAAACTTGTTGAATGGCTTTGACCGAAATGCTGATAGTGATATAGACAACAAAGTATAGGCTGAGGTGGTCTGGGATGGAGATGAGAAACTTGTTGGGGACTGGAGTAAACGTGTCTCTTGTTATGTTTTAGAAAGAGACTGGTGGCATTTTGCCCCTGCCCTAGAGATCTATGGAACTTTGAACATGAGAGAGATGATTTAGGGTGCATGGCAAAAGAAATTTCCAAGCAGCAAAGGATTCAAGATGTGACTTGGGTGCCATTAAAAGCATTCAGTTTTATGTATTTACAAAGATATGGTTTAAAATTGGAACTTATGTTTAAAGGGAAGTCAAGCAAAACATTCAGAAAATCTGCAGCCTGATGATGCAATAGAAAAGAAAATTCTATTTTCTGAGGAGAAATTCAAGTTGATTGCAGAAATATGCATAAATAACAAGGAGCCAAATGTTAATTGCCAAAACAATGGGGAAAGTGTTTCCAGGGCATGTCAGAGGTCTTCACTGCAGTCTCCCCCATCACAAGCCTGAAAGTCTAGAATAAAAAAATGGTTTGGTGAGCTGGGCCCAAGGCTTTGTTGCTTTGTGCGATCTCAGGAATTGGTGCCCTGCTTCCCAGCTGTGGCTAAAGGGGGCCAATGATCAGGTGGTTGCTTCAGAGGGTGCAAGCCCCAAGCCTTAGATCCTTCCATGTAGTGTTGGGCCTGTGGGTACACAGAAGTAAAGAATTTTGGTTATGGAACCTCCATCTAGATTACACAGGATGTATAGAAACGCCTGAATGTCCAGGCAGAAGTTTGCTTCAGGGGCAGGGCACTCATGGAAAACGTCTGCTAGGGCAGTGTGAAAGGGAAATGTACGGTTGGAGCGCCAACACAAAGTCCCCACTGCTGCACTGCCTAGTGGAGCTGTGAGAAAAAGGCCACTGTCCTCCAGACCTCAGAATGGTGGATCCACTGACAGCTTGCACCGTTTGCCTGGAAAAGCCACAGATACTCAATGACAGCCCATGAAAGCAACAGGAGAGAGCCAGTACCCTGCCAAGCCACAGAGCCAGAGCTGCCAAGGCCGTGGGAGCCCCCCTCTTGCATCAGTGTGACTTGGATGTGAGCTATGGAGTCAAAGAAGATCATTTGGAATGTTAAGCTTTAATGACTGCCCTCTTGGATTTCAGACTTGTATGGAGATTGTAGCCCCTTAGTTTTGTTCGATTTCTCCCATTTGGAACAGGTGTATTTACCCAGTGCCTGTACCCCCACTATATCTAGGAAGTAAATAACTTGCTTTTGAACTTACAGGTTTATAGGCAGAAGGGACTTGCCTTGTCTCAGTTGAGACTTTGGACTATGGACTTCGAGTTAATGCTGACCTGAGTCACGACTTTAGAGGACTGTTGGGAAGGCATGATTGGTTTTGAAATGTGAGGACCCGAGATTTGGGAGGGGCCAGGGGTGGAACGATATCGTTTGGCTGTGTCCCCACCCAAATCTCATCTTGAATCGTAGCTCCCATAATCCCCATGTGTTGTGGTAGAGACCCAATGGGAGGTAATTGAATCATAGGGGCATGTTTTTCCCATGCTGTTTTCATGATAGTGACTACATCTCATGAGAGCTGATGGTTTTATGAAGGGCAGTTCCCCTGCACACGTCCTCTTGCCTGCTGTCATGTAAGACATGCCTTGCTCCTGCTTTGCCTTCCACCATGATTGTGAGGCCTCCCCAGCCATATGAAACCATGAGTCCATTAACCTCTTTTTCTTTGTAAATTACCCAGTCTTGGGTATTTCCTCACAGCTACTCGGGAGGCTGAGGCAGGAGAATAGCGGGAACCCAGGAGGCGGAGCTTGCAGTGAGCTGAGATGTGGCCACTGTACTCCAGCCTGGGCGACAGAGCGAGACTCTGTCTCAAAAAAAAAAAAAAAAAAAAAAAAAAAAAAAAAAAGAAAATGCACTAATACAATATTGCTTCACATAAAAATGAAAAATGTGAGGTACATGATGCAGGGTATGTTTCCATGTAAGAAATAAAGAGGAACATTCTACATAGCTGTTTATTTGTAAAATATATCTGTATATGTATAAAATGTCTTTTATTATTTTAAAATGCTTTAAGTTGCATATTAAATGTATGCAGAAAATCATATTAAAATACATGAGGAACTCAGTGCATTGCTACAAAAGGAACACCTCTATACTCACTCACTCATGTCACAAAATAGATACAAAACCAAGCAGCCTCCCATGTTCATCTTTATCACCATTCTTATTGTCCTCCTCAGGTATAACAAAAGTGTTAACTTCCCAGACACAAACACAGATACAGAGACACACAGATGTACACACACACACACACAGTGAAAGATGACACATTACCTAAACAAGCTTATGTATAGAAAACTTGAACAACTCTATAAACAAATTTTACCTGATAGACATTTTAGAAACACTCAAACCACAACCAGATACACATTGTTTTGAAGTGCACCCTAAACATTGACCTAGATTGACTGTGTTTTGGAAAATAAAATGTGTCAACACATTCAAAAGGATACAAACTATGTGAACTATCTTTTCTATGCACAAGTGAATCAAATTAGAGATACATAGATATTTAGAAAGTTTATAAATTCCTTAAATATTTAGAAATAAAAAATAATCTAACTCTTGCTTGGGTCAGTAAAAATGAACAGAGTATACTGAACTGAAATAAAATGGAAATCAAAGTATATCAAATTTGTTGGATGCTGACAAAATAGTAGGCACAGGGCAATTTATGTAACTAATCACATATTAGAAAATGTCTCAAATCAATGACCCAATATGATAAACTCTGGTGTTTTTAAACTACTTAGAATTAATGTGATTATTGTTATAACTGGATGAACACCTTCCTTCTTTCTAGTAGTTTTTTGTTTGTTTTCTTTATTCCCTTTTCTTTTTTGTTCTTTTTCTGAAATTTTTTTATTTTGCTTTATGTTCTAGGGTACATGTGCACAACATGCAGGTTTGTTACATATGTATACATGTGCCATGTTGGTGTGCTGCACCCATTAACTCATCATTTACATTAAGTATTTCTCCTAATGCTATCCCTTGCCCCTCTCCCTACCCCACAACAGGCCCCAGTGTGTGATGTTCCCCTTCCTGTGTCCAAGTGTTCTCATTGTTCAATTCCCACCTATGAGTGAGAACATGTGGCGTTTTGTTTTCTGTTCTTGCAATCGTTTGCTGAGAATGATGGTTTCCAGCTGCATCCATGTCCCTACAAAGGACATGAACTCATCCTTTTTTATGGCTGCATAGTATTCCATGGTATATGTGCCACATTTTCTTAATTCAGTCTGTTTTAATTCTGTCTGATGGACACTTGGATTTGTTCCAAGTCCTTGCTATTGTGAATAATGCCGCAATAAACATATGTGTGCGTGTGTCTTTATAGCAGCATGATTTGTAATCCTTTGGGTATATACCCAGTAATGGGATGGCTGGGTCAAATGGTATTTCTAGTTCTAGATCCTTGAGGAATCACCACACTGTCTTCCACAATGGTTGAACTAGTTTACAGTCCCACCAACAGTGTAAAAGTGTTCCTGTTTCTCCACATTCTCTCCAGTACCTGTTGTTGCCTGACTTTTTAATGATTGCCATTCTAACTCATGTGACATGGTGTCTCATTGTGGTTTTGATTTGCATTTTTCTGATGGCCAGTGATGATGAGCATTTTTTCATGTGTCTGTTGGCTGCATAAATGTCTTTTTTTGAGAAGTGTCCGTTCATATCCTTTGCCCACTTTTTGATGGGGTTGTTTGTTTTTTTCTTATAATTTTGTTTGAGTTCTTTGTAGGTTTTGGATATTAGCCCTTTGTCAGAAGAGTAGATTGCAAAACTTTTCTCCCATTCTGTAGGTTGCCTGCTCAATCTGATGGTAGTTTCTTTTGCTGTGCAGAAGCTCTTCGGTTTAATTAGATCCCATTTGTCAATTTTGGCTTTTGTTGCCATTGCTTTTGGTGTTTTAGACCTGAAGTCCTTGCCCATGCCTATATCCCAAATGGTATTACCTAGGTTTTCTTCAAGGGTTTTTATGATTTTAGGTCTAACATTTAAGTCTCTAATCCATCTTGAATTAATTTTTGTATAAGGAGTAAGGAAGGGATCCAGTTTCAGCTTTCTATGTATGGCTAGCCAGTTTTCCCAGCACCATTTATTAAACAGGGAATCCTTTCCCTGTTTCTTGTTTTTGTCAAGTTTGCCAAAGATCAGATGGTTGTAGATGTGTGGTATTATTTCTGAGAGCTCTGTTCTGTTCCATTGGTCTATATCTCTGTTTTGGTACCAGTACCAGGCTGTTTTGGTTACTGTAGCCTTGTAATATAGTTTGAAGTCAGGTAGCATGATGCCTCCAGCTTTGTTCTTTTTGCTTAGGATTGTCTTGGCAATGCGGTCTCCTTTTTCATTCCATGTGAACTTTAAACCAGTTTTTTTCCGATTCTGTGGAGAAAGTCATTGGTTGCTTAATGGGGATGGCATTCAATCTATAAATTGTCTTGGGCAGTATGGCCATTTTCATGATATTGAGTCTTCCTATCCATGAGCATGGAATGTTCTTCCATTTGTTTGTGTCCTCTTTTATTTCATTGAGCAGTGTTCATCCTTGCAGAGGTCCTTCACATCCCTTGTAAGCTGGATTCCTAGGTATTGTATTCTCTTTGAAGCAATTGTGAATGAGAGTTCACTCATGATTTGGCTCTCTGTCTGTTATTGCTGTATAACAATGCTTGTAATTTTTGCACATTGATTTGTATCCTGAGACTTTGCTGAAGTTGCTTATCAGCTTAAGGAGATTTTGGGCTGTGACGACTGGGTTTTCTAAATATACAATCATGTCATCTGCAAACAGAGACAATTTGACTTCCTCTTTTCCTAATTGAATATCCTTTATTTATTTCTCTTGCCTGCTTGCCCTGGCCAGAACTTCCAACACTATGTTGAACAGGAGTGGTGAAAGAGGGCATCCCTGTCTTGTGCCAGTTTTCAAGGGGCCGATTCCAGTTTTTGCCCATTGAGTATGATATTGGCTGTTGTTTTGTCATAAATA